>NC_140591.1:721706522-731706522 GCF_964204655.1 Triturus cristatus
TAGATGAGTACGAATGTATCATTTATACTGATGGCTCGGCTCAACAGGCCACCAGTTCTAAACACGCCAATTCAGCGGCTTGCGCTATTGTGGCTGGTTCAATTGTCAATGGAGAATTTAAGTCTTCCATTGTGCATACACATGCACTTGGGGACTGTACAGTGCAATTGGCGGAGCTGCACGCTCTTGTGATCGAGTTTGCTGATCCGAATGTGAATACTCTAATTATATGCAATTCTTACTACTGTGTTCAGTCTTTTAATGACAACTTATTCTTTTAGTCACAACATGACTATCGGGATTCTAGAGGCAGCGCAATAAAGCATAATATGCTTTGGGCTCGAGTGTCGAAACTTAAAAGAAGTCTCCCACTCACACAGGTTATCCATAATCTTGGCCATCAGCGTGTGGGAGCACATGCTCTTGGTAATTCTTTAGATGATGAAGCAGCCAAATCTGCAGTAGCCACGTGTTCCGTAGCAGTAGTTACAAGGTCCATGACTAAAATAGATAATGAAAATTTGGCAGCAATTGCTGCTATGAAGGATGAAACAGCTTATCCGCAAGGTTTCCCTTTGAAGTATGTTTATCATTTATCTCCCGAACAAGTTCCTTATGCTAAAATTCCATTTGTTGGAGATCGGCTGATTCCCAACAAGGACCGCAGGCTTTCTTTGATCATTGCCACACACGAAGGCATGGCTTCTGCACATGCCGGAGTGTCTACGACAGTCTCTATTACAACAACGTTAGTGGTGGCGCAGTTTATAAGAGCAGAGCCGTAATTATGTACTTTCTTGTGACATTTGTCAACAAATCAAACCGCCAACTGTCTGGCGTCCACCACAAACACAGATCTGTATTTCCAATGAGCCCTTTGGCTGTGTGTATCAAGATCACTGTGGTCCATTCTCTTCTGATACTGCATATAAATAAATTTTTGTTGCAGCTGATTCGTGCACTAGATTCCTTTGGGTTTGGCCACAACGTAGTGCTGACGCTTGAAATTTCATTAGAGTTTTGCGTGTCTTTGTCGGTATGTTTGCCTGTGGCACCTTCCATTCAGACCAAGGTCCGGCATTCGCCTCTAAGGCGTACAAGGATGCAATGACTTTGATGGGGGTGCTGGTGCTGTTTGCGTCTCCAGACAGGCCTGAGGGCAATTCTACAGTGGAGTGAATGAACTGTGACTTAAAGCAATCTTTGACAGTTAGAGTCTTAGGTACTGGCAGGAACTGGCTGGGCCATTTTTATGGGGTTCAATGTGCACTCAATAATCTCCCTAGAAGATCTCTGGGTGGGCGGACCCCATACGAAACGCTCTTTGGCATTAAAATGTTTGTGCCAGACCTTGATGGTCTAGACGTTGTGGCAGCAGCCGCAACCTTTGACGTAGATAATCATTCTACTATGTTACGGGATCTACAAAAGGCCCATGACAGCTACGCAACTGAACATTTACCCTCTTCCAATGATGCAGCTCTGCTGATTCCGGTTGCCGGCTGGCTTCCTAAGATTGAGATCTGGGGCGAGAAAAACTGGAGAACAAAAAAGAATTTGGTCCCTCTTATCGTGTACTAGTTCCAGAACTTGGATTGAAGGGTACTCGTTCAGTCATCTTACCACTTTTACCTGGTCGCATAGACAACAGATACATCTCAGTGGACAATGTCAAGTTACACCATCTGGCTGATTCTGAATAGTGTAACACCTGCAGTTTTGTGCAACACTATCTCTTTGAAATGGGTAACCTCCACCTCTACGACTAATGCTCGTATCGGTGAGGGTGAAATGGAAACTACTATTGACCTGTCGCCTGTTCTGCCTCTATCCTCTTCCACCACAGATGTCGAGTATACTTACCCTACAGATGAGTCCCAAATGGAGGTTCTGAACCGTCCTCGACAACATCACGCTGATACATCCCACCCACCTCTAATACCCATGGGTATAAGCGGTTATTTTGGGGACCATACCAGCTTCTCTTATGACTCATCCGCCTTGTCTTTCAGTTTGGCTCTTCCACCGACAAAATTAAGTATTTTCATTTCTTGGTTCAAAAAGATTTACCTGGTCCCCCCATGGACCTACATCTGGTTGGTGCTTATCCTGATTTTCCTCTTCATGTCAATTGGATCTGTGACAGTATACTTCTTACGCATCAATTGTCATTATTTGTTAGAACGCTCTGCTGTGAACTTGGTTGATGGAATTCTGGCCCCTCATACATCGTCCCATATCATGAAATGTGATCAGACTCTTGTGAACATTTCAGCTTTCCCGGATGCAGATGGTATTGTTTGAGATAAAGTAGCTTTTGAAACTCGTGGCCCGACGGAGTTGGGGTACCATACGTGTTTCGCGTCTCATTAGGAGATGTGGTAAAACAGGACATACATTCTGATGATTGGGATGGGCAAGCGGTGCATTAATTGTTTTCTGATTTAAAATATTATGCTTCTTTTGATGCTGGATATTTGTATTTAAATTCTTCCAATTCTGCTGATTTATTCTGTTATCAACATTATGGGCATCATTGTTTGCATAAAACAAACACATTAAGGCCTGTTTTTAATTACACTCAATAGGAACGTTGTCCTACTCCCATACAGGGGAATTCTAAAACCCTTAGAGATAAGTTCACCTATTTCACAGATTATGACGCGTCTAATCCGGAATCCTATTTCTTTAAACTGCAATTGTCATCTCAATCCAAATTTATCTTGACACACATTACATTGATTTATTCCAATTCTTTTAGGACTAAATTGGCCACACAGGGTTATGATCACTAGAAAGATACAATTGATTTAAAATCAATTTTGGGCACTAAGAAGTGGAAGGTTCCAGGGACTGAAGCTTTACATCGTGCCTGCCTGATCCCAACCCAAATTTTATTTTTAAATGATACAGTGCACCAGACCACTTGCTTTGGCTTGGCAACTGTAAAAATTGTGAATATTTCATCCATTCCGTCCTTAGCTGAATATGACAATTGGCGTGCTCTAACAAATTATACAATCGGTCTATTGCAAGCTTTGTTTTGAAACAACACCTTCAATGTTTCTGAAATTGATTCATCCGGATGGTTGGTGTGGCAGACATATTCACATTCACATCACAGTAGAATGATTATCTATGTCAAAGGTTGTGGCAGTCGCCACAACGTCTGGACCATCAAGGTCTGTCACAAGCATTTTAATCATTAAGCAAAAAAAAGGATCCCTGGATTTGAATCTCAAACACACTTAATCTAAACGCATTCACCCTATGGGCACTATATTTCCTCCTTACTTTAAAAACTATCAAACACTTTTAATCATAAACCTGTTCAATAGACCCACACTGAAATGTAATGTTTGTGCAAAATTTGTTTATTACAAATTTAGTTTCTAAAAAATATGTCCATAAAAACATCTACACAACAATGAATTAATATACACAAGGACAATAGCAATAGATTAAAAATCACAGTACTTGCAATCCAATATCTTTAGTCAAAACATATTAAAACACACAGGAGTGGTGACCCAAGAAAAAAATACAGTCATAATATTCTAATTAAACATTTCGTTTGATCCAAATATAATACATGATTGGTAGGGAATCTTTTAGTGAGAAAATTTCTTTCTTATCTACAATTCCCTCATTTTTTGGATTCTTTGTTACCATAAGCGTCGACGCGTTTCGGTGGTATTTCGTCTGTGTGAGTACAGAACCACCTTCTTCAGGACAAAAATCGATAAAGGGTCACTTTTTTCTACTTTGTGGCACTTGTATCTATACAAAGAGAGAAACAAATATCATCCCACATATCATCGTACCGCATTATCCTCAATAGAAGTCCTTTCATTGTTCATAAAGTTCTGTATTTAAAAACAAGGTGTCAAAATGCCACATTTCAATTACGTTTTTCGTGTACACACTGCATTTCAGGTTGGGTTTACAAAAAGGCTATATCTAACCCTCTATTTTGCGTGATCCTGTCCATTATTTTTAAAAGACAAGGGAGATCAAGCAGGGACTACCTTCTACATGCACTCCATTCATACTTGTAGACTATTAGAAAGTGTGAGACATATGCTGACCCTCAGAAGTGTAGGGCCATGTCCTTCAATAGGGTTACTTATTGTCTTATCATACCCGGTTGTGTTCACTCGATCTGTTTTAAAGATATACAGAGTCACTGTAAAAGGATATGGGCTATTTGTCCCCAATTCACTGCTCTTCCATAGTACACTTAAATCATCTTTACCTCAAAGTTTGTTAATCGTGTATCAAACCCTTTCTTTTTTTCATCCACTTATCACCGTTTTTCCCTTTCCTTGTATATATATATCCAAACAATGCAAACCTCCGCGGTTCGAGTTATGAAATTGGAAGCCTGTATATCAATAAAAAGTATATATGTATGCCGCGTTTGATGAGTTTGTTTGAATTTCAGCATCGCATGAGATATCGTACGCGCTCTATCAAGCGTTCTCTTAAGGGCTTACCTTAAAAATGATTTTCTTATTTCCTCCTTATGACCATCCAAGGAGGGTTTGAGTTGATTTGGGAGTATTATTCTACCCACATCTTCTTTCTATACCCGTAGACTATTGATATGTCTCTCCGGGTGCTGTTTAGTTGGCGTAATCTATACGGGGCGCACTTAAAAAAAGAGAAATAGAAAAAAAATATTTATTTCTCATAGAAAGGTGTTTTTAGTTTAAACCTTGCAAAAGACTACCTGAAACTTTTTTATTTATTTTTGTTTTTATTTAATTTGATAGTGTCTTGTTAAGTTAATACCCTATATAGATTTTGCGTCCTAACTAGAGACCACTGCAGGAGTACTCAAATATATATCTGTACATATAGGTATATGTAGACCCTTAAATCGGTCTATACTGCATGTTTGTCCTATGGACAATAAATCTAGCTATGAGGTATGTGCCCCACACGTTATACTCTCCTAATTATTTAAGCGCCGTTCTATATAATTTGCCCAAAAATAGAGAACGAACAGGGGTCCTTTTCCCACCTAACCTTAATTATACTAAATGTTTGTCCTATAGACAATAAATCTACGAGATATGTGCCACATACGTTGTACTCTCCTAATTATTTAAACGCTATTCTACATAATTTACCCTAAAGGATGGAACGAACGAGGGTCATTCTCCCACCTTACCTCAATCGTACGGCGTCTTTCCTCCTCGTATTCTTCTATGGATGTATTAGGTCTTACTACCTGACTCCATTTATGTCCCGGTAACCCTTCCCAAACCTCGTGTTAAATCCCGCGATACGTCGGCATCCTCCCAATGCGTATACTGACCTGCCGCGCATGTCTGGCGGCCATCTTTAAGGGAACTATGTAATTTACCCGTAACTCGCTTGGTATCACTACGATCTCTGATGGCCTACAAAGCTCGTAACTAGGGTGGGGACCTCTCCCTACCCCATATGCTATTTGGCCGCCATATTGGAAGTGTGAACGAAAGTCTCTGTCTGAGTATTTGTTTTTATTTTTATTTTCGAAGTGCCATATCTTCATTTCATATTTCATATTATCTCGCTCCACATGGCATGGCTCTCTATCGTGTCCACACACAGTAATTTCTATATAACACATATAGGAGGGCGATTCATCCCTGGTGATTTTTGTCTTCTAAAGCAGTATGGATTTGCTCCTAAATCCTGCTTAGACTTTGCCTCTATTATATTATAGGATAATGGTCTCCCAATCTTCTCTACTATTTAACCCATTTTTTATCGTATCGAATTTGATCATAAACCACTGTTCCTGATGTTTTCTCCGTTGTGTACAATTACCTATTCTTCTTTGTGTTTTGATCTTCTCCAACACTACCCATCTGATATCTTTTAGATTGTGGCCCTTTTCTTTCCAATGGTTGACCAGGGGTGCATTCTCTTTGTTTGTATTTATCGCTGACCTGTGTTCGCATATTCTCTGTCGTAGCTCTCTTCCTGTCTCCCCTATATATCCCTGACCACACGGACAGAAAATAAGGTACACAACATTTTTGCTTCTACAGTTGTTCAATGCTTTGATCTCATGTTTTACTGAGCTTAGACTGATGCATTTTGTCACTAGGCAGAGGTCGCAGATACTACAACTTCCACACTTGTGGTTTCCCATGGCTCTACTGCCCAAGATGGTTTGTTGGGTCTCCTCCCTGTCCTCTCTATAGGTATGTACTAAGGTGTTACGTAAGTTTTTATTTTTTCTGTACGCAAACATAGGTTTTGGCAGGTTAATATCTTCACCGTCATTTAAGATTTTTCAGTTATGGTTAATGATGTTCTTAACTCTGTTGTTGATATTGGAGAACTGACTGACCATTACATTTTTTCCAGGCTGTCATTTTTCTTTTTACTTTTTAAAAGGCTTTCTCTATCATAGAATCTAGCCCTTTTGAGGGAATGGTTAATCAATTTCTTGGGATAACCTCTTTCCCTAAATTTATTCTTGGTCTCTTCAGCATGTTTATAGAAATCTTCTAATGAAGTACAGTTTCTTCGTAGACGAAGAAATTCACCAAATTGTATGCTGTCTTTCTGACTTTTCAGATGATAACTATTATAATGTAATAGTGTATTCCGGTCTGTTTCTTTTGAAAAAAGTTTCACCGCCAGTTTTCCTTCCTCATGTTTTATACTGATATCCAAAAAGTTTACCTTATTGTTGCTGTCTTGAGCTGTAAATCTCAAATTCCTGTCTCCTAAATCTATCCATTCCAGGAACTCAGCAAGTTCTTCCTCAGGGCCCATCCAGATGAAAAAAATATCATCTATAAAGCGGACCCAGTTGCGTATATTCTCATAAAAAGGGCACACTTCATTGTAGATGTGCTTCTCCTCAAATGTACTAACGTATATGCATGCCAGACTCGGCGCACAGGTCACGCCCATGCTAGTCCCTTTCCGTTGGATATATTAACCCCTTGAGTGCCCATGACGAGATGGTCTCGTCATGGGCCGCGGTTGCGCTGTGCCCATGACGAGACTATCTCGTCATGAACCCCGCCCGCTAATTCAACGCCCGGCACAGGGCGGGGAAAGGGCGGGGCACACAAGGGGTTAATCTTGTTTGAACAGGAAAATATTATTTAGGAGCACCATTGAGACACACTTCAAAATAAACTCCTTATTTGCTCCTATAATTTCTGTTGTTTCTAGGATGTTCCTAATTACCTCTATAGTATCTCGCTGGGGTATATTCGTATACAGCGCCTCTATGTCTAGAGTCACCATATATTCTCTATCTCTTTTAAAGTCAATAACTTCCACTTTGGTAATCATATCTGAGGTATCCTTAATATATGATTTCTGCTTTTGTACTATAGGTTTTAAAAATGTGTCTGCATTTTAATGCCAAAGAGCATTTCGTATAGGGTCCGCCCACCCAGAGATATTCCAGGGAGATTATTAAGTGCACGTTGAACACTATACAAGTGGGCCAGCCAGTTCCTGCCAGTACTTAAGACTCTAGCTGTCAAGGATTGCTTTAAGTTACGGTTTATTCGCTCCACAATTGAATTGCCATCAGGCCTGTATGGAGACAAAAGCACCCCCATTGAATTCATTGCATCCTTATACGCCTTAGAGGCGAACGCTGGACTTTGGTCCGAATGGAAGGTGCCACAAGCAAACATCCTGACAAAAACACGCAAATCCCTGATGACATTTAAAGTGTCAGCACTGCGTTGTGGCCAAACCCAAAGGAATCTAGTACACAAATCAACTGCGACAAATATATATTTATGCGCAGTATCAGAAGACAATGGACCGCAGTGATCAAGATATACACAGCCAAATGGCTGATTAGAAAAACACAGCTGTGTTTGAGGTGGATGTGTTACTGTTAAGGGTTTGATTTGTTGACATATGTCACAAGAAAGTACATAATTACGGGTTTGTTTGTATAAACCATGCCACCAATAGCGTTGCTGTAAAATCATGACTGTTGCAGACACCCCAGCATGCGCAGAAGCCATGCCCTCGTGTGCGGCTTTGATCTAAGCAAATCTGCGGTCCATGTTGGGAAGCAGCCGATCCCCAACAGATGGAATCTTAGCATAAGGAACTTGTTCGGGAGATATATGATAAGAATACTTTGAAGGGAAGCCCTGCGGGTAAGCCGCTCCATCCTTCGTAGCAGCAATTGCTGCCAAAATGTCATTATCAATCTTAGTCATGGACCTTGTAACTGCTGCAATGAAACACCTGGCTACTGCGGATTTGTCCGCTTCGTCAGCCAAAGAATTACCAAGAGCATGTGCTCCCACATGCTGATGGCCAAGAGTATGTATAACTTGTGTGAAGGGCAGACGCTGTTTTAGGTCTGCCACTCGAACCCAAAGCGTTTAATGCTTAATTGCGCTGCCTTTAGAGTCTGATTAATCATTTTGAGATCAAAAGAATAAGTTGTCATTAAAAGACAGGTCACAGTAGTAAGAATCAATTATAATAATAGTATTCACATTAGGATCAGCAAACTCCAAAGCAAGAACAAGAGTACGCAGTTCCGCCAATTGTGCAGTGCAGTCTCCAAGTGCCTGAGTATGCACTATGGAAGACTTAACTTCTCCATTGACAAATGAGCCAGCAACAATTGTGCAAACCGCTGAATAAGCGTGTTTAGAGCCAGTGGCCAGTTGAACCGCGCCATCAGTATAAATGATACATTTGTACTCATGTAAAAGAAGCAACGACAACGGAGGAGGATGAACGTGTTCATACTGTGAAAACCTCTGTGTCTGAAGTGCAGGGTCAAAGATAAACGTGACATCAGATGATGTCAAATTCAAATTATGTCAAAGACGTAGCCCATTGTATCCAAAGGGGATGTAGCGCCTTAGAGTTAGGTACACTTGCCTTAGTCACGTACTCCAAATCCAGGAAGGGCGTGACCATAAGAATGTGTTTACCTTGCGCCAGTTAGCGTTCTTTTAGTACCGCCATCTGGACCGCTGTCAAAATGTTGTCAAGATTAGAAAAATGCATTTCAGCTGCAGTGTATAAATGTGATTTGTATGCAATAGGTACTGTGTTCCCCTCATTGAACGTCAAGTAAGTGAAACCCACCGCCCCAGGCACTATGCATATTACAATGTTCGTGGTGTTATCACGTGTCAACAAGTAGTTAGTTGCATGCATGTCAGATTGCAAAGAATGGAGGATAGAGGTATGATCCGGAAGACAGCTGGCAGAAAAGTATGTTGGTTGTATCAGCTCATAAAGCGCTTTGATACGCTTGGCATAATCGGGAATGTACGTTCTCCTGAAATTCGGAAATCCCAGCAAAGACTGAAGTTTCTTCAGCGTAGAAGGGGGTTGCAACTGTGCTCATTTCGCTAGGAAGTGGGGGGCTCGCCCCTTACCCTCATTATTAAGCTCATATCCCAAAAAGAGCACCGCCAAATGAGCGATGTGAGATTTAGCAAAATTGAACTTGTATCCATAGTCGGCAAACGACAAAATGATGTGGTCGACTCCAACTAGATGCGGCATAAGTTTGTCGTCTGTCAGATAAATGTCATCAACGTACGAGAACGCATTTGGATCTATGTCATGCAACAAAGACCCAACAC
This sequence comes from Triturus cristatus, assembly GCF_964204655.1. NCBI lineage: Eukaryota > Metazoa > Chordata > Amphibia > Caudata > Salamandridae > Triturus > Triturus cristatus. The sequence goes on from NC_140591.1 coordinate 721,716,125, forward strand.
GTGCTGCAAATGCCCTGGGGCTGTTTTTATACCCCATAGGCAAACGCGTACATTTTTTCTGATTTCTGCGGTAAATGCTGTCAGGTAACGGCGCTCAGGAGCGAGATTATGACTGTAGAAACCATTGGAAATATCCAGTGTAGTTTTGTATTTTTTGCAAACAAGATTGTTCACCAGCGCAGAGCTGTGTGTGTTTTGCACTGCAAAAGTACAACAATGACTATTCAAATTTCGGTATACAATGCGATATGAACCGTCAGGTTTTGATATCTTAAATAGCGGATTATTCATTGGTGATGTACATGATTCAATCACTCCTTGATACTCTAACTGTGTTAGAATAACACAAACGTGAGCTTTACCCTCATGTCTGATTGGATGTTGCAGTTGTGGTTGTGGCATAGACTGTAAAAGTAATGCGAACAACTCAGAAGTATCATGTCCTCCCCTCGAGAAGCGGCTAGCACAAAGGGTGTGGGCCAATCCACCTCCGCTAACAAAATGTCGTAGGAGGAGGTAAGATTTTTATCAGAATACAGCTTTGATTGGACATTGTACATCACCTACAATTTGGAAATAATCTCATAGAGTCTATCCGGGGGGTAACCCAGGTATCCGCTGTCTTTACTGTAATGAATGTATCAGTTGCTGTCGCCTCCATACAGGGACGCAGAGCCTCCCGCACTATGGTAACCTCTGCCGCACTGTCGAGCAGAGTCACTGCCGATGTCCAGTCCAGGAGTCGCGTTCTCACCGTTTGAGACATATCTCGCTATTAAAGCGGCAACTTTTTTCTTCTGATTCGGAGGTCAAAAACGAGGCAGATCCTCTTGTTTGGCTTTAATGTCAAACTGTCGAGTTTGATCTCATCTCTGTTGAGTGGTCAGATCTTTGCCACGATCCTGGCGCTCCCCTCCGCCGGCTTGAGAGACCGATGTGTCCAGTAAAGAATGAGGAGAGCACTGATCAGGGACCTGAAACCTATCAGGAGTCTTGATTTTCGCGCTGGTGGGCAAGTCATAAGTACACTTAGAAGACTCAGGTGTCAGTGAACCAGCACAAGAACCTTGCTTCTGCTGTTGCTGCCCCTGTTTTTGTTTTTCCAGTTCTTTTTAGGAATGAACGGATGCCAGTCTTTATCAGTCTGGGCTTTTTGTTGTTTTTGTGACTGCGTCTGTGTTTCAACAAAAGGTTTAACTCCCAGACTATTGTGGCCTATGGTTTTATAAACTTGTGCAATAATCTTTGGCAATTCACGCGGCTTGTCTGCATCTGCGACAGCCTCCAAGCGGTTTGCCACTCAAAAGCTTACAGCATCACCGTTGACATTAGCAAGGATCAGATCAGCAACCATGTCGAACATCACCACCAATCTCATTCCCAGTTCCAAAGCCGCTTCGGCTCCTTGTTCATCTTGAACACGTTTTATCAAGGAAGGGAGTACAGTCATGGAAGGAGTCCCGAAACACTTTGAATATACAGCCGAAAACACCTTGCCCCAGGTGTTACAATCAGCTAATTTGGGAATATAGGGCCTCATGTAGGTAGCTAAATACCGGTCGGTAACGGCCGAAATTCGGTAAATATCCCGTTACCGACCGGAATTTAGCTATTTGGGATGTAGGAGGCATAATTCAGGATTCGGTAAATTACCGAATCGGTAAAATACCGAATCGGTAAATACCGAATCCTGAATGTAGGGAGCACTCTAAAGAGTGCAAATTTGAACTAAGAATTCGTTATTTACCACCAAATACAGGTTGGTGATAAATAACGAATACCTTGCAAAACGCAATATTTTGCAGCTGTAAGAGTGCCATGTGGCAGACATACATGCCCTTAGGGCATGTATGTGCGCCACATGTGCACACATGCAAGAATCAGGGGTGCAACAGGGTGTCAATGTGACACCTTGCCTGTGACACCCTGCCACCCTTGTATATGCTCCCCCCATTACCGAATCGGTATTTACCGAATCATATTTACCGAATTTTTCCGAATCGGTAATATTTACCGATTCATTACCTACATCACATTTACCGATTCATAAATACCGAATCGGTAAAATTCGGTATTTATGAATCAGTAAATGTGTTGCTACCTACATATGGCCCTAAGTCTTTAGGCAAACTTATAGCTTAGACCCTTTGTTTCTCCACAGGAGAGGTATTTGGAAAAACAGCCTCTAGCTGTCCAAATTTTTCAGCAAGCCAATAAGTCATCCTTGTTTGCGGACAAGCTTTATGCACACGTTTCAAGGATGTATGCAATACTCAGAGTTCTGCAAGCGTTGCAGTTGTCATATATCGTGGGTGTGGGGTATACCCAGCCAAAACAGGCCCCATTGCCCCATCTATCGATAAAGGGCCTAAGCGGACCAGCGTTATTGGGTGAGGAAGGGCGCCATTAAACCAAATTTGGTGTTGCCAAGTTGTTAGAGGAATCTCGACAGCCCTAAAAGGCTGATAAGCTTGAGGAAGGGCCGTGGCAGTATATCTATGAAACAGATTATCTGTTCCATCCACCGCCGCAAAGTTGACCCAAGAATAAAACACCTCAAAGCAGTAAGCAGCATCTGCTTCTACTACAAAAATTAGCGCAACACCAGCATCAGGGACTCCATTTTGAGTCAAATAGGCCGTGACTGCAGCTCGATTAGGCGGTGTAATGTCAACCGCTATAATGAATAACAAAGAATAACAACCTAAAGCGTGGCAGCGCAATAACGGGTTAAGAACACAGAGAAGGAACCTTTTAAAATGTATTTTTGCAAGACTCTGTTTATACCTTTCACATGAGAACTGTCAGCCTTTCAAGTTCTCTGCTCAGTTCCTGGAGTTTAGTCTGAACACGATGTGCAAGGTCGATAAACAATGCCCCTTGATATTTTGTTCTGGTCAGTCCCTAGCACCTAGACAAAACATGCTTAACACAGCTGCAATGCTGAAGACTCGTGCTTTGATATTACGGGGATGCATGTTATTTTAACACACACGTGGAGAGAGCCCTTTCCATGGAGAAGAGCTATGCTGTTCCTATGATGTAAACCTTACATCCAGGTTTTAAGTTTTGGGGTCTGCTGTCAAAGCCCAGAGATCTTCCTTTATATAATAAACTTCTTACAGTCAAGGTGAGGAAGATTAGGCCTTATAGTCCTTTTTCCACTGTCTGTATATTTTGACGTCCCCCTTTATATTCTATGGAATTGTAACAATGCTAATTGTACTGAGTTAATGCATTTCTCTGCTGGTAGTGGCTCGTATACTGCATTATAGACCACAATAGGTAAAATAAACATTGTGAACTATTACAGTGACTCTGCCAATTCATCAATTCATATTGTGGACAAGTACGAGTGTGTGAGCGAAAGGGTATGTCTTGCTACCACGATTCCTGAGAGAGTCGGGAGTGTTGTGTTCTGGGTTGTCTAATCATTTGTAGCTTCATGATTATGTAGGAGAATGAATGAGACACTTAGCTAGTCGGTTTTGGGATTTTGGGTACTAAGGTGGTAGGAAGGTACAACCCCTACACACCGAGGTCCTGTTTTCCTGTGCATAGTTCTGTGTAACAGGGAATAAGTCTTGCTCATTGGTCAGCATCACAATATAGATTACTTGCCTGCCCCACAGCGATCATCTTTGGAAAAACACATATGAAGCTGTGGCAAAAAGATTTCAAAGATTAAACATGAAAGCAGTAGTAGCACATTTCCATCTCTTTTGCAGCAGATGCACCTACAACATCAGAACAGGTTGATGACACACCAGGTTTCCAATATTTGGATGACAATCTGCCCACAATAGATCATGATACTCTTGATGAAATCCTGTACACCATACGGTCACTTTCTCCGCCTCCTGAGAGTGATACCAATGTTGTTGCAGCTGCAGACAAACCCCAAACAAGTTCTAACACTGCCTCTGTCAGTACCCATCCACCACCTGACTTGGAGGATACGCAGCTTCAGTTTAAAAACACAGCTGGTGGACTACAGTGTGACCTTCTGAGAGAGGTGCATGTGGACAGTGTGTCAGGTACACTACAGGCCATCCTCAGAAGCCTGAAATCAGAACCTGCCAACCTGGAGGAGGACCAACCCAACAGCAATGAAACCCCTGGCCTTGTACAATCATTGGCTAACATCTCAGGTGTAACGAGGCTGAGGCATGAACAAATGCCAACACAAAGTGGCACCAGGGAGGTGGCAAAACATCTGGAAAAATGTTTAGAAATCCTACATGACATGCAGAAAAAGCAGGATACTAACCTTGCCACAATGCCTATCACAGGGATTTATTAGCTGTCCTCAGCAACTGGCAAATATTGATCAATGCACTAATGCCCAACCTCTTGTCACAGGGAAATGCTGTGCCTCAAACCTCCTCTGACCCTGTTGTTGGTCTTACTCCTTACACACAATCTGCAAATACAGAGTCCACGGAACAACAAGCAGAATCATTTGATGAAGATGACTCAATTGCAACACAATTCAACCACAAAACAGGACACTGACATTACACCGTATCACAGGTGTTGACTCCTAAAATTACGCTCTCTCCAGTTTTTCAAAATATCACCAGGAGACACTGTCCTCTTCATATATGTTGCACCTGTGTCTCTCCATCGTGTTTGTTCTTATGTGTTGAGTTAAAAACATTTTGCCACTAAGAATGACTTTCTCATGGCACAACTACTTGACAACATGATTTTTCACTCCTCCCACCCCTGCAAACATGAGTGCAGCATACAAACCCGTGCTACAAGAGCAATGTCCTATTGCTCCATGTTTTAAAAATTTTCCTTTGTTATTTTAATTGAGAAGTGTAAATAAATTTGAGCACCTGTGAGACAGTGTGTAATGACTCGATCTTTGTCTCAAAAGTATTACAATGTGCTTGGTAAAAACCATGTTCAACTACTGCCATTTGAAACCAAAATGATACTGTGTAAACTTATCAACATACAAAGGCAGCACCCTTGACAATTGTAAGATTTACTTCTAGATTTATTTTTGCTCTAAGATAACTTAATTATTGAATTACATTAGGAGTGCAGGTTGTCAATCCCCTCATTCTAGTCATTTACAACTTATCAACATAGCCACAGCAAGTGAAATGAGCCAAACCAGTAACAAAGATGTCTGCAAAATTGTTCCTGTGTAATCAATACACTATCAGTGCCACTCAACTAGTCCTGTATCCAGCCATTGTGGTGGGCAGTGGTCTGAATTTACTACTTGTAATACACTAACTTGTTGATCATTATCATGAAATAGCTCAAACAACACCTAGCCTGACAATGTGTAGTGTTGACGTCCTGTCCATTTGTGTAAGATATAACACCTATGTACACAAATAAATATAATTAAGGATTGAGTACACGTAATCTTGTTACATAGACATGCAAGTGTTCTCTGCATTGCCAGTTGAAAAATTATAGTCCTGTGTATGTCAACCTGCAAGAGTGTCTGCCCTAAACTGTTGAGTCTCAAGTGCTAAAATCACATGTCCAAAAACAGTAAAATGAAGATTCAAAATACTACATTTTGCTGTACCTAATCACACAAACACAAAATCTAGATTACATTCCTTGTGCCTAATGACTCAAATCTTAAAATATTGAAATTGAGATGCTGACCATCAAACAACAAGATCATAAATTGCAGGTTTATAATTTTTTATAATAATAAAAACAGTACTTAAAGTATCTATGAATATATCTAAATACCTTATCCTAACTAATCATGAAACCTAAATGTCTATCTAAAAATCTATCAAACCTAACTGTGACTAACCTACATAATTTCACTTAACTTATCCTATGCTATACATGTATCATGATAGACCAATAAAACATCAGACCCCCCACCCACCCTTAACACATCAATGCACAATGGACACACATATACTTAATCTACACATAAACTAAGCTAATAAGTTGAAAAACAGATATATTGTTTCGTAAAGTTGGAAAGATGTAGTAAAACACAAACTCACCCACCCACTCCAAAGTACCTAAGAATGAGAACATAAATGTAAACCTATTAACAGGTTAAAAAACTAACTACTATACCTAACACAACCTAATCTAATCTACAAGACACCTACACTATAACTATGCTTAATTATAATAAAAACAGACTTAAAAGAATATTTTAAAAATGGTCGCTAAAGTTGTGCCAGAATTGTGTCCACAGACTGCTGCAGCTGTTCCATCTTTTGTAACATTGTCGCCATTTGCAGTTCCAAATCTGCGTATTTTTAAGTTTATAAAAAAATCTACATCTTGTGCGGCCATCCCCAAACCGCAAGATTGACCAGCACTTGAGTGTGCAGCATGCCCGGGGGCTGGTGCTGGTGTTGGGGCAGATGATGGTCCAGCATGCAATGCATCTCCACCTCCATTGCCTTTGTACTTGGAGGGAGTCGTTCCTAGTCAATGGTGTTATCTTTTTTCTGAAACATTTGTGACCCATGTATTTGCTGCCTTTTGTTTTTCATACAGACGTGACATCCAATGGAACCCCTTTGCTACCTCACAGATGTGAGAATACTGTGTCTTCCTTATTCTGAATGCCCATTCCTCCTCTGCAGTCATGTTATCTGTTGGACAAGAAGTACACAGCTGTCAGTCAATGTGTACATAACTTACATTCAAAGAAAGACAATTTTATTTATTTTATTTGAAGAGTTTTATAGAGCGCGAACAAGACCCGGCTGGGTATCAGAGCGCAGTACAACAAAGCCAGCTGGTAGGCTGGTACATGAGGACAAAATAGATAGCTAAACTTCTGCAGTAGAAGAAACAATGGAGACAAAGTAGACATGTAAACAGTTAACAAGATGAAGATTGCATAGTGAACAGGGAATACAGGGTTGTAGTTCAACGCCCATTAGTTGTGAGGCTAAGGGACTAATTCCACAGGTACCTATTCCGAAGCAAACCTGTGACTTCTTTTTTAAATGCATAGTACATAGTACAATGCATGAGTACATTTCAGACGCTGAGTTGGAAACTAGTGCCATGCATCTGATCACTTTGTGGGCAACACCCAGCAACAGCACATTGCAAAGGTTGTGCATCACATACTGTGCTATCAGCTGAACCTTATAAGTTCATGAAAATGCATAAGATGTTATGGAAGTCAATTGAGAACAACAATCATAGCCATAACAAACTAGTAAACATACATCATGGTCTCAGAACAGTTTCCACATAATGTACGTACTAAGCCTCACCATGAAACATACAGGTAGTCATGTGATCCATGACCGAAAATTTGTGGTGTGATCAGAAAGTGCCACAATGTGTTGATGACAAAGGTGGTATTTATAAGCCACTTGCGCCAGCTGTACGTCAATTTCACACCTTTACAAACTTCTGCACTAGCAGCGCAAGAGGCCTTGTAAGAAGCAGCAATGTGCTCTGTGGTACAACAATGATGCCACATCTCTTGAATGCCACTCCAAAGTTGAATGACATGCAGCATGCCAAGTATTACTAGCAGGGTAAGCTACCCATTTATTGATGATGTAGGGATACATGTCCTTACCTGGAACACAACATCCTAGGGAATTGGGTACATTGTTCACTCAACAACACCACATTTGTGCAACAATCCTGACTAGTGCATTGTGTACGTACATAAGTCCTTTGTGGAAATACTATTTGTTGTCAGCGAATTAGGCCTCATGCTGATGCCCAAGACAAACACTTGTGATCAACAAATTCAGTCTCACACAGTGAGAGTCTGTGCCAGAGATGCTTAATTTGTCAGCAATGAAATCCAGGCAGGAAGACAGTGGTCAGTGGAAAGGCAGAAGGACCATTCACAAGATTGCAATTGGATTTTATTGAGTAACCTCAGAGCAAGGGATTGAAATATGTGCTAGTCATAGTGTGCTTGTTCTCGAGATGGGTAGAGGCATATCGCACCAGAAGAAATGACAGCCTCACAGTTGCTAAATTACTGTTGAGGGAGATGATACCCCGTTTTGATTTTACAGTGACTTTGGAATCAGATAGAGGACCTCATTTTAATAATGAAATAATTTGATTAATCTGTGAAGCATTCAAAATTGAACAAACACTGAACTGTGCATACCGCCCAGAGGCTTCTGGAGTGGTTGAGCAATTAAATGGCACAATTAAATCAAGATTAGGAAAGGTATGTGCATCCACATCACTGAAATGGCCAGATGCATTGCCTCTTCTGTTGATGGGATTCTGAAGTATTCCTGGCAGAAAAACAGGATTGAGTCCACACGAAATACTCATGGGAAGGGCAATGAGACAAGCATTCATTCCTGGACATAAACTAATGAAGTTAACTGATTATTTGGTATTGGACTCTTGCAAATGATTGGCTCACTTAGATCGTTCTGTCTCTCACCAGGTTGGAGAAGACGCCGTTGCCAGGCAGCCAACGCAGGCGCATAATTTGAATCCTGGAGACTGGGTGGTAGTGAAGAAACACACCAGAAAGTCGTGGTTAGCACCCAGGTGGGATAAACCACGTCAAGGCATACTGGTCACTACTACAGCAGTGAAGAGTGCAGGTTTTCCCAATCGGATTCACGTGAGCCATACCAAAAGAGTTCCAGGCCCCACTACTGAAGAAGAACAGCAACTTATTGAACCAGTTGAGACTGCTGAAAGTTGTGAAGTCGGAGACTCTAGAGTGATAGATTCTGAAGTGATAGACGAAGAACAACCAAGCACAAGTCAGCGGGACTGGGTACCAGTGATTGACACACCTGAAGTTGTTATTCAAGAAGAACCAGATTAGAGAGTGTGGTAGTCAAATCAGGAACACCAGGTAAGTTGCAATAATATTTATTGAAGTTACAGCTGAGCCATCAAGCAGAGCAGCAGCAGAGATCAACAAAGACACCAACTGACCAAGCTGGAACTCCTGGTGCAGAACCCTCACGCAGTGAGGTTCTGTGCCAGTGACATTCTAAACAAGTACAGGCTACTACAGAGAGACAGGAAAGTAGTGAGGATCAGATAGGTGTAGAAGAACACGCTCAGGAAGAGGAGAACAATACTAATCTAAACCCTGAGCAGGACCAGACAGGGAAAGAAGAGCATACTCAGGCAGAGGTGAACAGATCCATTCACAGACAGGAAAAGAAGAACACATTCAGACAGCAGAAGAACAAATTGTAGTAAGACCTGAACAGGTCCAGTTAGGAGACGAAGAACAAGTTTGGGCAGAAGAAGAAAACCAAATTGAAATAAGACCCGAACAGGACCAGATGAAGGAAGAAGAACAGGTTCAGGCAGATTAAATAACAACAATAAGTCATGACCAGGAACAGTCAGAGAGTGATTCTGAACAAGAACGGATTGTGCCTAGACATACTGAAAATAAAAGGACCCTAGAAAAAGACATAGAGGGTGAAAGTGCAGTTCAGGTTAAAAGGGTCAGAAAAGGTGACAACTGGCCAGGTGGAGTGAACAGATTGAGATACTATCTGAGGAGAACAAGAGAAAGACCAGAGCAAGTGAATGAGGTTACTAGTCAAACTCAGTCTAAAAAGTTAATTGTGAGAAACACATGAAGAAGCCCAAGACTGAGAATTTTGAACAACAAATAAAAAGGCGCTGAGTGGACCTTTGTAATTTTAGAAGAGTTTGAAAATTTAGACTTGAGAGAGGAGTCCGAAGAAGTAAATACTGCACAGATTGATGAAGGAAAAGTGAGGCCCCCTTGAAAACAGGAGTTTGAAATTCCAAGTAAAGAAAGGAAAAGAAGACAAATCTTCTTAAATAAAAATGGTGAAAAATGAAGTCACTGAGCAACCGAAACGAAGTTTAAAGCAAAGATGCTGTAGAACTTGCATATGTAGTATTTTATTAGTGATTTTAATATGGCTATTGCTAACAGTAGTAGTGCCTTATTTTATAATAACAGGTCACAAGAATGAAAGTTACTAATGAAAAGGCAGATACAGTGAAAGGAGATAGAGTAGAATTAGAAGCACCAGATGAGGCAGATTTTCATCACACAGTATTAGATAATGAGACGTCTTTTAATGCCTTCACAAAATTGTTAGTTCAGTATGTAGATACAATGGAGATTAGTGATTGTTATGTTTGTATGAAATTACCAGCTTCAGTGTCAGAAGGAGTTACATATTATCATTTACCTTTAACATATGGTATATCATGTAGTGCACTAGCCAGTCTGTTTTACAAAGCAGGAAAACTTCAGTCTTATTCTTCAAACTTAGATGTAGTATTTTCAGAACTTTCTATTAGAAAGAATATGAATACAGTAGCTAGTAGCAAAGATGCACAGTTTATGGGTGAATTCTTCTTAACAATGAAATCAATCAATATAGTAAAAGCACACAAGACTAATCTAACATGTATATTACGTGAAGAAGAGAAGGTATTTTTGAATTTAGTTGAGGAAAGGAGACAGGATTTCCAAAAGAAAGCTGCTAAACAGAAAACTCATGTACCACCATGGGCTGAGAAAGAGGGAATGTATACAGTTGGCAAGGCTCATGCTGCGATGTCCCTAGACTTTGTGAGGAAAAGGAAAACCTGCCTCCATAGGTTAAAGACAGATTATAATAACTTATTTATTGGTTCGAGTGAATGTGAACATAACTTCCTAATTTTGGGAGATTGGGGGCTAAAAGGGGGACAGATCCAGTATTTCCTGGAGTTTACTACATGTGTGTGGGAATAATGCTTACTATAAGTTACCTGCACGGTGGTACGGAAGCTGTAACTTTGGGATAGTTCTTCTTCATTAAACTTTATTTCGGTTCAATGACCATAAAAGCAACAATCATTTACACAATAAATAATACAATAAAAGAACATAAAAGTAGAGCCAATTCAATCTTTTCAAAGTAACGCATTACATCAATTTGAGCAGGCAAATATTTGGCAGGGTGGTTAATTATAAAAATTTCCTACGTAATAACCAGACAGAGTTGAGGAACCGGGAGACAGCGAAGACTATCGGAGGTTTAGTGTCGTACTTTAAAATTCTCATTGCTTTTTCGCATTCTCTGAAACCAAGATTATTGCATAGGGGCTTAATCCAGCGTTTCCTTTGTGGTAGATATATTGGGCAGAAAAAAAAGACATGTTTTTCATCCTCAAGTATGTGACTGCAAGCCGGGCATGCGGTGGTTTTGTTGGCGTCCCATCCAGATGTAAATGACCTGAGCGGGAGACAACCCATTCTGAATTGGCAGTAAAGCTTCCTCGCGGCCGGTGGGCTAACCAGGTCTAAAAACTCCTCTTTCCTGTAATTATCTTTAATTTGGAGGAACACGGCCGTCAGCTTGCCGATCTTAGGGCATTCATGCAAACGCGCAAGATGGTGGTTTTTAAACTGTTCGACCAATTTAGCTTTGGGTAGGGCCAGGCATGAGGCCTCCGGAGTAGTCCATAATTCTGGAAGGCCAATCTTAATGCAAGAATCCCATACGAATCTCAGCCAGGGAATATTCTTGCTCTTGAGTTGGGACCAAACTCCCTTGAATTCCTCACGGTAAGATCCCAGCTCCTCATTTGACCATAATCTCTTCCAATATAGCAATGGACGCAGCATTACCACTTGTTCAATAGGTAATAACCCACAATCCAGCCTGATAGGGGTCAGCGGGGAGCTAGAGGGGAGACCCAACAAGCTCCTCACGAATGAATTTTCCGACCCAATCAAGCTGTGTATTCTGGTATGACCCCACAGTTCCGCTCCATATATGGAGGCTGCTCTTACTTGTGTCCGATATATTTCCAATGCAGGGGACACTGGCTTAGAGACCGAACCCCTAAATACTTGGGAGATTCCCCCGGTGGTTTGTGCAAGTTTTAACACGGAATTTGCGATTTGGCCGCCCTAGCCAAAGTTTTCCTGTAATAAAATCCCCAGATAACTGAATGTGGTTACCCGCTCAAGGTAGACACCATTCAGAACTGGGTTTGGCCGTGTGTGTTTGGGGGGATTTAGGATCATGTATTTGGTTTTAGCCAAATTGATCTCTAAGCCTCTTTCTGCACAAAAATCCACAAAGCCATCCAGAATGCGTTGAATGCCGGTTGATGTGCGCGATAACAAAAGAGTGTCGTCAGCGAACATCAACGCTGGCACCAAACCTGTGGCAAGTCTGGGCGCATCTATGTCCTTAATAACCTCCAGGTGCTTAATGAGCCCATTGATATAAAGACAAAATAATGTGGGTGCCAACACGCATCCCTGTCGGACTCCACGATTTACGGGGAAGCGGGAAGAAAGCTCACCATATTTGCCACATCTAACCTGGGCGAAGTTTTTTGTGTGGAGTCTAACAATAATGTCCAGAAGATACAAGGGAACATTAAGAGTCAGAAGCACGTTCCACAGTTTTTCACGCGGAACCAGATCGAATGCCGACCTCAGGTCAACAAAAATGAGATAGAGACTGCCACCCTCTAAACTCACGGTCTTCCAATGTATGACCTGGAGTCGGAAGATCTGGTCCACGGTGGAGGTGCCCTTTCTGAATCCAGCTTGCAGTGAACTTAAGATGTTGTTTTCAGTCTCCCAGGCCTGGAGTCTGTCCAATATTATACGCCCAAACAGCTTCTGAGTGATGTCGATTAAGCTGATGGGCCTATAATTTGAAGGTTTTAGAGGACAGCCTTTCTTAAATATGGGCACGATCTCCGCGCCTAGCCATGACTCTGGTAGATCACCTCCCGACAGAATGAAGTTGAATAGGATACAAAGATATGGCACCCAGATCATAGGTTCAGAGCGGTAGAGGTCGCCCGGGATTTTGTCCAATCCCGGAGCTTTGTTTGGTATTAAAAGATGGATAGCCGTTTCTACCTCCTTTGTAGTTATCATCGTTAAGGCCTCACATTGGGTGGTAGATCCGGGAGTAGGCGAAGGAGGAGTGTTTGTATTTGGGCTTGAGTAGAGACCTCCATAATGTGCTTCCCATACAGCTGGAGCTATGTTTGGGAATGAGCTCGTTCCTGCTTCTTTCCTCCCTTTGCTCACGGTTGTCCAAAAGCCCCTAAAATCCTTCGCTATTAGAGTAGATCTTAATTCTTCCCAGATATCAGACTCCCAGTGTTTTTTAGCCCTTTCTAAAATTTGTTTGTATTTGGCCCTTGCTACTTTGATCCTATCTCTATCGAGGCTTTTGATGGCGATAAGTAGCTCGCTCTTCGATTTTCTGCACTCAGCGGAGTACCACGGTTGCCTTTTAGGCAAATGGGGCCTCGCGGGCCCTGTCAGGCAAAACGCCTTCGAGAGTTTGTCTACTAACTGTAGGTGAATGCCTGTGGGTCCGGCTGCATGTACAGGTGGAAGTCGAGATGATTCCACCTCAGACATTTCCACAAGGTAAGGAAGGGCAAGGCTGTAAATGTCGGAAATTTTGTTTGGGCTAGCGGCGATGTGCGGCCATCTCACCCTTCGTTTGTTGTTGCATAGTATGGGGTGTTGTGCAGTGGTGGGTGGTGGTACATCATAGGTGCTCATACCCCAACAGCCTGGTTTAAAAGTGACAACCAAAGCATTATGATCGCTATCATTTCGATCTAGCACCCTAAAGTCAAGCACCTTATCCCAAGATCTAGTTTCAATAAGAATGTAGTCGAGGATGGAGGTATGACCTACCCTATTAAAGGTAGCTCGTCCTGGTCTGTCAGAATCAAATCTCCCATTGCAAGCCCTCAATGACAAGGAAAGTGTGAGAGCGGAGATTTGAAGGGCCAGAGGGGACCACGCTTTGGCCTTTGGAATCATAGGATCAGGGATATTTCGGTATTCGTTCTCTGTGTTTAGGTCGTCCAAGGCCGACACACAGAGTGGTTCGTATTGGCAATTGAAGTCGCCACCTACGACCACGGAATATTCTGAGTCCAGGGTCAAGATAAATTTGTTAAGCGATTCCATGACCTCAGATTCCCGACCACCCTGGGAAGGTCTTGAATAGACATTCAAAAGAGCCAGATGAATATTGTTAGGCAGCACTAGAAGAGTACATTGAATGTCTTCCGAGTTGGTGTGTATCTGCCTTACCACGGCACCCAGGTGGAGCGCTACCCAGGTGGTAAGACCCCCTGAGGGTCTACCCCTACCACTAGATACAGCCAGTGTGTCAAAAGATGCAAAACCAACCCTGTGCAAATTTTCCAATGCCCAGGTCTCTTGCATCAGACAAATGTCAAAATCATCTATAAAGGCACCCCAGTCCTCGCAATCCAGTTTACTCTTGAGACCTGCCACGTTCCAAGATAGAAAACGAGGACTCCGCTTTGATTTACTAGGGGATGGGGTCGGGTCAGCAACAGGGATAGTGGCGGATGAAGGACTCAAAGCCCTCTCTGTAGTTTCCCACAGGAGCCTGTTTGCCAGCCCTTCCATTTCTGGCTTGTTCCCTGGGGTTAGGGCCATTTTCCGAGTAATAGGGTTCGAACGTCAATCCACTTGCTCAAGGGTGCTGTATCTGTTAGGGTGGTAAAAAGCTTCGAGCGTGGGTGAACAATGTCGATCTGGGCCTTGGAAAGTATTATAATCAAGGGGTAATAAACCGGCCCTATCAGTTCGCGCAAAGTCCACCCTTCCCCTATTTGGATTAATAGTACTAAAATGGTGCAGACCTGGGTAAAAATAGGTGAGGGGGAGAGCTCTAATTGCTGAGTGGTTATTAGAATTAGGGCCTGGCTGGAATGTGCAAATATGTCTGACCGTGTTTGTGTTCCTAAAGTTGATGACTACACAATCTCCCTGTACATCTTTGGCTCTATGTCCAACCCAATTTATTCGCCTGGCGAATAAAATCTCGCTTGAGCACGGTTTCGGAAGAGGTTTGTGGCAGTTTAACCAGTGCATGCATTTGTTTTTTAAATCATAAAATGACTCCCTTGATCCTTGGTTCAGAGTGGGGACACCAGCAAGGATCACCACATATGGAGCCGATTCGGGTGGAAGTTCCAAACAGGGTAAGTTTCGGTCACTAGAGGGCTGAGGCTGCTTGCTAGGGGATTGGAGGAGCCCGGTAGACTTAGATAGTGAGGTGTTGAGTGTGTTAGAAGTTACAGTACTCGCTATATTTCTGTTACTCCCTAAACTAACTGAATCGTGGGCAGCTACTTGGGGGACAATAGGCAATCCCTGACTCTGGCCCTTGCCTTGAACAATTGGTTGGTCTGCAATAGTTGTCAGGGCAGTTGGTAAAATTGGGACGGAGGCACCAGAGACACCAGTCTCAGCAGAGCATGCTATTGTTCCCCCTCTGCCCCCTGTGCCCTTAGATCTAATAGATGAAGCAATCATGGATTCAAGGTTAGTAAGACCATTTTCTAGGGAATCGAGTCTGTTACAGATGGGGCGACAAATTGTAATAAAAAGCTGTTCCATCTTTTGCCAAAAGTCAATGTTCCGTATGGGGCCTGGTGATGCCTCGAGGCAGTCAGCCATCAAGTCTATAGTGGGTGCAGGTTCAGATACCCCCTCGTTGGTCCGCTTTTGTACTTTGGATCTTTTATTGGTCGACGCTGGTGGGCCGCCCCTTTTGCGTTTCACCGCCTTCTCCGGCAACTTAGTAGAGGTGGCATCGGGGCGAATGGATTGGCCAGATCTGGTGGTGCCTTCGAATATCGTAGCAATTGAAGAGACTGGGCGAAGAGAGTCGCCGGGGTCAACTACAGTACAGACACTATTATTTGCTACGACATCCACGTGTTCATTCCCGCTCAAAGGTGAAACATTTGTGTGGTGGACTAATGCAGGTATGTAAGTGGATGCTGCTGGTGATTTAGCAGAGGCAATATTGCCCAACGAGGAACGCTTATCGAGGACTAAGTCGAGAGACAGTCTTTTCTCTGTCAGTTCAATTTCCCTCTGTAGAACTGATGCAGCTCTGGTTATAAAGCTATCCAGAGTTCCAACTACTCCGGTCCCAATCACAGACTTCCGGCCCTTTCTGGCGCCGGCAGTAGCCATACTCAGTTGTTAACGTAAGGAGATGACAACAAATCAGCTCGCCACTAGGAAGGAAGTGTTCCGATAACACCCGAAGAGGGGGGATTAAGTCTTGTAGTCTTGGTCAGCTATACAATAAAATGTTTCAACACTCACTGGCACACGGCTCACCTGTTCAGCAGCAAAACCAAGAGAGGTGCCCCGTCCCGGCCTCAGTCGGTCTCTGACGGGCTCAGACGGGCCCGCCCTTGTCCCGGGCTTCGCCCGCGCTGCGATCCGCGCTGCGGAAAAGTGTGTGCCGGGAAATGTAGTGACGTCAAGGGGCGGGTCCTGAGGAAGAGGCAGGCAGCAGCAGCAGGAAGCGGAGGGCTGCTGGACCTCGCAGTCCTCGGTGCGATGTTCCCAGGGCAAAGGTCAGTTCCAACACGAGCGGCGCCCGCGAAGCGGGGGCCGCGAGCTTTTGACCGGTGTCCAGGGGCGGGTCCTGAGGAAGAGGCAGGCAGCAGCAGCAGGAAGCAGAGGGCTGCTGGACCTCGCAGTCCTCGGTGCGATGTTCCCAGGGCAAAGGTCAGTTCCAACACGAGCGGCGCCCGCGAAGCGGGGGCCGCGAGCTTTTGACCGGTGTCCAGGGGCGGGTCCTGAGGAAGAGGCAGGCAGCAGCAGCAGGAAGCGGAGGGCTGCTGGACCTCGCAGTCCTCGGTGCGATGTTCCCAGGGCAAAGGTCAGTTCCAACACGAGCGGCGCCCGCGAAGCGGGGGCCGCGAGCTTTTGACCGGTGTCCAGGGGCGGGTCCTGAGGAAGAGGCAGGCAGCAGCAGCAGGAAGCGGAGGGCTGCTGGACCTCGCAGTCCTCGGTGCGATGTTCCCAGGGCAAAGGTCAGTTCCAACACGAGCGGCGCCCGCGAAGCGGGGGCCGCGAGCTTTTGACCGGTGTCCAGGGGCGGGTCCTGAGGAAGAGGCAGGCAGCAGCAGCAGGAAGCGGAGGGCTGCTGGACCTCGCAGTCCTCGGTGCGATGTTCCCAGGGCAAAGGTCAGTTCCAACACTTGGGATAGTATTTCCGAAAATGTATCATGTAAAAAGAATCACTGGAAGCAATGAAAACACGAATGGACTAACACAAAGAAAGAGATCTCGTTTTTCAGAAATAATAGGTGATATATTTGGTGCATTGATACCTTCAGTGGGAGTCATTCTGAATTCACACAGAATTTGTAAATTGTTGACAGTAGTTGATCGTCTCTCATCTGATACTGCTGGTGGTTTCTTGATGATTAATACAGAGATGGCTGCGATTAGGTGTATGGTTTTACAAAATCTACTTGCGCTTGATATCTTATTAGCAAAAGAGGGTGGAGTCTGTAGAATGTTGAAAGTGCAACGTTGTTGTACTTACATTCCTGATAAGAGTAAAGAAATTAGAGGGTATATTAAGATTATTACAAGATTACATGAAGATTTGACACCACTGAAAGTTGACAGTGTATGGGAGAGACTAACAAAAAGTATTTCTTCAATAGGTATTTGGTTTTCTGAATTAGGAAAAGTATTTTAGATCAAATAATTCTTCCAGTAGTTGGAAAAACGATAATAGTCTTGACAATAATGATTTGGTGTAAATGTTGCAGAAACAAAGGAACAGTAAGAAAGTATGAAGTGACTGGGAAAAGAAGGAAGAGAAAGAGGTAACATGAGGAAATTCAGATGGGGGAAATGAAAGGGAAAATTTACAAAAAGATGAGAGATTTAGAAAACAAAGATGAGAATAAGAAAGAAGAAGAGGATGCTGAGAAATGCTAAAGTGTGCATCTGGTTTGGGATGGGTAATTTTGTGATGGCTTTAAAATGCCATCAGAGAGGGGATTGATGGAGCAAGGACTCGTAGAAAAGAGACTTGCTCATACGCAATCTGCTCCTTTAACTTTCTAACCAGTTATTAAATTAGTTTTGTATAAAACTAATGCGCACCACATGAACACGCGGGTTAGTGAAGCTTGCTTATATGTTTACTAATGTAAATAACATGAACGAAGGACTAAAAGAGCTTTAATCGGGGAATATTTACTGCGCATGCGTCAACTGCATCTATGTCGTAAGATGAGCTATTGCTTGGAGGTCAACTCTTGCGCATGAGCAGAAGGCATTAACATGGCAGCTTGAAGACTCACATGCATGGCATCTGCTTGCTGAAAAGAAAACAAGCTATTTTACTAATGCTAATGCGGGGAAAAGTGTTAATGAATAGAATGGGATAGAGTAGAGGTGGGTGGTATACAATGTGACCACTTTATTCTTAAAACTAATATTTGTCTTTACTTTTATCATTAGTGCGCATTTGGGCCACTCGTGTATGGCTGGAGTGAGCTGAGTCATGAATCACTGTGCATGTCTACTGAAAGTTAACTCGGAATGACACCATCAAGATTGAATTAAAGTCAAGGTCGCAGAGTGGTTCGCCCTGGGAACTGGAGGGTGAAAAGTTCAACAAGGAACAAGTTGCGCTTTATGTATATTAAATGTTTCAAGTAATAAATAAAGATGTGTGGGAAACCAGTTTTTGAATAAAAATTAAGGGATTGGGTTTGCGAACAATAGTTAATAGATATTGATGTCATGTAAGCATGGTGTGATGGAGCTTCCCCCGCCTGACCAATCATAATTTGTATTTTTACGATATTGAAGCATTAATGGGTGGAACAACCAGAACGAAAGGTATAATTAAAGTAGATTTTGTTAGTTAGTTAGTCCAGGTGCTGTGAGCTTGGAGCGGGAGATGCTGATGCTGGGAGAGATGCTGTGAGATGCTGATGAAGAATCGAATGCAGAATCTGAAGCAGAACTTTCCTTCCTAATTTAATTGGGTTAGAAGAAGATTTGCAGAAGAATCTCGAAGAGGAAGAGAGTGTCAGAGAGGGGTGCGGCATAATAGCTGGTATTCTAGAGAGGTAATAATCCTGTCCTGACTCCTGTCCTAAAGACTTTGGGCCATATTCTCAATGAGCTACCTCCAAGTTAACGGCACTATATCGAAGCCAAAGTTGTGATAAACTTATCACCCCAAACACAAGCTGGTGTTAACAGCTCACAGCACCAGTTTACCCTTGATAGCAGCCGCAAAAAACATTGCCACAGATGACCCCCGCAACTATCGCTAATGAGATGCAGGGGAGGCATTCCCGTGCCAAAAGCCACAACAACACCACTCGACAACATTCACAATGGCCAGCCAGAACTGCGATAAGAACACAAAACAGGCGATAAGGCACGTTAGCAGCAGGAAAATAACACCTGCTCTGACCTGGTGCAAAGTCGGACCACAACCTGCTCCACAGGGAACACAGCCCACAGCCACACCTGAAGAACAACAGATGCACCCGGGCAACTGAACAAGCAGGCAGGAGGGCAGAAAGGGCAATAACACACGCCGCCACCAGCCCCAGGATCACCCTCCCCAGCACCCCCCAACCAAAGACATGCCACATCAGCTACACCTAAACATGTACAAAATAATCCGCTTGATGTTGCACAATCACAACTGGTGACATGCATGTGTCGTCACAAAAATGAGCATCACACATTCAGTTTCGAAGCAACAAATGAAACTTTATCAAAAATGAACACTGAAATGAAATGAAGACACATAGCGGCTCCCCTCGGGGCAATCCGTAGGTCACAGACTGCAAGACAAAAATCATGATGAGAAGGTGTGTCCTGCTCACATCAAAGGACAGAGGGGCAGATTTATGTTGCACTTGCGCCACTTTTGCGCCGCCGTTGCGTCACTTTTGTGATGCAGCAGCGGCGCAAATCCTGCGCCATGGTGCGGGGTATTTACAACGTGACGCATCTGGGAGATGCGTCACGTTGTAAAGCCCTGCGCCACATGTAGGCGTTCCAGGGCAGGTGGGGGCGTTCCGGCGCAGGAACGCCTCCTAAAAGTGGCTGAGTGAAATCTACAAGATTTCACTCAGTCACTTTTAGGCCCATGCTGCGTCAAAACCCTGCGCCTGCTTGAAGCAGGCATAAGGATTGACGCAGCATTGTACAGATAGGGCCCCCCAGAACATTGCTGGAGCTGCGTCGCGCTTGCGACGCAACTCCAGCAATGCGCCACTTTTACGGCACAGATGCGTCACGCATCTGTGCCGTTTTTGCCCCATGGTGCGCCGCATTATAAATGCGGCGCATCCATGGTGGCGCTGCTATGGCGCATAATAATTGGCGCATCCCTGCTGATATGCAGGGATGCGCCAGTTAACATAAATCTGCCCCAGAGAGAGAGCGGAGGAGAGAGAGAGGAAGAGCAGGAGAGAGAGAGATAAGAAGAGAGGGGAGAGAGAGAGAGAGAAGAATAGAGGAGGAGTGAGTGAGAGAGAGAGAAGAAGAGAGGGAGAGAGGTGGAAGAAGAGAGGGAGAGAGAGAGAGGTGGAAGAAGAGAGGGGAGAGAGAGAGAGAGAGTGCCGCCCCTGTGCACCCAGGCCACTCTGCTCAACTGCTGCCACGGGCGTGTCTCCAACCACTTGCCAGTATGTATAGCAGTACACCAGGTCACACATCTTAGACAGAGCCGTCATCTGAAACAGAGTCCAGATACATGATTGGCACAGTCCACACAATTGCACAAGCCAACATCGCCTGCCTGCCAATGCACACCCAGGCAGAGGCACCCCAGCCCCTCCCGCTGCCCATCGGAGCATGCCTGCCCATGCATGCCCAGGCCTCACTGCTCACCGTCCACCACCAGCATGCAGACAGGAGGTCCCACCATGTGCCGCTGCAAGCCATAAGCATGGGGCCAGCGGACATGGCACCCTCCACACCATGCAGCCCGGCCTTGCAGGCCACCAGGTCTCACGTTTGGTGCTGGGTCTTGATTACTCCATGGCAGAGGACATACCAGTGCACCCGGCATCATCGCAGGCTGCACACCTGCTCAGCCCAATGGGTGCCACTAACTCTGGTATCCTGGAAGCGACGCCACGCGGCGGTAGGCCCGCGCTGCCCACTGGCTCTGGCCTACACTGCAGTCCAGCAGGGCACACAAAGCCTGAGCTGTCCGGACCACCGGGATGGGGCATCATTGCAGGCTGCACACCCACTCAGCAGCTTAAGGTGCCACTAACTCAGTGCACCCAAAGAAACCGTCCCATGGCGGGGTGGCTGTGCCTGCCGCAATGCTCCGGGTGCCACTAACCCTGTGCAACTCCAGTCTGCGGCACGTGGTGGTAGGCCCATGACAGCCGCAAGGCCTTGGGTGCCACTAACCCTGTGCGCAACAAATCATGGGCCCTTTATGATTGAGAACCGTGGAGCACCGGCAGAGGGGAATGTGATGTTGTCGGCCCCTTATGTTGGCAGAGTCACATGGCCTGTGACGCCTGTGCCGGATCGGTGTGGTGTGTGTGCAAACCTGCCATCAGGGAGTGGCTGTGACATGCTGACAACTAGACCAATGACCTGCACACCACCAGTGAGTACGTGGAGTGATCTGGCCTGCCGTACGCCAGACCAGCACAGGGCTTGCAACAATGGCTTGTGGTCTCTGGGCGTGGTTCAGTTCATGTCCGAACATGGAAGTGACTGATGCGTGTGTCCCTGTTGTAGTGTTCACGGAACCCGGTACTCAATATGCAATGTAGCACCCTCTGACTGGCATCCCACAGGATGAGGATCATTGACGCTCGGGAAATCACTGTCCCTACATTCATCCACACATTCATACATGAATGGTGAAAGACATGACACTAGATGTTTATTGCACATCCAGTGCAGTTCTGCAGCTGGAGCGGTACAGGGCAATGCCGAGCACACTACACAATATGGGCCCGTGGAGGGCCAGCCAGAGTCCATCCGGGTATGACAAGTACTGCAAAGAGGATGGGGACAGTCCGCAGTCTGGTCCACATGTCATTGGTCATCAAACAGGATAAGGCAATCCATGTCACTGTCCAAGGTGAGTGTATCGGAGTGTATCGGGGGTCAGTGGAAGGTCATGAGGCCATGTGCCTGATCACAATACATCCACGTCCTCATCCCCGGATGTGTACTTTGCCCCACCTGTGGGTGTTGCAGTACCGGCAAAGGCACTGTGTGCCACTGACACATCAGGTGCCAGAGTGGATACGTCTGCCACAGGGTGAGGCAATGGCACACCAGGGGGTGGAGATGTGGATGGTGTGGGGGCAGCAGCATTCATCTGCTCCACAACTTTTGGCAGCAATGCCATGATGATGCTCTGCAGGGCATGGTAGATGCCAGCTACATTTCACTAATGTGCAGCGGTGGCTGCCATCCTTTCCACCTCCATCCGCACCATGTCCTCCATTAGCCTCCGCATGTATGCCAGCTCATGGCTGGTATCGCTGGTGCCCCTCTGAGCGGACAGGTGTTCTTCTCTCCGCGTCAGGACTCCAGCGATGTCAGTCAGGGCTCGTTGGAAACCATAGACCGGGCCTAGAGACCCATGGATGGTGTCCAGTTTGGTGGCCATGAGGTCGAACCCCACCCGCACCTGCTCAGCCGTCTCCCTCTGGGCCTCCAGCACACGGCGTTGGAAGGCTATGTGTTGTTCCTGAGGGTCTTGGGAGACTACCAGGGCCGTGGGTGCCTCTTGCTGGGTGGTTTGGGTGGTGGGTGGGGTCTCCTCGATGCAGCTGGTCAGCCCTGAACCTGGAGGTGAGTCGCGGATGATGTCAATGATGTCTAGGAGGGCTTGTGCGTCGATGCTGGGGTTGTCCTCCTCGTCATCAGTGAAGAGTGGCTGGGACTGCTCTGCAGGGGGTGTTGACGGTGTCCCTGCAATGTGAAGGGGAGATGGTGTATTGCGCATGTATGTAGCACATGTATGTAGCTGCATGGTACATGCTGACATTCATACCGAATGGCATTGTACATTGTGACAGTCTATAGATCTGACCCAGAGTCATTGAGGGTGTGCGATGTGCTCTGCTTGATTGTGCATGTGGGCCATTGTGGCCATCTCCACCCATCCCCCCAGTACCTGGTGGCCACTCACCCTGTTGCGGTTGTGTTGTGTCCTGTCGAGCAGTGTCCGGTCCCCTAGCTCCAGCCACAGTAGCCACACTGATGACTGTCGACACCAGCTCCTCCATGTCATCCAGCATGAGCTGTGGCACTGGGCCCCCACCTCCAGTCTGCATTGCTGCCTTCTGGTTAGCTGCGAGTTTCTCCTTGGTCTTCCGCTTGATGTCATTCCATCGCCTCTTGACCTCGTCCATTGTCCTCTTGTGCTCTCCTAAGGCATTCACCTTGTCCACGATGTCCCGCCATATTCCAGTTTTGGTGCCCAATGACACGTTGGAGGTGACGAACAGTTGTTGATGGTGTTCCATCACCTCTGTGACTATGATCCTGTTTGCCTGCGGACTGAACTTCGTCTCCCTCTTCTTCTTGTACTTGCCCTTCCCTGTCCCAGAGGTCCCGGCTGGTCGTCTGGGGTGCTTGTGGGGTTGCGCCTGCTCCGGCTGCCTCCATGGTGCTTGGGTGTTGGTCAGTTTGTGTTTGGGTGTTTTTTTTTACTTTTATGGTGATTTTTCCCACCTGCCAGGTGTGTGTTGCAGGCCAGGCGCTGCTTATCGTTTATTTCCTCATCGCGCTTTGGCCCATCGCAGGTTTTTTTGTGTTTTTATTAACCCTGGGCGTAGGACTACACTACGCTCGCATAGTTTGCGCAACTATGCGCTACACAAATTGCACGTAGCACAGTGCAACAACGCGTAGCATAGCGGGCATTTTTTTCTTGCTGGCGGTCCTCAACGTCAAGCGAGCGAGCAAAATAACATCCCAGCGAGACTTTTTCCTCATTCTCGTGGAAAATAAACCTCCCGACGAGATTCTCAACTCGGGGAGGTCAGGTTTCTCATTGCGAGTGGTCGCGTATGGTCGCGAACGCTCGCGATGAGAAACTACCAGTCCGCGTTGAGAAAGCTGCTGCTCGAGAACAAATCTATTAGAGCGGCAGAAAACGACCGCTTACACTGTGCAAGATGCGGTTTGCAATGATTACACAGTGCGGACATGCATCCGGCACTGTGTAATCAGTGCAAACAGCATTTTGCACAGTGCACTATGCAGTTCGCATAGCTACGCGTAGCTTGCGTAATGCGAAGTGCACTTCATGTAGCTACGCATAGTGCTACTACGCAAACTACGCCCAGGGTTGCTTTTATCTCCATCGAGGTGGTTGTATCGTGGACATTGTCCGCGGTTTAGTCAGACTATCGCATGGTACCACCTTTTTGTGAATTCCATGTTGACACATGGTTATTTTCCAGCGATGGGCTGCTGAGAGTTGCGTTAAGCTACTCTTGTGGCAGTTATCACACGTTCTTGTGAATGTACCCCTTTGTTTCCTGAAATCTATCTCAGGGGACCCTCACCAGCCCTTTGACCAGGGGTTGGTCTTTCACACCATCCTTGGTAAAGTATTGTTCCGTTATTTTGAATGATCTTTTGTCTCTGTCCTCTCCTTTTCTGTGCAATGTTCATTGCTTGAATTCATGGTAAATATACAGTGTCTAATTGATTGATTTTTTCTCTCCAACGAATGAAAGCGAATGTATTGTATTTTTGAAGTGGTTCACATGCTCTAAAATTTTAGATAAAGCTTTAAAATTCTAAAGGAGTCTGTTGTTATTTCATTTTCATTCAAGTTAGTTTTATGTCATTATCACCATCAACTAGTTCAACTAATGGTCCATCGACCAGAGGAAAGAACTTTTTGATCCGTGAAGGGTTAGTTTAAAAGAGAATTGAGGTATTTAGACATTTGTGAAAACATATAAACTTGACACCCAGCGGTTTACTCAACTTGAATGTTTATGGGCCCAGGTGAGTATATGGTAGTAGAGTATCTGTTGTTGTAGGTCCGCTGGATCAACCTGATGCGGTCACATGACGTGTCCAAGGGACGAGCCGTTGACGTCACAAAAAGCTGCCCATGAGTGCATAGGAAGCGGACGGATGGAAACCCCCCACTTTTTAGCGATATCATGTAACTGATCAAAACAATAAATGCCATTGTATTTCAAATTGTCACATCAACCCTCGGTGAAGGATCGACGCAATTGAGAAGTGTTGGAGGTTCTAGGAGAACTTACACAACATTGCAGTTATTTATTACACATGCAAACACCATATGAAAAACAATAAGGTTTTTAATTTGATGCGATCACATGACGTCCCTGAGGAGCATACTATTGACGGCATAAAAAGCTGCACTCGAGCTCAGAGGAAACACAGACGGATGCTGGCGGTGAGATACGGATGAGGATTGTTGCGACACTGCAAAATTAGAAGCACATATGCTTACTCCCCTTCCTCTACCCATTCATTTCTTTTGAAACTATGAGAGCATGAAATTTCCGAAGATATTTCGATCTGTCTCAGATAATGCAAGAACTGGGGACTTCCGACGGTTGATTCAGTTGGTTGTTCGGGTGTCTGTCCAGGATATTAATCGTCACTAGAGGTAAAAAGAATTGATTCTCTCTTTCTAAATCAACAGCCACAACCCTACGGGCCGGGACAGGCTATTTAACTACATTTTTGTTTTTCCTTTTTATACAAAAGACTCATCATTAAAAAACACCGTATCCACCAATACAAATTAAGAAGATGTAACGTGAGCCATTGCTCCACATCTAAATTAAGTAAGTGACAAAAAAATTGTTCTACAATACTCCACTTTCTTTAAAATAATTTTCTACAAAAAAACTATCACACTGATGGTTTTTGTTTCCCTTTTTTTCCCTGTCTTTCTGTTATCTTTTCTTCTACAGCTGTTTTTCATCACAGTTATTTCAAGTGGCATAGATAGTGCCATGAAAAAGGAAGTTTTTTCAAGGTAAATCATAAATAGAGTTTCTCCAAGGGCTGGAGTGCATGGTGAATTGGTTGAATAAGTGGTAACATGAGCACCCATTTTTTGTTTGTTTTCTTTTCAGCTCTCTTTCATTCCAGTTCCTGAGGAGAACCCCGCCTAAGTTTTTGCCGGAGTTCGAAACGCGTCAACCTTTTTTCTGTTTACCCAAACAAGTGAATGCCACAATTGAGTATTGGGTTAACCTTTGTTTTATGAATTGCTTGATTAAATCAAAAACATAAGTATATGGTGATTTTTAGTTGCCTGAATACCACTCGGTTTTGTAAATGTCCCCATTGGGGCGGAGTTGTTTTCTAAAAAAGTGAAGACTGTTTCTCCAAACAATTCCTCAACCTTCCCCTGGGCCTTTCTTTCTTTCTTTTCAAAACAAATTGTCTGTATTAATGTGGAACTTGAGCTTGTTTATGTACTAATTGTTTGTGTTAAATGTGATGTTGCAAGTCTTGTCACATATGTAATTCATGATTAATGATGTATGTGTGTGGAATTTAATTTGGTTCATGTAAAATTGTTAGAATTGTGCATTTGAATAAGAATATGAACGCAAAAAGCTTGTCTTGAAATTTAATTTATCTTAAAAAATCTTTTTCAAAAAAAAGAAGAAAAAAAAAATTCAGTCACTATGAGTGTCACATGTGATTGGGTAAAATAATTAGTAGGACAGGTATCAGTACTGGCATTTGTGGTGTTATTACAGTATCAAATTGGCCTAGCCTTGCTGAATATGGGCCAAACCCTCTATTGTTTCTAATGAATCACCAAGGTAGTGGTCCCACCTAGGTATGTGAAACCATATTCTGCTAGTTTTATAGTAAGTGCATTTCTGCAATTTTCCTGTTAAGAGGACCTTCCTGCTCAGCTTCCTCCGTACTAGCACCACTCATACCAGCCTCCCCAGTCTGAGACGTTATTGGAGCAAGTATTAGAAAAAAGATAAGGTTTTGCACAATGTGGGGAACTATAATCCTTCAAGCTTGAACAAACCAACAGCCAATACATAGGATATACCTACTCAGCTGCAGTGGATTTTCCCTCCCCACTCCAGATGTCTCTGGGTAAATGTGCGTAGGGGTCTCTGGGAAAGCATGACTAAACTACTCCGATTTGACCTTTCAATGAGAGCTAAACCAATGTTGGCAGTTCCATGTCATGTAGTTCCTAATAATACATAGGATCTGTGCGTTTTAAACAACATAAACTAAGGGACTTAGTGTTCAGGCTGATTCCAGACACCCCCAAAAAATATGATAGCCTGCAGACCAGCTATCTCCAAGTGCCACCATAAGCCCCCTAATCTTACCAAGGAGCAAATAGTTTCTAGCAACTATCGAAAATGACTACCCTTGATCCTTCAGGTATCTTGGAAACAGTACAGTACCTTTCGCTCAGTCACTCTTGCTCATTTGGTATCGGAGAGATACACAGAATGAATGATGGGGACGTTTTCAATAAGCATTTATTGAACCAGCGTCATTCTAGTATAAAACCTGTTTGCTGCGACAGTCATTAGACAAAAACAGACATAAGATTACAAGCACTGGCAGAGTAAATAAAAGGTAGAATTCTACCATGGTAATAAAATAGTAAATATATGCAGGCATCTCAATACATGGCAGAAATCAAGCGTACTCCTACAATGCAAACCCCACCTAAGTGTACCTAAATGTATCTAGCATGTATGTGGGTGTAAATCCAAGAATCCCCTAGGAAAGAGCCAAACCCATTACCTGATGGGAGAGAACGAACTACCCCATCTTGGTCTCAAGTTGGACACTCCGCAAGGGATGTCAGACCACTGCATGCTGGAGTGTCTGCTGGCCAGAACCTCAGCGTCTAGTGTCAGCATGAAGCTTCTCCTCTTAGCTATCTATTGGTTGGTATGGTTCATTTATACCAAAAAGGATAGCCTTGGGGTTCCTTACATTAACCTAAATCATGACTGCAATTATGCAACTATGCAAAGCAGTTCTTTCGCCCTAGGATGAAGATGACCATGACTTTTACGCAGGGTATGTTCATGCTGTGATGTATGTCATGTGCATAGGACTTTTCGAAGAATCCTTATGCATAATAAATGAGGTTATTTTCTGAGAAACTGATGGACATTTATTAAGCACATAACTGGGTAAAAGGTCAGTGTTAGAACCGTAATGCAGAGCAAGGTAAGACAAATGTAGGTAAAAGGTTGTGTAGCTACCTAGGCCTATATTGGGGTACATAGGGGTTCATAACAAATCTTTCAAACATAGGGGCCGATTACAATTGCGGAATGCCCGTCACCACCAGCCATGCAGTGGCGTTCCTTTTACAATCGTACCGCGATATTCCCCAGCCACATTATGATAGCGGAGAAAATCGCGCTCGGACCATGGCGGATGCAAAGATCATCCGCCACTGTTCCGCCAAATGCAATCATTCACATTGCCTGGCGGACGGTCCAGGGAGCATGAAATGGCTGCGGTGCCTAGCAGACACCGTCCACCAAATCATGATGTTGGCTACATCCGACCTTTCCATGACAGCAATACGGCCATGGAAAGGCTGGTGGGGAATAGTTATGGGGGCCCGTTGCGGGCCCTCCTTGGGTTGGGGGAGGTATGGGTGCACAGGGGGGTACCCATGGTACCCCCCTGCATTTCACAGCACAACATGGCAGGCGCCGTGTGGGGCCTGCCATGTAGTGCTGTGAAATGCACAACTTGGCACATTGACATTGCAGCGGGTGCTGCTCTCAGCTGCACCCGCCGCAATGTTAATAATCATGATCGCATCGTTATCGGGTGTGCGGGACCACCGCATGCAAGGTGGACGGTCCCGGTTTACACCAGGATTGCGGACGGACTCAAGTCCGTCTGCCATCCTAATGAGCCCCATAGTGTTTCCAAAAAACTGTGAAACACGAGGCTGGAAATCCAACAAAAATGTTAACATTTGCATCTTTTAAGGAGAGTAATATTAGAAGAGAACGACTGCTTGATGTTAGACCTGGCACCATTGGCGTTGGTCTACCTTCCATTTTTTGCTGTTGCCTCATGTGTTTTTGCTGGTTATAGATGCTTTGGGCACTGTGCCACTGCTGTTCAGTGCCACAGTGCAAGTGCTCCAGATGGTAAATTGATGTATGGATTAGTGACTCCAAGATTGGCTTGATTGGTTTACTTGTCAACTAATAGTACAGTGCACTGCGTGTGCCCAGGGCTTGTAACCAATACTGCTGGTGTGCTTGCAGCACTGATTGTGCCACCCACCAGAGCAGCTTGTAAAGTGTGTCTCAGGTCTGCCATCGTAGAGCATGTGTGCAGTCTGGTACTGCCATGTTGACTGGGCAAGTGCACCCACTTGCCAGTCCCTAAACCTTCCCTTTTGTACATATAAGTCACCCCTATGGTAGGCCCAAGGGCAGAGTGCATGGTAGGTAAAAGGTAGGACATGCCCTGATGTGTGTGGCATGCCCTGATAGTGAATTACAGCCATTTTTGTTTTTTACTATTGCAAGGGACCTGTTCTCCATAGGCCAGAATGGACAGTTTGATTATTACATTTTATAATCCTAAATGACTCAGGGAACATGGTAGAAATTCGAGGTTAGTATGCCTGAACTCAAGAAAAGAATGATAAAATACATCTTTTAGTAAAGTTGGTTTTAACATTCTGTGTTTGAAAATACCACTTTTAGAAAGTAGGTATTTTCTTGTCTAACCATCCAAACCTTTGAGTGACAAGAGCTGGGGGATTCCAGGAGACAGGGTGAGTCAGCACAAGGCTGAATAGAGAGATCTGCATCTAGATGGGTAGGAGGAGTTGCACCTGGGACCTGAATAGGGCTCGGCCTTCCCTCCACAATGCTGGTGTGTCTGATGTCCCTGCCCTGCACTGTGAAAGGAAAGTAGGAGACATGTCAACACAGTGCTCCAGGACTGACTAGAACTGGTTTGGACTAGGCAAAGGCCTCCCTGCCTTCAGAAAACAAAGAGAAAAGTATTATCAATATTGGGACCCAGACCCAGGAACTTTAGATCACTTTTGGGAATCAAGATGAACCTTTGCTGAGGAGAAGAACCAGGAAGCTGAAGGAGGAGACTACACCTGTGCTGTGTGTTTGGGGGTTGGCCTGCAGTAGTTGCTTCATTACCAAAGAGAGGAGAAAAGGACTGCGTGTGCTTTCTATCAACTTGAAGAAGAATCTCCAAGGGCTTGAACTAAAGCTTGCCTCCTGCCTGAAGTCTCAGGGATACAAGACTTCACCAACCGGCTCCCCCTTGAATACCCTTGCTGGGAATGGAAGTGCCTGCTGTTGTGCTGGGCCCTCTGAGAGACTGCGTGTCGCTGGGAGCTGGAAGCGCGATGGAACAACGAGAAGCGTGTCGCCGCTGCAGCCGCTGTCATCACATTGCCGAGGAAGTGAGCCGCCGCTGCCGCTGTCATCACCGCTTCGCCGAAGCGCGGCGCATCACCGGAGAAGCGGAACGCTGCCCCAGAGGTCATCGTCGCATCACCGGAGAAGCGCATCGCAGGACCTGTCGCGGCTCCAAAGATCATCGAGTTGCCACACGGCCGTCGGGCGTGCACTCATCCCACCAACGTTGTCGCATCGCAACCAGGACGCCATTTTGTCGCATCGCACCGGACAAGAGTATCGCATCGAGGTGCCAGCGTGTCGCATCGCACCGGAGAGCAGTAAGAAACCGACGCATCAACTCCCCACACAGTAAGGAAGCGAACATCAACTCCCCTGCTTAGCAGCAATGAACCGACGCATCCACTCCCCTGCGTGTAAGGAACCAACGCATCACCTTGCCTGCGACCCTTTTGCTTTCTTTGCGTTATGCATCTAAGGTACATTGAGAGTAAAGTGTCACATTTACAACTTGAGAGAACTGAGCTATTTTATAACATTTGAGAGACTATTTTTGAATACAGTATTGTGGATTTTTGTCTTTTGGTCTTGTGTTATATTTTTATAATACAACCTGGTGGTGTCCATTTGTAGTGTTGTCACTGTATTACTGTATGTGTTCACAAATGCTTTACACACTGCCTCTGAGATAAGCCTGCCTGCTCGTGCCAAGCTACCAAGGGGGTAAGCAGGGGTTATTTTAGGAGTGTAGCCCCTTACCCTGACTAGATGCAAGGGTCCTATTTGTCACAGGTACCTACCTATGCCAACTAGAGACCCCCAAATCTAACATTGGTGGTCAGCGGTGAGGATTTGGACTTGCCTTTGTGATTCATATACAGTGATTGGTGTACACTACTAGTGAGTGCAGACCATAACGCGACCACATACTTCGAGAGAATTCTTCCTTGGAACTTCTTTTCTATTTTTTATTCCTGAGAACTGCCAGTCTTTTTGCTACCATGAGCAAGTCAGCATCCATAGTATCTGTAGACATTGTATTGGAAAAAGAGAGAATTGATACTTACACTGTGCCTCATCTCAAAGCTTTGTGCAAAAAATTTAAAATCTCTGTGAAAGGCCTCACCAAGAAAGAGGAATACCAAAAGGCACTGTGGGCCTGGGTGGAATCTAGGAATGCCCCTGAGCATCCTGAGGAGCCAGCAGTGGAGGCAGAGGATTTAAATGGGCAGCCTGAGGGGCCAGTGGGCCTAGCTGGAGGGAAAACACCTTCGGGCAGGCAGCAGTGTTTCTTCCAAAGGATTGTCCCCAGGAGAGCTGGAGGACAGAGCAAAGGAGAGGATGCATAAGTTGAAGCTGGCTAGGCTCAATATGAATGGTCAGAAAGACATAGAGAGCAAGAAAATAGAGCTTGGTATGGAATTAGAGATGAAGAAGTTAGACTTAGAGGAAAAGAGAATGCATTTTGAGCATGAAAGAGGATTAAGGGAATTGGAACTCAAGGCCAAAAGTTTAGAGGTTCCTCCCTCTGGTGGCAGCATACTGCCAGTGCATGTAGAAGCAAGAGCTTACATCCCCAAAGATGTAGTTAAAGATTTCCACAAGAATGAGGATATTGGTCAGTGGTTTAGGGCTTATGAAGCTGCAATGTTGGCCCACCGGGTCCCTGAGAAGGATTGGGCAGCGGGGTTGTGGGGCCGCTTTGTTAGTGATGGGAGGGACACTTTGTTGGATTTGCCTTCAGAGGAGCAGATGTCCTATACCCACATGAAGGGAGCCCTAATGTCCATATTTGGTTTGACCCCAGAGTTATACAGGCAAAGGTTTAGAAATTGCAGAAAACTGGAGTCTACCACTTGGGTGGAATATGTGTCTTTCTTTTGCAGAGCATTGGATGGTTGGGTGAAGGGTAGCACAGTGGATAAGTTTGAGGCGCTCTATGATTTGTTAGCATGGGAGCACTTGTCCAATAACTGTTTTCCAGAGCTACGCCAGCATCTTATTGATAGCAAGCTAACTAACCCTAGGAAGCCTGCTGAGGAGGCGGACCGCTGGGTGAGCACCCGGGTCCAGAAGGGTCATGTGGGAGACTTTGCTGAAGGTGGGCAGGGTCCCCAGCAGAAGAGTGGGAGGGACAAGGGTAAACAGAGGGAGTTCCAGAAAGGACCCCAAAGTAATCCCCAAGGGAACCAAGGGAAAGGTTCCCAGCCTCCCCCTGAGAAGAAGGCAGTGGCCCGACAGATAAACCTGTTCACAAGGGGCCCAAGACCTGTTTCAAGTGTGGTCTGGTAGGCCACTGTTCTTATGACGCTAGATGTCCCTTGTATGGGAAGACAGCACCCACTGGTGCACCACCCCGGCAGTTGGCTAGTGTAGCCCTGGGGGAAGAGATGGGTGCCTAAGGTGGGTGGGGTCCCGCAGAGATGTCCCTTGTCTCTTTAGGAGACTGTGAAGTGGTCCCAAGGACCCAGCTGCCTGATAACACTAAGAATTAGCAGGCAGTGGGTGACCATCAATAGCAAGAGGGTGGAAGCTCTTAGAGACACCTGAGCCAGTGTGACAGCTGTCAGTTGTCAGCTGGTGTCTGAAGAGCAGGTAGTCCCCAATGCATTTTACCCATGTGTTGCCGCTGACAACACAGATAGCCACTGCAAGGTGGCACAGGTTCCCTTTTTGAGTGGGGGGGTCTCAGGGACTCTTCAAGTAGCTGTGAGGCCAGCCATGCCTGTTGAATGTCTGTTAGGTAACGATCAGGAGAGCTCCCCTTGGGCTAAGGTGGAGCAGAGAGCTCAGTTAGAGATGTTGGGTTTGCCTGAGTGGGCCTGCGTGACTACTTGGTCTATGGCAGCCAGTAAGGGTGTTCAAGAGGACCTGGAGCCTGAGAAAATGTCCCAGGTGCCTGCCTTAAAGAGAAGAGGTAGGGGGTACGGGAAACCAGCCTCTGAGATTCCCATGGCCCAGGAGGAGGCGGACCCAAAGGGGGATGCCCTGAAGCCTACCGGGGAAGAGATTGCTCAACTGGGAGACCTGCCTGAGCTGACCCATTGGCAGCAGGAAGGAGGTCCTTCCAGGGAGGAGTTCTGTGAGGAGCAGAACAAGTGCCCTTCTCTTGTGGGTTTGTGGCAGCAGGCTGCAAACCAGGCAGCAGGTGATCAGTTTGGATCACATTGGATCTACTGGTAGAATGGTCTCATGTATAGTGAGCCTAAGGTTGCTGAGCCTTGGTCAGCCCGTGTGCTGGTGGTACCCCAGCGCTTCAGAGCCTTCCTACTGGGGCTGGCTCATGATGTGCCTTTAGCAGGACATTTGGGGCAGGACAAGACCTTTGAAAGGCTTGTCACGCACTTTTATTGGCCCCAAATGCGCAAGAGTTCAGACACTCATTGCAGTACCTGTCAGACTTGCCGGGCAAGTGGAAAGAGTGGGAGGAAGTGCAAGGCCCCTCTACAGCCATTCCCTGTGGTCAGCACCCCCTTTGAGAGGGTGGTCATTGACATTGTGGGGCCTCTGGATCCCAAGACAGCCATGGGCAACGGGTTCATCCTGGTCTTGGTTGACAATGCCACCCGGTACCCAGAAGCCATCCCTTTGAGGACAGTGACGGCCCCCGTGGCGGGACGAGCACTGAGGGGAATTTTCTCACGAGTAGGATTCCCTAGAGAGGTGGTGTCTGACCGAGGTACCAACTTCATTTCTAAGTATATGAAGTCCCTGTGGCAGGAGTGTGGGGTAACCTACAAGTTCACCACTCCTTACCACCCCCAAGGCAATGGGTAGGTTGAGAGATTCAACCGAACCCTAAAAGGCATGATTATGGGTCTTGAGGAACCTATGAGGCATAAGTGGGACGACCTCTTACCATGCCTGCTTTTTGCATACCGTGAGGTGCCACATAAATCTCTCGGGTTCAGTCCCTTTAAGCTTCTCTATGGACACCCAGTGAGAGGACCTTTGAGTTTGTTCACGGAAGGCTGGGAGCAATCTCCCAGGAAACCTCCCCAGGATGTATATAGCTACATGCTGGCCTTCAGGAACCAAACTCGGCATTTCAGAAAACTCGCTGAGGCGAATCTGAAAGCCAGCCAGGAGGAGATGAAGCGGTTGTATGACCAGAATGTCACTCTCGTAGAGCTTCAGCCTAGTCAGAGAGTGTGGGTCATGGCCCCCGTGGAGCCCTGTGCACTCCAGGATAAGTGGACCGGACCATTTGAGGTGGTGGAGCGCAAGAGTCCGGTTACCTACTTGGTGGACTTTCTGTATCCCAGGAACCCCCTTGCGGGTCCTGCATGTCAAGCACCTGAAGCCCCACTTAGAGAGGTCCGAAGTGGGCATGCTCCTAGCAACAGATGCTGGAATGGAGGAGGAGACTGAGCCTCTTCCTGACCTCCTGTCTGCAACAGAGCAAGATGGGTCAGTGGATGGAGTAAACCTCTCTTCCACCCTGACCCCTGAGCAACAGAATGACTGTCACCAGTTGCTGGGACAGTTTTCTGACTTGTTCTCCCTGATTCCCAGTGTCACTGATTAGTGCGTCCATGATGTAGACACTGGGGACAGTCCTCCTGTCAAGCACAAAACTTACAGGGTGACTGACAGGGTGAGAGCTTGCATCAAGGAGGAGATCTCCAAGATGATTGCGCTAGGGGTGATTGAGTCCTCTAACAGTCCTTGGCCAGCCCAGTGGTCTTGGTACCAAAGGCTGCCGCACCGGGTGTCACGCCAGAACTGCGGTTATGTGTAGACTACCAAGGGCTCAATTCAGTCACCAGGACTGACGCGCACCCCACCCCCAGAGCTGATGAGCTCATTGATTGGTTAGGGGCTGCTCGGAACCTCAGCACGTTTGACTTAACGTCTGGGTACTGGCAGATTGCCTTGACTGATGGGGCAAGAGAGAGGTCAGCATTCTCCACACCAGATGGGCACTACCAATTCTGGGTTATGCCCTTTGGGATGAAGAATGCCCCTGCCACCTTTCAGAGGTTGGTCAACCAGGTGTTGGTTGGACTGGATGAGTTCAGCGCCCCCTACCTGGATGACATTGCAGTGTTCAGCGTTAGTTGGGAAGAACATCTGCGCCACCTCTGTGAAGTGTTGATGGTGCTGCGGAGAGCAGGCCTCACGATCAAGGCGAGTAAGTGCCAGATCGGGAAGGGTTCCGTGGTGTACTTGGGACACCAGGTTGGGAGCGACCAGGTGGTACCCCTACAGCCCAAGATTGAAACCATCCTGGCTTGGGAACCCCCCAAGACCCAGACAGAGGTAAGAGCCTTTTTAGGACTCACCGGGTACTACAGGAGGTTTGTCAAGGGGTATGGCAGCATTGTTGCACCCTTGACAGAGCTGACTTCCAGGAAGCAGCCCAAGAGAGTGATTTGGACTGACACCTGTCAGAGAGCTTTTGATG
This sequence comes from Triturus cristatus, assembly GCF_964204655.1. Lineage (NCBI taxonomy): Eukaryota > Metazoa > Chordata > Amphibia > Caudata > Salamandridae > Triturus > Triturus cristatus. The sequence goes on from NC_140591.1 coordinate 721,751,742, forward strand.
CCCTGAAGACTGCCATGTGCATGGCACCCGTGCTCCTGGCACCCAACTTCTCAAAAGAGTTTATTGAGCAAACAGACGCTTCAGAGCATGGTGTGGGGGCTGTTCTATCACAGATTAATGAAGAGGACCTAGATCAACCTGTAGCCTTCATCAGTAGGAGGTTACTTCCATGGGAACAGAGGTGGAGTGCAATTGAGCGTGAGGCTTTTGCTGTGGTCTGGGCACTGAAGAAGTTGAGACCATACTTGTTTGGGACTCACTTCTGGGTTCAGACAGACCACAGGTCCCTCAGATGGTTGATGCAGATGAGGGGTAAGAATACAAAGCTGTTGAGGTGGTCCATTTCCCTACAGGGGATGGATTTCACAGTGGAACACCGCCCTGGTACAGAACATGCCAATGCTGATGGTCTGTCCAGGTTTTTCCGCCTTGGTGATGAGAACTCCCAGGAGGTAGGGTAGTTCTCCCCACATTTCAGCTGGAGGGGACACGTGTTAGACCTGGCACCATTGGCGTGGGTTTCCTTTTCATTTTTTGCTGTTGCCTCATGTGTTTTTGCTGGTTATAGATGCTTTGGGCACTGTGCCACTGCTGTTCAGTGCCACAGTGCAAGTGCTCCCTATGGTAAATTGATGTATGGATTAGTGACTCCATGATTGGCTTGATTGGTTTACTTGTCAGACCCTAGTACAGTGCACTGCGTGTGCCCAGGGCTTGTAACCAATGCTGCTGGTGGGCTTGCAGCAATGATTGTGCCACCCACCGGAGCAGCTTGTAAAGTGTGTCTCAGGTATACCATCGCAGAGCCTGTGTGCAGTCTTGTACTGCTATGTTGACTGGGCAAGTGCACCCACTTGCCAGTCCCTAAACCTTCCCTTTTATACATATTAGTCACCCCTATGGTAGGCCCAAGGGCAGGGTGCATTGTAGGTAAAAGGTAGGACATGCCCTGGTGCTTCCTATGTGGCAAGGTCTTGTCAAGAGGATCGGAGAAGAAGTATTCCTGTTGGACATCGTCCATGAAAAAACTTCTTGAGAATGCACCCAATTCGCCTTGCAAAGGAAGTTATGGCTAGGGAGAAGAGGGAGCAAGCAGCACAAGGCAAATTAGATCAGCCTTCTACTTCTGGTGCAGCTGTTCTCACAGAACCACAACCAAAGATCTTTCCTGAATTAGTAGACGCTAGAATGCACTGTAGAAAGTGCGAAGCATTCACCTTTTTCTCACCTTTAGGGATATTGAAAAAGGTCCAAACAATGCTCTCTTTCCTTTTCTTCACAGGTTCTTCAACATCCTTAACGCCTTCCAGCTCTCTTCTTCATGCAATTGTGGAGATGTTATTTCCTTTTTGCAAACCAGTTGAGCAAAACACCAAAAAAGATTACAAAAAAAGGTGCAGATAATACAAAAAGGTGGCCACAGATGCAGACACACCCAAAAGAAGAAAAAGGAAGCAGGTGTTAAAGCCACCTTCTAAGAGAATGAAAAGCTTTTTAGCCAATTAAAAGCTTTCTATGTGAAATGATGTCATGACAGGGTCGTGTCCCCATTACGTAAACATCGCGCACTCATAAAAATGTGGCAAATTTAATTTTAAGTATTTTAGTGAAAGTCTAAAACAGATATATAAATTATGCACAAGTGTATTTCATACTTTTACAAATCACACCAAAGTCGTAACCCTTACGCGATCCAAGATATATGCACGGGCATGTGGTGTGATACTGTTTGTTTCTATAATATACTTAAAAATTGCTTTTAAATTAACTTTAGAATATTTTCAATTTAAATGTACTATTCTACTTGCAATTCAGCACAATTTAAATGTCTAAAAGAATATTTAAACTTTATTCAACATTGTTAAAAATACGAGAGGTCGTGACCCCGACGCGACCGGTACACCACGGCGCCACGTACATAAAAATCTTTTCTAAATGTCTTAAAAATATCCTACAAGTACACTTAAACTGTTTTTTTATGACGGATTCGCGCATCGAACGCTTAGGTCCGTGACCAGTGCGCAATGCCATTTTTTAAACAAACCAAAAATACTTACACAACAAATATTTTTGCTAATGACACAACAATACATCATTTACACTGTTTACAGTAACCATATAAAAATTATTTTTGAGGAAAACAGTAAATAAACCAATCCCAAAACATTAAACGCAAATATTTACTTTCTAAGCATAATTTTATCATAGAACAACATACTCTGCAAAATTATAAATAATACAACATACAAAAATTTCTAAAAATTCTAAACTTTCAAATAAATAACAGTACAACTATGTAATAGGTTCACCTTAGATATATTTTAAATAAGTGATTATAACAAAATATTTCACTTTCAAAAATACATAAAAAAAAATTCACATATCAAAACAAAGAATGATTAGAGACATTTTTAATATATAAAAACAATTTTTATAAACCATCGAAATTCACTGAAAAAAACAAAGGTTACAGGAACATCATCGTTAGGAATAAGCATTTTAGAAACTTAGAAATTCACTGAAAAACCCAAAGGTTACTGGGACATTACAGTTAGGACTTAGCATTTTAAAAAACCTTGAGAATTCACTGATAATTCAAAAGGTTACAGAGATGTTATAGTTAGACTCATGTTTCACTATCACGAAACCAGAGAACTTCAATTCAGCAGTCTTGGTTAGCTGAGCTAACTATTACTCACGCCCCTGCAATGCACTGCTTATGACCTCACATATTACATCACTCTTGACATGGTCAGTGACATCACTGATGACATCACTAATGACATCTCAAATGACATCACCGATGACATCCCCCACAGAATCTCTGATGCATCCACTCAGACCCCAATATAACCTTTCATACACACACTCTAACTTCCTTGCTATCATTCTCAAACAGATTGACATACCCATACCAGGACTTACACACCCATTTTCTGGTTCACATCCACTCACTCACCCATATTGCTAGTCATACACTGACTGACTCAGTAATACAGCCACTGACATATCTACTGAAATACCAATACAACCACTCACCCACTGAGTTAGTCATCTATAGAGCTACTCACACACCTACTCACCCCCTCATACAGTCAAACACAACAACCACTAACTCATCCATACAGTTACATACACAGCCACTCACTTACTCATACAGATACTAACACCTATACAGTCACTAACAAAAGCACACAATCACCCATACATCTACTCTTACAATTCCCACACTCACCTATGCTGCCTTTCATATAGTCAGTTGCTCACCCATGTACCACTGACACATTCATTCACTCACCAACACAGCCATACACACAGTCACTTGTCCAGACAACCCTTCACCCACACAATATCTACCCAATAGAGTCACTGACTCACCCACTCACTGATCCATACAGGAAGTCACACTCCTATTTACTTTCCCACAAGGACACTCAAACGCCAATAGAGGTATTCAGACAACCAATCACTCACCCATATAATAACTCACATACCCACTCAATCCCCCATACAACCACTTCAACACCTACTAACAGACAGATACAGACATGCATACAACCAGTCACTCACCCATACATTCACTGAGACACCTAGTCACTCACTTATACAGTCAGTCACACACCCACTGAATCATCTAAACAGGCACTCATACACCCACTGATTCACCAATACACCTTGGTGTATATATTTAACACTAATCAACTTTTTAAAAACACTCACAGTCACTGAATGATGTCATCATTGATGTCATCAGTGATGTCATTTGAGATGCCATCAGTGATGTTGTCAGGGATGTCACTGACCATGTAATGAGTGATGTTATATGTGAGGTCATAAGCAGTGCATTGTGGTGGCGAGAGTTACTGTTAGCTCAGCTAACTAAAACTGCTGAATTTCTCTGGTTTTGTGAATCATGAGCCTAACTATAACATCTTTTAAACCTTTGTTTTTTTCAGTGAATTCTAAGTTTTTTCAAATGCTAATTCCTAACTATAATGTCGCTGTAACCTTTCTTTTTTCAGTGAATATATATATAGGTAGGACCATGTTTCCATAGGAAAAGCGTTTTGTAACTTGCCTATATCTTTGGCGCCATTTAAGGAATCTTCAAAAATAATTCCAAAAGAGTGGTCTGGTGATTCTTCCTGCTCATAGTTTCGGGGTGATCGGGGACTGAGAAAAAGGCGGGGTCAAAAAAAGTGTGTTTCCATGTTAATTCCCATTGAGATTTTAGCTGGGACTCCAGAGCGAACCGCTAGGCCAAAATACACCAAATTTGAAAGAAAGGTAGCTCTTGGCCCAGAAAGAACCATTTTTGTTATTTGGTGTAAAACCGTTCAGTTGTTTTTGGGAAATAAAAAAAAGGAAACAGATATATAGGGGCACGGTCCCTTTGAGGATCCAACAGTCTCCGTCCTGAAATTCGATTGGCTGCCAACACTTCAACCAGGAAGTGTTGGCAGCCATCTTGGGACTCAACTTCAGCTGAGTCCTACCAAAAAACAATACAAAAAAGAGAAGGGGGCAAGGTAAGAATACCCTGACCCCTATGCTTCTTGGGGGGTCCCTCAGGGCAAAAAAACATTTTTTTGAAAGTATTCAGTGGGAGCCGTGCTGGATCCTTGGCTCCTGCTAGGGAAAAAAAGCACGGCCTCCCACACTTCTGTAATGTTTAGCCCCCGGGTGTACCTGGTCTCATGGGCATGAGGAATTATATAAAGAAGGGTACATGGGCCCCTCTCCTCTGGCTTATGAAAGCCTCGGGGAACATCACCTCCTGGGGCACTGCTTTTAATGTATTTGGGGTACCCAACCAGAACCCCATGCCCAGGGGAGCCCTACCTCCCTGGGGCAAATCTCTATAAATAAATGTGGGGGCCTATGTGTCCTCCTACAGTCCAGGGGACTGATACCTCCTCGGGCACTTAGAAATGTGTATGTGAATGGGCCCACTGGACACACCCACACTCCATGGACCACTACCACCTCAGGGCAAATCACGCTAAAGTAATGTAGGGGGCTCACATGACCCCCTGCAGCCCTGGGGACCACCACCTTCGGGGAGCAAAACATTTCCTATTATCGCAGACACCAGTACAGCCAACCCTGCAGCCCAGGGGACTGCCACATTCCCGGAGCTAAACATAAAATTAAGGCAGTGTGCCTGTGTGATCTCCCCTGCCCCAGGGACTGCTACCACTCCTGGGTAATTCATATAAATTAAGGGGGGCTGTGTAGCCCCCTGCAGCCCCGGGGACCACCACCAACCCTAGACTAAGTACTACAATGGAGGGGGGCCATGCGGCCCTTCTTGTGGAGCCATGGATGGCCCTGGGGACAGCCGCCTACCAGGCTGGCTCCTGCTACCTCCCGAGGTGCTCACCAATAGGAGGTAGCTGTTTGCTTTTGATTAGTAGGAGGTGACAGTTCACACCAAGCAAAAGCAAATATAACTTCTCTTTCTGCAAGTGGGAGCTATCAAACAGCTCCTGCTTGCAGAAAGCAGACTTTTCATCTGTTTCCCTGCACAAAAATATGCGTGCAGGAAAACAGGTTAAAAAAGTGCATTTGCAGCAGCTCCCTGTGTGCAAGAGCAATGTTGGCTCCCGTAGGAGGTATGGAGCTGGCTGGGACTATGGTGGCCTTGAAGCTCCCCCCAGACCAGGAGGGAAAAGAAGAGAAAGAGGCAAAATAATGGTGAGAAATGAGCAGAAAGAGACAGAATAAAGGTGAGAAACAAACAGAGAGAGGCAAAATTAAGATGAGAAATGAGCAGAAAGAGGCAAAAGAAAGGTCAGCAATGAGATGAAAGAGGCAAAATAAAAGTCACAAATTAGCAGAAAGAGGCAGACTAAAGGTCTGAAATGAGCCAAAAGAGGCAATCTAAGGTTCAGAAGGGAGCTGAAAGAGGCAGAATAAAGGTCAGCAATGACCAGAAAGAGGCCACTAAGGGGAACTGACTTGTGGCAACAATAGGGGTTCTCGGCCCTCAACAACCCTCAGCCACCAAGGGGAGTTCACCCCAACTTGCAGTGCACCAGGAGGCCCCTTTGCAGTGTGGTTGAGAACGGGAGCAGGGCCACCAATGAGGTCTCAGCAATCATGCTGTGGGTGACTTACTTGTCACAACAATAGGGGTTCTTGGCCCCCAATGACCCTCAGCAACTAAGGGGAATTCACCTCCCAACCAGTAGTGCACCAGGAGGTGCATTTGTAGAGTGGTTGACAAAGGGGGAAGGGAGTCTGATGAGCTCTCAGCAATCCCACTGCGCTGGACTAACTGGTGGCAACAATAGGGGTTCTTGGCCCCCAACAGCCCTCATCAGCTACGGAGGTTTCATTCCCCCAACCAGTAGTGTGCCAGGAGACACATTTGCAGAGTGGTTGAGAAACGAGGCGGGTCTCAGACGAGGTCTCAGCAATCTCGCTGTGGGTAGACTTACTAGTGGCAACAATGGGGTTTTCTTACCCCCAACTACACTCAGCAAAAATCTTCAATAGGGGTACCCGAGCAATACGCCACCACCTCAAAGAACTCTGAAGAATTTGGCAGAGTTTTTTGGTTACTACAATGAATTGCGCGGATTGAAAGTCCCCGAGTTCCACCTAGGCCTACAGAAATAAACAGAGCCCACTCAGGCACTCATGCACCCACTCACAGAACAGCTCAAGGTCTCTTACAGCCATTCACAGACCCATTCACTCATGCATCCACTCACACATGAACTCAGAAATGCATACCCACTCACAGACATAGACAGACAGAGAATCACTCATACAGTCTCTCACCCGCTCACCGATCTATTCAGATACTCAAACACCAACTCAAAGACCCTTTCAGAGACTCACAGACCCACTCAGACACTCGTATACCCACTTACAGCCCAAGTCATACACTCTCACACCCACTTACAAACCTACTCAGACACCCACCGAGATACTCATGCACACACACACACACACTCAGTATCAAGGGTTAGTGTTACAGTTCGGAAATAAAAATTAAAAACTTTACAAATCCACTTAAAAAACAAAGGTTACAGGAACGTTATAGTTAGGCTCAGGTTTCACTCGTAAAAAATCTGTGAAAATCAGCAGTTATAGTTACCTGAGTTAACTATAACTTATGCCCCAGCAATGCACTGCTTGTGATCTCACATATTGCATTACTCATAACATGGTCAGTGACATTACTGATGACATCTAAAATGGCATCACTGATCACATCATCCACAGAACCACTCACACACCCACTCACATCCCTATACAATCTCTCATTTGCCCACTCAGACACCCACACAACCACTCACATACTCATTCACAGACCCATTCAACCACTTACACAAGGACTCACTTATCCATACACTTACTAACATAACCAGTTATTCACCTTAACAGCCACTTGCACACCCACTCACTCACCCCAGACACACACACATATATATATATATATATATATATATTCACTGAAAAAACCATAGGTTTCACACATGTTATAGTTAGCTGGACATTTTACTGATAAAAAAACAATGAAATTCCCCCGTTATAGTTACTGCAGCCAACTATAACTCACGCGACCGCAATCCTCTGCTGATGCTAATACTGTATTTAGACACTTATTTGCCCATGTCTTCTTCCATTAAATTTTAGCTTTACATATATTACAAATATTTTTTTTTCATAAAGACACATATGTCATCAGCAGAAGATTGCGGTCGCGTGAGTTATAGTTGCCTGCAGTAACTATAACGGGGGAATTTCATTGGTTTTTTATCAGTAAAATGTCCAGCTAACTATAACATGTGTGAAACCTATGTTTTTTTCAGTGAATTTGCAAGGTTTTTTAAATGCTAAGTTACTTTACGCCATTCGTGGCGTGCGCGCCCAGTTAACGCAGTTCGTTCCGTGCGCGCACGGTGCGCTTCGCGCACCGCGCGCCCACTTTACGCAGTTAGTGCCGTGCACGCACAGTGGTCACGCGGTGCGCTGCCCACGTTAAGCGGGATGGGCCATGTACGCACGATGCGCTTCGCGCACCGTGCGCACATGGGGGACATATTTTGCGCATCTTTGTGAAATGTATTCTTTGTTAACTTCTTACATGTTTTATGCCATGCCCAAATGGTGCCCTTCGGCTTGGGGGTGGTTTGGGGACCCCTGTATCAATGCTGGGTGGTTAGGATCTCATGAAACTGCCTCTTTACACATTTTTGGGGTTCGTTTTTGCTGCCCAACTCAGGAAGCGAGAGAGAAAATGGTGGCCGCCGCTTCCTGGTTTCGACCGATTCGAATGTTTACTAAGATCTAAGAGCCAATCAGAATCGCGCTCGCGCACGCCACCGTACGCGTACGGTAAGCTTACGGTAAGCGCACGGTAAGCGCACCGTAAGCTGCCACAGATATATATATTGATTTAAAGGCTATTTTCTCAGAATCTACTGAACAGATTTACACCAAACCTACAAAAGGCACTTCCTTGACCTGGGGACTACCTCTCTGCCAAATTTCATTAAATTCTGTTCAGCCGTTCGGGCTGTAGCCCTGTCTAAAGGTCCTATGGAAAAATGCATGGGAAAAACGCGTTTTGGGACCCCCCTTTTATCTCAGCCCCCGCTTGACGAATCCCCCCGAGACTTTCAGGGTAGGAGCGGAGCGTAGCGCCCCACCTATTTTGAAAAATTCGCGAGGATTCGTCGACCAGCGCCAAAGTTATTTAAAATAGAATGTTGCGGATTTCCTATGGAAACGTGGTCCTAACTATAACTACCTACTGGCGACCGCCAGTAGGTAATATATATATATATATATTACCTACTGGCGGTCGCCAGTAGGTAGTTATAGTTAGGACCCCTTTTCCATAGGAAATCCGCAACATTCTATTTTGAATAACTTTGGCGCCGGTTGACGAATCCTCGCGAATTTCTCAAAATAGGTGGGGCGCTACGCTCCGCTCCTACCCTGAAAGTCTCGGGGGGATTCGTCAAGCGGGGGCTGAGATAAAAGGGGGGTCCAAAAACGCGTTTTTCCCATGCATTTTTCCATAGGACCTTTAGACAGGGCTACAGCCCGAACGGCTGAACAGAATTACTAGAAATTTGGCAGAGAGGTAGTCCCTAGGTCAAGGAAGTGCCTTTTGTAGGTTTGGTGTAAATCTGTTCAGTAGATTCTGAGAAAATAGCCTTTAAATCAATATATATATCTGAGCAAGCTTACGGTACGCTTACCGTAAGCTTACCGTACGCGTACGGTGGCGTGCGCGAGCGCGATTCTGATTGGCTGTTACATCTAAGTAAACATTCGAATCGGTCGAAACCAGGAAGCGGCGGCCGCCATTTTCTCTCTCGCACTCTGAGGGGGGGCTGTAAACAAAGGCAAAAAACATATAAAGGGGCTGTTTAGACAGCGCCCATGCACATAGCCATGTTAGTTGGTTGAGTCCTCAAAGATCCCCTAAGGGCAAAAACGGTAAATTTTTATTTTTTGAAAATTTCGCCGATTACGCTTACCGTACGCGTACGGTGCGCTTACGCTAAAAATTTTAATAAAAAAAAAAACACTCTCTGTGCATGGCGTATTATTGTCACTGTCATTTAACAGATTACCTATCACAAGGAAGCGCATAATATGTCCTCCATGTGCGCACGGTGCGCTACGCGCACCGCGTGCCCACTTTGCGTGTACGGCACTAACTGCGTAAAGTGGGCGCGCGGTGCGCGAAGCGCACCGCGTGCTCACTGTGCGCGCACGGTGCGCGAAGCGCACCGTGCGCGCATGGAACGAACTGCGTTAAGTGGGCGTGCACGCCACGAATGGCGTAAAGTAACTTAGCATTTAAAAAAACGTACAAATTCACTGAAAAAACCATAGGTTTCACACACGTTATAGTTAGGAATTAGCATTTAAAAAACCTTGCAAATTCACTGAAAAAACCATAGGTTTCACACATGTTATAGTTAGCGGAAATTTTACTGATAAAAAACCAATGAAATTCCCCCGTTATAGTTAGTGCAGGCAACTATAACTCACGCGACCGCAATCTTCTGCTGATGACATATGTGTCTTTATGAAAAAAAAATATTTGTAATATATGTATAGCTAAAAATGTATGGAAGAAGACATGGGCAAATAAGTGTCTAAATACAGTATTAGCATCAGCAGAGGATTGCGGTCGCGTGAGTTATAGTTGCCTGCACTAACTATAACGGGGGAATTTCATTGGTTTTTTATCAGTAAAATTTCCGCTAACTATAACATGTGTGAAACCTATGGTTTTTTCAGTGAATATATATATATATATATATATATATATATATGAAAGCATGTGATGTCCTGGGTTGGGGGACGGCGCTCTTCGGTCTGGGGGGTGCGTGAAACAGCCGGTAGGACAACCGGTATGAACAAAAAGCAGGAGACCTCTGAGCCCAGAGGTCAGGAGTACACGCACTCACACGGAATCCAAGATTTTGATTTTCAGTTTGTTTTTAATCCAAAAGAAAGTTCTTCAGCACAGCACAGCCAGTCAACAACAACACTGGCCCAACGCGTTTCGGTTCTCACTCGAACCTTGATCACGGGTTACCAAACACAATGGCCAGACATTATTTATGTCAATTATTGCTACTACTTCCTGTTTAAGCATTTGCAAAGCATGCTGGTCATTGTAGTCCGTGTATTTCCGATTTGTGCTGGTGAGTTCACAAAAGCAAAATTTAACAAAATTAAACTCAGGTAACTGGCAGAGAGTTGGCGAATGCAAAAATTAAGCATAATTACAATCCTTCAGTGGAACGCTATAGTCAACGCAGTAGCTAGAAAAATAATACATCAGGTAATCAGATTGACATAAGCATTGTGTTAAACGCACTTATTGTGTGACTAGTGAAATATGTTATTAACCCTCTAGTGGTATTGATGACACAGTGTATGCAAGGCACAAGTGCCATGTAAAACTAGAAGTCACAATAAGAAATTCCATCCCTCTGGTGGGGAAGCACGTCTTGACACAAGATTAACAAATACAAATGAATAACCAAATGAATGAACAAAAGGCCAAAGCTCCGCCCTCTAGTGGGTGTTTGGCTCATATTCATGATCATATGCCTAGTTAGTCTGATAGGATTCTTGCATAGAGAATTACAGAAAAAAGTTTTTGGTAATTAACCGGTATTATTGTTTGACTATAACACTGGGGTCTTGCCTAGTTATACCAACAGGGTTCACAAATGTACAAAAAGTTCCTCATCCTGGTTGAGGCCATGAGGGGTCAGAGTTCTGAATGACACAATATGCTTTGATTCTTTTTGGCGGAGGAGTTTTTCTCGGTTTCCTCCTCGATCCAAAAATGGCACATGTTCAATAGCATAGTAGCGTAGCAGTTCCCATTTACTGTCATGTGAATTTTCCATATGCTTGGCAATGGCATTTGAGCGATCTATGTTAACAGTGGCTCTGATGTGCTCCAGAATGCGTTTCTTGATTTCACAAATAGTACTTCCTATATATTTTAGATTGCAGGGGCATTCAACAACATACACCACATATTTGGTTTTGCAAAAAATGTGTTGCTGATGACGTCAGATATTACATCACTGATGACATATGTGTCTTTCTGAAAAAAAAATATTTGTAATATATGTATAGCTAAAAATTAATGGAAGAAGACATGGGTAAATAAGTGTCTAAATACAGTGATGTAATATCTGACGTCATCAGCAGAGGATTGCGGTCGCGTGAGTTATAGTTGCCTGCACTAACTATAACGGGGGAATTTCAATGGTTTTTCACGAGTGAAATGTCCAGCTAACTATAACATGTGTGAAACCTATGGTTTTTTAAGTGAATATATATATATATATGTATATATATATATATATTCACTGAAAAAACCATAGGTTTCACACACGTTATAGTTAGGAATTAGCATTTAAAAAACCTTGCAAATTCACTTAAAAAACCATAGGTTTCACACATGTTATAGTTAGCTGGGCATTTTCCTCGTGAAAAACCAATGAAATTCCCCCGTTATAGTTAGTGCAGGCAACTATAACTCACGCGACCGTAACCCGCTGCTGATGACGTCAGATATTACATCACTGATGACATATGTGTCTTTTTGAAAAAAAAAAAAAAATATATGTATAGCTAAAAAAAAAAGGAAGAAGACATGGGTATATAAATGTGTAAATACAGTGATGTAATATCTGACGTCATCAGCAGCGGGTTACGGTCGCGTGAGTTATAGTTGCCTGCACTAACTATAACGGGGGAATTTCATACTGAACAGATTTACACCAAACCTGCAAAAGGCACCAAACGGACGTTAGGCCTACCTCTCTGCCAAATTTCACGTAATTCTGTTCAGCCGTTCGGGCTGTAGCTGCGACTAAAGTCCCTATGGAAAAATCCATGGGGAAAACATGTTTTGGGACCCCCCCTTTTTCTCGGCCCCCGCTTGACGAATCACCCCGAGACTTTCAGGGTAGGAGCGGAGCGGAGCGCCCCATTAGTTTTGAAAATTTCGCGAAGATTCGTCAATCGGCGCCAAAGTTATTCAAAATAGAATTTTGAGATTTCCTATGGAAACTCGGTCCTAACTATAACTATCTACTGGCGACCACCAGTAGATAATATATATATATATATATATATATATATATATATATATATATATATATATATATATAAATATTCACTGAAAAAACCATAGGTTTCAGGGGTGTTATAGTTAGCTGGACTTTTCACTTGTACAAAACCATTGAAATTCCCCCGTTATAGTTAGTTCAGCTAACTATAACTCGCGCGCCCGCAATGCACTGCTGATGACGTAACATATTACATCACTCATGACATGGTCAGTGACATCACTCATGACATCACTGATGACATCTCAAATGACATCACTGATGACATCACTGATGACATCATCCAGTGAATGTGTGTTTTTCTGAAAATTAAATATGTTTTATATATGTATATCTCAAGGTCAATGGAAGAATAAATGGGTAAATAGGTATCTAAATGGATGATTTGTTTTTGAAAAATTGATTGTATAACTGACTGATTAAGTGTATCATAGTGAATACATGTTTAAATATGTAAATATCTGTATCAGTCTCTCACTTTGTGTATAAGTGGCTGCATGGGTTGTTGAGTAGCTACATGGGTGTCTATATAGGTTATTAGTTGTTTTTTTTGAGTATCAGTCTGAGTGTCTGCATGGTTCGGTGGGGGGTATTACGTAGTGCATAGTTGCATGAATGAGTGACTCACTGTTTGTATGTGTTGAAGACAGCATGTGTGCAGGACTGTATGGGTGGATGAGTGTGTGTATGGGTGTGTTAGTGAGTGAATGACTGTCTCAATAGTGTCTTTATGAGTAACTACATATGTTCTAAACTAGTATATGTGACTATTGGTGTATATAAGTGAGTATATGTGAGAGTGAGAGATTGAAAGAGTTCCTGTATGAATAAGTATGTGTTTCTATAAGTGATTGTTTAAAAGACTAAGTATGTGTAAGTTTCCGTAGAAGTAAGTGTGGTGGTGTGTGTATAACTGAATATGCAAGTAAATGTATGTTTAATTCTTTATTAGCATGAGTGACTATGTGTGTGAGTAACTCTATGGATGAGTGGCATTGTGTAACAGGATGTATAGGTGTATGAGTACATATGATGAGTGAGTACATGTATGAGTGACTGTATAGGACTGTTGGTGAATGAGTGTATGTGTATGTGGATCTTAGAATTACTGAAGAGGTTGTTGTAACTGGTATTGGTATGTCCATTGTTTTGAAAATTGTAGTCTCTATTTTTGAATGTGTGTATCAAAGGTTATATTAGGGTGAGAGGAGGTCTGCCACTCTATCACAAGGATGATGTCATCAGTGATGTCATTTGAGATGTCATCAGTGATGTCATGAGTGATGTCACTGACCATGTCATGAGTGATGTAATCAGCAGTGCATTGCGGGCGCGCGAGTTATAGTTAGCTGAACTAACTATAACGGGGGAATTTCAATGGTTTTGTACAAGTGAAAAGTCCAGCTAACTATAACACCCCTGAAACCTTTGGTTTTTTCAGTGAATTTCTAAGGTTTTTTAAATGCTAATTTCTAACTATGCCTACAGAGATAGGACATGTGAAGAAAGAAGAAAAAATGCACAGAAAGAAAAAAAAGAAGTGCAGAAAGAAGCAACAGAAGTCCTCAAAGACGAAGAAAAGTGCAGGAAGAAGGATAACGTGCAGAAAGAACAAAAAGAAGAGCAGAAAGAAGCCTTGTTGCAAAATCATCCTGTACCCTCAACTTTTTCAGACGGATACTGGTGGTAACTGAGTCTGACTAACCAGTCCTAGAGCCAGTGCTATGTTAAAAGACACTTAGAATACAGTGAAAACACCTACATACACTAGGGAACATTATGCGTTGGGGTCCCCCTGTGATTAGCATGACCTCCTCTGTAAGCCCCTAGTATATAATAGGGCAGGGGGATTAAAACTACCTCTTAAAACAGGCCACAGGGCGTTTTTGCACACGTTAACTCAGGCCGTGTCCCCTCCCTTCACCACTGTGTAAACACGCCCTGTGTCCGTTCTAAGTTGAGAGATTAAGTCCCCTTGAATCCTAAGGGTCCCTAGGGTCAAACTAGACCACTAGGTACCTCCAGTAAGCGCCACAGAGCTGCGTTGCAGAGAGGTGTAAAAAGGGGCTTGGCCTCAGAACACCTGTCTGCAGCGCAGCTCCCTGGCGCATACTGGAGATGCCTGTTAGGCTAGTTGGCCCTCAGGGACCCTCAGTATTGAAGAGAAATTAATTCCCCAACTTACAACTCGCCAGGGGGCGCGTTTGCAGAGTGCTGCAAGGAGGGGACGTCGCCTCCGGCACGATGCCAGTCTTTTATTTATTTTAATTTTTTAAGAAGGGGGGCTGTGTGGTTCCCCTTCTTATTCTAATTTATTGGCCCTGATGACCCCATCCCCCAGGGCCTGTCTCCTAATTATATTTTTTTGATCCCAATCCCCAGGGCCGGCCACTGTTTTTTATTATTTTAAAAAAATATATATTTATTGACACACCTAGGACATGCTGGACAAACCGTACGTACCTATCACCATGACGATTTGCGTGATATTCATTAAAAGGCGACTATGCATACAATGAATCCACGTGGAATGTATTTACACCACTAGTGAAGCTCTGACATGTCTGATGCCCTACCGTGCCTAATCCCGGTAGACACCCTTGTTGTTTATTTATACAAACATGGGTAGCTATTGACGGGCACATTTAATACACATGCACACCAAGCCATTCAAAGGGGATTCGACAAAAATTCGACCAAAACTATGCAAGAAACCCCCCTCACGATTAATAAAACACACATCCACTGCAGGATGTGTAATACTTTTTATTTTACTCTCTGGAAAGGGGGCGAACATCACTTGAGAGTCACAGCGCGCTCCTGGCAGAGCCCAATGCTGTGTTACACCCACCATTGCCTGCTGAGTGCCACACACCTCTGTGTTGTATTCCATTAGCTAGTGCATATGCTATGACACTCTCTAGCCCATGTGCACTGTAACACCACCCCGTGAATATGTCATGCCACACTTGTCTTCGCACGGGTTATATTGCCCCATCTAACGTGCCTTCCTCGATGCCTATGTTATAACGCACAGTGCTATGCCATACATATTACAATCTGGGATCCATATCTTTGTCACAGTGCATATGCAACGTTACACTCCCCAGCACATATTTTATATTACAACTTTAGAGACTAGTTAGGTTACACAACACTGCCCTGTGCATATTACACTCCAAGGCGCATATCGCATAGCACGCGCTAGTGCCTGTGCTATCTCGCGCTCTCCAATGAATCTGTCATTGCGCACAATGTATTGCATATTATATTTCACGCCCGGTTCATCTTATATCACACTTTTTGGTGCATAGTTTATACCATACACTATATCTAGTTTTCATTTTCAATCGTGCTCTCAGGACTATGTTCTATATAACACTGTGTTCACCTACCCTTTTCACGGGCATTACATTTTGCGATAGGGGGTGGAGGGTCAGGGGGTGTTTCTGCCAAGTGAGCCCGGATTCACAGTCACAAACGTCCTCTTCTTCCTGAATAAAAGTGAGATTATGCTGCATACTTGTTCGCACAGACACACGTTTTAAAAACAATAAAGTTCCTAATACCCGCCTTCTCTGAACAGTTAGCTTGCTGCCCCATCCCCCTCCTCCCTATCCTCTGTTGTGTGAATCCATGGACTAGCCTCCTCCCTCCTGCCATGCATGGTCTGATGTGCTGCCACTGCCCTCAATTTAGTATGATGTACCAGTCCACTCCTCCTGCCCTCCATTGCCCAATTCTATGTCCCATCATTGACCTCCTGCTTAAACTCTGTGCTTAGCTTGCTGCCCCTATTCTCCTTCCCCCTGCCCTCCGATGTCTTTGTGCATGCCCCTGCTCCATCCTTTTTGCCCACCATGTTCCATGGACCTGCCACTCCTATCTACTCTGAGTGTTCTGTTGAGCTGCCACTCCCCTCCCACCTGCCTAGCATTGTCAGATGACTGTAACCTGTCCCTACCACCTCCACCCTGCCTGTCCACATGCCATGCCCCTATCCTCTTCCTCCTGTCCACATGGTCCATTGTACTGCCACACCCTTCTGCCCTCCCTGGTCTGTTGTGCTGCAAGTGCTCCTCCTGCCTGCCCCGTGCGGTCTGTTGTGAGGCCCCTTCCCCTGAACTTTCCTGTCTGTGCACAGGTCCTGACCCTCCCTTCTATCCTCCATTGTCCTTTGTGCATGCCCCTGCACCCTCCTTCTTGCCCATCATAGCCATTGTGCTGCCACTAACCCTCCCACTTGCCATGCATGGTCTTCTGTGCTGCCATGGCCCCTCCCACCTTCCCTGTGTGGTCAGTTAGCTGCCCCTGACCCCCTCCCACCTTCCCTCCATGGTCTGTGTGTATGCCATCACAGTCTCACTGTTGCTCTTCATGGTGTGTCTTGCTTCTAGTGCCCATCCTGCCTGACCTCCGTGGCTATCTTGCTGCTCCTGCCCTGCCCTCTTGCCCCCAGCCCTCTGTTTACATGTGCAGACCCCTACTCCCTCCCTCCTAGCTTGTCTGTTCCATTGTAATGCCCCTGATCCATCCCTCCTGCCCTTTATGGTCTGTTATGCTGCAGCTTTCTCTCCTGTCTGTCCATTATGGTCAGCTAGCTACCACTGCCTCTTGCCCCTCTGTTCTCTGTTGTCCATGTGCATGGTCCTGTCCCCTCCCTCTTGCTTTCTATGGATTGTTGTGCTGCACTCCCGTCCCGCATGCCCTGTGTGGTGTATTGTGCTGCTGCAAACCCTGATGCCTGCCCTGCAGGGTCAGTTTGGTGCACCTCTCCATGTCCCTCCTGTCCTCTGTTATCCAAGTCCATGTCCCTACCCCATTTCCTTCCATGATCCAATGTACCATACTTGCGAACATTTTGAACTTGGTAAGAGGGAGATTTTGGAAAAAAGCTGGGGTATTGATTTTCCCCTTTGAGTTACATTGAAAAAGAGGAGATTGTAGACAGGAGACAGATCAAATAAAGCCCATTTGATCTTAAAAACATTGGACGTTTCCTGGCTGAATCGGGTCTGTTGGCATGTATGGTTGTACTACCTTTGCCTCTTCCTTCTGCCCACAATGGTCTATTACATTACCACAGCCTCTCTTGCAAGTCCTGTATTGTTGGTTTGTTGCCCCGCCCCCCTTTCCACTGCCCTCCATAGTCTGTTGTGCTGCCACGGCCCTTCCTGCTTGCTCAGTGTGGTTAAATTGTTGCCTTTGCACCCTCCTACCTGCCTTCAATTTTCAGAGTCCGTGCCCCTGGCCTCTGCCTCTCAACAGTATCCTAATGAACAACTAGATTGCTAACATTCTATATTTATTACAAAAGTGTGGAACGCCTGACGTCATCTTGATGTAATCAAAACTGTAATACCTAGAGCATTTCCTTTAGAAATTACATATATGAGAGGGTCTTATTGGCATCAAAATTATGGTTAGTGCTCTAAAAGACTAAAATAAGGACATATTTTTTGAGTTTTCAAATAGCGACAAAGCACTTTTAAATTTTTTGTTATCTTTATGTTTTTTTATCCAGTTGACCACTTGATTAAATGTTGCACTTAGGGGAGAGGATGTGGTGTTACTTCCAGAACTGCAGACTTTGCAACTGGGGACCAGGTTGGAGTTTCTGCTTCAGCTCGACATTCTGTGATTCTGGTCAAATCACTTAGTCTCCCCATGTCTACAACCAAAATGAATTTGTTCTTGTGTGATGTAACCAATGCTCATGTAAAGCACTCCAATACCTGACAAGTCTGCACTATATAACACTGCAAAAACACAAAATAATAAGTGTTTTGCACACTTCTGTCATTGGGCTATATTTGGGCTACATCTGGGTGATTTTGGGCTACATTTGGGCTCTTTTGTCTCCGGTGGCCATTTTGGGAGATTTATTTGTTATGAAGTTTCCTAATTTCCTCATGTACTGCAGTCTCCTCAGTAGGAAATGCTTTCAGTTTTTTACTTTGATTCCATCATGAAGGTATTCAGATATGTCACACATTTGCCATAAATTCTGAATGTTAGCACTCTAGTTGCTCATTAGATCACTGTAGTAAAACTACTGTTCACCATGGAAGTCTGCTCCTGGTATTAAAAGTGCATGTTTCAGTCTGCATGTCAGAATTTTTTAATGAAATAGAAGAGGATTTGAGAAGTCACTCAAAATGTGCCCTCATTTTCTTTCTTCAGCATTAATCATAATTTCTATGGCAAAATGAACCCCCTCATTGTGTTCCTTTTTAAATTAAATGTTTTAAGTGTTACCAGTTTATTCCAATCAAGATGGCTTCAGGTGTGCCATACTTTTGTCATAATGAAGACAGTAAGCACTCTAGTTGTTTTTAAGAACACTCTGGGACATTCTGTCATTGGGCTATACTTGGGCTACATCTGGGTGATATTTGGGCTACATTTGGGCTCTTTTGTCTCTGGTGGCCATCTTGGGAGACTTATTTGTTATGAAGTTTCCTAATTTCCTCATTTACTGCAGTCTCCTCAGTAGGAAATACTTTCAGTTTTTTACTTTGATTCCATCAAGAAGACATTCAGATGTGTCACACATTTGCCATAAATTCAGAATGTTAACACTCTTTTTGCTCATTAGATCACTGTAGTAAAGCTACTGCTCACCAGGGAAAACTGCTGCTGGTATTGAAAGTGCATGTTTCAGTCTGCATGTCAGAATTTTTTAATGAAATAGAAGAGGATTTGAGAAGTCACTCAAAATGTGCCCTAATTTTTCTTTCTGCAGCACTAATCATACTTTTTATGGAAAAATGAACCCCCTCATTTTGTTCCTTTTTAAATTAAATGTTTTAAGAGTTACCACTTTAATCCAAGCAAGATGGCTTCAGGTGTGCCATACGTTTATCATAAGTAGGACTGTTAGCGCTCTAGTTGTTCTTTGGAACTCTCTGGGAAGCTGCAGTAGAACACAAAGGAATCAACTGACAGTCTCTGCCCTTGTTGGATGTACATGTTTTACTGAGAATGTCAGACTTCATTCTCACATGACTGAGAAAGAAATGTGAATTTACAGAAAATATGCTCTCAGTTTAGCTTATAGATCACCTTCCAAACCTCTGTGGGAAAGCATGAGAAAAATATTTTTCTCTCAATCATGATATCCCAGCAGAAGGCTTTTTCACATGGTGAAATCACCTTAGAACATACCACAATTCCTAAAATGAGTATGGTACCATCAACAAATGATTTATAATGTAACTAAAGTCTTAAAACCTTCTATTAACTGCAATGATTTTTAATGAGGTGCTATCATGTATATTGGTCCCAAGATGGCTGCCAACACTTCTTGGATGAAGTGCTGACAGCCAATCAGATCTCAGGATGAGATGTGTGGTTAGGCTCCGCCCACATATATATATGAGTTTACTTTTGATTTTCTCAGGAACTACTGAACAGATTGACACCTGACCTGAGGACTACCTCTCTGCCAAATTTCAAGTAATTCTGTTCAGCCGTTCGGGCTGTACCTTGGACTAAAGGTCCCTATGGAAAAATGCATGGGGAAAACGTGTTTTGGGACCCCCCTTTTTTCTCGGCCCCCGCTTGACGAATCACCCCGAGACTTTCAGGGTAGGAGCGGAGCAGAGCGCCCCACCTATTTTGAAAATTTTGCGAGGATTCGTCAACCGGCGCCAAAGTTATTCCAAATAGAATGTTGCGGATTTCCTATGGAAACACGGTCCTAACTATAACTATCTACTGGCGACCGCCAGTAGATAATATATATATATATATATATATATATATATATAATTCATTTTCAGTACCAGGGACCAAATCCCTTAGTCTTGTAATGGCTGGCACGACAAATGTTTCAGGTTGTGGCCAGCCAATCAAGATTGACTAGTCACCTTTAAAGTCGCAAATCAGAGTGCATCTAGACACCAACAATTACATTTTTAACCTCTTCATGACCAATCCAAGCCCCTCTTTAATTGCCAATTTCTTGAAAATGGCTGAAGGGATTTACACACTCTTTTTGAGTTAAGTTCTAACTTTTTACCAAATTTGGTGTAATTCCGTTCAGCTATTTTTCAGTAGCTGAGATAAAAATTTTCCCTCCTGAGGTTTTGTTTTCTTACATTGTATAATTTGTCACAAACATCTTGTAATGCATATCATGGGCTCGATTCACAAAAATAAACTTACTCTTTTCTGTAAATGTACTACATTTTGGTATTCACAAAGATAAACCTAAACCAAAAATCTAACTTTACTATTTTTCGGTATTCACAAAGGTAAACTTAGATCAAATGTCTAACTCTACTACATTTTAGTATTCACAAAGGTAAACTTAGACCAAAAGTGTAACTTTATTAGTAGTAACTTACCTTTGTGAATACCAAAAAGTAGTAAAGTTAGACTTTTGGTCTTAATAAGACTTTTGGCCTAACTTTACCTTTGTGAATACTGGTTAGTAATAAAGTTAGACTTTGGTCTAACTTTGCCTTTGTGAATCGGGCCCATTGTTTACTAGACTTCTCGTCCATAAAAACATAAATATTAGGAATAAATATAGTAAACGCAATACATAGGTAAGCTAAAGAATAAGAATAAATATGCCCAAATTCAGAGTTAGTGCAAATGTTCTTGTTCCCAAGAGTGCCCCCTATTCGACCATTTGTATATGGCAGGGCCACCGCCCTTTTTAAAATATAGCCAGGCCCCATGGATATGATATCTCTGGGCCAAAATTGGCCTGGGGGGCCCTCACCCCATTCAAATGTGGCCTGGCCACTCACACACACACTCACAGACCCACGCAGACACTCAGTCACCCACTCAGAGGCCCATTCAGACAATCATGCACCCACTCACAGACCCACTGAGAGACTCATGCACCCTCTCACAGACCCACTCAGAGACTTGCACACACACTCACAGATCCACTCAGACACTCACAGACCTACTAAAACACTCACTTCCACTTACAGACCAATTCTTGAGACGCATGCACCTACTCACAGATCCACTCAGAGACTCATGCATCCACTCACTGACCCACTGATGCACTCATTCACAGACCCACTAAGACACTCAAACACCCACTCAAAGACCAACTCAGAGACTCATGCAATCACTCACTGAGAAACATGTGCACTCACTCACAGACCCACTCAGAGACTCATGCACCATCTCACAGACTGATTCACACACTCATTGGAGCACTTGCAAAACCACTCAAACACTCTCTCACCTACTCACAGACCCACTCAGACACTTACACAGACACTCATGCAGCCACATAGACACCCACTCAGAGACTCACGCAGCCACTCACAGATCCACTCTGATACCCATATACACACTCACAGAATGACTCACACACATGGAGGCAGGTGCAAACCCACTCAGACACTCTCACACCCACTCATGGACCCACTCACACACCCAGTGAGACACCTATGAAGCCACAGCCAGGCCTACTCAGATACTCACACTCCCACTCACAAATTCAGTGAGACACTCATGCATTCACTCACATGCCCACTGAGATACTCATGTACACACTCACACACTCAGTGTTAGAGGTTAGTGGTTACAGTTAGACAGTACAATTAAACAAACTTTACAAATGCACTTAAAAAACCAAAGGTTACAGGGACGTTATAGTTAGGAAACAAAATTTTAAAAAGATTAGAAATTTACTGAAAAAAACAAAGGTTACAGGGCCGTCATATTTAAGCTCACATTTTTACATGTTACATTACAGATGATATGATCAGTGACATCACTGATGACATCTTAAAATTTTTACCATGCCCTGGACCCTGGCCCACCCTCTGGATTTTCTTTTTATGAAGGGTGGGAGAATCTATTTTTTTTTTATCAGAGCCACAGATCCCACTCCAAAGATAATAGATAAATGCTGGTTTTGACCCCCCTACCAGGCCTAGGGAGAAGTAGTCCACACCCTGCCCCTTATATAATGTTTACTTTAATCTAGGAAAGGGGACTAAGGACCACATGCATCAAAGGAAAAACCGGTCGCAAACGGGCAGATTCTCTGAATCTGCCCCTTTGCGACCGCAATTTTTGCATTTGTGATGCATCATCCCAAATGCAAAAATCACAATTTAAGTAATCGCAAAAATAGCGATTACTTAATTGTAATTGCATTTAGGGAATAGCAAATTGTGATTTCCTAAATGCATTGCATGATGAAATCGCAACAAGCGATTTCGGAAATAGGGGTCGCAAATTACCATCAATTTGAACATGATGGTAATTTGCAAAAACTTTGAAAAATGCACTAAAGTGCATTTTTGTAAGTTCCTGGTTACACACACACATGCCCTTGGGGCATGTGTGTGCGCAACATGTGTTCACATTACAATTTCAGGGGTGCAACAGGGTGTCCTTTTGGCACCCTTGAAATTGCATGCGCAATTTGTGAGTACCTATTGGGTACTCGCAAATTGCGCATGTAATTCCCAATCATTCCTATGGGCCTGTTGGCCGATAGAAGTGAATGGGAAGCCATTCCTTAATTGCGACTCTCAATTTGCGAGTCGCAATTAAGAAATGTTTAGGAATCGCTATTTTTTTTGCGATTCCTACATGCATAGGCTTAAGCGATTTCATAATTACGATTCCTTAATAATCGCAATTAAGGAATCGCAAAAGCCTACCTTGATGCATGTGCCCCTAAGTCCCTAAGTCCTAAAAGTCTGCCATCACATCTTAATTGATCTCACCTTGAGATTTGATGAATATTCAGATCCTATGTGGCCTGAAATATACAAAGCTTGTGATCCTCAATTTTTCTCAAAACACTGAATGGATTTACGCCAAATCACAAACTGCACAGTTTCTAGACCAAGATATTGCTTTCTTCCAGATTTGGTGTAATTCTGTTTAGCATTTTTTTTGCAATAGCTATGTCTAATTTTCCTATGGAAAAATGAATGGGGAATGCATTTTCGTACCCCCCCCCCAACTGTCTTGGCCTTTGCTTGATGGATCACCCTAAAACTTTCCAGTTAGGAGTTCAGGTGAAAAAGCATTTTCTTGGAAACTTTCATGAGGGGGTTGGCTGCTCAACAACCCTACCTCTGCATGGGCAAAAGCCATGGGGTTGATTACTTGTGAGGGGTTGGCTGCAGGCACTGTGTCTACCCCCCACCGCACACCCTAAAGGCTATGCATGGGGAGGGAGTTTGGTCATATGTATGGTGATGAAATATAATGTATGTTTAAAAAAACTAAGGGGCATATTAGCAACGCTTTGCGATAACTAATGCAAAGCGCGCTTAGCACTAATTTTTTTAACGCTGGCTATCGCAGGTTTTTATCGCGGAGATATCGCGTGATTAGCAACACGTATCTCCAAGGCGATAAAAATTCCTGCGATAGCAGGAAAATCGCAGTTTTGCAGGGAACATCGCTGGTTTTCCGGCGATGTTCTCTGCAAAACGGCTATAACCTTGCTGATACGACCCTGTGGTCGTATCAGCATAATCCACGCCCTATGTTAGGGATAGCTAAGTCAGGATTTTAGCAGACGTTAGATTTTGGCGAAAACCGCAGTTTTAGCCAAAATCTAACGTCTGCTTAAATCCTGTGGGCTGCCTTGTAAATATCACGATGTGAAAATCAGCAATATTTTACAAGGTAGTCCATTGGGGTACGCCCAGTGACGCCCACTTTGCATCTCATTAAAGATGCAAAGGGAGGCGTCGGGAAAAAGGGTGCTAACATGCGATTATGCATGTTAGCACCCTCTTGTAAATAGAGCGATAGTTTTATCTCTGCTTTTTGGGCTTTTTAAGCCAAAAAAGCGGAGATAAAGCCCTGGTTAATATGCCCCTAAGAATTCACTGAAAAAAACAGTTTAAAGTGACATTTTAGTTAAGTGAAATTTCAGTGGTAACATAACATTTTAAACTAAAAGAACTACTGAAATTCACCAGCTATACAACCCTTTAAAAAATAAAAGGCCTGGGGGTGGGGTCACTAGGACCTTTCCGTACTTGCACAGACTAGAGTTGGAATAGTAAATTATACAGCTCCAAAGTCCAGCGCTTTTCCTAAGGCATATTGTTGCAACAATATGCGTGGTAAAGTAATGCATGGTGAAGATGCATTTGTTGTAAAGGCTGCGGAGTAACGGCATGCGCAGTAAAGGCATGCTTTGTTGCGAAATAGAACCCAACACGAGAAAGCAGGGACGAAAAAGAACCTTAACAACTGAGATTAAGAGACCAAAATTGCTTGGGCACAAAGTTTTACTTAGGAGCCCTTGGTTGGTGCAATTGGATAGCATGGTGTGAAAACCAAGCTGGGCAGTCTTGATTCCACCTCATTCCTCTTCCATCCACCACCATGCAGTCCCTGGCCATTTATCTCACTCTTTCATGTGCTTTTTTATCCCTGCTTTCTTTCTTTATCACTATATTCAAATTTTCTCCTTTTTTGCTTTCTTTCCTCTTGCTCAGGGCTGATGTTTAAGGAGAAAAATAAGTGCCCGTGGGACCCACATGTGACCACTGCCTCAAATTTAGCACACGTCATGTGTGGTGAAGGAAACAAGATACGACAGTATGGTAGCCGGCACTAAGTTAAACATCACCTTCCGGAAATCAAGGTGGATGTTTGGACAGCCAAGTCCAGGGTTGGATTGGGATAAAATTCGGCCCGGGCGCACCAAAAATTAAGCTCCCACATTTGCGTATTGCCTTTCCGCAAGACACTGCTTCAGCAAAGTTTTATGAAAAGAAAGGGGGTGGAGGGGCATGTTTTATTAACTTCACTTAGATTTAAAAAAAATGCACAGATTATTTGACACTGCTGAGCCACACATGAATGCAAGCGTGGCCACTTCTGCTCAGGCCCCCTGCCCCCGCTCAATCAGCATACATGAATTGGCCGGCCCAGCGAAAGAAAGGGAGTGATACCTCCGCCCATCTGCCTCTAGAAAGGCCACTCAGGCACTCACTGGGCCGCCTGCGGCATCCTAACAGCACAGACCCCCCCCCCCCCCCACACCTCCCAGGCTGCCCAAAAAGACAGCCCACAGCTGGAACTCGGCTCCTGACCCTTCAGCCAAGTCCCGAATGTCCGCTGTACCAATCCGATCCTGGCCAAGTCAATGTTAATATTGGAGCAGTTTGCTGAGACATGGCTAGGAGTTGCATTTCCCCCCTTTCTCCACATTTTCCTCCTTTCAGCAAACAACATTACAAATATAATTTCAACCCGAAGATGAATGCGAGCCCATCACCATCTTGAATGTTGGCCTTTCCAATTTGAAAAATACTCCACCATATAGCGAACTGCTAACAATTTAAGTCTGTGCTATATCTGAAATTGCGCTCGCATGTTCTCGACGCTCTTTCACTGGGGCCTATTGAAGCCATCATCCAATTTGTAATTAATCTTTGATATACTATTCAAAAATAAACAATCTGATAATGACATGGAGCTGCAAAGGAAAAACACAAATCAATTTATCACCTTAACATAAGCGTAATTAACAAACCGGGCACTCCCGGGATGTTTGTACCCTTTCCCCAGTGGAAATGCAAAACACGCCATTTTGTGAAATGTTGATTGGACAGAGAAGCTGCGTTTAAGTGTCTTCCTACTGCAGACGAGCCATGCAGCCTCCCATTGTACTCTCCCCGGTTTGGAGGCAAATTAATTAACATGATACAGAAAAGGGAGAAAGCGAATGCTGAAGCCCTCACTTTAAACCCTCAACGCCTTTTGTTCTCCATTATTGCACCAAATTATTTAATTGGGTCTCTCCGATTGTGCGCAGACACAGAAAAGAACACAGTCTATTGTGCGCGGCCCTACAGCCATAATGTGGTATCAAATTCAATTCCCATCAACAGTGCTTGCCGCTAAAAGCCTGTGCTGTGGCAGCAGATTAATGAAGATCTGCATTGAGCAAAGTGGTGGTCGTAGAGACATCATTTTTCTCCAATAGAAGGCCCGTTTCTGGGGAACAATAGAGGCATAGAAAAGCGTTACTCTGTTTATGGACGGAAATAAATCAAAATGAATGGGAGGGTTGATGGAAGGAGTCTGAAAGCCTCTCAAAACATTGTTTTTGTTTTCTGCTGAGTTTTTCCCTTTCCTCATCCTTCAAAACATCATTTTTTTCTGAGGCTGATTCGCCCTTCGCCGAGCAAGCCTGAAAAATCAGGAAAGATGCAAAAAAAACCCAGCCTTGGTGCAAATGTCCCATTTTTCCCCCAGCTATTTTATAACGACTGCACAAAAATACGAGCAGCACAAAATGTAACTTTTCGTTGTGTGCATTATTGCTCACAACCACTGCCCAGGAATGTTAAATGCTCTCATTTTGAATTATAGACCCAGCTGCAAAGTGAGGATCTATGACGAGTACTGGAGATTTAACCCGAGTATAACCCGAGGCAGAACTGATATAACCCTATTAAAACATGCCATCCTCTGGGGGTTTAATGCTCAAAATAAAAGATGAATGAAAACCGCTGACCTGTTGGGGTATAGAACCTATACCGCCCTTTAGTCATCCTCTTGTCACCCTGTTGCCTTCAATGGAGCCCAAGGCACTCCAGTGTTCTAAAATAGCATTTTACCTGTTGGGAAGAGCTGTGCTGGTCATTGAAGGGCAGTGCCCTCTGCCTGAGATATATGCCTGAGATGCAGGCATGAGCTAATGGGGCATTCTAAAACTCGATTCCCTTTGACCTTACAAGTCATGTATGGTGAACGATAGTTTTTCATCTTAGCTATGCTTGGTGGTCCCCAGGCTCAGGACGCGTTGCCTAGATATGGATTGACTTCATGCATGATGGCAGATGACGTGGACTTGATGATTGGAAATGTGGCGTACTCGCCCATTATGGGCAAATATCATGTGTGGCAAGCAATTTAATGCAACCAGCCCCCATATGGTGTCAGGTGGTTCAGGCATCTGCTGTTCGGCCAGGTGCCTGTCATTTCTGAAGTTTAAGGAGAGATAGCAGGCCTTTGCAGCCTCTTTCACCGAGCAACCCCTTCTTAAAATCCCTTCTTCTTGGTAGCAAAGAATCTGTACCATTGATGTGCTACCTCAGCTTCTTGGAGATGATAAGTTTTGTGCCTGATATGTTTTCTACTTCTTAAAAGTGATAGCTCATCCAGAACCTGTTTAAATGCTTTAATCTCTGTGTAGACAATGGAGTTTTGGCTTGTCCCCATCCTTGTGTGTTGATTAGTTGGTTGCTTTTATTCATTGTGCCTTTCAGTGATTTTCTCACTTAGGGGCATATTATCAAGGACGGCGTTAAAATTATCGCCGGTTTAGCGGCAGAAAACTGCCGCTAAAGTGGCGAGAATCGCACCCATACCAAATGGGCTGGCATCCACAATAACCTTTGTATGCAAATTCGGATCAAAGTAAGCCATTTCAGTCCCATTTTCAATTGCATGCTTAATTGTCTTGGAACTTTGATCACCCGCTTGTGACCACTGAAATTAAATATTCTTTTGCGTTAAATCTCTCACTGGGCCACTCACAGTGGCAATGTCACAGATGTAACTGGAACAGTGGCTGTCCATACCAAGAAAATAACACAGCATGGTTACATCTTGTGGATGGGAAGTAGATGACAAAGCCTAAACCTTGGCTGGACCTGAAGTCATTACCCTTCCAAGAAAATGTGCCCAAAGAACTTTAATTTTGTTTTATGAAACTTGCACTTTTCAGCATTTAACGTGAAACCAGCATCAGCAAGTAGACAGTAGACTGGTGTAAGGGCCCTATTTTGTTCATTCCGTGTGGCCCAAAATACAAGTATATCATCACTGCAATTGAAAGCATGTGGGACAAGCCGAATAATGCGATGAATGGCATCTTGGAAGAGTTTGGCTGCTGAAGACACTCTGAAACTCATTCTTTTGTATCAGAACAAACTAACATGAGTTGAAAAGGTAGCAATGTACCTGCATTTTTCTTCCAGTTTGAGATGATGATATCCTTTGTTCAGATCAATGCGCGAAAAGACTTTGGCACCATTCAACTGGGTAATCATATCTGCAATGTGCGGACCTGAATGTTCTCTTTCGATTTCCATGTTTGCTTGACACATGTCAGCACAAATTCGCACAGACCCTCAACAGTCATTTTTAGGTACCACCACAATCAGCGGAACCCATGGTGTTGGGCCAGTAGAGCACTCAATCATATCATGTTTTAGCAAAGTCTCAGTTTCTTTTTCAACAGCCTTTTGTAGATGAAAGTCAATTAGACGATGTCATTGAGCAACAGGACAAATGTCCTCATTAATGAGGAGCTACACTTTTCATTGTCCTAAGCTTTCTAATCCAGGAAACAAGGACGGAAACTGATTCACTAATTCATATGACCATTGATATAGTAATTGAAAGAAATTAGTCCCATGTCAGCAGCAGTGCTGAAGCTGAGTAAACATGCACTCAATGAAATGCCCTGAAGGACATTCGTCTTTTTGTGTTTCATGATTGCCGTGAAAGGACCATGACTGTATAATAGCTTCGAAGCTACCCACGTATATACCTTGTTTTTTTATGGTGTGAGACGGGGCACTAAAGGCAGCTCATCGTACTTTTCGACTGACATGATGTTTCTCGACACACCACTGGCTATTACAAATTATATATAGCAACCGGTAACCTGCAATTTTATTTTGGGACAATGTCCAAATTAATTTTGTGATTTCACTTGTCAATCCTTTTCCAACTTGTATTCTTCCTAGCAGGAAGCCAAACCTACATCAACACATCTTTCAGTAGCCAGCATTGACATGGCACATCCATCTTCTTCACTGTCGCTTGACAGTGACGTAGAAGAACCTCTCAATTAGGAAATTAAATTACATTCAGCCTTTTTTAAATTTCTATTTGTTTCAAATGATGTTGCCGTTTACTTCGATGGGCATGATTGAAACGCTTCTGGAACTTTCTGGCAGCCATTTTGTCTTCACGATGTGACGCACTGGTAGCCGTATTGTCTTCACACTGTTACAAAATGGTTTTCTTTTCCACAGCCTTTACAGATCTGTCCAATGGCAGGACATTTACCTTCATTTGGAAAGGAAAATCCACATCAATAACTTATTTTTCTTCCGCAACATACTTTGTGACCTTCTACCTTGTGTTTTTTTCTTGCTTTTCATTCTCAATGCCGATTCAGTCTGGGCTCCTCCAGCCTCCCTGTTAGTGACTTGTTTGTTGGTACATTCTTGAGCTCTGGCTGCCATGAGCACATGCTCCAGACTACGCGTTTCTCCTGGCATTCAGCATCCCAGCAGCATTCAAACCTTTCCCAAATTATGTTTTTTCCCAACAGTGTGTGACTAAAAGCGGAACTTCCTGCCGGGTGAACCATGGAGCCTAGCCTTCAACAGTAATAAGCACGTGTTATCTGTGGTGTGTTTGTGTGTATCATGTTGTACATCCTTTTATGCTAGAGCTTACGTTTGTCTAAAAACCATGGGAATAGACACTGATAGCCAAACAGTGAATGAAAGTAACATCTCACGACTGACAACTTTTCAAGTGTGTAAATGAATCATTACTTTTACTCGATCACCATACTAGATGTGCCACTGGTAATCACAAGAGGACAATGAGAATAAGTCACTGATTGTTGGTCTTTTTCATCAAAGAGTAAGGAGGGGCTTTTTAAAAAAAAAAACTTCCAGCACAATTAGAACTACTGTGGAGACATTATAACTATTGTTCCTTTGATTTTTTAATTTCAGATTGATTACAGTAGGATTACCAGGTGTAGGCTAGAAACATGTCGATCTTTAGGATTTGAGCACATTAAATCCCATGAGTTCTAAGTTTTTCCCCTGTTTTTAAGCATACCGACTGGGGGTAAAAATAAAAGGACAACCCACTGGCCAGGTATTTTTAAATGCACACCTTCCTTCACCTCACTCCTCCCCAGCAGATGCCAGTGTTTTCTAAGAACATTGTACACCCTGCTGCTGCGATCATTAAACTGTGTACTGAAAGAGATCAGAGCTTTTTTGGACCTTGTACTTGGTTTCACAGCTAGTGTGGCTGTTCTCGATATCTTCCTCACTTTTTTATGTGCATTGCTCAATATATGTTCAGGATATCCTCTCTCCAGAAAGAGCTTTTCTGTCTCCCTGAGACACGAAAGTCTCCTCCGTACTACAGTTCCGTCGCATACGGATCAGTACACAGTTTAATGATCGCAGCAGCAGGGTGTACAATGTTCTTAGAAAACACTGGCATCTACTGGTAGAGATACCAAGTCTAAAAGGTATCCTGGACAAGAAACCGAAGGTGACATATAGAAGAGGACAAAATTTACAAGATATGCTATGCCCTAGCTATGTCACAACCTCCCAAAAACAAACTTTGCTTACCCCTACCGTGACAGGGTTTTATACATGTAGGGAGTGCAATGTCTGTAAAATAGGCAGAAACAAGACCAAAGACTTTTGCTTCAACACCAAACACAAATATATGATAGAACATCTAATAAATTGTAACTCCAAATACACAGTTTATATACTAGGCTGCCCGTGTGATAAGACCTATGTGGGCAGCACTAAGAGACCCTTGAAGATAAGAATACAGGAGCATGTACGAGCATGTCGTAATGGGGACCTTAGATATCCCCTCACTTTTCATATGCAGGAAAACCATAAAAGTGAGGAGGATCTCTGGTTCATAGGGATAGACTATGTCCCAGCTCACCCAAGGGATGGAAATAGGGAATTAGCTTTAAGAAAGAAGGAAACAGGCTGGATATGTAGATTACGAAGTGTGGAACTGGGTCACAATAGTGATGATGAGATGCACTATTTTCTGTAAGAAGCTGACCCGGATACTAGCTGTTGACTCTGTTCTAATACCAATAGTGTCACCATTCCCATATTTGGGCTAATGGTTATGTGTATACTACCTGCTCTGTATAATTACCATCCACTGATTTTCCTTCATGGTATCGCCTATAAGCAGAGACTCCTTGATGCAGAAGGTACCTTGGGGGCTCTTGGTGAGTTTGAATACTACAGGAATAATAAGGATTGTCAGTGTAATGAAACAAATATGGGATCATATTTGAATGTTTACCTTTACTCTTTCCCTCTTCAATTGGCTCTTCTCTTCAAATCATTAACAGGCTGGGATTGACTGTTGTACAGGATATTCTAGATGGACAATTGTCACAAATAGATTAATGTTCATGTCATGTTCTCCTCATAATGATTGATTAATGCTTAATGTTTAAACATTTGTTGTTTTTAATGTTAAAAAAAAATAGGCTCATATTTTTTATTTTTTATATACTTCTTCATCCCCTGTTTGTAAATAATGAATTTTCCCATGGCATATGTGTCATAAATTGTGTATTGGCATGGAGGTATGATACTGTGTTTCCTGTTTGACAATCAGGACACAGTATCAGATATCTTACATCTGTGATTAATCGTTTTTCTTTTTTCGTTCTGGTCTAACTTCTTTCTCTAATTCTCAGCTTATCTTATCTTTCAATAGAGTAAAAACTCTCCTCTCTTTCATTTGGTTTATAAAATAATTTGACCATCAAAACAAGAGATCTTGAGACTAAAAAGGCAGTCGGAATAATGGACTAGATTTTGTTCTGGACAATAACATGGAATGGGATTTTTATTCATTTATTTCGCATATATGTTGATAACAAGGAGCGCTGGAGATTTTATGGGCATGTCGGCTATCTACCATTGTATGCCGCTGTCACGTGTGTGATATGTATTTTAGGGGTAGTTTTGTACAAGCAAGAATGGCTTTCGTTCCTCTATTGTGGGGTATGAGAGTACTAGACATTATCGTTAAATGGATTGTGTAAATTTTACACACTGGATTTTATATTGAGTTTTTCTGGAGAACATGATAGACCTTAATGTTTCACCACTTCACAGACAGCATTTTCGCGTTACGTTGAAAACTGATTTATTTACATTTAGAACTAGTACCTAGACCTAGCCAAGATGGCCGCCATCTATTTATGAATGTTAGGACACCACGGCTACATACGAGGTATATTCTATAATGACTCTCTTACCTCGTTTCAAATATCAGAATATTGTTAGCATTTTTACATGGTTTAGGAGGAAATATATTTAACACCATATTGGGATCTTTGGGAGGACTGACTGAGTACTAAATCGATGTGAGATGTTTGAAACAAGGAACAAAATATATATGCGTTGGGTTGCTTTGGATCACGTTTCACTTTCTACTTTTTATCCATATTTGAGGTTTTTCATTTGTCTGTTTAGCTTTAATTTCTTTTCACTTGAAATTAAACTTGGGTCAAATATACACACTACAAGATGGCCGCTATTTAGTCAAGACATATCATGTGACCCGAAGTGGGCGTATTGTATCTGCCCGACACAGGTGTCTCGATTTGAGGAGCCGTTCCGCGTTATTTAAACGGAACTACAACAACAGCAGTGATACCGTGCCGGAGGAAGTTCTGATACTATACTCTTTCGTCGACCGTGACCAGCGTATCACGATGAGTGTATTCCTAAGGTGATGAATGTTGGGACTCTTGATAGCCATCAACTCTTACCAGGCGGGGCAAAACTCCTTGTTTTTGCTCCTTACTTAACTGTCTAAAGTTATATATGCATAATTGAATCATACTAGTACTTAAGAATACATGATTCAATTTATATACCTTTGTTGGTAATTGAACGCTTACAACCTGAACTTGATTCGTCCTCCTTTTTATTTCAGGTCCAGTTATAATTGCTCTAATAATTCAGATACTCATCTTTTGAATTTGATGAATTCACAGAGATTTTTTGTACACTTGAGTTTGTGAAGGTATGTTGTACCTGCTATATAGCTCGATTTGCGGGGGTTCTGTTTATAATAGAATTCTGATTGGTTGTAACTATTGGGCCAACATCTTATGATCTACAAATAGACCTATGTATATTTGATTGGATTTTCCCTAATGAATACCCAATCCTGGCTACAGACTTGATTGTATTTTCTCCCCTAAAACTAGATGGTGGAGAATTGAAGGATAATATATACAGGCTAAGAAGGTAGAATTTAGATTTATCTGTGTTCTGTAATCGGGTGACCCCATAGTTTCTAAACTTTCGTTTAATAGGAAGTACAAATGAATTCATGTTGAATTATTATGTCCTGCCCCGATATATCGGCAGTGAACCATGAAGATAACTGTATGCACGTGTTATTTTCTTATATCGTAGATATCTCTAAATGGGATAATGACATAGAGATTATTACTTCTCTTACATCCTCCTCTGCTTGCGAAGCCACTTTGATTCTTACATGCAGTGGTAGGTATAGATTTCATCAACTTGCTTTATTGAGTGAAGACATGTGTTTTATATACTGGGAATATGCTATGTATAGACACAACTTTAAAACCCTCTAACTAGTGCACCCTTTACCAACTAGCCTAACAACAATGATTAAAACCAGAACCTATATATGACCCCAATAGTTTTCAAGTTTGCTTTATGCTATATGGGAGCTGAATCCAGGAGATAGCTAGATTTAAACTTTAATCTCATTTATTTTCTCTTGCCATTTCTTTGTTTTCTCTTTTTTTGTATATACATTTTTATTTTATTTTTCTCTCCTCCTTTGTCTCTGTTATAGCTGTAATGAGATATGTTTGAAATAAAAAACACAATGTAAAAGACTGTGTTTTTTTCTGTGGTCCCGAAGGGATCATTGGACTTTATGAAATACATAACATAAAACATTCTGACAATATGGTTTTAGAGAATTCTGAAATATACTATATATTGAAATGATAAAAATAAAAAATAAAAATTAGAAGTGTAAATCTGTCTGTAGGTGTCTGTATTTGTGATGTATAATCAAATAATAAGCTTAAGAACATAAAGATTCAATGTTATGTCCAAGAAATATTTTTTTGATTTGAAATTTGATTTTTTGTGATACTTCATGTCTAATGTCTTTTAATTGTTGTACGTATACTTATACATGTATGTTTATGTGTTTTTAAACAGCCCTGAAGAAGTCCTGTATCAGGACGAAACGCGTCGGCTGTGTTGTGTTTCTATGTGCACTTTACATGAATATGGAATAAAGAGATAAAATCAAGGAATTTTCATCTGTTTATTGACTGGATTTGGACTTTACAACTGTTCCAACTGACTTGTTTTTTGTGTCGTGGTGCACCTGTGCTTTTGTTTCAATAATTTGAAAGTGTTGTGTAAATCATAAATTGAAGATAAAGTATAAGTTTAAATATTTACATTTTTGCCTAGCTTCAGTTTGGTTTGAAGTTACAGATTAAATAAAGCTATATTGATTTCAAGATGGTGCGTAATAGACAAATTTAAGGCTTAAGTATAGAATTTGTAATGTTTGTGTGTTTTGTTTGGTTTGTATGAAAGGAATAAGTAAAGTTGTCCTAACTATAACAAAGGTTTAGCCTTTAGTTTTTCATTGAATTTCAATGGTCTCTTATTTTTAATAAAAATTAGCTTCAAATAGTACATTTTACTGTAGTTGAGCGGAGTGTCTTTAAGTGGAGTGCGTTTCAGTAAATTGGAGTGTCATGGAGTGTACTGTTGCAGAGTGGAGTGTCGTAGAGTAGAGTGATGTACAGTGGAGTGTGGTACAGTGGAGTGGCGTAGAGTGTACTAGCTTAAGTGAAGTTGTGTGGAGTGGCGTTGAGTGGAGTGTTGTAAAGGTGAGTGGGGCAGAGTGGAACAGAGTGGAGTGGTGCAAATTGAAGTGGCGTAGCATACAGTGGAGTAGATTGTTATATAGTGTCATGGTGTGTTGTATAGTACAGTGGCCTGGAGTGTAATAGAGTGGACAGACATAGTGTAGGTCTGGTAAAGTGTTTTACATTATAGAGGCTTCTTGTAGAGTACAGTGGAGTGGTGTGTCATAGAATGTTGGAAAGTGTTGAAGAGTGGAAAAGGGTGTTGTACACTGGAGTGTAGGGAAATAGAGTGGAGGAGATGGTTGTACATTGCAGTGTAGGGGCGCAGAGTTGAGTACAATGTGGTATTGTGGCACAGAGTGCAGTAGAGGCTTGTAGAGTGGAGTTGCATAGAGTGGAGTAGAGTGTGGTAGAGTGGAGCAGTGTAGAATGGAATGTTGCACAGTGCCATAGAGTGGAATAAAGTGTTGTGCACTAGAGTACAGTGGAATGCAGTCCAGTGGAGTTTTGTAGCATAGAGTGGACCAACATGTTCTAGAGTAGAATGGCATGGAGTGGAGGAGAATGGAGTGGCATAGTATACAGTGGAGTAAAGTTTTGTAAAGTGGAGTGATGTGTGGTACAGTGCAGCGGACTGGTGTGTCATAGAGTTGAGTAGAGTGTAACAGAGTGGGTTAAAGTGTTGTACAGTGGAGTGGTGTGGAGTAGAGTGCAGTACAGTATGTTAGAGTAAAGTAGGATAGTCTGTCGTACAGTTGAGTAGCATAGTGTAGCATACAGTGGAGTGGCGTAGAATGCAATAGAGGAGTGCAGTGGAGCAGTGTCTTATGGAGTAGAGTATTTTAACTTGGAACAGTGGTATTGAGGGAATTGCGCAGAGTGTCCTAGAGTGGGGTAGAGTGTCATTAAGTGCTACAGAGTAAAGTAAAATTCTGTACACTCACATTGACAGGAGCACATTGTTGTACAATGTAGTGCTATACAGTGGACTGTAGTCTGGTACAGTGGAGAGATATAGACTATTATTGTGTGGTGTATAGTGTTTTTGAGCAGTGTGCAGTGGAGTGACATGGAGAGTGGAGTTGGGTAGAGTGGAGTGTCATAGAATGGAGCAGCTTACAGTGGTGTGGCGTAGACTGGAGTGGTGTAGAGTGGAGTGGGGTAGCATGGAGTTACATACTGTGGAATAGTGGAGTGTACAGTGTTGTAGAGTGGAGTGGTGTACAGTCGAGTAGCATTGTCTTCAGTGGCATAGAGTGGAGTGGTGTGCAATGCAGTAGCGTACTGTGGAGTGCTGCAGAGTGGAGCGACATAGAGTGGAGTGAGGTTGAGTGCATTTGCGTACAGTAGACTAGCGTACAGTGGTTTGGCGTGCAGGGGAGTGGCATAGTGTAGAGTGGGGTAGAGTGGAGTAGGGTACAGTGGAATAGCATACAGGGGAGTGGTATACAGTGAAGTGGCATACAGTAGAATAGCAGACAGTAGAATAGTGTACACTGAAATAGCGTACACTGGAGTAGCATAAAGTAGATTGGCATACAGTGTCGAGGCATACAGTGGCATGGGCTACAGTGGAGTAGCATACATTGGAATAGCGTACAATGGAGTGGCATAAAGCAGATGGATAAGAGTGGAGTGGCATAGTTGAGTAGCATAGAGTTGAGTGGCGTAGAGGGTAGCTGCATACAGTGAAGTGGCATAGAGTGGAGCAAATTGGAGTGGAGTGGGGTAGGGCAGAGTGGCATAGAGTTGAGTAGAGTACATTGGAGTTGTGTACAGTGGAATACTGCATGGAAGAGGGGCACACAGTGGATTGTTGTAGAGTGGGGTGGCACAGAGTGGAATAGCAAACAGCAGAGTGGCATACAGTGGAGTTGCGAGCTGTGAAATAGTGGGTTTGTGTACGATTAGTGGCATATGGTGGCGTGGAGTGGAGTGGCATGGAGTGGAGCAGTGTACATTGGAATAGTGGACAGTGGAGAAGTGTGCAGTGCAGTGGTGTATAGTGGAGTATGGTAGAGTGGGCTTGCATACAGCTGAATAGAGTACAGTGGTATTGAGTAAATTGGCATAGACTGGAGTAGCGTACAGTGGAGTGGCATAGATTGGAATGGCATACAGTGCAATAGCATACACTGGAATAGCTTAAATTGGAGTGGCACAGAGAAGTGTGGCATAGAGTGGAATAGTGCAGAGTGGAGAGGGGTAGAGTGGAGTTTCATACAGTGGAATAGTGCAGTGTATAGTGTTGTAGAGTGTAGTGGCATATAGTGGAGTGGCACTGACTGCAGTGGTGTAGTGTGGAGTGGCATACAGTGCAGTAGCATACAGTGGAGGGTTGCAGAGGGGAGTGGCATTGAGTGGAGTGAGGTTGTTTACATGTGCGAACAGTGGAATAGTGTACAGAGGAGCGGCTGACAAGGGAGTGGTGTAGAGTGGAGTGTCATATAGTGAAGTGGTATAGAGTGGAGTGGTGTATAGAGGATTTGCATACAGTGGAATATGATATGGTAGAGTGGAACACAGCGGAGTAGTGTAGAGTGGAGTGGCACACAGTGGAATAGCATATAGCAGATTGTCTCACAGTGAAGTACGTGCAGTGCAACAGTGGTTTGGTGTACAGGGTAGTGGTGTATGGTGGAGTGGTGTAGAATGGAGTAGCGTACACTGGAATAGTGTACAGTGGAGAGGTGTACAGTGCAGTGGCATAGAGTGGAGTATGGTAGAGTGGACTGGCATACAGTGGAATAGAGTACAGTAGCATTGAACAAAGTTGCATAGAGTGGAGTGGCATAGAGCAAAGTTATGTAATGGATAATTCAGAGTGATGAGTGGATAACTGCATTGAGTGGACTGGCGTACAGTGGAGTGGTGCAGAGTGGGCTGCGGGAGAGTGGAGTAAGAGACAGTGTAGTGGCGAACAGTGGATTAGTGTAGAGTGGAGTGTTGTAGAGTAGAGTGGCATATCATGCAGTGGTAAAGTAGAATGGTGTACACTGGCATGCAATAGATTGGGTGCTGTAGAGAAGAATAGCTTAGAGTGGAGTGGTGTACAATGGAGTGGCGTAGAGTGGAGTGAGGTATAGTGTAGGGGTGCACAGTGGGATAGATTAGATTGAAGTGGCTTAGAGTCGAGTGGCATAAGGTTGAGTGGCATAGAATGAATTGGTGTAGAGTAAAATATCATAGAGTGTAGTATTTTAGACTTGAGCGGGCTGACTGTACTGAGGTTGACTGTTGTGGAGTACAGTGGAATAGCAAACTGTGGATTGCCTTAGAGTGGAGTGTTGTAGAGTAGAGTGGCGCACAGTGGAATAGTCCAGAGTGTAGTGGTGTAGGGTGAAGTGGCTTAGAGTGGTGTTGAATATAGTGTTGTAGCATACAGTGAAATTGTGTAAAGTGGGATAATATTGAGTGTAGTGATATACAGTGTAGTGATGTAGAGTGGAATGCCATATAGTCAAATAGAGTAAAGTAGAGTAGCATAGAGTAAATGACAGCCATGTCGCTTTCGACACGTTTTTGCTGCATTCTGGGTTTTGCTGTGTTCTGGGTTAGGGCCTTAGATACTGCACTGTATTTCAATCCACTCTACACTGTACAAAACTCCACTGTATGGCACTCCACTGTCTGCTATTCCATGCTATGCCACTCCACACTATACCAATCCACTGTACGCCACCCTACTATGCGCTATTCCACTGAATACACTCTACTCTATTCCACTCTACTCTACACCACTCTGCTCTACCCCATTCCATTCTATGCTACTCCCCTATACGCTATTCCACTGTACTCAACTATACTCTATGTAACTCAACCCTATGCTGTTTGACTCTATGCCACTTCTCTGTTTGCTATTCAAATGTACATTACACCATTGTATCCCACTCCACTCTATAAAACTTCACTGTCACTCCACTCTATGCTATTCCACTTTGCGCCACTCCAGTGTATCTTATTCCACTGTACCCTACTCGATTGTACCCCACTACACTATATGCCACTACACTGTACCCCACTCCATGTCACTCCAGTGTACGCTATTCCAATCTACGCTACTCCAGTGTCCACCACCCCACTTCACTCTACACTTTTTCAGTTTATACACCTCTACTGTATGCTGTTCCACTGTATGCCACTCCACTGTACACCACTAGCCTGTCACGTCACTCCATGCTATCCACTATATACACTCCACTCTATGCCACTCCAATCTATGCCACACCACTCTACACCACTCCCCTGTATACCACTCCACTGTACATTATTCCACTGCACGCCAATGCCCTCTTCCCCACTCCACTCTGCCACACTATATTCTACAACACTGTACTCTACACTGTTCCAATGTACATAACTCCACTCTACCCCTCTCCACTCTATGCTATTCCGCTCTATGCCACTTCACTCTGCACCACTACCCTGTTACCTATTCCACTGTACCCTACTCCATTGTACCCCACTCCACTTTACGTCACTCCACTGTATGCTATTTCAATCTACGCCACTCCACTTTATACCACTCATGTCTGCCACCCCACTTTACCTCACTTCACTCTATGCCATTTGACTGTACACTATTTCAGTGTAAACCCCTCTGCTGTATGCTATTCCACTGTATTACACTCCACAGTACTCCACTCCCTGTATGTCATACCACTCTATGTTATTGCACTATATGCCACTCCACGTTATGCCACTCCGATCTATGCCACTTCACTCTACACCACTTCCCTGTACACCACTTCACTGTATGCTATTCCAGTGTACACCAATCCCCTCTTACCCACTCCACTCTATGCCACTCTACTCTACTATGCTGTACTCTACGCTATTCTAATGTACATGACTCCACTCTATGCTATTCCACTCTATGCCACTTCACTAAATGCGACTCGACTCTAAGCCGCTCAACTCTGCCCGACTGCACTGTACACCAATCCACTTTATACCGCTCCACTCTACGCTACTCCATTCTATGTCACTCCACTCTACCCAACTTCACTCCATGCCACTCTTCTGCAGTCTAGTTAACAACACTATGCTCTACTCAACTCTGTTCCCACCATTGTCCCACTCTATACTCCACAGTATAGCACTACAATTCACAACAATGTGCTCCTGTCAATTCCAGTGTTCAGCAATCTACTTTACTCTATAGCACTTTATGACACTCTACTCCACTCTACAACAGTCTACTGCAATCCCTTTAAGTTTTTTTTTTACCCTCTCCAAGCTCAACTGCCCTATTTTTTTTATCCTAAGGTAAGACAAAAAATAGAATACAGTAGGAACAGATAATGGTACCACAATTCTACTTTGTGAGGACATACATTATTCACTGTTCAGAGGTATATCTGTTAACACATAAATATATTGTTATCAACTAGTACTCCTACCTGACAATACTTACATACATAAACATAAACAAATCTAAACACAATTAATACATGAATAACAATACATTTTTATGTACAAACACAAACAATTTTCATTGTGTGTTTGTG
This sequence comes from Triturus cristatus, assembly GCF_964204655.1. Lineage (NCBI taxonomy): Eukaryota > Metazoa > Chordata > Amphibia > Caudata > Salamandridae > Triturus > Triturus cristatus. The sequence continues at coordinate 721,792,583 of NC_140591.1, forward strand.
AACAGGCATTAATCATTGAACTTCAGTCTTCCATTTAATTTAGAGATTATGTGGCTGTATTCAAAAAGGTTAGGTTACAGTCCATGGTTGGGAGATAGTCTTAGGTCAACATTCATTGAGGACCAGTGAGTCCCTGTTTATTTTGTTGTTGGCGCTAACTTTGTTTATATATAGTTTTCAATTTCCGGAAGACTACTCAACTGCAGATGTTGATGCGTTTCGGCCCTTTTTAACTTTGGGCCTCATCAGGAAAATGGAGAGGCTAGAAGTGCATGTGAAGGTAATGTTAAAAAAAATTAAATGGTAAACTTTAAAATGAAAGTGCAATCCACAGAATCAAAAGTCTATATATGTAGAGATGTCACTAAAGATTCAGACATGCAGAGCCACCTGCTTACCAGTCACGTATGTTGATTTCCACAGAGCAGAGAAAGGTGGACGGGTAGGGTGTATATCACTGCTGGAGGATGTATTCAAAAAGAGAAAATCCATCAGGTCTTAAAGCTACATCTTACCCTAGTGTAGCATTGCTGAAATACTTCAAAAAATCTTTTTACGCCAGTGCGGCACCCATGCGTGAGGTACATAGTGCACACTGATGTAACATGCACGTGGGCAAAAATTCTTTCCCCCAACACAAAACCTTACTACGCATGGTGTCTTAAATTTGAAAGCTAAAGGTCAATCTGGGTTTCAGCAAAAATGTGACCAGGATAGTAAGGAATAATAACCCTCTAGATTCCTGACTCGATGTACTTGATGAGAAGTCTGGTGGTTCACCCAAGTAGTGCAAGGCTGTGGGGCACTACTTGAGAGCAAATGACATAGGGTTCAAACATACTGAAATCGCTGTAAATATTACAAATGCTGTGAAACAGCTTCTCATCGTCACTTATGCTTATTCGTGTATAAATTAATCAGCATAAAAATGCTGTATATAAAAAAACTTACTGGCAAACAAATTTGAGGACTCTGTTATTATTGCTCATAAATATCGTTGCTCTTCCGGCGTACACTCAGCATACGTCTGCGTCATCCAGAGTGGCTGGGCCATCGGCAGACTTTTCTCTTTTATCGAGACCGTCTATTGTGTTTCAATGTGTTGGCCATCTTACAACGGAGTCTTTTGTTAAAAATGTTGCAGGGAATGAACTAAAGATTGCGAACCTCTGCATAGTATACAAACACCGCCCTGTTGAAGATTCTGTTTTATACTGCCTCGTCCATCGTATAATGAGTAGCTACGGGCAAATTAGTAGACAAATTAAAAACAAGTGCAGGTGTGCATGGGAACACACCACTGCTGCATTAAAATGCTTAGGGGTCATTTAATCCCGCTGTATTTTAGATAACATTTAGTCTATTCAAAATTAGTGAAACAATAGCACGAAAGTCGATGTATGTGAGTTATCACCAAAAAGAACCCCGATGTGTGTTACTTATGCTGGTGTAAGCGAGTTGATGCTGGTGTGAAGTGGAAAAACTTCCACTGTATCAGAGGACCCAGGGAATGAGTGGTGTCTCTATTTTTTGTATTATGTATTATGTTTTAAAGAATTCATAACATCTGTTTAACCACATAGGCTGCTATAGCAATCTATACATAATAATAAAAAGTAAGCCTATCCTTATAAGGGTATATCAGACTCACACACTTATAACAATTGATTTGTCTTAGATTTATAAAGATTTGCATTTCACGTCTGTTACTTTTATAATACAGACCGACACAAAGATGCAATTTGTATTCATAAACTAACAGAAATCACCGTCTTGTTGGTTTCAAGCTAATAGTAGTGCAATGCAGTGCAATATACTGCCTTGCATTCACTTGCATCAAGAGGATGTTCCATCGGTGTTTTATGGTCTTTCCCATGCACCCATCTAGGAATTTTTATGAAAATCTATATCTACAATGACTTGCAGACATGGATTTGTGCTCAAATATTCCACTTCTTTGAGACTGGCATAACAAGCGGAAATATTTTTATTTCTCCTCATATGTTTTCCTCTTTGCATATGTACTGCATTCTACATATTACACATACTTAAAGGAAATCACCTTAAAGGATAGATAATGGGAAAAAAGGACCCTTTCCTACCCATAAGGCATCCTGGCTACAATGTAGACACCATTGCGCTATAGTGCTAAGTTACCTGTATGGATGGAATCTTGGTCAAAGTGTGCTAAGGCATTGAGAGAGCACAACTGTGCCATTTCTTTGTAGAAATAGCAGAATTCTACTCTCTCAATTTGTTGCGATGCACTGCAGCAATGTTGTGTGGTGTGCTGTGTTATGCCACGTCTTAGCAAATCTGACCCTCTGTACCAAAGTCTGTGCTGCACCTGAGACTCTGTGATGACGAATAGAGGGCTTTACAATCATTATAGCACATGGTAAATGGATTATAAATATGGTACTTTGTGCTCTTTGAACAGCTATGTACAGGGTGAAGGCTGTCTGGAGGGACTTACCTCTTTGTAACGAGCAGTACACAAAGTGAAGGTTGTGCATAATAGGGAATTGGCCACCTAATGGGGCATGGGTCTCTGGAGGGAGTGGGTTCTCCATGAGGATTTCTGTACGAAACGAAGGATGTTTGTAGTAGGGGGCTTGGCCACCTAATGGGGCTTCGGTGCCAGTTGGGAGTGGGCTCCCTGACAACTCATGTAAAAAGTGAAAGGGGTGATAGTAGGGGCTTGGGTTTCTTGAAGGAGTGGGCTCTTTGTGAAGACTTACTTGCAAGGTGAAGTGTGTGCATAGTAGGGGCTTGGCCACCTAATCAGGCTTGGGTGTCTGGATGGAGAGGGCTCTCCATAAAGACTTCAGTACAACGCAAGGGTGTGTGTAATAAGGGCTTGGCCACTTAATGGGGCTTGGGCATCTGGAGGGAGTGGGCTTTCCGAGTACACTGCTGTACAAGGCGAAGTGTAGGCATAGTAGGGGCCTGGCAACCTAATGGGGCTTGGTTGTCTGGATCGAGTGGGTTCTCTGTGAAGACTTCTGTGCAATGCAAAGGATGTATGTAGAAGGAGCTTGGACACCTAATGGGGCTTGGGTGTCTGGGGGGAGCATGCTTTCTGTGAAGACTTCTGTACAAGGTGAAGGGTGTGCATAGTAGGGGCTTAGCCACCTAAGAGTACTTGGGGGTCCAGAGGGAGAGGTTTCTCAGAGAAGGTTTCTGTAAAAGACAAGGATATGTGTAGTATTGGCTTGGCCATCTAATGGTGCTTGTGTGTCTAGAAGGAGTGGACTACCCATGAAGACTTCTTTATAAAGTATAGGGTCTGCGTTGTAAGCGCTTGGCCACCTGCATCAGATTGATTGCGCACAAGAGGTCACCCACTGCAAAGAGTCTGATATAGGGTGAAGGGTTTCCATCCGATTCCGGCGCCGAGGGTAGGTGAGCCTGAACACAATCTCTGGATTTCCAGACACTAACTGTTGGTGTCCCTCTTATTCCGCCGGAAATTGATGAGGCCATACTATTTAGGCCCTTAAGTTCCATGACATCAGTGGGACATTGCCCACTGTATTACGATGTGGGAGGTAGGTTTTCCCCTCTCATTTTGTGTAGATAGCATTTGATACCCTGGTCCTGATGAATTGCCCATGATCTTACTGACAACAGAGGCAAGAAACATGTCGACCGAATGAGAGTAGGACATAGGCATCTAGGTACTTAAGCCCTAGCTTTACGCCACTCTATTGACTTTTAATCAGGCAATGTACCTACCAGAATAAATACAATTCAAGGAATAATTGACCTGTTTTAACTCACTTACACTACATCTACACTACTGGGGCCCTCACCCCCACTGCATCAAACGGCTGGGACAAAAGATCTCCGACAAAGAGCCCCATTTATGGGAGCCCGTCAGGCATTGCAGCGCCGGCCTGACGAGGAGCAAGCCTAGATGATGAAGCATGACACCTAGCTTGCTGGGTGTGTGAGGGCTCCAGTTCCGAAGAGGGGTCTCCCCCTCTCACTTTGAATAATAGGATTCACTTATTGAACCTACATATCGAACCTAGTACTCCCTGACCTTATATGTCTCCTCACCCTTAGGAACTGCATACCCATCTTTATACACATAGGGTGAAGGGTGTCATGTAGTAGGGACTAATCCACCTAAGGGGACTTGGGTGTCTGTATTTAGTCAGCTCTCCTTGTAGATAAGCAAGGCATCAAATCTCCATGAATTAGAGTAAAGTCAAGAGTCCAACAGGAACCTTCCAGAAACAAGTAATTCAACCGGGAATCAGGCAGCAGAATAAGTTGGACAAAATGGTGACAAATGGGCAATGAGAATAATAAAAAATAAGGGTAGGAATGCATTGAAATGCATCCATTACATAACCACGCCCCCTTATATCTGACCTAAACAGGAAATTGCATCACAGGAAAATAGTTAGCTCTATCTTGTTTTGAAAAATTCAGGCAAACAACCTGTGGTAAAGAATCCTTCTTGGAGAGGGCCGTCATAAGGCTTGCCATCCCTCCCTCCTCTGCAGTACTATGTATTTTCTGCATGCATGAGAAGAATAGACCTCTCCCTTCCCTTGCGACCTTATATTCTTTAACAGCCATGCTTCAGCTTTGGTATTGCATACAGGCCATGGAACACCACTGTGGGTAATCATGGCTTCAGAAGAAGTGCTGATGAGGTCTAAACAGTGTAGACGTCAGCCTTGTGCTAAGCATGGAGTCAAGAGTTGCACTGTCCCACCACGATGCCTAATCAGGGCAGAGGGAGATTTGTGTTGTTCAAAGTGCATAGTGCATTGAGTAAGTACCTGGCACAATTGTAGCAGGCTTTTAAGCTTTTCTTTTAAAACCCTAATTCACTTTATCTGTGTTTTTTTAGTGCATTTCTTCTGTTTTTTGAGTTATTCTCGATGTGATGTGCTCTTAAAACCATAGTTTAATTTTAACATTGCTGTCTTCAGTGAATTTTTATATTATTTAAAACAAAATATTTATTTTAGAATTTCATTCTAGCTTTTTTCTTTCTTAGAAATATGTCTTTAAAAGTACATTTATTCAACTATGATCACATGTTTCTGAGGTACACTGCCATACTCCTTTTGCATACTGTATTCACCTACTTCATTGTTGTTACTTAAACTGTTTCACAGTTTCCTCTTTCAAAACTTACTCTACTTTCTATTCAGTTTCTACTTCAGTGAAATTATATGACTGGTTACACAGGTAGCACAAAATAATTGTAGACATATGATTTATCAGATATGTATGTGGTATGTATAGATCCATGTGGTATTTTTAGGCATTGGTTCACTGTTAGGGTCCAAGAAACATAATGTTGACAATTTAAAGGAGAGGAAATGGTTTGTGAACCATTACTGCATTGTGACACAGGGCATATTTACAAAGAAGTGGCGGAGTGTGTCCTTAGCCGCCTTGGCTTAACGACACGCTCCGCCACTTCTGAAACGCAGGGCTGCACCATATTTACAAGAATATGGTTCAGCCCTGCGTTTCCTCCTGCGCTGGATCTAAGTTTAGCAGCCTAGCCCCAACGCAGGCAACTTTGCATCATAGCACAAGGGTGTCTGCATTCAGGGAAAGATTGTTTATGTGCAGGAAGGTCCCCCTTCCTGCACATAAACAATCTTTAAATGCTGCTTTGTAACTTCTATGTGTGCTGCTTAATTCAGCACCACAGAGCTTGCAAAAAGGTTCTGATATTGTGTTCTCCAAGCAACCTGTATACTAATACCAAAGAAAATAACAACTAGCCTCTAACACATGGGGCCCGATTCACAGAACAAACTTAAGACAAATCCTAAACTTAGTACCATTTTGGTATTCACAGAATGCACTTACTACTTCTGGTATTCACAGAATGAACTTACTACTTTTGCGATTCACAGAATAAACTTACTACTTTTGCTATTCACAGAATGGATTTACGACTACTAACTTTACGTCCGCACTCACCCGCCCGGAGGCGGAGCTTCTGGCCCGGAGGTGGGGCTTCCGGGCCAGAGGTGGGGCTTCCGGGCCGGAGGCGGAGCTTCCGGGCAGGAGGCGGAGATTTTGGCCATGGTTAAATCTCCGCCACTGGCCGGAATCCCCACCTCCGGGCCGGAAGCCCCGCCTCCGGCCCGGAAGCCCCGCCTCCGGCCCGGAATTTCCAGCCCGAGTGCGGACGTAAAGTTAGTAGCCGTAAATCCATTCTGTGAATAGCAAAAGTAGTAAGTTTATTCTGTGAATCGCAAAAGTAGTAAGTTCATTCTGTGAATACCAGAAGTAGTAAGTGCATTCTGTGAATACCAAAATGGTACGAAGTTTAGGATTTTGTCTTAAGTTAATTCTGTGAATCGGGCCCATGCTATTTATAAGGCCCTATTGAGAAGAAAATAGAAAAGTATGGACAGGGATTTACACCTCCACCTGAGCATACTTTTCAGTTTCTTTCTAGTGCACAAACATTTGGAAAGCTGCACCAGTCACAGGTTTCCAGGCATTTTCCCAAAATGGAATGTGATTTTTTTTAAAGTCTCATATTCCCGTGTACAGAGTTTTCAATAGCAGAGAAGTCCATGAGAAAGGAATATAGCACTCTGCGCAAGCATATACTCTTTTTTCTCCACAGGGGTTTTACCATGGTGAGAGTCCTTCGCATACATACCAACCAAATGTGAGAGTGATTTGATCTCCTTCCCATCCTAGAATGAAGTTTCACAAACTATGTGCTATAATATAATATAGCAAATTTCAGTTGATTACCAATTTGGAAAGGGGTAAGCTTGAATTACAGGAATACCCACAAACTTAGATGTTTGGCGCCAAATACAAAATCCCAAGGCAATTCACACCTTGGAATGCTCTTTTCTTACCTTGCTTAGTGGGATTTGTGAGTGTCGGTTTCTCCGCACTCATGGCAGAAATCCACACTAGTCAAACCATTTATACCTGCCAGGAATTCCTTTGTGACTTGCTGTAAAAGCTTAAAATAGACACATTTGGTTGTAAACATGCATTTATGATCTAGTTTATCTTTGTGAATAGACCACACAGTGAAAACTGCAGTGGAAAAACGAAAGCCTCACGATATAAACAAAACTCAAGCCATTGGACAACATTACTAATATTTTACTCTTCTACTGTATCTATGGGGTTCAAAAAGTCTAATACTTTTAATTTCTCATATAGTTGTAGAACCATTTATTTATAATCTCTTCTATAAGTTTTCTTATTCAGTAGTTTGATTTGTTGCTCTCCTTTTTGTTTTCATATGTGTTTTCCTTCTGCTTTACTCTGATCACAATGTAGCTCTAGTGCCACTCACATTTCATTTGGTTCAGATTTTCTTTACGCCTCTCATTACTATATGCCTTTCCCATATTATCACTGTAAATCGATCAACTATGCATTTGTCAATGTTTTGGTCAATCTATTTTGTACTACAAGATTTGCATCATTGCAGTGCACCCATCCTAAATTAATGTTTGGGCACACAGTGTGGTGGCCTGCTAAGGGTCATGAAACACATTGTCTTCTGCTGTATGTGACTTTGCACCTTTAGAGACTTGAAAAAACTTAACATTTAGAATGTCAGTGTGGGTTTTGGTGCCATCATCAATGTACCTCATTAGCATCAAAATACTGAACTTTCCTGTTTGGAAATTAGATCTGGCTTCTTCATGCACACCCTGCAATTGTTCTTATGTGTTGCATGTCTAGTCAACGTGTCAATTTGAATTGACTTTATTTCAATGACATTCACATGCACAAATCCTGGAGTGCCAATAGTTGTATGGGTGCACTATCACTAAGATAATCTGCATAACAGTGGCACACCTGAATTTGCAGAGGTTGACTAAAAAAGGGAGTTTGAGATCAGAAATTTAGAGAAAACATTGAAGGTTTATTAAAATGTTGAAATGCAATACAGAAAATGGCGAAAATGCAACTGCAGCTGTAATCTCATTAAAACACATGGGAGTCATTTGCCATGAAGGCTCTCAGTAATAGGAGTAATGTAATAATAAGAAAAATCTGGAAAAATAGACCTCGTGCCCAATTTAATTTTTTAAAGGCTGACCTGTCCACTGCCAGGGCGATAGATACATTATTCCATTGCCCAGATGGAGGTGCTGCCAAATTTTGAAATGTCTGTTTGCCCAGCAGACATTTCAAGTATTGACAGGAACCGCCGTTGTAAGATTGATCCACGGCTCCTTCAACATGACAGAACCAAACGTCCAACGTACACATTTTCTTTATTATTAAAAAGAAAATCCCATGGGGAACGTGGCATTGAGCACTTTTCAATGCCCCTTTCCACCAGGTCTTTTCTGGCAGTGAGGGACTTTGAAAAATGCTCTATGTCCACCGATCTAAATTTGGTGGGTGGACATACAGCCAACCCTCACTTCATTAGGCCATTGGAGAAGTTCGACCATGATGGATACCGAGTAGTCTCTTTCATTGCCAAACTAAGGCACATCCAAACTTAAATCGTGCAGGCGGATATTTTGCTGGCTGGGAGGGAGAAGAATCTCCTCTCTGCCAGCAAATAGATTGGGCCCTAATTCTCAAATTTGCAACAAATCAATGGAAATTCAGGCAACATCCCTACTTATGACCCCAAAGATCTGGTTCCCTCCCCAAATTCATTATTATATAGCCAATTTCAGCATAGGACATCTTGGAACCTATAAAGTCAGCATTGTGTGAGCATTATTACAGCACATAATATTTCAAACTTTTTAAACGTCTCATAACCATACCGTCTTAGCACTGACCCACTACATGAATGTTGATATGCTGCTTCAGATCTAATATCATCTGAAGGTGTCAGAAAAAAATTGTTACATAAACAATAGAAAACAACTGTGAATGAATGTAATACATTGTGCTAGCAGGAAGAGCCTTGGAAAGTAGCAAAAGGCTTCCTCCAGAGAGTTCTCCAACAACAATATGTCATGCAAAAGAAACAGAACGCATTTTGCCAAATATGCTGTTTAGCTAGAAAATATAAAAATAGAAAATATAAACACAGAGGGGCAAATCTACAAGAAAGTGCCGCAGCGCGGCACCACAAGCCCTTTGGCTGCGCAACGCTGCAGCACTTTCAGAGCACAGGAATGCAACATATCCACAATGAGATGTTGCATTCCTATGCTCTCCCCTGCGCTGGCGCACAAACTGCAGCCATGCGCTGGGTCAGGCACCCTTGCACCATGGTGCAAGGATGCCTTCGTCATGAGGAGATTGTTTTTGGTGCAGGAAGGGGCATCTTCCTGCACAAAAACAATCACTAAAGGCATTTTCCTCTTTCAATGCATGCTGTAGAATGTAGCATGCATTGAAAGAGGAAAAAACAAGGAGAAATGAAAACATTTCTCCTCGTTGCGCCTCGCCTGGGGAGGCGTAGCATTGACACGCATCTCCAGATTTAAGATTCCTCGTAAATCTGGAAATGTGTCTCGTTCCATGGGTGTTGCTTGGGAAAACCCACAGCAACACCCATGGAATGGCCCTTCCATGCAAAGTGCTGGTGTGAAGGAGCCATATTTACAAGGAGAGGAAAAGTCACGCAGGGTGGCTTTTCCTCTCCTTATACATATGGAGAAATGAAATGAGCCTCCAGTACATCACAAAAAGTGACGTACTGGTGGCGGAGTGGGCTCGTAAATCTGCCCCACAGTGCCTGATTCACAAAGGGCCTCTGGACCCATGGTGGAAGCCCCCCAATCATGGGTTAAGGCGAGGAAGGGTTAGAGTCATATGCGGTATGCAATGGCGCCTACTCGTGCGTACGTCACTGTAGAGAAGTTGGTAGTGAGATACAGTGCTACAAGCGGGGGGATACCCCTAAACCCTAAACAGACACTAGGTCACCACTTCCGGTTATCGCTGTAGGTCCGCGGGTTTAGCAGCGTACTCGCTGCCTCCCTGCACACTGCACAGAGGACCACGCTCCCAGAACGGAGCACTACCCCGCTCCTTTTAATGTGTACGCTGCAATTTTCCAGGCTACCCTTTAGAGTGACACTCATCAAATTATATACCACTTCCCTGAAGTACCTTTCCAGGCCAGCCGGGACGGAATTACAACCGGCAGAGAGATCGATCACCACTCAGCTATCTTGCCTACTAGCCCTGAAGAAGTCGTGGGTTTTTCACCCTGACGAAACATGCGTTGGCTGGGCAATCGATCTACATTAAATACAGAGATCATGCGACACTTGGAGTGTTCTTTTATACTGCTTGTTCTACTATCTTTGTTGTGTTTTCTACAATATTTCATGAATTCAAATACGAAGAATTTGCTTTGCAGACTACGACTACGTGTGCACAGGCCTCCCCAATCATGGGGTATTCTGCGTACTCAGGGCAGAATCTTCATAATGAGAATTCTCATTACGAAGATTTTGCCCAAGTGTGGCAACACCCCCACGACTGCGAGGCCTTCACCACAAGTGTGTGGATCCTTTGTGAATCAGGCCCATAATGAATATCTTGATTGGGCAACCATTTTACCAAAGAGAAAGATGAGGCGTAACTGAGGTCTACATAGACAAAGCCAGAAAAACATACTAAAACACACCATACTGATTTTGTTTCATTTGCAGTAGTTCATGTTATTACATATGTATCAATTTAAATGCAGAACAATTAATATTAATGCACAAATATAATTCAAATTCTTTCAATGTCTTAAGTTGATCACAAACTCCTCCCTTGACTTCTTCTTACTCGATTTGATCATACTCTTAGATTCTATTGACACCTTCTTCTTACATTCACACTTTTTGTCCCATTTTTGAGATAGTTAGTTCAGAGAATCTCAACAAAGGGACTAAAAGAAAGATTGCACAAATTATCACAATAATTATAGGGGTTAATATGGCACACACACATTTGAATTTCTAAATTTATCCTCAGCTAAGATTTGTTCTCTAATTTCACGTGCATCTTTCATAATTCTTAGGATTTCTACTCTCCTCTCATTATATCACTTAATAATCTCACTCTTTTTCACTCAGACTACATACATGCTCCTTTTCAGTATTATTAATTTTAAAGTTAGGTTGTGCAACCTTGATTAAATACTTAGAATAAGTGATACAATTTCCAGAGTTGTCGGATATAGGAAGTTCTTCCAGTGAAGCTTTGAAATCTGAACCATATTGCGACAAAGACTTTTGCTTATGGAAAATCCTGACAAAAACATTATATGATCAACTATATTTATAAGGCAACTGCAAGTACATAGTACCCTCTTTAGTTGAGGATGAAAGATATGTATATACATACACAATCCTTAACACCCATTATCTTAACGTACTCCTCTAAAAGTTTTATCTATCCCTATGTGTTAGTCTCTTGTGTTCTTTTTCATCATGTATGATAGTTAATTCACCTTGTGAAGGAGAAACAGATATAACCAGAGAAATTAGGTATAACATCAAGCCAACTAAAATTATTAATATCATTATTAAGGAGAACATACTAACATTTTTACAACATCTGCTGTATGCCGTCTTCTACTGAAGAATTCGTAATAAAGGTTCAAACTGATACAAATGGACAAACAATTTAAGAAATACAAAACCAATGTCACTTTTTACAGTTCATAGGATTCAGGAATCTCTATTATCTTCATTTGGATGCCTAAGGTACAAACAAAATCAATCCATTTTTATAGATTCAAAATTTCAGCTCAGAGTTCACCCAGGACTTAGCAAAAGTTGAAAGTGTTTTTTCTTCTTCTAGTTTGTCTTCAAAGAGGAACTGACAGCAATTTGCTTGACCAATAACTTCCACATCTTACTCTTCATCTGTAGATACTGAAGCTAGATATGTTAACTCAGGTGATACATACTTTCTATTTGACACTCTTTCTCTTGTTGGTCTTTTAGCTATAGGTGATTCATTTTCACTATTACCAGAATCAATTTCGATTTTCTTTGGTTCTCCTCTCATAGATTGTGGTCTCAGAATCTTTCAGTTCAATCTTTTGTTGCTTGTCATGGATACAGGCCACGTATCTCCTCGATGTACATTCTCAACTTCTGTTTCTTCACTTGTGATGATTGCTAAATCTTCTCCATTCACAGTAGAAATTGTGGTTTGATAGATGTTAGAAACCTGGCTCACTGTGAACCTCTTTCCAATCACACTTCAGAATTACAAAAAATGTGCTTAATTTTTGCTTTTCTAACTGCTGAATGCATACAGTTAATTTATAAGTATTTGCATTTTGGTATATGCTACAAAACAATAACCTTCTACAGCCTTTCCTTTCACACTCACTGACCCCAGCAAGATTGTCACATAATTCACTTTAATTTTTTCTGACTGCAAAGTGAGAGGAGCTTGTAAACACCAGTTCCCATGTTAAAAAACACGAGCAGCAACTTAACAGTAGACAGAGCCTGACACCTGACCTATGTATTTTTATCTAACCAAATGTGACAAGATACATACAGAATTTAAAGGCATTTTTATTTATTGATTAGACTTTGCGACCGACCAAAAATAGGCTTGCCCAGCAGTGGGTCTTGATCAGTGCTGGATAGTAGGGGGATTGCGCCAGATCCCAGTTCCGGCAGCTATTTCTGTCCGCATCTGGGAGACCCTTTGAAACATGCTGAATTTGTCCTGGTGTCATTTTCCGGGCACATTACAGCAGTACCCGCATGTCTGCATTTCATTCAGAGTAGCAATGTTCAGGCAGCGAGGGAGCTTTAGTATTTACAAAAATAAAGACCTGATTCAAAGGGCTTTCAGCCTTTTTTTTGTTAGAGTTTAATACTGGATAGGAGCTATCTGGAGTTGAATACCGAGACATCAAAGCAATGGAAGAAAACAAAGGAGCACAGCATGTTATCGCTTCATAAATACTTAGAGAAAATATGATTTGGATGCAGATTTTTTACTTTGGTCAGCTCCCTATGTAAGAATTGTGCTTGCACTGTAACAATCCAAGATCTCTCTGTCTGTATGAGAAACAACACAAATATTGATGTAAATGCACCTATTGTTTTTTATTCAATTTTCTTTTATAGAGTCTCCCACCCCAGTGTAGGGTGTTGGAGTGCCTTACATTACACACAGAGGAACAATAAATCATACACATGTGTAAATAAATGTGCAGGAAATGCTACATAAGACAATCAGGTTTAGAACTTATAAGGTGTGGGAATCACATATCATCCATACTTGCAGACATTATATGTAATCTGACTTAGCCATGCAATCCAATGGGAGGTGGATTACATGGCTAAGACCACCCTGCCCTATCAGCAAGGTATCGCTGGTCGCAGTGGGATTATCGCTGGATTTCCAGCGATAATCACAGTTTTCCAGCTAACGCATGGATTCCTATCGCTTGGGAGATAAGCGTTGCTGATAGCACGCTATCTCTGCGATAGAATCCAGCGTTAGCCTGCAATAATTACCCTCGCGCTAAAAGCGCTGAGCGATAATTATCGCAGGCCCTTGCTGATATGCCCCAGAGATCAGTGGAACACTACATATCGAACATAGGAAGGGGGAACTCGAGTAAAACAAACATTAGTTAAACGGTGCACACCACACTTGGTGTGCCACGCTAACTTGTGACCCAGAGAGCTGACAATCTTTTCTATTGCAATAGCAAATAATATTATTAAATCAGGCGGTAACAATAAAAAAAAAGAGTACTGAAAATGATTTTCCAGACATTATACCGTTTGAAAAACATTTTATCCTGTTGAAACCCTTTTACTGTTTACATACATGTACGTTTAAAGTAGCTCTCCAGTGCTACTGAAGTTCTTTTTGTCATTCGTGCTGAACTAATAATTCAGGTCTCCAATAGTTGTTCTAAAACTCGAGGATAACAGCACATGAGTATTGTGTTGTCATATTTTTGCAGGTAGCAAACTAACAGGCGTGCTGCTGAGAATCACTTCTCCCTATTTTCCTCCTATATGCACTTGCGATAGCCGTATCCTGCACCAAGCCCTTCTTGCTGTATGATGAGACTTAGTATGTAATCTTCCCTGCCCTTTTCATCCTTTATCTCCTGGGGCCATGTAATCAACGCACTGAAAGCGCAACAGGTGCCCTATTTTTAGCACTTCAAGGTAACTCTGTGTGGCCTCCCCTAAAAGTTATAGAGGAGGCCACACAGAGTGCATCCTGCCACACCTCTGCTCCAAGCCAGGATACTTAAACAAAAGGAAACCTAATGGCCCCTTAACATTGACCTTTGTATTGACTCGGCTCAAATCCGATAAGCCCTCTTCCCCGCCTGCGCTCGGACAGACTGGTCTTCTCCTCGCAGACTACAACAAAGTTAAACGTATTTATTGGCATTTTTCCGTTTTTACACATAAATGCAGACAAAGGAAAAATATTTTTCCGTCTGTATTTATATGTAAAAATCAGTTTAAACGGAAAACGGGGAGCCTTAATTATATGTTAAGAGTGAATGGTCTAGAGAAACACAAAGTCAGGATATAAAACCTATCACAGTTATTGTGATTGTCTGTACTAATAAGATTTCTATTTCTTTCCAAAGAAACATTTCTTTGCAATCTTAGAATAACAATAGATTGAGAAACAAATAATGATCTAAACCCATGACTTATAGTTTGCTGGTCGTTCCTTGATGGTGGTACATAGAGCTCTGTGTTACATTAGAAGGTTTGCAACGTATGAACCTCAGATAACAAAATAATCTAGGTGTTAAAAGCAACCCACTTACCTATCTAAATAACAAAACAAATGTGTGATCTGTATGCTACACAATTAGCTGTGCAGCAGGTACTTTGACCCTCTGTTCTACTTTATGAGTCATAACTGTGACTGGAAAAAACACAGAAATCTCCCAGAAATGGGTGAACCTTGAGAATTACTTTGCCATTATTGTGACGCACTCAAAATTGCTGGCCACCCAAAGATCTCTGCAGCAGGTGTATTAACCCTGTAGGATACTTTAAAATGCCTCAATGTTGTGACCAATTAAGTAATCAAGAACAGATATGCTGTCAAATATGTCCTTGTTGCTGATTCCGTTGCAGCAGTTTTTCTTATATAAATGTATAAGTAGACTGTCAGACTCTGATTTTCAAGCTCTGCAAATCGTGACTTCTGAGCAAATCCCTTTACAACCAGTAACACTGCTGGCTTGTGTTGAAAGTATGCCAGACAAGTATGATCCTCCAACGATTTCAGAAATGGAGCAGACTGAATAAGCTGCTCTCAGTATTCCTTGAAGGTCTCTCAGACAAGAACCATCCACCAACAAAATCAGGTCAGCCATTTCAAGAGGAACATGTTTAATGTTGGTCTTGGTTTGGTACACAACTCTGTTACATTGATACCGTCAGAATCAGGATCTTCATCATTGTGTTCTTCATTGTTTGGATTCGGAAGCAGTGCTGCAGAAATTAAGACTCTAAGGCATATTTACATACATTTCACACAACGCAGGGCAGTAAGCATAGTTGTTGCCCTGAGTTGCATGAAAAGGAGACAGTAGAAATGTACCATATCTTCTAAAATATGATACATTTTGGCAGTCTCCTAGAGCTGGCACACTGTGTGCAGCCTAGCTGCAACACAACCGCCCTTGCACCATGGTGTAGTGCTGTCTGGGTTACAGGCAGAATTGTTTTAGTGCAGGAGGCAAACCTTACTGCACAAAGACAATCCTTAGAGGCGTATTCATATTTCTCTGTGTGCTGTAGGATACAACACTCATAGAAAGAGGAAGTAACAAGGAGAAATAAAGATATTTTTCATTGTTACGCCTACTTCAGGAAGGCATAGGTTTTTGATGCATTCACAGGTTTACTAAATTTAGTAAATCTGGGAATGGACCAAAATCCATGGGTGAGTGCATGGGAATGCCCATGCACAACCAATGGAATGACTTCTCAACACATGGTAATGAAAGGCAACGCTATACTTTGTAAATACTTTGTATTTACTAAACCACGCACAGCCATCCAAAGTGGCTTAGCATGACTTAGTAAATACCAAAAAATTGATTTGCTTCATGGTTGCACCTTAAACGTATTGCAATCCTATGCAAAACCCTGCTAAATCAGCCTGTGCACCTGATGATTGAAATATTGTCAGGTGCCAGTATTGTTTGCTCATGCGTTGTAAGGTGGCTGTTTATTAGATTCTCGGTTTGGGTATGAGTCAGCAAGAACTCAACTGAAGGAGAGACTAACACAATGAATGTATGGCCCATAACAATGCCCTCACTTTGTTCAATTGTCAGGCAAACAGCTGCTGCAGACATCAAACAGCCAAGAAGAGTTGCAGCTACTGGATCTAATGTAAATGAGAGGTAAACAACAGGCCACTTTACCTTACCATACTTATGAACTAGGAGTGAAAGAGCACACTCTTCTTTTTTTGTAGCAGTTAAGTACAAAATCCTTAGCATATTTAGGCAGTCCTACAGTAGGCGCATTGCAAAGATTCCCTTTGAGTTCTAGGAAGGCTTTCATGCATTCATTATCAAATGACACAGAATTCTCTACATCGCTGAGAGTAAGCCACATTAAAGGCTTCGCAATTAGGTAAAAACCTGACATCCACTGACGCCTATAACCAAACATTCCCGTGAACATTGTCACTTCACCTCTGGGTAGTTGGAGGATTCATTTTCAAAATTGCAGAAACACGTTCTTTGTACACATTCCTTGTCCCCTTTTCAATATAGTGGCCAAGATGAAACACTTGTTTTTACAGTACTCAATCTTAGTAGGTGAAACCTTGTGACCATTGTCAGCAAGATGGTTCGAAAACACAATTGTATCCAACTTGCAATCTTCCCAACAATGAATTACCGGGCAGTTGAAAACTTTCCAAATCTCTTGTTAGAATCTGCATAATGATAGAGTGGCTTTATGTACAAACACATGGGATCCTACACCCAACGAGAACTTTATTGAGGAATCGAAGAGCAAAAAGATATTGGCTATTCTCATGAAGAAGAATAGAAATGAATTGTTGGTATAAATCAGTGACTGTATACAATTTTTCATTCGAAGGGATCTGGAACACAATTACAGCAGAATTCGGTACCACCAGACAATATGGGACTGCAAATTTATATATTTTCCAAAGGCCTTAGACTACCCTCTACTTTCCACTCAGTTTGATCTGAATCTTAACAGGGTCTACACTCTTTTTTCTATCAGGCCATCATTTTTAAGAACTGAAAACCACTAAACTCACAATTCCTGAGATTTTATGTTAAATACTGAATCATCATCTTGGGTTTCAATTGTAACACCATACTTTATGCAATAGACCACACACATTGTCTTGCAAAGTAAGACTCTGCAAAGTAAGTTAACAGGACTCAAATCACATAACATGAATTGATTTTCATTTTCCATGGACCCTATTTAACTAGGACTTTTGCTGAGAATGTTGTATATGCCTACAACTTGGACATCATTTTCCAAGAGGAGTAGGTTTGGACCCTCCATGGAATGCACCATGGTACAAATAGCACCAGTGTTGTTTTAAAATAATAAGGGGTGGCCATTCACAACATCATATTTGTATGGACCAATCTGGTCTACCTCTAGGACTGCACCAAGCAGGCAATCCTCCTCTTCAAGCACAGTTATTGAGAATGTGTAATCATTGCTCAGAATCAATGGATTATGTCAAAACCCTGGGTTGTATGGCATTTTGTTTATCATGCATTGCTGCAACTCTGGAGCTACATACAAATTCATATGAACTTGCCCCTGATGTTGCACACTTTGAATAGGGTAATGTTTGGCTGGGTCACAATCTACGGTCCCAAATTGTGTCATATGATTTGCTCAATGCTGCCTTTGGGGAGCACAATCATTTGGATTTAATCTGGGGTCTTTCTACATTCATGCTTGCAGTGGCCATTTTTCCCACAAAAGTGGTAAGCAGTGTGCTTATTTAGCAAAATGGCATTTAAATTGAATCTAGAATTGTACACAAAACCTCTATCCCTAAATTAGGCGTGTAACTACATATCACACACTGTTCCAAACTCCTTGCATTCACTGCATCCCTCTCACACAAAACCTGCAGGTGGTGCAAAATCCATGTGTGAATTCATCATTTGATTTATGCCACTTTATGAATGTATTTCACCTGCACAATCATCAATTGTGATTCATATTTTTCGGCTTGGAGTCAAAACAGTCCCTACAGCATGCATACTTGAGTATCTCATCAATACTCTTGGTCTGCCAGCACATTACACTGCTGAATATGTGAGATAAGTTTTGCATGAAAACCCAAAACAAAAGCTGTTACATATCCACTAACTCCCTCTCTTGCTGGGTCTTCAACTCCACTGTATTTAATACCAACCTGCATAAGTCTTTCATAATTGAGCTGCACTGCTTCTTTTGACTCTTGTGTGGCTCTATTTATATTCGTCCAATTTACCTATTTTTCTGGCACCTTCTTTTACAAATGTTCTTTTACTGCTTGGCATTTTTCCATAACTAGAACAGCAGAGTTATTATTTGGCTGAACTTTTTATGGTTCCTCTGTTGGGCTTGGCCCAGCTGCTTTGTATTCAGACCACAAATCAGTAACAACAACAATCTCAGACAATGTGTTTAAATCACTCCAAAGCCCTTTTGAAATTATAAATAAACTGTTTAAACTGTTGACCTCTGTGTACCACTTGTTCGGTTCTTCTCTTTATTGCAGAAAAATCATTGTAAAAGCATAGAGATTACCCCTGGACCAAGAAACATGCACATAATTTCCTCTATATACTTCTCTTCAAGTAAAACTGTCAAAACCATTCCCATTTCAGGCTCAAACATGACCGCATCCACTTTCTTTTTTTGTGTTAATCTTTTCTTTGTAGGACTAGCCTTCTTCTTCCATTCATCTTTGTATTTTCTCAAATCTCTCCAGTCTTTATCCAATGAATTCCTTAGAATGAGCTCCTGGAGTCATAAGACCCATGCTATCTACTTCTGTCTTATACAATTCCATTTTACATTTTTTTACAAGCTCCTTGTTTTGTGTAAACCAGTATCAAATTCTTCTGCTAAATCTTCAAGCTTATCATGATATGAGCCTCATTTACACACCTCGCTACTTACTTAATTATATGTCTCAATTAATCTGAATTGCACACAAGCAATCGCCTTGTGTCTATACACCCTGAAAAGTTCCCCCAAATTCATTTTTTTTGTTAGCAATATTAATTTCTCTCTTCTCAGGTAGTGTAGTAGCTACAGCTTCAGCAACAGAAACCACTGCATCCACAGTATTTGCAGAATTCAGCAGATAAGTTAGGAAATTATCTTCGTCATCCAAATCAACTTCCTTATTTCTTTTTTAAGTTACATTTTTAGAACCAACAATTTTTCTTTTGTCTGATTCATTAATTATCGCAGTAAATGCTCCCACACTTTGCATTGTATCTTCTCTCCATGCCTTTTTCTGTATGCCCCACTTGGATTCTAACCACTAACTCATTGTATTTCTAAACTGTTTCTTCATTTTCTTTCTCTCCTTTTCTATGGCCACTCGATCCTATTCATTTAATGCTTCAAATTGTGTATCACTTAGATAATCTGCATAACAGTGACACACCTTAATTTGCTGGGGTCGCTAATGGTGTTAACCTCAAAGTCTATGAGGTAATGTATCCCTGGAGACAAGATTCAAGCAGCATTTCAAAAGTACATTTAATATGAATGGACTGACTCAAAAGGGGGTTTGTAGAGGAAACCATGAAGGGTTATTACACTTTTGAAATGCAATACAGAAATTAGGAAAAATGCAAATGCAGCAGTGATCTCATTAAAACACATGGGATTTATTTTCCATGAAGGCAATATTCAGCAAATCCAAAGAAAATTGGATAGCATCCCTAGTAAAGGCCCGAAAGATCTGTCTCACCCGAAATTCAAGGGTTTATATAGCCATTTTCAGCATAGAAGATCATGGAAACTGCAAAATCAGCTTGGTATACGGATTATTACAGCAAATCATATTTTATAATATTTAAAGTCACATAACCCTACCATCTTAGCACTAAACCACCAACCGAATACTGATTCACCACTTCTGACCTAATATCATCTGGAGGTGTTGGAGCAAACTAGGTACATAAACAACAGAAACAATCATGATTGAATGCAATACGGTGTGCTTGCAGGAAGAGCCTTGGAAAGCAGCACAAGGCTTCCTCTTGCGAGTTCATCAAGAACAATGTCATACAAAAGAAACAGTACTCAGCTTGCACAGTAGTGTTGTGTAAGAAACTATAAACAAAATGAATATATCATGATTCAGCAGACATTTTAACAAAGAGGGAGATGATGCCTAACTGAGGCCTAGTTAGCATAAGCCATAAAAACACATAATGAGTTTGTTTCAATTACAATAGCTCATGTTAGTAAACGTGTGAATTCAAATGCAGAACAACTAATATCCATCCACATGCATAGTAAACAATTTGAAAACTCCCACAGTTGTAAGGGAATGGTGTCCATGTGTTATACTTATTTTCCAATGGATATTTAACATTTAGGGCTATATGTACGAAATTTGGAAATTACGATTCCCAAACAGCTTATCCGTAGAAATCACTATTTGGGAATTGCAAATTGGAATGTAAGTAACCCGTGATTTCGTAATAGCATTTCCTATGGATTCCAATTTTCTATAGGAAAACACAACTTAGGAAATCGCAAAAATGCAATTTTCTAAAAGGAAATCACAATTTTGGAAGCAGACCTTTTTGAAAGCAAGATGATGATGTTACAACTTAGATGGAAGAAAATTACAGGGTGTTGGCACAAGCTATAAACCTAAAAACCTTCTTGAAGCAAGGAGTGCCCCTGTATCACTGCTGCCAGTACAACACACCATCTCCAGTGAATACCATAGCGGCTGATGAGGGAAACAAGGACTATGGGAGCAGCAGGAAAAGAAAGGTGAATTTCTCATAGAGGGAGTTTGAGGTCCTGACTGAGGAATATGCTTCCACCATGGACCAACTGTTTGGGAAGGCCTCCTTCTCAGTACCTGAGGCACAGAAAACACACATCTGGAATGGAATCCTGGGGAAGGTGAAATCTCTAGGAGTAAAACAGTGGACCATCCCGAATTTCCACAAAAGGTGGTATCACCTGAGATCTCATACCAAGGAGAGGATGGCCAGCAGGATGTCACAGGGTTGTGGGACAGGAAGAAGACTCTCTCAGCACCCCCTCTGACTCCAATGGAGAAACTCCATGAGGTTACCCTCAAACCTGAGCGTGTTACGGGGGTTGCTGATATTGAGACCTTCATTCCAGCAGGCACCAGCCAGGGTAAGTCATCTTCCCTTTATATGCCATACATAAAATAATGTTGCAGTGCCCATCATTAGCATGCGGTACTGAGTGCTGATGAACACACCAAACATATGTGTACAACACAAAAATGCCAGAAACACATGCAGCAGAGTCACATCAATATTGTGGCAAAACTTTACTAATTTAATTACACTAGCAATATACATGCATTTCCACAGATCACAGCCCAGACGTGTCAGAACCTGTGGCAGCTGAAGGGGCTACTGGCAGAGAGGTTGTCCTTGAGGCCACAACACCACCAACCCCTCAGCCCATTACCCCATCTCCAACTGGCAACAGAGGCACCATCTCCCTACAGCCAGAGTTTGAGGACAGTGATGAGGGACAGTCACAAAGCAAGGAACGCCACAACATCTGAGCTCAGGACACTGTGAATGTGCAGAGACCAAACCCCTGTAGGCTACCCAGAGTCTCTGTCAGACATGTTTGATGCACATCTTGTATATGGTGGCCTGGAGAGGTTGATCCTGAACACACAGCGCCAACAGGTAAAGAAAATTGTCCCAGTGAATAGGCAGCTGCTATGCATGAGAAAATCCCTGCAAAGCATGGAGAAAGGGCAGGAACAATGGCTAGCAGCAATGGAGAGGAAGCATTGTGTGCTGCATCAGAGGCACATGTAGTACCTGGCCCAGTTTGACACATTCACCCAGTCCATCAACCAGCTCGCAGCAGCATCAACCCTGGTAAGGCAGGCTATCAGTATCCAGACAGAAATGGCACACTGCTGCCAGGACATCGAATCTGGACTGGTGCAGGTCGCCACTGCATTGGAGAACATCTACATCCACAAACTGTGGATCCCCAATGTCCACGAGCCATGCACTGCCAGGCATTCATGCCGCAATTCATCTGGCAATGACTTGTTGTGAGTTCCATGACCCAGTGCATCTGACAAAGCACCCAACCTAAGGGGCCGTAAGAAGGGACTCCCTAGACACTCAGTGGGATGAGTTGGCTTTATCATTCACCTTATTTACTTTGTTGTTCTTATATTCACAATGTATCATCCACAAGGATGCAACCTTGCTTGCTAAAATGTTGTATCCACCGGAATAAAAGGTGGTCACTCTGTTATACACCAAGCACTCCCATCATGTGTAATGTTTCATTTCTATGATGTAATGTAATCCCTTATCTCCAAAACAGTTGTTGATTATGTCTGTGCATTGCGCACAACCCTGTGCTGCACAAGTACCCTCCTGCTACACCTGTAGTGGTGGTAAGTCCTCATCAAAGTTGGACTCAGGCTCTATGGGGATGTCTTGAAGACCTTTCTTCATGACAATGTTATGTAGTATGGCACATGCAGCAATTAGCTTGCAGCATGTATCCAGTCTATACAGTAGTGCCCCACCGGTCTTGTGGAGGCAGCGGAAGCGGGACTTTAGGATACCAAAGGACCTCTTGATGATTAAGCGTGTTATCCTGTGTGCCCTGTTGTATCCATTCACTTCCTGTCCCCGAGGTCGGGTACGTGTGAGTAGCCAGGGATTTAATGCATATGCACTGTCACCTTAAAACCATGAGAAGTGAAACCATTAGGTCACATCACACACACACCATCCTGTCCACTATATTCATTGAGCTTGCGATTCCCTTACCAAGTAGCAAACCATCGCCAAATTCAGCCTGTCAAGTCAGCTCTGTATTCCACTGTGGTGGAACACGAATGAGTCATGGGTGCTGCCTTGGTCTTTGCCCACAAGTTCTGGTATGATACAGGAGGCATCTCACACTACCTGCACATTGAGTGAGTGCAGGTTTTTCCTCCTCCGGTATATTTAGTCTGTTGCTGCAGGGGGACATATGGCAATATGTGTGCCATCAACACAGCCAATGACATTGTGCAACTGTGCTACCCTGTAGGACATCAATTTGGTTTGTTGTAATGATTTGGGGGCATTTGAGAATGATATGGTTTGGCTAATTTTGCTCACCAAAATGTCCAGGAACCCATGGAAGAACCTAGAAAAGCTCTTTGGGAGCCCCCTCTGCCACTGTCATGACCCCCTAATAACTGCCTAATGCTAGGAGGTGTAAACAACACGATATCTGCACATGTGGTGGGATTGTGTTGCTTCTGAGTATTGGGCCCGGTAGCTGAGGTTGTAACTCAGCAATTATTACCTGACTACTGAGCCTGAAACTCTCAATGATCTCCTCCTCTGTCTGTTCAAACAGGGTGACCCTCACCTTCAATATCCTCTCCTGTCTCCTCCTCCTTCTCTGCTTCTCTGCCAAAATCCTCATCCTCCTTGTCGGAATGTACAAGTCTGCCATAGCGGATGTTCCAGATGCATTTTGTGTGCCTTTGCACATGGTTACCACCAGTTGAAAATCAATGGTAATTGCATTTCCTATATGCCCATTTTGCAACTAGTCACAATTTGGAAATTCTATGTACATGCGGTTATAAAAGAGCAAATAGGAAATACCTATTTACAATTTCTTATTTTGTGATTCCCAAAAAGTGATTTCTACTGTGTAGAAATCGCATTTTGCAGCGTCGCATAAGCCTTTTGTACATACCAAAAGACAAGTTTGCATTTCCTAATGGCCCAAAATAGTGATTTGAACCATTAGAAAATGCAAAATCCATTCGTATATTTGGGCCTTAGTGTATTTTTTGTTGGAACTCCTTCTTTCTTAAGCATTCTTGGGCATCTTGTTGTAGATTTAAATTGTACTGCACCTGCAGCAGCACCGTACATTTGCACACCACATCTTAGATTGAACTTGCATATTTACTTTCATAGGGTTTCTACTGGTGTTTCGCAAGAAAAAGTTTAAGAATAATTTTCTGACTTATTCCTTTACAGACCGGGCAAACAGCACATTTACTCTTACAGTTGAGTAACAGTATACTCCAGTTGTGTTGCCAGGAGCGGCCCGTGCAGGTAAGAGCAGTGGGGCAGGGTGGAGGCGGGATTCCAGCAGAAGACAGGGAAAATGTATTATTTATTTAATTTTCCCTCGTGGTCATCTCTCGAACCCCCCCAATCAGGCCCCACCACTCTTCCCTGCATGGGTCGCTCTTATGTGTTGCTAAAAGAGTGCTCAATTACAGTATCAGAAGGAGTCAATTGTTTTCCTTAATGTCAATTTCTTCATACTTTTTTCTGTTTTCTTTTTTTCACAGCTGTAAATAGCGCTAAATAAAAAAAATTCTGGGACTGGGCATTGTCCCAAATGAGGAACATATACATCTCTCCATCATTTGTATTTTATTAGACATGAAAGATCTTCTGGAAATGTAACCTCCTCAAAGTCCAAAACATAAAACTCGCGAAGTAACTTGACCTTAGACAAAGCCACTTAGGACATTCTTTTCTAAAGACCCTGTGACCAATGTTAACCAAGGCCATATTTAGACTGAGTCCTTGTGACTTATGGTAACCACATATGCAAGACACAAAGGAATAGGTGCCTTCACATAGACATTATTCAAAAGAATATCTGGCAATGACTCTTGCAGTATTTTGTAGCTCATCTAAATTGTAACATTTTATCAACACCACAGCAGTTTAGTGCTGATTGGGCTATGTGTGTGGGATAATGATTTCTCCAGCTCATTGACTCATTTTGTTGTTTGTTATTCTAGTTGATTTTTTGATCCCTCACACGAAGGCTTGCCAAAGGGCTTCAGTTCAAGGATTTGATTCTCTTCTACCTTTATCGTGGCTAAGTTGAACTTTCCACATGAATCTAGAGCAGGCATCAAGCACACTGTCTTCTTGCCTTCTTTGATTAGGCACTACGTCACTTCTGGGACAGTTGTCTCCTTTAAAAACGAACTAATTTATGACTGTTACATGTTTTCCTTGCTGCATCTCTGAGAGTATTGCTTATCATATCTCCATACTTTTCATTTACAGCTTGCTGCATATTTAGGGTCAGCTTACTGTACTGGAATGAGATCCATATGATGACATTTGCAATACTTCCTAAGCTGTTTCGTGTCTCCTCGTGTTTTCGTTTGTTGAAAACTGACTGCCCTTTACTGGTACGATTAAAGGAGATAATGAAACACAATCACAAGCTTGCTTTCAAATAACACATCACAACCAGTGTTTAGTACTTCTTGAATGCTCAGATGCTTGACATTGCGCATCAGATCTGAAACTATGCTCACCTTGTCAACAATTAAATGTTGTATTTCCTAGGCAACTATGAGCACTTTGTGGACTGCAATGTCCGAATATTAGTGGTATTCCAACTAGGGGTGGGCGGAATTTGCGAAATTCACTTTCGCAAATTATCGCGAAAATGTTAAAAATATCCGCAAACACGCGGAAATATCACGAATATGCAGAAGTTTTTTTCCCGCCCGTTCGTGGTATTTTCTGCATGGTCGCGGCTCGCCAACTTACCCATGTGGTCGCTCGCGGGCGCGGCCATCTTGTTTTCAGTTGTCTCGCGGTGCATGATCGCGAGAAGAAAGACGTGATCGCACGACGCATGACGTCACTGCAGGCGCGAACTGTCGCGAGACAGCGCAAATGGCTACCAACAATCCAACATCTCATGGAGAACGCGACCGGATCGGGAAAACTTGTCGGCGAATGCGGGTATTCAGGTAAGGCGATCGCGCGCACGCGAGAATGTATGATTTTACAGCGCGAGCAAGAAACAAATTATCGCTAAGCTGCGGAATGCGGAAATTTTGACATTTTCGCACTTTCCGCGGAACGCGAAAATGTCAAATTATCGCAATTCCAGCGATCGGAACGAAATTTTAGCCCAGGCCAAATTCCATTTTATTGTAGTGCTCTACTTGCAAAATCAGATAATAATGTGTTCTATTCCCCTGATTTTGTAGGTGCCATTCCTGTGGTTCACTTACAGTATACAGCAGATTTGAGTCAGTGTTTCAATGCACATAAATAACTATGGCTTGGATCAGGAAACATTTCTCTCCTTTTGCTGCTTGACCACTAATATAGTGTAGAAGTGACCCTCACTCACTATAAGTGCAGAATACATTTTCCAGAAAGAGTCTGTGATCCACAGTGTGAATAGCTTTCAGGTAGACTGCTCGTTAATCCAAATTTAATTGGGGAACAAATGTTTCCAGCCAATTAAAACTAGAATTGTCTGTTCTATTGAAATCTCCACTTCACCCATGTCACTGTGTGCCTCTTTTCAAACTACTGGTTCATGAAGTACATTGTTTAATGCTGCTGTTGGAGTTTATTTTTCACAGATGACTCTCTAGCAGTTTCTATATGCACCCTCTGCTCTTGTCAATTTATGCTTGCAACGTGTTGATATACGTTTGTAAAGTAGGAATTAAGTATTTTCTTTTTGAGCATAGTAGGTTAACATGTTTGAACCATATTGTATAAGTATCTCTTCTTCTGATCTCCAAGACATGACCAGGTGTAACAATGCCATGTACCAATATCCCTTCTTTTATGCAACCTGAAATGAAAGTCTGAAATGTTTAATGATGCTAAGATCAATACGTTTACCAGCCTTCATCATAAGTTATGGCATATTTTTCGTCTTTCCCATTATATATTACTCTTTTTGTATGGGTACTTCTTCTCTTCCTCTTACAATACAAATATGTTCTATTATTGGACTCTTCTTTGTGCAGTATGTTGCAAACATGTGGGCTTTCAAAACATCAGTACTGTATGGAACATGATGTGCCAAAAGTTAATGACTTCCCATTCAAAGGGGTCCCAAATATCCAGCCACTGGCCTCATAGTCTCAACTTTTCTGGTGGGACAATATTCCAATGTCAAATGCACTGTCTGACTGCCGGATGTCTAGAATTCGATGCTGCTTTGTCTCGCCCACCTTGCACTGCAAGGACACTAAATGGGAAATGGGAAATGAATGGCAACACATGTCATTGCTTCACGTCTACTCTTGGACCTGGTCTGGATTTGTCTCGTGTTCTAATCCCAATCTCTTAGGGGAGAGGAGTTGGCCTAACGGCTAGGGCAGTCAACCTCGAATCTGGGGAACTGGGTTCAAGTCTCGGCAATGAGGCTGAACATCCTGTGATTCTGGGCAAATCACTTAATCTCCGAAAAGCCTAACAAAAAAATCAAAAAGTAAATGAATGTGTCCTCATGTAATGCAACTGGTGCTATATAAAGTGCTCGGATACCCGATTCAGGTCAAGTTCGCGCTATATAAAACTCTGTAAGAAAAAAAAAAATCCCAATTTTAATAAAAATATGCCCACTTATTCTTCTCAACTGAGCTATATAACATATTGAATATGATATGCGTTTTAGAATTTGGTAACAATCTGCAGCTATGTGGGCTAGTGAATTTAAAATGGTTGGCCTGAAACATATAATGGAAAATCTTAGTCTAAGGTCTAACGTCTGTGTGTAATAATATGTGTATGCAGCATAATGCTTCAACTACTTTGAATAATATTGAATGTAGTTCACAATACTTTCAGAAAGCCAAATCAAATACGTACTTCAAGGTCTTTAGAATGAATGCAAAACTCTCACTCTAAGTCAAGAACATAACTTTAGTTCATTACATTCTATTTCAAACAATATCGCCTTCAAAGAATAATTTCATGTCCACCATAAGCTGATGGCGGCACTCCAATAACAAGAAGAGTCCACACGATAGTCAAAGTATCAATTAGTCTTCCATCCGAGTGAGACACGGATAAATGACACTAAGGCCCCTAGACATCGTGGTTATTCCAGGTAAGTACCCTGATATAATAGAGCTCAAAGATGGCTGCCACGCTCAGCTCATACTAGCTCTCATTTAAAATGAGACCTTCATTACATGAGCAACATCTTAGGTTGGAAAGTTATATCAGACACTTGTTATTTTGGCTTCCATCTTCAAGTGTAGAATGTTACTTAGATCTGCATTCAATATTAACTACATGAAATCCTAATACAACATATAATGCTCTGAATAGCTAAAATGTGAGAAACTACAATGTCTATATTCATCTACCTCTACAAGCCCCTGTGATGAATATTCATCTACACTGACCCTTGTGTTAATATTTTTGGTTTTGTAGAGTTTTATATAGCGCGAACATGACCTGAATCGGGTATCAGAGTGCTTTAGTTAGCATCAGTTACGTTACATGAGGACACACATTCATTTTTGTTAGGCAAGGGGAGATTAAGTGATTTGCCAGGAGTCACAGGATATTGATGACATTGATGACACCATTCAGCTGAAATGATATTTGTTACATAAGATGTGATGAGCATGCAATTGCAGTAGATTTGTGTACCACAAACTGTAAATCCATAAGGGCACTCTGTTTTTCTGTGACTTTTGTGTGACTGTGAGTCATAATCCTGTAAAATAGTTGTTGACATTTTCTTCTGTGCACACTGGCCTTGAGAAACTAAAGCAGCATTGTGCATGATACTTCCCATTAGCTCTGAATTATCTGAATTGCTTGCATTACTTTGTACATTTGAGCCCTTAAAAATTGAGAACCTTTTGTTTTATGTCATTGTTTACAGTTTTGCGCTGAATGGCGTGAGTATTTTTCAGTAACATGCATTACTGACACGTCGCTATCGTCTCTAAATTTGGGTCCGCCCTTGATCTGCAGTAGCATGTGGATGTGTGATGAACATCTTGGTTGGTACTATTGTCTCTAGAAGAAGATTTCTACCTCATCCTAATGGTTGGTCTTCTTATTGATGAAATGTAACATCTATGATAAACTATTCTGGGCATTTGAAGAGTTGACTGAGCACAACTCTCCAGTGGTGTTGAATTCCACTCCAGCAATGTTTTCATTTGTTTTTCTCAAAAAATGTGAGAAAAGCTCTTCTCCAAAATGTTGATCAAGCTGCCTTCTGCCTGTCAGAGCTGATACACTTATAGAGCATCTCCAATCACCTCTCTGGAGTGTAGAGGATGAACAATGTTATTTATGTTCATAAACAACCTCCTATATGGTAGCTACCTTTCTGATTTGACTGACTTGAGGCACTTCTTTTCATTCCATTTCTACAATGCCAGCATCTGAGTAGTACTTGTTTTATTTCACGTACTGTAAAGCATTTTGATTTTGTCAAGATTGACTAATTCTTGTCAAATCTTCGTTTCTTTGTCAGCACACATTTTACAAGACTTTAACCTGGTTCTCCACCTCCAATGTTTCTAAGTATTATTTTAATTCAAGCGGCAGTTACATAACCTTTCTGCTCAACCCTTCAAGTACTTCACTTTCGGGGGAATTGGAAGTTTTGGGTTGCATGCATACAATTGCAAGAACAGGATGCCGGAATTAATTGTCTCTTAAAAGTTTACATTTGGCAATTATGTTGGAATTTCTTGCGCCTCCATTTTATGAGGGCACACATTTGTCCTTGAACTTTTCCAAACAGTCCTGAAAATCGGTTTGGGGTTCCTCAATATCAAATTTGTCCTTGGTAATGGAGCCAACATAACATAAATAATTGACTCCGTTTGTTGATATCTATTTTCAAATTCATTCTGTTGTTTAGTTTGCCCTGTAAACACAAATTGTATCTGCTGTTGCAGTTGGATTTCTCAGAGTTTTGTTTTTATTTTTTGTATCTCTTTTAAAGCAAGAATATTCCTTTATATTGACAGACTTTATTGCTTCTGGAACAGTACCAGTGAGTAACGAGAGTTTTTGTGTAATAGAGCTATCGCACTTAATAAGAGTGTGAGGCAATGGCAACATTTTAATGTGCTGAAAAGCGCTGTTACACACGTGCTCTAATCAATCAATCAATCATAGCATTTATAGAGCGCACTACATACCCGTGAGGGTCTCAAGGTGCTGGGGGGGGAGCTGCGACTGTTCGAAGAGCCAGGTCTTGAGAAGTCTCCTAAAGGTTAGGAGGTCTTCGGTCTGCTGCAGGAGGATGGGGAAGGTGTTCCATGTCTTGGCGGCGAGGTGGGAGAATGATCTGCCACTGGGCAATCACTCATCGGATGCGGGGGATGGTGTCGAGGGCGTGGTCTGGGGAGCAGAGCTGGTGGGTGAAGGTGTAGAGGCTGAGTCGGCTGTTGAGGTACGCTGGTCCGGTGTTGTGGAGTGCCTTGTGTGCGTGGGTGAGGAGCTTGAAGGTTATCCTCTTGTTGATGGGGAGCCAGTGCAGGTCTCTCAAGTGGGGTGTGATGTGGCTGTGTCGAGGGATGTCAAGGATCAGGCGTGCTGAGGCGTTCTGGATGCGCTCAGGAGTTTGGCCAGGGCTCCTGCGTAGAGTGCATTTCTGTAGTCCAGTCTACTGCTGACGAGAGCCTGGGTGACCGTCCTTCTAGTTTTGGTGGGTATCCACTTGAAGATCCTGCGAAGCATGCGGAGGGTGTTGAAGCAGGAGGAGGAGACGGCGTTGACCTGCTTCATCATGGAAAGGCTGGAGTCGAGGATGACCCTTAGGTTGCGTGCGTGGTCGGTGGGTGTAGGGGGTGCTCTTCGTGCAGTCAGCCACCAGGAGTCGTCCCAGGCCGAGGGAGTGGATCCGAGGATGAGGACCTCTGTCTTGTCTGAGTTCAGCTTCAGTCGGTTGTTTCTCATCCAGTTGGCGATGGCCTTCATACCTTCTTGGAGGTTTGTTTTGGCGGTGTGGGGGTCTTTGGTGAGGGATAGGATCAGCTGGGTATCGTTGGCGTAGGAGATGATGTTGAGGTCGTGCCGTCGTGCGATGTGGGTGAGCGGTGCCATGTAGACGCTGAACAGCGTTGGGCTGAGGGATGAGCCTTGGGGTACGCCGCAGATGATCTCGGTGGCTTCAGAGCAGAAGGGGGGGAGGCGGACGCTCTGTGTTCTGCCGGAGAGGAAGGAGGTGGTCCAGTCCAGGGCCTTCTCTTGGATTCCGGCGTCGTGGAGGCGTGTTCTGCAGTGGCAGACCGTGTCGAAGGCGGCTGACAGGTCCAGGACGATGAGGGCCGTGGTTTCTCCGTTGTCAAGCAGGGTCCTGATGTCATCGGTGGTGGCGATGAGGGCAGTTTCGGTGCTGTGGTTGCTGCGGAACCTGGAATGGGACGTGTCCAGGATGCTGTTCCCCTCGAGGAAGTTGGTTAGTTGCTTGTTGATGGCCTTTTCGTTGACCTTTGCCGGGAACGGGAGCAGGGAGATGGGTCGGAAGTTCTTGAGGTCCTTGGGGTCCGCCTTGGGTTTCTTGAGTAGGGCGTTGATCTCTGCATGTTTCCAGCTCTCCGGGAAGGTCGCTGTCTCGAAGGTGATGTTGATGGTTTTCCGAAGATGGGGTGCGATGGTGCTGCTGGCTTTGTTGAAGATGTGGTGTGGGCAGGGGACTTCCGGGGATCCGGAGTGGATGGTGTTCATGATCTTGATGGTGTCGTTGTCGTTAATGTTGGACCAGGTGAGCAGGCGGTTGGTGCGGGTGGTGGTCGTGGGAGCGGGGGTCTGAGCGGTTGCCGGGGTGCTGACGGCGTCAAAGCTGTTGTGAATGTCTGCGACCTTGCGATGGAAGAAGGTGGCCAGCGAGTTGCACAGGTCTTGTGATGGTGGGATGTCGTTGGTGTTGGAGCTGGGGTTGGAGAGTTCCTTCGGATGTATGACGTTACAACGCATGCTATTACAACCCATACCTTTACAACGCATTTTTTACAACGCAAACACTATTACAACGCAATATTTTACAACGAATACTGTTACAACGCAAAACTGAGTAAAATACTTAAAAGTGCTTTTACAACGAAAACAATTACAACGCATACCATTACAACGCCAAAAAATATATATATTTTTTAAAAAGTACAATAAAATCTGGCACGGGATGCAGGGAAATTAGGGGTTTTAGGGTGGGGAAGTGTATTAAAATGTGGTGAAAAACTGAACGTAAATTAACTGAAATGCATTACAAAATGAATGCTCGAGTATTAAAATTAATGCTCGAGTATTAAAATTAATACTCAAGTATTAAAATTAATGCTCCTATTTCCCAAAAAATCCGTTTTTACTAATTTAAAAGTTTTATACAAATAACGAATAATTAAACAACAGTTCATATACATGCAAATCATGATTATATCAGAAAATAAGTAAACGGATTAAAACACAAAACACATACACATAGTCGCCATTTTATCCATCCCACTTCAAAAACTTGTCCTACAACACTTTCTATGAAAACAATAGCAAAATACATGTTCCAAAATGGATGCCAAAACGGAGCAAATAAATGAAAACAACACATCTTTTAATGCTTTTTTAAATTATCATTTTCCACAGCAAAATAAAATATACTAAAAAACACAACGAACGCTGTTTTTTAAAAAATTAATGATGACACTGACTAAAACTTATAAATACCAGCAAGACACCATTTTGCAATCAGTTGATTATCAACTACCAGAGAGACCAGATGCAAAAACCTGACCCTCTGACACCTAGACTGTGACCTCGACTGAGAGAACACTGCAATCCTTTGGAGAAGCATTCTTTCTTTCCTACTACTAGAAAGTCACTATTATATTTTAACAACATGTTTTGTCCTAATTCATGTTTCATTTCCATCCAAACAGTGCATTAAAATTAATTTTAATATTTTATAAAATGTACTCTAACCATTTTTTTTCTCTGAAGTAACTTTAATATATACGAACTTATAACATCTTATTTTTGTTCCTAAAACAGAAATTTGTTTTTCTATCAAAAGCAACATATCGTTCGCCTAATTTTTCTTCACCTCAACCTACTCGACTCACCTTTGTTATTGTGAAGGTAAAATATTTAATACTTCTTCTTATTTTTTTTTTTTGTTTAATAAAAACATTAACTTTACCATTAGCAAAAGTGTTGGATGGTGTAGGGGTAAAAAATAATTTTTTAACACATTGAAGGTGCATCATAAAGGAAAGTGTGGGATGGTGCAGGGGTAACAATTACTAATGTTACTCCAGTTAGGTGCAGCAGCAGGGAAAGTGTGGGATGGTGCAGGGGTAACAATTACTATTCTAACTCCAGGAAGGTGCAGCAGTAGGGAAAGTGAGGGATGGTGTAGGGGTATCCATTACTACTCTAAGTTCATGAGGTGCAGCATTATTGAAAGTGTAGGATGTTTAGGGGTACAAATTATTTTTCTAACTCAAGTGTGGTGCAGCACCATGGAAAATATGATATGTTATGTAGTTATACTTAAATAAAATGTCAGCATTACAAACAAATTTTAAAATTTTGCTTTTGTCACCAACGTTGTCATAGTTGTTCAAATTTTTTTTTTTTTTTTTATTTTATTTTCACAGACAATTGTTTGCCACTTTGTTAAAAAATATGAAAAACAAATAACCAAAAACTCCAGCCAGCAGGCCAAAACCATAGCAGAAGCCAAACCAAGAAAGAAACAACAAAATCAAAAGGTATTTTAAATGAACACTGTTTTTTATCCAACATTATAATAGGCAAACCTTTTATTTATTAATTAAAATAAAATCCAACAATGCAGAAAATATGAGTTGTAGTCGGAATTAATATTACTATTCTAACTCAAAGAAGGTGCAGCAGTAGGGAAAGTGTTGGATGGTGTAGGGGTAAAATTTACTATTCTAACTCCAGGAAGGTGCAGCAGTAGGGAAAGTGTTGGATGGTGTAGGGGTAAAATTTACTATTCTAACTCCATGAAGGTGCAGCAGTAGGGAATGTGTTGGATGGTGTAGGGGTAAAATTTACTATTCTAACTCCAGGAAGGTGCAGCAGTAGGGAAAGTGTGGGATGATCTATGGATAAAATTTACTATTCTTACTCCAGGAAGGTGCAGCAGTAGGGAAAGTGTTGGATGGTGTAGGGGTAACAATTACTATTCTTACTCCAGGAAGGTGCAGCATTAGAGTAAGTGTGGGATGGTGTAGGGGTATCCATTACTATTCTAAGTTCATGAAGGTGCAGCATTATTGAAAGTGTGGGATGTTTAGGGGTACAAATTATTTATATAACTCAAGTGTGGTGCAGCACCAGGGAAAGTATGATATGTTATGTAGTTATACTTCAATAAAATGTCAGCATTACAAACAATTTTTAAAATTTTGCTTTTGTCACCAACGTTGTCAAAGTTTTTCATTTTTTTTTTTTTTAATTTCATTTTCACAGACAATTGTTTGCAACTTTGTGGAAAAAATCTGAAAAACAAATAACCAAAAACTCCAGCCAGCAGGCCAAAACCATAGCAGAAGCCAAACCAAGAAAGAAAAACCATAATCAAAAGGTACTTCAAATGAACACTGTTTTTAATCCAACATTATAATAGTCAAACCTTTTATTTATTATTTAAAATATAATCACACAATGCAGAAAATATGAGTTGTAGTCGGAATAAATATTACTATTCTAACTCAAAGAAGGTGCAGCAGTAGGGAAAGTGTGGGATGGTGTAGGAGTAATAATTATTATTCTAACTCCAGGAAGGTGCATCAGTAGGGAAAGTGTGGGATGGTGTATGGGTAAAATTTACTATTCTAACTCCAGGAAGGTGCAGCAGTAGGGAAAGTGTTGGATGGTGTAGGGGTAACAATTACTATTCTTACTCCAGGAAGGTGCAGCATTAGAGTAAGTGTGGGATGGTGTAGGGGTATCCATTACTATTCTAAGTTCATGAAGGTGCAGCATTATTGAAAGTGTGGGATGTTTAGGGGTACAAATTATTTATATAACTCAAGTGTGGTGCAGCACCAGGGAAAGTATGATATGTTATGTAGTTATACTTCAATAAAATGTCAGCATTACAAACAATTTTTCAAATTTTGCTTTTGTCACCAACGTTGTCAGTTTTTCATTTTTTTTTTTTTTTAATTTCATTTTCACAGACAATTGTTTGCAACTTTGTGGAAAAAATCTGAAAAACAAATAACCAAAAACTCCAGCCAGCAGGCCAAAACCATAGCAGAAGCCAAACCAAGAAAAAAAAACCATAATCAAAAGGTACTTTAAATGAACACTGTTTTTAATCCAACATTATAATAGTCAAACCTTTTATTTATTATTTAAAATATAATCCCACAATGCAGAAAATATGAGTTGTAGTCGGAATAAATATTACTATTCTAACTCAAAGAAGGTGCAGCAGTAGGGAAAGTGTGGGATGGTGTAGGAGTAATAATTACTATTCTAACTCCAGGAAGGTGCATCAGTAGGGAAAGTGTGGGATGGTGTATGGGTAAAATTTACTATTCTAACTCCAGGAAGGTGCAGCAGTAGGGAAAGTGTTGGATGGTGTAGGGGTATAAATTTACTAATGCAACTTCAGGAAGGTGCAGCAGTAGGAAAAGTGTTGGATGGTGTAGGGGTAAAATTTACTAGTCTAACTCCAGGAAGGTGCAGCAGTAGGGAAAGTGTTGGATGGTGTAGGGTTAAAATTTACTAATCTAACTCCAGGAAGGTGCAGCAGTAGGGAAAGTGTTGGATGGTGTAGGGGTAAAATTTAGTATTCTAACTCCAGGAAGGTGCAGCAGTAGGGAAAGTGTTGGATGGTGTAGGGGTAACATTTACTATTCTAACTCCAGGAAGGTGCAGCAGTAGTGAAAGTGTGGGATGGTGTAGTGGTAGCAATTACTATTCTAACTCCAGGAAGGTGGAGGAGTTTGGAAAGTGAGAGATGGTGTAGGGGTATCCATTACTATTCTTAGTTCATGATTGTGCAGCATTATTTAAGTGTAGGTTGTTTATGGTAACAAAATATTTATCTAACTCAAGTTTGGTGCAACACCAGGGAAAGTATGATATGTAATGTCGTTACACTTATATAAAATGCCAGCTTTATATAAAATTTGTCACATTTTGCATTTGTCACCAACGTTGTTAAAGTTGTTCACATTTTTTTTTAATTTTATTTCATTTTCACAGACAATTGTTTGCCACTTTGTTGATAAAAACTGAAAAAGAAATAACCAAAAACTCCAGCCAGCAGGCCAAAACCATAGCAGAAGCCACACCAAGAAAGAAACACCAAAAACAAAAGGTATTTTAAATGAACACTGTTATAAATCCAACAATATAATAGTCAAATTTGATTTAATATTTTTTAAATAAAACCCCACAATGCTTAAAATATGGGTTGTAGTTGGAATAACTATTACTATTCTAACTCAAGGAAGGTGCAGCAGTAGGGAAAGTGTTGGATGGTGTAGGGGTAAAATTTACTATTCTAACTCCAGGAAGGTGCAGCAGTAGGGAAAGTGTTGGATGGTGTAGGGGTATAAATTTACTAATCTAACTCCAGGAAGGTGCAGCAGTAGGGGAAGTGTGGGATAGTGTAGGGGTAAAATTTACTATTCTAACTCCAGGAAGGTGCAGCAGTAGGGAAAGTGTTGGATGGTGTAGGGGTATAAATTTACTATTCTAACTCCAGGAAGGTGCAGCAGTAGGGAAAGAGTTGGATGGTGTAGGGGTAAAATTTACTATTCTAACTCCAGGAAGGTGCAGCAGTAGGGAAAGAGTTGGATGGTGTAGGGGTAAAATTTACTATTCTAACTCCAGGAAGGTGCAGCAGTAGGGAAAGTGTTGGATGGTGTAGGGGTATAAATTTACTATTCTAACTCCAGGAAGGTGCAGCAGTAGGGAAAGAGTTGGATGGTGTAGGGGTAAAATTTACTATTCTAACTCCAGGAAGGTGCAGCAGTAGGGAAAGTGTTGGATGGTTTAGGGGTAAAATTTACTATTCTAACTCCAGGAAGGTGCAGCAGTAGGGAAAGTGTTGGATGGTGTAGGGGTAACAGTAGAGCTAGTGTATTTACTTTTACATCCTAATTATTTTTTCTTCTCTTCTCTTCACAGATAATGTCTACTCTTGAAACTGCAAAATATATAAAATCGAGGAAAGGAAAGAATTTATTAAACCATGAAGGATACATATATAGTAAGGAAAGAATAAGTTTTCCTAGAAATCATTGGAGGTGTGTGCAATACTACTCTACCCATTGCAGTGGCAGAGCGGTTACACTTGATAATTTAGTTGTAAAAACAACAGAACATAACCACTCTGCCTCTGCAATGGAGGTAGAAATAAGAGAAACTGTTAATGAAATGAAAGCTATTGCAAGCACCTCCAATGATTCTACAGGATCCATTTTAAGAGAGGTTGCACAGCATGTCCCCAGTCATGTTGCTAGTAATATGCCTATAATTCCTAATTTGAGAAGAATTATTCAAAGACAAAAGCAGGCAAGTAACATCCAATTATCTACACCACATACTTTTTCTGATATTAGAATTCCACATGATCTTTCTATTTCTTTTTCTGATGAACCTTTCCTTCTGCATGATAACCAAAACCCTCAGAAACGAATTCTTATTTTTAGTACCCCACGTAACCTAGCAAAGTTAGAAAATAGTGAAATTTGGATGATGGATGGGACGTTTAAAAGTACACCCCATCCTTTCACTCAAATTTACACTATACATGCTAAAATTAACAATAATGTAATCCCCTTAGTATATAGTTTGCTACCTGATAAGACTTCTGCAACATACTCTGAACTTTTATCAGTTATTAAAAGTAAAACTTCTCAAAGTCCTAGGAAAATAATAATAGATTTTGAATTGAGCATGATCAATGTGATCACTAAAACGTACACGGATACCCAAATTCAGGGATGTTTTTTCCATTTTTCACAGGCATTTTGGTGTAAATTACAAAAAACATCCCTAGTTGCAGAATACTGTCGAGATAGCAAACTACAGTTTGAATTTAAAAAATTAACAGCACTTTGTTTTGTTCCTCCCGATAGTGTGGACGAGTACTACACTGCAATTACAGAATCTGTTTTTTTTACAAGTAATGAAGAGAAATTGGCACCCATCCTAAATTATTTCGAGGACACATGGATTGGGCACCTAAGCAGATCGGGTCGCAGGAGGAAGCCACGATTCCATGTGGAGTGGTGGAACTGTTACACGAGCTGTTTAGAGGGAGAAGCAAAAACAAATAATGCCATAGAGGGATGGCATAACTCCTTCAACCATACAATTGGCAAACCTCATCCTAATTTCTACTCTTTCTTGGAAACTTTGAAGAAGGAGCAAAGTTTTCAAGAAATGAGACTTGCCCAAACACTTGCAGGTAGTCTAAACCCACGAGTAACTGTAAAAACAAAGGAAATGTCTGAGAGACTATTGGCTATATTACAACAATTTTCGTTGTGTGTGGCTCTAGACTACCTGGAAAATCTTGCTAACATTCTTTCTTTTTAAAAAATAGTTATGTACTTACTTTCCTGCTTTGCTTCAAATTTAAATAACCTTTAATTACAATTGGCATACAATTCTTTTACAAACATTTTTTCAAAATTACGAGTCGGGTCTCCTAATTTTTTCTTTTTTTTTTCAAATCTTCATTTTTTTCCAAACAACCAATGTATCCAAAACAACTTTACCATAATATTTGTCCAACTTTCCAAAGATCAATGTTAAGATAATAATTTTTCGAAAACGTCCTAACTAACTACCACCCAAAAGATCCAAAAAATCTCTACCTATTCAAATTTTCAAAAGTCAATCCATTTTCCGAAATGCACATTGTTGCATAAACACCAAATAAATAACAAGCATTTTTTTCAAA
Organism: Triturus cristatus; assembly: GCF_964204655.1. NCBI lineage: Eukaryota > Metazoa > Chordata > Amphibia > Caudata > Salamandridae > Triturus > Triturus cristatus. The sequence goes on from NC_140591.1 coordinate 721,831,474, forward strand.
AATTATGAATACGCAAACATTTTTTTTTTAAAATGAAGATATAAATCATTGGTATTCGTACCGAAGTTTTGAAATTAACATTTTTAATTGTAACTTTAATTACTGTTACAGTTAATTACATTTTTTTTTCAACAAATACATTTTCGCGACCCGACATAGACATACACTAATGACATGAACGTGGACATGCTTTTTTACATTTTAAACATCAATTAGTTATTCCGCAACCTCTCCTTATTCTTTATTTACTATATATGTATCTTTTTTTAAGTTTATATCTATAAATAAATGTGAAAAAGTTTCCTACCTGGACGCAGATCAGCTTCCTGCTGCTTCCTCCTCCGATGCTCTCCAAAATGGCGCCTTACGTTTACGTTCACGTCATGACATCATCGCGTGCATCAATGTTACAAAAGGACTATTTTATTTAATATTTCAATAAATATAAGTTTAAAAATAATAATAAATAATGTATATGTTTTCTAAAATATGTACATTATGTAATAAAAAAGAATAAATCAAAAATGTTTTTTCTATGTTTTTTCAAATAAAGAAATATTTAATAAACCTTATTTGTTTACTGTTATTTATTATTAATTTGTTATTTAAACATGTTAAATTTATATTATAATATGTAAATTTACTAAATGTGTTCCTTACCTCGACTCTAATTTCTTTTTCCATTCAAACTTGCTTTTGCTTCTCTTTTCACTCCTTCCTTTCTTGATCCGCGGGTTGTATCTTCTTAAGCTGCCAAAATAAATGAAGGACAATTTATCACATAGACTTCAATACAAAAGCGTGGGAATTTTTTTAAAAGTAAGTTCTATTTTCTTAGTTCTTTTTTCTTTTGGTATAATTTCATGTTAAATTATTTTTAAATAACTCTATTAATATTTTTTTTTTAATTTTTTGTATTTTTTTTGAATTGTTTATTTTAAAAATTTCCTTTTTTTAAAAAAAAATTCATAATACTCAGGTATTTTATATTTTCTTTTTATTTTATTTTATATTAATCAATAAATACTCCATGTTTATTTTTTATTTTTTCATATTTAAATTATTTTTATTTACTCAATTAATACTTAAGTATTTTTCTTTAATTTAAATTTTCTAATTTTTTACATTATCTTATTTCAAATTTAAATACTCCAAAAGTACTCATTCTTTTTTTTAAATAATTAATATTATTAATTACATTTTATATAAGAAAGTTAAATACTCCATGTTTTTTTTTTTGCTTTTTACATATTCAAATTATTTTTAATTACTCATTTAATACTTAAGTATTTTTCTTTAATTTAAATTCTCTATTTTTTTACATTATCTTATTTAAAATTTAAATACTCCAAAAATACTCTTTCTTTTTTTAAATAATTAATAAATACTCAAGTATTAATCTTTCCTAATACTACTCATTTATTATACTTTATTTATTTATTTATTTATACTAAAAAATTACTCTTTCATATTTTTAAAATACTCAAGTATTAATCTTTTCTAATACTACTCATATATTTTAATTTTTCTTAATTATTTATTTATTTATACTCAATAATTACTCTTTCATATTTTTTAAATATATTATTTAATATAAATACTAAAATAATAATTAATTATTTTTCCTAACATCATTTTTCAAAAAAATAAAAAAATAAAAAAAATGCGTTGTAATTGTATATGCGTTGTAAAAGTACTTACCATATAAAAGCATGCGTTGTAAATGCATGCGTTGTAAAAGCTTTTGCATTGTAAAAAATGCGTTGTAATAGCATTGTGTTGTAAAAGTTGCGTTGTAAAGGTTGTTTCCCGTTCCTTCACGATGCTGAAGAGCTCTTTGCTGTTGTGTGTGTTGTTGTCTAGGTGGTCTTTGAAGGAGGTCCTTTTGGCGGATCTGATGAGGTGGTGGTGTCTGCGGGTGGCATTCTTGTGGGCTGTGTAGCTTTCCGGTGTTCGTTCACGGATCCAGTTTTTTTCGAGTTTTCGGCAGGTTCGCTTGGAGGCCTGGAGGTCTTCGGTGAACCAGCTGGCTTTCTTGCTGGTGTGGGTGTTGGAGGGATTCTTGAGCGGGGCGAGGGTGTTGGCGCAGTCGTCGATCCACTGTCTGAAGCTACGGGCTGCGGCGTCGGGGTCAGTCATGTCTGTGGGAGGGCTCTGGGCGAGGACGGTGTTTACCTGGTCCTCGGTGACTTTGCTCCTGTAGTGACGAGGCATCTGCTGGGTGCGGTGGTGTGTGGTGGGTTTCTGAAAGGTGAAGTGGATGCAGAGGTGGTCAGTCCAGTGGAGTTCGGTGGTGCGGTGGAAGAAGACGTGGGAGCTTGCTGAGAAGATGGGGTCAAGCATGTGGCTGGCGGAGTGGGTAGGTGTTGTGGCGAGTTGTCTGAGTCCGAGGTTGGCGAGGTTGTCGATCAGGGTGGAAGAATTGGAGTCATTGTTGTTCTCGAGGTGGAAGTTCAAGTCCCCGAGGAGGATGTAGTCCGTGGAGGCGAGGGCGTGTGTGCTGATGAAGTTGGCGATGGAGTCGCTGAACTGTGGTCAGGGTCTGGGGGGGTCTGTAGATGAGGGTACCTCTGAGGGTAGTATTGGGGTCGGTGTGGATCTGGAAGTGCAGGTGTTCGGCGGAGCAGAGGGTGTCGTCGGTGTCTGTCGAGATTTTGAGAGTGTTTCTGTGGACAATGGCAATTCCTCCTCCTACTCCGTTGGTGCAGTCCTTGCGGGTCATCTTGTAGCCTTCTGGGATGGCTATGGTGAAGTCGGGTGCCGAGGAAGGGTTCGGCCAGGTCTCCATCAGGAAGGCGACGTCTGGGGCGTTGGTGTCGAGTAGGTCCCAGAGTTCGACGGCGTGTTTGCGGGCTGAGCGGGTGTTGAGCAGGATGCATCTGAGGAAGTTGAGTTCTTCTGTGGGTGGGTTGGCGGGCCGGATGCTGGTGAAGCTGCAGTTCCGTCAGGAGAAGGGTCCTTGGGTGTGCTTCGGGATGGCTAGGCAACAGGTGCGTGATCGTCCGGCTTTGAGTGTGTGGAGGGTGCTGGAGTCGTAGTGGAGTCGTTTGCGTTGTGGCATTCGTGGGGGCCAGGGGTCCTGGCGCTGGGCGCGGTCCAGGTGCGGACGGGCGCAGACTGGCTTGCCTTAAGCACGCCAGCGGCGCACCACCGGTGTGACCGCTGCGTGGCCTCCATATAAGGGGTTAAGGAAGGGAGGAGCAGCTGGGAGGTGGGAGTGGGGCGGTGAATGGGTGCTAAGGGGCGGGCCGCAGGGGAAGACAACGGCGGGAAAAAGAAAACGGCGGGAGCGGGCACAGCGGGATAACAGAGAAAATGGAGGAGAAAAAAAAAAAAGGATAACATAGAATAAAGTTACAACAATGTCAACCGGGGGGAGAAAAAAGAAAACGGCGGGAGCAGGCACAGCAGGATAACAGAGAAAATGGAGGAGAAAATAAAAACAGGTTAACACAGAATAAAGTTACAACAGTGTCAACAGGGGGGAGGCAATTATAGCGGTGGCAAAACAACAGCGGTGGCACAGAAGAGCAGCAGTAAGCGGTGTGGGGAGCGGCCTACCCTGAACCGGGGTAAAGGGTCGCTCTTCCAACTGCTGCGCGACCTCCATATAAGGGGTTAACCCCTTCGCTGCCAGGCTTTTTCCCCCTCCTGTGCCACACCTTTTTTTGGCTATTTGGGGTAGTGCGCGCTGAGGCCCCTGTAACTTTTTGACCACATAAGGTATCCATGCCAAATTTCTGTCCTTTTCTTCCAACATCATGGGGATTCTGAATATACTCAGGGTTTGTGTATTCCCCTGGAGTTGTCCCAGAAATGAGCCAAAATACAGCAAAATTTAGTTTTTTTGGGGGAAAATGGGAAAAACGGGCTGCAAATGAAAACATCTGGGTTTTTCCCTGCAAATGTTATCAAAAAAGGGGTTGTGGGGCTGAAATCACCATTTCCCAGCTTTTAGGGGATACCAGACTTTTGTCAGAAACCCAACATTTTTTACACAGTTTTGGCATTTTTCTGGGACATAGCCTATTTTTGCTATTTTTTGTGCTTTCATCCTCCTTCCAGTTAATGGTAGAAATGGGTACAAAAGCAATAATGGATCCTGGAAAGCTATACATTTTGGAGAAGTAGATACAATTCTGAATTCAGCAAGGGGTCATTTGTGTAGATCCATCAAGGTTTCTTTATAGAAACTAACTGTTAAATATATGATAAATTGAATATTTGTTGAAAAAAAGCGCCTTTTGTGTCAACGTTTTCACCTGTAACTTCTTCTAATTTTGACAGCTCTTTGAAAGCAATATACCGTTACATCCGCTGGACATTACTGGTTGTGGGGATATATAGGACTTGTAGGTTCACCAAGAACCCGACGAACCCAGAGCCAAAAACTGAGCAGCAACTTGCAATGGTTTTTTATCATGTACCGGGTATATAGTAATTATTCTGTAAAAATGTGTAAATGGAAAAATCGGTATGAAAGACACCTATGTATTTCTGAAATGGGAACAAAATATAGAGTTTAGAAACAGTAGATATTTGCACATTTCCGAAATTGGGATACTCATACTAGCATGAGAATTATCAGTAATTTTTTAGAATGACTTCTTTTTTACACAATGTCTTTCATTTGGAAGGCAGAAATGCATCGAAAGTCAATAGGTAATAACAGTTCCTTTACAAATCTGAATTACCCTAAGTCTCCCGATAAAAATGGTACCTCACTTGTAGGGGTAGGCATAGTGTCCACGACAGGAAATGGCTCAAAACCCAACGTGAACACACCACATTTTCACAATGCAAAATTACCCTTTTTTAGCAAAGTGCCTAGCTGTAGTTTTTTAACCCTAGCTCTGCCGGCACCTAGGGAAACCTAGCAAACCTATACATTTTTGAAAACTAGACACCCAGGGGAATCCAGGATGGGGTGACTTGACTGCCTCCCACCAGGTTCTCTTACCCAGAATCCCTTGCAAACCTAAACAATTGCCAAAAAAAACACATTTTCCCCACATTTCTCTGGTAGAAAGTTCTGGAATCTGCGTGGATCCACAAATTTCCACCCACCCATGCGTTCCCCAAAGTCTTCCGAGAAAAATGGTACCTTGCTTGTGTGGGTCAGCCTAGTGCCCGCGACAGGAAACGGCGCAAAACGTAAGGTGGACACACCTCAATTTCGTAGTGAAAAATGACCCTTTTTTGGCAAAGTGCCTAGCTGTAGTTTTTGAATCATAGCTCTGCCGGCACCTAGGGAAACCTAGCAAACCTATACATTTTTGAAAACTAGACACCAAGGGGAATCCAGGATGGGGTGATTTGACTGCCTCCCACCAGTTTCTGTTACCCAGAATCCCTTGCAAACCTAAAAATATGCCCAAAAAACCATTTTCCCCACATTTCTTTGGTGGAAAGTTCTGGAATCAGCGTGGATCCACAAATTTCCATCCACCCCGCGTTCCCCAAAGTCTTCCAAGAAAAATGGTACCTCACTTGTGTTGGTCAGCCTAGTGCCCGCGACAGGAACCGTCGCAAAACGTTACGTGAACACACCTCAATTTTGTTGCGAAAAATGACCCTTTTTAGGCAAAGTGCCTAGCTGTAGTTTTTGAACCATAGCTCTGCCGGCACCTAGGGAAACCTAGCAAACCTATACATTTTTGAAAACTAGACACCCAGGGGAATCCAGGATGGGGGGACTTGACTGCCTCCCACCAGGTTCTGTTACCCAGAATCCCTTGCAAACCTAAAAAATTGCCAAAAAAACACATTTTCCCCACATTTCTCTGGTGGAAAGTTCTGGAATCTGCGTGGATCCACAAATTTCCACTCACCCCGCATTCCCCAAAGTCTTCCGAGAAAAATGGTACCTCACTTGTGTGTGTCGGCCTAGTGCCCGTGACAGGAAACGGCGCAAACCGCAACATGGACACACCTCAATTTCGCTGTGAAAAATGACCCTTTTTTGGCAAAGTGCCTAGCTGCAGTTTTTGAACCATAGCTCTGCCGGCACCTAGGGAAACCTAGCAAACCTATACATTTTTGAAAACTAGACACCCAGGGGAATCCAGGATGGGGTGACTTGACTGCCTCCCACCAGGTTCTGCTACCCAGAATTCCTTGCAAACCTAAAATATTGCCAAAAAAAACACATTTTCCCCACATTTCTGTGGTGGAAATTTCTGGAATCTGCGTGGATCCACAAATTTCCACCCACCCCGTGTTCCCCATAGTCTTCCAATAAAAATGGTACCTCACTTGTGTGGGTCGGCCTAGTGCCCGCATCAGGAAACGGCGCAAAACGCATCATGGACACACCTCAATTTCGCAGTGAAAAATGAACCTTTTTTGGCAAAGTGCCTAGCTGTAGTTTTTGAACCCTAGGTCTGCCGGCACCTAGGGAAACCAACCAAACCCACACATTTCTGAAAACTAGACACCCGGGGATTTCCAGGGAGGTATGGCTTGCGTGGATCCCCCAACGTTTCCTTACCCAGAATGCCCTGCAAACCTCAAATTTAGCTGAAAAAATCACCTTTTTCACACATTTTTGTGTGGGAAAGCTGTGGCATCACCGGGCTGACACAAATTTCCTACCACCCAGCGTTCCCCCGGGTCTTCCGATAAAAACAGTGCCTCACTCGTGTGGGAGGCCCAAGTACCCGCGACAGGCAAGGGCCCAAAACGTATTGAGGCGACATGAAAATTGCCTACCTCAAAACGACCTGGTTTTGCAAGGGGGGTCACCTGGGTTTTTGGCCCAGTGCTCGGCAGCCACCTAAGGGAACCTACCAAACCCACACATTTCTAAAAACTAGACACCCGGGGGATTCCAGGGAGGTAAGGCTTGCGTGGATCCCCCAACGTTTCCTTACCCAGAATGCCCTGAAAACCTCAAATTTACCTGAAAAAATCACCTTTTTCACACATTTTTGTGTGGGAAAGTTGTGGCATCACCGGACTGACACAGATTTCCTACCACCCAGCGTTCTCCCGATAAAAATGGTGCCTCACTCGTGTGTGAGGCCCAAGTACCCACGACAGGCAAGGGCCCAAAACGTATTGAGGCGACATGAAAATTGCCTACCTCAAAACGACCTGGTTTTGCAAGGGGGGTCACCTGGGTTTTTGGCCAGGTGCTCGGCGGCCACCTAGGGGAACCTACTAAACACACACACATTTCTGAAAACTAGATACCCGGGAGATTCCAGGGAGGTATGGCTTGCGTGGATCCCCCAACGTTTCCTTACCCAGAATGCCCTGCAAACCTCAAACTTAGCTGAAAAAATCACCTTTTTCACACATTTTTGTGTGGGAAAGATGTGGCATCACCGGGCTGACACAAATTTCCTACCACCCAGCGTTCCCCCGGGTCTCCCGATAAAAACGGTGCCTCACTCGTGTGGGAGGCCCAAGTACCCACGACAGGCAAGGGTCCAAAACGTATTGAGGCGACATGAAAATTGCCTACCTCAAAACGACCTGGTTTTGCAAGGGGTTCACCTGGGTTTTTGGCCCGGTGCTCGGCGGCCACTTAGGGGAACCTACCAAACCCACACATTTCTGAAAACTAGACACCCGTGGGATTCCAGGGAGGTATGGCTTGCGTGGATCCCCCAATGTTTCCTTACCCAGAATGCCCTGCAAACCTCAAATTCAGCTGAAAAAATCCCATTTTCACACATTTTTGTGTGGGAAAGTGGTGGCATCACCGGGCTGACACAAATTTCCTACCACCCAGAGTTCCCCCATGTCTCCCGATAAAAACAGTGCCTCACTCGTGTGGAAGGCCCAAGTACCCGCGACAGGCAAGGGCCCAAAACATATTGAGGCGGAATGAAAATTGCCTACCTCAAAACGACCTGGTATTGCAAGGGGGTCACCTGGGTTTTTGGCCCGGTGCTCGGCGGCCACCTAGGGGAACCTACCAAACCCATACATTTCTGAAAACTAGACACCCGGGGGATTCCAGGGAGGTATGGCTTGCGTGGATCCCCCTACGTTTCCTTACCCAGAATGCCCTGCAAACCTCAAATTTAGCTGAAAAAATAACCTTTTTCACACATTTTTGTGTGGGAAAGTTGTGGCATCACTGGGCTGACACAAATTTCCTCCCACCCAGCGTTCCCCCGGGTCTCCCGATAAAAACGGTGCCTCACTCGTGTGGGAGGCACAAGTACCCGCGACAGGCAAGGGCCCAAAACGTATTGAGGCGACATGAAAATTGCCTACCTCAAAACGACCTGGTTTTGCAAGGGGGTCACCTGGGCTTTTGGCCCGGTGCTCGGCAGCCACCTAGGGGAACCTACCAAACCCACACATTTCTGAAAACTAGACACCCGGGGGATTCCAGGGAGGTATGGCTTGCATGGATCCCCCAACATTTCCTTACCCAGAATGCCCTGCAAACCTCAAATTTAGCTGAAAAAATCACCTTTTTCACACATTTTTGTGTGGGAAAGTTGTGGCATCACCGGGCTGACACAAATTTCCTACCACCCAGCAATCCCCCGGGTCTCTCGATAAAAATGGTGTCTCACTCGTGTGGGAGGCCCAAGTACCCGCGACAGGCAAGAGTCCAAAACGTAGTGCGCCTCAACAGGCAAGGGTCCTAAACGTAGTGCGCCTCACTACGTTTTGGGCCCTTGCCGGGTCCTTAGGCCTCCCACATGAGTGAGGCACCGTTTTTATCAGGAGACCCGGGGGAACGCTGGGGGGCAGAAAGGCTGTAATGGTGGTGGGTGGGTGGGGGCATTGGCATGCCCATTTTGGGCAGCCCCCACCCTAAAAAAACATTTGAAAAGAAATCCCTGGTGTATAGTGGGCTTTCTGCCCCCCCCGAAGGGGCAGATTAGGGGCCAATGCCCCATCTGCCCCCCGGGGAGGGCAGAAAGACTGTGATAATTGGGGGGTGGGGTGGGGGCATGGGCCTGCCCGTTTTGGGTAGCCCCCACCCCTATTTTTTTTTTTTTTAATTCCCTGGTGTCTAGTGGTCTTTTTGCCCCCCGGGGGGCAGATTGGGGGCCAATGCCCCATCTGTAATGGTGGCGGTGGGTGGGGGCATTGGCGTACCCGTTTCGGGCAGCCCCCACCCTAAAACAAACTGAAAACAAATCCCTGGTGTAAAGTGGGCTTTCTGCCCCCACAAAGGGGCAGATTAGGGGCCAATGCCCCATCTGCCCCCCGGGGGGGCAGAAAGACTGTTGTAATTGGGGGGTGGGGTGGGGGCATGGGCCTGCTTGTTTTGGGCAGCCCCCACCCCTATTTTTTATTTTTTTTACAATTCCCTGGTGTCTAGTGGTCTTTTAGCCCCCCGGGGGGGCAGATTGGGGGCCAATACCCCATCTGCCCCCCAGGGGGGGCAGAAAGGCTGTAATGGTGGTGGGTGGGTGGGGGCATTGGTGTGCCCGTTTCAGGCAGCCCCCACCCTAAAAAGAATTTGAAAATAAATCCCTGGTGTATAGTGGGCTTTCTGCCCCCCCGAAGGGGCAGATTAGGGGCCAATGCCCCATCTGCCCCCCGGGGAGGGCAGAAAGACTGTGATAATTGGGGGGTGGGGTGAGGGCATGGGCCTGCCCGTTTTGGGCAGCCCCCACCCCTATTTGTTTTTTTTTTTTTTAATTCCCTGGTGTCTAGTGGGCTTTCTGCGCCCCCGGGGGGGGGGGGGGCAGATTGGGGGCTACTGCCCCATCTGCCTCCCAGGGGGGGGGGGGCAAAAAGACTATATTTGGCCAAAATTATTTGGGGGGAGCAAAGGCCCTTGCCCAAGGGGCCGCTCCCCCCTCCCTGGTGTCTAGTGGGTGGATCCCTGCTTGGGGATCGCCCTCCTGTGGCGATCCCCAAGCAGGGATCCACTGGGGAGGAGTACCATTGGAAAGGGGAGATTCTCCCCTTTCCAACGATACCTCCCCCATCTTTCTATGTGCTCAGGGGGCTGAGATAGCCCCCTGGGCACGTACAAAGTGAAACTGAAATGAGCCTCTTGGCTCATTTCAGTTTTAGTTTCAGTGTAATGATGTCGGCGCGACGTGCGCGCCGATCGTCATTACACTGAAAGCAGGGGGGGGCCTCGGGAGCTGGGGAAGCTCTTCCCCAGCTCCCGAGGCTATTTTCACTAAAAGGGAATGCCTCTGGTGCACGCACCAGAGGGATTCCCCAGGGAATGCCTCATGACGAGCTGGACTCGTCATGGGCACAGCGCGACTGTGCTCCATGACGAGTCCAGCTCGTCATGGGCACACAAGGGGTTAAGGGAGGGAGGAGCAGATGGGAGGTGGGAGCGGGGCGGCGAATGGGCGCTAATGGGGCGGGCCGCAGGGGAACACAGCGGCGGGAAAAAGAAAACGGTGGGAGTGGGCACAGCGGAATAACAGAGAAAATGGAGGGAAAACAAACAGGATAACACAGAATAAAGTTACAACAATGTCAACAGGAGGGAGAAATAAGAAAATGGCGGGAGAAGGCACAGTGGGATAACAGAGAAAATGGAGGAGAAAAAAAAACAGGCGACAAGCTAATGAGTGATCTTTCAATTTAGAAAAATAAATTATACATGCATGTTTGTTATCAGAGGGCCCTGTTCTGCTTGTGAGGAGTACTTTACAATGGAGAATCCATACGTAGACTCTGCACTTGTTATATTACATCATCAAAACATGTGTATGTAAGCAAGATCACAAGTTTTTACTTTTGGGCAGGAACAAGTATTTTCCACATAGGTGCACCCTGGCTACTACAGCTGGGATGTTGGAGATGGAAGTGCAACGTTAGGCATGCCGCATGTCCCTCTAATATATATATGTTTTTCTTAGTCCTCATTTAAGAAAAGATGCTCAGGTTTCAAGAAGATAGGGCCAGTCAGGTCAGTAAGAGGCAAGAGAGCACCCAGTCACTTCATACCGGAAGGTGGGTAAATTTTACCCCCGGGGTCTGTTGTCAAAATAAGCCTCCTAGATTGACCGTGACTAGACTTAACTGGGCCACCGTCATAACAGCCAGTAGAGCAACTTGGTAATCATTGGAACATTAGGTGCACAAATTAAATTTCTTACATTAGTGGAGAGGAAAGAAAAGATCCCACAAAAAGGTGTTAATAAATGATGCCTATAAAAAGAAGTTGTGAGAGTTATATTCATTGAGAAAAGCTAGAAACATACGCTGTGAACCAAGTGTCCCACAGATCCCAAAATTTTGGTTTTTTAACCCGCTTATTTACTCAATCAAGTTGTGAAATTCTCTGTATTGAGCCAATCCATTCAATTTTAGTGCGGGAAGAAGGGAGGATCCATTTTACACATATCTCCCTTCGCGCCATAAGGATCAAAACAAAAAAGAGCGCTTTCTGGTTTTTAGAAAATATTAGGTTTTCCACCCCACCTGGGATCACCCCAAAGATAACTGAGGTTCCAGTCAACCCAACTTCTCTGCCCATAATATCGGAGATGGTCTTACCCACGTGGTTCCAAAAGGGCTGAATTGAAGGACACTGCCAGAACATATGGACCTCGTTCACGTTGTTCTCATCACATTTCGGGCACTTCTTTGTCGCTCCGCTCCCCATCTTTGACAATTTCTGTGTCGTTCAATATACCTTATGGACAGTGAAAAGATGGTTTCTCTTTAAAGGTGCAGCTTTCACATACGACCACAGAAGAGACAAAGATACTTGCCCTAAAGTTTCGAGGTCTTCACCGGGCAGGTCCTTCTTCCAGCTCTCTGTGAATGGATTCTGCGTGACCTCCCCAGTCTCGATTATCAACCAGAACCATGCTGCTACCTCTTTCCGCATTGTGGATCTTGTACAGATCCCATTCACCAGATCACTGTTTCCTTCTATCTCCTTCCCTATCGATTGTATCCAGCTCAAGATCTGATAATATTAAAATTTTGAGACCGAGTTGTTTGATAGTACAGAGGCACTGCCATGAAATCAACTCATTGTCCACAATTAACTGCCCCCACTTAAGTATCCCGGATATACGCAGGGGAAGTGCAAGTGCGTCCAATAGACATGCCGGGGTGCCTGGAGAATCCCATATAGGTGTTTCATCATTATAGTAAGGTATGTACAGCGTTGCCCTCACCTGAGACCATACTCTAGTTGCGGCTAGAAGGATCTTCAGCCTAACCTTCTTAAAGAATTTGGGGTGACCAAACTTTAAAAGGAAGAAATCTGCTTGATTCATATGAATCATTGTTAAAGCCTTGAAAAGCAGTGAGAAAGCTGAGCTATTCTTTAATAGTTCACGAGAATTTTTCAGGTGGAAGGCACAGTAGTATATATAGAGGTCCGGGGTGGCTATGCCGCCATTGACTTTTTTCCTCCTGAGCTTCCTCTGAGAAATTCTTGGGTTTTTCCTGCCCCAGATAAAAGAAGAAAATAGCCCCTGTACTTTTCTAAACCAAACGTTTGAGAATTCTATTGGGATAGGGTCAAATAAAAAAGTAAATTTGGGTAAAATTTTCATTTTTAGTAAGTTTGACCTTCCCAAGATAGAAAGTGGAAGGGTCTCCCATGCCTGTAGCTGTTGTCTCACGCTAGTAGTTGTTTTATCAAAATTCACCTGTGCTAGCTTGTCTATGTTTTTAACTATTTGGACCCCAAGATATCTTATTTGATGTTTTAAAAGATCACTGTTATAGGGGGTATTCCATGTCATTAGCTCTGTTTTTTGCTGGTTAATTAAGTATCCAGACACTTTCCCAAAGTTCTCCAAATGCTCCCAAATCTCAGGGAGAGAGTGCTCTAGATTTCTCATCAAAATCATGAGGTCATCGGCGTAAAGACCTATTTTCTTTTCCCAGCCATTACAACTAAAAGAAGAGATGACCTGGCAAGATCTTAATTTGCATGCTAATGGTTTAATATACATATTGAACAGAAGGGGTGAAAGGGGACTGCCTTGTCTGGTTCCTCTGGAGATTTTTATTTGTTTTTTTAGGTTTCCATTAACAAGTACCCTAGCAGATGGATTTTTGTATAGGGCTCTCACCGCTGCTGTATAGGTTTCTCCTAGATTAAAACGCTGGATCACTTTGAGTAAAACGAGCCAGCTGACCCTATCAAAAGCTTTTGCGGCGTCAAAGTTCATCATCGCTAATGGGATCTCATATAAATTTGACAGATCAATTGCTCCAATTAGGTCATGTGTTAATTCATGGAGTTGTCTCCCCTTCATAAATCCCTTCTGATCAGGATGTAGTATAGACCCCACTACCCTATCTAGCCTTTTAGTTAGTATCTGAGTATATATTTTATGGTCACTGTTCAGAAGGGACATAGGCCTGTACAATTCGCAGACTCATGGATTTTTATTTGGTTTCAGGATGATGGTAATGGTGGCTTCGATCGAGGATGAGGGGAGGTCTTGGGCAGATATAAAGGCAGAAATAAATAGTTAGAGCAAGAAAGGAGCTAACTCTTCTTTGAGAATATTATACATTTCATTCGGGATGGCGTCAGGACCCGCAGCTCTTCCTTTCTTTAGGGTTTTTATAGTATGTAGAATTTCTTTCAAAGTAATTGGATTACTCAGGTTATCTCTATCAGAGTCTGGTAGTGTAGGAAGTTGCAAGCCTGAGAAAAAAGTTTCAATATGTTCTTCGCTCAGGGTTAAATCTTCAGAATATAGATCTTGGAAGAAATAAGCAAAGATCTTCTCAATCTCTGTATCCTCTAAGATGATTCTTCCAGAGGTCGAGCACTTAAGATCTTTCACCATATTCCTGGCGTGGTCTGCCTTGGCTTTCCATGCGAGGAATTTGCCACATCCTTCTCCATATTCATGGTGAGACAGCCTACTTGCTTCCCATTTCCTTTTAGTTATTGCTTCTAGGTAATCCGCTAGCTAATTTTTAGCCATGATTAGTTTTTGTATGTTGTTTGAGTCGTTCGGCGTGTATTCTGACGCTGCTTGTTTTAGATGTATTGTTGCTTCTATCGATTTAATTTTCTCCCCCACTTTCTTATTTTGAGCTATTGAGAGAGAAGTTAATAAGCCTCTCAAGAAGGCCTAATATGTATCCCAAACTATGTGTGGAGATGCAGAATTTGTATTAAATAAAAAGAATTCATTGGTGTCTTTTTTTAACCTATCAATAACTAGTGGTTTGAGGAGTATTGAGCGATTTAATGTCCATCTACGCGGAGGGGGACTCTTTGGTAAGACAATTTCCAAAAGAACGGCTGAATGATCAGACAAATGTTCTGGGAGATGAGTGACTTTAGTCGTGTTTTTTCTGGTGATGCGATCTACCAGGAAAAAATCAATCCTAGAACGGTGACCACATTTTTTATTATGGAAAGTAAAATTTACCCCTGATGTCCCAAGGTCTCGTCTCTTAACTCCCCATACGTCCAGAAGTCCTATGTCTGACATCAGTTGTTTCAGGGCTTTTCGTGTGCTCTGTGTAACCCCTGCAGCTCTTTTGGACGTGGAGTCATACCTAGGATCCAAGACTACATTAAAATCCCCCCCCATTATAATAGGGTCATTAAAGTCAACTAAATGGAGAAACAAGGATTGTAGATGGGTCGGGTCATCCATATTAGGGCCATAATAGCCCACGAAGGTAAACCAAGAGCTATTGATTTTTGCCCTGGCAATTGCCCACCTACCTTTTGCGTCTACAATAACATTCCCTAAGATTGCTTGTGTTGTTTTCTTAAACATAATGGTGACTCCTTTCGTGGGACAAGTCTGCGATGTATAGACGCAATGCTCTATCCATTTTTGGTTTTTAAGTATCCCTACACAGTCTTCTTCGCAAAGGTGTGACTCCTTGATGAGCAGCATATCATAGTTCACAAGGCGCAGGTATTCTAAAATGTTCCTTCTTCTAGGGGCAAGCCTGAGCCCGATCACATTCCCGGATAACATTTTCAGATTTTTTGGTCTATCCAAATCTGTCATGGGAAAATAAATTGTTTAGACGTACTTCCTGTAACTCCCCCAGAAGAGAAGTTGAGAGTTCACTCAATTGAAAAATGATATTCATGGATGAGGACCTTTTTTTTCCCCACATGCTCCCCCACCCTGTACCTAAAAACAACCCCTGTACTTTTTGTTTTTTGTCTTTGTTTTTAAACCCACCCACCCTTTCTTACCCTGGGGAACCCTCCCTCAACTCTGGAGGTATACTGGAGTACCTCCGCTTCGGACTCTCTCCCTTTCTAGGCGGACATAAGAAAGTAAAGATTTTTTAATTGGATGTATCTTTAATCTGGTCAATCCAGGAGCTGACTTCGACGGGATCTCTAAAATTATACATTTGATTTTTCCACATCACCTTCAGGGAGGTGGGGAATTGGAATTTTGCTGTGGCGCCCAAGCTTTTCAATTCTTGTATGTGTTTTCCCAACTCCCACTGCCTGTCCTGTGTGGTGCGTGAAATGTCCGACCTTATACGGAAAGACCAGTCCCCTTTATTATATACTCCTTTTCTGAGACCCCAAGCAAGAATCTTTTCTTTAATTAAGTAAGTTTTGAAGTTTACTAACATTTTTCTTGGGTTTTTTTTGCCAGACCTTTTAGTAAAGGGGTCTCGATGCACTCTTTGTACATCTCTTTCCAGGGACTGTTTCTCAATCTCTGGGTGAAGCTCGTTAAGGAGATTGATAACGAAGGACCTTATGTCTTCCCCATCAAGATCTTCTGGGATATTTAGGATACTGATATTGTTCCTTCTAGCGTTGTTCTCTAAACTTTCAAGCTTATCTGTCAGTTCTCTGTCCTTCTGGTTTAATCTCAGGACCTCCGATGTATTTTTTAAAACTTGTTTTGAGAGGTCTTCTACTGCTGCTTCCACTACTCCTACTCTTCCCATTATGTCATTGATTTTGAGTTCTAATGTTTCGCATACCCCTTGGATCTTTTGCTGATTGTTCTCCGACACTGCAAATTTCTCTCTCATTTCGGATATTAGGGTAGATAGCAAAGTCTCTGTGGAGGGCTGTTTTGAAGGGCTGTAACATGTATCTTGTTCTCTCAAATCCTCACCCTGCTCAGATGGTTGACTCCGTAGAATATCCGAACTGAGATTATGAGTGAGACAGGGACTAAGACTAGGACTGCAATTGATTATCCCCTGTGACATCGGTCATTAACTCCGATATTGGCGTAGGCTCGATTTCTGCTAGAGGGGTGAACCTGTTTTCCAGTGAAATGGTGTCATTTCTTGCCTCCATTACTCTTGTATTTATAGGGTCTTGAAACTTATGGGTGAGGCTATTGGTGTTCTCTGGAATTAGAGCAGTGAAGGCAGTGGAGACAGTATTGTCTTGGGTCTGTGCTTGTACCTTGAAATATGTATGGAGAGAAGGGGTAATTCGAGAACTGGCCAATTTGTTTGGTTTAAGTTGTTTGCTTTTGGTAACTTTTTTTCCCACTATGGGTGGTGGCTTGTCTGCTGACAGCTTTTTCTTTTGAAAAATGGGGCCAAATGTTATAGGCTTTTGGTGAAGCTGCAGAGTTAATGGGGTACTCGCTTCAAGTAGAACCTCAGTGGGAGATAAATCCTGCTCCCAAAGGCCTCTACTTCTTAACGTGTATCTATTCAGCCTGCTATTTTTTCTTGGTTCCCCTGGGGTCTGCTGTTCTCTAAGGTTGCTCTCCTCCTCTTTTGATATTCTTTCCCGCACCCCCTTCTTCCTCCTCCTTACTGGGGTCATCGAGGGGGTCCTTACATCGCCTAGATTTGCACCGCTGCTGCCTCTCTGTACCTTCTCCTGAGCACAGGCTGCTGAAGCTAAGAAAGAACTCCTACCCCTCTGAAAGCCGATCCTCGCTGCAACAATCCGACCTCTGGCGATCCGTAGTGCAGCCTCTGCCCAGTTTCCGCCTCGCGGTGGGCCCGCTACTGCCGCTGCAACCGCGGCTCACTGCCCGGGATCCGAGGCCGATAACGAGAGGAGAACGAAAAGGACGCAAAACCCCCGTCTCGCTTCTTCGTGGCCGTCAGCTCTGAGTGCCGGTTTCAGTATGGCTGCATCCAAAAGGCTGTAAGTACCCTGCTTGTCCGCGGAGAGTGTGGAGAAAGTCCGCGACCGCTCTAGCTAGCGGCCGCCATGTTCCCCCTTTTCCGCCTCTAATACTTTATTTAGAACACAGATAATTATTATTTTCAGACAACTTCTTCCAATTGTTCTTTAACGGCTTAGTAAATTGCGATTTTTATCATAATTACAAAATACAGATTGACACATTATTAATGCATGCAGTGCGCTACTGCATTTTTTTCATTGTGTTTATTCATTTACAAAAAGGTTTTCTATTACTCCAGTCTCTGAAGCTGTTACTTTTGTGTAGCTTTAACACTTCCTATGAGTTACTTGGCTGATTGATGAAGAATCAATCAACATTTTTGATGGTTTCTTTGTCTTTCATCTACCAGGGTGACATTTCCCTGTGCTTTTTGTAGAGAGGAGACCTGTTGTCTGTTTTGTGCTTCTAAAATGGACAGTATATATACGTCTGGTAATGCTGGTGACCAGCAAAGGACATTTTGAATCAAATAAAGTGGTATCTACTTTTTTATATTTTCATGATCTAACTCCTTGACTTTATTTGTTTAATCGGTATATACATAAATTCTCTTTTTGCTTAATGCAGTTTTCATGTTTCCATGGCTATTTTTTGGTTTTGTTATCCATTAAATGTATCTTTCCTGTTTCTTACACTGTATTTTCCTAGCTCCCTTCTAGTTAATTCTTGCTCAATTCTTAACTATTTTTTTTTCCTTCTTTCTTAAATTCTGGCTGGTGCAATGGAGCTCCTTCTACTTTCTCTAGTGGGCTGCCTGATCTGGCTGATGTCCCCTTCTCCACCACTTTCACAATCACCTATTGGGCAATCAGCTCCTAGTTCCAGTCCAGAAAAAAAGTAGTAAGAAAATCAGGAATAAGCTATATTCTCTACAGAACCAGAGCTAGGTGAGAAGACTAAATTTGGGTATGTGCAAATGTTTCTGTCCTTTCTTCATGCAAGTGGCCATAGCCTAGAGAGCATAGTGTAAGCACTCTGAGACATTTTGAAGCATAGTAGGCCAGAGAACTGCTCTTTCACTATTACTAAATTCATCACCCCATCCACCGATCCTGGCAAGCTGTGTTGCACCTACTTCAGCAATACCACTGCATCTTCTTCTTGTCTGCCCATGATCCAGCAGAGGACAGGCTATTAGTGTATTGAGGCTTCAAGATCACATGCTTATGCCAAAGAGTGGCATGTGTGGAGGCATCCACTGGTGCTCAGCAGTCCACTGTTTTTTTTAGCTTGAATGCGCCTACCATTCATAGTAGTTGCGCTTTTCTTTCATTTTTCATAGTAGCAGTTTTTTTAAGTCTAAATATATGATACCCTGTGTTTTTTGGATTGCTCTTTTTATTTGCTCATTTGTTCTGTTTTCCCGGTGCCAACAACCTTTTCCACTTCATCTTCCTTCGTTTTTCACAACAGTACTTTTTCAGAACCACCAAATGTTCACGAAAGAGCTAAATCCAAACATTTTTTATAAATTGAAATGATTCTAATGTCTTTTTGTTCATTATTATTCCTTCATTTACTATAACCCGTATGTCTTATTTATTTCTCTTTACATTATCTAAAAAATCCTTTTTTATCCACTATTCTCTCAGTATCTTTCTCATCTTTTTTCTGTATATAATCCTATTTCTTCACATTGTTTAAAGTGTCCTGTTGGTTTCTGCAGCTCTCTATCAGTAAATCACTTGCATATGCATGATAGTAGTTATGTGTCATTAACTGTGTGAGGTCTATGTGTTTTTGGATGTGTTTATGTGCCCTCGTTCAGATGTTTCTTTTTCTCTTTTGTGGGCGAAACAGTGGTTGGGTGTGTGTATGATTGTGGGAAGCCATATGTATATGGATGAGTTTAAATGGTTCGTGTGCATAATTTTTTAACATGTTTGCAGGTTTATTTGTGTGATGGGACTTACAATGTCAACCTGCTGGTTGACAATGTAAGTAACACAGTTATTAAGATCAATCATGTGTGTGGGTGTGAGTTTGCAAATGGGTGGGTAAGCATGTATTTGTGTCTTTTTCTGATTGCTAGTGTATATGTTTGTGGTGGGTAAATCTATGTGGATGATTTTATGTAAGTGAGTGTTTACCATTGTTTTTCAGCTTGTGAGGGTGAATTTGGAAGCAGGTAATTGAGGTTCAGTGTGTTAATTAGTGTCAATACATTAGTATGTGTCAAGTGTCAGGGTGTGAGTGCCTAGAGGTGAGTGTGGATATATGAGTGTTTGTGAGACAGTGTGGCTGATTGTTGCATCAATATATGTATGAGTGGGCGTCTGTGAGTGACTGGGTGAGCATGTGAAGATAGGTGTTTTAGATAAAAGTGTAATGGTGTATGTGAGAGTGACTGTGGATGGGTGTTAGTGTGTGTAAGTATGGGGAGAATAGTTCACCGTATGTGAGTAAGTGTCTGTGGGTCAGTATGTGCATCAGAGTTTGTGGATGTATGTGCAAGAGTTAGTATGTGTGGATGAGTGGTTGATGGTGAGTGTGTGTGGATGAGCATGCATATCTGAATTTATTTTACTTTAGGTGGAAATGTACTTTTTAATTTACATTTCAGAAAAATATTTCAATTTCATTTAATATATTCAAATTAATTAAAGTTTAATTCAAAGTGAAGTTAGTGGTGCTGTGCACTTTTTACTAAATATATGCTTATAAAAAATATACAATATTAATTTACATTAATATTTAACAGAATAATATTAATAAACAAAATGTGTTTATGTTAAATATTTATGTAAAATTATAAGTAAAATAATTTGGTTTTTATTATGCATTAATAATTATTGAAAGTGATACAGAATTAATTAAACGTTGTTTGATTATATTTCAATAACATTTATGTTATAATAATTTATACATTCATAAAAGGTTGTTAACAGATTTCTTAATTAAATAAGAAATATACTTTATTTTTTACATTTTTTAATCTTAAACTAAATTAATTTATATTTGTAATTATTTTAAATAATTACATTTGATTTAGCATCATTTCCCATGAGGTTTTATTTTAATTCCCTACTTCTATTATTTTCCAAGTTCGGGTGTTGCAGTACCAGTGGTTGGCCAAGTGTGATGCTGGGCTTACTGCTCTTTATTTTTGGTCCCTACTCTCCTTTTCAGGGGGTGGAGACACATAAGTCTATAATTTGGAGCAGAGGTCTTTAAACCGTGCGCCGTGCCCCCTGGGGGGTGCGTGGATGAGTTCCCAGGGGACGCAAATGCCTCTGCAAGTACATGTAAATGAAGATGGCCTGGAAGTGCGGCGCTGTTTATTTGCTGTATTTCCAGGCTGTCTTCATTTACTCCGAAGTGACATGGGGCTGAGTTTCAGTGAGTGTACAGCTGTGGGCTTTGCTGGACTGTGTCTGGAGTCTTATCTTTGGCACGCCCGAGTTTTCCACTAGTCTTTAAAGACCATTTGCATACTTACATATCTTTGTAAACTGGTTACCAAGGCTTAGTCTTTTTCTGGTTCCAGTACCCCCTGGGCCCCCACTCTGCCTATTCCTTACGTTTGTATTTTACATTTACTGCTGTAGTGTAAAAATGCATTTAATGAAAAGGAATATAAAGTAGGGTTGCCAATAGAAAAATGCCAGCCATGTGTTCTTTCAAGAGCCTGCAAAGACCTTGTCTTGACACTAAATTGGATTATAAATAAAAAAGTATGTATTCATTTGTAATGTGACTTTTCTCTTTGTTCCCTTTAATTATCAGTCATGAATCATTCAGCCCACCGTAGAACACAATTAAAAGTGCTTTCTATTTACATTTTCTGTTCGGAGTACGCACAGATAAGTGCTGAAAATACAGTTTTAGGTGACTATTTTTGTATTGTCTGCGACATCAATATAATGAGCTAGCAATCCTAATCATAACACTGGAAGTTTGTTGCAGGATCAGCACATTATTTATTTCCTCCACCCTTGATCCCTGATTAATGCCATAATAGTAATAGTTTAACTTCTATCTGAAACCACACGCCGTCGTCAATAACAAGCTGAGTTACTTCAAGTGTCTGGGAATGCACCCTGCATTCAGACAACTCACTCCTCATTCTCACCCTTCACATTCACGCTCACCCTGCACTCACAGTGCATAGTTGTGGATTTCCAGAATTTGCCACATAATCCATCATCTGCTGCATAATTTGCAGATAAAAAAAAACTTATTTCTAGCTCAAACGGTTCAAAAGTTACTAAAAAATGCAGCAACACATTACCCTTCAGTGGAAGTCCCTTTCTAAAGGTCGACTGGTTACCTTTCTGTTGCTTATTGCTATATGTGGGTGTTAATGTGGTACTTATGAGGGGCTATACAGGCTAGGACAGTGTTAACAAGTGTAAAAATTGCAAACTAATGCAGTAATGCTATCGCAAAATAAGCAGCATAATACGCATTTGCTTGCTGCAGAATTTAGTCAACCATGCTGCATAATTTGGCCTTCTTCCGAAGCATAATTTCAGTGGCCCTACTTATAGTGCTATGAGATCCCAGCCTGTGCCAGAAAGCACTGTGAATATGTAAGTCATTATTTTAAAACAGTATTTACATACTCTAAGCTAGGCTGCTGCCACGTGATGCAGTGGCTGAGATAAAACAAGTTCTTACAAAATATACTTTTTAGTAATAAGTAATCAAACTGTATCTAATGCAGACATTTTGTAAGTGTCTCCACTATTCCAGATATCAGCTGATAACACCCTTACAGTACATATCAAAAAGAATAAATCGTTGCCACCATGAAGCTTTAAGCAGAGCCACTGGAATTATTCATCAGAAGAGGGCCACATTATGCAGCTGGTTTGACCAAAATATGCAGCAAGATAAGGTAAATTATGCGGCACAATGCGCCACATTTTATGGTTAGCATTACTTCCTTATTTTGTCATTTTAACTCAAGGTAACGCTGTCAGGGGAAATATTTTACCTCATTAGTACCAGTTTAACACCCATATACAGCAGTAAGCAACTACAAGATTACCAGGTAATCTTTGCAAAGGGCCTTCCACTGCTCCGGAACACTTTGTCATGCTTTAAGTAACTTTTGTTCTGTTTGAGCTAGAATCAAGTTTTTTTGTTGAAATCTTCAGATTATGTAGCAAATGCAGTAAACTGATAATTATGTGGAAAACACTGCTGCTGCAGAAACTCATAATTCCAGTGTCCCTGGCTTTAAGTGACTCAATCAATTAATGGCTGGTAAGAAGGCTGGTTTCTTTTTTAACTTTCTGCACTATCACCACACCCTTCAATTTCAGGCAGAGGCACATCAAAGTCAGTATTAACCATTCAGGGGCAGTTGTTTTGTAAAAGCTGAGTCCATGGGGTGGCAGGTAGAAGGCCAGCCAGGTTGCATTCAGATCCAGAGACCTAATCCTCTTGATCCCTGGGGCCTCACAGTAATGGTCTAGGAAACAGCGGAAAATAGTGAAATTCATAGATATTGTCAAAGAGAAGAATAGGGAGCACTGTATGGGGACTCATTTTTATGTTTACAAATGGCCAGAGACAGCGGGCCCGATTCACAGAACAAACTTAAGACTAAATCCTAAACTTAGTACCAATCTGGTATTCACAGAATGCACCTAGTACTTCTGGTATTCACAGAATGAACTTACTACTTTTGCGATTCACAAAATGAACTTAGGACTTTTGCTATTCACAGAATCCATTTACGACCACTAAACTTACGCCCGCACCCGGGCCGGATTTTCCGCCACCGGAGCGGAGTTTCCGGGCCCGGAGCGGGAAGTCCGCACGCGGGCCGGAAAGTCCGCTTTAAGGGCGGAATACCCGCTCTCGGGCCGGAAACTCCGCTCTCGGGCCGGAAACTCCGCTCTCGGGCCGGAACATCAGAATTGGGACCAGACTACATTACTGTTGCCATTGATCATTTGAGCCAAGGGGAAACACCTGTTCAAGTCCCTACCATCCCCCACCATGCATCAGCTGACGCACTCCAGCCAATCCTAGCTCGGCACCACGTATAACTGCAGAGCAGACACACACAAACCCTTTCAACATGTCACTGAATGTGTTTGTTGCACTGCCCCTTGCCATGCAGCAAAACCACTTGAGGAGGAGGAGGAGGATGAGAGCCAGAGCAGAGAGGATCTTCAGACAGAGGATCAACTTATTTGGAATGTCCAGTCAAGATATAAGGGCCAGGTACCGTTTCCCTCCAGAAATTATCTTGGAAATGGTATGTGAGTGGGAGCAGGAACTTGACTCCGTGACCTGCTGCTCACATGCAATACCAGCATACCTAAAGATCCTATCAGCGCTCCATTTCTTCGCCACTGGCTCATTCCAAAGGGTCTCCAGTGACCATGTGGGCATATCCCAGGCAAGCCAGTCGCGGTGCCTGCATCAGGTACTGCGATGCATCACTGCAAGATCCCACCTCCACATACATATGCCACCGACACTGGCCCTGAGACAAAGGGCAGTACGAGATTTCTTTCGCATTGCACAATTTCCACGTGTGCTGGGTGCAATTGACTGTACCCATGTGGCCCTGCAGCCACCCCGCCACATTGCACACATCTTCTGCAATAGACACCGATGGCATTCCATCAATGTGCAAGCTGTCTGTGATTCCAGAGGGAGGTTCATTGATGTGCATGCGGTGTTCCCCGGCAGTACCCATGACAGCTTCATATTCCGCATGTCACCCCTTGCCCGGCGGATAGCTGCGGGAGAATTTGGCAACATGTGGCTACTGGGTAAGTACCAAGCGTTTGAAAAGAGGATTATGTGTTTTTGAAATGTCTGAATGCCCCCCAAAATTAACCATAGTACTTTAAGATTCATAAAGCTAGATACAGGGCCCACCTGACAATGCATGTAATACAGTATAGATCATGTCCTGTGCAAGTCAAAGAGGGAAATCTAACCAACTGCCCTTTCCCCTCTACTCAGGTGACGCTGGGTATGCACTTACCCCACATCTCCTCACCCCTTACAGGCGTGCAGACACTGTACCACAGCGTAGGTACAATAGGGCACACATACGGACTCGAGCCATCATAGAGCGCACTTTTGGTCTGTTAAAGTCGCGATTCAGATGTCTCGACCGTACAGGGGGGGTGCTGCAGTACTCCCCAGAAGTAGTGTGCAAGATCATATTAGCCTGTTGTGTCTTGCACAACATTGCCTTAACGCATGGCTTACAGATACCGCTGGAACCTCGGCTACCTATGAATCTGGGAAACCGGGCCATGGCACATAACCGAGGTCAGGGCATGCAAGTCCGTGAGCAGCTTGTTGCCACGTTCTTCACATGAGCAACCTGTAGTGGAATGGACCAAATGTGGATTGCTGTCTGTTGCCAATGATGAAACTTGGATATACACGACTGTGTCAAAAAATTCCTTCCTGAGGCTACTTTGCAAGCCACACTAACTGCATGTTAATCACAGCTCTTGACAGTAGTCAAAACGTTGAGCCTGCATCAGCACATGTGCCCATGTCAGCGATCAGTGTAGTGGATGTCCCGAAAGAATCTATAGCCACAGATGCAAGATGACACATGTACTGAGAGACACAGCCGGACCTCATGAGGATGGGTCTCTTAATCAGAAAAGGCCATAACCATAGCATTGTCGGCCCTGTGCCATCAACAGATGTTACTCCCCCACAAATGATGCGCCCACGACGTGAGTGATGCAATGGGTCAATCAGACGCCATGGGGCAGATTAATGTGGGACTTGCGGCCCTTTCACGCTGCCGTTGCGTCACTTTTGTGACGCTGCGGTGGTGCAAAGCCAGCCCCATGCTGCGGGGAATGTACTATATGAAGCATCTGGGAGATGCGTCACGTTGTAAAGGCCTGCGCCACATGTAGGCGTTCTGGTGCAGGGGGGGGGGGGCTTCCGTGCGCAGAAACGCCTCCTAAAAATCTACAATATTTCACTCAGTCACTTTTAAGGCCATGCTGCGTCAAAACCCTGCGCCTGCTTGAAGCAGGCGTAAGGATTGACGCAGCATCATAGGGATAGGGCACCCCCGAGCCTTGCTGGAGCTGCGTTGTGCATGCGACGCAACTCCAGCAATGCGCCGCCTTTCCAACGGGGGATGCGTCACGCATCTGCACATCCGAGCTGCACGGTGCACCGAAATTTCAATGCTGCGCATCTGTGTTGGCGCACGGGTGGGCAGATGCATCGCAACTCTTCTGACGCATCTCTGCTGATTAGCAGAGATGCGTCCGTAGCCGTAACTCTGCCCCCCTGTGTTTGTGATATATCCACACTTCTCAAACACAATGTTCTGGAACACATCACACAACTCTGCAAATGAGCACCTAATATGGACTACATGTACCATAATGCAAAGCATGAGAAACTGAAACAGAAACTGCAGACATGTCTTGAAATGGTCACTTCACCCTCTTGTCACATTTAATTAATTCTCACATGCACTGTCTTTACTTTTTTATCCACAACAGAACAGCAGGATGGCAGTAGATGTGATCCCAGATTGTGGATGGATCTGGATGACTACAAAATGGCAGGCAACTACTTCCTGTGATGTATTTGCTGCCTCCCACTCCCTGTCAAACATTTCCTGTATGGAAGAATGTGTTCCGGGTCATTTTCGGAATTTGCGGCCAAAAAGCGGAAGCTCCGATTACGGAGCGTACGGCCCGTGTGCGGAAACGCCGATAACGCGGCGTACGGCCCGTGTGCGGACCTCCCGCTCCGGAACCGGAAACTGCGTTTACGGGCCGTAAACTCCGAAAATGACCCGGAACACATAATTTCATTCAGGAAATGTTTTACAGGAAGTGGGAGGCAGGAAATACATCACAGGAAATAGTTTGCTGCCATTTTGTGTTCATTCTGAGTCATCCTCTATCACAGACAGATCCTCTGACATCCTGCTGCTCTCATCCTTCTTATTATCCCCATAATGGCTGAGGGTTACGAAGAGAAGGCACCCCCTTTCACTGAAAGTGAGTTGGACATCTTGGCTGAGGGGGTGCTGGCCAAATTTTCTCAGCTATATGGGGACCCTGAACACCAGCTGAGCAATGCAGCCCGGGCCAGGCTGTGGGCCAACATCGCCGAGCGCTGCAGTGCAGTGGGAGTCCACACCAGGAGTGCGAGGGCATGCCGCAAGCGCTGGGAGGACCTAAAACGGTGGGCCCGGCACAAGGCTGAGGAGCTGGTGGGCCAGTCTTCCCAGCACCATGTGCATCGTCCTCGCCTATCCCCACTGTACAGGAGGGTCCTGCGATCAGCTTGGCCGACCCTCCATGCTCAGCTGGAGGAGCAGGAGCAGCAGGGACATGGTAAGTGCATCATATGCTAAATGTGTCTGGGAGTATGATGTGAGTGAAACAGTGCTGTACCATTGTGTGTCCGATGCCTCCATTCACAGATTCCGTGTCCATGCAGCAGTAACCAAGCTTAAAAAGGCACACTGTGGCATATGGACTGTACAGGGCAGAGTGCATTTTGGGAGTTGGAGTCTCGCCATGACAACTGGCTAAATGAGCCATATTTGTGCATTTGGACTGAAATCAGCTCTTCCCGCACCACTACAATTGGCACTAGGAAATCATGTGTGCATTGGATGAGCAATGGTACAGACACTGTCCTGTGTGCGCATGGCAGGCCAAAGGGTATTGGATGCTATGACTTGCATAGCATTTTTAGAGTGTGGGTTCCAATTGTGACAAAACATCATGTGGCATGGAGTCAAGACAGACTTTGACATCCTTTCATCACTCTTAAGCGCTTCTAAATTTACAAGGGGTGTTCACTGACAGACGTCTCAGCCTCAGTGGCCTGTTTCACATTTCACATGTACAGGTAGCTGTCACTAAATTCCCACAGTGTTCAGCGGTGTACAGCATTACCATATCAGTCACCAAAGCCAATATGTGCCACTGGATTGTCAGTACATGTGTGGGGACAGCCAAAGGCTAGACTCACAATTTAGCTACAGAAATAGGCCAGAGCCTCAGTGCATGTGTGACCCACATTCGCCAATTGTCGTGTCCCATACAATGCTACAAAGCAGATGACACTTGTCCAGACCTTCAACAGCTGCGACTCCCTATGAATGGCCATAATCTGAGATTCGGGACTTCATGTTCTCCATTGGTGGACTGCTTGTGGAACCTGCACATGTAGCTGTGGCAGGACACACAGATCCCCAGAATGCCAGGTTGAGGGTTGGCCAATACAGTCGTGTAAGCCACACACATCCACGTGAGATGGCCATGTCAGACTCAATCCAGGAACTGACGGTGAACATACACGTAATGTCAGCTCATAGACACTGACAACTATTGAGTGTGATCAGAGGAAAATAAGTCTGACCTTGGATCCTATGAATGTGTCTCGTCCTGCATGACACAAACATAACATTCGGATTTTGCTTACATTTCAGCAGGCACAGCTGGTGGAACAGAAGGGCAGCAGGACCTGGTCCGGAGCAAGAGGCCACCAGTGCGGCGGCGGCTACACCCACTTTCCACCAGCGAGGAAGAGGAGGATGAGGAGGGACCCTCAACATCAAGAGGCAAGGGGATTGCGCCCACCCAGACTGACAAGGGACACCCTGATGCTGGTGCCACATCCCGGGTGGAGGCTGCAGACATTGAATGGGGGGGGGGGGTGAACACGACACCTCGGACCATGAGGTGTTGGAGAGCAACTCTCCTCAGGATTCTTCACCTGTGGTCCCTGAAAAGGTGTCCTCGGGGCAGGCCAACAAACAATCTGGGCCTGCCATCAGCCCCTCCCTACCTCTAGAGTTCCCCATTCCATCGGGGGACCCAGCTGTATCCCCTGCAACCAGTCCCCCTCATCGTAGCCGCCAGCTCCCCAACATCATTGGCTCCGGAACCTCAGGCACCACATCCCTCCTCTTCCCCCCAGGCCCCTCCCGGTGTTGTTCCTCCTGTGGCTGTGCCAGTGGACCTGATGTGGATGTGTGAGGGTCAGCCAGACATGTCCGCTTGCATCGCGCTACAAGTGTGTATGGAGGTACGCATGATGCGAGAGGACATGCTCCGATGTATGGCCACCCTCACCACCGCCATCAATTCACTGCCTGCAGCCATGTCGTCTGTTGTCTCCCCAATCCCTTCCCATACCACTGTCAATGTCTCCCCCTGTCCATTGCCCCACACTGTTTCCCCCCGTACTCCTCGTGTGGCACGAACCCAAGTGGTGCCTGTTCCTGCACCCGCCAGACGTGTGCCTGCATCGGACTCTGAGGATCTGGACATTGTGGTCCTAGAGGATGACCAGAAGGACACTTGACTTTAGACGTGAACAACTATTTCATTTTCCCCTTGTAAATAGACTGTTTTCCCTGACGCTCCCTGACGTGTTATATTTTTTTTGCCCCACCCCAATCCAGGTTCACATCTCCCTCTGCATTAAGATCTTCATTTGTTTTCCTTTCTCCCTTCCAAACGGACGGTTGTTCTTATGTACCTTCTCAAAATACAATTTGGAATACTCATAACTTCCACTTGTTTAACTTCATTCTGAATGTCTGGTTCTGAATATGGACACATATTTGGTGGGTCATCTGCTATGCACATAATGGCTGGTTGCAACGATGGGTCACACTTGTAACTGTGTCACACACACACATACCTTCTCACATCTCCAGGCCACCTGCAACGTTACACAGGACATGATACACAACAGATGATTAGTTTTGGTAGGTGTTTATTTGGTGCACACACAAACACGTGATCACATTGTCCCGGGTTCCTGTCACTGGTGAGTGCGACGCCGCAATTTGGGGGGGGATGACCGCTCCGAGTGCTCAGGTCTGGCTCGCCGCCTACGTGGAGGTGGGTACTGTCCAAGGGACTGTCCAGGGTCATCCACATGTGCTGTGGCAGATGGTGTTTGCACACTTGATGGCTGTACAGGTGGTGGTGGTGGTTGTGCAGGTGGCGGGTGTGACAGTACAGGTGGTGGTGGTGGTGGTTGTGCAGGTGGCGGGTGTGACTGTACAGGTGGTGTTGGTGGTGGTTGTGCAGGTGGCGGGTGTGACTGTACAGGAGGAGGTGGTGGTGGTTGTGCAGGTGGCGGGTGTGACTGTACAGGTGGTGTTGGTGGTGGTTGTGCAGGTGGCGGGTGTGACTGTACAGGAGGTGGTGGTGGTGGTGGTTGTGCAGGTGGCGGGTGTGACTGTACAGGTGGTGTTGGTGGTGGTTGTGCAGGTGGCGGCTGTGACTGTGGTGGTGGTGGTGGTTGTGCAGGTGGCGGGAGTGACTGTACAGGTGGGGATGGTTGTGCAGGTGGCAGGAGTGACTGTACAGGGGGTGGTGTTGGGAGTGCCAGTTCAGCCCGCTGGTGTGGATGTCTCCCTTCGCTGTGTTGGTGTGCAGTTGGTACCGGTGTGGGGATGTGCTGTCCTGTGGGCAGATATGATGGCTCCCCTCCCTGCGTTGACCGTGAAGGGAAAGGTTGGCTCACTCTCAAAATGCCCTCCATCATCTTCATGGCCAAGGCATGGTGTCTTGCACTCTCTTCCCTCTGGATGGATAGCATGTCTCGCATATTTCTGGACATGTCCTGCCAAGTCCTATCCATCCTATCCAACACTTGGCTCAGCCTCTCCACCGCCTGAGGGAAGTGGACCATGTCCTGCAGGGAGTCCGACATGGTGGACAGGGTAGCCCCTATGGCACTAATGTCCTGCCTCACATCGCTCTGCTGTTGGAAGAAGTCCTGCTCCCACTGGTCATCACAGCCAGGTGCAGGCCCTCTCTGCAGCTGTCTGCCATGGATGGGATGTGCAGGTCCTACAGCAGGGGGTGGGGTGGGAGGTGTCAGCCTGTGGGCAGGTGAATGGTGCCCAGGGGATTCCAGCAGCACAACAGGGCTGGTACTACCCCCAGATGGTGGAGAGGCTGACAGGGATACACTGTCTAGGGAAGAGTGGGTAGGGGAACCACCATGTTGGTCCTGGATGTGAGGGCTGTGAGGGAGTGATGTCTGTGTTGTGATGCGTGTGTGCTGTGGCTGGTTTGCTCGAGTCTGGGGACAGGCCATGGTATGCCTGGGAGGAGGCGGAGGGACGTTGCTTGGCAGAGGAGTTGATGCCCTGACCGATTTAGCCAGTCTGGCACGATATCGCGCATTGCCATCTTCATCGTCAGACATGTAGTCCTCATCATCCACCAAGCAGAGGTCCTCAGGATATTCTTCCTCCTCCTCCTGAGCAGTGCTTGCAGCCGACATGACAGCTTGGAGGATCAGGGGATTCTCCCCTCTGATTCCACGTCGGCCCGCACTGGTCATAGGCCTGTCATCCTCGTCATCAGCATCCCCTGGAACAGAGGTTGCAACCGTATTAGGGATTGACCTTGTATGACATGTGGTGCAAAACAAGGGTTTGTATCAACTGTACTTTGCATCAACAGATGAGGATCATGTGACCTGTGTAGGGTACCACCACAAATGACAGCTCACACCATAGCACTGAGGTGTTACACAGATACAGGCAAACTCACCAGCTCCAGCCACAACTCTCTGTCCCTTGGTGTTCCCCCCTAGTGTCACCTGCTGGACCTGTCTCCTCACGGGCCTAGCTGTCCCTGAACCAGCAGCTGTAGAGGGAAGTGACAACATTCTCAATTATCTGCATCACCAATTGTCAGACAGGCACATGACACTCCTGATTTGTATTTCACTTTGTACACAACTGCTGATTACATGCAGAGGGGAATCAGGATCTCTGTCATGGCTTTGGAGTCGAAGCCAGTGACACACCTCATGCTAGAATTACCTGGAGGACGGCTGAGCGAGGGTTGGATGTCATACAGTCCCCGGGATGGTGCATGCTGCTGGGGTGTAATCCGGTCAGCATCTGTGATAAGACATACAGGTCTATATTTTGCAACAAGAGATGGTAGCTCTGAGCCAACATGTCATTCTCAATGACCATTTGTGGGTAATCCAGTACGATGTGCAGCATGTTTAGCTCCTGAACTTTACATTTAGGCACCTGCTCACATGCAGCAGTTGCCAGCCGTTCCCTCCACACAGCAGTGACATCAATCAGATGACACATCAACAGACACCTCATGCTAGAATTACCTGAAGGACGGCCGCGCGAGGGTTGGATGTCATACAGTCCCCGGGATGGTGCATGCTGCTGGGGTGTAATCCGGTCAGCATCTGTGATAAGACATACAGGTCTATATTTTGCAACAAGAGATGGTAGCTCTGAGCCAACATGTCATTCTCAATGACCATTTGTGGGTAATCCAGTCCGATGTGCAGCATGTTTAGCTCCTGATCTTTACATTTGGGCACCTGCTCACATGCAGCAGGTGCCAGCCGTTCCCTCCACACAGCAGTGACATCAATCAGATGACACATCAACAGACACCTCATGCTAGAATTACCTGAAGGACGGCCGCGCGAGGGTTGGATGTCATACAGTCCCCGGGATGGTGCATGCTGCTGGGGTGTAATCCGGTCAGCATCTGTGATAAGACATACAGGTCTATATTTTGCAACAAGAGATGGTAGCTCTGAGCCAACATGTCATTCTCAATGACCATTTGTGGGTAATCCAGAACGATGTGCAGCATGTTTAGCTCCTGAACTTTACATTTAGGCACCTGCTCACATGCAGCAGTTGCCAGCCGTTCCCTCCACACAGCAGTGACATCAATCAGATGACACATCAACAGACACCTCATGCTAGAATTACCTGAGGGACGGCTGCGCGAGGGGTGAACAGCTGCAGCCAGGATGTCATTGAGTGCCCGGGATGGTGCACGCTGCTGGGGTGTAATCCGGTCAGCATCTGTGATAAGACATACAGGTCTATATTTTGCAACAAGAGATAGTAGCTCTGAGCCAACATGTCATTCTCAATGACCATTTGTGGGTAATCCAGTCCGATGTGCAGCATGTTTAGCTCCTGAACTTTACATTTGGGCACCTGCTCACATGCAGCAGTTGCCAGCCGTTCCCTCCACACAGCAGTGACATCAATCAGATGACACATCAACAGACACCTCATGCTAGAATTACCTGAAGGACGGCCGCGCGAGGGTTGGATGTCATACAGTCCCCGGGATGGTGCATGCTGCTGGGGTGTAATCCGGTCAGCATCTGTGATAAGACATACAGGTCTATATTTTGCAACAAGAGATGGTAGCTCTGAGCCAACATGTCATTCTCAATGACCATTTGTGGGTAATCCAGTCCGATGTGCAGCATGTTTAGCTCCTGATCTTTACATTTGGGCACCTGCTCACATGCAGCAGGTGCCAGCCGTTCCCTCCACACAGCAGTGACATCAATCAGATGACACATCAACAGACACCTCATGCTAGAATTACCTGAAGGACGGCCGCGCGAGGGTTGGATGTCATACAGTCCCCGGGATGGTGCATGCTGCTGGGGTGTAATCCGGTCAGCATCTGTGATAAGACATACAGGTCTATATTTTGCAATAAGAGATGGTAGCTCTGAGCCAACATGTCATTCTCAATGACCATTTGTGGGTAATCCAGAACGATGTGCAGCATGTTTAGCTCCTGAACTTTACTTTTAGGCACCTGCTCACATGCAGCAGTTGCCAGCCGTTCCCTCCACACAGCAGTGACATCAATCAGATGACACATCAACAGACACCTCATGCTAGAATTACCTGAAGGACGGCCGCGCGAGGGTTGGATGTCATACAGTCCCCGGGATGGTGCATGCTGCTGGGGTGTAATCCGGTCAGCATCTGTGATAAGACATACAGGTCTATATTTTGCAACAAGAGATGGTAGCTCTGAGCCAACATGTCATTCTCAATGACCATTTGTGGGTAATCCAGAACGATGTGCAGCATGTTTAGCTCCTGAACTTTACATTTAGGCACCTGCTCACATGCAGCAGTTGCCAGCCGTTCCCTCCACACAGCAGTGACATCAATCAGATGACACATCAACAGACACACATGTATGAGAAGATTACTGATAGGAAGGGATAAATGACCCCGATTCCTCCCCATTACACTGCTATCACCTTTGCCATTCAGACTTACATATTTCCAGAGTCTCATGTTGTTTGTTGTCAAGTCAGAAAGGGTTTCATGTGTGAGATTTACAATTGTCAGGGACATGATGTTGCTCATTTGTGCTTCCCCACGCATGAAGTCACACATATTTGTATGAGAGAACACAGATGTCTTACGTCCGTCCTTTGAGTGTCCTCTCTTTGCGTACTTTATTTCCCAGATCATGGTACTACTTAGCTGACGATGATTGGTGTCTTGTACAGCAGACATCCAAACCTCTTTTGTCAAACACTAACCTATACATGTGAATACAGTAGGAGAGGAGGCAAGCAGAATGTAACATTGCGGATAGGCTGAAAGGCTTTGATGCCTTCTGCCTGCACTGGATTAGCGTGTTGCTCTTCAGCCTAGTCATTTAGCAGGTGTAACTACATGAAGATTCACCTTAGCAGCCCCTACATTCATCTCAAAGGTACACTACTGGCATAAGTGTTGGCCTCAGCCATGCAATTTCATCGTGGTGTTTCCTATCATTGAATTGCAAGCCGGTTGTGTTTTGGTCACTTCATATGACTCATGGTACTATTGAATGTCCATTCTGCACTCACTTGGCATACATTTTGTGTCATCCTTTCATTAGCCACCAGGGTCTGATCTTGCATGGGTTCAAATGCCATATGTGAGCATATTGTGATGCAGGACAACAGTGTTGTAATACACATGCAACATACGGCGGACGTGAAAGGCACATTTCTTGAGCAGTCAGCCTGATATATTCTTGGGTTCCCCTCCCTTGGCCCAGCACTGGAACAGTGTGTGGGCCCTGAACAGATGTCACAGCCAACCTTGTAGCAGAAGTCAGTGTGTGTCTTTGATTCTGGGAGGACCTCGTTGTACCTACAATGATAAGTGTGTTTTGCTACTTCACATTCTGGCAGCCACATGTGATGCACTAGATTTCTGGCACAAAGGATGAGCACAAGCAGTTGTAGGCACCAGCGTAGCATTAGTGTGTTATACGTAATATCATGATTGCTCCCACATTACTTCGAATGGGCCCACTACCTGGATGCAACCTATATCACAATGACATGTCTACGGATCCTGATGTGCGGTCCACTATTGTGTTTTGTTGATGGCCAACACAGAAGCCAGACAATGTAAGTGGTACATGACCAGCTGTGTGGACTGGGCATTTGATCTATATTGGACACATTCAAAGTTGGACAGTGTATGCATTGTCAATACTAATGACCCTGGGATCTAACTTGTTCATCATTGCCATATTTCAGTCAATTACTTTGATTGCTTACGTCTACAGACACCATTACAACATAGTGGGGACACCCTTTTGAGTAGTTGTGGCACTCGATAACAGGATTGGATTCCCAGGTCTGGGCCTGTTGCTGTAAAACATGTCATGTTCCGCAATTACGAAGGTTTGATGAGCCAAGACATGGAATATATTGTCTTCAGCTGTTCACAATTATAATTATCTAAAGGTGGATGTCCATTGACTACTCCAATAGTAATGCAGCGATTTGTACATCTCTAGTTGACTTTCATATGTGGGCACTACATGTCCCTCGGTCACTCCTGACAATGTATGCATTTTGACCATCTCCTGGACACTTTGACTTACCAGTCGGTGAGGGTGTACGGTGGCGATGCCTCCCAGTAGATGCAGGGACCTCCGCTACGGCAGTTGTCTGTGCTCTGGCTGAATGTGTCAATGGGTGAGAAGAGAGAAAACTAAACAACTGGAATATGTGCTGGTGGAACATTTCTGTGATTTCCCCATTTCTTCTGCATGCTAACAGTGTTTTGCAGTACTGCTGCTGACTGGGCAGGTAGGAGCAGTGGCGCATTGGGGTCGTAATGGCGTGGCAGGGTGGGAAATTTACAACAGAATAGGTGTCTGACTTTTGGACCAGATGGTTCTCTCACCTTCTGCTTTGTGCTTTCAGCTTGCACGGGGTGATTTACTTCATAGAGATTTAGTGGCATGTTTCCACGCCCCTTGTAATACATTAACACCGCAGTTGCGTCACTTCTGTGTCACAGCGCTGGGGTAATACAGGTGACACATTTGGACTTATTCCCTTTTATCTTTTTTTTGTTTATTTTTTTTTTATTTTTTTTTTATTTTTTTATTGAGGATTCATGTTACACTATAGCAATACAATATGAATACATTTTGACTAAATAAGAAAGCTGAATGAGGTATAAGCAAATTACAAAAATTGCCAAAAAAAAAAAAAAAATATGGATAAAGCAAGAACAAGGCATGTAGAAGTCGGTTGACGAATTACATTTCTAGTGTCTAATTGAGATTGGAGGTTGTAAATCATAGAATGATGTGGCGTCGATGTTGATATTGAAGTTAAGATACATATAGTAAAACAAAGAGCCATCTGCCACAATCAGAGGAAGAAAGAGAGCGAGAAGGAACGTATAGCTAATGAGGATATAAATATTAGAAGACAGACGTAGCTATATTCTGAAAATCAGTAAGATTATGACATTCTACTAGTGCGCCAGGCAGCCACTGGTGCCCAAATCTTCAACCCCAATTCTCTTGATTTTTTCCCCTTAAGTTGATACAGAGCCGCCTCCACATTATGTATACCTAGAAATCTGGATAACCACATTTGAAATGTTGGGGCCTGTGTATCTTTCCAAGCTGCTGAGATTAAGATTCTGAGTACAGCAGTAGAGATGAAAATTAGGGCTTCAGACTTATTCCCAATGTTATGCATCTATGTTGATGCCTCACGGTGTGCGGGCCTGCGCAACATTAAACATGCATCAGCTGTGATTTAGCAGGGTGTGTGTTTATTTGGTTATGCCTCGTACAAGTGATGCATTGTAATTGACGGCATTTCACGTAGTCACTTTTCATAGGGTGTTGCCATGCAAACTTAAACCAGCTTGAGGCACCTGTAATGAGTTGCCCTGAGTGTTAGGTGTAGGCGGTCCATGGACATAGTTGGAGTTGCGTCACACTTGCGACACTACTCCAGCAGAGCATCCCCCTGATGCCATCAGTTGCGACACCCATCTGTCTATCCCAGCGCCACAGTGCACCGCATTGTCAATGTGACGCATCCGCGGTTGCACAAGAGTTGGATTGGGTGTGGCATTGTTACTGGGGCATCTCTGCTGTAATTTGTCATTTGCTACTTAGCATGCTGGTGTATTAATGCAACTGGACAGTGGCCATGTTTTCAGGAGTGGAGGAGGGATTTGCCATTTCCATCCCTAAGGATTGTGGGACTTGTAGTGCTACATACAGAGGGTGACACAGGAGTCTGTGACTTACGGATTAATTAATACACTTTGGACTACTTCCTTATTCACACTGACAGTGCAACACAGACCTTCTATTCATGCACTTTCACTTTTCATCCCACTTACCTGGTACCACGTAGCAGACGTCACTGACAGGCAGCCCATGGACCAAGTGGGGGTGTATGGTCGTCAGGATGTCCTCCTCCTGTGTGGTGAGGCGGATGCGTGGTCCAGAGTGTGCGGCTGGGAGGATCTGTTGTAATTCCATCCTGGAGTATTTATCCTTTACCCTCAGCCGCTCATCCTGCCATTTCTTTTTGACGTCCTGCACAGTGCGCCTGTCCTCCCCCAATGCTGTGACAGCAGTGGCTAATTGCTGCCACAGGGCTGCCTTCTGGCTCCCACTGGTGCAGTAGGGTGGGAGTCCATAGAGGCGTTTATGGTGCCTCACAATGAACTCCACAAGCATGGTGGTCTCCTCTGCTGTAAAGTTCCGCTTTCTCTTCATGAGCTCCATTTTCTTGGCCGGTCTCTGCTTGGAAATCCAAACTGCGTGTGGCCAAACCGGTGCCTTCACTGTGTGCTGCTTTTAAATGTTTTTTGCTGCTGGTCAATCTGTGTTAATTGGCTTCAGCTGGATCATGGTGGGGGATGGTAGGCACTAGCAACATGAGGGCTAACTGGAGCTGTTGGCTGGGATTGGCTGGAGTGCGTCAGCTGATGCATGGTGGGGGATGGTAGGGACTTGAACAGGTGTTTCCCCTTGGCTCAAATGATCAATGGCAACAGTAATGTAGTCTGGTCCCAATTCTGATGTTCCGGCCCGAGAGCGGAATTTCCGGCCCGGGAGCGGAGTTTCCGGCCCGAGAGCGGGTATTCCGCCCTTAAAGCGGTCTTTCCGGCCCGCATGCGGACTTCCCGCTCCGGGCCCGGAAACTCCGCTCCGGTGGCGGAAAATCCGGCCCGGGTGCGGACGTAAGTTTAGTGGTCGTAAATGGATTCTGTGAATAGCAAAAGTCCTAAGTTCATTTTGTGAATCGCAAAAGTAGTAAGTTCATTCTGTGAATACCAGAAGTACTAGGTGCATTCTGTGAATACCAGATTGGTACTAAGTTTAGGATTTAGTCTTAAGTTTGTTCTGTGAATCGGGCCCAGCTCCTTCATAGAGATACCCCAAATAAGGGGACGATATTAGTGGGTTTTCTTAAGGGACATTCATTAGTTGAGCTGGTACTGCTGCCAAATGTGTAAGTGGCCACTGCTGGTTATCATTAAGGAAGCAGATGCAGCAGGACTGGGGCCCAGGGATTTGAGGGGCCCACTGCTTCACAGTTATGACTATCTACCTTTAAAAAAGGGTCATCAGAGCTTATCTTCCTTTCAAGCATTAGGACTGAGGTGGTGATCCGTCATGGTGGGGAAGAGGTAAAAGATGCAGGGGAGATAGCCTGCCACTCAGGGCTGCAGTTATCCTTAGTGCTTATTATTCATCAATGGGGATACCCAGTACCATGCAGAACCTGGGTACTAATGTGTTAAACATACAGTCGTTCTGCCACAACACACTTAACTGAATCTAAATTTCTTCAAATTTCTATACCACTAATGTAGCACAGAGAGACACACATCTGTCTAAACACATGTCTTACTTATAAAACACAAACAAATTGTGTTGATTCAAAATATATCCAAACTTTATATGAAGAAATCATGTATGGTTTCAATACAGGACATATACACAAGGTAAAAGTGATATAGGGGAAGTGTGGTGTGAGATGCATATATCACAACAAATTACACTTAGGTAAAAAACAATATGTATAACAATACATTCAGAGATAGAGTGAAAACATATACTGAATCTCAATATGATCTAGAATTCCATTCTTTTTGTTTAGGTCATATGGATTGTCGTACTTCTAGTTATGCGTCAACGTTTCAACCCTAGTATAAGTGCTATTTAAGAGCATCAAACACAGGTCTTCCTCAGGACGAAGAAAGAGGGGTATCTTGTGTATAGCCTATTGAACGCTAAATTCCAATAGCTGTGAATCACTACCGCCTGTTGCTTGGGAGAATCTTCCTGGGTGGACACTCAGGCCCTTGTTGGTCGTGAAACCATTGGTACACAAAAATTGTAAAGGTGATAAGGACATACAGCCTCTTAATCAATGAATCCCATTTTGAAATAATTGGCACCTTGTGCTTGTTATTCCTCTCTGGATTATAAAGACCGAGGCACCGGTTGGTGATTCCAAGGTCACCAAAATCAATATTTTATTTTAATTTTTCAGGAGTCAGCACGTCGTGCTTGGTTCTCCTCCCGTGTGAAATGCTCAAAGTTGTCACATCGGTGTAGAAATATGCAGGGGCAATCACGCCTCCATGCAGCATTAGGCTCCTAAGATCCAGGAACAATTAGTTTCCATGGATTATTGTCTGTACTTGAAGCAGCATAGTACTCAGTGCGTCTTCTCCTTAGTGCAGCAGCTGTAATTGCATTGAGGTGAAAAAGTGTGAGGGACTCACAACACCCCAATTATGGGGAGTATCTTGTTTGGGATAATATCTGTTTTTGTTTGACGCATTTGCTGTTTTATAAGTCTCATATTTAGTGTGGTTCATAAGTTATAGAGAAAGTATTCCTGAAATCAACTCATAGGCCCCTCTACCTGCACACAGCCATGTCCTTCCTGCTTTCCCAATCCTTGCCATATAGTTTTGGAGGGGGGCCCAACCTCAAAACATTTTGCTCAGGGGGGCTCAGAGTAAAAAAGTTTAAAGACCTCTGATTTAGAGTAACTTTACGCTCAGATTTTGAGAACAACCAAAAGTTATGTTATGTTAAGCATACTTATAAAGCTCATGGCTGCCCCAGCAATGGGGCGTCCCAGCACTGAGACGGACTGGTGGGTATCGGGAAGGATTTACCTAGAGGTTAGAAAATCCCAGGTTTTAATCAGTTTCCTAAATGCCCAGTGATCTTGTGTGCCCGAGCAGCAAGTGGGGCAGAGTTCCATAGGGTGGGTGCCATGGCCCTGAAAGAGCACCCCCCTGCTCTTAGCCTGCGTCCTCGGGGTACAGGCTAAATGCAGATAAGCCGAGCGCAGGGCTCTCATCGGAACATACGGAGAGCACATCCCTTGCAGAATTTGGGGGCCTTGGTGATGCAAAATCTTGTGCGTAGTACAGAGAGTCTTGAACTGGACTCTCTAGTCTATCGGCAGCCAGTGCAGCCGATGAAGAAGATTGGAGGCATGGTAATGCTTTGGTAGGGCAAAAAGAGTGCGTGCAGCCGCGTTCTGTGCCCGTTGGAGTCTTTTGGTTACGGTCTTGTTTACGCCGAGTAAGAGCCCATTGCAGTAGTCTAGTCGGACTGCACTGCAGCCTGGACAATCGTTATTCCAAAGTGCAGAAGTGAATTACATGTGTAAATTACACACAAGTGTAAACTAACTTTGTGAATTGCCCGACTGTGTTTAAGTGTGTATGTGTGTAGCTGTTTGAGTGTGCGTGCATGTGAATATGTGTAGGTGAACAAAAGTGGAGAAGTGTGTATGAGTTATAATGTGTGTTTGGGGTTATTTATCTAACGGTTAGTGAGTTTGGATGAATACTTGAGTGTCTCATAGAATTTGTGCATATGGGTGTCTGAATGTGTGGTTGGGTCTTTGCACATGTATGTAATGGTGAGTGTGTTCTGGTGAGTGTTTGTGAATGGGCATGTGAGTGAGGATGAATTTTTTATGTGATTGCATGACTGTGAATGTGTATGAATGACTGTATTGGAGTGTGTGTGCTTGAAAGCATGTACCTGTGTGAGAATTTGAGCCTGCATCCTAAGGTGAGTGTGTTTGTTGGTATGTGTGGATAAATGTGTGTGGTTGTTTGTCTGGAGGTGTGGGTGAGTGTTTAATGATGAGTATGTGTTAGTAAGTGTGTTTGGGAAAGTGTGTTTATGAGTATTCCTTGGTATGTGTGCATTAACATTCTTCTTAATTCCTTTTGGTATAGCATATCCCTATTACTCGGCTTTACAGAACAACCCTGGATAGTATAACTATCATACTGGATAGTATAACAATCATACTGTATAGTAAATAATCTACACTTTCAAGATTCCAGATGCTTTCCATCTATTAACTTTGAATAGTTTTGGTTTCTAATAAAGACATCTAACCACTTTAAGAGATGCACACAAATCACTCACTTTGCTTACATATGCTCCCATACAACTTGCATACGAGCCAATGTGATTTTACATATTTTGTTGAAGTCTCTTTATTTTTATCAATTTCACACAGCTGAACTATAACTGTTAAGAATCTTAGAAGTTTTATTTGCTCAGAACTTTTATTGATAAATGACTATGAGGGGTGTTATCCTGCTTGCCTCTGACTCTCCCGGTGCTCCCTCGCTGTCATCGCTGCATTCTGCTGCCCCCGCCGGATCTCTGAAGCCTCCCCTGGTGGGACGTGGGGCCCAGGGGCCACGCAGCATCCGCTGCCATCGGCGCTCCATTAATTACACTCTGGGGTGGACTTCAACCCCCAGAGTGCACCAGTGCATCGTTGCCCTTCACACCTGCAGCGAGTGAGGGGGAAGCGGGTGGCCAACGCGCTCATAGCGCAGCCTCTCCTCCCGTGGCGCGGGTGTTATCCTGCTTGCCTCTGACTCTCCCGGTGCTCCCTCGCTGTCATCGCTGCAATCTGCTGCTCCCGCCGGAACTCTGAAGCCTCCCCTGGTGAGACGTGGGGCCCAGGGGCCACGCAGCATCCGCTGCCATCGGCGCTCCATTAATTACACTCTGGGGTGGACTTTAACCCCCAGAGTGCACCAGTGCATTGTTGGCCTTCACACCTGCCGTGAGTGAGGGGGAGGCGGGGCCAACACGCTCATAGCGCAGCCTCTCCCACCGCGGCGCGGGATGCGCGCGGGACGTAGCCCGACAAAGCCCGGACCAAGGGCGGGCTCGTCTGAGCCTGTCAGAGGCCGAAGGAGGCAGGGCTGGGCCACATTATTTGGCCTTGGCAGTGGCATTTAACACTGTTCTGACCTCTCATCTGGAAACATCTGGCGTTAAGGTAATGTGAAGCAGTTTACTGCTTATTGCCCTTTGTTATTGTTTGGTAGGTCTACAACCGGGTAATTGGGTCACTATATGATAAAAAATGAGTAAATTAAGAGGTGTAGCCGGGACCCTGGACGCATTTATTGTAAGGGCCGAGTCGCTCTTAACGCACGAAATCCATTTGACTGAAAAACGGCTGTCTTTGGACCCTGCCACGCTACAATCTCGTCTGTCGCTGGGGGGTTCTGCTAGTGTTATCACAACTTGTCCGAATACATCAAACATATCACCAGCGAGGCCTGACTTTGTTTCCCCTAACCCACCCTTATCATTTTTGGACTCT
Source organism: Triturus cristatus (assembly GCF_964204655.1). Taxonomy (NCBI): domain Eukaryota; kingdom Metazoa; phylum Chordata; class Amphibia; order Caudata; family Salamandridae; genus Triturus; species Triturus cristatus. Next base: position 721,873,239 of record NC_140591.1, read on the forward strand.
CCTAATGTGTCTGTCCGAGATGTGCCCTGCATGAACACCAGGGTAAATGCTGCAAAGGCGCAAAGAAATATCAAATCAAGTGCCCAATCCACACAAAAAAAGCATGCTGCTATCGCTAAATCTAACTCTAAAAACGCTAAAGGCCGTCAACTTGTCAGCAGCTCAAATAATCATGCGGCTGCCATCACAAATTCAGTAGCGACCCAGACAGACACGACCTTTGAACCTACGTGTAATGAGGTCAACACAGGTGCTGTGGGGGGAGCCATACATACAGGGTCTGCAACGGAAGCACTTGAGACTATGCTGGTTATCATCAAGCATGTGATTAATAAAAACTTTGAACTGTTGTGGGGGAAATTAACCCCTTCGGTGCTCATGACGGAACGGTTCCGTCATGAGCCACGGTTGAGCTGTGCTCATGACGGAACCGTTCCGTCATGACCACGCCCGCGCAAGATTCCGTCAGCACAGCGGCGGAATTTGCGCAGCATGGAAGGGGTTAAAGCAACTGGACTGTATTGTGGATAACTTAAGTGGTGGGAAGTTGAATAAAGTTCCTGACGAAGCGGGACGAGGGAATCCTACAACATCTGTGGTCAATAAACATGGGCTTGTGATGCAATCGATGGGTGCTGCTCTCCCTCCTCAGGTTACCCCCTTTGTCAATTCTAGTGTATCCTGTTGTAACCAAAACAATTTTTCTGTGCCAAATCCTATTCTTGCCCAGAGGGAAAGTTTGGGCACATCTCAAATACGTAATATAAATGACTCCAATGTGGCATTAGGGAGTGCGAACTGTAATCCGCCTCAGCAGGGAACTATTGTGGCTGACCCAAACAATGTTGTTGCAGATGACCATAGGGATATACATTTAAGTCCTAACACAGATGTCCTAAGCCTACCACCGGTCTCTAGTCCTTATGTGTTAGTATTGGCTGGTGTTCCCAACCTTGTTGAGGTACAGAGGGAGTCCTGGCTAGACCTCCTCAATAAATCTGCAGATTGGCTACGTAAACACAAAGGTTTCCACCCCTCTTTAATGAATGAAATTATTATGGCCAGGAGAGTAGGGTAAGTTGGCCAATCGGATAAGAACATTAATGGAGATTGTATCGTCCTTAACTTTCGCAGACCACAAATGGTTCGCCATTTACTTAGCGTTCAAGAGCAATCCCTTTTACAATGTACTGACATTTGTGCACTCCCTTTAGGTTATTTTTATAAACCACCAGTCATACTGTTTAGGGATGCCCATGTAATACCGTTGGTAGCCAACAGGTTTCACGCAATTTCTAATTTAGATGCTCAGGAATGACAATTACCATTGTTGACCAACCCACAGGTTTATGAGGAGGATCATTTAGATGCCTTACTTTCATCCTCTAATGATAAACCAGCTCCAATTAGGGTAAACAGGGGAGCCAACCTGAGCATTTTAAGCTGGAATGTGGTAGGACTCCAACCCAGGCTCGGAGAACAAGATTGGCTGCGCATAGTAAAGGAACAAGACGTAGTCATGTTGCAGGAGACCTGGGCTACTGACGATCTACATGTCGAAGGGTTCCACTGTTTTAGCGTAGTAGCTCCAAGCCCCAAATCGGGTAGACCATCAGGAGGGCTATTTATTGGGATTAACGTGGCTGCTGGAGGCAGCTTCAAGGTTCTCACAACTAATAGTAGAAACTATCAAGTTGTATTTTTTTAAAGGAGAGTTTGTTTCTACTTGGTAAATTTTTAGAATAATGATTTTTATTCCGTTACTAATAGGAACTTCATTGGGCTTTTTGATTTTATTTCTAACTTAGATAGCCAGCGAAACATGGAGGGATTCTCTTGGGGGAGATTTTAACGCTAAATTACCGGTATGGCACATGACGAAGGAACAAGCAATCCTGGGCCCTCATCCCGTAGGGACGCAGAGTTAGCAGTGTTCTTAAGATCATTCAATCTGACCAATGTTATGGATTTGTGAGCAGCCCTAACACCACTGATAACAAACTACCAACATTTAGGAGAAGGGGTTGCTCGTCAATTATCGACTTTATTTTTATTTCCCCCTGTCTTGAAGACCAACTAATGGCCGCTGAAGTCATCGCCACAGATTATAGGGATCATAACCCCATCAAAATAGTACTGAGCTCTGCACCTCAGCCCGTTTTTCCCTCCGAATACGGGGCAAAAAATCTCACGCCCTCAACTGATAACTTAAGATTAACCTGAAAGGGTATGGCGAACTTTTTAAAACATTAGTTAGGGGCCATATGCATCTTATTAATTCTTGTTTGTCATCACAGATTGCACACACTGAGGTAGTCCAGGATTTCTCCAAATTGTGCCAAGTCATTAAAACTCTCCTGTCGAAACCTGCCCCTTTGGTAGGAAACAATCCTAGATGGTTCGACCGTGATTGCACATTGGCCAATAGGAATCTCCGCAGGGCACTGTCATCTAACCCGAGGTGTGCTATAGACGTACAATTGGCAAGGCAGAAATATAATATAGTAATTTCAAACAGGAAGGGAGCCATTCTAAATGAATGTTGGGAAACTTTATCACAGGCCGCAAGCATAAAAAAGGGGAACATTTTTTGGTCCGCAGTAAGGGAGCTTCGATTGATGGGTCAGCTACTAACCCCCATTAGCTGCAATATCTCGTGTGAGTCCTGGGAAAATCATTTCTCAAAAATGTATGCTACTCCCCAACCAGAGTTTGATCAACATGATTATGGCCCATTTACCACCATTGAGCTAACTATTTCCGAGGTAGAAGAGGCCATTCAATAGAGTATTGGGAACAAAGCACCTGGCCCAGACGGGCTACCAATTGATTTAATAAAATGGAAACCAGACTTTTGGGCCCCGCTACTTTTGAATGTTTTTAACAGTTTAACCCACGCTACGCTACCAGACACATGGGCTAAGAGCATTATAGTTCCAATCTTTAAAAAAGGAGATCAGTCCCAGCCTAGTAATTATAGGCCGATCTCATTAATTGATAATACCCTAAAAATATTGGGGAGAGTCTTGTATAATAAAATTTTAACCCGGACAGAGGAAAATAGTATCTTAGAGCCCTGTCAGCTAGGCTTCCGTAGCAAGGTGGGCACTAACGAACAATGTCTCAACCTTAATTTGGTTATTGGGAAATACACCATTGCACGGAAGTCTCCAGTCTATCTGGCCTTTATGGATTTGTCCTCAGCGTTTGACCTTGTCAATAGGTCAAAGCTCTGGACAATACTTTTGGCATATGGCTTGGATGAGCCTCTGGTACATTTTCTAGCGCACCTTCATAAAGACCTCCAGGCGCAGGTGAGGATCGGCATGGGTGGAGAGGTTTCGGGAACCATGAAGGTAGGAAGGGGAGTCAGACAGGGTTGTGTCTTGGCCCCCCTCCTTTTTATTATCTATATTAACGGGCTGAATAATCTGCTTAAAACCTCGACCCATGATGTTTCTATGATTAATGACAAAACTCTCCCCGTGCTACTATACGCAGATGATGCGGACCTCATAGTCCGCACTCCGAACTCCCTGTGTATTTTAGTACAGACTTTTGTTGGGTATATGGATAGCTTGGATCTATGTGTCAATTTTAACAAATCATTTTTAATGTCCTGTGTCCTGGGAAGCAACAGCTAAGCTCTATTGTAGTGGGTAGCCAGAAACTGACAAACACCCATACATTTCCCTATCTTGGGTGGGTCTTTGCTTTGAACGGCTCCTGGACTGAGCATCTTGCTTACGCCAGGAGCAAGTTCTCAAAGGCCACCAATTCAATCCTTAGCCTTCCCCGTTCAAAGACCACTGGTGCCATATCAGCTATTTAAATTTTTTTAAATTCCAGTGTGTGCCTGTGGCCACTTATGGGGCTGAGATTTGGGGTATCGCAAATTGTTCCTGCATCCAGCAGGAAGAAAATAGGTTCTGCTGGAAACTTTTGGGTTTCCCAATCTCTACCCCACAATATATCTGCCACAGAGAACTTCACCTTAATTTTATATCGGACTTTATACGTGCCCGCCCGGCTCTTTTTTGGTTATCGATATGGAAGAATCAGGCTGCCTCCCTCACTAGAGAGATTATTAATGACTGCCTCACGTGTGAGAAAGGGATGAAAATTCCTTGGCTGAGTGGAGTACACCAAAGCTTGCGCAGTGTCAATAAAGAAAGTATTTTCTTAAACCCAAATATAGTTGACACTGTGCCAAAAAAGGAGCTAAGGGATGTTCTCTAATCTTTATATAATACAGAAAGGATTGGTTTGGAATCCAAGAAATCTTCTGTTCTTAGTTATATGTCTATTGAACAGTATCAGCATCCCCTACCTATATATCTCACCCTACGTATGAGCCATTGGGAAAGGAGCCTATTTTTCCGTTTTAGAGCAGGAACTGTCAGATTTGCACTGCGTTTCCCTCTTGGCTTTCAGAAAAACACAAGAGTCCCTATCATTAATCTAAAAAGGCCTACGGTATTGTCCTCAGCCAAGTGTCGAATGTTCACAGACTCAATAGATTATCTCAGAAAAAAGGGTTTACCCTACGAACAATACACTGTATATTGTATATGCACTGAACAAAACCTTTTGAGAAACTTATTCTTTAAGATCAAGATCATTTATTACATTTAAAAAAGAGAAATGAATTATGTAACATATCTCTACCTCCCAAAATGGGTTACAATCTTTAATTATCACAAATAATCACAATTAAAATTAGTCATCCTAGTAAAAAGTCGACGCAGCGTTTCGGTGATTTCTTAATCTGTCACCTTCTTCAGGACTAAACAGTTTCATCAAATCTCATCTTAAAATTGAATAGACGTTTGAAAAGACTATCCAAGGGGGATGACCCTCCAAATTTATATTTTCTGCCTGCTGGTTATTCAGCCTTATTATTAGTTGAGGTAATATATTTTATCCGCAAGAGCCACCGTAAATGTATTCATTTGTCGAGAAGAGACCACTTTAAATCTTTTAGGGACTTTTATCTCGCAATGCTCAGGAACGTGCAAATCCTTTTCTTTTCTTCAATTTTTGTCATATATTAAGGAAGTTGCACCAGATAGGTCTAAAGGAGTGATTATTCTCAATTTCTCTTCACTTTCCACTGGATTGTGTTAGAACCTTCTGAAACAAAGTCGGCCTCCCTGCTCTTGCGGACCCTTCGAAAATGGCATATTCGAAGGGTCCGCAAGCGAAGGGAGGCCTATTAGTCTGGACAATGCCTATTCGTGCTTAGTTTCCATGGCCGATGAAGAGCTGATTTTCCGTATAAGCACCTTTTTGAGAATTGCCATTAGAGCACGTAAGACTATGCCCTATTCCTGAGTTTTTATTATGACTGACTATCTCTGTGTAATTGCTAGTTGATATAATGTTTTATTAACAGTAAATTATTCACTCATTAACAATGAAGTACTTTTTTAACCTGTCATTTAATTTATCAAATGCTATAGTTATATCAATACAAATGTTTTATTATCATGTACTGTTAACCCTCCATCTGTCATTCAATTTGTCACGATGTTGTGCTTTTATGGGTACTAAGCTACCCGAATAAAGTTTAGGAACTGAACTGAACTGACTATGCAGAGACATTGCAGGGATTTCAGATAAAGATGGGATAAGTTGAATATGGGCTACTTGTGCTGTGTTTTCAGATAACAGGTCAACAATGTGGTGTGAAATCCCATGTTGTTATATAGACCTGACAGTACCAATCATATATTGCATTGAGCTTGCCATGAAATGCACCTTTGCCTCCTAAACATGTAGAGTGCTGAGGGGTTTAAATGATGTTCAGGGCTCCATCAAAAACATCCTCTAAGTGTGGTTCATCCATTTGAGATGCTTCAAAATGGCCAGTATTGAAGTCAGGCCCTGCTGGTTTCACCAGGAGATCATCCCTGGTCACAAGTAGCTTTGATGAGCTTCAAGCAAATATGTTAGGGGGATTTTTGTGTACCGGATAGTTTTGTGCTGACTTGGACAGTGCCTTGGCAACTTGCATGAAGGATCAGTTTATGACCCCCAAACCTCAGGCATAAAAATGCAGACATATCTCCTTGTTTCCTACTTTTTTAAGCATCAAGGGAGTTACTACTCAAGTGAGTCAAATTTCTACCTAAGTATGACAGGGACAGCAAAGTTGACTGGTCATCCATTGGCAAGGTGTTTTGATGCCTCTGGATGCCATCTTCTTCAGTGAGCCCAGGTAAAGATAGGTTTGTTTATGAACACTGGATAGTGAATATTATTGAGGCATACAGCCATCCTAAAAAAGACCGTTCCGCGCTTCAGAAACCTAATCAGGCTTTTGAGAGCCTTACCAGAAAAAATGCCTAATTTGGAGCATGGCGAATGGGTTGCTCCATAACAAACTTGACGAATATCCCATTTGTGGTATTACAAGTGCAAAGTGACTAGAATATGATAGGCTAGTGCTTTGCAAAATAATTAACTAAACATTTATTAAATATTTCCAGAAGGTATTAGATGTACACAGCAGTGGCGGTTCCTCCACTATGGTGGAGGAGCGTCACCCCACGGCTTTCAAGCAGTGCGAGAAGCGGAAAAATAAAATTACAATAACTTTCAGTTATTATCATTTTATTTTGTGCTGCTTTGCGGGCACGCAGGCTGCTCTGCTCTTGGGACAGGGCAGGGGAAGAGTGGTTTGCCCACTCCTAAGTGCACAATGACTGATTGGCCAGCCCTCTGGGGCTGCCCAAACCAGTCATGCACACTTTCCTCGTTCTCCATGCAGGTAAGTGATTTTTTTTTAATTTATGTTTTATTATGTGAATCCTTGCATGACCCCCCCCCCCCCAACCTGGTGATTTTGACGCTGAAACTTGAGTATCCGTGTTTATCTACCCAGAAAATTACAAGTAAGGTCCTTATATAAAAAAAGGTTTTTTTATACATACATCTCTTTGAAAACCAGGATATTGCTGGGAAAGGGGATTTTTTTAAAACAGGATCGCTAGTCTTGAGGAAGGCCACATGCCCCTTAGTGCGCAGTTAAAGTGACTGAAACATGTCGACACTAAAGCAGTAGGGAGAGACAAAGGGGTTCTAACTACACCGTAGACCATCTTTATTTTTTTCATTTTTTAATCCTACACAGGAAACCCATGATTAAAGGCTTTGAAGGGTATTCCTGAGGTAGTTCTACATCTTCACTGTGATTGCCCGCTTATATATGGTTTATTGTTTGGATCCCTGCATATTTGTTTGTGCCCCCCCCTTCCTTTGCTCTATCCCAGGCATTGGTCTGCAAAGGGATGTTGTAGCTGCCCTATGACAAAGCATGCCACTATTTTGTGGGTGAGGGTAGTGCGTTTTTCCCATTGGGGTGTTTTCACTACACCAGTCTCTTCCTCCTTTTCCTCTTACTGGGGTTAATCTAGTTCATTATAGAGACGAAGGAAACGGAGTAGTACCACTCTCCCCTTCTTTGGTGTGTGATGAACTTGGTGGTATAGTGACAGAGTGTGCCTGCAGGGTAGCGCTTTGGCGATTGCATGATATGTAGAACAGAACTTATCTGGAGGGGGGTAGATTAAGTGTCCACTGTATCTAAAGCTTTAACCCCTTCAGTGCCACGCCCTTTCCCCCTGCTGTGCCGGGCGTTGCACTAGTGGGTGGGGTTCATGACGAGATAGTCTCGTCATGGGCACAGCGCAACCGTGCTCCATGACGAGACTATCTCGTCATGGGCACTGAAGAGGTTAAAGGACTCCAACAGGGCATCCCATTCCAGTGCTCCGGGTGTTTTCCGTAGGCCGTGGTACTCGTCTCTGTGCTGTGCACCACAGTATGCTAGACAGGGCCGGACTGGCTACCAGGCGTTTTGGTGTGCTGCCAAGCTGGGGGCTGATTTCGTTGATGGGGACCTGCGTGTGCTTAACCCCTTCGCTGCTGCGGACATTCCGCTGCAGCGCTGGGGGGGGCAGGGGGGCAGCGCGGTGGGCCTGTGCTCATGACGGAGCCGCTCCGTCATGAGCCACAGTTGAGCTGTGCTCATGACGGAACGGTTCCGTCATGACTCCGCCCATTTGCGTTGTCGCCCCGCACAGGCGGGGAAACAGCGCCGCGCAGGCGGAGCGGCCGCCGACAGGATTGTCATGACGGAACCGTTCCGTCATGAGCACACGGCAACCGTGGCTCATGACGGAACGGTTCCGTCATGAGCAGGGAAGGGGTTAAAACCATTTGTTTTGCTTTGTTTATTTGTTTATTTAGGAGTCCCCATCAACAAAATCAGACCCCACTGCAGTGAAATCAGCTCCCAGCTCGGCAGCACACCAAAACGCCCGGTAGCCAGTCGGGCCCTGACGCTAGACCCCATTTCTCGACTTCCTTCCACCATTGAGAAACAGTGGGCACTCGTGGGGATTTCTAGTGTCTTGTTAAGAGGTGTTTGGCCAACAAAAGCGCCGATCTATAAAACGTGAAACCATTTTTGTGCTTTTGGGTCTGAAGAACAGACCTTAATTTCAGTGCTCCAGTGACTGCCAATGATTTTGTTCGGTGAGTTCCAACAGGGTGGCACTAATTTGCACCCATTAAGAGGTTAATATTGGGCAATCCCACAGCATGTGTAGACATTTTGCATCTGGAGTGTGACACCAAGGGCATGTTGAAGTGACTTTGGAGAACATTGTGTGAAGTCTGTGCGTAGTAAGGTAAGCTCAATGTAATATAGAATGTTCAGTCAATTTGAAGTTGGAGTTGCAGGAACTTTTTGGGGGATATTCTATAAGGAAGTCCCATTACTTATCCTGAAGACTACGAGTTAGACCCTCCTCCCATTTAGTTCTCAAGGGGGTCAGCAAGACCAGTAGATGTGTACAGAGACCGCGATATAACCAACGTATCAAGTGTCTGCAGTGTCCCATTGTGTGAAGTGCTTGAACTAGCTCACAAGTGGGAGGCTTAGCGGCTTCTGGAGCCCAGTGATGTCATACATAACAGGTTACACTGGCATGGGTTCAATAGAGTGTATCTGGTAGTCCCGAGGTACGTTTAAAATCTGCACTTACATCGCTCTTTTATGCAGTTGTAATGGCTTTAGGGAGATGAATTTTGCAACCACAGTTTTCCACCATCCAAAGTCCCCCTCTCCCAAAACATCAAAATGACAAATTCTCTTATTTTGCACTTTCATTAAGGAGGTGTTTGTTGTCACAGTTTCATCTCTAACTGCAATAGCTTTCTTACATTGCTGTTGTACGTGACTTCTTTGGTCCTCCTGTAGTTCCTCAAAATGTGAACTGGGTTCGATAGCTAGTTTATATTACAGTAAACTCAGATGTTTTTCTCCTCCTATACAAGCACTTCAGTGACATTAGAAATTGTCTCGGATAAGTCAGGTAATTGATTGACTCGTCAAAATACCCAATAGGAAAATCACAATTTAGCTTGACTCCAAAGTGCATAAAAGTGATTCTCAAATGTTTCCACATTTGTCTCCTGACATCATTATTGGAATTTGCTTTTATTCGTATTAACATTTAACAGGACGTGAGACTGTAGCATCATCCCAAATTAGAAGATATCTTCCAAATTTTCCTGTAGTTGACCTTGTCTAGAATTGAAAAACTGTCTAAAGAAAATAGCATTGGAATATTTTGTGATTTTAATTATTTGTTGATGATTTGCTAATGTCAATTATAACAATAACCATCTTCAACATTAGATATTATCTAGCTTATGTCTTGAGATTCGCTAAAATATTATTGTGATACTACATGAAAACATATTATGAACAATGTAGAAGGCAAATCAGTCTCTAACATAACCTAAGTATGTCGACATGCTCTTATGATTACTGGTGCTTCGGGGTCAAAGGTTTCCGAAGTGTATGTCTCAAAAAGCTAAGAGGTATCATCGTGCTAAGATTTCATGGCAAATGTACACTCTGGATGTGGCTTTCTAAGAGGAACAAGATGTCTTTTCGCATTCATTCTAAAGTAAATGTCTCAAGTAGTTATTTTATTGTATGAAGCTTTTTGTTTGTGATTTTGATGTGTTATTTTTTGGTCTAGTATTGATTTTAGACACTCTGCAAATGTATTTCAATTGAACTGATACACAACTGAATATAAGGCAGATGCATGTTCTGTCAACTGACTTTTGCATTGTCTGGGATGAATTTGTCGGTCTTAAAAGCAATCAAACCACACCAATATATAGTTTCTAAGGGGTAATTAGCATCCTATTCTATGAACAAACATAGAAAAAACAAACTGCAGGGGTCTTATCTCATAAAGGAACCACGGAAAGCGCTAATTTAAGATTGGTGTCTGTCACAGTTTTGGGTAGACTGATGTCTTAAATAGTTGGAGAACTGTAGCAGAGGTATTTTACATCCAGAACCAGTGGTAAGTAAATGCTTGTCACTGGAACTTTGAGACAAATATTCTGCTTTTGGTTATCAGTCTAGATGCATTTGCTGACATCTCAAAAGTAATTACCGAGCACAACAAAACACAACAAAATAAAAACACGACAAAACATAATAGGGCATAATATCACAAAAAAGGCAGAACACAGCACACAACAACCACGGTGCAATAGAATATAATGCAATTATAAAGAACAAAAACACAGCAGCACAAAAAAACAACACAGCATCACCCTAACAGAACACAACAAAAAAGCTAAAATATTCTTGTCACACATTATTTCCTCCAGGAATATTCTTTTTTAATCCGGTGGCAATAGGTATTTGCACCAAACATCGCTTTAGTTACCACAAAAAAAAAATAATAGTGCTAGTCACAATTGTTTTTTTTATAAGGCCCCAGAGCTCTTCTGAATTAGGAAAATTTGATTTTTAGAAACTGCTCGGTGGATGTCTGTACACACTGAACTAGAGATGGTGCAAGATCAGTAATGAACAATGATAGCCAGAAGCATCAACCGTTCGCTGTGAGGTGCGCTTTTCATTGCCTTCTACGTTTTACGAATGCAAAGCCATCCTCCCCTACAGTATCATTCAGTTTATCAGATTTCTTCATGGTGCAGTTCACTGTGAATCTTCAAAGCACATACTATGTATGCATATTAAATACAAATAAATTATGAATGGGTTGTTACACAAATATGTTATCATTCAGCTGTGGAAATCCAAAGAAGAAAAAGTGATCATACTCTTTAATTTTATAAATTCAATTTGAAAAATTGACTGTTAAATAGGAAGCGTTAAGGAAATGCTATTAAAGTATAAATGAATGAAATAAAGCCAACAAATGTATACCTCCATTTATGACATATATTTTCTGATAATAGTCAAAAAATCCTTTACTGGCTGCTCTTGAGCCGAGTTTATTTTTGGCAATGTTGGCCTGTCTTAAAATAATCTTTTCACACGGTTATCATTTAAAGTCTTCAATGCATTTCTTTGGCCTTTCTTCTTAATGCTTGTAAGACATTGTGGTATTATTCCGTCGGGTTCAGAGTAAATGTGCAAAAAAAGATGCCAAAAGTACTGTCTTCATTGGGAATGAACTACACTCAATCAACAAGCGCTTTTCCACATATTATTTTCCAAGCACTCATTGTGCTTAAGAAGATAAAAACACACAACGGCACCCTCAATAGCCTTTGGCTGTTTAAAAAATTAAGAAACTTTTTTATGTCATTTTTTATTAGCAATTCTGTGAAACAGACATAGTATATTTACCTCCAGAGTTTGATATACAAGATAGTGCTAAATGAGAGAGCTTGAGAAAGGGTACATTAAATGCATAGACCACCTGCTTCTTATTTAGTGACTGAAATAAGGCGCATGTTGCGGGGCCTATTCACCAAGGAACGCTGGAGTACATAGAGCCGCACTCATGTAGTACAAATTTACATCCTCTTATGCCTATGTGAATAGACCCTGAAACTTCTACAATGTGAATAAACCGGAAATATCCAGATAGTAGTTATATAAAGTTACTACCAAGAGACAATACAGTGCCCTCTTGGCTCTTTTCCTAATAGGGACTTGGACGATTCAGGACCAATTCACAAAGGCTTGTAAGAGTACGTAGAAGACTATTCCTGTAGTATTACTTCCCATACTCATAAATGCTATTCTGACTCAGCCCCAGTATGTTTTTCTCAGGAAAGTAGTTATAAAATATGTTCCAAAGAGCCTTAGACATTTTCATCTTTAACTTTGTTTTCCCCTCTTACCCTTTATAGTCGTCAGCTGTACTTGGAAAATAATAGCGTTTTTTCGTCAGTGTCGTCCCTCAGTGGTCAAGAAAGAGGTACAAATATATATATTTTTTTAAACTTCGAAGATTGCAACAAATCATGTTTGATAAATTTGAGCGTTTTAGGATATCATTTGAAATAGAAAGGCTGGGTCTTCTTATATATTTTGGATGGAGTATTTCTCAATAGAGTTTGGCAGTACTGCTTCTGTGCGAGTTGCTGTAAAGAATCTCTTTATTGATTTTTGTAGTTTGATTAATTTCTTCAGGAGAAAAAAGAAATAGGGAAGACAAATGGCATTTTTAGTTATTAATGTTTCTTGTAGGGTTGCTTATCAGAAAAAAATAGTCGGGAGTGCCGCCTCACAATGTGCGAGAAAGGGCACACACACGTTGATGCCTCAGCGCCGGAACCGTACCGCCCAAATCCATACTGTATTATTTCTCTTCTATAATGAAAGGGAAGGCGCTTGTCTTTCACAAGCCACAATTCCTCACACGAAAAAAAAAAAACTATGGGCGCGGCCTTGGTTTGACTAAAAAAGAGCAAAAATGGTTCATAGCAACATCCAGTGTTAGCGAAGCAGTTTGAAAGGAATACGTGCTTGGAGAACGCTCATCGTTTGTTAAGTCTGTTAATTGTTAAGGCCAAGACACAACAAAGCGGCTTCCGTAGTGCCGCAAAGGCCTCTCTTGCCTCATTACATATAGGGAAACTTCTTAAAAGGTTTACAAGAGCTGCCTTTTGTCCGTGATTCCAATAGAAAAGGATGGAAAGGCAAAGAGTCCGTCTTTTTTCCCCTTCAGATTTATATCTGAACGCGACCCCAACGTATTGAAGCGCTTTTCATGAGCACAACTTATGTTATACAAGGACACCTTCTTTTTATGTAGGCGCGGGTAAATTAAGTAATTTGCCCAGAATCACACCATGCTGAGCCGAAGCCGAGACTCGAACGCTGTTCTCCAGCGCCACAGTCCGCAGCTACCCTCTCTCCTTTCTGACCCTTCTTGTGAGTAAAATTGCCTTCATGCATCTGAACATTTTCGGATGCAGCGAGGCCACAGACGGTCCTGCGGCTCCCTCTCTGGTTCAGAGCCCCGCGCTTTACGAGAGAGAGAGGGAGAAAAAAAGGTTGACGGGCAGAGTGCCTGATAACGGATTACACTGGGAGTGAGAAGCTGACCCGCCGTCAGCAAATGTTAATCATTTTTACACCGAAGTGAGTGTAATGTTTCTATAGGGAAATGGCTTCAATCAGGTCGGTGCAAGGAGCAGTTTGTATAATCGGATTGCATATAAGGTTTGATCGCTCTCCAGCTTAATCCACTCTCTAGGCACCGTTTAGGGCACTAAATCAAGGCCCGGGAAGCTGCAGGTGCGGTTTTACTCTCATGACACCCCAGGGGCCGGGGCTTCGCGAATGAACGGCGAACGCATGGAAGCGGCGGGCTTGGCGGCTGCGGGGCACCTCTGATTATGCGCCCGTCTGGTGGCGCAGCTTCGCTCGGCCCTCGTGTCGCAGATTCAAGGGCGGCGGCGGCATAAACGTTTTCACGATTTTTCCCCTCACGCGTGTTTATCATCTGCGCACCCACTGCAGTGAGATGAGGAGAGGCTGTTCACAGCGACATCATTTACACATTAGAACTGCATAAAGGCCTGGGGCGAGGAAATGCTTGCTCTGCGGCATTTCGGTGGCGGGTCAAGAAGTAACTTATTGAATCCATAAACGACAAACAGGTCATTGCATTACATTTGTTATCCCAAGCACCCTCCCAGGGGGAGGCAACGTGGGACAACTGAATGCTTCATTTATTTCAACTACAGCTAGCAGAACTGACAGCCTGGATAAAAGATGCCTTGGGTAGGGGGGGCTGACATATGGGCCGATAAAGCACGCTTGGCCTGGGCGCTGTGGCTGTCTATCCAAGCAGTTATCGGCCATGTTCATCAAAGCCTGTGATGGCCAATGGCAGCTAAACAGTTAATGATATGATTACTTACCAGTGACCCCATTAGTCTGATCCACACCTCCTCATTCCAGCCGTCAATTCAGAGATGAGCCAACCTGCCCTTAAAGGCCACGGCTGCCCAAACCATTTTTAAAACTCCTTTCTGCATTCCCCTTCTGGACCCATGCACCACAGTTCATCCCAGAATGCCATAGTCCCCTGCAGAGACCGAAGACACGCCTTGGAGCAAACGAGGTAAGGCTTAGGAAGTCATAGGAAGTGATAACGATAAGTTATCATAACATCTTCTCATGTCCTGAGGGCTCCTCAGAATCCTGAAACAAAGATATTCATAGGCTTTGGAGGGCCCCAGAAGGGTGGGGGTGGGCCCACTGGGCCCACCCCCACCCTGAGAAATGCCTCTGGAACACTGACATTCTGCTGGAGATCTGTGGGATATAATATTAGGCCCTACCTCTTTAACAAAGAGCTCCGAACCATATGAACTGTGCAGTCTGAAGGGCCGAGAATGGACCAAGGCCCATATGACATGCATTTCATATTTTATTTCTCTTTTTCGATCTGGGGCTTTGGATAATGCAATGCATAACTTCAATTTAGGAGTAGCTAGACACACGATTCAAGAATTCAAATTAATAGTAATTTAAGATCCAATTTAATAGTCCAGTCAGATTTTAAATTACAATTTTGAAAATGCTAATTTTAGAAAGTTGACCTGCCTAAGCCAAATATGCCTTTCTGCCTGTGTTCAGTGTTACCTGACTTTTAACGGCTCTCTGTGGTGAGATATTTGTTGCTCCCAGACAGTGGACAAAAGGCTTGGGTGTGGGGAGATGTTTCTCACAATGTCAAGATGGTCTGGGCTGTGACCAGGAACTTAATGAAACTCCAAACGCTGCTTACCCTGCCACAAGCAGATGTAATTCACAAATAGGGTTCCCCCTCCATTGTCCTGCTGGCCAACTGGGCACCAATCTGACTGGGAGAAGGGCTGCCTCCAGAACCACTTTTGAGTGAGTAGAGGGAGGGTTTGCCCATTAAATGGGAACACCTCTGGGTGCTCACAGGAAGCTCTACACAAGGGAAGAAAGCTTCTGTGGGATAGCTTACAGTAAAACACAACAGGAAATGCTGCAACAATGGGCAGGGTCAACCTTGAGAACTTTACATTTATTGGTTAGGGAGTGGACAGGAGTTTCACCCACCCACAGGCTGGCACTGAGCATAAAAGAACATCTCTCTACCCAGTAGCGGCCCGTGGAGGGAGTTCCGTGGGGCGGTGAGGCGGGGCAGGGTGGGGGGTAGTAAACACCGGAATATGGATTTTTGTATTGTATTGTATTGTATTGAATTTGTAGGGCGCACAGCTACCCACAAGGGGTCTCCCGGCGCCAATAGATTCAAGAAATACCCGTCAGAGGTGTTGTGCAGAGAAAAGCCAAGTTTTCAGGTCTTTGCGGAATTTGATGAGAGATGGTTCCAGTTTCAATATGGTCGGGAGAGAGTTCCACAATCTGGGGGCGATGTAAGAAAAGGAACAACCACCCATTCTAGACAGTTTGAAACGAGGAATCAAAAAGTTACCCTGTGTGGACGATCTGAGGGTGCGTGGGGGGGAATAAGGTTGGACCAGGGCCAAAAGATAGCCAGGGGCACGCCCTTGCTTGATTTTGTGCAAAAAGCAAAGAGCCTTAAATTTAATCCGGTTTGTAATGCGGAGCCAGTGAAGGTCACTAAGAAAAGGGGAGATTGAAGATTTCCACGGGACCTTGCAGAGGAGGCGAGCCGCGGAGTTCTGTACCAGCTGAAGTTTTCGCTGGAGCTCCTGGGTGATGCCAAGGTAGAGTACATTGCCATAGTCCAGGCGAGAAGTGACTAAGGCCTGGACCACCTGGCGTCTGGATCCTTCTGGAAGCATCCATAAGATTTTACGCAGCCATCCTAAGATAGAGAAACATGTGGCCGCTACCTTCACCACCTGATGACGCATGGAGAGTGAATCATCCAATATGAAACCGAGATTGCGGGCCTGAGTCGCTGGAACGGGCAGGGGGCCCATTCCAGCCGGCCAGTGTGAAGGACCCCAGAGGTGTTTTTGCTTACCCAGAATGAGCACCTCAGTTTTATCTTCGTTTAGTTTCAGGAGATTCGTCTGCATCCACTCTGCAACTCGCCCAAGTCCGAGTTTGAGAGTGGAAGGAGAGTTGGCAGTAGCAGAGGAGAGAGAGAAAATGATCTGGGTGTCATCGGCGTATGAGTATAAGGAAAGACCAGAGTCTTCGACGATGGAGGCGAGGGGCTTCACATAAATGTTGAAAAGCAGTGGGCTAAGTGAAGACCCCTGCGGAACCCCATGCGCCGATAGACGAACCGAGGAAGAGGAGCCGGACGAGACAACCTGGAAGGTGCGATGGTCTAGAAACGAGGACAGCCAATCAAGGGCAGGGCCCGACACCCCTGCAGATCTCAGTACTCTCAGAAGGATGGTATGTGAGACCGTATCGAAAGCGGCGCTTAAGTCTAAAAGAATAAGCGCCGTGGTCTGGCCAAGATCGAGATGCATACGAAGGTTCTCAGTAACCCCTAACAGAGTGGTTTCAGTTGAAAACTGTGCGCGGAAGCCAGACTGGGAAGGATGTAAAAACCCAGTGGACTCCACGTGTGAGGTGAGGTGCAGATTGATATGTCGCTCCAGGATTTTAGAAAGCATGGGCAATAAGGAAATGGGCCGGAAGTTGGCGAGCGTTTTGGGATCAGCACCAGGTTTCTTCAAAAGTGGCACCACCAACGCCCTTTTCCATTCGTCAGGGACCGTGGATTCCCGCAGGGAAGAATTGAGAAGCTCTTGGATAATTAAAAGAGCATCAGGAGAGAGTTGACGAAGGATGCTAAATGGAATGGGATCCAAGGGGGAGCCTGAATTGACCTTAGCGAGACAGGCTGACAGTGAGTTGGAGTCCAGCAGAGGCCATTTGGAAATCAGCGTGTCCTGGGCTGATGGAATCGGTGGTGCCCGGATGGAAGGGTCGGACAAAGGTGCAGGGGAGGCAGGAGAGAGTGTATTATAGATGGCCTCGACTTTAGATAAAAAAAAGTCGGCTATTTCATTGCATTCCGCTTCCCCTAGCACCGGAGGTGTGGGGGCAGTATTAGAGCCAGCCAATTTCTTGACCATGGCAAAGAGGGCTTTTGGTCGATTTATGGCCTTTGTAATTGACTGTGAGACATACAGTGCTTTTGCTTTACGGCAGGCTTGATGGTATTGCCTGAGAGCTGCACGATAGATTGATTTGTCATTTGGTGCATATGATTTCCGCCATAGCCTCTCCAGATGTTTGCATTTGGATTTAGTGACTTTTAAGGCCTCTGTAAACCACGGGGCGGGAACGAGATGAGAGGTAGGTGGCCTGAGACGTGGTGGGAGGTGATGATCTATATTAGATGTAAGACAATGTGAGACTTCCTGAGCCAGAGCAGTGCACCCGAGATTGATATCTGAGCAACTGGCCATCAAGGAAGCGTTACAGGCCGCGATGTCAAGCTTAGACCAAGCTCTGAAATGGTTTCTCGTCTCGGGAAGAGGCGGGCACCTATTGAAATCAGCGGGTAGAGTAAAATCAATGGCAAAGTGGTCGGACCAGTCAAGGGGAAGGGCAGGGTAGGTGCAGTCAAACGGGATATTAGAAAGGACAGGGTCGAGTAGGTGACCAGCCTGATGAGTGGGACCTTTATTAAGAAGTGTTAGGTTGATGGCTTCACAATCGGATAAAAGTGAGCCGCTCAGTCGATTCAGTGGGTCTTCTAGGTGGAGGTTTAAGTCTCCTAGGATAGTGAAGTTAGCTGCCTTCATGACAAAGGGGGTGATGTGCTCTGCGAATGAGGTTAACCATTGTGTGGATTTGTCGGGGGGGCGGTACATAAGTAAGCCTGATAAAGTTAATCGGGGAGAAACAACTAACTTGAAGAGTGCAGCTTCACAGTAAGGCAAGGGGACGGCATCCAAGGAGCCGGAATAGATGTCTTTAAAAATGATCGCGATGCCCCCACCTTTACCGGTAGCTCTATCTTGCCTGACAATTACGTAGCCAGATGGCAAGGCACGTGCAATGTCAGGACCGGAGATTGCCTGAAGCCAGGTTTCCGTCAAGAACATGGCATCTGGCTGGGTGGAGGACAAAAAATCAAAGATATGTTCACTGTGCTTGGGCAAGGATCGGCAATTAATGCTCCAGAACTTGTAGGGGGGGATAGATGATATTGGAGACAGGGTATGGCCAGAGAGGACAAGGTTACAGTGCAATCATCTTAAGGGCGCCGGGAGAGAGCAATCCAGAGACATACATGAAGGGGAGGTAATATTAAAACTATGGAGCTCCTCAGAGGAGTAAGATATTAAATGATCGGTAGTAGAACCCAAAGGTACAGAGGTACGGGTCGCAGGGCGCCTCAGGGCGTGGACAGGCGCAGACGGGCTTGCCTTTGGCGCGCCTTCAGCGCGCCATCGGCGCGCCCGCTGCGCCCGCCCGCTGCGCCGTCGGGACAGAGTCTGCATTATATAGGGGTAGAAGAGGGAGGGACTAATCCCAGCACAGGTGCGTACAGACACTCGAGCCCAGCAGCAGCAAGCCCTGCCTCCAGCGCGTCAGCCTGAGACCGTGAGCGTGAGGAGCGGCCGAAGCAGCCAAGCAGGGTGAGTGACAGAAGCAAAATTTAGAAGCACAGGATGCAAACTCACACAGCAAATAATCAATTTAAATTTAAAAACAGTTCAACGCTCTAACCTCCAGCTTCTGCCTCAGAGGGGTGTAACTAAGAATCTGAACGGAGGTAAGTAAACAAATAAATAAAACGAATTTCTTTGCTTGTGCTGCATCGCATTTGCGATGCAGCGCGAGCAAAGAAATTCATTTTATTTATTTAATTGTTTGCTTACCACCGTTCATCTATATTCCGGTGTTTACTACCTCCTACCCTGCCCCTCCCTGCCCCGCCTCACCGCCCCAAGGAACTCCCTCCACGGGCCGCTACTGTCTGGACCTGTGGAAGACAGAAGAAGGACTGCATCTGCTGGTGAAACTCTGGAGAGAGACCCTAAGTGCTGAATCTGCTCCCACTTGTACTTAGGACAAAGAAGTGAACTCCAAGGTGTTAGCTGGCTGACTCCTTGTTAAGCTAGAAAGAAACAGAAGCAGTTGCAAGAAGCCTACCTTCCTGAAGAGCCCAGCTGACCAATTCCAACAGGACGTACCCTGGACTCTGATGGTGGCTTATCCTGGAGTGAGTCCAAACCCTCAAGTGGTGTCCCTAAGGTCCTGAGCCCTTGTATGAGTGTCAGAGTGTACTCCTTCTGCCTAACCCTAAATTTGGGGCATTGAAACTTTTTCAAGCTTTTTTTCTAGGGGAACCGACAGAAGACTGGGACCAATCTGCCAAGTCAATCTAGCGAAGATGCGTTGCCACTGGGCCAAAGTTTCAGGTTGCTCCCTCTCGAAACTTTTCAGCGGGACATTGCGGAGAAGGTACTCAATGTCATGCAGCCCTGTTCAGCCAAAATTTGCAACCTTGCCCCCCTAGATGCATCCAATCTCCAAAAGGGTGACTAAGTACAAAGGTAGAAATCTTCACCTGGCAAAGGTACCAAAAGTATCCAACCGGCAAGTGACCTTATTTTGGCGCAAATTGTGAATCTCTCCTACTCTGAGCTTTCCCACCAAAAGTCAACACCTTCACTGGAACTTTGTCCAATGATTATCCAGCCTCGAGGAACCCCTCTTCACCACAACCTGCTGCCTTGCCACACTGAGAAGTCTTGACTTCAATTTCAGAGACTACATCAATAAGTAAAACCTCCTACTGGGTCAAACCTGGTCTCTGTATCTTATATGCGCTCCATCGTGGTTGGCCATAACGCATAACATTGACCCAGTGTGGTGCAACCAGGTGCTCATGGTAGGCTCTTTGGGCTCCAGTGATGGTGAGATCCACCTGAGGACCTGAGGATCTTTAAGCACATAAGTAGAGATGAATTTGGTAACTACCTTTGTTATGCCTGTCTCATCTCCGTAGTTCTCTGGCACCCCGATTAATCTCAAGTTTGATCTCCCAGCTCAGTTTTCCAAATCATGTATCTTATTTCTGTTTGTGTTAGTTCTTTTCTGGAGGTGGAGTATAGTAAACTGCTGGTATCACAATGTGTCTTTATTGCTGAAATTCTTACTTCTACCTCTTCACATCTTTTGCACAAGGTTTGAAGCTTTCTATTTATAGCCTCCAATATCGTCTTGATTTTACTTGCTATACTACTTTGCCTAATCTTCTACTCCTTGATGTATCCTGACAATTGTTTAAACATGTGGTATATCAGCTGGATATAAGATTAGGATTCTTTACAGAGCCACTTCCTTCTATTTCTATATTTGTCTCGTGAGTTAGTTCTAGTTGACATTGTGATAGCTCTTGCAGAACGGTTGGATCTGTTTCTAAATTAGTGATTTGTTTTTACTAGCAACTATGCCTTGGATCGGTTCTGACTCGTCCATTATGTCTTCACCATCTCCGAGGTATACCCATAGCCATTTGTACTTGCACAGATTATTCAATCTATGAAATCCGTATTTTGGGGCTGAAAATGGGGTATTGCGAACCTCTTGAGTTCTTTGCTCGGGGTTAGTAGAGTGCTTAGAGTGTCCGAACCTCTAGATAGCTGAGCCTTTGCTGAAGCTTGAATAAAGAAAATCTAGTCTATTGTTAAGTTTTGGCCTTGATTTCATATGACCGCAAACTCAAGTATGTCCATTGTACTGGCTGAAAAAGTGCTTGTATTGATATTGGTCTCCAGTTGTGCTTAAAGAAACTGAATAAGCGAGGTTTTTGTCAATTCAAATTCTTGCGATTCTACATGTTTGCCTTTTAGAGGGGCTTTCTCATGCCTAGTCTAGTCTTTTACGATTTCCTGTTAATGGGCTCCTTGTTGTTGATTTCTCAGCACCCATCAAACATCTAAGGTTGTGCTGGGCCGTCCCAGCTTTCTGGTTCGAACTGCTGGATTGTTGGCTTTCATTTTCTGCAAGGCAAATGGCTTCATTAAAAAAATAAAATCTGCATTCCAGACTCTGTGTGTCTCTGCATGTTTCTCAACTGTGCGTAAGTGTTTCAAATGAGCTGGGAAATGTCTTCTGTAACCAATTGCCCCTTTCTTCACCTGCTGCCATTGCCTGTGGCACTGCTCTAAAAACAACCTCAGCTAATTATGCAAATTATACAAATGATGTTGTTGCAGGGATTCTGCTTATGCACAGAACTATGCGCAGGAACCCAGGACCTCAGTGAATTGTGGTGTACCAAAAACTCACCTCAGAACCCAGAACCCCTTATCCGACCAGCATCAGTGTCCCATTCGTTATCCGAGTTTTATCTCGGCGGTCCCAATGGATAGACAACCCAGAGCAAGCGACGTATGATATTCTCAGGAATGGTGGGAATCAGAAATACCTGTTAGTTATTATTCTCATAACAGTCCACAACAGAATAAACAGAGACATGGTAAAGTTTAAAGAGTTTATTTTATAAACCTCGTGTCCTAAGATGCAGTACTTTGGCTAACATAAGCAGACAAATGGTTAAGATCAAAACCATCAGCATAGTTACAATACCATAGAAAATGAAAGGAGTAATCATAATAAAATGACAGTGAATATCAACCACCTTCCTTTCGCTAGTAAACTAATATTATTATTATTACTAATAAAAGGTCTCTAGGCTTGAATGGGGAACCCCATACCGTAAGGATCAGCTTAGTGGAATCACATCACAGGATCAGCTAGACTCTTCTCCTGAAAAGCTCTTCTTCCGAATGTTTAAAAACATGCAGCGTCTGCAATATTAAAAGCACCCGACTTTCAGGTATCTGCAGTTGCGCGCATGTTATGGCTAAATAGTGGGCCGATCAACCGGAACGCAACCACATGCACCGTCTAGTGACCCAGACTGTTTCTTTACAAAATGTTCAGACCAAGGTCGCTACTAACTGCTAGGGATGTGAACAACAGACAGTTCTCATGTGAAGCAAAGGCGAGCAAGCATTTCTTAATTAATAACATGTAACTACAGTATCGTGTGCAAAAGCAGCAAAAGCGGCAAGATGGCTTTCTAACCTCTAACGCGGTTGTGCTAACTTAGTATTGTAGATAGTAATCTTCACTACAATGTAATAGTTTTTACTCTGGCACTTACCTATCTCTCACTTACCTGGGGTTATACTGCTTGTGAGTTATCCAAGGAGTCCGTTAAGTAGGAGTCGAAGGAAAACCTTCAATACCTGTGGTTGGTGGCTTGCAGCTGGATGTCATCAGAGCAGCTTTCCATACTCCCACAAGGGTACACAAGCACAGCAGGACATGTTGGTTAGAGAGCAGTACATTAGTTACCAGCTAGTTATGGATGTGCGTAGGCACTTGCTCTGCAATGCTCGAGCTGCCTGCTAATTTGCTTTTCTCTTGCTCAAATTCCTGCCTGTTTGTCTTTTGAAGATAAGTGCACGGTCTAGTATAGAGACCAGCGATGGGCTGCCAAACAGCTGTATTGAAGGATGTGGATTACTCATTTTGTCTTGACTCTGTGACCGATACTGCCCTGCTGCCTCTGTGATATTTCTCTGCTTAAAAGCTTGGGTAGAGGATGTGTCGTAACAGCCAGAGCTGCCTACTTTGGAACTTGGGGGCAGATTTACAAGCCCCTTGCGCCACTTTTGCGTCATTTTTAACATGGGAAAAGTGACGCAAAAGTGACGCAAGGGGCTTGTAAATCTGCCCCTTGGTATCCAGGTTCGAGTCTCGGCGTTGACTCAACATCCTCTGATTATGGGTAAATCACTTAATCTCCCTATGCCTATCAAAAAGTAATGTGCTCATCTATAATGTAACTGGTGCTCATGTAAAGAGCTCCAATAGCTTAGGGTCGTGTTTGCGCTATATAAAACTGCCCTAAATAAAAAAACAAGCAGCAGAAACAATCTGTCATTTAATGAGCTCCCAGCAATCATTGCAAGTGCACCAGAGACATCAGGACAAAGGCTAGGTGCACTGCTTATTGGGAAACTTTGGTATTTCAGGACAATTATTGCAAGAGGCCCAGAGATGGCGGGATGAAGGATAGGGCACTGCCTGTCAGGAACCTCTCCGTAAACAAACGGAAGGATTCTGTGGGACTCTTTTCTTATACAATCAATATAACACTTTCTCTTGGTGCAAGAAACACTTTGCCTCATCTATTATCCAAAATAAGTGTTATTCAATACATAGAGAAACCCAAATTAAGTGCAGACGGCACAGTTCTGAATGGTGCTGTGCAACACTTACAATGAAAGATGTACAAAAGGGATGCATCAGTAATTTAGTAAACCAAAACAGTCTGAAATATTTTTAATCGTTACTATTATCAATTTCATCGAATAACCGACAATCCCTTCTAAAACTGTTGATGTTTCGACCCTGTATGTCATTTACAAGGGTTTCTTCAGGACAAAAACTTGCCGTTTGGCACGTCACCTATCAGGACAATAATAGAAAGAGAGGCTAATTTACTATATACATCAGACATGTTTGTTCTAATGAAAATGTACTTAATAAACCAAAAATCCTACTTACCAAGCAGTAAACATTGTCCATGTAATGTGGTAGTTAATGTTAGTAGGTATCTGAAATGAATAGATAAAACATATTAAGGATACAGACACGTAGACACTGCTGGCTGCATTCCCCGTCCATCATATGCCTCCAGATGGGTAAAACAAAAGTGTGACTATGTCACCATACAAATGTTATAATTTACCTTGATGGTTAACACATTGTGTTAACGGATAACTTTGATCAATCTGCTACAAAATGAGATAAATCCCAATCTAGTTCAACTTGAGGGACCTGATATGGGCCTCTCTTACCTTTTAATTACCAAGACATATAGGGCCTTATTTCCAAAGAATTAACGCAGCGTGGTGCCGCAAGCCATTTGGCTGAGCTGCACTGCGTTAATTCCGAAGTACAGGGATGAATCATATCTACAACAACATAGCGTATCTCTTTGCTCTCCCCTGCGCTGCTGCATAATTAGCTGCCATGCGCCACCGCAGGCACCCTTGCACCATGGTGCAAGAATGCCTGCGTCACAGGGATTATTGTTTATGTGCAGGAAGGTGCCCCTTTCTGCACATAAACAATCTGAAATGGCGTTTTGAAACTTTTATGTGTGCTGCATTAGCACACAAAGGCGTAGAAAATTATTTTAGATGATTGTTTATGTGCAGAAAGTGACACCTTCCTGCACATAAACAATCACAAGAGGTGATTTCCTCGTTCTATGTGTGCTGCAGAATGCAGGGCGCATAGAAAGAGTGAAAAAACGAGGAGAAATGAATACATTTCTCCTCGTTGCGCCTCCCTAAGCCTCCCCTGGAATGCCCCTTCTACGCAAAGTGCTGCGTGTAAAGGGGCAGTATTTACAAGAACAGGAAAAGCCACACAGGATGGATTTTTGTGTCCTTGTAAATATGGGGCAGCAAAATGCACCTCCTGTGCGTCACAAATAGTGACGCACCGGTGGCACAAGGGGCTTGTAAATAACCCCCATGTTCTTTATCACACACTGAATGAGCCGGGTGAAAGCAGCGCTGAAGATTCAGTGCATCTGCATGTGAGTATTTCAAACGCCAAATAGGACATGCCAGGAGAAGCATGTCTTATCAACCAAGCTCCTCATAAACAACTAGACTGCAAACTGCGAAGGCCATCTTGAGTGCACTTAACTACCCTGATATGAAATCTTTGCCTCGAATGCCACCCAAGTTCCTCACATATAGAAACAAGGGGTGTATAACCATTATAAAACCCAGTTGAAATATTATTGATTGTAAATCATCCCTTTGTCTATACCATACACTGCGCATAGGTACGAGGCAGATTGGATCATGTGACAACAATATCCCATGCCAGCAGACACCCTAATCAGTCATTCAGAAAAGTCTGCAGACATCTGCATTGTGGCCAATGCAGATGTCATATCCCACAGTATCACATTGGTTTCAGGACCTCCTGTAGAATGAAGGTGTTAAAATATGACATAAACGTATACCGGGGATGTTGATATATCCATAATCCTTGTCCCATATAGACGCACTCTATCAGTCACTAGGAGAAACTGGCATATATTCTGGTTAGTATAATCTTACTGTCAGTAGGATTTTGGAGTAAGCACAGTTGCAACTCTGTATCATTTTAAGAGATGTACTGGGAATAATAAGAATATAAAGCTAATCTCCAATGTAGCATTTCATCACAACACATCTGTAAACATGGAACAGTATAAATAACTCAATCAGGTGTCAAAATAAACACTGAGTATTGTAGGGGGTACTGAGTATATACCGATTCCAAAGAAAAATTTGCCGCAATCCCTCTCAGTTCACATATATTCTTTAATCCTTTTTTCTCTGCTTTTCAGACAATCAATCCATCTGCATTCAGAAGTTGCTAGTAGATCTCCTAGGTTCCCACCTCTTGCGTTTGGTCTTATTGTTTCTAGGACATGATATCTTAGCATATCCTCTGTGTGTTTTGCCTCTCGGCAATGCTTGACCAGTGGTGCGCCTTCAGTTTTACATCTGAAGCGGCTTTGTTGCTGGCAAATTCTCTGTTTAACCATTTGTGTGGTTTGACCTACGTACAGCAATTCACATGGGTATATGATAAGGCACATCACATTCTTACTGTTGCAATTCAAATGACCCTTGAATCGTATTGTAACTCCTGTCACTTCCATTACCTGAGTGCCATCCGTGAATTTGCAAACAACGCAGTTCCCACACTAAAAATGGCCTATAATAGATGGTAGTCCCAGGCCTGTGTTATGGTCTCCTACCAAATTTACGTGTGTCTGTCCATGGCATGCAAATCAGCATTAAGTATTTCAAATAGCAGCATTGATCAGTGTTTGTGTGCAAAATGTTTTGTGACAAGATGTGGCACAAGTGCAGTGCTAAATGACTTTGCTTCCCCTAACTCCAAACACCAGATAATTTATGCAAAGTGGGCTTAAGGGGTTGTGAACAGCACAAAACCTCTAGAATTCCACACAGAGTCTGAACAACTAAAGCGACGCAATCTGCTTTGTATGGATACCTATCAGTTATGTTGCTTGGTTACATGGAATGCTAGGCTAGCCAGCATTCATGGAATGTGTCTATTAGTTTCTGTAGGATGTTACGAGTCAGTTGAGGAAGGGCACTGTACTGTGAGCTGTGTCTCTCCGTGCTCCTCGTCTTCAATGCATGTATTACTGGAACCTACATTAGAAGGGATTCTTTACAACACTGGCGATGAGGATGAGATACGAACCCACACGCACAAAGCACAATGACTGTAGGTAAAAGAATGTTAAAACAATTTCCCTCTTTGTTCATCAAGGAGCTAGGTAATCTGCAGGGATTTGAGCACAAGGTTTTTCTAAAGGATGCTGCTGCTCCTAAGTGTAGTGTCGGCGGAGGTACGACGCAGACACTTGGTGAGGTTCAAGGTACCTTTATTACTTGCGACTTACTTCGCCGCTTGCCTACTCCTATCTGCCCTCCTTTCCCGGGCATTTCCTGACCCCTCCCTGGTCCCGCCCCGTCCACGCTTCCCTGTCCGAGGCGGTCCTAGCGCTCTCTTACTCAGCGCCACATTACACTGAGTTGTATAAAAGTCACATTATACCTGTTTTGGTGAGAGAAGAGGTTTATAAACAATTGGACAAGTTGGTTGCTGCTCACGTAATTGAGCCCATAGAGGCCTATGATTGGATATCTCCCTTGGTGAGCGCCAGATGTAGAAATGGCAAAATAAGGTTACGTGTGGACTTGCGCCACCTTAATAATAATATATTTATAGATAGAGTTCCCTTGTCTAAAATAAATGAAGCGATCATTTGTTTGAAAGATGCAAAAGGGTTCTGCACAATAGACCTGTCCTCTGATTACCACCAGGATTCCTTGCTATCAGAATCCATGAAATCAACCTCATTCATCACCCTTTTTGATTACTTCCAATTTTGGCCTTGCATCAACTGCTGCCATGTTTGAGCATTTAATGTTCCAACTATTTAGTAAAGAAGAGGGGGGTAACTTCCTTTCAAGATGACATCTTGGTATCCGGCTCTCGTAAAGAAGAACATGAGACTAGATTATTGAAGGTTTTGAGGATTTTGGAACAAAGGGGTCTTGCCATAGTGAATTCTAAATGCAAATTCGTAAGTCAAAGTATTACCTTTTTGGGACATGTCTGATGAGCTGAGAGTCAAACCCAAACCCACGTTAGTGACAGCCATTGAGAATGCACTTATACCCAATAGTAAGGAGGATGCAAAATAATTTTTGCTGATGGCTGAGTTTTGGGTGAAATATATTCTCAATTTTGCATACAAAACGTACAATATTCACCAGTTGCTTAAGAAGGATCATACGTTTTCTTGGTCCCTGAATTATGAAAAGGATTTCAAAATCATCAAGACGACAATAGCTTATGTGACCGCCTTGAGAATCTTTTACCCTTCAGTGGATAGTATCATCCTACTGATACTAGCAATAAGGGTTTAGGGGCAGTTTTGTCTCAGAAGGACTTCAAAGGCAAAGAACTTATAATAGTGTATGCGTCCAGGTCTTTGTCACCCTGTCAGGAGAAATACCTGATTATTGAAAGGGAGGCGCCATCTTGCACATGGTCCTTGGAGCATTTCAAATCATTCATTTTGGGGGAAAGCATGTACAATTCGCTGTGACCACAAACCCTTAATTACAATTTTAACAACTGAAGGTTCAACTAATGCATCATCAAGACTGACCAGAATTTCAATGCACATGCAAAACTTTACATACAAATTGTTTTACACTCCTGGGAAAGATAATGTTGTAGCAGCAGATTTCCTTTAAAGAATGAAAGTCATGCTAGAAAAGTGTGAATGTGAAACATGGAATGTGTTCCAAGTGGCTTTGATACACAGTCAGGGGTATTCTGCCATTACTGAGATTGAATGGAATACGGAATACCTGAAGGATTAGGTTCTACAGGAAGTATTATTGTATGTGATGAATGGGTGGCCTAGAAAGGAGCCAACACACTGGTCAGACCTTATTGGTAAGTGAGGTCAGAATTAACAGTTAATGATGGCATCTTGTCAAGAGGAAACAGTATTAATCCTCCAGAAGGGTCACGTGGAATGATGTGGAATAGTGTCATGAGGGCATTCTGGTATTGTCAGAACCAAATCTGTTCTAAAGAAATTGTTTGGTGGCCTAGGTTGGACATGGCTGCAGAAAGAGTGGTGAGAGAGTGTGGTGCATGTTCCACTACGGATTAGTCATTACATATTTTGCGTCCTCTTATGAGTGATGGATTTTTCCCTAAGGAACCATGGGAGACTGTGGCGATTGACATTATAGGTCCCCTAGATGATCCACAAAAGTATCTGATTGTGTTAATTGATTTATTTTCACGCTGGCCAGTTGTGAAAGTGGTTGATAAGGCTGATACAGATTCTGTACTAGAATTTCTTTTATGAAACCTTCACTTATGGGGGCATTCCTGCATCTGTTATGAGTGACAACAGTGATCAATTTATTTCCAACAAAGGTAAAACTGATTTTGAAAGGCTTGGTATAAAACATAGGACCACATCATTATACAATCCCAGTGGCAACGGAATGGTGGAGAGATTTAACCGTATTTTGAAGGGCCCCATTCAGTTAGCCATGGGAAAAATTGGTGATTGGAATAAACAAGAGGGTAAGACGATCTGGGTTTATTGTGTCACAAGCAATGATGCAACTGGGTTACCACCAATCGTGATTATGCAGGGATGGAAGCTGAGATCTAAATACAATCATGGATGGTTATTTGCTATGGGGGTGGAGTTGTGGTCAAAGGAATCAGTACAGAATAGGATGGAAATGATACGTAACAAAAGTAAAATGTACTATGATACTAAGCTTGGTGTGAAACTTCCCAAGATTGTGTGAAGTGGGGGCTGGGTACAAGTCAAGATACCTGGTTTTGCGTGTAAGGGAGAGAGTCAGTTTTATGACCCTGAAGAGGTTGTAGAAGTTTTGAAGAATGCTGTGAGACTAAGGAAAGGAAAGGTGTGAAATTTGAATAGAATTGAGTCAGTTGGTGTAAACTCACCAAGTGATTTGGATGCCGTAAGTGCAAATTTAGGACAGAAGGCGGACCAAAACCTTGACCGAAGTTCTGTAAGGAAAAAGAAGACTGCGGGTTGCTTGAAAGATAATTTTTTCAACAATAAATAGATGTACTAATATTGCCATGTATATCTGCATGCAATCATATTATATATTAGCCTGTTATGTGTTTTTTACATTTAGATGGTGATACGTTTTCACTTATTTTTATATGCCACACGGCTGGTTTAAGTGATGCTATTTTTATATTTATTTAATATTCTATTTATGGTGGGAAGGAAGGAAGTGTTATGTTGCTTGATTACATGGAATGCTAGACTTGCTAGCATTCATGGAATGTGCCTATTTGATTCTGTAGGATGTTAGGGTAATTTGAGGAAGGACACTACTAGGAGCTGTGTCTCTCCGTGCTCCTCAGCTTCAATAATGATATAACTGGCACCTACTCTACAAGTTCTTCTTTACAACACTATCTTCAACTGATAACGGGTGCAGCCAAGGGGCAAAAGAATAATCATGTGACTTCTCCTCACGTAATCCTGATAGCTTTCACAAATGTACATGTCATGCAACTGACATTTGGGTGAATGTCTGTGCCTACACATTGATACTCAAGGGTATTCAAGTAAAACATTCACAAAGACATAACTCTCTCACCTTTAAGCTGTTGGGCACCATCTGCAATAATATAGCATTATTTGTACATGTCCTGCCGGAGACATCATCTGGGCCTTTCATGCAACACAGCACTGCATATTATCTTTCAGTGCTTCGCTGCACAAAGTTTGTTAAACGTTGGCATCTGTTCTGTAGTTGTGTCTTGAAAAATCTCTTTTAGTAACATTATATTAAAACAATCACAGTATTAGTAGTTGTAGTAAATGATATATTTATAACACATTATAGTTTGGGAACAAGAACTATGGGCAGGAATTGTGACAAGCACTTGACCCCTCATAATCTAATACTAGAGTAAGAAGAGAAAGTTAGATTCAAATCAATGCTACATTAATGAACTAAATATGTTTTTATTGTATATTGTAGTATAATGAAAATTACAAAGACTTAGATCTGTGTCAAGTACCTTGCCCTAAGTATTCTACCAATAGATGTAAAAAATAGTATTTATCTAGCTGTAGAAAATTGTTGGTGAAAGATCACCTACATTTTGCATAAAATATTTTCTTAGGAAGTAATAAGTAATGAAGGGAACATTTTTGATCAACATGTTGCTGTAAAAAGTAAATTTGACCATATAATTTCACTAAAAACACATTTATCTGCAACAATAATAATCAATAATAGGATACTCTTTGATTCTGTCCAGCGGCTAGAGCTTAATGAGAACCATTAGATCTCTGGTAGACAAAAGCAATTCATTCTCTCGGACTGCTAAATGCACTAAGATTACTTCCTATTAGAAATACAACAAAAGGACTATTACTTTGGCTACATATATGATAAAGAAACTAGTCAGTAGTGGCAAGTTGAATCTCCTCACTTGACCACTCCACCCAGAAATCTCACAGTGCTACCAATGCAAAGCAGTGGCAGGCAGGGCCGGTCTGACCATGTATTCCATTGGGCATTTCCCAGGGTGGCTGGGGACATAGAAGGCTAGTTTTTGAAGGCCCAGGGCTACTGCTGAGTGCTGATGCCTCTGTTCCTTTATCCAACTCTCCAAGATTAAATACAGCAAGCACAAAGAGGGCTGCAGTATAGAGGCAGAGACCAAATGAGAAATAACAGAGAAAAACTGCTGACAATCCTTCACCATCAACAGCCCCCCCATGACCATTGAACCCATGACAGACGCCCACACCACCAACACCCTGACGTGCATCCTCCTCAAAGTGCGCTCCCTCCACTGACACGCCACGGAGATCTGGAACCTGCTTGACACCCTCTCGCCAGACGTCTCCTTCTTCACGGAAACATGGACCAACGCCACCTTCGCCCCCAACATTACCACCGCCATCCCTGACAGATACAAGATCCAGAGAAAGGACTGCCCCCACCGCCCAGGAGGAGGACTCGCCATTGCACACAAGAGATCCCTCCAACTCTCCACCTCCAGCACCAGCAACCCCCTCTCCAACACTGAGCACCTCCACTTCCAGTTCCAAAACAGCCCCAGAACGCTGCTGTGTGGGACCCTCATCTACAGACCCCCCGGGTCTTGCACCTCTTCTGCCACCACCATTGCCGACCTCGTGGCACCTCAGGCCATCACCTCAATGGACTACATCCTCATTGGATACCTGAATTCTACCTTGAAAACCTCAACGACCCCGACTCCACCACCCTCCCAGACAACCTTGCCAACCTCGGACTGAAACAGCTCGTCACCACTCCCACCCACAGAGCCAGACACACCCTAAACCCCATCTTCTCAGGAGGGACAAACATCCTCTTCAGCCACACCATGGAGCCACTCTGGACAGACCACCACTGCGTACACTTCACCCTCAACTCCACCATCGCACTCACTCACCCCACATCCACCCCAAAGGAACTGGAGCAAGATCACAGAGGAACACCTCAGCACCACCCTCCTCCACGAACCCCCTCCGCCACCACCGACGCCAACTCCGCAGCCAAATAACTACACCGCTGGATCTCCAAATGCGCCGACAAGCTCGCATCCCTCTGCCACACCGTCAATCAACGCCTCTGAAGGCTGCCTGGATTACCACCGACCTCCAAGAAGCCAGGCGCTCCTGCAGACGCCTCGAGAAACTGGTGGAACAAGAAAACCACTGAAGACCGGAACAAATAGAGGAACGCCATGAATGAATACCACTAGTGCTTAAGAGCCACCAAGAGGACCTTTATCAAGAACAAAATCCACTCCAACGCAAGCAACACAAAGGAACTCTTAAACGTCATACAGCAGTTCACCAAACGCCCCAGCGAAGCCACGGACGTCACTCCTTCCCAGGACCTATGCATCAAGCTCAGCTCCTTCTTCCACCTGAAGGTCAAGGCCCTCTACGACAACTTCAGCGAACAGACTCCTGACACCACCCCCCTCTCCACTACCGACACCGGCCGATCATCACCACCTGGAAGCCGGCCACCACTGAAGACACCACCAAGACCATGAAGAACACCCACTCAGGAGCCCCCACGGACCCCTGCCCACTGCACATCTACCACAGAGCCACCGCCACCATAGGTCCCAAACTAGGCCGGACCATCAAAGCCTCCCTCGAATCCGGCATCTTCCCCTACGACTGGAAGTGGGCAGAAGTCAAGCCCCTCCTCAAGAAACCCTCGGCCAACCCGACGGACCTCAATAACTACCGGCCCATCTCTCTCCTTCCCTTTGCAGCCAAAGTCACAGAGAGATTCATCAACGCCCAGCTGACCACCTTTATTGAAGAGAACGCCATCCTCGACTCCTCCCAGTCCGACTTTCGCAGCAACCACAGCACCAAGACTGCCCTCCTTGCCGCCAGCGATGACATCCGCATGCTCCTTGACCAGGGCCACACTGCGGCCCTCATCCTACTAGGCCTCTCCGCAGCCTTTAACACTGTCTCACACCGCACACTCGCAGCCAGACTCCACGACGCCGGCATACGAGGGACTGCCATCGACTGGATCTGCTCCTTTCTCTCCGGCAGAACCCAAAGGACCAGACTCCCTCCCTTCCTCTCCGAACCTACAGAGATCAACTGTGGAGTACTCCAAGGATCCTCACTCAGCCCCACGCTTTTCAACATCTACATGACCCCCCTCGCCACCATCGTCAGACAGCATGGGCTCAGCATAGTATCTGATGCCGAGAACACCCAGCTCATCCTCTCTCTCATGAAGAACCCCAAAGGCACCAGAATCAGCTTTTAAGAAGGAGTGAAAGATGTTGCAGCCTGAATGATTGACAGCTGCCTAAAACTGAACTCGGAGAAGACCGAGGCCCTTGTCCTTGGTCCCTCTGCCATGACGTGGGGCAGCTCCTGGTGGCCCCCTGCCCTCGGAAACCGACCCACCCTGACGGACCACGTCCAGAACCTCAGCATTATTCACGACTCCTCTCACACCATGACCCGCCAGATCAACGCCGTCGCCTTGATCTGCTTCAACTCCCTCTGCATCGTACGCAAGACCTTCAAGTGGATCCCCCATGAATGCAGAAAGACCATCACCCACACACTTGTAACTAGTAGACTGGACTATGGTAACGCCCTCTACGCCGGAATCAATAAAACCCTGCTACACAAGCTCCAAACCATCCAGAACACCGCAGTCAGACTTGTCCTCGGAACCCCATGACACGAGCACATGACCCTACACCTACGATACCTTCACTGGCTCCCCATCAAGAAGAGAGTAGCCTTCAAGCTACTCGCCCATGACAACAAATACCTCCACAACATCGGACCCAAATACCTCAATGAAACAGTCTCCTTCCATGTACCCAAAAGGAATCTACGCTCCGCCGACCTCACCCTTGCAAAGACCCCATGCATCCGCAGAACCAGAACAGGCAGAAGAGCCTTCTCCTACATTGCAGCAAAGACCTGGAACAAGCTCCCAGTCAACATCAGACGCTCCCCCTCTCTGCACACCTTCAGGAAGAACCTCAAGAACTGGCTCTTTGACTGATCTGGAGCTGCACCCCCCCCCCCCCCCAGCACCTTGAGACCCCTTCAGGTGAGTAGCGTGCTCAATAACCCCCCTGATTAATTGATTGAGAAATCAGAAAGGCAGAAAAGAGAGGAGGAGATATAGAGAGAAGGGATGAAGGAAGTGGGGATGGATTAGACATTTTTGCCTTGACTGTTTTTATTTGCAGTCCAGCCATAGTGGCAGTAGTGCACTATACAAATAAGCAGTAACATAACTCACACTGTGTGACACTGATCTATAGTCTGTGACAGGTAGACTCTGAAGGCACACTCGAACAAGGAGACAATGGCGGCTACACTATGTGACAGAGAAACACAGACTTCCTTCTAAGACAGAAAGCCACTGAGGCAAGCAATAGGAAACAAATTGATTAAACTCACAACAGAATGGGGAGAGGGTGGTGACATTCACACAAGTCCTAGAAAGCTGGAAAACTCAGTCAGGGTGATATGGACTAAACATCCTTATTAACTAAACACCTTATAGAGATTGTATAGCACATGGCAATTGAGTTGAGTCACAATAAACATCTGTAATTTGAATATATATACACTCATATAAGCACACAAGCACATATATATGTGATTGTATTTATATAGATATGTATATATTAATGTATCATAACATAATTAATACAAATATCTATTTCATAATGTTCTTTAGATTTTAAATTCATTAATATGAATATATTGAAATAGTGAAAGCAAATATTTATTTAACACTAAGTTATTTTTTTATACTAAAAATATTATTATTATTTTTTTTTTTTCAACCCCTCCCTCACCCCAAGAAACCCTCCCCCATCCCCATCCCCCTCCCCGCCACCACCCACTGAGGCCTACCTGGTTCAATCTGAGCCAGGGTGTGGTCATCTGAGAAGGTGGAGTCCCGAGTCTCCCCATGGTCCGGCCCGTACCCTGTACTGCCCCTTTTGCCTAAATCCACTCTTATAGTAACATCACTCAATCAAAACTTCGAGGATACACAATAATTATTAAAGTTAAGCCTCTAAGAGGTCAAACTTTAAGTCTGTCTCTATTTTTCCTTGTAATTTCTTGCAAATAATCTTGGGCTTGGATTTCCGACGTAAAACTACGAGTGACCCCGTTAAAGATGATTTTTAATCGTGCTGGATTCTGTAGGTATACAGTCGCTCCAATTTGTTGAAATGGTGTGAATAACTGCCTCAATCTCCATCGGCGCTCAACACTGGCATGGGCGAAATCTGGCCGAGTGAAGAAGGTGACACCGTTATATTCCCTTTTATTTGTAGGTCTAGCACTGTCAAAAAGAGCCTGACGCAAGAGAAAATTGCCAAAATAGACTAATATGGCACGGGAATATTGTTCTTGTGACGGGGGTCGTTTCGAGGGTGTCAAGGGAAATCGATGTGCTCATTGTATTTCCTTTTCCCAATCCAAAGATTGCATTTCAGGAAAAGCGCCTTTGAAGAGTGATACTATATACGCCCTGGGATCGTTTCCTTGGACCCCCTCCGGTATCCCAAGAATGCGTAAGTTGTTGCGTCGCATTCTATTTTCCTGTTCCTCGATCTTCCCCATAAGGTCTTTCACTATTGCATCATGTGCATCCCCTTGTTCTTTCAATACAGAAACGTCCTTTTCTAGATTCTCAGCTCGAATTTCAATTGATGTCATCCTTTCTGCAATTTCGGTGCAAGTTCGCCCCACTTTTCTGATGGCGCCTTGGAGTTTTTGCGTGGCTTGCCTGTTTTTACGATTATCTTGTTTGACTTCTTCTTGAAAGCCCTTAATCGACTGTAGCACTTCCGTAAGGGTAGGTTCTTCCATATTTCTGGAGCTCCCGCTCGGATTTGTAGATACAGAATTAATCTGGCCTGTCCGTACAGTGCAATCTGATGGTGTCGCGAATTGGGAGGAAGAGTAATCCCATCTAAGTTCGGAGTTGCTACCCTGGTCCGTGGAGTTGCCAGTTTTACCATTTTTGCGTGTTTTTTTCCCCTTTTTCTTTTCTTGTTTTTTCTTTTTTGAAGAAGAAGCCTTTTGCCAAAGAGTCTCGGAATCTGAATCTGGGCTTGCGCCCCATTCATGTTTTCCTTCTTCGCTTCCCTCTTCACTAGATGTTGAAATCCCGGTTTCATACATTTCTGAGTCGTCTGTCATTAAACAAAGTTTTTCT
This sequence comes from Triturus cristatus, assembly GCF_964204655.1. Lineage (NCBI taxonomy): Eukaryota > Metazoa > Chordata > Amphibia > Caudata > Salamandridae > Triturus > Triturus cristatus. The sequence continues at coordinate 721,909,452 of NC_140591.1, forward strand.
TGAATGTCAGGGGATTCAGGGCGTTCGGTATTTCCTTGCATGTTATTCTTTGCATGTAGCTCCAGCCCTAAAATACCTGTACCCACGGGCGACACATCCACCAAGCAATCACCGGACTGTTGAACTTTCCCAGTATTATCTGCTGGTTCTCTGGCCGTTTCCATATTAGTAGGAGACGATACGCCCTCTCTGTTAAAATTTTCTAAAGAGGAACAAATATAGCTTTGATTTACCGCTTCATCTGGTCCTGACACAGTTTTCTCCACCGGATCTCCAGCTGCAATCTCATCCTCATCTCTGTTTACCTGTCTTCCCACCTCTAATGGGCTAAACATATTGGAAATCAATGGTTGTGAAATATGTGCAGTTCCCATTTGCTTTGTTGGGTTGGTTTGCGGTTTCTTGCTCTGTTTAGCATTGTCATCAACTAATAAATGCTCATTTCGATAGATTTGTTCACTTTGTTCATTTTGCTCTCTACTTTTTAGCCCCCGTGTTTCTGGGCGTCTCAATGACCCTTCAAATTTACGAGGCTGTGTGGATTTAGTGACCAATATTTGAGTATTTTTAATTGAGTATTTTTAATTTTCACCGCCTTCCCTCCTCGCCCCGACATCCTTACTTGGTTTCCTCTGGGGCTGCTAGTAAACTGGAAACAAAGTATCCACTGTTGCTTAGAGCGATGACTTCCTCGTTGCGCTTCTCCCAAGGCTGTCGGCAGGAATTTCGAGATCGCCGATAGCGTGGTGTAACGCGCCGTGGAGAGCAACCGCAGGGCTGCGTGAAGCAAGGATCCAGGAGCTACTGGATTTCCAGCTCCAGGGGTCAGACGCGATGCCGCTCGTCGTCCAAACCGATCCCGGTGCCGCCTCGAGCTCGGAGTAATATTCATGCGGTAAGGGGAAGAAATCTCATGCAAGTATTTGATAGCAATTACGGGGATGCCATAATCATTATAAAACGTAAGGGCCGGCCGGGGAGCTGTATCGGGTTACCACTGCTCAGGCGCCATCTTGCCTCCCGAGGCGAAAAAAAATATACTAAAAATATTAATATGAAAAAAAAAATATCTAAATATTTTCTTACTAATAAATGTAACATATTATTCCAGATAATATAATGTTAAATTAATATTCTTAATAATTGATTTGCAATACAAATATATACATATACACAGACATGTGTGTATACACATATATGTGTGTATATCTATCTATCTATTAACTTACATGTGCATTTATATGATATACTCATCGCTTTATACGTCCATTAGCCATGAAATAGGGCTGGCGGCCGTAAAACATTTCTTATCCAAAAAACGTAAAGCACTCACTGATGTTGATGGACATTATAGAGATGGGTCTGTGAAACAATATATTTATGTTTGACGATCAGATATGTGGTACAGCTATGGGAGTTTCCTGTTGTCCAAGCTATGTAAATCTCACCATGGGACGGTGGGAGAAAACCATAGCTTGGGGGAAGGAAATTACTAACAGATAATATCATACTATGGCTTAGATTCACAGATGACCTCTTTATAGTCTGGAATGGCACAAAAGAGGAATTCATTGAGTACTTTAATAAACTGAATACGTTGGGACTAACCTTTACATAAAATACAAATACAACCATGGTACAATTCTTGGATGTGCAAATCTTCATTGAAGACAAGCAGATTGAATCCACTCTGCATAAAAAACCAACAGCAACTAACAGTGTCCTGAATGGCTTGAGCTTCCATCCAAAGCCATTGAAGAAGATCATTCCATATGGTGAATTCCTAAGGATGAAACAGAACTGTTCAGATAAAGAGCTCAATGAAAAAATGAAGGAAACTGAATGGGAATTTTTTAAAAGAGGGTATAAACCATCAGACATTGAAAAAGGAAATAAGCGGGTGGAATGCATTTCTCGAGCTCAAACATTGATAAGTTAAAAACTGAAGACAACTGAAAAAGATGATAACAAATCAGACTAGTACGGAGCTACAGTAAGGAAACACAACCAGATTATGAACATTATGAGAAAACAGTGGGGGATCTAGACATTGTACACAAACTAAGGGAGAGACCAGATGCATCTTATCGAAGAGCTCCATCTTTGAAAGATAAACTAGTCCATAGTCACTTTACAAAACCCAAAGTAGAATAATGGCTAGAAAAACACCAAAAGAGATTTAAGAAATGTGACAAATGTAAGGCATGTCAAATAGGCAAAAATACTTGGGAGATTTGTGACTTCGAAGGAAAAACTTTCACAATTGATGTCAAGATAACATGCGAAACAAACTATGCAGTCTATATGTTGGAGTGTCAGTGTGGCCTAAGATATATAGGAAGTACAATATGTCCATTAAAGAAGAGAATCCTGGAACATATCAAAGCATTGCAAAACAAAGGCATGAATTATGCAATGACTTGGCATAATGCAATGCATCAAGGGTACACCTGGAAGCAAATGAAATACTGTGGAAGGTTGTGATAAATTAACCAAGGGTTAAAGTTAATTCGGGACTATGAGTTATATAAAACATATACCGAATCTTCACAGAAAAGAAGTCAAATATGTGTCACACTCCCTATGTTTGGTTATTGTTGTTTTAAGAAGAAAAAAATCACTATTCTTTACTATTTATTAATCCAATGACGTGTATGTTTACTGGAAATAATTATGTGTGCAATCTACATATCCCACAATGCCTCATTATGGGCACATGGGAGTTGAGTATAAAATTGGAAATGATGAATGGACTTTCTTGACAGTGATCAAGACCATTTTGGTTGAAACACGTAGGTGCTGGTGATACAAAATCAATAAACAAATCTGACAAACTCAACCCCTGGAGTGTGAAGTAGAAATCTTCTTTTTGGTGGTAAATATATATATACAACGTCTCTGTAATCTTTGGGTTTTTCAGTAAATTTCTAATGTTTAAAAAAAATATATTTCCTAACTATAACGTCCCTGTGAACTTTGGTTCTTTCAGTGAATTTCTAAAGTTTTTTGAATGCTAATGCCTAACTACAACGTCCCTGTAACCTTTGTTTTTTTCAGTGCATTTCAAAGGTATTTTAATTTTTTTTTCTAACTGGAACCTGTAAAATTACAGGTAGGGTGTGTGAGTCACTCTATAGGTAGGTGACTGCGTGTGTGAGTGGCCATATGGGTCCGTGAGTGAGTGTGTAATGTCTGGGTAATTACGTAAGTACATGAGTAGTGCCTGGGTGATTGTATGATTGCATAGGTAGTGCCTGTGTGATTCTATGAGTGCAACTGCCAAGGACACACTGTGAATACCATGTGATTTTGACAAAGTGTAAAACATATATATATATACATATAGATATTTTACATAACGTTTCAGAGTAATTATTTAGCAAGATACTAATGTAACTTTAATCTTTGTATTCATTTGTTGTAATAACTACATCAAAAATGCATTTTCCTTTTACACAGCAACACCGGAGATCACAATGACATCAGTAGTCATGAGTACAAATGACAAAGTGCAAAACTAATATATATACATATTTTACACACAATTTGAGTCTGGCTGTTAAGTAACATATTGGTTTAGCTTCATTTTAACAACATATTTATAAAAAAACAACAATTTCAAAAAATAACTTTCAACATCTGAACTCACGAATAGTGCATTACTACCAAACTACGCATTGTTACCCAAAGTCATGGGGAATGAAAAATTGCTGCAAAACTAGTGCAATGCACAGTCTGTAACAAGACCCTCTCTAGAGGGACAAACAACAAATATTCATGTGGGACAAAGTCCATGTTATATAATCTTAAAACCTATCATAGAAAATGTCAACAACTGGCGATCTAGCAGAAGGAAACTGGAGGAACATCTACATCAGAGGCAGTAGCAACAATTCCCAGCCACGCAGTCCCTTTAGATGTTCAGCTGCCTACAACAGACATGGCTCCAGAGTTTTCAAGAATGCCCACGTATTCCATGGACTGTAGTGTTGCTATACGTGTTGGTGAGCAGTGTGTTGCAGCTATTTGCAATACTGAAAAAAATCATACATGCTAATGTTTCTTCCCTTTTACATTTTTTGCTAATTTCTCAGTGCATATTTTTCGAATTCCTCCTGCCCTAGTTGCCATTTTTGTTATCATTAAAAATAACAAAAACATTTTAAAATCGTACAAAACCACAAAACAAAATTCAAAAGCAAAACAGAACATTTTGTCACTGAGAAATAAAGGGATATCATTGGATAATACACTTTTTAACTAAAAGAATAAGAAAAACATGCCCACTTATCTATCTTAAACATTCTTTAAGAGGAGTTCATAGTGAGCAGATTTGCGCAATGCACAATAGGTCACAAGACATTGTCATGGGGTAACAATAAATAATATTATTGTGAGACTACATCCATGCTTTCCCATCTAAAACCATACCATAGCATAGTGTAAAAGCAATAAAAAGGCAACACAAGGCTGAAGGACCCTCAACTTCAATAACAGCCGTAACAACACCGGGCCAGAGAGAGTCCCTTCGGGGGTCCAAATTTTGTAATCTCTTTTTCAAAACTATCAACTGTAATATTTGTGTCCTGTTCTGCAACCCCTCCTCTTAACAGCTCTTCATTTTCCCTAGAATCCTGCTCAGGACCAAAGAAGTGAAACTGCACATTGTCACAAACCTTTCCTCCGTCTGCCACAGTATCATGCAAAAGTGCTCTATTCATTACTCCTCTACATAAAACACGAGTTTTCACATAATACAGCCTCCTAACTAAAGTTTGCATTGTTGAGTGGTGTACAGCTAACATTCTGAAATGATGAAAGGTGCTTTGGAACACTTTGTTTGATAAACAAACTAGTGAGTGTCCCTGCAAATGTGTATGCTTTCCAATCATGCAAGGACCCAAGCCCTGTAAAGTACTTATTTTGTATTTTAAACTTCGCCTAGGGAAGATATGTAGAAATTACCTTAATGTTTCAATGGATTGCTGTTGAATACTACAAACACTATTACAATTCCATTTCTATACAGGCACCTGACTCTACCTTCCTTGTACCTCTTCTCCAATAATTTGTTTTAGAATTCTAGGTACCATCATCTCTTTCCCTATAGGACTGCCATTCTTCATTTCATAACACCGTCCTCTTTCATCAATAGCATGAACTAATCTGTTATCCTACAGATAGCTTTCTTCAATATAGGAAGGTTCTGTACTAGAAATATGTATTCACTCTCCACTAAAAGCTGTACAAAAGTTACATCTATTCACTAATCTTTTCTTCTGGTTTTGTCTCCTCATACATAACAACATTTTGTCAAGAGTCTTCGTTCAATTTAGAATCAAAATGAAAAGAGTCCTCTTCAAAGCAAAGACCTTATCAACTACTCGCTCAACTCGTTCTTTCTTTTTCAGTGCATATTTCTTCTTCTATACTTCTTCAAATTTATAAGTAGATTTTCAACCAAACATCCTGGCTCTGATTCCTTTACACTGCTTCTGTCTCCTCATTAAGGTATGTCAATCTTTGTTACAATCTTTTCTGTTTTTGCAATGTAAACTTCATCCACTTTTATTGTTTCTCATAGTGATAATTTTATTTTCTTTATTTTGTAATCTTTGCAAATGTCCACATATATTTTTAAGACATGACTTTGTCCTCCTACCAGTAGCTATTTTCTTTCACCACTCTTTCTGCATTTTGCCCCCTTTGTGACTAATTTCTGCAGAGATACTGTAGTTGCTTCTGTTGCTTTTTCATCCAACCTTTTGTAGGTGTTCTGACTGTGTGTTGTTTTGAAGATATTTTTTGGTAAATAAAAATAACAAGTATATTTTAATTTTTACCCTAGCCAACATATCAACTACTGCACAACTGACTTACACATAATACAAAAACAGTTTTCATCTTATGTTGCAGTTTTAAATCTACAGATGAACCTAGATATATTATTACATGCACTTACTTCAATATACCAAATCCAAAGCAAAATACAACACTTTATTTATTAGTTACCTTTAAACATTTTAGCACCCTGTCATACAACACAGCTGCACCATATCTCACTTCTCACTTATACATGGTGAAAAAACATTTTATACCTTCTGCAGTAAATTTTAAAATGAACATCAAGCCAAAGGGGCTTATTTACAAGACCCATGCTTTTTTGGCACACCGGCAGTGTAATGTGGTGCTCCATATTTACAAGGCCACATAAGCCACTCTGCATGGCTTTTCATGACCTTGTAAATACGGGCCCTTTCACGCAGCACTTTGTGTGAAAGGAGCATGCCGTGAGTGTTGCTGTGGGTGTTCCCTTGGAACACTCATGGGTTCTGCCGTATTCCCAGATTTACAACGATTCGCAAACCTGGGAATGATTCAGAATCCTATTCCTCCCTAGGGGAGGTGTAGGGAGGCGCAACGAGGAGAAATACTTTTATTTCTCCTTGTTTTTCCTCTTTCTATGTGTGATGCATACTGCAGCACACATAGAAAGAGGAAAATACCTCTTGTGGTTGTTTCTCTACAGGAAGGTGTCCCGTCCTACACAAAAACAATCATCCCAGCAACACAGGCATCCTTGCACCACGGTGCAAGAGTACCTCCATTGGCACATGGCAGCCAGTTGTGCGCCAGCACAGGGGAGAGCATAGCGATCTGTCATATTGTTGTAAATTAGATGCATCCCTCTGCTTTGAAAGTAATGCAGCATGGTGCAGCCAAATGGCTTGCTTATTTGCGCTGAATTACTTTCTTGTGTAGAAGTGCATACAGTGTCTCAACACTGTAAATCCGAAAACACAATATAAGAGCTATTTGAGTGCCTCCCTACCACTGTGTTACTGGTGTTTTTAGTATCTCAGTACTTTTCTACTTAAAAGTATCAGATTTCAATTTTAGGAAATGTTGCATATAACAATCTGCACATTAATCTCTATCACAGCATATAGCTCACTAATTCTTTCAAGTACATGCAAAGAGGGTGGCACAGCTTGCATATATAATTCACCAGATGGTTCTAAAAGACTATATATTCCTCAATAAAACCTGTGAATTCATGTTTTTGTGTTTGAATACAAGAATACTCCCTGGATGATTGAATTATTGCAATGATCGAGGAGAAATCATGAAAAAAACAGGAGTTCAAACCTATGTCTTGCTTAATTTTTAAAAAACATTAAATACTATACAACAGTTTATTACATAGTCCTGAGTTAGAAATAAAAGCTTGCTATTACTTAAATTGTGTTGTCACTCCTCAACTTTAAAAATAATGTTCTGTCTCTTGAATACCCTTCCCCTTCCACACACTCTTAGCTCAGTGTACCTGGCAACCCAGTGGAACCACTAGGCCACAAGTTCACAGCATACTCTAGAAGGAACATGCTACTGCCAAATAAGATTCAGCAGGTGTGCTTTACTCCACAGATTCAAAATCATATCCATGTGTGTATTACATTTATTTTTTTAAACACTTTGTGCTAAGGCATCCAACACACTACCTAATTCTATTGACTTTCATGATGACAGCATCCAATGAAATATACCTTTAAAAAAACACCTCCATTTTAACTGCTTTTCCTTTGAAAACTACCTAATTCAACTCCAGCGTTCTCCTGACTACTATTTCTCCTTCACTTCAAAATACTTAGAGTATGGATTGTGGGCCACACCTATATCTATTGGGCTAAAGAGGCTGCAAAAAAGGGAGGTATTGACAGGGACTTGGATTTGCCAAATGTGCAGATTACTTGGTTTGACCAGAGAGGGTTTAAGTTTCATCAGTTGCTGGCTTTGGTTAGATTTATTGTGTATTCCCAAGCTCCACAACTCATGATTGTGCACTGTGGTGGCAATGACCAAGGCACATCTGGGGTAGGGCTGGAAATCCTAATGAAAATAACCTTTGCAGAACTGATGTCACTTTTCCCTCACACTGTCTTGGTGTACTCTCATATATGCCAAAGACAGAAATGGAAGTGGTCAAATCGATTCTGTCCTCAGATTGACAAAGCCAGGAGACGTGTTTAAAAAACTGTTTCTGCATCCTCAGAGACCATCGCATGGGCTGTATCTTTAAGAACAATCAGCGTTTTGACATGCATGGAATTTATAGAAATGATGGAGTGTACATTATAGAAGAAGGCAACAGGGTGTTTCTAAGTAACCTGAAACTGCATCCGGTCCTATGTGTAGCAGCCATATACACTCAACCAATGCAACAGCTCTTGTCAGAGCCACCCTAGGACCGTAAATATTGTGAAGTTTTTTTCTACAGGATTTTTTTTTAGTTTTGGAAAATCTTTGCGACGACATTGCGATCATCACAAATACATGGCTAAAACGGAAAACAAAAGCAGACATTCAATGAGCACCAACACATCCAAAAATAATATGTAAAAAATAACATATTACTCTATACATACTTCTGTCTAAGCATGTTAAAACTCATATTTTGGTACCAAGTTTCTTTAAAACCCATTTTTTAGACCTATTTATCATTTTCGCATTTATTCGGGACGACGCGATGACGTCGTTAACCGGGCCAATCAATCCTTTTCCAAAACACTTATATATATATATATACACATATTGCAGTATTGTACAAACTAAGGGTTTCTTACAGTATTATCTAAAATCATGTTTTTCTAGAGAGTTTCTATAAAAACCATCTCTAAAGCCTATTTTCTGTTTTCAAAGTGACTCTGGAGATCGTGAGCATATCGGTAATTGCGATCCCGCTGATACGTCGAAGAAATGCAAAGCAAAAGCAGAAATTCAACAACCCACACCACATTCAACAATTATAACTATCTTACTAATTCTAACCATAACACTAGATAACTCACTATCTAATTAATTAATCTAAATAGGTCTCTGAGGGGTTCTGTCACTACACATATAAGTCTATGAGTGGATATCAGAGTAGATCTATGAGTCTTTCAGTAAGTGTGACACTGGCCGCAAAAGTGCATCTCTCTATCAGTGAATGTATGAGTGGAAGTATAAGTCTCTCAGTGGCTCTGTAAGTCAGCACATGATTGTCAGACTGGATCTCTGACTGAGTCAATCAATGTCTCAGTGGGTGTGTGAGTGGAATCCTAAGTCTCTCAGTGGATATGTGAGTTGATGCCTGAATATCTGAGTGAGTCTCTGACTGGGTGTGTGAGAGTGTCTGAGTGGGTCTCTCAGTCAGTGCATGAGTGTCTGAATAGGTCTGTGAGTGAGTGTGTGAGTCACTGACTGCATATGTGAATTTCGAACATGAGCCTGTGACTGGATCTATGAGTTGCTTCCTAAGTGTCTGAGTGGGCCTCTCTCTCAGTTGGTGTGTCAGTGGAGGCAAAAGTCTCACACTGGGTCTTTAGGTGGGTGTAAGAGTATCTGAGTTGGTCTGTACATGGGTGTGTCAACCTCAAAGTGAGTCTGTAAGTGCATGCATGAGCACCTGAATGGGTATGACAGTGGGTATATCAAGTATCTCGGTGGGTATGTGACTGGATATATAAGTGTGTGAGTGGATATGTGAATAAGTGTATAGGTGCCTGAGTGAGTTTGTGAGGATGTAGATGAGTGTGTGACAGTGACCGTTGAGCGCGTTCAAATATATATATTTTTGTATATTTTCACTAATGTTCGCAATGTCTTTGCGATATTCATGATGTCCCTGTGATGGTACACAGGGGGCCACGCTGGTATTTGTGGCTTCATCGTGAACATCACCTGCAATGAAAAAAAAATATTTTTGACAGATAACTTGTGTCACTAACCCCCCATTCCTCAAACATGGGATCATAACACCCATACTCTGACTCCTTATATTAGCTTTTTCAGAAATTTTAAGTCCCGGAAACCATTCCCGATCAATAAAATAGCTGCCTTAACTTTCTGTTCAGGTTCCGTCCAGCCAATCAAAGCATTCCTGTTGGCACGTGCATTCACGATTAATTGCGGAATCATCACAAAATACCTGTGGCCAAAGATATCAGTATAATGTTTTACTTAAATTTATCAAAAACTACTGAACAGATTTACACCAAAAGGCACTTCCTTGAACCTACTTCTACCTCCCGGCCAAATGTGATGTAAGTCTGTTCAGCAGTTCAGCCTGTAGGTGTGGCTAAAGGTTCCTATGGAAATTAACATTACAAACACACCCTTATTTCATGCCCCAAATTCTTGGTCCCCACTCCATGGACCACCCCCAATCTTTCCATGACAACCAGAACCTACCTTGATACTATTTTGGAAAAATTTCATCAAGATGGGTCAAATGACGCCAAAGTTATAGTCAATTCAAAAAATGCTTATACTATGGAAAGTAGGTCCTAACTATAGCTACCTACTGGCAACCGCTAGTAGGTAATATATATGAAGGAACAGAGCGTTTTAGCTGGGACGGTGGCTTCCTGCTGCCACCGCTGGCACCGACACGCAGAGGCAGGCGTACGGCACTTCTTGGCGGATACTTGGAAGTCATATATATATATATATATATATATATATTACCTACTGGCGGTCGCCAGTAGGTAGTTATAGTTAGGACCCTGTTTCCATAGGAAATCCGCAACATTCTATTTTGAATAACTTTGGCGCCGGTCGACGAATCCTCGCGAATTTCTCAAAATAGGTGGGGCGCTACGCTCCGCTCCTACCCTGAAAGTCTCGGGGGGATTCGTCAAGCGGGGGCTGAGATAAAAGGGGGGTCCCAAAACGCGTTTTTCCCATGCATTTTTCCATAGGACCTTTAGACAGGGCTACAGCCCGAACGGCTGAACAGAATTACTAGAAATTTGGCAGAGAGGTAGTCCTCAGGTCAAGGAAGTGCCTTTTGTAGGTTTGGTGTAAATCTGTTCAGTAGATTCTGAGAAAATAGCCTTTAAATCAATGTATATATCTGAGCCAGCTTACGGTGCGCTTACGGTACGCTTACCGTACGCGTACGGTGGCGTGCGCGAGCGCGATTCTGATTGGCTCTTAGATCTTAGTAAACATTCGAATCGGCCGAAACCAGGAAGCGGCGGCCGCCATTTTGTGTATTTCACTCCGGTAAAAAAGAGTGATATCTTGAAAAGGGGGCAAGGGAGAGAGTTACAGACCCCCTAACATTTGTAAGGGGGTCAAAGAAGGACAGAAAAGTACAAAGAAAACATTTATTGATTTTTAAAAAAATCACGGGGTACGCGTACGGTAAGCTTACGGTAAGCGTACGGTAAAAAAAAAAAAAAAAAAAAAAATGAAATTCAGATTTAAGTGTTTAGATATTAGGGGGCTCTAAAAAGAGCCGTTGTGTTTATTAAGTGAATTTTTAGTGGTACCTACAAGTAAGTACCGATGCAGAGTCTAAGGTTCAAGAGGAAGACTCTGTTCCCTTCATCATTGAAGTGCACACCATCTCCTCTATAAATGTCTTGCATGTCGTAACGCAAGTTGTTGTGGTAAATGGAACCCATACCATAGTCACGGAGGAAAGCAGAAACAGATTTGTTGACGTGCTTTCTTGCTTTGTCAATCTGCGGACAGAAATGATTGGACCAGTTCCATTTTTGCCTTTGGCATATGTTAGAAAACACAAAGGCAGTTTTAGGGAAAAGTGAAAACAGTTGTGCAAAGGTGTCCTTCATAAGCATTTCCAGACCTACCCCAGTCAAAGTGCCTAGGTCATTGCCACCACAGTGCACTATTATGAGGTCAGGGTGTTGGATTTGCATGAAGGATTTCACCAATGGCATCAATTGGTGCCACTTTAACCCTCTCTGACCAATCCATTTAATGTCTACATTTGGCAAAGCAAGGTCTCTCACCATACCTGTTTTCTCTGCAAACTTTTCACTCCAGAAGACATAGCTGTGCCCTACAATCCACACTGTGAACATCTTCAAAGGAGAACTGGATGCACTCAGGAGGTGTCTTTCAGTAGAATGGCAATATGAAAAGAAAGACAGTTTGGAAATGGAGGCATACATATTTTTTTCAACAAAAAAAGAACTGATTGGCTGTTTCATACCATTCTAGAATAAAAACTAGGCTGTATGTGTAAATTAATAGAAGCATGTTTTGTATTGGTACAGAAAAATGTGTTACCAAAGAACAGTACTATGGATTTGCTGTTAGGTTTGAAAAGTCAAGCACTCTTGCTCTGTGGAATTGAAACATTGTTTGGCGAACTTCTGACCTGACTCCACACAGCAGTGTTCCATGAGCTGTTGCTATGGTAGCAGGCAGAAGTCAAGTTGGGGGAAGGGTACTAGGCAGAAGTCAAGTTGGGGGAAGGGTACTTTTGGAAAAGGGTTGGTTTTCAACCAATAGAAATGTGTGATTACATTTGAAAAAAAGGGGGAAGCACTGAGATTTGAAACTTACATGTATATGTGTGGAAAAATAGAGGGAAACTTTGCCATTATCTGGTTCTGCTGAGAGGAGAGAGGTGTAGAGAACAGAGATCCTGGCTCTGATAATCTGCTGTTTGAGTGCCACATTTCTTTCACAACTAACTAATTTTAAAGGTGAGGTTAGAGTTTGAGAGGAGATGTATATGGAAAAAAAAGAAATGAATAATAGAAATGTAATTCTTTTTGTTGAAGTTGCGTTTATTATTTTCTGTTTTGGGAGAAATTTAAATGTGAGGAACATGTAAAATAATATGGACTATGTTTTCACGATAAATTAAGGTGTATTGGTATAAAAAATGAATAGTTTAAGGGTTTGAGGTTGGACTCAGTAATGCAAATATATTCAGCATCACTAAGGCTGGTTGCACTTGGTGGAATGTAGGCAGTCACCCAGGTTACACATGTTGGGAAATATAGGCAGAGATTTATTGTGTACAACTCTGGTAATTTTATATTTGCATTAGTAGAAAAAAGGGGGAGCGATTTTTTGGTGCAGAAGCAGACTCTTAGCACACACCCAGCTCCTTTCCATGTATAATCATGCACAGTATTTACAAGCGAGTGGGGTTTGAGGTTTCAGTCTGTAATGCAAAGACATTCAGCATCACTAAGGCTGGTTGCCCTTGCTGGAGTGTAGGCAGTCACCCAGGATACACATGGTGGTGGTCTGAAAAAGCAGTTTGGACATGTGCATTTAAAAAAATCTGAAAAGTGGATTCATAATGTGTCAGTCTGTAAAAGTGATTATCACTTGCCAAAAAAAAAGAGCAGTAAGTGTGCATTCAAATTGGCAAAGAAATTTCGTTTTGTGACTAATGTGAAAACATGACTCTGTGTGCAAATAGGAATTACAGGCAGAGATTTATTGCGTTTTGCTCTGGTGATTTCACAGTTGCATTAGTAGGAAAAAGGGGGAGCGATTTTTTGGTGCAGAAGCAGACTCTTAGCACACACCCAGCTCCTTTCCATGTATAATCATGCACAGTATTTACAAGCGAGTGGGGTTTGAGGTTTCAGTCTGTAATGCAAATACATTCAGCATCACTAAGGCTGGTTGCCCTTGCTGGAGTGTAGGCAGTCACCCAGGATACACATGGTGGTGGTCTGAAAAAGCAGTCTGGACATGGGCTTTTAAAAAAATCTGAAAAGTGGATTCATAATGTGTCAGTCTGTAAAAGTGATTATCACTTGCCAAAAAAAAAGAGCAGTAAGTGTGCATTCAAATTGGCAAAGAAATTTCGTTTGGTGACTAATGTGAAAACATGACTCTGTGTGCAAATAGGAATTACAGGCAGAGATTTATTGCGTTTTGCTCTGGTGATTTCACAGTTGCATTAGTAGGAAAAAGGGGGAGCGATTTTTTGGTGCAGAAGCAGACTCTTAGCACACACCCAGCTCCTTTCCATGTATAATCATGCACAGTATTTACAAGCGAGTGGGGTTTGAGGTTTCAGTCTGTAATGCAAATACATTCAGCATCACTAAGGCTGGTTGCCCTTGCTGGAGTGTAGGCAGTCACCCAGGATACACATGGTGGTGGTCTGAAAAAGCAGTTTGGACATGTGCATTTAAAAAAATCTGAAAAGTGGATTCATAATGTGTCAGTCTGTAAAAGTGATTATCACTTGCCAAAAAAAAGAGCAGTAAGTGTGCATTCAAATTGGCAAAGAAATTTCGTTTTGTGACTAATGTGAAAACATGACTGTGTGCAAATAGGAATTACAGGCAGAGATTTATTGCGTTTTGCTCTGGTGATTTCACAGTTGCATTAGTAGGAAAAAGGGGGAGCGATTTTTTGGTGCAGAAGCAGACTCTTAGCACACACCCAGCTCCTTTCCATGTATAATCATGCACAGTATTTACAAGCGAGTGGGGTTTGAGGTTTCAGTCTGTAATGCAAATACATTCAGCATCACTAAGGCTGGTTGCCCTTGCTGGAGTGTAGGCAGTCACCCAGGATACACATGGTGGTGGTCTGAAAAAGCAGTCTGGACATGGGCTTTTAAAAAAATCTGAAAAGTGGATTCATAATGTGTCAGTCTGTAAAAGTGATTATCACTTGCCAAAAAAAAAGAACAGTAAGTGTGCATTCAAATTGGCAAAGAAATTTAGTTTTGTGACTAATGTGAAAACATGACTCTGTGTGCAAATAGGAATTACAGGCAGAGATTTATTGCGTTTTGCTCTGGTGATTTCACAGTTGCATTAGTAGGAAAAAGGGGGAGCGATTTTTTGGTGCAGAAGCAGACTCTTAGCACACACCCAGCTCCTTTCCATGTATAATCATGCACAGTATTTACAAGCGAGTGGGGTTTGAGGTTTCAGTCTGTAATGCAAATACATTCAGCATCACTAAGGCTGGTTGCCCTTGCTGGAGTGTAGGCAGTCACCCAGGATACACATGGTGGTGGTCTGAAAAAGCAGTCTGGACATGGGCTTTTTAAAAAATCTGAAAAGTGGATTCATAATGTGTCAGTCTGTAAAAGTGATTATCACTTGCCAAAAAAAAAGAGCAGTAAGTGTGCATTCAAATTGGCAAAGAAATTTCGTTTTGTGACTAATGTGAAAACATGACTCTGTGTGCAAATAGGAATTACAGGCAGAGATTTATTGCGTTTTGCTCTGGTGATTTCACAGTTGCATTAGTAGGAAAAGGGGGGAGCGATTTTTTGGTGCAGAAGCAGACTCTTAGCACACACCCAGCTCCTTTCCATGTATAATCATGCACAGTATTTACAAGCGAGTGGGGTTTGAGGTTTCAGTCTGTAATGCAAATACATTCAGCATCACTAAGGCTGGTTGCCCTTGCTGGAGTGTAGGCAGTCACCCAGGATACACATGGTGGTGGTCTGAAAAAGCAGTCTGGACATGTGCATTTAAAAAAATCTGAAAAGTGGATTTATAATGTGTCAGTCTGTAAAAGTGATTATCACTTGCCAAAAAAAAGAGTAATAAGTGTGTTTTCAAATTGGCAAAGAAATTACGTTTTGTGACTATTGTGAAAAGAAATGTAGTAATATATTTAAATAAAATAAAGGAATTTTTTTTTAGTTTTTTTCAGGTATTGCTGAAGAGCAGTGAACAAAATTTAAGATGCCTACAAAATCCAGAGTTAAAAAAACTCACAAAAAAAACCTATATTTGAAGACAACTGGAGGACCAAAGTTAGTAGAAGATGCTCATGTTGGGAAAAAGAAAAAATCTTCTGGTAAGCAGAAAAAACAATTTCTAAAAAATATATTCAAAAGAATGAAAAATGTACAAAATGTCTGTACTGGAAAGAATGTTTTGAAAAGAAAAGGACAGGAAAAAATTGAGAATTTAGTTAATGCAAATATACCTTCTGCAACTGAAAAGATTTACATAAATAGAAAAACAGCGTTTAAAGAGATACGTAGAAAAATGTTTCAGAGAAGAGTTATGTCCAATTTGATAAAGGATGTGAAGAAATATAAGCAAAAGACTAAGTTTTATAAAAGAAAAAAAGAAATTGAAGCCATTGCAGCAAAGGCATTAGAATTAAAAAGGAAACTATTCATTTTAATTTTGAATAGGATGCGTACATTAGACAAAATGGTTAATGTACTGAAATCACATAGCAAAAGGAAAAGAGTAGTGAACAGAACAAACTTTTGTAAAGTGTTTTTAGGAAAGTGGATGCATAGTTCAAGTAGTGAACCTTTTTTTAATGAAGAGAGCTATTTTCAAAGTAATAGTTTGCTGCATGCAGTTGACACCAGAGGTCGTGCTTATGAAGTAAAAAATGGTTGCATAATGGAGAAGGAGATAATGGTTCCAAGAGATGAGGTACAAGTGATGGCAGATGAGGCTATGGGGAGACGTCCTAAAGCCCCAGTGTACACTTGGAATTGTAGTAGTATTTGCACTGTGCGTCAGGAATCTATTGACAAATTTCGTGAGTTTCTAAGAGAATATAGTAAAAAAAGTATAAAACAGAAGATTAAGGTGCTTCAAAGTCTGGATCCATGCAGAGTGAGAGAGAATACTGGTTTGCAGGGTCATTCTCTGGCTTGTCTATCTAGAAAAGTGTGTAATAGTGTTTTCCATCATTTTAGGATGCTGGCTGTTCATCATACTGAAATGAGAAAGTTTGTGAGACGGTTGTATTTTGCCAAAAGTCCAGCAATAAAGTTAAATGAATTGAATAGGGCTCTGTTCCGAGGAACGGTATCAGATGTAGAGAAGGTTGTTGATGAAATTCAGTTTTGTTACTTTGGTCCTGAACAAAACAGTGCAGAGAAGGACACAGTAAATGAGGAAGAAGTGGAAGAGAATGTAGAACCCTCTGTAAGTAACACATTTAATGATCACATAACAAAATTTGCAATAATCTCTAATGAAAGACCAAATTTTACTTGTATTTGTTGCCGCAGAACTCATTATAGAAAACAAACTAGGAATGTTGATCTCTACAGAAAGAGTGAAAATGAAGATAATTATAAGTGGAAGGATTTTGCCACATATATATTTCTTGAAAATTGTTTTGATTTGGGTGAAGATCAGCGTATTTGTAAATACTGTTACAACAAGTTAGAGGAAAATAGAATGCCGACCAGAGCTGTACATAATAATTTAGAATTGGATGCTATTCCTGCTGAACTTTCTGAATTAAATACATATGAGTCTATACTCATTCAATGTGTTCATCCGTTCCAGACCATAGTACGTATGGAGCCCAAAACTGGTAAATTACCTCCTTCCGATTTACTGAGAGGTTTAAAAGGTAGAGTGGTGTATTTGCCCTTGGATTTGAAAAAAAATATGGAAACTATTGATGCGGATACTTTGGAAACTGAACCATTAATTATTCTGGTTAATGGTGTACCTACAAAGAATAAGAAGATTTGGCAGGAGCTGGTAGATGTGCGGAAAGTACAAAGAGCAAATTTGTATTTGAAAAGGAATAACAAATGGTATGAATCAATTTATATAGAAGAAGAAGAAGAAGAAGATTTACAAGAAGACACAGAAACACCAACTGGACAAATTGAAAAAGTGGACAAGTCAAAGGAAGAAGAAATTTATGAACATTTTAGCATACATCCTCTTCATTCAAAAGAAGTTATGGGAGACAATATTGATCTCTTTCAGATGAAGAAAGCAAAAGGAACTCCCGTGAGTGTATGGGAGGAGAGCTTGGAAGCTCGATGTTTTCCCCAGCTGTTTCCTAAAGGAAAAGGAGGACGATACGATGAACGTCCGGAACAGATTCCAGCTTCTGAGTATCGGACTACAAGACTATATGCTGAAGATCCCAGATTTCGACAAAGTATTCCTTATTTGTTCCATCTTTTATTTGAAAGCGACTTGTCTGCACTGTCTTATGCAGTAAATCACATTTTAAAAAGTGGAGTACATTTACAAAATGTGTCTGCTAAGGATTTTATGGAGAAAGTGCAGCACCGAGATGATCATTTGGAAACACAACTGATCAATCTGATGGCTTGTCAGCGTGGGACAAATGAATATTGGTACCGACGCCATGGTGAATTAAAATGCATGTTACGGAATTTAGGAACACCAACATGGTTCGTTACACTAAGCTGTGCCGAGTACGCTTGGGATGATTTACTGGATTTTCTACGAGAGGCAAATTCAAACATTAAAAACATCGAATACAAGACAGCAGGAGAACTGTGCTCATTGGATCCGGTTAATGTTTGCAGATATTTCAATCATAGATTTGAGGCTATGATGTCCTTCATCTGCAATAAAAAAAATCCACCTCTTGGAGAAGTAGTAGATTTCTTTTGGAGAAAAGAGTACCAGGCAAGAGGTGCTCCTCATATTCATATGCTGTTGTGGATCAAGGATGCCCCAAAGTTTGGAACAGATACTGATGAAGCAGTGTTATCTTACATTGAAGAATATGCAACATGTGCTATACCAAAAAGCACAGAAGAGAAAAAGTTAAAGGAGCAAGTTTTACGTTTCCAAAGTCATCGGTGTGGAAAATACTGTCGACGGAAATACAAGAGCAAAGATAAATACTACACTAAATGTCGATTTGGATTTCCTAGACCTGTTCTTTCAAATGGAAGAGTAAACAGTTTTATGTCAGCTGTGAGACATACTATCACAAGAAAATCACCTAAGAATACCTACAACCTTAAAAGAAAAGAAGAATCAAAAAATATAAATGACTACAACCCAGTCATTTTATCCATGTGGAACGCTAACATGGATATACAGTATGTAGCTGACAATTCCATTGCTGTTGCTCGATATGTAACGTCTTACATTACGAAATCAGAAAAAACAGAATTGAAGGAAATGTGGGAAGAGATTTCTCACGAGAAGACTGTCAGTAAGAAGCTGTACAGTTTCAGTTTGAAGATGTTAACGCATCGAGAAATTGGATCCTACGAATGTTCAGATAGGTTATCTTCTGCAAGTCTCTACTCGAAGTCAAGAAGAATAATTTGGGCAAGTTTAGGCCTTGCAGCAATGAGAAATCGGGTACTAAAATCTGTTGGAGAAATTGAATATTTGGCCGAGAATGACCCAGAAAGTACAGATATTTTGAAATCAAACATGTTGGACACATATTATCCCAAGAGAAGTCAACATCTGGAGAACATGTGTCTCTATGAAGTGCTGCAGAACTACATTTATTCACGGAAAGCCGCAGAAGACATCAACAATGGAAAATATAAAGTCATTGGTGAGGAAGGATGTTTGGTGAAGCAAACAAAAGGAAGTTTGATAAATCACAGGAAGCTGAGTTGCGACACTACTGACAAGAAGGAATTTTACTACTTGGCTCTTTTACAGTTGTTTAAACCATGGCGTACAGAGGATGAACTACTGGGAGAATTTCAAAGCTATGAAGATTCTTTTAATGCTTGCAAAGACAGCATACAATGCAGTACATTCTCAAGTTATCTGCAAATGTTAAATGAAGAAATTGAACAGGAAACTACAATTGCAGCAGAAATAGCTAGAGACAGTTCTCAGGACAGCCAAAGTTCAGAAACACTCAGTCAAGATCCCCTAGGACAACCAATCGTTGAAAATGAAGCATCAATAGCCATGAATGAAGTGGAAACGGCTATGAATCAAGCTCAAGAAGAATTTATAGACTTACAAAATTTGGAAAGACAACTGAACGAAGAGCAGCAACAAATTTATGAAGAGATCAGAAACAAAATTGATCACGGATTTCTACATAAAAAAAAGAGTGCTCATGCACATCATTTCATCCAATCAGGATGTATGTAAGCGGACAAGCTGGAACTGGAAAAAGTTTCCTAATTAAAGTCATCAGAAGCTACCTACAGCAAAAAACGGATTCTACTTTGTCTTGTGTGGTTACTGCTCCAACTGGGTTAGCAGCATATAACATAAAAGGAATCACTTTACATCGTTTGCTAATGTTACCAGTGGAGCATGAGAACAAAATACAATACAACAAGCTAACTGGAGAAGCATCCTTGGAAGTTTCAAGAGTCTTGAAGAAGATGCAAGTTCTCATTATTGATGAGGTGAGGATGGTTTCAAACTTAATGCTTGCCTTTGTGCATTTAAGAATGCAGCAAATTCTGAAGACAGACTATGACATGTTATTTGGTGGAAAACAAGTCATAGTTTTTGGAGATCTTTTGCAACTTACTCCAGTTAAAGGACAACCAGTGTTTAATACTGTCACACATGAAGACACGAAGAAGTCATTGGGAAGCATCGGAAATACAAATATTTGGTCCTTCTTTGAGTACAAGGAACTTACTACTAATATGAGGCAAGCAAGCGATGAAGAATATGGAAGTATTCTGAAAGATATCAGAATTGTACTACTCACAGAAGTTGGCAAAAAAGCATTACAGAGTCGGCTGCTACATAATTTATTTCCAAATGAAGAAATAGTTGCAGAGAAGATATACAAGAACATTGCAGAAAACAAAAGTATCATCTTCTTAATGCCAACTCTACGTGAATGCTCAATATTCAATGAGGAGCTTTTGAAATTGGAAAAGGAAGAGATCAGGAAATTAGAAGCAGTGGACAAAATTGAGGATGGAAGAATTACTGTCACAGTAACAGGCACACTGAAAAATAAATTGGATTCACTAGAGAAGAACATTTCCAAAACAGCTGGATTAGAAAAAAATCTATATGTTTGCATGAACTGTAGAGTATTTTTAAGGAGAAATTTGGATGTTGAAAAAGGTTTAGTTAATGGAGCTATGGGAAGAGTTGTGGGTTTTATTAATTATCAGCAAAAAGATGGAATTGAATGTTTAAAAATAAAATTTGATCAGATAGAAGAAGTTAAAGACATTTGTCGTTGTACAGTTCGTTTCATGCTTGTGAAAGACTTATATGTACGTAGGAAGCAGTTTCCGTTTTCGCTAGCATATGCTGTAACTATTCACAAGTCTCAAGGATTGACTGTAGATTGTGCATTTGTGAACATTGGTTCAACTGTGTTCAAAGAAGGTATGGCATATGTTGCTTTGTCACGAGTGAAAACATTATCAGGTTTATTCATGATAGACTTTGATGACTCAAAAGTTAGTGCTGATACAAATTGTGTAAAGGAGTATAATAGATTAAGAAGAAGCTATGCTCCTCATTTAGGTCAGTATCCTGTGTTGGAGAAACGTGTAGTTTCTCGTAAAAGGAGAAATGAGAATATCTGTGATGAAGATGTACAGAGGAGGAAAAAAAAAGAGGAGTGATGTAATTGCAAGCAAAAAGAGTAAGGAAAAAGAAGAACAGGTTGTAGGATGTCATTTTGAAAATAGCTCTGGTGTCAACTGCTACGCAAATGTAGTGCTGAATGTTGTATTTTATCTGGAAAGTTTGCAAGAGCAGATAATAGTAAATCAGGGAAAAAGATTCTGTTCAGAGCTGAGTCTCCTTTTTCAAAAGCTGAGTAATGATAAAACTCAAATAGAAAGTGCTACTGAAATTAGAAAACTTTTAGATGTATGTTCAGGACGAACACAGTTTTCTCAAAATGAACAGCAAGATGCACACGAATTTTTGATGTTTTTTCTTCAGGTACTGGAAGAAGAAGAAGTTGCAATTGATAATTTATTTGGTCTCTCTTATAAATGGGAACATAGTTGTGAAAACTGTTATAATATATGTGGCTCTAATGTTGATAATGAAAGGTTTATTTTTTTGACATTGCCAGAGACTAAAACAGTCACTTTTGCTAAATTAGTTAAAGATGCTAATCATAGCATGCAATGCGGTGAGTGTCAATCTGATATGTTTTCAACATTAATTTTAAAGGAATACGGACAGTATGTAATTTTAATGATGCAACGATGTAGAGCTGATGGTTCAAAATTGGATACTTTAATAAAGAAGTTTACAGGACAGCAATTATCAATTTCAGGAAAAACTTTTGTAACTGTTGCAATAATTTTCCATGAAGGACCTACTGTTACTTCTGGACATTACACAGTTTATCTTAAATGTGAAAAAGGCTGGACACTGTGTAATGATTCCCAATTGGTTTTTAAGCAACGTTTGCCTTTTGATTTAGCAAATTCCTATCTAATCTTCCTGAAACCTAAATTTTAGAGAGACTTGGCAAGATCTGGACAAAACAATTTTACCATTTTATTGGATTACCATTGGAATTTTCAAAAATAAAGATTTTTTAAATTATCATTTGGCCTAATGGAAAGATAACCAATTGTAATGTGGACTTTTTTTAATTTTTAATGAAACTTTCGAAAACCAAAAATTTAGAGAAAATCGGTAACATCTGCTCAATTTAAATTTTGGAATGTTATTGGAGTGCCATTGGAAATTTTTTCAAAAAAGATTTTTTAAATTACTATTTGGCCATGTGGAAAGGTAAACAATTCTATTGTGGACTTAATAAATTATTAATAAATATTTAGGGAACCAATATGTTACAGAGAATCGGTGAGATCTGTACAAATAAAACTTTAGAATTTTATTGGATTCCCATTGGAAATTTAATCAAAAAAGAATTTTAAAATTACTATTTGGCCTAAAGGAAATGGAACCAGATGTAATGTGGAGTTATTTGAGATATAATATTGTGATTATACTTCTGAAACAAACATATCAGACGGTATTTTAAAGAAATAGGTATTGATATTAGATGACATTTTTTTAGAATATTATGCATTTCTATAATGTTAAGTTTAAGTAAAAAGAGATTCTGGGCTTTTTTAATACAATCTTTGAGATTGTTATTTTTTTTTGCCCGCTGTAAAATGATGAATGCAATTGCTTTCACGATTTATAGTGAAATGCAATATATTCTGAAAACAGCAAAAATAAGGCAAAAATATTTTTTGATAAATATGTAAATATGTGTACTGTATTCTAAAATGTTTTAAAAATATTAATACTTTTTTCTTTTTTTTCAGATTGATATAGAACATTTTCGAAAACTAGAACCATTTTTAAAGCAATTTTTTTAAAAAACAAATGAATAAATATTTTTTTGAGTGGGTATGGTAAGTCAATAATAATAATTGTAGTCTCTCAAAGACCTTGTAATGTGATAATTGATTTTTAGTGTTTTTTAAAAAAAAAAAAAAAAATACGCGCACCGTACGCGTACGGTAAAAAAAAAAAAAAAAAGTTTTAAAAAACATATATAAAAAAAAGATGAAAGATAAGGTTGGCTCTTAAAAGAGCCGTTGTGTTCATGCAGGGACAGAGGAAAGAAAGATTGGGAAAATTAGTCTCTGCGACAAGTGTGCTGATCTATTTTGAGGTTCACTAGGGAAACACTGGTCTCTCTATGACAAATTAGATCATGACAAGAGGCGCATCGAATATCAACCCTCAGAAATCGAGGGTTAATTTCCAGAGGGCCAGCAAAAGGAGATGCTCCCCCCACAGATGAAGGGCTCACCTGACCTGCAGAAGAAGGACTCAGCCCTGCAGATGATGGTCCAGGCTGAGCTGCTGTGGATGTGCTTGGTTGACTTACTGAAGGGTTACCTCCAGTAAGTCGAGCATGTGTCCTTTTGTGTACATCCTTGAGGTGCCTCATCATGGTATGATTCCCAAAGGAATACTTCCTGTCAGGATTACCTCTTGAAAGTACACGCTGACACAGCTTGCAAGTCACTAAGGGTGCATTTACCTTTTGCTGGCCTTCAGGAAAAGTAAAATAATCCCATACATAAGAGGTCTTTTGTTTCCTCGCTCTCTGCCTCAAGGTAGTGCTGCTAGTGCTAGCCTCACTCTCAGAAGGGCTCTGCTGTTCTGCCATCGTATCACAAAGACAACCCAGCTCCTTCTCCTAAGGGATCACAAGCAGAAATGAGGGGAATGGGTGTGGTGTAGGAGAGTTCTAGAACTGAAAGTAGTTTCAACCAATCAAAAGTTGTGTTTCATGATCACATGACCTACCGTACGCTTACGGTACGCTTACGGTACGCTTACGGCAAAAGTACGCATGCGCGTAAAAAAGACACGCGCTTGCGCGCATACGCATAACAGTCACTACCCGACACTTCCGCGTAACGTGCGCGTGTAGCGTACACGCGTACGCGTCCCACGCGGAGTACGCGCGGCTACGCAAATTGCGTAACTATACGCAAACAGCGTAGATAAATTACGGACATTGCGTAAACCGTACGCTTACCGTAAGCTTACGGTACGCGTACTAAAAAAAAAATAAAAAAAAAAGGAAAAAATGTATTGCTAATAAATTTTACCTGTTTATTTTATAAAATATTTTTAAAAAAACATATTATAGAATTTTAAAAATTTAACCATAGTCTTAAAAAAAGGATAGAAAATTAAACAAAAAATATGTTTAAAAAATAGAAGAAAATAAAAAAATTAGCATTTAAAAAACCTTGCAAATTCACTGAAAAAACCATGGGTTTCACACACGTTATAGTTAGGAATTAGCATTTACAAAACCTTGCAAATTCACTGAAAAAACCATGGGTTTCACACACGTTATAGTTAGGAATTAGCATTTAAAAAACCTTAGAAATTCAATGAAAAAACCAAAGGTTTCACACATGTTATAGTTAGCTGGACATTTCACTCGTAAAAAACCAATGAAATTCCCCCGTTATAGTTAGTTCAGCTAACTATAACTCGCGCGCCCGCAATGCACTGCTGATGACGTCACATATTACATCACTCATGACATGGTCAGTGACATCACTCATGACATCACTGATGACATCTCAAATGACATCACTGATGACATCACTGATGAGATCATCCTTGTGATAGAGTGGCAGACCACCTCTGCCCCTAATATAACCTTTGATACACACATTCAAAAATAGAAATTAAAATTTAAAAAACAATGGACATACCAATACCAGTTACAACAACCTATTCAGTAATTCTAAGATCCACATACACATCCCCTCATTCAGCAACAGTCCTGTACAGTCACTCATACATGTACTCACTCATAATATGTACTCATACACGTATACATCCTGTTACACAATGCCACTCATCCATAGAGGTACTCACACACATAGTCACTCATGCTAATAAAGAATCAAACATACATTTACTTGCATATACAGTTATACACACACCGCCACACTTACTTCTACAGAAACTTACACATACTTAGTCTTTTAAACAATCACTTATAGAAACACATACTTATTCATACAGGAACTCTTCCAATCTCTCACTCTCACATATACTCGCTTATATACACCAATTGTCACATATACTAGTTTAAAACATATGTAGTTACTCATAGAGACACTATTGAGACAGTCATTCACTCACTAACACACCCATGCACACACTCATTCACCCATAGAGTCCTGCACACATGCTGTCTTCAACACATACAAAGAGTGAGTCACTCATTCATGCACCTATGCACTACGTAATACCCCCCACCGAACCATACAGACATCAGACACTGATACTCAAAAAACCAACTAATAACCTATATAGACACCCATGTAGCTACTCACCAACCCATGCAGCCACTTATACACAAAGTGAGAGACTGATACAGATATTTACATATTTAAACATTACTCACTAAGCCATGTATTCACTAAGATACACTTAATCAGTCAGTTATACAATCAATTTTTCAAAAACAATTCATCCATTTAGACACTTATATACCCATTTATTCTTCCATCGACCTTGAGATATACATATATAAAACATATGTAATTTTCTGAAAAACACACATTCTCTGAATGATGTCATCAGTGATGTCATTTGAGATGTCATCAGTGATGTCATGAGTGATGTCACTGACCATGTCATGAGTGATGTAATATGTGACGTCTTTCTGCAGTGCATTGCGGGCGCGCGAGTTATAGTTAGCTGAACTAACTATAACGGGGGAATTTCATTGGTTTTTTACGAGTGAAATGTCCAGCTAACTATAACATGTGTGAAACCTTTGGTTTTTTCATTGAATTTCTAAGGTTTTTTAAATGCTAATTCCTAACTATAACGTGTGTGAAACCCATGGTTTTTTCAGTGAATATATATATATATATATATATATATATATATATATATATATATATATATTGCATATTGTCCGTGTGATTAACTATACATAGGAAGCACAACTGTCAGTTACAAAAACGAATTTTGGAACACTGACGGTGATTAAGAATTTTGATTCTAGTTATCCAATAGCAAGACACTATAAATGATCACATATTGGAGATGGAACATCTTTAACATTTTGTGGGACTAATGTGCTGAAAAATCAGTAAGGGGTGGTTAGAAAATACTTATAATGATACATAAATATATAATTAAGTACAGGACAAAATCCCCCAGTGGAAATAATTTAGATGAGGAGCTTCATATTCATGTATAAATGACATCTTATGTGCTGTTCTGAAGATAAGATAAAAGAACCAAAAAAGTTGTTTTGGAATTTCATGGACCGCCATTGTTAGATGTGTCCATATATACATATTTAAAAAAATCATTTATGTTTCAGTTTCAGGATCATAATGGTGTTGGATCACTGATGGAGTGCTTCATAATTAAAAAATGTATTGATGATGTCTGTGGAAAAAGAAAAAATCTATAAAAATGTCAATGGACACATCATACATCAAAATTAAAAATAATTAGGTATGGGCGTTGCCGATTATCCATGTGAAATGAGAAGGGATTTGCAAATATGTGATGAGACACACCACACTGCAAAATTTGAAGTAATGTGATATGGGTGATGCCAAAAGGACATGTACATTGATTCTCCAGATAGCATAATATTAGGTTATTTATGCTGCTTTCCTGCTGTAAGTTGATTTTGATTTAATGTAGATAGTGGGATTTTTCATCATTTCTTTCCTTGATGACACAAAACTGCAATTTTTATGTTGGATGTTTTATATTTCTGTAGTTACTTATGCCTACTATAGTGCTAAATCATTTGGAATAAGAGTAAGGAGAATAACATTGCAAGGAGTTCTGTGGTTTAGAACAGAATTAACGAAAAATATTGGATTGAAGGTTACATATCCCGTGGATGACATATTTTAAGGATGAATACTATAAGTTTGGGACCCATTCCATTTTCCCAGACCCATCAGTATGTGTTAGCACTAACAAGAGCAGCCGTGGCCCGTGGAGGAAGTTCCGTGGGGCGGAAAGGTGGGGCGGGGGAGGGGCAGGGTGTGGGGTACTAAAACCGGAATATGGATAATTGGAGGTAAGTAAGCAATTAAATAAATAAAACGAATTTCGTAGCGCGCGCTGCATTGCAAAATGCAATTCAGCGCGCGCTACGAAATTCGTTTTATTTATTTAATTGTTTACTTACCTCCAATTATCCATATTCCGGTTCAACATCTAAATTAATTAAACACGGCAAAAGGGGACAAACCTTTCTTGTGCCCCTAGTAATCTTAAAACTGGAGTCAAATTACCATTCACCAAAATCCTTGCGACAGGGTCCCTATATATCCACTGTATAGCCCAACAAAATCCATTACCCAAGTTAAAACGGCTTAGCATAAAATAGAGAAGTTTTTCTTGGATGGATGCAAGCTACCGGCTGAGCACGCTGTAGCCACATCCCCCTCCTACTTCTCCCGATGCAGGACCTCGGCAGCTGACGTCAGACGCGGGACGCCAGCAGAGGCTGGGAACAGCTGAACAACCGCGAAGGGACGCACACGAGCACACGAGCGGGAGCTGGGACTGGGAGCAGAGCGAGAGCCGGTGCGCTTTTTTCTCACCACTGGGTCCCGCTCCTGAAAGATCAGTGCAATATCCCTTCACTGTTGCTGTGGACCTTCTTCTTGCTAGCACTATATCGGCACCATATTGTCTCAGCGCGGCTTATGGACAGCCTTCATGTTTTTTGTTCGTGTTTCTTGGAGCAGCGGGGAGTGACTGCCTGTGGGGGAATTAGACTCACCTCTTCTCTCCCTCTACTTGTGCTTTGGAATTTCCCCATCTGGAGTCAGGACTACAGCTTTCAGGCTATTAGGCTGAAAGAGGAAAATTGAAGTTTTGCGGCTTTTTCTTCCTGTACGCCATTGGGACCACCAGGTTCCTCTCCAAGTGGGGTAAGTGCACATGCTTCTCTTACCTGCTGGAGTATGGGGGTTCCCTATACTACGTGGTTGAGGGTCGCTGGGGGTGTCCCATGTGCTAACTTTGGCTATCTTGTTACGGGATCTGCTCGACAACTTCATTATGCGAAATCTCACTTAAGGCACTCCAGCAGCCCACTCCGACTCCCCAAGCCTGGGTCAAAGGGTGAAAAAACGCGTTGGTCAAGCTGCTGCTCGGACAAGCCGAGCCGCGGCTCTTAGAAAAAATTTGGGCTCGTACACTGAAAACATTGAGATGGCAGGTCCGGAGTCAGGCAAACAAGACCACCCTGGAGGTGCCTTAGCGGACTTGGATTCCAGCATCAGCTAGGGCAGGTACCTCCACTTCATCAGATCTGGCCAAGTTAAAGACAACAATGCTTGTGGATTCAGCTGGGTAAATCAAGGACCTTAAAAAGCATCCTTTATTTTTCAAAGCCAAACCCAGACTATCATCTGCGGAGGTGGAGGGGACAACCTTACGGACTTTAGTAAAGATGGATGTCCCAGGGATGGCAGCCACTCTCCTCCTCAATCCCCTCCTCCACTTCTGCTTTCTTCTGGGGGGGGCCATCTGAACTATCTGCTCCCGTAGATGCTGGCTTGACCGTACTAGTTGAATCTGTATCCTCTGACCCACTGACTTCGCAGTCTGAAGTTGGGTCGGAATTGACCCAGGGCAACTCCTTCCAGGATAACAGACCCTTCTCTATGCAATGGGATGCTAAGAGCCTCCTTAAATTGATTCTGGATGAGATTCGAGATCTGAAAGCCTCTCAATCTGCGGAAATCGCTGCAATCCACGCTCGCCTAACTAAAATTGAAGAAAACATGACTCAGGTCCCAGCACATCTTCTTGAGGCAGAGACTAGGATTTCGCAATTGGAGGACCAATTTTCAACTATGAATAATAAAATTGCCGCCTTCCAGAGCCAAAAAACAGCATTGGAGTTCAAACTGGAGGAATTGGAGAATCATTCTAGACGCTCCAATCTTCGCATTCTTGGTATTCTGGAGGTCCTCGAGGGCCAGCAGGCACTACAATGGGTCGACTCCTTTATTGACAAAAAATGTCTCCAAGAGTTTAATGGTGATTTGACTCTGATGCGAGCCCATCGGGTGCCAGCACATCTTCCTCCCAATGCTAAATTTCCACGGACAATCCTGTTTAATTTCGGGGACTTAAGGGTCAAGGAACAAATTCTAGCCAAGGCCATAAAGCAGCGACAGTTTACCTCATCGGAGGTCCCACTTTGTCGTATCTTCCCGGATATGTTGGCTTCCGCAGCCAAAAGGCGGAAAGAATTTGTTAAAATGTTACATCAGTTTAAGGAACAGGGGTCACAGGCAATGATTGTCCAACAGAGCAAATTAAAAGTGCTGGTCAAAGGCAGGTTTCATGTATTTTGCAATGTCCTGAAAGCTTAGGAATTACTGCAACCCATTTCTTTGGATAAGTCCTAATGGCCTACAGATTTCAAAATGTAAATGTAATGAGTTTACAAATGTTTTCAATCCCTTGTTCACTTCTTTTTGGCTTCTTCTCCTGACGTCTCTTCCTTTCCAGGCATATCTTCTTAGGCAGATTTTTTTTTAGGCTGCTACTGCTTTATTTTTCTCTTTCTCTTTTTCCTGCTTTTTCTTTTATTGAAGGAGAGTGGGTAGGTAGACTGGTAGCACTTGGCACCAAGTCATAGTGTCAGTTAAGGGGGGGCGGGATAGCCTGTCAGGTGTGAGCAGGGACGGTGGTCTGCTCACTCTGGCTTTGAGGGGGGTGGGGTAACGGGGGTGGTAGGGGGAGCATGAGGGAAAAATAAATCAATTTTTTAAAATTCAGACTCATCCATTTATTATCAACAAACTCATATTTGGCTAGGCCTTGGATGGGGTTATTGATTGATGCTGTAGTTTTCCAGAACACTTTGGTCTATGTTGTTAGGCTGTCCGGATTATACCTTGCCGTCTGCTAATGGATACAAAGGAAATTTTGAAAGTGGTCTCCTTCAATGTTAATGGTCTTAACAATAAAAAGAAAATGCGGGCCATTGAGGCGTGGATTAAGACAGAAAATCCAGCTGCCATTTTAATACAAGAGACGCATATACCGGCGGGGAAACTAGTAGATTTCCCAAAGTTCAGGTCCTGGGCAGCTTATGGGGGCTTCTCCTCCTCTTCGGCGTCTCATTGTGGCACAGCGATCTTCCTGGTCAAAAAACTTCAGGCTGAGGTAGTTAATTTTGCCAGAGTGGAAGGTGGTGCTGTGCTACCTGCAATCTCGGGAACAGACTTCAAACTTTTGCCAGCATATATGCCCCAGTAGTGGATGATCCCATGCCATATGAAGAGTTTTTTCAATCTTTAATTCAAATACCTGGCGAATTGATCATAGGGGGAGAAATTAATTTTTTAATGAATCCTAAAATTGATTCCTCAGCTACAGCCAAAAAACAGCTAAAACTGAAAACTTTAAAAAGTTTCACAAAATTATGGCAAGACCCTGGACATATCTGATCCATGGACGGCAGTATTTTCAACTAAGACCGCCTATAGCTGTTTTTCGGGTAGATTTCACACTTCTTCACGTATTGATTTTTCCTCATCTCCAGGAGACTGGTTTTTAGCCGGCAGAGAATCCTTCCGAATGGATTTTCAGATCATTCAATGGTCATTCTGGAGTTAGAATTAGTTAAATATATCACGATTCCTAAAAGATGGATGTTAAATAGGCAATATCTATTAGAAGAAAGCTTGGTGCTTTTTGTCAAAACGGAGATAAAAGAGTTTCTTGAGCGAAATCATGGCTCAGCAGCACCGCACGTGATGATGGGACTCGCGAAAAACATATGTACGGGGACTAGCCATCGTAAAAGATACCGGCAATTCAAGGAAAGTGAAGGAAGAAAAGCAAATTTTAGAGCAGAAAGTGCAAATGTCTTTTGATATCCTTCTTTGTAGCCCCTCGGCTTTTAACCAACGGCAATTTGATCAGGCTAAACGGGATCTTAGTGAAAAATATTATGTTAAAAGTCGATCCTTTTAACAGCACCATAGGTAAAAGGTCTATAAAGAGAGCAACTATACCAGGAAGTTTCTCACGTGGCAGTCCAGGGAGCAGGCAGTAAGCAATCAGATAAGCGGATTGAGATGCCCTATAACCGGTATTCGTTCTGACGACCCGAGAGTCATAGGGGATATAATGTCACAACATTATATGAATATATATGGCCATCAACAGCCTATTGACAGGGCATCTTTGGGAGATTTTCTTCAAAGATATGAAATGCCTGTACTTTCAGATACTGAAAAAATGAGTATGGCACGTCCCTTCTCGAAAGAAGAACTGGGGGATGTTATTAAAAATCTCCCGAATGGAAAAGCCTGCGGCCTGGACTGTCTCCCAGCTGAATTTTTTTAAACCTTTTCGAGCGCCATTTGGGAATATCTTTTGCTGATTGCTAACTCAATTTTAGAGGGTGGTTTAATACCATTTTCATTTAGAAAAGGGAATATAGTTAGTTTTTAAAAGAAAGGAAAGGATTGTGAAGACCCACATTTTTATCGCCCCATCACGCTTTTAAATTCTGATTATAAAATTAGCACTAAACTGTTAGCCAACCAATTTAATGTAACTGCCTCGCACCTGATCCATCCGGATCAAAATGGTTTTATCGCAGGGAGGCAGCTCGGGACAAATATGCACTATCTGGCTGAAGCACTTAATTATTTTGAGACTCAGAAGATACCAGCTCTGGTCCTCTTATTAGACGCCGAGAAGGTATTTGACCTGGTTGTTTGGGAGACCTTATTTTTTATTCTTTAAAATTTTGGTATACCTCCCAAAATTAAGGGGCTGATCAGAAATTGTACTTGAATGCATAAGCCAATATTATCGTCAATGCCTCGGAGGAAGGCCAAGTCAGTGTTAAACGGGGGACCAGACAATGCTGCCCACTGTCTCCGGTGTCATTCGCCTTTTTTATTTAGCCTTTGGCGATAGTCATTCGGAATAGTGTGGATATTTGTCCTCGTCTACCAACTATGGGAACTTTGAAATTATATGCCAACGATATCATGCTCATAATAAAGCCTGAGAAGGAGGTGCAAGCAAAAGCTTTTGAAATTTTTGAGCAATTTGAGTCGCTTGGCGGATATAAAATCAATAAACAAAACAGAAATAATACAGTGTGGCTGTGAGCCTGCGGACATACATCTCGATATTCTTCCTTGTCTAAATACAAAACCGAAAAGATTCAGGGTGTTTATTTTTCAGCTCAAATTTCCGAATTATATGATTTAAATTTTGCCCTACTTTTGCGAAAAGATCAGGACTTATTCCTTCAATGGAATTCTCTTCCATTAACCATTATGGGCAGTGTCACATTGATTAAAATGTCTGTTCTTCCGTTGTTTAATTTCCTATTTTCTGCGATTCCCTGTGTTTTAACGGCCTCTTTCTTTGCTAAATTAGAGTCTGTGTTTACATATTTTCTCTGGGGCAAGAAGGTCCCCGAATTGCACTTAGCACTTTATAGGAGGAGCTGGAAAATGGTGGCTTAGCTCTCCCTAACCGTAAGGATTATTATTTTGCACATTTTGCACAATATATGCCAAGGTTTAAGCCGGAACCACAAATGGGTCTATTTATCAATTATTTCGTTAACCTAATTTATAAAGAGAATCAAATTCACTGCCCACTAAAAATCGTAAAATCTCCTAAACTAGTACGTTATAAGTGCATGCAGTGTTTTGTTTTAAAAACGTTAGGTATTTTATAGAAGATATTCAATCCCCGTAATCAACTCCTCAATCCGTTATCCAACCTCATTTCACTATCTGGGATTAGAGATTCGTCTGCAATTACACAAAAATGGGCCAAGGCTGGCTTTGGGAAGATCTCCGTTTTTTTAAAAGGATGATAGATGGCTGAATACAGCTGAAATGTTTTTAGCAAATTTTTGAGTAAACTCGATTTGGTTCAGATCATTGAACGGAAATGTTTAGTATATGAATTACTAAACGAAACAACATTTAAGAAACCCGGGGAATGTAAACAGCATTTAGCCTCTATCAAGGGTATGGATCTTGCGGAGAAAGCAATAACTAAATGGGGAAAACATGAGGAGTTGGAAATCACAGCGAGTATCTGGCCAGTAGTAAATAATCTTAACTGTAGTACCTTAAGGGGCGTTAATTGGCGTAGGATGTTATTCTTTAGCAAATGGCTACCTTATAGAACCCCACTTTATTTTTATCTAAGGCTTATCCCAACCAATCTGGGCAGTGCTTTCGTTGTCTTAACCAACCTTCAGCCAATTGAACACATATCATATCACAATGCCCCTTGATCCAGGGGTTCTGGAATTCATTTTACTGCTATTTGAAAGCCGAATGCTTAATTACAATAGATTTGAATATTTGAATATTTTTCTGATAGTGTTTGGCCATGACCCTGCCCTACTTCTTTCTGACAAGGTGATCAAATTATTATATATTGCAATGGCAGTTGCTAGATCACTTCTGCTTCAGAGATGGCAATCGGATCTTATACCAACCAAAGGTGAATGGGTCCGGAAAATGAAGCAGGTAAAAAGAAGTGAACGAGTCTATGCACTGTGAATTGGGGGGCTTAAGAAGTTTGAGAATGTTTTGGTAGCCTATTTCGATTAAAAACTTAAAATTGAGCCTATATTTCAGGAGGTACTTTCAGCATGTCCGAATCCTATTTATAGTAAGATTAGCACCTTAATTTACTATACGTCACTTTAGATTTTATTGCTACATAGTTGTATTGGTTGATATAGGAAGAAATATTATTCTGGGCATACTTGTCGATTTCTCTGCATACTTTTAAGGTACCTAAGGTTCAATCAATTGTTTAGTTTGTGTTAATATTGGCAGCTGATGCTGTTCTAAAATAGTATGTGTTGCTTTTTTTTTAAAGTCAGATTCATAAGATTTATTAGATTCATCTTCTTAAACTTTGTTATGCAGTATTTGAATGTTGGCTTAAATTAATATATTGTCTCTCTCTTACCGATTTTAGGATTTACTGTTTTCAGGCCTATTGGTGTTATTTAACAATTTTTTATTAATCAACACGTTCAATGAATGATATGGATGTATGTATTGATAAAATGTTTCTTTTTATATGGATTTCAATAAAAAAATTAAATTTTAAAAAAAGGCCACACTTTGCAAAATGTATTTACAGATTTTATTTATTGAAGGCACGCCTGTCATCTTCATTAATAAAGAAGCAGCTTTTGTGAAAACTCCCCAAAAAACATAAAATAGAGAAATTGCCAATTCACCCTATCGAAGGCTTTGGTTGCATCTAGAGTGATGATAGCTAAAGGGATATTATGTTTTACCTCCAGGCCTATTGAGCTAATAAGTTCAAGTAATTGATGCATTTGTCTAACTTTAACAAACCCCTTCTGGTCTTCAGATACCAACTTCCCGATCACTCTGCATCACAAGCTTTCGGATCTTTCCCTGCTTTTTCTTTTTTTATGCTGAGGGTTCTCAAGAAAATTCTCCCGTTCATTTGAGTTACAGAAAACTGTGATGATAGCTCTCATCTTCGAGAAGATGGACTATTGCAATGCCCTCTATTTAGATACCTCCATACACTTGATAAGCAAACTACATTCTCTACAGAACGCTGTAGCAAGAACGTTACTGAAGGGCCCCAAGTTCAAACAAATCTCTCATTTAATGTATGGCCTTCATTGGTTGACGGTATCAGAAGAAGATCTCATTCAAGGCTCTGTGTTTAATCCACAAGGCCCTATACAGAGCCGGTCCGTCCTTTTTTCAGGATTGGTTCTCCTGGTACATTCCCAGCAGGAACTTCAGATCGAGCTCTGCACTATTGGTCATGGTCCGAAGAATTAGCAGAGCAAAATGGGGCGGAAGAATGCTCATGAAATGTGGTGGGAAGCTCTGGAAATCCCTGCCTCTTGCACTTCACTCACAACCCATCTTGCACCAATTCAGGTAACAGTGGTTATTTTCACAATAAGTCACTGAGAGATGCCAAAGGTATCCCCTTAGGCTGATGGCCGTCCTGGTTTTGATCTGTCTAGCACTAAGACACTGTCGGGTATTGCATGCTTTATAAAATTAAAAAACAAAAATTAAATTAAGGAAACCACAGCTTGGTCCCAAGATTTTGGTAGAGCAGCGTTTTTCTCCCAAATCTCTGTTAATAGATCTATTAGCACTGGACATTGTAAATCTTTTAATTTTATGTAATACTCATAGGCGAGACTGTTAAATCTTAACATCTGGCAGCCTGTTATGTTGTCCTAGCAACAGAGTCTGCATTCTTCTAGGGTATCCATGGTGATAGGATTGTGGGTATGCCAACAGAGGAGTGCAGGCAGAGGATGTATCTGGGGGTTGTTCCTGCTAACTTACAATAAAGACTTTCTCCAAATAATCAGGTCTGCTCGTCTTAAAAGTGGCGACGAGCGTGGGATATACCTCTTTTAAAGCAGACTGAAACAAGAAGAATTTGTGAACCATCAACCCCCAGACAAACTGAAAGCAACAGATCGATCAGCATCGCATTTCCCTGCTACTGTTTTTTTGAGGACGTCTTAAGGGTCTTCGAATGAGAACGGAATTGCCGTGCTACACAGAACTATAGATTGTCAAGTGATGAACATTGTACGCTTTGAGAAGAAGGAAGTCGGCCCTGACAAGGCAACTCTACAGAGCTTCATTGTGAATCAATGGCAGAGTGAGTAAATGGGGAAAGCGATATACTGTAAACACAGATCTAGCTAAATTAACGAGCTGCGCAGGGAATATATGGTTTTAGCAACGCGCGTTGTGGACGAGACTGTATATACTGGAGCTGCGCGTTGGTTTTGAATGACAGTGTTTACTCTTTAAATTTAAATATAAATTTCAGCGCAGGGTCATTTGTGAACGTATATTTTTTTTCTCGCAAGGAGCGTATGTTTTGGGATGCGCAGTGATTGACGGCGAACGCGACGTTTCATGGGGAAGCTGTAGATCCGTTGTAAGCCAAATCACAAAAGCGTTACCAGTCAAAACAAAATAGTGAATGTCACTCGTGCTCACCTTCGAATGTAATCAATTGGCCACGTTCTTAGATTGCTGCCGTGAATACACGTCACGAGGGATCTGCAGCACCAGCATAGTTATTGTTCCTCGTTTCCTGCGCGCGCAATGCAGTGTGGGAGCAGCAGCGCGTCATGACGCATGAGGCATCGGAAGCTCAGTGAACACAATACAAAGTTGCCATAACAACCAACATACACGCTGCAGTGAGTTCACGGAAGAAAGGCTAGGCGAAAAAGGACAAAAAATATATATATATATACATACATACGCGAGGCGTACATGAGAAAAATAGTGACATTAGACAGAAATACCCTAGTGGATAAAGCATAAAGCAAATTAAACCAATTTCAACTGTTTATACTGCCTACTACAACTTGAAGGAAGGAACTACTTGTGAACTACAGAAGACGACGGTGACTACGTCAATTTTGTTAGTTTGTTGTTTTATTAACCATTTTACACCATTTAACTCTCAGACACCTTTACCAAATTTTACATTTCTTAATTCCAACTAGAGTTATAAGGAGCACACATATACCTAAGAATACTATATACACGTAAAATTTAGATAATAGGTTGACCACGTAACCAAGTTTCCTAATATCAACACAAGCAATGTGGATATGTCATCTATTGTAGCTCCGCCCAAATTTTTACAAAACCCCGGAGAACCCACTTTACCTTGGGATGATTGGATAGAATCCTTTGAAACTTATTTAGAAGCTATTGGTGGTGAAGATTTCCTAGCGTCCCGAAAAGTGGCTATATTAAAACATAACTTAGGTATAGAAGGTAGGAAAGTTTTAAAAACACTACCCATTGGTATAATTCCGAGACAAATAATTATTGATGAGAAAACCAATGATGATGAAAATAAAGAGGAAAGTGAGGAAACAGAAATACAATACGAGGAAACAAGTCTCAGTGATGAATATATCAATGTAAAAAATGCATTAGAAGAAAATTTTTGAAAAAAACCCAGCATAGTAGTAGAAAGGCACAAGTTCTTTTCTTGATCTCAACAACCAGGAGAAACCGTAGAACAATATATTTCTGTCTTAAGGACACTTGCAGCTACATGTAAATTTAGAGATCTGCATGAAGAAATTATAAGGGATCAATTCATAAATAGAACCAGTAACGCAAACATTCAAGAGAGACTACTAGATATGAATAACCCAACCATTAAAAAAACTATAGAAACAACAAGAAGAATTGAAAACACTTCCAAATATGTTAAGGAATTAAGTTCAGATAAGTTACGCACAGCCGAAAGTGTGTGTGATAGAAAAAACAACAACAAAGTAATAAGAAAGAAAACAATAGTACACACATTACTCAGAAATATAACAAAGTATGTTATAGATGTGGTAGCACAAGACACACCGCAGATTCTGAAAAATGCTTTGCAGTCAAAGAGAAATGTTATAAATGCAAAAAAGTGGGTCATTTAGCACGCATGTGTAAAGCAGGATCTGTATTCAACTCAAAATGGAAGCACCCTGTGAATGCTATAGATGAAAATGTTGAGAATGACAGTTCTGGAAATGAAGGAGAGGTAGAAATAATGGTCATATGTGACAATGTTATAAATGAAGTATCTGAAACTTACAATCCGCCCAAATGCGATTTAGGAATTGATGGCACCAGAATAACTGTGTGGGCTGATTCGTGCTCTCCATACACTATCATAGACAAAAACGCATGGGAGAAGGTAGGAAGTCATGAATTAAAAATTCCTGATGTCGATCCAGTAGGATACTGTGGAGTTAAACTTCCACTGTTAGGTTATTTTGAATGTACCTTATCTCACAAAGGTAGGACAGCCATCAGTAAAGTATATGTGGTGGAAAAGGGAATAGCATTGTAGGGGTGGTGCGAACAAAAAAAATTGGGAATCACATTAAATCCCAACCACCCACAACAAGTTTTAACCACTGAGGATGCTGAAACTATCAAATGGTGTACCAAATTTCCAAAATTGTTTAGTGAGAATTTAGGTTGTTTACAAAAATTTGAACACCGCATTATACTTAAAGCACACAATGTACCATGTGTTCATAAAGTAAGGAGTGTACCCTTCACCCTGAGAGAGAAACTGAAATTAGAATTTCAAAGATTATGTGAGGCCCAGGTAATAGAACCAATAGAGTCATCGGAATGGCTTAGTCCAATAGTTTTGGCGCAGAAACCGGATGGAAATTTGCGCATGTGTGTTGATTTGAGGGATTTAAATCGCAGTATCCTTATTGATCGATACCCATTACCTCACATAAACAAAATGGTGTCTTCAGTGAATAACGCAACATACTTTTCATTGATTGACTTATCTAATGCATATCACCAGATCAAATTAAGTCTATCTTCTAAACATCTCACGTCGTTTATCACACCGGAGGGGGCTTTCCGATTCATAAGAATGCCATTTGGATTGGCATCTGCATCAGCGGTTTTCCAGAGGGTAATGTCAAAAATTTTGACAGGATTACATAGAGTATTAGTGTTTCAGGATGATGTGTTAGTCTGGGGTGCCAATCGATCTGAACATGATGCGACATTAACTAAAACTTTAGAGAAGTTACAACAAGCAGGTCTCACAGTAGGAATTAAAAAGTGCAAATTTGGCGTACAAGAAATTGAATACTTGGGACATACTCTATCCAGAGATGGAGTCAAACCGAAGAAGAAACTACTAGATGCAATCACAAATGCACCACCACCTCAAGACAAGGATCAATTACGTTCCTTTCTGGGTCTTGCAGAATTTTATTCCAAATTTGTCCGTCACTTCGCTGATAAAGTCCACAGACTCAGATTACTAATGAAGAAGGGAACAAAATTCAATTGGACAGATGAGTGTCAGAACGATTTTACTTTTATCAAAGAACAAATCGTTAAGTCAGTTCATTTGAAACCATTCAATCCCTTGCATAAAAGTATGATAGTAGTAGATGCGAGTGCTTATGGTCTAGGTGCTGTCCTCATGCAAAAACACTTGGATCGAGAACGGGTAGTAGCATTCGCATCACACACTTTGAAAGGAGCAGAAGCTACTTACTCGGTAATTGAGAAGGAAGCACTTGCTTGTTGGTGGGGTGTAACATATTTTAGAAACTACATATGGGGCACATGTTTTGAGATCAGATCAGATCAGACCACAAACCACTTATAGAGTTGTTTACTACCAAAGGAGCTGCAAAAACAACTCCCAGGATAGCCAAATGGTTATACAGATTGCAAGGATAGGATTTTTCTCTAAAATATGTACCAGGGAAACGCAATGTCAATGCTGACTGCCTTTCACGATTACCATTGGAAGGTGATGACAATGACATAGACTCCAATGATGACTGTGTGGTAGCAGAGGTTGTTGGGTCATGCAAGGGAGCTATATCTTGCGATGAATGGAAGGAAGCCATAACCAATGAACACTTTTACAGAATTAATGGTTGAATTATCAAAACCATCTGTCCCGATGCTATACTTAAGAAAAAATTTGGAGAGTTTTGGACAGTATGGACAGAACTTTCTGTGGTGGAAGGGGTACTACGTAGGAATGGCAGATTGGTAGTTCCGGGAAGCTTACAGAATAGATTACTCAAATTACTACATGAAGGTCATAGTGGCATGTCCGGAATGAAGAGGAAAGCTAGAGAAACATTTTGGTGGCCTAGTATGGACAGGAATATAGAGGCATAAGTACGTGATTGCATGGAGTGCATGTGTAGTGACAAAACCCACAGGGTAGAGGAGTCACCTATTTCCTCAACGCAATTCCCCAGCAGACCATGGGAAAAGGTCGCAATGGACATTTGTGGTCCATTTTTATCCAAGGGGACTACTAATAAATTTGCATTAGTACTAATTGACTACTATTCTTGTAAATGCCAGAAGTGGCATTTACAAGTGACATTAAAGCATGCAACATTATAGAATTCTGCGATCAGATCTTTCGCAGAGAGAGATGTCCGGATAGATTAATCACGGACAATGGCCCACAACTAGTATCAAATGAATTCAACTCATATCTGGACAATATGGGAATCACTCATCACACTACAGCTTTACAATCCGAGAGAAAATGGTCTTGTAGAGAGATTTAATAGGGTTTTGAAAGAATGTATACAATTAGCTGAGGAAAGTGGTGGAGATTGTAAGGAGGCGGTAAAGGAAATGTTATGGAACTACCGTACCACACCTCACTCAGTATGAATGAATCACCTTTCAAAATTCTTAAAGGTAGACAACCAGGCACAGAGGTTACTCCAGGATGGATGTTTAAGGGGTTTTCACGACCTGTATGCACAAGGAGTTTGGAATGCAGAGTAATGAAACAACAAGATAAGTATGTGCATAGACACAATGTAAAACTGAAAAGAAATGTGCGTAATTTTACCATTGGTGACTGGGTAAGAACATATAGTGTGGGGTCACAAAGGAGGGGCTTATCAAAATGGTCTGTACCAAAATGAATAACCAAGATTTGTGGTAACAGTGTGTGGCTAAGCGATGGCAAGGTGTGGAATACTCGAAGTGTTACTTTATGCAATAAATTGGAAGCAAAAACCTGCTCATCAAAGGATAGTGACAACAAAATAATCAAGGGACACGATGAAACATGCAAGGACAAACGTGCCCGAATGACTCCAAGATGGCTTAGTGATTATGTGGCTTATTGAGTATTTCTTATTTTTATTAGAATACACATTATAATTATTTCTTCATTGCATTAATTGTTAATGTGCATATGTTATTGAAGTGACCTGGTTCCATAGGTTGATGTGACACACCAGACATAGCCAGGATAGATCATAAGCTTATTTATTAAGTTAATTAAGTCCATAGAATAGCCCCACCAGGAGCAGCCTGCTAGCTGCTCAGCCCATCCTCTCAACTGTCTCACACCACACCAACCTCCAACATTCCAGTCACGTCAACATTCCACATAGAACTCTCACACTGGCTGAGCAGCTAGTTACAAGATACAGGAGAACAATATTAACCTTACATGAAGATACTACAGTTATCTTTTCTATCTAATTGTATTTTAAGAAAAGAAGATGTGTTATATCTTAACATCTGGCAGCCTGTTATGTTGTCCTAGCAACAGAGTCTGCATTCTTTAGGGTATCCATGGTGATAGGATTGTGGGAATGCCAACAGAGGAGTGCTGGCGGTTGCAGGCAGAGGATGTATCTGGGGGTTGTTCCTGCTAACGTACAATAAAGACTTTCTCCAAATAATCAGGTTTGCTCGTCTTAAAAGAGACAACCAGGTCCCGCTGCTTTGTTCCCTTTCCCTTTTTTCATAGGTGCGTAGAGCTCATCCTGCTTCATAATGCCCTCTAAGAATTATTTTTCCTCACTAGAAAGTTTCGGCACTTTCTGTTACCCAAGCCATCTGTTAGGTTGGGCTTGCAACACACACAAGTCCTCAGTGTAAAGTTCCTGATAAAAATCTACAAAAGCCTGCTCGATCTCCTGCCTCGACCTTAAACTATTTCCTGTTTCTCTACATGTTATCTTGCTTATATTCTTCTTTACGACTTCTACCTTGGCCTTCCAGGCCAAGAGTTCCCCAGTACTTTTGCAGTATTCAAAATGTGCATGTTTACTAGCTTCCCATCGCTCTTCCACCCTTGATTTTAGTATGGCAGAAAGGGAGCGTTTATATTCAGAGATGTCTTTCTGCCTGTTCCCAGCTAAAATCCCCTCCCG
The DNA here is from genome assembly GCF_964204655.1 of Triturus cristatus. NCBI lineage: Eukaryota > Metazoa > Chordata > Amphibia > Caudata > Salamandridae > Triturus > Triturus cristatus. The sequence continues at coordinate 721,951,206 of NC_140591.1, forward strand.
TGGTGACTTTCTACCTTTTGACTCAAGTGTCATAATCTTCTTTTTCAGCTCTTCAATATGACTCCTATATACTTTCCTCTTTTGCGCTGAAATGTTAATCAAAACCCCTATAATAAAGGACTTATATGCATCCCACGCAACATTTTTCAGGGCCGTATCTTTATTGAAATAATAACAATATTTTGTCCTTTCCATTAATGTGTCTAGCCTGGTCATTTAATAATGATCTATCCAAAGTCCATCTTCTTTCCTGTCTTGCCGTCTCGACCATTATTTCTAACTCGACAGCTGCATGGTCAGAGAAGCGAGCGGAAAGAGGCCTTATATTCCTGACCTCTATGTCTAAGGATTTATCTAATATAAGGAAGTCGATCCTAGAGCGAAGCTTATATTTTAAATTATGAAAAGTGAACTGCTTTTCTGTGTTATGCCTAGCTTGCCAAACATCATAAAGACCAAATTGTTTCATAAGGGATTTAATATATCCTTGTATCTTAGGACGAAATGTTGCTCGACTATTACTAGGCCTATCCAGCTGGTAGTCCAGTACAGCGTTAAAATTGTCTTTTAATAGGTTGATCCCCAAAAATCCCAGGCAGATTTGGATCTTTTGCCAGAGGCATATACAAATTAAGCCTACCAAAACCAAATAACCTCTGAGCTGTTCTCCATATTTTAAAACCCCTATATAATGTCTTAAAGCGAACTTTCTTGTAGTAGCTATGATTTAAATGCCGCCAAATGCATCCCCATGTATCTTTCCTAATTATGAGTTCATAAGAGGAAGGAACCTCCTCAATACTCCTTTCCACCAGCTGCTCTTGTAACAAAATTAGACTGTGCAATAGGGAGGTGACCCAGTAATAAAGTCTCAAATTGGGGAAAGCCCACCCCCCTCTCTCCCTAGCAGTGTAAGGAACTTAAATGCTCTTCTTGGTTTAGCGTAGGCCCAAACAAACCTAGAGAACAGGTCTTCCATTCTCTTCAGTCAATAGGCTATAAACTGTAATGGGATTGCTGGGAAACAATACAAAATCTTGGGGAAAAGCATTTGAACAATATTACACCTACCAACAATTGATAGATTAAGATTATTCAGTCTGAACAGATCCTGTTTAGTTTTACTTAAAAGGGATTCTAAATTATCCCTAACTATATTATCGAAGTTAGCAGAGATATTAACTCCCAAATAGGTTGCATTCTTTACCACTCTTTTGTCCTGTATTGTTCCATTTCCATTAACAACTATCTGTGTTTTGTGTCGATTGAGAGCATAACCAGAAAGTTTCCCAAACCTTAACGCTTTCTCTTCTACTTCCTTGAGAGCATTCAAAGCATCAGTGGTAACAAGGGCGATATCATCGCCAGAAGCTGATACCATTGTTTCCCACCCTTGTTTTTGAATTGGTAAACTAGCTCTGTTTCTTTCAAGCCTGCGTATAAGAGGATCAATCTATATAGCAAACAGCAGCGGGGAACTCGGGTGTCCTTGTCGGATCCCTCAGGTTATCAAAAATTGGTCCAACAGTGCCCAATTCAAAAAAACCCTAGCCACTGGTTGGTTATATGGCATTTTGACTGCCTGCAGAAAACCCTCCTTAACTTCCACCCTCGACAGGGCTACCCATAGAAATTGCCAGGAAACCCTGTTGAAGGCTTTTTCTGCATCAGGCAGAACTAATGTCATTGGATCCCTTGTTATTGTTGTGGCGCCTAAGAGCGAAATCACCCTCCTTATGTGATATATTGTCCCCCTTCATGAAATAAATCCATGCTGTTGGGTTGATACTACATTATGAACAATTGGTGCTAAGCGAGAGGCCAAGATCATAGAATATATTTTACAATCACTATTTATCAGGGTGATTGGATGATACGAGCTAAGTTCCACTATTGGTTTATTCTTTTCAGGAAATATCACGATTGTTCCAGAAGACCAGAAACTCGGAGGCCTGCCCACCTAAACACATGGTCAAACAGTTGAGTCATGCACTCCTTAATTTGTTGGGCAAATGCACTCTAAAATTCAACAGGTAGACTATCCATGCCAGTAGCTTGGCCATTTGTGAGACTATTCATGGTTAATAGAATCTCTATCCATTGTGGGTGATCTTCCAACGGCTGCTGTTCTTCTAAGGAGAACTGTTTACCAGAGGTTGATTCCAAACATTCATTAATATCTCTGGCATTCCCCTTTAGATCATCCCAGTAAAGATTTTGATTATATTGATGCAATAACTGTCTGATGTTATCTGGATCTGTGGCTAGCCACGTAATTGGGTTCCGAAACTCACTGATTACATTTTGCATGCTCCTTTTCCTTGTTCACATGGCCAAGTGGTACCCGATCTGCTCAGTGTATTCATATGATTTCTCTTTCCAAATAGTGAGTTTATCAGCAGCCCTTTTAGCCATAATTCCCAAAATAGAAGATTTGGACAGTGCCACCTTTGCCTGGTCTTCCTCCAGATCTCCCCTTTGTAGAACCCTAACCAAATCCTCTTCCGTTTGAGACCTAGCTTGCAGTTCACATAATAGCTGTTGGCTTTTACTGTTAAGGTTCAGAGAGAATCTAAGAGTTTCCACACTTACACCAGTTTTCAGTGTATGCCATACAATATCTATCGCTGCACTCCATAAATTGTCTTTCAGAAAAATTGAGATGCATCTCCGCATGTAGTTGCAGTATTCCTCATTCTTTAATAAGGCTCGCCCAATACTCCAAGATGTTTCCTTAGGCTTAAAGCCTTCCCCCTTAATTTCAACCACTAGGGTATAATGGTCTGGTTTCTCTATTTATGAAGTGCAGAATAGTAAATGAACACGTAATCCAATTAGACATGAACATTATGTGGTATAGAGAAAAAAGCATATCCAGGATTTAATGGCTTTTGCCAATTCCACACATCACATAGCCCATGATCCTTACATAAAGCCCTCAGGGTACGAAACATCGTTGGCTTCCTTCCGGTATATATCCAATATACTTCTGAGTTTGGTGCCCTGTTAGCCGGTATATTAATATTAAAGTCCCCACAGATAATGTTATGTTAATGGGTACTTATAAAGCGCATGGCTACTCCATAGAGTGTCCCGGCACTGAAAGGACCCTGAGACAGGTAGTGTGCACAAAGACAGGTAGACCTCATTCTACTGTTGGAAGAGCCAGGTTTTTAGTTTTCTCCTGAAGACAAGGAGATCCTGCGCCTGTCTTAAAGAAAGTGGCAGGCTGTTCCAAAGCTGAGAAGCCACCACTTGGAAGGAGTGACCACCCATACAAGCATGTGAAAACTTTGGAATGGACGACAGCTGCTGGGCAGAGGACCTCAAGGTCCTTAGTGGGGCATACTGCTGAATCCTGTCCCTGATGTAGGGAGCCCCTGAGTTGTGAAGGTCCTTGAAGGCCAGAACTAAAGCTTTGGAATGGATACTCTTCCGAGCCGTCAGCCAGTGCAAAGATCTTAGGTGGGGGCATATGTGTGTCCTGGGGCCGACCATAAGTATGGCTCTGGCCGCCACATTCTGTAATACCTGCAGGCAGCCAAGTAGATAGTCCCGAAGGCCAAGGTACAGGACATTGACATAGTCCAGCCTAGATGTGATCAAGGCCTGGACCACCGTCTTCCTGGGTTGAACAGGGGGCAAAGGGAGGAAATTCCTCAACCTTTTCAGTACCCCAAAGCAAGTACTGGCCACCGTTTGGACATGGAACTTCATGGACATGTCAGCATCCAGTTTGACCCCAAGATTTTTCACGGTGGTTACTGAGCTTGCCGGGGAGACATATTCCGAGGCCACCATTGGCGCCATGCCTCGCCTGGGTTATGGGCGAGAAAAATAATCTCCGACTTTTCTGGATTACACATCAGTTGGTTCTGTCTGAACCAGGCAAATACCTTAGTCAGACAAGCATTAATCTCACTTCCTCTAAGCGCGGTGCCCTTTTTGCAAGTGAACAACAGTTGCGTGTCGTCAGCGTAGGATATTATTTTTGTGCCGTAATCGTCTACTAAGAGCTCAAGGGGGGCCATATATACATTGAACAGGGTGGGGCTCAAAATTGATCCCTGTAGGACTCCTACTTTCATAGGAGAGGCCATGCTCAAAGTTCTCTGGTCATTTGCTCAAATACTCCTGGATCACCCAATTTCTTTAAAGTGTTTTAATAATAATTTAGATGGGAAACAGTTATCCCAGGAGGAGGCACCGGCAAAATTTGCTGTGCCGTATGGCGCGTGTTCTGGCCAAGTGACAGCACATATTACATATAAAGCATACATACACAATGAAACCATCCAAAATGTAAGAAAATTGAATAAGAAAGAATATACAAATTAATAAGGCATCAAATAAAATATTACAAATTGGACAATTCAAAAAATGCATATACATAAATATACATATATACTATGAACATTCAAATGGATTAAAAAACAAATAATGTAAAATATTTAAAAAAGACAATGAATGCTACTAATTATATTTAACAACCATTATGATAACTAGCAGAGTATTCCTACTCTAGTTTATCCTACAGTAGGAAAGTGTTGGAGTTCTAAGGGGTAAAATGTACTATTCCTACTCCAATCTATTCAACAGTAGGGAAAGCGTTGGACTTTGAGGGGGTTGAAATTACTATTCCCACTAGAGTCTGTGCAACAGAAGGGAAAGCGTGTGACTTTGGAGGGGTTTAAATTACTATTCCCACTCCAGTCTGAGCAACAGTAGATAAAGCGCTGAACTTCAGAGTGTTGAGATTTACTATTCCCACTCCAAGCTAAGGGCACGATTCCGAGTTTGGCGGTCTTAGAGCAGTACCGCCATGGTGGTGGTCCCAAGAAGAGAAATGTGGGAATAGGATAGTCAACAGCGTAAATGCTCTAGGTACCATCCTGAGCACAAAGGAGGAAATTAGGAAGAGGAGGAATGACATGAGGGGGAAGGTGCATTCTCTAGCCTCCAAGTAACACCTGGAGGCCCAGAGGACTGACAGTGGTCCTCCCAGCACCCAATTACAACTGTTTCCATGGGAGAAGACGGTGCTGTCCATGCTGCATTCTGAGGGCTTGACAGGAATAACTGGGGGAGTGGAGCCTGGTAAGTTGCATCTCACTAACTGTCATAAAACGTGTATGCTCTCATCTCATCTTAGCTTTTGCTATTGTGTTGTCTATCTACTTTCCTAACATCAAATACTCAAAGTATCAGAGATGTTTGGTTGCCAGCCTCAATGTGTATTGTTGACTATAAGATCACATTTATCAAACTCCCTTAAATGCCACATGTTGGAATGCTTTCTGTAAGTGTATTACCATTAGATCATTACCCCAGGGCCCATGATATGTGTCAATATGTAATTGTATGGTCCAGCCGAACTGCATTTTGACAACAGGTATGTTACACTAATCATTTTGCAAGTGTTTGGAAGTAGAGTTGGAAATGACTACAACTGCCTTGAGGCCCTGTTTATGTAACTCAATGTAAGATGCAAAAGTGATGTTTTCAATTGTCTGATATGACACATGAGATGTTCACTTCTCATGGAGTTAACCATTTGTCAAGTGTTGGGAAGTAGAGATTGAAATGACTACAACTACTATGAGGCCCTGTTTCTGTAACATAAAATAAGATGCTATAGTGCTTATGCCCATACTCACTTGCCTGACATGTTACAACTGATGTTTATTTCTCCTGGAATGAGCAATTTACATACAATGCTCCACTCTGAGCCGTATGTCTACTTAGCTTGATGTTGTCCTGGCCTCCTCAACTGAAACTATTGATGGCATGAGTGACACCCTACCAAGTGTGTGCCTGAAATATTTGTAAGGTATTCAGCTAAGTCAGATGATTAGAAGTGGCAGGTGACTCATTGACTCACACAATGACTAATGCTAAATATACAACCAAGTTGTGTGTTTGGCTGTATTGTACATTATTAGGCCTTGGAATGGTCAAATACACGTTATTTCTCCCCTGTGTTGCCTTCAATGTTTGGGAGATGTCATGATCATTCCTTAATCCAAAATGCAACATATCAGCACATATAATGAGCAGCTCAAATATAGTTCATGTAATAATTGTCTTCAATATGATTCCAATACCACAGAAATATAACACAATAGTAATCTTTGCCTATTTTGTTTTTCCTAGGTTTCTACTTACTGTGACACAAAACATTTGGATGTAGATACCACACTTCCACCAATTACAATGTTCTCTATTTCACAACAGGTCGATCTGGCACTTCACCTGCCCTGAGCTTGGCCATCGGACAGACTCCTACTCTACCCCCGGATGAAACCCTCAGTGATGACAATACTCCTGGACATGTGGATGTGAATGACAGTCCGGGCACATCTGGTCAGCCTGGGCAGACAGCAACAGTGAGTCTCACTGTACCTACACAAACACCTTAACAGCAAAACCTTAGCCAATCCATATACCTAGCATAGATACTACCATGTTGTGGCCCCCAGTCCTGGATTCTGAGGTGTCAATCACCAACCCAGTCTCAGTGGATCTGGCAACCAGTGGGAGAGTGCACCATGGGCCAAGAGTATAGGCCTGTATGCGTCAGGTTCATGGAAGGGGTACTGTGGTCCCACTGAGTCAGGCCACTGGGGCTACTCACACCCAGGCCACCATCGACTAAGTCTTGGGAGCCTATCAGGACTTCCAAGACTTGATGCGGGGCTAGGTATTGATACAAATCCGGGAGATGAAGCAGGTGCAGATGGAGATACACCAGGAGCTGGTCACCCACAACCCCTACATGGGCCAACTCAGTGGAGTGCTGCAGGACATCAACCACCATCTACCTCTTCCTGTGGTCAAACTATATCCGGGTTATCTACATCTGTGGCTGCCACATGGGAGAAGGCCCTGTCAGAGGAAGGCACGCCTGCAGACACCCCTGTCTCTGCAGCAGTGGATCCCCTCACGGTCGCAAGCAGGGACATCCATGCAAAAATCCAGGCGGTGCGGATGACAAAAAACCCACCATGGCAAGCAAGAAACCTTAATTTCCTCCAGTGTGTGCAACACATTCACTATGTCGACTATTCCTGGACACTTTTCCCTTTCTGGTGGGAGTAGTATTTTGGACTTTGGACCTCCGACATTTTGGCATCTACAACTACAGTTTCATTCAACATGACTGACTACTTCACTCTTAAGTTTGTTTTTTGCGCAATGTACCTCTTCACTTTCACCATTTTAACAAATACACAAGTAACAAACTAATTGCTGTAGTAAAGCTCGCATCTACCAATGTATATCTGTACTCCCATGTGAACTTTACAATGCCAAAACAAGCTGCTTGTGTAGGCATGGATATGTTGCATGTACAGAATGTTAGCTCAGAATCACAACTATGTCACTCCAACACATACATACAAATGTCCTGTCTTATAAAATCTTTATTCCATTATGCCAATCGTAGGCTGGCATGATGTAAAAACATAGCAAATCAAACATGACTCAAATGTTCTGTGTCAGTGGTCACTTTCAGATGCAGACCATAACAAAATGAAATGAGGGGATACATCAGAACATTTCCAATAGAATAGGCAAAATAACATTGGTCTATGTCATCAGCTGGAGCCATATCACCAACCTCACAAAAGGAATCCCACATCATTTAAACCAATAAACAGACACATGGCAGTACAATAGTTTTTGATAACAAGGTAATTCCAAACAGTTATGTTGCATCTGGTGGAACGTCACAAACAAATGTCAGTGATGTGCCGCAAGCACTATGGCCTATAATGTGGAAAAACATCAATATCTACATACATTTTACACTCAATGAAGATTTAGCCAACTTGAAGGGAGACTAGCATGATTTGACCTCACAACAACATTTTGTTGGAGCAGATGAAGGCACACATATTGCATCAGGACCACCACACGACAAGGAACAATTCTAATAGATTCCTCTTAACTTCCATCCTATGACTGTGCAAGCTGCCTTGGTACAGGTTTTGTACACAACTCTGAAATGTCCAAATGAAGATGTCATGGTGAAGGTACCTAAAACAGACGAAAACAAAGACATTAGTTATGAAACCATACATATGATACAATTCATATAGTACATTTCTGGAGAACACAGTCCATGACAAAAATCTAAGCTAAACTAAGCAACGCTAACAAAATGAGCATGTATGAAAACCTTCCTACACAAACACCTTTCAAAAGATTTAGCCAGAGCTTTAGTTTCCTAATATTTTCCCTATAAACATAGTCCTCTCATCATCACAACAAGAGTTTCTTTAATAGCCAAAGTTATGACATCTCACAATACACTTACGCTCATGGGACGAAGTTGTTGGTGAGATCTTGACACAAGTCAGCTTATTTCTCTTCACACTATCACCATTTGGCATTTTAGGATCCTCTCCGGTGGCATTTCATGGTCTCAATCCTCTGCGATATAAGGGATGTTCCATCGCAGGGTGATGTTATGGAGCATGCAGCAGGCCATGGTGATTTGACACACCTTCCCCTGTGAGTGGGCTCCCCAGATTTGTCTAGACATCTGAATCAGGCCTTCAGGAGCCCAAAAGCCTGATTCACTGGCCGCAGTGTTCTTCTACCTTGGCCCTCATTGAAGTGGACTTCCCATGGCGTTGATGGATTCCTCAGCAGTGCCAACTTCCATGATGATTGGGATACGCTAGTCTCCTTGATGGAAGACCAACATAGGTGCAACAATAAGTTACACACTTTATGATCATACTACCTGACATCACCCATACAAAGAAAGGAGAGATCAAACTTACCACCAATCCAGGCCCTCTCAGCAGTTGTGATATCAGCTTGAGTATGGTGCTGTTTCGCAGTATGAAGGAATCATTGGCTGATCCTGGGAACCAGGCACAGACGTTTGAGATATACAAATCTGGTAAGCAGACAACTTGCATGTTGATAGAATGGAAGTGCTTTCTGTCATGGTAAACTTGTTCCCTGGCTTGCGGAGGCATTAAGGCAATATTGGTGCCATTAGTGGCTCCAACAACATGTGGGATGCAAACAGAACCAAAGATGTCAACGTTCACATTGGCTAAATCCTCATGTCTGGGGAACTGGACGTAGCTGTCAATGTGTTTTGTCACTGCTGTAAGCACACCTTGTAGTACACCACTGAACAATGGTTGTGACATACCACCAGATATAGCCAGAGTGTAGTGTAAGGAACATTTGGCCAGAAAACGCAATACTGCTATAAGACACACAATAGGTGGGATACATGTGGGACTAGTGTTTTGAGGAAGGAGATCAGGCTCCAACTGATGACATAAACCCTGTATTGTTTGCCTATTCAAACAAAACTTCTTGATGACATCCCTTTGTTTTCCATAGTCTGAAGGTTGGGAAATGGGCGGTACACTGGAGACTGTCATCTACTCCCTCTCCCGGGGTACCTATGTCTGGAGTAAAAGCTATTTTGAACAATGGTCACAGTGTCCACAGTAACATATATGAAGAGTAAGCCAAACGTTATGAGACAAAACGTAACTACTTCAGAAAGCATGACACCTAATTCACATAATATTTGCCTACTGTCCAACATCCACCTATAAACCCATTGTGGTCTTCGCATGTGTCTATAACAGAAATGTGCACATTATACAACCAAAAAATGTATCATGAGCACTCTAATATCGTAATACTGTCACTGGTGGTGTACAGAGCACCGCGGTATTATAGCGTTTATGCACAGTAATTCATTGCACTGATGAATTGTGTAAATGAAAAAGTACAGAGCAATGGAGTCATACATATGTAAACATGTTACAACACATTTGTAGTGGTGGTGACGTACTTAACAGTCACCAATATTGTAGTTCCTACCGCTAAAATAGCGGATGCCTGACCTCTCAGAGTCCCGCACAACCTTGAGGTCACTTATTGGATGGCCACCATATGTACTTTTATGTCTTGAATTGGTGGAAATGTCATTTTCATCTGGGATCAGTATGCGCAGCCTACAGAGAGCAAGGGCTGACAATGAGTTGTGCCCAGTCCGGGTAATGGCCCGGGTAGAGCCACAGTTACTGTGGCAATAAAATTGATGCACAGAGTAATCTCCCTGCTGATCCTTGGATGTTTCCAAAATGGGTTTTCTGAACCAATATCATCCCTGTTACAGTGCCACATATGGAAAAAGTTGTGCCTTGTGATGGCAGTACATACAACAGAAACTCAATTATACTTAGTATGATATCCCATTAAGTAGTCCACATATCCACATATCCCCAGAGAGGAAGCTCCCAGTGACACACAAGCCAGCCCTTTCATTGTGCCCTAAGCCTAAGGATCTAATCTATACTGTGGTACCAGGGACTGTATGCATCAAGTCAATGGGCCTGGCTGTAAAAGTGCCTGAACAATAATGCACAAGTAGTTTACCCTTCAGAAGGTCACAATGGTGTCTTGTGTTTAATAGTAGCTCACAACGTTTATATGTAGGATGGCCCTGGGCTACATGATGTTAGTTGCGTTGACTACAAAAGTGTATATTCATTTATTTGTAGTGCTTAACATGTAGTGTGTTAACTATTGATTAATCCTTCTGCTTGGTGTATACAAAATGCGTGTCAATCAAACAGATATCATAAAACTTCCAGTTCTAATGTTTCTTCATCTATTGCATCTATACAGGTCAATGCCCATCAGAAGCAATCTATCTGGAAATCCATTGCCCGGAAGGTGCGGACACTGGGGGTTTATCGCTAGTGCAGAGTCCATTGCAGGAAAAGGTGGGAGGACCTGAGGTGCTGGACCCAGAAGTTGACAGAGGTCTAGCTAGGGATGTCCTCCTAATGGGGATGGGGCGCATGTCAGACCCTTACCCCCCCCCAATGGCCCGCATACTGGTGGTGGCCTACCAGGAGCTTGCTGAGCAATTGAGGGCCCAACAGCAGGTACAAGGGGGTAAGTTCTGTTCGGAGTCATACATGTTACATTGCAAACTTTGTGTGTTATAGGCAGGCAGTTCCCCTTCAATATTGGGGGTGGCCCATGTGCGATGGAGAAGAAGAGTTATTGGTTGTGTAGGTCTGATAGTAGGTGGATGCTAATGTGCTGTGTCTATTGTCTTTCTGACCAGGAGCATGGCGGAGTCCACTTCACTACCAATTTACTATCTTGAGCAGACACATGGCTGAGAAAAAGTGATTAATCAGCTCATGTTTGATATTGTGGGTGACAATTGTATCAAACAGGCCACTTGTCTTCAGTGTGTTAGGAGTGTTGCTCCCTCACTACTTTGTCTCATGTGATGGCAGCCCCATTACACATGACATAGCATACAGTGCACTTTGGATGCGGTGCCTAAGCAAAGCTTACCCTTGGTAAATGAGGGATGTACAGTAACATGAAATAGCAAACATCACTGGTGCCGTCAGTATTAGTACCTACATGTTTGCATGTGTACCTTTCCCTGTTGTAGTCTCATCTGCGCTAATGTTTCATAAATGATCCACATTTCTTCATAGGTTGAGGTCTGATTCCGTCACAAATGTGTGTGTAGGCCAATCTGTATTTGTAAATAGTTATTTGTGATTGGTGTAAGGCTAATGTGTTACCACAGACAGGAGTGTGTAAACATTGGTGGATATGTCACACATACCCTAAGCCATTACTGAATGTCATTAGTCAGGTCCAATTGATGAAGCAAGTAGTTTACCCTTCATAAGGTCACAATGGTGCCTTGTGTTTAATAGTAGCTCACATCGTTTATATGTAGGATGGCCCTGGGCTACATGATGTTAGATGCGTGGCTTAGTCAGAGTAGGTCACGAAAAGGGTTGAGGATAGGCAGCAGATGACTACAAAAGTGTATATTCATCTATTTGTAGTGCTTAACATGTAGTGTGTTACCTACTGATTAACCCTTGTGCTAGGTGTATACAAAATGCGTGTCAATCAAACAGATATCATAAAACTTCCAGTTCTAATGTTTCTTCATCTATTGCATCTATACAGGTCAATGCCCATCAGAAGCAATCCATCTGGAAATCCATTGCGAGGAAGGTGCGGACACTGGGGGTCTATTGCCAGTGCAGAGTCCATTGCAGGAAAAGGTGGGAGGTAGACAGGTAGACTTACAGTCATTTTTCACATAGTGGATATCCATGCCATTGATGTGTTGATGTGGGAGTATGTATTTATGTGAATTGCGCATGTGGATTTGTCAAGGTTCATTCACTGACTGGTGACATGCTTCAGGCAGTAACATGCAGAAATGTAGAGGTCATATGTGATTGTCTACACTCAGTAATACAATGAAATTTGTGTTTGTGAGACAAAAAGGTACAGTGATGTGCTGTCCCATTAGGACACTGCTTAAACCACCTCTTCATGTAATGGAGATTCCCTGAGCCTCAACAACCTTCAATGGTCTATTGGCTTTTAAGGATGCAATGTAAGAATGGTGTTCTCACTAGTACCAGTCTGGACTAGGGATGTACCTAGACCTAGCTGATTCATTATATTGTGGTTATTTGTAGACAAATCTCCTAGATATTTGTGCCAGATTGGCTCCAGTCAATCCTTCTGTTGCTAAGTACAGCTTTCAAGAGACTATTCTGACAGTGAACACATGAGAGGAAGCTTCTATTAGGAAGTGTCAACAATGTGAAATGAGCTTTTTCATGTCACATTCTTCCTAGTACTGTACATATTGGTGCAACATTGCTATATTAGTTGACCATCATTTCATCATTATGTGGTATTAGGTATATGACCATTTGCTGATTGCAGGGCCTTGGGTAGAATTTGTATGAATTAATTTGTCATTGCCATCTTATTTGATGGCACCATATTACTAAGGTATACTACAAGAGACAACCTATACAAGCATGTGAAGTATCCTACTAGATACATGAGGATGGAGTTAAGACACCTTCACTCCTGCAATTGGAGCTGTCTGCGTTTATGACTTTACTGTGAGCAACTGTTTATAGGTCATTTAGCATACATGCAGGTGCTCATGCTAATGTTGAAGCCTATGTAGTGAACCATGCATCTGGTGTGATCTGTGCACTTTAGAATTTTTTTGTGTTGATATCTGATTGTCAGGTGTGGTAAAGCAGATGCAACAAACCAATTTTATATGTCATTTCAGATTAATCCAGGGCAAGCAAAGGAGAAGGGGCCAACATTATTGGGGACACATCTGGTCACAGTGGTTCCAGTCCTGAGAGTACAGACACAGAGTGATGCAGTGACCAAGAGGTTATGGGGAGTACCATGGAGGATTTAAGCTCAACTTCTTCATTATCAGAATCACCCTCCAGTGGACACTCCTGAGTGGTGGTGGTCACCACAAAATTTGTTCCACCTTCATCCTTGTTTGCCACCCTAGTTCAGCCCAACCCTCCCTGTTTTTCCCCGCCAGGTTTGCCAGGCCCGCTCTCCTAAGAGGGGAGTTATCTCCTTTGCTCCAGGCACCTCAGCCCCTGCCCCTGTTAGTCCTGCTGCCCTGAGTGAGGAGACATTTGACCTCCTGAGAAACATCTATTTGTGTCAGACGGCACTGCTGCATGCCATCCAGGGGCAAGACACCCATCTGTAACAGATGGTGGAAACTTGGAGGGAAGCATCAGTGCTTTGTCTGTCCCTGCTCCCGCCTCCTCCCTCACTGCAACCTTCCACCCATCCCAAACTTCCACCCCACCTCCTACCTCTTCCCCATCAAAATTCCATTTCCCCCTGCTTTTCCCAGCATACTCACACACACTTCAACAGCCCCAAGCAGCACATCCAAACAGAAACACCAGGAAACATGCAAGCACACAACCACTCACCTGACACTAACCCTCCTCACCACCACCACCTAATATATCCCCAGACACCACACTCACAGACTCATTCCCAACACCCAGCATTCCTCCGGACACTATACCTGCACCACCAGGCCCATCCACCACCCACAGCATTCCCCCAGATACCGCACTCACACCACAAGACCCATCATCCACCCCCAGCATTACCCCAGCTATCACATCTGCACCACCAGACCCATCAACAGCACCCAGCATCCCCAGCTCTTCCACTTCACCCCCCCAAAAGAACACAAACACACACACTCACCTACACAACAGATACTTACAAAACATGAACAAGACATTTCAGACACACAGTCACTTGCACCAGCAACACACCCACCCACACCTGACACCTCCACTCTCTCTACCTCCCAACTCCTACTCCCTCCTGAACATCCTGCCCATTTTTCCCATGAAAGTGTGTTATTTACCATTACCCTTACCCCTGTCAAATCATGCACTCAAGTCAAAAGAACTTCTTTCACGTCCCAACTCATCCTTTCTACATCCCAATCCATCCCTGAGAAAACTGATCACCCACCACTAAATCCAGTTCTACCCTTAAGCAGACCAAAACCCCTCCCAATACCACAGAAACAAAGTCAGGACCACCTTCCTAAAACCAAACTCACCCCACCCAATATGGACACCACCCCTCCCAAGTAACATCTTTGAGGTGCCTGCCATGCCCAATGAATGCCCCTTTATGAGGAGGTTCCCTGGCAGTATCATTAAGGGCAGGTTTAGAGGAACAACAGTGTGCTGGAGCACACATTGTGTACAAGGAATAGCCATTGGCCTTTGGATTACTCCATCTAGTTATTTTACAGAAATAAAAATATTTGGATAGTTTATAACCCATCAGTCCCGTCATTACTTTTCTAACTATTTGATGTTATTCGATACTTTGGGATGTGTGACTACAGTTGCGATTGTTTCACCCTGATTGCTGATCCATTTGAAGTGGTTAGTATGATCTGACCTTGAATCCAGCGCTTGGGTCACATTAGACAAGGGGAAATGTTCAATGGGTAGATATGTGTGATGAAATCCAATTGGGGCTGACATTGCATTAGGTGGTATTTCATATGGTACGTATTTCAGCTTCGCTTGGCCAATGTGAACGTCACTCAGCTGACACTTCTCCCTATGATGTAGGTTGGATATTTGTTTCATGTGTGCACGTTAGATATTTGTTTATCCACACATGGAGGGTGTTGAATTATCATACATTTATAGACTTTTTTATTGACGTGCCCATTTTTGTGTTTGTACCTTACACCTACTTTATGTATATGTGTGACAAATGCTGGTACTTCTGTGTTTGCTTTCATGACTTGCACTTACTCACTACCCACATTTACATGACACTTGGTTATGCTAGTGGTTGTCACTGATATACTTCACGTCACATGTCCTGTGCACATAGAGGTTTTGAGGCATTTGCAAAGTGGACTGTGGCCCAGGTCCCCAGCCTTTTAGGGTTCCCCCTGGGAAAGGCATACCTATTCTGCAGACAGTGTTTACATTGTTCCCTATGAATGCTTCTCACATTGATTATTTGGATTGCCATTTACCTGCATTACCTTTTAATGGGGGTGATATGTGTACGTCCATTAGAGATATTTAGCAGAGAAAATGTGTTTCAGTTTCATGACAACTCCAGACAATTCCATACAGTTAAACTTAAGTTTTGGTCTTAAGAAGACCAAAACATAAGTTTAACTAAGACAAAATCCTAACTTTATGACTTTCAGTATTCACAAGAGGCATTTAAGAATAGTAAAGTTAGGAATCCTAACTTTACTACTCCTAAATGCCCTTTGTGAATAATGTTAATGTTAATATGATTTTTAAAGCGCGCAAATACCCTGAGGTGTCTTGGCGCTGAACCGGACCGTAAACCCTGAGGGAAGTGGGGGGGGGAGATGACTTAGTTTAAAAATAGCCAAGTTTTCAATTCTTTTCTAAAAGAGATGAGGGAGTTGGCCTCTCTCATGTGTGCCGGGAGTGTATTCCATAGTTTGGCGACACAGTAGCAAATACTTCGACCTCCCCAGCTCGAGGTTCGAATCCTTGTTAACAACACTATTCTGGCACTGGTAGACCTTAACTGTCTGCCTGGGTGGTGCCAAGAGAAGAGGTTTTTCAAACGTGCAGGTCCTATATTATTCACTGCTTTGTAAGCTAGGCAAAGTGCCTTAAACTTGATACGTTGCGCCACTGGCAACCAATGAAGTTTCTGGATCTCCTCTTTAATTGATTGATACTTAGGTATGTTCAGTGAAAGCCTGGCTGCAGCATTCTGCACCATCTGAAGTTTTTTCAGATGTTGTTTCTGTAATCCACGGTAGAGGCAGTTACAATAGTCTAATTTTGATAGCACCAAAGTCGTTACCACCGTTCTCCTGAGATCTGGGGGAATATAAGGCATTACCTTCTTAAGTTTCTTTATCAAGTAGAATGAGGCTGAAACTGGCACATATTTGTTGGGTGTAGGTGGGTTTGCTGTCAGTCAGCACCCCAAGGTTTTTGGCCTTCTCTTCTAAGTTCGGGAGCTGCCAAATTTCAGCCGGCCACCATAATTCATTCCATTTAGGTTGAAGGTTACCAAAAATCATCACTTCAGTTTTATCTGAGTTCAGCTTTAGGCACTGTCTTCCCATCCAGTAGCTAATTTCCCTCATGCATTTTTGAAACTGCATTGCAGGGGATATTTTGTTTTTATATGCCGCGATCACAATCTGAGTGTCGTCGGCGTATGATGTCAGATTGAAACCCAACTGTTGTATTAAATGGGCTGGTTCTGAAACGTAGACATTAAATAAGGATGGGCTTAGCGAAGAACCCTGAGGGACCCCGCATGGAAGTACATAGGGAGTTGCCTGAAACTGATCCAGGGTCACTGTCTGTTTTCTATTCTTCAGATAAAATTAAATTAAAGATACTGCTTGGTCCTTGACCCCTATGCGTTTCAGACGCTGTAGCAATGTATCATGGTGCACGGTATCAAAGGACGCTGACAAATCAAGGAGGATCAGAACAGCTGCACCTACCTTATCCATCACTGCTCTGATCTCCTTGGCGGCCGTGATAAGTGCTGTCTCCGTGCTATGCCCTGGACGAAAGCCCAACTGAGAGTGATTGAGTAATCCATTTTCTTGAATGAATTGTGTAAGTTGGTTGTTCATTATTTTCTCCACCATTCTTGCAGGGAAAGGCAGCCTAGCAATCGGGCGATAGTTGCTAGTTATAGATGTGTCCAGATTTGCTTTTTTTTAATCAAGGGAGAATGGCTGCATCTTTCCAAGCCGCTGGGAAAGTGCCTGATGAAAACATACTATTAAATTTGTTTGTTAGTATGGGGCTTACCTCCCCTGCTATATATTTTAGAACTGCAGGGGGGCAAGGGTTGAACGGGGATCCCGATTTGATTTCATGGATACGTTTTCCCACCAGCTTTATGACGAAAGTCGTAAAGTTAGGATTTTGTCTCAGATTACTTTTGTGAATCGGCCCTTTGACTTTATTCAATTGTGCCTGTGCAGTGTCAGTGACCTGATCAAAGATGGCATCATACAGCTGTAATTGAATCATACATTGAGAACTATTCCAAATGGTTGCCCACAAAACATGTTTGACCGATGGACCCCAAAGCCCTTGCCAGGACCATGGCGGGGCTTCTATTTATTAAGGAGTTGATGGAAACAGGTATGGGTATAGCTTACTGTCGGTAGCATCCATGACGGTGTAAGTTTTGGACGTCATTAAGCAGGAACAGCAGAGGCAGGACGTGCAGGATCGGCTCAATGGTGGCACAGGATGCGTTAAGCTGAATACAGGAGAGTCTCAACCTCAAATCCCTTCCTTCCCACCAGCTCAAATGTGGTGGTTGGACTGCCACAGTCACGTCGGAAGGAAGGCACATCGTAATTGGGCTGGAGGTAATACTGGTGGTCTGCTCTTTCACAGATGCATTAGCCTATACTGCTGTAGTCGAGATTTCCTGGTGGCAGTGCTTGGACCACGGTGGTCTTTCGTCTATGAAACTGCATGCATCGTAATGGGGTGGTCAGGTCGCCAATGGTGTGGCCATTTCTGGGGCCCTTTTAATGGATCCCAGTGCCATTTTGACAATGGTACCATGATTGCCAAAGTCATAATTAGGCCCTAGGCAACAGTAGGTAAACTACTTCACTTCAAACACATTACATATTTGCATAACTCCATATACACAGAGTTTAGGGAAAGGACCTGGGTCTGATAACATTTTCAGCCAGCAATAATACACGTTTTTTTACCGGCTAGTTTTGAATCTGTCACCAAATACACCATAGTGAAACTCTCTAAGTAATTTTCTGCTGCTCTTTGCTAATCCTAAATGGGATACATATGTCAGCAGGTATGATTCAATTGGGTATTTGAAGGACAATCTTGTTACAATTCTTCCTTTTGACTTTTAAAATAGCAATCTGTGTTAGCCAATGTTTTTTTCTTTACAGTTATCTTTATCTGATAAAATTGGTATGCCTAGCTTCCCAAAGTTAGAAAAAGGCATGCCTAGCTTCCCAAAGTTAGAGTAATAGGCTCCTAAAACGGTACAGTTTACCAAAATGTAAGGAGCATTCAGGCTTCTAGAGAATGCAGCAGTTTGAGCCCTTTCTATCTTCCAAACCAAGCAAATGAGTACAGCTGGTATGTTTAACATTTGAACATTATGAATCTATACCATTCGTCTACAAGGCACATTGACAACTGTCTTATTCAAACTCAGCTCTTAAATGAAAAAAAGGTTAATAGATTACAAACTTCCATTCAGGTCTACCCCGCAGTGCCAAATTATAATTTATGAAACCATGTGGTTTGTGCAGACCTGTGGTAGACATACAGAGAACCAAAGTGATGTTCAGTTCAAGTTACGAAGGTATGGAAGTTTAGAAGGCTACTGAATAGAGAACCACAGTTGCATGTGAGCAGCAGACAAGAGTTGAGTAGGGCAAAATAATGAAGGGTAAGGTTATTCCTTATACAAGAAATTATATATTTCAAAGATATAAGTGCCAATTATTGGACCTGGCCCTTTTGGCAGGTTCCCCCTACACTTTTTGCATTTATCCTGGCCTTTTTCCCTATGTAGTGTTAGTGGTTTTAGGCCTCTAGGCACTTTAGCACTGTGTCCCAGTGTAAAGTGCGTGCACTCTGTGTTCCATTTAGTGAGACTGGCCTGCCCTCCCATAGGAATGCATGGGGGATATGTGTGTCCATGATAGTTCCTAATGTGAGAGGAGTGCAGGGGCAAGTTTGGTATGTGCAAACTCGTGAGAATAAATGCTGCGCAATGGTGTGCGCAGATTTATTGTGACTGGTGGAGAAGTGCCACTTCTAGAAGTTGGCATTTCTGTGTGCTGTGTGATGTGAATTGCATGTCTGGCTTGTGAGTGACAGGAGCTGAGAGGGCTGGGGAATTCCAGGAGCCAGGGTGAGTCTGCCCGGTGGTGAATGGAGAGATCTGCATGTAGATGGGAGGGAGGAGTTGCACCTGGGACCTAAGTGGGGCTGGGCCTTCCCTTCACAATGCTGGCTCCACCTCCTGTGGTGCGTCTGATGTCCCTGGCCTGTCCTGTGAATAGAGAGGGGAGCTGAGCAAAACAAAGTGCTCCTGAACCAGTTGTATCTGGTTCTCCCCTTGCCCTACAGTTGCAGAACAAAGGAAAATGCTGTATAAAATAAGGGGCTGTGACCCCATGAAAATGTTCTTCTTCTTGGACTCGAATCTGCCAGGGGCGTGTTGCTGCTGGGGCCCAGGGGAAGGCTTGCCTCCCTGGGCACTGCCCAGCCCCTGGATGCCTGGAGGACTGCTTCTTGGGACCCTTCTGCCTTGTTTGGATTCCAGGACCTCTTGTGTTCTCAGCGCCCTGTGAGCGCTTTGCTTTATTTCTTGAAAGGACCTGGACTTTCCCTGAATAAGAGGGAGAGCTTGGGGGCTGCGCAGCACCGCGCTGCAGCCCTTCCTGAAGGAATCCCCAGCGTAGGGATTCCCCCTGCGATGACAATGGCGGCGGGTGCCCACCCCGCTTATTTTTATCTTTCAGTGCGCAGGTGCCCACCCTGTGTCTTCGTTTGGATTTTATAATTAATGCGGGTGCCCACCCCGCTTATTTGAATCCGCTTCTACATTTATTCTCACTCTCGAGGGAGCCTACCCCTCTTGCCGCCGGGGAGAAGTCACTGCCGCGGCCCGTGGCAAAATCGGAAGTCAGGCAGCATTGTGCCTGGCGGCGGGCGGGACTTCTGGTTTCTCGGAGGAAGTCTTGCGCACTCCACCGCCTGGGAAAGCCGCCCGGGTAGATAAGCTGGCGCCTGCCTGTGCGGGGCTCCCATGGCTGAGGGAGAGCCCCGCAGGCACCAGCCAGTAGAGATTGAAGGCGGAGGGGGCTCGAGGCACATTGCCGGTGCCTGCCCCCACCGCATGGGAAGAGGAGTCCAGCGAATCCCCAGAGCCCGGTGAGTGAGGGCTGAGGGGGGATATGGCCATAGTTTACTCCCACGCTGCGAGGGAGTATGTGTTGTCTTCGGTGCTAGTGTGGGGCCCTGAGTCAGAGCGGCCCCGTATGTCAGTGGGCCGCTCCAACGCGGCCATTATTGTTTAAAGGGCCAGAGAGGCCCGTATTCTGTCCCCGTGCGATGCCTATCTCAGAGCCCCGGGGGGGGAGCTCCATCGTGGGCATAGTCATTTCCAGGGCCTAGATGGCCCCAACGCTTGTGGGCATGTTTATTTTTAGAGCCTAGGTGGCTCCAACGATTGACCTCAGTATCTCAGAGCCAGAGGGCTCCACAGAGGGGGCAAGTTCTTTCTCTTTATTGTGGCAGGATTATTTCAGGAGCCTGTGCGCTCCATGGGGACATGTGTATTTTTAGAGCCCGTGCGTGGCTCCAACGTTTGGCGCATTTTTTTAAAAAGGCTACTGAGAGCCCAGGCCGCATTTTCCCTACTTCCAGCTGCCCAGCAAGTAGTGGGCAGCTGCAACGTTTAGGCACAATTCCTGAGAGGGACAGAAGTGGCACAGAGGTGCCAGGCCTTCCCCAGCTGTGCAGCAATTAGTGCCAGCTGCTATGTTTAGGCCTGTGCAAAGTGCGCACCCTTGACTGTCGCTGCATTGGCAGCAGCCCTGACTTTTGGACAGAAGGCAGAAGAGCCCCCCCTTTTGGGATGGCCAGTTGGCCAGGGGGATTGTTAGGTTTATAGGGTGCCAGGCCCTACTGTGATTTTGGGTGCTAGGAAATGTGATTCCTGTAGAATGATTTACGCACCTGTGTTGATACCTCTAAATGTGTTTTATGATTATGAGGTTGGTTCGCATATTATGGTTTAGGCTAGTGAGAGTTATTCCCTAATGTAGTTATACTTAGGAGGTTAGGGTCCAATGCGGTTAGACTGGTGAGATGATTGCCTCATGTGTTTATGATGGTGAGGTTGGCGCAGAAGGTAATTCGCGCCTGGTGTGATGCGGTGCATAATGTAGTTTATGTTACAGGCCGATGCTAAGTACAGTGATTACCAGTAGTCACTGGTGGTGTTCTATGTTTATGATAAATTCTACATTTACTAAGTTCACTTTGTGATGGTACTGACAGTGGTCCAGTGGGCCCTGTCAGGTGTAAATAATCCCTTGTAAATATGACCTAGTGCCAAGTGGCACCCTGTATAATATGTGCTTACTATTCTAATGTGTTATGATAATACAAAGGCTATGTTTATATATAACCTTGTGTGGAGTTTCTTTTGTGGTGGGCCTGAGATGTTGTTGCTGTGTGCGTGCGCAAATGCTTTACACATTGCCTCCAGGATAAGCCTGACTGCTGGTGCCAAGCTACCAAGGGGGTGAGCAGGGGTTATTTTTGGCGTGTAACTTCCTTGCCCTGACTAGAGTGGTGCTTTCTGCCTGGCTTTGGCGCACACCTTAGCCAGCCAGAAATCCCATTTCTAACACCAACATTATATCACAAGATGAGAGGAGAGAAAGTGAATCTACATGTCAAAGTGGAGGAAGACTCATGGGTGGGCCACAGCCTGCAAACAGGATTAGGCTGCAAGGAAGATAGGGCTCCAGTGAGGGTTGGGGGGCTAATTTACCCCACATTAGAAAGAGAACATGGTCACCCTACAGCAAAAGGAATAAAATCTGGTTCTCCTTTAGACCCAGCTCGACCAGAAATAGTAATGGAGGGGGCAGAATCGATCTTGCCGTACAGCGCGGAACTCATCGTATGTTCCTTTCAGACTGGGGTGGTCCCTCCCAAATGTAAACAGGCCATTGTCAGACCACTCAAAAAGAAACCATCGTTAGAACACACAGTATTAGAAAATCTATGCCCTATCTCATTATTACCGTTTATAGCCAAGATTGCAGAGAAAATCACCAATAAACAGCTGGTGGGCCACATCAATACAAATGATTTCCTGCACCCATCTCAGTCAGGTTTTAGAATGGTGCAATCCACGGAGTCTTCCCTACTTATGGCCACAGAAATGCTGAGAAAATAAAATATGCTGACGAAGGGCAAAAGGCCGCACTGATCCTGCTGGATCTCAGTGCGGCGTTTGACACCGTTTCGCACAAATTGCTTCTCCTAAGACTAGAGGCATGTGGCATCAGGCGGAACGCTCTGAAGTGAATGAGATCGTTTCTCTCCGAACGGAGCTTCCAAGTTTCACAACAGACACACCTATACAAGAGCTTTCCCCTGCCCCAGGGGGTTCCACAGGGATCAATTTTGAGTCCCACTCTTTTTAATCTCTATGTGGGATCACTGGCAGAACGAGTGGAGAAACATAAGGTATTGATCGTGTCTTACGCGGATGACATGCAGTTAATTGTACTGCTGTCTCAAGACAAGTATCAGGCAGCAATCCGATTCTCCAAATGTTTAGAAGAGGTG
Organism: Triturus cristatus; assembly: GCF_964204655.1. Taxonomy (NCBI): domain Eukaryota; kingdom Metazoa; phylum Chordata; class Amphibia; order Caudata; family Salamandridae; genus Triturus; species Triturus cristatus. Next base: position 721,973,987 of record NC_140591.1, read on the forward strand.
GCAGATTGGATGTCAAACCATTGCCTCAAGTTAAACGGGAATAAGACGGAGATAATGGTTGTTGGCAAGACGCCAACCATATGGTCGTCCGCATGGTGGCCGGAATCACTGGGCCAATTTCCCACCCCAAAAGCAGAAGTGAAAAACCTCGGAATCTGGTTTGACTTCGAGTTGACATTTGATAATCAGATTTGGAAGGTAGCAGGGAAGAAGAACCAACATGAAGACAGCCCTATCAGCATTACACTGGCTGCCAGTGGAAAAGAGAGTCGTGTTTAAGGCAATGTGCCACTGTCACCTTATTCTATTAAAGAATGGCCCAAGATACCTTCAACCACTACTAACCCGATATATCCCAGGACGCAGCTTAAGATCTATGGAGAAGACACTGGTGACAGTCCCAAGAATATTCAGAGCAAGAATGGGGGCATGGGGCCAATTGCCCTAAGAACTAAACCACAGGAAAGTAGATTTCGCAGACAGCTGAAGACCTGGCTGTTTGCAAAAACTGAATAAAATGTAGCTTGACAGGTCTTGCAGCGTGCATTAGCATTTTCCATTGGTTATGTCTCAGTGCAGGAACACACCGGGCTGTGTAACCATGCGCTCTACAAATGAATAAATAATTAAATACATCCTTAGGTCGAGTTCCTCCAATTACATTTTCCCTACCAAAAGACATACTGAAGTACCAATTATACTCTTGGGTGGTTGGCAATGTTCAACTGTAATGTGTGTTGAGAGTCATTCTCTTGATCAACATCAGCTAACTACACATTGTTTTTTATAGTTATGCTAATATAAATCTGACTGACAGGTAACATATTTTGTTTTATATAAGACATAATAATTAATTAAGGCTATACAGTCTCTATTTGCCTGGTGTCTCTTTAACCCTGCCGCGTTACCAGTTGTTACATTAATATATGAAAGGGTAATGTCATCTAGTCATAAGAGAGTTCCACTGACATCTTGTTTAAAAGTTGAACTTCACATTAGCATTAACCTCCACCTGAATCTTCCCTAATAAGTCTGAATTGTCCTTGGAATAAGCACTGTATCCCACTAACTAAAGTAACAAATATGTTTTAAATTTATCAACCTACTTTAGACTACTTCTTGAGGCAGAATAATTCAAAAGGACACTCTACTATTGTCCCCAGTGAACAAAAGGTGGCATGGAAGGTGAAGAATCCAATATGGAACCTGTTTAGTTACTGCCTCCGATAAAGACGGGCAATAGTCCTCCTGGTGAATGAAACCTAAAGATACAGTCTACACTCAAATGACATGAATAAGACATCTGACAGGGTACTGACAGGTGAGTGTGTTTTGCCTAATAATTTGTCACCTGGGCTGCAGCACCAAACTCAAAATGAGGCTACTAGCAATTGTTACTGTGCTTTAAAAAGAAATAATAGGATTTGATTTTGAAGGACCAGTTGATCTCCAAGATAACAAGCGGAAAAGCTACCAACGAATGTTCACCTCTATCCCCTTTTGTAGAGAGCATCCAGTATACCACTATGAGCAAACAAAAAAGGATTCCAAACCAGAAAAAGAAAGGCAAGATAGCATATAGGTTTCATCTCTAAATCATGTTCACTGGCCAAAGTGTATTTTCAAAGTGTCAGAAGTGTCATTTGAGGAAGTTCAAAGAGTGTATGACACTCTCATTAAAGCCTTTATTCCCATGGGAAAATCAGAGGAAGAATTGAAAAGGGAATGAAAAAGGGAATGTTTTCATGGAAAAGAATGGTACGTTATCATGAGCAAAAAAAGACATCAAAGCCATCAGAATGGATTCGTCAAAATGACTGGTTTGTCAAGACATCAGACCACACTTCTTAGAAATGTTCTGTGTGCATCTCATCCATAGACATCTCAGAAAAACTAACATACAAGAACTTATCCATAAACTTTTTTTTCAGACATAGTATACAACGACATTGTCAATAGTGTCCTATCTCTTAGACCTTCTCCAGTAGTGAGTATTCCAGAGTCTTTGCCTGTCACTGAAATCCCTTAGTGTAGGATCCTACTGAGTACTATGAGACTCCTTGAACTTTCCAGAAAAAAGAATAAGTACATCCTGGTGATTTTGGGTTGCCAAATACGTTATCTGGATGTAGTGACTCTTCTTTCTACTACCATATCTAACATAGTGCCTGGAGCGATGTCCAGGTGTGCCAGACAAGGATTTCCTGGGGGAGCCTTCAGGATGAATTTATTACCTCTGTTTCTGTAAGGAAATATGCGCAAATGCACAAGAGCTGAACATAAAAGATTTGCATACCTTAGTAAATAATTTGCATACCAACACTCTAGTTGAGGTGAAATTATTGACCTCTAATGGCTTCTCTAAAGGAATTACTGGGTATGGAGAAAAAGCACGAGCAAGAAGTACTATCATGAGCATTGTGTGAATGCTGAAAACGTGTTAGTCCTTCACTGGGATTAGCCCATTTGAGTTGAGTTATGGGCATAACCCATAGACGAAATTAAAAACAGTAGTAGGAGGAACAAACATTACATGGCAAGAGTGCTCACAGTTATCACATCTACAACACGGCTGAATGGATTAGCAAACATAAAGCAATAGCTATCCTGTCAAATTAACACTATGATGGTGGCATATGCTTGAGAATATACCAGGTAGAAGACCATGTGTTGGTCCTGCTAGTCATCTTAAATATTGGATTAATGGCATAATATTGATGCATACTATATCAAAAAACTAAAATATCGAAAACAAATATCCTTAACAAAATATTGCCTTCCAATACTTAATTAATAAAAGCACAAATATTAAGAACACAAAAATCATTGATAATAATATTGATTTCTACTTATATCGAAAACACAAATAGCAGCAACAGAAATATCGTCACCTCTAAATAAACATTTAAGATATTAAAAATATTGATTCACAAAATAATGTCTAAAATAATATTGCCAAAATAATTACAGTACCATTATCAAATAACAAAATACTACTTTTTACATTAAATAACTATTTAAAACATTAAACAGTACATACACATTTTTTAAATAAAAATAAATCACCAAAATATTTATAATTCACCACAACAAAAAATATATAAATACATTGCTAGCAATGTAACCAAACAAAAATGTCTGAATCAACTATAGACATTTATAAAACAATCTAAACATTAATAAATACATACGTATCAGTAAAATATTGTTTAAAACTATTGAACTACATATCAAACACTATAAATAAACCCTAAATTAGCATTTACCACAGAATGACATAACTGATAAAAATATTCAAACTCAAACTAAACTAACCAATAATATCAAACTGCAAACAAACTTAACCAATAAAGTCATACAAACCATTAAATCAACAATATAATAGTCACACAAATTGAATTCACTAACTACTTCAGAAACGACAAGTGTTGGAACATGAGAAAAACTCTGCCGGATTCTCGGACTAGACCATTTAAATGGAAATATGTAAATCTCAACAGCTAACTTGCCAAGTAAAAATATATTTAAACTTAAGGCCTGATTACGAGTTTGGCGTCTGACGGACCAAAAACCTTGTCTGTGGCCACAAAGTAGCCCACAGAGCTGGCGGTCTTTAGACCTCTATATTAAGAGTCGACCACAGGGCTCGCGGAATGCTGTGGTGGTCTTGAAGCGGTGGTCAATGGTATTCTGTATCTATTGAACCATGTGTGTATAGTTTGACTGCATGTGTCGAATGTACACATGTGCATGATACATGTGGAAAAATACCACCTACCCATTCCAGAGTCATATGCTGTCAGTCAAGCAATTGATATGTGGTACAAAATTGACTCACATGTACATCGGCTCAAACAGGGTCGTATTCTTCAGGGTGAAGATGCTGCTGTGAAGTGAGGATCTTGAGAAAGGAATCCACATTAACTCTCCCTTGAAGAATAGGAGAGGGGTGAGTATGCACCCCAAATCATTTGTTACTGCTGACTTGAAATTGGCGGTCGGACCTCCGTGGTCAGCTCGTTGGAAAGCCAACTCAAACTCCGGATGGTGGTGAAGTGCCTCATTACCACCCGATGGCAGCTGCCTTTCCCTAACTACGACCCAGGCGGTCAGAGGTGTGCTGGAGGTCTCTGCGGTTCCGCACAGTCTTTGGAAATGCAATTCACCCATCTTGTAATACTGCGGTTAGACCACCAAGGTCATGGCCGTCGGACTGCCACCACAGTACGGCGGTTCACGGACACCAAACTCGTAATAAGGCCCTAAAACTTACTTGTAATTAAAATAATTTATGTAAAATAGCAAATAAGTTACAAACTACCCTCCAACTTCTATCTCTTTACATATACTTCCTAAAAGAAAATACTACAACTTCGAAAAAGTGCTAACCTGCTGAAAAAAACCACAATTCACAAACCAGCTAAAAGATATAACAAAATAGGTATACATGAACCATTATAAAATATAAACACACCCCAGAAGCAAGTAAAAATACATCTAATGACCTTAACCTCGCCAAACTACCAAGAAATAAATGGGACATATTTACAATGAAGTGACGGAGCGCTGAATTAGCCTTCTTGGCTTAACGCCGCACTCTGCCACTCCAGAAATGCAGGGCTGCACTGTATCTTTACAAGAATATGGTGCAGCCCTGCATTTTGCCCTGCGTTTTGCCCTGCGTTTCACCCTGCACTGGTGCTAATTGCAGCTGCCTAGCACCAACGCAGACACTCTTGCACCATTGTGCAAGGGTGCCTGCGTTGCAGGGAAAGATTGTTTATGTGCGGGAAGGTGCCCATTCGTGCAAATAAACACTCACAAATGTTATTTTGCTGTTTCTATGTGTGCTGCCCAATGCAGCACACATAGAAATAGCAAAAATGAGGAGAAATAAAGCATTTCTCCTCACTTCGCTAAGGTAAGACCAGTTTTACTTGGTCTTAATTTTGGCGCTGCCCCATATTTAAGCCACGCTTGTAAATATGGGGCAGCATCAAAATTAATGGGTGTTGTGGAACGCCCACCACAACACCAATTGCCCTCCCCTTTCAGCTAATTATAGCGTGAAAGGGTGCCTGATTTACAAGGCAGCATTAAGCCACTTAACATGGATTAACGCTGCCTTGTAAATAAGTCAAAGCCCCTGTCGCTAGCAGAACATCACCAAATTGACACTCTGGTGGCAATAGGGGCTTTTAAATATGCCTCAATGTTTTGAATGAAACTTTTTTTTCTTCAAACAGAAGAGAAAGCACCTGCTCCACATTACAACACCCTGTAAGGCAAAGCTGCAAAAACAGGTGAAACATCTATGAAGAGCATACATGTAGGTATAAATAATAAAAGTAGGTGCATCATTTTTAATGTAATTAACAAACTTATAAGCTTGTAAAATTATATTTATTTCTACTATTACACTACATTCAGACACAATGACAGCAAAATATATAACATCTCAGAAAGGAAATCAATTACTAAGTTACATGGGCTACACCTACAACCAAGAAAGTGCATTGTTGGAAAATGCGAATTGGAACTGTGCCATGTATTATTCTAATGCATGCTATGGGCACGGCCACTACAAAAGATGATGTTGTAATTAATGTAAGGGAACACACCCACCCATTAGAAGTGACAGAAATTGAAGAGGGGTATTGTAATTGTAATCGTATTTTTAAAGTGCTTAATACGCCTGCAAGGTGTTGAATCACTTTCACCATGCAGCACTCTCTTCCGCAACACATGGTTAGTGGTTAGTCCAATATTATTGGTTATTGTTTGCTACTGAGATTAGTATTGTGTGTTTAGGATGACCATTCCATGCATTAACTTCAGTATCTTTGTTGTGGATTAAAGGAAAGAGAGTTAGTTGTGATCTCCAGCAGGTGGATGGTTTGATTATTATGTGAGCTGGATGAGACAACATATTGTTTGGCTGCAGTGGTATACGTTTTGAGGAGAGGTTGTGAAGTTGTAATTGAGTTGTGGGCAGTTTTCAGAAATACAATAATAGAGGTTACAGCAAAGAGGGTGTGTTCAGCGAGAGGAAGCATGAATAGGATGGAAGGTAAGGAATGGGAAGAAAAGAAAAAAGGTGAGACGAATAATATAAGAAAAATATATGGGCAACAGAGGTAAACATTTAAAATGTTAGAGTGTATGTGTCCTGATGTTCACTGTTCTGTTTGGCTCATAGTTGTAATTACAAAAGCAAAGAGGGATACATATGGATGGGAATTGTTTGGCATTTTGTTATGTTATGTTAGTTTGATTTGTATGGTGCAACTTAACCCCTGTCAGGGGATCCAGGCGCTGGAGTAGGAATGTGGGCTTGGTCGAGCTCCTAGTTTAGCAGCCAGATCTTAAGTTTTTTGCAGAAGTTAAGTAGCAAAGGAGCTGTCCTGATGTGTTGAGGAAGCTAATTCCAAGTCTTGGTGGCGATGTAGGAGAAGAAGTGCCCTCCTGACTTGCTTCTGCAGATGTGGGGGGAATGTGCGATGAAGAGAGAGGCTAATTGTGGAGAGGTGTGGCTCACTAGTTAGAGGCGGCAGACCCGTAAGCAGAGAATCGGCGAGGGACCAGGGTTCAATTCCCGACGCGGCAGGGTCGTGGACCAGGGTCAAAACGGACTCGATAATTCTCGCCTCGTTACCTACTCTAACCAGGAACACACTCGGCAACTCTGGGCATTAAGCTTGCCTCATCTCTACAACGGCCCCCCACAGACGCCGGGGATGCCTGGTTTCACCTTGGAGATACCCAGAAAGGGACCATCTCACAGGGATAGCCAGGACGGGTTCCCCAGCGGTCTACAGCGCCGGGACGCCCCGTTGCTGGGGCAGCTGTGTGCTTTACAAGTCTACAACATTTACATTTACATTTAATTGTAGCTGTCAGGATGCATGCTATAGTTGAATCTGGTTGTTGAGGTACACAGGTCTGGTACTGTGAAATTCTCTGCATGCATGTATGAGCAGTTTGAATTGGCATATTCTCTGAATGGGTTGCCAGTGTAGTTCTGTCAGGTACGGGGTAATGTGAGAACTTTTGGAGACATCTAAGATGAGTCTAGTGGGGGTGTTTTGGATGGTCTGGAGTCTTTGCATGAGCTGGTTGGAGATGCCAATGAAGAGTGCGTTGCTGTAGTCCAGTCTGTCGGTTATGAGGGCCTGGGTGACAGCGCCTCATGAATGGAGGCAGCAGGATGCAGTCACAGTGTTCACCTGTTTATACATAGTGAGTTTGTCCTCCATTATGATACATAGGTTTTTGGTGTGGTCTCTAGTGGTGGGCATGGGTCCTAGTTCGGATAGGAACCAGGAGGAGTTCCATGAGAAATTCTTGTTCCCAAAGATCAGGATTTCCGTTTTGTCCAGGTTGAGTTTTAGGCAGTTCTTCTTAATCCAGTTGGTCACCTTGCCCATGCAGGAGGTAAAGTTAGTCCTGGTGGTGTTGTTGTTAGTGAGGGAGAGTGGGCTGTGTTTCGTCGTAAAAAAGGAGACAATGTTGATGTCATGGGCTCTTATGATGCAGGTGAGGGATGCCATGTACACACTGAAAAAGGTAGGGCTGAGAGAGAAACCTTGGGGGACTCTGCAAACAAGCGTCTTGGGTTCAGAGGTGTATGGGGTAGTCTGACTCATTGAATGCAGTTGAAAAGGAAGGAGGTGAGTCATCTCAGGGTGGGTTCTTCAATTCCTGGGTGACAGAATCTAGCAATGAGGGTGCTATGGGAGGCAGTTTTGAAGGCTGCTGAGATGTCAAGGAGGATGAGTGTGGTGGTTTCAACTCTGTCCATGATAGACCGGATATTTTCTGTTGCTGCCAGGAAGGTGGTTTCCATACTGTGGTTGCTGCAGAAACCTGTCCGAGTGATGTCCAGTAGGTGGTGCTGTTTGAAGTGAGAGGAGATACTTGTTCATCTATCTGTTCAAGACTTTGAACAGGATGGTAAGAGAGGGATGGGTCTGTAGTTGCTGAATTCTATTTGGTCTGCCAAGAGTTTCTTCAGGATAGCTATGACTTCTGCATATTTCCAGCTGTCTGTGAATGTTCCGCTAAGGATGTAGGTGTTGATGATAGTGGTGAGGTTGGCACTTATCAGCTCCCGAAGTTGTAGATGCTGTGAAGGCAGGGGATCATGGGGGACCCTGAATTTATGGTCTTCATAATTCTGGCACTATCTTCCATGGTTAGAGTGCTCCAGGTGATTAGATGATAGGCGTTCTTGGTAGTGTTGAGTGATTGCATGATGATGTCTTCTGCGGTGGGTAAGGGAGTGAAGTTATTGTAGATCTTGATTATTTTGTTGTGGAAGAAGTCAGAGAGGTTGTTGCTGAGGTCTTGTGAAGGGGTAATGGTGTTGGTGGCTGCAGTCGGATGGAGAAATCTCTGACAATGTTAAAAAGCTCTTTGCCAGAGTTGGAGCAGGATTCCAATCTCAGTACGAGAGCTGCTTTCCTGGATTGTCTGATCTGGACATGATACTTTCTGAGTGCAGATTTGAAGGAGTCTCTGGAGATGTATTTTTATTTTAGTCCCCATTATTCATCAAAGAGGTCCAGGTCTCCGGGGTAGCATTAGGGCTCTCCCTCACCTTTCCAAGACACTTAGGGAGCCCAAACAACCAAAAGTTTCTCCCCACCTGGAGTCCTACGCCTCATACACGAATGTACCATGAATTTAGGAGTTCTGGAGTATAACTATCAATACAACTCCCTTTTTGAGTTTATTGTGTTAGGTGTCTAATCATTGGACAAGTCATTTTACAAAAAAGAGGAAAGGTGACTACATTTTCTACCTTATATGAGGAGAATGATGTCAGATTTCCCATATATCCTAACGTTTTGTTTTTTTGGAAGGGGGACAAATCTGATCTAGACTATTTACCCTCTGGCATGATATTATGCATTCCCCTATCTCCGGAGGACTGGGGAGGATCTACTTCAGACATATCTCTCTTTGTGCAAGCAAGATTAAAACAAATGTAAAGGAATTTTGAGTTTTGAATAAATTCAAGGGACTCTCCTCATACAAGACATCAAAAATAACCATCGCCAGGCTTACCTTGATCTCTTGGCCCAAAATGTCTGATAGAAAATTACCTACTTCTTGCCAGAAGGACTCTATCGGGGGACACTACCAAAACATATGGACATCATCAGCCTTTTCCTCCCCGCACTTTAGGCATCTTCTAATCCCACGGCTTCCCATCTTGGCCAGTTTTTTTAGTGTGCAGTATGCCTTGTGAACAGTAAACAAATGGTTCTTCTTAAAAGGGATGGATTTAGTAGATGACCAAAGACAAGACATAGATACTTGCCACAAAGAATCTACATCTAGGCTTGGTAGGTCCCTCTTCCAGAGTTTCAAAGCCAAAGTAAATTCTTCTTCTCCCGTCTAGACCAACATCCAATACCATTTAGCTATTTCTTTCTGCTGAAGTGATCTTTTTAGTATCTTATCCTCCCAGTAGCAATTTCATTTTCCATTATTTCTTAGCTCTCTTGCCCAACTTTCTAATTTATAATGCTTAAATTCTGATATATTACGCTCTGTAATTTCTGCCAAACTAGCTGATTATCTACTTACAGCTGTCCCCATTTATGAATATCCCATTCAATCAGGGGAGTTGCAGACTTATCTATAAGGCAAACTGAGGTACCAGGCAAATTCCATTAAGGGGCACAACTGCTGTAGTATTGTATATCTAAAGTCCGTCTAATTTGATACCACATCTTACAAGCATCCGTAAGTATCTTGAGTGTTATTTTCTTAAACTATTTAGTATGGCCAAATTTATAAAGAAGAAAGTCCCCCCCCTCGGGAAACTCACTTGACCAATCTCTAAAAAGTGGGGGGAAAATGTATTGCATTCTTCAGGTAGAAAGCCTTATTATATTGATAAAAATCTATGTCTGCAATGCCCCCTTGTTCTTTCCTCCTTCTGTGTTTACTCCAGGCAATTCTTACCCCTTTGGACGTCCATATAAAACTGCTCAGATCTCCCTGCAGCTTCTTAAACATACCGGTTTAAACTCCAGGGGGATAGTGTAAAAGATTAAAGTACATTTTGGTAAAATAGACATTTTTAGGAGGTAACATCTTTCTATGAATGAGAGCGGGAGGCCCCCCATACTTTAAGAATCTTTATTGTCTCTAGGGATACCTTATCAAAGCTTGCCTGGGCCATTCTGTCCAAATATTGCACCACCTGTATTCCCAGGAATCTTATTTCTTGCTTTACAAGTGGACAGATATGTTGGGTATTACAATCCATGATTTAGGTTTTCTGTTGATTCACCAGTTAGCAAAAGGCCTTCCCAAAGTTTTCTAAAATATTCCAAATTGCAGAGAGTGACACTTCAAGGTCTACTGTATAGGTCATTGAGTCATCAGCTTACAGGCCGACTTTTTTTCCCACCCATTTGCACCAAAAGGAGAAATATCCTCACTTGCCCTTATCTTGTTCGCTAAAGGTTCTATATAGATATTGAAAAGCAAAGGTGAGAGTGGGCATCCCTGACACGTTCCTTTTCTGATGTTTATTTGCTTTGTTAGGTTCCCAATAACTAAAATCCTAGCCATGGGATTTTTAGAAAGGGACCTGACTGCTCCTAAAAAGGTCTCTCCCAAGTCCACTATATAAAGATTGCCAGCTAACCCTATCAAAGGCTTTAGCTGCGCCAAAGGTAAGAACTGTCAGCAGAGTTCTATCCTTATTAGCATGATCTATTGCTCCTACTAAGTCATGTATTAATTCATATAGTTGCCTTGCTTTAACAAAACCCTTCTGATCCGTATGAGTTATGACATCCATCACCCTTTTTAACATTTTTGCCAAGATCTGTGTGAAGATTTTATAATCACTATTTAGAAGAGAAATTGGTCTGTAGGATTCACAGATTTTAGGATCTTTATTTGGTTTAAGAATTTGGTTTATAGTGTCCTTGTCCCAGAAATGTGGAATGTCCTGTTTTAAAAAAAAGCCAGAATAAATACTTCTGTTAGAAAAGGAGTCAGTTCATCCCTTAAAGCCATATATATTTCATTAGAGAGGCCGGCTGCTTTCCTTCTTTTTAGCTTTTTAATTACTTCAGCTACTTCTTCAGCAGTAATCTCAGCATTCAGCTCATTCTTATAGCTCGCTTGTATAGGCTGTGGTTCTACTTCATCAAGATATCTCTTAATCTGGTCCTCACCCCCCTCCACACCTTCTGTATAGAGTTTTTGAAAGAATTATGTAAAAGCCAGCTCTATATCTATATCCTCCAAATGCAATTTTCCACTCCCTTTGCATCTAATGGCCTTAATAACATTCCTAGTTTGCTCTATTTCAGTTTCCCAGGCTAAGAGTTTTCCACACCCCTCCCCATACTCATAGTGAGAGCGTTTACTAGCCTCCCATTGCCTTCTATCTATTGCTTCTAGGTAGTTTGCCATGTCCAATCTTGCCATTTTTAACGGTTTATTCAACCATATCAAATTTTGGGGTCGCAGGTATTCTCTATCTCTCTTACCAAAGACTGTATAGAGAACTCAAGATCATTTAATTTCTTTTGTGTTTTTATATTTTGTGCTATAGTTAAACCTGTCAGGGTTCCTCCTACGAAGGCCTTATACCTGCCCCAGACTATATGTGGGGGAGCCGAAGAATTATTTAGCAGAAAAAACTCCTTTGTTGCTACTTTCAGATTTTATTATTGTTTGCAGCTCATTGAGAAAGGCTCTACCTACAGTCTATCTCTTTGGCATCTGGCAATCACTTAACTTGATCTCTATGTTTACTGCCGAATGATCAGATAAATGCTCTACCTCGTGGTCCACTTTATTGATACCTTTACCCAATCAAATCACATGAAACTGTATTTGTTTTTTTTTCAGATAAAACCATAAAAGTCATGTAAACATCAATAAAACTCAACAAGTTAACAGAACAACCAAACAATGTGGCCATAGTGATCTAATCATAGTTTAAAAATAAATCCCACTATCAAAATTAATCACATCTTGACCCAAGTCTGATGGCGGCCCTAAAGAAGCTGAGCGTAAACAGTACGGTATCATTTGAAAGAAGTTGGCTCACCCTCCTAAAACAAGCCTTTTTAAGAATTGGAATGATGAAAGACTTTCTAGGAACCTCTAAAAACTACAAAACATTAAAAAGTGCATAATTTCCTGAGGAGACAGACCGTCGCAGCCACAGGGCATGAGGCACTGACCTCGATAAGTACCAAGGGGTTGAGCCAGGAGATAGTGAAAGAGGTTGAGCCGAAATCTGGTCAATAAGAAGCGATCATGGTTGCTTTTGATCCCTAAAAGATATGATTCAGCGGTCAGCACAGTTTTTAATCCAATGTACCAGCCCACACTGGGTTTCTTATCTCTGTTGCTTCTCTATCACCACAGCGCCTTGTAAGAAAACAATCTATTATACAGGTGAAATCCCTCTTGCATATGCCCTCTGGGTTGTCAAATAAATCCGGCCTTTCCAGGCTGTTGAGGCCTTCTCTTACATACTTTAGCCAACAGATGCGATTAACATGGTCAAGGGAAAGACAATCCTTTAGAATATCCTTACGAAGGGCATATTCTTTCTTGGTCCAAATCTTTAACCACAATGCTAATGGACGGAACACCAGTTCATCTGAGAGAAAAGCCATCCCCAGATCTTGGTGCACAACATAGGATGGGACACTCTGCGGTAATGAGAGTACCCATCTCAGGAAAGGGTTTTCTGCAACTTGCAGAGCCTCCAGCCCAGTGTGACCCCATATCTCACACCCATAACTAGCATTTGTGATACATTTGGCTCTGTAAATCTTCAGGAGGGCCCCTATCAGTTCCCCTCCTAACTAAAGAGGCAAACTTAAAGACAGCTGCGGTTGCTCTGACCAGATCCCCCTTTTTCCGGTTAATCAGGGCGAACCAACAAAGAGTGTTGTCGAACACTACTCCCAGGTAAGAAAAGACATTTGTCATTGGGATTGTCTAGGTGCCTACCTTAAAGATAAACTGCTTTGCTGTACAAGGTCCCACCTCCCAAAATTGCATCTGCCAGAAAGAAATCTATCCTGGACAGGTGTTCACATTTTTAATTATGAAATATCAATCTTTCTGCCTTGCTTCCCCCTTTATTTCCTTTTAGCCCCCAGATATCAATGAGGCTAAAGTCTTTCATTACTTGTTCGAACAGAGCTCTCATATTGTGTGAATTGGCTGTTCCTCTAAAAGTAGATTTATCTTGTACTGGGTCTATTATTACAGTAAATCTCCCACCAGTATTATCGGATGTTTAACATGGAGACGCTGGTTATATAACCCTTGCAGAGGGGAGATGTCTGTATTTGGACCATGGTACCCTGCAAAAGCCACCCAGGTACCATATATTTTTCCACTAACTATAAACCATCTGCATCCGACATCTGAGCACAGTCACCCATTCTAGCTTTGATGGATTTCTTAAAAAGGACTGCTACCCCCTTTACACTGCATGTCTGGTTAGTACATGTACAATGTTCTATCCATTATTGACCTTTTATAATTTGGTCCCATTCTTCTTTTAACAAAAGAGTTTCTTGTATGATTATGACCTCACTGTTAAAAAGTCAGAACCACACAAGTTCCCATTGAGAAATGAAAGTTTGAGACTGCACCATGTGCGGTTGCATTGCAATAGGGTGTGTGTAGCACACAGAAATGGTGTCGGTCAGAGGCAACTCTGACCGACATCGTAATAGGGGACTTTATATAGGCATTATTACTTAATAGAAAATCTATACATATGTCTACTAAAAACATAAAAAACAATTAACCAATTTACAAAAGTCATAAGCAATGTAATAATTTCCAATTTGAAAATAATGGTTATTTAATTAATATTTAATTTACTTGCAACACTATACCCCTACAAACCAAGCAACCCATAACCTAAAAAAAAAAATATATAAAACAATTGACATAATTAATTAAACATTAAATAACTAATTAACAATTGTTAATGTTTTAATTCATTTACCACCCAACAACCCTACAAACTCAGCAGCCCAATCCTGAAAAATAACTAACATATATAATTAGTACACCATTGAAATAATCCAATAAAGATATAATTATACTATATTGTGTATTTTTTAAATACTGCTTAATTAAATTCCCACTCGAAACCCCTTACAAAACTAGCAACCCGCAGCTAAAATACAATCAAAATTATTCAGTATTACATAATATATAATTAATAATCACTCCAAAAATTAGTAATCACTTACAAATGTATTATTAATTGATAATTGTGTGTTTACATTTCCACCCTATACCCCTAAACACCCAGCAACTCACCCCTAAAATGTAACTGAAACAAATGATTATTACATCATTTACATAATTTATTAGCAATCAAACAATAAATAAAAAAGTAATTGTTAATTAATTATTACCTAATTAATTTCCCACCCTATACCCCTACAGCATAGCAACCCAAACCTAAAATATAATTATCTAAATCAGTATTGCATAATATACATAGTCAATAATAATCACATATTTAATTAAAAATGATTGATTAATGAATAATTAAAAATTACTTAATTAACTTCCCTCCCTATCCCCTTGCCACCCCAACAATCTGTTACAAGACTATAAATTATTATTAAGTAATATAAAAATTCTTATTCACTTAAAATGACAAATTATATTTTAAAAATGTAATAACTATTATACAGAAAAGAAGAACACATACAATTAATATTTGAATTAAAGCACAATAAAAGACATTTAAAAAGAGTATTCTTTAAAACTTTATTATTATCAACAATATGCTTGAAAACGATATTACTTACCTAAAAACGACATTCTTTATAACGATATTTCTGCATCACAATAACGGGCTGGCTTCGGCTTGCTGGAGTGCGCTGCATTGATGTGGAAGTATACGTTGGAGTGTTCCATCAATGTGAGCTGGTTGAGGTCGCTAAAGGTAAGCTTGTTGCTGCCTGTGAAGAGGTCAGAGTGTGCCCCGCATTGTGAGTTGGGCCAAAGTGTCGTGTAGTTCCTAGGAGTCCCCCAGGACCTGCACATTTTGGATGACCTAGGGCTTGGTGTCCCGACCGCTTTCTGACACCCCCACTGGATATGTCAGCCATTAGACCAGCTAGCTCTACAGTGCCACTAACACCTGCCTATATCTCCAGTGGTGTAGGTAGTTTCGGGCAACCACTGAACATAACAACCCTGATTCCTAAGAGATTGTGAAAAACAGTACAGTATGTTTCACTCAGACACTCGTACTTGCTTACTCTCAGAAAATACACAGGATGGTGATTAGGACATTTCAACAAGTATTTATTGGTCCAGCGACAGCCTTGTGTAAAACATATGTGCTAGGACAATCAGAAGAGAGAAGTATACAAAAGAGATTGCAAGTACCAAGATACTAAATAGTTGATACATTTCTACCATAGTGCTAATAAGATGAACATAAAGCAGTTCAGATAAAAACAGTAACACTTGCATATTCCTAAAATGCATGCCCTAAGTAATGTGCCTAAATGTACTTAGCCTAGATCTGTACATGTAGCATGTATATGTGTATATGTATGTATGTAGCCAAGAAACCCCCAGGGAAGAACCATCCCACTCACCTGATGGTTGAGAACGAAGGAACCTGTCTCTGCTTCGATGATGACACCCCGCAAGGGATGTCAGACTGCTGCGTGCTGAAGATTCAGCATGCAGGATACTGTGTCAGCTTGGAAGGAATTCACCTCTGATTTGTAGGGGGAAATAAGGGTCTTTTATACTAGAGTGGTCACTCCAGGGTCTCTTCTAGAATCGATCTGTTTTGAAAACAGCCATAAATGTTTTGGAAACAATCATGAATGTTTTTCCAAACAAATGCGATCATGCACAGCTGGCTGTTGGCCAAGGATGACAAAAGTGGTAACCCTTATACAGAATAATTATACTGTGCCTGAGGACATGTTTATGTACGTCAGGTACAGGCATTATGAGAGAATACCGAGAGCCTGGTGTCGAAGAGACAGGAGCAAGCTACTAAGTAAAAGGTCACCTGTTTAGAATTGTTATTGTCGTGTGGATGGGACAAATGGATGTAAAATGGGGTAGACATGACAGGACTATCCTAAAGGACATGACAAAAGATGAGCTGTATGAGTCAAATGTTGCTGAGGGTTTCAATCAGGGCAGTGGAATTGTTGTCCGTTGGTTTGTCACGCTGGAGGTTGAGGTCACTGAGCAGTAAGAAGACTTTAGAACTGATGGTGATGGAAGTGATGAAGTTGGTGAGGTGGTTACTTAAGGAGGTGCTTGGTCCTGGAGGTTGGTAAGAAAGGGTTCCTGTGATGTTTGTGGTGTGGCTGATATGTAGTCGGAAATGCATGTGTTCCATGAATGCGGTGTGTCCGTTCATTGAAGTTGATGGTATCTTTGTGGATGCTCGTGAAACCCCCTTTGGATTTGTGGTGCTTGTCTTGGTGGGCAATCTTGTAGCTGGGAGGAATGGCCTTGGAATTGGCATGGGTGGAATACGTGTTGAGTCAGCTTTTAGTGAGAAAAAGGATGTCCAGGGACTGCATGTCAATGAGATCCCAGTCCTCCCTGGCATGTTTGCAGAGGGAACTGAAGTTGAGGAGCATGCGTGCAATGTGGGGTGAGGCAAGTATGTTGGGTGGTGTAGCAGTGATGCTGCAAGAGAAGTGGCATTGAGCACATGAGAAAGGTCATACCGTGAAGAAAGGTGTGGAGTGGGGGCTGTACTCATGGTGCCATCTGGGGCGGCATGCCTGCAAGTCAGATGAAGTGTAGCGGGAGTGGTCAGATGAACCAGGCATGGCACAAGATGGAGGGTGAGGACAGCTGCTGCATATAGTGCATTGCCTCCTTTTCTGTGGCTGGAGGGTGTAGTTTCAGTTACTAAGGTGATTTGGAAGGTGAATGAGCTCTCTTTAGAAACCCAATGAAAACTTTGAAGGAAGCAGGCCAGCTGATCAGACCTACTGAAGCACTGCCCTTAGTAGGTGGTAGGGATGAAGGTGGAATTGCAGATTCTATTATGCAAGGTGAAGAGACCCTTTAGGTGAGGCCTAGTCTTTTAGCTTCTGTAATTACACATTTGGTTGAGCTGATGACATAAACCTCACACCTAGATGTCAATGCTCCAGTTTGAAGACAACCTGCTATGAGGTTCAGCACTACACAAAGGCTGTGTCTGGACGAGCAGCCTGGAAAGGACATTTGAAATGAGTACTTCACCAAAACTGTTCTAAAGCACCTTTAATGGGAGTTAAGTATAAACTTTGTATTATCAGTGACCAAATGTTATGTCTTGCTTGCTCCTTGCTTTCCAGCTCCCAACTTATGGCCAGCTGCAGGTAGAAAATAGCTTTGTGCAGCATGTGCATTAAATCGCTGAACTATCCTGCATGCAAAATTTAAATTGACACAGCCAAAAGCTTGACTTTTCTGCACAGTGTTGCTGGATTAAGGAAAGCTGACACTCGGGGAATATAGAGACGAGTAATTAGGGGACTCACATAGAGTTGTAATTACTCAAAAAAGTGACCAGATTAAAAGCGGCAACTCTTATTTCCGCAATGTACATGCTGTTTCAAATTCTCGAGCCACGTGAGGCCTGTGCCAATCACTTGTACAGCATCTATAAAAGAAGCGATGGCAACAAACCAGAGAGATTCTCGACCAGGTTAAGAAAATATACTTGCTCATATTGCAAGGTGCACATCTGTGGACAGCCTGTTACATACAGGTATTATCCTATTTTTAAATTATTTTTTGATGTGGCAGAAATTGACACCCTCACCCCAGACATGTTATATCCATTGGTTTATTAAAGTAATGGTTCTTAGCATTATGATCTTGCGGGTCAAAGTCCAAATTCCAGAGAGGCTGACTCAGCCATCCATACTTCTGAGGTCAGTCAACTGACTGTAATTAAATCAGGTAAAGTAAAACTATATTTCACATCAGATCACTGACATAATATCACTGCATATCGACTTCTTATAATTAACTAGAAAAATCACTAATTTTGAGAACACAAATATTATTGGTAAAAATATCGAAAGCAGAAAGATCGGAAACAAAATATCTTTAAATAAACATATATGAAAAATATTGACTACAATATTATCACCAAAATAATTGAAGAATCATTAATAAATATAGAAAATCATTTTTTCCATACCGCAAATATTTTAAGTAAACCTAAAACATTTTATACATGTGCTTAAATTAAAAATAAATATATTACATTAACAAAATCTTTACCATTCACCCCCAGTAAATTAGATACCTAAAATCATAACAATACAACCCCAAAACAATTACATTAGCTAAAAACATATGAACAGCAACGTAAATAATAATAAATATATATCAATACATTTATATTCAAAACTATCAAACTATATACCATACATTAGAAATAAAACCTAAATTAGCATTTACCATAGAAAGTCAAAACTGATAACAAAAAGTCAAACTAAAACTAAACCAACCAATAAAATAAAAGCATAAACAAAATTAACAAATAAATTCAGACAAACAATTAAAGCAACAATTTAAAAGGTAGATTAATTTAAACAACTAAATACTTAAAAAACCACAAATGCTGCAAGATGAGGAACCTCTGCTGGATTCACTCACCAGACCATTGAAGGAGACATATATACATCTAAACACCTAACTATCAAAGTAAGTATAACTTCTATTTAAACTAAAACATACTTGTTAATAAACTTAAAAATGTAAAATAACAAATAATTAATAAAACTCCCTCAAACATCTATAGCTTCACATTGACTTCCTAAAAGACAAATCTACAACTTGAAAAAATGATAAACTGCCAGAAACAAAACAACTACCACAATCCAGCAAAAATATATGAGAAGGCAAGTATGAATATATTATAACAAATTATATAATCTCACCCAAATGTTAAGTAAAAATAAAACTTGCAAACTCAACCGCCACAAACTACCAAATAATTAACATATAACATTAAACTAACTTTTTTTCGTCCAGCAGAAAATTAACTACCAGCTCCACTTTAAAAGACTCCCAATTGAAAAGTGGCAAACCAGTGAGAAACATCTGAACAAAACTTACAAGTAAGTGTACAATATAGAAGCAGTTGCATGATTTTACATGTAAATAACAAAGTACAAACTTTAAAATATTGTATATATTTATACTATCACACTACTTTCAGATTCAAGGGCAGAGGCAGCAAAGTACATAACTTTGCATAAAATGAAATCAGTTACTTAATCATATGGCTACACCTACAGCCAAAAAAGTGCATCAACAGAAAATATAAATTGGAAATGTACCCAATATTATTCTAATGCCTGTTATTGGAGGGCAACTACAAATAATGATGTTTTAATTAATGTAATAGAGCACAGCTACCCCAAATGTGACAGACATAGAAGCAAGGGAAATATTTTATATTTGGAGAACCAAGTATATTGAGGATATGAGAGGCAAGCACTAGCTCACATAAACCCACAATCAAAATCCGTGAAGATATACTGGCTAAAGTCCCCAAACACAGGCCACTTACCACCTATACCCACTTTAAAACGTCTAATTGCACAAGCTCAAAAGCCACCAGTGATACCCCTTCTGCCCTTAAGAAAATACCAAGACGTACACATACCTGAACATATAACAATGATACTTAATGAAGAACCTTTCCTTATACACGAAAGCCTAAATAATGGGAAACAAATTGGCTAAGACCTAGCCAATGTCAAACGTAGATGATGGATGGGTCCTTCAAAATGTGTCCAAAGGGGGCATGGCATTAACAGCCAAAATAGTGGACTCACTTACACTGTGCTCCGCACATCCACGCCATAAACACTAGATATCCGTCCTAATCCTACCCAAAGGAGCATATCTGATGGGCTGATGTGTGCGTTAACGACCCGGAGCGGAAATAAACTGTGAAACCCGCCAACGTGGGGATGAACAGATGGAGTGGCGGCCGCGCTGGATCCCGACATTGTCTGCTGCGTAGCATGGGCCGGGGCTGATTAGGAGCAGGAGCCTGCCCGGTGCCCCCGCCTTGACTCCTGCACACAACCTGGTGACTTGGCCTGTGCAGACTGTGGCGTCAAGGGCAGGACAGTGGTGTCTTCTGCTCTGAGGATGCCTGGGCGGGCTCTGGGCTGCAGCTGCGGCCTAGACAGCGAGTGGGCCTGCAGTTGGGAGAGGCCTGCCTGATGCCGGTGCCTCACAGCTGAATCCTGGGATGGAGGAATCCCCTACCTGGCTTGTGCTTCCCTGCATGTGGTGGTCCCCAGCGGGCCACCCGGGACCAGACGTGCTGACACCCTGGTGAGTGGGGCAGCTTGGAGGTGTGGTGCATACTCCTGAGAGGCCTGTGTGTGGCCCTGGTGCCTGCAGTGATTCCGGTGCCCCGGCACCCATCCCCCCTTTACAATCAGGCCGGGAGCGCGTCAGTCCAGGGGCGGGGACGGCTCACCGTAGTATGGAGGGAGACACCGCCTAGCATTGGAGCCCAGATTGAGGCCCCTGGATTGGACTGGCCTAGGGCTATTATCTCCTCCACTAACCAGTTGCCAAACGTCCGGCCAGCATACACTGCCTTCTACCCCTCAGAGCAAGATACCTGCATCAGGATCCTGTAGCGCGATGGCGCCTGGAATGCTGAAGATGTGTGGGGGTACTCTGTGGGCCAGGGGTCCAGCGAGTCTAGTCTGCTTAAGGGGCCTACTTGGCTGGCCGTCAAGGGTTGCGGAGGCGGCCGGGCTAGGCTTGGTGTTGGTTGTGGCCTGAGACGAGCCGGTTTCCGTAGGGCCCGGCCCGCTGTGCTGTTCCCCTCTACGGGCAACATCGTGGTAAAACCGGTGGCAGGGCCTTGTGGTCTGCAATGGGTGAGGGAGACAGGGAGGTGTCCCCTCATTTCAAGACCTTGGAGATACCAGATCTGACATCTGCCCACCCGCCGCCATAGGCAAGAATAAGCCGGGGGCCGCCACCGTTAAACAGAATACCATCAACCAGTATACCACAACCCAAAATGGTTCTGCTGGGGGAGATGCCAGGGGCATGATGCCAGATAATGCGACCCTCTTGATGGCAATCACCGAGGCGAGAAACACACTTGATGCCAAAATCGGCGATGTGGGATCCGAGGTCTCCTTCTTGAGACAAGATCTCTGAAAGGCTGTGAATCGTGTTACCGAAGTGGGAACATGCGTATCCACAGTCGAGGATGACGTAACTACCATGAAGAAAAAGACAATAAACTCACGCCGCTGTCACAGGAGTTGGCCTCTGGAGTAGAAGACACCGAAGACTGCGCAAGACGAAACAACTTCCACTTTATTAGCTTCCCGGAGGGTTGTGAGGGCTCCTCTATGTCACATTTCCTCACCCAATGGCTCATGGGCCTTCTGCCAGCTGATAAACTATCCTCATGCTTCGTCATGGAAAGGGCTAATCGTGCATTAACCAAAAAGCCACCTCCAGGTGAAAGCCCAAGAACAATCATTGCAAAGTTTCTGAATTATGCTGATCGAGACTCTATTCTGCAATTCGCCGGGTCCCACAAAGACAAACTCCTCCATGATTCCAAGGCCATAATGATATTCCCAGATTATACCCGTCCGGTACAACAGCAGCATGAATCCTTTATGGCAGCAAAGCGTAGATTGCAGGAATTTAATATACAGTACATGCTGTTGTACCCAGCTCGCATGCGTGTTATTTATAACACTAAATCCCACTTCTTTTACTCGCCAGAGGATGTTTTCGCCTGGATGGATGAGCGTACACACGCGAAGCCATGCACCCCCCCACCACTGGAATCGTACTCATCCCAGGGCTCACAACAAACTGGGTTAAAAGTTAAGTAAATCTCAAAGACGCTACCGATCTGGTTCATCTAGGTGCTCCTCGGATCCGGAAGAAGCATCCTAACTTCTACAAAGGGTGCTATCCCCCTGCAGTGGGGTCACTGTCATCGCTGAACCATAAGTAATATCCGCATGAAACTACAAACTGGCGTGGATGTCCAGCCACACGATTCATCCCCACCGGACATCTCTACTTTTTCCTTTTGTTAATGTTACATGGGTAGTTTGGGTACCATTGGTGGAGGTGATCTGGGTTCCCCTGTTGGGGCCCCAAGATTACTCTTTACCACGACGGATGCTCCGTGTTGAAGGCAGTATTGGGTGGGGGTGGGGGATTTGGGGGTTCCTTAAGATGTTCTGTTAGTATTATTTGAGTTTTCACATGCGCACAGGGGTTTAGTCTTGATTCCACACTATCAGCCTTAACACACACACCTGCAGAGATTAGATGACCACACAGGTATGCGCGTCCATGCCCGGGGATTTGACCATAGTGTCATGAAATTTTAGGGGCCTACTTACAAAGTTAAGAGGGGTGCTATTCTCTGTCAAACCAAACAATATGGGGCTGACATTCTCTTTCTTCAAGATACCCATCTTCTGGGTGCCAAGGCTCCCTGTCTTGCCAGGTTTGGGTACCACACAATATATCATGCAGGGTTAACCAGGGGATCACGAGGGACTGTCATCCTCATACACCGCCGCATTCCTTTTATACACACCAAGCATTGGTTAGACCCTGGCGGACGTTACGTCCTTTTATCGGGCACACTCTATGGGGAATGTATCAATCTTGGCAGCATCTATCCCCCACCTCCACTTGGTAATACCTTTGTAGAAAAGATATCTCTATTAAAGGGGAACCCTCCTAGGAGGTACTGGAATGACGCTATGGCATTGATGGATAGAAGGCACTCACCAGGGCGAGAACCCCCAATAGATATAGCAAAACTTCATCTCTTGGCTACTACGTTGGGTTGGTTGGACATATGGCGTGAGTTCCACCCCTCCGAACTAGGCTACACCTACCAGACCGCAGTTCATGGATTTCTGTCCTGGTTAGACTATATGTTCATTCCACATAATTATATACAACGGATCTCCCATATATCTCACCCCCCAGAGGTCTGTCAGATCATTCGCCTGTCCTGTGTTGTGTAAGATCTGCATCCATTCCCACAAACCTCCATTTAGGTAGAGGATGTCCCCATGGCATCTGCGGGACCCGGAATATCTGGAGACGCTGTCCACAGCAGTCTCTGATTATTTTGAATTCGATGTGGCTTCTGACCCTTCCAAGTGCATCTTATGGGAAGCTTTGAAACCTACAGTTCACAGGGTTGATATTAGTTTTTGCGCTAATGCTAAACGTCAGCAATCGGCGCAATTGTCGGAATTAGAGAGCCGTCAGAGGACCAGTGCGTAGTTGACCCAACCCCATGTCTCCAACGCAACCTACTTCAGACACAGCAACATATTCAGCACCATCTTATGGGGGTGACAAAGGAAATCTGGTTAGCTTTGCAGCATCGAATCTACCAATGGGTGGACAAATCAAGTAAAATGCTTCATAGACTATGCCAAGTAGAGAAATTCCCCGCAAATGTTCCGGTGCTCCGAGATGAGGATGGCGTCTTGTGCTTATCCCCAACAGTGGTGGCTGAGGAGTTTGTGTGCTATTTCTCACTCCTTTATGCGCGCCAAGAGCAGTAATCTGAGGCCTCTATAGCCGAAAGTTTGAGGGACATACCCCCCGTAAGCTTACAGATGATGCACGGGAGCAACTAGATGCTCCCATAACCCCAGACGAACTTAGAGCAGCATTGATAGCCATGCGCCCAGGTCGTGCCCCTGATCTTAACGGGTTCCCTATGGAATCACTTGGACCACATATGAATACACTGGGTCCACACCTATTACATGAAGCTATTGACCAACACCAGCTTCCCCAAGACTGGCGACATGCAGAGATTGTCCTCTTCTTGAAACCAGGTCACCCACCGGAAGATCCCTCGTTGTACCGGCCCATCTCAAGAGAGATGGGCCGGTACAACGAGGGATCTTCCGGTGGGTCAACTTCGAGCCCAAACTATTGGGCAAAGTCCTTCATGACCACCATAGGACCTGTGTGCCGGATCTGATCCACCCGGATCCACCCGGATCAGTTTGGGTTTATGCCACACCACCCTACGCGCCAAAAAATCAGATGGGTGCATAACGCAAGAGCCCTGGAACTTGGACGTCCCACGGCACTTCTCCTGGCGGATATTGACAAGGCATTTGACTCCCTCTTCCAACTTCTTGAAGTTCTTAACTTTGGCCTGTGCTTCTTGAACCTACGTACGATTGCTTTAAACAGGGTTGACGGCGTTGGTCAGGAGCTCAGGGAATCGCTCTGCCCCGTTCCCCATCTGTTGTGGCACGAGGCAGGGTTGCCCCTTTTCACCATTACTGTTTGCCCTCTCTATGGAACCCTTGGCAGCATGGGTGTGGGGTGACCCTGTGTTCAGGGGCTTTGGGTGGTCTCCATCCCGATCTGATCGCATCGCGATATACCCGGATGATGTCCTCTTTTTCTTGACTGACCCATGGTTTTGGGGCCCTGCATCCTACAGATCCTCCGAGTGTTTGGCCAGACCATTGGGCTTAATACTAACCCCTCCAAGTCCATATTGTTTGCGGTGTGTGGGAATCAGGGTCGCAAAACATGGGCAGAGCATCTACTATGGGATTTATGTATCTCAGTATTTTTATGTCGGCCTGCCCAAAGATTTCCTGGGCACACGATATTAACCCACTCACTATGACCCTTGAGAAGGAAACTGCAATATGGTTTTCTCTCTCGCTCTCATTGTATGGGCGTTCTGCGATTTTTAAAATGGTCTCACTGCCCAGAATACTTTATAGACTACAAAATTTCCCACATGCTATACCGCAATCTTGGCTCACACAAATCAACGCCATCCATAACAAATTTCTCTGGAATGGCGATGCTGTACGTGCTGCTTTGAGTACGTGCACACTGTCAACATATTGCAGCGACATAGCGGCTACAGATGTGTACCCTTATTATGCGGCCTACCACTTGTTAACTGTAAATGAGTGGTGGTATAACTCGCCTACGGTTCCAGCGTATGCACTAGAACATATGGCAATGAAGGGCACCCCCTCCTTCAAATCCTGTATAGCACAAAGAACCTGGACTTTCTACCCGCTGCCAGCGGCACAGTGATTTGACTTTGGAGATCTGCTGTTAAACAGATGGGTTGGCATGGTCGCCTGACTCAGGCGACTCCTCTGTGGCATGGTACACATCTCCACTTGGTGTCGGTATTAGTGGGATTTCGAGGTTGGGACTTAGTGGGAATATCCATGTTAGGTGATGTAATGCGAGGTACCACCTTAAAGTCGTTCCAACAGCTACAGAGTTTCAGCTACACAAATCTCAAGCTGCGACAAGCTCTAACTCCCCTACTTCAGACGATTGAGAATTTGCCAGAATTTCACCCTTTGGAGGGACGTTTATTAATGGGTGATTTAGGCGACCATAAGATCCATCAGATTTACCAAGCGCTGATGACGCACACTTCCACAACACTACACAAGACTAGACGTGCTTTGTTAGCAGACATACTAGATATGACTGATGATCACTGGACAGAGGCCTTGGCTAGCCCTCGCAGTGCGGCGATGTCATCGCGCTATCATCTCAGGGAATTTAAATATATACACCGTATCTACTATTCAAGGTCCTGTCTTTGGTAGATGGGCGTCATTCAGTCCCTCTTTTGTCTGAGATGTGGGATAGAGGAAGAGACTTGTATACATACTGTCTGGGCCTGCTCATCACTGCAGCCATTCTGGCAGAGGATTGTGGCATGTCTTGGTGAGGTGCTGTCGTGGATCTCTCACTAGATCCATGATTACTCTTGTTGCATAGTGTTGTGTGCAGATTTAGATTCCGTATATAGGTTTCCCGATTTATGTCCTTATATAGGTACAATTCACATTGCCCTTATTTGGACATAGAAATCCGGCCCTTATTTACACATTGTCCGTACAAACCAAATACAGGCATGGCCACCTACATCCGTCCGTCCAAGTCACAACGAATTCTTGGAAAACCAGACCCTTAAGCCTTTAGGAATTTCCCTCAGCTTGAAAATTGATTTCTCCAAGAACTCATTAAGTATGTATGAACATCTATTCCTTAGGGGTTCATTCATGACGTTCCTCTGCCCGACTTTTACGTCAATACTGGCATTCTTAGACACCTTCAAGGTATAAATATACCAGCACTTGCCTTGACAAATTGCGGCTCCTGGAGGATTCGATCCAACCCAGACTACGCAGTTTGCTACGGCAAGTTCGGAAGGAGATCAAGTTCCAGCCTGATGCACTGACCTGATACTGCCATCCTCCTCGCAGAGAATCCAGCTCCAGTGCTCTCTGACTTCCCTTGCGGGGGTCCGACTATCGAGTCAAGAAGAGAGATTCCAACCTCTCTCATTCTCAGGTATGGAGCTGACTAGAACTTAGAGAAACTTTTGGCAACTCTTGGCTAAACTAAAATATAGCTAGCTATACTTTAGAAATAGCACCTACTTCAAACCTCGTACTGCACTTAGGTTAGGTACACTGGGGTAGAACAATTTAGAAGCATCAGATGAGTATCACATTTTAGCATTATGTTATTTATGTATGTATTTTGATTAATATATGTCATAGCTACAAACCATGCTATTGCAGTATTATTTTATCTTACTGCTAACCTCGTACATATTGTACATCGCAGTCTGTCTTACGATTGTAGCAATTCATATCTCTTGCATGAGAAATAAGACTGTTCAATAAACGCCCCACTCTCTATTTCTGTGCAACTCTGTCGAAACGAAGCATGCACGATTGACTGAGTGAAACTGTTATCTATTTTTTCCACGATTCTGAGACTGTTCCGATTCTAAAGGGAAACAAAGTTGCCATGTTTATGAGGTTGTCAGAGACTAATCCCCTTCTTGTATATTCGAGAAGTTTCTAGTGACCTCTGAATAAGCTGGCACACACAAGTAATTAAGTTTAATATACTCGATAGAGACATACTGACCGTAGCCCTATATCAAATCTATAGTGTATGTTATTCCAATGCGCAGAGCCTATCAGGGATATAGGAACTACACTACAATAGCACTGATGGGATAGGTGGGACCTGGTACAAGCAACACTTGTTATTTTTAGCTGTTACCATTGCTAAACAGGAAATTGCACGGGCATGGAAGGGTACGTCCCCCCTGATGATTGACAGGTGGAAGAAGGCCATTGACAACTGTATGAGTGCTAAGATTGTGGTGTTTCAAGCTCGGGCTGCCCCCAAAAGTATAGGAAAATATGGTTGAGATGGGCTGAATATCGGGGCATATAGTTACCTCCCCTTCCACCACTAGATCCCTGACAGGACATGCTCCTCTAATGTTACTGTAGTAAATATAAAGGGTCAACCCATATGAAGTCACTGGGACCTGGGTAGGGAACAGTATAGAGAAAAGTGGTCCCAGCATACAGTTCATTCAAAGCAAAACATTAAAGGGACACAATTAGACGAACAACTCAAAAGAGTTCGAATGCCATTTAATCACATCGAACATGTTAAGATGTTTCAAATGGAATCAACAAATTTAAGCAACAATTTGAAGAAGTAAAACACGTGCCCAAGGAAAGGATGGGGGAGTGAGTGAAATAGTGCGGAATTTGGAAGGAAGTGAACACAGTGGTAAAATTACTAAATTGCACTCAAATTGGACGGCATACATAAGTCTCTGCCGTATTTAGAACACAGATTCAATCAAAATCACAATATCGACAATTCTCAGTAATGCCATATAGAAACAATCACAGTGCATCATGTACTGTTGACGATATTGGCCAAAGACGTTGAGTCGACGTTTCGACCCCTTGAGTGTTGTAGGTGTTGGATGCAACCTTACGAGGTGGGGTCTTCATCAGGACTGGGATAAACACAAAGGGAGGGTGGGCACCTGAAGAAACAAAAATATAAATGAGTTTGAACTCATCAATCCTTTATTCAGGGGAGCTAAAGTATATTGAAGTGTCAACAAAAGTTACCATGTCTGTCGGAGGACAGGCCTCTAAGACGTCCGAAGGTCGTCAGAGAGAGAGGGATTCAAAAACTCCTCGGCGGTAACGAACGGTCATAGAGAGTGGTGAACACCTAAAATAAAGTTAGGTGAATCAAAAATACTGAACCAGAGTAGTTAGTTCAATGAATGGTCGCTCCCATAGTAAGCGAAAAGTAATTTACCATAGACCGCAACTCTTGGGGGTAGTGTCTTAAACTTCGTGAAAAAACATTGCCTGGAGATCAAGCCAGGTAATCTGGATGGTCGAACTGCTGGAAACAAATCACCGCTAGTTCACCAACAGGGAACGAATCTAAACAGAGGAAAAGACCTCTAATGTTACTGGTCATTGAGAAATCTGGATTATCAATTGATACTTTTGGAATGTTTATCCAATTGGACAAATATAGATTTGTGGGATTTGGGACTTACTGCACAATGTGTTTGTTACTGTACGTGCAGGATTTGCAGGAGTTAAACCTTTTTCAATTGTATGTTTATGCAGCCATATGATGTCTTCAAACTGTATCCTTTGAGCCATGGCCTGGTATGTGTCATGCAAACGTAATAATAAAATATATTGTTAAAAAAAAATGTGTCCCAAACCATTCACTTAGATATATACACTATACACTTTAAATGGTGAATATCCAAAGCACAAATAATCCTTTTGTACATGCCCAACTACCAAATAAACAAAGTAGCACTAACTACAAACTGCATCAGACATGCAACAAATAATCACTACCCACAAAAAATAATCATAAACTTTGAACAAGTCATGATTCAAACCGTTTCAAAACTTTACTCCTACATAGCCATACAAGGGTGTTACTACCATGTCATTCAAAGTATTTGGAGACACCTCCAACAGTTTGCACTAAGGGCCTTATTACAAGTCTGGAGGTCCATGAACCGCCATACCTGCCGTTTCAGTCCGACCGCTAAGAGCTTGGCAGTCCAACCGCCATATTATGAGATGGGTAGGTTGCATTTTGACACCGCCAGCACACCGCAGACTGCGGTCCGTATTATGAGTTGGGTTTTCAATGAGCTGACTGCGGCAGTGGGGCTACTACCTTCAAGTTGGATGAAACAAAAGGATTTGGGGTGCGTACTCACCCAATAACCTGTTTCTTCGGTCAGAGTTCGACATGCATCCTTATCTTCAGGTTCCCCGTTCACAGCAGCATTCTTATCTCGAGGATTATGACTGTGTTTGCTGTAATATACAGGTGAGTACCATATGCCCATTGCCTGGACTGCTCACATATGGGCCAGACTCCGGCAATGGGTATATGGTATTTTTTCACATGTATCATGCATATGTGTGCATCTGACACATATGCATTAAAAATGCTCACACAGGCATTGATACCTATGGAAAAGTAATCACCACCACCTCAAGATCCCAGAAGCCACACCACATGCACCATGGAAAACTCGTAATATGGCGGTTGGAAGACCACTGGTGCTGCGGTCTGCTAGAGACCGCTGTGTTGAGGGGGTCAGACCACCAAACTCGTAATCAGGCACTTAAGTGTAGAATATCCTCCAAAAAGTCAATTTGCCTTTGAATTGAAAATAAATATTAGCCCTAGCCTATGTACCTGTCACTGAGGTAACTAACCACTACATTGTAGTAAAAGAAAGCCCTTTCTACCAACAAAATGTAGATAACTTAAGCCCCCTAATGTATTATTTTGAAGACACTTGGGTTGGCAGACTGCATCGCTCTAGATACAGATGGCAAACCAAATACCATGCTATGACAGCACCTTGGTACAGGCAGTCAACATAAGCAATGCAATGGAAGGATGGCACAATGCCTTCCAATCATAGGCAGAACCCAGCCTATACTCTTAGGGGCAGATTTACAAGTTCTGGCACATCTCTGCAAATCACAATGTCTATAGCAGAGGATACAATGTTGCCCAATGAATTCCTGGATAACAGAGTCGTTAACCCATTGTCGACCACAGCGAGAGATTTCTCTAAATTAATATGATCAATTTCTCATATTCTTTCTGCAGCGTCTGCTTGGGTAACCTTCCATATTTCATTATAAGCAGCATAGATGCCGGCATATATGAACGTTTTTGATGCGGTTTCCTAGGACCTAGCAAGAATTCCCTAGGATCTGCGTCTTCTTTAAGTAAAGATAAGTGTTGTTTCACATCCTCTAGGGTAGATGTCTGTAGCCAGTCAAGGCATAGTTTTTCAACACTGTATGTTGTTACTACCCCTGGGTGCTGTCTTTGAACATATCGTGGGTCTGGCCTATTGATTGTTAAACCTTGTATCTTGTTCAGGAATCTGTCTTGACAGATGTTTGTGGGCCAGAGCAACCATGTTTTCCATTCAGAATCTGATCTGTTGTTTTGTAAGATAGTATGTACGCCGACCACCCCCTGTGTAGTGCTATTACTTGCAGGTGCAGGTATGGACGGTGTGTTCATGTCTTTGATCTTGGCTAACCCAAGGCAAGACGTTTGTTGGACAGTGTCATTCAAAAACATTATCTGCTGTGGGATGATGCAGGATCTTAACAAAGTTTCTATCCCCTATACTTGCCAATCTTTTGTACCCCAGACAGTTTTTGTGTCAATTGTGTTTTTCCAAAACTCAAAACCCTGTCTAGACAATTGGGCAATACAGGTTGCAGAATAAATCTGTTTTGTATTAGTTAACATATTTTTCATTCCTGTTTTGTTCACATTTTTAAAGTAAAATGTTCTGGATTGGATATATTGTACCCTGAAAAGTATGGAAACTTCATTTCAAACGTTTTTGACCTACCCCTTGGTGGTGTAGGACAATGTTCCCATTGATTATACATAAATACATTTCTAGGTGTTGTGTTGCAGATTCATGCAACAAATGATGACCATAGTGGTTATAACAAAAAAGCTGGTCATAGTCAGTTGAACCCTCTAAGTATTTATGGTTAGAGAATGCAGCAGACCTTTCTAGATCAGACATCATGTTATTAACAATATCAATGTCCCAATCATCAGAATAGGTACTAGAGGTAATAAAGTCACTTAATGATATCTTAAATAAGTGTGGAATCTTCAAAAGTTCAGGCGGACCAAATATATCATAATCCATTTTGTCCCGAACTATACCATCTTGTATAGGAACGGCTGTGATGTTCACTGCTGACAAGTCTCTTGCCTCACGATGGGATGATTTGTGTGGTTTCAAAAGTAAGTTCACATTTTTACTTTCTATGTCCAAGTGAATATATCTTCCATTTATCAGCATGCTCAGAGTCATTACTAAGGCTAGCCAAAGCAGAAAGAAAAATATTCCAGAAATAATCCATAGTTCAATCCATGGTGAAACCCGATAAGTCTTTTTCACGTGATGAAAGAAGTCTTGTGCTTGTTCTTTGAAAGTTCTTTTGGCTGGCATCGTTTCAGGTTCGATGGGATCCTCAGAAAATGTATCAAAGTTAACCCCTGCAGCGCGGCGCGGATTACCACGCCGTGCTGAAGGTTCCATGCGCGGGTGGGACCATGACGGAGCAGTTCCGTCATGCGCACAGCACAACTGACGCGCATGACGGAACCGCTCCATCACTCACATCGAAGGGGTTAATGAAATAGCCAGAGGCAGTTCTGTCAATCGTTGAAATTGCATCAGGATTCGTTGAAATCGCTGGAACCAGTTGATTACTTGCTACGTTGGTGTAGACAGGTGATTCAGGACGAACTGTTATTTGGGTTTCAAGAGGAACGAGTTCCATAGCATTGTTGCTTAGTCCTTCATTTCTTACTGTTTGATTCTCAATGGTGATGAGTCTTTCAGTTTGAACCTCTTGGATAGTAGCTAGAGGAGTGCATCTGCTACTTGGTCGGAGTCCACAAGGCCTATTGTTTAGTATTGGCAACATAGTGTGGTTTGATGAGGTCGATGGACACAAATCTTTTCTTCTTTTTACCAGCAAGGGGCAGCAGAATTACTGTTCTTGATCTGTGGATTGCTAGGACAGGTACCGGTTGTCTGTAAAAAGGCCCAATTCCTTCTTGTCCGCGATCTTCTCTCTGACTATATCCCCAAGTTTTGGGATCCAGACAAGCCTTGCTGGGATGGCTGGATTATTCCCAGTGGTGGTTTGTTTCAGGAACACGTTGCTTTGTTTCGATCTTAGTTCATTTAAGTCCTGTAAAACAGCCAAACGATCTTTGATATCAAATGGTTTATTTTCCACCACTGTGCCTTTACATTCGAGATCAGGAACCCACATTCTTGTCCCAAATATGACCTCATATGGAGTCACCCCCCCCCCCCGGAGAACTTCTTGGCAAATTGTTTAATGACTGTTGGACCCCATAAAGATGTTTGACCCACCCATCACCCGAACCTAATACCCTAGCTGTTATAGACCGCTTTATGTCCTGGTTTATCCTTTCCACAACAGAATTTCCCTCAGGGTGGAATGGAGAGGAGTACCGCAATGCAACGCCCAAACTGGCCATGGCTTCTTTGTAAGCCCGAGAGCTAAACGCAGGGCCCTGGTCAGAGTGTAGCATGCCTATTGCGTATGTGCCGATAAAGACTCACAAATCTTTCATAACAGTTCGAGCTTCAGCTGAGCGCTGAGGCCACATCCATAGGAACCTTGACTTAGTGTTTATGAGATTGCATTTGTACAAGAGGACACCTGTGCGTAGATAGTCTAATGCTGTCTAACAATGGTGTCTGTTCTGGGCAGGCTACTTCGCAGCCTGGTGGCATTCTGCACTGCAATCTCTATTGCAGTCTATGCAGTTATTGATGAAGATGTGAATCAGTGTATTCATTCCAGGCCACCAGTACATCTCTTTTAACGAAGATATGGTTTTAGAGATCCCCTGATGTGACAGTCCCTCTCCCAGATGTGCTTCATAAATCAAATCTGCTCTGCGTTCCATGTTTGGAATTACCCTATCCCCCCCTCCAGGGATTCGAGCAAACAGAATGTTATTCGCATCAATTATATACGAGTATTTGAGTGGAAACGCTGCACCGCTGCCTTTGCTTGAAGCATTTACAGCCAATAATATCTCACTGTCTATTTTTGTTTTTGAACGAGTGATCGCAGCTATGGAAGCCGTTTGCACAGCCCCCTTTTCGGCTTCGTCAGCCAATGAATTCCCTGCAACGTGAACGTCATCACGTTGATGAATGAGCCTGTGTATCACGTGAGTGTTTTGTAGTCTGTTTCGCAACTGAACTACTTGCTCCCAAAGCGTTTTATGCTTGATTGTGCCACCTTTTGCATCTTTGAAACCATTTTGAAGCCAATTCTGTAAATATTCATTATATGATTGTATATAGTAAAAAGAATCGCACACTATAAGTGTGGGGAATTCGCAATCTGTATTTTCAAGTGCCAATTTGAATGCTTGTAGTTCAGCTCGCTGAGTTGTACAATCTCCTAGAGATTGTGTTTTAGTGACCATCGGTCGGAATTTACCATTACGCATACGACCTTTAACGATCACGTATGCTGCACTGTAAGCTTGCTTACTTTCCGTAGCGTGTTGTGCTGATCCGTCAGTATAAATTATAAATTCATACTGGTCAAGAGGGAGAATCTCAATAGGCAGAGGACATTCTTGTTCGTTATGCAGGAATGCTTGTGTTTTTAAATTAGGATCAAAAACGTATTCAACATCTGTTGCAGCAAGAGAATTAACCCATTGTATCCATCTGGGATGCAAAGCTTTTGCATTTGGAATGCTTTCTTTTGTAACCGCCTCTAAGGCTGGAACTGGAGTCACGACAATAATGCGTTTCCCCTGAGCTAGAGCTCTTTCTTTTGCTACAGCGGTTTGAACTGCTGTCAGATTTTCTTTCTGTCGAAGTGAAGCGCATTTCCGCTTGTGTGTACAAATGTGAGTTTTATGCAATCAGTACTTTTTCACCTTCATTAAAAGTTAAGTAGGTGAATCCGCATTGACCCAAAATGATTTGGATCACTAAATTGCGTGCATTTACGCGTGTTTGTATGTGATTGGTTGCTAACATGCCAGCTTGAAGTGAACGCAGGATTTCTGTGTGTCACTGTGTCCAATCTTTGTTTTTTAAATCAGGTTTGATTAATTCGTAGAGGCTTAACCCTTTCTGCGTAATTAAGAATGTAAGTTCTTCCAAAATTCAGGAGACCTACAATCGACTGTAAGTGTTTCAGCGTTTTTGGAGGTTGGAGCAGCGCACACTTTTATAAAAAGTTAGCTGCCAGGATTTTGCCTTCACTTTAAAGCTCATATCCTAGAAATAGGACATTGAGAAGGGCAATTCTTGATTTTTTTAAATTGAATTTGTAGCCCTCAGAGGCAAAGCCCAGTGTAATGGTATTTACCCTGTTCAAGTGCTTATCCAGGTCATCGTCTGTCAGATAGATAGCATCGACATATGACAATGCCTCGTCATCATAAATTTGTAGTAACTCTGTTACTCTTGCTGAGAATAACTCCGGGCTGTTCTTGAAGCCTTGTGGGAGTCGACAAAACTGACCCTGTGTCCCCATTATTGAGAAAGCTGTCAAGTACCTACTTTCACATGCTATGTTTTGACAAAAGAAACCATTTGAAATATCCAATGTGGTTTTATATTTTTTATACACAATGTTATTCATTAGTGCTGTACTGTGTGCATTTTGTACTGCAAAAGTTTTAGAAGAAGTGTTCAGGTGTCTGTAATCCAAAAATAGACGATATGTGTTGTCTGGTTTGGAAACAGGAAACAAAGGATTGTTCATTGATGAGGTGCACGTTTCAATCACCCCTTGGTATTCAAGTTGATCTAAGATCTCCCTGACCTGTTTTTTAGCTTCTTGCTTAACTGGGTACTGTCTTTGTGCAGTAGGTTGACATTTTAATTGGATTTTATGGTGAGGTGAGTCCGCATCCCATCCTACATGATTTTTGTATAATGCGGGAGCCTGGGCAACTGCCCATTTCCTGGCATAAATATATTTTAAATTTATAGGAACATGGTTGGAGAAGGCTGACATAATGATGTCTTTGCCATGTGGGCACTTCCTGACAAATTTTGGTGGCCAGTCTTGTTCTGCTAGAAGTATGTCATAACCCCTTGAAAGTTTTTCCCAAAAGAGTGCTTTCACTTTTCTTGGTATGTCTCCCTCCATCCGGAGTGTTATTTCATATAACTTTTGTGGAGAACTAACCCTGGTGTCTACAGTCTCAACTGTGATATACTCATTCAAGTCCACTATCTCCAGAAGTTCCTTCAGGTTCTGGCGAGCTATTGTTACTTCTGCTGCACTGTCCAGCATTGTCTGAGCCCATTCTCCGTTCTTGAGATGTGTTCTCAGAATTCTCGGCATGTCTGATCTTCAGACCTGCTACCTTTTTCTTAGTGAATTGAGATTTTGTTTTGTTTTTCTGAATGTGTTGATCATCTCTGGAATTCACGTGTTCTTCCTTGTGATCTGACCGTTCTCTTCTTTCGGATGTCTGCGAAGATGTCTGAAAGGTACGAGAGGAACGTGTACCAGTATCTTGATACCGGTCAGGTTTTTTCAAATTATCCCTATTCCTGAGGTTATACTTCCTGTCAGAGGGCTCCTTTTGAGGAGACCTACTTCGGGATTGAGAACGTTTCTCTTTTGAATGTTGTTTTCCCACTTCTTTTTAGAAGATGTAGGGTTGTGTTTAATTGAGATCTTTTCAGGACCCTCAGACAGTTGTGGTTTAACTGGTTTTCCACCCACACTGGCTCTACCTAATTCTTCATAGGATTTTTCTATTATTCTGGGTAGTTCATGTTGATGTTCTGTTACATCAAATTCCCGTAATTTTTGGCGGATCGCCACTGCTGCTGCCTCCCCTTTAATATTAGATAATAGTATTGTTGAGACCTGGTCGAAGTTCTTTAGTAATTTCATACCTATATTCAGAGCAGGCTCTGCCCCGTATTCATTTTGAATTTGTTTCAGGACATCAGGTATTACCCTAATAGACAGAACACCATGTGTTTTAGTATAGATGGCAGCAAAGACTGTGCCCCAAGTGGTGCAGTCTTCCAGATGTGGTGTGATCCCCATTGGTAGACAGATTGTTGAGATTCTGTGTTTCTCATAAGGGCTAGTTTTAGGAAATACTGCTTCGATTTGAGTAATTTTTTGAGCTATCCAGAATGGAATTTGTTCAAGTTTTGTGGGCATTTTACCCATGACTGCGTGTAAAGTCTGTGAGTAATCTTTCATGTATTGCCTTGGTGAGGGGTTTGATTTGCAATTGTTATTGGTGGTTGGACTGTTAAATTCCGCATGACATATTGTAGTAACAGTCTGTACATTTTTATTAACTCCTTGAATTGAGTGAGTAATTCATCCTCTGACATCTCTTCAATATAAGGATGAGGTGTGTAGCCAGCTAAAATCGGCCATGTTGCGCCTGGTCTACCTAGTGGACCGAGCCTGGTAATGTGATTGAAATTATTTAGGGCGCCTTTAAACCAGAGCTGATGCTCCTGGTATGTGAGTGGAATTTCAATATCCTCGAAGGGAATGTATTCCTCAGGTGGTTCATCTTCTTTGAAGAAGTGAAACACATGTGTTA
The DNA here is from genome assembly GCF_964204655.1 of Triturus cristatus. Taxonomy (NCBI): domain Eukaryota; kingdom Metazoa; phylum Chordata; class Amphibia; order Caudata; family Salamandridae; genus Triturus; species Triturus cristatus. Next base: position 722,010,620 of record NC_140591.1, read on the forward strand.
CTGGATTTGATTCTGGGAATGTAATCCACGAATAGAATACCTCTGTCTGAAAGGATTCATGTGCCTCTATCACAAAAACTGCTCTACCACCTCTTGGTGTTAGGCCATGTTTTATAAGTTTTAGAGTGATGGCTCTCCTTAAGTTTGGAGGGATGTTTATAACACCCTCATCGGTTTCATTTAAACCTGTAGCATTAAAAGCTGTTGCGACTTGGTCAGCCGCAGCTTCATTATTATCCCTGTTTCGGGACATTGTTTTTGAAAAATGTAGAATAAGTTTCAAGGAAACAAAGATAAGGTGCACAATATTTTGGAACGCTGTATCCTTCAACGTTGAACAAACCAAACAGCTAAGACATTGGATTCTCGTCCTACTCAGCTATGGTGGATATTATCCCTACCCACTGCAGACGTCTTATGGAGTATTATGAGTAGGGGTCTCTGAGAAAAGCACAACTGAGTTACTTCAGTATCTAGCGTTAAATTAGTGCCTTAACAAACGTTGGGCGCCATGTAGTGTAGTTCCTATTTCCCTTATAGGCTCTGCGCATTGGAATAATATACACTATAGTTTTTGCATCGGACTAAGGTCAGTATGCTCCTATCGAATACATTAAACTTAATTACTTGTGTGTGCCAGCTAACTCAGAAGTCGCTAGAAACTTCTCGAATGAACAAGAAGGGATTAGTTTCTGACAACCACATAAACATGACAACTTTTTTGCACTTAGAATCGGAACGCGTCTCAGAATCGTGGAAACAATAGATAACAGTTTTACTCAGTCAATCGTGCATGCTTAGTTTCTTCAGAGTTACACAGAAATAGATAGATGGGCGTTTCAATAAAAGGTTTTATTGAACAGTCTTGTTTCTCGTGTAAGAGATGTGAGCTGTTACAATCATTAGACAGTAAGCAAGATATAATACGCACAGCATAAGCAGTAAGAAGAAATAATACTGCACTAGCATTGTCTTTTAGCTATGACATATATTCATATATACATACATAAATAACACAGGCTAAAAAGTGAATACTAGTCTGATGCTTCTAAATAATTCTACCCCAGTGTACCTAACCTAAGTGTAGTACAAGGTAAGAGTAGGTGCTGTTGTCTATAGTATGATATATACTAAGTTTTATATGCCAAGAGTCCTTCTAGGTTCTTGTCAACTCCATACCTTAGAATGAGAGAGGTGGGAATTTCTTTCCATGTCTCAAACTCTAACTCCACATGAAGGGAGTCACGTTGTAAATAAGGCGCAACGCGGTGCATGGTTTACGCCTCCGCTGCGTCACAGAAGTGACGGAACGGCGGCGTAAATGTGGCGCATGGGGCTTGTAAATCTGCCCCTAAATTTATAGAAGCATTACAAAAATAACAACACTACCAACACCTACGAATGGAGCAATCTGTACTCAAATTGCACTTAAACTTACCAGACAAACTAAAAGAATGTACAAAATGCTAAAATTGAAAGTTAAACTCTCCACAAGCAACACAGGAGTAGATCACTTACAAATAATAGCCAAAAGCATATTATAGAATAAAAGTGCTAAAAAAGTAACAAAATCTGAATCAACATTCCAAATTATTTTTGATATACATACTAATTATAATATATTGTTACATTAGTCAAAAAATGTAATACAAGAGAAATCTAAACTTCACCAACCAAAAACTCAAAGAACAAACTGAATCTATCACATAAAATAAATACATCTCATTTACTACACATTTCCAATTAACAATCAAATAATAATTACACAAACAATAAAGTATAAAAATTCCCACAAAAACAAATAAAAATATATAACTTACTGTTCTGTAGCTGCAGATCCTAATCTGTATCTAGGTAGTCAAAAATAATAATCCACTCAAAATGGTAAAAATGCAATGCAAAAATCCCAACGAAAATGCAAAAATAAAACCAATCAAATAGAGATCCCTTGAAGCAATTTAACCCATTCGGTGCTGAGGACGTAATGGTTATGTCCTCGGCAATGGTGGAGCTGTGCCGAGGACGTAACCATTCCGTCCTGGCCCGCTGGAGAAGTGCTGGCGCTCCCCCTGTGGGCCGCCCCCCTACATGCCCCCACTGGGGAAGGCAGCGGAAGCGCTTCCACTACCTCCCCCAACCCTCCCTCAGCAATCCAATGACGTCGGCGCGCTCATGGCCTGCCGACGTCATCATAGGGAGCCGGGGACGTGCTGGAAGCCATTTGTTTCCAGCGTGTCTAGGAGACAGGACGTTCAAAGGTAAGTCCTTCTCTCGGGGGTGGGTTGGGGAAAAACGGCCACAGGGGGAAAGGAAAGAGTTTTTCCTTTCCCCCTGTGCCTGTTTCTAATGGATTCCTGCTCTACGATCGAGGGTGAGGCCTGTGATCGTGGAGCAGAAATCCATCCACTGGACCACCAGGGATGTTTTTTTGGTTTGTTGGGGGAGTGACTCCTTAGGCAAGGGTCGCTCCCATGGGGGTGATTTTTTTAATCCATGTTTTGCCCCCCCAGGTGCTGATTCAGCTGGTTTTAGGCCAATCAGCCCCCCGGGGGTGGGCAGAAACCCACTAGGAACCAGGGACTTTATTATTTGCACATTTTGGGAGTGACCCCTTAGGCAAGGGTCACTCCCATGGGGTGATTTTTTTGTATCCATGTTTCACACCCCTGGGGGCTGATTTGGCCATTTTGAGGCCAATCAGCCCTGACAGGAGGGGGGCAGAAACCCACTAGGCACCGACCCCTTGGGCAAGGGTCATTCCCATGGGGGTGGTCTTTTTTACCTCCATGTTTCGGCCCCCCCGGGGCTAGATCAGCCATTTTTCCTGCTGATCTATTTCCCGGGGGGTTAAAACCCACTAGATGCCAGTGATTCATTTTTAGTAATTATGGGGAGCGATCCCTTGGGCAAGGATTGCTCCCATTTTGGGTATGAATGTTTTGGTCATTTCTGCCCCCCTTGGGGGCAGATTGGCTTTCTATTTTTAGGCCCATCTGCCCCCAAGAGGGGTAGAAGCCTCTAGATTACCAAGTTTTTTTTAAAAATGTATGTATATACATATGTTTTGGGGAGTGGCCTCTTGGGCAAGGGTCGCCCCCTTTTAGGGATGACTGCTTTGGCCTTTTCTGCCTCCCTTGCAGGGCAGATCGGCCACATATGTTTAGGGCCCAAAGGGGGCAAAAGCTGCTAGACCAATAGGGATTTTATTGTCTATGGTGCAAAATGTTTTGTCGAATGGCCCCTTTTGGGGGTGAATTTTCTGGCTGTATTTTTGCCCCCATAGGCCTTGTATTTTTCAGCCCATGTGCCCCCGGAGAAATTTTGTGTTTTCGGCTGATGGTTTGTGTGCCATTATTTGTGATCATAACATTTTGTTTTCTCCTTTTCATTTTAGGGCAAAGCTATGTTTTAAATTGTGCTTGTGGTTTCAGCACTGGTAGAGCTACAGTTTAGTTGCAAGTGTTTGGTAAGGAAACTTTTTTTAAATTGTTTACTACAAATGTGACATTCATGAATGTGTTTTTTTGGAAATTTTGTAATATTAGAAGCCTATTTAGCTTTTGTTTGAATGTCTGTGCCATTTTCCTTGTATTTGTGCAAAATGTGTATTGTGTTGCTTTTTGTGTAATCTATTTTGTGTTTTCTTTTTCAGCGGGATATTGGTGCTTGCTGTGTCTGTGCGGAGTAGGTGCTGGTGAGTCTAGCTGCCTCTGGCAATTGAGTGGTATTGTTTTAGAGTATACAGGTCTTTGTGTGCTTTGTATTGATAGACTTTGCCTTGCTGCTGCTATATGCTTGTAGTTTTTCTTTTACTTTTATAAATCCCCACTTTGTTTATTACTTTTTTATAGTCTTTGGGTACTGTTGGCGTATTTGTCAAGTTACTTGCATAAATAAGGATTATGGCTAGCCGCAGGATGACTGCTCAGGTTGTTGGGATGCTTTTCGAGCCTTCTTCTGACCATGATTATGAGACTGACTCTGCATCTGAGGTGGAGGAGGGAGGGGAAGATTCAGGCAGTGAGTTTTCTCTCCACATGGAATCATCTGATGATGAAGCTAATCTCAGTGTGGATTAAGTGCCTGTTTTAGAAGAGGACACTGATGTGCAGCAAGAGGCATCTGTATTACAGCTTGAGTCTGTGAGGCTTCCCATTGGAAGTGCCGGACTATGGGTTGACCCAAACATGGTGCAGCCGGTGCTGCCTGTCTTTAATGGTGTTGCAGGGTGTAGAGTGAATTGTGAATTTGTTTTGCCTATACATTTCTTTCAGTTGTTTTTGGATGATGTATTTTTGGCTGAGATTGTTGAGCAGACTAATTTGTATGCTGAACAGTATTTGAGGGACATCAGTGCCAGGCTTAGGGCCCACTCTAGAGCTAACCAGTGGACTCCTACAAATCTGGATGAGCTGAAGAAGTTCTTGGGTTTAACTTTTTTGTTGGGCCTGATTAGGAAGCCATTTCGGTCTTCATATTGCTCTACTAATCCCTTGATGGCAACAGCTATATTTCCTGTAACCATGAGTCGTAATCGGTATTTGCTTCTTCTTCAGATGTTGCATTTTGTTGATTGTATTGTATTGTATTGTATTGTAATTTGTAAAGCGCGATTGCTGCCCAAGGGCGTCCAAGCGCTAGAGTGCAGAGAACAGAGCTAGGGGGGTAACAGAGAATAAGATTTAGGTGGGCCTGGCAAATAGATAGGTCTTCAGTTGTTTACGGAATGAGAGTAGGTTAGAATTGGACCTGATTTGTAGCGGGAGTGTGTTCCACATCTTTGCGGCATTTAAGGAAAACGACCTTCCTCCGGTCCTGGCTCTCCTTACTCTCGGGACTACGGCCAGAAAGGCCTCCGTAGACCGAAGGGTTCTGTTGGGATGGTATTGAGTAACCAATTTGTTAATGAGCGCTGGACCTGACTTCCAGAAAGCTCGGTGCGCGATACATAGTGCCTTAAAAGCCACTCTCTGTTTCACTGGAAGCCAGTGTAGGCTGCTTAGTGCGGATTTAGCAGACTGCGTCCTTGGGGTCTGTAGCAGGATGCGGGCTGCACAGTTCTGGACCACCTGTAATTTTCGCATGGACATCTCGGGAGCCCCTGCATACAGGGCGTTGTTTGAGTCCAACCGGGACTGAATGAGGCCCTGAACTGCCACTTGTCTGGCTTCCAAAGGGAGGAGGGGGAGGACTTTCCTTAACATTCTCAGAAGGCCAAAGCAGATGGTGGATAATTTAGTAGCCTGGGTGGAGAAAGAAAGGTTTTTATCCAGCCATACTCCTAGGCTTTTAACGCTCTCCTTGGGGGTGGGAGGGGAGCCCAGACATCCAGGCCACATGGAAGGAATTAATGTGGGTATTGCGGGGCCTAAGAGCATAAGCTCGGTCTTATCTCCATTCAGTTTTAAGGAGGAGCCTGTCATCCACATTTTTATGTCCTCTAGGCAGTTCGTCAGACTTCCTGGGGTATGATCGGCGCCTTCCTGGGTCAGTGAAACCACTAGCTGGGTATCGTCAGCATATGATACGATTTTTATTCCTGACGGTTCAACGAGCCCGGCCAATGGTTTCATATATACATTGAAGAGCACCGGGCTCAATGAGGAGCCCTGTGGAACTCCACAGTTCAGGGGTTTTCTGGCTGATATTATGTCCCCGTCGAAGATCTGAAAGGATCTGTTGTACAGGAATGATTCCAGCCATTTTAGAGCATTGCCTCCGACCCCGATGTTGTGCAGACGGTTCAACAGGGTGGCATGGTTGACAGTGTCGAAGGCCGCGCTTAGATCAAGGAGGATCACTGCCACTGATCCTCCCTGATCCAATATCCTTCGCGACTCTTCGACAACTGCCAGCAATGCGGTTTCGGTACCATGTTAGGCCTGAAACCTGTCTGGGATGGATCAAGAAGTGCATGACTTTCCAGGAATTGTGTCAACTGCGTATTTATGTGCTTCTCCAACACCTTACTTACCCAAGGAAGTAAAGAGATTGGGCGGTAGTTGGAGTGATCTTCTGGGTTTAGGGTGTTTTTTTTTAGCAAAGCCCGTACCATCGCTCTCTTCCATCCAATGGGTACTGAGCAGGAGGATATAGATGAGTTGAGAAGCTCTAGCACCACTGGAAGGATGGTTTGGCTTGCCTGCAGCAATATTTCTGGTGGGGCAGGGTCGAGGGGAGATCCAAATGATTTGACTTGGCCTGCTAGTTGTTGCAGTGTTTCCAGGTTTAATGGAGAGAAGTGGTCCAGCGTAGGCTGTCCTGGGGGGGGACGTCGCTCGAAAAGATCAGATTGGGTGTTATTGACTTGTTGGCTGTTGCCGGGAATGCGGAGTAAATCTGGGTTACTTTATTATGGAAAAAGTCTGCAAGTTCATTGCGTTGATCTAGTGTTTTGGGAACTGGGGGGGGGCAGTATTAACGGTGATGCATTTTTTAACCAGATGGAAGATTTCCTTGGATTTTGATTTTGCTGTCATTATTTGGTCTGCGAAGTAGGAGGCCTGGGCCGCCCTAACCCCATTTCTGTAGTTCTTAATAGCCTCTCTGTATTGGTTTTTTTTTTCCGGGAGATAGTGCATTCGCCAGGCTCTCTCTTTTTTTCTGCAGAGGCGTTTTAGGTCTCTCAGGGAATCTGAGAACCAGGGGGCAGATTTGTGTGACCTCTTAGGAATAGATTTCCGTAACGGGAGGATCGTGTCCAGTGATTCCCTGATCCAGCCCTCATAGTTGATGTTTGCTTGGTTGGGGTTTATGCAGGGAGGTGGGCGGGATCCTTCGAGATTGTTTGTCCATGACTCTATGGGGAGTTTTTTCCAGTTTCTCTTAGTTATGGGCTGAGGGGTCGGTGAGGGAGGCTTGGCGGTCGACCAGGTGAGTGGTCTGACCAGGGGAGGCAAATAGGTTGCCCGATCATCAGATTCGTGCAGTTGCTAAAGATGGGATCCAATAAGTTCCCTTTTTCATGGGTGGGGGATCTGACCAACTGGATCAGTTGTAAGGCTGTAAGGTCCTCTGTCAGTTCCCTGGCAACAAGATCTGTAGGGGAGTTGAAGTGCAAATTGAGATCTCCTAGAACCGTATAATTGGCCGAGGTTAGAAGTCGGTTCGCGATGATATCTGGGAGAGATTTTTGGAACAGCTTCCCTGGGTCTGGGGGGTGGTATATCAGAGTACCAGAGAAGGAACTGTTCGCAGAGAAGTCTATGCTGAAAGCTAGGCTCTCGCACTCAGGTATAGCTTCAATGGAGGTACGACAACAGTACTTATCTTTTAGAATAATAGCCAGGCCTCCACCTCTTCCCTTGGTTCGGTCTATTCTGTAGATTTGGAACCCGGGGGGTAGGGCGGAGACTATGTCTGGCTCCGAATGAGGCCGGAGCCATGTCTCGGTCAGGAAGATCGCGTCTGGATTATAGTTTTCTAGTAATAGGCATATTTGTGTGCTGTGCCGAGGGAGAGATCGGCAATTTAGCAAATACATCTGGTATTCTTGTGCTTTTGCGTTGCCCCACGATCACCCTGATTGTGACCGTCTATTTAAGGTTTGGCCTGTCCTTGATCACTTAGTTGATCGATTCTCAGAGATCTATGTGCCCGGGAAAGAAATAGCTGTGGATAAGTCTTTGGTCCTGTTCAAGTGGTTTTTAGGCAGTACATTCCTAGCAAGAGGGCACGCTATGGAATTAAGATGTATATGCTGTCTGAGAGTACTACTGGATATGTCTATATTTCAGGGTCTACACTGGTAGGGATTCCAATATTGAGCCCCCTGGTTGTACGTCCACTTTTGAAGTTGCAGAGAAAACTGTGTGGGAACTGAGCAGAGGACTTTTTAACAAAGGTCACCATTTATATGTAGATAACTTTTACACTGCCGTGCCATTTTTCAAGGAATTGTTCAAAGTGGACACTGTTGCTTGTGGCACAATCCGCTCTAACCGTAAAGGTTACCCAAAAGAGCTGGTTGTAAAAAAACTTGTGAAGGGACAGTGCAGTGCCTTGCGTAGTGATGAGCTTCTAGCTCTGAAATTTTCTGACAGGAGAGATGTCTATATGCTAACTACCATCCATGATGAAAGTACTTCACCTGTGACTGTTTGGGGTCAGGTTGCTGAAGTGCGCAAACCTGTGTGCATTTTAGACTACAATAAGCACATGAATGGTGTAGATCGAGTAGATCAGAGGTTGGAACCTTACACTGCTGTTCGTAAGACGTACATTCGGTATAAGAAGTTGGCTATCCATTTATTCCAGTTAGCAAGCTACAATGCCTTTGTTGTATTTAAGGATTGCTCTCCAGAGTCAAAGATGACATTTGTTCAGTTTCAGCAGTCTTTGATAGGCAGCCTTGTTTTAGTAGAACAGGCAGGAGTTCCAAAGGAAGCAGTGGTGGAGGGTGTGGCTAGATTGAAAGATCGGCACTTTCCTGATCACCTTCCTCCCACGGCTAAAAAAGACTTTCCCGCTAAAAAATGTAAAGTGTGTGCGCGAAGAGGTGTGTGGAAGGAGAGTCGTATGTACTGCCCATATTGCCCTTCTTATCCTGGGCTGTGTGTGCCCACATGTTTTAAATTGTACCACACACAACAGACTTTTTGGTTTCAACCATGAGCATAAAAGCAAAGTGACAGGTCTGTATTGTTTTATATTTTTGTTCAGATTTCATGGTTGGCAAAAGAATGTTGTATTCAGTTAGAGCTGTTGTGCTTGTAGTTAAAGGTTTGTATCTATTGCCAATTGGTTTGTGGTTTTTTGTTTGCCGCATAAAATATGTGATGGCAGTGTGTGTGGACTGGCGCTTGGCTGGTGGTGTGCATGGACTGGCCCTTGGCTGTTGGGGTGAGTGGACTGGCGTGTGGCTGGCGGTGTGTGTGGACTGGTGCTTGGCTGGCGGTGTGCATGGACTGGCGCTTGGCTGGCAGTGTGCGTGGACTGGCGCTTGGCTGGCGGTGTGCGTTGACAGGCGCTTGGCTGGCTGTGTGCGTGGACTGGTGCTTGGCTGGTGGTGTGTGTGGACTGGTGCTTGGCTGGCGGTTTGCATGGACTGGCGCTTGGCTGGCTGTGTGCGTGGACTGATGCTTGGCTGGCGGTGTGCGTGGACTGGTGCTTGGCTGGCAGTGTGCGTGGACTGGCACTTGGCTGGCAGTGTGCGTGGACTGACGCTTGGCTGGTGGTGTGCGTGGACTGGCACCTGGCTGGTGGTGTGTGAGTAGTGACTTGCTGCTGGTCACTACCCACACTGCAAGCCAAATGCTACTCCACACAATCCATCAGCTAGTGTGGTTGCTGTCTAGGAATGTGGGTGTGTGAAAGTGATGGGCCCTTGAATGCCGCTGTCTGCTGATGTGGGTTTTGTAATGTGATGGGCCCGTAGCTGGCAGTATGAATTGTTTTGTATGCGGCACACATATGAAAGGTGAATGAATGGCCTGTAAAGAGGTTGGTGCCTTGTCGTGGCTTTACAGCTCATGAGCTGTGAGTCAATGGTTCAGTTTCTCGTCCTTTCAATTATGAACAGTGCATTTAATTTTTGTGAAATCTCTGGTTAATACAACTGTATATACTGAACCATCACTCACCCTCATGCCAAATCCAACCAGTATGTCTGTGTGATTGAGGAATAGGTGGTTGTGCAGAAATATTTGTCTCCTCTGTCTTTCTGCAGCAGAGTGTACCGTGTCCCTTTTTGTGAATGTTGTAATGTGTTGGTTTCGTGCCTGGTGGTGTGAATGGTCTTGTGTGTATCACGTATGAAAGATGTGTTAATGGCCTGTAAAGCGGTTGGGGCCTTGACGTGGCTTTACTGCTCACAAGCTGCGAGTCACTGGTTCCGTTTTTTGTCCTTTCAATTATTGACAGTGCATTTCATTTTTGTGAAATCTCTTGTTAATAAAATTTTGTATACTGAACCATCACTCGCCCTCATGCCAAATCCAACCAGTATGTGTGTGTGCTTGAGGAACAGATAGCTGTGCAGTAATCTTTGTCTTTTTTGTCTCTCTGCCAAGGTGTACATTTCATCTAAGAATAACCTACCAACTGTAGATATTGTAGTAAACTAAACACCCATGGGAGTACATGGCGATGTCTCTCTTGTGCATTCCAACAAGTTATCTTACCCACAATGTCCTGCAAACCTCAAAATGTGTCTGTCACATTTTCCTTGCATTATTGTGCCAAACTTTTGATGCTGCAGAAAGAAACAACAAATTTCCTACCCCCCACCGACTTTCTCCAAGTATCCCAATAGAAATGGTACCTCACTAGCATGGGTGGGTCAAGGACCCGCGATAGGCAAGGGTCCAAAACCTAATGAGGTGATATCAAAATTACCTATCAAAAACCAACCTGGTTTTCAAGGGGGGTCACCTGGGATTTTGGCCCCGTGCTCGGTGGCCAGCTAGGGATACCCACCAAACTCACACATTTCTGAAAACTAGACACCCGGGTGATTCCAGGGAGGTATAGCTTGTGTGGGTTCCCCAAAGTTTTCTTACCCAGAATCCCCTGCAAACCTCAAATTTAGCTGAAAAAATCACTTTTTCCACACATTTTTGTGTGGGAAAGTTGTGGCATCACCGGGCTGACACAAATTTTCTACCACCCAGCATTCCCCTGGGTATCCCGATAAAAATGGTGCCTCGCTCGTGTGGGAGGCCCAACTACCCGCGACAGGCAAGGGCCCAAAACGTATTGAGGAGACAACAAAACGACCTGGTTTTGCAAGGGGGATCACCTGGGTTTTTGGCCCAGTGCTCGGCAACCAGCTAGGGAAACCTACCAAACCCGCACATTTCTGAAAACTAGACACCAGGGGGATTCAAGGGAGGTATGGCTTGCGTGGATCCCCCAACGTTTTCTTACCCAGAATTTGCAGGGGAAAAAACAGACGCTTTGACCTGGAGCCCTTTTTTCCCATTTTTCCCCCAAAAAACAAATTTTGCTGTATTTTGGCTAATTTCTGTGTTCCCTCCAGGGGAATTCACAAAGCCTGGGTACCTTTAGAATCCCTGTGATGTTGGAAGAAAAGGACGCCAATTTGGCGTGGATACCTTAAATGGTCAAAAAGTTACAGGGGCCTAAGCCCGAACTACCTCAAATAGCCAAATAAAGGCATGGCACGGGGACGGGGAAGAAGGCCTGGCAGCGAAGGGGTTAAAGTATCTAGGAACCATAGAAAAACCAAAATTGTTTAAAAAAATAAAAATGCTCCCATAAACCCCACTAATAAGGAAATCAAAGTTACAAATATTGAATAATTATAAAACAAAACAGATTTCCTTAAAAAAAGGCAAATTCCAATGCCCATCAGACTTGTTCATAGACAAAACCGGCATAGTAAAACAGAAAACCCACCAGGACAAGACGTTACATTCTCAAATAGATACATAAACATTTCACGCATAATCAAATAAGTAAGATAATACAATGTAACATACATGACGATACCTTATCAAAACAATGTATAAATCCCCCAAACTACAGACTAGTGAAAAGTATTACCATTAATACAGCTAAACATACCAAAACCCCACAAACAACACTATAACTAACATCTAGACCTTCCTCCTATATGCCCTCAGAATCCTAAAAAAAACCATTAAAAAAGATTTCTCTTTTCTGCCGAAGAGCAGGACCATACCGCAGCATGGATCCTGGAAATAGAATAAAAATGACGCAAATAAACTACAAAATAGAAGGTAGTGATAAAAAAGAAGCTAGCTAAAGGAAACTAACAAAATACAATCTCTCTATAGAAATGAATGGGAAATAATGTAAAAATGTAGTATAAATGTATTAGAAAATATAAAACGTTATTGAACATGTAACATATGTTAAAAATGTTATAGAAATATTTACAAATTGTGACGAATAAATGAAATATTAGTTTAAAAATATACAATTATTTAATATATACTGGAAAAACATATTTTAAAATAATGTTCAAAATATGACTCTAAAAGAATTACAAAAATGCAAAAAAAAGTAAAACAACAGAAACATTTTGAAAACATGTAACATACAATACTACTTAAACAATGTTTACATTTTGTATTTAAAAAATAAAAATGAATAAAAAAATGGTTTAGCTATATATCAAAATGATTTTTTTAAGTAGAAACATATATGTTTAAACATGTAAAATTATACAATAAATACATTTTGAAAACATGATTAAAAATTGACAAAAGTGTTTGTCTTTCTTCTATGAAAAATATAATTAATAATATAATGTATTAGATACAACTAACTTATTTTTTATCTAATTTCAAAAAACCAATAATACTAATTACAAACCCTAAACTAGTTCTACAAAATTCAAAAAGAATTTAAACAAAGGATTTCACACTAAAATTATTAAATTAAATAATTAAAATCCTACATGAATCTCTTTGAAGTCACTAAAAGGGTGACATTTATTATTTCCACTCAATTTTAACCAATTTGAGGAAGGTGTTGGACATTAAAGGGATGACATTTTTTATTCCCACTTCAATCTAAAACAATTCAGAGAAGGTGTAGATCTTAGTCCGCCGGGCAGGTAGGGTGTTAGCTTTTTTGCAGAAAGATAGCTTGGTTCTTTGCCGATCAGAGATTTGTGTGTTAAGCAACAGATTTTAAATGTAATTCTTTTGGGGACAGGAAGCCAATTGCGTGAGTGAAAAGGGGGAGAAGAGGGTGTCCTGGATGGAAGATTTTGAGTGAGCTGCGGTATTTTGGACAACTTGGAGTTTAGTTAGAAGTGTTACATTGGTAGCTGCCAGTAGGGAGTTACAGAAGACCAGGCAACTGATAACCACCACCTGGATCAAAGTTTTCATCACAGACAGTGAAAGAAGAGGTAAGACTCCTGGAAGTAGGCGCATCATACGAAAGCAGGAACCAGTGGTAGCCACAACCTGTTCTTTTATGGGCAGTGACTGATCAAGTCAAATGCCCAGGATTTTAACTGCCACTTTGGGAATAGACACAGAGCCTAATTCAGGAGGCCGCCGGTCAGGGTTCCAGAGCTGTTGGCACTGCCAAACAGCATAATCTCTGTTTTGCTGGGGTTTGGCTGGAGGAAATCTTCTGTCATCCAGATTGCGATGGCCTTCCTCCTGGCTGCAAAATGGGCTTTTGCATTATTCATTTCTTTATCGAAAGAGATGATAAGCTGAGTATCATCACCATATGAAAGAAGCTCAATTCCAAATGCTCTGATGCTGTATGTAAGGTGGGCCATATAGCCGTTACATAGTGTGGAGCTCAGAAAGAGCCTCGGGCACCCCTTGTCAAGCTCTATGGTGTGCAATTTAAAAGAGCCCAAGTTGATAGTCTGGGTTCTGTTGGACAGAAAATCAGCAAACCACTGTAGAGCCGTACCATGGATTTCTCTTGTCTGCAGCCTTTGAAACATTGAAACAACCAAGGATGAGACACAGTGTCAAATGCTGGGGACAGGTCCAACAACACTTGCAATAATGGCTTGTTTTCACCTAAAGAGCATTGTATATGGTCAGAAAAAGCAATTAGAGTAGTTTAAGTGCTATACATTGGTCTGAACCCAGATTGAAATGGGTCCATGACCATGTATGATTCTTAGTACTTCATAAGTTAGCTATTTGTTTGCCCTCCTAGCAGCTTACACAGCAAGGGAAGGAGACAGATCATATGGTAGTTGGAAGGTCCTTGAATGGTAAGTTAGCTTTCTTTTCAATGGGTATGACCAGTGCTGCTTTCCAAGCTAGGGGGATTTTCCCAGAGTTAATTGATAGGTTTAACTCCAGCTTTCCTCCACCATGTGATGAGAAAGCATGTGAATAACTTTCAATACTGAAATGTAAGACTTTGTGTGACTGATACCAAAGTGATAAATGTTTTCCTCTTGAGACAATGAGGGGAGATGCTTGAACATACAACGCTAGACATCTTCCTGTATTTAAGACTATGTGAAGTATCCAAGGCCACAAATGAGCTGTTCCCAGCTCCATTGAAAACACTTGGCTCTCTGTACAGAGTACTTTTATCTCCATCGTCGGTGAGGCTAGTGTCCAGAATTTATACAATGATGCAGAAGGAGGCCCGTGTGATCCCCGTCTTGCAAAAACTGAAATGGTCCACTGAAGTTCATCCACCTTTAACAGACGAACAATGGGTGTTCAGTTGTACACAAATGGATTCCCTATCACCTAACTATAAGCTACTGCACATCAAATGTTTCCTCAGTGTGTACAACATTCCTGAATTCTTATTCAAATAGTGCCTTAGAGATAATTCAAAATAGGCTATGTATGACATTGAATGCGTGTTCCTCCATTTAACTCGATTATGGATGAAAAACTTTGAATGTAATTTCTAAAATGGGTGGTTGTATCATTCCAACCACCTCATTGGGGTTGTATCATTCCAACCACATCATTGGTACTTTACTGCAATATCTGAGAGAGATTCCTCCGACCTATAGGAAGTTCATCATCCTTTCCTTTACTACTGCCAAGAAAAAAAGAGCATCTATTCACTGGAGTCAGGATCCTCCTTCAAATATACTGCATTGGCTCTGTAATATGACCAATTGCCAGGAGCAATTCTTACACAACTATGGGGCAACCTACTATGAAGGGCTATGCCAGGTTAAGAGAGACAAAGAAATTAAGATCAGTATAGTGAATGGGTGACCGAAAGTTGTTGCTTTGATGACCACCAGGTAAAAGTCACGCCAGGCAGAGCATCACAGATGGTTTTTGTTGATGAAATGCACTTATAAACTATATCTGCTCCCTGTGTAGCTGGGGTGGGAGTTCTGTCACTCTTTTGTATTATGAAAACTACAATACATTTCAAACAAAATGCACCCCAAGTTAACAAGCAGCACATTCAATTTGTACCTGGAAACAATTAATTGCTCTGACCTTCTACTAATTAAGAAGTGTCCAGATACCATGACTTTTTGATGGAATACGCATTCTACACATATAATGAAGAAACGTTAACCACACTCCTTAACTACTTTGAGATCACCTGAGTCGGCTGTTTGAACTACTTAGAACACACATGCTAAGAAACGGACAGTGACTGATAGAGCGTATATGAGAGTAACCTAAACAAATAGTCTAAAATGAAGCATGCAGTAGAAGGCTGACACAATTCATTCTAAGCTACAATAAGCAGACATCATGTAACACTGCATCAGTTCACAGACGTTCTTCAAAAAGAACACAAAGATCAAGAACTAACAATCTGACATTCCATATCCCAAACCCTAAAACCACAACTATGCAAATAAATACTACACAGCTATGAAACTGTATGCAAAATAGGCCCAATATACACAGAACTGGCACTCCTAGATCACTTAAGGCCTAATTATGACTATGGTAGCCATGGTGGTGGTGCGGGCATCACCACACTGGTGGTCCAACCACCCTATTACAAGTTTGACAGTCGGACCGTCACGGGACCACCTCAATCACCAGGGATCAGAGATCCTTGGCAGTATTGCAGCAGTCTTGAGGTCGCAATATGTTTAGCGGTGCCAAACCGCAACCGCCAAGCATATTACGAGTTTCCTTTCCACCACGGTTTTCCTGGCAGTGAGCCCACCATAAAAACTGTGGCGGAGAGGAAACAAAGGGGGTTCCACACGGCCCCCGTTGCCTCAGGGCCATGGTGTGCATGTAGGGGGGCACATGTTGTGCCCCACTATGGCACTCCAGTTCCTGCATGGCATGGACTTTACAGTCCTGCCATGCAGGATTGGGCTTTGGTGTTCCCATTATGGTGTTTTTTTAATAAGCATCGCCATGGGAACACCAAAGAACCGCCCGCAAGACCCCAAGATTACTTGTAAATGTGTGTTATATTTTACTGATTTTTTAAAATTAACTAAATTTCTAAGAATAAGATGTGAAAAATACCTCACCCCCAGGTATTGCAATGCACTAAGACCACCACAAACTAATCAACATTGAGTAAGGGGGCCTCTGGGGACGAAGTGGTCATACCTGCTATTTCTACTCTTAAACTAAGCAATATTGCAGAAAGTGTTAGACTTCGGGGGCGATCATACTTACTACTTCCATTCCAAATTAAGCAACACTGGGGTAAGTGCTGGGCTCTGGGGGTCATATTTACTATTTGTACTATTCACACTACAAATTAAGCAACATTGAGAAAGTTTTGGACTCTATTCCTGCTCTCAACTAAGCAACACTGGGGAAAGGTTTGGACTCTGGAGGGGTCAGCTTGACTATTCCCACTTCAACTAAGCAGCATTGGGGAAAGTGATTGACTCCGAAGAGGTGGGGGAGTTCTTATCTAATATTCCCACCACAAACTAAGCAACATTAGTTGAAGCATTGGACGTTGGCGGAGGGTCATACTGCTTATTCCCACACCAAAGCAAGCTACACTGGGGCAAGTGTTCAACTCCGGGCGTGGGAGACGATTTACTATTGCCACTGCAAACTAAGCAACATTGGGGAACATATTGGACTCTAAATGGGTAAGAGTTGCTTTCCCCATTCCAAGCTAAGCAAAACTGAGGAAATTGTTGGTCTCTGGGGAATGAGATTTACGGTGACCACTCCCAATCAGGCATAATTTGGGTAAGTGTTAGACTCTGCGAGGGGAGAGATTTACTTTTCCAAAGCAAAACTAAGCAACATTGGGACAGTGTTCTGATAGGGGTGGGAGCAGATTTACTATCCACATTCAAAAGTAAGAAGTTTTGGGGAAAGCGATGGACTCGGGTGGGGGGTAGTATGTACTATTTGCATTCCGATATAAAAAACATTATACTATATAATAATAATTAATATCACATACATAATAATTTATATTAAAAAATGACATTAAATATATTATTCTTTTCTGACATCATAAATGTGAAAAAGAGCAATGTGAAAATAATTTGCTTACAAAAAATTATGTATGTCATTTAATTTAATTAGTGAGTTTTTCGCTTGTATATAGATAATTATTGAAGCAAGATGACGTTACTGAAAAAAATCAAAATGATCACATTTTTCTAACAATATTTTTACTTAACTTATAATTTAAATATTTAAAAAATAATCACACAAACATATCATAAAATATGTTTTTAAAATATTTAATAATTTGTTATTTATTTGGAAGAAAACACCAAAATAAAAAAATGTAAATTTCATATAAACAATTTTTAATATAATATAACATTATAATTTTACTCTAAATAATCCAATTACAGTATTCTACGATTTATTTTATGAAAAATAATTAAAGATCTTATTGTTAATGTAAATACTCCAATTACATTTTTTATGTATTTTATGAAAAATAACTAAAGATCTTAAAATAATCCCTCCCCAAAATAAAACACAAAATTCAACAACTCACAAATAAAAATAAACTTGAAATGTAAAATATTGTGATTTGTTTTTTAACCCCTTGAGTGCCCATGACGAGATGGTCTCGTCATGGGCCGCGGTTGCGCTGTGCCCATGACGAGACTATCTCGTCATGAGCCCCACCCGCTAATGAAAAGCCCGGCACAGGGCATGGAAAGGGCGGGGCACTCAAGGGGTTAAAGTAAAAAAAGTAAACAAACCTAAAGATATTTAACCAAAGCACTACCACCAAAACCTCTATAAAACCAATGAACCCAAAAAATGTCAAATTCAACCATTTAAATTTGCAAATATTCAGTAAAATATGATAATTCAATTAATAAATTAAACAAAACTCCATAAAATAGAAACATATAATTCAAATGTAATCCATCCAAAGCCCTATAGAACCCAATAACCGAAAAAAGCATAAGTAACATGAAAAAAAGATGTACTGTTTAATTTTTGTTAAAGAGCATGGTTTTTAAACAATAACTTAACCATTCAAACAATTACAAATATTTTATTACAATTCCCACCCAAACCCCTTTAAACCATAAACCCTGATTATGTACAAATGTTAATTAATATATTTAAAATGTTCTTTAAACATTTTTAGTTAAATTAATATATTGAAAAAAACTTACAAAATATAAATCCATAATTTTAAACCACTACCTGCCCAATGCCGCTAAACAAATCATAAAAGAATAATAAAAAATAAATGAATACACAACCCAAACAAACTAACATTATAATAACAATTTCATCCAAAAAATAAAAACATTAAAACATTATTAGTATAAAAAACCATTTAAAACATACTAAATACCACAATATTAGCGATAGTGCTATTCCATTCCTCGATACAGTCGTACCGACAACATTCTGACTTTGATATTCAGAACCATTAATATTCTGACTTAGATATTAATGATCCTCACTAATGCAGCAGATCATTTCCACATTACTGCAAGGTGGCTCACCCACCTGGGTGTTTCGGGTAGAACCCCACCAGTCAATGGCAGAGGGACGAGGTGGGATTAGCAGACAGGTCCACAAAACTCTGGCAGTTAACGTGAAGCAGAATAAAGTATTCAAACACAAAGAATACAAGAGTTGGGCACCTTCATGTTTACTGCATTCTTGTATGTGCAGTAGATGTAAGCCTGAGGCTGAGGTGAGGGTAAGTATGAAATCCTAACGGCAGGTGTCTTTCTAGGGCTCAGAAAAGAAAGCATCTCACCCTAAACTCTGACCAGATTTAAAGAGAACACCCATGCCCTTGCTTCTTCCTCTTATTGGCTTAGCTTACAGAGGCTTGGCCATTTAAAGATGTTGTTAGAATCTAAGGACAATGAGTGCAAGGCAGCCATGAAGAGGCCTATCAACATGTGGCAAGATGGGCCCCCAGTGCCATCCTCAAACCTGGGGATGTTGACACGTGGAATGAATTTAGTACAACATATATTGGGCCACATGTATCAAAATTGGGAATTGCAATTACCTAATTGAGATTTTATGAGAATCGCAATTAGGTAATGGCAATTTCCAATGTATCAAACTCCATGAGTTTCATATACCGATTCGTAGTGGGTCTCAAACCGACCTATCTCATTAATATTATTGAGGTAGATTGCAATTTGCAACCCTCTAGGAATCGCAAAAATCACAGGAATGCCACTGCTGAGGTCAGCAGACCACCATGACTGTGATTGCCTTTAAAAAAAGAAATATTTTTTTTATAAAGCATCTGGTTTTCCTTAAAGGAAAATGGGATGCTTTGCAAAAAGAAAAATGAAAAGTTTTCCTTTCATTTTTTAATAGCAGGCAATGGTCCGTGGGACCACTGCCTGTTCTTAAAAAAAGCTTTTACAAACATACATAAAGGGGGCCCATTTGCGAATGGGTTACCGCCTACTTGAAGTAGGTGGTAAAATGTGAATGTTTTGCGACCACATTTCGATCACCCATCATTCATACATACTAATGGGATTCGGTATTAGGAAGTGACACCCTTAACACACCCCTTCCTAATACTGAATCGGAAAACCCAATTTGCGATTTGGTAACAGGTTGCCGAATCGCAATTTGGGTTTGATGCAAGTGAAAAGCCTTTTTTGCATTCACAAATGGCTCGATTCTGTGAATCCGTCCGTTTACGAACTCACAAAGGCTTCACACATGTGGTCCATTGAGTTGTGGAGCCAGGATCAGCCCAGATGCCTGGATTTATATGTAAGGAGGTGACCAGTGATGAGAGAAAATGTTTATGGTGTTATGTGAATGTGTATGACCATGCGCATGTAGAAATAAGTACGCCAGTGCGTATGAGTGTATGAGCGCGCAAATGAGCATATCTTTATATGAGTTAGCATAATAACAATAATAATAATAATCCACATTTGTAAAGCGCGAACAATCACCCGTAAGGGTCTCTAGGCGCTGGGGGCCGTCGGCAAGATTAAGCAAGCTATTACCCAGAGTCACATGGTGCTGGGCTAATCTGCCGCCGGTGCCGGGGATCGAACTGTGATCCCCAGATTCCGGAGTCAGTCGCCCTGGCCGTGGCGCCACACCTCTTCCTTTGTACTGGTACTGTGTTTGTTCATGTCTTCCTGTCTGTGTGTCAGTGTTTGTCTGTAAGCTCGTCTGGGGAGAACCCTAATGAAATAGTGACCATGGCATGCATGACTTGGATTGTCATTATAGTGGTCTACTTCTGGCATGATTGTGTCCAAAGCAAACTATGATTAACCATTTCCATAGCAGTGAGTCTTGCATATTGTGGCTGTCTGTAGAATAATGATTGCCCTCTGCTAACATATTGATGGCCCTGGCATAGCAAGGTCCTTTTTCATCTTTGGGTGGTCTACCAATGGAATAATGGGGGCCCTTCAGTTTTGGGTGCCATTTCTGCTTAATAGTTGCCCTGGCATATTGTGATCCTCCTTGACACTATGGCTAGTATATAGCACAATGGTGTCCTTTTTTTATATTATGATGGTCCGCCCATGGTGTGCTAATGAGCCAGCACATTTTGCTTCCCTTTACATTTGGTGACACACCCTTAATATAACTGTGACCTTCGCAGATTGTCATGAGAGTGGATCCACCCAAGTATGATGTTGACTCTTGGAGATTCAGGGGCCTTCCTAGTGTTACAAAGGCCAAATACTGCTATAATATTTATCTTGGCATATTGTGGCCATTATTGCCATGAAGGAGTCTAACATTTGCACAACACTGATCCTGGCCTTTGGCCATACTTAGCTTCTAATACAGATCTTTAGATTCTTATGCACAGCATTTTGACAAGGCACTCGTCTCTAGTATCTAGTGGTTACCCCTGGCTTATTGTGGTTATTCATTGCATGTGTTGATTGTACATGGACATGCAAGACAGAGTCTATCTTTGTGGGGCATTAGTGCCTTTAAGTACTTGGTGAAAATGGAATGCTAAAGTATTTAGTTTGAGGGAATTTACTTAATGTAATTTTTCCAAATCCCAAGGTTTTGCATTTATGAGCCCCTTTTCCTCATCTCTTCACCTAAGGCTTCCTTGCTTCAATAGGGCCTTTGGTCTGCAAATCTTTGTTCAGCAAAAGCCTTCCCTGGGGTCCGGTGCAGCTTCAGTAGTCATTGGGTAGCTGGTCATCCAGTAAAAAGAGGCTCTTCAGCTTTTTGTGTCCCTGTAACCACAGAGGAGGTCAGCCAACTACCCTTGAAGTCCACTTCTTCGTCCATGGTACAGAAGAGAGCAGGCCCAGGCCTTCAGAGCTCAACTCAGGTTGCAGCAAACACTGTTCAGTCATCTTCTGATCTTCCATGGGTTCAGAAAGTGTTCTTGGAAGAGTGCCTTGGGAAGCCACATCTATGGTTGGCACTAGCTGGTGGGTAAGGGTGGCTCCTGGCTCATCCCTACTCAATGGGGTGAACGTTAGCAGTAACAACCCTACCCACTGTTTCAGAAGTTTAATTTTGCCATATTGCAAATAATCTCACAGTATGCTTACTCCTAAAATCCAAGATAAGGAAACTCTTTCCCACTTGTGCACAGCCTGTGTGCCCACACAGAGGCATGCCCAAGAGAATGAGTAGCCCCCTCATTTTTGGTCACACAAAATTGTTTCTGGGGTTAGCTTACCTCCCACTGGGTTTTGAAGCTAACCTGTCTTGGGAAACAAGGGGTTGCCTTCCCTATGTCTCACTTTACACTTTTTTGTGAAAGGGCATTCTCTTTACAGGTTTATGAAGTGTGTAAGTCCACCATAGCTGGTCTTCCTCCAAGGTGAAGAAAAACACCTCCCCACAGCCAGGCCATTGCTTCTGTTCTGGAAGCAGTTTCCCCACGTCATTAAGGTCAAGCACTGGCAGTCTAGCTGTTAATAGGCTAATGCTATTTAGCTTACTGGAGATGGCATGTAAAAGGTAACTTTCTAAAAGCTACCATTGCTAAATATTTATTAAAAATCCGACTTTACCATTCAATTGGATTCTTAATAAATATTGAATATAGTCTTTGAATGACTTTTTAGCCATTCCCTGTTAAAGTTACAAACTAAAGTTTATAATCTGTGTTTTGACCTTTTCTAAGATTCAGATACCGCTATGCACCTGAAAGTAGCTTTTGGAAGGTAGTCACTGGAGGAACAGGCTAACTTTCATTTTTCACATGTTACACTTTTAAATATCAGGTACTCTGCCTTGTGGGCGACAATGTATACTTAGGAGTGACTTATTAATGTTTAAAAGCAGGTTTTCATAAAGAGTTATTTTGACACATTTAACAAACGTTGTTTATGCTGCTGCAGTGAGACTACACATCTTAGGCCTGACGCCATGTGTTACAAGTAAGCCTGGGCGAAGCACTACGCTACGCTCGCGTAGTTTGCGAAGTTCGTGCTACTTCACACTACGCAAACTGCACGTAGCACAGTGCGAACACGCGTAGCGTAGTGTTGCGTAGTGCTGCGGTCATTTTTTGCTTGCTCGCGGTCCTCAACGTCAAGTTGGCGACCGCGAGCAAGCAAAATGACATCCCGGCGAGACTTTTTCCTTGTTCGCGATCAGCAACTTCAAGTTGGCGATCGCGAGCATGGAAAATAAACCTCTCGGCGAGATTCCCAACGCGAGGAGGTCAGGTTTCTCATTGCGAGTGGTCGAGTATGCTCGCGACCGATCGCGATGAGAAACTACCAGTTCGCATTGAGAAAGCTGAAGCTCGAGTAAAAATCTACTCGAGCAGCAGAAAGCTACAGCTCGCACTGTGCAAGATGCCATTTTCAATGATTGCACAGTGCCGGTTGCTTGTCCGCACTGTGCAATCATTGAAAACTACATCTGGCACAGTGCGAACAAGGTACTACGCAGTTCGCGAAGTGCTACGCGTAGCTCGCGTAGTGCGAACTTCACTTTGCGTAGCTTCGCGAAGTGCTACTTCGTGAACTACGCCCAGGCCTAGTTACAAGCCCACTCTGTGGATAGCACACTAAGTGCTGAGGTTCACAGGTGTCATTTAAATTCAATGCCCTGGGTGTATTTTCTATGCCATATACTAGGAATCATAGGAAGGAAATTGTTAGTCAGAGACAAACCAATCTAACCATGTTTCAAGGGGAGCACTGGCACTTTATGCCTGTTTAGCAAGAGAAGAAATGAACATTAAGTCAGAAAAAGGCTTAAAATCTGATGCTACCATAGAGAAAAAGCACATTTGCTACAAAAATTAATTTGTTTTTTTGAGCCAAAACAACAAACTAATTTTTAAGGGCAAATAGTGAGTTTTAAGGAGCTGCCAAAATGATATTTGGTTTAAAAAAAAAGGTGGTTAATACATTTAAAAGTGATGCATGTTATAATTCATGTTTGATTGGGGGCACTTACTCCTGATGTGATTTTTTGGGAGACTTACTGCACTTCTGATGCTTTTGTCGTACTTTCATGATTCACAGAGCATTTCTTTATTGTTATTGATATTGGGTCGGATTTGCAAAGCCATTTAGTGGTTACAAAGCCAACAATTCACTAAATCACAGGGACCGCAGATAACTCTTCCCCTTTCTGAATGAAAAAAAAAAGTTTGGGACCACTGCCAACTTGCAAACACACTGTTTTAACAAGTGTTTTTTTGTTAAATGCAGACCCATTTTCTTTTACAGAAAATGGGCTGCATTTCAAAAAAAGTGCTTTATTTAAATGCAGTCACAGACATGGTGGTCTGCTGATCCCACAAGGCCAACCTGGTGGTTATTGATGATGTAGGTCAAATTGCATCCCACTCCGAATGGTGATTTTTAGATGTGAACTTTTAGTAAATTGGTTGGTTTGCAAAATCTAACTTCATCCACAAAATGTTGGTGCTCAATTTGCAAAATAAGTTATGGTACACCTGGCCCATAGAATTTGTGTGCTATTATCATCAACACTGGTTTCTGAGGCTAAACCCTGCAAGTAATGTGTAAATAGTAGCTCTAAGGTCTGAGCTTGTGAGATTTGTCTAACCTGAGTGATAACTCTGCTTGTTTACAGCCTGTGATTAGAGAGCTATCTAACCTTTAAATGTACTACCGGGCACTTGGAATTCTGAATCCCAATATAAAAATGAGACTGTACTTTAAAGGAACAGGATACAAAATAAAAGTAGATACATGGTAGAGATGCAAAAGATGCCATAAGCTTCTTTAAATATATTACGAGGCCATGTCTAATCGTATATCTTTATTAACAGAAATGTATCTAAAATCTATTACAGTTTGGCTTTTTATTAGGTAAATTGTGCTCAAAATCCCGTCATAGGACAATGTTTTTAAAGCGTTCTTGAAGCTCAACCTCCTAACATACATGCCAAGGTATGAGCTTTCTTAGCACATCATAAAAGTACTGAGCTATTGTATGTGTCCCTACAGGGTTGCATTAATAATCAGTGGCTGTTTAACCAATACATTTGGATATAAAATTATTTCCATAATTTTCTTTGGTGTAGGTCCTAATCCAAGCACCTGTTGGAAGAGATGGACTTGCATGTTTCACTGTCTCCCTCCATGAAACTGGGGATAGATATGTACATGCCACTAGTTTCGTAGGTCAAAGGACACCTCCCTTCACTGCATTGCTTGTGTGCTGCACAGTATATGAGCAAGTGATAAACCACAAATATTGTGAATCCCTTACAACATCTCCTTTCTACATGACATGTAGCTGATCCTTTAAAGTCTAGAGGCCAGATGACCTATTTACTGATCACAACATACTGATCACAATTTGTGACTAGGAGTTTTGAGACCAGTAAAGAATTTTAAGAACTGACCTATGTACAATTCTGTACAGGACTGCGTTTAACAGGAAAAGTTTACTTTTTAGGTCGGACCTAGGCAGCGCGCATGCGCTGCCCGAGGAAAACGACCTCTTGGAATCGCTCGTGCGTGTGAAAAGGCCTACGGCTTGTGGTTACGAGCAGCAACGCGCAGTGTGTCATCTGTTTTGTGTCAGATTTCACACGGGCACGCAGCTGCTTTCACTTCACGATCACTTTAACTTTTCTACAATTCGCATTCGGTTGTAAGCTGCAGTGAATCCAATGCATGCCATCCATATCTAGTGTCAGTTGTAGCTCTTGCTTCCTAGTACTAAATGCAGATCTAAGGGTATATATATATTATATTATGAGACTCGTATACTCTCTTTTTTTGTTTTTTCCACCAACGCTTCTGGGAATTGTGGTGAGTATTTAAGAGCTTTTATTGACTAGATGGGCTTTTTGTATTCAAATTGACATGAAAAAGGGACTCCCCTACCGTGAGTAACACCGTTTCGTCGAAACGAGCGGGTGGTTTAATGTTCTGTCGGAATAAAACTGCCACAACTAAGTTCATCGAGTGCAGCGATTTTATTTGTTTTAGAAGAAATATTGGGGAAATACGGTCCTCTTCCCACTTCTGCACTAGCTGTTAGGCGCGCCCCTATCTAACTATCTATCAATCTACCTATCAATATATAGATGTATAAATGTGTGTACTTAAACCTCAACCTACCACTGACCCCTTATTAGCACTTTCCTTAACCCTTAAACCGCATTTTCTAAATGACATAAATATTGAATCAAAAAGCTCTTAAAAAGGACTCTCGGTGAACTTAATGGCCGTGTAAGACTTGTGTTGTAATCGCCATCATGTAAAACGCAGCGGTCTAAAAGTTACATACCCCGTGGGCCAGTGTCGGTTTCCCCCGTGTGTTGCCATTTCTTGCTTTCCACGTGTGCTGCCACTTCTCATTTTCACATTGTGAGGCCAGGACTGGCTTTCCCTGTGTGGTACCTACTTGTAGTGTGAGGAATAGCAGACGTTGCTCCTGCATAGCCTACAACTCCCAGAATGCCCCCTGAGTGGAGGCAGAGCAGCGTTCATAAATGGACCCGATGCGCACGGTGTGACGTGCGTAATTTTGGATTCAAACCTGTAGAATCATTGCAACCTGGTTTAACTCGAGGACAGTTTACGACCCACGGAGGCGTCTATTTCCTGGAAATCAACAGGCTCCAAGTGGTGTGTGCCGGACTGTGTCCTGTCCGAGGGGCGCATCCCTCCTGACATACACGGCGGAGAAAAGCTGTTTAAGTGTCACAGCTTTGTCCACCCGCCCTTGACGTGAATACAGATCTGGCGTTCTACACTGGAGCTTCAGTCGGTAAGCGGAAACCCACCCGAACTATTTTCCTCACAACGCGCTCCAAGGTAGGAGCGGTACTTTGTTCGTTTTCCCACGGGCGTTTAAAGTGCTTGGACAAGGAGCCGTTAATACCGCCCGTCTTTGTTTTTTCTGCACTCAAAAGAGGGAGTGACCTTTGAAACCCCATTCGGATTCCGTTCCAAGGAAGGAGCAGAAAGTGCTCTTGAATTATAAGGAGCTAACTTCTTCATTCAGCCTGGGATACCTCTCTTAGCAGGGAGTCTGGATTAATTATTGGTTTCAGTTGACATTAACTTTTAGTTTTAGGAAGGTTGTGAATCAAGGATAGAGCAGAGCTCCTCATGAACATTGGGAATCAAGGACGTATTGCTTCTATTCGCAAACATAAGGGTTGTCTCGCTATTCAGCAGAAACCCCACTAATTGGTACAATTCCGAACAGGTGTGTAGGGGTATCAGGATAGAGAATAAACAGTTGTCAGGAGGTGCGATTGGTTGATGGTTATTGATGTGACTGTTTTGTCTTTCATAGTGTCCGGTATGGTGAAATACCGTTTTGTCTGACGGAAGACAAAGTCTGCTTATGTTATACACCGTCCAAGGTAATTGGAATTCCTAGCGAGAACTAAATGAGAGTAGTGTTGCATGCCCTTGCATTTCATGGTGTTGTGTTTGTCTTTCAGGTTCTACTCCCTGCTGTTCCCTTCCTATCCTTCCCTCACTTGATCGTCCTAACACTCCGTGCAGTCATTGTAGGAGTTAGGGAGATCAAGGGGTGGACCCCTTATTGCATCGCACGAATCCTGAGGAGTACCCGTCTTCAGACAGGATCGTTACATGCAGAGGCTTTCCCTGTGCCCTGTCATCGATAGCTTTTGCTGTGTGGTTCCGGCCCTGTGTGTGGTGATGTTTATTGCTGTCCCGTGAGCGAGGTGCCAGTTCCCGCCTTGATATGTGGTGCCAGTGGTTGCTATATCTCCACGTGGTGCACATGGCTGCTGTCCCCGTGTGCTGCCAGTGGTTCTGTCCCCGTGTGCTGCCAGTGGTTCTCTCCCTGTGTGGTTCCAGTTCTCGCCTTCTTGTGTTATGCCAGTGGTTCTGTCCCCGTGTGGTGCCAGTGGTTGCTGTCCCCCTATGGTGCCAGTGGTTGCTGTCCCCCCATGGTGCCAGAGATAACTTTCTCGTGTGATGCCAGTGGTAGCAGCCTGCGTGCACTCTACTCAATGCAGCATAAATACACTCCACAAAATACCACTCAGTGCCACATACTTATATGCCACATAATTACACTGCACTCAATGCAACATGCACTCCACATAATACCAATCAGTGCCACATAATTTCACACCACATAATTACACTCTACTAAATGCAACATAAATACATCCCACATAATATCACTCCGTGACACTTAATTACATGCCACATAATTACACTCTACTCAATGCAACAGAAATATGCTTCACATAATACCACTCAGTACCACATAATTACACACCATGTAATTACACGCCACATAATTACACTCTACTCAATGCAACATAAATACACTCCACATAATACCACTCAGTACCACATAATCACATGTCACAATTACACTCTACTCAATGCAACATAAATACACTCCACACACTACCACTCAGTGCCACATAATTACACACCACATAATTACACTCTATTCAATGCAACATAAATACACTCCGCATAATACCACTGTGCCACATAATTACATGCCACATTATTACACTATACTCAATGCACCATAAACACACTCCACAAAATGCCACTCAGTACGACATAGTTACACGCCACATAATTACACTCTACTCAATGCAACATAAATACACTCCACATACCACTCAGTACCACATAATTACACGCAACATAATTACACTCTACTTAATGCAACATAAATATACTCCACATAATACCACTCAGTGCCACATAATTACACGCCACCTAATTGCACTCTACTCAATGCAACACAAATACACTCCACATAATACCACTCAGTGCCACATAATTACATGCCACATAATTGCACTCTACTCAATGCAACAAAAACACTCCACATAAATGTACTCAATGCCACATACCACCAATCAACATAAATGCACTCCACACCATGACACAATTTCACTAAGCATAATTTCACTCAACACCACAGTTCCAGGCCACGAAATTCAGCTCCACGCATTTCCATTACACACCACATAATTACACACCAAACAACATATTTCAACTCCACT
Organism: Triturus cristatus; assembly: GCF_964204655.1. Lineage (NCBI taxonomy): Eukaryota > Metazoa > Chordata > Amphibia > Caudata > Salamandridae > Triturus > Triturus cristatus. The sequence goes on from NC_140591.1 coordinate 722,038,907, forward strand.
ACTCCACAATCCACAAGGTACATCCAATCCACACCATATAGTGGCACCACCTGAGCACCAAACATCACTCATCACCACCATTTTGCATCAGCGCACCAACTAAGCATCACCTAAGCATCACGTCAGTCTGCCTTTGGAATCTGGCATCTTTTGATTCTCCCCTAGTGTCTGTCCGCTGCTCCTGTTCTAATTAAATTACTGTTTTACAACCTCCACTCCCCCATTATTTATTCCCGCACCCCTATAACAAAAAAAACTATAATAAACAGGCATGACAACAGGCAGGAAGAAGTTGCCAGCAGTGCAAGTACAAAAAAAACTAGAAGACATTTTTTATGTTAAAATCTTTTTTTTATCAGGTTGTTCAGTTCTATATAATGTTGTCTTGGTTTGTATAAAGGTAACAAAAATGCTTAACACTTTTTGCTATAACTTTTCAACATGATGCACAGCAGCCACAATGCTCTACAACAGAGCCAAAAGTTCTGGCTAAACATATAAGGTCTCAAAGGTGAGACCTATTGGTTATGTCAATGCTTGTTTGTTTAAGAGTTGGTTGTATTTCTTTGGACCACTGCCTACTCTTCAATAAACTTTTTTTTGCATTCACAAAGTGGAAAGGGTCCTAAAAAGACCCCTTTCCTTTTGTGGATGTATTATCCTCTTGTTAGACCTGTCAGCCCTTTGGCAGTTCCCTCCTCATTTTATTATTTTTTTGTCCCTTTCCCCCTTCTCATTTTTTCTGTCTACCTAACTTTTTAGGTGCTAATGTAGAGGTTCTGGGCGCTTTACTCTCACTACCTGAGGGAAAGGCGCAAGGTGCTCCTCTGAGGAAAACTAGGGAAGGGAGGTGAGATTCTAAAATGGTGGCACCAACTGTCACCTCAGCACCTGGACCATGACTGCCATGGGGGTTTCCAGAACTTTCTGGGCCCTTCTGGCAAGTCAGGCCCAAGGTGATAAATAGAGGTGGCAGGTGAGCGGCCATTTTAGAGGTGTGCGAGTAGCCAGATAGTGAGGAGTAAGGCACCTGAGTGGGGAGGTGGCTGCACTAGTTCAGGTGAAGACAGGTCTTAGGGTCTGCACGATTTTCCTAACCAGTGATACCACCCCCCACCTCCTGACCGGCCCCTGACGTCTGCCACGGGTTGTGAGGACATTGTACCCTGGGGGAAGCTCGAGTAGGCTATAACCCTGAAGGAGGACTGAGGGAAGAATCGCTACCTGGGACCCCCTTTCTCTCATCCCTACTAGGTCGGAGCTGGGAGCGCATCCTGAAATTAGCGCTTCCCCCTTGATCCCCGTCTGTGGGGGAGATCGGTAACCCGCAGTTGAGAAGGGGTCCATTTACATCTTGGCTGGAGACGAAGAATTTCTAGCCCTCGAAGGTTCAACTCCCCCCCCCTTTGGTTACGAGGCGTTACCTGGAGTCGTCACCACCCCCCCGGGATCGGGAGGTGAGCAGGTGTCCCCCGGAGGTGGCCCGTTGTTTCCGCAGAGCTTTGAGGGGGCTCGGTGACCGGTGAGGGGGCATTGCTGCTGCCAGCCTTAGGAGATTTGGGCAGTGGAGACGAGCTCCGGTATAGAGGCTGCCGTCCCTGGATCACGTGAGTGGGGCTGACGCCGTAGCGCCGCCCCACTGCTTTCGTACCTCAGCGCAGGCCGCGCCCCCGCAAGCGGCGCGACGACGGAGAGCTGCAGGCGCGCTTCCTGAGGAGTGAGAGGAACAGCGGCCGGAGCAAGTGCGCTGGGGAGAAATCCAACAACGGAGAAGTACACACCACAAGGGAGTCTTGAGTGAGGGGGTAGAGGGTTGGGTTGATTTCGCCATTTTCCCCAATCCCTGTCACTCGCGTGTGAAGCCCCGCCTGCTCGGTGGGGACGCCACACCAGACTTCGCCGGACTGCCGTCAGGAGAACACCAAGGAGAACTCAGTAAGCGGGGCAAAAATAGACCGGGAGGGAGAGTTTGATACAAGTCTTGAGCCCAGCACGACGCTGTGTTTACTCTAGTAATTGTCAGGCAACTGTTGAGACTGGTGGGTTTAGCGCTACAGCTAATAGATTCCTTCTCAGTGACCGAGGGAGTTGCTAAAGTGATGTGAAATATAACCTTTAGAGTTATTTACTTATGTCGCAACAGCAGAGAATTGATGCCAAGGGAATATTTCAATGTAAAGTGATGTGAATTTGGAAATATAACCTTTAGAGTTATTTACTTATGTCGCAACAGCAGAGAATTGATGCCAAGGGAATATTTCAATGTAAAGTGATGTGAATTCGGAAATATAACCTTTAGAGTTATTTACTTATGTCGCAACAGCAGAGAATTGATGCCAAGGGAATATTTCAATGTAAAGTGAGGTAACTATGTGATTTTGGAATGTAGCAACTAGAGGTAACCATCTGATTCAGAACAGGAGGGTAACAGTTTCAAGTAAGCATCCATATGTACAGTGAGGATGATATATGGTTTTCTGGAAGTATATTACTTAGGGTAACCGCCTGATCAAAGAGCCTTGTGCAGACTAGGTGGCCATTTAATTGACTCATTGAAGTGTTGTAAAAACTCGTGGATGTAAAAGTAAACTAAAAGAAAAGTAATGTTGATTAATGTGATGAAATGTTATAAAGTTTACAGTAACTCTTTTAAATGTAGTGTTCTTTTTGAGTGATGTGGCGCAGGATTGCGAGCTGAGTGGGATGCAGGCCTGAAAAGCCAAATGGAGTGATGAGCCAAGTGATCTGAGCCAAGCTACCCATCGGACATAGGTCCAACAAATTGGTGGCAGCGGTGGGATCCTTATTCAGTGCTTGCATCCGCTTGGTAGCAGTTTTGCGCGCATCACCACCTACACTGGATTGTTTTGACTGGAGTTTTCTCCAGATTGTTTTCTAATTGGAGGATTTTTTTTTAATTGTCCTGGGTATATTCCCTTTCTTGAGTAAAGTTCTTGTTAACTGTGTTGGGGTCCCATCTGGCAGGATGGAAGTCGAATTGGGTAGGCTGGAGGAGTATACAGTGGCTCAATTGAAGGAGTTCTGCCAGGAACGGGGGGTATTCTTTAAGCAGGGGGCGAAGAAGACAGAGCTCCAGGCAAGCTTAAGAGCCTGGGTTATGGCCCACCCTAGCGGGAAACGGGAGGAAGAACCAGGACTAGATCCCCTAGAAGAACCGGAAGTCCTTCTTCCCCCTGGGAGCGGTAATATGGACGTTGGGTCCAGGGCCCCATCGAGAGTGGGAAGTAGCGCCTCAGGGGGGAGCCTGTCCTCTGCTGACCTAGTTGATCGGAGGGAAGAGAGACAGCTTAGAATGGATCTGGCCCGGTTGGAAAAGGAGAGGGAGGAGAGGAGGTTCCTCCATGAGCTTCACTTAAAAGAGTTAGAGCTCAAAGCCCTTCAACTTGGAACCCCCAGCAGTCCTAATGGTGGCAGCATACCGAGAGAAGTCCCGAGAGAGTCCAGGCCCTACCTGCCCAAAGATGTGGTTGCTAGCTATGGTATAGGGGATGATATTGTAAAATGGCTGGCTGCCTATGAGGTCTCTCTAAGAGCCCATGGGGTCCCCGAAGCCCAGTGGGGGGGTGGCCTGTATAGGTATATGCCTCCGGTGGGGAGGGATGCCTTGTTAGCGCTAGAACAGCCAGACCAGACCAGGTACCCCGTCATGAAGGTAGCCCTAGTAAGGAAATTTGGACTGACCCCTGAAAAATTCAGGCAGAGGTTTCGGGGCAGTCAGAAGTTGTCCACTCAGAATTGGGTGGACTTCTTGGACTATGCCAGGAAGGCCTTAGAGGGCTGGGTGCAGGGCAGTGAGGTCAAGGACTATGAGGGACTGTACAATTTAATTTTAAAGGAGCACCTCCTAGAGAAAAGTTTTCCAGAGCTGCGTCAGCACCTGGTAGACAGCAAGCTAACCAATCCCAGGAAGCTTGCAGAGGAGGCGGATATCTGGGCAAGTACCCGGGTATCCTCAAAAGGGACTGGAGGGAATTTCCAAGGGGTTGGACAGGGCGCCCCCAAGAAGAAAGAGGGGGGAGACAAAAAGAGGGAGTTCTCTAAAGGCCCCCAAAAGAGTTCACCAGGGAAGGGAGTAGGATTCCCTCCTAAGGTTGGTCCCCACAAACCCCCTTATCCTGACCGTGGTCAGCAGCCTAGGGTTGTCCGATGTTATGAGTGTGGTGAGGTTGGGCACTATAAGGGGGATGCCAAGTGTCCCAAGAGACCACACCCTCCCATTGGAGGAAAGACCCCTGGGGTGGCAAGTGTAGTGCTCGGGGAGGAGTTGCCCCTAGATAAGGGAGGTGAGTGGGCAGGGCTAACCCTAGTGTCCTTAGGGGATTGTGAGATGGTTCCTAAGACCCAGATGCCCTCGAATACTACTAAGTACAGGCAATGGGTCACCATCAATGCCCAGAGGGTGGAGGCTCTGAGGGACACAGGAGCCAGCATGACTATGGTAAGGAGTCAGCTGGTGTCCCCGGAGCAGGTGGTCCCCAATGTAGTCCACCCGGTTGTGATGGCTGACAACCGCGAGGGTCACTATCCGGTGGCCCAGGTTCCCTTTGAGTGGGGAGGGGTTGCGGGTCCTCTACGAGTTGCGATCAGCCCTGCCATGCCGGTCGACTGCCTGTTGGGAAACGACCTTGAACACTCGGCGTGGAAGGAGGTTGAGTTCAGGGCCCACATGGAGATGTTAGGGACCCCTGAGTGGACGTGTGCCCACACTCGGTCCGTGACCACCCGAAGAGGGGATTCACAGAGGTTGGAGCCTGGGACAAAGGCCCAACCAGCTGCCGGAAAGGGTAGACGGGGACGGGGGAAGCCTGCCCCGGCATCTGACCCTCCAAAGGTGGATGGGGCAACTGAAGTGGTCCCGGAGTCTACGGAGGGGGATGTAACGTCCCTGGAGGGCTTACCTACCCCTGCAGACTGGCAGGTGGAGGGAGGACCTACTAGGGAAGAGTTTTGTCGGGCTCAGAAGGAGTGCCCTACCCTTGAGGGTTTACGGCGGCAGGCCGAAACCCAGGCAGCAGGTAACGATTCGGGGAACTTCCACATATACTGGGAAGATGGACTCCTGTATAGCGAACCCAAGGCTCCGGTGCATGGTTCATCCCGGGCCTTGGTAGTTCCCCAGCGTTACCGAGCCTTCCTATTAGGACTGGCTCACGAAATACCCTTGGCAGGACACTTGGGACAAGACAAGACCTTTGCTCGACTTGTCCCTCATTTTTACTGGCCTCAGATGAGGATTGCGTCCGATACTTTTTGTAGGACGTGTGTAACCTGCCAAGCTAGTGGGAAAACAGGGGTGAAGCTGAAGGCTCCCCTGGAACCACTGCCTGTCGTTGGTACCCCCTTTGAAAGGGTGGGCATCGACATTGTCGGGCCATCAGATCCACCAACGTCGGCCGGTCACAGGTTTATCCTGGTTCTGGTGGATCATGCCACACGGTACCCAGAGGCTATCCCTCTGAGGACCATTACTGCACCTGCGGTGGCACGGGCCCTTATGGGAATTTTTACCCGGATGGGATTCCCCAAGGAAGTGGTGTCGGACAGAGGTACCAACTTCATGTCGGCCTACATGCGGGCCATGTGGAAAGAGTGTGGAGTTACCTACCGGTTCTCCACTCCTTATCACCCCCAGACTAATGGTCTGGTGGAAAGGTTTAACAAAACCTTAAAGGGCATGATCCGGAGTCTGCCCGAGAGCCTGCGGAGGAAATGGGACGTCCTCCTACCTTGTTTGCTGTTCTCGTACAGGGAGGTGCCACAGAAGGGAGTGGGCTTCAGCCCCTTCGAGCTGTTGTATGGGCATCCCGTGCGTGGACCCCTCAGTCTGGTGAAGGATGGATGGGAAAAGACTCCCGGAAAACTTCCCCCGGATGTGGTGAGCTACATGCTGGCCTTTCGTAGCCAAATGGCTAGGTTGTGGAAGCAAGCTTCTGAAAACCTAGAAGCCAGCCAAACGGTCATGAAGGAATGGTATGACCGAAACGCTCACCCGGTGGAGCTGGAGCCTGGCCAGAAGGTGTGGGTGATGGAACCTGGAGAGCTTAGCGCCCTCCAGGATCGCTGGTCAGGTCCCTTTGAGGTGGTTGAGAAAAAGGGCAAGGTTACCTACGTGGTAGATCTTAAGACCCCCAGGCAGCCCCATCGGGTGCTCCATGTCAACCGCCTCAAGCCTCACCAAGAGAGACCCGAGATCACGTTAATGATGGTGACTGATGGGTCAGAGGAAGAGGAAAGTGGACCTCTTCCCGATCTGTTTGCGTCCCAAGAGAAGTATGGATCGGTGGAGGGAGTGATCCTTTCACCGTCACTAACTCCTGAACAACGGAAGGACTGTCGCCAGGTACTGGAGCAGTTTGCTTCCTTGTTCTCCCTTATCCCGGGAAGGACTCATCTGTGTACCCATGACGTGGACACAGGGGACAGCCCACCTGTGAAGTCCAAGTCCTACCGACTATCGGATAAGGTGAAGGCTAGCATCCATGAGGAAGTTACCAAGATGCTAGAGCTAGGAGTGATTGAGCCTTCAAGTAGTCCCTGGTCCAGTCCGGTGGTACTGGTACCCAAAGCTGCCCCACCGGGCACTACCCCAGAACTCCGGTTCTGTGTGGATTATAGGGGACTGAATTCAGTGACAAAGACGGATGCTCATCCGATCCCGAGGGCGGATGAGCTCATGGACCGGTTGGGAGCTGCCCAATATCTCAGTACCTTTGACCTCACATCCGGGTACTGGCAGATTTCCCTGACGGATGGAGCCAAGGAAAGGTCAGCCTTCTCCACACCCGAGGGTCACTACCAGTTCTGTGTGATGCCCTTTGGGCTCAAGAACGCCCCTGCTACGTTCCAGCGATTGGTGAACCAGGTCCTCTCTGGAATGGAAGCCTTTTCAGTTGCGTACCTGGATGACATTGCTGTCTTCAGCCGCAGCTGGGACGACCATCTGAGTCACCTTCAGGCCGTTCTTCAGGCTTTGCAGCAGGCAGGTCTGACGATCAAGGCCAGTAAGTGCCAGATCGGGCAGGGGTCGGTAGTGTACCTCGGTCACTTGGTGGGTCGGGGTAAGGTGCAACCCCTCCAGGCCAAGATCGAAACCATCATGGCTTGGGAGCCCCCCAAGACACAGACGGAGGTCCGGGCCTTCTTGGGCCTCACTGGTTACTACCGACGCTTTGTCAAGGGATACGGTACCATCGTGGCCCCCTTGACTGAGCTCACTTCCAAAAAGCACCCTCGACGGGTGATCTGGACCGAGGGATGTCAACAAGCTTTTGACACCTTGAAAAAGGCCATGTGTGCGGCACCTGTTCTCAGGGCCCCTGACTTCGCTAAGGAGTTCATCGTCCAGACAGATGCGTCGGAGCACGGTATTGGGGCAGTGCTGTCGCAACTCAATGATGAGGGTCTAGACCAACCGGTGGTTTTCCTATCTCGGAGACTACTCCCCCGGGAACAGAGGTGGAGTGCAATTGAGAGGGAAGCTTTTGCGGTGGTGTGGGCTCTGAAGAAGCTGCGGCCATACTTGTTTGGCTCGCACTTCCTGGTTCAGACCGACCACCGGCCCCTCAGGTGGCTGATGCAAATGAGGGGCGAAAATCCCAAGCTGTTGAGGTGGTCCATTTCCCTACAGGGGATGGACTTTAGGGTGGAACATCGCCCAGGAGTGGACCACGCCAATGCTGACGGTCTCTCCAGGTATTTCCGCCTTAGTGAAGAGGACTCCAAAGGGGTTGGGTAGCTCTCCCCACTTTCAGCTGGGGGGGACGCGTGTTAGACCTGTCAGCCCTTTGGCAGTTCCCTCCTCATTTTATTATTTTTTTGTCGCTTTCCCCCTTCTCATTTTTTCTGTCCACCTAACTTTTTAGGTGCTAATGTAGAGGTTCTGGGCGCTTTACTCTCACTACCTGAGGGAAAGGCGCAAGGTGCTCCTCTGAGGAAAACTAGGGAAGGGAGGTGAGATTCTAAAATGGTGGCACCAACTGTCACCTCAGCACCTGGACCATGACTGCCATGGGGGTTTCCAGAACTTTCTGGGCCCTTCTGGCAAGTCAGGCCCAAGGTGATAAATAGAGGTGGCAGGTGAGCGGCCATTTTAGAGGTGTGCGAGTAGCCAGATAGTGAGGAGTAAGGCACCTGAGTGGGGAGGTGGCTGCACTAGGTCAGGTGAAGACAGGTCTTAGGGTCTGCACGATTTTCCTAACCAGTGATACCACCCCCCACCTCCTGACCGGCCCCTGACGTCTGCCACGGGTTGTGAGGACATTGTACCCTGGGGGAAGCTCGAGTAGGCTATAACCCTGAAGGAGGACTGAGGGAAGAATCGCTACCTGGGACCCCCTTTCTCTCATCCCTACTAGGTCGGAGCTGGGAGCGCATCCTGAAATTAGCGCTTCCCCCTTGATCCCCGTCTGTGGGGGAGATCGGTACCCCGCAGTTGAGAAGGGGTCCATTTACATCTTGGCTGGAGACGAAGAATTTCTAGCCCTCGAAGGTTCAACTCCCCCCCCCTTTGGTTACGAGGCGTTACCTGGAGTCGTCACCACCCCCCCGGGATCGGGAGGTGAGCAGGTGTCCCCCGGAGGTGGCCCGTTGTTTCCGCAGAGCTTTGAGGGGGCTCGGTGACCGGTGAGGGGGCATTGCTGCTGCCAGCCTTAGGAGATTTGGGCAGTGGAGACGAGCTCCGGTATAGAGGCTGCCGTCCCTGGATCACGTGAGTGGGGCTGACGCCGTAGCGCCGCCCCACTGCTTTCGTACCTCAGCGCAGGCCGCGCCCCCGCAAGCGGCGCGACGACGGAGAGCTGCAGGCGCGCTTCCTGAGGAGTGAGAGGAACAGCGGCCGGAGCAAGTGCGCTGGGGAGAAATCCAACAACGGAGAAGTACACACCACAAGGGAGTCTTGAGTGAGGGGGTAGAGGGTTGGGTTGATTTCGCCATTTTCCCCAATCCCTGTCACTCGCGTGTGAAGCCCCGCCTGCTCGGTGGGGACGCCACACCAGACTTCGCCGGACTGCCGTCAGGAGAACACCAAGGAGAACTCAGTAAGCGGGGCAAAAATAGACCGGGAGGGAGAGTTTGATACAAGTCTTGAGCCCAGCACGACGCTGTGTTTACTCTAGTAATTGTCAGGCAACTGTTGAGACTGGTGGGTTTAGCGCTACAGCTAATAGATTCCTTCTCAGTGACCGAGGGAGTTGCTAAAGTGATGTGAAATATAACCTTTAGAGTTATTTACTTATGTCGCAACAGCAGAGAATTGATGCCAAGGGAATATTTCAATGTAAAGTGATGTGAATTTGGAAATATAACCTTTAGAGTTATTTACTTATGTCGCAACAGCAGAGAATTGATGCCAAGGGAATATTTCAATGTAAAGTGATGTGAATTCGGAAATATAACCTTTAGAGTTATTTACTTATGTCGCAACAGCAGAGAATTGATGCCAAGGGAATATTTCAATGTAAAGTGAGGTAACTATGTGATTTTGGAATGTAGCAACTAGAGGTAACCATCTGATTCAGAACAGGAGGGTAACAGTTTCAAGTAAGCATCCATATGTACAGTGAGGATGATATATGGTTTTCTGGAAGTATATTACTTAGGGTAACCGCCTGATCAAAGAGCCTTGTGCAGACTAGGTGGCCATTTAATTGACTCATTGAAGTGTTGTAAAAACTCGTGGATGTAAAAGTAAACTAAAAGAAAAGTAATGTTGATTAATGTGATGAAATGTTATAAAGTTTACTGTAACTCTTTTACAAAAATCGGTGTAGTGTTCTTTTTGAGTGATGTGGCGCAGGATTGCGAGCTGAGTGGGATGCAGGCCTGAAAAGCCAAATGAAGTGATGAGCCAAGTGATCTGAGCCAAGCTACCCATCGGACATAGGTCCAACAAATTGGTGGCAGCGGTGGGATCCTTATTCAGTGCTTGCATCCGCTTGGTAGCAGTTTTGCGCGCATCACCACCTACACTGGATTGTTTTGACTGGAGTTTTCTCCAGATTGTTTTCTAATTGGAGGATTTTTTTTTAATTGTCCTGGGTATATTCCCTTTCTTGAGTAAAGTTCTTGTTAACTGTGTTGGGGTCCCATCTGGCAGGATGGAAGTCGAATTGGGTAGGCTGGAGGAGTATACAGTGGCTCAATTGAAGGAGTTCTGCCAGGAACGGGGGGTATTCTTTAAGCAGGGGGCGAAGAAGACAGAGCTCCAGGCAAGCTTAAGAGCCTGGGTTATGGCCCACCCTAGCGGGAAACGGGAGGAAGAACCAGGACTAGATCCCCTAGAAGAACCGGAAGTCCTTCTTCCCCCTGGGAGCGGTAATATGGACGTTGGGTCCAGGGCCCCATCGAGAGTGGGAAGTAGCGCCTCAGGGGGGAGCCTGTCCTCTGCTGACCTAGTTGATCGGAGGGAAGAGAGACAGCTTAGAATGGATCTGGCCCGGTTGGAAAAGGAGAGGGAGGAGAGGAGGTTCCTCCATGAGCTTCACTTAAAAGAGTTAGAGCTCAAAGCCCTTCAACTTGGAACCCCCAGCAGTCCTAATGGTGGCAGCATACCGAGAGAAGTCCCGAGAGAGTCCAGGCCCTACCTGCCCAAAGATGTGGTTGCTAGCTATGGTATAGGGGATGATATTGTAAAATGGCTGGCTGCCTATGAGGTCTCTCTAAGAGCCCATGGGGTCCCCGAAGCCCAGTGGGGGGGTGGCCTGTATAGGTATATGCCTCCGGTGGGGAGGGATGCCTTGTTAGCGCTAGAACAGCCAGACCAGACCAGGTACCCCGTCATGAAGGTAGCCCTAGTAAGGAAATTTGGACTGACCCCTGAAAAATTCAGGCAGAGGTTTCGGGGCAGTCAGAAGTTGTCCACTCAGAATTGGGTGGACTTCTTGGACTATGCCAGGAAGGCCTTAGAGGGCTGGGTGCAGGGCAGTGAGGTCAAGGACTATGAGGGACTGTACAATTTAATTTTAAAGGAGCACCTCCTAGAGAAAAGTTTTCCAGAGCTGCGTCAGCACCTGGTAGACAGCAAGCTAACCAATCCCAGGAAGCTTGCAGAGGAGGCGGATATCTGGGCAAGTACCCGGGTATCCTCAAAAGGGACTGGAGGGAATTTCCAAGGGGTTGGACAGGGCGCCCCCCAGAAGAAAGAGGGGGGAGACAAAAAGAGGGAGTTCTCTAAAGGCCCCCAAAAGAGTTCACCAGGGAAGGGAGTAGGATTCCCTCCTAAGGTTGGTCCCCACAAACCCCCTTATCCTGACCGTGGTCAGCAGCCTAGGGTTGTCCGATGTTATGAGTGTGGTGAGGTTGGGCACTATAAGGGGGATGCCAAGTGTCCCAAGAGACCACACCCTCCCATTGGAGGAAAGACCCCTGGGGTGGCAAGTGTAGTGCTCGGGGAGGAGTTGCCCCTAGATAAGGGAGGTGAGTGGGCAGGGCTAACCCTAGTGTCCTTAGGGGATTGTGAGATGGTTCCTAAGACCCAGATGCCCTCGAATACTACTAAGTACAGGCAATGGGTCACCATCAATACCCAGAGGGTGGAGGCTCTGAGGGACACAGGAGCCAGCATGACTATGGTAAGGAGTCAGCTGGTGTCCCCGGAGCAGGTGGTCCCCAATGTAGTCCACCCGGTTGTGATGGCTGACAACCGCGAGGGTCACTATCCGGTGGCCCAGGTTCCCTTTGAGTGGGGAGGGGTTGCGGGTCCTCTACGAGTTGCGATCAGCCCTGCCATGCCGGTCGACTGCCTGTTGGGAAACGACCTTGAACACTCGGCGTGGAAGGAGGTTGAGTTCAGGGCCCACATGGAGATGTTAGGGACCCCTGAGTGGACGTGTGCCCACACTCGGTCCGTGACCACCCGAAGAGGGGATTCACAGAGGTTGGAGCCTGGGACAAAGGCCCAACCAGCTGCCGGAAAGGGTAGACGGGGACGGGGGAAGCCTGCCCCGGCATCTGACCCTCCAAAGGTGGATGGGGCAACTGAAGTGGTCCCGGAGTCTACGGAGGGGGATGTAACGTCCCTGGAGGGCTTACCTACCCCTGCAGACTGGCAGGTGGAGGGAGGACCTACTAGGGAAGAGTTTTGTCGGGCTCAGAAGGAGTGCCCTACCCTTGAGGGTTTACGGCGGCAGGCCGAAACCCAGGCAGCAGGTAACGATTCGGGGAACTTCCACATATACTGGGAAGATGGACTCCTGTATAGCGAACCCAAGGCTCCGGTGCATGGTTCATCCCGGGCCTTGGTAGTTCCCCAGCGTTACCGAGCCTTCCTATTAGGACTGGCTCACAAAATACCCTTGGCAGGACACTTGGGACAAGACAAGACCTTTGCTCGACTTGTCCCTCATTTTTACTGGCCTCAGATGAGGATTGCGTCCGATACTTTTTGTAGGACGTGTGTAACCTGCCAAGCTAGTGGGAAAACAGGGGTGAAGCTGAAGGCTCCCCTGGAACCACTGCCTGTCGTTGGTACCCCCTTTGAAAGGGTGGGCATCGACATTGTCGGGCCATTAGATCCACCAACGTCGGCCGGTCACAGGTTTATCCTGGTTCTGGTGGATCATGCCACACGGTACCCAGAGGCTATCCCTCTGAGGACCATTACTGCACCTGCGGTGGCACGGGCCCTTATGGGAATTTTTACCCGGATGGGATTCCCCAAGGAAGTGGTGTCGGACAGAGGTACCAACTTCATGTCGGCCTACATGCGGGCCATGTGGAAAGAGTGTGGAGTTACCTACCGGTTCTCCACTCCTTATCACCCCCAGACTAATGGTCTGGTGGAAAGGTTTAACAAAACCTTAAAGGGCATGATCCGGAGTCTGCCCGAGAGCCTGCGGAGGAAATGGGACGTCCTCCTACCTTGTTTGCTGTTCTCGTACAGGGAGGTGCCACAGAAGGGAGTGGGCTTCAGCCCCTTCGAGCTGTTGTATGGGCATCCCGTGCGTGGACCCCTCAGTCTGGTGAAGGATGGATGGGAAAAGACTCCCGGAAAACTTCCCCCGGATGTGGTGAGCTACATGCTGGCCTTTCGTAGCCAAATGGCTAGGTTGTGGAAGCAAGCTTCTGAAAACCTAGAAGCCAGCCAAACGGTCATGAAGGAATGGTATGACCGAAACGCTCACCCGGTGGAGCTGGAGCCTGGCCAGAAGGTGTGGGTGATGGAACCTGGAGAGCTTAGCGCCCTCCAGGATCGCTGGTCAGGTCCCTTTGAGGTGGTTGAGAAAAAGGGCAAGGTTACCTACGTGGTAGATCTTAAGACCCCCAGGCAGCCCCATCGGGTGCTCCATGTCAACCGCCTCAAGCCTCACCAAGAGAGACCCGAGATCACGTTAATGATGGTGACTGATGGGTCAGAGGAAGAGGAAAGTGGACCTCTTCCCGATCTGTTTGCGTCCCAAGAGAAGGATGGATCGGTGGAGGGAGTGATCCTTTCACCGTCACTAACTCCTGAACAACGGAAGGACTGTCGCCAGGTACTGGAGCAGTTTGCTTCCTTGTTCTCCCTTATCCCGGGAAGGACTCATCTGTGTACCCATGACGTGGACACAGGGGACAGCCCACCTGTGAAGTCCAAGTCCTACCGACTATCGGATAAGGTGAAGGCTAGCATCCATGAGGAAGTTACCAAGATGCTAGAGCTAGGAGTGATTGAGCCTTCAAGTAGTCCCTGGTCCAGTCCGATGGTACTGGTACCCAAAGCTGCCCCACCGGGCACTACCCCAGAACTCCGGTTCTGTGTGGATTATAGGGGACTGAATTCAGTGACAAAGACGGATGCTCATCCGATCCCGAGGGCGGATGAGCTCATTGACCGGTTGGGAGCTGCCCAATATCTCAGTACCTTTGACCTCACATCCGGGTACTGGCAGATTTCCCTGACGGATGGAGCCAAGGAAAGGTCAGCCTTCTCCACACCCGAGGGTCACTACCAGTTCTGTGTGATGCCCTTTGGGCTCAAGAACGCCCCTGCTACGTTCCAGCGATTGGTGAACCAGGTCCTCTCTGGAATGGAAGCCTTTTCAGTTGCGTACCTGGATGACATTGCTGTCTTCAGCCGCAGCTGGGACGACCATCTGAGTCACCTTCAGGCCGTTCTTCAGGCTTTGCAGCAGGCAGGTCTGACGATCAAGGCCAGTAAGTGCCGGATCGGGCAGGGGTCGGTAGTGTACCTCGGTCACTTGGTGGGTCGGGGTAAGGTGCAACCCCTCCAGGCCAAGATCGAAACCATCATGGCCTGGGAGCCCCCCAAGACACAGACGGAGGTCCGGGCCTTCTTGGGCCTCACTGGTTACTACCGACGCTTTGTCAAGGGATACGGTACCATCGTGGCCCCCTTGACTGAGCTCACTTCCAAAAAGCACCCTCGACGGGTGATCTGGACCGAGGGATGTCAACAAGCTTTTGACACCTTGAAAAAGGCCATGTGTGCGGCACCTGTTCTCAGGGCCCCTGACTTCGCTAAGGAGTTCATCGTCCAGACAGATGCGTCGGAGCACGGTATTGGGGCAGTGCTGTCGCAACTCAATGATGAGGGTCTAGACCAACCGGTGGTTTTCCTATCTCGGAGACTACTCCCCCGGGAACAGAGGTGGAGTGCAATTGAGAGGGAAGCTTTTGCGGTGGTGTGGGCTCTGAAGAAGCTGCGGCCATACTTGTTTGGCTCGCACTTCCTGGTTCAGACCGACCACCGGCCCCTCAGGTGGCTGATGCAAATGAGGGGCGAAAATCCCAAGCTGTTGAGGTGGTCCATTTCCCTACAGGGGATGGACTTTAGGGTGGAACATCGCCCAGGAGTGGACCACGCCAATGCTGACAGTCTCTCCAGGTATTTCCGCCTTAGTGAAGAGGACTCCAAAGGGATTGGGTAGCTCTCCCCACTTTCAGCTGGGGGGGACGCGTGTTAGACCTGTCAGCCCTTTGGCAGTTCCCTCCTCATTTTATTATTTTTTTGTCCCTTTCCCCCTTCTCATTTTTTCTGTCTACCTAACTTTTTAGGTGCTAATGTAGAGGTTCTGGGCGCTTTACTCTCACTACCTGAGGGAAAGGCGCAAGGTGCTCCTCTGAGGAAAACTAGGGAAGGGAGGTGAGATTCTAAAATGGTGGCACCAACTGTCACCTCAGCACCTGGACCATGACTGCCATGGGGGTTTCCAGAACTTTCTGGGCCCTTCTGGCAAGTCAGGCCCAAGGTGATAAATAGAGGTGGCAGGTGAGCGGCCATTTTAGAGGTGTGCGAGTAGCCAGATAGTGAGGAGTAAGGCACCTGAGTGGGGAGGTGGCTGCACTAGGTCAGGTGAAGACAGGTCTTATGGTCTGCACGATTTTCCTAACCAGTGATACCACCCCCCACCTCCTGACCGGCCCCTGGCGTCTGCCACGGGTTGTGAGGACATTGTACCCTGGGGGAAGCTCGAGTAGGCTATAACCCTGAAGGAGGACTGAGGGAAGAATCGCTACCTGGGACCCCCTTTTCTCATCCCTACTAGGTCGGAGCTGGGAGCGCATCCTGAAATTAGCGCTTCCCCCTTGATCCCCGTCTGTGGGGGAGATCGGTACCCCGCAGTTGAGAAGGGGTCCATTTACATCTTGGCTGGAGACGAAGAATTTCTAGCCCTCGAAGGATCAACTCCCCCCCCTTTGGTTACGAGGCGTTACCTGGAGTCGTCACCACCCCCCCGGGATCGGGAGGTGAGCAGGTGTCCCCCGGAGGTGGCCCGTTGTTTCCGCAGAGCTTTGAGGGGGCTCGGTGACCGGTGAGGGGGCATTGCTGCTGCCAGCCTGAGGAGATTTGGGCAGTGGAGACGAGCTCCGGTCTAGAGGCTGCCGTCCCTGGATCACGTGAGTGGGGCTGACGCCGTAGCGCCGCCCCACTGCTTTCGTACCTCAGCGCAGGCCGCGCCCCCGCAAGCGGCGCGACGACGGAGAGCTGCAGGCGCGCTTCCTGAGGAGTGAGAGGAACAGCGGCCGGAGCAAGTGCGCTGGGGAGAAATCCAACAACGGAGAAGTACACACCACAAGGGAGTCTTGAGTGAGGGGGTAGAGGGTTGGGTTGATTTCGCCATTTTCCCCAATCCCTGTCACTCGCGTGTGAAGCCCCGCCTGCTCGGTGGGGACGCCACACCAGACTTCGCCGGACTGACGTCAGGAGAACACCAAGGAGAACTCAGTAAGCGGGGCAAAAATAGACCGGGAGGGAGAGTTTGATACAAGTCTTGAGCCCAGCACGACGCTGTGTTTACTCTAGTAATTGTCAGGCAACTGGTGAGACTGGTGGGTTTAGCGCTACAGCTAATAGATTCCTTCTCAGTGACCGAGGGAGTTGCTAAAGTGATGTGAAATATAACCTTTAGAGTTATTTACTTATGTCGCAACAGCAGAGAATTGATGCCAAGGGAATATTTCAATGTAAAGTGATGTGAATTTGGAAATATAACCTTTAGAGTTATTTACTTATGTCGCAACAGCAGAGAATTGATGCCAAGGGAATATTTCAATGTAAAGTGATGTGAATTCGGAAATATAACCTTTAGAGTTATTTACTTATGTCGCAACAGCAGAGAATTGATGCCAAGGGAATATTTCAATGTAAAGTGAGGTAACTATGTGATTTTGGAATGTAGCAACTAGAGGTAACCATCTGATTCAGAACAGGAGGGTAACAGTTTCAAGTAAGCATCCATATGTACAGTGAGGATGATATATGGTTTTCTGGAAGTATATTACTTAGGGTAACCGCCTGATCAAAGAGCCTTGTGCAGACTAGGTGGCCATTTAATTGACTCATTGAAGTGTTGTAAAAACTCGTGGATGTAAAAGTAAACTAAAAGAAAAGTAATGTTGATTAATGTGATGAAATGTTATAAAGTTTACAGTAACTCTTTTACAAAAATCGGTGTAGTGTTCTTTTTGAGTGATGTGGCGCAGGATTGCGAGCTGAGTGGGATGCAGGCCTGAAAAGCCAAATGGAGTGATGAGCCAAGTGATCTGAGCCAAGCTACCCATCGGACATAGGTCCAACACCTCTTCTTTGAGTTGTCAGTAAAATAGCAATGTTTCGTGACTGGACTTTGGTCCCAAAACATTGATACATAAAATAGAGATTTGGTATTTGGAAGACATATCTACAACATGCCCCTTCACTGAATCGATAACTATTTTGAATCCTATTTTAGGAGACAAAAAACGATTCCAAATCCTAAAATGAGATTAGTACAGAAGAAAAAGAATAATATGTGTTGCAAGTGCCAAATGAAGTGTTTTCCACTGTTAAAATGCTTACTACATCAGGCCTCAAGACTTTAGATTTTGAACCACTTCAATTCATTGCCAGGAGCACAGCCAGATGCTCTCCGGGAAATTTTTGAATGATGACCTCTTGAAAACAGTTTTTGACTGTGATTAGCGGATGTATGACGTTACAACGCACACTTTTACAACGCATGCACTTACAACGCATTTTTTACAACGCATAATCCATTACAACGCATGACATTACAACGCATGACACTACAACGCATTTTTAAAAAATACCTTTACAACGCATTGCCATTACAATGCATACTACCTTTACAACGCATACCATTACAACGCATTATATTAAATTACAATTAAGGTAAGTATTAGATAGTATAGGGGTAAAAATTACTATTCTAACTCCAGGGGGTGCAACATTAGGGTAAGTGTTGGATAGTGTAGGGGTAAAAATTACTATTCTAACTCCAGGGGGTGCAACAGTAGGGTAAGTGTTGGATAGTATAGGGGTAAAAATTACTATTCTAACTCCAGGGGGTGCATCAGTAGGGTAAGTGTTGGATAGTATAGGGGTAAAAATTACTATTCTAACTCCAGGGGGTGCATCAGTAGGGTAAGTGTTGGATAGTATAGGGGTAAAAATTACTATTCTAACTCCAGGGGGTGCATCAGTAGGGTAAGTGTTGGATAGAATAGGGGTAAAAATTACTATTCTAACTCCAGGGGGTGCATCAGTAGGGTAAGTGTTGGATAGTATAGGGGTAAAAATTACTATTCTAACTCCAGGGGGTGCATCAGTAGGGTAAGTGTTGGATAGTATAGGGGTAAAAATTACTATTCTAACTCCAGGGGGTGCATCAGTAGGGTAAGTGTTGGATAGTATAGGGGTAAAAATTACTATTCTAACTCCAGGGGGTGCATCAGTAGGGTAAGTGTTGGATAGTATAGGGGTAAAAATTACTATTCTAACTCCAGGGGGTGCATCAGTAGGGTAAGTGTTGGATAGTATAGGGGTAAAAATTACTATTCTAACTCCAGGGGGTGCATCAGTAGGGTAAGTGTTGGATAGTATAGGGGTAAAAATTACTATTCTAACTCCAGGGGGTGCATCAGTAGGGTAAGTGTTGGATAGTATAGGGGTAAAAATTACTATTCTAACTCCAGGGGGTGCATCAGTAGGGTAAGTGTTGGATAGTATAGGGGTAAAAATTACTATTCTAACTCCAGGGGGTGCAACAGTAGGGTAAGTGTTGGATAGTGTAGTGTAATATTATGCGTTGTAATGGTATGCGTTGTAATGGTAGTATGCGTTGTAATGGAATGCGTTGTAAAGGTAGTTTTTAAAAATGCGTTGTAATGGTATGCGTTGTAATGTCATGCGTTGTAATGGATTATGCGTTGTAAAAAATGCGTTGTAAAGGTAGTGCGTTGTAAAAGTTGCGTTGTAAAGGTTGTTCCCCGTGATTAGCGAACTCAAGATAAAACAAACTATTTCCTGCCAGATGGAAGTCCCAACCCTATTGCTCGTGCTATTACTGTTCACCGAGGACACTTACCCAACCTGTCAAACCTGTTGCTGAACCTAGTATTTTAAAGTTTTACCATGATCTTGTATTAGGTACATCCCCAGGTTCCTGTTGCCCCATGAATCTGTATTGATAATGGGGCATACACATGAGTGAAAGGGATTTCCCCTGTCACACTGGACCACAAGACTATGCAAATAATTGATGTGTACTTTTTAATGCATGGCCTCTGAAAGAGTGGGGCACATGCGGCACAGAAGGGGTATGATAGCCCCTTCTCTTGCGGCAAAGGGCTGTGGGCAAACAGTTCTTTTTGCAATTTCCCCAGGGTATGCCTTATCTGTAATGCACATTGGGGTAGTGTATACCTTAGGTTGAATATTGAAGGATCACAATACTGTGACCAGAATATGGAGGGACAAATTATTGAAGAGGAAACTCCACAGAGGGAGTTATTGATTTGCTGTCCTTAACTCCATAGCTATGTACCTTGAAGACATGTATATCACCGAGGTACGTGTATGTGGAGTTAGCCATGGAAATCCAGACAAATGTACTTTTTGATATTTTGTCCCTTAATATTCTCATCACAATATTGTAAACCTTCAATATTCTGTCTTCAATATTCCTGAACCACACTTTTTATGCAACTTTAATGTCCACCAAACTTAGAAGGTTTACATGCAACAAAGTACTGTGAACTAATCACAGGCTGACATTTGGCACTGTGCAAAACAACACAACAAATGGATAAATAAATGCTTTCCATTGGCACTGCTTCTCACATCAGCGCATTCCTTTATGGGGCTACAAATGCTATGAGCCTTGCTTGTGACATTAAGGAAATGCACAAAGGGGGGTGTCTGATTTAAGTTTCTATTGATTGCCTTCTGGACTGAGAGTAGGCAGCATAACGCAGCACACATATGGGATCTTCTTTATCCTTAGAGGCTGGTTATGACTGTAGCCGCAGTGGCGGTGCGGGGACCGCTGCACTAGTGGTCCAACAGCACTATTAGGAGTTTGGTGGTTGGACTGCCAAAGGACAGCTGCAGCCACCATGGATTCCAGATCCCTGATGGTGGCGCAGAGGTCTGTGGCCCGCAATATGCTTGGCAGTGCCACTGTGGCACCACCAAGCATATTACAAGTGTCCTCACTGCCACAGTTTTCGTGGTGGTGAGCACACCTTGAAAGTGTGTGGGGGGGAGAAACAAAGGGGGCCCTACAGTGCCATGGGAGGCATGCAGGGGGGCACATGGTGTGGAACTTGCTTTGGCGTTCTCATTGCGGTGCCAAAGCACTGCCCTCCAGACCAGAATAAAACTCCTATTCTGGTGGATGGTCGGCAAATGAGTTTGGCGGTGGGACTGGGGAGCTGGCGTCGCGGCCTGCTTCCACACCGCCAAACTCGTAATCAGGCTCTTAGTCATTTGCCAGGCCCTGAGAGAACAAAGATATGCCATACTATTCCAAGTACGGTTTGGAGCAGGGATATAGTGGAGCAGTTGACAGCGTATTAGTGTCACAATCTTATTTATTTTTTTATTTTTATTCATGATACTTTGATGCGGATCAGGAAAAGGAACAAAAAGGAGAAGGAAGGTCGAAGAGAAGGATGGGAAATATTATCGAATAGGAAACGCAGAACTGGTTAGAGTGAGAAACAGTAAATGCAAGGTGGTGGAAGAAAGAGGTATGAGGAGATATCAAGTCCAGGCAACCTTGGTGTTTGGCCACTTCAGCCTATGGCAGCTCCACAACTAACTCGAGAGAAAATACTTGGGGCCCTCTGTATATTTTTTTTCATTGTTTTTTTTATCTTTATTTATATTTTTATTCATTTTACCAACTATGTACCCAGTGTTATACAGCAATACGTAGATGTCCACATCAATTGCTGCATGCTTCTCGAATTAACCTAATTTTTCTTTGGCACTCAATTTTATGATTTAATCTTTCCATTCATCAAATGTTCACAGTTACAAGCAGCACAGCTGTTAGTTGTGTTTGTACTAGTTGCCCACTGAAATTCAAATTTGGTAAAACATCAGGAGGCGTAAAGTAGCAAATATCTTCAGTTCTTACCTATGAAAATTTCTCCCAGTTCGCCCTTTAATAATATTTGAAACTGATTTTTTCTAGCGACTGGCGCGCTAAGGCTGTCAGTATATATGTATCGCTCATCAAGGCAAGGCCTTTATTCTATATTTACAGTCGCCATTTATAGATAATGAGTTTTTTTCCCCCTTGAAAAACATTAATTTAAAATCGCACAATAACTCCGGCAACCTTCCTGCCGACTGTGCTTACTGAACTAAAGCCTTCTATTTCTCTCTGAATAGGAGGCACTCCTGCGCCGATATTGTGCGTCCGGAGATTTGAGAGAGCGGGAGACAATTTTCAAAGACTGCTCTTTCTTTATAACAATCAGAGCATTAGGCTAAAATATTCACACAAATGCAATAGCCATTGAAAGAGGCTTGCCGTATAGTAACAAGGCCCTTCTTTTACCTGGTTCCCTCGAATGATAAATGCGTATTAGCGGAATATTCTTTCTGGCCTTTATGTTTACCTTGAGCGCTCTCGCCGAATGCAAATCGACATTATACCCACATTTCTATAGTATTTTATTGCCATGGTCATGATGTGAGGGCTTTTTCAATGTGCCTAGTGTAAAAGGGGAAGCATATTACTGCAAAGAGGCATTATTGTGCCGGGAATGTATAAACAGCTGAGAATAAAGGAGCGACATGCTCATAATGGAAACAGAAAGCTCTTCATTTTGTCCCAATTGTCTGCCCTTCCTTCCCAAACAACGCGCCTTTTTTCTCCCTATCAATACAAAGTTCTTTTTGGCAAAATGAAGTGCATTCATGCTGCCTGAAAGGGGCTTTTAAAGTTGAGCCGTGCCCACACAAAAGGGGAGGCAGCGGCGGAGCCCTGAGAGCAGAAGAAGCAAAAGTTGGTCGATGTTCATTACTCATAGCTCGATGCTGGGGAAGAGAGGGGTGGGGGGGGCAGAAGGCGCCCCGCATTATTTTGTGCAGCGGTATAATCTGCTACGCACACGTGCTCGACACACAATCCACACACACAAAACGCAACGTAAGCAACGCAAATACTCCCACTTAAAAAAACAAACGTGCACGCACATAATAAACACAACACACACAACCACACAATCACATCACACAAAATAAAAACACACACAACACACACATACAAAGGCACACAGCACAAACGCACACACACACAACAGCACATATACACACAGCAGACATTCCCAATATTTTTTCTTGGCTATGAGTTGATTTTTTCCCCCTTTTAGTTCTCACACTCTTGCAGGCTCACCGAGGCACTGGAGAACAGCCCTTGGCCTGATAAATGGGCCCCTTTCAATGGGAGGCAGGTTTCAGGACCGAAAGATAATCCCTGGTAATGTGGACACAGTTTTCATTTCTTGTCACCCAATTAAACTGCAATTATACGGAGCGCAAGAGCAGAAGAGCTGGGAAGAATGACCGCAGAATGAGGAGCTGAGGCTCCCGGAGAGCCTTTATGCAGCGCACAGTAGCCCTGATTTGTTCTTCTCTGACAATAAAGTGCCAGTTTCAGCACTTAGCCGCACACAGCAAGGGGCAGACCAGCTGTAGTCTTTTACTCAGAGTGAAAAGCCATTCAAAGAATCCTGAGAAATATTAGTTTTTTGCCCTAGTGACTTTTCTTCACAAGAGACTCCATCACAATCCTAAACCTGGGTCACTTTTGACCCAGTGCTGGTGCCAAGGAGGACACTATGGGGCCGATTACGATGTTAGGAAAGCATTCCCGCCAAATTGGGTTAGGAATGCTTTCCAAACGATTCATATTCGGGGAGTCCTACCGACCAATTACAATGTGTCCCGAGGCTTACGGACTCGGTTTGGTCAGACTCCCATTGACTTCAATGGGAGCCTGTGTCCTGAACTAGAGCACAGGCTCCCATTGGAAAAAAGGGTGGGTGGGGAAAACTTTGCACCCTGTGGCGGGCACCCCACGGTGTCTGCCACATTGTGCATTCTTGGGTACCCCACGGGCCACATTTGGTCACCCCTGGGGGAAGGGGGGCCCACAACGGGCCCCAAAGACTGATTCCGAAAGCCGTTTCGTCTCGGTCAAACAGATTTGGAACAACTGTCCGAATCAGTCATCGTAGTCGCTCGTTGGAAACCTTCTCCATCGGGCAGTATGATCCAGATCCGAATGACTCGGACTGCCTGAATCCCATTCGGAACCAAGTTGGACAGCCCGGATTACTTCCTTGCATCGTACTTGCTCGTCTGGAAAAGTTACCGATTTGGTAGGAAACAAGGGTCCCGAATCGGATTCGACAATACCGAATCCCATTGATAGCCCTTCCTAATGACATCATAATCGGCCCCTATGTCACAACTCCTGTGAAGCCTCAATGTATGGCCTTTCTGCTATTAACCTAGTACACCGCCAATACATAGCATGCAATACATTGTATAACAAAATATAGCATCCACTTCATTGACCTAATCACCCCATTACAAGGTAAGTGTAGATAGGTAGATGTGCAGGTAAGAATTGTAGTAGATACTTACATGAATGATTAAGTGGCTTTGATGTTACAGCAGGTCGATCATATCATCCTCAGTGTAGTGTCATTCACAATATCTCTGAATCGAAAGCCATTTTGATTTGCCGTTATTTGAAACCGAAAAGAATGCATACCTGAATTGTGGGCCTATTATCTAAAAGATGTGTCCCCTCACCATCTCAACAACTGTGCATTGACTGACCACTACATCAGCCTGACCACTACTCAATGTTTATTTTCTTCAGCTTCAGTCTAGAGCCTAAGGCTGGAGTTAGAAAAGAACACCTCATTAGGCAAAGTGGCATTAAGTTGAGCTGATGCTGATGGTTGATGTAATAGTTAAAAAGAAGTCATGATATACATCAACATAAATTGCTCTGACTGAAAAAAAATAAGGCAAACGTTTTTTACACTAAGACCACTGTGGGACTTCATAAAGGAGTTACGTGAATACAAACTCCTTCTGTCTGCCATAAGTAGAGATGCATTGAATGATTTGCTAAAATACTAGTCCTGTGAAAACCACCTCTTTTTTGAAGCTCATCCTCAGAGCAAATTAGAAAGAAAAATCCTCTTGCATTCACTCTACAGGCAAACTAGAAAAAATGGCAGATTCCTTACCCTAGCACAAAAAGTCTGTTTTTCTACTGCTTGCTCATCTTGAACCCCAAGACGGGGTCAAGGGAGGTCTTGGCTTCCGAGAGAGGCTCTGTTTGCCAATAGCCAATCAGAATGGGTTTAATATATGGACCCTTTCTACTAACTATAACAGAGACATTGCTAAGGACCATTCTGGTTGGCTGAAGACAGCAAATCAAAGCAGCCAGTAGGTAGGATGCCTGTGAATTAAATGGGCCTGCAATTTTGCATTGGTCTATGGATCACTATGCTATTACCACTTCCAGTTAGCCCCATTTTGTGTACAAAGTAGAGGTCTGAAAATTCAGATTCCATTCCTGTACTGCACAGGTACTATGCTTGACTACATACATCATTGTAGACACATTTTCTGTTAACCTTCTACTGTTTTTCTGGGTAACCAGCTAATCACATACTGCCAGCTCAATTAAACTCTTCTTCTGTTTCACATTGTCTATTACATCCGCCTCCCCAGAACAAAGCCGTGCATCTTGCTGGTGCATTTCCCCATTCCAAACATTTGCACCCTCCCCACAATAAACATCTAACCGTATCAATCTTATCAATCAATCAGGGACTTGTGAAGCACCTTACTCACCCGCAAGGGTCACAAGGCACTGGGGGGGGGATTTAAGCAGTTACGTCTCATCTGAAGAGCCAGGTCTTGAGGCTCTTCCTGAAGGCCTGCAGTGTGGGGGTCCACCTGATGCTAAGGGGGAGTTTGTTCCAGGTCTTGGCCGCGATGTAGGAGAAGGCTCTTCCTCCCGTTCTGCAGATGTGTGGGACTTTGGCCAGGGCAAGGGCAGCGGAGCAGAGGTTTCTCTTGGGTGTGTAAAAATAAATTCTTTTGTTGAGGTATTGGGGTCCGGTGTTGTGGAGGAATTTATAGGTGTGAGTGAGCAGATTGAACGTCACTCTCTGTCGATGGGGAGCCAGTGGAGGTCTTGTAGGTGCAGGGTGATGTAGTTTTGTCGTGGGATGCAGAGGACGAGTCTGGCTCTGGTGTTCTGGATGGTTTGGAGTTTGAGGAGTATAGATCTGTTGATCCTGGCGTAGAGGGTGTTCCAATAGTCCAGTCTGCTGGTAATGAGTGGTGGGTGACAGTCTTTCTGGATTTGTGCAGGATCCATTTGAAGGTCTTGCAGAGAATGCGCAGTGTGTTGAAGCATGTGGAAAATACAGCGTTGAGTATGATGCTGAGGTTGCAGGTGTTGTCCGTGGGGGTGGGAGGGTTGCCAAGGGTGGTGGGCCACCAGGTGTTGTCCCATGCAGAGGGGGTGGATCTGAGGATGAGGACTTCCGTTTTCTCCGAGTTGAGCTTCAGGCAGCTGCTGCTCATCCAGGATGCAGGGTCTTTCATTTATTCCTGGAAACAGTGTCTGGTGATGGCGGGTTCCATGGTGAGGGAGAGGATAAGCTGGGTGTCGTCGGCTTAGGATACTATGCTGAGTCTGTGTTTTTTGACGATGGTGGCAAGGGGGGCCCATGTAGATGTTGAAGAGCATTGGGCTGAGTGAATATCCTTGAGGTACTCCGCAGCTGATCTCTGTGGGTTCGGAGAGGAGGGGTGGGAGTCTGATTCTTTGAGTTCGGCCTGTGAAGAAGGAGCGGATCTAGTCTACGGCCGTACCCTGTATGCCGGCGTCGTGGAGTCTGGTGGTTAGTGTGCGATGGGAGACAGTGTCAATGGCTGCTGAGAGGTGTAATAGGATCAGGGCAGCCGTGTGGCCTTGGTCAAGGAGGGTGCGGATGTCATCCGTGGCGGCCAGAAGGGCGGTCTTGGTGCTGTGGTTGCTACGGAATCCTGATTGGGAGGTGTCAAGGATGAGTTTAACTCAATTAAGTTCTTAAGCTGGTTGTTGACGATCTTCTCAGTGACTTTGGCTGCAAAGGGGAGAAGAGAGATGGGTGTGTAGTTTTTGAGGTCCGTCGGGTCTGCTGAGGGCTCCTTGAGGAGGGGCTTGACTTCAGCGCATTTCCAGTCATCGGGGAAGGTGCCTGTTTCAAGGGTGCGGTTGATAGTATGTCGTAGTTTGGGAGCTATAGCAGAGGTGGCTGTGGAAGATGTGCGGCGGGCAGGGATTGGTGGGGGCTCCAGAGTGTATGCTCTTCATGGTCTTGGCGGTGTCTTCTGTGGTGAGAAGGGTCCAGGTGGTGATCGTAGGCTGGTTGATGTTGCCGGAGGTGGGTGTACTGTAAGCCTGGGCGAAGCACTACGCTACGCTCGCGTAGTTTGCGAAGTTCGCGCTACCTCGCACTACGCGAACTGCACGTAGCACAGTGCGAACACGCGTAGCGTAGTGTTGCGTAGTGCTGCGGTCATTTTTTGCTTGCTCGCGGTCCTCAACGTCAAGTTGGCGACCGCGAGCAAGCAAAATGACATCCCGGCGAGACTTTTTCCTTGTTCGCGATCAGCAACATCAAGTTGGCGATCGCGAGCATGGAAAATAAACCTCCCGGCGAGATTCCCAACGCGAGGAGGTCAGGTTTCTCATTGCGAGGGGTCGCGTATGCTCGCGACCGCTCGTGATGAGAAACTACCAGTTCGCACTGTGCAAGATGCCATTTTCAATGATTGCACAGTGCCGGTTGCTTGTCCGCACTGTGCAATCATTGAAAACAACAACTTGCACAGTGCGAACATGTTACTACGCAGTTCGCGAAGTGCTACGCGTAGCTCGCATAGTGCGAACTTCACTTTGTGTAGAGTGCGGACAAGCAACCGGCACTGTGCAATCATTGAAAATGGCAGCATACGCGACCCCTCGCAATGGAAAAAGTCTCGCCGGGATGTCATTTTGCTTGCTCGCGGTCGCCAACTTGACGTTGAGGACCGCGAGCAAGCAAAAAATGACCGCAGCACTATGCAACACTACGCTACGCGTGTTCGCACTGTGCTACGTGCAGTTCGCGTAGTGCGAAGTAGCGCGAACTTCGCAAACTACGCGAGCGTAGCGTAGTGCTTCGCCCAGGCTTACTGTCGGTGTCTTGGTTACGTTCATCGAAGTTGTTGTGGAGAGTCCTGATCATCTGATGGAAATAGAAGCTGAGTTTGTAGCAGAGGTCCTGGGAGGGAAGGACATCGTAGTATTCGCTGGGGGGGGGTTTGGTGAATTCTTGTATGATGCTGAAAAGTTCCTTAGAGTTGCGGGAGTTGGAGAGAATTCTGTCCTGGATGAAGTTCTTCTTCGTGGTTCTGAAGAGTTGGTGGTGTTCTGTCATGGTGGTCTTGTAGGCGGTGCGTGGTTCCGGGGTTTTGATGTTCCTCCAAGCGTTCTCGAGTCGTAAGCATGTGCGCTTGGATTCTCGGAGGTTGGTGGTGAACCAGGTGGCTTTCATGGTCCGTTGTCTGCCAGAGGACTTGAGGGGGGCGAGTGTGTTTGCGCAGTCGGTGATCCATCTGTGGAGTTCACTGGCTGCAGAGTTGGCGTCAGTCATGGTGGGTGGAGGAGCATGGTTTAGGGCGGAGTTGAGGTGCTCTTCGGTGATCTTTTTCTAGTTCCTGCGCAGGGGCATGGAGTAGGCTTGTGTGTGGTTGGTTTAAAGAAGGAGAAGTGGATGCAGTGTTGGTCGGTCCAGAGGGGTTGCGTGGTGTGGCTGAAGCGAATCTTGTTTCCTCCTGCGAAGATGGGGTCAAGGGTTTGTCCTGCTGGGGGTGGTGATGAGCTGTCTCAGCCCGATGATGGCGAGGTACTCCAGGAGGGTGGTGGAGTTGGGCTCGCAGAGGTTGTCAAGGTGGAAGTTTAGGTCTCTGAGCAGTGCGTAGTTCTTGACTGCACGAGTGTGGGGCGCGATGAGGTTTGCGATGGCAGTGGGCAACGTGGCGCACAGTCCAGGAGGTCTGTTGGTGAGGGTGCTGCGTAGCATTGTTCTGGGGTTAATCTGAACCTGGAAGTGGAGGTGTTCCTTTGGGGGAAAAGGAGTCGTTAGTGCTGGCTGTAGTGAGTCAGAGGGAATTCTTGTGTACAATGGCGAGTTCACCTCCAGGGTTGTTGGGTAGGTCCTTCCTCTGGATCTTGTACCCATCGGGGATGGCGGTTGCGATGTCGGGCACAGATCTGGCATTGGTCCAGGTCTCTGTGAGGAGGGCAACGTTGGGTGAGAGGGTGTTGATGAGGTCCCAGATTTCTACTGCGTGTCTGTGCATGGAGCATACATTGAGGGGGATGCAGCTCAGGGGTTTGGACCCGCTGGCTTCCGGTGGGGGCTTCCAGTGGGCTGGCAGTGTGGGTCCGGAGGTGGGTGAAGGTGCGGCGGCAGTGTTGACAGGAGAACTGGCCTTGGGTGGTGTTCGGTGTCAGCAGCTGGCAGTTTTTATTTCTTCCAGGGTTGAGTGCATGGAGGGTAGCTGGGTCATAGCGGTGGGTGGTCAGAGAACCAGGGTCCCTGGCGCTCGTTGCGGTCAGGTCGGGGACAGGCACAGATGGGCGTGCCTTTAGCATGGCCTTATAGCGACAACTATTAAGTAGAGGTCAGGGGAGGGCGGGACAGCAGGGAGGCGGGAGATCACAGAAAGGGGAGGGGCCTCATGGGCAGCAGCGGCGGGAAAAGGGGACAAGGCAGAAAGGCAATAGATGGGGAGACACAGGGAAAGAAAAGAGAAGCAGGCAAGAGTAGGATAAAAAAGAAATAGGCAAAAAGAGGAGAGGTACAAAGGCAAACGGGTAAGAATAAAGAGGCAAAAGAAAGGCAAGTGTAGAGGCAA
Organism: Triturus cristatus; assembly: GCF_964204655.1. NCBI lineage: Eukaryota > Metazoa > Chordata > Amphibia > Caudata > Salamandridae > Triturus > Triturus cristatus. The sequence continues at coordinate 722,067,651 of NC_140591.1, forward strand.
ATGAATGAGGCACCAGGAGAATGGCCAGAGACAGGACGTCCGAGGTAGCGGGAGGACCGAGGCACAGGGGCCTCGAACACCAGTCAGGCAGCCAAAGTGTCAAGGCCCTTACAGCAGAGATGCTTGAGAGGAGAGCAGTTTCCTGACCAAGAGTTCAGAGGTCTTGCTAGATAAGACAGCAGGTCTTATCTAAAATCAGTGCATGCAAACACCCCATGCATAATCCTAATTTATTTTCCAGCCTCTCCTCCGTGCTCAGAATACAGGGTTTCCTAATGCCCATTATCCTTTCATTGCTTACATCCTCTTGACTTATACATTATATCACCTGTGCATCCCAGAGACTTGGCTAAATTCACACTATTTATATATCTAGGCTCACTTGCTCAGATGGTTATTCTATGATTCGAAAAGACAGACAAATAATATACATCAGTGGTTTTGCTAACATCCACAAAGACACTATGGGGCATATTTCAAAAGAGCTGTGTCGCCCTTGAGCCACGCAACGGGATGCAAGAGCAATGCAACTCTTAAGTTAGATGTATCAAGCAACACGAGGCCACCTTTTCATGGCTTGATAAATCTAGAGTAGCGCAACACAGCACAAATTGCTGCGTTACATTACTCTGCCCCAGGGAAACGCTCCAGGGGTGCAGCACAGGTGTTCCCACTCACCACCAATGGATTTTCACGCATTTTAGATTTACCATCAGTGTTAGACTTGGGAATGCGTCAAAATGCTATGCCTCTCCAGGTGAGGTGTAACACTGCAAAATATCTTTATTTCTCCTTGCTACTTCATCTTTCTATATGTGCTGCAGCACATACGGAAAGAGGAAATGCCTCAGTAGATTGTTTTTGTGCAGTGTGTCTGTAAGACCTGGGGTCTCCAGGCCCTAAGGGGGTAACGTGACACGAGCGGCTGGGCACCCAAAGGCCTGTGTGTTAAGCGACCATACAACACACGCATCCTCTGAAGCAGTAAACGCACACAATAATGGACGCCACACAATAAGGTGAATGCAAATTAATCAGGTTTTATCTAATCAAAGGATCACACGCGGTGATCTTGGAGGGCAATGTATCTTAGCTTATACACATTCACAGTTGCATTACAGTTTCTCATTACCTGTACACTTTAACATGTGCATTACAGTTGTTCATGACCTGTACCCTTCAACATGTGCATTACAGTTGTTCATTACCTGTACGCTTTAACATGTGCATTACAGCCTCTCAGTACTGTTACCTCCGCAACCCCTGCAGTATGAACTTCCCTAGTGCTGCGGGCCGGGGCCTGCACACGTGGCACTACGGGTGTCTATGAAGAAACAAAGGCACATGAGCATAACTGGCGGTCGTATAATGCCTGCCTAGCACCCTGAGCATAAGCGTGGTGGGCACAGTAAGCGCCTTGCACTCGGGACCTTCGCTGGCGAAAGAAGCGCTCGTGGGTTGGTGAATACACAGGAATGATTAGCGCTACTGAGACATAGAACGCATTGAGCACTGTTGAATATAATGGAACGATCAGCGCTACTCTAACATAGACCGCATTGAGCACTGGTAACTACACTTGAGCGATCAGCGCTACTCCAACATAGAGCGCATTGAGCATTGGTAAATACACTTGAGCGATCAGCGCTACTCTAACATAGAACGCATTGAGCATGGGTAAATACACTTGGACGATCAGCGCTACTCCCACATAAAACGCTTTGAACACTGTTGAGTACAATTGAACGATCAACGCTACGGGGACATAGAACGCTTTGAACACTGTTGAGTCCGGCGAACGGCAGTCCCCAGGAGAGGGTAATCCCACGGAGGGGAGACTCACAATTACGGCGGGAAATCCCACGGAGGGGGGAAAGTCACAGTTCCTGCATGCGGTGTCGTTCCCACCGGGCAGGGGATGCACCGGGCCTTCCCACGACTCCCGGGGAGCAGGGGGGGAGCGAGTCTCAGGCCGCCACATGGCCGCGCTACCTCCCAGCCCCCGGGGGTTACCTTGATCTCGTCGCTCGGTTCCGCTCCGGGTCCTCCATCCGGCGCGCGCAACGGCGCGGGACACTCCCGGACACTCGCGCTTCCTTCGGACGCTGCGACGGCAGCGGCGGGGCCCTGGGCTTCTCTGCGGGCTCCGACTTGACACTGACACTTCCCTGAGGCCTACGGGCCGCGGCGGTGATCGCGTTGCGGGTCCAGGCACCCGGGGGGGTCACAAATTAAGCGGGAGCTCGGCCAGCTCCACGCTCGACAGCAGATCTGCACAGGGAGTCACAGGTCAGGTCTGGCAGTGCAGGAAACACAGCGCCAGCACCTGGTCGATCCCCAGCAGTCAGGCAATCAGTCGTTTCACGAAGTTACAATAGTCAGCTTGGCATGAAGTTTCAGGATGGTACTTCTGCAGTTTCAAAAGTCAGTCTTTGTGGCGCAGATGATACTGGCGCCCTTGGGGTTCATTTCCTTGGGGGGTAGGGGATGAGTTGGCGACTAGGTCCTTCCTAGTCAGGCTGGGCAGAGGTTCCCTGGGTCCTCCTACTGCTGGGCAAGATCAGTGGGTTTCACAGGATCCCTCACTCACTTAAGAGGCAGCACCTAAGCCCTGTCACTCTCAGAGGCATAAGTCCCTGGCTAGGCCCTACCGCCTACACTCCTGCATGGATTCTCCAGCTCTGCTTCACCCCATCTGGCCAACTAACTCCAAAAAGTTCCCTCCCTCACTTATGTATCCTTAGGTCAGGTGACCTCTAGCCAAGGCGGCAAAAGTAAAAACCACACCTCCCTTCTAGAAGGTTCCAGCACATTCCAGGAGCTTCCCCATACTACCTAAGGGACAAAAAAGGCGGGCTGGTGTTGCAACATTGTTGTGGGGTTCCAGCCAGCTCCTGGCAGCTAGGGTGCTACTATGAAGACCACTCTGCAGTAGCAGGGGTCTGTGGCAGCCATCTTGGGAGAAGGGAGCACCTGCACCTTAACACTGGTTGGCAATGAAAAGGCGCCCGGAGACCTAAGTCCAACATCAAAAATGAGGGTGGAAAAAATGAGGCACGATCAAAAATAGATGGGGAGACTACCCTAAGGCTGAGAGGTCCAACACGCGTCCCCCCCCCAGCCGAAAGAGGGGAGAGCTACCCAACCTCTAGGGAGTTCTCATTGCTAAGGCGGAAAAACCTGGAGAGACCGTCAGCATTGGCGTGGTCAACTCCGGGCCGATGTTCCACCCGAAAATCCATCCCCTGTAGGGAAATGAACCACCTCAACAACTTGGGGTTTTCGCCTCTCATCTGCATGAGCCAGCGAAGGGGACGGTGGTCGGTCTGGATAAGGAAGTGAGTTCCAAAGAGGTATGGCCTCAACTTCTTCAGAGCCCAGACCACCGCGAAGGCTTCTCTCTCAATGGTGCTCCATCGCCGTTCCCGAGGGAGGAGTCTCCTGGATATGAAGGCCACTGGTTGATCTTGGCCCTCGATGTTGAGTTGCGAGAGCACCGCACCTATGACGTGCTCTGAGGCGTCAGTCTGCACAATAAATTCCTTGCTGAAATCTGGTGTTGCTAGTACTGGAGCGGTACACATCGCATGTTTCAGCGTGTCAAAGGCTTCTTGGCACGCAGCTGTCCATATGACCTTGCGAGGTTGCTTCTTCGAGGTCAATTCCGTCAAGGGGGTTACGATGGTACCATATCCCTTGACGAACCGGCGGTAATGCCCAGTGAGGCCGAGGAAAGCTCGGACCTCTGTTTGGGTCTTGGGGGGCTCCCAAGCCAAGATGGTCTCTATTTTGGCCTGGAGGGGTTGCACCTTACCTCCGCCCACCAGGTGTCCCAGGTACACAACAGATCCCTGTCCAATCTGGCACTTGCTGGCTTTAATTGTTAGGCGAGCATGTTGCAGCGCCTGCAATACCTCCTGGAGGTGTTGCAGATGGTCCTCCCAGGTACCACTGAAGACAGCTATGTCATCCAGGTAGGCCGCTGAGAAGGACTCCAGGAGACAGCTATGTCATCCAGGTAGGCCGCTGAGAAGGACTCCAGGCCAGATAGTACCTGATTCACTAACCGCTGGAATGTGGCCGGAGCATTTTTGAGCCCAAAGGGCATCCCTCGGAACTGGTAGTGGCCCTCGGGGGTGGAGAACGCTGTTTTCTCCTGTGCTCCATCGGGCATGGCAATCTGCCAATATCCTGATGTCAGATCGATGGTGCTGAGGTACCGGGCTGCTCCCAGCCGGTCCACCAGCTCGTCTGCACATGGGATGGGGTGAGCATCTGTCTTCGTGACAGAGTTCAATCCCCGGTAGTCCACACAGAACCGAAGCTCCGGTGTCGTACCCGGTGGGGCCGCTTTCGGTACCAACACCACGGGCTGCTGGAAGGTTCTATCACCCCCAGCTCCACCATCTTTGCCACCTCACGCTGGATGCTATCTTTCACTCGGTCTGAGAGCTGGTGAGACTTGTTCTTCACCGGGGGGCTGTCCCCAGTGTCCACATCATGGGTACACAGATGAGTGATTCCAGGCGTGAGGGAGAACAACGAGGCGAACTGTCCCAGGACATGGCGGCAGTCCCTCTGTTGCTCTGGGGTCAAGGATGGGGAGAGGACTACACCTTCCACCGAACCATCCTTCTCTTGTACCGCTAGAAGGTCAGGAAGAGCCTCACTCTCTTCCTCCTCGCTCCCATCCGTCACCATAAGGAGAGCAAGCTCTGTTCGCTCATGGTGCGGCTTCAGGTTGTTGACGTGGAGTACCCTGAGGGGCTGACGGGGGGTTTTCAAATCTACAATGTACGTGGTCTGGCCTCGTCGCTCCACAATGTCGTACGGACCAGTCCACCGGTCCTGAAGGGCACAAAGCTCCCCAGGTTCCATAACCCACACCTTCTGTCCAACGTCCAACTCGACCGTCCGAGCGTTGCGGTCATACCACTCCTTCATCAAGGTCCGGCTAGCCTCCAGGTTCTCTGAGGCCGTCTTCCACAGCTTGGCCATCTGGCTGCGGAACGCCAGCATGTAGCTGACAATGTCACGGGGAAGCTTCTGTGAAGTCTTCTCCCATCCCTCTTTCACTAAACTGAGGGGACCCCTAACGGGATGGCCATAGAGCAACTCAAACGGGCTGAACCCGACTCCCTTCTGCGGTACCTCCCGGTAGGAGAACAACAAGCAGGGGAGGAGGACGTCCCATTTACGCCTCAAGCCCTCTGGCATGCTTCGGATCATACCCTTCAATGTCTTATTGAAGCACTCTACAAGTCCGTTAGTCTGGGGGTGGTAAGGAGTGGAGAACCGGTAGGTCACCCCACACTCCTTCCACATGGCCTGCATGTAGGCCGACATGAAATTGGAGCCCCTGTCCGACACCACGACCTTGGGGAATCCCACTTGGGTAAAAATCCCCAACAGTGCCCGTGCCACCACCGGTGCAGTGATGGTCCTCAGAGGAATAGCCTCTGGGTACCTTGTGGCGTGGTCCACCAAAACCAGAATGAACCGGTGTCCCGCTGCGGTCGGAGGGTCCAATGGCCCAACAATATCAATACCGACCCTCTCAAAAGGGGTCCCGACCACAGGGAGCGGTTCCAAAGGGACCTTCAATTTAGTCCCAGCCTTGCCACTTGCCTGACAAGACTTACAGGTCTTACAGAAGGTGTCTGAGGCAATCCTCATCCTGGGCCAATAGAAATGAGGGACCAACCGAGCAAAGGTTTTGTCCTGGCCCAGGTGTCCGGCTAAGGGAATCTTGTGCGCTAACTCCAGCAGGAAGGCCCGGTAACATTGGGGGACCACTATGGCCCTCGAAGATCCATGTACCGGCACCCTGGGCTCACTGTATAGGAGACCATCCTCCCAATACACATGATATCCTCCCAACTCCTGACTGCCCACTTGGGCTTCGGCCTGTCGCCGAATGCCTTCAAGCGTGGGGCACGCCCTTTGTACCTGACAAAATTCCTCCCGGGTAGGGCCTCCTCCCACATGCCAGTCAGCAAGGGTCGGCAAGTCCTCCACGGGAACGACATCCACCTCCACGGACTCCGGGGGCACCTCTGCGGACTCCCCATCCATCTCACGGGACGTGTCCTTTACCACCTTTTTTTTTCCTCTTCTGGTGTTGGGTTGGGCCATTATTCCAGGCTCCAACCCAGGGTGAGTTTCATGCTGGGCAGCCATGAACCGCGTGACTACGCAAGTCCACCCTGGTAATCCCAGCATCTCAGTGTGAGCTCGAAACTCGACATCTTTCCACTTGGTGTGCTCCAGGTCGTTCCCTAGCAAGCACCCCACAGGCAAGGCAGGGCTCACAGCAACTCTCAGTAGGACTTTGACTCCTCCCCACTCAAATGGAACACGAGCCACTGGATAGTGACTCAGACTGCCGTCAGCCAATACGGCGGGATGGAACTCCTCGGGGACTACTTGGTCTGGGGACACCAGCCGCCGCACGACAGTGGTCATTCTGGCTCCTGTGTCCCTCAGAGCATTCACCTCCTCCCCGTTAACTCTCACCCTCTGCTGATATTTAGCAGTGTTCGGGGGAAGGGACACTACGGGAACCACCTCCCCGAGTGAAACCAGCGTCAGGCCTGTCCACTCCCCTTCCCTATCTAAGGGCAGCTCCGCCCCAAGCGCTATACTACTACTTTTCCCGCCCGTTGGGGCTGGGGGTCGCTTGCGACACTTGGGATCTCCCTTGTAGTGTCCAATCTCCCCACATTCGTAGCACCGCACAATCCTTGGCTGCTGACTCCTGTCAGGGTAAGTGGGTCTTGTGGAATTGGACGGGGGTGGGGTTCCTACTCCCTTCCCAAACTTATTTTGGGGACCTTTCGAGAACTCCACCTTTTTATCTCCCCCCTCTTTCTTCTGGGGGAAACCCTGTCCGCCTTTCGAGCCATCTCCCCCGGGGCCCTTGTGAGACACCCGGGTGCTCACCCAAATATCTGCCTCCTCCGCAAGCTCACGGAGATCCATCAACTTGCGGTCCACCAGATGTTGGCGCAGCTACGGAAAGCACTTATCCAAGAGGTGCTCCCGTAAAAAAAGATTGTACACCCCTCGATAGTCCTGCACCTCGCTGCCACGCACCCAACCATCTAGTGCCTTTCTCGCATAATCAAAAAAATCCACCCATGTCTGTGTGGACAGCTTATGGCTGCCACGGAACTTCTGCCTGTACCTCTCGGGGTTAAGACCAAACTTTTTCAGTAAAGCCTCTTTCATGGGGGCATACCTGATCTGATCCGCCTTGGCCAAATATAACAGGGTGTCCCTGACGTTGGGAGGTATATACCGATATAACCCACCTCCCCAATTACTCTCGGGTACCCCATGGGCAGTCAAGGCTACCTCGTATGCCTCCAACCATTTAGCAATGTCGTCCCCCACTGTGTAATTGGCAATGAATTCCTTAGGTAGGTAGAACTTTGACTCGTGAGACTCCTTAGGTATGCTGCCACCATTGTCCTTATTGGACGCATTCAATTGGAGGGCGCGCAGCTCCAACTCTTTTAGCTGAAGCTCGTGCGCCAGCTTCTTCTCCTCCATTGCCCATTTCTTGTTCTCTCTCTCTCTTTCTCTTTCATGCTCCAATTTGGCCAGCTCCCATTTTAACTGCCTCTCTTCCCTTCTGTCCTCGTACTCCTCTGGAGACGCGCTCCTCCTAGACCCTGTCCTACTACTGGCCCCAGAACGTCTCCCTGGGGGCACATTTTTAGACACATCTACATTTAATATGTCTAGTACTTCCTGGGCGCTCTCCTCCTGAGGTGCATCTGGCGCCTCCTGTCCCTCATCCTCTCTCCCTTCTGGGTGGGCCTCTACCCATGCCCTAATGGCAGTACGGAGTTCCGGTCCTTTGGCCTTCCGCACCCCAGGCACCCCCATCCCCTGCCCGAACTCTCTCAGTTGCTTTACAGTGTACCCCTCGAGGTCAGCTAACCGGAAATCCATCGTGACAGGTGGGGACCTAGATACTAAGGAAGAAATTCCTAGGATATGGGTGACAGTAACCAGCTAACCAGGATTCTTTCCCACACTCAGCCTGGACAGTGGAATCAATATACACAGCAATCAATGGTTTCAGAGCTTTTTGGAGAAAAACAATAGGCGTTTAATTGTGGCGCCCTCCGCTTCACGGAAGGGTGCTGTATGGTCACAGGTCCTAAAATCCCACCGCTCGCCAACAATGTAAGACCTGGGGTCTCCAGGCCCTAAGGGGGTAACGTGACACGAGCGGCTGGGCACCCAAAGGCCTGTGTGTTAAGCGACCATACAACACACGCATCCTCTGAAGCAGTAAACGCACACAATAATGGATGCCACACAATAAGGTGAATGCAAATTAATCAGGTTTTATCTAATCAAAGGATCACACGCGGTGATCTTGGAGGGCAATGTATCTTAGCTTATACACATTCACAGTTGCATTACAGTTTCTCATTACCTGTACACTTTAACATGTGCATTACAGTTGTTCATGACCTGTACCCTTCAACATGTGCATTACAGTTGTTCATTACCTGTACACTTTAACATGTGCATTACAGCCTCTCAGTACTGTTACCTCCGCAACCCCTGCAGTATGAACTTCCCTAGTGCTGCGGGCCGGGGCCTGCACACGTGGCGCTACGGGTGTCTACGAAGAAACAAAGGCACATGAGCATAACTGGTGGTCGTATAATGCCTTCCTAGCACCCTGAGCATAAGCGTGGTGGGCACAGTAAGCGCCTTGCACTCGGGACCTTCGCTGGCAAAAGGAGCGCTCGTGGGTTGGTGAATACACAGGAATGATTAGCGCTACTGAGACATAGAACGCATTGAGCACTGTTGAATACAATGGAACGATCAGCGCTACTCTAACATAGAACGCATTGAGCACTGGTAACTACACTTGAGCGATCAGCGCTACTCCAACATAGAGCGCATTGAGCATTGGTAAATACACTTGAGCGATCAGCGCTACTCTAACATAGAACGCATTGAGCATGGGTAAATACACTTGGACGATCAGCGCTACTCCCACATAAAACGCTTTGAACACTGTTGAGTACAATTGAACGATCAGCGCTACGGGGACATAGAACGCTTTGAACACTGTTGAGTCCGGCAAACGGCAGTCCCCAGGAGAGGGTAATCCCACGGAGGGGAGACTCACAATTACGGCGGGAAATCCCACGGAGGGGGGAAAGTCACAGTTCCTGCATGCGGTGTCGTTTCCACTGGGCAGGGGGCGCACCGGGCCATCCCACGACTCCCGGGGAGCAGGGGGGGGCGAGTCTCAGGCCGCCACGCTGCCACGCTACCTCCCAGCCCCTGGGGGTTACCTTGATCTCGTCGCTCGGTTCCGCTCCGGGTCCTCCTTCCGACGCGCGCAACGGCGCGGGACACTCCCGGACACTCACTCTTCCTTCGGACGCTGCGATGGCAGCAGCGGGGCCCCGGGCTTCTCCGCGGGCTCCGACTTGACACTGACACTTCCCTGAAGCCTACGGGCCACGGCGGTGATCGCGTTGCGGGTCCTGGCACCCGGGGGGGGGGCACAAATTAAGCGGGAGCTCGGCCAGCTCCGCGCTCGACAGCAGATATGCACAGGGGGTCACAGGTCAGGTCTGGCAGCGCAGGAAACACAGCGCCAGCACCTGGTCGATCCCCAGCAGTCAGGCAATCAGTCGTTTCACGAAGGTACAATAGTCAGCTTGGCATGAAGTTTCAGGATGGTACTTCTGCAGTTTCAAAAGTCAGTCTTTGTGGCGCAGATGATACTGGCGCCCTTGGGGTTCAGTTCCTTAGGGGGTAGGGGATGAGTTGGCGACTAGGTCCAACCTAGTCAGGCTGGGCAGAGGTTCCCTGGGTCCTCCTACTGCTGGGCAAGATCAGTGGGTTTCACAGGATCCCTCACTCACTTAAGAGGCAGCACCTAAGCCCTGTCACTCTCAGAGGCATAAGTCCCTGGCTAGGCCCTACCGCCTACACTCCTGCGTGGATTCTCCAGCTCTGCTTCACCCCAACTGGCCAACTAACTCCAAAAAGTTCCCTCCCTCACTTATGTATCCCTAGGTCAGGTGACCTCTAGCCAAGGCGGCAAAAGTAAAAACCACACCTCCCTTCTAGAAGGTTCCAGCACATTCCAGGACCTTCCCCATACTACCTAAGGGACAAAAAAGGCGGGCTGGTGTTGCAACATTGTTGTGGGGTTCCAGCCAGCTCCTGGCAGCTAGGGTGCTACTATGAAGACCACTCTGCAGTAGCAGGGGTCTGTGGCAGCCATCTTGGGAGAAGGGAGCACCTGCACCTTAACACTGGTTGGCAATGAAAAGGCGCCCGGAGACCTAAGTCCAACATCAAAAATGAGGGTGGAAAAAATGAGGCACGATCAAAAATAGATGGGGAGACTACCCTAAGGCTGACAGGTCCAACAGTGTCCCTGCCTGCACAAAAACAATCCTGCTTACAAAGCAGGCATCCTTGCACTATGGAACTAGGCAGAATATTGTGCACCAGCACTGGAAATGACAGGAATGTGCTGTGTACGGCACATTCCTGCCCTTTCCCAATCAGGCAGCTCAGTGCAGCAAGATGACTTGCTGGGCTGCATGCATGATTATTTGTTAAACATGCCCCTATGTCTTTCAATAACCACTCATGAGTGGCTTAAGATTACTGTAGCCCTATCAGCTTTTAAGACTCACCTTCAAATTACTTAGCATCCTCCAATTGAGAAAGCAGTTATTGACACAGAGATCTATGACCATCTGTCATAAACTATCTTATCTATCGCTTAACAACATGTTTCATAGAGACTTTTGCATTGAATGTTTGAAACAGTAAATTGAAGATGTTCAAGCAACTTGAGTCTGCCTTGTAACTTCACAATCTCCTTAACTTGTCCTTTCCGGTGGCCGAAGATGGCCACTGTATGGTTAAGGTGGCAGCAGCTCAGGGTCTGATTTCTGCACTGTTGGTCATCCCAAATCCAGTGCAATACAAACTGTTCTTTCCTACAATATCAGCTACAGAGACATACTTTTTACCTAACCTGAGAATAACATGCTTGATACATGTAGAATATTACACCGGCTGCCTTTTGACTCGTCTGTTCTCCAGGGCATGGGTAGTCTTTGCTTTGTGCATCAGTCCTGTATTAAATCCCACCTTAGACGACCACTGAGTGCTGAAAGCACCTTTCTATAGAGCAAGTCCTGCCAAGTACCTATCTCCGCTGCAAGCCCTGACAAGCCCCAGCAAGCCTCATTGAGTGGATCTAGTGCCCGTACCTCAAGAAGTGTGGCAAATAAACAGCGACTGGCAACTAATAAAGTTACAAGCAAGGGTCAGCAGGGCTAGCTTCATGTGCAACACTGAAATACCCTGCACAGTTCTATGGACTCTACTACAACCCACAAACAAAGCAGCGTGCCATCTGCAGATCTCAGAGAGGGGGCAGTGTGAGTACTTGAACAATGAACATAGAGAGAACTTTGAACTGACCTATGATAAAAGAAATTAGAAAACTGGTGCCTGTACTACATCTTCCCTTTGTGACCCGGAGAATGTAGATGATCCCCATGCTCATGCCGTGGCAGGTGCAGCACAAGCCTGCATGCTATACCTCAAGTTCTCTCCTCCAGGTTTGCTTGTGCACCAATTATGAGGTCTATATCAGGTGGGGACCTAGATACTAAGGAAGAAATTCCTAGGATATGGGTGACAGTAACCAGCTAACCAGGATTCTTTCACACACTCAACCTGGACAGTGGAATCAATATACACAGCAATCAATGGTTTCAGAGCTTTTTGGAGAAAAACAATAGGTGTTTAATTGTGGCGCCCTCCGCTTCACGGAAGGGTGCTGTATGGTCACAGGTCCTAAAATCCCACCGCTCGCCAACAATGTAAGACCTGGGGTCTCCAGGCCCTAAGGGGGTAACGTGACACGAGCAGCTGGGCACCCAAAGGCCTGTGTGTTAAGCGACCATACAGCACACGCATCCTCTGAAGCAGTAAACGCACACAATAATGGACGCCACACAATAAGGTGAATGCAAATTAATCAGGTTTTATCTAATCAAAGGATCACACGCGGTGATCTTGGAAGGCAATGTATCTTAGCTTATACACATTCACAGTTGCATTACAGATTCTCATTACCTGTACACTTTAACATGTGCATTACAGTTGTTCATGACCTGTACCCTTCAACATGTGCATTACAGTTGTTCATTACCTGTACGCTTTAACATGTGCATTACAGCCTCTCAGTACTGTTACCTCCGCAACCCCTGCAGTATGAACTTCCCTAGTGCTGCGGGCCGGGGCCTGCACACGTGGCGCTACGGGTGTCTACGAAGAAACAAAGGCACATGAGCATAACTGGCGGTCGTATAATGCCTTCCTAGCACCCTGAGCATAAGCGTGGTGGGCACAGTAAGCGCCTTGCACTCTGGACCTTCGCTGGCGAAAGGAGCGCTCGTGGGTTGGTGAATATACAGGAATGATTAGCGCTACTGAGACATAGAACGCATTGAGCACTGTTGAATACAATGGAACGATCAGCGCTACTCTAACATAGAACGCATTGAGCACTGGTAACTACACTTGAGCGATCAGCGCTACTCCAACATAGAGCGCATTGAGCATTGGTAAATACACTTGAGCGATCAGCGCTACTCTAACATAGAACGCATTGAGCATGGGTAAATACACTTGGACGATCAGCGCTACTCCCACATAAAACGCTTTGAACACTGTTGAGTACAATTGAACGATCAGCGCTACGGGGACATAGAACGCTTTGAACACTGTTGAGTCCGGCGAACGGCAGTCCCCAGGAGAGGGTAATCCCACAGAGGGGAGACTCACAATTACGGCGGGAAATCCCACGGAGGGGGGAAAGTCACAGTTCCTGCATGCGGTGTCGTTCCCACCGGGCAGGGGGCGCACCGGGCCTTCCCACGACTCCCGGGGAGCAGGGGGGGCGAGTCTCAGGCCGCCACACGGCCGCGCTTCCTCCCAGCCCCCGGGGGTTACCTTGATCTCGTCGCTCGGTTCCGCTCCGGGTCCTCCTTCCGACGCGCGCAACGGCGTGGGACACTCCCGGACACTCGCTCGTCCTTCGGACGCTGCGACGGCAGCGGCGGGGCCCCGGGCTTCTCCGCGGGCTCCGAGTTGACACTGACACTTCCCTGAAGCCAACGGGCCGCGGCGGTGATCGCGTTGCGGGTCCTGGCACCCGGGGGGGTCACAAATTAGGCGGGAGCTCGGCCAGCTCCGCGCTCGACAGCAGATCTGCACAAGGGGTCACAGGTCAGGTCTGGCAGCGCAGGAAACACAGCGCCAGCACCTGGTCGATCCCCAGCAGTCAGGCAATCAGTCGTTTCACGAAGGTACAATAGTCAGCTTGGCATGAAGTTTCAGGATGGTACTTCTGCAGTTTCAAAAGTCAGTCTTTGTGGCGCAGATGATACTGGCGCCCTTGGGGTTCAGTTCCTTGGGGGTAGGTGGATGAGTTGACGACTAGGTCCTTCCTAGTCAGGCTGGGCAGAGGTTCCCTGGGTCCTCCTACTGCTGGGCAAGATCAGTGGGTTTCACAGGATCCCTCACTCACTTAAGAGGCAGCACCTAAGCCCTGCCACTCTCAGAGGCATAAGTCCCTGGCTAGGCCCTACCGCCTACACTCCTGCGTGGATTCTCCAGCTCTGCTTCACCCCAACTGGCCAACTAACTCCAAAAAGTTCCCTCCCTCACTTATGTATCCCTAGGTCAGGTGACCTCTAGCCAAGGCGGCAAAAGTAAAAACCACACCTCCCTTCTAGAAGGTTCCAGCACATTCCAGGAGCTTCCCCATACTACCCAAGGGACAAAAAAGGCAGGCTGGTGTTGCAACATTGTTGTGGGGTTCCAGCCAGCTCCTGGCAGCTAGGGTGCTACTATGAAGACCACTCTGCAGTAGCAGGGGTCTGTGGCAGCCATCTTGGGAGAAGGGAGCACCTGCACCTTAACACTGGTTGGCAATGAAAAGGCGCCCGTAGACCTAAGTCCAACATCAAAAATGAGGGTGGAAAAAATGAGGCACGATCAAAAATAGATGGGGAGATTACCCTAAGGCTGACAGGTCCAACAGTGTCCCTGCCTGCACAAAAACAATCCTGCTTACAAAGCAGGCATCCTTGCACTATGGAACTAGGCAGAATATTGTGCGCCAGCACTGGAAATGACAGGAATGTGCTGTGTACGGCACATTCCTGCCCTTTCCCAATCAGGCAGCTCAGTGCAGCAAGATGACTTGCTGGGCTGGGCTGCATGCATGATTATTTGTTAAACATGCCCCTATGTCTTTCAATAACCACTCATGAGTGGCTTAAGATTACTGTAGCCCTATCAGCTTTTAAGACTCACCTTCAAATTACTTAGCATCCTCCAATTGAGAAAGCAGTTATTGACACAGAGATCTATGACCATCTGTCATAAACTATCTTATCTATCGCTTAACAACATGTTTCATAGAGACTTTTGCATTGAATGTTTGAAACAGTAAATTGAAGATGTTCAAGCAACTTGAGTCTGCCTTGTAACTTCACAATCTCCTTAACTTGCCCTTTCCGGTGGCCGAAGATGGCCACTGTATGGTTAAGGTGGCAGCAGCTCAGGGTCTGATTTCTGCACTGTTGGTCATCCCGAATCCAGTGCAATACAAACTGTTCTTTCCTACAATATCAGCTACAGAGACATACTTTTTACCTAACCTGAGAATAACATGCTTGATACATGTAGTATATTACACCGGCTGCCTTTTGACTCGTCTGTTCTCCAGGGCATGGGTAGTCTTTGCTTTGTGCATCAGTCCTGTATTAAATCCCACCTTAGTCGACCACTGAGTGCTGAAAGCACCTTTCTATAGAGCAAGTCCTGCCAAGTACCTATCTCCGCTGCAAGCCCTGACAAGCCCCAGCAAGCCTCATTGAGTGGATCTAGTGCCCGTACCTCAGGAAGTGTGGCAAATAAACAGCGACTGGCAACTAATAAAGTTACAAGCAAGGGTCAGCAGGGCTAGCTTCATGTGCAACACTGAAATACCCTGCACAGTTCTATGGACTCTACTACAACCCACAAACAAAGCAGCGTGCCATCTGCAGATCTCAGAGAGGGGGCAGTGTGAGTACTTGAACAATGAACAATGAACATAGAGATAACTTTGAACTGACCTATGATAAAAGAAATTAGAAAACTGGTGCCTGTACTACATCTTCCCTTTGTGACCCGGAGAATGTAGATGATCCCCATGCTCATGCCGTGGCAGGTGCAGCACGAGCCTGCATGCTATCTCAAGTTCTCTCCTCCAGGTTTGCTTGTGCACCAATTATGAGGTCTATATCAGGTGCCAGAGCATCTTATGAACTGAGGTGGGTCATCTAGGGAAATTATTCTCAGAGCGTGGAACTTAAAAAACCTCAGGGCGGGCTACAAATAGAGAGGTGACTTTTTTGTAATGACTGTCTTAAATTTGGGAAAAGGAGACCCAAGCTTGTTATGTAAAAATCTGATTTAAAAACTAAAGGTACATATTAGATGACACAACTAAAAGACAAAAGCAGGACAAAGTTGCCATAGAGAAACTCCAGCGAACATTTGGGGGGAGCGTAATGGATACATAGGGAAATAAGTAGCTGCTTCCATACATTTGATGAAAGAAATAACCAAATCTCACCCTCTCTGCCTGATCAGTTGTGTCTCTAATGGGTTGCTGAGTCCCTACACTAGCTACTCAATCTTCACCACTTAAACCGGCCATTCAGGTAATATGGACCATAAAAAATAACATTCCAAATCCCCACTGAATAATTATAGGCTTGACTTAAACCCCAAAACTAAAATTAAGGGAGGAGAGCTGGATGATGATCTAAAGCCAGGTCCAGAGCCCAAGGTGATCTGAAACTAGGGCTGTGTGTTAAATCAGATTGGGCGCTAAAGTGGGTCAGCTATAACTGTGGTACAAATAAACATATCATGGCCGGCCAATAAAGAAAGGAGTCCTTGTCCACGTGCAGATGTTCAAGATGACAGTGATCTTATCCTGTGGAGAAAGTAAGATGATGTTAGGAATAAGAACTCAGAAACATTGATCATACAGACATCTTTCCAAGCCTCACATAGAATTTAGCAGCCTCAAGGGTGTACTTAAAGGGTTACATCACAATGGGGAAGCTCCTCCCAGAGCAAGCTGGGGATGACAGAACTGGAGAGAAACATACCTCTCCTGTTATAAATGGAAGGGCTCTTAGTGGAAGAAGCTTGTATTCTTCATCCTTGGGACATCCAGTTTTGGTGGAGATGGGCAGTATGTCTTAAGCAATGAGCTCTAAACTTAAAAACAAATTGAATAAGACTAAACAGGTGCACACAGAATGTCAGAGAACATCACACACTATGCAAGTGCCACAGACTTTGCTGTGACAAACCAATTCTCTATACTGAGGTTAAAAACTCATCACAGGGAAATGAGCACAACATGGAGGAAGAGGGTCTAACTGGGTCAGACACTATCTTTGACCCTGACTCTCAATTGCAATACTCAGTACCATGCCTTACTATCCAAGAAATGTTTAAATGTTGACTTTGAATCTGACTCATAGTCTGATCTAGATATAGCTCCTCCTATTGGCAAAAGGCATGAGGGACTGGTTATGGAACTATCATCAAGGAAAAAAACATAAAGACTAACCACATAGAAGGCAAAGATAAAAAGCAGATATCAAGAAAGCTTACATCTCCGATATGAATGGCTGATATACTTTACCAAATACTTACAGCGGTACAAGAATCTAACTTCAAACAAGAGACTACAGAGAAAGAAGTCACAGACATATAGGGGCAACTCGAAAAGATGGAGTAACGATATGAAGACTTTGATAAAAGAGTAAAGGAAGTAGAAGGGAAGATCATAACCCTAGAATAAATATGGTCTCCCAGGAAAGAAGCAACAGACATGACCAAGAAGGCGTACCTATTTAAAAAGAATTACAAAAAAAGAAAGAAGATCTGGAAAATTGCTTTTGGAAACCAAATTTAATATTTTTGAGTGATCCCAGAAGGCTCTGAAGGAGAGACTCTAATCGAGAGTTTTCTTGAGAAAGCATTTAGAGTAATTATTTTCTCAGATATTCCGGTGGAAGACTTAACCATCACCAAAGCTCATCAAGCTCTCTTTCAGGAGCTCACATGTGCCCTTCCCCTTGTACAATATTTGCATTTTTCTTAGATTGTAGAATCACAGAATAAATTCTGAAAAAACTTCAGTTTTTCCATAATCTTAGCATACCATTTGTTTTTCAACAATGTGACACAGTGGCCTCCATTCTCTAAACCCTGGCTGTGACAGATGTAGACACCCCAGAAATCCAATGACATTAGATATTCTGCTTCATTAATTGAGGCTGGAGTAGGACTGGGCCTCAAAATTGTGTGACTCTAATATCTGGCAGTAATACAAATTTCAATGCAACAAACTCCTTAAGGAAAAAAAGTTTCCAACGTCTCTTTAGCTTTTGCATGCCCATGCAACAATTCTAAATTTTCTCCTCTATTGCTCACACCATTCTATGTATCTCTAGGTGTGATTTATGCAGTCTCTGAGACATCAGTAGAACAGATTGAGTTTGAATTCTCTGAAGATTTGCCCTTAAATGAAATTTACCACTAAACGGATGCATATCCAAACAAATATTTTGCTAGTCCACTTCTACAAGCATTAGTCTTGTACAATTCAGCAATCTTTCACAGAGTTCACATTAGAATGGCAGTGAGGTTGATTTAACGTGACACAACCAATGTAGAAAAAGCGAATGGATGCATTTAATCAGAGAAAGTTGCCACAGATATGGGAATAATTTGATGGGGCTTGCTGTTCACCAATAAAGCTGGAAATATTTGTGAAAGCCACCGAGTGGTTCTAAATGTTACATTCACTCACTTGCACATACACATACAAGCCCAAATGCCCTCCCATTAAAGGTTTTAAAGACCCAATTTGCAGACACAGGGGAGAAATTAAAATGGAAAAAAACATCATGTTAAGAATTTTGCGAATCTCATCTCCCTCACCATACTTCTGTTTATACACAGTTCTGTGCTTAATGATTTCCTTTGTGGTAGCATTATCCATTATAGAGTATTTACATTACTCTGACTCCTTCAGAGTGTATGGATGCACCTTTGAATAAACTGAGTCTAAATCTTGATCTGCTTCATAATAAATCTTTGCTTAATTACCTGAATAACCTAAGGATTTTTGATCCATTCCCAGCATCACGTGTTTGAGTATTTTCTGAACACTCCCAGTTCAACCCTGGAGCACCAATGATAGACAACAACAACATTGTACTTCAGTGAGCACATTAATTGCCACCCTAGAAGTGTTTTTAATTTTTAGGGTTTAGAACAGCATTCTAAATACTCAGCAGGATTTTCTACTGCCTTCAAGAGATCTGAAAATGGACTATCAAATGTCTAAGAGGGCATGTATTCCTGTTATTACAGAATGTATTTTTGAGATTTTCACCTCCAAAAACAGTGTGACGAACAGGAATTTGAATTTAAGATTATATTAGAAAGTATACCCCAACTATATATCATTGTCATTGTTATAAAGTCAAACATACATCTGAGTTTAGGTAGGGTGTCAATGTGTTGGAAGAAAATATATTGTAGAACGCTGACTCTATGATATGTTTAGAGGAAAATCAAAACAATATACTGTGTGGTAAAACATGTGACCAGGTGATCCTTTAGTATATAGGTTAGTTAGGCAGTTTCTATAACTGAACACATTCTTTGATTTGATCTACTTTTTGTATTGAACACTTGGACACAGTAATAGAACTCAATAAGACTTAACCTTTTGTGTCTGACACTAGCTACCTGTGTGAGTGTCCATGTCTGTGTGGGTGTGTTTTTTTCAAAAACGTAATATAAAACAAATATATATTTTATAGGTTTCATTCATGTCATGGTTGCTATGATGGTTGTGAGGTGGTGTGAGACCTTTTAATTGTAGTCAGCTAGTGTAGTTTAGTACATATTCCTTTGTGGAGAAAGGTTCACCTTGGCCTAAGACCAAGATCTCAAGGCACACCTCAGTACTTCATGAAAATGTAACAAGACTAGGCAGGTTCATATTCTTTGGTAGAGAACAGATATTTTAACAAATGTTTTCTAAACTTTAAAAGCAAATAACGCTGGGAAGGAACACTTGTTATAGTGAAAAGTTATAGGTTCGCATATCAGGCTGGACCTTGAACTGTCTACAGTTTTTTGCAAAAATCTTTTCATCATTAAAGAACTGCATTGTTTAACAAACTAAATACATGTCATAAAATTTTCCTTTTTACAGTTCACCTCAGAATATAGTTGCAAGTGACATTGGTAAGAATCCCTTATGTAAATGAGAATTATGGTGAATGCTTCAACATCCTTACTTTTGTCAAATGAATTGCTGGGATGGTTTTGGATAGGTAAAGATTTCAAAAACAAAGAGTAAACAATAAATATAGGCACCATGCAGCTAGAGATTGTACAACATTTGCAAATATTTTTGAAGCCTGCATGTCTAAGAGTGTTACATACTTGGTATACGCCAGTTTTAATTGTTTTGCAAGGACCCAAACCCATTTGTTCCCATTGGCGCATACATTTGTGCATACTGAATAATTCACAGGATGCGATACTATGTTCTTTGACTAACTGCATTTAATTACTGCTAACAGCTGAGTGTTTCATTCTTTATTATTCCAGTTTGTGAAGCAGGGTCTAGTTTTACCATATTGTGCCCAAAGCCCATTCTACCCACATCTATAACATGACAGTCTCAAATGTCCCTGTCAGCCCATAGACCGGGTTGTGCTAAAACTTTCCACACTGTCTTGAGTGCCTCACACCCTCCTATAATCTCAGATGTATCTTTCCTATGAAGGCCAATCACCTCAGGTCACTGTCTTTCTGATGAACAAGTCTTCAAGCCCCTGTCCTCTACCTGTACATCTTTCTGAATATGAAGAAGATGTAGCAGTACCAGGATGCATCTGTCATCTAGAAGATCAGATAGGCTAAGAGTAGGAGTGGGGTCCAACGGGGACTTTCCACAGCTTTGGAAACTAAAATAGTGAGAGGGCTTAAAATATACTATAGCCTTAAAAGGAGCTTCCCCCTCAAAGCTTCCGAGAGGTGACGCAAAGTGTTTGTGATAAAAAGTTAAAAATGTTGTTGTGTTCCGCCGTCAAGCACCTGCCAAAATTAGATCTTGCAGTCAACGGTTCCTCATTTCAAATGTATAAATGGACTACTTATCTTCCCATTCATTGACCACCTCATACAGTGTATATTTTCGCACAACAATGGTGCTCCCGGTCTACCATTTAATTTAGCATTTTGATTGAGGTTCTAATGCTTCATCGTGTTTTGATATTCATTTTCTCTCTCTTTCTCTTTTTCTTTGCGTTGCCGGGATTTTAAACTTATTAGATTGCATGTTTTTGTTCCTGATCTGCGATGCGTATTTGACATTTGTTACTTGCTAGATTGCATGATGTTAGTTTTGATTTATGATGTGTCTTTGACATTAATTGTCTACTTTTTTCAAATAAATTGTGCCACTCTTGACTCAGTTCCTGCATTTCACACGTGTCTTATTATTTTAGAGAGAACATTTCTGCGCTAAATTATGTGGTAAAAACCACCCTCTAACACTTGTGCCATTTTCCCAGAATGGAACCTAAGTGCCCAAGCAAGAATCATTTAATCTCAGTAAGTGCAGTGATCCATCATCTGCAGTTCCCATCAATGCTGACCTTTAGAATTGTAGGACTACAATGTCGCATTCCACAGCCAAAACTTGAACTATATTGTGCTCATGGAACCTTGGTTCTGCCCTTTCTCAATACCATTATTTGATCTAATCCAACAACCAGATTATAATATAGTTCCCAAAAGAATTGAGGATTCTGTTATCTACAAAAAGTCCCTTAAATGCAAATGAATCAACTTTAATAACTCTTCTTCTTTTAATGATTTGATATGGTCATTACTAACACCCATCAGCAATTAAGGCTATACAACTTATATTAGAAAGCACTTGTAGAAAATAGCTTCATTAAAGGTTTCCTTAATTACAGCACTCACCCTCTCACCTCCTCTGGTGACCACATTTTCCTGGAAGATTTCAATCTCAGGTTTCAATCCCCACTGGTAAAAGTACACACTCACATACACATCACTTCTCAAATCATTCCCATCTGACAACAACACTGCACCTCCACAATATATACTAATGGCTCTACTGACTTTATTACTGTCAAGATAGACCACCTGCAAACGTCTAACCCTTTCATTTTGAATTTGTCAGATCACATTTCCATTTCTTACAAAATCCAGATGCCAAACTTGAAAATGTAATTGTAAAATCAAGAGACATTTAACTCTTTGATAAAAAGTTCTATATCCCACGGCCTTCCATAAAAAAACGGGCTGTCTGCAAACGCCTCCAATTTAGTAGAACATTATATTTATGCCATATCTGTATCTAAATCAGCTTGTAGAATTTCTGTATCTATATTAGCATGTTTATTCTGATTTAGATACAGCTGGTGTGCCAATTTGTTTATTTTGATCTTCATCAGAAAAAAACAAATTGGTCCCTATTGTCTCTAAACCACAAAGAGAAAAATAACTTCAAATTGATATAAAGTTGACATATGTAATGTGTGTAAAATATTTCAAGCCACCGTAAGGGAATGGAAAAAATCCATGAGAAGCACCCGCATCCCTAAATTTAAAGTACACAGGAAAACAAGAAAGGAAACTGTATCACACAAAATATTTATTCCTAATGCTGAACCCTGCTTGGACACCAAACTGCTTTATAGAACTCAACTTGTCCAGAATATTCAGTGACCTTCCTGAGAATCTGCCCAACAGACACTCATAAAAGCTAAATGTAATCACTCCCACTTCTCCAGCTAAATAATTGCAATTAGGGATGTCTCAGTCAAAGGCACCTATGGACAATAAAAGTCTCTGGTAATCTGGAATGTTTATACCCCCACTGTCTACCAAAAATACGTCAGTGAAAGATATTTCTAACTTTAAGCCATCACATTTCTCAATCTGCACTGATTTCATCCTCTCTGGCTAAGTAAGATTCAGTTGCCCTCTGATTACAATTCTTGAACGCCTAATTAAATCAGGATATTATATAATTATCTCCTAAGATGGGACATGCCTGTTTTCTCCTTAATAAACCTTATATGACAGTGATACGCTGTACATCCACACTCCCATTATAGGTCTTTCTTTCCTCATTAAGAATCTTGAAAGATGTGTCACCTACCAATCATAGGATTATGCCAGAAATATTCAGTTGCTAGGAAACCTCAGATATAGTTTTCATTCTTGTCAGAGTATGGAAATCTCCCTCCTCGAAACTGTCAACAACACTCTTTCTGTCTTTTATGAGGAAAACCTCTTCACCTGGGTCCTTCTCAATTTATCAGCAGCCTTTAATATTGATGTACCCCTCCACAAAGTGCACTGACTCCCTGTGTTCAGGGTTGTAATTATGCTATTTCAAGAATGGAAACCAATAAATGCATACATAAATAAAACTCCTCTTCTAGATATCAATAGGTACTTCTAGAAGTAGGAACACCTATCCTTATCTGTCCTGAATTATTGTGATCAACATATCTATTTGCCATGGTTGTACTTAAAGCATGTTTGCCAACTCTGTTCTCTGTACTTTAAAACATCTTCAAACAGTTTCAGAGTGGTGTTATCACATTCCTTTGGACAGCCAAATGGGCACAATGGACTACTAAATGCTTAAGGCTCCTGATTTCCAAGGGTGGACTGAGTTTGTTTGATTTTACATACTATTATTGGGTGGCATTGACAGAGGAACAAACATGGAATCCTCTTCTTAGTTTGTGCCTTCAGTGGAGCCACTGCAGTTAAAGCTTCATTAAGAACACAGAGATCTCCATATGCTTCAACATGGTAGGCAGTCCTCTGACAGTGAAGGATGTATTATTTTGATTATTTGGCAGAGATGAGCAAATAAGAAGTTTGGGTGGAGATGTGTTCTAATTTGAAGACTTTGGTGCAGATATGAGCTCATTGTCCTTTTTCTATCCTTACCTTTGCACCCCAATTAATTGCCATAGCATGGGGAGTCCACAACGCAACTGAAGAGGCAGCAAGACAGCCAGGGCACATCAGGGACTTCATCCTTGAACTGTCCTTGCGGCAGGAGTTGCTGATCCCGTCCCGCGTGCCTGGAGGCACTTCTCAAAACCGGCACAGGGCTCCTACGGCGCAAAGCCCAAGCCAAGGGCACATCTCTCTGCGCCCACCTGTGGCCGAACGAGGCCGGGCTGGGCCTACCCTCTTGGCTGGTGATTTCAGACAACTGCAGCTCAAGGGACACAGTAGCCTAGGAGTGAATCACGGAGAAGATTCGGTTGTAGCGTTGTTGGTCAGTGTAATTTTTGATTCCCTATAAACTATTGCTGTGGGGCGGAGGCCTATTGTAACATTTTAATACTTGGATTTTCTTGCATATACCAACAATGGGGAAGAGAAAGGCTATGCACACTGATCATCTGAATAGTAGCAAGGGGGCTACTATTGACTCCTTTTTGGCCAAAGCAGTGGAAGCCATTTCAAAAGAGATAGACAAAGCAGAGAGGAGACTTTCTATGGGTTTGGTTGGTCTTCCAGCACCTGCACTTACGCCTGACAAAGTAGTTGACACATCAGATAGGATCCAACTGGCTAGTAACTCTGACAATTCACATGCCCCAGCCATTGGAGACCTAGTGCAAGAGGGGAGAGAGGAGCGTTCAAGAGCCTCCATAGTTACTTAATAAAGAAGGGGCGACACCAGTTGTTTCCCCAGCACCTAAAAGACTGCATAAAACAAGAAAGAAAAATGAGCCCTTACGGAGAGGAGAATCGTCACTGCTACAAACTAGCAATGATAGACATGGGTGATGTTTGGAATACTTTGAAAAAAACTCTCACGGATGTGCTGGCTGATTTTACATCGCAGCTCTGGGACAAATTGGACAACGTTTTGTCTGTTGGAAACTGCCCCCATAGTTCCCCCTCCCCCTATTGTGCAACCACAGGCAGCTGGTAATATAAATGGTTGACCACGTAACAAGCCTCTGGCAGAGAAAGGACCTCTGAGTCAACTGATTGATCCTAGTAGGAAGTAGTAGTAATTCCAATCCCCATGTGGGTAGATTGATAAGGGACGCTGGAGAAAGGGGGGTGCAACATGCTAAAGTAGACGAGCACGAGCAGGTCAGGGCTAATCGAGACATCTTAAATACTGCAGGCCTACCGATAATTGATTTGCCCCCGTAATGTTGCCCCTATACTGTGGTCCTGGTTGCGGTCCACGGTCTAGGTACACATAACAGTGAAACCATAGATAACCTGATTAACAAGGTGGCACACTTGCTAGGTACACGTAGCAGGTTTAAAGTTTCAGACCACACTAATATTCTGTTGGCAAGAAGGGTTGCCTGGATGGGTCGCTCGAAGAAATCATTTAGGGGGGATGTCATGATTGTTAACATTAGATTTCCAGCAATGGTGCACAACATCCTGAGACACTCTGCTGAGTTCCCTTTCTATGCCTCAGCGATTAAACCTCTCCCTCTAGGTTTTTTCTACAGACCTCCACCAAATACCCTAGTAAAGGACCCTGTCTATGGTTGGGAGGGGGGTGATCCTGTATGTGAAAGGCCAGAAACATATTTAAATTTCTATGCCCCATTGTCAGATTTAAATGGCTGGGATTGAATGGTAGAGGGAGCGGAATATAATAAAACGCAGATAATTCCAACTGAACTGATAAATCAGGACACTATGTCTAGGGATCCTCAGAAGAGTGCTATTTCAGTTCAACTGATTGATAACACCATCCCTTCCTGCCAGTCATAACACTGGGGGGCCGAGATAGTTCCTGACAAATCAGATAATTGTCATAGTGGGGGGATGAGCTTGATATCTTAGAATGTGGCAGGTCTAGCTCTTAAATTTGGAGACGTGAGATGGATTAAGTTTATAACCTCTCACAAGATCATATGTTTACAGGAGACCTGGGAGCCAGAAAAAACATTATTTCTGGAAGGCTATAAGCTCTTTTTCCTCCCATCAGAAGGGTTGCCCTCTGGCCGTGCAAAAGGGGGTCTTATTAATTTTATAGCACTTGATTTCGGTGCATCTATAAAAATGCTGAAAAGAGATTCTAGAGTGGTACAAGGGCTTAAGATAGTGGCGGGAAGAAATTTAGGATTCATGCTAATACATTTTTACACGAAAAAATAAGACTCAAGGTCCCTCAAGTTTGACAGATCTTTCTGGGTTTCTTGAGTCGTAACAGGCTGATGATTTTCCTCAGGAAAATCTTGTGCTGCTTGGTGACTTTAATTGTCATCTGTGCGCTGACATCGGTCAAAGTTCCAGGGACACCCCGATTTGCCAGGCTTCAGAAGTATGGCACTTGGAGCACTCCCCAGATGGCCATGAGTTAAATGCCCTTTTAAACACATATGATCTGATGTATACTTTGGAAAATGCGCCCAGGCCCCCTAGTAGTATTCACTTGCTTTCCAACAAAGGAAGGGGCCATGCCAGAATTATTGATTTTATTTTCATTCCATCATCCATGAACCTCATTATACAGCCCTCTAGGATTCTGGATAGCCCCTTTAGTGACCATAACCCTGTGATTCTGGGGATTCGGGCACAACACTCGAAGGAAGCACAGGACACCAGGAGGTTGGGGGTATGGATGTCGACAGATCAAGGGAGGCGACTACGGTGGTAGCAGGTGGATGTTAATGCTCTTAATAGCTCTCTTTTTAAATTAAAACAAAAAGAGATCATGAAGTGCCTTGAATCATCTCCCCCATATAAGGATGTAATTAGTTCCTTTGTCACTTTTGCACAGACAGTGGCAGGCTTGTTAACTGTGCCGGCAGTTCCTGCCTGTTTGGATAATCTGAGATGGTTTTACAGTGGGTGCTCTAAGGCTTTAAGGAATCTAAAAGTAGCATTGAAAGAGTTACCGCGTAATAAAGGCAGTGTAGCTGCTTGCCGTAAAATTATAAATGTGCACTAAAAGTACGGAGGTAATCAATAATGAACCAAGCCTGGGAAGAGTTGGTTCAAGCAAGTGAATTAAAGGACAGCACCCTTTTTTGGAAGGTCATTAATAGCCCTTGTTTTTCTGAACCAAACAAACCAAGAATGGCTCATCATATAACTCAGGGTCAATGAAGTCACACTTTCAGATGGTCTATAATCATGAAGAAGGCAAACAAGACATTTTTGACCTAGTGCCTTTCAAATGTGATGACCAGATTAACTTCCTCTTGGATGGGGTTAAAACAGCCATTGAGGGACTGTCACAGAACAAGGCCCCAGATCCAGATGGGATTCCTCCTGACATGTTACGGAACAATGTAGATGTCTGGGCCCTGATTCTGACTAGGGTTTTAAATGCAGCAGCACGGACAGCAATTCCGTAGTCGTGGTCTTTTGCTATTATTGTCCCTATCTTTAAGAAGGGTGACGGGGATAACCCACAGTGTTACCATCCCATATCCCTGATAGACTCTACTGTTAAAGTTATGGGCAGGGTTTTATTAAATAGGTTATCAGATTGGGCAGAGCGTAATGGAATCATCTCAGATGTTCAATATGGCTTCAGAACAGGTAAATCAACAGTTGGTCAATGCCTGAATCTCTACCTGTTGATTTCTAAATATAGAATCGTCAAAGCAGCTTCTATCTATCTGGGGTTTATGGACCTTACCGCTGCGTGTGACAGAGTGAACCATAATACATGGTGGGTTCTATTAGATGATATAGGTGTTGAGCGTGTAATAATAAATGTTTTAATGTCCTTATATGCTAACACATCAGCTGTAGTTTGCTATACACAGTTGGGGGGACTCACCGACAATTTTAGCTGTTCAAGAGGAGTGCGTCCTTGCCCCCTTTTTATTCACTCTGTACATTAATGCACTAGAATACCACCTGATTTCACTGCATGCTGACACTCCAAGTGTAGGCACTAGACAAGTCCCAGTCTTGCTATATGCGGACGTCGCAGTGCTTATTGCACAAACACCTGGGGCATTGCAAGTGTTAATCGATGGGTTTGTCTCCTTCGTGAATACCTTGGATTTATCACCCAATTTTTATAAATTATTTGTTATGAAAATAGGGTGTTGGGGGACTAGCACAAAATCCTACTTGGCAGGCACTGCTAGCCTGGCTAAAGTTTGGACTTTTACATATTTGGGTGTCTTATTTGATGATAAACTGAATTGGAATAACCTGAAAGATGAAAAGGCAAAGGTCATGAAGAAAGCCTGGGAGCCATTGCAAATTACGCTCATAGGTTAGGCACATGGTCTCCGGGTGTGATTTTAAAATTATATAAGTCAATTTATATTTCCAAGGCTTTGTACGGGAGTCAGATTTGGGGCATTGAGGCAGTTGATAAGCTCCAAATCACCCAAAATAGATTTTTAAGGCGGATTTTAAAAGTGCTTCAGGGAACACCCACTTATGCTCTACATGAGGAGCTGGGGGTCAAATATATTACAGATCTAGCTGCAGTCAACCCTCGGCTCTGCTGGGTGAATGTATGGTCCAACGAAGAGGCTTCTTTTAATCAAGCAGTAATTTTGTGTCTTGCCTTGGACCACGCTCTGAAAATCCCTTGGCTTAAATACATTAAAGATTCATTCAGTGCCCTAGGAAGACCTGATATTTCTATAAACCATGAGTCAGTAAATAAGGTGGACAAAAAAGCTAATGAAAGACCTATTTTTTAAAACAAGTAGCGCCGTGCGTGAAAGAAAGGAGACTACTTTAAGGGCCCATGCTCTAGTTAAATCAGTGCCTGGCATGGAACCCTACCTTTCCATTTTAACTAGACCCCATGAGTGTTCTTTAATCACTCATTTTAGACTGAATATGTTTCACCACTTAGTTGTGTCTCCTCCTGGTTTTATTGTACAAACCGAGGATAGCGGCCCCTGTGGCTGCGACACTAGGTCTCTACAGGATATTTTACATTTTGTCTTTTTACGTAAATATTTTATGCATCCCAGACAACAGTTTTTTAAACCTTATTTAAAAGAAATGGGATTTAGACGGGCACGTCTTGCTCTCTTGCATCTGCAACTTATGCAAAAGGCTCGTACACTGTGAGTTGTTTCGCATTTACTAAGAGCAATGATAACATCAAGGAAATCCAGATTTGACTGAGCTCAGGAGGGATTCTATGGAAGTTGGCTTGGTAGATAACATAATTAAAATGCATTTGAATTATGATATGATTGATTTCACATGAAGGTTGATATGAACAAGTTTAAGTCACAGGAAATTTTATGTAATGATTAAGCGTAGATTCGGAACACTCCCAAGAGAAACTGTAAGAATAGGATTGTTTAGATTCCCTTCAGAATGATAGCGATATGTGTATATTTATTGTGTGATGAAATATGTTTTAATGAATTGGTTACTGTTTTGAATGCATGATCTCTTTTATGGTGGTATTACTGCTGAATAAAGATTGTTTATTATTATTATTATTACTGCTATTACTCAATTAAAAATAAATAAATAAAAACATCAATCTTCCGATTCAGAGATCCTAGACTGTGCTTGATTGTTGTTTCACTTATCAGTCTATGTTTTTTCATTAGTGCTGGCTTTCGCCCCTGGCTCTTAGGTGGGATGCAGTCAGCCTGTCAGGGATGCCATACTCCAGGCTTATTTTGTTCCTGGGAAGGAAAGGCTGGTTATAGTCATTGAACGCTGGTGTCACCTGCTGAGGGCCTGTGTCTGTGAAGATCGCAATACAGAATGATGCTGGGGAAGGAAATTACATTTCCCAGGAATTCTTGATCTCTTGTTTTGTTTGAGGATTGCGGCAGTCCTCTTGGATATTTGGAAACGATTTGCCAAATGCTTCATGGCATCATTGCTAGGCAGTTGTGCTACAATATTGCTGCAACCTGACCTTGAGCTTAAATTCAAGTTTTTGTTTGAAGAACTCAGCATTAATGGTTGATTGCTAGAGGATACTTTGGAATTCAGAGAAGCATTTCTGAAATCAAGTTGCATTGGAAGAAAACAGACTATAAACTATTTTTGAACAGTTGATTTAACAGGTTTAGACTGACAGAGACTGTTTTACAAGAACTGTTGGTTTTTTCTTGTGAATAAAAGGGAAATATAATTGTGCATAGAACTGATGAACTTTCTTGATATGTATATATGGTTATGTGCAAGCCACAATGAATGCCTGAATTGATATACAAATATATGTTGTAAGATATAGGAAATCACAGAATACTAATAAATGTAAGCTGTTTCATCCTCACAGGTATACCAGATAGAATTGAATCTTAACATTTCAATATATATTAGTAGGAGATAGTTACATTATTAACAGAGATAAAGGGTTGTGAAATGTTAATGAAGTATCGAATATTTGGCAGCAGTTTCAGAAATAACTGCTTCACTTGAAGAACACAGAATGCTGGGTATTTGGGATATACTTACGATATATATTATTTACTGTTAGAGCTAGATGCTCCTTCTTAATGACAGACTAGGTGAGAGTTTGAAAAGTTTCAGCACTCCATCCATCATCTTGTTGTGTTTGCTATGTTCACCCTCAGTGGCCAAGGGTATGCTCAGACATGAGCCCTTGCTAAATGTGCCACTGGATTCAAGCTAGTCTGGCTGATGAGCGGTGATACTTTGAAACCAGTCCTTGGATGCTTGTTCCCGGTCCAGGAAGGACCAGGCTTGGAAGTTCAGGCTGGACTGTTCCTATGAGGAGCAGGGCAAAGACTGAGTTGCACTTGGCTGGGTACAAACTGGGGTGGCATTGTAAGCAAAATAACTATGGATTTAACCAAAATCTTTTGACTCTGGGTGAGTGTTCGATAAGTTTCAGCACTCCATTCATCATCTTGCTGTTTTTGCTATGGTCGCCCTAAGTGGCCAAGGGTATGCCCAGATATGTGTCCTGTGCTTGCTGTGCCCCTGGATTCAAGCTAGTCTTGCTGATGAAGGGTGATACCTTGAAATTGGTCCAAGGATGCTTAATTTTGGTCCATGGAGGACGTGGCTTAGCAGTTCTGGCTGGACTGTTCCCATGGGGCACAGGGCCAAGACTGATTTGCATATAGCTGGGTCTGAACTGGGAAAGCGAAGTGATCTAAAGAACAATGATAGATTCAACTCAGATCTGTGACTGGGGGTGAGTGTTTGAATGTTTTCAGCAATCTTTCCATCCTATTGTTGTGTTTGCTAGACTATTAAAACTACCTTTTTTGTCTTCAGATAACCACCTTAATCTAAAGATGTCAGTGCCAGCAAAATGATCACAAAGTATTGATATTCAGTTTCTTTCTTTTCTTTCTTTTTTATCCCATTTCCCTTTCGCCAATTAATTTACCATTATCAATTAACAATACTGCAGAGCCATCAGGGATTCCAAGCAATTAAAAAATGTACCCAGAGAAAAGAGTGAACTCAACTGTCCTCTGGATGGCATGTTGCAGAAATTACTGAGGTGCAGAGTTATTCCTTTCTAGACACATTGAGATTCTATGAAAGGGGTTTTATCTCAGATGCCTTAACCCCCAGCTTGGTAGAAATTCACATGACTAAACTCACTTTTACCGGTCCACCACATGGTAACACAGCCTTTTTTCAAACTTTATGTGACATGGTCTGTTAACAGTGTCCATGTGCCACGTTTCCTGGTGTGTCTGTACTTCATAACTGATACGTCATTCACACCACTCTGCATTATATTGTTTTGGCAATGATCCTCTCTATATTTTACTATATATGAGGTCACCTACTGTACTGAATTGCTTCTTAGGGATTGATTATCATGCATTAATCAATGATATGCCTTCAGGAAGAGCCATAACTCTTATTGTCTCTTTCCACCTCGTTATACCCTTTACCTAGTGAAATATGCTCAGTCTCTGCTCTCTCGTCACAGGCTCTTCATCCATCCTGCATAACACAGAACATCCTTTTATCAAGAAACCCATTTGGTGTGCTTTAATATTCAGTCTCACTTCCTCAATTTGCCTCAAGACTTCATTAAGCTTGGGTTGTAGAGGTGTCACACTAGGTAATTTACCAATGACTGAATGAAGACAGAATAACATCACTTAGCCTTTCCACAAAATTAAATTTAACACAACTGTTCCAGGCTCGGTCACCCATTCCTTCTTTGAACCTCCTAGAAGATTAAACCCCCTGTATAATACAGGTTGTTCAATGCAAAGAGACTGATAACCATGTGTCACCAATTTCTGGTACACACTTCCCTCTATAATTGAAATGACCATAGAGAGTTGGTGACACATATTGACAGAATCTGCTCCAAATGTCTGATTATTAGAACAGGAAGGACTGGAGATTCAGGAGTCAAATGGAGACTGAACTGAAGAGGCATTGTCAGGAGCTGTATGGATCATGGAGGGATAGAAATTACTCATAATGCTATGGTATAACAAATACTCAAATTGCCCCTTCCCTACAACCTCAAACCCCTGTGAGAGGCATTTACTAGGCAGGGAGTTGCACAGTATTAATTGCCAGAAGAGGAAACAGGATCAGCATATAGTTCTCAAAGTCAGGATTCATGGAGTCAAAATCAATCCAAAGCAGGATTGTGTTGCCAAAGTGGAACTGACAGTAAAGCCTTTTTAGAGACCTCCATAACTGCATACTTGACTAGGATTCATTATCAAAAAGCACATGGTGGCAAGTGGAGACTAAAAAAAGTACAAACAATATACGTGCATTTCTCTCAAAGCTCTTGAATGGTTAGCAAGCGAGTAGCCTTTAGAGTGGACTTGCAAAGAAATGTAATAGCAGTTGTATTTGTAGAGGTCTTTATATAGAACTTACCACCTCTAATGAGGTATTAAAGCTCTCTATGGCGACTACCACGCTATTCAATACCCCAGGATTAGTGGTTAATCCAGTGGTATTGTTGGTTATTGGATAGAGTCATGTGTTCTCAATTGCATGTATTTGCTCTAGTTTCTCTGTGATAGATTACAATTAATACCAGTTAGGTGTGATCATTAGTGTGGCCTACGTGGTGTAAGTAGGTTTTCAGAGATTAAGGCAGACAGGCATGAAACTGAGAGGAAGCAATATTCAGAAACAGGAGGCATGATCACCATACAATTATTTTTCCAGCCTTTCAAAATGTGATTTACCCAGTGTCCCTTAAAAGTTTTGTGGATACTGGATTATGGACTTAAATAGAATAGATTACCAATATATTTCCATTCAGACAATGTGAGACCTTGGGCCCGATTCACAGAACTAACTTAAGACAAAATCCTAAACTTACTACCATTTTGGTATTCACAGAAGGCACTTACTCATTTTGGTATTCACAGAAGGCACTTACTCATTTCGGTATTCACAGAAGTTAGGAGTCCTAACTTTAGGACTCTTAAATGCCTTCTGTGAATACCGAAAGTCTTAAAATTAGGATTTTTCTCAGTTTAGTAGTAGTATAGTTAGGACTCCTAACTTTAGGACTCCTAAATGCCTTCTGTGAATACCGAAAGTCTTAAAATTAGGATTTTTCTCAATTTAGTAGTCCTAAATTTAGGACTCCTAACTTTAGGACTCGTAAATGCCTTCTGTGAATACCGAAAGCCTTAAAATTAGGATTTTTCTCAGTTTAGTAGTAGTATAGTTAGGACTCCTAACTTTAGGACTCCTAAATGCCTTCTGTGAATACCGAAAGTCTTAAAATTAGGATTTTTCTCAATTTAGTAGTCCTAAATTTAGACTTAGGACTACTAAATTGAGAAAAATCCTAATTTTAAGACTTTCGGTATTCACAGAAGGCATTTAGGAGTCCTAAAGTTAGGAGTCCTAACAATACTACTACTAAACTGAGAAAAATCCTAATTTTAAGACTTTCGGTATTCACAGAAGGCATTTAGGAGTCCTAAAGTTAGGACTCCTAACTTCTGTGAATACCGAAATGAGTAAGTGCCTTCTGTGAATACCAAAATGAGTAAGTGCCTTCTGTGAATACCAAAATGGTAGTAAGTTTAGGATTTTGTCTTAAGTTAGTTCTGTGAATCGGGCCCCTTGCGTTTCAGTGAATACCTTCCTACATGATTCTCAACAGGAATAGGTAGAAATTGTAAGACAAACATATGTGAAATCAAGGAATGTTCATCCTGCTGGAAGGTGTGACCCATGCAACAGTTTATCTATCTCAACATCAGAGGACAACCTCCTATTCACATTCCTACAGATTATTCATTCTGTAACAAATCATTTCCCTTGCCAGGGTGTCTGCTCCCTTACTGCTGGAACCTGCTGCAATCCTTCCTGATAATCTGGGTGCCATTGAGGGATGCTTGCTTTCATTTCAGGATGTCTCATCAGACAGCCATTACATTCTACCTAAAATGATGACTGTAACAGGAAATCATTGTCATCATTTACATACATATACTTTAAAAACCTGCAGGATATCTATTTTCCCGGGTCTTCTGGGTTCTCCCTGAGTAACTCTTGATCATTCATTACCCACATTTTTTCCCAGTAAACCCCCTGAATGTAGTATACCAACTGTCAAAGCTTGGCCAAACCAAGCTGCAAGTCTTTTTATTCCTAAATAATGACTCCCAGTATCTTGCTGTAACGCTCCAATAATATTTCTTTTTTTTTTATTATTTATTTTTAAAGTTTTTATTGAGCATGGCATACAATAAAATATATATTTCTTTTTACCATCAGATGTTAAAATACAATTAGATATTTAAAATACAATTAACAATACAGAAAAAAAATAATAAAAACAACGAAGAAGAAGGACTCTCAGTAGTATTCAATAACCTCTATACTGCCATATTCAATTTTCCTTTTTGACAAAAGTGTACAGAAATTTTAACTAAAGTGCGATAGCCATAGAAAGTGCAAGATGCTTATTAGCTCTTCATATCTAATGAGTAGTATTTCCACAGGTAAAGTGCAGATGCTTATAAATATGCTGACTGAATCCATTTAAATAATCATATAAAACTTTTTCATTTTAATCCCCTTTAGCCTTTTCTAAATTTTCAAAATATCTCCAATTCACTTCATATTTTTTGAGAGCTCCTACTCTGCTCGCATATGCTTTTTCGAATTTATAAATCCTTTTCATTTTATTATACCATTTCAATGGGGAGGGTACATCTCTAGACTTCCAGTTTTGCAATATTAATGATCAAGCTACAGTACAAGAGATATTTAAAAATACTTCTTCGGCCTTGGTCATTAACATATTTTCCTTGGATATACCAAACAAGGCTGATTCTCTTTCAGGCTGTAGTCTCCTTTCAATTGCCAAATTTATATCTAAGAAGACTGCCTCCCAGAAGGGTTGGATTTGGGAACATGTATAAAATATATGATGCCAACCTCACTGACCATTAATATGACACCTAAAGCAGCGATTTTTGACTTCCGCATACCGTTTCCCCAAAGCTTCTGGAGTCAGATAGGCCAGCCATCGAGATAAAAAGGCCATCTTTTTAAAATTAGCTGCACGCAGGGTTTTATTTCCAAGATGGCAGATTTTTTCCCACTCTCTGGTCGACAAAACACATTGGTGCCAATTACGATCCGGTAAAAAAATTCCCTGTACGACTCGTATCCGGTCTTTTTACCGTACGAATCGTACAAGTGCCGTACAAACTGGCAATCACGATTCGCATGGGAAAAAGTCCATACGAACCGCATTGGGAATCATTCCCCACACGTCCTCGGGTCGGAAAATGTGTCCGACACGTCCTCGGACGATTTACCTTACAAATGTGAAAAGTGAAGTCCGACCGAGGAATCACGATCCAACCCGTGCGCCCGATCTCACAACCGTATGGTATAAACACCGTCCGCACCGAACTCCCATTGCAACCATGGAGACATGTGCCCACATACGCGCCCAACACTCCCCCCAGCACCCATACGTTTGAGTCGTACTCCCCGTGAATGTACACCCCCCCCTGTATGTACACCCGTGTACGTGTCGAACCCCCACCCGTGTATGTACACCCCTGTACGTTCGAGTCGTACCCCCACCCCTGTACGTGTCGTACCACCGTGTATGTACACCCCAGTACGTTCGAGTCGTACCCCCACCCCTGTACGTGTAGTACCCCCGTGTATGTACATCCCTGTACGTGTCGTACCCCCGTGTATGTACACCCCTGTACGTTCGAGTCCTACCCCCACCCCTGTATGTGTCGTACCACCGTGTATGTACACCCCAGTACATTCGAGTCGTACCCCCACCCCTGTACGTGTCGTACCACCGTGTATGTACACCCCTGTACGTTCGAGTCGTACCCCCACCCGTGTACGTGTCGTAACACCGTGTATGTACACCCCTGTACGTGTCGTACCCCCGTGTATGTACACCCCTGTACGTTTGAGTCCTACCCCCACCCCTGTACGTGTCGTACCACCGTGTATGTACACCCCTGTACGTTCGAGTCGTACCCCCACCCCTGTACGTGTCGTACCACCGTGTATGTACACCCCTGTACGTTCGAGTCGTACCCCCACCCCTGTACGTGTCGTACCACCGTGTATGTACACCCCAGTACGTTCGAGTCGTACCCCCACCCCTGTACGTGTCGTACCACCGTGTATGTACACCCCTGTACGTTCGAGTCGTACCCCCACCCCTGTACGTGTCGTACCACCATGTCTGTACACCCCTGTACGTTCGAGTCGTACCCCCACCCGTGTACGTGTCGTACCACCGTGTATGTACACCCCTGTACGTGTTGTACCCCCGTGTATGTACACCCCTGTACGTTCGAGTCCTACCCCCACCCCTGTACGTGTCGTACCACCGTGTATGTACACCCCAGTACGTTCGAGTCGTACCCCCACCCCTGTACGTGTCGTACCACCGTGTATGTACACCCCTGTACGTTCGAGTCCTACCCCCACCCGTGTACGTGTCGTACCCCCGTGTATGTACACCCCTGTACGTGTCGTACCCCCGTGTATGTACACCCCAGTACGTTCGAGTCCTACCCCCACCCGTGTACATGTCGTACCACCGTGTATGTACACCCCAGTACGTTCGAGTCCTACCCCCACCCGCGTATGCATTGAGCGTACCCACACCACAACATCCTAAGGACGGAGCGCACCCCAGGCCCCAACATCACAACCGAAAGTACGACTCGTACCAAGCCACACACAAGGACAGCACTGTAAAACAAAAAGGTCCATGTACACACCGTATACACGGCAAAAAACGCAAGTACACAACCAGGACAAACCAAAATGACACAATAATACACCATTCGAATGGCACAAAGCCACAAAACATGTCCAACAACTACCAAAACAACACATTCACTGACCTGCAATAGCCAAAAACAAACAGAGGCCCAAAACACCACCACTCCTTATAACACACCCACCCAAACTTCAAACACAGCCACACCCACCAATGGACCAATAAATAGGGCCCACACACACAAACCATGAGCCTTTGCAACAGACTCACTGCTGCCAGACCCCACAGACAACCTACAGCACCAAACTAGAAGCTTCACCACACCTTACACTTGCACAACTTCACACAACCACCTTCTCAAACACACCCTCATCACATTCACACACACACCTGCACAACCACACACACCCACCCACAACCATCCACACACCCCCCCCCCACCATCCACACCCACACCCCTCACCATGCCCACTAACAAGAATCCAAAGTTCAGTAACCGAG
The DNA here is from genome assembly GCF_964204655.1 of Triturus cristatus. Taxonomy (NCBI): domain Eukaryota; kingdom Metazoa; phylum Chordata; class Amphibia; order Caudata; family Salamandridae; genus Triturus; species Triturus cristatus. The sequence goes on from NC_140591.1 coordinate 722,104,558, forward strand.
AGTTGGAGGTCCTTGTCGATGAAATCCTCAGAGTCGAGCCACAGCTCTTTGGAACCTTGGTCAGACAGACTAGCATGTCAGAAAAAACAGCCATGTGGCAGACCATCGTCGATGCTGTGAATGCTGTTGCGGACACCAGAAGGAACAAGCAGGAATGCCAAGCCAGGTGGTACGATCTGCGGAGGAGGGTCCGAGCCAAGATGCTGGATGAACACAACCAGGCCAACGCCACTGGAGGAGGGCCGTCCCGCAGACCCGTACACTACCATCCCTGGGAGGAGAGGGTGATGGCCATACTGCCGGTGGTGGCAGTCGAAGGATTAGGAGGACTCCGAGACCCGGGTGAGTACACAAACAACGCACCTCACATGGGGGGAACGTCATCCACAACCAAAATCACAAACAGGCACGCAACCACCCCAAGCTATCGCATGACTCAACCACACTCCATGAACACGCACATGCCACTGCCGCCACCATGCCCCATGCACCCAGCTGGACAATGTCAAGTCACAGGCCACAGAAGACACCAACACATGACACGGTAACCAGGATGGCGGGAGGGTGGGCCCCAAAATTCACATAGTGCAACTCAGAAGCATACAACAATGCCCTCTGCCCATATGGCCTAGGTCACAGCCAGACAAACAGTGTGTTCCCACACAGGAAAGACTTGCCAGCAAATGGCGGACGCCTTGCATCAACACATGGGGGTAAAGGCACTGTTTTGCACATGACAGCAGCTAATGAACAGCCAACATTGTGAAAGAGTGGCAGCACACACCACCACAGCAGCAGCGCAGAGACACACACTACACCCAATGGGTGCCTGGAGATCAGAAACAAACTCACATCAACAAGCCAAGGGCCATTCAAAGATCTGCTAACAGTGTGTGCCCAGGAAGCTGGGCTGAGGTGACAGAGGCTGACACACAGAGGGAGGGAAAGGGGGACAGAGAAGGAGGGAGAGGGGGGCAGAGAGGGAGGGAGACACAGGAAGACGGACAAAGGGAGGAGGCTGCCACACAGAGGGAGGGAGAGGGGGACACAGAGGGAGGGAGAGGGGGACAGAGAGGGAGGGAGAGGGGGACAGAGAGGGAGGGAGACACAGGAAGACGGACAGAGGGAGGAGATTGACACACAGAGGGAGGGAGAGGGGGACAGAGAGGGAGGGAGAGGGGGACACAGAGGGAGGGATAGGGGGACAGAGAGGGAGGGAGAGGGGGACAGAGAGGGAGGGAGACACAGGGAGACGGACAGAGGGAGGAGGCTGACACACAGAGGGAGGGAGAGGGGGACAGAGAGGGAGGGAGAGGGGGACAGAGAGGGAGGGAGACACAGGAAGACGGACAGAGGGAGGAGGCTGACACACAGAGGGAGGGAGAGGGGGACAGAGAGGGAGGGAGAGGGGGACAGAGAGGGAGGGAGACACAGGGAGAGCAAATCAGTCCTTTGGTGTGTGGGAATGTCTGCTCGTCAGCAGGTGGACTGCGTGCATGTAGACAAGGGTGGCCAGTGCCAGCACCCCCCCTCTCCTCCATGGCTAAACACAGGGCCATGTCACAACCTGTGCACGAGCACAACAACAGCTACCTGCATCATTGAAGTGTGTGTAACTACTTCATGTGCCCATGTACAGTGCAACACGGAAGGCGCCAATGCACGGCTCGCCACACCTGCCCACTCCACTGCTGACTGCAGTCACACTTGACGCAGCAAGTAAGACTGTGCCACACATAGTTAAAGGCGCCAAACCTGTGCCCAAGGGACACACCCATGCACAAGTGCACTGTGAGTGGAATGCCAGACAGATCCAAATTCCCAGAGGAAATGTTCCAACTTTGAAACTGATGAAACATAGATGTTGCATGGACCTAAATTAACATTGTCTCTCTCACACACAGGTCAACCTTGTGGTTCACCCCCCAACACTGGGGGGGAAGACTCACAGGACCCGGCTCTGCGGGAGGCCGATCCCACCGGCAGCGACGACTCTCACCACTCTGTGGACGACCCCGACCAACCAGGCCCCTCTGGTGTCCAACAACCTGCAGCACCTGCGTCAGGTACAACGGGGCCAACCACCACCCCCACTCCTGCCACATCCCAGGAGACACGATATCAACAAGAGGTGTGTAGTTCCTACAAAGTGAAAAGTCGAAGGAAAAGAAGTTTTCCGATAGCAGACTTTCACCTAGTGAATGTAAGTGCACAAGGGAAGGGGATCCCTTAAGGGTGGAACTGAAACCCTCACACACCCAGCAAGCTAGGTGTCATGCTTCATCATCTGGGTTTTGCTCCTCGTCGGGTCGGCGGTGCAATACCCGACGGGCACCCATACAGGGGCTCTTTATCGGAGATCTTTTGTTCCCTGCCGTATGGTGCATGCGTGTGAGGGCCCGGGAGTGTAGATGTATATGGATAAAAAAGGTTGGTTAATCTGAAATGTAACTTTATTGGCTCAGTCAACCACCTTGTTAAAAAGGGTGAGTGGCGTCAAAGCTATATTTGCTCACAAAAGGAGGAGTGGCTAGCTACGCTCTACTCTTCTGGTCAACATGTTTCGTGCCCAGTCGGTCAGAAGGATCCCATGGCGCTTCGTCAGGACCTATAATACTAAAGTGATGTGTGCTAAAAACTATCTACAGTGTGGTGTGAAAAAAGGGTGAAAATAGTTTGATAGTCAACCCTTAATTGGTACCCCTACCTTATGTATTGTTTATAACTCAAAGGGGTCACCTAAGAGAAAGAGAAAAAATGAAAAAATATGTATATATATATATCAAATTGCAATACTGGTTAACTTAACTGGTGTTAAATTTTTTACAGATGCCAAGGGTGGTTCTCGAGATATATATATTTTTTAATTTTTTCTCTTTCTCTTAGGTGACCCCTTTGAGTTATAAACAATACATAAGGTAGGGGTACCAATTAAGGGTTGACTATCAAACTATTTTCACCCTTTTTTCACACCACACTGTAGATAGTTTTTAGCACACATCACTTTAGTATTATAGGTCCTGACGAAGCGCCATGGGATCCTTCTGACCGACTGGGCGCGAAACATGTTGACCAGAAGAGTAGAGCGTAGCTAGCCACTCCTCCTTTTGTGAGCAAATATAGCTTTGACGCCACTCACCCTTTTTAACAAGGTGGTTGACTGAGCCAATAAAGTTACATTTCAGATTAACCAACCTTTTTTATCCATATACATCTACACTCCCGGGCCCTCACACGCATGCACCATACGGCAGGGAACAAAAGATCTCCGATAAAGAGCCCCTGTATGGGTGCCCGTCGGGTATTGCACCGCCGACCCGACGAGGAGCAAAACCCAGATGATGAAGCATGACACCTAGCTTGCTGGGTGTGTGAGGGTTTCAGTTCCACCCTTAAGGGATCCCCTTCCCTTGTGCACTTACATTAACTAGGTGAAAGTCTGCTATCGGAAAACTTCTTTCCCTTCGACTTTTCACTTTGTAGGAACTACACACCTCTTGTTGATATCGCTACTTAGGGCTTGTGTGTAGGACCTCAATAAAAATAGCCCACCCCTTACTCTCCTTCTCTTTGTTGAACATATCTAGCGCGGGAGACCCCGCAGGAGATAATATTCAGGGTTACCTATAGTGCTACTTGGCTCTAGTAGGTCCTTTTTCCCTCCAATAACTATGGAAGGGGAACTAGGTATCAGCTACGGTGAAGACGCTGTGTCTGATATTTTAAGAGCACCGTCGCTCTTGGTTACCGACGGTAGCATAGCTTCAGGTTCCCAGTCGGATGACTGGACGAATTTAACAACTTTGAAGAAAGAATGGTTAAAAATAACCATACATGGAGCGATGATGACTGAATACCTTAGGGCCAACATCGCCCCCAATGGTCTTATCGTCAATCTAGTACCTCGACTGTTCCTGGATGATCCTTTGTTTAAGAAGGAATGGTCCTTGGTGTCATGGAAATGCACCAGGGACTTATTGGTACTTATCATAGGGACAGCCAAGAGATTGGCTGACTCCATTCTTGCACGTATTCAAGACCTTGAAAGTACTATGAAACCCGCTACTCAATCTGCTATTTTTAAAACCAAATTAGCAGAGATCAATCAGGAGATCTCTGAAAGCAGGGAGTTTTTGTTAAATCAAAAAATAACGAAGCTACAGAAAGATATCTCCAGATTTGACAAAGAGAGAGTCTTTCCTTATCTGAAAGCAGACTACGTTTCCAATAAGACAGGCTATTCAAGTGATGAGGACTCTAATCACAGCAGAAGAGGTTCATCTAGTGACTCCAGCACAGGGAGTTGGAATAACAGGAATCAGAGAAAAACCAATACACGGTTGTACCACAACCAAGGTGGACCCATGTTTCCTGTCCCCCCTCAGCCTCCGTTTTGGCAATACCCTATGTTTCCTCAATACCCGCCACAATTCTACCCTGGTAACAACCCGAAACCTTTTTTAGGCAGAGGCTGGGGCAGAGGAAGAGGGCGAAGGCGAGGACAACAGCAAATTACACCACATGTCCAATGGCAAGATCAACCTCAACCTCAGCCACAAATGGAAACTCGGAGCAGAAGGAGGGGACAGAGGGATTAGTCATTAACCTCTCCAACAGACCCCTTAGCGACACAGAGGAGGATGTCATAAAGAAAGGACTAGGCTTCGTACCTACTCCTAGAGTAGATAAATTCGAGTTGATTTGTGAGGTCCAGAATTTCTTCCGGAAAATACGCCTCAAAGCATTCTTTCGTGACGAACCTCCAACCGAGTCCAGTGATACTGGCCTACATAAGGCTTCCACCTTTACCCCTTCTAACAGCATGATTCCCTCGGAGGTCCTCACCTTCGAGAAGGCTGTACTAAAAGACCTGGACAAAGTACAGGATAAGAATGTTTTGTACAACAACTTTACTCGTAGAGAAAGGGAAGCGGCCTGAACGTTAGCAGCTGACACCACTATCACCATCAAACAGGCTGATAAGGGAGGTGCCACAGTAATCCAGTCTACCAAGGATTATGAAACAGAATGCCTACGACAACTTGGGGATAGAAAATACTATAGTCCCATTAACACTGATCCCACGGCGAGATTACATTTAACAATAGCTAGTAAGGTATTGGAGGCAGAAGCTAACGGCTGGATCACGAAAAAAGAAGCAGACTTTCTTATCACTCCCAACCCTGTCATACCTTATTTTTACACACTACCTAAGGTACATAAGGGCGTTATTCCTATCCCTGGGAGACCTATTGTCTCTGGCATTGGCTCCCTCCTGGAACCCTTATCAAAATTCTGCGATTACTTCCTACAACCCCTGGTGAAAGAGACACCGTCCTATGTCAGGGATACAACTGACATTTTGAACACGATTGAGGGGATACAGAATACCGAGAATGTTGACCTACTAGTGACCCTGGATGTAGAGGCACTCTACACCAACATTCCACAACAGGCTACCCTGACGGTGATAGAGGCAGCCCTACATAAAAGGGAATGGACATCCCCTACTCCCATAACATTCATCATGGATTTGGCCACATTAGCTCTCACGGAAAATTATTTTGCATTTAAAGAAAACCTTTACCATCAATCCCAAGGTACTTCGATGGGGAGTACCTTTGCTCCCAGTGTGGCCTGCCTGTATATGGCGGCTTTTGAAGAGGCAGTGATAATGAACGTGGACAACCCCTTTGGCCCAAACTTATCCCTTTGGAAAAGGTACATCGACGATGTCATCATCTTATGGAAAGGGGATTTAACAACCTGCAATGAATTCTGTGAATGGATTAACACTAAGAATCAGTTTCTGAAATTCACACATCATATCTCTGACTCTGACATCCCTTTCCTGGATTTAAACATCAGACTGACATCCACAGGGTTGAGCACGAGTCTTTACAGAAAACCAACTGACAAAAACAGTTTACTTCTTTACAGCAGTCACCACCCTAAGGCCCTACGCGACAACTTGCCGTTTGGCCAATTCCTTCGACTCAGGAGGAACTGCAGCTCCATCACTGACTACAAAACTGAGGCTAATATCCTCTCAGAAAATTTGACACAAAGAGGCTATCCTCCTCGAGTGATACACAATTCAATGAAGAGGGCCAGAAATAACAATCGCGAGGCCCTTTTGGAAGTGAGAACAAAAGATAACATAGAAACCATTACTTGTGTCACATCTTTTACACCAGAGTCCAATAACCTTAAAAAGGTGATAAAAAAAACATTGGGGAATACAATCCGCAGGTACACTCATGATTCCCCCGCCACGTTTTGCTTTCAGAAGGACTAACAACCTGAAGGACACTTTGGTTCACACGAGACCCAAGAAACATATGACTTCTGCATACAACACCCTATGGAACCTCCCCCCTGTACAGGGCCATTACACCTGCGGAGGGTGCTCTTGCTGTGGACAAACCATTGTGGCTAAATCCATTCGCCTCACTGCCACTTTCGAATGGGTCTTAAAAAGACATACAAATTGCAATTCTACGAATTGTATTTATCTATTAATTTGCCCATGCGATCTCTATTACATAGGGATGATGACACGAGCAGTGAAAACACGCATCACTGAACACAAAAGCAACATTAGATGCGGCAAATCTAACACGAAACTTTACAGTCATTGCCTTGAATGTAAACATAGCCCTACAGATCTACATTGGATTGTCCTTGAAAGTCAGCCTGGGTTGTCTCAACATTCTTTGTTCAGGCTAGAACAACGCTGGGTACACCGCCTTTCATTAGATAGACTTGGCCTCAATGATGACATACCCTGGGCTAAAATATCCAATTAACAGAACACCTCACCTGCAATAATGACGAGGTGGCAAGATAGTCTTAGTACCACCTTATGTTCTTACTGAAACTTAGTCCTTTATGTTTGCCAACATTTGCACCATTACATCAGGGCACCGTGATTAAACCACTACAGCATGGAGGAATGATATAATCACCGATTACGCACTGCTTTATGTGCTAACTGAGCCAAATTCCCCCATTCCCCCATTCCCTTCTACCTTTCTCCTATACCCACACCACTCCATCATGGCGCCCGTTTTGGGTTACCAAACTGATTAGACCTGATAAAAGCCACCGATAATAGGCATAACACTAGGCTTACTTACTTGGGTGGGTGTAGACGCTATCGAATACTTCCTTGGCGAGCCTTATTCGACGCTATCTCGCTCGATTGGCTTCTAACTAATGCCATCTTTTTGAGTTTATGTAATACATATTAAGCGACTACAACATGGCGCCCAAGATAAGCTTATATTTACATCAGGAATAACATACACGGTGCTAGTTTCAGTTGCCATGGACGTGACATCATTACACGTGACCAGCTCCCAACCAATTATTTACTGAATAAAACACAGCGCCACCGGCCCATCTTTCATCTTCCGGGTTCGGCGACGCGGGCAGGTTTACTAACCTCCAGGGGAATTATGACATGTAAGTACATCCCTGGCCTCCTCGATAACTTTTCTATGTTCGTGTCTTTTACATTAGACACTTTTGGGCATTTAGACACTTTAAGGAGCAACTGCACTTTCATCAGGGTATTGTCTAACTCCGGCACATACTTGAACCACCGCAATGGGGTGCTATATAGATGATCTCTCTTACAGGATTCATGACATGACATTGACCTTCTCACACCTGGGGTGCAGTTCCTTTAACGCGCTCACACCCCCTCTCCCGCACTGTGACATTCCACGAAGGATTGCTCTGACTCAATCGGGCGCACACATAGACAGACCTTGCTATTATCTCACTCACACTCCTGAATTCTTCTGTAAGTTATCAGAAGCTGATTGTGATGATTCAATTGGGACGGACACCTTTATGTCTTATCCTCGATTAGCTGCACTTGGTTGGCCACCTAAGAGACTATATCATTATAACACACTTGTGGTGTTACACACTTGAGCAATATTTACAAGAGAGACAAAGGATGGAGATATTGCCCCCCCTTTTTGACCTTTTAAACTCCAAGCTTGCCTTTGCCTCTACTTCTTCTCTTTACATTATTGTCTCATAGGGAACGAATGTGTTTCTCCCCCTGTTGACGCGCCATGCACCTGATGATGAGGTTTTTATAATAAGAATTGGTGAGTTACAACTGTTAAAATGGCTGTTTTTCAACCAGAGCCTCGCTATGCTTTCTTTGTTAACCGATTTTATTTCTTTCCTTGATAAATCAACGTTGGTTGATTGGTCAATATCCAGATAGTAATCCAGTATAATCATAGTCTGGAATATATCAAATTGCAATACTGGTTAATTTAACTGGTGTTAAATTTTTTTACAGATGCCAAGGGTGGTTCTCGAGATATATATATTTTTTCATTTTTTTTCTCTTTCTCTTAGGTGACCCCTTTGAGTTATAAACAATACATAAGGTAGGGGTACCAATTAAGGGTTGACTATCAAACTATTTTCACCCTTTTTTCACACCACACTGTAGATAGTTTTTAGCACACATCACTTTAGTATTATAGGTCCTGACGAAGCGCCATGGGATCCTTCTGACCGACTGGGTGCGAAACATGTTGACCAGAAGAGTAGAGCGTAGCTAGCCACTCCTCCTTTTGTGAGCAAATATAGCTTTGACGCCACTCACCCTTTTTAACAAGGTGGTTGACTGAGCCAATAAAGTTACATTTCAGATTAACCAACCTTTTTTATCCATATACATCTACACTCCCGGGCCCTCACACGCATGCACCATACGGCAGGGAACAAAAGATCTCCGATAAAGAGCCCCTGTATGGGTGCCCGTCGGGTATTGCACCGCCGACCCGACGAGGAGCAAAACCCAGATGATGAAGCATGACACCTAGCTTGCTGGGTGTGTGAGGGTTTCAGTTCCACCCTTAAGGGATCCCCTTCCCTTGTGCACTTACATTCACTAGGTGAAAGTCTGCTATCGGAAAACTTCTTTCCCTTCGACTTTTCACTTTGTAGGAACTACACACCTCTTGTTGATATCGCTACTTAGGGCTTGTGTGTAGGACCTCAACAAAAATAGCCCACCCCTTACTCTCCTTCTCTTTGTTGAACACATCCCAGGAGACACCCAGGATCCCTGCCCCACCACCACAAAGCAGCCAGGCTGGCCAGGAGGGACACGGTGTCCCGGGCACCCAGGAGGAGGCAGGCGACAACGCCAATGCCACCCCTCAGGGGTCCCGGAGACCCGATGTGCCCACAAGGGCAGGCCAGGTGCAAGTGGGCAGGGGTGGTGGGAGTGGAGGACGGCGGAGGCGCTAGCCTGACCAGTTGGCTGGGGACCCGGTATTTTCCCATGTCCGAAACATCCTGGACACATACCGGCAGGACACCATGGGCCTGGCCCAGGTTGTGTCCGTCCTCGAGGGGATCAAGACCCAGCAGGCCCAGCAACATGCGGAGCTACATGCCTGTCTACTGCAACACCAACGGAGGATGGAGGACGGACAGGCTGAGCTTGTGACGGCGTACACGGGAATTCACGATACACTCCGTCGGATGGCCGACAACATGGGCAACCCTCCCTGTGCCAGAAGGCGGAGAACATCACCACCCACAGGGAGGGATCAGGAGGAGGAGGAAACATCCGACGGAGCATCCCAGACGTCGTCACGGCCTGCTTCTGAGGGTCCCCGCAGGAGGGCGGGTCGTCCACGGAAAAGACCGTGAGGGTCGGCGCTACATCACCATCTCCCAGGACACCTGGCCTGGCACCTGGCCCACTGGAGCAACAGCATCACAGCATCAAAAGACATTCTCTGCCACATGGCCTTGCTAGTCACCGTCTGACCAATGTTGACAAAGACTGTGGCATGGACTCTGAGGATTTCCAATGGCAAGGACATCAACTCCCCTACTGAACTTTGGATTCCAAACACCCGGAAAGCCCCTCATGTCATACCCCCCCCACCACTAAAATAAAAAGTCACACCATGATGAGCAGATGCCTGCTGGTTGCATTATTACCTTACATGTGTCTTGTAAAGTCTAACCATGCCTGAGTTCTCTTTTGACTTCAACCATCCACACCCTGGGGCCTGAGTCTGGCACAGGACACACGGGTCACAGTGTATTAGGCAAGACAGACATGGAGCACCATACACACCCGTGATGGGCCCAACCAGCTGAGGGGGTGGCCGCACAACCGTGCTGACAGACATATTGAGTACAGCAACAGTCATGCGCAGAGGTCAGGGATCATGTCCAGTGTCCTGGGGGGCACCCAGGTATGTGTAGACAGGTGGCAGAACCATGTCCTGCAAGCTTGAGTCCGGTGGATGCACCTAATGGGGGCCTGGCCAACGTTGGATGCATGGGGATGGCACATGTCACAATACCCACACAGTCATGGACATCATGCACGATACACAGTCACATCCCACACACACAGCTTGCATCTTGCTACTCGACACATAGACACATAGCCACTATCAGGGAAAACCATGACAGACATGCTGGATGCACCGTGGCAACACACCAGCATTGACTGAGAAGAGGCACCTTGGAGGCATAGGGACACCTTTATTAGTCATGTTTTCGGGATTGCAGAGGCAACTTGAAGTACTCATGAACACTTCATGTGGAGTAACATGTGGGTCCAACACTGGCACCCCCCTTCTGCAGCACAAATGCGTGATAGCCATGGAACTGGCACACAAGCGGCGGCTAACAGCTAAACACACACAGCTGCTCACGGAGAGCCTGCCATACACCATTGATCAGCTGATGTGGAAGTCCCACAGCATGTCAAGCCAATGCAAACCGTATGTGTCCGAGGGCAGTGTTACACACATTGATGCCATCATCACAATCCACTATCCCATCACTGATGACTGTCAACAAGTCTGACCATCTATTCAGGTGTACCCAGCTGCATGTCATGTGCACCATGGTGATGCGACATGTCTGCAGAGGAACCGAACATCGACAGGGGCAATGTGCATACATCGTGAACAACTGCCACACCCAATACACCCCTGAAGCATCCCTTCCAAACTTGTCCGTGCGTGTAACGCTGAGTCAGCACACGATGACGTGTCCATGAGGAATAGCAGTGCCACAGCAATGCAAGCAGCAGACGGCATGCGCAAGTACCTGGGGAAGAGAGACACACAAGCAGTCAGACACAAGAAGCACAGCCACTTGCATGTGCATTTACTCGACACATGTATGGATGACAACATGCTAGGTCACAATTATGACTGGGGAAATACAACCATCACTGGCACCATCACTCCAGTGACACACCCACACACACCTCTGACTCACGTGCCATACATGCAGGTGGAGACACACATCACAACACATGCCACACGGGGACCAATGCGTGCACACTCAGACACTGGTACTCACCACTAAGCAAAGAAGTCGCGTATGAGCCGAGTCCGGATGTCCTCTTGCGGCTCCACATCCTCCACATCACTAGCCCCATTGCCAAGCCCTTCGTCCTCCACGGGTGAATGGTCCTCGTCATCTTGATCCAGGATGAGTGGCACAGCTTTCTCAACTGCCATGTTGTGCAGCATGCAGCAGACCATGAAGATCTTGCAGACCTTCGCCGGGGCATATGGGAGTGCACCGCCGGTCTTGTGTAGGCACCTGAATCGGCTCTTCAGCAGGCCAAACGTCCTCTCTATCACTCGCCTCGTCCGGCCATGGGCGGTGTTGTAGCGGAGCTGGGCCGGCGTGATGGGGTTGCGGAGAGGTGTGATCAGCCATGGCATGTTGGGATAGCCAGCGTCCCCTACATGGGAAGCACATGGACATCGTTAGAACAGGAGAAGCGGTCGTGCTGGAAGTCTACGCAAAATACAGGACAGACAGACTGTACCCACCAACAACACATGCTCGTTCGTTGCGCAGCTGGGTCATCATTTCAGGCATCCTGCTACGCCTCATGATGTAGGCATCGTGTGCTGATCCTGGGAAACGAGCACAGACATGTGAAATCACCATGTTGGACAGACACACCACAAGTGCATTGATGGAGTGGTAGTGCTTGCGATTGCGGTACGCTACCTCCTGTGCGTGTGGTGGTACCAAAGCTACATGTGTCCCATCTATGGACCCAATGACATGGGGCATCCCTCCCAGGGCATAGAATCCACGCTTGACCACAGTCAACATTTCAGGGGTTGGGAAATGGATAAACTCATCCAGGTGAATCAACATGGCCTCTAAGAAATCATGCAGCACATGGCAGAACATGCTCTGGGACATGCCACCAACATGAGCTATGGTATTTTGAAAGGTACCCGTGGCTAGAAAATGTAGGGCTGCCATTACCTTCAGCTTGGGTGTCAGTGCCGTAGGATACCTGTGCAGCGGTTGCAGGTGTGGTGCCAGTCTCATCGTCAAATCCAGAATCAACCGTTGGGGGAAGCGGTAGCACCGGATACAATCATTCTCCCGCATGGCAGCCAAGTCCGGAATTGCTCGGGGAAGAGGCGGCGCTCTGCAGGAAATTGGAAATGACAAGGAGGAGTGAGTGCACCACAACAACAATTAATTTGTCCTGAGCACATGTTAATCTGTCTATACACATATGCTACATACGGAGTGAGGTATGTGCCACATGCCCTGGACACGTATGGCTGGCAGGTGACACTCCTCCCAAGACCCAGCGACACACGCAGATTGAGAACCTCCACATGCCATGGCATGGGATTAGCTGTGTCCCAGTGCAAGTGAACAGCCAGACGCAAGACAGGAGTGACATACACCCACACATCAGCAGAAGTATGATGTCGATTGCAGAGACTGGTAGCGGAACACTAGAGCCACAGGTCACATGACATTACACTAGGACAGGCCACACACCTTGCCATGAAGGTGCACATGTGATGACTCACCACACATTCATAGAGAGGATGCAGACATGTCCTTGTTACGCTAATCCGTGTCCCATGCATACATACGCACCTCACATCCGATACTACATGTGGCCTGGTGTGCGGAACAGTGTGCCATGGCCATCTACACACAGACACATGTTGGTTGCTGCAACGGCTGCAGCTTTCGAGGGAGCTCAAACATCTACCTAATGTGAACCCCCCACACATACATGACATAGTCACATCGTGCACCGTGGGTAGTCACATGTCAGGTGTGGTAACCCCTGTACCGGGCCTCAGGGGACACTTCCGTGTGTTGTTGTCCGTGCCATGCCAGTGACGCTCATCCCAAGTGTGCAATACGACATGCACACATGTCCAAGGAGTCAAGGGCATGCCTGGCACACATTGCACCGTCACACATTACATATGTACACATCTCATCATACATCTGGTGCCTTCTCCACTCAGGAGTGTTGTGCCACATCACACCCTTTAACACCTGTGCCCCACACATGTAGTACTGGCCAGACTATGCCTTGATGTCCATCCATGGACATGTATGTCAGCCCTATCCCTTCCTGTGTGCTGCCTGTCACCACTGTGATGTGTGAAAAACACCGTACTTCTGCTAAGAGGGCCTGTGTACCTTCCCGTATCACTATGGGAGTGCGGCCGTATGTGTACCCATCGTGATGGTGAGCGTACAGGTGTGTGTACGGTCCGTACCACTACGAGTACGCATACGCGAGGACACCCATAGTGGTACGGCTCGTGCACACGCCTGTACGGTCCCCATCTTTATGGGTGTCCTCGCGTATGCGTACTCGTAGTGGTATGGCCCGTACACACGCCTGTACGCTCCCTATCACCATGGGTGTCCTCGCGTATGCGTACTCGTAGTGGTACGGACCGTACACACGCCTGTACGCTCACTATCACTACGAGTACGCATACGCGAGAACACCCATAGTGATAGTGAGCGTACAGGCGTGTGTACGGGCCGTACCACTACGAGTACGCATACGCGAGAACACCCATAGTGATAGTGAGCGTACAGGCGTGTATACGGGCCGTACCACTACGAGTACGCATACGCGAGAACACCCATAGTGATAGGGAGCGTACACGCGTGCGTACCTTCACTATCACTATGGTTGTTCTCGCGTATGCGTACTCGTAGTGGTACGGCCCGTACACACGCCTGTACGCTCACTATCACTATGGGTGTTCTCGCGTATGCGTACTCGTAGTGATAGTGAGCTTACAGGCGTGTGTACGGTCCGTACCACTACGAGTACGCATACGCGAGAACAACCATAGTGATAGGGAGCGTACAGGCGTGTGTACGAGCCGTACCACTACGAGTACGCATACGCGAGGACACCCATAGTGATAGGGAGCGTACAGGCGTGTGTACGGGCCGTTGCTATGCATTTGGGGTGCCCTAGGGCCCCGGAACGCACCGTACCTGTGTGTGAAGCTCCAAATTACATAGGGGACACATGGGGGACAAGTATTAAGGCCTACATGCATGCTGGTTGTCATGGAGACCAAGTTTTAAGTTTGAATTTGTTCTGGAAGGTGCACAGCAGAAGTCAGTTGGAATGAAACTACATTGTTGCAATGTGTTTGTGGGGTTGACATCATGCTGACGAAAAAGACAGAATAAGAACCCACTGACTGCTAGGTTTGAAGGGATTGGAGGAAACATAGGATGCAAATGTGAGTGACCAATCACTCTGCACTCCTGTGAATGAAATGGGCCAGCAAGGCAGATATAAGGCAGCCAGGTCCCATGAGGGAGCACTTGCCTGCACATCTCTGTATTCCACGACCCAGCTGCTGCTACTGATTCCCTGGAACCATGTCAAGGGCTGTGGAGAGGTCACAGCCATTCACCCTGGAGGAGAACATGGCTTTGGTGGATGTGATCCTCCCACAGTACCCCATGCTGTATGGGCGACCAGGTTATCAGGTGAGTGCAGTGTCCACTGGCACAGACTGTGCCCCTTTTTCGTGACTGTGACTTCTGGCATTGTGTCCAGGTGTGACCCACATGCTATGTACTGTAGGGGGGGTCCCAGGGGTGGGAATGCCTGATGTCTCCCAGCAGAGCCCAGACACAGGAGGGGTGGGTGCAGAGTCCTCCCAGTAGTGCCCAGACATAGGAGGGGTGGGTGCCTATCACTCCCAGCAGTGCCCAGAGACAGGAGGGGTGTGTGCAGAGTCCTCCCAGCAGTGCCCAGACACAGGAGGGGTGTGTGCAGAGTCCTCCCAGCAGTGCCCAGAGACAGGAGGGGTGGGTGCAGAGTCCTCCCAGCAGTGCCCAGAGACAGGAGGGGTGGGTGCCTATCACTCCCAGCAGTGCCCAGAGACAGGAGGGGTGGGTGCCTATCACTCCCAGCAGTGCCCAGACACAGGAGGGGTGTGTGCAGAGGCCTCCCAGCAGTGCCCAGAGACAGAAGGGGTGGGTGCAGAGGCCTCCCAGCAGTGCCCAGAGACAGGAGGGGTGGGTGCAGAGTCCTCCCAGCAGTGCCCAGAGACAGGAGGGGTGGGTGTGATGCACAGTGTGAGCCTTGATAATTGATTGTGTCTTTGCCCTCATTACACTTGTGTACTTTCACTGGCACGTACTGCTTTTGCCCTTCCCCAGAGGAGTATGTCCCTATGGCAAAGGTGCAATGCGTTGGCTGCATGACATGCCTTGTTGTAACCAGCTAATTTGTTCCCATATGTGTCTCTGTGACATGTTGCAGGTGTATTGATGTAGTGTCACTTTTTCATCCTCACAGGTAGGCGCCACTGCCAAGGAGCAGATCTGGCTGACCGCCGTCAGTGCCGTGAGGGGTGCGGATGGTCAGAGGCGGAGCCTGTCCCAGGTGAGGAAACGCTGGCAGGATATCCGGTGCTGGACGCGGAGGATCGCACGGGTCCTGCTGGGGGACTCACCTGAGAGCCGTAAGCACCGCGGGCGCCACCGTCTCTCCCACATCCACAAGCGTGTGCTGGCGGTGGTCTTTCCTGACTTGGACAGGCGCCTACAGGAGATGCAGCAGCAGCAAGGGGGTAGGTACATGTGTGTTTGTTGTGTTTCACCAGCATTTGTACGTGCACTGTTCCATGGGTACACTGCCAGGGTTTTATGGTGCTGTGCGGATCCTGTTACCCACAGTGTTGCAGTGCTCTCCTGCCTCCCTTCCCCTCCTTGCAATGTGTTCCCTTGTCTGTGTGTAGTCACTCGGTCAAAAGGTTATGTAGCCTGGCACCTTCTCAAAATGTACTATGCCTGCAGCATCATGTGTGGGGGTGGTGTGTAACAGGTATTGGGACCTTGCCTGTGCCCTGTCCCGTTCTGGACTTGTGGGTTCCATGTCAGTTGGCACTAATGGTGAGTCCAGACATGGGAGTTAATCTCTCAAGTGCGAGGCCTTCCAGCACGCATGTCCTATGTGGTGGCCTGTGACATGATGTGCATGAGTGTGCGGTACGCATAGTGCAGGGATGTTAGCGTGTGTTGCAGTCATTCCCATTCAGGAGCATGGAGTTGTGTAGCCACTATTGTCCCCAGGGGCATATTTTCCTAGGTCTCATGTGTGTAATCCGAAAATGTCGACAATCTCTGTGTCTACAGCATAGGTTGTGCTCTGTGCCAGTGTCCCCTGGCACCATGTATATTGACGTGAAATGTAGTACAAGTGTCCACTGTCCAGCCTGACCTGATTTTCCCAGTACATACTCACGGTGGCCATTGCCTGTGTGTCTTGTTACAATCATCTCATGATGCCCATTTGTACATGCTTATTTGGACAGGCGCACCTTGGGTATTTTGTGTGCAATATAGATTTTTCACATCCCATGTGTATTTCACCCAGACTAAGAGATGTACGTGCTTCCTGTGTCTCCATAGATTTGTCTCATGTAGGGGGTGGGTGGTGCGGGCATGGCCTTCATGTCACAACCTGATATCTCCTTGCTAGGGCTGGCCAGTGTGTGATGTTTGCCTGGACATACACTCAAGGTGCAGTGTGCCAGTCAGGGTGGGCATGTTATCAGTATTACCTATGCTGCATGTGCCTCTAGTACCTGCCTATGGTCCCTGCTCATCCCTATTTCCTGCCACGCTGTGTGGTGCAGATGCAGTGCTGGATTGTCCCCAGGGCCTTGCTCCTCAGTCAAAATTCCATGTCATCTCATTTGCTATTGTGTCATGCTCTCCATAGTTTTTCGGTGGCATGGTGGGTCAAACAACTGTGTCTTGCAGGGCCTACATATGTACCTTGTTTAGTAGTTGTAACTCTTCTTTTGTTTCAGGCTATGCACTGTAACCTAAGTAGATTGGACTCATGTGACATATGTATACAGGTGTATGATTAATTTCTGTCTCTTCACCCTGCCCACAGCATCGTCGGGGGACACGGAGGGAGACATGGACACAGACGGCGCAGAGGGACCGAGCACCAGTGCCAGCGGTGAAATCGCGGCTGGCACATCGAGTGGGCCTGAGGCGGAGGAGAGTGAACCCGGGGACCTGTCGACTGGCACAACAGAGTATGAAGCTGACGGGTCCGAGGATGATCTCTCCGAGTGGGCGGTGGCTGCACCACCATCTGACAGCAGCCCTACATCTCGCACCGCCCCCTCCATTGGCATCAGCCGCCTCCCACGTGCTCGTGTCCCTTCCCAGCGTCCCCAGTCACCGCATGTCTCCTTCCTGCCAGGCACCGCACCCCCTGCCCCTGTCTCCACTGCTGCCGCCAATGCCGAGTCTGTGGACATCCAGCGGCAGTTGCAGGTTGGTCAGACTGCGATCCTTAATGTCCTCCATGCCCACAGCCAGGTCCTCAACAACATGGAGGCATACTTGGAGGGCATTCATTCATCGCAGGCTGACCAACGCAACTTGCTGAGGTCGATAGACTCGACACTGACTGCAGCAGTGGGTCTCCTGCAGCGCTACGTCCCACCCCCTACCCCTGCCCCTTCCACACTTCCCACTCCCATACCTGTCCCACATACACCCAGACGTCAGCATGCACCCACCACAACAGACACAGGCACCACACCAGCAGGGAAGGTCCGCCGCACACCTCCTGACACGCACACACAGGGTGTAGTAGGCACACCCACTGGGTCGGGGGGCAAACGTGTGACACGCAGCCAGAGTGGGAGTCCGCATTCCACCCAATCCACTCCCTCCAAATCCCCTCCCCTCAGCTCTCCTGGCCACATCTCCCCCAAAGACTCGTTCATGGCTGCTCTGTCCCTGAGCCCCACATTGACACCACCCCGCAAGCGGTCAAGGAAGTCCACGGTCAGGGTGCTTGAGTCCCCCCCCTGTCCACACCCACCCCCAGTGGCACTGCGACCCATCCCTCTGACCCCCCCCCCCCTCCTTGGGGCCTGTGGTTCCTTCGGGGTGCAGGGGAGTCCCTGGAGGACCTTGCCAAGGTGTGCAGCGCGCTCCTAGAATCCACCTTTGGCCCTGCCCCACCCCCTGTGGTGGAGTCCTCCATCCCTGCACCCAATTCGCCTACCCTTTGCCCTCCTGTCCCTGCGGTGCCTGTTCCTTCCCCCCCACATGATGCCCTCACCCCTGTGGAAGACGACGACTTGTAACTGTGCAGGCAAGCTAGGGGACACGCATCCCACTGTGTCCCCCATCCAGCTGTGACTTCTGGACTGCCCTATGGGCTTTGTTACTATTGAACTTTCTAAGAACAAACAATTTAAGATAATGCTGATTAAAGCCATTTTTGTTTCCTTTGAACACTACTGCTTTACTGATATTGCTGTTAGTGGGGCTGCTACATGAATATGGGTGGTGATCATGTGTTGGGTGTGTGGGAAATGTAGTAGTGTGCTGGTCATAGGGGGGACCCTGGTATCTGTGTGCCATCACACGGTGTTAGCTAGGTTTCTCTGTCCATGTACGCAGTTGCTGCATGGTGGAATTGTACCACGGTGTATTCCTTCCTCGGTGTACCCTGACATCTTCCCTGCAGGGTGTTCCCAATATGTGGTGCTGAGCTGTGTCTACATCAGCTGGGTGTGTGACGGACTCCTTCTACTTTGCACATGCATGCTGAGCGATGTCTCCACCTGCATCATTCGTGGCATCCTTGGTAGTCATAGTACTTGTGTGTGTGGACTATTGACATGACTTCATGTGGACATGTTTTCTTTTCTGCGCTATGCATGCGTATACTCCCAGCCTCGCACACATGTGGTACATGTACTGCAGGGTCTTTGTGCACCTGACTGACATTTGTGGGCATGGTATCTGTGGCTACTCCACCCTTAGCGTTTCATGGGCACTGCTGTGAGTGTTAGGCACCCACCCCTCCTATGTCTGGGCTCTGCTGGGAGGACTCTGCACACACCCCTCCTGACTCTGGGCACTGCTGGGAGGACTCTGCACCCACCCCTCCTGTCTCTGGGCTCTGCTGGGAGGACTCTGCACACACCCCTCCTGTGTCTGGGCACTGCTGGGAGTGATAGGCACCCACCCCTCCTGTGTCTGGGCACTGCTGGGAGGACTCTGCACCCACCCCTCCTGTGATCGGGCACTGCTGGGAGGACTCTGCACCCACCCCTCCTGTGTCTGGGCACTGCTGGGAGTGATAGGCACCCACCCCTCCTGTCTCTGGGCTCTGCTGGGAGGACTCTGCACCCACCCCTCCTGTCTCTGGGCACTGCTGGGAGGACTCTGCACACACCCCTCCTGACTCTGGGCACTGCTGGGAGTGATAGGCACCCACCCCTCCTATGTCTGGGCACTGCTGGGAGGACTCTGCACACACCCCTCCTGTGTCTGGGCACTGCTGGGAGTGATAGGCACCCACCCCTCCTGTCTCTGGGCACTGCTGGGAGGACTCTGCACCCACCCCTCCTGTGTCTGGGCACTGCTGGGAGTGATAGGCACCCACCCCTCCTGTCTATGGGCTCTGCTGGGAGGACTCTGCACACACCCCTCCTGTCTCTGGGCACTGCTGGGAGGACTCTGCACACACCCCTCCTGTCTCTGGGCACTGCTGGGAGGACTCTGCACCCACCCCTCCTGTTTCTGGGCTCTGCTGGGAGGACTCTGCACACACCCCTCCTGACTCTGGGCACTGCTGGGAGTGATAGGCACCCACCCCTCCTATGTCTGGGCACTGCTGGGAGGACTCTGCACACACCCCTCCTGTGTCTGGGCACTGCTGGGAGTGATAGGCACCCACCCCTCCTGTCTCTGGGCACTGCTGGGAGGACTCTGCACCCACCCCTCCTGTGTCTGGGCACTGCTGGGAGTGATAGGCACCCACCCCTCCTGTGTCTGGGCACTGCTGGGAGGACTCTGCACACACCACTCCTGTGTCTGGGCACTGCTGGGAGGACTCTGCACCCACCCCCCCTGTGTCTGGGCACTGCTGGGAGTGATAGGCACCCACCCCTCCTATGTCTGGGCACTGCTGGGAGGACTCTGCACACACCCCTCCTGCCTCTGGGCACTGCTGGGAGTGATAGGCACACACCCCTCCTATTTAACAATCTGTACGCTTAGTACATACACGTGTGTGGGTTCGCTCCATGGGGGTACGGTTCGTACTGACACTGTTGGGGTGGGAGTCGGCTCCATACGTACGCGGGTGGGGTGCGGGTCGTACTTACACTGTTGGGGTGGGAGTCGGCTCCATACGTACGCGGGTGGGGTGCGGGTCGTACTTACACTGTTGGGGTGGGAGTCGGCTCCATACGTACGCGGGTGGGGTGCGGGTCATACTTACACTGTTGGCATGGGGGTACGCTCCATGCATACGAGGTGGGGGTAGGTGTCGTACATACAGGGTTGGGGTGGGGGTACGCTCCATGCGTCCGCGTGTGAGGGTACGGGTCGTACTTACACTGTTGGGGTGGGACTTATATGTACGCGGGTGAGGGTACGGTTCGTACTTACACTGTTGGGGTGGGGGTACGCTCCATACGTACGCGGGTGGGGGGACGTGCCGTACTAACACTGTTGGCATGGGGGGTACGCTCCATGCATACGAGGTGGGGGTACGTGTCATACATACACGGTTGGGGTGGGGGTACGCTCCATGCGTCCGCGTGTGAGGGTACGGGTCGTACTTACACTGTTGGGGTGGGGGTTCGCTCCATACGTCCGCGGGTGGGGGGACGTGTCGTACTTACACTGTTGGCATGGGGGGTACGCTCCTTGCATACGCGGGTGGAGGTACGTGTCGTACTTACACTGTTGGCATGGGGGGTACGCTCCTTGCATACGCGGGTGGGGGTACGTGTCGTACTTACACTGTTGGCATGGGGGTATGCTCCATGCATATGCGGGTGGAGGTACGTGTCGTACTTACACTGTTGGCATGGGGGTACGCTCCTTGCATACGCGGGTGGGGGGACGTGTCGTACTCACACTGTTGGGGTGGGGGTACGCTCCATACGTACACGGGTGGGGGGACGTGTCGTACTTACACTGTTGGCATGGGGGTACGCTCCTTGCATACGCGGTGGGGGGACGTGTCGTACTTACACTGTTGGGGTGGGGGTACGCTCCATGCGTCCGCGTGTGAGGGTACGGGTCGTACTTACACTGTTGGGGTGGGGGGTACGCTCCATGCATACGGGGTGGGGGTACGGTCCGTACATATCCGTCCCCACGCTATGTGATGCTTGTGCGGCCCATACCCAGGCCTTTGCCACGTGGGTACGAGCCGTCCCGCCATTGTTGGGGTGACGTAGGTGTGGTACGACTCGTACCCACGCTCTTAAGGCGTGGGTACGGGACGTACCTGTCTGGTTGTGTTGCCGGTTCGCGTCGTCAAGAACTTCCGTTGTGGCGGTCGCTGGCTTAGCTGGACACGCCCCCACCCCCTCGTAGTGACCAGGGCCTGAGGGTCAGGTATGTCCAGGGCATGTGTGCTGTGTGACTATAGTGGGGGTTTTGTGGCCTGCCCCTGGTCCTGCCCCCCCCTTTCCCCCCTCCCTTTGTTGTTCTGACCTTCTGCGGCGTCTGCGTCGTAACCTGTAGAGGAGGTGGACTGCTATGAGGGCTGGGATGACACGTAGGTTCGGGTCCATGTCTGTCCGTCGCGTACGGGTACTCCTTGTTCGCGTGGTCCTGTCTGTCCGTCGCGTACTGGTACTCCTTGTTCGCGTCGTCCTGATTTCCCGGCAGTTTTTGGCTGCCAGAAAATATTCACCGTGCGGGATGACGTCGGTGCGAATCGTAATTCCTGGTTCGTGAATGGCAGGCTGCGAGCGTCCCGACGTCAGCTCGGCGCTTTCCCGGATCGCATTTGTATGTTTATTTTCGTCGGTCGGGGTTTTGTACGATTCGTACGGAAATGGGGCTTCCGTGCGAATCGTAATTCCATGTTGGTAGATTTTGACGACCGGGTACGCGTCGGACGGAGAATATGCTCCGTCCGACGGTTCGTACCCGGTTTTTACAGGATCGTAATTGGCACCATTGTGTTTCATTAGCTATTTTGGCTAAATGTTTATCAATTAATTGTATATGACCTTGATTGTGCATTAGTTTATACCATTTTCCCATAATCTTCGTTCCTGCCCCGTACAGGGCTGCCACTCGATTGCTTACTGGGTTAATAAAGCCTTCCATACTACTCAAAAAATGAACAATCTGCAAATATTCGAAGAAAATAGGTAAATTGGGACTTTTAGCTCTTGCTATAACTTCCTGCCATGAAACTAATCTATTTTGGGTAATAAAGTGTCTTAGCTCCTTAAATCCATAGTTTGCCCAATTTATTAAATGATTGTATCTAATTCGAAGACCTAAGCATGAGCATTCCCCTATACTTAAATATTGCAGCCCCGAGGAGCCCTCTTTTTAAAAAAAGGACTGAAGTCTAAATGAATAAGTTCCTATTGTCTTATATCTAACTTTCTTAGGACATTTAGAGGTCTTAAAAATACACAAAGTTGAGAGCCGGCTTCCAACATCATTTTATCCAAAAAAAAAGTATCTCTTTTGGATTTTGGTGTTATCAGTCCTGCCACTATATCTAGGAAGGCTGCCTCATAATATGTATTTATATCCGGTAGGGCAAGCCCCCCCTGGGCGATTGGGAGTTGAACCACTGCTCGTTTAACCCTAGATACCTTATTTCCCCAGATAAAACTCCTAAACATCATCTCTATTTCTTTAAAAAAAGATATATTAATTCTAATAGGAAGATTGCTGAATAAAAACACTAATAGCGGAACAATAGACTTAATTAGTGAAACCCTGCCTATAATCGAAAGGGGGATTAGCAGCCACTGATCTAATAGCTTCTTGATTTTATTTTTCATTTTAATATAATTTAGATGGAATAATTGATGATATTGAGTGGTTACGAAGATCCCGAGATATCTAATTGGATCTGGTTTGGCTGCTTGTAGCCTCAAACCTGGAGGAAGGCAATCAATATCTGTATTCACAGCCAGAACTTCGGTCTTATTTGAGTTTATTTTATACCCCCCAATTTGCTCATATTTATTAAATTCTCTTAAAACCTTCTCTATATTTTCCTTATTGGGCTTCAGATATAAAACTATGGGGCATATGCATCAACATTAGCATTTGCGATTCCTTATTAGCGAAAAATAAGGAATCGCTAATAAGGAATAGCAAAAGGCTATGCATGTAGGAATCGCTATTCAAATAGCGATTCCTTAACATTCCTTATTACCGAATCGGTAATACCGAATCGGTAATAAGGAATACCTACCCATTCATTCCTATGGGCTTGGAGGCCCATAGGAATGAATGTAAAGCCATTCTGTATTAGCGATTCGGTATTACCGAATCGCTAATAGCTGGAGCACTTTCAAGGGTGCCAGGGTGTCAAAAGGACACCCTGTTGCACCCCTGAAAATGATATGTGCACATATGTTGCACACACACATGCTCTAAGGGCATGTGTGTGCGCAACATGACACTTTGAAAAATGCACAAAAGTGCATTTTTCAAAGTTTTTGCAAATTACCATGCAGTTCATCTTCATGGTAATTTGCTCCCCTTATTAGCGAAATCGCTAATTTTTTAACTTTGATGCATTGCATTTAAGGAATCTCACTTTGGGATTCCTTAAATGCAATCGCTATTTAAGGAATCGGTATTTAAGGAATCCCTATTTAAAGAATCGCTATTTAAGGATTCCTTAAATACCGATTTCTGCTTTTGGGTTGATGCATTGGGATTGGGTATTTTTTACTTAATACCGGGAGCTAATAAGGAATCGGTATTTTACCGACTGGATTTTGGCTTGATGCATAAGGGTGTATATCGTCTGCAAATAACTTCAGTTTAGTCATTTGGAGGATGGGGGGTAAAATTGCAGTGTTATTTCTTATTTTGACTGCAAGAGGCTCAATGAAAAACGTAAAAAGTAATGGCGAAAGGGGACAGCCTTGTCTTGTCCCACGATTTATTGATATTGTTCCCGCTTGTTTTGCATTTATTAAAATCTGGGCCGTCGCCCCCTTATAAATATTTCGTAACATATTTACTATCTGGACTGGAAATATCGAAGGGCTAAAAACAAAGTGGACCAATTAACCAAATCAAATGCTTTTTCAGCATCTACCATTATGATACATGCTGGAGTTAGGGTAGTATTAAAATAATCCAGGGCTTGTATTAGGTATTCCGTATTGGCTGCCATAAGTCGTCCTGTTATAAATCCTGTCTGGTCTTCGTGTATTGTTTCCTGAGCAGCGAAGGAAAAACGCTCGGCCCATATTTTCATAAAAATCTTATAGTCCGAGTTCAAAAGACTTATTGGCCGATAGGAGTTTACATCTTCGGGATTTTTATCTTTTTTTACAAAAGACACAATTATTGATTCTTTAAAGCTTGTGGGTATTAACCCTCCCTGTTTAATGAAATTAAATAGCCTTTGCAGGGGTTTTAATAGTTCAGTTGAAAAACTTTTATAAAATTCGATAGGGAATCCATCATTCCCACATGCTTTTGCGTCGGCTGTTTTTTTTATCGATATTGAGATTTCATCTAGATTTATATCCATTCCGAGTTGCTCTATCCGATTTTCTGTAAGTTTACAAAGATCTATGTTTGCAAAATATTCTCGGATTATCTCCTCCCCCACTAAATACTCTGTGGAATATATTTCTTTAAAGTGTTGTAGAAAAATCTGTGAAATCTCCTCTCTATCCTCTTCTACTCTGCTGTTGTGGGGATTCCAAATCTTCACTATTTTTGCTGCCTCCTGCTTATTCCTTGTAGCGTTAGCCAGAAGTTTTCCTACCAGCTGACTCTCTTCATATAACCTTTGCTGGTACATATTTGAGCTGTTGATTTCCTCTAATAAAAAAAAATCTCTAAGAGCAGCTCTCACCTGCTCAAATTTATTAGGAAGCTGTTGTAGATGTAGAGCATATTCCTGTTCAACTGCTTTTTCTAATGTATCTATCCTTAATCTCCGATTCCTTGCCTGAGCAGCTGTATAGGCAATAATCTGTCCAAGTACAGCCACCTTAAATCCACCCCAAATAGAGAAAGATTCCGCAGTTCCTTCGTTGATTTTAAAATAGTCTACAATCCATTTCCTCAAACTTTCGACCCATTCTTGATCCTGGAGCAGAGTGCGGTCCAGCTGCCACCTGTGTCGCTCTCTGCTCCCAGTCTCCAACAGAATCTCAAGCTCGACCTTTGCATGGTCTGAAAAGGGATTACAGCCATTATCTACTTTAACTATTTGGAGGGATCTCGATATCAAAAAGAAATCGATCTGAGAAGCGGTTTGAAAGCGATATGAATGACAAGTAAATTTTGTCTTTTCCGGATTTTTAACACGCCAGGGGTCTATTAACTGATATTCTTGTTTCAGGGCTTCGATGATTTTCAAAGTTTTTGGTTTTAGTTGTTTTTTGTTCTTGTTAGATTTATCTCTCTTTAAGTCTTGTATAAAATTAAAATCCCCTCCCAATATAAGCTTCCCCGAAGCACCTCTTAAAAGCCCATTGATTTTGACCAGACTGATCGTATCGTCTGACACTGGTCCATAATAGTTTACAAAATTAATAATCTGCCCTTGTATCTTAACTGAGACTTCTATCCATCTCCCTAGTATATCTCTTTGGACTTCTATTATTTCCCAGGGTAGTTTTCTTGAAAAATAGATTGCTACACCTCTCTGGGCCTAGCCAGCTGATGCAAAAAATGCATATGAGAAATATCTGGGTATATATACTTTGGTAGAGTTTGATTTTAGATGGGTTTCCTGAAAAAATATTACTTGAGGATTGCAGGATATCAACCACTTCATCAGGGCCCCATACTTTTGTTTGTTCAACATCCCATTGATATTGACTGATAAGATTTTACAATTATTAATTGCCATTGAAATTCTGTATTCCTACATTCATCTCAAACATCTGATTGTAATAAAAACTGCCACTTTGCACTTGCACTTGCTCTATTTTTCCTGTTTTATACCCCACACCCTTTAACCCTTCCCTTATAACCCCCTCTGAATGTGGACTCCTCCCCACCAACCACGCTGACCACATACCCCACCCTCTTCTTCTCTGGGTGTCCTGTTGTTACACCCAAGTGATCACACATCCCGGCAATCCCAGCAAATTTATTTTACATCATTTTCTCTTTTTTTTTTGTTTTTCTTTTTTTTTCCCCCTTCCTTCCGCCTCCCTTCTTTCTTGGATCAAAGAGAAAGTCTTAATCTTAGACCAGTCCTGCCTAAGATGCCGGACCTTCTGAGATTTCATTCAAAAATTTCTGTGCTTCCCCCAAATCAGAGAACATATAAAACTTGCCCCTTATCAATACTCTTAGTTTGGATTGCTGAGCAATGGTTGCTTGAGCTCCTCTGGCTTTAAACAGGCACAGAATCTTAACAAATTCTTTCCTTCTCCGAGCCGCGGTCGCAGTCATATCAGAAAAAATACGACATTTTAAATTTTCGTTTACTGGAAACTGCCTCTGTTGTATTGCTTTAGTTAATATTTTTTCCTTGATTCGAAAATCAGCAAAGTTTAACAATATTGTACGCAGCATCGTGGAATTAGGGAAAGGGCGAGCTGGGACTCGATGGGCTCTTGTAATAGTGAGGTCGTCCTCAAACTCTGGAATAACTTTTTGTTTTATAAATGCGTCAACCCACTGCAGAGTTTGAGAGCCCTCTATTCTTTCTGGAATCCCAACTAATCGTAGATTAGATCTCCGTGAATGGTTTTCTAATTCTTCCATTTTATTCTCAAGGAAGTTTTTGCTCTTCACTGCAGCGGTGGCTTCTTTCATTACAATCGTCATTTGATCTTCCAGTACCGAAATCCTTGCCTCCGCCTCTTGAAGTCTGATTGGAAAACCTAGCATTGCTTCTTCAATCTTTTCCAGACGGGCATGGACGATATTTAACTCGTTTTTTTGTGATGTTTTTAGCTCGGGGAGTTCCTCTAATATCAAATTTAGCATATCCTTAATATCCATCTTGCCTTCTCCGATGAATTGCCGTCTAGGACTATTACCAGTCAAAGGAGATAGGTCGTGGGCTACGGTATTATTCCATTAACCTCAAAATTTGGATCTTGCCTCAATATTTCAGTGATGCTGTCGTCCGCTACGATATCGTTCCTATTAACCTCAGAGTTCGTTTGAGGATCATGCCACAGTGTTTCAGTGATACTGTCATCCGGGAGAACTGGATTACCAGGAAAATCGGGGGTATTGGAGGTCGGATCCAGCGCTTCAAATATTTTTACTGTCTCTTCTAGGGTTCCCCCCGAACCTCTCTCATTTAACCCCAGCGCAGAGGTTGTTGGAATCTTACATCCATCTACAGATGGTCTTTCCATTGGAGAAGAGTTCCCCCGCGGGGTGGCTTGTACATCTCTTTGCCCCCTTGAAATGGCTCCTTCTGTCAATACTGGTGTTGAACTTGGTTCGTCCATACCATAGGATTTTAGTGGTGATTTTAAACATACCAGGGAGGGCTGCAAGATTTAGTTCTTTTGCTTCGCCTAGCATTTTTGAGCTTTCTGGAGGTATCGCAATCTGCTGAGATACACCATTATTTACTGACAATTTTATCTCTTTAGCTGTTTCTACCAGGGCTTCTGGTGTAGATGTTACATCGAGGAGTGACTCCTCATCGGAGCTTGAAATATCTGTGCCTGCCTGATTACGGGCTTTCTCCTTATTGACCATTCGAGTCCCCTCTTTAGCCTCTTTAGCAAGAGCTCGACGTGTTTTGGCCTTTAAACGTGCATTTAGTAATTTTCCCATCTTGGCACTTAAAAATAGCAATAGTCCTGAGACCAATATCTAACAAAGTCAGTTTCCCCCCCCCCCCAAAAAAAGGGCTACCTTATACCAAGATGGGGGGGGGATGTCCTCCGTTGTGGCCCAGAAATCCTCTAGATGCACTGCTCTGTTACGTCCTTGTAGCCTTCCCCTGGGTGATCTCCTGTCCAGCCACTCCAATCCCAGTCACTGCAGCCAAAGGAACTTCGTCAAAATGAATCTGCTCTCAAAATGCCCATTCTTTTCCCAACAATCAGGCCACAGCTCTGCCGTCTATCGCTGCCACAGCGGTATACACGCCATTATTGAAGCCCTGTGTATCTGCGGATCAAAGAGACCTCATCGCCGGTACCGCCAGTGTTGATTTCGCCGAGAAATGGCCGGAAAAACGCCGAGAATCCTGCTCGGCGGATCTGCCGAGAATCAAGCAGCTCCACTCCGCCCGCAGGGATCGCCAGAATTCGCCATTGCTGGGTGCCGGGTTGCAATCACGTGGGACTAAGCGGAGGCGTGGAACTCTGCCGCCCGCTTCATCTCCGCATTGCACTTGAACTTGACATGCGCTCCAATAATATTTCTTATCGCCACAGTTAATGCAAAGCAGTGATCACCTGGCTGTACCTACACATTAGTCTACGTGTCTTGTGTGCATTCTACTAAGCTTGGTGGAGCAATCAATTCATGACATTCAACAGCAACCTTTGAAATTTCCTTTTCCATGATGACCCTCGAGTATGTTTACCTTCACACAACAACAAAAAAATGTTCATGTGATTACACACCCTTAAGGGAGTTTAACATATTTTGGTGCATACAAGAGCCAACACAAATTCTGTGCTTTATTCAGAACATCAACATAAGCCCGAAACTACTTACTATGGGTAGGTGTAATCAAAATCACCCAATGCCAGCTTACGAAAATGCCAGTCTAAGGAATACACACTGTTCCTCCTGCAAGTAGAACAGAATATTGTATATAATAGGATATTGCAGTGCTTCTTAAACTTAACCACAACCTACTTTTAGAACAACAAACTTTCATAACCTACCTAGCTTTAATGGCCATGAGGTGTGCGATTTTTCTATGTAACTAAAGCATTGTGTGTCTACACACTCATTTACAGACAGTGCATTTTCTATTGAATGGCCACTAAATTTGCACAGACATACTGTTTTACTGGTAAAACAATACTGAACACAAAGGATAATGTGCAGAAATCATGCTCCAGTGAATATTTATCATTTGTGCATCACCAAGTGTCTTGCTTTGTTTTTATCGCATTAACATCCTTGCTTCCATCACATTTCGGAATTAGAAACAATTTGCTTAATTTTTGCTTTTCTAACTGCTGGATTGTGAAGTTCAGTTACAGGCATTTACATTTTGTAGTGTGTTACAAAAAAAGACACCCTATAGCCTTTCTGTTCCCACTCTGTACCCCTGCAAGATCTTTACATAATCCACTTTACTTTTTTTTCCCTCTGACTACAAAGCAAGAGGAGTGTGTAAACACCAACCAGTGCCAGATTCAATCATGTGGAGGCCCCTAAGCAATTGACATTTTGCCCCCCCCCTTTCAAATTATCTTCTAATACCCAAGAACCAGTTTTTTTTACACACTGACAGCTGCCAGAAGATGACATAAAATGTTACTCTCCATTATTGTTATTATTATTGTTATTAGAAACAATTTGTAAAGTGCAGCATTCACCTCACGGGTATCATGGCACTATCCAATTCGTCAGTTTACGCAGGTAACTTCTCCTAGGAAGTTTTTATACTGAGAAACCAAACTAGTACCTTATCTGCTTGGGGAAAAGCCATGTCTTCAGATTCTTCCTAAAACTCAGCAAGTTCACAGTTGCTCTCAATGCATGCTGCAGCTTATTCCAAAGTTGTGCTGCCTTAAACTGAAAAGGTCTCCCACCCATTCTGGCCATTTTAAATCATGGCACACAGACCAGATATGCTGAAGAAGATCCTAAAGGTCTATAGTAGCAGAATTTATTTTGTAGTAAATTAAGTCCAATTCCATTTAGGGTTTTATAAACTGTACACATGGCCTTAAAAATACATCTTTCATTAACAGGTAGCCAGTGGAGTTCCTTCAAGGTGCCTGATGTAGAGTCCGATCGTGTTTTATTCAGAGCTAGTTTAGCAGCCATCACTTGAATTCTGTGAAGTCTTTTAACCAGTTATTCTGGACTTCCTAGCAGGAGGGAGTTACAAAAGTCTAGTCTGTTTAACACTGTACACTGCACCACCAGCTTCTTAGCTGGCTGTGGCAGTAGAGGAACGATTATTCGAAGATTCCTCACATAGCCATGGCAGGTAGCTATCGTTTTATTGATATGAGCTTCCATAGAAAGCTTCTCATCAATCTGGACTCCTAAATTTTAAACTGATCAGGCTGTTATTAAGTCTGAGTCATTTATCCAGAACCAAAAGTTGCTCGGAATTTGAAAGGGTATCTTGCCAGACGAATCAGCACAGAAACTCAGTCTTGCTTCCATTGAATTCAAGTCTATTTCTTCTAAGATAATTTGCCACCTCAAGTAGGCAGTCATGAAGTTTTGCTAGCTGGGTGGTATCATTGTTATTTAAGGACAGTATTAGTTGGGTGTCATCTGCATAATATATTTCTGACAACCCAAAAGTTTTAATCAGGGAAAGCAATGGCTTAAGACAAACATTAAATAGAATAGGGCTCAGAGCTGATCACTGTGGCACCCCATGTGCAATCTCTTTAAACTCTGACTTAAACGGGTGGAGCAATATTGCTTGACATCTCCTTGATAGGTATGAAAGTATCCAGTTCAGGGAGGAATCTCCTACCCCTAGCTTCTTTAATCTGTTGAGAAGGATTTTATGGTTGAAGGTGTCAAAAGCAGCCGATAGGTCTAACAGGATCAGAACTGCTGCCTGACCACCGTTAACCCTCATCCTAAGTTTGTCCATTGCCATAATAAACAGTGCTTCAGTACCATGGCTGGTCTAAAGCATCAGAAGTTGCAACAGTCCCATATAGTAACACATAAATATTTTCAACCATGTGAAGAAGGCCCAATAAAGTCTATTTTTATGAAGCAAAGGTACCAACTATTTTTTCTTGCTCCCCACATATATATTCCATCTGTAAGATCAGGGCATTAAATTTGACTTAGTGCAGGTCTGCGTAAAAGACCTGGGTGCCGATCACGATCCGGTAAAAAATTCCCCCGTGCGACTCGTATCGGGTCTTTTTACCGTACGAATCGTACAAGTGCCGTACGAACTGGCAATCACGATTCGCATGGTAAAAAGTCCATACGACCCGCACCGGGAATCATTCCCCACACGTCCTCGGGTCGGAAAATGTGTCCGACACGTCCTCGGACGATTTACCTTACAAACGTAAAAATCCAAGTCCGA
The DNA here is from genome assembly GCF_964204655.1 of Triturus cristatus. NCBI lineage: Eukaryota > Metazoa > Chordata > Amphibia > Caudata > Salamandridae > Triturus > Triturus cristatus. The sequence goes on from NC_140591.1 coordinate 722,136,119, forward strand.
CCGAGGAATCACGATCCATCCCGTGCGTCCGAGCCTACAACCGTATGGAAAAAACACCGTCCGCACCGAACACCAATAGCAACCATGGAGACATGTGCCCGCATACGCGCCCAACACTCCCCCCAGCCCCCGTACGTCCGACACGTACCCCCCGTATATGTATACCCCCACCCGTCTATGTACACCCCAGTACGTTCCAGTCGTACCCCCACCCCAGTACGTGTCGTACCACCGTCAATGTAAACCCCCCCACCCCTGTACGTGTCGTACCACCGTCTATGTACACCCCAGTACGTTCCAGTCGCACCCCCACCCCAGTACGTGTCGTACCCCCCGTGTACCTACACCCCAGTACGTTCGAGCCACACCCCCACCCCAGTACGTGTCACAGCCCCGTCTACCTACACCCCAGTACGTTCCAGTCGTACCCCCACCCCAGTACGTGTCGTACCACCGTCAATGTACACCCCCCCACCCCTGTACGTGTCGTACCACCGTCAATGTACACCCCCCCACCCCTGTACGTGTTGTACCACCGTCTATGTACACCCCAGTACGTTCCAGTCGTACCCCCACCCCAGTACGTGTCGTACCACCGTCAATGTACACCCCCCCACCCCTGTACGTGTCGTACCACCGTCAATGTACACCCCCCCACCCCTGTACGTGTCGTACCACCGTCTATGTACACCCCAGTACGTTCCAGTCGTACCCCCACCCCAGTACGTGTCGTACCACCGTCAATGTACACCCCCCCACCCCTGTACGTGTCGTACCACCGTCAATGTACACCCCCCACCCCTGTACGTGTCGTACCACCGTCTATGTACACCCCCCCACCCCTGTACGTGTCGTACCACCGTCTATGTACACCCCAGTACGTTCCAGTCGTACCCCCACCCCAGTACGTTCCTGGCGCACCCCCAACACAACCTCCTAAGTACGGAGCGCACCCCATGCCCCAACATCACAACCGCATGTACGAGTCGTACAAAGCCACACACAAGGACCAAATCGTACAACCAAATGGCCCATGTACACACCGTACACACGCTCAAAACGCACGTACACAACAAGGACAAAACAAAACAACTCAACAATACACCATTCGAAAGGCACACAGCCACTAAACATGGCCAACAACCACTAAAATAACACAATCACTGACCTGCAACTGTCAAAAACAAACAGAGGCCCAATACACCACCACTCCTTATAACACACCCACCCAAAATTCAAACACTGCCACACCCACCCATGGACCAATAAAAAGGGCCCACACACACAAACCATGAGCCTTTGCAACAGACCCACTGCTGCCAGACACCACAGAACCAGACTACAAGCGACACCACATCTTACACTTGCACACCTTCACACGACCACCCTCACAAACACCCTCTCATCACATTCACACACACACACAACCATCCACACCCCCCCCCAACATCCACACACCCCCCACACCCACACCATCCCCACCCACACCCCTCACCATGCCCACTACCAAGAATCCAAAGTTCAGTCACCGAGAGTTGGAGGTCCTTGTTGATCAAATCCTCAGAGTCGAGCCACAGATCTTTGGAACATTGGTCAGAAGCACCAGCCAGGCAGCCAAAACAGCCATGTGGCAGACCATCGTCGATGCTGTGAATGCTGTTGCGGACACCAGGAGGACCAAGCAGGATTGCCAGAACAGGTGGTACGATCTGCGGAGGAGGGTCAGAGCCAAGAGACAGGAGGAACACGACCAGGCCAACGCCACCGGAGGAGGGCCCTCCCGCAGACCCGTACAGTACCATCCCTGGGAGGAGAGGGTGATGGCCATACTGCCGGTGGAGGCAGTTGAAGGAGTAGAAGGACTCCGAGACCCGGGTGAGTACACAAACAACGCACCTCACATGGGGGGAACTGCAACCACAACCAAAATTAATAACAGGCACGCAAACACCACAAGCCATCGCATTACTCAACCACACTCCATGAGCAGGCACATGCCACTGCTGCCACCATGCCCCATGCACCCAGCTGGACAATGTCAAGTCACAGGCCACAGAAGACAACAACACATGACACGGTAACCCGGATGGCGGGAGTGTGGGCACCAAGAATCACATAGTGCGACTCCAAAGCAGACAACAATGCCCTCTGCCCATATGGCCTAGGTCACAGCCAGACAAACACTGTGTCCCAACACAGGAATGACTTGCCAGCAAATGGCGGATGCCTTGCATCAACACATGGGGGTGAAGGCACTGTTTTGCACATGCCAGCAGCTAATGAACAGCCAACAGTGTGAAAGAGTGGCAGCACACACCACCACAGCAGCAGCGCACAGACACACAGCAGACAAAATGGGTGCCTGGAGATCAGAAACAAACTCACATCAACAGGCCAAGGGCCACTCAAAGATCTGCTAACAGTGTGTGCCCAGGAAGCTGGGCCAAGGTGACAGAGGGTGACACACGGAGGGAGGGAGAGGGGGACACAGAGGGAGGGAGAGGGGGACTGAGAGGGAGGGAGACACAGGAAGATGGACAGAGGGAGGAGGCTGACACACAGAGGGAGGGAGAGGGGGACAGAGAGGGAGGGAGAGGGGGACAGAGAGGGAGGGGGACACAGGAAGATGGACAGAGGGAGGAGGCTGACACACAGAGGGAGGGAGAGGGGGACAGAGAGGGAGGGAGAGGGGGACAGAGAGGGAGGGAGAGGGGGACAGAGAGGGAGGGAGACACAGGAAGATGGACAGAGGGAGGAGGCTGACACACAGAGGGAGGGAGAGGGGGACACAGAGGGAGGGAGACACAGGAAGATGGACAGAGGGAGGAGGCTGACACACAGAGGGAGGGAGAGGGGGACACAGAGGGAGGGAGACACAGGAAGATGGACAGAGGGAGGAGGCTGACACACAGAGGGAGGGAGAGGGGGACACAGAGGGAGGGAGAGGGGGACACAGAGGGAGGGAGAGGGGGACACAGAGGGAGGGAGAGGGGGACAGAGAGGGAGGGAGAGGGGGACAGAGAAGGAGGGAGACACAGGGAGAGCAAATCAGTCCTTTGGTGTGTGGGAATGTCTGCTCGTCAGCAGGTGGACTGCGTGCATGTAGACAAGGGTGCCCAGTGCCAGAACCCCCCCTCTTCATCATGGCAAAACGCAGGGCCATGTTACAACCTGTACACGAGCACAAGGACAGCCACCTGCATCATATGAGTGTGTGGATCCACTCCATGTGCACATGTACAGTGCTACAAGGAAGGCGCAAACGCATAGCTCGGCACACATGCACACTCCACTGCTGACTGCAGTCACACTTGACGCAGCAAGTAAGACTGTGCCACACATAGTTAAAGGGGCCAAATTGGTGCCCAAGGGACACACACATGCACAAGTGCACTGTGAGTGGAATGCAAGACAGATCCTAATTCCAAGAGGAAATGTGCCAACTTTGTAACGGATGAAACATGGATGTTGCATGGATCAAAAGTAACATTGTCTCTCTCACACACAGGTCAACGTCGTGCTGCACCCCCCAACACTGGGGGGGAACACTCACAGGACCCGGATCTGCAGGAGACCGATCCCACCGGCAGCGACCACTCTCACCACTCTGCGGACGACCCCGACCGACCTGGCCCCTCTGGTGTCCAACCACCTGCAGCACCTGCGTCAGGTACAACCGTGCCAACCACCACCCCCACTCCTGCCACATCCCAGGAGACACCCAGGATCCCTGCCCCAACACCACAATGCAGCCAGGCTCGCCAGGAGGGACACGGTGTCCCGGGCACCCAGGAGGAGGCAGGCGACAACGCCAATGCCACCCCTCAGGGGTCCCGGAGACCCCATGTGCCCACAAGTGCAGGCCAGACGCAAGTGGGCAGGGGTGGTGGGAGTGGAGAGCGGCGGAGGCGCGAGCCTGACCAGTTGGCTGGGGATCCGGTATTTTCCCATGTCCGTAACATCCTGGACTCATACCGGCAGGACACCACGGGCATGGCCCAGGTTGTGTCCGTCCTCGAGGGGATCAAGGTCCAGCAGGCCCAGCAACATGCGGAGCTAATAGCCTGTCTACAGCTACACCAACGGAGGATGGAGGACAGACAGGCTGAGCAAGTGACGGCGTCCCAGGGGATTCACGCTGAACTCCGTCGGATGGCCGACACCATGGCCGACCCTCCCTGTGCCAGAAGGCGGAGAACATCACCACCCACAGGGAGGGATCATGAGGAGGAGGAGGAAACATCCGACGGAGCATCCCAGACGTCGTCACGGCCTGCTGCTGAGGTTCCCCGCAGGAAGCCGGGTCGTCCACGGAAAGGACCGTGAGGGTGGCTGCTACATCACCATCTCCCAGGACACCTGGCCTGGCACCTGGCCCACTGGAGCAACAGCATCACAGCATCAAGAGACATTCTCTGCCACATGGCCCTGCTGGTCACTGGCTGACCAATGTTGACAAAGACTGTGGCATGGACTCTGAGGATTTCCAATGGCAAGGACACCAACTCCCCTACTGAACTTTGGATTCCCTAATCCCGGAAAGGCCCTCACTTGGCCCCCCCCCCCAATAATAAATCACACTATTAAGAGTAGATGCCTGCTGGTAGCATTATTACCTAACATGTGTCTTGTACAGTCTAAACATGCCTGAGTCATCTGTTCACTTCAACCATCCACACCCTGGGGCCTGAGTCTGGCACAGGACACATGGGTCACAGTTTTCTAGGCAAGACAGACATGGAGCACCATACACACCCGTGATGGTCAGAACCAGCTGAGGGGGTGGCCGAACAACCGTGCTGACAGACACATTGAGTACAGCAACAGTCATGCGCAGAGGTCAGGGATCCTGGCCCGTGTCCTGGGGGGCACCCAGGTACGTGTAGACAGGTGGCAGAACCATGTCCTGCAAGCTTGAGTCCGGTGGATGCAGAGAATGGGGTCATGGACAACGTTGGATGCATGGGGATGGCACATGTCACAATACCCACACAGTCATGGACATCATGCCCATTACACAGTCTCAGCACACACACACAGCTTGCATCTTGCCACTCGACACATTGACACATAGCCACAATCAGGGAATACCATGCCAGACATGCAGGATGCACCGTGCCAACACACCAGCATTGACTGAGAAGAGGCACCTTGGAGGCATAGGGACACCTTTAATAGTCATGTGTTTGGGATTGCAGAGGCAACTTGAAGTACACATGAACACATCATGTGGAGTAACATGTGGCTCCAACACTGGCACCCCCCTTCTGCAGCACAAATGCGTGATAGCCATGGAACTGGCACACAAGTGTCGGATAATAGCTAAATACCCACAGCTGCTCATGGAGAGCCTGCCATACACCATACATCCGCTGATGTGGAAGTCCCACGCCATGTCAAGACAATGTTAACCGTATGTGTCCGAGGGCAGTGTCACACACATTGATGCCTTCATCACAATCCACCATCCCATCACTGATGACTGACAACCAGGCAGCCCATCTATTCAGGTGTACCCAGCTGCATGTCGTGTCCCATGGGGATGCCACATGTCTGCAGAGGACCCAAACCCCGACCGGGGCAGTGTGCACACATCGTGAACAACTGCCACACCCAATACACCCCAGATGCATCCCTTACCCCATGGAGACTTCCAAACGTGTCCGTGCCTGTAACGCTGAGTCAGCCCACGATGCCATGTCCATGAGGAATAGCAGTGCCACAACAATGCAACCAGCAAACGGCATGCGCAGGTACCTGGGGAAGAGAGACACACAAGAAGTCAGCCACAAGAAGCACAGCCACTTGCATGTGCATGTACTCGACACATGTATGTATGACAACATGCTAGGTCACAATTATGTCTGGGGAAATACTACCATCACTGCCACCATCACTCCAGTGACACACCCACACACACCTCTGACCCACGTGCCATACATGCAGGTGGAGACACACATCACAACGCATGCCACACGGGGACCAATGCGTGCACACTCAGACCCTGGTACTCACCACTAAGCAAAGAAGTCGCGTATGAGCCGAGTCCGGATGTCCTCTTGCGGCTCCACATCCTCCACATCACTAGCCCCATTGCCAAGCCCTTCGTCCTCCACGGGTGGATGGTCCTCGTTATCTTGATCCAGGATGAGGGGCACAGCTCTTTCAACTGCCATGTTGTGCAGCATGCAGCAGACCATGAAGATCTTGCAGACCTTCGCCGGGGCATATGGGAGTGCGCCGCCGGTCTTGTGGAGGCACCGGAATCGGCTCTTCAGCATGCCAAACGTCCTCTCTATCACTCGCCTTGTCCGGCCATGGGCGGTGTTGTAGCGGAGCTGGGCCGGCGTGATGGGGTTGCGGAGAGGTGTCAGCAGCCAAGGCATGTTGGGATAGCCAGCGTCCCCTAAATGGAAAGCACATGGATATCGTTAGAACAGGCGAAGCGGTAGTGCTGCTCGGCCAAACAGAATACAGGACAGACAGACTGTACCCACCAACAACACATGCACGTTCGTTGCACAGCTGCATCATCATATCAGGCATCCCGCTACGCCTCATGATGTAGGCATCGTGTGCTGATCCTGGAAAACGAGCACAGACATGTGAAATCACCATGTTGGACAGACACACCACAAGGGCATTGATGGAGTGGTAGTGCTTCCGATTGCGGTACGCCACCTCCCGTGCGTGTGGTGGTACCAAACCTACATGTGTCCCATCTATGGACCCAATGACATGGGGCATCCCTCCCAGGGCATAGAAACCACGTTTGACCTCAGTCATCTGTTCAGGGGTTGGGAACTTGATGAAGTCATCCAGGTGAATCAACATGGCCTCCAAGAAATCATGCAGCACACCGCTGAACATGCTCTGGGACATGCCACCAACATGAGCTATGGTATATTGGAAGGTACCCGTGGCAAGGAAATGTAGGGCAGCCATTACCTTCAGCTGGGGTGTCAGTGCCGTAGGATACCTGTGCTGCGGTTGCAGGTGTGGTGCCAGTCTCGCCGTCAGCTCCAGAATCAACGGTTGGGTGAAGCGGTAGAGCCGGATCCTGTCATTCTCCTGCATGGTGGCCAAGTCTGGAATTCTTCGGGCAACAGGAGGCGCTCTGCAGTAATTTGGAAGTGACAAGGAAGAGTGAGTGCACTACGAGAACAACTCATGTCTACTGAGCACATGTAAATCTGCCAATACACACATGCCACATAGGGAGTCAGGCATGTGCTACATGCCCAGGACACGTATGGATGCAAGGTGACACTCCTTCCAAGACCCAGCTACACACGGTGATTGAGAACCTCCCCATGCCACGCCATGGGAATAGCTGTGTCCCAGTGCAAGTGAACAGCCCGACGCAAGACAGAAGTGACATACACCCACACATCAGCAGAAGTAGGATGCCGATTGTAGAGACTGGTAGCGGAACACCGGAGCCACAGGTCACATGACATTACACTAGGCCTGCCCACACACCTTGCCATGAAGGTGCACATGTCATGACTCACCACACATTCCTTGTGAGGATGCTGACATGGCCTTGTCACGCTACTCCGTGTCCCATGCATACATGTGCACCTCACATCAGATACCACATGTGGCATGGTGTGCGGAACAGTGTGCAATGACAATCTACACACAGACACATGTTGGTTGCTGCAACGGCTGCAGCTTTTGAGGGTGCTACAACATCAACCTGATGTAAATCCCGGACACATAAATGACATAGTCACATTGTGCACTGTGGGTAGTGACAAGTCAGGTGTCATGACCCCTGTACCGGGCATCATGGGACACTTCCGTGTGTTGGTGTCCGTGCCATGCCAGTGACGCTCACCCCAAGTGCGCAGTACGACATGCACACATGTCAAAGGAGTCAAGGGCATGCCTGGCACACATTGCACCCTCACACAGTACACCTGTACACATCTCATCATACATCTGGTGCCTCCTCCACTCAGGAGGCATGTTCCACATCACAGCCTGTCACACCTGTGCCCCACACATGTAGTAATGCACAGACGATGCCTTGATGTCCATTCCTGGACAAGTATGTCCATCCATGGACAAGTATGTCCGCCCTATTCCTACCTGTGTGTCGACTATCACCACAGTGATGTGTACAAACCGGCGTACTGCTGCTAAGAGGGCCTGTGTATGTTCCCCAATCACTGTGGGAGTGCTGCCGTATGTGTACCCATCGTGATGGCGAGCGTACAGGCATTTGTACGGTCCGTACCACAACGAGTACGCATACGCGTGCAGACCCATAGTGATAGTGAGCGTACATGCGAGTGTACGGCCCTCTCACTATGGGTCTGCACGCGTATGCGTACTCGTTGTGGTACGGACCGTACAAATGCCTGTACGCTCACTATCACTATGGTTCTGCACGCGTATGCGTACTCGTTGTGGTACGGACCGTACAAATGCCTGTACGCTCACTATCACTATGGTTCTGCACGCGTATGCGTACACGTAGTGGTACGGACCGTACAAATGCCTGTACGCTCACTATCACTATGGTTCTGCACGCGTATGCGTACTCGTTGTGGTACGGACCGTACAAATGCCTGTACGCTCACTATCACTATGGTTCTGCACGCGTATGCGTACACGTAGTGGTACGGACCGTACAAATGCCTGTACGCTCACTATCACTATGGTTCTGCACGCGTATGCGTACTCGTTGTGGTACGGACCGTACAAATGCCTGTACGCTCACTATCACTATGGTTCTGCACGCGTATGCGTACTCGTTGTGGTACGGACCGTACAAATGCCTGTACGCTCACTATCACTATGGTTCTGCACGCGTATGCGTACACGTAGTGGTACGGACCGTACAAATGCCTGTACGCTCACTATCACTATGGTTCTGCACGCGTATGCGTACACGTAGTGGTACGGACCGTACACTCGCATCTACGCTCACTATCACTATGGTTCTGCACGCGTATGCGTACACGTAGTGGTACAGACCGTACACTCGCATGTACGCTCACTATCACTACGGGTACACAGACCCATAGTGATAGTGAGCGTACAGGCATTTGTACGGTCCGTACCACAACGAGTACGCATACGCGTGCAGAACCATAGTGATAGTGAGCGTACAGGCATTTGTACGGTCCGTACCACTACGTGTACGCATACGCGTGCAGACCCATAGTGATAGTGAGCGTACATGCGTGTGTACGGTCCGTACCACTACGTGTACGCATACGCGTGCAGACCCATAGTGATTTTGAACGTAGGCATGCATGTACGGGCCGTTGCCATGCATTTGGGGTGCCCTAGGGCCCGGAAACGCACCGTACCTGTGTGTGATTCTCCTAATTACATAGGGGACAAGTATTAAGGCCTACATGCATGCTGGTTGTCATGGCGACCAGGTTCAAATTTCGATTTTGTTCTGGAAGGTGCACAGCAGAAGTCAGTTGGAATTCTTCTACTTTGTTGCAATGTGTTTGTGGGGCTGACATCATGCAGGAGAATGAAACCGATAGAGAACCCACAGACTGCTAGGTTTGAAGGGATTGGTGGAAACATAGGATGCAAATGTGAGTGACCAATCACTCTGTACTCCTGTGCATGAGACTGGGCAGAAGGCCACATATAAGGCAGCCAGGTCCCATGAGGGATTACTTGCCTGCACATCTTTGCATTTGTCGACCAAGCTGCTGCTACTGATTCCCTGGAACCATGTCAAGGGCTGTGGAGAGGACACAGCCATTCACCCTGGAGGAGAACATGGCTCTGCTGGATGTGATCCTCCCACAGTACCCCATGCTGTATGGGCGACCAGGGTATCAGGTGAGTGCATAGGCCACCGCCACAGACTGTCCCTATGTTGTGACTGTGTCTTCAGGCATTGTGACCCGGTGTGACACACATGCCATGTACTGTCGGGGGGGTACCAGGGGGGGGGTGCCTGATGTCTCCCAGCAGTGCCCTGAGACAGGAGGGGTGTGTGCAGAGTCCTCCCAGCAGTGCCCTGAGACAGGAGGTGTGTGTGCAGAGTCCTCCCAGCAGTGCCCTGAGACAGGAGGTGTGGGTGTGATGCACAGTGTGAGCCTTGATCATTGATTGTGACATTGCCATCATTCCACCTGAGTACCCACTATGGCACGTACTGCCTTTTCCCTCACCAGAGGATGATGTCCCTATGACAGAGGTGCAATGCGTTGGCTGCATTACATGCCATGTAGTAACCAGCTATTATGTTCACATATGTCTCTCTGTGACATGTGGCTGGTGTATTGATGTGGTGTCACTTGTACTTCCTCACAGGTAGGCGCCACTGCCAAGGAGCAGATCTGGCTGACCGCCGTCAGTGCCGTGAGGCGTGTGGATGGTCGGAGGCGGAGCCTGTCCCAGGTGAGGAAACGCTGGCAGGATATCCGGTGCTGGACGCGGAGGATTGCACGGCTCCTGCTGGGGGACTCACCTGAGAGCCACAATAACCGCGGCCACCGCCGTCTGACCCACCTCCACAGGCGTGTGCTGCCGGTGGTCTTTCCAGACCTGGAGAGGCGCTTACAGGCGATGCAGCAGGCGGAAGGGGGTAGGTACATGTGCGTTTGTTGTGTGTCACCGGCATTTGTAAGGGCACAGTGGCATTAATTCACTGGCAGGGTTTAAAGGTGCTGTGCCCATCCAGTTTGCCCAAGTGTAGCGCTGCGCCCCTGCCACCCTTCCCCTCCTTGCAATGTGTTCCCTGGTCTGTGTGTAGTCACTCCTTCACAAGGTAATGTAGGCTGGCGCTTTGTCCACGAGAACAATGACTGTAGCATCATGGGTGGTGGTGGTGGGTAACAGGTTGTGGGACCTTGCCTGTGAACTGTCAAGTTCACTGCATGTGGGTTCCATGTCAGTTGGCACTGATGCTGGCTCCAGACATGGGAGTTGGTCTCTCATGTGTCATGCCTTACAGCGCGCATGTCCTATGTAGTGGCCTGTGACATGATGTGCATGAGTGTGCGCTACGCATAGTGCAGGGATGGTGACGTGTGTAGCAGTCATTCCCATTCAGTAGCATGTAGTTGCGTGCCCAATACTGTCCCCTGGGGCACCTTATCCTCAGTGTTGTTTGTGTCATCATCAACGTGGACACTCTCACTGTCTACAGCGTAGGTTGTGCTCTGTGCCATTGTCCCCTGTCACCATGTATAGAGACGTGCTATTATGTACAGGTGTCCACTGTGCAGCCTGACCTGATTGTCCCTCTTCATACTCACAGTTGCCAGTGCCTGTGTGTCTTGTTATACTCATCTGAGGATGGGCACTGGTACCTCATTATTTGTACAGGCGCACCTTTGCTGTTTTGCGTCCAATCTTGCCTTTTGCCTGCCACTGTGTTTATCACCCAGACTATGAGATGTTGGTGCCACCTGTGTCTCAGCAATTAGCATCGTGTGGGGGTTGCTTGGGGCGGGCAATGCCTATGTGTCAAATCCTGATTCCTAATTGCTGGGTCTGGACAGTGTGTGATGTTACTGGACACACACGCAAGGTGCAGTGACTGAGTTATGTTGGGCATGTTTGCAGCATTACCTATGCAGCATGTGTCTCAAGTTCATGGATATTGTCCCTGGTCATAGGTATTTTCACAAACGCTGTGTGGTGCAGAGGCAGTGCAGGATTGTCCCCAGGGCCTGGGTGCTATGTCAGACTCCGTTTCCTGTCATCAGCTATTGTCTCATGCTCTCCATGGTATTTCAGTGGCATGGTGGCTCAACCAACTGTGTTTCATGCCCTACATCGGTACCTTGTTTTGCAGATGTTAGGGATCTGCCTCTTCAGGCTATGCAATGTTGACTATGTAGATTGGACTCATGTGACAGATGTGTACAGGTGTCTGATTAATTTCTGTCTCTCCACCCTGCCCACAGCATCGTCGGGGGACACAGAGGGAGACATGGACACGGACCAGGCGGAGGGACCGAGCACCAGTGGCAGCCGTGACATCGGGGCTGGCACATCGAGTGGGACAGAGGCGGAGGATAGTGTGGCCGAGGACCTGTCGACTGGCACATCAGACTACGAAGCTGACAGGTCCGAGGAGGATGTCTCAGAGTTGGCGGAGGCTGCACCAGCAGCTGACAGTGGAACAACACCTGCCACCGCCCCCTCAGTTCCCACCAACCGCCTCCCACTTGCTCGTGTCCCTTCCCAGCGTGCCCGGTCACCGCATGTCTCCTTCCTGCCAGGCACCGCACCCCCTGCCCCTGTCTCCACTGCTGCCGCCAATGCTGAGTCTATGGACATCCAGCGGCAAATGCAGGTTGGTCAGGCTGCGATCCTGAATGTCCTCCATTCCCACGGGAAAACCCTCACCAACATCGAGGCATTCTTGGAGGGCATTCATTCTTTGCAGGCTGACCAACGCAACTTGCTGAGGTCCCTAGACTCCACACTGACTGCAGCAGTGGGTCTCCTGCAGCGCGACCTCCCCCCACCTACCCCTGCCCCATCCACACTTCCCACTTCCATGCCTGTCCCACGTACACCCAGACGTCGGCATGCACCCACCACAACAGACACAGGCACCACACCAGCAGGGAAGGTCCACCGCACTCCTCCTGACACGCACACACAGGGTGAGATAGGCACACCCACTGGGTCGGGTGGCAAACGTGTGACACGCAGCCAGAGTGGGAGTCCGCATTCCACACAATCCACTCCCTCCAAATCCCCTCCCCTCAGCTCTCCTGGCCACATCTCCCCCAAGGACTCCTTCATGGCCGCTCTGTCCCTGAGCCCCACAGTTACGCCACCACGCAAGCGGTCAAGGAAGTCCTCGGTCAGGGTGGTTGAGTCTCCCCCCCTGTCTCCACCCTCCCCCGGTGGCGCTGCAACCCATCCCTCTGAACCCCCCCCCTCCTTGGGGCCTGAGGTCACTTCGGGTGCAGGGGACTCCCTGGAGGACCTTGCTAAGGTGTGTAGTGCCATCCTGGCCTCCGCCTTTGGCCATGACACACCCCCTGTGGTTGAGTCCTCCATCCCTGCACCCACAACGCCGCCCCTTTGCCCTGATGTCCCTGCGGTGCCTGTTGCTTCCCCCCCCCCTGATGCCCTCACCAGTATGGAAGACGATGGCATTTGACTGTGCAGGCAAGGTAGGGGACACACATCCCACTGTGTCCCCCATGCAGCTGGGAATAATTGACTGCCCTATGGCCTTTGTTGACTTTGAACTGCCTTTGATCCACAGACATTGTGCTCATGCTGAATAAAGCTTATTTTTTTTTTCATTATCACACTCCTGCTATGGTGGTATTGGTGTTGGTGGGGCTGCTACATTGTTTTGGGTGGTGTTTAAGGCTTTGGGTGTGTGGGATTTGTAGTAGTGTTCTGCTCTTTGGGGCCACCCTAGGATCTGTGTGCCATCACAAGGTGTTGGCTAACTTCCTTAGGTCATGTCAGCAGTTACTGCATGGTTCAATTGTCCCAGGGTGTATTCCTTCCTCTGTGTACCCAGTTTCTTCCCTGCAGGGTGTTCCCAATGTTTAGCGCAGAGCTGTGTGTACATGAGCTGTGTGTGTGACGGAGCCCTTCTACTTTGGCCATGCATGCATGGCCATGTCTCCACCTGCAACAATCGTGGCATCCTTGGTGATCACTGTACTTGTGTGTGGAGTCAGTTGACATGAGTTCATGGGGACATGTTCCCTTGTAGGCAGTATGGATGTGGGTAATTGTGGCATCACACACATGTGTTACACCCCTCCTGGGTGTGGACACTGCTGGGAGGACTCTGCACCCACCCCTCCTGGGTCTGGACACTGCTGGGTGGACTCTGCACACACCCCTCCTGTGTCAGGGCACTGCTGGGAGGACTCTGCACCCACCCCTCCTGTGTCAGGGCACTGCTGGGAGGACTCCACACCCACCCCTCCTGTCTCAGGGCACTGCTGGGAGGTCTCTGCACCCACCCCTCCTGTCTCAGGGCACTGCTGGGAGGACTCCACACCCACCCCTCCTGTGTCTGGGCACTGCTGGGAGGACTCTGCACCCACCCCTCCTGTGTCAGGGCACTGCTGGGAGTGATGGGCACCCACCCCTCCTGGGTCTGGACACTGCTGGGAGGACTCTGCACACACCCCTCCTGTCTCTGGGCACTGCTGGGAGGACTCTGCACCCACCCCTCCTGGGTCTGGACACTGCTGGGAGGACTCTGCACACACCCCTCCTGGGTCTGGACACTGCTGGGAGGACTCTGCACACACCCCTCCTGTCTCAGGGCACTGCTGGGAGGTCTCTGCACCCACCCCTCCTGTCTCTGGGCACTGCTGGGAGGACTCACCACCCACCCCTCCTGTCTCAGGGCACTGCTGGGAGGTCTCTGCACCCACCCCTCCTGGGTCTGGACACTGCTGGGAGGACTCTGCACACACCCCTCCTGTCTCTGGGCACTGCTGGGAGGACTCTGCACCCACCCCTCCTGGGTCTGGACACTGCTGGGAGGACTCTGCACACACCCCTCCTGGGTCTGGACACTGCTGGGAGGACTCTGCACACACCCCTCCTGTCTCTGGGCACTGCTGGGAGGACTCACCACCCACCCCTCCTGGGTCTGGACACTGCTGGGAGGACTCTGCACCCACCCCTCCTGTCTCTGGGCACTGCTGGGAGGACTCACCACCCACCCCTCCTGTCTCAGGGCACTGCTGGGAGGTCTCTGCACCCACCCCTCCTGTCTCAGGGCACTGCTGGGAGGACTCCACACCCACCCCTCCTGGGTCTGGACACTGCTGGGAGGACTCTGCACCCACCCCTCCTGTGTCAGGGCACTGCTGGGAGGACTCTGCACCCACCCCTCCTGTGTCAGGGCACTGCTGGGAGGACTCTGCACCCACCCCTCCTGTGTCAGGGCACTGCTGGGAGGACTCCACACCCACCCCTCCTGTCTCAGGGCACTGCTGGGAGGTCTCTGCACCCACCCCTTCTGTCTCAGGGCACTGCTGGGAGGACTCCACACCCACCCCTCCTGTGTCTGGGCACTGCTGGGAGGACTCTGCACCCACCCCTCCTGTGTCAGGGCACTGCTGGGAGTGATGGGCACCCACCCCTCCTGTCTCAGGGCACTGCTGGGAGGACTCCACACCCACCACTCCTGTCTCAGGGCACTGCTGGGTGGACTCTGCACACACACCTCCGATTTCTGGATATGTGCGCTTGGCACATACACGGTGGGGTTACGCACACTGCATTAGAGGTGAGGGTACGAGTCTACTGACACTGGTGTGGTGGGGGTACGCTCCGTACGTCCGCGGGTGTGGGTACGGGTCGTACTTACACTGTTGGGCAGGGGGGTACGCTCCTTGCATTCGTGGGTGGGGGTTCGAGTCGTACTTACACTGTTGGCATGGGGGGTACGCTCCATGCATACGCGGGTGGGGGTACGGGTCGTACTTACACTGTTGGGCAGGGGGGTACGCTCCTTGCATTCGCGGGTGGGGGTACGGGTCGTACTTACACTGTTGGGCTGGGGGTACGCTCCGTACGTCCGCGGGTGGGGGTACGGGTCGTACTTACACTGTTGGGCTGGGGGTACGCTCCGTGCGTCCGCGGGTGGGGGTACGGGTCGTACTTACACTGTTGGGCTGGGGGTACGCTCCGTACGTCCGCGGGTGGGGGTACGGGTCGTACTTACACTGTTGGGCTGGGGGTATGCTCCGTGCGTCCGCGGGTGGGGGTACGGGTCGTACTTACACTGTTGGGCTGGGGGTACGCTCCGTACGTCCGCGGGTGGGGGTACGGGTCGTACTTACACTGTTGGGCTGGGGGAACGCTCCGTGCGTCCGCGGGTGGGGGTACGGGTCGTACTTACACTGTTGGGCTGGGGGTACGCTCCGTACGTCCGCGGGTGGGGGTACGGGTCGTACTTACACTGTTGGGCTGGGGGTACGCTCCGTACGTCCGCGGGTGGGGGTACGGGTCGTACTTACACTGTTGGGCTGGGGGTACGCTCCGTACGTCCGCGGGTGGGGGTACGGGTCGTACTTACACTGTTGGGCTGGGGGTACGCTCCGTGCGTCCGCGGGTGGGGGTACGGGTCGTACTTACACTGTTGGGCTGGGGGTACGCTCCGTACGTCCGCGGGTGGGGGTACGGGTCGTACTTGCACTGTTGGGCTGGGGGGTACGCTCCTTGCATACGGGGTGGGGGTAGGGTCCGTACATATCCGTCCCCACGCTATGTGATGTTTGTGCGGCCCGTACCCAGGCCTTTGCCACGTGGGTGCGATCCGTCCCGCCATTGTTGGGGTGACGTGTGTGGGCGTGGTCCGACTCGTACCCACGCTCTTCAGGCGTGGGTACGGGACGTACCTGTCTGGTTGTGTTGCCGGTTCGCGTGGTGACGGACTTCCGTTGTGGCGGTCGCTGGATTATCAGGACACGCCCCCACCCCCTCGTGGTGACCAGGGCATGGGAGTCAGGTATGTCCAGGCCATGTGTAGTGTGTCACTCATGTGGTTGTTTTGTGGCCTGCCCTGGTCATGCCACCCCCACCCCACCCCACTTTCCCCCCTCCCTTAGTTATTCTGACCTTCTGCGGCGTCTGCGTCGTAACCTGTAGAGGAGGTGTACTGCTATGAGGGCAGGGATGACTCGTAGGTTCGGGTCCATGTCTGTCCGTCGCGTACTGGTACTCCTTGCTCGCGTCGTCCTGTCGCGTACGGGTCCTCCTTGATCGCGTCGTCCTGTCGCGTACGGGTCCTCCTTGGTGGCGTCGTCCTGTGTGTCCGTCACGTACTGGTCCTCCTTGTTCGCGTCGCCGTCTGTCCGTCGCGTACTGGTGGTCCTTGTTCGCGTCGTCCTGATTTCCCGGCAGTTTTTGGCTGCCGCAAAATATTCACCGTGCGGGGTGACGTCGGTGCGAATCGTGATTCCTGGGTCGTGAATGGCTGGCTGCGTGCGTCCCGACGTCAGGTCGGCGCTTTCCCGGATCGCATTGGTAGGTGTTTTTTGTTCGGTCGGTCTTTTTTACGATTCGTACGGTAATGGTGTACCCGTGCGAATCGTAATTCCATGTTTGTATATTTTGACGACCGGGTACGCGTCGGACGGAGAATATGCTCCGTCCGACGGTTCGTACCCGGTTTTTACCGGATTGTGATCGGCACCCTGGAGTTCAACTAATCCTGCAGCCCATTTTTATTGATATGAGAGTCACTCATATGACGCTGTTAGACATCAGACTTCTATCAGTAGCATACTGTTAAATGCTCAGACAGGGCTCACCAGAGAGCAGCCTTAGTTCTGCAGAAGTGGTGGGTGACAAAGCAATCTGGTTCCATATAAGCAGAAGGCAGAAGGCAGAGTGGCTTGCCTTGCAGGAAGGATTCCTCACTTCAGCCAGGACTAAAGCCCTGCCAGATATCTGCTCGGAGAAGGCTGCTTTATGTGTTCAGGCTGAGTATTCAGATGAAGGAGTACAGTGGTACGGAGGTTCTGAGACACCAGATGGATTAAATGCAGGATGCTGAACATTCGATCTCTCTTTCTGAACCCCTATATAAACACCATTTTCATGTGGTAGCGGGTGTCATTAGGATTATAATCAGGGCCACTGGAATTATACATTGCTATGTCTTTTTTCACAAAATTATGGATTTGCCACATAATCCATAATCTGCTGTCTAAACTGCAGATTTGAACAAAAATATTTTGTTTACAGCTCAAATAGATAAAAAGGTACTAAAAATGTTGCAACATGTGGTTGTGCAGAGTGGAAGGCCCTTTGCAAAGGCTACCTGGAATTTTTTCAGTTGCTTATTTCTATATTTAGTTGTTAAACTGGTACTAATGAGGTGAAATATTTTCCCAAACAATATTACCAAGTGTCAAAAATGTCATAAATAATTAAGTTATACCAACAAACAAAAAGTGCTACATTATGCTGCATATTTTGCTTTTTGTTACCACATAATTTAGCCAAACCTGCCACAGAATTTGTTTTTCCCCTGTCACATACCAAGATGGTTGCCTTCCCAGTCTGTGTTGTCAGATTTCCCTGTCCAAGATTGCATTCCACCATTTTCTTGTAAAGTAATTTACTGTTTTATTCATATATAAGGAACTTGGATCTGAGTAGGATACATCACAATGCCTTTGTTTACCAAATGTTTTGTTATGTTCATTGCCCACCTTAGTTTTTGTACCTGGTTTTTGATCTGTTTTTACAGTTGTTTGTCCTAGTTGGATTCTTCATTCAGAAAGATTATACCTGACTTTTTCTCTGCTCTGAGTCAGGGTAGATTTGGTGTCTTGCTACCCAGTTTTTGTAACGCTCTTCATCTTAAATCAAGAAGTACGTATATTGCCAAGGGAGTTAGTTTTGTTCTGCCCTTTGAGGATTTTCCCTTCTTAGATAGACATGTTAGCAATTTTCATACATAGGGAAGGGATACCTTTCTGCACATAAACACTCCTTTAAAGCGATCTGCAGTTTCTATGTGTCCTGCATTGTGCAGCACACATAGAAAGAGCAAAAAACATGGAGACATTTATAATTTCCCCTCGTATCACCATCCTGAGACAAGGTTTTACCTAGCCTTAGTTTTTGGTGCTGCCACATCCTTGTAAATATAGGGAAGTGTAAAAAAGAAATGGGTTTTGCGGTGGAATCCCCATTGCCTGCCCCTTTGATGCAGCGGACTGCTGCCGTAGGAGGAACATTTACAAGTTGGCGTTAAGCCACCTTGTAAATATGGGCTAGAGAACAACGCCACTGCAGCATCAGAAAAAGTGATGCTTCGGTGGCGTTAGGGGCTTGTAAATATGCCCCTTTGTCTCGAATACTCATTCAGACTACACACTTATTTTACCAAAAATGCCTATCTAACATGATTTTTTTGTTTCACCATATGTATTTATAATGCGGTCATAAGAATTATTGAGTTTAAGTATGTCTAAGTGATTCCAAATTCACATAAATCTGATATATGATTGTAAGGAGTTGATTATTTAAAGCGTGATGTTATTAAATATCAATCTATTTTTACCCAGCATCTATCTTGCTAACTTTTTCTCATTTTTGAAGTACTATGGATCATTTTATTAATAGCAGATTGTGATTTTGTTTGTGACAGATTTAATGTATTCCTTATTTTTTAATCTTTTCAATATATATCATGATTTTGTGCAAATCACTTATTGCATTTATTATATGCCAGATTGAATTTTGCATATATATTTTGTATGTTTGTTATATCAAATGCTTGTGGCTATTTTAAACTCAAGACCTTGTTCTTCAGTGTTTTTACAGATTTCAGCAAGATGGGCTGGTAAGATGTTGTGAAAGTTTGAAATGTACGTGTAAAAATAATTAGAAGGGTTTTTCAGACTGCAAAACAGAGATTCAACAATAACAATAGCATTTCGCAGGATAGTTGTAGAGCTGAATGTCTCCTCAAGGCAACTATGAAGGTTAGGAATTAATCTTTCATTATAGGCACAGACGACTGTGCTGTCTAGGATGCTACATACTTGTAGCCATCCCCTTCATATTGGACAGTCTCAATCACACTTTATAGTCACCTCAGTTTCTGTTCCATCTTTTACATTTCAACTCTATTTTCGCAATTCTAGTTGTTAATTAACTTCTACGCCCTGAGGAAGTGAAAGAAAGCAGCCTTCAGTCCACTGCCATTAGAACTGGTCCTTCTCTGCTCCTGTATACAGTATCCATCTTTTTTATCAGTCTTTCCTGGAAAGCACTCCTTCTTTAGTTCTTCCAGTTTTTCATCCAACTTGCCTTTCATTTCTTGTGGGTATTTTAATTGGTGAGTCATGGACTAAGTGCCTCCCTGGTCCCATCACATTGAAATAATGACTGCAAGCTTCTTGCTCATGCTTTGTTTGTAATGGAGGCTACTGTACCTGCCATTCTCTGTGTAATGCAGCAAATAGCGCCAATCTTTCTGTTGTCCATGAAATGGTATACCTTATTAGGAAAACATTAGAGTAAGGGTGTGCTTCCAAACCCTCCTATTTCCACTGCCATACCATCTTAGGAATTGTCAGGGTTTACAGTGTCTCCAGAATATCTTGAATTTTTTGCTAGAACCAGACTTGTCCAAGGAGGAATAGACAGAGAGTGTCTGCAAAATGTGCTATTCATGAGAGTAAGAATGGATCATTCCCATGGGACGTGGCTTACCCATCGAAGATGGCCATGGCACATCTCCTCGCTGGTGCCCCTGTACTCCGAATTTGTGGGTCTAACTGTCACAAAGCCAACTCTGATCCAATCACGAGAGCGTTGACTTGCCTGCAGTCTTACCCAAAGGCTCTGTTGATCCTGCAGAGCTGGGTCTGGGCCACCAGTGCCTCCTGGCTGAAGATGGGCTCCAGGCATTGGACAGGCCTCAGTGGCCTCCTCTACCCTAAGGATGCACCATTGATGACCAGGGCTGGGGGCTTGGAGGTTGCTGCACTTCCCAAGTATCTGGTCACCTACTGACCTACTGCAGAAGGGGCTGCACTGACTGCTGGGGAATAGGCTTTGTCACTGCCTGCCAAAGTCAACAGCAGGGGCTGCTCGTACCCTCCCGCCAGGCATGTGGGCATTGGATGGGCTCCAGTGGTCCCCTCTCCCCCCCTGAGTGTCCTCACCTGTAGACCTGTCTCACAGTAACTTCAACCCACAGCTCTGGCTGAAAACCAACTCACTTAGGGCCCTGTCTCTCTATAGCAGACCATGTGGTGGGCCAAGATGGTGGCCCTTGAAAGTGTGACTGGAAACATTAAGATGGCAGAGGATCGACTGCAGGATCACACAAATAGGTCGGCCCCACTTGTGCACTCCTACCTTGAACCCCTATGTGCCTAAGATACGTGGGCTTCTGTGGGGTAGAATGCCAAAAGGGCAATCTATCACAGGTGTGCTGGTGCTAGACCGTGGCTGGTAGCCGAGCCAAAATGTGGTGGACCGATTGACGGATACACAGGGTAGGTTACCTTGGGCAGAAGAGGCAACACATCCCCTCCAAGGCAGAGTCACTCAACTCCTTAAGGTTACCAAGGAGTTGGAAGAAAGGGCAGAGAATGTGAAGAGGTCACTCCCCGTCCAGCAATATTCAAGTATTCAGTGTGCCAAAGGTGAAGGAGGGATCTCAGTGAACCTCATTCATTGCGACATAGTTTAACTCCTTTGACCCAATTAAGTCCTCAACCATGCACCAAACCACTAGAAATCCAGACTGGGCAGGCTCCCTGGGTATGAGCGATGTCTGGTGCATATGACGTGGGTATGAGCAGACATTTACCTTCCATTCAGTGTCATATGACTCACTTTCCCAACTGGACTACTTCTTCTTGTTGAATCCGAGAGTTTCAAGATGTGGTAAACATAATCATCCTCCCCAAGGGCATAGCATATTCCCTACCAATGCTAGAGCTGTGTAGTACTGAGTCAAAACCAAGAGGTAGGGGCCGCTTTAGTCTCTAGCGGCTTATGAATGGAGACCTAGTGGCCCGATAAAGGGAACTTATCAAAGAATACATTGAAATTTATAAACCATCAGTCCAATCAGATATCACCTTGTGGGCGGCGTTCAAAGCAGTTATTAGATGGAGAGCCATGGCGCAGGTCAGATCTCAAAAAAGATAATGAGAGGCCAATATCATGGCTCTCGAGATGACGGTGTTGGGGCATGAGTATTGGAGTCTTGTGCAGTGCCCAACCTGTGACAACTGGAGTCCAATGGTGCCCAACTGAACGACTTGATGATAGACACAGCTAGATGCCTATGGGTGGCTGTGCAAAGCTGAATATATGAGTCAGGAGATTAGTCAAGTAAACTAATATAATGGCTGGCCACTAATGAGACAGTGACAAAGTAATTCTGACGGTTAAGGATGACAAGGATAGCTTGATATCTGATGCCAAGACCATAGCAGACACCTTCGCATCTTACTACAAATTCCTGTATGCAAAACCTCCATAGTCTGTGGCTGAAACAAATAACCTGCTTATCACATAGTTGGACTGAAACTGTGTCTGGCTGACTTCTTTTAGCATTATGCAAGTTAAATTAGCATTTGTGGCACCATTTTGTATTCAGCTGCCATTTTGTACCATGATCGAAATTAAGCTTCTGTCTCACACCGTCTGCCTCAGCAGAAAACAGCCTCGATTGTTCTTTTTCTTAATTCAAGGTTGAACTTTGTTGCATTACTGAACAGCTTGTTCTGTGCTTGCATGCCTTTCCTCGTATATAGCCTGGCTCCCACTCTCAGAAAGACGGGCACTGGCTGAGTAACCTTGAAGCTAAGATAGTGTGTACCAGGTCTCAGGATTGTACCTCATCTTTCTGTAACTCCTTTGTTCATCTGTGCCCAGGCTGGAAAGTTCCAGTCTGGGTGTGCCTTAGGGGTATTGGAAATGTATATCTAGCTTTACCTTGTGGATGGGGGTCAGTCCCTCCGCAGCTATCTAAGGAGGCTGGTCTGACTGGACTCCGCTCGAGCAAATACTAATAAAATAACTTTGGTATTCTCTACTGTCTGACCGACTCTTCATTTGTATGGAAGGCTGAGAGGTATTTATGAGTGACCCGGGTGGCCCTAATCGGGTCACCCCCCAGTCAAATCTCTAGAACCCATAAACTTAACTGGACTTGCGTATAACAATAGAGGAGATCAGGTGGCAATATTGGGAATTCGATCTAGGACAACTCTGGACCCCAAAAGCTTCCATGTAGAACTTTTAATAAAAAGTTCTAGCACTAACTGGTTCCTATCAGCACTCTCAATTTGAGGAAACGTCTCAAACATTCCTCTTATCGAACGGCTAACGTGGTTCCACAATACCTGTCATTCTCTAAGGCCGGGGAAACCCACTGAGCACTGCTCATTCTACCGTCAACTATCACTTATCAATTTCAAAACCAAAATCCTTGCAGTAATTCCTCCTTGGGCCTTCCGGGTCAGAAAGGGTTCATGCCGGGTTGCAGCACCAGACGCTTAGAGTTCTGGCCAGCAGGCACAACATGGTAAGCCCCTATGATCTTCTACTGCCAAACTTTTAGAAGGTGTTTGATTTCATAGGCTGGTGGTTTTTGCTGCTGGTCTTTCAAAAAATTAACTTTGACCCCCGTTTCATGGCATATATTAATACCCTATATTAATCAACATGGGCACAAGTCAAAGTTAATATGGTGCACTATCAGACCCCTTCTTGATTGATAAGGATGTTCTCTCTCCCCACTTCTCTACACCCTAGCAGTTGAGTCTGGAAAGAGGTAAGGCTGGAAGGATTTAGCTGGAGTGGGCGGCCAGCAGACTGTATCCCACAATATGCAGATTAAATGTTCCTTTTCAAAGACAACCCCCAATCAGCCAGTGTCCACATAATGCAAATACTACATCTCGAAGGAGACTTGGCAGGCCTAAGGGTTAACTGGAGTAAATCAGTGCTGGTGTTGCTTAATTGAGCAGTCAAGGTGATGACATGGTAGCCTAACATCCAGGTCCACCCAACAACCTTCAAGTAACTTGGGCTATATGTAACATTACACCCACAGCTAGCATGAGATCTTAAAATAACTCCCTTAATAACCACTGCCTGTCAAGATCTTTCTAAACTGGTGACCCTCCCCTTATCAAACATGAGCAGGGTAAGGCTGATCAAGATGATTGCCCTCTCCATATTAAAGAAATGGAGATCCAAAGTACCCCACACAATTCAGAAATTGATACAAGGTATGGACTGCTGCTCAACCCTTAACAAAGTGGTCTACAAAGCGAGGGATGTACCCAGAAGTATGACAAGATCTGGGGGCTATGGCTGGACACAGTGTAGCCTGCAGATGATCTCCTGGTCCATTACCCGATCATGTGATTGGTGTGCAGACCTAATATCAACTTTTTAATATAGACTGGCAGAAATATTGAGTCATAAATATCTTGAGTGAGAAATATCGACAGCATGAATATCATGGTCAAGAATATCGACTTAAGGTAAGTAATATCGATTTTAAAACTATCAAAGTGTTTAATATCGTTTGTAAAAATATAGGGGCCCATTACCCGCCCCCCAAATGTTCCTGTGTCACCCCCGCCATATTAGTATAGCGAGGGGCACCCCGGTGGACGAAAAGACCATCTGCCGCTTTCCCGCCAGTCAGATTGCTGGACGGGCGTAAAAGGCACACATGATGCCTGTGGTGGAATGCCTTTCTGTGGATGAGACTCCGCCATAAAAAAGGCATGCGGGAAATCACTGTGGGGGACCATTGCGGGCCCCCGGGGGGGTGGGAGGGTGGGTGGCTGCACTGGGGGGTACTTATGGTACCACCATCATTACCATGCACAAGGTGGCAGGCACCCCGCGGTGCCTGTCACGTTGTGCATGGCAATACGCAACATGGGCTTTAACATTGCGGCTAGTGCTGCTTACAGCACTGCTCGCCGCAATGTTAAAGATGAGGATGCGCCCGCCAGTGTGGCAGGCGCATCCTAATTGGACTGGCGGGACCGCAGTACCTCTGGCGGTCGGTCCCGTGTTCGGTTACGGTCGCCCGCTATCGTAATGGGCCCCTTAATTGTTCAAAGTATCAATTTTTCAATTAATGTTAAGTATTTTAGTACATATTTGAAATATATGTGATTTTTTTTGTATAAGAATTTTTTATATTTTTAATATATGTGTTGCATTTTTAGTAGTTTTTAATTTTTTTATGTGAATTTTGTGTTTTTTAGTTCTGTAGCGGGTTGTAGGTTTATAGCGGAATAAGGGGGGAAGTAACTTAATTATATTAAATTGATGATTATTTTTTATTGATTAATATCTATTTAATTGAGATGTTATAGTGTTACGTGTGTAAAGTCGTTTATTAATTGATTAATAATTGATTGTTAATTAATATTAATTTATTAATTAGTAATTAATTATGATAATTGTGTAATTAATTTTTGGTGTGCATTTTGGTGTTTTTAGGTGTAAAGGGAGGGAAGTAATTTTTTTAATTGATGAATTAATAATTATTTGTTAATTGATATTAATTAATTTAATTCACAATTAATTATGGCAATTGTGTAATTAATTTTAGGTGTGTTTTGTAGTGTTTATAGGGGTAAAGTGCGAGACGTAATTTGTGTTAACATTAATTAATATATAGTTGTTAATTAATGTTAATTATTTGATATTTATTTTGGGTCATTGTTTATTTTTCTGTGTGTTGTTTTTACTTTTAAAGTGGTAATGGGTGGGTATTAAATACATTTTACTTACTTTATAATTAGTTGTTTAATAGTAATAGTTTTTAATTTCAAAAAATATTTGTGTAATTTATTATTTTACAGTTTCATTTAGGTGTGTTGTGGGGATTATAGGGTTAACGTGTGGGTAGTAAAATAATTGTTATCAGTTGTATTTTTTTATTAATAATATTTTTTTATTGATTATTAATTATGTTAATTATGGAAGTACCTTTTTGAAAGAAAATTAGAAGTCTGTTGTTATTTTTGTGGTGTTATAGGGTAGGAAATAAAATAAATACATTTAAGTTAGAATTAATGTTTTTGTTTGTAAATATTTTCTTGTTTATAATATATATTTTTTTTAAGCATTTTTTATTTTATTTTATACAATATTTGTAGGTATTTATTACATGTAATTAACATTATGATATGTTTTCTTTTTATACATTAAATATATTTGTATTTTAATTTGTAACATTTATTTATTTTTAGATTTCTATTTTTAAATATTTATTTTATTTTTACTTTTGAACTGACTGGAGTGTGAATAATAATTGTATCCTTCCGCTATCTCACACTTTCCCTACTGTTGCATTCACTGGAGTGGGAATACTAAATTTTACCCCTTCACTATCCAACACTTTCCCTACTGTTCCACTCACTGGAGTGGGAATAGTAATTTCTACCCCTCCGCTATCCAACACTTTCCCTACTGTTGCACTCACTGGAGTTGAAATAGTAATTTTTACCCCTTCGCTTTCCAACACTTTCCCTACTAGTGTACTCATTGGAGTGGGAATAGTAATATTTACTCCTCCACTATCCAACACTTTCCCTACTGTTGCAGTTATTGGAGTAGAAAAAGTAATTTTTACACCCGTCCGCTATCCAATACTTTCCCTACTGTTGCACTCACTGGAGTGGGAATAGTAATTTTTACCCCTCCGCTATCCAACACTTTCTCTGCTGTTGCACTCACTGGAGTGGCAATAGTAAATTTTACCCCTCCACTATCCAACACTTTCCCTACTGTTGCACTGACTGGAGTTGGAATAGTAAATTCAATCCCTCTGCTAGCCAACACTTACCCTACGGTTGCACTCATTGGAGTTGGAATAGTAATTGTTACCCTTTCACTATCCAACACTTTCCCTACTGTTGTAGTTATTCGAGTGGGAATAGTAATTTTTACCTCTCCGCTATCCAACACTTTCCCTACTGTTGCACTGACTGCATTAGGGAATGTAGGTTTAAAAATGTTTTATAGTTCAATGTTATAATTCATTATAGAATGTTTTTTTCTTATATTTTAAATTATTGATATAAATATATATATATATATTATTTTTATATAATTTTAAACTATTAAATTAAAGCAAAAATGATAGTTTAATTGTTTTAAAGTATATTTATATCCAAACAGCGTCCCAACTTCACCCGGAAAAGGGAGCACGCACACGAGGATTAAAATTGGCAGATTTAATGATGTGAGGTCACTCAGGACCCGGCAGCAACACAATGAGACTCGTTTTGGCTGCGAACAGCCTTTCTCAATCAGTAAATTGGCATATTGGAACTCGTTATATAAGCCCCCACATGTCATAGAAATAGACATAGTACTAACTCCTATTATTCTCCCAATGTTGAGCAGGAATAAATAATGTAAAACCGTTCATCCGTGCGCGCTTGTGACACCTAATAGGCACTAAGCAAACTTTATACAAACCACTGGCCAGAATGGCCCTTATGCATATTGTTTGTTGTGTTCGCGCTGCTCGGAAGCATATATTCAAACCTTTTGAATTCACAATGGTCAATGGATATATTAATGTGTGAATATATATGTATAAATTATTATGTTTGTGTGTTTATCTTTCTTAATTAAGTTTATTTGTTATATTTTGTTAAAATGTATATTAAATGCATTTTATTTTGTTATATATATTATTTTATTTATTATATTTTGTCCTTCTAGATTTTTTACATTGATAGTTTTTTAGTCGATATTTATGTACTTCCCTGTTTAAGTATAGGGAGTCGATATTTTTTAGTCTATATTTTTTCTTCAATATTTTTTACATCGATATTTGTGACATCCATGTTGTGTCAGTGAAACGCCTGAGCTGACAGTGGTGTGTGTACCTGCTATACAGAAATGCTTATGCAGTTATTTAGCATTGTGGTACAAAATGTCTATATGGAACAATGTATTCTATACCATGTATCCTCATACATTAAAATTGTACTGTATTGTTTGCTGTATGTTCCTAAAAATCAATTAAAAGGTTCTGTTCTGTCACAGAATGAGGGATCCGATTACCGGTACAGGAAGGACATGGAGACAACATGCTATGGGACAGACCAGGGAAGTTGGGTCACTGGTACAACATGAGATGTAGGGGTCCTTCAGAAAAAGTGCAGAAGGTAAAAAAAAAATAGATAATAAACAGAAAACAAAGGTAAAAACGTTCTCGAAGGGCTAAAAAATGAAACAAATTCCTATCAATGAAACAATAATGGGGAGAGGAAAAAAGTATGAAAAAAGTACCAAAAATATCCAGTCTCTTATTGCACGCTTCTCATCTGGAGCTTCGTACCAAACTATCTCACCAAAATGAAAGCATATGCAGATTGCAGAGGTGGTGTGTTCACAAATCCTCAGTGCAAAAGGTTCATTTGAGTCTTGATCGTTCTAAACAAAACCTAAATAAAAGTGCTAGGTATGATTTGATTACAAGATCCACAGGAAATAAGCCCAAGCAGAATCTCTTTCACTGCTGGGAAATTATTTCTATTTTATTGAGAAAAGTGAGCAATTATGTGCAGTAACAATGTTTTGTAGTATTCATTAAGGGCCAGATGTATAACCGTTATTTGCGGTCGCAAAGGGGATTTTGGCCACTTTGCGACCGCAAAATAGGTCACCCCCAATGTACTAATCCTATTTTGCGAGTCTCAAAATTCAATGGTCGTACATCTGGCCGTAATCCCATAATTACCATAAGCCCTTTCTAGTATAATAGATAAATGTCTCTTACTTACCATGCTGTGGCATAGTGCTGTTGTGAAACTAATACTGTAAAACTACTAAAAACAAAATACTACTACAAACACGAGAATGCACGCAAGTTGTATAAACTTGTGACAACTTGATTACTATGCATTTCGTTGTTTAAATGAAGTCTGCACTTGACCAGGATGTAATCATCTGTTGGCATTGTTTATGTGCACATTGCTTTATCAGAAAAAAGGCAGATCTCTGTCGGAGACAAACATCACAAGCACGTTATTCCCTCCTTGGAAATGATTAATGAAGTTGATCTGCATTAAGACTAATAGACCTTGGAGAGTCACCTGAAAAAAATCAATGTCAATTATTTGGTGAGTCAACAATGGGGAAAATCTTTCACGGTATCGTATTTATAAATGTCTTTATACAGACATATGTAAAGTATGCCAATTTGCGGATGAGAAAGAGGCCCGTTACGTGGTCGGCCTAACTGATGGAGTAAAAAAAAATAAGTGTTTTTAAAAAAACTGGAAGAGGGATCCAAGGAAAGGCTGCTCAATCTCAGAAATTGCCAATTGTTTCCAGTGGAGAATATTCCAATAATATAACATTAATATATTAGATAAAATTGTAATAAGGAAAAACTAGAAAAAGAGTTTTGTGACAGCACAGATACAGTTTTACAGTGCAATACCAGAACCAAATCCATATTTTGGCCTGGGAATCATCCAAGACAAAATGGCTGCCCAGTAGAAGTTTGTTACGCTCTTCTGGATGGCATCACTTCCCATCCTCCGGTGCTTCCAACCCTTTGGCATAGTACCCTTACCCTTCCTTTTTGTATCCATGGGGGAATGATGAAGTATAGAATGAGGAGCAGTAGGTGAAGAACACAAGATGAGGAGAACGTGATCAGCAGTCCAGCGGAGAAGGCAACATGGCGTACTGGGGAAGCATTAGGAGTCATACCATTTCTAACAAAACTACTGGACAAAAAAAAATGGTTCATAGAATAATCATCATCAATTTTAAATAGATAAACAGGTGTAAGTTTGAGTTGTGGTCTATAGGTAATGCTGTAATGGAGAATGAAACACTGAAGCAACGTATTTTATGCATATGTATAGTAATACTTAAAATATCAAAATGTATGAATAAGCAGGGGATCAGGGAGGGTCTCGACCATTAGACTGTACTAGTAGGAATCTTGATTGATGGGGTGATTTTAAGATGGTCTTGAAGACAGAACTGTAGGGACAGCACTGAGCTCTGGGGGAAGCCAGAGGATAGGGGAGTCTTGTTGATAGAGGAAAAGGTGGACTGAAAGTGGAGGGCTTGGCATTGTGAGAAGGTGAAGGTTAGTGGATTGCAGAGATTGAGTGAGGTGTAGCAGGTAATATTTTAATTACGGGTAGTGCAGTGGATTGTTTTTAGGGCTTAGATAAGTAGCGTAATGCAGTTGTAGAAAGATGACCGGGATATTCATCACGTTTCTGCCAAAGTCTAAATCAGGCCCTTCATCAGAATTTCTGATTCTAGCTATGAGCCAACCTGCTTATCAGGAGCAGAAGCTGTGGATTCATGCAATGTTAGAGCAAAGAGTACTTGTGTAGCAAAGATATAAAAAAGTGTTGATGGGGAGGATCATCCTGCATGAGTAATCCGTTGTAATTCTCTAACTTGCCACGGTCAAGAACATTTATACACTTTCTACTGTATTGAATGGAAGTGAGGACCATTTTTGTGTTACATTGAGAAGCAGATATCATGAAGCTGTGGCCGTGGTGAAAGTGAAGGAGTACATCTTCAGTTGAGAATCAAAATTTATTTAAACCTTTCTGTCTGTAGACGAGAATTAAAGCTGCACAGGGTGGAAAAATGTAGGGATTTGTTGGTGAGAGATTGCTTTCGAAGATGTAAGCAGCAGGGAGTGCTCTATCACCCATTATGAAAGGTTAAAGGACAGTTTTAAATTTCGTTTTATATTTGTGGACTGAGCATGTGCACAGGAAGACACATTGGGGCAGATTTACGATTTCTGGCACATCTCTGCAAATCAGCAGGGATGCGCCAGAAAAGATCCAACACGCATTTCCCTCCCTGTGCCACCACAAATGTGCCGCATTTACAATGCGGCACACCATGGCGCAAGGATACGGCAATGCGTGTTGCATCCTGTGGCGTAAGGGCGGTGCATTGCTGGAGTCGTGTCGCAAGCACGACGCGGCTCCAGTAATGCTCAGGGGCGCCCTGTGCCTAACATGCTGCGTCACTCCTTACGCATGCTTCAAGCAGGGGCAGGGGTTTGACGCAGCATGGTCGTAAAAGTGACTCAGTGAAATGTTGTAGATTTCACTGCATCACTTTTACTAGGCATTCCTGCGACGGAACGCCCACCCTTTGCTGGAACGCCCACATGAAACCTAATGCAGGTTTCATGTGGTGCAGGGCTTTTCAACATGATGCATCTCCCTAGATGCATCATGTTGTAAATAAGGCGCAACATGGCGCATGGTTTGCCACGCTGCTGCGTCACAGAAGTGACGCAGCAGTGGCATAAATGTGGCACATGGGGCTTGTAAATCAGCCCCATTATGTTTCACCAGTATTTAAAAGCTAAGAGAATCCACAGAAGATCACGTCCATGAAGAAGGTATTAAAGCAGAAAGTAGGGGTCCAAGAATAGAGCTTTGGAGGTTCCACAGGCGGGAAGGGGGTCAGGTGGGATGTGGATAGATTAGGAAACCACGAGACTGAGAATGGATGGGTTCAGAGGTAGGAAGTACACATACCATTGGAGTCAAGCATAATAGGAAACATTAATAGGTTGATGTTAACTAATGCAGCTGTCGGGTCTAGGTTCAGAAAGATGAGAATAGATAACAGATGGTTGAGGTGAGCTGTGGTGAAGAGCCTATAGATGGCAGTGCAAGCTGTGACTGTGGACTGGACACAGGCAGAGTCCTGAATTGAAGGAAATTGTTAGATTATTAGAGGATTAGTAGAGGTGTGAGTAGGTTCAATATCAGGTTTTCAAGGATTTTAAAGTAGAAAAATGATTGAGACAAGGAGCAGTAGCAGGAAGAAGATAAGAGGGACTGTATTTCTTTTATTTACTATTGGTGGCACCATGACTGACTGTGGAGCATTCCCCTTTCTGATTTTAGATTAGGAAGATCTGAAGTCAGGGTGAGCATCAGTAAAGCATGTGCAGTGGCACTGGGGCCCATGAATGTGATGGGCCTAAGGCACACCCATAAAGGCTGTCTATTAAACAGTGGCTAGATGAACACATTCTCCTTCCATGCATTAGGGTGCAATGGACCCTAGCTAGGCCAATGCTGAGTAAGGGAGATTAAGGAGATGAAAGTAGGCATGTGGATGATTTAGGGAATGGGATTTCCTGTCATTAACACACCAGGGCCTGCATCATATAAATGGTGCACTGGCCAGGTCTGTGCTGTGGTTCAACTTCAACTGGGTATAGCAGGTTCAGACCAGGACTGTGCACTCAGTTACAATGAAAGTGCTGTTCCCTGCGCAGGTGCAAACACACAACTGCAGTGGGAACAACTCTTTAGTGAAACGTGGACCAGCTGCGTGAAGCCACCAGTCCGTCTTTCATGATGCAGGCGGCAACCCAGAATGAGTATTACAGCTGGGAAGAGATCCCCTGCATGCAGGAGCAGTGAGTGACTACACCCACCTGTAGGGAGATGCATTAGGGTTCCAGAGTTCCCCTATCTCCACTTTGGAGGGATGCCCTCTAAGAAACTGTGTGCCACCTCTATGTGGGGTACAGTAAGTAAGCCTCCTGTTGTTTTTTTTTTTTACCTCTGCACCCATGTCTGTGATATGGGGAGCAAAGGCAATAGATTATTTTACTTGCTTATGGCACTGCCCCCTTGCAAATGAGGGCACTCCCACTCAGGACTTCGCCAGCATGTCTGTATTACAAAAGGGTCCTTGAACGATGATACACATGCCTGTGCCCCTGTGTGCACTTTCTCTAACAGGGCATGCGGGCATTCGCATCATTTATGTTTTCACTAACTTTTATATTCAACATATGTCATGATGCTGGGCTAATATATATAACCTTTGTTTCTGTGTATTAAGGTGCAAAGTCAGGCACTCGAGCACAGCATGCATGAGTAGCAGTACAGGGATGGAGGTGAGGTCTCAATGATCGCCAAAAAGGATTGGGATGTGGCGATAAATTTATTTAGCAATATCAAACTGCATAGATAAGCTATAAAAATGCAAAGAGAAAAGTTGTGAAGCATTGGAAGAAAGCAGAGAGTGTACAAAAGGGGCATCCACATGTGCTACCACAGCGCACATTATGAGTAAAGCCACATCAAAACTACTGTATCCGGTTCAGGAGAACAGAACTCCAGGAAGTTGCCAGAGATTGACAGTATCTGTAAATCCTCTTATTAGATGGTGTTTTTGTTACCGGCAAATCCTACGTAGGTGGGATATCCCTCAATAAACACCGAGCTCTAAACCCTGCCCAAAAGATAGGCCAGAGACTGTTTAGGTGGGCTACCACCACAGTTCAACATACTTCAAGCTATGAGCCACACTCCTCAGTGATGAAAGTTGTGTACACTAGAAACAATCGAGGGGCAGGGATGTGATATGAGATACTATTCCTAAGGGCAATAAGCTCAATGTAAGTCTGCATTATGTATTGAACGATTTGCTCCAACAACTGTAGGTCTCAATATGAGACTAGCGAAGGGAGAACGAGGAGTACCACTAAACAGTACTTTCCCACGTAAAGAGTGGTGCATATGTGATAACTAACCACCCTGAAGAACTAATGCAGACATATAAAAGTGTATTCAACTGGCCTGCGAAAAACACAGCGGAGTATTTCTACTATATACACGAGGGTAATATAGGAATTATTTAATAGTACGACTGTGTGTTGATAGCAGGCAGAGGAAGTGGCAGGTTAAATGAACCTAGTAACTCCTTTCATTACTGAAGTCTATGCTCCTGTGTTTGTCGTGGTAAAGATGCAAATGCATATTATGAACATCAATTCCACCCACATTCAGACAATTAGAGTCGGATTACATGAACGGGTTTTAATATGCACCAAGGTGCTATTTAGCACCATTTTGCATGTTGTCAGTTGGGTTATTTTGCTCCGTTTGTTTTTGGGCAACCAGTGCTGTATTATAGTTGGATTATTCAATAAAAAGATTCTCAAATGAATCACCAAAGTTAAACCTCGGTGTGTGTATAGGCATTTACAAGGGCATTTTGTCTGTTGTTTCCCACTTTCGAGAATTGCCAATTTACTCGTGCGAAGGGAAGGTGCAAGGTTGTTTTTTGAGATTGAGATTCATCA
This sequence comes from Triturus cristatus, assembly GCF_964204655.1. Lineage (NCBI taxonomy): Eukaryota > Metazoa > Chordata > Amphibia > Caudata > Salamandridae > Triturus > Triturus cristatus. The sequence continues at coordinate 722,169,714 of NC_140591.1, forward strand.
GAGAACACCCAAAAAGCTAAAGAAAATATTGAGGAAATTGTTTTTTTCTTGGGATGACATATATTTAAACATAGGTAAACTTAGGAAGTTACAAGGTGCCCATGCACTTATCACTAAATGTTCGCTTCGGAAATGTATGTCTGTAATTTCTGAGTTTAAATACATACGTGTGAGTGCTACTGGTAATCAATGTCATCAGCAGTTCCTCAGTAGTTCTCCATTTGTTGAGCTTACATGACAAATGGGAAATTTTATGAAAATGTGTGTCTCAGGCCTTGGCTAGGTCAGTAAATTTCCATCTTTTTAAAAGGTGCCTATCTGATTCTTCCCATTGCTTCTGTGTGTACCTAAAGCATATTTCAAGTTGAGGGACACACATGCATGCAGGCATTCAACCCATATACCTACGTACCCACACACATAAAAAGATTAGTGATCCCTATTGTTGGGACAGAACATTTCCAGTGATCTACTATTCAGATCACACAGCTCCTCTGCAGATTTCTATACAAGGTTTCTAATAATCGGGAATAGGTATCCTCCAATTTCTAACCCTTTAACATTTTTTAATAGAATCAGTATTTCTTTTCTTTTTTTTTTTTTTTTTTACTCATGCAAAATCTCCCCAAATCCGTACATTTCGTGTTCTGAAATTTTTTGCTTTATTGGTCCCCATAGGAGACTGATTCTAGCAAAAACTGTGTTGTGGTTAAAGTAAAATTGTTACCTAAAGACGTCTCCTGTTAGTATCTAGAGTGACTTTTTGATTCCGTTTTTTTAGCAAGGAACTGGCATAATACATTTTGAAAAATGCTGCTTATATTCAGGATTTTCATGTAATTTAGCAAAAGTTAACAAAAAGTGTTCAAATTCCCTACCCTAGTTCTGAGGAGGAAGAAAGGATGTGACTAGACAGGGCTACAGCTGATCGAGCGTTGGTTCCGGGAGGGCGAAGTTGCTCGAAATGGAGTTACATGGGCATTGAAAATTATAGCAGTCTCTGCACAAACCCTACCATGGGCTCCACACAAACCCCTCACAACCTCTTTCTGACCTCGAGAGCCGAGGTGTGGGGGACTGTGGGATCTGTCCTTTGACTTGACTGTTTGGGAAATTGTCTGGTGGACATGCAGAATAGACTTTTCCGACAGGACACAAAAGGCTCTACTCTCCAAACCATGCGTGGCTCTGGAGTTTTCCCATGACTGCTTTTGTTCGCAAAATGATTCCATTAACACATGAATGTGTTCGGTTCCCATTAGCAAATCTCAGGCGCACCAGAGATCCCTGTGTTTTCGTACTTATACATGTTAATTTGATAGTCCTCATGTTTTTTTGCTTGTGATGCTAATGCCGAGGCTCGAAGTCTATTATTGTTTACAAACAAGAACTATCACACAATAGCATCCCTTAGATGCAGCATTTCCTCTTTCATTGTACTTGACATTCAAAGCAAATGTGACACTTAGATGTATTCCCTGCTATAATGTTAAATCTGAAAGCAGGTTCACCGTCTGCTCTGCAACACTGTGGATTTAACCCTTAACATTTTTGTCTGTGTCACGGTGACATCCTTGTACTACTGTCCTAATGCACGCACCATTCATTTTCAACCATCTGCTATGGAAGACGCCTTTTATAATAAGCCTTGACAAGGCAAATAGTTTAGCTTTTTGTGGTGTAAAGTATTACTTTTTTTATAAGAAAGCATTCTGGGCCCAGATTTACTACGCCTTTGCGTTGCCCTTGTGTCACGCAGGACAGCCCAATGGCTTATTTGGGATTTAAAATCACATGCAACATCTGATGGGCCACGTAACAGCAGGTAGGAGATACAGGCATTCCTGCTCTCTCCTTGCTCTGGTGCACCTTTGGCTGCCTAGCGCGAGCGCAGGAACCCTTGTACCATGAAACCTTCCCTAGATATTTCAGAAACCTTTACACTGTAGGGAGTCCAAGGTGGTGTGGCTTAAGTATATCCCACCGATTTTTCTTACATACAATACCCTGCAGGCAACAGTGGCTAAAATTGCAGTTTTTGCTCCAATTTTATGGAGGGAAAGTTTCAGAATCTGCGGAGATCAACAAAAGTCCTAATACCCAACATTCTCACCAATATCATTATACAAATAGTACCCTTATAAGTGAGTGGTCGTACCGTACCAGACAGGAATTAGTCAAAACTTGGACCACATCAAGTCAATGTAGTCCCAATGAGGTCTTCACTTATTAACAGTTTTAGTAAATTTACGTTGCGTATGTTAGGCCCATTGGCACATTTGGTTATTTTTCTCAGGAGACATGTGGGAACAAAGGATGGTTAGAGTTTTGCCATTGGATGGTAGTGGCAAAGATTTTTGTTACATAATTTTGGGAAATTGCTATTTTTTTATTCATATTTTGACACTTGCAGGGAATTCTGGTAACGAAAATGTGCCTGGATTTGGCAAGTCATACCACCCTCGATTTACCATGGGTCTTTAGTTTTCATTAATTTCCTGTATAAGTAGAGTTCCCTAGGTGCTGACCTAGCTCAAGATTCAAATACTGCAACCATTCCCCATGGGAAGAGAGAAGTAAATAAATAATTTTAGGCATCGTTTTGATGTTCACCCAGCATTCTAGGTAAAATAAACGTGCTGAGACCCATGGAAAACACATGACCCTGGATTCCTCTGGGTCTCCAGTTTTCAGAGAAGCCCAGCATTTGTAAGGTTCCCTGGATGCTGTCCAACCGAGAATCTAAATACTGCGGCTATTTCCTATGGCAAGTTGGAGAAAATAGAATTGCTTTGGGTGAAGTTTGACATCTGGTCTGGCAGAAAGGGATTATAACACCCCACTCTGCCTCCCCCAGAGGCCAGAAATACTGTTTCTTCCAGAGGGTGGTGCCCAATACCAATATGGTCGGCATCCCAATCATTACTTTTCCTACTTTTTAGGTCTTGCTTGCCAGACAGTGCAAGCTGTCTGTTGACGAAAATACCAATTTTCAGCATACAATGGTCTTAGAGCCGACCCATTGATTAACATTGATTGGCTTTACTGTCACTCTCATTTGCTTTCTTTTTATTTGAAAGTGTGTGGTCTTTCCTTCCTCTACTCGTATTCACCCCTTACCTGGAGCATGGATGCATAACTTGTGCCCTTTCACTGCTTACTTTTCAAGCACTACTTATTTACTTTTGGGTAAAGTCCTCCATGAGAGTACATGTGTTTTCTAGCTGTCTCCCTTATGTACTTCTTACCCCCAGCTACACTCCGCATTGCTCACAGCCACCAATGTGCTTCATCCCTGCCCTGTCATTGTTTCACTGGCTCTTGCTACTTCCTCTGTGGGTTGCTTTCTCATCTGTGTGCTCCTTCCACCCCTGATTCACATTGCCCTCTCTCACCCATTGCTCTTCCTCCACCTGATCCTCTATGCTACTTCTGTTCTCCTCTTCATGTTATTTTTCACCACCCGTGCCCTCTGTGTTGTTTCCACAATCCACAACCTTTGTGATGCTTCCCCCCACCCACTTGCTTTGTGAAGTTTCCTGTCATTCATACCCTTCATGTTGCTCCCCCTCATACGTGCTTAAAAAACAAACACTTGTGGTCTACTAACTTGTTTTTTTAATTCACTGAACATACTAGGTAAATAAAAAAAACACTTCTGTCATTTTGTAGACATGTGCATACATCAAGCGCCCATTGCAGCCGCATCCTTGTTTTTTTGTTTGTTTTCTTTAGTCATGATGCACAGAATCAGGGATGCTTTACAACATGGCTGAAAACATTAGCCACACCAATTAGTCCCAAAGGAAAGTCCTATTGATTGGTTTTGTGAAAGTTTGTTTTCCTGGTTGGGTTTCTGCTCCACTGGGAAGTCATTATAATGGTCCATGTCCTAATCTGTACCCTGAGGAGGATAGAAAAAAAACTCCATGAGGGGAAAGTAATTGCCAAAACAGTACTGTCCTCTTCTTACATTTTTTTACCTGGTGGTCTCATGGGCTTTCTGACCCCTTAGGTGGGACAGATTGGGATGTTTAACATTTATCTGCTCACTACAGGCAGGCCAGGAAGCCCTCCAGACCACCAGGGTAAAAAAAGGAAAAACAGAATAGGGTGCTTGGCTTGCCTGTCCTGGTACTGAGCTGCACATGTGCCTGTGCACCAGATAGTCTTTCTGTCCTCATAGGGGGAAATCTAAGCCTTCATCCCAATCTTTCTGCCTCAGAAGACAGAACGTTTACTACACACTGGTAATTGCTGTACAAGCAAAATGGTGATGGCCCCCTACCTGTTTTGAGTATGAATTCTTTCCTTGGGTACCAGTTAGTATTTTTGCCCTCCCAGGGGTGTTAGGAAGTGGGTTTACTTCTGTCTGCAGTCTAAAATGTGAGTGAAAACTATGCCCAAAGGAATACAATTTTTTTCTCATGTGCCATGTGGATGGATGCAGTTGTTGAGCCATGTTCTCCATGGTGGTAGAGTATTGTCTTGTATTGTCATCAAGTGGTGGAGGGCATCACACTATCAGAACATGGCATCCTCCACCCCAGTCTATTTTTAAAATCCTTTCCCTGATATACAGTTAACTTTTTGCCCCCCTGGGTTGAAGGCTGACCATAGGTAAATTCCCAAGCTACCCCAGGGAGTCATAAATACTGTCTTTAGTCTGTGTTCCATGGGGGCGGCTCAGTGCCAAGGCATGCTTGCCTGCCTTATTTTGGCATTTGTTCTACCCCCGCCAGGGATAGATACACTGGTTGGGCTTTAAGGGCATGGCTGAATCCTAATTCCAAGGCTAGTCAGCCCCCACACCATTCTTTTTTTGAAAAAAATCTATCCCTTGTATCTAGTCTGCTTTTTACCCCCAAATTCCCCAATCTGCAATCTTGGTGTTTGGAAAGAAAAACAGTTAGGGGTTTAGGAGTGGCAAATGTGGCCAGACACCAGGGCATGGAAGCCTGATCTCATTCTATTTTTTATACATCACCCCTGGTGACTAGTGGGGTGTCTGTCTCACCCAGGGTGGTAAATTGTGGTAAATCGTCCACTTTGCACCTTCCAGTGTGACAGAAATGTTAAATATTATAATATATGAAATTAATATAATGTATACTGAATAAATTACACTGATTGATACTACATCCAAACATATATTTATATTCACTAAAAAAAACATAGGTTTCAGGGACGTTATAGTTAGTTGAACATTTGTCTCATATAAAACCAGAGAAATTCGCCTGTTATAGTTAGTTGAGCTAACTATAACTGGCACGCCAGCAATGCACTGCTGATGATGTCACATATCACATCACTCATGACATGGTCAGTGACATCACTGATGACATCACTGATGACATCTCAAATGACATCACTGCTGACATCACTGATGACATCATCCAGTGAATGTGTGTTTCTATAAAATGTAAATATGTTTTATATATATATATATGCCAAGGTGTATTGAAGAATGAATGCATTTACAAGGGCCTAAAGGAAATATTTTGTATGTGTGTGACTGACTGTATAAGTGAGTGATTGAATGTGTGTTACTGAATGCATGGGTTAGTGACTAAACTGTGTAAAAGTCTGCATTAGTCTCTCTATTGGTGTGTAAGCAACTGCATGGATAGCTGAATACCTACATGAGTGTCTTAAATAGGATGATAACATTCTAAGTGGCAATGGCGCTTCTCTTGTGACGGTCAGTATTTTATATTCTGTATATATTTTAAATGGTGCTCAGGGAAGGGGTAATCATCCACCACCCCGCGATATAGACCCCCAGGCGGGAACTACTGGAATGAACAATAAAACAAACACCATCTACTCATATTGTGTTACAAAATTTGTGCACTATTGAACATGTGTATTAGGAATCTGTGTATTGATGTGTGCTAGGGCTTGGTAGTACCTACATGAGTGTCTATATAGGTTATTGATTTATTGTCTGATTATCTGTATGGGTCCATGAGTATCTGTGTGGGTGTATGAGTCTGTGCATAGATGTCTGAGTGGGTGATTCAGTGGTTGTATAGATTAAAAAGTGCATCTGGAAAGGGCTCTATGGGTGAGTTAGTGTGTCTATGGGTGTGTTGGTGAGTGAATAAATGTCTCAGTGGTATATCTGTGACTAACTACATATGTTTTAAGCCACTATATGTGAGTGTTGGAGTACATAAATGAGTATACATGAGACTAAGTTATTTCATTAGTGGGTGTATAAATAAGTGTCTGCTTCTATCACTGATTGTATAAGACAGTAAATATGTGTTAGTATCTGTATAAATAAGTTCCAGTAGGCTACTGTTCCAGTAGCCTACTACCCCCGTTCATGCTATTAGCGCCTTGATATCCTCTGGGATGAATGTCACGCTCTATAAATAAATAAATAAAAATAAATAAATAAGTGATGTGGTATGTCTAAAAATAACGAAGTTGGTGTGTATAACTGTATACATGATTAAATGGATATGTGATTCATTCTTTGCATTCCTGACTAGACGTGTGAGTAACTCTATGAATGAGTGGCAGCGTGTGACTGCATGTATAGATGTATGAGTGCATATTATAGTACTCTATTAATGAGTAACTACATGTATAAGTGACTGGATGTATGTGTAGACCTAGGAAATAGTGAATGCTATGTAGTATATGGCATTCTGTGTATGGTTTCAAAAATAGTAGTCAGCATTTTAGAATGGGTGTATCAAAGTTTATATTTGAGCATCAGTATATGCATCAGATTGTCACGTGGATGATGTCATGAGTGATGTCATGAGTGATGTCATCAGTGATGTTACTGATCATGTCATGAGTGATGTAATATGTGACATCATCAGCAGTGCATTGCGGGCGCATGAGTTATAGTTAGCTCAACTAACTATAACATGCGAATTTCTCTGGTTTGTATGAGTCAAATGTTCAACTAACTATAACGTCCCTGAAACCCATGTTTTTTTTAGTGAATTTCGAAGGTTTTTAAAATACTAATTCCTAAATAACGTCTGTAAAACCTATGTTTTTTCAGTGAATTTCGAAGGTTTTTTAAATGTTAATTTCATATTTTAATGTTTATAAAACCTATATTTTTTCTATTATATTTTTAAATATTTTGGAACTCTATTATACTTCTTATTTTTAACTTTAAAAATCATGTAATGTTTTATATCTTCCCCCAAAAAATGTATATCTTTTTTTTGGGGGAGAAAACTGCACTCCCATACCGGTAGCGTACCAAGCTCCATCACCACACGAATCCTTTCCGCCATATTGCTAAACTCGTAAATGATGCGCATTTCGTATCCGACGAATTCGTGGCACCGCGTCCCACGTAACATCATATACGCATGAAGTTACCCCAGGTACTACTTTGGTATCCGACGGGTACGCAGTACCAAGCCATGCATTACATCATGTACGTATGGGGTCGTGCCTGCTGCGTGTTGCGTATTCAACGAGTACACGCTGCCAGGCCCTGTGTTATGTCAGAGACGTATAGTAGCGCGCCGGGTACACCATTCCCTTTTTTTTTTGTCTCAAAAGTATCTCTAAATAACTTTAAACAGTATATGAGAGCACGCGAAAATCTAAATTATTTTAAACATTTATATATTTCTAACTGTAATAAACTTGCGCGCTCGGTGCGCGATTGCCATGTGACCTTAAAAAAAAGCATTTGATTGGTTCATAACATTTCCCATTTAAACAGTTGTATGACCCCACCCATTTTACTCATTCCCTCTACAGCATTTGATGAGAGTCACCTCTTCTGCTTAGAAAGCTTTTTTGAAAAGTGTTTTCCTCTATACACATATCTTATACGACATACAACATGCAACGATCATCTTGATCAATATTCATGCTCTGTACATTAGCCTTCCACGTGTGATTGCCATGCATCTCAAACGTTCCATCAAAAAGCAAATATCTGTTACATGATGCCCTGGTGTGTGTGTCTGCACATTATTGTGCTGCCTTTCGGCCTGGGTATTGCTCGCTCTAAGGAGCATCATCAGCCACGGGCAGAATGCACATCCTAGATCACATGCCACCTCATTAACAATAGTTTCCGCCCTCCCGACACATGCTACACTAATCTGAATTGCTCACTCTGCGAGGTCAAAACTACAAAAGAAACACACATAAGTACACTTCCTGGCCAGGCAAGAACTGAACAACGCCCAAGTCCCGGGAATAATTATTCACACCCCTACGCTGGCCTGGCGTACGCAAGCCCAGCCCACTTTGCGTACATATAAATACGATAACCACGACGCCACACGTCCCTTTTCTTCCACACTACCTCAAATGATTTGCCGCATTTACCTCGCATATCACAATGCGCAAATAAAAAAGAAATGGATCCATGAGGTGTACTCCATCCTGGCAATCAACACGGGTTCTAAATTGTGAGCCCTACTGCCCGTCGTCTACGAAAGGGATCCATGAGGTGTACACTCTCCTGCAATCAACACTCCATCTGAATTGTGAGCACTGCTGCCCGTAGTGTTTGCTCACACAACAATGAAAGCAGGTAAGCAGGCAGAGCGGCCAGGGTGCACAGGGCCTCCAATTGAGCATGCTGCAGCGAGAAGGGTGGGTTGCTTCAGCCTAGCTGCGCAGGTCCGAACAAACAATATTGCCATGTGTTATGATGTGATCTTTGACCTCATTCAGTCACATCTCTGTCTCATTTTAAAGGCCTGCTGGACTGTACTTTAGGCCTGAGCCAACGGGCAGTGCTGCCCTACAGACACCTCTTCAGCGCGGTGCTGCAGGAGGGATGGGATGCATCAGCCAGACTGCGCACGTGCGAATAAGCGATATTGCCATGTGTTATGATGTGATCTTTGACCTCATTCAGTCACATATCTGTCTCATTTTAAAGACCAGCTATACCATAAGGTAGGCCTGAGCCTATGGGCAGTGCTGCCCTACAGACACCTGTTGAGGGCGGTTCTACGGGAGGGGTGGGGTCCATCACCCTGAGTGCACACATGCAAAAAAGCGATGTTGCAGTGCGTAATGATGTGATCTCTGATCTCATTCAGTCATATCGGTCTAATTTTAAGGACCTGCTGGACTGTACTGAAGGCCTGAGCCAGCGGGCAGCGCTGCCCTACAGACACATGGCATTGGCTTTTAGGACACTGTAGTAAGCTCCATACTAAGTGTACATGCCCACAGGCTCCCGCCACTGCATTACACGCGCACATTATGCTTCTAGCATAATGTTCCTTTGTATGTGAACGTTGGCATAACATATTATTATTTAACCTTGTGTATTCTCATGCACTCCAACTCCTCTTTGAACCATGATTACCACTAACAGTTGGAAGTTCGTACTTCAAAAACGAAGGATGCACTCAACTCCTATTTTCTAACAAGCTTGAAATAAACCTTAATTTACCTCCAGACATTTCCACTATTAAATTATTTCTCCCTTTTCAGACATTCCATTGATTTCCACAAGAAGGGCGGAGCGGGAGCTGATCCCGCAATTAAGCCCAGGCATTCTGACACCTTCCATCATGGTATCAAGACACCGTCCCCGACCGGAGACCTGGTCTATCGTACAAACATACCCCGGACTAGGAGCTTGCACCAATACGTCGTGGGACACACCAGTGGTGGCAGGTAAGCAGTGAAGCCTCGGTGTGCAAGACCTACAATTGAGCACAGTGCAGGGGAAGGGGTTGGGGTGCAGCACGGTGGGTTCACAGGTGCATGCAAGCGATTTTCCCGTAGCTAATAATGTAGGACTATATTATCAAACAATGGCGATAATCTTCTCACCACTTTAGAGACAGGAAACTGCAGCTAAAGCGACGATAAGGGGTTGATAATATGCCCTTGTAAATTCCCATAGAAGGCCAGGTTCACACGTGACCAAGGCGGTTTCCGCCGAAACGCGTAGGGTGATTTTTCTGGCTGTGGCTTTGAAAATAAATTTCCCGTGATTGAGGAACTCTGAAGCGGCAATTTTTTCTTGACAGGAGTGCATTTTGTACTGTGAGTACTTGGTGAAACGAATAGATATATAAACACATACATATATATATATATATATATATATTGCCTACTGGCGATTGTTGTGTATGCAAAGTTTTGGGGTGATCCATCATGCGGCGGCTGAGTAAACAGGAGTTAAAAAAAGTGTATTTCTCCTGCAGGATAACCGATCACGTCCACCTCATGGGCCGGATCTCAGCAGCGTGAGCAGGTTCCACTCTACATGCAAAAGACTCTCTGATGCTGTGGGTCAAAGAAAGAGCAAGCACTCTAGGATGTCAATTACCACAGCATTGGTAAGCGGACGTGTTTTGACCTTCAACTTTTGATTTTTTCCATGAAATAAATATATAGTACCCATTATAAATGATATCATAAAACATGTCATGAGTGAAGTAATATGTGAGGTCAGAAGCAGTGAATAGTGGGAGCGCAAGTTACAGTTCTGCTAACAATAACTTGGGTTTTTCTGTGTTTTTTTTACTTCAAAACCTTACGCTGGCACTAAACTTTTCACTTAACCATAACAACACTTTAACCTTTGTTTTTTTCAGTGAATTTCTAAGGTTAAAAAAAAAGCTGATCTTATTATCACACCTATCTATAACAACACTTTACACTTTGGGGCATACTTATGAGAGAAGTGGCTGAGCATGATGTTAGCTTCCTTGGCTTAACACCACGCTCCCCCACTTGTGAAACGCAGGGCTGCACCGTATTTACAAGAATACGGCGCAGCCCTGCATTTCCCCCTCGCCTGGTGCTAATTTAGCTGCCTAGTGCCTAGTTGAACTCTAGGACTTTATACCTTAAATTTACTGTGTCTAGCAGTAATGAAAAGATTAATTTTCTAGACATATGGATCAAACATAAAAACGGTCTATTAAAAGTGAGTTTATACATTAAACCCACTGACCGCAATACAGTGCTACATTTTACTAGTGGACATCCCTGGAGTTTGAAAGAGAATTTGCCCTATGGGCAATTTCTCAGAATTCAAAGAAATTTAACAAATAAAGAGGATTACTTTTTAAATGCTGCAACTCTAAACTACAAACTCTTAGATCAAGGGTACCCAAGGAAATTGGTGAAAACTGCTCTGAAAATAGCATGGTATACCCAGAGGGAGGAATTATTGACCCCCAAAAAACAGCCAGAGTCTAATCCTTTGACGTGTGTTCTTACATACAATCCCAAGGCCAACAAAATAAAAAAGATCATATTGCGTAACTGGAGAATGGTTAGTCACCGAGGCATTCCCAAACCCTTGTTTTCCTTCTGCATGGTAAGAAATTTACACCAGCAATTGGTTAGAGCACCATGTCCAGCTCAAACAACAAAAAAAGACCTGAGAGGAATGCTCAGGCTTCCTCGGGTGAATGGTCATTTTAAATGTAACAACTGTGCAGCCTGCCAAATGACCAGTGATTCTGAATTCATCATGATTAATGGCCAAAAACATGTTCAGAACGATTTTTCAAATTGCAAAACTAAAAATGTGATCTATTGCCTGAAATGTCCTTGTGAATTGTTTTACATAGGCCAAACGATACAACCAGTAAAGACACGTATTCTGCAACACAAATCTAGACTGAAATGTATCACACAGGGAGGTCCACTGGTAAAACATTACCAATATCTAACGCATAATGAAAAGGACATCCAGTGGTCTGTCTTGATTGCATTACAGAATACTAATAAAATCAATGTGCAGATTACTTTGATCAAAGTAGAAGCTAGAATCATTGAAAAATATTATACAGCTGCACGAGGCCTGAATGATCACGATGAAATGTGGGCTCTGATATGACTGGTGTTAGGGGAAGATGATTACTACTGTACCCTGATGATCTGCTGTTCACATCCACCAGTTATGGTTCTTTATCATTTCAGATAAATGGTTCAGTGCTGTACACAAACTGCTTTCATTGATGGATTGAACATGTATTTGGCCGATTGGCCCAAGAGATATGAGTTTCTTGCAGGCAGATCAAATCCACTTGCATAGACTGCATCAACTTATAAAAGATCCTACGCTTCCTAGGATCGTTTAACCCGCAGATATTCCAGGTTGCACAAGTCAGTTTACGATTTGCCATTTAAATATAGTAAAGAAGAATAAAGAAGAAGAGCATCATATATGTATACACATGTATACCTTGGAGAAAAATTATATGGAGTATACCACCAACATATAAAAAAAAACCACATAATTAACATCTTAGATGAGATTGGAATCACACTGCCATGCATCTTACTTATATCGCCAGTCACCTCAAGTATCCACCACAATACCACCCAGTGACCCTCCCAACCCCCCCAACCCACCTTCCAACCCCCCCCTCCCCCCCCCGTTGCCCCCCCCTACCCCTTAACCAAAAACAGGAGCTCAGGACCAGGGTCCTTGTGATGGTTGAGTAAGCGTCACACCACGCTCCGCTGGACCAAAGCAATATCTTAATATTATAGGAGAGTCAGTCCTATCAAAATCATGTTCAGGTGATGGTGATGGAGAGCAAAAAAAGATCTGTTGGCGTCCTTATAACACATTGACTAAATGAAAATGAAAATGAAAATGGAAAAAAGAAGAGATACAGCAACATTTTTTTTTTATGTTATATACGCAATATCCAAAAAATAAATGATAATCCCCATTCTGAACAATGATTTTTTCCCTTTCTTTTTTTTTTTTTCCTTTCTTTTTTCCTTCTTCCCTTTCCCCCTTTTCCCCTTTTGCCACTTTTTCCACTCCTTTTTCCTCTAAATTGGGTCCAGATAGTCCCTTGCGGTTATTTCAGAAAGAAAAAATTTTGTTTCTGACATATATTATTTTCAATTTTGCTGGGAAAAGCAAAAAAGCTTGGGCACCTTTCGCTTGAAAAAGAGGGATCTGCTGACGGAGATGCCAACGGCGTTCCACTGTCTCTGCTGCCAGGTCGGGTCGAGCAAAAAACTGGCAGCCCTTAGCAGTTCTTTTTTTGTTAGGTCGAGCTAAATCAAATACACATTCACGGGCAAGAAAAGTGTTAAAACAAACCAGGATGGCACGTGGATAAGAACTGTTAGTGTTGGTAGTGGATGTTTTCTTTCTTTTTGAGAACGGAAAGCGATGTGCTCTCTGGATTTCTTGGTTCCAATTCCATTGGGTAACCTCTGGAAATGCTTCGGTGAAAAGCTCGACTATGAATTGCCGGACATCACCTCCTTCAATATCCTCCTCAACTCCCAGAATGCGCAGGTTGTTCCTTCTTGAGCGGTTCTCAAGATCCGACAATTTCCATATAATTTCTTTGCGCTGTTCCTTAACCTCAGTGACCAAGTCTTTTTGAGCAGCTGCGGCGTCTTCAAGTGCTGAGATCCTCTCTTCAGCTTCAGTAACTCTTGTGTTAATCTCAGCTGTTGATTTTATTACACGTCGAAGGGAATTTTGCAATTTACGACACACTGACTGAGTGCGTAAATTCTCTTGCTTAGTTGCTTCTCTATGTTGAATGATTGTGTGATATATTGTTGACAGAGAAACCTCCTCCGGCACGTCCGATGACGCCCCAACATTAGAGTTTAATGATATCTGAAGATCAATTTGGGATTGATCTCCTAGGGGTTTGATACCAGGAGCCTTACGAACTGTATCAGTAGCCAGGGCTTCTGTAGTCACACTGGGTCGCCAGTCACCAGCTTCGCTGTCATAATCTGACCACTCTAAATCGGGATCACCCTCCTCCTCGTCAGACAGCGAGTGGTCTGATACAGAATAAAATTTTTCAGTTGAGTCACTGATCGCACCTGTGGTATAACACTCTGCCGGGGCTCCCGCACTGATAGCATCTTGATGAGCTGTTGAAACCACATCATCCAGAATGCACTGGGATGAAGCAGAACCAGGGACAAGCACCAGGGGAGCCGCGAGAAGTGGGTCCATCAGAGAAGAGGGGTGCACCGTAGGTTGAGATATGCTGAGTGTATCAGGGGTAGCCACTAAGGAGACCAAGTGGGGAGAGTCAGTCACAGGGTCAGTCACAGCATGAAGAGGGCGAGCGTGGATATCCGTCGAGGAGGGATTTTGCGCTGCGAAAGACAAGATAGCAGAGGTAGAATCTACTGTTGTCGATACCGATGTAGTGGACGAAGCAGTAGAGAGAGATGCAGCAGTTTTTTCCCTTGCTCCCAGTTTGGCAAAAATATCAGATAGAGTTTGGACCTTACCCGGTATCGAGGATGAGGTTGAGGCTACAGTTGTAGCAGCTGATGACCCCTGAACAGGAGTTTTATCCGACATTGGAGCTCTCCCCCTCCGAGTGGTCCGTGTGATGTTAGCTTCAACGTCTGGCGGATAATTACGAATAGGATTACGAGACTTCGCCGGCTTGGGGGCTATCTTCGAGGCTTTTGGTGGCATTACCAATAGAGCAGAAAAGTCAGAGAAAGACCTGGAAGGAGACCGGGAATCCACAAAAAAGGTAGGCTTTCTGTTAGACGTTGTATAAAGTATGTTGAAATTCGAACACTGAGCAACCCGCCAATGCCAGCACCGTCTTAATGAGAGGGCAGGTCTTAGGATATCCAGGCAAAATGCTAATGCCATACGTAATAGAATGACTTTAGGCTTTGAAAAAAACGATTCCGGTATTCAAAAACATGAAGCAGCATACGGTGGCAGTTTCTAATTAGTTTGAAAAATAATTTGGAAAATAAGCAGATTAGAATCCCCGAGGATTAGAGAGGCAGCAAACTCTCCTCTCCTCTCATCTGAGTGAGATATCCGAGTCCAGACAGCACCCGGCACCAGGTTTTAACAATGTATCAAAATGTACGGCTTTACAATGATACAATGATACAATGTTGCAGACCCCTTTTAAACCGGCAGCTCAATCGGCTCAATCGGTACCAATACAGATTTTCAAAAACACAATGCCGAAATCAAAAAGCTTCCACTGCCACCATCTCACCTCGAGTTCAGAGAAATATCTGAGAGAAATCTCCGTTGCACTGTGTCAATTAAATCAGTTCTCAGCTTACTCACGTTTTGGGAATCCAATTGCCTGAGGGGGTAACCTTAAGTTCTTAGGCTATGATTTAGTGGCTACTACCAGACAAACCTCCACTATAAGGGGCGTTGCTATTATTTCAAAAGCAGGGGTTGCCCAACTCAAGAGAACTAAACAAGACAATACAGGTAGATGGTTAATCGCTGAATTGCTCATTAATAATTCTGTACTTTCGATCTGTTCAATATATGCCTCTAACTTGGATGATCCACAGATTTTGATGGATTTAAACGTAGAATTAGCTAATTGGTCGCACCCGTTAATCTTTTGTGGCGATTTTAATATTAATATTCCTAGCGGGCTAGACATCACTAAATCAACCGATTATATTGGTAGGAAACCCCAGGTTTATAAAGCACTTCGTATATTAATACTTGAACATGGTTTAGTAGATATATGGTATGCTAGTAATCCAGCTCTTAACGGGTTCACTTTTTATTCAATACCCCATCAAAAACTGGTTCGTATAGATTATGTCTTTGCCTCTGTCGAAGTTTTGAAATCTATTAAGGTATGGCTTGATCCACGGACTATATCCGATCATAATTCCATAATCTTTAGCTTTCCTTGGAATCGACCTCCGCATCATATTAGACCCTGGACTTTTGACAGGAAGCTACTCTTGGACAAACTATATCAGGAACGGATGTCAGTTTGGATTCCAGACTTCTTTTCAATCAATAGCTATTCAGCATCTGTAGGCCTAGTCTGGGATACCTTTAAAGCTGCCCTGCGCGGGGAAACTAAGAGAATTGCTTCCTATCGATGGCAAACAGAACAGCAAAATTTTAAAAATAGAGTTCTAGCACTTCAACAAGCCGAGCTAGACTTAAGCACCAGTATCCGCATCGGTGGAGATCTAACCACCTGTCAGAAAGCGGTCGCTCTTGCCAAGGTTAATCTCCTTGATCCTCTATATGCTGATATAGCTACTAAGTACTTTCAATTTCGTACATCAATGTATGAGTTTGGTGAAGCGTCAGGCAAGGTCCTGGCAAAAAGAGTACAACAAAGGGCAATAGCCAGCCATATAACAAAGGTTAAAGATCGATCTGGTATTCTACAAGATTCACCTAATGGTGTGTTAAACACCTTTGTGGATTTCTATTCAGCCTTATATACTGAGGAGCCAAACATATTTCAGCAGCAACAAAGGCAAACGGATCATTTTTTAAAATCCCTCGAAACTCGGACGACCTCTGCCGATCAGAATTTAACCTTGGCCGAACCTATAAGTTGGGAAGAAATTGAAGCTGCCATAAAATCTCTGTCTTCTGGCAAGGCGGCAGGACCTGATCTCATACATCTTGAATTTTATAAAACTTTTTCGCATTTACTTAAACAACAGATGCTTGAAGTTTTTCAGCTTGCTCAGAGGGGGGTCATTCCTGAGACTTGGCGGCAATCGACCATTGTACTATTCAAAAAGAAAGGAAAAGATGAACTAAATCCAGCATCATACCGGCCTATAGCATTGATTAACACCGACAGTAAAATTTATTCCAGGGTTTTAGCATGTCGTCTTGTTCAAATTATTTCTCCGTTAGTTTCTATTCGTCAGCATGGTTTTATTCAGGGTAGAGATACTACTGATCATATCAAGCGTGTTATTGCACTTCTAGATTGGGCTCAGACTACAAAATCTCCCCTGGGTCTGATCCTGTTGGACGCCGAGAAGGCGTTCGACAGGGTCTCCTGGGGTTATCTCTGGGCTGTTCTTCATTGGAAAGGAATACCGCCTGAATTTATTTTAGCTTTGCAAACATTATATATTTCCCCAATCGGTAAAATCCGTATTTCAGGAGAGGAATCAAGCTATTTTCCTATCACTCGTGGCACCAGACAAGGGTGCCCTTGTTCTCCTCTCCTCTTCGCTTTGTATATAGATCCTTTTTTATCCCTGATAGAACAAGCACAAAACATCTCTCCAATTATTGTTCATGGAATTGAGTACAAAACACTGGCATATGCGGACGATATAGTAGTGTTAACAAATAATATTACTGTTTCTTTCCCTGCATTGGAGATCTTGGCAGTTCAATTTGGCTCAATCTCTGGCTATAAATTAAATATTACAAAAACTCAAATTTTGCAATCGTCGGCTATGCCAATAACAACCGCTCCCATTTCTTCACAAGCGACATATTTAGGTATTCAGATTTCGGCGGATGTTGACCAAATCTCAGATTTAAACTATCTTCCTATTATCGATCAGCTTCATAATAAACTAGAACGGCTGAACCACCTCCATCTTTCCTTATTCGGACGCTGCAATGTTCTTAAAATGTTGGTACTTCCAAAATTTTTATATCTATTTAGGTCTATCCCGCTATTAGTTTCTAATCTTACTCTAACAAAAGCACAAAGAATTTGCCTGAGGTTTTTATGGGCATACCGTAAGCCACGACGAGCTGCTAAATGGACTTATCTCTCGCAAGAACGTGGGGGCTGGTCGGTTCCAAATCTTACTTACTATTATTGGGCTGCAATGATTCAACATTTTGCTTTTCCATTATTTGGTAAGAAGGTGGTACTACCGCCATTTCTGGCTCCTTCAATTTATTCAATTTCATTAGGCAATGCTACACAAGGGATATTAACTCGTATTTTAGAACCAAGTTACTTTAAAAAAACGAGGTTTAAGGTAGCATGGGCCTTGTTTATGATCTGGCAAAAAATTCGTCGTCTATTCTCTAACTTTAAAATTAATTTTCATACTCCATTGAACGCGTCTGGGCTTCCTCCAGTGATATTTCAAGATTCAATAACTGCTATTTGGGCCTTGCAAGGCCTTACTGATATAGGTGACTTGGCTGACTCTGGCATGTTAGCATCTTTCTCTTCTTTACAACACAAATTTAATTTGCAATCTAACCACTTTTTTAAATATCTTCAAATCAGAAGTTTTCTTGAAAAAAAACTCTTAGAAAATCCAGCATTGTTTGAAAAGATTTCGATATTTGAATCGGTTAAAAAAAAAGCTAAAATTGGTATATTGTATCAAACTTTGTTGTCTCGATTACCAGATGATCTTTCGGATTTTAATAATAAATGGGCGGTTAAATTTGGGGTACCCACTATAGATTTAAAGGTACCACTTATGCTAGCCAAGACGGTTTTTGTCTCTGGTACTCTTCGTACCCAAAGCTATATGGCTATGTTTAATCTTTATTATACCCCAGCCAAATTAGCCAGATGGGGGAATACCCCTGGAGCCACAAGTTTGTCGTGTGCAAGATGTAAATTTCCATCTGCGGATTCTCTTCACATGTTTTTTGACTGCCCTGAATTATCACTCTTCATTAATCAAATTGAAATCTTTCTCACACAGATAACTCAATCTCCAATTAAAATCTCTGCTGAAATGGTGATTACAGGCTATCAATATGCAATGGATACTACCAGATCAAGATATCTTCATTCCTTTTTGTTCATTGCAATGGCAATGTTTAGACTCTGTATTACTTCCATTTGGATAAACCCTCAACCTCCTACTTTCTTTCATTGGCAGGCCAGGATGTTGGCTTGGTTTAAACTAGAAACCGCAGTACGTAAGTTTCAGGGAAGTAGAAGACGTTTAATTGCTGCTAAAAACTGGGCCCCATTTCAGGATTGGTTAGCAAATTAATAAGTTG
The DNA here is from genome assembly GCF_964204655.1 of Triturus cristatus. Taxonomy (NCBI): domain Eukaryota; kingdom Metazoa; phylum Chordata; class Amphibia; order Caudata; family Salamandridae; genus Triturus; species Triturus cristatus. The sequence continues at coordinate 722,188,408 of NC_140591.1, forward strand.
TTTTCTATTATCAACTGTCATGTATTTCCTTTTCTGTTGCTGTTGTTTATCTTAATTTATTGTATATATTTTTTTGCATTTGTTTCTATGAAGTATAAATCGCCAATCCCTTTTTTCCACCACTGTAAAAATGAAAAATAAAAAAAAAAAAAAAAAAAGAACATGTATTTGGCCTATGCTTAGCTTATTTTTATTTTGAACATAGAATTTTCTCTTTTTTACTAAGTACAGAATGCCTATAATGTACAGTGTATTTAGTACAGTAACACAACAGTTACTTTAACTACCTGTATGTATATCATAATTCGTTTGATGACCTTTGTAAATATGTTCTTAATTTGATAGATTGCACTCAATGTACTTAGACTGCCTGCCTTGGGTGACATGACGGGTGATCGCTTTATCTTTCTTTTGGTTCTTTTTTAAAATATATTATATATTTTTTCAATTATTTTTCCCTTTTGGTGCCCTAAGTGTGGAACCGAGCAGTTTTAGAAATAATTTTCCCCTCTTTTTCTAGCCACTGTAGTCTTTCTATTTCATTATGTACATATATTTGAGAAAGAGGCTCTACAATCCCGTAGTCCTCTTTTTTTGTTTAGACCCAGAGAACGTGCTACTTCAAATAGCACGTACGCAGACATCTGTTTTCACCATGTGACCGGATTAACGGCACCTAGGATGCCGTCGGAAGGTTTTTGTAATCCTGGCAGCCTTACCGCTGTGTGCACGATCACAGCACAAGGAGAGCAGTTGTAAATAATTCTTCCCGAGTGTTTGGGTAAATAGATACGATTGGCCTACCCTTGTGATCTTCAACACTGAAAGAGCAATGCAGGACTGTGGTTTAATTATTGTCCTTGCTTGTTTCTGTGTAGCATTCCCCTACAAGATAGACGTTCGAAATTAGCAGACCTCGGCACTCGCTGAGCAGAGTTGTTACGCTTTATATTACAAGTTGGTCGTGATATTGACCAGAGGTTTTGGACTCTCTTGGTACCATCTTATTCAGAGAATTTTTTATCACTTTATTTTTATATTTTGTTTATTATTTTTTCAGTCTTAGTGTTGGTATTATTCAGACACCTCAGAGAAGAATTTTCCGGTAGTATTTATATGAAGTGTTGAATCTTCCTGAAAAAAATAACAGTAGAGTTTTCTACTTGTTTTGGCTTCTATCTGGGTTAGTGGATACTTTGTTCTCTCTACCAGACACTGTTGGCTAGCGCTTACAGAGTATACGCTGGTATGTTTTTTTTGGGCTGTAAGTTATTGTTTATTTATACGAGAAACGTTTTGGTATTTACAGTTTTGAAACGGTATTTTGTCACTTTCTTTTTCTTAACAAATCACTGTAGTTGGTGTTCTTTCTCTTGCACCCTTGGAGGCTTTTTGAAGTGAGGCTCTGAATTGTCATGTATATTCTTTTTGTATTTTCATTGAAGTGATGTAATAGAGATGATATTGATTTGCAGATGTTATTTTGTAGGCGTTGTTTTCCTTTTGCCCTTGTCCGAATTAATGGGCCGAAACGCGTCAACCCTACAGCATGGAGGAGTCCCACAGATCATGATTGATATATAAAAAATTGATAGCACACTTTGTGTACTTTGTGGATTTGCCTGTGTTTTTTTGCTATATTTAAAAAATATAAAGTATTTTTTGGATATTACATTTGGAGTTGGTATCTGAGTCAAAAAAAATGAAGGAAGGTTTAGAGATCTAATACTCATTGATAGGGATTCATTTGTTTTTTCCTTACAGAAAGATACATTTTGTTCTTGATTCCTCTGCATTATTTTCTTTCTATATTTGATTCCTTGCCTGGATGCGGTAGGAGTATCAGGGCAAACCCCGATTCATTTTTAATAGTGCCTACGCAGGCACCCTTGCACCATAGTGCAAGGGTGTCCCCATTGCAAGGGAAGATTGTTTATGTGTTCCTTCCTGTACATAAACAATCATTAATAGTGTTTTGTAACTTCTGTGTGTGCTTCTTAATGCAAACTTCATTTTTTTTCAATGATTGTTTATGTGCAGGAAGACACACCTTCCTGTACATAAACAATCAATGGCATTTTGCTGTTTCAATGTGTGCTTCACATGGAAACAGCAAAAACGAAGTGAAACAAAGCATTTCTCCTCGTTTCACCAGTTTAAGGCATGTTTACCCTGGTCTTAATTTTGGTGCTGCCTCCTATTTACGCCACCCTTGTAAATAGGGGGCAGCATCAAACTTAATAGGTGCTGTGGTGGAACTCCCACTGCAACACCCATTTCTCTCCCCTTTCACGCTAAGTGGTGCGTAAAAGATCAGATTTTATTAGCTGCAGCTAGTACAGTTTTCCTAGAAGTACACACGGTATGTTCTCAGGAGACTGCCACTTCACTCCGTGGCGCACAATCTTATATAGTACTTAAGTGACATATACATTAACTAAGAACACACCTAAAACATATAAAAAGAGCCAATAAGAAAGGTTGGAAAACAGAACAGATCCAATAGGAAAGGTTTGAAAATAAAGTATCGAGTAACTCGAAGAAGCCTCTCCTCCAATTCTGTTTGTCACCCCTCCCCATGAGCTAATTCATTAACTGACTTGTAGCTGACTTGCAGGTGGCGGGATACGTTTGTGTGTTTTGGAGGACAGTTGTGAAACAAGAGAATACGAGCAGAGGACAGCGAAGGCCAGACGATAAGATTAAGTCAGAAGAGAATAGTGTGAACCAACAGATAGTTAAGACAGGGATTATAAAAACCAGACAGGGATTAGTGTACTCGGCCAGTCCTAACACCAGCTTTGTAAACAGAGGCACAAGGCTATTTCGACACAATATTGCAGGAAAAGCAGAAAAGACTTCGATCGTCGCGGTGCCTGTGTGAGGGCAACACAAAATGGCGGCGGAGCACAAAATGGTGGGTCGATACGATCACGATCGAAAATCGAAGTTTCTCAGACCCTCCTTTTGCCAGAACTCAGGCAAGATACATAGACTCATGTTAATCTGAGTCAATGTCGATGGCCATGAGGTCATCAAGCTGTTGCTGTAACATCATTCTAATATTCTCTGTTCTTTGTGATTTGGGTTTAGGGATGCACATAGTAGCACAAAGGTCGCAGATGGTGGGGCCACAATGCATACAAAGGCAACAAGAGAAAATGATGGCTAAAACTATTCCAAGAAACGTCAATACCTTCCAGCCCCGTTTAGACAGTAGTCCCCAAAACCACTCCAATAATGACCAATCTCCTTCGTCCTGATGAATCGACTTAGAGATTACATGCAACTTAGAGATGGCTTGGTATACTGTCGGAGCGTCATCAGGTATGAAAATACAGCAACTTGATCTGATCAATTTACATACTCCACCACGGTCCGCAAGAACAAAGTCTAAGGCAACTCGGTTTTGTAAAGTCATAAGACGATCCGCCCGTAGTTCTGCCGTGATATTACTTAAGGCTCCTACAGTGATGTCTATAGTGGTTTCTACGACACGAACCAGTTGTCTTATATTTCTGCTGTTGGCCATTGGACCCCAAAAAGGAAGAAATCCTTTGAGGAAATCTCCTCCCTCTTGTCCTGCTGTGTCTTTAGAATCAATAATCCCTCTGCCATATCTGTTTCGATGATGATTTGCAGAAGCGGTGTATGTAGGGGGAAGAAGGAAAGCTATATAACAGGTGCCAGAAAAACCAGTTGGCAACCACGTGTAAGCCCTATCGTGGCAGATAAAGTATGTGCCTTGAGATGGTACTCGAGACGGCGAGTCCTGAGAGGAGTAGATGTATGTGTGGGAACAGTTGTTTCCTTGTATGGAGTCAGTAGACTGACCATTTATCTGTAGACAGAAATTGCCTTGATGTGGTACAGTCCAAATCGGTGGAGATTTTCCTTGTTTAACCTTATCACTAAGGCTAGCAATATAATGGGTGACATTCCAATTAGTATACGCTTTTCTTTCATCAATGGAAATTTTACTATTTTCCATGATTTTAGCCATGGCTACCATTCCCTTTATCAATGAACTATGACTAAAATCCGGACCACCAATATATGAACTAACGGATCGTCTGTATTTGCTTTGATAGGCATTGGAGAAGATAACAAAATAAGCCCAAGCAGAACCCTCATAAGAGAACGAAATAACTAAATACGGCATCCCTTTTTCTGTGGTATGTGGCATAAGTCCACACACCCAACAGTCAGTTGTATTGATCACTAATTGGTGTTGATGTAACAACTGGACAAATGAATTGTTGTAATATTCGGTTCTTCTAATGAGTTCATGTTGAGGAAGGGTATGAAATAGATGTGGAGAGACAGTAGAAGAAGATGAAGAGGTAGAAGGAGAGACAACTTTTCGCTGCAGAGCAATAACAATCCAATTTATACACGCCAAAAGAATACACAATAATATAACAATACATAAAGCTATACCACAACGGCTGTACATTGATTTGTAATGTTTTTCCTTCATCTTATCCTTTCTCTCTCTTTCGCCTAATGTAGTCTCCATCTTTCTAAGTGGATGCTCACGGCAATCTTCCTCAATCACTTAATTATGATTATCTGCCGTCCTATGACACTGCAAGTCCTGCAGGCCTATTGCCACTACTCAGGACCCTGCAACCAGGATAGAATACTACATAGGAGAGAGAAGATCTTAAGTGTTCTTTAGTCTAGGTCTAAGGTTATAGCGTTCTTTATCAGGTGCAGTTTGGTCTCGGAACAATGTTCGCGGATTTGTCGTATTCAAGCGACGATGTGGTGGTATTGCTTCTTGAAGAATGTTGTCGTCCTCTTTCTCAGACAATGTTCCATGTTCCATTCAGGCGTGCATCACTAAAAGGTACAAATCGTGGAACCTTCTCGCTCTCAGAGTCTCTAATACACCTACGGACCCACTGATCGAAGGGCAAAGGCAAAGGAACCTTCTTGCAGTGCACGCCGTGAATCCAGTTCTTCTTTCCTTCGACTTTCACTGCTGTTCTCGTTGTAAGGAGGACCATTCGGGGCTCCTTCCACCGGGGCTCCAAATTTTTCGTCCTTTGGAAATTGTTTATGCAAACCCAGTCACCTGGCTGGATGGAATGACCTGGGTCTGTGGAAACCTCCGGCAAAGCACTCTGAACCTGTTGATGGAGAACACGCAATTTAGTCGTAAGGTCATGCAAGTAATCAATTAACATTGGATATGGCAAGTCTGAGTATTTCTTAGGGCGAGGGACTTCCCATATATTAGCTGGGCGTCCAAAAACCACTTCGTAAGGGGTAAGTGCCAAACGAGAGTGTACTGCTGTTCTGATGGACAGAAGAGCTAATGGTAAAGCATCGGGCCAATTAAGTCCTGTACTAGCCTGCACTTTCGCTAGTTTGAGTTTTAGTGTACCGTTGTAACATTCTACTAAACCCGCTGACTGTGGATGATTTGCCGCATGGAACTTTTGCTTGATACCAAGACCTGCACAAACTTTTTGCATGACTTGGCCCACAAATTCGCTCCCATTGTCACTCCAGACAATGCGCGGCAAACCAAACCTGGGGAAAAATTCTTTTAGTAGAACTTTGGCTGTGGATAAGGCTGTATTGTCTTATAGAGGGTATGCTTCTATCCACCTAGAAAAGGCACACACTACTACCAGAACATATTTGAGGTTGTTGCATCTTTCCATATGAATGTAATCAATTTGCAACACCTCAAATGGATATGTCGGAGGAGCAAAATGACCTGCTGGAGTTGGGGTTCCCTTTCCAGGGTTGTGCATTATGCAAACAATGCAATGTTTCACTACATTGTCTGCACACTTTGGAATCCCTTCATTTTGCCATACTGGAGGCAGAAGTTTGCATATACCTTTCGCACTTAAGTGGGCTGGACCATGGGCCATAGTAACTACTGGCAGTACATAGGCATCTGGTAACAGCCAACGTTGGTGCTCAGACAATTCCACCCAACATCCCATCTCATCCAACATTCCTGTACTTTCTTTCCACTTGCTCAATTCTTTCTTTGTAGCTTCTTCCTGAATCGACCTTACACTTTCTACTGTATTCTCATACATTCCTCTCTCTCTAACCCAATTCGCAGGACCAGCAACATACATTCGACTTGTAGCATCTTTCGCTGTCTTTTTTGCTACTTCATCTGCAAATGCATTTCCTCGACCAACATCATCTGTAATCTTTTTGTGTGCACTACACTTCACAATTGCTATCTGGGAAGGTAAAGAAAGTGACTCAAGAAGATCAGTCACCAACTGACCATGTTGTATTTTAGTGCCATGTGAAGTAAGGAATCCCCTCTCTTTCCAAAGACGCCCAAAATTGAACGCTACACCAAAAGCATATTGGCTATCGGTGTACACGTTCACTCTTTTTCCTTTGGACAACACACAGGCTCTCGTCAAAGCTATCAGTTCTGCTGCTTGAGCTGAATTGTGTCTAATGCGTGCTGTTTCCACAACTGTATGTAAAGTAGTAACAGCATAGGCTGAAACTGTATCTCCATTAGGAAGCTTAAAACAAGAACCATCCACCCATAGAATTCCATCCGGATTTTCCAGTGGTGTATCTTTCAAGTCAATTCTTCCTTTTGTCTCTTCCTCAGTATGGAGGAAACAATCATGTTGTTCTTGGTCATCTTTGTCTACTGGAAGAGGCAACAAAGTAGCTGGATTCAAAGTGTTACATCGTTTGATGTGCACGTGACTAGCCAAAAGTGTCAACTCATATCCAGACAAACGAGCACTCGTAAGATGCTGTGTTTTTGTTCTGTTTAGCAAAGTATCCACTGCATGTGGCACCATAACAATGAGAGTATTATCTAGCACCACTCCAGCAGACTGTCGAATAGAAATTGCTGCTGCTGCTGTTGCTTTGAGACAACTAGGCAATGCTTTAGCTACTGGATCTAACGTAGCCAAAAAATATGCACATGGCCGCTGTTTATCTTCAAATCGCTGCGTTAAAACTGACAACGCACAACCCTCTCTCTCATGGACATAGAGCGTGAACGGCTTACTGTAATCGGGAGTACCCAATACAGGAGCAGAACATAGCGCAGTACGCAAGTCAGTGAAACTCTTCTGACATTCGTCAGTCCACAGAAGGGGCTGAGGTGTATCTTTCAGGGTAAGTGCCAACAGAGGTTTGGCCAACAAAGAAAAGTTTGGAATCCACTGCCTACAATAAGAAGTAATACCCAGAAAGGCACGCACCTTCCTTTGTGTGGATGGCACAGACATTTGCGCAATCGCCTGAAATCGTTCTGGGGTTAATCGTCATCCCTCCTTTGAGAGGAGATGACCCAAGTAGGTAACCTCTCGACAAACATATTGTAATTTTGAAGGTGAAACCTTGTGATTCAGATCAAACAAATGACGTAACAATGCAACAGTCACATTCTTGCAAATATCCTCTGAATCAGCAGCGATTAACAAGTCGTCCATGTATTGTATAAGAGCAGCACCAGGCGGCAAATGAAAAGCATCAAGATGACATTTTAGAGCTTGACTGTAAATAGAGGGACTTTCACAATAGCCCTGAGATGCGCGCTTGAACCGGAAGCTTCGGCCTCCAAGAGAGGAGCCAAAAATATCCCTACTCTCTTCAGAAATGGGAATACTAAAGAAAGCATTCTTTCGATCGATAACAGAAAACCAAGTCGCTGTAGAAGGTATCATTGTTAATAGCGCAGTGATATCTGGGACAACAGGAAACTGTGGTACAACAATTTTGTTTACCTCCCAGAGATCAATTACGAAACGATATACAGGAGGCTGAGAAGGATCAGTGCTTTTAAGAACAGGAAGAATAGGACTATTGCATATGTTCCTCTCGTTTCTTCGACCACACCCTTCTGAATCAAATCATAAATGATTTCCAAAAGCGCTTTTTCACCTTCAGTAGAAATTCTATACTGCGGAATACGTGGCAATTCAAAATTAGGTTTGAGAGTAACAACATAAGGTGGAATTTCAAGACAACCAACATCGTTCGGACCCGTAGCCCAAAGCGTTGCCGGAAGGGAAGACAATTCAGGTGGGAATTGGTCTTTACACAGATACATTGGAGAAATCAGTTTCTGTTCTAAAGAAAGATATACGCCAGAAGGAGAAAAAGATATTGTGGCATGCAATCTTTTTAACAGATCCAAGCCCAATAGATTCTCACCGCAACCATTCATTAAGAGAAGCGGAACTTCTAAATCATAAGGGCCAATTGAAATAGGCAAAGGGCAAGAGACCGGATTACGAACAGGGGCGCCAGAAAATCCTACAGATACATTCGTTAAGCCAGACAAAGGATCCCCAGGGAGTTTTGAATGAATGATAGAGCTTCTCATCGCACCAGTATCTAGGAGGAATGGCTCTGAAACACCCATTGTAGTGACATTAACATAAGGTCCATTCTGATCTACTGGAATCGACACAACTCCCTTACTTTGTCCAAGGCTGTCCTAGTTAGCATGAAGACTTTCATTCTCGCCTTCAACATAATGGTCTTCATTGTAGTACTGTGTAGACCTAACATTTTGCTGATCAAAGTAATTCATGGAATTAGAAAGAGGAAGGGAACGCTGTTCTTGAGTCAACATACCTCGACCTCTGTTTGCTGACTGAAGGCCAGCACAACCTCGTGGAGCAGATAGTGTCCCATTGCGCTGCAATAAAGCCGGACAAATATTCTTAAAACGACCTTCCTCTCTACAATAGGCACATTGATTAGGACCCAACAAGGGTCGCGGAATATATGGCTCAGGCTTTTGATACAATCTCTGAAACTGCGGAGGCTGTTGAGACTGAGGCTGGGCATAACGAGGAGGATAAGCCTGTTGCAAGAGAACCTTTGTTTTGAATTCTTTAGTCTTTTTCTCTTGTTTCTCTTTTTATTCTTTATCTCTGTTTTCATAATATTGTGCAGTAGCCAATATCTGGGCAGAAGAAGAAACAGCCCATGAACTCTCAGAATCTTTCAATTTGTGTGACAGCTCGGGAAGCAAATTAAATACAAATTTGTCTACGAATAACCGCTGTCCACCCTCTGTAGCCATATCTTGACCACTGTGATCAATGAATGTCTCCTCAAAACGAGTAAAGAAATCGGAGACACTCTCATCTTTCTTTTGTTTGCATGCCGCTAATTTATCCCAGTTAACACTTAAGGCAGGCATCATCGTTTTCATTAATGTAATAATCCTACCGGGGAGTTCCGAGATCAAAGCTTCAGGTTTGGCACCACCCACTTGAGCTGTATCTGCGGCAATTATAGCAGCCCAATCACCACCTAATGCTTGAGCATGATCCTCTCTACGAATCTTAGCTCATAAAGCTTGTGGAACTACATTCCCCATCAACATGTTGATATCAGCTAGATTCATGATGCAAGCATCAACAGTCTGTGATAATTCTTTATAATAACCCGCAGGGTTTTACGAGGATCCGGTAGAGTCTGTTTAAGTGCTAAAACTTCAGATCTCTTCCAGGGGACATGTACCCATATACGCTGGAAGTGAGCAGGGATAGCTGGATTATTACCTTGAGCTGCAACTTCTTCCTTCCAAACTGGAGGAACCTCTCTCATGGGATAATTTTTCAGTGTCAGTCTAACCGAAGGATCGGAGTCAAGAAAAGTCTGGGAGGACAACAAGGTTCTACAGGTAACAAGTGTCCTTACAGCGTTCTCAACCTTAGGACCCACAACAAGTCCTTTATCAAAGTCAGTCTGAACATCTAACAGATCCTGTGGAACCGAACTTGAATTCACATCCTCCCATTCTTTAATGAGAGTATCACACATAATATTAAAAACATATCTCTGCGTAGGCGCATTCCACTGTGAGAAAGTAGACATAATATCGGGTACACTGTACTGGGCACCCCTCTCGATCCATTTGCGTGCGAGAGAGTCCAACTTTTCTCATTCTTCGGCAGCTGGAAATTGGCTACGAGATTGTCTTCGAGCAAAAGCCGGAGACACATTTAAAGCTTCAAAGAAAGGAAATAGAATACCAGTGACAGTGTCCGTGAGTTGCTTACACACAGACGGAGAATTGGACATGAGGATAGGGGACAAGGTATTAGGCGAACTAACTGAAGGAGAACCAGTAATTGCAGGAGGAGCAGAAGGCAAAGGAGATCGAAGTTCAGGAGATGAGGACAAAGAAGAAGAAGTTGAAGGCAAAGCTGGTAAAGGCGGTAATACTGGAAGGGGCAAATGCGGAAGAGCCGGAGAAGGCGGAGGTACTGCTGGCAGCTGAACAGGCTGTAACAACTGGGGTGCATTAGCACCTTGTGCATAGGGCGGAGGCAATCTTAATAAGTGAGACATCAAGGGATCTTTTTCTAAATCTTTCTTGTTATCGGAAGGGGAAACAGGCAACACCGGATAGCATTTATCTATCGCCATACGATGCTGTCTTTGTGAAATTTCCATTGCATTATTAATATCGTCATCTTTGAATTGTTGGGCAGCCTGTATAATTGTCATACCCTGTGCTTTCCTATCTCGTTTCGCTTGCTTAATTTCTCTCTGTTTGGCTTCCTTACGCCAAAGGCGGAAAGAGTCAAACATTGCCGGCCGGGCTTTTCTTTTAAATAAAACTGCTTCCAAATTATCTAGCACATCAGACTCAAAACTACCATTTTCTGGCCATTTTAAAACACCATCTTTCTTCGTGTATCGGGTCCATGCCTCGTTAAAGGCAATGGGGCCAACACCATGTTTTGAATAGAGCTCATATGTGGGAGTTCCAACCGAAGGAATCGGACAAGAGTCCTCAAGCCGGGAATCCTTATTACAACCAAAGCAACAAAGTTTTCCAAACTTAGTCAGACCAGGCATCTCGTGATTTCACCTGACTGTTCACAAACTTCAAGGGGGTAAAACTCAGTTTACGCAGCACAAATGCACTTACCCCTCGGCTTCGGCTATTGCAATAGTCGAATCTAAGGACCAAAGGAACAAAACAAAGAACCAAAGTTGTGGGAGTGACCCACCAAATACTTAACTAAGGATGTCTTCTTACGCCAACAGAGGCCCGTCTATCGTCTCGCCTTACCATACATCAACAAAGGAAGGGCCAAGGCAGGGCAGCAGTCAGGGCAGCAGTCGTCAGTAGCCGTCAGGAAGGAGTAACCACGCTGCAAAAGACCTTCGGGCCACTTTCGACATACAGGGGTCGCTTGACGTGGCTCACGATTCCTCCAGAATTTTCTTGCGGGGTTCCTCACGACCTTCAGGCAGAACCACTACCACTGAAGTGTCTCCACGTTGGGCGCCATTTGAAGAACCAGAACCAATTGGGCCTGGCGGCGTAGGGTACGCCTTAATATCCTGGGTTCTCCTGCTTAGCTACACAGAGACAAGGGGACACTCTGTTGGCGTAAAAGATCAGATTTTATTAGCTGTAGCTAGTACAGTTATCCTAGAAGTACACACGGTATGTTCTCAGGAGAATGCCACTTCACTCCGTGGCGCACAATCTTATATAGTACATAGGTGACATATACATTAACTAAGAACACACCTAAAACATATAAAAAGAGCCAATAAGAAAGGTTGGAAAGCAGAACAGAACCAATAAGAATGGTTTGAAAATAAAGTATCGAGTAACTCGAAGAAGCCTCTCCTCCAATTGTGTTTGTCGCCCCTCCCCATGAGCTAATTCATTAACTGACTTGTAGCTGACTTGCAGGTGGCGGGATAGGTTTGTGTGTTTTGGAGGACAGTTGTGAAACAAGAGAATACGAGCAGAGGACAGCGAAGGCCAGACGATAAGATTAAGTCAGAAGAGAATAGTGTGAACCAACAGATAGTTAAGACAGGGATTAGAAAAACCAGACAGGGATTAGTGTACTCGGCCAGTCCTAACACCAGCTTTGTAAACAGAGGCACAAGGCTATTTTGACACAATATTGCAGGAAAAGCAAAAAAGACTTCGATCGTCGTGCTGCCTGAGTGAGGGCAACACAAAATGGTGGCGGAGCACAAAATGGCGGGTCGATACGATCATGATCGAAAATCGAAGTTCCTCAGAGCGTTAGGCCACATTAATTGTCTTAACGTTGCCTTGTAAATAAAGCGAAGCTCCTATCGCCACCACAGCATCTGAAAAAGTGACATTGTGGTGGCGACAGAGGCTTGTAAATATGCTCCTTTAAAAAAAAAAAAAGAATATATATATATATATTTCATTGAATTTCAATAAAAATTTGTTTCAAATTGTAGAGTGCAGTGTCACAAGTGGAGAGTTGTTATGTGGAGTGTCGTACAGTACAGTGGATGAGAGTGTTGTAAAGTCTATTGTCATAGACTGGAGTACTGTAAATTGGAATTGAGTGAAGTACAATAGAGTGTAGTAGCGTATTGTACAGTGTAGTAAAGTGTTATATAGTGTTGTGGCATGGTATCTCATGTAATGAAGTCAAGTATCAAAGATTGGAGCAGCGAGTTGTACAGTAGAATTGTATGTTGAACAGTAAAGTAGGGTGTTGTAGACTGTGATAGAGTGAAGAAGAGTCTTTTAGAGTGGAGTAGGGTGAAGTAGAATGTCATGGAGTGGAGTATCATCAAGTGGAGTGTTTTAGAGTACAGTGGAGCAGAGTGTCATAGAATGAAGTGCCAAGTCATATAGTGGAGTAGTGTATCATAGAGAGAAGTTGAGTGGTGTGCCGGCGAGTGTCATACAGTGTAGTACAGTGGCGTACAGTGGATGGCCATAGAGTGGAGTAGTGTCATAGGTTTGGCAGAGAGTCTAGGATAGTGTTGTAGAGTGGAGTTGCATACAGGGCAGTAGAGTGTCGGACAATGGAGTGGAGTATAGTCCACAGGCATAGAGTGGGATAAAGTAGAGTAAAGTGGAGTAGAGTGGAGTCGAGTGCAGTACACTGGAGTGGGGTAGTGTAGAGCAGAGTAAAGTGTCATAGAGTGGAGTGGCATGTCATAGACTATAGTGGTGTGGAGTGCAGTACAGTCGGTGGCAAAGCATACAGTCAAATCAAGTGTCAGAAATTGGCGTACTGTTTCGAACAGTATTATGTAGTGGGGTACCAGACAGTATTGGAATGCTATGTAGACTACAGTAGAGTGACATACAGTCTAGTTGTTTTTTGTGGAGTAGAGTGGTGTACCATACAGTAGAGTGTTGTAGAGTATGGTAGAGCGCATTGGCATACTGTGTTATAGAGTACAATGAAATTGAGTGGCGTAGAGTGGAGTGGTGTACACTGGAGTAGAGTGGATTACTATGTCAGAGTAGAGTGAAGTAAAGTTGGGTGCAGTGGCATACAAAGAGTTACGTGCAGTGTTGTGTAGTGGACTAGAGTAGAGTGTTGGAGAGTGTTGTACAGTTGCATACAGTGTTGTAGAATGGAGTGTAGGGATAGAGTTGGACTGCGGAGTGTATGAGGTTAAAGTAGAGTAGTATGTCATAGAGTACCATGAAGTATGGTAGACTTTTATAGAAGGGTGTTTGTTAGAGTGGAAGAGAGTGTCATACAATTAAGTGTGTAGAGTAGAGTGAAGTACACTGTAGTGGCATAGGGTGGATTACTGTAAAGTGGACTAGCATACAGTGGAATAGAGTACAATGGAATAATTTACTGTGGAGTGTAGAAGAGTAGAGTGGCATACAGTGGTATAGCGTAGAGTGGAGTGATGTACAGTGGAGTGGCATAGACTGGAGCAGAGTATGGTGGATTAGTGTAGAATGGGTGGTATACATTGAAGAGGAGTAGCATAGAGTTGAGGAAACTGATATAAATTGGAGTAGTGTCTCATACATTAGTGTGGAGTGCTGTGTCATACAGTGTTGCAAACTGTCATAGAGTGGCATAGAATGCTGTGCAATAGCGTGTACGAGCATAGAGCCAAGTGCAAATTTGGGTAGTGGAGTGTATGAGTATGGAGTGGAGTGAAGTACAGTAGAGTGGCATAGTGTGTAGTAGAGTTTTCTACATTAAATTGACAGAGAGGGTCAATTTAGAAAGAAACTTAAGCCCTGGCTTTTCATCCATTAGTCATCTAGCAGTCCTATGACTGTGAAAAGTGCGAGGATACTCTTTTGAGTACCCGCGCGCTGTGTAAATTCCATTTTCATTCATTCATTTCATAGAGTGGAGTTATATAGAGTGTCAGGGAGTACACTGGAGTGGCGTAGAGTGGAGTGGGGTACAGTGGAGTGGCTTAAAGAGGAATAGTATAGAGTGGAATAGCGTAGACTGGAGTGGTGTAGAGGTAGAGTATATTAGCGTATAGTGTAGTAGTGTACAGTGGAGTGGCATACAGGGAAGTGGTTTAGACTGGAGTTGTGTAATGTGGGGGTGGGGTAGAGTGTAATAGCATAGAGGGGCAAAGATTGAAGTCACGTACAGTGTAATAGTGTAGAATGGAGAGGTGTACAATGGAACAACCTAGAGTGGAGGAAGGGAGGAGTGACATAGAGTAGAATAGTGTAGACTGGAATGTCATAAAGTAGAATAGCAGAGTGGAGTGGCATACAGTAGAGTGGTGTAGACTGGAGTAGTGTACAGTGGAGTGGGGTAGAGTGAAATATAAAGTGGAGTGGCATACAGTAGAGTGGCATCCAATGGACTATGATAGAATGGAGCGGCATAGAGTAGAGTGGTGTACACTGGAATGGCGTTGGGTGGAGAAGCCTATAGTGGAGAGGCAGACAGTGGAATTGTGTAAAGTGGTGTGGTGTCCAGTGTAGTGGCATAGACTGGAATAGCATATAGTGGCGCAGAGTACAGTGCAATTATGTACAGTGAAGTGGTGTAGACTAGAGTGGTATACACTGGTATGGGGTAGAGTGTAATAGTATGTAGCTGAGTGGGCTCCAATGGAATAGCGTAGAATGGAGCAGATTAGAGTCGAGTGTCAGACAGTGGAATAAAATAGAGTGGAGTGGCATAGAGTGGAATCGCATAGAGTGGAATAGCTTATACTGGAGTAATGTATAGCAGAGTGGCATACAGTGGAGTGGCTTACACTGAAGAGGCATAGAGTGGAGTTGCATACAGTGTAATAGCATAGAGTGAAGTATTGTGCATTGGAGTGGAATGGAGAGTAATAGTCTATAGTGGAGTAGCGTACAGTGGAGTGGTGTATAATGGAGTGGTGTAGACTGGAGTCGCGTACAGTGGCATGGGGTATAGTGTAATAGCATACATTGGAGTGTGGTCCAATCAAATAGCATAGAATGAAGTGCCGTAGAATGAAGTGCCGTAGACTGAAGTGTCATACACTGAAGAGGCATAAAATGGAGTAGCGTACAGTGGAGTGGCATACAGTGGAATAGCATAGAGTGGAGCGTCATACAGTGGAATAGCATTTACTGTATTAGCGCATAGCAGAGTGGCATACTATGGAGTGGCTTACACTGAAGAGGAGTAGAGTAGAATTGCATACAGTGTAATAGCGTAGAGTGGACTGGCATAGAGTGGAATTGTGTGCAGTATAATACCCTAGATTGGAGTGTAGTAGGTAGGGCAGAGTGCTGTACATTGGAAGGGCATATAGTGAAATAGTGTATAGTGGAGTAGTGTACAGTGGAGTGGTGTAGAGTGGAGTGGCATATAGTTGAATAGAGTAGAGTGGAGACAGTAGAATGGTGTACAGTGGAATACTGTATATTGCAGTAGCATCCAGTGGAGTGGCGTACAGTGGAGTCACGTAGACTGGAGTGGTGTACAGTAGCTTTGCATACAGTAGCGTTGTGTATAGTGTAATAGCTTAGAGTGACGTGGCGTAGAGTGGAATAGCATATAGTGGAGTGGCGAAAGTGGCGTAGCATTTGGATGTATGTTGAATTTAGCAGCAATGAAGATCATTGTGTGCAGAATAACAGCAAAACAGAATATTGTGCTGCCTTGCGTTTCTTCAGATTTACCAATCAAAGTCACTCATGGTGGCCTTACATTCCTCTGTAAATATAACTTAAGCATTACAATGCCCATGCAACACCATGAGTGATGCAAGATGCACTGCAATCCAATAATACAGCCAGGCCTTTGTTATATTTTGGGCCATGGTATACCATGACACCTTTGCGGTATACCATGGTACATGAAGATAACAAGCCAGTTTATAATTAGGTAATGATTTTATAGAGCGAATGAAAAGGCAGCTGTATTGTTTTCACTACAATTTGGCTTTGTTCAAGGTTAGGGCCTTAGATATAGGTAAATAGTATGTCCCTACCTACTCCCACTGTATTAAAGTGGTAATAGGTTGGGAAATGTATTTATATTTTTTAATATGCTTTAAATACGTTTATGGCCATGCACCACAGTAGTTTCACAAAAGTTTGTGAAATTCCGCGAAAGTATCGCCATGATAGATAGATATAACTAAGTTTAGAAGCCTTATAACTAAAAAACTAAAACTAAAAATACTTGCCCTACTTAACTACAGTACCCAAAAAGCAACATCTCTGCACTATAATGTATAATGCTGCCACATTTCATGTAAATCCATTTAGCTGTTTCCACGTTACATTAAATACAATAGTCTATGGAAAATGCATGAGTGGAAAAATGCGTTTTGCGACCATCTTTTATGTTTCACCACCAAAAGTAACATAATATCAAAATGTAGAAAATTCAATAGGTCTGGAAATTTTTGTGATGATTTGTCAAATGGGTGGAGAGTTATTAGGGTGCTCTTATTTGAAAATTTCCTATCTTTGGTAAAGCGCACTATAACCACAGAGTGGCAATTAGATTTAATGTGATTCCTTTTGTTTTTTACTTATTGTATTTATTATATTTTTGTTTTTTGGTTTACATAATCATGTGACCATAAATGTGTTTTTTAGTTGTTCATGTAACATTTCTGAAACTTTACATATACACTCAGGTTTATTTTTTGGGCTTGCTTACTTCTTTTAGTAGGATTGTGCTACATATGAAGCGCCAAAGTGAATAAAAGCCAATTATTGTTGCTTTACAAATTGGGATTATTAATTACTTTCCTGATGGCTAATTATCATGTCCTCCATATAGTAGTTTGTGTGGCTTACTGCTAGAGCAATTCTTTTTATTTTGTTGCAGAGGTTGCAAACAGAAGAAGGTTTTTGCTTGGCTTGTTGGGCACAGTTTTATTTTGTGAACCAGGCAACATACAAAGAAAAATCAAACAGATTAAGATGTATTCTATCTGTTATGTATTTGTTAATAGGTTTCCATTAGCATGTAACCATAATGGGTCTTTCAGTTGTTCATGTAGTGAATCTGAAACTTTAGATATGCAGTCTAGGTTTTCTTTTTGGACTTCCTTGCTACTTTTAGAAGGATTCTGCTACATATGAAGGCCAAAGTGAATGAAAGGCAATTGTTGGTATTGTTATAAAAACTGATATTCGTTTTTTTCCCTAGTTTCCAATTATCATGTCCTCCAAACAGTAGTTTGTGTGGCTCACCGCTAGGTCAATTTTTCATTTTGTTGTACGGGGTGCATGAGAAAGATTTGATTTTGTGAGCCAATTATATAGATTAAGATGTATTCTATTCATTATGTATTTGTTTATAAGTTTCAGTTAGCATGGGATAAGAAATGGGTCTTTCGGGTATTCATGTAGTAAATCGGAAAATTTACATAAGGTGTATTTTTTGGGCTCCTTACTACTTATAGTTGTTTTGTGCTACAAGATATCACATAGGGGCCAAATATGATCGCACAAGGAAGGACTCTAGACGGGTTCCCAAACGAGCAAATACGATTCGGAGCCTATGTTTCCGACCGAATCGTCCCCCGTTCCGAACGACCAAGTACGATGCGAAGATCTCATCCGCATTGACCGAATTGTTTGCGAGCCCGATCCTGTCAGTCCGACTCGTTGACAGCCGAATCATGCCATGCAATAGAGCCGACTTCCGAACAAGCGAGAATGATGCACGATTCGGACAGCCGTATCGACTCGGTCTCAGCGAGATGAAACGGCTGTGGAAATCGGACTTAAGGGGCTGTAGCAGGCCACCCTTCCCCTGGGACCCTCTGAATTGGTCCCGTGGGGTACCCATGGAACCCCCTTTCAAAGCATGCACAGCTGCCACAGGGTGTACGCTTTTCCCCACCCACCCTTTTTTGCTATGGAAGCCTGTGTACGCGTTTGGTATACAGGCTCCCATAGAGAGATCAACGGAAGTCCGAGCGAACCAAGTCTGTCAACATACGGGTGCATCAGAATCGGTCACTCGGACTCCCGGAATGCAATTCACTAGGAAAGCCCTCCGGATCCGAGTCGTACGGAGGGCTTTCCTACCGAGATCGTAATCGGCCCCTAAGTTGAAAAACCTTATAACTTATAAAATACTTGCTCTTCTTACCTGTAGTACCCAAAGAGAATCATCTGTGCACCATAATATCTAATGCTGCCAAATTTCAGCAAAATCAGAAAAAAAAATCAGACTGGCTGTTTTTTCTCTACACGAATACAAATGTCCATGTAATATGCATGGGATTTCAAGCGTGTTTTGGGACCCCCTTTTTTCTTTTCAACCACTTGACCAAACACTGCAAAACTTTAATACTCTGACAATGAAATGGATGCAACAGGTCTGCAAAGTTTCGGTGACATTCGTCAAAGGTGGTGCAAAGTTATTAATCCCAATTCATGGTGACCCTAACTATAACAACAGAGTGGCTACAGCCACTTTGTAATATATATATATTATCTACTGGCGGTCGCCAGTAGATAGTTATAGTTAGGACCCTGTTTCCATAGGAAATCCGCAACATTCTATTTGGAATAACTTTGGCGCCGGTCGATGAATCCTCGCGAAATTTTCAAAATAGGTGGGGCGCTACGCTCCGCTCCTACCCTGAAAGTCTCGGGGGGATTCGTCAAGCGGGGGCTGAGAAAAAAGGGGGGTCCCAAAACGCGTTTTTCCCATGCATTTTTCCATAGGACCTTTAGACACAGCTACAGCCCGAACGGCTGAACAGAGTTACTTGAAATTTGGCAGAGAGGTAGTCCTCAGGTCAAGGAAGTGCCTTTTGTAGGTCTGGTGTAAATCTGTTCAGTAGTTCCTGAGAAAATAGCATTTAAATCAATATATATATGTGGGCGGAGCCTAACCACACATCTCATCCTGAGATCTGATTGGCTGTCAGCACTTCATCCAAGAAGTGTTGGCAGCCATCTTGGGACCAATATACATGATAGCACCTCATTAAAAAGCATTGCAGTTAATAGAAGATTTTAAGACTTTAGTTACATTATAAATCATTTGTTGAGGGTACCATACTCATTTTAGGAATTGTGGTATGTTCTAAGGTGATTTCACCATGTGAAAAAGCCTTCTGCTGGGATATCATGATTGAGAGAAAAATATTTTCTCATGCTTTTACCACAGAGGTTTGGAAGGTGATCTATAAGCTAAACTGAGAGCTTATTTTCTGTAAATTCACATTATCTTTCTCAGTCATGTGAGAATGAAGTCTGACATTCTCAGTAAAACATGTACATCCAACAAGGGCAGAGACTGTCAGTTGATTCCTTTGTGTTCTACTGCAGCTTTCCAGAGTGTTCCAAAGAACTACTAGAGCGCTAACCGTCCTACTTATGATAAATGTATGGCACACCTGAAGCCATCTTGCTTGGATTAAAGTGGTAACTCTTAAAACATTTAATTTAAAAAGGAACAAAATGAGGGGGTTCATTTTTCCATAAAAAGTATGATTAGTGCTGCAGAAAGAAAAATTAGGGCACATTTTGAGTGACTTCTCAAATCCTGGCATGCAGACTGAAACATGCACTTTCAATACCAGCAGCAGTTTTCCCTGGTGAGCAGTAGCTTTACTACAGTGATCTAATGAGCAAAAAGAGTGCTAACATTCTGATTTTATGGCAAATGTGTGACACATTTGAATGCCTTCTTGATGGAATCAAAGTAAAAAACTGAAAGTATTTCCTACTGAGGAGACTGCAGTAAATGAGGAAATTAGGAAACTTCATAACAAATAAGTCTCCCAAGATGGCCACCAGAGACAAAAGAGCCCAAATGTAGCCCAAATATCACCCAGATGTAGCCCAAGTATAGCCCAATGACAGAATGTCCAAGAATGTTCTTAAAAACAACTAGAGCACTTACTGTCTTCATTATGACAAAAGTATGGCACACCTGAAGCCATCTTGATTGGAATAAACTGGTAACACTTAAAACATTTAATTTAAAAAGGAACACAATGAGGGGGTTCATTTTGCCATAGAAATTATGATTAATGCTGAAGAAAGAAAATGAGGGCACATTTTGAGTGACTTCTCAAATCCTCTTCTATTTCATTAAAAAATTCTGACATGCAGACTGAAACATGCACTTTTAATACCAGGAGCAGACTTCCATGGTGAACAGTAGTTTTACTACAGTGATCTAATGAGCAACTAGAGTGCTAACATTCAGAATTCATGGCAAATGTGTGACATATCTGAATACCTTCATGATGGAATCAAAGTAAAAATTCCGACTGAGGAGACTGCAGTACATGAGGAAATTAGGAAACTTCATAACAAATAAATCTCCCAAGATGGCCACCGGAGACAAAAGAGCCCAAATGTAGCCCAAAATCACCCAGATATAGCCCAAATATAGCCCAATGACAGAAGTGTGCAAAACACTTATTATTTTGTGTTTTTGCAGTGTTATATAGTGCAGACTTGTCAGGTATTGGAGTGCTTTACATGAGCATTGGTTACATCACACAAGAACAAATTCATTTTGGTTGTAGACATGGGGAGACTAAGTGATTTGACCAGAATCACAGAATGTCGAGCTGAAGCAGAAACTTCAACCTGGTTCCCCAGTTGCAAAGTCTACAGTTCTGGAAGTAACACCACATCCTCTCCCCTAAGTGCAACATTTAATCAAGTTGTCAACTAGATAAAAAAACATAAAGATAACAAATAATTTAAAAGTGCTTTGTCGCTATTTGAAAACTCAGAAAATATGTCCTCATTTTAGTCTTTTAGAGCACTAACCATAATTTTGATGCCAATAAGACCCTCTCATATATGTAATTTCTAAAGGAATGCTCTAGGTATTACAGTTTTGATTACATCAAGATGATGTCAGGCGTTCCACACTTTTGTAATAAATATAGAATGTTAGCAATCTAGTTGTTCATTAGGATACTGTTGAGAGGCAGAGGCCAGGGGCACGGACTCTGAAAATTGAAGGCAGGTAGGAGGGTGCAAAGGCAACAATTTAACCACACTGAGCAGGCAGGAAGGGCCGTGGAAGCACAACAGACTATGGAGGGCAGTGGAAAGGGGGGCAGGGGCAACAAACCAACAATACAGGACTTGCAAGAGAGGCTGTTGGAGGGAAGATCTATTACGGGTCAAGGAAGCTATGGGCGGTCCCCAGAGCCCCGGGAGCCACCACAGAACTGAGCAGGAGAGTGAGTCAGGGACAAAAGGGGCACCTTAATTTGAGCCGGGGTGCCTAGGAACGCTTGCTCCAAAAATGAAGAAAACAGACATATGAGACATGGAATTGGAGGCAGAATACAATGGCAGTTTAATGAGAAGATGCAACTTCAAAGAAACCGCAGAATAGAGACATAAAGTACAAAATACAGAATCCAGATAATCATACAGCTGTCATGATATTCTCTGTATCTCAATTAATGGACTGACAGAGAGAGAGAGAAAACACATCTATAAATGCATCATGAGAAACAAGTTACACCAAGGAAAATGTTACCTAGGGACACTCACATTTACTCTTAGAGCAAGCATTCCTGCAATTACAATACAACATCTTTTAAATGCAAAAGTAAAGAGAACAATGGTTAAACATAACATGACATTTCATATAGGTAAAATAGAATAAGATACTTCAAGCAAAGCAGAGCAAGACATTTTAAGCAAAGGAAGACAAGAGCTCCCAGTTCTTGGGGAAAACCTGCACAGCCTGTTAACCTACATACAGACGGCGAGGTTGTCCGTCGATATCTGTGGGTGCTCCCTTTTTATATCATTTTGTGGGCTCCTTTGCACGCTACATCTACCTACGTATGCTACCCAAAAGCTTCGTCTGCAGATTTTACCAGACATTTCGTCATTTACCCACTTAATGCTGACAATGGACTGGGTGAAAAGGTCAGTCTCTCAGGCCAATCGCTTATCGTAAGTTCCATAGAGCAAGCAGAAAATAATGGGTATTGTACAGGAATTCAATATATTCATGTATAAAATCTCCTCAGTTCTCCTAACTTGACGCTCTGCGGTTGCCACTTCCTTAAAAGCGGGAAACCTGCCCAGGAAGTAAGTACCAGTCCAGGATGCAGCCTACTGTATGTCGACAGCTTCAGGGGGATGTTGAACTTTGATACCGAGCACGGAGCACTCGGGTAGGGTGGGGGCTACTAGTTTGGAGCAGAAGGCCTCGCAGACCTGCCTTCAGACTGCTATACACTAAAATTGCAGAGCTATGGTCAATTTAACAAAGAGGCCTACATATTGAACAGAAGGGCCTACACAGGGGTTTTATGCTGGCTGAGTGGTAAGGATGTCTCAGGATAATTATATAGCAACACAGGACCCGCTGGTCAATTTAATACGGCCTACAAATGCGGCTGGCAGGGCAAGGACAAGGGTCTCATACTTCAGGTGTGGACAGAACGGGCCAGGGGCCCCCTGTGATACAAAATCTACCCTCCTTCAAGGCTGTGGCAATGTAATAGACCATTGTGGGCAGAGGGAAGAGGCAATGGTAGTACAACCATACATGCCAACAGACCCGATTCAGCCAGGAAACGTCCAATGTTTTTAAGCTCAAATGGGCTTTATTTGATCTGTCTCCTGTCTACAATATCCTCTTTTTCAATGTAACTCAAAGGGGAAAATCAATACCCCAGTTTTTTTTCAAAATCTCCCTCTTACCAAGTTCAAAATGTTCGCAAGTATGGTACATTGGATCATGGAAGGAAATGGGATAGGGACATGGACTTGGATAACAGAGGACAGGAGAGACATGGAGAGGTGCACCAAACTGACCCTGCAGGGCAGGCATCAGGGTTTGCAGCAGCACAATACACCACACAGGGCATGCAGGACGGGAGTGCAGCACAACAATCCATAGAAAGCAAGAGGGAGGGGACAGGACCATGCACATGGACAACAGAGAACAGAGGGGCAAGAGGCAATGGTAGCTAGCTGACCATAATGGACAGACAGGAGAGAAGGCTGCAGCATAACAGACCATAAAGGGCAGGAGGGATGGATCAGGGGCATTACAATGGAACAGACAAGCCAGGAGGGAGGGAGTAGGGGTCTGCACATGTAAACAGAGGGCTGGGGGCAAGGGGGCAGGGCAGGAGCAGCAAGATGGCCATGGAGGTCAGGCAGGATGGGCACTAGAAGCAAGACACAACATGAAGAGCAACAGTGAGACTGTGATGGCATACACACAGACCATGGAGGGAAGGTGGGAGGGGGTCAGGGGCAGCTAACTGACCACACAGGGAAGGTGGGAGGGGCCATGGCAGCACAGAAGACCATGCATGGCAAGTGGGAGGGTTAGTGGCAGCACAATGGCTATGATGGGCAAGAAGGAGGGTGCAGGGGCATGCACAAAGGACGATGGAGGATAGAAGGGAGGGTCAGGACCTGTGCACAGACAAGAAAGTTCAGGGGAAGGGGCCTCACAACAGACCACACGGGGCAGGCAGGAGGAGCAGTTGCAGCACAACAGACCAGGGAGGGCAGAAGGGTGTGGCAGTACAATGGGCCATGTAGGACAGGAGGAAGAGGATAGAGGCATGGCATGTGGACAGGCAGGGTGGAGGTGGCAGGGACAGGTTACAGTCATCTGACAATGCTAGGCAGGTGGGAGGGGAGTGGCAGCTCAACAGAACACTCAGAGTAGATAGGAGTGGCAGGTCCATGGGACATGGTGGGCAAAAAGGATGGAGCAGGGGCATGCACAAAGACATCGGAGGGCAGGGGGAAGGAGAATAGGGGCAGCAAGCTAAGCACAGAGTTTAAGCAGGAGGTCAATGATGGGGCATAGAATTGGGCAATGGAGGGCAGGAGGAGTGGACTGGTACATCATACTAAATTGAGGGCAGTGGCAGCACATCAGACCATGCATGGCAGGAGGGAGGAGGCTAGTCCATGGATTCACACAACAGAGGATAGGGAGGAGGGGGATGGGGCAGCAAGCTAACTGTTCAGAGAAGGCGGGTATTAGAAACTTTATTGTTTTTAAAACATTTTGTCTGTGCAAACTACTTAAAATATGAACAAGTATGCAGCATAATCTCACTTTTATTCAGGAAGAAGAAGACGTTAGTGACTGTGACTCCGGGCTCACTTGGCAAAAACACCCCCTGACCCTCCACCCCCTATCGCAAAATGTAATGCCCGTGAAAAGGGTAGGTGAACACAGTGTTATATAGAACATAGTCCTGAGAGCACGATTGAAAATGAAAACTAGATATAGTGTATGGTATAAACTATGCACCAAAAAGTGTGATATAAGATGAACCAGGCGTGAAATATAATATGCAATACATTGTGCGCAATGACAGATTCATTGGAGAGCGCGAGATAGCACAGGCACTAGCGCGTGCTATGCGATATGCGCCTTGGAGTGTAATATGCACAGGGCAGTGTTGTGTAACCTAACTAGTCTCTAAAGTTGTAATATAAAATATGTGCTGGGGAGTGTAACGTTGCATATGCACTGTGACAAAGATATGGATCCCAAATTGTAATATGTATGGCATAGCACTGTGCGTTATAACATAGGCATCGAGGAAGGCACGTTAGATGGGGCAATATAACCCGTGCGAAGACAAGTGTGGCATGACATTTTCACGGAGTGGTGTTACAGTGCACATGGGCTAGAGAGTGTCATAGCATATGCACTACCTAGTGGAATACAATACAGAGGTGTGTGGCACTCGGCAGGCAATGGTGGGTGTAACACAGCATTGGGCTCTGTCAGGAGCGCGCTGTGACTCGCAAGTGATGTTCGTCCCCTTTCCAGAGAGTAAAATAAAAAGTATTACACATCCGGCAGTGGATGTGTGTTTTATTAACTGTGAGGGGGGTTTCTTGCATAGTTTTGGTCGAATTTTTGTCGAATCCCCTTTGAATGGCTTGGTGTGCATGTGTATTAAATGTGCCCGTCAATAGCTACCCATGTTTGTATAAATAAACGACAAGGGTGTCTACCGGGATTAGGCACGGTAGAGCATCAGACATGTCAGAGCTTCACTAGTGGTGTAAATACATTCCACGTGGATTAATTGCATGCATAGTCGCCTTTTAATGAATATCACGCAAATCGTCATGGTGATAGGTACGTACGGTTTGTCCAGCATGTCCTAGGTGTGTCTATAAATATATATTTTTTAAAAATAATAAAAAACAGTGGCCGGCCCTGGGGATTGGGGTCAAAAAAATATAATTAGGAGACAGGCCCTGGGGGATGGGGTCATCAGGGCCAATAAATTAGATTAAGAAGGGGAACCACACAGCCCCCCTTCTTAAAAAAATAAAATAAATAAAAGACTGGCATCGTGCCGGAGGCCATGCCCCCTCCATGCAGCACTCTGCAAACGCGCCCCCAACAGGCATCTCCAGTATGCGCCAGGGAGCTGCGCTGCAGACAGGTGTTCTGAGGCCAAGCCCCTTTTTACACCTCTCTGCAACGCAGCTCTGTGGCGCTTACTGGAGGTACCTAGTGGTCTAGTGTGACCCTAGGGACCCTTAGGATTCAAGGGGACTTAATCTCTCAACTTAGAACAGCCACAGGGCGCGTTTACACAGTGGTGAAGGGAGGGGACGGGGCCTGAGGTGACGTGTGCAAACACGCACCATGGCACGTTTTAAATTGGGGATATAATTTCCCTTCAATACTGAGGGCCCCTGGGGGCTAACTAGCCCACCAAGTGCTTCCAGTAAGCGCCACTGAGCTGCATTGCAGAGAGGTGGTCCAGGCCGTGCCACTTTTTACACCTCTCTGCAACGCAGCTCTGTGGCACTTACTGGAGGTACCTAGTGGGCTAGTTGGACCCTAGGGACCCTCAGGACTCAAATGAACTTAATCTCCCAACTAAAAACGGACACATGGCGTGTTTACACAATGGTGAAAGGAGGGGACGGGGCCTGAGTTAACGTGTGCAAAAACGCCCTGTGGCCTGTTTTAAGAGGTAGTTTTAATCCCCATGCCCTATTATATACTAGGGGCTTATAGAGGAGGTAAGGCTAATCACAGGGGGACCCCAACGCATAATGTTCCCTAGTGTATGTAGGTGTTTTCACTGTATTCTAAGTGTCTTTTAACATAGCACTGGCTCTAGGACTGGTTAGTCAGACTCAGTTACCACCAGTATCCGTCTGAAAAAGTTGAGGGTACAGGATGATTTTGCAACAAGGCTTCTTTCTGCTCTTCTTTTTGTTCTTTCTGCACGTTATCCTTCTTCCTGCACTTATCTTCGTATTTGAGGACTTCTGTTGCTTCTTTCTGCACTTCTTTTGTTTCTTTCTGTGCATTTTTTCTTCTTTCTTCACATGTCCTATCTCTGTAGGCATAGTTAGAAATTAGCATTTAAAAAACCTTTGAAATTAACAGAAAAAACCATAGGTTTCAGGCACGTTATAGTTAGGAATTAGCATTTAAAAAACCTCAGAAATTCACTGAAAAAACCATAGGTTTCAGGGCTGTTATAGTTAGCTGGACTTTTCACTTGTACAAAACCATTGAAATTCCCCCGTTCTAGTTAGTTCAGCTAACTATAACTCGTGCGCCCGCAATGCACTGCTGATGACGTCACATATTACATCACTCATGACATGGTCAGTGACATCACTCATGACATCACTGATGACATCTCAAATGACATCACTGATGACATCACTGATGACATCATCCTTGTGATAGAGTGGCAGACCTCCTCTCACCCTAATATAACCTTTGATACACACATTCAAAAATAGAGACTAAAATTTTCAAAACAATGGACATACCAATACCAGTTACAACAACCTCTTCAGTAATTCTAAGATCCACATACACATCCACTCATTCACCAACAGTCCAATACAGTCACTCATACATGTACTCACTCATCATATGTACTCATACACCTAAACATCCTGTTACACAATGCCACTCATCCATAGAGTTACTCACACACATAGTCACTCATGCTAATAAAGAATCAAACATACATTTACTTGCATATACAGTTATACACACACCACCACACTTACTTCTACGGAAACTTACACATACTTAGTCTTTTAAACAATCACTTATAGAAACACATACTTATTCATACAGGAACTCTTTCAATCTCTCACTCTCACATATACTCACATATATACACCAATAGTCACATATACTAGTTTAAAACATATGTAGTTACTCATAAAGACACTATTGAGACAGTCATTCACTCACTAACACACCCATACACACACTCATCCACCCATACAGTCCTGCACACATACTGTGTTCAACACATACAAGTAGTGAGTCACTCATTCATGCACCTATGCACTACAAAATACCCCCACCGAACCATGCAGACACTCAGACTGATACTCAAAAAACAAACTAATAACCTATATAGACACCCATGTAGCTACTCACCAACCCATGCAGCCACTTATACACAAAGTGAGAGACTGATACAGATATTTACATATTTAAACATTACTCACTAAGCCATGTATTCACTATGATACACTTAATCAGTCAGTTACACAATCAATTTTTCAAAAACAAATCATCCATTTAGACACTTATATACCCATTTATTCTTCCATCGACCTTGAGATATACATATATAAAACATATTTAATTTTCAGAATAACACACATTCACTGGATGATGTCATCAGTGATGTCATCAGTGATGTCATTTGAGATGTCATCAGTGATGTCATGAGTGATGTCACTGACCATGTCATGAGTGATGTAATATGTGACGTCATCAGCAGTGCATTGCGGGCGCGCGAGTTATAGTTAGCTGAACTAACTATAACGGGGGAATTTCAATGGTTTTGTACAAGTGAAAAGTCCAGCTAACTATAACACCCCTGAAACCTATGGTTTTTTCAGTGAATATATATATATATATGTATTATCTACTGGCGGTCGCCAGTAGATAGTTATAGTTACAACCTAGTTTCCATAGGAAATCTCAAAATTCTATTTTGAATAACTTTGGCGCCGGTTGACGAATCCTCGCGAAATTTTCGAAATTAATGGGGCGCTCCGCTCAGCTCCTACCCTGAAAGTCTCGGGGTGATTCGTCAAGCGGGGGCCGAGAAAAAGGGGGGGTCCCAAAACACGTTTTCCCCATGCATTTTTCCATAGGACCTTTAGTCGCAGCTACAGCCCAAACGGCTGAACAGAATTACGTGAAATTTGGCAGAGAGGTAGCCATAACGTCAAGGAAGTGCCTTTTGCAGGTCTGGTGTAAATCTGTTCAGTATTTCCTGAGAAAATAGCATTTAAAAGCATATCAATATCTATACGCGCGCAGCATGCGCGCACTGTGCGCGCACCATGCCGTGCGCGAGCGCAAATCTGATTGGTTGTTAGATGTCGGTAAACATTCGAATCGGCCGAAACGAGGAAGTGTCGGCCACAATTTTGTCTCTCGCAGTCTGAGGGGGTGAAAAAAAAAGGTGGAGAACGTGAAAAGGGGGCAGAGTGGACAGTTCCTGACCCCCTAGCCTTGGTCAGGGGGTCACAGAAGGACCCCCAAGGGTGGAAAAAAAGTATTTTTTTTTTTTAGATCGCGAGGTGCGCACACCACGTGCGCACGGCACGCACTGCGACCCATGGGTGCTCGGGGCGCTCCTCGCGATTTAAAAAAAAATTAAATTTCACGGTGCGCGCACGGTGAAAAACCTGAAGAAAAAAAATTCATAAATAAATAACTTAGCATTTTAAAAAAACTTACAAATTCACTGGAAAAACCATAGGTTTCACACACGTTATAGTTACAAATTAGCATTTAAAAAACCTTGCAAATTCACTTAAAAAACCATAGGTTTCACACATGTTATAGTTAGCTGGACATTTCACTCGTAAAAAACCAATGAAATTCCCCCGTTATAGTTAGTGCAGGCAACTATAACTCACGCGACCGCAATCCTCTGCTGATGACGTCAGATATTACATCACTGATGACATATGACATATGTGTCTTTATGAAAAATAAATATTTGTAATATATGTATAGCTAAAGATTAATGGAAGAAGACATGGGTAAATAAGTGTCTAAATACAGTGATGTAATATCTGACGTCATCAGCAGAGGATTGCGGTCGCGTGAGTTATAGTTGCCTGCAGTAACTATAACGGGGGAATTTCATTGGTTTTTTACGAGTGGTTTTTTACGAGTGAAATGCCCAGCTAACTATAACATGTGTGAAACCTATGGTTTTTTAAGTGAATTTGCAAGGTTTTTTAAATTCTAATTCGTAACTATAACGTGTGTGAAACCTATGGTTTTTTCAGTGAATATATATATATATATATATATATTATAACAGATGTTATATGTGATGTCATCAGCAGTGCATTGCGGGCACGCAAGTTATAGTTAGCTGAACTAACTATAACAGAGGAATTTCACGGGTTTTGTTCGAGTGAAATGTCCAACTAACTATAACGCCCCTGAAACCTATGTTTTTTTCAGTGAACTTCTAAGGTTTTTTAAATGCTAATTTGCAACTATAACGTGCCTGAAACCTATGGTTTTTTAAGTGAATTTCTAAGGTTTTTTAAATGCTAGTTTCTAACTATGCCTACAGAGGTAGGACATGTGAAGAAAGAAGAAAAAACATACAGAAAGAAGCAAAAGAAATGCAGAAAGAAGCAACAGAAGCCCTCAAAGACGAAGAAAAGTGCAGGAAGAAGCAAGACATCTGTAGAAAGAACCAACAGAGGAGCAGAAAGAGGCCTTGTTACAAAATCATCCTGTGCCCACAACTTCAGACGGGTACTGGTGTTAACTGACTCTGACTAACCGGGCCTAGATCCAGTGGTATGCTAAAAGACACTTAGAATACAGTGAAAACACCTACATACACTAGGGAACACTATGCATTGGGGTACCCCTGTGATTAACATGACCTCCTCTGTAAGCCCCTAGTACATAATAGAGCAGGGGGATTAAAACTACCTCTTAAAACGTGCCACGGGGTGCGTTTGCACACTGGTGAAGGGAGGGGGGAGCCTGAGGTGACATGTGTGCACACACGCCCTGTGGGCGTTTTAAGTTGGGGGATAATAAAGTCCCCTTGAATCCTGAGGGTCCCTGGGGTCCAACTAGCCCACCAGGTTCCTCCACTAAGCGCCACCGCCACCGAACTACGGTGTAAAAAGGAGCACGGCGTAGACCACCTCTCTGTAACCCAGTGCAGTGGCGCTTACTGGCTGTACCTGGTGGCTAGTTGGCCCCCAGGAGCCGTCAGGATTGAAGGGGAATTATTTCCCCAACTTTAAACGCGCCACAGGGCGTGTTTGCACATGTCACCTCAGGCCCCGTCCCCTCCCTTCACGCCCTGTGGTGCATTTTAAGTTGGGGGATTAAGCCCCCTTGAATCCTGAGGGTCCCTACGGTCTAACTAGCCTACTACGTACCTCCAGTAAGCGCCACAGAGCGGCGTTGCAGAGAGGTGTAAAAAGGGGCACGGCCTGGACCACCTCTCTGCAACACAGCGCAGTGGCACTTACTGGAAGCACCTGGTGGGATAGTTGGCCTCCAGGGACCCTCAGTATTCAAGGGGAATTAATTCCCCAACTTACAAATCACCAGGGGACGCGTTTGCACAGTGGTGAAGGAAGAGGGCAGGGCCTGAGGTGACATGTGTTCAAACACACCTTGTGGTGCGTTTTAAGTTGGTGAATTAATTCCTCTTCAATTCTGAGGGTCCCTGAGGGCCAACTAGCCCAACAGGGACCTCCAGTATGTGCCAGGGAGCTGCGTTGCAGAGAGGTGTTCAGAAGCCACGCCCTTTTTACACCACTCTGCAACACAGCACTGTGGGGCTTACTGGGGGTACCTAGTGGGCTAGTTGGCCCCCAGGGACCCTCAGGATTGAAGAGTAATTATTTGCCCAACTTAAAACGCACCACAGGGTGTGCTTGCACACATGTCACCTTAGGCCCCGCCCCCTCCCTTCACCAGTGTGCAAATGCACCCTGTGCCGCGTTTTAAGTTGGGAGATTAAGTCCACTTGAATCCTGAGGGTCCCTTGGGTCCAACTAGCTGACCAGGTACCTCCAGTAAGCACCACAGAGCTGTGTTGAAGAGAGGTGTAAAAAGGGGCGTGGCCTCTGAACACCTCTCTGCAGCGCAGCTCCCTGGCACACACTGGAGGTTCCTGGTGGACTAGTTGGCCCCCAGGGACCCCCAGTATTGAAGGGGAATTAATTCCCCAATTTAAAACGCGCCACAGGGCGCGTTTGCAGGGTGTTTCCATAAGGGGGCGAGGCTTAGGCACGATCTCTTTTCTTTTTCTTTTTTTGGAAGGAGGCTGTGTACCCCCCCTCTTTTTACTTTTGTGGGGCCCTGGGGACCCCATCCCCCTGGCCTGACCTCCAATTAAAAAAACAAAAACATTATTAACGGGAAGGGGGCTGCGTGGGCCCGCCTCCCGTGGCCAATTCCGGGCCCCGGGGTTCCCATCCCCCGAGGCATGGCCATTTAAAAAAAGATTCTTTTGGAGGGGGGCTGCGTGGCCCCCCTCCTAAGGCCATTTATGGCCCCGGGTACCCCATCCACCGGGGCCGGCCTTTGCGTGTAAAAAAAAAAAAGATTATGGGGAGGGGGGCTGCGTGGCACCCCTCCCGGGCCAATTCCCCCCACGGTCCCGCCGGCTCCCCCCATAAACCAATGTGGTAATTATATGGTAGTGGTTGAAAAATAGGAATAATGGCGCCACTCAGGAGATTATCTTCTACGTGTGTCGGCTTGGTCTAGATTAATACCGGTGCATGGGTGTCAGAACCCGATCATGGAACAAGAAAAAGCGAATTAACTTGATCAAGTGAATGTTGTTAATTTATCTGATGAATACCTTTCCAATGATGCAGTCTCAGTACTCACTAAGGGCATGAATTTCTGTCCTAACAGTCATGGTGATATATGTGAAGTGAAAATAGATTTGTTTAAATTTGTGAGAAAATTGAAAATCAAAAAACATTTTGAAATGTCAGGATGTGCTAAAAAAGATTTGGAACCAAGACATGGGATGTTTGAATCAAGCCCACAAACGATACAAGATATTCTGGATACCAGATTATTATTATCCCTGACTGAGTGTGAGGATGATGCAGTAACGGCAGAAATGGTTATGCGTGATCTACTTATATAGAGAGTGACTTAAGCATTACTAGCAGACTAAAAGAAAAATCGAAATGGACTCCGCCTTTGTTCACAGGGAACAACATAGATATTTTCCATAAATTAGTGACTGCAGACCTGGACAGACATAATCAAAGAAATAAAACACACAGCAGACTCAAACCAGACAATTTAACCCGAGGGGAATGCAGGGCCCTTCAAAATCTTGCTAATAACAAAGACTTGACAATCAAGGAAGCGGACAAAGGGGGCAATATTGTCATTATGAGAAGTGTAGACTATGAGAATGACATTTTGACACAACTCAATGATATTCAATGTTATGAATCGCTCCCTAACAATCCTATCTGGTCACTCACGAACCACATCAACAGACATCTCAAACAGTGGCATGGACAAGGATTTCTTGATGACAATGAATTTACATACATGAGAGTAGATAAACCAAGGTATCCCTGTATATACACACTCCCAAAGATCCACAATGACTTGCCTTTTCCTCCTGGCAGGCCCATTATATCAGGGAATGAGGGACCCACAGAGAGAATTTCAGAGTATGTGGATATTTTTCTGCAACCATTAGTCAAAAATCTGCCTTCATACATAAGAGATACAAAACATGTTCTGGGTATTATGGCAGATCTGAATTGGGATGACAGTATGACTTTGGTGACACTGGACGTTACCGCTCTTTATACCAGCATCAGGCGAGATTGTGGCCTAATGGCGATTAAGAAAATCTTAAACACCAGGTCAGCGAGCGCATGGAGCCATAACGAAATGCTCATCGAGATGATAGAGCTTATACTAGACAACAATGTTTTTCTTTTCAAAGAGAACTGGTATAGACAGAAACACGGAGTGGCCATGGGCTCCAGATTCTCCCCCTCGTACGCCAATCTCTTTATGGGTTGGTTCGAGGAGAAGAGGTTCTGGGGTCCCATGGGGGCTCAATGGAATGATTCGATCCTATACTGGGGCAGATATATTGATGATTGCCTAATGGTATGAACAGGTTCCACAGAGAAACTGATGCAATTTATCAGACACCTGAACAGCAATGATGACAACATTAACTTTACCTTTGAGCACAATACTAACAAGGTTACATTCTTGGATGTTGAGATCTACGTTAGAGACAACACAATACAGACTAGACTTTACCGCAAGAAAACAGCTTGCAATGCAGTATTACATGCATCCAGTGCCCATCCCTTACACCAGATAAGATCAATACCATATGGGGAACTGGTCAGGTTCAGGCGTAATTGCAGCTATGACCCGGAATTTGAGGAACATAAGCGCAACATGATGACCAGATTTCAGAATAGGGGTTACAAAACAGAGACACTACAGAAGGCTGAACTTAGGATACAGAAAACTAAGAGACAGGATACACTTGGAGAACGCAACAAGCAAGTACAAAAGAAAGAGAACTTACGGATGATAACTGGCTACAACAACTGGTCAAGCGTATTACTTGGTAGCCTTAAAAGACATTGGCATCTGCTTAAAGCGGACAGAACGCTCAGTAATCACATCACAGATAACCCCACTATCACGTACAGAAGAGGCCTGTCTCTTATGAATATGCTAAGTCCCAGCTACCCCAAAACTGACAGAAAAGAGAACTGGTTGACACAACGAGGTAGGGGTTTTCATGGCTGCAATAATTGCAGCGCATGTAAATGGGCCA
Source organism: Triturus cristatus (assembly GCF_964204655.1). NCBI lineage: Eukaryota > Metazoa > Chordata > Amphibia > Caudata > Salamandridae > Triturus > Triturus cristatus. The sequence continues at coordinate 722,222,452 of NC_140591.1, forward strand.
GTGACCACAAAACAGAATTCAAGGGACCCTGTGACGAGACATACAGAATAGAGTCAAATATCAACTGTCTGACAAAATATGTAGTGTATGTCATTGCATGCAAATGTACAAAAAGGTATGTGGGAAGCACCATCAGGACATTACGGGAAAGAGTGAGTGAACACATGAGAGCAGTAAAACAGGAGGATTCGAGATATCCTATTGCTGCACATATAATACAATGCCCCGCACAAACTACCCACAAATGTTTTGAATACTTTGGCATAGAACAGACTCACAGGCATCCGAGAGGGGGCAATAGGGAACTGGCCCTCCGCAGACGCGAAGCTCTGTGGATCCTTAGATTGCGGAGTACCGAAATAGGGCTTAATGTTGACCATGAGCTGCATTATTTCTTGGGTAAATAACTAAAATTAAAGTGATACTCTAACTCTATATATAAAAAGCACCGGAAAAATATATATGATCGTGAGAACCAGATACATTATGCAATGGTCCCTTGCTTCCCATGACATCGTTACCTGTACTATATGTGAGCTAAATGTAAATATGTACAATGTGATTTCTGATTTATGCCAGATGACTGCGTGACTACTCAAAATAATTTTATTTCACATTCCATTTCCTTACGTTTAACCCAAAGATGGAAGAGTTTTTTACTCAACTGAATCCGAAAATAACTCTGCACTCAGATACAGGACAACAATAAGAGCACCAATGAAATTCTCACATCTTTGCTTGCACGACTAGATACCTAATACCGGCACCCATCATAGATATGCATGTTTAGATATCATGAGAAATATCACTACAAGAACCCTCCAGTATGCTGTCTTTCTATTGAACCCTGATTACTTCAGATGAATGATACTTATTTAACTATTGCTTCGGCTTTGCTTTGTTACGATCTCCAGAAATACCCATTGGGTTTATGTGAAACTGTAGGGTCTTAAACATGGCCGTCAAAAATACAACAGATAGCGAGTCCTCTTTCCATCACTCAGCGCTGGGTAGAGGAAACACAAACAGTCCTTTGTCTATTTCGATATATCATGTCAGCGAGTCTTTATAGTCACAGCTATGGCGTGCATCTTTACCGTGCACCGATACACTGGGAAGACGCGAGGAGCGACGTCAAGAACTAAACCTACAATATAATGGTAAGAGCCTTGGGGACCTAGTTAGTTGCACGAGACGTTTTTAAACAGCGACACAGGATCGATATTTTTATCATCGTGATAGAATTTGGCCGGCAGAGTATATAAGTATTGAGTGTTCAGTATATTCTGGAGCATTGGCTTAGATGTGAGGGCTTTAACTCCTGTGGCATAAGTACGTTATAGGGTAGATTCAATGCAACACGCGACGCGATTTTGCTTGCTTCCTATGCTTCACATTGTATTACTGCGCATATTATGTGATATATTCACGAATATAGTGCCATTGTAAATAAAGTTTGAAATACATCATACACTCTACAGACATATAACTTAAGTATTATGACAGAGAACTAGCCTATAACAGCTTAATATTTATTTAAGGTGTCATGTGGCTCTCGATACGAGTGATTAGTTTACATTTGAATCTTTACACTCGGTAAATTTCAATCCATGATATGTAACGATCTACTGACAAGGTTTAACTGTGAAATACACCCCCTTATTGTTATCTATCATGGGATCAGAATAGGACAGTATACTTTCTGAGTTTTGCCACATACATTAGGATTAGATGAACCTCACATTTGGAGTTTGGGTGTTTTGATTCGATGTGCAATGCGTCCTGTGACACATCTTTGAAACGCATATTCAACATTAATTTCAGGATACACGGAACTCTTTCCCCAGGGACATATTTGGACCCCTGGTCATCTCTTCTTACAATAGTGTGACGTTGCGGGGAACAGAACCCCTTATTGTGGGTTGGAATTATCACCACAATACAAGTAGGTCTTTGATGTTTAATTTTGGCATCACAAACTCATACACAACCTTACCACGCACGACCTTCATTTGTATAATCTCATTATTCATATTTCTAGATCACTGTCAAGCAAGACAGAGGCATTTATATTTACAAAATTTCTCTCTGCACTCTTATAACTGAATTTTGGGCTTAAGGGTCTGCGCTGTCTAAACTTGACATCATCTTCAAACCCTTTTTCATATATATAGTCGCACTATGCGATCGTGTCACGGTGAAATCACAAACTCACGCTATTAATTTTGGGATTCTCTCTTCCGTCGCTGGAATAGTCTTTTGGGTCACTTAGCCCAAATTGTTACCTTGGTTTTTTGGCCTACCACGCCATTTCCACCATTTTGCTTGTGTTTGCTTTTGAGCACGTCTTAACATTACTATGGTTTAAGCTTGATGTACACCTATTATTGTGTGAGGTGAGGTGTTTTGTTTATTTTATATAGCCTTGATAAAGTCGCGGGAGATTTCCCATTAGCGACGAAACACGTGTTGGCTGTCAGGCTGCCGGAAGAACGTGACAATAAAAGAAAAAAAGAAAAAAAGACATCAATCTTTATTCAACTGTTTTCGAACATTGCTCACAAAATGCTATGATATTAATTTTAAAAAAATTGTTTACGTGTGGTGGGGATAATCATTCTTGTTGCTGCTGGCTACGGCTGTCAAACCTTGAGGGGGATTAGTGGTGTTCCTCACCCTACAGCACCATAAACCAATGTGGGTGGCCAGCTCCTTCCCACTGTTTAGACCTCCTGGCATCTTAGTGTTGAGCTAAATAATGTACTTAGATTCAGCCACCCTTAATTGCTTCTCTCGATCCCGTCCCCTCAAGCCCAGCAAGACAATGATGATATGTATTTAACCAGCATAATTGTCCACTTATTTTGATGTATTTTGCTTCATATATTTCAATTATAATTGATTGGGATTGCAGTATGCCTTCTATATCTATGAACTTGTTAGAGTATTTCCATGGGAATTTGAATGTGACAAACTAACTTGATAAAGGCATTGCCGAAACGCGTTGTTTGTGTGCACAATAAGTGTGTGTATAGTCCTCCGGTGTGCCGCTTGGTCTTTGCTGGAATACCTGCATCGTCCTTCAACTTCAACTTTGATATATATATCTATATCTATATCTATATTCACTGAAAAAACCATAGGTTTCACACATGTTATAGTTAGCTGTACATTTCACTCGTAAAAAACCAATGAAATTCCCCCGTTATAGTTAGTGCAGGCAACTATAACTCACGCGACCGCAATCCTCTGCTGATGCTAATACTGTATTTAGACACTTATTTGCCCATGTCTTCTTCCATTTAATTTTAGCTATACATATATTACAAATATTTTTTTTTCATAAAGACACATATGTCATCAGCAGAAGATTGCGGTCGCGTGAGTTATAGTTGCCTGCACTAACTATAACGGGGGAATTTCATTGGTTTTTTACGAGTGAAATGTACAGCTAACTATAACATGTGTGAAACCTATGGTTTTTTCAGTGAATTTGCAAGGTTTTTTAAATGCTAATTCCTAACTATAACGTGTGTGAAACCTATGGTTTTTTCAGTGAATTTGTACGGTTTTTTAAATGCTAAGTTACTTTACGCCATTCGTGGCGTTGCGCGCCCAGTTAACGCAGTTCGTTCCGTGCGCGTACGGTGCGCTTCGCGCACCGTGCTCGCACAGTGAGCACGCGGTGCGCTTCGCGCACCGCGCGCCCACTTTACGCAGTTAGTGCCGTGCACACACGGTGGTCACGCGGTGCGCTGCGCGCACCGCGTGCCCACATTATGCGGGATGGGCCATGTACGCACGATGCGCTTCGCGCACCGTGCGCACATGGGGGACATATTATGCGCATCTTTTTTAAATGAATTCTTTGTTAATTTTATAGCTGTTAAATTTCCATGCACAAATGGTGCCCTTCGGGCACCATTTGCACACGGGGTGGCACCGTGTGCACATGGGGGACATATTATGCGCATCTTTTTGAATTGTATTCTTTGTTAATTTGATAATTATTATATGCCATGCAAAAATGGGCACCATTTGCACACGGGGTGGGGAGAATGTGGATAATTTATTTATTTTTTTTAATTTTTTACGTACGCGTACGGTAAGCGTAATCGGCGAATTTAAGAAAAAAAAAATTTTTTTTTTGGGGCTTGAGGATTGTTTGGGGACCCCTATATCAATGCTGGGTGGTTTGGATGTGACGAAACTGCCTCTTTAGCCATTTTTTGGCTTCGTTTTTGCTGCCCAACTCAGAGAGCGAGAGAGAAAATGGCGGCCGCTGCTTCCTGGTTTCGACCGATTCGAATGTTTACTAAGATCTAAGAGCCAATCAGAATCGCGCTCGCGCACGCCACCGTACGCGTACGGTAAGCGCACCGTAAGCGCACCGTACGCTGGCTCAGATATATATATTGATTTAAAGGCTATTTTCTCAGAATCTACTGAACAGATTTACACCAAACCTACAAAAGGCACTTCCTTGACCTGAGGACTAGCTCTCTGCCAAATTTCAAGTAATTCTGTTCAGCCGTTCAGGCTGTAGCTGTGTCTAAAGGTCCTGTGGAAAAATGCATGGGAAAAACGTGTTTTGGGACCCCCCTTTTATCTCAGCCCCCGCTTGACGAATCCCCCCGAGACTTTCAGGGTAGGAGCGTAGCGTAGCGCCCCACCTATTTTGAAAAATTCGCGAGGATTCGTCGACTGGCGCCAAAGTTATTCAAAATAGAATGTTGCGGATTTCCTATGGAAACGTGGTCCTAACTATAACTACCTACTGGCGACCGCCAGTAGGTAATCTATATACATATATATATATATATATATATATATATATATATATATATATATATATATATATATATATATATTAATAAGCAAGATGTCCTGTAGCATCTAGGGAGCACTCAACAACACTCCACCCCCCGGGTTTCAAGGAACCGCAAGCCTTTCCACCTCCACCATGTTATCCTGCCCGACGCGTTTCAGGGTTACACACCCCTTCCTCATGGGCTGCAAAGACGGCACTTGAATCAACATTATTTTCATTTCCGGCATTTTTATTTCGACAAGCCCCCCCAGTAGGCGTGTGCTGAGTGCACCGTTTTACCAGCATAGTCTGGGACTTGTAGTCCGAAAATGTATCGCCGAGATAGAAAAGGACAAAGTCTTTTGCCATTTGTACAAACTTTTTACCAACTCAAAGCTGTAATACTGTGCCTGGAGTGGTAATTGGCTTTTGTCATTTTACAGCTCGGCAAGGACAGCACTGTGCTAGTCCTATGCTTAAAGACTTTGCTGTACAAATGGCAAAAGACTTTGTCCTTTTCTATCTCGGCGTGGATGGCACTGTGCTAATCCTATGCTTAAAGATTTTGATAGAAAAACAGACATTTGAGGTGAGCAGATCTAGAGTGTCGCTGGTGTTGAGAGTGCTCCATACAGGAACTGCTTTCCACCTAAACTTGAGAACTACCCATAGTTCTCTGCTTCTTTTTTGCATAATTTATCCGTCACTCTATGCCTGAAAGGGTATTTCTTTGACTTATACTGGGTGCTCCCTTGTGTCTGGACAAAGCTATAGCTCTCTGAAGAGCTCTAATTAGAGCGAAACACTGTGTCAGGGGTTGCTTTTACTCATTTCAGGTTGGCTTGATTGGTATTTTACCAACTCAAAGCTGTAATACTGTGCCTGGAGTGGTAATTGGCTTTTGTCATTTTACAGCTCGGCAAGGATAGCACTGTGCTAGTCCTATGCTTAAAGACTTTGCTGTACAAATGGCAAAAGACTTTGTCCTTTTCTATCTCGGTATGGATGGCACTGTGCTAATCCTATGCTTAAAGATTTTGATAGAAAAACAGACATTTGAGGTGAGCAGATCTAGAGTGTCGCTGGTGTTGAGAGTGCTCCATACAGGAGCTGCTTTCCACCTAAACTTGAGAACTACCCAGAGTTCTCTGCTTCTTTTTTGCATAATTTATCCGTCACTCTATGCCTGAAAGGGTATTTCTTTGACTTATACTGGGTGCTCCCTTGTGTCTGGACAAAGCTATACCTCTCTGAAGAGCTCTAATTAGAGCGAAACACTGTGTCAGGGGTTGCTTTTACTCATTTCAGGTTGGCTTGATTGGTATTTTACCAACTCAAAGCTGTAATACTGTGCCTGGAGTGGTAATTAACTTTTGTCATTTTACAGCTCGGCAAGGACAGCACTGTGCTAGTCCTATGCTTAAAGACTTCGCTGTACAGATGGCAAAAGACTTTGTCCTTTTCTATCTCGGTGTGGATGGCACTGTGCTAATCCTATGCTTAAAGATTTTGATAGAAAAACAGACATTTGAGGCGAGCAGATCTAGAGTCTCGCTGGTGTTGAGAGTGCTCCATACAGGAGCTGCTTTCCACCTAAACTTGAGAACTACCCAGAGTTCTCTGCTTCTTTTTTGCATAATTTATCCGTCATTCTATGCCTGAAAGGGTATTTCTTTGACTTATACTGGGTGCTCCCTTGTGTCTGGACACAGCTATACCTCTCTGAAGAGCTCTAATTAGAGCGAAACACTGTGTCAGGGGTTGCTTTTACTCATTTCAGGTTGGCTTGATTGGTATTTTACCAACTCAAAGCTGTAATACTGTGCCTGGAGTGGTAATTGGCTTTTGTCATTTTACAGCTCGGCAAGGACAGCACTGTGCTAGTCCTATGCTTAAAGACTTTGCTGTACAGATGGCAAAAGACTTTGTCCTTTTCTATCTCGGCGTGGATGGCACTGTGCTAATCCTATGCTTAAAGATTTTGATAGAAAAACAGACATTTGAGGCGAGCAGATCTAGAGTGTCGCTGGTGTTGAGAGTGCTCCATACAGGAGCTGCTTTCCACCTAAACTTGAGAACTACCCAGAGTTCTCTGCTTCTTTTTTGCATAATTTATCCGTCACTCTATGCCTGAAAGGGTATTTCTTTGACTTATACTGGGTGCTCCCTTGTGTCTGGACAAAGCTATAGCTCTCTGAAGAGCTCTAATTAGAGCGAAACACTGTGTCAGGGGTTGCTTTTACTCATTTCAGGTTGGCTTGATTGGTACTTTACCAACTCAAAGCTGTAATACTGTGCCTGGAGTGGTAATTGGCTTTTGTCATTTTACAGCTCGGCAAGGACAGCACTGTGCTAGTCCTATGCTTAAAGACTTTGCTGTACAAATGGCAAAAGACTTTGTCCTTTTCTATCTCGGTGTGGATGGCACTGTGCTAATCCTATGCTTAAAGATTTTGATAGAAAAACAGACATTTGAGGTGAGCAGATCTAGAGTGTCGCTGGTGTTGAGAGTGCTCCATACAGGAGCTGCTTTCCACCTAAACTTGAGAACTACCCAGAGTTCTCTGCTTCTTTTTTGCATAATTTATCCGTCACTCTATGCCTGAAAGGGTATTTCTTTGACTTATACTGGGTGCTCCCTTGTGTCTGGACAAAGCTATACCTCTCTGAAGAGCTCTAATTAGAGCGAAACACTGTGTCAGGGGTTGCTTTTACTCATTTCAGGTTGGCTTGATGGGTATTTTACCAACTCAAAGCTGTAATACTGTGCCTGGAGTGGTAATTGGCTTTTGTCATTTTACAGCTCGGCAAGGACAGCACTGTGCTAGTCCTTTGCTTAAAGACTTTGCTGTACAGATGGCAACAGACTTTGTCCTTTTCTATCTCGGCGTGGATGGCACTGTGCTAATCCTATGCTTAAAGTTTTTGATAGAAAAACAGACATTTGAGGCGAGCAGATCTAGAGTGTCGCTGGTGTTGAGAGTGCTCCATACAGGAGCTGCTTTCCACCTAAACTTGAGAACTACCCAGAGTTCTCTGCTTCTTTTTTGCATAATTTATCCATCACTCTATGCCTGAAAGGGGATTTCTTTGACTTATACTGGGTGCTCCCTTGTGTCTGGACAAAGCTATACCTCTCTGAAGAGCTCTAATTAGAGCGAAACACTGTGTCAGGGGTTGCTTTTACTCATTTCAGGTTGGCTTGATTGGTATTTTACCAACTCAAAGCTGTAATACTGTGCCTGGAGTGGTAATTGGCTTTTGTCATTTTACAGCTCGGCAAGGACAGCACTGTGCTAGTCCTATGCTTAAAGACTTTGCTGTACAAATGGCAAAAGACTTTGTCCTTTTCTATCTCGGCGTGGATGGCACTGTGCTAATCCTATGCTTAAAGATTTTGATAGAAAAACAGACATTTGAGGTGAGCAGATCTAGAGTGTCGCTGGTGTTGAGAGTGCTCCATACAGGAGCTGCTTTCCACCTAAACTTGAGAACTACCCAGAGTTCTCTGCTTCTTTTTTGCATAATTTATCCATCACTCTATGCCTGAAAGGGTATTTCTTTGACTTATACTGGGTGCTCCCTTGTGTCTGGACAAAGCTATACCTCTCTGAAGAGCTCTAATTAGAGCGAAACACTGTGTCAGGGGTTGCTTTTACTCATTTCAGGTTGGCTTGATTGGTATTTTACCAACTCAAAGCTGTAATACTGTGCCTGGAGTGGTAATTGGCTTTTGTCATTTTACAGCTCGGCAAGGACAGCACTGTGCTAGTCCTATGCTTAAAGACTTTGCTGAACAAATGGCAAAAGACTTTGGGGCAGATTTATGTTGCACTTGCGCCACTTTTGCGCCGCCGTTGCGTCACTTTTGTGACGCAGCAGCGGCGCAAATTCTGCGCCATGGTGCGGGGTATTTACAACGTGACGCATCTGGGAGATGCGTCACGTTGTAAAGCCCTGCGCCACATGTAGGCGTTCCAGGGCAGGTGGGGGCGTTCCGGCACAGGAATGCCTCCTAAAAGTGGCTGAGTGAAATCTACAAGATTTCACTCAGTCACTTTTAGGCCCATGCTGCGTCAAAACCCTGCGCCTGCTTGAAGCAGGCGTAAGGATTGACGCAGCATTGTACAGATAGGGCCCCCCAGAACATTGCTGGAGCTGCGTCGCGCTTGCGACGCAACTCCAGCAATGCGCCACTCTCACGGCACAGATGCGTCACGCATCTGTGCCGTTTTTGCCCCATGGTGCGCCGCATTATAAATGCGGTGCATCCATGGTGGCGCAGCTGTGGCGCATAATAATTGGCGCATCCCTGCTGATATGCAGGGATGCGCCAGTTAACATAAATCTGCCCCTTTGTCCTTTTCTATCTCGGCATGGATGGCACTGTGCTAATCCTATGCTTAAAGATTTTGATAGAAAAACAGACATTTGAGGTGAGCAGATCTAGAGTGTCGCTGGTGTTGAGAGTGCTCCATACAGGAGCTGCTTTCCACCTAAACTTGAGAACTACCCAGAGTTCTCTGCTTCTTTTTTGCATATTTTATCCGTCACTCTATGCCTGAAAGGGTATTTCTTTGATATATATATATATATATATATATATATATATATATATATATATATATAATTCACTGAAAAAAACATAGATTTCAGGGGCGTTATAGTTAGCTGGACATTTCACTCGTACAAAACCATAGAAATACCCCCGTTATAGTTAGTTCAGCTAACTATAACTCGCGCGCCCGCAATGCACTGCTGATGACGTCACATATTACATCACTCAGAACATGGTCAGTGACATCACTCATGACATCACTGATGACATCTCAAATGACATCACTGATGACATCATCCTTGTGATAGAGTGGCAGACCTCCTCTCACCCTAATATAACCTTTGATACACACACTCAAAAATACAAACTAACATTTTCAAAACAATGGACATACCAATACCAGTTACAACACACCTATTCAGTAATTCCAAGATCTACACACACATCCACTCATTCACCAACAGTCCCTATACAGTCACTCATACATGTACTCACTCATCATATGTACTCATACACCTATATATCGTGTTACACACTGCCACTCATCCATTGAGTTACTCACACACATAGTCACACATGCAAACAAAGTATCAAACATCCATTTACTTGCATATACAGTTATACACACACTACCACACGTACTTCTACAGAAACTTACACATACTTACTCTCTTAAACAATCACCTATAGAAACACCTACTTATTTGTACAGGAACTCTTCCAATCTCTCACTCTCACATATACTCACTTATATACACCAATACTCACATATACTAGTTTAAAACAGATGTAGTTACTCATAAAGACACTATAGAGACAGTCCTTCACTCACTAACACACCCATACACACACTCATCCACCTATACAGTCCTGCACACATGCTGTCTTCAACACATACAAACAGTGAGTCACTCACTTATGCATCTATGCACTAAGTAATACCCCCACCGAACCATACAGACACTCAGACACTCATACTGATACTCAAAAAACCAACTAATTACCCATATAGACACTCATGTAGCTAATCACCAACCCATGCAGCCATTTATACACAAAGTGAGAGAATGATACAGATATTTACATATTTAAACATTACTCACTAACCCATGTATTCACTAAGATACACTTAATCAGTCAGTTATACAATCAATTTTACAAAAAAAAACATCCATATAGACGCTTATATACCCATTTATTCTTCCATCGACCTTGAGATATACATATATAAAACATATTTAATTTTCAGAAAAACACACATTCACTGGATGATGTCATCAGTGATGTCATGAGAGATGTCACTGACCATGTCCTGAGTGATGTAATATGTGATGTCATCAGCAGTGCATTGTGGGCACGTGAGTTATATTTAGCTGAACTAACTATACCGGGGGAATTTTTATGGTTTTGTACGAGTGAAATGTCCAACTAACTATAACGCCCCTGAAACCTATGTTTTTTTTCAGGGAATTTGTAAGGTTTTTTAAATGCTAATTTCTAACTATAACATGCCTGAAACCTATGTTTTTTTCAGTGAATATATATATATTTATTATACTATGTATACATGTGAAAATGTCTCAGTCCGCCTGTTTGGGTGGAACTGACGACAGCACGACAACGAGGTCCTCTTATGGCTCCGATGAAGTCATACGGTGTCGTGAGCGGAGCCGTGCTATTATGACGTCCTCATCGACGTGGGAGAGCTCGGAAATAATTTCCATTGAATGCTGGTGCAGGGGATATTCACCTAAGTGTTCAGTCTAGTCCTTTGGGAGCAACTGTTTATGTTGCCACTCCTGGAACCAAAACCAGTGATCCGAGGGCAGAGGCCCTGCAGATGGCACACGAGGTGGGGTGCCCAGTCATGTGCACCGGTGGAGAAGCGAAGTGACAAGCACCACAACCCACACAAAAGGTAACAAGGGCACAGAATAACACAGGATCTTCTCTTTGTATCTGGCAGGAACAACAAAGTTAAAATTCCCTAGTACCAAAATGTAGAATGAGTGCTACAACGGTCTTCAAGAGGACCTGCGATACCGCTTCTGCCTCCCGTACCCTGGAGGTGGCACATGGGTCACGCAGTACGGTCATACTGCGGTGGGACGCACACTCGTTGACCTCTCATAGCACTGCTCCATACTTCAGGAAGGACGCTTTCTATTAGCTATGTTTTCTGATGACGTGTCGCGCCGGCCCTGTCCAACAACAGAACTCCTTTAGATCCAAACAGACTCTTCCACTTTCTCACCGGAAGTGTAACCAGGCCACGCGGACACTTTCACAATACAACAGCTGGGAATGCACTTTTCGGCAAATAAAACACATTCCGTCCTCCTAATTATTCAAATAAACGTCTCACTGAAGAACAGGGGCCAGTTTCGATCGGTAAACAGCCATTACAATGACTTTTTTACTTAACAATACCATTACAACGCATGCATTACCATGCATGCGTTGTACATCGCGAAGTCATTACTACAATTTTTTTTAGAATGCATGGTCATTTACCACGCATGCCTTTACAACAAATTTTGTTGTAAAGGTATGTATGGTAAATGACCATGCGTTCTAAAAAACATGTAGACGATCCACGTTGTTGTAAGGAAACAGAGGCTGTCCGTTTCCTCACAACGACGTGCACCGCCCCTCAGAGAGGACGTGAAGCAGGAACCATGAGGAGAGAGGAACCACGACGAGTGAGAGGAAAGGGGGATTGGGCATGGGGTGGTTTTTTTCCCCCTAGGGTTTAGGATAGTGAAGTGGTGTTTGGGTAGTATAGGGGGTCATGCTGGGGTAGTGTTTTAGGGTTTAGGGTAGTGCAGTTGTGTTTGGGTAGTGTAGGGGGTCATGCTTGGGTAGTCTTTTAGGGTTTAGGGTAGTGCAGTAGTGTAGGGGGTCGTGCTCGCGGTAGTGTTTTAGGTTTTAGGGTAGTGCAGTGGTGTATGGGTAGTGTAGGGGGTCATGCTGGGGTAGTGTTTTAGGGTTTAGGGTAGTGCAGTGGTGTTTGAGTAGTGTATAAGAATAGACTGAGGCACAATACCAATTACCACCACCAGGTGGCGCTGGTCACTAACGTGGCCGTTTGGGGAACTCACCACGTAGCGGTGTCAAAATTAGGCGAGGGTTGGTCAGGAATGAAGCGGACACTAAAGGAGTGACCGGATTCCCAAACGTGCATAAAGACCAGTGGGAGCGCTCGACGGAGCTGCCTCGTTCGGACCAGACGCGCCTGACAGGATCTCACCGCGCGCACAGCGGGAGAAACTGAGAGGGTTAGAATGCTCTTGGGCAAGAGCCCAGGGAATATGAAACAATACCAAGGCATTAATGCTAATAACGTGCACAAGAAACCGCTATACAAACAGCAACAACGTCAGATTAAGCCAAGAATGTAAGGAATGCACTTAACTGACGAGCAGTGAAGAAAGAGGAAGCGAAAGGGACGTCACAATATTATATACGATGGACTGTGATATGATTGGACTTTAGTTGCCTTGGAGACTACCCCCTAATGGTTCATGGGTTGTGTAGTCTTTTGTTTAATGATTGTGGTGTTACATTTTCTTTGAACTGCTATGCAAATAAAGTGAGGAAATATATGCATAATCCTCGTCTCCGTTCTGCCATAGAATTCAATTAACTTTATTTGATCTGATTTAGAAACATAGATCATAAAAGTGTACATAAAAACAGTAAATCCTCTGTCCTAATACAATACAGTGAGAATTAATTAAAACCAGTAAGTAAAAACGGGTGTTACAAAGCCCGGTTCAGAGCAACTTCAGGTTAACAGAATCGTAAAGTTCAATGTTTCGCAAGATCAATCTCATGTACTTCGTGCAAAATCCGCAATAAGGGGTCCAAGTAAGATGTAACGCTCCAATACCTGACCAGTCTGCATTATATAAAACTGCAGAAAAACTAAAAATAAAAAGGGTTTTGCACACTTCTGTCATTGGGCTATATGTGGGCTACATCAGTGTGATATTTGTGCTACCTTTGGGCTCTTTTTTCTCTGGTGGCCATCTTGGGAGACTTATTTATTATGAAGTTTCCTAATTTCCTCATTTACTGCAGACTCTTCAGTAGGAAATGCTTTCAGCTTTTTACTTTGATTCCATCAAGAAGGCATTCAGATGTGTCACACATTTGCCATAAATTCAGAATGTTAGTATTCTCGTTGTTCATTAGATCACTGTAGTAAAGCTACTGCTCACCAGGGAGTTAACTGGAAGTCTACTGCTGGTATTGAAAGTGATTGTTTCAGTGTGCATGTCAGAATTTTCTAATGAAATAGAAGAGGATTTGAGATCTCACTTAAAAAATGCCCTACATTTTCTTTCTGCAGCACTAACCATAATGTCTATGGCAAAATGAACCCCCTCATTTTGTTCCTTTTTAAATTAAATGTTTTAAGTGTTACCTGTCTATTCCAATCAAGATGGCTTCAGGTGTGCCATAATTTTGTCATAAGTAAGACTGTTAGCTCTCTAGTTGTTCTTTAGAACACTCTGGGAAGCTGCAGTAGAACACAAAGGCATCAACTGACAGGCTGCTCCTGTTGAAATATAACAGGAAGATATTTGAGATCTCACTTAAAATATGTCCTAATTTGTCTTTCTACAGCACTAACCATTAAGCCTGGGCAAAGCACTAAACTACGCTCACATAGTTTGCAAAGTTTGCGCTACTTCGCACTACGCAAATTGCACATAGCACAGTGCAAACACACATAATGTAGTGCAGCGCTCATTTTTTGCTTGCTTAACGTCAAGTCGGCAACCACGACCAAGCAAAATGACATCCCGGCGAGACTTTTTCCTCGTTCGCGATCAGCAACCTCAAGTTGCCGATCACGAGCGTGGGAAATAAACCTCCCGGTGAGCTTCTCAACGCAGGGAGGTCAGGTTTCTAATTGCGAGTGGTCGCGTATGCTCGCGACCACTCGGGATGAGAAACTACCAGTCCGCATTGAGAAATCTGCCGCTCAAGTTGAAATCTGCTCGAGCAGCAGATAACGACCGCTTGCACTGTGCAAGATGAAGTTTGCACTGATTGCACAGTGCAGACAAGCATCCGACACTGTGCAATCAGTACAAACAGCATTTTGCACAGTGCATTACGCAGTTAGCGTAGCTACGCGTAGCTTGCGTAATGCAAAGTGCACTTCGCGTAGCTACGCGTAGCGCTACTTCGCAAACTACCCCCAGGGTTACTAACCATAATTTCTATGGCAAAATGAACCCCCTCATTTTGTTCCTTTTTAAATTAAATGTTTTAAGTGTTACCAGTTTAATTCAATCAAGATGTCTTCAGATGTGCCATAATTTTGTCATAAGTAAGACTGTTAGCGCTCTAGTTGTTCTTTAGAACACTCTGGGAAGCTGCAGTAGAACACAAAGGCATCAACTGACAGGCTGCTCCTATTGAAATATAACAGGAAGATATTTGAGATTTCATGTAAAACATGTCCTAATTTTTCTTTCTACAGCACTAACCATAATTTCTATGACAAAATGGACCCCCTCATTTTGTTCCTTTTTAAATTAAATGTTTTAAGAGTTGCCAGTTTATTTCAATCAAGATGGCTTCAGGTGTGCCATAATGTTGTCATAAGTAAGACTGTTAGCTCTCTAGTTGTTCTTTAGAACAATCTGGGAAGCTGCTGGAGAACACAAAGGCATCAACTGACAGGCTGCTCCTGTTGAAATATAACAGGAAAATATTTGAGATCACACTTAAAACATGTCCTAATTTTTCTTTCTACAGCACTAACCATAATTTCTATGACAAAATGAACTCCCTCATTTTGTTCCTTTTTAAATTAAATGTTTCAAGTGTTACCAGTTTAATTCAATCAAGATGGCTTCAGGTGTGCCATAATTTTGTCATAAGTAAGACTGTTAGCGCTCTAGTTGTTCTTTAGAACACTCTGGGAAGCTGCAGTAGAACACAAAGGCATCAACTAACAGGCTGCTCCTGTTGAAATATAACAGGAAGATATTTGAGATTTCACGTCAAACATGTCTTAATTTTTCCTTCTACAGCACTAACCATAATTTCTTTGACAAAATGAACCCCCTCATTTTGTTCCTTTTTAAATTAAATGTTTTAAGAGTTACCAGTTTATTCCAATCAAGATGGCTTCAGGTGTGCCATCATTTTGTCATAAGTAAGACTGTTAGCGCTCTAGTTGTTCTTTAGAACACTCTGGGAAGCTGCCGTAGAATACAAAGGCATCAACTGACAGGCTGCTCCTGTCGAAATATAACAGGAAGATATTTGAGATCACACTTGAAACATGTCCTAATTTTTCTTTCTACAGCACTAGCCATAATTTTTATGACAAAATGAACCCCGTCATTTTGTTTCGTTTTAAATTAAATGTTACAAGTGTTACCAGTTTATTCCAATCAAGATAGCTTCAGGTGTGCCATAATTTTGTCATAAGTAAGGCTGTTAGCGCTTTAGTTGTTCTTTAGAACACTCTGGGAAGCTGCAGTAGAACACAAAGGCATCAACTGACAGGCTGCTCCTGTTGAAATATAACAGGAAGACATTTAAGATCACACTTAAAACATGTCCTAATTTTTCTATCTAGAGCACTAACCATAATTTCTATGACAAAATTAACCCCGTCATTTTGTTCCTTTTTAGATTAAATGCTTTAAGTGTTACCAGTCTATTCCAATCAAGATGGCTTCAGGTGTGCCATAATTTTGTCATAAGTAAGGCTGTTAGTGCTTTAGTTGTTCTTTAGAACACTCTGGGAAGCTGCAGTAGAACACAAAGGCATCAACTGACAGGCTGCTCCTGTTGAAATATAACAGGAAGACATTTGAGATCACACTTAAAACATGTCCTAATTTTTCTTTCTAGAGCACTAACCATAATTTTTATGACAAAATGAACCTCCTCATTTTGTTCCTTTTTAAATTAAATGTTTTAAGTGTTACCTGTCTATTCCAATCAAGATGGCTTCAGGTGTGCCCTCATTTTGTCATAAGTAAGACTGTTAGCTCTCTAGTTGTTCTTTAGAACACTCTGGGAAGCTGCAGTAGAACACAAAGGCATCAACTGACAGGCTGCTCCTGTTGAAATATAACAGGAAGATATTTGAGATCTCACTTAAAATATGTCCTAATTTGTCTTTCTACAGCACTAACCATTAAGCCTGGGCAAAGCACTAAACTACGCTCACATAGTTTGCAAAGTTTGCGCTACTTCGCACTACGCAAATTGCACATAGCACAGTGCAAACACAGATAGTGTAGTGCAGCGCTCATTTTTTGCTTGCTTAACGTCAAGTCGGCAACCACGACCAAGCAAAATGACATCCCGGCGAGACTTTTTCCTCGTTCGCGATCAGCAACCTCAAGTTGCCGATCGCGAGCGTGGAAAATAAACCTCCCGGTGAGCTTCTCAACGCAGGGAGGTCAGGTTTCTAATTGCGAGTGGTCGCGTATGCTCGCGACCACTCGGGATGAGAAACTACCAGTCCGCATTGAGAAATCTGCCGCTCAAGTAGAAATCTGCTCGAGCAGCAGATAACGACCGCTTGCACTGTGCAAGATGAAGTTTGCACTGATTGCACAGTGCAGACAAGCATCCAACACTGTGCAATCAGTACAAACAGCATTTTGCACAGTGCATTACGCAGTTAGCGTAGCTACGCGTAGCTCGCGTAATGCAAAGTGCACTTCGCGTAGCTACGCGTAGCGCTACTTCGCAAACTACCCCCAGGGTTACTAACCATAATTTCTATGGCAAAATGAACCCCCTCATTTTGTTCCTTTTTAAATTAAATGTTTTAAGTGTTACCAGTTTAATTCAATCAAGATGTCTTCAGATGTGCCATAATTTTGTCATAAGTAAGACTGTTAGCGCTCTAGTTGTTCTTTAGAACACTCTGGGAAGCTGCAGTAGAACACAAAGGCATCAACTGACAGGCTGCTCCTATTGAAATATAACAGGAAGATATTTGAGATTTCATGTAAAACATGTCCTAATTTTTCTTTCTACAGCACTAACCATAATTTCTATGACAAAATGGACCCCCTCATTTTGTTCCTTTTTAAATTAAATGTTTTAAGAGTTGCCAGTTTATTTCAATCAAGATGGCTTCAGGTGTGCCATAATGTTGTCATAAGTAAGACTGTTAGCTCTCTAGTTGTTCTTTAGAACAATCTGGGAAGCTGCCGTAGAACACAAAGGCATCAACTGACAGGCTGCTCCTGTTGAAATATAACAGGAAAATATTTGAGATCACACTTAAAACATGTCCTAATTTTTCTTTCTACAGCACTAACCATAATTTCTATGACAAAATGAACCCCCTCATGTTGTTCCTTTTTAAATTAAATGTTTCAAGTGTTACCAGTTTAATTCAATCAAGATGGCTTCAGGTGTGCCATAATTTTGTCATAAGTAAGACTGTTAGCGCTCTAGTTGTTCTTTAGAACACTCTGGGAAGCTGCAGTAGAACACAAAGGCATCAACTAACAGGCTGCTCCTGTTGAAATATAACAGGAAGATATTTGAGATTTCACGTCAAACATGTCTTAATTTTTCCTTTTACAGCACTAACCATAATTTCTTTGACAAAATGAACCCCCTCATTTTGTTCCTTTTTAAATTAAATGTTTTAAGAGTTACCAGTTTATTCCAATCAAGATGGCTTCAGGTGTGCCATCATTTTGTCATAAGTAAGACTGTTAGCGCTCTAGTTGTTCTTTAGAACACTCTGGGAAGCTGCCGTAGAACACAAAGGCATCAACTGACAGGCTGCTCCTGTCGAAATATAACAGGAAGATATTTGAGATCACACTTGAAACATGTCCTAATTTTTCTTTCTACAGCACTAGCCATAATTTTTATGACAAAATGAACCCCGTCATTTTGTTTCGTTTTAAATTAAATGTTACAAGTGTTACCAGTTTATTCCAATCAAGATAGCTTCAGGTGTGCCATAATTTTGTCATAAGTAAGGCTGACCACCGCCGAACACCTGCATTTCCAGATCCACACCAACCCGAACACCACCCTCAGAGGCACCCTGATCTACCGACCCCCTGGACCACGCACACAATTCAGCGAGGACATCGCCGAATTCGTCAGCCCGCATGCCCTCCCCTCCTCTGACTACATCCTCCTGGGGGACCTCAACTTCCACCTGGAGAACAACAACGACCGCAACACCACCACCCTGCTGGACAACCTCGCCAACCTGGGACTCAAGCAACTGGTGTCCACCCCCACCCACCTCGCCGGACAAACACTCGACGCAGTCTTCTCCTCCAGCACAGACATCAACTTCAGCCACGCCACAGAGCTTCAATGGACGGACCACAGCTGCGTCCACTTCACCTTCAAGAGAACGACGACCCACCACCACCAGCAACAGGCCGCCCGCAGAAGCTGGAACAAGATCACAGCAGACCAGCTCGCCACCTCCCTGAGCCAGCACCCTCCTGCCAGCTCAGCGAACCCCAGCCAGGCCGCCGACAACCTCACGAAGTGGATCAGCATCTGCGCGGACGAGCTCGCCCCGCTGAGGACCCCGCCCAGCAGACCCGGCAGCAAGAAAGCCCCGTGGTTCACCGACGAACTCAAGAGCTCCAAGAAGAACTGCCGAGCCCTCGAGAAAGTCTGGAGAAGGGAACCTACACCGGACAACAGGACCTCCTTCAAGCTTGCCACCCGGAAGCACCACCAGCTGATCCGCGCCACCAAGAAAACAGCATTCAAGGAACGGTTGGACAACAACGCACACAACTGCAAGGAACTCTTCAACATCGTGAAAGAGCTTTCCAACCCCAGCGCAGGAAACAACGACATCACCCCATCGCAAGACCTCTGCAACTCCCTCGCTTCATACTTCCACAACAAGATCGCGGACATACACAACAGCTTCAACAACCAACCAACGCACACCATGACCGAACAATCACCCCCCACCACCACCCTCCACGCCTGGACCCCGATCAGCACCGAAGACACCATCCGCACGATGAACTCCATCCACTCCGGATCACCGACCGACCCCTGCCCTCACCACGTCTTCAACAAGGCCGACGCTGTCATCGCACCCCACCTGCGAGACATCATCAACACATCCTTCGACACCGCCACCTTCCCTGAGAGCTGGAAACACGCCGAACTCAGCGCTCTACTCAAGAAACCAACAGCGGACCCCACCGAACTCAAGAACTACCGCCCCATCTCGCTCCTCCCGTTTCCAGCCAAAGTAATCGAGAAGACCGTCAACAAGCAGATGGCCGCCTTCCTCGAGACGAACGGATCCCTCGACCCCTCACAGTCCGGCTTCCGAGCCAATCACAGCACCGAGACCGCCCTCATCGCCGCCACCGATGACATCCGAGCCCTGATGGACAATGGAGAAACAGCGGCCCTCATCCTCCTAGACCTCTCCGCGGCATTCGACACGGTCTGCCACCGCACCCTAGTACAGCGCCTCAGAAACATCGGAATCCAGGACAAGGCGCTGGAATGGATCATCTCCTTCCTCGACGGAAGAACACAGAGAGTCCGCCTACCACCGTACAAGTCAGAGGCCTCCGAAGTCATCTGCGGCGTCCCTCAAGGATCATCTCTGAGCCCCACCCTCTTCAACGTCTACATGAGCCCCCTCGCGGCCATCGTACGCAAACACAACCTCAGCATAATCTCCTACGCCGACGACACCCAGCTGATCCTCTCCCTGACCAACGACCCCGCCTCCGCCAGAGCCAACCTGCACGAAGGGATGAAAGAGGTAGCCGAGTGGATGACGACCAGCCGCCTGAAACTGAACTCCGACAAGACGGAGGTCCTCATCCTGGGCTCTTCCCCCTCCGCCTGGGACGACTCCTGGTGGCCTCCCGCCCTGGCCACCGCACCCAAACCGACAGACCATGCACGCAACCTGGGCTTCATCCTGGACTCCTCCCTCTCCATGACCAGGCAAGTCAACAACGTCTCCTCGGCGTGCTTCAACATCCTACGCATGCTACGGAAGATCTTCCGGTGGATCCCCACCGAGACCAGCAAGACCGTCACCCAGGCCCTCGTCACCAGCCGACTGGACTACGGCAACGCCCTCTACGCCGGTACCACCGCCAAGCTCCAGAAGAGACTCCAGCGGATCCAGAACGCCTCAGCCAGACTCATCCTCGACATCCCACGAACCAGCCACATCACCGGACATCTGAGAGACCTTCACTGGCTCCCCGTCAACAAAAGAATCACCTTCCGCCTCCTCACCCACGCACACAAAGCCCTACACAACCAAGGCCCGAGCTACCTCAACAGCCGGATCAACTTCTACGCTCCCAAATGCCACCTCCGATCAGCCAACCACGCCCTCGCCGCCGTCCCCCGCATCCGAAGAGCGACTACAGGAGGAAGGTCCTTCTCCTACCTGGCCGCCAAGACCTGGAACTCCCTCCCGACCGACCTGCGCCTGACCCAAGACCACCTCTCCTTCAGGAAGAAGCTGAAGACCTGGCTGTTCGAGCAGTAGCGGCACCCCCCCCACCCCCAGCGCCTTGAGACCCTACGGGTATGTAGCGCGCTCTATAAGTGTCACTGATAGATTGATAGATTGACTGTTAGCGCTTTAGTTGTTCTTTAGAACACTCTGGGAAGCTGCAGTAGAACACAAAGGCATCAACTGACAGGCTGCTCCTGTTGAAATATAACAGGAAGACATTTAAGATCACACTTAAAACATGTCCTAATTTTTCTATCTAGAGCACTAACCATAATTTCTATGACAAAATTAACCCCGTCATTTTGTTCCTTTTTAAGTTAAATGCTTTAAGTGTTACCAGTCTATTCCAATCAAGATGGCTTCAGGTGTGCCATAATTTTGTCATAAGTAAGGCTGTTAGTGCTTTAGTTGTTCTTTAGAACACTCTGGGAAGCTGCAGTAGAACACAAAGGCATCAACTGACAGGCTGCTCCTGTTGAAATATAACAGGAAGACATTTGAGATCACACTTAAAACATGTCCTAATTTTTCTTTCTAGAGCACTAACCATAATTTTTATGACAAAATGAACCCCGTCATTTTGTTCCTTTTTAAATTAAATGTTTTAAGTGTTACCAGTTTATTCCAATCAAGATAGTTTCAGGTGTGCAATAATTTTGTCATAAGTAAGGCTGTTAGTGCTCTAGTTGTTTTTTAGAACACTCTGGAAAGCTGCAGTAGAACACAAAGGCATCAACTGACAGGCTGCTCCTGTTGAAATATAACAGGAAGATATTTGAGATCACACTTGAAACATGTCCTAATTTTTCTTTCTAGAGCACTAACCATAATTTCAATGACAGAATAAACCCCATCATTTTGTTCCTTTTTAAATTAAATGTTTTAAGTGTTACCAGTTTATTCCAATCAAGATGGCTTCAGGTGTGCCATACTTTTGTCATAAGTAAGGCTGTTAGCGCTCTAGTTGTTCTTTAGAACACTATGGGAAGCTGCAGTAGAACACAAAGTAATCAACTGACAGTCTCTGCCCTTGTTGGATGTACATGATTTACTGAGAAAGCCAGACTTCATTCTCACATGACTGAGAAAGATAATGTGAATTTACAGAAAAGATGCTCTAATTTTAGCTTCAGTTTTCTCTCAAACATGATTCATGATATCCCAGCAGAAGGTTTTTCACAGAGTAAAATCACCTTAGAACAGACCACAGTTTCTGAAATTAGTATGGTACCATCAACAAATGAATTCTAATGTAACTAAAGTCTGTTATCACCCTTTATAGTTCTCCTTTTGGTAACACTCAAAATCTTCGATTCACTACAATACATTTCAATGGGGTACTATCATGTATATTGGTCCCAAGATGGCTGCCAGCAATTCCAGGATGAAGTGCTGACAGCCAATCAGATCTCACGATCAATCAATCCAAGATACTCCTATTCGTGCCTTCAATCTTTATGGGGTGGCGCCAGACCGGCGGAGAAGGACCGGTAATCAATATGTTCCCAAAACGAAATACCACTCGTGCTCTCAGAAAGTTTCTGATGCAGATACACCAGACCTCATTTCAAGCAAGTTGGGGGTTTATTTTAGTCATAAACCCGCCGTGACGCGTTTCGCCACCGTAGCGGCTTGTTCACACAGCGTTCGTAAACACAGGGATGCCATTACATACATTTCTGAATTCATGAAAATGAACATAGGACTTTCCGTTTCGTAACATCAGTTACTGCATTTTGGGCGCCATCTTGTACATGCGATTATAACCTGTTTTATCATTAATTTTAAACATTGGTTCATGTATTGATATACAGTTATTGCATATGTTGATCTATGTAGCACGTGTCCTCGCTCTATTGTTTGTAGATTGTCATACGGAATAGTAGCGGACCTGTCTCACACTACTGAGGAATTCTGCTCTACGTAGTACCACAAAGCTATCGTATTGACGGCCCTGTTACACATAAACACATGCTAATGCATTACATTCTAGTGTATTAAAATCTCGGTGTCATCCCGCTATTATTTGTAAATTGTCAATCAGAATAGTGGTGGACCTGTCTCCCACTCCTGAGGAATTCTGGTCTACGTAGTATCACAAAACTTTCGTATTCATGGCCTTGCTACACATAAACACATGCTAATGCATTACATTCTAGTGCATTATTATCACGGTCACGTCGCTTAGTCCTACAAGGTTACTCGACCTTTCTTTCTCCTTTTGTTACCCTTGTTAGTGGGTGATCTCATGATGAAATCAACAGTTACGTGAAAATTGACATAAAAAAAAGGGAGAAGTCCACTTACATCTCTATATGTCCCATAAAACTGATAGTAACTGAATTGCATCTCGTTAACCCCCTGTATCACCCCCCGCAATGTGTACACAATTTTATCAAACATGTGTCAAAATTAAAATCTTATCTTAGATGTCACACATAATTGTAGGATGGTCTGAAGAAAAGGGTAGGGATCTCGTTGGCATTGGTCAGTGACGTATTCCCTTCCTTTTCCTCCTGTGGGAAATAAATATATTGGGGCCGATTCACAGAACTAACTGAAGACAAAATCCTAAACTTACTACTTTTAGTATTCACAGAAGTTAGGATTTTGTCTTAAGTTTGTCTTAAGACAAACTTAAGACAGACTTAAGACAGTCTTAAGACAGACTTAAGACAGTCTTAAGACAGACTTAAGAAACTTAAGACAGACTTAAGACAGACTTAAGTTAGGATTTTGTCTTAAGTTTGTCTTAAGTCTGTTTTAAGGCTGTCTTAAGTTTGTCTTAAGTCTGTCTTAAGACAGTCTTAAGTCTGTCTTAAGGCTGTCTTAAGTTTGTCCTAAGTTTGTCTTAAGACAAACTTAAGACAAAATCCTAACTTCTGTGAATACCAAAAGTAGTAAGTTTAGGATTTTGTCTTAAATTAGTTCTGTGAATCGGCCCCATTTACATTAGACAGATTATTTGACGGACTTCCAAAATCCACACATTAAAAACAAATCAATGATTACTAATTACTATTCATTCTGAAGATGTATGGCCATATCCTCATCCAGAGTATGGCCATTTGGAAAAAGGGTACACATGCCTATTATGTGTCTTGATTCTCGCTGCCTGAGTTTCAAAACTCGATTGCCACCCCTGGCCGTTGGTAAAATCTGTTCTATGGCATAGTATGTTAATCTGGTGTAGTCTGAAAAATGGTGACTAGCGAAATGACGGGCGATAGGGTATTGCTTATCATTGTTAGTTATCGCCCTCATATGTTCTAGTACACGTTTTTTTGCCATATGTGTAGTGCTGCCCACATAACGAAGTTTGCATGGGCATTCCAACACATAAATGACAAACGTGCTAGTACTTGTCACAAATTGGGAGATGTTGATCATGGCATTGGTACTGGTATTCCAGTATTCCTTAACCATTTTGCTATTCCCACAAGCTTTACAATGGCCACATGGAAAGAAGCCTTGTAGATTTATACCTCTTGTCTCAATATTAGAAGTTAAATCACTGTGTACCAATGAATCTCTAAAGCTGCGTCCCCTCCTGTATGTTATGTTTGGTCTAGCAGGTAAAGTCTTGCCTATCGTGGCATCGTTTCTCAGAACCTCCCAGTGTCGATGGACTACTTTACGTATCTGGGCAGAGTGTCCATTGTATGTCATAATCATGCGTGTTGTATTATCCTCATCGCTTACTATGGTTGTTTTGTCTGGTGTTGCCAAAGTACTAGATCTCTCTACCGTTTTCACCCTTTCAACCGCCTTTTTGAGGACCCATGCAGGGTATCCTCTTGTCTTGAATCTTTCAATCATAGTTGTTTCTTCTCTGAGGTAGTCTATTGTGGAGCTGCAATTTCTTTTTGCCCTAAGTAGTTCCCCATAGGGTATATGACAGAATAGATTAGGTTCACCAATATATGAAATAGTAACATATGAAAACCCCAGAATCACATTACACACTAACCCGAAAAATATAAACATTAAAAAACAATATTAATGATAGAAAATAAACAAGTAAAAATATAAATTCTATTTTACCAATATTTGGAAAAGCATTGGATGCTGGAAAGATTAGATACACTATTCCCACTCCAGTTTAAGCAACAGTAGGGAAAGTGTTGGACTTCGGAGTATACTTTGGTAGATTTAAGACCCCGAAAAAAATACATCCAAAATAACTTGTTGAGATTCGAAATTTAGTTTCATGCTGTTCATGACTATACTGATATTGGGCATAACACCAGAATGGAGTCCTGCTGTTGTGTTTGAATGAAATTGCATGGTACAGTACTGCACATACAGAACAAAGAAGCTGGTAATTTTGAGCTGAAAAACTGCAGTAGCAGCCAGACAGGACACAACAAACCAAGTATAATAAATCACCTTAAACAACCATGGAAGGCTGCAGAGAAAACATGGGCTTTAATATGTGTTTCAAGCTATGGTGTTCTAAAGAGGAACTTAGAGGAGAATTTGATTCTTTTCAAGATGTCTTCATTGCATTGAAATACAACATTCACTATCCTGTCTTTTCCACTTATATGAGTATGGTAGAAGATAAGATTAAACAAGACTAAGTGATAGTAGCAGAAACTTCCAAATAAACTCCTGATGCTAGCCAGAGTTCAGGCACAGGGACTAAGGCTCCATTTGGGGAACCACTCTTTGACAATGAAGCAGCCATAGCTATGAACGAGGTGGACAATGCTATTGAGAAAGTCATATGTAAATTCATTGATTTATCTGCTGTCACAGCTCAACTAAATGAATATCAACATGTCATTTTCCAAAATACTACTGAATCAGTTGACCATCATACACTTCATGAAACTTGTGAGCGCAACTGTATGATTTTCAAGACAAATATGCAGTATGGAAGTGGAGAAGCAGGTGCTACAAAAGTTTCCTCATTAAGTAGGCTCCCGCTATGTACATACATTTAGGCTGTAATTTATTGTGCATTTTACAGCACCAAACTGGCTGGCTGTTCAGTACATCTAAAGCATTACATTGTTTTTTGTTGCCAGTGGAACATGACAATGAAGAAGAGTACGATAAATTGTCCGGTGATACTTGTCATTAAATCTATCGAGTTCTATAAAAAGTGAAAGTGCTGATCATTGATGAAGTTATCATGGTGTCAAACCAGAATCTACCTTTGATTTATTAAAGAGGGCAAGGAAATTGAAGAACAAATTATAAGGTATTACTTAAAGGCAAACATCTCAGTTGACTCTAGTGAAAAATCATCTTGTTTTCAACAAGTTATAATACAGAGATTCTTGTAACCATTTAGGTAGCATTGGTGATATGAACCTTTGGTTACATTTCTGACACGTTGGATTAACAAAAACATGGGAAAGGTTTCAAGTGTGAATTAGGGAGAAAAGCTCTGACATATTCATATTGCCATTCCCAGGAAGATGGAATTTTGAAGCTTGTTTAGCACTTCCAGCACAAGTCCAAGTTCAATGGATCAGCTGCTTAAAGAGAAAAATAAACAATGTCTCATGCCAACACTGGATGAGGTTGACAATTAAATTCAGCAATGCTGAAGCTGGTTAAAGTTGAAAGTATTGAATTGAAAGTTAATGGCCTAATGGAGCATGTGGGGAATACATTTACCACAGTGTTAAAATGTTATAGAGAAACTGGAATAGTTAGAAAAATCATCAACAGCATAGTTTAAAAAGAGAACAATGTGCCAAAATTCAAGCGAAATTTTACATTGCAATTTTAGTGTTGAGGTGGTATAGTACATGGCGAAATGGGAAATGTGGTGCAATTCAATGCATACCCAAACAAAGATGACTTTGAAACACTTTTGGTTAAGTTTGACAAACTACAAGAACCTAAAGAAATGCACATTGCAGAGCAGCATTCCTTCGTGTGAAAGACCTTTATGTACATAGAGAACTGTTACTTCCCTCTCTTGCATAGCAAGAAACCATCCACAAATCTCAAGTCCTAAGTCTAGCTATCCCCGTGCTATTCTCTCTTGCGCCTCGGTCATTCCCTGGTCACTCCATCTTACTCTTACTCCCATTTGCGTCATTGTTCTTGTGATATACAGAGCAATCTTACTCCTCATAGTGCTTAAGTGCTATACAAAATTGATAGAAAATAAAATTAATATTAGGTCATTGTCAGTACTGTTCCTGCTTGAATTTGGGGAGCACCAACTTAATGCAGACATTTCACCTGTCAAAGAATGCAATAGATTGAGAAGTCTACATACTCCTGATCTAAGTCAGTACCCAAGATCAACAAGAAATAGATTTTGCCTTTAGGTAACTGAGGTTAGCAGCTGAGGTACAGTAGAACATTCCCTGATTCCAAGATTGAATGATTCTGCTGTAGGTTTCATCCAATCATGATATGGTCCAAAACTATATTTGTGTCAACATTTTGGTCCCAAGCAGGGCCCCCTACTGCAGCAATCCTGTGACATCAGTGTGCTACTTGCAGAAAGTATACAGAGCACCCCTGCAGCCCAATCCCTTTCAACAAGATCAGCAGTTACAGGTTCATGAAGAGTTTGAGCGAGGCGTCATAGGTGAGGTAAGTGTTGTTCCTGTCCCTTTGTGCTTCTCGCATGTGAAATTCTGCTGGGGGATCACCCAGAGAAGCGTTATCCCCTACTAGGAAACCTAAATTGGCCAGTATAGAGCTGTCTGGCTGGTGAAAGCAGGGACCCCCATGGCACAAGGCCTAGATCTCACCAGCTCCATACATTTTCTTTTTGTCTCTCCTTGGGACAGGTCTGCATGATCGGCCCCCAGGACATCAAAACGCCCACTAGACACTAGTGAATTTTGAACTTCCATAATTTTGTAAATGCATACAAACAATAATGGTTTCCTTATCTCTCATAGCGAGTGCTCCAAAATATAGCATGCAATAACCATCCGCTAGCAGAGGATGAGTGTGAACAACATATCACAGGGCATGCTGCAATAATTGCAAATTCCATTAGGGGAAAAAAGAAATTCTTGTCAATAGTAAAAATGGGATCTAGATCTCACAAAATAATTAGGACACACATTGAACAAGTGCTTCAAGAATATAGCATATGGTAACCACACATTTACAGAGAATAAGTTTCAACAACGTAATTATGGACATGCCGCAATGACTACAACTTCAAGGAGGGGAAATCTCATCTATAACAGAAAAGTCATGACTTTCCTTACTGCCCCTGGTTCTAGGTTAGTTGGGCTGACCCTGTTGTGGTTAAACATAATTTTGTGGATGGTAGCAGGTGGGAGGTGGCCCCTTTTCACAGGCCTTCCTGATACCTGCTGATAGGATACTAAATGTTTTATTTCAGCTCTCAAGGAAGTGGATACCATTGATGTACCCCCTAGGGAATCAAAATAACTACTAAACACTATGGGCCCGATTCACAGAATTAACTTAAGACTAAATCCTAAACTTACTACTTTGTGGTATTCACAGAATGCACTTACTACTTTTGGTATTCACAGAATGCACTTACTACTTTTGGTATTCACAGAATGGATTTACGACTACTAACTTTACGTCCGCACTCGGGCCGGAAATTCCGGCCCGGAGGCGGAGCTTCCGGCCCGGAGGCGGAGCTTCCAGCCCGGAGGCGGGGCTTCTGGGCCGTGGGCGGAACTTCCGGCCCGGAGGTGGGGATTCTGGCCGGTGGCGGAGATTTAGCCATGGCCGAAATCTCCACCTCCGGGCCGGAAGCTCCGCCTCTGGCCCGGAAGCTCCGCCTCCGGGCCGGAAGCCCCACCTCCGGGCCGGAAGCTCCGCCTCTGGGCCGGAATTTCCGGCCCGAGTGCGGACGTAAAGTTAGTAGTCGTAAATCCGTTCTGTGAATTCCAAAAGTAGTAAGTGCAGTCTGTGAATACCAAAAGTAGTAAGTGCATTCTGTGAATACCACAAAGTAGTAAGTTTAGGATTTAGTCTTAAGTTAATTCTGTGAACCGGGCCCATATGGATTAATTTAGTGGCTTTTTTATTGATAAGGAGTGCGGGCACTGTGACTTGGCTTTCCTCCCACCTGCTGATGGGCCCATAAATGTTTTATTTAAACTCTCCTAGAACAGATCAGTGTGAACTGCTCCCGGTGAAACAAATTTAGCACTAGGCACAAGGGACTTATAAAGTGGTATTTTTTTAATGATATACAGCAGATGGGAGGGGATCTCCAGTCACATGACAGTCCTCTCATAGGACAGGGACCTAAATATGTCATTACGCCTACCCTTGGGGCAGATTTTCATGATTGTCATGGTCTGCTCCAAGGGGAATCATAATAACCAAAAGAATCCATGAATTTATGAAGTAGCACAGTTTTTGTCAATGACGGCAGGCGGAAGTGGGTCTTCGGTCACACGGTCGTCCTCCTACCTGCTGCTGGGCCCACAAATGTGTCATTTCAGTGCCCATGAGGACATATCAACATGAACTGCCCAACGGGAAGTCTAAATACCTACTAGATACCAGGGAATTTTGAATTGCCACAATTATATCAGGTGATAGGAAGGCTCCTTTCACAGGCCTTAATCCTACCTCCTGTGTGGGGTATGGCATGGTTCATTTTGACTCTCCTTGAGAAGAACTGCACAAATTGCCCCACATGGAAAATGCCTACTAGATATTAGGAATTTTGATGTGGGATTCTCCATGTCTGGTAGATCTGTAAGGTAATGCAGAATGTCTAAGAATGTATGCTTCTCCTCATGGTCCACATGGTCACAAGTTTGATTTCTGACACGTGCATTCGGCCTTTCATTATTCCAAGTTTGATCAAATTAGTACAATGGAGTTTAGTAACAATAAACACATATTTTTAGTGCTAAAATACCCAATGCTTGACCACATTCTTTGCTAATGCACATTATATTTCTAATGCTGCTTTTGTTAGCTGCAGGTGGGAGGGAGCCTTTATTACAGGGCCTCACTGTCACCTGCCAAGGGGCACCATGAATTTATAATTTCTGCTAGAACTTTCTCCTTTGGCTCCTTTGGGGCACATGGGTGAAGTTTCCCCCAAATGACCCCTGGTGTTCCATCAATTTGGACACTTTGTGATACTGCAGTTTGCCTTTGCATAATGCTGTGTCTGATAACAGATATATAACTTATCAGCTTTGAATGGGCTTTTGTTCCCCCTGGAGTGCTTTAGTCTCATTATGGTAGCTGTGTGGGCTAGTATTAGATTTAGAAAAGGCATTTGACACAGTTGACTGAGGTTACCTCTTTTCTGTTCTGGATACAATGAGCATCACTGATAGACTTCAAAGACTCATTTGGCACGTCTACACAGAACCCACTGTCAATGTCAAAACTGACCAGTTAATTTCAGCCCCTTTTAAGGTGAGTAGGGCGATCCACCAAGGATGTCTCCTCTCACAGCTTTTATTCACTATTGAAATGGAGCCATTGACCCAGTGGATCCAACAATGAGGGATGGAGTGGGGAATACTTCAGAACGAGGAAATAGATATACTTTACCTATGTTCAGCTGATTACTCATCTATATCCATGACATCTGTGGCGGTATCACTGCGATCGCAGAGATCCTCATGAAGTTAATTGGACTGAGTTGTGTGTCTTCCCAGTCCATGTGGACTGCCCCCCAGAACAACTGATAGTAGACACCCAAATCGGAGCCTCATATGTTACATGAACTGGGGATCCATATGTACCATGATGCGCAAGATCTAATTGATTGAAACATCACTAGTGTCTTATCCTCCCTTCGCCTCAGATGATATTTAGGGGCACCTTGCCTCTCACAGTTCAGATGCAAATATCATTATCTAAACTGGTGATGCTCTTCAGCCTCCTCCATTTCTTTCATAACCTTCCAGTGTATATTTAACGGTCCAATTTTGGGCTCTGCATATCATGCTGGGAAGCTTCATTTGGAGTATGGGCAGGAGTCGTATGGCACTGAGAAAGACACAACTGCCTGTGGACAAAGGGGGCTTCGGAGCACCCAATTTTGAGAATTATTATCCAGCAGCACAGCTCAATGGCCTGCAAGATGGCTGGCAAGATATCTGACAGAAAAAATCTGCCTGCCGACTGTAGCACGATCACAGGCAGTGATTGGTGGAGTGCTGCTCCCACAGGCAAAACTTCCCTGAGAGTCTTATAATTTACTGAACATAGCATATGAAACCTACCGGGGGGGGGGCTTATGACTCATGGCATCCATCACTCCATATCGTCCAGCAGTCATATTAAGTAACATTGAGCCATTCTGTGAACTATTAGACGGAAGGGTGTGGCGACTTGGGCCAAGGCTGTCATGAGAACACTAGATGACTTGTTTCATGAAGGTGCCCTTATTCTATTTGATCAGTTACAAGAGGAGCAAAACTTACCAGTGGGATACGTCCATGCACATGGCAGGCTGATGGCC
Organism: Triturus cristatus; assembly: GCF_964204655.1. Classification (NCBI taxonomy): domain Eukaryota; kingdom Metazoa; phylum Chordata; class Amphibia; order Caudata; family Salamandridae; genus Triturus; species Triturus cristatus. The sequence continues at coordinate 722,253,731 of NC_140591.1, forward strand.
GAATTTTGACGGTTATGGAACATTACGGACATGGAACCAGAAGAACACCCGCTCGTACATACCCTCCACATTTTGAGCAGTATTGGTGAGCTCATTACCTGGTTCACCAGGGCACTAGCACACACCACACTAGATCCTTTACAGGTGATGCGCTGATGCTAGGAAAGAGATATTGGACAAGATATAGCACTCAAATAATGGGAAAGAGCCCTGCATTGTCTGAGGAAAGTATTCTGGAATGTTACATTTCAGTATATACAGCAGAATATTTTTTCACAGGGCCTACCTTACCCCTGCAAGGTTGCATAAAATGTTTGGATTTTATTCACTTTGCCCTAAGGTGCTGAGCACCGAATGCCAATGCACCAATGCACATGTTTTGGAGCTGCCCAGCAGCTGCAACCCTCTGGAGGGAGGTTACGGAGGCGCCATTAAAAGTAACAGGCACTGATCAGCTTCTCAGCTTGGAACGGGTATTACTGGGGTACATTTTTAACAGAAAAAAGCACAAATGGCAACTAATTGATCGCGAGACTTAGTACTACCCATTGCTCAGTGGTCCATTGTAATGCATTGGATGGCAAATATACTCCAGAACCTACAACACTGGTGTGTTGCAACACTCAAGTGGGGTAAAGCTGAAGCGGTGGCGCTGAGGCGGGAAGAATTCCAGGAGTTGTGCAGAGTCCCCATAGAAGCTTCAGAGGGTGGTATGCTGCACAAGTTACAGACCTTCCTTGATGACCTTTTGGCCTAGGTATGGGGCATCTTACATTTATAGAAGTGCAACAGCCAGCGGCAATCTGATTGTCACCCTTTTTATCCCATAAACGGCCTTCCAATGATCTCCCCCACAGGGGTCTTGGTTCTTCCTCTTCAGTGGTAATAATACGCATCACGTTTCCAGGAGGGGGAGGGGGGTGAGGGAACACAATTCCGTTATCCCAACAATGTTGGGGCATTGCAGAGGTATAAGCATGAAAGACAACTTTAACTCGCTGACATGTACATATGCAGGGCGAATTTCCCTGTTGTGATCTGAAGTTTGTTACTGTTATTACTCTTATGTGTTGAACCATCTACTCCTTACCAAATTCTGTCCCTGATGCTGTTTAGAATCCATTCAGGATTTCAAATGATACAGCATTTTAAGATATTTAACGTAGTTAAAACAAATAAAAAAATTTCAAAAGGGATGAACTTTGTATTTCCCAGACTCCTAGTGGATGGCTTTGTGTTGTGACTTTAAGGCACGGAGGGTGGTATCCGTGTTGTAGAAGTCCAGCGTTTTTGCCTATCTTTCAATCTGCTTCCACAGCTGCACACTTGGAAGTCAAAATGGCCATGATGCTTATTGGGATGGGGAGTAAATCTTAAAAGCTACCATTCATGACTTAGAGGCATTCTCAGGTCGTTTTTTTTTTTACAGAAGAGAGTTGTAATTGCTAGTGAAATGTGATAATGATTTTTCTGACTTGCTTTCTTATTATTGCTGCTTTTATTTTTAAAATGTGCTCCATGTTCATACTTTCATGCAACGCAACACAGCAAGACACTGCTGCGCTGAACTGCATTAAGGGGAGAGGGCAGGAATGTGCCATATTTAACATTATGTGGCATGTTCATGTCCTCTCCTTGCACTGGAGCACAGTGTGATGCCTTGTACCATGGTGCAAGGCTGCTTGTGATGTAGGCAGGATTTATTTTGTGCAGGAAAGGGCACCGTATTGCAAAAAAAAATCATCAGAGGCATTTTCCTCTTTTCAAGCAATAGTCGGGAAGTGTGTTGGACTTCTGAGGGGTTAGAGTACCTGTTTCTATTCCAGTCGAAGCAACCTTAGGGTAAGTACTTCACTTCAAATGCATTAAATATTGGAATAACCCAATGAATGTAGAAAAAATAATAAACTCCTAATACAAACCTTATTAATTAACATTAAAATATATATATATATATATATTCACTGAAAAAATCATAGGTTTCACACACGTTATAGTTAGGAATTAGCATTTAAAAAACCTTGCAAATTCACTGAAAAAACCATAGGTTTCACACACGTTATAGTTAGCTGGACATTTCACTCGTACAAAACCAATGAAATTCCCCCGTTATAGTCAGTTCAGCTAACTATAACTCGCGCGCCCGCAATCCACTGCTGATGACGTCACATATTACATCACTCATGACATGGTCAGTGACATCACTGATGACATCACTGATGACATCTCAAATGACATCACTGATGACATCATCCATTGAGTATGTGTTTCTGAACAGTTTTAATATGTTTAATATATATAGGAAAAGGCCTGTTGAAGAATGAGTGGGTGTACAAGTGTGTAAATGGATGATTTTCTGTGGTGCGTAACTGACTCTATAAGTGAGTCATTAAATGTATCTTACTGCAGACTAGTGACTAAACTGTGTAAATGTCTGTATGTGTCATTGTGTTGGTGTATAAGTGGCTCCATGGTTTTGAGAATAGCTATATGAGTGTCTATATGCGTTATTGATTGGTTGTGTGAGTATCTGTATGGGTGCCTGAGTGTTTGTGTGGGTAGGGTGTGTGTTACTCTGTGCATAGATGTGTGAGTGGGTGATTCTATGGGTGCATGGTTTTAAGAGTGCATCTGTGAGGGACTGTATGGTTTGATGAGTGTATGTATGGGTGTGTTAGGGATTGAATGTATATCTCAGTGGTACGTGTGTGACTAACTACATATGTGAAAGGCAGTAAATATGTATTGTAAGAGAATATAAGTGGGTATATGTGAGAGTGTGTGATTGTGAGAGTGGCTGCATGGATGTGTGTGTGCTTGTATCAATGATTGTAGAAGAGCGTAAGAATGTGGTACTATTTTTATGAGTAAGTGAACTTGAGTGTGTTTAACTGTAGAGGTGAGTAAATTGGACTGTGTTTAATTACTTTCACGACTGACTAGGTGTGTCAGTACCTCAATGGATGATTGGCGGTGTGTGAGTGTCTATATAGGTGTATAAATGCATATGATAGTCTTGTATGGAGTGACTGTAAATATGAGTGACTGTACAGGTGAATGAGTGGAGTTGTATGTAGACCTAAGAGTTAATAAGTGAGTATGTAGTTATTGGTATTGGCGTATGTATGGTTTTGAGAATGGAACTCTGAAATTTTGAGTCGGTGTATGAAAGGTTATGTTAGGGTGTGAGAAGATGTGGTAATTTATCACATGGATGATGTCATCAGTGATGTCATCAGTGATGTCATTTGAGATGTCATCAGTGATGTCATGAGTGATGTCACTGACCATGTCATGAGTGATGTAATATGTGACGTCATCAGCAGTGGATTGCGGGCACACGAGTTATAGTTAGCTGAACTAACTATAACGGGGGAATTTTATTGGTTTTGTACGAGTGATATGTCCAGCTAACTATAACGTGTGTGAAACCTATGGTTTTTTCAGTGAATTTGCAAGGTTTTTTAAATGCTAATTCCTAACTATAACGTGTGTGAAACCCATGGTTTTTTCAGTGAATTTGCAAGGTTTTTTAAATGCTAATTCCTAACTATAACGTGTGTGAAACCTATGGTTTTTTCTGTGAATTTCAAAGGTTTTTTAAATGCTAATTTATGAATGTATTATTATATTATTATTTTTTTTTTAACAATATGCTACCTATGTATATAATTATAGATTTACTGTATCCTGCAATATGGAATGGCTCACCTTCTTTAAAAAATGTTTAGATATAGTTGAACAGCATAGTTAATATCTTCTACTAACCTCTAAACATTGTTTATTTTATTTTTTAAGGGTTTTTGACCGTGCGCGCACCGTACGCTTACGGTGCGCGCACCGTACGGTACGTGTACGGTGCGCGCACGTGCTTTGCATGCGTACGTGCTCCGTGTGCGCATGCGTACGTGATTTACGTACGCATGCGTACTTCATCCGCGATGCGTCCGCGCGTGCTCCGTACGCGCATGCGCGCGTGTTCTTTTTGCGCAAGCGCGCGTGCGTCGTACGCGCGTGCTCCGTACGCGCATGCGCGCGCGCCGAATGCGCATGCGCGCATGCATCATACGCGCGTGCTCCGTACGCGCATGCGCGCGACTTACATAAGCGCATGCGTGATTGTACCGTGCGCGCACCGTAAGCGTACGGTGCGCACACGGTAAGTCATGTGATCAAGAAACAACACTTTTCATTGGTTTAAAGTAGTTTCAGTTCCAGAAACTTCCAATACCACACCCACTCCCCACATTATTTCTTCTGATTCCCTGGGAGAAGGAGCTGAACTGCTTTTGAGATACAATGGCAGAGCAGCAGTCATCTTCTGGGAGTGAGCAGGAGACTCTTGTGAGACAGAGACAGAGGAAAAAGAAAGATTATTTTATCTGGCAATATTTTACATTTCCACAGGGGCAGAAGAAAGTGAATGCTCCCAAAGTCACGTGCACTCTTTGTAGTTGTGTCTTATCTAGAGGAGATCCTAATAAGAAGTACTCTTTTAGTATCTACACTATGATCAGGCACGTTAGAGATGTACATCCTGTGGCTTATGCTCGAGCTGCTAGAGAAAACCCTCCTGCAGCTCAGCCGAGCACATCCGCAGCAGCTCAGCCGAGTACATCATCGGCAGCTCAGCCGAGCACTTCCTCTGCGGTGGCAGCTTCACCTTCTTCCGCTCCTCTGGACATTCACCCTCTGTTTGAGAGGGTGCATATACGGTGCAATACGTGTAATGCTCTTCTTGCTTTGGGGGAGACCAGCATTCCCCTAATAGAGATCAAGATACAGCAGCACACGTGCGGCACCCTAAAATTTTTGCCATTCTTTCCTTCCTCTGTCCCTCTATTAACACAACGGCTCTTTTTAGAGCCACCTAACATCTACAATTTTTTTATTTAAAAAATAAAATAAAATTTCCTCGCCGTGCATGCACGGTGCGCACACTGTACGCGCACCCCTTGTGTTTTTTAATAAAATAAAATGCTTTTTTTACCCTTCATGGTCCTTCATGGACCTCCTGGCAAAAGGTAGGGGGTCAGGAACTCTGTACCCTGCCCCCTTTTCACGTTCTCCACCTTTTTTTTAAAATGGAAACACATTTCTTTTTTTTGCATATTTTAACCCTTTCTAAATGATTTCTACCCCCAACATGACTTCTGCCTGCTAGCATAGCATTAGATCATGTAATAGTTGTGTGTGCAGAGACGTCAGAAGTTCAGTACATAATGTTTCTAATCCAAAGAGCAAGAGTACATTTCACAGATGAAGGGAACAGAGTCTTCCTCTTGTTCTTTAGACACTGGATCGATACTTACTTATAGGTACCAAAAAACACTCAATTAACACAATGGCTCTTTTTAGAGCCAACCAACACCCAAACACTTAAACTTTTTTTTAATTCTATTTTTTATACGATTTTTTTGTCGCATCTCTATGCTTCCCCTGCGCAGGCCTACAAACTGCAGCCATGCGCCAGCGCAGGCTCCCTTGCACCATGATACAAGGATGCCTGCGTGGTGGGGAGATTGTTCTTGTGGAGGAAGGGACACCTTCCTGCACAAAAACAATCACAAGAGGCTTTTTCCTCTTTCAATGCGTGCTGTTGAATGGAGGACGCACTAAAAGACGGAAAAACAAGGAGAAATAAAAACATTTCTCCTCGTTGTGCCTCGCAACACCACCTCTAGGGTGGCTTAGCATTCACACGCATCTCCAGAGTTACGATTTCTCGTAAACCTGGAGATGTGTCTAGTTCTTTGTATGTTGCATGGGAACACCCAAAACAACACCCATGGAACGCCCCTTCAACACACAGTGCTGCGTGTGAAGTGGCTGTATTTATGTGGAGAGGAAAAGTCACGCAGGGTGGCTTTTCCTCTCCTTGTAAATATGAAGGAGCTCCCTGCGCCACCAGTACGTTATGAAAAGTGACGTAGTGGTGGCGCAGAGGCCTTGTTAATCTGCCCCAGAGATGTAATGGAAATTAAGGGTAAGACAGACAAAGGGAGAGAGACAGAAACAGAGACAGAGAGCAAGGAACTGAGAAGGAGTAAGGCAGTTAGAATGACTGAGACAAATGGAGACAGGGAGAGATACATGGTTGAAAAAGTAGTGATGGAGGCAGTAAACCTAGGGGAGTAGTAGAGAAGGAGTGAGGCAGTTACGAAAGAGCAGTAAAGGAAGAAGAGAGAAGGGGAATGAGAAAAGCAGAGTGAGGAGAAGTGAAGAAAAGGGAGCATGAAAGTGAAGGGGTGAGAAATACAGATATTTCAAACTTACCTGACCAACAAAATAACTTAATTATAAATAAATGTTTTTTTTAATTGCTAGAAAAAAGGATTACATTTCTTAAATTTTCTTTCTCGATCTGAAAAAAAAGAAAAAAGTATTAATATTTAACAATACATTTTAGAATACAGTACACATATTTTCATATTTAACAAAGTAATTGTTTGCCCTTTTTTTGCTGTTTTCAGAATATATTGAATTTCACTGCAAATTGTGAAATCAATTGCATTCATCACTTAACAGCGGGCAAAAAAATTAACAATCTGAAAGATTGTTTAAAAAAAGCTCTGAATCTCTTCTCAGTAAAACATACCTTGATAGAAATGTAACATATATATTAAAAATATCTTCTAAGAGCAATAACTATTTGCAATAAATGACGTCTGTAAATCTTGTTGCTTAAGCACATACACCAAAATGATATGGGTCGGAGAATCGGGATACGAACGGAGAACGCTTAATAAGGTGTTTAATCAATAGTATGTTGACAATAGACTGAGCATCTACTTTTGATGTCGTTTGACAATCTTCCTCAGGAATTGAATTGAAGGAACAGTACAGATTTTCATTAAGAATCTTTGTCAATCATCATTCAAATGGATCCTAATACTTTAAACTTCAAATACTTCAAATAAACTTCAAATACTGGTTCTTTAGCTTTAGTTAGATCCTCTACGACCATTTTGAATATCTTCTGATCTCTGGATAGTTCCATTATCAAGTGGGATATACTGCTCATTCGTCATTCTTCAATTTTTGAAATCTAAAGCCTGCATTTAATTTGCTGTCACTTTGAGCCCTGAAGAAGTTCCGTTAAGAAATTGTATCTTTAAGGAACGAAACGCGTTGGCTGTGGTTGTGTATCTATCTATCTGAAATAAATATTAAACAAAGAAAAATAGAAAACACTTTTGGACTTCTTTTCTATGTTCAGTGCACCTCCATTTAATGTAACCCAAATGATATCTGTCAAAGAAGTCCACAATAGAAATTTTTACCTTTCCATGAGGCCAAATGGTAATTTTTAAATTCTTTTTGGTGAAATAACCCATGGTAATCCAATAAAATCGAAATAATGGTTTGTTCAGATGCTGCAATTTGTATCTAAAATTTTGGTTTTAGAAAAATTAAGTAGGAATTTGGTAATTCTGCAGGCAAACGTTGCTTGAAAATGAATTGAGAATCATTACACAGTGTCCAGCCTTTTTTACATTTTAGATAAACTGTGTAATGACCAGAAGTTATAGAAGGTCCATCATGGAAAATTATTGCAACTGCAACAAAAGTTTTTCCAGATATTGATAATTGATGTCCTGTAAACTTCTTTATTAAAGTGTCCAATTTTGTTCCATCAGCTCTACAGCGTTGCATCATTAAAATTACATACTGTCCATATTTATTTAAAAATAACGTTGATAACATGTCTGATTTACATTGAGAACATTCCATGTTGTGATTTGCATCTTTAACTAATTTACTAAAAGTCACTGATTTACTCTTTGGTAATGTTAAATATATGAACCTTTCAGAATCAACATTAGAGCTGCATGTGTTCAAACAGTTTTCACAACTATGTTCCCATTTATAAGAGAGACCAAACATATTTTCTATTTCTACCCCTTCATCTTCCAGTACCATAAGCATATACATTAGGAATTCCTGTGCATCTTGCTGGACATTTTGAGTAAACTGTGTACATCCTGAACTTACATCTAAAAGATTTCTAACATCAGAAGCACTTTCTATTTTAGTTTTTATCATTACTCAGCTTCTCAAAAAGAAAACTCAGCAGAGAACAGAATCTGTTTTCATGATTTAGTATTATCTGCTCTTGCAAACTTTCAAGATAAAATGCAACATTCAGCACTACATTAGCGTAGCAGTTGACACCAGAGCTATTTTCAAAATGACAACCAACAACCTCTTCAACATTGTCCTTTTTCTTTTTGCTTGGAATCACATCACTCTCCTTTTGTTTTCTCTTCTGTACATCCTCATTACAGATATTCTCAGTTCTCCTTTTCCGACAAACAACACATTTTTCAAACACAGGATACTGACCTAAATGACCTTCTTAATCTATTATATTCCTTTACACAGTTTGCATCAGCACTAACTTTTGACTCATCAAAGTCTATCATGAATAAACCAGATATTTTTTTCACGCGTGACAAAGCAACATATGCCATACCTTCTTTAAACACAGTAGATCCAATGTTTACAAAAGCACTATCTACAGTTAATCCTTGAGATTTGTGAATAGTTACAGCATATGCTAGAGAAAATGGAAACTGCTTCCTACGTACATATAAGTCTTTCACAAGCAAGAAACGAACTGAACAACGACAAATGTCTTTAACCTCTTCAATCTGATAAAATTTTATTTTTAAAAATTCAATTCCATCTTTTTTCTGGTAATTAACAAAACCCACAACTTTACCCATAGCTCCATTCACTAAACCTTTTTCTACATCCAAATTACGCCTTAAAATTACTCTACAGTTCATACATACATAAAGATTTTTTTCTAAACCAGCTGTTTTCGATAAGTTTTTCTCTAGAGAATCCAATTTAGTTGTCAATTTGTTGGTCAATATAATAGTTATTCCCTCATGTTGTATTTTATCCACAGCTTCCAGTTTGACAATCTCTTCATTTTCCAATTTCAAAAGTTCTTGATTGAATATAGAGCATTCATGTAGTGTTGGCATTAAGCAGATTACAGTATTTTTTCCAGCAATTTTCTTGTATATTTTCTCTGGAACAATTTGTTCTGTTGGGAAAAAATTACATAGCAATCGACTCTGTAAAGCTTTTCTGCCATGTTCTGTGAGTAGTCCAATTCTGATATCTTTGAGAATACTTGCATAATCATCATCATTTGCTTGCTGCATATTGGTAATGAGTTCTTTATACTCAAAGTATGTTTCCTAACGACTTTTTCGTGTCTTCATGTGTAAGAGTTTGAAATACTGGTTGTCCTTTAACTGGAGTGAGCTGCAGTAGAGCCCCAAAAACATGTTTTCCTCCAAATAGCACGTCATAGTTTGTCTTTAGAATTTGCTGCATTCTTAAATGCACAAAGGCAAGCAATAAGTTTGATACCATGCTTACCTCATCAATGATGAGAACTTTCATTTTTTTCAATACTCTTGCAACTTCAAAACATGCTTCTCCTGTTAGCTTGTGGTATTGTATTTTGTTCTCATGCTCTACTGGTAACATTAGCAAACGATGGAGGGTAATTCCTTTTATGTTATATGCTGCTAACCCAGTTGGAGCAGTAACAACACAAGACAAAGTTGAATCAGTTTTTTTCTGTAGGTAGCTTCTAATTACTTTAATCAAGAAACTTTTTTCAGTTCCAGCTTGTCCACTCACATACATTCTGATTGGTTCAAATGATGTGCATGAGCACTCATTATTTTCATGTAGTAATCCATGATCAATTTGTTTTGTGACTTCCTCATAAATTTGTTGTTGTTCATCATTCAGTTGCTGTTCCAAACTTGGTAAGTTTATTAAATCTTCCTGAGCTTGATTCATAGCTGTTTCCACTTCAGTCATGGCTATTGCAGCTTCATTTTCTACGATTGGTTGTCCTAGGGGATCTTGACTGAGCGTCCCAGAACTTTGACTGTCTTGAGGACTGTCTCTAGCTACTTCAGCTGCAATTGTTGCTTCTTGTTCAATTTCTTCATTTAACATTTGTACATAAGTTGTGAAAGTACTGCATTCGATGGTATCTTTGCATGCATTAAAGGAATCTTCATAGCTTTGAAAATGTCCAAGTAATTCATCCTCTGAGCGCCATGGTTTAAACAACTGTAAAAGTGCTAAGTGGTAAAATTCCTTCTTGTCAGTAGTGTCGCAACTCAGCTTTCTGTGATTAATCAAACTTCCTTTTGTTTGTTTTACCAAACATCCTTCCTCACCAATGACTTTATATTTTCCATTGTTGATGTCTTCTGTGGCATTCCGTTTATAAATGTAATTCTGCAGCACTTCATAGAGACACATGTTCTCAAGTTGATGACTTCTCTTTGGGTAATATGTGTCCAACATGTTTGTTCTTAAAATGTCTGTACTTTCAGGTTCGTACTCTGCTAAATATTCAATTTCTCAAATAGATTTCAGTACCCGATTTCTCATTCCTGCAAGTCCTAAACTTACCCAAATTATTCTTCTGTATTTGGAGTACAGACTTGCAGATGATAACCTATCTGAGCATTCGTATGATCCAATTTCTCGATGCGATAACATCTTTAAACTGAAACTGTATAGCTTTTTACTGACAGTCTTCTCGTGAGAAATCTCTTCCCACATTTCTTTCAATTCCGTTTTCTCAGATTTAGTGATGTAAGATGTGACATACCGAGCAACAGCAATAGAATTGTCAGCTACATACTGTATATCCATGTTAGCATTCCACATGGATAAAATGACTGGGTTGTAGTCATTTATATATTTTTACTCTTCTTTTCTTTTTAGGTTGTAGGTATTCTTAGGCGATTTTCTTGTAATAGTATGTCGCACATCTGACATAAAACTGTTTACTCTTCCTTTTGAAAGAACAGGTCTGGGAAATCCAAATCGACATTTTGTGTAGAATTTATCTTTACTCTTGTACTTTCTTCGACAGTATTTTCCACACCGATGACTTTGGAAACGTAAAACTTGCTCTTTTAAGTTTTTTTCTTCTGTGCTTTTCGGTATAGCACATGTTGCATATCCTTCAATGAAAGATAATACTGCATCATCAGAATCTGTTCCAAATTTTGGGGCATCCTTGATCCACAACAGCATATGAATATGAGGAGCACCTCTTGCTTGGTACTCTTTTCTCCAAAAGAAATCCACAACTTCTCCAAGAGGTGGATTTTTTTTATTGCAGATGAAGAACATCATAGCCTCAAATCTATGATTGAAATATCTGCAAACATTAACCGGATCCAATGAGCACAATTCTCCTGCTGTCTTGTATTGGATGTTTTCAATATTTGAATTTGCCTCTCGAAGAAAATCCAGTAAATCATCCCAAGCGTACTCTGCACAGCTTAGGGTAAGGAACCATGTAGGAGTTCCTAAATTCCGTAACATACATTTCAATTCTCCATGGCGTCGGTACCAATATTCATTAGTCCCACGCTGACAAGCCATTAGATTAATAAATTGAGATTCCAAATGATCATCTCGCTGTTGCACTTTGTTCAGAAAATCCTTTGCAGACACATTATGTAGATGTACTCCAGTTTTCAAAATGTGATTTACTGCATAAGATAGTGCTGATAAGTCACTTTCAAATAAAAGATGGAACAAATAAGGAATACTTTGACGAAATCTTGGATCTTCTGCATATAATCTTGTAGTCCGATACTCAGAAGCAGGAATCTATACTGGACGTTCATCATATCGTCCACCTTTTCCTGTAGGAAACAGCTGGGGAAAACAACGAGCTTCCAAGCTCTCCTCCCATACACTCACGGGAGTTCCTTTTGCTTTTTTCATCTGAAAGAGATCAATAGTGTTTCCCATAACTTCTTTAGAATGAAGAGGATGTATGCTGAAATGTTCATAAATTTCTTCTTCTTTTGACTTATCCACTTTTTCAATTTGCCAAGTTGGTATTCCTGTGTCTGCTAGTAAATCTTCTTCATCTTCATCCATATAAATTGATTCATACCATTTATTATTTCTTTTCAAATATAAATTTGCTCTTTGTACTTTTCGTACATCCACCAGCTCCTGCCAAATTTTCTTATTCTTTGTAGGTACACCATTAACCAGAATAACTAATGGTTCAGTTTCCAAACTATCTGCATCAATTGTTTCAATATTTTTTTTCAAATCCAATGGCAAATAGACAACTCTTCCTTTTAAACCTCTTTGTAAATCTGAAGGAGGTAATTTGCCTGTTTTGGGCTCCATACGAACTATAGCCTGAAACGGATGGACACATTGAATGAGTATAGACTCATACATATTTAAATCACTAAGTTCTGCAGGAATATCAACCAATTCTAAATTATTATGTACAGCTCTAGCAGGCATTTTATTTTCTTCTAACTTGTTATAACAATATTTACAAATACGCTGATCTTCACCCAAATCAAAACAATTTTCCAGAAATAAATATGTAGCAAAATCCTTCCACTTAGAATTATTTTCTTTTTCACTTTTTTTTATAGAGATCAACCTTCCTTGTTTGATTTTTGTAATGGCTTCTCCGGCAACAAATACAAGTAATATTTGGTCTTTCATTAGAGATGATAGTAAATTTTGTCATTTGATCTTCAAATGTTTTACTAACAGTGGGTTCTACATTCTCTTCCACATTTTCTTCAATAACTGTGTCATTTCCTGCACTTTCTTGCTCTGGACCAAAGTAACAAAACTCAATATCCTCACAAACCTTCTTCACATCTGTTACAGATCCACGGAACAGAGCACTATTCAACTCATGTAACTTTAGTGCTGGACTTTTAGCAAAATACAATCTTCTCAAAAACTTTCTCATTTCAGTATGATGAACTGCCAGCATCCTAAAATGGTGAAAAACACTTTGACAAACTTTCCTAGAAAGACAAGCCAGAGACTGTCCTTGCAAACCAGTATTCTCTCTCACTCTGCATGGATCTAGTCTTTGAAGCACCTTAATCTTCTGTTTAACACTTTTTTTTACTATATTCTCTTAGAAAGTCACGAAATTTATCAATAGATTCCTGTCGTACAGTAAAAATACTACTACAATTACAAGTGTACACTGGGGCTTTAGGACGTCTCCCCATAACCTTATCAGCTAACACTTCTTCCTCATTTCTTGGAACCATTTTCTCCTTTTCCATTACACAACCATCCTTAACTTCATATGCTCGACCACTGGTCTCAACTGCATACAGCAAACTACTACTTTGAAGATAACTCTCTTCATTAAAAAATAGTTCAGTACTTGAACTATGCTTCCATTCTCCTAATAACACTTTACAAAAGGTTTTTTTTTACTTCTCTTTTTCTTTTGCTTTTTGACTTCATTACATTCACTAATTTATCTAATGTACGGATCCTGTTCAAAATTAAAATGAATAGTTTCCTTTTTAACTCCAAAGCCTTGGCAACAATTGTTTCAATATGTTTCTTTTTCTTATAAAATTTGGCTTTCTTCCTATATTTTTTCACATCCTTTAGCAAATTGAACATCACTCGTCTCTCAAACATTTTTCTACGAATGTTTTTAAAATCTATTTTTCTTTTTAAGTGATTCTTTCTTACTTCTGTTTGTACATTAGCATTTAGTATATTCTGTCGATTGTCTGGTTGTTTTCTACTTGAACCACTATTTCCAGTGGATATATTTGTTACATTTTTTCTTTGCTTGAAGATATTTTTTTAAAAATCCTTAGTCTGCTTACCAGAAGGCTTTTTCTTTTTTCCAACATGAGGTTCTTCAACTAATTTTTTTTTCCACTTGTCTTCAAATATAGATGTTGTTGCTGTTCTTTTCTCTTTCTTGATTTTATAGGCATCTTTAATTTATTTCAGTCTTGTTCAGCTATACCTGAAAGAAACCAAAAAAAAATACCTTTATGTAATTTATATATATTACTATATTTTTTATGAGCTTTTCAAAACATATTATATGAGCTATCCCTTTCCTACGACTGCAAGTCTTACACAATAAAAGCTAAACAAATTAAATCTCTGACAACAATTCCTGTGTGCACACAGACTCATGGTGTGATTCTAGGCAGAAACCAATATTTGATTGGCAATTTCAAAGCACATTTTCTACTGTGGTTGAGCAAGTGATAATTACTGTAAGAGCCTGACACATTTTCCTTATAATCAAAGCACATTTACTACTGTGGTTGAGCAAGTGATAATTACTGTAAGAGCCTGACACATTTTCCTTATAGTTTAGAGAGGCAGAAAAGAGCACATGTCCTAACAGCTACTTGAGAGCATGAGCATGTGGAACCTGGGTGAGTGATTAGACTAGAGCAAAGGAAATGAGCATTGGTGATGTTGAATGTGGTAGCGTTACACACTCCTATCTAAAATACCACACAGTGCTGAATACTTAGCATGGGAGTGCAGGAGAAGCTTCTGCCTGTGTGATAAGAGCATGCTTCTGGAGACTGTGTATTGTCAGGTGCAAGAGAGATCTGCATGGACGCTTGCAGAACTGCATGAAGACTGCACAGATGTATGTAAGATTACATGTGGGGTAAGGGTTAATTGCAGTTTTGAACATGTAGGATCTACCTCACCCATGGCAGGTGTGGAAGGAAAATCTACCCTGTTGTTTTCAAATGTGTTAGCATTTGCCTCTCATTTGTGAGATGGTGATTTCTGCTGAATGCAAACTATCACAGTTCAAGAAAACAAGGTGCCCCTTTCCTACGAATGCAAGTCTTACATAACCAGACCAACACAAATTAAATCTCTGACAACAAAATCCTGTGTGCACACAGACTCATGGTGTGATTCTAGGCAGAAAACGATTTTTCATTGGCAATTTCAAAGCACATTTACTGCTGTGGTTTTGCAAGTGATAATTACTGTAAGAGTCTGACACATTTTCCTTATAGTTTAGAGAGGCAGAAAAGAGCACATGTCCTAACAGCTACTTGAGAGCATGAGCATGAGGAACCTGGGTGAGTGATTAGACTAGAGCAAAGGAAATGAGCATTGGTGATGTTGAATGTGGTAGCGTAACACACTACTATCTAAAATACCACACAGTGCTGAATACTTAGCATGGGAGTGCAGGAGAAGCAACTGCCTGTGTGCTAAGAGCGTGCTTCTGGAGACTGTGTATTGTCAGGTGCAAGAGAGATCTGCATTGACGCTTGCAGAACTGCATGAAGACTGCACAGATGTATGTAAGAGTACATGTGGGGTAAGGGTTAATTTCAGTTTTGAACATGTAGGAACTACCTCACCCATGGCAGGAGAGGAAGGAAAATCTACCATGTTGATTTCAAATGTGTTAGGATTTGCCTCTCATTTGTGAGATAGTGATTTGTGCTGAATGCTAACCATCACAGTTCAAGAAAACAAGCTGCCCCTTTCCTGCAAGTGCAAATCTTACAGAACTAGAGCAACACGAATTAAATCTCTAACAACAAATTCCTGTGTGCACACAGACTTATGGTGTGATTCTAGGCTTAAAACGATTTTTCATTGGCAATTTAAAAGCACATTTACCGCTGTGGTTTTGCAAGTGATAATTTCTGTAAGAGCCTGACACATTTTCCTTATAGTTTAGAGAGGTAGAAAAGAGCACATGTCCTAACAGCTACTTGAGAGCATGAGCATGTGGAACCTGGGTGAGTGATTTGACTAGAGCAAAGGAAATGAGCCTTGGTGACATTGAATGTGTTAGCGTTACACACTGCTATCTGAAATACCACACAGTGCAAACCATCACAGTTCAAGAAAACAAGCTGCCCCTTTCCTACGAATGCAAGTCTTACAGAACCAGACCACCACAATTTAAATCTCTGACAACAAATTCCTGTGTGCACACAGACTCATGGTGTGATTCTAGGCAGAAAACAATATTCCTGGTTGATACCAGTACACCTTTACTTATGGTTAAGACATACTCCATAATATCTGACAAGTTCAAGGCAGTTAAATATCTTCCAAAACATAAAATGTAAAACACAACTTTAAAACAAGAATCTCATTTACATTTTTTATATCAAAATGCACCACATACATCCCCTCTCAAATTCATAACTCACCTTTAAAAGTAGTTAGTTGAGAAAGAAATGTGGCACTCACACAGCAGATTATCAGAGCCAGAATCTCTGAACTGTACACCTCTCAGCAGAACCAGTAAATGGCAATGTTTCCCTCTCTTTTTTCACACATATACATGTTAACTTCAAATCACAGTGCTTCCCACATTTTTTCAAATGGAAACACACATTTCTATTGGTTGCAAATTTCAACCCTTTCCAAATGATCCCTACCCCTAACATGACTTCTGCCTCCTACCATAGCAACAGGTCATGGAACACTGGTGTGAGAAGAGAGGTCAGAAGTTCAGCACACAATGTTTCTAATCCAAAGAGCAAGAGTGCTTGACTTTTCAAACCTAACAGCAAATCTAAAGTAATGTTCTGTGGGTACACATTTTTCTGAACCAATACAAAACATGCTTTTAAAAATTTAAACTTACAGCCTAGTTTTTAGTGTAGAATGATCTGAAACAGCCAATGAGCTCTTTTTATTAAAAAAAGTTTGTAAGCCTCCATTTTACAACTATCTTTCTTTTCATATTGCCATTCTACTGAAAGACACCTTCTGAGTGCATCCAGATCTCCTTGAAAGATGTTCACAGTGTGGATTGTAGGTCATAGCTATGTCTTCTGGAGTGAAAAGTATGCAGAAAAAAGAGGTATTTTCAAAGACCTTGCTTTGCCAAATGTAGACATTAAATGGATTGGTCAGAGAGGGTTAAAGTCGCACCAATTAATGCCTTTGGTGAAATCCTATCTACATCTTCCACAGCCTGACCTTATAATTGTGCACTGTGGTGGAAATGACCTAGGCACTTTAACTGGGGGAGGTCTGGAAATGCTTGTTAAGGACACCTTTGTGCAATTGATGTTACTTTTTCCACAAACTACCTTTGTATATTCTAATATATGCCAAAGGCAAAAGTGGAACTGGTCCAACCAATATTGTCCACAGATTGACAAAGCAAGAAAGCACGTCAATAAGTCTGTTTCTGCTTTCCTCAGAGACTATGGTATGGGTTCTATATACCACAACAACTTGCGTTACAACATGCAAGGCATTTATAGAGGAGACGGTGTTCATTTCACAGATGAAGGCAACAGAGTCTTCCTCTTGAACTTTAGACTCTGCATTGGTACTTACTTGTAGGTACAAAAAAACACTCAATTAACACAACGGCTCTTTTTAGAGCCAACCAACATCTAAACACTTAAACTTGATTTTTTAACCTATTTTTTTATGGTTTTTTTGCCACCGTGCGCGCACCCCATGATATTTTTTAATTTTTTTTTTTTTTGGGACCTAAGCGGTCTTTCATGATCCCGCTGAGAAGGCCTAGGGGGTCAGGAACTCTCTACCCTGCCCCCTTTTAACGTTCTCCACTTGTGTTTTTAACTCTCTTCTGCCTTTAAAACTCAAAATGGTGGCTAGGGGCACACGCACCGTGCGCGCACCCCGCGATATTTTGAAAAAAAATTAAATGTTTTTTTCACCCTTCGGGGTCCTTCAGGGACCCCCTGACAAAGGCTAGGGGGTCAGGAACTCTCTACCCTGCCCCCTTTTCACGTTCTCCACCTTTCTTTTTCCCTGTCACACACACAACACACAAAATGGCGGCCGACACTTCCTGATTTCGACCGATTCAAATGTTGACTGTCATGAATCCACCAATCAGAATTACGCTCGCGCACGTTATGGTGCGCGCACCGTGCGCGTACGATGCGCGGCTATAGATATGTATGTGCTTTTAACTGCAATTTTCTCAGGAACTACTGAACAGATTGACAACATATATGCAAAAGGCACATGCCGGACCTGAGGACTACCTCTCCGCCAAATTTCAAGTAATTCTGTTCAGCCGTTCGGGCTGTACCTTCGACTAAAGGTCCTATGGGAAAATGCATGGGGAAAATGCGTTTTGGGACCCCCCTTTTTTCTCAGCCCCCGCTTGGCGAATCACCCCGAGACTTTCAGGGTAGGAGCTGAGCGGAGCACCCCATTAGTTTTGAAAATTTCGCGAGGATTCGTCAACCGGCGCCAAAGTTATTCAAAATAGAATTTTGAGATTTCCTATGGAAACACGGTCCTAACTATAACTATCTACTGGCAACCGCCAGTAGATGATATATATATATATATATATATATATCAAACACAGTTTGCTCAGCAAAACGAGGGCGCACTCTGACACAAGAATCATCCATCAAGCACTGCAGACGCTTTATTCATTGTTGTTGCCTGACGCGTTTCGGGAGAACATTCCCTTAATCATAGGCATAGTCCCAAAGTCTCGCAATGCCTATGATTAAGGGAATGTTCTCCCGAAACGCGTCAGGCAACAACAATGAATAAAGCGTCTGCAGTGCTTGATGGATGATTCTTGTGTCAGAGTGCGCCCTCGTTTTGCTGAGCAAACTGTGTTTGATGTTTTCGCGCCGGCTTCAGGGCGTGGAGGGCGCACCACCCAGCGGATTGCATGGGGCCACGGGGCGCTGAATTTTCCGCTGCTCCATAGGTGGGGACAAACAAGCATTGGATTACAAGCACTGATGGACACTTTTGCGGCTCATTGAAGGGCCGTTTGCAACATTTTTCTCCCATCCCATTTGGGTTGAAGGTAGGCTGCAGCACTACATATCCCAGTAAACACTGGGGTTCTCATTCGAGGAGCCCATTGGAGGGCGGGTATTTAAATTAATTGCTGCAGCATTGCGAGACTTTGGGACTATGCCTATGATTAAGGGAATGTTCTCCCGAAACGCGTCAGGCAACAACAATGAATAAAGCGTCTGCAGTGCTTGATGGATGATTCTTGTGTCAGAGTGCGCCCTCGTTTTGCTGAGCAAACTGTGTTTGATGTTTTCGCGCCGGCTTCAGGGCGTGGAGGGCGCACCACCCAGCGGATTGCATGGGGCCACGGGGCGCTGAATTTTCCGCTGCTCCATAGGTGGGGACAAACAAGCCTTGGAATACAAGCACTGATGGACACTTTTGCGGCTCATTGAAGGGCCGTTTGCAACATTTTTCTCCCATCCCATTTGGGTTGAAGGTAGGCTGCAGCACTACATATCCCAGTAAACACTGGGGTTCTCATTCGAGGAGCCCATTGGAGGGCGGGTATTTAAATTAATTGCTGCAGCATTGCGAGACTTTGGGACTATGCCTATGATTAAGGGAATGTTCTCCCGAAACGCGTCAGGCAACAACAATGAATAAAGCGTCTGCAGTGCTTGATGGATGATTCTTGTGTCAGAGTGCGCCCTCGTTTTGCTGAGCAAACTGTGTTTGATGTTTTCGCGCCGGCTTCAGGGCGTGGAGGGCGCACCACCCAGCGGATTGCATGGGGCCACGGGGCGCTGAATTTTCCGCTGCTCCATAGGTGGGGACAAACAAGCCTTGGATTACAAGCACTGATGGACACTTTTGCGGCTCATTGAAGGGCCGTTTGCAACATTTTTCTCCCATCCCATTTGGGTTGAAGGTAGGCTGCAGCACTACATATCCCAGTAAACACTGGGGTTCTCATTCGAGGAGCCCATTGGAGGGCGGGTATTTAAATTAATTGCTGCAGCATTGCGAGACTTTGGGACTATGCCTATGATTAAGGGAATGTTCTCCCGAAACGCGTCAGGCAACAACAATGAATAAAGCGTCTGCAGTGCTTGATGGATGATTCTTGTGTCAGAGTGCGCCCTCGTTTTGCTGAGCAAACTGTGTTTGATGTTTTCGCGCCGGCTTCAGGGCGTGGAGGGCGCACCACCCAGCGGATTGCATGGGGCCACGGGGCGCTGAATTTTCCGCTGCTCCATAGGTGGGGACAAACAAGCCTTGGATTACAAGCACTGATGGACACTTTTGCGGCTCATTGAAGGGCCGTTTGCAACATTTTTCTCCCATCCCATTTGGGTTGAAGGTAGGCTGCAGCACTACATATCCCAGTAAACACTGGGGTTCTCATTCGAGGAGCCCATTGGAGGGCGGGTATTTAAATTAATTGCTGCAGCATTGCGAGACTTTGGGACTATGCCTATGATTAAGGGAATGTTCTCCCGAAACGCGTCAGGCAACAACAATGAATAAAGCGTCTGCAGTGCTTGATGGATGATTCTTGTGTCAGAGTGCGCCCTCGTTTTGCTGAGCAAACTGTGTTTGATGTTTTCGCGCCGGCTTCAGGGCGTGGAGGGCGCACCACCCAGCGGATTGCATGGGGCCACGGGGCGCTGAATTTTCCGCTGCTCCATAGGTGGGGACAAACAAGCCTTGGATTACAAGCACTGATGGACACTTTTGCGGCTCATTGAAGGGCCGTTTGTAACATTTTTCTCCCATCCCATTTGGGTTGAAGGTAGGCTGCAGCACTACATATCCCAGTAAACACTGGGGTTCTCATTCGAGGAGCCCATTGGAGGGCGGGTATTTAAATTAATTGCTGCAGCATTGCGAGACTTTGGGACTATGCCTATGATTAAGGGAATGTTCTCCCGAAACGCGTCAGGCAACAACAATGAATAAAGCGTCTGCAGTGCTTGATGGATGATTCTTGTGTCAGAGTGCGCCCTCGTTTTGCTGAGCAAACTGTGTTTGATGTTTTCGCGCCGGCTTCAGGGCGTGGAGGGCGCACCACCCAGCGGATTGCATGGGGCCACGGGGCGCTGAATTTTCCGCTGCTCCATAGGTGGGGACAAACAAGCCTTGGATTACAAGCACTGATGGACACTTTTGCGGCTCATTGAAGGGCCGTTTGCAACATTTTTCTCCCATCCCATTTGGGTTGAAGGTAGGCTGCAGCACTACATATCCCAGTAAACACTGGGGTTCTCATTCGAGGAGCCCATTGGAGGGCGGGTATTTAAATTAATTGCTGCAGCATTGCGAGACTTTGGGACTATGCCTATGATTAAGGGAATGTTCTCCCGAAACGCGTCAGGCAACAACAATGAATAAAGCGTCTGCAGTGCTTGATGGATGATTCTTGTGTCAGAGTGCGCCCTCGTTTTGCTGAGCAAACTGTGTTTGATGTTTTCGCGCCGGCTTCAGGGCGTGGAGGGCGCACCACCCAGCGGATTGCATGGGGCCACGGGGCGCTGAATTTTCCGCTGCTCCATAGGTGGGGACAAACAAGCCTTGGATTACAAGCACTGATGGACACTTTTGCGGCTCATTGAAGGGCCGTTTGCAACATTTTTCTCCCATCCCATTTGGGTTGAAGGTAGGCTGCAGCACTACATATCCCAGTAAACACTGGGGTTCTCATTCGAGGAGCCCATTGGAGGGCGGGTATTTAAATTAATTGCTGCAGCATTGCGAGACTTTGGGACTATGCCTATGATTAAGGGAATGTTCTCCCGAAACGCGTCAGGCAACAACAATGAATAAAGCGTCTGCAGTGCTTGATGGATGATTCTTGTGTCAGAGTGCGCCCTCGTTTTGCTGAGCAAACTGTGTTTGATGTTTTCGCGCCGGCTTCAGGGCGTGGAGGGCGCACCACCCAGCGGATTGCATGGGGCCACGGGGCGCTGAATTTTCCGCTGCTCCATAGGTGGGGACAAACAAGCCTTGGATTACAAGCACTGATGGACACTTTTGCGGCTCATTGAAGGGCCGTTTGCAACATTTTTCTCCCATCCCATTTGGGTTGAAGGTAGGCTGCAGCACTACATATCCCAGTAAACACTGGGGTTCTCATTCGAGGAGCCCATTGGAGGGCGGGTATTTAAATTAATTGCTGCAGCATTGCGAGACTTTGGGACTATGCCTATGATTAAGGGAATGTTCTCCCGAAACGCGTCAGGCAACAACAATGAATAAAGCGTCTGCAGTGCTTGATGGATGATTCTTGTGTCAGAGTGCGCCCTCGTTTTGCTGAGCAAACTGTGTTTGATGTTTTCGCGCCGGCTTCAGGGCGTGGAGGGCGCACCACCCAGCGGATTGCATGGGGCCACGGGGCGCTGAATTTTCCGCTGCTCCATAGGTGGGGACAAACAAGCCTTGGATTACAAGCACTGATGGACACTTTTGCGGCTCATTGAAGGGCCGTTTGCAACATTTTTCTCCCATCCCATTTGGGTTGAAGGTAGGCTGCAGCACTACATATCCCAGTAAACACTGGGGTTCTCATTCGAGGAGCCCATTGGAGGGCGGGTATTTAAATTAATTGCTGCAGCATTGCGAGACTTTGGGACTATGCCTATGATTAAGGGAATGTTCTCCCGAAACGCGTCAGGCAACAACAATGAATAAAGCGTCTGCAGTGCTTGATGGATGATTCTTGTGTCAGAGTGCGCCCTCGTTTTGCTGAGCAAACTGTGTTTGATGTTTTCGCGCCGGCTTCAGGGCGTGGAGGGCGCACCACCCAGTGGATTGCATGGGGCCACGGGGCGCTGAATTTTCCGCTGCTCCATAGGTGGGGACAAACAAGCCTTGGATTACAAGCACTGATGGACACTTTTGCGGCTCATTGAAGGGCCGTTTGCAACATTTTTCTCCCATCCCATTTGGGTTGAAGGTAGGCTGCAGCACTACATATCCCAGTAAACACTGGGGTTCTCATTCGAGGAGCCCATTGGAGGGCGGGTATTTAAATTAATTGCTGCAGCATTGCGAGACTTTGGGACTATGCCTATGATTAAGGGAATGTTCTCCCGAAACGCGTCAGGCAACAACAATGAATAAAGCGTCTGCAGTGCTTGATGGATGATTCTTGTGTCAGAGTGCGCCCTCGTTTTGCTGAGCAAACTGTGTTTGATGTTTTCGCGCCGGCTTCAGGGCGTGGAGGGCGCACCACCCAGCGGATTGCATGGGGCCACGGGGCGCTGAATTTTCCGCTGCTCCATAGGTGGGGACAAACAAGCCTTGGATTACAAGCTCTGATGGACACTTTTGCGGCTCATTGAAGGGCCGTTTGCAACATTTTTCTCCCATCCCATTTGGGTTGAAGGTAGGCTGCAGCACTACATATCCCAGTAAACACTGGGGTTCTCATTCGAGGAGCCCATTGGAGGGCGGGTATTTAAATTAATTGCTGCAGCATTGCGAGACTTTGGGACTATGCCTATGATTAAGGGAATGTTCTCCCGAAACGCGTCAGGCAACAACAATGAATAAAGCGTCTGCAGTGCTTGATGGATGATTCTTGTGTCAGAGTGCGCCCTCGTTTTGCTGAGCAAACTGTGTTTGATGTTTTCGCGCCGGCTTCAGGGCGTGGAGGGCGCACCACCCAGCGGATTGCATGGGGCCACGGGGCGCTGAATTTTCCGCTGCTCCATAGGTGGGGACAAACAAGCCTTGGATTACAAGCACTGATGGACACTTTTGCGGCTCATTGAAGGGCCGTTTGCAACATTTTTCTCCCATCCCATTTGGGTTGAAGGTAGGCTGCAGCACTACATATCCCAGTAAACACTGGGGTTCTCATTCGAGGAGCCCATTGGAGGGCGGGTATTTAAATTAATTGCTGCAGCATTGCGAGACTTTGGGACTATGCCTATGATTAAGGGAATGTTCTCCCGAAACGCGTCAGGCAACAACAATGAATAAAGCGTCTGCAGTGCTTGATGGATGATTCTTGTGTCAGAGTGCGCCCTCGTTTTGCTGAGCAAACTGTGTTTGATGTTTTCGCGCCGGCTTCAGGGCGTGGAGGGCGCACCACCCAGCGGATTGCATGGGGCCACGGGGCGCTGAATTTTCCGCTGCTCCATAGGTGGGGACAAACAAGCCTTGGATTACAAGCACTGATGGACACTTTTGCGGCTCATTGAAGGGCCGTTTGCAACATTTTTCTCCCATCCCATTTGGGTTGAAGGTAGGCTGCAGCACTACATATCCCAGTAAACACTGGGGTTCTCATTCGAGGAGCCCATTGGAGGGCGGGTATTTAAATTAATTGCTGCAGCATTGCGAGACTTTGGGACTATGCCTATGATTAAGGGAATGTTCTCCCGAAACGCGTCAGGCAACAACAATGAATAAAGCGTCTGCAGTGCTTGATGGATGATTCTTGTGTCAGAGTGCGCCCTCGTTTTGCTGAGCAAACTGTGTTTGATGTTTTCGCGCCGGCTTCAGGGCGTGGAGGGCGCACCACCCAGCGGATTGCATGGGGCCACGGGGCGCTGAATTTTCCGCTGCTCCATAGGTGGGGACAAACAAGCCTTGGATTACAAGCACTGATGGACACTTTTGCGGCTCATTGAAGGGCCGTTTGCAACATTTTTCTCCCATCCCATTTGGGTTGAAGGTAGGCTGCAGCACTACATATCCCAGTAAACACTGGGGTTCTCATTCGAGGAGCCCATTGGAGGGCGGGTATTTAAATTAATTGCTGCAGCATTGCGAGACTTTGGGACTATGCCTATGATTAAGGGAATGTTCTCCCGAAACGCGTCAGGCAACAACAATGAATAAAGCGTCTGCAGTGCTTGATGGATGATTCTTGTGTCAGAGTGCGCCCTCGTTTTGCTGAGCAAACTGTGTTTGATGTTTTCGCGCCGGCTTCAGGGCGTGGAGGGCGCACCACCCAGCGGATTGCATGGGGCCACGGGGCGCTGAATTTTCCGCTGCTCCATAGGTGGGGACAAACAAGCCTTGGATTACAAGCACTGATGGACACTTTTGCGGCTCATTGAAGGGCCGTTTGCAACATTTTTCTCCCATCCCATTTGGGTTGAAGGTAGGCTGCAGCACTACATATCCCAGTAAACACTGGGGTTCTCATTCGAGGAGCCCATTGGAGGGCGGGTATTTAAATTAATTGCTGCAGCATTGCGAGACTTTGGGACTATGCCTATGATTAAGGGAATGTTCTCCCGAAACGCGTCAGGCAACAACAATGAATAAAGCGTCTGCAGTGCTTGATGGATGATTCTTGTGTCAGAGTGCGCCCTCGTTTTGCTGAGCAAACTGTGTTTGATGTTTTCGCGCCGGCTTCAGGGCGTGGAGGGCGCACCACCCAGCGGATTGCATGGGGCCACGGGGCGCTGAATTTTCCGCTGCTCCATAGGTGGGGACAAACAAGCCTTGGATTACAAGCACTGATGGACACTTTTGCGGCTCATTGAAGGGCCGTTTGCAACATTTTTCTCCCATCCCATTTGGGTTGAAGGTAGGCTGCAGCACTACATATCCCAGTAAACACTGGGGTTCTCATTCGAGGAGCCCATTGGAGGGCGGGTATTTAAATTAATTGCTGCAGCATTGCGAGACTTTGGGACTATGCCTATGATTAAGGGAATGTTCTCCCGAAACGCGTCAGGCAACAACAATGAATAAAGCGTCTGCAGTGCTTGATGGATGATTCTTGTGTCAGAGTGCGCCCTCGTTTTGCTGAGCAAACTGTGTTTGATGTTTTCGCGCCGGCTTCAGGGCGTGGAGGGCGCACCACCCAGCGGATTGCATGGGGCCACGGGGCGCTGAATTTTCCGCTGCTCCATAGGTGGGGACAAACAAGCCTTGGATTACAAGCACTGATGGACACTTTTGCGGCTCATTGAAGGGCCGTTTGCAACATTTTTCTCCCATCCCATTTGGGTTGAAGGTAGGCTGCAGCACTACATATCCCAGTAAACACTGGGGTTCTCATTCGAGGAGCCCATTGGAGGGCGGGTATTTAAATTAATTGCTGCAGCATTGCGAGACTTTGGGACTATGCCTATGATTAAGGGAATGTTCTCCCGAAACGCGTCAGGCAACAACAATGAATAAAGCGTCTGCAGTGCTTGATGGATGATTCTTGTGTCAGAGTGCGCCCTCGTTTTGCTGAGCAAACTGTGTTTGATGTTTTCGCGCCGGCTTCAGGGCGTGGAGGGCGCACCACCCAGCGGATTGCATGGGGCCACGGGGCGCTGAATTTTCCGCTGCTCCATAGGTGGGGACAAACAAGCCTTGGATTACAAGCACTGATGGACACTTTTGCGGCTCATTGAAGGGCCGTTTGCAACATTTTTCTCCCATCCCATTTGGGTTGAAGGTAGGCTGCAGCACTACATATCCCAGTAAACACTGGGGTTCTCATTCGAGGAGCCCATTGGAGGGCGGGTATTTAAATTAATTGCTGCAGCATTGCGAGACTTTGGGACTATGCCTATGATTAAGGGAATGTTCTCCCGAAACGCGTCAGGCAACAACAATGAATAAAGCGTCTGCAGTGCTTGATGGATGATTCTTGTGTCAGAGTGCGCCCTCGTTTTGCTGAGCAAACTGTGTTTGATGTTTTCGCGCCGGCTTCAGGGCGTGGAGGGCGCACCACCCAGCGGATTGCATGGGGCCACGGGGCGCTGAATTTTCCGCTGCTCCATAGGTGGGGACAAACAAGCCTTGGATTACAAGCACTGATGGACACTTTTGCGGCTCATTGAAGGGCCGTTTGCAACATTTTTCTCCCATCCCATTTGGGTTGAAGGTAGGCTGCAGCACTACATATCCCAGTAAACACTGGGGTTCTCATTCGAGGAGCCCATTGGAGGGCGGGTATTTAAATTAATTGCTGCAGCATTGCGAGACTTTGGGACTATGCCTATGATTAAGGGAATGTTCTCCCGAAACGCGTCAGGCAACAACAATGAATAAAGCGTCTGCAGTGCTTGATGGATGATTCTTGTGTCAGAGTGCGCCCTCGTTTTGCTGAGCAAACTGTGTTTGATGTTTTCGCGCCGGCTTCAGGGCGTGGAGGGCGCACCACCCAGCGGATTGCATGGGGCCACGGGGCGCTGAATTTTCCGCTGCTCCATAGGTGGGGACAAACAAGCCTTGGATTACAAGCACTGATGGACACTTTTGCGGCTCATTGAAGGGCCGTTTGCAACATTTTTCTCCCATCCCATTTGGGTTGAAGGTAGGCTGCAGCACTACATATCCCAGTAAACACTGGGGTTCTCATTCGAGGAGCCCATTGGAGGGCGGGTATTTAAATTAATTGCTGCAGCATTGCGAGACTTTGGGACTATGCCTATGATTAAGGGAATGTTCTCCCGAAACGCGTCAGGCAACAACAATGAATAAAGCGTCTGCAGTGCTTGATGGATGATTCTTGTGTCAGAGTGCGCCCTCGTTTTGCTGAGCAAACTGTGTTTGATGTTTTCGCGCCGGCTTCAGGGCGTGGAGGGCGCACCACCCAGCGGATTGCATGGGGCCACGGGGCGCTGAATTTTCCGCTGCTCCATAGGTGGGGACAAACAAGCCTTGGATTACAAGCACTGATGGACACTTTTGCGGCTCATTGAAGGGCCGTTTGCAACATTTTTCTCCCATCCCATTTGGGTTGAAGGTAGGCTGCAGCACTACATATCCCAGTAAACACTGGGGTTCTCATTCGAGGAGCCCATTGGAGGGCGGGTATTTAAATTAATTGCTGCAGCATTGCGAGACTTTGGGACTATGCCTATGATTAAGGGAATGTTCTCCCGAAACGCGTCAGGCAACAACAATGAATAAAGCGTCTGCAGTGCTTGATGGATGATTCTTGTGTCAGAGTGCGCCCTCGTTTTGCTGAGCAAACTGTGTTTGATATATATATATATATAGAGCTCCAAGGACTTCACTCGAAGAATGAAGGAGACCGCACTCAGCAAGGTTTCTCGATGCGATTATTTATTGCATTGTTTCGAGATAGCAGCAGTAACACCAGGACGCGTTTCGACGTTCGCGCCTTTTTCGACTGAGTTACAACGTGCAGGTTACGTGAGCAGTATTATATCCGGTTCACATAATCTAGTTCCGGTTCACTTAAACATAAACATAGTGAAAAGACTGAAAATACAGTTTAAATCGGACTTTTGTTCACTTGAAAAATACTATATATTTTGCATCATGAGTAAATAATTCTAGAGTTCATTATTACAAGTGAAAAAAGCACTTTGGAACCAATAAAGTAAATACATAGACAGGCGGTCAATTTTAGGCGAATTGTTACCCTAAATGAGTCAAGTCAGCCTACAGTAATTAATAATTCAAGATTCTGCATTCAACAAAAAGTAAATATTTACATATGATTCATTTCAAACTCTCTAGACATAATTGAGCCCTGTATGGGCATAAAGTGACAGTAATATATTCATCACAGTGAAGCAGGAAAAACACTCTGCCATCTTAGTCCCCAAATATCGAAAAAATATATTATTTCAGCGTTTACCTAGGTGACATGACAGTTACTCCTCTGTATTCAAACCATAAGGTGTTGTGGTTTGGAGGTCAATAATAAAGCGAGATTCTAATCTCCTCAGCCTCAATTCCCGATTTCCCATTCGGTCACTGACTGGGACATGATCAAGGCAGAAAAACGACAATAGATTTCTGTCACTATTGTGATGTTGTGCGAAATGTCTCGCTACAGGGTATGAGGAGTCTTGCTTTTCAATTGCTCTGGCATGTTCTAGGATGCGCTTTTTTGTGGGGTGGATCGTGCTGCCAATATATTGCTTTGGGCAAGGACATGTAAGACAGTAAACGCAAAATGGCGTATTACAAGTCATCAGTTTGTTGATTGGTCTCGGTTTTTTCATACCAGGGACATTATATGAAGATACCTTTTTACTGTTCCTACACGCCTTACATTTCAGACAGGGGAAGAAACCGGAGACTTTACTGATAGGTTGGACAAAAGGAATAGGTTCATAGTGGCTGTTAACCAATTTGTCTTTTAAGGATCTACATCTTCTGAAGGTTATTTGTGGATAGGGTGGTAAGATGTCACCTATTATTACATCTGTTTTCAGAATGTGCCAGTTCCGGCAAAGGATCTTTCTCAGGGTATTTGTCTCATTAGAGAAAGTTGTAATAAATCTGCAAATTTCTGATTTTGTTCTAGCCTTAGCACGGTTTGTGTCTAGTAGGGATTGTCTTGAGATTTTGTTGACCTTACTTAGAGTTTTCATTAGTAGGTTAGGACAGTAGCCACGTAATCGAAATCTTTCAATGGCAGTTGATGCTTCATATTGAAAGTCCACCTTACGGGAACAGTTTCTTTTTAGGCGTAGTAATTCACCGTAAGGGATGCTGTTTTTTAAAGATTTTTGATGGCTACTCTGTGCTTCTAGTACTGAATTCCCTGCAGTCTCTTTTCTGAAGAGAGTGGTACATATACTCCCGTCTTGGACAAAGACTTTAAGATCCAAGAAGGGGACTTGTTGCGTGCTAATTTGTCCAGATAAATGAAGATTCAAAGTATTTGTGTTGAGTGCTGAAATATATTTTTCAGCTTCATCCTTAGGTCCCTTCCACAAGATAAACAGGTCATCTATGTACCTATACCATAAAATAATATTTTTAGTCCAATGTTCATATGTATCAGCCCAGGCCACCTGCCTCTCCCACCAGCCTACGAATAGGTTCGCATAGCTGGGGGCGAAGCAGGTGCCCATGGCTGCACCCTGGATCTGACGATAGTATTGTTTGTCAAACAAAAAAATGTTGTCATTGAGGCAGAACAGAATAAATTCAGTGAGCATGATATTGTGCTCAGCGAATTGGAGAGATCTCTCCTTTAAAAAATATTCCACTGCCTTCACACCATGCTCATGTTTAATGATTGTGTAGAGGCTTGTAATGTCCAAGACAATCATGAGCATGTCAGGCTCCCAAGGTGTATTGGCAATGTTACAGATGAAATGCGTCGTGTCTTTGATATAAGAAGATAATGTTACCACAAACTCCCTCAAGAAAAAATCAATGTACTGAGACATATGTTCTGTTAATGACCCAATGGATAACACGATAGGGCAACCTGGCGGTCTGTCCAGATTTTTATGGATTTTGGGTAAATGATAGAAAGTAGCTGTAGTGGGATATGGGCATGTTAGATATTTAAATTCATCAAAATTGAGCATATGTCGATCAAACCATTTCTGAATCAATATATGATATTCATTGATACTTGCAATATACTCAGATTTAACAATTGGAGAGTAACATGATCTGTCTGAGAGTAATCTCATTGCCTCCTCCACATAGAACTTTCTCGTCATTAATACCACGTTCCCTCCTTTGTCGGAGGGTTTACAAATTATATTTGGGTCATCCATTAATTGTGAAAGAGCAGTCCTTTCTTTCACGGTAAGGTTGTTGGATAAGTTCGTAGATTCTGAGAGTCTCAATCCCATGAGATCTTTCTTCACTGATTCCTCAAAGATATCTATAGAGTCGTAAGGAGTAACTGGAACAAAGGTTGATATTTGCTTGAAATGGGTTTTTGGAGCAATTTGTTCAATACCAAAGCTTTGGATACAGGAAATATCTTTAGTTGCACCTAGTCCCATTGTTTCTTGACTGGAAAGTACACATAATGTTTCAAGGTCATCCCCTGTAAGGGTTGTTATTGGATCAGGGACGGAAATCTGCTGAGGTGCAACACTGATATTTCCTTGCACGTTTTTGGATTTGAAAAATTTCATCAATTTTAACTTCCTGGAAAAAAGATATAGATCGATCCGTGTTTGTGTATATTCACATCTTTTTGCTGGACAGAAAGTTAGGCCTTTTTTGAGAACAGATTCTTGTTCCTCCGTTAGTTGTTTTTGAGTCAAGTTAACAATAGTGAGATTATCAGAGCTCTCTAATTTTTGGATCCTCTCTTGCTGCGGGTTTGCCAGGCGATTCCTTGATTTTGGCTTTGAGTGGCCGCCCCGTCTTGTTTTCCGGCCGCATTTCTTCTCCTTGATGTTTGGAACCTGCCGCGTCCCCCTCTTTGTCGTGAGTTGCGCATTAGTTTGAACTCCTCTAAAAAACGACTTTGTATTGAGGAGGGCATGGCTGTTTCACTAAATTCCTCCCCTGATTGCTCTGCATCTGTGCTCACATTTGATTCAGAGGTATCTTGGATTTCCTGATCTTGAGGAACAATCCTTCTGAGCGCTTTCCTTGGCCCATCAAACTTTCGTGCAAAAGTAAGTACTCTTCCTTGTTCGTAGTCCCTTGCATCTCTATTGAATTTCGTATGCTTGCGTGTCTTGATTTTTTCTTGGTAGTTTATCAACCGGTCCTTCATTGCTTGTCTGAGTTCATCTTTGGTTTTTGTATCCGGGTTAGTCGCAATAATGGCTTCCAATTCCTCGATTTCTTTGAGACATTTTTCACGGTCGCTCCATGCAAACTTTATCAAAATTTTAAGCATGCCAACTGAAGATTCCGTTGTGTATGCAGCCCATTCCTCTAGCAGTGCTGGGTCCGGGTTTTCATAGGAAGGAATCGTATAAATACGTAAACCTCGAGGTATACGTTGTACATCAATATAATGTTGGAGCGAGGTATATATATATATATTACCTACTGGCGGTCGCCAGTAGGTAGTTATAGTTAGGACCACGTTTCCATAGGAAATCCGCAACATTCTATTTTGAATAACTTTGGCACCGGTCGACGAATCCTCGCGAATTTTTCAAAATAGGTGGGGCGCTACGCTCCGCTCCTTCCCTGAAAGTCTCGGGGGGATTCGTCAAGCGGGGGATGAGATAAAAGGGGGGTCCCAAAACGCGTTTTTCCCATGCATTTTTCCATAGGACCTTTAGACAGGGCTACAGCCCGAACGGCTGAACAGAATTACTAGAAATTTGGCAGAGAGGTAGTCCTCAGGTCAAGGAAGTGCCTTTTGTAGGTTTGGTGTAAATCTGTTCAGTAGATTCTGAGAAAATAGCCTTTAAATCAATACATATATCTGAGCCAGCTTACGGTGCGCTTACGGTACGCTTACCGTACGCGTACGGTGGCGTGCGCGAGCGCGATTCTGATTGGCTCTTAGATCTTAGTAAACATTCGAATCGGTCGAAAACAGGAAGCAGCGGCCGCCATTTTGTGTGTTTCACTCAGAAAAAAAAGAGTGATAACAAGAAAAGGGGGCAAGGAGGAGAGTTACAGACCCCTAACATTTGTAAGGGGGTCAAAGAAGGACAGAAAAGTACAAAGAAAACATTTATTGATTTTAAAAAAAATCGCGGGGTAGGCGTTCGGTAAGCGTACGGTAAAAAAAAAAAAAAAAAATAAATGAAAATCAGATTTAAGTGTTTAGATATTAGGGGG
The DNA here is from genome assembly GCF_964204655.1 of Triturus cristatus. Classification (NCBI taxonomy): domain Eukaryota; kingdom Metazoa; phylum Chordata; class Amphibia; order Caudata; family Salamandridae; genus Triturus; species Triturus cristatus. Next base: position 722,285,765 of record NC_140591.1, read on the forward strand.
CTCTAAAAAGAGCCGTTGTGTTTATGAAGTGATTTTTTAGTGGTACCTACAAGTAAGTACCGATGCAGATTCTAAGGTTCAAGAGGAAGACTCTGTTCCCTTCATCATTGAAGTGCACACCATCTCCTCTATAAATGTCTTGCATGTCATAACGCAAGTTGTTGTGGTAAATGGAACCCATACCATAGTCACGGAGGAAAGCAGAAACAGATTTGTTGACGTGCTTTCTTGCTTTGTCAATCTGCGGACAGAAATGATTGGACCAGTTCCATTTTTGCCTTTGGCATACGTTAGAAAACACAAAGGCAGTTTTAGGGAAAAGTGAAAACAGTTGTGCAAAGGTGTCCTTCATAAGCATTTCCAGACCTACCCCAGTCAAAGTGCCTAGGTCATTGCCACCACAGTGCACTATTATGAGGTCAGGGTGTTGGATGTGCATGAAGGATTTCACCAATGGCATCAATTGGTGCCACTTTAACCCTCTCTGACCAATCCATTTAATGTCTACATTTGGCAAAGCAAGGTCTCTCACCATACCTGTTTTCTCTGCAAACTTTTCACTCTAGAAGACATAGCTGTGCCCTACAATCCACACTGTGAACATCTTCAAAGGAGAACTGGATGCACTCAGGAGGTGTAATTCAGTAGAATGGCAATATGAAAAGAAAGACAGTTTGGAAATGGAGGCATACATATTTTTTTCATAAAAAAAAGAACTGATTGGCTGTTTCATACCATTCTAGAATAAAAACTAGGCTGTATGTGTAAATTAATAGAAGCATGTTTTGTATTGGTACAGAAAAATGTGTTACCAAAGAACAGTACTATGGATTTGCTGTTAGGTTTGAAAAGTCAAGCACTCTTGCTCTGTGGAATTGAAACATTGTTTGGCGAACTTCTGACCTGACTCCACACAGAAGTGTTCCATGAGCTGTTGCTATGGTAGCAGGCAGAAGTCAAGTTGGGGGAAGGGTACTAGGCAGAAGTCAAGTTGGGGGAAGGGTTGGTTTTCAACCAATAGAAATGTGTGATTACATTTGAAAAAAAGGGGCAAACACTGAGATTTGAAACTAACATGTATATGTGTGGAAAAAGAGAGGGAAAGTTTGCCATTATCTGGTTCTGCTGAGAGGAGAGAGGTGTAAAGAACAGAGATCCTGGCTCTGATAATCTGCTGTTTGAGTGCCACATTTCTTTCACAACTAACTAATTTTAAAGGTGAGTTTAGAGTTTGAGAGGGGATGTATATGGTAAATTAAGAAATGAATAATAGAAATGCAATTCTTTTTGTTGAAGTTGTGTTTATTATTTTCTGTTTTGGGAGAAATTTAAATGTGAGGAACAAGTAAAATAATATGGACTATGTTTTCACAATAAATTAAGGTGTACTGGTATAATAAAAGAATAGTTTAAGGGTTTGAGGTTGGACTCAGTAATGCAAATACATTCAGCATCACTAAGGCTGGTTGCCCTTGCTGGAGTGTAGGCAGACAACCAGGTTACAAATGGTGCTGGTCTGAAAAAGCAGTTTGGACATGTGCTTTTTAAAAAATCTGAAAAGTGGATTCATAATGTGTCAGTCTGTAAAAGTGTTTATCACTTGCCAAAAAAAAGAGCAGTAAGTGTGCTTTCAAATTGGCAAAGAAATTTCGTTTTGTGACTAATGTGAAAACATGACTCTGTGTGCAAATAGGAATTACAGGCAGAGATTTATTGCGTATTGCTCTGGTGATTTCACAGTTGCATTAGAAGGAAAGGGGGAGCCATTTTTTGGTGCAGAAGCAGACTCTTAGCACACACCCAGCTGCTTACCATGTGGAATCATGCACAGTATTCACAAGCGAGTGGGGTTTGAGGTTTCAGTCAGTAATGCAAATACATTCAGCCTCACTAAGGCTGGTTGCCCTTGCTGGAGTGTAGGCAGTCACCCAGGTTACAAATGGTGATGGTCTGAAAAAGCAGTTTGGACATGTGCTTTTTAAAAAATCTGAAAAGTGGATTCATAATGTGTCAGTCTGTAAAAGTGTTTATCACTTGCCATAAAAAAGAGCAGTAAGTGTGCTTTCAAATTGGCAAAGAAATTTCGTTTTGTGACTAATGTGAAAACAAATGTAGTAATATATTTAAATAAAATAAAGGAATTTTTTTTTAGTTTTTTTCAGGTATTGCTGAAGAGCAGTGAACAAAATTTAAGATGCCTACAAAATCCAGAGTAAAAAAAGACCACAAAAAAAACCTATATTTGAAGACAACTGGAGGACCTAAGTTAGTTGAAGATGCTCATGTTGGGAAGAAGAAAAAATCTTCTGGTAAGCAAACAAAAGATTTTCTAAGGAACATATTCAAAAAAAGGAAAAATGTACAAAATGTCTGTACTGGAAAGAATGATTTCAATCGAAAAGGACAGGAAAAAATTGAGAATTTAGTTAATGCAAATATACCTTCTGCAACTAAAAAGATAAACTTAAACAGAAAAACAGCGTTTAAAGAGATACGTAGAAAAATGTTTCAGAGAAACAGTTATGTCCAATTTGATAAAGGATGTGAAGAAATATAAGCAAAAGGCAAAGTTTTATAAGAGAAAAAAAGAAATTGAAGCCATTGCAGCAAAGGCATTAGAATTAAAAAGGAAACTATTCATTTTAATTTTGAATAGGATGCGTACATTAGACAAAATGGTTAATGTACTGAAATCACATAGCAAAAGGAAAAGAGTAGTGAACAGAACAAACTTTTGTAAAGTGTTTTTAGGAAAATGGATGCATAGTTCAAGTAGTGAACCTTTTTTTAATGAAGAGAGTTATTTTCAAAGTAATAGTTTGCTGCATGCAGTTGACACCAGAGGTCGTGCTTATGAAGTGAAAAATGGTTGCATAATGGAGAAGGAGATAATGGTTCCAAGAGATGAGGTACAAGTGATGGCGGATGAGGCTATGGGGAGACGTCCTAAAGCCCCAGTGTACACTTGGAATTGTAGTAGTATTTGCAGTGTGCGTCAGGAATCTATTGATAAATTTCGTGAGTTTCTAAGAGAATATAGCAAAAAAAGTGTGAAACAGAAGATTAAGGTGCTTCAAAGTCTAGATCCATGCAGAGTGAGAGAGAATACTGGTTTGCAGGGTCATTCTCTGGCTTGTCTATCTAGAAAAGTGTGTAATAGTGTTTTCCATCATTTTAGGATGCTGGCTGTTCATCATACTGAAATGAGAAAGTTTGTGAGACGGTTGTATTTTGCTAAAAGTCCAGCAATAAAGTTAGATGAATTGAATAGGGCTCTGTTCCGTGGAACGGTATCAGATGTAGAGAAGGTTGTTGATGAAATTCAGTTTTGTTACTTTGGTCCTGAACAAAACAGTGCAGAGAAGGACACAGTAAATGAGGAAGAAGTGGAAGAAAATGTAGAACCCTCTGTAAGTAAGACATTTAATGATCACATAACAAAATTTGCAATAATCTCTAATGAAAGACCAAATATTACTTGTATTTGTTGCCGCAGAACTCATTATAGAAAACAAACCAGGTATGTTGATCTCTACAGAAAGAGTGAAAATGAAGATAATTATAAGTGGAAGGATTTTGCCACATATATATTTCTTGAAAACTGTTTTGAATTGGGTGAAGTTCAGCGTATTTGTAAATCCTGTTACAACAAGTTAGAGGAAAATAGAATGCCGACCAGAGCTGTACATAATAATTTAGAATTGGATGCTATTCCTGCTGAACTTTCTGAATTAAATACATATGAGTCTATACTCATTCAATGTGTTCATCCGTTCCAGACCATAGTACGTATGGAGCCCAAAACTGGTAAATTACCTCCTTCAGATTTACTGAGAGGTTTAAAAGGTAGAGTGGTGTATTTGCCCTTGAAACTATTGATGCGGATACTTTGGAAACTGAACCATTAATTATTCTGGTTAATGGTGTACCTACAAAGAATAAGAAGATTTGGCAGGAGCTGGTAGATGTACGGAAAGTACAAAGAGCAAATTTGTATTTGAAAAGGAATAACAAATGGTATGAATCAATTTATATAGAAGAAGAAGAAGAAGAAGATTTACAAGAAGACACAGAAACACCAACTGGACAAATTGAAAAAGTGGACAAGTCAAAGGAAGAAGAAATTTATGAACATTTTAGCATACATCCTCTTCATTCAAAAGAAGTTATGGGAGACAATATTGATCTATTTCAGATGAAGAAAGCAAAAGGAACTCCCGTGAGTGTATGGGAGGAGAGCTTGGAAGGTCGATGTTTTCCCCAGCTGTTTCCTAAAGGAAAAGGAGGACGATACGATGAACGTCCGGAACAGATTCCAGCTTCTGAGTATCGGACTACAAGACTATATGCTGAAGATCCCAGATTTCGACAAAGTATTCCTTATTTGTTCCATCTTTTATTTGAAAGCGACTTGTCTGCACTGTCTTATGCAGTAAATCACATTTTAAAAAGTGGAGTACATTTACAAAATGTGTCTGCTAAGGATTTTATGGAGAAAGTGCAGCACCGAGATGATCATTTGGAAACACAACTGTTCAATCTGATGGCTTGTCAGCGTGGGACAAATGAATATTGGTACCGACGCCATGGTGAATTAAAATGCATGTTACGGAATTTAGGAACTCCAACATGGTTCCTTACCCTAAGCTGTGCCGAGTACGCTTGGGATGATTTACTGGATTTTCTACGAGAGGCAAATTCAAACATTAAAAACATCGAATACAAGACAGCAGGAGAACTGTGCTCATTGGATCCAGTTAATGTTTGCAGATATTTCAATCATAGATTTGAGGCTATGATGTCCTTCATCTGCAATAAAAAAAATCCACCTCTAGGAGAAGTAGTGGATTTCTTTTGGAGAAAAGAGTACCAGGCAAGAGGTGCTCCTCATATTCATATGCTGTTGTGGATCAAGGATGCCCCAAAGTTTGGAACAGATACTGATGAAGCAGTGTTATCTTACATTGAAGAATATGCAACATGTGCTATACCAAAAAGCACAGAAGAGAAAAAGTTAAAGGAGCAAGTTTTACGTTTCCAAAGTCATCGGTGTGGAAAATACTGTCGACGGAAATACAAGAGCAAAGATAAATACTACACTAAATGTCGATTTGGATTTCCTAGACCTGTTCTTTCAAATGGAAGAGTTAACAGTTTTATGTCATCTGTGAGACATACTATCACAAGAAAATCACCTAAGAATACCTACAACCTTAAAAGAAAAGAAGAATCAAAAAATATAAATGACTACAACCCAGTGATTTTATCCATGTGGAACGCTAACATGGATATACAGTATGTAGCTGACAATTCCATTGCTGTTGCTCGATATGTAACGTCTTACATTACGAAATCAGAAAAAACAGAATTGAAGGAAATGTGGGAAGAGATTTCTCACGAGAAAACTGTCAGTAAGAAGCTGTACAGTTTCAGTTTGGAGATGTTATCGCATCGAGAAATTGGATCCTACGAATGTTCAGATAGGTTATCTTCTGCAAGTCTCTACTCGAAATCAAGAAGAATAATTTGGGCAAGTTTAGGCCTTGCAGCAATGAGAAATCGGGTACTGAAATCTGTTGGAGAAATTGAATATTTGGCCGAGAATGACCCAGAAAGTACAGATATTTTGAAATCAAACATGTTGGACACATATTACCCAAAGAGAAGTCATCATCTGGAGAACATGTGTCTCTATGAAGTGCTGCAGAACTACATTTATTCACGGAAAGCCGCAGAAGACATCAACAATGGAAAATATAAAGTCATTGGTGAGGAAGGATGTTTGGTGAAGCAAACAAAAGGAAGTTTGATAAATCACCGGAAGCTGAGTTGCGACACTACTGACAAAAAGGAATTTTACTACTTGGCTCTTTTACAGCTGTTTAAACCATGGCGTACAGAGGATGAACTACTGGGAGAATTTCAAAGCTATGAAGATTCTTTTAATGCTTGCAAAGACAGCATACAATGCAATACATTCACAACTTATCTGCAAATGTTAAATGAAGAAATTGAACAGGAAACTACAATTGCAGCAGAAATAGCTAGAGACAGTTCTCAGGACAGCCAAAGTTCAGGAACACTCAGTCAAGATCCCCTAGGACAACCAATCGTTGAAAATGAAGCATCAATAGCCATGAATGAAGTGGAAACGGCTATGAATCAAGCTCAAGGAGAATTTATAGACTTACAAAATTTGGAAAGACAACTGAACGAAGAGCAGCAACAAATTTATGAAGAGATCAGAAACAAAATTGATCACGGATTTCTACATGAAAAAAAAGAGTGCTCATGCACATCATTTCATCCAATCAGGATGTATGTAAGCGGACAAGCTGGAACTGGAAAAAGTTTCCTAATAAAAGTCATCAGAAGCTACCTACAGCAAAAAACGGATTCTACTTTGTCTTGTGTGGTTACTGCTCCAACTGGGTTAGCAGCATATAACATAAAAGGAATCACTTTACATTGTTTGCTAATGTTACCAGTGGAGCATGAGAACAAAATACAATACAACAAGCTAACTGGAGAAGCATGCTTGGAAGTTTCAAGAGTATTGAAGAAGATGCAAGTTCTCATTATTGATGAAGTGAGCATGGTATCGAACTTAATGCTTGCCTTTGTGCATTTAAGAATGCAGCAAATTCTGAAGTCAGACTATGACGTGTTATTTGGAGGAAAACACATCATAGTTTTTGGAGATCTTTTGCAACTTACTCCAGTTAAAGGACAACCAGTGTTTAATACTGTGACACATGAAGACACGAAGAAGTCATTGGGAAGCATCGGTAATACAAATATTTGGTCCTTCTTTGAGTACAAGGAACTTACAACTAATATGAGGCAAGCAAACGATGAAGAATATGGAAGTATTCTGAAAGATATCAGGATTGGACTACTCACAGAAGCTGGCAAAAAAGCATTACAGACTCGGCTGCTACATAATTTATTTCCAAAGGAAGAAATAGTTGCAGAGAAGATATACAAGAACATTGCAGAAAACAAAAGTGTCATCTGCTTAATGCCAACTCTACATGAATGCTCAATATTCAATGAGGAGCTTTTGAAATTGGAAAAGGAAGATATCAGGAAATTGGAAGCAGTGGACAAAATTGAGGATGGAAGAATTACTGTCACATTAACAGGCACACTGAAAAATAAACTGGATTCACTAGAGAAGAAGATTTCCAAAACAGCTGGATTAGAAAAAAATCTATATGTTTGCATGAACTGTAGAGTATTTTTAAGGAGAAATTTGGATGTTGAAAAAGGTTTAGTTAATGGAGCTATGGGAAGAGTTGTGGGTTTTATTAATTATCAGAAAAAAGATGGAATTGAATGTTTAAAAATACAATTTGATCAGATAGAAGAAGTTAAAGACATTTGTCGTTGTACAGTTCGTTTCATGCTTGTGAAAGACTTATATGTACGTAGGAAGCAGTTTCCGTTTTCGCTAGCATATGCTCTAACTATTCACAAGTCTCAAGGATTGACTGTAGATTGTGCATTTGTGAACATTGGTTCAACTGTGTTCAAAGAAGGTATGGCATATGTTGCTTTGTCACGAGTGAAAACATTATCAGGTTTATTCATGATAGACTTTGATGATTCAAAAGTTAGTGCTGATACAAATTGTGTAAAGGAGTATAATAGATTAAGAAGAAGCTATGCTCCTCATTTAGGTCAGTATCCTGTGTTGGAGAAACGTGTAGTTTCTCGTAAAAGGAGAAATGAGAATATCTGTAATGAAGATGTAGAGAGGAGGAAAAAAAAGAGGAGTGATGTAATTGCAAGCAAAAAGAATAAGGAAAATGAAGAACAGGTTGTAGGATGTTATTTTGAAAATAGCTCTGGTGTCAACTGCTACGCTAATGTAGTGCTGAATGTTGCATTTTATCTGGAAAGTTTGCAAGAGCAGATAATAGTAAATCAGGGAAAAAGATTCTGTTCTGTGCTGAGTCTCCTTTTTGAAAAGCTGAGTAATGATAAAACTCAAATAGAAAGTGCTACTGAAATTAGAAAAGTTTTAGATGTATGTTCAGGACGAACACAGTTTTCTCAAAATGTACAGCAAGACGCACAGGAATTCTTGATTTATTTTCTTCAGGTACTGGAAGAAGAAGGGGTTAACATTGAAAATTTATTTGGTCTCTCTTATAAATGGGAACATAGTTGTGAAAACTGTTATAATATATGTGGCTCTAATGTTGATTCTGAAAGGTTTATTTATTTAACATTGCCAGAGAGTAAAACAGTCACTTTTGCTAAATTAGTTAAAGATGCTAATCATAGCATGCAATGCGGTGAGTGTAAATCTGACATGTTTTCAACATTAATTTTAAAGGAATACAGACAGTATGTAATTTTAATGATGCAACGATGTAGAGCTGATGGTTCAAAATTGGATACTTTAATAAAGAAGTTTACAGGACAGCAATTATCAATTTCAGGAAAAACTTTTGTAACAGTTGCAATAATTTTCCATGATGGACCTACTGTAACTTCTGGTCATTACACAGTTTATCTTAAATGTGAAAAAGGCTGGACACTGTGTAATGATTCCCAATTGATTTTTAAGCAACGTTTGCCTTTTGATTTAGCAAATTCCTATCTAATCTTCCTGAAACCTAAATTTTAGAGAGATTTGACAACATCTGGACAAAACAATTTTACCATTTTATTGGATTACCATTTGGAATTTACAAATAAAAAGATTTAACAAATTATCATTTGGCCTAATGGAAAGGTAACCAATTGTAATGTGGAATTTTTCCATTTTTTAAGGAAACTTTGGAAAACCAAAAATTTAGAAAAAATCGGTAACATCTGCACAATTTAAATTTTGGAATGTTATTGGATTGCCATTGGAAATTTTTTCAAAAAAGATTTTTAAAATTACTATTTGGCCATGCGGAAAATTAAACAATTCTATTGTGGACTTATTTAATTATTAATTAATCTTTCGGAAACCAAAATGTTACAGAGAATCGGTGACATCTGTACAATTTAAACTTTTGTTTTTTATTGGATTACCATTGGAAATTAAACAAAAAAAGAATTTTAAAATTACTATTTGGCCTAAAGGAAATGGAACCAGATGTGTTGTGGAGTTATTTGACATATATTATTGTGATTATACTTCTGAAACAAAAATATCAGACGGTATTTTAAAGAAATCAGTATTGATATTAGATGATATTTTTTAAGAATATTATGCATTTCTATAAAGTTATGTTTATGCAAAAAGAGATTGTGGGCTTTTTTAAAAACAATCTTTGAGATTGTTACTTTTTTTTTTGCCTGCTGTTAAACGATGAATGCAATTGCTTTCACAATTTATAGTGAAATGCAATATTTTCTGAAAACAGCAAAAAAAAGGCAAAAATATTTTTTGAAAAATATGTAAATATGTGTACTGTATTATTAAATGTTTTATTAAATATTAATACTTTTTTCTTTTTTTTCAGATTGAGATAGAAAATTTTCGAAAACTAGAACCATTTTTAAAGCAATTAAAAAAAAATTAAATGAATAAATCTTTTTTTGAGTGGGTATGGTAAGTCAATAATGTCATGGTCCCTTTTTTCCACTTCTCTACAATCACATTTGCAGTTTTTAATTGTAGTCTCTCAAGGACCTTGTAATGTTATAATTGATTTTTAGTGTTTTAAAAAAAAAAAAAAAAAAATTACGCGTACCGTACGCGTACGGTAAAAAAAAAAAAAAAAAAGTTAAAAAAAAAATATATAAAAAATAGATGAAAGGTAAGGTTGGCTCTTAAAAGAGCCGTTGTGTTCATGCAGGGACAGAGGAAAGAAAGATTGGGAATATTAGACGGTACGACAAGTGTGCTGATCTATTTTAATGTTCACTAGGGAAATACTGGTCTCCCTATAAGTAATTAGATCGTGACAATTGGCGCACCGTACTTCAACCCTCGCAAACCGAGGGTTAATTTCCAGAGGACCAGAAAAAGGAGATGCTCCCCCCACAAATGAAGGGCTCACCTGACCTGCAGAAGAAGGACTCGGCTCTGCAGATGATGGTCCAGGCTGAGCTGCTGTGGATGTGCTTGGTTGATTTACTAAAGGGTTACCTTCAGTAAGTCGAGCATGTGTCCTTCTGTGTACATCCTTAAGGTGTCTCATCATGGTGTGATTCCCAAAGGAATACTTCCTGTCAGGATTACCTCTTGAAAGTACACGCTTACACAGCTTGCAAGTCACTAAGGGTGCATTTACCTTTTGCTGGCCTTCTGGAAAAGTAAAATACTCCCATACGTAAGAGGTCTTTTGTTTCCTCGCTCTCTGCCTCAAGGTAGTGCTGCTAGCCTCACTCTCAGAAGAGCTCTGCTGTTCTGCCATCGTATCACAAAGACAACCCAGCTCCTTCTCCTAAGGGATCACAAGCAGAAATGAGGGGAATGGGTGTGGTGTAGGAGAGTTCTGGAACTGAAAGTAGTTTCAACCAATCAAAAGTTGTGTTTCATGATCACATGACCTACCGTACGCTTACGGTACGCTTACGGCAAAAGTACGCATGCGCGTAAAAAAGACACGCGCTCGCGCGCATGCGCATAACAGTCACTCCCCGACACTTCCGCGTAACGTGCGCGTGTAGCGTACACGCGTACGCGCCCCACGCGGAGTACGCGCGGCTACGCAAATTGCCTAACTATACGCAAACAGCGTAGATAAATTACGGACATTGCGTAAACCGTACGCTTACCGTAAGCTTACGGTACGCGTACTAAAAAAAAATTAAAAAAAAGGAAAAAATTTATTGCTAATAAATTTTACCTGTTTATTTTATAAAAAATGTTAAAAAAAACATATTGTAGAATTTTAAAAATTTAACCATAGTCTTTAAAAAAGGATAGAAAATTAAAATAAAAATATGTAAAAAAAAAAAGAAGAAAAAAAAAAAATTAGCATTTAAAAAACCTTGCAAATTCACTGAAAAATCCATGGGTTTCACACACGTTATAGTTAGGAATTAGCATTTAAAAAACCTTTGAAATTCACTGAAAAAACCATGGGTTTCACACACGTTATAGTTAGGAATTAGCATTTAAAAAACCTTAGAAATTCAATGAAAAAACCAAAGGTTTCACACATGTTATAGTTAGCTGGACATTTCACTCGTGAAAAACCAATGAAATTCCCCCGTTATAGTTAGTTCAGCTAACTATAACTCGCGCGCCCGCAATGCATTACTGATGACGTCACATATTACATCACTCATGACATGGTCAGTGACATCACTCATGACATCACTGATGACATCTCAAATGACATCACTGATGACATTATCCTTGTGACAGAGTGGTAGACCTCCTCTCACCCTAATATAACCTTTGATACAAACATTCAAAAATAGAGACTAAAATTTTCAAAAAAATGGACATACCAATAACAGTTACAACAACCTATTCAGTAATTCTAAGATCCACATACACATCCACTCATCCACCAACAATCCTATACAGTCACTCATACATGTATTCACACATCATATGTACTCATACACCTAAACATCCTGTAACACAATCCCACTCATCCATAGAGTTACTCACACATAGTCACTCATGCTAATAAAGAATCAAACATCCATTTACTTGCATATACAGTTATACACACACCAGCACACTTACTTTTACAGAAACTTACACATACTTAGTCTTTTTAACAATCACTTATAGAAACACATACTTATTCATACAGGAACTCTTCCAATCTCTCACTCTCACATATACTCACTTATAAACACCAATAGTCACATATACTAGTTTAAAACATATGTAGTTACTTATGAAGACACTATTGAGACAGTCATTCACTCACTAACACACCCATGCACACACTCATCCACCCATACAGTCCTGCACACATGCTGTCTTCAACACATACAAACAGTGAGTCACTCATTCATGCATCTATGCACTACGTAATACCCCCCACCGCACCATGAAGACACTCAGACACTCATACTGATACTCAAAAAACCAACTATTAACCTATATAGACACTCATGTAGCTACTCACCAACCCATGCAGCCACTTATATACAAAGTGAGAGACTGATACAGGTATTTACACATTTAAACATTACTCACTAAGCCATGTATTCAAAAAGATACACTTAATCAGTCAGTTATACAATCAATTTTTCAGAAACAAATCATCAATTTAGACACTTATATACTCATTTATTCTTCCATCGACCTTGAGATATACATATATAAAACATATTTAATTTTCAGAAAAACACACATTCACTGGATGATGTCATCAGTGATGTCATTTGAGATGTCATCAGTGATGTCATGAGTGATGTCACTGACCATGTCATGAGTGATGTAATATGTGACGTCATCAGTAGTGCATTGCGGGCGCGCGAGTTATAGTTAGCTGAACTAACTATAACGGGGGAATTTCATTGGTTTTTTACGAGTGAAATGTCCAGCTAACTATAACATGTGTGAAACCTTTGGTTTTTTCATTGAATTTCTAAGGTTTTTTAAATGCTAATTCCTAACTATAACGTGTGTGAAACCCATGGTTTTTTCAGTGAATATATATATATATATATATATTCACTGAAAAAACCATAGGTTTCAGGGGCGTTATAGTTAGCTGGACTTTTCACTTGTACAAAACCATTGAAATTCCCCCGTTATAGTTAGTTCAGCTAACTATAACTCGCGCGCCCGCAATGCACTGCTGATGACGTCACATATTACATCACTCATGACATGGTCAGTGACATCACTCATGACATCACTGATGACCTCTCAAATGACATCACTGATGACATCATCCAGTGAATGTGTGTTTTTCTGAAAATTAAATATGTTTTATATCTGTATATCTCAAGGTCGATAGAAGAATAAATGGGTATATAAGTGTCTAAATGGATGATTTGTTTTTGAAAAATTGATTGTGTAACTGACTGATTAAGTGTATCATAGTGAATACATGGCTCAGTGAGTAATGTTTAAATATGTAAATATCTGTATCAGCATGGGTTGGTGAGTAGCTACATGGGTGTCTATATAGGTTATTAGTTGTTTTTTTGAGTATCAGTCTGAGTGTCTGCATGGTTCGGTGGGGGGTATTACGTAGTGCATAGGTGCATGAATGAGTGACTCACTGTTTGTATGTGTTGAAGACAGCATGTGTGCAGGACTGTATGGGTGGATGAGTGTGTGTATGGGTGTGTTAGTGAGTGAATGACTGTCTCAATAGTGTCTTTATGAGTAACTACATATGTTTTAAACTCGTATATGTGACTATTGGTGTATATTAGTGAGTATATGTGAGAGTGAGAGATTGAAAGAGTTCCTGTATGAATAAGTATGTGTTTCTATAAGTGATTGTTTAAAAGACTAAGTATGTGTAAGTTTCCGTAGAAGTAAGTGTGGTGGTGTGTGTATAACTGTATATGCAAGTAAATGTATGTTTGATTCTTTATTAGCATGAGTGACTATGTGTGTGAGTAACTCTATGGATGAGTGGCATTATGTAACACGATGTATAGGTGTATGAGTACATATGATGAGTGAGTACATGTATGAGTGACTGTATAGGACTGTTGGTGAATGAGTGGATATGTATGTGGATCTTAGAATTACTGAAGAGGTTGTTGTAACTGGTATTGGTATGTCCATTGTTTTGAACATTTTAGTCTCTATTTTTGAATGTGTGTATCAAAGGTTATATTAGGGTGAGAGAAGGTCTGCCACTCTATCACAAGGATGATGTCATCAGTGATGTCATCAGTGATGTCATTTGAGATGTCATCAGTGATGTCATGAGTGATGTCACTGACCATGTCATGAGTGATGTAATATGTGACGTCATCAGCAGTGCATTGCGGGCGCGCGAGTTATAGTTAGCTGAACTAACTATAACGGGGTAATTTCAATGGGTTTGTACAAGTGAAAAGTCCAGCTAATTATAACGCCCCTGAAACCTATGGTTTTTTCAGTGAATTTCTGAGGTTTGTTAAAAGACACTCAGAATACAGTGAAAACACCTACATACACTAGGGAACACTATGCGTTGGGGTCCCCCTGTGATTAGCATGAGCTCCTCTGTAAGCCCCTAGTATATAATAGGGTAGGGGGATTAAAACTACCTCTTAAAACGGGCCACAGGGCGTTTTTACACACGTTAACTCAGGCCCCGTCCCCTCCCTTCACCACTGTTTAAACACGCCCTGTGTCCGTTTTTAGTTCGGAGATTAAGTTAATTTGAATCCTGAGGGTCCCTAGGGTCCAACTAGCCCACTAGGTACCTCCAGTAAGTGCCACAGAGCTGCGTTGCAGAGAGGTGTAAAAAGTGGCACGGCCTGGACCACCTCTCTGCAATGCAGCTCAGTGGCACTTACTGGAAGCACTTGGTGGGCTAGTTAGCCCACAGGGGCCCTCAGGATTGAAGGGAAATTATATCCCCAATTTAAAACGTGCCATAGTGAGTGTTTGCACACGTCACCTCAGGCCCCGTCCCCTCCCTTCACCACTGTGTAAACGCGCCCTGTGGCTGTTCTAAGTTGAGAGATTAAGTCCCCTTGAATCCTAAGGGTCCCTAGGGTCAAATTAGACCACTATGTACCTCCAGTAAGCGCCACAGAGCTGCGTTGCAGAGAGGTGTAAAAAGGGGCTTGGCCTCAGAACACCTGTCTGCAGCGCAGGTCCCTGGCGCATACTGGAGATGCCTGTTGGGCTAGTTGGCCCTCAGGGACCCTCAGTATTGAAGAGGAATTAATTCCCCAACTTACAACTCGCCAGGGGGCACGTTTGCAGAGTGCTGCAAGGAGGGGGCGTGACCTCCGGCACGATACCAGTCTTTTATTTATTTTATTTTTTTAAGAAGGAGGGCTGTGTGGTTCCCCTTCTTATTCTAATTTATTGGCCCTGATGACCCCATCCTCCAGGGCCTGTCTCCTAATTATATTTCTTTGAGAAAAAAAATTTGGAAGGGCGCCGCGTGGCCCCCCTCCCAAGGCCTTAATCGGCCCCAGGGACCCCAATCCCCAGGGCCGGCCACTGTTTTTTATTATTTTTAAAAAATATAAATTTGTACACACACCTAGGACATGCAGGACAAACCGTACGTACCTATCACCATGACGATTTGCGTGATATTCATTAAAAGGCGACTATGCATACAATGAATCCACGTGGAATGTATTTACACCACTAGTGAAGCTCTGACATGTCTGATGCCCTACCGTGCCTAATCCCGGTAGACACCCTAGTTGTTTATTTATACAAACATGGGTAGCTATTGATGGGCACATTTAATACACACGCACACCAAGCCATTCAAAGGGGATTCGACAAAAATTCGACCAAAACTATGCAAGAAACCCCCCTCACGGTTAATAAAACACACATCCTCTGCCGGATGTGTAATACTTTTTATTTTACTGTCTGGAAAGGGGACGAACCTCACTTGAGAGTCACAGCGCGCTCCTGGCAGAGCCCAATGCTGTGTTACACCCACCATTGCCTGCCGAGTGCCACACACCTCTGTGTTGTATTCCACTAGCTAGTGCATATGCTATGACACTCTCTAGCCCATATGCACTGTAACACCACCCCGTGAATATGTCATGCCACACTTGTCTTCGCACGGGTTATGTTGCCCCATCTAACGTGCCTTCCTCGATGCCTATGTTATAACGCACAGCGCTATGCCATACATATTACAATCTGAGATCCATATCTTTGTCACAGTGCATATGCAACATTACACTCCCCAGCACATATTTTATATTACAACTTTAGAGACTAGTTAGGTTACACAACACTGCCCTGTGCATATTACACTCCAAGGCACATATCGCATAGCACGCGCTAGTACCTGTGCTGTCTCGCGCTCCCCAATGAATCTGTCATTGCGCACAATGTATTGCATATATATTTCACGCCCGGTTCATCTTATATCACACTTTTTGGTATTTTAAGTAGTTCGCACAGACACACATTTTAAAAACAATAAAGTTCCTAATACCCACCTTCTATGAACAGTTAGCTTGCTGCCCCATCCACCTCCTCCCTATCCTCTGTTGTGTGAATCCTTGGACTAGCCTCCTCCCTCCACCCATTCATGGTCTGATGTGCTGCCACTGCCCTCCATTTAGCATGATGTACCAGTCCACTCCTCCTGCCCTCCATTGCCCAATTCTATGGGCAATCATTGACCTCCTGCTTAGCCTCTGTGCTTAGCTTGCTGCCCCTATTCTCCTTCCCCCTGCCCTCCGATGTCTTTGTGCATGCCCCTGCCCCATCCTTTTTGACCACCATGTTCCATGGACCTGCCACTCCTATCTACTCTGAGCGTTCTGTTGAGCTGCCACTCCCCTCCCACCTGCCTAGCATTGTCAGATGACTGTAACCTGTCCCTGCCACCTCCACCCTGCCTGTCCAAATGCCATGCCCCTATCCCCTTCCTCCTGTCCTTCATGGTCCATTTTACTGCCACACCCTTCTGCCCTCCCTGGTCTGTTGTGCTGCAACTGCTCCTCCAGCCTGCACCGCGTGGTCTGTTGTGAGGCCCCTTCCCCTGAACTCTCTTGTCTGTGCCCAGGTCCTGACCCTCCCTTCTATCCTCCATGGTCCTTTGTGCATGCCCCTGCACCCTCCTTCTTGCCCATCATAGCCATTGTGCTGCCACTAACCCTCCCGCTTGCCATGCATGGTCTTCTGTGCTGCCATGGCCCCTCCCACCTTCCCTGTGTGGTCAGCTAGCTGCTCCTGACCCCCTCCCACCTTCCCTCCATGGTCTATGTGTATGCCACCAGTCTCACTGTTGCTCTCCATGGTGTGTCTTGTTTCTAGTGCCCATCCTGCCTGACCTCCATGGTCATCTTGCTGCTCCTGCCCTGCCCCCTTGCCCCCAGCCCTCTGTTTCCATGTGCAGACCCCTATTCCCTCCTTCCTGGCTTGTCGGTTCCATTGTAATGCCCCTGATCCGTCCCTCCTGCCCTTTATGGTCTGTTATGCTGCAGCTTTCTCTCCTGTCTGTCCATTATGGTCAGCTAGCTACCATTGCCTCTTTCCCCTCTGTTGTCTGTTGTCCATGTGCATGGTCCTGTCCCCTCCCTATTGCTTTCTATGGATTGTTCTGCTGCACTCCCATCCCGCATGCCCTGTGTGGTGTATTGTGCTGCTGCAAACCCTGATGCCTGCCCTGTAGGGTCAGTTTGGTGCACCTCTCAATGTCCCTCCTGTCCTCTGTTATCCTAGTCCATGTCCCTACCCCAATTCCTCCTGCCTACCATGATCCAATGTACCATACTTGCGAACATTTTGAACTTGGTAAGAGGGAGATTTTGAAATAAAACTGGGGTATTGATTTTCCCCTTTGAGTTACATTGAAAAAGAGAAGATTGTAGACAGGAACCAGATCAAGTAAAGCCCATTTGAGCTTAAAAACATTGGACGTTTCATGGCTGAAACGGGTCTGTTGGCATGTATGGTTGTATGACCACTGCCTCTTCCTTCTGCCCACAATGGTCTATTACATCACCACAGCCTCTCTTGCCAGTCCTGTATTGTTGGTTTGTAGCCCCTGCCCCCCTTTCCACTGCCCTCCATAGTCTGCCCTTCCTGCATGCCTAGTGTGGTCAAATTGTTGCCTCTGCACTCTCCTACCTGCCTTCAATTTTCAGAGGCCGTGCCCCTGGCCTCTGCCTCTTAACAGTATCCAAATGAACAACTAGATTGCTAACATTCTATATTTATTACAAAAGTGTGGAACGCCTGACGTCATCTTGATGTAATCAAAACTGTAATGCCTAGAGCATTTCCTTTAGAAATTACATATATGAGATGGTCTTATTTGCATCAAAATTATGGTTAGTGAACATTATAAAATATGGAAGCGCTGGGCGGACTACAGGGGACTGGACTTAGAGCCCATATTGGAGGAATAGTTGGGTGGGTGGTGGACCATCTCCCTCTAGCTTTAAAGAGGCATGGCACACTGGAGTACCAGGCACAGCCGGGTCTGGGGGGTATGGGTCATGGACGGAACAGAATAGTAGTCGTGCATAGATCTGCTGCCTTGACTGGATGGACAGTGCGATGGGTGGGGGAGTGGGGTGGGGGGTGGTGTTATGTTTTTTTAAGGGAGGGGACTGCTTTGGTTCTGCATGTCTCTTTTGTAGTCTGTATACGATACTTCATGAGAAAAATGTCAAAACTGGTATGTTGTCTTTTGATATGGTTGAAGTCTCTGGGTCACAGAGCTTCGCTGGATGTGTCTTTGATGAATAAAATTTGTTTACAAAAAAAATTATGGTTAGTGCTCTAAAAAACTAAAATGAGGACATATTTTCTGAGTTTTCAAATAGCGACAAAGAACTTTTAAATTATTTGTAATCTTAGTTTTTTTATCCAGTTGACCACTTGATTAAATGTTGCATCCAAGGGGAGAGGGTGTGGTGTTACTTCCAAAGCTGCAGACTTTGCAACTGGGGAACCAGGTTGGAGTTTCTGCTTCAGCACAACATTCTGTGATTCTGGTCAAATCACTTAATCTCCTCATGTCTACAACCAAAATGAATTTGATCTTGTGTGATGTAACCAATGCTCATGTAAAGCACTCCAATACCTGACAAGTCTGCACTATATAAAACTGCAAATACACAAAAAATATGTGTTTTGCACACTTCTGTCATTGGGCTACATTTGGGCTACATTTGGGTGATATTTGGGCTACATTTGGGCTACATTTGGGCTCTTTTGTCTCTGGGGGCCATTTTAGGAGATTTATTTGTTATGAAGTTTCCTAATTTCCTCATTTACTGCAGTCTCCTCAGTAGGAAATGCTTTTAGTTTTTTACTTTGATTCCATTAAGAAGGTATTCAGATATGTCACACATTTGCCATAAATTCTGAATGTTAGCACTCTAGTTGCTCATTAGATCACTGTAGTAAAGCTACTGCTCACCACGAAAGTCTGCTGCTAGTATTAGAAGTGCATGTTTCAGTCTGCATATCAGAATTTTTTAATGAAATAGAAGAGGATTTGAGAAGTCACTCAAAATATGCCCTAATTTTTCTTTCTTCAGCACTAATCATATTTTCTATGGCAAAATGAACCCCCTCATTGTGTTCCTTTTTAAATTAAATGTTTTAAGTGTTACCAGTTTATTCCAATCAAGATGGCTTCAGGTATGCCATACTTTTGTCATAAGTAAGACAGTAAGAGCTCTAGTTGATCTTAAGAACACTCTGGGACGTTCTGTCATTGTGCTACATTTGGGCTACATCTGGGTGATATTTGGGCTACATTTGGGCTACATTTGGGCTCTTTTGTCTCTGGTGGCCATCTTGGGAGATTTATTTGTTATGAAGTTTCCTAATTTCCTCATTTACTGCAGTCTCCTCAGTAGGAAATACTTTCAGTTTTTTACTTTGATTCCATCAAGAAGGCATTCAGATGTGTCACACATTTTCCATAAATTCTGAATGTTAGCACTCTAGTTGCTCATAAGATCACTGTAGTAAAGCTACTGCTCACCAGGCAAATCTGCTGCTGGTATTGAAAGTGCATGTTTCAGTCTGCATGTCAGAATTTTTTTATGAAATTAAAGAGGATTTCAGAAGTCAAAATGTGTTTTTCTTTCTGCAGCACTAATCATAATTTATATGGCAAAATGAACCCCCTCATTTTGTTCCTTTGTAAATTAAATGTTTTAAGTGTTACCACTTTATTCCAATCAAGATGGCTTCAGGTGTGCCATACTTTTGTCATAAGTAAGACTGTTAGCGCTCTAGTTGTTCTTTAGAACACTCTGGGAAGCTACAGTAGAACACAAAGGAATCAACTGACAGTCTCTCCCCTTGTTGGATGTACATGTTTTACTGAGAATGTCAGACTTCATTCTCACATGACTGAGAAAGATAATGTGAATTTACAGAAAATATGCTCTCAGTTTAGCTTATAGATAACCTTCCAAACCTCTGTGGGAAAAGCATGAGAAAATAGTTTTCTCTAAAACATGGTTCATGATATCACAGCAGAAGGCTTTTTCACATGGTAAAATCACCTTAGAACACACCACAATTCCTTAAATGAGTATGGTACCATCAACAAATGATTTATAATGTAACTAAAGTCTTAAAACCTTCTATTAACTGCAATGCTTTTTAATGAGGTGCTATCATGTATATTGGTCCCAAGATGGCTGCCAACACTTCTTGGATGAAGTGCTGACAGCCAATCAGATCTCAGGATGAGATGTGTGGTTAGGCTCCGCCCAGATATATATATGATTTTACTTTTGATTTTCTCAACTTTCTGAACAGATTGACTCCATATATGCAAAAGGCACATCCCTGAGCTGAGGACTACCTCTTTGCCAAATTTCAAGTAATTCTGTTCAGCCGTTCGGGCTGTACCTTGGACTAAAGGTCCCTATGGAAAATTGCATGGGGAAAACGCTTTTTGGGACCCCCTCTTTTCTCAGCCCCCGCTTGATAAATCCCCCCGAGACGTTCAGGGTAGGAGCGGAGCGCCCCACCTATTTTGAAAATTTCGCGAAGAGTCGTCAACCGGCGCCAAAGTTATTCCAAATAGAATGTTGCGGATTTCCTATGGAAACACGGTCCTAACTATAACTATCTACTGGCGACCGCCAGTAGACAATATACATACATATATATATAATTATGTCTAGAGAGTTTGAAATGAATCATATGTAAATATTTACTTTTTGTTGAATGCAGAATCTTGAATTATTAATTACTGTAGGCTGACTTGACTCATTTAGGGTAACAATTCGCCTAAAATTGACCGCCTGTCTATGTATTTACTTTATTGGTTCCAAAGTGCTTTTTTCACTTGTAATAATGAACTCTAGAATTATTTACTCATGATGCAAAATATATAGTATTTTTCAAGTGAACAAAAGTCCGATTTAAACTGTATTTTCAGTCTTTTCACTATGTTTATGTTTAAGTGAACCGGAACTAGATTATGTGAACCGGATATAATACTGCTCACGTAACCTGCACGTTGTAACTCAGTCGAAAAAGGCGCGAACGCCGAAACGCGTCCTGGTGTTACTGCTGCTATCTCGAAACAATGCAATAAATAATCGCATTGAGAAACCTTGCTGAGTGCGGTCTCCTTCATTCTTCGAGTGAAGTCCTTGGAGCTCTATATCTACGTGGAACCACCGCCACGACTTGGACCTGCACCCGCTCCTTGAGTGCCGAATAAAGCGGATCTTGGTGGATTTCCTGAGCGTCTCTCACCGCTACGAGCACCGCTGCCTTTGGACCCGGTCGGTGAGTCTGTGCCCACCGGTATATTTGTTTAGAGTAAAGGTCCATGCTTGTAATTTCTCACGGCAGTACGAGCGTTAAAGCAAGAACCATAATTTAATGCGTGCAGCTTTACGAGCCCGAAAATAAATATGTTTTCAAATGAATCGAGACATGCGGAGGCAGCACAAGTCTTTAAATGTGCCCCGACATCCCGTGTCGAAAAGGATCATGCAAACAAAGAACCCAGTTCACTCGAGAACCAATTTGTCAAATTAGAGAGACTTTTGGAATGAGAAACACGGAAATGGTGGGAGGCCACCTCGCTCCAACATTGGTGCCAATTCCGATCCGGTAAAAAAATTCCCCGTCCGACTCGTATCCGGATTTTTTTCCGTCCGAATCGTCAAAGTAGCGTACAAACTGCCAAGTACGATTCGAACGGAAAAAAGTCCATACGAATCGCATTGGGAAGATTTCCCCACACGTCCTCGGGTCGGGAAAAGTCACCGACACGTCCCCGGGCGAGAAACCCACCGTGCGGAAAAATAAAGTCCGACTGCGCAAGTACGATCCCTCCCGTCCTCCCCATTTCACAACCGTACGCAAAAAACACCGTCCGAACCGAACTCCCATAGCAACCATGGAGACATGTGCCCGCATACGCGCCGAACACCCCACCACCCCCCGCCCGCGTATGTACGCCCCGAACCCCCACCCGTGTATGTACGCACCAAACACCCACCCGTGTATGTACGCCCCCGAACCCCCCCCAGCCGTGTATGTACGCACCGAACCACCAGCCGTGTATGTACGCCCCCGAACCCCCCCCAGCCGTGTATGTACGCACCGAACCACCAGCCGTGTATGTACGCACCAAACCCCCCCCCCAGCCCTGTATGTACGCACCGAACCACCAGCCGTGTATGTACGCCCCCGAACCCCCCCCAGCCGTGTATGTACGGACCGAACCACCAGCCGTGTATGTACGCACCAAACACCCACCCGTGTATGTACGCCCCCGAACCCCCCCCAGCCGTGTATGTACGCACCGAACCACCAGCCGTGTATGTACGCACCAAACACCCACCCGTGTATGTACGCCCCCGAACCCCCCCCCAGCCGTGTATGTACGCACCGAACCACCAGCCGTGTATGTACGCCCCCGAACCCCCCCCCAGCCGTGTATGTACGCACCGAACCACCAGCCGTGTATGTACGCACCAAACCCCCACCCCAGCCGTGTATGTACGCACCGAACCACCAGCCGTGTATGTACGCACCAAACACCCACCCGTGTATGTACGCCCCCGAATCCCCCCCCCAGCCGTGTATGTACGCACCGAACCACCAGCCGTGTATGTACGCACCAAACACCCACCCGTGTATGTACGCCCCCGAACCCCCCCCAGCCGTGTATGTACGCACCGAACCACCAGCCGTGTATGTACGCCCCCGAACCCCCCCCAGCCGTGTATGTACGCACCGAACCACCAGCCGTGTATGTACGCACCAAACCCCCACCCCAGCCGTGTATGTACGCACCGAACCACCAGCCGTGTATGTACGCACCAAACACCCACCCATGTATGTACGCCCCCGAACCCCCCCCCCAGCCGTGTATGTACGCACCGAACCACCAGCCGTGTATGTACGCCCCCGAACCCCCCCCCAGCCGTGTATGTACGCACCGAACCACCAGCCGTGTATGTACGCACCAAACACCCACCCGTGTATGTACGCCCCCGAACCCCCCCCCAGCCGTGTATGTACGCACCGAACCACCAGCCGTGTATGTACGCCCCCGAACCCCCCCCAGCCGTGTATGTACGCACCGAACCACCAGCCGTGTATGTACGCACCAAACCCCCACCCCAGCCGTGTATGTACGCACCGAACCACCAGCCGTGTATGTACGCACCAAACACCCACCCGTGTATGTACGCCCCCGAACCCCCCCCCAGCCGTGTATGTACGCACCGAACCACCAGCCGTGTATGTACGCACCAAACACCCACCCGTGTATGTACGCCCCCGAACCCCCCCCCAGCCGTGTATGTACGCACCGAACCACCAGCCGTGTATGTACGCCCCCGAACCCCCCCCAGCCGTGTATGTACGCACCGAACCACCAGCCGTGTATGTACGCACCAAACCCCCACCCCAGCCGTGTATGTACGCACCTAACCACCACCCCACCAGGGAATGTACGGACCGCACCCCCACCAGTGCATGTACGGACCGTACTGACGCCAAAAAAACACGTACTGAACCCGGACAAACCATATTTACACAAGGAGAGTCAAGTAGAGTTTCCCCACACCACCAAACAGGCCCAACAACCCCACAAACATCACATACACTCACCTGCAACTGCCAAACTGCCAAACAGAGGCCCAAAACTCAATCACTCCTCATAACACACCCACACAAATTTCAAACACAGCCACACCCACAAATGGACCAATAAAAATGGACCACACACACAAACCATGAGCCTTTGCAACAGACCCACTGCTGCCAGAGCCCACAGACGACCCACACCACCATACTTGAACCTCACACTTGCATACCTTCACACAACCACCTACACAAACACCCCCTCATCACATTCACACACACACCTCCACTACCACACCCACACACCCACAGCCATCCACACCCACACCCCCACAACCACACCCCACGCCATGTCCACCACCAAGAATCCAAAGTTCACAAAGGAGGAGCTGGAGATCCTTGTCGACGAAATCCTCAGAGTCGAGCCACAGCTCTTTGGGACATTGGTCAGACAGACCAGCATATCCGAAAAAACCGCCATGTGGCAGAGGATCGTCGATTCTGTGAATGCTGTTGGGACAACCAGAAGGACCAGGCACGAGTGCCAATCCAGGTGGTACGATCTGCGGAGGACGGTCAAGAGGAAGATGACTGACAATCACAACCAGGGGAACATCACTGGAGGAGGGCCGCCCCCCAGACCGGTACAATACCATCCCTGGGAGGAGAAGGTGATGTCCACGCTGGCGGTGGAGGGACTACACGGACTGCCAGGACTCCCAGACCCTGGTGAGTACACAAACAACTCACCTCACATGGGGGGGATGCCATACACAATCAATCATGCATGCCACCCCCCCCAAGCCACCACCGGACACAACAACACTCCACAAACACACACATGCCACTGGCACCTCCATGCCCCATGCATCAATCAGGGCCATGCCAAGTCACAGGCCACACAAAACACCAACACAACACAGGATGTGGTCGATGCTGGGAGTGGGGGCAGCAAAACTAACATTGAGCAACTCACAAGCACACAACAATGCCCTCAGCCCATATGGCCCAGGGCACAGCCATACAAACTGTGTGTACCCACACAGTACTGTCTTGCCTGCAAATGATGGCTGCCATGCAGGATGCCATGGGTCTGAAGGCACAATTTGCACATAACAGCAGACAATGAAGATGCATCGCTCTGATAGAGTCTCAGCACACACCGCCACAGCAGCAGCCTACACTCAGACACACTGCCCAATGGGTGCCCGGAGAACAGGGACTAACTCACATGAACAAGCCAATGGCCATTCAAAGACCGGCTAACTGTGTGTGCCCAGGAAGCTGGCCTGAGGTGACAGAGAGTGACAAAGAGAGGGAGGGAGAGGGGGAATGAGAGGGAAGGAGACAGAGGGGGGACACAGGGAGACAGACAGAGGGAGGGAGTAGGGTGACAGAGGGAGACCGACAGAGGGAGGGAGGAGGGTGACAGAGGGAGGGAGGAAGGGAGACACAGGGAGACTAAATCACCCTTGGGTGGTGTGGCCATGTCCACTCGTCAGCCGGTGGACTGTGTGCATGCAGACCAGGTCTGGCAGTGCCTCAACCCCCCCTTCCGTAGATGAAGACCGGTCCATGTGTCAATCTGTGCACGAGTCCATCCGTGCTGCAGGCACAGACCTAACCACACACCCAGTATACCCACCCACCGTGTCGGTAAGAACCCTGTCACAAATGCTTCAGTCCCCTACCTGCAACATCAAATTGCCTTGCCAAAACACCATTTGGCCACGTACAGTGCAACACGTAAGGCGCCTCTGCATGGCTCGCTACGCCCGCACACCACACTGCTGACTGTGTACCCAAATAGATGCATCAACTAAGATTGTGTCTCACACATGCGTAAAGCCCTGACAGCTGTGGCCAAGGGACATAGCCATGCACAAGTGCACTGTGAGAGGAATGCAGGACAGATCCAACTACCCAGAGGAAGAGTGCCAAATCAGAAATGCATGCAACATGGATGCCACATGTGACACTGTTAACATTGTCTCTCTCACACACAGGTCAACGTCGACGAACACCCCCCAACACTGGGGGGGAAGTCACACAGGACCAGGCTCCGCGGGATGATGACCCCACCGCCAGCGATGACTCTCACCACTCCGTGGATGACCCAGACCAACCTGGCCCCTCTGGTGTCCAACCACCTGCAGCACCTGCGTCAGGTACAACTGTGCCAACCACCACCCCCATTCCTGCCACATCCCAGGAGACGTCCAGGAGCCCTGCCCGCACACGACCACCCAGCCAGTCTGCCCAGGAGGGACACGGTCCTCCGGGCACCCAGGAGGAGGCAGGCGGCAACGCAGATGCCATCCCTCAGGGGTCCCGGAGACCCGATGCACCCACAACGGCAGGCCAGGTGCACGTGGGCAGGGGTGGCGGGAGTGGAGGACGGCGGAGGCGCGAACCTGACCAGGCAGCTCAGGACCCGGTAGTGTCCCAGGTCAGCAACATCCTGGATACATACCGGCGTGACACCAGGGGCATGGACCAGATTGCGTCCACCCTCAATGACATCAAGGGGACCCTCCAGGAGATGAAGACCCTGCAGTCCCAGCAACATGCCTGTCAACTGCAACACCAAGGAAGGATGGAGGATAGACAGGCTGAGCTCGTGGCGGTGCAAACCCAAATGACCGGTGTACTCCGTCGGATTGCCGACAACATGGGCAACCCTCCCTGTGGCACCAGGCGAAGGCCATTACCAGACACAGGGAGGGATCAGGAGGAGGAGGATTCATCCGACGGAGCGTCACAGACATCGTCACGGACTGCTTCCGAGGGTCCCCGCAGGAAGGTGGGTCGTCCACGAAAAAGACTGTGAGAGTCAGCAGAACATCACCATCTCCCAGGTCACCTGGCCTGGCACCTGGCCCTCTGGCCCAATAGCAGCACATGACATTCTCTGCCACATGGACTTGCTGGTCACTGTCTGACCTATGTTGACGAAGACTGTGGCATGGACTCTGACATTTTGCTACGACAAGGATACCAACTCCCCCAGTGAACTTTGGATTCTACACTCCCGCTGTGCACCTCTTGTCATCCCCACAAACCCGTACCCCACCACAAATAAATTAATCACACTTACAAGATGATGCCGTGATTCTACATTATTACAATACATGTGTGTGTCGTACAGTCAAAGCATGCCTGATCTCAGAATTAACTCCAACCATCCAAACCGTGGGGTCGCAGTCTTGCCCAGGACACACATGGGTCCCAATGTCTCATCTGATACAGACATGGAGTACCAAACTCACCTGTGCTGGGCCCAACCAGCTGAGTGGTTCCCGCACAACTGTGGCTACAGACACATTCAGGGGAGCAACAGTCATGCGCAGAGGTCAGGGATCATGTGGAGTGACCTGGCTTGCCGCTCCCAGGTATGTCTAGACATGTGTCCCTACAATGTGCAGCATGCTTGCGTCAGGCGGATGTTGAGAATGGTGGCTAGGCCAAGGTTGGATGCATGGAGATGCCAGAATGCAGTTTAGGATCACTGTGCCACATGGTTGTGTTGGGGTTGTGGGCTGCATCATGAGTGTGGGCGTGGATCTAGAAGGTCATCCTGCAGCTGGCTGTGAAACATTCCCCCCATCCCGTTAGGACGTTGATGTGGCCTGGTTGCCCGACGCAGTAGCAGAGCTGTGCAGATGCACTCCGGATATGGACAAGTACCATGGGAGTCGTGAGGCACATGTCCGTAGACTGCAGGGTAGGATTCTACACAGATGTTGTAGTTTCCCTGGGGGATGGTCTCTCTTGCCTTGAGGTGGATGGAACTGTGCATCTTGTGCATAATACAGTTCCCACTCCCTGACAAACCCCTAGCATCTTGTCACTCTACACATAGACACATATGCACCACCTATGAAAACTATGCCAGACCTGCGGCACGCACAGTGGCAACAGGGCACCATTGACAGGGAAGAGGCACCTTGGAGACAGAGGGACAAATTTATTAGTCATGTGTGTTGGAATGACAATGATACTCTGTCAACACATACACAGGTCATGTGGATGTACATGTGGGAGCAACACTGGCACCCCCCATTGCAACACAGATGCTGGCATCCCATTGACCTGGCACACAAGTGACGGATAACAGCTAAACACCCCCTGCTGCCACGGAGAGGCCGCTATACACCATTGAGGCCCTGATGGGGCAATCACACACCATGTCAACCCGGTGCAACCTGTATGTTTCCGAGGCCAGTGTTACACACAATGATGGCCTCATCACAATCCCCAATCCCCTGCCACATGACAGTCACCAAGTCTGAGCATGGCTCCAGGTGAAGCCTGCCCCATGTCATGTTCCCCATGTAGGATCACCATGTATGCAAATGGAACACACATGAACCGGAGAAGTGCACACAGACTACAAACAATTCACACACCCAAAACGACGTGAGGCATCCCTTACCCTGAGGAGATTTCAACACTTGCCCGTGCATGTGACGCTGAATCAGCACATGTCGCTGTGTTCATGAGGAGTAGCAGGAGCACAACAATGCCACCAGCAGACAGCATGCACATGGACCTGTGGAAGAGAGACACACAAGGATTCAGCACAAAGGAGCACATCCGCAAGCATGTACTTAACACGTATCATGTTGTTAACATGACAGGTGACAATGATGACCCTCAGACAACATCCTTCCATTGCGCCATCACTTGAGTGACACTTCAATACACACCACTGACTCACTTGGCAGACATGCAGATGGACACACACATTGCAACACATGCCACACACGGCCCAATGCGTGCACACTCAGACACTGGAACTCACCACTAAGCAAAGAAGTTGCGTATGAGCCGACTCCGCATGTCCTCCACAGCCTCCTCCTCCTCCACATCACTTGCCCCGTCACCAAGCCCTTCATCCTCCACGGGTGGATGGTCCTGGTCATCTTGATCCAGTATGAGTGGAACAGCTTCCTCCACTGCCATGTTGTGCAGCATGCAGCAGACGATGATGATCTTGCACACCTTCACCGGGGCATATGGGAGTGCTCCGCCGGTCTTGTGGAGGCACCGGAATCGGCTCTTCAGAAGTCCAAACGTCCTCTCAATGACTCTCCTGGTCCGCCCATGTGCGTTGTTGTAGAGGTGCTCGGCAGCCGTGCTGGGGTTGCGGACAGGCGTCATCAGCCATGGCATGTTGGGATAGCCAGCGTCCCCTACAAGGAAACATCATGGACAGAAGTGTGTCAGCACAGGCAGTGAGATTGGAAGATGACGCCAAACACTGAACTGCCAGAGTCTACCCACCAACAATACATGCTCGCTCGTTCCGCAGCTGCAGCATCATTTCTGGCACCCTGCTACGCCTCATGATGAAGGCATCGTGTGCTGATCCTGGAAAGCGAACACAGACATGTGAAATCACCATGTTGGACAGACACACCACAAGGGCATTAATGGAGTGATAATGTTTGCGATTCCTATACACCACCTCCTGTGCCTGTGGTGGTACCAACGCAACATGTGTCCCATCTATGGACCCAATGACATGGGGCATCCCTCCCAGGGCATAGAACTCACGCTTGACATCTGTCAACTGCTCACGATTTGGGAATTTAATGTACTCATCCAGGTGAACCAACATGGCCTCTAAGAAATCATGCAGAACACGGCTGAACATCGTCTGGGACATGCCCCCGACATCAGCAATGGTATGTTGGAACGTACCCGTGGCAAGGAAATGTAGGGCTGCCATCACCTTCAACTTGGGTGTCAGTGCACTTGGATACCTGTGGCGCGGGAGGAGTTGTGCTTCCAGCCGGCCAGTCAACTCATCAATCAACCGTTGGCTGAATCTGTAGCGGCGTATACAGTCCCGTTCATGCAGGGCAGCAATGTCTGGCATACGTCGAGGGAGAGGCGGAGCCCTGCAGTGAAATGGAAGGAACACCTAAGAGTGAGCACTGTACAACAACATCGTCAATGCACTGAGCACATGTTACACAGCCAATACACATATGCCACGTTGTGAGTCAGGTCTGTGCCACAGTTCCTGGACACGAACGCCAGTCAGGTTACACTCCTACCAAGGGACAGCCACTAACGGAGGGGGGCAAGATCACGATGACATGGCATGAGACTAGCTGTGGGCCAGTGTAAGTGAACATGCACACGCATCACAGGATTCACAGACATCCACACATGTGCAGAGGTAGTATGCGTATGGTACAGACAGGTAGTTGGATGCGATATGCACTGGTCACATGTCATAGGAATAGGACAGGCCACACACATTGCCTTTGAGGAGTACATGTCGAGACAGAACATACATAGGGAGCATGTGGATATGTACTTGTGTTGATACTCCGTGTAGTTGGATACATACACACCTCATGGCAAATCACATATGTGGGCTGGTGTGCGGAACAGTGTGCCATGCCCATCGACACACAGACACATGTTGGCAGCAGCAACTGCTGACACATTGAATCACACACCTACAGCAAAATCATGGAAAGACATGCCACACACATGACATGGTTGCAGCATGCAACGCAGCCATACACGTGTCATATGTAATATTCCGTGTACCTGGCATCAGGGGACAGGTGCGGGTGTCCGTGACTGGGACATGCAAGTGACTCATGGCTCCACTAGTGTGTACGACATGCACACATGTCAAAGGAGTGCAGGGGATGTGTGGTACAATGCGCACCATCACACACGACATGTGTACACAGCTCATCGTACATGTGCTTTGCCCACACCTCAGGGGTAAAGTGCCACATCACATCCTGACACACCTGTGTCACACACAGGTGGTATTGCACAGACAATGCATTGGTGTCCACCCTTGGCAATACCTGTCCGCTCCATTCCTGTCTGTGTGCCGCCTGTCACCACTGACAGTTGTTATACGCACCGTACATACGCTCGGAGCGCGTGTATAGGGTCCCTGGGCCAATATTGCCGCTGGCGTATGCGTACGCCACAGTAGTACGGACTGTACACGCGCTTGTGCGGTCCGGATCACAATATGGGCGCTGGCGTATGCGTACGCCACAGTAGTACGGACTGTACACGCGCTTGTACGGTCCGGATCACAATATGGGCGCTGGCGTATGCGTACGCCACAGTAGTACGGACTGTACACGCGCTTGTACGGTCCGGATCACAATATGGGCGCTGGCGTATGCGTACGCCACAGTAGTACGGACTGTACACGCGCTTGTACGGTCCGGATCACAATATGGGCGCTGGCGTATGCGTACGCCACAGTAGTACGGACTGTACACGCGCTTGTACGGTCCGGATCACAATATGGGCGCTGGCGTATGCGTACGCCACAGTAGTACGGACTGTACACGCGCTTGTACGGTCCGGATCACAATATGGGCGCTGGCGTATGCGTACGCCACAGTAGTACGGACTGTACACGCGCTTGTACGGTCCGGATCACAATATGGGCGCTGGCGTATGCGTACGCCACAGTAGTACGGACTGTACACGCGCTTGTACGGTCCGGATCACAATATGGGCGCTGGCGTATGCGTACGCCACAGTAGTACGGACTGTACACGCGCTTGTACGGTCCGGATCACAATATGGGCGCTGGCGTATGCGTACGCCACAGTAGTACGGACTGTACACGCGCTTGTACGGTCCGTACTACTGTGGCGTACGCATACGCCAGCGCCCATATTGTGATCCGGACCGTACAAGCGCGTGTACAGTCCGTACTACTGTGGCGTACGCATACGCCAGCGCCCATATTGTGATCCGGACCGTACAAGCGCGTGTACAGTCCGTACTACTGTGGCGTACGCATACGCCAGCGCCCATATTGTGATCCGGACCGTACAAGCGCGTGTACAGTCCGTACTACTGTGGCGTACGCATACGCCAGCGCCCATATTGTGATCCGGACCGTACAAGCGCGTGTACAGTCCGTACTACTGTGGCGTACGCATACGCCAGCGCCCATATTGTGATCCGGACCGTACAAGCGCATGTACGGTCGGTATCACTGCTTGTGGGGTGCCCTAGGGCGTGGAACGCACCGTACCTGTGTGTAAATGTATGAAAACACATAGGGGACACATGAGGGACAAGTATAAGGGCCTAAATGCCTGATGGTTGCCATGGAGACTGAGTTAAATATTTGAATTTGAGCACCAGGTGCACAGCAGAAGTCAGTTTGAAAGAATCTACATTGTTGCAATGTGGATGTTGACTTGACATCATTATCAAAACTGAAACCATGCAAAGCCACACACTGGGGTAGGTTTGAAGGGATTGGATGAAACGTAGGATGCTAATGTGACTGACCAATCAATCTGTACTCCTATACATGAACAGGCCAGCCAGGCATATATAAGGCAGCCAGGTCCCATGAGAGAGCACTTGCCTGCACATCCATTCATCCATGACCACTGCTGCTGATAGTGATTCCTCTGGCACCATGTCCAGGACTGTGGAGAGGTCACAGCCATTCACCCAGGAGGAGAACCTTGCCCTGATAGATGTGATCCTCCCACAGTTCCAGAGCCTGTATGGTCGACCAGGGGTTCAGGTGAGTGCAGACTCCACTAGCTTAGACTGTGCCCCTTTTGTGTGACAGTGACTTCTGGCATTGTGTCCATGTGTGACAGACATGCACTGTTGTTTGGAGTGGGTCCCAGGGTGTGGAAGGCCTCATGTCACCCATGCAGAGCATGCTGTGTTTCCTGTGTGCACTCCTCACTTGCATAGTGCCTACTGTGACAATGAATGCAAGGTGCATGCCACATTCTGCCTGCATACTCCTCCTGGGGATGTTGTTTCCACAGTCCTGATGTGATCCTGTGTTCCCCCCAGTGTGACAGGTGTCAGTACCCATGGATGTGTGTTTGTTCAGTGTACCTGTGCTGTGAGTGTCCAAAGGCCGTGTTCGTCCCCTGCACATTGGTGTGTGTGTTAGTCCCCTGTCATGTGGGTGAGTGCATATGGGGAGTGTTGCACACAAGCAGCATGAGGGATGGATATGGCCTGGCCATCGGATGTGAGCAGGGAGCAGTGCTGTGTGCATGCCGTGCTGAGCCAGCCCCACACCTGTGACACCCCCGTCTACTGGCACATGGGCAGAGTGAGGTGTGTACCCGCAGTTGGCAATGCCATGTGATTGTCCTGTACCTGTGTGTGTCTGTGTACTCTGCTGAGGTAGCATCAGTGTGCTGGGGCAGGTGACTGCTGTGAGGTGCTGTACATAATCCTGGTGTAGCCTGTGAGGCACAGTGTGATCCCTGGTCAGTGAGTGTGTGGTACCCCTCATGCCACCCGTGTGCTTCCACTGGCACGTAGTGCATTTGGCCTTCCACAGTGGATAATGTCCCTATGACAAAGGTGCAATTAGTTGCATGCATACCATGGCCTGTTCATAATGAGGATTGTTCTATATGTGTGTCTCTGTGTCTTTGCTCATGTGGATTAATGTATTCTCTCTTTTGCATCCTCACAGGTAGGCGCCATTGCCAAGGGGGAGATCTGGAGGGAAGCCGTCAGTGCCGTGAGGGGTACAGAGGGTCGGAGGCGGAGCCTGTCTCAGGTGAGGAAACGCTGGCAGGACATCCGGTGCTGGACGAGGAGGATTGCACGGCTCCTGCTGGGGGACTCACCTGAGAGCCGTAAGAACCGTGGCCGCCGTCGTCTGACCCACATCCAGAAGCGTGTGCTGGCGGTGGTCTTCCCCGATATGGACAGGCGCCTACAGGAGAGGCAGCAGCAGGAAGGGGGTAGGTACATGTGTGTCAGTTGTGTGTCCCCAGCCAATGTAAGTGTGCAGTTGCATGGATACACTGCCAGGGTTTGATTGTGCAGTGCGTCAACTTCTCCACAAAGTAGCACAGTGCTGTTCTCACTCCCTCCCTTCCCCTCCTTGCAATGTGTTCCCTGGTCTGTCGCCACTCTTGCACAAGGTTATTTATGCAGGCAGTTCATGCAGGTGCCCTATGCTATCAGCATCATGTGTGGGGGTGATGTGCCACAGGTATGGGGACCTTGCGTGTGCCATGGCCAATTTCAGTCATTGTGGTGTCCATGTCACTTGGCACTGATTGTGAATCACGACATAGGGGTGTGTCTCCAAAATGTACAGCCTTCCAGCATGCATGTCCAATTGTGTGCCCTCTGACATGATGTGCCTGAGTGGGAGGCCTGCTAAGTGCAGGGACGGTTGCTTAATTTGCAGTCATGTCCATCCTGGACCATGGAGGAGTGTGGGCACTACTGTGCCCTGGGGCACCTCTTCCTAGGTATCATGTGCGTCATCCAACAATATGGCCATTCACTGTGTCTTTGCCATGGGTTGCGTAGGGTGGCATTGTACCCTGGGCTCAACTGTTAGGACCTACAGGTTGCTACATGTGTCCACTGTACAGGGGGACCCATTTTGCTTGTGCATACTCACAGTGGGCATTACCTGTGTGTGTTGTTGAGACAATCTGATGATGTTTGCCTGTCAATGATGTGTGGACATGGCCACCAGGGGCTGTGTGTTTACAGTCATGAATTAGTGGAGGCCATGTGTTTCCATCCCAGAGTAAGAGGTGTACATACTTTCTCCGTCTCAATGAGATTGTCTCAGGTGTGGGTGGTTTGTGCGTACAAGGCCTACATGTCAGAAGCTTCATCCTCCTTGCTGGGTTTAGCCTGTGTGTGATGTTTGACTGGACATACGCTCAAGGTGCAGTGACCCTGTCATGTGTGGCCTGGTTTCATGTATTGCCTTTGCAGCATGCGGCAAGAGTAAATGGATATGATTCATGCTCATCCCTTTTTGACGACGCAGTGTGGTGCAGGTGCTGTGCACATTTGTCCCCAGAGGCTGACTCCTCTCTAAAATTTCAGGTGCAGTGATTTGCTGTTGTGTCATGATCTCCATTGTGTCTCAGTGGCATGGTGGGTAGAAAAACTGTGTGTTCCATGGCCTACATGTGTACATTGTTTTGTAGGTGTTACTCCTGTTGCTTTTCAGGCTATGCAATGTGACCTATGTATATTTGACTCATGTGACATAAGTGTACAGGTGTCTGATTTTCTCCTGTCTCTTCACCTTGCCCACAGCATCGCCGGGGGACACGGAAGGAGACACTAGCACGGACCGGGAGGAGAGATTGAGCACCAGTACCAGCAGTGCTGTCCTGTCTGGCACATGGAGTGGCACGGAGGCCGAAGGGAGTGAGGCGGAGGACCTGTTGACTGCCAACACAGACTATGACGCAGACGGGTCCGAGGCTGAGCTCCCAGAGGTGGCGGAGTCTGCCCCCCCAGCTGATGGCAGCCCTCCACATCCCCCCGCCACCTCAGGTTCCATCACCGGCCTCCCACATGCTCGTGGCCCTTCCCTCCGTGCTCGGTCCCCACATGTCTCCTTCCTGCCAGGCACCGCACCCCCTGCCCCTGTCACCACTGCTGCGGTGAGTGCGGAGTCTGTGGACATCCTGAGGCAGTTGCAGGTTGGTCAGACTGCGATGCTAAATGTCCTCCATGCCCACACCCAGGTGCTGACCCAGATGGAGGCATACATGGAGGGCATGTCGGCTGCGCAGTCTGACCAACGGCAGTTGCTGAGGTCCATAGACTCCACACTGACTGCAGCACTGGATCTCCTGCAGCGCTGCGTAACACCCCCTACCCCTGCCCCATCCACAATTCCCACTCCCGTGCCTGTCCCACGCACATCCAGACGTCAGCGTGCACGCACCCCAACAGACACAGGCACCACACCACCAGGGAAGTCGAAGCGCACACCTCCTGTCACGCACACACAGGGTGAGGAAGGCACACCCACTGGGTCGGGGGGGAAACGTAGAACACGCAGCCACAGTGGGAGTCCGCATTCCACACAACCCACTCCCTCCAAATCCACTCCCCTTAGCTCTCCTGGCCAACAGTCAGTGACAGCATCATCCACTGCGAGTGTGCCCCCCAGCCCCAGGATGACACCACCCCGCAAGCGGTGGAGGCGGGACCCGGCCAGGGGAGTTGAGTCCCCCACCCTGTCCACACCCTCCCCCAGTGGCGCTGCGACCCATCCCTTTGCCCCCCCCCCCTCCTTGGGGCCTGTGGTTGGATTGGGTACGGGGGAGTCGCTGGGGGAACTTGCCGACGTGTGCAGCGCCATTCTGTCCTCCACCTTTGGCGCTGGCACCCCCCCTGTGGCAGATTCATCCCTCCCTGCACCCACAACACCTACCCTTTCCCCTCCTGTCCCTGCGGTGCCTGTTTCCACCCTCCCCCCTGATGCCCCCTCTTCTGTGGATGAAATGGACTTGTGAACTGTGCAGGCAAGCTAGGGGACACACGTCCCGATGTGTACCCCCCCCCCGGACATTGCTGCTGGGCTGGCCCATGGCCCTTGTACATAGTGGACATTTTCTCTGATATATTTTCCTGCTGAATAAAGCCTTTTCTTTTTGTTTTGCACACTGATGCTTTCCTGGACTTGCTGTTGGTGCTGGTGCTCCCTGCGTTGGGGTGGTGATAATGTGTTAGGGGTCTGTGAAATGTTGGAGTGTGCTGCTCATGGGGTGTACCCTGCCATCTGCGTGCCATCACAAAGGTCTCTGCAAATGGTATTTGGTCATGTTTGCTCTCACTGTATGGTGACATTGTCCCAAGGTGTGTTCCGTCCTCTGTGGCCCAGGCCATTTTTCCTGCAGGGTGTCTCCCAAATGCTGTGCTGTGCTGTGTCTACATTTCCTGGATGTGTGAGGGTTGCCTTTCAATATAGCCATGCTGGCTCAGCGATGGCTCCGCCTGCATCTGGGGTATCACCCTTGTAGGTCACTGAACTTGTTGATGGGGTATATTGTCCGATGTCTGGGCACTGCTGGGAGTGATAGGTACACACCCCTCCTGTGTCTGGGCACTGCTGGGAGTGATAGGCACACACCCCTCCTGTGTCTGGGCACTGCTGGGAGGACCCTGCACCCACCCCTCCTGTGTCTGGGCACTGCTGGGGGTGTTTTGCACACCCCATTCTTATAGCAGGTTCGGTGCGTACATGCACGGGTGGGGGTTTGGTGCGTACATACACGGGTGGGGGTTCGGTCCGTACATACACGGGTGGGGGTTCGGGGCGTACATACTCTGCTGGGGTGGGGGTTCGGTGCGTACATACACGGGTGGTGGTTCGGTGCGTACATACACGGCTGGGGTGGGGGTTTGGTGCGTACATACACGGCTGGTGTGGTGGTTTGGTGCGTACATACACGGGTGGGGGTTCGGTCCGTACATACACGGGTGGGGGTTCGGGGCGTACATACTCTGCTGGGGTGGGGGTTCGGTGCGTACATACACGGGTGGTGGTTCGGTGCGTACATACACGGCTGGGGTGGGGGTTTGGTGCGTACATACACGGCTGGTGTGGTGGTTTGGTGCGTACATACACGGGTGGGCGTTTGGTGCGTACATACACGGGTGGTGGTTTGGTGCGTACATACACGGCTGGGGTGGTGGTTTGGTGCGTACATACACGGGTGGGGGTTTGGTGCGTACATACACGGCTGGGGTGGGGGTTCGGTCCGTACATACACGGGTGGGGGTTCGGGGCGTACATACTCTGCTGGGGTGGGGGTTCGGTCCGTACATACACGGGTGGTGGTTCGGTGCGTACATACACGGCTGGGGTGGGTGTTAGGTGCGTACATACACGGGTGGGGGTTTGGTGCGTACATACACGGCTGGTGGTTCGGTGCGTACATACACGGCTGGGGGGGGGTTCGGTGCGTACATACACGGGTGGTGGTTCGGTGCGTACATACACGGCTGGGGTGGGGGTTCGGGGCGTACATACACGGGTGGCGCTTGGGTGCGTACATACACGGGTGGCGGTTCGGGGCGTACATACACGGGTGGGAGTTCGGGGCGTACATACACGAGTGGGGGTTCGGGGCGTACATGCACGGGTGGGGGTACGGGCCGTACTTCCACGGGTGGGGGTACGGTCCGTACATACCCCTGCCCACGCTCTGCGTGCCTGGGTACGGGCCGTACCCATGCCTTTGGTGTGTGGGTACGGTGCGTCCCACCATTGTTGCGGGCCGTGGGGTCCGCACCGTACACAGGCCTTGGGGGCGTGGCTACGGGTCGTACCACGCGTACCCCTACATGACCCCAGCAATGCTGGTACGAGCTGTACCAAGGCCTTTCTGACGTGGGTACGGGCCGTACCGCTATTGTTGGAGTGACGTAGGGGGACGCGTGGTACGTTCCGTACCCACGCTCTTGCGGCCTGGGTAGGGTACGTACCGGTTCGCGTGACCATCCACTTCCGTTGTGGCGGACGCTTGCGTTGCTGGCCTTGCCCCCACCCCCTGGAAGTGACCAGGCCCTGATGGTCAGGTATGTCCAGGCCATGTGTGATTTGGTACCATGTGTTGGTGTTGTGTGTCCTGCCCCTGCCCCCCCCTTTGCCCCTGGTTGTTGTGCTGACCTTCTGCGGCGTCTGCGTCGGTTCCTGTACGCCAGGTGGACTGCTAGGAGGGCAGGGATGGCACGTAGGTTCGGGTCCATGTCTGTTCGTCGCGTCCAGCTGCTCCTTGCGTGTGTCGTCCTGATTTCCCGGCAGTTTTTGGCAGCCGGTAAATATTTTCCGTGCGGGATGACGTCGGTTCGAATCGTACTTCCTGGTTCGTGAAACGTAGGCTGGATGCGTACCGACGTCACGTCGGCTCCTTTCAGGATCGGAATTGTGTTTAGTTTCTGTTCGGTCGGTGTTTTGTTCGAATCGTACGGAAATGGTGTTTCCGTATGAATCGTACTTGCATTTTCGGATGGATTTCGCACCGGGTACGAGTCGGACGGAGAAAAGGCTCCGTCCGACGGTTCGTACCCGGTTTTTACCGGATCGGAATTGGCACCATTATATTGATGTACAACGTATACCCTGAGGTTTACGTATTTATACGATTCCTTCCTATGAAAACCCGGACCCAGCGCTGCTAGAGGAATGGGCTGCATACACAACGGAATCTTCAGTTGGCATGCTTAAAATTTTGATAAAGTTTGCATGGAGCGACCGTGAAAAATGTCTCAAAGAAATCGAGGAATTGGAAGCCATTATTGCGACTAACCCGGATACAAAAACCAAAGATGAACTCAGACAAGCAATGAAGGACCGGTTGATAAACTACCAAGAAAAAATCAAGACACGCAAGCATACGAAATTCAATAGAGATGCAAGGGACTACGAACAAGGAAGAGTACTTACTTTTGCACGAAAGTTTGATGGGCCAAGGAAAGCGCTCAGAAGGATTGTTCCTCAAGATCAGGAAATCCAAGATACCTCTGAATCAAATGTGAGCACAGATGCAGAGCAATCAGGGGAGGAATTTAGTGAAACAGCCATGCCCTCCTCAATACAAAGTCGTTTTTTAGAGGAGTTCAAACTAATGCGCAACTCACGACAAAGAGGGGGACGCGGCAGTTTCCAAACATCAAGGAGAAGAAATGCGGCCGGAAAACAAGACGGGGCGGCCACTCAAAGCCAAAATCAAGGAATCGCCTGGCAAACCCGCAGCAAGAGAGGATCCAAAAATTAGAGAGCTCTGATAATCTCACTATTGTTAACTTGACTCAAAAACAACTAACGGAGGAACAAGAATCTGTTCTCAAAAAAGGCCTAACTTTCTGTCCAGCAAAAAGATGTGAATATACACAAACACGGATCGATCTATATCTTTTTTCCAGGAAGTTAAAATTGATGAAATTTTTCAAATCCAAAAACGTGCAAGGAAATATCAGTGTTGCACCTCAGCAGATTTCCGTCCCTGATCCAATAACAACCCTTACAGGGGATGACCTTGAAACATTATGTGTACTTTCCAGTCAAGAAACAATGGGACTAGGTGCAACTAAAGATATTTCCCGTATCCAAAGCTTTGGTATTGAACAAATTGCTCCAAAAACCCATTTCAAGCAAATATCAACCTTTGTTCCAGTTACTCCTTACGACTCTATAGATATCTTTGAGGAATCAGTGAAGAAAGATCTCATGGAATTGAGACTCTCAGAATCTACGAACTTATCCAACAACCTTACCGTGAAAGAAAGGACTGCTCTTTCACAATTAATGGATGACCCAAATATAATTTGTAAACCCTCCGACAAAGGAGGGAACGTGGTATTAATGACGAGAAAGTTCTATGTGGAGGAGGCAATGAGATTACTCTCAGACAGATCATGTTACTCTCCAATTGTTAAATCTGAGTATATTGCAAGTATCAATGAATATCATATATTGATTCAGAAATGGTTTGATCGACATATGCTCAATTTTGATGAATTTAAATATCTAACATGCCCATATCCCACTACAGCTACTTTCTATCATTTACCCAAAATCCATAAAAATCTGGACAGACCGCCAGGTCGCCCTATCGTGTCATCCATTGGGTCATTAACAGAACATATGTCTCAGTACATTGATTTTTTCTTGAGGGAGTTTGTGGTAACATTATCTTCTTATATCAAAGACACGACGCATTTCATCTGTAACATTGCCAATACACCTTGGGAGCCTGACATGCTCATGATTGTCTTGGACATTACAAGCCTCTACACAATCATTAAACATGAGCATGGTGTGAAGGCAGTGGAATATTTTTTAAAGGAGAGATCTCTCCAATTCGCTGAGCACAATATCATGCTCACTGAATTTATTCTGTTCTGCCTCAATAACAACATTTTTTTGTTTGACAAACAACACTATCGTCAGATCCAGGGTACAGCCATGGGCACCTGCTTCGCCCCCAGCTATGCGAACCTATTCGTAGGCTGGTGGGAGAGGCAGGTGGCCTGGGCTGATACATATGAACATTGGACTAAAAATATTATTTTATGGTATAGGTACATAGATGACCTGTTTATCTTGTGGAAGGGACCTAAGGATGAAGCTGAAAAATATATTTCAGCACTCAACACAAATACTTTGAATCTTCATTTATCTGGACAAATTAGCACGCAACAAGTCCCCTTCTTGGATCTTAAAGTCTTTGTCCAAGACGGGAGTATATGTACCACTCTCTTCAGAAAAGAGACTGCAGGGAATTCAGTACTAGAAGCACAGAGTAGCCATCAAAAATCTTTAAAAAACAGCATCCCTTACGGTGAATTACTACGCCTAAAAAGAAACTGTTCCCGTGAGGTGGACTTTTAATATGAAGCATCAACTGCCATTGAAAGATTTCGATTACGTGGCTACTGTCCTAACCTACTAATGAAAACTCTAAGTAAGGTCAACAAAATCTCAAGACAATCCCTACTAGACACAAACCGTGCTAAGGCTAGAACAAAATCAGAAATTTGCAGATTTATTACAACTTTCTCTAATGAGACAAATACCCTGAGAAAGATCCTTTGCCGGAACTGGCACATTCTGAAAACAGATGTAATAATAGGTGACATCTTACCACCCTATCCACAAATAACCTTCAGAAGATGTAGATCCTTAAAAGACAAATTGGTTAACAGCCACTATGAACCTATTCCTTTTGTCCAACCTATCAGTTAAGTCTCCGGTTTCTTCCCCTGTCTGAAATGTAAGGCGTGTAGGAACAGTAAAAAGGTATCTTCATATAATGTCCCTAGTATGAAAAAACCGAGACCAATCAACAAACTGATGACTTGTAATACGCCATTTTGCGTTTACTGTCTTACATGTCCTTGCCCAAAGCAATATATTGGCAGCACGATCCACCCCACAAAAAAGCGCATCCTAGAACATGCCAGAGCAATTGAAAAGCAAGACTCCTCATACCCTGTAGCGAGACATTTCGCACAACATCACAATAGTGACAGAAATCTATTGTCGTTTTTCTGCCTTGATCATGTCCCAGTCAGTGACCGAATGGGAAATCGGGAATTGAGGCTGAGGAGATTAGAATCTCACTTTATTATTGACCTCCAAACCACAACACCTTATGGTTTGAATACAGAGGAGGAACTGTCATGTCACCTAGGTAAACGCTGAAATAATATATTTTTTCGATATTTGGGGACTAAGATGGCAGAGTGTTTTTCCTGCTTCACTGTGATGAATATATTACTGTCACTTTATGCCCATACAGGGCTCAATTATGTCTAGAGAGTTTGAAATTAATCATATGTAAATATTTACTTTTTGTTGAATGCAGAATCTTGAATTATTAATTACTGTAGGCTGACTTGACTCATTTAGGGTAACAATTCGCCTAAAATTGACCGCCTGTCTATGTATTTACTTTATTGGTTCCAAAGTGCTTTTTTCACTTGTAATAATGAACTCTAGAATTATTTACTCATGATGCAAAATATATAGTATTTTTCAAGTGAACAAAAGTCCGATTTAAACTGTATTTTCAGTCTTTTCACTATGTTTATGTTTAAGTGAACCGGAACTAGATTATGTGAACCGGATATAATACTGCTCACGTAACCTGCACGTTGTAACTCAGTCGAAAAAGGCACGAACGCCGAAACGCGTCCTGGTGTTACTGCTGCTATCTCGAAACAATGCAATAAATAATCGAGAAACCTTGCTGAGTGCGGTCTCCTTCATTCTTCGAGTGAAGTCCTTGGAGCTCTATATATGTATATATATATATATATATATATATATGTGTGTGTATTCAAAAAATAAAACAAGAAATATATATATAAAAAAGGAAGATTTTATTTAAATTATTATACAAAAAATAATTCAAATAACAAATATCGTAGTACAAACAAACGTTCATAAACATTCAACATAAAATAAATGAAATATAGTAAAAAAGTATCATTTGTTAAACAATATATGTCATTTATTACTAATTAGTGCATTTAATATAAATACCAATTATTATTAAGATAAATATATTTATAATCTTCCCAGCCAACTCATCCCAAAAAATCAAAACACAACATTTAAAAATACATATGTAATGAAAATATAAATACTAAAATCCATATTAAAATAAATTACACACTAGAACAATTACACAATTATTAACAATATATTTATTTTGCATAGTAAGCAAAATAACAAATAATGTTAAAAAACAATGTTCAGTTAAATTCCATGTTACTCTTATGTAACTTACCACCCTATACCCCACTAACCCAGCAGCTTGCACACAAAATATACAAAATATAACTAAAATAAAACAGTAAATAATGTATATAATTAATAATAAATTCAATAATTAACAATTAATAAGTAACTGAAAATGATTACTTTATTAAAGGCTCTGCATAATGCCCTACAAACCCAGAATCCAACCCCTAACACCTAAAATATAAGTAAAATAAATCAGTAATAACCAATTTACAACATTAATAATCAATCACATAATCAATGAACAATTATTAATTAATTGGCAATCAATTATTAGTTAACTTCCCAACCTATCCCCCTACAAATGCAACAGCCCACTACAACAATGTAAATTACTATAAACAATTAAATTTAAAAAATGTAATAAAAAAATTCACAATGTCTTGAAATTACAAGCTATATTTTAATGAATTAATAACAATTCTCCAAAACAACACATAAAAGTAATATCTTAAATAAAAACACATGAAAATAATATTAACATTATATTTTTCTAACTGTATTACTGAAAACAATATTAAAAACACTGTTATTCTTAAAAATGATATTACTTACCCAAAACAATTATATTCTTGACAACAATATTTTTACATCATGAGATTTTTTAATCACACTATTTTTTTTCGGTATATTTTGAACTAATATTTTGTCTAAATAACCCACTCACGTGTGCCAGCTTGTTACTCGAGTTGTTATAGTCACTTGTATCATTAAGGCACCGCCTCAGGAAAGTAGTATGGTTTACTGTGGAAAATTAAGTGGTTAGTGGACGCAATCTTTCCCCACATCTGCGGGGACAGAATTGTCTAGTGGACTACATCTGTCACCACAGATTCTGGTACAGAAGTGCTTTGTGGGCCCCATGTTTTCCACACATCTGCAGAAACAGAAGTGTACAGTGGCTACAATCTTTCCCAGCATGCCCATTCAAGTGCCTGTGGGTACAAAAGACTCTAGGGGGGCCATTCTATTACAGAAGATACAGCGACAGAAGAGCTTTTGGGGCCCAGTCTTTCACTACATCTGTGGGGACAGAAGTGCACTGTGATTGCATTCTATTCCAGCTTGAGTCTTCCAAGCATATGTGGTGACAGAAGTGTCTAATGGGCCCCTTCTGTCTCCGAAGGTGCAGGGAGAGATGTACTTTGTGGGCTCAAACGTTCACCACATTTACTGGGACAGAAGTGTGTTGTGGCTGCAGTCTGTCATAGGATCTGCATTGACTAAAGTGTACTTTGGGCCTATTGTGCACTAGAATCTACGGAGACAGTAGAGTCAGCTATTGTGAAATGCAATGAAAGGCTTTTTGGCCCTGGTCTAAAGTTTTGTGGATGGCTCACCAACTACCCACTGGCAGAGGTAAAAAATACTACCCTCCCCTGCCTGACAAACTAGTGGCCACCATGTCTAGTGATCTTCACCAGCCTGGCTGGGATTTCTTTGGCTCTGAATGTTTTAAAAAATGCCTCAGTGTTTCTTGTGGCCATTCAACAAATCAAATTTTTGGTTTTACAAAAGAAAACTCCCAAAGTGGGACTAAAAATACTAATTATCCTGACATATTGGGAGTTTTCCTCCC
This sequence comes from Triturus cristatus, assembly GCF_964204655.1. Taxonomy (NCBI): domain Eukaryota; kingdom Metazoa; phylum Chordata; class Amphibia; order Caudata; family Salamandridae; genus Triturus; species Triturus cristatus. Next base: position 722,330,060 of record NC_140591.1, read on the forward strand.
AGGGAATGATAGGGTTATTTTTCAATTTTTCTCCGGCAGTCCCAATGAGATATAAAAAAGTACATCAGACTGCTCACTCTAAATAGGGTGCATGGTCTGATGTACTTGCACTGATGGTCCCACATATACTGGGGTATCGGTCTAAGGATTTCACAGACAGAACCGGTGGGGCTACCCTGGTAGAAATATGGAGGTCCGTCTGACTTAATGGAGTGGATGGATTGCCCAACAAACTCTGAATGAGGCCCTTAATCTTTACTTTTTTGTTTCTTTGGTGGTGTTAATTCCTGGATCTGCTTTGATTTATTTTGGGGGCAGACAAGTACAATTTTATGGTTTGTGTGTTTTCTAAAATATGCCAATGCTTTCCTACGTGAGTGCACATTTCTTTCTCATGTACGCCAGTCTACATGGTGCTGTTAATAGAGTTATCGACTCCATTGGAAATTTCAAGATCTCAGGTTTTCCCGTTGACCTGGTAAATTTCAACTAGAGACTCTGGGTTCTGAAAGTGATGAAATCCTTGACTGACATTCTTGAATAAATTGATAAATTTCCAAAGGAAACATTAATCAATTCTTCTGGTAACGCTTCATTGCTCAGCTGGCTTTCTGGGTTCAAATAGTAATGTGTTTTATTTGGTAGAATCTTTGAGGGTAAAGAGTAGGCCTGGGCTAAAATTCCGTTCCGCTCGCGGAAATTGCGATAATTGGACATTTTCGCGTTCCGCGGAGAGCACGAAAATGTCAAAATTTCCACAATCCGTATTTTACCGGAAATGTTTTGCTTGCTCGCACTATAAAATAATACATTTTGGCGTGCGCGCGATCGCCTTACCTGAATCCCCGCGTTCGCCGACAAGTTTTCCCGATCCGGTCGCGTTCTCCACGAGATGTTGGATTGTTGGTAGCCATTTGCGCTGTCTCGCGACAGTTCGCGCCCGCAGTAACGTCATTCGTCGCGCGATCACGTCTTTCTTCTCGCGATCATACACTGTGAGAAAAGTGAAAACAAGATGGCCGCGCCCACGAGCAACCGCATGGGTAAGTTGGCGAGCCGCGACCACGCAGAAAATACCGCGAACTGCCGGGAAAAAAACTTCCGCATCTTTGCGATATTTCCGCGTGTTTGCGGAGATTTTTAACATTTTCGCGATAATTTGCAAAAGTGAATTTTGCAAATTCCGCCCACCCCTAGTAAAGAGGCAGGGTTCATAGCTGGACTCACCTTACTAAAGCCCACTTGCACATGGAATAGTTTTGTTTAGTACTGTTCAGGCCTGGATGGTAGAGTCCATGTGGTGGCAGCAACTGTTGTTTTGCCTTCCCGCATGCTCTATCCTTGCCAGTCCACTTACTAAGCACAACAATCGACAATGAAGTATCGAGGGCAGAGGTAGACCCTTTGCAATGTTTTCCTGACATTTCTAGATGTTATGAGTACATTTTTTTGTTCTTTTTCAGGGCCCTTAGTGTGAGTGTGCTGTTTGTGAGATGTGTTAACGTTCTGTTACTGGTAGTAACTATTTATCACTTTTATGTTTTGTGAATAATAATTATCGGGCCTGATTACGAGTTTGGCGGTCCGACCGCTGTATCTCCGTGGCCCAAAGAAGACTGCAGTGACAGCGGTCTCCCGCCCACCATATTAAGATGTCTCAGATCAGCTGGCAGCAGTCTTTTTGATGGCAGTGAATTTTTTTTCATAATTTTCGATGCATGTATGTATATTCTGACTGCACACAAATACATTACACGTGTGAAAAAATACCTACTACCCATTGCTTGAGTCTGGACCATACGTGCCCAGTCCAGTCAATGGGTAAATACTATAAAACGCACTTACCTGGATTTGGATGCCAAAAGGGTAGTTTTCTTTGGGGTCAAGATGCTGCTGTGAAGGGGAGACAAGGAGGAGGAGATCCACGTTAGAGACTGAAGGGAAGAAAAGGAAATGGATGAGTGTGCACCATAAATCCTTCGCTCCTGGCGAATTGAAGCAGGTGGTTCCACTGCCACAGTTCATCGGAAAGCCGACTCTTAATTTCTGTGTACCACCCTATGGTAGCTGCTTTTCCCCGACCGATGCCGCGGCAGTCAGTGAATGGCTGGCAGTGGTGGCAGTGCTCCGGCGATCCTTCATTCTAAAATCCAACAACATTTTGATTCATGCGGAGAGTTGACTGCTTAGTGGGCGGCGGTGAATCCGATGCCAACGCAAACCGTGGCGGTGAGGTCACCAAACTTGTAATAAGGCTCTTAGTTTTGTGTTGCTGTAATTTTTTGTTTGCATTTTTATGTTGTGTATCAAATTGTTTTGAATTGTTATAGAACATTTTGTTTGTTATTTCCTGTCTTACAGTTCTTTTTTGCAGTGGCACACTGTGAGCTTTCTTCTTTATCAGTTTGTGTATTTGTGTAGCAACAGTGTTTCTTGAAAGCACTGCTGTGGTTCGACTCTTTCTTTAGAACATGTTTTAGGTTTTGTTACTTTTTCATTTATTTGTTTCCTTGTTTTCTACTATTGTTCCTGTTTTTTCTTTTTTCAACTGATTGAATAGGTGTCAGCTATGACATTTGTTATCGTATTACAACTGCTGAGGTGGCAAGCATAATGATGGAGTTCACCTCTAAAGCAGAGTCTGACACGAAGACTGCATCAGAAGCAGAAGATCATAAAGAAGATTCTGGCAGTGGCATTTCTGCCCATGCTGAATCTTTTGCATCGACTTCAACTACAGAGGATGTGGTTCACGTTTTACTGAAGTCTCTACCAACAGGTCTTCACAATGGAGCATGTGCTGTGATGCATGGGAATGGGGAGTAGATCAGCAGGCCAATATTCATATGCCTATAATTCAATACCAGTTGAAGTCTGGTTGAGCTCAACATGATCCAGCCTGTACCATCACAGTTTACTGTTGCTATTATATGTACATTAAACATGAAAAATGTTTTGTTTGTTATTTTATTCCAGTTCTTCTTGGATGGCCTTTTCATGGTGAAAATATTTCAGCAGGCGTACTTGTATGTTAACAATCTTTGAGGGATCACATTGACCGTTGAGGCACCATTCCAGGGCAAATCAATGGACATGAACCAGTGTTGGTGAGCTCTCATTTAGTTGATGAGAATAAGAAAAAAGAAGCCAACAGTCCCCTACTAGCAACTATTTTTCTTCCTACTGGTAAGAGCAGATACCACTTTCAGTTGCTATGAAGAATGCTGCATTTCAATGACAACTTCACAGCTTTGCCCGAAGGTTATTTTGGTCATGACAGGCTGCTTAAAATTCAGCCTATGTGGAACCATCTTATTGTGCATTTTGACAGCATTTATATTCCTGGTAATGTTGATGAGTCTCTGGAGATGTTCAAGGGGGGGCTGATGTTTAGACAGTATCTACCCAGCAAACAGGCTCGATATGGCATGAAACTCTGTATGCAGTGCAACGTTGCCATGTGATATGATCACAATTTTTGAGTACATAATGACAAGGATTTAACAGTCTACCCTCCTGATTGCCTTGCATCGTTGGAATGTCTGTGACAAAAGAATGCAGTATTTAGCCCGAACTGTATTTTATATTGCGGTCATAATTTTCACTTGGACAATTTTTATACTGGAATGGATTCTTCAAACAATTGTACATAGATGGCACTGTGCTTGCAGTACAATTTGCACCAACCACATGGGATTTCCCAAACAACATCTTCAAAAACCTGCAAAGGGTAAGTCCAGTGCCTTGCAGTGTGACAAGATGCTTTCATCTCAAATATGATGACGAGTGGTGTCCATATGCTCTCCAATATAAATGATGAGAATGATTTCCATGTTACTATTAGAGGCCAGACTGATGAAGTGTGCAAACTAACATGTATCCTGGACTATAAAGAGCATATGACTTGTAAGGACAGAGTGGACTGAAGGCTGCAGCCTTGCAATGTTGTTTGTAAGGCTTATGTGTGACACACAAATTTGCTGCATTTAGCAACTGTCAATGCTTTTGTGGTGTACCAAAACACCTTTCCAGAGAAAAAGTTAGCATTCTGGATCTCCAAGAGTCTGTGATGAACAGCTTATTTCTACTGTAGCACAATTGGTTGCCCCAAGCTTTGGTGTGTTGGAGAATGTATCCCCCTATATATTTGTTTTAGTTATCTTCCCCAATAATGCCTCTCTTAACATGACTCTCACCTTACATTTGAATGGTCACCTAGCCTTAGCTGCAAGCCACGAAACATTATTAGCCAGTGAATTGTGTGTTAGGAGGGGCTTCGCTCTCTGCTGCCACATGTAGAAGTGGGATACATTTGAAGACTATGTCCATTTCCATCCCTTTCCCTACTATTGTCTTGTATAGTTTTTGCCAACAACAACTTGTAGTTTTCTACCAATCAAGCATGCACTGTTCAATGCAGGGTGAAGCTCTCCCAAATTAATGTTATTTTTAACTTTTAACGTATGCTTGAAAGTAATCAAAAAGTGAATTATGACCATCCAACTGTGAACACAGATTTGAATAATTTAGTTTGGGGAACAACCTTTACAACGCAACTTTTACACCGCACTACCATTACAACGAAACTTTTACAACGCATGCGATGTTACAACGCATGCTTTTACAACGCAAGGCTTTACATCGACTTGCACTAGATGGCGTGCTAACATTAGAAATAGTGTAGTTTACTATCCAAACACCTTCCCTACTGCAACGTGGACTGGAGTTAGAATAGTAAATTACACATTTCTAATGTCAGCACGCCATCTAGTGTATGTCGATGTAAAGACTTGCGTTGTAAAAGCATGCGTTGTAACATCGCATGCGTTGTAAAACTTTAGTTGTAACAGCATGCGTTGTAAAAGCATGCGTTGTAACGTCATACATCCTTTAGTTTAGAAGTACAATTAGGAGAGATACAGTTGCATATTTTATTCAGTTACTGAGTAGTTAAGGTTAATCCTTAAAAATAACTGGAAGAAGAACCTAATTAAGGAATGCTGAGAAACTAGTCTGAGAGTTATCTGCCTTCCTGACTTTAATTAAATTTCAACCATTGCTGATAGATTAGAAGTAGGTTGAGCACAAACTGTCAGCCTGTCACCTTAGTCCTCGAAAATTCATCTGTGGAGTGCTTCAAAGTTAATTGCTGAGCTCCACCCTCTTCCATGCATACATGATCACTCTGGCCAATGTCATCTGTGTACATGACATCAACATCCTCTCCTACCCAACTTATGGTCTCCCTCTCGGACATTGTTTTAAACACAAGAAACAAGTTCACTGTCTGCCTGACTGAAGTTGCTAAGTGGATGAAAGCCAACTGTCTCAAGTTCAACGCTGACAAGACAGAACTAGTTAGCTTCAGCAAGAAAATCTCACCATGGGACTCCAGCTAGTGGCCGGCTAAACTTGGACACACTCCCAGCATTCACAGCATGAACTTCCGAATAATCATCGACAGCAAGCTGGACATTACCACACAAGTCAACACCATCACTGTATCCCGCTTCCACACCCTGAAGATAATGAGAAAGATGTTCAAATGACTCCTAAGCAACACTAGAAAAATTGTCACTCATGCCCTAGTCACCAGAAAGTTAGACTACATGAACATCGTCTAATCTGGGATCTCAAAGGAGCTCACTAGAAGACTGCAAACCATCCTGAACTCAGCAGCCAGACTCAACTTCAACTTACCAAACAGAACACCTCAGGGAGCGTCACTGACTCACGAAACCCAAACGCGCTTATTTCAAACTCCTCACACACACACATTCAAGGCACTACACAACTTGGACCTACCTGAACTGTCACATGTCTTTCCCGCCAACACCCTGACACCTCCTATCCACAGGCCCCTACTCACGCACATAACATGCATACAAAGAACAGATCAGCAGGACAGGTATTCTCTTACATTTCTCCTACAGCATGGCACAGCATTCTACTACATTCAAGAGCCTCCTTCTCTCTTCTTAAATTCCACACAAAGCTGAAGACCTTGTTTTTTAATTAACCAACTTACCATAGACGGCGCTAGGCTCACACACCTGTCATTGCCAGGATACATATAACATAACATAACAGCATGACATTGTGGATCTCTCGCAGGAGAGTAGGTGTGCATTAGATATGACATAACAGCATAATATTGTGGATCTCTTGCAGGAGAGTAGGTGTGCATTAGATATGATAATGCACCCCCTAGCTTACTAGCTGTGAGAGGTTTCTGTTTATGTTTCTTCTGAGATTTGTGGAATGTTCTTGAAGATACTGGGGTGACAATACTAGCCCAGGGAGAGGATTTCCTTTCCAGAAGAAACAAATACAAACTTGTTAGGCTTGATCAGAAGTCAATTCTTACAGCCTTTGAATTACAACACACTACAGTAAACAGCATCATGGGACATTTTGGGAATAGCTAAGTAGCTTCTAAACTGGATTGTTTTTATTGCCATGTAAGGCCCACGCTCCAATGGAGAATCTTTGAAAAGGCTGTCATCACTGTTACCTAATAATTGTCTGCTGAACAAGTGCCACACCAGCTAGCCTACCAACTGAGTTCTATGCCTACGCATTCTCTGGTTTGTTGGAGTGCTGTTTTAGCCTGGTTTCTAGTCCTTCCCTGCACGTGATCAGAAAGGTGCAAGACAGAAAAATAATGCTTAGTCTGCTGGAAAGAATTAAGTTGGCTGTCACAATGAAGGACTGCAAGAATTTTGAGTCCAATTGCCCGGTTCTAGTGCTCCTGGGAAAAAAGCCACTGTCAACTGAGTTTGTTAGAAGGTATGGAAAGTACTCTTGAGGTAATGCTGGTAACAACTTCTAGAGGATCTCATGGTGATAATTGTGTGGCACTCGAGAACATTTTTGCTTTTTGTGGAGTTTCATCATAGAATAAAATTAGCCCTGTAACCCCTATCCAGAAATGATACATCCTCCTCAGATTGGAGAGGTGCCTCACCAAAGCCAAATGAAACGCATCCTACTGAAAAATGCCTTGTGCCTGCTTCCAAAATTGCATGTGGTAAAACTGTATTGTTTTCCCAGAACAAGTCCTCTTGCCTACCTGGACTTTGTCCTAGAAGAAAAGCAAGTCATTACAGGTTCACATGTCAAAATTGGTTTGATAGCACAGAGTTCTGCATGCTAAACCACATTCAATCAGGATTACCTTTTAATCCTCCAGTAATACTGCATCCCAGTGTTAATTATACCCTTTGTATTTGTCCTTTGGTGCATCAATTTGTCTCCAGGGCTAGTCCTATTTTCTTGTTTTGGGTCTTATTTCCAGGATGCAACACAGTAATTTAGGGAAACCCCTTAAAAAAATGAAAATTCCCTTCTGAGTGTCGTGTGTTAGAGGCACTGTTTATGATGAAAAATGCTGGTGCTGCAGAATTGTATAAGTGAAACAACTCTGTATTGGGAACTCCTAATAAAAGAAAAATGTTGGTAAAAAATGCTAGCCTGGCATACAGGGATAGAAAAGTATGGATGTATGACGTTACAACGCATGCTTTTACAACGCATGCTGTTACAACGAAAGTTTTACAACGCATGCGATGTTACAACGCATGCTTTTACAACGCAAGTCTTTACATCAACATACACTAGATGGCGTGCTGACATTAGAAATGTGTAATTTACTATTCTAACTCCAGTCCACGTTGCAGTAGGGAAGGTGTTTGGATAGTAAACTACACTATTTCTAATGTTAGCACGCCATCTAGTGCAAGTCGATGTAAAGACTTGCGTTGTAAAAGCATGCGTTGTAACATCGCATGCGTTGTAAAAGTTTCGTTGTAATGGTAGTGCGGCGTAAAAGTTGCGTTGTAAAGGTTGTTCCCCGAAAAGTATTAGCCCTTGGAAATGTCAAAAACTGCTTTAAATATTAAAAATATTAACCCAGGCCTAAACAACATTCATATTCTCATGTTTATGTGGAGAAATATGTTGTTTTCTATTGCTACTCTTTTACAACACACTGTCCTTGTGCTGTTTAACCTCTTTGCTGCGGCGCAAATTCCACCGCAGCGCTGCCGCAGTGCTGGACATTCCAGTCGTGGGCATGACGTCTCCCGGTCGTCGTCCGCACACGCCCATCGTGACTCATGACGGCCGGGAGACGTCATGAGCATGGAAGAGGTTACTATAGTTTTTTTTACATAACCAGAAAACACAGTTCACTGACAAAACATTTTTCAGTAAAAACCCGTTTGTTGGAAGGTGATTAGTAGTAGGTGCAGTAAGCTAGTAAGAATACCACAATCACAAATAAAGTCTAGTCACGTTTCAATAGATTAATCCTCGCTCATATCTTTGGTAGTTTGGCTGATGAGCAGTCAGGTTTAACCTAGGAGACAGGTGTGTAAAGCATTTAATATCACCTAAACAGTAAATAAGACAAATACATGACACAATAAAAATCTAACAGTAATTTATAAAAAATATTGAATATATTTATCTTTAAAATGGCACCAAAACGAGAAAAATCCTATATAGGGAAGCGGAGATATGAATTTTTAAAGTGTAAATTAAAAACATTTGCTCTCTAGTACCTAAAAGTGTTAAGCGCTAACAGCAGCTATCTGGTCATGCTGGACCGGGACCAAAGTTTCAGGCCGACTTTGATGAAGCCCAGTTCAGATACGATGAGTGGTTGGGTCCGGTCAAGTTTTTACCTTCTAAACCTTTTACTTTTTGAAGCTTTTTCTCTCAACGACAAGCCATCAGGTCCTCGAATCCGGTTTTCGATTCAAAGACGCCGGCCTACTGTAGCGTGATGCCTCGGTGAGTCCTGGATGTCTTTGTCTTCGTTGTCGATGGTGAGGTGCTCTGGAGCTTTGGTGGGTGGGGCAAATCTGCACAGTCAGGCCAATTCGTCCACTTGAATCTCCTCATTGATGCTGGTCTTGTCATGGAGCTTTTTCATAAAAGTTGGCAAAAAGTTCACAAACTTTTAGATCTTCTTCTGAAAGATTCCTGGAGGGTCCAAAAAGGTCCACAGCACTAGCCAAGCTTTCAGAAGCTCTGGTTTACCGCTTGGGGTCTGGGACTACAACTCCCACAATGCACCTGGTCATTCCAAGTAATTTCCAGGTGAAGCTGGTCAGCTGGAGTTGTCCTTGAAGTGGATGTTGCTGGTGGCTTCTTCTAGAAACTTTCTACTTGTTGGTGCTCAGGTAGTCCACTCATAATCTTCCAAGTCAGTCAAATACCTTTTGTTGTGGTGCAGCAGGTGCAGTCCTTCTGAGCGCAGTCCTCTCTTGTGCAGTCCAAGGGTCCAGCAGGGCAGTCCATCTTCTCCAGATGTTTTCAGGCAGGGATCTTAGGTGCTCTTGCATCTATCCGATATTTATTCCCCATTCTGGGCTGGCAACAGGGGGACATACCCCAACCAATGGAGTCCAAGTTGCCCTAACGTTTCCCTACACTTCCCTTCCAGTCCATCTTCTACTCTAATTAGAGGGGCTCCCATCTATCTGGCTGGGGATCAAGTAAGTGGGTACTGGCCTTTGTCCTGTGACATCTGGGATTCTTCCTTTGAAGACAAGTTTATCTCCCCAGCCCTCTTCCTGTCACTGGCTTATCCAGGAACCTAATCTCCTCCCACCAAATGGCTGTATTGTTCTAGCTCAAGGAACCTTCACACCTAATCGGGGTGCAACTTGGCTCGGGCTGTTAAAGGATGGCCAATCAGAAGAGGCTGCTGCAGGGCTGTTTTAGGTAACCTCAGGAAAGTAAGTTCTAAAACTCCTTTCCTGCAATAGTTATAATAAATCTGACCTTGAAAAGTTGTTGGATTTATTGTAACTATTATTTGATACTTTGAATTAGGTTGCTAGCTCACTCTTGTCAAATGTTAGACTTTATTAAAGTTTAATAAAACCTTCCAATGTTAGCCTATGGAGCTAGCAGCACAACAATGGGGAAAAACGATGTTGCCTGTTTTCCCTCAACAGGGCATATAGAACATATTTTTTAATGTCCCCCTTATTATAACAAGGCACCCTGCTCTTGGGGCACCTAGAGCAGACCTTAGGGTTAACATATATGTAATAAAAAAGTAGTTTTAGACTTTGGAAGTACTTTTAATTCCAAAGACTAATTTGAATACCGATTTATTTTAAAACCAGCCGGCAACATAAAGCTGAATTTAAAATGACAGCAGACACCACAGCTGTGCATTAAGTCCACTGAGGTCTCTAAACCTACATGCCCTACCATATACTAGGGACTTACACATAGGTTGTCTGAACCAATTGTAATTACATTGATTACTGTTAGACCTGGTACCATTGGTGTGAGTCTCCCTTCCATTTTTTCTGATTGCCTTGTCTGTTTTTGATATGTTTTGCTTGTTTAGATGCTTTGGGCACTGTGCCACTGCCATTCAGTGCACAGTGCAAGTGCTCCCTATGTTAAATTGATGTATTGATTAGTAACTCCATGATTGGGTTATTTGATTTACTTGTCAGACCCTAGTACAGTGCGCCAGGTGTGCCCAGGGCTTGTAAATCAAATGCTGCTGGTGGGCTTGCAGCACTGGTTGTGCCACCCACAGAAGCAGCTTGTAAATTGTGTCTCAGGTCTGCCATTGCAGAACCTATGTGCAGTCTGGTACTGCCATGCTGACTGACCAAGTGCACCCACTTGCCAGTCCCTAAACCTTCCCTTTTGTTCATATCAAATACCCCTATGGTAGGCCCAATGGCAGGGTGCATTGTAAGTATAAGGTAGGACATGCTCTGGTGTGTGTGGCATGTCCTAATAGTGAACTACAGCCATTTTCCTTTTTCACTATTGCAAGGCTACCTGTTCCCCATAGGCCAGAATGGGAAGTTTGATTATTACATCTTATAATTCTAACGGACTCAGGGAACTAGGAAGAAATTCGAGTTTAGTATGCCTGAACTCAGAATGATAAAATACATATTTTAGTGTAGTTGGTTTTAACTCTTTAACCATGGCACAAATTCCGCCGCGGTGCGGCCGTTTAGCGGAGTGGGCGGGGCCGCGTCGGCCAACGGATGTGCGCAACACTACAGAGGTAGTGCTCACAACGGCCGTTGGCCGACGAACGCACGCAACAGGTTAACATTCTGTGTTTGAAAATACCACTTTTAGAAAGTAGGTATTTTCTTGCTTAACTGTCCAAGCCTGCCTCTGCTAGGTTGTGTATTGTGTGTCTGGTTCTGTGAGTGACAGGGGCTGGGAGATTCCAGGAGAGAGGGTGAGTCAGTACAGGGCTGAATAGAGAGATCTGCATGTAGATGGGTGGGAGGAGCTGCACCTGGGACCTGAATAGGGCTGTGCCTCCCCTCCACAATGCTGGCTCCACCTCCTGTGGTGCGTCTGATGTCCCTGGCCTACACTGTGAAAGGAAAGAAGGAGTCATGTAAACAAAGTGCTCCAGGACTGAGCAGAACTGGTTTGGACTAGGCAAAGGCCTCTCTGCCTTCAGAGAACAAAGAGAAAAGTAGTATAAATATGGGGACCCAGACCCCAAGACTTTAGATCACTTCTGGAACTACAACAAGAAACCTCTGCCAAGGAGAAGAACCAAAGGAAGCTGTAGGAGATGACTGCCCCCTGCCAGTGTGCTGTATTGCTGGGTTAGTCTACAGTGGTGTCTTCAGTGCCAAGGAGAGGAGAAGGAACTTTTGTGTGTACTTCATCATCTTGCAGAATATTTCTCTAACTTGTGCTTGCCTCCTGCTGATGTCTCAGAGACAACAGACTTCACCACCAGCTCCTTCTGAATTTCCTTGCTGGGAATTCTATCTGCAGAAGCCTGCGTGTCGCTGGGAGCTGGAAGCACTACGCAACAAGAAGAAGCGTGTCGCCGCCGCAGCTGTAGTCATTGCATCACCAGAGAAGCGTGCGCCGCCACATCTGCCAGAAGGGTGCCTTCGTCGCAGCTGTCTGCTGTCGCATCACCGGAAAAGCGCGTCACAAACGTGAGGGTCGCCGTCGCATCATCGGAAAAGCGTGTCGCAGGGCCTGTCGCGGTTCCAAAGTACAGAGTCGCCGCAAGGCTGTCAGGGCATGCCTGCATCGTATCAGCACTCTTTGCATCAAGGGCGCCATCTTATTGTATCGCACCGGATTGTCGCATCGCATCAAGGCGCCATCTTGCTGCATCGCAACCGGGCTGCAGCACGAGAATCTACACATCACCTCCTCTCCGGTAAGGATCAAGACGCATCCCCTACTCTGCGCAAGCATTGAGGCGCGACGCATCATCTCCCCCGAAGTAAGGAACAAACACATCTCCAATGCTGCGGGCCTTTTGTTTATTTTGCGTTACGCATTCAGTTACTTTTGTGAGAACTGTGTTGCATTTACCAACAATTTGAACTGAGCTAATTCTAACATCTTTAAGTCAATTTTGAGTACAGTATTGTGGATTTTTGTCGTGTGTGGTCTTGTGTTAAGTCTATATAGAGAATAGTTATTTTTATAAAACCTGTGTGGTGTCCATCTGTAGTGTTTTCACTGTATTACTGTGAAATAGAGTGCCAGACATCCCACAACCACTCCAGCAAAGGTCTGATTTGCTCTTGTCCCAGCTAAGAATTCTCACGGGGTGTAATACCAGTGTGAGAAGACTTTAAATGCGGATTCCGCCCCAGTCGTGCTATGTGCAGTGTGATGGGTTCTATAAAGTATGTGTTCCCATTCCTTGTGGGTTAGTGGCCTGCCCAGCTCGGTTTCCCAGCGTTCTTATGCCTTTGTGCGTTGTTCAGTGGATCGCGCTGTAATCATGGTATACAGTTCCGAGATGAGACGGCGATCGTCGCGCTTGCGGAGCAACCATTTTTCAAGCCTGGTGAGGGGGCGGGACATTTGAGCATAATTGGAAGGAGCCGTGATTCAGTCATATAATTGGCAATAGGCATAGTTATCAGTCGCTAGGAGGCCATAGTCTTTCTTAAGCTGCTCAAATGGGGCCAGTCCCTCTGTTTCGAAAAGAGACCCCACCCTTTTGTAGCCTTCCTCCCTCCAGCTCTGAAAGACCGCCGATGCTTGTCCTGGGGGGAAGTCCGGGTTATCCACAATGGGGGTCATAGGCGAAGGGAAAGATGTCCATCCCTTCTTTACAGCCACCATATCCCAGACCTTAAGAGTCGGAGAGGTGACAGGAGAGGAATATAATCCCCAAACCCTGTGCTTGCGGGGCAACCATAGCTCTCTCCAAATATTGATGGCCACTCCCATCTGATCCATAAAGTTAGTAGCCTCGGATCAGAGGAAGACCCACCCCGCCTTGGTTCTTCGAACAAACTATCTGTGACAGTGAGAGTCGCGTTTTTCCCCCATGCAAACTTATTAATGAGGGTCTGCAGTTGTGCTATAGCCCGTGGTGGGGGTGACATCGGGATTGTTTGAAAGATATAAAGAATGCGCGGGAATACCGTCATTTTCACCGCCGCAACCCTCCCAAACCAAGCTAGATTCAAGCGCGACCAGGCATCCAGCACCTTGGCCGTGTGGTCTATGAGGTTCGTATAATTAAGGGCAACCGTCTGAGCAATGGTCGGGCAGACAGATTCCTAGGTACGATATGTCTCGCTGGGACCATTGGAATGGGAATTGTTGCTGGAAGGCGTCCACCAGGACCAGGGGAACCGTCAAGTTCAGTATGTTGAATTTGTCCGAGTTGACTTTAAACCCCGACACATCACCAAAAGCAAGGAGTTCATCAAAGAGAGCTGGTAGGGTCGATTGGGGGTTGGTAAGGGAGAGGATAACATCGTCTGCATAAAGACTTATTTTATGAAAGCCCACTCCGAATTTCAAGCCTTCTATGCGCTTATCCGCTTGTATACGTTGGGCCAAAGGCTCCATATAGAGCGCAAATAAAAGAGGGGATAGGGGGCAACGCTGCCCGGTTCCCGGGGAGATTGGAAAGGCGGCAGATCTATTGCCATTCACCCTCACAAAGGCTGTGGGTGCACTGTAAATGCAGCGAATCCACTTGTTAAAGTTCTCCCCGAATCCGAAGCAGCGCAGGGTATCAAACAGATAGGTCCACCCCAACCTGTCGAATGCCTTCTCGGCATCAATGGCCAGGAAGAAGGCCTGCCTGCCTGACCGCTGTTTGCTATCCATGAGGTGGAAAAGACGTTTAGTATTGTCTCCCCCTGTCATGTGGGAATAAAACCCGACTGATCGGGGTCGACTAGTTCTGCCATGTGCGGATTTAAGCGCGCTGCTGATATGCCGGCAAATATCTTCGCATCGAGATTGAGGAGGGATATAGGCCTGTAGGAGCCGCAGTCTTGTGGGTCTTTAGCAGGTTTTAGAATAACCGAGATAGCAGCCTCTGACATGGAGGGTGTCACCGCCCCTGTCTCTAAAAAGGAATTGAACAGTTTAGTTAAAAAGGGAGCCAGCTCTCTACAAAATGTCTTATAAAAAGAGGCAGAGAATCCATCGGGGCCTGGCGATTTGCCCAGTTTCAATCTGGCAACGGCCGAAATCACCTCCTCTATGCGAATATCAGAATCAAGTAAATCGGCCGCAGCCTTGGGGAGCGGGAGATCTCACAGGTATTCAGGTACGCAAGCGGGTCCCGTGCCGGTGGGTCCTACCCAGTATATAAGTCGCCATAAAATGAGCGGAAGGTGTCCACGACGTGTGTATCGGCACTGTGTTCATCCCCGTTGCGATCCCTAATCGATTGAATCATAGTTGTCTGAGTTCGGGTCCGTAATCTGTGGGCCAGCAGCTTACCACACTTATCACTGCAAAGGTAGAATTTGTGGCGAAGAAGGGCGTATTCTGCCCTGTCGAGGTCAAGATGTTTCAACAGGCGCCTACGTTTTTCCAATTCCCTCCACACCCTCGGCACCCCAGTTAATTTGTGTATGACTGTGAGCTCCCCCACCCCTTTCTCAAGCTCGCTATGCTTCTCCCTCCGGCGTTTATTATCTGCTGCAGATATAGCGATAAACTCACCCCTCGCGACTAGTTTCAAGTCCTCCCATACTGCTGAAAGCGGCACGGAACCCACATCATTAAGCTGTAGGTACTCCTCCAGTTTTTGCTTGATGCGTTGGACTGTGTCTGCAGAGTGTAGGAGACTCTCCCGTAGGCGCCACCCAGGGGTGATCACATGCGACGCCTGTGCAGGTACATGTACAGTGATGAGAGCATGATTGGACAAGGATCAGGGCTTGATCGTGGCATTATACAGGAGATGTGCTAAGGGCGTGGAAGCTAAAAAGTGATCAAGTCGCGCGTAAGTTTTGTGGCCTGCGGAATAGTAAGTGTAGTCACGTACCCCAGGGTGTTGTGCGTGCCATACATCGTGTAGCCCGTTATCCACCAACCACACCCGCCCCATGAAGAGAATGTCCCTGTTTATTGCATCCTTTGACCCGATCATCCAGCACCGTATCCATCACTAAGTTAATGTCCCCCCAACCAGTATTGCAGCATCTTGTGTCGAAAGGACCTCAGTGAGAGCCGTGAGGACAAAGGGTTCCTGCTGTGTGTTTGGCGCATAAAGTGATGCAGCAGAGAAGAACATCCCTCCTCATTGTACTCTAAGCGCTATCAAACAACCTTTGATCGCTGCAACCGTCGCTACTACCTTACCCGGGAAATGCGTCCCGACCAGAATCGCTATCCCATTTTTCTTAGTTGGGCTGGCCGACCAAAATTGCTGCGGGAAACGCCTAGTACGCATACGTGGGGTATCTTTCGAGAGGAGATGCATCTCCTGTACGAGACAGATGTCGCCCCCAGTGTTTTCGAGTAAGGATAATACTGCTGCTCTTTTGACGGGGCTATTTAGGCTCCATACATTAAGGTTAACTATCTTGAGGGCCTTCCCCATCGAGTGAGTGTGGTGAGTGATCGTGCTGGTGTCGCGGCCTCCCACCAACACAACGTGGGTCGAACCAAGAGCCCCCCCTTTTGTCTGAGAGGCGATGCCGTAGAACTCACTGGTGCGGATTACCCCAAACAGAAACCCCAGCAACCCCAAGCCCCAAAGGGAGAACAATCGTCAGAACCTGGAAATAAAACAAAACATGACCAAAGTTCGTCAGAGAATGGAGGACCCAGAAGGTCATGGCTTAAGCAGCAATCCAGTCTGTAGGGAGCAGAGATCGTCCCTCCCTGTCAGCGGAGAGGTTGTCAACGGGCATCAGGGATAACCACCTGTGCCCCCCCAGCAGCCCAACATACTACCCACCCCGGTGCAGTCTAAATGTGCCACTCAAGGGGTAGCTGGAGAGTCCGATGGCTGTGAAAGGGAGGAGAGCACTGCCTCCCTCTCTTTGGTCAATGTAGCCTGGTCAGGTTTCAAGGCGGTAGCCGACTTGCCCACTCTCTGCCATCTTGGCGCTCGATGAGGGCCCCGTTCTTTAGGCTTCTCCACCTGCTCCGCTGTCGATGCGCTGTTGAGGACGAGGACATTGAGGGCTTCTGTAAGTGAGCGAATCTGGTACAGCTTCCCTTGGAATTTACAGATGATGCGGAAGGGATGACCCCAGGAGTAGGGGATTCCCTTCTCGCATAGGTGTGAGGTGACCACCCTGAAGTCATGTCGCTTAATCAGAGTGAAAGCCACCAAGTCCAGGAAAATAGAGAGCGTCTGGCCGCGGAACTGAACTGTCTGGGATGCTCATGACCACCGTATTATTCATTCTTTTATCTGGAAATTATGGACGCACAAAGGAATGTCCGGTGGCAGAGCCTTGTTTCCCTGTGGAAGACCCACGCTGTGTATCGGGTCCATGTGGAGGTCATTCGGGCCCTCTTCTCCTAGGATCTGCTGAAACAGAGCCCCAAATAGGCCCTGAGGTTGTCCCCTTCCTCTCGCCATGCACACCTCTGATCCGTATATTATTCTGCCGGGAGCGGTTCTCCAGATCTTCCACCTGGGCCTGGAGGTCGAGGTGCTGTTTCTGGAGACGCAGCATGTCTTGCTGCAATTGGTGGAGTTCTTCTTCCCATCTGAGCTTGTGGTCCTCCAGCGTGACCACAAGTTCTCCCACCTCATCGAGGTCCCTCCGTACCTACCGAAGATCGGCGGCTAGCTGGTCCTTGAGCTCCTGAATGTCCTCCTTTATTGCAGCAAATAGTTCCAGCATGAACGTTTTGGTGGCTGGGCCATCCTCACCATCCATCGCCCCCTCTTGTTTCTCACTAGTAGAGGCAACGGCCCCCTGCTGTTTCAGGAGCATGTCTTTTAGTGTCTTGTCCCTCTTATTGTGTGCCACTGCCATGACACAGGTGGTCAACTTCTGAGCCCCCCTCAATCCCAGCCCACAATGATAGTCCACCTCCTCTGGGCCAGTTCACCGCGGAGCAATGCCCGGCATAGGCACCGTCAATGGATCAGTATCTCTCCGCCTGTTTGCAGGTGTCCTCAGTGGGTCTGCCCCCAGTGGGCTGTAGAAGGGGGGCCAGGGTTGGATGGGCCGGCTGTCTGAACCCACGTGCTGGTGCAAGGGCTGTGATCTCCAGCTAGGCAGGTGCCAATGAATCCGCAGATGCCTCAATGTCTCCCACTAAGTCCTGGCCTGTCACGGGCACAGAGCTGAGGAGTGATCCGCGGTGTCGCTCCGTACTGCCTCCCGGGTCCGCCGGCCTCTACGCCCAAGTGATGCTACACAGCAGCAATCTGTACCCCCGAGAGCTTCCAAGAGGACCAGCTAGCCGTCAAGGCCCAATAGGCCTCACATGTGCCGCTAACTCGGGTCGATCCAGCGAGCAGCAGCCGCCTCTGTCAAAGGCCCCCAAGGCTGTCCTCTCTGTGATGTGCCCCCGTCTCTTCTCCCAGCTTGGTGCATGAAAGTTCCACAGGGCCTGGCGAACTCCACTGACCCCCCACTCCCCAGGCGTGCCGGGGCCCTCCTCTGTAGCCTGGGATCCGCCACATTGAAAGCAGGTCCCCAGTCACCACTGTTGTTGGGGGTCTCTCACCCCCTTGTTTCAGGGGAAGTCCACCCCACCTCGTGGCAGCAGAAGCCCGCAGAGAAGCAAGCGCGGGCCGCACACGGATCCAGGCAGTCAGCAGGAGCTCTAAGATGGCGGGGCTAACAAAATAGCGGTACCCCAGTTCCTCCACTCCCCAGCCGCCTTTCTTGCCTGCCCTCACCTCTTGTAAGGCTGCTGATCGCTGTGTCCCAACATTCCGGGTCCCACCAGCTCTTCTGCCCTGCTCACCAGCCGGTTTCTGCACAGCGGCGGCCTCCCAGCGATCCGCGGCTGAGCCACTCCACCCTGTTCTCGCTTCAGGCCCGCTCGCTCCTTCCTCCCGGCCTCCGATCCGGCCCACCGTTCAGGCACCAACAGGACGCCGTTTTCACCCTGACCACTCAGCAAACAGGTACGGGATCGGTCTCCTAAGCCACCCGGTCTTGTTTCAGTGCTCGAGGGCACCGGGATGGGGCAGGAGAACAGAGCTGTAGGTTAGCGGTGCCGGAGGGACACGATCCTGTGTCCCACCGTGCCGCCATCTTGGCTACGCCCCCGAATTGTACATTTTAAGATGAAAAATGAAAAGGCTACACTTAAAGAATGCAGTAAAAAAGTATATAGTTTAAAGCTGTACCTCATTTCAGAGTAAAACCACAGTGGAAAATACCAGGCTATTGAGTTTGACTTTAAGCTGAGAAACCTGAGTTTTATTAGTTTCCAAACTGAGGAACCACTTTCCCTAGAAAAATCTGGGGAAATTTAACAATAACACAGAGCAAAATGGGCAGTATTATTAGAGTAGATGCAACTAAAGGCACTATGATATATATACCAGTAGAGTTTCTAGGTGATAGGCAGAGGTATAATTATAAGGGTATTAGCTGGGATACTGGCTGTGGTATAGGTTGAATAGGGGTACAAAGGTTAGGTAGGTGTAGAGATACAAGTGTATACGTGGCATAGATGCATTTCTGTACCAGGAAATGTGCAAAGGCAGATATCGTAGAGTACAAGTGGGGGCAGAGGTACCAGGGTATTCTCAGAAGTAGAAGTACTAAATTATTGGTAGTGATACGGGCATTAGGATATGAGCAGGATCAGAAGTTCCATACCATAGGTAGTATTTAATGCACTAGGATAAAGGCAGATGCAGATGACTGGGAAAAAGAAGAATTCACGAAGAAAGAGCAGGAAGTGACTTCAGTATAGTATAAGAGATTAATGCAGATGGAGAGATACAAGGAGGATTGTGGTTGAAGAAGAAAGGATTAAGATAGACAGGGAGGAACAAGAAAGAAATATGATGACCCTCCCCCCAAAAAAGCAAGAGACCTCCATGATCTTGAAAAAAAATGGCTGATTGGATCGATCTGTATTAACCATGATAGATTTGATGTCTTAGGACTGGGAATCTTTCGGACAAATGAGAGGAAACAGGTATGTGGTAAAGGTTTCTTTAGATCAGGTTACATCCAGAGTCACCTATCACCAAGTTATAATGAGGTCTTTACAAGGTTTGGGGATATTGTTTTGAGATGTGTGAAATGGCACAGTAATCTATCTCACAAATCTAATATATCTTGTGTCCTCTAATCTTTTAGAAGTACCTGAACTTTTTGCCTTAACAATACCATACCATGAATAAATCCTCTTTTGGCAGCGGTCCAAAAATGTGTAACTTATGCTACCTGCTGTCTGCTGTAGTTCCATTCTTACTATTCTCAAATCTGAATGTAAATACCTTCTATGTAAATGATTCTAAACCATCCAACACTTTAATTGTGTACCTTTGCTACTACTATAACATCACAGCTTTAATGACCTCTTTGCACACCATCTTGACTTCTATCTCCCTTCTTCTAGTATTAGTGTTTCTGTCTTCAGATAACTACTTTGTATATATTGTATATACCTTACTGTCCCTATACCTCTCAGAACATACCTCCTATACATCCTTACTTATGATGGCAATAGATCTTCTTTAACTGAACAGTTTAATATGTGTATGTACTTTCTCTCAGTCGCTAGATCCTTCAATGTCATTTAAACTGTGCATTTTAATTTCCGTGCTCTTCTTGTAACACATTGATAGCCTCTGTGCATTTTACAGGTATACAAAAATAATATATATACCAATAGCAATACGTAAGTCACTGATCAAAGTAATTTTCAGCTGCTTTTTCCAAACCATTGAGGGGAAATACCAAATCCTATCCATTTTTTTGTAATATTGTTATCACCATCAACTTCACATGTGCACAATCTAAACTCCTAGAGCCTGTTTGTGTTTGCTTTTGACTGTAAATCCTATTTTAGGAGTCTGTAAATTATTATCGACTAAGGGATCGGCATTTGGAAAAGTATCAATTTCTTCTGACTCACAGGTAACTAAACATTGAAAAATTACTGACTTCTAAGTTAGGGTGATAAGCCATTCCTAAAGGGTTCTCTTTTACTTTGTGAAATAAACATTTTAATTTTTCGGGGGAGAGTATATGGGGGTCCAAGAGCCCACTGCCAATTCTCAAACAAACGTTTTAAAACCATTTCACTTTCTTTTAGAAAGACAGCCCCATTTCCTTTAAAGAAAACAGGCTCCATTTTAAGACAAAAGAGTTTACTTTATAAAAATGCAATCACAGACATTGTGGTCTGCTGATCCCATGAGGCCACCATCCCTTTTATGGTAACCGATTGGAGTAAGTCACATTTTGCAACTTACCTCATTAATATTCATGGGATAGGTCAGATTGTGATTCGCTCCTATGGGAAATTCTGGGCACAATTCAACACTGGTTGCAAAAATACTGGTTACAATTTGTGACTACTATTTTGCGACCATTGTTTTGTTCATCAGACTCAACAGGCTGTACTTTTATCCCACAAAAGGATTTCAGCCAGTCGTATCAACTTTCAATGACCAATGTTTACCTGATTGCATCTCAGGAAACCACTGAGTTACTAATTATCCACTACAACTAGACTACCCATCGACTGTGCACATTCCATCTTGGCACACAGAAAGAATACGTGAATCACATATTTAACCTGTAAATTATTATTGAAAGTCTAGAAATTAGGCAAATAAACGATAATACTTTTACCCTTCCACACAGATCCCCAAATACAGGAATTTCAGAGATCTTAGTTTTCAGAAAATTGGAAAATCTCATTATATTACCATTTGGTGCCTACTCCTTCTACTACCGGATTATGGGAACAACTCGTCTGATTTAGATCGAGTTATGAACTTTAAATTTCCTGAGTTACATCTTCGGCATGCTTTTTATTCTTTACTCATGTGTAGTCGGAAAACACATTTGGAGTTCCAAATCTTGATCAAAGTTTCCTCACATAGGAATATGAAAAAGGATGTCTAAAAAACCCATTGCCAGAGATTACCAATCAAAATAAACTTGAAAATTAAATACGTATTGCCTTGCCTTCCCTGATTCTGATTAACAACCCAAAGTTGATGTGCCTTGGTGACGCCTGTTGTTGACATACTAACTAAGCAGCAGCTTCCATGTGTGGCTGGGTGTTTGAGGTGCTACAGCAAGAACTGCAGATGTAAACAGTTACAGATTTGAATAGTACTCCAACAGTCCCAAAAGATCTCTGCAGCCAATGTCCATTACCACTTTCACAGCAGCCATGGCTAGAAGGTTCTATGACATAATTTCGACAGACAGAAAATCGACCTACAAATATATTGCAACAAAAATATCGATGTCAAGAATGTCGACATCCTATCTACAATATGGTAAGTACAAAAATATTGAAAATTAAATATGTCAAAAATATCGTTATTAAAAATATCGTTTTTCTTTTACTTTAAAAATATATGTAAAATAAACCAAATTATACTTAGAAATTAAATAAACAGAATTAAATATATTGTATAATATTTAAAATGTATAATTAATATATATAATTTAATAAAACTTTAATTAAACATATATATATAATATATAATATATATACTTACTTAATAATTAATTTTAATAATAATTTCTGTAACGTATAAATTATTAAATGTTTTTAAAAATTACCAATACATCTATACACATAAAACAATAACATTAATAAATATTTAATAATTACATATAGCAAATAATAATCAATATTTTTAATGTGAATAATTTTTATTATTAATGATATATTACAATAGCACAAATAATACAAAACATATTAAATATCAGACACAATAAAACTACTAGTCCAACTCCAACAAAAACAACAGTAAGGAAAATGTTGGATACCGTAGGGGTAAAAATTACTATTCCAACTCCAAAGAGTGCAACAGTAGGGAAAGCATTGGATAGCATAGGGTTAAAATTACTATTCCAACTCCAGAGAGTGCAATAGTAGGGAAAGCGTTGGATAGCGTAAAGGTAAAAATTACTATTCCCACTCCAGAGAGTGCAACAGTAGGGAAAACATTGGATAGCGTAGGGGTAAAAATTACTATTCCAACTCCAAAGAGTGCAACAGTAGGGAAAGTGTTGGATAGCGTATGGGTAAAAATTACTATTCCAACTCCAGAGAGTGCAATAGTAGGGAAAGCGTTGGATAGCGTAGGGGTAAAAATTACTATTCCCACACCAGAGAGTGCAACAGCAGTGAAAACGCTGGATAGCGTAGGGGTACAAATTACTATTCCCACTCCAGTAAGTGAAACAGTAGGGAAAGCGCTGGATAGCGTAGAGCTAAAAATTACTATTCCAACTCCAGAGAGTGCAACAGTAGGAAAAGCGCTGGATAGCGTAGGGGTAAAAATTACTATTCCAACTCCAGAGAGTGCAACAGTAGGGAAAGCGTTGGATAGCGTAGGGGTTCAAATTACTATTCCCACTCCAGTAAGTGAAACAGTAGGGAAAGCGCTGGATAGCGTAGGGGTAAAAATTACTATTCCAACTCCAAAGAGTGCAACAGTAGGGAAAGCGTTGGATAGCGTAGGGGTAAAAATTACTATTCCAACTCCAGAGAGTGCAATAGTAGGGAAAGCGTTGGATAGCGTAAGGGTAAAAATTACTATTCCACTCCAGAGAGTGCAACAGTAGGGAAAGTGTTGGATAGCGTAGGGAAAAAAATTACTATTCCAACTCCAAAGAGCGCAATAGTAGGGAAAACGTTGGATAGCGTAGGAGTAAAAATTACTATTCCCACTCCAGTGAGTCCAACAGTAGGGAAAGCGTTGGATAGCGTAGGGGTAAAAATAACTATTCCCACTCCAGAGAGTGCAACAGTAGTGAAAACGCTGGATAGCATAGGGGTACAAATTAGTATTCCCACTCCAGTAAGTGAAACAGTAGGGAAAGCGCTGGATAGCGTAGGGGTAAAAATTACTATTCCCACTCCAGTAAGTGAAACAGTAGGGAAAGCGCTGGATAGCGTAGGGGTAAAAATTACTATTCCAACTCCAGAGAGTGCAACAGTAGGAAAAGCGCTGGATAGCGTAGGGGTAAAAATTACTATTCCAACTCCAGAGACTGCAACAGTAGGGAAAGCGTTGGATAGCGTAGGGGTACAAATTACTATTCCCACCCCAGTAAGTGAAACAGTAGGGAAAGCGCTGGATAGCGTAGGGGTAAAAATTACTATTCCAACTCCAAAGAGTGCAACAGTAGGGAAAGCGTTGGATAGCGTAAGGGTAAAAATTACTATTCCCACTCCAGAGATTGCAACAGTAAGGAAAGTGTTGGATAGCGTAGGGAAAAAAAATACTATTCCAACTCCAGAGAGTGCAATAGTAGGGAAAACGTTGGATAGCGTAGGAGTAAAAATTACTATTCCCACTCCAGTGAGTCCAACAGTAGGGAAAGCGTTGGATAGCGTAGGGGTAAAAATTACTATTCCCACTCCAGAGAGTGCAACAGTAGTGAAAACGCTGGATAGCGTAGGGGTACAAATTACTATTCCCACTCCAGTAAGTGAAACAGTAGGGAAAGCACTGGATAGCATAGGAATTCTATAAACATAATAACCAATTAAATAATTAGTTATAAAAAAATAGCATATTAATAATTAATTTACAAAATATTTATTCTTAAATACCAATTATTTAAAATAAATATTTATATAAATAACTTTAAATTACATCCCACACTATTCCCCTTTTAACACACAACACACTACACATACAAAATACAGAATACATTTAAATATCAGTTTATCTATTATTTACAATTAATAATACATTCTTTATAATTAATATACTTATTATTTACTAATGTATACATATTAACTACCAAATTACAATTATTCACAAATTAATTATTAATTAACAATACATTAATTAGCAATAACAACAAATAACATGAAATAATAAATTATTTATATTTACTATATTTAACGTACTACTACCAATTAATTACCAATTAATAATTAATTAACAATTAATTATTATTAATTACAAGTAAATAAAAATTATCAGTAATTATTTGAATTTAATTACATCCCACCCTATTTCCCTATAAACCCACAACCCACTGCACATAAAAATTCACATAATTAATTTAATCATCAATTAATCACTTAATAAAATTAAATCACCAATTAATTAGTAATTAACAATTAATTAATTAACAATACCAATAAATAAATATTAATATTAAACTAATTATAACTTATATAATTAACCAATCAATAAAATTAATTTACAATTAATAATTAATTAACAATTAATTAATCAATTAATATATTTAATTTACAATTAGTAATTAATTAACAATTAATTAATCATAAATACCAATTAAACAATACATATTAATTAATTAATTATAATTAAATTACTTCCCACCCTATTCCCCTATAAACCCACAACCCGCTCTGATACTAAAACGCTAAATTATATTTTAAATAATTATTAATCTCTAAACATTTATTTTTAAATGTATTAAAATACATTACAATAATCTTTAACATACAAATAAAATACATATTAAAATACATTACACTAATAAAATATCGATATTATTGACATCGAAATTTTTCATTACGATATTACTTACATCTATATTAATGACTTCGATATTATTAACTTCGATAATACTTACCTTGGGGTCGATATTCTGTCCATCGATATTCTTGACTTCGATATTCTTTACCTACGATATTAACAACTCGATATACTTGTAGGTCGACATTTAAAACTCGATATTTAGACTAACCACCGGCTAGAAGTAGCATACAAAGAGAACAGTAAATCTGCAGTCAGGAAGCCTTGATTTTCCCTTCAGTTGATACCCACCCATACTCCCAGCTGTAGAACAAAAACTGCAGCCATGGGTGTGCTTAGTAATGCAATGAGAATCCAGGCGTGGTGAATGTTTGTATTTCCCCTAAATTAGGGTAGGGACTACTCAAAGCTGTCCTGGGGAAAGGCTGTGCCTTCCTGAACTCGTATAGTGGTGATCCTGTAGTCCTGGGGCCACCACAACAGGAGAAATAGCCAAAAATTTGGTCAGAACAATGCCGCCTCACAAGGCATTACGGGGGGCTACTCCAAAAGTGCAGTGAATTAAATAGAAATAGCTCCCCTGCTGAGATGGGAGAGCCTTTTGTTTTTAACTTACAGCCTCACGCTGCGCTTTTTGTCTCAGGGTGCCCGGTCCCAGCTGGCCACCCCGCGTGCAAAATCTCAACTTTGGGGAGCAGCTCTGGAAGCCCACCCCAGGCTGCCCCCCGGGCTCACTGTGCCGGCCGCACTCTGGTGGGCTGCCCCTGTCCCCTCTTGCGGGCTGGTGTGTCAATGGTGGCTGGCCTTCCTTGATATCTGGGCCCAGGGATGGGGACCTGGGACCCCCACTGCTTCTCATGGGGAGTGGTGCAGCGCTCCCTCACCATCCTTGTTTGTTCTCCTGTCTCTTAAGGAATCAGGAGTCAGGGACGGGGTCCTGGCTCCCTAAGATAGAAATACTCCTTGGGAATGGGGTCCTCAAGCAAATATAGGAAATGGAACCGGAGGCCCAATGTAGCCCCTCTCCCCTGGAATAAAAGGACAGTTGCTTTGTACCAACTCTGGGGCCTGTCCGACCCCAGGGGAATTGTCCGCTGCAGTCAAAGGTCACCAAACCACGAACTCCATCCACCAGGGGTCGTTGCAGCAACCCTTCTCACCTCCAAAGCAGGGCATTCCTCAAAAGAGCTGGTTCTCCTGGTTCCCAGCCCCAGCTCTCCTCCTGCTCTTGGTTTCTGGGCACAGGTATACTCACTGGTATTGGGGTCAACTGCGCAGCGTCCTTAGTCCTGAATGGGGGTCATGGGGTTCCTCCTATGTTCTCTATGGCTCTCCAAGGATCCAGCAGCAAAGTGTAGAAAAATCGTCCTTTTGTGTGGGGTGGCTTTTGCTCCTGCTGATGGAGAGAAGTGTAATTAACTCGACACAGCAGGGTGACAAAAAGCCTGGGCTCTGATCTTGAGCTGAGCCAGTGAGACATGAAAACTCTGGATAACCCATAAGGTGTACAGATATAATTTTGGAAGTTGCATAATTGAGTGTGCACATGTGTTAACATGTAGACAGCCAAGTGCCTTTTGCCCTTGTTGCGTTGCAGCGGCCTTATCTTAGAAGGTGGACACTAATGGTAAACATGCACAGTCCATTCGCCATGTGATTACCGTGGGTGAGACACATGTAGTGAGACTCATCAACAGTAAAATGTCCAGAACCAGGCGATCGAAAAAGCAATGAATCGGGATGTACTGATGAGCGGAATCCAAATGCAACACCATGTATGGTGCAAATCTATGTGAATGGCAGAGGGCACATTTGGAAAGTAATGTTAATCGTGCACTTTTCACACTAGCTGAGTCTTAGAAGACTAATTTTAGTTGCAAATGTTATTATTCTTCTGCCATTATTGTGGTTGGTGTGTAGAAGGAATGGTTCATCGGTACCAGTTAGGTGTTCTTTTAATCTGTATTTATTGGTATATTCTAGGTGCAGCAGCATTTGACTTGTGGCTTTTTTAGTACGTGATATTAGCCATTTTAAGGTAGGAATTGCTAGTAGCTGACCTGTAATGGGTTCAGGTACTATAAGGAGTATGGGCCTGATTTAGAGGTTGATGGTCGAACAATGTACACTTGCAGTGTGCAGCAAGTAAGTATTTTACTGATGTCATAGTAAAGTCATAGTAAAGTCACTCTGTCTGCCAAATTTAGAGTTGTCTGCTGGCCCAGCGGACATGTCTTGCATTTCTAGAAACTTCTGTCACAGTGGTTCCTGTAAATGCACTTAAAGCTGAGTCTTAGAAGACTAATTTTAGTTGCAAATGTTATTATTCTTCTGCCGTTATTGTGGTTGGTGTGTAGAAGGAATGGTTCATCGGTACCAGTTAGGTGTTCTTTTAATCTGTATTTATTGGTATATTCTAGGTGCAGCAGCATTTGACTTGTGGCTTTTTTAGTACGTGATATTAGCCATTTTAAGGTAGGAATTGCTAGTAGCTGACCTGTAATGGGTTCGGGTACTATAAGGAGTATGGGCCTGATTTAGAGGTTGATGGTCGAACAATGTACACTTGCAGTGTGCAGCAAGTAAGTATTTTACTGATGTCATAGTAAAGTCATAGTAAAGTCACTCTGTCTGCCAAATTTAGAGTTGTCTGCTGGCCCAGCGGACATGTCTTGCATTTCTAGAAACTGCTGTCACAGTGGTTCCTGTAAATGCACTTAAAGTTTGACGGACAGCTCCATCAACAAGTCTGAGCAATAGGTCCCACTTTCAGCATTTTTTCCATTTTTAAAAACAAAATCCCAAAGCAGGATATTTTTTTTAGAAAATAAAAAAAAACAATGTGCTGCTCTCCATGAGAGTTTTCTCCCATGGCGTAGGAGCCATTTTTCAGTTTTCACTGGCCCTTACCGATAGGTTTTACATGGAGTATCCAGACAATGAAAACTAGCAATTTGTTCACCCACTTCAAATAAGGTGGGTGGATAAATAGCAAAACCTGTGACAGACCTAACTCTGCCAGGTGTATGTTGGTGACAGAGATGGAGTAGTCTCCATTGTTAACATAATAACGGTCTGCCTGACTTTTCATTTATTTTACTGTAATGTTTATTGGCTACTTTGAACATAGTTTGAATATGTTTCAGCTTTGACCTTTTTTGTTGCACCCTAATTGGTGTTTCTGTTTTACTTTTAAGTATTGTTATTTTATTAACATACTTGTAATATTCATTATATTAAATTTATTTTTAATGTGTGGTAATATCTTTGTAGTGATATTTTATTTTTTTAATGGTATTTTATTGACAGGAAATGTATGCTAAGTAGGTGTGGTTTTACACTATTATTTTAGTTGTTTTAATTTATCATTAATATTTTTGGTGTAATTTGTTTATCATATTTTATATATGTAGGTGATAGTATTTTATGATTTAAAAATTATATTTTACTTATTTTTCATTATATTATTGTAGACGATATCTTGTGTTTCAATATTTTGATATTTTGCATACCTTTATTTAGTAAAGAATATTTTTTGTTTTGATATCTATGTTTTGGATAATGTTAATTTTAAATATTTTTTATGGTGATGTTTTTGCCATTGATATTTGTGTTATTTTCACATAAATATAAAATGGCGATATTTTTCAAAAGCAATACTAGTTTGCTAATATTTTGATGAGGCATTATTGTTTTCTGTGATATTCTGTCATGGAACCGTATCAAACTCAATCAGTTGGTGAAGTCAGGTGCAGACGTCCTTAAAAATGTACCCCTTTCTGTGATTGATGCCATTTACCCATTTGATCGATACAGGTGTTGCATTAAGTGTAAGTAAGTCGTGAAATTATTTATGATCTCACTTCTCAGAAGTGCCTTAATTTCAATAGCGCCTATGCTTGCTGATAGCGAGGTAGGCGATCAATTGCAAGGAATGAGAAAACAAAGCAATAGAAATGGCAGGTTGACAATGAGGTAATTTTCAGCCATTTGCCTTCCCCTATCCCTCCACTGTTCCTGTAATTTCTGGCTCAGCAGTTACCTCACAGCTGTCTCTGCGAACCTAACAGGAGGGGAACGTGTGTATGTGCACTCTTGCAGTGTGCAGGAAGTAAGTATTTGATCATATATCTCTGTGTCTACCAGCACTAACTTGTCTGGTTGTCTCTTTAGGTCTGGCGCTAGCCTAGACCTTTTGATTTTCGTAAAATTGTATATATAATATATTTAACTATTAGGACTTTCGGCTTGCGCTCTTAATCAATTTGTTTGTTATTGTGTCATTCACATGTTTGCTCCACCCACTACAGTTTACGGCATGGTTCAATATGGCAGCCCACCTCAGCCATTGGCTAGCTTTATTGGGAGTGACAGCATTCAGCTCTTCCATACATAACACATCCACACACAAAGTATGTTCATTCAATGTATGCAATGTGTGCTTTTCGACACCACAAGTAGTGTTGCTTTTAGCCAATTTATTCTTAAATAAATGAGGGCCTGACTGCTTTCCCAACAATAACGTTTTGCGAAAAACATGAAAAAACTAAACAAGAATTGACAAAGCCAAAAGCCTGGCAACCAACTTCAGACCTATTGCTTTAGCTAATGCTTATTTATTTCTGTGCCATTCCATCCCCATTACCAGATTCTAGCGAGTGTCAGAAGTCTCATTTAAACATCAATCTGCAAAGACTTCTCAAAGCTCATCTTCAGCAGCCCTGCACATGGTTGCTCTATTCCTTAGCCCTCCTTGATCCAGGCATTTAAATGTATCTCTTGGGGAAATGTTGCAGTGATCAATAAACAAACAAACAAAAAAACAAGTATTCCAATTTATCTCACAGCGAAATGCTACCAACAACCAGCCCAAAATGAGAAAGTTAGGTACATTTTAAATGAGTCCCAACTCACAGGCAGGTATGAGAGCTCTTATCTCAACCATGTGAAGCTAAAGAGGCTGTGCTAAAAGGGAAAGAAGACACAGACAGAAACTCGACCTAAAGGAAAGGGGTGCATAAAGGAAGTGCACAGTGACGTAGTACAGGAAAAGCTATGCTTGGAAAGGGAGAGCAAATATTTTTGGAGGTCACCTGATTAAGGGTTCCAGGAACAGGGTGAAACTGAGACATGAGTATAAAGAGGCAAGTATCACAGGAAGACGGGGGGTACAAAGACCAGGAGGGGACCTAAGTTGCCTGGTAAATGTTGTAAATAAAGGAGGATCCAGTTCCAGGTAAACTTAAGCTAGTATTTATTCAAGTAGATGGTTCCAGATAAAAGGTACAGAGCGCCCCACCAGGAGCAGCCTTCCTGCTGCTCAGCCCATTCTCCAACTGCCAGCCTCACTCATCCAACATTCCGCAGCTTCATCCACACCAACATTCTACACCACACTCACACTGGCTGAGCAGCAGGTACAACACTTCTCCCTTCCTCATAGTGAAAAAAACACAATGCAATGGTCCAAGGAAAAATAACATGCACATAAATCTGAAAGGATCCATTGCAACGACCTGAAGATGGTTAAGGGCAAACCAGATAGGGTGAAAAAACAAGGAAAACACAGTACAATGAGCTTGCAAGTTAACATCAAAATGCAGGAAAGCACCGGAGAAAGTAACACATTGCATGAATGTCAACATAAGGCAATGCAATAATGAAAAACGACAATGCCCACCCATTTACTCACAATGATGAAAATAAACTGGACAGGAAAAATCAATCTTTAGGCAGAAAAACAACCTTTAAGCTGAAAGACAACTCCTACTCACATCCACTCCCTTTCCACACCAAACACACAAAACTCCCACCTTACCACACAAAACCAAACAAACCTGTAAACAAATACACCACACCCAACCAACCAACACCTTGTGCCACAAACATACCAGCTGGCCAGGCCGAAAATGAATATGAACACAAAGGGGCACAAACCACACGGTGCAGAAGAAAACACACCACAGCAAACACATGCTCAAACTAGGACACACCCCCGAGCTTAAAGGGAGGAAGGAAAGCAAGGACAAGCGCACAGAAAATCCTCAGCAACCACACCAAAGCTAAAGGTGAAGCGAAATTCACCTAACAACCACAAAAAAGGTGGAAGAAATGAGTGACTCAGAGGCAAGTCACCTCCAACACACAAGTGACTCAAAAACAAGTCAGCTCCAACATAACAGCCACAAGTGTGACCAGCCTATGTCAACCCACAACCACAAATATAGTGGTAGACTAGAGAGGCTCTGAACCTGAGAGCCTTCTCACACAGACAACCCAAACAGTGAGAGAAACACAAACTCCCACAACAATGACAAGGGGATCAACTGGAACTTATTGCCCACAAAGGTGACAAACCTATGTCAACCCACAACCACAAAAAATAGTGGTAGGCCAGAGAGGCTCTGCAACCAAGAGCCTTCTCACACACACACCCAATAGTGAGAGATACACAGACTCCCACGACACGACAAGGGGATCAACTCACAACAACCCATGCCCACCGAAAAGGTGGGAGACCAAAGAGGCTTCACACCTAACAACCTTCTAACACGCACACCCCCAAAAGAGAGGGATTAAACCACCACCACAATCAAGCCAAGGTGGTAACCCAGGGTGACTGAACAACAAAAATGACAACACCAAGCCAACAGTAGATGAAAACTGCAGCAACCACACACCAGACGCAACACAGAGAGATTGTAAATGATATCCCCACACACAGTATACTTAACAGACTGCCCACTCACACACAAGTTAAAATAAATTACAAATTCATGGAGAATTTCACCCTTCAATGAAGTTAACAGCCTGAACATGGATAAAGTTCTTGAAAAACAGCCCAAAGTACCTCCACAAGGCAAGGAAGCTCCAACCAGCAGCAGGAAACAACACAGACAACCTCCTCAGCAAAGTCAAAGAAAATGGCGGCACACAGAAAGGCATAGGGCCGGGTGGCGCAAGGCACGTCCATGCAGCACAGCGTGAAAGCCACAGGGTGCTGCGTGAGTTGAAGGCAGGGCTCCTGCCATCACCAACAAAGGCGAAGCTGTAAATTTAAAAACGTGGGCCACAGCGAACAACTGTCTAACCAGGGGGTAAAACGGAAACCACAGAAGACCAAAACACCGCACCCAACCACCAAAGACCGTCAGTTGGTGGAAACACGTAGGCGAGTGGAAACTCCTCTTCCCCAACACCATATGTGTCATGAACTATGGTGACTCCTCACACCTGTAGCTCCACCGACCAAACAAGGACTCTGCTAACCACCAAACAGGGACTACAGGGACTCCCCTTACTCGATGCTCATTGAGACAAGGACTCCGAGGACTGCCCTCACTCATTGCTCCTCTTGACAGAGAAACTGGGGACTCCAGTTCCCAACTGCAACACTGAGCACGGACACAGGGAATCCCTCTGCCCAGTTGCACAGCACACCTCCCACATGTCGCTCCTCTTCAAGGCACGAACAAAGAGGCTCCTCTGTCCACCAAACAGGGACAGCGGGGACTTTTTCCACAAGTAGCAAATGTAATTCAACACGGGGCTCTGGGGGCTTGGAGCTCCTCACGACAGGACACCTCTGCAAGTGGCAGCACTGCAAACACCCTAACCCTCAAAGACAGAGGGAGATACCTTCTTCATCAAAGCTTTGGAGAACTCCTCTTCATAGCACCTCTGGGGAACTCCTCTTGACGGAGACATTCTCCCAAGGTAAATCGACATGGACACCTCTTCCAAGGTTACAGCAGCCAGGAAGAGTGAAAGTCCAGCTGGAACTGGCACGCTCACGTTGGGGACGACCGGTCTTGTGGTCATTGGTGGGGCTCAGGGTTGCCAGCTTCTTCAAGTTTAACTTAGTTGATTTCCAGTTACTTCAAGCTTGAAAGTTACAGTGCAATCAGGTAGCACACACAGGTTTTTTTCAGTAAAAATGTCACCCAAATGTTGTAAATAAAGGAGGATCCAGTTCCAGGTAAACTTAAGGTCTGGGCCGTACTGGGAACCGAAATTGGCCCTGGCAAACTGCTCGGCCGGCCTCCCTGGGGGGCAAGGGAGGTGCGGCTGAATTGTTTGCAAGCGGCGGTTTAGGCCGATTTTATTAAAGGGGGCCGATATTGCTGGCCCCGGTAACAAAAACAGCCCCCCAGGGGCTCAAAAACAGGCCCCACCGTGGCAGCCCATCGGGGGAACGCCCGGAGCCCGCTACGGTCAGTCCGGCCCTGCTTCAGGTAGTATTTATTCAAGTAGATGGTTCCATATAAAAGGTTCAGAGAGCCCCAACAGGAGCAGCCTTCCTGCTGCTCAGCCCATTCTCCTACTGCCAGCCTCACTCATCCAAGATTCCGCAGCATCATCCACACCAACATTCCACACCACACTCACACTGGCTGAGCAGCAGGTACAACAGTAAACAAGCAGAAAAGAGACACAGAGTTGCACAGAGACAAATGGAGGGAGAAAAGAGAAGGTGGCAGAGAGAGATGTGGAATAAAAAACAAAACACAGACATAGAAGGTGCAGAAAGAGGCAGGTGTCACGGAGTTAGAAATAGACTACAAACATGCATTATCACATCAAAGTCATGCCTACTGGCTTTAACTTCGCCTGCTTTCATTGCAAACCACTAATGTTATCTTACTTACTTGTGGACTGAGCTCGCTAACAGCAGAACAGAGTTGTGTGACATCCCTCCATAAAAAAAAGTAATATTAGCCTTTCTTCAAGATATGAATGTCAATCATTCAACTAGCAAGAACAAGGTCAAAACATGTTAAAGGAAAAGGCAATTGCTCAAATGAAGGATTTACAAATGATAATTTTGCACCC
Source organism: Triturus cristatus (assembly GCF_964204655.1). Classification (NCBI taxonomy): domain Eukaryota; kingdom Metazoa; phylum Chordata; class Amphibia; order Caudata; family Salamandridae; genus Triturus; species Triturus cristatus. Next base: position 722,363,799 of record NC_140591.1, read on the forward strand.
CAGTTTCCAAAAGGAGTTACCAAGTTATGCTTTTGTTTCCCAGAAGGGTGGGGATGTAGGACAGTACACCCGGCAGACATGCGTGTCATGTTGTAGCAAGTTCTGTGCAGTGCTGGCAGTAGGTTCGGATTTTCAAAACAAAAGCTACAATTGAATGCCAGCCTCACGTTATTCTGATGTGTCTTGTATGTATTCGGCGCTCTTCATCGCGCTGAAATCTCATCTCATCAGCCCACTGCCCGGGGCCAAGGCTGAAACACAGACCTTAAACACGCAGCATTAAGGAAGGTAAACAAGAGAAAGTGAATGCAGGGAAGCCATTCCCAGCAGAGCTCTCTGATGGCATGGGCTGGTCTTGTTACACCAGGAAAATAAAGCTTCATTAAATGAGAGGGCCTGTTTGAATCTTTTTTTTGCCAGTGCTAGTGATACTGCACTGGGGTATTGTTTAACAACACGTCGAACAGAGGGCCTTTTGTACTATACCCCCATTTGCCCTTTCATTGTACCACGCAGCCATGAGCAGCATTCAGTAGCAGCAGGTGCTGTCCTTTGACGAACCACTGGATGCAAGTAATTTCAGCTCGCACGACCAGCTCCTGCTAAGAAGATTAGAGAACCCAAACGTTACTTGGAGGTGGGAAGGAAGTGAATAGCTTGCATTATGTAGGGTTTAACTAGATTTAGTTAACATATGGACTGGCGTAATATAAAAACAACGAGAATGACAAAAGAGAAAAGGCGAAGGAAAAAATGTTGAAAGGAAGCGTTGTTGGGAAAGACTGAGCAGGTGGTTAAATTGTGATCCTTTGCAAGCCACAAGAAAGCGTAGGGATTGGAATTCCGATTTGTGTCATTAATTTTGCACCCCAGCTGTTTTCTCTGACGTATTTTCTCAGATAAAACCTAATAAAAGTTATCAAAGGACAACCCCTTAAAAATGCAAAAAGTGGATTTTGATGCAACAAATAGCAAATCACCATGTTATTCCTCATTTTAGGATGGGGAATTTGAAATCAAAAAATGTCCCACACCTGTAAAATACCCCACCCCTGGGTATTGTTATTTAACATTTGTGAGACCTCATCCTATTCCGCCTCCTACTCAAGATTGGGGTCAAAGGAGCTGATTCTCTGCACTTTGTGTGTTTGTAACCAAAACTTACATGTGCAAAAGTGCAATATTCGCAGATGGCACTTATGCACACGTGAACTGGTTTACTGCAATCATGTATAAGAAGTGTCACAAGAATATTCCAAGGATAGTAATATAATAGTTATCACTGTCAATGTATTTTTAAGGATGAAAGATTCAGACCTTCTGTGCATCACCCACCTCTTCCATCTTTTCCTTGGTGTTCTCTAAGATTGAGGAGATCCTCAGTTAGTGTCACCTCCCTAAAGAGCCCGGAGGGGAACCCCCTCGACGCCATTGACCGGGTCCAAGCTTGTGGCAGCACTGAATCGTTTTGGTAGTTCAGTAGTTCCACCAAGGGGTGGAGCCTGCTTCATTCTTGTGTAAATTAAATCCACCGACCTGTGGCAAATGGAACCCCAATGCAATTTTCTTTAAATGTGGATGACCATGAACAGATGAGCATAATGTGCAAGAGTTTTGCAGTTATGACTGCAAACATTGAACTGGTTGGAGATAGAAGACAGACTTATCATAATGGGCTCCAATGCATAAATCACTCGGATTCCCCCTAGATGACCACAAACGTATGTTTAGAATTGGTGAGGGTAAAATGAAAGGTATCTGTTGACCAGAGAAACAAGGACAGCTCTGCACCCCACTTCTTACCCTCCATCTGTTTCTGATTTATATCACAGAGTAATGATAATTGTTTCCACCAAAGCAGGACAGTGAAAAGTGTACATGGCTGGTGTTTTAGAGACACAAGAGCATCAGTGGCACATAGTAAGAACAAGACAATGTCTGCTCTTCCCAGAACAACCCCTATTAAGAGGAATCTGCCCCGCCCTTGCTTGATTGGATTTAAAATTTTATGAATGATTGACACGAGACAGCCTCTCATTTGATAAGGGCTGTGATTATAACCTAGAACCCCCTATTTAGCTTTTGGAGGAGCCCTGGTTTCTACAAACACAAGCAGTTTCATCCATTGAGTATTTGATGGCTCCTGCAGATACAGGGCATGGGGAAAGACCTGACATACTTCAACCATATATAGCCAACCATGTTGCTCCAAGTCATTAACATGCATTCAACTTAGATGTAGTATTCACCCACATGAACCTATCTGCATACTTGAATACAACCTCTCACTGACATGTTTTCAATCTCTAACTTGCACCAATCCTCTCAGATACAGCTGCTCACTCTCATTCACTACTCACTCATATGCACCAACTCATTACACACCGGCTACGCTACTGGTGCATCCACCAAATTAGATGCCCCTACCCACGCAACCCTTTTTTTAATAACACATTTTGTTGATTTTTTGTCAAAAACAATACACCAGACTGTTGCACAGTAACCATGTGGACCATCATTTGGCAGGCTGACTGAACCCTTGATAAAGGATTGCAGGATTAAAATGAGGAAATACCACAACAAACAAACCTCCTGCTGCTTCCATCCCCGGTTGTCATTACAATCAGCCACAATCAGTTCCCTCTCCCTGTGGGTCAGCAGTTTTGTCTTGGTCATGTAAGACCGAATTTCATCGTCCAGAGGATGGCATGGACTTTCGACCTTTGGAAGAGTGATGCCCCGGTATTGACTCATGCAGCCCATATCTTATAGTGCTTTAGGGGGCAGCCTCTTTCCTTGTAAATGGGGATTTCCAGACTCAAGCAGTGGTCCAGCTCAGATTTCCAAATTTTAAGGAGAAGCTACCTCTTTGACGGCCTGTATTTCTTCCATTTACTGGTAAGTACTCCAATCAAATATTAATAAACATGCACACCTGCAGTGATGACCCATAAATACAATGTATACACACAAATCTTTACTTTTTATCTTTGTTTATTTTGTTTGATAAATAAGAGCATTTTTTGTATCAAAAAGTGATTATAGACATTTCATTTCAGTGTTATCATTTCTAATGATTCACAAATATGCTAAAGACAATTATGTACAATTGGACAAAATATTAGACATATCCAAAATAACCTAAGCACAAATTATTTAGCCCCTCGATAGGCCAATTGAATCACTACATTCATATCTTGCATACTAATCTCGCATACAAACAGTCATACCACAAATAAATCACTACAAAAAAGAAAGAAGAAAAACCAATAAAAGAGTGTACAACTGGGAAAGTCAATTGTCTAAAAACATTCAAAAAAATAAAAATTTTCCACATTTGACTGTAAAGTTAATAGTAACAGATTTGATTTCTTCTTATTGTTTAGTCTGAAACGAAGAGTAGGTTTGGACAATTCAGGTCTTCACGAAGGCACAATTTTAGGACAGAACAACCTGAATTGGAGAAATTACATACAGGCCTGTCCAAACCTACTCTTCGTGGCTATTCAACAGCCTTTATGATAAATCTAACAAAAGATCCACCTCATTTGGAAGAAGATTCGTTGAGAACTATAACAGAAGTATAACAGCTTGATAATTTGACTTACTCCTATCAGAGAACTGTCCCCTCGTTTGTGCACGGAAAAGCCTTTTTTCCTCATTTGGTCCTGATGAAGGTGAATTTAAATTATCTCTCACCGAAACGTGCGTAGACCAGCTTCTCTACAACTGGACAAGAAAGCTTATCTGGACAGATTCAGACTAAACAATAAGAAGAAATCAAATCTGTTACTATTAACTTTACAGTCAAATGTGGAAAAATGTTGTTTTTTTGAATGTTTTTAGACAATTGACTTTCCCAGTTGTACACTCTTTTATTGGTTTTTCTTCTTTCTTTTTTGTAGTGATTTATTTGTGGTATGACTGTTTGTATGCGAGATTAGTATGCAAGATATGAATGTAGTGATTCAATTGGCCTATCTAGGGGCTAAATAATTTGTGCTTAGGTTATTTTGGATATGTCTAATATTTTGTCCAATTGTACATAATTGTCTTTAGCATATTTGTGAATCATTAGAAATGATAACACTGAAATGAAATGTCTATAATCACTTTTTGATACAAAAAATGCTCTTATTTATCAAACAAAATAAACAAAGATAAAAAGTAAAGATTTGTGTGTATACATTGTATTTATGGGTCATCACTGCAGGTGTGCATGTTTATTAATATTTGATTAGAGTACTTACCAGTAAATGGAAGAAATACAGGCCGTCAAAGAGGTAGCTTCTCCTTAAAATTTGTTTTTTCCCCCCGCTTGGGCCTAAAAGTCATTTGGGGAAAACCTTTTCTTACATCCAGCTCAGATTTCCACCTCTCTCACATAATGGGGCACAACTATCTTTGCAGGCCCTGACAACATCCCTCTTGCCCATCACCAGTCCGATCCATAGTAATGCTGTGTGGTATCTGTCAGCATCAATCTCCTCTGTAACATGAAGCAGGGCAAATTTGAGGTCTCGCTGTAGCATCCACCCCAGCTCACATTCCAGGCACAGCAGCACCCTGTTCCAAAATGGGGTCAGCCTTGCGCATAACCAGGCCATGTGGAGAAAATTTGCCCATTCAACTTTGCAGCACAGATAGGTTGGTGAGGCTATATCTATCATTTTCCACAACTGGTCCCATGTATAAAATATCCTATGTAGATATTTCTATTGTATGAGATGGACCATGAGGCACTCAATTATTTGCCAGTGAGGCACAATCCTCCCTCAAGTCATCATCGAAAAGTTACCCCAGGTCTCCCGTCCACGCTTCTCAATGGCAACTGAAGAAAACCAGTGTTGACCACTAATGAACAATATACTTCGTCAGACACAGTTACTTCCCTGTCTCCACGCGGTGTCCCCTACCCCCTCCACCACTGCGTCCCTCCTTCATTCTTTGGCTACCTCCCCTTTTCCCTTCCTCTTTCCCCTGAATCCCTCTCCACCTGCCTGCTTTGTCTATCCTTATGCCTATGTTCTGTTTAATTCTCCCTCCCCTCACCCTTTTACACTACCCCCTTACCACTTTACACGCCATTAACCTAAGAATATAACTTGTAACTGTTGTACCTTCTGTAACAATGTGTAATTTGTAACCTATGTAACTCTCCTCATGTAAAGCGCCCTGATACCTCCGGGTCTAGCCAGCGCTATATAAAACTCAAGTATATAAAAAAATAAAAAAATAAAAAATAAAACTTGTTAGATTTTGTGGCTGGTCAGCTCACCCAGGAGTATCTTAGCTTCAAATTGGCTATGGTCCGATATGTGCATTAGCCCCTTAATCTGTAGGATGAGGGCATGACGCAATTGTATGTACCGAAAAGATTGTGAGTGGTTTAAAATATATTCCTCCTGCAGTTCTTGAAAGGTTTTAATTTGACCCAAAGGACATCGCCCATTTTTGAGAAACCTATCACATCCCAGGGTTTCAAGCCCTTCAACGCTGTGACCTGTGGCAGCCAGGGTTCATTCCACATTGGATTTCTTGTGTTAGGTGTTTTGCTCATCCAAGAGCTTTATTAGTCTCCCTCCATAACTGGAAGTTCACCTGTGTGAGGATCAGGAGGTCACAGATGTAGGGGAGGGGTCCCATGCATTGCCCATTTTTGGTGATGAAGGCAAGGTCAGCTGCAGCATCAAATCACCATTGATTGATAACAATGTGGTGAGATGCTCAGTAGTACAAGAGTATGTCCGGGGTTGCGATACCCCCATCATATGTTGATTTGTGCCACTTGGAAAGGGCAACAAATGGAGTACAGTGCTGCCACAGAAAGTCCTGCAGCAATGCCTCTAGCCTCTTGAAGAGAGAGTGCGGGAGGGGAAAGGGGTGGATTTGTAGAAGACATAGCAGAGGAGGCAAAATAACCATTTTGTATATGGGAGAGTACCCCAGAATCAACAAATGTAAAGTCATCTAGAACCCTATGCCAACCCTGTGATATTACTCTGAGAGGGCAAGGATGGTGTCCTCCGCTGGATGTGGGGTCTTTTCTCTAGCCATGTCCACATTACCTAAGCTATGTCGAAGAAGAATGCTTTGTCCTGAAAGATGACTTTGAGGCACCCTGGTAACAGCAGCATTTTATGTGAGTTGTAGAGCTCTCAACTTCTATTTGACAGCCAGGAAGGAGCACCATTGTTGTTGGACCTTGAGAGTGTAGCCCGGGAAGACAGATACCTGCACAGAATCACAGGCCAGAGTCTCATTTCACCATGAGTACCTGAGGACAGCAAAAATTGAAGATGTTGTCAATAATGGGGTGAGGGAGAGCCCCAGGTGTAGTTTGCTGTGCCAGGGATCGATATGATCTCTCTACTGCAAAGCAGAGAGTTAGCTCCTCTTTCAGGACCCATGAAGTCAGCCATGTAGACAGAAACAAAATTGGAGACGATCTCCTTTGTTACAGTGTCATTTGCCCTCAATTCGAGCTGTAGCTCTGTCTTTTATAGTGCGTCAATTTAAGTGCATGTTTCATGAAGTGTGTCCATTGCTGTTGAGATATGACCTCCTGCCTCTGCCACCCATGCGATCCTATTACATAAGTCCTGCCTCAACCGGGACACATCAACCTTTAATTTGCCCATTTTTGCCTTCAAGAAGGAGCTCAGTTCTTGAGTCACCTGTAGAATAGGGACTGAGGGTCATGAGGGATCGGAGAAAGCGCCGGTGACCGATCATTTCTAAGGGGACCCTTTTGGGTCAAGTGTACAAGTAAATCCGACCCTAAGAGTGTTTTGTCTGGGGCCCACACCCATCAATGCCTGATGGTGCAGGGGGAGGTCACACACCAGCCCCCAGTTCCACTGTGTCCCCCTTATCGCAGCAGGCTCCAGCTCACTGTCTTACCTCTGTTTCCGGCGCTTCCCGGGGCGAGCAGCGGCATGGGACGTTGAACAGTAAGGGAAGCTGAGTCATTTCCAGCCTGCTGCAGCAAGCAAAGCACTACCAGCAGTGCAACACATCTGCTCCTGGTACCGCAGACCAGCTATGACTGCCTGGCTTCCCAATGGGGATGAATTTGCATAGCGCGGTGGTGGAGCTCAGAAAAATGCTGCTTCCATGTTCGGCATCTTCCTCGCTCACCTCATTACACAGTGCATATACAGTATGCTTACTACCACTTTAGCAAGTGTAAATTAAATTGATACATAATAAAAAAAAATCTTCTGGTTTAACCTATTGCTAGTGAGAAAGGATGAGAGAAAGAATGAGCGATTGAAGAAAAGCTACATGCGCTCCCTTTCCCTTCTACTGTCTACAATGATGGCATTCACATCAATTTGCACTGTCAGGGATGAATAACATTATTCCCATGGCTGCACAGATAGGGAATGGCAGAGGTTTGCACTGTGTTTATACTTGGCCTAACACCTCCAAGACAGAACTATTCTGTGATAACTGATATTAGGCAATGTGTGGAACATAATTTCTTGATGGACATCATAGGTTAGATACTCTGAGAGTGTGGAGTGATGGTTGGCCCATTTAGCACTGAGCCCTTGTAGATGGGTGAACTGTGCTTCTATGCCATCCATACACACATGTTCTCTAGCTATTTAACATAGACCATCACAAGCTCAGTGCAGTGTGTCCAAAGTCACAAAGGATTGCCCAATATGAGATTGCATGACAGTGTTTTATCCAGTCTGCGGAGCGTTTCTCTCCCACACTGCTTTGTTTATTGGATATGCACTCTGGTTCCCATGGCCATAAAAGTAGGTTAATAATCACAGGTCTGATTTCTGCCTGCAGCCCACACATTTCCTCTAGATACAAAACAACAGTGTTTATTAGAATGGTTAGCCACCTTGGGCACTGTGAAAAAAGTCTCATAGAAGCTTAGATGCCAATTATCAATAGTGGCTGTGGAGAAGCCAAGGTTGATGCTGTGTATGCAGCATATTATAGCACTGTAAGCCTGTGCCTCCGGAGACAAACTGCAAGGAGAGCTCCACTAGAAACCCTGAATCCTCCAAACCACACTGTATTGTCTCAAGGCTCCACAGTCCATGAGGGCAAGTTTCCACAACATATATTTGGCTTACAATCGTTGCAATACTAATACCACAGTGTCTGTCTTGTCCTCAGGACAAGCCATTAGTCTAGAAATGCTGTTGTACCAACAAGTGTATACATGATAATATTGAAGACCAACTAATCCTGACATGGAAACCAGTGCCTTATAATTCTCTGTCAGCCTATTATGGAGCAATTAAATCCTGTAGGCATTTTATAGAAGATTGATATACAGATCTTCACGTCATTTACCATTGATAGCCATTTATTTGCATTGCATTCTTGTTATTTGTCAGGCTTGACAAGGAAAAAAAAGTCAACCTAAAAGGGACAAAACAATAATTGCACTAAAGTGATTTTACATGTAACCTATGAATATATTGACTCCTTATGTGTCCCTTTAATGGTCCTGAACTACCCTTAGTCTTTCAACCACTTTTCCAATTCAACAGTTAGGCCAATGCACACTAAACACAAACCTTTGCAAGGCTACTGGGATGACTCAGTGATTTAAAATCTCAACATTGAGATGTGCAACATTCCACAAGTCACAAGTGTGCATCCAGGTAAAGCTGAGTTAGCCTTCAATCCTTCTGTTGTCAGTAGGTTGAGTATACCATTAAATTAAGTGATAGCAGTACCTGCTATTTACAGCATTGAGAAATAGTAGAAATATGGTAACAAATGTTGTAAAAAGAAGGTATATTTGTTTCTCTAATGAACTCTAAAAAACAATATTCTATTTAAACCAGACACAATTGCACAATCATAACCAGATGTGAATGCTACATTCATGACAGTCATTATCCTGCTAATCACTCATCTTAATTGACAATAAGAGAAGCATATTCTTACCCCTGCATGGCCATACCCTGCGTCTATATTTCAGAACAAAAATACAACATATATGTCACCAAAAATAATACTATTTTTGTCTAAGAAGACATGAGTGTATTGGGTTTCTTTCATTTGGTTTTCAAAGAGTAATGCTAATAATAATTTCGTCTTTCTTCTGGTTGTTATGAGAACAGAAGTAAGAAAGGTTGTTAATACCTGAGCATTGTTGGATAGTGGCACATTTTTAATGTTCTGTGATCATGACAGGGTGATTAAAATAACATTTCTAAGTGAGTAAAAACGGCTCTGAAGATGGGTTGATCTGCTGGTAGTTCAGTACTAACTTGAGGTCTGACATGAGAGGTCTCATCTCCATTGAGATAATTTAGAAATCATATAGAAGGGTTCATTTTTAAATCACTTCCGCTTCTAATTATACTGCAATTTATGAAATTATTCAGTCTCCTAATTATGCTGTCATTTTTTAAATGTCTCGGTTAATGGGGCATATTTCAGATGTCAATTTATCTACTTAACCAATTTATCTTCAGCCCTGTTTTGTCATGATCCTTGTTATGTCATTTAAGAGGTTTTGGCCATGGAGTGAGGAGATAAAGGACTCCATATTCACCATCACAGTGGCTCTATGAGTGAGTGAGCGAATGAGTGAGTAAATGTATCAATGAGTGAATGGGTATGTAAGTGATTGTGTGAGTGGGTGATTGGTTGAATGGGTGAGTGAGTGGATGTGTGAGAGCATATATTGGCGAATAAGTGGGTGTGTAGTAGCTGTATGGGTGAGAGTATGGCAGTGTTAGTTGCTGTATGGGTGAGTGAAGAGTTGTATGAGTAGATGTATGGGTGAGTGAGTGATTGTGTGAGTGGCTGCATGAGTGAGTGAGTGGGTGTGTGAGAGGCTGTATGGAAGAGTAAGTGTATGCATGAGTACATGCATGGGTCTCTAAATAGGTATGAGATTGGTTGGCTTGTGTCTTAGTGGGTGTACGAGAGGTTGTATGGGGTGTGAGTAGGTGTTTGAGTGGTTCTATAGATGATATCAGTGATATCATCAGTAATGTAATTTGAGATGTCATCAGTGATGTCACTGACCATGTCATGAGTGATGTAATATGTGAGGTCATAGGCAGTACATTGTGGGGGTGTAAGTTATAGTTAGCTCAGGTATCTAGAACTGCTGAATTTCTTGAGTTTTATACCTCCTTTGTTCTTATAGGGCCTTCCCCAGGGAGGTGGCAGTCACCAGGGCCCACCTCCTATTTAAACATTTTTAATTTGACCCCAGGGAGGTGGTGATCCCTGGATGGGGTCCCTGAGGTCCCTCATTACAAAGGTAAACAGCTCCGGGGAGGCGGTGGTCCCCAGAGCATGAGTAAGTATGCAAGGTCCCCCGATTTCTATTTTAATAGCCCTGGGGAGGTGGTGGTCCCTGGGGCACGTAGATCTGTCAGACCCCCCATTACGTCTGCATTAGCCCGGGGAGGTAGCGGTCTCCAGGGCACAGGGAGGTCTGTGAGACCCCCCCATTAGATTTAAATACCAATGGCCATATGCCCCGGGACCTTGCCCATCCAGGAGCTTAATAATACAGAAGCGTGAGATATCACGTTTCTCCTTTTTTCAAATTTTTAGCAGAAGCCGTGGCAACAGCATGACTCCCACCAAATTTCATTTAAAAAATAAATATTTTTTTGTCCTGTGGGGTCACTCTGGGACCCCCCCCCCTCCAAAAGGCCTAGGGGGTCAGGGCATTCATACCCTGCCCTCTTCTTTTAATTTTTTATGTTTTTTCTGGGTCTTGGCCTCAAGCCGAGTCCCAAGATGGCTGCCACCACTTCCTTGTTTGAAGTGAATGCAACCAATCAGATTTGAGCAAGGGGACTGTCGGATCTTCGGAGGATCCCAGTCACTATATGTACAAATTTGGATTTTGTTTAATAATTTTGGTTAATAACTCTGCAACTACTGAACGGATTTACACCAAATCACATAAAGGCACTTCCTTGGACCAACAAGCTACATTCCAGCCAAATTTGGTATGATTCTGTTCAGCAGTTCAGGCTGTAGCTGTGTCTAAAGTTCCTATGGGAATTAACATGGGGAAAACACGTTTTGGGACACCACCTTTTCTCAGCACCTGCTTGACAGATCAGCACGAAACTTTCAAGACATCAGCTGAAGTGAGCGTCATACTAGTTTTTAGAATTTTGCGAGGATTCGTCAAATGATGCCAAAGTTATTGGCAAAATAATTTTTTTTCTTCCTATGGATATTACATCCGAACTATACCTACCTAATTGCAACCACCAGTAGGCAATACATACATATCGTATATATGTCATAGGCAAGACAAAAAATACTTTTCCTGCAGAAGCCAGGACCTAACTATAACTACCTACTGGCAACCACCAGTAGGCAATGCATATAGAAATATATGCATTGCCTACTGGTGGTTGTCAGTAGGTAGTTATAGTTAGGACCTTGTTTCATGGGGAATTTTTTTTTCTTCAATTGCCTATATCTTTGGCGTTGTTTGACCAATCTTCATGAAACTTTCCAAAACAAGTGTCATAGTAGGTTGTGTGTGTCATGAAAAGTTTGGTGGTGATGTGTGCAGTGGGGATCGAGAAATGGGGGCACAAAATAGGTGTGCATTTGTAATGTAAATTCCCATAGGAACACGTAGTCGAACCTACTGCCCAAACCACTGGATGGAATTACATCAAATTTGGCAGAAAGGTTGATGTTACTCAAATCTGTTCAGTAGTTATTGAGAAATCAAAGCAGAAATTTATAGTGATATCTCAGTTCGCGAATATTTTGCAGTCATTACTCGATGGTCTCGCACAGATATTGCATGACGTTTTTGCAGTCAGTTGTGAATGCGTGCACCAGGGGTAATGCGTTGATTAATTGGACGCAACCTGAACAGAAAGTTGTGGCCGCCATTTTATTGATCAATAACAGTTTTCAGGATTGACATTTCTGTGAAAACTAACATGAGGGGTCAGAGTGGAGGTACTCTGACCCCATGTTTGAGAAATGGGGGTATTAGTGATACAAGTTATGTGACCAAATTGATTTTTTAATCATGCACGATATCCGTGGTGATGATGTGATTGCCAACGCGGCCCCCATGGACCATCACGGGGACATCCGGACGTCCTCCCGAATATTGGTTGAATTATAAAAAATATATATATTAATACACACTCACCGGTCACTGTTACATACTTATGTATGCACTCACAAACTCACTCAGACACTTACATGCCCATTCACATACCCACTCACATAATTAAACATCCAGTCACATACTGACTCAGATACTCATGAACCCACACACATACCCATTTAGGTACTCATGCACCCACTCACAGACTCACTCAGAGAGTCACGCATCCATGCACAGACCCACTCGGAGACTCCCACACCCACTTACAGACTCATTCACACACTCACGTATGTACTCACAGACCCACTGAGACACTTACACAACCACTGACAGACTCACTGAGACACTCCTACACCCACTCACAGAGCTACTCAGATACTCATATACCCACTCACATACCCATACAGTCACTCAGATACTCAGTCACAGACCTTCTTAGAGACTTATGTACTCAGTCACTCAATCATACTCTCAGAGACTCACACACCCACTCACAGACTCACTCAGATGTACATGCACCCACTCAATCACCCACTCAAAGACTCAGGCATCCCCTCACAGACCAACCCAGACACTTGCCCTCCCAGTCACTGACCCACTCAGACCCTCATGCATGCACCCATTCACTCACCCACTCAGAGACTTATGCTCTCACTCACAGCCCCATTGAGACACTCAAACACCCACTCACAGATCCTTCAGCGACTCACACAGCTAATCACAGATCTACTCAGAAACTCACACACCCATACTGTCACTCACATACCCACTCACAGACCTTCTCAGAGACTTATGTACCCATTCAATCATACTCCCAGAAACTCACACACCCATCACAGTCCCATTCAGAGGTCAACACACCCACTCACAGAACCACTCAGACACTCACTCTCCTAGTCATAGACCTACTGAGAGACTCATTCACTTACTTACAGACCTACTCAGACACTCATGCACCCACTCACTCACCTACTCAGACACCTAATTAAACACTCATGTACCCACTCACAGATCTAGTCACACAGTCATATACTTACTTACAAATGCACAAAGGCACAGTCACCTACTCACAGATTGACTGACAGACTCATGCAACCAATCACAAACCCATTAAGACACCGATTCATCCACTCATGGATGCACTGAGACAGTCACACAGTTTGTTACAGAATCATTGATTGACTGATACACTATCTCACAGATCCACTCAAATACTTATACAGTGAATGCGAGACTTACTGATACAGTGATGCATGCAGTCATAGATTCCACTGAAAGAGTTATACACTGTGATATTGAGATATTAAGGGAGTTATACATGCTATAGATTCATTTAGATAGTAATGTGCTTAGTGTGTGGTTATAGTCCATTTTGCAGTTAAAAAATGTGTATGTGGTGGTGGCTGAAATTCACTTAAAAACCAAAGGTTACAGGGATGTTCTAGTTAGGAATTAGCAATGAAAAAACCTTTGAAATTCACTAAAAAAACAAAGGTGACAAAGACGTTATAATTAGGATATAGAATAAAAAAAAACATGGTCAGTGACATCACTGATGAATGACATCACTGATCACATCTCAAATTACATCACTGATCACATCTCAAATTACATCACTGATCACATCACCCAGAGAAACACTGGCAAACCCATTTATATCCCCATAAAACACATCATACACCCACTCCCACACAATCACTAACAAACTAATTCGCAGATTACATACAAACTCTCACACATCTCATCACTCATCCATACAGCCAGTAGCATATCAACTCACTCATAGAGCCACTATTGGAATCACTAACTCACATATACAGCTACTCATGCAGCTACTCACTTACCAACACAGCCAGTCACAGATATAGATATGGAGATATAGACACACATACCTACCCACTCATACACACATACAGCTACTGATGCAGTAAAACAGTTAACCATACACCTACTCACACATCTACTTACTCACCCATTGTCACTCACACAGCTACTAATTCACCCATACAATTACTCACACAGCCACTCAGTTACTTATACATATACTAATAGATATACTCACTCACCCATACAGTGATTGAGACAACCACATACTTTCCCATACAACCTCTCTCACACTCACTCATACACCCACTTACACACCCATTGATGCACTGAGACAGCCACTCATGTACCCTTTCACTCGCCCATACAAACACTTATATATTTGCCTAAACAATTACTCAGACACACACACACACACCCACTCGCTTAGGTATACAAAAACTCACACACCCAATATCTCATGTATGCAGTCTCTTATATACCCAGCCACTCTTCTATACACTGCATACACATCCACTCACTTACCCATACAGGCACTTCCACAGTGAGTTACCTTAGTATATATGTTCAACACTTAGTAACTTTTAGAAAAACTCACAATCAGATGTCATCAGTGATGTTATCAGTGATGTCATTTGAGATGTCATCAGTGATGTTACTGACCATGTTATGTGTGATGTAAGATGTGAGGCGATATTGAACGAGGATTGGGAAATGCAGTGCAGTAGTGCGAACAAGAAGTACACAGCGATTTACCAGTAAAAACCTTCTGGTGAAACATGTATGCATCACTGTGAATTGTAATTCCATTTCTGTAATGTACTGTAGTTATGTACAGTGTTTTCACTGATCTGTTTAAAAAATGTCTGGATAATGCTTCAGATACTCTTGGACTGTTATGTGATATGAGAAAAGATAAAACAAGAAAAGGCCAATAAAGATATTTAAACAAAAACAATGAGTGATGTAATATGTGAGGTCATAAGCAGTGCATTGCGGGGCGTGAGTTATAGTTACCTCAGGTAACTATAACTGCTGAATTTCTCTGGCTTTGTATGAGTGAAATATCAGCCTAACTATAATGTCCCTGTAATCTTTGTTTTTTTAGTGAATACATATATATATATTACCTAGTTATAGTTAGGACTTAGTTTCCATCGGAAGAGTGTGTTTTCATTTGCCAATGACTTTGGCGTTGTTTGATGGATCCTAATGACATTTTCAAAACTAATTTGCCACTCACCTCAGTTACTGTGCTGAAAACACATTTTCCCCATGGTAATTTCTATAGGAAACTTTAAACACAGCTACAGCCTGAACAGCTGAACGGAATTACACCAAATTTGGCAGAAAGTTAGCTGTTGGTCAAGAAAGTGCCCTTTTTGTTAAATGGTATAAATCTGTTAAGTAGTTTTGGAGTTATGTAAAGAAATGTCCAGTTGTATATATGGGGGCACTGTGAATCTGGACCCCTCCCGATCTCGTGTTGAGATCTGATTGGCTGATTGGCTGTCAACACTTCAAGCCGGAAGAGTTGGAAGCCATCGTGTGACTCAGTTGAACTGAGTCACAGAAAAAGACATTAAAAAAAGAAAAGGGGCGGGGAGAAATACCTTGACCCCTTAGGCTTCTTGGTGGGTCCCACAGGGACCCCACACGGGCAGAAAATCACTTTAAAAAATGTTGGCAGGAGTCACACTGGATCCGTGAATCCCACGAATTTTGTTTTTTAATGAAGCATGGGATCCAGTGGTTGGTTTTGAATCGGCCCCCAGGTGAGGCAGGTCCTGGGGGCATGTCTATATTATGTAAGAGAGGAGCACACAGGGCCCCAATCCTAGAAGTCTTAAAGCCTTAAAGCCCAGGAACCTCCCCAGGAGATACTAAATAAAGCCTACAGAGGCTACCCTGTGCAATCCCGGTGCCCTGGGAACTGTCACCTCCACAGGGCAAATGTTATATTGATGCGGGGAGACCTGTGTGGCCCCCATAGCATTGGGATTTGCCATGTCCCTGGGGCTAAATATGATGTATGTGTGGGTCCACATGGCCTGCTGCAGTCCCAGGGATCGCCATCTCCCCGAAGCTAAGTTAAATATTAATGCAGTGGGGCTCCGCCCCCCATAGCCCTGGCGACCACCACCTCCTATGGTGTATGCTACAATGGAGGGGGGTTGCGCGGCCTACCTCCTGGAGCCAACATGGCCCAGGAGACCACAACCCCCCAGGGCTGGCTCCAGCAATGTCCTGCGGTGCCCACCCCTGAAAATTTACAGTTTGCTGTGTCTTGGTGGGGGTAGCCATAGCAAATACTGCTCTGCTTCGTGTAAGTGAGAGCATGTAAAATGCTCTTGCTTACTCGAAGCAGAGCAGAATTGCTTTTGGACAGAGGGAGCTGCATGTTCAGCAGCTCCCTCTGTCCAAAAGCAATTCCGGCTCTCATAGGTTGTGGGTAGCCAGCAGGGACTGCGGGGGCCTTCAAGCACCCCCACGGTCCCCAATGTGAAACAACTGGGTTTCCTGGGTGGGACCAGGGCACCCAGTACTGTGGCCAGGCCCTTGGGTCTCTGGGACCAAAATTAGCCCAGGGAAGGGGAGCCATGCTGCCTGCTTCCTATATTTAAAAAAAAAACTGAAAACAAGAAAAGCTGGGCCATGGGGCAGAAATTAGCCCGGGGAAGTGAGCCACTTAGCGACCCCTCCACATTCTTAAAATATCTGGCCCCAGGGGATAGGGTCCCCGGGGATGAAATCAGCCAAGGGAAGAGGGGCTATGCAGACCCCTTCCCTTAGAAAATAAAATAAAAAGCCCAGCAATTTGCCAAAGGCCTGACCCCTTTTTTCTACCACTGTACAAATGCACCTCCTGGCGCTCTACTGGTTGGGGGATGAAGTCCCCTTGGCTGCTGAGGGTCCTTAGAGGCCAACAACAAGACCTCCTGTTACCTCCAGAAAGCCCCAAAAAGCTGGATTGCTTAGAAGTGGTTGGAGACTACACCCCCATTCTCCACAACTCGGCAAACATGCCTCCTGATGTACTACTTGTTGGGGGATGAAGTCTCGTTGCTTAATGAGGGTTGTGGGGGCCAGAAGCCCCTCCTGTTACCTCCAGTAAGTCCTACACAGCAGGATTGCTGAGAGGTGGTCAGAGGCCATGCCCCTTTTCCCCACCACTCTGCAAATGTGCCTTCAAGAGCACTATTGGTTTGGGGATGAAGTACCCTTGAAAGCTGAGGGTCCTTGGGGGCAAACAAGCGGTCCCAAGTGGGTTTGAAATGCCACCTTCTCTCATTGGCTGACTCTAGATCAGCCAACGAGAGGAGGCAGAGGTCCCCTCCTCATTTCAGAATGAGATGGGGCCAGTGAGAGTGGGTGACCCCAATCCTCTCTGTGATGAGGTATCAGTGATAGGCACTCGATCCTTGGCACATTAGGGTTTAAAACTGTAGCACCCAGGTTTAACGCTATCAACAAAGCTTACCCTTATCATGAGAGGGGGGCCTGGAGGTGCTTTGCCAGGCTGAAGAGGTCACGCCCACAAGAGCTGTGACATCTTCAGCCCGGCAAAGTTCAGCTCCGAAAGCCAGGAGGCTGCACATTTTGTGCATGGCTAGATCCTGGCTATAAGACCTGAACAAGAAGAGTGGCTGTCAGGCTGACCTTTGCTCAGCCTGAAAGACACTTTTATTTCTGGGAAAAAAGGTGGGTTGTTACAACTCTGCCCAAAAGTACAAGGCACAGCTGAGAGTAGCAGGTAGGTAAGTGGGCTAGCTTTTCCTTCTCTTGTAACTGTGTTTTGTGTCTCCCATGATAGGATACTCCTAACTCCACTGCGCCTTCCAGCTACCCCTTGAAGACAAAGACTATGGCTGGACAGGTCTGAGAGGAATAACCAAAGATTATTCCTCTCAAACAAACTGTCCAAAAGCAGTCCCAGAGTTGGAATACCAAATGGTGCCTGTATCTTCAGTATAAAGATCCATCCAAACATCCTGTCAGTTTTTAAGTTTTATCTGGTAAATCTATGGTCCTGCATTACTGATGCATGAGAAACTCTTTTGGGGTACCCTTCCAACTTCCCCTTTGCCAGGTTCTGGACCCAGAATCTGGGAAGTTCAACAGCCAGCAAGACAGTTCAGCAGCCAGCTAGTTGCTGTCTTAAAAGTGAAGAACCTGGCCAACTGCTTTGGAGGGGGATTGGTTGTGCCCTTGTATAAGGAATATGCTACCTAGAAGAGGGGGGCAGAAAAGGAGCTAAAACAGCTGAAAACTCAGACTGACATACAACTTAAGAGGACCTGCATTGTTCATGTTGATAATTGAGTGTCTCTGCAGCACATGCTCACCTGTGGAATTGTCTGTGAACCTGTGGCCATCCTGCAGATTACCAATGCACCTTCTGTTAACCCACAGGTGGTAACTAATGCCTAGAACTTCAAGGCACTCACTAACTTACTACCACGTTCAGTGGTCTAATCAGACTGACCCGTATCCAGAAGGAAGCATCCTTTATCATTGGAAACAACATTAATTATCACCCAAAGATCATCATTACGGCCTGGATGGGTTCCTTGCTTTGTTTGGGTGGTGGTTTTGTGTTTGAACCTGAGGAAGAACCCACAAAGCAAAGATCCAGAAGAGACAATGGAAATTGGGTGATAAATCACCAATTCCACATTCACTTCCTCTCTTTTGAGAAATGCTCAGAATTGAATTTATATACTACTCCTACTTAATATCATCACCCATGGCTGATGGCACTTAGTAGTTGTGGTAAAAGCTACACCCTATCTGACCCACTTTTAATCAGTGCTAAAGAAGACACAGCAGGCATTGTAATGAACATTCACTAAAACAACAACATCATTTTGTTGGTTTGGCATAATTTCTTTTTCTCCTTTTGATTTTACTGATGCATTGTATTATGTATTATGAAATGTTTTATGTTATTGTAAATAAAAATTAAACATTTAAAAAGAATAACAAGGAAAGTTAAAGGCACATACATTTAGCTGATGCTGAAAACGAGGCAGCAAAAGCACCCACTGAATTAAAAATCAACGAGTCACATACAGCACATTTAAGACCCTGACTGTTGCAACATGATATTTTCTGGAAGAGAACGTAAGCCTTTGTACATTCACAGTAAAGGAACTCTGGCCACACAGCCAGAGGGTGGATAGTGCTTTATTATGAATTGGTGAATGATGGGAAAGGGTAGCACTGATCATAGCAAATAATGAAGTCAAGGTTAAGAGCCAAAGAATAATGACAACACAGCCAACATTTGACATGAGAGATGCAAATCAGCTACACTTCTAGGCAGGATGAGCTTTATTGCTTGAGGCTGTATCATAAAGGTGTGTGTTTGCGCAAGGTACCGATGTGTGCCTGTTTTTATGTAATTGCCTTATCTGAAGACCATACTATTTATTCTGAATTTCTTCACATTAGTACATATGCTTAGAAAGTGCAGTTGCATAGAAACTGGCGCACCAACGCATACCTTGATGTTATGGCCCTGGGACAAAAAAGTGCAATACCGCCAGTGCGGTTTTGGAAATGAAGAATGACGAAAAATGAGAGAAACCTCGGGGCATATTATCAAGAAACGGCGTTAAAATTATCGCCGCTTTAGCGGCAGAAAACTGCTGCTAAAGCGGCGATAATGGGCTTGATAATATGCCCTGGAGAATTCCCATAGAAGCTCATGTTCTGGTGTCAACATGGGCTTCTATTGGAATTCTCTGCGGCATATTATCAAGCCCATTATCGCCGCTTTAGCGGCAGTTTTCTTTTAACGCCGTGCTTGATAATATGCCTCTACATTGCTTTTGCTAAATGTTGGTATTAACACTACAGTGTGATTGATTTAAGCCTTTCTTCACGATGTGTAATTAAGTAATTATGGTCATGTCTGTCTCAAGGGATATGGCCTAAGGGAGTAAAGTCACCATATGAGATAGCCAGGGATTCAAGTCCAGGGCCCGGCACTATTGCGCCACCGGAATGTCACTCTTTTAACGTCCATGTGGTGCAATTTGCCACTGGCATATTTATGAGGCCATGTAAAGCCATGTTTCCCCAGGGAAACGTAAAAGGTAAGAGAGGAACAATGAGGAGAAATATCTTTGGTGCAAAGGTACCTACATTGGCTCAAGGCAGCCCATTGTCCGTCGGCACAAGGGAAAAGGACAGGAATGCACCATATATAATAAAAACGATGCATTCCTGCCATTTTCTTTTGCCATAGGGCAGTGCAGCAGCAAGGCCTACTGCGCAGCCCTATGGCAAAAAAACAAACAAATAAGGACGACAGATTCCGCCAATCGCCTGGAAACAGACTAAATTCTGTAAAACCAGTGCTTTAAATGTGAAGGTACTCACAGGTACTGAGATCCTGCAATTTTTTAAAGGCAGAGTGTCTGCTCCTCTCAGACAGGGTTTAATACTTTTTGGAAGAGTACCAGCATTTCTCAATAGCATACAAGTACTTTAGGAAAGCGAGAATCCACGCTTCTATATTACGATTTCAGCCACTGTGTAAAACACAGGCCCAAGTTTTCCATCAGTTAGTGCAAACCATTCTGAGCATAAGCAGCACTTTGTGGCACAAAGTTAGACAAATGGCGGTGGTGTCAACACTGGTGCTCCGATCGAGTTTTAGAGCTAAACATTGCCGCAAGGGCAGTGTTCAATGCCTTTGGATCATGTAGTGTCAAATCCCTGCTAATCTAGCAAAGGGGGAGTAATGGGGCTGAAACAGCTCAAGCGCCCATAAAATTGTACACAAAGGCAGCTCTCCTAAAATAGTGACACTTGGCTTTGTGTAGACAAGGTGCAAACAAGAAAAAATACTTCTGCCTCATATGAACATGCGTAATACTTGTTATGAGGCTTACCATTGGGTGATGGTCTGTACATAAACGTTTCTACTGGAGGGAGTGCCTTGCATACAAATTTCACACATGATACCGCACTATCAACTTTGTGTCATGGTATGGGACATATTTATCATTATGTGACACAGCACGACAAGCCACAATCCTACGTGACAGGGAAAGGGCAAGAATGTGCCATATTTAACATAATTCCCTTTCCTAGTGCTGGCGCACAATGTGATGCCAAGTCCCAACACAGGCACTCCTGCACCATGGGGCAAGGGTGCCTGCATTGTAAGCAGAATTGTTTTTGTGCAGGAGAGAACACATTTCTGCACAAAAACAATCCTCAGAAGCATTTTCCTCTTTAAATGTGCGCTGCTGAATGAGGCAAATGTATAAAGAGGAAAAACAAAGAGAAATAAACATATTTCTTCTTGTTACTCCCTATCTGTGGTGGCGTAGCAGTTTTGGTGCATGTCCAGGTCACCACTTATGGTAAAACTGGAAATGCATCAAAATCCATGTGTCTTACGTGGGAATATCCATGCACCACCCATGGAATGCCTCCTTGGGTCAGAGTAATGCAACACATTGATTTGCTCTGCATTGCGTTACTCTGGATTTATAAAGCTACTCAGGGTCACACATGGTGGCCTTGTGTGGCTTGAGAAATTGCATTTAGTAGTTGTGTCATGCTTGCACCCTATTGCATGGTGGTAAAGCGATGGAACTACTTGATAAATATGGCCCTTAGCATCATACTGAAACTGAATTTTTAGTGCAAGGGAAGCCAATTCCATCATTGCCATTTGACCATTTATAAATATGCAGCTCTGCATTTTTTTCATGCAATGCTGTAGAATTTCATTGAGCACTGGCCAGACTGATTTAAAAAAAAAAATCACAGCCTTGATGTACTAAGAGAGACAAGAGGATGTCACTGGCCTAGTCACACTAAACCTACACCAAATTGTGCACAAACTCACACACATCACTGGACACGTTCTAGATGGTATTTTTGTAAATCAAGAACTAGTTACCTTTCAAAGGATAATTCCAGTCACATGGTCAGACCACCATTTGATAGCTTTCCAACATAAAACACCATAAATCAACATTCCAAAGACTACCTATATGCATTCACAGATTGACCGTGGAACAAATGGGTTGTTGCGGTAGGGCAGCACAGAAGGCATTGCTGTCGCGCTGGCCTATGGCCAAAGAAAAGGGCAGGACTGTGCTGTATCTATTAAATACGGCGTATTCCTGTCCTTTTCCCCTGCACCAGCACACAATGGGTTGCCATGCGCCAATACAAGCACCTTTGCACCATGGTGCAAGGGTGCCTGATCTGCGAGGATAATTATTTTTGTGCAGGAAGGGAAACCTTCCTGCACAAAAACAATTACAATAGGCTTTTTCCTAATAAAGATATTTCTCCTTGTTGTGCCTCCCTTACTCATCCAACGGAAAGCATACGTTTTTAGCCCTGCCTCAGACTAACAATTTTTCATAAATCTGGGGCAGTGTCAAAAAGCCATGGATGCTGCTGGGACCCCCCCCCCCCACCCCCAGGTACACCCATGGAAACGTCAAATAAGTGACATTCCGGCAGTGCAATAGCGCTGGTAGGGACTCACAAATGAGGCCCTCATTTTTGATTACTTAGAAACACAAGTAACATCCAACACAGATCTAGACACAATAAATTCCTTTCAAAAACTTTATGGTTGACTACAGGAAGCTTTTGATATCCTAATACCATTAAGAACAACACAACAGGACAAAAGAAAACAAGCACCTTGGAGAAATGCAGACCTAAAAAAGAATGAACAATAAATTAGAAGACTGCAATGAACCGGGCTCAAAACTAACAGCAATTAGGACAAACTTCACCAGCGCAAACGTAACAGAATATACAAATCAACAATCAAAGAAGATTTTAAAAGTACTATTCAGACAGAATTCAAAATGCTAAATGTGCAGATAAAATTCTCACTGAATTCGGTTAACCTAAATGCACAGACGGAACTCATCTAATTCCTCAAGAACTCACGGAAAAACTAGCAAATCATTTCACAACCAAAGCAGACACATTGGACTTCTATTTAAAACAAAGGAAAACCACTAGCACCAACCAAAAATCCCCTCCAAGAGTAGGCTAACCCAGCCTCTGTATTCCTACAAACAAATATCTCAAAGTGAATGTATGGATCTGGTCAAAACAAGCAGGTCTTCCAGCTGCCCTTCTGACCCAGGTCCACCACACATTTTCAAGAACATTCTTTTATCGACCTCTGCTGCCACACGTGTTGGAAAGAATCATTGATAATATTTAACTACGGCAATCTTTCCAGAAGACCTAGAAAATGCACACATATGCCCATTATTAAAGAAAACAAAACTGTACCTGCATGACCCCAACAGCTACAGACCAATTAACTTACAAAACTTTTCTTCCGCAAACTGATAGAAAAAGCAGCATTTACCCAGATGTCACAATTCAGTGAAGGTAACTCCATACTTTCAGACTACTGAACGGGATTCCGCCCCGGAAGAGTCACAGAATCTGCCTTCATTGCCATCTGGAATGACCATACAAACACAGTAGATTCAAACAGGCTTGCTACACTACTTCTGTTGGACCTTTCAGCTGCCTTTGACACTTTTGGCCATGACACCCTAATACAAAGACTTTATAAAGCCGGCGTAGAGGGGACAGCTCTCGACTGGATCACATCCTACCTGCAAAACAGAACATATGTCATAAATACTCCCTAATCCTCCTCCAAAACGTACTTCACAAAAGCTCATGCAGTCATTACCAGCAATGATCAATGAATTTCAGCTCACATGATATAACTATGCAGATGACACACAAATTCTGCTTGAACTGGAAAGCCCCAAAGACATTGGAAACTCAAAATCTTCAGTTGCCTCAGAGTCATTGCGTAGTGGGTGACATATAACCATCTCAAATTGAATGCTTTCAAAGCTGAAATACTCACATTTGGCAATTGGAAAATTATGACCCACTCTGTGCCAGGTCTGGCGATCTGGGACCACATCCCAAAGTATCTAAAGAAGTAAGAAACCTTGAGATTACCCTGGACTCCAAGTTATCAATTAATGCCCAAATGTACAAATTAGCAAGATCAAGCTTCATCACCATGAAAATTATAGATGCATCTTTCCCCACCTGGGATTTCCACACATGGTCCAGGTTACTATCTCTCGAGTACCGTCTAAGGTTGACACCTACCCTGCCTGCATTGAGGGCCCTACATTGGATACTGGTTTCCAGAAGATCCACCTTCATGATGCTTTGTATTAGCCACAATGCAATACATGGAATAGGACTGATTTTCCTCAGGAATAAACTCACCAAATAAATTCAACAAAGGAACCTCTACCTCACCGTACAAGAAAAAGATCATAGGTGGTACAACTTTCTCCGCTCAAGCAGCCAAATTATGGAATTAATTACCCCCAAACATAAGATCCATGAATAACTATCTTATCTTCAGAAGACTACTCAAGAGTTGCCCTTTCCTGTATAACCATTGTACTCAAACACTAATGTAGAGTACATCCTTGTGTATGTTGACATTTATAATTTGATAGTATTTATGTATCTAGATATGTGTATTCCTTTGTACAAATATTTATAACTATTATTTTTTAAATGTGTAGATATTCTTTAGGTCTGCTGAACAAATATAGATATATTACTCATGGTTAAATATACATATATATTATTCTATGCTTAACATGTTTATAGATCACTGCATAGTTTTTTATATGTTATTTGAGTAGATGCTTATGAGTCTTTGTTTTATCTCTCACAATATGTAAAGATTATCATAACTATTTTATCTACAAGTGCTTCACTATTGAAATATTGAGGAAAAATAAAATGAAAATAAAAATGTAGTTATAAAAAATACACAAATAAATTAGCTTCAGCTACAGCAACACTTAAAAGTATGCGTTTATACAATACAACTTTAAACCTCAATATATTATCTTCCTCACAAATGTATGCCCTTTCAATGTAGTCATGGATCTATATATTTATCGCTTTACTCCTACTGTAGAAGAAAATAAAGGGAAAAAAACTTTCACTCTCTCAAATGCACTACTTTGTCTCACCCTATACCTTTCTCAATATAGCCTCTACCTCCACTCTATGATTCATCACAAACCTTGTCTGGTACTACAATCTCCAAAATAACCCTTACTAGACTCTTCCCTCCTCTATCCCTCCTGGCTCACCCCAAACCTCATTTTACTACTAAGATCTCCCAAATCCCTCATGTATCTCTCCTTTTTTTTCATCCCAAACCTCATCTTACTACTATGATCTCCCAAATAATACCTTCTAGATTCTTCCCTCTTCTGTCCCTCCATTACCCTACTCAACACCAACTAACTGAGTCACATGTCCACCACTCAAAATAACTCATAGTTCCCTATACTAATTCACAGCTAATGCTTTTGGGTTCCGGAGTAGCATGCTACTCGCCAAAAAGCACTTTGACGCATATATATATATATGCTCGTTTCATTTTACTTTTGAAATATTGTTAACATTTTTATTTTATTGCATTTTGTAAATTATTTAAATATTGTTTTAATATTTTTTAATGATATATTTATATATATAATTTACATTACTTATTAAAACAATTAATATTTTCATCACATTATTATTTGGGAATGTATTTTACATCAATCGAATATAATGATAGAAATATGTTTTCTATATACTTAGCTTATTTATGTTGATATTCTTGTTGACAGTATTTTTGATTCAATATTTTAGTAGTTAAATACAAAGTGTGTAAACTCTATAGTATTGTAGACAATATTGTTGACACTATATTCTGCTATGTCGATATTGTTGTTCTCTATATTCTGTATTAAACCACTTGCAGACACATAAACCTTTAGTCCCATTATCTGTGAAGTCACTGGACAACCCGCTATGGAGAGTTGATACCATCATAGTGTGCATCACGGATAAGCAAGTGCAACAGGATTGTGAGTCAGCCCTTTCAGTCGAAGTCTAGGAAGGATATGAATTTTGCCCTTTATT
This sequence comes from Triturus cristatus, assembly GCF_964204655.1. Lineage (NCBI taxonomy): Eukaryota > Metazoa > Chordata > Amphibia > Caudata > Salamandridae > Triturus > Triturus cristatus. Next base: position 722,389,708 of record NC_140591.1, read on the forward strand.
AAAAAAATGTAAGTTAATAGTCAAACTTAACTATATACCTCGACATATATAGTGGCTAATCCATCTACAAACATACCTAAATATTCCTGTGCTTGACCCTCAAATGCACAGGAAACGCTACTTTGTGTAAATATTATCTTCCGTTCCTAACTGTTTTATCTCAGAAGGTCTGTGAGAATTTGTTTTCTCCTCCAAGGGAGATAACAACATTAAAATGGAAACCCATCATCCCGGTGTTTCTGTTTTTAAATTAAGAGGCACCGAGTATGCTTGATTATATGAATAAGGAATTGCTGAAGCAAGATATTGTTTGATTTAATTTCCAGAAAGGGATGAATGTGCTCAGTGACACTGAGAAATTCATAATGAATTTCATAGCACACGTATTAAAATGAAACGAAGCACCAAAGACAGATGCTAAGTAAACCACACTCACAAACGAACGTACGCGCGCGCGCACTTATACGTTCATGCACACATATGCGATAACTGAAAAGCGTAAATGGAAGTTAAGTTTTACTTGGGTGTCAATAGTGGCTACTTCAAAAAACCTAAATAGAAATGAATAGTTTGCAGGAGACGTCTGGAAAGACGCCAGCACGCGAGAATTTTCATATCATGCAAAATCTTTTCATTTTGTTGTTTTTAGGCAACAAGGGGCAAGATTTATCAATTTGTTACCCAACGGAGCGCAGCAGCCAAAAATGTGTGGGAGCAGGAGAACGCCGTATCTGCAGAGATATGGCACTCTCCTACCCTCTCTCTAGAGCCGGCTCAGAATTTTGCTGCTGTGCACCACACACACACTTTGTGCCATAGTGCAAGGGAGTATGCGTGAGTCTAGCCTAGGTTTTGTACTGGACGGGTTTCCTTCCAGTCCAAATACTATGCCTTGACAAGTTTTAAAATGTTTGCTACTTTATTTGTGTGCTGTACAGTGCATCACACATGCAAAGAAGGAAAAGTAAGGAGAAATGAAAACATTTCTGCTCCTAACACCTGCTTTTAAACAGCATACTTTTTTCTACGCCAAACCCTGTCTCAGTTTTTTGGTAAATCAGATTTTGCATAAAAACATGAATGGTTGCATGGGAATACCCATGTAACACCCCCTTGATGCTAAGTAATGGAAAGCAGTACTTTGTGCTACTTTGCGTTACTTTTAGGCATTTTGCAGAGCAAAATAAGTTTTGCCGTATGAAGTAAATGATAAAAAAAATGTGTGCGGTTTGCGTCACTTTTGTGATGCAAACATAGTGTGAAATGTTGGTAAATCTGCCCCATAATGTTTCCCCCATCAAAGTCATTTGAGATGTCATCAGTGATCTCACCAATGATGTCATTAGAAATGTCATGAGTGATAGAATATGTAAGATCATAAGCAGTGCATGGTGGAGGCGCAAGTTCTAGTTAGGTCAGTAAACTATAAGTAGGGAATTTCAGTATATTTTGAATTTAAAATGTTACACGTTAACTAACATTTTCACCTACCTATAATCTCACTTTAACATTTGGTTTTTCCAAATAATTGTAATTAAAGTGCAGTTATAGTGCAGTTATAGTGAATAAACATGATCTAAAAACCACAGTAATTTGATGCTAATGATTAGCAAAACACCATAAATGACATTATTGATGACCAACTCAATGACATCAATGATGACATACCTGGTAGCATCACTAATGAAAGCAACCAGAGGGACCAATACTGTGCTTTTTGCCGTGTGCATTAGGGGTTAGCCACAAGACCAGACCCCGTGCCCAACCCCCTGTGAGGAGCCAGGGCACACTGCTTATGTCCTTCAGTTGGGCGCAACTGGTATGGCTGTAGGGCCTGATCCCAATCGACAATGGGCTGAGAACCTATGCAACTGGAATTGGCTATAGTCCTGTCCTACGGCATCCAATTTGCTGCAAGTGGCCAGCTCCCAAAAAGCATGCCTTTTGACTGTGGGCAGCAGTTGTTGGGCGCAGTGCCTTGCCTTTGGCAACTTCAGCGGTTGGTCTTCTGTCATGCACAGAGGGATTTGCTGCAGGTCCTGACCTATGGCCTGCCTATGAACCCATTCACCACAGTTGGGCACTTATCTGCTGTGCACAACATTCAGCTGTTTGCAGTAGTGGTTGATTGCTGAGCCTAGCCATCAGCAGAACATTCATGAGAAGAAAATCCCTGTTGTACATAGTGTTAAGTCCTGCACAGTAGAGTTTAACTAAAGCGCTTGACCTATGACCAGGCCCAGCACTGAACCCTTTGTGGGCAGCCAATCCCCACTGAATATGGTCTACTTTTTTCAGATTTCCATTTTTTTTAAAAAAATACGGTTACAGGCTAATGTCAACAGTATTGTCATGTGCCTTAAGCCATGTGCAGCAGGGGGTTGGTTGCAGGTCCTCTCCTACAGCCAGCCATTGCACCCAACCTGCTGTATGAACCCATCCCACATAGCAGCCAATCACCACAGGCTCTGTTCATTTAAAATAAATGTTTAGGATTTGCAGAGCCTTTCAAAGGAACCTTCATTGCATTGTGAACCTATGGTGGACTTTCCACAGTATCCGCAAAGGAAGATATTGCCAAAATTCAACCTCAATATGGCCTACAGGGACATTTTAAAGTGCTAATATCTCAAAAGCGGCTTCAGAAGCTTTGCACCAAACTACGCAAAGACGCATCCTTGTGTAAAGTTCAACTTTCATGCAAGGTTTGGCACAATTCTATTCCCCGGTTTCTTCTGTGTCGAGAAGCAAAGAATCCTAGGGAATTTAAAACTTTTGGGACCCCCCACCTTTTTTTAGCACCACTCGATAGATCTAGAAGAAGACAAAGTAGATGAACCTTTTTTCTTTTAGAAAGTTTCGTGCAGATTTGTCAAACAGCGTTAAAGTTATTAGCAAATCAATAATTATTTTTCAAAGGAAAGTCTGACCTAACCATAAATATACAGGCACCGTCACCACCAGCAATACATATATATATATATATATACATATATGTATATATATATATATATATATATATATATATATATATTCAAGGACTTTTTTAATGAGCGCTTTTAAAATCTCAATAAAGCCTCTTTGCAAGATCACCCCGGAGCTGTGTCGTATCCTTCCCTATTTGGGAGAGTAATTGGTCTTGTGTTTGGCCAGCATTGCAGGAGCTGGCGCACGACACGCCCTCTCGTTCTGGTGCATCGCGGTCATCCTGCTATTTTGGTGGCGCAGGCATCTGCAACGCGACGCCCCCCCGGTCTTGGTGATTCCCACTTGGAAGGTACAAGGACGTGGGGAGAGAGGAGGCATAATTAAGTGCCTGAGAAGGGGGACTGGAAGAGGCTCCAAACTCCGGCAGGATGTTGCGGTGGTGTGGGGCCAACCGGCCACAGAAAGTGGGACATCACTTGGTGTAAGAAATACCCCAATACATATTGGGACTTCTAGGAGGACTCCAACATCCAGCATGCAGCAGGCCTGCAGGAGCAGCGTGAGGTGCTTCGCATTGGAGAAGCGGAGGAGGGGCAAGTGATCACCTGACTGGGGGTGGTTACAGCTATATCACTGCAAAGGCTGACCCCCAGGGAGAAGAGAAGCTACTTGAAACAGGGCACTGAGGAAAGCCGTATTGAAGGCTGAAACGCGTCTGCCAGCGTTTCAAGGACTTTTTTAATGAGCGCTTTTAAAATCTCAATAAAGCCTCTTTGCAAGATCACCCCGGAGCTGTGTCGTATCCTTCCCTATTTGGGAGAGTAATTGGTCTTATATATATATATAATTCACTGAAAAAACCATAGGTTTCAGGGGTGTTATAGTTAGCTGGACTTTTCACTTGTACAAAACCATTGAAATTCCCCCGTTATAGTTAGTTCAGCTAACTATAACTTGCGCGCCCGCAATGCACTGCTGATGATGTCACATATTACATCACTCATGACATGGTCAGTGACATCACTCATGACATCACTGATGACATCTCAAATGACATCACTGATGACATCACTGATGACATCATCCAGTGAATGTGTGTTTTTCTGAAAATTAAATATGTTTTATATATGTATATCTCAAGGTCGATGGAAGAATAAATGGGTATATAAGTGTCTAAATGGATGATTTGTTTTTGAAAAATTGATTGTGTAACTGACTGATTGAGTGTATCTTAGTGAATACATGGCTTAGTGAGTAATGTTTAAATATGTAAATATCTGTATCAGTCTCTCACTTTGTGTATAAGTGGCTGCATGGGTTGTTGAGTAGCTACATGGGTGTCTATATAGGTTATTAGTTGGTTTTTTGAGTATCAGTCTGAGTGTCTGCAAGGTTCGGTGGGGGGTATTACGTAGTGCATAGGTGCATGAATGAGTGACTCACTGTATGTGTTGAAGACAGCATGTGTGCAGGACTGTATGGGTGGATGAGTGTGTGTAAGGGTGTGTTAGTGAGTGAATGACTGTCTCAATAGTGTATTTATGAGTAACTACATATGTTTTAAAATAGTATATGTGACTATTGGTGTATATAAGTGAGTATATGTGAGAGTGAGAGATTGAAAGAGTTCCTGTATGAAGAAGTATGTGTTTCTATAAGTGATTTTTAAAAGACTAAGTATGTGTAAGTTTCCGTAGAAGTAAGTGTGGTGGTGTGTGTATAACTGTATATGCAAGTAAATGTATGTTTGATTCTTTATTAGCATGAGTGACTATGTGTGTGAGTAACTCTATGGATGAGTGGCATTGTGTAACAGGATGTATAGGTGCATGAGTACATATGAGTGAGTACATGTATTAGTGACTGTATAGGACTGTTGGTGAATGAGTGGATGTGTATGTGGATCTTAGAATTACTGAAGAGGTTGTTGTAACTGGTATTGGTAGGTCCATTGTTTTGAAAATTTTTGTCTCTATTTTTGAATGTGTGTATCAAAGGTTATATTAGAGTGAGAGGTCTGCCACTCTATCACAAGGATGATGTCATCAGTGATGTCATCAGTGATGTCACTGACCATGTCATGAGTGATGTAATATGTGACGTCATCAGCAGTGCATTGCGGGCGCGCGAGTTATAGTTAGCTGAACTAACTATAACGGGGGAATTTCAATGGTTTTGTACAAGTGAAAAGTCCAGCTAACTATAACACCCCTGAAACCTATGGTTTTTTCAGTGAATTTCTGAGGTTTTTTAAATGCTAATTCCTAACTATAACGTGCCTGAAACCTATGGTTTTTTCTGTGAATTTCAAAGGTTTTTTAAATGCTAATTTCTAACTATGCCTACAGAGATAGGACATGTGAAGAAAGAAGAAAAAATGCACAGAAAGAAAAAAAAAGAAGTGCAGAAAGAAGCAACAGAAGTCCTCAAAGACGAAGAAAAGTGCAGGAAGAAGGATAACGTGCAGAAAGAACAAAAAGAAGAGCAGAAAGAAGCCTTGTTGCAAAATCATCCTGTACCCTCAACTTTTTCAGACGGATACTGGTGATAACTGAGTCTGACTAACCAGTCCTAGAGCCAGTGCTATGTTAAAAGACACTTAGAATACATTGAAAACACCTACATACACCAGGGAACATTATGCGTTGGGGTCCCCCTGCGATTAGCATGACCTCCTCTGTAGGCCCCTAGTATATAATAGGGCAGGGGGATTAAAACTACCTCTTAAAACAGGCCACAGGGCGTTTTTGCACACGTTAACTCAGGCCCCGTCCCCTCCCTTCACCACTGTGTAAACATGGCCTGTGTCCGTTTTTAGTTGGGAGATGAAGTTCATTTGAATCCTGAGGGTCCCTAGGGTCCAACTAGCCCACTAGGTACCTCCAGTAAGTGCCACAGAGCTGCGTTGCAGAGAGGTGTAAAAAGTGGCACGGCCTGGACCACCTCTCTGCAATGCAGCTCAGTGGCGCTTACTGGAAGCACTTGGTGGGCTAGTTAGCCCCCAGGGGCCCTCAGTATTGAAGGGAAATTATATCCCCAATTTAAAACGTGCCATAGTGCGTGTTTGCACACGTCACCTCAGGCCCCGTCCCCTCCCTTCACCACTGTGTAAACGCGCCCTGTGGCTGTTCTAAGTTGAGAGATTAAGTCCCCTTGAATCCTAAGGGTCCCTAGGGTCAAACTAGACCACTAGGTACCTCCAGTAAGCGCCACAGAGCTGCGTTGCATAGAGGTGTAAAAAGGGGCTTGGCCTCAGAACACCTGTCTGCAGCGCAGCTCCCTGGCGCATACTGGAGATGCCTGTTGGGCTAGTTGGCCCTCAGGGACCCTCAGTATTGAAGAGGAATTAATTCCCCAACTTAAAACTCGCCAGGGGGCGCGTTTGCAGAGTGCTGCAAGGAGGGGGCGTGGCCTCCAGCACGATGCCAGTCTTTTATTTATTTTAATTTTTTAAGAAGGGGGGCTGTGTGGTTCCCCTTCTTATTCTAATTTATTGGCCCTGATGACCCCATCCCCCAGGGCCTGTCTCCTAATTATATTTTTTTTACCCCAATCCCCAGGGCCGGCCACTGTTTTTTATTATTTTTAAAAAATATATATTTATAGACACACCTAGGACATGCTGGACAAACCGTACGTACCTATCACCATGACGATTTGCGTGATATTCATTAAAAGGCGACTATGCATACAATGAATCCACGTGGAATGTATTTACACCGCTAGTGAACCTCTGACGTGTCTGACGCCCTACCGTGCCTAATCCCAGTAGACACCCTTGTCGTTTATTTATACAAACATGGGTAGCTATTGACGGGCACATTTAATACACATGCACACCAAGCCATTCAAAGGGGATTCGACAAAAATTCGACAAACTATGCAAGAAACCCCCCTCACGGTTAATAAAACACACATCCACTGCCGGATGTGTAATACTTTTTATTTTACTCTCTGGAAAGGGGACGAACATCACTTGAGAGTCACAGCGCGCTCCTGGCAGAGCCCAACGCTGTGTTACACCCACCATTGCCTGCTGAGTGCCACACACCTCTGTGTTGTATTCCACTAGCTAGTGCATATGCTATGACACTCTCTAGCCCATGTGCACTGTAACACCACCCCGTGAATATGTCATGCCACACTTGTCTTCGCACGGGTAATATTGCCCCATCTAACGTGGCTTCCTCGATACCTATGTTATAACGCACAGTGCTATGCCATACATATTACAATCTGGGATCCATATCTTTGTCACAATACATATGCAACGTTACACTCCCCAGCACATATTTTATATTACAACTTTAGAGACTAGTTAGGTTACACAACACTGCCCTGTGCATATTACACTCCAAGGCGCATATCGCATAGCACGCGCTAGTGCCTGTGCTATCTCGCGCTCTCCAATGAATCTGTCATTGCGCACAATGTATTGCATATTATATTTCACGCCCGGTTCATCTTATATCACACTTTTTGGTGCATAGTTTATACCATACACTATATCTAGTTTTCATTTTCAATCGTGCTCTCAGGACTATGCTCTATATAACACTGTGTTCACCTACCCTTTTCACGGGCATTACATTTTGCGATAGGGGGTGGAGGGTCAGGGGGTGTTTCTGCCAAGTGAGCCCGGAGTCACAGTCACAAACGTCCTCTTCTTCCTGAATAAAAGTGAGATTATGCTGCATACTTGTTCATATTTTAAGTAGTTTGCACAGACACACGTTTTAAAAACAATAAAGTTCCTAATACCCACCTTCTCTGAACAGTTAGCTTGCTGCCCCATCCCCCTCCTCCCTATCCTCTGTTGTGTGAATCCATGGGCTAGCCTCCTCCCTCCTGCCATGCATGGTCTGATGTGCTGCCACTGCCCTCAATTTAGTATGATGTACCAGTCCACTCCTCCTGCCCTCCATTGCCCAATTCTATGCCCCATCATTGACCTCCTGCTTAAACTCTGTGCTTAGCTTGCTGCCCCTATTCTCCTTCCCCCTGCCCTCCGATGTCTTTGTGCATGCCCCTGCTCCATCCTTTTTGCCCACCATGTTCTAGGGACCTGCCACTCCTATCTACTCTGAGGGTTCTGTTGAGCTGCCACTCCCCTCCCACCTGCCTAGCATTGTCAGATGACTGTAACCTGTCCCTGCCACCTCCACCCTGCCTGTCCACATGCCATGCCCCTATCCTCTTCCTCCTGTCCTACATGGTCCATTGTACTGCCACACCCTTCTGCCCTCCCTGGTCTGTTGTGCTGCAACTGCTCCTCCTGCCTGCCCCGTGCGGTCTCTTGTGAGGCCCCTTCCCCTGAACTTTCTTGTCTGTGCACAGGTCCTGACCCTCCCTTCTATCCTCCATCGTCCTTTGTGCATGCCCCTGCACCCTCCTTCTTGCCCATCATAGCCATTGTGCTGCCACTAACCCTCCTACTTGCCATGCATGGTCTTCTGTGCTGCCATGGCCCCTCCCACCTTCCCTGTGTGGTCAGTTAGCTGCCCCTGACCCCCTCCCACCTTCCCTCCATGGTCTGTGTGTATGCCATCACAGTCTCACTGTTGCTCTTCATGGTGTGTCTTGCTTCTAGTGCCCATCCTGCCTGACTTCCATGGCTATCTTGCTGCTCCTGCCCTGCCCCCTTGCCCCCAGCCCTCTGTTTACATGTGCAGACCCCTACTCCCTCCCTCCTGGCTTGTCTGTTCCATCGTAATGCCCCTGATCCGTCCCTCCTGCCCTTTATGGTCTGTTATTTTGCAGCTTTCTCTCCTGTCTGTCCATTATGGTCAGCTAGCTACCATTGCCTCTTGCCCCTCTGTTCTCTGTTGTCCATGTGCATGGTCCTGTCCCCTCCCTCTTGCTTTCTATGGATTGTTGTGCTGCACTCCCGTCCCGCATGCCCTGTGTGGTGTATTGTGCTGCTGCAAACCCTGATGCCTGCCCTGCAGGGTCAGTTTGGTGCACCTCTCCATGTCCCTCCTGTCCTCTGTTATCCAAGTCCATGTCCTTACCCCATTTCCTTCCATGAACCAATGTACCATACTTGCGAATATTTTGAACTTGGTAAGAGGGAGATTTTGAAAAAAAACTGGGGTATTGATTTTCCCCTTTGAGTTACATTGAAAAAGAGGAGATTGTAGACAGGAGACAGATCAAATAAAGCCCATTTGAGCTTAAAAACATTGGACGTTTCCTGGCTGAATCGGGTCTGATGGCATGTATGGTTGTACTACCAGTGCCTCTTCCTTCTGCCCACAATGGTCTATTACATTGCCACAGCCTCTCTTGCAAGTCCTGTATTGTTGGTTTGTTGCCCCTGCCCCCTATTCCACTGCCCTCCATAGTCTGTTGTGCTGCCACGGCCCTTCCTGCTTGCTCAGTGTGCTTAAATTGTTGCCTTTGCACCCTCCTACCTGCCTTCAATTTTCAGAGTCCGTGCCCCTGGCCTCTGCCTCTCAACAGTATCCTAATGAACAACTAGATTGCTAACATTCTATATTTATTACAAAAGTGTGGAACGCCTGACGTCATCTTGATGTAATCAAAACTGTAATACCTAGAGCATTTCCTTTAGAAATTACATATATGAGAGGGTCTTATTGGCATCAAAATTATGGTTAGTGCTCTAAAAGACTAAAATAAGGACATATTTTCTGAGTTTTCAAATAGAGACAAAGCACTTTTAAATTATTTGTTATCTTTATGTTTTTTTATCCAGTTGACCACTTGATTAAATGTTGCACTTAGGGGAGAGGATGTGGTGTTACTTCCAGAACTGCAGACTTTGCAACTGGGGAACCAGGTTGGAGTTTCTGCTTCAGCTCGACATTCTGTGATTCTGGTCAAATCACTTAGTCTCCCCATGTCTACAACCAAAATGAATTTGTTCTTGTGTGATGTAACCAATGCTCATGTAAAGCACTCCAATACCTGACAAGTCTGCACTATATAACACTGCAAAAACACAAAATAATAAGTGTTTTGCACACTTCTGTCATTGGGCTATATTTGGGCTACATCTGGGTGATTTTGGGCTACATTTGGGCTCTTTTGTCTCCGGTGGCCATCTTGGGAGATTTATTTGTTATGAAGTTTCCTAATTTCCTCATGTACTGCAGTCTCCTCAGTAGGAAATGCTTTCAGTTTTTTACTTTGATTCCATCATGAAGGTATTCAGATATGTCACACATTTGCCATAAATTCTGAATGTTAGCACTCTAGTTGCTCATTAGATCACTGTAGTAAAACTACTGTTCACCATGGAAGTCTGCTCCTGGTATTAAAAGTGCATGTTTCAGTCTGCATGTCAGAATTTTTTAATGAAATAGAAGAGGATTTGAGAAGTCACTCAAAATGTGCCCTCATTTTCTTTCTTCAGCATTAATCATAATTTCTATGGCAAAATGAACCCCCTCATTGTGTTCCTTTTTAAATTAAATGTTTTAAGTGTTACCAGTTTATTCCAATCAAGATGGCTTCAGGTGTGCCATACTTTTGTCATAATGAAGACAGTAAGCGCTCTAGTTGTTTTTAAGAACACTCTGGGACATTCTGTCATTGGGCTATACTTGGGCTACATCTGGGTGATATTTGGGCTACATTTGGGCTCTTTTGTCTCTGGTGCCATCTTGGGAGACTTATTTGTTATGAAGTTTCCTAATTTCCTCATTTACTGCAGTCTCCTCAGTAGGAAATACTTTCAGTTTTTTACTTTGATTCCATCAAGAAGGCATTCAGATGTGTCACACATTTGCCATAAATTCAGAATGTTAGCACTCTTTTTGCTCATTAGATCACTGTAGTAAAGCTACTGCTCACCAGGGAAAACTGCTGCTGGTATTGAAAGTGCATGTTTCAGTCTGCATGTCAGAATTTTTTAATGCAATAGAAGAGGATTTGAGAAGTCACTCAAAATGTGCCCTAATTTTTCTTTCTGAAGCACTAATCATACTTTTTTATGGAAAATGAACCCCCTCATTTTGTTCCTTTTTAAATTAAATGTTTTAAGAGTTACCACTTTAATCCAAGCAAGATGGCTTCAGGTGTGCCATACGTTTATCATAAGTAGGACTGTTAGCGCTCTAGTTGTTCTTTGGAACACTCTGGGAAGCTGCAGTAGAACACAAAGGAATCAACTGACAGTCTCTGCCCTTGTTGGATGTACATGTTTTACTGAGAATGTCAGACTTCATTCTCACATGACTGAGAAAGATAATGTGAATTTACAGGAAATAAGCTCTCAGTTTAGCTTATAGATCACCTTCCAAACCTCTGTGGGAAAAGCATGAGAAAATATTTTTCTCTCAAACATGATATCCCAGCAGAAGGCTTTTTCACATGTGAAATCACCTTAGAACATACCACAATTCCTAAAATGAGTATGGTACCATCAACAAATGATTTATAATGTAACTAAAGTCTTAAAACCTTCTATTAACTGCAATGCTTTTTAGTGAGGTGCTATCATGTATATTGGTCCCAAGATGGCTGCCAACACTTCTTGAATGAAGTGCTGACAGCCAATCAGATTTCAGGATGAGATGTGTGGTTAGGCTCCGCCCACATATATATATGATTTTACTTTTGATTTTCTCAGGAACTACTGAACAGATTGACTCCAGATATGCAAAAGGCACATCCCTGACCTGAGGACTACCTCTTTGCCAAATTTAAAGTAATTCTGTTCAGCCGTTTGGGCTGTACCTTGGACTAAAGGTCCCTATGGAAAATTGCATGGGAAAAACGTGTTTTGGGACCCCCCTTTTTTCTCAGCCCCCGCTTCACGAATCTCCCCAAGACTTTCAGGGTTGGAGCGGAGCGGAGCGCCCCACCTATTTTGAAAATTTCGCGAGGATTCATCAATCGGCGCCAAAGTTATTCCAAATAGAATGTTGCGGATTTCCTATGGAAACACGTTCCTAACTATAACTATCTACTGGCGACCGCCAGTAGATTATATATATATATATATATATATATATATATATATATATATATATATATATATATATATATATATATATATATATATATATATATATATGTATATATATTTATTTATTTATTTTCACCAGTGTTTAGTTAGAATTCATTTGCCCTTTCATTGAACATCCATTTTTTAATTTGCCTATAACTGTGGTCCACATTGCAAAAAAGTTTACTAAATTTGACCCTCACTAAGGGGAAGCATTCTTTACCACGCAGTCAAAACCACACAGTGCCTATACAGCGCAGTCACTACCATGACTGCAACGTTACCACGTGTTCCTGTAGCACGCAAGTCATTACAATGACTTGCTTCAGAGAACACAGTGTTTCACTGGTGTTGGATTTTAAGTCCATCACCTTCCAGATTGAAACATCGACTGGAATTGGAATAATAATTTATACTATTCCAAAGTCCAGCTCTTCCCTAAGGCAAGTTGTAAGGACTTGTGCGCTACAGGAACATGTGATAATGTGGTAGCGACGGTGTTTTAAGCCATGCCATGCCGTGGTTTAGGCATTCGTGGCTCCATCATACAACCCTCACTAAGCGTAAACTAACATACCTCCTATAGGACATTTTGCTATCATCTGCAGCCAAAGCACTGTCTGGATTTACACCAAATGTGGCATGAAAATAGAACTTTACTCAGAAAGTGTGCTTTTGTTTGTTGTCTCTAAATCAATCATATTTAAGATATTAGCATTTGAAAAAGCGACAGGTGAGCTTACAAGGGTTAACAATTTTGGTGCCGATTACGATCCTGTAAAAACCGGGTACGAACCGTCGGACGGAGCATATTCTCCGTCCGACGCGTTCCCGGTCGGAACAATATACAAACATGGAAGCACGATTCGCACGGAAATACTATTTCCGTACGATTCGTACAAAACACCGACCGACGAAAATATACATACAAATGTGATCCGGGAATGCGCCGAAGTGATGTCGGGACGCACGCAGCCTGCCATTCACGAACCAGGAAGTACGATTCGCACCGACGTCATCCCGCATGGAGAATATTTTCCGGCAGCCAAAAACTGCCGGGAAATCAGGACGACGCAAACAAGGAGTACCTGCACGCGACGGACAGACATGGACCCGAACCTACGTGTCATCCCGGCCCTCATAGCAGTCGACCTCCTCTACAGGTTCCGCCGCAGATGCCGCAAAAGGTCAGAACAACAAAGGGAGGGGGGAAAGGGGGGGGGCAGGAGCAGGGGCAGGCCACAAAACCCCCACCCAAGTCACACAGCACACATGCCCTGGACATACCTGACCCCCAGGCTCTGGTCACTACGAGGGGGTGGGGGCGTGTCCAGCAATGCCAGCGTCCGCCACAACGGAAGTGGTTGACGACGCGAACCGGTAACACAACAATACAGGTACGTCCCGTACCCACGCCTTAAGAGCGTGGGTACGAGTCGTACCACGCCCACACCTACATCACCCCAACAATGGCGGGACGGCTCGTACCCACGTGGCAAAGGCCTGGGTATGGCCCGCACAAGCATTCCACAGCATGGGTACGGATATGTACGGACCGTACCCCCACCCCCGTATGCATGGAGCGCACCCCCCATCCCAACAGTGTACGTACGGACCGCACCCCCACCCCCGTATGCATGGAGCGTACCCCCCATCCCAACAGTGTACGTACGGACCGTACCCCCACCCCCGTATGCATGGAGCGTACCCCCCATGCCAACAGTGTATGTACGAACTGTACCCCCACCCCGTATGCATGGAGCGTACCCCCACCCCAACCGTGTATGTACGACCCGTACCCTCACCCGCATATGTATGGAGCGTACCCCCACCCCAACCGTGTATGAACGACCCGTACCCTCACCCGCATATGTATGGAGCGTACCCCCACCCCAACCGTGTATGTACGACCCGTACCCTCACCCGCGTATGTATGGAGCGTACCCCCACCCCAACCGTGCATGTCCGGCCCGTACCCTCACCCGCGTATGTATGGAGCGTACCCCCACCCCAACCGTGTATGTACGGCCCGTACCCTCACCCGCGTATGTATGGAGCGTACCCCCACCCCAACCATGTATGTACGACCCATACCCTCACCCGGGTATGTATGGAGCGTACCCCCACCCCAAACGTGTATGTACGACCCGTACCCTCACCCGCGTATGTATGGAGCGTACCCCCACCCCAACCGTGTATGTACGACCCGTACCCTCACCCGCATATGTATGGAGCGTACCCCCACCCCAACCGTGTATGTACGGCCCGTACCCCCACCCCAACCGTGCATGTCCGGCCCGTACCCTCACCCGCGTATGTATGGAGCGTACCCCCACCCCAACCGTGTATGTACGGCCCGTACCCTCACCCGCGTATGTATGGAGCGTACCCCCACCCCAACCGTGTATGTACGGCCCGTACCCCCACCCCAACCATGCATGTCCGGCCCGTACCCTCACCCACGTATGTATGGAGCGTACCCCCACCCCAACAGTGTATGTACGGCCCGTACCCTCACCCACATGTGTATGGAGCATACCCCCACCCCAACAGTGTATGTGCGACCCGTACCCTCACCCGCGTATGTATGGAGCGTACCCCCACCCCAACAGTGTACGTACGGACCGTACCCCCACCCGCGTATGCATGGAGCGAACCCACACCCGTGTATGTTCTAAGCGTACATATCCTGAAATAGGAGGGTTGGGTGCAGAGTCCTCCCAGCAGTGCCCGCACATAAGAGGGGTGTGTGCAGAGTCCTCCCAGCAGTGCCCAGACACAGGAGGGGTGGGTGCCTAACACTCACAGCAGTGCCCAGACACAGGAGGGGTGGGTGCCTAATACTCACAGCAGTGCCCAGACACAGGAGGGGTGTGTGCAGAGTCCTCCCAGCAGTGCCCAGTCATAAGAGGGGTGTGTGCAGAGTCCTCCCAGCAGTGCCCAGACACAGGAGGGGTGGGTGCCTAACACTCACAGCAGTGCCCAGACACAGGAGGGGTGTGTGTAGAGTCCTCCCAGCAGTGCCCAGTCATAAGAGGGGTGTGTGCAGAGTCTTCCCAGCAGTGCCCAGACACAGGAGGGGTGTGTGCAGAGTCCTCCCAGCAGTGCCCAGTCATAAGAGGGGTGTGTGCAGAGTCCTCCCAGCAGTGCCCAGACACAGGAGGGGTGGGTGCCTAACACTCACAGCAGTGCTCAGACACAGGAGGGGTGGGTGCCTAACACTCACAGCAGTGCCCAGACACAGGAGGGGTGGGTGCCTAACACTCACAGCAGTGCCCCTGCAAAGAAAAGGGTGGAGTACCCACAGATCCAATGCCCACACATGTCAGTCAGGTGCACAAAGATCCTGCAGTACATGTACCACATGTGTGCGAGGCTGGGAGTATACACATGCATAGCGCCGAAAAGAAAACATGTCCACATGAAGTCATGACAACAGTCTACATACACAAGTACAGTGACCACCAAGGACGCCACGAATGATGCAGGTGGAGACATCGCTTAGCATGCATGGCCAAAGTCTAACGAGTCCGTCACACACCCAGCCAATGTAGACACAGCTCAGCACCACATATTGGAATGACCCTGCAGGGAAGATGTCAGGTTACACAAAGGAAGGAACACACCTTGGGACGATGTCACCATGCAGTAACTGCTTACATGAACAAAGTTATGTAGCCAACAGCTTGTGATGGCACACAGATACCAGGGTCCACCCTATGACCAGCACAAGACTACAATTCCCACACACCCAACACATTATCACCACCCAAAATAATGGAGCAGGTCCACCAACAGCAATACCAGATAGACAGTAGTGTACTAAGGAAAAAGAAATTGCTTTATTCAGCATCCAAAAATCTGTTTGTCCCTTGAAAGTTCAAAATGTACAATGCCCATAGGGCAATCCAAAGTTCAAATCCAGGTGGGGGACACAGTGGGACGCGTGTCCTCTAGCTTGCCTGCACAGTCAGACTCCTTTGTCTTCCAGAGGGGGGGGGCATCATGTGGGGGGGAAGGACCAGGCACCGCAGGGACATGAGGGCGAAGGGTAGGCGTCGTGGGTGCAGGGACGGAGGACTCCACCACAGGGGGTGGGGCAGCGCCAAAGGCGGAGGTCAGGATGGCGCTGCACACCTTAGCAAGGTCCTCCAGCGACTCCCCTGCACCCGAAGGAACCACAGGCCCCAAGGAGGGGGGGAAGTCGGAGGGATGGGTCGCAGCGCCACTGGGGGAGGGTGTGGACAGGGGGGGGACTCAACCACCCTGACCGGGGACTCCTTTGACCGCTTGCGGGGTGGTGTCACTGTGGGGCTCAGGGACAGAGCGGCCATGAAGGAGTCTTTGCTGGATTTGTGGCCAGGAGAGCTGAGGGAAGGGGATTTGGAGGGAGTGGATTTTGTGGAATGCGGACTCCCACTCTGGCTGCGTGTCTTACGTTTGCCCCCCGACCCAGTGGGTGTGCCTACTTCACCCTGTGTGTGCGTGCCAGGAGGTGTGCGTTTGACCTTCCCTGCTGGTGTGGTGCCTGTGTCTGTTGTGGTGGGTGCATGCTGACGTCTGGGTGTACGTGGGACAGGCATGGGAGTGGGAAGTGTGGATCGGTCAGGGGTAGGGGTTTGGACGAAGCGCTGCAGGAGACCCACTGCTGCAGTCAGTGTCGAGTCAATGGACCTCAGCAAGTTGCGTTGGTCAGCCTGCGATGAGAAAATGCCCTCCAAGTATGCCTCCATGTTGTTCAGCACTTGGCTGTGGCCATGGAGGACATTAAGCATCGCAGCCTGACCAACCTGCAACTGCCGCTGGATGTCCACAGACTCGGCATTGGCGGCAGCAGTGGAGACAGGGGCAGGGGGTGCGGTGCCTGGCAGGAAGGAGACATGTGGTGACTGGGCACGCTGGGAAGGGACACGAGCAAGTGGGAGGCGGCTGATGGCAATGGAGGGGGTGGGGAGAGATGTTGTGCCGCTGTCAGCTGGTGGTGCAGCCTCCGCCCACTTGGAGAGCTCAGCCTCGGACCCGTCAGCTTCATATTCTGTGGTGGCAGTGGACAGGTCCTCCGCCTCACTCCCCTCCGCCTCAGTTCCACTCGATGTGCCAGCCAAGATGTCACCGCTGGCACTGGTGCTCGCGCCCTCCGCTCGGTCTGTGCTGATGTCTCCATCCGTGTCCCTCGACGATGCTGTGGGCAAGGTGAAGAGACAGGAATTAATCATACACCTGTATACATATGTCACATGAGTCCAATCTACATAGGTTACAGTGCATAGCCTGAAAAGAAAGATGAGTAATATCTACAAAACAAGGTACATATGTAGCCCTGCAACACACAGTTGGTTGACCCACCATGCCACTGAAAAACTATGGAGAGCATGACACAATAGCAAATGACATGAAATGGATTTTGACAGAGGAGCCAGGCTCTGGGGACAATCCAGCACTGCATCTGCACCACACAGCGTTGCCGAAAATAGGGATGAGCAGGGACCATTTCCATGAACTTTAGGCACATGCTGCATAGGTAATACTGAAAACATGCCCACCATGACTGGCTCACTGCACCTTGAGTGTATGTCCAGACACACATCACACACTGGCCAGACCTAGCAAGGAGATTTCAGGTTTTGACATGTAGGCTTTGCCCGCACCAACCACCCCTACATGAGACAATTTGTTGAGACACAGGAAGCACTTACATCTCTTAGTCTGGGTGAAATACACATGGGCTGGAAAAATGCTAGATTGGACACAAAATACCCAGGGCCCGATTCACAGAACTAACTTAAGACAAAATCCTAAACTTACTACCATTTTGGTATTCACAGAAGGCACTTACTCATTTTGGTATTCACAGAAGGCACTTACTCATTTCGGTATTCACAGAAGTTAGGAGTCCTAACTTTAGGACTCCTAAATGCATTCTGTGAATACCGAAAGTCCTAAAATTAAGTAGGATTTTTCTCAATTTAGTAGTCCTAAGTCTAAACTTAGGACTACTAAATTGAGAAAAATCCTAATTTTAAGACTTTCGGTATTCACAGAAGGCATTTAGGAGTCCTAAAGTTAGGAGTCCTAACTATACTACTACTAAACTGAGAAAAATCCTAATTTTAAGGCTTTCGGTATTCACAGAAGGCATTTAGGAGTCCTAAAGTTAGGAGTCCTAAACTTAGGACTACTAAATTGAGAAAAATCCTAATTTTAAGACTTTCGGTATTCACAGAAGGCATTTAGGAGTCCTAAAGTTAGGAGTCCTAACTGTACTACTACTAAACTGAGAAAAATTCTAATTTTAAGACTTTCGGTATTCACAGAAGGCATTTAGGAGTCCTAAAGTTAGGACTCCTAACTTCTGTGAATACCGAAATGAGTAAGTGCCTTCTGTGAATACCAAAATGAGTAAGTGCCTTCTGTGAATACCAAAATGGTAGTAAGTTTAGGATTTTGTCTTAAGTTAGTTCTGTGAATCGGGCCCCCAAGGTGCGCCTGTCCAAATAATCATGTACAAATGGGCATCATCAGATGATTGTAACAAGACACACAGGCACTGGCCACCGTGAGTATGAACAAGAAAAATCAGGTCAGGCTGTACAGTGGACACTTGTACTACATATTACGTCAATGTACATGGTGCCAGAGGACAATGGCACAGAGCACAACCTATGCTGTAGACACTGAGTGTGTCCACATTTTGTGATGACACACATGACACCTAGGAAAATATGCCCCAGGGGACAGTAGTGGCCACACAACTCCATGGTCCTGAATGGGAATGACTGCAACACACGCCACCATCCCTGCACTATGCGTATCGCACACTCATGCACATCATGTAACAGGCCACAACATAGGACATGCGTGCTGTAAGCCATGACACTTGAGAGACTAACTCCCATGTCTGGACTCAGCATCAGTGCCAACCCACAAGTACTGAACTGGACAGGGCACAGGCAAGGTCCCAAAACCTGTTACACACCAACCCCACACATGATGCTACAGGCATTGTTCACGTAGATAAACTGCCAGCCTAGATAACCTTGTGAAGGAGTGACTACACACAGACCAGGGAACACATTGCAAGGAGGGGAAGGGAGGCAGGAGAGCACCGCTATACTGTGGGTAACAGGATCTGCACAGCACCTTTAGACCCTGGTAGTATATCCATGCAACTGCGCACTTACAAATGCTGGTGACACACAACAAACACACATGTACCTACCCCCTTCCTGCTGCTGCTTCTCCTGTAAGCGCCTGTCCAAGTCTGGAAAGACCACCGCCAGCACACGCTTGTGGATGTGGGTCAGACGGCGGCGCACACGGTTCTTATGGGTCTCAGGTGAGTCCCCTAGCAGGACCCGTGCGATCCTCCATGTCCAGCACCGGATATCCTGCCATCGTTTTCTCACCTGGGCCAGGCGCCGCTTGCGACCATCCGTCCTCCTCACGGCACTGACGGCGTTCATCCAGATCTGCTTCTTGGCAGAGGCGCCTACCTGTGAAGATGAACAAGTGACACTACATCAATACACCTGGCACATGTCACAGAGACACATATTAGAACAAATTTGATGGTTACAACAAGGCATAGTATGCATCCAACGCATTGCACCTTTGTCATAGGGACATTATCCTCTGGGGAAGGGCAAAAGCAGTACGTGCCATTGAAAGTAAACAGGTGGAATGAGGACAACGACACAATCAATGATCCAGGCTCACACTGTGCATCACAAGCTACACCAGGATTATGTGCAGCACCTCAAAGCAGTCACATGCCACAGGCCACTGACGCTACCTCAGCAGAGTACACAGGCACAGGACATTCACCTGCCATTGCCAAATGCAGCTACAAACCTCACTCTGCACATGTGCCACTAGACGGGGGGGCTCACAGGTGTGGGGCTGGCTCTGCACGTCAGACACACAGCACTGCTCCCTGCTCACATCAGATGGGCAGGGTATATCCATCCCTCATGCAGCTTGGGTGCTACACTCCACATATGCACCCACCCACATGACAGGGGACTTACACACACACCGATGCCCAGGGAACGAACACATCATGTGGACACTCTCAGCACAGGTACACAGAACTAACACACATCTGAGGGTACAGTCACCTGTCACACTGGGCTGACCACATAATCACATGGAGGACTGTAGAGGCAACATTCCCAGGAGGATAAGACAGGCAGAATGTGGCATGCACCATGCAGTGATTGTCACAGTAAACACAATGCAAGTGAGGACGGCAGACACGCACCACAGCATGCTGCGGCTGGGACACATCAGGCATTCCCCCCCCCCTGGGACCCCCCCTACAGTACATTGCATGTGTGTCACACCTGGACACAATGCCAGAAGTCACAGTCACAAAAAGGGACACAGTCTGTGCGAGTGGACTCTGCACTCACCTGATACCCTGGTCGCCCATACAGCAGGGGGTACTGTGGGAGGATCACATCCAGCAATGCCAGGTTCTCCTCCAGGGTGAAAGGCTGCGCCCTCTCCACAGACCTTGACATGGTTCCAGGGAATCACGAGCAGCAGCTGGGACATAAAATCCAAAGATGTGCAGGCAAGTGCTCTCTCATGGGACCTGGCTGCCGTATATCTGCCTTGCTGGCCTGTTTCATGCACAGGAGTACAGAGTGATTGGTCACTCATATTTGCATCCTATGTTTCCTCCAATCCCTTTAAACCTAGCACAGTCAGTGGGTTTTCATTGTTTTTTTTCATGAGCATGATGTCAACTCCACAACCACTTTGCAACAAAGTAGATTCATTCAAACTGACTTTTGTTGTGCACCTGCAGAAACAAAATCATACTTTAAAATTGGTCTCCATGACAACCAGCATGCATGTAGGCCTTTATACTTGTCCCTCATGTGTCCCCTATGTAATTTGGAGATTCACACACAGGTACGGTGCGTTCCAGGGCCCTAGGGCACCCCAAATGCATAGCAACGGCCCGTACAGACGTGTGTACGGTCCGTATCACTATGGGTACGCATACGCAAGCACACCCATAGTGATAGTGAGCGTACGCGCGTGTGTACGGTCCGTATCACTATGGGTACTCATACGCGAGCACACCCATAGTGATAGTGAGCGTACGCGCGTGTGTACGGTCCGTATCACTATGGGTACACATACGCGAGCACACCCATAGTGATAGTGAGCGTACAGGCGTGTGTACGGTCCATATCACTATGGGTGTGCTCGCGTATGCGTACCCATAGTGATACGGACCGTACACGCGCGCGTACGCTCACTATCACTATGGGTGTGCTCGCGTACGCGTACCCATAGTGATACGGACCGTACACGCGCGCGTACACTCACTATCACTATGGGTGTGCTCGCGTATGCGTACCCATAGTGATACGGACCGTACACGCGCGCGTACGCTCACTATCACTATGGGTGTGGCGTATGCGTACCCATAGTGATACGGACCGTACACGCACGCGTACGCTCACTATCACTATTGGTAGGCCTACGGCAGCACTCCCATAGTGATAGGGAACGTACACAGGCCCTCAGAGCCAATGTACGGTGCCTTTCACACATCACAGTGGTGAGAGGCAGCACACAGGAAGGAATAGAGCTGACATACTTGTCCATGGATGGACATCAAGGCATTGTCTGGGCAGTACTACATGTGTGGGGCACAGGTATGAAAGGCTGTGATGTGGCACATTACTCCTGAGTCGAGAAGGCAATGGATGTATGATGAGATGTGTACAGATGTTATGTGTGACGGTGCAATATGTGCCGGGCATGCCCTTAACTCCTTTGACATGTGTGCATGTCGTACTGCACACTTGGGATGAGCGTCACTGGCATGGCACAGTCAACAACACACGCAAGTGTCCCCTGATGCCCGCTACAGGGGTTACCACACCAGACATGTGACTACCCACGGTGCACGATGTGTCTATGTCATGTATGTGTGGTGTGTTCCCATTAGCTTGATGTTGGTGTTCCCTCAAAAGCATCAGCTGTTGCAGCAACCAACATGTGTCTGTGTGTAGATGGACATGGCACACTGTTACGCACACCAGGCCACATGTTGTATTGGATGTGAGGTGTGTATGTATGCATGGGACACGGAGTAGCGTAACAAGGACCTGTCTGCATCCTCTCAATGTATGTGTGGTGAGTCATTACATGTACACCTTAATGGCAAGGTGTGTGGGCTGTCCTAGTGTAATGTCATGTGACCTGTGGCTCTAGTGTTCCGCTACCTGTCTCTGCAATCGACATCCTACTTCTGCTGATGTGTTGATGTATGTCACTCCTGTGTTGCGTCTGGCTGTTCACTTACACTGGGACACAGCTAGTCCCATGCCATGGCATGTGGAGGTTCACAATCTCCGTGTGTAGCTGGGTCTTGGTAGGAGTGTCACCTGGCAGCCATACGTGTCCAGGGCATGTAGCACATACCTGACTCCGTATGTAGCATATGTGTATTGACAGATTAACATGTGCTCAGTACATATAAATTGTTGTTGTAGTGCACTCACTCTTCCTTGTCACTTCCAAATTACTGCAGAGCGCCGCCTCTTCCCCGACCAATTCCGGACTTGGCTGACATGCGGGAGAATGACTGTATACGCTGCTACCGCTTCCCCCAACCGTTGATTGAGGAGTTGACGGCAAGGCTGGCACCACACCTGCAACCGCTGCACAGGTATCCTACGGCACTGACACCCAAGCTGAAGGTAATGGCAGCCCTACATTTTCTTGCCACGGGTACCTTTCAATATACCATAGCTAATGTTGGTGGCATGTCCCAGAGCATGTTCAGCCATGTGCTGCATGATTTCTTAGAGGCCATGTTGCTTCACCTGGATGAGTTCATCCATTTCCCAACTCCTGAACAGTTGAGTGGGGTCAAGCGTGGATTCTATGCCCTGGGAGGGATGCCCCATGTCATTGGGTCCATAGATGGGACACATGTGGCTTTGGTACCACCACAGGCACAGGAGGTAGCGTACAGGAATCGCAAACACTACCACTCCATCAATGCCCTTGTGGTGTGTCTGTCCAACATGGTGATTTCACATGTCTGTGCTCGTTTTCCAGGATCAGCACACAATGCCTACATCATGAGGCGTAGCAGGGTGCCTGAAATGATGACGCAGCTGCGCAACGAACGAGCATGTGTTGTTGGTGGGTACACTCTGTCTGTCCTGTATTTTGCGTAGACTTCCAGCACGACTGCTTCTCCTGTCCTACTTATGTCCATGTGGTTTCCATGTAGGGGACGCTGGCTATCCCAACATGCCATGGCTGATCACACCTCTCCGCAACCCCAGCACGCCGGCCCAGCTCCGCTACAACACCGCCCATGGCCAGACAAGGCAAGTGATAGAGAGGACATTTGGCCTCCTGAAGAGCCGATTCAGATGCCTCCACAAGACCGGCGGCACACTCCCATATGCCCCGGCAAAGGTCTGCAAAATCTTCATGGTCTGCTGCATGCTGCACAACATGGCAGTTGAGAAAGCTGTGCCACTCATCCTGGATCAAGATGATCAGGACCATCCACCCGTGGAGGACGAAGGGCTTGGCAATGGGGCTAGTGATGTGGAGGATGTGGTTCCACAAGAGGACATTCGGAGTCGGCTCATACGCGACTTCTTTGCTTAGTGGTGAGTATCAGTGTCTGAGTGTGCACGCATTGGTCCCTGTGTGGCATGTGTTGCGATGTGTGTGTCCATCTGCATGTATGCCACGTAAGTCAGAGGTGTGTGTGGATGAGTCACTCGAGTGATGGTGCCACTGATGAGTGTATTTCCCCAGTCATAATTGTGACCTAGCATGTTGTCATCCTTACATGTGTCGAGTACATGCACATGCAAGTGGCTGTGCTTTTTGTGGCTGACTTCTTGTGTGTCTCTCATCCCCAGGTACTTGCGCATGCCGTCTGCTGGTTGCATTGTTGTGGCACTGCTATTCCTCATGGACACGTCATCGTGTGCTGACTCAGCGTTACACGCACGGACAAGTTTGGAAGTCTCCTTAGGATAAGGGATGCATCAGGGGTGTATTGGGTGTGGCAGTTGTTTACGATGTGTGCACACTGCCCCTGTCGATGTTTGGTTCCTCTGCAGACATGTCGCATCACCATGGGACACATTACATGTAGCTGGGTACACCTGAATAGATGGTCAGACTTGTTGACAGTCATCTGTGATGGGATAGTGGATTGTGATGATGGCATCAATGTGTGTAACACTGCCCTCGGACACATACGGTTTGCATTGGCTTGACATGGTGTGGGACTTCCACATCAGAGGATCAGTGGTGTATGGCAGCCTCTCCGTGAGCAGCAGGGGGTGTTTAGCTGTTACCCGACACTTGTGTGCCAGTTCCATGGCGATCACGCATTTGTGCTGCAGAAAGGGGGTTCCAGTGTTGGACCCACATGTTACTCCACATGACCTGTGTATGTGTACTCCGAGTTGCCTCTGCATTCCCGAATACATGACTAATAAAGGTGTCCCTATGCCTCCAAGGTGCCTCTTCTCAGTCAATGCTGGTGTGTTGCCACGGTGCATACGGCATGTCTGGCATGGTTTTCCGTGATAGTGGCTATGTGTCTATGTGTAGAGTAGCAAGATGCAAGCTGTTTGTGTGGGATTAGACTCTGTATTGTGCATGATGTCCATGACTGTGTGGGTATTGTGACATGTGCCATCGCCATTCATCCAACGTTGGCCAGGCCACCATTCTCTGCATCCACCTGACTCAAGCTTGCAGGACATGGTTCTGCCACCTGTCTACACATACCTGGGTGCCCCCCAGGACACTCCACATGATCCCTGACCTCTGCGCATGACTGTCGCTGTACTCAATATGTCTGTCGGCACGGTTGTGCGGCCACCCCCTCAGCTGGTTGGGCCCATCACGGGGGTGTATGGTGCTCCATGTCTGTGTTGCCTAATACATTGTGACCCATGTGTGTCCTGTGCCAGACTCAGGCCCCAGGGTATGGATGGTTGAAGTCATATGAGAACTCAGGCATGGTTAGACTTTACAAGACAAATGTAAGGTAATAATGCAAAATGTAGGCATCATCTCTTTATCGTGTAACTTTTTATTTGTGTTGGGGTACGTGGGGGGGGGGTATGACATGAGGGGCTTTCCGGGTGCGTGGAATCCAAAGTTCACTGGGGGAGTTTGTGTCCTTGCCATTGGAAATCATCAGAGTCCATGCCACAGTCTTTGTCAACATTGGTCAGACAGTGACCAGCAAGTCCATGTGGCAGAGAATGTCTTTTGCTGATGTGCTGCTGTTGGTCCAGTGGGCCAGGTGCCAGGCCTGGTGTCCTGGGAGATGGTGCTGTTGCGCCGACCCTCACGGTCTTTTCCGTGGATGACCCGCCCTCCTGCGGGAACCCTCAGAAGCAGGCCGTGACGATGTTTGGGATGCTCCGTCGGATGTCTCCTCCTCCTTCTGATCCCTCCCTGTGGGTGGTGATGTTCTTGGCCTGGTGGCACAGGGAGGGTTGCCCATGTTGTCGGCCATCTAACGGAGTGTACGGTGAATTCCCGTGAACACCGTCACGAGCTCAGCCTGTCTGTCCTCCATCCGCCCTTGGTGTCGCAGTAGACAGGCATGTTGCTGCTCCACATGTTGCTGGGCCTGCTGGGTCTTGATCTCCTCGAGGGTCCCCTTCATCTCGTTGAGGGTGGACACAACCTGGCCCATGCCCGTGGTGTCCTGCCGGTATGTGTCCACGATGTTTCTCACATGGGAATATACCGGTTCCGCAGCCAACTGGTCAGGCTCATGCCTCCGCCATCCTCCACTCCCACCACCCCTGCCCACTTGCACCTGGCCTGCCCTTGTGGGCACATCGGGTCTCCGGGACCCCTGAGGGGTGGCATTAGCGTTGTCGCCTGTCTCCTCCTGGGTGCCCGGTACCCCGTGTCCCTCCTGGTCAGCCTGGCTGCATTGTGGTGGTGGGGCAGGGATCCTGGGTGTCTCCTGGGATGTGGCAGGAGTGGGGGTGGTGGTTGGCCCAGTTGTACCTGAAGCAGGTGCTGCAGGTGGTTGGACACCAGAGGGGCCAGGTTAGTCGGGGTCGTCCACAGAGTGGTGAGAGTTGTCGCTGCCGGTGGGATCGTCATCCCGCAGAGCCGGGTCCTGTGAGTCTTCCCCCCCAGTGTTGGGGGGTGATCCACGATGTTGACCTGTGTGTGAGAGAGACAATGTTATTTTTGTTCCATGCAACATCCATGTTTCATTAGTTTCTAAGTTGGCACATTTCCTCTGGGTATTTGGATATGTCTTGCATTCCACTCACAGTGCACTTGTGCATGGGTTTGTCCCTTGGCCACAGCTTTTGAGACTTTACCTATGTGTGGCACAGTCTTACTTGCTGCGTCAATTGTGACTGCAGTCAGCAGTGGAGTGAGCAGGTGTGGCGAGCCATGCATTGGCACCTTCCGTGTTGCACTGTACGTGGGCACATGGAGTTGTTCCACACACTTATATAATGCAGGTGAGCTGGCGTTGTGCTCGTGCACAGGTTGAGACATGGCCCAGTGTTTTGCCATGGAGAAGAGCGGGGGATTCAGGCACTGGCCACCCTTGTCTACATGCACGCAGTCCACCTGCTGACGAGCAGACATTCCCACACCCCCCAAGGCTGAATTGGTCTCCCTGTGTCTCCCTTTCTCACTCCCTCTCTGTCCCCCTCTCCCTCACTCCCTGTGTCAGCCTCCTCCCTCTGTCCGTCTCCCTGTGTCTCCCTCCCTCTCTCTCCCCCTCTCCCTCCCTCTGTGTGTCACCCTCTGTCACCTCAGCCCAGCTTCCTAGGCACACACTTTTTGCAGATCTTTGAATGGCCCTTGGCTTGTTCATGTGAGTTTGTTTCTGATCTCCAGGCACCCATTGGGTGTAGTGTCTGTGTCTGCGCTGCTGCTGTGGTGGTGTGTGCTGCCACTCTTTCACAGTGTTGGCTGTTCATTAGCTGCTGTCATGTGCAAAAACGTGCCTTCACCCCCATGTCTTAATGCAAGGCGTCCGCCATTTGCTGGCAAGTCTTTCCTGTGTGGGGACACGCTGTTTGTCTGGCTGTGACCTAGGCCATATGGTCAGAGGGCATTGTTGTCTGCTTCTGAGTTGCACTATGTGATTTTTGGGGCCCACACTCCCGCCATCCGGCTTACCGTGTCTTGTGTTGGTGTTTTCTGTGGCCTGTGACTCGGCATTGTCCAGCTGGGTGCATGGGGCATGGTGGCGCTAGTGGCATGTGCGTGTTCATGGAGTGTGGTTGAGTCATGCCATAGCTTGGGGTGGTTGCGTGCATGATTGTGAGTTTGGTTGTGGATGACGTTCCCCCCATGTGAGGTGAGTTGTTTGTGTACTCACCCGGCTCTCAGAGTCCTTCTACTCCGTCCACTGCCACCACCGGCAGTATGGCCATCACCCTCTCCTCCCAGGGATGGTATTGTACACGTCTGCGGGGCGGCCCTCCTCCAGTGATGTTGGCCTGGTTGTGGTCGTCGGTCATTTTGGCTCGGACCCTCCTCCGCAGATCGTACCACCTGGCTTGGCATTCATGCCTGGTCCTTCTGGTGGACGCAACAGCATTCACAGAATCGACAATCGTCTGCCACATGGCTGTTTTTTCGGAAATGCTGGTCTGTCTGACCAATGTTCCAAAGAGGTGTGGCTCGACTCTGAGGATTTCGTCGACAAGGACCTCCAACTCTTGGCTTGTGAACTTTGGATTCTTGTTAGTGGGCATGGTGAGGGGTGTGGGTGTGGATGGTTGTGGGGGGTGTGGGTGTGGATGGTTGTGGGTGTGTGGGTGTGGTTGTGCAGGTGTGTGTGTAGGTGGGTGTGTGAAGGTGTGCAAGTGTAAGGTGTGGTAAAGGTTCAAGTATGGTGCTGTGGGTTGTCTGTGGGGTCTGGCAGCAGTGAGTCTGTTGCAAAGGCTCATGGTTTGTGTCTGTGGGCCCTTTTTATTGGTCCATTGGTGGGTGTGGCTGTGTTTGAACTTTGGGTGGGTGTGTTATAAGGAGTGGTTGTGTTTTGGGCCTCTGTTTGGGAGTTTGGCAGTTGCAGGTCAGTGAATGTGTTGTATTTGTGCTTGTTGGACATGTTTTGTGGCTTTGTGCGATTCGAATAGAGTATTCTTGTGTTGTTTTGCTTTGTCCTGGTTGTGTACGTGTGTTTTTAGCGTGTGTATGGTGTGTACATCGGCCATTTTGTTGTACAGTGCTGTCCTTGTCTCTGGCTTGGTACAACTCGTACATGCGCGATGTTGGGTGAAGGTGCTGGTGTTGGGGCCTGGGGTGCGCTCCGTACTTAGACTGTTGGGGTCGGGGTACACTTAATACATACGCGGGTGGGGGTACGGGCCGTACATACACGGTTGGGGTGGGGGTACGCTCCATACATACGCGGGTGAGGGTATGGGTCGTACATACACGGTTGGGGTGGGGGTACGCTCCATACATACGCGGGTGAGGGTACGGGTCGTACATACACAGTTGGGGTGGGGGTACGCTCCATACATACGCGGGTGAGGGTACGGGTCGTACATACACGGTTGGGGTGTGGGTACGCTCCATACATACGCGGGTGAGGGTACGGTCCGTACATACACGGTTGGGGTGGGTGTATGCTCCATACATACGTGGGTGAGGGTACGGGCCGGACATGCACGGTTGGGGTGGGGGTACGGGCCGTACATACACTGTTGGGGTGGGGGTACGCTCCATACATACGCGGGTGAGGGTACGGGTCGTACATACACGGTTGGGGTGGGGGTATACTCCATACATACGCGGGTGAGGATACGGGTCATACATACACGGTTGGGGTGGGGGTACGCTTCATACATACGCGGGTGAGGGTACGGCTCGTACATACACAGTTGGGGTGGGGGTACGCTCCATACATACGCGGGTGAGGGTACGGGTCGTACATACACGGTTGGGGTGGGGGTACGCTCCATACATACGCGGGTGAGGGTACGGGACGTACATATACTGTTGGGGTGGGGGTACGCTCCATACATACGCGGGTGAGGGTACGGGCCAGACATGCATGGTTGGGGTGGGGGTATGGGCCGTACATACACTGTTGGGGTGGTGGTACGCTCCATACATACGCGGGTGAGGGTATGGGTCGTACTACACGGTTGGGGTGGGGGTACGCTCCATACATACGCGGGTGAGGGTACAGGTCGTACTTACACGGTTGGGGTGGGGGTACGCTCCATACATACGCGGGTGATGGTACGGGTTGTACATACACAGTTGGGGTGGGGGTACGCTCCATACATACGCGGGTGAGGGTACAGGCCGTACATACACTGTTGGGGTGGAGGTACGCTCCATACATATGCGGGTGAGGGTACGGGCCGGACATGCACGGTTGGGGTGGGGGTACGGGCCGTACATACACTGTTGGGGTGGGGGTACGCTCCATACATACGCGGGTGAGGGTACAGGTCGTACATACACGGTTGGGGTGGGGGTACGCTCCATACATACGCGGGTGAGGGTACGGGTCGTACATACACGGTTGGGGTGGGGGTACGCTCCATACATACGCGGGTGAGGGTACGGGTCGTACATACATGGTTGGGGTGGGGGTACGTTCCATACATACGCGGGTGAGGGTACGGGCCGTACATACACTGTTGGGGTGGGGGTACGCTCCATACATACACGGGTGAGGGTACGGGCCATACATACACTGTTGGGGTGGGGGTACGCTCCATACATACGCGGGTGAGGGTACGGGCCGTACATACACGGTTGGGGTGGGGGTACGCTCCATACATACGCGGGTGGGGGTACGGGCCGTACGTACGGGGGTGTACATACATGGGTGGGGGAACGTCTTGTACATACACGGGTGTACATACACGGGTGTACATTCACGGGTGGGGGTACGTCTCGTACATACACGGGTGTACATACACGGGTGGGGGTTCGACTCGTATGTACACGGGTGTACATACACGGGTGGGGATTCGACTCGTACATAGGAGGGCTGGGGGGGTGGTTGGGCGCGTACATACGGGGGCTGGGGGGAGTGTTGGGCGCGTATGCGGGCACATGTCTCCATGGTTGCTATGGGAGTTCGGTGCGGACGGTGTTTTTTCCATCCGGTTGTAACATCGGACGCACGGGATGGATCGTACTTGCGCGGTCGGACTTCACTTTTCACATTTGTACGGTAATTCGTCCGAGGATGTGTCGGACACATTTTCCGACCCGAGGACGTGTGGGGAATTATTCCCAATGCGATTCGTATGGACTTTTTCCCATGCGAATCGTACTTGGCAGTTTGTACGGCACTTGTACGATTCGTACGGTAAAAAGACCGGATACGAGTCGTACGGGGAATTTTTTTCCAGGATCGTAATCGGCACCAAAGTGTATCTTTTCAGTTGAAAAGCCACCAGAACATTTGCTTACAAGATTACTACTGTGTGATAAATATATGCATACAATTCAGAAGGCCCTGAGGGCCTGAATATGAGTTTTGTGGTGTGGGAGTGGGCTGCCTCACCAACGCACCACTCCCACACCGCCAAATTAGACCACCCGCCAGATTAGGGGTTTTCTCCTGCTCTGGCGGGTGGTACTTTGATGATGTCACAGCAGTGCATTTTAAAAGCTCATATCTGAGCAAGGCAATGAAATGTGAGCGCCAAAGAACATTCCTGCATGGCATGGACTGTGAAGTCCATGCCATGCAGGAACTGGGGATGCATGCAGACAGGAGGGCACAACAAGTCATGTGCCCCCCTTCATGCATCCCCTGGCCCTATGGCAACGGGGCCCCCTTAGTTTCCTCACTGCCACCCTTTTCATGGTGGGCTCAACACTATGAAAAAGCTGTATGTGAGGAAACTCGTAATATGCTTGGCGGTGCCACAGCGGCACAGCCAGCATGTTGCGGCCCCACACCGCTGCAACATCGCCGAGGGATCACAGATCCCAGGCGGTTGCAGCTGTCCTTTGGTGGTCCGAACTGGATAACTGGTGGGGCAGTGACCGCACCACCACAATGGGATTGGCAGTCCCTCAGAACAGCAAACTCGTAATCAGGCCCTTAGTATGTTGAGCTTACTTTTGGTATTTTTAAATTTGTGCAGATTCATCCAGGATTTGCAAAAAAGTGCACGTTCACTAATACATTTTGCACTGTGCAATGAATCTATCACAAATGTAGCCAGCATTTTAACGTGCTAGTTTTGTGATAGTAAGTCAACTTTTTAGTCCATTGTGGGAGCAAAATGAAAGAGTTAGGGAATACAATATTCATGTGATTCTACCTGGCATTGTTTGGTGAATCTGCATCAAATGTGGCAGACAGCCAACATGTTACACCAGGAGCATTTATTTCAGGTTATGTGAAAATCATATGTGGAGAAAAATTAAAGGAGGGGTCAAACATGTTTTGATTTGCTAATACTTTTGCCACCGTTTGAAGGAACTAACAATATCTTACAGAGATTTAAAATGTTTAGCCTATTCTTGGATTTATCAATGCAGGTCCACCAGGGTGCAGATTGCAAGATGGATCAAATAAGAATAAAGTTCATAATAAAAGTTCCACTATTTGATGAATCTACCCAAAATTAGGCTGACACTCAGCAGGCTTATCTTTCTCATAATTTTGAGCAGATCCATCGGGGCAAAAAAATGGGTGTAATAATAAAAGTTTCATTCACTAAAAACTTTGTCTCTGTGTGGAGAATCTGCATGAAATTTGACAGCAGGCAAATTTAGTCCAGTTTGAGGCCAGACAGGACCTGCAATAGACCCCTGATGCGCTTGGGTGAAGGAGACGGGGCAGAGTACCTGGCTAAAGGCTATGCACATAACCGAATGGGTACATGTAGGGAGCATGCAGTGCATCATAAAAACATGACATTCACTGAAAAAACACTGTTGAAAGTCAGTAATGGGTCAGATAACATACAGTCTAAAATTCCTAAAATTCACATGTTATGGTGTGCAACGCACAATACACATTACTAATGCCCCAACAAAGTTAAGTATACTCTGATGTATACTCTGATGAAGTGTTAAAAGAAAAGGCTCTCTATAAAAGAGCAAACATGGCAGGGAGACCTTTTATTGTGGGTTGTCCTTGCAGGCTTACAGTGCTATAAACATTATGGTAAAAGAGAAATAAGGAACTTTGGCTATTTCCCAATATTTAGGAGAGCTGCTCATTTAGATTGAGTGCATCAACACCAACACAAGCAATCTAAATCTTCTCACTTGAAGTGTCTGTTTTTGTGCAGACTTTCAAAGCCTAGAATAAGCTTAATGTCATCCATGCTGATGTAGAAACGTGATAAATCCCTTGGCATATTTCAGCAATGTCTTTAAGCATAGAATGTGCAAGTGCCATTGATGCTGAGCTAAAAAATACTAAAGGCGGTCTGGGGGCCCGATTCACAGAACTAACCTAAGACAAAATCCTAAACTTACTACCATTTTGGTATTCACAGAAGGCACTTACTCATTTTGGTATTCACAGAAGGCACTTACTCATTTCGGTATTCACAGAAGTTAGGAGTCCTAACTTTAGGACTCCTAAATGCCTTCTGTGAATACCGAAAGTCTTAAAATTAGGATTTTTCTCAGTTTAGTAGTAGTATAGTTAGGACTCCTAACTTTAGGACTCCTAAATGCCTTCTGTGAATACCGAAAAGTCTTAACATTAGGATTTTTCTCAATTTAGTAGTCCTAAGTCTAAACTTAGGACTACTAAATTGAGAAAAATCCTAATTTTAAGACTTTGGGTATTCACAGAATTCATTTAGGAGTCCTAAAGTTAGGACTCCTAACTTCTGTGAATACCGAAATGAGTAAGTGCCTTCTGTGAATACCAAAATGAGTAAGTGCCTTCTGTGAATACCAAAATGGTAGTAAGTTTAGGATTTTGTCATAAGTTAGTTCTGTGAATCGGGCCCTATAACTCCAAGCACAGACTTACAGTTTTGGATTGATAAAATGACATCCAGTACAACTTGAAATACATAAAACCGAATCCTGATACCTGTGTTATTAATGTTCAGAAATATGGGTAGATAAAATGTATTTGAGTTTTTTTTTATTAGTGATAACATATACGTGTTTAGCTTTACAAACATACCATCAAGGAAAAGCACTACTTTATTAAAATGTAATATAGCAAAGTATTTTTAAGTTTGTTGATGTGAATCTTTTAAATTGGGCATTTTTGGCTTCTTTCATTATTATTAATTGTATTATTATTGTCATTGCTGTCGTTACTGTTATTATTATTATTGATAAATTGTAATGTTGTTTGATGTTTTTGAACAGTAGCCAACCAACTTGGTTGTATTTTGTAAATAACAGAGAATTTATGTCAATTAATGTTTGCGAAGATTTGAACGAAGTCACACAGTAAATGACTTAAAGAAATCTAGAAAGCATAGTTTAGTTGAAAAATAAGTTTACTTCGTTGATGGGCATGTGTGTCAATAAATGTTCTTGCTAGAGATGAGAAGATAGCTCTCCACAGTGCTTCAGAAGCCTGGTTCTAGAAGATTCTTGAGTCTACTGGGTGAGCGGTGTCCTATAGAGCTTAATTTGGTGACAGATTTGAGGTTGTGCAGGATTTAAGGTAGAGTGGTTTATATTTCGTGGAATGAGATCGACAGCAGTGTTTCTTATATTACAGCATTATGTCATCTTAATGTAAATATTTTACATAATGAGAAATTGAATGGTATTTTAATAGGTTTTTATAACTCGTTTATTGATTAAATATTTCACAGACATGCATGCGACATACCACACAAATCAAATGATTTCAAGCTTTTTGCTATTGTTAATACAAACTTGCAAGAGGAAGTTACCAAAACATAAAAACAATAGTCCTCTTTCTACACCGGTGAGGCGAGTGTGACTTAATAGGCATGGAAGAGGTAGGGGCAATGGAGGTGAATTGGGAGGGGCGAACATGAAAGCGAGGAGGAGCGGGTGAACCATTGGCCCCAAGAGGGGGGGGGGAATGCAAAAAGCTTGCCCCAGTTTCAGGTTGGTGAAGGCACAGGACCCTACCCAGGATGGGTTGCGGGTCCCAGGAGGTGGTCCACCAAGGGACTGAGGAAGGGGAGCCATTCTCACCGCATCGTGGAGGTAGGGATTTTGCTGCCACTGACTCAGGGGAGGAGTCAGACCGAATCTCAGTGATTTGAAGAATTATTCAATTCAATAACCTTTATTTGATCCTACAATAGTAGATCACAAAAGATACACATGTATACAATAGAATTAACCGCAAAAGAAATACAAATATTAAAAAGGTTAAAACATTAGCACAGTATTTGCTGAACCTAATAAAAACATTTCCTCAATATAAATGTAATTAATAAAAAGAGTACCAGTAATAAATATATAATAATGCATATGTTAATAGAAGGGGGGAAGATCGTGTAGAGCCAAGATGTAAAATTCAAGTCATATGCTGTTACCTTCTTTAAAACATCATACATTTCCTCAGGCCTAAAATACATTTCAAAAAGCAGCCAACTGAGTAACAAGTTTCATAATCTTCAAGCTGCTGGAGGCAAACCAAAGCCACCCTAAACTTAGAAAATATATATCTCCACAACAGGGGAAATATTATCTCCTAGTAGAAGGGAGCAAATATGTTCAAAAGAATACAAAATGTAAGAGAGTCTGGAGAGATTGCTTATCACATGGGCAAATTCATATATTTGCGTGTGGGTAAATTGACATTGCGGAAAGCCTAACAACCAGCGGATGGATCCTAATCTGAACCGGGTCAATAACATTTGCTCCAAAGCATTCTGGACAAAAGACAAATAAGGAGAACCCGCACCTAACATCTGGATCAAACAACAGCTGGCTTCATTACTTCTGCGGCTCCCTTGTGGCCTGCCTGTGCTCAATGAAACACTCCTTGACCCACACTTTATCTTTTTTTGTGATGGTCTCCAGTTTTTCAAACAGATACAAACATCCCAAGGCTATGGTTGTTTCCCTTAATTATGTTAACATGGGGATATTCTGCCCAAGATTGCAGGAAAGATATTCTCTGATAATTGCCCTATAAAGTTTGTCTTCCTTGTACACCCAAATAGAGCACCAGAGCACCAACGGGGCTGCGTTTCTAAGCTCTAGTATGTATCCTAAACCTAATTCCAGGTGCGAAGAAAAGTGTGGAGTCGACGGGGAACCCCCAACAGGCATCGACAAAATCTATTTTCCTCAACTTGGGTAGCCCCTACATCTCTGCAGTCCCAAACCCCCAGACCATAAGTAAAGGTAGGGAGGCATTTTCTTTTGTAAATTTCTAAAATGGGTGCAACAGTTTTTTTTCCTGATACAAGCAGCTAGTGAAAAAGTGGTTCCCACAGCACGCAGAAGGTGTAGCAGACTATTCTTAAAACGGGGGGACAAGGAACATGCTTCATCAAATACCAGCCCAAGGTTCAGAAAGAAGCTCACCCTTTCTAATTGTCTTCCATCTATGTGTAGGGTGCAAGTTTTAGTGTTTCTCGGGCCACACACCATGATAAAAAGTAGGGAAAAGTTAGTTTCCAAGTCGAGCCCTTTCACGAACGCCACAAATCTAGAAATCAGCTTCTTAAAACCATTTGCCGTCTTGAGTTTAAGAAGTAGGGCTTCCCATCTATGAGCCATTGGACGTCATAGCAACCTCTTCCCAGTAAAGGGCCATTGCTTTTGCTTTTGCCCCGCAGGTAAAGGCTCTGTGCAAGTGTTGTGGACTAGGTGTGACTGGGAGCTTCCATCACGATCTGATCAGTTTTTTAGCTATAATGAGGACCAGATACAGAAACCGGGTCTTCGCCTTACAATTGTTTGGTCATGCATAAATGCCCAGGGCTCACAAGCAAATATGTCCAGGATCCTCGTGAGCTGCTCCATGCAGCAAATGGCTGTGGTTCAGTAGTGTCAAAGTTGAGGGCATGATTGATCCCAGCTGATGATGAGCTCTGACACCAAGGCAAACTCCTCCAGGAGGGAGGCCATGGGGGAAAGATCGATGTGATGTCTCTAAAAAAAGAAGGGGACATCATCTGCATGCAATTTTATACGTGATTTTTTGTGCCTTAAAATTTGCAAATGTGCACATTTTAAAGTGTTGTTATTTTACCAACGTGTACATTACCACAATGCAGATTCAGAATTTATTTATAGAAGCAATTGCTGGCTAGTGATGGAACCGAGCAGGGTTATCTATACTGTCGAGGGATGGTACTATATTTTTGTGTGCCTTTCAAAACAACAAATCCCATGGGGAAAGTAGCTCCTGGAAATAGGTGCGGCGAGGATTATGGATCCAGTGCTCCTCTGGATGAAGACAGGGGTGTGCGATATACAGCAGCTCTTGTTGGAGTCACGCATTTGGGCGAAAAAGTCACCACCACTCCGGGGCCCCATTTTACACCATGTGTATATGTGGAACGTAGGTTGGTAGAATACGTCCATGTTTATGGTTTGATGTCTTATTAAATGGCAGTAAGTCTTCTAGCTGCCATTTAAGCACAACAACTATGCTTACACACAAGCAACCGCAACAATTAGAGGCCGATTACGATTTTGTTAGGTAAGCATTCCCAATTAATCGGGTTAGTAATGGTTTCCTAGTGATTCGTATTTGAGGAGTCCTACCGACCGATTATGATGTGTCCGGATAACTATGGACTTGGCTCGGTCAGATTCCCATTGACTTCAATGGGAGCCTGTGTACCGAACTCGAACACAGGCTCCCATTGGAAAATGGGGGAGGATGGGGAAAACCTTGCACTCTGTGGCAGGCACTCCATGGTGCCTGCCACATTGTGCATGGTTGGGAAGAGGGGTCCCTTGGGTACCCCCATGGGCCACATTCAGATGCCTCCGGGAGAAGGTGGGCCTGCAACGGGCCCCCAAAGACAGATGCCAAATGCCATTTTGTCGCAGGCAAACCGATTCAGAACGACTGTCCAAATCTGTCATCGCAATGGCTCGTTCGGAGACCGTCTCCATTGGGCTGTACGATTCGGCTCCAAATCCCATTCAAAACCGATTCAGACAGCCCGTATGGTTTCCTTGCATTGTACTCGGTCGTCCAGAAGGGTGACCAATTCGGTTAGATACAAGAGTTCGGGATCGGATTAGACAGTGCTGAATCCCATCTGAAGCCCTTCCTAACAACATCGTAATCGGCGCCTTATAGTGCTTTCTATGGACAGTGTATTCATTTGCAAACTGCCGGGAGAAGTGGTCATACTTGTGGAGGTGGCCATATTGAATTTGACCAGAGAACAGGGTTAGGACTTCTCATCTTGAGGATGCAACTAAACAAATGGTGAATCAGTGTGGAGAGTCATCTTTTGTACCGACAGTCAGCTGTGTAGAAGACTTCAATGTCACTATGGGTGTGGGCTGCATCTTCTGTTGATCTAAGCTCTGCTAGGGTGCTAAAGATGACAATGAGAATACCATCCTGAACCCTTGTCTATTATTTCTATGCACAGTGACAGTGAGTGAAAGGAAATTTTCAAGCTCTCTCTCTCAGCAGTAGAGCTTCTACTTTATCCCGTCGTATACCTGGGTTCTTTTGGACAACCAATTTTTATTAAAAAGTAATATTCTATATTTGTGTGCATCGCTTTTTGTTTGTGTTTCAATGTTTGCTAACAGTAGATTGTTTTGTACCGTTGTTTATGAATGCTTTGTGAACAGTAAAAATGGTGGTTGGGTGCAAAGTGAAACTCCATATGTCACAGTGAGGTGCTGTGTATCTCAGGGGCAGGGCTCATCGGCTAAGGCACAGGCATGTTCGTTCCGACCTTTAGAAGCCTGTTATTGTTCATAGTGTGCATTTTTGTAAATTGTTTGCAAACAACAAAATTGTTGCCAAGTAGTTTGGCGCAAATTGAAACTCCATATGTCAATGAGGTATTGTATGTATTAGAAAATGTGTGATTTTGGCTATCCAAGGCATGGGCTTCACTCCTACTGACCTCAAGGTGTGTGTTGTTTGCCGGTTGTGTATGTTGTTTGTCCATTGTTTGCGAATAACGAAAATTGTACAGAGTGGCTTGGTGCAAAGTGAAACTCCATATGTCACAGTGAAGCGTTATGAGCATTATGGGATATGTGATCATGGTCTGTCATGATACGGGCGATGCCCGTGCTGACCTCAGCATAAAGGTTGTGGATCAGTTGCGCTTATTGTTTGTCTATGGTTTGCGAGAATCAAAAATGAAGCAACGTGGTAGCATGGAAACTTAAATACCATATATCCCAGTAAGGGACCCAATAAAACAGACGTGGGATTGGAGCTGCTAAAAACAGGAGATAGATCCATGCCAACCTTGTGTAGGTGGTTTATTCAATGTTTACATTCATATAGCATTCCTAAACATACGCTGTGGCCTTTAACACTGCACATAAGCTATATTCTCTGCATTCACACCCGACGACAGATGATGATGCAGGCATATGAATCATGGGATTGGGGATCCCTTATCACTTTTGATACGTTTATCTGATCTGCACAAATTTGGCAATCTCTTAAATGTCATCCTATTACATTTTGATCTCGAATTGTGTTGCATTTTGGTCAAGGGGTGCTAAAGTTCATAAGAATCTGCTGTCAACTGTCAACCTTACCTGCAGGTGCTGCTATTGTGCCTTTGGCTAATTTAAATGTTGTTCAAGATCAATAGTTTATTTTCTCTTTGCCACAATTGATCTATCCATTTTCTTTTTTTGGTTTACATACCAGTCCAGGTTACTCACTTCCTATCAGGAGCCAATTAGTGTTTATTTCAAAGATAACTGCTACAGCATATTAACTGATGCGGTCTCTAGTTTTGAAATCATCAGCCCTCAATCTTCTGGACCCATGTGCCACAAATAAGTTGCAGTCAGAAAATCTGACTTGCATTGTACAACTGGTCATGTCCTACATGGTGTTCTCAAGTAATTTGTATCTTGCACATAGACTTGATCTCTTAGAGCCCTATAACATGCTGCAATTTGACACCCTCACATTTGAGTCCTGCGGTAAAACCACACAACAGATATTGCTTTGAGAAGTGTAGCTCACTGGTTAGAGCAGGCATACCCTGAAGCAGAGGTCAGACCCGGGACCAGGGTTCGATTCCCGACGCGGCAGGGTCTGGAGCCCAATTGTCCACGGACTTGATAATTCTCGCTTCGGTGCCCACTCTAAGCATGAGTTCACACTAGGCAGCTCTGGGCAACTAGCTTGCTTAATCTCCACAACGGCCCCCCCGCGGCGGGATGCCTGGCTTTCACCTTGGGGATGCCCAGTATGGATTATCTCACAGGGAAAAACCAGGACGGGTTCCCAATGCAAGCGCTGGGATGCCCAAGGGTAACCGTGCGCGATATAAAACTCCTAATAATAACTCCGGCTGTAAAACAGCATTTAAAAAAACAATTATGTGTTAAAAAATTGTTTTTTTAAAAAAAGACATTGTGCAGAGTCCATATTGTTGCATGTGATAATTCTGTGCATTTACACCACATTCACAATTAGTTTGTATTCAAAATAGATACATTTGCTAAAATTGCATAAAGTAAAATCACGTGCAGCACTACCACACATGCACAAACAGATAACATCTTTTAGGACCCCACCCAGAATCTAAAAAGAGTTTGGGGGTTTGATTCCAACTTCGGGAAGTCAGGCTGGAGCAACCATTGTGATATCTCAGGGCATGTCTGTAGTATCACTTGTCCCCCATATCTGTAGAGGCAAGGAGACAGCAGTTTTGGGAGCTGAAACATGAATGACAACTCCCGGGATTGTTTTGCACCATCTTTGGAGAGCCATAGATTTTCTGTCATCAGTCTCACCTGATGTTCATTTTGCTATGTAGCAGGCAGTGGAAACTTATACTTTCTAACCAGGGTAAACTCTCAGCTTTGATACAGCATCACTGACAATGTACACATGGTGTCAGCCTACTCCAGGAAAGTTGAATCACTTGAAAAAAAAAAAATGAACTCAAGGAGAGGGCCTGATTGATGCACTGATCCAACACATACCAAAAACAACTTTGTTGCAAGTGAAGGCACCCCATCCTAAATCAACCTTAGACTATTGGAGGAGAAAGCCCCGGCTATTCTTGACTTGTCAGTCATGAAAGATGTCAGATCAGGATGCATCTTGGAGCAGGTAGATGGACATTTGACGCACTCTATTGCTCTATTATGTAGAATTTAGGTCATAAAAGGCAGTGGCGGCTCCTTCGCTAACGTGGAGGGGAGTCGCCCCACTGCTTTTTATCAGTAAAATAAAGGAGAAATAAAATGATAACTTAACATTATTATCATTTTATTTGTTCCTTCTGTGGCGTCAATGTGGGGTTTGGCGGGCTGCTTTGCTCTCAGATTAGGGGGAGGAGAGGTGGGCACTGTGTGAGCGTGCAATGAGTGATTGGCTGGCCCTCTTGGCCTGGGTGGAGAAAATGCGCAGGCTCCCATTACCTGGCTGAGCACTGCACCACGGTGCTCAGACCAATCACAACGCTGCATTGCAATGTTGTGATTGGTCAGGAGAGCCTCCTGTTCTGTTCCCAATGAGAAGGAGAGACAGAGGAGAGACGCGTCAATAAGGTATGTTTTTTTCTTACTTTTGATCCCTGCCCCCGCGCCTCCTGCATAAAGCCGAACCGCCCACCACCCCGATCCATGCCAGCCGCCACTGATAAAAGGTCTGCTGTTGGTAGGACTCCAAGAGCCAACCTTGCAACAAACATTAACTGTTCAGCTTCACACAAGCATACTTGTGTAGAATATCAATGCCTCCAAGGTACATCCTGCAGGATTGTTATGAAAACATTGCAGAAAAACTACCTGTATCTATACTTTGATGGGTTGAAGTATGAGTTGAATGTTACAGCTCTGCAGGTGAAAACATGATGGGGCACAAATGGCATATTCCATGCTGGTTCACAGTCCTGAATTATCAGAGGGACACTGGTAAGGGGATGTGTGGACATGTGCAATTTACTAATCACCTCATCCCTTAACAGATAGCTCCCAACATGAGAAATCTTATATGGATAAGGTCCACACCCATCCTAAATCTACATGCACCACACTTACCAGCAGCAGAGCAGCTAACAGATCAGTAGCAAACACCATCACAGCTGCCAGTAGCTAAACAGCCACCATCACAGCTGCCTTATCATTCATACCAGCTGCTATGCTACTTTCACCCCTCCCATGATCCCATCTGTCTCTGCAAACATCAGAGCTGCCATCTCCATTGCTAAAGTTACCAGTGGGGATGGTGAAATGGAGTTTAGCCACCTACAGCTGAGGACATATGCCCCATTACCCAGGAGGTGGAGGGATGCCTAGAATATGAATGCCCTGGGGTTCTCTGGCAGTGAAGGGCTTGAGAGCCTATTACCACCACTGGTACAAGAAGACACAGCTGCTGCTCTACCGATCATCATTCAGTGAGGGTCATGGGAGTTGACACTCTCCAGGAGCTGACACAGTGAATGAGCAGCACTGAGAAAGGGCAGCCATCTCCCTTGCAACCTAAAAAGAGACTGCAAGCTCCCTGTTTGCCTTAAAAGACACCCGGGGCATCCTGAGAGAGAAAGCCAGATTGGTAAAGCGAAACAGATCACAGGTAAGGCATGAGGGACGGGTCATCTGCTGAGCTGTAAACAGTTTCAGAGCATCCATTCTGACTGTAAGCCAGCAGGTAGTAGATGTCCAAATGGAGACAGGTTCAGCATTCAGAAGCTTGTCCTGCCCCAGATGGCACACTTTACTGCCCAGGACAGCATTACATCACCCACCATCCCATTCGCCTATGTGCCTCTAAATCTTCACAGGTGATCCTATCATTGCCAAGGATCTGATTAGCTCATGATGCACAGGTGACAGGGGAAACGCCCACCAACAGCAAGGAGTATGGAGGTGATGCAAGGCCTTCAGGGCAATAGGATTGCCGGTGTAGATTAAGAGTAAAGTAGCAATTGGATATGCCAGTTTGAATTAGAGTGGGTTGTAGGATTGGGCTGGCAAGGGATGGGCTCATTGAAGTTAGGGTGGGTGGGTTGATAGAACAACCAGGAGATGTGCTTTGTTGGGGTCAGCATGGGTGGTACAACTGAATTATTAGGGCACAGGATGTTGGTAATACACTGGATGATAGGATAGAGCAGACATGGGATGGGTCAATTGCGGTTGGAATGGGTGGTAGTATTGAGCTGCTAAAGTGCGGGGAGAGTTGTGGGGGAGCAATCATTCTAAAATATCAAATTTGCATACGCCATAATTTTGGCTTGTGTGTTTATTTACAAATAAGTTTATTATTATATAATGGACAGTTCTGAATCCATTGGCCTTGTTTTTGTCGTTGATCCCAATGCGTCCCTGCCATACTTCCCTCATATCTGCTTCCTCGTCCACATCACCTATTTGTGTGCCTCTCCCTTCACCTCAGGCACCGTCACGTGTTGCCTCACTGCAGTGTTGTGTAACGTCCAACAAATTATTACTGCGTCAAACACCTGATCTGACTTGTACATCAAGGTTCCACCTGAACAGTGAATACACCAGAAATATGTCCTCATTACTCAACGTTCTGAGGATGTGAGTCATATTATGTACTTGCTTGTGAGCATTTCCTGTTTCTATCAGGAATCTTGAATCATTAGGAGATATCCAGAATCACTTACATGGCAAGAACAGGTGGCTACATGTAAATAGTCAATAGAGAGCAGAAAGTACTCACATCTGAGTAAATCAACAGAACTTTTCAGATAAGTTGAAATCTGCAAAAATCAATTAACATAGATAACTGTAGATTAACATTAAAGGAACCCAGAAAAGGTTATTTACTTCAGCCGAAGTAAATATAATTTATTTCATATTCCTAGACTGTGATTAACAATCTTACCACAATAACAATTATATTGTTTTACTACAAGCACAATATAATGAAAAGTGAAACCGTGCGTCCCAGTGAAGTGATCATAGCCTAAAAAAGGTGAAAATTAA
This sequence comes from Triturus cristatus, assembly GCF_964204655.1. Taxonomy (NCBI): domain Eukaryota; kingdom Metazoa; phylum Chordata; class Amphibia; order Caudata; family Salamandridae; genus Triturus; species Triturus cristatus. The sequence goes on from NC_140591.1 coordinate 722,432,675, forward strand.
GTGAAATTGAACCAAAAGGTCATTAAAACAACAACGAGGGGCTTCCAATAATACGATGAATCTTTCTTGCCCTCTCTTTGTCAGTGTCGATGGCGTTTCGACCCACTCTTGGTATGGGGTCTCTTCAGGACAGCTTATCTGGGGACTAACGTAAGGGGATTATCAGTGCAGGTAGTAAAAAGTGAAACACTAATTACTGGGCTCCAAGGTACTGAATGGCTTACCTATCGATTATTACTTGTATATCCACAATGTTATGTACCGGAACCACTGGACAAGGAAGGGCTATGGAAGGCACTTGGCTGTATTCAAGGGGGCCTATATTAGAAAAAGGTCATTGATAACTTATTGCCATATTAGTACCTACACAATGTACAACCTTAATTAGGGAAGTGATGTCAATCTAAAATAAGAGTACAGACTAGTAAGGCGTGTAAAGGAGACTAATTAAGTAAAGCCTCATCGGAAGTATCATAATGACACCTACTCATAGGGGACTCGCTAGCTCTGGATACATGTCTTACTAGCAGCTCCTTTCTATGCAGGACCATGACGATCTAACGATGGCCTCAGGTTGGGACATCTACAACCAGAACGAGGGAGCAACTTAACTATATATGATGGAACTAGATAACCCATTGAGAGTATGGTAATGTTAACCTTAAAAAGGGGCATTAATGATTAAAGCGCGCCTCATACTACGACACAAAGTAAATTGGTGTATAGCAACAGAATTGGCACTTACTCGATCGGAATGGCGTGGGCCCGTAGATTCAATCAGGCAGCGTGTAAGGAATAGAACGCTGAAACAAGGACACGGGAATTACTAACGGCTATATAGCCGATGGCAGATTTCTTTCGTACAACATTACACAACGGGGGGATAAAAACCAATACAATAGAACACCACTCACATTTTAGCGCTTCTCTTCACGGAGGTAGGATGACTCTGGAAGGCAGTATACGCGAAGAAACAAATTAATCGTCAGACGATCTAGTACTCAGTAGGAATTCAATTGCGCTGCAAGGTTAACAGCAACCCGGAAGTATCTTAAATTGTGGTTCCAGTCTCCTCGCAAATGCGCAAAGGGAGCCGGCAACAAAGATTCATCGGCGGCCATCTTTGAATGACAAAGCGACCAATTTGAACAATTTAAAATATTCTACATCAAGGCAATTAAAGAGCGATATATTTAGAATCACCTTGGTTTGGTTAACAATTAATTTACAATGAATATTGCACAAATAATATATATCACTGTTATGAAAATTCTACAATTTTTCAGTGTATATGTAAACATGATTCTACAGTTCTGCCATATTGCGCATTAGTTTTTTACTTAACCAATGATTAATAATAAAACAGTTTTATATATAACAAGAGGAAATCATTCTTAATAAAAATCAAAGTCAGAGTGCCAATATATACAGTGATAATTATTTAAGATAAGAGAGAGATATGATCCTCAGCTTCTGTGCTAGCAGCCTACATCATTAATCTCGGTCTATTCCATCCTTTTAATGAAAACAATTATTGTTAGACAGTGAGAATATAGATACACCGTTGAGCAGAGCCCTACTCAAGTTTTTTAATGTGTATCAATGCAGACTAATGAACCTCCGCCATTCCTCTAGGCTGTTCAATCCTCTGTGTGTAGATTGACATTTATCAATCCATTTGCATTCTAACGATTGTAGAAGTAAGGAAATATCACCACCTCTGGAAGGCAACCTAGCTTTTTCTATCAGAATGAGCTTTCTCTTTGTAGTGATCGACCAGAGGGGCATTGTCTGTCAAGCACCGTATTCTACTCCGATGCTGGCAAATGCGTGCTTTCACTGGCTGGGTGGTCTGTCCAATGTAAATCAGGCCACACGGGCACCAAATGCAGTAGATAACATTAGATGTCAAACAGTTAGAAAAATCGCGTAAGGTAAGATTTATATTCTCATGGGAAAAGGATTTGGTTTCCATGGTAAACTTACACGCGACACAGCTACCACATTTATAGTGACCTGTTACTGGAGGAAGAGACCAAATGTCATAGATGGTGGTTTTGGTTTTAACAATACTCATATCAGAATGAACCAAATGGTCTCTTATATTTTTGCCCTTTCTGAAGGAGAACATTGGTAATTCCTGACCAACTTTAAGAGTATTAAGTGTGGGCCAATGTCTTTTGATAGTCTTTTGAACTTGTGTACTCAATGGACAGAAAGTAGTTACACAGACAGTTTGAGTGGTGGTTGTATTCACTGTTTTTTCCAAAAGTATTTCACGAGGGTTGAACCATGCTCATTTCATAGAGGTTTTGACCAATCTTTTCGGATAACCCCTCTCTCTCAGTCTAGTACTCAGTATATTAGCCTCTCGAAAGAAGTCCACCTTTTCAGTACAATTTCTTCTGAGTCTTAGAAATTGCCCATAAGGCAGCCCATCTTTAAGAGCTCTAGGGTGGAAACTGTTGTATTGTAGGAGAGTATTTCTATCTGTTGGTTTACGATAGAGAGTTACATTCAGCTGGTTATTATTATGTCTGATTTTCAGATCCAAAAATGGAATCGTCTCTCTATCCATATTGTAGGTAAAGGTCAGAGCAGACTGACACTCATGCAGATACTTGATGAACAGTTCTAGATCTGCAACCATACCTGTCCATATGAAGAAAATATCATCAATATATCGCCTCCAGCATCTTATAGTGTTGATAAATGGATTGGAGGCGTTACTGATGTATTTCTCCTCAAGGGCACCAACATAGAGGTTAGCCAAATTTGGCACAAAAATAGCGCGCATTGATGTTCCTGTGCATTGTTGATAGTACATTGTATTACATTTGAAGTAGTTCATAGTTAATGCTATTTCAAGAAGGTCAATGACAAATTCGGTAGGGACCATAACAGGAGCTGGACGGGTATTAAGGACAGATCTGATGACCTCCATACTCTCAATTTGAGGTATATTTGTATATAATGATTCTATGTCCATGGTTACCAGCATTTCGTTAGTGGGATTATAATCCATACCTTCTACCAAGTTTATCATATATGTGCTATCTCTGACATATGCAGGTAATCCAGGCACATAGTCTTTGATGAAACTATTTATGTAGTTCCCTAGAGGTTCTAGGACTGATCCACACCCTGAAAGAATAGGTCTGCCAGGTGGATTAGTAACATCTTTATGGATTTTTGGTAGGGTATATATAACCGGGGTCCTTGGAAGTTTTTTATTTAGATAGTCAAATTCTTGTTTGCTCAAAAAACATTCAGTTACTCCTTTCTTGGTTACTGCAAGTATCCATTCTTGAATTTGAGTTACAGGATCTCGCTGTAGTTTCTTGTAGTCACAGATGTTACTCAATTGTCTGACTATTTCTGCTTCATAACTGGTTCTCTCTTGAATAACGATTCCACCACCTTTGTCAGCTGGTTTGTCAGATGGACTCATCATTTTTCAAGGTAATGAGTGCCTCTCGCTCCAATTTAGTGATATTATATAGAGTGTATGTTCTAGTATTCTTCAGTTTCAGAATATTTGCAAGAACTCCTTTTTCAAAAGCTATAATTTCAGAAGGCATCATATTGTTAGAAGGAAAGAACACAGACTTGGGTTTCATAAATGATCTAGAAGAGTCAAAAGGGAGTGTTTCTTTGTCACTAAAGAATACCTTAAGTCTCAGCATCCTAAAAAATTTGTGTAGTTCGGTTTGTAACTTAAAGAAGACCTTAGACTCAGTCAAAACATAAGATAAACCCTTGTTGAGAAGCGATAATTCATTGATGTTCAACTGATGAGCTGATAGATTAAAAACAGGAACAGTATTGTCTTCATTGTGGTTGGTGGGATTAATAGGAAAATCAGAGATTTGGTCTTGAGAGTGATTCATTCTTGATCTCTCTATAGACAGTATTTCTACTGGCCTTGTGGACCCCAGGTGTAATATTGGCACCGTGTTTGCCTTTCTCCTGCAAATTCATGCCAAACTCTTTTCTGGTTTTGATTGGTGCCTCTGCCCCTCGATACCTGACCTAAAAAAGGTTGTTGTTGGAAGGAGGATTGTGGTTGATTTCTTTGTAGACCACTAGGGCCTTCACCCCTGTCGTCTGAGGATTCTGATCCCGAGGAGGAATCTGAGAAGCCAATTAGGTTATTATTCTTATATCTACCCCATGTAACACTCTTCTTGTATTGTTTTGTACTATCAACAATGCTCAGGAACATCTATGGGCGCTATTTTTGCGCCAAATCTGGCTAACATCTATGTTGGTGTCTTTGAGGAGAAATACATCAGTAACGCCTCTAATCCATTTATTAACAATATAAGATGCTGGAGGCGATATATTGATGATATTTTTTTCATATGGACAGGTATGGTTGCAGATCTAGAACTGTTCATCAAGTATCTGCATGAGTGTCAGTCTGCTCTGACCTTTACCTACAATATGGATAGAGAGACGATTCCATTTTTGGATCTGAAAATCAGACATAATAATAACTAACTGAATGTAACTCTCTATCGTAAACCAACAGATAGAAATACTCTCCTACAATACAAAAGCTTCCACCCTAGAGCTCTTAAAGATGGGCTGCCTTATGGGCAATTTCTAAGACTCAGAAGAAATTGTACTGAAAAGGTGGACTTCTTTCGAGAGGCTAATATACTGAGTACCAGACTGAGAGAGAGGGGTTATCCGAAAAGATTGGTCAAAACCTCTATAAAACGAGCATGGTTCAGTCCTCGTTAAATACTTTTGGAAAAAACAGTGAGAACAACCACCACTCAAACTGTCTGTGTAACTACTTTCTGTCCATTGAGTACACAAGTTCAAAAGACTATCAAAAGACATTGGCCCACACTTAATACTCTTAAAGTTGGTCAGGAATTACCAATGTTCTCCTTCAGAAAGGGCAAAAATATAAGAGACCATTTGGTTCATTCTGATATGAGTATTATTAAAACCAAAACCACCATCTATGACATTTGGTCTCTTCCTCCAGTAACAGGTCACTATAAATGTGGTAGCTGTGTCGCGTGTAAGTTTACCATGGAAACCAAATCCTTTTCCCATGAGAATATAAATCTTACCTTACGCGATTTTTCTAACTGTTTGACATCTAATGTTATCTACTGCATTTGGTGCCCGTGTGGCCTGATTTACATTGGACAGACCACCCAGCCAGTGAAAGCACGCATTTGCCAGCATTGGAGTAGAATACAGTGCTTGACAGACAATGCCCCTCTGGTCGATCACTACAAAGAGAAAGCTCATTCTGATAGAAAAAGCTAGGTTGCCTTCCAGAGGTGGTGATATTTCCTTACTTCTACAATCGTTAGAATGCAAATGGATTGATAAATGTCAATCTACACACAGAGGATTTAACAGCCTAGAGGAATGGCGGAGGTTCATTAGTCTGCATTGATACACATTAAAAAACTTGAGTAGGGCTCTGCTCAACGGTGTATCTATATTCTCACTGTCTAACAATAATTGTTTTCATTAAAACAATGGAATAGACCGAGATTAATGATGTAGGCTGCTAGCACAGAAGCTGAGTATCATATCTCTCTTTTGTCTTAAATAATTATCACTGTATATATTGGCACTCTGACTTTGATTTTTATTTAGAATGATTTCCTCGTGTTATATATAAAACTGTTTTATTATTAAACCTTTGTTAAGTAAAAATCTAAAGCACAATATGGCAGAATTGTAGAATCTTGTTTACATATACACTGAAAAATTGTAGAATTTTCATAACAGTGATATATATTATTTGTGCAATATTCATTGTAAATTAATTGTTAACCAAAGCAAGGTGATTCTAACTATATCGCTCTTTAATTGCCTTGATGTCGAATATTTTACATTGTTCAATATCAGTAGTGGTCGCGTTGTCATTCAAAGATGGCCGCCAATGAATCTTTGTTGCCGGCTCCCTTTGTGCATGTGCGAGGAGACTGGAACCACAATTTAAGATACTTCCGGGTTGCTGTTAACCTTGCAGCTCAATTGAATTCCTACTGAGTACAAGATCGTCTGACGATTAATTTGTTTCTTCGCGTATACTGCCTTCCAGAGTCATCCTACCTCCGTGAAGAGAAGTGCTAAAATGTGAGTGGCGTTCTATTATATTGGTTTCCCCCCCGTTGTGTAATGTTGTACGAAAGAAATCAGCCATCGGCTATGTAGCCGTTAGTAATTCCTGTGTCCTTGTTTCAGCGTTCTATTCCTTACACGCTGCCTGATTGAATCTACGGGCCCACACCATTCCGATCGAGTAAGTGGCAATTCTGTTGCTATACACCAATTTACTTTGTGTCGTAGTATGAGGCGCGCTTTAATCATTAATGCCCTTTTTTAAGGTTAACATTACCGTACTCTCAATGGGTTATCTAGTTCCATCATATATAGTTGAGTTGCTCCCTCGTTCTGGTTGTAGATGTCCCAACCTGAGGCCATCGTTAGATCGTCATGGTCCTGCAAAGAAGGGAGCTACTAGTAAGACATGTATACAGAGCTACCGAGTCCCCTATGAGTAGGTGTCATTATGATACTTCCGATGAGGCTTTACTTAATTAGTCTCCCTTATGCGCTACTAGTCTGTACTCTTATTTTAGATTGACATCACTTCCCTAATTAAGGTTGTACATTGTGTAGGCACTAATATGGCAATGAGTTATCAATGACCTTTTTCTAATATAGGCCCCCTTGAATACAGCCAAGTGCCTTCCATAGCCCTGCCTTGTCCAGTGGTTCCAGTACATAACATTGTGGATATACAAGAATAATCGATAGGTAAGCCATTCAGTACCTTGGAGCCCAGTAATTAGTGTTTCACTTTTTACTACCTGCACTGATAATCCCCTTACGTTAGTCCCCAGATAAGCTGTCCTGAAGAGACTCCATACCAAGAGTGGGTCGAAACACCGTCGACACTGACAAAGAGAGGGCAAGAAAGATTCATCGTATTATTGGAAGCCCCTCGTTGTTGTTTTAATGACCTTTTGGTTCAATTTCACTTAATTTTCACCTTTTTTAGGCTATGATCACTTCACTGGGACGCACTGTTTCACTTTTCACTATATTGTGCTTGTAGTATAACAATATAATTGTTATTGTGGTAAGATTGTTAATCACAGTCTAGGAATATGAAATAAATTATATTTACTTCGGCTGAAGTAAATAACCTTTTCTGGGTTCCTTTAATATTAATCTACAGTTATCTATGTTAATTGATTTTTGCAGATTTCAACTTATCTGCTCTCTATTGACAATGTGGTATACTTAATAAGTTCCTTGTGGACATTCAGGCACATGCATCAAAGCTATTTGTGATCGCAAACGGCACGAATCGCAAAAATCGGCCGTTTGCGATCGCAAAAATAGCTTTTGCGATGCATGAAACAACTTGCCACTCGCAATTTAAGAAATCGCAAATTATTGTGATTTCTTAAATAGCGATTGCATTTAAGGAATCCCTAATTGAGATTCCTTAAATGCAATGCATTACAGTTTCCAAAATAGCGATTTCGCTATTAGCGTGAGCAAATTACCATGAGGCTGGACCTCATGGTAATTTGCGAAAACTTAGAAAAATGCACTTATTTGCATTTTAATAAGTTTCATGTTGCCCACACATGCCCTTAGAGCATGTGTGTATGCAACATTTGTGCAGAGTGAACATACATGGGTGCAATAGGGTGTCATTTTGACACCCTTGCACCATCGAAATTGCGGGAGCAATTAGCGAGTACCTACTGGTACTCGCAAATTGCTCCCGCAATCTCTAATTCATTCCTATGGGCCTGGAGGCCCATAGGAATGAATGGGAAGACATTCCTTAATTGCTACTCGCAATTTGCTAGTCGCAATTAAGGAATTTGTGGGAATCGCTATTTCTTTAGCGATTCCTACATGCATAGGGTTTTGCTATTCCTTAATTGAGATTCCTTAATAATCGCTATTAAGGAATCGCAAAACCTTAGGTTAATGCATGTGCCTGTTAGTTTCTTGCTTTTTGCAAAATACCCAGTTCACAAGGACATATGGGTCGCTCTTGTGTTTTGAAATAATAATATATGTAAATAGTAACAATGTAAATTATACATCCACCTGGCAAAGCACATTTATTTGCATCTGTGAAGACGTTTGTCATATCATGATACCAGGGTACGGGAGCTCAGCCACTGGAGACAAGCTTTTCATCATGCACATGTGATGTCTACTGAAATGCCTTTACCTATATGTATTATTCCATGCCAATCAAGAAAATAGTTCAAAGTACAGTGGTCAATGGGAGGGATTAGAATGTACTCAAACAGTGCCCTATCCTCATGGTGTTTTTTTTGCAGATTTATATAGCACGTACTCGACCCAAAGTTATTGGAGCATTTTACATAAGCACCAGTTGCATTACAGACCGACACATTAATTTTTGGTAGGCATGGGGAGATTACATAATTTTCCCAGAATCACAGAATGTTGAGCTGAAGTCGAGACTCGAACCCAGTTCCCCAGCTCCAAAACCGGCAATTGACACATCTATGTCACGGGACACTTTGAACACTGATTATTGAGCTACATTTTGCAGTTGTTAAACCCTTCCTCCCTAGCTGTGGAATTCACCCAGTTGTATATGTGAGCAACATATGGCCTTTAACACATAAGGATATTTCACAAATGCGTAAAAACGTGGTTTTTACTGCATTCCCCATTTAAAGGTAGGGAAGGAATAATAATGCAAGTCCTCCGCACTTTACACACTAGACAAAATGCTAAATTTAGCAGGTCCCTTATGTGCTGTGCCAACCTTTACGCCACACCCACAGTATGCTGGTAGAAGCAAGCTGCAAATAACTGCAGAAATTAAAGTACTTTGAAAAGTGTGCTATGGCACCCTATACTCTCTGACTGTCAAGCTGTCAGGTTGTAAGACTCTGACACGTTCAAGGGATTGATTGTTGTCCTGGAAATCCTGGATCTTCTCCCCTTTCTATGGAGTGGTATTGCCCTTTGACTCTGTATAGTCTGCTTTTCATGCTCCAGCAGCATGACTTACTGAATTAGTTTATATATTTCCTATACAAAAATGGAGATTGAAGAGGACTATGGTGCTGATGGAGCAAGGTTTTGCATAAAAAAGAAACTTGCTCGTATGCAATCAGCTGCAAACAGTGCACCACATTCAACATGTTGTATCTAGGGGACGCTTTCCTATGTGCCTTACTAATGAATTACCCTAATGTTCTAAAATGGCTGCCGAAAACACAGGAATTCTTCTGCGCATGCGTCTACTACATCTACGTTGTATGACGTTTTCTGTCGCTTGGGGGAAAACTTTGCAGCTGCGCAATAACTTCTAAAATGGCCGCTTTAAAGTAACGGACTAACGCACATGCCGTGCTGAAACTAACCTATGCAAGTTCTACTAAGCTATTAATGCAAAAGATTTATTAAGTAAATGGGGTTACAGTAGAAGTAAGTGGTATACAGTGAATTCAATTAAGTTTGCATTCTAACGTGTTTTTCTTTGAATTTATTAATAGTTCACATTTGGGCCTTGGAGGGGGACCACGTCTCTGTTTCCTTGTGACTTCTACGCATGTGCAAACAACTGCTTATTCTGAACAAGTGAACTAAATTGACTGGCTGCCAAACCCTAAGCCCAGCAAGGACATGGGAAACCAACTTTTGACCCTACAAGAGGAAAGAGAAGCAACATTGTAAAAGAGACTTATTGATCCACATATAAAATGCATGTGGGAATAAAGCTTGTGGGTATTAAAATTAAGGGGCGGGGAAATTGGATAATAGACTAAAGAAAATTATTGCACTTAGTATGGTGTGATGTCCTCACCCCACTGCTTGGCCCAATCAAATTGAGGGTGAACATGGAATTGAAGCATTTGGGGGTGGATACATAAATTAGAATTGGTATAACAGAGGTAACTTCTAGATAGTTAGACAGACTTGATGCTGAGATGCTGATGCTATGCTGAGATGCTGCCCGATTTTGCTACAATACAATTGAAGAATCCAACACTAGGGAAATTCGCGGAACAACTGAGGAGTCACATCTAGGAAGGGGTCCAGGCGAGCCCGAGCCGGAGAGAGTAGCACCAGAGAGGGGTGTAATGCTGGCGTTACACTAGAAGAGGTCACCTTCCCTGCCCTGAACCTGTCCTGAATCCTTGTCTTTCTGATGTCGGGGTCCTCACGCCATTCTAGGTAAATATAACTGTAGGGTTAATGCTCCGTACGTGCTCTATGTTCCTTCTCTCCTCCGGTGCTGTCATTGCAAGAATTTATTAATGCAAACTGATTATATGCTAACTGTACTATTTTTCCTGATGGAGATTTATGGTATATTCATGTGTATTTGATTTGACTCACAAAAATTATTATTTCAGATAAACTTTTAAAACTCCTTCTGAGTCTGTGGTTCTTTAAAATAAAGTTATATGCATTATCGTATTTCCTCCTTATTCTAATCTACTACTAGATCTTATCGAATTGTTAATTTACTCAGGAGACAGGAATGGTAAGAATACTGATGTAAAGGTTTCCTAGGATAAAATAAAATTGATGACCAGTGGATATATGCCAGTTCATTGCATGTATGAATGTATATGGGCCCAAATGTGTGTTGCGTGTATGAATGTGTAGAGCTGGTAAACTCCGCTGCATCAGTTTTTCTTGGTAGCAGAGGCATGGTTAGTATAGTTAGTTAGGTGAGGATTGTATTTGAAATGTTGAATTATTGATTTATGTTTTAACCAAAACCCCGTTATGTATTGTTTCATGTTGTCTGGAAATTCCCGGGAATATTGAATCGCGGGTGGTGAATGGAAGTCACACTGCAGTGACGTTATTGGTCTGGATCGAGAAAGTGCTGAAAGTTACGCAGGACCGGAAGCATTAAGTTAGGAAAAATTTCTTGTATATTAGTGAGAACAATCGGTAGCGAGGAGTTCGCTGGTGAAATTTTGGTATTATATCACCTAGAAAGGGTAATACGGAAAGAGTGGCAGGTTCTCTGATGCTTGTGTGAAGAGTAAGTGGAAAGGTTTTACTCGTGGTGTGTGAAGAGTAAGCGGAAGGGTTTTACTCGCACTTAAAGAAATCTTACTATTCTTTGAATTAGTGGGTTAGACACAATAGCGAATGTTTATACGTTGTTAATTAATGAAAATTGTGTGAAAAGTTTTTTGAGAAAATAAGTTTTCGCATTACCTTGTGAAGGAGGGGTCGGTTGCGGGTGCTACACTGACGTCACTGAGAGCCGTACTGGGATTGATTGAAACATCGGGCGTGTAGTTGATGCGAAATTGTAAAGGAGGGGTCAGTTGTAAGGAGTGATACTGATGTCACAGAAAAGCCGCGCAAGCATTGCCTGAGCAAGCGAGCAGAGTAAAAGTTGATTGGACCGCAGACTTGAAAACGTGCTGGTAATAGAGAATTATTAGAATTAAAGCAAGCGTTTGATTGGTCATCAAAATAGAGATCCCAAGAATAATAATAGATAGAGGAGATTGCATGTACGATCCAACCTTAACAGGGACTCGACCAGATAGGCGATTTATAGGGTTTGCTTACAAGCAGTACCTTAACAAGCACAAGCACGCAATGTAAAGAGAAAAGAGAAAAATGACATGCAAAAGGTTAAGAATTATTTCAAAAAGTACAAACCCATTAAGAGTAGAGAGGGAATTCTCATGCCTCCTCCAAATACGCCTGCATTATACATGATGGTGGAGAGAGGCTATCATACCTGTGTATGGTTAGAAAATTGGATAGAATACACAAAGGATGATGGAATATTAGTATTTCCTGAGTACGGAAGTTTTAATGGAAGAATATTGTACAATTTAAGAACACAAATGAATGAGTTAGAACTCAGACCTAGATTGACTCAATATGAAGCTTTAGAAGAATGGGAAATGGAAGCCTTTGAATGTGACAGACCATGAAGTAACAGGACTTTAAGCAAATATTACCCGAAATTTCCCGGAGAGACTAGAGATAGTCAAATGAAACAATGGAGACAGGCCATGGTGGCAGAAGGTTTATATCCTGTGTTAACATCAGAAGAGCAGATGGGAGGTAAATGGACAGAGAAGACCAAGCACCTGACCATGATAGATAACAGAGAAACAGAAGAAGGGTATTTAGAGGACGTATTGATGAAACGTCCTCCACTTTATAATGATGGATTCAATAGGATGACCCCTAGTGCCCTGATGATAGGAACACCTTTGGTTTCTCAGATAATGCATGACACCGCAGAGAGGGTACTTCAAGAAAAAGAAAGGGAAGCAATAAATACAAATAGAGACAAATTGGTTCAGAGAATAGCTCAGATAAACGCACATCCTGAAGCATTGACCATACCAGTGACAATAGGTCCAGTAGTTCCATTGTATGGAGAAAAATCAAACTGTCCTAAAGTTCCTGTAATGCCTACCCCAAGTATAGAACCTAGAAAAGAAAAGGTTATAATAGATGATCAAGCAAGTGAATGTGAATCAGTAATATCATTGATGGATTTGCACATACGGGAGCCAATGATGGAAACCCCGAAGGGAAATTTGCCCAGTTGTTCAAAGGTGGTTAGATTGGAAACGTCATACGGAATTAGAAGTGCCACAATCGTAACCCCAGAAGATATTAAGAGATGGTCACAAGAAATAGAAAAGCCAAAGTCTCAGCCAAACGATATTAGACATTTTTAAATTGAGAGTATGTGGGTCTAGACAGGCTAAACACATACAGTGAGGAAGAATTACTGTTTATCAGTAGTAGCATTACACGAAATACAAAGGCATTCCATGAAAAGCTGACAAATTTGGCATTGGAAATGGGAATTGACATAGGGAAATCAAAGGTGTTGCAGGAACCCTATCGAGCAGAATTTTCTGATAAGGATTTGGAAAACATGAATGTGTCTGGAAGAAAGTTACAGATCAGAGAGTTGTTATTTCTGTTACAAAAGTAGGGAGATCTTGAAAGATGGAAAGTTAGATAGGCAAAGAAAAAGGAAGAAGCACAGGTAAATCGAACGACATCTGAATATGTCATGAGAGAAACAGAAAAGGCTGAAAGGTTATATCCGATGAGAGAAGTACCCGGAGGGAGGTACGTACATGTGCCATGGAATAGACAGGATATTTTGTCTTTCACGAATGATTTCCCAAAACTGAGAGAGAAACCAGTGGAATGGTACAGACAGGTTGAGAGGTTTGTGAAAGTTTCAAAGGTTTTATTGAAGGATCTGGATGGTTTGTTTGACATAGTAGTACCTGCAGATTTGTGGACAGAATGTAAGATTACTGTGGATTGGCCCAGTGAGGAATATCCAAGAGACGCAAAAATAGGAGCCCCGTCAGAGGATGTAATGAAAAAGTATCATCAGGTAATAACCTTTCTATAGAGTAAAATTCCCCCGAAAGGAACCGATTGGGTAAAGATAGACCGAACAACCCAAGTAAAGAATTGAGTCTGTACATGCCTACTATGAATGTCTTTTACAGGTGTTCAAACAGTATAGTGGGTTTGAAAGTTTAGAAAATAAAGACATGACTCATTTTGTGTATCGATTTTGTCTGGGCTGAGATTGGATATATCTCAAATGATTAAGCAGCACATGCTGTGCTGGCAGTCAAACCCCATTGATGAAATTTTAAAATATGCAAGATATTGTGGGGACAAAATTGATAACAAGCGAAAAGCTTTAGAAGAAATCAAGGAAGTGCACAAGGTCAAGGTGATAATAATGGGGGAAAGCCACGGGGAAGATTAAATCGGGAAGAGGCAAAGAAAAATTCCCTTGTCACAGGTGCGGGAACTTGGGGCATTGGAAGAATGAGTGTAAAGCTATACAAATTAATAATGCCCCAAATCAAAATTTAAATCCGCAGGCGCAGAATGAGGTGTTAATGAGTCATCAGCAACAGGGTATAGATCTTCAGAGAAAATTGCCACCTGCCCCCAAATCAAGCCAAGTACAGTGTGGACGCCGGATTTCCAGAAGGAAGTGGTAAGAAAATTTTTGTAACATCACAGTGTCTTTTGCAGGACCCACTGATTGATTATGATCAGAAATGACGGTGCCCGAGGGGGAAGGAAGGGGAGTGCGTACTTGGCACATCCCTACCGGTAGATCAGTCAGGTCCTTACATAGAGGGTAAAGTAAAGGGAAATTATATTACCTTCTTGTTGGATACTGGCGCTACCAGGTCTACTGTGAGAACAGCAGACATTCCTAACCTTCCCCTCTCAGGAGAGAATATACAAGTTGTAGGTCTTTCAAACAAACGGATTAGCACTCAAATTACAGAACCCATGGAGGTGCGAATTGACAATTTTAAAGAAATGCATAAGTTTGTGGTCTGTGACTCAAGCCCTGTGAACTTGATTGGAAGAGACCTGTTGTGCAAAATGAATTGCACTATATTTTGCACACCGGATGGTGTTGCAATACAAACCCCAGATGAAGATGGAGTTTACAAGTTCATGTTAGCTAAACAGGGAACAGAAATAAATGAATGCTATTCAATGATGACACAAAATAAATTACCTGCAGAAGTCAAATTGACTGTAAATGCAGAAATATGGGATTTTACTGTGTTAGAAATGGGGGTCTCTAGTTGGCAATGGCTGGCCACTGTCCAAGTAGGGACCTTTCTTCCTAAGTCAGAGTAAGCAGCCTGCCCCCTTTGACAACCCCTGCTCAACCCTGTGGTAACGTAGCACGAGCAGCTAGGCTTATCTCAGAGGCAGTGTGTGAAGCATTTATAACCATACACAGTAATATAATGAGGAACACTACAAATGGACACCACTCAAGTAGTTAAAAAAATAGGTATATTTATATAGACTTAATCACAAGACCAATAACAGTAAAAATCCACAACACTAGAAAAATAGGGTTACTTTAAAAATGCTGCACAAATAGTTCAAGGTGCACAAAATGATGTTCAGTTCAATGCAGTGATCTCTGCGACCCTTTTACTCACAAAGTATCTGGTTCCTGTAGCAAAGCAACAAGAATGTCGCTAAGGAGTTGTAGCGATAAATTTCCTTACGCTAACCAGCGATGCGTTGAATCCTTACCGCAAGGGAAGATGATGCGCTGGGTTGCGGGCAGGACAAAGCGACAAACTTCTTCACGCTAAGCCGGTGATGCGATAAAATCCTTGCCGCTAAGGGAGGATGATGCCACGAGCCTGTTGCGTGTGCGATCTTGCTGCGATGAAAGAAAATGGCGCTCAGCGAGGGAGCGACGATCCTGATGCGATGCGGGGAAAATGGCTAACGCCCGGCGTCCGCGCTGCGATGAGCTTGATGCGATAATTTGGGGTTAGCGAGCTCTTTGGGGCCCGCTAACAAGCAATGCGACAATTTTCGGGATAGCAGGCGTTTTCTGGCCCGCCGACAGCTGATGCGACGATCTTCGGGATAGCGGGCGTTTTCAGGCCCGCTGACGGGTGATGCGATAATCTTCGGGATTAGAGAGCGCTCGGCGACAGCAGAGCGACGATTTTTCTCATGCTCACCAGCTGCAGCGGCTCGCTAACGGGGGTTAGCGACGATTTTCAGCACTCTTTTCTCAGCAGTAGAACTAGAGGCCCTGTAACTCACAGGAGCCTCACCTGCAGATAGAAATCCTCGCTGGGAGGAAGCAGGAGGCTGGTGGTGGAGCCTGATGTGCCTGAGACTCCTGCAGGAGGCTAGCTCTCTTCTAGCCCTTGGGTGATTGCTGTAGCACAAAATAAAAGTTCCTTCAAAGTCCTTTTCCTCTTCTTCCAAGTCCAGTAGTAACCACTGCAGGCCAGTCCAAGAAACAGCACACAAGCACAAGGACAGTCCTTCTCCTGCAGATTCCTGTAATTACACGGACAGAAGTTCTTCTTGTTGTCCAGGAGCAATACAAATTGTAGGGGTTTGGGCACAAATATTTATACCCCCAAAGTCTTTGTTCTTAGGAGTCACAAGTCTCTGAACCCAGCCAGAACCAGTTCTGCCCAGCCCTGGAGCACTTTGTTTACCAGGCTGCATCCTTCCTTTCAGAAAGAGGGGGTCTGCCTTCAGACGCACAGTGGGAGGTGGAGCCAGCATTCACCTTGCCAGGCACAGCCCTATTCAAGTGCAGGAGATACCCCTCCCCTCACTCCAAGACAGATCTCTCAATTCAACCCAGGTCTGACTCAGCCTGCCCTGTCGCTCCAAAATCAGACAGCCAATACACATAATAGCAGAGCACACTGGAAGGCTTAGGCAAGAAAGTACCTATACTCTAAAAGTGGTAGTTTCAAACACAGAATATAAAAATAACCTTTACTAAAAGATGTATTTTAATATTCTGAGCTCAGGCATACTAAATTCGTTTTTCTACCATGTTCTGTGGGTCAGTTAGGACTATAGAATGTAATAGCCCAGACCTCCCATTCTGGCCTATAGAGAACAGGTAGCCTTCCAGTAGTGAAAAACGAAATTGGGTGTAATTCACTACTAGGACATGCTACACACATCAGAGCATGTCCTACCTTACACATACAATGCACCCTATCATAAGGGTGGCTTACAGGATGCCAAGGGAAGGTTCAGGGGCTAGGAAGTGGGTGCACTTCACAGCCAAGATGGCAGTTCTGGACTGCACGCAGACACTGCAGTGGCAGGTCTGAGACACACTTTACAAGCTGCTTCTGTGGGTGGTGCAAACCAGCGCTGCAGGCTCACCAGCAGCATTTGGGTTACCAGCCCTGGGCACACACAGGCCACGCTACTATGGACTAACAGGTAAACCAAATAAGCCAATCAGGGATATACCAATTCACATAGTCATATTTACTAAGGGAGAGCATATGCACTTTAGCACTGATCAGCAGTGGTAAAGTGCCCAGAGTCATAAAGCCAACAAAAACAGGTTAGGAAAAATCCAGGAGGAAGGCAAAAAGCTTAGGGATGACCCTGCAAAAAGGGCCATTTCCAACACGACCCCCTTCCAGCCAAAATGCAGGGGAGACCAATCACCACCTCGATGGGATTCCCTGCTTTGGGCGATAGAACACAGAACTGGCTCGCGACTGCAGGGGCATATTCCAGTTCTACGCCAACCTGAATCCTGGTGGAGCCCTCTGTCCACACTCTCAGGGCCCACTAAGACAACCAATGGGGAACTCTTCCCCTCATCTGTGGACACCACCTGTGCAGCACCTACCCCTAGCTTGCTCACAGTGTGTCCCAACATAGAGACAGCAAGCCACAGTTCCCACGGACAGTAGTCAGCGATAAGACCCAGGCCCTATACCTCTCAAGGCTCTCCAACCTCTGTGGCATCAGAGAGCGGGGTCAGTAGCCCCAGGTGCCCAGCACCTTTTGTCCTCTCTCCCTTCTGTCAGGTCAGGCACGCCACCATGACTCTGACCCACCAACCCTGGGCCTGTACCCAGGGGCTGGGTGAGAGACTGAGGTGGGCTTTCCCACACCCGGTCCTCCTCCTCACCTGTGGACACCACCTGTGCAGCACCTAACCGTAACTGGCTCACAGGTGTGTCCCACCAGTCAGACAACATGCCACAGTGGCCACTGACAGTAGTCAGTGAGGAGACCCAGGCCTTATGCCTCTCAGGGTTCTCAAACCTCTCTGGCATCAGAGAGTGGGGGGCAGTAACCCCAGGTGCCTGGCACCTTTTTCCCACTCTCCCTTCTGTCAGGTCAGGCACGCCACCCTGACTCTGACCCACCAGCCCTGGGCCTGTATCCAGTGGCTGGGTGAGAGACTGGGGTGGGCTTTCCCACACCCGGTCCTCCTCTTTGGGGCTCGGTACCCTCCCACCTGGGGCGGTACCCCCTTCCAGAATTGTCAGGGCACCTGTGGCGGGTGTCCTGCACAAGTCACCCACCAGTTCAGGGGTTCTATCCTGCAACTGGCATCCCAGCCTAGGGTGTGTACCCTTAGACTGGGCGGAGGTCAGGGGTGAGGCTGCCCTCTCCCTGCCCCCCTTACTGGGGACTTGCACCCTCCCACCTGGAGAGGTGCCCCCATAACACAAACCGGGAGGGGCACTGTTAGCAGTGGCCCCTTCCTCCAGCTCAGGGGGGACACCCTGAACCTGGCCCTCCAACCCAGGGTCTGTACCCTTAGGCTGGGCCTGTGCCTGGAAACCTAGGACTTCTGGGGGAGTATTCCAAATCCCCCCTAGGAAAACACACTCCTCTAGAGTTGTGCAACAGTCTGCCTGACACACCAGGACTTCCTGGGGAGCACACAGGCCCCCCTTGAGGGAAACATACCCCTCCACCAGATCAGGGCCTTGATCCTGCAACCGACCTACCAACCTGGAAAACCCCTCAGGTGGCACCGGGGTCAGAGGCGAGGACTCCCTCCCTCTGCACCCCCTTCCAACATACTGCACCCTCCCACCTGGAGTGGTGCTCTTAGAAAAAAAATGGTTGGGACACTGCTTACAGTTGTCCCTCCCTCCAGGTCAGACAACACCTGGACCTGACTTGCCAACCCAGGGACCAACCCCTGCGGCAGAACAACTGCCTGGCCAACCAGGACTTCAAGGGGTACACACAACATCAACCCCACGGGCAGGACACCACCCATCGATGTCCTTCCCTCCAGGTCAGGAATCACCTGTACCTGGCCTCCCAACCCAGGGACCATCCCCTGCGGTTGAACAATTGCCCGGCAAACCAGGACTTCTTGGGGAGTACCAACACCCTCCCCGAGGGTAACACATAACTCCGGTGTTGCGTGACAGTCTGCCTGGCGCAGATCTCCCGGTCCCTGTCCACCTGACAGGGCGCGAAGATCTCCCAGGACAGAAGTGGTGTCACCATGGTCACTCCTTTGGTGCTCAGCCCTTCTGACTGGCCCCTGACCCACTGGTTCTTCCACTGGGGGCTCCTTCCCCCTCTCACCCCTCAAGCTGGACTTCTGCACCCTCCCCCTAGGAGTGGCACTGCCAGACACAAGAACTGATGGAGGCCTGACTACAGGCACTCCCAGCTCACCTAACACAGGGAGATTCCCCACAACTGACGGTCCATCCGGACAGACTAGATTCCCTACCTGGTGTTCCCTCATGGAACCATCCAGTACTGGAGACTGAGGTGGGGGCACTTCGGGACCTATCCCAGTCTCACTCCTGCTACCACGAGACAGGATGTGAGGCCCTACAACCTCCTCACAACAAGGGGACCTAGCTGCATCACTCCGGACCTCCCCCACAACTCTGGGTTGGAAGACCTCTGAACCACTCCTATTAGGGTCATTCCCTAATGCCTCTACAGAGCCTCTGGTACTCACCCAGAGGTCTGCCTCCTGTGCAAGCTTCCTATGATCAGAGAACTTGCGCTCTAACAGGTGTTGGTTTAGCTCTGGAAAACAGGAACTCACAATATGCTCTCCCACAATTGGATTACACAGTTCCACGCAGGTGCTAACCTTCACCTCACAATCCAGTGCCTCACATACGTACCCCACACCACTCTCCTGAAATGGGCGAGACATTACATGACTGTCTCTATCACTCAACCCACACTCTTCTGGGTGGTTCTCACACTCATACACCAGGACTTCAACCACGGGGGAACCCCTCTCCCTGCACCTCACATCTAGAGTTGGTAAGGTGTCCTTCCCCTCACTAGGACTATGTGCTCCTGCGCTAGTTCCCCAATCCACCTCAGGGACACTGCACACTAATGGAGCTACCTCATATCCTTGAATCCCCTGGTGTAGATCAACCCCCTCCTTCAAGTCAGGTGCCACATCTCTGGGTGGGTGTACTACACTGTCATCACTACATAACTCAACTTTGCTGCCACCACTGGACCCCACCCTCACTGGTGAATCCAGACAATTAAAACTGTGCTCAGGGGATAACCTACCCTCCAGAGCTAACTTTTCCTTTACTGCTACCTGCGCTAGGTGTGCCTCCAGCTGGGCAATCTCCATTTGGAGCCTCTCTAATTCCAGCTGGTTCTTCCTCTCCCTCTGTCTGTCCAACTCCTCTGGGGACCATGAAGGGGATTGGGCACTACTCTGGGCACTAGACCCTGCAAGGGACTCCCTACCTAGGGGACCCTCCCACCTGTCCAACAACTCCTCTGGGGACCATAAAGGGAATCGGACACTACCATAGGCACTAAACTCAGCAAGGGACTCCCCATCTCTGAGATATTCCATAACACTTTCTCCATCATCTTCAAATTCTCCAGAGCCACCCTCAGACCAACTACCCTCTTGGTAGGTGTACTGGGACTCCAATAATCTCCATCTGTCTTGTTGCCAAAGCCTCAGGGATGTCTGCAAGGATAGCTGAGTCTCCTTCCTACTCACTGCTAAACCTCTCTCCTCACAGAACCCCCTTAGCTCCTCTAGACTGTATGTCAACAGGTCATCTATGTAAAAGGTAGGTCTCATATCAGCAAGACCCATTGTAGCAATAACTAGCAATAACAATCAAACATAGAATCAAGAAATCTCAAAAAAACGTACATGGTTATGTTATGGTCTGCACTCACTAGTAGTGTACACTATAATTACTGTATGCAATCATAAATGCAAGTCCAGATCCTCATCGCTGACCACCAATGTTAGAAATGGGGGTCTCTAGTTGGCAATGGCTGGCCACTGTCCAAGTAGGGACCCTTCTTCCTAAGTCAGAGTAAGCAGCCTACACCCTTTGACAACCCCTGCTCAACCCTGTGGTAACGTAGCACGAGCAGCTAGGCTTATCTCAGAGGCAGTGTGTGAAGCATTTATTGACCATACACAGTAATATAATGAGGAACACTACAAATGGACACCACTCAAGTAGTTAAAAAACATAGGTATATTTATATAGACTTAATCACAAGACCAATAACAGTAAAAATCCACAATACTAGAAAAATAGGGTTACTTTAAAAATGCTGCAAAAATACTTCAAGGTGCACAAAATGATGTTCAGTTTAATGCAGTGGTCTCTGCGATCCTTTTACTCTCAAAGTATCTGGTTCCTGTAACAAAGCAACAAGAATGTCGCTAAGGAGTTGTAGCGATAAATTTCCATACGCTAACCAGCGATGCGTTGAATCCTTACCACAAGGGAGGATGATGCGCTGGGTTACGGGCAGGACAAAGCGACAAACTTCTTCACGCTAAGCCGGTGATGCGATAAAATCCTTGCCACTAAGGGAGGATGATGCACCGAGCCTGTTGCGTGTGCGATCTTGCTGCGATGAAAGAAAATGGCGCTCCGCGAGGGAGCGACGATCCTGATGCGATGCGGGGGAAATGGCGAACGCCCAGCGTCCGCGCTGCGATGAGCTTGATGCGATGATTTGGGGTTAGCGAGCTCTTTGGGGCCCGCTAACAAGCAATGTGACAATCTTCGGGATAGCAGGCGTTTTCAGGCCCGCTGGCGGGTGATGCGACGATCTTCGGGATAGCGGGCGTTTTCAGGCCCGCTGACGGTTGATGCGATAATCTTCGGGATTAGAGAGCGCTCGGTGACAGCAGAGCGACGATTTTTCTTACGCTCACCAGCTGCAGCGGCTCGCTAACGGGGGTTAGCGACGATTTTCAGCACTCTTTTCTCAGCAGCAGAACTAGAGGCCCTGGAACTCACAGGAGCCTCACCTGCAGATAGAAATCCTCACTGGGAGGAAACAGGAGGCTGGTTGTGGAGTCTGATGTGCCTGAGACGCCTGCAGGAGGCTAGCTCTCTTCTAGCCCTTGGGTGATTGCTGTAGCCACAAAATAAAAGTTCCTTCAAAGTCCTTTTCCTCTTCTTCCAAGTCCAGTAGTAACCACTGCAGGCCAGTCCAAGAAACAGCACATAAGCACAAGGACAGTCCTTCTCCTGCAGATTCCTGTAGTTACACGGACAGAGGTTCTTCTTGTTGTCCAGGAGCAATACAAATTGTAGGGGTTTGGGCACAAATATTTATACCCCCAAAGTCTTTGTTCTTAGGAGTCACAAGTCTCTAAACCCAGCCAGAACCAGTTCTGCCCAGCCCTGGAGCACTTTGTTTACCAGGCTGCATCCTTCCATCCAGAAAGAGGGGGTCTGCCTTCAGACGGACAGTGGGAGGTGGAGCCAGCATTCACCTTGCCAGGCACAGCCCTATTCAAGTGCAGGAGCTACCCCTCCTCTCACTCCAAGGCAGATCTCTCTATTCAACCCAGGTCTGACTCAGCCTGCCCTGTCGCTCCAAAACCAGACAGCCAATACACATAATAGCAGAGCACACTGGAAGGCTTAGGCAAGAAAGTACCTATACTCTAAAAGTGGTAGTTTCAAACACAGAATATACAAATAACCTGCACTAAAATATGCATTTTAATATTCTGAGCTCAGGCATACTAAATTCGTTTTTCTACCATGTTCTGTGGGTCAGTTAGGACTATAGAATGTAATAGCCCAGACCTCCCATTCTGGCCTATAGAGAACAGGTAGCCTTACAGTAGTGAAAACGAAATTGGGTGTAATTCTCTACTAGGACATGCTACACACATCAGAGCATGTCCTACCTTACACATACAATGCACCCTATCATAAGGGTGGCTTACAGGATGCCAAGGGAATCTTAGGGATGACCCTGCAAAAAGGGCCATTTCCAACATACTGGAAAAGTAATAGGATTAATAGCAAATGTAGATCCCGTAAAAGTGACTGTGAAAGAAGTTGCTGTTTAGCCGAATACCTGACAATACAAAATGAGTCCAGAAGTAAAAACAGGTGTCACAGCAGAGATAGAGCGATTGGTTGAACAAGGTATCCTGAAAGGAATAATGAGGAGCCCTTGTAATTTACCCATAATTGGCATTAACCCCTTCGCTGCTAGGCCTTTTCCCCTCCTGTGCTAAGCCTTTTTTGGGCTATTTGAGGTAGTGCGCGCTTAGGCCTCTGTAACTTTTTGACCACATTAGGTATCCACGCCAAATTTGCGTCCTTTTCTTCCAACATCTTGGGGATTCTAAAGGTACCCAGGGTTTGTGGATTCTCCTAGAGGGTTCCCAGAAATTAGTCAAAATACAGCAATTTTTATTTTTTGTGTGAAAAATGTGAAAAACGGGCTGCAAATGAAAGCTTCTGGGTTTTTCTCTGCAAATGGTATCAAAAAAGGGTTTGTGGGGCTGAAATCACCATTTCTCCAGCTTTTAGGGAATGACAGAATTTTGTTAGAAAACCAACATTTTTTACACAGTTTTGGCATTTTTCTGGGACATACCCTATTTTTGCTATTTTTTGTGCTATCAACCTCCTTCCAGTTAACGGTAGAAATGGGTACAAAAACAATAATGGATCCTGGAAAGCTATACATTTTTGAAAAGTAGACAAAATTCTGAATTCAGCAAGGGGTCATTTGTGTAGATCCATCAAGGTTTCTTTATAGAAATTTACAGGCAAATATAGGAAAAATTAAAAATTTGTTGAAAAAAGCAGCCTTTTGAGTCAACGTTTTCACCTGTAACTTCTTCGAATTATGACATCTCTTTGAAAGCAATGTACCGTTACATCCGGTAGACCTTTCTGGTTGTGGGGACATATAGGACTTGTAGGTTCACCAAGAGCCCAACGAACCCAGAGTAGAAAACTGAGCAGCATTTTGTAATGTTGTTTTTTTTTTGGTCCGGGTATATAGCAATTATTGTGGGAAAATGTATACATGGAAAAATCGGTATGAAAGTCACCTATGTATTTCTGAAATGGGAACAAATTACAGAGTTTAGAAACAGTGCATATTTGCACATTTTCGAAATTGGGAATACTCATATTTGCATGACAATTATTGGTCATTTTTCAAAATGACTTTTTTTTTACACAATGTCTTTCATTTGGAAGGGAGAAATGCATCAAAAATCAATAGGTAATAACAGTTGCTTTACAAATTTGAACTACCCGATAAAAATGGTACCTCACTTGTGTGGGTAGGCATAGTGCCCACGACAGGAAGTGGCTCAAAACCTAAGGTGAACACACCACATTTTCACACTGAAAATTTACACTTTATTTGCGAAGAGTCTAGCTGTAGTTTTTGAACCCTAGCCCTGCCGGCACCTCGGGAAACCTAGCAAACCTATACATTTTTGAAAACTAGACACCCAGGGGAATCCAGGATGGGGTGACTTGACTGCCTCCCACCATGGTCTGTTACCCAGAATCCCTTGCAAACGTAAAAAATTGACAAAAAAAACACATTTTCCCCACATTTTTGTGATGGAAAGTTCTGGAATCTGCGTGGATCCACAAATTTCCACCCACCCCGCGTTCCCCAAAGTCCTACGAGAAAAATGGTACCTCACTTGTGCGGGTCGGCCTAGTGCCCGCGACAGGAAACGGCGCAAAACGCAACGTGGTTTTGCAGTGAAAAATGACCCTTTTTTTGGCAAAGTGACTAGCTGTAGATTTTGAACCCTAGCCCTGCAAGCACCTAGGGAAAACTAGCAAACCTATACATTTTTGAAAACTAGACACCCAGGGGAATCCAGGATGGGGTGACTTGACTGCCTCCCACCATGGTCTGTTACCCAGAATCCCTTGCAAACGTAAAACATTGACAAAAAAAACACATTTTCCCCACATTTCTGTGATGGAAAGTTCTGGAATCTGCGTGGATCCACAAATTTCCACCCGCCCCGCGTTCCCCAAAGTCCTACGAGAAAAATGGTACCTCACTTGTGCGGGTCGGCATAGTGCCCGCGACAGGAAACGGTGCAAAACACAACGTGGTTTTGCAGTGAAAAATGACCCTTTTTTTGGCAAAGTGACTAGCTGTAGATTTTGAACCCTAGCCCTGCCGGCACCTAGGGAAACCTAGCAAACCTATACATTTTTAAAAACTAGACACCCAGGGGAATCCAGGATGGGGTGGCTTGACTGCCTCCCACCATGGTCTGTTACCCAGAATCCCTTGCAAACGTAAAAAATTGACAAAAAAAACACATTTTCCCCACATTTCTGTGATGGAAAGTTCTGGAATCTGCGTGGATCCACAAATTTCCACCCACCCCGCGTTCCCCAAAGTCCTACGAGAAAAATGGTACCTCACTTGTGCGGGTCGGCATAGTGCCCGCGACAGGAAACGGCGCAAAACGCAACGTGGTTTTGCAGCGAAAAATGACCCTTTTTTTGGCAAAGTGACTAGCTGTAGATTTTGAACCCTAGCCCTGCCGGCACTTAGGGAAACCTAGCAAACCTATACATTTTTGAAAACTAGACACCCAGGGGAATCCAGGATGGGGTGACTTGACTGCCTCCCACCATGGTCTGTTATCCAGAATCCCTTGCAAACGTAAAACATTGACAAAAAAAACACATTTTCCCCACATTTCTGTGATGGAAAGTTCTGGAATCTGCGTGGATCCACAAATTTCCACCCACCCCGCGTTCCCCAAAGTCCTACGAGAAAAATGGTACCTCACTTGTGCGGGTCGGCCTAGTGCCCGCGACAGGAAACGGCGCAAAACGCAACGTGGTTTTGCAGCGAAAAATGACCCTTTTTTTGGCAAAGTGACTAGCTGTAGATTTTGAACCCTAGCCCTGCCGGCACCTAGGGAAACCTAGCAAACCTATACATTTTTGAAAACTAGACACCCAGGGGAATCCAGGATGGGGTGACTTGACTGCCTCCCACCATGGTCTGTTACCCAGAATCCCTTGCAAACGTAAAAAATTGACAAAAAAAACACATTTTCCCCACATTTCTGTGATGGAAAGTTCTGGAATCTGCGTGGATCCACAAATTTCCACCCACCCCGCGTTCCCCAAAGTCCTACGAGAAAAATGGTACCTCACTTGTGCGGGTCGGCCTAGTGCCCGCGACAGGAAACGGCGCAAAACGCAACGTGGTTTTGCAGTGAAAAATGACCCTTTTTTTGGCAAAGTGACTAGCTGTAGATTTTGAACCCTAGCCCTGCCGGCACCTAGGGAAACCTAGCAAACCTATACATTTTTGAAAACTAGACACCCAGGGGAATCCAGGATGGGGTGACTTGACTGCCTCCCACCATGGTCTGTTACCCAGAATCCCTTGCAAACGTAAAAAATTGACAAAAAAAACACATTTTCCCCACATTTCTGTGATGGAAAGTTCTGGAATCTGCGTGGATCCACAAATTTCCACCCACCCCGCGTTCCCCAAAGTCCTACGAGAAAAATGGTACCTCACTTGTGCGGGTCGGCCTAGTGTCCGCGACAGGAAACGGCGCAAAACGCAACGTGGTTTTGCAGTGAAAAATGACCCTTTTTTTGGCAAAGTGACTAGCTGTAGATTTTGTACCCTAGCCCTGCCGGCACCTAGGGAAACCTAGCAAACCTATACATTTTTGAAAACTAGACACCCAGGGGAATCCAGGATGGGGTGACTTGACTGCTTCCCACCATGGTCTGTTACCCAGAATCCCTTGCAAACGTAAAAAATTGACAAAAAAAACACATTTTCCCCACATTTCTGTGATGGAAAGTTCTGGAATCTGCGTGGATCCACAAATTTCCACCCACCCCGCGTTCCCCAAAGTCCTACAAGAAAAATGGTACCTCACTTGTGCGGGTCGGCCTAGTGCCCGCGACAGGAAACGGCGCAAAACGCAACGTGGTTTTGCAGCGAAAAATGACCCTTTTTTTGGCAAAGTGACTAGCTGTAGATTTTGAACCCTAGCCCTGCCGGCACCTAGGGAAACCTAGCAAACCTATACATTTTTGAAAACTAGACACCCAGGGGAATCCAGGATGGGGTGACTTGACTGCCTCCCACCATGGTCTATTACCCAGAATCCCTTGCAAACGTAAAAAATTGACAAAAAAAACACATTTTCCCCCCATTTCTGTGATGGAAAGTTCTGGAATCTGCGTGGATCCACAAATTTCCACCCCCCCCGCGTTCCCCAAAGTCCTACGAGAAAAATGGTACCTCACTTGTGCGGGTCGGCCTAGTGCCCGCGACAGGAAACGGCGCAAAACGCAACGTGGTTTTGCAGTGAAAAATGACCCTTTTTTTGGCAAAGTGACTAGCTGTAGATTTTGAACCCTAGCCCTGCCGGCACCTGGGGAAACCTAGCAAACCTATACATTTTTGAAAACTAGACACCCAGGGGAATCCAGGATGGGGTGACTTGACTGCCTCCCACCATGGTCTGTTACCCAGAATCCCTTGCAAACGTAAAAAATTGACAAAAAAAACACATTTTCCCCACATTTCTGTGATGGAAAGTTCTGGAATCTGCGTGGATCCACAAATTTCCACCCACCCCGCGTTCCCCAAAGTCCTACGAGAAAAATGGTACCTCACTTGTGCGGGTCGGCCTAGTGCCCGCGACAGGAAACGGCGCAAAACGCAACGTGGTTTTGCAGTGAAAAATGACCCTTTTTTTGGCAAAGTGACTAGCTGTAGATTTTGTACCCTAGCCCTGCCGGCACCTAGGGAAACCTAGCAAACCTATACATTTTTGAAAACTAGACACCCAGGGGAATCCAGGATGGGGTGACTTGACTGCCTCCCACCATGGTCTGTTACCCAGAATCCCTTGCAAACATAAAAAATTGACAAAAAAAACACATTTTCCCCACATTTCTGTGATGGAAAGTTCTGGAATCTGTGTGGATCCACAAATTTCCACCCACCCCGCGTTCCCCAAAGTCCTACGAGAAAAATGGTACCTCACTTGTGCGGGTCGGCATAGTGCCCGCGACAGGAAACGGCGCAAAACGCAACGTGGTTTTGCAGTGAAAAATGACCCTTTTTTTGGCAAAGTGACTAGCTGTAGATTTTGAACCCTAGCCCTGCCGGCACCTAGGGAAACCTAGCAAACCTATACATTTTTGAAAACTAGACACCCAGGGGAATCCAGGATGGGGTGACTTGATTGCCTCCCACCATGGTCTGTTACCCAGAATCCCTTGCAAACGTAAAAAATTGACAAAAAAAACACATTTTCCCCACATTTCTGTGATGGACAGTTCTGGAATCTGCGTGGATCCACAAATTTCCACCCACCCCGCGTTCCCCAAAGTCCTACGAGAAAAATGGTACCTCACTTGTGCGGGTCGGCCTAGTGCCCGCGACAGGAAACGGCGCAAAACGCAACGTGGTTTTGCAGCGAAAAATGACCCTTTTTTTGGCAAAGTGACTAGCTGTAGATTTTGAACCCTAGCCCTGCCGGCACCTAGGGAAACCTAGCAAACCTATACATTTTTGAAAACTAGACACCCAGGGGAATCCAGGATGGGGTGACTTGACTGCCTCCCACCATGGTCTGTTACCCAGAATCCCTTGCAAACGTAAAAAATTGACAAAAAAAACACATTTTCCCCACATTTCTGTGATGGAAAGTTCTGGAATCTGCGTGGATCCACAAATTTCCACCCACCCCGCGTTCCCCAAAGTCCTACGAGAAAAATGGTACCTCACTTGTGCGGTTCGGCCTAGTGCCCGCGACAGGAAACGGCGCAAAACGCAACGTGGTTTTGCAGCGAAAAATGACCCTTTTTTTGGCAAAGTGACTTGCTGTAGATTTTGAACCCTAGCCCTGCCGGCACCTAGGGAAACCTACCAAACCCACGCATTTCTGAAAACTAGACACCCGGCGGCTTCCAGGGAGGTATGGGTTGCATGGATCCCCCAACGTTTCCTTACCCAGAATCCCCTGCAAACCTCAGTTTTTGCTCAAAAAATCACTTTTTTCACACATTTTGGGGTGGGAAAGTAGTGGCATCACCGGGCTCACCAAATTTACCACCACCCAGCGTTCCCCCAGGTCTCCCGGTAAAAATGGTGCCTCACTTGTGTGGGAGGCCCAAGTACCCGCGGCAGGCAAGGACAACAAACGTAGTGAGGCGACATCAAAATGGCCTATCGCCAAACCACCTGGTTTTGCAAGGGGGGTCACTTTGGTTTTTGGCCCGGTGCGCGGCGGCCATCTAGGGAAACCTACCAAACCCATGCATTTCTGAAAACTAGACACCCGGCGGCTTCCAGGGAGGTATGGCTTGCGTGGATCCCCCAACGTTTCCTTACCCAGAATCCCCTGCAAACCTCATTTTTTGCTCAAAAAATCACTTTTTTCACACATTTTGGGGTGGGAAAGTAGTGGCATCACCGGGCTCACACAAATTTACCACCACCCAGCGTTCCCCCAGGTCTCCCGGTAAAAATGGTGCCTCACTTGTGTGGGAGGCCCAAGTACCCGCGGCAGGCAAGGGCCCAAAACGTAGTGAGGCGACATCAAAATGGCCTATCGCCAAACCACCTGGTTTTGCAAGGGGGGTCCCTTTGGTTTTTGGCCCGGTGCGCGGCGGCCATCTAGGGAAACCTACCAAACACACGCATTTCTGAAAACTAGACACCCGGCGGCTTCCAGGGAGGTATGGCTTGCGTGGATCCCCCAACGTTTCCTTACCCAGAATCCCCTGCAAACCTCATTTTTTGCTCAAAAAATCACTTTTTTCACACATTTTGGGGTGGGAAAGTAGTGGCATCACCGGGCTCACACAAATTTACCACCACCCAGCGTTCCCCCAGGTCTCCCGGTAAAAATGGTGCCTCACTTGTGTGGGAGGCCCAAGTACCCGCGGCAGGCAAGGGCCCAAAACGTAGTGAGGCGACATCAAAATGGCCTATCGCCAAACCACGTGGTTTTGCAAGGGGGGTCACTTTGGTTTTTGGCCCGGTGCGCGGCGGCCATCTAGGGAAACCTACCAAACCCAGGCATTTTTGAAAACTAGACACCCGGCGGCTTCCAGGGAGGTATGGCTTGCGTGGATCCCCCAACGTTTCCTTACCCAGAATCCCCTGCAAACCTCATTTTTTGCTCAAAAAATCACTTTTTTCACACATTTTGGGGTGGGAAAGTAGTGGCATCACCGGGCTCACACAAATTTACCACCACCCAGCGTTCCCCCAGGTCTCCCGGTAAAAATGGTGCCTCACTTGTGTGGGAGGCCCAAGTACCCGCGGCAGGCAAGGACAACAAATGTAGTGAGGCGACATCAAAATGGCCTATCGCCAAACCACCTGGTTTTGCAAGGGGGGTCACTTTGGTTTTTGGCCCGGTGCGCGGCGGCCATCTAGGGAAACCTACCAAACCCATGCATTTCTGAAAACTAGACACCCCGCGGCTTCCAGGGAGGTATGGCTTGCGTGGATCCCCCAACGTTTCCTTACCCAGAATCCCCTGCAAACCTCATTTGTTGCTCAAAAAATCACTTTTTTCACACATTTTGGGGTGGGAAAGTAGTGGCATCACCGGGCTCACACAAATTTACCACCACCCAGCGTTCCCCCAGGTCTCCCGGTAAAAATGGTGCCTCACTTGTGTGGGAGGCCCAAGTACCCGCGGCAGGCAAGGGCCCAAAACGTAGTGAGGCGACATCAAAATGGAGACCTGGGGGAACGCTGGGTGGTGGTAAATTTGTGTGAGCCCGGTGATGCCACTACTTTCCCACCCCAAAATGTGTGAAAAAAGTGATTTTTTGAGCAAAAAATGAGGTTTGCAGCGGATTCTGGGTAAGGAAACGTTGGGGGATCCACGCAAGCCATACCTCCCTGGAAGCCGCCGGGTGTCTAGTTTTCAGAAATGCGTGGGTTTGGTAGGTTTCCCTAGATGGCCGCCGCGCACCGGGCCAAAAACCAAAGTGACCCCCCTTGCAAAACCAGGTGGTTTGGCGACAGGCCATTTTGATGTCGCCTCACTACGTTTGTTGTCCTTGCCTGCCGCGGGTACTTGGGCCTCCCACACAAGTGAGGCACCATTTTTACCGGGAGACCTGGGGGAACGCTGGGTGGTGGTAAATTTGTGTGAGCCCGGTGATGCCACTACTTTCCCACCCCAAAATGTGTGAAAAAAGTGATTTTTTGAGCAAAAAATGAGGTTTGCAGGGGATTCTGGGTAAGGAAACGTTGGGGGATCCACGCAAGCCATACCTCCCTGGAAGCCGCCGGGTGTCTAGTTTTCAGAAATGCGTGGGTTTGGTAGGTTTCCCTAGATGGCCGCCGCGCACCGGGCCAAAAACCAAAGTGACCCCCCTTGCAAAACCAGGTGGTTTGGCGATAGGCCATTTTGATGTCGCCTCACTACGTTTGTTGTCCTTGCCTGCCGCGGGTACTTGGGCCTCCCACACAAGTGAGGCACCATTTTTACCGGGAGACCTGGGGGAACGCTGGGTGGTGGTAAATTTGTGTGAGCCCGGTGATGCCACTACTTTCCCACCCCAAAATGTGTGAAAAAAGTGATTTTTTGAGCAAAAAATGAGGTTTGCAGGGGATTCTGGGTAAGGAAACGTTGGGGGATCCACGCAAGCCATACCTCCCTGGAAGCCGCCGGGTGTCTAGTTTTCAGAAATGTGTGGGTTTGGTAGGTTTCCCTAGATGGCCGCCGCGCACCGGGCCAAAAACCAAAGTGACCCCCCTTGCAAAAGCAGGTGGTTTGGCGATAGGCCATTTTGATGTCGCCTCACTACGTTTGTTGTCCTTGCCTGCCGCGGGTACTTGGCCCTCCCACACAAGTGAGGCACCATTTTTACCGGGAGACCTGGGGGAACGCTGGGTGGTGGTAAATTTGTGTGAGCCCGGTGATGCCACTACTTTCCCACCCCAAAATGTGTGAAAAAAGTGATTTTTTGAGCAAAAAATGAGGTTTGCAGGGGATTCTGGGTAAGGAAACGTTGGGGGATCCACGCAAGCCATACCTCCCTGGAAGCCGCCGGGTGTCTACTTTTCAGAAATGCATGGGTTTGGTAGGTTTCCCTAGATGGCCGCCGCGCACCGGGCCAAAAACCAAAGTGACCCCCCTTGCAAAACCAGGTGGTTTGGCGATAGGCCATTTTGATGTCGCCTCACTACGTTTTGGGCCCTTGCCTGCCGCGGGTACTTGGGCCTCCCACACAAGTGAAGCACCATTTTTACCGGGAGACCTGGGGGAACGCTGGGTGGTGGTAAATTTGTGTGAGCCCGGTGATGCCACTACTTTCCCACCCCAAAATGTGTGAAAAAAGTGATTTTTTGAACAAAAACTGAGGTTTGCAGGGGATTCTGGGTAAGGAAACGTTGGGGGATCCACGCAAGCCATACCTCCCTGGAAGCCGCCGGGTGTCTAGTTTACAGAAATGCATGGGTTTGGTAGGTTTCCCTAGATGGCCGCCGCGCACCAGGCCAAAAACCAAAGTGACCCCCCTTGCAAAACCAGGTGGTTTGGCGATAGGCCATCTTGATGTCGCCTCACTACGTTTGTTGTCCTTGCCTGCCGCGGGTACTTGGGCCTCCCACACAAGTGAGGCACCATTTTTACCGGGAGACCTGGGGGAACGCTGGGTGGTGGTAAATTTGTGTGAGCCCGGTGATGCCACTACTTTCCCACCCCAAAATGTGTGAAAAAAGTGATTTTTTGGGCAAAAATTTAGGTTTGCAGGGGATTCTGGGTAAGGAAAAGTTGGGGGATCCACGCAAGCCATACCTCCCTGGAAGCCGCCGGGTGTCTAGTTTTCAGAAATGCGTGGGTTTGGAAGGTTTCCCTAGATGGCCGCCGAGCCCTGGGCAAAAAAACAAAGTAACCCCCCTTGCAAAACCAGATTAACTATTGTTACTACAGCGTGAAAATTTAGGAATAATACTGCAAAGAAAATGTGGCAGACAGTTTGAGGTTTACAGGACAATGGGGATAAAAAATATTTTTCAAATCACTAGAGAGACATCACCATGAACTCCCAAGGGTTTTCGACAATATCTACAGTTGGTGGGTTATTCTTACATGGAAAGTGTACCTTGGCAGAGAAACTAAAGACAAAGATTCCTGCACAACCATCTATTCCTCAAACACACACACATACTGGTTGGATTTGGCACGAGGGCGAGTCATGGTTCAGTGTATTAAATTTTATTAACAAGAGATTTCAGAAAAATGAAATGCACTGTCAATAATTAAATTCACAAAAAACCAAACCAATGACTCGCAGCTCGTGAGCTGTAAAGCCACGTCAAGGCACCAACCACTTTACAGGCCATTCACACACCTTTCATACGTGATACAAACAAGACCATTCACACCACCAGGTACAAAAGCAACACAGTACAAAAATCACCAAAAAGGGACAAGGTACACCCTGCTTCAGAAAGACAAATATTACTGCACAGCCATCTAACCCGCAAGCACACACACATACTGGTTGGATTTGGCACGAGGGTGAGTGATGGTTCAGTAGATAAAATTGTATTAGCAAGTGATTTCACAAAACATGAAATGCACTGGTAATAATTGAAAGGGCGAGAAACTGAACCATTGACTCACAGCTCGTGAGCTGTAAAGCCACGACAAGGCACCAACCTCTTTACAGGCCATTCATACACCTTTCATACGTGTGAGACATACAAAACAATTCACACCGCCAGCCGCGGGCCCATCACATAACAAAACTCACACCAGCACACAGCGCCATTCAAGGGCCCATCACTTTCACACGCCCACAATCCAGACACAGCAACTACACAGGCTGAAGGATTGCGTGGAGTGGCACTCAGCTAGCAGTGTGTGTAGTGACCAGCAGAAAGTCACTACTCACACACTGCCAGCCAAGCACCAGTCGACACACACCGCTAGCCAAACGCCAGTCCACGCACACCGCTAGCCAAGCGCCAGTCCAGGCACACCGCCATCCAATCGCCAGTCCAGGCACACCGGCAGCCAATCGCCAATCCACCTACACCGCCAGCCAAGCTCCAGTCCACGGACACCACCAGCCAAGCACCAGTCAGCACACACCACCAGTCCACGCACACCGCCAGCCAAGTACCAGTCCACGCACACCGCCAGCCAAGCACCATTCCACACACACCGCCAGCCAAGCTCCAGTCCACGCACACCACCAGACAAGCTCCAGTCCACGGACACCACCAGCCAAGCTCCAGTCCACGGACACCACCAGCCAAACACCAGTCCGCACACACCACCAGTCCACACACACCGCCAGCCAAGTACCAGTCCACGCACACCACCAGCCAAGCACCATTCCACGCACACCGCCAGCCAAGCACCATTCCACGCACACCGCCAGCAAAGCACCATTCCACGCACACCACCAGCCACGCACCAGTCCACGCACGCCGCCAGTCCATGCACACCGCCAGTCCACGCACACTGTCAGCCAAGCACCATTCCACGCACACCACCAACCAAGTGCCAGTCCACACACACCAACAGCCAAGCGCAAGCCTACACACACCGCCATCACATTTTGGATTTTTTTAGAAAAAAAAAAAAAAAAAACTAATTGCAAATAGATACAAATCTTCTAACAGAAAATCAGCAACTAAATACATTGCACTAACACCAACCTTGAAACAGAATCATATTTTCCAAAGAATACAGACCAGGCAGTTCACTTTACCACTCATGAATGCTCCCAAAAATTCTTTCGCGTGTGGTACGCTCTGAAACAAGCAGGGAGACACAGTGCAGGATGAGAGGGACAATCGGGGCAGTACATACGACTCTCCTTCCGCAAACCTCTTCGCCAACAGACTCTACATCTCCTACTGGGAAAATATTTTGCGGGTGTGGGAGGAATGTGATCTGGAAAGTGGCGTTCTTTCAATCTAGCAACATCCTCCACCAGTCCAACTCTAGGAACACTTGCCTGTTCCACTACAACAAGGCTGCCTATTACAGACTCCTGAAACTTAGCAAAAGTCATCTTTGACTCAGGGCAAGAATCCTGGAACACAACAAAAGCATTAAACATTGCCAAGTGGAAAAGATGGATAGCCAACTTCTTGTACCAAATGTAAGCCTTACGAAGAGCAGCGTAAGGTTCCAACCTCTGATCTACTCTGTCAACACCACCCATGTGCCTATTATAGTCTAAAATGCACACAGGTTTGCGCACTTCAGCGACCTGACCCCAAACAGTCACAGGTGCAGTGCTTTCATCATGGATGGAAGTCAGCATGTAGACATCTCTCCTGTCTGTAAACTTCACAGCAAGAAGCTCCTGGCAACGCAACGCACTGCACTGTCCCCGCACAAGCTTTTGACAAACAAGTTCTTTTGGAAAACCTTTACGGTTACAGCGGATTGTGCCACAAGCAAAAGTGTCCACTTTGGCCAATTCCCTGAACAACCGCACACCAGTGTAGAAGTTATCTACATATAAATGGTGGCCTTTGTTAAAAAATCCTCTACCAAGTTCCCAAACAATTTTCTCAGTCACTCCAAAAGTGGACGGACAACCAGGGAGGTTAAACCTAGATTCCTTACCGGTGTACACCCTGAAATTAGAGACATATCCAGTCCTACTGTCACACAGCATATACAGCTTTATTCCATAGCGTGCCCTCTTACTAGGAATGTATTGCCTAAAAACCAAGCGGCCCTTGAACAACACCAAAGACTCATCCACTGCAATTTCTCTACCAGGGGCATAAATCTCAGAAAATCGATCAACAAAGTGATCAAGGACAGGCCTAATTTTAAAAAGACGGTCACAATCAGGGTGATCTCGTGGCAACGCTAAACCATTATCAACAAAGTGCATCATCCGAAGCAGAAGCAAATACCTGTCACGAGTCATGACTGCCGGAAAAATAGACGTTGCCATCAAGGGACTGCTAGACCAATATGAAGCCAATGATGGCTTCCTTAGCAAGCCCATCAAAAAAGTTAAACCCAAGAACTTCTTCATCTCTTCAACATTTGTGGGAGTCCACCGGGTAGCTCTAGAGTGTGGCTTAAGACTGGCACTGTTGTCCCTCAAAAACTGTTCGGCATACAAATTAGTCTGCTCAACAATCTCTGCCAAAAACACATCGTCCATAAACAACTGAAAAAAATTTACAGGCAAAAAGTTCTCAGTATTCACTCTAGACCCTGGAACACCAGTAAACTCTGGAAATTCCGGCTGCACCATGCCAGGGGCAACCCAGAGGTCATCACTTTCAACGGGAAGACTTGCAGCCCCAGCCTGCAGCCCAGATGTCTCTTGCCGCACTACACCAACGGGAAGGCTTGCAGCCCCAGCCTGCAGCCCAGATGTCTCTTGCCGCACTACACCAACGGGAAGGCTTGCAGCCCCAGCCTGCAGCCCAGATGCCTCTTGCCGCACTACACCAACGGGAAGCCTTGCAGCCCCAGCCTGCAGCCCAGATGTCTCTTGCCGCACTACACCAACGGGAAGCCTTGCAGCCGCAGGCTGCAGCCCAGATGCCTCTTGCCGCACTATCGGCACATCAGTCTCCTCCTCTAACACAGGCACTTCATCCGCACTAAGAGTATCTTCATCATCCGATGACCCCATACGGAGAGAAAACTCACTGCCAGAATCGTCCCCTGCCTCCTCTCCCTCAGAAGCAGAGTCAGTCTCTGACCCAATATCAGAGGAAGACTCAAACAGCAAACCAACAACCTGCTGAGCAGTCATCCTGCGGCTAGCCATTATACTTACTAAGATAGAAGACTGCACAAACAAGTCAACAACAACCAACAATGTGCAAACCAAGTAAGTAAAGAAATGTGTACCTTTTATCACAAAGATCAATGTACTCAAAAACTATACAATCCAATTACAAGAGACAGCTGCACTCACCAGAAACAAACTCTGCAGTGACACAGCAAAGACCAACGATATCAAACTAGAAAGAAGAAAAAAAAACAAATTACTCACAAGACAACAAAATACACATCGAGCACCAATGCAAAAAGTTTTTGACACTCAAAAACCAAACATACTGCTATTATTACACCATTTGCAAAAAAAAAACAGGCAGAGAAATCAAACACATTTGCATTGTACAAAAAAACAGTCTCTTACCAAACTACACAAACAGCAGAACCACCAGTACCAAAACGTCAACGTGAAAAGAAGAAAAGCCTTCACCTAGAACAAAAAAGTAAACAAAAAAAAACATTACAATTGGAAATCACAAAAAATATAACAATAAACATTATAACATGCCATGTCACTACCCAAATGGTCAATCGGGTTGTGTGCCAGGTGGGGCAGAAAACAGCAGGAAAAAAAAGGCTACTCAGTCCCGGGGCGGGTGAGCCAAATACATATAACAAATTGCACCCTGGAAGCGAGGGGTCACTTCTATTTCTAATTGAACTAATTCCCTGGTGTCTAGTGGGCTTTTCTGCCCCCAATGGGAGCAGAAACGGCAAAAAAATAAAACCGATCTGCCCCCAGAGGGGGCAGAAAAGTCTTCAAAAAATTTAGGGGCCCAAGGAAGCGACCCTTGCCCAAGGGGTCGCTTCCTACAATAATATTTATATCCCTGGTGTCTAGTGGGCTTTTCTGCCCCCCCCTAGGAGCAGAAACGGACAGAAAGACGACCAATCTGCCCCCAGGGGGGGCAGAAAAGTCTTCTAAATAATTAGGCTGCAAAGGAAGCGACCCTTGCCCAAGGGGTCGCTTCCTACATAAAGAAAAAGACATCCCTGGTGTCTAGTGGGCTTTTCTGCCCCCCCCTGGGGGCAGAAACGGGCAGAAAGACGACCGATCTGCCCCCAGGGGGGGCAGAAAAGTCTTCTAATTATTTTGCCACCCTAGGAAGTGACCCTTGCCCAAGGGGTCACTTCATACATAACATAAAAGACATCCCTGGTATCTAGTGGGCTTTTCTGCCCCCCCTGGGGGCATAAACGGGCAGAAAGAAGACCGATATGCCCCCAGGGGGGGCAGAAAAGTCTTCGAATTATTTTGCCCCCCAAGGAAGCGACCCTTGCCCAAGGGGTCGCTTCCTACATAACGAAATAGACATCCCTGGTGTCTAGTGGGCTTTTCTGCCCCCCCTGGGGGCAGAAACGGGCAGAAAGAAGACCGATCTGCCCCCAGGGGGGGGCAGAAAAGTCTTCGAATTATTGGGCCCCCCAAGGAAGCGACCCTTGCCTAAGGGGTCGCTTCCTACATAGCATAAACGACATCCCTGGTGTCTAGTGGGCTTTTCTGCCCCCCCTGGGGGCAGAAACGCGCAGAAAGCGGTCCGATCTGCCCCCAGGGGGGGCAGAAAAGACTTCGAAAAATTTTGCCCCCAAGGAAGCGACCCTTGCCTAAGGGGTCGCTTCCCAAATTCAAACAAACAAATCCCTGGTGTCTAGTGGGGCATCCCTACTCCACGATCGCGACGCTGTGCGCGATCGTGGAGCAGGAATGCCCTGTATTGAGACATCGGGGGAGAGGAAATACTCTTTCCTCTCCCCCGATGCCTCAATACAAAAGAAATCACCCCCGCGGCCCCCACCGGACAAGGGAACCTACCTGTTGCTGCCTTGGACGCGCTGGAAGAAATGGATTCCAGCGCGTCCAACGCTTCCTGATGACGCCGGCGCGCGCTGTGCGCGCTGACGTCATCAGAAAGCGTGGGGGGGCTCGGGGGGGCTCGGGGGTGGCAGCGGGAGCTCTTCCGCTGCCACCCCCGTAAAGGGGGGCAAGATCGATGCGCAAGGGGGGGAGCGCCAGCGCTTCCCCCAGGGGCTGTCCTCATGACGGAACGGTTCCGTCATGAGCACAGCCCAACCGATGCTCATGACGGAACCGTTCCGTCATGATCATCGAAGGGGTTAAGAAACCTAACGGAAAATATAGGGTGGTTCAAGACCTCAGGAAAAGTAACAAAATTGTTGTACCATGCTGCCCAGTAGTGCCTAATTCAGCTGTGATTCTTTATCAGATACCATGGAAAGCAGGATGGTTCACAGTGATCGATTTATGTTATGCATTCTTTTCTATTCCATTGCATCCAGATAGCAAGTTTTTATTTTCGTTCAAACTTGAAGAGCATGTTTATGTCTGGAATCGTGTGCCTCAAGGGTACACTGAAAGTCCTTCTATCTTTAATCAGATTCTCAAAAGATGCCTTGAATCTCTTGTATTGCCCAGAGAGTCAGTCCTGGTGCAGTATATTGACGACCTGTTGGTGGCATCAAACACGCGAGAGGACTGTGTTACTGATTCAATTGCATTGTTAAATCATTTGGTAAAGGGTGGACGTAAAGTGTCCCCTGAAAAACTTCAGTTTTGTAAAAATTCAGTTAAATACCTGGGACATCAAATAGAAAGAATTAGAATAATAAGACAGATGCAATTGCCACAAACCCAAAAAGAAATAAGAATGTTCCTTGGAGTTGTAGGGTATTGTAGGCAGTGGATTGTAGGATTTGCTTTACTAGCCAAACCTCTGATACAAATGACCAGAAAGAGAGCAAAGGATCCTATAGAATGGTATGAGGAAAGTATAGGATCTTTTAAAAAATGGTGAGAATATTTGTGTGAAGCACCTGCTTTAGGTATGCCAGACTATTCAAAAGAATTTGCATTATTCTGCTGTGAGCGGGGTAATGGTGCACTTTCAGTTTTGACACAGAGACACGGATTAATGAGAAGGCCAGTGGCATATTTTTCTGCGACCTTGAATCCTGTGGTCTGTGCATTACCAGGTTGCCTGAAAGCTATGGCTGCAACATGTGTAAGCGTAGAACAGAGTGAGTCAATTGTGATGGGACACCCTGTCAATGTGTATGTTCCTCATGCAGTGGTAATTTTACTGACTAGGACCCGAACACAGTACCTAACTCCCAGTAGGCTAACAAAATATGAAAGGAATATTGGGAGCTGAAAATGTGACAATAGTGAGGTGTACTGTTCTTAATCCAGCTACCTTACTACCTGATCCTTATGAAGAGGAAGTGAGAGATGAGGTTGAGCATGAATATCTTGATGTGACTGGACTTAGCACTAAACCACATCCTGACATACAAGAGGAACCTTTGAAAAATGCAGAATATGAGCTGTTTGTAGATGGCTCATACATGAGACACGAGGAGGGAGGATTGAGTGCTGCTTACGCTGTATGTACATTAACTGGAATAGTCGAAGCATCCTATTTACTAGAGGTCAGATCTGCACAAGTAGCTGAACTAAGCATGCACATTTGGGAAAAATTGGAGAGTAACCATATTTACTGACAGTCAATATGGTTATGGGGTTGTGCATGATTTTGGCCAACTGAGGATACAGAGGGATTTCCTGACTTCTTCAGGGACCCCTAATAAAATTTGAATTTTTGTGAAAGAATTACTGGAGGCAATTCAATTACCAAAAGAGGTGGCCGTGGTTAAGTGTGCTGCTCCCCAATCATGAAATGACTATGTGACAGCCGGTAACCGATATGCTGACCAGGTTGCCCAACATTATGCAAGGCATAAGATTGCCTTAAATCAGAAAATCAAAACTTGTGGAATCAGCTGCCAAGTTATGCTACTTGCAGAATTGGGGACCTGGGAGGAGGTGAAAGATCTGCAGGATGCAGTAGACATGAGAGAAAAGGAAGAGTGGGTGAAAATAGGATGTCAAAGAAGGGCAGAAGATGGTGTGTGGGTTTGTTATGATGGCAGACCAGTCATGCCAGACAGTATGCTTGCACCAATGACTAGAATGTACCATGGAGACACACATGTGGGCAGGGATGCGATGATTTGACTTTTCAGACGTGATTGGTTTAACGCAAAGTTCAGGAATGTAGCAGAGAGCCTTTGCCAGAGATGTTTAATATGTCAACAAATGAACCCTGGCAGGTAAACTGTGGTCAGCATGGGAAAGATTGGAAAGGCAGAAGGTCCTTTTGTGAGACTCCAGTTAGATTTCATTCAACTGCCTGCTTGTCGAGGGTTGAAGTATGTACTTGTCATAGTCTGTTTATTTTCAAAGTGGGTGGAAGCATACCCGACGCGAAGAAATGACAGCTTGACAGTAGCCAAACTTTTACTAACAGAACTCATTCCTAGATTTGGTTTTCCAGTAACGATTGAATCAGATAGAGGGTCTCATTTTAATAATGAAATAATTAGACTAATCTGTGAAGCGTTCAAGGTCGAACAAAAATTGCACTGCGCTTACCGTCCAGAGGCTTCTGGAGTGGTAGAACAATTGAATAGCACAATCAAGTCAAGACTCATAAAGGCGTCTGCATCCACCCCACTGGAATGGCCTGATGCTTTGCCTCTTGTTCTGATGGGACTCATCAGTATTCCAGACAGAAATACTGGATTGATTCCTCATGAAATACTCATGGGAAGAGCGATGAGACAAGCATGTGTACCAGGATACAAGCTGTTCAATATAACTGATGACTTGGTTTTGGAGTATTGCAAAGAGTTGGCTGACAGAGTGCATTGTATCTCTCATCAGGTTGGATGCTTTCAACAGACATCTGAGCCACTCTCATGATCTGAATCCCGGTGACTGGGTAGTTGTGAAGAATCACACTCGAGAATCGTGCCTGGCACCAAGGTGGGATAAACCACATCAAGTTATATTGACTACCTCAACCACTGTAAAGTGTGCAGGGTTACCTAATTGGATTCATGCAAGCCATATCAAAAGGGTACCAGCTCCTGAAGAAGAAGAGTTACAATTGAAACCAGAAATCAATGATACTGAAGGTTGTGCAGCTGAAGAACTTCCTATAGAAGATCCTGAAGTAGCTGCCCAAGATCAACCGAGCACTTATCAGGACGACTGGATCCCAGTGGTGGACATACCTGAAGTACTTATAAGAACTAGAAGTCAAACACAGTTAGATAGACAGGAGAAGAGTGAGGATCAGACAGGTATAGAAGAACTCACTCAGGAAAGTAGGGAAACGACTGTCAGGGAGCCTGAGCAGGAACAGCTAAGGAGAGAACAATATACTCAGAAAAAAGAAACTCAAAGCCCCATTCTGGAGTCTGTGGAGGGGCAGCTAGGATTTAGATAAACCGTTCAGGCAGAAGAAGGTAAAGAGGTAAAAAGACCTGAACAGGACAAGATAGGCATAGAAACACAAGTTCAGGATACAGATACAGAAGAAAAAACAGACATCACTAATCCTGAACAGGGTCAGATTAAGGTAGATGAACCCATCCAGGAAGAACAGGCCGAAATAATAAGCCCTGGACAAGGTCAGATTGAGAGGAAATCTGAAGACGAAGCTGATCAAGTTGTGCCAAAATCTAAAGAAAACAAGAGGAGTCTTGAAGAACCTGGCAGTGCAGTGAAGTTTAAGAAAAGTCAAAAAGGTGATAATTGTCCACGAATTGTCAAGAGACTGAGATACCAACTTAAGACAATCAATGAAGAACCTGATCAAGTAAATGACGTAACTAGTCAATCTGGACCTTCCAAAGTAATACCAAAGCGAAGGAGTCAAAGATTGAAGACATTGAATAACAAGTTCAAAGGTCTGGAATGGACATATATTATTCTTGAAGACTTTGAAAATCTCGATTTAAATGAAGAAAGTGATGAAGAACTGAGTGTTGAACAAATTAAAGAAGAAGTGAGCCCGACTTGAAAGAGAAAAAAATGCCTAAGATGTTATCTCATACAAGGTTCTAAAGTTAAGAAGATATAATATTCTTGCCCAAGATGTCTGATGATAATGTTGCTGGAAAACCAAAACAAAGCTGTATAAAGAAGTGTTGTAGGATCTGTATATGCAGTTTAATATTAGTCCTCATAATATGGGTGATATTAGCAATAGCTATTCCCTATCTGATGGTTACTGACAAACAAAATAGTACTAACACACATACAGAAATTGCAAACCTTAAAGGAGCTAGAGTAGACTTAGAAACACCAGATGAGCTTGATTTACACCACACTGTAGATAAGAATGAAACTGATTTAAATGTATTTGCAAATCTCTTAGTACATTATGTAGAAACTACGGAAGTTAGTGATTGTTACGTTTGCATGAAATTGCCAAGGTCAGTAGTTGAAGGGGTAACTTACCATCATTTACCCTTGACCTATGGTATTTCATATAGTGTACTAGCTAGGTTACTCTATAGAACTGGAAAACTGTAGTATTATTATTCAAATGTAGATGTAATATTTTCAGACGTTCCCATGCGAAAGAGCATGAACCCTGTCCTTAGTACTAGAGTGAATGAATGAATAAATGAATGAATGAATGAATGAATGAATGAAGATGTTCTTGTATAGCGCATGGCTACCCGGAAGCATCCCAGTGCTGCGGAGAGGGCCAAGGACAAGATGGAGTTTAAGGGAATAGCCAGGTCTTAAGTTGTTTCCTAAATGACAGATGGTTGGCTTCCTTACGGATGGAGAGAGGAAGGGTGTTCCAGAGTTTCGGGGCATTATAGGACAGCAGGCGACCTCCTGATCGAGCCTTTCTAATTCTGGGGACTGCCGCTAGATGTAGTTGATCTGAACGCAGATTTCTTGTGGGTTTGTAAGGTTTGAGAAGGTTTTTGATAGCGGGAGGGCCTTTGTTGTGAAGTATTTTATGTGCAATACAAAGGGTCTTGAAATGGATTCTTTCCTGTATTGGTAGCCAATGGAGTGTGTGCAGGGCGGGCTTGGCTGAGCTGCGGCTGTTAGTTTCAGTGAGAAGCCTGGCGGCTGAATTCTGGACAATCTGCAGTTTAGAAATCACTGCCTTTGGTGCCCCCAGATAAAGGGCATTGCCATAGTCCAGCCTGGAAAGAACAAGTGCCTGAACCACAAGCCTTCTTGAGTGGGTGGGTAGAAGGGGGAGTACTTTCCGTAAAGTACGGAGTATACCATAACAGGTGGCCACC
Organism: Triturus cristatus; assembly: GCF_964204655.1. Taxonomy (NCBI): domain Eukaryota; kingdom Metazoa; phylum Chordata; class Amphibia; order Caudata; family Salamandridae; genus Triturus; species Triturus cristatus. The sequence goes on from NC_140591.1 coordinate 722,476,245, forward strand.
GTTTTCCTTGCTTGAGTTCTTAGGGTAAGCTCATTATCTAGCCATATGCCCAAACTTTTTATTTCTTGTTTGGGTAGTGGTGCAGGTCCCATGCATAGTGGCCAGGATATGCTTGGATTGAGGCCAGCTTGATTACCCAGCAGCATGATCTCCGTTTTATCGCCATTGAGCTTAAGATGGGAGAGGCTCATCCAGCTGTTAATTTCTTTGAGGCATAAACAGAGATTGCTATAGGACTGGTCTTCCTGATTCAGAGCCACAATGAGCTGAGTATCATCTGCGTAGGTGACCAGCTGGATTCCAAACGGGGAGACTATCTGAGCTAATGGGGACATATATACGTTAAAAAGGGTAGGGCTCAAAGAGGAACCCTGCGGTACTCCGCATTGGAGGGGAACAGGTTGGGACTGAGTGTTCCCGTCAAATACCTGGAAGGATCTGTCTTCCAGAAATGATTCCAGCCAAGATAGAGCTTTGCCCGTCACTCCCACGTTTCTGAGACGGTGAATAAGAATGTGGTGATTCACCGTATCGAAGGCGGCGCTAAGGTCTAGAAGGATGATAGCTGCGGAGCCTCCGGTATCCAAAATCTTTCGTGATTCTTCTACCACCGCAATAAGCGCCGTCTCGGTGCCCTGCCCAGGGCGAAAAGCCTGTTTGTGAGGAGTGAAGCATGTTCAAAGTTTCCAGGTGGGCCGAGAGTATTTGATTGACATGTTTTTCTGCGGCCTTGCTAATGCCTGGGAGCAGCGAGATGGGTCGATAGTTGCCCAAGTCCGAGGGATCAAGGTGGGGTTTCTTTAGAAGTGCCCTGACCATAGCCTTTTTCCAATCCTGTAGGACTGTACCTGTAGCTAAGGAGGCGTTGATTAAGTTGGCAATGGGGGGAATAATGGTGGGCGAAGCCTGTTTGAGTATTTTAAAGGGCGCTGGGTCGTTAGGGGAGCCACTTTTTATTGCCTCTATGATGTGGCAGAGGTGTTCCTCAGAGAGAGGGAAGAAAGAATCAAGGTGTCTCTTGTTTTCCAAGGGTTCTAGGTTCAGAGCATGGTTCGTCGTAATGGGTGGGAGAAGATTAAGGATTTTTTTGATTTTTGTGGAAAAGAAATCTGCCAGGTCCTCACAGTGACTACCAGTGGGGTCAATCGTCTGAGGGGGATCTGGGATATGTGTGAGTTTTTTTACAATACAAAAGATTTCTTTGGAAGAGTTGGAGGAGGCTTGAATTGTTTCCTCAAAGTAGGCAGCCTGTGTTGCTCTGATTTCTGCTTTATAGGAGGCAATAGATGCTCTATAGGCAGCTTTTTTCTCGCTTGAGTAGTCTTTCCTCCAGGCTCGTTCTAATCTTTTACATTTTTGTTTTTGATTGCGGAGGCTAGTAGTGAACCAGGGACATTTATTAGGACCACTTTTTTGTAGACTGTTTTTATAGGGAAGTACTGTATTAAGCGAGTTTTCAATCCATGCTTCTAAAATGGCCGCTTTAAAGTAATGCACTAACGCACATGCCATGCTGAAACTAACCTATGCAAGTTCTACTAAGCTATTAATGCAAAAGATTTATTAAGTACATGGGGTTAGAGTACAAGTAAGTGGTATACAGTGAATGTATTTAAGTTTGCATTCTAACGTGTTTTTCTTTGACTTTATTAATAGTTCACATTTGGGCCTTGGAGGGTGACTGCGTCTCTGTTTCCTTGTGACTTCTGTGCATGTGCAAACAACTGCTTATTCTGAACAAGTGAAGTAAATTGACTGGCTGCCAAACCCTAAGCCCAGCAAGGACATGGGAAACCAACTTTTGACCCTACGAGAGGAAAGAGAAGCAACATTGTAAAAGAGACTTATCGATCCACATATGATATGCTTGTGGGAATAAAGCTTGTGGGTATGAAAATTAAGGGGCAGGAAAATTAGACAACAGACTAAAGAAAATTATTGCACTTAGTATGGTGTGATGTCCTCACCCCACTGCTTGGCCTGATCAAATTGCAGGTGAACATGGAATTGAAACATTTGGGGGTGGATCATACATTTGAATTGGTATAACAGAGGTAAGTTCTAGATAGTTAGACACACGTGATGCTGAGATGCTGATGCTATGCTGAGATACTGCCCGATTTTGCTGCAATACGACTGAAGAATCCAACATTAGGGAAATTTGCAAAACAACCGAGGAGGCACATCTAGGAAGGGGTCCGGATGAGCCCGAGCCGGAGAAAGTAGCACCAGAGAGGGGTGTAACGCTGGTGTTACACTAGAAGAGGTCACCTTCCCTGTCCTGAACCTGTCCTGAATCCTTGTCTTTCTGATGTTGGGGTCCTCACGCCATTCTGGGTAAATATAACTGTAGGGTTAATGCTCCGTACTTGCTCTCTGTTCCTTCTCTCCTCAGGTGCTGTCTGTCATTGGAAGAATTTATTGATGCAAACTGATTATAAGCTAACTGTACTATTTTTCCTGATGGAGATTTCTGGTATATCCATGTGTATTTGATTTGACTCACAAAAAGTATTAATTCAGATAAACTTTTAAAACTCCTTCTGAATCTGTGGATCTTTAAAATAAAGTTGAATGCATTATCGTATTTCCTCCCTATTCTAATCTACTACTAGATCTTATTGAATTGTTAATTTACTCAGGAGACAGGAACGGTAAGAATACTGGTGTAAAGGTTTCCTAGGGTAAAATCAAATTGATGACCAGTGGATGCATGCCAGCTCATTGCGTGTATGAATGTCTATAGGCCCAAATGTGTGTTGCGTGTATAAATGTGTAGAGCTGGTAAACTCCGCTGCATCAGTGCGAAGGTCAGGTCAACCAACAAGAAGTGTTTGTGACAGGCCAGATCTTTCCACTTTTGTATCCAGTGATAGAAATCAACCCAAATAATACAAATTGAGACTAAATATTTGCCAAGCAAGTGGCACAGCAATTTCTGATATGAAATTATCTAGATGATATGAGGGGCATCTGGATGGTCCCTAAAATGGAAAACTGGAGTCATAATGACTGTTTGTGTCTAGAAAACTGTTCATCCATATTATTACACTCATGAGTAGTTGAACTCATTGTATGCTTCAAGGTCGTATACTTGTCCATATGCTCCACCTATGCAGTGACCTCGGTTTATATGTTGTGACGATTACCAAAACTGTTTAGGTATTGGTAGGATGTGTATGATTTTGGACATAGGTTGGAAGGTAGACACTTTCTGAAATATTTACTAAGGTACCATACCTTGTGAGCTATTTACATATGTAATTTTCTCATACACTTATGATCAACTTTGTACTAGAGGGTTTCCTGTTTTTTTTAAATTGTAGCTCAGGCTAATCAGAAAGAACTTCCTAAGCAGCCTTAGTTTATATTTTTTCTGTAATGACGATCATGGCTCAGGGTGCACTGATTTCATTACATCTAAAGTGAAAGCAAAGGAAGCTGTTGGGCTTGTTTTTCTTTCACTCCATCAGTGTTCGGGGGCAGGTCTTGCCCCTACCAGCACTGATCGCCTTTAGAGGGGTATTGCTGGAAACAGGAAAATCTCCCATTTCCAATGGTATCTCTGTCCAGTGGACCCCTACATCGGGATCACAACAGGACAGAGATCCCCAAGCAGAGATCCATGCACTAGACACCATGGTTTTGGGGGAACGGTCCCTTAGGTTAGGGATTGTGGCCCCACAACCCCCAAAATGTAATTCTTTCTGCCCCCCACCAGGGGTTGATGGAGGTGTTTACCTTTCTGCTCCAGGGAGGGATAAAGCTTAGTAGACATTACAGATGGTAAAAAATAATAATAATATACAGGAGGGGGCTGCCCACCATGGACATGGCCATGCCTATACCACAAAAAGACACAAAAAGTATTTCTGCTCCCTCGGGGGGCAGATTGGAGATTTGCCTCACTCTACCTCCCAAAGTTTGGGCAGACAACTCACCAGACACCAGGGAATTCAAAATAGCATGAAAAAGAAACAAAAGGAGAAAACAGGCTACCCAGGCATTGAGCAAACCCCCACCTCCAAAGGAAAAAACAAGTCTTTGTGCTCTTCCGAGGGGCAGGCAAGGGTTTTCCCCAATTGGCCTCTGGGGTGGCAGAATGCCCACTCGGCACCTGGGAATTCAAACTGGCACAAAAACAAATAAAAGGAGGGGGAGGACTACCATGGCATTATGCTAACCCCCACCCTAGAAGGGGCAATGGTGTCTTTCTGCCCCCTGAGGGGCAGATAGGAAGTTTGTCCCATTTGGGGAGTTGCCCTGAATCTGCCCCCAGGGAGTAGGAAGCCCATTAGACACCATGGATTTTGCATTTGCGCCAAAAGAAAAGGGTGCAGGCATTGCACTCTGAAATTGGCCACGCCCCTATGCCGAAAGGGATAAGCCAGTCGTTCTGTCGCTCCCCAAGGGCATACAGGGGGTATGCCCCCAATTTGATCCTGGGGAACAGGAATATATATTTCTAATAAAATAATGGGTGACTCTGGCCCATCCTGACATTAGACACCACCCTCACCCCTAATGCTAACAGTCTTTCTGCTCTCCTGGGTACTAAAACATCCTATCCCAATAAAAAGTCAAAGGACATTCAATTATTTGGGAGTCTAGCTATATGGATAAGAGTAACCCTTGAAATAGTAATAACTCAACTGAGTATACCATCCCAAGACATGGTTGGTGTAAAAATTCATAATCAGGATGGAAGGGTACTATACCTATTTAATATCTATAACAGACCGAGCCCTGCTACAAAAGAGTCACCTGTTATAGAACACCTGGACTCTGTTCTAAATTCCTTAGAGACAGAGGCAATGGTAATAGTGGGTGGGGACCTAAACTGTAATTTCGAACCCGTGATAGGTTTTTGCAATCTATTTGAGGATGAAGACACAGCTAATAAGATTCCTGCGCTAGAAAGTAATAGCACAGTACCATGCACCGTGGCAGTAGCACAAACAATGAAAATTGTAGCTGGGCATGGGCTTAGAGCCTGTAACGGACGATTACCATCAGACAAACCGAAAGCGTATACATTTTATAGAGGCAACTCCCGTAGTTACATAGACTATATCATAGTATCGTTGAAACTCTGGCATTATGCAATTGATTTAAAAATAGACCCAAGAATTGAGAGTGACCATCGCCCACTTGTACTGACGTTATCTAGTCAGTTATTTGTCTTTACACCCCAGTGTATTGCAGATAGGAATCCCTCTTTAAATGGCCTTCTAGCTAGCAATAGTCACTGATCACTGAAGTGGCCTTATAACTTAGGGAATAGCGAGTTCTTGACAAACATCTATAATATATTTGCAGATACTTTTGCACCCTACATAGACCAACCAATAGAGAAGGATTGCCTGTTAGAACAACATAAAGAACTTTTGGCAGCGTTGTTGCCAAATGTGACAAATATACCTAGGAAAGAGAAAAGAGGAAGCAAAGGTCAGATTGAAGTAGTAAATCCATGGTATGATAAGGCATGTCGTGACGCCAAGGCCAGGCTAATAATGGCAGTAAAAAATGGTAATATAATCAGTATAAGGGAGGCTAGGACTAAATATAAGAAAACGCTTGATGACTCGAAGGAAACATAGGACGATGGATTTTGGTCAGATTTACTCAATGCAGCTAAGGCAAAGGACCAGCAAGGTTTTTGGAGCCTTGTAGCCAAAGGGAACAAGACGGGAATGGATGTCAAAGACATATATTTAGATGCAAACACTTGGGTGGATCACTTTACTAGTTTGTATGCTGCTAGGGAAAGTAGGCAATCCATACATATAAATGAGTTAGCACCTAATGCAAAGGATTTTACTTTAGTTTTTAGCTTGGACGAAACAAAAATGGCAATTAGTGCAGTTAAACCAGGGAAAGCTCCTGGACCTAATAGAATTCCGGGTGATCTACTGAAGCATGATATCAGTGTCTGGGGACCATACATAAATTCTCTATGTAATGCAAAAGCCCTGGGAGACCCCATCCCCGATACTTGGAAGGGGGCTGAAATGATTAAAAATTTTAAAAAAGGTAACCGATATGACCCGGCAAACTATCGCCCGATTAGTCTAATAGACATTCTACAGAAAATGTATGCTAGGCATATTTTAAATCGACGAAACATCTGGATTCAGGACAACAATGTGCTTACAAAATTCCAGGCTGGTTTTGGAACAAAACTCAGCACAACGGATCAAGTTTTTAGATTTACATGTCTTTGTTGGAAATATGTAAAAATAAGAAAGTGCCACCTTTACGTTGCTTTTGTGGATTTAAAGGCAGCGTTTGACCTTATTCCACGGGACTTATTATGGCACTCGTTGAGATGCCAAGGGGTACCTTGTGATCTACTAAAGCAAATAATAAGATTAAATGAAGAAAATTACGCAAAAGTAAGATGGGGTCCGAGGGGCGAATTATCTGAGGCAATCCCTATAAAAAGAGGTGTACGTCAGGGATGTGTGATGGCACCAACCCTGTTCTCACTGTATGTTAATGACATCCCCAACTTTTTGAATGGTTGCCAGAATGATACACCCAAATTGGGAGGGGATTTGGTGCCAGCACTTCTATTTGCTGAAGACACCATTCTAATATCGCAAACACCAAAAGGATTGCAACGCCTAATAGAATCCTTCCATACTTATTGTATGAAGAAAAGCCTTGAAATAAACATTGGTAAAATGAAACATATGGCCATAAACCCCCATAAAGCTTTAAAAAAAACCATTGTATTAAATAGCCAAAAGTTGGAATATGTGCAGAGTTATAACTATTTGGGCATATCTTTGGATACAAAGCCATCCTGGAAGTCGCAAATGGAAAAGAACAAGATAATATTACTCCAAAAATCTCAGCCCATAATGAAAAAGCACAGGAGTAGTTTCTCCAAAGCAGTTTCCACAGCCTTGTAGGTGTTCAAATATAAAGCTCAAGCAGCCGCACTTTATGGGGCCGAAATATGGGGTCCTTACTGCAAAAAGAACTTTGAAATAGGGGAAAATACATTTTATAGAATGCTTTTAAGTCTCCCTGCGGGAGCTCCACTAATTCCGATTACTCTGGATTTGAATGTCAAACGTACTGACCATCACGCATTATTAAGACCCCTATTATTTTGGGTCAGAATTTGGTCCACTGCAGAATTGTTACACTACAAGGTAGGCATAGAGGAGATTTTGAAGTTGGACCAGCAGAGGAGTATTCTGTGGCTTAGACACATTTCCTTGTGGTTCAGAAAATTGGACCCAACCTTGCTGTCTGTAGCCTCAAAGAAACTGCTAAAAACAACCTTTTGGGCCTACATCCAAAATAGCGTGTTATATGGTCTACCCAACGGATCCCTAACGACTAGGTTCCTTTTGTTTAAGGACGTTGCAAATTTTGAGCCCTTTCTTGATGAGGTGCACCCACAATTAGCAAAAAGTTTATATATGAAGTTTAGATATGGTGTACTATACATAAATGCAATTACGTCACATTGGGCTATTAACAACGCTGGAACAGGGAATGATCTGTGTTCCTTATGCCCAAACAAGGTTAAAGAAACCGATTTGCATGTATTATTTTTTTGTCCTATATATGTCAAGCCTAGAAGGAAATGGATTAAAGCAATCTGCATAAACATGGGAATTAGGTCTTGCAGGGAAGCAGAAAGAATTTTGAAAACTGATTCATCACAACCAATTCTATTCAGTGTCAGTAAATTTTTACCGGGCTTGGGAGTTCAGGATGGACTGTTCCCATGAGGCACAGGGTCAAGACTGATTTGCATATAGCTGGGTGTGAACTGGGGTGGTGAAGTGAGCTGAAAAGTTTCAGTGCTCCATCCATCATCTCCTTATTTTTGCTCCGTTCGCACTAAGTTGGCAGGGTATGCCCAGACGTGGGTCCCTTGCTCACTTTTCCGCTGGAATAAAGCTAGCCTGCTGAATAGCGTTGTTACCCCTAAACCGGTCCCAGAATGCTTGTTTCTGGTTGAGGGAAGACCTGGCCTGGCAGCTCGGGCTGGACTGTTACCATAAGGCACAGGGTCAAGACTGATTTGCATATAGTTGGGACTGAACTGGGGTGGTGAAGTGAGCTAAAGAAAGACGATGGATTCAACCCAGATCTGTGACTGGGGGTGAGTGTCTAAAATGTTTCAGTGCTCCATCCATCATCTCCTTCTGTTTGCATTGTTATATATGACAGTTTTGAAAACGTATGACTATACTCTTGCAATTATACTTTAGGGATTGGTATTTGCTATACTGTATCAATCCTGTACATGGAAAAAATAATGACATCCCAATTTTGACCATTGTGGAAACGGAATTATTGGCCAGAAGCAAGACCATTTGAGTTTCTTGTAGGTTGACTGGCATAAGGCGTGTTCACCCATCACAGTTAGAGAATTTCTAGAATTTTACATGCAATCCATTTAGCCAAAATGGTTCTATCATGATGACACATTTTGACCGACACACTAGAGCTTTGCCTACATATAGGTAATCATCACTAATCTATTACTACGCTACTTCAGTGGTTCTTAACCTTTTTACTTCAGTGGAAGCCACTTACTCATTACAATAAACCTGGGACACCAAATGAATCATTATTGGAGTCCCACCGGGTCATTACTGGAAGCCAGGGACCTCACCTTAAACAATTTTGATGATTGATGATTTCAAACTGAAAACAATACACAAAAGTACAGAAACAAGCATTCATCAAACACATACACAAATAATTCAATATTGTATTTAATTTACAAAACAAATATTTTAAAAAGCCACATTTTCATTTTATTGGGAGGTTGAGGCTTTTCTAAATTCAATTGAAACCACCCACCGTCCATCCAACATTCTGTTTGATGCATTTGCAGTGCTCCCATGAATCAATGCAAGAACACCAACTTAATTTTTAGCCACCAATTTCAAATACAATCACATTAATCGAACATTTCAAAATTTAAAATTTTACATTTTTACTAATTATTTATATACACTATATAAACATTTAATTAGGCACACTTTATTAATCTGTTAATATAATTTAACTTTGTAAGCAGCCATGGGCCCCCTGAGTAGGTATCAGGGACCCCCAGGGGTGGCAGAACCACAGGTTGAGAACCGCTGCTCCACATAATTGTAGTACCAATGGGTCAAAGCTTTGGGCAAGTACATGATCAATAGGCCAGGATACCATCAATAATATTGAAGCCATCTTTCATTGCAGAATTTCCTCAGGTAGCAGAACCACTGAAGAGTTGACACAGCAAGCCTACGAAGAATATTAGTGTTCCACTATAAAGATTGTGGTACTTACTGGCTAAAATTCACATTCACAATAATAGGGATTTGCAATCTGCTCTGGGGCAGCACTCTTGTCTCATAGTTCCATATGCAGTAACAATATTGGCGCACATCTTGAAAGATGGCACAAACAATGATGATTTTATTTCACATCTGTAGTCAGGTTATGATGGGGAACATGAATCCACAGTCCGACCTTGCATTGAATTCATGAGACGGCTTACCTCTTTAAACTCTAAGGGTCACTGAAATAGCATTTGAATTAGACCAAATTAAGCAAAAACAGGAAACAACAGTTCTTTCACAAAGGCGTATCTTGCTATTTGCCTTTTTTCATAAAAGGAATACCTGCATAGTCAAACTTTCTGACTACATCTAGTCTACCCCTCCTTATCTTGACAAGGCAACTTGATATTGATGCATTTCTGAAATCCTTTCCTAAATCTGCCGTTCCAGACGGTAAAGGAGCAAGACTGAAAATGAAAGAGGCTCTTCCAGGCAGCCAAAAATTGATTCAACCATTTCAGGTTTCATGTATTGATCTCTGAACAAAGAGATTTGGAATAGGAAAAAAAGGAACTGTGACTACAGCATTTGAGCAAAATATTGAGTTGTAAATATTGGGAGACAAAAATATTGGAAATAAAATATTGAGATACAAAAACAATGTGATTCAGAAATATCTTTGTCAAGAATATTGTTTTTTCCTGTTACGTTATATTGTTTTGAAGGATATTGTTGGTGTTAATATCGTTTTCAATTATATAGTTTCAAAAAATATAATATTTTAATTATCTTAATGCGTTTAAGTTCATATATACATTTTATGTTATTATTGTTTGCATAATTGTTAATAATATTTTTAAATATAGTGTGCAATTTTAAGTGACTTTTATTTTTTAATGTAACTAATAATAGTAATTTATAGTGTTGTAGCGGGTTGCTAGCTTTGTTATGGTATAGGGTGGGAAGTTAACTTAGAAATAATGAATTAATAATTAATTATCAATTTATTATTAACAATTAATTGTGTAAAAATTATATTTTAATTTTATATTTAAGGTGTTGGTTTTGAGAGGTATAGAAAGGCAAGTTAATTAAGTAATATTGATGTAACATGTAAGGGCCTCATTGCGATGTTGGTTAGAAAGGCTCTGAACCGCAGTCGGAATCCCCTAAACCGTGTCGGGAACATATGTTTGTCGGAAATATTTCTGACCGACCACTTACAGTGGTCTTGGTCAGAAAGCAAACCGTTCGGTCAGTCCGAATCTATTCCAACCGGCATTCGGAAACTCCAAGTCTGTCGTAGCCGAATCGTACAGCTCTACGGACGGCAGTTACGACCGACGTATTACTATATTGGATTTGGACAGCCTTTTCACATCGGTCTGTCTGACACGAAAAGGCTGTCGGAAACTGACATTGGGGGCCGCTAGCCAGCCCCCTTCATTCTGAGGCCTCCGGTTGGGGGCTTTGGGGATACCCATGGGACCCCTCTTTAATACCATGCACAGTGTGGCAGGCGCCATGGGGTGCCTGCCACAGAGTGCAAGGTCTTACGCAACAGCCCCTTATTTCAATGGGAGTGTGTGTTGTCAGTCAGAGCACAGGCTTCTTTTGAAGTCAATGGGAGACTTTCCGAACGGTGTTTGGAAGCATCATAATCGGTTGGTCTGACTCGCCGAATGCGAGTCGCTGGGAACCGATTCCAACAAGGAGTCGGTCGGTTTGCTTTCCGACCGACATTGTAATGAGCCCTAATTATTAATTTATTGTTAATTATTTCATTGATCAATAATTATGTAAATTAAGTAATAAATATATTTTGTAGTTATATTTTTGATGCAGGCTGCTGCGTTCATGGGGGTATAGTGCAGTGAAGTTAATTAAGTTGTAATTAATTAACAATTCATTATTCATGTATTATTAAATATTTAATTGATTAATATTAATGTACCTTGTGTAATAACTTCATACTTTAGTCACATTTTAGGTGTGGGCTGTTGGGTTTGTAGGCATGTATACTGGGAAGTTAAGCAAGAATGAATTGACAATTAATAATGGATTTGTTAATAATGTATTTAATTGAGAATTAATTATTTACATTATTTAATTCCGAATCATTTTAGGTATGTTTATGTCACTTGTTGCTAGGTTTGTAGGTATATATGGTAGGATGTTAATTAAGTAATAATTAATTGAGAAATATATATGAATTGCTAATTAATTAGTTAATTGATTATCAATTGTGCACATTTTATTATGCATATTTATTTTAGTTATATTTTAAGTGTGTCCTGCTAGGTGTGTAGGGTATAGTGTAAGTAGTTAATTAAGTAATAAATCAATAAACATTTGTTTATTTGATTTAAAAAAATATAATAATTATGTAAATGGTTTAACAGTTTTTTAATATATACATATATATGCATATCTCATCACATTTGTTGCTGGATCTCCCGCGATCCCCACACTCTTGTCCGGTTATAGTGAAAAAGGACCAGCCACAACTTAATTCCTTCAGCGTGCTAATTTATTTTATAAGCAGCATTCAACGACCAAAGCATTTCGGAGCTCACCGCTCCTTTCTCACAGGTCAGTAGTGTTTGCTTTACCATTCTACATAAACAGGTGCCAAACCAAAATCAAAGTCGGACTACATGAAGTGAGTTTTGCGAGAAAATCGCAGCAGACAATTTGTAATGTTTATTTCATTATACTGAAACTTCTGAATACAGTATGCTCAGATCTTACCATTGTTTTGATTTGGGTATCGTAACATGATAACAATTTATAATTCATGATGATAAATACTCTATCTAAAAATTAGTTTCTCGCTATAAAAAGAAGACAGTGACAATATATATATATATATATATATATATTACTTATACATTGACAAAGACCGTGCTGTCAAAACGCGTCGAGTCATTTAATACAATCTCCTAAACAAAAGAAAACCTGTGTGCGACCCCTTTCTCCTGCGTCCTGAACAGTGCGAGAAATACTTTCTTATATTTATATATATATATATATATATATATATATATATATGTATATATATATATATATATATATATATGTATTCACTGAAAAAACCATAGGTTTCACACATGTTATAGTTAGCGGAAATTTTACTGATAAAAAACCAATGAAATTCCCCCGTTATAGTTAGTGCAGGCAACTATAACTCACGCGACCGCAATCCTCTGCTGATGCTAATACTGTATTTAGACACTTATTTGCCCATGTCTTCTTCCATACATTTTTAGCTATACATATATTACAAATATTTTTTTTTCATAAAGACACATATGTCATCAGCAGAAGATTGCGGTCGCGTGAGTTATAGTTGCCTGCACTAACTATAACGGGGGAATTTCATTGGTTTTTTATCAGTAAAATTTCCGCTAACTATAACATGTGTGAAACCTATGGTTTTTTCAGTGAATTTGCAAGGTTTTTTAAATGCTAATTCCTAACTATAACGTGTGTGAAACCTATGGTTTTTTCAGTGAATTTGTATGGTTTTTTAAATGCTAAGTTACTTTACGCCATTCGTGGCGTGCGCGCCCACTTAACGCAGTTCGTTCCGTGCGCACACGGTGCGCTTCGCGCACCGCGCGCCCACTTTACGCAGTTAGTGCCGTGCACGCACGGTGGGCACGCGGTGCGCTACGCGCACCGCATGCCCACGTTACGCTAGATGGGCCATGTACGCACGATGCGCTTCGCGCACCGTGCGCACATGGAGGACATATGATGCACTTCATTTTGAAAGGTAATATTTTAATTTTTCGTATATGTTATAAGCCATGCACAAATGGTGCCCTTCGGGCACCATTTGCACACGGGGTGGAGAGAGTGTGGATAATTTTTTATTTTTTATAATTTTTTACCGTACGCGTACGGTAAGCGTAATCGGCGAAATTAGCGAAAAAATAAAAATTCCGTTTTTGGCCTTGGGGGATCTTTGGGGACTCCCTCAACATTGCTATGTGTGTGGGAGCTGTCTAAACAGCCCCTTTACATGTTTTTGTGCTTTATATTTTAAACATCACTCTCAGTGCGAGAGAGAAAATGGCGGCCGCCGCTTCTTGGTTTCGGCCGATTCGAATGTTTACTAAGATCTAAGAGCCAATCAGAATCGCGCTCACGCACGCCACCGTACGCGTACGGTAAGCGTACCGTAAGCGCACCGTAAGCTGGCTCAGATATATATATTGATTTAAAGGCTATTTTCTCAGAATCTACTGAACAGATTTACACCAAACCTACAAAAGGCACTTCCTTGACCTGAGGACTACCTCTCTGCCAAATTTCTACTAATTCTGTTCAGCCGTTCGGGCTGTAGCCCTGTCTAAAGGTCCTATGGAAAAATGCATGGGAAAAACGCGTTTTGGGACCCCCCTTTTATCTCAGCCCCCGCTTGACGAATCCACCCGAGACTTTCAGGGTAGGAGCGGAGCGTAGCGCCCCACCTATTTTGAAAAATTCGCGAGGATTCGTCGACCGGCGCCAAAGTTATTCAAAATAGAATGTTGCGGATTTCCTATGGAAACGTGGTCCTAACTATAACTACCTACTGGCGACCGCCAGTAGGTAATATATATATATATATATATATATATCCAAAATTCACAAACGCTTCTTCCGGACAGCTGGCCCCCTCGGAAAGTGGCATACACGCCGGCGAAGCAACCGGCAAAAATATCACCAAAGTTCAAAGATACGTGCGCTCTCAGGTCAGTAAACGACACATCCAGGTTATAATAGTGACCATGTTTATTCCATAACGCGTTTCGACTGCATCCGCAGCCTTGCTCACATGTAACCGTGTAATGAATACCTTTATGCAACTATATACAATGGACACAACTTTTGAGGGCAGTGGAGTCAAAATAGGACTGTGTAAAAGACAGCGTCCGCCATCTTGGAAAGGTCAGCATAGGTAAACATTGATAATAACTTAATGTAATTTAGATACAAAGTACCGAAATGCATGAAAGACCAACAGTGCAAATGAACAAATGAACATCCTCTACTATTCCACGTGTGAGAAGTGAATTACAGTGACAAATATATTGTACGGCTCGGAAAGTAGTAACGTTCCAGAGCAACTCACAAGTGACTAACAGTGAAGTAAAGTACATGATAGACTGCGAGCGTCGTTATTCTGTGTCCTAAATGATCAGGAATGCCTGGCGAGTGTAAGAGCCCTGCAGAGTAGTGATAAACCGCTCTGCCATGAGGTCGTGGCTAAAATAGCCAGAAAATTAGCATCTTGGTTAGTTAAAACGATGGGTATCAGGACAAATTTCAGGCGTGCAATGGACATAACATAAGGTGTTAAGGTCACATGGAAGGGGGAGTGATTGTGCTAGCAACTTGATAATTATTGGCTTGTTAGGACCATTGCCTCTTCGTATGTTCGCTGCACAAAATTGCATCGTTCACCCTGAAAATGTACATGAGGATGATAGATACATGCACAAAGGTACAGGCATAGTGCTCATGAAGTGCATAACACCTAGTCTCTCAAATCATAGAGGATAAATAAGCAGTGTAAAAACAGTAATGAGCAAGTGCCCTGGGTCAGTCAATAACCAAAATTCACTTATCCTGTTGCTCTCAGTGCCCTTCTGGAGGTGTCCAATCGTAATCCAAGTGCCCCATTTCTCTTAGTGAAAGTGAAGACGTGACTCCGAAGAAAAGGTTAGGCAACCTGTGTAGTGGTTAGGTACCTTCCTTCTCTCCTGCAATTAAAACATGAGATAAACATTTAGCTGACAAGTCAGAGAAACAGGTGAAAACAAACCAAAACACAAGCAGGTACATCCATGGTTATACATGACATCTCAGTTGACCTGTCGGAATAAAACGTATAGGATTACTCTTTCTTCAAATGTATTGAAAGTTCCTCGTCTTGGTTCATACCTCCAGGGGCCTTCGTTTGGAGATCTACAATGTATTTTGACTCTCTCTGTCTGAGTTTGAGTGTCCTGTTACCCCCTCTGTGATCTAACCGGACTTGTTCCAAAATAAAATATTTCAGTAGTGAGGAGTCAGAGTAATGTACTTTGTATCTAAATTACATTAAGTTATTATCAATGTTTACCTATGCTGACCTTTCCAAGATGGCGGACGCTGTCTTTTACACAGTCCTATTTTGACTCCACTGCCCTCAAAAGTTGTGTCCATTGTATATAGTTGCATAAAGTTATTCATTACACGGTTCCATGTGAGCAAGGCTGCGGATGCAGTCGAAACGCGTTATGGAATAAACCTGGTCACTATTATAACCTGGATGTGTCGTTTACTGACCTGAGAGCGCACGTATCTTTGAACTTTGGTGATATATATATATATATATATATATATATATATATATATATATATGATCAAAGCTCCAAAGTACCCAATGTACAAGGAGCACTCGAGCGACAACATGCTCAGGAAGAGCCTTTATGGTATACAATCCACCAGCACAACGATAACTTTAAGCAGTTCAATCTACCATGGATGCTTGACGCGTTTCGAAGTGTCCCCACTTCTCTTCAGAGGCCTTGGCAATTGAAGGGGCAGAGAACACCGCCATCATCATTTAAATGCTCCAATGCATGCACTGGACGGGACGATCTGCCGCGACTAGCAGAGCCTTATGTGCATTGTAGTGTCCTTTGTCTCCAGATACGGCACGCAATGTTGCTGCTGTAACATTCATAGCCCTCAGACTGGCCTCGGTGTGCCGGCGGAATGCTAAATACGTTGCTGCCCCACAAAGTCGGCCTGCTCGATAACAGACCACGTGGCCCCCACATCCTGGGGTGGTGTTCCTTCGCAGCAGGGTGTGCCACTTATTTATCAAATCTCCAAAGTACCCAACATACAAACAGCACTCGAGCCTCAACATGCTCAGGAAAAGCCTTTATGGTATACAATCCACCAGTACAATGATAACTTTAAGCAGTTCAATATACCGTGGATGCCTGATGCGTTTCGAAATGCCCCACCTCTCTTCAGAGGCTTTTGCAATTGAAAGCGCATAGGACATCGCCCTCATCATTTAAATTCTCCAATGTATGCCCTGTATGGGGTGCTCTGCCATGACTAGCAGTGCATTATGGGTCTTTTATGTTGGGAAATTTGGAGCTTGGATATATATATATATATATATATATATATATATATATATATATATTACCTACTGGCGGTCGCCAGTAGGTAGTTATAGTTAGGACCACGTTTCCATAGGAAAACCTCAACATTCTATTTTGAATAACTTTGGCGCCGGTCGACGAATCCTCGCGAATTTCTCAAAATAGGTGGGGCGCTACGCTCCGCTCCTACCCTGAAAGTCTCGGGGGGATTCGTCAAGCGGGGGCTGAGATAAAAGGGGGGTCCCAAAACGCGTTTTTCCCATGCATTTTTCCATAGGACCTTTAGAACGAGCTACAGCCCGAACGGCTGAACAGAATTACTCAAAATTTGGCAGAGAGGTAGTCCCTAGGTCAAGGAAGTGCCTTTTGTAGGTCTGGTGTAAATCTGTTCAGTATATTCTGAGAAAATAGCCTTTAAATCAATATATATCTGAGCCAGCTTACGGTGCGCTTACGGTACGCTTACCGTACGCGTACGGTGGCGTGCGCGAGCGCGATTCTGATTGGCTCTTAGATCTTAGTAAACATTCGAATCGGCCGAAACCAGGAAGCGGCGGCCGCCATTTTGTGTATTTCACTCTGAAAAAAAAGAGTGAAAACAAGGAAAGGGGGCAATGAGGAGAGTTACAGACCCCCTAACATTTGTAAGGGGGTCAAAGAAGGACAGAAAAGTACAAAGAAAACATTTATTGATTTTAAAAAAAATCACGGGGTACGCGTACGGTAAGCTTACGGTAAGCGTACGGAAGAAAAAATAAATTAAAAAAGAAATGAAATGCAGATTTAAGTGTTTAGATATTAGGGGGCTCTAAAAAGAGCCGTTGTGTTTATGAAGTGATTTTTAAGTGGTACCTACAAGTAAGTACCGATGCAGAGTCTAAGGTTCAAGAGGAAGACTCTGTTC
The DNA here is from genome assembly GCF_964204655.1 of Triturus cristatus. Classification (NCBI taxonomy): domain Eukaryota; kingdom Metazoa; phylum Chordata; class Amphibia; order Caudata; family Salamandridae; genus Triturus; species Triturus cristatus. The sequence goes on from NC_140591.1 coordinate 722,493,611, forward strand.
CCTTCATCATTGAAGTGCACACCATCTCCTCTATAAATGTCTTGCATGTCATAACGCAAGTTGTTGTGGTAAATGGCACCCATACCATAGTCACGGAGGAAAGCAGAAACAGATTTGTTGACGTGCTTCCTTGCTTTGTCAATTTGCGGACAGAAATGATTGGACCAGTTCCATTTTTGCCTTTGGCATATGTTGGAAAACACAAAGGCAGTTTTAGGGAAAAGAGAAAACAGTTGTGCAAAGGTGTCCTTCATAAGCATTTCTAGACCTACCCCAGTCAAAGTGCCTAGGTCATTGCCACCACAGTGCACTATTATGAGGTCAGGGTGTTGGATTTGCATGAAGGATTTCACCAATGGCATCAATTGGTGCCACTTTAACCCTCTCTGACCAATCCATTTAATGTCTACATTTGGCAAAGCAAGGTCTCTCACCATACCTGTTTTCTCTGCAAACTTTTCACTCCAGAAGACATAGCTGTGCCCTACAATCCACACTGTGAACATCTTCAAAGGAGAACTGGATGCACTCAGGAGGTGTCTTTCAGTAGAATGGCAATATGAAAAGAAAGACAGTTTGGAAATGGAGGCATACATATTTTTTTCAAAAAAAAAAGAACTGATTGGCTGTTTCATACCATTCTAGAATAAAAACTAGGCTGTATGTGTAAATTAATAGAAGCATGTTTTGTATTGGTACAGAAAAATGTGTTACCAAAGAACAGTACTATGGATTTGCTGTTAGGTTTGAAAAGTCAAGCACTCTTGCTCTGTGGAATTGAAACATTGTTTGGCGAACTTCTGACCTAACTCAACACAGCAGTGTTCCATGAGCTGTTGCTATGGTAGCAGGCAGAAGTCAAGTTGGGGGAAGGGTACTAGGCAGAAGTCAAGTTGGGGGAAGGGTACTTTTGGAAAAGGGTTGGTTTTCAACCAATAGAAATGTGTGATTACATTTGAAAAAAAGGGGGAAGCACTGAGATTTGAAACTTACAAGTATATGTGTGGAAAAATAGAGGGAAAGTTTGCCATTATCTGGTTCTGCTGAGAGGAGAGAGGTGAACACAACAGAGATCCTGGCTCTGATAATCTGCTGTTTGAGTGTCACATTTCTTTCACAACTAACTAATTTTAAAGGTGAGTTTACAGTTTGAGAGGGGATGTATGTGGTAACTTAAGAAATGAATAATAGAAATGGAAATTGTTTTTGTTGTAGTTACACATGGTGGTTTCATAATGTGTCAGTCTGTAAAAGTGATTTTCACTTGCCCCGAAAAAAAAAGAGCAGTAAGTGTGCTTTCAAATTGGCAAAGAAATTTCGTTTTGGGACTAATGTGAAAACATGACTCTGTGTGGAAATAGGAATTACAGGCAGAGATTTATTGCGTATTGCTCTGGTGATTTCACAGTTGCATTAGATGGAAAGGGGGAGCCATTTTTTTGTGCAGAAGCAGACTCTTAGCACACACCCAGCTGCTTACCCTGTGGAATCATGCACAGTATTCACAAGCGAGTGGGGTTTGAGGTTTCAGTCAGTAATGCAAATACATTCAGCATCACTAAGGCTGGTTGCCCTTGCTGGAGTGTAGGCAGTCACCGAGAATACACATGGTGGTGGTCTGAAAAAGCAGTTTGGACATGTGCATTTAAATAAATCAAAAAAAGTGGTTTCATAATTTTAATGCAATATATTCTGAAAACAGCAAAAATAAGGCAAAAATATTTTTGGGAAAAAAATGTAAATATGTGTACTGTATTATAAATTGTTTTTAAAATATTAATACTTTTTTCTTTTTTTTCAGATTGATATAGAAAATTTTCGAAAACTACAACCATTTTAAAAACTATTTTTTAAAAAAACAAATGAATAAATATTTTTTTGAGTGAGTATGGTAAGTTAAAAATAAAAATTGTAGTCTCTCAAGGACTTTGTAATGAGATAAATGATTTTTAGTGTTTTTTTTTAAAAAATAAAAAAAAGGTACGCTTACCGTACGCGTACGGTAAAAAAAAAAAAAAAAAGTTTTTAAAAAAAAAGAAAAAAAAAGATGAAAGATAAGGTTGGCTCTTAAAAGAACCGTTGTGTTCATGCAGGGACAGAGGAAAGAAAGATTGGGAATATTAGACGGTACGACAAGTGTGCTGATCTATTTTACTGTTCACCAGGGAAACACTGGTCTCCCTATAAGTAATTAGATCGTGACAAGTGGCGCACCGTACTTCAACCCTCGCAAACCGAGGGTTAATTTCCAGAGGGCCAGCAAAAGGAGATTCTCCCCCCACAGATGAAGGGCTCACCTGACCTGCAGAAGAAGGAGTCTGCCCTGCAGATGATGGTCCAGGCTGAGCTGCTGTGGATGTACTGGCTCGTCTTTCTGAAGAGTTACCTCCAAAAAGATGACCATGTGTCCTTCTGTGTACTTCCTGGAGGTGTCTCTTCATGGTGTGATTCCCAAAGGAATACTTCCTGTTAGGATTACCTCTAGAAAGTACACGCTTACACAGCTTGCAAGTAACTAAGGGTGCATTCACCTTTTGCTGGCCTTCTGGAAAAGTAAAATACTCCCAAACGTAAGAAGGCTTTACTTTCCTCGCTCTCTGCCTCAAGACAGTGCTGCTGGTGCTAGCCTCACTCTCAGAAGAGCTCTGCTGTTCTGCCATCGTATCCCAAAGACAAACCAGCTCCTTCTCCCAAGGGATCACAAGCAGAAATGAGGGGAATGGGTGTGGTGTAGGAGAGTTCTAGAACTGAAAGTAGTTTCAACCAATCAAAAGTTGTGTTTCAAGATCACATGACCTACCGTACGCTTACGGTACGCTTACGGTACGCTTACGGCAAAAAGTACGCGTGCGCGTAAAAAAGACACGCGCTTGCGCGCATGCGCATAACAGTCACTCCCCGGCACTTCCGCGTAACGTGCGCGTGTTGCGTAAGCGCGCACGCGTCCCACGCGCAGTACGCGCGGCTACGCAAAGTACGTAACTATACGCAAGCAGCGTAGATAGATTACGGGCGTTGCGTAAACCGTACGCTTACCGTGAGCTTACGGTACGCGTACTATAAAAAAAAATAAAATAAAAAAAAAAAAAAACTGGAAATAAATTTTACATGTTTATTTTAAAAAATATATATAAAAAAAATATTTAAGGATTTTAAAAATTTAAGCATAGTCTTTATAAAAGATAAGAAAATTAAATTAAAAATATGTTTGAAAAAAATGAAGAATAAAAAAAAAAATAGCATTTAAAAAACCTTGCAAATTCACTGAAAAAACCATGGGTTTCACACACGTTATATTTAGGAATTAGCATTTAAAAAACCTTTCAAATTCACTGAAAAAACCATGGGTTTCACACACGTTATAGTTAGGAATTAGCATTTAAAAAACCTTAGAAATTCACTGAAAAAACCATAGGTTTCACACACGTTATAGTTAGGAATTAGCATTTAAAAAACCTTAGAAATTCAGTGAAAAAACCATAGGTTTCACACATGTTATAGTTAGCTGGACATTTTACTCGTAAAAAACCAATGAAATTGCCCCGTTATAGTTAGTTCAGCTAACTATAACTCGCGCGCCCGCAATGCACTGCTGATGACGTCACATATTACATCACTCATGACATGGTCAGTGACATCACTCATGACATCACTGATGACATCTCAAATGACATCACTGATGACATCACTGATGACATCATCCTTGTGATAGAGTGGCAGACCTCCTCTCACCTTAATATAAGCTTTGATACACACATTCAAAAATAGAGACTAAAAATTTCAAAACAATGGACATACCAATACCAGTTACAACAACCTCTTCAGTAATTCTAAGATCCACATACACATCCACTCATTCACCAACAGTCCTATACAGTCACTCATACATGTACTCACTCATCATATGTACTCATACATCTATACATCCTGTTACACAATGCCACTCATCCATAGAGTTACTCACACACATAGTCACTCATGCTAATAAAGAATAAAACATACATTTACTTGCATATACAGTAATACACACACCACCATACTTACTTCTACGGAAACTAACACATACTTAGTCTTTTAAACAATCACTTATAGAAACACATACTTATTCATACAGGAACTCTTTCAATCTCTCCCTCTCACATATACTCACATATATACACCAATAGTCACATATACTAGTTAAAAACATATGTAGTTACTCCTGAAGACACTATTGAGACAGTCATTCACTCACTAACACACCCATACACACACTCATCCACCCATACAGTCCTGCACACATGCTGTCTTCAACACATACAAACAGTGAGTCACTCATTCATGCATCTATGCACTACGTAATACCCCCCACCGTACCATACAGACACTCAGACTGATACTCAAAAAAACAACTAATAACCTATATAGACACCCATGTAGCTACTCACCAACCCATGCAGCCACTTATACACAAAGTGAGAGATACACTTAATCAGTCAGTAACACAATCAATTTTTCAAAAACAAATCATCCATTTAGACACTTATATACCCATTTATTCTTCCATCGACCTTGAGATACACATATATAAAACATATTTAATTTTCAGAAAAACACACATTCACTGGATGATGTCATCAGTGATGTCATCAGTGATGTCATTTGAGATGTCATCAGTGATGTCATGAGTGATGTCACTGACCATGTCATGAGTGATGTAATATGTGACGTCATCAGCAGTGCATTGCGGGCGCGCGAGTTATAGTTAGCTGAACTAACTATAACGGGGCAATTTCATTGGTTTTTTACGAGTAAAATGTCCAGCTAACTATAACATGTGTGAAACCTATGGTTTTTTCACTGAATTTCTAAGGTTTTTTAAATGCTAATTCCTAACTATAACGTGTGTGAAACCTATGGTTTTTTCAGTGAATATATATATATATAGGTTAAAAAAATCTGTTTTGTATTAAGAGTTTTATATTTGTTCTAAATTAATAGGGTTATTTAAATATGTAATGTGTTTGAAGTGAAGTACTTTCTATACTGGAGTGGGAAAGGTAAAACTAACCACAACAAACTTTAACGCTTTCCCTACTGATGCACAGACTGGAGCGGGAACAGTAAATTTTACCCCTGGAAGTCCAATGCTGTCCTTATTGTTGCACAGACTGGAGTGGGAATAGCAAATTTAACCCCTCCAAAGACCAACGCTTTCTCTACTGTTGCACAAACTGGAGGGGGAATAGTAAATCTTGCCCCTCCGATGTCCAAAGCTTTCACTACTGTTGCACAGACTAGATTAGAAATAGTAAATCTTATCCCTTCTAAGTCCAATACTTTCCCTACTTTTGACCTCCCTGGAGTGGGAATAGTAAATGTAATCTCTCTGAAAGCCTATGCATTCCCTACTGTTGCATAAACTGGAGTGTGAATAGTATATTTTAGAATGCTCCCAGACTACAATCCTTTTTCTAATATTGTTTAAATATAGCTATTTTAAATATTTTTTTTTTTCAATTAGTGATATCATGAGTGATGTCACTGACCATGTTATGAATAATGTAATTTGTGAGGTCGTAAGCAGTGCATTGCGATGGGCATATGTTATAGTTAGCTCAGGTAACTATAATTGCTGAATTTCATTGGTTTTGCATGAGTGAAATCTGAGCATAACCTTAACGTCCTGTAACTTTTGGTTTTTACAGTGACTTTCTACAGTGTTTTATGTTACATCTAACTATAATGTCCCTGTAACCTTTGGATTTTTCTGAGAATTTCTACGTTATTTAATTCTATTTCCTAACTGTAACATCCCTCTAACCTTTGCTTTTTCAGTGAATTTCTGTTTTTTATTCTAAATGCTAACTATAACATCACTGTATTTGTGAATGCACTGCAGAGGTTTGTGTTTATAATAAGAGAGACACAGAATTGAATCCTGGTTGGAGCAGTGGAGCATAGTAGCTTGTATATCTGTAGTACCAATTGGCCTCAAACTGTCACAGAATACAGTGTGACTACATAATTCATTATATTAAACTTTCATTACACACAGTATAAAATGGGGTGCTACAAAATGCTGGCAAAATATATATTTTAGTAATGCTCAGAGTGTACATGGTACAATTATTTTTTATAACTGTCATTTAAAAGCAGACACTTCACTGCTCAGCTGGTAGCTCCCTTCCAATGCCAGTCATGAAGAATACACATGCTTCATCAGGAAGCTTCAAGTAGTTCCATCATTTAAAGGCAATACCGGCTTCTGAGCACTCTTTACATTTGCAAATTAACAACTTCTGCCCATTTCCATTTCTTTCACAGAAGCTTACACCCCTGCATGAAGGCTTGTATAGTTGTCTTCCCCTCACTTCACCTGACTACATATATTGAAGGTAAAGCATTTCACTCATGCAACTAACTGATCTGGGATGGTTATCTTTTAACAAGAAGTAAAGGAAGTGGCTTCCATAAAGTAAAAAAGTTTGGGAACATCGTGCCCCTTCTATGCACCCAATTATACCATTAATACCAGTGGCACCCAGGCTTACCTTGGCCAGTGGTATCTGATAATCTTTACCTTTCAAAGTAAAGAGTTTATTGAGAGCTTAAAAGGCTGCTTTCGTTTGTTTTTCAAAATGTTCAGTATTTGCGAATGCATCATAAATTGTTGCTATTTGTATATTCCAGTATCGCGGTTATTTGTGAGCACGGCATGATTTTTAGAAAGTATAAAAAACATGTATAGAATTATTATATTTAATGTTTGACATCAGTTGTTCAATAATATAACATGTTAAGGGAGATTTTAATAAGTAAATTAATGGTAGAAGTCTGTTTTATTCTATTTCCCATTTTCGCGCTTTATTGGCATTCGCGATTACCACATAACTAGCAGCTGGTGGCAGTGGAGAACAGGAGCCAGACCATGACGACCACAATTCTTCAGACAAGTAGCCTCCACCTTTTGGGAAAAGAAAACAGTGACAAAGCCTGTGAAGTGCTCACTGTGCGACAAAACCCTGTCTAGGGGTACATATAAAAAATACACCTCTGGTACTACTAGTATGTTGACCCACCTGAAGGCCTACCACATCAAGCACTTGCCTGCAGCCCAGAGGGAGCGCTTTCAAAAAGATGCATCAACATCAGGTGCAACACCACTTACACCAGGGACGCCTATTCCGAGTGAAATTGAGTGACGTCTCCCAGAGAAGTCCCCGGAGCTCCAAAGCATAGTAACATTTTGTTTGCATTGTAAAATAGTGCTAACTCAAATGCTGTAGTTCTGGAGGCAGCAAAAGCACTACAAGTGGTAATTTTATTTGCTTGCTTAAATAGCACTTGTGACTGCAGTTCTGAGTTTTTTCAGTTAATATTTTTTCAGTTGTCGCTTTATTTAAAAAAATGCAAAATGTAAAAAAAACTAAACAAAAAATGTCTGAAATACCAAAAGAAAAACTAAGGTTCTCATTAGAACCACCCTTCTTGGTTAAAAAAGATAAACTGTATGTGTGTATATCTATAAGAAGGATTATTAATGCCTGAGGGCCCGAATCACAAAGGTAAACTCACACTTTTGTGTAACTTTACTACTTTTCATTATTCACAAAGGTAAACTTAGACCTAAAGTTTAACTTTACTACTTTTCAGCATTCACAAAGGAGAGTTACTACTAGTAAAGTTAGACTGTTGCTCTACGTTTACTGCTGTGAATACCAAAAAGTAGTAAACTTACACAAAAGTTTAAGTTTACCTTTGCTAATTGAGACCTGAGTTTTTCTGTAAGTGAGTGAGTGGGTGCATGAGTTTGTAAATGGATGTGTAAGTGCTTGAGTGAGTGGGTATGTGGATGAGTGAGTGGGTGTGACAGTGGGTGCATGGGTGTGTGTGTTTGCATAGGTATGTGAGGGGATGCGTCAGCGGCTGTATTGGTGAGTGACTGCTTGTGTGGGTGGGTGTATGGATGTGTAAATACGTGCATAAGTGACTGGTTGAGTGAGTGAATGCACGAATATTTGTATGGGTGAGTGTTTGTGTATGTTAGTAGCTGCATGGGCGAGTGACCGCGTGTGTCAGTGACTATATGGGTGAGTGAGTGAGTGAGTGAGTGAGTGAGTGAGTGAGTGAGTGAGTGAGTGAGTGAGTGAGTGAGTGAGTGAGTGGGCGTTTGACAGACTGTATGGTTGAGTGAGTGTATGTGTTAGTGACAGAGTGGGTATATGAGTGACAGGGTGAGTGAGTGGATGTGCTTGTAGCTATGTGGGTGAGTGATTGGGTGTGTCAGAAGTTACATTGGAGAGTAACTGTGTGTGTTAGTGATTGCATGGGTGACTGAGTGGATGTAAAAGTGACTGTATGGGTGAGTGAGTGCATGAGTTAGTACCTGTATTAGTGAGTTAATGGGTGTGTGAGTATCTGTGTGGGTAAAAGAGTGCATGTGGTAGTACATGTTGTGGTACATGACTTAATGTGTTATTGACTCTGTTGGAGAGTGACTGGGTGTGTGAGTGGCTGAATCAGTGAGTGATGGTATGTGAGTGGCTCTATCAGTGTGTCTGGATGCCTCGGTGACTCTGAGAGATTGTGCCTTGTAGTATACATTGGCAAAGATAGTTTGTAGAACTTTACTGAATGACGTATTTAGGAAATTACTTTACTCCGATAGATGGTGCCATTCATCTGTCTAAAAACATGAAGAACATAAACATAAGTTGGTATTACTTTTTGCAAAATTCCATGATAAACTTTTAATTTCTGCAATGCATAAATTCATACCATAAAGAAAACAATAGACATTTCTCATGCAGTAATAGTATTTCCCATTATAGCAAAGCATTTTCTTTTCCCATTATTACTGTTCTCAGCATTGATACTTGTACACCATAATCAATGTAGTGAATACACTTTTATCGTTGAACAGTGGGGAATTTGTTTTGTAAAGATTGTAAAAAAAGAACGTTTGCCATTTGAACTCCTGCTCTCTTTCTTTTCTATATCAAATTTTGCTGCCCTTTCCATCTTTTGCCAGTAAAATGCATTTGGTGGTAGTGAATGTCAGTAACCACACCCTGTTGAACACAGCTCTTTGGAGGAGTTATCCTTGGCAAAGCAGCATACAATTGCATAGGAGTTTTACATTAACCCCTCCAAGCAAAACAAAATGGTAGCAAAGCATGTGAAGTGGTCTTTGTGCATCAAGACCCTCTCCAGGGGTATGTCAAGTAAATATTTGTGTGACACTACAAGTATGTATCTAAAGATGTATAACTCCAACCACTGTTGAAAAAGAAAAAGAACATAAAAATAAGTTAGTATTATATTTTTCAGAAACAAAACAGTAATTTTTGCTCATGCTGTAATAGTAGATCATATTATAGTAAAACATTTCATATTCCTTTTTTTTACTGTTCTCAGTTTTCATACTTGTACACCATAAATATTGTAATGTATAAAGCTTCATACTTGAACAGTGGGTAAAAAAATCACATAGATTGTTGAAAAACCCAAAGGTGCACAGTACATCACTACTATTAAGTGACAGTATGCATTACATTCACTACAATTATATTATTTCATCAGTTGTTTTATTAAGTTAGTACACTAATCTAAGCTATCATATGCTAAAAATAACTGTTTTTATTATCAACTGGTACAGTTCGAGGGAAGTGGGCCTAAGGTGCTTTGCAACAGAACTGACACATCTTCTCTGGTGAGTTTCACATCCCCAAGCACATCCGATGCATCTCCTCTCTGCTCAGCGGCGCATCCCTGAGCACAACCGATGCATCACCCCTGCTGCGTATATTGGACTCATTGCAAGGACTTGTATCGCTGCTTGAGCCCACATCACCTTTGGAATCGCTCATGCATGATGCATCTTTGGCGCAGGCTCTGGCATCATTTGTCAACAATAGTTTTGATGATGACGCCGGACTCTGCATCATAGCCTTGTAGCCCTTTGGATCGATGCACCACCAGCTGCATGTCACATCTCCAATGCCAGACTTCACACTGCAAGCTCCATCAATGGGATCTTTGATGGCGATGCAACAGGATCTCACACCACAGCCTTGATGCATCCCGGAACCGATGCATTGCTTCGGCTGCGCAACACATATTCAAAGTGGATTCACGCAATACTCCCCAACCCAAATTTAAGGTACTTTGTTCAGCAGGCCTAAATGGGTGCCTATAGGTGGCCCATGTTGCATTGCGGGCAACCTTAACATTTGGCTTTGTCCCAGGCAGGCACAATGAGATATCCACAGTTGACACTTTGAGCTCATTGGCTTTATTATCACTAAAGTCTTTAAAATTCAATAACTCTGGTTCTACTGGTTGATTTCTTGTCATTTGGGTCTTGCTTTATTTATGTATTAAAAATATCCTTACCTAAAGAGTTGGGATAGTGTTAAGTATTTTAAAACTGTGATGATATTTCTTCTAGTTTGTTCAAAGTGAGCTAACCATGCTGAGCTTGCAGTTTTGCTAACAGATATTTTATATATAAATTGTGAATAAAACCCATGATTTTGGGGGCTTGGGGTGACTTTTAATTTTCCTCCGGAGGCTCTGTCTGATTTGATATTGACTTATTTATTCATCGTTAATATACTGTTAGGACTCTTTATGTGTAAAATACTTACTATCTCGAGAAACCTATATGTCTAAATAGGGATTATTACTACTCTGATTTTGATTTTGTATTCTGTCTCTGGGTCTTCATCACATTTTCCTGTAATGTCTTTGCTTAGATTTCCAGTAATAAATCATTAAAACATATTCCCTTGATCTAGAACTCAGTTATTGAGAGGTCTCAGTTACTATTTGGCTATATTGATTTATACTCTGCTAATTTGTTGGGACTAAGGAAAGAGGGTGGTTTTTCTACCAGCTATTAACAGAGCAGTGGAGCCACTGAGATAAAATTGGGTTGTTTTGATTAATGTGGTTCATTTGATCATTGGGGTTCGGCACCCACATACAGAGGCATCTGTCTGTGGATTACCTACCCTCCAGTGGTGCATGCTGCTAAGAGGAACTGTAGTTGCATGAGGCTGTATCCCAAAAAAAATGCAATACAGCTTCCTGATTCTGCAGGCTCTGAACATCAAGCCTACATTAAGGCTGGTCCACATGAAGTTCAGGCTTTTACAGGGCTAACTCACAGATGTTTCCAAGGTGGATGGCCTCTGATTGGTCTCTATTGGCCATGCTCCAGGTTGGGTATCACTGACTACCCCTGCCTCTGTTGAGATGCTTTCTTTCCATCTATCAATCCACTGGAGCACCATGTGGAAATGAGTTGACTGAGGTTAAACATGTGTCGTGCAGCCTTATTTAGTAGGTTGATGCAAAGGGATTCTTTCTGTAGGTAATCTGCCATCAAACGTTGAACCACTGTAGCCAACAAGGTGTTTTTCTGTTTTTGTAACTGCTTGTATAATGTTAGCCTACATGCACGAATCAGAGTCCCCAAGCAAGTGGCCAGTAACTAAACCACATAGGGGGTATTCATCTCCTTCTTAAATCAAGGTTCACACCTGACCAAAAGAAAACTAAATGTGCAGGTTGCTTCAAATGAAGTTTTCACTGACAGAATATCATTTCATTGTACACTCAAATTGAGTTAAAATTGATCTTTTGAACACATATTGGCACCCTAAGCACAAGAGAATAAAATACATATCTTCATTGTCAACTTCATACTGAAGAACAGACTATTTGTTCACTTGGATTTTTTTTTCTTGGAAGAAAAATGCTGCAACAATTATTAAGTCCAGAGTGCCTGGTGGAAATTGCATATAGACTCTATGTTTTCATTGTTTGGCTGGGAAGTGTGTCCATTTTTTACATGGCACGTTACTTTGCTCTATGAATGTATACTTTACAACTGTTTAATTGAGAGCATTTGAGTCAAATGTTGATTGGGTCCACATTTGGCATTTTGCTTGTGTATAATGTTGGAGCATGGGACCATAATAAATATTTGGTTTATGATTCAGAATTTGTGTTATAAAGTCCCTGCTCTTACTGGGACATTGGGTTCCTGATCTTGGACTAAGTTAAGGAATTAATCAGAAGCTGTAAATCAAAAGTCAAACTACTCATCACAATTGACTATTAATTATTGGGAGCCAATGATGAGAGTTTTATATTGAGTTTAAAGGGTTTTATTCAAATCTTTTTAGTAAGTATTTATTTATCATCAATTAATGTTTCTTAAATCACAATACAGAACATAGAGCATTAAGCGTGTTCTGTATGAATAAGATCCATATTCTTAATCTTGAGATGAGAAGAGTGTTTTGAACCCATAAAGAGTTTGAAAACAAGAAGTGAAAGCTTAAAGATATTCAGTATTATATGTAACATTACTGACAACATTGTACAAGACATGATTTGGTTCCCACTGGTACCTAATGTGCAAAACAAAAGAGTTTACTGTTAGGTCTGTCATTCCACACATGAAATCATCTTTCACACATATTCTAACTTACAAATCTTATTCGTTTTAGTAAAATGTAACTGCCTTATTTGTTACCCTATTGTATTTTATGAAGGATATGTCTAAAGGAAGACCGTAAACTGTTTTTTTCTATTAAATCATGTTGGTTCAGCACATTTAATCATTGAACTTTTCACATCTTCACATTACTAAGAATGCTGACTTAAGGTCAGTAATAATGCAAAAAAGAAAAAGTGCATTCAAAAGCATGTCTAACTTAACATGTGCAGATATGGAAGCCTAGTGCTTCCATTTTCCTTTAACAAATGTGAGTTCTCGATTTAGGCCTACACATTAATTTTATATGTTAACTGCATGAACTTGCACTTATAGAAACACTCTATCGGTTATAGCTGTTAGTACATTTCAGAAAAGAAACTAAAAGAAGCATCACTTCCTGTTACAAGGTTATCACACAAAAAGACAGGCACACATTGTAGATCTCACTTTCAGTCAGTTTTCTCCATTTCCAATGTTAGTAATTATAAACATAATTTTCCCCTGCAACATCCCTCCATTCCAAAACCTTATCATCTTCTTTGGAGTGTTCATATCACAAGAACAAATTGCTTTAGTGATTGTAGAGGATTTATAATTCTGTAGGAAAGCAGTCATTCCTTGCATTACTTAGTGCTTGCTGCTTTAGCGAGAACTGAACACATCAATGGTTTTGGGGGTTAGTCTTTTGGGCTGTCACTCAACCAGTCAGGGAATAGTGGGAGGAGGGATTGTTCGTCTTCTTTATCAGTAGTTAAGATGTGCTCCCAACATTACTGCTGACACACTAAGCTTACCTCTGAATTTGGATATGAGGTATGAATGCATTATTCACAAACTGTGTGTGAATACTTATTTATTTAATTTTTGTAAACAGCTGTTGTCAAAGACAGAGAGTGCTGGCGTTTTGTGATTATGCTAAACCAGAGCAATACTGTTTCCCTTTGGCTCTGTTGATTAAGGACGTTTTGACAAATTGTGGCAAGTGAAAGATTGCTGTTTTTATCACATGCAAGAACATGTTCTCATTTTAGTTACCTTCCGGTCGATCTGTTCTCACACTTAGTAGGTATCCAATTTAAGAAATGTCTTTCTTGGGTCTGTCACTTTCTTTAATATGATAGTTCCAAAAATGTATCACTTAGTTCTATGGTTTAGTTTTTTTAACTAGACCAAAAATGGTTAGTGTGCATTTTTTTCTGGGCTCAAATCTCTTTTTTGTGCCTTTGGTTTAGAGCACTAACTTGAGTTATTGTGGTTTATTGGATTCACAGGATTAATACCTAGTACATTTTAAACATGACAACTATGGATGTGCTTTGAATACTCTAATGGCAAAGCTTAGCCTTAGGATGTTTAATAATAATCATGGCGATGAAGATAGTGATTTAGCCCTCACCTTTATTACAAAGGCACATACTTCAACAATTGATTATATTTTGATTTCAGAGGGTCTAAGTACCATTGGGGAAGGCTTTGAGAGTTACTTTATGGGGTATAGGTACAATGCAGTGCAGCTGGATTGGCCACATTGTTAAAATCTCTCCCAGAATAGGCTTTGAGATGATTTTGGCAACACAAAACAGCATTTCCATCAAATGGGATAAAGCTTATCATACTACAATTCTTCTTCCAATGTTGTGCCAGTCTAAGGAGTAGATGGATGTTTGCTTAGACCCTGCCACCTAGACAGCACAGATCACAATAGCCTTGTCAGTTATTACCACTAATATTAAGCAGTCCCTGAGGCAATACCCAGGTGCCCAGCACCCACATGATAGGCTGGTTTGATTCTAATTGCACCAAAGCCTAGGCTCAGTTGCACAGTCTTAAACATGATTCTGAGAGAGGCAATCTTAATTAAGAAAGACAGTAGGTCCTTTTGGAGCGTAAGAAATGAACCATACTTTTGTGAATCCTCTAATGTAAGAACCTCCCTACTCTGCTAGTTGTTAATTTTTACAATTCCTTCTCTAGAACACATGAGACAAAACATCTCCTTGCCCTAGAGGAATTTTTGGAACACTACAGGGAAGGCAGACAAGCATATCTTGACATGATGATTTTAGGGGATTTCAATACCCATCTATGTTGCCTTAATTGCATTACATTGTTGGAGCAGGGGGACGGTTCTCAGCTGACAAACCATTTTGAGCACACACCATCAGGTATTTTTTAAAATGTTTTTAGAAGGTCTCCTTTCAGACTATAATCTACATTGCTCACAGCAAATAGGTGTGTCTGCTTTGGTCCCTACCTGTGCAGGAAGTGGTAGCCCTAGCATAATTGATTACATCATGCTCTCAGCACTATTAACACCGGCTATGAAAATCTTAAGCATTTCTTGGAACTGACATAGTGATCATAACCATCTAGTATTGGATCCTTCCCTTTAGGCCACCTTAAAAGGGGCGGCGGCCAGCCACATTTCCAATACAAGTATTAGCACTAAAGATCAAGTACAGATATTGAAGTGGGAAAGGATTATTCCAGATAGTTTTTTAGATAACCTGTATATGACTTGTGCCCCAGAGTCCCAAGTATTCACGGACCCCGCCTCGCAGGATAGAGCCATCCTAGAGGCCTTCGAGAAAATTACTAAGCTGGCAACATCCAACTTAACCATTGAAACTAGGGCAAGATGCCCGAAAGTTAAAAGGTGGTTTGACGGCACCTGTTCGGAAGCCCACAAGGAGCTAATGCGGGCCCTAAAGCGAAATCCGAGGGATGCAACATTAGTCAGGAGCTGTAGGAAGGCCTATAAGCTAGCAGTTCTGGAAAGGAAGGAGCAGATAAGAGAGCAGGCTTGGGAGGCCCTTAGTGTAGACAGTGTCTTGGCCGATAGTTCTAGATTTTGGTCTGTGGGTAATAGTTCTTTTTTCTCCGACATGCCAAATTCTAATAGAGAGTGCACGATACCCGCTGAGCATTGGGTCCAGCACTTTGGAAATATCTATAGTGGCGCACATCTAGAAGAGCCTGAGGGACAAACAGCTAGCCTCTTAGCAAGCCTACCCCTCCTTTTTAGAACAGCTGAGGTTTAGAAAGCAATCATGTGACATCCAAAGGTAAGGCCCTAGGCACAGATGGGGTACCAATGGACCTATATAAGGCTGATCCCACAGTTTGTGCCAAGATTTTAGCTCATGTTGTAAATGCAGCCTGTTCCGGTGGCATCCCTTCCTCTTGGACAATGATGGTTATCATCTCCATTTTTTAACATGGGCGCTAGGGATGACACCGCCTGTTACAGACCGATTTCGCTTTTAGATTCAGCCACTAAAATCATGGGGAAAGTAATTTTGGATCATCTGACAGTTTGGCTGGATCATTTTAATGTTATCTCTGATTTACAGTATGGCTTCAGGCAGGGGAAAGGGATGCTGGACCAATGCTTCAACCTGCATCTAGTGATTGGGAAGTATACAATTGCTAAGAAGGGAGTCTTACAGTTGGCTTTCATGGATTTAATATCAGCTTTTGATTGCATAAATAGGACTAAGTTGTGGTTGATTTTATGTCATATGGGTTTAGATATAGCATTGGTGTCTTTTTTACACACTTGCCACGAAAATACTATGGCGGCGGTAAGATACAATGAAGATGTCAGCCTGACAGATCCCTGGGCAGTAAGGAGAGGGGTTCAGCAGAGGTGTATCTTGGCTCCTTTGCTATTCACACTCTATATTAACAAATTGGATGATTTTTTAATTTCTAGTTGTAAAGACATACCTAGGGCTGGCAATAATATGATTCCTGCACTCCTGTATGCCAATGACGCGGCCCTACTTGCTAGAACCGCAATGGGCCTTTAAATGGTTTTATAGCTTTAATGGATTCACTAGATTCACTAGATTTGAGTACAAATTTTAAAAAATCACACACCATGTCTATAGGTTCGGGAAAAACTAAAGTGCCCACTTTCCCCTATCCAGGGGTACTATTCGATGAAGAAGGGCCCTGGTATGCACAAAGAACACTCAACAAATGTTTTAGTTAGAGCAGCAGGGGCCACCCTGGATTTTTCAAAAAGATTTGCGCCAAAACCCCTCCCCGCACTGCTGAAGATCTATAATGCAAAATGTATCCCTATGGCCACTTAAGGGTGTGATGTCTGGGGCTACAAGGATGTGAAAGGATTTCAGTGGGCTGAGAATAATTTACTGCAAAAACTCCTTACAGTCCCCTCAGCAACCCTGGCATTTATTCTATACGAGGAATTGCAGGTGGGATACATCTCGGACCAGATTGCGGTGGCCCCGTTGTGCTGGCTTAGAAAACGGGCATGCCCATGCCCAAATTTAAATACACTTATAATCTCCAACTACACCGCACTGGAAGGGGCTTTGCACATTTCCTAGCAGAAATACATAATGGAACAGACAAGATGGCCTGGCTGCCCTGACCTGTTCCTGAGCATCTGGGTAAAACTGCAATTAGAGGCATCAAACAGCAGTTTCTGGATAAGCGTCAGGGGCTCAAAGAGGAGCCGGAGCTAGCCAAGCCCTCTGTGAGAAGGTTTGCCACACTGAGCTTGAGTCAACAGATGCAACTATATTTACTTTTTGTTTACAACGCATGCCATTGCTTTGTTTTGACTAGATTCGATTTGAACTTGGTCCCCTGGTTATAAGCATTTCCTCCAGAATACGGGAATTCCGGTACATTAAATCCTTGTCAATGTGACAATTTCAAAAGGCAGGACACTCTCCATTTTATGTTTTTTTTGTTCTTATTATGATCTTCTGCATAGAAAATATATATTCCACTACGCAGAGATTTCCAATTTGTGCAAGTCAGGCCTGCTCTGTTTTATCTTCAAATGTTATCTTCTCCTATGGTCTACTTTGGGGTGGCAAGTTTTCTAATAAGGGGCCATCAGACATAGAAAAAAGTTGCCGCTCTTGTAGATACCCTGTTCTTTCAGGTGGTGCAAATGCGCCTTTTTTTATACAACACTATGTGCTCTCTATGATACAACACCCATTGCACTTGGCCTTATGCCTAGCACTGTTGCACTTTACATGATGTATTTTTTGTGGCTTAACATATGAACCTCGAAACAGCAATGCTGGTCATTTTATTTTATTGTCTTGTAGAGATATTGTTTTAACCTATTTATGTGTCTAAGTTTTATGTATGGATGTACCCCGCTGAAATGTGCCTTTCTTAAACTTGTTTGCTTTTATGGCTTCTGACTGCCGAATAAAGTACCTTTTGACCTTGACCTTGAATCCTCTAACCCCTCCACAGATGTCCACATTCCTGAAGCGGCATGGACTGATTACTTTTCTGCCATATACTTGAACCAGTCCATTCCCCATGGACAGATGTGTGAATGGGAGCCTAACCCTCATAGTGATAGTCTGGTATTCCAAATAGCAAAACATGTCTTGCATGAGACATTTTCTCCACAAATGACCTGACTTTTGAATACGTGAAATGTGTTCCTGTGCTGTCCAAGAGATGCTTGGACATGCAAATGGATTAATGGACTGAATGGAGTGGACTGTTTTACCGCCTCCTCCATACTCCCCAGGATAAATTAAGACGACAGCATTGTGGGGCAAGAATTGTCATGGGTTCATTGGTGCCCACCTAGCCAAAAGCTTTATGTACAACTGAGGAGGTGGTCAATGGGGGGAAAAGTGAAGATAAAGCAGTGGGAGGTGAGGCCAGCTCAAATAATGGTATATATTATGGATAATTGAACTGGGTATTTAGTGGCAGATTGAAGGGTATGGCCTGGTTGGGACCAAGGGCCATGGGGCAAAGCACAGGAATTGTGAGAGGCACATTGTAGGGGTAAGTATTCACTGACCAAGTGAGGGACAAGGTGTATTTGAAGTGAAAACATGAATGGAGATGAAAAAGGAGCAGTGGTTGCCATAAAATGAATACATGAAATGCCAGCTTCACAGGAGCCACACAATATGTAGATAGATTCCAATTGTTCTTATTTAGATGAAAATTGATTTCTATTTTAAAAAGTAATGTTACTCTTTCTCAATTATTTCACCACCCTAAAACTCCTATCACTCCACTGGAAAGAAATGGAAGACATACAGTGTGCGGTCAAGGTCTGGTCACTTTTTCACAACTTACAGTATGAAAGGCAGAGCCAGACCTTGAACTGCAGGGCAGTGTGAAGGGTGCACCCATTGTTGCTGTCACACCATGCAGCATTGGGGTTAGAGCTAGTCCTTAAGGCGCAGAAAGACCCAGGTAGTAAAAACAGGACCAACCTACTTTGCCACAGCAGCTAATGCAGTGGGCAAAACTACTAAAGGAGCCAGAAAGAGGTCAACAGGGGTCCAAAATCCTGACAAAGGATTGTGGGCAGAGATGAATACCTTGGAAAGGAATTGCTTGTGACAGTACAAACCTAGTTTTAGAAGTATAAATTACTTGATGCGGTAGGGTCATTGACATGCCTCTTTCATGACTGAGAAGCGATGTTAGAAGAGGTTCCAGTGGATGGGGATTGTTTATGATCGTTGCAGAGGGCTTATTGGGTATTTGGACAAAATATTGAGTTGTAAACATCGGAAGACAGAAATATCGGGAACAAAATATTGTGATACAAAAATATCATGAAGCAGAAATATTGTTATAAAGAATATCATTTTCTCAGGTATGCAATATCCTTGTTAAGAATTTTGTTGTCAAAATTGTTTTCAATAATATAGTTGTAAAGAATATAATTTTTTAAATATTTCGATGTGTTTCAGTTCATATATTTTTATTATGTGTTACTCTTGTTTCTATAATTGTTATTAATTTTTTTATAGTATTTGGAATGTTTTACAATTTTTATTTAATTGATAATAGTCGCAGCTTTCTCTACGGCACCTCTAAACTCTGGAATTTCGCTCCCAATTGAGCTCAGAAGTGCTAGCTCCCTCACCATCTTTAGGAAAGGGCGAAAAACCATGTTATTCTAGAATTAGACACCTGGTCGGGCCTACTCTATTCTCAGCATCAAGACACCCCAGAGTATTTGTGCGCTTTATAAATCCCATTAACATTAACATTAACATTAGCCATTGTAAGGATAGGGAAAGTATAGTTTTGTAAATGACATTTTGGCACTAT
The DNA here is from genome assembly GCF_964204655.1 of Triturus cristatus. Lineage (NCBI taxonomy): Eukaryota > Metazoa > Chordata > Amphibia > Caudata > Salamandridae > Triturus > Triturus cristatus. The sequence continues at coordinate 722,513,196 of NC_140591.1, forward strand.
ATATGTGTTACACTATATTTTTATTCTGATATTGTGTCAGTGATCTGGCTTATTGGTTGTCTGGGAATAGTTAGTCTGACTTGTATGTCTTGCTCATCAGTATTAATCCCCAAGTGGCGCAGCTAGCTTTAAACAACTACTCCCTATGGCTGAAGTCCTTTCTGTTTGTTAAAATGTAGTCAAAAGCTTAACAAAATATGTAAACTCTTTAACTTCTCTGAATAAAACGCAACACAATTTGAGACCAATATTTAGACATGTTTTTGGGGGGTGAGGAGAATAGATTTTTTTCCACTGATGATTTTTTTTTTTGTCCTCATCTCACCAATGGACATCTGCAGATTTAACAATCCGTTGTGTCTTATATTTGGGCGCCCCACGGCTAACTGCATTCGCCTAGGTCAACCCGATCTGCCCTGGGTAGTGGGGGCTTGGTGTAATCATAGGACCCGGGGGGGGAAACCATCGCTCTTCAGCTTATTGATATCAAGAAAAAGAGAAAACTAATCGCAAATCCCGGCCCCATCTTAACAAAGGTTGCCAGATGTTAATCGATGACTCCTTGTTCCCCTCTAATCGTGCCATTGCGAATGAGGCTTTAAGCCAGTCTTCTCTGTTCGGGGGGCTAGAGTCTTTCCACTTCATACAAATCTCCCTCCGGGGGAGCAATATGAGGTATAGCAGCAGTCCCCTGAGAATCTGAAATAAAGCCAAGTTAATCGCATCATTACCCCCAAAACACACCAACTGGCGATTGATCTCAATGTTAACTGTAAAAATATTCAATAGAGAGTCTCCCACATCCTTCCAGTAAGATCTTAACTTCGAACATTCACAAAAGATGTGGATATCATCCGCATTCATTGATTTACATCTAGGGCATTTAGGGGGGGAGCAGAGCAAACTTGGCTATCTTGGCCGGGGTATAGTAAAGTCTGTTAAGAACAAAAACATGATTCTTTTTTAAGCTAGCTTGTTTAATATACTTATAAAGCAATTTAAAAGATGGCTCAAAAGAATCTTCAATATTATGATTAAGTGGAGATTGGTTCCAAACCGATGATTGGGATGGAAGGTCTGTATCATCTGCTTCAAGAAGCCTTGTGTACCACGTGGATATCTCTTTCTTTTTTGGCTGAACATTTTGCAATAGCCACTCTAGCTCCCAATTGCCTCTTATTTCACCCACTTCTGCCTCTTACCATGATTTAAGTTGAAAATACTTAAACTTAGAGAGTGCAGGGCCTATCTTAGCTCTTAAAACCTCCCATGGAAGAATTCCATCTACATCTATCAAGTCAGACCACTTAGCCACACCTGCTCTCTTAATTGGTATCGCCAAACTGTCTCTAAGGCAGAGTGGGGTCCTGGGAGAATCCCATATGGGAGCAAAGTCAGAGAAATATCCAATACCCCATCTGCGTCTCACTTTATGCCATGTCCCCAAGGCGGCCTTAAGAACCTTGAGACGCACACATTTAAAACATCTTGGAGCCCCGAACTTATATAGAAACCCTTCTCCTCCACTTCCCCCTCGACCATTGCCATCTCACCTAGGTGCCTACCCCATGTTGTATCTTCTGAGATTGAAAGTGAAAGCAGCATCCTAATACCTTTAAATTGAAAAGCAATTAAATATCATCTTATGTCGGGAAGGGCTAAACCACCTTTCGAGAGCCTCCTCCTCAGCTTTTTCTAGATACCCTAGCGCTTTTATCCCCCCAAATAAAACTCCAGATTTTCCCCTGGATCTTGCTAATGCTCTTACTGGGGAAAGCTAAAGTGACTGCATTGAACAGCTAAGTCAACTTAGGAAGAATACTCATCTTCACCAAATTGACCTTCCCGTAGATCGTCAAAGGAAGATTCCTCCATCTGGCGAAGAGGTGATCGATTTCCTTAGTGACTTTCTCCAAGTTGATCATGGGAATTTTATTGAGATCTTTAACAATCTTTATACCCAAGTATTTAAATTCATTGCTGGTAGGACCTCCCCTGTAATCGATGTTCCAACACATCACTTCCGTGTTAGAGGAATTGGCAAGATAGCCAGAAATAGAGCCAAATTCTTCCAACAGGTTTTCGAGCCGTGGAATAGTTGCCTCGGGGTCACTAGAATATATAATGATATCATCAGCATACAATGCTATTTTACACTTATAGCTTAGTGATTTAAAAGGACAAATTAAATCGTCTGACCTAATAGCTTGCGCCAAGGGCTCAATATAAATGTTAAATAAAAGAAGGGATAGGGGGCACCCCTGCCTAGTCCCTGTCTGGATGTCAAAACTTGGAGTCAGGGTGCCATTCAACAGGATCTTTGCGGAGGCTCCCTGGTAACAATTCCTCAAGGTCTGGACAAAGACAGGGCCCATGCCCAGCCCCTCGAGAACCCCCCAGAGATACCTCCAACAGACCCTGTCGAAGGCCTTGGCAGCATCCAAAACCACCACTGCCAAAGGATCCAATCTCACCACAGCCAAGTCGATATTCCCAATCAACAGTTGCATTTGTTCCTGGATGTACCTCCCTGCAATAAAGCCCTTCTGGTCAATATTAATCAGACTAGGAACCAGTTTAGCCATCCTCCCTGCCAGAATGTCCATAAAGATCTTATAGTCGGCATTCAGCAGGGAGATCGGACGATAGGAATCAGCCTTTAGTGGGTCTTTTCCTGGCTTCAATTTCAAAACGATGGTCGCTTCCTTCCATGATCTAGGGACCACACCTGTTGGACTATAAACTGAATTGAAAAGGGTGTATAGTACCAGGGTCAACTCTTCCGAATGAAGTTTATAAACCTCATTCGGAAGAGCATCCAGACCAAAGGCTTTGTTGTTTTTAGACCTCATTATTTGGTCCCTAATCTCTTCTATGGTAATAGGGGCATCGAGAGAGACCCGACTAGCGTCAGTTAAAAGAGGCAGGGATTTGCCTTTTATCCAAGAATATATTGTATCCTGGGAAGGAACCAGATCTTCCTTGTACAAATCTGAAAAGAGAAAAAGAAGACACTTTTGCAAGTCTTCCACCTTTCTGGATTTGTCTCAGTTACTGTTGATTATCAGTTCATTGGTGTTATTTTTTGAACGATCAATCCTGGCTTTCCATGCTAAGAGAGCACCTGCTTTTTCACCATATTCAAAAGTTTCCATATTTTTCACAAGCCATTGTGCCCTACATTTCTGATCCAACAGACTCCTAAGCTCTTGCCTAGCCCCCTCCATGTCTTTCTGGACCTGTGCTAGTCTATCTAAACTCTCCTGATTGAGAGAGTTCCTCTCGACCTCCAATTCCATTATCTTCCCCTCAATAGAATGTAATTCCAAGACCCTAGCTCGATTTTTGGAGCTTATTAGACCATGCAGCATGCCTCTCAGACTAGCTTTATAGGCATCCCATACAAAGTCTATGGTCGTGGAACCTAAAGAGGATGTTCTGATGGACTTTACGATATCAGGATCTGACAACATTGATCTATTCAACGTCCATCTAGTTTGTAGAATGTTACCTTCCTTGGAATATGAGAATAAAACAGAAGCATGGTCAGAGAGGTGGCTGGGTAGAACAGATATCTCACACAAACTATCTAACACTTCCCTATTAACTAAAATATAATCTATTCTTGATGCATGATGATATGTTTTACTATAGAATGTGAACCCCTGGATATCCCCCTTCTTGGCCCTCCAGACATCTACCAGGTCTAAATCATGCAACAGATTTTTCATTGCCCAGCGAGATCGCGGGGCCCCAATTGCACGGCTTAAATTGGACCTGTCTTTAAATGGATCAAGGAGGACATTAAAATCGCCTTCCATTATTAAAGGAGGGGTCACCTGCATCAGTTTATCTTGCAATTTACTAAGATATGAAGGATCATCAACATTGGGACTATAATAGGAAGAACAAGCTGATTTCAGCCCCCAAATTCCATCTGAGCCAGTATCCATCTCCCTGTGTGTTGTGTCTGGACAGATTTAACAACACAGGGGGTCCCTCTCTTCACCAAAATTGCAACCCCTCTACTGTTAATTAATTGCTGCGAAAAACAAAAACAATTTATCCAAGAGATTTTTTAAAAGATCAAACGTGATTCTATAGAGGTCAAATGTGTCTCTTGTAAAAGAAAGACCTGGGCCGGGGACAGTTCTAGGTACTTAAATATCAACCTCTGGCTACGTGGGCATCTAAAATCATTCACATTCCATGAAATGAAGCAGATTTTACTCTCCCTTTTAATATTACCTGCCATCAGCCTGTACGCCCTTTTCTTGAATTAAACAGCATTTCTTAAAATACAGATGAGATGAGGAATATTTTTTTGTTTTTTCTCCCACTGCCCCCACCCAGTGAACCCCACCAACCTCCCCGCTGTGACCCGCTACACCCTGAGGAACCCTCCCTTCCAGTAGGCTAAGCCTATTCGGTCGCCTCTCCCTCGGGTAACATTTTTAACTAATTCTTAACTCTAGAAACTTGGGACCTAGAACTGAGCCCTCCTTAACCTCTGATCCCTCCTTCATTTCTCTTCCTCTTTGCCTTTTTGAATCTTAACAATAAGGGCATCTACCTCTTCAGTTGTACAGATTATTTGCATATGGTTATTCCATATCACACGTAGTGTGGCAGGAAACCTTAGTTGAGCCTTTGCCCACAAACTATTTAGCTCTGCTAAACTCTTCCCCAACTCCCACTGTCTCGTAGCAGTTATGTGGGAGATATCAGATCTAATGGAGAAGGAAAAAGAGGACATGTCTGCAAGTGGAGAAGAAATCACTCCTTCCTTAAGTGCGGCTGTCAAAATCATCTCCTTGACTGAGTAAGACAAGATGTTCACCAGAATCTTCCTAGGTTTCTGTCTTCCAGAGTTTCTCTTGAAGTGATCCCGATTTACTCTTTGAATTTCATGTACCAAATCAATATTTGGAAAAAATTTCAGAACTTAGCCTCTTAGTAGGGAAATCACAAACCCCTTAATGTCCTGCCCCTCAAGAGCTTCCGGAATATTTAGAAACTTCAAATTATTTTTCCTAGAGTGATTTTCCAGTCTCTCGAGATCGTCCTTCAGTTCCTTATTTTGAGTTGATAACTTTATCAGGTCAGCAGAGGTCATTTGGATCGTGTCTTTTAATTTGGGAATCTCAGACTCGATTGCATCGGTCCTCAGAGTGACATCTTCCAATTTCGGAGCCAGTACCTGGCATGATGAACGAATAGCTGCTTGATTTGCTTCTGATACAGAGAACTTGCTAGCTAACTCTGCTTTATTCATCTCCGACGCTATAAACCTACTGTTCATCTCTTCTTTCATAGCCAGAAGTAAATCAGCTAACAAATGTGTACTGGAAGCTGGGGCTATATGCTCCTTGGAGACAGGAGTATTAAAACTTTTGTTAATGCTCTTGTGGGTCAGTTCCAGTCCCTGTGCCTGTACCTGCTCCTGCCCCTGCTCATCTTGTGATCCCAGAACTGAGTATCTATTAGAGAGACTCACTATAGGGTGGATCACGGAGTCTATTTTGATTTCGGGCACTGCACCAGCAGCAGCAGCAGCAACAGAAGGGTCCTGAAATTCAATTCCCACTGAGCTAAGCTGTGTAGTATTGCTTGCAGTTGTAATTTCACTGCTGATTAAAATTGGTGCCTTCATAGTTGGACACACCGGGGCCATGGACGGTAGTGTAGACGTAGGTATAGATATAGACAGGGACATAACTTGGTAATAGGTTTTTAAAGATGGAGTAATTTTTGTCTTCACAGTAGGCGTTTTCTTGTCCCTGCCTCTTCCTTTGCCTTTATTAGTCACTTTCCCTTTAGCTGGGGTTCCACTATCAATACTATTTCTACCCTGCTTACGTTGTTTAATTAAAGTTCTAACATCAGAAATGGGGGGGGGAGACCCGAGAAGGCAAAGTCGACTGGGTAATGGCTGTATTTGCAGATAGATGGGCTGCTCTAGCTCGTAAGGTGTGCCTACTTATTTTGGGCGGAGAGATATCCACTTTACTCCCACCACTTCTCTCCATACAGTAAAGAGATGACTTCCCCTTCTGAATCAAGGAGGAATCCACTTGACACGACGCAGGGAAACGACCAATACCAATAAGGCTCTCTCTCCCAAATACAACTTCTAATTCTGGCTTACCGTCAAGCAGGTTAATTGAACAAAACCTACTGTCCTTGGCGCTTTCAAGGAGAGCCGGTCACTGTGGCCCCCCACCTGCTCACTGTCCACCTTTGTAGATTTCCCAAACTGGAGACCAGGGTATGCACCAAAACTGGTGCTGACCCTGCCTCCCACGAACCAGAGCAGCAAACGGGCGATGTCCCGGCATCTTCGCTCATGCGCGGCTTCTCCCCATCTCCAGCGCCGACCCCCTGCCTCGGCACCGTCGCCACAGCAAACGCCATAAACGCTTGGGGCCGTTGCAGTTGCACCGTCCTGGCAGGAAAGGAATAGGCACCCCCGCATATCACCAGCAGGTAAGAGAAACTCCGGAGGGAAATTTAAATTAAATAAATCAAGGCTTCAGCATCGGTCCCTGCGAGAGACTCGAGGGAGAGTGACCGCGGCCGTTAGCTCGTGGCTGCCATGTTCCTCCTCCACTGCTATACTATTCCCACTGATGATTAACAAGATCCCAATTTGGCTTTGAAAAAAGTCTATCTTCTTTGTTTGGGTTCAGAGAGCTCACAGGATTTCTTCTGTAGCGTGGAAAGTTCAATTGATAATTTGAAAAGAGAGACTGCCAGAAGGAAACCGGTGATTCAGCAGGTAAGTCCCCCTTTGAGTTTATATTCCAAGTCATGAAATTTGGGAGTGACAAATATTTTAGAAAGAATGGCTATTGTTAACATTAGACAAATAGGTTTTGCAGTAAAAAAAATGTGATGGAATTTGAGATTCTTTCAATGCAGAAGCAGGCACCCAAGGTAATTCATCTTTCACAAGCACGTTTTTCTCATGGAGTTATATATTGAAAAAATGGGCAGAAAGTGTTTTATTATAAAGGTTTCTTTGTATTCCTTTGGTTATCTAAGCAGCATTATTCTAGAGAGGAAAAGTTAACAGGGATACAATCTCTGAACTTGCAAAATATAGATTGAGTATCATCGTTTGAAGGTGTAGAGAATCCAAATTGTATGCTACATTTTGCAGCCTCTGGATTGTTCAATTAATTTAACCTGGAGGATGCTTATTTTTCTATTCTGATTCATCCTCACCTAAATAGTATCTTCAATTTAAATGGAACAATTAGAAGTGGCACAGTATATGTCTTTCTTTTGAGTTGTCATTGACTCTGTGGTGTTTTAGAAAGCTGTGTAGTGGTGAAGGCTGGTGATCTCTAGAGGGTGTGGGATGAATTCTGTTGCATTAAAACATGAAGCGATTAAGCATGACTTTTCCTAGGAGGGTTTGGGCAGACCTCCCTCAGAAATATATATATTTTAAAAGTGGAGTAAAACAGTACATTTTGAAGCACAGTCTTCTGATGCATTTTGTCGAAAAATTCATATGGTCTGAAAGGCCACTCATTACATACTCAAGTATTTCATGAAGTGCCAAGCTAATGAAGCCTGGTGCTCCCGAGGAGTTGAATACATTTTTTTGAAAATGTGGTATAGATGCCCCATATGTCAATATGTACCTCCAGTGTGCCTGGGCCAGCATTCTGCAAAACACACAAGATGATGGACGGAATGTTGCACATTGGCAAAACATTCACCCCCAGTCACAGATCTGGGTTTAATCCATCGTTATTTCGCTCACCACGCCACCCCAGTTCAGACATGGCCATATGCAAATCAGTCTTGACCCTGTGCCTCATGGGAACAGTCCAGCCCGAACTGCCAAGCCATGTATTCCCTGGACCGGAATCAAGCATCCTAGGACCAGTTTAATTTTTTTTTTTCCAGGGAGGACCTGGCTTGGCAGTTTGGGCTGGACTGTTCCCATGAGGCACAGGGTCAAGACTGATTTGCATATGGCCAGGTCTAAACTGGGGTGGCATGGTGAGCAAAATAATGATGGATTTAACCCAGATCTCTTGACTGGGGGTGAATGTTTTGATTTGTTCTGCATTCCGTCCATCAAATGTGTGTCTTTTGCTTTCTCGCCCTAAGTGCGCAAGGTATGCCCAGACGTGGGTCCTGGGCTCACTGTGCCACTGGAATCAAGCTGTCCTGGCTGAAGAGGGGTGAAACCCCGAAACCGGTCCTAGGATGCTTGTTTCTGATCCAGGGAGGACCTGGCTTGGCAGTTCGGGCTGGACTGTTCCCATGAGGCACAGTGTCAAGACTGATTTGCATATGGCCAGGTCTAAACTGGGGTGGCATGTTGAGCAAAAGAATGATGGATTTAACCCAGATCTCTTGACTGGGGGTGAATGTTTTGATTTGTTCTGCATTCCGTCCATCAAATGTGTGTCTTTTGCTTTCTTGCCCTAAGTGCGCCAGGTATACCCAGACATGGGTCCTGGGCTCACTGTGCCACTGGAATCAAGCTATCCTGGCTGAAGAGGGGCCAAACCCCGAAACCGGTCCTAGGATGCTTGTTTCTGGTCCAGGGAGGACCTGGCTTGGCAGTTTGGGCTGGACTGTTCCCATGAGGCACAGGGTCAAGACTGATTTGCATATGGCCAGGTCTAAACTAGGGTGGCATGGTGAGCAAAAGAATGATGGATTTAACCCAGATCTCTGGGGGTGAATGTTTTGATTTGTTCTGCATTCCGGCCATCAAATGTGTGTCTTTTGCTTTCTGGGCCAGCATTCTGTCATGTGTGCCTCCCATGTACAATGGGAGTTCACATGCCAGTGCTGGAGTTTTGCTATTTTGACCAGCCATATACCATGGGTCAAAAATTACTTTCAGAATGTCAAGCTTGACATTTTATCATGGTTGCCGGCTTCACTTCTCCCACTCTAAATGGTATGGCTGATCTTCATTATGCCAAGAACTATCATCGACATACCAGGGCTAGCATTTTGCAATTAATGCTCCAAGAAGTGTTTCTTGTATGCCAGGTACTGCATTTTCTTAAACTTACCCTCCTTTATGGCAGGAATTACCCCCAGAATACCATAACCAGCGGCAGATTCACAAGCATAATATACACCCTCCCTCAAATACTGACTGTCACATGCTCACATGCTCTCACTTACTCACACACTGTTTCACTCACTGTCTGACTGACATGCTCAACATGCTCAACAGCCGAGTCAACTTCTACGCTCCCAAACGCCACCTCCGATCAGCCAGCCACGCCCTCGCCGCCGTCCCCCGCATCCGAAGAGCAACTACAGGAGGAAGGTCCTTCTCCTACCTGGCCGCCAAGACCTGGAACTCCCTCCCGTCCGACCTGCGCCTGACCCAAGACCACCTCTCCTTCAGGAAGAAGCTGAAGACCTGGCTGTTCGAGCAGTAGCGGCACCCCCCCCCCCAGCGCCTTGAGACCCTACGGGTATGTAGCGCGCTTTATAAGTGTCACTGATTGATTGATTGATGTACGAATGATGTCTCACTTAAATGTTCACAAACTGTCTGTCTATTTGTCTGACTCTAAGGTTCACACAGTCTCACTGTCTACCATAGTCACTCACTGTCTCTCATGCTCACATATTGTCTAACTCATACTGTCTTACTCAAACACAAACACACAGTAATTCACACACTGTATTACACGCTCACATACTTTCCCTCAAAAAGCTCACTCACTGACTTGCTCACACATTTCCACTCACACATTGTTTCATTCACACACTGTCTCGCTCCTCTACTCACATACTGTCTCACTCACATACTTACTGCCTCACTCTCTCACTTACACACTGTCTCACTCTTGCACTGTCTCCCTCAAATGCTTGCGAGTAGCCACAGTACATACTCATTCACATACTCACTGTATTACTCGCATTACTTGCATGGTATCCCACTCTCATTCAGTCACTCACATACTCATTCCCATATGCATTGTCTCACTCACATTTTAACTCACATGTTCACCCATTCACTTTCACTTGCTCACTCACTTACACTCTCACTCACTCTCACACATTTGCTAATACACACACTTACACCCACACCCATCATCCCCCTACACACACAATCTCTCACCCAATGCATACAAAACACTAATAGCCTCTTTTTTATACATACACAAAATTTCAGGTCCTGCTTAAGCCCCTCAGGTGAAGGTGCTGCATTTGTTGTGTTTTGCCTAACACCTTTAAACAAGAAGCTAGAGCTTAGCTGTCAAACAACATGGATTTGATCTCACAGGTTACAAGTTGATGCATTTACAAGTACCAGCTTTCAGTCTGGGGAATGACTGGGGTAATAGGTTGATTGGTGTGGAGCCCTAGACACTGCATGGCTGAAACCTAATGTGATCAGAGATACTTTTAGTAGTGATGCTGCAAAGCATCAGAAATGGGAATGCACTGAGTTTTATGGTGAGACCCGGTGGCCAGGGCTGGGACTTCAGCAGCCCTGGGCAATCTGTCTGATGGCTGGTTCAGGTACCTTAATGTATCTGCTCCTGCTATCACACAGATTCCACTGTCGACTTTGGGCTGTGCAACCATGACTAACTGTGAGGGTTGACATTTTGTTCTAGTATACTACCGGTGAATAATAATTTATTCTTCTTCTTTAGAATAATACGAAAAATGGGGCAGAAAATGAGAAGGGTAGTGCCCTGATGCCATAACGATGAGCCGTCACTGTCATTTTGTCAGGATTTTGTTGGAGTTCAGGGCAGGAAGTCTGACCCCAACCATTCTTCTTCTTCTGTCAGTCAAATATGATCTAATATGAACAGCATGATCTGAAGTGATTGTACAGTGGGAAAAAAGGTAAACGGCAGTAGAGAGAGGACAGAAAGTTTCTACATATCTACACCCACTGACCTCAGAAGCATAGACTAGTAGATGATATCCAGCAATAATCCTCGGTTTGCAATGGACAGAGTGATAAACCCAATAATCCTATAAAACTATGGGGCATATTAACAAGCACGGCGTTACAATTATCGCCGCTTTAGCGGCAGAAAACTGCCGCTAAAGCGGCGATAATGGGCTTGATAATATACCATAGAGAATTCCAATAGAAGCCCATGTTGACACCAGAACATAGGCTTCTATGGGAATTCTCACGGGCATATTATCAGGCCCATTAGTGCCACTTTAACTGCTGTTTTCTTCTGCTAAAGCGGCGATAATTGTAAGGCCGTTTCTTGATAATATGCCCCTATATAATTACCATTATTCTAAATATACCTATGTACAACAGGTAACAATGTATTGTGAATATCAGTAGATTTGCTTTGCATGATATAGAAGTGAAGAGGCTATGACTAACACCCCGATGACCAGGATACTGTCCAGGAACTTAAAGCAAGGACTGACTCAACAGCAGAGATGCCGAGTGACAGAATGGCCTGTAGAGTTTGAAGTTGGCACAATAATTCTTGAAAGGCACAAGGTAAAGCTCAGAATCTGTGGAAGGAACAAATAACCAGAGCTGCCCTGCCTAAGCATGAAAAATAAAAGGGAGTAAAACAAAGAAAAGCTGTGATTTACACAGTTCGAATAGAAAACCCACCAACTGCTGTTGCCTTCCAAAGTGTGATAATGTGACTGGTGCTTATTGCATCATAGCTCCTACTGATCCAGAAGGGTCTGGGCACCTCTGGGTTTTACCTGAATGTTACGTATCTTCCATCATGTTCTGGCTCTTTCCACTTTTCCCTGCAAGTGCTGATCTGTATAGTTTTGTGATTTGAACTTAATTCTCCTCCCCATTTTCCACCGTGCCGTCTGACAGTTTCCAGAGCCAGCCTATAGCAAGCTTGTATTGTGAAAAATGTAGTCTTATCCCTGCAATACTAGCTACAATTCACAGAAACCACAAACTCCAAAATTCCTGACATTACTTAGCCCAAAAGAAGCTCCTCTATAATCCTTTAAATTAGGACCCAGTTTATGAGGAAAATGATGGGGAAATTACCAGATTAAGTAGGGTGCATAAATGATTAGCTCTGGTACCCAATAATCTATCTGAAGTATTACACCATTTCTCGATCTAGGTCACTAGATATGTAAACCATAGGGTGCATGTGACATTTTGATGGTAATTTTAGGTGTACTTTTAGAAATCAGGGAAGGAACCTGGGGTGAGAACCACTGGTGTTGGAATACTCTGGAAGTAGGTAGAGAAACTGGGGAATCATTTCTTGACCACATTCAGGGATGACACACATAACCAAATATAGAGAAAGACCTGAAGCACTTTGAAGGGAATTGTTATAAAAAAAGAGAAAGCCTTGACAAACTGTGTTCTCGTGGTCCATTCGGAATCAAAGGAGCTATTGTTCTGTGGCTAGATTAACACTTTCCATTATACCATCCATCTGATGGTGGCAACTGGTAGCAAGGACATGCACTATGCTCAAATGGGTGTCTATTTGTTTCAATATTTAGAAACTGAGATATGCTATCTGAAATGATGACTTTGGGCATTCTATGAAGATGAGTCTTTGAGGTGAGGAAGAGCTGGTTAAATTCAAGGGCATTATGCACCTTATGAAGTGGAATACAATTATCAGTCTTGATCAGAAAGTTGACCACAACCAGAATTGTAGTGTACTGTTCAGAGATAGGTTGTTAACAATGAATTTCATTGCTATACAAAACCAGGGTTAACTGGATGTGGGCAAAGGTTATGGTACATTACTTGGTTTAATATGAGGTATCATTGCTCTGGCACAGGTGAAAGAGTGGTTTATGTATTCCTTCATATCTTGATCAATCCTTTCCTACCATAAATATTGTCTACGACCTTCTCCTGTCTTTCTACATCTTGCATGCTATAGTACAGAAGACATTGTTGAAAATATTTTCCTGTATATAGAGACGAATTGCAGGTAAAAAAAACCTATTAAACATTTTCTTTTTCAAAGTGTCCTTTCTTATCCATTCCTGTTGGCGGAGACAAGCAAGTTGATCCTTGAGTGCTGCCAGAAATGAATGAGCATCCTACTTTTTCATCACCTGAAGATGGTCGGTGGGTCTGCAAGTATTGTTTCCTCTTCCATGGATCAGGTGAAGGCATTTAATTTGCCAGGGTGATTTCTAGGTCTGTGCGTGATTTCAGATAGAAATCTAGGGAAAAAAGGGACCTCTGTGCATGTTGAGGATTTGAGCATTTAATTGTATTAAAAAAACTCATCTTCTTATGGCCCTTCCAGATTGTAACTGGATGTTCTTCCACTTCCAGATAATGTTGCCAGTTTTGAAGTGATTCCTGTATGGCCAACAACATTGCATCATATATTGTGCAGTTCTTCTCATCTGGATTTAACGAATAGGAATAGATGGCCCCAGGATGCTGGTCTACAGGATTTGGATGTCATTGTGATAGAAATAGTCCCAAAGGCATAAGATGAGGTGTGAGTTTCCAAATGAAAGTGAGTGGATGATGTGGATGCTTTTATATTGGAGCACCTGTGAAAGATTCCTTTCATTTGGTGAATAGTATGCCATATTCTAGACCCAAAGCAAAAGAAACTAATTTATTAGTTAACTAAGTGAGAGGGTGAACTTTGGATGAGAAATCTTGAACAAACTGTGTATGAAAATTAGCAAAACCAAAGAATCGCTATAAATTCTTAATATAATTTGAGCAACAGGCCGTTATTATAAGGCTTTAGCTTTATCTGAATCCATTTGCACACCATGATTAGTGAGATTGGAGCCCAAAAAGGTTAAAGTAGTAACTTCAAATAAGAACTCCTTTGTTTTTATGTGGAGGGTATCTCTGTCTCTGTAAGACTCCTTTAATATGCTGTAGATGTTCCTCCTTGGTCCAGGAGAAGATTAGAATATAATACAGAAATATTTTATGGAAGAGGTTAGCAGATCCCTGATGATGTTGTTAATGAAGTCCTGAAAAGCAATGGGGGCATTGTGGAGGCTGAAGGCATTTCTCGATACGTATAGCACCTAAACTGGTATTGAAGACTGCCTTCTATTTTTCACCCTGACGGATGTGCCCTAGATTTTATGCACCCTGTGGCTCCAACTTTATGTAGATATTGGCATCCTTTAGTTGATTTAATAATACTGAAATGATGGGCAGTAGAAACTGATTTCAAATGATAATTTGGTTCAATTTGTGATAGTCACACATGGGCACCATTCTCCTATTCCTTTTAGAACAAAGAAAATGGATGCTCCTGCAGGGAATTTGGATTTCTTTTAGATTGTCATACAGATATTTTGTAAGTATCTAATCCTCTTTAGGACATAGAGGATAAATCATCCCATGCAATATCTTGGTATCTAAAATTCAATTCCAAAATAAAATTGATGATGCAACCATGGAGTCTATGTAAAAGCAATGCATAGGCCCTTTTGATTTTGCTAAATACATCAAGATACTCATGATAAGCAGTTGAAATCTGCTTTTTTACCTATGAAGGTCATGATGTAAGCACATCAAGTTGTGCTGTATTACAAGGTTAGCATGGGGTAAGCTTTTATATGTGCTGTATGTATGTATGAATTGAAGGGCTTCTTGTTGCCAATCAATTTGTAGATTTTACCTACATAACTATGTAGTTCCTAATACAGTAAGGAAAGCAGGGCATAAAAAGCAAAATTAATGATTCTACATGTCCATGTAATGTTGTAATGATTACATGTCTCCAGAAGTCAATTATTTGCCAGCTTTCACTTTTTGGGAAGCTGTATTCTTTCTAGAAAGGTCTGGTAACTAAAATATCCTGAGGCTATCGGATCAATAGAAATCAAAACTGAAAGTAGACCTGAATGAGTGGACTACTGATCCAGCTAATAGTAATGTTCTTAAGCACTGACAACTCTTTTGTTGTAAGTCTGCATGATCTGCATTTACCCTTTAAGATCAAGCACTGCTGTTTCCTGGTAATGGGTACAGTGCTTAAGGAAATGTCTAGGTTCTCCAGTGTACAGGGACAGGCCTTCTCTTCTTCTTTTATTTATTTCTAATTTGTAGGCTATTTCTGTAGTTGTACAATCTGCATAGGTTCTTCCAGCCGTTCGGTAGACTTAGGTTCTCCTGCTAGAATTAGAGGTATGCTGCTAGCTAGTCTCCTTCTCTTTCATTCCTTTTGCTGAGTGTGTATTTGAAGGGCTAGTCTATGAGAACATTAGAATCATGGATCAAGTTACTACTAGTGAGATGGCGTCTTTCACATCTTCATGTAAACCTTGGTAGAAAGCAGCAACTGCCTCTTTATACAGCAATACTATTTCTGAAATCATTTGATTGTAAAGACTAATATTAAGCAATTCTCTATACCCTTGTCTGGGAGTAAGGAGTCCAATATGAGTGTCTTGTTTAGTTTGGCATTTACCAAAGATTCTTTTGAAGTGTTCCAGAAAAGGGTATAAAAAGATAATAAGAGACTGTTCTTACTGATTAAGGAAATTTCCCTTGCCAAGGCATCCTTAACCAAATGGATGAATGATTAAAGGATCAAAATAACCTTGGATTGATCTGCCTGAAATAGCTGATACTGAGCTAGTAAGTGAAAGGTATTGAGCCAAAATGATCGAAAAGCCTTGGGAACACTGGAAATCTATTCCAGAGGGGCCATACTGGAGGTAGAACTGTAGATAGGCATAGGTATTGTTTGTAAGTTTCTGATTATCCTTGTTAGATCGCTCAACGAAGTGAAGGAATTACCTGTTTTCCTGGTATTTGGGTGTTCCTGAGAAACTGGAATTAGAAGAATGTAGCTGATTGATCCTGTCTAGGATTAGTAGCACATTCTTTACAGCTCTTTAGATGAAAGAATTGTGTTAAGTATAGTAAATTGATATCATTCAGTTATAGTTGCAGGTCATGTTTTGGTGGACAGCATGAAAGTAAGTAGGTATCCTTTTGTTTGTAGGTTGTTACTAACTATTCATTTGAACAGACCTCTAGAATAAAGATATTCAGTTTTGTCAGATGTTTTTCAGGTTTGCATTTTTTTGTACCAATGCTCTTTTCAGAGAGCTTTGGATGTTCATTTTTTTAACGTCTGAGACAGAGTTTTCATTCAAGAAAGTGCGATATTTGACTTGGAAAGGTGAACAAAGACCTTTTCGTTTTCCATTTCATATCTGTTAAGCTTGGATCAACCTAAACTTTGTGTGGTGAGATGTTCAGATGAACATGGAGCTTCTGGGTTGGGTGCCATTTTGTTCTCCTTTGTGAAACTGTCTTGATTGGTTTTGGCACCCACCTTGGCTTGATGGCTTAGAATTAAGCCTGGGCAAAGCACTACGCTATGCTCGCGTAGTTTGCGAAGTTTGCGCTACTTTGCACTACGTGAATTGCACGTAGCACAGTGCAAACATGCGTAGCGTAGCGACGCATAGTGCAGCGGTCATTTTTTGCTTGCTCGCGGTCCTCAATGTCAAGTTGGCGACCGCAAGCAAGCAAAATGACATCCCGGCGAGACTTTTTCCTCGTTCGCGATCAGCAACACCAAGTTGCTGATCGCGAGCGTGGAAAATAAACCTTCCGGCGAGATTCTCAACGCGGGGAGGTCAGGTTTCTCATTGCGAGTGGTCGAGTATGCTCGCGACCGCTCGCGATGAGAAACTATCAGTCCGCGTTGAGAAAGCTGCCGCTCGAGTACAAATCTACTCGAGCGGCAGAAAACTACAGCTCGCACTGTGCAAGATGCCGTTTTCAATGATTTAACAGTGTCGAATGCTTGTCCGCACTGTGCAATCACTGAAAACGGCATCTTGCACAGTGCGAACAGGGTACTACGCAGTTCGCGAAGTACTACACATAGCTCGCGTAGTGCGAAGTGCACTTTGCGTAGCTACGCGTAGCACTACTTCGCGAACTACGCCCAGTGTTACTTAGAATGGTGATGATGGAAACCAGCTTAGATGTTTCCTCATTTACGGTTAGTTCAATGAGAGGACCAACAGCATCTAAGGTTTTTGTGTCAGGTGCTAGATTGCAGTATGTTATGAAAACTGCAGATTAAGCAAAGCCTTATTTTACTAAATTTCATTTTGAACTTAATGCACATGGTTTGAATATGTGGTAAATGCACAGAAAGATAATACCTCCATTCTTGACAATAGAAGGCACTGTGACCAGAAAATCAAGATAAGTATTTATATAATGTTCA
Organism: Triturus cristatus; assembly: GCF_964204655.1. NCBI lineage: Eukaryota > Metazoa > Chordata > Amphibia > Caudata > Salamandridae > Triturus > Triturus cristatus. The sequence continues at coordinate 722,530,379 of NC_140591.1, forward strand.
TAAATGGCACACTACCTGACATGTAAGGATGTAACATTTTTGTTTAAAGGCAAATATATGAATTGTAACTACTTGTGCTACTGTGAGATTACTGCACTAATTGTCATTTGTATTTTGTATTTCTATTTCTAAAAAAAACCTCTTTGGAAATAAGTAAACAAAATGGAGGATTTATTCATCTGTGCCCGTTGTGTGTTCTAGCTGTACATACTGATATAGTCTGAATTGTGTTGTCCACATCTTGGAAACGGAACCTGTGGGACTGTTATCACATTTAATATTATTGAATTGGAAGTTTCCACTTTGTTTAGTTTTCTTTGGACCGGAAAAAAGAGAAGGAGATCTGGAATGTTGGAGACTTACTCTTCATATGTAGGGTCTTTTTATTGCTCTTATTTAAATAGTTTTCATAAAGAAAAAGGAGACATTAAATGCCTCTTTGTCTTTAATTAAAGTTTGATTTTCTTGGCACTGTAGGAAAATTACCATTTCCTCCAGCATATTCTTTACGTTACTCTGTAGTAATGTAATCTTTTAAATTTTTCTTTAGTGTATTTTTACGTTTTTAAGATAATTATCTGATGGTGGACATTTTGCACGTATGACATTTTTGTTTAACTTGTTTCTACACATTGTATGTGTGAGGACGTTAGGATACCAGCTACTTAGCCACAATATTCTTTGTGAGCGGTATATAATAATAATAATCAAAACTATTTGAATGTGTTAACTTTCTTTTATAGTCTCTCCCCACCAGAAAGTGTATGTAAGGTCTTTATGATACCTCACCCTTGAGCAGGTTAATATTTAAATCTGGTCTAGGGATCCTCATTGTATGCATCCTGGCTAATGCTTCCTAGACTTACAGTTGTTTTAATATTATTATTTAAAGTGCAAGGATGTAATATTAGAATGTAATAGATGGCATAATGTTCTAGTAAAAAGAAAACATGATTTCAAACTATGTCCAGAGTTTTTACACTGGCTCCTTGAATGCTGTTCTTTCTAGTATCCAGCCCCTTCTCCCATCTTTCAGAGTCCCGAAATATATCTTCTCTTCTGACACTCAGATAAAATAACCCTCATGGTTCCTAATGATTTACATTTTACATATGCATTCCTTTGTTGTTGGTAGTTGTTTATTATCCCATGTATCAACAGTTAATGAAGCAGTGACTATTGAGCCAAAGAATACAAAGTATTAGTTTTTGGATTAGAATCTTGTTCAAGATCCTGCACCTTACCAAAAGGGCCACACTCAAGTCCAATTCTATCCTAAAAAGTAATACTGATTTAATGAATTAGTATTTTTCTTTTAATAAACTTTGCACTCTTGAACATTTCCATGTCAAATGTATCTGCATACCAATTATTTTGCAGAGTTTACACAATTCACTATATTCAGAGTTAATTTTGTGTAGTCTCTCTGATGTATATTGTAGACTGTAAATCGAGTTGAACTAAATTTCTCTCAAAATTGAACTTATGGGAAGACAATGCATATCCTGATTTATGTTTCACACTCTGCATCTTCAAAATGAATATCAAATCCCGTTCCCAAGAATTTCTAGTTGCAGTATGAATTACTGGTTTCGTATGCCATAACAGAATGTACACCATGGTCATTTATAGCTTGCTGCCATCAACATTTTTTAACTGCCCTCTATATTTTGAAAATTGTAGGCTTTTAATATTTTGTTATGCAAGCACATTGACTATAATTTCCAGCTTTTTGTTATGGGGGTGGGATGAAATACCTATTTTCAATATTCTATGTTTTGATGTGATGAAGACTTGATATCATCTATTCAGGCCATTGTTGTACTACTTTAACCTACCAGTCTAAGTCTCATGTTGCTTTATTCAGGTATATAATATTGTGAAATAAAACATTTTGCGATATAGTAGTCATCTACAAAGATAATGCATATGTGACAGAAATATTAATATTAATTGAGTTTATGTTGGAATTTAATAAATAAAAACAACATACTGAAATAATTTACTCTACACTCGACAATATTGTCTCATTTGTGCTATACCTTCTCTGAATGACTTAAGCAGGGGGATTGAGGCATGAGTGCTTTTTCCGGGGACCCTGTTCTGCTATTGGAAAGCCTTGTGACTCCATCCCTCATCAGAAAACGTTTGAGCGCCATGAAGGTTTAATACTGCCTGTTCTTGAGCAACAAGGCCTCCCCTTATGGTTTCCTTTGAGGGAAACTCACCTCTACTTTTATCTTGCATGTGGTGATGGAGAGACTACCGCACTTCACTGTCCCCAAGAGATTCATTGGTGTATGGAGACACCAATGTGGCCTCATTTAACATTGGCTATAATTAAATGCCCTATTTATCAAACCTACTGGCAATGTTATGTTTCTATAAAATGAATCAAAATACCCAACTAATGACACGAATGTTTATGAATATTATGGCAATTGTGGGACATGTAGAATGTTAACTGTGGCATCAATATGGATGTCTAATTCCCTGACAGTTGTGAATCAAGTTTCAATTTCAAGCACTTAATTTCAGTCAAAGAACTTAAAAGCAACAACATCATCATCAAATAACAATTTCAACCTGTACATATTCACAATATGCCAAGTGTTGGAAATTAATGATTCAAACCAAATGATTTATCAATGCAAACATTAAAACTTTTTTATGTACACACAGTAAAAATACACAAGTAATGCATAATAAAGAGCTTTAGTAATCACAGTCATACAGACACCAAGAAAACGATCAAATCGTCCTCGTGCATTCCACTCAGTAGTCCAAAGCTCTTCTATAATTCTGCTCTAAGGGATTGATTTTACCTGTAGGTAAAGGGGTTACAACTAGAAACAATCCTGTTCAAAACGTATTAAAAACACTGAATTCTTCTAACCCGAAGTTTCATACAACAACTTCGGGATGGCAACATTAGTAGGGTACACTGTTAAAATTATTAGGCAATCATTGATATAGTTGATGCAACAAAGAATCCCCTCCTCTACCATGGTCTGTGCTCAATTAGGGGCATATTATCAAGCAGGACGTTAAAATTATCGCCGCTTTAGTGGCAGAAAACTGCCGCTACAGCGGCGATAATGGGCTTGATAATATGCCCTTGAGAATTCCAATATAAGCCCACGTTGACACCAGAACATGGGCTTCTATTGGAGTTCCCAAGGGCATATTATCAAGCCGTTTCTTGATAATATGCCCCTTAGTTTGAAAGCATAGCTCATGGTAAATAATCAGGGGACAGGGAGGATAGAATCTTGGCCAGAGTAAGTCAGATACACTCTAATATTTAGCTATACAGAATACAATATAGGATGAGTGATCTGACCTATAGATTCTCAGTGCAACCCGATGTTGACCCGATGTCATACCCGAGTTTCCAGTGTATGACACAGAGGCGCAATCCAATGTTTGCGCTCTCTAGAATACCTCAAGTAGAAGAATAGAAGATGCTCTTCAGTTTCTTCTGCTTCGCTGTATACTGGGATTAGTTTGTTACCTTTCAGTGGGCCTTTCCACTTAGCAGTGAAGGTTGCTAGTAGTAAGATGCCAAGCCTAGATCCTATGTCGAGGGCTTTGGTAAAGGGTGGGCCAATGTTGTCAATATATTGTTCTAAAAAAGAGGTTGGTTTTATTTCTATAAATCTATCTGTTATTGAACCTAAGTAAGTTTAATGGAACAATTTCTTCTCCTCATAGTCCCAAAAAATGGTCTTCACAGCCTTAGCAGAAGAACAATTGATAGAGGCTGGATTAGTCCAAAACTCCTACAAGCCCAGGGAGGCTAAAAACTGCTTTATATATTTTAGCCATGTTAGTCTCTCGACTCTGCCTTGGGTAACCTGGAAGTCTCTAAGGCATACTCAAAGGGTTTCAAATCGATGGTAGACCAATGTCTTACATTCCGAACAATGGATTGGATACCCAAATCAAACTTGAAGGCTAATGGGGCACTTTGGGGGAGGTTTAGTGCTGCCCTCAAAACCTTGTTGTCTGCAACACCCTCTGGATCAACACTACTATATCTCCATAGCTCAGCCTTGTATATTGCTGCTACCGCAGCGTGTGCTCTGCAGACTACTAACAGAGGAGAAACAGGATGAAGCGTGGTTTTCTTAGCAAATCTCAGAGTAGCAACCACCCTATGTTTTAATACAAGCATGCTCTTTCTAATCTGACCAAAAATTACTGCTAGATAGGTGGGTTCGTAGATAGTGGAAATCTGTAACTCTCTCAAGAGCCTCACCTTCCAATCTTATTTTCCCTCTAAATCTCCTGTGCAGATGGATTGCCATGAACTTGGTTTTGCTAGCGTTAATATCTTAACCATGATTAGAGCAGAACAGTTTGAACCTAGCTAGTAAAGTTTCCATTCCTCTTGGTATTTTTAAGACTACTAAGGTGCCAACTGTAAACGATAAGCCTTGTGTTTCATACCTCCTAAAACTGGGGAATCATTTTTGCAACCCAACAGCAAGACTACAAAACCATTTATGAAGAGAAGGAATAGTTTTGGGGCCAGAACACACCCCTGCCAAACCCCCTTAGCGACCTTCATTTGGTTGGTTAGTTCACCATTTGATCACCATCTGATTTGGGTGTAATTATTGGTGTGAAGACACACTATAATATCCAGAGGAGGCAATGGGAACCCTAGTTCACTTAGAGTGTGCTAGAACTTTATTCTGGAGACCATATCAAAGGCTGCCTTTAAGTTGACAAAGGCTATGTAGAGGCTATCACTGTTGATATCTATCACTTTCTATGTCAGAGTTGGAATTTGAATACTTTGTCGTCTGTGCTTGTCTTAGAGTGGAACCGTGCTTGGAATTGCAAGAAAATGTTCTTGTCTTCAATCCACTATAAGAGACGGTCTAAAATGTGCTTACAGAAACTTTTCCGGGCTGCATCAATTAGGCTTAATGATAGATAATTTTCCAGATTCAGATGTTAGGCCCTTTTTGTATATGGAACATATCTCTGCTCCTTTCCATGTAGTAGGGATTTGGGCTCCAGCCATAATAGCATTAGCTACTTTGATTAAATAAGGAGCTCAAATACCTGGCTCTGGTATAAAAAGATCCATAGAGATCTTGTCCAATCCGTGAAACTAACCCTCTTTCTGCAAGCTAAAAGCAGGTTCAGTTTCTATCAGGGAAAAAGCACAACTTGGGACATTATCTGGTTCAAGTTCAAATGGAGAGGTTAGTGCTGGAGAATTGAGGCCAGTGTTCTCAAGAGACAGATCAGGAATAGAGGAAGGACCAAAGGTGTCACTGCTATACAGGGTTTGAAATTTGGCGGTCCAGTCTTGGGGAAGAATATTCTTTTCAGGTCTCTATGTGCATGTTTTTGCACCATGGTCAATTATTTGCCAAAAAGTTACCTGGTGTCCAGATCGAACAGCATGCAGGATGTACTCTCATAGATGGCAGTGTCCCAGGTTATTCTGGCCTTCTTTTGGAGTGCCCTATAATTTGCTCTAGGAGGCTGAATCTAACTTGAGGAGCCACCTTTGATAGCTTTAATAAGAGAACTCTTAGTGATCCTGCAAGCCTTATTGTACCTTATAGGATTGACTGGCAAGGACCTAGTCATAGTAGATTAAGGTTTGTTGAAGAAGACATTTTTAGAGGTTAGAAGCACTTAGAGTGGGAACTCATAACAGCTTGGAGTAAGGAGACAGGATTAGTAAATACACACAAAGTTGAATCCAACACTGATACAATTGAGCAAAGTTATCCTCATTATCTGCAATATGCTTCCACCTTATATATCTCCTGTTGTTTGAGATGGATAGGTCCCTGTCAGGGCATCACAAATACGAACGTGTGTGCCCTGGATTGCCCTACAGGGTAAGGTAAAAGGAGAAATGGCCATTCTCAAAACGCTGGATGACTAACATTTCAAAAAGGTTGTGCCAGGACTATGAGTCTAGGAGTATGTAATCAATGTGACTCTGGTAGGTATGCCTTTGAAAAGTGGTTTGCCTCACTAAATCAGAGGATGACCGACTGTTGCAGGCTCTCATATGGCAGAACAAGCAAAGATCTATTACATGCGAAGCCACCTGGGCCAAAGATGATATGCACGGGTCTGATAGTTGCGGAATGCCCCATGGCTGAGCTTCTTCACCAGCATTGTCCCTAAGAAGAGATGAGGGCTATACATAGCTCAAAATAATTTTTTTTAAACTTATACAAAAATAGCACAATAAATTGCTGCAGTGTGAATATTGAATAAAGCATGCTGCTGTCTGAAAACAACATGACAAACAGTAAAGTTTATGCATGACTATTACAAAATCACTGGCTCCCATGAAGGAGCTTTCGACCTGTCTGCACAGTGCTACAAGGCATCATAAGGGTTTGTAAGCACTATGTAAATGCTCTCACTATAACATTCTGCTCAATTGAAGACCTTCAGCCTGATGTTTATGTAACTTGTGTGCCGTTCAAGATTTTCGCCCTCTTAGGCACCAGATATACCATGACTGAACTCTCTCAATGCTGCTTCCCCAATATACTATGCAGTGGCTTCAATGGGTACACTAATCAGCAGCAGCCACTTTCCTCTGCCATTCTTATCCAGCACTAAGTACAGCTGTACCACAAGCACTTCAAGAGCTCCAGGTTTTCAAGTGGATCTAGTTTAAAGCCTTCTTGGCACACTTTAGAGTTTGGCACACAGTTCGGTGACAGTTTTGCAATACTAGATGGAAAAGAAGATCTAATCTTGACACTCTGCAAGAAAACTTACAGAGTGTAAGGTTTATAAGTGTTTTGTTTTAAAAACAAGCTCCAGCTTTGGGAGTTTGTTTTGGCAAAGCAAAAATGTTTGTCACACAGCTTCCTGAATGACAGCTGACATACACCAAACTTTCAGTGCCTTAACAGTGGTTCCTCTGAAGGCACAGAGTTCACAACTGAACATGTGCTATCTCTAAATATGGCAGGTAGTAGTCCATCAGAGTGGTGTATTTATGTCCTTGCCCATCAAACTTTCAATCAGGCCCTCTGTACAGTGTGTCAAACTTTCTATGCAGTGCATTCCCTCTCTTTAATTAAAGTTGATTATCTTTTCACCCCAGTCAATTGCTATGACTGTCTGAGACCATTTTAATACAGTTCCTGAAATTTAGGAGAGTAGACTGACAGACTGTCTCATTTACTGTTTGCAGTTTGTCACTGGATTAACTACAATTACTTATTATTATTATTGCCATCATCATCATCATTATTATAAATAATAACAAGTACTATTATTATTGTTGGTCTGTTGTTGCTATTTTTATTAATAATCCTATAAGGGGCCAACGCTAGAGAGGGCTACAGGGGATCCTCTGTTGCTAGCATCAGAGAATTCCTACTTTTTCCTACTAAGAGGGGGCAATGCAGAATTGCTTCTGCATCAGCCCCACGCCCCCTCCCCCCCATCTGTGATGTTGGCATGCCTTGAGGTGCACTGATGTCACACATTACCCACCAGAGAGGCAGGAAGGAGCAGGTGAGTGCTCTCTCCTGCTCCAGGGGGGGGGGGGATAATGCTGAAAACGGCCTCCCAAGGTTTGAGGGAAGCTTTGTTTGAAAGGAGAGACTTTCCAATTTCAAAAGCAGCCTTACTGAAACTGTTTCCTGATTGTAGCTCACGGTGGCACCATGATCCACAGTCAGGACACCACTAGGCCAACCTGGATGTGTGTTTGTGGGGATCAGCCCTCATGGTAACAAGCTGACCCACCCAGGGCAGGAAGGTTTTCCGCTGGGGGGGCTATCTCGCCCCCAGGGGAATGAAAAAATATATTTTTTATAAAAAAGAATAGAAAAATGAAATTGACAGAGGTGGGCCCTCCTTGTTTATTGGCTCACCCCCCTGAGGGCCCCAAGATATTTTGGGGTAATGAGTGGTCCCAAGGCGAACCACACACTAAGAAAAAGGAGTCGGGGTTGACCCACAGCACATGGGTCCACCCCCTTAGGGGGCCACATATATATTTTTTCAAATGTTTGTTTCCCCCTGGAGGCAGATAGTGCCCCAAAGGGGAAAACACACAGTTCTAAAAAAATATATCTATACGACATATGCCACATAAGTCTACCATCTGCAGATTATGCAGCAGATGATAGAGTTCTGTGACATATGCAGTTTATATGTGTTGGCAAGCAGTGGAAGTGCCTACACAAAGGCTGACTTGCCACCTTTAAGTTACTCATTTATGCGTTTGATTGCTAAACTGGTACTAATGAGGTGAAATGATTGGCGAGACAGTATTACAGTGCTTACAAATGAAAAGAATGAAGTACTTCTATCAAAAAAGTGCTGCATTATGCTGCAGTATTTAGTGTCTCACAATGTGGTGCTCTCCAGACATATAATTCCAGTGACCTCTGTGATTGCAATGTGAAATTCACAACACATGCGCATAAAGTTGCAGGGGCTACTATGTGAATGTGTGCTTCTTGAGATCAAAAGTAGATTTGTAGCTTTGGGACATTTCTTTATACTGGCAGTGACCCAGCATATTCCCCAACAATAAAGGTTTACATAATCATGACAAAAGTATGCTATAAAACTGGGTTTATGGAAATCTGAACTAATATGGTGTCTATTTTCTTTGTTTGTGTCGTTGGAGAAACTGCAGATTCACCAAAAATGTATGTTTTTGTTTATTTACTGTTGCACATATCTCACAGTGCATACACCCAACAACTGATTTAGAACAATACTTCTGCATTCTACATAGTCAGCACAGATGGCATCTCAGTGAATGACTGCTGACAAAACCCTAACTTGGGTTATGGAGGACAGCTCTGAAGCAGGATCAGAGACTTAGAAAGAAGATACTGAGAAAGCATCTAAATGAGAGGAAGATGCAGCAGAATCTGGAAGCAGTTTCTCAGTCGACAACTCATCTTCCAGTTATTCTGAAGGACATGATGATGGCAGTCATGCTGTCCCTTGGCATGCACACTCTGTGCAACGGAGTGACCATATTAGGATACAGTATACAAACAAACCTTGCAGCGGAAAGCACAGATTCACAGGCGACACTGGATGTAAAGTCTCTTTCTGAGGGAGCATAAAGGCACTCTAGGTCCTCATTCTAGAGCATCCCAACAGATTACTGTTTTACATGAGGAGCTGAAGATATTTCTGGGCCTTACGCTAAAAATGGGATTAGTGAACAAATCAAGCTTGCAGACCTACTGATCTAATTGCATGGTTTGGGTAACACCAAGCTTCTCACTGTACATCAGCAGAGATTCATTTTTTCTATTGCACTGTATTCTGCATTTCAATTACAATTCTGCTGCTTTGCCACAAGACCAGCCAGACCATGAGGGGTTGTTCAAAATTCAGCCTGTCATGGAACATTGGCCTGCCAGGTTTGCAGAGATATATACTCCTGGAAAAATACAGAGATTGATGAGTCTGCGATCCTGTACAAAGGGCAGCTGCTGTTCAGGCATCACATTGCTAGCAAAAGAGCTCGCTATGGTATCAAGTTGTACCTGCTGTGTGAGAGCCCTACTAGCTATGTGTTGGACTTGGCCCTTTTTGCAGGTTCATCCCTGAACTTTTTGCCTTCCTCCTGTATTTTTTCTGACCTGTTGTTGGCTGTTTTATGACTCTGGGCACTTCACCACTGCTGATGAGTGCTAAAGTGCATATGAATGGATTAGTGACTCCCTGATTGGATTATTTAATTTACTGGTCAGTCCCTAGTACAGTGCACCATGGGTGCCCAGGGCTTGTAAATCAAATGCTGCTAGTGGGCTTGCAGCACTGGTTTTGCCACCCACAGAAGCAGCATGTAAAGTGTGTCTAAGGCCTGCCATTGCAGAGCCTGTATGCAGTCTGGTACTGCCATGTTGACTGGGCAAGTGCACCCACTTGCCAGTCCCTAAGCCTTCCCTTTTCTGCATATTAGTCACCCCTATGGTAGGCCCAAGGGCAGGGTGCATTGTAGGTACCAGGTAGGACATACCCTGGTGTGTGTGGCATGTCCTAATAGTGAATTACAGCCATTTTCGTTTTTCACTATTGCAAGGCTACCTGTTCCCCACAGGCCAGAATGGGCAGTTTGATTATTACAGCTTATAATCCTAACTGACTCAGGGAACCAGGTAGAAATTCAAGTTTAGTATGCCTGATCTCAGAAGGATAAAATACATCTTTTAGTGAAGTTGGTTTTAACATTTTGTGTTTGAAAATACCACTTTTAGAAAGTAGGTATTTTCTTGTCTAACCATCTAAGCCTGCCTCTGCTAGGTTGTGTATTCCTTGTCTGGAGTTTGAGTGACAGGGGCTGGGGGATTCCAGCAGACACGGTGAGTCAGCATAGGGCTGAATAGAGAGATCTGCATGTAGATGGGTGGGAGGAGTTGCACCTGGGACCCGAATAGGGCTGTGCCTTCCCTCCACAATGCTGGCTCCACCTCCTGTGGTGCGTCTGATGTCCCTGGCCTGCACTGTGAAAGAAAAGAAGGAGTCTTGTCAACAAAGTGCTCCAAGACTGACCATAACTGGTTTGGACTAGGCAAAGGCCTCTCTGCATTCAGAGAACAAAGGGAGAATGAGTATAAAAATCCCCAGAATTTTAGATCACTTTTGGAAACAAGAAGAACCTTTGCTGAGAAGAAGAACCAGAGAAACTGAGGTGGAGACTATCCCTAAACTGAGTGCTGTTTGGGGGATTGGCCTGCAGTGGTTGCCTGACTGCCAAAGAAAGGAGAAAGGAACTTTGTGTGTACTTTTGATTTCAACTTGTGAAGGATCTCCAAGGGCTTGAGATAGAGCTTTCCTCCTGCTGAAGTCTCAAGGGCAACAGACTTCACCCATCAGCTCCCCAAGAGTTCTTTTGAAGTGCCTACTGCTGTGTGGGGCCTTCTGAGGGACTGCGTGTCGCAAGCAGGTGGAAGCGTGACTCAAGAAAAAGAAGCGTGCTGCAACCGCTGTCGTCGCATCACTGGAGAAGGGCGTCACCGCTGTAGCTGTCGCATCGCCGAAGTGTCTCGCAGCACCGGAGAAGAGTGCTGCCGTCACACCAGACGCCATCGCATCACCGGAGAAGCGTGTCGCAGGGCCTGTCGCGGCTCAGAAGAATCGTTGAGTCGCCGCACGGCCGTTGGGGGTGCACCATCGTGTCGCAACCAGAAGAAGACGCCATTTTGTTTCATTGCACCGGATCTTCATTGCATCACAGCGTTGCGGGTCGCACCGCGAAGGAAGCACAGTAAGAAACCGACACATCACCTCCCCATGCCGAGAAGAACTGACGCATCCCCTACGCATCGGTAGGGACCCGACGCATCACCATTCTTGCGTGTAAGGAACCGACGCATCACCTTCCCTGCAACACTTTTGTCGTATAGCGTTACGCATCCAAAGGTATATTGAACTTAAAGTGTTGCATTTGCCACCTTAAGAAAACTAAGCTATTTCTACCATTTTTAAAGTACAGTATTGTGGATTTTTGTCGTTTGTGGTCTTGTGATAAGTCTATATAAAAATACTTATTTTTATACTACAACTTGTGTGGTGTCCATCTGTGGTGTTGTCACTGGATTACTGTATGTGTTCACAAATGTTTTACACACTGCCTCTGAGATAAACCTGTTTTCTCATGCTAATCTACCAAGGGGGTGAGCAGGGGTTATTTTAGGAGTGTACCCCTTACCCTGACTAGACGCAAGGGTCCCTATTTGGTCAAAGGTACCTACCTCTGCCAACTAGAGACCCCCAAATCTTACACTATGTGTACAGCTTTAGAGTGTATACATGGAAGGACTCCAATCTAAACCCTGTAGGTTGCAATCCCATGATAGGAGTCCCGAGAAAGAATTATGGGAGCTTGTCTACCCATTCCTTCACAATGGTTATAAACGGGAGTATAGCTGTTCAGTGAGCTGCATAAAGCTGCCACTATGGCATGCAGTACAGTTCATTGTTGCTGCAAAGAATTTACACAGGAGCTTGTTTGTAAGAAGCTCCAAAAATCCCTGAGCACTGCATTGTATTCGAACAAACTGCTTGCAGCCAAGTTCTCTGATAGGCGTGATGTGTATATGCTCACTGCAATTCATGATAAGAGCACTTCTCCTGTCAAGTTTTGGGGTCAGGTGGCTGAAGTTCACAAGCCAAACTGTACGCTTCATTACAACAAGTACATTGGCGGAGAGGATAAGAATGACCAGGTTATTTAGCCATAAAATGCAAGTCATAAACCTTGAAATTGTTATAAGAAGCTATTTAGCTACCCGATCTAGACGGCAGCCTACCTATGTTGTTTATCAACATACCACCACAGGAAGACTCATGTATTTTCTAGACTTTCGGTTGACCATGATTGTAAGTCTCACAGCAGCCAATAATGCAAAACAGGCCACTCAGGAGAAGCACACCTTTGCATTATATAATGCCGCCTGGTGGTTTGGCACAATGCAAAGGTGTCCTTACCCCGAGTAATCGATTTACCTCTATGGGACCATCTAAGTAACCAGGCAGCCCATTTTGCATTGTTGCTTTTGTCTAGAAATACTCTTGTATGTGGAGGTGTTACCATTTTCTCCACTCAATACAAAGGTGTACGTCTCCCGAATAATTTGTTTACCCCACCGGAACGGTCCAACTAACCGAGTGGCCTGGTATACATTGTAGACTCTATAGAAGTATTCTTGCACTGATTGCTTACATGATACCTTATTGAAGGGCACAAGATTCCACAGTTTCTCTGGATCTTTAGTCAGATGTCTTTTGTAATAATGAAACTCTACACTGAGAACAACACCCTCCAAACTAAGACATTCTACAAACCTACAGCAAAGAACAGCATTCTTTCTTACAACAGCTTTCATCCTCGCCCTTAGAGAGACAATCTGCCATACAGTCAATTTTGGTGCCTTAAACACAACTGCAGTCGACTGGAGGACTACAAAACACAAGCAAAAGAATTGGGGCACAAACTTGAGATGAGGAACTACCCCTTAAAGACCATAAGGAAATGCGAGAAAAGAGCCCGCAACCAACCTAGGGAGAGTCTACTTGAAAATACTTCACGAGAAATACCAGAGGATTTACTGAACTGTGTCACCACATACAATACGTCAACGAACACTGCAAAGAAAATCATAAATAAGAACTGGAGGATCCTTACACCAAATACCCTACAATGGAAAAAACCCAGATTCACAAACAGAAGGACGTGAAACATTAAAGATTTGTTAGTTTACACAAGACCTGCTCCGATCATGAAGAAAGAAACCATTACTGCAGCATGGAACCTGAGCCCTGTAATAGGACACTATCCGTGTGACTCATGCTCAGTTTGCAAACTGACCAGAGCAACCAAGAACCTACATCTTCTACCTAACTTCACCTGGACGTTACGTCCTCACACAAACTGCAATAGCACACATGTGGTTTAAATGATCGTGTGTCCCTGTGAACTAAAATACATAGGAATGACATGCCTCAAAGTCGAGCAACATATATGTGAACATAAGAGCAACGTGAACTGTAAGAGAGCAACTACCAAGATCAGTAAGCACTACATCGAAAGTAACCATAGCACCGATGACCTCAACTGGGTAGTTCTGGAAATACTACACATTAAGACCAACAATGCTGAACAAGTTCTTTTTTAAAAAGAACAGCGTTGGATCCATCGTCTTAAGACAGATACAGTGGGAAAGAATGATAATATTCCTTGGCACGCATTAACATGAGTCCCCACACATTATCAATCATTAGATCACTTAGTCGTCAACATTGGGACACCATGGTCCCCCGATCTATTCAAACAAAGTGATACGCATTTAATGAACAACACGAAACAAGCATAGACACAAGTTCACTGTGAAACTGAAACATGATAACAGAATTTGATTTTAAACTTATTAAATATATGCAATAATTTCAAAATCAGTAAATATAGAAATAACCCAACAATTTGTCATATAATGACTTCCATCCCACCTTAGAATTATTCCTATTTAGAAATGATACATTGATTTAACATTACTATTATTGTCAGCCATTTGTAAGCTGAATTACCCTCGGTACCAATCGCCTAACTATTTCCAGAATAGTCTTTCCACCATTTTACCAACCACGAATGCCAACCATCTATCTTCAGAAGAGTCCCTCTACTATTTCTCCCCAGCACCCTAGATCAATGGGAGCTTTGCACGGGCCCGTGTCAACCGGGGCATTGCGCACAGAGCCAGAACAAGCCAGTATCTTGCAGGAACCAGTGAGCTGCCGTCAGGAAACCATGCGACAATGAAATACGCTACAAGTAAGACGTGACTAATCCTTTTTAATTTTCACAGAATTGGGTTTTCACTTGCTCAGCGGCACCCTGAGGAAGCCTAGTACAGCGTTAAGAAGGTAACTAAATATCACGATATCACGAGCAGGTCACATTGGTTAACGCATGTGCACTGAACAGTGGTCTTATCTTGAACCACAAATCTTTGTGTACTAGAATGGCCCCACAATGGCATTTACTTATTTTTAAGTCACTAGATGACATGAAGTAAAATAACGGCCCGCGCCCACACGACCAGGGCCTTGATAAACACTTGGCACATTTATGAATATGGTTAACTGTCTCCATCACTCCGACCGGTCTGATAAGAATCACGCAGACTGATCATTCTATTCTCTGTAGAACAACCTTGAGAAAGTCGCCATTTTAACCTGATTATGTGAAGTTTTCCCACATTAACCTTTGCACCAATTAAACGCATGCTCTGACTTATTACAGTCATAGAGTTTTGAGATATGATTAAGTGTAACTGTTCCAGTAACCACCATGTACAGTAAATTAAACATGGGTTGTCACTCGTCAGTAGAATGAAAGGGAAGAGACACAACTGCGCTTTTTTCTTTTCAGTTACCGATACTACTGATCTGACTTCGCAAAAACAAGAGTGGTAAGTTTACCACCATACCAAGAGCCATAATGCGCTCTTGATCACACCTCGGTCCTGACAAAAGCCTCTAGAGTATACCACGAGGCTGAAACATGTTGACCAACGATAGTGCGGTAGATTAGTAACAGGATCTACATACGCACCACTTTGTTTTTAATTTCCCACATCACAACTTTCCCCAATAAATACCTGTGATGACGTGGTGTAGGGGATTTTAACCCACTATACTAGAGCACACACACGCCCTCTTTTCATTTCTGGATCCTACTGACAAACCAGTTGGTCTTCCTCCAGGTGGAGGTCAGCCTATACACAATAATAAAAACCCAATGATCGTGCTGTAACAGTACGCTAAGGCAGAGAATCAAGATATACCGCCAATCGCCTGTGTACGTTTATGAGGGTTTTTATGATGGTTCCCACACAACCGAGACCCTGGTTACACAGGACAAGTGGTCCATTCTCCTCCTCTTTTTCTGATTTTTTTGTATAAAATCCTATGCAAAATTCAAATCTTTCCAGTGTCTTGTTCTATGCTGTTGTACATGTATTTGTTCACTGTCTACTTTGAGCACTGTATCTGCACTAATTTGGATACATAATGTAATGTATACTGTCCTTATGATAAAAATGTGAAACTCATCATCATTCAAGATAGTGAGTCATGTTCCCTTTTTCAATAACATTGATTATGATTCAAGTTACTAATTGAGTTTTCACACTTTCAATGCAAAAGTTGAAGTGTCAGTGAAGGAGTACCACAGGACATTTGTTGGGCTTATTACTTTAAGAAACTTAGGCAGTGGTGCCCAGCATGCTTGCCTCAGTTTGAAAGATAGATATGCTCAATCATCATCATCAAGTCTTTATTTCGGCCACTGAGGGCCATAAAAGATACAATAGATACAATAACAATTAAACAATAAAACGTGCACAATAAAAAAGACATTTTGTAGATGAATTATTATCTAACATGGGATGATAGACTCATAAAACCAGTCTAAAAATATTTAGAGTATAAATTTACCTAGTCATGAGGCGATTACGAATAAACCAGGCTGTAGTTAAAAATTTGGCTACGGCACATACAATGGGGGCAGACAGATCAGATTTTAGGATTCTATATGCAGGACGGTATTCCTTAGAGCCTAGATATGCTCAATCAGTTTGAGGAATGTAGGCCTCGGAGGCATTTTCAGAAACCACTATCCTGCATCTACAAACTGGAAGGAACTGGATTTTGTTGAGTGAGTGTAATACAGGTGAATGTGTCAGGACTGAGCTCCTCAATTCAAGTGTGAGCAGTTCTCTTACCAGTTCCAATGTAAGGCAGAAGACACAATGTAGGAATTCACAGTCTAATTGGAGCCAATTAGTTGCCAGATGGCGCATTCCACATGTACATTCAATCATATACACAACATATGATGCTTCACCTGTTATTCTGTCAGTAATATTGAATGTTTTCCCTCTAAAGTCTTCAATACTGGATATTGATTTTCCAATTTTACAAGCCTTGCATTTTCCACAATGGGTGAATCCTTTTTGTTTTGCTGTTAACCACGTTGTTGGTTTTTTTGGCGCAAAATGGCTATTTACCAGTTTATCCTTTAAAGAAGCGACTTTGCGATAAGTTATATTTGGTTTTTCTAAGACATTCCAATATTTTGGGAGAATTTTGCGGATCTTGAAACTCTCTTTGCTGTAAGTTAAAATAAACCTGGTTGTATCATCTGTTTGTTTTTAGTTTTTGTTAATGAGAGTTTCTTCTCGAGAGACTGTTTTGGCTCGTGTTAGACCTTGTTCCACATCCCTGTATTTGTATCCTCTTTCCATGAGTCAGTTTTTGCTTTCTTCAAAGCTCTTTTCAGCCATCTCATCGGTGTAGCAGTTTCTTCTCATTCTTATAAACACTCCATATGGGATGCTTTTTTATTAGATTTGTTGGATGGAAACTTTTTCCATGGAGAATGCTGTTGATAGCAGTTGGTTTTCGGTAAACTTTTGTTTGTATTTGCCCATCTTCAATTTATATCTGGACATCAAGATACTGAATTGATTTGGAACTGGTGTTATAGGTGAACTTTAGTCCAACTTCATTGATGTTTAAGATGTCAATACACTTTTTAAAGTCACTTGGACTACCATTCCAAATCAAAAGAAGATTGTCAATGTATCTTAGCCACAGTTCTATCTTGGCTGTGTGTCCTTCATTTTCTTCTTTCCATGCCACAAATTTCTCCCACCAGCCAATGGTCAAGTTGGCGTAGCTGGGTGAAAAAGATATTCCCATGGCAGTACCACGTCTCTGATTGTAAACTTTGTGATTGAAGAGGAAGATATTATTTTTTAGGCATAGTTCTACCATTTCCAACAACCTCTCCGTGTGTTTCATTTCCTGGATGTTTCTCTGTTGTAAGAAGTATTCCACTGCTTTGAGTCTGATATCATGGTCAATCGATGTATATGGGGATACAACATCGATGTTTACTAGTTGAAAGCCTTTCTGCCATCCCATATTCGACAGTATTCTTAGAAAGTCCCCCGTATCCTTGATGTAGGATCTGAGGTTCATTACTATGGGTGACAAATATTTGTCCACATAAATAGAGATGTTTTCATAAAGGGATTGACAGCTTGACACTATTGGTCTGCCTGGCGGATTGATGAGTGTTTTATGGACTTTGGGAAGAAAATATATTGTGGGCATCAGAGGACTTTCATTGTATAGGAATCTGGCTTTGTCATCATTTAGGAGACCATTGGTTCTCCATTTTTGAATTTTTCTTTCCAGATCTATGGTTAGATCATTGATAGGATTTGATGATAATTGGATGTAGTTCTGTTCTTCTCCCAGTTGTCTCATAGCTTCCTCAATATAGTCTGTTGTATTTAAAATCACCACATTTCCCCCTTTGTCCGCTGGTTTGATTGTTATTTTATCATTTTTCATCAGGTTTTCTAATGCCAGGCGTTCTTTTTTAGTTAGGTTTTCATTTCTAGTTGTTGATGTGATGTTTTCCATTTTTTCCAATTCATTTATTACTAACTCGTGAAATTGATCTATCCTATTCCCTGGACTTAAAACAGGACAAAATTTCGACTTTGGCTTCATTCCAGATTTTCGATATTTGTCAGTGTCTATATTCAGATCATCTGATACTTGTGTCTCTGTCATTTCCCCCTCGTTATGATTAAATGCAAGGTCATAGATGGTCTTAAGATTAGTAGTATGTTCTATAGACAAAGTATTTTCTTGTATAGCGGCTGTGGGTTGCTCTTGTTCTCCTGTCCTCAATTGTCTTGCAAAAAACTTTTTTAGTTTTCATTTTCTAGTATATTTGTATGGGTCTATTCTTGTTTCCACATAATCATGGCGTTGTTCTGGACAAAAAGAAAGGCCTTTATTTAGAACGCTCTTTTCTGCTTCAGTAAGTGTACATTCGGAGAGGATAATGATTAGATTTTCTTTCATCTTGGTATTATTTATTTTTTTGCCATTCTGTTGCGCAGAGGGTGATCTTCTATTTTTTCCTTTTCCTCTGCAATCGAAGACAGGAGAACAAGAGCAACCCACAGCCGCTATACAAGAAAATACAAAGGTCAGCCTGACAGACACTCTTCTTGTTCAGGTCACGCAGCCAGGAACCAGGCATAGGCTAAATGTGAAGTCCCTGGCTGCCAGAGCAGAACTTTGCCAGGCTGATTTCACATCCCTGTGGGCATGACCTTATCAGCCTGGGAAAAATACCTTGAGGCACTCCCCCTGACGACAAGAGTCACAGATTGTCTTGGACCTGGACGCTTCAGTTTTAAGGCCCAAGTGTCCATGGCTGGGTGTCAATCAGTGACACCTCGTCACAAAGTGGTATGGGATCAGCAGTCTCACTAACCCCTTCCCACTCTGTGATAAGTGAGGAACTGCTGCCTCTTCTCTGACCTAAGGCCAGCCAATGAGAAGAGGCAGAAGCCCCAACCCTCCTGCGACCTACCAAGTTTCCCTCTCTGGGAGCTACAGTGCAGGTAGTTTTTTTTTTTTATGTTTGATGCGTGCTTGCGTGTATGTATGAATTTGTTGCGAGTGTTGTGAATGTGTGTGTGTGTGAGCGTGTTTGTGAATGTATGGGTGTGAGTGAGTGTATATGTGTGTTTGTGTGGCCCACCCGGCCCTCTCCATGCTAAAATTACTGACTGTCACTGCTTGGGAGTTGTGGTTTTCTTCTAGTGTAACTAAATCGCCTTATGTCTACATTGACAACTCTACCAGGTTATGTGCTAGATTTTTAATAGCTAGTCAATGTGGCAGCTGACAGTGTTGTTAGTGGCTGCAATTATCAGGGTTCTTTGTGGTTGTAATTTCTTTTGGCCCTATTCGTGGGGAGGATACTCAATAGGCTTCCACGAAAGCTATCCTCAAACTGTTCTTGTCTATCGGATTATGCGTTGATTAGCTGTCCTTTAACAGTTTGCAGGCATGACAGCTAATAGCAACTCCCACAATCCTAGTACTTTGGGAGTATTCACAACATTTTGATTTGCAATCCCAACACTAATTTATCCACAATACTACTCCCAAAAGTTACGCCTATTAGCACTAGAGTGGTTATAGAAAATTGGATTTAGGTGTAGTCTGCTGTGTATCTTCAAGTCCAAAAAGCAACTAACACACTGTCAAAATCATTGGATGATTTCATCAGTAATGTCCTACATAATGTAATTTAAGATGTCATCAGTGATGACATCAATGATGCCATTTAACATGTCATGAATGGCTTAATATGTGAGGTCATAAGTAGTGTGTGACAGGAGTGCAAGTTATAGTCAGTTTACTGAACTGTGCAGTGTTATTTTTGTTTTTTGAAAGTTACATTCTGTGAGTCTTCCTCACCTGACTATAATGTCAATTTAACATTTGTTTTTGTCAGTGAATATATTTATATATGTATATACTATTTTTTTTATTGGTTCGGCGAATAGGCCTCAAAGCCTCAGTCTTGATCACATCCTTTTGAGAACTCCACAGGGTTTTCCATCTAAGTGAGCTGCGATGACTACAGTTATTTAAAAAGAAAAGAAACAGCAGAATGAAAACAGAGACTAAGTGGCCGACTGGTCAAATAAACTGGCATGCATGCCTGATAATTGCCTGAGTTCAGCATGTTACTACGATAGCATAGGGAGGCGTTAAATGCATCTACGAAATGTACTATCACAGGCACTGCTCTGGGCAAGTTTTATTCATTGATGAAACAGCAAGGCCTTGTGAGATAAAGATGATAGAAGGCGCGCTATCAGGTGGCAGGCTGGGTAATTACAACGCTCTATTTGGGCTCTGGCGCGATGGCGCGCGCGATAACTAGAGGATAATGAAGAAAGAGAAACAGTGATAATGCTTCCGCTTAAATGGTGGAAAATAGGCTCGCTCCTTCCGCAGAGGCCGCCGAGTGCCCATGGGGACTTTGAACTTCCTGCCGCCTTTAGTTTTCACCCACAAGGAGAAAATACGCACGTACTGCCTCCCGCTTGCTCTTTCTTATTTCTTTGCTAAACGTATGTCTGGCGGGACAAAAGGAAAACTGAAAATAAATCCAGGCGATGTGTGGAGAATATGACCTTTGCAAATTACTCAGAAGGTCTCGAAGTAATTATTATAAAATAAAAATATCAGCACTCGTTCCTGCCCTCACAAAGATGCAAGGACCGTTTTTCTTTCTTTTAAATGGAACTTTGGGCAACATGTTGAGGGATCATGCTTCATAAAAGGTCACCTAAAATATTTCTAATTACATTTTTTTGTTACACCGAACAAGCCAAATGCCATTTGTTTTCAGTGGAGACGAATTCAGGGTGCAGCAAAAGAAGCAAGTGGCTTTATAAACATGCAGGTACATGTTAAATTTCCTGATAAACAATGTGAATTGACAGACTCAAGAATCATTATAAATGTTTTAACAATCACAAATTCTGGTAGCTCTCCTTGATTGTCTCTGCAACGGAATGCGTGTAATTTGGCAGAAGCTGGAGCTAATTACATTGTTTTTGCTTGGTGCATAAATTAGAGAACACAACAATATAAAATGGTTTTCCATTTCCGCATAATTCTTGTGCCCATGAACATACGCTATAGTACAATATTTTAACCAACAATACGTTGTAATATACTTATTTTCCCTGTTGTGGTGCATATTGTTTTCAGAAACCGTACACATAATTGTCCATGCATTCTTGATGAGGTTCTTACCTAAACCCTGATTATGGACCCCTATGTTACTACAGCAGTAAACAAAAGAGCACAGCATGACCATCAGTGAGTCTAGTAATTTCCACAATTGTAACACGGCAGGGAAGAAAGGAGGTCTGGAAATCTAGACAGTTTACTCATTGTTTTTCACCACTTTTGGGTTCCAAATAGCCCTCCCACCACCCTCCTTTAGCAACCTTCCTGAGCTGGGGCAAACACTAGATCTAGCACACATTGATGTGATGTACTGCTACAGGATTAAGCCTCAGAGAAGCACTGGGTTGATACACACAGACCTCTCAAAAGTCTCCAATGACCTCTTTCCTTGTGTAAATACTATGAAATATGTTTCTCCTTCCTAGCTGATATTCTGGAATACTACTCTGCTTGAAAAAAAATATTTCAGAAACGCTAAGGGCCATATTATCAAGGATCGGCGATAACATTATCGCCGCTTTAGCGGCAGGAAACTGCCGCTAAAGCGGCGATAATGGTCTTGATAATATGCCGCAGAGAATTCCCATAGAAGCCCATGTTGACACCAGAACATGGACTTCTATTGGAATTCACAAGGGCATATTATCAAGCCCATAATTGCCGCTTTAGCGGCGATAATGTTATCGCCGATCCTTGATAATATGGCCCTAGGTTTGGTTAAAACTCTAAATTTTCTGCCTCAACCCTGAGCACAGATAGCATCACTCAGATTCTGTGGTATGCTTACCGGGTGGGGAAAAGATTGTCCACTGTTCTCCGTTCTTTGTATGTTCTTGTCCTAGAACAATTGAGTCTTCATGATCAGTGAAGAGGGCTGGTTGTCCAGCTGCCATGGCATCATTCAGTTTAATTTTCCCTCATCTTCACACCAAATTTAGTAGAATTTATATAGTTTTTTAAATTATTGACCTCAGGTCCTAGTTTTTGATAGAAATGAGTGACAACTACATGGTGGTAAAGGGCTGCTAACAGTCATGAACAAGCATGAATATCTTCTATGTCTCTTTATTCAAACCCTTTCCTGGTCTTTACAAGGGCATAAGTCAAGCTGTAATGTGGTTTCTGCCATAACTACTCTTATAAAATGTATTAGAGAGTATAGAGACGGCTCTCTAATACCTCTTATAAAAAGTTGTATAGGTAGGTTGAGTCCCATTGCTTAATTTAGTTCACTGGAATCTAAAAGTAATTTTGGAGCTTACTAGAGAAATTGCTGAACAACGGCTCTATCGTTCCACAGGGACTCAGCCACAGAAGCATTATGTCTGGAGGTGGGCTCAAGTCACTAAACACTGATATGGAAATTCTAACAGAAAATTGCTTTTTAGGCTTGGATGGAGACAACGGCCATTCAGTAGCAGGCACGCCTCTTAAGGAGCTGTTGCAATACATTCTTTATTCGCTCAATATTAAATCTAATGGGTTCACTGAAATTGGTGTATAATAAACCCATATTAAGATGAGACTGAAGGAAGTATCGATGCAGATGTCAGTAAAATCTGACCTAAAGCATGTACCAGATAAAAATTGTTCAAACTGTTAAGTAAGCACAAGTTAAAATGTGCTAACCAATTCTTGCTGATTTAAAATCCAGATGTCTGTTATTGCGAATACATTTAGGCCTTGCACTGTTAGTCGATCAGTTTAAAAGGAGGGATATAAATATGAATGGGGAAAAATAGAATTGTGAAATATATAAGGTACCTTGGTAAACGTGTTGTTAATGTGGCCAAAATATGTAGACTTTAGATTATGACATCTATAGCTCTTTCTTAAAATTATTTCTATTTCCCCCATTGAGAGATATTCCCGAAGTGGTAATTTTAGTTGCTAAATTTCTAAGAGTAATTTTTATTTAAAACTCCATCTTGAAGGGAGAATGCATAATATTTTTTTCAGCTGTGATTATTGGTTGTTCTTCTCATGCAGCTGATTGACTTCGATGACACTCAAGTCATTCTCTTCTCTAAAATGGCACCAATTCATGTGGTACCTCACTGTAATAAAGCATATGACCATGTTCAAGCTAATGGCACATGTGCTGGCTAGCAAGACTGACAAACCATCACAAAGGAGATACTGAGTTATCTGAAAGTCACTTTAAGTAAATTCTGAGGCACCTCACAATGACCGCCCAGATATTTTTCAAGTTGTCATAGATTGATGCCAGAATAATACGAAAGATGGAGTAATATGTGGCATCATGTTAATATCACATTCAATGTCATATTAGGCAGATTGTTGTTGGCTAGTTACATGAGTTCTGAAATTATAGATCAGATGTATGAAGTCCAAGGTGAGTGTATTATGATCTGTGTAATTTGTGGACAACTAAATACCCCAAAAACAGAAGCTATTACTGTCACTAATTAATGCAGAATTCTGGCTAGAATATTGATTGTGTTTTTGTTGGGTTGACCCAATAGGCAGAGAATTGCATAGTAGTTCCATAATCCCTGTTGCACCATACCCGCCCCCATCATGGCACATAGCAGAGGATTAAAGGTATATCTGTGAGTAAAGATGTGCGACATACATTTGAGAATGCTTTAATAATTCAACTGATTATGCTATCCATTTTTGAGGGGATTATGCTATTTACTTCTGAAGAAGATATTAAATGGTTAAAACTGTTTTATGTTAGAATAGTGAGTACAGAAATAGAATGGCCTATATATCAAGAACCAAAACAACTTAAAGATAAGTATATGTAGGTAAGTCTACATTTTCCATTCTAATTCGAAAACCACGCACCTTGAAGATAGGTATATTGTCAAGGAGCATAGGTTGCGTCATGTATAGCACACATACACTGCCATTTTATACTTAGCTTCATGAGATTGTGGTAGTCAATACTATGACTACAATATTATTGTAGGATGTTACTCTATTCACAGTATTCCACTAGTACACCCATTGAAACAGTGAAAACATTAAAAAAATAGCTGGATGTGAAATTCAACCATATGGCTGTAAGCCCATTCAAACTCCTGAGTAGTAATGCTTGTACGGGAATCTATGGAATGGTGAACACTCTAGGCAGGCATTTTCTTGCTTTTTAAATGTATCTTAATAAAGTAAATGGGGGATTATTATCAAATAAGGCAACTGTAGCATTAATTCAAATTGTATGAATTTCACCCTGTTAAATTATAATGAAAGCGTAATATATTTCTTGATAGTGTTGAGTAATCTAGACATTTGTTGGTCAAACCCAACTGACAAACTTTGACACAGTAGTTGGTGAGCATGGTGATGCACCAGGGACTCTAGAAAATGTTGGGAAATGATTTAGGAGATTAAGCTGGCAGAATCTCTTGTCTTAATGGATAGCTAGCCTATGGTTTATAGTTATAATGCTTGCACTGACATAATATCAACCCATAAAATAATAAAACACAAAAACATTGAAAATTAAATATCGATAACAAAAATATTGACTCCGTATATCAACTCCGCATCCTTAACTATTTATATTTATTTATGTGTATACATACCTATATATATATATATATATATATATATATATATATATTACCTACTGGCGGTCGCCAGTAGGTAGTTATAGTTAGGACCAAGTTTCCATAGGAAGAGCATTTTTTGTTTTGCTTATAACTTTGGCGTTGTTTGATGAATCTTCATGAAATTTTCCAAACAAATCTTTGTTCATATCAGCTCCTATGTTGAAAGCTTGCGGGTAATTCGTCAAGGGGGGCCAAGAAAAAAGGGGGGTTCCAAAACGTGTTTTCTCCATGCAATTTCCATAGGAAACTTTAGACAAGGCTACAGGTCGAACGGGTGAACGGAATTACCCCAAATTTGGCAGGGAGAAGGGTCTTGGACTAGAAAGCACGCTTATGTTTATTTGGTGTAAATCCGTTCAGTAGTTTTGGAGAGATATCAAAATTTACAGATATCGATATTTGGGAATTCTGCCATCTGATTGGCTGAGGCGTTACGAGCACAAGCTTGCTGCTTATTGGCTGCGAGCGGTGTGAGCGGTTGCAAGTAGGATGTGTTGGCAGCCATTTTGTGATTCTGTCGAAGCGAGTAAGGGGAAAAAAGGGCAAAAAAAAGTAGGAAAGAGGAGGGTAGAAGCACTGTAACCTCTGTGGGGTCTTTAGGGTGTTGTATTCAGGGGTGCGAAGCGAACTACTCATCCCTACTGGTCTGAAAGTGCTGGGCTACAGAAATTAAGTGAGGTATTGCTTAGATTCTGATGCTGCTAAGGTGAGCTGCTGCGGGACTCAGGGATTAAAGCGTGAGCCCAAACTGTGTGTATCATGCTGTGAAGTCATGTGCCCTCTCTCTGTTGCACCACACCTCTGGAAGTAGGATCAGCATGTGTTTATACCTACTAGGACGAACTACTGACCCCTAATGGTCTGAAAGTGCTGGGGTACGGAAAATATGTGAGGTGTTGTCTAGAGTCTTATGCTGCTAAGCTGAGCTGCTGCCCGACTCGGGGATGAAAGCGTGAGTCCAAACTGTGTGTCATATGCTGTGAAGTCATGTGCTCTGGCCGCTGTCCCACATCTGTGCAAGTAGTGTCAGCATGTAGTTATACCTACTCGGAGGAACTTTTGTTTTGAACATTGTGACTTGTGTATGGTGCTTAGGGGGTGTTATACAGGGAGTGCGAAGGTAAATTTGCGCGTATCAAATCAATTTGGTATTTGTAAAGTGCAAACTAATCACTCGTACGGGTCTGATGGCACTGGGGGCGTAAGCTGAGCTGCTGCCGGACTCGGGGATAAAGCCGCTGAACTACTGACCCCTACCGGTCTGAAAGTGCGGGGTACGGAAATTAAGTGAGGTATTGCCTAGAGTGTCATGCTGCTAAATTGAGCTGCTGCTGGACTCGGGGATGAAACCGTGAGCCCAAACTGTGTGTCCTATGCTGTGAAGTCATGTGCTCTGGGTGCTGTGCCACACCTGTCCAAGTAGTGTCAGCAATATTTTATACGTAGTAGGAGGAAGTTTTGTTTGGAACTTAGTAACTTGTATATGGTGCTGGTAAGTGATTCGCTGCACTGCCAAAGGCAGTGCCCCCAGGACATGCAGCAGACGTGCAAGGTATAGGTGGACGTGAAAGGAGTTGACCATGTGTTCGGGCTGCCCTGCTATGCGTCAGTGGCTCTGCTTGTAGCTGCACTGGCTTGCCGTGTGCCAGTCTTGTGGATGAAATGGCACAGCTTGGTGCAATGAGCCGGGTCTGTGTGCAATGGGTGCAGGACAAGGTTGTGGTGGGAGTACGTGTGAAGGCCATTTCACACACGCTAACTATGACGAAGGACTTTTGAGTGTGGGATGTCCACTCGTTGTTCTCAAATCGGGCAGTGCGTAGTGTGGGAGATGGATGCAAATATTATCGTATCTGTCAGGGGGGGCTGGCCACTTGCAAGTTCCTTCTCGGAGCAGTAGATGTGTTAGCGCAAGATAGCTCAGACAAAGAACCTTTCATCCTTACAGTAACTTCTGCAGCTGCATTCATACAGGATGTGTAAAACGGCAGGTCGTGGGTGTTGTGGGATGTCTGCGACCCTGGTCATCATGGATGAGATGCCCAGCACGTGGCATATGGGCGGGTTCACTGTGTGTTACGTTGCCAAACAGCTGCTCCTCCCTCCCACGAGCCCCCACACTTTTGTGCGCTGCGCTGTTGTATCCCGTGCACTCCTACGGCACACCTTTGTAATGGCTATTTGTGCATGTCCTGCGGGATTCCAATCACACCGTGATACTGCCGTTTGGAGGTGGTGCATGCCACTTTACAACATCGACTGCTGCGGCCCTTGTGGCGGCCACACTAGAACACAGAGACACACTTACTGCACTTCTTGCACACGGACATGTGTGAGACACCCCATTACCTTTGCCGCTTGTGCATGTAGAAGGATGCTTGCGTAGCTACATCTCCAGGCTCACTGCAAACGCTGAGGTGACATGGTAGCGTCTGCTGAAGACAGCACACTGATGTTGCAGGGCCCGTGCCTATCATGCTAACACAATGAGCACACGGACATACTTGCTCAGATGCGGGATCGGGGGTGTTGGCCGTCCTGGGGTTGTTGCAATGAGTTTTATGGCCCTCATCAGTATCAGTGTATCATGCTCATTGACTCTATGGCACCTGTGGTTCAGGTGTGGCTCTTGGCTGTGCTCCCTTTCATGCTGCAGGTAGTGGTCCTGCTTAACACCAGCAGAAAGCAGGTGTAAAATCTTTGGTGCTAACAGGGCTTATCGCCGGAATTTGTTTCACATCGCAGTTTTTGCCTTTCGTTGTGAAAGTTGTGATGTGGTTTTTTCGTGTACAGAAAAATAAATGAACTGGGCAGTGTATCCCGTCAAGATCCAGCACCTGACCCACTATTCACAATCAATATAAATACAATGAGATTTCTTCATTGATTTTCTGTGTAGACTGTAAATGCACCCACTACCACATTGCAATTCAATACAGGATTTTAGTATTGAGAATAAATCGCAAAGGTGCACCTTGTGTGTTTTTGCACGGGAACGCCTACTCTGCATCTCATTATCAGCACTTTAATGCAACTACAGTTGAGATAAATCTAAGACACTAATCAGAAACTGGTGCAAACTGCTGACATCACTAGTATTCCCGCGATAACTGCCCCAAAATTTTACACCATGGTGGACACCACCAAATAACAGTAAAAAGAACGAGAAAGAGTCAAACAGCACTTAAGTAACAACCAAAAACTTTATTGAATTTTTTTTTCCAAACGTAATTTTTTCGTAAACGTATCTATAAAGTATAAAGTAAATTTAACAAAATGAACAAAAAACAGCAAGGCGGAAGACTCCTGTCGGGAGCATGAATGTCGACGACCCAGCCTGGAAAATAAAGCACAAAATACAGACGTGTGTAATGCACATATCAAAGGAGCGAGACACAGAGAAGGAAAAGAGAGGGAAGGAAAGAAAGGGAGTGAAAAAGGGAGAGTCGGGAGATAGGGAAAGAGAAGGAAATGAAGGGAGTGAGAGAGAGAGTGAAGAGAGGGAAGTGAGAGAGAGAGAGATAATGCCGCCCCTGCGCATCCATGACCAAATAATTACCTGCTGCCACCGGAGTGTGTACCAGTGGGCACTCCATGTGCCCGTCAAAGCTCCGCAGTCCGGCAGATCTCACAGATGTCGCTGAGTCCTGAGTCATCAATGTCAGAGACCACATCAGCTTTGGGTGCCGCTAACCCTGTGCAACACAAGTCAGCGCCACGTGGTGGTAGGCCGCTGTCGGCCATACAACTTAGGGTGCGACTAACCCTGTGTAACTCAAGTCCATGCCACGTGGTGGTAGGCCCCTGATGGCCACATCAGTTTCAGGTGGCACTAACCCTGTGCAAGTTAAGTCCGCTGCATGTGGTAGTAGGCCCCTGATGGCCATACAGCTCAGGGTGCGACTAACCCTCTGCACAACTGTTCATGGACTCTTTATGATTGAGACCCGTGGAGCGTCCGCCATCCAGTCACCACCGGCAATATAGGATGTGACGTTGTCGATGCATTATATTTGTGTGGTCATATGGTCTGTGATGTATGTGCCGGATGGGTGTGGTGTGTGTGCAAACCTGCCCTCAGGGAGTGGCCGTGACATGTTGACAACTAGAGCACTGACCTGCACACCAACAATGAGTACGCCTGCATATGGGGGTGTGAAAACGTGTTTTCTCAATGGATTTTCCATAGGAAACTTTAGACAAGGCTACAGGTCAAACTGTTGAATGGAATTACGCCAAGTTTGGTAGAGAGAAAAGTCATGGCCCAGAAAGTAGGTAAAATAAAAAAGAAAGGTCCCAGGGGCAATTTAATATACCAGAGCTCTGTCTGTGCGAGATGACCCTTTCACGCTCCATCTTCCCAACATCACCACTTCGCAGCTATAGCGTTAGAAGCCAGTCCGTCGGGTCGCAGCTCTCTACCTTTGCAAGCTAGTACACTGCTGTGCCTGTACCTCTGTGAGCTACTACGCTGCTGTTCCTTTGGGAGCGGACGACTCGTAGTACTGCATCTGTGAGTCGACCGAGGCATTTCTGAAAACATACCGGAGTTCTTTCTGTGAGAGATACCCCTTTCACGCTGTCTCTCCCCACATCAGCAGGTAACGCACCCTCTTCCCACATTACCAACATACCCCCAACATCCTTCTTGGGCCCAGAATTATCCCTGTGCGGTTGGACAAATAAGAATGTAAGTCATGTATAGATTTACATATAAAATATTTTATTTACACAAAACAACAACAAATAAAACGGAAGGGAGTCTGGTGCTGTGGTCGTTGCCACAAAGTTGGGGTTACTGTCATTCAGGTCCCAGGACACAGTACCACATGTGTGATCGGCTTGTATTGAACAGGGTTAGTGGCACCACGTGTCGCCGGCCTTGCATATGGAAATATGCCTAACTGATCAAAGGGAGTCTGGTGCTGTGGTCGCTGCCACGAAGTTGGGGTCACTGCCATTCAGGACTCAGGACACAGTTCCACATGTGGGATTGGCTTGTGTTGAACAGGGTTAGTGGCACCAAGTGTCATGGCTTGTGTTGAACAGGGTTAGTGGCACCACGTGTCATGGCTTGTGTTGAAAAGGTTTAGTGGCACCACGTGGCAAAAATTTGAATTGCGAGCTCTGTTGCCTGCAGTGTAGAGTGTTATTGAGTGTTTGTTGGCACTTGAAGATGAATTTGTTGATTGTACTAAAGCTATAACTGATATAAAACAAGTTCTTGAAGCAAGGATACTAAAAGGATATTATGTAGGTTTTAGGCCTGTGATAGTTACTTGCCTAGTGGACTCTGTAATTAATGAATCAAGATTTAATTTTAATTGTGAGCCCTACTGACCGCAGTGTAGGCGTATCATGAAAAGATGAAATATGTATAGAATACACTGTCGAAGTGTATGAGCCTGTGATGCTGCTTGGTGCGGATGGGCCCCAGTGGGAGCTATGTCTGTTGCCTACTGCGTCATCTGTAATCGTGACTGTATCTGAATTGTGAGCCCTGCTGACCACAGTGTAGGCCAGAGGTAGCGGTGAGCAAGGGCCCACAGCCACATGCATAGGTTGGTGGCCCCACCGGTCTGCGTAGTTTAGGTTCAGTGGCACCACGTGTTGCTGGCCTTCCATATGCAAAAACGCGTCACTAATCAAAGGGAGTCTGGTGTTGTGGTCACTGCCACAAAGTTGGGGTCACTGCCATTCAGGACTCAGGACACAGTTCCACACGTGGGATCAGCTTGTGTTAAACAGGGTTAGTGGCACCATGTGTCGCCGCCTTGCATATGGAAATATGCGTAACTGATCAAAGGGAGTATGCTGCTGTGGTTGCTGTCACGGACTTGGGGTCATTGCCATTCAGGACTCAGGACACAGTTCCACATGTGGGATTGTTCGGCTTGTGTTGAACAGGGTTAGTGGCACCACGTGTCGCCGGCCTTGCATATGGAAATATGCCTAACTGATCAAAGGGAGTCTGGTGCTGTGGTCGCTGCCACAGACTTGGGGTCACTGCCATTCAGGACTCAGGACACAGTTCCACATGTGGGATCGGCTTGTGTTGAACAGGGTTAGTGGCACCACGTGTCGCGCCTTGTGTTGTACAGGGTTAGTGGCACCACGTGTCGCCGGCCTTGCATATGGAAATATGCCTAACTGATGAAAGGGAGTCTGGTGCTGTGGTCGCTGCCACAGACTTTGGGTCACTGCCATTCAGGACTCAGGACACAGTTCCACATGTGGGATTGTTCGGCTTGTGTTGAACAGGGTTAGTGGCACCATGTGTTGCGGCTTGCATTTAATTCTGCCTCAATAAGTCCATGTGGTGATGACTTGTGGTGCAGTGAGTTAGTGGCACCTGAAGCACTCAGCGTGTGCACACCCTGCGATGATGCGTGGTCCGGGGCGGGCCTCACTGGTAGCAATGTCTTTCCATGCTTTGAAAGAATCTTCATAGCAGTCAAAATCTCCAAGTAATTCCATTTCAGTCCTCCAAGGTTGGAAGAGTGGCAGAAGAGCTAAATAGAAAAACTATCTCTTATCTGGAGTATCACTACTTAATTTCCTGTGATTAATCAAATTTCCTTTGGCATTCTTTAAGAAACATCCATCAGATCCAATTACAGCATATTTCCCTTCATTTATTTTTTCTGTAACATTTTTTCTAAAACTATAATGTTGCAGTATTTCATATAGACATATGTTTTCCAGGTATGGACTTCTATTTGGATAGTATGCGAGGAACAGTAATTGAGTTATCTGCAACATATTGTATGTCCATATTTGCATTCCACATCTTCAAAATTACTGGATTGTAATCATTAATGTACTTCGATACTTCTGTTCTTTTTATATTATAAGTATCTTTGGGTGATTTTCGAGTGATAGTATGCCTCACTGCTGACATAAAACTGTTCACTCTTCTTTGCGGTGACATATGGTGCACTGAGTTAGTAGTACCTTTGGTGCTCAGCGTGTACGTACCCTGCGATGATGTGTGGTCCGGGAGGGCCGCACTCGGATCAATGTCTTTTGCCTATTGAATTCTGCCTCAATAAGGCCACGTGGCGATGACTTATGGTGCACTGAGTTAGTAGTACCTTTGGCACTCAGCGTGTACATACCCTGCGATGATGCATGGTCCAGGGGCACTGCACTCGGATCAATGTCTTTTGTCTATTGGATTCTGGCTCAATAAGGCCGCATGGCGATGACTTATGGTGCACTGGGTTAGTAGTACCTTTCGCGCTCAGCGTGTACGTATCTTACGATGATGCGTGGTCTGGGAGGGCCACACTCGGATCAATGTCTTTTGTCTATTGCATTCTGCCTCAATAAGGCCACGTGGCGTTGACTTATGGTGCACTGAGTTAGTAGTATCTTTGGCGCTCAGCGTGTACGTACCCTTCGATGATGCATGGTCCGGGGGGCCGCACTCGGAGCAATGTATTTTGTCTATTCAATTCTGCCTCAGCAAAGCCACGTGGCGATGACTTGTGGTGCACTGAGTTAGTGGTACCTTTGGCGCTCAGCGTGTGTGCACCCTGGCATGATGCGTGGTCCGAGAGGGCCGTACTGGGAGGAATGTATCTTGCGTACTGGACTGCATCATCTGCAATCGCTGCTCCATTTGAATTGTGATGCCTGCTGTCCGCAGTGTAGATCGTAGGCAGTAGTCTGTACAGACATAAGTCTGCGGGGCTGTGCCGCTGGGTTCGCAGGGGGCCTGTATCGCTCATGGCGGCAGCCTTGTGGCAGGGTGAGGCCCGCCGCTCTGGCACAGTCATTGGTCTTCACAGCTCACAAGTGAACCACGCCCAGAGCACTGGCCTATTTATTCACACTCCTATGCATCTGTGGCGTACGTCGGACCAGCCCACTCCGGTTACGCTTATGCTTACAAGGAGGGACGATACAGCTACATGACTGAGATCGCCCCTAATGTTTGACGTTACATGGTTGGGTCCACTGTGCACAACACTACAAGCACCAGTAGTATTTGTGCACATGGAGAGGTGTGTGTTCTGCATACTGAGATGTGTCCAGCACATCACCGCTACACTTTGCATTGTGTGCATTGTTATTCATGGATGAATTACTTCCTTCACATATAGTTTGTTCACACCTGTCCCAATATTCAGCTATTGCGTGGCTGAGGGGCCATGCCATTTTCAGAAAGTTCGCTGTCTTGTTCTGCGCTGCCTCGGTGATAGAGGGGGGGTCCTGGGGGTGGTGGTGGGTGTTGTGGTGTTCTTGGGTGTCGGAGCTGCTTGATCAGTAGGTCTATGACATGTGTTGGTCTTCAGATGTGGCTCTGGGCTGGGCTCCCTTTCATACTGTATGTAGTTGTTTAATATTTAAAAAACAACAAGCCATTAAATAATAAATAAAAAAATACATAAATAATTTTTAGGATATTAAAGTTACAAAATATTTTTTCAAAAATCAAAATTACTGAGAAAAACATAGGTTTTATGAACATTATAATTAGAAATTAGTATTTAAATAACCTTTGAAATTCACAAACAAACATAGGTCTCAGGAAGATTAAAGTTAGAAATTTGTATTTAAAAAAAAAATCAAATTTACTGAAAAAACGATTGCCACATTTCCCAACATTGAGCTATTCTATGGCTAAGGGACCATGCTGTTTTTGGAGGGTTTGCTGTCCTGTTCTGCACTGCCTTGGTGGTAGTAGGGAAAGGAGTTGTATGGGGGAAGGTCCTGAGGGTTGTGGCAGTGGGTGTTGTGTCCTTCTTGGGTGTCAGAAAAAACTATAGGTTAAATGAACATTATAATTAGAAGTTAGCATTAGAAAAACATTGAAATTCACTGGAAAAAAAAATAGGTTTCAGGCACTTTATAGATAGAAATTAACCTTTAAAAAACCTTTGAAATTCACTGAAAAAACCATAGGTTTTAGGCACAATATATTTAGAAATTAGCATTTAAAAAACCTTAGAAATTCAGTGAAAAAACCATGGGTTTCATGGGCGTTATAGTTAGAAATTAGCATTTAAAAAACCTTAGAAATTCACTGAAAAAAACATAGGTTTCAGGCTCGTTATAGTTAGAAATCAGCATTTAAAAAACCTTAGAAATTCACTGAAAAAACCATAGGTTTCAGGGATGTTATAGTTAGAAATTAGCATTTAAAAAACCTTAGAAATTCACTGAAAAAAACATAGGTTTCAGGGTCATTATAGTTACTTGGACATTTGACTCATATAAAACCAGAGAAATTCGCCCGTTATAGTTAGTTGAGCTAACTATAACTTGCGCGCCCGCAATGCACTGGTGATGATGTCACATATTACATCACTCATGACAAGGTCAGTGACATCAATGACATCACTGATGACATCACTGATGACATCATCCACATGATAGTCTGACACACCTACTCACACTCTAATATAACCTTTGATACACGTACTCTAAAATATAGACTACCATTTTCGAAACCATGGACACACCCATACCAGATACTAGATACCCATCCACCAATTCCTATCTATATATTGTGAGCTAGACATACACTCATACGGTCACTCATACATGCTGTCACTCATCATTACATCAGTATAATATCCACTCATACACCTATATATACATTCACACAGTGCTACTGATCCATAGAGTTACTCAGACATCTTCTCAGTCATGCCAAAAATCAATCACACCCATGTACTCACCTATGCAGATATATACACACCACCTGACTTATTTATACACACACCACCTCCCTTATTTATATAGATACTAACACATACTTACTCTCTTATACATTCACTAATACAAGTACACATTAATGAATGTAGACACTCTTGCAATCACTGTCTCTCACGTATCGTCAATTATACACCCCAACACTCACATATACTGTCTAAAAACATATATAGTTACTCACATATATACAACTGAGACATCAATTCACTAATCAACACACCTGTACACACAGTCAGATACCCATACAGCCCTTCCGAGATGCACTTTTGAATCTATACAACCAGTAAATCAGCCATTCAGATATGTATGCACAGAGTCAGACACCCCCCACCCACCCACATAGACACTCAGACACCCATATAGATACTCATACAATCAATCAATAACCCATATAGACACTGATGTAGCTACTCACCAACCCATGCACCTGCTTACACACCAACTGAGAGACTAATATAGACATTCACACAGTTTAGTCACTAACCCATGCATTCAGTAACATACGTTCAATCAGTGACTTATACAGTCAGTCATGCATCTACTAAATAATCCATTCAGGCTGTTCTACATCCACTTATTCTTCTATAGACCTTGGCATAGATATATATGAAAAATCTTTAAACTTTACAGAAACACACATTCACTGGATGATGTCATCAGTGATGTCATCAGTGATGTCATTTGAGATGTCATCAGTGATGTCATGAGGGATGTCACTGAGCATGTCATGAGTGATGTAATATGTGACATCATCACCAGTGCATTGCGGGCACGCAATATCTAGTTAGCTCAACTAACTATAACGGGCGGATTTCTCTGGTTTTATATGAGTCAAATGTCCAAGTAACTATAACGTTCCTGAAACCTATGTTTTTTTCAGTGAATTTCTAAGGTTTTTTAAATGCTAATTTCTAACTATAACGTCCCTTAAACCTATGTTTTTTTCAGTGAATACATATATATATATACATATGTATGAATATATATATATTTCTATAGAAATTCACTGAAAAAACCATAGGTTTCAGGGGCGTTATAGTTAGCTGGACTTTTCACTTGTACAAAACCATTGAAATTCCCCCGTTATAGTTAGTTCAGCTAACTATAACTCGCGCGCCTGCAATGCACTGCTGATGACGTCACATATTACATCACTCATGACATGGCCAGTGACATCACTCATGACATCACTGATGACATCTCAAATGACATCACTGATGACATCGCTGATGACATCATCCAGTGAATGTGTGTTTTTCTGAACATTACATATGTTTTATATATGTATATCTCAAGGTCGATGGAAGAATAAATGGGTATATAAGTGTCTAAATGGATGATTTGTTTTTGAAAAATTGATTGTATAACTGACTGATTAAGTGTATCTTAGTGAATTCATGGCTTAGTGAGTAATGTTTAAATATGTAAATATCTGTATCAGTCTCTCACTTTGTGTATAAGTGGCTGCATGGGTTGGTGAGTAGCTACATGAGTGTCTATATAGGTTATTAGTTGGTTTTTTGAGTATCAGTATGATTGTCTGAGTGTCTGTATGGTTCGGTGGGGGTATTACGTAGTGCATAGGTGCATGAATGAGTGACTCACTGTTTGTATGTGTTGAAGACAGCATGTGTGCAGGACTGTATGGGTGGATGAGTGTGTGCATGGTGTGTTAGTGAGTGAATGACTGTCTCAATAGTGTCTTTATGAGTAACTACATATGTTTTAAACTAGTATATGTGACTATTGGTGTATATAAGTGAGTATATGTGAGAGTGAGAGATTGAAAGAGTTGCTGTATGAATAAGTATGTGTTTCTATAAGTGATTGTTTAAAAGACTAAGTATGTATACGTTTCTGTAGAAGTAAGTGTGGTGGTGTGTGTATAACTGTATATGCAAGTAAATGGATGTTTGATTCTTTATTAGGATGAGTGACTATATGTGTGAGTAACTCTATGGATGAGTGGCATTGTGTAACAGGATGTATAGGTGTATGAGTACATATGATGAGTGAGTACATGTATGAGTGACTGTATAGGACTGTTGGTGAATGAGTGGATGTGTATTGGATCTTAGAATTACTGAATAGGTTGTTGTAACTGGTATTGGTATGTCCATTGTTTTAAACATTTTAGTTTCTATTTTTGAATGTGTGTATCAAAGGTTATATTAGGGGGAGAGGAGGTCTGCCACTCTATCATAAGGATGATGTCATCAGTGATGTCATCAGTGATGTCATTTGAGATGTCATCAGTGATATCATGAGTGATGTCACTGACCATGTCATGAGTGATGTAATATGTGACGTCATCAGCAGTGCATTGCGGGCGCGTGAGTTATAGTTAGCTGAACTAACTATAACGGGGGAATTTCAATGGTTTTGTACGAGTGAAAAGTCCAGCTAATTATAACGGCCCTGAAACCCATGGTTTTTTCAGTGAATTTCTAAGGTTTTTTTAAATGCTAATTCCTAACTATACCGTGCCTGAAACCTATGGTTTTTTCAGTGAATTTCTAAGGTTTTTTAAATGCTAATTTCTAACTATGCCTACAGAGATAGGACATGTGAAGAAAGAAGAAAAATCGCACAGAAAGAAAAAAAAGAAATTCAGAAAGATGCAACAGAAGTCCTCAAAGATGAAGAAAAAGTGCAGGAAGAAGAATAACGTGCAGAAAGAACAAACAGAAGAGCAGAAAGAAGCCTTGTTGCAAAATCATCCTGTACCCTCAACTTTTTCAGACGGATACTGGTGGTAACT
This sequence comes from Triturus cristatus, assembly GCF_964204655.1. Lineage (NCBI taxonomy): Eukaryota > Metazoa > Chordata > Amphibia > Caudata > Salamandridae > Triturus > Triturus cristatus. The sequence goes on from NC_140591.1 coordinate 722,567,579, forward strand.
GAGTCTGACTAACCAGTCCTAGAGCCAGTGCTATGTTAAAAGACACTCAGAATACAGTGAAAACACCTACATACACTAGGGAACACTATGCGTTGGGGTCCCCCTGTGATTAGCATGACCTCCTCTGTCAGCCCCTAGTATATAATAGGGCAGGGGATTTAAACTACCTCTTAAAACGCGCCACAGGGCGTGTTTGCACACGTCACCTCAGGCCCCGTCCCCTCCCTTCCCCACTGTGTAAACACGCCCTGTGGCCATTTTAGGTTGGGAGATTAAGTCCCCTTGAATCCTGAGGGTCCCTAGGGTTCAACTAGACCACTAGGTACCTCCAGTAAGCGCCACAGAGCTGCGTTGCAGAGAGATGTAAAAAGGGGCAGGGCCTAGACCACCTCTCTGTAACTCAGCGCAGTGGCGCTGACTGGAAGCACCTGGTGGGCTAGTTGGCCCCCAGGGTCCCTCAGGATTGAAGGGGAATTCTTTCCCTAACTTAAAACGCGCCACAGGGCTTGTTTGCACACATTAACTCAGGCCCCGTCCCCTCCCTTCACCAGTGTGTAAACACGCCCTGTGGCCGTTTTTAGTTGGGAGATTAAGTTCATTTGAATCCTGAGGGTCCCTAGGGTCCAACTAGCCCACTAGGTACCTCCAGTAAGCGCCACAGAGCTGCATTGCAGAGAGGTGTAAAAAGTGGCACGGCCTGGACCACCTCTCTGCAACGCAGCTCAGTGGCGCTTACTGGAAGCACCTGGTGGGCTAGTTAGCCCCAAGGGGCCCTCAGGATTGAAGGGGAATTATTTCCACAACTTAAAACGCGCCATAGGGCGTGTTTGCACACGTCACCTCAGGCTCCGTCCCCTCCTTTCCCCACTGTGCAAACACGCCCTGTGGCCGTTTTTTAAGTTGGGAGAATAAGTCAACTTGAATCCTGATGGTCCCTAGGGGCAAACTAGCCCACTAGGTACCTCCAGTAAGCGCCACAGAGCTGCGTTGCATAGAGGTGTAAAAAGGGGCATGGCCTCAGAACACCTGTCTGCAACGCAGCTCCCTGGCGCATACTGGAGATACCTGTTGGGCTAGTTGGCCCTCAGGAACCCTCAGTATTGAAGGGAAATTAATTCCCCAAATTACAACTGGTCAGGGGGTGCGTTTGCAGAGTGCTGCAAGGAGGGGGCGTGGCCTCCGGCGCAATGCCGGTCTTTTATTTATTTATTTTTTTTAAGAAGGAGGGCTGTGTGGCCCCCCTTCTTTTTCTAATTTATTGGCCCTAGGGACCCCATCCCCAGGGCCTGCACCCTAATTTTTTTTGTTGAAAAAAATACATTTGGCCCTACCAAGGCCTTAATCGGCCCCGGGGACCCCACCCCCGGGTCATGGCCCTTTTTTTTTTATTCTTTAGGAGGGGGACTGCGTTGCCCCCCTCCTCAGGCCACTTATGGCCCCGGGGACCCCATGCCCCGGGGCCGGCCTTTGTTTTTTATTATTTAAAAAATATATATATTTATAGAAACACCTAGGACATGCTGGACAAACCGTATGTACCTATTACCATGACGATTTGAGTGATATTCATTAAAAGGTGACTATGCATACAATGAATCCACGTGGAATGTAATTACACCGCTAGTGAAGCTCTGACGTGTCTGACGCCCTACCCCCCGCCGGTGGGTACTCTCCAAGTAGACACCATTGTTGTTTATTTATACAAACATGGGTAGCTATTGACGGGCGCATTTAATACACACGCACACCAAGCCATTCAAAGGGGATTCAACAAAAATTCAACCAAACTATGCAAGAAATCCCCCTCACGGTTAATAAAACACACATCCACCGCCGAATGTGTAATACTTTTTATTTTACTCTCTGGAAAGGAGACAAACCTCACTTGAGAGTCACAGCGTGCTCCTGGCTGAGCCCAATGCTGTGTTACACCCACCAGTGCCCGCAGAGTGCCACACACCTCTGTGTTGTATTCCACCAGCTAGTGCGTATGCTATGACACTTTCTAGCCCATGTGCACTGTAACACCACCCCGCGAATATGTTATGCCACACTTGCCTTTGCACGGGTTATATTTCCCCCTCTAACGTGCCTTCCTCGATGCCTATGCTATAACGCACAGCGCTATGCCATACATATTACAATCTGGGATCCATATCTTTGTCACAGTGCATATGCAATGTTACACTCCCCAACACATATTTTATATTAGAACTTTAGAGACTAGTTAGGTTACACAACACTGCCCTGTGCATATTACACTCCAAGGCGCATAACGCATAGCACGCGCTAGTGCCTGTGCTATCTCGCGCTCTCCAATTAATCTGTCATTGCGCACAATGTATTGCATATTATATTTCACGCCCCGGTTCATCTTATATCACACTATTTGGTGCATAGTTTATACCATATACTATATCTAGTTTTCATTTTCAATCTTGCTCTCAGGACTACGTTCTATATAACACCTACCCTTTTCACGGGCATTACATTTTGCGATGGGGGGTGGAGGGTCAGGGGGTGTTTCTGCCAAGTGAACCCAGAGTCACAGTCACAAACGTCCTCTTCTTCCTGAATAAAAGTGAGATTATGCTGCATACTTGTTCATATTTTAAGTAGTTCGCACAGACACACATTTTAAAAACAATAAAGTTCCTAATACCCACCTTCTCTGAACAGTTAGCTTGCTGCCCCATCCACCTCCTCCCTATCCTCTGTTGTCTGAATCCATGGACTAGCCTCCTCCCTCCTGCCATGCATGGTCTGATGTGCTGCCACTGCCCTCCATTTAGCATGATGTACCAGTCCACTCCTCCTGCCCTCCATTGCCCAATTCTATGGCCCATCATTGACCTCCTGCTTAGCCTCTGCGCTTAGCTTGCTGCCCCTATTCTCTTTTTCCCCCTGCCCTCCGATGTCTTTGTGCATGCCCCTGCTCCATCCTTTTTGCCCACCATGTTCCATGGACCTGCCACTCCTATCTACTCTGAGTGTTCTGTTGAGCTGCCACTCCCCTCCCACCTGCCTAGCATTGTCAGATGACTGTAACCTGTCCCTGCCACCTCCACCCTGCCTGTCCACATGCCATGCCCCTATCCCCTTCCTTCTGTCCTCCATGGTCCATTTTACTGCCACACCCTTCTGCCCTCCTTGGTCTGCTGTGCTGCAACTGCTCCTCCTGCCTGCCCCGCGCGGTCTGTTGTGAGGCCCCTTCCCCTGAACTCTCTTATCTGTGCCCAGGTCCTGACCCTCCCTTCTATCCTCCATGGTCCTTTGTGCATGCCCCTGCACCCTCCTTCTTGCCCATCATAGCCATTGTGCTGCCACTAACCCTCCCGCTTGCCATGCACGGCCTTCTGTGCTTCCATGGCCCCTCCCACCTTCCCTGTGTGGTCAGCTAGCTGCCCCTGACCCCCTAACACCTTCCCTCCATGGTCTGTGTGTATGCCATCATAGTCTCATTGTTGCTCTCCATGGTGTGTCTTGTTTCTAGTGCCCATCCTGCCTGACCTCCATGGTCATCTTGCTGCTCCTGCCCTGCCCCCTTGCCCCCAGCCCTCTGTTTCCATGTGCATACCCCTATTCCCTCCGTCCTGGCTTGTCTGTTCCATTGTAATGCCCCTGATCTGTCCCTCCTGCCCTTTATGGTCTGTTATGCTGCAGCTTTCTCTCCTGTCTATCCATTATGGTCAGCTAGCTACCATTGCCTCTTTCCCCTCTTTTCTCTGTTGTCCATGTGCATGGTCCTGTCCCCTCCCTATTGCTTTCTGTGGATTATTGTGCTGCACTCCCGTCCCGCATGCCCTGTGTGGTGTATTGTGCTGCTGCAAACCCTGATGCCTGCCCTGTAGGGTCAGTTTGGTGCACCTCTCTATGTCCCTCCTGTCCTCTGTTATCCGAGTCCATGTCCCTACCCCAATTGCTCCTGCCTACCATGATCCAATGTACCATACTTGCGAACATTTTGAACTTGGTAAGAGGGAGATTTTGAAAAAAAACTGGGGTATTGATTTTCCCCTTTGAGTTACATTGAAAAAGAGGAGATTGCAGACAGGAGACAGATCAAATAAAGCCCATTTGAGCTTAAAAACATTGGACGTTTCCTGGCTGAAACGGGTCTGTTGGCATGTATGGTTGTACTACCACTGCCTCTTCCTTCTGCCCACAATGGTCTATTATATTGCCACAGCCGCTCTTGCCAGTCCTGTATTGTTGGTTTGTTGCCCCTGCCCCCCTTTCCACTGCCCTCCATAGTCTGTTGTGCTGCCACTGCCCTTCCTGCCTTCCCAGTGTGGTCAAATTGTTGCCTCTGCACTCTCCTACCTGCCTTCAATTTTCAGAGTCCGTGCCCCTGGCCTCTGCCTCTCAACAGTATCCCAATGAACAACTAGATTGCTAACATTCTATATTTATTACAAAAGTGTGGAACGCCTGACGTCATCTTGATGTAATCAAAACTGTAATACCTAAAGCATTTCCTTTAGAAATTACATATATGAGAGGGTCTTATTTGCATCAAAATTATGGTTAGTGCTCTAAAAAACTAAAATGAGGACATATTTTCTGAGTTTTCAAATAGCGACAAAGAACTTTTAAATTATTTGTAATCTTTATTTTTTTTATCCAGTTTACCACTTGATTAAATGTTGCACCTATGGTAGAGGATGTGGTGTTACTTCCAGAGCTGCAGACTTTGCAACTGGGGAACCAGGTTGGAGTTTCTGCTTCAGCTCAACATTCTGTGATTCTGGTCAAATCACTTAATCTCCCCAGGTCTACAACCAAAATGAATTTGATCTTGCGTGATGTAACCAATGCTCATGTAAAGCACTCCACTACCTGACAAGTTTGCACTATATAAAACTGCAAATACACAAAAAATAAGTGTTTTGCACACTTCTGTCATTGGGCTACATATGGGCTACATCTGGGTGATATTTGTGCTGCATTTGGGCTCTTTTGTCACTGTTGGCCATCTTGGGAGATTTATTTGTTATGAAGTTTCCTAATTTCCTCATTTACTGCAGTCTCCTCAGTAGGAAATGCTTTCAGTTTTTACTTTGATTCCATCAAGAAGGTATTCAGATATGCCACACATTTGCCATAAATTCTAAATGTTAGCACTCTAGTTGCATTAGATCACTGTAGTAAAGCTACTGCTCACCACGGAAGTCTGCTGCTGGTATTAAAAGTGCATGTTTCAGTCTGCATATCAGAATTTTTTAATGAAATAGAAGAGGATTTGAGAAGTCACTCAAAATGTGCCCTAATTTTTCTTTCTTCAGCACTAATCATAATCTCTATGGCAAAATGAACCCCCTCATTGTGATCCTTTTTAAATTAAATGTTTTAAGTGTTACCACTTTATTCCAGGTAATATATATATATATATATATATATATATATATATATATATATATATATATATATATATATATATATTCACAGAAAAAAACATAGGTTTTCAGGGGTGTTATAGTTAGCTGGACATTTCACTCGTAAAAAACCATTGAAATTCCACCAGCACTATAACTCGCGCGCCCGCAATGCATTGCTGATGACGTCACATATTACATCACTCATGACATGGTCAGTGACATCACTCATGACATCACTGATGACATCTCAAAAGACATCACTGATGACATCATTCAGTGAATGTGTCTTTCTGAAAATTAAATATTTTTTATCTATGTATATCTGAAGCTCGATGGAAGAATAAATGGGTAAATAAATGTCTAAATGGATTTTTTGGGGTAATATTATTTGTATAACTGACTGATTAGGTGTATCTTAGTGAATACATGGGTTAGCGAGTAATGTTTAAATATGTAAATATCTGTATCAGTCTCTCACTTTGTGTATAAGTGGCTGCATGGGTTGGTGAGTAGCTACATGAGTGTCTATATGGGTTATTAGTTGGCTTTTTGAGTATCAGTATGAGTGTCTTGAGCATCTGTATTGTTCGGTGGGGGGTATTACTTAGCGCATAGATGCATGAATGAGTGACTCACTGTTTGTATGTGTTGAAGACAGCATGTGTGCAGGACTGTATGGGTGGATGAGTGTGTGTATGGGTGTGTTAGTGAGTGAATGACTGTCTCAGTAGTGTCTTTATGAGTAACGACATATGTTTTAAACTAGTATATGTGAGTATTGGTGTATATAAGTGAGTATATGTGAGAGATTGGAAGAGTTCCTGTATAAATAATTATGTGTTTCTATAAGTGATTGTTTAAGAGAGTAAGTATGTGTGCATTTCTGTAGAAGTAAGTGAAGTAGTGTGTGTATAACTGTATTTGCAAGTAAATTGATGTTTGATTCTTCATTAGCATGAGTGACTATGTATGTGAGTAACTCTATGAATGAGTTGCGATGTGTAATAGGATGTATAGGTGTATGAGTACACATGAAGAGTGAGTACATGTATGAGTGACTATATAGGACTGTTGGTGAATGAGTGGATGTGTATGTAGATCTTGGAATTACTGAATAGGTTGTTGTAACTGGTATTGTTATGTCCATTTTTTTGAAAATGTAGTTTCTATTTTTGAATGTGTGTATCAAAGGTTATATTAGGGTGAGAGGAGGTCTGCCACTCTAGGATGATGTCATCAGTGATGTCATTTGAGATGTCGTCAGTGATGTCATGAGTGATATCACTGACCATGTCATGACTGATGTAATATGTGACATCATCATCAGTCCATTGCGGGCGCCCGAGTTATAGTTAGCTGAACTAACTATAATGGTGGAATTTCAATGGTTTTGTACAAGTGAAATGTCCAGCTAACTATAACACCCCTGAAACCTATGGTTGTTTCTGTGAATTTCTAAGGTTTTTTAAATGCTAATTCCTAACTATAACGTGCCTGAAACCTATGGTTTTTTAAGTGAATTTCAAAGTTTTTTTAAATGCTAATTTCTAACTTTAACGTAACTGAAACCTATGGTATTTTAAGTGAATTTCAAAGCTTTTTAAATGCTAGTTTCTAACTATGCCTACAGAGGTAGGACATGTGAAGAAAGAAGATAAAACACACAGAAAGAAGAAAAAGAAATGCAGAAAGAAGCAACAGAAGTCCTCAAAGATGAAGAAAAGTGCAGGAAGAAGGAAGACGTGCAGAAAGCACAAACAGAGGAGCAGAAAGAGTCTTTGCTGCAAAATCATCCTGTACCCTCAACTTTTTCGGATGGGTACTGGTGGTAACTGACTCTGACTCACCAGTCATAGAACCAGTGCTATGCTAAAAGACACTTAGAATACAGTTAAAACACCTACACACACTAGGGAACACTATGCATTGGTGTACCCCTGTTATTAGCATGACCTCCTCTGTAAGCCCCTAGTATATAATAGGGAAGGGGGATTAAAACTACCTCTTAAAACGCGCCACAGGGCGCGTTTGCACACGGGTGAAGGGGGGGGGGCTGAGCTGACATGTGCAAACACGCCCTGTGGCCGTTTTAATTTGGGGGATAAAGTCCCCTTGAATCCTGAGTGTCCCTTGGGTACAGTTAGCCCATCAGGTATCTCTAGTTAGCACCACAGAGCTGCGTTGCAGAAACAATGGGCACGGCCTGGACCACCTCTCTGCAACGCAGCACAGTGGTGCTTACTGGAAGCACCTGGTGGACTAGTTGGCCCCCATGGGCCCTCAGGATTGAAGGGGAATTATTTCCCCAACTTAAAAAGCGCCATAGGGTGTGTTTGCACACGTCACCTCAGGCCCCGTTCCCTCCCTTCCCCACTGTATAAACATGCCCTGTGGCCATTTTAAGTTGGGAGATTAACTCCCCTTGAATCCTGAGGGTCCCTAGGGGCAAATTAGCCCACTAGGTACGTCCAGTAAGCACTATTGCAGAGAGGTGTAAAAAGGGGCACAGCCTGCACCAGCTCTCTGCAACGCAGCGCAGTGGCGCTTACTGGAAGCACCTGGTGGGCTAGTTGGCCCCCAGGGTCCCTTAAGATTGAAGGGGAATTATTTCCCCAACTTAAAATGCACCACAGGGCGTATTTGCACACGTCACCTCAGCCTCCGTCCCCTCCCTTCACCACTGTGTAAACGAACCCTGTGGCCGTTCTAAGTTGAGAGATTAAGTCCCCTTGAATCCTAAGGGTCCCTAGGGTCAAACTAGCCCACTATGTACCTCCAATAAGTGCCACAGAGCTGCGTACCAGAGAGGTGTAAAAAGGGGTGTGGCATCTGAATACCTGTCTGCAACGCAGCTCCCTGGCGCATACTGGAGATACCTGTTGGGCTAGTTAGCTTAAAACGTGCCACGGGGCGCGTTTGCACAGTGGTGAAGGAAGGAGGCGTGGCCTGAAGTGACATGTCTGCAAACACACCCTGTGGCGTGGTTTAAGTTGGGGAATTAATTCCTTCTCAATCCTGAGGGTCCCTGGGGGCCAACTAGCCCACCAGGTACCTCCAGTATGCGCCAGAGAGCTGCGTTGCAGAGAGGTGTTCAGAGGCCACGCCCCTATTTACAGCACTCTGCAACGCAGCTCCGTGCCGCTTACTGGAGGTACCTGGTGGGCTTGTTGGCCCCCAGGGACCCTCAGGATGGGGGCGCCCTTTGGGCCCCCCACCTACATTCTTTCATTGCCCCCGGGTTTTGGCCCCCACAGGGGCTAATTACCAATATAGCGCGGGAGCCCGCACTTATTTTTTTGTTTTTTTATCGGCAAGATCCGCGCACCCTGCGCGCATTTTGCCCTTGCGGGACCCCCTGACCAGGCAGGCCTCCGGGGTCAGGGTGTTTCTACCCTGCCCCCTTTTTGCGTTTTGCGCGTTTTTTTTCTTAGGTTTCTTGGCTGCCAACACTTCCTGGTTTGGAGTGTTGACAGCCAATTAGCATCCAGCTCGTGCTCGGCAGGGTGCGCTTAGGGTGCGCGGATCGAGCGCGGCCATAGATGTATATGTGATTTTGATTCTCTCAGGAACTACTGAACGGATTTACACCATTTAAGCAAAAGGCACGACTCTGAACCAAGGTCTACCTTTCTGCCAAATTTGTTGTAATTCCGTTCAGCAGTTCGGGTTGTAGCTGCGACTAACGGTCCCTATGGAAAATTGCATGGGGAAAACACGTTTTGGGACCCCCCTTTTTTCTCAGCCCCCGCTTGACGAATCACCCCGAGACTTTGAGGATAGGAGCGGACCGGAGCGGGTCACGAGTTTTGAAAATTGCGCGAAGATTCGTCAACCGGCGCTAAAGTTATTCTAAATAAATAGAATGTTGCAGATTTCCTATGGATAATAGGTTCTAACTATAACTAATGTATATATATATATATATATATATATATATATATATATATATATATATACATACATATATATATACATTTTACAGTTTTAAGTTTAATAACAGTTCCACTTTAGTTTAAATATTAGTATTATTTACTTAGTTATGTAGTTGTTGAGATGTGCATATTCCTTCTTCAATGGTTTGTTGACAGAATCCGGCAGAGTTTCCCCGTCTTGCATCATTTTCATTCTTGAAGTATTTCGGGCCATATTATCAAGGAACGGGGATAACATTATCGCTGCTTTAGTAGCAGGAAACTGCAGCTAAAGCGGCGATAATGGGCTTGATGCCCTTGTAAATTCCCATAGAAGCGCAGGTTCACACCAGAACCTGGGCTTCTATGGGAATTCACAAGGGCATATTATCAAGCCCATTATCGACAGTTTCCAGCCGCTAAAGCGGCGGTAATGTTACCGCCGTTCCTTGATAATATGGCCCTTGGTTGTTTAAATTAGTGTGCCTTTTATATTGTTGATTTAATTGTTTGATTGATTTTATTGGTTAAAGTTGTTTATAGTTTTAGTTAACTGGTTGGTTTAGTATAGCTTGAAATTTTTTAATCAGTTAAGTCCTTACATGATAAACGCTAATTTCAGTTTAATGTCTTGTGGATAATATATAGTCTGATCAATTATTTCAAGCAAAATCCTAAAAGATATACTACCTAGAGACCCCAAACACATAACAGGGCAACTACCACCTATCCCCACTTTAAAACGTTTGATTGCACAAAAAGGCCACCAGCGTAACCCCACCTGCCCCTAGAAGATACCAAGACATACACATACCTGAAGATTTAATAATGGCACATAATGAAGAACCTGTCCTTTTACTTGAGAACCTAAATAATGACTGGTATTTTCAGGTTGGATGTCATAGATATGTTTAAGGATAGTATAGTAGTGAGCAACTTGTTGCTAAATGTTTATTGTCTAAGGCTCTCATGCTGAAAGTTAAGGGTTTGATCTCTAGTTGTGCAATTGTACAAATTTTCAATTTATATTGTGAAAGAAAATGTAATTGTTTTTAATTTCAATAGCAGTTATGTTTTGATCCAGCACAGCGATGAGTCACTTGTGGGTTACTGGTTAAGGTTTAAGACTCTCACTTAAGGTTTGATTACTGATAGCTCAATGCTAATGTGTTTGATCAATTTAAATAGTGAAAGATTTATTTTTCACATTGTCTAAAAATAGCTCTTTTTAAGTATATATAGCTCCAAAGCATAAAACAAACATCTTTTTCTCTCCCCCTCTCCTTCCATGCCTTTCTGTAAATGAAGTAGATGCCAGTGTATACTCACCTATGCTCCCACATTGACAAGTATTTTTGGATGGAGTGCCATAGTTATGTTTTGGTATAGCAAAGTAGAGTCCCCTGTTACCTAGGGTAAAACGCTTAGACTCTCACTATGAAGGATCACTGTTTGAGTCCTGGTATCTCAGCAGTCCTGTGTCTGTTCAAATGTTTAACTTACATAGTTGAAAAAAGTCTAAGGGGCATATTAGCAATGCTTTGCGATAAATATCGCAAAGCGTGCTTAGCGCTCATTTTTTTACCGCCGGCTATCGCTGGATTTCATCGCCGAGATAGCGCGTTATTAGCAATGGTAATCTCCAAGGCGATAATAAATCCAGCGATAGCCGTGATAACATGCTGTATCGTAGGAAAACAAGCAATGATTTCCCAGCGTTACTGCAAACCTTGATGATAGGCAGGTATGGTCTCAGCCATGCAATCCACCTCCCATGTTAAAGATGGCTAAGTTGTATTTTTTTCAGGTGTTAAAAACATGTGATAAAGTGGGCTTAGTACGGCTTTCAAGCTCGCATTGCGGGTCTTGTGCAGCCTTGCTGATATACCGAAGATGTGTTAGCGAGTGTTTGCCGTGGGGTGGTGTGGCGGAACGCCCACTTTGCATGTCATTAGCGATAAATATTGTTGACATGCAAAGTGGCATCAAAACGGTTGCTTTCGCCATAAAGCTGTCGCTAACAGGTGTTAGCGACAGCTTGCTAGTAGGGCGATAGTAATATCGCCGCTTTAGCGGCAAGAAGTGCTGCTAAAGCGGCGATACCGCCCTTGCTAATATGCCCCCAAATCTTTTTTTCTCTCTTCACTTTGTCTAAATATGCCTCTATTTTACATATACAATTCCCAGAAGCTTAAAATAAACTTCTCTTTCTCTTCCTCCCCCTTTCATTCCTTTCTGTAAATGAGGTAGGTGTAAGTGTTTACTCACCTATGTCCCTACATCGACTAGTATTTTTGGATCGAATGCCATCATTATGTTTTGATTCAACAAAGCAAAGAGTCACTTGTGGCCTAGTGGTAAGGACTTTTATTCTTGCTTTGAAAGATAATGGTTTGAGTCCTAGTATCTTAATAGGCATGTGTCTGCTCAACTTGATAGTGAAACAAAAACACTTTCTTTCAATTTAATTTTTTCCTCTTAACTTTGTCTAAATATACCTTTTTTAAAGTATATCATACTGAAAAGCTTAAGCCAAATTTCTCTTTCTGTCCCCCCTCCTTCCATTCCTTTCTGCAAATAAAGTAGGTGCAAGTGTATACCTTTGAGAAATTGGGTTGTTGGTTGACTGGTATGTTAGCCTTGGGTAAGCAACAGCCACAATCCCTGACAGGGTGAACCACAATAAGTCACTAAATTAATGTGTGCTTAATCCTGAACAGTTTGCCACAAAAAGCAGTCACACTTAACTTAAAGGCAATTTGTAAAGTACTTATACAGCCCAAAAACTGAAAATAAAGTGCAAGCATAGCATATGAAAAATCCCACATCAATTTAGAATGATAGAGTAAATTCTAAGAAATTATTGGGCACCAAAATCACAAAATTACAATCAGTACAACCGGAGTAATTAATTTTTAAAGTTTATGGGAAAAACTAGCACCTGAAAGATCAAAACATCAACTACAGAGGCTGGGTACCCATTTGGCAAAGGAACACTGAAAAGGATTTGCTGCTGTGGAGAAGAAAATAGCTGAAGCCCGACCGACGATGCACCTCGGGCTGATCTATGAACAGGTTGGTCCTGATCTTCCCTTGTTTCTCAGAGTAGTATTTAGGGAAAAATGTTTCTAAGTCCCATGGTTTGTATTTTGGATATCTGGACTCCTTTAGCACCACCACTAAGGGTCCAGGACTAGAGGGGCATCACTTCAGGGGGATAGGACTCACTGAGGCTGGGTCCAGGTGCGTGTTCAAGATGGTGAGAGCCTGTTATGTCCCTGTGGCTCTGAATAGGAGGTCATCAAACTAGCCCTTGAATGACCAACTTATATAGCGCAAACAATTGCCCAGAGGTGTCAAGCAGCTAAAAGTGGTTCCACTGCCAGGAAGAGAGGAGCAACAACTCTCTCAGGAAACACTTAAAGGGCAAAATACCAGGTCTTTAAAGACTTTCAAAATGAAGGGTGTGACTCAAGACAGGAGATTGATATAGGGAGAGTGTTCCAAAGCTTAGAGGCCACCACAGCAAAGGCTCTTCCTCCCCACCTAGTACTTCTAAACCTGGGAATAACCCTTGGTGCCACTATGGTAGTCCTGGGTTCAGGTAGAGAAGCAGGAATCAGGCAACAGGGCAGGCTTCTGAGTTCTCAAGGAAGGCTCCACACAGCAAAGAAGTCCTTCTATGTGATATAAAGCAGTCTTGTGTAGTACACAGCAGGCCACAGTTGCAAGCAGTCTTCTAAGGGTAATTCTGCAGGTCCAGAAAGTGAACTTAAGAGTGGTTCTAAGGGTCCTATTTTTATACCAAGCACGTTCTTTGAAGTAGGAGAAGCTTCTAGAGGTTTCTATTTGAAGTGCTTGGAATTTCCTGACTCCCCTGCCCTGGCTCCAAGCTGGCCGAAGTAGTGACAAGCCCTTTGTCAAAAGGCAGATCACAGCCTATTCAGTTGCAAGTAGGGCTGTGCACAGCTCTGACCCCTACCCTGCTAGCAGATGGACCATTTAGGCTCACTTAAACTCTCTATTATGTGACTGTCTCGGAGGAATTCACAAGGTCCAATGCCAACTACACCCAGGCATGTGACGTAGCAATTTAAAATCTGACTTTACCATTAAATAGGATTTTGTACTTACAATTTCACAGACACCAAACATAAAATATTATCTACCCCCAATAAATAGTTGGCAAGTATTAAATGTAATAAGGCAACCCAATAGTAACCTGTGGGACAAACGCCTCATTGTAGTGAAAAATGAATTTAGGAGTATTTCACTACCAGGACATGTAAAACTTAAGAGTACATGTCCAATATTTTATTTACTATGCGCCATGTCCTATGGGCTATCTAGGGCCTACCTTAGAGGTGATGTATATGCAATCACATGGGATTTTAAGGTTCGGCGGGGTCATATTACCAAGTCAAACTGGCAGTTAAAAACTGCATTCAGGCTGCAATGGCACACCCTGGGCTACTTAAGTAGGTGGCCCAATATGTGTGGTAGGTTCACTAGTAACATTTAATTTACAGGCCCTGGGAATATGAAATACCGCTCTACAAGGGACATATAAGCAAATTAAATATGCCAATCAGGTATAAACCAATTCTGACATGTTTAAGGAAGCAAGCACAAGCGGTTTCGCTCTGGTTAGTGGTTGTAAAGTGCACAGAGTCCTAAAGCCAACAACAATAATGTCAGCAACATTGGGGGTGATCCTGCAGTAGCGGGCAGGTTCAACAATACTCATCTATGTTCCCACATTGACTGGTATTTTTAAATCGAATGTCTTAGTTATGTTTTGATGCAATACAGGAAGGAGACATGTGTGACCTAGTGGATAGAATCTTAGCCTCTAATTCTGAATGGCAAGGGTTTAAGTCCTGGTATCCCAATGATTCAAATTATATAGTGAAAAAAAATCTCATTTGAAATTTTTTTTTTTATCATCCCTTTGTCTAAATATACCTCTTTTTAAAGTATATCATGCCCAAAATATCTCCCAAACTTCTCTTTGTCTCCCCCCTACTCCCATGCCGTCCTGTAATGAGGTAGGTGTATACTTACTAATGATTTGCATAGGCTGGAATTTTTGGATCGATTGTTATCATTATATTTTGATCCAACAAAATCAAAAGTCTCTTGTGGCCTCTGGATTAAGGTCATCAATTCTCACCGTGAAGGATAAGGTTATGAGTCCTGGTATTTCAGTGTTCATGTGTCCATTCAAATGTTAACTTTACATAGTGAAACAAAATCTCCTTTTTATTTTCAATTGTTTTCTTTCATTTTGTCTAAATATATATCTATTTTACATATATCATGCCCAAAAGATTAAAACAAACTTCTCTTTTTCTCCCCCCTCAGTCCATGCGTTGCTGTAAATGAGGTAGGTGTCAGTGTGTACCAACCTATGTTCACACATTGACTGTTTTTTTCATAGAATGCCATAGTTATGGTTTGGTTCAGCACACTAATGAATCATGTAGGAACTAGTGGCTATGATCTTACACTCTCACCCTGAAGATTAAGGGATTGAGTGCTGGCATCTCAATGACCTTGTGTCAGTCCAATGTACATAATTTTTTTATTTTTTTTAAACAAATTTTATTGAGTTATCCAAAAGACATAGGCACATACACGTACTCAAAGAAGGCTGCAAGTGGACAGATTAAATACAAACTTAGTGCTGAGCAGGACATTACAGTTCCATGGTGCATCAACAATCATCCGCAAGCAAAGGAGAAAGGGACCCCCTCCTAACACGGGAAAATGTAACCTAATTGGGGGATAATCCCCGGAACCCCTTCCTCCGTCTTGCAGTCCAATTTACATAATGAAATACAATTTCAATCTTTTTAATTTCAAATGATTTCTTTCATTTTGTCTAAAAATTCCTCTTTTTAAGTATATCATGACTCAAAGCTTGAAACAAACTCCTCTTTCTCTCTCCCCCCTCCTTCCATGTCTTTCTGTAAATGAGGTAGGTATTAGTGTATACACACCTATTTTCCCACATTTACTGGTATTTTTGGATCAAATGTCATAGCTATGTTTTCATCCAACAGACTAAAGTGTCACTAATGGTCTAGTGGTTAGGATCATTGACTCTCGCTCCGCAGGTTATGAGCCTGAGTCCTGGAATATGAATGGTGATGTGTCTGTTTGAATAAAATAATTTTGGCTTTAATTTAAATTTCTTTCTATCACTTTTTCTAAAAATTCCTCTTTTTTTTAAAGTATATCATGCCCCAAAGCGTATAACAAACTTCTCTTTTTCTCTCCGCTTCCATATATGCCCTTCTGTAAATGAGGTAGGTGTGTTGAGTGGTTTTTTTTAATCGAATGTCATAGATATGTTTTGAAGACACACAGTGTTGGGTTTTTGTGGCTTGGTGGTTTCAGTGTAATATTTTTCACTCTGGAGGTAGAGGGTTCAAGTCCTCCTGATATCTAAATGGTCATGTGACTGTTCAAATCTTCAATTTACTTAGTGAAATCAAATATCATTTCATTTGAATTTAAATTTTTTTGTTTCACTTTGTCTATTAATACATTGTTGTAAGTATATCATGTCCCAATGCGTAAAACAAACTTCTCTTTCTCCCCCTTCAGCCATGCCTTTCTGTAAATGATGTAAGTGTCAGAGTATGCTCACTTATGTTCCCACATTGACTGGTATTTTTAGATCGAAAGTCATAGTTATGTTTTGATCAAACACAATAAAGAGTCACTTGTAGCCTTGTGTTAAAGGTCTGGGACTCTTATTCTGAAAGTTACAAGCTCATGGTTTGGTATGACAATAATAGTTTTTTTTAAATTTTGTTTATTAACAAAGAACACACAGACACTATTGGCTGGACATAGCATGACATCATGCATGATACATTATGATAGAGTAAACATGAGGTGACAAATACATCACAAAATCAAAGTAGGTCCACTTTATAGAGGACAGTGAGGACAAAGGGAGAGGACTCGTAGCTCCGGAGCAACAACTGAATGTAATCAGTCATGTAACACATCAGTATCCCCTATGGACTGACACCTCTAATACCTATAAAAAGGAAAGCTGAAATTCAGTTATCATCCTTGCCCACTGTTTCACCAGTCTCCTTTCTCACCAAATACATTGAATATGGGCACCAGAATCCCTTAGGGCGACTCTGAGGAGGAAGCAGGTTACAATATACATCCGATTGTGTATTACAATAGACATGTAGCCATGCCAGGGTTGGGGTAGGGCCCTGAACCCATTGCATCACAATCTGGCGTTTAGCCAGAAGTAACCCCAAGGCAACCAATCTTCTGACACTCTTATTTACTGTTTTATCAAATCCCAGTAGGGCGAGGGACGGGTCTTGAGCCAAGGGGCAGCTTGCTATGGTACTCAGCTCATGAAAGATAATTTCCCAAAACTCTGAAATAACTTGGCAAGACCATGCACACATTATTCCACCTCGATTGGTCTTCCAAATCCTCAGCTTTAGCTTGGAGGGAGTGCAGCAGTTTATCCATTCTGGAGCTGTAGGAAAGTAGGATCTGCTTCTTATGGTTATCACCACTTTTTGCTAAATGTGATACTGTTTTTGACTAGTCTGACTGGGATCCTGCTAATCAGGACCCCAGTCTATCTGCTTTCTCCCTAAAATATTATGTCATGTACTTTGGTACACTCCAGATTGGGTACTGGGTACCCTTGTCAGTACCTAGTATATGATACCCGTCTACCCAGGGCATAGGTATCCCAGTGGCCTCCCATGGGCTGCAGCATGTATTATGCCACCCATGAGAGGCCATGCAAAATGAAACTACATGTCTGCCATTCCAGCCTGTGTCAGTTGGTGCATGTACCACTTACTAAAGATATAGGTTTACTATATCTAAGGGTCACTACACTAAAAACCTATCAGTCACCCAATGGCAGGCCTTAAAAATCCTGAAGACAGGGTGCTTGGTTCTAAGTGAGAGGGTGTCACTGCATGAGTAGGACACCCCTGCAGCCTATGGAGTCCATTCTCCAGGGATGTTAGTGCAGCAGCCATTTACAACATATAGAGTGGTATTATGCGACCGCGTGATGACCAACTCTAAAATGGCTGAAAGCAACCCCATCGTGTTTGGTGTCAAACATTGTAAAATCATATCCCCATACCGGTGACCGGTATGGTAGGTATGATTCCACCCCTCAGAAGTGAGCTTTGTTGGGTCCCTGGTGTTCCTGGTACCAGCCTTCTAGTCCTGGGCAGCACAGAATGTTTGCTGCTGACCAGTGACACAATTCTGCCCTCTTGCTCCTGAGCCAATCTTGAGCAGGGGAAGGCAGAACAATAGGCATCCTGTCATAGGGAGGTGTTCCCACCTCCCAGACAGGATTTAGTGTATTATGGCTGAGTGGGTGCGCTTGCCAGCGACTGAAAATCTGCATGTGTGGCACATTTGGTGTCCCTGTGCAAAGTCCAGTTCAAACCAGTCCTGGGAGCCGTTGGCTCCTGCTCTGGCCCGCAACTGGACAAAGGACATGAGAGTAACGTTCTCATTGTGCAGACCCTCCCCTGGGAGGGTTGCCTGAATCTGTCCAACCCTTTCCCGTGGTTACAAAAGGGCTTACCTGGCTGTAGGACCCTAGATTCATCGTGGACAAGATTCTGAACCGGAAACCACTGAGCTTCGACCGTCTGGACACTCTGGTCTTCGTTGGACTTCGTTTGGGCTCAACTTCATCTCCCTCTCAGTCTGAAGCATTGTCTGTGCCCGTGCACCATCCAAGATCCATGTAGGACCTGTGGAGCATCAAGGACCACCAAAGATATCTCCCTTGAAGTGTCCTGCATCCGCAGGCACCACATCATGACTGACCAGTCTGCTGCTCCTGAGCTCCTATGGACTCCGAAGGCTCCAGCAACACAGGAGATGGGTTTTTATGTCCCTAGAGGTCCGAGCTGTCCTCTTACCAAGTTTGAGGCCAGAATCCCTTGTGGGGGCTGCAATACCCACACCCCTGTGCAACACATTCACTTGCAAGTGCATATGCTTTTTGGTGTTTCCTGAGCAAGTGCACTGGGCTCTGAGTAGCCCCAATCTCTGGCACCATTTCCTACCAAGAACTCTGGCCTCCTCACACCGAGTGCTCCGTGGGCTGCTGTTTGGTGAAATCTCTCAAGGTCCTCTCGTGACACCTGTGCCTCCGGCCTGTGGGTCCAATTGAGGGCCAACTTTGCTTTTCTTGGACTCCCTGGTTGCTCTAGACTTGCCTTGACTCCCCTGTGTCTGATGAGTCTCCTGGGCCTTGCTGGTCCGAACCGTAAGCTTCCTTGACCTTCTGCGTGGGTTGCCATTGCCAAGGCTTGTTGGGGCTCCTGCCGGACACCGGACCCTCAGCACTCAACATCTTTTGTGGGACAGCTCGTATCTGGCTTTTGGTCATTCTCGATGTCTCCTGGTCCCCGTAGCTGCAGAGTCAAGAACTCCATCAATGCACCTGAAGCATTCGACATCGGTGGGCATTTGTCTACCGAGCCCCTGGTCACTCCTGAGTGACCCAGACTCTGTACCCTCTGCTTCCAGGTACTTTTCGACAAGAATCCATCTCTGGGTTCCAACTGACACTTTTCTTCTTCCATCAGTAGCTCTTCTTCACTGAGATAGGTAACTCTGGTACTTTGGTATCCACAGGTGGGGTGGCTCTCCAACCTCCTAATTTCCACAGGGTTTCTTCGAAGTCCACTGGGAAGGGTTCTTAAAACTCTAAAACTTCAACCTCGAGTTCCCCATAGAATTGTACAGAGCACAAGGTCGTGTTCCCACACTGCACCCGTCATCCGTGGGGTCCCTACTTACTCACCTTGGGTGGTTCTTTAGGGTCCCAACGATTCAACGCCCTCTAGACACTTTCTTGACTTGAGTTGCGGTTCTTATACCTCTATTTTAGTACATGGTTTGGTCTCCCACTGGAGCCCACTGTGTATTAGTGCTATTTACTATTGTTTCTGTGATACAGTATTGTGTACTTTGTGATTTTCTCTGTGTAGGAGATACTGTGTCATACTAGAGAGTGTTACAATAATAAATACATATTTTTATAACAACTGTGTGGTTCTCCTTTCATTTAACCAATACTAAAAGGTTGCATTCTAGTAAAACAAGCTGCTTAACATTCCTTCAAGACTAAACCTGAAGGCTGCTCTCTACAGCTACTGCTTGGATAGCTTTCTAAGGTTATCATTGGCCTCTTAAATCACCATAAGGGTTGTTTGGACTGGTACAAGATGCCCACTTTAATTAGTGGACAGCATATACCAGGCCAACTTCTCACAGGAGCACATTCAAGACTCAGCAGGAGTAATGTCCTCAGCGTCTGACGCTCTCTTTTTCACGTTATCCAGCCTCTCTGTGTGTTTGTCTAGTCTCTCTGTCATTCTGTCCATTCTATAGGTGAGAGCATCTTTTTTACCATCTATTGTGGACAAGCTTCACTGCTTCACCACCCGAATCTGCTTTAGGTCAGAGTCTAAGGGAGGGTCACTGGACTCCGAGCTGGATTCGGCAGTATTCGTGTCTGCCTACTTGTGCTTTGGAGTCCTGCGCGACTCGAATTGGAGCCTAGACTGCATTCTATCAGATTTGCCCATGTTGAACACTGTGAAACGCTACTGCAGTAATTACTGAGGCCAAGAACTAGAAGCTCCACCACAAGGATATCTCCAGCGACGTATTTCATGCTGTGCGGTCGAGCCTGCTGAAATGTTAAAATGAGGTCTCAACCCTGCTACAATGTGCAGCACATCTCTGGTGACTGGAGCATCAGGCACACAGCAATCAGGATGGGGGCTTAGGGCAGGACCGAATGCTACAATCCCTCCAGCATCAACATGGGTCCCTGGAAGTCACTTCAGAGTCTCACCACCACAGTTCATCAGTAGAGCCAATAGCAGGCAGAGAGAGCAAATCTGTCTCAATGCAGGAAGGCGCAGGGGGCTATCTAGCAATAAAGGCCCAGCCGCTGACAGGGAAAGTCTATTATGGCAGCTAGGCCATTGGGCTAATGTCAAAATCTGCCCTCAGTAACGCCCTCAGTAACGGAAACTGGTGACTCCTCACAACACTGCTTTCACGCTGCTGCAAGGTCAGCCGTCTACAGGCAGCGTGGCAGCCTGGCCACCGGTTGCACAAATCTCCCAACGGGAGGCTACAGGAGTCCCATGGGCAAATGGGAGGTGGAGAATCGCACCTCTGGCTATACTTGTGCTTCACTCAGCCCGCTGTGCTGCCTCACCATGAACCACCCCAGGTTCTGCTCGCAGCTCCCCAGTGCGATGGGTGATCCTGCAGCATTCACCAATGTCTCCGCTGCATGGCCGGGACTCTGGCAGGGCCGCTCAAGCCATGAGGTGCCATCTGGCAACAGGTCCAAGTATTATGTTTTGGGCCTTGATTTTTGGGCTGGCGAGTCGCTGAAGGGGTAACTTGCACAAGAATGGGGGAAATTAGGGAGAATAAAGACGATGGGTGCCAGGATTGTGCAGGATTATAACCCAGATTAACAAAGCTCTACAAGTCAGCGGCAATTTTAGAACCAGGAAAGCTCCACCCCTTTGGTATGTTAATATTTTCACGCCTGTCCAATTTACATTGAGAAAGAATGTCTTACTCATTTTAATTTCTTTTTTTCTCTTTGTCCAAAAATTCTACTTTTAAATGTATTATGCCCCTAAACTTAAACCAAATTTCATTTTTTCTCTCCTCATCCTTCCAATGCCTTTCTGCAATGAGGTAGGTGTCTGTATTAGTGGTGGCCATAATTCTCTCTAGCGTAATTCCTCGAAACTACTGCAAATGTACTTGTAATTATGTCTAACTGTGTGAGAAACTTAATCCGGCATTTAGCACTATTTTCTTAGTGCAAAATGCACCCTTGCTACAAAATGGGCCCCAGCATTCTTTTTGCGCTTAGAAAGTAGCACTAAATGCTACAGAACCCAAATAGCAGTAAACAGTAGACACTCACACTCTGTTAGTTTGTTGTTCCGGTACACCAGTGGTAGTATTTTTGCCCCAAATTACTCTTAAAAACGCAAACTGTCATAGTTGCGTAATCTCTGTAATTTTGCATCACAAGTGTAATGTTTAATTGCTGAAATTACTCCCATTTCTCCAGCATAATTAAAATGTCTCCCAAGCCTAGTCCTAACCAATTATGCCTTCTCTTAGTGTCCTGGGGCACATGACTGTGAATGGCTCTGCTGTTGGGGTTTGTTTATTCCTTCCAGACAGTGACACAAAATGGGACTAGGTGTAGGCAAGATGGGTCATCTTGCCAGGATAGCTGGAGGCGGGGCTGTTCCTTGCCACTCTTGTACTTCAAAAGGGATTGCCTCCAGCACACACATAAGAACCCGGCAATAGTCTTCTGTGACCCCAGACTTCTTGGGGTCTTGACAGGGGAAGGAAAAACTAACCTGAACCAGATGTGGGGGAAGTATAGGAAATCTCCCCATTTTCAAAGGCTGGCACCAGTCATAAATATTTGACCTCTGTAACCACTCTTCAGGCCACTTCTGGATGTATAGACACTACATAAGGCCTTGCTTCCCAAAGGACTGGCCTGCTGCTTAAGGCCTGATTTGCTCCAAACTGGAATGCCCTGCTGCTACCATAAACCTGCATTGCTACCTGAGGGCTGCCTTGACCCACAGATAGCTGCCCTGCTGCTTCAGGACTGGCCTGCTCCCTGAGAAGGAAGCCTGGACCTTATCCCTTAATTCCAGGATAATTTGAGTGACTCAGTTGGCTGATATCCTGTCTGACATATTGGAACACCAGAAGCTCCAGAGGCCTCCCTGAAACTGCCCAGCCGACTTTCTGCACTGGACTTGCATGGACCTGCAACTAAACGTTCCTGGACCCTGCTGACCTCTGCTGGAATGAGCTCCTGATTCCCAAGAGGTGCCTTCCAGTTCCTGGACCTTTGGTTGGCATCAGTTGAGCTGATCTTGTTAAAGAAGGTGAAATCCTGAAGTTTTTGCCTCTTCGCAACCACGATCGGACACATTCGCA
Source organism: Triturus cristatus (assembly GCF_964204655.1). NCBI lineage: Eukaryota > Metazoa > Chordata > Amphibia > Caudata > Salamandridae > Triturus > Triturus cristatus. The sequence continues at coordinate 722,589,921 of NC_140591.1, forward strand.
ATGACACTTTGCGCTTGCGATGACCAGCAACTCGAAGATCTAGTGATCCCAACTCTTCAAGCTGCAGCAACCACCAGCAACGACTGGCAACGCAAGATCTGCACTTCTCACCACAGCGACGACAGCCCGCAGTGAGAAGCAATGTCTGACCAGATCTTTGCACTACAGCGACGGCCATCCGTGAGGCCAAGCCTGCTCTTCATGCAACAGCAATAACCATCCACAACGCTCTCCCTGCTCTTCATGGCCTCCTCCACCGCAAATTGAACTCTTTGCAGCAGACTATGAGAAGGTAACTTTTTCAGTGGAATAACCTTGTCCCAGTATCTGACCCGTGAACTATGTTAGAAGGCCTGAACTTGTGACTCTTCCCGGGTCTCCCACAAGCAGATGACCGTGAGTCGTGCGTTGTGCTTTTAGGTGCTATATTTACTTAAAACTTTGAAATTGCTTGTCTGCAGTTCTACTGATTTGATTTTTGTACTGGTACCCTTTAACTTATTAAAATGTACTCTATTTTTCTAAATTGGTTGCTTGGTTGCCTTTATAGAGTAGAGTGTTTTTGCTTTTCTGCAGTGAGAGGGAGGACTGTACTCTTTCAGTTCTTACACAGACTCACGGAGATGTCCGTAGACATCTTGTATATCTGGTTTGGGCACACAGTTCACTAACATCGAGACAGTCACGCTCCACCTTACGCTCGTCATTGTCAGGAAGGGGCAACAGGGTTGCAGGGTTCAAGACAGCACACCTTTTCAAGATGACATTCTCATCTGCAAGTATGATCTGCTCATACCGGGTCAAACAGCTGTTTGTCGAGTGTTGAGTGTAAATACTAATCAACAGTATCTCTCCAGAGTGGGGCACATACACAGTTAAAGGATGACCCATAACAATGCCTTCACAACCCTCTATGCTGACACTGGCAGCAGCCAGAGATTTAAGACATCCGGGCAACGCTGCAACTACTGGATCAAGGGTAGCAGAAAAATAAGCTATGGGTCCATGGACCTGGAAAGTGGAATTTTGGGTGCCATCTTGAAACCACTTTTGATAATTGCCCTTTGTGTAATATTCCTAGTTGTGATCTTTTAAGGGATACAGTGCATGAAAGTCAAATGAGAAGCGAAGAGAAAGAGGGCGTACGTAGAGTTAGAGGAGAGTCAGAGTAGATATTATGATGAAATGAAACGTCTAGAGAAGCTAAACGGAAGATGCTTAAAACCACAAGGTTTTAACTGATCCATCTGATAAGAATGGATTGTAATCTGTGATGGCTTGATTCACCATCAGAGGGAGGACTGAAGCAGCGTAGTATTGACTCCATCCTTTTCTGTTTGACCAGGCCTCGTATATATTTACACATGGCATGATGCCTTCATATGACTTAATATTGTTGATGTGCAGTGGTGCTCTGAACAACTACAGGAAGTGCATTTATGGTGTAATCTTGACATTTATACAAGTTTGCATGCTAATATTTTCTTTACAGCAACATCGAATTGCAGTTCCTATATGTATATATATCTGTATTTGTGTGGTTTGAATAATGTTGTTAACTCTTATGTAATCATATATTCATTTGAATGGCACTCTTAATTTTAACTGTAACTGAATGTATCCATAATCATGCATTCAAACGTGTACTGAAATGTTTGCCACGTTTAACTTGCCATAGGCCCTAAGCATTTGGATTTCTTAATGTTTAACCTTGAACGAGAAGCTTGCTCGGGTTGCAATGTTTTTCTCTCTGCAGGTGCAGTCCGATGATCTTAAATATAGAGAAAGGCACATTGTGTGAGAGATAAAGATGTTCGTGAGAAGTACTTCTGGCAAGGACGAGAAGCCTTAACAAACAAAGGGAGGACTACTGTCTGTGTGGAATTGGGAGACGGAAGGAATCCAAGGGCGTTCTGATGTGTGGAAGAAAGGAACGTAGTTTCAAATGGAGCTGCCAAGTTTTACTTTGTGAAGGTGGAAAGTAATAAGACATGTGAAATGGGGTTCTCAAATGTTCTTTTGTGGGTTTTAATTGGTGATCACACTTCAGTTTTAGACAGATTACTTTTAGACTGATATTTCTGTTGTGTGGCTTTATGCTATAAAATACTCTTTCTTTTGGAGAACATCTACAGAAGTTCCACTAAGCTGCCACCTTCCTACTTTACTGGATAAGATTAAAGTTTCCCCAATCATTGCTTTTAGTTCAGGCTTAGTTTATGAGATTTAGATTTTCTCATGCATACTAGGCTAGGAGACCGCAAATCCTATACTGATCATCAAATAATTTTGCACCTTAATTTCTGCATTGCTATCACCAAATTCCTTGTAAGTTTCATGTTGTTGAGGCAAAATTTTGTTATACGATTTGGCCTGCCAGTAATGATTCTGTACTTTTACAATATATTCTTAAGACTCGTGTACATCAGCCTGGCTTTGAATTTGTAATAAACCCATACTTAATCACATTTATTGACTTTGGGTCCTCACTGGGTGGCCGAATTGGTTAAACTGTAAATTGAACTTGTGGATGATGTTATCTTCCTTAAATTGCTTATGCACCTAAAAAGATGTGTTGTAAGGAAATTTGGACCGAGGGCTTGGTACTCTTGTGTTCATTAGGAGATGTTACTAAAGAGCATTATGTGATAAATTCTTGTTAGCGGTTTTCCAAACTTTAGGGCCTGTTTCAGTTTTGTTTGTGTTTCATAATGGAGGGATAGGAAAGGGTAAAATGTAGGTGGTGATCCAAGCATTTGACCTCAATATGGTGTTCACAATTGAAGGTGACATTTCGTTCGACAATGAGGTATAATTTCCTGGCATAGTGTTGGTAAAGGTGTTAGTTCAAATTTTCTAAGTTAAGCCTTTTCACCTGATTTTCTTGAGCTTGGATGTTATTGCTTTTTTCCTGTACCTGAATATTCCACATTCTACAAAAGATTCAAGCCATCTTCACCCACTAATTTAGCTGTTCCGTGATGAGGTGCATTTGTCAAACTAAAACCCTTGCTCTTTTCATGAGCAATCTGACTTGAGAATTAAAAAACACTCATTAAAAGAAGGTATTCTTTGAGAGTCAGAATGACTCAGAGCCTTGTGATGGCAGGCATTTCCCAAGTCAGTCTCTGGTAAACCTTCTGATACCATTAGATCAGAGACCTTTTCCACTCTGCTCATCTTCCGAATTGCTTACCAAGCTTATGGCCTTAATTAAAGTTTGGCAGATGAGTCACTCCATTAAAATATGACAGATATCCCATGCATCATATTACAAGTGATGAAATCTGCCACATTTGTGATGGAGTATCCTGTCTATCAGATGGGACATCTGTCATGTTTGTGCTGGAGTATTCTGTCTCCCAACTTCTAAATAACATGTTCAATCTCATGATGAAAACTACAGCAAAAGCAAAAGCTCAACACCTGGACTGGGGTTGCAGATCCAATTCTAGCCATAGGTTATCTTACAGTGTGTTTTACTCATTCTGCGTAAGGTCTAGGAGCAGGCATCAGTAGGATGTTCTCATCTGCTGCTTGATAGTTTAAGGTCCAGTAATACAGAAGAGTAATCAGGATGCAGTCCACTTGAACATCTTCCATAAGTACTATGCCACTTATTCGGAGAGTCCTCCTATCTACTAAATTAGCATTATTTATTTTGCAATTCCATTAAAAAATAAGATGGCACAAGCTATCCCCTTGCAAACGAGAGAAGCATTGTTGAATAACTACCATACCTGATACAGGCCACAAAAATGCTAGCGGGACAACAGGAGTTATAACAGTTGATGCACAAAACATAAACCGAATCTTGACTGTAAAAATACAAATGAGCATTTTACTCAAATCTAGAAAAATGACATTTAAACTGCAATTAGTTGAAGTACCAGCACCGTAAAAGTGTGTGAGACTAGGTAGAAACAGTAGAATTAATAAAATAGTGAATCTAAGATGTGTAGTAACTGATTGCCTTATATTCTTAACAAAGATGTCATGAAAATTAATTATGAAACTTAGCATTTTTAGTGACTTCATTTTAGAGCACCATAACAAATTCGACAATGGTGTAATTCATGCATGCAATGTGTTAGATGTCTGAATCTTTCAGTATTAGTGCCTAACATTATACAGATCTTTTATTCAGAGAAACAATTTTATTTTAATGATTTTTAGAAATACTTAACATGTTGCTACTTTTTGAAAATATGGTAGTGGGCAACAATTAGAGTTGAACATTTCTGTGTAACAATAACTGACAACATTACAAAATGCTCATATATGATATTTTTGATTATGCTTGAACTTAATCAGGAGTTTATTTTACTAAATAAGAAATGTTAACTTTAAAAAGCATTTGAGCTGTCTTTTCTTCTTAGGCTGCATTATTTCATAGCCTTTTGGAATGGACTTTGATACCTTTCCTCAAATGTTGCTTTATTAGTTCTTGGTCATGTGACATTCTGTAAGTGACAAGAGACTTTCTTACAGCCCATCGTTGTGAAATGAATGGGGGAAATATGACCTTTAAACTATATCCATGGGGTGCAACAAAGTGAATACGCTCTTTGACAACTAGCCTGTGAGGATGGAAAGGGCAGTCAATTATCATGATGAGCATGGGAAAATATGGTGGAGCATCGATTTGTACCTGGAGAACGGAAGAATGACGTTCAGACTATTGTGGACCAACCACTGATGCCATAATGAAATGAAATTAAACTATGAAAAACAACTTTCCTAGGAGGAGGGAGGCTACCCCGTTTTCACTTTTCTTGCCTCCAGCCAGCCTACTGGACTTTCTCTATTATGTCTTTTACCTCTTTGCTGATGAACTTGCCTGTTGAACAATTTGGAGCAGTTTGGTGAAACCAGACTTGAACTCTTCTGATTTATGCTCCATTCCCCTTGCCCATGGGCTCTCCCCTAGTGGACTTTTACTTGATCCCTATGCCCATTTTGGGAGAACCTTTTTGAACCATCCTCCTGCCGGTTGCTGGTGATAGAAATCTCCAACAATTAGGAACCATCTTTTTATGAATGTCTGTATTTACTAATATATTTACTTTGTCTACATTTGTGACTTTATATTTGTGCTGTAAGATACATGACTGAGCTTCTTAAAATGTGACTTATATGCATTGATTTTGGATATTTAATACAGTAAAAAAAAATATCTAAATTCATTGGAATCCTTTATTTGTGTCTAAATGTTCTTCCCATAGAAACTGGGCATACAATTTTCTGATTTTAAATGCCTAATAGAGAAAGTCATAGATTATTTTCAGAACATCAGGTTATTTTGCTCTTGTTCTTTGTAGCCACAGAAGAGGTCTAGGTTTGTATGATTCTTGTCAAACTAAACTTCTTTAGGAGGTTGTATCTTCCAATTGCAATACTCTATTTTTTACAGCATGGTTCTAAGAGTCATATATATTTGAACCTGAGCTCCCATTTGTGAGTTTGCAGCTAATTAAGGGTCCTCATTGGGTGGCTGACAATGGGACATCCTGATTTTCACCCCTCACTACGACAAAGAAAGATCCATTGGAGGACCTTTGCCTCTGAGGTGGAGTATTGAATGTGAGTAAAAATCCTACCCGTATGGGCCCAGTAGGAATGTTAAGATTGAATACGAGTTTATTGCTTCCGCTGCAACAAAACTTGGCAGCAGAAGATGGTTTTGTCTAGTGATGTGAAGATTTTTGGTGTCCAAAATAGATTTCCTTGTCCAGCCCAAAAATACCAAATCCTTTTGGTTCGGCAGAAGGATTGATAGAGTAATTGGTGGATTTCAACTACCTGTAGCAGCAACATAGTGTGAGTATTAATAGGGATGTACAAAATACTGGCCAGAGGCCTGAAGGGTGGAGAGGATCTTCCACACAAATGGAACCAAAATGGAGGGGATACATCCTCCCAAATAAGTATCAACAATTCAAAAGAGTATCCCACCCAATAGAAACAAATGTTAGGTATAGGAACTGTTCTCTGATAAGGAGATCAAATCAGATGTTACTATTATGACTGGAAGCAATTCCTCTTTGTATAGTAACCCTCACACACTCTAATAGTGTCATGCTTTATCATTGGGTTCACCCTGGCTCCTAAAGGCCAGAGTGGAATATATGACGTTACTTTGCATGCGTTTAGTACGCATGCCATTACTACGCGTCAGTACGACCGTGTTTTTAGTTCGCATACCTTTCCTACGCAATTCGGAACAACGAATTGCAGTAGGGGGTGCTGGATGTTGGAATAGTATAATTTACTATTCCAACTCCAGTCTATGCGGACACTGGGGAAGGTGTTGGATTTTAAATCCAACACCTTCCCCCCCTAACGCAAGTCGCTGTTCCGACTTTCATAGGAAAGGTATGCGAACTAAAAACGCGTGCGTACTAACGTCCGCGTAGTAATGGCATGCGAAGTAACGCATGCTAAGTAAACACCGTTTACCCCAGAGTGGGCTGAACCGTGTGTCAGGGAGTGCTTTTGAGAAAAGGCCAGGGGGGTTTAAAGATTAAAAATCCTCCAAATACTCCAGGTATCCCAGGTATGGATTATTGGCGAATGTTAAAAACAAGTAATAGGGTGTCCCAAAGATACAATGGTCCTATGACCCTACAATCATTGCCAACATGTTTCAGCCGGTGAATGACCCTATGAGTCCACATCTTTCACCAGGGCAAACCACAGAGACAAATCCCTCCCTAGATATAAAATCAACAAAGTCGTGGAACAGAAAGCTGTTACACCATATACGCCTTCTGGATATACTTATCCTCAGTAGGGGCATTCAATAACTGGTTCATCCAACCCCACTTGGGTGGACCACACACGTCTCATGAGTGCAGAAAAACGGGGCAGCCCTGTAGTCAAACAGTTATCAAGGATCCTGGCCCCGCAGCGGGACCTACTTGGTTCTGCAACTCCCGGCATGTGTCAAACATGTTGGTAATAATTGGAGGGTCATAGGACCATTGTATCCTAGGGATACATCTGATTTGACCTCCTTATCAGAGAACTGTGCCTATACCTAACATTTATTTCAAGTGGGTGGGATACTCTTTTCAATTGTTGGTATTAATAGGGATGCGCATTGCGATTGCTTTAGCTTAAGATTGTGGTGTTTTAAAATGGGTGTGGTTAATGCAAACAATGCAAAGAAAAAATCGAAGTTGAAGTTGTTATCCAATCCGTTTGTGGCCTTAGATCCCGGAATATATAGCTACGTGGTGGTCTTAGTGTAGAAGACACTTAGGGCCAGATTACGAGTCCGGAAGTCCTCAGACTGCCAGATTCATGGTGGTGCGGTGATGGCATATCCAGCCACTGCCACACCTGAGGTCCAACTGCCTGATTACAACTCAGGCAGTTGGACCGCACTAGGACTCCTAGCTCTGCCAGAAAACTTCTGTTCCCTGGTGTAGGATCAGCAGTCAGAAGCCGCAATATGCTTGGCAGGACCGCCATAGCCCCGCCAAGCATATTACGAGTTTCCTCTCAGCCAGGGTTTTCATGGTATCATGAAAAGCCTGGCAGAGAAGAACCAAAGGAGGCCCTACAGGGCTCCCCATGCCTCAGACATATATGGATGCACACAGGGGGTAAAACATGCACATAGGTTCCTAACGGCATGGACGTACGAGTTCATGCCATGCAGGAACTTTGTGAGGCATTCCCATTGTGGTGCCTTTTTTAGAGGCACCGCTGCCTTTTAAAGGTCATCACAATGGAACCGTCATGCCCCCCCCGCCCACCAGGTATGAATAAGTCATAATCTGGTGATCGAGCAGCGCAAGCTTTGGCGGAGCGGTGATGTGGTGGTGGTACACCGCCGCACCACCCCCCACCAAATTCTCTTAATTTGGCCCTAAGTAAGTTGTCTGCTATGTTGTGGTATTTGTCTTGAGACATCGTCAACAATGTCTTATAGAAAGAATCTTCCTTTTTAAGTGCTAGTGGAAAACGATTGTTAGAGCTGCTCTCATGTGCACAGGGAATAACTGTATCAATTAAGGGTGAAATCCCGCTGGACGAGATTTCATTTGAAGGGAAAGAGAAACATAGGTAGAGAAAAAAGATTATTTCGTATTACCTTTGAGTGAGAGACATTCTTTCTTCAGTGGAGCGGACAGGTTCATGTTGAAAATGCTTGCATATTGTTTTGTGTATTTGCTTAGAAAAATTGCAAAAGTCCCCTAGTGGACTTTAACTTGATCCCTTTGGTCATGCTAAGAGAACCTTTTTTAACCATCCTTCTGCCTTTTTTTGGGTGGTAGAAAGATCTAACAATTAGGAACCGTCCTGTTATGGATGTTTGCAATTACCAATATATTTACTTTTACTAAATGTGATTTTATATTTCTTGCTGTAAGATACATTACTGAGCTCCTTAAAATGTTACTTCTATGGATTGATTTTGGATCTTCAATACAATAATCAAATTATATGGATTCATATGAGTCCTTTATTTGTGTTTAAACATTCTTTCCTTAGAAACTCTGCCTACAATTTTCTGATTTTAAATGTCTAATAAAGAAAGTCATACATTATTTTCAGAACATTAGGTTATTTTGCTCTTGTTCTGTGTAGCCACAGCAGAGCTCTTGGGGCCATATTTACAATAAAATTGACAATTGGCTGCCATACGCCAGCGCAGGCACCTTTCCACCATGGTGCAAGGTTGCCTGCGTCATGAGGAGATTGTTTTTGTGCAGGAGGGGATACCTTCCTGCACAAAAACAATCAATTGAGTTGATTTCCTCTTTCCATGTGTGCTGTAGAATGCAGCCAGCATTATGAGGAAAAAAATGAGGAGAAATGTAAACATTTCTCCTCGTTGTGCCTCGCTAGGCCACCCTTGGGGTGGTGTAGCATTCTGATTCATTTCCAGGTTTATGATTTCTTGTAAATCTGGAAATGCATCAGAATACATGGGTTTTGCGTGGGAACACCCACAGCAACACCTATGTCATGCCCCTTACACGCAAAGTGTTGCGTGAGAAGAGGCGATATTTACAAACACACGTAAAGCCACGCAGGGTGGCTTTACGTGTCCTTGTAAATATCGGCCAGCAGGGTGAGCCACCGGTGCATCATGCAACGTGACGTACCGGCGTGCAAAAGGCTTGTAAATAAGCCCCTAGTTTTGTATGATTCTTGTCAGACTAAACTTATTTAGGAGGTTGGATCTTCCAGTTGCTATCCTCTATTTTTACAGCATGGCTCTAAGAGTCATTTATTTGACCCTGATCTCCAATTTGTTAGTTGACTACCAATTGATGGTCCTCATTGGATGGCCGACAGTGGGACATCCCGATTTTCACCCCTCACTATGACAAAGAAAGATCAATCAGATAACCATTGCCTCTGAGGTGAAGAATTGAATCTGAGTAAAAATCCTACCTGCATGGGCCCAATAGGAGAGTGAGGGGCTCATTTATGAGCCCCTGCGTCACTTTTGTGCCCCCGGTGCGTCACTTTTTGTGACGCACCAGTGGCGTAAAACATGCGCCATGTTGCACCATATTTACGAAGTGACGCATCTAGGTATATGCGTCACTTCGTAAACCCCTGCGCTACATTACACCTGCGCCAGGTATAATGTATGCAGGGTGGGCGTACCCCCGCAAGAAAGGGTCATAGGAATGGTGCAGCAAAATAGACGCCAATGCGTCAAAACCTTACGCCTGCCTCATGGCAGGACGTAAGGGTGACACAGGCCCTTTCACATGGGGCTTGCCCCATGTGAAAGGAACATTGCTGGAGTTGCGTCAGGCTTCCGACACAACTCCAGCAATGCGCCAACAGATACGTCAGTTACACTGACTTGTGACATGATACGTCATATTATAAATATGATGCATCATTGGTGTCGCAAGGAAGGCGCACTGAGAAGTGATGCATCGCCCTTAATGTTTAATTGGAGTTTATTGCTTCCGCTGTAACACAATTGATGAAAAAGAGGCCGCATATCTATGAATAGGTTAACATATCTATGGTGGATGGTAAGGAAGATATCTGTAGTATGAGGAAACCTCACATTGTACACCAAGAACTTTATGTGCAGCCTTTTTAGAGAATACGTGCAGGAAATTTGCTTCTAAAAAGGTTAACTTTTTCGGACAAAAACACAGCAATATTTTTAGTTTTAGTTTTACTAGACACAACTCTGGATTTGTGTAATATCTTCCTCACCAGTGATTGTTCGAATGGCGTGCAGGTCGATAGCTGGAGGTGAGACACAAACGTGAGCCGAATGAAAGAGGCTTGCCACAGCAGCGGGTTAAATTTCCTCATATTATATTATTTTCTCCAGTGCAGTGCTCCCCGTTTGTTACTGATATAGGTTGATGAAACCTCACCCCTGCCTTGATTCGATGCGCTTATGTAACTGAGCAGCGAACGGAAAACCTGCAACCCCTCCATTCAGTTTAGTAAACACAGGCTTGTCTGTCACCTCGCTTTGTTTCCCTCCAAAGTGCAGTTGCCACCTTATCTGGCAACAGCTTTCTGTAGGAGTGTTGCTCCTGTGAAATAATCTTTCACCACCAAGGCCTGGGCTTTCGCCGCACAACAGAGAGGCATTTATCTTGCTCTTAATGGTTAATTAATTTTGAAAATGTATATTACAACACAATAAAAAAAAGAGAAAAAGCCGGCGCGGACAATGGAGCGAAATGTCTCTTCTTCGCATTGACTCCTATTTAGTTCTTCCAATGTCATCCAAAACACAGATAACTTTTCTTTCATGAATTGTTCTCCTGAATGATTTATACATGTTGTGTTATCTGAGGCCCTCTCCAGGTCCCCTTGTGGATTCAGTCAGCCATCAGCGGCATAATTGTTAATTTTAACACTATGAAAGGCTCTGATGAGGAAGAGATAAGGCACTGGAGGAAGAATTAATTGAAATATATCTCCCAATCACGTTGCCTCTGTGTTTCTTCTGTGACGAAAAATTATGCACTGAGTTTAAGGTTCAAATAAATTTTCATTTGTGCCCTTCATAAAGCTTTAGAGCTGGCTGGAAATAGACACTTTTAACGGTAACTGAAATCTATAACAAGATCGCCCATAGAATAGTTCAAGGCATTCGACTATTTTTGTACTCGCGCGCAGTAAATACTTTATGGCTCATTCATAAACCGTGGGCTACAGACGTGGGGCGCGCACACAGAACAAATGGAAAAACACACAATGAGTGACAGGGAAAGCGAAACAGTTTGGAGAGTCTCTGAGTCACGAGATCTGTGGGAGTGAGGCAGGGTGGATGGGTGGATGGGAAAATGCACATGGAGAGAAGAGGTAAGAAAGAAGAGATAGGGAGAGTTCAAATTAGACAGCGAGGCATAGCTGCTAGAGATTTTAGGGAGGGGAGCACGAGAGACAGATAAATGATAGCAGGAGTAATCAAAGATGTAAGAAAGTCGACCAATACAGTTATATCGAATCATATCAGATGTATTGCTAAACAACCATGCAATCAGTTATAGAAAATAAAACAGGGAGGACAGTTTGGAAGAACGTGTGAGTTACAATTAATAATAGGAAATGACAGAAGACAATGATGGTACATAGAAGCAAATGGAGGAAGGATGAAAATGGAAGTATAAGTGGCCCTTGGGAACCTGTTTGGAGTAACCGCCTTCCAAGTGGGAAACCTCAGACCCCATCAGGTTTACCCGTTGGCCACTTCCCCTAGCTCTCATGATTCCCATCTGGAATCAGGAATTTCAGGCTATGCCAGCACGCTTCCCCCAGGGCCCTGGTCACATCACAGAGTCTTGGGTTGCCTGCCCACATCCTGCCAGATCCCCACTTCACAGTATGGTTGAAGACTGGAGGGGCCCAGAGGTACCTCCACAGTCATCAGAGGGCGTTACCTGTTCTCTTGTACATCTTCAGCTGCCAACCATGGAGGATGAGACCTAGTACTGAACCAGGGTAGCTCTCTGGAACTCTATAAGTGGGTTGGAAAACTACCTGAAACCCTGTTCTGGGAAAGGTCTCCACACATACATCTTTGGGTGAAGTGATATCCAAGCCTGGGTGTTGTGGAAACCGATTTTATTATTTAAGAATCAACCACGTACAAGAAGCAACTGTCACCTCAACTCCTGACGATTCCGTTCTACCACAGAACCCCTGAGTCATCATAGCAACAATTCCCACATCCATATGACCACAATGTATTTCCCTCTTTTCTATATGAACCTAAAATACAAACACAACCAAAACATATCCATAATACAATGCAAATTACAACATACCTATATAAGGAAATTACATTAAAGGCTAGCCTTAAGGTAAAAAATCTAAAAATGAAAACACAAACATTATAAATGATTACATACATTAGTAATATGCCAACAATATCACTGCCCACCCATCAATTCATTCAGAATCTTGAAATCTGACCAGAACATGGCATTGTCTATATCCATCATCTCTCGAATTATTCACATTATAAACCACACTTCCATTTCCCTCTAGACATCTTCTTATACTCACCCTTTCCATCTCATTTACTCCACTCCTAAGCGCCATCAACAGAAAACCAGTGCAACTCTATTGTCCAACATCTGTTCCTTCTCAAACTTTCCTTGTTCCATCGCATTTCTTGCAATACAGCTCCACCCTCCTTTTGTTCCACTTCTGTCCATTCTTTAAGACAGCATGCCACTCATACACATTCACCACTTCCATGGGTCATGAAAATGTATTAATTCCATCCTTTAAACTTCCCAATTTGATTTGTACATAATTGTTCACTCCAGTCCTTCCACGTATGGACCTGACCATACTCCTCTCTTTCAACCTACAACTTTCCGTCAACAATTGAGAATCCAATTTAGTTTTGGCTTCTCTTCCTCTCATAGACCCAAAAGGAGTCTTTCCTGTGACTCACTTCACCGGCATCTTGTATGCTCATACCACTTTCACAGCCGCTCTCGTTACAGCCTTTCTTCCACTTAAAACCATTTGAATTGTGCCCTTGACAAGATGCTTATCTCAATCTGCTTAATCTTTACCTTAGGGATTATACAATGGCGTGGCAAACACTTTCACCACACTGTCAGCAGTTGGGTTTCTTAAAAACTTGACAGTCACCTACCTTGAAAAAACATCTACCATCACTACTGCAAACTGTACAGAATCACTCAAATAATCAATTGGACCAATAAAATCCCCTCACACTTTCATCCAGGCCTTTTCTCATTCACACTATGATCCCATATCTCACCCACCTATTTTCAATAGTTTCTCATTCTTTCTACATAAAGCACACTCGTCTACCGATTCCTTCACCACATTGTTCACACCCAACCACCAAAATTTCTTCTTCACTCGTCTTTTAGTCGTTACCAAATAATCATTGACACCCCTGCTCAATTCGCCTTGCAATTTCCCATAACTGCACAAAGGTACACATGTGTCAGCTTCCCTTCTCCAATGATCCTGAATACATTTTGCAAACTCCTGAAAAACGGTATCACCTTGTACAGCTTTCTCCCATTCTTCACATAAAACTGCCTCATACACCCCTTCCACTATATCTTCAACATTTGCCACAACACAAACTATTTCACCAGACTCCCTTAGGGTCCCGTGTTCATCACCCACCCTCAATGGTATCTTTGACAAGCAATTAGCTTGTAAATTTTTCTAACCGGCAAAATACTCTATTATTATAGAGGCTTTTTATAACGCGCTCTGCTACTAAATAGTATAGTATCCTGGCGCGAAGAGAAAAAAGAAGGGGACAGATCGCAGTAAATGCAAGGGAGGAGCAGCCTTTAGGCATTGGTGTTGAATAGGTAGGTTTTTAGGCCTTTCCTGAAAGCCATGATGGAAGGGGCTGTTCTCAATTGCAGAGGCAGGGTATTCCAAGCTCTCGCTGCTCTAACAGAAATGGATTGTCCGCCAAGCCTGCTATATTTGAACTTTGGTACAGTCATTTGATGGAGGTTGCTTGATCTGAGAGGGCGATTGGGGGCATAGAGAGAGAATCTTTTTCTCAAATAGGTTGGGCCTGTTAGGTGGAGTGCTCGGTATGCTAACACAAGAATCTTGAATAAGATCCTTTGTGCCACTGGAAGCCAGTGAAGGTCTCGGAGTGGTTGGCGAACGCTAGATCTTCTGGGAATGTTAAACAGCAGCCGGACCGCAGCATTTTGGATGACTTGGAGGCGATGGATCAGATAGGCTGGGAGTCCGCTGTAGAGAGCATTCGCATAATCCAGTCTGGATAATATCAGAGCGCGAATGACCGTCTCCTTAGCTGATCGCGGAAGCAAAGGAAGGAATCTGCGTAGAGTTTTAAGAGTGGAAAAGCAGATTCCGGTGAGTTTTTTCAGGTGATCTTCAAATCTGAGATTATTGCTGAACCAGATTCCTAGGTTTTTTGCAGGTCCACCTGTGTATTTAGGGCTGGGAAAATCGGTGGGCCAGAGAGAATCATAGAAATTATCTGGGAAGGAGCCGTACAGTAGAATCTCAGATTTGCTCTCATTGCACTTAAGTTGAGCCAAGGCCAGCCAGCGGAAGACCGATGATAGGCAAAATTGGACTCTCGTCGTGTCAAGGTTGTTTTTGGGCCATGTAAACAAGAGCTGGGTATCATCGGCGTAGGCCATAATTTTGGCCCCCAGCTGTTCCGCAAGATAGATAAGGGGGGTCATATAGACATTAAAAAGCAGGGGGCTCAGGGTGGAGCCCTGTGGTACGCCAGTTGAGAGTTTTTTGGGAGAGAAAGAGAAAGGTGGCATCCACACTTGCTGGGACCTGTCATCTAAGAAAGATCTCAGCCAGCCGAGGGCAGGGCCAGTTATGCCAATGTCTGCTAGTCTGGTCAGTAGGAGGGAGTGAGGGACCGTATCGAAGGCGGCAGAGAGGTCCAATAAAATCAGCGCCGCTCTGCCACCTCCGTCTAGGCACTCCCGGATAGCCTCAGAGACCTCAACCAGGGCCGCCTCTGTGCTGAAGGCAGCTCTAAAACCTGATTGCGCAGGGTGGAGAGCTTGAGAGTCTTCTACGAATCGGTCCAGCTGTGAGAATGCAACTTTTTCGCAAATCTTTGTTAGAGCTGGCAGTAAAGAGATGGGTCGGAAGTTAGCGGGAGTTTTTGGATCTAGGCCATTTTTCTTAAGGAGTGGTAGCAGTTTTGCCTGTTTCCAGCAAGCTGGAACTGTGGCGCTGGAAAAGGAGAGGTTCACTATATGCGTCACCTCTTGGCCGACTGTGTTAGCCAGGCCCGCAAGGACTCTGGCTGGGCAGGGGTCTGCTGGGGAACCCGATTTTAGGGTAGCCAGAATTTTCGCGACCTCAGTTGGATTCACTGGAGTGAAGAGGGCAAACTGATCCGTAGAAGTGGGCATAGTGGGAATGGGAGTAGTCATAGAGGCTGGGAAATTGTTGCATACAGTGAGCAGATCATCTTGGATTTTATCGATTTTTTCCACAAAAAACACAGAGAGTTCTTCACACCATTTTGCCGATGAGGCTAGAAGAGGGTGAGCGGCGCAAGGGGAGACAAAGCTTTTAACAACAGCAAAGATTTCCGCGCTGTTGTTGTTGGCCTTGGAAATACGCCCTTCATAGTATGAGCTTTTTGCCACTTTAATTGCAGCATAGTATTTCTTTTGAGCTGTTCTAAGTTCTTTCTTGGCCTCAGGGAGGTATGCTTGTCTCCAACGTCTTTCGAGTTTTTTGCAGCCTGATTTAAGATCGCGGAGGGTGTTGGAGAACCAGGGTTTGGAAGGGGAGGAGCGAACTCTACAGACGAGACCTGATTTGGTTGAGAGAGCAACACCTTCTTTAATCCATGAGTTGAATACGCTCACTGCTGGTTCAATTTCTGAAGGCAGTGAGGGGCGAGAGGTATCGAGATGGTCACAGAGTGAAGTTAAATTAATTTTCTGTGTATGAGCCACAGATTGGTTGGTCTCAGCAGGGCGGGACAAGGGCCAGGAGAATCTTATTAGCATGTGATCAGACCAGTTTAATTTCTCAGGTTCGGACATATTTATATTAAAATTGGTGCATACTAAGTCAAGGGCATGACCCCCTGAGTGAGTGGGAGCCTTGATCCACTGTTTCAGTTGGGCCATCGCAAACGCATCGTTTAGCCGAACTGTGTCGGATAGATCAAGCTGGTCCACATGGATATTAAAGTCCCCCAGAAGGAGATGTGTGGGGTATTTCAGGGCACGTGGGACTATCATGTCCTCTAGTGCCTCTAGAAATTTTCCTGCGTGGCCAGGTGGTCGGTAAACCAGAGATCCAACTAAGGTAAAGTGAGCCCCTAAAGTGAGAGAAAAATGGAGTACCTCAGCATCAATGGATGGGCCCATAGGGTCTAGAGAAAAGGTCCATTTATCCCGAAAAATGGCTGCTACGCCACCTCCTCTGCCTAGGGGGCGGTCTTGTCTGATAATTTTAAAGCCACGTGGGATGGCAAGTTCGATCACTGGGTTACATGTGTCATTGAGCCATGTTTCGGTGACAAAGAGAAGGTCAAACTCGTTGTCACTTAGTAGCTCGAATATTTCATTAGAATGTTTTACCAGAGATCTGGCATTGATCAAGCCGGCCCGGAGACTAGACGGGTCAGTAGCACACTGTGTGGAGGCTGGTAGAGTAGGTTGAGAGCGGAATGAGCATGATTGACAAGTGTACTGAACAGCAACCGCCAGGTCCCATTGACTCGAACAGGAGCAAGATTTAGTGTTCAGTGCAATTAAATACTCACGAGAGTAGGGAACACGCAGCCGGTTACAGGGTAGGGGGGCAGCTGCAAGGGGGCTGGCGCTGGCCGCGTCCGGGACGCGGACGGGCGCAGACGGGCTCGCCTTAGGCGCGCCTTAGGCGCGCAAACGGCGCTCCCGCTGCGCTCGTCCGCTGCGCTTCCGGTGGCAACACATGATGTAGCCAACGGAGGGGGCGTGGCCTGTGATGTGGGCGTGGCCCAGGGACTCGCCTGAATGGCGTGGTATCGGTCGTTGCAGCCGGCGCTATGCAGCGCTTCACGGCTGTTTCAGGAGGGCTTAGGGAGAGTAGCACACACAAGTAAAAACAATAGATTTCAGGTTTTTTTTTTTTTTAAAAAAAGAAATAGCACAGAGAAGCTCCCGGCGTGTGCCTGCGGAGTCCTTCAGTTTCTCGAGGCGGCGCTCACCAAGGCGCGTTTTTATAGGCTGCCTGACGGAGGGGGCGTGGCCTGTGATGTGGGCGTGGCCCAGGGACTCGCCTGAATGGCGTGGTATCGGTCGTTGCAGCCGGCGCTATGCAGCGCTTCACGGCTGTTTCAGGAGGGCTTAGGGAGAGTAGCACACACAAGTAAAAACAATAGATTTCAGGTTTTTTTTTTTTTTAAAAAAGAAATAGCACAGAGAAGCTCCCGGCGTGTGCCTGCGGAGTCCTTCAGTTTCTCGAGGCGGCGCTCACCAAGGCGCGTTTTTATAGGCTGCCTGACGGAGGGGGCGTGGCCTGTGATGTGGGCGTGGCCCAGGGACTCGCCTGAATGGCGTGGTATCGGTCGTTGCAGCCGGCGCTATGCAGCGCTTCACGGCTGTTTCAGGAGGGCTTAGGGAGAGTAGCACACACAAGTAAAAACAATAGATTTCAGTTTTTTTTTTTTTTTAAAAAAAGAAATAGCACAGAGAAGCTCCCGGCGTGTGCCTGCGGAGTCCTTCAGTTTCTCGAGGCGGCGCTCACCAAGGCGCGTTTTTATAGGCTGCCTGACGGAGGGGGCGTGGCCTGTGATGTGGGCGTGGCCCAGGGACTCGCCTGAATGGTGTGGTATCGGTCGTTGCAGCCGGTGCTATGCAGCGCTTCACGGCTGTTTCAGGAGGGCTTAGGGAGAGTAGCACACACAAGTAAAAACAATAGATTTCAGGTTTTTTTTTTTTTTAAAAAAGAAATAGCACAGAGAAGCTCCCGGCGTGTGCCTGCGGAGTCCTTCAGTTTCTCGAGGCGGCGCTCACCAAGGCGCGTTTTTATAGGCTGCCTGACGGAGGGGGCGTGGCCTGTGATGTGGGCATGGCCCAGGGACTCGCCTGAATGGCGTGGTATCGGTCGTTGCAGCCGGCGCTATGCAGCGCTTCACGGCTGTTTCAGGAGGGCTTAGGGAGAGTAGCACACACAAGTAAAAACAATAGATTTCAGGTTTTTTTTTTTTTTTTAAAAAGAAATAGCACAGAGAAGCTCCCGGCGTGTGCCTGCGGAGTCCTTCAGTTTCTCGAGGCGGCGCTCACCAAGGCGCGTTTTTATAGGCTGCCTGACGGAGGGGGCGTGGTCTGTGATGTAGGCGTGGCCCAGGGACTCGCCTGAATGGCGTGGTATCGGTCGTTGCAGCCGGCGCTATGCAGCGCTTCACGGCTGTTTCAGGAGGGCTTAGGGAGAGTAGCACACACAAGTAAAAACAATAGATTTCAGGTTTTTTTTTTTTTTAAAAAAGAAATAGCACAGAGAAGCTCCCGGCGTGTGCCTGCGGAGTCCTTCAGTTTCTCGAGGCGGCGCTCACCAAGGCGCGTTTTTATAGGCTGCCTGACGGAGGGGGCGTGGCCTGTGATGTGGGCGTGGCCCAGGGACTCGCCTGAATGGCGTGGTATCGGTCGTTGCAGCCGGCGCTATGCAGCGCTTCACGGCTGTTTCAGGAGGGCTTAGGGAGAGTAGCACACACAAGTAAAAACAATAGATTTCAGGTTTTTTTTTTTTAAAAAAAAGAAATAGCACAGAGAAGCTCCCGGCGTGTGCCTGCGGAGTCCTTCAGTTTCTCGAGGCGGCGCTCACCAAGGCGCGTTTTTATAGGCTGCCTAACGGAGGGGGCGTGGCCTGTGATGTGGGCGTGGCCCAGGGACTCGCCTGAATGGCGTGGTATCGGTCGTTGCAGCCGGCGCTATGCAGCGCTTCATGGCTGTTTCAGGAGGGCTTAGGGAGAGTAGCACACACAAGTAAAAACAATAGATTTCAGGTTTTTTTTTTTTTTTAAAAAGAAATAGCACAGAGAAGCTCCCGGCGTGTGCCTGCGGAGTCCTTCAGTTTCTCTACATCATATTGAAACTCTTGCAAACAAGATGCAAACCTGGCTAATCTAGGAGAAACTTTATCAGCGTCCCTGGGTTGCAAAACCCTTAACAATGGTTTGTGATCCATGTGCAGTGAGAAATGCACTCCCCACAAATAAGTATGGAATTACTCAGTGCCCAGGCAGTCACTAAAGCTTCTCGCTCAATCACTGCATAGTTATGCTCTGTATGACTAAGTGACCTTGATGCAAATACCATGGGTTTCCCTAGCTTATCTTTACTTAGTGAAAACAGGGCTCCTATCCCACGGGCACTAGCATCGGCTGTTAAAAAAGTCATCTCACTGGGGTCAAATGGTTTTAAAATCTATGAATTTGCAATTTACCACTTGATATTCACAACTGCCTTCGCTTGCCTCTCATCTCATGCATAATCTTTCCCTGTTCTCTCTTAAGGCTTCGGTCTTTTCCACAAAATTGTTGACGCACTTTGCATAACATTCAACTAGCCCCATGAAGGGGCATAACTGATCTTTCCCTTGCGGAGCTGGGGATAAACTAATTGCCTTGGCCAGGTCTTCTTTCGGGCTAACACCTTCTTTAGAAATGGTATACCCCAAGTACTTGATTTCATTCAGTGAAAAGTGGCACTTTTCTTTTCGTAGCGTTAAGCCAGCTGCTCTCAATATATCTAAGACCTTAACCAGGACCCTTTTGTGCTCCTCCTTTGTGGAATATGAATGTCATATTAGCATCGAGTCAACCATGCAGAGGTTCACTAACTTTGCTGAGGTATTGTTTCTGGATAACCAATGCTTTTTTGATTTCCACTCTATGAATGCCTCAGGGACTGCTCCATTGATTTGCTGCCCCTTCAGGGCTGCATGATTATGCTGTGCTGCATTTCTGTATGTTGTACTTTACAAAATGTAATACAAGTATTTTTTTTTAAAGAATGTCATCTTGGAAGAAACAAACATTATCTTAAAAGAAGAGAGGGACCCTATGATCTTCAAAGGACTACGGTTCTATCAAAAAGTAAAAAATAGCATTGTGTCCTTTGGTTAACCAATAATGTAGTTCTTTCACATTGAAGCACCACACCTCTCAGTACTCAAACAGACTCAACAGGGGGACACACAATTGTTACTTCAAAGGCAGTGTGCCTGCACTCAAGTGTGGTAATGAAAATATTATGTATCAGTTTATTAAAATCATTAAAACAATTTTGTTAAGTTAAAAACAAATATTTGATTCAATATATTTAATATCTTCATACACGTATACTAATCTTTAGCAGCACAAGTATTCACAAAATATATATAAGATAAAAAAGAAAGAAAGAGGAAAGAAGAGAGTATCAAAAGGCAATACACTTTGTCATTACGAAACCATATCCATGTTGAAATGGCTTTAAAGCTGGGACCCGATATATTGGAAGTAATCAAATATCTAGTGTGTCAGCCCACTACACGGATTATGTTGTTAGTGTGTCAACGCGTTTCGATGGTGTTTTCCTGGTTAAACCATCTTTATCAAGACTGTGAATACTACTCTAAGAAAATATATGTGAAGAAAATCAGTGATTACCAAAAACTTGAAATTACTACAGCATGCTCATACATCAACCAATATTCATACAAATAT
The DNA here is from genome assembly GCF_964204655.1 of Triturus cristatus. Classification (NCBI taxonomy): domain Eukaryota; kingdom Metazoa; phylum Chordata; class Amphibia; order Caudata; family Salamandridae; genus Triturus; species Triturus cristatus. The sequence continues at coordinate 722,610,604 of NC_140591.1, forward strand.
AGGGAAGGGAAGGGAGGGAAAACAAGGAAGCAAGGGAAAACAAGGAAGCACTCTTATTGTTACAGGCACAATTCGTCTAAGCATTGTGTCGTAATTTCCTGTTTATTATTTCCAATATATCGGCTCTAACGCCAATTCAACATGGATATGGTTTTGTAATGACAAAGTGTATGGTCTTTTGATACTCTCGTCTTTCTATCTTTTTATCTTATATCTATTTTGTGATTACTTGTGCTGCTAAAGATTAGTATTTGTGTATAAGGATATAAAATATATGTGATCCAATATTCTTTGTTTTTAACGTGACAAAATTGTTTTAATGATTTTAATAATTGTAATATTTTCATTGCCACACTTGAGTGCGGGCACACTGCTTTTGAAGTAACAATTGTCCCCCCCCCCCCTTTTGAGTCTGTTTTAGTTTTGAGAGGCATGGTGCTTGAATGAGAACAAACAACATTATTGGTTAACCAGAGGACACACTGCTATTTTTGTCTTCCAGAAATAAATGTTAGACTTATCTGTAAACAACATGCTCATCTTGCACTGGAAGACACTGGAAGCTGATGCTAACCCAAAAGGAAGCCTAGTAAACAGAAACATTTCAACCATGGTGATAAAAGCTGTGAGGTTCTTAGATTTGGGCTGGAGTCTTATCTGGCCATATGCCTACTTCGAATCTAACTGAGAGAAAGGCTTACCATTATTGAGGAGTAACACAATTTTCACTATACTTAGGAGAGGAATTGATTGAGGGTCTGTAAATCAACACACATTTTAAGGGCATCCCCTTTTTGTATGATCAGCACAGGGGAAAGCAATCCAGATGCTTCCACCACTTCTACAATCCCCTATTTCTACATGTACCCCAGAATTGTTCTCACTTCAGCCCAAACTGTTATGGGAACTCTCCTAAGATTGCGCCTTACAGGTCTGACACTTTCCTTGAGTTTTGTTTCATGCACGTACCCCCTCAATGTCCCCACTTGTTCCTTGAAAACATTAGTAAAGTTGTCCAGAATCACAAGTAGACCTCCTTCATATTGTATGATCAAAACGTGTTCATCGGATCTAGGGTCAATGACAATGTGTAGGTGATGCTGCTGTACGCACTTCAATATAGAGGAATACACACATCTTTCCTTCTGCAACTCTCCTTTCAATGAGAATGTGGCTTTTATAAACCCCACAAAAATGAATAACCTTCATTCTGAATCCTTTAGGTTGCATATCACTTGGTTGCAACTGCAAATCCCGCCAAGACTTGTCAAATAAAACTTCAGAAATAATAATGTACATAGATCGAGGATCCATCATCAGTTCAACTGCTACTCCATTCACGAGGAATACTACCCTCAGTATATTCCTTCTTACTCATCCCCTGCTTTTAATGCAAAGTACCCTTTCCGGCATTTCACCTTCGTCCTCCACACATGCTACTCAGTTAGCTGACATTTATGTGCGTACCCTTGCTAAATGTCCCTTAGTTCCACATCTGTGACAATCTATGTCTCACACAAAACAGCCTTTGAAATCCGTAGAGTGTGACACCTATAACAACCCCTAGTTTGTTGTAATTCCTGCTTAACTTGTTTTTCCCTTTTTCTAAATATTTCTTGTCTTTGGCGTCCATATCTTTTGATGGTTTTATCCATACCTCATTCGTGCTCACAACATTAGCTGTCTCCATTTTTCCAGATTTTATCTGTTACATTTCCCTCATACAAGAGTCAGACTCTTCCACAATCTTTGCAATCCCTATCACTTCTTGTAGAGTGGGATTTTATACAGCTAACAACCTTTCTTGCATCTTTTTTGTTCTTGCATTGTATGATCAATTGGTCCCTGATCATTTGATCAGTTTTGCACCGAAGTCACATTTTGTAGCTTACTCCCGTAGCCTAGTTACACATTGATCTACTGAATCCTGACTTTTCTGGGGCTGAGTGTAAAACACATGCCTGTGCAGGACAATGTTTACTTCTTTCTAAAAGTACACTTCTAGTTATTCCTTAGCCTCCACGTAAACATCTGTTTCTTCGCCATCCTCTGCTGTTGGTAAAAACGTAAAAATGTGTTGGCCAAGGCATTGACCAATAATGATGTTTTCCTTGAAGGATAAAACTGAAATCCATCAATGGCATCCACATAATTTTCAAAATTTGCAATCCACTTCTCCCATTCAATTGGAGGAACCCCAGCTTGAGCCAAAAAATATTGTGGGGAGCAGTCATTGATTGCCCTGATTGGTATCCATCTTTTGGCTTAGTATTGACACTCACAACACCATGCAGATTATGAATAATTTGAGACATACTTCTCTGTATTTCTGCTTACATAAAACCAATGATGGTGTTGGACTTGGCCCTTCTGGCAGGTTCACCCCTAAACTTTTTGCAATTATCCTAGCCTTTTCCCTATGTAGCGTTAGTGGTTTTAGGCCTCTAGGCACTTTAACACGGTGTCCCCGTGTAAAGTGTGTGTTACATTTAGTGAGACTGGCCTGCCCTCCCATAGGAATGCATGGGGGATATGTGTGGCCATGGTAGTTCCTGATGTGAGAGGAGTGCAGGGTCACATTTAGTATGTGCAAACTCGAAAGGATAAATGCTGCGCAATGATGTGCGCGGATTTATTATAACTATAGGAGAAGTGCCACTTCTAGGAGTTGGCACTTCTGTGTGCTGTGTGTCTGCCTGCCTGATGTGGAGTGCATGTCTGGCTTGTGATTGACAGGTGCTGGATGGTGTGGGGAATTCCAGGAGCCAGGGTGAGTCAGCCCAGTGGTGAATAGGGAGATCAGCAGCTAGATGGGAGGGAGGAGTTGCACCTGGGACCTGAATAGGGCTGTGCCTTCCCTCCACAATGCTGGCTCCGCCCCCTGTGGTGCGTCTGATGTCCCTAGCCTGTCCTGTGAATAGGGAAAGGGGCTGAGCAAAACAAAGTGCTCCAGAACCAGTTGCATCTGGTTTTTCCCTTGCCCTGCACCTTGGTGACCAAGGAAATCTGTGTATAAAAGAAGGGGCTGTGACCCCATGAAAATGTACTCTCTCTGTGTTCCTAACTCGAGGGGGGCCTGCTGCTGCTGGGCGCCAGGAGATACCACCACTGGGGACTGCCTCCCTGCTGGAGGGCCCTGTGAGCTGGCCCCTGGGCTCAGCCTTTGCCCCCCCTGCATCCTAACAGACTTCCCTGGACTTGGGACTGCAGCGCCTGTGTGAGCTTTATTTTTCATTTCTAAAAGCGACTGACTTTTGGGCTTGTGAGCGCTGTGTTCTGCCCCGGGAGGACTAATGCTGGCCTACAGCGCAAAGCTGCATTGTGTGCGATTCCCCTACTTGGCTGGAGATCGAGCGGGAGCCCACCCCGCATTCTTGCTGTATTGGTATTCGGAGGAAACCCCCCAGTGTGGGGATTCCCCCTAAATTGAGGGCGAGAAGCGGGTGCCCACCCCGCAACTATCTGCATCCTCCGAGCGGGTGCCTACCCCGCGTTATCCTTCCTTACACAAAAGCGGGTGCCCACCCTGCAAGTATCTGCATCCTTAATGCGGGTGCCCACCCCGCTGCGGCAATTAGTGAAAACAGGAGCCTACCCCGTATCGCCTCCACCCTAAAGAAAATCACTGTCGCGCTGCCCGCGGCAACCCGGAAGGAAAGAAGAGTCCGCCCGGAAGTGGGTGGGGCCGACTTCGGACGTTCGGTGGCCCGCGGGGCTCCCATGAGGCTCCCATGAGCAGGGAGAGCCCGCGCAAGAAGAAGAGGCAGCGGTACGGCACGAGGGCAGCAGTGGTCGGTGAAGTAGCGGGGCTCCCATGAGTGGAGAGAGCCCCATCAACGCTGCTGACCTCGAGTAAGGCGGAAGGGAGGGGGCCCGAGGCGCATTGTCGGTGACTGCCCCCGCCGCATAGGACAGCCGCCGCAAGACCGGAGAAGGAGGCTGCTGGATCCGGCAGACCGGCAAGGAAAGGAGCGGAGCCCCCAGAGAGCAGCCAGATCAGGACTCCAACGCCTGGGCATCATTACTTTAGAGCCTGTGTGGCTCCCACAGGGTCAATATTGTTTTAAAAGCCCCAGAAAGGCCCAGAGGGCACAGTTGTGCCAGGGCCCGCTTTTCCCTGACCCCAGCTGCCCTGCGAGATCGCAGGCAGCTGCAACGGTTTGCGCAGGTTGGCACAAAAGGGCACACAGAGTGCTTGTGCTCCGCTTTGTGATTACACAGCTGCCCAGCAAGTAGTGGGCAGCTGCCACATTTAGGCCTGATCATCTATGCCCTTTTTCCTTGCTGCATGTGCAGCCAGCCCACACACTCTGGACATTGGGCATTTCCGACCCTGTGAGAGGCCAGTTGGCCTGGGGCTAGATTTCATTTAACAAGGAAACCCATTTTCTTAAGGGCCTGAGTGTCACAGCTGGCAGACACACTGTGAAGAGAATGGAATATAGTGTTCTGCTGGCAGAGGGTCGTTCTCTATTTTCGTGCATTCAAGGAGAGAGGCAGAGTGCTTGCCAACCGATCCTTTCAAGGCAGGAGTGCTACTATAGATTGCATATCCAGAACCCTAAAGGACTGGACTTAACCTTCAAGAGACTGCAATGGCCTCTGCCACTTAACATCCTTTCACTGGGAAATATTGTGTCCAGCCTCTGTAGCTGCAAGACTAGCTAATACAATCATTTTATTGTTATAAGTCAATCTAAACGTCACAATATTTACAAGTAATACAAATTAAAAACTGTTATAAATAAATACTTCATATTTGCTTCCCTAGTTTGTCCATTTCTTAAACGTTCACATGGGTTTGCGACTATACAAGTTAATAATCATTTTGCGTCTTGCATGTTGCTGTTTTATTTCCTTCTAATAACTAAGTTCTTATAAGGTGCTGTTTGTGCATAAAATGACTAGTTAAACTGTATTTCAATTGCATAAGAAATACCAGAGTCCCATAAATAGTCATGTCACTCTTTTCCACTCACTGTCAACTGTTTATTTTAATATTACACAAACCCTCTTTCTTCTACTTGGGCTATACTCTCAGGACTCTGTTTTAGAGCTTTATCCTGGAGTTACAAGAATTTCAACAGTTTACAATTTAGCTGAGGGTCTGTGGAATTAAGGTTCCTCATTATTGCAGTTCGGCAGGTACATATAATGCGGGGCATAGGCAAACCAAGTGTACAAAATCCTCTTTGGTAGCACCGTAGCCTGTATGTTTTCAGGCCTGTATATCCCCAAGGGGGATTGTCCACTAAAGATGGCAGTATACCTAGGCAAATGGCCAGTAGTTTTTTCTTTAAGTACACCGAGTAGGTTAAGAGAAGGTATGCAGCTGGTTGCAAGGTGGTGTATGTTGTAATTGTCATCCAAGCATGTGATCGCCAAGAAGCAGTATTTTTATCCTCTAATAGTGATTGACGTTTTGCCACTTTGTTGATCACACAGCAAGATTAGCCTTCAATCACTACAGATCATTAGAAATTGGAAGAGTTTTTATTTTCCTCTGCTTTCTGGTAAGGTTGTAGAGGGATATGAAAATTAAAGTTGTGCTGTTCCTGAATGATCTAAAATTCAGCAAGGTACAAAGGACAGTAGACTACAGAGTCAAAGAGATGGGAATCCATTTCTTTGGAATGTAATGCCCTCACACACCAAGTTGGGTGGCATGCTTCATCATCGGACTGCTCCTCGTCTGGCCGGCGCTGCAATGCCTGACGGGCTCCCGATGAGGGGCACTTTGGCAGAGATCTTTTTCCAAATAGCCGTTTGGTGACGCGGGGGTGAGAGATTTAGATGAATACATTGTGTGTGATGTTTATGTGAGTTAAAACAGGGTTGGGAGTACCAGCAAAAATAACTTTAGTTGTGGAGTCTCCTACCCTGATTAAAATAAAGAGGAAAGGCGCAATGCTAAGTTAATGTCTTAGGTGTGGCGCTCTTCCGTGTGGTTGGTCAACATGTTTCTCCGCAATTCTACAAGTCTAGAGGCGATTCGTCAGGACCTAAAGTTAAAAAACAATATACACTAAGGTCGAATGGAAATAAATGATGAATTAATGTTAAGGATTTAAGCCACCATGATTTACTCTGTCTAATGGCTGGTAGAACTGGTTCTATCTATTTTGGAGAGAAAATCACATATTAATGTATGATGTCAAACACTGCTGTCCTTTTCCCTGTGTGTCTAAATCACAGCACACAGTGGTGAGGTTTTACAGGCATAAAAACACCAGGTGCCAAATATTGAAGTAGTCACATTATTGCTCATGTGTGTAGTGACCAAATCCGTGTGTTAAAAACCAAAAACTGCAGAACGACCACGAGACTCACCCTAATTAGGATATACTACTGCTTCATCAATCCCTGGCAGGTCAAGATATGAGGAACTTCCCCATATACTACAGGGGTATGAAGATAAAAAGGAACAGTTAAAAGCTGCCAGCTTGCAAAGTTAATAGTGTTTTATTAGAATAAACTAGAGGATTGGATATGTGGGCCTCCTTAGAACATATAGTAGCATTCTCCTACATCATGCTATCTGGCACATAGAGTTGTGCACATCATTCAGGGGTAGTTCTTTAACATTGCCCACAGTATTAAAAAGTGATCCCACTTATGGTTGAACATCAAAGGCTTCATATTAGTTACTGAAGTTGGGCTAAAAAAACAAAAAAGAACCAAAAAGGAACAAAAAAGGGGAGGGGAGGTAGGGAAAGTGCATCGACCTAGTTGAATGTTTTAAACTGGCTGGGAAACCCATTAACAGCGGTTGGGAATATGGAACATCAACAGACCATAAAGGTTAACATAGTATTCACGTTTGCGTAGTATGCAATGTGTCCAAGGACCTATTTATTTATTTATTTATTTATTGAATTTGTAAGGCACAGCAGCTACCCAAGAAGGGTTTCCCGGCGCCAGAGCAGACCAAATGAATGTAAGATAACTGGTTAAACAGCCAAGTCTTCAAGGGCCTGCAGAAACAGGCATAGACCGTTTCTTTCCGGGTAGCTGAGGGGAGTGAGTTCCATAGTGAGGGGCTAAGGTAGGCAAACAATCTGCCTCCCAACCTGGATATTTTGAATCTGGGTACACTAAAGTTCTCATGAGTGGATGAGCGAAGGCAGTGGGTAGGCACATAGAGGCTGACCGGAGATTGCAGATACTGTGGTGCAGCGCCTATTTTGATTTTAAACATGTAGCTCAGGGCTTTGAACTTGATTCGGTTCTCCACCCTGAGCCAATGTAAGTCCCGTAGATGGCTAGAGATGGCGGTAGCTCTGGGAACCCTGCAAAGTAGTCTTGCCACAGAGTTTTGTACCATCTGCAGCCTGCGAGTCACTACCTTGTTGGATCAAAGATATAGAACATTACTGTAGTCCAGCCTTGAGGTGATAAGAGCTTGGACTACTGTTCTCTGAGTAGACTCCGGCAACATCCAGATAATCTTTCTGAGCCACTTCAAGATGATGAAACAGGTGGCAGTAACCTTGACTGCCTGGTGGTGTATAGTAAGTGAGCCGTCAATGGTTACGTCTAAATTGCGGACATGGTTGGAAGGCCAAGGAAGTGCTCCCATCTTGCTGGGCCAATGTAGTGGGCCCCAGAGATCTTTGTTTTTACCAAGGATCAGGACCTCGGTTTTTTTCACAGTTAAGTTTTAGGTGGTTAGTATGCATCCATGATGCGATTTTCCCTAAACCTAGCTGAAGGGGGGATGATACACCATACTTTCTTTGGAGAGAGAAAAGATAATCTGGGAGTCGTCTGCGTAGGACAACAAAGTCAGCCCAGCATCTTCCGCAATATCAGCTAAAGGTCTGACATATAAGTTAAAAAGCAAAGGGCTAAGGATGGAGCCCTGGGGCACTCCATAGGGTGAGAGGTGGATGTCAGAGCTGGCTGTTGCGGAAAAGATTTGGAAAGTACGGTTAGCCAGGAAAGAGATAAGCCAGTTTAAGGCTGAGCCACAGATGCCTAGCGATCTCAGCATTTTTACTAGTATTGTGTGAGATACTGTGTTGAATGCTGCGCTTAGGTCTAACAGTATGAGTGCAACAGTATCTCCAGCATCCAAATGACGACGCAGCCTTTCCGTAACCCCCAGTAATGTTGTTTCTGTGGAGAAACCCACTCTGAAACCAGATTGAGATTGGTGGAGGATTTTATTGGTTTCTATATATTTAGAGAGCTGGGAGTGGATGCGTTTCTCCAAGACTTTTGAAAGGCCGGCAGTAGGGAGATAGGCCGATAGTTGGAGGGTGAGTCGGGGTCGGCATTGGTTTTTTTTAATAGAGGGGTCACCATGGCGTGCTTCCAGTCTGATGGGACTGTGGCTTCCAGTAGGGAAGCATTTAAGAGGTCCATAATGACACGCAAAAGTGGTGGCTCAAGCTGCTTGAGCACCGAAATAGGTATAGGGTCCTTGGGTGAATTAGATTTGACACTATCTAGGAGAATTTTAAGAGAGTCTTCGTTGAGTAGGGGCCAGGAGTCCAGGTTGTTTGAAGGAATACCAAGCATTATGCCCTGGTTGGGGGGGTATCGTCTGCAATGTGAGCTGTGAATGTTTGCTGAAGAGAGTTATCGGACTGGGATGAAGGGGGGTTGTCGCATTGTGTGTTCACAATGTCCGAGTAGCTATTCTCAACTTTCTGAATGAAAAAGGAAGCAAGGTCCTCACACTGACGTTTGTTGAGAGGGGGGGCCTTGGTAGGGTCTCTGAACCGTCAAGCTCCTTGACTATGCCGAAAAGTGTTTTGGAGCAGTACAGAGCATCAGAGATGGTTGTTGAGACATACTCAGCGCAGGCTGATTTGCAAAGATTATAATACAGTTTTTTGGCCTTTTTGTAGACATTTTTTGATTCGAGAGGTAAATCTCTTCTCCATTTCTGTTCTAGCGCTTTACACTTGGCTTTCTCTATTTTTAGAGTATCGGTATACCAGGGCACAGGCACACGGTGATTATTGATCCTTTTATTAGAAAGGGAAAGACAGTTGTCTATAGCATTAAGAAGCCATTTTTGTACGGTGTCAGAGAGCACCTTCACCCTTAGTTTAGAGGTGGGTATATTGGAGCATAGGATGTTGTATAAGATTGTTAAGTCAAGTTTTTTCCAGTCCCTTTTTAATAACCTTAGAATAGGGAAGGAGGACATAGAGTTGTCAGAGGCTATTAGACAAAACTTAGTTAGGAAGTGGTCAGACCAGCATAATGGTAGTGCAGGGGAACAGTAAATGCAGGGTAAACTGGACAAAATAGGATCCAGTAGGTGACCTGCCTTGTGTGTGGGGCCTGAGTTAAGAAGGTGTATGTTCATGGCTGCCAAGTCAGAAACAAAGTTAGTGCTGGTTTTGCTAGTAAGGTCATCCAGGTGTATGTTTAAGTCGCCCAGAACTGAAAAATTGGCAGAGCTCATGAGCAGAGGGGTTATTAGACTAGGAAAGGATGAGGCCCAGGGGGCTGAAGGTCCGGGAGGACGATAAACCAATATTCCAGAGAAAGTAAAATTCAGTGTTAAGGCCAGTTTGAATAGTGCTGCTTCGCAGTTTGCGAAAGCTAAAGGTTCGAATTTGCACTGAAAGTCCTTTTTAAAAATGATGGCTATACCCCCGCCAATTTTGGGGTCCCAGTCCTTCCTGACTATGGCATAGTTAGGTGGTAGATCGGCAGCAACATCAGGGCCCGCGCTCTCATGCAGCCAAGTCTCTGTCGGAAATAATGCGTCAGGTTGATCGTTGATCAGGAGGTTGAAAATGTCAGCTTTGTGCTTTGGGAGTGAACAGCAGTTTGTGCTAAGGAAGGAGAATTCTTTAGTGGTTGAGGCAGCAGGATGAATATTATTTATGTTGCTTGTTGGAGTGGTTAAAAGTCTCTGGGTAGTGTCAGGAGAGAAACCACAGCAAAGACATTTCCCCACCCTGCCATCTACTTGTAGTAGGGCGCAGTCTTGGCGAACTGGAGGGCGGTGAGCCAGTAGTTGGCTTGAAGTAAACACAAGTCTGTCTATTGGGTTTGGACCAGGGGTCGTGGCCCCTGGCCCCGGTCGGACACGGACGGGCGCAGACGGGCTTGCCTTTGGTGCACCGGCAGCGCACCCGTTGCACACGTCTGCTGCACGAGAAGGAAGGACCAACCCACTGCTGCCGGGACTGGGAGGTATGGTGTAGTGAAAAAGTCCGGTTTATATACCAGCTGCTCCTCCTCATTAACTCCTGATTGCTACCAGCTGGAACGCTCGTGTGAGTGAGGACAGCCATTGTGCTGTTCTCTCTACTGCGGGTGCCATCTTGGAGTAGGTACCCTAACTTGAACAGCTAGTCAGTTTCTACATCTGAAGGCTTTGGAAACAACCCTGACTAGGTACAGGGTTTTGGAGGTTGTGGAATTAATAAAGCATCCTATGTAACCTTTTGGCAGAGGTACATAGATGATATCCTTGTCATCTGGAAAGGGTCAGAGGACACTCTGTGTCAGGTACCCCACAATGCTTACCTCTGCTTGTGGAGCGATTCCGCAGAGACGACAAGAGCGCCCGCCCCTGTACCCACCTGACCCTTGTGGACAGTAGAACCCAGAAGGGATGAGATGGACGCAGGGAAGGGAGTCAGAAAGAAGGTAGGAGGTGGTGTGTTGGGTATCTTGATGTCAACTGGAAAACAGGAAAAGACCCAGTTCAGTAAGGGACCCCAACTCCTACTCGTTATACAACCCGTAATCCACACACAGAAAAACCCGTGTCCCCAATTCTGGAGTCTCCAGTGCACTGCAGACCACGGGTTTCAGTCCACTTGCAGCCCAGTTGAAGTAGCGTCTAAGCGAGGTGCTGCACTGCAAGTTCCTCAGTAAACCAAGGGGAAGCGCTCCTGCGCGTATAGTAGAACAAACTGCTTGGCAACAACAGAGGCACCTCTGGAAGGCACACGTCCTGATGTACGCTGCTTCAACACTGTGGTACTCTGTCCCACTTCAGCCCGCATGCGCGATGGGGCACTGCATGCCTTACCAATAACCCCAAAGTAAAAACACTCCTGGAATCGCGCTCCAGCGCAAGGAAAGCAAGTGGGAATTGACACGCGTTCTTGTGCTGTATGAATCAAGAGGACCCCTCAGTGCTCCTGCGCGGTGCAAACAAAATAACTAGAAAGCGCTTCCAGCGCAGTGCTAACAAAATTACTATAAAGCGCTCCAGCGCGGTGCAAAACAAAAGACAAACCCCGCAACGCTCCTGCGTTTGCAAGGCTCAAGGTTCGGTGTAGGAAAGATACCTTGACTCGTTTCCAGCGTAGGGATGAAAAGCCCTCCAGCGTCTCTACAGCAGGAAGAGAGTCCGCTCGTGTCCGACGCTGCTTGGCTCCAGGGCAATCCTCGCGACTCGGGGAACTTCCAAGAATTCGAAGCATTGAACCGGCGGGAAAACGCGATGTTTATGAGTTTCCCCCGGAAGTGTTTTTCCTGACCTTTCGTCTTTGGTGAAAGACTAGACCGGGACTCAACCTCCACCCGGAAGTGAGTCTCCCGATCGTTTCTCTGTGTGTGTTAGCGGGAGCACCGGCAAGCGCCGTGAACACGACACTCTGCTCAAATTTCTGGATTGGATCAACACCTGTGACCCTAATTTGAGCTTCACCCACTGTTATGATAAAGAAGAAATTATCTTTTTGGATGTTACTATCAGCAAGGTGGGGAATCATTTGAAGACCAAGACCTATCACAAACCCACAGCAAAAAACAACCTATTACATTTCTCAAGTTTCCATCCCCGTCCACTTAGGGAGAACCTCCCCTTTGGTCAGTATTTGCGCTTAAGAAGCAACTGTAGTGAAGTGTGATATTACAGGACACAAGCACAGGATCTGACCATCAAACTACAGAAACGGGGTTATCCTGACCGAATCTTGAAGAAAAGCTGCAAGAGAGCCAGGAATCAGCATAGAGACGCCCTTTTGGGAAATATTCCCAAAACAGGGTCTGAAAATGTCCCACTGACATGTGTACCCACGTATAATTCAGCATCCAATGCTGTAAGCCGTTCCATTAAGAAACACTGGAAGATCTTGGAAAGCAACAAACATGATTGGGAGAAACCTCTTTTCTCCTATAAATGTGCAAGAAGTTTGAAAGACTCTCTAGTTCACGCATGCCCTAAAAACAAAGAGAGAGAGGAGGACCAAACTGTGCTTAATGCTTGGGGGCTCCCCCCAGTTATTGGTCATTTCCCATGTGGGGGCTGTAGTGTGTGACATTTGACCACCGCCACTAAGGTCCTGAGCTTGGAACCCAACAAACAATGGCTACAACGTTCGCACACGAACTGTAATTCAACAAACGTAATATACCTGATTAACTGCCCCTGCGGACTCAGGTATGTGGGCATGACCACAAGGAAAATAAAACAACGCATCTGCGAACATCGCAGTAACATAAGATGTCACAAGAATACCACCAAATTGACTGAACATTTTTTGCAACTGAACCACACCCCCAATGACATCAGGTGGACAATCATTGAGCAACCTCAACTGAACACGAGGGCGCAAAATGTGCTCTTCGAGAAGGAGCAACGTTGGATTTATCGTTTATCTACGCACCAAACCGGGCTGAATGACAATATACCTTGGGGCACAGTGATGCGACGTTAATCCTATCTGACTTACATTGCACCACATAGCAACACATTGATAAGGGATGGAACTTGTCAACGTTACCTCTTTCCATTGATACCTTTGTCCACTCTTGATAGTAGCTACAACAGTTTCACCCAATATTGTTGGGGATCCCTGTGGACATTTCCATACAAATACGGTTTTTAGGGTCATTAAGTAGTTTGGTACCTGTAAATTACACATTGGGTTTGTGTTGAGCCATTAACGTACCCACCCACCACCCCCCCACCTTCCTTTTTAACATTTGGGTCCTGTTAGACAGATAGCGCATACATCGGAAGTGCCTCCACTACTGATGAACTTTACTGACGCCTGAGGATTGTTTTAGCAAACACGAGGGTCAATAACGTTTTTTACATAAGAAAGGGCTCTTTCACTTTAGGATTTGCCTAAATTACGTCACGTCGCACGCCTCTCACGTGACCATAGAGCAGTATTTCATTCTACGTTCGGCATCTGCGCTGCAACATTCGGGCCGCGGACGACTGTATCATAGGTCTGGTGAGGGACCCCCCGTACACAAGTAAGTGGGTTCTTGCGCGTTAGAGTTTACCTGGTGAGCCGTTACTTCCCATGCAGGGATATACCTATTTAACCCAACCCTTGTCTCCCTTTCCTTAAGAAGTTACATGGGGATAAACTCCCCCGCCGCGGATCCCATGACGTGAAGCCATTTTGATCTTCACGTAAGCCGCTTAACTTTACCGATACTCTTCCATGCTACAGTGTACTCACTTGGGCAGTAATACGTTCAGCCCGAAGACCTGACTATGCCTTTTTTAACCTTTGAGGGGACAGCACGAATTGAGCACGTACTCGGTTGTTGGTTGTGCTGGAGCGGGTTATGCTTAAATTTGTATACCCACCCCATTTTGCATGTTGTTTTATTAATTAGATTAATTAATTAATTATAATCGAACTAATGGATTGGAGTGATGTGGAAAATACTTACCAACCTTACTAATATATCAATTACACGTGGGATTTGCATCTGCATGGCTTAATTAATATGTGAACTAAATGCTGTACGCATACTAATGATAGACAACTAGAATATTGCATGATATATGACGCTTTTGTGATGTAATTGTGATTTGTGCTTTATTTAGTAAGTATAAACCGCACTGAGTGTTGCTTTTGCTAGATAAATACACACACATATGGGTATTAGCGAGGGAATAACATTTAATGAGTCATTTCTATGTATTAATTACATTTTGTGTTTCTTTGCTTAAGTTGACCATTTTGGCCTATCGAAAGATGGCTGCCTTTGGTGCCTAACCCGACTGCCGACACACCGAACGAGGCTTGGGTGAAGTGCACCTGCGCTGACGCTAGCAACTGTGGCCTGGACCTGACCCCAGATGAACATGTACCTTTCAAGGACAGCCTGGGACATCGGCCAAATATTCCGAACAAAGACTGTTGTGTGAACCGGAACTGACAAGGGTCATAACCCAAAAGACACTTTCGTGAGGATGATCCCTGATTGTCCAATCAGCGAACTCGGATGCCCAAACTTTGATACATTTAATATTGATTTTACTATAAATTATGGTAGAATAGAGAGGTTGGTGCGGGTTCGTTTCTGGCCTTTCTCGATTTCCTGACGTTATGCTGACGGAGAGGACGGTGACACTGCAGGACAGCTGATTGCCTGACTCTTTGATGAACTGAATGAATGCCCAAAATCCTGATGAACTGAATTTACTAAATTTGATGGGCATAGATATGCGAGACTGCCAGATTTGACATAGAGGACGACATTTAGCCAGAATAGGTAAGTATGAATGGCAACTTGATCAAATGAATGATTTAATTTGCAATATTAATATAAAATTGAAATTGAATATCTACAGAAATGAGTTGGGTTGTTTATTCATTGAAATGTGTTAATGAAAAGGTTAATTAGGGAATTAGAAATCTGGGTTAAATCAGCAACTAACTGATCCATCCCGATTTATGAGAGGAATACTAAAGGTGAAGTTTGGGGACTAATGAGCAACTGAAGGTGGTGTAGATTTGTCGTTCATTAGGGTAAAAGTGGTATTTCCTTCTCATTACCAGCGTTTGGAAGTTAATCGCCTCCCACACGGGCTGATGATGAGTGAATGTTGGTGTTATGGGCCCCACCAGCGAATGTATGGATAATGTGTGTATGTGAGATCTTTGGTCTGTGATAGAGGGAGGGATTTTGCACTCCACGCAGGAGCAGTTGCACCCATGTACCACCTGAGTACGTTCGTAAAAAGATGAGTTGTACAGTATGGCATGATATAATTAATCTCTGGTATGACTAGTTAACAGAGATTTCCTCTAGTGTTACAACAAATATGAACACTGGTGGCAGGATGATTGCGATCCACAAACACGGGGTCAGTGATGTGAATACACTTCGATTAACTTTAAGAGAAATAAGTGTACAATCATGGATACGTTTATTTTGTGTTTCTTGTCTATTTCTGTTTCAGATTGGGGCCCTTGGAAATCCCGGGAGCACCCTTTTTGGTATAAACCATGAGTTTTACCACACACACATTACTCCTCAGGTTAGGGTACGCCTTAGCGTGCATATACCGCCAGGGAGTTTTTCGGTCCTGATGAAAGCTTAGCTGAAAGAGCAGTCATAAGCAGAAACATGTCTACCACTCCTTCACAGTAACATTTAGGATACAGTTGGCTCATTGTAAAGGCCAGCCCGTGTCCGCTTCTCTTGTTTTTAACGATTGGGAGCTGCCCTGTTATTAAAAGGATTTCTAGGTGCAGTTTGCCATCTTTTAAAATTGCACTTTTCCTTTTTTTGCACTACCACACTGCCAAAAAACTTAGCTCTGCTGTAATTCAGACGTTGTAGCACACCAGGGGGACATTCGGTCTCCCTGGTGGGACCCCGATGATGAAGCATGTCACCAACTAGGTTGGTGAGTGAGGGTTCTTTTAAATAGAAGAGGTTTTCCCATCACTCCTGCCCCCCCTTTTCATTGTTACTTTATTTCTACACTAACAGTCACTCTTTTGTTGATTAATAGAATTAATAAAGCACTCAACCGCCTGGGCTTCCGCCTTATTTTAAATAAAAAGTATATACATGGTGAGCGGATGTGAAGCTACTAAAGATATATATTGTTCTGCCCTGCACTGTGTGAAATGCAGATAGGAGAGTAACCTAATAGGTTATGTGTCGAGTTTATAAGGGTAATCTTGGTTGGCAAACCTCATGAGATTACCGCGTCCTCCGTTCATGGTCAAGAAAAGGAAAGGACGATGGGGGCCATTTTGTAATCTTTGGAAAACTTGGGGGCCATTTTGGAGTGGAGTAAAGGGCACATTAAGGCTTCATTATCCTCTCCTGCAAAGAATCCCCAATATGTAATATTACATAATTGTGAATCTTAGTGTACAGGGTCTAATGAAGGGCAATAGGTGTCAGTGATGCAGTGATAAGATGCTATTCCAAGGTAGTTTTTAAGTGCGTAAAGTGCTCCAAGGAATGTCCTCATTCAGTCCTTGTCTGTCAGAAGACAGACGATGCACCTATCTTTGTTGTTTGTAAAACAAAACGTTTTTGCTGATTTTAGTGAATGTTTCAAGAATTACCCAACGAAAAGAGTCTGGTGAATGTTGGGTGTTGGAGAAGTGTGTGCACATTTTGGTATTCACTTTATGACACTGAAAATTACTGCGATGTTCCGTGATTCTCACTTTGACCAGATGTGTAGTCATCCCTATCTATCTGAGATTGCGGAGACACGTAATCATATAAATGCAATTTGTCGTATTACAATTCGTGTGTTTACGCAAATCCCATGTGAAGGTTGCATTGAAGATGATATTCTTAGTCACAGTTGTGAGGGTGCAGACTGTACAGGTGCTGCACGGGTAGTGACTCTGAACTGGCGGAAAGTCCCACAACTGTCTTTATGTGTTAACCATTCGTGTCTGAGGCCTGGTATGGATCAGTATGTCTTTCAGATTCTTTGATCGTTTGAAGGCAAAGCGTGGTTGTTCAAGGGTCATGCTCCTAGTATTTTATATGCCCCAATGCTTCCTGATGACATTTGTAGAGGGAGCATATTACCAATCAAATCCTTTGGAGAACAGCTTTGAATCTTGAAAGAAATCCCAACTTCACACAGGCTGCCGAGCTGTTGTTTTCAACTCCAGCTCATTTGGAACGCTGCTGTTACATCTCAGTATTGCAAGGCACAGCTGTTTCAAACTCAAATTCTAGTCTGCTGCCGGAATATTGCTTTGTTGATCCTACTCAAGTTATCCAGCCTCCATGTGAAATGTTTTACTTGACTCGGGCACCGGCAGCTCTCCTTCACAGCAACCATTGTGCTATCCTTGTACTTGACAGTTTCCTCACCCTCCAAGGGACTAATGCCCTACAAGCTGATGCAGCGGTAAACCAGCCTCAGATACTCTAATACCATATACTCACCTGGGCCCATAAACACACACACACTCACTCAGGCCAGTTAATACCCGCTGGGGTCAATTTTTATATTTTCTTTTCTGAGATTAGTTATTTGTCATTCCTAACCAATCTTTCACTGATCAAAATGTTCTTTCCTCTGGTCAATTGACCATTAGTTGAACTAGTTGATGGTGAAATGACATATATTAAAATAGTCTTCTCTGCAAAAGAAATGTCCAGAGACTTAGGGAAAATGTTAAATGCTTTATCTAAATTAAATTCATGTGAGCCAAACTCAATGGACAGTCCAGTCACCGTATCCCATAGAAGGAAAATTTCAAATTAACGAAACTTGGTAATGACGATACTCAGAAAGGAGAGGATAGAGAGAGCAGCACAATTTCAAATCTACAGAAACTATAATTACCTAGAATGGTGTATAAACCCAACCCCTTAGCCAAGGAATTAAGAAAGGGTCTCCCAGAAAATGTCAAGAGACAAAGGCTTCAGGATTCAGAACAGGTTTCAGGACAGGATAAGGTGACCTCTTCTAGATCTGACGCCTGCATAGCACCCCTCTCTGACACTATCTTCCTCCTTGAGATTCTTCCGCGATCTTCTTCTAATTATTTAGCTAAATTTTGTAATTCTGCAATTGGGTTCTTCTTCAGCTTTCGCTCATCATTCCGACAGCATCCAGAGCTGCAGCATCTCCGTCTCAAACGCGCTAACTAACTAACTGAACTACTTCAATTATATCTTTCTAATGCCATGCACCACCCATTAATGTTTCAATTTTATAAATTTACTAACCCTGATTGGACTGGCAAAGGGGATGATCATCCCACCACACCAGATTTTTAAATATAGTCCTTCAGCTCATTGTTAAATGACCCCACCCCTTAATTTTGTATTCATAAATCTTTATTCCCACCGGCATTCACATCTTTATCCAACACAAAGTATACACTTCATATAATTTTCTTTCTTTTCACAGGAAATTATACTGGTTCCCAGGGTATGTTACTGTTCTCAGCCTTGGATGGCGTTCAAGGATTACATCCCAGCTTCTGGCTCACTTAGACTGTGCATGTGTTGAGGTCATATAAGATATAGACTTCAGTTTCTTACAAATGCCCGAATAAGAACTAATAGGAAAAATCAAAAGAAAGTACATTAATTTCAAAATAAAATGATTTCACTGTATATCACCTATCTCTATTCTAACCCCATTTACTTATAAATGCTCTCCCCGCATTAGCAATTAGTAAATTTCTTGGTTTCGTTTTTCAGCAAAGCAGATGCTTAGCATGTGAACTTGTGGGGGCCATTTTAGAAGCATCTGCGCAAGTGCAGAAAATTCCCTCCAAGCGACATCTCGTCATACTGCGTAGATGCAGTTGACACATGCACATTACAGTTTCCCGCGTTTAGCAACCATTTTAGATTTCACTCAAGTTACTTGTTAATAAGACACGTAAGCAAGCTTCTTCTATTTCTAATAATTGGAAATGTAGTGCATATTAATTTCACAATACACAGTTAATAAGAGCTATGAGTTATTACGAGAGGATTGTTTTCAAGCAAGTCTCCTTTTTACGAGTCCTTGCTCCATCAATCCCCTCTCTGATGGCATTTTTGAGCCATCACAAAATTACCCATCACAAACCAGATGCCAACTTTAGCACATTTCAATTCCCTTTACAGTCTTTACATTTGCCTTCTCATCTTTTTCTTTTAGGCTTTTCATCTTTTTGTATAATTCGCCTTTCATTTCTTCTACCTATATCTCTTCATGCTTTCTTTTCTTTCCTTTTTCATTTATTTAATATCTTTTTCTTTTTCTACAGCATTTGCACCATAACATTAATACTAAGACTATTATGGATATTCCCACTACTGGTAATATTATTTGGGCTATAAAACTCCTACCTATATTAGTAAACCAAGCCCCTATTGAGGAAGTACTCTTTGTTAATTTCTCCCATACACTATAAACTTCCAGTGGTTTCAATTCTTCTTCTATTTTCGTAAAATGTTTAATATATCCTCCAATTTCTACACTCTTGTCCGGTATATAAGTGCAACAATGTTGTTCTTTCAGCATTTTACAGACTTCTCCCTCTTTTGCTAATAATATATGAACTGCATGTCGATTTTGTAAAACCATAGACCTAATTGCAACCATTTCTGTATTGATCATTAAGAAACCTCCAGCAGTATCAGTCGATAGTCGATCAACTACTGTGGACAATTGACAAATCCTATGTGACTTCAGAATGACTCCCATTGAAGGTATCAATGCACTAAATATATCACCTACTATTTCTGAAAAATGAGCTCTTTTTCTACGTATTAGTTTGTTAGCGTTTTCATTGCTTCCAGTGATTCTTTTTACATGATAAACTTTAGGGAATACTATTCCAAAATATCAAGTCCCGTACCACCATGCAGGTAGCTTATAATAAGCCTTATTCCCACACACCTAGTAAACACCTGGAAACACTGGATCTGTTCCCCCTTTTAGTCCCCAACCTCCAAGAATCAAAAAGTTATCTTCACACTCACTGGAACCAATAAATATATTGTTATAGTCAGTCTTTAATCTATGGAGGCAGGTCTTCACTTTCTTAACAAAATCTAGGGACATCGCAGCATGAGTCTTGTCAGCTGTATAAATTCCTTCTTTCTCAGCCCATGGTGGAACATGGGGTTTCTTTTCAAAAGCCTTTCGTTGGAAGTCCTGTCTCCTTTCTTCAACTAAGTTCAAAAATACCTTTTCTTCTTCATGTAATGTGCATGTTAAATTATTCTTGTGTGCCTCTGCTATATCTATTGACTTCATAGTTAAGAAAAATTCACCCATAAACTGTGCATCTTGACTACTAAGTACTGGATTCATACTCTTTCGAATAGGAATCTCTGGAAATAGCACATCTAAGTATGAATAATAATACTGTAACTTTCCTGTTCTATAAAATAAATTGGTTAAAATACTACATGAAATACTATATGTCAACAGTAAATTATAGTATGTAACGCCCTCTGCTACTGGTGTTGGTAGTTTCATACATACATAACAATCACTAATCTCTATAGTGTCTACGTACTGAAATAATAACTTTGTGAATACATTTAAAGTAGTGTTGTTATCTGTCACAGTGTGATGTAATTCTAACTCATCTGGTGCTTCTAATTTCACTTTATCTCCTTTTATGATATCTAACTTTTCATTAGTGTCTGTGTTATTTTTCTTATCTGTTATCATAAGGTAAGGAATTGCTATTGTTAAAAATAGCCAAACTGTGAACACTAATAGAATACTACATATACAGATTTTACAGCACTTCTTTATACAATTTCGTTTTGGTCTTCTAACAAGCCTATCTTCAGCCATTTTGGTCTAAGAACATTTCTCTTCTTTTCTTCACTGTGATTATGATTTTTGTTTATTTTGATACTGCAAGGGGGGTCTCACTTCTCCGTCAATCTGTTCTGCAATTATTTCTTCATCACTATCTTCATTTAAATCTAGATTCTCAAGTTCTTCAAGAATCACATAGGTCCATTCAGGACCCTTGATTTATTGTTCAGAATTCTCAATCTTCGGCTTCTTCGTCTAGTTTCCTCAGTTAACTGCCCAGACTGACTAGTGACTTCATTCAATTGTTCAGGTTCATCACCTATTGTCTTTAAGGGATATTTCAACCTTTTGACACCACCTGGCCAGTTATCACCTTTTCTGACCTTCTTTGATTGCACTACACTTTCACTTTCCTCGTCTCTTACGAGACTTCTTTTATTTTCGTTATATTATGGCACAATTTGATTTTCTTCATCTTCAGAATCCCTCTCTATCTGTCCGTGTTCAGGTCTTGTTATTGTTGTTTCATCTTCCTGAACACGTTTTCTTCCTCTATCTGATCCTGTTCAGGTCTTATTTCGATTTGTTCTTCTCCTTCCTCCTGAACTTGTTCGTCGTCTCCTAACTGGTCATGCTCAGGTCTTACTGCACCTTGTTCTTCTGCAGCCTGAACGTGTTCTTCTATGCCTGTCTGTCCCTGCTCAAGCTCATTTATTTTGTTGCTTGCCTGAGTATTGTTTTCTTTCCCTGTCTGTTCCTGCTCAGGGTCTCCAACAGTTTTATTCACCCTTTCCTGAGCATGTTCTTCTACACCTGTCTGGCCCTCTCTAGTTTCCTGTCTTTCTAATCTGCGTCTGCTTTTTGTTTTAATAATCACCTCAGGAATGTCTACCACTGGTATCCAGTCTTCTTGACTTGTGCTCGGTTGTTCTTTGTCAGCTTCTTCAGAATCTGTTACTCTAGATTCTTCAGCTGCACAGCCTTCAGTGGCCTCAACTGCTTGTGTCAGTTGCGGTCCCTCTTCTTCAGGAGCTGGAACTCTTTTCGTATGACTGGCATCTATCCAGTTGTGCAACCCTGCACATTTCACTGCTGTTGTTGTGACCAGTCTGACTTGTCGTGGATCATCCTACCTGGGTGCTAGACATGACTCTCAGGTGTGATTCTTCAATACCACCCAGTCTCCGGGATTCAGATTATGTGCTTGATCCGGCTGCCTGGCAGCTGCGTCTTCTCCAACCTGGTGAGAGAAATAACACACTAGGTAAGCTAATCCTTTACAATAGTCCAATACCATATCATCAGTTATATTCAACAGTTTATGTCAAGGTATAAATGCTTGTCTCATTGCTCTTCCCATGAGAATTTAATGGGGGCTCAGTCCTGTGTTTCTGTCAGGAATGCTTCTGAGTCCCATCAGAATAAGAGGTAATGCATCTGGCCAACATAGTGATGTGGATACACACACTTTCGCCAGTCTTGACTTGATTGTGCCATTCATTTGTTGCACCACTCCAGAAGCTTCTGGAAGTTATGCAGTGCAATTTTTGTTCACTTTTAAATGCTTCACAGATTAAGCAAATTATTTCATTATTAAAGTGAGATCCTCTATCTGATTCCAAAGTTACTGTTAAACCAAATCGCGGAATTAACTCTCTGAACAATAATCTGGCTACTGATATGTTGTTATTTCTTCTAGTAGGATATGCCTCCACCCACTGTGAAAACAAACATACTATGACAAGAACATACTTCAATCCCCTGCATGGTGGCAATTGTATGAAATCTAACAGCATCCTTACAAATGGTCCTTCTGCCTTTCCCATTTTTCCCCAACTGGCCACTGTCTTCCGGCCTGGATTTATTTGTTGACAAATTAAACATCGCTGGCAAAGACTCTCTGCCACTGCGCTAAATCTTGGATTGTACCAAACTTGTCGCCTACGTGTATGTCTCCATGATACTTTCTGGGCATTTGTGAAAGCAAACAGTCTGGCATGACTGGTCTGCCATGTTGATAAATCCACACGCCATCTTCTGCCCTCCTTTTACATCCTGTCTTTATCCAACCTTCCTTTTCACTCATTTCCACCTCATCCCGCAGTTGTCTCACCTCATCCCATGTTTCTATTGCTGAGAATAGCAGAAGTTGGCAGCTGATTCAATTTGTTTCAATTTTCTTGTTTATTGCCATTTTATTTCTTGCACTGTATTGAGCAACCTGGTCAGCGTATCGATTACCAGCTACCACATAGTCATTTCCGGACTGATAAGCAGCACATTTGACCACTGCTTTTGGCAATTGTATTGCTTCCAACAATTCCTTTACAAATTTCCCATTCTTTATAGGGGATCCTGAAGAAGTCATGAAATTCCTTTGCATCCAGAGTTGGCCAAAGTCATGCACAACCCCGTAACCATATTGGCTTGTGGCAACTGCATCTGTCTTATTATTTTTATTCTTTCAGGGGTCAATTTCCTCACTCCCCTTTCTATTTGGTGTCCCAAATATTTGACTCCAGTTTGACAAAATTGTAACTTTTCTGGGAATACTTTGTGTCCATCGTCAACCAAATGATTTAATAATGCAATTGAATCAGTAACACAGTCATCTTGAGACTTTGACACTATAAGTAGATCATCGATATACTGAACTAGAACTGAATTTCTGGGCATAACTATTTTCACTAGACACTTTTCAAAATTTGGTTAAAAATTAAAGGACTTTCTGTATACCCTTAAAGAACTCGATTCCATGGTAAAATACGATCTTCAAATTTAATTGAAAAGAGATACTGGCTGTCTGGATGTAAAGGAATGGAGAAGAATGCTTGACATAAATCAATTACTGTAAACCATCCCGCATTCCAGGGAATCTGATACAGAATCACTGCTGGATTTGGGACTACAGGACAACAAGGTACCTTAAACATTAATCTTCCTTAAATCTTGCACTATCCGGTATTTTCCGCTAGGCTTCTTGAGACCAATTATAGGTGAATTACAAGGACTGCTCATTATTTCTTTCAAAATGCCTTGTTTAATCATTCGATCAATTTCAGAAGCAACTCCTGCTTTGACTTCAGGACTCATTTCATATTGTCTGGTGTTAGTGTAAACTGCACCTTCCTTCACAGTCACCTTCACTGGGTCTACATTTAGCATTAATCCCACTTCTTTTCCAGTGAAATCCCACACTTCTGGGTTCACAGTTGTTTTTAATTCTTCTGGTAAGTCATCTTTTGTCATTAATGAATACATCTCATCTACTTCTGTGCCTTGTTTTGCCAGCATTTAAGCCATTATTACAGCAACAGAAATCATATTTGAAAGATTCTGCTCATGCAATCACAGCATTTGAAGTGAGAGCATTCAACAGGGTAACTCAATTTTTGGTTACCCTTGACATAGAAGCTCTATACACAAATATTCCGCAGGATGATACCATCAAAGTGATT
The DNA here is from genome assembly GCF_964204655.1 of Triturus cristatus. Classification (NCBI taxonomy): domain Eukaryota; kingdom Metazoa; phylum Chordata; class Amphibia; order Caudata; family Salamandridae; genus Triturus; species Triturus cristatus. The sequence continues at coordinate 722,634,514 of NC_140591.1, forward strand.
AGATCTTTGCTGCGACAGACAGATCTCCATGGTTGCAGCATGGAGTTTATTACACAATGTATCAGGATGGTATTGAAAAACAATCTCTTCCTCTTTGAAGATGACTTATTCCAGCAGGTCAAAGGTACCAGTATGGGAGCCACATGTGCTCCCAGTCTGGCCTGCCTATACGTAGGGGAATTTGAAAACAAACATGTCTTCAATGAAGTGGCACCATATTTTGAGAACGTGAGTTCATGGTACCGCTTCATTGATGACATCATTTTCATCTGGGAAGGTAGCCAAGAAGAATTAGAGAGCTTCATTGGTTGGTTAAATCTGGGGGATCCAAATTTAAAATTTACTTCAGAATTCAGTAAGGAAAAGGTTAACTTTTTGGACATCTGCATTAAAGACAGTGAAGGCCAGCTTGAAGTGGAACCCACGGATAAAAACACCTTATTACACTACAGTAGCTTCCACCCTAAAGCACAAAGGGATAATATCCCATTTGGGCAGATCCTACGATTGCGCAGGAACTGTTCTTCGATATATGACTTTAATAAACATTCAGATTTTCTCAAGCAGAAATTGAAAGACCGAGGATACCCTAGAAAACTAATCAATCAATCCTACAAGAGAGCAAAGTACTACGATCGAGAATATATGCTTGATCAAAATAAGATCCAAAATGATAACCAGAAAAAAGAGAAAATTGTATTTGTTAGTCAGTTCAGCGAGCAAAGTAATCAGATTAAAAATATTCTAAATAGGAATTGGAAGATTTTAAACGATGGGCAGACTTCAAAATTAGAGAAACCACTGTTCGCCTACAGAAGAAATAGAAACATCAAAAACAGCCTGGTAAGGACCTATTGGCAAGACAGGAAAGAAGAACAGAGCACGATATATGGAACTAGAGCAATAGGCAACAACAAATGTGGAACATGCTCCATCTGTGCACACTGCATAGTGGCGAAAACTATCACCCACAGTGGCCAAGAGATTAAATGCAGCAATTTGAACAATTATCGTAGTAAAAATCTGATCTACTAGCTTCTGCCCATGTGAATTAGGCTATGTAGGGGAAACTGGCAGAGAATTAAGACTTAGAGTGCAGGAACATAAATCAGCTTTAAGAACAGGGAAGGTCAATGCACCTCTAACGGAACACTTTTTAAAATTAGGTCATGACTGTGAAGACATTAGATGGTTCATACTGGAAAAGATATCAGGAAATAAGAGAGGAGGTGATATAGTAAAGAAAAGGAAATTAAGGGAACAATGGTACATCTGTAAATTAAATACAGTACAAAAGGGGCTTAACTCACGAGAAGACTGAATGTCAATAATTTGATGAGATCCAGGTGATACCTCGTATTATAGACTCTGGAGAAAATTACAAAATAACGGTATAACAGAAATCTATAGACTTTAAGATAGCAATAGCAAACAAAAACCAATAGTGGCTCTATAAGACCACCAATAGTGGATTTACAGAAATTGATAACATTTAAAGTAATAACAACAATGCAGCAATTGGAATCAGCCTATCAGTTTACCACATAAATAAATATTAGAAACTCGCAAATATAGGAGGTGCGGGATTAAGTCTTAAACTTATCCCTGTAACCCCCCTCTTTGGCAATATTCTGTAGAAAAAGAGAGGGACAGGATAAACAGATTACCTATAGTGAACCCTAAAAAACACAGGGAGACTGATGTAATTACGATTGAATATTATATTAGATCCCAGGGTGGAACCAACATAGCACGATTAAGATCTAAGTACTTTCACAATTTCTTTAAATTGAAAATAGAAGTGAACATGGTAAAAATGATAGATAGATATCAAAATTCAGGATGATATAGTTTTAACTTTATTTAGAAAAGAGGTTAAATACCATGTACATCGAGATTAGGTTTATATATGTACGTTTTAATTTTCAATAAAGTTTTCACGTAGTTAAGACCTACCATTGGAACAGAAAACGTGAATGGATAAGGAACAGTCGGGATAGCCAATCGGAAATGGAGACACAAATGAGGGTATGGTAAGCGTGATGACGACTAACGCACACACTAAAATAAAGAGAAACTGATGCAGGACAAATAATACACTAGACGACACCGTGACGGACGCAGATAGACGCCGCCGGTTATCGGAGCTACGACCGATTAAACGGGTAAGAACTTGGTGAGCCATACGGTAGATAGCGAGATAGCAAAAATAGGAATGAGTAGAATGTATGCAAAACCGAAATAAGAGGGCAATTATAGGGGGGAACGAGGAGAGGAGAAAGATAGAGAAACGCAGGAATAATCCTTCGCATTATGTGACCCCCGGGCTTTTTTCCAAACTGTAGACAAGTTTGCATATCTATATTTGAAGTGTAGTCTTTTTAAAAAATACTTTTGAGTAGCAGAAGGGTCACCATACGAGTGGGGTGAAACAATAAGAAATTGAAAATAGTGATAAAGACTAAGATAGTGCAAAGAAAAGGCAACTAAAAGGAAAATAAGAGTTTATTCACATATCAGTTGGACATTAGAAAAAATGAAAGGCAGATTATTAATTGTTTTGCCCAGAGATCTCTACCACGGATTAGAAAAACAATTTAAGTGAGCTAATAGTAGTGTTCCATTTCGTTTTGTTTTTATCGACTCAGGCCCTAAAATAATGAGACTGGGAACACGGAGCAAAATAAATAAATAGCCAAGTTCCACAAAAAATACTGAGGAGAACGGAAAACGGCTTCCCGCCCCTCTGTTTCACCAAACGAAAGGAAACAAGGGAAAAACGAGGATATTCGACAAAGAGAACGAATAGGAATTCATAATAAAAGAACCAGGTAGATATCATATTAATGAAACATACCAAAGTAATTAGAGATGTAATAATTATGGGTAGACTAATGATTTCTGGTCTCCATAGGATTTATCACAGTAACCTGGGATCACGTTTCCAAAAGGATTAAGGCGGCCAACTACCAGAAATAAATGGTTGGTTCCCCACATCATAAATACGGGAAAAGGTGAGGGGAAGGACGATATATCCTCTCTGCTCCTAGATTAAAATTAATTTTTGAACCTTGAACTTTATCAAAATAGTTGGAAGATTCGGGTGCACGATAGCGAGATTGTGAGGTTTGATCATATGAATGTGCAGTGTTCAGGGTGTGTATAACAACGGAGGAAATGAGGTTGTGTATTGGCACACATTTTATATATAAACAAAAGTTTTTTTTCCTTTTTTATTTTCAATATGACATTCAAGTACCTAAAGTATCGAACAAATTGTTCCACTATAACAGGCAAATAGATATGAATAATTATTTAGACTAACATTATTGACTATTCCAGTGTTGGACAACAAAAGATGGCATATTAGAACCATGATGCATAAAACACAGCAATATCGTTGATGAAATATAACCCTGATTCAAATGTTAATTTAAATATATGTATATGTTTATATTTATAGATTTTTCAAATACGGGAGTTGAAAAATATTGTTTGGTCTTGAAAAAGAAGGCATAATCTGAATAGTCCTTCGAAACGCGTCGACGCCCTCCAAAAAAGACCCACAATTTTTCCCATATACCGATGGACAGTAGACTTTGATGCTTCACACTGAAACACCTTACAAGTTGGTCTAACTGTCAGTTTTGAATGTGGTAACCAATGACAGATATTTTTGTCTATTGTTTTTCTCCCTGAAGAGCACCTTGGTAGACAGTGATAGATAGGATTATGTCATATTGTGTTTTTTAATTTTGCATTGTTTCATACATGTTTTTATTGTGACCAAATGTAGCAACAAAGGTCTTTTAACTTTTATCTATTGATGACTGATAAAATACTATGTGTAAAGATTTATATAATAAATTGAAGTGAAAAAAATCTTTTCTCATTACGTGAGGAATTTGTGTGCCAATACAGATACGCGTGTGAGTGACTGAGTAGTAGTGGTGAATGTATGCCAAATGATAGCCAAAACAGCACGGGATTCTCCCTTTTTTCTCCCAGAGGACATCTTCGGATTTTGTTTTGTGATTCAACTCTAGTCCTTTGGGTTACCAAGGGTTCCTCTCTTTATTTATACATTACCAGCATTTAATACATCAAAACAATTGGACTGGTTTAAAATCACCGTCCTTGAGGGCCTGGCCACGCTATTCAGTACATAATCACAAGTGTATTGCAGTTTCAATTTAAATAGAAATCAATCCTAGAATAGGACTACGATCTCATTGCAATTAACATTCCTCCCGTGTTATGTGTGTCAATTGCACTAAACCTCATGGCATATAAATTGGTAATTGTATTAACATAAGCCTTGTACTGAGAAATCAATTTGCAAATGTCTTTTAGCACCATCGTTGTACTGTACAATTATGCTCGTCTTTTAACCCTTTTAATCTGTGTTCCCCTCTGTATTTAATTTGCTTGTTGTACCATTAAACAAATTGTTTATTGCATATGTGCCATGTTAATCACCCAATTCGGCAGGCACATATCCATGAATCTTTGTTGTGCTTACCCTTGTAATATATTCCCACATCTGTCATTGCGATGTCCCCGGTTTGAAAACCCCCCCTCCTAGTAGCATCATGCACGGTTACCGGGAGAGTCTGTCTTCCCTGTCAACTGACGTGTACAGGCGGCGTCAATTCCGACGCCGATGCGGTACCCGTTCTTATACGTCCTTGCACCGGCCGCTTTCTCAGTATCCTGTTATACACGGCGGTAGACGGACGCGGACTCAGAGCACTTAACAAAGGTGACTTGCCTTCCCTTGGAGTTTAGGCCTCAGATACAGAAATCATATTACGACATTAAGCTTACTCTTTTTCCCCCATGTTTATCCTTTTTAGTTGGGAAATGGATTCTTATTGTACGATCGGTTGACTATACGGACCCTAATTATTAACAATATTGGACAACACTGACTTTTATGCGGACCCACTACCTTGAGACCACTGGATATTAACTTCATGTCCTGCCTCAAGGTAAAGAGCCTCTCCTTATATATATGAGCACTACTAGCCTGAGACAACGCATTGGCGGGATTACTGATTCTCCCTACCTCACTACCTTCTCTTAGCCTTCAAGCTACTGCTCGTATGCGCAGTGATCCGTGAAATTGGCCGCATTAGCCATTGAAATTGTGGACGCTAGCTCATCACCTCAATCATTGACCAGTATATCACAGTTTACGGTGGGTGAGCTACCTTTATACTGCTTAGTTATACTGATAGATTTTTACCCCCCAGTGCAACGACCTGACCTCTGGTTTCTTTTCCACTCATCCAATAGGTATGTGACAAGGCCCCATACCTCCCTAGGTTGCCCCACCCTGTCCTGATGAAGATCCGCAAGGCCGAGGATCAAATCACCCTCATGGCCAAAAGACGGGTCGAAACGTCGACACCCCCTTTAATCTAGCCTGGACCTCGAACTTTAACCCCCACGTGCCATTCTAGGATTGATTTCTATTTAAATTGAAACTGCAATACACTTGTGATTATGTACTGAATAGCGTGGCCAGGCCCTCAAGGACGGTGATTTAAAACCAGTCCAATTGTTTTGATGTATTACATTTTCCCTTGCCAATTCTTGAATATTCTTTTCTCACTACCTTCCCCTTGAGCACCCTTTCTCCTATGCACGTTCACTCTGGAGCAACCTTCTTTGCTAAAATTGATAACATACATATGTTTTTCACCATTTGACATGAAAATAAAAATGCATGGTGAACCAGATTATGGTTTGTTGCACTTTTCTGTTGTAAATAATGTATTAAGTTCCATGAGCAATTAAATTGCTCTAATGAATGCTTACCAAATCATTTGTTGATTCATAAATGAAGGTCTAGGACCACTGTTTCTTGTATCATACCTTACCCAGGTCCTTGATCACTATTGAGTCACCCCATTTTTGTAATGGTGGTTGATTCATTAGCACCTCATTCTGCTTCTGTGGATTTAAATTTTGATTTGGGCCATTATTATTATGAATATTTTTACACTCGTTTTTCCAATGTCCCAGCTTGCCGGCACCCATGACAAGGAAACTTCTTCTTTGCATCCTCTCTACTCATTCGTCCTCTTGGTTTTCCCCCACTCACTGCATTATCACTCTGTCACTGTTCTTTTGATTTACCATCAGTCTGAATGTTTAATTTTTGTTCCTGTTGTTCTGCCAATTTAACTTTTGCCCACATGATTTTCTCCTTGAACCTTTTTTGCCTGGCCTCAACGTCATCTCCGCTATATTTGGCATATTTTACTATGTCATCTATAGGCTTCTCCTGCCAGCACAACATGTGCTGTTGAATCATCTGACTAATTTCTGGTTTCAGACCGTACACAAACCGATACACAAAATGACCCATGTCTTTATCACCAATGTTTTCAAATCTGCTATACTGTTTAAACACCTGTAACAGGCGTTCATAATAAGCATGTACAGATTCATTCGGTTCTTGGGGTGTTCTATCTCTTTTTACCTAATCTGTTTCTTTCGGTGGAATTTTCCCTTTCAAGAAAGTAATCACTTGGTGATATTTCTTCATTTCTCGTCTGAAGGGGCTCCTGTTTTTGAATCTCTTGGGTACTCATCACTAGGCCAATCAACTCTGATTTTGCATTCTGTCCATAAATCAGCAGGTACCACTATGTCAAACAGACCATCCAAATCTTTCAACAAAACCTTTAAACCTTCAGAAACCTTTCAACCTGTTTGTGCCATTCAACTGGTTTTTCTCTCAGCTTGGGAAATTCATTAGTAAATGACAAAATATCTTGTCTACTCCATGGAACATGTACATATCCCCCTCCAGGAACTTTCCTCATTGGACACAATCTCTCCGCCTTTCCTGATTCTTTTAATAAATATTCAGATGCTGTCCAACCTGCCTGTGCTTCTTCCTTCTTCTTCGTCCACCTAGTTTTCCACCTGTCTAAGTCTCCCCACTTTTGTAAAATAGTCATTAACTTTTTCATTTGTAATTTTCTTCCAGACACATTCACATTTTCCAGATCTTTATCAGTAAATTCTGCTCTATAGGGTTTCTGCAATAACTTTGATCTCCCTATTTCAATTCCCATTTCAGAGGCAAGTTCTGTCAATTTTTCATGAAATATCTTTGCATTTCTAGTTATGCTTCTACATACGAACAATAACTCTTCTTCACTGTAAGTATTTAGTCTATCTATTCCCACATTTCCAGCTATCATCTCTTCCAATTCCACTTTCAATTTGTAAATGTCTAGATTCTTTGGAGGTGAGCTTTGCTTTTCTATTCCCTGTGCCCATCTCTCCAGATCCTCTGGCGTTACTGCTGTTGCACTTCTAACTCCTGAGGATGCCACTGACCTTCCTTCTTTTGAACAACTAGGTATAACTCTTCTCAGGGTCTCATTTGTTTGTTCCCTTATTGGCAAATCCATTAAGGATATTACTGAATCACATTCACTGATTTGATCATCGGTTATTACAATTTATTTTCTAGGTTTATTCAAAGGAGCTGTTACAACTGGCGTTTTTCGACAATTTACTTTATCTACATACAACGGGACAATGGGTCCTATAGTTACTGGTATAGTTAACGCATCAGGGTGTACATTTAGTTGGGTTATTTTCTGTATTAATTTCTCCCTGTTTTTATTCAGTTCGTCTTTTTCCCTATCCTGAAGTACCCTATTAACTGTTGTATCATGTAATATCTGCGGAACTAATGGTGTTCCAAAGACTGGTGCACTTGGAGTAACTCTACTAGGTTCTTCCTGATACGGTGGAGGGTTTTTAGTTCAAATGTCTTTCATAAACTCATCTTCTGATTCTCCAAAACCTGACATTGTCAGGTGTTTAGTTTTCTCCTTACATTTTCCCCCTGACTGTTCCTCAGCCATCAACACTGGATATAATCCTTCATTAATCATTGCTTTCCACCATTGCTTCATTTGATCTTCTCTTGACTTAGGCACTCGTCTGTGGAAAAATCCTCTATAACTCCTACTATTTCTAGATCTATCACCCTTGTATGTCTCAATTTTCCATTCTTCTAATGCTTCGTATTGTGTTAATCTAGGTCTGGGTTCTAAATCATTCATTCTCATTCTTAAATTCTGAAGAATCCTCCCATTAAACGTACCATGCTCTGGGAATGCTAACACTCTGTCATCCTTTGTGTATTCTATCCAATTTTCCAACCACAAACAGGTATGATAACCTCTTTCCATCATCATAAATGAAGCCGGTGTTTTCGGTGGCGGAATCAGAATTCCTTCTCTAGTCATGATGGACTTATCTTTCTTAAAGTAGTTTGGAATTTTCTGCATAAATGTCATTTTTCTCTTTTCTCCGTACATCTTTGGTGAGGGTCTGTGTATGAAATTCTCTCTTGCAAATCCTAAATATCTTCTGTCTGGTCGATTCCCTATCAAAGTCGGATCAGGCTTCCACATGCAAACTCCTTCGTCCAATACTAGTACAGCTTCTATTTTGTCAACCAATTAGAATCAGTCTCACACTCGTAGTTTGACCAATCCCGTCACAGCTTTTTGTGACATTTGTATCACTCCTTACAACTGACCCCTGCTTTACAATCTGCGTTTGTCATACACTTACAATTTCCACCAATCCCAGCACGGCACTTGGTGACGTAAATGTTTCTCCTCACTGCTGACCCCTTCTTTACAATTCTCTTTCTGTCACTCGCCAGCTGCTTCAACCAATCCCAGCACGGCTCACTGTGATGTCAGAACAACTCTGCCAACTGGCCCTCCCTTCACAAGGTAATATGAAAACTTTTTCTTCCTTAAATTGGCATTTAAATTCTCATTATTTAACAACATAAAAACCTTTGCTACTCTGTCTGTTCCACTAAAACCAAAGGATAGATTATTTCCTTTTGCTACGAGTAAACCCTTCCGCTTACTCTTCATTCAAGTTCAGACAAACCCGCTACTCCTTCGGTGTTACCCTTTCTAGGTGATTTAACACTAAAGTTTCACCAGCCAACTCCCTACTGTCAATCCCTCTCACTTTCACACGGAAAATAGTCCCTTATTTAGCACTAGTAGCTCTTCATAGCTTCTCAGCACTTTTCTAACAGACAAGTATCTTTCTAATGCCATGCACCACCCATTAATGTTTCAATTTCATAAATTTTCTAACCCTGATTGGACAGGCAAAAGGGATGATCATCACACCATACCAGATTTTCTAATATAGTCCTTCAGCTCATTGTTAAATGATCCCACCCCTTAATTTTTTATTCATAAATCTTTATTTCCACCTGCATTCACATCTTTATCAAACACAAAGTATACACTTCATATAATTTTCTTCCTTTTCATAGGACATCATACTGGTTCACAGGGTATGTTACTGTTGTCGTCCTTGGATGGCGTTCAAGGATTACATCACGGCTTCTGACTCATTTAGACTTCCCATGTGTAGAGGTCACATGAGATATAGACTTTTGTTGCTTACAAAGGCCTGAATAAGTACTAATAGGAAAAATCAGAAAGAAATATATTAATTTCAAAATAAAATTATTTCACTGTATACCACCTATCTCTATTCTAATCTCATTTACTTATAAATGCTCTCCCCGCATTAGCAATTAGTAAATATCTAGGTTTAGTTTTTCAGCAAAGCAGATGCTTAGCATGTGAACTTTTAGCAGCCATTTTAGAAGCGTCTGCGCAAGTGCAGAAAATTCCCTCCAAGCGACAGCTCGTCATAATGCGTAGATGCAGTTGACTCATGCGCATTTCAGTTTCCCGCGTTTAGCAGCCATTTTAGATTTCACTCGAATTACTTGCTAATAGGGCACGTAAGCAAGCTTCTTCCATTTCTAATAATTGGAAATGTAGTGCATATTAATTTCACAATACACAGTTAATGCGAGTTATGAGTTATTACGAGAGGATTGTTTTCAAGCAAGTGTCCTTTTTACGAGTCCTTGCTCCATCAAAAGTTTTGCTCACCTCTCATGGCATCATCTCCATCACCAAGTACACAACTGCTGCTGCTATTTGTAGAAGTGGAGCCTGAAGTGGCGCTGGTTATACATAGCCCCATGTACATGGATTTGGACTTAGCTGCAAATTTCTGTATGCCGTAACCCTTGCTCTTTTACTGGAGGGAGTGAATAAGAGTGTTTGTTTATAGTGCATGGTTTATGATGTTCATCTACTCCACAAGTGTTGTGTGTGGTACAGTGTACTACCAGTACTATGCTAAGCTCTCTCTGTATCAGGTGGACTGTCAGGTCCATAAGGATGAACCATTTACATTTATATAGTGCACATTACATAGTATGCCTGTTGGTTGTCTTACTGTGTCCATGAGAGAGGTGAAGAATAAGCATCTCAATCAATTGAAGAGGAATGATTCAAAGCTCAAACAAAATTTGAGAGGTGTTACTCCTTCCTGATACTTCCAGAGACTCAAGTGAGAATCTAAGACCTTCCTCTAGGTGAAGTAGGTCAGAAGGGTAGCATTCATGTCACATTTTCAGTATCTCTACAAAACATTTGTATACAGTGACTCTCAATGAAATTAATTTACAAAGTCAATTATAACCCATATACTCGGACATGAATTGGCCATCTCAAACCTACGTTGGACACTCCTGATCTAGGCTTTAAGTAGGAAAAACATATATTTCCTATTCTGTTCCTCTGGTGTCCTATAGTCGTAAGTGACATTTTCCCACTGATCCCAGTTGTCTGGTGTCGATATAATGACACATTTGTGGCGGTGATGCTTACCCATGTAAAAAAAAATTATTTGCAGACACAAGAAATTCAACTCAATATAACCTTCCATTATTAGCCAGCCTAGGAATCTTTGCCGCTGTGAGATATGGGCAAAATTGCTGACATCCAAGGTCAGTCTTAACCCCATATTTTGACTCAAATGCAGATGCAAGGAGATCCTTGCATGTAGGTTTTTAACGTAGTGTAACCTAGAGATGGCTAATGTCTATGGCTTTGACCACAATCTGGTAGTAATGATGGATGAATTATCTTACAGGATAGAGAGAATCTGCAACTTATCTGATGTGTTTTTTCATGGTAAACTCAATATCTGGTTTCATCCCGCACTTTTTTCATTATTGTGAATGTCGAGTGAATTGCCAGGAAGTTCTCAAAGAGTGCCTCTGATCATTTTCAGAGCAAAAACATCTAATTTCCATCTTTTCTCCATTCAGATGGAGTTCACTGAGGAGTGGGTTTTAATAAGAGACTTTTTGAGATTTTCATACAGCAACTTCTTTACATTAATCTTTATCAAGAGCTGAGGTGTCATCAGCATAGAATTGATGTAACAGTTTAAGGAAACCAGAGAACAGATATACACATTAAATTTACCTGTCATATGTGTGAGCCTTGCTGAATCCCACAACTTACTATTCTTATGCAAGCAATAAAGGTTCCTTGTTCTACAATCTAATAACACTCTGGCAAGAACGAGTGACACCAAGGGATCAATATGAGAGCCAGGAACATTGCTGGGCGATAGCTCATTGCTTGAGCTCATGGCTGCTTCATATCCTATAATGTGTTTAAACAAAATAGCTATCTGCTTGAGAAGGCCAGTAAGGTCAGAGCGGACCATTGTCAAGTTAACATGAAGACTGGTGGAGTGTGCCATCGCAGTGTTGTTGAGTAGAGGAGGCAAATGCCAAGATCAGGCTAAATTTAACAGCAAGAGGAGGCATGATAAATAACACATTTTTCCTTATGACGGCCCAGACATGGCATTGCAAACCAAGAGCAGCGACAGATCAATGAATGTCAAGTGGCACAGCAGCAAAACTGCAAAGTGTGGAATGGGCTGTGCCGGGTTGCTGCCGAAAGAAAGAGAAAGCAGCAGCCTACCGAATTTTGAGTGTTCTGAGGATTACTGTGCTCTTTTTTGTTTGGCCTGCCCTTCTGTTGATTTGATCTATACCCAGTTATTAATTTGAAAATAAAAACTGTCGGGCCCAAGTTTTGCTCAGAAGACTGTGGTCAGTAAATGCTATTGAATAACCCAGGTCAGAAATACCAAGTTGATTCCACCAAAGGCATCTTGCCTCTATCACCAGACAGCCACTACCTCTTTTGCTCACTCCTTCAGGTTCCTTTTCATCACTGCTTTCCTTCTGTGTCAATGTTTTTCCACCTTTCTCCTCCCCCTTTCCTCCTTTTGTGTTTTTCCCTTTTAGTCTGGATCAAAGACTGATAAGGAAAAATGAGTGCCAGCCGTCCCATCTGCAACCACCAACTAAAATTAAGCACTGTGGCTATTATTGCAACAGCGGAGTAGGTGCAGGGGTGCAGAAGGAGGGCTGGAATGGATGAGAGAAGAGGATGCTGGAAGTCAGAGTGGCAGCAATGAGGTGGCAATGAGGAGGTACATAATGTGGCTAAGACATTTCAACCAGATATGCTTTGTAATAATTCATTGCAAGAGCAATGGGGGAATACAATCAAAGAACTTAATGAACACATGGTCGATTTGCATCATAGTTGCTGCACTGATGACATAGTGAAAATAAGAGACACTACCTTGAAAGCATGCTAATTTCTTGCCTCTTTGTTTCACTACTGGCGTTAAAGATATAAAACAGTATTTAGTGTGAGTAAGTAGGAAAATTAGATCTATAGATACAATGAGAAGAGCTAAAGAAGCAGTGATCCTCGCTCAAAATCAGGAAATCTCAACCCTTCAAGACAGAACAACAATGTTAATCCACCCTTTGAGTATACTACTTACGCTTTTCAGGAGAACTACAGGTTTCACCCCAGTATCTCCATATTAATACATTGCCATCATTGAAATAGACTAATCTCACAATGAAAAGCTCATGGCAAAAACACAGAAATTAGTAAGATCAGATAAGCCCAGGAAGGGCACCAGAATGTGTGATTCAAAAATAGAAAATACAAGCATAAAACCAGTACAACCTGAGACTTTCCACAAAAACCTTATTAAATACTATTTTGAAGGAAGTAATTCACACCAAAAGAATTCAAAATGAGCATATGGTAAGTCTTGAGAACTTGAATGTGAAATAAGGTGATGTGGAGAAAGTGGGTTCAAACATCAAAGGTACCACTTTGACTGAAGAATGAATTACAAGACTGGAAGCTAAACTACAGAAAGAAACTGCTCATCAAGAACTCCGTCTGAAAAACCTGGACCACAAATGAGAAAAGCTCAAAAACTGATCTTGCAGAGCAAATATTGGAATTGTGGGAATTTCAGCGGCCTATGACCTGCGAGCTACGATGCTGAAGGAATGTCCAGCTTTAAGGAGAAGCCACCTCACTCCACTGCATGGATGGAATTAAGAATATTTAGACTTCAGCTGGCACACAGGGAGTAGGAGCATTACTTCAGGGCCTGTGGCACTGGCCTCGGCTCAACATATGAGGGACCGTAGAGGTATGGACATGCTGTAGGGGGCCTTGCAATGTTCCCCTGGATCTTCTGTGGATTGGCCCTGCAGATGGATGACCTCCATCAGGAAGGGCCACTAACTTAGCTGCTGACACAGGTGCCCTGCGAGATGGTCAAAGTTGTGAGGCCTGGGGAGCACTGCAGGGAGGGAACTCTCCTGGTATGCTGTGACTGGACTACTGAAGAAGCCCCAGGGTGATGATAGGTTCCAGGAGCTCAAAGAGAGGACAGGTTCAGCATTAGGAGCTAAATGGTAGGAGGGCAGTCCCCGGGATCTCCCTCGTCAGGAGGATAGCCGTGAAATCAAAGTCCACAGTGACAAATACAATTAGTAGGCCAGATGGCACACTCCTGGTGGCTAGAGCTGGCCACCAGAGGCATGACATCACAAGATTGTTGAAATGATCCCATTTGGCCCAGAAAAAACAAAAGACATCAGTAGTGTCTCCCTCCCGATGTTTTAATATACCAACAGGGAGTGCAACGACTCCAGGGGTCAGAATGATGAAGGAGAATTGGGAGGTGTGTGTCTGGGGCCCCCTCATCTCAGATGCCTTTTGTCCCAGGACACCCCATCCATCAGGGACCAACACAAACAAAACATCCCGGGTCCCTAGCTCTCTGGGGTGGAAGACATGGAGAGCCGCATTGCTCCTGCAGCATTTTTCACCAAGTAGGCCAGACCCTGTGAGTACCTCAGTGTGCCTTTCCCCACACCCTGTGATTATGTCTGAGGGCAGTGGGGTGCACTTTGACATGACCACCCACCTACATCGACTTGGGCGGAAGAACTCACATTTGGCTTCCATGCTGGCACAGAGCAGTGTTAGTTGGGCAGGGAAGCAGTTGGGTCGTATTGTCTTGGGTTCCCCTTATGGCCCACTGTCTCACAAAACCCAGGTTCTCCACTGAGGATAGAGAGGCACTGGTTGCCCTTTGGAAAAAAAAAAACAAAAGAAAAATACTTCAAATATAAAACAAGGCAAAAGGAAAGGGTGCATGGCTTTGTGGCAGTGTATTGCCCTATAGATCCCTATGGACTGATAAATAGTGGAGATGGAGTGCCTCATTAGTCACTGCAAAGGGCTATAATAATTGCATATTTTGCTTCTCTGGTGCCTAAGGGAGGACAGGGCAACCATCAACTAATACATGGCATCCTGGAGGCTTTCAGGGATGCAGCGCTCTCTACAAAATTACACCCTGACAGATTTTGAAAAGTTACCCCGAGTCTCCCATAGGCATATATTCATGACCCTTGGAAAGATTCAGTTCAGTTTCAAGCACTTTTGGAGCTTGAGATTTTACTCGGAGGCTCAGGAGTGTGGGAATCTCTATTGAATGGTACTAGAGCTGCACAAGCAGAATGTTAAAGTCAAAGAAAGACTATTGCACACATTGAATTATACTGGTAATACTTTATTAACAATGATAAAACTGTTGCATGGCTTAATCAAGGTTGCAAAATGGTTGTATTGACAAGCACAAAGTAAGTAGTAAATTATTACATATTTTGATGAAGGTCATGGAAATTAATTGGCAATACTTTATTGACAATTACCAGGTTAAAAGTGAGCCATGGCAGGCCTTAATAAATGTTATGTAAGATGGTAGCAATCATAAGGATTTTAATGACCTTTCATTAGCTTTACATGTTTCTTCATTTTATGAATGTGGTGACACCCTGACAAAGGCAGTAGTCTTGCCTATAGATCACCACCACCTGTGTATTGTGTCTAGGATGTCTGGAAGGTGTTTTGGGGTTTAAGGTTCAGTGTCTGCAAAGGGTGTGAACTGTTAGGAGGACATCACCAGGAGTATTTCACCTGCCTACATGTATATATTTGTAAATTCATGTGTAGTATTGAGTAGTGTGTGTTTCTGTTTTATAGGTAAAAACACTGAGTAGGCCATATTTATTGGGTGTTCTTGGTAAAGTGTCTGCAAACTGGGGTACAAGCCTACACCACCTCCCCTAAGTAGGCATTGGAACTGCTCTACTTCAGCACCCTGAAGGAGTCAAGTACTACAATGGGACACTTGGTTCCCAGTAGATAGAATGTTGCAGACTTGTTACTTGTGATGTACTCACATCCATAGATGTCATTTAGGGGTCTCCGGGTGTAGAAGCTGCAAACCCTGGCTTGGACCTAGGTGTGAGGTGGTAAAGGCAATGCCAAGAGCAGTAGGTAAAACTGTGCTGTCTTGTGCACTGTTTAATTTCTGCAGCTCTGGCTGTGAATTGAGGGGAACCAATAAATACATGGGAGCAATGAACAGTCTCCTGAAAAAAAAAATATGCATTTTTAAACAAGATGTTGCAGTTTTGCATTATTATGAACTTTTGTGAACTTAAAGAAAATTATGTATTTAAATTATGTGTTTAAATAAAAACCTTACATCTGTGCTGTACTGAGTGATTGCTCCTTACTACTGATGCCAACTAAAGGGTATTAACAATGAAAAGGAACAATTTATTTCAATAGCAACGTTCATGTTGGTATACCTTAAGAAAGATTGGTGGACAAAATTAATGGTGTTTTAAGAAAACAATTATGTGTCTTTCAATAATTTCTCAAAACATTTTATGATGGGGGTATACCTTAGGAACACTATTAAATCATGACACTTTCAAGTATAAATTATTTGTCTTGACAATGTTGTTTAGTGTTGTTTGTGGCACTAGATTCTCCTCTTCCAACAAATACATGTTTTATGTAATAAAAAGGAGAAATCTGCAATGTTCCTATGAATGATATATTTATTATGTAGGTTTTATATAAATTAGATGTTTGTTTGTGTTATTAACTTGTGTTATTTTTAGTTACGCGTATATGAGTCCCTTAACTTCAGCAAAGTCAGTTATTTTTATATCATCAGGATTAAGGTCATGTGACCTCACTTCCTGGGAGTATTCAGTGTCAAAGATCCTATACTGTCACTTCTTCTAATGTTCTTGGGTCAAAGGGTGGTTATGTAATGTCACTTACGGTCAGTGCTGTCTTTAGCTTCAGTAGGGCCCGGTGCAACAATCTATTTTGGTGCACGCCTATGACCTCCTTCTTGACGATTCCCTGATTACCACCCTTCAACAGTGCCCCTCACCTTTCCATAGCCTCACTCTCAAATGCATTTAATTTGTTTTATAGTGCTACTCATACATACCACAGTGTAGAGTGTAAGAGTATTTTACAGCACACACGTTATACAGAGTCAATGAATCATACGTGTGTAAATCAGTCTATAGGAAATGTTACATAAAACAATGAGGATTAAAAGGTGTAGGAATCAGGTCATCCATACCAGTATCTTGTATATTTTAAGAGTGTGTCATTTGGAGATGCACAAACTCTTGATTTAAAACGTACCACGGTGGTTGACTTTACTAATAAGAAAGTATTAATACCCAAACTATCCCTTTTGAGCATTATTGGGATAATGAAGACTGGGGAAAAACATAAGTTTCCAACCCTATGCCTCGCAGATTGGATGCAGCTCTCTGATGACACTTCATAGGTCACTGTGCTATATTAGAATTGTAACTTATGAACTGCAAGTTACAAAAAGATCTCTGTAATAAAAGCAGTAACCCACTGAGCTATCACTATAAAATACAACTCTGTGATCTGCACGGTACACGTTCTTTGCAGAGGGCATATTAACGCTCTGCGCTGCTGTACCTTGAGTCAGAACTGCCACTAAAAAAAACTCCAACATTAATTAGCAGAGTAATCGTGACATTTTTATTGTTGCCTGAAAACCGTCGGAATTACGGGGTGCTTTTAACCTCATACGTTATTTCCAAACACCAAGGAGGTCAGCCACAGGTGTGGCTCGGTCACAGCACCCTAGAGCCGGCCCTGCTTCCGCCACCCCTGGCATTTTGGTGAATAGACTCTCATCACATAGTATGGCTTCTCTGATCAGTAATGGGAAGCAAGCCACTTTGAACTTTTGCATATCAGCAATTAAGGGCTTATTATGAAATGTTTTCCAGGATATATATTTCCTTCCCTCACACTTAAGCATGAAAGGAATAGTGGGTTGCAGTTTTAGTACTACCACTTAGGTTGCTTTTATGCGTCATGCTCGACTGCAGTATCATCAGCAGTGTGACAGATACATCAGCAGTGTGAGCAGGACTTTAAGTGGGATTAAAAAAACTGGAGGGTCTCTGAAAAGGACGTGGCTTAAAAGCACTTAAACAGAAAATCTATACTTAGCATAGTGTGCGGCCACACTGGTGTTTTCCTACTTCTGTCATTACCTCTAGACATATAAATACAGCAAGTAACATTACACTTAAAACAAGCCAGTACTATTGGCTTTGTCAATGGTTGTTAGTTGTATAAGATAAATAAGCAACAACCATGCCTTCGTAGTATATCATATTGAAAATGATTCAGTTCTGAAATGGTGAGACTGTGCACGAACTAGAACAAGTCTCTTTGAAGTTGCATCAAAAGCAGTGAAGGGTGGTACTGCTGCAGAGGTTTTTTTCATAGTGAGGACAAAAAGGCAGAGCCCGATGGGGACCCGTCCCGCCACCTGCTTTTAACAACTGCCGGTGCTGAGCACTGGGAAGACCCGGCCCATTTAAAGCCCTGAGTGTGAGCATGGATACATAGAGGATGCGTGAAATAACAGATCAGAAATGGGAATACCTCGAAAGCAGTTTCTGCACCTATTCATGGTTTTTTATTTGCTATTTTCAGCTTACTACCTCCGCATGCGGTGTTCCACTTCCTTCATTACCCTTAACCACAATTTCGCCGAAAGGTCCAGATACTAGCCAAATAGGACCAAAGTGTAAACCTATAACCATGGCCTTAATTTGATCGTCAGTAGCAAGCCCTTGGCTGTGAAATAAAGGTTAGAACATGTACAACTAATATGCAGCGCACATCGGTTGTGGTTATTGAATAAATAAGCACTTTTACTTTCACTTAAATAAAACTAACGTTATTCCAGGCTCAGAAAGCATAGCAAATTCAGTACAAGATGATTTTTTTTTTTTACAGATTCTTGCAGCCTGCTCATGTAATATGGACTAAAAATTAAAGCTGAGAATTGTTTTGACAACTTAAACACCTGGCATGTAGAGAATACCTTCTGTGTATGGATAATAGGTTGTACACTTTAGTTGATGTGGTAGAAATTTGTCTCAACAGTTAAATAATAATCACTTAATTAGGAACTGTCAACAATAGAAACATGGCTCTTGTGCTAAAAGGGTGTAATTTGTCTACTTGCGTCACCAATACCTTTGTTCTGTTTAGCTTTCGGGCAATTAGGAAGTACATTGTAATTACTTGTGCACCAGTCATTTCCATTCATACATTCTTCGGTACTCCGACTCTTCCTACAACGTCATACTAACCAAGCACGAATTAAGGCTCAGATTTCTATTGTTGTTTCATCTTCTGCCTGCGATGGCCTACTGGAGTGTTGTCTACTCGCCAGTTTTTCCCTATGGTTGTCCCAAATTAAGTATGTATCATTCTGAAGCCTTTTTGAATTTTTTTAAAGGCTCTCTAAATTTGATGATGTTTACCAACGTCACAAAGAAAAAAGTGTGAATACAATTTTGCTACATTGCATTGTGAATGAAAGTGTCTCTGCAAAAAGTGGTTAGTTGGAGAATATTCTATAAAACAAAATGTTTTGTGTGAAAATTCCTCAGAAAAAACGTTTGTGCTGGAGGTCTTGTCAGGATCACAAAACTCATAACATTGTGAAGGCCGTTCTCTTTTCAAAATAACTCACTTTGGGAATTTGGTTTACTGGTTGAGAGAGGTGAAACCCTACTCAAGCAGCAACTGCAATTCTTGTCAGGGTGAAACACAAGCGAACCCCAAATTTGCCTATGCCTAACCCTCTGGCAGCTTGGCACAAAAGCAGTAAGGCTTAACTTAGAGGCAGTGTGTAAAGTACTTAGGCAGCACTTTAAACAGTCATGAAGTGAAAACACAACACAAGAAAAATTCCACACCAATTTTAAAAAATACAGTATAAGTGAAAAAAAATTTGACATCAAAAATCTATTTAGCAGAATCAGAGAAATCCAATTTCAAATCTTTGTAGTGGTCAAGCACTAAAAAGCTAAAAGAGCTGACCGTGGTTATCTGGTCATGTTAGACTGGGTCCAAGTCACAAATTCAGGCCGAAAATGATGGGGCCTGGACTGGATACATGGCTGACTTAAGTCCACTGAAAATTACCTTGTATCCTGGGTGTTGCGATGCGAAGTCCTTGTTTCGAGCTGCCCGACCCGGTGTCAATGAGCCATCGACGAGGAGCTGTGTGGCGAGATCCAGCGTTAAGATGTGTTGCGCAGTGGCAGATTTGATCTCTGTTGATGGGGCCTGCGATGCGAGGTCCTGCATCATGGACGAGGAAGCCATTGGTACCTCTGCAGACTGGTGCTGTGATACTTCGGCACAGGGGACAAGATGCATTGTTAGTGTCAGGCTAGGTCGGTGTCAAAGAAGCCGCTGGGGCTTGCTAGAACTTGTCCTGAGATCCAATGGCATCAAACACAAGTTGTGTCATGCTGGACCAGAGTCAATGGTAGGCAACTGCGTTTTGCATCAAGATTTGTGGAGTTGCATTGACATTGAAGAAGCCTGTTATGTCCCTGTGGCTTGAACAGGGGGCCAGCCGATTGACCCTTGAAGACTCTTTGGTGCCTTGGGTGTACACAGAAAAGTTAGATTCAGCATGGTAGCTTACAGTAGAAGAACTGTCCTGGTACAGCAACAGCAGGACATGGCAGCAAAGCGGTCCTTGGTCTGCTAGCAGGTTAGCAAGGCAGACTTTACAGCTGGGCAGGCCTTCATCCTGGCAGAGTTCACAGGTCCAGAAGTGATCTGAAGATTTGGGTCTAAGGGTCCAATATTTATACCTGGTGCACATTTTGAAGTGGATGTAGCTTCTAGAGTACTCCCCCCAAAGAGGTGTCTGGAATTGCCTTCCTCACAGCCCTGGCACCAGCTTGTCAGGGGCCACAAGAGAAAACACTTTCTGAGTGTGCTGAGGCACAGTCTTTGTGATGTGCAAGTGTGGTAGGTGACAGATCCTCATCCTCATCCTGACAGAGATTGCCCATCCTGACATCATCTATTATTCCTTTGTCATACTGTCTGGGAGTAATACAGAAAGATCAACCAGGCTGCACCTAGTCATGTGACCCAGCATACATGCCACCAAATGGTTAGGACAAGCAAATGCCAACTTTCTAAATGTGGCATTTTCAGAATTTTGTCTTAAATGACAACTTTACCATTAAAGAGGGTTTTAAATTGCAGTGCTCAACATTCCTACCTGCTCCTAATTGAAAGTTATCACTTAATAACTGTAATAATGTAACCCAATGGCATCCTATGGTAGTAGCGAAAGCTTGAATTTAAGAGCATTTCACTACCACAACATGTAAAAGTTAAAAGTACATTGCCACCTTTTTAAATACACTGCACCCTGCTCTATGGACTGTTTTGAGCCAACCCCAGGGGTGACTTAAATGTATTAAATAGGAAGGCTTAGGCCTGGCAAATTGTTTATTTTGCTAGATCGAAACGGTAGTTTGAAACTGCAAACACATGCTGCAAATAGCAGGCCTGAGACATGTTTAAAAGGCTACTTAAGTGGGTGACACAATGAGTGCTGCAGGCCCACTAGTAGCACTTAATTTACAGGCCCTGGGTACATGTAGTACCACTTTAATAGCGACTAACAAGTAAATTAACTGGACCAATTAGGTGCAAGTCAATTTCACCATGCTTAAAGAAGAGAGCATAACATTTTAGTAAAGGTTAGCAGAGGTTAAATGCGCAGAGTCTGAAAAGCCAACCAAAATGGGTTCCAAAAACAGGAGGGCGAAGGCAAAATGTTTGGGGATGAGCCTGCAGAAAGGGCCAAGTCTATCACTCACCTACAAAACAAGTCTGCAATTCTTTCTATTGCTCAGGAGTCAAAATGTTTCCTTTACTTCCTAGAACATGTGGATTCAGAGCATTATATAAAAATGCATGTAGTTAGATTGTTCTATTAAACAATTATATGCTCAAAAGCCCATTAAAATTAGAGCTGGAGAAAGGATTTAGTTTTGCCTCCTTAGTTGGGCGAATTTGGGAACTTCCACATTTGTGAAGCTGTATGATAGTTTCTGACTTTGCCCAACTTTGTCAAAGTACAGGCTCACAGAACTTTGCTGCTCTTCAGGTGTAGAATGTCCTGCCCTGTTTGGCAGGAAACCCTGTGACTGAAAAACACCTGCTGATCTCCAGGTATGGCATGGTAAGTGGAGGGTCTCTTGCTTGGTGCTTCAGTGGTGCTGAAGCATAGAGACATTCACAGAAGGTGGAAGAAGGCTTACCCAAAGGGTTATGTCTTGAATGCAGGAGAGCAAAGTGCTAGATGAAGGTGTGATAGAAGAAAGTGGGGCAAGAGATATCCCATAAGTCGAGGCTCTGATAGAGGACTGTTGCCAGGAAAAGCAATGCCAGTATCCCATTTGGTGAAACAGCAGCTAAAACTTCCCCTTTTCATGACCTTCGCACTTTGGGATCCTTGTGAAGTTTTGCTAGCTGACACACTGGTTTGCACTCCCATAATTAAACATATTGTACTAAATTGTATATTGCATCTCAACTAAGATTTTGGATATTTGTCTATCATAATAATTGTAATGATGGGTAAGGGTGTGCATCACATGGTTACATGGTTGAACAGATGCAGTTTTAAGAATTCAAACTTGCCTTGGGCAAATGTATTTGTTTATTAAGATTTTTATATTGTGCATAACGTATCATATAGTTTAATGGGAACACTGTCTGACTAAACAACATTATAAATGAATTAAAGCATGCCCTTCCCAGTAACCCTTGGAAGACGGAAAATCCTGGTTGGTTGCAAACAAGAACTTTGGAGATGCACTGACACTGATTGGCGGTGGGATCCTTCCTCATTGCCACTGACTATGAATATAACTTATTTTGTAGTTTTCTCCAGTTTATCAAATGTGTTATTCACTTAGTCATGCATGGAAACTTTCTGTGGCGATTACTGCATGAGAAGCTATGTGCTTCCTCCAGGCTAACACTAATTTCCTGCTAAGCCCAGACCCACAGACACATAGGTGCATATTTATCAATGTTTTGTGTCATCTTTGTGCCATGCAAGGGTGACGCAAAACCTAGATGAGATTTACCAAGCCACACAAGGCCACCTTGTATATCTTTAGTAACGCAAAGCACCGCAAGTCACTGCATTGCATTACTCTTACCCAGGAAGGCATTCCATGAGTTGAGCATGGGTGTTCACATGCATCCAACCATTGTTTTTGAAGTATTCCCAGATTTGTCCAGGAAGGTGTCCCTTACTGCACAAAAACAATTCTGCCTGTAACGAAGGCACCACCTTTGCATCATGGTGCAAGGGTGGCTGTGTTGGGACTAGGTAGCTGTTTGTGCAGCGAGCAGGAATACGCTATATAATGGTAAATACAGTGCATTCCTGCCCTCTCGCTTTCAAGCAGCGCAGCAAGGCAGCCTTCTGCATTGCATGAAATGTGTATAAATTTGGCCCATGGTGTTGAGAATGCCTCTCTACAACTGAGCAGTCATAAAGTGGGTTGTCTAAAAAAACTGTAATCTACAAGTACTGTTCAAGTGAGTGGTTACTCTTACCGGGTGATCACACTCCCCTCTTGTACCAAAGTTTGCATCACTTGTGGGGCGTGGCCAAGCCGCCGACCATCTTGGCCATGCAGGCTTGAAGCTCAGCCACAGATCTATGGCGCAGCACCTTCCTGGATAGCACGTGGTGGTGTGTGGACGGCTCCGGGGCCCGCTGGCGTGCCTGGTGTGTGGCGATGCAGGGTTCTGCTGTCTGTGACCGACACATCTTGTGAGGTCTAGTTGTGAGGAGTGGAGCCGGGGCTTCGCGTGACTGCAACAGTGGTGCTTCACACGGAGCTGAGCATGGACACAGCGGAAAGGGATCACTGACATAATATCGATTACCAAAATATCGACTACTTAAAATATCGTTGCTAAATTATCGACTACTATATTATCGACTCACCATACTTATTAAAGAAAATACTAAAATATCGAGTACACAATATCGTCTTTACAAAATATCGTATATCATTATATCGAACTTATAAATATCGTGAACAAAATTATCGTCTACTCTTAAATGACTATGTAAATGACAAAATTATCGAAATCAGAAATATAGACAACCAAAATATAGAATATTTCACAATATCGACTATCTAAAAAACTATGAAGAAAATATACTTTAAGCACAACACATACATAACATTGTAATACATAATAAAACACTTAAATAACATTAAAATTTTCGTTCAAACACATACATTTAAAAATAAACATTCCATAAACAATATGAATACATTTCACTACATAAATAATGTTATAATTATTATACATGCATTAAACCACATTTACAAATATCTTTAAAGCATTTAATACTACAAATAAACAATAACTTACTACTAATAAGTTGCTAATTAGCGTTTCCCTTACATGGAAACAAACAGCCAGAAAATTAAAAAAACAATCAAGGTGGACCAATGACATGTTCACATTTCAAATTAAACCAATGAAATGAAGCAACTAATTAATTGCACACTATAAAAACACTACATTTCAACATCTCTTTCACACGACAAACTGAAAAGAAGAAATAAGATGAAACTCTACTCAACTGTTTCCTGAAAGAAGATTTACAGTCCAAAAGAAAATTTTACAACTACAGAAAGTAAGTTAAACTCTATTGATAAAGCAACAAATCTAGAATGCTACAGCTGAAACTATTTCTATAAATGAATTTACTACACTTTATTTAATTACATTCATATCTCCTCTATAGATATCTTCTAAACAAACAGAAATATTTTGGACATCCCCACAACTCTAATATTAATCAATGTAAGTATATTTTAAATGTTTCCTACCCACCTACAAGTATTAATTAAAAAAATAATTCTAAAACATATTTATTCCTTATTTCTCTCCTCTACAGAAAACCACTGAACCATCCAAAACTACCTTCTATGCAATAACCTACTGGACCAAAGAAATAAGTAAGTATATAAACCTCAATCATTAAACAGCCTAAAATACGCAGCCAGAATGTTACTTTCCCCTTAAAACAGTATCACATTCAAAAAAATGTATCCAACTATTAACTAATTTTTTTCTCTTATCAACAGAAAATCTATCTCCAAGATTCAACTGAAAGCTTCAAATCAACATCTTTCAACACATCAAATTAAACATTGTAAGTATATTCACTAAAATTTAAATATATTTAAAATATCTATAACATTGTTTATATTTACAAAATATGTTTTCATCTCTCCTAGCATAATACAGAACAACATGACTGAAGGTGCAGAATTTATAACGTCTCAAAAAAATAAAATGTTGTTATGTTATATGGGTTATGTATATACACAAGAAAAGCAAAGTGGTCTGAAAATGTTTTGGAAATGTAGCAAATACTACTCAAACAAATGCTATGGTAGAGCTATTACAAAAGAAACCACTGTTCTTTCTGTAAAAGAACATAATCACCCCCCCAATATAACAGAGATAGAAGTTAGAAATGCTCTTGAAAACATTAAAGAAGCAAGTACTAGCACTGATAAACCCACCACCCAAATACTGAAAGAACAATTATTAAAAATACCACACCATGCATCAGCACAATTACCCCCAATTGATTGTTTAAAAAGAACTATTGCTAGACAAAAAAAACTAACTACCAAAACTCTACCTACCCCTAAAACATTTGAGACAGTAATCATTCCCCCAGAATTAAGCATAACTCACACTAATGAACCATTTATTTTTTTTGATAACAAATCTCCTGATAAAAGAATAATTATGTTTGCTACTGCAAACAATTTAGTGAAATTACAACAATGTGACACTTGGATGATGGATGGAACTTTTAAAGTTTGTCCAAAACCATTCTACCAACTATACACAGTGCATGGATTGTACCAGCATTCTAACATTCCATTCATCTATGCCCTCTTACCAAATAAACAGCAAACAACATACATAGAAATTTTAACCAAAATTAAAGAAGAAACCAATAATTATTTCCCTCAAAAAATAATTATTGATTTCGAATTAGCCATGATCAATTCAATACTAAAAAATTATCCACACACAGCAATCCAAGGTTGCTATTATCATTTTAACCAGAGTCTATGGAGACATCTGCAAAAGTCCACCCTAAGTGTACAATACGCTACAGATAGTACTTTTGCCTACCAGGTTAAAAAACTAATAGCACTAGCATACGTACCTGTAACAGATGTAGCAGAACACTATAATATTCTAATAGAAAGTCCCTATTACAAAAAGAACGAAGACAAATCAAGCCAACTCCTAGACTACTTTGAGGACACCTGGGTGGGAAGATTACATCGATCAGGACATAGAAGACAACCAAAGTTCCACATTCCTTGGTGGAATGTATACCTGAGTACCTTAAATAAACAATCCAAAACAAACAATAGTGTTGAAGGATGGCATAATGCCTTCCAAGCAACTACAAGCAGAGGGAAACCTACCCTACAAAAACTCCTGGAATCTCTACAAAAAGAACAAAGCTACCAAGAATTACGGATGCAACAATCTGTTACTCAAATAGGTCCTAAATTAACTAAACAAACCAAACAAATGTTTGATCTACTACAAAGTCAAGTAAACCTATACCCATCAACAAGTGGCCTAGACTACCTATCACTAATAGCCAAAAGCATTTTATAATTAACATACACACAGCTAATCAAAGAAATTGGTCAATACAATAAACAATTGCAATCATATATTAATACTATATTTTCCTAAATAATATATAATTGTCAGATACATTTCATTTTCATATAGAAAATATATATGTACAATTAAATATTATTTCTGTAAATATAATATATATAACAATAAACTATAATAACATTTCCCACCCAAATTATAACAAAATATAACTTACCATTGATGTAGCCATACAAGATGAATTCCACCAAGCAAGACTCCTTCCATTTGTATGTCAATCCATAGTAATAATAAAAAATTTGCCCCACCAAAAATGAAAAAATGAACACATCCAATGTAAATCCATCCTCGACAAATCCAAAAACGTGAAATCCTCAAAACCCGAAAAATAGGTCAAAATAGTAACAAACGATCCTGGAAATCCAGGTTAAAAAAAAGTGTGATAACTTTATTAGTTTCATTAACTAAAACACACTTTCAAAAAAAAAAAAAATAACGTCTCTCTTTCCATCATAATATCCAAACCCTAAAAAACCCGAAAAAAAGTTAAAAATAAAAAAAAACGCTCCATGAAATCCCTTAAAAAGTTAAAAAGTGTGTTAACAATATTACTTAAATCAAGTAACACACACTTTAAAAAAAAAAACGCGTCTTGGTCTTCGAAAAAACATCGATGAACATTTACCTGAAAAAAGAACAAAACATACCCACCCAAACAATCACACCCAAATACATGAAATAAATACAATTACATCATTTAAATCAACACATATTTAATGAAGATATTTACTTCTAAACCACACGTAACTAAATCATTACTAACACCTCAAAAACACCCAAAACATTTAACATTATCAATCAATACACTATAAACATCCTAACTACCCTAAACATAAGTATTTAATAACACTTAATACTTAAAACATCCCTTACCTTGCTCAACGCGACGCAGCTTCCAACCACGAGCTTCCTCAGTCCAAAATGACCCAAAATAACATGAAGCGGTTACAAAATAATCCCATTCAAATGAAAATCCCTACTTAAATCAGTGTAAATATATTAAAACAATAAAAAACATCCTTATAATGATATATAAAAATGACATAAATGTATCTAAATTCTTAAAAATGATTTTCTACTAAACAATACCTTTAAAAATTATATTCATAATAATTAAAAATACATTATTATTATGATTATAATACAGTAATATTTTTTTCACAACTGTACAAACTATAATAAAATGTATGTTATTATTTAAATTTTATTTACAAAACGTACATGTTGAAAAAAAATTTTTTCATATAATTATAAAATATAAACATTAATAATATTAACATTTCCTACAATAATATTATTAATCATCATTAAAAATACATAGCATAAAGATATACTATTTGTCATGTACTAATTATGTACAACAACAAAATATAAATGACACAATATTCTTCAGAAATTACATATGCAATGATTTTTTTATGTATATAGCCAACAAACACATTATTATATGAATACTGCAAGAATATGTTTATTTGCAAACAATGTAAAAAAGTAATAAATGTTATGTATGTTTTTTTGTAATTATCAATACTTCTGTTATAAAATGTGATGATAACAATCAATTGTATTTTCCTTAAAACATTGCAAAAATACACAAATGTATGCATATTTGCTGTATCTCTACTAATGTATACTCCATTCTGTAAATAAAAAAAAACAATAATCTCTCTATTTTCTTCAACAAAAATAAAGCTTATATAAAAATATAAAATGTGTCATTGGATTTCATAATTTATTACTATCACAAATATAATTTAGCTAATTAAATTGTTTAAAAATATAAATAATCACATTTTTTCCAACATTAAATCCAAAAACATACTTCATTAACACAATACATATACATTCTGCACACTAACCCTATACAAATTACTATTCCCATTTCACCTATATTAAAATCAGGTAAAGTGCTGGACACTAACCCTATATAATTTACTATTCCCACTCCAGTTAACATAAAGTCAGAAAAGGTGCTGGACAGTAACCCTATATAATTTACTATTCCCACTCCAGTTAACATAAAGTCAGGAAAGGTGCAGGACACTAACCCTATATAATTTACTATTCCCACTCCAGTTAACATAAAGTCAGTGAAAGTTCTGGACAGTAACCCTAAATAATTTACTATTCCCACTCCAGTTAACATAAAGTCAAGGAAGGTGCTGGACAGTAACCCTATATAATTTACTATTCCCACTCCAGTTAACATAAACTCAGGGAAAATGCTGGACAGTAACCCTATTTAATTTACTATTCCCACTCCAGTTAACATAAAGTCAAGGAAGGTGCTGGACATTAACCCTATATAATTTACTATTCCCACTCCAGTTAACATAAAGTCAAGGAAGGTGCTGTACAGTAACCCTATATAATTTACTATTCCCACTCCAGTTAACATAAACTCAGGGAAAATGCTGGACAGTAACCCTATTTAATTTACTATTCCCACTCCAGTTAACATAAAGTCAAGGAAGGTGCTGGACAGTAACCCTATATAATTTACTATTCCCACTCCAGTTAACATAAAGTCAAGGAAGGTGCTGGACAGTAACCCTATATAATTTACTATTCCCACTCCAGTTAACATAAACTCAGGGAAAATGCTGGACAGTAACCCTATTTAATTTACTATTCCCACTCCAGTTAACATAAAGTCAAGGAAGGTGCTGGCCAGTAACCCTATCTAATTTACTATTCCCACTCAAGTTAACATAAAGTCAGAGAAGATGCTGGACACTAACCCTATATAATTTACTATTCCCACTCCAGTTAGCATAAAGTCACAGACAGTGCTGGACAGTAAACCTATATAATTTACTATTCCCACTTCAGTTAATATAAATTCAGAGAAGGTGCTGGACAGTAACCCTATATAATTTACTATTCCCACTCCAGTTAACATAAACTCAGAAAAGGTGCTGGCCAGTAACCCTATATAATTTACTATTCCCACTCCAGTTAACATAAAGTCAAGGAAGGTGCTGGACAGTAACCCTATATAATTTACTATTCCCACTCCAGTTAACATAAAGTCAATGAAGGTGCTGGACAGTAACCCTATATAATTTACTATTCCCACTCCAGTTAACATAAAGTCAGGAAAGGTGCTGGACACTAACCCTATATAATTTACTATTCCCACTCCAGTTATCATAAAGTCAGGGAAGATGCTGGACACTAACCGTATATAATTTACTATTCCCACTCCAGTTAACATAAAGTCATAGAAGGTGGTGGACAGTAACTCTATATAATTTACTATTCCCACTCCACTTAACATAAATTCAGAGAAGGTGCTGGACAGTAACCCTATCTAATTTACTATTCCCACTCCAGTTAAAATAAAGTCAATGAAGGTGCTGGACAGTAACCCTATATAATTTACTATTCCCACTCCAATTAACATAAACTCAGGGAAGGTGCTGGACACTAACCCAATAAAATGTAATATTCCCGCTCCAGAAAGTTAAAACTGAGAGAAGGTGTTGGTTATAACATCACTTAAAATATTAAAAATCTACATTTATTAACTATGAGATATCATTTAAAAACTATTACAATTAACAATACTATAGTTACAATAATACCCACCCCTATCCCATATTAACCCTAATTCCATATAAAAAAATGTACAATATGTTTTCCATAAAATTTGCCAATATACAATTATTTAATTATAATTTTTAATTTAAAATTTACATTTCACAATATTTACCAATAAATGTAATATTTTTATAATCTATTTTTACACTATTATTTTTTTACATTACTCCCCACCCTTCTCCCCTAATATACCCACATCCCACCCATAAATACAACATAAATATTGAAATTATAATTTCCAATTAAAAGTATATAATTAGATTTTTACATTAAATATTCACAATTTTAAATTATTCCCAATTATATATTTAGTTATTAATCTATAATTTTGTAATAATTATTAAAATACAATCCACACACTTACACCCTATTAACCCAACTTCCCAACCATGAAACCAAAAAATAATTTCGAAATTAATTTGAATTTAAAAAAAAAAAAAAAATCAAAATTAAATTTAAGATATTAACTTTCTAATTCTTTAATATTAATATTTATAACTTATTATCAAATCTTACAGTAATATTTTTAATACACTCCCCACCCTTATACACTAATAACCCTACATCCCACTCATAAAACAAAATTCTAATTTCATTATAATTTTAAATTATATAATTTCGAATTTACAATAAAATTTTGAAATTTCGAATTCTTAAATATTTTATATTTTTACATTATTATCTGATTTTACAATAACATTTTTAAAACACTTCCCACCCTTCTCCCCTAATAACCCAACATCCCGCTCCTAAAAAATATATATTATTTCTTTATTATTTTCAAAATTATAAATATTTAATTTACAAATTTCACTACAATTTACTATTAATATTTATTTATTATTTAATATTTTTAAATTATTATCTGATTTTACACTAATATTTTTAAAACACTCCCCACCCTCATCCCCTAATAACCCAACATCCCGCTCCTAAAACATATCATACAATAAATTACTTAACACTATTAATTAAATTTTAAAAATTAATAAAGTATTTATACATATAATTAAACAATTTACTCATTCAATATACACTAAATAGACATTTTAAACAATATATATATTATATTTCGATATTTCTAACAAAACTAATCAATCGATATTATCTACAAACGATATTACTACATCGATATTTCATACTTCGATATTTTACTAAACACAAAAAAAACGATATTACTTACCTCGATATTCTACACTTCGATATTAATGTCATCTCGATATTTTAACTTCGATATTCTTGTTGTTCGATATTATTTTTTCGATATTATGTCTATTTACCAGCGGAAAGGTGGGGGTAAGGAGCAGAGGTGGAGGGCTGCCAAAGTGCGCTGCTTTCTTGCTCCTTGGCATGCAGGCACACCCCTGGAGGCCCCGCGGCATCAGGGGCCATGGGCGAGCCTGGGGACCGGCCACTGGGCCGGGTGCTGCGTGTGCCTATCTGGCAGCCTCCCCTTTCCATCCCCCCGCAGGCAGAGACAGTGCACCTCCTTTCGGGGCACCGCACACCTAACTAGCTCCATGACTGCGTGGCCCTGTGGTCCCCTGCACAGCTCTAGATGCTTGGTGACTCGGCGTGCTGTGTGTCGGCAGCGAGACCACGGTTGGCAGTGACCAGGCGAAGCCGGGGATCGGCCAGTGCGGGGCATATCCTTGCCCTCAGACGGGCGGGCGCACCCCCAGTGGTCTTGGGTGCATCTATGGCCCAGGCACATGGTTTGGCGCAGAGTGTGCAGCCTGGTGATTTTCACGGGGGGCCCCCGCATCGCCCAGAACAACCGTATTTGGCACTGGTGAAGCTGATGTTGCATTCTGCACCGTCTCTTTGGTGACAATTCTTCCCTCCTCTTATTGCATCTAGAGAGAGAGGGGTTTTAGTGCCCACACGTAATCCCTACTTGCGGACGACATCTAAAATTACCCTGCGCTGTGTGCCCCTTGGAAGCTCGGGGTCTGAGCAAGCCCGCATCAGTAGATCCGTGGGGACTGGCGACTATGGCATGGGTCCCAAGGACCCCAAACAAAGTACCCTTTCCTTTAAACCACCTGAAAGTATAGCTGGTACAAAACAAGCAAGTATGGCAGAGGGGTTTGGGTCCTCCACCACTGAAGCTGGGGGGGGCCTAACGTTATCACTACTGAACTAAGGGCTGGGTATCAGGCCCTGGATACGCGCTTTGATAGTTTGGATTAGAAGATGGAGGCGATGGGGGACCTACTTGATAACCAGGAGGGGAACTTAACCACGAAGAAGGGAGAATATCAGATCTGGAGGATGTCACCTCTCGGTCCACCAGGCGGCTGGAACATGTGGAGAAGCTCCTTAAGGCTGTTGCGGTAAAAAACGAGGATTTGGAGGCTATGGGGCGCTGCGATAATGTTCGCATAGTAGGTGTACCCGAATCCACAAATACAGTGTGGCTGGACAGATTTGTGGAAACCCTGTTCACTGATCTGTTTGGGGCAGAGTCCTTCACCTCTCTCTTTGTGGTGGAGTGCGCACAATGTATACTTGGTCCCCGACCTAACCATGGCTACCCACCAAGACCGATCATAGCAGGTCTGCCTAATATCAGGGACAGAGACACGGGTGCCGATCACGATCCGGTAAAAACCGGGTACGAACCGTCGGACGGAGCATAATCTCCGTCCGACGCGTACCCGGTCGTCAATTTATACAAACAAGGAATTACGATTCGCACGGGTACACCATCACCGTACGATTCGTAAAAAAGCCCGACCGAACAAAAAAACCCTACCAATGCCATCCGGGAAAGCGCCGACCTGACGTCGGGACGCTCGCAGCCAGCCATTCACGACCCAGGAATTACGATTCGCACCGACGTCATCCCGCACGGTGAATATTTTCCAGCACCCAAAAACTGCCGGGAAATCAGGACGACGCGAACAAGGACCACCAGTACGCGACGGACAGACAGGACGACGCAAACAAGGAGGACCAGTACGCGACGGACACACAGGACGACGCGACCAAGGAGGACCCGTACGCGACAGGACGACGCGATCAAGGAGGACCCGTACGCGACAGGACGACGCGATCAAGGAGTACCAGTATGCGACGGACAGACATGGACCCGAACCTACGAGTCATCCCTGCCCTCATAGCAGTCCACCTCCTCTACAGGTTACGACGCAGACGCTGCAGAAGGTCAGAATAACTAAGGGAGGGGGGAAAGTGGGGTGGGGTGGGGGTGGCAGGACCAGGGCAGGCCACAAAACAACCACATAAGTCACACACCACACATGGCCTGGACATACCTGACTCCCATGCCCTGGTCACCACGAGGGGGTGGGGGCGTGTCCTGATAAGCCAGCGACCGCCACAACAGAAGTCCGTCACCACGCGAACCGGCAACACAACCAGACAGGTATGTCCCGTACCCACGCCTGAAGAGCGTACCACGCCCACACACGTCACCCCAACAATGGCGGAACAGATCGCACCCACGTGGCAAAGGCCTGGGTACGGGCCGCACAAGCATCACATAGCGTGGGGACGTATATGTACGGACCCTACCCCCACCCCGTATGCAAGGAGCGTACCCCCCACCCCAACAGTGAAAGTACGACCCGTACCCCCACCCGCGTATGCATGGAGCGTACCCCCACCCCAACAGTGTAAGTACGACCCGTACCCTCACCCGCGTATGCAAGGAGCGTACCCCCCAGCCCAACAGTGTAAGTACGACCCGTACCCCCACCCGCGTATGCATGGAGCGTACCCCCCAGCCCAACAGTGTAAGTACGACCCGTACCCCCACCCGCGTATGCATGGAGCGTACCCCCCATGCCAACAGTGTAAGTACGACTCGAACCCTCACCCACGGACGTACGGACCGTACCCCCACCCCCACCAGTGTAAGTACGACTCCTACCCCCACCCGCGGACTCACGGACCGTACCCCCACCCCAACAGTGTAAGTACGACCCGTACCCTCACCCGCGTATGCAAGGAGCGTACCCCACACCCCAACAGTGTAAGGACGACCCGTACCCTCACCCGCGTATGCAAGGAGCGTACCCCCCACCCCAACAGTGTAAGTACGATCCGTACCCCCACCCGCGTATGCATGGAGCGTACCCCCCACCCCAACAGTGTAAGTACGACCCGTACCCCCACCCGCGTATGCATGGAGCGTACCCCCCATGCCAACAGTGTAAGTACGACTCGAACCCTCACCCGCGGACGTACGGACCGTACCCCCACCCCCACCAGTGTAAGTACGACTCCTACCCCCACCCGCGGACTCACGGACCGTACCCCCACCCCAACAGTGTAAGTACGACCCGTACCCTCACCCGCGTATGCAAGGAACATACCCCCCACCCCAACAGTGTAAGTACGACCCGTACCCTCACCCGCGTATGCAAGGAGCGTACCCCACACCCCAACAGTGTAAGTACGACCCGTACCCTCACCCGCGTATGCATGGAGCGTACCCCCACCACACCAGTGTAAGTAGACTCTTACCCTCACCTCGAATGCATTGAGCGTACCCCCACCGTGTATGTTCCAAGCGTACATATCCTGAAATCGGAGGTGTGTGTGCAGAGTCCACCCAGCAGTGCCCTGAGACAGGAGGGGTGGGTGTGGAGTCCTCCCAGCAGTGCCCTGAGACAGGAGGGGTGGGTGCCTATCACTAACAGCAGTGCCCTGAGACAGGAGGGGTGGGTGCCTATCACTCCCAGCAGTGCCCTGAGACAGGAGGGGTGGGTGCCTATCACTCCCAGCAGTGCCCTGAGACAGGAGGGGTGTGTGCAGAGACCTCCCAGCAGTGCCCAGAGACAGGAGGGGTGGGTGCCTATCACTCCCAGCAGTGCCCTGAGCAAGGAGGGGTGGGTGTGGAGTCCTCCCAGCAGTGCCCTGAGACAGGAGGGGTGGGTGTGGAGTCCTCCCAGCAGTGCCCTGTGCCAGGAGGGGTGTGTGCAGAGTCCACCCAGCAGTGCCCTGAGACAGGAGGGGTGGGTGTGGAGTCCTCCCAGCAGTGCCCAGAGACAGGAGGGGTGGGTGTGGAGTCCTCCCAGCAGTGCCCTGAGACAGGAGGGGTGTGTGCCTATCACTCCCAGCAGTGCCCTGAGACAGGAGGGGTGGGTGCAGAGTCCATCCAGCGGTGCCCTGAGACAGGAGGGGTGGGTGCCTATCACTCCCAGCAGTGCCCTGAGCCAGGAGGGGTGGGTGTGGAGTCCTCCCAGCAGTGCCCTGAGACAGGAGGGTTGGGTGCCTATCACTAACAGCAGTGCCCAGAGACAGGAGGGGTGTGTGCAGAGTCCTCCCAGCAGTGCCCAGAGACAGGAGGGGTGGGTGTGGAGTCCTCCCAGCAGTGCCCTGAGACAGGAGGGGTGGGTGCCTATCACTAACAGCAGTGCCCTGGGACAGGAGGGGTGGGTGCAGAGTCCACCCAGCAGTGCCCTGAGACAGGAGGGGTGGGTGCCTATCACTCCCAGCAGTGCCCTGAGCCAGGAGGGGTGGGTGTGGAGTCCTCCCAGCAGTGCCCTGAGACAGGAGGGTTGGGTGCCTATCACTAACAGCAGTGCCCAGAGACAGGAGGGGTGTGTGCAGAGTCCTCCCAGCAGTGCCCAGAGACAGGAGGGGTGGGTGTGGAGTCCTCCCAGCAGTGCCCTGAGACAGGAGGGGTGGGTGCCTATCACTAACAGCAGTGCCCTGGGACAGGAGGGGTGGGTGCAGAGTCCACCCAGCAGTGCCCTGAGACAGGAGGGGTGGGTGCAGAGTCCACCCAGCGGTGCCCTGAGACAGGAGGGGTGGGTGCCTATCACTCCCAGCAGTGCCCTGAGCCAGGAGGGGTGGGTGTGGAGTCCTCCCAGCAGTGCCCTGAGACAGGAGGGGTGGGTGCCTATCACTAACAGCAGTGCCCTGAGACAGGAGGGGTGGGTGCCTATCACTCCCAGCAGTGCCCTGAGACAGGAGGGGTGGGTGCCTATCACTCCCAGCAGTGCCCTGAGACAGGAGGGGTGTGTGCAGAGTCCTCCCAGCAGTGCCCAGAGACAGGAGGGGTGGGTGCCTATCACTCCCAGCAGTGCCCTGAGACAGGAGGGGTGGGTGCCTATCACTCCCAGCAGTGCCCTGAGACAGGAGGGGTGGGTGCCTATCACTCCCAGCAGTGCCCTGAGACAGGAGGGGTGTGTGCAGAGTCCTCCCAGCAGTGCCCAGAGACAGGAGGGGTGGGTGCCTATCACTCCCAGCAGTGCCCTGAGCCAGGAGGGGTGGGTGTGGAGTCCTCCCAGCAGTGCCCTGAGACAGGAGGGGTGGGTGTGGAGTCCTCCCAGCAGTGCCCTGAGACAGGAGGGGTGGGTGCCTATCACTAACAGCAGTGCCCTGAGACAGGAGGGGTGGGTGCCTATCACTCCCAGCAGTGCCCTGAGACAGGAGGGGTGGGTCTGGAGTCCTCCCAGCAGTGCCCTGAGACAGGAGGGGTGGGTGAGGAGTCCTCCCAGCAGTGCCCTGAGCCAGGAGGGGTGTGTGCAGAGTCCTCCCAGCAGTGCCCAGAGACAGGAGGGGTGGGTGCCTATCACTCCCAGCAGTGCCCTGAGACAGGAGGGGTGGGTGCCTATCACTCCCAGCAGTGCCCTGAGACAGGAGGGGTGTAACACATGTGTGTGAGGCCAGAATTATCCACATGCATACTGCCTACAAGGGAACATGTCCCCATGAACTCATGTCAACAGACTCCACACACAAGTACAGTGATCACCAAGGATGCCACGATTGTTGCAGGTGGAGACATGGCCCTGCATGCATGGCCAAAGTAGAAGGGCTCCGTCACACACACAGCTCATGTAGACACAGCTCTGCGCTAAACATTGGGAACACCCTGCAGGGAAGCAAGCTGGGTACACAGAGGAAGGAATACACCCTGGGACAAGTGCACCATGCAGTAACTGCTTACATGAACAAAGAAAGTTAGCCAACACCTTGTGATGGCACACAGATCCCAGGGTCCCACCAATGAGCAGCACACTACTACATATCCCACACACCCAAACCCTTAAACACCACCCAAAACCATGTAGCAGCCCCACCAACACCCATACCAGCATAGCAGTAGTGTGATAATGAAAACAAAATTAAGCTTTATTCAGCATGAGCACAATGTCCGTGGATCGCAGGCAGTTCAATATTCACAAAGCCCATAGGGCAGTCACTGATTCTCAGCTGGATGGGGGACACAGTGGGATGCGTGTCCCCTACCTTGCCTGCACAGTCAAATGGCATCGTCTTCCACACTGGTGAGGGCATCGGGGGGGGGGAAGCAACAGGCACCGCAGGGACATCAGGGCAAAGGGGCGGCGTTGTGGGTGCAGGGATGGAGGACTCCACCACAGGGGGTGGGTCAGTGCCAAAGGCGGAGGCCAGGATGGCACTACACACCTTTGCAAGGTCCTCCAGGGAGTCCCCTGCACCCGAAGGGACCTCAGGCCCCAAGGAGGGGGGGGGTCAGAGGGATGGGTCGCAGCGCCACCGGGGGAGGGTGGAGACAGGGGGGGAGACTCAACCACCCTGACCGGGGACCTCCTTGACCGCTTGCGTGGTGGTGTAACTGTGGGGCTCAGGGACAGAGCGGCCATGAAGGAGTCCTTGGGGGAGATGTGGCCAGGAGAGCTGAGGGGAGGGGATTTGGAGGGAGTGGACTGGGTGGAATGCGGACTCCCACTATGGCTGCGTGTCACACGTTTGCCCCCCGACCCAGTGGGTGTGCCTACCTCACCCTGTGTGTGCGTGTCAGGAGGAGTGCGGTGGACCTTCCCTGCTGGTGTGGTGCCCGTGTCCGTTGATGTGGGTGCATGCCGACGTCTGGGTGTACGTGGGACAGGCATGGGAGTGGGAAGTGTGGATGGGGCAGGGGTAGGTGGGGGGAGGTCGTGCTGCAGGAGACCCACTGCTGCAGTCAGTGTGGAGTCTATGGACCTCAGCAAGTTGCGTTGGTCAGCCTGCGATGAATGAATGCCCTCCAAGAATGCCTCGATGTTGGTGAGGGTTTTGCCATGGGCATGGAGGACATTAAGGATCGCAGCCTGACCAACCTGCAGTTGCCGCTGGATGTCCACAGACTCTGCATTGGCGGCAGCAGTGGAGACAGGGGCAGGGGGTGCGGTGCCTGGCAGGAAGGAGACATGCTGTGACCGGGCACGCTGGGAAGGGACACGAGCAAGTGGGAGGCGGCTGATGGGAACTGAGGGGGCGGTGCGAGGTGTTGTTCCGCTGTCAACTGCTGGTGCAGCCACCGCCCACTCGGAGACATCCTCCTCGGACCTGTCAGCTTCGTATTCTGACGTGCCAGTCGGCAGGTCCTCGGCCGCACTATCCTCCACCTCTGTCCCACTCGATGTGCCAGCCCCGATGTCACGGCTGGCACTGGTGCTCGGTCCCTCCGCCTTGCCTGTGTCCATGTCTCCCTCTGTGTCCCCCGACGATGCTGTGGGCAGGGTGGAGAGACAGAAATTAATCAGACAGCTGTACACATCAGTCACATGAGTCCAATCTACATAGGTAACATTGCATAGCCTGAAAAGGAAGATCCCTGACATCTACTAAACAAGGGACCGATGTAGGGCATGAAACACACAGTTGGTTGAGCCACCATGCCACTGCAACACCATGGAGAGCATGAGACAATAGCTCAAGACAGGAAACGTAGTCTGACATAGCACCCAGGCCCTGGGGACAATCCAGCACTGCATCTGCACCACACAGCGTCGGTGAAAATACCGATGACCAGGGACCATATGCACGAACTTGAGACACATGCTGCATAGGTAATGCTGGAAACATGCCCAACATGACTCGGTCACTGCACCTTGCGTGTGTGTCCAGACAAACATCACACACTGCCCAGACCCAGCAAGTAGAAATCAGGAATTTACATATAGGCATTGCCCGCCCCAACCAACCCCTACACGAGGCAAATTGTTGAGACACAGGTGGCACCAACATCTCATAGTCTGGGT
This sequence comes from Triturus cristatus, assembly GCF_964204655.1. NCBI lineage: Eukaryota > Metazoa > Chordata > Amphibia > Caudata > Salamandridae > Triturus > Triturus cristatus. The sequence continues at coordinate 722,673,428 of NC_140591.1, forward strand.
GATAAACACAGGGGCAGGCAAAATGCAAGATTGGACGCCAAACAGCCAAGGTGCACCTGTACAAATAATGAGGTACCAGTGCCCATCCTCAGATGAGTATAACAAGACACACAGGCACTGCCAACTGTGAGTATGAAGAAGGACAATCAGGTCAGGCTGCACAGTTGACACCTGTACAAAATAGCACGTCTATATACATGGTGCCAGGGGACAATGGCACAGAGCACAACCTACGCTGTAGACACTGAGAGTGTCCACATTTATGATGACACACACCACTGAGGAAAAGGTGCTCCAGGGGACAGTAGTGGCCACGCAACCACATGCTACTGAATGGTAATGACTGCAACACACGCCACCATCCCTGCACTATGCGTATCGCACACTCATGCACATCATGTCACAGGCCACTACATAGGACATGTGCGCTGTAAGGCATGACACATGAGAGACCAACTCCCATGTCTGGAGTCAGCATCAGTGCCAACTGACATGGAACCCACATGCAGTGCACTTGACAGGGCACAGCCAAGGTCCAAAAAGCTGTTACACACCACCCCCACACATGATGCTACAGGCATTGTTCTCGTGGACAAAGCACCAGCCTACATTACCTTGTGAAGGAGTGACCACACACAGACCAGGGAACACATTGCAAGGAGGGGAAGGGTGGCAGGGGCGCAGCGCTATACTGGGGCAAACAGGATCTGCACAGCACCTTTAAACCCTGCCAGTGAATTAATGCTACCGTGCCCTTATAAATGCCGGTGACACACAACAAACGCACATGTACCTACCCCCTTCCGGCTGCTGCATCGCCTGTAAGCGCCTCTCCAGGTCTGGAAAGACCACCGGCAGCACACACCTGTGGAGGTGGCTCAGACGGCGGCGGCCGCGGTTCTTGTGGCTCTCAGGTGAGTCCCCCCGCAGGAGCCGTGCAATCCTCCGCGTCCAGCACCGGATATCCTGCCAGCGTTTCCTCACCTGGGGCAGGCTCCGCCTCCGACCATCCACACCCCTCACGGCACTGACGGCGGTCAGCCAGATCTGCTCCTTGGCAGTGGCGCCTACCTGTGAGGAAGAACAAGTGACACCACATCAATACACCAGCCACATGTCACAGAGAGACATATGAGAACAAATTAGCTGTTTACAACAAGGCATGTCATGCAGCCAACGCATTGCACCTTTGTCATAGGGACATCATCCCCTGGTGAGGGAAAAAGCTGTACGTGCCATAGTGGGTACACAGGTGGAATGATGGCAATGTCACAATCAGTGATCAAGGCTCACACTGTGCATCACACCCACCCCTCCTGTCTCAGGGCACTGCTGGGAGGACTCCACACCCACCCCTCCTGTCTCAGGGCACTGCTGGGAGTGATAGGCACACACCCCTCCTGTCTCAGGGCACTGCTGGGAGTGATAGGCACACACCCCTCCTGTCTCAGGGCACTGCTGGGAGGACTCCACACCCACCCCTCCTGTCTCAGGGCACTGCTGGGAGGACTCCACACCCACCCCTCCTGTCTCAGGGCACTGCTGGGAGGACTCCACACCCACCCCTCCTGTCTCAGGGCACTGCTGGGAGTGATAGGCACCCACCCCTCCTGTCTCAGGCACTGCTGGGAGTGATAGGCACCCACCCCTCCTGTCTCAGGGCACTGCTGGGAGTGATAGGCACCCACCCCTCCTGTCTCAGGGCACTGCTGGGAGTGAGAGGCACACACCCCTCCTGTCTCAGGGCACTGCTGGGAGGACTCCACACCCACCCCTCCTGTCTCAGGGCACTGCTGGGAGGACTCCACACCCACCCCTCCTGTCTCAGGGCACTGCTGGGAGGACTCCACACCCACCCCTCCTGTCTCAGGGCACTGCTGGGAGTGATAGGCACCCACCCCTCCTGTCTCAGGGCACTGCTGGGAGTGATAGGCACACACCCCTCCTGTCTCAGGGCACTGCTGGGAGGACTCCACACCCACCCCTCCTGTCTCAGGGCACTGCTGGGAGGACTCCACACCCACCCCTCCTGTCTCAGGGCACTGCTGGGAGTGATAGGCACCCACCCCTCCTGGCTCAGGTCACTGCTGGGAGTGATAGGCACCCACCCCTCCTGTCTCAGGGCACTGCTGGGAGTGATAGGCACCCACCCCTCCTGTCTCAGGGCACTGCTGGGAGTGATAGGCACACACCCCTCCTGTCTCAGGGCACTGCTGGGAGTGATAGGCACACACCCCTCGTGTCTCAGGGCACTGCTGGGAGGACTCCACACCCACCCCTCCTGTCTCAGGGCACTGCTGGGAGGACTCCACACCCACCCCTCCTGTCTCAGGGCACTGCTGGGAGGACTCCACACCCACCCCTCCTTTCTCAGGGCACTGCTGGGAGGACTCCACACCCACCCCTCCTGGCTCAGGGCACTGCTGGGAGTGATAGGCACCCACCCCTCCTGTCTCAGGGCACTGCTGGGAGGACTCCACACCCACCCCTCCTGTCTCAGGGCACTGCTGGGAGGACTCCACACCCACCCCTCCTGTCTCAGGGCACTGCTGGGAGACATCAGGCTTCCCCCCCCTGGGACCCCCCCTACAGTACATGGCATGTGTGTCACACCAGGACACAATGCCAGAAGTTACAGTCACAACATAGGGACAGTCTGTGCCAGTGGCCTATGCACTCACCTGATACCCTGGTCGCCCATACAGCATGGAGTACTGTGGGAGGATCACATCCAGCAGAGCCATGTTCTCCTCCAGGGTGAATGGCTGTGTCCTCTCCACAGCCCTTGACATGGTTCCAGGCAATCAGTAGGGTCGACGAATGCAAAGATGTGCAGGCAAGTACTCCCTCATGGGACCTGGCTGCCTTATATCTGCCTTTCTGCCCTGTCTCATGCACAGGAGTACAGAGTGATTGGTCACTCACATTTGCATCCTATGTTTCCACCAATCCCTTCAAACCTAGAAGTCTGTGGGTTCTCTATCGGTTTCATTCTCCTGCATGATGTCAGACCCACAAACACATTGCAACAATGTAGAAGAATTCCAACTGACTTATGCTGTGCACCTTCCAGAACAATTTCGGATTTTGAACTTGGTCTCCATGCCAACCAGCATGCATGTAGGCCTCAATACTTGTCCCCTATGTAATTTGGAGCATCACACACAGGTACGGTGCGTTTCGGGGCCCTAGGGCACCCCAAATGCGTTGCAACGGCCCGTACACGCATGCCTACATTCACTATCAGTATGGGTGTCCTCGCGTATGCGTATTCGTAGTGGTACGGACCGTACACACGCATCTACGCTCACTATCACTATGGGTCTGCACGCGTATGCGTACTCGTAGTGGTACGGCCCGTACACACGCATGTCCGCTCACTATCACTACGAGTACGTATACGCGTGCAGACCCATAGTGATAGTGAGCGTAGATGCGTGTGTACGGTCCGTACCACTACGAGTACGCATACGCGTGCAGACCCATAGTGATAGTGAACGTAGATGCGTGTGTACGGTCCGTACCACTACGAGTACGCATACGCGTGCAGACCCATAATGATAGTGAGCGTAGATGCGTGTGTACGGTCCGTACCACTACGAGTACGCATACGCGTGCAGACCCATAGTGATAGTGAGCGTAGATGCGTGTGTACGGTCCGTACCACTACGAGTACGCATACGCGTGCAGACCCATAGTGATAGTGAACGTAGATGCGTGTGTACGGTCCGTACCACTACGAGTACGCATACGCGTGCAGACCCATAGTGATAGTGAACGTAGATGCGTGTGTACGGTCCGTACTACTACGAGTACGCATACGCGTGCAGACCCATAGTGATAGTGAGCGTAGATGCGTGTGTACGGCCCGTACCACTACGAGTACGCATACGCGAGGACACACATTGTGACAGGGCCGTACACACGCATCTACGCTCACTATCACTATGGGTCTGCATGCGTATGCGTACTCGTAGTGGTACGGACCGTACAAATGCCTGTACGCTCGCCATCACGATGGGTACACATACGGCAGCACTCCCACAGTGATTTGGGAACGTACACAGGCCCTCTTAGCAGCAGTACGGCGGTTTTTACACATCACAGTGGTGATAGGCGACACACAGGTAGGAATAGGGCGGACATACTTGTCCATGGATGGACATACTTGTCCATGGATGGACATACTTGTCCTGGAATGGACATCAAGGCATCGTCTGTGCATTACTACATGTGTGGGGCACAGGTGTGACAGGCTGTGATGTGGAACATGACTCCTGAGTGGAGAAGGCACCAGATGTATGATGAGATGTGTATAGGTGTACTGTGTGACGGTGCAATGTGTGCCAGCCATGCCCTTGACTCCTTTGACATGTGTGCATGTCGGACTGCACACTTGGGGTAAGCGTCACTGGCATGGCACGGACACCAACACACGGAAGTGTCCCATGATGCCCGGGACAGTGGTTATGACACCTGACTTGTCACTACCCACAGTGCACAATGTGACTGTGTCATTTATGTGTGGGGGATTTACATCAGGTTGATGTTGTAGCACCCTCATAAGCTGCAGCCGTAGCAGCAACCAATATGTGTCTGTGTGTAGATTGTCATTGCACACTGTTCCGCACACCATGCCACATGTGGTATCGGATGTGAGGTGCACATGTATGCATGGGACACGGAGTAGCGTGACAAGGCCATGTCTGCATCCTCACAAGGAATGTGAGGTGAGTCATGACATGTGCACCTTCATGGCAAGGTGTGTGGGCTGTCCTAGTGTAATGTCATGTGACCTGTGGCTCCAGTGTTCCGCGACCAGTCTCTGCAATCGGCATCCTACTTCTGCTGATGTGTGGGTGTATGTCACTCCTGTCTTGCGTCTGGCTGTTCACTTGCACTGGGACACAGCTATTCCCATGGCGTGGCATGGGGAGGTTCTCAATCTCCGTGTGTAGCTGGGTCTTGGAAGGAGTGCCACCTTGCATCCATACGTGTGCTGGCCATGTAGCACATACCTGACTCCCTATGTAGCATGTGTGTATTGCCAGATTAACATGTGCTCAGTAGACATGAGTTGTTGTCGTGGTGCACTCACTCTTCCTTGTCACTTCCAAATTACTGCAGAGCGCCGCCTCTTGCCCGAATAATTCCAGACTTGGCTGCCATGCAGGAGAATGACAGCATCCGGCTCTACCGCTTCACCCAACCGTTGATTCTGGAGTTGACGGCGAGACTGGCACCACACCTGCAACCGCTGCACAGGTATCCTACGGCACTGACACCCCAGCTGAAGGTAATGGCTGCCCTACATTTTCTTGCCACGGGTACCTTTCAAAATACCATAGCTCATGTTGGTGGCATGTCCCAGAGCATGTTCAGCGGTGTGCTGCATGATTTCTTGGAGGCCATGTTGATTCACCTGGATGACTTTATCAAGTTCCCAACCCCTGAACAGATGACTGAGGTCAAGCGTGGATTCTATGCCCTGGGAGGGATGCCCCATGTCATAGGGTCCATAGATGGGACACATGTAGCTTTGGTACCACCACACGCACGGGAGGTGGCGTACCGCAATCGGAAGCACTACCACTCCATCAATGCCCTTGTGGTCTGTCTCTCCAACATGGTGATTTCACATGTCTGTGCTCGTTTTCCAGGATCAGCACACGATGCCTACATCATGAGGAGTAGCGGGATGCCTGATATGATGATGCAGCTGCGCAACGAACGGGCATGTGTTGTAGGTGGGTACAGTCTGTCTGTCTTCTATTCTGTATCGCCTACCAGCACAACCGCTTCACCACTTCTAACGATGACCATGTGCTTCCCATGTAGGGGACGCTGGCTATCCCAACATGCCATGGCTGATCACACCTCTCCGCAACCCCATCACGCCGGCACAGCTCCGCTACAACACCGCCCATGGCCGGACAAGGCGAGTGATAGAGAGGACGTTTGGCATGCTGAAGAGCCGATTCCGGTGCCTCCACAAGACCGGCGGTGCACTCCCTTATGCCCCGGCAAAGGTCTGCAAGATCTTCATGGTCTGCTGCATGCTGCACAACATGGCAGTTGAAAGAGCTGTGCCACTCATCCTGAATCAACATGACGAGGACCATCCACCCGTGGAGGACGAAGGGCTTGGCAATGGGGCTAGTGATGTGGAGGATGTGGAGCCGCAAGAGGACATCCGGACTCGGCTCATACGTGACCTCTTTGCTTAGTGGTGAGTACCAGTGTCTGAGTGTGCACGCATTGGTCCCCGTGTGGCATGCGTTGTGATGTGTGTCTCCACCTGCATGTATGGCACGTGACTCAGAGGTGTGTGTGGGTGTGTCACTGGAGTGATGGTGCCAGTGATGGTAGTATTTCCCCAGTCATTATAATGACCTAGCATGTTGTCATCCATACATGTGTCGAGTAAATGCACATGCAAGTGGCTGTGCATTTTTGTGGCTGACTTCTTGTGTGTCTCTCTTCCCCAGGTACCTGCACATGCTGTCTGCTGGTTGCATTGTTGTGGCACTGCTATTCATCATGGACATGACATCGTGGGCTGACAGCGTTACAGGCACGGACACGTTTGGAAGTCTCCATGGGGTAAGGGATGCATCTGGGGTGTATTGGGTGTGGCAGTTGTTCACGATGTATGCACACTGCCCCTGTCGATGTGTTGTTCCTCTGCAGCCATGTCGCATCCCCATGGGACACGACATGCAGCTGTGTACACCTGAATAGATGGTCTGCCTGGTTGACAGGCATCAGTGATGGGATAGGGGATTGTGATGATGGCATCAATGTGTGTGACACTGCCCTTGGCCACATACGGTTAGCATTGGCTGGACATGGTGTGGGACTTCGACATCAGCGGATCTATGGTGTATGGCAGGCTCTCCGTGTGCAGCTGTGGGTATTTAGCTGTTAGCCGACGCTTGTGTGCCACTTCCATGGCAAACACGCATGTGTGCTGCAGAAGGGGGGTGCCAGTGTTGGACCCACATGTTACTCCACATGATGTGTTCATGTGTACTTCGAGTGGCCTCTGCAATCCCGAATACATGTCTAATAAAGGTGTCCCTATGCCTCCAAGGTGCCTCTTCTCAGTCAATGCTGGTGTGTTGCCACGGTGCATCCTGCATGTCTGGCATGGTATTCCCTGATTGTTGCTATGTGTCAATGTGTCGAGTTGCAAGATGCAAGCTGTGTGTGTGGGCTGAGACTGTGTATTGGGCATGATGTCCATGACTGTGTTGGTATTGTGACATGTGCCATCCCCATGCATCCAACGTTGGCCAGGCCCCCATTCTCGGCATCCACCGGACTCCGGCTTGCAGGACATGGTTCTGCCACCTGTGTACACATGCCTGGGTGCCCCCCAGGACACTGGACTGGATCCCTGACCACTGCGCATGACAGTTGCTGTACTCAATGTGTGTGTCAGCACGGTTGTTCGGCAACCCCCTCAGCTGGTTGGGCCCATCACGGGTGTGTATGGTGCTCCATGTCTGTCTTGCCTAATTCACTGTGACCCATGTGTCCTGTGCCAGACTCAGGCCCCAGGGTGTGGATGGTTGAAGACAAAAGATGACTCAGGCATGTTTTGACTTTACAAGACACATGTTAGTTAATAATGCTACCAGCAGGCATCTACTCATCATAGTGTGATTTATTAGTGGGGGGGCAAAGTAAGGGTCTTTCCGGGATGTTTGAATCCAAAGTTCAGTAGGGGAGTTGGGGTCCTTGCCATTGGAAATCCTCAGAGTCCATGCCACAGTCTTTGTCAACATTGGTCAGCCAGTGACCAGCAGGGCCATGTGGCAGAGAATGTCTCTTGATGCTGTGATGCTGTTGCTCCAGTGGGCCAGGTGCCAGGCCAGGTGTCCTGGGAGATGGTGATGTAGCAGCCACCCTCACGGTCCTTTCCGTGGACGACCCGGCCTCCTGCGGGGAACCTCACCAGCAGGCCGTGACGACGTCTGGGATGCTCCGTCGGATGTTTCCTCCTCCTCCTCCTGATCCCTCCCTGTGGGTGGTGATGTTCTCCGCCTTCTGGCACAGGGAGGGTCGGCCATGGTGTCGGCCATCCGACGGAGTGTAGTGTGAATCCCCTGGAATGCCGTCACTTGCTCAGCCTGTCTGTCCTCCATCCTCCGTTGGTGTACCAGTAGACAGGCAATTAGCTCCGCATGTTGCTGGGCCTGCTGGGCCTTGATCCCCTCGAGGACGGACACAACCTGGGCCATGCCCGTGGTGTCCTGCCGGTATGAGTCCAGGATGTTACGGACATGGGAAAATACCGGATCCCCAGCCAACTGGTCAGGCTCGCGCCTCCGCCGTCCTCCACTCCCACCACCCCTGCCCACTTGCACCTGGCCTGCACTTGTGGGCACATGGGGTCTCCGGGACCCCTGAGGGGTGGCATTGGCGTTGTCGCCTGCCTCCTCCTGGGTGCCCGGGACACCGTGTCCCTCCTGGCGAGCCTGGCTGCATTGTGGTGTTGGGGCAGGGATCCTGGGTGTCTCCTGGGATGTGGCAGGAGTGGGGGTGGTGGTTGGCACAGTTGTACCTGACGCAGGTGCTGCAGGTGGTTGGACACCGGAGGGGCCAGGTTGGTCGGGGTCGTCCGCAGAGTGGTGAGAGTGGTCGCTGCCGGTGGGATCAGGCTCCTGCAGATCCAGGTCCTGTGAGTGTTCCCCCCCAGTGTTGGGGGGTGCACCACGACGTTGACCTGTGTGTGAGAGAGACAATGTTAATTTTTGTCCATGCAACATCCATGTTTCATCATTTTCACAGTTGGCACATTTCCTCTTGGAATTAGGATTTGTCTTGCATTCCACTCACAGTGCACTTGTGCATGGGTGTGTCCCTTGGGCACCACTTTGGCCCCTTTAACTATGTGTGGCACAGTCTTACTTGCTGCGTCAAGTGTGACTGCAGTCAGCAGTGGAGTGGGCAGGTGTGGCGAGCCATGCACTGTACATGTGCACATAGAGTGGATCCACACACTTATATGATCCAGGTAGCTGTCCTTGTGCTCGTGAACAGGTTGTGACATGGCCATGTGTTTTGCCATGGTGAAGAGGGGGGCTTCTGGCACTGGCCACCCTTGTCTACATGCACGCAGTCTACCTGCTGACGAGCAGACATTCACACACGCAACACGGCTGATTGGCTCTCCCTGTGTCTCGCTCCCTCTGTGTCCCCCTCTCCCTCCCTCTCTGTCCCCCTCTCCCTCCATCTCTGTCCCCCTCTCCCTCCCTCTCTGTCCCCCTCTCCCTCCATCTCTGTCCCCCTCTCCCTCCCTCTCTGTCCCCCTCTCCCTCCCTCCGTGTGTCAGCCTCCTCCCTCTGTCCGTCTCCCTCCCTCTCTGTCCCCCTCTCCCTCCATCTCTGTCCCCCTCTCCCTCCATCTCTGTCCCCCTCTCCCTCCCTCTCTGTCCCCCTCTCCCTCCATCTCTGTCCCCCTCTCCCTCCATCTCTGTCCCCCTCTCCCTCCCTCTCTGTCCCCCTCTCCCTCCCTCTCAGTCCCCCTCTCCCTCCCTCCGTGTGTCAGCCTCCTCCCTCTGTCCGTCTCCGTCCCTCTCTGTCCCCCTCTCCCTCCCTTCGTGTGTCACCCTCTGTCACCTCTGCCCAGCTTCCTGGGCACACACTGTTAGCAGATCTTTGAGTGGCCCTTGGATTGTTGATGTGAGTTTGTTTCTGATCTCCAGGCACCCATTGGGTGTAGTGTCTGTGTCTGTGCGCTGCTGCTGTGGTGGTGTGTGCTGCCACTCGTTCACAATGTTGGCTGTTCATTAGCTGCTGTCATGTGCAAAACAGTGCCTTCACCCCCATGTGTTGATGCAAGGCGTCCGCCATTTGCTGGCAAGTCATTCCTGTGTTGGGACACACTGTTTGTCTGGCTGTGACCTAGGCCATATGGGTAGAGTGAATTGTTGTCTGCTTCTGAGTTGCACTATGTGCTTTTTTGGGCCCAGCCTGCCGCCATCCGGGTTACCGTGTCATGTGTTGTTGTCTTCTGTGGCCTGTGACTTGACATTGTCCAGCTGGGTGCATGGGGCATGGTGGCAGCAGTGGCATGTGCGTGCTCATGGAGTGTGGTTGAGTCATGCGATGGCTTGTGGTGGTTGCGTGCCTGTTGGTGATTTTGGTTGTGGATGCCGTTCCCCCCTTGTGAGGTGCGTTGTTTGTGTACTCCCCCGGGTCTCGGAGTCCTTCTAATCCTTCGACTGCCTCCACCGGCAGTATGGCCATCACCCTCTCCTCCCAGGGATGGTAGTGTACGGGTCTGCGGGAGGGCCCTCCTCCGGTGGCGTTGGCCTGGTCGTGTTCATCCTGCCTCTTGGCTCGGACCCTCCTCCGCAGATCGTACCACCTGTTCTGGCATTCCTGCTTGGTCCGTCTGGTGTCCGCAACAGCATTCACAGCATCGACGATGGTCTGCCACATGGCAGTTTTTGCTGCCAGGCTGGTGCTTCTGACCAATGTTCCAAAGATCTGTGGCTCGACTCTGAGGATTTGATCAACAAGGACCTCCAATTCTCGGTTACTGAACTTTGGATTCTTGGTGGTGGGCATGGTGAGGGGTGTGGGTGGGGATGTTGGGGGGGGTGTGGATGTTGGGGGGTGTGTGGATGGTTGTGTGTGTGTGTGTGAATGTGATGAGGGGGTGTTTGTGAGGGTGGTTGTGTGAAGGTGTGCAAGTGTAAGATGTGGTGTAGCTTGTAGTGTGGTTCTGTGGTGTCTGGCAGCAGTGAGTCTGTTGCAAAGGCTCATGGTTTGTGTGTGTGGGCCCTTTTTATTGGTCCATTGGTGGGTGTGGCTGTGTTTGAATCTTGGGTGGGTTGGTTATAAGGAGTGGTGGTGTATTTGGCCTCTGTTTGTTTTTGGCAGTTGCAGGTCAGTGAATGTGTTGTTTTAGTGGTTGTTGGACATGTTTAGTGGCTTTGTGCCATTCGAATGGTGTATTCTTGTGTTGTTTTGTTTTGTCCTGGTTGTGTACGTGCGTTTTGAGCGTGTGTACGGTGTGTACATGGGCCATTTGGTTGTACGGTGCTGTCCTTGTGTGTGGGTTGGTATGACTCGTACATGCGGTGGTGATGTTGGGGCCTGGGGTGCGCTCCGTACTTAGGAGGTTGTGTTGGGGGTAGGACCGGAACGTACTGGGGTGGGGGTAGGACTGGAACGTACTGGGGTGTAGGTACACGGGGGGTATGACACGTACTGGGGTGGGGGTAGGACTGGAACGTACTGGGGTGTACATAGACGGTGGTACGACACGTACTGGGGTGGGGGTAGGACTGGAACGTACTGGGGTGTACATTGACGATGGTACGACACGTACTGGGGTGGGGGTAGGACTGGAACGTACTGGGGTGTAGGTACACGGGGGGTATGACACGTACTGGGGTGGGGGTATGACTGGAACGTACTGGGGTGTAGGTACACGGGGGTATGACACGTACTGGGGTGGGGGTACGACTGGAACGTACTGGGGTGTAGGTACACGGGGGTACGACACGTACTGGGGTGGGGGTAGGACTGGAACGTACTGGGGTGTAGGTACATGGGGGTATGACACGTACTGGGGTGGGGGAACGACTGGAACGTACTGGGATGTAGGTACACGGGGGGTATGACACGTACTGGGGTGGGGGTACGACTGGAACGTACTGGGGTGTAGGTACACGGGGGGTATGACACGTACTGGGGTGGGGCTCGAACGTACTGGGGTGTACATAGACGGGGGTACGACTGGAACGTACTGGGGTGTAGGTACACGGGGGTATGACACGTACTGGGTGGGGGTGGGGCTCGAACGTACTGGGGTGTACATAGACGGTGGTACGACACGTACTGGGGTGGGGGTACGACTGGAACGTACTGGGGTGTAGGTACACGGGGGGTATGACACGTACTGGGGTGGGGGTACGACTGGAACGTACTGGGGTGTAGGTACACGGGGGGTATGGCACGTACTGGGGTGGGGGTAGGACTGGAACGTACTGCGGTGTACATTGACGATGGTACGACACGTACTGGGGTGGGGGTAGGACTGGAACGTACTGGGGTGTAGGTACACGGGGGTATGACACGTACTGGGGTGGGGGTACGACTGGAACGTACTGGGGTGTAGGTACACGAAGGGTATGACACGTACTGGGATGGGGGTACGACTGGAACGTACTGGGGTGTAGGTACACGGGGGGTATGACACGTACTGGGGTGGGGGTAGGACTGGAACGTACTGGGGTGTACATAGACGGTGGTACGACACGTACTGGGGTGGGGGTAGGACTGGAACGTACTGGGGTGTACATTGACGGTGGTACAACACGTACTGGGGTGGGGGTACACGGGGGTACGACACGTACTGGGGTGGGGGTGGGGCTCGAACGTACTGGGGTGTACATAGACGGTGGGACGACACGTACTGGGGTGGGGGTAGGACTGGAACGTACTGGGGTGTACATTGACGGTGGTACGACACGTACTGGGGTGGGGGTACGACTGGAACGTACTGGGGTGTACATAGACGGTGGTACGACACGTACTGGGGTGGGGGTACACGGGGGTACGACACGTACTGGGGTGGGGGTACGACTGGAACGTACTGGTGGTGTACATAGACGGTGGGACGACACGTACTGGGGTGTGGGTACACGGGGGTATGACACGTACAGGTGTGGGGGTAGGACTCGGATGTACTGGGGTGTACCTAGACGGGTGGGGGTGTACATACACGGGGGGTACGTGTCGGACGTACGGGGGCTGGGGGGAGTGTTGGGCGCGTATGCGGGCACATGTCTCCATGGTTGCTGTAGGAGTTCGGTGCGGACGGTGTTTTTTCCATACGGTTGTGAGTTCGGACGCACGGGATGGATCGTGATTCCTCGGTCGGACTTGACTTTTCACGTTTGTACGGTAAATCGTCCGAGGACGTATCGGAGACATTTTCCGACCCGAGGACGTGTGGGGAAATGTTCCCAATGTGGTTCGTATGGACTTTTTACCATGCGAATCGTGATTGCCAGTTCGTACGGCACTTGTACAATTCGTAGGGTAAAAAGACCGGATACGAGTCGCACGGGGGAATTTTTTACCGGATCGTGATCGGCACCACGGTCTTGAGAATGGCACGGGAGAAGGGCGACCTGGAGTGGCAGGGTTCTGACATCAAATTGTAACCGGACTTCACGGCTATGGTGCAGGAGGTGAGGAGGAAAAACGCCAGAGTCAAAGCGAGTCTTTGCAAAATGGGCCTGTGGTACAGGATGCTATATGCTGCTTGTCTCAAGGTGGATGTGGATGGACGATCCCGTATTTTTCAATTACCTCAAGACGCACAGGAATTTTTCCAGAACTACTCCAAAACGGGCGGCAGTGTAATACTCCCTCCCCGCCGCAGTCTCAGAGTGTCCAGAGCTCTGGTACCAGCGCTGATCTCTTTACGGCTAGCTGAATCTCCAGACTGTCCCAAACACAATGACAATGGACCAGACGTATGTGTTCGCTGTCATACCATGCATAAACAGTGTGTTACTTGAGGTGCTCTTTATTATTATCTCCCCAGAAAGGGATGTTATATTTGATTTTTTTACAGTCTTATTACGCCATATTCTGATGCTGCAGCGTGGCGTTGCCACCCCCTGTGTGCTTACACACTACTTCAATTGGCGTTGTATTGTTGTTAGTATTGATATGGTTTATATGCTTCATCTTAGTTGATTGGGGTTGGGATTTTCCTCATAAATCTGTTATCGGGGATCGGTGGGGGGAGGGGGTTCTTCCCAAAGATTGCTGTCTTTATAGGTTAGTGGATTTGTTAAAATACAGTGCACAACTAAAACCATGAATGCAGGTACTGGCAAGGATTGTATTCTTGGGAAATGAATAACAAGGTACAGGCAGAAGCGCAGATTGGGTTAATGACTTTGAAAATAAGGGGTCTCAATAACGCCAGCAAGTGCAGGTCAGTGGCTAATTATACAAGAGACTCATTTAAATCCATCTACGAAATCGACCTTTGCGAGTGGTTGGGGAGCACACCACTACTACACTGCCTACGGCTCGTATGCTAAGGGTGTAGCGATACTAATACATACGAGAGTACCATTCAGAGAGGTGGAGGTGTACCGGGATCCCGGGGTTGCTATATTTTACATAAAGGATCCATGATTGGATTTGATTTGATTTATTGTCTTGTATAGCGCTTGAATCACCCTCTGGAGGGTATCTCAGCGCTCGGGATATGCAGAAGGAGCAGCGGCAGGGGGCTTCAGGTTTAGAACAGGGCAGTTTCAGGATTTTCCTGAACTTCCAGTGGTCCGGGAATTGCCTTAAGGCAAGAGGAAGTTGACTCCAGATGAGTGGGGCTTGGTAAGAGAAAGACTTGCCTCCAGTTCTTGCCTTTGTTATCCTGAGGATTTTAAGGAGCGATTTACAGCTAGAGCGCAGAGTCCGATATGGGGTGAAGTGGTGAAGTCTCTCCGCCAGGTAGGAGGGTCCGTTTCCCCATATTGCTTTGTGTGCAAGACAATAGATCTTAAATTTCACACGTTGTCGTATGGGCAGCCAATGTAGTTGGTGAAGGAGAGGGAGAGAGGCTGATCTGTGGGGGGCATTTAAGACCAGGCGGCCGGTAGTGTTTTGTATCATCTGCAGGTGGTGTAATGAGGACTCGTTGGCTGCGATCAGAAGGGCATTGCAGTAATCTAGCTTGCTCAGTACCAAGGTCTGAGTCAGGGTCTTCCTGATAGAGTCGGGCAGGTAGGGAAAAGCTTTCCTTAGTAGGCCTAGGACGTGTTTCTTCATAGTGAGGGTCTGTTTGAGGTACACTCCGAGGTTCTTGACTGTGGTCGCCAGGATTGGTGGATTACCTAGTCCTGGGGGCCACCAGTGGGGTGTCCAAAGGAGAGGGGCATCTCCGAAGAGCAAAACCTCCATCTTCCCGGCATTCAGCTGGAGGAAATTGCTTTCCATCCAACGTGATATTGCCAGCATGCCGGAGGAGAAGGTGGATTGAGCAGTCTGAGAAGTTTTGTTAAAGGAGAAGATAAGTTGGGTGTCATCTGCGTAGGATATTGGGACGAACCCATAGTTCCTTAAGAGAGTTGCCAAGGGGGCTATGTAGATGTTGTACATAGTTGGGCTTAAGCACGATCCCTGTGGCACCCCCTTGGTAAGTTCTTGTGGTTTGGACCGGAAAGGGCCAAGGTTGATGGTCTGGGAGCGGTTGGAGAGGAAGCTGATCATCCATTTCAGGGCCACTTCCCCAATCCTTGCCTCCCTAATTCTCATGAGTAAAGTCTGGTGGTCGACCGTATCAAAAGCGGCGGATAGATCTAATAGCACTAGAAGGGTAGGCTGGTTCTGATCTAAGGTAACCCTGGGCGTAGTTCGCGAAGTAGCACTTCGCGAAGCTACGCGAAGTGAAGTTCGCACTACGCGAGCTACGCGTAGCACTTCGCGAACTGCGTAGTACCTTGTTCGCACTGTGCCAGATGTCGTTTTCAATGATTGCACAGTGCGGACTAGCAACCGGCACTGTGCAATCATTGAAAATGGCATCTTGCACAGTGCGAGCTGTAGTTTTCTGCTGCTCGAGTAGATTTTTACTCGAGCTTCAGCTTTCTCAACGCGAACTGGTAGTTTCTCATCGCGAGCGGTCGCGAGCATACGCGACCACTCGCAATGAGAAACCTGACCACCTCACGTTGGGAATCTCGCCGGGAGGTTTATTTTCCATGCTCGCGATCGCCAACTTGAAGCTGCTGATCGCGAACAAGGAAAAAGTCTCGCCGGGATGTCATTTTGCTTGCTCGCGGTCGCCAACTTGACGTTGAGGACCGCGAGCAAGCAAAAAATGACCGCAGCACTACGCAACACTACGCTACACATGTTCGCACTGTGCTACGTGCAGTTCGCGTAGTGCGAAGTAGCGCGAACTTCGCAATCTACGCGAGCGTAGCGTAGTGCTTTGCCCAGGCTTAATCTAAGGTACGCCTGATGTTATCGGTGACGGCCACTAGGGCCGATTCAGTGCTATATTTTGGACGGGAGCCCGATTGGGCCGGGTCCAAATAGCCAGTCGCTTCGATATGGTTGGATAGATGTTTGTTGACGTGTTTTTCCAGGACTTTGCTTAAATAAGGGAGGAAGGAGATGGGGCGGAGGTTCGATATTGTTGGATAGATGTTTGTTGACGTGTTTTTCCAGGACTTTGCTTAAATAAGGGAGGAAGGAGATGGGGCGGAGGTTCAAGAGATTCTCCGTGGGAAGTTTGGTGTTTTTCCGGATGGGAATGATTTGGGCGGCCTTCCAAGAGGGGGGTAAGTAACCTTCCTTCAGAGATCGGTTCAGTATGGAGCAAATAGGTATGGATAGTTGTTTTGCTAGAGATGCCATGATCTTGGCAGGTATAATATCAAGTGGGAATCCGGATTTTATTTTGCTCATTATAGTTTCAGTTTCCTCTTGTGTTAGAGGGGGGAAATTCTGTAGAGTATTAGTGTTTAGTGTAGGGTTACGGGGGGTGTCTAAGGAAGTGTCTGAGGAGGGGGTATTTGGAGGTGGCGATTTAATTGTATATGTTGTCAATTTTCTGTATGAAGTGGTTGCTTATGTTATCACATAGCGTTTGGGAGGGGACTTCTGATTCACACGCTTTGGGATTGGTGAAGGTTTTCAGAATTTGATACATGACTTTGGGGGTGTTTTTAGCTTGGCTAAGTTGAAGGGCTATCTGTGATTTACGGGCATGCTTAACCCCTTCCCTGAGGAGGGGGGCAGCGGTGCCGCTGTGCTCGTGACGAGCTGAGACTCACAGTGGAGCTGTGCTCATGACGAGCTGAGCTCGTCACGACCCCGCCCACTGAATAATTCTCCCGCACAGACGGGGAATTAATCACGCGTGGGCGGGCTGCGGCCGTTATGACGAGCTCAGCTCATCATGAGCACAGCTCCACTGTGACTCATGATGAGCTGAGCTCGTCATGAGCACTCAACGAGTTAATGTTTTTGTGATAGAGGGTGATGGCGGCTTTGTACTTCTCTTTGATGGCTATAAGGTTGGTGCGGCACCATTTCCTTTCAAGGTTTTTGCACCCGTTTTTTTCTTTGTGGAGTTCTAGGGAGAACCAAGCTGCCTGTGTGGTTCTGGATTTGGTAGAGCCAGTATTTTTTGGGGCGATCAGGTCGATGGCAGCTAGGACGAATTTCTTGAAATGGGCTAGGCTGTCTTCAGTGTTGCTACATGGTGAGTTTTTAGGGATTGTAAAGGCGGATGCAAAAGTGACTCGATTGATTTTATGCCAGTGTCTATAGAGGGATTGTTTTCGCAAAGTGGGCCGTTGTGATTCTCTGGGTCCCTGAAGTTGAAAGTTGATAATAGCATGGTCAGACCAGCTAACTGGCTTTGGGGCTTTGCATGTGAGGAGGGGGGAATTAGAGAAGACGATGTCTAAGGTGTGTCCTGCTGTGTGAGTTGGGCCGTTGTTGATTTTATTAAGGTTTAGAGTGGTGAGGTCTGCGAGGAAGGACGAGGTTTCTGCCTTGTCAAGGTTCTCACTGTGAATGTTGAAGTCTCCCATTAGCATAAAATTGCTAGAGGAGATCATGTGGGGGGCTATTAGTTCCATTAATAGGATAGAGAAATTGGCTAGGGGTCCTGGGGGTGGTACACGAGTTCCCCTTTCCAGTTGAGTTGGGGTGAGAGGTCTAGCCTGAATATCATGATCTCAATCTGTCCATTTGAGTGTTGTTCCAGAATGGCGAATTTTGCCCTGTCATTGTAAATTATAGCAATCCCTCCTCCGGTTTTGAGCTGTCTGTCAAGTCTGTGGATTCTATACCCTTCTGGCAGGGAAATGGCCATTGCTGGGGTGTTGGTTGGTTTTAGCCAAGTCTCGGTAATAAAGCCGACATCGGAGGAGTTGGTATCCAATCGGTCCCATATCTCAATTGCGTGCTTAGGTAGGGATCTTACGTTTCCCAAAAAATCCCTCCCAGTTTAGCCGTGGGGGGGAGGCTTTTTGTAAGGGATTAGGGGCAGGTTTCCACTTATTTTTCCCCTTAGGGCCTGCATTGGGCATGGAGATTGGGGGATGTCTTTCATGCTGTGTTGAAACGCAGTTTATGCTCTGGCATTTGCAGTGTGGGCATGAAAAGAACCCTTCTAGGTCTTGGGGGTGGAGTGGGCCCTTGTTGTGACAATGGTGGGGGGAGTGGTGGTGGTGACCTCCGATAAGATGAGTTTGATGCATGCGTCATGGTCTGGGCATAATTGGGCATGGTCCCTGGCCGTGGTCTGGCGCGGCCGGGTGCAGACGGGCTTGCCTTTGGCGCGCCGTCAGCGGGCCCGCTGAGCGTGTCCACTGCACGCTCCGGTGACCATGAGTTTTTGTAGTTGAAGTGGGGTGGGAGCTAGAGCGCTGACCTCCTTTCTGCTGGAAGTACCTCCCTCCACACAAACGGGATATCCCGTAGTGGACCGGGGAGAACAGCTCGGGAGAGTCAGCGTGGTGCAGGTAAGCGGGTTAAAAGATTTCTAGAATATCTCGCAAGTGCTATTAAAAGTATCTTATTAAAATGCACAATTCACAATTCACAGATAAACAGTTACAGATTGGCTGCCCTCGGTAGTATTCACCATGAGTTTGAGCTGAGGGTGGCAAGTCATAGGAGTGAAGCAGCTAGCGCCTGATGCCTAAAGCTGTTGCTGCTATCAATGCGTGTCTGCTGCGCGCTCCGGTGACCAGGAGTTTTTGTAGTTGAAGTGGGGTGGTAGCTAGAGCGCTGACCTCCTTTCTGCCGGAAGTATCTCCCTCCACACAAACGGGATATCCCGTGGGGGACCAGGGAGAACGTCTCGGGAGAGTCAGTGTGGTGCAGGTAAGCGGGTTAAAAGATTTCTAGAATATCTCGTAAGTGCTATTAAAAGTATCTCATTAAAATGCACAATTCACAATTCACAAATAAACAGTTACAGATTGGCTGCCCTCAGTAGTATTCACTGTGAGTTTGAGCTGAGGGTGGCAAGTCATAGGAGTGAAGCAGCTAGCGCCTGATGCCTAAAGCTGTTGCTGCTATCAATGCGTGTCCCCATGTTAGAGCATTCTGTATTGTTTGTCAATGTGTACGCACCAAATGTTGATTATCCTGAATTCTTTGAAGCTATTCACACTCACATAATGCGCATGGGGGCTGACATGATTTGTACGGGAGGAGACTTCAATTTACTGCTTGACCCAGTGCATGTTAGCACATCCACCGCAGCAAATACAAAACCGAGGGCTTGGAGGACATGTTAGACATTATTGATAGCTATCGGCTGGTGGATGCATGGAGGTACTGTAATACCAGTCAGGATGGATACACTCATTACTCTGCACCCCACAATACATGGACCCGACTTGATTATTGGTTCCTGTCGCCTGGTATGGCGCTATGGGTGACGGATATGGTGACCCCTCCGTCTACACTCTCTGATCACACACCAGTGGTGAGGCATATACATGTGCCCCATGCGAGGGGTGGAGCGCCCATGGCGATTCCCTGATATAGCATTGAAAGATGCGGTAATGGTTGCAGAACTAGGTGCCGCGATCAATGAATATTTTACACTGAATGAGGGCTCTGTACCTTCCAAGGCCACACTGTGGGAGGCATTTAAAGCATACACTAGAGGTGTAGCATATCCAAGAATGCACAAATCCTGCTGGATCTCCGGTGCACCCTTGCCAGTATTGAAGCACTGCTGGCAAATTTAGATAGGCAAGAAGGTCGATCCACAACTCCTTCTAGTTTACGGCAGCGGGCGACTCTTATGGTGGAGTTCCGGGAGTCGGCAGAACGTGAGGCGCATTTCCTTGGCAAATATGCAACAGCAAGGTGCTATGGAGAGGGTGAACGTCCGGGACGGACCCTTGCTAATATACTAAGACTTTCTCGAAAAACCCACTTCTATTGCGGAACTTGCGGGCAGAGATGATCAGCATATAGTTGGCACAGTGGGTATTTTAGAAGAAGTGCTTGCATATTACAAGGCACTTTACTCCGCTAGAGAGACTGAGCAACTAGGGGCCTTCACGGACTACTTTGATGAGGTTACCATGGTATGGATGGAAAAAGCTCATCAGGAGTTTCTCGCTGAACCTTTTTCAGTGGAGGAAGTGACTGGCTCCATTTATGCGCTGGATGGCTCCAAGGCCCTGGGACTGGATGGATTCACCGGCTGCTTTTATAAGCAGTATAAAGTTGTTCTAGAGCCACACTTAATTGATGTGTACTAGGAGGCCATGGACTCCATGATGCTTCCACCCACTCTAATGGAGGCGGTGATCGTCTTACTTCCACTGCCGGGTAAAGACCCTTTTCGTTGTGGGTCATACAGACCCCTGTCACTCCTGAACTTCGATAACAAGGTTTTAGGCAAAATGTTGGCCACACAGCTTGTACTCATCATTGAAAAAGTGATTTCCCCTGCACAATCCGGATTCATCCCCAATAAGTTCACTGCATTAAACCTTCGCACTCTGTTTGCGACTTTGCATAGAATAGACTCATCAGTTCCGGCAGCCTCATTACTACTCAATGCCGAAAATGCATTCGATTCTCTCAAATGGACTTTCCTCTATGCTACAATGATTAGGTCAGGAGTGCCGGACCGGTTCTTTAGGTGATTGTGCAAATCTTGTATACACAGCCAACAGCGCGCATCCGACCCAATGGAATGCTATCGTCTGAATTCCTCCTTGAACGTGGCACCCGGCAGGGGTGTCCTTTATCCCCCTTACTGTTTGTGCTGGCATTGGATCTGCTGGTGTGACACCTACAGGAGCGACATTACCATAGGGGTTTACAATTTAATACTGGCCCGTTGTTACTCACGCTATATGCTGACGACATTATATCATATGTCCAGCGCCCCGATGATAACCTGACGCCGTTGTTGGCTGAGATCTCCAGGTATGGTAGTCTCTCCAAGTCGTCTATTAACAGGGAGAAATCAGAGATGTTCCCACTTACAGTGGCACTCTGTCATAAAACTTGTGAATATCCCCTGACCTGGAATGAAGACTCCATTAGGTACAGCTGGATCCAGATTCATAGGGAAAAAGAGCGTATCCTGCAATTGAACTACGGTCCGGTGCTTGAGCGGCTAGGGCAGAACATAGAGAGGTGGTTGGCCCTGCCCCTGTTCATGGTGGGGAGAATAGCAATTATCAAAACGGTAGTCCTCCCACAGCTGCTGCATTTATTTAATAACACCCCAATCCCACTGTATAATTGCTTCTTTTCCAACCTTTGTACTTTACTGATACGTTTGATGTTGGGGTTAAACAACCCCGCATTAGCTGAGTTGTCCTCATGCTTCCTTAGGAAAGGGGTGGGTTTGGGGTGCCTAATCTTCAAGTTTATTACCTGGCGGCGCATGCAAGTTTTGCTCGCCACTGGTATCACGCGGATGTACATATACCCTATCACTGCCCGGAAGCAGATCTAGTGCTTCCTGCATCCCTCGGGTCCCTGCTGCCTGTAGGATACCCCGCGGGACCCTAATGATATTCAAACTCTATCTACAACTAGTTGGGCATGGCATAAGTTATTGAAACTCACAGGCTCCCGGATTTTGTACTCACCCGCATTGACAGTGGCTGGTAACGGGTGGATCCCTATCCTGCAGGAGGCGCTTGTGAAGCGCACACTTGCCAAGTTTGACCTGGTGACCTTCGGTGATCTCTTTCCAAAAGGGCATGTATTTTCCCAAACAGAGGATCCTTGCCTTCGTGGTGCAACAGTTATGGATCACTTTATACTCCAGAGGTTGCAGGGAGCTTAGAGGGCCACTATGTACAGCTATCTGTTGGAGCCGCCAGAATTCCCTCTGTTGACTGGTATTATTAAGGATGGGGATGGCACACACATGGTGACTAGATTATATAAGGACACGGTGGCGCTGTTGCGCTCTCATGACGCGGGAGTGCGTGGGGTGTGGGAGAATGATCCTGGGCACCCCATCAATGATACACAGTGGGGTAGGTGCTGCGCGCAAATCCATCGAGTTTCACTAAATCATAGGCATAAATTGTCGCATTTTAGGTTCTTGTGGAGGGCGTACAAATCACCTAGTGCGTTACAGCGCATTGATCCATCTAGATCACGTTTATGTCCGAAATGTCAATCCCCCGAGGCAGGACCTGAGTAAAGGGGGGAGGGTTCTGGTCATCTGTGTTTGTGGAACCTTCCAAAATGTTCGACTTTACAGTCACACCCGCGCCCCTAATGATGCACCTTGGGTACGTCCACGACCTCCCCAGATCCAAGCAGCGGTATGCTGCCATTGCATTGCTTATTGCGAATTGGCCATTAACTGGGGTAGTAAGCGTACACTAACAATCAAAACATGGTTGCGCAGTATGTCATATTGTAGCACAAACACTGACACCTATTCACAACTACAACTACCTCTGGCAAGACCCATAGACATTTGGCAACCGCTACACCTGTATCTTCAGGACATACCAGATGCCACAACTACACCAGCAAACACGCAACCCACGAGCGCGCCCCTTGTGGGGGAGATAGTGGACGTGGAGGTGGGGCAAGGTACGGTGCCCATTGTAATGTCGGTAACAATTAAGTATTTTGTCTGCCCCGTGTGGTATCATTGACTTAGCCTTGAAATTGACCCTACGTACCTGCATGTTGCATAAGTATCCTACATGAGTATCATGGTATGTTGCACTGTAACCGTTGTTATGCTGGTATAAAATTAATAAATAAAGTTTAAAAAAAAGTTTGAACCACTTGTTCTATCCGATATGTTTTCCCAAAACCCCACCTACCACTGTCCAATTATCCACTAGCCTCCACCTGGATTTGTTAGCCTACACCTGGCTTTGGCCCGTCACCCGCCTACAAAGACCTGGATACCCTAATTCTTCCTTGCGCTGCAGAGATACAACAGCTGGTCAGCTTGCATGCTAACTGAATCCAGAGTGCTCAAAGTGGGCCTGTGTAGTACTTGTGTGCACACTTGTAAGTGCATGTGTGCTCACACTCTAATTGCCCTTCTTGGTCAGACAGCAGTCTGGCGCCATTCAGTACCTAGATTTGCCCCCCCTGACTGCAGAGTCACTGATGTAGAGTTGCAAGGTCACCTTAGTCAGAAAACATCAATTTATCAAGGGACAGTCGACCCTCACCCTAAACTGCAAAGTAGAAATATCTTTGGAGTTCCATAACTCATGGCCTTAAGATATGATACTTTTGGTTCAGCTACTTGGCCTCCTGTTTTCTTCTCTTATAGGTGGCACCAGTTAATGTTTTCTAAAAATATAGATTTTTTTCTGTTTACATAACAAAGATAAAAACCTACTATGTTGTTACATAGGGTCTCATTACACATTTCAATCATTTATTTAGTGTTAGGAGCAAACTCTCATAGTCACTTTGTTCAACAGGCTCATCTGGCATTTGGGAAAAATATCAAACTATAAATATTGAGATACATAAATATTGAGTTTTTAAAATCATGTCAGATACATATTGTGAAACATAAATATTGTGAAGCAGAAATATTGTTAACAAGAATATAGGTAAGTTATATTGTTTTCAAAAATATCTTGTGTTTTTAATATCATTTTCAATAATATAGTTATTAAAAATATTGTTTTTAAATTATCTTTGTGTTTCAGTTTATATATTATGTATATTAAATATTGTTTGTGTAATTGTTGACAATGTTTTTAAATGTAGTTGGTAATTTTAAGTTATTTATCATTTAAAATGTTACTGTTAATAGCAATTTATTGTGTCGTAGCAGGAGGTTGTGAAGTTTGTAGGGGGTATGGGGTGGGTAGTTAATTAAGTATGATTATTTAATAATACATTTTTAATTTAGTATTAAGTGTTTAATTGATAATGATGTAAATTGTGTAATTATTATATTTTTAAGTCATGTTTTAGGTGCACGTTTTTGGATTTGTAGGGGTATAAGGTGGTAAGTTAATAAAGTAATAATTAATTAATGATGGACTATTAAATATCTAACTGATGGTAAATTATTTAAATTGTTTAATTATTATAATATAATATATACTATTATATAGTTGTGTTTTAGGAGTGGGTTGTTGGGTTTGTAGGGTATGGGGTGGGAAGTTAATTAAGTATTAATTGAGTATTAATTAATGAATAATTTATTAATAACTAATTGCTTGTTAATTATGTAAATTATGGAAATGTTATATTTGTTAAGTTTTGTTTTAGGTGTGGGTTGTTGGGTTTGTAGTGGTGTAGGATGAAAAGTTAATTAAGTAATAATTAATTAACATTTTATTAGTAATTTATCATTATTTATTTAATTTATTGTTAATTATGTAAATTGTTTAATATTTATATATTTGTATGTTATATATTAGGTGTGGGCTTCTGTGTTTGTAGATACATAAGGAAGTTACTTAGGCTATAATTAATTGTAGATGCATAAGGAAGTTATTTAGGCTATAATTAATAACCAATTAATTATATTTTTATTAATAAATATTCAATTGATCATTAAGGGCCTCATTATGATATCAGTCGGTAAGCCTCCGACCACATGTCGGAGGATTATCGACTGACACCGTAGGTTTACAGTACAACTGCTGAAATTCAATGTCGGTGGTTGGAGTGTAAACCAGCCGGTCAATCTGACCGTGTGCTGACAGTCAGAAATGTATAATAATCCCTTAATTATGGCATTTTCGCCGTCGGGATTATGATGTCGGTTTCAGACAGCCTTCTCATGTCGGCCTTTCTGACATGGAAAGGCTGTCGGAAAGCAACTTTTGGGGCCCTTTGCAGGGCCCCATCCCTCCGTGGCCACCGGTTGTAGACCCGGGGGACACCTATGGTACCCCACTGAAAATCTCTGCACTGTGTGGCATTGTGAGGTGCCTGCCACAAAGTGCAGGCATTTCCACAAACTCCCATTTCTCAATGGGAGCTTGAGCTGTGGGCGGTTTCCGCCCACCACACAAGCTCCCATTGAGAAATGGGAGTTTGCGACCACACCGTGTGCAGTCGCATTGTAATAGTCTGTGCAGAAAGGGTGTAGGTTGAAGGCAACTCCGACCGAAATCGTAATAGGGCACTAAATATTTAAACTGTGTTATACTTCTTTATTTTAGTTATATTTTAAGTGTGGGCTGCTATGTTTGTGAGAGTATAGTGTTGGAACTTAATTGAATAATAAATTACGTTCCCACACTATAGAGTACTAAAGTAAGTTTTTATAGAATATTATGCAATCGAGTAACATACTTACAATGTAGTCAATAAGAACCTTTACATCAATGAAAGTACGCTAAATTATTGAAAAGAGTAAAATATGCAACAATATTCTTCTTTCTTTTGACTTTCCACATCTTTTTCAGCCTTTTCTTCGTTCCTTACATTTTCCTTTGACATTTGAACAATTTTCTCCATCTCTTTCTTGTATGTTCTTTTTCTCTGTTTCTATTTCTTTAATATTTCCCTTATTTGCAGGCATCCTTTACTTTTCCCCTTCTTTCCCAATCCTTTATCCCTTGTTAATTTTTGCATTTTTTTCTCTTTCCTTTTTTCCTTTTTCTTCTTTTTCTCCTCCCCATTTCTCTATTTCTGTCCTCCACCTTCACCTTTCCATTTTCTCCTTTTTTCCTTCTGAGGACTCTAATGTTTTCTCTTCTTTTCTTTTTTCAATTCACCCACTTTTTTCCTCTTTGTCTTTAATTTCCTTCCCCATCTCTTTTTATCTCAATTTCCCTTCTTCTTCTTCTTCTTTCCTTCCAACCAATTTCCTCAGTCTCCTTTCTTTAATCTTTTTGCTTTATTCTCTTCTCAATTTTCACTTTCATATGTTAGGCTGCCTTCATGTGGCAGACCTTAACCTCTAGTTTTAAGGCAAGAACTTTACTGAAAGTTTTGTGAAGTGAATCTTGACTCTAATTTAGTGTATCACTTTTCTGCCCGACATTAGCTAAAGTTTTGGAATCTGGAGCTGAAACACCCATATGGTCCATGGTACCACTGCCTGCTCTTAAGAAATATATTTTTTTAATTCTCAAAGGGGATGGATGGGACCCTTTGCCATTTGTAAATGGTTACCACTACCTTTCAGTAGTCTGTAGAAAATGAATGTTTTGTGACTGTAATTTCTCGCAAAATATTACTATATACCACTGTGAATCGGCTTTTTGAAGGAACGTCCTAAACATGCCCCTTCCAAATAACGAATCACAAACCCAAATTGCGATTTGGTAACATGTAACCAAATCACTATTTAGTTTTGTACATTTACAAATGCTTTTTTTGCAGTCGCACACAGCCCGATTCTGGAGATCGAGCCATTTAAGACCCCCAAAAAAGCTTTGCACATTATGCCCCTATTTATATGCAATTTACAGCTCCTTCTATCTATATTGCATTTACTTCAAGCATTCCATCTTCACGTTCAAATTTACCATTTCTTCCTCTTCTTACATCATATTCCCATATATTGATGGGAATCAATTTCTTCTAATAGGGCCCTATTCATGAATGAATAGGGCCCTATTGCGTAAATTTGACATTTTCTCGTTCCGCGGAGAGCGCGAAAATGTAAAAATTTCCGCGATCCGCATTTTACCGGAAAATATTGCTTGCTCATGCTGTAAAATAATACATTCTCGCGTGCGCGCGATCGCCTTACCTGAATCCCCGCGTTCGCCGACAAGTTTTCCTGATCCCGTCGCGTTCTCCACAAGATGTTGGATTGTTGGTAGCCATTTGCGCTGTCTCGCGACAGTTCGCGCCCGCAGTAACGTCATTCGTCGCGCGATCATGTCTTTCTTCTCGCGATCATGCCCCGCGAGACAAGTGAAAACAAGATGGCTGCGCCCGTGAGCAACCGCATGGGTAAGTTGGCAAGCCGCGACCACGCAGAAAATACCGCGAACGGGCGGGAAAAAAACTTCCGCATCTTCGTGATATTTCCGCGTGTTTGCGGAGATTTTTAACATTTTCGCGATAATCTGCGAAAGTGAATTTCGCAAATTCCGCCCACCCCTAGTGTCTACCTGACTGGCATGTTTGTTTTACTGGGAAGTCCCTTGTAAAGAGGTATACCATATAGCATAACATTGAATTTTTTATTCACTTATAAATGTATACACCTGATTTTGCATTTTTAACTTCAACTTGGGCCGATGAAACCTCTGACTCTGACCTAGTTGATGTTCTACCAGCTGGATTCACGATTATTAGCAGTGATCGAATGGGTATGCTCGAACGTAGCTTTGCAGTGTTCTATTAAGACCACTTTGAAGTAATATTTGAACCAGTCACTGTGACGATAGCGAAGCACTTTTATTTAGTTGCAAGTTATCTAACAACTGTAAGTTCAATGGACTACTGATATACAGACCGTCTGGGACCCTATCACATTTTTTACAAGGCATTGAAAGCATTTTAGAATCATGTTGCATTAAACAAATTTTACGATTTTAGGTGAATTTAACGTTTATTTAGAAATAGACAAAAATAAAGATGCAGAGCATCTTATTGATATTTTAAATGGTTTTAACATGGTTCAACTGGTGAACACCCCCACACATATTACAGAACACATCCTTGATGGCATTTTTTCTAAAAATTCAGACCTAAAAGTTGATGATATTTTAGCCATTACTTGGTCTGATCATAAAGCCATCAATTTTAGTCTAAAATCTGTTTCTCCAATTCCTACTTTTAACAAGAAGGTGCAAAATAAGAATGGCCAAGTCTAGAGTAAAATAAATAAAACCGACGTAATCAATATCTTAGAGTGGCCTCGGCCCTCAATCATAAATGATTCAAAATTGCCCATAAGTAAATACTCACACTGGTTAAGGGACACAACAATCAGACTGGCTCCTTTTAAAATTATGAGTAATTACTGAAGTAGGCCCTCGGCTCCCTGGTTCTCCTCTCAACTCAAGGACGTAAAACAAAAATGAAGAAGGCAGGAAAGAATATGGGGGCATATCTACAAGGCGGCGATATAAAATTATCGCCGCTTTTGCGGCTGTTTTCGGCAGAAAAACGGCAATAATCTTATCGCTATATCAGCAAGGTCACGCTATCGCGTGAAACATTGCCTTAGCGCCTGAATTCCTAACGCCCATCTTTGCATCTGTAATGAGTTGCAAAGTGGGCGTTCCTCCCCAGGATAACGGGAGAAATGTCGCTAAGCGACATTTCTCCTATTATCAAGCCTCACACAAAGCAGTATAGCGTCAAGAAAAGTAGCGATAACCTCTGTTATCGCTACTTTCCTTATGCCTGCTTTGAAACTGACTTAGCCATGATATCCTATGGAAGGTGGATATCATGGCTAAGTATGTGAGGCCCTATCAGCAAGCTATCGCCAAACTTCGTGGGATTATCGCTGGGTTTCTAGTGATAATCTCACGTTTGGCAGTTAGCGCTAGGATTTGTATCGCTTTTGAGATAAGCGTTGCTAATAGCACGCTATCTCAGCAATACAAATCCACGCTAGCCGGCGATAATTATCCTAGCGTTAAGTGCGTTTAGCGATAATTATCGCCGGTTGTTGCTGATATGCCCCATGGAGAAGAAGTTTGGTTAACTTCAATAAAATTGATATTAATTGCAAAAAACTAAATATATTTCTGGAAAAATTCAGGCAGCAAAATACTCCTCAAGAGAACTTTTAAAAACAGTCCAGATCCTGTCCGGTGTAGCATCTAGCTGCACTGTGCCCCCATGTCAACTTTTTTGTGACAAGTTAGCAGAATTCTTCAAAAACAAAGTGGAGGAAATACATGTCAAACTAAACAAAAATGACAGGGCTGCAGTTTTGGCAACAGGTGCCACAGATGTCACTCACTAAAAAAATATTTGCTCTAAATTTCCATGTTTCACAGAGGAGAAAATAGTAGAATTTATAATCCAAACAAAGGCAGGGACTCCATTGGACCCATGTCCCCCCAAAATAGTTTAGGATATAGTTGGAACAGTTGCTCCTTCTTTTACATTACTTCTGAACACTATTATTGATTCAGAAGAGAGTTCCCTATGGAGCTGAAAAAATCTTAGATTCTCCCTTTATTGAAAAAACCTTCACTAGACTGGGAAGAAGTTAAGAACTACTGCCCTATATCTTGTTTACCTTTGCCAGCAAAAATCCTGGAGAAGCACACGAACATTGCACTCTTTGATTATATGGAAAAAAACTAATTCTAGACTCTGCTCAATTTGGGTTTAGACCAAGCCATAGCACTGTGTCAGCATTGATGGCCACAGAAGAGCTGAGAAGTATTTTAGATAATCGTGGGAAGGCGGCGATAATCCTGTTGGATCTATTGGCGGCCTTCAACACCGTGAACCATGACCAGGGAGGAAGATGGCGGCCGGTTAACGTTACCGGTCGTGAGCTTTCTGCCACCAGTCCGATGAAAAACATGCTAGTTCCGCCGTACAACCCCCGGGATCTTCGGGACCACTAAAGTGCGCATTTCTTTTGCATTTCTTTCGCCTATGCCTATGCCTACGATATGAAAAAGGGCTTACGTGCTGAGACTGTAGAAGCGGTGGAAGCGGTTGGGAGAGGTTCGGGAGCACCACGAGCATCGCGCTTGAACGGCGGTGCCTCGCTCGGTGTGTGGGCGGAAGCTAAGGAAGCCAGGATCGGATTCTGGAGGGCGACAGCTAGATTCTCCTTCCGGGTTGGTCAAGGCAGAAAAGCAGCTGCAGCATTCGAACCAGCACCGAAACTGACACTATCACAAGAGCGGGCTCCGAAGCATTCATCAGGAGTTCAGGATCAGGACCTAAAGACCTTGGTCTTCGGCGCCAGTAGAAGTACAATCAATATACTTTGCAGCAACACCGTGGTGAAAAAGGTAAGAGTAGGGGGCTGCATGAGGAGGGCAAAGAAGTTAGAGTGAGCCCCCCCCCGCGAAAGCTTCAAACACAAAATCCCCCCCCGCAGCTAACAATCAGACGGAGAATAAAACTCCGGACATTAATCTAGCGCCAGCAAGCATTAACCTGACTTTGGGGGGTTCTGATGAGGCCAGTAGTGATATTTGTGAATGGAATTAGAGAGCTAGCTATTGTCTAAGGAATAAACAATTCCTAGCTGACTGTTCTCCAACTAACCTTAATTTAAAAGCCCCACAGATTACCCCTATTAGCACTAAGAAAAGTAAAGAAAGAAAGAGAGGCACTACGATAAAACTGCCATCAGCCTCCTATTCAAAAAACAGAAGCAAACAGGATAGGACCAATTATCCCATTCTAGAGGCAGGCCTTAAACCTAAAGTTACACCCTCTCTCAGATCCTTTTTTAAAATACAGACCCAAGAGGAAAAACAACTGAAAAAACAAAACGCTGACGCAATCTTGCAACTTAGTGCAGACTGCGCTGCCTTTGATCAAGACAATATTTCAACAGAAACTACCTCTACTGCCAATATGGATCCGGTAGGCAACAGAGATAACGTTAGGAGTAGCTCGAGTGAGACAGAAACAGCGACTATGATCGAATCTATTTCCGATTCAAAGTCTCTACCAGATCCCAGGGGGGAGAGGACCTCAGCTAGTATACATCCTTGTATTACAGACAGTGACTTCTCTCATGTGGATTCACCAGAAGGTCAGTCCCCCGACCCCAACACGGTGGATCATCAAACATCAATAGCTTCCTCGAGTACTCTCCTTGAGATTGTCTTGGCAGAAATGAGAAACAATTTCGCAATTTCTGAGAAGAACCAATTAAAAATCCAAGAAACTTGCGAGGCTTTTGATACCAAGCTGAATGCTCTGGGTGAAAGAGTTAAAATAGTGGAAACCACAGTGGAACTCTTGAGCAAGGAGGTAGCATCCTCACAAAGCGAGATCAGTATCCTGAAATCTAACGAGGTAGCCCTGCGCGACAAGTTGGAATTGCTCGAGAATCAATCCAGAAGGAACAACATAAAAATTCTCAACATACCAGAGGGCCTTGAGGGTGGAGATACGAAAAGTTTCGTCACAGGCCTAATTAAAGAACACTTCCCTTGGGTAGATTCCGCAGTGCTAGCAGATGATATACAAAGAGCACATCGAGACCCATTTGGGAAAGACAAACTTAAGAAAAATCAGAGAAAAATCCTTGTTAATTTTAAAACTTACTCTCTCAAGGAAAGAATTCTGGCCGAGGCCCTTAAAAAGGGGGTATACAACATAGACGATTGGTCTTTCAGAATTAGATCCGATGTCGCCAAGGCCACCCAGGACAGGCAATGGCAGCTTGGACAATACATGTCCGAGTTAAAATCTCTTGGGGCAACAGTACAAATGAAATTTCCAGCTTCTCTAAGGATCATGTGGAGAAACAAAATGCACAATATTAGAGATCCAAGGGAGGTCGAACAATTAGTGATACAAATAAAGGAACAACAATAAGAAATTAAGTTACGGACTGGTAGGCAACGAGCTCAAAACGGGCAAATCAATTTGCCAATAGAATTAAGGGAGGCTTCCTCGGGGTGGGTCTCCAGAGATTATGTGAATCAAACAAGTAAAACAGTGCACAAGAAGGGTGGGGAGCAAAATAGGGGAAAAAAAAAAAAAAAATGTCCTCAAAACAAAAACAGGAAGGTGGAAGGGGTACTAAGGGTAAAAAATATATTCCCCAGCATGAAGAAAAAGGCAAATGGATGATTTTACGACCGTAAAAATTCTATCCTGGAATGTTAATGGACTTAGGAGTAAAAATCGAAGGAGGGTGATTTTAGAATATTTGAAATTGTCCGAGTGTAACATTCTGATTCTTCAAGAGACTCATCTGCTGAAGGAAGAATGGGAGGATATCATAAAAAATCTTAGATGGATAGATTCATATGTCTGTACGGATCAGAGATGCAATACAAAGGGAATAATCATCTTATTTAAACCATCTGCTAAAGCATCTATTGTAGCAAGTTCAGTTGACAAAAAGGGGAGATGGGCTATAGCCAATATAAAATTGCAAGGCTTCTCTTTCACAATTGTCGGCTATTACGGCCCTAATTGTGACGACTCTGAACCTCTGCAAAATCTTTACACTCAACTATTATCATCAACAACCCCCATAATCTGGGGGGGAGACTTTAATATCATTCTAGATTCAAAACTTGACAGACAGCCTCCAAGGAAAGAAACAAATCTACCAAATATGAGAAGATGGATATCTTTGAGCATTGAAGATCTTGGTTTGGTGGATATCTGGAGAGTAAAAAATCCCGGAAAAAGGGATCCACCTTTCAGAACAAAAGGCTGGGCCACTCCTCCCGAATTGACTTCTTCCTCCTAGATTCCAGCTTAGGATCAAATACTACTCGAGTAGACCATATTCCAGCACATCTATCAGACCACTCTGCAATAGTCCTGGTCCTACAGATGAAAAATAACAACGTTCCAGGGCGCTGGACAGTAGATCGCACGATCTTCCTAGACAAACAGACTATAGATTTTCTTAGGACGGAGACTGTAGAATTCTTCAAGATCAATAAAAAGGTGACGTCACCTCAAATAGTCTGGGACACCTATAAGGCAGTTATGCGAGGCAAAGTCCTAAATATTGCAGCTTGGAAAGCTAAAACTAGTAAATCCAAGATTAAGCTTATGGAGGGCGATTTAAAAAATCTTGACACCAAACTTGAAGGAGAATTATCAGCTCCGAATAGAGCACAACTGACTGCTGAAAGAACTCAAAAAAAGGTAAATCTAACTGATCACTTAGAGTCTAGATTAAAGGAGAAATGGGAGATGAGTAAACTTTCGCACCACGAATATGGTGAAGGCTGTGGGAAGTTACTAGCATGGAAATCAAGAACTGAACAAACTAGAAATAAGATACTCAAGATACGCAAGGGCCTCTCGGGAATATTTACAGCAGAAGACGCAGAAATTAGAGAAGAATTCCAAAATTTCTTCAGTGGCCTCTATAAAGAAGACTGCTATCCGACCGAGGCCCAACTCCAAAACTATCTGGAGTCAACAGACCTCCCCTCTATCAGTGAACAAGAAAGGATAGAACTGAATAAGAGAATAGAAGAAGAAGAGGTCAGAGAAGTTATTAATAGCCTCAAGAGAGGAAAAGCACCCGGACCAGACGCTTTGCCTAATGAATTTTATCAGTCGCTAAGCGAAGTCATAATTCCACACTTTACTGAATTAATGAATGACATTTTCATTAATAAAAAGAATCTCCCGACTTCATGGAATGAAGCGACTATCAGCATTATTCTGAAACCCGGAAAAAACCCAGACCTGTGTGAATCTTATAGGCCCATATCCCTGTTAAATTGCGACTATAAGGTTTATACACAAATCTTAACAAAAAAACTATCTAAAGTAGCCAGCCTCCTAATTGATAAAAACCAGAAGGGCTTTATGAAGGGTAGGCAAATTCAAGAATTAACTCAAGAACTTATCACAGCTATAGACTTAGCGACTCAGGAAAAACTCCCACTAGCTATCATCAGCTTAGACGCCGCTAAGGCGTTTGATAGGGTTAACTGGGCATATTTGAACGCAGTGCTGAATAGATATGAGTTAGGCAACAACTTTCAAGACTCAATCAAATCAACATATAAAAACCCATCAGCTAGAGTCCTAGTTAACAACAGTCTTTCCAACAAGATACAAATCATGAGAGGCACCAGACAAGGTTGTCCTCTGTCGCCACTCCTCTTTAATCTCTATATAGAGCCTCTAGCAACAAAATTAATGAACAACTTTAACATATCTCCATTCTCTTATAATGGATGGACGAAAAAAGTCGCTCTTTTCGCAGATGATCTGATGATATTCACAGATAACTTCTTAACATCCCTCCATGATATCGAGGTATCTATCAACCAGTTTGGTGCAATTTCTGGATATATGGTCAACCAGTCCAAATCTGAAATCATGGTGTGGAACTGTACTAACAACCACCCCTTGATAAAAACGAAAATAAGATATCTAGGCTTAGACATAATTACCGATATAAACAAAATTGCAGAAATAAATTTTAAAAGGCTACTTAGTGAAACTAGAAAATTGTTAAAAACTTGGAGTGGCCTACCGTTAACTTTTATGGGAAGGTCAAATATCATTAAAATGACAATATTGCCGAAATTCACTTATATTTTTAGCACGATCCCGTTGGAATTCGACAGAACATCATTAAAAAAATTACAGGGAGAATTAAACTCCTTTAGCTGGGCGAATAAATCCCCACGAATCGCATGGAAAAAACTTAGGAAGAAGAAAGATCAAGGGGGTATAGCTAGCCCAGACATATTACTATATTGCTGGGCCTTTCAGTTTAAATACGCTAGGATTTTATTAAATGACTACAAATTCTATCCATCCCACTTGCAAGCTACAACGAAACCTATGGGAAATTTTTTATACAAATTTGGCCACCCAAAATTCTTCAAAAAAATAAAGTTAAAGGTTCTCTTATCTGCAGCCAAACTGTGGACACAAATAAGAAGATTAACTAAAATCCCTTATTATAGCGAATATGCCCCGATCTGGGACTCTCCCGGCACGCCAGAATGCCTCCAAGATAGCCTCTCAACTCCCCTATTATTAAATGGGATTACTAGATGGGGGCAACTGATAAAGCAGGAACATATCATAGACTGGCCTCTCTTGGATACTACTATGGGAGGCTCCCTATCTAAATTCAAGTTCTATCAGCTATCCAGCTGGATTAAGACTTTGACGGAACACTATGAAGGAGATAGAGAACTCGAGCTCAAAATGCTTAACATCGGAGTCCAAAAGAAAGAAGTCTCTATATGGTACTGGTCACTTATAGAATCAGGTGAAGACAATCTTAAGACACTAGAGAAGATCTGGAATACCGCACTGCCGATGAGTGACATCGAAAACATATGGCAAGTATCTATGGGGAAATGCTGGGGTGTTATAAATCTGCTGCCTTAAGGAGGAACCACTTGTTCACTCTCCATAGAGCGTACTGGACGCCGAAAAAACTCTAAAAATTCAAAAACTCCGATCGGAAAAAATGCCCGAAGTGTGACGAGGAAGAGGTCGATGACTTGCATATGTTTCGGCAGTGCCCGCAGATCGATGTCTTCTGGAGAGAAGTGGCTAAAACCCTAGAGAAGGTACTTAAATATCCAGTTGACGTAAGTACCCACTTGGTTATCTTTGGGGTTAGAGAAGAAGGGCCAAATCTTGCTAAACTAACGAAAGAGCAAGAGAATCTGCTATTTTCACTAATTTTACTTGCTAGAAGGGAAATATGTGTGAATTGGATTAGATCTACTTCCCCCTCACATATGGGGTGGTTAAATAATGTTCATAGAATTTCACGTTTAGATAGAAGTGGGAGTGCGAACAAAAGATTCAAATTTTGGGAAATCTGGGAAACAGAGTCTTGATCAACTAAACCATAGGCTGCTTCAAAATGGGTCCAATGATTATGCAATAGCAATACACCAGAAGTCTTGACGACTGGAGTAGCCTGAATGGCTAGCTTTTCCCACCTTCCTCAAAAGGGTAAAAGAGATACAGTGTCCTTGGCAAAAAGGGAAAGAGAGCAACGTAAGTGCCAAGAGATCCCTGAGAAATCTCAAAACCCGGTATTGCACAATGAGGACCAAAAAAAAAAAAAAAACACCGTGAACCATGCAACTATGCTGGAACGCCTGAAGGAATTCAGAATTGGAGGGCTAGCTCTTAATCTACTGCAGTAATTTCTCACAGATAGAGAGCAGTCAGTCACCCTAGATGGCTTTGCATCTAAACCATTCTCACTGCTATGTGGTGTTCCCCAGAGATCATCTTTGATCCCTACACTTTTCAATATTTATGTGACAAGGTTGATCTTCTGTTTTGCTCTTTCCCCAGTGGCCTATGCAGAAGACACACAAACTGTTGTGTCCATCTCGAATGATGTTGATGTGGCAGCACACCGCTTTAACAACTGCATGGGTGCAGTCACAGAATGGATGAACAATAACACTCTCATGCTAACTTCGGACAAAACTGAGGCCCTTTTGTTCGACAAAGACACAACATTTTGGGACCAATCCCAGTGGCCCCATATGCTTGGCCCTCTTCCTATCAGAGCTTGCTGGTCAGGAATCTGGTAATTATCTTTGACCCCAGTCTTTCTTTTGATGCACAAATCAATAAGTTTACTTCCTCCTCTTATTTTCTGCTGCGCATTTGAAATAAATGTCTCCCTTTTGTTCCATATGAATTGCAGAAATCTGTGATCACTGCTTTCGTCCTATCTAGGGTGGACTATTGAAATTCCATATATTTGAGCAGTCACCATTGCTCTTTTAAAAAACTTCAAAGCCTACAAAATGTGGTGGCCTGGCTGTTGAAGAATATTCCTAACTTCAAGTCAGTCTCAGAGACTTTAGTTGAACTCCATTGGCTCCCTGTCAGGAAAGTGGTGTACAAAGCCTTATGGATGGCACATAAAACTCTGCATGACAAAGGTCCAGCATATTTTAATAGAAACTCCCCAGAAGAACCCTTGTGGGGAGGAAGGAGCTTTATTCACATTACATGTAAACTGTTGAACAATTTACCCTACCAGCTTAGATCTCAGTCTAATATGTCCAGTTTTAGGAAACATCTGAAAACGTGGCTGTTCTCTCATGTGATTTGAATCAGATATAGGCCGTTCCTGGAGGTAAATGTTTGGTTCTCTGTCAGCTCACATCTTAACATAGCAGACATTAGCACCAACAAACCATTGGCATTTATGTGGAAAATAAATATTTCAATACCAATATCAATATACCAAGGTCCTGCACTTCAAATGCTATTAGTGGGCTGCAGCACTGATTGTGCCACCCAGGGAAGTAGCCCTTCAAACCATTCTCAGGATTGCCACTGCAATGCCTGTGTGTGTAGTTTACTGTCACTTTGACTTGGCATTTAAAACTACTTGCCAGGCATAAAACTCTCCTTTTATTACAAGTAAGTCACCCCTAAGGTAGGCCCTAAGTGATCCTAAGGGCAAAGTGCCATGTAAGTGAAAGGTAGGACATGTACTTGTTTGTTTTGCATATCCTGGTAGTGACAAACAGCCTATTTCATTTTTCACTACTATGAGGCTTACCCCTCTCATAGGCTAGCATTGGGAATTCCTTAATACACTTTTAAGCTGTTATTCCTGATCAGAGAGGAGTAGCTATTTCAAGTTTGAAATGTTTGAAATGGTAATTATACTTTCTTACTGGTGAAGCTTGACTTAACATTACTGTTTTAAAAATACCACTTTTAGAACGTGTTACAGCAAACAAATGATGGACGGAATGCTGACAATGCAAACAGTCTCCACCAGTCAAAAGATCTGGGTTAAATCCATTGTTCTTTTGCCCACTGCGCCACCCCAGTTTTGACCCAGCCACATGCAAATCAGTCTTGACCCTGTGCCCCATGGCAACAGTCCAGAATGAACTGCCAGGCCAGGTCCTCCCTTGGTCCAAACTGGAATGGAATGGTGAGCAAAAAAACAATGGATTTAGTCCCAGATCTCTGTACTGGGGTGAATGTATGACATTGTTCTGCATTCTGTTCATCAATTGTTCTTTTTGTATTTTTCACTTTTAGAAAGTGGACATTTTTCTGTACCTGAGGGTCCCCGGAGGAAGGTGGGTCGTCCACGGAAAAGACAGTGAGAGGCAGCGGTCCATCCACATCTCCCAGGTCACCTGGCCTGGCACCTGGCCTTCATGTGCGACAGCATCACCTCATTGACTGACATCATCTGCCACATGGACCTGCTGGTCACAGTCTGCCTAATGATGCCAAACACTGTGATCTGGACTCTGATGACTTCAAATGGCAAGGATCCCATCTCCCCCTGTGAACTTTGTTATGTTATGTTACAAAAATGTATAGTTGCGGTTTCCTCAGTGGCCTGGGGCATGTGACTGCTTTGCGGTGCTGGCCATCAGCCTTGTGTTGCTTGGGATGCACAGTGTGTGCCATGATCAGGGATTGGTTCGCACCCCTCATGCCACATGTGTACTTACTATGCCATGAAGTGCATTGGTGCGTCCACAGTGGCAAATGTCCCTATGACTAAGGTGCTATTACTTGCCAGCATACTATGCCCTGTTCAACAAATCAAAGATGTTAAAATGTGTGTCTCTGTGACATGGTGCAGGTGTAGTGATGTTGTCCCACTTTGTCATCCTCACAGGTAACCGCCTACCAAAAGGGGAAGATCTGGAAGGTGGCCGTCAAGGCCATTCAATCGGTGGAGGGTCGCAGTCGGCGCCAGCCACAAGTGAGGAAGAGATGGCAGGACATCCGGTGCTGGACCCGGAGGATCGCCCGGGTCATGCTGAAGGAGGAGGCTCCCCGCAAGCATGGTGGGCGCCGACGCCTGACCCACCAAATGAAGCGTGTCCTGGCGGTGGTCTTCCCTGACCTGGATAGGCGGATACAGGAGTTACAGCAGCAGGAAGGGGGTAGGTACATGTGTGTTTGTTGTGTGTCATCAGCTTTTGTTGCTGCTCAGTCGCCTGGAGACACTGCCAGGGTATATATGTGCAGTGCATCTCCTGTTCCCCCAAGTCAACCTGTGCTGTTCTTCCTCCCTTCCCCTCCTTGACATGTGTTACCTGGTCTGTGTGTTATCACTATTGCACATGGTCATCTAGGCTGCCAGTTAATCAAGGTGCACACTGCTTTCAGCATCATGTGTGGGGGTGGTCTGCCTGTGCCCTGTCCTGTTCAGTCATTTGGGGTGCATAATTGTTGGCACTGATGCTGAGTCTCAACATAGGAGTGTGAGGTTTCAAAAGAACAGACTTGCAGTATGCATTACCAATGTTGTGGCCTCAGACATGATGTGCATGAGTGGGAGATATGCATAGTGCCGGGACGGTTGCTCCTGTTACAGTCAGCTCATTCCAGGACCATGGGGCAGTGTGCCCACTACAGTCCCCTGACACAGCCTGCCCTCCTAATCATGTGTGTCATCCAACACTGTGCACATTCACTGTGGGTTCAGCATGGCCCTGCCTCTGTGGCATTCTTCCCTGGACTAGGTTGTATTTTTCACATGTGTGCTACATGTGTCCACTGTACAGGGATACACCAGTTTGCTTGTGCATACTCACACTGGGCAGTGCCTGTGTGGCTATTCACAACAATCTGTTGAAGGTTGTTTGTGACAAATATGTTTTGCCAGCCCTACAAGGTGATGTTGTGTTAATGAAGCGAGTTTTCAAGCACAGTTATTGTAACCATGAATAAGAGGTGTCACTTCTTGATCGGTATCAGTCACATTGACTCAGGTATGGTTGGGTGTGTGCGGGAGGGGCGTACATGTTCAACCCTGATTTTTCATTGCCAGTTCTGACTTGTGTGTGATAATTCGCAGTACAGAAAGTCACCGTGCAGTGCCCCCGTGATGTTGGCCAGTGCTTAACGTTTGTGCTTCGTAGCCTGTGTCAGTTTTTGACAATCATGTATCCTGCTTGTACATTTTTTGCACCTGTGTGTGGTTCAGATGCTACACAGTTGTGACTTTGTGTGCTGACATCTGTGGGTACATTCTGGCTTGCCATGAGGGTGTCCCCACAGTACAGCTAGGCTTTATTACAAAACAATTGCAGGCCCATTAGCTTATTCATTGTCCTGGGTGTGGACATGTGTGCCACTCCACATGACAGTCAGTAGGTCATATGTGTAGCCAACTGTGTAATCAGGTGACGGATAGCCATGTGACAAATGACATTATTCAAGTTGTTACTCAGAGAAATTGTCCCTTGACAATCACTACACCTGTCAACATGTCTCAATGTTTCATATGCTTGACCTTGTTGTTTTGTTGTGAAGGACAATAATGTGCCTGCATGACAGATGTCTCCCAAGGAAGTGCACAAGACACCACCTTTACACTTTCCTGGGACCTGCTGGCACATTTTAAAGTAAGGCACAGTTTGATCAAAACTTGTTTAGAGTTCATACATATACATGTTCCCACAGTGTGGTTGCATTTAGGTTAGTCCTTGGTTGTTGCCGATACCAACTTACGAGTGTCAAGTCATCCAGACCACCATGGTGCCATGTATATGTACTTACTGATACCCCATTTCTGCCTAACAGTGGCTTATTTGAATGAGTCTGGCAGCTCAGACAATGACTGTGTACATGTAGTTTGGTGTGCACCTCCTTGTGTGACTTCTGTTATACAGACAAATGTGTGTTCTGTTCACAAAGTGGCACATTCACACATTCTAGACATGTCCATTGTGTAAAGGGTTGTGATTCTCCAGGAATCGCAATGTATTTCTTTGGGGTTTCCTAAGTGCTCACAGGTCTCTGAGTGTGGGGACACCTTCTGCATTGGCATGTGGTATTTGGCCTTGGGTGCGACATTACTGTTGGGTTCACAGTGAAGAAGAGGTGACATGCCTTCATAGTCTTGCTGTGCTCAACTGATCCCAGACACTAGCTTCTCAGGATCTTGGGATTTCAAGTTATTTGCTGTTGTGTCCTAATTTTCATTTTTTCCAAGTGGCATGGTGGGTCCACCACCTGGGGAGTGCAGGGCTTACATATGTGGGGAGTATTCTAGATGTTACTCATGATGCCTTTCCTGTTATGCACTGTTGCCTATTTTGTTTGGACTCATGTGTCAGATGTATACAGGTGACTGATTTTTTCCTGTCTCTTCACCTTGCCCACAGTATCATCGGAGGACACCAAGGGAGACACCGGCACAGACGTGGAGGAGGGATCGAGCACTGGTGCCACCACTGCTGAGGAGTCGGTGGAATCTAGTGGCACGGAGGGCGAGGGGAGTGAGGCGGAGGACCTGCCCAGTACCAACACTGACTACGAGGCTGACGGGTCTGAGGCTGAACTCCCTGAGGGGGCGGAGGCTGCTCCAACAGCTGGCAGCAGCACTCCATCCGTCACCGCCCCCTCCATTTCCATCACCGCCCTCCCACTTGCTCGGGTCCCTTCTGTCCATGCTAGGCGACCACATGTCTCCTTCGTGCCAGGCACCGCACCCCCTGCCCCTGTCCCCCCTGCTGCCCTCACTGCCGGGTCTGTGGACATTCAGCCACAGTTGCAGGTTGGGCAGACATCGATCTTGACTGTCATCCATGGCCACACTAGACTGCTGACCCAGATGGTGTCGTACATGGAGGGCATGTCATCAGCGATGTCTGACCAACGCATGTTGCTGAGGTCCCTGGACTCGTCACTGACGGCAGTAGTGAGTCACCTGCAGCGCTGCGTCCCCCCCTACCCCTGCACCATCCACAAGTCCCACACCCATGCCTGTCCCAAGCACACCAAGACATCCACACACACGCACCCCACCTGACACAAGCAGCACACCACCACGTAAGGGCAGGCGCACACCTCCTGAC
This sequence comes from Triturus cristatus, assembly GCF_964204655.1. Classification (NCBI taxonomy): domain Eukaryota; kingdom Metazoa; phylum Chordata; class Amphibia; order Caudata; family Salamandridae; genus Triturus; species Triturus cristatus. Next base: position 722,714,844 of record NC_140591.1, read on the forward strand.
ACGCACACTCAGGGGGAAGGAGGCACACCCACTGGGTCTGGGGCATACAGGCAGGCACGCAGCCACAGTCCTTGTCCACATGACTCACTCCCCAGTCCCTCCGATGTCACTCCCCTTGGCTCCCCTGCCCCAGAATCAGAGAAGGAGGACTACTTCGCTGGGCTTAGCCTCAGCCCCGCTAGTTCACCTTTCCGCAAACGGTCAAGGCACTCCACGGGTAGGGGAGTTAAGTCCCCCAGCCTGTCCACCACCTCCCCCAGTAGCGCTGCAGGCCATCCCTCTGACCCCCCCCCCCTCCTTGGGGCCTGTTGTTTCTCCGGGTGTAGGGGAGACGCTTGAAGATCTGGCAGAAGTGTGCAGCACCGAGCTCGTCTCCACCTTTGGCGCTGCCCCACCCCCTGTGGTGGAGTCGTCCGTCCCTGCACCCACCACACCTACACTTCCCCCTCCTGTTCCTGCGGTGCCTGGCCCTTCCCCACATGATGCCCCCCCAGTCGCTGAACCAGAGGTTTAGTATGTGAAGGCAAGCTAGTGGAGACGCATGGCCATGTGTACCCCCAAGGACTTCATATCTGGATTGGCCATTGGCCTTTGTAAATAGTGTTCTTTACTACATCTTATTTTTTCATGCTGAATAAAGCATTTTCTTTTCCGTTTTGAAAAGTCTTGCATTTCATGTATTGATGTTGATGCTGAGGCTCCAGGAGTTGGGGTTGTGGGAATGTGTTATGTTTCATGGAAATGTTGTAGTCTGCATCTCATGGGGTGTAACCTGGTATCTGTGTGCCCTCACAAGGTCTCTGCAAAGAATCTTTGGTCGTGTCTGCTCTTTGTGTTTGGAAACATTGTCCCTAGGAGTGTTCCTTCCTCTGTGGCACCTGACATCTCCCCTGCAGAGGGTTGCACAATAGTTGTGTTGCCCTGTGTCTATATTTCCTTTGTTGGTGATGGATCTCTTCAACTCTGGCCATGCCTGCTCAGCAATGTCTCCGGCTGCATCGTCTGTGCCATCCTTGGTACTCACTGTACTTGTGTATAGAGTATTTTGCCATGCTTTCATGGAGAAATTGTCCCTTTTCCGCACAATGCATGTGTGTAATCCCAGCCTAGCACACATATGGTACTTGTTCTGCTGGGTATTTGAACACCTGACTCCAACATCTTGGTGGCTGTCCCAGCACCTGTACATTCCTATCAGTCCTGGGATGTGCGTGACAGTGTGTGTTCCCTTTCATTCCTTTTTGAGACGGGATTTGCCAACTACAAAACTTGTATAGCTGTGTAAACCAGTCAGCTAGAAAAAGAACGGCCGGGAATTAGAGGCCCGCTACTTCAGGGCACAACACTTACTGCAGGGCAGCAGCTTCAAGTTCAACTTAAGAGCCTAAGGGCAGTGCGGTTGGCTCACCGCAGCCAAACCACCAACAACACCAATAACAACAAGAACAACAACAAGAACAGGAGCATCAGCGCCAAACTCAGCATAGGAATGGTTTCTACAGCAAGGGCTTAAGTTCAGTGCTGAGGCAAAGGCAAAAGAGGCCGAGCAAGATGGAGCACCCATGAGCATTGAGCGGGATGGTCCAGGCCTATCTGGATGACCCAACAGAGGTCTACTTTGATCAAAACCCATTGCTGTATTGATATGGGAAAAGGCGCCAATGGCCAGTGCTCAGCAGGCTGGCGATAAACTATCTGGCTTGCCCTGTCGCAAGTGTCTCTTCTGAGCGTGTTTTCAGTGCTGCTGCCACTGTTCTGACAGTGAGAAGGACCAGTTGCTCACCCCAAAATGTGGAGAGGTTAACCATGATCAAAATGAATCAACACTTTATACCACCGGATTACACCATACCTGAAGTAGCACAGCAGGATGATGATGACGACGACTCAGGTCATGGAAGTTACCTACTTCTGGACGAACCACCAGAGTTTGAGGATGAGCTCTACTTCCATGACAACTAGGCTCTTTCAATTTTCCAGTTACTTTCTTTCTTCCTTTGACGCCCCCCCAAAAAGATATGGCTAAGGAACATTATTTACTTTAATATTTATTTGTGTGTGTGACTGTCTTTCTGGTTCACAAATCTGTCCCCACCTGCGTACTCTTTTTATTGCCGGATCAGAGTTCCAACTGTGTGCGGTCAATGAAGAAGTAAAGTCCTCTCCTGACTCGCCCAAAAGCCATTTCTCTCAAGCCAGACATTGGATGGAGAATTCAAAAATGTGTGCCTGCCTCCAAACCTGGGCCCTGACTATCTATCTATCCTTTCCTAACCTAGAGGTACTGCCCCGGAGGAACAGGTAAATGATGACATGCATTTTACGATGAGTGATTGTTGTTTGTTGTGAATGCCTATTCTACAAAGTGACGCAAGTCAATCTTTCCCTTCTTGTTGTTCAATAACAAAATTGTACTGCGACAGGCTGATCCATTGCATTTTGAGTCGGAAGTGGACGAGCCTGGAGGACACACTCGGGAGTCGCACACTGTTTGTATGAACTCGTAGTTGGACACCATGACCACCATACTCGCTGTCAGACTCAGGTCAGGACTAGGAGGTCCAGAGATGATTGATGGAATAACTCAGGGCGTGCCACCAGAAGAAGATGGATTTTTTCTAATTCTCTGAAACCAACCGATTTGGATGATTGATGATGACTTTGAAGTGGCCTAAAGGTAAATAACAACAGAGACCAGACCTACATGTCTGTGTAGTGGTGGTGGGTGGTGAGTGTGGTGTGACTGACAGTGGTGCATTGATTTTTGACTTAATTTGGAAAATTCTATGTTGCTGTGTATAAACTATGTATGTGTTCTCAGTGCTGTCTGGCTCAAATTCAAAGCTAAGTGGAGTTTGGGTGGGGGTGGTCTGTTGTTGGAGCTAACTTCCAGAAACAGTCTTATTTAGCCATGCTGCCTCTGAAAGTCTTCTCGTTGCACTCCTCCTTATATAGTTTATCGTTTTGTTTTCTCCTTGATTTTCCAATATCCTTTTTGTTTTTCCATCTACAGGCCCTTTACCCTTTGCCATACAGGAAAAACAACTCACACTTACCATACCAATCAGCATCCGCTAGGCACCCAAGATTCACGGGCGGACAGTCCAATAGGAATACAGAAATGCAACACCCAATTTATACAGTATCCTTTTTTTCTCTTCCATCATTACGACTGTGTGTGTTGTTTATGTTTGCTTTGTACTCCTACAGATAATTTAATTGTATTTGCTATCTTTCTGAACCTGGTACAACAGAACATAAATATAATGTATGTAACATGAGCCTCTCTGGAGGCAGACAGACAATTGCATAATTAATATACTTCCCTATACTTGTCTAGTACCACTCATCATCATGCATGCATTTCTTTTTCCTCCCATGACAGATTTATGATGGTCGGCTGCCAAGATGAGTGTTGTCCATGTGTAGTGTTTGTCTTTGTCAAACCTTTCCCTTAATCCCCCTTCCCAACCATTCATCAAACCCCTAACCCTCTTCCTCCAGGCTGTGTGATGTATTGAGGTGTGACAATTTTTACACCATTAATTGATCACACACTTGGTGGGGCAGATGTGGTGAAAGCAGCACAAGTTAGTGCAGGCTGAGGAGAATCTTATTCTTAAGCTCATATAGCCCACACTGGCAGTATTTATTATATTATCCACCCCAGCACAGTGTATGATATTTTGTTTCAGAGGAAAATCTCATTGCCAGCATAATCATTCAGCCAATGTATTAATTTGCATCTAAAGTTAAGATTGACCACTTCATTCAGTTCATAGTATCTCATCATTGTTCAGATTAATTCAAATTTTCATTGCTTATCATACTCTGTTCTTGTGTCTGAGACTGAGTCTGTTCTAGTAGTCTAGTCTCTGGTGACTGTCATCAAGCTTGCATATAATAATAACTGCATTACCCTAGTTTTTGTTATTTTCCCTTTCGATGAATAGTCCCCAATCTCCGAGTCCTTATCCTACAGTTCTAGTTCACCTAGAAGGAAGGGGAACCTTGCTTCAGTTCTGATTACCTTGCCTTCAATATCATAAGAAATGCTAGCAATGCATGCTGCTACTACGACCACCACCATGATGGCATCTTGGGAAACCATGGAGCCCTTGCTTCATCTAATCAGGTAAGAGACGTGAACTGTGGTTGATTGATAATTGTTGAACGACAATCATTCTATACCATGTTAATTCACCCCTAGCCCCTCCGAGTCCTTAGGGGTTTTAATAAATATTATATAGTAGTAGCAGAGTAGAATGCAGAGACTAGGAAGAGTGATTAGTAGGACAAGGGAGGGTACCGCATCACTATTTTGTTTACACTACCAACAGACTTTTAAAGCTGGCTTTGGCAAAAGCAGCACTGAGAAGTAAAACAAACAATCAATAACCCTACCACATTTTTTAAAAATCATTCATAATCATAAAATGTCAAAGTATGAAAACTTTATTATTCCCTAAACAAAATACCAACCTAACAACTGGCCCACTCCTCTCCCTTCCCTAACCAATGCCCAAGTAGTATCCAAGAAATGTCAATAAATAAAGAAGAACCCAACAATCCCCCAACTCCCACCCACCCACCCAAAAACAGATTAAAAGGGGGCTGAAGAGAGCACTAACGGTGGGTTAAGAACTTCTCGATATCCGCCAGCCATCGCATGATGCGGGGCTCATAATGGCAGAAATAAGGGGGAACAGCAGTGCTGGTGGGCACCTATTGGACCGCGGTGATGGTGTGGTTGTTTGGGTCTGGATGGGGCCCGGGACATCTGCAGAAGCTTCTGCCTCATCCTCCTCGCCCACCAGCAGAAGCTTCTGCCTCATCCTCCTCGCCCACCAACCGCTGGTACTCAGCCCTGATGGCCTCCATTTTCTGCTGCCAGGTCCAGACTGCAATCTTCTGCCTGGTCGGTGGAGCAGCAGGAGTAGCTACATATCAAGAAAGAAAAAAGTCAAATTGTAAACAATGCTCCTAGCAAAACACAGAAAATTATGCCATGGGTATGGAGGGAGGTGATTGATGATGGTTGGGTAGAAACGATACATAAAGTTGTGCTTGAAAACTACTGTGAGTCCAGGGAAGAGTCTGAAATACCACCTACTCAAACATTTGAATAAACAAACCTCGAAAAAAACGTTCCAGGCAAGTAAAGGTGAGACAAACACCACTATAGAGGAGCACCACAGTTGCTTATCCTCCTTTCCAAGGATTTTTATATTCATCATTGCATTGTCCTTCAAGTATATTATTTTTTATTCTTCACCCTTGGCTTTGCTACTCACCACCATTTAAGATTTTTTTACATTCTTTTAATCCACTCTTTACCATTGAAACGACCCATCCATCTATATAGCCAAGCCATCCATCCAAAGTTCCAAACATGGCTCTCTGTCTCACTCTAGTCTCATGATCTCAAGTACAAACCTTTCAGCAACATACATTTGTCACTTGACATTTAACCACCCATGTGTCCTTAAGTTTGACATGCAGACTCTGAGACCATCAGAAATGCTATTATTGTCCACCCCTGCAATCAGCAACAGAAGAAACAAAACATGCTACCACTACTCCCTTCCATTCCATAAGAAAAATCAAATTACTCATATTCCGCTTATTATGAATGAACTCCAAACTTCTCTCCTAATACTTTCAGTTGGAAGTAAGAAACATAGTACTCTAACCAAAGACTTCCTCTTGCTTTCTACCAAGCTACATCAAATCTTATCTTCTTTGTTTGGTGCAAGATTGTGTTGCCAACAACAGCACATTTAGACATGCATGAGTGTTACTCTCATTCCTCTGCACTCCCTCAAGCACTTACCTCTGTGATTCATTCCTTTATTTCTTCTCTTTCTTATGCATTCATCACATCGTTGGACAGTAGGTATATTCTACCAACATGACCGTAAAAATAGTTTTTGTTGTATCATGTAGTTTCATAGTTAGTTGTAGCATCTGACATTATTTATCCTTATGCATATCCATTCAGTTATGTTCATTATCCTCTGAACTCCTACAAATGCTCTCTGGCCTGATGATTACCGTCATTTCAAGTAGACTCGATACGCCATCAGGATACTTACAGCAGTGAAAAGACAGTTTTTTTATTTCTCCTGCGTATTCCTGTGAACTCTTAAATCCTTTTTGTACACTTCACAAAATTAACAGTTCATGGTCCACTGCTTTAGTTTTTCTTTTTTCTTACATGTGATCACTTTTGCAGGCAATCATTTTCACCAGCACCATGTCTTCACGTTATTCACCGGGTGTATGTTTTTAATCTTATACTACTTCTTTAAATGTACATTCACTTCTTTTGAAATATGTTACAGACTCATATTTTCTTCAGACATTGTTGCTTTGTTTTGTTCCCTTCATGTATGTGATTTGTCTTTTACATCTGTCGTCTCACAGGTACACTTTTTGCACCTAAACGATTTATATATATATATATTTGTATTGTAAATTAAACCTGTTTGAACGTTTTTTCTGACATCACTTTTTAAACATTTCTGATTCTTTTCAGCAATGTTTACACTTGTCCAACTGGGTCCATGGGTTGATTCTGTGGGTTTTATGTGTTTTTTTTGTATATGTGAGTTTTTGTTTTTATTTTATTTATGTATTTTCAAAAGTAATGAACAAACCCCAAGCTGCGCAGTGCGTTGCTGAAGGCAGTTGATCACTATTTTCAGGATAATCAGGGTTCAGTTGACTCTGCGGTGTCCTTGTGGGAAGCGTTTAAGACCGTATTGAGAGGGGAGGCCCTTTCCTTGGTAGTGGCCGCCAAGCGGCGGAGAGACGCCGAGGTGACGCAAGTTGAGGACGAGATTGCGGCTTTAGACGTGGCCTTGGAGGAGGAGGTTGCAGCGGCCACACTGCATAATTTGAGCTTGAAGCAATTGGAATACAGGGATCTGGTGACGAACGCTGCCAAGACCCTCAGTAGGGAGCAGCAGGGTCGATTGTACGATGTTGGTGACAAGGCCGGGAAACTGCTGGCGTGGTTGGATAAAAAAGAGCACGTTAATCGAGTGGTGCCGGAGTTGTCGATGGATGGGGGAGAGGTTGTCGCTGACCCCGACGGTATAGTCCAGTGTTTCTCGGACTATTTTCGTACGGTATACACCTCGGTTTCGGATAGGCCGACGGAGGACTCGTGCGACCTTCTGCGTGATATTGCTCTGCCCTGCCTTTCTGCCATAGATAGGAATGACCTTGATGGAGATATAACTGTTGACGAAGTAGCGTGTGCTATCCGTGCGTTGTGATCGGGTAAGGCCTCGGGCCCAAATGGTTTGCCGATTGAGTTGTATAAGCTTCGTCCGGATAAGTTTGCTCCTCACCTGCGCGCCATGTTCGTGGAGGCGCGGGTGAATGGGTTTCTTCCGCTTGATCAACGACTGGCGACGATTGTGGTAATACACAAAGACGGTAAGCCCCGGGATAAGTGTGGTTCCTATCGGCCGATATCACTTCTTAACGCCGAGCCGAAGATCCTAGCCAAGATCCTTGCTAACCGCCTGGTCCGGGTGCTTGGAGATTTGATCCACCCGGACCAGTCGGGCTTTATTCCGCACCGTAACACTGCACTGAATCTTAGACGCCTTCATGGAGTGATTGCTAGGACGGGCACGATGCGAGAGCCGGCCATTGTGGCGGCCCTCGATGCCACGATGGCTTTCGATACGGTGGAGTGGGCGTACCTGTGGGCCGTGCTAGCCAAGTTCAGCTTCGGGCCTGGCTTTGTAGGCTGGGTGAGGTTGCTTTACGAGGGGCCCCTTGCTAGCGTCGTGGTGAACGGGCGGGCGTCGACACCGTTCGAGCTTGGGAAGGGCACCCGGCAGGGCTGTCCCCTGTCGCCGTTGTTGTTCGCCCTTGCTCTCGAACCGCTGGCGGCGTGGATACGAAGGCACCCGGATATACGTGGGATTCGATGGTCGCCTGACCACGAGGACCGTATTTCGCTTTACGCCGACGATATTCTGTTATACCTCACCTCGCCTAAGAAATCTCTCATAGTGGTTTGTGACGTCTTGACTTCTTTCGGTAGGAATTCTGGTCTTGTTATTAATTGGGGAAAGTCATACTTGTATGTCCTGTGTGGTGATGTCCCGCCCGTCCCGCGCGACTGCTCGATCCAGATCACCCGGCAGGGCTTTTTGTACTTAGGGATCTATATTTCCACTGACCCCACTTTACGATACGAGAGAAACTTGCTCCCTCCCTTGGCACGGTTGCGGCGGGACGTGGCGGGCTGGCGGCGGTTGCCGCTTTCCCTCCTTGGCCGCGCCGCCCTGTTTAAAATGATGTCTCTTCCCCGTTTCCTCTATGCCTTGCAGAATACCCTTGACTTGGTCCCGGCCAGTTATTTCCGAGAGGTCGAAAGCCTCCAGCGCGCGCTATTGTGGGAAGGGCGACCGCGCGTAGCGATTGCTAAGCTGACGCTTCCGTGGTATGACGGGGGTATCGCGCTTCCAGACATTCGGCGTTATTATTCGGCCACTCAGTTGAGCGTGATTAACCATGGTGTCTATGGTCCGGCGCTGAGCCCCAGCTATGCCATGGACCGGTGGTTGCTGCGCGGGGGTAATTACCACAGAGCATTGTACTCGAAGTCGTTGGACTTAACCCTTACGGGGCCCACCAGGGTGGCCGTGCACGTGTGGAAGGTGGCGACGGACTCACTGGGCTGGAAGGGTAAGCTTACCCTTGCCACCCCGTTGTTTGACTCCGATAGTCTGGGCAAGCTTTGGCATTCAAAAGGGTTTGAGAAATGGGACCTGATCGGTATATCCAGGGTTGGAGACCTTTTGGTTAAGGGTAGAGTGAAGTCATTCGAGGAGCTGCAGAAGGAATATGAGCTGGGGAGCACGGAGTTCTTCCGATACGCTCAAGTGTGTCACGCCTTGCGGTCAGTCCTTGTAGAGGGGGAGACGGTGCCTGAGTCCTCTCCATTAGAGGACCGGATCCTGGATGGCCATATGCCAGAGAGTACGATCTCTCTCATTTATAAGAAACTAATTAATGTTCGGGCAGATCTTCTTCTAGGGTTGCGCGATCAATGGACTAGGGATGGCCTCGAGTTAGATGATGAGGATTGGCAGTATGCAGTTTCTTCTCCCAAAGAGGTCGCGATCCCTGCGCGCCTGAGGCTGGTGCAGCTTAAAATACTCCATAGAGTTTACGTGACAGGGCCTAGGCTGGTCCATATGGGTTTCTCTGAGGAGGGCTTATGTAAGAGAGGCTGTGGCATGGTGGGCACCTTCCTACATATTATTTGGGAATGCGGTGCGATCATGGAGTTCTGGAAGCGAATCCACGATGTGATGAGGGAGGTGACGGGCATCGTCATGCAGCCGGAGGCGAGGTGTTGTCTCCTGAATGTTTGGGGTCCTACTGACCACGACGCGGCACAGACTCAGTGGGTGACCCTTGGGAACATGGTAGCTAAGCGCGACATTGCTCGCCTGTGGGGCTCTACTAGGCCTCCTACATTGACAGAGTGGATGGAAAACATGGATTGGAGCATGTTTAGGGAGAAGACAGTGTATTGTGCTCGAGGGCGCCCCCGGAAATGGCACACCGTATGGGGGCGATGGAACCAGTACAGAGGGGGCATATGCCTGCCCCCAGACCCGGACCCGCCTGAGGAGCAGCTCTCCCCTTAGCATTCTCTCTGGCTTTATATTCTTTGCTGTTATGTGTTTGCCTTCTTGAGTCTCTGCCTTCCCCTCCTTTCTCTTACTATAGACCTGTGTCTGATGGACGAAATGGGGCTCGCTCCCCCTGATGGGAACCCTCTTTGTGCTTTAAGTACTTATCGCCTTGCTTGTGTTTGGGTTTGGGTTTGTGTTTATTTAAAATAAACCTTTTGATTCTCCTATCAGTGAAATGTGGACGTTCGCTTGTGTTGCGCTTCTAAAGCTGCCGTACCTCCGGGTTGTCGGCTGAATAGCTGTGTCCCTGACTTACATGAATAAAGGATTTATAAAAAAAAAAAAAAAAAAAAAGTAATGAACAACATACAATTAATCAGATCAAAGCAATGGTACAGCATGGACATATTATATCACTCACTTTGCAGAACATAGTATCACAGCGTTCCATAGTGCAGGATCATATAGACATGGCAATAAACTAAAAATGCACAAGTGTATGATTGCGGAAAATGAGGTGTTTCAAGCTAGGGGGTGCCCGAAGAAATGGGATAGGAAGTGAGGCAAGTGGAATACTTACCAAGGAGAAATATGTGTGTGCTCAACAACAGAACTGGAGATGCAACGGACAGAAAGGCGTAGTGAAAATGCACCAGGATAGAACGGACTGTCGAATTGGGTTGATAATTGTAAGTGATCCAAAGTGCCCCTTGTCTCTTGCTTTAATACGTGACTTGTTGTTGTTTAATTCAATAAAAATATATATTTTTTTTTAATGCATTATGTGGCAATGTAAAGTAAGGCATTGTTACAAAAACAGAATGGGCCTCAAATGGCAGTTATAGACAAAAGATAGGATGTGAGCGGACACCAGATATCTCGTGGTTTGGACTTTGTAGGCAGTTCTTCCGCATAGCACTTGAGCTGATCTCGACAGTAATTCAGATCCTGTAACCATAATTTAGTGGTTGGCCCAGGCCTGCCCCCCCAGCAGATGGAAACCATGCGTTTAGCCAGCAATAGTGCTATGGCCACAAACTTCCTATGAGCCACCTTAATTTTAGAGATTTTACCCAACATAAACACTTGTGGGTTACATTCTACATGCTCTTCAACCATCAGACATAACATTTGTGTGACGGAACACCAGTATTCATGCACCTTGGGGCATTCCCAGGCCAGATGATAAAAATTTACCCCAGGCGTGCCACAAAGTTTGCAATTGTCAACATCCCGCAACCCATATTTATGGAGCTGAGCTGGAGTGTAGTATAGCTGATACAGCTGATATAAGTATTTAAAGTGCACTAATCGCAAATTGCCGTCAACTGACCAGTTAAGTGGCAGCTGGCAGACCACTCATCTTCTGACAGCGGAGCAGGTAGTACGGCATTCCATTTCACCAGTGCAGATGCGTGCATCGCAGTTATATCCCTCTGTGATGCCTGATAAAGTCTGGTGACCAGTTTGGCTCTAGATGTGGTAGTATACATAAGTTGCAGTGCCTCGAGGGCCAGTGGTTCTTCAGGAAAGCGTGGATAGTGCGCACGCATAGCGGAGCGCAGTCTAGTGTACACAAATAGTTGCATAGCAGTGGCCATTCCTCGGGCATTTATATTCCCCGAGTCTACTAATTTACCCCCAGGAAATACATCTCCCATGATTGATATGCCCAGGTCTGTGAGGGTCTTCAATGTGCCAATTTCCCTAGTGACAGAGAGTTCTGAGTGATGAAATAGTGGCATGCTAGGTGCATATAATGGCAACTTCTGTGCTCGCTTGCCCAATTCATGCCAGGCCCTAGATGTGGTTTGTACAGTGTTGAACTCCCCTTTTTCAAATAGTTTGTGTTTATTGACAATCATGGCTTTGAGCGGTATCGGGTGCACCGCGCCCGCCTCCACCGCCACATGAGGAATATATGCAGGGTTGTGTTGCCAATATTAGACGTAGTGCGCCTGCGCACAGAGATAGTAAAGATGGAAGTTGGGCGCCGCAAACCCCCCCAGTCATAAGGAAGAGTGAGCACCTCCCACTTATATTGTGGTTTTTTACCTCCCCAGGCTAATGTAATTAAAAGAGAGTGGAGCCTGTCAAAGAAGAATCATGTTAAGGTTAAGTGTACAGGAATGTTTAAAAAAAGATACAGAAAGTGTGGAAGGATTACCATCTTCATCAGCGCTATACGATCCGCAAAGGACAGAGGCAATTTAATCCAACGGCTCATTTGTCCCTCTAGTCGCGTGATGGCTGTGCCATAGTTGAATTGTAAGACAGCCTGCGGATCTCTATGGAGCCAGATTCCTAAGTATTTTACAGTGTCGGTGCACCATGTTAGGGGGTATTCCATTTCAAATTGATGTGTACAGTCCGTAAGGGGCAATATAATTGATTTAGACCAGTTGATGCCCAGTCCTGAAAATCGTTCAAATCAAACATATTCCCGTATAAGCTGCACTAGGTATCTTGCAGGGTCGCGAACATATAGCACCATGTCGTCAGCGTACATGGAGAAAGCAAGAGGACATTGTAAGAATCGTAAGGCAGTTTGAGCATGATGCTGCCTTCGGATACAGGCTAAGGGCTCAAGAATGAGAGCAAACAACAAGAGTGACAACGGGCACCCCTGTCACGTGCCCCGCTGAATCCGAATCTTCTCCGATAGTTGCCCATTAACTTTAAACCGTGCTACAGGATTGGTATACAACAATTTTATCCAATTATTAAAAGCAAAAGGGACTCCTATGCGATGTAAGGTGGCGATCATATATGACCAGGATATCGAGTCGAAAGCTTTTGCAGCGTCAAGAAGCACCGCCACAGCTGGCAGAGTGGGCTCCAGTACAAGCATTGCAGTGAAAAGCGTATGCAAATTCTGGGATGTAGAATGTGTTGGAACAAACCCCGATTGGTCAGGAAGCACCATAACAGGAAGTATTAACTTTAGTCTATTTGCCAATACTTTCACTAGTATTTTTACGTCGGTATTGATTAAGGTTAGTGGCCGATAAGAATCACATCTGTCTGGCTGCTTATCAGGTTTCAACAGCATGATCACTAGCGCCTCGCGTAGGGTGGGTGGCAGTCATTGAGTTTCATACGCCTCTTCATATACCTGAAGGAGGCAAGGGGCCAACTGATCAATATATGCTTTGTAGAACTCCGCTGGCAACCCATCCGTGCCCGCAGACTTCCCATTCAGCAAAGCGGTAATTGCATCTCATACTTCATCTAGTCTGAGCGGTGTCATAGTGCGTATCATCATCTGCAGTAAGCGCCTTAACCGTACAGGCTGAGGCTCCATTATGCGGTTAGCTAATGTTCTTCCCGGACAGCCACCTTCCCCATAATAACGCGCTTTGCACCTGTGTGATAAATGATTGATCTCTTGATCAGCCATTTCATTATATTCTACAATGTTCCCTTTAATGAGCGCTAGAGTATTGGGATCTGCTTGGTCGCTGTATTCGTGCTCTAAGTCAGCCAACTCACGTTCGAGTGCTGCCATAGTGCGATGTAGTGATTTTAGAACCCCAGCCTGAAGGCCTATGCATGCCCCCCGAATTGTCACCTTAAAGGCCTCCCAGAGTGTCTCCATAGTTCGGACAGACCCAGTATTAATTGAAAAGTAATCAGTTATGGCCTCACAAATCCCTTCTTGAAAGACCTGATCTAATAGTGAGGACGACTGCAGCCGCCATTGAAAGGGAGGAGGGGTGCTTGATGGCAGCGTCATGCTAAGAACTACTGGGGAGTGATCAGGCAATGTTCGAGGTAAGTGTTTAATCTGTGTAGTCCATGTGCAGACCTCCAGGGTACCCAGCCAGTAGTCGATGCGAGACCAGGACTGATGTGCATAGGAGTGACATGTGCCCTCTCTAGTGTGTGGGTGTCACAATCTCCATATATCCGTGAGTCCTAGTGTACACATTCCATCATGCACTGATACAGCAGCTTTCCTGGGGTGGAGCAGCTGCAGTCACCCGATCCATTGCAGGATCCAACACCACGTTAAAATCTCCACCACAAATAAGAGCTGATGAAGATAGTTTGCAGAGCTTACCCCATAAGGTATAAAAAAAATGCAGGGTCGTCAACATTGGGTCCATAAAGATTCACGATGGCCAATTCCATGTTATAAAGTGTTCCCTGAACAATAATATATCTCCCTTCATCATCCTCGTCGACATGAGTAGGCACAATGGGGATGCCTTTCTTCACCACGAGATACGCATACGAGAAATATGAGGCAGCCAACCTTACCCCCGCTCACCTTGTGGCTATATGCGAGACTGCTTGCTTGGTAAGATGTGTCTCCTGTAATAAAGCAAGCTGGATATGGTGTCGGTCTAAATAAGACAAAACCTGCTGTACCTTTTTAGCATTATTGAGCCCTCTCACAATCCAACTTACCCAGAAGATTGTAGAACGTTTGGAGTCAGCCATGCCTATAGATGTAGGTGATAAAGTCAGTGTAAATGTTTAGGAAAGCTGTGTGACACATGTCAAGTCCTGCCCACATACTATAACCAATACTATCACTATGTAAATGTGCTCCCCAACTGACCCCCCACCCACTGCAGCATTGCAATCATGCCGCGAGTGGCCCACCCATAGAACCAAAAAGTATATAAGCATTAGTATCCCTGAATCAGATGTAATGCGAAACAAAGAAAATAGATACAACCCTCTTGGGGCTCCAACCGGGGCCCAACCTGAAGACAAAACATGTTGGGGAATACCCATAATGTGGGATGCTAGCAGCCATCGGCTCCCCGTAGAACAGGGTGAGTCGAGACAGGTAAAGTTAGGCTAACCAGCCCAGGGCCTAGTGGCAGTTAACAAGGATACAAGGCAGAAGGCCCTTTGTGCAGCAATACCAAACATTAAGTGTCCCATCGTATCAGAAGTGTATATTACTTACAGTGTGCATACAAAAAATCACACCCAACAAGGAAGTCCTTTAAATGTCCAACATAAATCAGGAGCTACTCCGCAATCAAAAATAAACCAAACATGGTATAGACGATCTCCCCCAAAAGCAGGTGTAACTTAACAATTAGGTACAGTGAACAACATAAGTCTCACGTGCTCATCCTTTAGAATCTGTGTCCACACCCCTCTCTCGTAGTGTCTCCTGCCACTCAATCCGCCGGGTATATTGAAGCGCTTCCTTAGGTGTCGTGAAGATACGTGCCTTCCCAGCATGCTGAATCCGCAGACGAGCAGGGTAGAGTATTGCGTACTGAATATGTAAGGACTGCAATTTCTTTTTGACTGTCTGGAATTCACGGCGAGCCTGTTGCACGGAGACGGTGAACTCGGGGAAGAATTCCACCTTCATCCCTTGGTAGTCAAGATTGCCCTTTTCTCTAGGTAGACGGAGTTCAGTATCTCGGTCACAGTAATTTAAAAGTCTGGCAATAATGGGACACGGCGGGGCACCCGGAATTGGTCGAGCAGCCAAGGAATGGTGAGCCCTCTCGACAATGAGGACCTTAGAGAAGTGCTCCGCTCCCAGCAGGGTTGTAAGAAGCGTCTCGACATATGCCTCCATGGGACTGGTGTTGGTGGTTTCCGAGATTCCCGTTATGCGGCGATTGTTCCATCGTGAGCGGGCTTCAATGTCCTCATTCTTTGCCCTTATCACCTCCAATAACTTCTCCATGTTGATACACAACGTGCTGACAACCTCCACGCGATCTTCCGTAGTTGAGATGCGCTGCTCCACCTCTGTGATCTGCGAGATATGTGAGTTGAGGTGATTGATCTTAGCATCAATGGACTGCAAGCTTTGTTGCATATTTAACATATTTAACATCAATCGCTCCAGCTTTGTAGTCGTTCCGGATTCAGGATCCGGATCTGTGTCCAAAGCATTCGGGGTGTGAGACTTATTGTGTTTCTTGACTTCGAAATGCAGTTTGCTCTGCTGCTTGTCTGTCCTCCCCATGATTAGCTGCTTTTAATTGCCAATGTAGTTAACTGGGGTACCTCATGGGTAGCGGAGCACGTGTGTCTGGGCGGCCACAGGATGCGTTGATGGCAATGTATGCAGAGTTAGCCCAGCTTTATTTACACTCCGAACGTTAATACGTGAGTGGGATGAAGGTTGCAGGAGCTAGTGGTTGTCCAGGTATGTTGTTGTCAGAACAGCACCGGCAATTTGCGCTATTGCTGCAGCAGAGGGAGAGGAGTGCACTCTGGCCCAGGGAGCCCGATGCATACCCTATTCTCCTCACCTTTTGATCTTCGTCTCCAGACCTTCAACAAGCGCCGCTCGCAGATTGCGCTACACACTGCAGAGACCCAGCTGAGATTGCAACCGACGCCAAGCGCTGTGACGATATGAAATCTGTTCAAGCACTGCTCTCCACCGTGAACGCCGTCAGCAAGGGTGTCACACTCGGTTCCCAGCTGGAAGCTCCGCTAATTGATGCCACACAGAGAGCTATAGATTGTCAGCCGTTGGGGCTCGGCAGCTGGTATCACATGGACCTCAATGCGGGTGCCACTGCGCATAAATGTCAGCAAGTCACTTTGGGACAACAATCAAGTGAGTGCGCGGTGGAGGAGTGCTCGTACGGCGCACCACTCAATTCTGTAGCGCTAGTCACAAGCAAGTAGTGGCGGCAATAGAAACGCCTCACCTCACTGTTCGATGACGTGAATTGGTGATAATCGATGCCACGCAGAGAGCTGTATATCGTCAGACCTGTAGTGGGGGGTAAGCAGCTGGTAACTCAGAGTCCGCGGTGCGGGCGCGTCCATGCATTAATGTCCGGGAAATGTCCAGGAGGTAGCCGCCGCACAGAGGGTGGCGCAAGGCGCTAAGGGACAACAGTCAAGCGAGTGTGCGGAGGAGGAGTGCTCGGACAGCTACGGTACTCGGCTCTGCAGCATAAGTTCCAGTCTCACAGCCCCCAAAGCACGTAGTGGCGGCAATAGAGACGCCTCACCTCAATGTCTGGTGGTGAGAAATGGCGGCCGCCCAGCACACCCCAGAACCAGCAAAGCGCTGTAGACAGATGATCCGTAGTGCAGCAAGGGCAGACCAGCAGGCAGGCAGGGCAGTACTGCCAAGTGTGCAGGAATCACCACTTTAGGGAGATGAAATCAGCAGTCTGTTTCATCCGGGGCCGCCATCTTGTGTAAAACGAGGCGTTGCGGTGCTTGAGCTGTCAGGGACATCTGGCAGCTAATTTAGGGAGCACAAAGCGTTCCTCTTATCCTCAGGAGCGTTTATTTGCCACTTTCAGCCGTGGATGGCGCCAGTGTAAACGGATATTAGACGGATAGTTGTCCCGACCAGTAGAGCAGCACTAATTTGCGGCCATCTTCCTCCGGGCTCTCTAGCGCCCCCGTATATGTACATTTTTCGATAGTTTCATGTTGTTGTGTGATCAACTGAGCCCTTTTTTCTCATTTCCGATTGACTTGAAAGAGAGGTACAGGGAGAGGCCACTGATGGATGGCTTTAACTCTGCATAAATTTCTTGACAAAGATATCACACCTGGGAAAGACAGAACTGCAATTTCTCTTTTGAAGCATTGTGCCCTTTATGAGACAATTTGGTGATGAGATAGACAGGGTTGATCTTGCACTGGTGTAGAGTAACTGATGCCTAAAGCAAATTATCAATATATTGGACTGAAGTAGAACCCTAGGGGCAAATCAACATTTCTATATCATTCTTTAGGGTTGAGGGAAAAATTGAAATTTTAATCCGCAAACATTGAAATCCTGGGAATGTGAATAAGCATAGATAGTGACTCTCCTCATGTATTGGGATGGAGAAGAAAACAGAATAGAGTTCAACCGCAGTAAACCATTGGCAATTCTTGGGATGCAAGAAAAGATGGGAGCAGGATTTGAGACCACATGAAAGCCTGGACTAACTACGTTGATTAAAGGACCTACAGTCCTTTATGAACCTCTACATATTGGCCTTCCCTGTCTTGCGTATCAGGAGAATTGGGAAATTTCATCACTAAAACCCCTGGCTTAATCAAAACTACTACTAAAAGGCAGATTCTGTCCTACCCTTAGGGTTTTAATAGGTACCGAGGTATTCTAGGTAGCTTCTTCTGTGGATAAACCTTCACCTTTACTGGTTCCATTGATGATATGAACCCCTTCATCCCCCAGTGTTGGCCCCTATAGACTACAACTTGGGTAGTACCTCTGACAGCAATTGAGTTTAATTGGAAAACATGGCAGTTTGGTATCACACAACAGTGAAAGTACTTCATTGTGTCGTTGATGGGGTATATTTAAGAACACTCCTTCCTGAGTGCATAATGCAGTCCAATTTAATTTTCAAGGAATATCTCTGCCTAGCAGATTAACTGGGGAGGTTGGGCTAAGCAAAAAGAAATGTTTATCACTAATGAGTCCCAAAAGATGGACACTGGGTCAGAAATATAGTGCAGAACTCGTTGGTTAGAAATTCGAACTGTGTCTATGGACATGACCAAGAAAGGTAAAGTGGGAAATTTTGAGTTTTTTCATGCTGAATAATTAGTGCCTTTGTCAGTAAGACAGGTAGTATGTTTACCATTCATTACATAATTTACATAGGGGCCCTTTTGATCTACTAGGATTAAGGTACTGATGATACAGTTGGAACCTCTTGGACTGTCCTAAAATTAAGGAAAAGAGTTTTGAGTAATCTGATGAAATTGAGACTTATTGGGGAGAACTGGCAACTTAGACACAATGTTCAGGCAGGTTATTTTCCAATGCCCCACCTGTCCATAATCAAAACATGATCCCCTCACTCCCAGGGCCTCCCCCCTGTCCTTTCCATTGCCCATCTCAGTTGTCCTTTCTCTATTCCCCCCCCCCCTTGTTTCTCATCTTCTTGGGCTTCCAGTCCGACACCTTCAAATTTTCTCTGCATAGTTTGCAATTCCAGCAACATCAGTTTTGATTCTCCATTCTCTTTCTTTCTCTATGGTGAAGCTACACAATGATTAGGGCCCATCACCAACTCAGACAGTGTTCTAGTCTGCAATCCAATGCCGGTGAGCATTAACTGACTTCTAACATTCAATAACAATCCCTATTCAAAAGTAACAGATACAGCTTTGGGAGCATGCAGGAAGTGGTTACAATTTCTCACCAGGCAGATCTTTCTGGTTGACTGAGAATCAAAATGGAGTCAACACTCAAATAAACAATTTAAAGTTTGTATAACCCATTTGGTCACACAGTATGGACCAGGAATCAGTAACTAAAGTTAAGTGAGTTTATTACCCATTAATAAACAATCCAGTCAATTGGCATATAAAGAATGTATTATGAACATGAAGCATTACAACAAGTATGCTAATGCATTGATACAGATTCTGGCTTGACAATAGAAGGCTCATAAAGATTGCAGTCAGAATAATCAAGATACAGAAGAATATGACTTGGAGTTCCTCTGGGAAACTCAGTTCCTCCTTCTAAAACATGAATATTTCTACATTAGCTTAACCTAAGTCCTGAATCTATCTAAGAAAGGGTCCTAAGGAAAAGGTCGACTGGGGATTTTGAAATGCAGGAAGGTGTCAGTCTAGTAAAAACTCCAGTAGAAGAGTTTAGTGTATAGCTGTCCACTTGCAAGAATAGGGCTAGCAGAGATGTCTGCATAAATATGTGTGAGAACTACATTTCTTCATGATTCTGATTATGCTAAACATGCACACGTTTATAAATCTTTAGTTAGTCTCTACACTGAACACACTTCAGAAGTACATTTAAATGCTTCACTCCACGTTAATAAAGTTAAGACACACAGAATATATAGTGCTAAGCGCACATAAATATTGTGCTTTTGTTGTGTGTAAGGGTGGAGCCTAAATTGTGCTTCTCCAGCTTCCTGAGCCATCTTTGACAGATATACTATACCGGAGTACCTTTCAAACACATCTTTGAGTCAGCCCAAATGATCAGTCAAGGCTTACCCTAATTTTGTTTACAGTTTGATATCTTAGTCTAATCAGTTTTCACCAGACACACATCCATGGCCTCATTCAACAATGAAACTTTTGCTCTACTCAACTCTGCATCATTTGCAGAGGCATCCTCAGCCATTTTGACTTTTCCATCAATATTTCTCTCACTTTGCTCAGTACTACCAGTCACAATAAAAGATTCAAATCTGCCCAGTTTTGTCTGTTTACTTCAAACATACACTGCAGTTCCTCTCAGAACTGAGAAACCTTTCTCTGATATTAGGAAACTGTTTCTTGATACTTATTAGTATCCAATGCAAGTGAACCACAATTCTATCTCCAACCTTTGGGTAGTCCCTCAAGGGAAGAAGAGCAGAAGAGGAATGGCCATCATCATCAGTGTCACTTAAGTGGGAAAAAGAGCTATGGCTCCAAGAAACATTTTCTGCAGTCTGCCTCAAATGTTTTAGGGTAATAGTGGGACTTTGTTCTCAATGATATCTAGGCCCTATAACGGTCTGTACACGGGTCCTCGACTCATCCACAGGAGTGAAATCAACCTTCTGTCAAGTTGTCTGGACCATTCTGCTGGGTGTGTTAAGGTGCAGTCAGTCCTTTTGTAGCACTTGCTGGTGTTACCTTCTTGTCTTCCAGTCTCTGGCAATCATGCAGGTGCCATTCCATTTCTGGGTGTATCAGCGGTGGCACCCCCACCTCCATCAGTTGGAATGGGAACATATTCAGCAGATCCTCCTTCCTCAGGTCCATGGTCTCTTTCTCTTTTTCTTGAGGCTCAGTGATCTGGGGAAATATATATGAAGGAGGTGGAGCAGTCGGAGACAACTTACTACCATTTTGGTATTCACAGAAGGCACTTACTCATTATGGTATCCACAGAAGTTAGGAGTCCTAACTTTAGGAATCCTAAATGCCTTCTGGGACTACCGAAAGTCTTAAAGTTAGGATTTTTCTCAGTTTAGGAGTAGTAAAGTTAGGACTCCTAACTTTAGGACTCCTAAATGCCTTCTGTGAATACCGAAAGTCTTAAAGTTAGCATTTTTCTCAGTTTAGGAGCAGTAAAGTTAGGAGTCCAAACTTTACTACTCCTAAACTGAGAAAAATCCTAACTTTAAGACTTTTGTTCTTTCTTTCATTTTCTTTCTTCCATCCGCTTACTCTTCAATCTTTACCCTCCACCCTTCCTTCCTCCAGTTGTTACTTTCATCTCCTTCCTTCCTTCAATCTGTAGTTTCACCGTCTTACTTTCATCTTCATTTCATACACTATCTCTAATTGCCTCTGTCAATTTTTTCTTTGCTAATTTGCTAATTTCTCATTCTCGCTATATTGTGCATAACTTTTCTGGCGCCCCCAGCTCTGCCATCATATTTTCATCATTTATTACCATTTGAGCACAGACATAGGTGTCAAAGAACAGAGAAGAGGTGAGACATACATAATATACCACTGGACCCGATAGTAACCCCAGTTGTAGCTTAGGAAGTAGGTTGTTCACAACACCCTTGCTTTTGGCTGCCTTCAACCATTCAGAACTGGTCTTGTGATTTGATATTTTGACAGGATGCCGGCAGCCATTCAAAGGATCCATGAAATGGCTGTCTTTGCCCAGAGTCTTTTGCAGGGAAGGGTGGCTCACACAGCCCAAACACTAGTAGTTGTCTGTGTTTGGACACTAAGGGGCCGATTACAATGTCATTCGGGAAAACTCCAAATGGGATTCGGAATCTCAGAATCCAATTCAGAACCTATGTTTCCGACCAAATCGTACTCATTTCCAACCGACTGATTAAGATGTATGGAAACCTTTCAGGCTGTCCGATTTGGTTCCGAAAGGCATTTGGACAGCCCAAGTCTTTCAGAGCCGAATCGCACAGCACGGTTTCCGAGCGAGTGATTACGATGACTGATTCAGACAGCCATTCTGATTCGGTCTGCCCAACACGAAACAGCTGTCAGATTCTGACTTTGGGGGCCCATAGCAGGCCCCCCTTCACCATGAGGTCTCCGGTTGGGGCCCGTGGGGTTATCCAAGGGACCCCCTGTTAAGCCATGCACAGTGTGGCAGGCACCATGGGGTGCCCACCACAGGGTGCAAGATTTTCCCAAACTACCCCTTTTTTCAATGGGAGCTTGTGTTCTCGTTCGGAACACAGGCTTCCATTGAAGTCAATGTGAGTCTGGCGCAATGATATTGGGAAGCATTGTAATCGGTTAGTCGGACTCACAGAACCCGATTTGGTCGGAAACGATTCCGAAACCGATTTGGTCGGAAGAGTTTCTGAATGACATTGTAATCGCCCCCTAAATATGCTGTATCTTCAAGTCTATTCAGCAGTTTCTCATGTTTTTAGCAAACTCCAGGCGACATAAAGCTAATTGAAGAAAGATTCCACCCTTTCCACTTTTCAGTGACGTATCACTGCCTACTTTTTTCTTGTTATTTATGTTAGATTGTTATGTACAGGTCATTTGCCACCTCAGAGGGTCTCTTTGCACTAAGCTCCATTCAGCTTCTATCAACAGAACTACAAAGTTTTCTGAGAATTTCCAAATAGGAAATAGTTCTTCTAGTCCTTAAATTTAAAGAAAGATTATTCCACAGTCTTGCTCCAAAGAGGTTTTTGAAAAGATCTCCAGTTTTGTTAATTTAGTGGTGAACATAGAACACCTGGTGATATAAACAAAGGGCCTTATATTGTAACTGTTGCCACTGAAAATTAATGTAGCGATAGCAGTGGCCTAACACAAAATTATAGGCCTCGCTGCAGAATATGATGAGGGGCCCCTTAGTTTCCAATATCTCACAGATATTCATTGGCCTTGGGCTCAATGGAGGCCCCCTAAATAGTTGGCAACCTCCTAAATGATTGATGGCCACCTGCGCAACAGGAGCTGCTTGGGTCTGCGTTGCATCCTTTGGAGACAGGGGTGAAGGAGTAACATGGTTCAGTGCCTGGAGTACAGAACCAAAGCCAGACTGAAAACTTAAACCAGCCCTGGTGAAACTCTTCAAACCAGCCACTACTGCAGGAGGTTCGTTGAGACTAGAATGAAATGTGAAATGACCAATACAAAGAGTGGTTGCAACCTAATGGAAGATAAAACTTTTGTTTCAAGGGATTAAGTTAGAAACACCCTCCTTCACAATATGTTACTGGCCAAAGATCAGTGGCCCATAACTTAGCCCACCAGCAACATTCCTCATTTAGATGCCTTTGTTTTTTAACAGATTTTTATTTTTTTATATAGTTTTTCTTGAATATTATCATAAACATTCCGTACACCTGTATAATTGTCTAAATAGTTAGAATAACATTGCTCTTTATTGATGTATACACTGGTTATACTAAGGGTCTCTAACCTTTTCTGTAGTGAGAGCTACTTCTGATCAGCAAGAAACATTGTGAGGTACTGAAGACCACGTAAGTCGTGCATTGTTACCAGACACCACCAGGTCTAGCTTCATTGATTCTAAGCCCAGTGTCCACACATCCCAATGTTCATGCAGCCAGATACTATGGTTTTAACAAAATGCTTTGATTAGAGGCACTATGACAGGGCTGTCATGTGCTTCAGTGAGAGTGTGGGCTTTGGGGATGTATGAACATATGTGTGTATAAATGGGATATATGTGTATGGGTGACTGAGATCCTGAGTCATACCTACTTGTAGCACAGCACATAACTTTCACCATATGTGGCACCGTTACATAAATAACACAAGCATACAACTATTTTTTACAAGGGGGAAATTTAAAGTGTAGAAAAAGGTTCTACAAAAAATGTTTAAATTACTCCCACTGAAAATAATGGTTGTATTTTTAAGTTATAAATATGGCACTGGGTGACTAAAGGTAACACTTTGGAATGGACGAATATTAAACTGAAGAGTTAATGTTATGTTTATATGGATTCCATAAAACTCATATTTTAAATTTTCTTCCATTTCAAAGTGTCACATTTACAAACAGCCGGCATCTTGCTTCCAGTGGCGTGTAGATGCTGTGCCACTCAACGCATATCCCATGAATACAATGAGGATTTGATGCAAAGAAGCATTTGTATAAAGTTTATTTTGAAGCCATCAAACTTTATTGATTATTACAACAAAACTTTTGTTGAACTTTTGTGCCTTCTGCAGTGCGTATGGAGGGACATATCCCGAGCAGGGAAATGCTACTTCACTGATATTTATAACAGTAACATCCAGCCATTTGTTTAAATGGAAGAAATTGTTCAAATGAAGAGTTAAATTGATCATTAACTTAACTCTTGATTTTTATTTTCTCCCATGTATAAACTTTCAGAAACATCATTTTGTTCTCATACTCCAATATTGAGTTGAGACAGACTTTTATATAAGAGTTCAGCACATCAGTGCTCAGTCATAAATCTGAGTGAGCCCTGCTCATTATCAGGCCCTACTAGGTGCAGACTGATGATATTAACACAAAATAAACACAGCCTTCCCTTAACTTCAAAAGGAAAATGTGACTGTGCTTATTTAAAATTGAACTCAAGGCTGTGAGCTACTTTGAAGGTGTCTTTCAACTAGCATTGAATGGTTGGAGACACCTGGCTTATATGTAGCCATAAGTTGGTTACTAGTGGCACATATCTTTCCTAGCCTCTGTATCAGTCTCTGTGGAGAGGCTGTGTGCTAATAGTTTTCTGTCTTCTTTGTAGTCTAATTGGCATCTACTGCTGTGCGCTGTTACGCACTTGATCTCCCTGGCATCCCAGTCCCATCAGATTACCCCTAGTGTGTTATCCAGAGAACCCATACCTTATCAAACGTTTGGGTACATCAACACACAGTGTACACCACTCTTTCTATTGCCACAACTTGTCTATATTCCTGCTTCACTCTATGATCATGGCCAGCACTTGGGTTCTCTTTGTGCACTGTCATGTTTTGCAACTAAATGCCCTGATTGATCAATATTTTCTGACATCACATAATTTCTTCCAGTTCCTTTGCACCCAGTAGTGCAGTGGCTATGCATTTGTCTTTAGATTGGTGGAAATCGTTCACTGGAGAAGTTTCAGAGTCGTGGGGCGTCACATGGAGCACAATCGTTCCAAAGAAAGGGGTTTTACCTGCTTGGCCTACTTCAGTTAAAGGTATTCTGTCATTGACAGGATTTTTCCTCATGTTTTCACTGTGAAATGTGCCTGTTTCAGAAATATCATTTCCTGTACGAGTCCAGCTGGAGACAGCTATCACCTTAAGCAAGGCGTTAAGCATTGTAATCTAAACACAACATGTAACATAATTATGTATAAAGAGACTGCTTGTTGCCATCAATGTTTTACACTGCAAGTAAACAAAGGCTGACCCTTGGCATACTCAGTGGGTTTAAATAAAATTACCTTCTCTCTCCCCGGTACTCCTAGTCCACAGCCTACCGCTCTCTTGACTGACACAGTGGTTGTGGCAGTGTCCAACCGGTATGGTGATACATTTAATGTAAATCGCAGAATCATAGCACTGGTGCCTGCTTGCAAAAAAGCTACTTGGATAAAAGCTCACAGAGATAAACAAGGTTCAATACACAACGACTTGCCTGCAGTCTCTACCTGACCCTTTCACAGCTCGTCACTGGTGGGGTGGGGTCAGTGATGCTTGCTCACCTCATCCCATCCTGTGACAAGCTGTGAAAGGGTGTGGTGCCATAACACCTGTGTTTGATTGACACCCAGCTCCTGATGCTACAGGGATGCAGGCTGATGTGCCCGGGGCTAAGTTTACTTCTACGTTAGGAGGGGGTTGTCCATACCAGTGCACACTATGGGCCATATTTAATGATCCAGTTTGCGTTGCTCTTGCACCACGCAAGGTGGTGCAAGAGAGATACAAACCTAAATTCATATCTGTGAACCCACAAGTGACTCAAACCTAAAGTCATATTTTTGAATGCACATAAGGCAAGTTTGCGTGGCTTTAATGGCTTCCAACAAATAGAGTAATGCAACGTAGTGCAGATCGCTGAGTTGCATTACTCAAGGGAGACATTCTATGGGCGTTGTGTGGGTATTCCCACGCAATTTCCTTGGTTTTGACACATTCCCAGATTTATCAAACCAGTTAAACCAGTGAATGCATCAAAAATATACTCCTCCCCAGGTGAGGCGTAACAAGGAGAAATATATTTTTTTGTCTTTGTTTCTTCCTCATTCTATGTGCAGCACACATAGAAAGTGTATTCTGCAGCACACATAGAAAGACAAAAAAGAGGAAAAAGCCTCCTTAGGATTTTTTAGAGCAGGAAGGTGCTCCTTCCTGCACAAAATCAATCCTGCCTACAACACAGACACCCTTGCACCATGGTGCAAGGGTGCCTGCGGTGGAGCTGGGCTGCTAAAACGGTCCCAGGGGAAAGGACAGGAATCCACTGTATTGGATAAATATGGCACATTCCTACCCTTTCCCTGTGGCACAGGGTAGCACAGGAAGGTGACTTGCTGCACTGCCCTACGTCGCAACGGTCATATCTATGGTCCTATGTCTTTGCCAGCCTGATGACCTCACAAGCTTCAGGGCTTTGAGATTGTCAGCCTGATTATTGTTGATTAAAGGCGACCTGCAACCTCTTTTACATGCATTAAAGCTTGTTAAAAGACGGGAACATGGCTTTGGGCGAGTGCTTTTGTACTGCCCTGCCCAAGCATCTTTGTAAACTTTATTTCCAATGTAATCAAATCACACAATATTTAAACGTAATGAAAACATGTTCTTTTGATGAGAATATAAATGGGGCTGAGCCCTGGCAATAATAAAGAAACCACAGCTGGTAATTGAGCATTTTAAGATATTAATTGAATATCTGAGATTCAAGAGAAAGTCTGCAAATCAGTTAATTTATGTTGTCTTTTTTGTGTTTAAAAAGCTTTATTTGGATAATAACAGGAAATACAGAAGGCCAGCAATACAGAGAAGAGCATCTTGAAATAGATATAGAAGTATAAAATGGCTAGCAAAAGAGCAAAAAAAGAAAGCTGTTTAAGTTTTATGAGGAAGTAAGGGTAGGGAAGGGGGAGGAAGGGGGGAAAAGGGGAAAAGGGGTAACTCTTACAATTGAATAGAATGTGATATTGCATATCTACAAATGAATGTGAACAATAATCATATTATAGTTAATAAATACAATAAGCCAACAAGGGTGAGAAGAAAAAGAACAGAGAAAATAAATACTTAAGGAGGCTTGAAATTTTCAGAATTTAAATGAGAATTATCTATTAACACCATTTTGTCTAAATAGGTAGTAAGTGGCAGCCAAACGAAATCTCTATTAACCATTGGATTGCAAGAGGAGGCGAAAGCAATATCAAGTCGATGAAAATGGCAGAGACTATTCCACCAGTGTTGGACAGAAAGCTTTGCAAGCATTTTACAATTATGAGTTTTGTGTTGAAAATCTAAAGCTAACATAAGGTCAAAAAGACCATGTTTGTGAGTAGGAAGATCTAAGGATTCAAAAGAATAGGAATAGAATAAGGGGTGAGAATGTTAAACAAGTGAAAGATGTAAGACCACATTTTCCCAAAAAAGGGCAAAGAAAAAAGAGGTGCATGAAATCAGCATTAGAAGAGCCACAGGTCCCACAATTTGTATCAGTAGAGTGGGAAAATGTAGCTATAGAAGTAGGGGTGAAATAAAAGTCTATGGTAGAGGATAAACATAGATTGAGTGAGAGAAGCAGCTCGAGAAATTTTGAGAGAACGGGACCAGAGTTTGTCCCAAAAGTTGATGGTCCATTCACATCCCAGGTCTGATTACCATGCACGCTCAGTATTATCTTTAAGACGATCTGGATCAGGAGCTAAGGAATGTTTATAAATGGCAGAGGCCATAGGAAGAGAGAGAAGAATCTTGAGAAGAGAGTTTTGATCAGAGAGAAGAGAAGAGGGAAGAGAGTAGAAAGTATGAAGAATAACTGCCATTAAAATAGAGATTTTCTGTAGAAAAGAGCGTGGACAATGAAAGGTACCCTGAAATTGGGGAAAGGAACAGGGAGACAAACCATCAAGTAGGTTCTTGACCCAAATTATCCCCTCTAATCGCCAGGATTTCCAAAAGATGGGTCAATTATTAATGGTAATAAGGGAGTTGTGCCAAATTGGAGATTCTAAAAAGGATTACCTAGAAACAAATTTTGGTTGGGTCAAAGGTTTCAACAGGGAACAAGTGTGTTTAAACAAGGGGAGAGAAGTTTGAGGAGTTTTGGCAGAAAAGGCTAGAACTTCCTTTAAAGAGAAGGGTAATAGCAAAGCTTGTGCAATGGAAAACCATAGGGAAGTATAAGGGTAGGGTTCGGAAAGGAGCCATTTCGAGGCCTGATGGAGGCAGAAGGATTTATGGTAAATTCCCAAATCAGGAAAATTCACACCCCCATTATAGTTTGCCTTGCAAAGAAAGGATAAGGATATTCTGGCTTTTTTATTTTTCGAAAGGAATTTAGAGAGGCGAGAATCAATTTTTTTTCAATAACAGGCAGGAATATGGACAGGGAGCATGGAAAGAGCATAAATTAAAATAGGAGTAATCATCATCTTGATTGAGTCCAACCGACCCCACCCTGAAAGAAAGAGAGGATTCCAGGATGAGAATAGTTTGTCAATCCGAGATAAGGCCCGAGTCATATTTAATTTAACAGAAGAGGCGATGGAGTTGGAGAATCACATACCTAAATATTTGGTTTTAGAACTATTCCATGCAAAAGAGAAGGGGGAGAGAGGGCAGCCTTGACGAACTCCACGTTGAAGGGGCAAGTAGGAAGATACACAACCGTTGACTAACACTGAGGCTCTGGGGGCAGAATATAATAAAGAAATAAGTGAAATCAACTTGGGACCCAAACCATGCCACTTCAAAGATTCAAATAGAAAGGACCAATCAACTCTATCAAATGCTTTTTCAGCATCGACAGAAATGGTCGCTAAGGATGTGGAATGGAAAGGTATTTTGTTCAAGACGTTAAGAAAAAGACAAGAGTTGTCCGAAGTTAATCTGCCCTTGACGAAAACACACTGCTCCTTACCAACCAAATGAGGCATAAGAGGGTCTAGACATAAAGCAAGTGTTTTGGCATATAGTTTATAGTCTACATTGACTAGGGAAATCAGGCGATAACTTTTACAAAACATGGGATCCCAACCTTCTTTATGTATCAAGCAGATTGTGGCCTCTTGAAAAGTGCCGTCTGTCTTACCGGAAAGAAAATATTATTGAAAAAGTTCTAAGAGTTTAGGAAGTAATAAGTTAGAAAAATGCAAATAAAATTCAACTGAAAAACCATACGGGCCTGGGGTTTTCCCTTTCTTTAAAACATTTAAAGCATTGGATAATTCATTAAGGGATAAGTCTGTTTCAAGATTAGAAAAATTAAGGTGATCATTAGACGGGGTTGGAAGATTATTAAGATGAGATTGAATAAGGGAGCTGGAAGAAGGAGATTCTGGGGTATAAAGGTCTTTGTAAAATAGCATAAATTAATTGAGAATGTGTTGATCCTTATGAATGGGAGTGCCATCTGAGGAATAAATAGAGTAAATTAGAGTACGGTCTTTACGGGATTTGAGATAATTCGCTAAAGGTTTACCAACTTTATTACATCCTCCATAATATTTAGCACTGCTACTGAGAAGTATGGAAGACGCATTATCAGTCGTTGTCTTGTTAAAGGTTAATTTGGCACGGATAAGATCTTGAAAGACCGAGTCTTTTGACGAAGTATAGAATATGTGTTCTAAGGCCTTAATATTTGCTAGAGTAGCCTTGTGTTGTTGAAGGAAATGTTTCTTTTGTTTTAGACTCTATGAAACCCCTTGCTGTAGCCTTAAAGGAGTCCCATAATATATGAGGGGGAGAGTTAGGGTCACTGTTTAGTTAAAAAAATTCCTTAGCAAAAGTGATGAAAGAAGAAGAAAAAAGAGGGTCAAGAAGAGGAGAATTGTTAAAACGCCAACGGGAGGATCTGGGATGCGGAGGGATCATATCAAAATCAACCACAATCTGGGCATGGTCAGAAGTAACAATGGGTTTAATAATTGAAGATAACAGATTTTGAGATAAAGATTGAGAGAGAAAAATATAGTCTAAACGGGAAAGGGAGTTGTGAGGAGGAGAGAAGAAAGAAAAGTCAAGAGAATCGGGGAGAGAGTCTCCAAGCATCTACAAGGTGTGTTTGGGAAATAGAGTCGAGAAATTGTTTATGGGTTTTATGAGGAATAAAGCGTACCTAAGATTTACGGTCAAGAAAGGGGTAAAAAAAAACTTGATTGCAGTCACCTCCTAGTATAAAGAAATCATCTCTAAACTGAACACATTTCTATGTGATCGGAGGCCAAAAGGAACAGTCAGGTTGAGTAGGGCCATATACATTGAATACGGTCAAAGAAATGTTATTAATTGACAACTCAGCTAACCACCATCTTCCTTCTTTATCAATCTCTTGTGATATAACTTTACAATTCAATTTCTTGTGACATAAAATTATGACACCATTTTTCTTAGTGGAAGTAGGAGAGACTAAAACTGAACCCACCTAACCTTTTTTCAATTTTAATGCCTCAGGTTCTGTAAGGTGGGTCTCTTGTGAGAGAACCAAACCAGGATTGTAAGAGGCAAGATGCGATAATAATCTCTGTCTTTTAATTGGGTTAATAACACCTTTCACATTCCAGGAAATAACTGTAAATGCAAAACCATCAATAATAAATGAAGAACAACATATGCAGCAATAAAATAAAGAAGTACGTCCGCGCAGCGGACGTGCGCAGCGGGCGCGCCATATGCGCGCCGAAGGCGCGCCAAAGGGAAGCCCGTCTGCGCCCGTCCGCGCCAGGTCGGGCCTAGGGCCCTCCTCCCCAGGAGCCCACGTTTGTGGACAAAGGGTGTACTCGTCTCATCTACTAATGTCCATGCGACCGCCTGTTAAGCAACACTGCAAGACCCTACCAAATGACAGGTGTGACACCATCTCATGTTCTAACTGCAATTTCCAACTCGATGTCCCCAAGCTTTGTAGGCCCACCTCCCAAGGTCACAAGCCGACACATACTTGGCGCCTTGGAAGCCTAAACTGTAGATCCCTTGGTAAACATAAAAGAAATATATACGATCTACTATCCGACAATTTACTGGATGCCTTATTCCTCACTGAGACGTGGCTTCACGCCAGCTCAGGCCCAGATATAGCTGAAGCTCTTCCGCCAAACTATGCGATAGTCAGACAAGATCGTACCACCTGAGTAGGGGGCGGCATAGCAGTCATTTTCAAAAAATCACTGCATTGTACCTTGGAACATGTCTCTTTAAATGCCTGTGAGATAGCCATCTTTAAACTTTTACTCCATCCGAAATTCTCTTTCATGGGTCTCTTGATTTACCGACCACCTGGCCCGTTGAATTCTTGGGTCACGCAACTGGTGGACTGGATTGCCTCGGTCAGGTTAAATTATAGCAACCTATCTATTATTGGTGACCTGAACATACACTTAGATGACCATAAGAACAAATTTGCCACAAATCTAATTCATGATCTGGCTGCCATGAATCTTACTTTGTGGAATTCGGGAGCTACGCACAAAGGCGGCCATTTACTGGATCCAATTTTTTCCAGTTTTCCCCTGTCACTTAGCCATCCAGCCACGCCCTTACAGTGGTCAGACCACTTTCTCATTTACTTTAGTGTGTCTAACCATCTGACTTTCAGATCCTCCGGCTTGACAGGGCAGTCCGGCAAAAGAAACTGGAAGAGACTGGACATAACTTACTTCATGTCTGTATTAAACTCTGCCCCTCTAGATGAATTCTTTATTACTGAAGATATTGAGATTGTTGCCTCTAATATAAACAATTGGCTATTAGGAGCTCTAAACATCTGTCTCCCGTTGGCACGTAATAAATTTGCATCCCACAATGCTCCTGCGCCCTGGTACAACAAGGAATTGAAGGCAGCCAAATCCAAGTGTAAACGCTTGGAACGTCTTTGGAGGACGGACTACTCCCCTGCAGCCTGCCTGACTTACCGAAAAGAACTTAAGCTCTATCACAAAGCATGTTCCATGGCCAGAGCTAATTACGTGGCGAAATCAATTTCAGATGCCACAAATAAATCCAAAATTTTGTTTAATCTTGTAAAAGATTTAGCAGGCTCAAACACTGCAGCCAAACCTCTTCCACTGAATTATGTTCAATGCGAAGAACTGGCGCGCTTCTTCACAGATAAGATCGACATAATTCACCAGGACATAGTAAAGCAACACCAGACACAAACAGCGACAGATCGGGACCTCGTCCCGAAGATGATCACCTTCTCCCCTGCATCATATCTGTCCTACG
This sequence comes from Triturus cristatus, assembly GCF_964204655.1. Lineage (NCBI taxonomy): Eukaryota > Metazoa > Chordata > Amphibia > Caudata > Salamandridae > Triturus > Triturus cristatus. The sequence goes on from NC_140591.1 coordinate 722,746,823, forward strand.
AGCCACTTACAGTATGGCCCGAGATAAATCTTCAGGGTCTCCAAGACATTTTAGGGAAAGTTAAATCTGGCTCTCCCAATGACCCCCTCCCAATCTCTGTACTTAGACTTCTCGACATCCCACAACTCTCTATTATCTGCCAAGCCTTAAATTTATCTCTCACAACAGCTAAGGTTCCAGCCATGTGGAAACATGCCATGGTCTCACCTCTTCTTAAGAAACCATCGGCAGATCCAAAAATCCTGGCAAATTTCCGCCCAATATCTCTCTTACCTGCTTTCTCCAAAGTTATGGAGAAACATGTTCATGGACATCTCGCTAGTTTCTCAGAGGCGAATAACATACTTCATCCCTCCCAATCGGGCTTTCGCCCTGTTTTTTCAACAGAGACCACACTGCTGGGTGTGACGGAAAATCTTCGCCTCCTAGTTGACAGAGGTGAGACCGCCGCACTGATCCTACTCGACCTCAGTGCAGCGTTCGATACTATCTCCCATGACACTCTGTTAAACTCACTTTCCACTATAGGTATCAGGGGCACAGCATTGGACTGGATATCATCTTTCCTAACTCTTAGGACTTTCCAAATCACCTCCAGTAATGCGACCTCGAATGTCCACCTATCTCCTCACGGTGTCCCCCAAGGTTCGGTATTAAGCCCTCTGCTCTTCAACCTATATGTCACTCCGCTTGCTCAGATCGCTGAAGCAGCAGGTCTAAACATGTTTACCTATGCCGATGATTCACAGATTATTTTCTCACTCTCCAATGGTGACCATGACTCCCCCTCCCTTTTGAAGTCTGGTCTTAGGGACATCTCCACCTGGATGAGCAAAAATATGCTCAAACTCAACGGTAGCAAAACGGAGGTTGTAATCGTGGGCCCAAATCAAACCCTTTGGAACCCAAGACACTGGCCATCCGAAATAGGTTCCCTACCCATTCCTTCACAAAAAGTTCGCAATCTAGGCATTATCATTGACAACGGCCTAACCATGGAGCCCCAGGTTACTAACCTAACATCCACCTGTTTTACCATCCTGAGGTGGCTCAGGAAAATCATCTGGATGCTACCGGACGACACCCAAAAGTCTGTGGTCAATGCACTAATCACCTCCCGTTTAGACTACGGAAATGTTCTCTACCTGGGGTCCTCACAGGGAACCATGCGCCGCCTACAATTGGCGCAGAATGCTGCGGCAAGGTTGCTCTGCAAATGCAACAGAAGGGAACATATGTCCGGATATCTTAAGGCACTCCACTGGCTACCGATCGGAAAAAGGGTCAAATTTAAAACACTCAGCCTTCTGCACAGAATCAAATGGGGCAATGCCCCTAGTTATCTGCAAAACCTTGTGCGAACCTACATTCCGGCTCGCTGTCTGAGATCATCAAACCAAGGTCTTTTCTGTGTACCTAAAGTTCGCTTAGCAAGGATGGGGGGCAGATCTTTTTCCCTATTGGGTCCTAAGCTTTGGAATTCCCTTCCTCAGCACTTACGTTTGGAAACCAACTATACGCGCTTTCGCAAAGCCATCAAAACCTGGCTCTTTTGCCAGTAATCTGCTCCAACCTCTCCTCTAAGTTTCTAGTTTCCTCAAGTGGTCCATATCTTTAGCGCCGGGAAACCCTTTTTGGGTAGCTGTCGCGCTTTATAAACTTATATAATAAATAAATAAATAAATAAGTAAGATAAGGGAGAAGAGATAGAAACAAACGAGATGCCAAGAGGAAAGAAAAAATGCATAGGATAGGAAAGTCAAGAAAGATGAAGAAAAAAGCATATAAGAGAAGGGAAGCAATATCACCAGAAGGAAGAAGGGGAGACATACACTAAGGAGCAAAAACTAGAAGAGAAGAAAGAGTACAAACAAAAGAAGACCGTACATGTCAAAAATGACGACTGGTACGTACCTTACGGGAACAAAGGGAAGGATGAGAGGCGGCAACAGAAAACGAAAATAGCACACCCAACAACAGGCAACACACCACATCAAGACCTCAATTAGACATGAACAGGACTGAGAACATGAATGGGAACACAGTGTATTTGGAAGAACCTGAAAAAGAACTACAAGTTATGCAAGCAAGAACAAGAAGAACAATGGAAATAAATAGCATAACACTACGACATTATATGCAATGAATAGCACCACAGAAGAAATGTAAGAGTCAAGGTATAGGAGGAGGGCCAGCAATCTCCATTGAAGAAGTGAAATGGGACTGGATGAATCTTCTAAGATCAACCGGATCTTCAAAAGTAGAAGTTTTGTTTAAGAAGGTAACTTTAAATAGGCACAAGTGGAATAGTCCATAGGGTGCACCCGGGGATCGAAGACCCGGACGAAGGTCCAGGAATTCTTTATGCCTCTTGGCGGTGACTGAAGAGACATCTTGAGAAATAAATACTTTGGTGCCAAGCCATGTCAGTTGTTTTTTGGCTTTAGTCACGCTTAGGACTTGTAGAGGATCCGTGAATTGTAAAAACAAGATGATCACTCTATGGGATTTAGAAGGAGCAGCCAATGAAGATAAACGAGGGCCCAGTCTATGAGCACGTTGTATATTTAGTTTGGTCGAAGAGGGGGGACCCAAGAACTGTGGCAGAAAAGAAGTAAAGTACGCAACAGAGTCATCCCCTTTAAGGCCTTCAGGAAGTCCTTAAATGCGTAGGTTATTGCGATGGTTTCTATTTTTAAGGTCCTCGGTCGCTTTTCTCAATTGGAGGACTTCTTTCTCCAAAGAGGAAATTTTGGAAGAGGAATCCTGTACCGCATCAGGCTGCTGTTCCACCACAGTGATACCAAAGGGGATGGTGGATAGAGCGTTTGAGCAAATCAAACACTCACCCCCGGTCAACTGATCTGGGTTTAATCCATCATCATTCTTTAGCTCACTCCACCACTCCAGTTCAGACATGGCCATATGCAAATCAGTCTGACCCTTTGCCTCATGGGAACAGTCCAGCTCGAACTGCCAAGCCATGTCTTCCCAGGACCGGAAACAAGCATCCTGGGACCGGTTTTGGGTTCATAACCCTCATCAGCCAGGCTACCTTGAATCCAGTGGCAAAGTGAGCAAGGGACCCACGTCTGGGCATACCCTGCCAACTTAGGGTGAACAAAGCGATATCAAAGGGGATGATGGACAGAGCATTTGAGCAAATCAAACACTCACCCCCAGTCAACTGATCTGGGTTTAATCCATCATCATTCTTTAGCTCACTCCACCACCCCAGTTTAGACATGGCCATATGCAAACCAGTCTGACCCTGTGCCTCATGGGAGCAGTCCAGCCCGAACTGCCAAGCCATGTCTTCCCTGGACCGCAAACAAGCATCCTGGGACCGGTTTTGGGTTCATAACCATCCTCAGCAAAGGTAATCTTGAATCCAGTGGCATAGTGAGCAAGGAACCCACGTATGGGCATACCCTGCCAACTCAGGGCGAACAAAGTGATACCAAAGGGGATGATGGACAGAGCGTTTGAGCAAATCAAACACTTACACCCAGTCAACTGATATGGGTTTAATCGATCATCATTCTTTAGCTCACTCTACCACCCCAGTTCAGACATTGCCATATGCAAATCAGTCTGACCCTGTGCCTCATGGGAACAGTCCAGCTCGAACTGCCAAGCCATGTCTTCCCTGGACTGGAATCAAGCATCCTAGGACCGGTTTCTGGCTATCAGCCGTCATCAGCCAGGATAGCTTGACTCCAGTGGCGTAGTGAGCACGGGTCCCACGTCTGGGAATACCCATCCCACTTAGGGCGAAAAGCGTTACAATAAACAAATGATGGACGGAATGCTGACAATGCAAACATTCTCCCCCAGTCAAGAGATCTGGGTTAAATCCATCGTTCTTTTGCCCACTACACCACCCCAGTTTAGACATGGCCATATGCAAATCAGTCTTGACCCTGGATTTAACCCTGGACTGGAAACAAGCATCCTGGGACTAGTTTCAGGTTCATAACCCTCATCAGCCAGGCTATCTTGAATCCAGTGGCAAAGTGAGTTAGGGACCCACGTCTGGGCATACCCTGCCAACTTAGGGTGAACAAAGCGATACCAAAGGGGATGGTGGACGGAGCGTTTCATTTGAGCAAATCAAACACTCACCCCCAGTCAACTGATCTGGGTTTAATCCATCATAATTCTTTAGCTCACTCCACCACCCCAGTTCAGACATGGCCATATGAAAATCAGTCTGACCCTGTGCCTCATGGGAACAGTTCAGCCCGAACTGTCAAGCTATGTCTTCCCTGGACCGGAAACAGGCATCCCAGGACCGGTTTCGGGTTCATAACCCCCATCAGTTAGGCTATCTTAAATCCAGTGGCAAAGTGAGCAAGGGAGCCATGTCTGGGCATACCCTGCCAACTTAGGGCGAACAAAGCGATACCAAAGGGGATGATGGACGGAGTGTTTGAGCAAATCAAACACTCACCCCCAGTCAACTGTCTGGGTTTAATCCATCATCATTCTTTAGCTCACTCCACCACCCCAGTTCAGACATGGCCATATGCAAATCAGTCTGACCCTGTGCCTCATGGGAACAGTCCAGCCCGTACTGCCAAGCCATGTCTTCCCTGGACCGGAAACAAGCATCCTGGGACCGGTTTCGAGTTCATAACCCTCATCAGCCAGGCTATCTTGAATCCAGTGGCAAAGTGAGCAAGGGACACAGTAAGGCGTGATTCCATAGAGGACCATTTGTTATCCATGGTCTGTAGGCGAGAGTTCGTTTCCTCAATGAAGGGTCTGAGGGTGTAGATTTCCACCGGAACAATATCCAGAGAGACTGGAGAGACAGCTTTAGGAGGAGAGGGAGGGTCATGTTTGAGTCTCTTGACAGTGGTTGAAGGAGATTGAGATTAAGCTGCCATCGTCAATAAAGCTGTGGTAGCGGATCAAGTCCCGTGCACCAAGACCGTAGAAGGTGAGCAAGAAGTAGGAGCTGAGGCGGTAGTAAGACCAGTTTCTGTGACGTGGGACACCTACTTTTTCGCGGAATGGAGTAGGTATTTGCTTCTACTCATTAAACAGAGTATGAAGAGCCCAGAGGAAAAGCTATTCAGAGAGGCATCGTAGAAGCGACAGGTAAAGTTACCTCATAGGTTCAGCAAGCCCACTAAAAATCAGATTGACCAATGTTGAAAGAGTCTCCAGCGAAGAAACAGGTGACAAAGTTGAAGAGAATGTCATCATCATCAAACTTTATTCGGTTTGTGTGTACAAAACCATAAAAGTACATTTTAAGGTAGCTTATTAAAAAGAACACTAAAAAGATGGCAAGCCGAACATACATCAGAATACATTAAGAAACAACTAAGGGGCATGCTCCCTGAAGAAATGAGGGGAACGTTCCTAAAGTGCACAATGCATAGATACATATTTTGCAGAACAATTGATAATATGGTGCAATCTATAATAAAAATTTCTGGCGGATTATCCAGAAGGCAAATAAAAAGCAACTGACAAAAAAGACAATCGGTTCAGATACATCTGGTTTTAAAATTCTGTACACAATCTGATACTGCCTAGCTCCTAGATTAAGGCAGATTGGTCTTATCCAACTCCTGCATATCTGCTGGTATCTAGGGCAGAAAAACAAAATGTGTTCTTCAGTTTCTCTGACAGTAGTACAGGAAGGACATAAATCCAATACTAGGCCAGACGCCTCCTTACTAGGAAATTTTAGGAGCAGATTGCCGTATCTGAATCTCACATATAGACTTCTTGCAAAAGGGGTAGAGATTTGATCCAGAGAGGGTTCAAATTGTGGGCGTGACTTTACAGCTAAAAATTTAGATGTTAACTGACCAGAGGTCAAATTATTAGTATAGTTGATGGCCACCACCTCCCAATATATGGCTTTTAATCTCAATAAATCATCTCTTGTAGCCTTATCTGGATGTTCCCGCAGGTCCTTCATACTCAATGACTTGCACTAGTTTGCAATGTGTTTAAACCATGGTAAACTGTTTGCACCATTGATCATCATAACATACTGAAAAGAATTTCAATAATCGATAATTTGGGGGGTTATCCATAGGCGCAGCCAGTAGGTTAAAAGTTTCAGAGCAGCCGGATCCCCAATTTTCTTCAGCCCAAGGTCACAAATGAGGGGAATGAGAGGAGTTATAATCGGTAATGAGATGAGGGATCGAACAAAGATGTTTTCACAAGTCGTCAGCTTATTGGCGTTGGTGTAGCCCCAGATCTTGGTTCCATACAGGGCTCCGCTTTGGGCTTTTGCACGATAGAGTTTCAGTGCTGTGATAGGGGTTGAGTGAAAGATTGTTTATTAAATCTTAATATAGATTTAGACCTTTGGCATAGGATTAGGTAACTCTTGTTTAGCTGGTAATCCCAATTGAGTGACTCAATCAAACCTATGCCTAGATAATCAAAAACTTTTACCCGCTCAAGGGGTTCGTGTGTAATCTTGATCTCCCAAAGGCCACCTCAAACTTTCCCAAACACCATATATTTTGTCTTGGAAGCGTTGAGTTCCAATCTCCGATCTCTACAAAATTCTAAAAATCTATCCAATAATATTCGAAAACCCATTGGAGTCTTAGATAATAATAAGGAGTCGTCTGTAAAGAGCAGGATAGTGACTTTTTCCCCGTTCAGGCAGGGTGCATCATTCTCGCCAACCATTAAGTAACTCGCCACATCATTGATGAAGAGGGAAAACAGCGTGGGGGCTAAAACGCACCCTTGTCGAACCCCACGCTGTATCGGTATCTTCTCTGTTAGTTCACCATTTCTCCCCAATCTAACTTTGGCATAATTATCCATGAGGATAGTTGTGAAAATGTCAAAAAATTAATGCTTCAGAGCGCCATGAGAAGCAACTTGAGGAGAAAAGCTGAAGAGAAAAATATAAAATGGCGGCCACAAACGGCTAGAAAGTCACCTGCATGATTTCTGCAAGTATTCCTCAAGATAAAGGATAACAAAGGTAGGTTCCTGTAGGGGAGGTGTTCTGATTCAAGAATATGTCCACATGGTGGTCGTAGAAGCGCTGGAACCTCTTAAATTGAACCGCGAGGTCCGACGCGGTGCGGAGCTCTGACGCTAGGTGGCCATCTTGGGTCGCGATGCTCGTGACTCCCCCTAATTTATGTTGTCTAATCGTACAACTGATTCCCGAGAATTATGAGTTTTCCAGTAGGGAATCTTGCAGGTATTGAATACTTTTTCTAACAGTGCCATGGCCTGCAGAAAGACACAAGAGAGATTTGAAACTATGAAACATATGTGAAAAAGGGTGACTACTTGGGTGAAAGATAGAAAAAGGGGTGAGATCAATTAAAAGATTGAATCTTTTTCTCCTATTTACATGAAAGAATGGGGATGGAGAAAGACCACCTGAAAGTCTAAGGACCAAAGATGCCATGTCAGGTCATCCATAACTACTTCATGACTTGAGGGTACTATAAATGTTTTAGAGCACTGCTTAGGTTTAAACCTGTCTGTGCAGAGACTGCCTTGACACAAGTCTGACATTGATGGGCAACCAAAGTTCTCAGCAGATTTTACTAGGTAGAGAAGGATTGACATGGAATACACTGGCAATAGTTTATTTTCTTAGAGAAGGGTTGTCTATTTATAAACCCAGGATAAAATAACAGGGTGATATTAGGGATGGAGAGAATCAGAAGCGAAACTGGAAATGTCTGTATAGTTAGTTTATGCCAAGTTTAGGCGTGAAGGTTACAGTGATTTAAAAAGTGAAATTGTATACATAAACATTGTAAAGGCACAGTCCTGTATCAATAATTTAAATTTAATTTACAAATGTATGTCAAAAGGTGGGTGTTTCACAAGGTATGTTGTAAAAATGAAGAATTATGTAGGCTAAACATCAAGGGAGTGTCAAAGGAGTTGCCAGTTTAAGGGCAGTACATAACAAAGAGCACACCTACAAATTAGTAAATCAGGCAAAATGACACAACACACACACACACACACAAACACACACAGGCACTACTCAAATCCCAGCTTGCAATAATTTACATGTATCCAAATCAGAAATGTGGCATCTTTGGGACTTGCAGCTAACAGGCAGAATATTTGCTGAGAATCCCAAAGGCTCCACTAAATCTTCCTGTCAATTTACAAATGGCACACATTGTCAGTGTCAGCATGGACTACAATAGACTGCTGACTTTAAAGTAATATACACGATTAAATTGTATATTAAGAAATTAAAGCTTATATTCACCATACTGGCTTCTCCATGAAGCAAAGCAGAGCCTTTCACTGGGATGAGTCCCATTGTGATGCACACCAATCCGGTTCAGGTGAAAACTACAAGAGCATCACAAACCATTGCGAGGGTTTGCCTAGTTGTCAGGACCAGGTGTCACTGCTATGCCTGATTGATTAGACAGAGATGCACAAGGTGAGAGGGTACGGAGGTAAAAGAGTTGGTGCAGAGGCATCCCTTCCCATTACACGTGACCCCAAGTATGAACAGGGATTGGGTAGTTCACCTTTTATAATTTGCTGCCGGTTTCCATGCGTTTACTACTCATGTCATGGTATTTCCTGCACTGAAATTTCTGCCAACTGGCCCTTTTGAAAAGCATTTCAGAAGGGTGCTTTCAGGTCAGTCAATCCTGTTGTTTGCGCCTAGTGCTCCATTGTCACTGGGGCTGCTTCCTGCCCTTTCAACAACAAATCAGATTTTACATTAGCTTTTTATAGGCTGCAACTGCCGCCACCAAGACCAGATAGAGTGTGTGGTCAGATAGCCCTTAGATAAGATAACCTGCTTCTTGTGAAGAAGAGCATGTAAAATTAGTAATAGTCCAAGGCCGTGCAGATTCCCCAAATCTGAGTTGGTCTAGAAATAGGAGCCAAGTGCTGATACCTGGTAGACTTGAAACACTACAAGCCAGAATTATTTTCTTCCATATGATCTAGATACCATTTATTTACTATTATTAAGTTCAGCTTCGAAAATGTTTAGGTGCATGAAGTGTGTATGTGTTGAAGTGGACAATGAGAAGCTTTGGTTATTAAAAATGGAAACTTTAGGAGGGTTCTATTAAGGTAAATGCTGTGGGTTGGTGAGTGGGGTAGGGCGGGGTGGGGGTAGTGGAGTTTTACATACGACGGGATAGTGATAAGTAAATAAATAAATAAATAAAACCACTTACCTTTCGCTCACCGCACCTCCGACTCAGCGATGCGGAAAACACAAGGTAAGTCGTTTATTTATTTACTTTTCACTATCTCATCATATATCGAACTCCTCTACCCCCTACCTACACCAACCTGCCTCCTCTTCCCACACACCTACCTTTGCAAGACCCAACGGTTAGGAATGAAGGGTTAGTATGTAAACCACTATAGAGATACCTTTGGCGAACCATCCAAGCCTTGGCTCCATAAAAGACAGTGATAATCTCGAAACACAACAATTTTCAGGATGTTGCTTCCATTAATGATTTATAGATTCAATTAGCATACATGTCCATGTGTTAATGCTTAAAAGGTTCAAAGTCAAGTCATTGTGTCTTCTCATTTTTAAGGATGTTTTCTAAGTCAAAGCTGCTGACAAACATCAGATGCTGAAAGCCTATTAGATGGATCTTGGTATGCTAACTCTCAGTTTTTTTTTTATGTTCAAAGAAGTAACCAAGCATGATGCATTGTAGGAGGTTCCTGTCATTTCACATCATCCTTGTGTTTATCAGATTATTAAGATATAGGATGACATCTCTAAGAGTTCAACGGTCCTACCTGGTAGCCTGATCATAATCCCTTCATCATAAGCTCTTTTCCCTAAAATGTAACGAGCTTTGAGCAAACGTTCAATGTAGCAGATAAAGTGAAAACCCCAAATATTCAATTGAACTTTGCTCTGCACCTACAATAAAGGAGAACTGTCCTGAAGAAAAAGGAAATTATTAAAAACATTGGATAAAACAAAGTAATCTGCAAATTTAAGACCGATCTCGAATCTTCCCATAGTTAATAAAATACTGGACAGAGGGGCCATGAACCAATTCCATTAATCCATTGATGAAATTAGCAATATTTCTAACACATGGTCAGGTTTTAGACTTCGAAAGGGAACAGAAACAGCAATTACTGATGATAAAGAAAATGTCATAATCTCCTTAGATGTATGACAATTGGAAATCCAGGTGCTTTTTGACGTACGTGCAACATATGATATGATGAGTGCCCAAATGCTTCTGGAGCATCTTAAAAATTGGATTTTAATCACCTGTAGAGCCCTCTAACGGTTCAATAGTTTATTTCAAACAGAGGCCAAAAAATAGAATGTGTTTATCCTGTTTGACAGAAAAAGACAAACAAGCATGTTTCAGCAGGCTTCTCTTTTGCCAGCTCATTATTGACTATTAACATGACGCCACGTGCTCTGATGCTATTAGCAGGACCAACTTCAATTCCAAAACTATACAAATTATATCAAACTCTGTACCCAGTTGGATCACCTGTAAGATCAAACTGAAACTGTAGCTAAAGTACCCTTTTATACATTCACCCCTAAAGCTTTTTCCCTAATACTGATTGTTATGACTCTGAAAGTGCGCTAGAGCCTGCTAATAAGGCCCCAGTGCCACTGCTCTCTCCCTAAATATAATGTATGTGGATTAGTAACCCCAAATTGCCAAGGACTTTAAACCTCTTATATGTTCCTGATAAGTGGTACCAGTGGTACCCAGGGCATGGGAGTTAAAGGGCTCCCCATGGCCTGAAGCACTGTGTGTGCCAACCTGATTGACCCTAGTAAACAGATGACAGTAGTCCTGCCATTGTAAACTGCATGAATTGTACAAACTGCTCAAACTCGACTTTGCCCTTACCATGAATGGCAAGGTGAACACACTATTTTTAATATATGCCAGTCACCCCTAAGGTAGGCCTCTTGCCCCCCAGGAGGTAGAGTGCATTATATTAAAGGTCTGGACCTATAAGTGCAAACTTATATGTCCCTATAGTGGCACCTTTCCATTAAGGGCTACTATGAGTCGTCAGAGGGCCATAGGATAACATGGGCTGGCACCCAGGCACCCCAAGGTTGTCAGATCCATTATGGTCCCACTAAAAGGTGTCCTGTTTGGTATCAAACAACTTTTTTCATCAAACCTGACATGATTCCCATGTCACCGTTGATGTGACATGCACCCAGGTGGCTACCTTAGAGGTTGCCCTCCTGGTTGCCCCAGCCTTTCCTGTGCCCTTACTGACAGACTGTAGCTGCTGCTGCCAAGACAGGACTCTGACCACCTTCCAGAAAGTGTCAAAGCTTACAGGAACCAGAAACAAAGTGAAGTGACACATCAAGGTGGTGAGCTTCAAAGCTGATATACAATCAGGCTGTCTACTAAAGGAGGAAACAGCCAACCCCTGCCCCCAGTCACTTTTGAATCGGACTGGTGGAAAAAGTTGGTGGGCAGGAGGCATACACTCACAGAAGGCTAGACACATCCCTAGGGTGGGCTATCTGATCTATACAGCCAATAATGGGTCCTTCCATTTTTCAAAATGGCAGAATAGAGGGTTCTGGGTAGAAAAGGTGGCACACACCCTTGGATGTGGTCACTTCAGTTGGCTACTTGCACCCACACCCCTAAAACCCATAAATTTAGGATTTAAGGGCCCCCTCTGATCCAGAATCTCAAATCTGCTTGAATTTTGATTAAGGACAAATAAAAGACCTGAGACTGTGACTTCAAGACCCGCACAAAACAAAGGTGCGATAAACTGCACCTGTGGCATCCACCCTGCAACTGCACGACCACGACTTGTCCTGGACGAGAGATCGGCTCCAAAGGAAAGAGGAACCTCTTTGCAAGCCAAAGACAACTCCAGAACTCTATTGGATTAGAGATACTAGCCCCCTGTAGCCCACAAACAAATCACACTGCCAGAATCAAAAAATCACTTGGCCATTGGTCTCACTATAGGATCACCCAAAAGTAAATTGTCTAGTGCATTGTGGGAAACGTAGTCTTGACCTTCAGCACATTTCAGGTGGCTACCATTTTTTCCCGGACTCCCAGATGTAGAAGTAACTCGCTGCCAAGGCTTGTTGGTGGCCAGTCCAACTACCACTACCATTGTTCGACACAGTGCCTTGAGGAAACCCTGCAGCACCTTCAACCTGACACCTCACTGGACCCGTGGTTGTTTTTGCATCCGCTTCCTCTCCAGCACAGTCTAAGCAGCAAAACCACCTTCCCCCGAGGCTCCTGCTTCACCACTTGGAACAGCCAGGACAACTCTGCACATGAGCCCTACGAGCCAGGTAAAATTCAGCTGACTGTTGGAACCTAGTCTTGGGAACCGCATCACCTTACCCCCAGTGGTTTCCATTGGATTCGACCTGCTAGTGACCAAGTGTCACTAGTGTGTTTTCCCATTGACTGCAATGGTATCGTTTTTCAAGAGTTAAATGCACTGAATAATTTTTCCTTTGAAAATTCATAACTCTAGTTATACTCATCCATTGTCTTCATCCTTGTATCTAAAACTGTATAAAAATCTACTCTATTTTTATACATTTGTCTCAGATTTCTTTTGAGTTGTGCCAATTTGCTTATCATCCGTGTTGGTACTCTCAAATGCTTAAAAAAGGTTCCTCTACTAAACCCAGACTGCCCTGTGCCACAATACCAGGACTGCGCTAAAGATTTATTAGTGTGAATCCAAAGGACCTATTTGGGGTAACGTGAAGGTATCACATAGTGAAGCCTAACCAGCCTCAGTACATAATACCCCACTTTTCTACAGAAACACGTCTACAAGCCTCAAGCAAATGATGGATAGCCATCTCTGTCTGAATGGCTCTAAGAATATTATTCTCGTTGTAGGTGATCAATAAATGAATAGCCTGATCTTTGTCTGGCTGATTAGACATGGAGCAATTCCATCTTAAAATCATGTAGTAAAGGACTTAGACGTCTGGTTCGATTACAAGGATTTTGTTAGTCAGATCACTTCAGTCATTAAAATGCTAGCTGTTAACTCATATTACTGATAAAGAGCCTGATCTGACCCAGTTATTACACTGCAATGAATTTTCAAGGACCTTGGTGTTATCAAGCCTCGGCTATTGAAATGTTGTATATACTGGAGCCTATAAGAAAGAGATCACAAAATTGCAAAGCCTACGGAGCCTTATGCTCACCCTGGTGGCTTAGTGGACTAAGGCATCCTCTCCATTAATCAGGAAAGTCTATAATTCCAGAAATCAGTAAATCTATAGTGAGAGCGTAAGCAGAAAAAAGTAAAAATTATGAGAGCAGAAAACATAGCAGGGACTGCTATTTTTGGGATGATTACATGCCTAATCATCGAGTAGCATCTGAACTTCAATGCTTCCCAAGCTGTGTTTTTGTCTGTGAGACAGGGCTAAGTTATGCCTCTATTGGAAGCACTATTATGCGATGAACATCTTAACCCTTTCCGTGCTCATGACGGAACCACTCCGTGCTCATGACGGAGTGGTTCCGTTATGCTGCGGCCGTTGGCGGCCGCTCCGCCCACGCGGCGCTAATTCCCCGCCTGTGCGGGCGATTAGTGCAGTGGGCGGAGACGTGACGGAACCACTCCGTCATGAGCACAGCTCACCCGTGACTCGTGACGGAGTGGTTCCGTCACGAGCACAGCGCCACCGCAACTGCCCCCAAACCCCCCCAGCGCCGCGGCGGAATTCCTGCCGCGGCGAAGGGGTTAAATGGCGTATGGAGGTTCATCTTGGAGCAATGCTTCTATGCTGTATGGTGTGTCATTGCAGTTTAGATATCTCTATAAATCATTTATTTTGAGTCAAAGAAACCTATTGATCATGAGGTATGCCATTGGTTGTGATTGTAATAAAATATACGTGGGGAGTATGGTGAAGCTATTAAAACTATGCATACAAGAGCACGTTCAGGCCATTAAGAACAACGATCTGAGATACCCAATATCTTTTCATATGGGTGAACACCATGGGGGAGTTTGTAAAATCTGGTTTCATGGCATTGACCACATCCCTCCCAAACCACGGGGTGGGAATTGTGAGCTGGCATTGAGACGTAAGGAGGCAACCAGGATATGCCACCTACGATGCATTGAAAAGAAACATAACACAGAAAAAGAATTACATTACTTTTAATAGAGTCCTTTGGAACCCCACATGAATATACAATTACAAATTGGGGTGGACTCTTACCTCTGTGATTGTATGACCATGTGACTATGACAATATGAAGAGTATGTTTTTGAAACAACTCTGAAGGACAAACACGCATGTTTCCTTATTGATGTACACCTACTTTCTATTTGGGCTCCCTTTGTTTTTTGTTTTTTATTGTACATTTTACAGTCTCTCTGAACTTGGTGTGGCTCTGGGATACCTATATTTGTACCCATACTCTATGAAGGAGTACATGACTCTAGACTGAAGATGCTGAATCGTTAGGGATCCATTATAATTTTATATGACACCTACGAGCACTCATTTATATTTTCATGTAACATCTGAGGGCACCTGATGCCATTTGTATATCTCTAGGTTGAATTATGCATTGTGTCTTTTTCATTGTTTGTTTTATGATTTTTGAGAGCTGCACGGGGTGGACACATATATATCTCCCATTAATATTGATTTGACCCTCAGTAATATAGTTAGTTCACATTTCTTAGGGAAGCTAGCTGCCTTCGTGTCTCTTTACAATTTTCGTCTTTTTATGGCCTTTATTGACTGGATTATCACCATGACCAACTAATTGATTACCAGTGATAGAGCAAGATTTCATCAAGATTAAGCATCGCTCTGCTTTGGGTTTCAGACAGACTGCATTTAAAATGGCACGCAGATTTTGGTGCAAATGAAAACACATGGCACATGAAACATGAAATGAGGCCTAGTCAAATGCTTTTTAAAAGTGGCACTTTTGGTGCATGTAAAGTTAAAGACATGAAATGAGGTCTAGTCAAAATGCTTTCAGTCTGAAATGCTTTCATTTAAAAACCATGCTTAATTAATTAATCATGGATGTTTAATGTGTTTAGTTTATATTTAACCTCACTATAGAATGTACATTTAATTTAGAGAATGTTTTTTTTTTACTTTTAAAGTAGCACATAATTATGCTGAATGAACATGTGTTTTTGCAGTGTAGAAAACTCGTGATTTCAGTTTCCTCTTTAGCTTTGAAGATAAGATCTACACTCCCTGTTCCCATCTCAAGAGACTTTGGCTTTTTTGCATATTTAGACAAGGCATATTCAGTTTATAACACATCTTCTTATAATGTGCATTAATTAATCAACCATGAACCAACACTACATGTGGGGCAAACGCATTTTGCATGAAAAGCTATCTAAAACATTAGAGCATATTGCTATGTATTAACGGTTTGTGCTTTGAAAATTTGCACTGGTGCATGTTTATGCTATGTTGTACATTGCACATTTTGCATGTGGTGCACAAATAATAAAAAAGCTACTTTAAAGTAATAGCTTTTGCTAGGTAATAACTAATACAGGGTACTAGTATGGGGAAGTTAAACAAAATGGGTTGTATTTCATAAATTAATATTCTTTTGTGTTTGTTTCGTTTTTGGACCCAAAATTAAATGGCTGCCTAAGAATCCAGCATGGCTGAGAATTATTAGCAGTGTGCTGATTGAGAGACGCATGCGCAGAAGATTGTGCCAGCTACATGAACTGCAAAGTGCCTTAAGTGAAGACAAATGGGTCAAGGCCACAATGAACTGTACACTCCTGTCATAGTGCCAATGTACCAGTGTTTGTGAGAGAGTGTCATCCCTGCGTGCGATGTGAAAGCGAGAAGGAAATGGACTGATACTATTTTCTGCTTAAATTTTGCAATATTGTATCATTCTTGATGGTGAAACATATGACTGCATTAAGCCTTAACGCGTCCTTTGTTAAAAGTGGAATGAGTTGGATTTACAATGAGAACAGGATAATGAGACCCTCAAGTCACCTATGCTAACCAATCACAGTGCGAGTTTCCACTGAAACTGCAACATTATTAGTATAGTCAGCCAAGAATCAGAGTATAAATAATGACCCTTAGGGAGTGTGTCAGTCTTTGAGGGGAGGAGAGGAGATGGAGCAGATCTGACTAGACATCATATGGGTTAGGTACGTGAACTTTGAGGGTGCAGCCTGGGAGGAGATTGCGTCCGAGGAAAGACAGAGGGAGGAGGGGCAGAGAGGCATAGGCTAGCCTTTCACGTCATATTTTTGGCAAGGCAGATCACATTCCTCTGTGGTCTTGTGAAGGGGGGGGCAGCCTCTCTGTGTGAGACACAGAGAGACAGATGAACAGACCAGGGCAGAGAGAGCAGCTGATGGAACAGGTTTAGAATTAGATGCTAAAACTCTAAGTTTATGCTTTGACTAACTAACTCGTTTTGAAAAGATTTATTTGTCTTATGCATTTATTTCTCTTTATGGGAGATTTTTGCCAATTATTAATTATTGATTAGCCTTGCAAAACTCACTCTTGAATGATATTTTCCTGAACTCTTTAAAGAATTCTGAACTGACATTTGATGCCTCATTCCCTTCCTTTATGGGATGCCTTGTATTCAGTCTGTAATATGTTCTGAATTAATTCTATTTTTCCTATTTTCAATTCTGTAACCTGATTGATATTTGACTAATGAATAAAGGGTCAGAGAACCTTAACTTTTAACTAGAAAATAAGATCCTTTAAAAATACTCACAATTCTCTTTATTGGCTTAAATATTAATTGCATTTTGATTTTTCATGTTTATGTAAAGTCTCCTGAAGGTGATACACGGTGGCAAAGGTCCATCACCTTTAAAGCAGTAAACTAGAAGTAAATGAGGTTTTGCATTGAGAAATTGCCGTGAAATTACCGCTGGATCACAAGTCATCCTTTCAGATTGTATTACCTAGCCGGCATTGAGAAATCCTCCAAGGTTTTCACTAGAGGCACCCTGGAGTTATGTATCAGGTGATAACGATATTGACTTTGACGGTTTATTCCTATTTTGTATATATACAAATACCTTTGAGTTACCCCTTTTCTTTTGGGACTATGTGACGTATTCAATTGTTTTTAATCACACAATTGTATCCAAACCCAAAATGGCTCCTAAAGCCTCTATAACTCCTAATGGTGGTATATACCGCTATTGCGGAAAGGAAAGCATTCCTTTTGTTATTCAACCCTCACACACCCTATTGGTGTCATGCTTCATCATCGGGTTCACCCAGACTCCTAAAGGTCTGGGTGGGCTCGACCATTTTTCAGGGAGCTCTTAGGAGATATAGGCCAGGGGGGTTTAAAGATTACAAATCCTACTACTTCTCCAGGGATACCTTTAATAGCGGGGATGTAGTGGATATTAAAAAAGCAAAAAATGGGTCTTCTCAGAGTTTATGGTCCTAAGACCCTAAGGATTAGCCAACTTGTTTCAGCCCACAGGTAGAGGCCAAAAATTGGTCCAGGGTTTTCATCAGGGCTCAACAGATAGTTCCCTCCTTGGTTTATTTAGGTACCAAATTATGTTGACCTATCATTTGTTTTATGAAGGTACAGATAGCTATTCCCTTCGCATACACCAAAAATCATAAATATTAATCAAAAAATAATCACAGTGAGGAGAATACTTATCCCCCTTGCTTCTGTAATAGAAAATGTCCACCTGTTAGGAGAAAAAAGAAGAAAAAAGAAAAAGAGACAAAAGAAAATAGACTAAACATTGAGTTCCAATAATAGTCTTAAAGTGCCATGCCTATTCATGCTTGGGTGCACTTATCAAATTCATGCTTGGTCAGTGTTCGTGTTACACCAACCAGCTGAGCCATCGTGAATTAAAGTTAATTCCAATCACCCGACTAGGGTGGAGTGCGCAATATAACTCAATGCCAATACAATTTATCTGCGAGGAAAACGCTTGGTTTCAAATCACCATCTACATTTTTTCAAACACCACATAACCACTGCGTGTAATTATGAACATGTCCTACAACTGTGAGCATCTCTATAATTAGAGCACTTCCGTGATTTGCCCTATGTCATAGGCCATAGTCTAGTGTTTTCAAACCACATTTTTTCACACATTCTCATGCTCATACAATATTGATACTTATGCAATAGATGTCAAGCATAATAATTCCACACACATACTCATACTAATCATGTCCTTACCCTATTTCAGGGGAAATTGCGTGTCTCGGGGCCCTCTAAATACCGTTCTATCGGTGTAACGCCGATGTAAGACCTGGAGTGGACAGTCATCGAAAAAGTTAATGATGGTCCCAATTTCACAAAATAACTCCTTGACTGTGTGTCAAGTTGCTCTTTAAGTGAATGCACAGATATTTGTATATACATGTATATATTTGTATTGTTTATGTGTACAGTTTGTTTATATGGTATATGTATTCATTTAACAGACAGCCCTGAAGAAGTCCATTGTCTATTGGACGAAACGCTTTGGCTGTTTTTTTATGAACATTTATAGATAGCACTAATAAACAAAGAATACCACTGGATCACCTTAGAATCATTTTTATTAACTATGAAATATTCATGTATTAAATTTTTCTTTCGTTTAAATGTGGTGAAACACAGTTCTTTGTATTTGTAAGCAGACTGGACTATGGCAACGCTCTCTATGCCGGAATCAACAAAAAACTACTTTTCAAACTCCAGACCGTCCAGAACGCCGCAGCCAGACTGATCCTAGACATCCCCAATCGCAGCTACATCTCCAAACACCTCTGCGATCTCCACAAGCTCCCCATCAAAAGAAGAAGAATCTTCAAATTCCTCACTCATGCATACAAGGCCCTCCACAACACTGGACCAACATACCTGAACAGTCGCCTCTTCTTCCACACATTCAAAAGACACCCCCAATCAGCTGACCTCTCTCTGGCCACGCCTCCACGTGAGGAAAGTCCTTCTATCTCACAGCCAAAGCATGGAACGACCTCCTTCTCCACCTCCGGCAAGCCCCCACACTGCTCCAGTTCAGAAAGGACCTGAAGACCTGGCTCTTTGGATGACTCCAGCACTCAATGGAGCCACCCCCTTTCCCCTCCATAGCCTTGAGGCTCTTGCGGGTGAGTAATTTTATCGCCTGTCTTGATAATAAATATACTTGCTTGCATATTTACCGCCGGCTACCTCTGGAATTTATCGCCTAGTTAGCGAGTTATCAATAACGCGCATCGCCCAGGCGATAAAAATTTCAGAGATAGTGTGGATATCGCCGTTTTCCATGGTGGACAACGGCGATATCCTAGATGATAGGGCCTGTGGTCTTAGCCACAGAATCCACCCCCCATGGTAATTACGCCTTAGTCAGGAATTTAACAGACGCTAAATCCCTTTGTTAAGGCATACTTAACGCGATTTAAATAATCGCTACCCTTCCTTGTTGATATCGCGAAGCTGCCTTCGCGATATTTTCCCTGGTTGGTTTCACAGCCCCGCCTACTTTGCATCTCATTAGCGATGCAAAGTTAGGCGTGCTGGAAACAGGCGCTAAGTCAGCAAAACACGCGATAGCGTGTCTTTGTTGATAAGGCGATAAAATTATCGCCGCTTTTCGGCTGAAAAAAGCCGCAAAAGCGGCGACAATTTTATAGCGCCGCCTTGTTAATATGCCCCTTGGTGAGGGAAGGTTACACTCATTTGCTATGCTCTCTCGATGACATTAGAAGTTTAGTGCAAAGTGGGGTGTATTTAAATTTTCTGGCTACTCCCGTGGCTGGATGTTCGTTAGAGTGAAGACCAGCAAGATTCCCCATACATGCCAATTTCACTGTTTCTCAGCTTTTCCTCAACTTTGATATTCACTTCCACTCGCTTGATAGTCATTCCGATAAACTTAAAAAAGGCCAGAAAGGGTCCCCTTTCAACACCAATGTGACCTTGTAAAACATGGACCATCTAATGTCAAGGAAATCTCGTTCTGTGGTAAATTTCCTCCCATAATCCTAGGATCCACTGTGAGTCCCATAAACATTTCAAATTTGTTCCGAAGCTGTGGTAATCGACCAGAGAAATGTATGGAGTCTAAGGCCTCGAGAAACAGGCTCCGAGTCTCCTCAGGCGAAAGGATGAAGAAACAACAGGGCAAGGCAGCTTCTGAAACGCTGCCTGTGATAGGTGGAATTACCGCTTGATAGCTACATTATGAACGTATGCTACACAATTATTGAATAAAAACATGTTAGTGAGCAAACAAAGCTATACACATAAAAGGTGGTGCTATTAACACAGCCCTGGGTGATACGTGTGGAAAGCTGTTGAATAGGCGCAGATTGCCATCAGGGTAACGTCATTCCTTTGATTCGTCCTATCTTCAAGACGGCCATTTTATCGCTTAAAACAAATATATAGAGGGGCTACTTCAGTGGTACCTTTGCATTATTCACAGCGTCTTGTGAAGCTATCCGAGCACACCCTCTGCAAGCACACAGAGGGGAAAGGTGAAAAGCAAACACTGAAGTGTAGAAACGTTTAATCTAAAAGATATGCTTGCACCTGGGCCAGATTGTACGGCCGCGTGCAGTGACATCCAGCTGGGCACGGGCCGCTAAAACATATAACATTAACAATATGTGCATAAAAGCAAGCATTAAACGCCATACGCCAAACAGTCGTGTTGTTTTTACGTGTTGTCGTGTTGGTTGTGTTGACTGTACCTAACGATTATTTTGTTCTGTTTTGCATTCCCCTACTCAGCAATCAGACAAATGCCAGTGGTAACTCTGAATAAGAGACTATAATCACACTATGTGGATATCCCTAAATTACAGTAGCGTGGGGAGAGAAAGCACCTTTCAAACGTAGCCTTTATGCAGAAGAGCGAACAGCATTTATTTGACGCCTGCCACCACAAATGTATCCTATCAGTTGATATAAGGCTCATTTCAGCCTTCTGTGCTGATTTGGGAATATTTCTGCACTCACAAATTCCCCAATCTACAGTTTACCTGTGAATTTTTTTATTTTTTATTTTTGCCTGTATTCTCAACTTGCATTTATTTTATCCGTGCGTAACAGGGGCTTATTTATAAGCCATTCGCGCTGCCGGTGCGACCCTTTTAATATGGGAAAAAGTGACATGCAGAGGGCGCAAGGGGCTTGGAAATGAGCTCCAAAGGGTGATATTTATAAACATTTTGTGCTGGGTTAGCGTCAAAAAAGTGACATTGACCAGCGAGAATTTTTTTTTTGCTATTTACTATCCAGCGCAAAACTTGGTTTGAGTTCGAAAGCATCTTCAAAGTAGCTCAAAGCAGCGCAAAACACTGCCTTGCGTTACTTAGCACAGGTGCAGTGTTACATGGGTGGAACATGGACGTTCACATGCAACCACCTATTCCTTTCGGCACAAAACCCTATTTACAAAGATTTGTAGACACGGTTTTGCGCCAAAAGTTAATGCCTCTTCAAAAGAGGCACTGTGCCTCTCACAAGGCCGGGTCACCCCCTTGCTCCCACCGCCTCCTGCTCCTGCCTACGCCAGCCAGCCTCCTTGCCAGCCTCCTTGCCGCCGCCACCGTCGCCCCCCCAGCCCCCCGAGTGGCCCAGCCACAGCTGAGCCGCCCGCTCGCCACTTTTTCCCGCCGCGGGCCCCCTGCGGTCCCGCCCACCACCGGCCCATTGGCCGCCCCGCTCGCCCAGCCCAGCTGACCCGCCCTCCCGTCCCCCTTCTTAAGGAGACAGCCAGGTGCACTCGGGAGTGAACGCTGTGCCTCTCACAAGGCCGGGTCACCCCCTTGCTCCCACCGCCTCCTGCTCCTGCCTATGCCAGCCAGCCTCCTTGCCAGCCTCCTTGCCGCCGCCACTGTCGCCCCCCCAGCCCCCGAGCGGCCCAGCCACAGCTGAGCCGCCCGCTCGACACTTTTTCCCGCTGCGGGCCCCCTGCGGCCCCGCCCACCACCGGCCCATTGGCCGCCCCGCTCGCCCAGCCCAACTGACCCGCCCTCCCGTCCCCCTTCTTAAGGGGACAGCCAGGTGCACTCGGGAGTGACCGCTGTGCCTCTCACAAGGCCGGGTCACCCCCTTGCTCCCACCGCCTCCTGCTCCTGCCTACGCCAGCCAGCCTCCTTGCCAGCCTCCTTGCCGCCGCCACCGTTGCCCCCCCAGCCCCCCAAGCGGCCCAGCCACAGCTGAGCCGCCCGCTCGCCACTTTTTCCCGCCGCGGGCCCCCTGCGGCCCCGCCCACCACCGGCCCTTTGGCCGCCCCGCTCGCCCAGCCCAGCTGACCCGCCCTCCCGTCCCCCTTCTTATGACGCCCCCAGAGCGACCGCGCAGCGGACACGCGCAGCGGGAGCACCGACTGAGCGCCGAAGGTGCGCCAAAGGTAAGCCCGTCTGCGCCCGTCCGCGCCTGGCCCGCGCCCAGCGCAAGGACCCCTGGCCCCCGCAGACCCCAGCCCACCCGCCGGACGTACGACGCCGCCACCCTCAACGCACTCAACGCCGGCCGAAGCCCAGGATGCTACCGAGCCACCCCGAGACGCACCCACGGACCCTTCTGCTGCAACTCCTGCAAGTTCACCTGCATCCGGACCTGCACTACTCCAGCACCAACCAAGACCAAGACGAGCAACAGCAGCAGCCACCTGAAATGCATCCTGCTTAACACCCGCTCCGTCCACAGACACGCCGTCGAGCTCTGGAACCTGCTCGACACCACAGCCCCAGACGTCGCCTTCCTCACGGAAACCTGGATGAACGCCTCCTCAACGCCCGACATTGCCATTGCCATCCCAGACGGCTACAAGATCATCCGAAGGGACCGCATCAACCACACCTGATGAGGAGGCATCGCCATCATCCACAGGAACACCATCCGCATCACGACCAACACCGACGACACCCTCGCACCCGCCGAGCACCTGCACTTCCAGGTCCACATCAACCCCAAGACCACCCTCAGAGGCACCCTCATCTACAGACCCCCGGGACCACGCACACAATTCAGCGAAGACATCGCCGACTTCATCAGCCCGCACGCCCTCCCCTCCGCTGACTACATCCTCCTCGGGGACCTCAACTTCCACCTGGAGAACAACAACGACCGCAACACCACCACCCTGCTGGACAACCTCGCCAACCTCGGACTCAAGCAGCTGGTCACCACCCCCACCCACTACGCCGGACACACACTCGACCCCGTCTTCTCATCCAGCAAGGACATCGCCTTCAGCCACGCCACCGGACTCCACTGGACGGACCACAGCTGCGTCCACTTCAGCTTCAGAAGGACCACGATCCACCACCACCAGCAACAGGTTGCACGCAGAAGCTGGAACAAGATCACAGCCGACCAGCTCGCGACTGCCCTGAGCAAGAACCCACCCACCAGCGCAACGAACCCCAGCCAAGCGGCCACCAACCTCACGAAGTGGATCAGCGACTGCGCAGACGACCTCGCCCCTCTGAAGACCCCGACTAGCAGACCCGGTAGCAAGAAAGCCCCATGGTTCACCGACGAACTCAAGAGCTCCAAGAAGAACTGCCGAGCCCTCGAGAGAACCTGGCGCAGAGACCCAACACCGGACAACATGACTGCCCTCAAGCTCGCCACCCGAAAACACCACCAACTCATCCACTCCACCAAGAAAACCGCATTCAAGGAACGACTGGACAACAACGCACACAACAGCAAGGAACTCTTCAACATCGTCAAAGAGCTCTCCAACCCCAACGCCGGTAACAACGACATCACCCCTTCACAAGACCTCTGCAACTCCCTCGCCTCCTACTTCCACAACAAGATTGCGGACATACACAACAGCTTCAGCACTCAACCGACGCACGCCACGACCGAACCACCGCCCCCCCACCACCACACTCCGCGCCTGGACCCGGATCAGCACCGAAGACACCGTCCGCACGATGAACTCCATCCACTCCGGATCTCCTACCGACCCCTGCCCTCACCACGTCTTCAACAAGGCCGACGCTGTCATCGCACCCCACCTGCGGGACATTATCAACACCTCCTTCGACACCGCTACCTTCCCGGAGAGCTGGAAGCACGCCAAACTCAGCGCTCTACTAAAGAAGCCATCAGCCGACCCCACCGACCTCAAGAACTACCGCCCCATCTCGCTGCTCCCGTTTCCAGCAAAAGTCATCGAGAAGACCGTCAACAAGCAGCTGGCCGCCTTCTTCGAGACGAACGGATCCCTCGACCTCTCGCAGTCTGGCTTCCGGGCCAACCACAGCACCGAAACCGCCCTGATCGCAGCCACCGATGACATCCGAGCTCTGCTTGACAACGGAGAAACAGCGGCCCTCATCCTCCTAGACCTCTCCGCTGCCTTCGACACTGTCTGCCACCGTACACTAGTGCAGCGACTCAGCAACGTCGGAATCCAGGAGAAGGCACTGGAGTGGATCATCTCCTTCCTCGCCGGAAGGACACAGAGAGTCCGCCTCCCCCCGTTCAGATCTGAAGCCACCGAAGTCATCTGCGGCGTTCCTCAAGGCTCCTCGCTCAGTCCAACCCTCTTCAACGTGTACATGAGCCCCCTCGCAGACATCGCACGCCAGCACAACCTCAACATCATCTCCTACGCCGACGACACCCAGCTGATTCTCTCCCTCACCAACGACCCCGCCACCGCCAGAGCCAACCTCCACGAAGGGATGAAAGAGGTAGCCGAATGGATGAAGAACAGCCGCCTGAAACTGAACTCGGACAAGACGGAAGTCCTCATCCTGGGATCCTCACCCTCCGCCTGGGACGACTCCTGGTGGCCCCCAGCCCTAGGCTGCGCACCCAAACCAACAGACCACGCACGCAACCTGGGCTTCATCCTGGACTCCACCCTCTCCATGACCAGACAAGTCAACGCCGTCTCCTCGTCGTGCTTCAACATCCTGCGAATGCTACGAAAGATCTTCTGGTGGATCCCCACCGAGACCAGGAAGACGGTCACCCAGGCCCTCGTCACCAGCCGTCTGGACTACGGCAACTCCCTCTACGCCGGAACCACCGCCAAACTCCAGAAAAGACTTCAGCGGATCCAGAACGCCTCAGCACGACTCATCCTGGACATCCCCCATCGCAGCCACATCTCCGGACACCTGAGAGACCTGCACTGGCTCCCGGTCACCAAGAGAATCACCTTCCGTCTCCTCACCCACGCACACAAAGCCCTACACAACCAAGGCCCAGGATACCTCAACAGCCGCCTCAACTTCTACG
This sequence comes from Triturus cristatus, assembly GCF_964204655.1. Taxonomy (NCBI): domain Eukaryota; kingdom Metazoa; phylum Chordata; class Amphibia; order Caudata; family Salamandridae; genus Triturus; species Triturus cristatus. The sequence goes on from NC_140591.1 coordinate 722,772,061, forward strand.
CTCCCAAATGCCAGCTTCAATCGACCGGCCACGCCCTCGCCACCGTCCCCCGCATCCGAAGAGCCACCACAGGGGGACGGTCCTTCTCCTTCCTCGCCGCCAGGACGTGGAACTCCCTCCCGACCCACCTCCGCCTGACCCAGGACCACCTCGCCTTCAGGAAGCAACTCAAGACCTGGCTGTTCGAGCAGTAGCGGACCCCCCTCCCCTAGCGCCTTGAGACCCTCTGGGTGAGTAGTGCGCTATATAAATGCGTTGATTGATTGATTGATTAACAATAGAAATGCTTTAATTTCTCCGTGCGTTTCCGACTTTACATGCGTGTTGCACTGTGCGGCATGCATACAAAGTGGGAAAAGCTTTCCATCGTGTCTAGGGTACTCTTTCTACTGCACAAAACCTATGCTAGACTCATACACACACCCTAGCGCCATGGCGCTAACATACGTGTGTGGCACACGGCCACTGAAATCAGTGCCGGCACAAGGGGGAGGAGACACCCATATCTCTGAAGATATGGAGTTCTCCTGCTCCCTCCCAGTCACGCAACACAGCGCAGCATTGCGTTACTTTTTTGTAAATCTCCTCCTGAATCTCTTATTTCTGTGAAAGTTAACATTATGCCAGTTCTCTTGTCGCAGAATCTGCATGTGAGAAACAAAAATGGTAAACAAGTCAGTTAGTCAAGATCTTGGCCCTGATGTAGTAAAGTTTTGCATGGACGCTCTCGCAACACAAGCATCAGTCAACTTCCTGCGCAAATGAATTGCTGCGCAGAAGTTTTATTGATGTGTGGTGATATGCGGCAATGTATCACTTAGTGACCCCCTCCCCCGATAATACATGTAACTGGGCGCAATGGTGAAGGAACAATCGTACACAACCCTAGAAGAACACAAAGTCACAGCACTAAAGTCACGAAAAGTATCACCACCTGGCTTTGCATAGAATTCTAGTGCCAAATGAAAAGAGGTGCAAACAATGGCCAAAAGGAAAATGTTGCTATATTGATGTGCAATATATGTAATTCCATCAAACACTACATACATGTGATTGACCCTTAGAAGCCTTCTGCATGAAGAAAATGGGTACTGGAGGGTGTGCTTTGAGTACAAATCTCAAGCAAGACACTGCTGGCCTGCCTTTGCGCCATGGTGCAGCGCTAAATCATGTTGGCGTGAGAATGCATTTTGCCCTAAGAAATAGCGCTAAATGCAACAAAACACGAATAGCAAGCATAAGCAGCCACTAGCACTCTTTAAATGTGCTCTTGGGGTAGGTTATCCACAAATGTACTCCCAGGATAAAGGTGCATATTATCAAGCACTGCCGCTAAACTGGCGATAATGGGCTTGATAATATGCTCTAGAGAATTCCACTTGAAGCCCATGTTGACACCAGAACATGGACTTCTATTGCAATTCTCAAGGGCATATTATCTTTCAAGCCCAATATCGCCGGTTTAGCGGCAGTTTTCTGCCGCCAAAGCGGTGATCATTTTAACGCCGTTTCTTGATAATATGCCGCCTAGTTTTCTTACAGCAAATTTACCCTTGCATCCATTTTGCGCTAACATTAGCTCTCAATGCAGCAGAAAACGAAGAGCGAGTGCCCGCTCATGCTTGCTAAATGTGCTCTTACAGTAGGATTTTTTCCCACAAAGTACTCTTAATCACGCAAGCAGGAGTAACTGCTTTAGTATCAATAATTCTCGTCAAAGAGTATAACACAGGATTACCAAAATCACAGTGATCACTCAAGCATAATTGAAAGTCCACCCGGGCCTTGTGTTTGGCATATATCTAAAGGAATATGTCAGGATAAGCACAACATGGTGTTTTTTATGCTGCAAGAGTGAATGAAAAGGGGATCCGGAAAAAAAGCAATGTCAGTTTTTGAGGCTTGTATGTAAAACAGCAATCAATTTCAAATAAAAAACTCAAGGAAAAACTAAAGGTGGGAAGAGAGTTCGGTGAAAGGCAGGCACAGATGATCACTCCTCCTATCATCTCCCCACGCACATCGCCTGTTGAAAAGGTATAGTGTGGAGGGAATTAAAAACAGTCCTCACCCATCACACAATTGACATGTCTACTTTCAATGAAAAAAGCCTGTGCACATCAATATTATTTTCACTCCAGTTTCCAATGTGGAACCAAATGTTCAGAACGAGGCTGATATAACTGAACAATAAAGCGACGTTAAAACATTACACCTGGCAGGTGAGAAATGCATGCATGTTAAAGCAAATGCATGGAAACATCTATGCTGTGGGGATTTCCACAACCTATCAGGGCTTTTCTAGGTGGAGCTCTATGTGCAATGACTGAAAATGCATACTATAATTCGGTAAAGCATATTAATACGAGGAACTACTGAAGAGACAGCTCTGTAAACAGGTCATATGTGTAATTACAGTCACACCTACCATAATGTTGCTTGCTGCTCTCATGACAACAGGCTTCAGTCTAACCATGTTTTAATTGTTTTGAAAACACAAACAGGTTGCTGTATCGCTTGAAAGAAAACAAAGTGTGCACGCAATTGTCTTGCAAAATTTGCTAACTCAGCATTACTATGTTTAGGACTTTTCATTAAACAGGGACTTTCCTTGCTTGTCGCAGAGAAAACCCAAGGTTTTGTTTTAAAGGCACAGAGGCAGCTAAGTGCTACCTTTTGTCCATTTCTAACATTGAGGATGTACATTCTTGCTCAATTTACATACTTATTGTTAGGGTAGATAGTACCTTTGAGTTTAGCTTTTACTTTCCTATTCATAGGCGCTGGAAGTAGGGGTGTGGGGTGGAGGGCTGGGTCTAGAAGGTGAATGAGCAATAAAGATGCTGCTGTGATCTACCTGTTCTGTAGAATGGAATGTTACCTATGTCAGTCAGAACCTATGTTACCATGACAGATCATAGGGAATCAAACATTTTTATAGGACAGTTCAGACTGAAGGGGGGCTCGTCATTTTATTTCTTCTTATCTCAACACAAATATTAAACCACTTACCTTTTTTAACCAGTTTTTTTTACCTGTTGATGCACGTTTGTAATCTTAACACTGGCAACTCGTGCCCACAGCTTTAGGCTTGTAAACCACAGTTTCATAGAATCCACAACGATGTTGGGTCACCCAACGATGATCACCATTTCAGTTCGTTTTGTTTTGCTACGAGCATTGTCTCAATGGTTAGAAGCCACAAGTTGGAACGTGTCTAGAAACAGGTAAGCAGCATTTGGAGACCATATTGAAGGGTTGGCTTGGATCGCACACAAGCCCAACAGACTGTAAAAACAAGTATGGAGCATTTAGCAGCCATCTTGAAGCACTGGAAAGGATTCCATACAAACCCAACTCACTGTGAAAATAAATAAAGAGCATTTGGTTGCCATTTTGAATCACTGGGAAGGATCGCATGCAAGCCCAAAGGACAGGTAAAAATCTGTTTTCAACCATGGTGGCCATCTTGAAACCGTGGTACTGTTTAGTTTAAAAGCTGTAAAATAACATTGTTAGAACTGGGGGTCTCTAGTTGGCAGAGGTATGTACCTTTGACCAAATAGGGACCCTTTCTTCTAGTCAGGGAAAGGGGATTACACTCCTGGGTAACCCCTGCTCACCCCCTTGGTAGCTTGGCACGAGCAGGGGTTATCTCAGAGGCAGTGTGTTAAGCATTTGTGAACACATACAGTAACACAGTGAAAACACTGCAAACGGACACCACACAGGTTGTATAAAAATAAGTGTGCTTTATATAGACTTAACACAAGACCACAAACGACAAAAAACCACAGTACTGTACTCAAAATAGACTTAAAGATGGTGGAAGTAACTTAGTTCAAGTTGATGATAAATTCGACACGTTTCTCACAAAAGTACCTTGGATGCGTAACGCAAAACAAACAAAAGGTTCGCAGGGAGGGTGATGTGTCGGTTCCTTGCTTCGGGGGAGCTGATGCGTCGCTCCTCAATGCTTGTGCAGAGTAGAGGATGCGTCTTGTCCCTTACCAGAGATGAGGTGATGCATCGATTCTCAGACTGCATTCCGGTTACAATGCGGCAGGATAGCGCCTCGATGCGATGCGACAATCCGGTGTGATAATATGCCGCCCTTGATGCGATGCGACGACGTGAAGACGATGCGTGCCCGCCCGATGGCCATGTGGCGACTCGACAACTTCTGAGCCACGACAGGCCCTGCGACACGTTTCTCCGATGATGCGAAGGTGACCCTTGAGGTGGCGACACGCTTCTCCGGTGATGCAACGGCAAACAACTGTGACGAAGACACGCTTCTCTGGTGATGCAGCGGCGGCCTCTGCGGTGGCGACACGCTTTTCCGGCGATACGACGGCAACAGCTGTGACGGCGACACGCTTCTTCTCATTGAGTCGCGCTTCCAGCTCCCAGCGACATGCAGGCTTCTGCAGACAGAATTCCCAGCAAGGAAATTCAGAAGGTAGCTGGTGGTGAAGTCTTGTAGCCCTGAGACTTCAGCAGGAGGCAAGCACAAGTTCAAGCCCTTGGAGAAATATTCTGCAAGATGATGAAAGTTCTTTGAAAGTTCCTTCTCCTTTCCTTGGCAATAAAGAAACCACTGCAGGCCAACCCAGCCACACAGCACACTGGCAGGGGGGCAGTCCAAACTCCTGCAGCTTCCTTGGTTCTTCTCCTCGGCATAAGTATGTCTTGTTTTCCCAGAAGTAATCTAAAGTTCAGGGGTCTGGGCCCCAATATTTTTACTAGTACATCCTTTTTCCTCTGAAGGCAGAGGGTCCTGTACCTAGTTAAAACCAGTTCTGGGTGCATTCTTCCTTTGTCAGTGTGGGCCAGGGTCCTCAGACACACCACAGGAGGTGGAGCCAGCATTGTGGAAGGCAGGCACAGCCCAATTCAGGCCCAGGTGCTACTCCTCCCACCACTACATGCAGATAGGTCTATTCAGCCCTGTCCTGACTCACCCTGTCTCCTGGAGTCACCCCTGCCACTGTCACTCACAAACCAGACATACAATACACAAGCTAGCAGAGGCAGGCTGGATGGTTAGGCAAGAAAATACCTACTTTCTAAAAGTGGTATTTTCAAACACAATGTTAAAACCAACTTCACTAAAAGATGTATTTTATCATTCTGAGTTCAGGCATACTAAAACTCAAATTTCTACCATGTTCCCTGGGTAGTTAGGATTATAAGGTTTTATAATCAAACTGCCCATTCTGGTCTATGGGGACAGGTAGCCTTGCAATAGTGAAAACGAAAAAGGCTGCAATTCACTATAAGGTCATGCCACACACACCAGGGCATGACCTACCTTTCACATACAATGCACCCTGCCCTAGGGCCTACCTTAGGGGTGTCTGATATGTAGAAAAGGGACGGTTTAGGGACTGGCAAGTGGGTGCACTTACCAAGTCGACATAGTAGTACTAGACTGCACACAGGCTCTGCAATGGCAGACCTGAGACACACTTTACAAGCTGCTTCCGTGGGTGGCACAATCAGTGCTGCAAGCCCACCAGCAGCATTTGATTTACAGGCCCTGGGAACACATCGTGCACTCTACTAAGGTCTGACAAGTAAATCAAATCAGCCAATCATGGAGTCAGTAATCAATACATCAATTTAACGTAGGGAGCACTTGCACTGTGGCACTGAATAGCAGTGGCACAGTGCCCAAAGCATCTACACCAGCAAACAGATCAAAAACAGAGAAGGCAATCAGTGAAAAAATTAAAGGGAGACTCACGCCAATGGTACTAGGTCTAAAAACCATGTAGCTGATTTATCTGTCTAGTCGTTTTAAAGGAGACTTAATCGTGATCTCCAACACAGTGATATTTACTGCCTTCAATCGGTGATGGGCACACCAATGGGGATTGTTGTGAGAATGTTAAGACTAGGCCATGCCCCCTGCCAGTAAGTGGTGACATATACACTATTTTGGAGCTAGTATAAATACTCTGTCTCAGGAAGCGATAGAAGTCTCACCCTATCCCATTTGTTTGAAGTACTTAGGTGAGGTTCTACATACTTCACTTCTAGCCTATCAACGGTACTAGGCACACTATTTTGGATTACTTGATAGGTTTAGACTCACTTCATAGAACTATTATTATCCACTCTGGATTGGTGTTGTGGTGGTGTCTTTACATTCCTCAGTGATCCATGCATTATTGTGTTTCTATATAAATGTCATAGTGTCAACTGTTCCTCAACCATTCATTTTAATTCAACTTTTCTCACAATTATTAAGTTTTTTTCGAGTAACCGGCATGGCTGCCGCCAATATGTCTCAGCCACCACAATTTCTTTCAGACAAGGGAGAACCCTTGTTAGCATGGAAATAGTGGAAAACATTGTTTGATTTCTTTTTGCATGTCATAGGAGGAGCAAAGTATTTTGCAGAGAGGAAACAAGCTATGTTACGCCATAATTTTGGAGTGGAAGGAAGTAATATTTAGAACCTGGCTGATATTCCTGTGGGCAGGTGAGATGGAGAACCTGGGGACTCACATGAAATGTCTGTGTGAATGCTTGAATGCCATTTTGATTCGCAAATTATTATTCTGTTGGAAAGACATACATTTTTCATTAGAGTACAAGGAAAGACTGAGAAGATTGGGAACTATGTAGCACGTTTGAAAACCTTAGCACACACATGTGTGTTTCAGACTTTGTCTGAGTCTTTGATTAGAGATCAACTTGTAAGATGTACCAATTCTCAGAGAGTACAAGAGAAACATCTGCCCAGAAATCCTGAATTTAAAGAAGCGGTTGCCATTGTTAAAGGAATGGAGAATACTACCACATGGGTACAGAAAGTGAGAGAAACTAAGGGGAGTGCAGGATCTCAGGGGATGAGTAGTTCCATTATGGAAGAGAACGTTTCTGAAGTTGACGACAAGAGTGTGCAAAGTGTAACAGGTGACAGGAAGACCAACAACAAGAGTAACAACGAATTTCAAGGCCAATGTTTTAGGCCTGGGAGTGAGTCTCATCTTTCTAATAGCCCTGGATGTTTTGCCAGCTTAGGCCATTATGCCATTGCGGGCAGAAGCACAAAAAGTTGAGGTGTAAGATCTTGAGTGATGGGAAAGAAGTAAATGTTTTAACAGATTCTTGCTCACCCTATATAATGATTGGGGACAAACATAGGGAGATTACCTTTGGCTCTGAAAATATTGAATTGTTACCATTTGATATAAATCCACTAGGGTATGGTCGAATCAAAATTGATGTACTAGGATATACAGTGGTGAGATAACATTTCAGGACAGGGAAACAGCAGGAAAGGTGTATGTGGCTAAAAGAGGGAATAATCTTCTAGGGTGGCATCACAAAGGAGACATGGGCATAACACTAAAATCTATGGGCCCGATTCACAGAACTAACTTAAGAGAAAATCCTAAACTTACTACCATTTTGGTATTCACAGAAGGCACTTACTCATTTTGGTATTCACAGAAGGCACTTACTCATTTCGGTATTCACAGAAGTTAGGAGTCCTAACTTTAGGACTCCTAAATGCCTTCTGTGAATACCGAAAGTCTTAAAATTAGGATTTTTCTCAGTTTAATAGTAGTATAGTTAGGACTCCTAACTTTAGGACTCCTAAATGCCTTCTGTGAATACCGAAAGTCTTAAAATTAGGATTTGTCTCAATTTAGTAGTAGTAAAGTTAGGACTCCTAACTTTAGGACACCTAAATGCCTTCTGTGAATACCGAAAGTCTTAAAACTAGGATTTTTCTCAGTTTAGTAGTAGTAAAGTTAGGAGTCCTAACTTTAGTACTCCTAAACTGAGAAAAATCCTAATTTTAAGACTTTCGGTATTCACAGAAGGCATTTAGGAGTCCTAAAGTTAGGACTCCTAACTTCTGTGAATACCAAAGTGAGTAAGTGTCTTCTGTGAATACCAAAATGAGTAAGTGGCTTCTGTGAATACGAAAATGGTAGTAAGTTTAGGATTTTGTCTTAAGTTAGTTCTGTGAATCGGGCGCTAACGCTGCAGAGAAGATGTTGTTGTTTACTGATCCTGGAAATAATACAAAAATATTCCATGATTTTTCATGTTTGCAAGGACATTTTAGGGGGTTGTAAGGGTTTCTAGCACAAAAGTACAATAAATAATATGCTATTCCTCCTGTTTGCAAAGTGAGAAAGGTTTTGAATATGATGTTAGAACTAAGCAAGGACGAACTGCAGAAGCTATTTGATGCTGGGGTAACTGAGGCAATTGAATCATATGAGTTGCTTGCCCTTGTGGTGTTAGCACCTAAGGATGGAGGTAAAAAAGTCACAATGCGGGTGCGTTTGCGAGATCCTAATAAGCACATTTGGGTTGACAGACAACCAATACATAACATATCAGAGTCCTTGGAAACTTCAGATAAAAGCAAAAATGTTTATCGTAACGGACTTGTCATCAACCTTTCAACAAATTCCCTTATATGTTGATTCAAGGCATTTAAAATCATTTATTACTCCATTTGGAGCATATAGATTTCTTTGCATGTCTTTTAGTTCAGTATCTCGAGTGACATATTTTCAGAGGGTAATGAAAAGATGTCCCAAAGTCCTTTTTTTCCAAGATGACATTTTGGTGTCTGATGCTGACAAGTTGGAACATGATGAAATTTTGTGGCAAGTGTTGAACAGAATACACAGTGTTGGGCTCACTTTAATTAAAGAGAAGTGCAGATTTAGAGTGTCATCTGTTTCATATTTTAGGACTTACAATTTCTTCTGAAGGAATCAGTCCCTAGTTAGACTTGGCCAATAGCATAGTTAAGGCACCTTCACCTAATAATAAAGATCAGGTGTGTTCATTTCTAGGCCTGGCTGAATATTGTTTGAGAATCATTCCTGGGTTTGCTGGTGTGTCTTTACCTTCATACTGCTTAAGAAAGGACTGTAGTTGGTTTGGGATGCAGGGTGCGTCAATGCTTTTGATACTATAAAGGAAAGCATTGTTGTTTTACCATCCCTATGCCAATTTGTTACATATAAGAAACTTTGTTATCCACTGATGCTAGTCTATCTGGGTTAGGAGCAGCTCTCTCTCAAGTGGTGAAGGGAGAAGTGAAGGTAATAGCCTTTGCCTCTCACTCAATCAAAGGTGCGGACAAAAGATATTCTGTAATTGAAAGAGAGGCACTGGTGGTCTCATGGGCTGTAAATCATTTCAAATTCTTTCTATGGGCTATTCCTTTCACTGTGAGGATGGATCATTGTCCACTGGTACAGACTTTTAGCACCAAAGGTAGTGTAAATTTGACTCCAAGGATTAAGTGATGCTCAGAGAGGTTGGTTGATTTTAATTTCAGGATAGAGTATGTTCCTGGTGCAAGCAACAAAGCAGCTCATTGTTCGTCCAGGTTCACTTTACCAAGTGTTAATGAGGAAATTTAGCCTAGCCATATTGGTTGGGTCAAAGTGAATGCTTCGTCTACTGAGGAACAGATCTGGTCCATGCAGGTAACAGCGGTGGGGCTGAGTAGGGGGGATTTCAAGGGACGATGCAGAGAGAAAATTAAATAAATAAACAATTGTCTCTCATCATCATCCATCGGAATCCCCTTCCCCCCGGCCCCACCTCCCCACCGCTGTTACCTGCAAGGACCGCGAGTGCTGAGGAATGGGACAGGCATTATGATGCAGATAAAGATCTCATAGAAGTATTTGAGTACATAGTTAACAGCTGCTCCGATTTTAAAGACTTGTCCAAGGAAGTGAAGGGTTTTTGGAATGTCTGTGAGGATTTAAGTCTTTTAGGGGGGAGGTTATGCAGATGTTCTAAACTCCAATAGGATTACAAAAGAAAGTGATCAATTTGGCTCATGAAGGACATCTGGTTAGGAGTTTGACTAAAGCAAGGTTGAGGCAATGGTTTTTGTGGCCTGGAAAGGATTGTCAAGTAGAAGTGGTGGTTAAGGATTGTTGGTCATGTGGTAATAGTGATAAGAGTAAAGCAACACATTGCTCTCCATTGTTACCTGTAGATGTGCCAGCTGAACCCTGGACAAAGTAGCCATTAAATTTTCTAGTTCCATTAGAACTTCTACCTCAAATTGAACACTATGTTTTACTTTTGGCAGATTATACCTCTAAGTGGGTGGTAACCAAATCTGTCAGTGTGCTCAACACCAAAGCAGTGCTGGAATTTTTTAAGGAAGAATTTACATGGGATGGCATACCACGGTGTTTGGTGACCGACAATGCAGTACAGCTGATCTCACAAGAAATGAAGACATTTTTGGATGACCTTTGTATTGTCCATTTGAAGACAGCTCTCTAATTACCATAAACCAATGGGCTAGCGAAAAGGATGAACCGAATGGTCAACTGTTGTGTTCGAAGGGCTGTGGAAAATACATTTCCATTGAAGTATTGCTTGAAACCTGGTGGGCTCATAGAGTTACACTTAATACTGTTTCCCTAAAATCTCATTTTTTCACTCTTAGATGAAGAATGCCCAATTCCAATCTTAATCCAGCATGGTTCAAGCTAAGCAAAACACACAGTGGGGTGATGATCTTCATTTTGAAGATTGAAATCATTGCAAGAAGCAAGAAGTATCAACCAAAGCACAAAGCTAGATATGATTACAAACATTCTTCTACACCTATCCTTTTTTTAAGAAAGTGGCAAGGTCATGATTGGTTAAGAAACCTGGATTTATCAGAAAAGGGGTTTTGAGGTTCATGGGACCATTTGTTATAAGCAAAGTAAAACAAAATGTGGTTGTTTTAGATTCTGGTGGAGTATGGAGCATGGGCAGATTAACTAAGGTGAATCACATCAAGAGAGAAGAAACATTAGTTGTAATAATTAGGGGTGGGCATAATTTGCGAAATTAACTTTCGCAAATTATCGCGAAAATGTTTAAAATTATCGCAAACAAGCGGAAATATCGCGAAGATGCGGAAGTTTTTTTCCGGCATGTTCGCGAGATTTTCTGCATGGTTGCGGGTCGCCAATTTACCCATGTGGTTGCTTGCGGGCGCGGCCATCTTGTTTTGAGTTGTCTCGCGGTGCATGATCGCGAGAAGAAAGACGTGATCGCACGACGCATGACGTCACTGCGGGCGCGAACTGTCGCGAGACAGCGCAAATGGCTAAAAACAATACAACATCTCATGGAGAACGCGACCGGATCAAGAAAACTTGTCGGCGAACGCAGGGATTCAGGTAAGGCGATCGCGCGCGAGAATGTATTATTTTACAGCGCGAGCAAGAAACAAATTATCGCCAAGCTGCGGAAACCGGAATTTTTGACATGTTCGCGCTCTCCGCGGAACGCGAAAATGTCAAATTATCGCAATTTCCGCGAACGGAACGAAATTTTTGCCCAAGCCTAGTAATAATCTTGTTCTTGTTTAGTACTCTTTAATTCTTTAGAAGTGCAATTGAGATTCAAATGAGATATTTCCTACCTCTTCTTTTAATAAGAGAACATTTGCAAATGTTTTATTGATTATACGGGCCTGATGGTGTATATTTTTAGATTTTGTAATTTGCTTTTGAATAAGCTGCTGTGTAGTATTTTTTCTAATTTGTAAAGTTTTCTATTTTTAGTTTAATTTTCCTTCTTCAAGTTATATTGATATCCTATCATTAAGGGGTACAAATGAGCTATGATGTACCTGTTCTGTAGAGTGGAATGTTAACAATGTGAGTCAGAACCTGTAATATCATGACTGATGTCATAGGGAATCACAATTCTGATTAGGACAGTTGATACTGGAGGGCTGAAGGCAACTAGTAGTTTTATTTCTTCTTATCTCAAAAACAATATTAAACCACCTTTTTTTAACTTGTTCACGTGTGGTTTGTAATCTTAACAGATGCCTTAAAATTTGTCTTTTTCTTGTTGCGTTTTCTGTGTGTTCAAAGACGGGGGTCAAATGTCAGGTTGTATCTTCTGACAAATTGCTGCTTCTTTTTTTAACATGGAGATTGGTGTTTACTTATGGTTCTATAACTGCAAAGTAAAATCTGACAATCTTGCTGGAGTACAGGGAGTGTGAAAGTAGATGATGCATGATGATATTTCTTCTAACACAACAATATTTAAACACCTGTAAATGACCTGCACAAATATTTACAAATATATCAATGTAAGGAAATCCCTCTTTCTCCATGTTCACCCCCACATTTTAGGACTGATGCTGCTGTTCTTTCGACCTTGAGAGTGCACTAAGGCCTGCTAACTGACCTCTGTACCAGTGTTCTAACCCTATACAAAAGACACGTTGAATTGGATACACTCAATTGGCAAATACTGACTTACTTATAGGTCTCTACTATATGATAATCAGGGTACGTTGGACATGTAAGGCAGAGTGTTCACCCAGGGCTGCATCACTGTCTGTGCCACCCTGAATGTGAAAGGACAAGATGGTCCCAAGGCTGTCACTGCAGACTGAAAGAGCAGTGTTTACACTGCTAGTTTGACTTTGCCATTGCAACCCATGGCAACGCCCCCACTTCCCATAATGACATATGTAAGTCTTCCCCAAGAAAGGCCTTAAGAGTCCTATGACAGGGGGCTATATATCATCAAGTAGGATATATAAATTGTGTATGTCTTAACAGCAAAACCAACAAATTCTCATTTTGCGGTGGAAAGGTTTGTAGCCCCATCGGCTAACACAGGGTTACCGACTGGCACCCCAGCCTTGTTAATCTCTGAATGGGACTACCTAACTGGGTCATGTAAGGTATCACATTATTTGTGACATTAAACCCAACCTGATGCCCAGGTTGAATTACTTTCCCTATTAAAGTAAGCAACTTTTTTAAAGTTGCCACTCTGCACTCTAGCTAGTCCAGTGGCCTCTAAAAGGCCCTGGCAGACGGACAGCTTTCTGCCCACCCACTGAAGAGCTGAATCCCAAACAAGACATTCAATCCAGCCATGGACAGAGTAAGCTGAGGACTTGAAGAGATTTAAGACTTCTAGGGTCATATTATACATACAATGCATTTTCCTTGATTGCACCGGACACACCTTTAAAGAGATGCACCCGGTGCAAACAAGGACAATGAGCCTTATTAAGATTAAGGCGCTGCCCGAGGGCAGCTATGAACACGTGTTGCCCCGGGGCAGAGCATTCATAGAAAAAATGGAGCGGCTGCTTTTAAGCTGCTCTGTGTTTCACAGTGCAGGCGGCAACCTGTCTGCACTTTTAAGGGGGATTAGAGATTCCCTTGTAGGTGGGTGCAATGAGTGATTGCACCCGACTGCAAGGGGTTGTCTGGAGGGTCCATGGAACCCCCTTCACCCCTCAGAGGGCTGCCATCGGGGGCGTACTGACAGTGCGCCACCTCTTAGGTGGCGCCCTGTAGGGCGCCTCCAGAAAGCTTCTGTGCCTCTGCGCCCACATCTATAATATAGCGTGAAAGCAGAGACAAAGGGATTCCCTCATTTACATGAGGTCATGCCCCCATGCAAATGAGGGAGTGACCACTCATGATAGCACTGGAGCTTTATGTGTGCCAGTGCTATTGGTATTACAGAAGGGGACGCACAAGCGTCTGCTGACTCTTCTGTTATACCAAAGTGCCCCAGGGGTGCACAAAGCGGGGTCAAATGCACGTTGCACCCGCGGGGCACTGCCATAAAACAGCCCCCGATCCTATTCATAGAAGCGCCATACATATTTCAAGAAACACGTCTTTGATAGTTTTCTTGCATTCATTACCAAAAGCATGCACAATCTGCAGGAGTAGTGTTACGGTTTCTGTTTTTATTGTACATGTAAAATAATTTTCCGTTGCATGGCAATTTCTTTCTCGCTTTTCAATGTTGAACAAGCAACCTGATCGGCTTTAACATTGCTTGACTGGGCATGTTAAAAGTAGAGAATGCAATGAAAACATTGCTTTCTCTACTTTCACGATAGCCACCGCCTTGCATCGTCCAACAGGCCATGTTAAAATTATCAAAAGCAATGAACACTTTGCTTTGTATATTTCAAGATGGGCTCCGTGCTGGGAACTCAAAGTGCATTCACTTAACAGTAACACACCATGAAGCATGGCCTCCATTTTGAAACCATAGAAAATAATGCTTTAATTGTTTTCTATACATTAAATATATCTGGACACTGCTTTTGGCTTTGCCAATGCAGATGGAGTTCAAAAACATCCTACATTGGCGAAGCCAATTGAGTTTATATATCCAAGAGATCGCCAAGGCCACCATTTGGCAACTGGTGCGCAGCAGAGGAACATTTGAGGACATCAAGGGCTTCACTAAGGCCTTCATCCATTGCTGGGTGTGCTACTGAGGAGCATTTGGAGGGAAGGTAGGAAGGAACATCCAAGGCATCACCAAGGTCACCATGTGTCGCCTCTTGTACCTCTGAGGAGCAGGAGGGGAGAGAAGGAAGAAGTACAGGGAAAGACCTAGGGCACACTCTGAAAACCATGATGTGCACGCACATGCAGTGCCAAACAACTAAAGATATAAAAAAAGGCACATAATGTGGTTCAATGACATCAGCAGCAGAATGGGTACACATTAGCCAATCAAAAGCAAGGGTAAAAAAGCTATGCTCACAAACATAGAGCAGGGAGGAACACTACCAATAAAAAGCAGGGAATTGACATTGACAAGAAAGACATTAAATCATGAACAATGGTTGAGTCTATGAAGTTAGGTATACAATGCAGTCTGTCACAAACAACTAGCGCTGTCTGTAGCAAGACACAAAATGCAACTGTTTCAGGCCCATTTCTAAACTTTCAGCATTCCATGATCTGTGATGTCCATGCATAGGTTTAGAAACCCACTGAATTGTGAAAACAATAAGAAAATAGTTGCCATTGTATATTCAAAGATTCTACTTCCAAAAACGTGAGGCCTGAGGTCAATCTGTACCTTAAAATATGACAGAAAATGGCACTAATTGTTTTGTCTTTCTATGCTAAATCCATCAGGCAGATTTGCTACCTTTTAATAATTGCAAGCAGAAACCAAAGATGTTGCTCTGTGTTGCATGAAAGGGAGTGACCAGAACAAAGCTCTATATTCTAACATACTTTACTGTTTCCTCTCCCCCTGGGATGGCAGACTTTAGGCTGCCATTCAGCAATGCAAATGTTGCTCAAAAATGATTTCTTAAAAAAAAGAAAAAATGGAGACAAGAGTCGTTTGTCAAACAGGAACAGTTTGTTTAATTAAACAGTTCAGCCAGTAGAACATTAACAGGCACTAGGTCTGAGGACTGTCTCAGTTTTCATCGGGTTTGTACTTTTCTTATATACAAAATTACAACAAGCAATAAAAGGTTTCTGGCATACCATATATGGTGAGGAATGTTGGTTGTTGCCTCTAGAGTCATAAATTAATGGTTACTACAGGTGGGTCCTGACCTTGCGTGGATACAGTGTGGCCAGTGGAGAATATGCCTGGCATGGGGAGCACGTGATCACTTTGTGTGCTAGGTCGGTATTGGCTATGTGTTCCTAACTCATGTGGCATCTGACATTATGGTGCCTTTAGGAGCATGCATACCACCTCCGGCAATGTGCTTTATTGAGGCAATATCCCATGTCCATTGTAATGTCACTGTGCCTATCTGTGGGATTGATCAAGAGTGTTTGCCTGCCAACTATGCACATTCCCACCTGTGCCCATCAATCAGTAATCCTGGGCCTAGGTCGCAGGGCCTGCCTGACTACATACATACATGTCGAGGTAGATGGGGAGTTCAGAGCAGGCGATTATATTAATAAGACAGTACTTCCTTTTTATTGATAAAAACATTGATATCCATATTAACACCCTTGCAAGGGTGTGTTCATGACATGAAGCATAGAATCTGTACTGGAGGGCTACCCTTTCTGAGTAAAATACTTTGCATATGGATAGTTTAACACTTTTGCCACTTTGTATAGTTGCTGTACAGTGTAGTACACAAGCAAAGTTGGAAAAGCTTGGAGACATAAAAACACTTCTCCAAGTAAATGCCAACCTCAAAGAGGCGTTATTTTGGGGCACAAAGCCCTACTACCACTGTTAGTAGATATAGCTTTGTCCCCAAAACCATGGGAGGTTGTATGGGACCTCCCATGCAACCATCCATTGTACACCTCCTTGATGCTAACACCAAGTAGTGCATAGTGCTCCTTTGAGTTATTTTAAGGTTTCTTTCTAGCGCAACATATGTCTTGCTCTGGAATGCAAATCCCAGTAATAAAATTTGTGCAAGAGTCACAGACCCAGCTTAAAGTGCTAGTACATCTGCCCTGTATGTACATCTGCCCCGTTATGATGAGACACACCATCTTCAAAACCAAGGGAGCCTCTCCACCACAAGATCACTCTTTTCCAGCGGTTTTGTACAAAGAGTGTGTCTGTGCCATACGCCCGTTTTCTGGTACATAGAACGTTTTTCAACTAACGGCTGATCATAGGATTGAATCCACATGCATGTACATAGTGCCTGTTGTCAGCTACTACAGCTTAGGTGCCGATTCCAATCCTGGAAAAATGTTCCCCGTACGAATCGTATCCGGTATTTTTACCGTACGAATCGTCCAAGTAGCGTACAAACTGCCAAGTACGATTCGTATGGGAAAAAGTCCATACGAATCGCATTGGGAAAATTTCCCCACACGTCCTCGGGTCGGAAAATGTGTCCGACGCATCCCCGGATGATTTACCGTATGAATCGGAAACATGAAGCCCGACCGCGCAAGTACGATCCGTCCCGTTCTTCCGATTTTACAACCGTATGGTAAAAACACCGTACGGACCGAACTCCTATAGCAACCATCGAGACATGTGCCCGCAAACGTGCCGAACACCCCCCCCAGCCCCCGTATGTACGCGCAGAACACCCCCCCAGCCCTCGTATGTACGCGCCGCACACCCCCCCCAGCCCCCGTATGTACGCGCCAAACGCCCCCCGTCTGCGGATGTACACGCCGAACCCCCACCAGTGTATGTACGGTGCATACCAACACCCCACCAGTGCATGTACGCGCCGAACCCCCACCCGTGTATAAACGGAGCGTACCCCCACCCGTGTATGAATGGAGCATACCAACACCCCACCAGTGTATGTACGGCATGTACCAACACCCCACCAGTGCATGTACGTGCAGAACCCCCACCCGTGTATGTACGGAGCGTACCCCCACCCGTGTATGAATGGAGCATACCAACACCCCACCAGTGTATGTACGGCGTGTACCAACACCCCACCAGTGCATGTACGTGCCGAACCCCCACCCGTGTATGTACGGAGCGTACCCTCACCCGTGTATGAATGGAGCGTACCAACACCCCACCAGTGTATGTACGGTGCGTACCAACACCTCACCAGTGCATGTATGCGCAGAACCCCCACCGTGTATGTACGGAGCGTACCCCCACCCGTGTATGAATGGAGCGTATCAACACCACACCAGTGTATGTACGGCGAGTACCAACACCCCACCAGTTTATGTACGGCACGTACCAACACCCCACCACTGTATGTACAGCGTGTACCAACACCCCACCAGTGCATGTACGCGCAGAACCCCCACCCGTGTATGTACGGAGCGTACCCCCACCCGTGTATGAATGGAGCGCACCAACACCACACCAGTGTATGTACAGCGCGTACCAACACCCCACCAGAGTATGTACGCGCGGAACCGCCACACGTGTATGTACGGAGCGAACCCCCACCCGTGTATGAATGGAGCGTACCAACACCCCACCAGTGTATGTATGGCGCGTACCAACACCCCACCAGTGCATGTACGCGCAGAACCCCCACCCGTGTATGTATGGAGTGTACCCCCACCCGTGTATGAATGGAGCGTACCAACACCACACCAGTGTATGTACGGCGCGTACCAACACCCCACCAGTGTATGTACGGCATGTACCAACACCCCACAAGTGTATGTACAGCGCGTACCAACACCCCACCAGTGCATGTATGCACAGAACCCCCACCCGTGTATGAATGGAGCGTACCAACACCACACCAGTGTATGTACGGCGCGTACCAACACCCTACCAGTGTATGTACGCGCAGAACCCCCACCCGTGTATGTACGGAGCGAACCCCCACCTGTGTATGAATGGAGCATACCAACACCCCACCAGTGTATGTACGGCGCGTACCAACACCCCATCAGTGCATGTACGCGCAGAACCCCCACCCGTGAATGTACAGAGCGTACCCTCACCCGTGTATGAATGGAGCTTACCAACACCCCACCAGTGCATGTACGCGCCGAACCCCCACCCGTGTATGTATGGAGCGTACCCCCACCCGTGTATGAATGGAGCGTACCAACACCCCACCAGTGTATGTACGGCACGTACCAACACCCCACCAGTGCATGTATGCGCAGAACCCCCACCCGTGTATGTACGGAGCGTACCCCCACCCGTGTATGAATGGAGCATACCAACACCACACCAGTGTATGTACGCCGCGTACCAACACCCCACCAGTGTATGTACGGCGCGTACCAACACCCCGCCAGTGTATGTACGGCGCGTACCAACACCCCACCAGTGCATGTACGCGCAGAACCCCCACCCGTGTATGTACGGAGCGTACCCCCACCCGTGTATGAATGGAGCGTACCAACACCACACCAGTGTATGTACGGCGCGTACCAACACCCCACCAGTGTATGTACGGCGCGTACCAACACCCCACCAGTATATGTACGCGCAGAACCCCCACCTGTGTATGTACGGAGCGAACCCCCACCCGTGCATGAATGGAGCGTACCAACACCCCACCAGTGTATGTATGGCGTGTACCAACACCCCACCAGTGTATGTACGGCGCGTACCAACACCCCACCAGTGCATGTACGTGCAGAACTCCCACCCGTGTATGTACGGAGCGTACCCCCACCCGTGTATGAATGGAGCGTACCAACACCCCACCAGTGTATGTACAGCGTGTACCAACACCCCACCAGTGTATGTACGGCACATACCAACACCCTACCCATGTATGTATACTTTACTGTTTCCTCTCCCCCTGGGATGGCAGACTTTAGGCTGCCATTCAGCAATGCAAATGTTGCTCAAAAATGATTTCTTAAAAAAAAGAAAAAATGAAGACAAAAGTCGTTTGTCAAACAGGAACAGTTTGTTTAATTAAACAGTTCAGCCAGTAGAACATTAACAGGCACTAGGTCTGAGGACTGTCTCAGTTTTCATTGGGTTTGTGCTTTTCTTATATACAAAATTACAACAAGCAATAAAAGGTTTCTGGCATACCATATATGGTGAGGAATGTTGGTTGTTGCCTCTAGAGTCATAAATTAATGGTCAATGGTTACTACAGGTGGGTCCTGACCTTGCGTGGATATAGTGTGGCCAGTGGAGAATATGCCTGGCATGGGGAGCACGTGATCACTTTTTGTGCTAGGTCGGTATTGGCTATGTGTTCCTAACTCATGTGGCATCTGACATTATGGTGCCTTTAGGAGCATGCATACCCCCTCCGGCAATGTGCTTTATTGAGGCAATATCCCATGTCCATTGTAATGTCACTGTGCCTATCTGTGGGATTAGTCAAGAGTGTTTGCCTGCCAACTATGCACATTCCCACCTGTGCCCATCAATCAGTAATCCTGGGCCTAGGTCGCAGGGCCTGCCTGACTACATACTTACATGTCGAGGTAGATGGGGAGTTCAGAGCAGGCGATTATATTAATAAGGACAGTACTTCCTTTTTATTGATAAAAACATTGATATCCATATTAACACCCTTGCAAGGGTGTGTTCATGATATGAAGCATAGAATATGTACTGGAGGGCTACCCTTTCTGAGTAAAATACTTTGCATATGGATAGTTTAACACTTTTGCCACTTTGTATAGTTGCTATACAGTGTAGTACACAAGCAAAGTTGGAAAAGCTTGGAGACATAAAAACATTTCTTCAAGTAAATGCCAACCTCAAAGAGGCGTTATTTTGGGGCACAAAGCCCTACTACCACTGTTAGTAGATATAGCTTTGTCCCCAAAACCATGGGAGGTTGTATGGGACCTCCCATGCAACCATCCATTGTACACCTCCTTGATGCTAACACAAAGTGGTGCATAGTGCTCCTTTGCGTTATTTTAAGGTTTCTTTCTAGCGCAACATATGTCTTGCTCTGGAATGCAAATCCCAGTAATAAAATTTGTGCAAGAGTCACAGACCCAGCTTAAAGTGCTAGTACATCTGCCCTGTATGTACATCTGCCCCGTTATGATGAGACACACCATCTTCAAAACCAAGGGAGCCTCTCCACCACAAGATCACTCTTTTCCAGCGGTTTTGTACAAAGAGTGTGTCTGTGCCATACGCCCGTTCTCTGGTACATAGAACGTTTTTCAACTAACAGCTGACCATAGGATTGAATCCACATGCTTGTTGACAGCTACTACAGCTTAATGTCTTCAGTTAGTCGGCTTTGTTCTGAGAAGAGCCATGGATTGGTTCCGCTAGAGTTGAAACGTCAACATACGCATAGGGTTATGCCATTAACAGAATTAAAACACTGATATATTCATATCGAAGTTGTGACTTAATGTGGCAACCTCATAAAAAATAGGATGTATGTATATACATATGTAGATTAATTTATATACACTAAGCACTTTTTTCTGCACCGTGCGCTGTCCACATTGATTGATCTACTTTGATACTGTGATGCTGTGAGATTTTATACCACGTTCACATGATGTTCATGTCAATTTTCAATCCATATCATACACCTGTAAAAGTGGCAAAATGGGGAGGTAGGTTTGGTGGTAAATGTAACAGTTTACAGTTGGCAGATAGCCTGCATATGTTTTTCTCCTGCCCCAGTTTGGATATATTTTTTCAGGAGACTGGCAGGTTTTTGGGGGCGCTAATTGCTACACCAGTTTTAATTACCCGCGCTTTAATGATATTGGGGGTGCTTGGCGCTAGCTCACCTCTGTATCACTTCGCAATGGTTAAGTTCTGATACCCCAACATTTGCAATCTGGAGAGCAAGGCTCTTAGCTGCTTACAATATTGAACTGCTTCTATATCATTTTAAAGGGCAGAAAAAAAAGAGTAAGGGCCACATGATTTGTGCCCCTATTACTACTTGGTTCAAGGATCAGTAGAAGAAAGGGAGTTTTTTAGCTAAGGACTCTCTCCGGGGAAGGAGTAGGGTGATCCTAAGGGAATGTGATCTCACAATAGTTTTTAAGAGATTTTTGGACCTATTTTTGCACTCTAGAGATATTTGTAAACCTGTGACTGGATAATCATGCTTTTGTTAAGGCCTTATGATGAATTTTTACACAGACCTTGTCAACTTATGAATTATGTATAATGTATTGTATTGATTGTCGTGGATTTTCATCATTACCTGTTTAAGGGTTGGTAGGGGAATGGAGGGTGTCTTGTAGCCGAACTTACTCCGGTAAGGGGATAGGCCAGCTCTTAGGGAAAATGTATCTCACAAAAGTACTTTATGTGATATTTATGCTGTTTTTCTATTAGAAACATTTGTTAACCTGCTGCCGGATAGTTATTGTTATTTTAAGGCCGTAGGATGAATTGTTGCTCAGATTTTGTCAGTTTATGAATTATTTGTAATTTACAGTATTGACTACTGTGGACAATAATGAATTATGCAATATTATTGGAAAATCAATAAAAATATATATACATTTTTTAAAGACATGATGTTTTGGACCCATTGTCTTATTTATTGATAAATTATCATACCCAGTGTGGATCTGATACAGTTGTCATGATAGATTAGTGGTTCAATTGTGACCCACAAGGCCATTGTTTGTTTGTTGTTCATCACCACACACAATACCATTTATGCAACAGGCACTGCTGGTACAATGTTAATGTGCAGTCCAACTGTGATTCCAGGGGCTGTATCACTGATGTGTTTGTTTCTTGGAGCACACATTAGAGCTACATCTTCCAACTGTCATCATTTGCATGCCAGGTGAATGCTGGGGGTTTTTGTGACACAAAGCTAATAGGTAAATGTTAGTAACTCACACTGGAGCAGCATTGTCCCCCTAAGCTGGGCTACACCATCTTCAAAATCAGCTTCTTCATATACAAAGCCATCATAACCAGCACCTTGCTTATCTTGCAAACAAGCTCATCATTTATGGTGGTTCTCATCAAGCCCACAGTCATGGCATAATAAGAATGCAAACTAAGAAGTGTAAAAAGAGAAAAAGGCAGCAGGGCTTTTCTATCTATGCACACAGATCTGGAACAAAATCCCTATATCCATTAGGAGCAACCAATTCTGCTTCTGTTTAGAAAATAACTGAATGTACACCTCTTTAAACTGAACTACTTCACAATGCAATGACCATCCACAAGTCATCTGCCTCTCCTATCAGTCATTGATTGCATGCTTGTCTTTGATCCTGTTTAGCACTTTGATGTCTTTTAGTTAGGTTCACACTACAGAAATACCATATACATAGATACATACCTACAGCATGGAATGTTCAATATGGTCACTCTTAACATTTCTTGCAAGTAAGAATGTATGTTACTTTTACAATGAAAATGAATTTGTATAAAATATAACAAGTCTTTTTTGAAGGTGATCAGGTATGACCCCCCCCCCTTCTTCTCTACCCTTCAAACATGTATTTAAAGACACATGATTTTCTATCCATTCCCTGAGCTACTAAGGCTTTTCCACCCACTGTGCCAAGCCCTGTTTTTGATGTTTGGGTCCTTTTTTGCCACATCTTGCAAATTCTCAAGACCCAGGGTTCGTGGATTCCTCATGAGGAATCCAAGAAAATAGCCAAATTATAGTTTCTTGTTGAAAAAATGGAAAGTGATGTGCCAGAAATCATGTCTTTTTTCTAAAAATGGCATCAAAAAATGTTTTGCTGTGCTAAGATCATCATCCTCCCAGGTTTCAAGAGTAAGCAGAATTGTAAAACCAAACCAATTTTCCTACAGATTTTGCACTTTTCTAACTGGTAGTCCATTTTTCCTATTTTTGCGATTTCAACCTATATTAAATTAGTGGTCGTAACAGGTGTCATACCCTTGGGTGAACTTAGAGAAAGGACCTGGTTATGATATTGGCGGTCCAACTGTCGGAAGACTGTTGTGACAGTCGGGAGAACACCACCAAACCAGCATCCCGACCACCGTATTATGAGTACACTGCCAGTGGTGCCGCAGCATGCTTTGGCTCAGAGAAAGAGCCTGAAGCATATGCCTCTTCCGTGACAGTGCCACTTGCACGTCGGTGCACTGTGTACCATGCACCATTGCTGCATGGCACAGGGTGAACGCACAACAGTGCAAGCCGAGGGGGGCACAACATGTGCTCCCATGCACAACCCTGTGGGCAAATTCACCCTGGGGCTCTGTTTGGGGCCCTTCCCTGCCTTTCTGCCAACCTTTTTCTGGCTTGGTCCTCACCGTGAAAGGGTCAGCGGAATGGCAGGTCGTGATCATCATGGCACCCTCACCATTAATTACCGCTTTCTCCACCGCTGAACCGTCGGGATCCAGGATCCTGGGGGTGGTGATGGTCTTGCGTTGGGCTTCTGGCAGTCGGACCACCAACCTCGTAATCAGGCGGTCAGACCGCCACCGTGGGTATGAACATCTTGGGACTGCCGTTCTTGTAATCAGTCTCAAAGAAAATTATATATTACTGAAAAGTAGATAACATTCTGAATTTGTGTAGATTGCTCATGGTTTTCTGAAATAAACTAATATTTGAAATAACTTTACTTGGTACTGCATCACAACTTTTTAAAGGAAGCTGTTTAGCTTTTCTTTTTCAGAGTTTGTAAGCTTCTTTGTCATCTGAAATTGTAACTCTAATAGCTCATAATTCACTTTTTCTCTTTATTTTATTTCTTCTAAACACCTTTCCTAATTCATGTTTAAGAATGTCTGTAGCATCATGTATGTGCAATGATTTTTATTAATCATGCATAATAAACTTACTTAATCATTGAAATAAAAAATATAAAAATAGGTTGAAAAAATAACAGTTGGTGAGAACATTTTCAACTGCAATTATTTGCCCCACTCGCTACTTTAAAAAACAAAATGTACCATTATATTCATCAATCCTTACCGGTCACAGAGATTTATAGTGTTTGTGAGTTGTCCAACAATATGTGATACCCATACCCAACAACTGTGCTGCAGCTTGTAATTCTGTTTCACTGTGTACCAACCATGCAGTAATTCAAATGGTAACATCTAATTAATGAAAAGTATGTACAAAATAAACGTATATATTTTGTAAATGTGTACAGGATCGTGAGCTTAGGAATAGTGGGTATTTGTACATCTCTAAGTTTGGGGTTACCCATAATATCATGTGATTCAGAGAGTATCTTGTAAAAAGTCTTCTTTATTGCACACTATATTACATTTGGAAGCCAAACATGGAGGGAAATACAGTTGATAATAACAAATGTTCTTCTCTTCTGTGTTTCTTCATTTTTTCCAATACAAACGGTATCCCACTTGTGTAGCTGGGCATAGAGCCTGGATCATGAAAGTCCCCAAAATGCGACAGGGAGAAATCCAATTTCTGGAATGCAGCAAATAACCCTAATTGGAGATCTTAGTGGCTGCATAATTATGGCAAACATACCAAATCCATACATTTCTGAAAACTATACATGCAGGAAAGTCTAGAGTGGTGTGACTTGTGCGGATTCCACTGTGCTTTCTTACTCACAATGACCTGTAAACCCCAAACTTGTACTAAATCAAACACTTTACTCACATATCTGTGAGAAAAGGTTCTGAAATCTGCAGAGTTCCACAAAATTCCCACCACCCACTTGTGTGGCTGGGTACAGTGCCTGCGACAGAAAAGGCCCTGAAATACAACTTAGAGACATCCAGTGTCTCTCAAGAGAAATAAGTAATTTTAGTGATGTAGATAGCTGCAAAATTTGGGCCCAGGCTCAGCTGGCTCAGCTGCTCAGACAAATCAACTAAAGTCAGACATTATGGAATATCAGACACACAGGGGACTCCAGGGAGGTGTAACTTGTGTGGTTCCCAATATGTTCTTTTACCCACAATGCCCTGCAAAGCCCAAAGTTTGGCAAAACTCAGGCACTTCCCTAATATTCATGTGAAGGAAAGCTCAGAAATCTGTAAAGATCCACTATATTCCTACTACCCAGCTTTGTCACAGTTACTTCTCTTCCCGTGGTAGATAGGCCCAATACTTGGACGGCCCATCCATGCCTTTTATTATTTACTAAACAAATATGAGAAAAAGGGGCTCAAAACACATTCTCCCCATTCATTTTTCGATAGGGAAATTGAAAAGCAATGCCGCAAAAACTGCAGTTACTAAACTTCGGAGCCCATCCCCAGGTTGCAAAATCTGATTTTTTAGGGGCAGGGAGCATGCACTTCCCTCCCGAGCTGAAATACAGCTCCATGGAACCCACCCCCTATGGGTGAATTCTCTTTTTATTTGGAGGGGGCATGCATCCTCCACCCCAAATTACAGCCCTGTGGACCACAACACCTTGAGGCCAAATTCTTTTTTGCGGGGAGGGGCTTGTGGCCCTCCTAACCCAGCCGTATTATGGCTCCAGTGACCCCATTCACCAGGGTTTAAGTATGGCTCCCGCCTCTGGCAGGAACAGTAATGCTCCACTAGACGGAAGCTAACATTTTCTTTTATTCCCTGCCCGCAAGCTTGAAAAATATTATATCCCATTGCCAGAGCAGTGACAAAATCTGCCCCTGCAGGGCAGGAGCATGCTTGTGGCTGGCTCCTGTCAAAATTCAGAGTGGGTGGTGGTGGGGGAGCTAGGAGGGGCAATGGGTGCTCTGGTGCTCCCACCATGGACAACAATGAATGGAAGGTATGTGAGTGCACTGGGTGAGCACCGGGGCACTCATACAAAATAAAAGGAATTCAGCTCCCACCAGAGGAGCTTTAGGCCCCTGAGGTTCACCCCACAGCCTCAACTTATTGAAAAGTGGTGCCCACAGAAACACACAGACGCTGGCTCCTGCTAGCACCCGGTAGGGGTGCTGGCTTTGGAGCCGCAGGGGCTGCAGATGTATTGATGCTAACCCTGAACACCTCTACATTTGTCATGCTGTGGGAGCCCTGGCAGGGCATCACGGCACCCATAAAAAAACAAGTAGAAAAGAAAAATAAATAAGTGTTGAAGCCGCCTATTTATTATTCAGTGCTCTGTGTTTGGAGTGCCCCATAATGCCCTAGGGCTTTTTTATTATATTGTTTCCTTCTTGGTGGTGCCCCTAAAAGAAACAGGAGCACCACCAAACCTTGTTTAGGCTGTGGGGTGTTGCAGAGAGTGCAGCCCCGCATCAACAATAATAAAAAACACAACAAGTCTCCTGTGTCATTGAATTCATGACTACAGGAAAGCTTACCATATTTGTTTGAAGAACTCCAAGCTGGAGTGGTATGCTCTTCAGCTGGAGTGCAGGGACCCCTGATGGTGGCTTCTATGGCTGCACTTTGTGGCCTGAATTTCTTTTAATAAAGGCTCCAAGACATATTGATGTTTTTTTCAATTAAGTATTATTAAAAAATATGACAATCACTTTTATTACAGGAATAGCTTGGCTTCAGTGGCACAGTGTGCACAGGATCCACATCTGGGCATACCTGGCCCACTTAGGGTATCGCACTAAAGTATATGAAAAATTTAAATATGGAATGCTTGGAATAATCTCAGCCACTTGTAATTACTCAATGCGGCATCCCAGTGGACCATTATTTTGCACACCCTGTCACCTCAGGTTGGATCTGGCCATATGAAAATCAGTCTTGACTCTCCTTCAATGTTAACAATTCATCCCAAACTGCCAGCCCAGGTCCTCCCTAAACCAGAACACAATCAACATATGACTGGGTGCTCCCCAGTTAGGAATCTACAGCCAGGTATAGCTTGGTTCCAGGGACACACTGTGCATGGGACATCCATCTGGGTATCCTCTTGTCACATGTGGCGACACAATAAGTATACAAAATAGTGATGGATGGAACTTTTCTCAATCTCTTGGTCTCTCTTGTCCCTCCTTGTTCTTTTGATTAAATTGTGTATCGATTGGTCCCCCGACTTACTTTCCCTGTTGAGACATTGTTTCTAAACAGCCCATAGGGCAGGATTCAGCGTATTTTAAAAAAAGTTGGATATGTACTTTAAAGTTTTACATGTCCTGGAAGTAAAAAACTCTTACTTTCGTTTTTCACTACTGCAAGGCCTGTGTCTCCCCAAAGGATAACATTGGGGTAACTTATTATATTTAGTAAGTGATAGCTTTCAAGTGGGAGCGGGTAGGAATGTTAAGACTGGTGTCTAAAGAATTGTAATTTAAAACCATCTTTAATGGTGAAGTCGGAATTTTTGGCACAATTCTGAAAATTTGATGACTGCCGCCTGTATGCTAAGTTACAGGTGTAGCTATTGGTTTATCTTTGTGTATTGCTACCAGATAATAAAACACAGGGGAATAGTGGCTGGATGGATGGACCATCTCTGTCTTGTTGAAGGGGTGGAACTGTCACTTACCACACTTGCACAACACAAAGGCTCTGCCCAGCACACTCACAAAGGGTTTTGACTTTAGTTGTTTGTGCCCCCAGACAAGCTGGAGCCGGGGAAGGGAGGCAGGAAATTCCAAGGAGCTCTGGGGTGAATACCTCCAGATCCTTCTCCTACTTCAATGTGGGCACTAGTTATAAATAATGGACGCCCATACCCAACTCTTCGGTACACCTCTGGACCTGTGGATGCTACAGAAGAACTGTTGTGATTGATTTGATTGATTTGTAAATTTGTAGAGCATAACATTTACCCGAAGGCATCAAGGGGCTATAGCCGACCATCCAGAACCATGACCTGCCTGTAGATGCATCAAGAAAGAACTGTCTATAGAGCATAGATCCAGCTCTTTAGTGCTTTCCCGAAGAGCAACAGCTGAGGGATATCCCTCAAGCTTTGCAGGAGCAAATTCCAAAGTCTGCTTGCAGCAATTGAGAATGCTCTGTCACCCCATTTCTTCATTTTGGTTCTAGGAACAGTGAGCAGATTTCAATGAGATGATTGCAGGTTTCTACCTGGAGAGTGCAAGTGAAACATATCTTTAATTCTTGATGGGCTGGGGAGAAAAAGAGCCTTATGCACTATTCAGAGTGCTTTAAACATAATATGCTTTCTGATGGGGGGACAATGTAAGGCCTACAACCTACTAGTAGCTGGCCGGCCCCTGGGAATATCAAGAGTTATTCTGGTCATCGCATTCTGTACCACTTAAAGTTTGTGCTGAGTCCTCATCTTAGAGTCTAGATAGAGAGAATTATAATAGTCCAATCTGGACATAACCAGGGCTAGTGCAACCTGCTTACATGCTGGCTTAGGGATAAGCAGAAAAAATTTCCTACGCATCCTTCTGAGCCTGATGCAAGTCGCCACACTGCGATTGGCCTGGGCATTAAGAGTAATTTCTATTTCTAAGAGGATTTTTGGCCTTCTTCCCTGGGATGGGACAAGTGTCTAATGTGTCTGGCCAACAGCTGCTGTTCCAGCTCAATGAGCCCATGCCAAAGAGCAACACCTTGTTTTTTTCATCATTTAGTTTAAGAAAATGTGTTCTGTTTTGTGCCCTAGCACAGGCGGTCTGTTTTTTCTGGACTGCAGTGACAGCAGGCACATCGATGTGTGCGCGCTCACACTGCTCACTTCTCACTAGCCGAGAAGTTACGGCATGACGTCATGCCAGGTAAGCTGTTGTAGGGGAAGGGAAACCCCTTAAAGAGAGTCATTTTCTCTCTGTATTTCCCTTCTATTTTCGAAACTCATGAGCAACAACATTGTCTGTTGTCACCAGGACTTTAAGTGGAAGATTTTTCAATATTATATACAAGCCAAAGTTGCTGCTTATCTATCTTATGCAACTAACAACCATTGACAAAGTCAATAGTCTGAACTTGTTGTAGGTATGATGTTACTTGTTGTATCATATATCTGGATGGAATGGTAGAAACAGCAAAATGCAAGTCGGTAGGCACACAATGCTAAGCTCAGATTTTTAGCTTATGTGTTTTTAAGCCACGCCCTTAATTACACTGGTCACACCCCTTTGAGAGACCCCCCAGTTTTTTCATCCCACTTAAAGCCCTGCTCTTAGCTAATGAAAACCAATTCACTAAGGTGAGTCAAAGTAGGCAAATTACATCAAGTGAAACATGTGCAGTTGTGAGTGCTTCATGGAATAATTTTTTTAAATGTGTATTTCAAGTCCATCAGAAAATACGCACCTTCCTCTTATACATTGCAATAGGAATTGCGGATATCAGTTATGAGATTGCATTCAGGTGTACTCTGGGGTGTGTATATAGCATCATCCCACCGGTGGAGGGCTTGTTCAGGTAGAGGTTCTCAATAGAGTGACAAATAGCGCTGCGTAGTCTGGGTGGAATGCTGTACAGGAGAGCTCATCACTAGGTCAGGACGCAGTGCTCAACACCTTGTCCCGCCCCCCTGACCCGGCTGCCATGTACTGTGCGAATGGAGCACATATATCCTTTGGTCTGCTAGGTCCCAACATTGACATTGTTTGTCAAACAAAATAGTCATTATTAAAGTGATGTACATACAATGCCCACTTATAATAGGCTGTCATCATTTGACCAAAAACTTGCCATGTACGCTGCAACCATCAGCCATTATCTATTGACCATGAACTCGTATCTATGCTCCTGTTTTCCATAATAAGTGGATGTAAGCGTGACATTGCTCAAGTAAAATAAGGTATCCCATGTGCTATGGTTTGGTTTTGCTACGTCAAACATAGAGTAATGGTCATTTTGATGATGAAGTAACATATTAATTTAAATATTGTTTTAACATAGACAAATAAGGCTGGACAAATCGTTCTGCCACTATGGCATTTCCCCTGTATGCTGCAGGCCATAAGGCTGATTGCAGAGGTGGAAGGACTGCCAAGACCTAATCATGCCAAATGGCTCTATTCTAATCATGGCCGCCTACAGTTTGGGGCAGTGCTGAAATTTGGTTACTGTTTTTCCTATTAAAATAAAACACTGTTAAAAGTGGACAATGTGAAGAAGAAACTTGCATGGCAAAATGGAGGGGAGTCGTTGAGAATGCCACTCTTTCTCACATTTACTGCTGATATTTGTTAAGAACGTTTTTATGCACTCAACATTTCTATATTTAGTTTCAAAGGAGAGTGGTAGTCAGCTAAGAGAAGAGCAGAACCTGGGTGAAGAGCAACAAACACCCCTCAGTCAGTATGCAGGTGCATTAATGGAGTGCAACTTTGAGGAAGAAGAATGTACCACCAGCAGGGAGAGTACACCCACCCAAAGAGTCATGCGCTCCAATCCAAAATACTCCAGACAAAGGATATGGAGCCCAGAGAGAGGGAGAAAGAGATGGACACCGCATACCAGAAAAGTCAGATACTGGGCTCTTCCTGGCGAAGAAGAAGAAATATATGCACTTTCCAATGAACAGGTTACCTGGGTCTACAGCTGCCCTTTCTATTATTCCAGCGGCCCCTACAACAATGGACCTCCAGATGCAAACCATGATATACCTCCTCCTCCTATATTTTTGCTCCCATGCGCCCTCACATGTGGCCCCCAGCCACCGACAATATCACCACAACTACTTTTTAGGAGGCTAATGAGGCAGGTGGCTCATCCAGTCATTTGTTAATTTATTAGAAATTGCATATCACAAAATACAGAGGGTTAAAATCACTGGAACAGATAGAGATGTGTTCCTTTACTGATTGAAAGAAGCTCCTTAGGGGTTCTAAGAGCTTCAAGCAAGATTGATTTGTCAGTGCTTGCAACTGAGACAAGAAACTGCTTTTTTCCATATTGTCTTTGGGGAACAAGTTAACTGCTAATCAAGGGACTGTATTGGGAGATATTCAATAAAAAGATGTTCAATACCTAGGTACATCACCAAATAAATCTTTGTGAATGCGAGTTATTGTTTTCAAGCAATGACAGACTTTTACAGAGCCAATGTAATTTCCTTAATAATGGTGTGGTCGCCAGAACTTTGACATATTAAAAATCTCTTGTGACACTGAGATTTGTACTATGTGTAATTTGCTGATGCTGGTTTTGGAAGTTCCTGACAAAAGCAACCTACCATGGTCTATCTTAGTATCTATTCAACCCTTGGCAATATTAGCTGTTTGGTTGTTCCAGCAGATGGTGTAGTTTTCACAAGAACATCAAACGATAGCTTGATATCAAACCATGATATTTGTCTGCCAGTTTTTAGACATGGTCCTGTCAAACTACAGTTCTAATGTCTTAACCTTGTCTTTATCTTCAGAGATGTTGCTGTCTACAGTCAAAGGTTGATAATCTGCACTCCGGTTGTTGTACAAGAAATTTGTAATAACAGAGAAATCCATTTTGACCACATTCAAACATAAGTGCTTTGCATTGATTCAATCCTGTACCTGACAGAAGGTTTCTGATACTAACTTGGTTGTGTGAGAACAAAAGATTAGCTGGGATTCATCAGCATAATTATGAAATCTGATGCACATGTTGATTATCATCTGATGTAAAGATAATACATACACATTGAAGAGGAGTGGGATCTTCCTAGGCCCACTTTTCTTCTTGATCTTGGCCAACAGCTACATGGGAATTTCGATTCATGAGGAAGGACTCAATCTTCCTAAGTGACTACCCTATGAGAAATGCCACCTTCTTTAGTCTTTCTAACTGGATGTGCAGGTCTTTTGTATTGAAACTACAGATAAATCTAACAGTATCAGGAGTGCAGGATACTGCAAGTCTATGACATGTAAGATTGTGGATTGTATGTTGATCAGTACCTCTGTTGATGCTAAAGCCTCACTTGAAATTCACCAATGGGGCCAATTGCATCCACATGGTCTTGAATTTGTTAAGTGTTGGCCCCTTCCTTATCTATCAGCTTGAGAAGCCATGTGATCGTGGAGATTTTTCAATAGATTTTAGAATCAGTAGCATCCATCCGGGTTTCTTGTAGTGTTGTACCACTCAGGTTTTCTTCAGATGAGAGAAATGTTAAAGGATAATACCCTGGTTGGATGACTTTTGAGCTACACGGCTCCCCCTTACATTAAGAAGGCATAACCATCTTCATAACATTGATTGTTTCCTTAAAGCAGTTAAATGGGGGACATTCAAAGTTTACCTTCTCCTCATTAGATAGTGACAGTCTCTTGTGATCTCTGGATGGAAACTGATGCCTAAAGGAATACATTGTGTCTTTAAGGACTCTGGGGCCGATTCATAGAACTAACTTAAGACAAAATCCTAAACTTACTACTTTTGGTATTCCCAGAAGTTAGGATTTTGTCTTAGGTTTGTCTTAAGACAAACTTAAGACAGACTTAAGACAGACTTAAGACAAACTTAAGACAGACTTAAGACAGACTTAAGACAGACTTAAGACAAAATCCTAACTTCTGTGAATACCAAAAGTAGTAAGTTTAGGATTTTGTCTTAAGTTAGTTCTGTGAATCGGGCCCATTTTGTACAGGTGTGCACCAGTTTCTGCTTAGCAGTGAGAGAAAAGGACTGTGATTATCAAATACTTTCAGAGTTTGAAAGAAGGCTTTTGGGTTATTTGCTTCTTCTCTAATACAATTAGTAAGGCAAGAATATTGGCTCTCATAATATCCTTTTTAAGGACTTCTTATGCTCTAACTCTAGCTTGGTGCCTTCACTTCGGCTCTTTCTCCATACCCTCCTTAATCCTCTCACTTCCGTTCATCAAACTAAATCTGGGATTTGATTGTTCTGTGGTGCAAACACTTTGGGGGAAACTCTGTCTAAGGCAAAATAGTTTAGTCTTCCTGAGTCACTACCATATCTCTCATAGAAGTGTCTTGACACAGGATTGCTAAAATCATGATTTCTTACCGCCCGTCGATGCTCAAATATACGTTTCTTAACCCCTTCTGTGCCCATGACGAGCTGGACTCGTCATGGAGCACAGTCGCGCTGTGCCCATGACGAGTCCAGCTCGTCATGGCACCCACCCACGGGGGAAGTGCTGGCGCTCCCCCCGTGAGTGGTCGATCTTTTTTTTTTTTAATGGGAAGGCAGGGGAAGACCTTCCCCTGCCTCCCCCCGCCCCCCGCGTCATCAATGACATCAGCGCGCGAGCCGCGCTGACGTCATTGGAGGTTTCCCCTTTGCTCTCCGAGGCGCAGGAAGCCATTTGCTTCCTGCGCGTCGGAGAGTAAAGGTGAGTTTTGGGGCTGGGGAGGGGGCTTTTTGCATCGGTGGGTTTGGGTTAGGGTGGGGGCACTTTGGTATGCCCAGGCATGCCACGAGGCTCGGCTTCGTTCGTGTGTGCCTGTTGTTGCTTCCCTGTGAAATGGATCCAAATTTCAAAAACGCTCGTCTTTCTAGTTGCTTCCCTGTGAAATGGATCCAAAAATGCTGAGAAATGCCCTTCTTTTTAATTTTTCAAATCCAAAGTGCAGCAGCATGATTTTTGCATCGGTGGGTTTGGGTTAGGGTGGGGGCACTTTGGTATGCCCAGGCATGCCACGAGGCTCGGCTTCGTTCGTGTGTGCCTGTTGTTGCTTCCCTGTGAAATGGATCCAAATTTGAAAAACGCTCGTCTTTTTTAGTTGCTTCCCTGTGAAATGGATCCAAAAATGCCGAGAAATGCCGTTCTTTTTAATTTTTCAAATCCAAAGTGCAGCAGCATGTAGAGAAATAGAATTTCTTATATGAGAATTAAATACCTAACTAATAGCAAGACAGAGGCGTTGCAAAGTGGCCAGATTGTTTTTTTTTACATCCAAATACACCAGCATCACTTTACAGAGTTTGCCAGTGAAGTGCTACTTTCATTTTCTCGTCTTTCTTTGAAGAGCATTGTTGTTTCCAGGTTGGGAGAGTGTACCATTCCTGGAGGTACTGCAATACCTGGTTGATGGGTGGATTGGAAAACACAATGTGTACCATGGCTCTGTGTTTATGGATGTGGTCTTTTTATACCGTACTGCTTACGTTTTGTAAGGATGTAAGCAATGGACAGTGAAACGGTTCCCTTCAGGGCCCTCTAGTCATGTCCATAACTTTTCAGGTGAAACCACTCGCTGATTTCTGAATAGTTAGTGAGAGATCGTTTAGGTAACCATGTTGTTTCACATGCTTTGCATTCCCTATGAGTGGTTGCTTTTTTTTTTTTTTAGGCAGCATATTACTCTTATCAAGTGCATAATTTGAATTGAGCCACATCCAAGTGTTTATAGCGGGCACAATTAGGTTATAGCTGAAGGCAGTGCGAGTTTCTCTCAGTAGGCAAGTGTGGTGTTCAGTGGGGATGTGGCACTATGGCCAGAGCTGTGGAATTTGGAACTGGGGAACCGGGTTCCGCATTCATGACCAGTCCACCACACCACTGTACTGAGGGAGCACATTCCCATGCTAGACCGTAGAAGGCCCCACTAGACCTTAGAAGGCTTGATGTCTTAGCACAGGCAGGTGTACCCTAGTGGTGTCAATTGTGGGTTAACCTTGAAGGCCTGTCCACCGCAATCCATACTGAAGTTCATCTCCAGTCTTGCGGGCAGGCCTACGAAGCAGCACACCCTAGAGCAACAGTGATCCAGTCGCTGTGACTGTCACTGAGGTCACATGAACCTTGAGCAGGTTAGGGCGATGCGAACGGTGTGACCTCACTGGGTACCTATTTCGGGTGGGTGTTTGCATTGTGCTGAGGGGATTACCAGGTAATTATTCACGCAGCTCTCTGATGGATGTCACATGAGGTAAAATACTGCAATAAATGGCAGACACTCTGAAAACAAGAGCAAACGTTATGTTACATGAGGCAATGGTGGTAATTATGCATGTATCAAAAGCAAACAAAATACAAGAGGTAGCAAACAATACGTTACAAGAGGAAAAGTGACATGTGTGCAAGTTACAAAAGAGTACAAAGTACAAGTAGAGGTATAAAAGTGCAATAAATGGCAGACACTCAAAACACAGGAACACACTGGGAAGGCACTTCTACGGGCATGGAGAACAGAATTTCCTATAATGTAAAGACTTCCTTCAGACAATAGAGAGGGTGTGAATTAAGTTTGGAAGTGTCTTTGCAGGAGGAGAACTTTGAGGTCAGTTTTGAAGGACTGGGAAGAGGGAGGGGGTGGTCCGGAGCTGAGGCTGAGTTCCAGAATCTCGCTGCGTTGCTTGTAAAGGATTGGGCCATCGATCTTTCCTTCTTGAAAGTGGGAGGTTCAAGTAAAGCTTTTGATTCCTGATTCCAGTTTCGACAGTGGTTGTTCTGCAGTTTTGTGTAGTTGCATTGTTTTGGTAAGAATCTTTTTTTTTTTTTGTATTTACTCCAAATGAGTAATATTGTAATGTCTGAACGAATTTTTTTGTAAGTGATGTCATAATGGCGGCATATTTAGTTAGTGGTTTGAGCATGAAATTCTTTGCAATGTGTTTTGCATAGTCTTATGTGTAATTGCTTTTCTCTTTCTTTTTAGTAGGATATTGTTGATCCATACTGTGTCTGTACAGAGTAGGTGGTGGTGAGTAGTTTAGCTGCCTCTGGCAAGTGAGTGGTATTGTTTTGGAGTATATATGAGTTTTTGATAAAGGTGCTTTTTGTTTATTACTTATTTTACAAAGTGTTTGTTGTTGTTGACTTGTTTGACAAGTTACCCTTATTAGTAAGCAATATGGCTAGCCATGGGAATGACTGCTCAACAGGTGGTTGGTATGCTTCTTGAATCTTCCTCTGAGCATGATTATGGGACTGACAGTGCGTCTGAGGGAGAGGAGGGAGGGGAAGATTCTGGCAGTGAGTTTTCTCTCAACATGGAATCATCAGATGATGAAGGTACTCTCAGTGCAGATGAAGGTACTCTTGGTGTGGATGAAGCAACTCTCAGTGCGGATGAAGTGCCTGTCTTAGAGGAGCAAACTGCTGTGCCGATGGTGCAAGAGGCAACTGGATTGCAGTCTGAGGCTGCTAGGCTTCCTACTGGAAGTGCTGGACTTTGGGTTGATCCAAACATGGTGCAGCCGGTGTTGCCTGCCTTTAGCGGTGATGCAGGGTGTACAGTGGATTGTGAACACTTTTTGCCTATAGTGTTTTTTCAGTTGTTTATGGATGATGTATTTTTGGGTGAGATTGTTGAGCAGACGAATTTGTATGCTGAACAGTTTTTGAGGGACAACAGCGACAAACTTAGGCCCCAGTCTAGAGCTACCCGGTGGACTCCCACATATCTGGAAGAGATTAAGAAGTTTTTGGGTTTGACTTTATTGATGGGTGTGGTAAGGAAGCCAACCTTGGCTTCATATTGGTCTACTAGCCCCTTGTTGGCAACTGCCATATTTCCTGCAGTTATGACTCGTAATCGGTATTTACTTTTGCTACGTATGCTGCAATTTGTTGATAATTCTATGGCGTTGCCGTGAGATCACCCTGACTGTGACCGTCTTTTTAAGATTCGGCCCGTTCTTGATCACTTTGTAGATCGATTTTCTGAGATCTGTACTCCAGGGAAAGAAATATCTATTGATGAGTCTTTGGTCTTGTTCAAGGGCCGTTTGGTTTTTAGGCAGTACATCCCTAGCAAGAGGGCACGCTATGGAATTAAGCTGTATATGTTGTCTGAGAGTAGGACAGGATATGTTTTTAATTTTCGTGTGTACACTGGTAGAGATTCTACTATTGATCCCCCAGGTTGTCCGTCCACTTTTGGAGTTTCAGAGAAAATTGTGTGGGATCTTGCTAGAAGACTGTTTAACAGAGGCCACCATTTGTACCTTGATAACTTCTATTCTGCTGTGCAATTATTTAAGGAATTGTATAAAGTGGACACTTTTGCATGTGGCACAATCCGCTCTAACCGTAAAGGTTATCCGAAAGAGCTTGTTTGCAAAAAACTTCAGAGGGGGCAGTGCAGTTCCTTGCGTAGTGATGAACTACTAGCTGTAAAATTTGTGGACAGGAGGGATGTGTACATGCTGACTACCATCCATGATGGGAGTACTTCACCTGTGGCTGTTTGGGGTCAGGTTGCTGAAGTGCGCAAACCTGTGTGCATTCTAGACTACAATAAGCACATGGGTGGTGTTGACAGAGTAGATCAGAGGTTGGAACCTTACTCTGCTATTCGGAAGGCTTATGTTTGGTATAAGAAGTTGGCCATCCATTTCTTCGAATTAGCAAATTTCAATGCTTTTATTGTGTTCAAGGAGTGTTCTCCTGCGTCAAACTTGACATTTCTTCAGTTTCAGCACTCTGTGATAGCTAGCCTTGTTGTTGTGGAACATGCAAGTGTTCCTAGATTTGGAGTGGTGGAGGATGTGGTTCGATTGAAAGATCGCCACTTTCCTGATTTCATCCCTCCCACACCGGCAAAAGATTTTCCCACTAGGAGATGCAGAGTCTGTTGGCGAAGAGGTACGCGGAAGGAGATTCGTATGTACTGCCCCGACTGTCCTTCTAAACCTGGGCTGTGTGTCCCTGCTTGTTTTAGAGCGTACCAAACGCAAAACAATTTTTGGGAGCATTCATGAGTGGTAAAGTGAACTGCCTGGTCTGTATTCTTTGAAAAATGTGATTCTGTTTCAAGGTTGGCGTTAGTGCAATGTATTTAGTTTCTGATTTTGTGTTTGTAGATTTGTATCGATTTGCGATTTGTTTGTGTTTTTATTTTTGTCTAAAAAAAATCCTAATTGTGTTGGCGGTGTGTGTGGACTGGCACTTGGTTGGCGGTGTGCGTGGAATGGTGCTTGGCTGGCGGTGTGTGAGTAGTGACTTGCTGCTGGTCACTACACACACTGCTAGCTGAGTGCCACTCCATGCAATCCATCAGCTTGTGTAGTTGCTGTGTCAGGAATGTGGGCATGTGAAAGTGATGGGCCCTTGAATGGCGCTGTGTGCTGGTGTGAGTTTTGTTATGTGATGGGCCCGCGGCTGGCTGTGTGAATGGTTTTGTATGTCTCACACGTATGAAAGGTGTATGAATGGCCTGTAAAGAGGTTGGTGCCTTGTCGTGGATTTACAGCTCACGAGCTGTGAGTCAATGGTTCAGTTTCTCGCCCTTTCAATTATTAACAGTGCATTTCATTTTCGTGAAATCACTTGCTAATACAATTGTATATACTTAACCATCACTCACCCTCGTGCCAAATCCAACCAGTATGTGTGTGCGTTTGAGGAATAGATGGCTGTGCAGTAATATTTGCCTTTCTGAAGCAGGGTGTACCTTGTCCCTTTTGTGAATTTTGTAATGTGTTGTTTTTGTGCCTGGTGGTGCGAATGGTCTTGTGTGTATCACGTATGAAAGGTGTGTGAATGGCCTGTAAAGCGGTTGGTGCCTTGCCGTGGCTTTACAGCTCACGAGCTGCGAGTCATTGGTTCAGTTTTTTCACCATTTAATTATTGACAGTGCATTTCATTTTTGTGAAATCTCTTGTTAATAAAATTTAATATACTGAACCATCACTCGCCCTCGTGCCAAATCCAACCAGTATGTGTGTGCGTTTGAGGAATAGATGGCTGTGCAGGAATCTTTGTCTTTTTAGTTTCTCTGCCAAGGTGTATGTTCCATGTAAGAATAACCCACCAACTGTAGATATTGTCGTAAACCCACGGGAGTTCATGGTGATGTCTCTCTTGTGAATTCCAAAAAGTTATTTTATCCACAATGTCCTGCAAACCTCAAAATGTCTGTCACATTTTCCTTGCAATATTGTGCCGAAATTCTCACGCTGTAGAAACAAACAATGTCAAAACGATCTGGTTTTGCAAGGGGGTCAACTGTCTTTTTGGCCCGTGCTCGGTGGCCATCTAGGGAAACCTACCAAACCCATACATTTATGAAAACTAGTCACCCGGGGGCTTCCAGGGAGGTATGGCTTGCGTGGATCCCCCAACGTTTCCTTATCCAGAATCCCCTGCAAACCTCAATTTTAGCTGAAAAAATCACTTGTTTCACACATTTTTGTGTGGGAAAGTTGTAGCATCACCGGGCTCACTCAAATTTCCCACCTCCCAGCATTCCCCTGGGTCTCCCAGTAAAAATGGTGCCTCACTTGTGTGGGAGGCCCAAGTTCCCGCGACAGGCAAGGGCCCAAAACGTAGTGAGGTGACTTCCAATTTGCCTATCTCAAAACCACCTGGTTTTGCAAGGGGTTCACCTCGGTTTTTGGCCCGGTGCTCTGCGGCCATCCAGGGAAATCTACCAAAACCATACATTTCTGAAAACTAGATACCCGGGGGCTTCCAGGGAGGTATGGCTTGCGTGGATCCCCCAACGTTTCCTTACCCAGAATCCCCTGCAAACCTCAATTTTAGCTGAAAAAATCACTTTTTTCACACATTTTTGTGTGGGAAAGTTGTGGCATCACCGGGCTCACTCAAATTTCCCACCTCCCAGCATTCCCCTGGGTCTCCCGGTAAAAATGGTGCCTCACCTGTGTGGGAGGCCCAAGTACCCGCGACAGGCAAGGGCCCAAAACGTAGTGAGGTGACATCAAAATTGCCTATCTCAAGACCACCTGGTTTTGCAAGGGGGGTCACCTGGGTTTTTGGCCCAGTGTTCGGCGGCCATCTAGGGAAACCTACCAAACCCATACATTTCTGAAAACTAGACACCCGGCGGCTTCCAGGGAGGTATGGCTTGCGTGGAACCCCCAACGTTTCCTTACCCAGAATCCCCTGCAAACCTCAATTTTAGCTGAAAAAATCACTTTTTTCACACATTTTTGTGTGGGAAAGTTGTGGCATCACCGGGCTCACTCAAATTTTCCACCTCCCAGCGTTCCCCTGGGTCTCCCGGTAAAAATGGTGCCTCACTTGTGTGGGAGGTCCAAGTACCCGCGACAGGCAAGGGCCCAAAACGTAGTGAGGTGACATCAAAATTGCCTATCTCAAAACCACCTGGTTTTGCAAGAGGGGTCACCTGGGTTTTTGGCCCGGTGTTCGGCGACCATCTAGGGAAACCTACCAAACCCATACATTTCTGAA
Organism: Triturus cristatus; assembly: GCF_964204655.1. Taxonomy (NCBI): domain Eukaryota; kingdom Metazoa; phylum Chordata; class Amphibia; order Caudata; family Salamandridae; genus Triturus; species Triturus cristatus. Next base: position 722,812,116 of record NC_140591.1, read on the forward strand.
AACTAGACACCCGGGGGCTTCCAGGGAGGTATGGCTTGCATGGATCCCTCAACGTTTCCTTACCCAGAATCCCCTGCAAACCTCAATTTTAGCTGAAAAAATGACTTTTTTCACACATTTTTGTGTGGGAAAGTTGTGGCATCACTGGGCTCACTCAAATTTCCCACCTCCCAGCGTTCCCCTGGGTCTCCCGGTAAAAATGGTGCCTCACTTGTGTGGGAGGCCCAAGTACCCGCGACAGGCAAGGGCCCAAAACGTAGTGATGCGACATCAACATTGCCTATCCAAAAAAATGTTTGGGCCCTTGCCTGTCGCGGGTACTTGGGTACAAAAGCAATAATGGATCCTGGAAAGCTATACATTTTCGAGAAGAAGACAACATTCTGAATTCAGCAAGGGGTCATTTGTGTAGATCCATCAAGGTTTTTTTATAGAAACAAACAGTTAAATATAGGATAAATTGAAAATTACAGGAGGGTGATCTGTCAAGTGGGGGCCGAGCAAAAGAAGATGTCCCAAAATGCTTTTTCTTCATGTTAATTACCATAGGAAACCTAAGACACGGCTACAGCTGAACGGAATTACACCAAATTCGGAATAAACGTAGCTCTTGGTCCGGAAAGCACTCTTTTTGTTAGATGGTGTAAATCTGTGCAGTAGTTCCTGATAAATGTAGAGATTTTTCAGATATACAACTGTGGCCGTGGTGGATCCACGAACACTGCCCACCTCGTGTCTGAGATCTTATTGGCAGCCAACACTTCAATTCAGGAAGTGTTGGCAGCCATCTTGTGACTCGGTTGAACTGAGTCACTACAAAAACATAAATAAAAAAAGAAAAGGGGGCAGGTAGAAACACCCTGATCCCTCCGCCTGTTCAGGGCCCTCAAAAGACATTTAAAAAAGCAATAGTCGCATTGGATCCGCAAATACAGCCGAAAATGTTTTTTTTTTTAAACGATGCACAGACTCCAGCACTTTGTTTAATTTAGGCACCCACGTAGGCCAGGATCCCCACCTGCCCCAGGGACCACCACCTCCCCGGGCTATTTTCAAGGTGGGAGGGAGGCCACATGGCCCCGGTCTGGAACCATAAATGACCCTTGAGACCGTCACCCCCTACGGCCAGCTCCAGCAATGTCCCAGGGTGCCCACCCCCGGGACATTGCAGTTTGCTCCCACCAAGCCACAACAAATTCAGCTCTGCTTCATGGAAGCAAGAGCATGAAAAAGGCTCTTGCTTCCATGAAGAGGAGCAAAACTGCTTTTGGACAGAGGGAGCTGCATGTTTAAGGCTCCTTCTGTTCAAAAGCAATGCCTGCTCCCGCAGGAGGCGGGGAGCCGGCAGGGACCGCGGGGGCCTTAAGGCTCCCCCCACAGTACCCAATAACAGGCCAGCAATATTGTCCCAGAGAGGGGCCGCACTGGCCTGCTCCCCATTTTTTTAAAAAGGTGAAGGTCTGGCCCTGTGGGATGGGGTCCCCCGCCAAAATAGGCCTGGGGAGGGAGGGCCACGCAGCCCCCCTCTCTTTACAAAAATAATAAAATATTAAAGGGCAGACCTCGGGGGATAGGGTCACTGGGGCCAAAATTGGCCCAGGGACGGTGGGGCAAGCAACCCTCTTCCTTTATTTTTTTTTTAAAAGGCAAAGGCCAGGTTCTGGGGATGGGTTCCGCGGGCCATAATCAGCCCAGGTAGGGAGGCCAAGTGGCCCCCTCTGCATTTAAAAAATGATCTGAACTAACTATAATTCAAGCCCCCGCAATACACTTCTGATGACGTCACATATTACATCACTCATGACATGGTCAGTGACATCACTCATTACATCACTGAGACAATTCTAATGACATCAATGATGACATCATCCAGTCATTGTGAGTGTTTCTAAAAAGTTCAAGAATGTTAAATATATATAGGCCATGGTGTATTGAAGAATGAGTAGGGAGTGATTACACATATCTCAGTGAATGTATGGTGAGAGGCTACTCCGCGTGAATGTCTGAATCCGGTTGTCAGTTGGTGTATAAGTGGCTGCATGGCTTGGTGAGTAGCAATATGAGTGTCTATATGGGTGATTGATTGGCTGTCTGAGTACCTGTATGTGTGCCTGAGTGGCTGTGTGGGTGGGTGGGGGGAGGTGTGTGACTCCCTGCATAGATGTGTGAGTGGGTGATTCACTCGCTGTATGGGTTCATGACTGCATCTGCAAGGGGCTGTATGGGTGAGTGAGTGTGTATATGGCCCTGTCGTTGAGTGAATAGATGTCTCAGTGGAATACGGGTGAGTAACTGCATATGTGTAAGGCAGTATATGTGAGTGTTAGAGTGTATAAGTGACTGTATGTGAGAGTGAGTGATTGTGAGAGTTGCTGGCATGGATGAGTATGTGCTTGTGTTAGGGATCGTATAAGAGAGTTAGAATGTGTTAGTATCTATATGATTAAGTGAGGTGGTTTGTGTACAACTGTATAGGTGAGTAAATGGCAGTGTGATTGACTCTTTGGGTGAGTGACTAAGTGTGTGAGTAACTCAATGGGTGAGTGGCAGTGTGTGAGTGTCTGTATGGGTATATGAGTGCATATCTCAGTGATTGTATTGGTAAGTGACTGCATGTATGAGTGGCTATATAGGTGAGTAATTGCATGTGTGTGTAGACCTATGAATAATTGTGTGGGTATGTACAAACTGGCATTGGTGTGTCTATGGTCAAGAATGGCAGTCTATATTTTAGAGTGGGTGTATGAAAGGTTATATTAGGATGTGAGTAGGTGGATCAGAGAATATGCGGATGATGTCATTATTGATGTCATCAGTGATATCACTGGCCATGTCATGAGTGATGTAATATGTGACATCATCAGCAGTGCTTTGCAGGAGCGTGAGTTATAGTTAGTTCAGGTAACTATAACCACTGAATTTCTCTGTTTTGTACGAGTGAAATATCAGCCTAACTATAACGTCTTCGTAACCTTTGTATTTTTCTGTGAATTTCTAAGGTTTTTTAAATGATAATTCCTAACTATAACATCAGTGATGTCATGAGTGATGTCACTGACCATGTCATGAGTGATGTAATATGTGACGTCATCAGCAGTGCATTGCGGGCGCGGGAGTTATAGTTAGCTGAACTAACTATAACGGGGGAATTTCAATGGTTATGTACGAGTGAAAAGTCCAGCTAACTATAACGCCCCTGAAACCTATGTTTTTTTCGGTGAATTTCTAAGGTTTTTTAAATGCTAATTCCTAACTATAACATGCTGAAACCTATGGTTTTTTCAGTGAATTTCAAAGGTTTTTTAAATGCTAATTTCTAACTATGCCTACAGAGATAGGACATGTGAAGAAAGAAGAAAAAACGCACAGAAAGAAAAAAAAGAAATGCAGAAAGAAGCAACAGAAGTCCTCAAAGACGAAGAAAAGTGCAGGAAGAAGGATAACGTGCAGAAAGAACAAACAGAAGAGCAGAAAGAAACCCTGTTGCAAAATTATCCTGTACCCTCAACTTCTTCAGACGGATACTGGTGGTAACTGAGTCTGACTAACCAGTCCAAGAGCCAGTGCTATGTTAAAAGACACTCAGAATACAGTGAAAACACCTACATACACTAGGGAACACTATGCGTTGGGGTCTCCCTGTGATTAGCATGACCTCCTCTGTAAGCTCCTAGTATATAATAGGGCAGGGGATTAAAACTACCTCTTAAAACGCGCCACAGGGCGTGTTTGCACATGTCACCTCAGGCCCCGTCCCCTCCCTTCCCCACTGTGTATACACACCCTGTGGCCGTTTTATGTTGGGAGATTAAGTCCCCTTGAATACTGAGGGTCCCTAGGGTCCAACTAGACCACTAGGTACCTCCAGTAAGTGCCACAGAACTGCGTTGCAGAGAGATGTAAAAAGGGGCACGGCCTAGACCACCTCTCTGCAAGGCAGCGCAGTGGCACTTACTGGAAGCACCTGGTGGGCTAGTTGGCCCCCAGGGTCCCTCAGGATCGAAGGGGAATTATTTCCCCAACTTAAAACGCGCCACAGGGCTTGTTTGCACATGTTAACTCAGGCCCCGTCCCCTCCCTTTACCACTGTGTAAACACGCCCTGTGGCCGTTTTTAGTTGGGAGATTAAGTTCATTTGAATCCTGAGGGTCCCTAGGGTCCAACTAGCCCACTAGGTACCTCCAGTAAGCGCCACAGAGCTGTGTTGCAGAGAGGTGTAAAAAGTGGCACGGCCTGGACCACCTCTCTGCAACGCAGCTCAGTGGCGCTTACTGGAAGCACCTGGTGGGCTAGTTAGCCCCCAGGGGCCCTCAGGATTGAAGGGGAATTATTTCTCCAACTTAAAACGCGCCATAGGGCATGTTTGCACACGTCACCTCAGGCCCCGTCCCCTCCCTTCCCCACTGTGTAAACACACCCTGTGGCCGTTTTTTAAATTGGGAGATTAAGTCCCCTTGAATTCTGAGTGTCCCTAGGGGCAAAACAGCACACTAGGTACGTCCAGTAAGCGCCATTGCAGAGAGGTGTAAAAAGGGGCACGGCCTGCACCACCTCTCTGCAACGCAGAGCAATGGCGCTTACTGGAAGCACCTGGTGGGCTAGTTGGCCCCCAGGGTCCCTAAGGATTAAAAGGGAATTATTCCCCAACTTAAAATGTGCCACAGGGCGTGTTTGCACACGTCACCTCAGGCCCTGTCCCCTCCCTTCACCACTGTGTAAACGCGCCCTGTGGCCGTTCTTAGTTGAGAGATTAAGTCCCCTTGAATCCTAAGGGTCCCTAGGGTCAAACTAGCCCACTAGTTACCTTCAGTAAGCACCACAGAGCTGCGTTGCATAGAGATGTAAAAAGGGGCGTGGCCTCAGAACACCTGTCTGCAACGCAGCTTCCTGGCGCATACTGGAGATACCTGTTGGGCTAGTGGACCCTCAAGGACCCTCAGTATTGAAGGTGAATTAATTCCCCAACTTACAACTGGCCAGGGGTGCGTTTGCAGAGTGCTGCAAGGAGGGGGCGTGGCCTCCGGCGCGATGCCGGTCTTTTATTTATTTTATTTTTTTAAGAAGGAGGGCTGTGTAGCCCCTCTTCTTTTTCTAATTTATTGCCCATGAGGACCCCATCCCCCAGGACCTGCACCCTCATTTTTTTTGCTGAAAAAAATTAATTTGGCCCTCCCAAGGCCTTAATCGGCCCCGGAGACCCCAACCCCCAGGTCATGGCCTTTTTAAAAAAAATTCTTTATGCGGGGGGCTGCGTTCCCCCCTCCTCAGGCCACTTATGGCCCCGGGGGATGGGACCCCATCCCCCCGGGGCCGGTCTTTGTTTTTTATTATTTTAAAAAAATATATATTTATAGAGACACCTTGGACATGCTGGACAAACCGTATGTACCTATCACCATGACGATTTGCGTGATATTCATTAAAAGGCGACTATGCATACAATGAATCCACGTGGAATGTATTTACACCGCTAGTAAAGCTCTGACGTGTCTGACGCCCTGCCGTGCCTAATCCCGGCGCCCCCGCCGGTGGGTACTCTCCAAGTAGACACCCTTGTCGTTTATTTATACAAACATGGGTAGCTATTGACGGGCACATTTAATACACACGCACACCAAGCCATTCAAAGGGGATTCGACAAAAATTCCACTAAACTATGCAAGAAACCCCCCTCACAATTAATAAAACACACATCCACCGCCGGATGTGTAATACTTTTTATTTTACTCTCTGGAAAGGAGACAAACCTCACTTGAGAGTCACAGCGTGCTCCTGGCTGAGCCCAATGCTGTGTTACACCCACCAGTGCCCGCCGAGTGCCACACACCTCTGTGTTGTATTCCACCATGCTATGACACTATCTTGCCCATGTGCACTGTAACACCACCCTGTGAATATCTCATGCCACACTTGCCTTCGCACGGGTTATATTGGCCCATCTAACGTGCCTTCCTCGAGGCCTATGTTATAACGCACAGCGCTATGCCATACATATTACAATCTGGGATCCATATCTTTGTCACAGTGCATATGCAACGTTACACTCCCCAGCACATATTTTAAATTACAACTTTAGAGACTAGTTAGGTTACACTACACTGCCCTGTGCATAGTACACTCCAAGGCGCATATCGCATAGCACGCGCTAGTGCCTGTGCTATCTCGCGCTCTCCATTGAATCTGTCATCGCGCACAATGTATTGCATATTAGATTTCACGCCCCGGTTCATCTTATATCACACTTTTTGGTGCATAGTTTATACTATATACTATAGCTAGTTTACATTTTCAATCGTGCTCTCAGGACTATGTTCTATATAACACTGCATCCACCTACCCTTTTCACGGACATTACATTTTGCGATGGGGGTGGAGGGTCAGGGGGTGTTTCTGCCAAGTGAGCCCAGAGTCACAGTCGCAAACTTCCTCTTCTTCCTGAATAAAAGTGAGATTATGCTGCATACTTGTTCATATTTTAAGTAGTTCGCACAGACACACATTTTAAAAACAATAAAGTTCCTAATACCCACCTTCTCTGAACAGTTAGCTTGCTGCCCCATCCACCTCCTCCCTATCCTCTGTTGTCTGATTCCATGGACTAGCCTCCTCCCTCCTGCCATGCATGGTCTGATGTGCTGCCACTGCCCTCCATTTAGCATGATGTACCAGTCCACTCCTCCTGCCCTCCATTGCCCAATTCTATGGCCCATCATTGACCTCCTGCTTAGCCTCTGTGCTTAGCTTGCTGCCCCTATTCTTCTTCCCCCTGCCCTCCGATGTCTTTGTGCATGCCCCTGCTCCATCCTGTTTGCCCACCATGTTCCATGGATTTGCCACTCCTATCTACTCTGAGTGTTCTGTTGAGAGCTGCCACTCCCCTCCCACCTGCCTAGCATTGTCAGATGACTGTAACCTGTCCCTGCCACCTCCACCCTGCCTGTCCATATGCCATGCCCCTATCCCCTTCCTCCTGTGCTCCATGGTCCATTTTACTGCCACACCCTTCTGCCCTCCCTGGTCTGTTGTGCTGCAACTGCTCCTCCTGCCTGCCCCGCGCGGTCTGTTGTGAGGCCCCTTCCCCTGAACTCTCTTGTCTGTGCTCAGGTCCTCTGTGCTGCCATGCCCCCTCCCACCTTCCCTGTGTGGTCAGCTAGCTGCCCCTGACCCCCTCCCACCTTCCCTCCATGGTCTGTGTGTATGCCATCATAGTCTCATTGTTGCTCTCCATGGTGTGTCTTGTTACTAGTGCCCATCCTGCCTGACCTCCATGGTCATCTTGCTGCTCCTGCCCTGCCCCCTTGCCCCCAGCCCTCTGTTTCCATGTGCAGACCCCTATTCCCTCCCTCCTGGCTTGTCTGTTCCATTGTAATGACCCTGATCTGTCCCTCCTGCCCTTTATGGTCTGTTATGCTGCAGCTTTCTCTCCTGTCTGTCTATCTATTATGGTCAGCTAGCTACCATTGCCTCTTTCCCCTCTGTTGTCCATGTGCATGGTCCTGTCCCCTCCCTATTGCTTTCTATGGATTGTTGTGCTGCACTCCCGTCCCGCATGCCCTGTGTGGTGTATTGTGCTGCTGCAAACCCTGATGCCTGCCCTGTAGGGTCAGTTTGGTGCACCTCTCCATGTCCCTCCTGTCCTCTGTTATCCGAGTCCATGTCCCTACCCCAATTCCTCCTGCCTACCATGATCCAATGTACCATACTTGCGAACATTTTGAACTTGGTAAGAGGGAGATTTTGGAAAAAACTGGGGTATTGATTTTCCCCTTTGAGTTACATTGAAAAAGAGGAGATTGTAGACAGGAGACAGATCAAATAAAGCCCATTTGAGCTTAAAAACATTGGACATTTCCTGGCTGAAACGAGTCTGTTGGCATGTATGGTTGTACTACCACTGCCTCTTCCTTCTGCCCACAATGGTCTATTATATTGCCACAGCCTCTCTTGCCAGTCCTGTATTGTTGGTTTGTTGCCCCTGCCCCCCTTTCCACTGCCCTCCATTGTGCTGCCACTGCCCTTCTTGCCTGCCCAGTGTGGTCAAATTGTTGCCTCTGCACCCTCCTACCTGCCTTCAATTTTCAGAGTCTGTGCCCCTGGCCTCTGCCTCTCAACATTATCCCAATGAACAACTAGATTGCTAACATTCTATATTTATTACAAAAGTGTGGAACGCCTGATGTCATCTTGATGTAATCAAAACTGTAATACCTAGAGCATTTCCTTTAAAAAATTACATATATGAGAGGGTCTTATTTGCATAAAAATTATGGTTAGTGCTCTAAAAAAATAAAATGAGGACATATTTTCTGTTTTCAAATAGCGACAAAGAACTTTTAAATTATTTGTAATCTTTATGTTTTTTTATCCAGTTGACCACTTGATTAAATGTTGCACCTAGGGGAGAGGATGTGGTGTTACTTCTAGAGCTGCAGACTTTGCAACTGGGGAACCAGGTTGGAGTTTCTGCTTCAGCTCAACATTCTGTGATTCTGGTCAAATCACTTAATCTCCCCATGTCTACAACTAAAATGAATTTGATCTTGTGTGATGTAACCAATGCTCATGTAAAGCACTCCAACACCTAACAAGTCTGCCCTATATAAAACTGCAGTCTCCTCAGTAGGAAATGCTTTCAGTTTTTTATTTTGGTTCCATCAAGAAGGTATTCAGATATGTCTCACATTTGCCATAAATTCTGAATGTTAGCACTCTAGTTGCTCTTTAGTTCACTGTAGTAAAGCTGCTGATCACCAGGGAAGTCTGCTGCTGGTATTCAAAGTGCATGTTTCAGTCTGTATATCAGAATTTTTTTATGAAATAGAAGAGGATTTGAGAAATCAAAATGTGCCCTAATTTTTCTTTCTGCAGCACTAATCATAATTTCTATGGCAAAATGAACCCCCTCATTTTGTTCCTTTGTAAACTAAATGTTTTAAGTGTTACCACTTTATTCCAATCAAGATGGCTCCAGGGGTGTCATACTTTTGTCATAAGTAAGAATGTTAGCGCTCTAGTTGTTCGTTAGAACACTCTGGGACATTCTGTCATTGGGCTATACTTGGGCTACATCTGTGTGATATTTGGGCTACATTTGGGCTCTTTTGTCTCTGGTGGCCATTTTGGGAGACTTATTTGGTATGAAGTTTCCTAATTTCCTCATTTACTACAGTCGCCTCAGTAGGAAATACTTTCAGTTTTTTACTTTGATTCCATCAAGAAGGCATTCAGATGTGTCACACATTTGCCATAAATTCAGAATGTTATCACTCCAGTTGCTTATTAGATCACTGTAGTAAAGCTACTGCTCACCAGGGAAGTCTGCTGCTGGTATTGAAAGTGCATGTTTCAGTCTGCATGTCAGAATGTTTTTATGAAATAGAAGAGGATTTGAGAAGTCACTCAAAATGTGCCCTAATTTTCCTTTCTGCAGCACTAATCATACTTTCTATGGCAAAATGAACTCCCTCATTGTGTTCCTTTTTAAATTAAATGTTTTAAGAGTTCCCACTTTATTCCAATCAAGATGGCTTCAGATGTGCAATACGTTTGTCATAAGTAGGACTGTTAGCGCTCTAGTTGTTCTTTAGAACACTCTGGGAAGCTGCAGTAGAACACAAAGGAATCAACTGACAGTCTCTGCCCTTGTTGGATGTACATGTTTTACTGAGAATGTCAGACTTTATTCTCACATGACTGAGAAAGATAATGTGAATTTACAGAAAATATGCTCTCAGTTTAGCTTATAGATCACCTTCCAAACCTCTGTGGGAAAAGCATGAGAAAATAGTTTTCTCTCAAACATGATTCATGATATCACAGCAGAAGGCTTTTTCACATGGTAAAATCACCTTAGAACACACCACAATTCCTAAAATGAGTATGGTACCATCAATAAATGATTTATAATTAGGCTTTCCTGTTTTTAGTTTCTATTTTTGGTAAATTCTGGTGGTGTTTTTTCAGTGTTTTCCAGTGATTTCAATACCTCTAAAAAACAGTGCTTTTCAGTGGTTACTAATTTTCGCGCCATAAAAAACAACTGAAACTGTGTTTTACCGGTGTTTATGGGACGCTTTGCTTTTATTATTGTTTGCTTTCTTAATTGGTGCATGGAATATAGACAGTCTATGTACAGTGTATATGAGGTTAAAATACATTTTTACAAGTCGAGTTTATTGTAGTACACCATACAATATTTCTTCAGTGAATCTTTGGTCATTCCTACCCATGTACACTTTTATTTGGGAAAAGGCCCTCTCGACATTGGCACTTGAGACTGGCAACGCCAAAACAGACAGTACACAATTTGCCAACTCTGGCCACTGACGTAGCTTTCCATGCCAATACTGGTGCACCTCAAGGTTGACATTGTCTGGGCCAGGTTCTGAAACATATGAGTTGAACTGGGTGAATATGCTCTCAGAGGTGTTAAAGCGGTCAAAAATGAAGCTGTACTTCTCAAAGTCTGGCGAAAATTCCCCTTTACGGAAGGGATCTAACACTTGCGCAGAGTACCAAAGTGTGCAGCACAATCCGTTTGCAGTGTTTGTGGCCCTTGTTTTCCCCATCGATTGCCTGACACGTGCGTCTAATACGGAGACACTGCATGAATCCGGGACCTGTCAGGGCTTTGTGTGCCTGTCCCCGGCCTGCGAGAGAGTGGCTCTGGCGCGCCAGTGAGTGGGTCCGCTTGGATTGCGTTGGCACTAACTGGCAGATGCAGGCTGGGCAGTGTGAGGCCGCACTCTGACTGCAGAGGGCACCCCTCGCGATCAGCTCCAGGGAGAAGGGGCTACAGCGGAAACACACCACTACCCCTGCAGAGCCCATCTGAGCACACGCGCTGACCCTGACGCCCCCTTACCTGTGCAGACGCAAGCATCCTTGGCACTCGTTAACAAATTACTGTCAACGAGTTCAGTGGATTAACGTGAGGCGGACGCAGCGGGATTACTCGTGCACCCCAGGCGGGCAACTAGAGCCAAATTTCGGGGGGGGGGTGAAAAAGATTTCAGGGGGAGGCTAAGTCTTCCAGCCATAGGCAGAGTGGCTGTAAGAAGGGGTGAAAACACAACAAAAGCCTCATTAACGAGTAAATGGTCTTTTAAAGTACTCGGTCCGGCTGCAATTAGACGGACGCCAGCCCGCGAGGCTGCCTCAGCCGGGCTAACACACATGACGGGGGGGCTGAAGCCCGGTGAGCCCAATGGGTGTTGCGTGCCTGGTGCACCCCCACGGTTTGGTGCATGAGGGGTCTGATGGGTACCTCAGGCGGCATTCACGGGTGGGGTGTGAGCCGCTAGAAGCGCCATGTTTTGGCTCATCTGTCACTTCCAGCGGCTTGTCTGGGAAGTGCTTTAAACTCCAAAAAGAGCAGAAGAAAGTGAAACTCCCAAATACACATTGCAACGCCCTCGGTGAGGGCGAGAGGCCGATAGTCTTAAGCGTGTTTTCAGCCTAAACGAGCCTTGTTTTTCATGTGAAGGTCTGTTTGTCACCGGTGTCTAGCTACAGATCTGCTTGTTTCGCCCAGACGGGTGCACGGTTGCCGTGTGAATTTGTCCAAGGTGTGCTGTGTGCCACGTAAGCTCATGAGTCATACGTAGCTCTCGTGCTTGAGGGAATGTACTCAGCCCGGCTGATGTGCCCAGTACAGACGAGCCATCTTGTGGAAGAAGGATGTTCTGTACTGGGGCTCACCACTGGTGTTCTGTGGTGGTGCATGCGATGTGCACTACACGTGTGTGCTCAAAGCTGTGGGTTCACACATTACAGGATCCATGTCTGCAAAAACAGACTGAAATAATACATATTCAAAAGCATTTGCCAAAATGTCCTATGCACGAATTGCCGTAAAAAAAATTCTGTCCTCTTTTAAGTTCATATAAAAAAGATTTGAGAGGGACCCCTTGAAACTCAAGGGAAATGGGGAACTTTGAACCAGCAAAAAAGAGAGAATTCCCTTGATTCAACAATTCTGAGAGCATAAAGTATTATGTCAGTAAGGGGAGTTATATATCAAGATTTTATTGTTTAAAAAAACATGTTTCTCAATGTAAAATATACACAATCATAAAAACTTTACATCATACATCAAATCACATTTGTTAAAAACATTATACAACACATATCAGTTCAATCTTAATCACATGAAAAATATAACACAATTATGACCAGCATAACTTGGAGACAGACATAAAATGCAAGATCAAATTACTCTTCTTTACAGGTGCACATCAAAATGAACTCTGAAATACAGCTTATTACACGTAGATAAATCAGTGTATAATTGGATCTGTATTGAATCTTTGATTGTGCTAATCCACAGCGTCGACGCGTTTCGATGGCTTAAGGGGATATTACCATCTTTGTCAAGACCACTTAATTCTGTCTCCCACCATAATTAGTGTAATTGCTAAAACAAACAAATGAATATAATTACTCTTATTCTTCTTAATTATACACGTATTTAATTTTCATGGAAATCTAAAGATTTTCAGTACTACAATATTGGCCCCATCCTCAATTGGATTATATCGCTATGACCATTATAGGGAATATGGTGCCTCATCTCGACTTTCACTTTTACATTTTTACATTTTTTAATTATTCTGACCTGGAAACATACTCATTCTTTATCCACCTATTCCCTTACGAGGATATTCAAATATTGGCCCTTTCCCTTATTGAATCTTGTTCTTGGTCAAGGAATATCGGGTTATAGTTGCTCCCTGTTCTTCTTTTTAATGTATTTTAATTTTTTAACATCTAGTTGTTGCAATACTCGATTTTATACTCCTCTATATGTACTTAAATATAGACACATTCTCACCTGAAAATAGGGGGATTTATCTATGTGCTCCTGGTACTATAGATATTGAGGTAAACACCAACTCTCAATCTATTCTCCTCGTAATTTGCCGAGTAGCGTATTCCACCTTATCTACGATAAAGGGAAGGAAGTATATAGATTAACTTCAATTTATTCTTTCCCATCGTTGTTAATAAACTGACTAAGCTGGACCCATGTCCCTGTTATCGTTCTCGTAGTTACCTTTTCGTGATTCTAGGGGCTTGTACTTCACAAATTTCCTCTTGCTTTCATTGATAGTTCGAGGATCCCGCACCACGCAGATGTATATTAAAATCCTCTTCTTTTTTGACAGCGAGTCTGAAAAGAGGAGGGAGTGGGTGGGGAGGACAGGGTAGATATATTTTATCTATGAGCGTCCAAAGGTCAAAGGGACATGCTTTCCTCGATCTAAGAGTCTCTGTTCCCTTACCTCAATTGCGCTGTTATTTATCCATCGTGTTTCTTGCTGGATCGGAGAGAAATCGCTCTCCTGTTGTTTCATTTCCTATTTATTGGTTGTAACCCTCTCACTTATTGGTTCACCTCTCTCACATGGTGCGTGCTCAAATACAATCTAACAAAGCCGCATGGGGATTGGTTACCAAAAAACACATGACCTCATATTCCTCCTGCCTCTTTTTTTCTCTTATCCTAACTTTATTGTTTCTGCGCTTTGATATTGATTTACCGAAATCGAAATCGAAAAACCCTCCCTACCGTGGTTTTTCATGCCGACTCACTTTTTTTGTACAAGTGCATGATGTATTAATTGTACAATTGGGTCCCTGAAAAAGTTTTTTCCTCACTACTGTCCCCTTGTTACCCCAGAATACTTGTTGGGTGGGAGCTATCCAGATCGGCTGTATTATTTACCTGTCTGTTACTCCTCATTTAGGGTATTAATACCGACATAGTGCGCCATACAAATAGTGGCCTGCCGTGAGTCAGTCCTCACCCTCATTCTTCTTCTAGTTTGCACTGTTTAATAGTTTGTTATGTTTCAGAGTTTCATATTTATTTGGGGAGCTATTGAACTATTCCAGGTAGGATGAATGAAGAGCTAATAAAACTTACTCGGGGAGCAGAAGCTTCATCCAATCCTCTCTGGAATTCAAGCCTCTTTCTACAGTGTTAAGATAGCAGATAAACCATTGTTCCCTTTTTTTTCATAAAATCAGGATTTCCTCCTCTTCTATTGGTCATGATTTTTTCCAATACAAACCACTTAAAATCATTACAATCATGGTTTGCTTTAACCCCTTGCATGCCCGCCCCTTTCCCCGCCCAGTGCCGCGCTTTGTATTAGCGGGCGGAGTTCATGACGAGCTGGACTCGTCATGGGCACAGCGCCACCGCAGCCCATGACGAGTCCAGCTCGTCATGGGCACTGAAGGGGTTAACAAAATGATCTACCAGGGGCGCATTTTCCTTTTTTGTTCTTACTGCTGACTTGTGTTCTAAAAGGCGTATACGAAGTTCCCTACATGTTTCCCCTACATAACCTAGCCCACATGGGCAGGTTAGGAGGTAAACAATGTTCTTGCTGCGACAATTATTTAATGTGGCTGCTGTCAGATTTTTGCCCGCAAAAGTAATATTTTTGCCTTCCAAGCATTGTGCACATATTGAACAGGAACCACATTTGTAATTGCCCTTTGCTTTCTCGCCTTTTAATGTATTTTGTTTTTCCACTTCTATTGGGTATGTTCTCACAAGTGCATTTCTTTTTAGTTCAAAAGAGTTTTATTAAACAATGAACAGGAAAATGCAATACAAAATATCAATTAGGCTGGAGAGGGAGAGGTAAAAGGGGTAGGAAAAGGGGAGGGGAAGGGAACTGCAAATGAAACGTATAAGAAAAAGTGCACAAAAAAGCAATGAACATGGGCATTGAAAAGAAATAAAGAAATTGTATCAATCCTGACTAAACAATAAATTACAAAGAGCATAAAAATAAAACAGCAGGGTGAAATATGCAGAACGTGAAAAGGGTATCATGGGGGCTTGGGAACTTCTTGTTGAGCAGGCGATGGAAGGGAAGAGCGAGCAGCACAATTATCTAAGTATAACGTAATGGGGAGCCACAAGTCTGCACGTTTAGCTGCCAATTGAACAGGAAAAACAAAGGCATTATCAAGTCTATGGTTATAACAGACATTATACCACCACGCTTTGAAAGAAATGTTGGATGCATTTTTCCAATTGACAGTAATCTGCTGAAAAGCAACAGCCAATAGCAAATCAACAATGCAAGCAGACATATCTACGTTATTCCAGCTAGTGGACAAACTGCCCAGGAAAAGGTGAGTAAGAGAAAAGGGAATACAAGTATGAAAAATAACATTGATTTGGGCCCACACCTGTAACCAAAAATCATGTACATGTTTGCAAAGAAATAGCATGTGTGTTAGGGTAGCATTGGGAGCATCACGTGACCAACACTTGTCTGGGGTAGTAGGAAATCGTTTATGTAGTGTAGAAGGAGTATGAAGTAGCCTGTTGTAAATAAAAAATAGGGATTGTGTCAACGAAGCCGCTCTGGAAGTTTTGCGCAATTTTGTCCAAATTTTGTCCCATAAGAATATCGGCCAGTCTATCCCGAGGTCACTTTCCCAATGAAGTTCAACCTTGGATTTAGGTCTAAGTGACTCAGGTGCGTGAAGGTATTTATAAAGAAGAGATGCTTTGGGGGCAGTGCAGAGGAGAGAATGAAGTCGAACAATAGGGGTGATAGAAATAGGGGGAGGAGGAGAAACCGAAAGTCGTACATAAATCTCCAGGACAGCAGCCTTGAGGAGAAGATACTTGGAGAAAAAGGATTAGGGTAAGCCAAAGGAAGAACAGAGGTCAGGAAAAGAAACAAAGGTGGAACCGGAAAAGAGCTGCGAAATCCAAATCAAACCTCGGGTTCTCCATGATTTCCAGTAAAAGGGCTTATTACCAATTAGGAGATATTTATTATGCCAGATAGTGGAAGAAATGAAATCAGCCACGGTCATAGGAGGGCCAGGAGCAGCTGACAGTAAAAGCTTAAGAGTATACTTGTGAATAGGAGTGGGAATCAACGAGGGCTTACGGGAAAAAGCAAGATATTCTGCAAAAGAGAACGGGGAGAGTAAAGTACGCTCAACTTTAAGCCATAAAGGGCAGGGGGAAGTGGAATCTTGTAACCAGAGGGAAGCTTGATGTAATAAAAAGGCCTTCTGGTATGCAGGGAAGTCAGGAAAGTTGACACCACCTACAGAAGCCAGACGAATGAGCCTAGCCCGAGACATTCTGGATTTTTTGGAGTTCCATAAAAACGAGGATAAGGTTGAGTTAATCTTGGTAAAGAATTTCGCTGGAATGGGGACTGGAATATTGGAGAGTGTGTATAGAACAATAGGAGATATCATCATTTTAATAGTGTCAAGACGTCCCCACCAGGAGAGGTATAAAGGATGCCACCTTGCCGTGAGATCTGCAATCTTCTGTGAGCATTTGGACATACACAAAGAAATAGTGTCTGAGATTGAGGGGGTAATGTATAGACCTAGATATTTAATGTGGGACGGACTCCAAGTAAACCGAGAGTCAATAAATTCTTGCTTGAAAGTAAATTTGGTCAGGGGAAGGATCTCACATTTATCATGATTAAGTTTATATCCAGAGATAGAGGAAATTTTTTTTACTTCAGTCATGAAAGCAGGGATGGATTCTGCAGGTTTAGAAAGAAAGAGTATTATATCATCTGCATAAGCAGCGAGTTTAATATGCGAGTCCGCAATCTGGAAACCATGGATGGCAGGGTTTTGACGCAACCTGGAAAGGAAGGGCTCCAAAGCAAGGTTGAAAAGAAAAGGGGATAAAGGGCAGCCCTGGCGAACGCCTCTACCTAGGTCAAAATAGGAGGAAATTTGACCATTAGCAAATACTGCCGCTCTAGGATGGGAATATAACAGGGAAACTAAAGAGATAAATCTAGGACCAAAACCAAACCAAGTGAGAGTGTGGAAGAGATAGCGCCATTCAACACGATCAAAAGCTTTTTCGGCGTCAAGGGCAATTGCTGCAAGTGAATGCTGGTAGCGGGAGGATTTTGACAGGATGTTGAATAAGAGTCTAGTGTTGTCCGTAATATATCGGCCCTTAACAAACCCAGATTGCTCCTCGCCTAGTAGATCGGGGAGAAGGTGATCCAGTCGAATCGCTAATGTTTTAGCGAAGAGTTTGTAATCAATATTGACTAGAGATATGGGCCTGTAATTTTTGCAATACTGTACATCCTTCCCGGGTTTAGGTATGAGGCAGATATGGGCATCCGAGAAAGTCCCTGAGGAGGCACCGCAAGAAATAAAAGTATGAAGTAGAGAGTGAAGTCGTGGGATCAACAGTTTAGAAAAGTGAAGGTAGAATTCGACGGTAAAGCCATCAGGACCGGGGGCTTTGTTGGGTTTGAGATGTTGCAATGCATTAAGTAGTTCCTGTTGTGTGACTTCCGACTCTAAGGAGGAAAGATCTGGAGGGAAGTCAGCTGGTGTATGAATGGTGGAGAAGAAACGAGCAAGGGAGCTGGGGGTAGACTGGGTCTCAGAGGTATAAAGGGTTTCATAGAAACGTGAAAATTCAGCGAGAATATCAACATCCATATGCTTTAAATTATCATCAGAGTCATAAATAGATTCAATATTTAACTTATTGTGCTTAATCTTCAAATAATTAGCTAGGAGCTTTCCTGCCTTGTTCCTACCCCCATAGAATTTAGCAGTAGACTTCAGCAAGTACAAGGAGGCATCTTCTGTAGACTTCTCATTAAACTTCATTTTTGCTGCAATGAGGGCTGTCAGGCTGTCAGCAGAGTGTGAGGTAAAATACGCATGTTCCAGTGTTTTAATGTCAGAAAGGAGATTTTTAGTAAACCTTTGGGCGTTCTTACGTTTGTTCGCGACGTAACTAATAATAAAGTCACGTGCTGCTGCCTTAAAAGCATCCCAAATAGTGTGGTCAGGGAGGGTATCGTCATCGTTAAGGAGGAAAAATTAATCAAAAAAGGAAGTAAAGGTGGCTGTAAATTTGGGGTCTGTGAGGAGGGAATTATTAAAACGCCATCTCCTGGGGCCAACATTTTTAGGGAGTACATCAACACTTGTAAGAACGGGAGCATGGTCAGAGAGCAATATCGGGCCTATCTCAGAGTGTAGGAGTGATTGAGCGAGGTTGTGGGAAACAAAGATGTAGTCAAGTCGTGACTGGGAACGGTGACAGGGAGAATAAAAAGTGTACTCCCGCAACTTTGGATTGCAAAGGCGCCAGGAATCTACTAGTTTATGCTGTAAAATAGCATGGCTAAACAGCTTGTGGGGCTTGTTGGGAATATAGGGGGCTTTGGACACCCTATCGATAAAGGGATCAAGAGGTTGATTACAATCCCCCGCCAGAATAAAGTTGTGGTCCATAAATTTAGTTAAAAGTGGAGAAAAATCAGCCCAAAAAGAAGGTTTGCCTGTGGTAGGACCATATACATTGAGAAGAGAGACTGGAACACCTCTAAGTGATAACTTAGCATAGACCCAACGGCCAGAAGTATCCGACTCATGGGTGATAACCTGGAGGGGAAGAGACTTGCGACAAAGAACTGCCACACTATTGCGTTTGCCATCACCTTGTGAGAAAAACAATTCACCCACCCAACCACGCTTAAGCTTAACAGATTCAACCTCAGTTAAATGCGTTTCTTGGAGGAATGCAATATCAACATTCAATTTGGCAAGATGTGACAGAATCCGTTGACGCTTAATCGGAGAATTAATACCCTTCACATTCCATGACAATATATTCAACGACATGACAGCAACTTATTTATAAAAAATGTGAGTAACAAATTCAATGAGAGAAAAGCCCATGAAAAGTAGAGAGGACAGAAGGAAAAAAGAAGGACTAGTGGAAACATGTTGAAGTAAAAGAAAGAAAACAAGTGGTCACAAGTATGAGCCATATCAAGAAAGGGAGAATAAAATGCAACAATGTCGGAAGTTACCCAGAAAACTAGAAATAAGGAAGAAGTAGAGAGAAACATGGAGTCAGGAGGACAGGGAATGCAATTCTTACAAAAGACAGGTGCAAAAGCAATAACAGAAGGCAGAGAGTATAAGAGAATAATAAAGACACTGGAGTAAGGAGCCAGAAGGGGGAAAGAGGTTGAGAAGCGAGTGTAGCAGGAAAAAAGAAGAATGCAATCCTCATAGGAGCAAAGAGTTTCGATCAGTAATAGTAAATCAACATGAAAATATGCGGACAAGAACACAAACATGAGAAGAGGTAAAAGGGAAGGGAAAGGAGAAAAACCAACGGATGTGCCAGGAAGATAAATAAGGAAATAGGGAAAAAACATACCTACAAAGGGAAGATACGAGAAAGGGTGGAGGGAGGAAGGAACCACAAGGGTGAGGCAGCACACCGAGGAGCAGCGAGGCTGGGGTCGGGAGACATCATCAAAACACGAGGACAAAAAACTGTAGGACGAAAAAAGGAGAACAAAGGATTAAAATGTGCCGGGAAGTCAAGATGGAACCATGACTGAACACGGAAAACAAGGAACAGCCATAATGCTTAAACAATAAAAGAGACAATAACGATGCCATCCGAAGGAGCAGAGAAATTCAGGGGAGCTATAACCATGAAAAAAATCTAAAGAAACACAGCATAACATGCATAGCCATAGAAGAATTATAAAAACAGTATTCATCCAAAAGCAGAGGATGATGGTCTAGAGGCCTCCATAGCAGAAGATTTGTGCGCATTAATGAAACTTTGTAGGCGCACTGGGTCCTCATAAGTTGTAGTCTTGTTATTGTGGGTGACTTTAAATAAACATGGGTGATAGAGGCCGTATCGCGCCCCCATCGCCCGCAAATCCGCTCTTAGATTCAGAAAAGCCTTTCGCCGGGTAGCCGTAGCCTTGGCATAGTCTTGCGCAAAGAACAGGGGAGATCCAGACCAGGTAAGATTCGGAGAGGCTTTGGCCACCGCCAAAACCATCAAAAGGTCAGTGTACTCCAAAAAGTAGATGATGACCCCTCTAGGTCTCTGAGATGGAGAAGTAGAGGAAGGTGGTCGACCCAACCTGTGAGCTCGTTGAATGTTGAGGGACCTGTCCTGTGCCAGATGCAAGAGCTTAGGAAGGAACGACTTGAAGAAAGTGATTGGGTCAGATCCCTCAAGTCCTTCAACCAGGCCATAAATACGAAGGTTGTTGCGCCTATTTCTGTTTTCCAACTGCTCCACTTGTTGTTGAAGATCAGAGACTTGAGATTTCAAGTTGGAGACCACAGAGGATGTTTCTTGGAACGACTGAACAGATTTTTCAACTAAAGTTACTCTCGTTTCCATTTGCGACCAGTTATCCGTAAGGACCTGGAGCTTAACATTAGTCTCTTCCATAAAAGGACGCAGGGACCTTATCTCTTCTAACAACAATTCCATGGATACAGGCCCCGAATGTTTTGGAGGCGAAAGAGAATTTGACTTGAGTCTTTTCGTGTTAGATTTAGAGGTATCCTGCGGGTTCTTAGATGGATCCATTGGCGTATCTGAGCCAGATGAGTTAAGAGAGTCTTCTAATTGCGACAAAGCGGAGAAAACCTTAGAATTCTTCACAAATTGGGGCGTGGTAGAACGAGGCAGGCGCGACATTGATTTAAGTCTACCCATGTGGCGAATCCGTGAAATGGCTAGCTCATTGGAGGTCACAAGAAGCAAAAATGAAGACAGCACAAGAAAGAGCACAGCAGGAGTGCGTCGACGTCTGGATACCGCAAGAAAGGAGTACAGCTAGCTTCAGAGCACCGCAATGAAAACATTCATCTGAGCGCACACAAAAAAGTGAGTGAAGCCGTCCGGAAAAGGATCAAAATATCATCCATGCGTCAATGTAGAGTAGAGAGGTGGCACCAACTCACTACGTAATTCAAAGTGAACTCAGTCAGAGGAACAAAAAGATGAAAAGAAAAGTCCCATCACATACCTCACAAAAGTCCGCAACGCATAAGAGCGTCAACAGCAGAGGGCCTCCAGGCGCGGTGTAGTAAAACAATTTGCTGCTTACGAATGAAAGCAGATGAGAGGGATAATGATGAGTTCATGACTGAGAAAAGGGCATATGAGACCAGACCACTCCATGAAGGAACGTCGTCCTTGTGCTTTAAAAGAAATAGGCAGTCCAGTAATGCTGACGCTTCATAAAAGGATGAGGAAACAGGAAAACAGACATATTAAGAGTCGTTAAGGGCTTGGAATTACAAGCATGGAGAGCGCTGAGCTGGCATCACAACAGCAGCCTCATAGCGCGCGTCGCTCTACGAACTCAAAATGGCGGCCGCGACCTGACAGGACTTACAGATGCAGTTTGCAGCATCACGGAGCCTCCAAAATGCAGTCGGAGACAACGAGTAGGGTCAGGGCATATTCCTACACTTCACCCGTCGATCGTCATCAGGAAACCAGGGCAGGAACCGGCATGTCTTCCAACACCGCCGCGGAGCCTCACTGATGCGCCGCCATCTCCCGCAGGTGCCAAGCCACGCCCCCCCACAAGTGCATTTCTGATAGTTTTGTTGCGCCTTAAAGAAAAAAGTGGTTTGCTTAGCTGAATATCAGCACCATGGTTTAAGATTTTCCAGTTTCTATTTACTATGTTCTTAATTTGATTACTTATACTTGAAAACTGTGTCACAAACACAACTCTCTCAGTAGATATATTGTTCTTCTTCTCTTTCTTTGTATCTAAAAGACTCTCTCTGTCATAAAACCTTGCTCTTTTCAATGAATTTTTAATTCGTTTTTTGGGATAACCTCTGGCCTGTAACTTTGTTTTCATAATCTCCGCATGGTAGTAAAAATCTGCAATGCTCGTACAATTCCTCCGCAATCTTAAAAACTCCCCAAAGGGTATATTATCCTTCTGTGAATGGGGGTGATTGCTTGTATATTCGAGGAGAGTGTTCCTGTCCGTCGGTTTGGTAAAAAGTTCCACCTGCAGTTCACTGTTTACCTCCTTGATTTTTATGTCCAGAAAATCTACACTATTCTCACTGTAGTGAGCTGTGAATTTCAAATTGGGGTCCCCCAAATTTAACCACTCCAAAAATTCTGTTAATTCTGCGCTGGCACCATTCCATATGAAAATAACATCATCTATGAAACGGTGCCAGCACATGATGTTTTCAAAAAAAGGGGCGACCTCATTAAAGATGTTGCGGCGTTCAAACTCACCCACATAGAGACATGCCAGGCTGGGAGCACATGTGGCTCCCATACTGGTCCCTTTGGTTTGTAGATATAGTTCATCTTTAAATAAAAACATATTGTTTTTCAATACCATACGGACACAGGCCATAATAAAGCCTTTGTCACCTCCATTCAAATCTTCATTGTCCAAGACTGTGGAGATAACTTCTATAGTGTCATCCTGGGGTATATTAGTATAAAGGGCTTCGATATCTAGGGTGACCAAAATCTGGGTCACCCTGTTGAAACCCTGACCCTCAAAGATGGAAATTGCGTGGGCAGTATCCTTCAAATATGACCTTTGTTTTTGTACTATTGGTCTGAGAAAAACATCTACATATTTGCTTAATGGTTCCAGGACGGAACCAATACTACTTACTATTGGCCGCATAGGTGGGTCTAAGACATTTTTGGGGATTTTTGGTAATCCGTAAATAGCTGGGATTACTGGATGTGCATTCATTAAAAACCTATAATAATTATCGCAAATCCAACCTTCACTTTTTCCTCTCTTGAGGAGGACTTCCACTTCTCTTTTTAACGTTTCAATTTTGGTGAACTTTATTAGCTGGTAATGTTCTTTCACACTGAGTAATTTTCGCATTCTATCTTCGTTATCTGATGAATCAAAGATTACGACTCCCCCCCCCTTTTATCTGCAGGTTTTATTATAATTTCCTTGCAGTTCTGTAAAGCCTTAAGGGCTTTTCTCTGATCTATAGACATATTGTTGGGATGGTTGTTGTGTATCGTTTTATTAATATTTTTAATTTCCATCTCAACTACTTTCTCAAAGACCTCAACATTCTTGTCTACCTGAGCTAGATTTGGTGTAAAGGTTGATTTTGGTTTGAGGCCAGACACATTAGGCGGGGGTACATATACTTTGTTTTCAAAGAATCTATTCAGTCTTATTTTCCGAAAGAACTTTTTTAGATCACTTTCTAACTCAAACATGTCCTGTTTATTACTGGGTGAAAAACTAAATCCTCTCTGCAATACATCCTGCTCTTCTCTACTTAATGATCTTTTAGATAAGTTGATTATAGGGAGTTCATTTACCTCCAGTATTGCTTGTTTCTCGTGGTGAGGTACTCTTGTCCTCCATTCTGAGGTAGATGGTTTCTCTGGGGTTCCTGTCAGTTGTATCCCCTGTAACCCCTTCGTCCCTGATTTTGGCGTCTCCCTAAAAAATTCTCACGTTCAAAGGAGAGTATTCCTCTATTTCCCTGGGAAGTGCTCTAGACTCCAAAAAGAGAAGAAGAAAGTGAAACTCCCAAATACACATTGCAACGCCCTCGGTGAGGGGTGAGAGGCAGATAGTCTTAAGCGTGTTTTCAGCCTAACCGAGCCTTGTTTTTCATGTGAAGGTCTGTTTGTCACCGGTGTCTAGCTACAGATCTGCTTGTATCGCCCAGACGGGTGCACGGTTGCCGTGTGAATTTGTCCAAGGCGTGCTGTGTGCCACGTAAGCTCATGAGTCATACGTAGCTCTCGTGCTTGAGGGAATGTACTCAGCCCGGCTGATGTGCCCAGTACAGACGAGCCATCTTGTGGAAGAAGGATGTTCTGTACTGGGGCTCACCACTGGTGTTCTGTGGTGGTGCATGCGATGTGCACAACACGTGTGTGCTCAAAGCTGTGGGTTCACACATTACAGGATCCATGTCTGCAAAAACAGACTGAAATAATACATATTCAAAAGCATTTGCCAAAATGTCCTATGCACGAATTGCCGTAAAAAAAATTATGTCCTATTTTAAGTTCACCATTCCAGTCGCCGATGCTAAGAAGCTGCTCCGCACAGGCCTGAATTCAGCCACACCCACGGCCCGTGCATTGTAGGCTGGGTTAATGCACAAACGCTTCTCCGGTGCTGTATATGGATCTGGGGTGCACGCACTTGATAGGAAGGTTCGGTGCATTTAGACCGATCCGCAGGGGTATTCTATAGCTGTGAGTGTGTGCTCACGTGTAGTTGTTCGCCGGCCCTCCTTGTGTACATAACATGCCACATCCCAACACTATAAGTCTTAAAACAACTACACGTTTCATGTGTTGGTATTTTACAAAGATGTCACCAGTGAAGCAGTGCCGGTAACGCGCCCCCAGAATAACACCTCTGCGCGCCAGTTGTTGTTTTAAATGAGGCGTGCGCTGGGGGGATGGTGGGGAGCTTAAGCGCTCGAAGCAATATACGCCTATTGTGTAATTAAAACACGCTTTGTAATAATGTTCGGTTTGTTATGTGCCGGCGATTCCAGCAGAGGCATTTATTAAACTGCTGCTCCATCAAGTGGCCAAGTGGTGCAATAGCAAGGAAAATCAGTGACACTCGGTTTAAACCGAGTCAGCTGATTTTCACCCGGTAGGGTACTGTTGGGGAGAGTCGGTTTTAACCAAATTCCGGACAGCCTATTTAAAATGTAACTAAAGTCTTAAAACCTTCTATTAACTGCAATGCTTTGTAATGAGGTGCTATCATGTATATTGGTCCCACGATGGCTGCCAACACCTCTTGGATGAAGTACTGACAGCCAATCAGATCTCACAATGAGATGTGTGGTTGGGCTCCGCCCAGATATATCTATCTTTTTAACTCTAATTTTCTCAGGAACTACTGAATGGATTTACACCATTTAAGCAAAAGGCACGAGTCTGAACTGATGACTACCTCTTTGCCAAATTTGGTGTAATTCCGTTCTGCAGTTCAGGTTGTAGCTGCGTCAACAGGTCCTATGGGAAAATGCATGGGGAAAACGTGTTTTGGGACCCCCCTTTTTTCTCGGCCCCCGCTTGACGAATCACCATGAAATTTTCAGGAGAGGAGCGGACCGGAACTGGCCAAAGGTTTGGAAAATTTCACGAAGATTCGTCAATCGGCGCCAACGTTATTCCAAATAGAATGTTGCGGATTTCCTATGGAAAATAGGTCCTAACTATAACTACCTACTGGCGACTGCCAGTAGGTAAAACATATATATATATATATATATTCACTGAAAAAACCATGGGTTTCACACACGTTATAGTTAGGAATTAGCATTTAAAAAACCTTGCAAATTCAGTGAAAAAACCATGGGTTTCACACACGTTATAGTTAGGAATTAGCATTTAAAAAACCTTGCAAATTCAGTGAAACAACCATAGGTTTCACACACGTTATAGTTAGCGGACATTTTACTCATAAAAAACCAATGAAATTCCCCCGTTATAGTTAGTTAAGCTAACTATAACTCGCGCACCCGCAATCCACTGCTGATGACGTAACATATTACATCACTCATGACATGGTCAGTGACATCACTCATGACATCACTGATGACATCTCAAATGACATCACTGATGACATCATCCTTGTGACAGAGTGGTAGACCTCCTCTCACCCTAATATAACCTTTGATACAAACATTCAAAAATAGAGACTGAAATTTTCAAAAAAATGGACATACCAATACCAGTTACAACAACCTCTTCAGTAATTCTAAGATCCACATACACATCCACTCATTCACCAACAGTCCTTTACAGTCACTCATACGTGTACTCATACACCTATACATCCTGTTACACAATGCCACTCATCCATAGAGTTACTCACACACATAGTCACTCATGCTAATAAAGAATCAAACATACATTTACTTGCATATACAGTTATACACACACCACCACACTTACTTCTACGGAAACTTACACATACTTACTCTTTTAAATAATCACTTATAAAAACACATACTTATTCATACAGGAACTGTTTCAATCTCTCACTCTCACATATACTCACTTATATACACCAATAGTCAAATATACTTCTTTAAAACATATTTAGAAACTCATAAAGACACTATTGAGACAGTCATTCACTCACTAACACACCCATACACACACTCATCCACCCATACAGACATGCACACATGCTGTCTTCAACACAAACAACCAGAGAGTCAATCATTCATGCACCTATGCACTACGTAATACCCCCCACCCAACCATGCAGACACTCAGACTGATACTCAAAAAACCACCTAATATCCTATATAAACACCCATGAAGCTACTCACCAACCCATGCAGACACTTATACACAAAGTGAGAGACTGATACAGATAATTACATATTTAAACATTACTCAGTAAGCCATGTATTCACTAAGATACACTTAATCAGTCAGTTACACAATCAATTTTTCTAAAACAAATCATCCTTTTAGACACTTATATACCCATTTATTCTTCCATCGACCTTGAGATATACATATATAAAACATATTTAATTTTCAGAAAAACACACATTCACTGGATGATGTCATCAGTGATGTCATTTGAGATGTCATCAGTGATGTCATGAGTGATGTCACTGACCATGTCATGAGTGATGTAATATGTTACTATGCCAAGCAGTATCCCTCTAGACCTATCTTACTTTACTTAATGTGGGTACAAATGGAAATAGATATCACAACTATGTGTACATTTTTGTAACTTTTTTATTTATAGTTATTTTTTCATTGTTTCTTCTTGATTAGTTACTTCTTCACATTATTTTCTCATACAGTACAATTCATCTCTTTTTTGGTAAATGGTTTTGTCTTTTTTATAAAATACAGAGTGTAAACAAGCGTTTTTTTAAATTATCAAACCATGTGAGTTTCATCAATGATTCACAAAAAATAAGAATAACCCCACACCAATCACACCTCTAAAATTACTACATACATATCACATTCATACAACACCTTACATACAGCACCCCAAAAGAGAAGGACAACAGTTGCAGAGCTCGTCCAAGGCAGGGCAAGCCGCTGGGTCCTCTGATAGATTACTAAACGTTGGGGTGTCTCATACTATCTGGTCGACGCACGTTTCGGTGGCCTAACAATCTTCAGATGCCACGGAGCCGGACCACGTCAAGATCCTTCGTAGAATATTATGCACCATGAACCGACAGCGTTTGCCAAGGCATTAAGATACAGACGCAGCACCTTGACGAAGACAGCCACAGCCGTCAAGATACAGAAAAAGGGAATAAAAACTAAGAATAATCGGCAAAGATAAGACTGAGAATAGTCCTGAACAAGTTCCCTGGGGATCACATGTATTTTGAACGCAACCAGTCTCCTCAAACAAAAAGACCCCGAAAACTGATTACGTGGCGAATCTACGGCCCCATTTTACAGTTTTAGTGTGACTCAGACATATAGGAGTAATAGCCAGAGTCAAGTAAATCTCTTTTGAAACCCAGAAAACTATACGTCCCTATACTACTACCAGTGAGCCCAGTCGCCTGATACCAGAAAATTCAGGCCCCCACCCTTGCCCGTGATTAACACACGTAGCAACAGGTCCTGAGGAAGATGGCATCTGAAGATTGTTAGGCCACCGAAACGTGCGTGTGATTGGTGTGGGGTTATTCTTATTTTTTTTGAATCATTGATGAAACTCACATGGTTTGATAATTAAAAAAAACGCTTGTTTACACTCTGTATTTTATAAAAAAGACAAAACCATTTACCAAAAAAGAGATGAATTGTACTGTATGAGAAAATAATGTGAAGAAGTAACTAATCAAGAAGAAACAATGAAAAAATAACTATAAATAAAAAAGTTACAAAAATGTACACATAGTTGTGATATCTATTTCCATTTGTACCCACATTAAGTAAAGTAAGATAGGTCTAGAGGGATACTGCTTGGCATAGTTGATATTTTCCTTTTTCCCCCTGTTCCCTGACCTCAAATTAACTCACTAGGGGGTTACCTTCTTTTGTATGATGTAATATGTTACGTCAGCAGCAGTGGATTGCGGGTGCGCGAGTTATAGTTAGCTTAACTAACTATAACGGGGGAATTTCATTGGTTTTTTATGAGTAAAATGTTCGCTAACTATAACGTGTGTGAAACCTATGGTTTTTTCACTGAATTTGCAAGGTTTTTTAAATGCTAATTCCTAACTATAACGTGTGTGAAACCCATGGTTTTTTCACTGAATATATATATATATATATATATATATATATATATATATATATATATATATATATATATATATATATATATATATATTCACTTAAAAAACCATAGGTTTCACACATGTTATAGTTAGCTGGACATTTCACTCGTAAAAAACCAATGAAATTCCCCCGTTATAGTTAGTGCAGGCAACTATAACTCACGCGACCGCAATCCTCTGCTGATGACGTCAGATATTACATCACTGTATTTAGACACTTATTTACCCATGTCTTCTTCCATTAATCTTTAGCTATACATATATTACAAATATTTATTTTTCATAAAGACACATATGTCATCAGTGATGTAATATCTGACGTCATCAGCAGAGGATTGCGGTCGCGTGAGTTATAGTTGCCTGCACTAACTATAACGGGGGAATTTCATTGGTTTTTTACGAGTGAAATGTCCAGCTAAATATAACATGTGTGAAACCTATCGTTTTTTAAGTGAATTTGCAAGGTTTTTTAAATGCTAATTCGTAACTATAACATGTGTGAAACCTATGGTTTTTTCAGTGAATTTGTCCGTTTTTTTAAATGCTAAGTTATATATTTATTAATTTTTTTTTTTTCAGGTTTTTCACCGTGCACGCACTGTGAATTTTTTTTTTTTTTTAAATCGCGAGGTGCGCGCACCGTGCGCTCGCTGTGGGCGCTCGGTTTTTCTCCCTTGGGGGTCCTTCTGTGACCCCCTGACCAAGGCTAGGGGGTCAGGAACTGTCCACTCTGCCCCCTTTTCACGTTCTTCACCTTTTTTTTTCACCCCATCAGACTGCGAGAGACAAAATGGTGGCCGACACTTCCTGGTTTCGACCGATTCGAATGTTTACCGACATCTAACAACCAATCAGAATTGCGCTCGCGCACGGCAGGGTGCGCGCACCGTGCGTGCACGGTGCGCGCGTATAGATATTGATATGCTTTTAAATGCTATTTTCTCAGGAAATACTGAACAGATTTACACCAGACCTGCAAAAGGCACTTCCTTGACCTTATGGCTACCTCTCTGCCAAATTTCACGTAATTCTGTTCAGCCGTTCGGGCTGTAGCTGCGACTAAAGGACCTATGGAAAAATGCATAGGGAAAACGCGTTTTGGGACCCCCCCTTTTTCTCGGCCCCCGCTTGACGAATCACCCCGAGACTTTCAGGGTAGGAGCTGAGCGGAGCGCCCCATTAGTTTTGAAAATTTCGCGAGGATTCGTCAACCGGCGCCAAAGTTATTCAAAATAGAATTTTGAGATTTCCTATGGAAACTAGGTTGTAACTATAACTATCTACTGGCGACCGCCAGTAGATAATATATCCAAACTCCTCGTTCCACTGCTTTCTCCCAGAAAATAGACGAGTGTGGACCCAAATCGGTGCTTCTATTTTAGTTTAGTTTATTGTTATACACCACCAGTTAGTCCGCCATGACGCGTTTCGGCCGTCCCTCGGCCTTGATCACATGACACGCTCTGGACTGTGAAAGCCATTTTTAAAGTGCTAGTGCTTCATTTGTAAACAATAGACATGAACAAAATACTCTCGAATTCTGTGATCCACGTATAAATACATATATTGTGATTAGTACATAGGTGTATTGTTCTTAATACTTAGAACATCCATGATTGTTATAAACAACCATAATAGTGCATATTTCTAAAGTTATAAAATCTGCACCCTCTGTATTTGTATTTATCACTCAATAAATGCTTCAATGCGGACTCAACTATCATTAAATAATATGTTCCATTGTTCTCTATATCTAAGATTTACATGTGCAAAATGGCTAATGTGATTATATGAAAAATTAAAAAAAGAAAAGAAATAGTACATAGTAAAGGAAAAAGTGAGAAATTGTGCAGAATTTCTAATTACTAGAAATTCATTAAGGTGCTGTGCATGGCCAAGATAATACATATTGGTTGAAATTATATATACAACCAAATATATATAAATGGAAAAATATGGCATTATCAATTAAAACAATACCATTTTTGAATATATACCAAAATCTAATGTCAAATTACCATCTTGGCTGTGTAAATAGTAGTTATAATATAATTGTGGCAGCTGTAGTTTAAAATTAAGGATAAAACCACATGAATAGGTTAACAGGTTTTGGGAGGTTAAGAAGGGCAAATGACAAGGATATGGTTTAAGAATTTGTCTACATATGGTATGTTGGAATCCATATCCTGACATATTTATGATTATATGAGTCTGATAAAATAACTTAATAATACAAATAAATACATACAATGAATATAATGCACATTATTGAACATTATCTTAAAATATTCAATATACGATTATAAATATATATATATATTTTCATTCCTCCGTCACCAACATCCTTTCCACAAGACGAAGATAGACCCAGAGTTTTGTGCACATTCGAAGTTTATTATCAAACGCCCTGCACCATCGCCATTACGCGTTTCAGCCTCACGGAGGCCTTGATCACATGATACATATTATGCTGCAAACAATCATTCCAACAGGAAAGACGCGAACTCCTCTTGGTGGCAAAATTTAATTTATTTTGTTCTCTCAACTGCAAGTCATAATGAGTCATATATATATATATATATCTACATATATGTATATATTACCTACTGGCGGCCCAATGACAGAAGTGTGCAAAACACTTATTTTTTGTGTTTTTGCAGTTTTATATAGTGCAGACTTGTCAGGTATTGGAGTGCTTTACATGAGCATTGGTTACATCACACAAGATCAAATTCATTTTGGTTGTAGACATGGGGAGAATAAGTGATTTGAGCAGAATCACAGAATGTTGAGCTGAAGAAGAAACTCCAACCTGGTTACCCAGTTGCAAAGTCTGCAGCTCTGGAAGTAACACCACATCCTTTCCCCTAGGTGCAACATTTAATCAAGTGGTCAACTGGATAAAAAAACATAAAGATTACAAATAATTTAAAAGTTCTTTGTCGCTATTTGAAAACTCAGAAAATATGTCCTCATTTTAGTTTTTTAGAGCACTAACCAGAATTTTTATGCAAATAAGACCCTCTCATATATGTAATTTCTAAAGGAAATGCTCTAGGTAATACAGTTTTGTTTAGATCAAGATGACATCAGGCATTCCACACTTTTGTAATAAATATAGAATGTTAGCAATCTAGTTGTTCATTAGGATACTGTTGAGAGGCAGAGGCCAGGGGCACAGACTCTGAAAATAGAAGGCAGGTAGGAGGGTGCAGAGGCAACAATTTGACCACACTGGGCAGGCAGGAAGGGCAGTGGCAGCACAATGGAGGGCAGTGGAAAGGGGGGCAGGGGTAACAAACCAACAATATAGGACTGGCAAGAGAGGCTGTGGCAATATAATAGACCATTGTGGGCAGAAAGAAGAGGCAGCGGTAGTACAACCATACATGCCAACAGACCCGATTCAGCCAGGAAATGTCAAATGTTTTTAAGCTCAAATGGGCTTTATTTGATCTGTCTCCTGTCTACAATCTCCTCTTTTTCAATGTAACTCAAAGGGAAAAATCAATACCCCAGTTTTTTTTCAAAATATCCCTCTTACCAAGTTCAAAATGTTCGCAAGTATGGTACATTGGATCATGGAAGGCAGGAGGAATTGGGGTAGGGACATGGACTAGGATAACAGAGGACAGGAGGGACATGGAGAGGTGCACCAAACTGACCCTACAGGGCAGGCATCAGGGTTTGCAGCAGTACAATACACCACATAGGGCATGCGGGACTGGAGTGCAGCACAACAATCCATGGAAAGCAATAGGGAGGGGACAGGACCATGCACATGGACAACAGAGAACAGAGTGGAAAGAGGCAATGGTAGCTAGCTGACCATAATGGGCAGACGGGAGAGAAAGCTGCAGCATAACAGACCGTAAAGGGCAGGAGGGAAGGATCAGGGGCATTACAATGGAACAGACAAGCCAGGAGGGAGGGAATAGGGGTCTGCACATGGAAACAGAGGGCTGGGGGCAAGGGGGCAGGGCAGGAGCAGCAAGATGACCATGGAGGTCAGGCAGGATGGGCACTAGAAACAAGACACACCATGGAGAGCAACAGTGGGACTATGATGACATACACACAGACCATGGAGGGAAGGTGGGAGGGGGTCAGGGGCAGCTAGCTGACCACACAGGGAAGGTGGGAGGGGCCGTGAAAGCACAGAAGACCATGCATGGCAAGCGGGAGGGTTAGTGGCAGCACAATGGCTATGATGGGCAAGAAGGAGGGTGCAGGGGCATGCACAAAGGAGCATGGAGGATAGAAGGGAGGGTCAGGAACTGGGCACAGACAAGAGAGTTCAGGGGAAGGGGCCTCACAACAGACCACGTGGGGCAGGCAGGAGGAGCAGTTGCAGCACAACAGACCAGGGAGGGCAGAAGGGTGTGGGAGTAAAATGGACCATGGAGGACAGGAGGAAGGGGATAGGCGCATGGCATGTGGACAGGCAGGGTGGGGGTGGCAGGGACAGGTTACAGTCATCTGAAAATGCTAGGCAGGTGGGAGGGGAGTGGCAGCTCAACAGAACACTCAGAGTAGATAGCAGTGGCAGCTCCATGGAACATGGTGGGCAAAAAGGATGGGGCAGGGGCATGCACAAAGACATCGAAGGGCAGGGGAAAGGAGAATAGGGGCTGCAAGCTAAGCACAGAGGCTAAGCAGGAGGTCAATGATGGGGCATATAATTGGGCAACGGGGGCAGGAGGAGTGGACTGGTACATCATGCTAAATGGAGGGCAGTGGCAGCACATCAGACCATGCATGGCAGGAGGGAGGAGGCTAGTCCATGGATTCAGACAACAGAGGATAGGGAGGAGGAGGATGGGGCAGCAAGCTAACTGTTCAGAGAAGGTGGGTATTAGGAACTTTATTGTTTTTAAAATGTGTGTCTGTGCAAACTACTTAAAATATGAACAAGTATGCAGCATAATATCACTTTTATTCAGGAAAAAGAGGACGTTTGTGACTGTGACTCTGGGCTCACTTGGCAGAAACATCCCCTGACCCTCCACCCCATCGCAAAATGTAATATGCGTGAAAAGGGTAGGTGAGCGCAGTGTTATATAGAACATAGACCTGATAGCACGATTGAAAATGAAAACTAGATATAGTGTATGGTATAAACTATGCACCAAAAAGTGTGATATAAGATGAACCAGGGCGTGAAATATAGTATGCAATACATTGTGCGCGATGACAGATTCATTGGAGAGCGCGAGATAGCACAGGCACTAGCGCGTGCTATGCGATATGCGCCTTGGAGTGTAATATGCACAGGGCAGTGTAGTGTAACCTAACTAGTCTCTAAAGTTGTAATATAAAATATGTGCTGGGGAGTGTAACGTTGCATATGCACTGTGACAAAGGTATGGATCCCAGATTGTAATATGTATGGCATAGTGCTGTGCGTTATGACATAGGCATCGAGGAAGGCACGTTAGATGGGACAATATAACCCGTGCGAAGGCAAGTGTGGCATGACATATTCACGGGGTTGTGTTACAGTACACATGGGCTAGAGAGTGTCATAGCATACGCACTAGCTGGTGGAATACAACATAGAGGTGTGTGGTACTTGGCGGGCACTGGTGGGTGTAACACAGCATTGGGCTCAGCCAGGAGCGCGCTGTGACTCTCAAGTGAGGTTCATCTCCTTTCCAGAGAGTAAAATAAAAAGTATTACACTTCCGACGGTGGATGCGTGTTTTATTAACCGTGAGGGGGGTTTCTTGCATAGTTTTGGTCGAATTTTTCTCGAATCCCCTTTGAATGGCTTGGTGTGCATGTGTATTAAATGTGCCCGTCAATAGCTACCCATGTTTGTATAAATAAATGACAAGGGTGTCTACTTGGAGAGTACCCACCACGCGGGGACGCCGGGATTAGGCACGGTAGGGCTTCAGACTCCTCAGAGCTCATTAACGGTGTAAAGACATTCCACGTGGATTCATTGTATGCATAGTCGCCTTTTAATGAATATCACGCAAATCGTCATGGTGATAGGTACATACGGTTTTTCCAGCATGTCCTAGGTGTTTCTATAAATATATATATTTTTTTAATAATAAAGAACAAAGGCCGGCCTCGGGGGAAGGGGTCCCCGGGGCCATAAGTGGCCTAAGGAGGGGGGCAACGCAGCCCCCCTCCTAAAGATAAAAAAAAAAGGCCATGCCCCGGGGGTTGGGGTCCCCAGGGCCGATTAAGGCCAAATTGTTTTTTTCATACAAAAAATATTAGGGGGCAGGCCCTGGGGGATGGGGTCCCCAGGGCCAATAAATTAGAAAAAGAAGGGGGGGCCACACAGCCCCGCTTCTTAAAAAAATAAAAAAAATAAAAGACCGGCATCGCGTCGGAGGCCACGCCCCCTCCTTGCAGCACTCTACAGACGCGCCCCTGGCCAGTTCTAAGTTGGGGAATTAATTCCCCTTCAATACTGAGGGTCCCTGAGGGCCAACTAGCCCAACAGGTATCTCCAGTATGCGCCAGGGAGCTGCCTTGCAGACAGGTGTTCTGAGGCCACGCCCCTTTTTACACCTCTCTGCAACGCAGCTCTTTGGTGCTTACTGGAGGTACCTAGTGGACTAGTTTGACCCTAGGGGCCCTTAGGATTCAAGGGGACTTAATCTCTCAACTTAGAACGGCCACAGGGCGCGTTTACACAGTGGTGAAGGGAGGGGACGGGGCCTGAGGTGACGTGTGCAAGCACGCCCTGTGGTGCATTTCAAGTTGGGGAAATAATTCCCTTTCAATACTGAGGGACCCTGGGGGCCAACTAGCCCACCAGGTGCTTCCAGTAAGCGCCACTGCTCTGCGTTGCAGAGAGGTGGTGCAGGCCGTGCCCCTTTTTATACCTCTCTGCAATGGCGCTTACTGGACGTACCTAGTGTGTAGGCTGTCCGGTTTTAGGTTTAAACCTATTATAACTGATAAAACACCACCGGAAGGGAAATAGCCCTCACCAGTGTAAACATATAAACACTGAAAAAACCCCTGCACAACAACAAACTAAATGCCATTCAAAGAAAAGAAAAGGAGAGTGAAAGAGTAATTTGTATTTCTTCCTGAAGGGGTCAATACAATGTAACTTTGTTATACAAGGTAGCAGTAAGAAAGACTGGGCTAACATTATTCTGCTTGAGATTTGTTGTTTAGAAATGTCACTAAAATATTGTTTCTTCTTCCTTTTTTCAGTTTAGTGGTATTGTTTTAGGTTCTGTTTATTTATTTTATAAACTGTAGAGAATAAGGAAATATCAAAATCATATTTGATTGTTTGGCTACGTTTGAGTATTTCAATGATAGGAAAAATGTAGGTTTCATAAGAATCTTTCCCAATATGTACCATCACATATACCCACATAGAATTGGTAAAAACCCTTGATACATCAGCCCCCTTTTCTAGTGAGTCAGTATTGATAGTAAGTGAATTGCCAAACACCCCAGGCTTTAAAAATTCAATGCAAGGTATAGTGACAGGTATATGTGAAAAGAGTGCAGTCGCAAAGCATCTGGGATACTGGTGAAAACATAACAACAGACTTTTGGAAAAAATGAAATGCAGTGTCACTTGGAATGCTGCTGCAAAACGTTCTTACCAAGTTCAACAAAGATTGGAGTGACATTGTTTGTATTTGCAGTGATTCAGCTACGTATATGAAAATGTTGTGTGATGACCTGTCAAAATCGATATCGGAGCTGAAATGCTTCCCTTTAAGAGATCCTTGCCACTTGTTAGATGGAATGCTGAAAGCATCTTTACAATCTTCAGAGTTAATGAAGAATGCTAATAACTTTTAAGTCGGTTCTGGTGCACTGTTTGGTTATGTGTATAAAATAAAACTCAAATATTTCTCATTTTGTGATTTGTGTGGCATCAAAGAAAGACTGTGTCACTTAGCTGGTGGTTCTCATTCCTAGAGGCCATGAATGTTATATTACCCATGTGGCAACTGTTTACAGAATGTTCGCCGAGTGATGATGCCAAAGGCAAGAAATGTGAGGATCTTTGGTTGCATATTGGTACTGATTTGAAAAAAGTACACTTTACTGAATTCTTAGATTTTTACAGGAAATCATAACTCCTGTAGTGGACATAATAAAAAAACTGGAGTTTGAAAACGCCCTTTTATACCAAGTGTTCAGCATAATTGGTGTAGATGTGAAACATCTCCTTGAGAGTATGCTAGGCGACACTTTTAGTGACTTTGGCACTGCAACATGTTCCATGTTAGAGTGCTTGCCACTTGGTGAGCAAAGAAATGTTGAGGAGCAATTCAGGAACTTTTATTTTACAATGTATGAGAAATAGCCCTTCACCAACCATGGAATTTGAAGTCAATGAAGCCTCACTGTGGTACTCTGCACAAGTTATAGATCCCTTCCGTAAAGGAAAATTATCTCCGGAGTTTCAAAAGTGCTCCCTCATTTTTGACCGCTTCAATAACTCTGAGGGTATATGCACCCAGTTCAATGCATATGTTGCAGAACCTGTCGCAGAGAATCACAATCTTCAGGTACACCAGTAATAACATGGAAAGCTATGTCAGTGGCCAGCATTGCAAATTGTGTACTGGCTATTTTGGCGTTGCCTGTCCCTAGTGCCAATGTTGGGAGGGCTTTTTCAGAGATAAAAGTTTATATGTGAAGGAAAGAGTTAGCGTGCATGACCAAAGACTCACTGAAGATGTATTCTATGGTGTACTACAATAAGTTTGATTTGTAAAAATGTATTTGGACCTCATATACATGGTACGTACACTATCTAAATACCATGCACTATCAGTGTATAAAGCAAGCAATAGTAAAAGCAAAAAGTTACATAAACACCGGAAAAACACTGTTTATGTTGTTTTTAATGGCGCAAAAATGTGTAACCACTGATAACCACTGTTTTTTTAAGGTACTGAAATCACTTGAAAACACTGAAAAAACCCCACCAGAATTTACCAAAAATAGAAACTGAAAACAGGAAAGCCTACTAGTGTGCTATTTTGCCCCTAGGGACCCTTAGGATTCAAGGGGACTTAATCTCTCAACTTAGAGCGGCCACAGGGCACGTTTACACAGTGGTGAAGCGAGGGGACGGGGCCTGAGGTGACGTGTGCAAACACGCCCTATGGCGCGTTTTAAGTTGGGGAAATAATTCCCCTTCAATCCTGAGGGCCCCTGGTGGCTAACTAGCCCACCAGGTGCTTCCAGTAAGTGCCACTGAGCTGTGTTGCAGAGAGGTGGTCCAGGCCGTGCCACTTTTTACACATCTCTGCAACGCAGCTCTGTGGTGCTTACTGGAGGTACCAAGTGGGCTAGTTGGACCCTAGGGACCCTAGGGACCCTCAGGATTCAAATGAACTTGATCTCCGAACTAAAAACGGCCACAGGGCGAGTTTACACAGTGTTGAAGGGAGGGGACGGGGCCTGAGTTAACGTGTGCAAACTACATGGACGATGGAACATGTTCCAAAATGGGCAACAGCTTTCAAATGATCAGGAGTTTTCCTTAGCCCTTTGTTTATTTCGATTCACATTTGTACTTTAAAAGGTACGGGCTGATTACTGGGTCACCCGTGATCAGGCCAAAAAGCATTGGGTTTTGTTCATTGCATGTCCACACCGGAATAAATATTGCTTTTACAAGCCACAAATTTGCTGGATTTATTTGCACCGGAGTCCGCGCCACTCCACAGCGTTGAAGAGTGTGTTCAGATTTAAACAGGCTCCTCACACGGAATATATATATATATTTATATATTTTTTCACTGAAAAAAACATAGGTTTTAGGCACGTTATAGTTAGAAATTAGCATTTAAAAAACCCTAGAAATTCACTGAAAAAACCA
The DNA here is from genome assembly GCF_964204655.1 of Triturus cristatus. Classification (NCBI taxonomy): domain Eukaryota; kingdom Metazoa; phylum Chordata; class Amphibia; order Caudata; family Salamandridae; genus Triturus; species Triturus cristatus. The sequence continues at coordinate 722,850,076 of NC_140591.1, forward strand.
TGGGTTTCAGAGACGTTATAGTTAGTTGGACATTTCTCTCATACAAAAACAGAGAAATTTCCCCATTATAGTTAGTTCAGCACAATGCACTACTGATGACATCACATATTATATCATTCATGACATAGTCAGTGACATCACTAATGACATCAACTGATGACATCCCAAATGACATCACTGATGACATCCCTGATGTCATAATCCATTGACTGTGTTTTTCTTTAAAGTTCAAATATGTATTATACATATGCCAAGGTGTATTGAAGAATGAGTGGGTGTATAAGTGTTTGAATGGAGGATTTAGTAGGTACATGACTGAGTGTTTAAGTGATTGATTAAACATGTCTAACTGAATGCATTGGGTTAGTGACTAAACTGTGTGAATGTCTGTATCAGTCTGTCTGTTGTTTTATAAGCTGCTCCATGGGTTGGTCCGTAGCTACATGAGAGTCTATATGGGTTATTGATTGGTTGCCTGAGTATTTGTATGGGTGCCTGGGTATGTGTGGGGGTGGGTGGGAGGTGTGTGAGTCTGTGCATAGATGTTTGAGTGGTTGATTCACTGTGTGTATGGGTTCAAGAGTACATGTGGAAACAGCTGTAAGTGTATGTATGGGTGTGTTGGTGAGTGGATGGATGTCTCAATGGTACATGTCCAAGTAACTACATATGTAAAAGGCAGTGTATGTGAAAGTTGAAGTATAAAAATGACTATACGTGAGAGTCAGTGATTGTGACAGTGGCTGTATGGATGAGTGTGCACTTGTATCAGTGATTGTAGAAGAGAGTAAGTAAGCATTTGTTTCTGTTTGAATAAGTGATGTGGTGTGTGTGTAACTGTATAGGTCAGTAAATGGAAGTGTGATTGATTATTTGCATGACTGACTAGGTGTGTGAGTAACTCTGGATGAGTGGTGGTGTGTGAGTGTCTGTATAGGTGTAGGAGTGCATATGGTAGTGTTGTATTGATGAGTGACTGTATGTGTGAGTGATTGTATGGGTGAATGAGTGCATATGTTTGGAGACCTAGGAATTAGTGAGGGCGTATGTAGTAACTGGTATTGGTGTGTCGATGGTTTCGAAAATGGCAGTCTGAATTTTAGAGTGGGTGTATCAAAGGTTATATTAGGGTGTGAGGAGGTTTTCACATGGATGAGGTTATCAGTGATGTCATCAGTGATGTCATTTGAGATGTCATCAATGATGTCACTGATCATGTCATGAATGATGTAATATGTGATGTCATCAGCAGTGCATTGCAGGGGCATGAGTTATAGTTACCTGAACTAACTATAAGGGAGAATTTCTCATCCAACTAACTATAACGTCCCTGAAACCTATGGTTTTTTCAGTGAATTTCTAAGGTTTTTTAAATGCTAACTTCTAAGTATAACGTCCCTGAAACCTGTGGTTTTTTCAGTGAATTTCAAAGGTTTTGTAATTACTAATTTGTAAGTTTAATATTTATAAAACCTTTCTTTTTTTCTGTAAATTAATTTTTTTTGTAGTATTTTGGAATTGTAATGTCGTTTATTTATTTATTTATTTATGTTTCAAAATTATTTAATGTTTTTTGTGTTCTAAAATATATTATTTTTTTGAGGAAAAAGTGAAGTCACGCACCCATCGTGTACCCATTTCGGTGGGTGCGCGAATTCAAGCCACCATATTGCTAAAGTTGTAAAGGATGTGCGTTTGGTGTGCGACGGATGCGTGGTCTCGGGCTCCGCATAACGTCACATGCGTATCGGATCGCGTCGTGTGCGTGTTTGGTGTGCGACGGGTGCGCTGTGTCTGGCCCCGCGTAACTTCATATACATATGGGATCGCACCGGGTGCGCGACCCCTGCACATTTTTTAGATGATTTAAAACTAAATGTATTTAACTTTAATGTATACATGAGGGCAAGAGATTGTCTAAACTATTTACAAAATAATATATTTGTACTTGTACTAAACTTATATTATTGTTAAATATATTTTAGCAAATTCGCATCGGGTGCACTGGTTGTTCACCGGTTGCGCGACTGCCATCTGACTTTAAAAGACAGCATTTGATTGGTTTATAAGGTTTCCCATTCTAACAGTTGAGGGATCCCACCCACTTTAGTCATTCTCTCTGCAGCTTCACAGGAGAGAGACCTGTTGTGTTTTTGCTGCTAGTCTGTAAATATTTTGGGTGTTTTTTGGAAAGAGTTGGAAATGGCTTCTTCCAATCCTCAAAAAGAACATACTTCTGATAAAGAAGAGATAGAAGAACGACCTCCAAAAAAGAGACCACTATCCATCATCTGGAAATTTTTCACCATCCCAGATGGTGAAAAGAGAGTCAATGCAAGGAAGGTCAGTTGTATTCTCTGTCCACAGATTTTGTCTAGAGGTAGTGACAAAAAATACTTTTGTGGCCCGTCGAGCATGTACAAGCACCTCCAGACAATCCACCCCAGACATTTGGCACGGGAGCAGGTGCGACGTGCACAACAAAATATGCAACAAGGTGACCAGGGAGCTGGTCCCAGCACTTCAGGAACATCAAGTACATCATCTCGAGGGCCGGACATACGCTCAGAGTTTGGAAACTTAAAACAGCTATGCATAAAAAGCAACGCCATCCTATGTTGTGGTGAACAATCTGTGGATGCTGTTTGTTCTGCAGCAAGGAACCATCGCTGCTAATTTTTTTTTTAATGATTTTAGAATTCCAAAAGTTAAGACTTTAGCCTGTTGCTTTTTTCGGTTTTCCAAAAAAATTACAAAATAGTTTAAAACAACACAAAAAAAATTCAAAACAAAAAAGAAGAAAAAAATGAGTTCTTTTCAGAACTACATTATCTGGTTTAAAAAGAGAAATAACTGCATGCTAATGTCTGCATGATTGCTGGAGTATATGTGTTGAGCATGATTGATTCTAAGAGTGCATGGGTAGAGGATGGTAATTGTATGAGTGCATGAGCACTACCTACATGAATATACAAGTGTATCTGTAATCCGTGAGTTATTGCATGAGTGGATGGATAATATGTAGGTGATTGCATTAGTATATTAGTGGTGGTTGAGTGATTGAAAGAGTGTGAATGAGCAGTGTCTATGTGGTTACAGGACTGCATGGATAGTGCACATGTGATTGTAGCTGTGAAATGTTAATGCCTGGGTAATTGCATGAGTACATAGGTAGTGACTGGATGATTATGGTACTGCAAAGAGACTGCATAGTGAATTTAAAAGTGCGTGGGTATTGACGGAGTGCTTGGATTAGTACATGGTAGTGGCTGGGTGATTGGAGGAGTGCATGGAGAGTGACAGTGTGATTGATGGAGTGCATGGTTAGTACCTGGGAATATGAGCGTGCAAATGAGCAGAGTGTAGGTGGTTAGAGGGCTGCATGGGTAGTGCACATGTGATTGTAGCACTACATGAGTTGGTGCGTGGGTGATTGTATGGGTTCATGGGTAGTGACTGGATGATTAGAGTACTGCAAGGAGAGTGTATGGTGAATTTATAAGTGCCTGTGTATTGATGGAGTGATTTGATTAGTCCATTGTACTGGCTGGGTAACTGGAGGAGTGCACGTGGAGTAACAGTGTGATTGCTGGACTGCAGGGGTACTACCTGGGAAAATGAAGGTGTGAATGAGCAGTGTGTAGGTGGTTAGAGGACTGCATGGGTAGTGCACATGTGATCGTAGCACTGCATGTGTTAGTGTCTGGGCCCTTGTATGAGTACATACGTACTGATTGGATGATTAGAGTACTGCAAGGAGAACGTATGGTGAATTCATAAGTGCTTGGGTATTGATGGAGTGATTGGATAAGTAAATGGTACTAGCTGGGTGATTGGAGAAGTGCACGGGGATCGACAAGAGGATTGCTGGAGTGCATGGGTACTACCTGATTAATTGGAGGAGTGCATCAGCAGTATTTAGATAGGTTAGAGGACTGCATGGGTAGTACACAATTGATTGTAGCAGTGCGTGTGTTAGTGCCTGGGTCATTGCATGAGTACATCGGTAGTGACTGGATGATTACAGTGCTGCAAGGAGAGTGTGTATTCAATTTAGAAGTGCTTGAGTATTGGCGGAATGATTGGATAAGTACATGGTGCTAGATGGGTGATTAGAGGACTGCATGGGATGTGACAGGGGGATTCCTGGACTGCCAGGGTAGAACTTGGTTAATTTGAGTAGTGAATCAGTAGTATGTAAATGGTTAGATGTCTGTATGGGTAGTGCTTGGAGTATTATACCTGTGCATGAGTTAGTGGCTAGGTTATTGCATGAGTACATGGGTACTAACTGCATGATTACAGTGCTGCAAGAAGAGTACATGGTGATTTTATAAGTGCTTGTGTTTTGTTGGAGTTATTGGGTAAATACATGGTGCTGCATGGTTGATTGGAAGAGAGCATGGGTACTGACAGGCAGATTGCTGGAGTCCATGGGTACTACCTGGGTAATTGGAGGAGTGAATCAGTAGCGAGTAGGTGGTTAGAGAACTGTATGGGTAGTGCACAGGTGATTATAGCAGTGCATGGGTAGTGCTTGGGTGACTTAATCTTACCTGTTTTGAAGTAGATATAAAACTGATTGAAACATTTTTTCACTTCTTTTTTTTGTAATGTAAATTTAAAATTTAAAATTTTTGTTTCCAATTTTGTTCCATCTGCTCTACAACTTTGCAGCATTAAAATGATATATTGTCCACATCTTCCATAAATAATGTCGACAACATTTCTGATTTACACATAGTACATTCCATATCTTGATTAGCTAATTTCACTGATTCATTGAAAGACACTGTTTTACAAACTGGTATTGTCAAATATATGAATTGTTCAGTGTTTATTTTAGTGGTGGATGAAAATGAACAGCTGTCACATATATGACCCCATCTGTAACTTAGTCCAAACAGATTTTCAATTTGTATTCCCTCATCTTCCAATACTGCAAGCATAAACATAAGAAATTCCTGAGAATCTTGCTGTACATTCTGTGTAAATTCTGAAGAATCATAACATATATCCAGAAGATTCCGCACGGCAGAAGCAGTGTGGATTTTCATTTTTTCTTTTTTTTAAGCCCACAGCACCTGGTATTCCCAGGCGGTCTCCCATCCAGGTACTAACCAGGCCCGCCCATGCTTAACTTCTGAGATCAGACGAGATCAGGTGCTTTCAGGGTGGTATTTCGTTTTATCCGTTTTCAACTTTTCAAAAACATAATGTAACAAAGAACAGAATCTTTTTTCTTGATTTTCCATAATTGAAAGAATATTCATAGCAGTCAAAATCTGCAAGTAATTCCATTTCACTCTGCCAAGGTTTGAAGAGTTGCAGAAGAGCTAAATAGAAAAACTCCCTTTTATCTGGAGTATTGCAACTTAGTTTCCTGTGATTAATCAGATTTCCTTTGGCATGTTTTCCCAAACATCCTTCAGATCCAATTACAGTATATTTTCCTTCATTTATATTTTCTGTATAATTTTTTTTAAAGCTGTAATGTTGCAGTATTTCATACAGACATATCTTTTCCAGGTGTGGACTTCTTTTGGATAGTGCGTATCCAACATATTTGTTTTAAGAATATCTGTACTTTCTGGATCATTCAATGCTAAGTATTCAATTTCTTGTACAGATTTCAAAACTTGATTTCGTGTCACAGCAAGACCTAGACTTATCCAGATGATTCCTCTTGACTTGAATATAAACTTGCAGATGTCAATCGATCCAAACATTCATAGGATACAATTTCTCAATGTGAAGGCATCTTCAAGCTGAAGCTGTACAATTTTTTGCTAAGTGTCTTCTCCTGTGAAATGTCTTCCCACATTTCTTTCAATTCTGTCTTCTCAGATTTTGTAATATATGATATAACATAGCGAGCAACAGTTATTGAGTTATCTGCAACATATTGTATGTCCATATTTGCATCCCACATCGTCAAAATCACTGGATTGTAATCCTTAATGTACTTTGATTCTTCTGTTCTTTTTATATTATAAGTATTTTTTGGTGATTTTCGAGTGATAGTATGCCTCACTGCTGACATAAAACTGTTCACTGTTCCTTTGGAAATTACTGGACGTGGAAAAACAAATCGACATTTTGGGTAAAATTTTCCTTTGACTTGTGTTTCCGTAGACAATATTTTCCACATCGATGATTTTCAAACCGTAAAACTTGCTGTCTCAAGTTGTTTGCGGCTTTTTCTTTTGGTATGGTACAGGTAACATATTGTTCAATAAAAGACAAAACAGTCTCATCACTGTCAGTTCCAAATTTTGGTGCATTCTTGATCCATAACAGCATATGAATATGAGGTGCGCCTCTAGCTTGATATTCCTTTCTACAAAAGAAATCAATAACTTCGCTAATAGGTGGATTCTTTTTATTACAGGTGAAAGACATCATAGCTTCAAACCTATGATTAAAACATCTGCACACATTTACATGATCCAGGGAACACAGTTCTCCAGCTGTCTTCAATTCAATATTCTCTATATTTGAATTTGCTTGTCGTAGAAAATCTAGTAAATCATCCCATGCGTACTCAGCACAACTAAGTGTAACAAACCACGTAGGGGTTCCTAAATTCCTTAACATACATTTCAGTTCCCATGACATCAATACCAATATTCATTAGTGCCTCGTTGACATGTCATCAAATTAATTAACTGTGTTTCTAATTGTTCATCTCTTTCTTCAACTTTGTCCATGAATTGCTTGGCAGAAACATCCGAAAAATGAATCCCTGATTTTAATATGTGATTCACTGCTTATGAAAGTGCAGAAAGGTCACTTTCAAATAAAAGATTAAACAAATATGGAATACGTTGTCTAAATCTTGCATCTTCTGAGTACATTCGTAAAGGACGATATTCTGAAGCTGGAATATGAACAGGTCGGTCATCATATCGTCCACCTTTTCCAGTAGGGAACAACTGTGGAAAACAATGAGCTTCCAAACCTTTTTCCCCATACACTCATGGGAGTTCCTTTTGCTTTTTTCATCTGGAACAATTCAATACTGTCTCCTATCACTTCTTTTGAGTGTAGAGGGTGTATAGTGTAATGTTCATAAATGTCTTCTTTTCTGGACTTCTCCACTTTTTCTATTTGTCCACTTGCAATGTCTGTTTTATGTTCTAAACATATTTCTTGTTCTTCTACATTTACAGTTTTATAGTAAATATTGTTTTGCACCAGATATAATGTGGACTTTGGTGACATCTACTAACTCTTGCCATATTTTCCTACTCTTTGTAGGTACACCATTAACAAGAATGACTACAGGTTCACTTTCCTCTCTTTCTACACCAGCAGTTTTAAAACAATTCTTAAAATCTAAAGGTACATAGACAACTATTCCTTTTAAACCTCTTTGTACATCTTTTGGAGGCAGCTTACCTGTTTTAGGCTCCATACGAACAATAGCCTGAAATGGGTGCACAGATTGAATAAGGATGGACTCATATGTATTTAAATGTTTAAGTTCTGGGAGAATAGCTACTAATTCTAGGTCATTATGAACAGCTCTAGCTGGCATTTTGTTCTCTTCTAATTTATTGTAACACTATTTACAAATACATTGTTGACTACCCAACTCAAAACGACCTTCCACAAACAAATAAACAGCAAATTCCCTCCATTTATCATTGTTTTCCTTTTCACTTTTTAAAAACACATCTACATTCCTAGTTTGAATTTTATAGTGAGTTCGCCGGCAACAAATACAAACATAGTTGGGAATTTCACCAGAAACTACTTTAAACTGTGTTATTTCTTTTTCAAACTTCACATCAGTATTATCTTCCATCTCTTCTTCAACACCTACACTTATCAAACTCTCATTTCTCTACATTCCTCTTGACTAGCAAAGAAACGCAACTCTATATCATCACAAACTTATTTTACATCCAACACTGAACCACGCAAAAAAGCTGTATTAATTTCTTTTAGACATAATGCAGGACTTTTATCGTAGTATAATCTTCTGACTAACTTCCACATTTCGGAATGATGTACTGCTAACATTCTTAAATTATGAAATCCACTTTGACACAATTTCCAAGAAAGACAAGCCAGAGAATGACCTTGCAGCCCTGTATTTATTCTCACTTAGCAAGGATCCAGTCCTTGTAATATCTTTTTTTAAGTTCAAAAGATTTTTATTGGATAAGTAAAGGTGTCAATACATGAGAAAGAATACAAACATATCTTCAAATAGAGGAGAAAAGTAAAACATGGTAATGAAAATATACAATTAATCAGAGGATAACAAAAGTTTGAGGCTAAATAACAAAAAACAGCGCTGGTAATAATGAGCAATAAAGTAGCTTATATAGAAAGAATAGTGCAAATGAAAAGCAATGTCACTCAGGGAGGCTTAGAGACCTCTTGCTGAATAGGTGATACATGAGAGGAGCGTTTAGCACAGGTATCTAGGTACAAGGTTACAGGAAGCCATAAATCATGTCGTTTAGCAGCTAAACTAAGGGGGTGCACAAAAACAGTATCTAGCCTGTGATTATAACAAACATTGTACCACCATGCTTTAAAAGAAATATTCGTAAAGTTTTTCCAGTTGACGGTGATTTGCTGGAAAGCAACAGCTAACAACAAATCAACAATTTGCGTATTAAGATCAGTGTCATCCCAACAAGGAGAAAGGCTCTCTAAAAAAATATTGACAAAAGAGAAGGGGGATGTAGTGTGGAATATGGCATTGATTTGGGCCCAAACTAGTGTCCAGAAATCTTGCGTGAAAGTGCAAGAGAAAAGCATGTGAAAAAGAGTGGCCTTAGGAGCAGAACAGGACCAACAGAGATCCGGTGTAGAAGAAAATCTCTTATTCAACACCTGGGGAGAAAAGAGAAGTCTGTTGTATATGAAGAAAAGAGTTTGTGTAAGGGAAGCAGCTCTAGATGTCTTGCGAAGTTTGGTCCATAATTTATCCCAAAGGGAGGTGGGCCAAGAAATGGCAAGGTCAGATGCCCACTGTTCCTCAACTTTGGATTTTGGTCTAGGTGTGAGGATCGTATGAAATGAGTGGTATAATGAGGAGGCTGTAGGGTGAGTACGCAAGAAGGAATGAAGCTGTGAGGTAGGATTGGGAGGGTGAGGATGCATGAGGGGGTTAGAGAGAAGAGCATAAGTGGACATGACTGCATTTTTAAGCGCAAGATACTTGCAGGCAAAAGAACGGGGGAGATGGAAGTGTTGGCTGAGAACGGAGAAGGATAAGAAATCAGAATTAGAGAAGAGTTGAGATACTCAGATTAAACCCCTCTGTCTCCAGGTTTTCCAGTAAAAGGGCTTGCGATTGATGGTTATACTGTTGTTGTGCCAGATAGTGGAGTTAAGAAACTCTGTTACAGAGGAAGGGGGGCCTGGGGAGGTGGAAAGAAGCAGCTTGGCTGTAAACTTGTGGATAGGAATGTAGGAAAAGTGAGGCTTACGAGAGAATGAGAGGTATTCAGCAAAAGTAAAAGGGGATAAGGAAAGTCGCTCAATGATAACCCATAAGGGGGACGGCTCAGCAGGGTCTTGCAGCCAATGGGAAGCTTGCCGCAGAAGGAATGCCTTGTGGTAAGCGGGAAAATTCGGAAAGTTAACTCCACCCTCAGACTTGGGGAGTTGCAATCTGAGCAGGGACATACGTGCTTTTTTGCCGGACCAGAGAAAGGAAGAGAGAATAGTGTTAATTTTCTTAAAGAACTTAGCAGGGATAGGAATTGGGATGTTGGAGATGGTGTAAAGGACTAACGGGGAGAGCATCATTTTAATCGTATCAAGACGACCCCACCAGGAGAGGTATAATGGGTGCCATCTGGAAGTGAGGTCGGATAATTTCTGGATGCATTTATTGAGGCACATCGAGACAGTGTCAGAGAGGGAGGAAGTAATGTGTAGACCTAGATATTTGATGTGTGAGGGGCTCCAAGTAAAATTGGACGCCATAAAGTCCGGTTTAAAAGTGAACTTAGTAAGGGGTAAAATCTCACACTTGTCATTGTTTAGCTTATAACCTGAGATCTGAGAGTAGTCATGGACTTCAGCTAGGAATGCGGGAATAGAAGTTGCGGGGTTAGACATGAATAATAGAATATCGTCTGCGTAGGCAGCAAGTTTAATGTTAGTGTGGGAGACTTGGAAACCGTGTAAGTTGGGATTCTGACGAAGCTTTGAAAGAAAAGGTTCCAGGGCCAAATTAAAAAGAAAAGGGGAAAGAGGGCATCCCTGACGAACGCCCCTGCCTAGATTGAAAAAAGAGGAAACTAGACCGTTGGCGCAAACCGCCGCTCTAGGGCTGGAATAAAGGAAGGAGATAAAAGAGATAAAACGTGGGCCAAATCCAAACCATTTGAGGGCGGAGAAAAGGAAAGTCCACTCCACCCTATCGAACGCTTTTTCTGCATCTAGGGCAATGGCTGCTAGTGAATGTTGGAACTGTGGAGATTTAGAAAGGACATTAAACAAAAGTCTGGTGTTATCTGTGATGAAGCGACCTTTGATGAAGCCAGATTGTTCAGGGCCTAGCAATTCGGGAAGATAGGGGTCTAATCTAATGGCGAGAGATTTGGCATACAGTTTATAATCAATGTTGACCAAAGAAATTGGTCTGTAATTCTTACAATGCTGGGTGTCTTTGCCTTCTTTGGGTATGATACAAATGTGGGCGTCTGAGAATGTACCTGAGGAAGAGCCATTTAATATGAAGGAATCAATAAGGGAGTGGAGTCTGGGCAACAACAATTTGGAGAAATGCAGATAAAATTCAACTGTGAATCCGTCTGGCCCAGGGGCCTTGTCCTTCTTGAGTGACTGAAGTGCTGTAAGTAATTCATCACTGGAGATTGGTGATTCAAGGGCGGATAAATCAACAGGGAAATTGGAAGGTGGTTGGATGGTGGCAAAGAAAGTAGCAAGAGAATGAGCAGTGGGGTGCGTCTCAGAAGAATAGAGTTTGGAATAAAACTGGGAGAATTGCTCTAAAATATCAACATCTGTATGCTTTAAAACAGAATTAACATCATAGACAGATTCAATATTCAGTTTGTTTTGTTTGACTTTTAAATAATTGGCTAAGACCTTCCCCGCCTTATTTTTACCTCCATAGAATTTTGAACTGGATTTCAACAAATACAATGAAGCATCCTCAGTGGATTGTTTGTTATATTGCATCTTAGCAGCAATGAGAGCAGTCAGACTTTCTTGCGAGTGGGATGTATAGAAGGAATGCTCTAACTTTTTAATCGTACAAAGGAGGTCACTGGTGCGTTTACGAGCATTCTTGCGTTTAGTAGCTACAAAGCTGATAATAAAACCTCTGGCTGCTGCTTTATAGGCGTCCCAGACAACGTGGTTAGGCATAGTGGGTGTGTCATTAATGGTGAAAAATTCTGTGGTGAAGTCTACAAAGGAGGCGGAGAATTTGGGATCGAGGAGTAAGGTGTTGTTGAAGCGCCATCTCTTTGGTCCAGTGGACTTGGGTAAGATGTCAATGTTTATCAAAACGGGGGCATGATCAGAAAATAAGATGGGGCCTATGTCAGCGTGGGTGAGGGATTGGGACATATGGTGGGAGAGGAAAATATAGTCAATACGTGACTGGGAATGGTGAGTCGGGGAGTAGAAGGTGAATTCTTTAGAGGTAGGATTGCAGAGACGCCAGGCATCAATGAGTTTATGTTGGGATATCGCTTGAGCAAAAAGCTTGTGAGATTTATTAGGGATAAAAGGTGCCTTGGAGTTTCTGTCTAAAAAAGGATCAAGGGGCAGGTTACAATCACCTGCTAAAATAAAATTATCATCAATATATTCAGTGATACGGGAGGCCATTGCGCGCCAAAAAACCTGATCACCACCAGTAGGGGCGTAGATATTAAGGAGGGAGAGAGGGACGCCTTTTGAGGAGAGTTTGACGTACAACCATCTACCTTCAGGGTCTGATTCAGAAGCTAAGAGCAAATGAGCAAGAGATTTGCGAACCAGTACAACCACACCGTTTCTCTTACCATCACCCGGAGATGAAAATACAGCACCCACCCAACCTCTCTTAAGTTTAGCAGCTTCATCGTCAGACAGATGGGTTTCTTGTAAGAAGGCAATATCTACATTTAATTTGGCTAAATGAGAGAGAATTTTTTGTCTCTTGATAGGAGAATGCAGACCTTTAACATTCCAGGATATAATTCGAACTGACATTAAGGATTAATCAAAAAGTGGGCCAATTGGAGAGTAGGACAACAAGGAAATGCCTCGCAGCAAGCAAGGGCACAAGAAAGAAAAAGAATGAGGTGAGAACTGACGTGATGGAACAAGGAAAGAAGAAAAAATGAGAGAGGAACCAGTGAAGCCATAAAAATAGGAGAGAGCCAAGAAAATAGAAAGAATGGTAAGAAGATACAGTAATTCTGAAAAATAGTGGTAAGTAAGGTCCAAGGGAGAATCAAATAGGTAAAGGGAGATGAATACGAGCAAGAGAGCCAGTATGCAATGGGGAGAAGAAGGAATGACGAAAGAGAAGTGGAGGAGAGCCAAGGAAAAGGTAACGACACCAATAAATCTGAAAGCAACGAGGGAAGAGGTAAGATAAGAAGATATAGAACATAGCAAAACATGATAAATAAGGAATAAAGGGTACTTACGAGGGGTAGCAAGGGAAAAATACAATCAGGAACTGGGAACAAGCGGAAACACACGTGGAGATGAGGGGAGGGAGGTAGGGCCAACTGGGAGAGGCAAGGCATTCGGGGTGAGGGAGACGTCCAACCAGAGATAACACAACGGAACGCAAAACAATGATCTGTGAAGGGAGAAAAAGAACATGGTTAGAAACTCGAATACAACGAAGATAAAAAACAAACATATGGCCAACTGAGGAGCCAGAACAACACTATCAGACGAAAAAATGAAAAATATAATCTTAACTAGAAGTCATACAATCTGAAGAACCTGCAAAAAATGAAGGGATTAAAGCAGAACAAATTAGAGAGTCAAATTGCAACTACAAAAACAAGTCATGGTGGGTGGGAAGAGGGACCAGCTATCTCCATGTCAGGTTGACCGCAGGAGTTCAGGAAACTTCGAAGTCGCGCAGGATCCTCATATGTCGTAGTCTTGTTATTATGAGTGACCTTAAATAGACAAGGATGAAAAAGTCCATATCTGGCACCAATGGAGCGAAGGTCAGGTCTCATATCTAGGAAGGCCTTGCGACGGTTTGCAGTGGTCCTGGCATAATCCTGCGCAAAGAACAAAGTGGAGCCTGACCATGTGAGGCGAGGAGAGGCTTTGGCGGCTAAGAGGACTTTCAGCAAGTCTGTGTACTCTAGAAAGTACATTATTACACCTCTAGGCTTCGTTGACGTGGAAGGAGAGGAGGAAGCTCGACCAAGCCTGTGGGCACGTTGGATATTCAGTGAAGTGTCTTCAGGTAGGTGAAGAAGCTTCGGGAGAAAGGACTTGAAAAAACTGATGGGATCATTTCCCTCACAACCCTCCACCAAGCCATAAAGACGGAGATTGTTGCGTCTGTTGCGATTTTCAAGGTCCTCCACCTGCTTCTGAAGGGAGGAAATCTGCGTGTGCATGTGGGAGACCTTGGACGCGGATTCCTGAAGAGAGGAAACGTCGCGCTCCACCAACGACACTCTTTCGTCCATCGAAGCCCAATTGTCAGTGAGAATCTGCAATTTAGCATTCGTCTCCTCCATGTAAGGGCGCAGGGCCCGTATCTCTTCGAGGATTAGCTCCATTGAGATGGGCGAGGAGGACTTAGGAGGCGAAGGCGGGTCTTTCTTTAACCTCTTAGAGTTCACTTTTGCCGAAGGCTGTGAGGAGATGTCCGCAGTTGATGTCATCTCGGTTGAAGATAGAGACTGAGAAGCTTCCAAATGAGCCAGTGCCGTGAATAATTTGGAATTCTTAATATAACTACGTTTTTGAACTTGACTGGAGCAATGCGCCATCAGCACGCTAATGGAACGTGAGGTCAAAAAGAAGAAAAAATATCTTATTGCCCAGCTGAAAAAGGACCAGGGAGCAAATTAAAAAAGGAAGGAAAATGCCAGGCCACAGAATTGGAGTCAAAAATGTTGGAGGCTAGAGTCATAAAGATGGCCGCCGTATATGAGGAAAATTGAAAATTCCAGTCAGCTGAAAAAGGCAGCGGAAATAATCATAGTTGAAGAGAGAAGAAAAAAGTCACCTTAGAGTGCAGATTATCCACATCTGTGCTTCAGGAGGTGCTGGGGACAGTAGTATAAGCGTGAGGCGTCCAGGGGATCCATGCGCGATTAGGCGCGCTGCTGAGGCGATCACGGGCGAGAGTAAACAAGATGGCGGCCGCGGCCGATAACGAGCCGCGACCGAAAATAAAATGGGCTGTAAGTCCTAAAATAACTGTGCCTCAGCGCCAAAAAAGGATTAAAAATGATCCTGGCATGTTCCGACAGGGAAGACTGCCCTTTGTTGGTGGAAATTGAGGCGCGAACCGCCGGTAGACCCTGGTGTGGACGGAGCTCCTAGCCGAACGCCGCCATCTCCTTTGGGCGCCAAGCCACGCCCCCGTCCTTGTAATATCTTAATCTTCTGTTTCACAGATTTTTTCCCATATTCTCTTAAGAAATGAAATAATATATCAATAGATTCCTGTCGTATTCTACAAATACTTCTACAATCCCATGTAAACACTGGAGCCTGTGTACGTCTTCCTTGAACTTCCTCAGCTATTACTTCTTCCACATTTCTAGAAACAATCTTTTCTTTTTCAATTGGACAGACATTTTTAAGGTCGTGACAATGACCACAGGTATCAACTGCATGAACTAATGTATTTTGTTGAAAATAGCTTTCTTCATTAAAAAAAAGTTCCGTACTAGAAGTATGCTTCCATTTCCCAGAAAATATTTTACAAAAGTTAGTTCTATTTACAATTATTTTTCTTTTACATTTGTCCTTCATAGACTGCATTATTGTATTTAAAGTTTTCAATTTGTTTAAAACAAAGATGAACAATTTTCTTTTCAATTCAAATGCTTTTTCAATGACACTTAGAATCTCCTTTTTTTGTTTGTAAAATGCTGATTTCTTTATATATTTTTTACAGTTTTTTAAACAAATTTTGTAGTACTGTATTTTTATACAATGTTTTTCGAATCTCTAAAAATAGTTTTTTCCTCCTTTCAACATATTTTTTTTTCTGATAATCTAATTTTGCACTTTTTTGTACATTTTTGTTTTCCTTTTGTTTCACTGTACTTCTTTTGACTCTCTCTTCTTTATTTTCAGAATTTGTTAGACTCTTTAAAACTTTTTTTACAAATTGTTTAGCTCTCAATTTTTCTTTAACGGTCCATGTTGTAGTTGATCTAATTTCTCTTTTTCTCTTTTCTTTAGATATGCTTGTTTTTTTCTTCTCTTTTCCTTTGTTCTTTTTTTGTCATTGTAATTCTGTCTTAATATTTATGCAAAATAGCTTTAGAAAAAGAAATGTTTCAAAAACTATTAAATATCATTAAAATAATTTTATACAAACATTCACGTGTATAAATATAAAAATACATTCAATTTTGAAACTACAAACATATCCACATATCATTTTCACATTATAGTAACAGGAGTGCGCTGCATGAATAGTACACAGAGCATTGTAGCAGTGCACATGTGACTGTCTGGGCCATTGCATGAGTACATGGGTACTGACTGGATGATTAGAGTGCTACAAGGACAGTGCATGGTGATTTTATAACTGCTTGGGTTTTGGTGGAGTGATTGGAGAAGTACATAGTGCTGGCTGGGTGATTGGAGAAGTGCATGGGAAATGAGACGGGGATTACTGCACTGAATGGGTACTACCTGGGTAATTGGAGGACTGAATGAGTAGTGTGTAGGTGGTTACAGGTCTGCATCTGTAGTGCACAGAGGATTGTAGCAGTGCATGTGTTAGTGCCTGGGTCATTGCATGAGTACATGAGTAGTGACTGGATGATTAGAGTACTGCAAGGAGAGTGCATGATGAATTTATAAGTGCGTGGGTTTTGGTGCAGTGATTAGATAAGGACATAGAACTGGCTGGGTTATTGGAGGAGTGCATGGATACTAACAGGGCGATGACTGCACTGCAAGGCTAGTGCTTAGGGGATTCTTGAGTTTGTGTGCTACTTTACCATTTTACAACTACTTTTAATGTTACACCTAGCCAAATAGAAAGCAGGAAGTATTTACATTTCTCTGCTATAAATCTCACCATATTCGTAAAGCATGCATGGATACCTCTGTACCACAACACTTTTATAAATGCTTAGGTAGTGGCTGTGTGATCGAAGCATTTAACCTGTACTGGCTCAGTGATCAAGGGAGTGCAATAGTACTGCCTGGGTGATTACATGAGAACAAAGGTAGTGCTTGCATGAATGGAACAGTAGTAGGGTACTGCCTGGATGATTAAATAATTGCATAGGTAGGGCCGACATCATTTTGAAAGTGCATCAGCACTGCCTAAGTGATTAGAAGAGTGCGTAGATCTTGACAGTGTGATTGGAGCAGTGGAAGGATAGTGACTGATTAATTGAACCAGTGTATAGCTAATCCATTCATGAATTTATGATTGCAGAAGTATGTCTGGGGGATTACACAAGTACATAGGTAATGCCAAGTGATTCCATGAGTGCTAGGGTAATGTCTGGGACATTTTAGGAGTACATACGAACTGCTTGAGTGATAATATCTCTACAACCATATCTCAAACCTCACTTTTGAGCTGCTGCTTTACCATTCTTCAACTACTTATAATGTTACACCTAGCCAAATAGAAAGCAGGAACCGTTCACATGTCTCTGCTATAAGTCTCACCATATTCCAGGAAACATGCATGGATATCTCTGTACCACATCACTATGTACACCTCATAAATTCACAGAACAAACTTCAAATTGAAACCAAACACCAAAAATGATATGGCATATTTCAACTGTACCTCTCTAAAGACTTTTAAAAACTAGTCTAATCACTAATACCTTAAATCAACATATACACTTCCAACTTGAAAGCAACACCTAAAATTATGCGGTATACTACAAATGTACATATCAACACACTGAAACAAACTACCATAATCAGTAATCCATATTCCAAAATACACATTATACTATACAGAATATATATAATAAACAACATTTAAATACATTACAACAAACTGTAATAAACATTTCTACATTTTAAAATATATGTCAAATTTCAAAGTTATGATTTATATTTTGCCTTTAAAAACAAAGCCAACACATAATACACTTCACAAATTTGTAACTCACCTTTAAAATTAATTTGTAGATTATGAAGTATCAGAAACTCTGAAAAGATTTTCTTATGCACACAATCAATATACACCACTGCTCACAGCAAAGCAAAACCAATAATGGCAAACTTTCCCTCTCTTTCTCCACACATATACATCTAAATAACAAATCACGTTGCTTCCCAGATTATTTCAAATTCTAAAACACATTTTTATTGGTTACACACATCAACCCTTGCCAACTGACTTCTAAATGAACTCAAACTGCTTCTGGAATTTTTTGGAGTCATGCCTCCACCGTGCACCGTAAGCAATGGCACCAAGAATCCATATGGGAGTTTAAAAAAAAATATTTCAAATAATTTTACCACTTTTTTTTAATAACACACCACTTCTAAAGATAGCACTGACTTGGAAAATCTAACTGTAATTACATATTTCTTTAATATTAATAACAAATTCACATTTTAATGCCACAGTTAACTTTCAACCTTACCCCCATTCTCCGTTTCCATAGTAACAGTTCATGGAACTCACAGGTCACAAGTTCAGCATATTTTCAAGTTCACCACACAATGTTTTAAATACAAACAGCAGGTGTGGTTGACTTTCCAAAATATGAGCTTATTCTATGTAATGTACCTTTTGAACATTTTTTACTAACCAATAAGAAACATATATTTTAAAGACAGAAACATGCACCCTATTTTTGACTGTACAATGTTCTTAAACAGCCAATCATTTCTCTTCTTTTTTTTAAACTGCATCATGTCCACCATTTTAGATACCTCTCATTCTACCAACTGACTACTTCAGCTACAGACATCTTTTCCTTACAGCCAGACTTCCCTTCAAGATGCTTAGAGTGTGGATTGTGGGACACAGCTATGTATTTTGGTGCCAAAGGTATGCTGAAAACAGAGGTATTGACAAAGACCTAGCTTTGCAAAATGTGGACATTAAATGGATCGGACAAAGAGGATTAAAGTGGCATCAATTGATGCCTTTAGTTAAAACCTTTTTACATCTCCAACCCCCTGACCTCATGATTGTCCACTGTGGTGGCAATGACCTAGGCACATTAACTGGGGTAGGTCTGGAAATACTAATGAAGGACACCTTTGCAGAACTGATGTTGCTTTTCCCCAAAACTGTCTTTATATATTCTAACATAAGCCAAAGACAGAAGTGGAAGTGGTCCAATCAATTCTGTCCACAGATTGAGAGAGCTAGAAAAAATATCAATAAAGCTGTTTCTGCTTATCTCAGAGACCATAGTATGGGCTCCATATACAACAACAACCTGTGTTTCGATATGGATGGCATCTACAGGAGTGATGGTGTACATTTCACAGATAAAAGTCCTTCTCAACAACCTAAGGCTCTGCATCAGCACTTACATGTAGCAACAAAAATCTCCCAATGAACACAGGGGCTCTTTTTAGAGCCATCCAATCCCAACATATAACTAACTTTTTCAAAAAATACCTTAATTATTTTTGCTTGGAGTTGCACACCCATCGTGTTCACAGTCGGGGGCCACGCTGAAATCCGCGAACCCATCACGTTCACACTAGGGGGTCGTGCTGAGAGCCGCGCACCCATTGCGTTCACACTAGAGGGCCATGCTGCGAGCCGCGCACCCTTCGTGTTCACACTAGGGGGCCACGCTGAAAGCCGCGCTAGGGTTGCGACTCCAAATATATATATATTTTTAAACGTTCACTTTCATTAATTTACATTTGCCTCGGGGACCCCATCCCCCAAGGCATGACCACATCTCCATATTTATTTATTTTTTTAAAAGGGAGGGGGGCAACGTGGCCCCCTCCCAGGCCACCTCTGGCCCCAGGGACCCCATTCCCCGGAACCTAGCCTCTCTGTTGGGGACCGTGGTGGGAGCCCCAATTCCCCCATGGCCCCACCAGCTACCCTCCTCCTGCGGGAGCCGGCATTGCTTTTCCACACGGGGAGCTGCTGATATGCAGCTCCCCATGTGGAAAAGCAATCTGGTTTGGATTTTGGAAGCGAGAGCAGGAAACCTGCTCTCGCTTCCAAAATCCAAACCAGAGTTTGCTATGACAGCAGCAGTGTCCCGGGGTGGACACCCTGGGACCCTGCAGCAGCCGGCCCTGCGGGGTGGCAGTCCACAGGGCCATCAAGGGCTGCAGGAGGGGGCCGCACCTCTATTTTGAAAGCCCCAGGGAGGTGGCAGTCCCCGGGGATCAGGAGGTATAGCAAGGACCTCCCACTCATTTTTATTTCTGCCCCGGGGAGGTGGTGGACCACGGGCTCCCGCAAATCATTTTGAGCGTGCCCCCGGGACCTGGCCCACCCAGGGGCTTTTTGAAAAAGAAGCACGGGACCCCGCGCTTCATTTTTTTTTATTTCGGTGGGATTCGCGACCAGCGCGCATTCCACCGAAATTACAAAAAAATGCATATTTAATTAAAACCCCGAGGGTGGTGACCCCCGGGGCTTGGGGAGGCCTCGG
The DNA here is from genome assembly GCF_964204655.1 of Triturus cristatus. Taxonomy (NCBI): domain Eukaryota; kingdom Metazoa; phylum Chordata; class Amphibia; order Caudata; family Salamandridae; genus Triturus; species Triturus cristatus. The sequence continues at coordinate 722,869,863 of NC_140591.1, forward strand.
AGGCCCCCCAATAATAATAAAACAAGGCCCGCGGAGGTGGCAGTCCCTGATGCTGCGGGATGGGCGTGTGCCCTCCCGCACCTAATATACATAGCCCCGGGGAGATGTCAGTCCCCGGGGCTGTGGAGGCCCCGCAGGCCCCCGCAATATAATTATAGGATTGCCCCCGGAACCTGGCCCACCCGGGGTCTTATTTAAATGAAGTGGGGTAGCCCCCGCTTCATTATTTTTTTTTCCGTCCGGACTCACGGCAGCCAGCGCCCCAAAAAATTGAGGATTGAGGGTCCTTGTGGGACCCCCTGAGCAAGCCTAGGGGGTCAGAGTGTTTCTGCCCTGCCCCCTTTTCTTCACTTAACTTTGTTTTACTGATTTCTTGTGACTCAGTTCTACCGAGTCACAAAATGGCTGCCAACACTTCCTGGTTTGGAGTGTTGCCAGCCAATCACAGTGAAGCTCGTGGTCATGGCGACCAATCACAGTGAAGCTCATGGTTGGGAGGGGTCCCGAACCCACCGTGGCCATAGATATCGATATTTTTATTTTTTCTGCACCTCTGTTGCTTCTTTCTGCACTTCTCTTGCCTCTTTCAGTACCAATGTTGATTCTTTCTGAAGTTCACTTGCCTCTTTCTGCACCTCTTTTGCCTTTTTCTGCACATCTCATGTCTCTTTCTGCTCTTCTCTTGCCTCTTTCTAAACTCCTCTTGCTTCTTTCTATACCTCTTTCGCCTTTTTCTGCACATCTCTTGCCTCGTTCTGCTGTTTTCTTGCCTCTTTCTGCACTTCTCTTGCTTCTTTCTGCACTTCTCTTGCTTGTTTCTGTACCTCCCTTGCTTCTATCTGCACCCCTCTTGTATCTTTCTGCATCCCTCTTCCCTCTTTCTACAACTCTGTCGGTTTTTCTGCACTTCTTTCCCCTGCCTCTTTCTGCACCCCTCTTGCCTCTTTCTGCACCTCGGTTGCTTCTTTCCGCACTTCTCTTGCTTGTTTCTGTACCTCCCTTGCTTCTATCTGCACCCCTCTTGTGTCTCTCTGCATCCCTATTTCCTCTTTCTGCACCTCTCTTGCCTTTTTCTGCACATCTCTTGCCACTTTCTGCACTTCTCTTGCCTCTTTCTGTACCTCTGTTGCTTCTTTCTGCACTTCTCTTGCTGCTTTCAGCACCCCTCTTGCCTCTGTCTGTACCTCTGTTGGTTCTTCCTGCACCTCTCTTGCCTCTTTCTGCACCTCTCTTGCCTTTTTCTGTGCATCTCTTGCCTCTTTCTGCACTTCTCTTGCCTCTTTCTACACTTCTCTTGCTTGTTTCTGTGCTTCCCTTTCCTCTTTCTATAGTTATCTTGCCTCTTGTTACACCTCTATTGCTTCTTTCTGCACTTCTATGGCCTCTTTCAGCACCCCTCTTGCCTCTGTCTGCACCAATGTTGGTTCTTTCTGAAGTTCTCTTGCCTCTTTCAGCACCTCTTTTGCCTTTTTCTGTGTATCTCTTGCCTCTTTCCGCTCTTCTCTTGCCTCTTTCTGCACTTCTATTGCTTCTTTCTGTGCTTCTCTTGCTTCTTTCTGTACTTCTCTTTCTTCTTTCTGCACTTCTCTTGCTTCTTTCTGTACTTCTATTGCCTCTTTCTACACCTCTGTTAGTTCTTTCTGCACTTCTCTTGCCTCTTTTTTCACCCCTCTTGCCTCTTTTTGCACTTCTGTTGCTTCTTTTTGCACTTCTCTTGCTGGAACCTTCATCTCTCTTCCTTCTTTCTGCACCCCTCTTGTGTCTTTCTGCACCCCTCTTTCTATACCTCTCTTGCCTCCTTCTGCACTTCTCTTGCCTCTTTCTACAGTTCTCATGCCTATTTCTGTACCTCTGTTGCTTATTTCTGTACTTCTCTTGCAGCACCTCTCTTGCCTCTGTCTGCACCTCTGTTGGTTCTTTCTGCAGTTCTCTTGCCTATTTCTGTACCTCTCTTGCATTTTTCTGCACATCTCTTGCCTCTTTCTGTACTTCTCTTGCCTCTTTCTGCACTTCTCTTGCTTCTTTATGCACTTCTCTTGCTTCTTTCTGCCCTTCTCTTGCCTCTTTCTGCACTTCTCTTGCCTCTTTCTGCAACCCTCTTGCCTATTTCTGCACCTCTGTTTAAAAGGTCCGCCTGCTCTTGTGCCTGAGTTATATGTCTACTTGTACATGTATTCTCACATGCGGCATGGATCTGAAGATGGTAGCTTGAAAAGCGGGTAGCTTCTCTTATAGTTGGTCAAATCTTCTTAGTTCTGCTCTGTCATTCGGTTGCACAGGCAGACATGTCTTATGTATACAGGTGTTATAGAGCCCTTAAAATGTACTATTGAATACGCAAGTGCCCTGTATTAGGAGCAGAAAGATATACATACACCTTCTTGTACACAAATATACAGAGCATGCTGTTGGAAACACGGATATTCAAGTATTTGTATGTTTATTCTTATGTAACATGTCACCAGGTAAAAGCAGAGACGCACGCATGTATACCTTCACAAACTTGGTCGACTTACAACAGTGATATGGTTAAGATTGCTGTTTTACGTTTAGTAGGCCTAACATTCTGAACAGTTGATGAATAGTGAATCTTCAAGAGAAAAGGTTTAAGACATCTTGGGAGAATGATTAGGGATTAGGCTACCTTGTATGAGTCTGTGGAAAGGTACAGTCAAAGTAGGCCTCTTTCTGCACCTCTGTTGCTTCTTTCTGCACTTCTCTTGCTTCTTCTTGCACCGTTCTTCCTCTTTCTGGACTTCCGTTGCCTCTTTCTGCATTTTTCTTGCTTCTTTCTGCACCTTTCTTCTACTTTTTTGCACTTCTCTTGCCTCTTTCTGCACTTCTCTTGCTTCTTACTGCGTCTTTCTTCCTATTTCTGTTTATGTTCTACCTATGTAGGCATACATAGAAATTAGCATTTAAAAAAACATAGAAGTTCACTGAAAAACCACAGGCTTCAGGGACGTTATAGTTAGGCTGATATTTCTGTCATACAAAACCAGAGAAATTCGGCCATTATAGGTACCAGAGTTAACTATAACTCGCACCCCTGAAACTCACTGATGATGATGTCACATATTACATCACTCATGACATGGTGATCAATTCATAGCCTCTACCCTACATCTGGTCAGTGAGGGAGTGCCATGATCATATTAAACGATCGCGGCCACCCCGGACCTATTAATATAAAACTAGTAAAGTGGATAAAGTGAAAAAGTTGAAAAAAATCCTAAACTTACTACTTTTGGTATTCACAGAATGCACTTACTACTTTTGGTATTCACAGAATGCACTTACTGCTTTTGGTATTCACAGAATGCACTTACTACTTTTGGTATTCACAGAATGCACTTACTGCTTTTGGTATTCACAGAATGGATTTATGACTACTAACTTTACGTCCGCATTTGGGCTGGAAATTTCGGCCCGGAGGCAGAGCTTCCGGCCCGGAGGTGGAGATTTTGGCCATGGCTAAATCTCCGCCACCGGCCGTAATCCCCACCTCCGGGCCAGAAGTTCTGCCTCTGAGCCAGAAGCACTGCCTCCGGGCCGGAATCTCCAGCCCGAGTGCGGACGTAAAGTTAGTAGTCGTAAATCCATTCTGTGAATACCAAAGGTAGTAAGTGCATTCTGTGAATACCAAAAGTAGTAAGTGCATTCTGTGAATACCAAAAGTAGTAAGTTTAGAATGTTGTCTTAAGTCAATTCTATGAATCAGGCCCAGTGTGAATATCTGTATCCGTCTGTCTTTTGGTGTGTACGCGGCTGCATGGGTTTGCGAATAGCTACAAGAGTGTCTATATGGGTTAGTGATTGGTTGTCTGAGTATCTGTATGGGTGCCTGAGTGTTTGTGTAGGTGGGGTGTGTGTGACTCTATGCATAGATGTGTGAGTGGGTGATTCACTGGGTGCATGGTTTCAAGAGTGCATCTGTGATGGCCTATATGAGGGGTGAGTGTGTGTATGGGTGTGTTAGTGAGTGAATGTATATCTCAGTGGTACATGTGTGAGTAACTACATATGTGAAAGGCATGTGTGTTTCAGTATATAAATGGCTATAAGTGAGAGTGGGTGATTGTGAGAGTGGCTGTATGGATGAGTGTGTGCTTGTATCAGTGATTGTATAAGAGCGTAAGAATGTGCTAGAATTTTTTTAATGAGTATTTGAGCTGGTGTGTGTATAGCTGTATAGGTGAGTAAATGGCAGTGTGATTAATTATTTGCATGACTGATTAGGTGTGTGAGTACCTCTATGGATGAGTGGCGGTGTATGAGTGTCTATATAGGTGTATGAGTGCATATGATAGTCCTGTACTGAGTGACCCTAAGAAGGAGTGACTGTACGGGTGAGTGAGTGGATGTGTGTAAACCTAAGAATCAGTGAGTGGGTATGTAGTAAATGGTGTTGGAGTGCCTATGGTTTTGAGAATGGCAGTCTGTAATTTAGAGTGGGTGTATCAAAGGTTATATTAGGGTGTGAGAAGACGCATCAAATTATCACATGGATAATGTCATCAGTGATGTCATTTGAGATGTCATCAGTGATGTCATCAGTGATGTCTCTGACCATGTCATGAGTGATGTAATATGTGACGTCATCAGTAGTGCATGGCGGGGCGCGAGTTATAGTTAGCTGAACTAACTATAACGGGGGAATTTCTCTGGTTTTGTATGAGTGAAATGTACAACTAACTATAACTTTCCCTAAATCCTATGTTTTTTTCAGTGAATATATATATATATATATATATATATATATATATATATATATATATATATATATATATATGCGCAAACAGAAGTCTTTCACCACAGAACCACCAGGCAGGCAGCAACGAGGAAAAACCACGCAAGTCCCAGTCTTCTTTCGGCAAGTTTATTTAAAAAGGCAAGTTCACCAAATCTGACGCGTTTCGGGCGTCCGCCCTTGGTCACAGATATATATATATATATATATATACTGATAAACCAAACGCTACAGGGACGTTACAGTTAGGCTCAAATTTCACTCATACAAGACCAACGAAATTCTGCAGTTATAGTTACCTGAGCTAACTATAACTTACGCCCTCACAATGCACTGCTTATGACCTCACATATTATATCACTCAGGACATTGTCAGTGACATCTCTGATGACATCTCAAATGACATCACTGATGACATCATCCAGTGAGAGTAAGTCCAGTCCAGACATCATCCAGTGAGAGTAATTGTTTTCTAAGTGTTTATGACTGTTAAACATACATGCTAGGTGACTACATAAAGTTAAATTAGTATACAAGGTGTACTACTAATGACTTATACTACTTCTAACATATATTATGTTAGTGACTGTATGACTTGGTGTATCCGTGTGCAAGGGGGTGTCTGAATGGCTGTATGGGTGTGTGAGTGGGTGTGTAAGTGGCTGTATGGGTGTATAAGGGGGGTTTCAGTAGCTGTGTGGGTGAGTGACTGTGTGAGTTGCTATTTTCTGTGACTGAATGGGTGTGTCAGTGGCTGTATCAGTGAGGGAGTGGCTGCTTGAGTAGGTGTTTGTTTAAGTGAGTTGGCATGTGAGTGTCTGTATTGGAGAGTGAATGTATGTGTCAATGGGTTAGCTCAGGTAACTATAACTGCTGAATTTCACTGGTTTTGCATGAGTGAACTTTGTGGCTAACTTTAACTTCCCTGTAACCTTTTTTTACAGAATTTCTAAGGTTTTTTAAATTCTATTTTCTAACTATAATGTCCCTGTAACCTTTAGTTTTTGTTTTTTAGTGAATTTTGAAGTTTTTTTTTACATATTACATATTTTTTCCTAACTGTAACATCTAACAAGAGCTCGAACTTTTGCAGAAAAAGTCTTCCTAACAGGAGTACTATCTACTGTTTAATTTGCAAGTGCTATTAAGGGCCCGATTACGATGTCGGACAGACCTGAGTCCCTCCGACATCGTTTGAGACCTGGGACCGAACGACCTCCTGTCTTCGATCCCAGCCCAGCAATTAGGATGCGATCGAACACTGTTCGGTTGCATTCCTATTCTTTACAATGGGAGCATGCATTGTAACTGGAATGCACGCTCTTATTGTAAAGTTGAGGTGCAGTTTATCCCTGCACCCGGTGGCAGGCACCTCAAGGTGTCTGCCACTGGGTGCAGGGATCAACAGAGGGGCACTACTAGGCTACCATCCGGAGGCCTGGCACCCATGGGGTCCCTGCTGAGGCCCCCAAAGTTGGATTCCCACAGCCTTTCCATGTCAGAAAGGCTGGCACAGAAAGGCTGTTGGAATCTGCCATTGTAATCCCTCAAGCGGAAAGAGCAGCACAAAGGAATACTGGAGGCTTTGTGAATGACAGATGGGCTCTCTGAGCCCGTCGGAGGCCATTTGGAAATCCGGTTTGGATTCCTTTTCAAGCGACCCCATCAAAATGGTTTGGTCGGAAAGGAATCAGAACAGCCAATTACGATGTTGTTGGAACAGATGCGACTGAGGATCAGAGTCATTTCCAACAGCATCATAATTGGGCCCCTAGTAGGGTAAATGTCTAAAGCGTATTCTACACTGCAGCTACATAATGGATCAGGAGGAAATGTCTCCAGAGATCTTGTGTGCATTTCAGCAATGTGATTGTTCCTCGTGTGCCTTCATCCAGAAATCTGTGATCATCAATCCTCCTACAAGACTACAATGAGGTGAATCTCCACCAAACAAGGGTACTTCCTCTTAACTGTTTGAAGCAAGGGCCTCTTTCTCTGGTGAAGATGTTCTCATGTTCTATGGTATCGAGAACAGATCCTTAAAATTGGTGGGGAACATGCTGGGGGCCTTTTTGCAAGCTGCCAATCATCCTGTCATAAGGCCGGAAGACCATTGCATACTACTAAAGAGAAAGGGGCGGATCCAAATGGGCAGAGATTCAGGTAATTTTTCACACTGCAAAACATGTGGTCATTGAAAGGGGAACTCATGGACTCTGCTTTCACAAGGAGAGGCCAAGAAAGGACATACTCGTCACAGTAAGTACAGATTGCTATCAGCTAGATCAATGATGCATCCCTCTTCACCAAAGTTTTTACATCATTTTTCAATGTGGATTACAGAGAGTACCCCCCTGCTTTGCCCTTGCCAAGCCTAGAAAATTAGGATAATTTTTCCTTTACAAAAGTGGAGCTTCCACTGGGGCACTTGCTATGTTTATATTTGTAAGAACATCCCACTGAGGTTTAATTTTTGTGAGATGAGCATCAGGTCCACAATAGCTTAGGCATGACTTATTGGGCAGAGGGCCAGGTGTCCCCCTCCTTAGGCCAAATTCAGCCCTGGGGGCCCCATCCTCAAGGGCCCGGTCAATAGTTAATGGGGTAGGAGGGCTGCCCGGTCCCCTCCCTGGTCCAATTTAGGCCCTGGAGACCCCATACCCCAGGGCACGGGCAAAACTCAATGCGATAGGGGGGTCATGCAGCCCCCCTTGCTGGGCTGATTTTGCCCCCAGGGCCACCATCTCCTGGAGCCCAGCCAATTATTGAAAGGGAAGGGGACCACATGGCTCTCCATCGCCACTTAATTTCGCCCTGGGGACCCCATTCCCCAAGGCCTGGCCTCCTGATTCTGACTGCCCTGGAGCCCAACTAGAGCACCCAGTATGCAAGTTTGGGACCGCGGGGGAGTTTCAATGCCCCGGTGGACTCTGGCATTGCTCCCACATGCATGGAGCTGCTAAATATGCAGCTCGTGTGTGCAGGAGCAATCCTTTCATCAGTTTCCCTGCCAGCATGACAGCGGTTTTCCTGCCCCTACCAGCTGGGAGCAGACTTACTGTTTGCTCTCGATTGTCGGGAGCTGTCAAAGCTCCTGCCAAGTGAGAGCGAACAGCTATGTCCTGGGGTGGGCACCCCGGGATATAGGGAGCTGGCCCTGGGGGGTGGCAGACCCTAAGTCCATTAATGTTTCCAAGAGGGGGCTGCACTGCCCCCCTTTTAATTTGCAAGGCCTGCCCTGAGGAGGTTGTGGTCCCCAGGGTCTAGAACATACTGGGAGTGGGCCCACGCAGCCCCCTTCTTCTAAATATTTAATAAAGCCCCAGGAAGGTGATTGTCCTCAGGGCTGTAAATACCTGGGAGGGGGCAGCGCTACCCCATTAAATGCAATTCTGGGGCCATGATCAGCCATGGGGAGGGGGGCTGTGTGCAGCCCCTACCCATGTTATATATATATAAATATGCCACCATGACCTGACCCACCTAGGTCCCAATAATTAAAGATGGGCGAGTGACGGCTCTTTGTGTTAATTTTGCAGTGATTTTGCGACAAATATCTATCAGCCTCATGCATCAAGCCAAAATCCAGTCGGTAAAATACCGATTCGCTAATAGCTCCCGGTATTGAGTTAAAAATACCCAATCCCAATGCATCAACCCAAAAGCAAAAATCGCTATTTAAGGAATCCTTAAATAGCGATTCCTTAAATAGCGATAGCATTTAAGGAATCCCAAATTGAGATTCCTTAATTTAAGGAATCTCTATTTGGGATTCCTTAAATGCAATGCATGAAAGTAAAAAAATTAGCGAATTCGCTAATAGGGGGAGCAAATTACCATGAAGATGAACTGCATGGTAATTTGCTAAAAGTTTGAAAAATGCACTTTTGTGCATTTTTCAAAGTTTCATGTTGCGCACACACATGCCCTTAGAGCATGTGTGTGTGCAACATATGTGCACATATCAATTTCAGGGGTGCAATAGGGTGTCATTTTGACACCCTTGCACCCTTGAAATTGCATGAGCAATTTGCGAGTACCTACTGGTACTCGCTATTTGCTCATGCAATCTCCAATTCATTCCTATGGGCCTGGAGGCCCATAGGAATGATTGGGATGGCATTCCTTAATTGCTACTCACAATTTGCTAGTAGCAATTAAGGAAAGTTAAGGAATCGCTATTTGAATAGCGATTCCTACATGCATAGCCTTTTGCTATTCCTTATTAGCGATTCCTTACTTTTCGCTAATAAGGAATCGCAAATGCCAATGTTGCAGCATATGCCCCTATATATATATTTTGCATTTTGGCCCTCGTGGGGTCCCTGGGGGGCTCCAGCACCAGGGCTAGGGGATCAGGATATTCCTATCCTACCCTGCCCCATGTTCTTTCTTTTTTCTTTTTGGGGGGATTCAGCTGAAGCAAAGTCCCAAAATGGCTGCCAGCACTTCCTGATTGAAGCAATGGCAGCCAATAAAGTCTCTGCACAAGATCATCATAATTTATGTCAAATTCTGTTTATTTTGTAGCAAATAATACAGGGATACAATACATATGCAACCATTATCAGAATAAGCCCAGAGTTACAGATTTCACATGTAGGTTTCATCTTTGTCACAAGGTCCATGGCTTAAAAGACTTACAATTGACACAATCATATTTTGTTGCATAAAGTGTCCCGCATCTGTCTATCAGCCCCCCCCCCCCCCCTCCGGAGGGAGTAACTTGAAAAAGGAAGCTTATTATACCTAAAAAAACAAATAGAATATCCCAACAAAACTGTGATGTCATGGTGCAACTCATAACGAAAATTGCCTGTTGCGCTGCTGTGGGGTTAGATATGGAACAGGATCGCAAAAGAATTGGTTGGCTCATCAACAATTGGGGTTCACGGAATTCAACAATTGCAAAGATTGCCACAAACAAAAGAGAAATATCCGATACAGAAGGTAGAACTATAAAGATAAATCACAAAATCACATGCACAACTCAGTTTGTAGTTTACATCAAGCAATGTGCATGTGGGCTAAAGTACATTGGCAGCACAACTTGCACGCTTAAAAACCTTATTCTGGAGCACATCAGAGCTGTAAAGAATAAAGATACCAACTATGCAACAGCCAAACATTTAGCAATATGCCAAAACAGCGATTGGAGAAAAATGTAATATTTTGGCTTGGACACTATTTCGCCAAATGAAAGAGCTGGCGATAGAAAAAGGAAGTTAAGAGAACTAGAGTCAAAATATATCATCAGGCTACGCAGAAAGACTCCCAAAGGCCTCAGTAAGGATGAGGAAATGTACATTCATCTTTAAATAAGAAACGCTGAACAACATTGAACATTCTCATGAGTTATCGCAAGCGGCAACGTGTTTTAAGAAATTCTAAAACTATGTGCGAAAAAACAATATGGACAATGGATACAAATCCAATAATAGAACAAAAGAGGGGCAAAAGTTGATTACTAGAATAGATTGCAGTAAAGTTCTAGACCACGAATCATTGAGTAATCAAATGGCCTATGATACGATATCCAAATTGGAATATCAAGACATACCAAATGTCAAAAATTATGTACATATGTAAATATAAGTGATACGATATCTAAATTTAAGATCATGACATACCGATGTCTAATATTATGTACAGATGTAAATGTAAATACTAAAAAGTTTGCCCCACAAAGAGAATTTGCAAAATGTCATATTAGTAAATCGCACAAATGTATCAAACGCTTTCAAAATATAATTTAGAACAAATATCCAAAAGCAATGCAACTTTATGAGACACCAACATAATGTAATTGCACACAAAAAATGTGTTTTCTGTCTTTGGGTTACAAGTGTATGAAAAACTACTACTTCCAGAATGCAATGGGGGTATTTTAACAGGAAATGCTATAAAACAGATTGAGAAGGTAGTGTCTCCCAACTGTGACAAAGGCCGTGCTGGCCAAAACTCATCAGTTTTGACAGACTAGCTCTGTTTTTTAAATAAATATCCTTGCAAAGAAGGATTTCTGTGGGTGGCCAAAGTTTGTGAAAAAATTGATTCAGGCCATTGGTCCGGCCCATGGCCTGCACCCGCTGCTGAGCGCTCCGACTTATGACCACATTGCTCGCCAATATATATTTAAATATATATATATATATACATATATAGATATTACCTACTTGCGGTCGCCAGTAGGTAGTCATAGTTAGGACCATGTTTCCATAGGAAGAGCATTTTTTGTTTTGCTTATAACTATGGCATCGTTTGATGATTCTTCATGATATTTTCCAAACTAATTCCTTGTTCATATCAGCTCCTATGTGGAAAGTTTGAGGGTGATTCATCAAGGGGGGCTGAGAAGAAAGGGGGGTCCCAAAACGTGTTTTCTCCATGTTAATTTCCATAGGAAACTTTAGACAAGGCTACAGGTCGAACGGGTGAACGGAATTACCCCATATTTGGCAGGGAGAAGGGTCTTGGTCTAGAAAGCACGCTTTTGCTTATTTGGTGTAAATCCGTTCAGTAGTTTTTGAGAAATATCGAAATTTACAGATATCAATATTTGGGAATTCTGCGATCTGATTGGCTGAGGCGTTACGAGCACGAACTTGCTGCTTATTGGTTGGGAGCGCTGTGAGCGGTTGCAATTAGGAAGTGTTGGCCACCATTTTGTGATTCCATCGAAGCAAGTAAGGAGAAAAAAGGGCAAAAATAGTAGGAAAGAGGACGGTAGGAGCACTGTAACCTTTGTAGGGGTGTTTAGGGTATGCTATGAAGGAGGTGCGAAGCGAACTACTCATAGCTACCGGTCTGAAAGTGCTGGGTACGGAAATTAAGTGAGGTATTGTGTAGAGTCTGATGCTGCTAAGGTGAGCTGGTGCGGGAGTCGGGTATGATAGAGTGAGCCTAAACTGTGTATCTTATGGTGTGAAGTCATGTGCCCTGGCTGCTGTGCCACACCTGTCTAAGTAGTGTCAGTAATATTTTATACGTAGTAGGAGGAAGTTTTGTTTGGAACACGGTAATTTGTATATGGTGCTTAGGTGGTGTTATACAGGGAGTGCGAAAAACCAATACGGTATTTGTAAAGTGCAAACTACACAGAAAACAATAATTGATTGGAAGATAAGAAGCATTGGGTACTAAAAACTAGGGTGCATATTAGTTGCCTGAAAAAGCATGTTTGTCATTGGTTAATAAAGAGCAGTCTCAACGAGGAGTACATACGACAGGATGAAATGTGCAAAGCTCAACCAGACGTGCCTCTTGCATTTGGAAGGTACATTTGTAACTTAAAACAATGGTGAACTTTTAACCCGCAAGTGGTGTTAAATATTCGAGAATATGCTGAAAACGAAAAGGTTACGTTAAAAAAATTATGAATTTTTAACATGCAGGTGTCGTAGAATGTTCCAGAAAGTGTGGTGATAAAATAGGTTGAACTTCTGACCTGTGTGTGGCATGGAATACTAAGTAGCTTTTCAGATGCAAAATTTAAAAATAACCAATGGAGATAAGTTTTGGAATGTCGATGAAGGGATGAAGTATTCTGATTTGTTGTTTACATGTATTTATATGTGGAGTGACAGAGAAATTGTGCCATTACTGGTTTCATTCTTTATGAAAGCGGTGCATTACATGTACTATGTGAGAAAGAAAGAATTGCATGTGTGTGTGACATTTGAAATCTGCATACCAACTACAAAGGTGAGGTAGAAATGAACAAGTTGTGTTATGTGTTCTGTAGTAGTGATTAAGTATTTGAGGTGATATTTTTAAGTTTGAAAGTATGTTTTATTTCAAAATAATATCCTGTTAGTAAAGTGTGGTATTTCATATTGGTTATAAAATATGCATAAAGTTTGACCTGTTGTTATATAAGTACTTTATATATGTTTAGGAATTTTTCACAAAGAAGAAATGTAGTTTGTCATCTTTAAAGGAGTGTATGGTTTTGAAAATGAGGTACAGCGTTAATTTGGGTTTGTTAATGTATTCAGGTGAGATAAACAAAATGTCCCACGTTTGCAAATTATACTTTTTGTGGAAGTAGTAGGGAAGGGGGGATAGGAGATGTATGTGTTATTAAGTTAAAAGCGATAAAACCAAACCCAGAAATGTTATGTGGACAGGTTGTGGTCTCATTTTTGACAGTGAGATGTAGATTTGAATATAAGTCTAGGTAGGTTGTTGTACTGTGAGGCCGTCTACAGTGTTTGGAGATTACGTGGAGAGGAGATGGAGATAGTAAAAGTGATACGAGCCATATTATCAAGAATGGAGTTAAAATTATCGCTGCTTTAGCGGCAGGAAACTGCTGCTAAAGCGGCGATAATGGGCTTGATAATATGCCCTTGTGAATTCCCATAGAAGCCCTTGTTCACACCGGAACATGGGCTTCTATGGAAATTCACAAAGGCATATTATCAAGCCCATTATCGCCGCTTTAGCGGCAGTTTCCTGCCGCTAAAGCAGCGATAATTTTAACTCCGTCCTTAATAATATGGCCCCAAGTTCCTTTTATATGTACGCATAGTTTGAATCATTTGAATATGGGTTGAGATATAATATGAACATGGTTTCTGGTTTGCATTTGGGTATAGTTAATAGTTTTAGTAGTTTGTGACTAGTGTATAATAAAAAGGTAGATAACTAAAATATATGGTAGTAAACGTATTAATTATTGTCTGTTCTTATGAAATAGAAGTGGTTGGGGAGTGTTTCTTTCAAAGAGATGTTTTATAAATGTGTGAGAGATAAAAAAGAAATGAAAATGTTCTGTATATTTTCTGTATGACTTTCTTGACATTAGTAAAGTACATGTCATTACAAGTGATAGTAATTGTCATGCTGTGTTCCTGTGCTGAATATACGTAGGCATTTAAGTGGTCCGGGTTTTACCGGTGCTCAGTTTCACTATCTCTTTTGAGACACTCGTCAATTTTTTCATTCAATTTAATGTCATTAATATACATACAGTAAAGGGACGGTATATCAAAAGTTTGGGAATTACAACTTTGTTTACTCTCCCTATCCTCTGCTATACACTCTACAGAGTGTTTAAACGTCTTTATTAACATACAGATGTATAGCTAGTAAAGGTGGTGTAGTGCCATTGGGACCATTTATAAACTGTGCTATGGGATGGTGCATGTTTGAATACTTTTGGATGATAAGCATTACGGAAGACACCTTTAAAAATTAAGCCAGAGTATGGGTATAGTGACGCTACTAGGAATGGTGGCGGTTTCTCTTTGATTTCGTACGGTTAAGCAATGGCGGGGGTGGGGGTGGGGAAGGTGGGTATGTTGGTGATTAAAACACAGACTTTAGTAACGTGCAGATGTCTAGCTACTAAAGGGGATGTAGTACCACTGGGACTATTTATATAGCGCCCTATGGCATGGTATATGTTTTACCCGCAAATTTGCATGTTTTAATATGTTTTGCTGATGAGTGGTTCGGGAGATATCTGTTGAAATTAAGCCTCTGTATAGCTATAGTGGTGCTTCCAGGTTTGCTGGGGCTCTTTGTTTTATTGCGTAAAGTTAAGCAAGGGCGGGTGTGGAGGTGGTGTAGTTGTACTGGGACAATTTATAAACCGCCTTATGGAATGGTGTATGTTTTACTTGGAAAATTGCAGGTTTCAATACCGTTTGCTGATGAGCGTTCCGGCTGACACCTGTTGAAATTAAGGCCATGTATGGCTATAGTGGCGCTAACGGGAGTGCTGGGGCTTGTTGTTTTGATTTTGTAAGGTTAAGCAAGGGAAGGGGTGGGGGTGGGAGAGGGGGGTATGTTGCTGATTATAACACGGACATTTGTAACGTGTATATGTGTAGCTAGTAAAGGTGATGTAGTGCCACTGGATCAATTTATAAAGCGCTCCATGGCATGGTATATGTTTTATCTGGAAATGTGCATGTTTTAATACCTTTTGTTGCAGGGCGTTCCGGCAGAGACTTGTTCAAATTAAGTCCCTGTATTGCTATAGTGGGTCTACCAGGTTTGCTGGGGTCTTTCTTTGATTTCGTAAGGTTAAACAAGAATGGGGATGAGGGTGGTGTAGTGGCACTGGGCCCATTTATGAAGCGGTTTATGGTATGGTATACATTTTTCTCGCAAATTTGCATGTTTTAATACCTTTTGGTGATGAGTGTTCCAGCAGATAGCTACGTAAATCACACAACATTTCTGTGGATAACAAATCTTCGTGCTGATAGACACTCTTGCACTGTGGTAGAAGGCTGCCAGCGTTGATTGCAAATTATGAAACTTGGTGCCAATGTACATTTAAATGGAAGCTTGTACCATTTCTTTGTTACTATGGTGCAGTAAGGGCTTTAAGTGGGAAAAAAAACTGGGGGTGCTCTAAAAGGGGTGGGGCAAACCTGTTAAAGGGGTGTGGGCTATCCAAGTAGGGACGTGGTCTACATGAAGATAACTAGCTTTGTGTGCTTAAGAAAATCCCCTCGAATTATCCTATGTTCGGGAAACACACTCTTTAAAGAATTGCCCTTCCTCCTACAACATGGCTCGCGTAGCGTGATGTCTCCACTTCTCAGTAGTGAGCAAAATGAGCATGCACACATCGATGTGCATGCTCTGACTGCAGTTCAATTTAAAAAAAAAGAAATCTTGACTACCTTTGCGAGGGCCGAAAATATAGCCCGATAGAGACCCATTTCGAGGTTTTATGAAAATAACTGCCGGTGCTTAGAGCCGGCCCACTTAAAGCCCTGCATCCATTCATCCTAAGCACTGCGCCATCCAACCATCTTTCAATTCATTCAGACATTCCTACCTACATAGATACATACATCTGTCCCTGCAGTTATTCTAAGTATCTATCAGCCCACTCGCCTAGGGTAAGCACTGTGCCATCCATCCAGTTATACGCCCATATATTCATACATACATCTGTCCCAGAACCAATCCTACGCCTCTATCAGCCTACCCGTGTATCCTAAGTACTGGTCCATGCATCCATTTATCCTTCCATTCATCCATATATCCATACACCCATCCATCTAGCTATCCATTCATCCATCTGGCCGTCCATCCAGTCGCCCTTTATTCAACTATCCGTCCTTATTCTCGTGCACTCTCCACCGCCGAACCTAAATACTGCATATTATACTCATCCACCCAGCCTCTTAAGGGGCCGAAAAGGCTGGCGATAATCATTGAGAGGCAGGTGAAGTTTCTGATAAAGAACAAGAAAGCTTTGAGTTGCTCTTTGTGGACCAGAGTTAACCACCCTTCTCTGGTGGTGTTTTAAACAAAGGTTGATGTAGGGAAAGAAATGTAAAGCAGCTTTTCAGTGTAAGACATTAATTTAGAAAGATAATGGGGCATATTATCAAGAACGGCATTAAAATTATTACCGCTTTAGTGGCAGCAAACTGTCGCTAAAGCGGCGATAATGGGCTTGATAATATGCCCTTGTCAATTCCCATAGACGGCCAGGTTGTGGTGTGAAGCTGGGCTTCTATGGGAATTCACAAGGGCATATTATCAAGCTCATTATCGCCGCTTTAGCAGCAGTTTCCTGCCGCTAAAGCGGCGATAATTGTAACGCCGTTCTTGATAATAAGCCCCTAAGTGAGCCAGGCAAAGAGTGTGTTTTCACAGCACTACAACAACACCCTGTGAAAGGTGAGAGCAGGGTTGTGTTGGAGTGTGCTGCGTGTGGTCGTCTCCAAAGGCGCAACCAGAGCAAAATTTCGGGGGAGGCTAGTTCTTTCAGCAATAGTGAAGTACTCGGGTGCGGCTCTGTGTGTGCTATTGGGAAGCTGTCTCAGGGAGTCCGGAGCAATGGGCGTTGTGCGTCTGGTGGTCTCTCTGCTAATCACGCCACAATGATGTTGCTCCTGCACTGCAAAAAGAGAAGGGAAATCGTACAACGCGACTCACCTGGCATGATGTCTCCACTTTTTAGTAGTGAGCAATGTGCATGGTCTCACTGTCTCACTACAGTCCAATAAAAAAAAAAACAACGGACTACATTTGCGAGGCCCGAATATAGAGCCCCATAGAGATCCGTTTCGAGGCCCAAAAAATAAACTGCTGGTGCTCAGACTCCCTCACCTCCTATTAAAGCTTTGGGTACAGTGTTATGTTTGCAAAGTTGTAGATAAAATTGTTAGGCTAATAATGGTAATTTTTATGTGTGCTGTTTGGTTGATAATATCATCCTAAGTATATAGATTACAATTTTTAAAATATTATCTATAAAGTTGTCTGCGGTGGGTTGCAGATGGAGTGTGTGGGGTGATGGGGCGCGGTAGAGAGGTGAAAAGTACAAGGTAGTGCAGTTACATGTAAATTGTAAAGGTGTATGTAAATAATTAAATACTTGCTGTATGTTCTATGGCACTACCCGTCATCCTAATGCTCCCCTGCCGGGCTCCATCACGTTGCAGCACTGCCTCTGGAAGCCGTCAGTAGAATTTATGTAATTGTATGTTATTATTGTAATATATTGAACTGATGTAAAAAATTATTCAATCTTTTTTTTTTTTTCAGAAAATTATTTTGTTTGGATAAAAATTTGAAAATGCCTAGGAGAACTGAGAAAAGAAAAGAATCATTTATATTTGCAGAAAAGAAAAGATTTTCAATTACAAAAAAATGAGAGCACTACACAAACAGTTTCTTCTGGTAAAAACACGAGACAATTTCAGAAAGAAATATTACAAACATTTAATGAAAATAACATCACACAAAGGAAAAAGAAAACTTTTTCAAGTAAGGAGAAGGAGACTTCAATATCAAATACAAGGAAAAGAAAACATGATAAAGAAACAGTATCTGTAACCCGGAGACAAAAACAATTTCAAGAAATTCGTCAGAGACTTTCTCGAACTAGAGTGATTCAGAATTTAATGAGAACATGCTGCAAATATAAAAAGAAAGTGATGAATTTCAAACAGGAGCAGCGTATCAAAAGTATAGTGGATACTGCTTTTACTTTAAAGCAGAAGTTATTCATTGTGATTTTGAAGAGGATCAAAGTATTAGATAAAGTAATCAAAGTGTTGAAAGAGAAAAGTAGAAGAAAAAGACTTGTGAACAGAACCAACTTTTGCAAAATCTTTAGTGGACATTGGAAACATACTTCTAGTAGTGAGCCTTTTTTTAATGAGGAAAGTTACTTCCAGGAAAATAGTTTACCATTTGCAGTTGATACTGGAGGTCGTTGCTATGAAGTTCAGGATGGTTGTCCCCTTCCAAAAGAGGAATTGGTTGGTAAAAGTGCAGAAGAGTTAATAGTTGAAGAAGTGCAAGGGAAACGTACACAAGCTCCTGTGTATAAGTGGGGTTGTAGCAGTATTTGTAGTATTCAACAGGAATCTATTGATATAATGTAAAATTTGCTACGAGAATATACACAGAAAAGTATTAAACAGAAGATTAAGTTGTTGCAAGGACTAGATCCATGTAATGTAAGAAAATATACTGAGAAGGATGGGCATTCTCTGGCTTGTCTTTCAAGAAAAGTGTGTAAAAGTGTTTTTCCTCACTTGAGGATGTTAGCAGCACACCCTTCAGAAATGCAGAAGTTTGTAAGGAAACTGTACTATGTAAAAAGTCCTGCATTATGTTTAAGTGAACTGAATACAGCTCTTTTATACGGTTCTTTATTAGATGTTCAAAAAAAGTGTGATGATATTGAAATGCGATATTTTGGTTCAGAAGAGCAGTCAATAGAAAGTGAAAGTTTGACAATTCCAGATGTTGAAGATGGGTAAGTGATTAGCACTGATCAGTTTGAAGAAGAAATTGGAAGGTTTAATGTAGTGTGCTCTGAAAAACCAAACTATGTTTGTGTTTGTTGTCAAGGTACTCATTATAAAAGTCAAACTAGGAATGTTGATTTCTATTTGAAAAGTAAAAACGAGAACAAAAGTAAGTCGGAAGAATTTGCAACTTACTTGTTGGTGGAAGGTCGATTTGAGTTAGGTAGTGATCAACGTATGTGTAAATTTTGTTACAACAAATTAGAAGAGAACAAAATGCCTGCTAGAGCAGTACATAATAAATTAGAATTAGTAGCTATTCCGGAGGAACTGGCAGAATTGAATGCATATGAGTCGGTTCTAATTCAATCTGTTCATCCTTTTCAAACTATAATTCGGATGGAGCTAAAACAGGTAAACTGCCACCAACAGACTTGCAAAGAGGGCTGAAAGGAAGAGTGTTGTATTTACCTTTGGATTTTAACCTCTTCGATGCCGATGACGGAACGGTTCCGTCATGCACGCCGGTTGGGCTGTGCTTATGACGGAACCGTTCCGTCATGGCCCCGCCCGCGCTCAGATCTTTCAGCACTGCGCGGGAATCCGCGCAGCGCTGAAGAGGTTAAGAAAAATATTGAAACTATTGCTGGAGAGAAAGAGGAAAATGAGGCAGTAGTCATTCTAGTCAATGGTGTACCAACAAAGAGTTGGAAAATATGGCAAGAATTTGTGGATGTTAATAAAGTTGAAAAGGCTACCTTATATCTTATAGAGAACAGTATTCATGACAAAACTGTAAATGTGGATTAACAGGTAATAAGTTTAGAAGATGAATGTGAAATTTCAAGTGGTCAAATAGAGAAAGTGGACAAGTCAAGGACTGAAGAGATTTATGAACATTACACAATATGTCCTTTGCATTCAAAAGAAGTAATAGGAAGCAGCATTGAGTTATTTCAAATGAAAAAAGCACAGGGAACTGCAATGAGTGTATGGGAGAAGAGCTTGGAAACTCGTTGTTTTCAACAGCTGTTTCCTACTGGAAAAGGTGGACGATATGCTGACCGACCTGTACGGATTCCAGCTTCAGAATATCGGTCAACAAGATTATATTCGGAAGATCCTAGATTTCAACAGTGCATTCCATACATATTTCATCTTTTGTTTGAAAGTGATTTATCTTCTCTGTCGTATGCAGTGAACCACATACTTAAAACTGGAGTTCATCAATCACTTCTTTCTGTGAAAGAATTTGTGGAGAAAGTTGAAAAAACAGATGAAAATTTAGAAGCACAGTTAATCAATTTGATGGCATGTGAACGTGGAACAAATGAGTATTGGTATCATCGTCATGGAGAACTCAAGTGTATGTTACGGAACTTAGGTACACCAACATGGTTTGTCACACTTAGATGTGCAGAGTATGCATGGGAAGATTTGCTTGAGTTTCTAAGAGTTGTGAATTCCAATATTAAAAATTTTGAAATAAAGACTCCTGGTGAACTGTGTTAATTGGATCCTGTAAATGTGTGCAGATATTTTAATCATAGGTTTCAAGCTATGATGTCTTTTATCTGCAATAAAAAGAATCCACCTCTTGGAGAAGTTACCTATTTCTTTTGGAGAAAGAAGTGCCAAGCAAGAGGTGCACCTCATATACATCTGCTACTATGGGTCAAGGATGCACCTAAATTTGGAACTGATTCTGATGAAACAGTATTGTCTTTCAGCGAACAGTATGTGACATGTGAGATTCAGAGAGAAGAAGGAGATAGAAGCTTGAGACAACAAGTTTTACGTTTTCAAAGTCACCGTTGTGGAAAGTACTGCAGAAAAAAATACAAGTCTAAAGGAAAATTTTACACCAAATGTTGATTTGGTTTTCCACTTCCAGTCATTTGTAAAGGAAGAGTAAATTCTTTTTTTTCTTCTGTGAGGCACACAATAACTCGGAAATCTCCAAAGAATACCTACAACTTAAAAAGAACAGAAGTGTCAAAGTATATCAGTGACTACAATCCAGTAATTTAAAAAATGTGGAATCTGAACATGGACATCCAGTATTGTAAAATCCAATAAATAAGGATGACTCTTTGGTTGCTGTGTTACAGGTGTAGATTTATTATTGATATGAAGTCATAGGATAAATAAACACAGCATATAATCATGTAAGTAGAATCCAGTATAAGTTCCAGCAAAGGTTAAGGTAAAGGCCCAACCGGGAGCAGCTGCCCTGCTGCTCAACCTCCAAGGTAACTGACAAGTACACTTAAACATACACAGATAGAACTCCAGGTGACATCACAGAGACAGACTGAGCAGCAGAGTACAAGAGACTAAGAAAGGACAAGAAAGAGAGAAAAATTGAAGAAGATAAAACAGAGAGCAGAAGAGTAGAATAAAAGAACAACATAAAACGCACAAAAATAAACACCCTCTTCAGAATGGTAGAGAGAAGAGGTAAGGGTGTGGGTACCAAGATTGTACCAACACCATGAGCTAACAAGTATAAAAGTGGTTATGGAAAACCACTTGATAAAATCAACATTAGAATGAAAATTGGAGGAAAACCCTTCTTCCCCGGAAAAATGGAACTGAACACCTCAATGAAAATTTGAGCAATAAACCTTCAGTACCAACAATCATAAATAAAATCTGAACACCTCTAACAAAATAGAGCACCGAAGTGGTCCAGCATACATAAACACCAACAGAATTGAGCCCTAGGCTCATCACCAGTAAAAGTAAATAGAACTGAGAATCTCAATACGAATAGAACACCTCTAGCAAAGTTGAGCACCAAAGTGGTTCACAAAATATAAGCATAAATATGACTGAGAACATCTACAGCTCCTCACAAACACTGAGCATGAAAATGTTATAAGAACACTTCTAACAAAATAAAGGTAAGCATAGATAACACTGAGCACCTCAACAAATGTCGAGCAAATAAATGGCTCAGTAGCAATACGAAATAAAACTGAGCACCCCTATGGCTCATCATAAACACTGAGCCCTCAATGGCCCATCACAAATAAGCATAACTAGAATGGAGCACCTCAACAGAAATTGAGCAAATAAATGGCTCCAACAAGGGTAGCAGAATTAGAATCCCTACAAATAATCACCAGAATAAATATAATTGAGCATCTCAATGGAAATTGAGCATGAAAATGGCTTCGCACAAGTACGCATTAACAAAATCCAATACCTCAAAAACACATCACCAGAAAAATGGAAATGAACACCTCAAATAAATTGAGCATCAAATAGTTCATTTCAGTACAAGTAAACAGAAAGAATCGAGTGTCACAATTGCTCATTACCTGTAATAATAGATGGCATTAAACACCTCAAACACATTGAACCCACAAGTGGAGCACCTCAATATATATATTTCAGTTTTTAAACATAACAAATTAAAATAATAAATGTTGTCACTGTTGTCAAATCTTCGGAGGCAGCTTTCTGAAAACATCCCGTACATAACAAAATCAGAAAAAACAGAGATGAAACAAATGTGGGAAGAAGTCATCACCTAACCACAGCGAATGGTAATGTCAAAATGACCCAAAAAGGCCGATACCCACGAAGAGCAAAGGAAAAAACGTGGTAGGGCGCTGAAAAAAAATAAAAATGAATGTATCTTTATGCTCAAGCATGTAGTAGCCTCCACAAAATCCCCAAAGCAGAGTAGTGCCATCTGAAATCGTAGTAAGCACTGGAGCCGATTATAAAGTGTGACAAGACTTGGAGCGGCATGAAGACAGCGTTGCAATTAACTTTATTGAAAACCAGCAAATGTACTGAGGACAATGATTGGTTGGCAACAGCGCCCACCCTCGTCACCAGTGTAAATTCCAATAAATAAGGATGACGCTTTGGTTGCTGTGTTACAGGTGTAGATTTATTGTTGATATGAAGTCATAGGATAAATAGACACAGCATATAATCATGTAAGTAGAATCCAGTATAAGTTCCAGTAAAGGTTAAGGTAAAGGCCCCACCGGGAGCAGCTGCCCTGCTGCTCAGCCTCCAAGGTAACTGACAAGTACATTTAAACATACGACAGGTGACATCACAGAGACAAGCTGAGCAGCAGAGTACAAGAGACTAAGAAAGGACAAGAAAGAGAGAAGAGCAGGGAGAAGCAGAATACAACAAGTATGTTGCAGATAACTCAATTGCTGTTGCCCATTATGTTACATCGTACATAACAAAATCAGAAAAAACAGAGATGAAACAAATGTGGGAAGGAATTGCCCAAGAGAAAAGTGTTAGCAAACAAATTGTACAGCTTTACTTTGAAAATGCTTTCCCAACGAGAAATTGGATCCTATGAATGTTCAGACTGCTTGTGCTCTTCAAGTTTATATTCAAAGCCTTGAGGAACCCTTTGGGTAAGTTTAGGTCTTACCTGCTCA
Organism: Triturus cristatus; assembly: GCF_964204655.1. Classification (NCBI taxonomy): domain Eukaryota; kingdom Metazoa; phylum Chordata; class Amphibia; order Caudata; family Salamandridae; genus Triturus; species Triturus cristatus. Next base: position 722,892,776 of record NC_140591.1, read on the forward strand.
AAGAATAGAGTGTTGAAATCATTTGAAGAAATTGAATACTTAGCAGCAAATGAACCAGACAGTACAAACATTCTTAAAACTAATATGTTGGACACATACTATCCGAAAAGGAGTCGACATCTGGAACAGCTATGTCTGTATAAAGTACTTCAACATTACAGCTTCAAAAGAAATGTGTTGGACTTGACCCTTCTGGAAAGTTCACCCCTAGAACTTTTTGAATTTATCCTAGCCTTTTTCCTATGTTGTACTAGTGGTTTTAGACCTCTAGGCGCTTTTACACTGTGTCCCAGTGGAAAGTGCGTGCGCTCTGTGTATGTTTTAGTGAGACTGACCTGCCCTCCCCTAGGAATGCATGGGAGATCTGAGTGACCGTCTTAAGTCCTGATGTGAGAAGAGTGCAGGGTTGAGTTTGGTATGTGCGAACTTGTGAGAGTGAATGCTGCGCAATAATATGTGCGCCGTTGCGGTGTCTAGTGTAGAAGTGCCACTTCTAGAAGCTGGCATGTCTGTGTAATGTGCAGTGACTGTCTGGCTTGTAATTGGCTGGTGTGTCTGGCTCCAGGAGTCAGGATGGGTCTGCCCCGGTGGTGAATGGAGAGATCTGCATGTTGATGGCAGGGAGGAGTACACCTGGGACCTGAATAGGGCTGGGCTTTCCCTATACAATGCTGGCTCCACCCCCTGTGGTACGTCTCATGTCCCTGGCCTGTCCTGTGAATAGGGAGAGGGGCTGAGCAAAACAAAGTGCTCAGGAACCAGTTGCATCTGGTTCGCCCCTTCCCTGCACCTTTGGAGACAAAGGATTTTGTGTATAAAAGAGGGGCTGTGACCCCATGAAAATGTTCTTGTTCTTGGACTAGAAACTACCAGGGGTGTGCTGCTGCTGGGGCTCAGGGGAAGGCTTGCCTCCCTGGGCCCTGCCCTGCCCCTGGATGCCTGATGGACTTCTGGGACCTTTTTGGATTTCTTTTCTTTGCCCCAGGACCTTTGCATTCTTCAAGCGCCTGAGAGCGCTGTGCTTATTTCCCTGGTAAGCCCTTTAAGAGGGAAACCCCAGTGTCAAAATTCCCCCGTGACAATAATGGCGGCGGGTGCCCACCCCGCTTATTTGTATCTTTCAGTGCGCAGGTGCTCACCCTGCGTCTTCGTTTTTTTATTTCATAATTAATGCGGGTGCCCACCTTGCTTATTGGAGTCCAACGCGGGTGCCCACCCCGCTTCTACATTTATTTTCACTCTGGAGGGAGCCTACCCCTCGTTGTGCCCGGAAAAATTGTCGCCGCTGCCCAGCCGCGGCCGCCCGGAAGTCAGGCAAGTCTGCCTGTGACGTGTGGGGGACCTGTGGCTGGGTCAGCGAAGCAGGAAGCAGTGCGAGTGTTGCGGGGCTCGCATTGGCTGGAAGGAGCCTCGGAAAAGGAGTCATGGCAGTAGCCACGAGGTCTCCATCCTTTAAGTCCCGGTCCCGAGATGGGGGACCGGGTGAAGAGTGGTGTAGTGTGGCGGCCGCCCGAACATTGCAGGAGCCACGAGGGCTCCACCCCTTAAGTCCCGGTCCTGAGATGGGGGACCGGGTGTAGCGTGGCGGCCGCCCGAATAGAGGAATCCCCTGCGCCAAAGCCTGGTGAGTTAGGGCTGGGCAGGGGACATGGGCAGTTGGCTCCCCCCTCCTCTATGGAGTAGGTTCCGTTAAGGCGCCCGTACGGGGCACTGAGTCAGAGCGGCCCCGTGTGTGCAGTGGGCCGCTCCAACGATGAGCGCCTGCATTTCTGAGCCTGCGTGGCTCCAAAGTGGCATTCCATATTGTTCTAGAGCCCTGAGTAGCTCCAACACTGGGCATAGTTGTTTACTGAGCCCCGTGAGGCTCTAACGCGTGGCACATTGTTGTTTAGAGGGCCGGAGGGGCCCGTGAGCATTTTCCTTGCCTCAGCATGGTGTTGGTTTTCCCAGTGGCGCCGCAGTTGCGGGGCCGCTGCCACGATATGGGGGCATTCATTATTTTCCGAGCCCCGTATGACTTCAACACTGGCGCAGATTGATTTCAGGAGCCCGTGCGCTCCATGGGGACATGTTTGTTTTCTGAGCCAGATGGCTCCAACGTGGGGCCAATTGATTTCCTCATATTTGACTTCCACAGCTGCGCAGCACTTAGTGCCAGCTGCAGCGTTTGGGTCCTGTTCTTGTCCCCAGCTGCCCAGCAAGTAGTGGGCAGCTGCTACGTTTAGGTTCTGGTGCAACCGGACCCTAATGTGATTGAAGTACTGTTGTGGTTTAATGCTTATGGTGTTAGGAAATGTACCGTGTGTAGTATGTTTTGCGCACTCTGTGTTAATGCTTATGGTGTTAGGAAATGTACAGTGTATAGTATGTTTTGCGCACCCTGGGTTAATGCTTATGGTGTTAGGAAATGTACCGTGTATAGTATGTTTTGCGCACCCTGTGTTAATGCTTATGGTGTTAGGAAATGTACCGTGTGTAGTATGTTTTGCGCACCCTGATTTAATGCTTATGGTGTTAGGAAATGTACCGTGTATAGTATGTTTTGCGCACCCTGGGTTAATGCTTATGGTGTTAGGAAATGTACCGTGTATAGTATGTTTTGCGCACCCTGTGTTAATGCTTATGATGTTAGGAAATGTACCGTGTGTAGTATGTTTTGCGCACCCTGATTTAATGCTTATGGTGTTAGGAAATGTACCGTGTATAGTATGTTTTGTGCACCCTGGGTTAATGCTTATGGTGTTAGGAAATGTACCGTGTATAGTATGTTTTGCGCACCCTGTGTTAATGCTTATGGTGTTAGGGAATGTACCGTGTGTAGTATGTTTTGCGCACCCTGTGTTTTATACCTCTAGATATGATTTCTGCATAGGAGGTTGTTTTACCTGTTTAATTTTATGTTAGGGAGATTATACTTCCCTGTGTGATATACACCCCTAGTGTAATTATGCTTAGGAGGTAAGGTCTAATGCATTAGACTTATGAGAAATTGCATAATGTATTTATGCCCCTGTGATGTATACAGGATAGGTTTTATACCTGATTCTATTGTGATAATGCTCAGGTCATTATTGCACCAGTAGTTACTGGTTGTGCTCTACAGTTATAATGTGTGTTACAGTTGGGATATGTTCTACATTTACAATTGGTGATTTGTGCTAATTCTGACAGTGGTCCATGAGGCCTTGTCTTGTGTAAATAGTCCCCTGTAAAATTCTGCCCAGTGCCAGTTGGCACAGTGTAAATTATGTGATTATCATCTAATGTGTGTATTATAATACAAAGGCTATTTTTGATATATAACCTTGTGTGGAGTTTCTTTTGTGGTGGGCCTAGGGTGTTGTTGCTGTGTGCGCATGCAAATGCTTTACACATTGCCTCCGGGATAAGCCTGACTGCTCGTGCCAAGCTAACAAGGGGGTGAGCAGGGGTTATCTTTGGCGTGTAACTCCCCAGCCCTGACTTAGAGTGGTGATCTCCGCCTGGCTTTGGCGCAAGCCCTAGCCAACCAGAGATCCCATTTCTAACAAAATGTTAAACAGAATTTAAAAGATGGAAAATATGCAGTAGTTGGATGTCATGGTTGTTTAGTAAAACATGCAAAGGGTAATCTTATAAACCACAAGAAACTCAGTTTTGAAACTCCAGATAAGCGAGAATTTTACTATTTAGCACTTGTCCAACTCTTTAAACCATGGCATAGCGAAAGTGAATTACTTGGAGACTTTGACTGCTATGAAGATTCTTTTAATGCATGTAAAGATAGCATTGCATGTACCATTTTCCCGACATATTTAAAAATGTTGAATGATGAAGTTGAACAGGAGAAGACTATTACAGCTGAAATAGCTAATGAAAGTTCTCAAGATTGTCAAAGTAGTGGTCAATGTAGTCAAGATCCTCTTGGACAACCAATACTGGAAAATGAAGCAGCGATTGCTATGCATGAAGTCGAAATTGCAATGCAACAAGCACACAAGGAGAATATTACATTGGAAAAGTTAGAAGAACAACTAAATGTTGAACAGAAAGAAATATATGTACAAGTGAGAAAACAGATAGAACATGGTTTGTTGCATGAAAAAAAAGAATGTGTGTGTTCATCTTTTAAACCTCTTCTGATGTACATCAGTGGTCAAGCTGGGACAGGTAAAAGTTTTTTAATTCAAGTTTTGACCAGTTAACTTCAAAAAACTACTGGTTCACATTTGTGTTCTGTGGTAACAGCCCAACTGGATTAGCTACACACAATGTTGAAGGAGTTACTTTGCATAGATTACTGATGTTACCAGTTGAGCATGATAGTAAATTACAATATCAGAAGTTGTCTAGAGAAGCTTCTCATGAAGTGTCAAGAGTGCTGAAGAAAATGAAACTAGTAATTATTGATGAGGTGAGCATGGTCTCAACCTTAATGCATGCTTTTATACACTTAAGATTGCAACAGGTATTAAAAACAGATTATGACGTTCTCTTTGGAGGAAAACATTTAATTGTATTTGGAGATCTGCTACAACTAACACCTGTAAAAGGAGAATCAGTGTTTAAAACTCTTCTACATGAAGACACAAAGAAATCTCTGGGAAGTATTGGAAATGTGAATCTGTGGTTAAATTTTGAATATAAAGAACTCACTCAGAATATGCGACAAGCAAGAGATGAAGATAATGGAAATATTCTAAAAGATGTAAGAATTGGTGTTCTAAGCAAACATGGTAAAGAAGCTTTTCAAAGTCTTCTACTAAAGAACTTGTTTACAAATGAAAACACACCAGCAGAAGTAATGTACAAGAAAATGAAAGAAAAAAAGTCTATGGTTTGCTTAATGCCTACAGTGGAAGAGTGTTATACATTTAATAGAGAGCTTCTGAAATTGGAAAATGAAGAAATAATTCACATTGAAGCTATTGTTAAAATCGAGCATCAAGGTATAACAATTCTTCTTCCTGAAAAACTACAGACTAAATTGTATTCTTTGGAAAAGTCTGTATCAAACACTGCTGGCTTTGAAAAAAATTTAGATGTATGTTTAAACTGTTGGGTAATTTTGAGGCGCAATCTGAATGTAGAAGAAGGTTTACTGAATGGAACAATGGGGAAAGTTGTTGATTTTGTGAAATATCAAAATAGAAATGGAATTGAATTCTTGACAGTAAAATTTGATCAGATTACAGATGTAAGAAAGATTGCGCGTTGTGCTGTATGTTTTTTGCTTGTAAAAGACTTGTATGTTCGTAGAAAACAGTTTCCCTTCTGTTTAGCATATGCAATAACTATTCATAAATCTCAAGGTTTAAGTGTAGATAATGCTTTGATAAATGTAGGAAGAACTGTGTTTAAAGAGAGAATGGTATATGTTGCATTATCTCGAGTTATAACGTTGTCTGGTTTGTATTTAATTGATTTTGATGAGAACTTCGGGGCATATTATCAAGACAGGCGATAAAATTATCGTCACTTTAGCGGCAGAAAACTGCCGCTAAAACGGCGATAATGGGCTTGATAATATGCTCTATGGAATTCCAAATGAAGCCCATGTTAGATGTGAAGGACATCTAACATGGGCTTCAATTGGAATTCCATAGTGCATATTATCAAGCCCATTATCGCCGTTTTAGCGGCAGTTTTCTGCCGCTAAAGCGGCGATAATTTTATTGCCTGTCTTGACAATATGCCCCAAGGTTAGTGCTGATGTTAATTGTGTAAGAGAATATAATCGTTTGAGAAGGCTTTTTGCTCCAAGTGTAGGTGAATATCCTATTTATGAGAAACATGTTGTGTGTTCAAAACGCAAACATGGTGAAGAATCAACTATGGTTGGAAAGCAGAAACAAAATCAAGAGAAAAGAAAAGATGTAAAGAAGCAGAAAATACAAACAAGTGATGATGTTGTCGGATTCTAATTAGAAAATGCTTCTGATGTCAACTGCTATGGTAATGTTATTCTAAACGTTATATTTTTTCTTGAAGATGTTTATGGTGAAATTATGGAAAGTCAGGAAAAAAGATTATGTTCGGCATTTTATACTTTATTTCAAGAATTGAGAACTGATAGAATTAAGATCCATTCTGCTTCTGGTATTCGCCAACTGTTGGATAGATGTACTGGATCTTTTACGTTCAGTGCTAATATACAACAAGATGCACAAGGATTTTTGGTAGTTATGCTTGAAGTACTAGAAAATGAAGGAATTCAGATTGAGAGTTTATTTGGACTCAGTTACAAATGGGAACATAGATGTGAAAACCATAGGTTTCAGGGACGTTATAGTTAGTTGGACATTTGACTCATATAAAACCAGAAAAATTCGCCTGTTATAGTTAGTTGAGCTAACTATAACTCACGCGCCCACAATGCACTGGTGATGATGTCACATATTACATCACTCATGACATGGTCAGTGACATCACTGATGATGACATCACTGATGACATCTCACATGACATCACTGATGACATCACTGATGACATCATTCAGTGAATGTGTGTTTCTGTAAAGTTTCAATATTAATTTCATATATATCTATTCCAAGGTGTATTGAAGAAAGAGTGAATTTACAAGTCCCTGAAGGGATTATTTAGTAGGTGTGTGTCTGACTGTATAACTGAGTGACTGAACATGTGTTACTGAATATATGGGTTAGTGACTAAACTGTGTGAAAGTCTGTATTAGTGTTTCAGTTGGTGTATAAGTGGCTGCATGGGTTTTTGAGTAGCTACATGAGTGTCTATATGGGTTAATAATTTGTTGTCTGAGTATCTGTATGAGTGCCTGAGTGTCTGTGTGGGTGGGTGGGGGTGAAGTGTGACTCTGTGCATACATGTCTGATTCACTGGTTGTATGGATTCAAAAGTACATCTGGGAAGGGCTGTATGTGTGAGTTAGTGTGTGTATGGGTGTGTTGGTGAGTGAATGAATGTCTCACTGGTATATGTGTGAGTAACTACATATGTATTAACCTCTTCAGTGCCCATGACGAGATGGTCTCGTCATGGAGCACGGTTGCGCTGTGCCCATGACGAGACTATCTCGTCATGAACCCCACCCACTAGTGCAACGCCCGGCACAGGCGGGGGAATGGGCGTGGCACTGAAGGGGTTAAGGCAGTATATGTGAGTGTTGGAGTATATAAATGACTATATATGGAGGTAAGTTATTTGAAGGAGTGGGTGTATAAAAGTGTCTGCTTGTATCAGTGATTGTATAAGACAGTAAGTATGTGTTAGTATCTGCATAAATAAGTGATGTGGTGTGTGTATACAAAATGCAGTTGGTGTGTATAACTGTATACATGAGTAAATGGGTATGTGATTGATTCTTTGCATGACTGACTAGGTGTGTGAGTAACTCTATGGATGAGTGGCAGACTGTGACTGTATGTATAGGTGTATGAGTGCATATTATAGTACTGTATTGATGAGTAACTGCATGTATAAGTGAGTGAACGTGAGTGTAGACTAGGGGTGGGCGGAATTTGCGAAATTAACTTTCGCAAATTATCGCGAAAATGTTTAAAATTATCGCAAACAAGCGGAAATATCGCGAAGATGCGGAAGTTTTTTTCAGGCATGTTCGCAAGATTTTCTGCATGGTTGCGGGTCGCCAACTTACCCATGTGGTTGCTTGCGGCCACGGCCATCTTGTTTTGAGTTGTCTCGCGGTGCATGATCGCGAGAAGAAAGACATGATCGCGCGACGCATGACATCACTGCGGGCGCGAACTGTCGCGAGACAGCGCAAATGGCTAAAAACAATACAACATCTCATGGAGAATGCGACCGGATCAAGAAAACTTGTCGGCGAACGCAGGGATTCAGGTAAGGCGATCGCGCGCGCGTGAGAATGTATTATTTTACAGCGCGAGCAAGAAACAAATTATCGCCAAGCTGCGGAAACCGGAATTTTTGACATTTTCGCGCTCTCCGCGGAACGCGAAAATGTCAAATTATCGCAATTTCCGCGAACGGAACGAAATTTTCGCCCAGGCCTAGTGTAGACCTAAGAAATAGTGGGTGGTATGTAGTATCTGGCATTGTTGTGTGTATGGTTTCAAAAATAGTAGTCTGTATTTTAGAGTGCGTGTATCAAAGTTTATATTAGACCATCAATATGTACATCAGATTATCAGGTGGATGATGTCATCAGTGATGTCATCAGTGATGTCACTGACCATGTCATGAGTGATGTAATATGTGACGTCATCACCAGTGCAACTAACTATAACGAGCGAATTTCTCTGGTTTTATATGAGTCAAATGTCCAACTAACTATAACGTCCCTGAAACCTATGGTTTTTTCAGTGAATTTCTGAGCTTTTTTAAATGCTAATTCCTAACTATAACGTCTGTAAAACCTATGGGTTTTTTCAGTGAAATTCAAAGGTTTTTTAAATGTTAATTTCATATTTTAATATTTATAAAACCTATATTTTTTCTATTTTTTTGTAATGTTTTGGAACTCTATTATCCTTTTTAGTTTTTGATTTGAAAAATATGTAATGTTTTATATCTTCAAAAAGAAGTATGTATATCGTTTGTTTTTTTTGTTGAGAAAACTGAAGTCCCGTACCGGTAGTGTACCAAGCTCCATCAGCACGCAAATCCTATCCAACATATTGCTAAACTCGTAAAGGATGCGCATTTCGTATCTGATGGGTTCATGGCACCGCGTCCCGTGTATCATCTATACGTATGTGGTCGCGCCAGCTGCTACTTTGGTATGCGACGGGTACGCAGTACCAAGCCACGCATTACGTCATGTACGTATGGGGTCACGCCCGCCGCGTGTTGCGTATGCAACGAGTGCACGCTGCCAGGTCCTGTGTTACGTCATAGAAGTGTGGTGTCATGTTGGGAAAGCAATTCCCTCATTTTTTAAACTATATCTAAATAAGTTTAAAGTGTATATGAGAACAAGCGATAATCTAAAATATTTTAAACATTTATATATTTCTAACTGTAATCAACTTATATTATGGTAATATTTTCTCAAAATTGTGTCGGGTGCGGCCTCCTTGCATACGCGCTGCGCGATTGCCATGTGACCTTAAAGAAAAGCATTTGATTGGTTCATAACATTTCCCATTGTAACAGTTGGAGGACCCCACCCATTTTCGCCATTCTCTCTACAGCATTTGATGAGAGACTCTTCTTCGGCTTACAGAGCTTTTTTGAAAACTTTTTGCTATGTACACATATCTGACAGTACACACAACATGCAACCATCATCTTCATCAATATTGATGCTCTGTAAAGCAGCCTTCCACCTGTGATAGCCATGCATCTAAAAGCTACATAACAGAACTTTTCCCCACTGCCAGAGGTAACATGGTTGCATACGCTGTCCACAGCACAATGTAATGTGGTACGGCCCAGAGGCAGTATCATGCATACAAAATGAACACACGGACACAGATAGATAGTGGAAGTGGGTACGGGCACATGCGCTCAACTCCTTTTTATTACCAGGGTCACATATCCAGTGACGTCTGTGCTGGATGCGTGTGGGGTGAGTGTAAATCAGCCCTCAGGGAATGGTTGCTGCTAGCATCAACTACAACAGTAATCATTGGATCACACACAGAGATTCAATAATAAAAGGGTCAATAGTTTGTGCTGCAGTAAGGTGGGGACACTAGATGTGAAATAATACAGAAAAGATTCTATCGTAAAAGAACCATAACTTGTGGTATACTGAGATACAGGCAGTGGATCTGAAATAATACACAAAAAGATTGTATCATAAAGGGTCCATCAGGTCTAGTGCACTTAGGTAGTCACATCAAAAGCACTCAGCATGTGCACAGCCAGCGATGATGCGTACTGCCGGCGGGCCATACTAGGAGCAATGTCTGTTGCCTACAACACTACATAATCTGCAATAGCGACTCGATCAGAATTGTAAACACTGCTGTCTGCAGTGTAGGCCAGAGAGCGGTCAGCAAGGGCCCACAGTCATGTGGCGTTGACTTGAGCTGCCCAGTTTGCCGTACGCGAAGCAACGAAAACCGTGTGCGGACCCTGTGATGATGTGTAAGCGTGGGATCAAGACACCGTTCTACTGTTGGGACCTAGAGTTAGTTGCACCTGGTCGAAGGGACTACCTTCATCTCCACTCTCAGATACAGTTCGAACATCGTCCATTGTGGGATCAAGACACCGTTCCACTGTTGGGACCTAGAGTTGCTTGCACCTGGTCGCAGGGAGTACCTTCATCTCCACTCTCAGATACAGCTCTAACATCGTCAATTTTCAGATCAAGACACCATTCCACTGTTGGGACGTAGAGTTGGTTGCACCTGTTCGAATAGAGTACCTTCAGCTTCACTCTCATATGCAGTTCTAACATTGTACATTGTAGGATCAAGAAGACCCTGTTTCACTCTTCGGACCTGCTGTACCGCAGTGTACTCCAGTGACTGCAGTCAGCCAAGCCCAATGATCATGTGCAGCACTTAGCTATGGAAGCACAGAGTCTGATGCACCTCAACGGAGGGACTTCTGTGAAAACACACAAGCAGCAGGTAATATCAGACATCGTCCATTCTGGGATCAAGACACCGTTCCACTGTTGGGACCTAGAGTTGGTAGCACCTGCTAGAAGGGAGTACCTTCATCTCCACTTTCAGATGCAGTTCTACCATCGTCCATTCTGGGATCAAGACCCCGTTCCACTGTTCGGACCTGCTGTACTGCGGTATACTCCACCGACTGGTGTCAACCAAGCACAATAATCATGTGCAGCACTTAGCTACGGAAGCACAGAGTCTGATGCACGTCAATGCAGGGACGTCTGTGAAAACCCACAAGCAGCAGGTAATATCGGACATCGTCCATTGTGGGATCATGACACCGTTCCACTGCTGGGACCTAGAGTTGGTTACAGCTGGTTGAAAGGAGTACCTTCATCTGCACTCTCAGATGCAGTTCTAACATCGTCCATTGAGGGATCAAGACCCCGTTCCACTGTTGGTACCTCTTCGACTACTGTGTTAGTAGTATACAAAGTACTTCACGGTGCTGGGCCTCAGACTGGGCGTTGTCTGCCTGTGTCGCGGCAGCCAACGTTGATCTCAGGAGCCTTCCCAGCTCGCAGACCTCGGCCTAAAAGCTTCCACCGGCACGTTGTGGGCCCTCTTTCACATACGACGGTGTTGAAAGCTGAACTATGGGGCATATGTGCATCGCAGCGGCCATGACGGTTTCTGGGTAACAGCAGGCTGAGAGCCTTATTCCCGCAGCCACCTTCGCTCACGGCGTCAGACTCATGGCGGTGTAAGCTGCGCAGACCTGACAGACATGTTCGCCATTCCGGAAGAGAACCACACCCAGAGAAACGTGCCTTTTACTCATACCCCTACGCTAGCATTGTGTACGCCGAGCCAGCCCACTACGCTAAAGAATCGGGGGGAGAGGGGACACATACGCGCTATGTTTTCGTAATCTTCCCTACTAACTGTACTATCATGGTTGTGTCCACTGTCGACTTCACTCAATAGACCATCAGTGTATGGTGACATGTAAATATCTGTGCTCTGCATACTCAAGTATGTCCGGCACATCCCCTCAACACTTTGCAGTGTACACTTTTATAATCGAGAATCACTTGCCACCTTCGCACATACTTTGCTCCCATCTCTCCCCGCATTCTGCATTGTGTGGCAGAAGTACCATGCCAGGTTTGGTTTGTGTACATGGCTAGCCACGGTTCCCACAGTACGTAGTGTTGTTGTGTCTGCTAGGTGTACATGTCGTTTGTCATGTTGTATGTGATTATATAAGGTAGAGCGTTTATTTACGAGCAGTGGTTTCTCCCATTTACATATCGTGTCTTAAAGAGGATACCGAAGTTTTTCTCACAGGTGAAAAGTGGGACCACAATGGCAATCGTTGATTTCTATGCAAGAATGTCCAACTGCACGACGCTTCTAAGCTTACAGCCCCTAATCGTGCGTGCTTTCTTAAACACACGCCAACTCCCACAATCAGACCAACATTCACACAGCTTTCTAACGGCAGTAATCTGCTTCTTATTAACATGGACTGCTACGCAATGTGAGCTGGCATACCGTATGTCCTTACTGTTTAAAACCGGATAACTTCCTCTGGCAATCTCTATTCCCACCCACACAAAGTAACTCCTAAAGTTCAACATGACCTTCACTACCTACTTTGAAAACAGATTTTATTAAACAGAAGTGTCCCTCACTTCTCCAAAAGTAATTTATCGACTACAGATAGCACAAACTTCAAGTAAAATACACTCCCTTTTAAATACGAACCTCCCATTACACTTTGTGAATTGTTACAAAATTTTCAACACATCTGACATTTAAGGTCTGGCACACTTTTTTAACATTGTCTCCTCCGACCTTCTCACAGGCTTTCAAACTGTTTTTAGTCTAATACCAGCCTTCATTCATTTGATCATCTCTGGAATAACAGCAACAGTGCCCATAATTCTCTGTTTGTGGCCATTCTACTACTATTTTAGCTTGTTAAAAATGGCTACGCTCCCTGTGGTAACAAGCATGTCTGACAGAATACGCCTCTCCACGAAGCTACATCAATAGCATGAAAAAATGGGACAACTTTTCGGCTGTCTGTCTCTATCTATTATCGGAACCAGCTACAACATGACATTTATTTACACATATACAATGTGCGTGCAACCATCTTTTTATTGCAAAACTTGCCCAATCGACTGGTGAATGGATCTATGCCTTGCCAACATCCCAGCAAACGCTCCCGATATCCAGCAGGTAATGGAGTATCTTGGAAACCATGAACTTGATTATTCGGGCAGTGGAGCAATGGAGGATGCATCGCAAAAAGGTATCCTGGCAGAATGGGATTTCTGTGCAGCCACGAAAGATCTTCGGCAGCGTGCGACCTTTGATAAAACATCGCAGATTGCCTGCCAATTCTAATTGCCACTCCAACATTTGAGGAACATTACTGTCCCTTTGAGGATATGAATTGGATTGCTTCGCTTTTCTCACACGATGGCAACAATCGCCTCTTGGAGCATTACGCATCTCAAGCCGCTGAAGAACTTCCAGACTGCAATCTCCAAGACTTGTAAGAAATTCACTTTATTCTTGGATTGATTTTTTCCAACTTTTTTGACTTTTTCCTATTACATTTTTTAATACACTTCAATTGAACTATTTTCATATAATAACTTTCTAAGTATGCTTAGGCATTTGAACTCTGTTTTCATTATTGGCCGTTACCTCTCCACACTAACCAGGGATGGATGATGTATGGCCTATGCAAATACGCTATTTACTTGCTAAATTAGCCTGAAACCGGCATCCATTTTGAAACCACATCTATTCTTTGTACACACGTCTCTCTGCCTGCCTCTTATCCATGAAGCCCTTTCACACAAATTAGCTCATCCTCAGCCTCTGCTCACGAACTGGCGATCAAGATCAAAATACACGGCATTGTTTAGGAACTGGTTGGCACAGTGTGGTAATCGTATCCTACCTTTATTTTCATTCTACAATTTACAGTCATTCATGTCTAATAGGTATTGTTTATGTCACATGGAACTGTAACATGTAATGTGGAATTGACTGATGCAGAAGCTTAGCTTTGAATACAGCAGAAGCGGTTGGAGTTTACCTCAGCTGGATGCCTTAGCTCTTGCGCCAGTGGTTCCATTTATGACACTTACATACAGACACTTTTTACATAACTTGCAGACTCCACCGCTTTATCCCACACAGCCACGTTCTCAAACACACCTGATTTCACCATTTGTCTTCTGTGGTATTGCAACATTCTGCATTATATTCTTCACAATTATTTCTTTATTCCTGCTTGCTAAAACACTCCATTTGAGTCTTCGGACTGGTAGGGGTGAGTAGTTTGCTTCCCTCTCCCGCTATAGTCTAAACCCATACTAACACCACTTGCACAGCTATGCTACAGTGGTCAGTGTGCTACAGCGCCAGGATCACATCAGTTTATAGCAATCAGCTCACGGTTTCATCCCCGAGTGTACTGGCACCTCACATCAGCACCATCTCACTCTGGTCAAAACAGCACTTTCACACCGCTAGGGGTGAATACTTTACTTCACACTCCCTGTAGCACACCCTAACCACCCCACACAGCTCACACTGCTATACTCTAAACCCATAATAACACCACTTGCACAGCTGTGCTACAGCGGCCAGTATCCTACAGCACCCAGAGCATATCAGTTTACAGCAATCAGCTCACGGTTTCATCCCCGAGTGTACCGGCACCTCACCTCAGCACCATCTCACTCTCTGGCAAAACAGCACTTTCACACCGGTAGGGGTGAATACATCGCTTCACACTCCCTGTGTAGCATACCCTAACCACCCCACAGACCTCACAGCGCTCCTACCCTCCTCTTTCCTACTCTTTTTGCCCTTTTTTCCCCTTACTCGCTTCAACCGAATCACAAAATGGTGGCCAACACTTCCTAGTTGCAACCGCTCGCAGCGCTCACAACCAATAAGCAGCAAGCTTGTGCTCGTAATGCCTCAGCCAATCAAATGGCACAATTCCCAAATATCGATATCTGTAAATTAGATATTTCTCAAAAACTACTGAACGGATTTACACCAAATAAACAAAAGCATGCTTTCTAGACCAAGACCCTTCTCCCTGCCAAATTTGGGGTAATTCCGTTCCCCTGTTCGACCTGTAACCTTTTCTAAAGTTTCCTATGGAGAAACCACATTATGGGACCCCCTTTTTTCTTTGCCCCCCCTTGACAAATCACCCCCAAACTTCCCACATAGGAGCTGATATGTACAAAGAAATAGTTTGAAAAATTTCATGAAGATTCATTAAACGACGCCAAAGTTATAAGCAGAACAAAAAATGCTCTTCCTATGGAAACTTGGTCCTAACTATAACTACCTACTGGCGACCGCCAGTAGGTAATAGAGTTATATAGATAGATAGATAATATTACTTGTGCCTTAAATAGGGTGAACGGTTTGATGGGTGTGTCCATTGCCCATTGTCTTCCATTGGCAGAGACAGCAGGAGCATAATTAGTATTGGAATTTCATATTTACTATGTTTTATCTGCCAATGTTTAGGTCAGAGCAACCACCAAGAATAAGATCTGGTGGGCCATCGAAAAGAGTGTAGGATCCACGTCCAAATTGCATGGAGGGCCTCTGCCAGTGGGGCACATTGACTGCATTTAATCAACTGGGGAGGTCCACTCAGAAGAAAAATAAGCTGTGGTGCTCAATGACGCCTACAGTACCTTTACCTTCATTTTATATAAATACATTTTTACATTCACTAACCTTAGAAGAAAACAATATTTTTTAAATTGTTAGAGTAAAACTATAAATAGTTTTACAATTTCAAAAATAATTAAGACGTTTAATGTACTACTTTTTTGTTAGGTGAGGCTGTGAAAATGTCATAAAGCACGATTTCTTCCTCTAAACACCCTGGGAGTTATTCACAATGGTAATTTACACTTTTGAGTAACATGTTTAATTTACTCTTACAATTGAGTAACTCTACCACCATAGACTATTTACAAAATATGAGTGTAAAGTTACAGAAAAGTGTAGATTACATGCCCCTGCTGCCAGAAAAAGGGAGTGGAGCCAACTTTATGAGTTTAAGTTACTACTGCCAGAAAGACACAGTAGTAAGTCCAGAACCACACATGGCCAACCACTTGTACTTCAAACCATCCTATGAGAAATAGTGATGATATGGACTTAAGATAAACCCCCACAGGATATTATGTTAAATTAAACTATTTAAACCAGTAAAAAATATAAATAAATATAAATTAATGTTAATAAAAATCTTTAAACCAAAACACATTTATTATTTAATATACATACCATTGTAAACAAACAAACCCACTAAAATCCACTAGTTATATTTATCTCAAGTAAATATAAGCCATGCTCTAAACTAACTATAATTCAAGCCCTTGTCATACACAGTATTGTCATCAATGATGTAATTTCAGAGATTGTAGTAATGTTATCAATGATGTCATGGAACATGTCATGAGTGATGTGATATGGAAGGTAATTAATTAGCAGTGCATGCTGAGGGAGTGAGTTATAGCTACTTTATGTCATGAATTTTATTTACTTGAGATCATTATAACTGGTGAATTTCAGTGATTTGTTAATTTAAAATCGTATGTTTTAACTGACATTTTCTCCTAACTATAATATCCCTTTAACCTTTGGTTATTTCAGTAAATTTCTAAGGTGACTTTTTACTATAAATTAAGATAATATCACAAATTCTAACTATAAAGCCAATTTACCTTTTGCGTTTTCAGTGAATTTCTATGTTTTTTAAAGCAAAGATGTCCATTGATGTGCACAACATTGCGTTACGCACCAACCCCCACTGCACTCTGCCTTTGGCCATGCGCAGCATGGGGTGGGTGAAAAGCCTGGCATATGGGTAAGTTGTGCATCCAACCTCCCCGCCGACACCCTACAACCCAGAAGCCCACAGCCTTCAGCCATGCATAGCATTGGGCTAGGCGAAGAGGCCCTCGCCTGTGGTCAGACCCTGCTCCCAGACCCTCATTGGCACACTAGTCCCGCTGTACATGGCTTTTGGCCATGCGAATTGCGGGGTTGGGCGCAGGGCCGGGCCCAGGCTAAGGCGTGCACCTAACCCCCACCGCGGGCAGGCATCTCTGACTATGTGATGTAACAATTTAAAGGGTTTCATTTTAAGTACAGCCGACCTACTGATATTGTCAATGTGTCAGAACATCAAAATGTAAAAAGTGTGCCTATTGGCTCCATCATTGGCTCAGCACATCAACATATACGCCACTCGGGAGCTACACTGGTTGATAACGGGGGAGATTGCTAAACGGACTGCGAGGACCAGCAGCCCTCCACCTCTCAGCTGCTGCTGCCTCTTCCATTGCGACTCCGCCTCCCTATCAAGGATATTTAAAGACGACTCGCGGCCCCCGCTTCGCGGGAGCCACTCGGGAGCTACACTGGTTGATAATGGGGGAGATTGCTAAATGGACTGCGTGGACCAGCAGCCCTCCACCTCTCAGCTGCTGCTGCCTCTTCCATTGCGACTCCGCCTCCTTTACCTTGATTGAATACCAAGTGCGCATAGACACGCAGCGCGGGCGAAGCCCGGGCCAAGGGCGGGCCCGTTCTAGCCCGTTACAGACCGTGCAAGACCGGACCGGGCCATATCTCTTGGTTGTGTATTGTATTTTATCTCCCCCCTGTTTGTAGCCTGTTGACCCAGGGATCCACTATTTACCCCATATAGAATATGTCGACTAGGGAGACTAGAAGTAAAGCGTCTCTCGCATGGCATTGATAACGTTGAAAGATAATCTCTTGGTCACATAGCTAATGCGAGAACACCCGATAGACATGAAATGCTGCTAGAGTCTGTATTACACAGCGACTGTCCACAGGCAAACATGTCTTTGGTCCCAGTGCGTCCACTTGATAAAAACACTGATTTTCTCTCCCCTTCTAACAGTCCTAACCTCCCTTCTGTACCTAATCAACGGCTTCATAGTGGTCCAGAAATAAGTCGCAAGCAATCGTGAGCTAATAGGGAGGGGGCTGTCCCTAAAAGAAAGCGGGGAGCACAAGCTGCGGGTGGTAAAAAGCCAAGGGTGGCTGGTGCTTTATCCCACACAGGCCCCTCCCGAGGGGCAAAAGACAAGGTAATTCCTATCACAGTAAACGATCCAATCACTCTACTGGCTTCCCTTTTTACCCCGAGCTCTCCGGTAGTTCACCCTCATACTATGAACATCAGTGATAATACACCGGTTAGGGCCGATCCTCAAACCCAAGTTTCTGAAGGTCTTTTGAAATCTCTTTTGAACCCCCTCATTGCCAGACTGGACCAAATAGATCTCAGGCTGGCAAATATAGAAAGGCTCATTAAGCCCAGGTCTGAACTTCCCCATACCACGCTAACAACGGGAAGAGTGAGGGATGTTACTGTACCAATAGAGTCTTTATCCAGCCCTTCTTCTACAGCAACTGTTTCAAGGTTGGCAAATCCCCCTCCCCAATTACCGGCTGCTTGCAAAGTAACAAACCATGCTGTCCGCCCCTCCACTCTTGAGCTGCTGGACAAGCTTAATTTGGACATAGAGCAAGAAAACCAGGAGGTTAATGGTTCGGGGAAGGGCCAAATATTACATCTCCCTCCGGAAGCAGCGCCATTGGTAGTTGTCCTAGCTGGAGTCCCTAAACTTACTAACACAAAAGATGAATCATTTGTCTCTTTAAAGAACAAAGTAGTAAGTTGGCTAAATAAGCATAGACCTCTTCCCCCAAAATTTTTGGGTGAAATCATAATGGCTAGAAGGGTCTCATGGCTGGGATCTTCTAAGAAAACCATCACTGGCGACTGTGTTGTTGTAAACCTAAGTGACCCTGGAGCTGTTTCTTTTATTCTTGGCTGCCCCCATGTAGAGGAAGAGTCTTTGATTCAAACTCTCCCATTGGCATTCTTTTATCCACCATATGATAGGCATTTTGGCGAGGTTCTGGAACCAGGATGGACGAGGGTGGGACGGAGAAGTCATTCTAGAGGGACTATGAGTAACTATCCTCCCCCAAGCACTATCCCGTACCTTAGGGACTATAACAGGTTTAGATGCCTGAGTGAGATAGATTGACTAATCACTAACTCCAATCCAGCGAGCGTCCCGCCCTTTGTTCCTATGGATAGTAATAAAATTTAGTACACCGATCCCAGAGCCACATTAGCCAGCATGGGTGGTCTTGAGGGCTTGGATGTTGCCAAGAATCTAGTAATCAGAGCTTCTCCTGCCAAAATAACCTTAGGCGAGCCAGACAAGCCCATTCTTAATAGCTTGGGGGATGCAAATTTGACAGTCACTGCAGATACTGTGGGGCCAATTCCGGAAGCTCTACCTCCTCTCGCATCACTAACAATTTTATCATGGAACTTAGCCGGTATTGGCAATAAACTAATGTGCCCAGAATGGGGCCTGTTTATAGATAAGAACAACATATGCCTTTTTCAAGAAACTTGGGCAAGGGATGAACATCACCGTAGTGGTTTCGTCTCTTTTTCGATCCCAGCTAGGTGGGCGGGGAAGGGTAGACCATCCGGAGGTCTGACAATTTTGGTTCGTACCCACTTGGGATGTCAGGCGACGGTGGGGGATACTACATCCCCGGATGTGCAATGTGTGATCCTGGCATGGCCTAATGATTTTCGGCTCACCCTGATTAATGTTTACTCGAGACCGGTAAACATCACAGCGGAGTCTAACACCATTGACGAGCTCTCCACATTCCTAAATACCATTCCCCAGGGCTCCATTATGCTAATAGGGGGAGACTTTAATTGTCATTTTGAGCCGCTACCGGGCTTGATAGATGGTGATATCCAGGAGGAGGATGGTTATTGGGCAATACCCCCAGTTGTGGGTCTGTCGCCCAGATCATGGACGCCTCTCGTTGTTCAGATTACGGCCCTAACTTTAAAGTACTCAATTAGGGCATGCAACGGCCGTTTCCAATCAGATGTCCCCACCAAGTGTACTTATAATAAACCTGGTAAAGAGTCTAGGTTGGATTACATATTCGTTGAGACATGTGCATGGGAAAAGGTTCTGGACTTCAGGGTTGAATCAAGGGAAGATAGTGATCACAACCCATTGATTCTCCAGCTTCTATCTCCGGGGAATTCAACTGTGTCATACATTGAAAATAAGGACTTAGACACAGGCTGTGAATTATCCAGTAACAGGCGCAGGCTGAGGTGTGAAAAATTAGTCAACCACCCTGCCTCACTGCCTGAACTGTATGAAAAGGTAATCCCGGTTCTGGAAGCTGTTGGCTCTCTACCACTGCATGCTCCCACCCCTGAAATGCACAAAAAATTTGAGGAGCTAAACCTGGAGCTAAACACTATTCTGGTCAGTATTTTAAATCCTATAGTGACTAAAGAGTGTAGGAGTCGTAATACACCTAATTGGTACAATACTGCTTGTAGAAAATTAAAAACAGAACTCCTTGAAGCTGTTAAATCTAACAATAATAAGGCACTAGTTAGACAGAAACGCTGGGAATACAAGCAATTAATTGATCATGCTAAATCTGAGTGGGACAGTGATAAATGGGATAACTTAACTGAGGCTCTCCATAAAGAAGACTCTCGTAAGTTTTGGCAAATTGTCAATACGGGCTCATCCGAACCCCTATCGGCTATAGCTCCTAACATCGCTGCTAGTGTGTGGGAAGCCCACTTCTCCTCCCTTTATGGTAGCGAGCCTTCCACTAATGGTATTGTCCAGGGGGAAAAAATTACCAAACTTACCCCAGTTCAATATGGGGATGATTTTCGGGAACAGGAAGTTTTTGATATAATTTCTAGTCTTCAATCCGGTAAAGCGCCCGGCCTGGATAAACTTCCTGGTGATCTTTTCAAAAATGAACCAACGATTTGGGCCCCTTACCTAATGGCGTTATTTAACGCAGTTCAGAAGGGCATGGCAATACCCAGTACTTGGCTGGGAGCTGAAATAGTTCCAATCTTTAAGAAGGGTTCTCCCTTACTCACGGCTAATTACAGGCCTATAAGCCTTATAGATTTTCCCCAAAAGATCTTTGCAAAGCTGATCTTAGAGCGCCTTGGGGCCTGGATAGAGGAGTTCTCTATCCTGAGTCCCTACCAGGCAGGGTTTAAGAAGAATGTTTCGACCTTGGACCAAACCTTCCGCCTCACGATGTTATATTGGAAAACTGTAAAGGTCGAGGGTGGCTCTTTCTATACCGTATTTGTGGATTTACGTGCAGCCTTTGATTTGGTGCCTAGATCAAAACTATGGACCGTACTATCTCAGTTGGGTATCCCTGCCTCTTTACTGAACATGATAATTCGCCTTCATACGGGGAATTTTGCGCAAGTTAGGTGTGGGAAGAACGGGGCACTAACACCTAGATTCCCCGTTGATAAGGGAGTCAGACAGGGGTGCGTTTTGGCTCCAACACTCTTTTGTCTATATGTCAATGGAGCTTTCTCACATCTAAACAAGGTTATTGATAATGACGCCCCCAAACTTGCCAGTAATAGGGTCCCAGCGATAATGTTCGCAGATGACACCCTATTACTTTCTAAATCCCCGATGGGCCTACAGCGAGTGCTGAATGGCTTTGAATGATTCTGTTTGGAGCAGGGCCTAGAAATAAATACCCTTAAAACAAAATTCATGATTTTTAATCCACCAATTACGACACGCTCAAATCCGTGTATAGGGGGAATTGCTTTGGAAAGGGTCCATACGTTTGAGTACTTGGGACTTACTTTAAACGAAACAATGACGTGGGCTCTGCATCAAACTAAAGCCCAACTAAAATTAGTCCAAGCAATTGGGGGGGATCATGAAACTTTTTAATACATCAAGTGTAAAACCGATCGCCCCGCCCCTTGAAATATATAAAGCTCAGGCAAGAGATTGAGCGGTCTATGGAGGTGAACTCTGGGGGACTAAATGTTCCCCAGAGATTTCATCCACAGAAACTAGGTTCCTCAGGAAATTGCTTGCCCTCCCCTCTAGTACTCCCCTACTTCCACTGAGACTTGACCTGGGCTTGCGACCAATTGATGAAGTTCTTGGTCTCAAACCACTAACATTTTGGCGGAGGATCTGGACTACTCTAGAGCTCCAGGTATATAGAAACGAACTCATGGAAATTCTGAGCTTACCAAATGCAGGGAGACACCCTTGGCTTAGCTATGTGAAGAAGGAACTAGGATCACTAGGCTTCCCACAACTATGGTCGGACCCGCTGACAACATGTTCTACTGTCTCCCAAAAGCTTCTTATTAACTCTTATTATGAATCTAAGTTAGTAGCTCTTATTCGCAAATCTCAATCTTCCATTTTAACATATGCTTTTCTAAATTTTAAAGATTTTTATCATTTTGAGGAAGCTTTGAGCGAGATTAGACCCCACCTTGCTAGAAAACTCTACATGCAGTGGAGATACGGCACACTGCCCTTAAGAGCTTTTACTAGCAAATGGATGCCGCTTTCCCCTAAAAATTGTCCTGGCTGCGATGCAGAATTGGAAACTGATGTACACGTACAATTCTTGTGTCCCGCCTACAAAAAAATCAGGAAATGTTGGATTGTGCCTGTTTGTAGGAATTTGGGGTTTATCCTATGTATGCCTGCCTATCGGGTCTTCAAAACAGATCTATCTACTCCAATAGTCTTTGCTGTATCTTCATTTCTTGCGTCTATGTGGAGGAAGAGAAGATCTTGTGTAATTACTGCCTGAAGTCCTAGGCATCCAGTTTATGTCACTAACTCCCCCATAGCGATGTATATATATGTTGATTATTCATTGTACTTTTTGCCAAATTGCTTGTACTTTTATGACTTTGTGTCGAAATAAAGATTGAGATAATATATATATATACATACATATATATATACATACATATATATACATATAGGGAAAGGCGCCTGCCCCTACTTATATTGGCCGTGGTAGTTCAACCACGATTGATTATATGTTTACCTCTTCCCTCCTGAGTGAAGTGCTAATTAAATCCGAGGTTGTTAGCAGTTCATACAGTGATCATCTGCCTATAGTAATCCAACTTAAATCTATTAAAAAACCTGTAGGCCCACATGAGGCTGGAGCCCAAAATATTACCGTATCTACAGACAGGCTTAGGATTGTCTGGAGAGGGATCGACAACCGAGAGATCCTATCTAATGTGATTAGGAATAATCCTTTGCTGATTTCTAACTGCTTAACACCTGGTGGCCCCGATATAACTAAGTCTTTTTGTGATCTATGCACAATTATAAAAAGGGCAATCTCCAGACCATTAAAAGAACATAATGTAAATAATCAAAGATGGTTTGATACCAATTGTTCGAGGGCTAATAGAGAACTTAGAAAGGCCTTGGAAGCCAAACCCCGAGATGTGTCCCTTGTCAGTTCACTACGTTCCAAATATAAACATGCATTAAAAGTTAGAACTGAGGAGCTTTTAATAAGCCATTGGGACAATCTCACTAAATCTGCTGCCCTAAAAGATTCAACTGGGTTTTGGAGAGACGTAAAGAACTTGAGAGCCCTGGGAAGTAACATCACCCCGATAAATTGCAATATCACAGGAGACTCATGGGTCACCCATTTCTCAAAGCTTTATGCTGCAGTTGGAGATCCTACTGAGGATAATTTCCCCGACAGTACCATAGCCATAACATTAGAGGAGGTGGAGGAAGCCATTGCCAATAGTGCTGGCAATAAGGCACCCGGCCCGGATGGCTTGTCCATCGACCAGATAAAATCGAATACAAGCTTTTGGGCCCCCTTACTCTGTAACCTTTTTAACAATTTGAGCAAGAAATCCATCCCCTCGACATGGTCTAGTAGTACTATCGTACCCATTTTTAAAAAGGGAAATAGGTTGGACCCGGGGTGTTATCGACCAATATCTTTGATCGATAACACCCTGAAGGTCCTTGGTAGGGTTCTATTTGATAAAATTAGCACCTGGGCAGATGAAAATTCTATTATCCACCGTTGCCAGCTAGGCTTTAGGAGCAAGCTTGGCACGGTGGAACAATGTTTGAACCGTAACCTTATAATGGCCAAATACACGAGAGCTAAACAATCCCCTCTGTATTTTGGCTTTATGGACTTAAGCTCAGCATTTGATTTTGTTAATCGTTCTCGCTTATGGTCCATTCTTTTAAACTATGGTCTAGATGAACCCTTAGTCCATTTTTTGGCCAACCTCCATCGCAATTTGAAAGCCCGCGTTCGAATAAATAACGAAGGCGAGGTTTCAAATGAGATTTTAATAGGCAAGGGGGTGAGACAGGGCTGCGTCCTGGCCCCCTTGCTTTTTATACTATACATCAATGAATTAACTCATTCTTTATGTAACTTGACAAAGGACGTCCCTATTATTAATAAGAAACCTATCCCGGCGTTACTCTACGCGGATGATGCGGTACTCATGGGTCGCACCCCGAATGCCCTGCGTACTTTAATATCGGGATTTGTTGATTATATGTCTGACCTAGGTTTGTGCACTAATTTTAGCAAATCCTTTATAATGACTTGCGGCCCTAAAAATTATAAAATCTCAAAGATTGCGATAGGTCAAAACATTTTAAAAAGCACTTGCACTTTCCCATATTTGGGTCTGCTATTTTCTAATAGCGGCTCGTGGCAACCTCATGTTGCAACGGGGAGAAATAAACTCTCCAAATCGATTAACTCTGTTACCTCTCTCCGTCAACCACGTCAGGCCGATGTGGTTTCCAGCTTATTACAAATCTACCGGACCCAATGTCTTCCAACTGGAACATACGGTGCAGAAGTCTGGGGGTTCTTGAACTGCTCTGAACTACAGAGAGAAGAGAATAGATTTTGTCGGAAGATCTTGGGGGGAGTTATTAGTGCACCGACCATTGTATGTCATAATGAATTAAAACTGCATTATGTTGAGGATTTTATAAGAGCTAGACCCGCATTGTTCTGGTTAAGGGTCTGGAAAAACCCGGCAGCTTCCCTGTCCCGTGAGATTATTATAGATTGTTTGAAAAGTGAGAACGTCGGTTTAATCCCATGGATAAATGCGGTAGAAAGG
Organism: Triturus cristatus; assembly: GCF_964204655.1. Taxonomy (NCBI): domain Eukaryota; kingdom Metazoa; phylum Chordata; class Amphibia; order Caudata; family Salamandridae; genus Triturus; species Triturus cristatus. The sequence continues at coordinate 722,917,427 of NC_140591.1, forward strand.
AGCCTCGTGAGTGTCAACTATGGTCATCTCTTTACACACCCCGACCAGATCGATGGCTCCCACAAACGCAAGGAACTGTGGTTGCAAAGTAATGGTGGTGCAGGCAAACTTGCCTCTGAGGAAAGAGCTCGTAAGCTCTGAAACGCGTCAGGCAGCAGGACAGGAGAGATCAGAGAAGTAATGCCTGTTCTTTTGAATTAAAGGATTCTGTTGAATCACCAGCTGGAGGAGTGCGTGTCCATATGCAGGGGCATGTTTTGGAGAAGATTTAAGCACGATGAGCCCAGCCGTGGGAAGGTCGCACCGCCCTTCAGGAATATCGGAGGGGCTCGTCTTGCCTGGAATCTGCGGGTGAAATTGACGGCGCAGCTGGTTCGTAATTAATGGGAACAGGATTCTACTCTGAGGCCCACTGGAGGGCAAAAATTAGTCCTGGAAATAATTTGTAATGCACACGAAGCCACCGGAGGCTAAAAAACTAACTGAATTAAACTACATGTTCCAGTGTGCACTGCGCAAGGGAAACAACGGAAAGGCACACCTGAGGCTGGTCAAAGAAGGCTTAAAAAAACGCAAGGAACTGTGGTTGCAAAGTAATGGTGGTGCAGGCAAACTTGCCTCTGAGGAAAGAGCTCGTAAGCTCTGAAACGCGTCAGGCAGCAGGACAGGAGAGATCAGAGAAGTAATGCCTGTTCTTTTGAATTAAAGGATTCTGTTGAATCACCAGCTGGAGGAGTGCGTGTCCATATGCAGGGGCATGTTTTGGAGAAGATTTAAGCACGGTGAGCCCAGCCGTGGGAAGGTCGCACCGCCCTTCAGGAATATCGGAGGGGCTCGTCTTTCCTGGAATCTGCGGGTGAAATTGACGGCGCAGCTGGTTCGTAACTAATGGGAACAGGATTCTACTCTGAGGCCCACTGGAGGGCAAAAATTAGTCCTGGAAATAATTTGTATTGCACACGAAGCCACCGGAGGCTAAAAAACTAACTGAATTAAACTACATGTTCCAGTGTGCACTGCGCAAGGGAAACAACGGAAAGGCACACCTGAGGCTGGTCAAAGAAGGCTTAAAAAAACGCAAGGAAATGTGGTTGCAAAGTAATGGTGGTGCAGGCAAACTTGCCTCTGAGGAAAGAGCTCGTAAGCTCTGAAACGCGTCAGGCAGCAGGACAGGAGAGATCAGAGAAGTAATGCCTGTTCTTTTGAATTAAAGGATTCTGTTGAATCACCAGCTGGAGGAGTGCGTGTCCATATGCAGGGGCATGTTTTGGAGAAGATTTAAGCACGGTGAGCCCAGCCGTGGGAAGGTCGCACCGCCCTTCAGGAATATCGGAGGGGCTCGTCTTGCCTGGAATCTGCGGGTGAAATTGACGGCGCAGCTGGTTCGTAATTAATGGGAACAGGATTCTACTCTGAGGCCCACTGGAGGGCAAAAATTAGTCCTGGAAATAATTTGTAATGCACACGAAGCCACCGGAGGCTAAAAAACTAACTGAATTAAACTACATGTTCCAGTGTGCACTGCGCAAGGGAAACAACGGAAAGGCACACCTGAGGCTGGTCAAAGAAGGCTTAAAAAAACGCAAGGAACTGTGGTTGCAAAGTAATGGTGGTGCAGGCAAACTTGCCTCTGAGGAAAGAGCTCGTAAGCTCTGAAACGCGTCAGGCAGCAGGACAGGAGAGATCAGAGAAGTAATGCCTGTTCTTTTGAATTAAAGGATTCTGTTGAATCACCAGCTGGAGGAGTGCGTGTCCATATGCAGGGGCATGTTTTGGAGAAGATTTAAGCACGGTGAGCCCAGCCGTGGGAAGGTCGCACCGCCCTTCAGGAATATCGGAGGGGCTCGTCTTGCCTGGAATCTGCGGGTGAAATTGACGGCGCAGCTGGTTCGTAATTAATGGGAACAGGATTCTACTCTGAGGCCCACTGGAGGGCAAAAATTAGTCCTGGAAATAATTTGTAATGCACACGAAGCCACCGGAGGCTAAAAAACTAACTGAATTAAACTACATGTTCCAGTGTGCACTGCGCAAGGGAAACAACGGAAAGGCACACCTGAGGCTGGTCAAAGAAGGCTTAAAAAAACGCAAGGAACTGTGGTTGCAAAGTAATGGTGGTGCAGGCAAACTTGCCTCTGAGGAAAGAGCTCGTAAGCTCTGAAACGCGTCAGGAATCAGGACAGGAGAGATCAGAGAAGTAATGCCTGTTCTTTTGAATTAAAGGATTCTGTTGAATCACCAGCTGGAGGAGTGTGTGTCCATATGCAGGGGCATGTTTTGGAGAATATATACATATATATATATCAAAAATGTCGCCAAAAATTCTAATCAAATGTATACTTTAAAAATTCACAAATTCCAATGTTTCATAAAAGTGAATAACATAAAATATGTTCAGCAAAGCCATTAAAAAAAAGTGTCTTTGAAACTTTTTTAAACATTGTTCAGGACACAGAATGCAACTATAGGAGCCACCACAAGGGGTCCACGCACTCCAGCTCAAATCGCCCAATGTCAAAAGTGACTTCAACTAGAACCTACAATTAGAGCATTCATGCCACAATTCTAGTTGTGTAGTGAGTACACATTCTTGGAAATTACAAGTTTTGCAGCATTTATCATGACAGTATAAGATTGGGCAATCCAAATACATTCAGCAGAGATAGTGTGCTTTCATCTTACTAACAAAGTCTTGCTTTCTGTGTTCGTGAATCTGTAAAGCGCAGTTAGACAGGCCTCTTAGTCACCATAATATAAAATGATTCTTCATAACATCCTCTAAGATCAACTTTATCATTTAAATCTATCTCATTACATTTTTCTTTAAAAGCAAGACAGTTATACTTTTTTTTACGTTCACAAACATCAAATATATATTCATGAACATTAAACAGCAAAACAATATTATACTAACAAAATTTAGTGTGATCACTTTTAAACCATTTGGCTTTCAAGAGAACACCTAAGACAGGTTAATGAAAACTACACAGTCTACAGCAATCTAAAATAGAGGAAACCATTGAAGATATTACAATCGTATTCACTCCTGACTACTTTGTCAACCAGATTAAGGTGCCGATCACGATCCGGTAAAAACCGGGTACGAACCGTCGGACGGAGCATATTCTCCGTCCGACGCGTACCCGGTCGTCAATTTCTACAAACAAGGAATTACGATTCGCACGGGTACACCATGACCGTACGATTCGTAAAAAAGTCCGACCGAACAAAAAAACACCTACCAATGCGATCCGGGAAAGTGCCGACCTGACGTCGGGACGCTCGCAGCCAGCCATTCACGACCCAGGAATCACGATTCGCACCGACGTCACCCCGCACGGTGAATATTTTGCGGCAGCCAAAAACTGCCGGGAAATCAGGACGACGCGAACAAGGACCACCAGTACGCGACGGACAGACGACGACGCGAACAAGGAGGACCAGTACGTGACGGACACACAGGACGACGCCACCAAGGAGGACCCGTACGCGACAGGACGACGCGATTGGAGTACCAGTACGCGACGGACAGACATGGACCCGAACCTACGAGTCATCCCTGCCCTCATAGCAGTCCACCTGCTCTACAGGCACCGACGCAGACGCCGCAGAAGGTCAGAATAACTAAGGGAGGGGGGAAAGTGGGGTGGGGTGGGGGTGGCACGACCAGGGCAGACCACAAAACAACCACATAAGTCACACATGGCCTGGACATACCTGACTCCCATGCCCTGGTCACCACGAGGGGGTGGGGGTGTGTCCTGATAAGCCAGCGACCGCCACAACGGAAGTCCGTCACCACGCGAACCGGCAACACAACCAGACAGGTACGTCCCGTACCCACGCCTCAAGAGCGTGGGTACGAGTCGTACCACGCCCACACACACGTCACCCCAACAATGGCGGGACGGATCGTACCCACGTGGCAAAGGCCTGGGTACGGCCCGCACAAGCATCACATAGCGTGGGGACGGATATGTACGGACCCTACCCCCACCCGCGTATGCATGGAGCGTACCCCCACCCCAACAGTGTAAGTACGACTCGAACCCTCACCCGCGGACGTACGGACCGTATCCCCCATGCCAACAGTGGAAGTACGACCCGTACCCCCACCCGCGTATGCATGGAGCGTACCCCCCATGCCAACAGTGTAAGTACGACCCGTACCCCCACCCGCGTATGCATGGAGCGTACCCCCCACCCCAACAGTGTAAGTACGACTCGAACCCTCACCCGCGGACGTACGGACCGTACCCCCACCCCCACCAGTGTAAGTACGACCCGTACCCCCACCCGCGTATGCATGGAGCGTACCCCCCATGCCAACAGTGTAAGTACGACCCGTACCCTCACCCGCGTATGCATGGAGCGTAACCCCCATGCCAACAGTGTAAGTACGACCCGTACCCCCACCCGCGTATGCATGGAGCGTGCCCCCCACCCCAACAGTGTAAGTACGACTCGAACCCTCACCCGCGGACGTACGGACCGTACCCCCACCCCCACCAGTGTAAGTACGACCCGTACCCCCACCCGCGTATGCATGGAGCGTACCCCCCATGCCAACAGTGTAAGTACGACCCGTACCCTCACCCGCGTATGCATGGAGCGTAACCCCCATGCCAACAGTGTAAGTACGACCCGTACCCCCACCCGCGTATGCATGGAGCGTGCCCCCCACCCCAACAGTGTAAGTACGACTCGAACCCTCACCCGCGGACGTACGGACCATACCCCCACCCCCACCAGTGTAAGTACGAGCCGTACCCCCACCCGCGTATGCAAGGAGCGTACCCCCCACCCCAACAGTGTAAGTACGACTCGAACCCTCACCCGCGGACGTACGGACCGTACCCCCACCCCCACCAGTGTAAGTACGACCCGTACCCCCACCCGCGTATGCAAGGAGCGTACCCCCCACCCCAACAGTGTAAGTACGACTCGAACCCTCACCCGCGGACGTACGGACCGTACCCCCACCCCCACCAGTGTAAGTACGACCCGTACCCCCACCCGCGTATGCATGGAGCGTACCCCCCATGCCAACAGTGTAAGTACGACACGAACCCTCACCCGCGTATGCATGGAGCGTACCCCCCACCCCAACAGTGTAAGTACGACCCGTACCCTCACCTCGAATGCATGGAGCGCACCCACACCGTGTATGTCCCAAGCGTACATATCCAGAAATTGGAGGTGTGTGTGCAGAGTCCTCCCAGCAGTGCCCAGAGACAGGAGGGTGTGTGCAGAGTCCTCCCAGCAGTGCCCTGAGACAGGAGGGGTGGGTGCAGAGTCCTCCCAGCAGTGTCCAGACCCAGGAGGGGTGTGTGCAGAGTCCCCCCAGCAGTGTCCAGACCCAGGAGGGGTGTGTGCAGAGTCCTCCCAGCAGTGCCCAGAGACAGGAGGGGTGGGTGTGGAGTCCTCCCAGCAGTGCCCTGAGACAGGAGGGGTGGGTGCAGAGTCCTCCCAGCAGTGCCCTGAGACAGGAGGGGTGGGTGTGGAGTCCTCCCAGCAGTGCCCTGAGACAGGAGGGGTGGGTGCAGAGTCCTCCCAGCAGTGCCCTGAGACAGGAGGGGTGGGTGTGGAGTCCTCCCAGCAGTGCCCTGAGACAGGAGGGGTGGGTGTGGAGTCCTCCCAGCAGTGCCCTGAGACAGGAGGGGTGGGTGTGGAGTCCTCCCAGCAGTGCCCTGAGACAGGAGGGGTGGGTGCAGAGTCCTCCCAGCAGTGCCCTGAGACAGGAGGGGTGGGTGTGGAGTCCTCCCAGCAGTGTCCAGACCCAGGAGGGGTGTGTGCAGAGTCCTCCCAGCAGTGCCCTGAGACAGGAGGGGTGGGTGTGGAGTCCTCCCAGCAGTGCCCAGAGACAGGAGGGGTGGGTGTGGAGTCCTCCCAGCAGTGCCCTGAGACAGGAGGGGTGGGTGCAGAGTCCTCCCAGCAGTGCCCTGAGACAGGAGGGGTGGGTGTGGAGTCCTCCCAGCAGTGCCCTGAGACAGGAGGGGTGGGTGCAGAGTCCTCCCAGCAGTGCCCTGAGACAGGAGGGGTGGGTGTGGAGTCCTCCCAGCAGTGCCCTGAGACAGGAGGGGTGGGTGTGGAGTCCTCCCAGCAGTGCCCTGAGACAGGAGGGGTGGGTGTGGAGTCCTCCCAGCAGTGCCCTGAGACAGGAGGGGTGGGTGCAGAGTCCTCCCAGCAGTGCCCTGAGACAGGAGGGGTGGGTGTGGAGTCCTCCCAGCAGTGTCCAGACCCAGGAGGGGTGTGTGCAGAGTCCTCCCAGCAGTGCCCTGAGACAGGAGGGGTGGGTGTGGAGTCCTCCCAGCAGTGCCCTGAGACAGGAGGGGTGGGTGCCCATCACTCCCAGCAGTGCCCTGATACAGGAGGGGTGTAACACATGTGTGTGAGGCCAGAATTATCCACATGCATACTGGCTACAAGGGAACATGTCCCCATGAACTCATGTCAACAGACTCCACACACAAGTACAGTGATCACCAAGGATGCCACGATTGTCGCAGGTGGAGACATGGCCCTGCATGCATGGCCAAAGTAGAAGGGCTCCGTCACACACACAGCTCATGTAGACACAGCTCTGCGCTAAACATTGGGAACACCCTGCAGGGAAGAAAGCTGGGTACACAGAGGAAGGAATACACCCTGGGACAAGTGCACCATGCAGTAACTGCTTACATGAACAAAGAAAGTTAGCCAACACCTTGTGATGGCACACAGATCACAGGGTCCCACCAATGAGCAGTACACTACTACACATCCCACACACCCAAACCCTTACACACCACCCAAAACCATGTAGCAGCCCCACCAACACCAATACCAGCATAGCAGTAGTGTGATAATGAAAACAAAATTAAGCTTTATTCAGCATGAGCACAATGTCCGTGGATCGCAGGCAGTTCAATCTTCACAAAGCCCATAGGGCAGTCAATGATTCTCAGCTGGATGGGGGACACAGTGGGATGCGTGTCCCCTACATTGCCTGCACAGTCAAATGGCATCGTCTTCCACACTGGTGAGGGCATCAGGGGGGGGGGAAGCAACAGGCACCGCAGGGACATCAGGGCAAAGGGGAGGCGTTGTGGGTGCAGGGATGGAGGACTCCACCACAGGGGGTGGGTCAGTGCCAAAGGCGGAGGCCAGGATGGCACTACACACCTTTGCAAGGTCCTCCAGGGAGTCCCCTGCACCCGAAGGGACCTCAGGCCCCAAGGAGGGGGGGGGGTCAGAGGGATGGGTCGCAGCACCACCGGGGGAGGGTGGAGACAGGGGGGGAGACTCAACCACCCTGACCGGGGACCTCCTTGACCGCTTGCGTGGTGGTGTAACTGTGGGGCTCAGGGACAGAGCGGCCATGAAGGTGTCCTTGGGGGAGATGTGGCCAGGAGAGCTGAGGGGAGGGGATTTGGAGGGAGTGGACTGGGTGGAATGCGGACTCCCACTATGGCTGCGTGTCACACGTTTGCCCCCCGACCCAGTGGGTGTGCCTACCTCACCCTGTGTGTGCGTGTCAGGAGGAGTGCGGTGGACCTTCCCTGCTGGTGTGGTGCCCGTGTCTGTTGATGTGGGTGCATGGCGACGTCTGGGTGTACGTGGGACAGGCATGGGAGTGGGAAGTGTGGATGGGGCAGGGGTAGGTGGGGGGAGGTCGCGCTGCAGGAGACCCACTGCTGCAGTCAGTGTGGAGTCGATGGACCTCAGCAAGTTGCGTTGGTCAGCCTGCGATGAATGAATGCCCTCCAAGAAAGCCTCGATGTTGGTGAGGGTTTTGCCGTGGGCATGGAGGACATTAAGGATCGCAGCCTGACCAACCTGCAGTTGCCGCTGGATGTCCACAGACTCTGCATTGGCGGCAGCAGTGGAGACAGGGGCAGGGGGTGCGGTGCCTGGCAGGAAGGAGACATGCTGTGACCGGGCACGCTGGGAAGGGACACGAGCAAGTGGGAGGCGGCTGGTGGAAACTGAGGGGGCGGTGCGAGGTGTTGTTCCGCTGTCAGCTGCTGGTGCAGCCTCCGCCCACTCGGAGACATCGTCCCCGGACCTGTCAGCTTCGTAGTCTGATGTGCCAGTCGACAGGTCCTCGGCCACACTCTCCTCCGCCTCTGTACCACTCGATGTGCCAGACCCGATGTCACGGCTGGCACTGGTGCTCGGTCCCTCCGCCTGGTCTGTGTCCATGTCTCCCTCTGTGTCCCCCGACGATGCTGTGGGCAGGGTGGAGAGACAGAAATAATCAGACATCTGTACACATCTGTCACATGAGTCCAATCCACATAGGTAACATTGCATGGCCTGAAAAGGAAGATCCCTAACATCTACTGAACAGGGTGCCGATGTAGGGCATGAAACACACAGTTGGTTGAGCCACCATGCCACTGAAATACCATGGAGAGCATGAGACAATAGCTAAACACAGGAAAAGGAGTCTGACATAGCACCCAGGCCCTGGGGACAATCCAGCACTGCATCTGCACCACACAGCGTTGGCGAAAATACCGATGACCAGGGACCATATCCATGAACTTGAGACACATGCTGCATAGGTAATGCTGAAAACATGCACAACATGACTCTGTCACTGCACATTGCGTGTGTGTCCAGACACATCACACACTGCCCAGACCCAGCAAGTGGTAATCAGGATTTAACACATAGGCATTGCCCGCCCCAACAAGACCCTACACGAGGCAAATTGTTGAGACACAGGTGGCACCAACATCTCATAGTCTGGGTGATACACACAGGGGCAGGCAAAAAGCGAGATTGAACGCCAAACAGCCAAGGTGCGCCTGTACAAATAATGTGGTACCAGTGCCCATCCTCAGATGAGTATAGCAAGACACACAGGCACTGGCAACTGTGAGTATGAAGAAGGACAATCAGGTCAGGCTGCACAGTGGACACCTGTACAAAATAGCACGTCTATATACATGGTGACAGGGGACAATGGCAGAGAGCACAACTTGCGCTGTAGACACTGACAGTGGCCACGTTTATGATGACACATACACCACTGAGGAAAAGGTGCCCCAGGGGACAGTAGTGGGCACGCAACTACATGCTACTGAATGGTAATGACTGCAACACACGTCACCATCCCTGCACTATGTGTATCGCACACTCATGCACATCATGTCACAGGCCACTACATGGGACATGCGCGCTGTAAGGCATGACACATGAGAGACCAACTCCCATGTCTGGAGTCAGCATCAGTGCCAACTGATATGGAACCCACATGCAGTGAACTTGACAGTGCACAGGCAATGTCCCACAACCTGTTACACACCACCCCCACACATGATGCTACAGACATTGTTCCCGTGGACAAAGCGCCAGCCTACATTACCCTGTGGAGGAGTGACTACACACAGACCAGGGAACACATTGCAAGGAGGGGAAGGGTGGCAGGGGCACAGCGCTATACTGGGGCAAACAGGATCTGCACAGCACCTTTAAACCCTGCCAGTGAATTCATGCTACTGTGCCCTTACAAATGCCGGTGACACACAACAAACACACATGTACCTACCCCCTTCCGGCTGCTGCATCGCCTGTAAGCGCCTCTCCAGGTCTGGAAAGACCACCGGCAGCACACGCCTGTGGAGGTGGCTCAGACGGCGGCGGCCGCGGTTCTTGTGGCTCTCAGGTGAGTCCCCCAGCAGGAGCCGTGCAATCCTCCGCGTCCAGCACCGGATATCCTGCCAGCGTTTCCTCACCTGGGGCAGGCTCCGCCTCCGACCATCCACACGCCTCACGGCACTGACGGCGGTCAGCCAGATCTGCTCCTTGGCAGTGGCGCCCACCTGTGAGGTAGAACAAGTGACACCACATCAATACACCAGCCACATGTCACAGAGAGACATATGGGTACAAATTAGCTGGTTACAACAAGGCATGTCATGCAGCCAACGCATTGCACCTTTGTCATAGGGACATCATCCCCTGTTGAGGGGAAAAAGCACTACGTGCCACAGTGGGTACACAGGTGGAATGATGGCAATGTCACAATCAATGATCAAGGCTCACACTGTGCATCACACCCACCCCTCCTGTCTCAGGGCACTGCTGTTAGTGATAGGCACACACCCCTCCTGTCTCAGGGCACTGCTGGGAGCACACTGTACCCACCCCTCCTGTCTCAGGGCACTGCTGGGAGCACACTGTACCCACCCCTCCTGTCTCAGGGCACTGCTGGGAGCACACTGTACCCACCCCTCCTGTCTCAGGGCACTGCTGGGAGCACTCTGTACCCACCCCTCCTGTCTCAGGGCACTGCTGTGAGTGATAGGCCCCCACCCCTCCTGTCTCAGGGCACTGCTGGGAGACATCAGGCACCCCCCCCTGGGTCCCCCCCGACAGTACATGGCATGTGTGTTACACCTGGACGCAATGGCAGAAGTCACAGTCACAACATAGGGACAGTCTGTGGCAGTGGCCTATGCACTCACCTGATACCCTGGTCGCCCATACAGCATGGGGTACTGTGGGAGGATCACATCCAGCAGAGCCATGTTCTCCTCCAGGGTGAATGGCTGTGTCCTCTCCACAGCCCTTGACATGGTTCCAGGGAATCAGTAGCAGCAGCTGGGTCGACGAATGCAAAGATGTGCAGGCAAGTGCTCCCTCATGGGACCTGGCTGCCTTATATGTGCCCTTCTGCCCAGTCTCATGCACAGGAGTACAGAGAGATTGGTCACTCACATTTGCATCCTATGTTTCCACCAATCCCTACAAACCTAGCAGTCTGTGTGTTCTCTATCGGTTTCATTCTCCTGCATGATGTCAGCCCCACAAACAAATTGCAACAAAGTAGAAGAATTCCAACTGACTTCTGCTGTGCACCTTCCAGAACAATTTCGAATTTTGAACTTGGTCTCCATGACAACCAGCATGCATGTAGGCCTTAATACTTGTCCCCTATGTAATTTGGAGCATCACACACAGGTACGGTGCGTGTGGGGGCCCTAGGGCACCCCAAATGCATGGCAACGGCCCGTACATGCATGCCTACCCTCTCCATCACTATGGGTCTGCACGCGTATGCGTACCCGTAGTGGTACGGACCGTACACTCGCATCTACGCTCTCTATCACTATGGGTCTGCACGCGTATGCGTACCCGTAGTGGTACGGACCGTACACTCACATTTACGCTCTCCATCACTATGGGTCTGCACGCGTATGCGTACCCGTAGTGGTACGGACCGTACACTCGCATCTACGCTCTCCATCAATATGGGTCTGCACGCGTATGCGTACTCGTAGTGACAGTGAGCGTAGATGCGAGTGTACGGTCCGTACCACTACGGGTACGCATACGCGTGCAGACCCATAGTGATAGTGAGCGTAGATGCGAGTGTACGGTCCGTACCACTACGGGTACGCATACACGTGCAGACCCATAGTGATAGTGAGCGTAGATGCCAGTGTACGGTCCGTACCACTACGGGTACGCATACGCGTGCAGACCCATAGTGATAGTGAGCGTAGATGCGAGTGTACGGTCCGTACCACTACGGGTACGCATACGCGTGCAGACCCATAGTGATAGTGAGCGTAGATGCGAGTGTACGGTCCGTACCACTACGGGTACGCATACGCGTGCAGACCCATAGTGATAGTGAGCGTAGATGCGAGTGTACGGTCCGTACCACTACGGGTACGCATACGCGTGCAGACCCATAGTGATAGTGAGCGTAGATGCGAGTGTACGGTCCGTAACACTACGGGTACGCATACGCGTGCAGACCCATAGTGATAGGGCCGTACACTCGCATCTACGCTCTCTATCACTATGGGTCTGCACGCGTATGCGTACCCGTAGTGGTACGGACCGTACACTCACATTTACGCTCTCCATCACTATGGGTCTGCACGCGTATGCGTACCCGTAGTGGTACGGACCGTACACTCGCATCTACGCTCTCCATCAATATGGGTCTGCACGCGTATGCGTACTCGTAGTGACAGTGAGCGTAGATGCGAGTGTACGGTCCGTACCACTACGGGTACGCATACGCGTGCAGACCCATAGTGATAGTGAGCGTAGATGCGAGTGTACGGTCCGTACCACTACGGGTACGCATACGCGTGCAGACCCATAGTGATAGTGAGCGTAGATGCGAGTGTACGGTCCGTACCACTACGGGTACGCATACGCGTGCAGACCCATAGTGATAGTGAGCGTAGATGCGAGTGTACGGTCCGTACCACTACGGGTACGCATACGCGTGCAGACCCATAGTGATAGTGAGCGTAGATGCGAGTGTACGGTCCGTACCACTACGGGTACGCATACGCGTGCAGACCCATAGTGATAGTGAGCGTAGATGCGAGTGTACGGTCCGTACCACTACGGGTACGCATACGCGTGCAGACCCATAGTGATAGGGCCGTACACTCGCATCTACGCTCTCTATCACTATGGGTCTGCACGCGTATGCGTACCCGTAGTGGTACGGACCGTACACTCACATTTACGCTCTCCATCACTATGGGTCTGCACGCGTATGCGTACCCGTAGTGGTACGGACCGTACACTCGCATCTACGCTCGCCATCACGATGGGTACACATACGGCAGCACTCCCACAGTGATTTGGGAACATGCACAGGCCCTCTCAGCAGCAGTACGGCGGATTTTACACATCACTGTGGTGATAGGCGACACACATGTAGGAATAGGGCGGACATACTTGTCCATGGATGGACATACTTGTCCAGGAATGGACATCAAGGCATCGTCTGTGCATTACCACATGTGTGGGGCACAGGTGTCACAGGCTGTGATGTGGAACATGCCTCCTGAGTGGAGAAGGCACCAGATGTATGATGAGATGTGTACATGTGTACTGTGTGAGGGTGCAATGTGTGCCAGGCATGCCCTTGACTCCTTTGACATGTGTGCATGTGGGACTGCGCACTTGGGGTGAGCGTCACTGGCATGGCACCGACACCAACACACGGAAGTGTCCCATGATGCCAGGTACAGGGGTCATGACACATGACTTATCACTACCCACAGTGCACAATGTGACTATGCCATATATGTGTCCGGGATTTACATCAGGTTGATGTTGTAGCACCCTCAAAAGCTGCAGCCGTTGCAGCAACCAACATGTGGCTGTGTGTAGATTGTCATTGCACACTGTTCCCAACACCATGCCACATGTGTTCTCGGATGTGAGGTGCACATGTATGCAAGGGACACGGAGTAGCGTGACAAGGCCATGTCAGCAAACTCACAAGGAATGTGTGGTGAGTCATGACATGTGCACCTTCATGGCAAGGTGTGTGGGCTGGACTAGTGTAATGTCATGTGACCTGTGGCTCAAGTGTTCCGCTGCCAGTCTCTGCAATCGGCATCACACTTCTGCTGATGTGTGGGTGTATGTCACTCCTGTCTTGCGTCGGGCAGTGCACTTGCACTGGGACACAGCTATTTCCATGGCGTGGCATGGGGAGGTTCTCAATCACCGTGTGTAGCTGGGTCTTGGAAGGAGTGTCACCTTGCATCCATACGTGTCCTGGGCATGTAGCACATGCCTGACTCCCTATGTGGCATGTGTGTATTGCCAGATTTACATGTGCTCAGTAGACATGAGTTGTTCTCGTAGTGCACTCACTCTTCCTTGTCACTTCCAAATTACTGCAGAGCGCCTCCTGTTGCCCGAAGAATTCCAGACTTGGCCACCATGCAGGAGAATGACAGGATCCGGCTCTACCGCTTCACCCAACCGTTGATTCTGGAGCTGACGGCGAGACTGGCACCACACCTGCAACCGCAGCACAGGTATCCTACGGCACTGACACCCCAGCTGAAGGTAATGGCTGCCCTACATTTCCTTGCCACGGGTACCTTCCAAAATACCATAGCTCATGTTGGTGGCATGTCCCAGAGCATGTTCAGCGGTGTGCTGCATGATTTCTTGGAGGCCATGTTGATTCACCTGGATGACTTCATCAAGTTCCCAACCCCTGAACAGATGACTGAGGTCAAGCGTGGTTTCTATGCCCTGGGAGGGATGCCCCATGTCATTGGGTCCATAGATGGGACACATGTAGGTTTGGTACCACCACACGCACGGAAGGTGGCGTACCGCAATCGGAAGCACTACCACTCCATCAATGCCCTTGTGGTGTGTCTGTCCAACATGGTGATTTCACATGTCTGTGCTCGTTTCCCAGGATCAGCACACGATGCCTACATCATGAGGCGTAGCGGGATGCCTGATATGATGATGCAGCTGCGCAACGAACGAGCATGTGTTGTTGGTGGGTACAGTCTGTCTGTCCTGTATTCTGTTTGGCCGAGCAGCACTACCGCTTCGCCAGTTCTAACGATATCCATGTGCTTTCCATTTAGGGGACGCTGGCTATCCCAACATGCCTTGGCTGCTGACACCTCTCCGCAACCCCATCACGCCGGCCCAGCTCCGCTACAACACCGCCCATGGCCGGACAAGGCGAGTGATAGAGAGGACGTTTGGCATGCTGAAGAGCCGATTCCGGTGCCTCCACAAGACCGGCGGCGCACTCCCATATGCCCCGGCAAAGGTTTGCAAGATCTTCATGGTCTGCTGCATGCTGCACAACATGGCAGTTGAAAGAGCTGTGCCACTCATCCTGAATCAACATGACGAGGACCATCCACCCGTGGAGGACGAAGGGCTTGGCAATGGGGCTAGTGATGTGGAGGATGTGGAGCCGCAAGAGGACATCCGGACTCGGCTCATACGCGACTTCTTTGCTTAGTGGTGAGTACCAGTGTCTGAGTGTGCACGCCTTGGTCCCCGTGTGGCATGTGTTGTGATGTGTGTGTCCACCTGCATGTATGGCACGTGAGTCAGAGGTGTGTGTGGGTGTGTCACTGGAGTGATGGTGGCAGTGATGGTAGTATTTCCCCAGTCATAATTGTGACCTAGCATGTTGTCATCCATACATGTGTCGAGTCAATGCACATGCAAGTGGCTGTGCTTTTTGTGGCTGACTTCTTGTGTGTCTCTCTTCCCCAGGTACCTGCGCATGCCATCTGCTGGTTGCATTGTTGTGGCACTGCTATTCCTCATGGACATGGCATCGTGGGCTGACTCAGCGTTACAGGCACGGACACGTTTGGAAGTCTCCATGGGGTAAGGGATGCATCTGGGGTGTATTGGGTGTGGCAGTTGTTCACGATGTGTGCACACTGCCCAGGTCGGGGTTTGGTTCCTCTGCAGTCATGTGGCATCCCCATGGGACACGACATGCAGCTGGGTACACCAGAATAGATGGGCTGCCTGGTTGTCAGTCATCAGTGATGGGATGGTGGATTGTGATGATGGCATCAATGTGTGTGACACTGCCCTCGGACACATACGGTTGACATTGGCTTGACATGGCGTGGGACTTCCACATCAGCGGATCTATGGTGTATGGCAGGCTCTCCGTGTGCAGCTGTGGGTATTTAGCTGTTAGCCGACGCTTGTGTGCCAGTACCATGGCTATCACGCATTTGTGCTGCAGAAGGGGGGTGCCAGTGTTTGAGCCACATGTTACTCCACATGATGTGTTCATGTGTACTTCAAGTTGCCTCTGCAATCCCAAAAACATGACTATTAAAGGTGTCCCTATGCCTCCAAGGTGCCTCTGCTCAGTCAATGCTGGTGTGTTGGCACGGTGCATCCTGCATGTCTGGCATGGTATTCCCAGATTGTGGCTATGTGTCAATGTGTCGAGTGGCAAGATGCAAGCTGTGTGTGTGTGCTGAGACTGTGTATTGGGCATGATGTCCATGACTGTGTGGGTAGTGTGACATGTGCCATCCCCATGCATCCAACGTTGTCCAGGCCCCCATTCTCTGCATCCACCGGACTCAAGCTTGCAGGACATGGTTCTGCCACCTGTCTACACGTACCTGGGTGCCCCCCAGGACACGGGCCAGGTTCCCTGACCTCTGCGCATGACTGTTGCTGTACTCAATGTGTCTGTCAGCACGGTTGTTCGGCCACCCCCTCAGCTGGTTCTGCACATCACGGGTGTGTATGGTGCTCCATGTCTGTCTTGCCTAATAAACTGTGACCCATGTGTCCTGTGCCAGACTCAGGCCCCAGGGTGTGGATGGTTGAAGTGAACAGATGACTCAGGCATGTTTAGACTGTACAAGACACATGTTAGGTAATAATGCTACCAGCAGGCATCTACTCTTAATAGTGTGATTTATTAGGGGGGGGGGGGGGACAAAGTGGGGGGCTTTCCGGGATTAGGGAATCCAAAGTTCAGTAGGGGAGTTGGTGTCCTTGCCATTGGAAATCCTCAGAGTCCATGCCACAGTCTTTGTCAACATTGGTCAGCCAGTGACCAGCAGGGCCATGTGGCAGAGAATGTCTCTTGATGCTGTGATGCTGTTGCTCCAGTGGGCCAGGTGCCAGGCCAGGTGTCCTGGGCGATGGTGATGTAGCAGCCACCCTCACGGTCCTTTCCGTGGACGACCCGGCTTCCTGCGGGGAACCTCAGCAGCAGGCCGTGACGACGTCTGGGATGCTCCGTCGGATGTTTCCTCCTCCTCCTCATGATCCCTCCCTGTGGGTGGTGATGTTCTCCGCCTTCTGGCACAGGGAGGGTCGGCCATGGTGTCGGCCATCCGACGGAGTTCAGCGTGAATCCCCTGGGACGCCGTCACTTGCTCAGCCTGTCTGTCCTCCATCCTCCGTTGGTGTAGCTGTAGACAGGCTATTAGCTCCGCATGTTGCTGGGCCTGCTGGACCTTGATCCCCTCGAGGACGGACACAACCTGGGCCATGCCCGTGGTGTCCTGCCGGTATGAGTCCAGGATGTTACGGACATGTGAAAATACCGGATCCCCAGCCAACTGGTCAGGCTCGCGCCTCCGCCGTCCTCCACTCCCACCACCCCTGCCCACTTGCGTCTGGCCTGCACTTGTGGGCACATCGGGTCTCCGGGACCCCTGAGGGGTGGCATTGGCGTTGTCGCCTGCCTCCTCCTGGGTGCCCGGGACACCGTGTCCCTCCTGGCGAGCCTGGCTGCATTGTGGTGTTGGGGCAGGGATCCTGGGTGTCTCCTGGGAAGTGGCAGGAGTGGGGGTGGTGGTTGGCACGGTTGTACCTGACGCAGGTGCTGCAGGTGGTTGGACACCAGAGGGGCCAGGTCGCTCGGGGTCGTCCGCAGAGTGGTGAGAGTGGTCGCTGCCGGTGGGATCGGTCTCCTGCAGATCCGGGTCCTGTGAGTGTTCCCCCCCAGTGTTGGGGGGTGCAGCACGACGTTGACCTGTGTGTGAGAGAGAAAATGTTAATTTTGATCCATGCAACATCCATGTTTCATCCGTTACAAAGTTGGCACATTTCCTCTTGGAATTAGGATCTGTCTTGCATTCCACTCACAGTGCACTTGTGCATGTGTGTGTCCCTTGGGCACCAATTTGGCCCCTTTAACTATGTGTGGCACAGTCTTACTTGCTGCGTCAAGTGTGACTGCAGTCAGCAGTGGAGTGTGCATGTGTGCCGAGCTATGCATTTGCGCCTTCCTTGTAGCACTGTACATGTGCACATGGAGTGGATCCACACACTCATATGATGCAGGTGGCTGTCCTTGTGCTCGTGTACAGGTTGTGACATGGCCCTGCGTTTTGCCATGATGAAGAGGGGGGGTTCTGGCACTGGCCACCCTTGTCTACATGCACGCAGTCCACCTGCTGACGAGCAGACATTCCCACACACCACAGGACTGATTTGCTCTCCCTGTGTCTCCCTCCTTCTCTGTCCCCCTCTCCCTCCCTCTCTGTCCCCCTCTCCCTCCCTCTGTGTCCCCCTCTCCCTCCCTCTGTGTCCCCCTCTCCCTCCCTCTGTGTCCCCCTCTCCCTCCCTCTGTGTGTCAGCCTCCTCCCTCTGTCCATCTTCCTGTGTCTCCCTCCCTCTGTGTCCCCCTCTCCCTCCCTCTGTGTGTCAGCCTCCTCCCTCTGTCCATCTTCCTGTGTCTCCCTCCCTCTCTGTCCCCCTCTCCCTCCCTCTCTGTCCCCCTCTCCCTCCCTCTGTGTGTCAGCCTCCTCCCTATGTCCGTCTCCCTCCCTCTCAGTCCCCCTCTCCCTCCCTCTGTGTCCCCCTCTCCCTCCCTCTCTGTCCCCCTCTCCCTCCCTCTGTGTGTCAGCCTCCTCCCTCTGTCCGTCTCCCTCCCTCTCAGTCCCCCTCTCCCTCCCTCTGTGTCCCCCTCTCCCTCCCTCCGTGTGTCACCCTCTGTCACCTTGGCCCAGCTTCCTGGGCACACACTGTTAGCAGATCTTTGAGTGGCCCTTGGCCTGTTGATGTGAGTTTGTTTCTGATCTCCAGGCACCCATTTTGTCTGCTGTGTGTCTGTGCGCTGCTGCTGTGGTGGTGTGTGCTGCCACTCTTTCACACTGTTGGCTGTTCATTAGCTGCTGGCATGTGCAAAACAGTGCCTTCACCCCCATGTGTTGATGCAAGGCATCCGCCATTTGCTGGCAAGTCATTCCTGTGTTGGGACACAGTGTTTGTGTGGCTGTGACCTAGGCCATATGGGCAGAGGGCATTGTTGTCTGCTTTGGAGTCGCACTATGTGATTCTTGGTGCCCAGCCTCCCGCCATCCGGGTTACCGTGTCATGTGTTGTTGTCTTCTGTGGCCTGTGACTTGACATTGTCCAGCTGGGTGCATGGGGCATGGTGGCAGCAGTGGCATGTGCCTGCTCATGGAGTGTGGTTGAGTAATGCGATGGCTTGTGGTGGTTGCGTGCCTGTTATTAATTTTGGTTGTGGTTGCAGTTCCCCCCATGTGAGGTGCGTTGTTTGTGTACTCACCCGGGTCTCGGAGTCCTTCTACTCCTTCAACTGCCTCCACCGGCAGTATGGCCATCACCCTCTCCTCCCAGGGATGGTACTGTACGGGTCTGCGGGAGGGCCCTCCTCCGGTGGCGTTGGCCTGGTCGTGTTCCTCCTGTCTCTTGGCTCTGACCCTCCTCCGCAGATCGTACCACCTGTTCTGGCAATCCTGCTTGGTCCTCCTGGTGTCCGCAACAGCATTCACAGCATCGACGATGGTCTGCCACATGGCTGTTTTGGCTGCCTGGCTGGTGCTTCTGACCAATGTTCCAAAGATCTGTGGCTCGACTCTGAGGATTTGATCAACAAGGACCTCCAACTCTCGGTGACTGAACTTTGGATTCTTGGTAGTGGGCATGGTGAGGGGTGTGGGTGGGGATGGTGTGGGTGTGGGGGGTGTGTGGATGTTGGGGGGGGTGTGGATGGTTGTGTGTGTGTGTGAATGTGATGAGAGGGTGTTTGTGAGGGTGGTCGTGTGAAGGTGTGCAAGTGTAAGATGTGGTGTCGCTTGTAGTCTGGTTCTGTGGTGTCTGGCAGCAGTGGGTCTGTTGCAAAGGCTCATGGTTTGTGTGTGTGGGCCCTTTTTATTGGTCCATGGGTGGGTGTGGCAGTGTTTGAATTTTGGGTGGGTGTGTTATAAGGAGTGGTGGTGTATTGGGCCTCTGTTTGTTTTTGACAGTTGCAGGTCAGTGATTGTGTTATTTTAGTGGTTGTTGGCCATGTTTAGTGGCTGTGTGCCTTTCGAATGGTGTATTGTTGAGTTGTTTTGTTTTGTCCTTGTTGTGTACGTGCGTTTTGTGCGTGTGTACGGTGTGTACATGGGCCATTTGGTTGTACGATTTGGTCCTTGTGTGTGGCTTTGTACGACTCGTACATGCGGTTGTGATGTTGGGGCATGGGGTGCGCTCCGTACTTAGGAGGTTGTGTTGGGGGTGCGCCAGGAACGTACTGGGGTGGGGGTACGACTGGAACGTACTGGGGTGTACATAGACGGTGGTACGACACGTACAGGGGTGGGGGGGTGTACATTGACGGTGGTACGACACGTACTGGGGTGGGGGTACGACTGGAACGTACTGGGGTGTACATAGACGGTGGTACGACACGTACAGGGGTGGGGGGGTGTACATAGACGGTGTTACGACACGTACAGGGGTGGGGGGGTGTACATTGACGGTGGTACGACACGTACTGGGGTTGGGGTACGACTGGAACGTACTGGGGTGTACATAGACGGTGGTACGACACGTACAGGGGTGGGGGGGTGTACATAGACGGTGGTACGACACGTACAGGGGTGAGGGGGTGTACATTGACGGTGGTACGACACGTACTGGGGTGGGGGTACGACTGGAACGTACTGGGGTGTACATAGACGGTGGTACGACACGTACAGGGGTGGGGGGGTGTACATAGACGGTGTTACGACACGTACAGGGGTGGGGGGGTGTACATTGACGGTGGTACGACACGTACTGGGGTGGGGGTACGACTGGAACGTACTGGGGTGTACATAGACGGTGGTACGACACGTACAGGGGTGGGGGGGTGTACATAGACGGTGGTACGACACGTACAGGGGTGGGGGGGTGTACATTGACGGTGGTACGACACGTACTGGGGTGGGGGTACGACTGGAACGTACTGGGGTGTACATAGACGGTGGTACGACACGTACAGGGGTGGGGGGGTGTACATAGACGGTGTTACGACACGTACAGGGGTGGGGGGGTGTACATTGACGGTGGTACGACACGTACTGGGGTGGGGGTCCGACTGGAACGTACTGGGGTGTACATAGACGGTGGTACGACACGTACAGGGGTGGGGGGTGTACATAGACGGTGTTACGACACGTACAGGGGTGGGGGGGTGTACATTGACGGTGGTACGACACGTACAGGGGTGGGGGGTGTACATTGACGGTGGTACGACACGTACTGGGGTGGGGGTACGACTGGAACGTACTGGGGTGTACATAGACGGTGGTACGACACGTACAGGGGTGGGGGGGTGTACATAGACGGTGTTACGACACGTACAGGGGTGGGGGGGTGTACATTGACGGTGGTACGACACGTACAGGGGTGGGGGGGTGTACATTGACGGTGGTACGACACGTACTGGGGTGGGGGTACGACTGGAACGTACTGGGGTGTACATAGACGGTGGTACGACACGTACAGGGGTGGGGGGGTGTACATAGACGGTGTTACGACACGTACAGGGGTGGGGGGGTGTACATTGACGGTGGTACGACACGTACAGGGGTGGGGGGGTGTACATTGACGGTGGTACGACACGTACTGGGGTGGGGGTACGACTGGAACGTACTGGGGTGTTGGTAGACGGGGCTGTGACACGTACTGGGGTGGGGGTGTGGCTCGAACGTACTGGGGTGTAGGTACACGGGGGGTACGACACGTACTGGGGTGGGGGTGCGACTGGAACGTACTGGGGTGTACATAGACGGTGGTACGACACGTACAGGGGTGGGGGGGTGTACATTGACGGTGGTACGACACGTACTGGGGTGGGGGTACGACTGGTACGTACTGGGGTGTACATAGACGGGTGGGGGTATACATATACGGGGGTACGTGTCGGACGTACGGGGGCTGGGGGGAGTGTTGGGCGCGTATGCGGGCACATGTCTCCATGGTTGCTATTGGTGTTCGGTGCGGACGGTGTTTTTTCCATACGGTTGTAGGCTCGGACGCACGGGATGGATCGTGATTCCTCGGTCGGACTTGGATTTTTACGTTTGTAAGGTAAATCGTCCGAGGACGTGTCGGACACATTTTCCGACCCGAGGACGTGTGGGGAATGATTCCCGGTGCGGTTCGTATGGACTTTTTACCATGCGAATCGTGATTGCCAGTTCGTACGGCACTTGTACGATTCGTACGGTAAAAAGACCCGATACGAGTCGCACGGGGGAATTTTTTACCGGATCGTGATCGGCACCTAAGTGACCCTGCCACAGAGATCACAGCAAAGGGAACAAAAGTGAAATTTGTTTGAAAAAAAATAAAATTTAGATGGAGAATAAACGTTAATTTTTAGAATAGGTCACATAATATATTTATTTGGTGATGCGTCTTACTCCCCTCATGGCACGGGACGAGCAACTGATGCCATTAGCCCACATAATTTATTCTGTGGACACAGAATTAAACATTTTAATAACTTTTACAGTGGTTTATCCCAGAAGTGTTGTTGCTTTTGTATTCAGTGGTAGCATTTATGGGAGTTGCTGATGCTTGGTTGAACCCAACTGAATGCTGTGGATTGAGATGGATTATAAACATTCGGCAATAAACTCCACAAGCTTTGGTCAAATTAGAGCTGGATAGGATGCCTGCAATTAGCTTCAACGTTGAAAGGATTTCAGCCACTACTGGACAAGAGGAAAATAATGTTACATCTCATTGCATTGCTGCGTTATTTAATTTTTTATTATGTTTTTAATCAACTAGAAACAGAGGGCCTGATTCACAAAGGTAAACTGAGATCAGAGTTTATAGCTGATAAGGAAGAGTAAGGAATCAAGTGAAAAATAATACAGAAAGATAGAGGTTACTGAAGAAGGAAGCATTTATTATAAAACTAGAATTTTGTTTGAAAAAAATGTGACCTAAAAATTTGTGCTCAATGAAAACAATTAAACAATTACTTTCTATTTATAAATGTAATTGCGGAACTTTAAATTAACCACAAAAGACAACAGGGGCCTTCACTATAAAGCGAATTAAATGCCCCTCTTCAATATGGCTGCTGTAGTAAGCAGGGCACAGCTCAAGGAAAAGTACAAGCTCAGTACATGCGAGCTTGTGAATTTTAACAAATTAACTTATTTTAATGACGAAATTAGAAATGTAAATTATATTTACCAAGTGTTGCAAACCACAATAATAGAGTAGGGTCAATAAGTGGTAAATGAAAGAACAAAGAACCAGTGTAAGTATGGGAAAAAAGCTTTGTGACTTTTCAAAAAGTCATGAGCAAAGATCCAATATTGTATCAAAAGTCCATAGCATGGTCTACCAGAAAACAGTTGAAAAACATAAAGTAACTGTATAAACCCTAAAGATAAAAGGCAAAAGGGACAGTGAGAATTAGGAAGAAATGAAGAAGAGACAATTTTCAAAATGGAAAAAAGCGTGACGAAATGACAATGCTCATGAATTTACCTAAATGCAAGAGCAAAAAATCATGAGCAAAGTAAAACTTGCAAGTTTCAATAAAAAAAGGAAGACTAGACAGCCAAAAATAAACCAAAAAGGAACATGTACGAAAAGTGCTTTTGATAAGAACCTTTTGGAATAATTGAATAAATAGGTCGGTTACAATATATATTTAAAATAGTGATGTATGTTCTATAAGACAACACTTTTGCTAGGTGTCCTAAGGTGGACATGATCCTATCAATAGAAAACAGGAGAATACATTCTGATTACATGCAAAAAGGAATAAGTCTCAAACTATAGCTTTTGTGCAGGAAGGTATACCTTCCTGCCATAAAAAGTATCCTAACCACAATGAAGGAAGCCTTATAACATGATGCAAGATGCGGTGCCAGGCAGCCACAAGTGCGCCAGGAAGCAGAACTGTGCAATAGTTTTTGCAAATATGGTGTAAGGTAGGAATTATGCCCCCAAATCTATGGATCTCTTCAAACCTATAAAAGAGTTTTCTTTATGTCGATATTAGGCAAGTAGGAAGACTTGAGCCAGTGACAGGTTAGTTGCAATCGAAGGGGGATAAAGAGTGATTTATTTACTGAGTAGTGGAGCATAGATAAAGGACAGAGGGATAGAAACAAGTGTTTGCAAGTCAGAGGTGATGTTACAAAGTTAAGTTTAAAAGATCAACCAATAGGAGCTGGAAACATAGGATATGAAACTGAGAAGTATAATCTGACCATTTAACCTGGGCACAGCAGCCATTTTACAATGAGTATTCTCTGAATCGGATCAGTACTGATAACGATAATAAGCATTTGCAGTGCAATAGGTCTATCATCAGCTTGAGTTTAAGCTATTAGCATTGTAAATGACAGTGCCTTTTATTTATCTGTTTTGCTAAGTAACACATAAGTAAAAGGCATTGTCATTTACAATGCCAATAGCTCAAACGTTTGTAAATGTGAGACGTATTTCATTTCAAAGCAGCCACCATTCTCCCAGGCTGCATGGAAAGTGAAAGTACGCATGGCGCTCTGAATGTTGCAGGAAAGCATGTGGTGTCTGCAGTGGGAGAAACTCATTAAAGAAAATAGTACTTACATACTATATTAGACAGGTTGTGCAACAACAGAAGTAGAAGGGCAGTCTTCATGGGAGGTTACAAATGAAGACAAGGCAGTACTAAGCAGGGACTAACAAACCTATTAATGAATCAGAAGCCAGCGTTTATGAAGGATAATGACACAAGTCAATGAAAAATATGGACGGAGAGTGGGCGGGACTTCAAGTCCATACTCGAATACAGCATGCCTCGCGGAGTAGCGCATCTAAAGGAGCATCTGAAGACATTTTTAAAAGTTAACCCTGCCTGGAGTAGTATGAGAGGATTAAATACAAATTAGCAGGAGTAAAAAGAGTTACAGCAGCACCAGAGGCTTCGTCAAAAGTGTCAAAAAGATAGAAAAGGGAGCTTCAGAAATATTTTAAGGGAATTGGAATTGATTTATGCTTTGCTAAAAGTAGCAGATAAAACTAATTTCTTCTGCTGTAGATGGACGTCACCATTATAGTATTACTTCACTGTTCGTGTGTATGAGGGAGAGTTAGAACATGAAGGAGATCCCAGGTTCAGCTCAAGGGGGTGCTGGGGAAGGGTTGGTGTGTTCCACCCCCACCTAAAACTTGAATCCTATAGTAAGTAGTTGGGTACTTTCAGTAGAGAATAGTGAGTTAAGGTGTCTGTCGGATTTCACCTGGACGTTTTACATACACACAGACAAAAATACACACACATTCACTCTTTCGTCTTTGTTTTGAAGGTCTTAAAAAATGTTGGTTAGTTTGAAAAATATTGTTTTTTAACTACCCCTAACAATATGCACTACCCCTTAGGCCCCCCTCACTCTGCTTCTCATGTATTTTCACAAGATATACCAGTGTGATTTTTGGGAAATCTGAAGTTCAACCCCCCCTCACCTGTTACTGACCAATCTACACCCCTGGGAGATTGAGTAGCCATCCTTATAAATTATTGTAGAGTAATATCAGTGAAAAGGAGATTTACTGCTCCCCAACTCCTTCCCAAACCAGACTGAAGAAGAGTTGTGCTATTTCACTTTCCTCATTTATTCTTTGCAGTTTGGCACAAGTATTTACTCACCATCAATTCAAAAGTTCACCTGCTGCTAGTGAGTACTTAAAGCACAAGAAACAAAATAAAATGCTTCTCCCACAAAGGAACATTAAAGACAGCAGAAGTTCAAGCTTCCTTTACACATAGTAAAGATATACCAACAGACCACTGGAATAATGTGATCCGGAGGCCACAGTGTTTTCCACATTATTATGAATTTATTGCACTTGCCACCTAATGTACTAGTTGCTGAATAACTTGCATATTTCAACAGGAAAAACATTTTGGGGGTTTAATGAATCAAAATTACTGGGTAAAAAAGAGGCACATGCTGCTGCAGAGTGGCAGAACCTTTGCAAAATTAACCTATTTTCTATCAGTTGTTAATTGCTGTAGTCAGGTGTTAAGGTGGTACTAATAAGCAGTGCTTTAATTGGGTTAGTACTCAGCTGTACTTACTACTGGCACTTCTGCATTTTACCCCACTGAGCTTGGGATGTTCTCCTTGGCTAAAGAGAGTTCCGATATATTGAGAGGCAACACAGCAGCTGGCATGGCAGGCTCAGGGTGAGGGTGGGTAGCACTGCAGTACATATGCTGCTCTCGTGCCGATGAGGCTGTCAGAGAGAAACATATAGGTATGCTACAGTGGCAGCCGAGCTTCAGTGTAGCTCTACTGAATTAGGCTGCCGCATCTCATTTGAATTATCTCAGGGCTGACAGGGATATGAGTACTTGCATCACACAATAATTGACAGCGCAGGGTCCAATGAGAACCTGCCCAGACAATCAAACTTTATGTGTGTAACATAGGAGAGGGCCTGCCAATTTTCACAACACACACAAAATCCTGATGAGAATGTGAGGTGAGCATGTGAGTATCAGCACACTCATCTCTAAAATTCAAGCCCCGCAAACTCTTTATCAGCCTTTAGTAGACTGCGGCCTATAAAGGTAAACAAACAGATTGAGGTGGGACGCATTGAAGTAGAAGGGAGTCGGCACTGCATTGTAGCCAAGGTGCCATGGGCTCCAAAGCAAGCATATACAATTGTCCTCATCCCAGGGTGGTAGTAAAATACATCCATAATTGGTGGGAAGATGCCCCTCAAGTTCCTGGGCCCGGTGTCAGACCCCCAGATGGCATGGCTCAGACGATTTGCGCGTTGTTAAAGAAAGGCCATCACTGGAAGAAGAAGAAATGGCCAGGAGCTAACAGATGGAGAATAATAAATCACGACAGAGACTCAAAGATGGCCGCCGATTTCCAACCTATATCGGCGGTCTAGTCTTTTTCCCCACCGGTGCAGAGAGGCTTGATGAAACGCTTGCGCTGTATCAAATGCGCACTTCACCAAAGATTTTTCTAGAGTGCTTACCTGTTCATGAAGCTCTGCGGCATTTCCAAAATAGTTTAGAGATTCTTCGTCGGGATCCTTCTGGGAAGTTCATTCCGCTATCCTCGTCGGGGATGGAATCTAGTGAGGCGTTTCTGAGGCGTTTCTCTCCGTCGTCTGCAGAAGTAAGTGGGCGTTCACTGAGGCGTTTCCTGTCTCCGCTCCGCCTGCTGAATCTTCGCTCCTGGAAAAAACATTTCACAGACTGCAGATATCGGCGAGAGGAGGAACGGAAAGAGAGAAAGAAAAGCTAAGTGACATTGGTGATTTACAGACTATTGTGATATGGATTTAGGAAAAAACGTCATAAGCTTGTATATAGTTTACAAGACAATATATTAGTAGTACTTACCTGCAAAAGATAAAAGGTGATTACGAACTCTGTAACGAATAGAAAAGAAGAAGAATTAGTTTCAAATTAGGACAACTGTACACTTAGACTTCAACCTGGAATAACAATAGAAAAAGAACCACAGACTTAACAAAATAAGTAATAGAAACACTACAAGAATTCATAAATAATTAGAGGCAATAGAGTAAAGTTAGACCGTAAAAAATTCCATTGTTTTATAGGTTAAGTTTCCTAGTGGAAGTAACCAATAACAAAAAAAAAAGGAAAGGAATCCTACACAAGGAAAGAAGAAAGACATAGAGGAGAAGCACAGTTCTTGGAGTATAGAGTGGGTGAAGTAAATTGTAATGATTATAAATAAAAAAGAAAACTAGAGTAGAGTAGGAGGTGTAGTAATTCTCTGTGTTTAGTATTCCCAGGTCTTCTCAGAAATACGGTCTGCTGGACAGGCGGAAGCACAAGAGAAGCTGAGAGAATACATTCCAGGACCAGTCTCTTCTTAGTTTGTTATATTATCCACTCCCCCTTACCCCTTGGGGTCTTTTGCAGCCAAGACAATACTTTGGACTCCAAGATATCCTTGAGAGGGAGTAGGGAATTAGCGTCTCTGTTCCTGTGCAAGTTTATGGTAAGAGCTCTGTGTTAATCTTGAGACCTGGTGCTACTCCACCTGTGGCATTAATGATAGCTAATTCCTGTGGCACTCTGCTTTCTGCAGTAACTGAGTGAACACATGCTGGACATGGTAGGCACATACTGATACACAGTCTGCTGTTGTTCTGATACCACACAAGGTCTACATCCTCTATCATACCCTTGGAGAGACAAGGTGACAACGAGACCTTATGGGGAAATCTTACCCCTTATTATGTCTATGCTTCAGCATAATTGAGAGTTCTGATTGCAACAGGTGAGTTCTAAGTCACTGGGCAGGGTAGAATGCAGACTGCATTACGAAAGAGATAAGGATGGTGAAGTAATAAGAGAGAGAAAGCAAGAGAGAGGAAGAGAAAGAAGGAGAGAGAGATTAGTAAAAGCGGGCAAAAAGAGATGGCTGGAGAAATGAAGATGGACACTGGTTAGTACAAGACAGAGAGAGCAATATAGGTTACAGAACTAGCAGAGAGAAACAAGCATTGGCGAAGTAAGTAGGTCTTCCAAGTGAAACATATTTGCGTTGTATAAGAAATTGGATTATTAGTTAAGGGGGTTGACTGCCTACCTTAAGTAATAAGCACAATCCTGGAAGAGGTGTGGTGCAGCAGCCAGGGTGCTTGACTCCGGACCACGGGGTTCACGGTTCGATCCCCGGTGCCGGCGGCAGGTCAACCCAGCACCATGTGACTCTGGGCAATAGCTCGCTTAATCTTCCCGAGGCCCCCAGCGCCGGGAAACCACTTCGGAGGTAGCTGTGCGCTTCACAAATTCAAGGTAAAAAAAAAAAATCCTTGTCAGAGTGAACCGCTAAAATCACTAAATTTCCCTGAGCTCAACCCCCTGGTAGTTACAGCACAGAGCAGATAGGCTTAACTTAGAGGCAATGTGATATTCATGCAGTACCAAAGCAGTATTAACTTTAAAGGACAACACAAAAAAAATACCAAACTAATTTACAAAAATTACATTCACTTTTGAAACACATAATTTACATCAAAATGATATAAATCCTATATGGGGAACCCAAGATATGTATTTTTTAATTTTAATTAGAAATTGCTCCAAAAATCATTAAGCACCAACCATGGTTAACTGGCTGTGGTAGACCAGGACCTAGGTGCGAGTTGAGGCTGACCGTGAAGGAGCATGGATCTGATACAGAAACCAGGTTCTGCCTGGTGCGAGGTTTTGCCTTGGGACTTAACAAAAAAAATGGAAGTTAAAAATCTTCACTTGTACAATGGAGAAGGATATTGCCGAAGAGGGCTCCACGAGGCCATATAGATATTAAATGACATCCTGGTGAAGCCATTGTTTTTGGTGGGAAAGCTCAGAGTGGAAGAAATTTGAATTTCAAACCCAGGAAACGTCCCTCACTGGCCAAATACTTTTGGCACCTTCATATGGTCAAGATTTCTTCATATGCACTGAATCACGTTTTTAGAGCTTGGATTCACCCACTGGGGCAAGGCTGCAGGTTATAGACGAAGTGGGCTCCATAACGCTGCATAGCATCTTGGTGAGGTCCCTCTGATGAGGATTTGCCATCACTAAAATGTTCTGAGTGACAATCCTCCATGGTTGGATTGGCTTGCCAGATTTGTCCTGGTTCTCTACAGGTCTTTGGAGACAAAACGTTTCTAAGTCAAAGGTTTTATTGGGTTGCAGGAGAAGTCCAGTCAGACACAGCCAAGGGTTCCAGGACCTTAGAAACAGCACTTGGGGATTAGGATTCCCTCCAGCAGAGGCCAACAGCAGGGTCCAGTGCAGATCCAGTTGGAACCGGTCAGCTGGGCAGATGCAGGAAAGGTCCCTTGTAGCTTTTTATGTCCCTGTAGTTTGAACCGATGGTCTTCATCAGATCCAGTAGTGTTCTCAGGAGGAAAATGGGGATGCCATATTTCTGACTGACTCCAGCCCTAATTACTGGCTCCGCCCTAACCAAAGGGGTAAAAGTTCCCAGGGGCTGATATACACACTTTTGCAGCACGTCCTGTGTAAGCCCACTGCAAACAATCCCACATAGTCCCTCTCTGCCTAAATCCCAAATGGTAATACCATTCTCCCCTTATGTAGAGCCTGTGTGCCCACCCCTGAAGCTACAGCCAAGAAAATGAGCAGCCCCTCCTCTGTGTGGTCACTCTAAGCCACTTCTTGGGGCAGCCTGCCTACCACTGGGATTGGTGCCTGCCTGACTGGGATAACAAAAATGGGGCCTGGTCAGGCATCATCTTACATCTGCTTTCGACAGAGGAGGCCCTTTTAAAGTAAATTAAGTTTCTAGGCACAGCCCAAACTGTCATCATCTGAAAGGAACAAAACACCTTCCTACACCCAGGTCATTGTCTTTTGGTCGGGCCACAGTTTTCACGCCTCATTCAGGACATAAGCACTCAGAGGTCTGCAGCTGGAGGCTAATCCAAATTAGCTTTCAGAGGATCTAGGCAGGGGAAAGCTAACCTTCTAAAAGTACATTTTCCTTTATATTCATTATAAATCTGACTTCACAATTGAATTAGAATTTTAGTAAATATTACAAAGAGTCCTGGATTGATGAGCCTATGTGTTTCCTAGCCAAATATTGCATTAATAAATGTAATAGTGCATCTCTATGGCTATGGAACAGCCATCCTTGCTACAGTGAAAATAGCTTTTAGGTGCTAGTCACTGTAAGAACATGCTTACAATTAACTTTCTACATGTTCTACTTTTAAAAACAATGCACCCTTCTTTACGGGCTATAAGGCCTATGTAGAGGTGACTTATTAATATTTAAAAGTAAGGTTTTTACCTGTTGAAAAGGGTTTATGTTGACAGGTTGAATTGCAGCTTTTACACTGCTACAGTTAGGCTACAATGGTGTCTGAAACCTTGTTCAGATTGCTGCTCTATTGGATGGTACAATAGGTATGGCAGTCCACTAGCGGCATTTAGCTTACAGGCCTATGGTACACCTTGGACCATAATACCAGGGAATTATAGTAAGTTAAATATGCCAATTAGGAGTATGCCAATGCAACCATATTAAAAGTGGGAGCAGGGGCCCTTTGCCATTGATTAGCAGGGGTGAAGAACAGATAGGGCAAAAATCACCACGCAGAGTATGGTCATTTCCTGCATTTCGCTTTTTTTTGCGTGAGATAGCCACCATGGATGAGAGCACATCTGCGGTGGTCATTTTTTAAGGTGTTTGTTAAAATATTACAAATGCATTAAAAAATGGCCACATTTATGTGTGGTAATCTTTCAAGGCATTTGTAATCTTTCAACAACCATTCAAAGATGGCTGTGGTGGTTGAACTGGCATCTACTGCTGACATCTTTTAATACATTTGTAATATTTGAACAAAATCTTGCAAGATGGATGCAACGGATGAGTGAACACGTATACTGGCTATTTTTGAATGAGTTTGTTAAAACAACACAAACTCATTTCATGGTAACCACCACATCTGCGTGTGCAAGCCAACTTGAAGGCACCCATCGTCAAATGGGTAACATCCCATTTTAAGATGATTGCTAAATTTAAAAGAAAATGAAGTGAAAGACGGATGGAGTAGCAATCAAAGAACAGAGGTGGGAATGGGTATTTAAAAGAATTGCAAGATTGAGGAATGCAACTTGGAGAGCATGTGAGCTGCAGGGCAAAGTGAAGAGAGAAGCAGCACACGGGGACAGAACATGAAAACACATGCACTTGCTTGGAGTGCCTAAAGGAAAAGAAATAATTAGTTCACTTAATGTAAGCAACATCGGCAAAAGAAGGGTACCGGTCAGACCATCAGAACACGGTGAGATCGAAATGCGTCTGTGCTGGGCGAGAACGAGCGTAGAGAGAAAAAACAACCAATCATAAACAAGGGGATCTCCAAAAGCCCTCTCGATGCATTTTGGAAACAAAAGACCTGGTCAAAAGAGAGCTAAAGCTTTCTCTAGCCAAGACCTAAAAAGTAAAATTGTCATGAAAAGGGTAGAGTGAGACATGAAAGAGAGAGCAAGGCGGACATGGATGGGTGAGCCATGGGACAAAAGGGGTAGGGGAAATACAAGCAATAAAAAACATAGGGGCAAGGGTCAGGAGTGAAAGAGAGAAAGAAAACAGACACAATGTAAAGAAAAAGTTCACAATGGGACTTAGAGAGAGAGAAGAGGAAAAGAGTCTGGGAAAGGAGAGAGGAGAACAGTAAGAGTGAACACAGCTCAGATATCCTATTTAATCATGTAATGGACATCATTGCCTCTGACAAACCACGCTGGACATGCATTCTGTAATAATAAAACATGTGACCTGGAGGCAGATCACTGCTTAGTGGTATTATAATATATTATGAAAGTTTGTATGGTGCGCATAGTAGTAGTGAGCTAGGATTTACTTGGTCAAATTGTAAAATTCACCTCACCCTGGCAGCTTAGTTTTGTTGGGGACATATTGGCCAGTGGTGTTGAATCACATGTGAAAACTAGGCACCTCAAACATCCTTTAGAAAAGGGATCCATATTCTTTTCGGCCGGTCCTGAGGATGTGCCACTATATCTACTATTGGGTCCACACTGCACAGAGGGTAAGTGGGGGAATGTTCTTACTGTGATAAGACGAAGGGTCAAGAAATCCACAGATATGTATTTGAGTAAATGCCTGTGATGGGCCTTAGGTGAGGACAGTGTGTTTCTAACCTGCCCCATTCTGTTCAATTGGTTCTGCTCCCCGCTTTAGGTTGGAGCAGTGTGGCGACATCAGAGAACTTCAGGAGCTACGACTAGCATATGAATGGGGATACCCCCTGAATACCAATTCAATAATATCAATGGGACAGAATGTTGAAAATAATACATCGACAGGTAAGTCTCGATTTTCTAAACATAGCTCCACATACATGTACCTCTGCTGTACATATATCTTCAAGGTGCATAGATGTGGAGTAAGAAATACTAAATCTATACTTCCCTATGCACACTTACCTTTCCATATTTTGTCTCTCAATATTTATTCCTCGATATTATAATGCCACAATGTTGTCGGGTTCGATATTCAGTAGTACAATCCTATGAATTTAATCTGAAGTGAAGTAGGGCTGCCCTTAGTTTTTATTCTGCAAGCTTAATCTTACGTAGTATCTTCCCATAGTTTACTTTTAGTTCACAGAGGTATTCCATTACCTGCACGCATCCAGTCAAATAATTTTTTTGTGCAACATCTTTTTGTCTGTTATATTTTGCGGCATGTGTTCATTGCAAAGTACAGCTGCAATAGATGTATACCTCTTGGAACATTTTTCTCTGCCAGGTTTTGAATTTTGATGGTCAGTTGCATTTTTTTCTATGAACAAATTGCCAAAAAACAAACCTTTAAACCAAAAACATTGCAAACCACAAACTATTGCAAGAGGATAATATTTACATAAAACATACCTACTACTTGCTGTTCTTACATGAACTATGTGTACTCCGCATAAACAAAACTATGACTATGCCGAGTACTAACCTGAAGTACCACAGACTCTTTCTCAGCTCCTTCAAGGCAAATAAGTCAACCACATAACTGGCAATAAATGCAGTTTGCCCAAGATCACACAATTTTGAATGAGAGAAAAAGCCAGGAGTTGAAGTTGGACTTCCTGGTTCTGAAGTGAACAATGCAATCAGCAGATCAACCCTCATGATGTATGCAACAGTACCTTGTTAGGGCTATTGGTGGATGCAGTTTAGCAGCCAATGGGGCCTGGGAAAGGGCACGGATGGAGGAAAACTCTCTCTCTCTCCTCTCTCTCTCTCGCTCTCTCTCTCTCTCTTTCGCTCTCTTTTGTTGGCATAGGACCAGTGCTGTAATTTGAAAGTATTTACTCCAGGAACCCATAAATTGGGTATTATGGTGTGGCAGAGGAAAGGGGTGGAGTCATGAGAGGCAGATCTTGAAAAGCGGAACCTAGTAGTCAGCATATACATTTATTTAAGAAACATCTGCTGCAAAGAAATTGGCAACAATGACATATATGACAGTAAATCTGATCTAGATTACTAAATTAGTCACAAAGCGGCTGCATTTTAAAATAATTTACAGGGTTAAGACATTAGCTGCAGATATCATTGTGTGCCCGGCAATTTTTAAGGGAATATAATAGTGAGATAACTCCAGTGGTGTACACAGTTCTAGGAGCATTCTGTGTTTTGTGCAGTCACACGTTTGACTCATAAAGTATCATAGAGGGTTCATGTGCATGCTGCAAAGCACATCATGTAATAAGCAGATCACAGATTTGTTTTTTATTTAGATTAGTAGGCTACTGCTTTTGGCACTGATATAATTTTGTTATTTCCTGTTCATAAACACCAATCCTTCCAACATATGGCACAGTAATCTATTTATCTGCATCAAGGCGCTGCATATAAACTATAAGGAATAGATTTAGAGCCTTGCTGTTTTTTTCTCTCAATCTGTTGTTTTTCTAAGGTTGCAAACAAGGGTTCCTTTGGGAAGTAATAAATTATTATTAATTCAGTGAAGCACAATCATGTTAGATTGTATATCCGGTATTTCTACCAACCATTCACTATATATATATATATATATATATATATATATATATATATATATATATATATATATATATATATATATATATATATATTCACTGAAAAAACCATAGGTTTCACACATGTTATAGTTAGCTGTACATTTTACTGATAAAAAACCAATGAAATTCCCCCGTTATAGTTACTGTAGGCAACTATAACTCACGCGACCGTAATCCTCAGCTGATGCTAATACTGTATTTAGACACTTATTTGCCCATGTCTTCTTCCATTAAATTTAAGCTATACATATATTACAAATATTTTTTTTTCATAAAGACACATATGTCATCAGCAGAGGATTACGGTCGCGTGAGTTATAGTTGCCTACAGTAGCTATAACGGGGGAATTTCATTGGTTTTTTATCAGTAAAATGTACAGCTAACTATAACATGTGTGAAACCTATGGTTTTTTCAGTGAATTTGCAAGGTTTTTTAAATGCTAATTCCTAACTATAACGTGTGTGAAACCTATGGTTTTTTCAGTGAATTTGTACGGTTTTTTAAATGCTAACTTACTTTACGCCATTCGTGGCGTGCGCGCCCAGTTAACGCAGTTTGTTCCGTGCGCGCACGGTGCGCTTCACGCACCGTGCGCGCACAGTGAGCACGCGGTGCGCTTCGCGCACCGCGCGCCCACTTTACGCAGTTAGTGCCATGCACGCACAGTGGTCACGCGGTGCGCTGCGCGCACCGCATGCCCACATTATGCAAGATGGGCCATGTACGCACGATGCGCTTCGCGCACCGTGCGCACATGGGGGACATATTATGCGCATCGTTGTGAAATGTTTTGTTTATTATTTTCATTTATTTGATATGCCATGCACAAATGGAGCCCTTAGGGCACCATTTGCACATGGGGTGTGGAAAGTGTGGATAATTTAAAAAAAAAAAAAAAAAAAATGTTACCGTACGCGTACGGAAAGCGTAATCGGCGATTTTTCGAAAAAAAAACAAAACAATTTTTTGCCTTTGGGGGTTGTTTGGGGGCCCGTATATCACTGCTGGGTGATTATTATCTCAATATACTGCCCCTTTACACATTTTTGGGCTTCATTTATGCTGCCCCACTCTGAGTGCGAGAGAGAAAATGGCGGCCGCCGCTTCCTGGTTTCGGCCGATTCGAATGTTTACTAAGATCTAAGAGCCAATCAGAATCGCGCTCGGGCACGCCACCGTACGCGTACGGTAAGCGCACCGTAAGCGCACCGTAAGCTGGCTCAGATATATATATTGATTTAAAGGCTATTTTCTCAGAATCTACTGAACAGATTTACACCAAACCTACAAAAGGCACTTCCTTGACCTGAGGACTACCTCTCTGCCAAATTTCAAGTAATTCTGTTCAGCCGTTCGGGCTGTAGCTGTGTCTAAAGGTCCTATGGAAAAATGCATGGGAAAAACGCGTTTTGGGACCCCCCTTTTATCTCAGCCCCCGCTTGACGAATCCCCCCGAGACTTTCAGGGTAGGAGCGGAGCGTAGCGCCCCACCTATTTTGAAAAATTCACGAGGATTCGTCGACCGGCGCAAAAGTTATTCAAAATAGAATGTTGCGGATTTCCTATGGAAACGTGGTCCTAACTATAACTACCTACTGGCGACCGCCAGTAGGTAATATATATATATATATATATTCACTTAAAAAACCATAGGTTTCACACATGTTATAGTTAGGTGGACATTTCACTCATAAAAAACCAATGAAATTCCCCCGTTATAGTTAGTTCAGATAACTATAACTCGCGCGCCCGCAATCCACTGCTCATGACGTCACATATTGCATCACTCATGACATGGTCAGTGGCATCACTCATGACATCACTGATGACATCATCCTTGTGATAGAGTGGCGGTCGCGCGAGTTATAGTTATCTGAACTAACTATAACGGGGGAATTTCATTGGTTTTTTACGAGTGAAATGTCCACCTAACTATAACATGTGTGAAACCTATGGTTTTTTAAGTGAATTTGCAAGGTTTTTTAAATGCTAATCCCTAACTATAACGTGTGTGAAACCTATGGTTTTTTAAGTGAATTTGTACGGTTTTTTAAATGCTAAGTTATGTATGTATTATTATATTATTTTTTTAAGGTTTTTCACCGTGCGCGCACCATGCGCGTACCCCGCGCACCCCGCGATTTAAAAAAAAAATGGTTTTTTCACCCTTCGGGGTCCTTAAGGGGCCCCCTGGCAAAGGCTAGGGGGTCAGGAACTCTCTACCCTGCCCCCTTTTCACATTCGCCACCTCTCTTTTTCAGTGTCGCACCCAAAACAAACAAAATGGCGGCCGACACTTCCTGATTTCGACTGATTCAAACGTTGACTAACATGTAACCACCAATCAGAATTACGCTCGCGCACGTTAGGGTGCACGCACGGTGCGCGCATATAGATATTTATGTACTTTTAACTGCAATTTTGTCAGGAACTACTGTACAGATTGACTCTATATATGCAAAAGGCACATGCCTGACCTGAGGACTACCTCTCTGCCAAATTTCAAGTAATTCTGTTCAGCCGTTCGGGCTGTACCTTCGACTAAAGGTCCTATGGAAAATAACATGGGGAAAACGCGTTTTGGGACCCCCCTTTTTTCTCAGCCTCCGCTTGACGAATCACCCCGAGACTTTCAGGGTAGGAGCTGAGCGGAGCGCCCAATTAGTTTTGAAAATTTCGCGAGGATTCATCAACCGGCGCCAAACGTATTCAAAATAGAATTTTCAGATTTCCTATGGAAACACGGTCCTAACTATAACTATCTACTGGCGACCGCCAGTAGATAATATATATATATATATATATATATATATATATATATATATATATATATATATATATATATATATATATATATATATATATCAAGTTCCAGAAAGCACCCACATGCAAGGCTCACTCCCAGTCAACTCACTCCAGGTAGGGGAGAAATCAAGTGCAACCTGCGCCAGCAGGGCCTGACGCTTTTCGGGCTACGCCCTTCCTCAAAGGCTCTCTGCTGCTGAATCACTGCCACCATAGAGACAAATAGTATTTCACCCCATATGTATTGACAATCAAACTCAGGTGAGTAATGTTATAACAGATGCATTCTGGGACCGGTAGTCTCAAATAATACCCCAGTGGGCTGGAAGGCAGTCAATTCAGTAAAATCATCAATTTCATCATGAGTGCACCATTCCATTACCTCCTCGTTCAAAACATGAGCTTGACTCTTCCATTCCGCTGATGTGCGCACCAGCAGTGGAGCCGCTTGATAACGCGGCGGTGCGCCTCACGGCCGGATCGGCCGTTCAATATCAAGTTCCACAAAGCACCCACATGCGAGGCTCACTCCCAGTCAACTCGCTCCAGGTAGGGGAGAAATCAAGTGCAACCTGCGCCAGCAGAGCCTGACGCGTTTCGGGCTACGCCCTTCCTCAAAGGCTCTCTGCTGCTGAATCACTGCCACCATAGAGACAAACGGTATTTCACCCCATATTTATTGACAATCAAACTCAGGTGAGTAATGTTATAACAGATGCATTCTGGGACCGGTAGTCTCAAATAATACCCCAGTGGGCTGGAAGGCAGTCAATTCAGTAAAATCATCAATTTCATCATGAGTGCACCATTCCATTACCTCCTCGTTCAAAACATGAGCCTGACTGTTCCATTCCGCTGATGTGCGCACCAGCAGCGTTATCAAGCGGCTCCACTGCTGGTGCGCACATCAGCGGAATGGAACAGTCAGGCTCATGTTTTGAACGAGGAGGTAATGGAATGGTGCACTCATGATGAAATTGATGATTTTACTGAATTGACTGCCTTCCAGCCCACTGGGGTATTATTTGAGACTACCGGTCCCAGAATGCATCTGTTATAACATTACTCACCTGAGTTTGATTGTCAATAAATATGGGGTGAAATACCGTTTGACTCTATGGTGGCAGTGATTCAGCAGCAGAGAGCCTTTGAGGAAGGGTGTAGCCCGAAACGCGTCAGGCGCTGCTGGCGCAGGTTGCACTTGATTTCTCCCCTACCTGGAGCGAGTTGACTGGGAGTGAGCCTCGCATGTGGGTGCTTTGTGGAACTTGATATTGAACGGCCGATCCGGCCGGGAGGCGCACCGCCGCGTTATCAAGCGGCTCCACTGCTGGTGCGCACATCAGCGGAATGGAACAGTCAGGCTCATGTTTTGAACGAGGAGGTAATGGAATGGTGCACTCATGATGAAATTGATGATTTTACTGAATTGAATGCCTTCCAGCCCACTGGGGTATTATTTGAGACTACCGGTCCAGGAATGCATCTGTTATAACATTACTCACCTGAATTTGATTGTCAATAAATATGGGGTGAAATACCGTTTGTCTCTATGGTGGCAGTGATTCAGCAGCAGAGAGCCTTTGAGGAAGGGCGTAACCCGAAACACGTCAGGCTCTGCTGGCGCAGGTTACACTTGATTTCTCCCCTACCTGGAGCGAGTTGACTGGGAGTGAGCCTCGCATGTGTGTGCTTTGTGGAACTTGATATATATATATATATCTACAAGTATCAATGATATGTGATCCCTACACCTTATAACCCTCGTTGTCTTATGTAACATTTGCTGTACATTAATTTATACATGTGTATGATTTATTGTGCCTCTATTTGTGATGTAAAGTGCTCTGACACCCTACACTGAAAGAAGTAGTGCTATAAAAGAATTACGTTAAAAAAAGAATAGGTGCCCTTTACAATAATATTTGTGTAATAACTCATACAGACAGACAAATCTTGCATTCTTACAGTGCAAGCACATCTCTTACATAGGGAGTTGAATAAAGTTAAAATCCTACTTCCAAATCATGGTTTCTCTCAAGTACTTATAAAGGTATAACAAGCTGTGCGCATTTGTTTTCTTCCCTTGCTTTGAGATCTAGATGTTAGAATCCAGATAGCTCCCATCCAGTTTTATACTCAAACAAAAAGAGGGCTGATAGCCCTTTAATTCAGGCCTTTGTTTTGGGCGCAAAAAAGCATAGTCAAAAGAATGTGTCCTTTTGTACATGCAAGGATCTACCAACAGTTATTAGTAGAGTTCTCGAACTGCAACTCAAAATTGGTAAATTGTTGTTTCCTTGAGCTGCGTCTCGAGACTTGTGTGTTGAAGTGTTATATGATTCCATATTCTGGATCGCTCAGTGGTCATGAGTGCTCAACAGCCAAGCCTCTGCAATTTTGGAACCTCAGAATAACGGATGGTTGCCAGATGTGGGCTCTCTGTTTGAGGTGAATAAAAGATTTCCAGAACCTTAGGGTTTAATGTGCAGTCCTTCTTCCCTCGCCGATCCTCTCTTGCCCATGCAGACCTCATGAGCAGTGCAAGCTGCTCAAACTCAACTTTGCTCTCACCATGTGTGGCAAGTTCAAAGCACTATTTTTAATATATGCCAGTCACCCCCAAGGAAGACTTTCTAAACCCAGGGGACAGGGTGCATTATATTAAAAGTGTGGACCTACAAGGGCAAGCTTATATGTGTTTATAGTAGCATCTTTCCATTAAGGGCCACTATTCATGATCAGGGGGCTATAGTATAACATTGGCTGCCACCTTTGGAATCATAAAACTTGCCACATCACCCATTACATGATTCCCATGTCGAGTTTAATGTGACATACACCATGGTGGCTAACTTAGAGGTTGCCCACTTGGTTGCCCTAGCCTTTCCTGTGCCCTGGCTGATAGCACGCTGCTGCTGCCACCAGGACAGAATCTGTCCTGCCAGGAGGTCTGAACACTCCCAAGAGTCAGACATAAAGGCCTGGCCAAGAAGGAAGTGACACCTCCCTCCCCGACAGGATGGCTAGTGAAGTGGCACATCAAGGGGTTGATCTTTAAAGCATACAATGACTCTGATATGTATCCAGGCTGCTTCCCAAAGGAGGAAACAGTCATGCCTGCCCCCAAGCACATTTACACCTGGGCAGGCAAGATAATGATGTAGTAAGGAGGTGTACACCACCAGAAGTGGCAGAA
Organism: Triturus cristatus; assembly: GCF_964204655.1. NCBI lineage: Eukaryota > Metazoa > Chordata > Amphibia > Caudata > Salamandridae > Triturus > Triturus cristatus. Next base: position 722,957,567 of record NC_140591.1, read on the forward strand.
TAGAGGTTTCTAGGTAGCAAAGGTGGCACCCCTCCCCCTCCGCAGGATTTGGTCACCTCAGGGGCGAATTAGTTGCTGGAGCTAGTAGCCCATTGCCTACCTGCACCCACTCTCCTAAAACCTTTACATCTAGGACTTAAGGAGCAACCCTGGCATCAGAACCTCAGTTCTTATGCAAATTGTAACAGAGGACAAAGAAGAGACCCGAGTCTGCGACTACAGGACCAGCCCAAAACATAGGTATGATACTCTGCACCTGTAGCAACCACTCTGTAACTGCATGACTGCAACTTGTCCTGAACTAAAGACCAGTTTCCCCAGACAGAGGGACCCCTTTGAGAGCCAAAGGCAACTCCAGATCCCCCTGGACTAGTGGCGCCAGTCCCCTGAACACCGCAAGTAAAAATGATGTACCAGAACTAAAGAGTCAGTGGCCATCGGGTCCTCAGAGCGATCACCCAAAAGTAGATGGCCAAAGCATTATGGAAAGCGTAGTCCTGACCTCCAGCAAGTTTCAGGTGTTTACCACTACTTTCCCTTGATGCTGCAGCCAGAGGGAACTCAGCAGCCCCTTCAACCGACCACATCAGTAGCCCCGTTGTTGACTTTTTGCATCTGTTTCCTGACCAGTACCATCTAAATAGTAAAACCAGATTCCTGTGGCTCCCGCTTTAGCACCAGGGACACCCAGAGCAACTCTGAATCCAGACCCTATGAGCCAGGTAAAATTCAACTGACTGTCATGCCCTGGTCTTGGGACACGCATCACCTTACCCCCAAGTGGGTTCCAGGCAACTCAACCTGCAAGTGACCAATTATCAATAGTGTGTTTTCCATTGACCGCAATGTTAAAGTATTGGAGTACTGCTTTGAACTGATTCATTTTTCCTTTTAAAATCCGTAACTCCAGTTATACTTATCTGATTGCAGTAGTGGCTCATATAGGGCGTGCTGCAGGGCGGTGGGGTGGGGTGGGGGACAGGCAATGTGGGGGGACATAGCAAACACGGACATACAACGGAACAGAGGAAGGTAATAATTACTTTCATCTGTTTCGTCCTATGTCAGTGTTTGCTACCCCCCACCCTGCCCCTCCCCGCCCTACCGCCCCGCAGCTCGCACCACACAAGCCGCTACTGTCTGATTGTCTTCATTTTGATGTCTACATTTATATAAACATCAGCGTTATTGTTATAAATTGGTATCGGATTTCTTTCAAGTTCTGTCAATTACTTATCGTCTAGGTTGGTACTCTAAAATTCTTAACACTTGTTCCTCTAGTAAAGCCTGACTGCTAAGTGCCACACTACCAGCATTGAGCTATGGATTTATAAGTGTGATTCCAAGGACCTATTTTGAAGTATTGTGAGAGTATTGCATAGTGAAGCCTAACCAACTTCACTTCATAATACTACACTTTCCTACATTGGTGTTACAGCGGTGGGATCCTGAACTTGTGTTTCACTGTACAACATGGTCAGAAGTGATTCTTGCATGAGAAATCCACTATTGAATTTAGAATCAAATATGATTTTTTTCTAAATGTTTTCACATTTTTTTATTGGCATTTCACGGCCCTTTATAGAACCCCATTGCAAACATAAAGGAGAAGACTTAGAAAGTTAAAGAAACATTTTTGTTAAGTTATAGAAAGGTCCCAACTTTCAGGTAAAAGGTTAGGGAGGCTGACAAGAATCTCAACCTATCTGTCATCCCAGCTCTGAAGATCAGTAATCTAAGAATGTTGTGCAAAGCTAGGGCCATTAGCTACAGGAAAATAGCTAAAAAGGAGGACCTGGAGAAGGGCCTCAGCTCCTGTGAGAAAGAGAAACTAGAGAGGGAGTGCCATTCCTCACAAGAAGACCTGAAGAGGGTGAGGATGATGCCCAAGCCTAGCCTGAGGATGACGGAGAAGAAGGTGAAGACCACAACTCTCCACCCTTTCCTAGGCCCCCATCACCAGCAGGAAGTGACAGAAGTCACTGTAACAGGCCCCCGGCTGGTAAGGTGGTAGTAAACCTCTGGGAAAAACTTGATCTCCTCCCACTAGAGGACAAAAATTGAACTTGAGGACAAGGGAATAGCCCATGAAGAAAGAAGGGTCAAGATGGGCTTGAAGCCCAAAGATAGCAACAATTTTAATGGGGAAAATGAGGATGCTTTCGACCCAAGATCCCCAAAGGAACTGTCCCAAAGTATATTGTTGGTGATGATACTGACACGTGGTTTTCAGCCTTTGAGAGGGCTTTCAAACTGAGAAGGATAGGTCACCAGCACTGGGACTCTCTTTTATGAGATGTATATTCTTAGTGAAGGGCAGAAACAGACTTCTGACCTTTAATGAGGATGCGATTGAGTCCTGTCATCAAATGAAAGAGACCTTGATATAAGGATTTAGACTCACCACAGAGAAGTACAGAGTGAAGTGTAGGGACACCAATAAAGGTCCAAACCAGATATGAGTGGACTTTGTGTACTACTCAGTCAAAGCACTAGATGCTGGATAAAATGCAATGAGGTGGAAACTTATGATGGGCTATATAATTTAATTCTGAAAATAGTGCATTTTGACTAGTTGTACCACAGAGAAACTGCATCGGCCTTTGGTGGATTCTCGAGAGAGATGGAGAAGATAGCTGACAAATGGGTCAGAACCAGGGTGCCCAGAAAGACCTACCCTGGAGTGACCGGAAAAAGGGTGCTCAGACTTCACAGCAGGAGAAAGATATGAGCAACAACAAAGATATAAACAGACAGAGTTCTAAAAAAAAAACCAAAGTTCTTCTCAAGGGAGTCGGCCCTGAGACTATTCCCAGACCAAAGGTATGGGTTATCAAGGTAATAAATGGGACCCTGCAAAAGCTTCTGGGGTATGCCATGACTCCCATCAGCCATGACATAAGTAAGGAGATGCGGCATGTTCCAAAATGTCCCTCAGTGGTGGACAATGCAAGGGGTTGGCTAGCATAGGAGTGGAAATGTACTCTGGAGAGGCCAGCAGGTACACTAAGGTTACTTTAGTTTCCCTGTCTCGTTGTCAGCATAGGTAACCTGGTGACTAACACCAGGTATCATTTGGTCTGGGGAAACCAGTCTAGCAGCCCCCATTGTGACACTGCAAAAAGAACTATTGATGGACAGAATGCAGAACAATGTCATACATTCACCCCAGTAGAGAGATCTGGGCCTAAGTCCATCGTTTTTTTTGCTCACCATGCCATTCCAGTTTGGACCCAGCCATATGCAGATCAGTCTTGACCCCGTGCCCTATGGGAACAGTCCAGCCCGAACTGCCAGGCCAGGTCCTCCCTGGACTGGAAACAAGCATCCTAGGACCGGTTTCAGGGTTTCACCCCTCTTCAGCCAGGATAGCTTGATTCCAGTGGCATGGAGAGCACAGGACTCATGTCTGAGCATATCCGTCCCACTCAGGGTGACAAATGCAAAAAGAACTATTGATGGACAGAATGCAGAACAATGTCATACATTCACCCCAGTACAGAGATCTGGGCCTAAATCCATCGTTTTTTTGCTCACCATGCCATTCCAATTTGGACCCAGCCATATGCAGATCAGTCTTGACCCTCTGCCCTATGGGACCAGTCCAGCCCGAACTGCCAGGCCAGGTCCATTGTGACACTGGCACCTGCATCCCTCAGTGCCTCTACCTACCTCAGTCCCATTGATTTTAGGCCTTTGTCTATACTTCTCCAGGCTTAGAGTTTAGGCAGCCAGGGCTTCAATATCAACCCCTTCCAGGGAAACTAAAGTAGCCTTGGTGTATACTCCCACCTCTCCAGAGTCCACTTCCACCCCCACTCCTATGTTAGCCACCCATTAGATCGTCCACCACTGGGGAACTTTTTGGAGCATTGTGCATCTCCATCTTATGTCCTGCCTGATGACCATCAGCTTTTGCTGGATCCCAGTTTTCACCCTATCACTCTTTGCCTTTGGTCTGGGAGAAGTCCCGGGCCTACCGTGCTGTGAAGAACTTATGGTGCCTTTTGAGATCTCCTTTTTATACATGTTGTCGCTCACCTCCTTCGCCTGCTGGGAAGTCTGATCACCCTTGTTCTGGTCACTCCCAGCATGGGTTTCTCTGGGCACTCTGGTTATGACCCATTTGTCAATTATCCTCCAAAGCTCTCTGGGAGAAGTCAACTTCGAATCCACCAAATGCTGATACAATTTATCTGTGATACAATTAGTTAAAATGTGTTCCTGCATAATTAAAGTATATAGCCCATCATATATATCCACCTCATTGCCTTTTATTCAGCCTTATAGTGCTTTGACTGAAGAGTCCAAAAAGTCTACCCATGTCTGGTTTTGACCTTTATTGGTGTCCCTAAACTTCAAACTATATTCTTCTTTGGTGCATCCAAATCTTTCTATCAAGGTCTCCTGCATATGCTGATAGTCTGGAGGTGTGGTGCAGCGGCCAGGGCAGCTGAATTCAGAGCACAGGGTTCACGGTTCGATCCCTGGCTCCGGCGGCATCTCAGCTCAGCACCATGTGACTCTGGGCAATAGCACCTTGAGACCCGTAAGGGTGAGCAGTTTGCACTGTAACAGATTTACATAGGAATTCTCATTAAGAGTCAGAAGTCGATCTCTGCCCTTTACTTAGAATAACTCCCACAATAAAGAGCCCCAGTGCTGGTGACCTATCTTTCTCATTTTGCAGACCCTCTTAAAGGCGGCAGGCCATTTATCAATGTCATCACCATCACTAAACTTGGGGACAATCCCTTTGGGGATTTTAAGGTAAAAAGATTCCTCTTTCTCCCTATTAAATTTGTTTCCACCATTATCTTTGGGCTGTAAGCTCATCTTGATCCTTCTTACTTATAGGGTTGGTCTCCTTTCCTCAAGTTCAATGTTTTTTCTCCTCTCATGAGAAGAGATCAAGCTCTGCCTCAATGCTTCCACCCTACCTGTAGGGGGTCTGCTAGAGTGACTTCTGTCACTTCCCATTGGTAAAGGGGGGTCTGGGAAAGGGTGGAGAGTTTGGGTCTTTACCTTCTTCCCCTGATATTCAATTTTGCCTAGGGCATCATCCTCACCTCTTCAAGGACTTCCTCTCAGGAATGACCCTACAAATCTAGTTCCTCTTTTTAATAGCAGATGAGGGCTTTTTCAAGTTCCTCCTCTTTAGCTGTAATGTTATAGCTAATGCCCATTGCTCTGCACAAAACCCTCAGATCACTGATCTTCAGGGCTGGGATGACTGGCAGCTCAAGATTCTTACCAGCTTCTATTGTGCCTAACCTTTTACATTGAAGTTGGGACCTTTTTAAAACTTAAAAAAGTTTTAAACCTTTTCATAACTTCTTAAGTCTTTTTATTGTACTGTTGGAATGGGGGTCTACCCATGTGTGAGGTAGAAATATTGCCAAATTTGAAATGTCTTTTACAATAGGTTTTTCTGCAGGAGCCCATTTCTGGAGGATTCTCGTCCTTTGACTTCCAGAAGCAACTGCACAACAGAGGCGTTTAGAGCTCACAGGTTAAGAAGCTGAGTACGGACCACAAATTGAAGAAAAATAATAACTCTAGCGGTATCAAGAGGAACAATAATAATTCCAATGAACAATAGTGAACATAAAAGTACGACTACATAATATTACATCATTACATCTTCTTCTACCTAATTAAAAAAAAATCAACCATCAAATTAACTAATGAAGAAAATAATCCTTATACTTTACAGGCATAGAGACATTATGAGAACATCTTGTTTCCAAATTTACCTCATTTTGCATAGCACAATCCGGTCCCGGTGCTGGTTCCACTTGAACCTCGTGTGACTCATCAGAATGTACCACCAGTAAATCTGTATCTGAGATAGGGGTGGGCGGAATTTGCGTAATCGCGTTACGCAAATCTCTGCGAAACGGTAAAAATCCCCGCGAACACGCAGAAATTCCGCGAACACGTGGAATTGCTTGTTCGCAATGCTTTTTTCCTGTTCACAATCGCTGCTGGCGTGCTCGGGGAGAAATATCTCGCGAACACGCATTTTGAGAACGCGAACAAGCAAAAATTTGGCGAAGTCGCGGAAAGCGGAATTTTGGGCAATTTTGCGTTCTTCGCAGAACGCGAAATTACCCAAATTCCGCAAATTCCGCAAACGGAACGGAATTTGCCGCCCAGGCCTAATCTGAGTCATTGGTAGAAGAAGATGAGGATGCTTCATTGAGTACATCTGAACACCCAGAATGATCATTGACATTAAGATTAGAATTAACTAGACCTGGGTGCCGATCACAATCCGGTAAAAACCGGGTACGAACCGTCGGACGGAGCATATTCTCCGTCCGACGCGTACCCGGTCGTCAAAATATACAAACATGGAATTACGATTCGCACGGGTACACCATTACCGTACGAATCGTAAAAAAGACCGACCGAACAAAAAACACCTACCAATGCGATCCGGGAAAGCGCCGACCTGACGTCGGGACGCACGCAGCCAGCCATTCACGACCCAGGAATCACGATTCGCACCGACGTCACCCCGCACGGTGAATATTTTGCGGCAGCCAAAAACTGCCGGGAAATCAGGACGACGCGAACAAGGACCACCAGTACGCGACGGACAGACGGCGACGCGAACAAGGAGGACCAGTACGTGACGGACACACAGGACGACGCCACCAAGGAGGACCCGTACGCGACAGGACGACGCGATCAAGGAGGACCCGTACGCGACAGGACGACGCGAGCAAGGAGTACCAGTACGCGACGGACAGACATGGACCCGAACCTACGAGTCATCCCTGCCCTCATAGCAGTACACCTCCTCTACAGGTTACGACGCAGACGCCGCAGAAGGTCAGAATAACTAAGGGAGGGGGGAAAGTGGGGTGGGGTGGGGGTGGCACGACCAGGGCAGGCCACAAAACAACCACATGAGTGACACACTACACATGGCCTGGACATACCTGACTCCCATGCCCTGGTCACCACGAGGGGGTGGGGGCGTGTCCTGATAATCCAGCGACCGCCACAACGGAAGTCCGTCACCACGCGAACCGGCAACACAACCAGACAGGTACGTCCCGTACCCACGCCTGAAGAGCGTGGGTACGAGTCGGACCACGCCCACACACGTCACCCCAACAATGGCGGGACGGATCGCACCCACGTGGCAAAGGCCTGGGTACGGGCCGCACAAACATCACATAGCGTGGGGACGGATATGTACGGACCCTACCCCCACCCCGTATGCAAGGAGCGTACCCCCCAGCCCAACAGTGCAAGTACGACCCGTACCCCCACCCGCGGACGTACGGAGCGTACCCCCAGCCCAACAGTGTAAGTACGACCCGTACCCCCACCCGCGGACGTACGGAGCGTACCCCCAGCCCAACAGTGTAAGTACGACCCGTACCCCCACCCGCGGACGTACGGAGCGTACCCCCAGCCCAACAGTGTAAGTACGACCCGTACCCCCACCCGCGGACGCACGGAGCGTACCCCCAGCCCAACAGTGTAAGTACGACCCGTACCCCCACCCGCGGACGTACGGAGCGTACCCCCAGCCCAACAGTGTAAGTACGACCCGTACCCCCACCCGCGGACGCACGGAGCGTACCCCCAGCCCAACAGTGTAAGTACGACCCGTACCCCCACCCGCGGACGTACGGAGCGTACCCCCAGCCCAACAGTGTAAGTACGACCCGTACCCCCACCCGCGAATGCAAGGAGCGTACCCCCCTGCCCAACAGTGTAAGTACGACCCGTACCCCCACCCGCGTATGCATGGAGCGTACCCCCCATGCCAACAGTGTAAGTACGACTCGAACCCCCACCCACGAATGCAAGGAGCGTACCCCCCTGCCCAACAGTGTAAGTACGACCCGTACCCACACCCGCGGACGTACGGAGCGTACCCCCACCACACCAGTGTCAGTAGACTCGTACCCTCACCTCTAATGCAGTGTGCGTAACCCCACCGTGTATGTGCCAAGCGCACATATCCAGAAATCGGAGGTGTGTGTGCAGAGTCCACCCAGCAGTGCCCTGAGACAGGAGTGGTGGGTGTGGAGTCCTCCCAGCAGTGCCCTGAGACAGGAGGGGTGGGTGCCCATCACTCCCAGCAGTGCCCTGACACAGGAGGGGTGGGTGCAGAGTCCTCCCAGCAGTGCCCAGACACAGGAGGGGTGGGTGTGGAGTCCTCCCAGCAGTGCCCTGAGACAGGAGGGGTGGGTGCAGAGACCTCCCAGCAGTGCCCTGAGACAGGAGGGGTGGGTGTGGAGTCCTCCCAGCAGTGCCCTGACACAGGAGGGGTGGGTGCAGAGTCCTCCCAGCAGTGCCCTGACACAGGAGGGGTGGGTGCAGAGTCCTCCCAGCAGTGCCCTGACACAGGAGGGGTGGGTGCAGAGTCCTCCCAGCAGTGCCCAGACACAGGAGGGGTGGGTGTGGAGTCCTCCCAGCAGTGCCCTGAGACAGGAGGGGTGGGTGCAGAGACCTCCCAGCAGTGCCCTGAGACAGGAGGGGTGGGTGGTGAGTCCTCCCAGCAGTGCCCAGAGACAGGAGGGGTGGGTGCAGAGTCCTCCCAGCAGTGTCCAGACCCAGGAGGGGTGGGTGGTGAGTCCTCCCAGCAGTGCCCAGAGACAGGAGGGGTGTGTGCAGAGTCCTCCCAGCAGTGTCCAGACCCAGGAGGGGTGGGTGCAGAGACCTCCCAGCAGTGCCCTGAGACAGGAGGGGTGGGTGGTGAGTCCTCCCAGCAGTGCCCAGAGACAGGAGGGGTGGGTGCAGAGACCTCCCAGCAGTGCCCTGAGACAGGAGGGGTGTGTGCAGAGTCCTCCCAGCAGTGTCCAGACCCAGGAGGGGTGTGTGCAGAGTCCTCCCAGCAGTGTCCAGACCCAGGAGGGGTGGGTGCAGAGTCCTCCCAGCAGTGCCCAGAGACAGGAGGGGTGTGTGCAGAGTCCTCCCAGCAGTGTCCAGACCCAGGAGGGGTGGGTGCAGAGACCTCCCAGCAGTGCCCTGAGACAGGAGGGGTGGGTGGTGAGTCCTCCCAGCAGTGCCCAGAGACAGGAGGGGTGGGTGCAGAGTCCTCCCAGCAGTGTCCAGACCCAGGAGGGGTGGGTGGTGAGTCCTCCCAGCAGTGCCCAGAGACAGGAGGGGTGTGTGCAGAGTCCTCCCAGCAGTGTCCAGACCCAGGAGGGGTGGGTGCAGAGACCTCCCAGCAGTGCCCTGAGACAGGAGGGGTGGGTGGTGAGTCCTCCCAGCAGTGCCCAGAGACAGGAGGGGTGGGTGCAGAGACCTCCCAGCAGTGCCCTGAGACAGGAGGGGTGTGTGCAGAGTCCTCCCAGCAGTGCCCAGACACAGGAGGGGTGTGTGCAGAGTCCTCCCAGCAGTGTCCAGACCCAGGAGGGGTGGGTGCAGAGTCCTCCCAGCAGTGTCCACACCCAGAAGGGGTGTAACACATGTGTGTGATGCCACAATTACCCACATCCATACTGCCTACAAGGGAACATGTCCCCATGAACTCATGTCAACTGACTCCACACACAAGTACAGTGATCACCAAGGATGCCACGATTGTTGCAGGTGGAGACATGGCCATGCATGCATGGCCAAAGTAGAAGGGCTCCGTCACACACACAGCTCATGTACACACAGCTCTGCGCTAAACATTGGGAACACCCTGCAGGGAAGAAACTGGGTACACAGAGGAAGGAATACACCCTGGGACAATTGAACCATGCAGTAACTGCTGACATGACCTAAGGAAGTTAGCCAACACCTTGTGATGGCACACAGATCCTAGGGTGGCCCCAAAGAGCAGAACACTACTACAAATCCCACACACCCAAAGCCTTAAACACCACCCAAAACAATGTAGCAGCCCCACCAACACCAATACCACCATAGCAGGAGTGTGATAATGAAAAAAAAAATAAGCTTTATTCAGCATGAGCACAATGTCCGTGGATCAAAGGCAGTTCAAAGTCAACAAAGGCCATAGGGCAGTCAATTATTCCCAGCTGCATGGGGGACACAGTGGGATGTGTGTCCCCTACCTTGCCTGCACAGTCAAATGCCATCGTCTTCCATACTGGTGAGGGCATCAGGGGGGGGGGAAGCAACAGGCACCGCAGGGACATCAGGGCAAAGGGGTGGCGTTGTGGGTGCAGGGATGGAGGACTCAACCACAGGGGGTGTGTCATGGCCAAAGGCGGAGGCCAGGATGGCACTACACACCTTAGCAAGGTCCTCCAGGGAGTCCCCTGCACCCGAAGTGACCTCAGGCCCCAAGGAGGGGGGGGGTTCAGAGGGATGGGTTGCAGCGCCACCGGGGGAGGGTGGAGACAGGGGGGGAGACTCAACCACCCTGACCGAGGACTTCCTTGACCGCTTGCGTGGTGGCGTAACTGTGGGGCTCAGGGACAGAGCGGCCATGAAGGAGTCCTTGGGGGAGATGTTGCCAGGAGAGCTGAGGGGAGGGGATTTGGAGGGAGTGGATTGTGTGGAATGCGGACTCCCACTCTGGCTGCGTGTCACACGTTTGCCCCCCGACCCAGTGGGTGTGCCTATCTCACCCTGTGTGTGCGTGTCAGGAGGAGTGCGGTGGACCTTCCCTGCTGGTGTGGTGCCTGTGTCTGTTGTGGTGGGTGCATGCCGACGTCTGGGTGTACGTGGGACAGGCATGGAAGTGGGAAGTGTGGATGGGGCAGGGGTAGGTGGGGGGAGGTCGCGCTGCAGGAGACCCACTGCTGCAGTCAGTGTGGAGTCTAGGGACCTCAGCAAGTTGCGTTGGTCAGCCTGCAAAGAATGAATGCCCTCCAAGAATGCCTCGATGTTGGTGAGGGTTTTCCCGTGGGAATGGAGGACATTCAGGATCGCAGCCTGACCAACCTGCATTTGCCGCTGGATGTCCATAGACTCAGCATTGGCGGCAGCAGTGGAGACAGGGGCAGGGGGTGCGGTGCCTGGCAGGAAGGAGACATGCGGTGACCGGGCACGCTGGGAAGGGACACGAGCAAGTGGGAGGCGGTTGGTGGGAACTGAGGGGGCGGTGGCAGGTGTTGTTCCACTGTCAGCTGCTGGTGCAGCCTCCGCCAACTCTGAGACATCCTCCTCGGACCTGTCAGCTTCGTAGTCTGATGTGCCAGTCGACAGGTCCTCGGCCACACTATCCTCCGCCTCTGTCCCACTCGATGTGCCAGCCCCGATGTCACGGCTGCCACTGGTGCTCGGTCCCTCCGCCTGGTCCGTGTCCATGTCTCCCTCTGTGTCCCCCGACGATGCTGTGGGCAGGGTGGAGAGACAGAAATTAATCAGACACCTGTACACATCTGTCACATGAGTCCAATCTACATAGTCAACATTGCATAGCCTGAAGAGGCAGATCCCTAACATCTGCAAAACAAGGTACCGATGTAGGGCATGAAACACAGTTGGTTGAGCCACCATGCCACTGAAATACCATGGAGAGCATGAGACAATAGCTGATGACAGGAAACGGAGTCTGACATAGCACCCAGGCCCTGGGGACAATCCTGCACTGCCTCTGCACCACACAGCGTTTGTGAAAATACCTATGACCAGGGACAATATCCATGAACTTGAGACACATGCTGCATAGGTAATGCTGCAAACATGCCCAACATAACTCGGTCACTGCACCTTGCGTGTGTGTCCAGTAACATCACACACTGTCCAGACCCAGCAATTAGGAATCAGGATTTGACACATAGGCATTGCCCGCCCCAAGCAACCCCCACACGATGCTAATTGCTGAGACACAGGTGGCACCAACATCTCATAGTCTGGGTGATAAACACAGTGGCAGGCAAAAGGCAAGATTGGACGCAAAACAGCAAAGGTGCGCCTGTACAAATAATGAGGTACCAGTGCCCATCCTCAGATGAGTATAACAAGACACACAGGCACTGGCAACTGTGAGTATGAAGAGGGACAATCAGGTCAGGCTGCACAGTGGACACCTGTACATAATAGCACGTCTATATACATGGTGACAGGGGACAATGGCACAGAGCACAACCTACGCTGTAGACAGTGAGAGTGTCCACGTTGATGATGACACAAACAACACTGAGGATAAGGTGCCCCAGGGGACAGTATTGGGCACGCAACTACATGCTACTGAATGGGAATGACTGCTACACACGTCACCATCCCTGCACTATGCGTAGCGCACACTCATGCACATCATGTCACAGGCCACTACATAGGACATGCGCGCTGTAAGGCATGACACATGAGAGACCAACTCCCATGTCTGGAGCCAGCATCAGTGCCAACTGACATGGAACCCACATGCAGTGAACTTGACAGTTCACAGGCAAGGTCCCACAACCTGTTACCCACCACCACCACCCATGATGCTACAGTCATTGTTCTCGTGGACAAAGCGCCAGCCTACATTACCTTGTGAAGGAGTGACTACACACAGACCAGGGAACACATTGCAAGGAGGGGAAGGGTGGCAGGGGCGCAGCGCTACACTTGGGCAAACTGGATGGGCACAGCACCTTTAAACCCTGCCAGTGAATTAATGCCACTGTGCCCTTACAAATGCCGGTGACACACAACAAACGCACATGTACCTACCCCCTTCCGCCTGCTGCATCGCCTGTAAGCGCCTCTCCAGGTCTGGAAAGACCACCGGCAGCACACGCCTGTGGAGGTGGGTCAGACGGCGGCGGCCGCGGTTCTTGTGGCTCTCAGGTGAGTCCCCCAGCAGGAGCCGTGCAATCCTCCGCGTCCAGCACCGGATATCCTGCCAGCGTTTCCTCACCTGGGACAGGCTCCGCCTCCGACCATCCACACGCCTCACGGCACTGACGGCGGTCAGCCAGATCTGCTCCTTGGCAGTGGCGCCTACCTGTGAGGAAGTACAAGTGACACCACATCAATACACCAGCCACATGTCACAGAGAGACATATGTGAACATAATAGCTGGTTACTACATGGCATGTAATGCAGCCAACGCATTGCACCTCTGTCATAGGGACATCATCCTCTGGTGAGGGAAAAGGCAGTACGTGCCATAGTGGGTACTCAGGTGGAATGATGGCAATGTCACAATCAATGATCAAGGCTCACACTGTGCATCACACCCACACCTCCTGTCTCAGGGCACTGCTGGGAGGACTCTGCACACACACCTCCTGTCTCAGGGCACTGCTGGGAGGACTCTGCACACACCCCTCCTGTCTCAGGGCACTGCTGGGAGACATCAGGCACCCCCCCCCTGGTACCCCCCCGACAGTACATGGCATGTGTGTCACACCGGGTCACAATGCCTGAAGACACAGTCACAACATAGGGACAGTCTGTGGCAGTGGCCTATGCACTCACCTGATACCCTGGTCGCCCATACAGCATGGGGTACTGTGGGAGGATCACATCCAGCAGAGCCATGTTCTCCTCCAGGGTGAATGGCTGTGTCCTCTCCACAGCCCTTGACATGGTTCCAGGGAATCAGTAGCAGCAGCTTGGTCGACAAATGCAAAGATGTGCAGGCAAGTAATCCCTCATGGGACCTGGCTGCCTTATATGTGGCCTTCTGCCCAGTCTCATGCACAGGAGTACAGAGTGATTGGTCACTCACATTTGCATCCTATGTTTCCACCAATCCCTTCAAACCTAGCAGTCTGTGGGTTCTCTATCGGTTTCATTCTCCTGCATGATGTCAGCCCCACAAACACATTGCAACAAAGTAGAAGAATTCCAACTGACTTCTGCTGTGCACCTTCCAGAACAAAATCGAAATTTGAACCTGGTCGCCATGACAACCAGCATGCATGTAGGCCTTAATACTTGTCCCCTATGTAATTAGGAGAATCACACACAGGTACGGTGCGTTTCCGGGCCCTAGGGCACCCCAAATGCATGGCAACGGCCCGTACATGCATGCCTACGTTCAAAATCACTATGGGTCTGCACGCGTATGCGTACACGTAGTGGTACGGACCGTACACACGCATGTACGCTCACTATCACTATGGGTCTGCACGCGTATGCGTACACGTAGTGGTACGGACCGTACAAATGCCTGTACGCTCACTATCACTATGGTTCTGCACGCGTATGCGTACTCGTTGTGGTACGGACCGTACAAATGCCTGTACGCTCACTATCACTATGGGTCTGTGTACCCGTAGTGATAGTGAGCGTACATGCGAGTGTACGGTCCGTACCACTACGTGTACGCATACGCGTGCAGAACCATAGTGATAGTGAGCGTAGATGCGAGTGTACGGTCCGTACCACTACGTGTACGCATACGCGTGCAGAACCATAGTGATAGTGAGCGTACAGGCATTTGTACGGTCCGTACCACAACGAGTACGCATACGCGTGCAGAACCATAGTGATAGTGAGCGTACAGGCATTTGTACGGTCCGTACCACAACGAGTACGCATACGCGTGCAGACCCATAGTGAGAGGGCCGTACACTCGCATGTACGCTCACTATCACTATGGGTCTGCACGCGTATGCGTACTCGTTGTGGTACGGACCGTACAAATGCCTGTACGCTCGCCATCACGATGGGTACACATACGGCAGCACTCCCACAGTGATTGGGGAACATACACAGGCCCTCTTAGCAGCAGTACGCCGGTTTGTACACATCACTGTGGTGATAGTCGACACACAGGTAGGAATAGGGCGGACATACTTGTCCATGGATGGACATACTTGTCCAGGAATGGACATCAAGGCATCGTCTGTGCATTACTACATGTGTGGGGCACAGGTGTGACAGGCTGTGATGTGGAACATGCCTCCTGAGTGGAGGAGGCACCAGATGTATGATGAGATGTGTACAGGTGTACTGTGTGAGGGTGCAATGTGTGCCAGGCATGCCCTTGACTCCTTTGACATGTGTGCATGTCGTACTGCGCACTTGGGGTGAGCGTCACTGGCATGGCACGGACACCAACACACGGAAGTGTCCCATGATGCCCGGTACAGGGGTCATGACACCTGACTTGTCACTACCCACAGTGCACAATGTGACTATGTCATTTATGTGTCCGGGATTTACATCAGGTTGATGTTGTAGCACCCTCAAAAGCTGCAGCCGTTGCAGCAACCAACATGTGTCTGTGTGTAGATTGTCATTGCACACTGTTCCGCACACCATGCCACATGTGGTATCTGATGTGAGGTGCACATGTATGCATGGGACACGGAGTAGCGTGACAAGGCCATGTCAGCATCCTCACAAGGAATGTGTGGTGAGTCATGACATGTGCACCTTCATGGCAAGGTGTGTGGGCAGGCCTAGTGTAATGTCATGTGACCTGTGGCTCCGGTGTTCCGCTACCAGTCTCTACAATCGGCATCCTACTTCTGCTGATGTGTGGGTGTATGTCACTTCTGTCTTGCGTCGGGCTGTTCACTTGCACTGGGACACAGCTATTCCCATGGCGTGGCATGGGGAGGTTCTCAATCACCGTGTGTAGCTGGGTCTTGGAAGGAGTGTCACCTTGCATCCATACGTGTCCTGGGCATGTAGCACATGCCTGACTCCCTATGTGGCATGTGTGTATTGGCAGATTTACATGTGCTCAGTAGACATGAGTTGTTCTCGTAGTGCACTCACTCTTCCTTGTCACTTCCAAATTACTGCAGAGCGCCTCCTGTTGCCCGAAGAATTCCAGACTTGGCCACCATGCAGGAGAATGACAGGATCCGGCTCTACCGCTTCACCCAACCGTTGATTCTGGAGCTGACGGCGAGACTGGCACCACACCTGCAACCGCAGCACAGGTATCCTACGGCACTGACACCCCAGCTGAAGGTAATGGCTGCCCTACATTTCCTTGCCACGGGTACCTTCCAATATACCATAGCTCATGTTGGTGGCATGTCCCAGAGCATGTTCAGCGGTGTGCTGCATGATTTCTTGGAGGCCATGTTGATTCACCTGGATGACTTCATCAAGTTCCCAACCCCTGAACAGATGACTGAGGTCAAACGTGGTTTCTATGCCCTGGGAGGGATGCCCCATGTCATTGGGTCCATAGATGGGACACATGTAGGTTTGGTACCACCACACGCACGGGAGGTGGCGTACCGCAATCGGAAGCACTACCACTCCATCAATGCCCTTGTGGTGTGTCTGTCCAACATGGTGATTTCACATGTCTGTGCTCGTTTTCCAGGATCAGCACACGATGCCTACATCATGAGGCGTAGCGGGATGCCTGATATGATGATGCAGCTGCGCAACGAACGTGCATGTGTTGTTGGTGGGTACAGTCTGTCTGTCCTGTATTCTGTTTGGCCGAGCAGCACTACCGCTTCGCCTGTTCTAACGATATCCATGTGCTTTCCATTTAGGGGACGCTGGCTATCCCAACATGCCTTGGCTGCTGACACCTCTCCGCAACCCCATCACGCCGGCCCAGCTCCGCTACAACACCGCCCATGGCCGGACAAGGCGAGTGATAGAGAGGACGTTTGGCATGCTGAAGAGCCGATTCCGGTGCCTCCACAAGACCGGCGGCGCACTCCCATATGCCCCGGCGAAGGTCTGCAAGATCTTCATGGTCTGCTGCATGCTGCACAACATGGCAGTTGAAAGAGCTGTGCCCCTCATCCTGGATCAAGATGACGAGGACCATCCACCCGTGGAGGACGAAGGGCTTGGCAATGGGGCTAGTGATGTGGAGGATGTGGAGCCGCAAGAGGACATCCGGACTCGGCTCATACGCGACTTCTTTGCTTAGTGGTGAGTACCAGGGTCTGAGTGTGCACGCATTGGTCCCCGTGTGGCATGCGTTGTGATGTGTGTCTCCACCTGCATGTATGGCACGTGGGTCAGAGGTGTGTGTGGGTGTGTCACTGGAGTGATGGTGGCAGTGATGGTAGTATTTCCCCAGACATAATTGTGACCTAGCATGTTGTCATACATACATGTGTCGAGTACATGCACATGCAAGTGGCTGTGCTTCTTGTGGCTGACTTCTTGTGTGTCTCTCTTCCCCAGGTACCTGCGCATGCCGTTTGCTGGTTGCATTGTTGTGGCACTGCTATTCCTCATGGACATGGCATCGTGGGCTGACTCAGCGTTACAGGCACGGACACGTTTGGAAGTCTCCATGGGGTAAGGGATGCATCTGGGGTGTATTGGGTGTGGCAGTTGTTCACGATGTGTGCACACTGCCCCGGTCGGGGTTTGGGTCCTCTGCAGACATGTGGCATCCCCATGGGACACGACATGCAGCTGGGTACACCTGAATAGATGGGCTGCCTGGTTGTCAGTCATCAGTGATGGGATGGTGGATTGTGATGAAGGCATCAATGTGTGTGACACTGCCCTCGGACACATACGGTTAACATTGTCTTGACATGGCGTGGGACTTCCACATCAGCGGATGTATGGTGTATGGCAGGCTCTCCGTGAGCAGCTGTGGGTATTTAGCTATTATCCGACACTTGTGTGCCAGTTCCATGGCTATCACGCATTTGTGCTGCAGAAGGGGGGTGCCAGTGTTGGAGCCACATGTTACTCCACATGATGTGTTCATGTGTACTTCAAGTTGCCTCTGCAATCCCAAACACATGACTATTAAAGGTGTCCCTATGCCTCCAAGGTGCCTCTTCTCAGTCAATGCTGGTGTGTTGGCACGGTGCATCCTGCATGTCTGGCATGGTATTCCCTGATTGTGGCTATGTGTCAATGTGTCGAGTGGCAAGATGCAAGCTGTGTGTGTGTGCTGAGACTGTGTAATGTGCATGATGTCCATGACTGTGTGGGTATTGTGACATGTGCCATCCCCATGCATCCAATGTTGTCCATGACCCCATTCTCTGCATCCACCGGACTCAAGCTTGCAGGACATGGTTCTGCCACCTGTCTACACGTACCTGGGTGCCCCCCAGGACACGGGCCAGGATCCCTGACCTCTGCGCATGACTGTTGCTGTACTCAATGTGTCTGTCAGCACGGTTGTTCGGCCACCCCCTCAGCTGGTTCTGACCATCACGGGTGTGTATGGTGCTCCATGTCTGTCTTGCCTAGAAAACTGTGACCCATGTGTCCTGTGCCAGACTCAGGCCCCAGGGTGTGGATGGTTGAAGTGAACAGATGACTCAGGCATGTTTAGACTGTACAAGACACATGTTAGGTAATAATGCTACCAGCAGGCATCTACTCTTAATAGTGTGATTTATTATTGGGGGGGGGGGCCAAGTGAGGGCCTTTCCGGGATTAGGGAATCCAAAGTTCAGTAGGGGAGTTGGTGTCCTTGCCATTGGAAATCCTCAGAGTCCATGCCACAGTCTTTGTCAACATTGGTCAGCCAGTGACCAGCAGGGCCATGTGGCAGAGAATGTCTCTTGATGCTGTGATGCTGTTGCTCCAGTGGGCCAGGTGCCAGGCCAGGTGTCCTGGGAGATGGTGATGTAGCAGCCACCCTCACGGTCCTTTCCGTGGACGACCCGGCTTCCTGCGGGGAACCTCAGCAGCAGGCCGTGACGACGTCTGGGATGCTCCGTCGGATGTTTCCTCCTCCTCCTCATGATCCCTCCCTGTGGGTGGTGATGTTCTCCGCCTTCTGGCACAGGGAGGGTCGGCCATGGTGTCGGCCATCCAACGGAGTTCAGCGTGAATCCCCTGGGACGCCGTCACTTGCTCAGCCTGTCTGTCCTCCATCCTCCGTTGGTGTAGCTGTAGACAGGCTATTAGCTCCGCATGTTGCTGGGCCTGCTGGACCTTGATCCCCTCGAGGACGGACACAACCTGGGCCATGCCCGTGGTGTCCTGCCGGTATGAGTCCAGGATGTTACGGACATGGGAAAATACCGGATCCCCAGCCAACTGGTCAGGCTCGCGCCTCCGCCGCTCTCCACTCCCACCACCCCTGCCCACTTGCGTCTGGCCTGCACTTGTGGGCACATGGGGTCTCCGGGACCCCTGAGGGGTGGCATTGGCGTTGTCGCCTGCCTCCTCCTGGGTGCCCGGGACACCGTGTCCCTCCTGGCGAGCCTGGCTGCATTGTGGTGTTGGGGCAGGGATCCTGGGTGTCTCCTGGGATGTGGCAGGAGTGGGGGTGGTGGTTGGCACGGTTGTACCTGACGCAGGTGCTGCAGGTGGTTGGACACCAGAGGGGCCAGGTCGGTCGGGGTCGTCCGCAGAGTGGTGAGAGTGGTCGCTGCCGGTGGGATCGGTCTCCTGCAGATCCGGGTCCTGTGAGTGTTCCCCCCCAGTGTTGGGGGGTGCAGCACGACGTTGACCTGTGTGTGAGAGAGACAATGTTACTTTTGATCCATGCAACATCCATGTTTCATCCGTTACAAAGTTGGCACATTTCCTCTTGGAATTAGGATCTGTCTTGCATTCCACTCACAGTGCACTTGTGCATGTGTGTGTCCCTTGGGCACCAATTTGGCCCCTTTAACTATGTGTGGCACAGTCTTACTTGCTGCGTCAAGTGTGACTGCAGTCAGCAGTGGAGTGTGCATGTGTGCCGAGCTATGCGTTTGCGCCTTCCTTGTAGCACTGTACATGTGCACATGGAGTGGATCCACACACTCATATGATGCAGGTGGCTGTCCTTGTGCTCGTGTACAGGTTGTAACATGGCCCTGCGTTTTGCCATGATGAAGAGGGGGGGTTCTGGCACTGGGCACCCTTGTCTACATGCACGCAGTCCACCTGCTGACGAGCAGACATTCCCACACACCAAAGGACTGATTTGCTCTCCCTGTGTCTCCCTCCTTCTCTGTCCCCCTCTCCCTCCCTCTCTGTCCCCCTCTCCCTCCCTCTGTGTCCCCCTCTCCCTCCCTCTGTGTCCCCCTCTCCCTCCCTCTGTGTCCCCCTCTCCCTCCCTCTGTGTGTCAGCCTCCTCCCTCTGTCCATCTTCCTGTGTCTCCCTCCCTCTGTGTCCCCCTCTCCCTCCCTCTGTGTGTCAGCCTCCTCCCTCTGTCCATCTTCCTGTGTCTCCCTCCCTCTCTGTCCCCCTCTCCCTCCCTCTCTGTCCCCCTCTCCCTCCCTCTCTGTCCCCCTCTCCCTCCCTCTGTGTGTCAGCCTCCTCCCTCTGTCCATCTTCCTGTGTCCCCCTCCCTCTCTGTCCCCCTCTCCCTCCCTCTCTGTCCCCCTCTCCCTCCCTCTGTGTGTCAGCCTCCTCCCTCTGTCCATCTTCCTGTGTCTCCCTCCCTCTCTGTCCCCCTCTCCCTCCCTCTCTGTCCCCCTCTCCCTCCCTCTCTGTCCCCCTCTCCCTCCCTCTGTGTGTCAGCCTCCTCCCTCTGTCCATCTTCCTGTGTCTCCCTCCCTCTGTGTCCCCCTCTCCCTCCCTCTGTGTGTCAGCCTCCTCCCTCTGTCCATCTTCCTGTGTCTCCCTCCCTCTCAGTCCCCCTCTCCCTCCCTCTGTGTCCCCCTCTCCCTCCCTCCGTGTGTCACCCTCTGTCACCTTGGCCCAGCTTCCTGGGCACACACTGTTAGCAGATCTTTGAGTGGCCCTTGGCCTGTTGATGTGAGTTTGTTTCTGATCTCCAGGCACCCATTTTGTCTGCTGTGTGTCTGTGCGCTGCTGCTGTGGTGGTGTGTGCTGCCACTCTTTCACACTGTTGGCTGTTCATTAGCTGCTGGCATGTGCAAAACAGTGCCTTCACCCCCATGTGTTGATGCAAGGCATCCGCCATTTGCTGGCAAGTCATTCCTGTGTTGGGACACAGTGTTTGTCTGGCTGTGACCTAGGCCATATGGGCAGAGGGCATTGTTGTCTGCTTTGGAGTCGCACTATGTGATTCTTGGTGCCCACACTCCCGCCATCCGGGTTACCGTGTCATGTGTTGTTGTCTTCTGTGGCCTGTGACTTGACATTGTCCAGCTGGGTGCATGGGGCATGGTGGCAGCAGTGGCATGTGCCTGCTCATGGAGTGTGGTTGAGTAATGCGATGGCTTGTGGTGTTTGCGTGCCTGTTATTAATTTTGGTTGTGGTTGCAGTTCCCCCCATGTGAGGTGCGTTGTTTGTGTACTCACCCGGGTCTCGGAGTCCTTCTACTCCTTCAACTGCCTCCACCGGCAGTATGGCCATCACCCTCTCCTCCCAGGGATGGTACTGTACGGGTCTGCGGGAGGGCCCTCCTCCGGTGGCGTTGGCCTGGTCGTGTTCCTCCTGTCTCTTGGCTCTGACCCTCCTCCGCAGATCGTACCACCTGTTCTGGCAATCCTGCTTGGTCCTCCTGGTGTCCGCAACAGCATTCACAGCATCGACGATGGTCTGCCACATGGCTGTTTTGGCTGCCTGGCTGGTGCTTCTGACCAATGTTCCAAAGATCTGTGGCTCGACTCTGAGGATTTGATCAACAAGGACCTCCAACTCTCGGTGACTGAACTTTGGATTCTTGGTAGTGGGCATGGTGAGGGGTGTGGGTGGGGATGGTGTGGGTGTGGGGGGTGTGTGGATGTTGGGGGGGGGGTGGATGGTTGTGTGTGTGTGTGAATGTGATGAGAGGGTGTTTGTGAGGGTGGTCGTGTGAAGGTGTGCAAGTGTAAGATGTGGTGTCGCTTGTAGTCTGGTTCTGTGGTGTCTGGCAGCAGTGGGTCTGTTGCAAAGGCTCATGGTTTGTGTGTGTGGGCCCTTTTTATTGGTCCATGGGTGGGTGTGGCAGTGTTTGAATTTTGGGTGGGTGTGTTATAAGGAGTGGTGGTGTATTGGGCCTCTGTTTGTTTTTGACAGTTGCAGGTCAGTGATTGTGTTATTTTAGTGGTTGTTGGCCATGTTTAGTGGCTGTGTGCCTTTCGAATGGTGTATTGTTGAGTTGTTTTGTTTTGTCCTTGTTGTGTACGTGCGTTTTGAGCGTGTGTACGGTGTGTACATGGGCCATTTGGTTGTACGATTTGGTCCTTGTGTGTGGCTTTGTACGACTCGTACATGCGGTTGTGATGTTGGGGCATGGGGTGCGCTCCGTACTTAGGAGGTTGTGTTGGGGGTGCGCCAGGAACGTACTGGGGTGGGGGTACGACTGGAACGTACTGGGGTGTACATAGACGGTGGTACGACACGTACAGGGGTGGGGGGGTGTACATAGACGGTGGTACGACACGTACAGGGGTGGGGGGTGTACATTGACGGTGGTACGACACGTACAGGGGTGGGGGGGTGTACATTGACGGTGGTACGACACGTACTGGGGTGGGGGTACGACTGGAACGTACTGGGGTGTACATAGACGGTGGTACGACACGTACAGGGGTGGGGGGTGTACATTGACGGTGGTACGACACGTACAGGGGTGGGGGGGTGTACATTGACGGTGGTACGACACGTACTGGGGTGGGGGTACGACTGGAACGTACTGGGGTGTACATAGACGGTGGTACGACACGTACAGGGGTGGGGGGGTGTACATTGACGGTGGTACGACACGTACAGGGGTGGGGGGGTGTACATTGACGGTGGTACGACACGTACTGGGGTGGGGGTACGACTGGAACGTACTGGGGTGTACATAGACGGTGGTACGACACGTACAGGGGTGGGGGGTGTACATAGACGGTGGTACGACACGTACAGGGGTGGGGGGTGTACATTGACGGTGGTACGACACGTACAGGGGTGGGGGGGTGTACATTGACGGTGGTACGACACGTACTGGGGTGGGGGTACGACTGGAACGTACTGGGGTGTACATAGACGGTGGTACGACACGTACAGGGGTGGGGGGGTGTACATTGACGGTGGTACGACACGTACAGGGGTGGGGGGGTGTACATTGACGGTGGTACGACACGTACTGGGGTGGGGGTACGACTGGAACGTACTGGGGTGTACATAGACGGTGGTACGACACGTACAGGGGTGGGGGGGTGTACATTGACGGTGGTACGACACGTACAGGGGTGGGGGGGTGTACATTGACGGTGGTACGACACGTACTGGGGTGGGGGTACGACTGGAACGTACTGGGGTGTACATGGACGGTGGTACGACACGTACAGGGGTGGGGGGGTGTACATAGACGGTGGTACGACACGTACAGGGGTGGGGGGGTGTACATTGACGGTGGTACGACACGTACAGGGGTGGGGGGGTGTACATTGACGGTGGTACGACACGTACTGGGGTGGGGGTACGACTGGAACGTACTGGGGTGTACATGGACGGTGGTACGACACGTACAGGGGTGGGGGGGTGTACATAGACGGTGGTACGACACGTACAGGGGTGGGGGGTGTACATTGACGGTGGTACGACACGTACAGGGGTGGGGGGGTGTACATTGACGGTGGTACGACACGTACTGGGGTGGGGGTACGACTGGAACGTACTGGGGTGTACATAGACGGTGGTACGACACGTACAGGGGTGGGGGGGTGTACATTGACGGTGGTACGACACGTACAGGGGTGGGGGGGTGTACATTGACGGTGGTACGACACGTACTGGGGTGGGGGTACGACTGGAACGTACTGGGGTGTAGGTAGACGGGGCTGTGACACGTACTGGGGTGGGGGTGTGGCTCGAACGTACTGGGGTGTAGGTACACGGGGGGTACGACACGTACTGGGGTGGGGGTGCGACTGGAACGTACTGGGGTGTACATAGACGGTGGTACGACACGTACAGGGGTGGGGGGGTTTACATTGACGGTGGTACGACACGTACTGGGGTGGGGGTACGACTGGAACGTACTGGGGTGTACATAGACGGGTGGGGGTATACATATACGGGGGGTACGTGTCGGACGTACGGGGGCTGGGGGGAGTGTTGGGCGCGTATGCGGGCACATGTCTCCATGGTTGCTATTGGTGTTCGGTGCGGACGGTGTTTTTTCCATACGGTTGTAGGCTCGGACGCACGGGATGGATCGTGATTCCTCGGTCGGACTTGGATTTTTACGTTTGTAAGGTAAATCGTCCGAGGACGTGTCGGACACATTTTCCGACCCGAGGACGTGTGGGGAATGATTCCCGGTGCGGGTCGTATGGACTTTTTACCATGCGAATCATGATTGCCAGTTCGTACGGCACTTGTACGATTCGTACGGTAAAAAGACCCGATACGAGTCGCACGGGGGAATTTTTTACCGGATCGTGATCGGCACCTTAGTCTAGGAACATTTCCAATCATAAGATTTGGATTTGCGGTAAGCCAAAGTGCATTATCAACCAAATAATCACATTGTAAGTTCTTGCATTGCATAATCCTGCTGACCTGTACTTGGGTGAGTTTAATTACACATCTTTTTTTCCACCACCCTTTTTTATTTAAGAGTAGGTAACCTTTAGAAACCTTCACAACTTGAATGGGTGAAGAAAAGATAGAAGAATCCTTTTTGACCCTGATCGGGTTTTTTATCGTAACCCAATCTCCAAGTTCAAAATCTTGTTCCTCTACCATATGTTTGTTATCAAAGTACTTTTTTGTAGGTACTGTCGATGCAAAGTAGTGTTTACTACTTTTCTCTTCTCTGCATAAGCACAACAGTCAGTTTTGGGATTAAATCTCTTGCCCCAATCACGGCATAACTTGGATCCCTTTTTTGCAATAAATGAAAAGGAGACATGCCTGTGGTGTTATGTGGCGTGACTAAGTATGACCAAAGATTTTGTTTTAAAAACTCCCCTACTGGAGTTTTTGTAGCCAATGCAGTTTGAATTCCCTCCTTCAAGAATTTTTTTATTCTTTCCACAAGACTATTGGAAGAAAGAGAATAAAGTGCTACTTGTTTTATATGATGTGATTAAATAAAATCTTTAATTTTTTGAAGAAGTGAAATAAGTGCCGTTGTCTGTCGCCAGTTCCTTGGGAGAGCCCTCGATGTTAACATTAGTTAAGAATTTTATGACATAATGGTGTTTGGGGTTGATGCAAACTCAAAATGTACCTATTAAGAGTAGTAGTCAATTACAACAATAAGATATTTTTTTTAAAGTGGTAACAGCTCAAATGGTCCTGCAAAATCTAAGGCCAGTTTACATCAATCATCTACAGGTAAGGTGTACGTATTGGCAGAGTTCGTGGAGTTCTGTTATGCAGAACTTTGCAATGTGCCACAAAAACTCTGTTCTGCTCTGTGGAGTTCCACAAGCGGTGGAGTCCGGTAGGTTGCACTGCTCGTGCTGATTTGTAGCGCGGCGAGAGTTTGTCCCACGCTTTATAATCAGCACGAACTGCACCCTACACAGGGCAAGAGGGTGCTGCTTCTTTCTGATGTTCTACACAAGCTGCAGCTTCCTCAATTTGAGTGGCAGGTTTCTCATCGCGAGCGGTAGCAACCTGCCGTGACCGTCCACATTGAGAAATCGCACGGGAGGTGGTCTAGCATGTGATTTCCTCACTTAATGTTGTCAAGCCATGCAAGAGGAAAAACTCCACTCCGCACTGCTGCCTAGTTTTTTTTTTAAACTGCGCTCTACACGAGTGCAGAATAGGAAAAACTCTGCTGGCGGAGCAGAGTTCAGCACCTACCCCTAGTAATGACACAGTATGCAAGGGAGTATACCTTGTTTTCCAATGTTTACCAGATAAAATACATAAGTTGCAGTTCTCTATCCACTTTGATATCTAAGTGTTCTTAGAAATGCCACTAAAAATGCTGTTTTATGTTTCTTGAAGTTCCACCCACACCTAGATGACCTTCATGAGCAGTTCCAAAAAGTAACTCACAAATCACCACTGGTGGCATTCAAACATCAGCTCACATAAGAATGCCTTTTACAAAGAACAACTAATTTACTACCTGAGCATATGGCTTGAGGGGTAATAATAAGGATCTTTCATGGGGCCAACCCTTTTTCACTAACTCTATGGCCTTGCCCAGTACCTCATCATTAGGTCTCGCTGAGACAGCGAAAGCTGTCTCTTTGAGACATTTTGTAAGTGGGCTTTCAAAAGTGCTACCCACATGGTTTTGCTGGCCTAGGGCTTGAGTGCACGATGGCGTGCACGTGCACAGCTGCTCCTCTGCTCCTTGCATTCTCCCCTCCCTTCTCACCCAGCCCTTTGATGCTCTGCTCGATTACTTTCACTTTAGCCGCTCTGACCCTTGCATTCCCCCCTCCCTTCTCACCCAGCCCTTTGATGCTCTGCTCGATTACTTTCACTTTCGCCGCTTTGATGTTTGATCGCAAACGCGATCACTTTCGCTTGGCATAGCCTGTACTTGTTCTCTTTGTCCTCACATATGCTCTTCCCTCTATGTTTTTCTCTCTGGTCTCACATGTGCTATTCCCTCTGTATTTTCACTCTGCCCTCACATGTGCTTTTCCCTCTCCATTTTTCTCTCTTTCCTCACACATGCTATTCCCTCTGTATTTGTCTCTCTTCCCTCACATGTACTCTTCCCTCTGCATTTTTTCTCTATGCTCTCACATGTGCTCTTCGCTCTGTATTTTTTTCTCTGCCCTCGCATGTGTTCTTCTCTCTATATTTTTCTCTCTGCTCTCACATGCTCTCTTCCCTCTATGTTTTTATCTCCGGTCTAACATGCGCCCTACCCTCTGTATTTTTCGCTTTGCTCTCACATGAGCTCTTCCCTCTCTATTTTTCTCTCCTCCCTCACATGGACTCTTCCCTCTGTATTTTTCTCTCTGCCCTCACGTGCTTTTCCCTCTGTATTTTTCTCTCTGCCCTCACATACTCTTCCCTGTATGTTTTCCTCTTTGCCCTCAAGTGCACTCTTCTCTCTGATCACATGCATACACAACTATGCACACATACAAACACACACATGCATTTACAGACACATATGAACATATACAAACACACACAGACATGCATAAACATATGCATATACATGCACACCAACACACCAGCCCCACATACACATATAAACAAGCACGCACACCAACATACTCAAACACATATACATACACACAAACATGCATACACAGACATAGGTATACACACAAACATATGTGTACACATCCATGAAGACAAATGAACACAATGACACACCCATACTTGCACACCAACACACACATGCATACACAAACATATACACATACAAACACACACACATGCATACACACACAGATATATACATATAGACACACACACTATGCACACACACGCATCTCCCATACTGTCTCAGGGGAAGAGTCGGTGTCAGCTGTCTCCTAGAGGGAGATCTCGCATGAGACAGTAAGACTCAGAGACATGTGGCGGTGGGGAGAGACAGACATGCCTCCCTTTAATTGTGTTGTTGCAAGATGGTGACTATCTTCTGCCACTGGTGCATTCAGATAAGCAGCAGGAAGTTCGTCGAAAACATGCACTTGTTTCAATTTAGAGAAAGTGGGGTGAACGTTTCACAGATCGGGAGTGTGTGTCAACACGTGTTTCTCCTTCACGGCAAGGCCAATCAGTACGTTTTGTTTAACCGTGTGGTCATGAATCCTTTAATTGCATAAGTGAGCGGGTATGGATGTAAACAAAAATGTAACACTAATACCATATTTTCTGTCACTCTTGTGAACAGGTTTGCTGTGAATGTATGAATGAGAATGGCGTTTTCGAATACGTTGCATGGAAAAGGGTCAACATGGTGTATACGTGTTTTTGGGTGTTTTTTTATTTTTTTTTAATTTATTTTTTATTGCATGGTTAACGTCATGATATACTGGATTCGGATGCTTCATTGCAGATCAGTTGTTTGGCCCGTGGTTATTTACGAGTTTGGAAAATACTTTTGTATTGTTTCGATTCTTTTTGTCTCTGCCCTATCTCTTGGCTGCGTCCTTACTCTCTCCCATCTTCTCTCTCCACCTCTTTGCTACATGTTCTCTCGTAATGTTTTCATTTTCCCCAACTCTCCTCTTTACTCTCTCTAATTCTTTTTTTGCTCCTTTTCTGTCTCTGTCCTTCTCTCCTCTTTCTCTCCCCACCTGTCCCTTCTCTAACCCCACTCCTCTTCCTCTGCCCGCCCCCCCATCCCTCTCTCTCGCAGTACTGCAGCATAGGCAGCACCAGGTCTCTGATGCCTTCTCAGTGTTGGCCCTGGGGGTGGAGGAGGTAAGTCAGCCCCCCAAGTGAATCCCATTATCAACAGATAGTGAACCTCTATTTACCAACAAGTACGGAGCGGTCTCGGGTGACGGCTGATGCGAACAGTGATCTGCTCTCGGCCCCGGCAGGGCCTGTGGGGTGGGGGCGTTACCTTACACTAGGAGAGGAAGTAAAAGTGATATCCTCCCCTTCCCCCCCACTCCACCACTGTCTCTCCTCACCCTCCACCTCTCTCTCTCCTCCACTTCTGATTCCCTTCCAACTCGGTCTCTCCTTACCCTCCACCTCGGTCTCTCCTTACCCTCCACCTCGGTCTCTCCTTACCCTCCACCTCGGTCTCTCCTCACCCTCCACCTCGGTCTCTCCTCACTCTCCACCTCGGTCTCTCCTCACCCTCCATCTCCGTCTCTCCTCACCCTCCACCTCCGTCTCTCCTCACCCTCCACCTCTGTCTCTCCTCACCCTCCACCTCGGTCTCTCCTCACCCTCCACCTCCATCTCACCTCAACCTCCACCTCTGTATCTCCTCACGCTACAACTCTGTTTCTCCTCACCCTCCACCTCACCCTCCATGTGTCTCTCCTCACCCTCCACCTCACCCTCCTCACCCTCCACGTGTCTCTGCTCACCCTCCACGTCTCTCCTCACTCTCCACGTGTCTCTCCTCACCCTCCACACGTGTCTCTCCTCACTCTCCACGTGTCTCTCCTCACCCTCCACACGTCTCTCCTCACCCTCCACACGTCTCTCCTCACCCTCCACACGTCTCTCCTCACCCTCCACACGTGTCTCTCCTCACCCTCCACACGTGTCTCTCCTCACCCTCCACACGTGTCTCTCCTCACCCTCCACGCGTGTCTCTCCTCACCCTCCACACATGTCTCTGCTCACCCTCCACACGTGTCTCTGCTCACCCTCCACATTTGTCTCTCCTCACCCTCCACACATCTCTCCTCACCCTCCACATGTCTCTCCTCACCCTCCACACGTCTCTCCTCACCCTCCACACGTCTCTCTCCTCACCCTCCACCTCACCCTCCACACGGGTCTCTCCTCACCCTCCGTGTCTCTCCTCACCCTCCACGTGTCTCTCCTCACCCTCCACGTGTCTCTCCTCACCCTCTACGTGTCTCTCCTCACCCTCCACGTGTCTCTCCTCACCCTCCATGTCTCTCCTCACCCTCCACGTGTCTCTCCTCACCCTCCACACATCTCTCCTCACCCTCCACACGTGTCTCTCCTCACCCTCCACACGTGTCTCTCCTCACCCTCCACACGTGTCTCTCCCCACCCTCCACGTCTCTCCTCACCCTCCACACGTGTCTCCTCACCCTCTGCCTCACCCTCCACATGTGTCTCCTCCTCACCATCCACATGTGTCACCTCCTCACCCTCCACAGGTGTCTCCTCCTCACGCTCCACATGTGTCTCTCCTCACCCTCCACACATGTCTCTCCTCACCCTCCACACATGTCTCTCCTCACCCTACACGTGTCTCTCCTGGTGAGCAGTCTATATATCGACTTTTTAATATCGAGGGACATAAATATCGAGTCAAAAATATCGAATGTCCAAAATATCGAAATAGCTAATATCGATGTGAAAAATATCGGTTTTTTTTTTTACTTATATGTCGATGTAAGTAATATTGTTAGTAATAATATCGACATGTGAAAATATCGTCATTGTGTGTTTAGTAAATATTTTGAAGTTGTTTGTATAAATAGTTAAAATGTATATAATATGAGAAATATTTATATTGTTTTAGGGGCGGGATGTTGGGTTATAGGGGATAAGGGTGGGGAGTGTTTTAAAAAAGTTAATTTATTTTTTTAATATATTGTAAAATTTAATTAGTACATTTTATTTAAAATGTGAAATGTATATTTAATTTTAGGAGCGGGATGTTGGTTTATAGGGGATAAGGGTGGGAAGTGTATTAAAAATGTTTATATATTGTTTAATTTAAAAAAAAAAAAAATTTAGAAATTGTAAATTAAATGTAGAATTTTAAAAATTATTTTAGGAGCGGGATGTTGGTTTATAGGGGATAAGGGTGGGAAGTGTTTTAAAAATGTTTATATATTTGTAAATTTTTAAAAATAAATATTTAGAAATTGTAAATTAAATTTAGAATTTTAAAAAAAAAATTAGGAGCGGGATGTTGGTTTATAGGGGATAAGGGTGGGAAGTGCATTAAAAATGTTTATATATTGTTTGAATTTTTTTTTAAATTATTTAGAAATTGTAAATTAAAATTAGAATTTTAAAAATAATTTTAGGAGCGGGATGTTGGTTTATAGGGGATAAGGGTGGGAAGTGTTTTAAAAATGTTTATATATTTGTAAATTTTTAAAACTAAATTTTTAGAAATTGTAAATTAAATTTAGAATTATAAAAAAAAATTTAGGAGCGGGATGTTGGTTTATAGGGGATAAGGGTGGGAAGTGTATTAAAAATGTTTATATATTGTTTGAATTTTTTTTAAATTTATTTAGAAATTGTAAATTAAATTTAGAATTTTAGAAATAATTTTAGGAGCGGGATGTTGGTTTATAGGGGATAAGGGTGGGAAGTGTTTTAAAAATGTTTATATATTGTTTAATTAAAAAAAAAATTAATTTAGAAATTGTAAATTAAATGTAGAATTTTAAATAAAATTTTAGGAGCGGGATGTTGGTTTATAGGAGATAAGGGTGGGAAGTGTTTTAAAAATGTTTATATATTGTTTAAAAATTTTTTAAATTTATTTAGAAATTGTAAATTAAATTTAGAATTTTAGAAAAATTGTTAGGAGCGGGATGTTGGTTTATAGGGGATAAGGGTGGGAAGTTTTTCATAAATGTTTATATATTTGTTAATTTAAAAAAAAAAAATTAGAAAATGTAAAATAAATTAAGAATTTTACTAATAATTTTAGGAGTGGGATGTTGGTTAATAGGGGATAAGGGTGGGAAGTGTTTTAAAAATGTTTATATATTTGTTAATTTAAAAAAAAAAAAAATTTAGAAATTGTAACTTTAATTTAGAATGTTACAAATAATTTTAGGAGCGGAATGTTGGGTTATAGGGGATAAGGGTGGGAAGTTAATTTAAAATGTTTATATATTTTTTAATTAAAAATTAAAATATTTAGAAAATTTAAATATATTTTCGATTTTAACAAATCCCATAATTAAATATAGATTTCAGTCAGAATATTAAATTAATTAAGTTCACTGTCCAGCACTTATCTTAATGAAATATAGACTGGAGTAGGAATAGTAAATTTATTAAGTTCATTGTCCAGCACTTACTGTAATTTAATATAGTTTGGAGTGAGAATAGTAAATTAATTTTGTTCAGTGTCCAGCATTTATCTTAATTAAATATAGACTGGAGTGGGAATAGTAAATTAATTCAGTTCAGTGTCCAGCACATACTCTAATTAAATATATGTTGGAGTGAGAATACTAAATTTATTAAGTTTAGTGTCCAGCACTTATCTTAATTTAATATAGACTGGAGTGGGAATAGTAAATTATTTTAGTTCAGTGTCCAGCACCTACCCTAATTTAATATAGGTTGGAGTGAGAATAGTAAATTAATTAAGTTCAGTGTCCAGCACTTATCTTAGTTAAATATAGACTGGAGTGGGAATAGTAAATTAAATAAGTTCATTGTCCAGCACCTACTGTAATTTAATATAGTTTGGAGCGAGAATAGTAAATTAATTAAGTTCAGTGTCCAGCACTTATCTTAATTAAATATAGATTGGAGTGGGAATAGTAAATTAATTCAGTTCAGTGTCCAGCACATACTATAATTAAATATAGGTTGGAGTGAGAATAGGAAATTAATTAAGTTCAGTGTCCAGCACTTATTTTAATTTTATATAGACTGGAGTGGGAATAGTAAATTAATTTAGTTCAGTGTCCAACACCTACCCTAATTTAATATAGGTTGGAGTGAGAATAGTAAATTAATTAAGTTCGGTATCCAGCACTTATCCTAATTAAATATAGAGTGGAGTGGGAATAGTAAATTAATTAAGTTCATTGTCCAGCACCTACTGTAATTTAATATGGTTTGGAGCGAGAATAGTAAATTAATTAAGTTCAGTGTCCAGCACTTATCTTAATTAAATATAGATTGGAGTGGGAATAGTAAATTAATTCAGTTGAGTGTCCAGCACATACTATAATTAAATATAGGTTGGAGTGAGAATAGGAAATTAATTAAGTTCAGTGTCCAGCACTTATTTTAATTTTATATAGACTGGAGTGGGAATAGTAAATTAATTTAGTTCAGTGTCCAGCACCTACCCTAATTTAATATAGGTTGGAGTGAGAATAGTAAATTAATTAAGTTCAGTGTCCAGCACTTATCTTAATTAAATATAGAGTGGAGTGGGAATAGTAAATTAATTAAGTTCATTGTCCAGCACCTACTGTAATTTAATATAGTTTGGAGTGAGAATAGTAAATTAATTAAGTTCAGTGTCCAGCACTTATCTTAATTAAATATAGATTGGAGTGGGAATAGTAAATTAATTCAGTTCAGTGTCCAGCACATACTATAATTAAATATAGGTTGGAGTGAGAATAGGAAATTATTTAAGTTCAGTGTCCAGCACTTATTTTAATTTTATATAGACTGGAGTGGGAATAGTAAATTAATTTAGTTCAGTGTCCAGCACCTACCCTAATTTAATATAGGTTGGAGTGAGAATAGTAAATTAATTAAGTTCAGTGTCCAGCACTTATCTTAATTAAATATAGAGTGGAGTGGGAATAGTAAATTAATTAAGTTCATTGTCCAGCACCTACTGTAATTTAATATAGTTTGGAGTGAGAATAGTAAATTAATTAAGTTCTGTGTCCAGCACTTATCTTAATTAAATATAGATTGGAGTGGGAATAGTAAATTAATTCAGTTCAGTGTCCAGCACATACTCTAATTAAATATAGGTTGGAGTGAGAATAGGAAATTAATTAAGTTCAGTGTCCAGCACTTATTTTAATTTTATATAGACTGGAGTGGGAATAGTAAATTAATTTAGTTCAGTGTCCAGCACCTACCCTAATTTAATATAGGTTGGAGTGAGAATAGTAAATTAATTAAGTTCAGTGCCCAGCACTTATCTTAATTAAATATAGAGTGGAGTGGGAATAGTAAATTAATTAAGTTCATTGTCCAGCACCTACTGTAATTTAATATAGTTTGGAGTGAGAATAGTAAATTAATTAAGTTCAGTGTCCAGCACTTATCTTAATTAAATATAGATTGGAGTGGGAATAGTAAATTAATTCAGTTCAGTGTCCAGCACATACTATAATTAAATATAGGTTGGAGTGAGAATAGGAAATTAATTAAGTTCAGTGTCCAGCACTTATTTTAATTTTATATAGACTGGAGTGGGAATAGTAAATTAATTTAGTTCAGTGTCCAGCACCTACCCTAATTTAATATAGGTTGGAGTGAGAATAGTAAATTAATTAAGTTCAGTGTCCAGCACTTATCTTAATTAAATATAGAGTGGAGTGGGAATAGTAAATTAATTAAGTTCATTGTCCAGCACCTACTGTAATTTAATATAGTTTGGAGTGAGAATAGTAAATTAATTAAGTTCAGTGTCCAGCACTTATCTTAATTAAATATAGATTGGAGTGGGAATAGTAAATTAATTCAGTTCAGTGTCCAGCACATACTATAATTAAATATAGGTTGGAGTGAGAATAGGAAATTATTTAAGTTCAGTGTCCAGCACTTATTTTAATTTTATATAGACTGGAGTGGGAATAGTAAATTAATTTAGTTCAGTGTCCAGCACCTACCCTAATTTAATATAGGTTGGAGTGAGAATAGTAAATTAATTAAGTTCAGTGTCCAGCACTTATCTTAATTAAATATAGAGTGGAGTGGGAATAGTAAATTAATTAAGTTCATTGTCCAGCACCTACTGTAATTTAATATAGTTTGGAGTGAGAATAGTAAATTAATTAAGTTCAGTGTCCAGCAGTTATCTTAATTAAATATAGATTGGAGTGGGAATAGTAAATTAATTCAGTTCAGTGTCCAGCACATACTCTAATTAAATATAGGTTGGAGTGAGAATAGGAAATTAATTAAGTTCAGTGTCCAGCACTTATTTTAATTTTATATAGACTGGAGTGGGAATAGTAAATTAATTTAGTTCAGTGTCCAGCACCTACCCTAATTTAATATAGGTTGGAGTGAGAATAGTAAATTAATTAAGTTCATTGTCCAGCACTTATCTTAATTAAATATAGAGTGGAGTGGGAATAGTAAATTAATTAAGTTCATTGTCCAGCACCTACTGTAATTTAATATAGTTTGGAGTGAGAATAGTAAATTAATTAAGTTCAGTGTCCAGCACTTATCTTAATTAAATATAGATTGGAGTGGGAATAGTAAATTAATTCAGTTCAGTGTCCAGCACATACTATAATTAAATATAGGTTGGAGTGAGAATAGGAAATTAATTAAGTTCAGTGTCCAGCACTTATTTTAATTTTATATAGACTGGAGTGGGAATAGTAAATTAATTTAGTTCAGTGTCCAGCACCTACCCTAATTTAATATAGGTTGGAGTGAGAATAGTAAATTAATTAAGTTCAGTGTCCAGCACTTATCTTAATTAAATATAGAGTGGAGTGGGAATAGTAAATTAATTAAGTTCATTGTCCAGCACCTACTGTAATTTCATATAGTTTGGAGTGAGAATAGTAAATTAATTAAGTTCAGTGTCCAGCACTTATCTTAATTAAATATAGATTGGAGTGGGAATAGTAAATTAATTCAGTTCAGTGTCCAGCACATACTATAATTAAATATAGGTTGGAGTGAGAATAGGAAATTATTTAAGTTCAGTGTCCAGCACTTATTTTAATTTTATATAGACTGGAGTGGGAATAGTAAATTAATTTAGTTCAGTGTCCAGCACCTACCCTAATTTAATATAGGTTGGAGTGAGAATAGTAAATTAATTAAGTTCAGTGTCCAGCACTTATCTTAATTAAATATAGAGTGGAGTGGGAATAGTAAATTAATTAAGTTCATTGTCCAGCACCTACTGTAATTTAATATAGTTTGGAATGAGAATAGTAAATTAATTAAGTTCTGTGTCCAGCACTTATCTTAATTAAATATAGATTGGAGTGGGAATAGTAAATTAATTCAGTTCAGTGTCCAGCACATACTCTAATTAAATATAGGTTGGAGTGAGAATAGTAAATTAATTAAGTTCAGTGTCCAGCACTTATTTTAATTTAATATAGACTGGAGTGGGAATAGTAAATTAATTTAGTTCAGTGTCCAGCACCTACCCTAATTTAATATAGGTTGGAGTGAGAATAGTAAATTAATTAAGTTCAGTGTCCAGCACTTATCTTAATTAAATATAGAGTGGAGTGGGAATAGTAAATTAATTAAGTTAATTGTCTAGCACCTACTGTAATTTAATATAGTTTGGAGTGAGAATAGTAAATTAATTAAGTTCAGTGTCCACCACTTATTTTAATTTAATATAGAATGGAGTGGGAATAGTAAATTAATTTAGTTCAGTGTCCAGCACCTACCCTAATTTAATATAGGTTGGAGTGAGAATAGTAAATTAATTAAGTTCTGTGTCCAGCACTTATCTTAATTAAATATAGAGTGGAGTGGGAATAGTAAATTAATTAAGTTCATTGTCCAGCACGTACTGTAATTTAATATAGTTTGGAGTGAGAATAGTAAATTAATTAAGTTCAGTGTCCAGCACTTATCTTAATTAAATATAGAGGTGCCGATCACGATCCTGCAAAAACCGGGTACGAACCGTCGGACGGAGCACAATCTCCGCCCGACGCGTACCCGGTCGTCAATTTTCACAAACAAGGAATTACGATTCGCACGGGTACACCATTACCGTACGAATCGTAAAAAAGCCCGACCGAACAAAAAAACACCTACCAATGCGATCCGGGAAAGCGCCGACCTGACGTCGGGACGCTCGCAGCCAGCCATTCACGACCCAGAAATCACGATTCGCACCGACGTCACCCCGCACGGTGAATATTTTGCGGCAGCCAAAAACTGCCGGGAAATCAGGACGACGCGAACAAGGACCACCAGTACGCGACGGACAGACGACGACGCGAACAAGGAGGACCAGTACGTGACGGACACACAGGACGACGCCACCAAGGAGGACCCGTACGCGACAGGACGACGCGATCAAGGAGGACCCGTACGCGACAGGACGACGCGAGCAAGGAGTACCAGTACGCGACGGACAGACATGGACCCGAACCTACGAGTCATCCCTGCCCTCATAGCAGTACACCTCCTCTACAGGTTACGACGCAGACGCCGCAGAAGGTCAGAATAACTAAGGGAGGGGGGAAAGTGGGGTGGGGTGGGGGTGGCACGACCAGGGCAGGCCACAAAACAACCACATAAGTCACACACCACACATGGCCTGGACATACCTGACTCCCATGCCCTGGTCACCACGAGGGGGTGGGGGCGTGTCCTGATAAGCCAGCGACCGCCACAACGGAAGTCCGTCACCACGCGAACCGGCAACACAACCAGACAGGTACGTCCCGTACCCACGCCTGAAGAGCGTGGGTACGAGTCGGACCACGCCCACACACGTCACCCCAACAATGGCGGGACGGATCGCACCCACGTGGCAAAGGCCTGGGTACGGGCCGCACAAACATCACATAGCGTGGGGACGGATAAGTACGGACCCTACCCCCACCCCGTATGCAAGGAGCGTACCCCCCATGCCAACAGTGTTAGTACGACCCGTACCCCCACCCGCGGACGGACGGAGCGTACCCCCACCCCAACAGTGTAAGTTCGACCCGTACCCTCACCCGCGAATGCATGGAGCGTACCCCCCATGCCAACAGTGTAAGTACGACTCGAACCCCCACCCGCGGACTCACGGACCGTACCCCCACCCCAACAATGTAAGTTCGACCCGTACCCTCACCCGCGTATGCATGGAGCGTACCCCCCATGCCAACAGTGTAAGTACGACTCGAACCCCCACCCGCGGACTCACGGACCGTACCCCCACCCCAACAGTGTAAGTACGACCCGTACCCCCACCCGCGAATGCAAGGAGCGTACCCCCCAGCCCAACAGCGTAAGTTCAACCCGTACCCTCACCCGCGAATGCAAGGAGCGTACCCCCCAGCCCAACAGTGTAAGTACGACCCGTACCCCCACCCGCGAATGCAAGGAGCGTACCCCCCAGCCCAACAGTGTAAGTACGACCCGTACCCCCACCCGCGAATGCAAGGAGCGTACCCCCCAGCCCAACAGTGTAAGTACGACCCGTACCCCCACCCGCGTATGCAAGGAGCGTACCCCCCATGCCAACAGTGTAAGTACGACCCGTACCCCCACCCGCGGACGTACGGAGCGTACCCCCACCCCAACAGTGTAAGTTCGACCCGTACCCTCACCCGCGTATGCATGGAGCGTACCCCCACCACACCAGTGTAAGTAGACTCGTACCCTCACCTCGAATGCATTGAGCGTACCCCCACCGTGTATGTGCCAAGCGTACATATCCTGAAATCGGAGGTGTGTGTGCAGAGTCCACCCAGCAGTGCCCTGAGACAGGAGGGGTGGTTGCCTATCACTCCCAGCAGTGCCCTGAGACAGGAGGGGTGGGTGCCTATCACTCCCAGCAGTGCCCTGAGACAGGAGGGGTGGGTGTGGAGTCCTCCCAGCTGTGCCCAGAGACAGGAGGGGTGGGTGTGGAGTCCTCCCAGCAGTGCCCTGAGACAGGAGGGGTGGGTGCCTATCACTCCCAGCAGTGCCCTGAGACAGGAGGGGTGGGTGTGGAGTCCTCCCAGCTGTGCCCAGAGACAGGAGGGGTGGGTGTGGAGTCCTCCCAGCAGTGCCCTGAGACAGGAGGGGTGTGTGCAGAGTCCTCCCAGCAGTGCCCTGAGACAGGAGGGGTGGGTGCCTATCACTCCCAGCAGTGCCCTGAGACAGGAGGGGTGGGTGTGGAGTCCTCCCACCAGTGCCCTGAGACAGGAGGGGTGTAACACATGTGTGTGAGGCCAGAATTATCCACATGCATACTGGCTACAAGGGAACATGTCCCCATGAACTCATGTCAACAGACTCCACACACAAGTACAGTGATCATCAAGGATGCCACGATTGTTGCAGGTGGAGACATGGCCCTGCATGCATGGCCAAAGTAGAAGGGCTCCGTCACACACACAGCTCATGTAGACACAGCTCTGCGCTAAACATTGGGAACACCCTGCAGGGAAGAAAGCTGGGTACACAGAGGAAGGAATACACCCTGGGACAAGTGCACCATGCAGTAACTGCTTACATGAACAAAGAAAGTTAGCCAACACCTTGTGATGGCACACAGATCCCAGGGTCCCACCAATGAGCAGTACACTACTACATATCCCACACACCCAAACCCTTACACACCACCAAAAACCATGTAGCAGCCCCACCAACACCAATACCAGCATAGCAGTAGTGTGATAATGAAAACAAAATTAAGCTTTATTCAGCATGAGCACAATGTCCGTGGATCGCAGGCAGTTCAATCTTCACAAAGCCCATAGGGCAGTCAATGATTCTCAGCTGGATGGGGGACACAGTGGGATGCGTGTCCCCTACCTTGCCTGCACAGTCAAATGGCATCGTCTTCCACACTGGTGAGGGCATCAGGGGGGGGGGAAGCAACAGGCACCGCAGGGACATCAGGGCAAAGGGGCGGCGTTGTGGGTGCAGGGATGGAGGACTCCACCACAGGGGGTGGGTCAGTGCCAAAGGCGGAGGCCAGGATGGCACTACACACCTTTGCAAGGTCCTCCAGGGAGTCCCCTGCACCCGAAGGGACCTCAGGCCCCAAGGAGGGGGGGGGGGGTCAGAGGGATGGGTCGCAGCACCACCGGGGGAGGGTGGAGACAGGGGGGGAGACTCAACCACCCTGACCGGGGACCTCCTTGACCGCTTGCGTGGTGGTGTAACTGTGGGGCTCAGGGACAGAGCTGCCATGAAGGAGTCCTTGGGGGAGATGTGGCCAGGAGAGCTGAGGGGAGGGGATTTGGAGGGAGTGGACTGGGTGGAATGCGGACTCCCACTATGGCTGCGTGTCACATGTTTGCCTTCCGACCCAGTGGGTGTGCCTACCTCACCCTGTGTGTGCGTGTCAGGAGGAGTGCGGTGGACCTTCCCTGCTGGTGTGGTGCCCGTGTCCGTTGATGTGGGTGCATGCCGACGTCTGGGTGTACGTGGGACAGGCATGGGAGTGGGAAGTGTGGATGGGGCAGGGGTAGGTGGGGGGAGGTCGCGCTGCAGGAGACCCACTGCTGCAGTCAGTGTGGAGTCGATGGACCTCAGCAAGTTGCGTTGGTCAGCCTGCGATGAATGAATGCCCTCCAAGAAAGCCTCGATGTTGGTGAGGGTTTTGCCGTGGGCATGGAGGACATTAAGGATCGCAGCCTGACCAACCTGCAGTTGCCGCTGGATGTCCACAGACTCTGCATTGGCGGCGGCAGTGGAGACAGGGGCAGGGGGTGCGGTGCCTGGCAGGAAGGAGACATGCTGTGACCGGGCACGCTGGGAAGGGACACGAGCAAGTGGGAGGCGGCTGGTGGGAACTGAGGGGGCGGTGCGAGGTGTTGTTCCGCTGTCAGCTGCTGGTGCAGCCACCGCCCACTCGGAGACATCCTCCTCGGACCTGTCAGCTTCGTATTCTGACGTGCCAGTCGACAGGTCCTCGGCCGCACTATCCTCCACCTCTGTTCCACTCGATGTGCCAGCCCCGATGTCACGGCTGGCACTGGTGCTCGGTCCCTCCGCCTTGCCTGTGTCCATGTCTCCCTCTGTGTCCCCCGACGATGCTGTGGGCAGGGTGGAGAGACAGAAATTAATCAGACAGCTGTACACATCAGTCACATGAGTACAATCGACATAGGTAACACTGCATAGCCTGAAAAGGAAGATCCCTAACATCTACTAAACAAGGTACCGATGTAGGGCATGAAACACACAGTTGGTTGAGCCACCATGCCACTGAAATACCATGGAGAGCATGAGACAATAGCTAAACACAGGAAACGGAGTCTGACATAGCACCCAGGCCCTGGGGACAATCCTGCACTGCATCTGCACCACACAGCGTTGGCGAAAATACCGATGACCAGGGACCATATCCATGAACTTGAGACACATGCTGCATAGGTAATGCTGAAAACATGCCCAACATGACTCGGTCACTGCACATTGCGTGTGTGTCCAGACACATCACACACTGCCCAGACCCAGCAAGTAGAAATCAGGATTTGACACATAGGCATTGCCCGCACCAACAAGACCCTACACGAGGCAAATTGTTGAGACACAGGTGGCACCAACATCTCATAGTCTGGCTGATACACACAGGGGCAGGCAAAAAGCAAGAGTGTACGCCAAACAGCCAAGGTGCACCTGTACAAATAATGAGGTACCAGTGCCCATCCTCAGATGAGTATAACAAGACACACAGGCACTGGCAACTGTGAGTATGTAGAAGGACAATCAGGTCAGGCTGCACAGTGGACACCTGTACAAAATAGCACGTCTATATACATGGTGACAGGGGACAATGGCACAGAGCACAACCTACGCTGTAGACACTGAGATTGTCCACGTTTATGATGACACATACACCACTGAGGAAAAGGTGCCCCAGGGGACAGTAGTGGGCACGCAACTACATGCTACTGAATGGTAATGACTGCAACACACGTCACCATCCCTGCACTATGTGTATCGCACACTCATGCACATCATGTCACAGGCCACTACATAGGACATGCGCGCTGTAAGGCATGACACATGAGAGACCAACTCCCATGTCTGGAGTCAGCATCAGTGCCAACTGACATGGAACCCACATGCAGTGAACTTGACAGTGCACAGGCAAGGTCCCACAACCTGTTACACACCACCCCCACACATGATGCTACAGTCATTGTTCTCGTGGACAAAGCGCCAGCCTACATCACCTTGTGAAGGAGTGACTACACACAGACCAGGGAACACATTGCAAGGAGGGGAAGGGTGGCAGGGGCACAGCGCTATACTGGGGCAAACAGGATCTGCACAGCACCTTTAAACCCTGCCAGTTAATTCATGCTACTGTGCCCTTACAAATGCCGGTGACACACAACGAACACACATGTACCTACCCCCTTCCGGCTGCTGCATCGCCTGTAAGCGCCTCTCCAGGTCTGGAAAGACCACCGGCAGCACACGCCTGTGGAGGTGGCTCAGACGGCGGCGGCCGCGGTTCTTGTGGCTCTCAGGTGAGTCCCCCAGCAGGAGCCGTGCAATCCTCCGCGTCCAGCACCGGATATCCTGCCAGCGTTTTCTCACCTGGGGCAGGCTCCGCCTCCGACCATCCACACCCCTCACGGCACTGACGGCGGTCAGCCAGATCTGCTCCTTGGCAGTGGCGCCTACCTGTGAGGAGGAACAAGTGACACCACATCAATACACCAGCCACATGTCACAGAGAGACATATGGGTACAAATTAGCTGGTTACAACAAGGCATGTCATGCAGCCAACGCATTGCACCTTTGTCATAGGGACATCATCCCCTGGTGAGGGAAAAAGCGGTACGTGCCACAGTGGGTACACAGGTGGAATGATGGCAATGTCACAATCAATGATCAAGGCTCACACTGTGCATCACACCCACCCCTCCTGTCTCAGGGCACTGCTGTGAGTGATAGGCCCCCACCCCTCCTGTCTCAGGGCACTGCTGTGAGTGATAGGCCCCCACCCCTCCTGTCTCAGGGCACTGCTGTGAGTGATAGGCCCCCACCCCTCCTGTCTCAGGGCACTGCTGGGAGTGATAGGCCCCCACCCCTCCTGTCTCAGGGCACTGCTGGGAGTGATAGGCCCCCACCCCTCCTGTCTCAGGGCACTGCTGGGAGACATCAGGCACCCCCCCCCTGGGACCCCCCCGACAGTACATGGCATGTGTGTTACACCTGGACGCAATGGCAGAAGTCACAGTCACAACATAGGGACAGTCTGTGGCAGTGGCCTATGCACTCACCTGATACCCTGGTCGCCCATACAGCATGGAGTACTGTGGGAGGATCACATCCAGCAGAGCCATGTTCTCCTCCAGGGTGAATGGCTGTGTCCTCTCCACAGCCCTTGACATGGTTCCAGGGAATCAGTAGCAGCAGCTGGGTCGACGAATGCAAAGATGTGCAGGCAAGTGCTCCCTCATGGGACCTGGCTGCCTTATATGTGCCCTTCTGCCCAGTCTCATGCACAGGAGTACAGAGTGATTGGTCACTCACATTTGCATCCTATGTTTCCACCAATCCCTTCAAACCTAGCAGTCTGTGGGTTCTCTATCGGTTTCATTCTCCTGCATGATGTCAGCCCCACAAACACATTGCAACAAAGCAGAAGAATTCCAACTGACTTCTGCTGTGCACCTTCCAGAACAATTTCGAATTTTGAACTTGGTCTCCATGACAACCAGCATGCATGTAGGCCTTAATACTTGTCCCCTATGTAATTTGGAGCATCACACACAGGTACGGTGCGTTTCGGGGCCCTAGGGCACCCCAAATGCATGGCAACGGCCCGTACATGCATGCCTACGCTCTCCATCACTATGGGTCTGCACGCGTATGCGTACCCGTAGTGTTACGGACCGTACACACGCATGTACGCTCACTATCACTATGGGTCTGCACGCGTATGCGTACTCCTAGTGATAGTGAGCGTACATGCGAGTGTACGGTCCGTAACACTACGGGTACGCATACGCGTGCAGACCCATAGTGATAGTGAGCGTACATGCGTGTGTACGGTCCGTACCACTACGGGTACGCATACGCGTGCAGACCCATAGTGATAGTGAGCGTAGATGCGAGTGTACGGTCCGTACCACTACGGGTACGCATACGCGTATGCGTACCCGTAGTGGTACGGACCGTACACACGCATCTACGCTCACTATCACTATGGGTCTGCACGCGTATGCGTACCCGTAGTGCTACGGACCGTACAAATGCCTGTACGCTCGCCATCACGATGGGTACACATACGGCAGCACTCCCACAGTGATTTGGGAACATGCACAGGCCCTCTCAGCAGCAGTACGGCAGTTTTTACACATCACTGTGGTGATAGGCGACACACATGTAGGAATAGGGCGGACATACTTGTCCATGGATGGACATACTTGTCCAGGAATGGACATCAAGGCATCGTCTGTGCATTACTACATGTGTGGGGCACAGGTGTCACAGGCTGTGATGTGGAACATGCCTCCTGAGTGGAGAAGGCACCAGATGTATGATGAGATGTGTACATGTGTACTGTGTGAGGGTGCAATGTGTGCCAGGCATGCCCTTGACTCCTTTGACATGTGTGCATGTGGGACTGCGCACTTGGGGTGAGCGACACTGGCATGGCACGGACACCAACACACGGAAGTGTCCC
The DNA here is from genome assembly GCF_964204655.1 of Triturus cristatus. Lineage (NCBI taxonomy): Eukaryota > Metazoa > Chordata > Amphibia > Caudata > Salamandridae > Triturus > Triturus cristatus. Next base: position 723,001,027 of record NC_140591.1, read on the forward strand.
ATGATGCCCGGTACAGGGGTCATGACACATGACTTGTCACTACCCACAGTGCACAATGTGACTATGTCATATATGTGTCCGGGATTTACATCAGGTTGGTGTTGTAGCACCCTCAAAAGCTGCAGCCGTTGCAGCAACCAACATGTGGCTGTGTGTAGATTGTCATTGCACACTGTTCCCAACACCATGCCACATGTGTTATCGGATGTGAGGTGCACATGTATGCATGGGACACGGAGTAGCGTGACAAGGCCATGTCAGCAAACTCACAAGGAATGTGTGGTGAGTCATGACATGTGCACCTTCATGGCAAGGTGTGTGGGCTGGACTAGTGTAATGTCATGTGACCTGTGGCTCCAGTGTTCCGCTACCAGTCTCTGCAATCGGCATCACACTTCTGCTGATGTGTGGGTGTATGTCACTCCTGTCTTGCGTCGGGCAGTGCACTTGCACTGGGACACAGCTATTTCCATGGCGTGGCATGGGGAGGTTCTCAATCACCGTGTGTAGCTGGGTCTTGGAAGGAGTGTCACCTTGCATCCATACGTGTCCTGGGCATGTAGCACATGCCTGACTCCCTATGTGGCATGTGTGTATTGCCAGATTTACATGTGCTCAGTAGACATGAGTTGTTCTCGTAGTGCACTCACTCTTCCTTGTCACTTCCAAATTACTGCAGAGCGCCTCCTGTTGCCCGAAGAATTCCAGACTTGGCTACCATGCAGGAGAATGACAGGATCCGGCTCTACCGCTTCACCCAACCGTTGATTCTGGAGCTGACGGCGAGACTGGCACCACACCTGCAACCGCAGCACAGGTATCCTACGGCACTGACACCCCAGCTGAAGGTAATGGCTGCCCTACATTTTCTGGCCACGGGTACCTTCCAAAATACCATAGCTCATGTTGGTGGCATGTCCCAGAGCATGTTCAGCGGTGTGCTGCATGATTTCTTGGAGGCCATGTTGATTCACCTGGATGACTTCATCAAGTTCCCAACCCCTGAACAGATGACTGAGGTCAAGCGTGGATTCTATGCCCTGGGAGGGATGCCCCATGTCATTGGGTCCATAGATGGGACACATGTAGGTTTGGTACCACCACACGCACGGGAGGTGGCGTACCGCAATCGGAAGCACTACCACTCCATCAATGCCCTTGTGGTGTGTCTGTCCAATATGGTGATTTCACATGTCTGTGCTCGTTTCCCAGGATCAGCACACGATGCCTACATCATGAGGCGTAGCGGGATGCCTGATATGATGATGCAGCTGCGCAACGAACGGGCATGTGTTGTTGGTGGGTACAGTCTGTCTGTCCTGTATTCTGTATAGCCGACCAGCACGACCGCTACACCAGTTCTAATGATGTCCATGTGCTTCCCATGTAGGGGACGCTGGCTATCCCAACATGCCTTGGCTGCTGACACCTCTCCGCAACCCCATCACGCCGGCCCAGCTCCGCTATAACACCGCCCATGGCCGGACAAGGCGAGTGATAGAGAGGACGTTTGGCATGCTGAAGAGCCGATTCCGGTGCCTCCACAAGACCGGCGGTGCACTCCCTTATGCCCCGGCGAAGGTCTGCAAGATCTTCATGGTCTGCTGCATGCTGCACAACATGGCAGTTGAAAGAGCTGTGCCACTCATCCTGAATCAACATGACGAGGACCATCCACCCGTGGAGGACGAAGGGCTTGGCAATGGGGCTAGTGATGTGGAGGATGTGGAGCCGCAAGAGGACATCCGGACTCGGCTCATACGCGACTTCTTTGCTTAGTGGTGAGTACCAGGGTCTGAGTGTGCACGCATTGGTCCCCGTGTGGCATGCGTTGTGATGTGTGTCTCCACCTGCATGTATGGCACGTGGGTCAGAGGTGTGTGTGGGTGTGTCACTGGAGTGATGGTGGCAGTGATGGTAGTATTTCCCCAGTCATAATTGTGACCTAGCATGTTGTCATCCATACATGTGTCGAGTAACTGCACATGCAAGTGGCTGTGCTTTTTGTGGCTGACTTCTTGTGTGTCTCTCTTCCCCAGGTACCTGCGCATGCCGTTTGCTGGTTGCATTGTTGTGGCACTGCTATTCCTCATGGACATGACATCGTGGGCTGACTCAGCGTTACAGGCACGGACACGTTTGGAAGTCTCCATGGGGTAAGGGATGCATCTGGGGTGTATTGGGTGTGGCAGTTGTTCACGATGTGTGCACACTGCCCCGGTCGGGGTTTGGTTCCTCTGCAGACATGTGGCATCCCCATGGGACACGACATGCAGCTGGGTACACCTGAATAGATGGGCTGCCTGGTTGTCAGTCATCAGTGATGGGATAGTGGATTGTGATGATGGCATCAATGTGTGTGACACTGCCCTCGGACACATACGGTTAACATTGTCTTGACATGGCGTGGGACTTCCACATCAGCGGATGTATGGTGTATGGCAGGCTCTCCGTGAGCAGCTGTGGGTGTTTAGCTGTTAGCCGACGCTTGTGTGCCAGTTCCATGGCTATCACGCATTTGTGCTGCAGAAGGGGGGGGCCAGTGTTGGAGCCACATGTTACTCCACATGATGTGTTCATGTGTACTTCAAGTTGCCTCTGCAATCCCAAAAACATGACTAATAAAGGTGTCCCTATGCCTCCAAGGTGCCTCTTCTCAGTCAATGCTGGTGTGTTGGCACGGTGCATCCTGCATGTCTGGCATGGTATTCCCTGATTGTGGCTATGTGTCAATGTGTCGAGTGGCAAGATGCAAGCTGTGTGTGTGTGCTGAGACTGTGTATTGGGCATGATGTCCATGACTGTGTGGGTATTGTGACATGTGCCATCCCCATGCATCCAACGTTGTCCATGACCCCATTCTCTGCATCCACCGGACTCAAGCTTGCAGGACATGGTTCTGCCACCTGTCTACACATACCTGGGTGCCCCCCAGGACACGGGCCAGGATCCCTGACCTCTGCGCATGACTGTTGCTGTACTCAATGTGTCTGTCAGCACGGTTGTTCGGCCACCCCCTCAGCTGGTTCTGACCATCACGGGTGTGTATGGTGCTCCATGTCTGTCTTGCCTAATAAACTGTGACCCATGTGTCCTGTGCCAGACTCAGGCCCCAGGGTGTGGATGGTTGAAGTGAACAGATGACTCAGGCATGTTTAGACTGTACAAGACACATGTTTGGTAATAATGCTACCAGCAGGCATCTACTCTTAATAGTGTGATTTATTATTGGGGGGGGGGACAAAGTGAGGGGCTTTCCGGGATTAGGGAATCCAAAGTTCAGTAGGGGAGTTGGTGTCCTTGCCATTGGAAATCCTCAGAGTCCATGCCACAGTCTTTGTCAACATTGGTCAGCCAGTGACCAGCAGGGCCATGTGGCAGAGAATGTCTCTTGATGCTGTGATGCTGTTGCTCCAGTGGGCCAGGTGCCAGGCCAGGTGTCCTGGGAGATGGTGATGTAGCAGCCACCCTCACGGTCCTTTCCGCGGACGACCCGGCTTCCTGCGGGGAACCTCAGCAGCAGGCCGTGACGACGTCTGGGATGCTCCGTCGGATGTTTCCTCCTCCTCCTCATGATCCCTCCCTGTGGGTGGTGATGTTCTCCGCCTTCTGGCACAGGGAGGGTCGGCCATGGTGTCGGCCATCCGACGGAGTTCAGCGTGAATCCCCTGGGACGCCGTCACTTGCTCAGCCTGTCTGTCCTCCATCCTCCGTTGGTGTACCTGTAGACAGGCTATTAGCTCCGCATGTTGCTGGGCCTGCTGGACCTTGATCCCCTCGAGGACGGACACAACCTGGGCCATGCCCGTGGTGTCCTGCCGGTATGAGTCCAGGATGTTACGGACATGGGAAAATACCGGATCCCCAGCCAACTGGTCAGGCTCGCGCCTCCGCCGTCCTCCACTCCCACCACCCCTGCCCACTTGCGTCTGGCCTGCACTTGTGGGAACATCGGGTCTCCGGGACCCCTGAGGGGTTGCATTGGCGTTGTCGACTGCCTCCTCCTGGGTGCCCGGGACACCGTGTCCCTCCTGGCGAGCCTGGCTGCATTGTGGTGTTGGGGCAGGGATCCTGGGTGTCTCCTGGGATGTGGCAGGAGTGGGGGTGGTGGTTGGCACGGTTGTACCTGACGCAGGTGCTGCAGGTGGTTGGACACCAGAGGGGCCAGGTCGGTCGGGGTCGTCCGCAGAGTGGTGAGAGTGGTCGCTGCCGGTGGGATCGGTCTCCTGCAGATCCGGGTCCTGTGAGTGTTCCCCCCCAGTGTTGGGGGGTGCAGCACGACGTTGACCTGTGTGTGAGAGAGAAAATGTTAATTTTGATCCATGCAACATCCATGTTTCATCCGGTACAAAGTTGGCACATTTCCTCTTGGAATTAGGATCTGTCTTGCATTCCACTCACAGTGCACTAGTGCATGGGTGTGTCCCTTGGGCACCAATTTGGCCCCTTTAACTATGTGTGGCACAGTCTTACTTGCTGCGTCAAGTGTGACTGCAGTCAGCAGTGGAGTGTGCATGTGTGGCGAGCCATGCATTTGCGCCTTCCTTGTAGCACTGTACATGTGCACATGGAGTGGATCCACACACTTATATGATGCAGGTGGCTGTCCTTGTGCTCGTGTACAGGTTGTGACATGGCCCTGCGTTTTGCCATGATGAAGAGGGGGGGTTCTGGCACTGGCCACCCTTGTCTACATGCACGCAGTCCACCTGCTGACGAGCAGACATTCCCACACACCAAAGGACTGATTTGCTCTCCCTGTGTCTCCCTCCTTCTCTGTCCCCCTCTCCCTCCCTCTCTGTCCCCCTCTCCCTCCCTCTGTGTGTCAGCCTCCTCCCTCTGTCCATCTTCCTGTGTCTCCCTCCCTCTCTGTCCCCCTCTCCCTCCCTCTCTGTCCCCCTCTCCCTCACTCTGTGTGTCAGCCTCCTCCCTCTGTCCGTCTCCCTCCCTCTCAGTCCCCCTCTCCCTCCCTCTGTGTCCCCCTCTCCCTCCCTCCGTGTGTCACCCTCTGTCACCTTGGCCCAGCTTCCTGGGCACACACTGTTAGCAGATCTTTGAGTGGCCCTTGGCCTGTTGATGTGAGTTTGTTTCTGATCTCCAGGCACCCATTTTGTCTGCTGTGTGTCTGTGCGCTGCTGCTGTGGTGGTGTGTGCTGCCACTCTTTCACAATGTTGGCTGTTCATTAGCTGCTGTCATGTGCAAAACAGTGCCTTCACCCCCATGTGTTGATGCAAGGCGTCCGCCATTTGCTGGCAAGTCATTCCTGTGTTGGGACACAGTGTTTGTCTGGCTGTGACCTAGGCCATATGGGCAGAGGGCATTGTTGTCTGCTTTGGAGTCGCACTATGTGATTCTTGGTGCCCAGCCTCCCGCCATCCGGGTTACCGTGTCATGTGTTGTTGTCTTCTGTGGCCTGTGACTTGACATTGTCCAGCTGGGTGCATGGGGCATGGTGGCAGCAGTGGCATGTGCCTGCTCATGGAGTGTGGTTGAGTCATGCGATGGCTTGTGGTGGTTGCGTGCCTGTTATTAATTTTGGTTGTGGTTGCAGTTCCCCCCATGTGAGGTGTGTTGTTTGTGTACTCACCCGGGTCTCGGAGTCCTTCTACTCCTTCAACTGCCTCCACCGGCAGTATGGCCATCACCCTCTCCTCCCAGGGATGGTACTGTACGGCTCTGCGGGAGGGCCCTCCTCCGGTGGCGTTGGCCTGGTCGTGTTCCTCCTGCCTCTTGGCTCTGACCCTCCTCCGCAGATCGTACCACCTGTTCTGGCAATCCTGCTTGGTCCTCCTGGTGTCCGCAACAGCATTCACAGCATCGACGATGGTCTGCCACATGGCTGTTTTGGCTGCCTGGCTGGTGCTTCTGACCAATGTTCCAAAGATCTGTGGCTCGACTCTGAGGATTTGATCAACAAGGACCTCCAACTCTCGGTGACTGAACTTTGGATTCTTGGTAGTGGGCATGGTGAGGGGTGTGGGTGGGGATGGTGTGGGTGTGGGGGGTGTGTGGATGTTGGGGGGGGTGTGGATGGTTGTGTGTGTGTGTGAATGTGATGAGAGGGTGTTGTTGAAAGTATTGGTTTTATTAGTATTTATTAGTATTAGAATTGTCGATATATTTTAAAAAAACGATATTATTGATGTCTATATTTTGGTTATCGATATTTGTGAAATGTGTCATATTTATTAACTCATGTCGATATTTAGTATTGCGATATTAATGTGTGCGATATTTGTGTGATCGATATAATTGTATTACGATATTGTAGTGTCGATATTAGTGTAGTTTTTTAAATAAGTATACAATGTCGATATTTTTGATGTCGATATATTTGATGCGATATTTGTGTAGTTCGATAATGTGTCTGTCGATAATATGTCAGAGATCCGTCTCTCCTCACCCTCCACGTGTCTCTGCTGCACGCCTCACACTGCTGCACACCACACACTGCTGCACGCCTCACACTGCTGCACGCCTCACACTGCTGCACGCCTCACACTGCTGCATGCCTCACACTGCTGCATGCCACACACTGCTGCATGCCGCTGCACGCCACACACTGCTGCACGCCTCACACTGCTGCACGCCACACACTGCCACACACTGCTGCACGCCGCACACTGCTGCACGCCGCACACTGCTGCACGCCACACACTGCTGCACGCCACACACTGCTACACGAAACATTGCTGCACGCCACACACTGCTGCACGGCACACACTGATGCAACCGGCACACTGCTGCATGCCACACACTTCTGCACACTGCTGCATTACTCACTGCTGCATGCTGCACGACACTGCTGCATGCAGCACACTGCTGCACGCAGCACACTGCTGCACACCGCACACTGTTGCACGCCGCTGCACGCCACAGTGCTGCATGCCTCACACTGCTACACGAAACACTGCTGCACGCCACACACTGCTGCACGCAGCACACTGCTGCACGCCGCACACTGCTGCACGCCGCACACTGCTGCACGCCGCTGCACGTCACAGTGCTGCATGCCTCACACTGCTACACGAAACACTGCTGCACGCCGCACACTGCTGCACACCGCACACTGCTGCATGTCGCACACTGCTGCACACCTCACACTGCTGCACGCCGCACACTGCTGCACGCTGCACACTGCTGCACTCCACACACTGCTTTTATGCGAGTTTATGCTACTGACATTGTAAATGACGCCTTTTATTTGTTTTAAAACCAAAACATAAATAAAAGGCATTGTAATTTTACAATGCCAATAGCTCAAACTCTTATAAATGCGAGACCTATTGCATTGCAAATGCTTGTTTTCCATTGCAGATAACCTAAATGTATACTGTACAACATCCTTAACTTTGGCAACAACACACTCTACATCATCTGAGTCTTCATCCTCAGAGTGTGTTTGTATATGCATCCTTCAGAGACAATCAGCTCAAATATTACATCTGACAGAACTGTACATATTGGCAAAGTTAAATTCTTGTAAACATGACAAGAATCTCACTAGCCTTGCAGAGGCTTTTGCCAGTCCCTTTACCATTGAGTAAATGCTAAAGGGTTTTTGGATCTGTGGAGATCTCAAAATTGGTTCCCCATAAACATGTTTTAAACGTTTTCACTACCCAGGAACAGGGAAGGGCTTACCTTTCCATAGTGCTATAGTGGACCTCAGCTTGCTTCAAACTCCTAGACAGAAAGGCAACTGTATTTTCTTTGCCGGACACCCATTGAGATAAAACTGCAACTAACCCGTACTGCTTGGCATCTACTGTGGCAAAACATTTTTTACCAGCTTAGCAAGGTGAAAGAGCAGGGCATTACCAATCGATAGCTTGACCTTTTTCAAAAGCTTAATTGGCTATGGTGTCCCACTTAAATGTTACTCCTATTCCTTTTTTAAAATGATTCCAAGGGGCTGAACAACTTGAGCATAACCACACATTAATCTAGAAGCAATATTCACTCATCCCCAGGAATTACCTTAAAGCATAATTATCCTTTGGAGGAGTGACCAGAGAAAAGACCTACATGAGAGAGAATTTGTGGTGTTAGCACCCAAATAATCTAATTTACTAGTAAAGAGCTGACATTTGTCACACTGAAGTTTGATTCCCATGTATTTAAAAACGTTCACAGCCTGCTACAAAATGGTTTTATGTTCATCACTGCATCATAAAATATTAAAATGTCAGCTTGGTAGGCTTGGACACCATCAATTCCTGCTAGATGTTTGTCCATAAGTTTCTGAATTACGTTTGCCTCTGAAGTTAAACCAAGGGGTAACCTCAGAAATGTATATGCCCCTAATGGTGTCACAAGGTTGGTGAGGTTGTGTCATTCTGGGACTAAAGGAATCTGGTGGAAAGCTGACTTCAGGTCTAAAAGACTGAAAATATTTGCAGTACAAATAATGCCCAACAAGTCTTGAATTTTTGCCAGGGATGGCAGTCACTGACTATATTCTTGTTAAGAGTGCATAAATCAGTCCTCAAACAGATATCCCATGCCTTCTTTTACACTATACCAATCGGACTGACCCACTCTGATGGATTTGGGGTGGTTATTGCCCCCTTCATCAACCAGTTTACCAAGCAATTTCTTAAGATCTTCTCCAACACTAATTGGGATTGGTCTAACCTTGTGTGCTATGGGAATGGCAATCTGTGTAAGTTTGATCAAGTGTTCAAATCTGTTAATATTTCTAATCTTTGGGTTGAAAACTTCAGGATATTTCTCTACAATCATATCCTCATCATTACCAAGAACATCATTTACCAGAGCAACACATGTATCATTAAGTAGTACTGGATTATTCGATCAAGGAACATGTTTTAGGCCCATCTTTGCCAAATCCTGCTACCCAACTATGTCTTCCCATTCACCGCTACATAACTTTGGTTTTTATGTGACCAACTAGACACATCACACGGTCCAGAAAGTATCCCAACATGTCAATTTCCTGATCCCCATTCACTTTAGGTAGAATATCTTTGGGTTGTATTGGTATTTTGCAATTTTGACTTCACCGAATGGGCCTTTGATCATTTTAGATAAAAATAATCTACATAAATCGTAAGTACCATCTTGGTAAAATCATACACACATTCTTGCACATGCTCTTCATCAACATCTACATTGCTTACTTGGATTACATTCTTTCTCCCTTTACATACACTCTGAAAATGTCCTGTTTTGTGACATTTAATACACTGTTTGCCAAGTGCAGGACATGCAGTACTGTTGCTCAAGTATGATCGCGATCCACACCTGAAGCATGCTGCGCCATTCTCTTTCTGAAAAGACTTGGAGGATCTGTCTTTGAATGAAACTTCATTAATGGATTCTGTGTTATGCACCAAGGCAACCAGAATAAAACTGGGTGTATCATTGGCAATGCACTTTCTTGAAATTATGGTACATTCAATGCCCTTAGCTATGTCCATCACTTCAGTAAGAAATGAATCTCTACAGCTGATGAGGTGTTTCTATGTTTTTAGTGGGACCATTATATACAAATTGATCTCTTACATAGATATCAGAAATGGAGTAAAATAGCAGGTTGACGATAAATTTCGCATTGTAAATATATACAATTCAAGGGTTTTATCTTGGTGCTGTTTTCATCTGAAAAAGTTGTATCTGTTCAGCAAAATACTGGGTTGTTCCATGAATGTGTCACTCACCCTCCCAACAGCTTTGGTGTATACATCCCAGTTATCAAGACCACTATAATTGAGATTTAACACAGGTAGATTGTCAAAAATGTGTTCGCCCTTCTTGACCCAAGTGATTAAACGGTACAGCAAGCTTTCTTAAAGGAGCAAACTTTCTTGCACCAATGGCAATAGGAAAGTTCTCAAAGGAACTAAACCAAACCTTCCATAGTATTTGCGGTTTGGCCATAAGTGCCAGAAATAGTGTTAAATGCACTAAATGTTGTGTGGTTGCCATTCTGTAGTTACTAATACAGTAATTCAGCAAAGGTTTGAATTTTAAAGAACCTACCCAGGAAACAAGATGTTGAGCTTGAACGTCCTCTAGGAATTGGTGATGTGATTAAACTGTGTCCAAAGACGATGAACATTTGAAAAAGATGTCAGAAGAAACTATGATACCAAAGGTATTCAATGAATGTTAATTGGGACCGAGTCCAATTCAAGATGTCCACTGCACATAGAGCGATGATGTCACTGAGTCATGGGATCATCATGCAATCCAATGGCTAGGAGAATAATACAGGTGTTCGAATGATGGTACAGAGTGTCAATGCCCAGCGATGGCGAGATCTGCACATGATAAATGGGAACTTCGGAAGCTCCCCAACATCCAAATAATGCCTGAAAGTTGAAGCCCCAAGTGGACGAGCGAGCGATCCTGTCTCCTGCAGTGATGTGGCCCATCAGGAGGATTATCGACCATCAACCAACAGCCGTGCAGGGAAAGTGATATGCTGAAGGTGAGCCAAGTCTTGAAAAATGTTTCATCTCAGGAGGCACGGTGGTGGATTCCTACGGTGGCCTTACTCGTCACCTAATGTGAGGAAGAAATATTGCTGAATTCAAAATGCCTTTTACAATAAGTTTCTCTGCAGGAGCCCGCGTCTAGAGGATCCTCGTCCTGTGACTTCCAGCAGCAACTTCATAGCAGAGGCGTTTAGAACTCACAGGGCAAGAAGGCGAGCACAGGCCCTAAAATGAAGAATAATAATAAGTCTAGCTGTCTTAAGTAGAACAATAATAATTCCAATGAAGAGTAGTGAACATAAAAGCAGGACTACATACAATTACATTACAACAAGGCCCTAGAATTGAAATATACAAAATCAAAAGCAATTTGAGAAAAATATTTTTGAGCCTAAGATCAATAGTGGGTTTCTCATGCAAAAATCACTTACGACCAAGTGGTACTGCAAAACACAAGTTTAGGATCCAACCACTGTAACACCAATGTAGGAATGTGAAGCATTAGGTGAGGATGCTGGTAAAGTTCAACCATGCAATGCTCTCACTAAACCCCAAAAATGGTCCTTGGGTTAACAATTTTAAATCCTTAGCTCAGTCCTGGTAGAGTGGCAAAGAGCATTCTTGCTTTACTAGAGGAATATGTGTTAAGCATTCCAGAGTACCAACATGGACGATAAGTAACTTGACACGACTCGAAAGAAATCCAACAACAATTCATAAAACATAAAGCAGATTTTTATATAAATTTAGACACCTAAATGAAGTCAATCGTATAAGTATAACCAGAGTAATGGATTTTAGAAGCAATATTAAATCAGAGCAAAACAGTACCATACCATACCAATGTGGTTAATTTTAAAAAGCACTAGTGACAATCGGTTACTTGCAGGACCAGTTGTGCAGAACCCAAGGAGGGTAAAGGTGATGCAGATCCCAGGACCAAACCACAACAGATAGATCATTTTTACCTGGCTCAGCTAGCCCTGGAGCAGAGTTGTCCTGGCTGTCCTTGGTGCTGAAGCAAGAGCAGTGGGGTGGAGCTGGTAGTACCGCATAGACATCGCTGGTGGGGAACTGGGTGCAAATAGTTGACAACGAAGACACTGCTCATGTCTAATGAAGGTTTTGCAGAGTTCCCTTGAGGCCAAGCTTTGAGTAAAGGTGTTGGTTGCCGGACTGGGGAACAAACAAGCCTTGGTGGCAGTAAGGTGAGGAGAAACTTATTTCGATGTCGAGAGGTCCAGGGGAAATCGATAGCTGCCTGAAACTTGCTGATGGTCAGGACTACATTTCCTGTAATGAACTGTACCATCTACTTTTGGGAGATCCCATAAAGGGCCCGATGGCCAGTGATTCTTTGGATCTGGTAGGTTGCTTTTACCTGTGGTGTGCACAGGACTAGTGCCACTAGTGCAAGGGAGTCTGGAGTTGCCATCGGCTCTCAAATGGGTCCCTCTGTCTGGGGAATCGAGCTTTGGTCCAAGACGAATCGCAGTCGTGCAGCTCCAGCAAGGTTGCCACAGATGCAGATTATCACGGTTTGCTTTGTGCAGATCCTGTTGTCGCAGACACATGTCTCCTCTTTGTCCTTTATTGCAAGTCTGATCAGAATTTAGGTTCTGGTATTAGGGGTATCCCATAAATCCTAGATTAAGGGACATTAGGGGTGTGGATGCAAGTGGCAAATGGGCTACTTGCCCCAGTGGCTAATCCATCCCTGAGGTGACCACATACAGGGATAAGGGGCACTTTTTCTATCCAGATCCATGCATTATACCACCTTTTAGAATGGCAGAAGTCTCACTAAGCTGTAGAGACTCGGTATCCAACCCTGGAGGTGTAGTTAGCCTTCTGGGTGTGTACACCTGCTGAATGCCAAACTTTCCCCCTGACCGTGTGCAAATCTGCATTAGTACAGGGGAAGGCCTTTTCCTACTTTAGAAGGCATCCTGGTTGCACATCACAGGAAGTGAAGGCTTTGAAGCTCACCGCCTTGAACTTCTACTTCAATAGCCTTCCTGCCAGGGAGGGGGGTGACCTTCCCATCCAGGACTTTGTTTTAACTTCTGGCAGGGGGGCAGATTCTTGTCTTGGCCGCAGCAGCTACGGTGGTAGACAGAGCATAGGAAAGGCTATTACACCCAGATGGGCAACCTCTAAAGTAGCCACCTGGGTGCAGGCCACATTTTCGTCTACAGGAGATTTGTGTCAGGGGTGATGAGGCACATTGTTAGATATCAAACATGACATATTTCAGCAGAACCATAATGGAGCTGCCAACTTTGGATTTGCCTGTATCCCAGCCCATGTTATCCTATTCACCACCTATCACTTATTGTAGCCTTTAATGGTAAAGGCTACTATAGGGAACATATAAGCTTGTGCTCACGTGTCCACACCTTAAATATAATGAACCTTGCCACCTGGCGTATGGAGGCCTTCCTTTCGGTGACTGGCATATATTAAAAATAGTGCACTGATTTTTTCACACATAGGACGGGTATGCCCAGATGTGGGTCCTGCGCTCTCCATGCCACTGGAATCAAGCTATCCTGGCTGAAGAGGGGTGAAACCCCGAAACCGGTCCTAGGATGCTTGTTTCCAGTCCAGGGAGGACCTGGCTTGGCAGTTCGGGCTGGACTGTTCCCATGAGGCACAGGGTCAATACTGATTTGCATATGGCTGGGTTCAAACTGGAGTGGCATGGTGAGCAAATAAATGATGGATTTGGCCCAAATCTCTCTACTGGGGTGAATGTATGACATTGTTCTGCATTCTGTCCATCAACTGTTGTTTTTGCATATTAAAAATAGTGCAGTGATTTTTTCACACATGGTGAGGGCAAAATTGAATTCCAGCAGTTTGCACTGCTCCTGCAGTCTGCAATGACAGGCCTGCCATCAATAAAAATAAAAAAATTCATTTTTTTATTGTGTGATTAATTAAAATCTTTACAATTCCCCATCATATTTACATAAAATCGCCTGCCATCAAAAGTTTATGTGGGTCATTCAGGGTGCACAAACAGTGCTTCAGGCCTGGTGACCCCTCTAATACCCATGCTATGGGTACCACTGGTACCATATACTAGGGACTTATAAGGGGGTTAAATTATTTGCCAATTGGGGTAATCACTTCACACATATGCGCTTTAGGGAGAGAGTACTGGCAGTGGTGTCTGGGCAGGAGGCTTAAGTGCATTTTCAGAGTCATAACCATCAGCATTAAAACAAACTTGGGGGGTGACCATACAAAAAAGCCACTTTCCTTCAAGTACCATCTACAGATAAGCCATATCTTAAAGTTGGGCTATGGAGAAATTTAAGACATTTTTGTGGAGTACCGAATTTGAGATCTATACAGATTATAAGCCACTAATTTATGTGTTGGAAGGTAATGGGGTTGTGGAAGCATCTTCAAGACATATGAGACTTCTGTCACTGTTACAAGAATGTGTTTTCCATCAAATATATCCCTGGTGGTGAGAACAGCAGAGTGGACTGCCTTTCCAGAATGCATCTGCAATAGGACTTGTCATTGGAAGATGCAGATGCAGTTGAATGTGTTGTAGCTTATGTGGAGGATGTTTATGAAGGCAAAGAAGCTATCTCTACGTTTGATTGGTTGGATGCTTTGCGCTTAGATGAGGCTTTGCAAAAAGTTATCTCTTTTATTTGATCTGGTTGGCCGGATGAGAGAAATCTCAACGTGGAGGTGTGACATTTTGCCAAATTTTCACAGGAATTGTCCCTTGTTAGAGCGGCTCTGACTAGGGATGATTTATGTATGCCTCCCATTTCGCTTCGTGATTCTCTAATTAAACTAGCCCATGCAAGTCACTTAGGTACAGGAGCACATCTAAAAAATATAAGCAATATTTTGGGTGGTTATCTTTGGACGGTCAAGTCAGTAAGTGGTTCGATAATTGTAGAATGTGTCTCCTGCCTGGTAAACCTTGGAGAACTTTGTAATCTCCCCTGCACTCGGTCCCTTTACCTACAGATTTTACTTTGCAGGGCCCTTTGAGACGTTACTTGCAGGAAATCAAGGGCATATTCTCAAGCCCATTATCGCAGCTTTAGCTGCAGTTTTCTGCGATAATTTTAACGCCGTTTCTGGATAATACGTTTTTTGGGGTCTAGATTGATTACTTTTCCAAATGGGTTTATTTTGAGTTTGCAGCTGCTCCCAATACTACTTCAGTAGTTACGTTTCTAGAATTCTGGAGGCACAGAGTTGGGCATGTTCCATCACTCCACATAGTACTGCTGGAATGTCTTCATTCGCTTTATTGGGCAAAAGACTTCCTGAGTGGATTTGTGTGCGGATTGGTTAAAAGATCTTGTGCATAAAAATGTTGATTGCTCTGACAAGGATGTGGCTGGTAAAGTTCCACCTTTAGTCCACAGATCAATTTGGTTAGTACCTTCACTTTTTCCCTTTTAAAGCAGTGTAAATAAGGCGTAAACCCTCTGCCTGGACCGTACTCATTTGCCTTTTCTTGCACCATAACAGTCAACTGCTGCATAATTTGGCTGGAGACTGACGCATAATCCCCGTCGCCATTATCATAGCAGCGGGACAAGCTCCCATTGCATGCAACACGCTACCGGTTGTGCAGCAGCACCTTAAACTACCGTATTTACCTGAAAACCTATAAATCGAAACTAAATTAACTTATTGGAAGTTTGTTTTAGGCACACCTCGGCTCTCTTTAACATCTGTTCTCCTTAAACCTTGCGCGTGCTGAGCATCCGGAAATCACTCTGGATGATTCATTTTGCTCGCTTCTTTTCATATTCTTCATTTGACGTGTTCCGGTACTCTCTGGCTCCAGTGGCCAATATGACGTACTGAAGTCGGGCGCGTTTGTGGAATTGCGAGGACAAAAAAGAAAAAGAAAATATCCACGTGCATCAAAAATCTCAGTTTTCCGATTAGCAATGCAGGCAGCAAATGGCCGCACGGCGTGAATAAGCGTGCGTAGAGCACCGGTGCGTCACGTCCTTTCAATTTACAAAAGAATAGAACTATTTGGTGCAGGAAAATATGTCAATTTACTGACTTGTTAACATCTGAGTGAAATATGCAAAATACAACTGTTATGAGTTGTGTGCCTCGCTTAGAAATGGCTAAACACTTCTTACACATTTTGTGACCATTTTGAAAGTAAGTATGCCTTTCATTTCGTTCCCTCTCTTTCCACATTCATAAAGTGTAGCACTACTCTCACTTAACTTCCAGTTGGCGTCATTAAGCACAAGTGACGTCACATTCCTCTCGTTTGCTAAATTCCTTCCGGTGTCGTGTCACTTCCTTCATGATAACTAATTTGTCCTATACGTCATCATTCAGAGGCGATGCCAATTCCCTCATTAACTTCCACTCGGGTTCAGAAAATAATGTGACGTCACTTCTGTCGTGTTTACTAATATCCAGCTTTTATCAATGATGCAAAATGTACGTAATTGCCCATATACATCGTAACTGTCTCTATGTGTCCTGATGCAGCCGTGCCTCATAGATTCACCTTAGTAGCTTACATGGGCGGTACGATGCGAATGTTATGTCACTCCTCTCACACTTACAAACGTCCATCCTATTTCATGATGTGAAGTTACGTCATTGGTCTCATACCGAGGACCTTCCAGCTGTTGTCATGATGCAAGTGTTGTCAGTGTCCTTAAATCACGTTGCGTCAAGATTCAACAGTGACGCCACTTTCCGAATATTTAGTAACTCCTTCCTGCTGTCATGATGAAATAGTGCAGTCACTTCCGTCACGTTTATAAAGTCCCAGCATGGCGTCACTATGCGAAAATAATGGCACTTCTCCCACATTATAGAACTTTCACTTGGTTTCATGACGCTGAAGTGACATCACTTAACGGCCATTTACTAGATTCTTCCCAGTGTCTTTGACCCCATGTAATTTCACATGCTCACACACTGGGGAACGTCTACACCGTGTCAGGGTGCAACGGTAACGTCACTTCCCTCCAATGTATTAACTTCCACCGGCTGTGGTGCTGCTCAGGTAACGTCACATTTCTCACATTGAGAAGCTTCTAGCCGACGTCACAGTGGATCGTAGACGTCACTTACCTCACTTTTTCTAAATCCGCCAGCGGTTATTATGCAAAAGTGACGTCACGTCTCTCATATACATACTACCTGCCGTCGGGTGTAATGATACCCCGATTGACGTCCCTCTTGGGGGCTTGCGTCCACGATCATTAAGGATGTGAAAGGCAATAAAACCCCTTAGGAAAATAAAATGTACTTTTTTTGATCAACTTTGTGATAAGAAAAGGAAAAGAGGCAATCGGAACACTCTTTAAAGTCAGGGCTTTTTGTGAGATTCCGTGCCTACTACCTCCACTGATTCGAACGTCCTATACATTTTGGTTGGATTTATAGTGTAAAATATAGCATGTTAGTTCTTTTGTAAAAATGCGCAACCTCGTGGTTTCTGCCTGGGTTCTGTGGTCAATTTAATGGACGGTGTGAGCGGGATGGGGGTTGTAGGGGCGTACCTATCAACAGTGCAGCAGGTGTTGTGGCACCGAGGCCAAGGTTGTGACCAGCCATCGCCGCTCCTCAGTTCGGGGCTGTTTCTTGTCACCGAAACAGGCGATGGGAGACAGTTTGCTTTCTTGCAATAGGTCCCATGGCCACACCATGGGAGGCTGGTAATGGGAGACGGGCGGGACTTTATTTTTCACAAGCATAAAGTTCAAGGATGAGACAGTGTTGAAGACAAAACATATAATCAGAAATGTGGGAAAATGACCACGACAGGTGAAAAGATAGATAGATAGATAGATAGATAGATAGATAGATAGATAGATAGATAGATAGATAGATAGATAGATAGATAGATAGATAGATAGATAGATAGATAGATAGATAGATAGATAGATAGATAGATAGATAGATAGATAGATAGATAGATAGATAGATAGATAGATAGATAGATAGATAGATAGAGGAAAAATTGGGAGAGAAAGCTGCTGAATAAAAAAAGATGGGCGAAAGGGCATCACGGTTCGTGGAATGGTATAATCTGCCATGTTTGTGTAAGGACAGTAGCCGCTTTGCTCCGATGACTGTAAATGATACATATAGAAGTGGTTCGGGGCTCGCTGGTCCTCCCTCACAGCAGTTCCTGTCAGCGGTGTGTAGTCAACACACAAAGCGGTTTGTTCCTTGGACGACGCATCAGACCTTTTGCATGAAGCTCAAAAAAACATATCCCCAATTGAGCTGGGAAACTCTGAGAGTAATAGTATTGTTGGTGTGTGAACCTGACCACGGGATGAAACAAACGCACATGGAGGTGGTATGTAGGGGCAGCAAAACTGGCGAATCCGTCACTTGACAAACTGTGTGATCCTGAGCAAATAGGCTATTTCTCCGCGCTTCAATCCCATTATCTACCAAACACTGTTCTTTTCGGGACAGTCGGCGTTCCTTGCGCTCGTAATAGGCGTCACTTACAACTGAAGCCTGGGGCTATGTGACTCACGCCCAAAAATAATGTGCACCGTGTGTGTTTGGCCTCTGAGGGCGTGTGAGGTACTCTGTAGCTGCGCCACTGCTGCCTTTCTGCGTTCACCCCAAAGTCAGAAGGAACCTGCTAGCCCCCCTTTTTGTAAAGTGAAATGATTGCCGAGGGACACATCTCCGGGTCAGCCTTATCTGAGCGGAGTGCGGTGTGTGCCGATGGACACACCACAACAAGCAGGTCGTTCTTACCCTCGAAGTCAAGAGAGCGTTCCCTCATCCAGCCGCGTGGGAAAGGGTACGAGCCAGATGGGTGGGGGGAGGGGCGAGAGATTTTAAGGGAGAGCAGGGGAGGGGGATACGCATGGGGCGGAGACTGCATCATTAATGTCTTCCCCCACCATTCCCACCCACTTGTTCTCTGCGCCGCCCACTTTCACTTTGCAAATAATAATAATAACAAAACCGTCTCCTTCCTTCAGTCTTCTGACTGACTGACGTCTCAAGAGAGGAGGGAGAAGCGGAGCTGCGGGGAGGGAGGAGCCTCGTGGAGCAAACTTGGGCAAGTTAGAAGCTGGCGTGGCGTCGCACCTGGTGGACAGAGACGGCTGAACCTGCGAGGGGGAACTCTGCTCCGCTGAGATCAGTGCTGAGACAGAGGGAGGTGAGGTCGAACCTCAGTACCGACTGATCTAGCGCCAACCCCTCGCCGAGAAACCGGTTTAAGGACCTCGAACTTCAACCTAACTCAGACACTGCGGCTCACAGCTCTGCTCCTAACAAGGAAACCCTCACAGGCTGCGACGGAGGCGCCCCAGCCATGCCTGATCGCGGAAGGAGCTACCGCGAGTCCAGCAGACCATGAACTGATGCATATTCGCGAATAACTTGCAGTTCGCGGACTACAGAAAGCTTGGAGTTTCGGAGTGCGAAAATCACCCCTCTAACGCGCGCCTGAAAGAACTGGGCGGAAGAGCTACACTGATTTTCGGTCCAGACCACTAAACGCTCAGTCGGAGCATGAGCTTGAAGCCTAGCATCCCCCCACCAACTGGATGTTCCTTCTGTTTGTCTCACTGAAGTTGGTGACAACTTTGTTACTTACCATGAGAAGCACCAAGAACCTGCAGAGTGGTGGAGGCGTCCCGGCAGGACAAGGATTGAAGTGCGAAGGAATTCGTTCACCTGCCGCAACCCAGACAGTATTCTAACAAGTTTAGACCTAAAAAGAGAGTGGAGAAACCTGACAAGAGACAAAACTGTTTTCAGAGACACTAGTGACCCGTATTCTCTCGAACGGGCTTGTGTGGACACTCTAGGGAGAGTTGCGTCCACAGTTAGGGGGACTTTTTGCATTTTGACAAGTATCACTGCAGTGAACAGGGGATCATTTGACTCGCACCTCGTTGACGTCTGAAAATCCCTCAAACATTCACCTCCTCTGAAAGTGAGGAGAGGAACCGGCCGAGAGCCCGCCCGGACCGGGCAGAGCCATGTCCAAGCCGCTGGACCATGTCAAGCGGCCCATGAACGCCTTCATGGTGTGGTCTCGGGCGCAGAGGCGCAAGATGGCCCAGGAGAACCCCAAGATGCACAACTCGGAGATCAGCAAGCGCCTGGGCGCCGAGTGGAAGCTCCTGACCGACGCCGAGAAGCGGCCCTTCATCGACGAGGCCAAGCGCCTGCGGGCCATGCACATGAAGGAGCACCCGGACTACAAGTACCGGCCCCGGCGTAAGCCCAAGACACTGCTCAAGAAGGACAAGTTCGCCTTCCCCATGCCCTGCTACGGAGACCCCTCGGAGGCCGGGCTGAAGGCGGCGCTGCACGGCCACACGGGGGCGCTGCTCTCCGACTCGCTGCTGGCTGCGGCAGCGCACCACCACCACCAGCAGCAACAGCAGCAGCACTCGGACAAGGCGGCCGCCGCCCGCGTCTTCTTCCCGCCCTCGGCAGCAACACACCCCTACTCCCTCTTCGACCTGGGCTCGAAGATGGCCGAGATTTCCTCGTCGGCCTCCTCGGCGGCCTTCCCGTACGCCTCAGCGCTGGGCTACGGCTCGGGCGCCTTCCCCGGCGCTGGGGGACACACTCACACGCACCCCTCGCCGGGCAACCCGGGCTACATGATCCCCTGCAACTGCGCGGGCTGGCCCGGGCCGGGGCTGCAGCCGCCGCCGCTCGCCTACATCCTGCTGCCCGGCATGGGCAAGGCGCCGTCCCCGCTGCTGGAGCCCTACCCTTCGGCTGCTGCGGCGGCCGCAGCCTATGCTGCCGCTTTATGACAATCAGCCGGGCCGGGGTCGGCCGCCGCCGCCTCCTCTGTCCAGCAGGGGGCGCACGAGCGCGCAGCCGCGGCCATGTGGGAGCTGCCCTGGGCGGACGCGTGAGTGTGGCGCGGGCGCCCCCCAGCGGTAAGAGACAGACTCTAAGGAGGCCTTGGTCCGCCCTGATGTCTTCACGCACTTAGGGACCTGTTGCTGCCCCTGTCCCGGAAACCGTGCAGGGGGACCCCGGTCCCCCTTGAGGGCTCTGGCCTGCAGGAGACCCCAGATCCACAGCTCGGGCACGGGCTGCACAAAGACTAACTCCTGCCCAATTTTCTACCACTGGAAGTATCCCAGCTCAGGGAGGACACCGGGGAGTTAATGAAGGAGGGGAGAGCAGGAGGGTATATGTATTTGTATGTATTGATGCATGTACATAATAGACACTTCCGCACATATAGTATGAGCGCATACATGTGATAGAAGTATACCATACATACTTATATATGCAGATAGTGTGTCTGTGGAACGTGTACATATGATAAATATGTAGATATACTGTGCATATGTGAATTGATGTACACATAAATACTATAAACTATTAATAAGTGTAAAAGTATGTGTAAATATGTATAATCTAAATATGTAATTAATGTGTATACTTTTTTGCTTACACATGAATGTTTCGGTGTCGTAAAAATGGGCACGAGACATGTATCTTAAGGTACAGTAGAGCAGACATATTTCTCAAGCAGATCTTCAAGGTATCACATAAAACAGACTGATATATATATATATGTATATATATTTTCAGTATACCTAGTCGTGCGTATTCATATGTTTCCTCCTCTTCTCGACCTTTAGTTCTCCAAACTTTTGTTCCTAGAGACCTAGACACATACTTACTGCTCGGCGTTTGAGAAAGCAATGATATTTCTTTTCATCGCCTATAGATAACCTCTGCCGGGTAGATTGTACATAATGTACAGCGTGTACAAATGTGTATGGACTAAAGACTTAAAAATGCTGCTCCTTTTTGCCATTCGCCTGGGCCTTTTAGGCTTCGGGGGGGGGGGGGGGGGGCGGGGCTGTTTGGGGGAAGTCGTGAATACATTTCGAAGTAAACATAACATTGCATTTTGCGACTACAAGGCGACGAAATGTTGAAGCTACATTTTTTTTCGTCAGAATGCTGGCTCTGTATTTATTGCCGAAATGTCTCAGAACAAATAGTTGTGTTCACAGGGAGCTCACACGAAACTTCTCCACAAAAAGAAACTTGAAGTGTTGAACCGTGATTTCACGATCTTTTAATGTGTAGCTTATTTTTTTTTAGCGCACCAGCAAATATTTTTGTTAAATAAATTAACGAATATCTGTGTTAGTCCGGACCTACGGCCAGTTTAATTTTATTTTATGTCAATTTTTTGTAATGTTTATATTTTGAATTATGATTCTATTATTTTGTCTGCGAATTGGACCCCTTGCGGACTCTGTGTAATGTAAAGTAAAACGATTTAAATACTGTTTAAAAAACTATAAGGGTGCGTGTTTTCTTCATTGGCCGCTCGTTTAATCTAACGGCAGATCTGTGTTTTTGGAATGAGAAAAAAAATCTCTGCTTCGCAATTTACAAGCCGACAGGTGCTTTGTTCTGACAAGAGTTTAAATAACGCCTAAATCAGGGGCAGATGGAGGGTGAAGGGAACCTAATTTATTTCTCTTTGAGTGGAAGATGTTTATCTGGGCTCTCTACAGGTGAAGTGAAAGAGATCCCGCAAAGACCGCCTTTGTTTACACTTGTGAATAGATTTGCTCTTGTGATGTAAATCAACCCATTGTTCCCCCCAGCCCCAAGGCCAATAAGTTACTTTAGGGGGAAAAAAGCGAATATAAGGCACATGGCTAAGATCTGTTGTAGTAACTTTATTTTAAAATAAGGCTCAGAGCAAAGGCTGTTAAACACAGGGGGGTTCGTCGGAGGCCGCTAAGGCTTTAAATCTCACCTCAGGAGGAGAAAGATGTCTTGTATTGTGCCTTGTTCGCAGGCGACCTGCCCAGGGTCAGCCGGTGTCACCTTTCCGTTGGTCCGACAGGGGATTTTATTGAATAACACCGCGCGCGGCCCAGGTAATCTCGGCTCGCTCCTCGGGGTATTAATGGGCAAAGGATGGTATTACTAGAGAGAAAAAGAAAGGTCGCACTTGAGCCAAAGAGTGTCTGTACTTCAAAACCGTGGGGAAGCAGGCCAGACAGCGAGAAAAACTAACTGACCGTGTGAGGAAAGCACACGATGTCCCTCAACCTCCAAACCACAGGCGCCCCCCAACCCACCTCTGGCTTTTATTTGCAAACCACCTGCCTCCCATACTTTTACAAAATCTGTTGATGCTCATTTCTCACCCCGAAAAATATTTTTAAATGTGTAGGACGAGATAAGAAAGAAATTAAAGTGGTGCACAGAAAAATACTTATGGGCAGAAATATATGGCATATAGTCTGTGTCTTTTCACAATAGGTTGGTAAAGTATGAGCTTTTGAAAAGAGAATACATTGTGGACAGTAATGAGTTCTAAAAGAGTAATTTGACTTTTGCAAAGACCAAAGAGTTATGGTTTTGGAAAGAAAAGGAAATAGACAGGAAGAATCGTTGGAAGAAAATAAGTATTGTGACGAAAGAAGGGATTGGCATGGAGAGGAATACATTTTATGGAAAGAAATGGAAATGATGGTTATGGGAAAATAGGTATAATGAATACAGATGAAGAAAATTGAGATGGTTATGGAAAAGTTATAAAGATGACTTAAGGTTGTAGAAAGAAGTAAGAGTTATGGTGAAGTATAGGAATAGGTATAAAGATGAGATAATGTTATCGAAAGGATTAAGAGTTAGGGTGAAGTAAAATAAAAGGTATAAAGAGGAGAAAAGGTTATGGAAAAGAATGAGAGTTATAGTGAAGTAAAATAAAAGGTCTAAAGAGGAGAACATGTTATGGAAAGGAATAAGAGTTATGGTGAAGTTAAATAATAGGTATAGAGATGAGTAAAAATTATAGGTATAAAAACGAATAAAGGTCACGGGAAGGAATAAGTTACGTGAAGTAGAGGAATAAGTACACAGAGGATTAAAGGTTGCGGAAAGGATTAAGAGTTATGGTGAAGTAATGGAATGGCTGTACAGAGGAGTAAAGGTTATGGGATGGAATAAGCGTTATGGTGAAAGAAAGGAAAACAAGTAGAGGTGAAAAGATAATGGAACGAATGGGAGTCAGGAAACCAAGAGCTATAGAGGGGAATAAAGGTGAGAAGTGATTAGGAGCTATGGAAAGGAGTGTGACTAATGGAAAGGAGTAAGAGCACAGAGAGATGGATGTATGGGAGGGAGTAAGAGCAGAGGAAGGAATAATGTGCATGGAAAGGAGAAGAGCATGGAAAGAAAGAAAATGCATGACATCAGTAAGAGTATGGAAAAAAAAGTGCATGGAAAGGAGTGAGAGCATGGAAAGAAAGAAAATGCATGACATCAGTAAGAGTATGGAAAAAAAAGTACATAGAAAGGAGTGAGAGCATGGAAAGAAAGAAAATGCATGGCATCAGTAAGAGTATGGGAAGAAATGAAGTGCATGGAATGGAGTAAGAGTATGGAAAAAAGTGCATGGAAAGGAGGGAGAGCATGGGAAGAAATAATGTGCATTGTTATGTTCTGTTATTGAGATTTATACAGCGCACGAATACCAAACTGTGTCTTGGCGGAAGCAGGCTAGTGCACTATTAATCAAATAGCCAGGTCTTTAGGGCTTTACGAAAGGACGTTAAAGATGGAAGATTTCTGATGGAGAAGGGGATTGAAAGGGGTAAGAGCATGGAAAGAAAGAAAGTGCATGAAATCAGTAAGAGCATGGGAAGAAAGAAAGTGCATGGAAAGGAGTGAGAGCATGGGGAGAAATAATGTTCATGGGAAGAAGTAAGAGTGTGGAAAGAAAGAATGTGCATGGAAAGGAGTGAGAGCATAGGGAGAAATTGTGTGCATTGAAAGGAGTAAAAGCATTGAAAGAAATAATGTACATGGAAAGGAGTAAGAGCATGGGAAGAAAGAATGTGCATAGAAAGGAGTAAGAAGAGCATGGCTAGAAATAATGTTCATGAAAGCGATAAGAGCATGGAAAGAAATAAAACGCATGGGAAGAAATAATGCTCGTGGAATGGAGTAATGTCATGGTAAGAACTAGCATGCATGGAAAGGATTAAGAGCATGGAATGAAATAACGGTCATGGAATGAAATAAGAGCCTGGAAAAGTAATGTACTTGGAGCGGAGTACGAGCATGGAAAGGAGTAAGAGGTTGGAGAGGAAAGTGTGCTACGAAGGCAAATATGTGTGCTCCAGAAATACCTCCCGCCTCTGGGTGCTTTCCTGTGAGCATAAGAGCAGGCATTAACTGGTGTAGGTGCCCGTCCGCCTAGTAGTAATCCCCACTAAACCTGAGGGCAGTCTAAGTTCTCCCAGAGACGAGCACAGCCTGTGAGGCTCTCCTGTGTGAAGTAAACCCCCTGTAAAGCCTGTGTGACCGGCCGTGAAAGGCCACTCCCGGCCCCCGTCGCTCTCTCGCCACTGCCTCCCTCCGCGGCCCTCGCTTCATAGGGCTTTGCAGCGATTATGCAAAACTAATTTGGGCTGTCCAGGGGTAATTATCCCCGACACGGGTAATTACATCCTTTCAGCCTCTCGCCTCCTCCTTTTGTCCGGGCCCGGCACTTCTCTGCAAGAACTTCCTGCAGCCGCGGCCCTAAATCTCCCCTGCTCAGGCCCTACGTCTGCAGTATGGCAGGTTAATGTCCGTGCTGCTGCCTCGCGCACTGTTGGCCCTATGGAAGGGGTGCTGTTGAAAGAGTGAGGCGTCAGATTCTCCACCAGAGCCGCGGCCTGCCTCCGCCTTTCATCCTGTGCAGCGTTCCACCACGCGGTGGTCAGCAGGGGCGGCCTTTATTCCTAAGGTTTCCCTCCCTCCTTCAATCATAGCGGCCTCCAGTCTTCCTCTCACGACCCTCTCGCCTTCATCTTTCCTACCCCCACATAGTGGCCTAGCTCCTCTCTCGGACCTCACATTTCAGTGTCCTCTAGGCCCTGTCTGTCCACGTTACCTCTGCTGTTGTCTGCGGTGGGTGCAGTGACCCACTAAGCTAATGTACACGTTCTCTGCCAACAGACCTTCAAATAGCCCCCTTCCCCTCCCTTATCCTATGTCCCATCCTGCCCCTGCTGCCTTCCCCTCATTTC
Organism: Triturus cristatus; assembly: GCF_964204655.1. NCBI lineage: Eukaryota > Metazoa > Chordata > Amphibia > Caudata > Salamandridae > Triturus > Triturus cristatus. The sequence continues at coordinate 723,026,541 of NC_140591.1, forward strand.
CTTCTTCCTACCGCTCCCTCACGATAGTCCCTCTCATTGCATGTCTGTCTCTTCACCTCACTCCCTTGCCCCTCTTCTTTCTCGAACTTTCCATTGCCCCAGTTTTCCCCGCGCGCGCCCCTTTCTAAGTACCCCTCTCACTCTTCCATTTTCTCTCTCTGCCCCCCAAGGCACTTCTATGTTCCTCTCTCTGACTCGCTATCCGTCCCTTTGCCTTCCCTTCTTGCTCTTTCTTCGAGCCGACTCTCTCATTTCCTCGTTTGCATTTACTTTTTTGCAATTTCCATTTCTGTCCTTCCGACCTTCTCTCTTTTATAGTCCTGCACTTTCTCTTGCCTCCCATTTTCTCCCTTCTTATTTTCCCTCCTTTCTCCCTTTGCCTCCATCTTCCAACTTCCCTCTCCCCAGGTTGTTTCCTTAGTTTCCTCTTTTGTCACCCCCAACCTAGCCCGTTGGTTGTCCCTCTTTCTAGCCATACTTGTTTTTCTCTTGCCTTCCGTGCTTTACCTTTCCTTCTTCTCCTAAACACTCACTCTCTCCCCTCCCACTTTCTGCTGGCTCATTTCACCGCCTCCCTACCCATGTGTGTCCTTGATACATAAAAGACTGTGGGTTGGCGGGGTGGGGGGGGGGGGGGGGGGTAGGGGGAAGCGTTTGGGCAGGGGCAGTTAGAGGCCTTTACCGAACACAGAGTACACCTAGCAACACACTCATCCCAGGCCAGTGATTAGCATCTCTACGCACTGAAGTGAGACCCCCCCCCCTCACCCACCCAAACAAGGCCTCTCCACACTGAGGCCTGCCAAGGCATCGCCACAGCGAGTACCCACCAACAGGTGCACAGGGCAGCCCCTCGAGACAGCTTGTAAGGAGGCGGTTCCGACCAGAAGCCGCCCGAAGAAGTCTTCGGACAAGGTCTGTCGGCAGAGAACTTGGAAATAAGTTCAGTGGGTCAATGCACCCACCGCAGACTGTGTCCGGTTAGAATCAGATTTCAGCAACGGAGGAGTGGCATTGAATACGTATGTCCTTACAGCGCTCGGAGGCCCGAGGTCGGTCTACGTCGCTAAAAGAACCCTAGGCAGGTAGGCCTCAGGACAGCATATGAGTTGAACTCCCGCAAGGAGGATGGGACATGCCCCCTCCCCCTCCTCCATCGACACATACCCACGTCTTGCAAGGACAGTCCATTCCACTCTGTTGCCGCCGATCCCTAATGCTCCACTCTTTCCTTCCTGCCCAGCACTCTACCTGTCCCTACCCTAAGTGAAACATCCTTTCGATTTACCACCACGTCCCCGAAACAAGCATTGGTAAAGTCAATATGTCTGACCATGGCAATTGTGTAAAGTTTATGTTACTTTTTTTGTTTGCAATGTAAAATTGTCAGGTGCCCTCCCAAATCCCTCCCATCCCCCGTCTTCCTCCACCGCTCAAAGGTCTGCCCCCTCCTCAAAGGGGCAGATATCATTAATTCCTTGACAATTTCTCTCTCTTCCACCTCTCCTTTTCCCCTCTTTTCTCTGGTGCACAAAAGCCAGGGAGGAGTGGGGGCCCGGCCTGAAAGGGTCTCCTTCTCCCCGCTTTTATTCGTCCTTCAGTGGGAGCGTTTAGACAGTCGAGGGGTTTTTTGTGCGACGAACAAAAGGCGGAGCCGCGAGGTTTTGTGCGCGGTGTTGTTTGTTGGAGTGCAGGGAAGAAAGAGCGGCGGCTTTCGGCCCATTGTGGGGGAAGCAATCAGCGGTATTTGGGAAACTGTTAGCTTTGTGCGCCTCGGCGGCGCCCATTGTCCGGCTCCTCCTTTCAGCCGCTCCGGCCCCTTCCAGCTGGAGGCCTTGAATAGCCGGCCAGTGTGTACACGCTTTGTGCCCCGGCCCTTCAAGGAGCCCCCGCTGAATGCGCCGAGTTGACACTGCATGACAGTGAAACAACATAATAAAAAATACATGAGCCCCCGAATGGAAGCCGGGCCGCATCAATAAATAAAACGGGTGACCAGGGCTGGATAAACCCAGCGACAAAACGCTGAAAGGGGGACAAAGGGATATTTAACACGCCGGATTAGCATGAAAAAGGCCTCTTACAAGGGCGGACAATGCCCGAATGGCCCAGAAAGAAATGGACTAAATGGCCTTTTGAAGAGACAGGCATTTTCCCTCCTTTTTTTTTGCCACTGCAAAGGATTACGAATGATGAGGGGGGGGGGGGGGGTGATGCTATGCGTATGAGGGGACTTTTTTTAATCGGGGCTGGAACGGAAAGGGCATGGAGGCGGCTGCACTGGGGGGTCATTATGGAAGCAGTATTTGGCATTAATGGGAACTGCCTTCCGGTGTGGGGAGGGAGCAGTGGGTGAAATACCTGTATACTGGTAATTCTGGAAGACGATGTAGCCTTACGGCCACTGCTGCCGATGTTTCAACGGGGCAACCAGGTTGGAGTCACAGCGTCCGCGGCTCAACACCGCGTGATTCTGGGCAAATCGCTCGATCTCTCCGCGCCGGAAATACAATGAATGTGATCTTCTGAGATTTAACTGGTGCTCGTGTACAGCGCTCCAATTCATCCGAATCGGGCTCGCGCTATTTAAAACTGCACAAAATAGATGAAAAAGTGCGTGAGGGGAGTGCACGCGAGTAGTAGTGTAACTTTCGAAATGCCCTCACCCCTACTACTGGCACTGGCTGAGCGCTGCTTGGCACGAAGCGCAGGGGCAGGAAGCGCTCTAGAAATACTCGTACCCTGCCATAGTATTTTAAGACAAAGGTTTAAAAAAAAAATGATATTCTGATGTACTTGGATTTGGAACGTATGCATATACAGGTCTGGTGACGTATAGTAGGAGCCATTATGAGACGCTGACACTCACGTGGTGGATGGTGTAGGGCACTTCCCACCGTAAAAAAAGCTCTTCGAATGGAATCTTTTGGTAAAAGGAGCTGGAATCACAGTTCAGGCGAATGCATTTGTTCGGGATAAACTGCAGCGTAAAGGTGTTTCTACATCTTTGTAGTCAGCACCTGGAATTAAGCAGTGTGTACTTACATTTTGGTTGATTGTCCGTATTAATGAGACTCGGGCAACTAGAGAAACCTCGGGGCAGATTTACAAGCCCCTTGCGCCACTTTTGCGTCACTTTTAACATGGGAAAAGTGACGCAAAAGTGGTGCAAGGGGCTTGTAAATCTGCCCCCTCGTTTTTGCCGCACCCCTCCCACCCCACGTCCCTTGCCTGTTACTCTTTTTACTCTAACCCGCATCTACGCCCCGAACAAAGTTACAGCCAGAAACTTATTCTGCGATGTCTGTAGCGCCCAAAAGCCTACAGTCACACTTGCCGCTTCTCTTCCCCTATCGCGCTCCATATGGCCCCTGGTTCCTTCAGCCATGTTCCGGGTTAAATCAAGTCTTCTATATCTCCTTAATAATACCAATGTGTGATTTACCCTTTTGGGGCTTTTTAGCCCACCTATGAAACATATTTCATCAAATTGCAATTCTGCCTACTTCATTCAAAGGTGTTTGTAATTCAAGCGCTTAGAGGTGCAGAACTTATTGGCCACCTTCCCTTGGCTCAGTGATTCTAGTGAAGTGGCCTTTGCACTCCCGACATCTCCCAAACCCCTGTGCCTGGTCCGTCTGCAAGCGCTAGAAAGGAGCTATAGCTGGTTAGAGTAGAGAAAGACGTACGAGGTGTGGAAACGACGAGGCCGCCTTACGTGGGTAGGGATGGCTTATCTCTGCACCCATGAGGTGACGGTGGGTGGAATTCACTGTTCCACAGAGAAAATTCCAGAGCGGACATAGCCTGCTATATGGCAGCCCTACGCCACAGAGGCCAGAAATCCCAAGTCTCACCCTGAATGCCTCCTAGTGTTACATGCCTAGGTGCCAGGTGTCGCCTTCGCTTCATTTCAAATACCACGAAGGTACGCGGACCCAATGAATGGTAAACGGAAAACTTAAATTCGCGTAACGAAACGCAACACTAAAACCTTAAAATGGCGAAACATAACGGGAAAAAAGCCTTAAAACATAACGAAATGGACCACGAACAAAAGAAAAAAAGTTGGCATGTTGTGGTGTGTTTTATGACACATCGCATTATACAAACAACACAACACAGAATGAAATAATATAAACTAGGCAAAACATAACATAAAGTAACACAACAAAACATGTCATAACACAGCACAATAAACACTATACAAAACAACACAAAATAAATCAAGAACATATAAGGTAGTGCATAACATTATGCTGGAGAGCGTATAACAGAATAACATACTATAACTTAACGGAGTGAAACACACAGAAAATACCACGATATTAATTTAAATAGCATACACAATCGAAGCATAGCCCAACGTGACATAAGCAATATATAAGTGAGCAAAACAGAAACGAAATAATATACCATAAACCGATAAACATGAAATAGCATAAACCAGCGAAACAAGAACATAATAAAATAACACAAACGGTAGCAGAAAAGAGTCACACGTTTATTTTCTTTATTATTTCCTGTCTTGAGCTGTCCGCCTTCATCTCCAAAGTCATGCCACTTTGAGATCCAATGAAAAACCGCCCACATTTAGAAAGCGCTACAATGCAATACTAATTATAGAAAGCGCTATTCAAAAGCCAGTCACCTAAAATAACAAAGCTTACCGCTTAGGTAAGAGCAAAGTAGAGATAGGATAAAACAGCCACTCCTTCGTCAATTTGTGTGGTTTTTTTTAATTTTTCGCTAATTACTTGTCAACGACATTCCTGGATCCCGGAAGCTGCTTTAATTTCGTTGAAATTACAGCAAAATATAATTTTGACTAACATTTTACTCAGACAATCGAGTTTCTTCAGGCAACGGTTTAGCCCAGGACGGGAAAAGATTAATTACTAATTGTAAGAACATATTTGCCTTTTTCTCTCCAGAGCATTTATCACCCATACCAAAAGCGCAGCGAAGAAAGGCGGCGCATTACTCACTCGCCCGGAGGCGAAGAATTCTCCCATTGAAACCAACCCGTCGAACCAGATCTCCGACGGGAAAATTAAGAGGCGTCGCTCACTCTTCTCACGAAATATATATCACTGGAATGTCAGAGAAAGCAATTAGCCTCTCAGAATTGAAGCGGCGACAAAGCTACATATTTAATACGGAATATTGAAGCACGCACTTGTGAGGCAGTTTTGCAGTTGCCAGTGGTTGCGCGCGGTACCCGTACCCTTTGCAGCACGTGCGAAAAATAATACCCGAATATTGTAGGGCACGTGCCAGAAGTTCGCGAGAATGAAAGGGAAACCCCACTCGGACTCAAAGACACCTTTGAAATGTTCACAGCTTTGAATATTCATTGCGCGCGCATCTGCAAGGGGAACCGCGCAGCAGCTACAGGTAAATGTATTTGACCTTAATGCCTTTTCCACGTCTTGATCTGCCTGGGAAAATGTGGGGTGATTTAGTGTTAAATGCTGGTAATGTAGGATTGCGCCAAAGCGACTAAAACAGGTTTTATTTGTATAGGGCTTCATGCGCCTACAACTCTCTTTCGGGGCGCTTGTGCGAATCACTGCTTAGATATAGCGCTTCTAGTTGTCTTCTAGCGGCGTCTAGGTCACCTCTGAGATGTGTACACAGATGTAGGTGCACAACGATGCTCTCTGCTGTGCTCGGAGTCACGTCATTTCAATACATAACTGTCACGGAGTAAGTACATTCAGGACAAAGAGAAGGTACAGCGAGGCTTGGGGAGTTCTCTGTCGGGGGAAGTGCGGTGGAGTTGTACTCTAATTGCCGAGGCGCGCGCAGCTCAAGGAGTTTGTTTCACAAAGTGAATCTGCTATCCGTCTGTCCCAGCAAAACGCAGCGGCGAGCGCCCCCTGGTGCCCCAAGGGCACATATGACGCCAAACACGCAGATCCCAATCAGGTCGACAAATCACCGCGGTGTGACATCGGCATTACAATCTAATCGCAAGGCATGAAGACAGATCTATGACCCACTGGGTGGCAGTCACATCCACCCAAACATTAATCTCTGTATGGCATTTTAGCACAATCCATTTGCACCATTTTGCCACTGAAGAAATAATGGATAATCCAAACGATAATTGCACAACGGCAAAGCATGAACCTGCATTTTTTTCTCTATTTATTTAATAAGAACCAGTTCCGTTTCACACCATTTACCCTGGTTGGGTGTTAGCAAAGGAATCAAACAGGTGTATCCCAGTTAACAGTGCATCTATATTAATTATGTACTATGGCATAAAAAGAGAAAAACAACGTTTGACTGTATTTGCTGCTCACTTACCAAAAAGGTTGACTTTTGATTTTGGCACGAACTGAGGGCTGTCTTTTAGATGGTGAACAGTGAAGTACATTTGCCTCACCACTCGTTATCGAAATACCAAACTACTACAGTACACGCCGGTTTATTTGCCCTGGTGCAATGATTTGTGAAATGTGGCCTCTGTGTTCTTGTGTGAGCCTTGACAAATGTCCTGGACAAAATACTTGTTTCCCGCCAGTGGTAATGTCTAAACACATTCGATGTGCACCAGATCACACATACTGCCTCATAGTGGATGTGAGGAAAGAGGTTTATTATATGGTGTAGTTGTGTGACTTCACTGTGGAATAACCTCACTAATTCATTTAGAAGTATGAAAATAATTGAATAAGAAATAAATAGGACCCAATGGAAATCTGACACCAAGTTATAAAAATAGAGCTTATTTTTATGAATGTTTAGACACTAAAATGAACAAAATCTGCTTGAGGGTTCCAGAGATATAAATGATTAAGCAAATATTAAACCACTGCTTTTCACTCAAAGTGTAAACAAAATTGACAACTACCATGGTTAGAGGTAACTTTTTGAAAAATGCAGCCACGGCCCGTGGTGGGAGTTCCGTGGGGCGGAAAGGCGGGGCGGGGGAGGGCCAGGGTGGGGGTTCTAAAAACCGGAATATGGATAATTGCAGGTAAGTAAACAATAAAATAAATAAAACTAATTTCATAGCGCGCGCTGCATCGCATTTTGCGATGAAGGGCGCGCAACAAAATTCGCCACGGAACTCCCTTCAGGGCCGCGGCTGGCAAAATGTGAAACCTTTTGCAAAGTTGTGTTCAGTTATTACTGCTTCACTCAGGTGACCAACACAAACAAGGAGCAAGTCACAGTGGTTAACAAGGCTTAGCACGGCAGTTACCTTTGTAGTCAAAGCAGTCTCCAGTCCAGTTTCAGGTTTTAAGGGCGAACCCCTGCAGACATCAACGGAGGGGTCCTGATGCAAGGGATACAGATTGCTGAATATGCTGTGGATGCTGATCCGGTCAACAGGGTCTTCCTTTGGTCACCCCTCAATCCATGAACACAGTGAGGCAACTTTGGCCACAGCGGTTGATGTCCCTCGAAGTCCAAATCATGTCCAGATAAAAACCAATTGACATTGGTCTATTGGCCTGCGGTTACAGCAAAACCAGTGGTTGTTTTTACTTCAGACTATTGTCTTTCTTGGGCAACCAAACTGAACTCCAATGACTCTCCTGCGTCCAGCAGACTCAGGTGCAACTTTTGAGAGTTGAGACTATGTTTCCCATGTTGAGCTTTAGCGTTCAGTGGTGGTCAAGCGATTGTGGCTACCAACTTGCTAAGGCAGGCTTCTTCTCTTTTGTGACTCTGGAACTGTAACAGGAAGTTATCTAACTCACTCTTGGAGTTTATCTCTTTTGTCTGGGGCTCCAGGACAACTTCCCTCGTGCAGGGCACCACAGGTACAGTCCTCCCTTTGCTATCCCAAGGATCAGCAGGCTCAGCCTAGTCTTTGGTGCAGCCTCTCTTTGCCGGGTCCTGGGAACCGGGCAGCCAGCCTTCTTTGATTCTCTCTCCAGTGAAGAAGTAACCTGAGGTTTGGATGTCAGGGGTGCCACTATGATGTCCATAACTTGCCTTTAGGGGATGCTGTGACTATTAGCCAATAGGCTACCAGGTCCCCTCCCACCTGATGACGATTTCCTGCAAAGTAGGGCCTCTAGCTACCCCAGAGAGCAATATTCTGCCCACTCCCAAGATGGCAGAACCCTTCTCTCGGTTTGTGGAGCTTGGCTGCCCAAGATAGAGGTGCGGCTACCTGAGGGCTACATGTCCACAGGAAAGCTGATTTAGCAACTTTTCCCAGTCTCTGTCTCTGATGCCAACCTGTCTACAAGAATCAAAGAGAAACCCTCTCGTGCGTGTACACGGTTTGCCCTTCAAAGCAAAAATATGTAAATAAATAAGGAGACATCTCATTTGAAGCGTAAAGATAAAGGGCCCCCTGCTACTAATAGAAAATTCCTCTAGGCAGGGAAATAATACATAATATAAATTCCTAGGGCAACTTCAACAACAACAATGTCCAAAACCAACAAATAAATACTAGGAGAGAAAAGTTAATGGAAAAATACAAAAATAGTTATTTATTGATACTAGGATATTCTTTTTTCCAATATAAAATATAAGCAACCCACATACACGCCACATCCATCTAATCACCCACACTCAACATTCAGAATATATACATGTACAGGTTATTCAATACTTGAGACCTTGCCCATCAACATATTTTGAACATGTTCTGATGCATTTGATCTTAATAACAACACATGATTATTTTTAACATTTTTAAAAAATAGGCCTTGTCTTTAGGCTTTTAATATAAAACTTGTATCTGTGTCGTGAAGCGACTGCAGTTCCTGGGTGGTTTCTACGTGCGTTTTGGCATAAGAGTGCCTTCTTCAGGAAAAGCCACCTCAGATACAGGTACAATCTATGATTCTGAAAATAGTCCAGCCGGACCAATGAAGAAAAACAGGTGTCTTGTGCTCAATATATCTCATTTCTAGCTCGCCTTTTAGACTCACACCGTCTTCTGCTTCCTACCAGAGCGAGGTAACACCTCTTCTAATTGTGTCCTCTCCTGGGAGCCATTCACACATTTTTCTTGGAGTGCAGAAGGGTGACTTGTGGCCAGCAACCATAAACGGCCACTAGAAAACTTGGGTAACAGAATGGTAACTTTCCAAAGTTATCTTATACTCAAAAGTTACAATAAATTCTACTTAAGCATCACGTACAGTTTAATGCAATGATTCTTGCGATACCTTTCAACTTTAGTAGTCCCATTCCAAAGCTAGTACTCCTGAGTGATCGGCATGTAACCTTATACTTGCCAATGGAGTTACTAGCCTTTCTACAGTAAATACGAGATTTGGGGTTTTCACTGTTAGGACATATAAAAACACATGTCCTATGTTTTAATATATTGCACCCTGCTATTGGACTCAACAGGCCTACCTTAGAAATGACATATATATTAAAAAGGAAGAGCTGGACTTTGACATCAGTTTGAGCGGTGACGTCCAATTAGCAGTTTAGAACTGCTTCCCAAGTCTGTAGTGACAGACTAGTAAACGTGTTTTACTCTGTCACAGTCTTGGTGGCACAATAAGTGATGCAATCCATAATCAACACTTTAACTTACAGGCCCTGGGTACCCCTGGTACCATATACTAGCATAGTATAAGTAAGCCAATTAAATATACACTTTTAAGGATCAGAGCACTGGCACTGAAGTGTGGTTAGCAGTACTCAGTGCACTCTCATAGTCATTACACCAGCACCTAATAGTTAAAAAGTGTGTCAAAAAGTGTGGGTGAACCTGCAAAAAGCCATTTTCCCACACAGACCCCTGATAATATGTCAAGAAGAATTCATCAGACTCTTGATAGTTCTTCAGAATTATTCAGCAAGAAGGATGGGGAAACTGGTTGGCCTTTCAGGGCCTATTCAGCCTCACATCCTTTACCTAGGATCAATTCCTACAGGAAGTTGATCGACCTCAAAACTGATAGGGCCCAACCTAACTTGGACTGTGTCTATGTTTATTATTTCTCTCCCCTTTACTTGGTACTGGGGGGCACTGGCCTCACTAGCCCCTTCTTTAGCTAGGCCATCCCCCAACTTACCCATTGAGGCCACCCAGCACTTGAGCAGCCCCACCATGTCCAACAAGTTCAGTATGCCCATCTTGCCTACCAGGACAGGACCATACCCCCATGAGAGGGCCAGTGCTGCCCCAAAGGCAAGCAACAAGCAGAGGCCACTGACAGATGTCAGTGATCAGGACCACAACCCTAGCTCTCCACTGACTGGTGGATATGCTACCTTAGGGTTAACTGTGGGCCTCTCTCCTAGCCATGGCACTCACTCAGCAGCTCCTTGGGCTCTATTAACCTCTTTGGTTCCTCTGAGTGAGGGAGTCACTATCTCAACTGGCAGATACCATCTTTCTGCCCCATCTTCTGTCCTCTCAGGGGTGACACTCTGAGGCTGAACAGTTGCCTGACAATCCAGGATGTCTAGGGCTGACACACAGTCTCACTCTAGGACAGTGGTGCCCTCATTAGGGTCAGTCTTGAGGTCCCCTCCAACTAGAGTAGGTTGCCCCTGGCTCGCTGGTCTCTTCTCTATGAGTGGCCTCCTCTTCTCACCTTTACCTCTTCTCTGGGGCCTCTGCTACCTCTGCTAAGGGACAGTACCCCCAGTGTCTTTTTGGATTCGGAGCACCCTTGTGTCCACCTTTCCCTGTTCTCTGCTTACTTCAGGGAGCTCATTGCCTAGGAAATAATCCAAGGATAGGCCAGGAATGACCATCAGACTGTTCAGAATAAGCTTACCCTCCCTCTCTAGGAAAACAACAGCCAAAGAATGGGCAGCAACTTGCCCCTGGGCTGTCTTTACCCTTACAACTTCACCTGGCAAATACTGGTTCGAAGAAACCAGCCTATCCATCACTATGGTGTGACTGGCGCCTGTATCCCTCAGAGGATTTGTTGGGACCCCATTAATGATGACCTGGTGGAAGTATCTACTACCACCATCGAGTATCACCGGCTTACCATATGGTCCCACCTCACAACGGAAAGCTACTAGGACCTCCTCATCTGAGGAATCCTCTTCTAAGGCTACACTGGCCATTCTGGAAATCTTCCTCTTGGGGCATGCTGCATCACCCCTGTGGTGTCATGGTCGCTGACAGTCAAAACATTGCACCTTCTCCAAATGTTTCTGGGTCCACACTACTGTGCTTGCCAGATGTGTGTTGGGTCTGACTCCCTCCCAGAGGTTCTGAGGGGATTTCCTTTGTAGTCTAACTACTCCCCTTTTTACTCTTCTGTGGGCCTAGCTCCCCTTTCTTGGAATCACCCCTGTGGGACTTCATGAGTACTCATGTACGCACACACTCATCTGCTACCTTGCTCAGCTCTCTGGGGCAAGATAGCTTTGAGTCCACTAGATGCTAGTGTAACTTCTCTGAGGAACAATTTGTATGTGTGTACTCTCTTTCTATCAAATTGTAGATCCCCTAATAGCTGTTTACCATGTTACCCTTAATCTACCCTCACAGTGGCTTACTAATGCATTCACAAAGTCCACCATGACTGTGTTAACACCTTGTCAGTATTCCTAAAAGTTTGCCGATACTCTTCTGGGGTCAGACCAAATAGCTCAATCAGTTCTGCCCTCTGGTGGGTGTAAGACCCTGCTACCTTATCCTCTAGTGTCAGAACCTATTTCTCTAAACCATTGGATGGAACCAGTTCCCACAGTAAACACCGCTAGTGTTGGGCAACACCCATCTCATTCTTCGAGATCTCTTATAGGATTCCACCCAGTTGTCTAGTCATCCTCTCAACATATTTTACACAGTACCTTTGGGCAATATAGAATTATAGGCACCCCCTGCAGTAACCTCATAGTTTTGCTGCCACCATTCACCCTGGGCCTCATTCCCAGCTGGACCCTCCTTTGTTCCAGTGCTGGCCTTCTTTCCTCTGAGGCCAGCCTCCTTTCCTCAATCTCAAGGAGACTCACTAGGGCCTCAATGTTCCTTAGCCCCCGTCAAAATCGGGCTCCTCTCACTCTCAGATGTGGAGAGGTGCCTATGAAAGACAGTGGGGGCCAGGCTGCCATCGTTCTCCTCATCCTCTTCTTCTTGCCCACTGACAGGGGTGATCTCCTCATCCAGCAGTGCTTGGGCTTGGTGGGCTTCTTCGTCAGCCCAGAGGGCTTTCCCCAATTCCTGTTTTGTAGCTGAGGCATCCACCCTGATCCTCCTATCTTAGCCCAGGTCCCTAATTTAATTGAATTTCAAGGTGTGCAGAATTGACAAGTTGATATCCAAGTTTCCTAGCCCTTTCTTGCATCCTTCAGGAACTTTTCAAAACTTTGTCAAAAACTTTCACAAACTTTTTACATTTTTCAAAAACTTTTAAAAAGGTTGCAAACTTTCAGAAACTTAAGACACTCCACAACTTGGTTGGAAATTACAAGAATTTCCTTCTAGATGTTGACTTGCTAGATTGTTGGTGGTTTCAGACTTATTAACAGTATGGTACTGCTAGATACAAGTTCTAGATCCTACAGCTGCCACCAAATGTGCAGAAAGCAGTTTATTATATGGTGTGGTTGTGCAACCTTGCTATGTAATAAACTCACTAATCCATCGTTGGTCCAGTCAGGCTCATTTGTAAAACCTTATCTCAACCCTGGGTAGCTTTGACTTTGAGCAGTCCATCTTTAACAAAGCAACAAGTGTAAAGCATTTATAAGTACCAAAAAATACTAAGAAAGAAACATGATACAAAGGAAATCTGATGCCAATTATAAAATTAGAGCTTATTTTCATGAATATTGGAAATATAATAGAAAGGAGCGGAGTAATGTTACATACTATAAACAAATAAATGTTGTAGTACAAAATAAATTTGAGTTCATTGTTTTTATTTCTTATTCTTTGTAATTCTTTATATAATTCCTTCCTGATTAATTCTCAATTAATCAATCGTTCAATAGTATTCCAATAAACGGATACATTGGTTTACATCTAAACCATCACATATAAAACTGTTACATTAATTCAAATATAACGTTCAAACAATATTCAAAATTGCAAACATTATAATAAATCCATTGGGTAAATATTGCTCAGTGTATGCAGTCATACAGCCAACGCGTTTCATCCTATCTAGGACATCATCAGGGCTGTTATGAAAGAAAAAAGGAAAAAGAACATCGTATCACTATACATTATTCAGTGTATAAATCCTTCCAAAATACCTATACAATGAAGAAATATATCCATAGTATACAGAATATACCTATTTGACAATACAATCTTATTAATCGTGATCAGAAATATCCATTTATGATAGAACAGTGTTAACAGCTACTTTCAATTCTGGTACTGATCTGATTGTTGCTCTATCCCCTGATTTTCCAGTAATAGATTGATGGCGGTATTGGTGATTGTGGGTGGTTGCCACATGTGATTCTTCAGTGTTAACAAAATTTGTCAAGGTAGGGTACTGTGCCTGTAAATATACCGCCTATCGGGGTGGTAGCATTGTTTAGGAACTGGTCTGCTATTGTATTGTGGTCTTTGTATAGCCCAAATATTAGGTGAAGAATATGATAATCCCCACATGATCTGTGTGAATGAACGTTACAGTGGGGGCATATTGTACATTTGGAATTGGTAATGAATATGGGATAGGTTTTAATAAAGGCTATTCAATGGGCTAGTAATTGGATATACAGAATTATCAGTAACATGTTTCTCGTTTACTGGTAGGGATGATATGGATTCCTTTATTTCTGTCTTTTTCTGATGAAATGGAGACTGGGAATGGAGTGAAATTTATGAGGGATTGTAGAGTTGTCAGCGTCATGTATTGATTACACTACAAATGAGGTTGAACAGTGATCGGCGCTTTCTGTAGGGATACGGGACCGGTGAATGAGGGGACGGTCGGGTGATGTAATGGCTATTGGATTACGCTTGAAAAATCACACAGAGAAAAGGTGATTACATTGGTGGCGTAACTAGCGAATAGGAATAGGCGTTCCCTTATTTCCGTTCTTCACGGATGATTGGAGAAACTAAGCGGACCAGATAGGGAGCTGCTTGAGCCCTTATGTTAATGAGGTTTTGAAATGAGGAACATGGATTGGTTCGGGATTGTATGGAATGGTATCCAGACCTTGCTTAGAATTTGTTATAGTAAAACGTGATTTGATTGGAGGCTCAAACAGGCGGACCAGATAGGGAATATTCGAAGTGATATGGTAATGAGGCCTTGAAATCGTAGTAAATGATTGGTGTTTGAATCTTTTAAAAGGAACTTTAGCGGTCTCAGGCTACAGAGCAGGGCTATCGGACCGGCTGCAAGTCACGAGGATATACTATTGTAAGGCACGTGTTTAGAACAGGGCGCTTCACTTAATTTTTGGAGGATTAGTAGTAGTGATACTAATGGGGTGCCATTTGGTTATATTTTCAGATGAATTTCCAGCAAATAGGAGGATAATAAACAAGTTGAAATTGCAGGAATATTGATGGATGCTTGAATGTCGTGAATGAAAATGGTGGTTTCAAGCGACTGAGCTGGATTATCGGACCGGATGTGGAAGTTATGAGGATATATTATTGCAAGGTAAGAAATGGAAATTAGGCGCGTTAGTTCAATAACGGTAGGGACAGAAGGTGTGCTATTATTGATGTGTCTTTTGTTATATATTTTTTAGACTAACTAATCGTATACAGAAGGATCGAATGGGATAAAAAATTATTGACAAGTGCTAGGAAAGGGAGGACTGAAAAGAGTACCGAAGTAAATGAGAGCATAGATTTGCAAGGATTGTTCCTAGTAATATGGAGGTGAGAAATAACTAGCATGGATATGGAAGCTATTGGATATTATTGGTGAGAGGGAACAAGCCTAGTGGATGTATAAGGGTCAACATTTAGGAAACATAATTTTATTTTTAGAAATTATTTAAATAAATAAATATAAAACATTTTTGAGATTTTGAATTGATGATAAACTTGGAAAAAGGTATGTTGGAAACAGGATGTTATGAGCTATCCTCCTGATAAACAGAATATGTAAAATGAATGATAGTCCATGGGTGGGATCATGGGCATTACTGGAAAATCAGGGGATAGAGTAACAATCAGATCAGTACCAGAATTGAAAGTAGCTGTTAACACTGTTCTATCATAAATGGATATTTCTGATCACGATTAATAAGATTGTGTTGTCAAATAGGTATATTCTGTATACTATGGATATATTTCTTCCTTGTATAGGTATTTTGGAAGGATTTATACACTGAATAATGTATAGTGATACGATGTACTTTTTCCTTTTTTCTTTCATTACAGCCCTGATGCTGTCCTAGATAGAACGAAACGCGTATGACTGCATACACTGAGCAATATTTACTCAATGGATTTATTATAATGTTTGCAATTTTGAATATTGTTTGAACGTTATATTTGAATTTAATGTAACAGTTTTATATGTGATGGTTTAGATGTAAACCAATGTATCAGTTTATTGGAATACTATTGAACGATTGATTAATTGAGAAATAATCAGGAAGGAATTATATAAAGAATTACAAAGAATAAGATATAAAAACAATGAACTCACATTTATTTTGTACTACAACATTTATTTGTTTATAGTATGTAACATTACTCCGCTCCGTTCTATTATATTTCCAATGTTTTGTATTTAAGTGGCTTTAACGGTGGGCCACTAGGAGTGAGCAGGAGACCATTAATTGTAGGTAAATGACATTATTACACTAGATATTACTCTCTGGTGCACACATAGCTGTAACCCTCATCGTTGTATTCATTGTATTATTTTCATGAATGTTTAGACACCAAAAATGAACATACTCCACCAGAGAGGTCTGGAGATACAAATTATGAAACAAATAGAAACTCACTGCTATTCACTCAGGATGTAAACAAGCAGTGGCAACCACTGCTGTTAGTGGTTACTTTGAAAACTTTTGTATAGTTGTGTTCAGTTACTCTGGCCCACTTTGGACAACCAACTTCAGCAGGGAGCAAGTCATAGGGGCTAATCTGGTTCAGCAGGACAGTTATCTTGCAGTCAAAGCAGTCTCCAGTCCAATTGCAGGCTCTATGGGGAAAGCGCCACAGACATAAATGTAGTGGCCCTGATGCAAGAGATACAGGATGCTGAGATTACTGACAGATGTTGTGGATGTTGATCAGGTTGATGGGTCCATGAACATGGTGTGGTGACTGACCACAGAGGTCAATGTCCCTGTGAACTCCAGCTGAAAACCAGTTGCCACTGGCCTACAGATCTCTGAATACAGCAAGAACAGTGGTTCCCTTAAACTGAGGCTTGTGTCTGTCATGGGTGACAACAACGGTACTCTAAAGACACTCCCGGGTCCAGCAGACTTGGGTGTGGCATTTGAGTGTCGAGACCTGGTTTCCCATGCTGCGCTTTAGTAGTCAGTGGCTGTCAAGTGATTGAGGCTAACAATTCATAAAGGAACACTTCTACAGCTGTTGTGGCCCTGGAGCAGTAACATAAAGTCAGTCAACTGGTTCTTGCAATTCACCTCTTCTGTCTGGGGCTTAGGGACAACTTCCCTTGAGCAGGGTACCACAGGAACAACCCTCTCTTTGCTGGCCCAAAGATCAGCCTCTCTTTGCTGGGACCAGGGAACATCATGGCAGTGCTTCTTCAGTCCTCTCTTCAGTGAAGACGTGATCAGAAGTCTGCGTGCCAGGGGAGCCACTCTTACCACCACAACTTGCCCTTGGGGAATGCAGTGACTACTAGTTAAATGGGTACCAAGTCCACCCACGCTGATGACGACTTCCTGCAAAGTGTGGCATCTAGCTATCCCAGAGTGCAATGTGTGGCCTCTCACAAGATGGCAGAACCCTTCACTTGGTGCGTGGATCTTGGTAGCCCACCCTAGAGGTCTGGCTACTTGAAGGCTACACGCCCATGGGAAGACTGTCTTGGCAAATGTTTACCCCTCTCTGTCCCCAACGCCAACCTGTCTACTAGAACAAAATAGCAGGCCCTTTCATTCCACTTTGAAGCTCGCCTTTTCTGGCTCACACCCTGCTTGGCTTCTTGCCAGAGAGAGGTAACACCTCTTCCAATGGCAGACCTCTATTGTGTCTTTTCCTGAGAGTTGTTCCACATCTCACCAGGAAAGCAGAAAACTGCCTTCATCCAGCAACCGTAACTGAAAGACACACACTTGATGGATAGAATGCAGAACAAATCATACCATTCACCCCAAGTCAAGAGATTTAGGTTAAATCCATCATTCTTTTGCTCACCATGCCACCCCAGTTTAGACCTGGCCATATGCAAATCAGTCTTGACCCTGTGCCTCATGGGAACAGTCCAGCCTGAACTGCCAAGCCAGTTCCTCCCTGGACCGGAAACAAGCATCCTAGTACCGGGTTTGGGGCTTCACCCCTCTTCAGCCAGGATAGTTTGATTCCAGTGGCACAGTGAGCTCGGGACCCACGGCTGGGCATACCCGGCGCACTTAGGGCAAGGAAACAAAAGACACACGATTGATGGCTGGAATGCAGAACAAATCATGACATTCACCCCCAGTCAAGAGATCTGGGTTAAATCCATCATTCTTTTGCTCACCATGCCACCCCAGTTTAGACCTGGCCATATGCAAATCAGTCTTGACCCTGTGCCTCATGGGAACAGTCCAGCCCGAACTGCCAAGCCAGGTCCTTCCTGGGCCGGAAACAATCATCCTAGGACCGGTTTCGGGGTTTCACCCGTCTTCAGCCAGGATAGCTTGATTCCAGTGGCACAGTGAACCCGGGACCCATGTCTGGGCATACCCGGCGCACTTAGGGTGAGGAAGCAAAAGATACACAATTGATGAATGGAATGCAGAACAAATCATCATAACATTCACCCCCAGTCAAGAGATCTGGGTTAAATCCATCATTCGTTTGCTCACCATACTACCCCAGTTTAGACCTGGCCATATGCAAATCAGTCTTGACCCTGTGCCTCATGGGAACAGTCCAGCTCGAACTGCCAAGCTAGGTCCTTCCTGGGCCGGAAACAAGCATCCTAGGACCGGTTTCGGGGTTTCACCCCTCTTCAGCCAGGATAGCTTGATTCCAGTGGCACAGTGAGCCCGGGACCCACGTCTGGGCATACCCAGCGCACTTAGGGGAGGAAGCAAAAGACACATTATTGATGGATGGAATGCAGAACAAATCATAACATTCACCCCCAGTCAAGAGATCTGGTTAAATCCATCATTCTTTTGCTCACCATGCCACCCCAGTTTAGACCTGGCCATATTCAAATCAGTCTTGCCCCTGTGCCTCATGGGAACAGTCCAGCCTGAACTGCCAAGCCAGGTCCTCCCTGGACCGGAAACAAGCATCCTAGTACCGGGTTTGGGGTTTCACCCCTCTTCAGCCAGGATAGTTTGATTCCAGTGGCACAGTGAGCTCGGGACCCACGCCTGGGCATACCCGGCACACTTAGGGAAAGGAAACAAAAGACACACGATTGATGGCTGGAATGCAGAACAAATCATGACATTTACCCCCAGTCAAGAGATCTGGGTTAAATTCATCATTCTTTTGCTCACCATACCACCCCAGTTTAGACCTGGCCATATGCAAATCAATCTTGACCCTGTGCCTCATGGGAACAGTCTAGCCCGAACTGCTAAGCCAGGTCCTCCCTGGACCGGAAACAAGCATTCAAGAACCAAACCATATATTAAGAAAGTGGTATAAGAACCACGACTTGACTAGACACAAGGCCTAGAGCCTGTAGAATCACTGGGACCCCAAGGAACCACCCAAGGTAGTGACACAGGGGACTCACGGGGGACATGTGCAGTGTGAGAACACATCCGCGAGCTCCGTTATCTTCTTTTGGGAAAGTCTTGGTTGGAATTTTAAAGTTTAAGGACACTAGGAACAAACCCTTTTGGACTGAGATGGTCCTAGGGCCAACACCCATGGGAGCACCAGAGTACTCGTGTTACCTCACCCAGGGAAGCCGGGTGCATAGGTGTCAAATGGTGTCGAAGATATGAAGAACCTGAAGGCAGAGGGGACAGAGTCTGGGTCACTTGCCAGTGACCAGGGGCACGATAGTCGAATGCCCACCGATGTCGGGTGCTTCAGGTGCGAAGAGGGGAAGCTTGACACGAGGACCAGGAGGCGTCGAGGATGACTAGGAGCTGGATTCGAGCTGTCCTACGAAGGATGTCGAGTGCTGCAGCGTCGGTGCCCGGATTGGACACCACAAGCCTTGGCAACAGCAACCCACGTAGGAAGAGGAAAGATGCTTCGGTGCGGACCATCAAGGTCCTGGGGACTCCCCAAGCAATGGAGAGTCAGGGCACATCTGGAGCAACCAGGGAAGCCCAATTAAAGTTAAAGATTCTTTCACTGGGACCCACTAGTCGACGGACCAGGGATCACAAAGGTACCTCGAGCAGAAACACAAAGGGCCGGCTCACGGAACACTCGTGGAGCGTAGGCCAACAATCTTTGGTGGGAAAGGTGCTCCGGGTCTGGGCTACAAGTAACCCAATGCACAGCCTCAAGGGACGTCGAGAAGCTAATGCACTTGCAAATGTGCACGGTGTCCAGGGGTTCCGGGTCCACGGTACCCACGAGGGCTACAGGTCTCAGCTTTGCTGGGAACTTGGGACAGCCTCGGGGAAGTCTGGAAACCCATGTCCTGTGTTGCAAATACTTCAGAGTCCGGTGGGAGCTTCAGAGATGCAAACCCGTCAGATGCATCTTTGGTGCCTGCCTTGCAGGGGAGAAACTCCTTTACTCCAAGGGAGATTCTTCAGTCATCTAGTCGTGTAGATCATCGAAGTAACGGGATTTCTGTATCAGAGTTTCGTCCAGGTGTAATCTAAAGTCCTGTAGCCAGGGGTTCCTTTCTTATACCCAAGGAAGGGGTTGGACATACTCTGGGGACCCACCTATGGGAGGGTCAGGAAAGAGGGGTGGCTACACCCATTTCCTTTGTCCAGTATCGTGCCAGAGCTGGGGCTGGTAGCCCCTGCAACTGGTTTGACCTGGACTATGCACAGGGGCACCAAATGTGCCCCCAGTGCAGACTTCAAAGCACTCTTGGAGTGCACCCACCCAGCCCTAATCCACTAAAGCCTGTCTGGGAGGTGATGACACCTCCCTGTGACAGGAAACCTATTGTCCAGGCCTCCCCTGCCGGAGTTTCGGTTAGCAACTGGAGGCCAGACTTGTGTCTGGGGCTGGCAGCATCCATTTTGTGATGCCAGGGCTCTGTTAGCTGGTACCGGGTCTACCGGTGCTGTCATGTCTCTCCCTCTAGAAGGGTGGGATCATATTGCCACACCAGTTACTGGTGTGGGGGTATGATTCCAAGGTCTTTGACACTAAACACGACATGTTTCTGTGCAGCCATCCCAGAGTTGGCATTTACCGCGAGGTTATAATGCACTTAAGAGTATATGGTCAGGCTGCATCACAGACAACCCCGGAGAATAGATTCCGAAGGCTGCAGAGGGGCTCTGCTCATGCATGGGCACCCTCTCACATAAAACCAAGCACCCTGCCTTCAGGATTGATAAGGCCTGCCATAGGGGTGACTGATAGGTTTATATGTGCAGTGATAGGGTGAGATACAGTGAACCTATATCTCAGTAAGGGGTGCATGCACCACCTTACTCAGGCTGCAGTAGCAGACCTGTGCTGTCATTTTGGAAGGCTTCCCAGGGGTGGCATAATACATGCTGCAGCCCCTGGTAGGCCTCTGGCGTGCCTATGCCCTGGGTACCTAGTATACCATATACTAGGGACTCAAAAGGGTACCCCAAAATCCAATCTGGAGTGTAAATGCAATCAATTTAGAGAGGAAGCAGCTAGGCTGGGGTGCTGAATAGCAGGGCCCCAGCCATACTAAAGTCGAAAAACAGTGAAACATCAGCAAAAAGGGGGGGGGGGTAACCATAAAAAGCAGATCCTACTCTCCTACAGTGGGTCCATGACCTCTCTTGGGGCCTGAACCCCTTCCAAGCTATCAGATAATGGAGCTGTCCTTGTATCAGTTTAGAGTCAAGTATGTCTTGTACTTCATACTCTAATTCACCCTCAATTCCAGTTGCCTGAGGTGGACTCATTAGCCGTGTAGTTGAAGGACATGGGAGAAGGAGAGTCACATGAAATACAGGATGTTTGTGCCATGTAGGTGGTAGTGTCAATCGCATGGCCACTGGATTTATGACCTTTACGATACTGTAGGTCCTATGTATATAGGCTTTCATTTTCAGACACCTTTCAAAGATAAGTGCTTTGTGGCGAGCTAAACTCTATCCCCAACCTGATAAGGGGGATCTACAGTGTGCTTGTTATCAGCTAAATGTTTACTAGCTCACAGTGGTTGTTCTAGATGCGTTCTGGCATTCTTCAGGACACTACACAGATGTTCATGGTGTTCACGTAGGGAAAGATGGTTGGACGTTGTAGGCCAAAAGGGAGCTTGTGTGGTTGAAACCCATTCATGCAATAAAATGGTGAACAGCCCAATGTAGTGTGCTCAGCGTTGTTATAGGTGAATTCGGCCATGCCCAAGAGCGGACTGGAATCTTCCCCTTGTTGTAATGCTAAACACCTGAGGTGTTCCTCTGGTGTCTGATTTTGGCACTTAGATCTAGGGCTCCTAGTTTTATGGTATTTATGTTTTTTAACATTTCCGTCTGTATTCAGCCATATTTATTTTTGGGCCATTTTATCTTTATTTATCCATATTTATTTTGTGTTTTGCGTATAAATGAAGTTGAAAAACTATACATTTCCATATTTATTCAACTGATGGATGCGCACTTATACTTGAATAACTGCCGTGTTACAGCTATTTAAGCTGTCAAATATGGCATTGCAATACATCCACTCGTAAATACTAGCATTATACCATAAATGTATGTTGACATATGCCCCAATTTTAAGACATTTCACCCTGTTTTTTAATTTCCCATGCTGCCCATCTGCTCAGCTGCTGGCCTACAATTCACATAAGTCAGCACGGAGAGTCATTTAAAAGAAGCACAATTTTCTGTATTTACCCACTTTTAAAAATAAATGCAGACAGAAAACACATTGCTTTCTGTCTGTATTTATCTGTAAAAATTCGTAAAAAACGGAAAACAGGGAGTCTTAAATCTGTTAGTTTTGGGTGGTAGCTAGTCAACAGTCTAGTATCAATTAGGCCTGGCTAGTAAACTCTGCTCTGCCAGCGAAGTTCACAGAGTTTTGCTACTCCAGGCTCCTCTTCAAGGGTGGAGTGCGCAAAAAAACCTCTGCTAACCGCCGGCGGAGTAGAGTTTACCTTCACCGGCACAATCAGGCACTCATCCCACCCTATATAGTTATAATGGTATGCATGCATGTTCGGCTTGTGGACGGCAAAACCAGAGTTAGTGCTTGCACTGTACACCCCACCCACCAAGGACTGAAATGCTGGATGCCTGGGCTGCAGCATGAGTTGCCAGCGAGGCAACCTATGGTTTTTTCAGTGAATTTCAAAGGTTTTTTAAATGCTAATTTCTAACTATGCCTACAGAGATAGGACATGTGAAGAAAGAAGAAAAAACGCACAGAAAGAAAAAAAAGAAATGCAGAAAGAAGCAACAGAAGTCCTCAAAGACGAAGAAAAGTGCAGGAAGAAGGATTACGTGCAGAAAGAACAAACAGAAGAGCAGAAAGAAGCCTTGTTGCAAAATCATCCTGTACCCTCAACTTTTTCAGACGGATACTGGTGGTAACTGAGTCTAACTAACCAGTCCTAGAGCCAGTGCTATGTTAAAAGACACTCAGAATACAGTGAAAATACCTACATTCACTAGGGAACATTATGCGTTGGGATCCCCCTGTGATTAGCATGACCTCCTCTGTAAGCTCCTAGAATATAATAGGGCAGGGGATTAAAACTACCTCTTAAAACGCGCTACAGGGCGTGTTTGCACACGTCACCTCAGGCCCCATCCCCTCCCTTCCCCACTGTGTAAACACGCCCTGTGGCCATTTTAAGTTGGGAGATTAAGTCCCCTTGAATCCTGAAGGTCCCTAGGGTCCAACTAGACTACTAGGTACCTCCAGTAAGCGCCACAGAGCTGCGTTGCAGAGAGATGTAAAACGGGGCACGGCCTAGACCACCTCTCTGCAACGCAGCGCAGTGGCGCTTACTGGAAGCACCTGGTGGGCTAGTTGGCCCCCAGGGTCCCTCAGGATTGAAGGGGAATTATTTCCCCAACTTAAAACGCGCCACAGGGCGTGTTTGCACACGTTAACTCAGGCCCCATCCCCTCCCTTCACCACTGTGTAAACACGCCCTGTGGTCGTTTTTAGTTGGGAGATTAAGTTCATTTGAATCCTGAGGGTCCCTAGGGTCCAACTAGCCCACTAGGTACCTCCAGTAAGCGTCACAGAGCTGCGTTGCAGAGAGGTGTAAAATGTGGCACGGCCTGGACCACCTCTCTGCAACGCAGCTAAGTGGCGCTTACTGGAAGCACCTGGTGGGATAGTTAGCCCCCAGGGGCCCTCAGGATTGAAGGGGAATTATTTCCCCAACTTAAAATGCGCCATAGGGCGTTTTTGCACATGTCACCTCAGGCCCCGTCCCCTCCCTTCCCCACTGTGTAAACACGCCCTGTGGCCGTTTTTTAAGTTGGGAGATTAAGTCCCCTTGAATCCTGAGGGTCCCTAGGGGCAAAATAGCCCACTAGGTATGTCCAGTAAGCGCCATTGCAGAGAGGTGTAAAAAGGGGCATGGCCTGCACCACCTCTCTGCAACGCAGAGCAGTGGCGCTTACTGGAAGCACCTGGAGGGCTAGTTGGCCCTCAGGGTCCTTCAGGATTGAAAGGGAATTATTTCCCCAACTTAAAACGCGCCACAGGGCATGTTTGCACACGTCACCTCAGGCCCCGTCCCCTCCCTTCACCACTGTGTAAACGCACCCTGTGGCCGTTCTAAGTTGAGAGATTAAGTCCCCTTGAATCCTAAGGGTCCCTAGGGTCAAACTAGCCCACTAGGTACCTCCAGTAAGTGCCACAGAGCTGCGTTGCATAGAGGTGTAAAAAGGGGCGTAGCCTCAGAACACCTGTCTGCAACGCAGCTCCCTGGCGCATACTGGAGATACCTGTTGGGCTAGTTGACCCTCAGGGACCCTTAGTATTGAAGGGGAATTAATTCCCCAACTTACAACTGGCCAGGGGGCGCGTTTGCAGAGTGCTGCAAGGAGGGGGCGTGGCCCCCGGCGCGATGCCGGTCTTTTATTTATTTTATTTATTTAAGAAGGAGGGCTGTGTGGCCCCCCTTCATTTTCTAATTTATTGGCCCTGGGGACCCCATCCCCCAGGGCCTGCACCCTTATTTTTTTTGTTGAAAAAAATTAATTTGGCCCTCCCAAGGCCTTAATCGGCCCCGGGGACCCCAACCCCCGGGTCATGGCCTTTTTTTTTTTTATTCTTTAGGAGGGGGGCTGCGTTGCCCCCCTCCTCAGGCCACTTATGGCCCGGGGACCCCATCCCCCGGGGCCGGCATTTGTTTTTTATTAATATTTTTTTAAATATATTTATAGAAACACCTAGGACATGCTGGACAAACCGTATGTACCTATCACCATAACGATTTGCGTGATATTCATTAAAAGGCGACTATGCATACAATAAATCCACGTGGAATGTATTTACACTGCTAGTGAAGCTCTGACGTGTCTGACGCCCGACCGTGCCTAATCCCGGCGCCCCCGCCAGTGGGTACTCTCCAAGTAGACACAGTTGTCGTTTATTTATACAAACATGGGTAGCTATTGACGGGCACATTTAATACACACGCACACCAAGCCATTCAAAGAAGATTCGACAAAAATTCGACCAAACTATGCAAAAAAACCCCTCATGGTTAATAAAACACACATCCACCACCGGATGTGTAATACTTTTTATTTTACTCTCTGGAAAGGAGACGAACCTCACTTGAGAGTCACAGCGTGCTCCTGGCTGAGCCCAATGCTGTGTTACACGTACCAGTGCCCGCCGAGTGCCACACACCTCTGTGTTGTATTCCACCAGCTAGTGCGTATGCTATGACACTCTCTAGCCCATGTGCACTGTAACACCACCCCGTGAATATGCCATTCCACACTTGCCTTCGCACGGGTTATATTGCCCCATCTAACGTGCCTTCCTCGATGCCTATGTTATAACGCACAGCGCTATGCCATACATATTACAATCTGGGATCCATATCTTTGTCAGAGTGCATATGCAACGTTAGACTCCCCAGCACATATTTTATATTACAACTTTAGAGACTAGTTAGGTTACACAACACTGCCCTGTGCATATTACACTCCAAGGCGCATATCGCATAGCACGCGCTAGTGCCTGTGCTATCTCGCACTTTGCAATGAATCTGTCATTGCGCACAATGTATTGCATATTATATTTCACGCCCCGGTTCATCTTATATCACACTTTTTGGTGCATAGTTTATACCATATACTATATCTAGTTTTCATTTTCAATCGTGCTCTCAGGACTATGTTCTATATAACACTGCGTCCACCTACCCTTTTCACGGGCATTACATTTTGCGATGGGGGGTGGAGTGCCAAGTGAGCCCGGAGTCACAGTCACAAACGTACTCTTCCTGAATAAAAGTGAGATTATGCTGCATACTTGTTCATATTTTAAGTAGTTCGCACAGACACACATTTTAAAAACAATAAAGTTACTAATACCCACCTTCTCTGAACAGTTAGCTTGCTGCCCCATCCACCTCCTCCCTATCCTCTGTTGTCTGAATACATGAATTAGCCTTCTCCCTACTGCCATGCATGGTCTGATGTGCTGCCACTGCCTCCCATCAATGCATGATGTACCAGTCCACTCCTCCTGCCCTCCATTGCCCAATTCTATGGCCCATCATTGACCTCCTGCTTAGCCTCTGTGCTTAGCTTGCTGCCCCTATTCTCCTTCCCCCTGCCCTCCGATGTCTTTGTGCATGCCCCTGCTCCATCCTTTTTGCCCACCATGTTCCATGGACCTGACACTCCTATCTACTCTGAGTGTTCTGTTGAGCTGCCACTCCCCTCCCACCTGCCTAGCATTGTCAGATGACTGTAACCTGTCCCTGCCACCTCCACCCTGCCTGTCCACATGCCATGCCCCTATCCCCTTCCTCCTGTCCTCCATGGTCCATTTTACTGCCACACCCTTCTACCCTCCCTGGTCTGTTGTGCTGCAACTGCTCCTCCTGCCTGCCCCGCGCGGTCTGTTGTGAGGCCCCTTCCCCTGAACTCTCTTTTCCGTGCCCAGATCCTGACCCTCCCTTCTATCCTCCATGGTCCTTTGTGCATGCCCCTGCACCCTCCTTCTTGCCCATCATAGCCATTGTGCTGCCACTAACCCTCCCGCTTGCCATGCATGGTCTTCTGTGCTGCCATGGCCCCTCCCACCTTGCCTGTGTGGTCAGCTAGCTGCCCCTGACCCCCTCACACCTTCCCTCCATGGTCTGTGTGTATGCCATCATAGTCTCACTGTTGCTTTCCATGGTGTGTCTTGTTTCTAGTGCCCATCCTGCCTGAACCTGCATGGTAATCTTGCTGCTCCTGCCCTGCCCCCTTGCCCCCAGCCCTCTGTTTCCTTGTGCAGACCCCTATTCCCTCCCTCCTGGCTTGTCTGTTCCATTGTAATGCCACTGATCCGTCTCTCCTGCCCTTTATGGTCTGTTATGCTGCAGCTTTCTCTCCTGTCTGTCCATTATGGTCAGCTAGCTACCATTGCCTCTTTCCCCTCTGTTCTCTGCTGTCCATGTGCATGGTCCTGTCCCCTTCCTATTGCTTTCTATGGATTGTTGTGCTGCATTCCCGTCCCGCATGCCCTGTGTGGTGTATTGTGCTGCTGCAAACCCTGATGCCTGCCCTGTAGGGTCAGTTTGGTGCACCTCTCCATGTCCCTCCTGTCCTCTGTTATCCGAGTCCATGTCCCTACCCCAATTCCTCCTGCCTACCATGATCCAATGTACCATACTTGCGAACATTTTGAACTTGTTAAGAGGGAGATTTTGAAATAAAACTGGGGTATTGATTTTCCCCTTTGAGTTACATTGAAAAAGAGGAGATTGTAGACAGGAGACAGATCAAATAAAGCCCATTTGAGCTTAAAAACATTGGACGTTTCCTGGCTGAAACGGGTCTGTTGGCATGTATGGTTGTACTACCACTGCTTCTTCCTTCTGCCCACAATGGTCTATTATATTGCCACAGCCTCTCTTGCCAGTCCTGTATTGTTGGTGTGTTGCCCCTGCCCCCCTTTCCACTGCCCTCCATAGTCTGTTGTGCTGCCACTGCCCTTCCTGTCTGCCCAGTGTGGTCAAATTGTTGCCTCTGCACTCTCCTAACTGCCTTCAATTTTCAGAGTCCGTGCCCCTGGCCTCTGCCTCTCAACAGTATCCCAATGAACAACTAGATTGCTAACATTCTATATTTATTACAAAAGTGTGGAACGCCTGACGTCATCTTTTTGAAATCAAAACTGTAATACCTAGTGCATTTCCTTTAGAAATTACATATATGAGAGGGTCTTATTTGCATCAAAATTATGGTTAGTGCTCTAAAAAACTAAAATGAGGACATTTTTCTGAGTTTTCAAATAGCGAAAAAGAACTTTTAAATTATTTGTAATCATTATGTTTCTTTATCCAGTTGACCACTTGATTAAATGTTGCACCTAGGAGAGAGGAAGTGGTGTTACTTCCAGAGCTGCAGACTTTGCAACTGGGGAACTAGGTTGGAGTTTCTGCTTCAGCTCAACATTCTGTGATTCTGGTCAAATCACTTAATCTCCCCATGTCTACAACCAAAATGAATTTGATCTTGTGTGATGTAACCAATGCTCATGTAAAGCACTCCAATACCTGACAAGTCTGCACTATATAAAACTGCAAATACACAAAAAATAAGTGTTTTGCACACTTCTGTCATTGGGCTACATGTGAGCTACATCTGGGTGACATTTGGGCTACATTTGGGCTCTTTTGTCTCTGGTGGCCATCTTGGGAGATTTATTTGTTATGAAGTTTCCTAATTTCCTCATTTACTGCAGTCTCCTCAGTGGGAATACTTTGAGTTTTTTATTTTGGTTCCATCAAGAAGGCATTCAGATGTGTCACACATTTGCCATAAATTCTGAATGTTAGCACTCTAGTTGCTCATTAGATCACTGTAGTAAAACTACTGCTCACCAGTGAAGTCTGCTGCTGGTATTCAAAGTGCATGTTTCAGTCTGCATGTCAGAATTATTTTATGAAATAGGAGAGGATTTGAGAAGTCAAAATGTGCCCTAATTTTTCTTTCTGCAGCACTAATCATAATTTCTATGGCAAAATGAATCCCCTAATTTTGTTCCTTTGTAAATTAAATGTTTTAAGTGTTACCACTTTATTCCATTCAAGATGGCTTCAGGTGCGCCATACTTTTGTCATAAGTAAGACTGTTAGCGCTCTAGTTGTTCGTTAGAACACTCTGGGACATTCTGTCATTGGGCTATACTTGGGCTACATCTGGGTGATATTTGGGCTACATTTGGGCTCTTTTGTCTCTGGTGGCCATTTTGGGAGACTTATTTGTTATGATGTTTCCTAATTTCCTCATTTACTACAGTCTCCTCAGTAGGAAATCCTTTCAGTTTTTTACTTTGATTCCATCAAGAAGGCATTCAGATGTGTCACAAATTTGCCATAAATTCAGAATGTTAGCACTCCAGTTGATGATTAGATCACTGTAGTAAAGCTACTGCTCACCAGGGAAGTCTTCTGCTGGTATTGAAAGTGCATGTTTCAGTCTGCATGTCAGGATTTTTTAATGAATTAGAAGAGGATTTGAGAAGTCACTCAAAATGTGCCCTAATTTTTCTTTCTGCAGCACTAATCATACTATCTATGGCAAAATGAACCCCCTCGTTTTGTTCCTTTTTAAATTAAATGTTTTAAGAGTTACCACTTTATTCCAACCAAGATGGCTTCAGGTGTGCCATTCGTTTGTCATAAGTAGGACTGTTAGCGCTCTAGTTGTTCTTTAGAAAACTCTGGGAAGCTGCAGTAGAACACAATGGAATCAACTGACAGCCTCTGCCCTTGTTGGATGTACATTTTTTACTGAGAATGTCAGACTTCATTCTCACATGACTGAGAAAGATAATGTGAATTTACAGAAAATATGCACTCAGTTTAGCTTATAGATCACCTTCCAAACCTCTGTGGGAAAAGCATAAGAAAATAGTTTTCTCTCAAACATGATTCATGATATCACAACAGAAGGCTTTTTCACATGGTAAAATCACCTTAGAACACACCACAATTCCTAAAATGAGTATGGTACCATCAACAAATGATTTATAATGTAACTAAAGTCTTAAAACCTTTATTAACTGCAATGCTTTTTAATGAGGTGCTATCATGTAGATTGTTCCCAAGATGGCTGCCAACACTTCTTGGATGAAGTGCTGACAGCCAATCAGATCTCACGATGAGATGTGTGGTTAGGCTCCACCCAGATATATATGTGATTTTACTTTTGATTTTCTCAGGAACTACTGAACGGATTTACACCATTTAAGCAAAAGGCACGAGTCTGAACTGAGGACTACCTCTTTGCCAAATTTGCTGTAATTCCGTTCAGCACTTCGGGCTGTAGCTGCGTCAACAGGTCGTATCGGAAAATGCATGGGGAAAACGCGTTTTGGGACCCCCCTTTTTTCTCGGCGCCTGCTTGACGAATCACCGTGAAATTTTCAGGATAGGAGCAGACCGGAGCTGGCCAAAAGTTTGGAAAATTTCGCGAAGATTTATCAATCGACGCCAGCGTTATTCCAAATAGAATGTTGCGGATTTCCTATGGAAAATAGGTCCTAACTATAACTACCTACTGGCGACTGCCAGTAGGTTATATATATATATATATATATATATATATGATAGCCACAATCCTGGAGCGATCCTTGATGGGATCCAAAAGCAGGTACGGACCACAACATGGAAGTTAAATTCTTTTTATTTGGTTTGCAGATTAAAGTGCATAGTGCATGAGAGTATCACGCAAGTGCTCAGCCTGACGCGTTTCGACTGCCACACGGCAGCCTTGATCACATGACGCGCAGGACCAATCAGTGACTATATATAAGGTGGCTAATAAAAAAATCGCTTAGAAAATTGCCAAAACAGTTTACGAATGAACATAAACATAGGACTGTGATTTGAAAACACATACAAATACTTTCACAAGCAATTTCACATTTGTCAATCATTACATAATGAATATAATATTCCACAATGATAAGCATGAAAGTCTGAATGTCCAATAAGAACATAGTGTTCCTATACGTTCTTTCATAGTTAGAGCATCATTATTTAGCATTTGTCATACATTGCATTATTTTGTGTAAATAGTTGTGAAAATCTAAATAATCAATAAGAACATAGTGTTCATTAACAATAATTCACAACTACAGGGCATCACATAAGTAAGAACCACCCTATCAAGTGTCGATAACTATATATTCTAGCATAGTGCATCTTTGTTGAGATATAATGACTGGCAGAATTGCTTGTATGCAATTTTAATTCTTTGATGTTATCTTATACACAACTCCATTGAAATATTTGGCGTGTTCTGCGGTTATTCTAAAAGAAGTGCAAAATAGTGCAAATAAAGTGCTAATATTAAAGTGCATAATCATAATAGACTTATATATATAAAAAAATGATAAGTGTAAAATACATAGCAGCTTATAATAGACGTTATAAGAGTTTTCCCATGTTTCAGTTAATTGGAGGTATGATGTTCATTCAGATATACACGTCACCTTCTTCAAAACTGTTCTTGTTAATAGCATCTGATGAGACATGGAGATCATATATTTTGGGTTAAAGTTGAATGCAGACCCAAAATTGATTATACTTCTTTTCTGTCATACAATAACATATAGGTCTAAATAAAACCAATAGTTAGCAGCCAAAAAATCACACAATAGCACAAATTTGATAAAATGATGTCTAAAATAAGTAAAATCCAAGAGCCTAAAACCGACAATAAATCCCACAAAAACCAGATAAAATCTAGGGGCCCAGATAAAACCTGGCAAAAGTAGGGATAAAACGCCAGTCTAAAAGCAAACCAGGACTTCACCAAACCATCAACATCACCATAAATATTGAGTTAAAATAATTCATTATAAAAAGTTGTGCAAATCTTCATTGTTATTAAGCCCATTTGGCATTTTAGTATCTAATAACATGATAAATTCAGACTCCACTTGTCTCAGCCTTTTTTCCCTATTTCCCCCTCTGATGTTTTTGGGTATCGCACTGATGACATAGTAACTGAGGTCATTGAGGTTATTATTGTGTACTAACTTGAGATGTCGCGCTACAGGATAGGTGGGATCGGAATTGACCACTGCTCTAAGATGTTGTAAAATCCTGTTAAAAACTTGCAACTTAGTGCTGCCAACATATAGTAGCTGGCAAGTGCATTCCAAAATATAGATTGCATATTCAGTTCTGCAAGTAAAATGTCCTTTTATTTTAACTGGATTGGGACTGAAAGCTGTGACATATTCAGATACATTTTTCCCAAATTTACATGCGCGACAAGAGTTACACTTAAAAAAACCATGTCTAGCTGTTAGCCATGTGTTGGAAGTCATCACCTCAGGACTATTTTTTACTAGAGCATCCCTCATTGAGGGGGCCCTTCTAAATGTCAACAGAGGGAGTTCTGGCAGAATTTGCGACATAGTGATGTCTGTCCGAATTATTGGCCAATTTTTATATAAAATTCTGCGAATCTGTCTCTCTTGTGTACAATAGTTAGTTATCAGTCTGATGTTACTTATAGATTCCGAAATAGTGGAGTCGGTATCATTGGTACTCTGCCTTGATGATTCTTGGGCCTCATGAGCAATGTGCTGTTGAGCAACCAGAGCAGTGCTATTTGCCTTGTCTCGAGCTATGTGCAAATCAGAAGCCTCATAACCCCTGTTTAAGAATCTTTCAAACGTTTATTTTTGACAGGCTTTGAGATCGTCCTCATGGCTGCAGATCCGTTTAGTTCTTAAAAATTCCCCATAGGGGATACTACGAATAAGGTGGCGAGGGTGGGAACTCTTTGCATGTAGTACAGAGTTCCCGGCTGTTGCTTTTCTGTGCAATTTAGTGTGTAATGTGCCCTCCCTAATGAAAATTTCAACGTCCAGGAATTGTACTTTAGTGTTACTTATATCAAAAGTAAACTTAAGATTCAATGTATTTTTGTTGATTTCTTCCACAAAGTTATTGGCTGACTCGATGGTACCTTTCCAAATTAAACAAACATCATCGATAAATCTCCACCAATGGAGAACGTGTTGTTCAAACATAACCTTGTGGGCGACCCTCAAAACATGCTCCTCCCACCAGCCCACGTGCAAACACGCGTAACTGGGGGAGAAGCATGCTCCCATGGCCACGCCGCGAAGCTGTTGGAAAACCTCCTTATTGAATAAGAAATAGTTGTTAGTGAAACAAGTGGTAATCATTTTTACAATCATTTTGTTATGTTCATACATGTTATACTTCTCTTGTCTAGATAAAAGCGGACTGCATTTGTACCATCACTGTGGTTAATGCTGGTATACAGTGAACAAATGTCCATCACTATTAGATAGCAGTCATTCTCCCATTTGACATTTTTCAATTTTGTTAAAAAATGTCCAGTATCCCTTATGTAAGAAGGCAGATTTTCCACAAATTCATTTAGAAATTAGTCTACATATTTTGACATAGCTTCTAGTAGACTCTTTTGTGCCGATATAATAGGTCTGCCTGGAACTGGTGTTATATTCTTATGCACTTTAGGGATAAAATATAAAATGGGAGTCATAGGATGATCATTCTTTAAAAAATTGTATTCGTTTTTAGTTAGTAATCCCACTCGTTTCCATTGCAATAGTTCGGCAAATACATTCTCTTTAATTTGGCGCAATTCCTGGAAGCTAGCTTTCCTGTAACAACTGGCATCATTAAGATGATGCCAGGCTTCCTCCAAGTAGAGAGATCTGGGCCACAGGACAATATTTCCGCCCTTGTCAGCTTTATTGATAATGACTTCCGTATGTTTCTGCAGTTTGTGGCTGAGTTTAGTGTATTGTAAATCAGACTAATTATAGCGTCTTTTCTGTTTAAGAACATTGCAATTCAACTTTTTAAGGTCTTCAATCATGCAGTCACTAAACACATCGATCGCGTCCCGTGGCATCATGGGGATAAATGTAGAAGGAGGCTTGAATGGACTAATAGCTGGAATATTACACATAATACCCGTTTCACAAAGGTCTTCCTGTGTAGAATTCCCTGTAAGGTTATTGTCATTTGCCAGAGAGTGCACTGCTAATATCGTGCCTATATCTGAAGCTTGCAGATTTGAATATAGTCCTTGCAGTGGTCTAGTCTGTGCTGCAATATTCGCTGCGTTTTTAAGTTGGAAATGTTTTTTCAACTTTAATTTGCAGATAAATTTGAATACATCCACTCTTGTTTGTGTGTATTTAAAATGATTAGACGGACAAAATGACAAACCTAAAGCTAACAGTTGCTGTTCAGCAATTGATAAAGTTATTTCTGATAAATTAATCACAGTATTGTCCACAACATCATCATTTACCTTATTTATTTTCGGTTGCTGTAATTTTTCTTGCCTCTTCCTCTGTAGTTTGATTTTCCGCCTCTGTTTCCTCCGTTGGTTCTTTCTACTTCTTGACACATTGTTTGGTTGCGTGGTCTCAGAGTTTGCCGGCGGTCTTCCACTAAAAAAGATAGCTCTTCCCCTGGTGCAAAATTGGTGGGTATTTGAGATGTTTTGCGACCCGTGTTGTCATCTGATCCAATGCTACTCTCCACACTACTTGATTCAACTGAGGAAAGATTGTCGTCAACTTGCATGAGAGAAGTCGATGCTCTAATGATATCACTTTCATCACTAATTAATGCTCGGCGTTTTATGTTGTCAAATTTTTTCGAGAAAGTGAACAATCGTCCAGTCTCGTAGTCTTTTATGTCCCTTGCAAATTTGTAGATTTTCCTTTCTTTTATAGTTGCCTCATGTTTATTCAGTCTGGATTGTATTTCTTCACGTCCTTTCTTTATTTGTTCTTTATTTTCATTTTTTTCCAATAAAGCATTGACTTCCTCTATTTCTTTCAGTATTTTTTCTCTGTCAATTTCAGCGTATTTTATCAGAATTAATACCATATTCATAGAGGCATCTAGGTTATTTGTTGCCCACTCCTTCAACATCATTGGGTTAGGGTTTTCAAATGAGGGCACAATCATTATTCTCAATCCTCGCGGGACTCTCCCAACCTCTTTGTATTTTTCCAATGATTTTCTTTCCCACCATTTGGTCATTTCGGTACGGTGGAGCTTTTCTAGCTTCTTCAGCATGGATTTAACATCATTGCTGTGGCTAAGATTGGTGTCTTGATTGGTGCGTGTATCTTCTACTCTTGAAACATTTGAAAACAGAGCGTCTGCTGCTGTTTCACGGTCCTTCAGCGCGTCCGCTGACGATAACATGATTAGGTAATCTGCATGCAATAACAAATTGTCCAAACGTTTGCTTTCGTTAGATTAACAGTGATGTTTCCACTATCTCCTCCACCTGCAATGCCTGCCTAGTCAGCCCGCTGAACAGCTTACCGTACGGATTGGACAGTCCGGTACCTTTAGTGTCCTCCGACGCCTCGGGTCCTTACGAACAAATCCTCACGGCAGCCAAGTTCAGATCCGACTTTCAGCATGGAAGGTGCAGGGGGCTGGTCGGCAAATACCCGTTTCGGGTTACACAACAAATTCACTTCCGTGATGCCGACTGTAAGCCCGCCAGCCACAATATGGAGAGAGGGTCCGTAATGACGAAGACAGCCGTACTTCGTCCGAATTACACGATAGCCACAATCCTGGAGCGATCCTTGATGGGATCCAAAAGCAGGTACGGACCACAACGTGGAAGTTAAATTCTTTTTATTTGGTTTGCAGATTAAAGTGCATAGTGCATGAGAGTATCACGCAAGTGCTCAGCCTGACGCGTTTCGACTGCCACACGGCAGTCTTGATCACATGACGCGCAGGACCAATCAGTGACTATATATAAGGTGGCTAATCAAAAAACCGCTTAGAAAATTGCCAAAACAGTTTACGAATGAACATAAACATAGGACTGTGATTTGAAAACACATACAAATACTTTCACAAGCAATTTCACATTTGTCAATCATTACATAATGAATATAATATTCCACAATGATAGGCATGAAAGTCTGAATGTCCAATAAGAACATAGTGTTCCTATACGTTCTTTCATAGTTAGAGCATCATTATTTAGCATTTGTCATACATTGCATTATTT
Source organism: Triturus cristatus (assembly GCF_964204655.1). Classification (NCBI taxonomy): domain Eukaryota; kingdom Metazoa; phylum Chordata; class Amphibia; order Caudata; family Salamandridae; genus Triturus; species Triturus cristatus. The sequence continues at coordinate 723,061,947 of NC_140591.1, forward strand.
TGTGTAAATAGTTGTGAAAATCTAAATAATCAATAAGAACATAGTGTTCATTAACAATAATTCACAACTACAGGGCATCACATAAGTAAGAACCACCCTATCAAGTGTCGATAACTATATATTCTAGCATAGTGCATCTTTGTTGAGATATAATGACTGGCAGAATTGCTTGTATGCAATTTTAATTCTTTGATGTTATCTTATACACAAGTCCATTGAAATATTTGGCGTGCTCTGCGGTTATTCTAAAAGAAGTTCAAAATAGTGCAAATAAAGTGCTAATATTAAAGTGCATAATCATAATAGACATATATATATAAAAAAATGATAAGTGTAAAATACATAGCAGCTTATAATAGACGTTATAATATATATATATATATATATTATGTACTGGCGGTCGCCAGTAGATAGTTATAGTTAGGACCGAGTTTCCATGGGAAATCTCAAAATTCTATTTTGAATAACTTTGGCGCCGGTTAATGAATCCTCGCGAAATTTTCAAAACAAATGGGGTGCTCCGTTCAGCTCCTACCCTTAAAGTCTCGGGGTGATTCGTCAAGCGGGGGCTGAGAAAAAGGGGGGGTCCCAAAACGCGTTTTCCCCATGTATTTTTCCATAGGACCTTTAGTCGCAGCTACAGCCCGAACGGCTGAACAGAATTACTTGAAATTTGGCAGAGAGGTAGCCATAAGGTCAAGGAAGTGCCTTTTGCAGGTCTGGTGTAAATCTGTTCAGTATTTCCTGAGAAAATAGCATTTAAAACCATATAAATATCTATACGCGCGCACGGTGCGCGTACCCTGCCGTGCGCAAGCGCAATTCTGATTGGTTGTTAGATGTCAGTAAACATTCGAATCGGTCCAAATCAGGAAGTGTCGGTCGCCATTTTGTCTCTCGCAGTCTGAGGCAGTTAAAAACAAAGGTGGAGAACGTGAAAAGGGGGCAGGGTGGACAGTTCCTGACCCCCTAGCCTTTGTCAGGGGGTCACTGAAGGACCCCCCAGGGTGAAAAAAACGGTTTATTATTTTTTCAAAAAATCGCGAGGTGAAAAACCTGAAAAAAAAAAAATATTAATAAATACATAACTTAGCATTTAAAAAACCGTACAAATTCACTTAAAAAACCATGGGTTTCACACACGTTATAGTTAGGAATTAGCATTTAAAAAACCTTGCAAATTAACTTAAAAAACCATAGGTTTCACACATGTTATAGTTAGCTGGACATTTCACTCGTAAAAAACCAATGAAATTCCCCCGTTATAGTTAGTGCAGGCAACTATAACTCATGCGACCGCAATCCTCTGCTGATGATGTCAGATATTACATCACTGATGACATATGTGTCTTTCTGAAAAATAAATATTTGTAATATATGTCTAGCTAAAGATTAATGGAAGAAGACATGGGTAAATAGGTATCTAAATACAGTGATGTAATATCTGACGTCATCAGCAGAGGATTGCGGTCGCGTGAGTTATAGTTGCCTGCACTAACTATAACGGGAGAATTTCATTGTTTTTTTACGAGTGAAATGTCCAGCTAACTATAACATGTGTGAAACCTATGGTTTTTTAAGTGAATATATATATATATACATATATATATATATATATATATATATATATATATATATATATATATATATATATTACCTACTGGCGGTCGCCAGTAGGTAGTTATAGTTAGGACCCTTTTTCCATAGGAAAACCTCAACATTCTATTTTGAATAACTTTGGCGCCGGTCGATGAATCCTCGCGAATTTCTCAAAATAGGTGGGGCGCTACGCTCCGCTCCTACCCTGAAAGTCTCGGGGGGATTCGTCAAGCGGGGGCTGAGATAAAAGGGGGGTCCCAAAACGCGTTTTTCCCATGCATTTTTCCATAGGACCTTTAGAACGAGCTACAGCCCGAACGGCTGAACAGAATTACTAGAAATTTGGCAGAGAGGTAGTCCCTAGGTCAAGGAAGTGCCTTTTGTAGGTTTGGTGTAAATCTGTTCAGTAGATTCTGAGAAAATAGCCTTTGAATCAATATATATATCTGTAAGCGCGCAGAGTGCGCGCTGGGTGCGCGCACCTTGCCGTGCGCGAGCGCAATTCTGATTGGTTGTTAGATCTTAGTAAACATTCGAATCGGTGGAAGTCAGGAAGCGGCGGCCGCCATTTTGTCTATCGCATAAAGAGGGGGTGATAAACAAAGGGGGAGCACTTGAAAAGGGGGCAGAGTGGGTAGAAATAGACCCAGTAGGCATTGTAAGGGGGTCAAAGTAGGACCTTGTAGGGCAAAAAAAAAGAATAATATTTTGTAAAAAAATATCGCCGAGTGCGCGCACCCTGCGCGCACCCGGAAAAAAAAAAAAATAAAAGAAATTTAAAAAAAATTGCATTTAAGTGTTTAGATATAAGGTGGCTCTAAAAAGAGCCCTTGTGTTTATTGTTTGTTTTTCGGTACCTACAAGTAAGTACCGACGCAGAGTCTGAGGTTCAAGAGTAAGACTCTGTTCCCTTCATCATTGAAGTGCACACCATCTCCTCTATAAATGTCTTGCATGTCATAACGCAAGTTGTTGTGGTAAATGGAACCCATACCATAGTCTCTGAGGAAAGCAGAAATAGATTTGTTGACGTGCTTCCTTGCTTTGTCAATCTGCGGACAAAATTGGTTGGACCAGTTCCACTTTTGCCTTTGGCATATGTTAGAATATACAAAGGCAGTTTGTGGAAAAAGCGACATCAATTGCACAAAGGTGTCCTTAATAAGCATTTCCAAACCTACCCCAGTTAAAGTGCCTAGATCATTACCACCACAGTGCACAATAATAAGGTTAGGCTGTGGGAGATGTTGAAAGGTTTTCACCAAAGGCATTAATTGGTGCCACTTTAACCCTCTCTGACCAATCCACTTGATGTCTACATTTGGCAAAGCAAGGTCTCTCACCATACCTCTTTTCTCTGCAAATTTTTCACTCCAGAAGACATAGCTGTGTCCTACAATCCACACTGTGAACATCTTCAAAGGAGATCTGGATGCACTCAGGAGGTGTAATTCAGTAGAATGGTAAAAAGAAATGAAAGACAGTTTGGAAATGGAGGCATACATATTTTTTATAAAAAAAAAAAGAACTGATTGGCTGTTTCATACCATTCTACACTAAAAACTAGGCTGTATGTGTAAAATAATAGAAGCATGTTTTGTATTGGTTCAGAAAAATGTGTTACCAAAGAACAGTACTATGGATTTGCTGTAAGGTTTGAAAAGTCAAGCACTCTTGCTCTGTGGAATTGAAACATTGTGTGGCGAACTTCTGACCTAACTCCACACAGCAGTGTTCCATGAGCTGTTGCTATGGTAGCAGGCAGAAGTCAAGTTGGGGGAAGGGAACTAGGCAGAAGTGAAGTAGGGGGAAGGGTACTTTTGGAAAAGGGTTGGGTTTCAAGCAATAGAAATGTGTGATTACATTTGAAAAAAAGGGGGAAGCAGTGAGATTTGAAATTAACATGTATATGTGTGGAAAAATAGAGGGAAAGATTGCCATTATCTGGTTCTGCTGAGTGGAGAGAGGTGTAGAGAACAGAGGTCCTGGCTCTGATAATCTGCTGTGGGGTTTTGAGGTTTCAGTCTGTAATGCAAATACATTCAGCATCACTAAGGCTGGTTGCTCTTGCTGGAGTGTTGGCAGTCACCCAGCATACACATGGTTTGTGGTCTGAAAAAGCAGTCTGGACATGTGCATTTAAAAAAATCTGAAAAGTGGATTCATAATGTGTCAGTCTGTAAAAGTGATTTTCACTTGCCAACAAAAAAGAGCAGTAAGTGTGCATTCAAATTGGCAAAGATTTTTCGTTTTGTGACTAATGTGAAAACATGACTCTGTGTGCAAAGAGGAATTATAGGCAGAGATTTGTTGCGTTTTGCTCTGGTGATTTCACAGTTGCATTAGTAGGAAAAAGGGGGAGTCTCTCAAAAAAAAAAAAAAAAAAAAAAACCTTGGGTGCGCGCAGGGTGCGCGCACCTCAAAAAAATTTCAAATTTTTTTTTCAAAAAAAACATTTGTTTGGTTAAGTTTATAAGTGGCTCTTAAAAGAGCCCTTGAGTTAATGGAGGGAAACAGGAAGAGAAAAACGCAAAAAAAGAAAAAACATCTATGGCCTAGTGCATGAATGCGCATCAAATTTTCTCTGAAGGAGATCAAGACTGGTCTCCCCCACAGAAATAAGAGAACCGCAATCAGTGCACCGTGTAGACAACCTCGCCAAACAAGGTGGACCAACAAGAGGTAAAGAAACAGGTGAAGGCACCATCGCAGCTGAAGTGCTCCCCTGAGCTGCCGAAGATGTGCTCGGCTGAGCTGCTGCTGATGTCGTCGGCTGAGCAGGTGGAGGGTTTTCTCCAGAAGCTCGACGATAAGATGCTGGGTGCATTTTGTAAACATGTCTCAACATAGTTTGAATGCTAAAAGAATATTTCTTGTTAGGATTCCCACGAGATAAGACTTTTTTACAAAGTACACATGTAACTTTTGGTGCATTTACCTTTTTCTCATTCTCAGGAAAAGTAAAAAACTGCCATACAAAGCTGTCTTTCTGCTTCCTGTTCCTCTGCCTCTCAAGAGTGTCCTGGTCACTGTCTGAAGTAGGTTGCTGTTCAGCCATTGTCTCTCAACAACAGAATAGCTCCTTCTCCAAAGGAATCAGAACTAATAATGAGGGGAGTAGGTGTGGTTTGGGAAGAATCTGGAACAGAAAGTACTTTAAACCAATCATAAGTGATGATTCTTGATCACATGACTTGCCATGAGGGGATTGGGTGTGGTATTGAAACAATTAGAAACTGAAAGTAATGATAACCAATAAGAAATGTTGTTTTATTATGTATAAACCCGAGGTGCGCGCACTGCGCAAGCTCCGTGCGCGCACCCCGTGATGACGTATGCACGAACGCGTAAACGCGCAGGTGCATACGTCATATACGCGTACCTAGCGCGCATACGTTTAACACGCGTATACGCGACCGTTATTGCGCGTAATTTTAGCGTATGCGGAAGTAAACCGCGTCGAGGGCGTAGGACGCATGCGTACGTACGTACGCATACGTACTGGGTGCGCGCTCCCAGCGCGCACCAATAAGTATATTTGCGTACGTAAATAACATACGCCGGAATTCATAAAAAACATACGAAATAGTACTAGGTGCGCGCTCAGAGCGCGCACCCCAATAATTTATAAATAAAAAAAAAAAAAAAAAAAAAAAAGAGGACATTAAATAATTAAAAAAATTATAAAAAAAATATCCAAATTGAATTATTTAAAAAAATAATTTATAAAAAAATACAGATAATATATAAATGAATATAAAGTAATTTTATTTAAATAAAAAAAAATATCTTTAATTAAAAATACATAACTTAGCATATAAAAAACCATACAAATTCTCAGAAAAAAACATAGGTTTCAAAAACGAAATATTTAGGGATTAGCATTTAAAAAACCTTGCAAATTCACTGAAAAAACCATAGGTTTCACACACGTTATAGTTAGGAATTAGCATTTAAAAAACCTTGCAAATTCACTGAAAAAACCATGGGTTTCACACACGTTATAGTTAGGAATTAGCATTTAAAAAACCTTAGAAATTCAGTGAAAAAACCATAGGTTTCACACATGTTATAGTTAGCTGGACATTTTACTCGTAAAAAACCATTGAAATTGCCCCGTTATAGTTAGTTCAGCTAACTATAACTCGCACGCGCCCGCAATGCACTGCTGATGACGTCACATATTACATCACTCATGACATGGTCAGTGACATCACTCATGACATCACTGATGACATCTCAAATGACATCACTGATGACATCATCCTTGTGATAGAGTGGCAGACCTCCTCTCACCCTAATATAACCTTTGATACACACATTCAATAATAGAGACTAAAATTTTTAAAACAATGGACATACCAATACCAGTTACAACAACCTCTTCAGTAATTCTAAGATTCACATACACATTCACTCATTCACCAACAGTCCTATACAGTCACTCATACATGTACTCACTCATCATATGTACTCATACACCTATACATCCAGTTACACAATGCCACTCATCCATAGAGTTACTCACACACATAGTCACTCATGCTAATAAAGAATCAAACATACATTTACTTGCATATACAGTTATACACACACCACCACACTTACTTCTACGGAAACTTACACATACTTAGTCTTTTAAACAATCACTTATAGAAACACATACTTATTCATACAGGAACTCTTTCAATCTCTCACTCTCACATATACTCACTTATATACACCAATAGTCACATATAGTAGTTTAAAACATATGTAGTTACTCATAAAGACACTATTGAGACAGTCATTCACTCACTAACACACCCATACACACACTCATCCACCCATACAGTCCTGCACACATGCTGTCTTCAACACATACAAACAGTGAGTGACTCATTCATGCACCTATGCACTACATAATACCCCCCACCGAACCATGCAGACACTCAGACTGACACTCAAAAAACCAACTAATAACCTATATAGACACCCATGTAGCTACTCACCAACCCATGCAGCCACTTATACACAAAGTGAGAGACTGATACAGATATTTACATATTTAAACATTACTCACTAAGCCATGTATTCACTATGATACACTTAATCAGTCAGTTACACAATCAATTTTTCAAAAACAAATCATCCATTTAGACACTTATATACCCATTTATTCTTCCATCGACCTTGAGATATACATATATAAAACATATTTAATTTTCAGAAAAACACACATTCACTGGATGATGTCATCAGTGATGTCATTTGAGATGTCATCAGTGATGTCATGAGTGATGTCACTGACCATGTCATGAGTGATGTAATATGTGACGTCATCAGCAGTGCATTGCGGGCGCGTGCGAGTTATAGTTAGCTGAACTAACTATAACGGGGCAATTTCAATGGTTTTTTACGAGTAAAATGTCCAGCTAACTATAACATGTGTGAAACCTATGGTTTTTTCACTGAATTTCTAAGGTTTTTTAAATGCTAATTCCTAACTATAACGTGTGTGAAACCCATGGTTTTTTCAGTGAATATATATATATATATATATATATATATATATATATATATATATATATATATATATATATATATATATTCACTGAAAAAACCATAGGTTTCAGGCACATTATAGTTAGAAACTAGCATTTAAAAAAACCTTAGAAATTCACTGAAGAAACCATAGGTTTCAGGGGCGTTATTGTTAGTTGGACATTTCACTCATACAAAACCAGTGAAATTCCCCCGTTATAGTTAGTTCAGCTAACTATATCTCACGCCCCCGCAATGCACTCCTGATGATGTCACATATAACATTACTCACGACATGGTCAGTGACATCACTGATGACATCTCAAATGTCAACACTGATGACATCACTGATGACATCTGTGAGAAGTTGGCCTGATATATGCTGTCCACTAGTTATAGAGGGCACCATGTATCAGTCCAAACAACCCCTTTTTGGTTATAGGTTAAAGACAACCTTTATTGAAAACTATCCTAGTGGTAGCTATGGAGAGCAGCCTTCAGGCTAAGTCTTAAAGGAATGTAAAGCAGCTTGTTTTACCAGTCTATAACCTCTTGAGTCACTAAATGAAAGATATCCACACCAGGTATATATATATATATATATATATATATATATATATATATATATATATATATGTATTTATTACTAAACACACCCTCCTAGTCTCTTTATGAGACTAGAGGTCAAAACACATAAGTTACACTTCAATAATCACAGTAAAATAGCACACATACACATCAGGCCCTAGGGAAGAGCCAAACCATATACTAAAATAGTGGTATAAAAACCACGACTTAACTAGACACAAGGCCTAGAGCCTGTAAAATCGCTGGGACCCCAAGGAACCACCCAAGGTAGTGACACAGGGGACCCACAGGGGCCGTGTGCAGTGTGTGAACACAGCCACGAGCACCCATTATCTTCTATGGGGAAAGTCACGGTTAGATTTTTAAAGATTAGGGACACTTAGAAATGAGTCAGGACCAAACCATTTTGGACTTAGGAAGTTCTAGGGCTAGCACCCACGGGAGCACCGGAGTACTCATGTTACCTCACCCGGGGAAGCCGGGTGCATAGGTGTCTTTTGGTGTCGGGTCGCGACGTCAATTTTAATGGAGTTGGCGAAGAAGTGCTGCTGCCGTGAAGATGCGAAGTGTCTGAAAAGATCCAAGCCTGGATCGAGGATGAGAAGAACCTGAAAGCAGGGGGGACAGAGTCTGGGTCACTAGCCAGTGACCAGGAAGGCGATGAGCAGATGCCCACCGATATCGGGTGATTTAAGGTGAAAGAGCTGAAGCTTAACTCTTCAGCCACGAGGTCCAGAAGGCATTGAGGATGACCAGGAGCTGGATTTGAGCTTTCCCACAAAGGATGTCGAGTGCTGCAGTGTCGGTGCCCGGATTGGACACAACAAGCCTTGGCAACAGCAACCCACGCAGAAACAAGAAAGATGCCTCGGTGCAGACCAGCAAGATCTGTGGGACTCACCACTTGGTTGGGAGTCAGGGCATGTCAGGAGCAACCAGAGAAGCCCAAGGAAATACAAAGTTACCCCCTCAGGGACCCACCAGTCAACAGACCAGAGATCGCAAAGGGACCTCAAGACAAAACACAAAATGGTGGCCCACGGGTCACTCGGAATGACCAGGCCAACAATCTTCGGTGGATTCAGTGCTCGAGGTGGGGGCTACAAGTCAGCCCAAGCACAACTTCAAGAAACGTCAAGAAATCAATGCACTTGCAGAAATGTACGGTGACCAGGAGTTCTGGTTCCACGCTACTCACAAGGGCTGCGGGTCTCAGCTTTTCTGGGGCTCGGGTCGGCCTCTGATATGTCTGGAAATCCTCTTCCTGGGCTACAAATACTTCGGAGTCTGGCGGGAGATTCGGAAATACAGATTGGCAAATTGCTTTCTTGGTGCCTGCCAAGCAGGGGAGTCACTACTTGACCCAAAGGGAGATTTCTTCAGTCCTCTGGTTTTGAGCAGAGCGTCGAAGGTCCAGGATTCAGCGTCAGAGTTTCGTCCAGGGTAATCTAAAGTCCTAAGGACTGGGGTTCCATACTTATACTAAGGTAGGGGGTTGGACATGCTCTGGGGACCCAGCTATGGGAGGGTTTGGAAAGAGGGGTGGCAACACCCATTTCCTTTGGCCAATTTCATGCCAGAGCAGGGGCTGGAAGCCCCTGAACTGGTTTGAGCTGGACTATGCACAGGGACACCAAATGTGCCCCCAGTGCAGGACTTCAAAGCACTCAGAGAGTGCTCCCACCCAGCCCCAATACACATAAGCCTGTCTGGGAGGTGGTTACACCTCCCTGTGACAGGAAACCTATTGTACAGGCCTTCCCTGCCGGAGTTTTTGTCAGCAGCAGGAGGCCAGACCTGTGTCTGTGGCTGCAGCATCCATTTTGTGATGCCAGGGCTCTATTAAATTTCTACCGGGTATAGCAGTGCTGTCATGTCTCTCCCTCTAGAAGGATGGGATCATACTCTCACACCAGTTACTGGTGTGGGGGTATGATTCCAAGGTGTTTTACACCAAACACAACATGTTTCCGCGCAGCCAGTCCAAAGTTAGCATTTACCGTTTGGTTATAATGCACTTAAGAGTATATGGTCAGGCTGCACTTCTGACAACCCCGGAAAAGAGATTCCGAAGGCTGCAGAGGGGCTCAGCTCATGCCTGGGCACCCCCTCACATATAATCAAGCACCATGCCTTCAGGATTGATAAGTCCTGCCATAGGGGTGACTGATAGGTTTGTATGTGCAGTATATGGTGAGATATAGTGAACCTATATCTCAGTAAGGGGTGCATGCACCACCTTACCCAGGCTGCAGTAGCAGACCTGTGGTGTCATTTTGGGTGGCTTTCCAGGGGTGGCATAATACATGCTTCAGCTCCTGGTAGGCCTCTGGGGTACCTTTGCCCTGGGAACATAGTATACCATATACTAGGAACTTATAAGGGCACCTCAGATCCAATCTGAACTGTACCTAAAGTACATGGAATCATTTTAGAGAGGAAGCAGCTAGGCTGGGGCCCTGAATAGCAGGGAAGCAGCCAGACTAAAGACGAAAAACAGTGAAACACCAGCAAAAAGTGGGGGTAAACATGTGAAGCAGATCCTACTCTCCTACACCCCCACCCCAAACTCAGGGACATTAAACTAACCTTGACCAGTTGAGTCTTCATGTTCTAAGTGGAAATATCTGGAGAGTTCATCTGCATTGGCATGGTTACTCCCAGGTCTATGTTCCACTGTATAGTCCATCCCCTGTAGGGAAATGGGATTTTCACCCTTCATCTGTTTTAGCCATAAGAGGGGCTTATGGTCTGTCAGAACAATGAAGTGAGTACCAAATAAGTATGGCCTCAACTTCTTCAGAGCCCAAACCACAGCAAAGGCCTCCCTCTCAATGGCTGACCAACGTTTCTCTCTGGGTGACAACCTTCTGCTTATGAAAGCTACTGGTTGATCCTGACCTTCATCATTCAACTGTGACAGTACAGTCCCTACCCTCAACTCAGATGCATCTGTTTGGACAATGAACTTTTTGGAGTAGTCAGGACTTTGCAGAATGGGAGCAGTGCACATGGCCTGCTTCAGGTCATCAAATGCCTTTTGACAGCTAGCTGTCCACTGAACCATTTTGGGCATTTTCTTAGAGGTTAAGTCATTCAGGGGTGTCACTATTGATCCATACCTAGGCTTTCCTGTTTTCAGTTTCTATTTTTGGTGAATTTTGGTGGGGTTTTTTCAGTGTTTTCAAGTGATATCCATGCCTTAAAAAAACAGTGGTTATCAGTGGTTACACATTTTCGTGCCAATAAAAACAACAGAAACAGTGTTTTTCCGGTGTTTATGGAAAGTTTTGCTTTTATTATTGCGTGCTTTCTGCACTGATAGAGCATTGTATATAGACAGTGCACGTACAGTGTATATGAAGTCCAAATAAATTATTCCAAATCAAACATATTGTAGTACACCATACAATATTTCTTCAGTGAGTCGTTTGTCATGTGCGCTCGCTCTTTCCTTCCCATGGAAACTTTTATGTGAAAAGGCCCTCTCAATATTTGCACTTGAGACAGGCAATGCCAAAACAGCCAGTACACAATTTGCTTACTCTGGCCACTGACAGCTTTCTGTGCCAATACTGGTGCACTTGAAGATTACGATTCTCTGGGCAGGTTCTTCAACATTTGGGTTGAACTGGGCACTTATGCCCTCAGAGTTATTGAAGCGGTCCAAAATGAAGCATCACTTTTGAAACTACAAAGAAAATTCCCATTTACTGAAGGGATCTAGAACTTGCACAGAGTACCACTGTGACGTTTCATTGACTTCAAATGCCATGGTTGGTGAAGGAACATTTCTATGCATCATTGCAAGCCATTTCTCGTACATTGTAATATAAAAGTTCCTGAATTGCTCTTGAACATTGATTTGCTTACCAAGTGGCAAGTACTCTAACATTGAACGTGTTGCAGTTCCAAAGTCACTAAAGGTGTCACCCAGACTACTCCCAAGGAGACGTTTCACATCTACACCAATTATGCTGAACACTTGGCAGACAAGTGTTTTTACAGACTCTAGTTTTTTGTTATTATGTCCACCACAGCAGTTATGTTTTCCTGTAAAAATCTAAGGATGCGGTAGAGTGCACTTTTTTTCACATCCCTAGCAATACGCGAACAAAGATCTTCACATTTCTTGCCTTTGGCATCATCACTCAGCAAAAAGTCTGTAAACGGTTGCCACATGGATAATATAGCATTCACAGCCCCTTGGACTGAGAACCATCAGCTAAGCGACACAGCTGCGAAGACTCTTTCTTTGATGCCGCACTAAGCACAAAATGAGAAATATTTGTGTTTTAGTTCCCACGCATAACAAAACACTGCACCAGAATGGACTAAAAAGTCAATAGCATTCTGCATTAACTCTGAAGATTGTAAAAATGCTTTTAGTCTATCTAACAAGTGGCAAGGATCTCTTACAGGGAAACATTTCTGCTCAAATATTGATTTTGACAGGTCATCACACAACTTTTTCATATACGTAGCTGAGTCACTTCAAATACAAACAATATCACTCCAATCTTTGTTCAAGTTAGAAAGAACCATTTTGCAGCAGCATTCCAAGTGACACTGCGTTCCATGTTTTCCAAACGCCTGGTGTCATGTTTTCACCACTATCCTAGATGTTTGGTGATAGCAGTCTTTTCACATATACTGGTCACTATACCTTGCTTTGAATGTTTAAAGCCTGAGGTGTTGGCAATTCACCTATTATGAATACTGACTCACTAGAAATTGGAGGCTGATGTATCAAGGGTTTTCACCCACTCTCTGTGGGTAAATGTGATGGCACATATTGGGAAAGATTCTTATGAAACCAGCCATTTTACCTATGACTGAAAGAATCAAATGCAGCCAAAATATCAAATATGATTTTGACATTTCCTGATTCTCTACAGTTTATAAAATAATTAAACAAGACCTAAAACACGCTTCTAAACCCTGCATCTTTAGACCAAAGACCATAAAACTGAAAAATGCAAAAGGAAGAAAAAACAATATTTTTGGGACATCCCTAAACAACAAAACCCAAGCAGAATAATGCTAGCCCATTCTTTCTTGCTGCTAGTTTGTATAACAAAGTTACATTGTATTGGCCCCCTTCAGAAAGAAAAAAAGACTCTTTCACACTCCTTTGTCTTTCTTTGAATGGCATTTAGTTTGTGGTTGTGCAGGTGTTTTTCAGTGTTTATATGTTTACACTGGTAAGGGCTATTTCCCTTTCAGAGGGGTTTTATCTGTTATCATAGGTTTAAACCTAAAACCGGATAGCCTATCCATACCCCTTGACAAATCTTCTATAGTACCCAGTAGAGGCCTAAGAAGGCTCTCACCTGAGTCTGGGTAGTTGGAGCAACCCAGTCCATTATGGTCTGGATTTTGCTCTGCAATGGTTGAACCTGGCCTCCACCTACAAGGTGGCCCAGGTACACAACCTGACTTCCCTATCTGGCACTTAGTAGCCTTGATAGTTAGTCCTGCTTTTTGCAGGGCCTCCAAAACATTCCTCAGGTGGACCAGGTGATCCTCCCAGGTGGAACTAAAGACAGCAATATCATCTAGATATGCTGCACTATAGTCTTCCAGGCCTGTAAGGACTTGATTCACCAACCTTTGGAAAGTGGCAGGTGCATTCTTCAAACCAAAGGGCATTACCAAAAATTGATAGTGCCCACTAAGGGTAGAAAATGCTGTCTTTGATTAATCAGCTAGTCTGATCTGCCAGTAGCCAGCTGTCAGGTCAAATGTGCTTAGAAACTTGTCTGAGGCCAAAGTATCTATTAGCTCATCTGCCCTGGGGATGGGAGTGGTGACGGCATTGAGACCCAGTGGGCCCGGTTCACAGAACTAACTTAAGATAAAATCCTAAACTTACTACTTTTGGTATTCACAGAAGTTAGGATGTTTAAGACAGACTTAAAACAGACTTAAGATGAACTTAAGACAGACTTAAGACAGACTTAAGACAGACTTAAATTAGGATGTTGTCTTAAGTTTGTCTTAAGTCTGTCTTAAGTCTGTCTTAAGTTTGTCTTAAGACAAATGTAAGACAAAATCCTAACTTCTGTGAATACCAAAAGTAGTAAGTTTAGGATTTTGTCTCAACTTAGTTCTGTGAATTGGCCCCCTTTTTAACTTGTTCATGGCCGACCTAACAGCAAGCCTTGACCTGATCAACGCACACCCTCCCCGGCTGAGCACGCTTCGTATAACACACCTATCCTATGCCGACGATGTGGCCCGGCTAAGCCAGACAAGAATAGGCCTGCAACGCCTTCTACAAGAGCTGACCCGCTACACAAAACAGAACATGCTAGAAATAAATAGCCCGAAAACAAAAACAAAGGGCATAACCCGACGCCACAAACCATCACCAACCTTCTTAATAGATAATGTCAAACTGGAAGCGGTTGGAAGTTACAAGTATCTTGGGATACTGTTGGACAAGCGTCTTAATTTCCAGTTACAATTCACTAGCATGGAAAAGAAGGGCATGGCCCTAATGCACGCCTTCATGACTTTAGCAACTGAACTCAAAGGTCCTTTGGTTTCGCCTCTGCTAACAATAATGAAAGCTAAATTAATTCCAACGATAGCTTACTGGAGCGTACTGCATCATGGCAAGAGTGCACAACTTTTGGACAAAGTGCAAATGAAAATCTATAAACATGTCTTTGCGCCACCAAGTAACGCATCACCGGCCCAAGTAACACTGGAATTCGGCCTGAAATCCCAAGTGCTGCTGAGAAAGTACGAGACCATAAAATTCTGGTATTATGTCTGGATGAACCAAGAGATCATGCTCTATCGAGCTATGTGGGAAACTATCACCAAAAATCCAAACTTAAATCACGCCAAGTATTTTAAAACGTCAATAGAGTCAACAAATCTGGCTGGCCTCTGGGAATCTAAGCTCCCAGTACCTTCATTCAAACAGTTGGTCAGGAAGGCAGCCATGAGACACGCATTGCTGGACGACAAAACAGCTTTTAGCCACCGGTCACATGCCTGGATGACAATCCATTCCTACAAAAAACTAGTCCCGGCGCTCTTCTTGGACCTTGCATTTTCGCCTTTTATCAAACGCAAATACTTTAATATAAGGTTGGGTATTCTGCCAACTAATGCTGAGCATCCAAAGTGGAAGTCCCAAGAAAGTGAAGGGTGCGGGTTATGTGGCGCAGTAAGACAAGATTTCATCCACCTGATTTGTATATGCCCGGCTCTTATACAGGAATGTCGGAATTGGTTGAAAAACAAATTCAAGGAGTATGGAACACGTACATGTCTGTCAGCTGTCATACAAACCCTATGTACAGTAGACCCAAAATTCATCTGCAGGACAATCAAATTCATTGAACACTTTGAGAAAAAGCAAAAAACATTAGCAAATTGCTGAACTTGGAATATGTTACTTCAACAGTAGAAAGACATCTGTTTTTATCTTCATGTTTTTAGCTTTTATCATATGCACGGTAGTGTAAATTCTTTGTGTTTTAACATTTTGTCATATTTATATTTAGTAATGGTTTTTATTAACTATACAATAAAGCATTTACTTACTTACTTACTTAGAATCGCCCCCCTGTAGTCTACACAAAACCTCATCACTCTCTTGCCATCTGTGGTGTGAGGTTTAGGTACCAGGACTACTGGACTAGCCCAAGGGCTAACTGAGGGTTTAATAACTCCCAAATCCAACATCTTTTGGACTTCTGTCCTTATACAGTCCCTGACATGGTCAGGTTGCCTGTAGATCTTATTCTTCTCAGACAGACTGTCCCCAGTGTCTACTTCATGAGTGCACCAGGTGGTCTGACTTGGAGTCAGAGAAAACATATGGCTGAACTGGCTGAGAAGTTTTCTACAGTCAGTTTGCTGCTGGGCAGTGAGGCTGCCTGCCAAGGCTACACCATCAACTGACCTATCATCAGGGTTCTGAGAAAGCAGGTCAGGGAGTGGGTCACTCTCTTCCTCCTGTCCTTCATCAGTAGCCATGAGCAAGCCCATGTCTGCCCTGTCAACATATGGTTTTAGTCTGTTGACATGAAGTACCCTGTGGGGACTCCTAGGGGTTCCAAGGTCTACCAAGTAGGTGACGTCCCTTTCTGTTCAACAATTGTATGGGGTCCACTCCATTTGTCCTGGAGGGCTGCTAGGGCCACAGGCTCCAACATCCACACTTTCTGTCCTGGCTGGTAGACAGTCAGTACAGCCTTTTGGTCATGCCAGGCTTTTTGAGATTCCTGGCTAGCCTCAAGGTTTTTGCTTGCCCTTTTCATATACTCAGTCATCCTAGAGCGGAGACCAAGTACATAGTCCACTATGTCCTGTTTGGGGTACTTGAGAGGTCACTCCCATCCTTCCTTAACCAGACACAATGGACCCCTGACAGGGTGACCAAACAAAAGTTCAAACGGGCTGTAGCCAACCCCCTTTTGAGGCACCTCCCTGTATGCAAATAAAAGGCAGGGCAAGAGTATGTCCCATCTTCACCTAAGCTTTTCTGGGAGTCCTTTAATCATGCCCTTTAAGGTTTTGTTGAACCTTTCAACTAAACCATTGCATTGTGGGTGATAGGGTGTGGTGAACTTGTAGTTCGCTCCACACTTCTTCCACATAGCAGTCAAGTATCTAGACATGAAGTTTGCACCCCTGTCAGATACTACCTCCTTAGGAAAGCCTATTCTTGAGAATATACTCAAGAGTACTCTTGCCACCACAGGTGCTGTAGTGGTCCTTAAGGGAATGGCTTCTGGGTACCTGGTGGCATGGTCCACCACCACCAGTATACACCTGTGCCCAGAGGCTGTTTGAGGATCCATGGGACCAACAATGTCAATCCCAACCCTCTCAAAGGGAACCCCCACCACAGGTAGTGGTATCAGGGTGGCCGTTGTGGTTCCACCTGCCTTGCCACTGGCTTGGCAGGTCAAACAGGAGCGACACAACTCCTTATTGTCTTCAGACATGTGGGGCCAGTGAAAGTGAGGGACAATTCTGTCTCAAGTCTTGTTCTGGCCCAGGTGTCCTGCTAGGGGAATATCATGGGTTAGTGTCAATAGGAAGCCCCTAAACTTCAGAGGTATAACCAATCTCCTGGATGCACCAGGTTTGGGGTCTCTACATTCTGAATAAAGAAGTCCATCATCCTAATAAACTTTATGGGTGCCACTAGCATTCCCAGCAGCCTCATCAGCAGCTTGCTTTCTGAGGGGTTCAAGAGAGGGGCAGGTTTTCTGCTCCTGGCTCAGATCAGACCTGGAAGGGCTCCCTGTCCCCAAGAACTCAACCTGGTCAGGTTCAAGTTCCTCTGGGACAGTTCCTTCTTCAGGCTCAAGATCATCTCCCTGAGGAGACTGATCAGCATTCTGAGTCAGGTGGGAAGGCACTGTCTTTACCCTACTGCTCCTCCTCTTGGGTGGCACCTGGTCCATTATTCCAGAATCCAGGGCCTGTCCAGTTTTAGACATTTTGGCCTTTGACCTAGTCACAGCAAAGACATGAGCAGGGATCCCTAACATTTCTTCATGTGTCCTGAGCTCCACTTCAGCCCAAGCTGAAGATTCTAGATCATTGCCAAGCAAGCACTATACTGGTAGGTCTGCACTTACCACAACCTTCTTAAGGCCAGTTACCCCTCCCCAGGAGAAGTTAACAACTGCCAGGGAATGGTCTGTTCTGACATTGCTAGCATTGGTCACTTGATACATTTCACCAAGTATAATCTGCCCAGGATCCACAAGATCTTTTATCACCATTGTGATACTTGCTTCTGTGTCCCTGAATGCCCAAGCCTCTACTCCATTAATTAAAGGCTGTTGTCTGTATTTGCCCAGATTACTGGGACTCACAAAGGGGGACATATCCATGCCCCCATCACAGACTAGAACAGCCTGAGGTGGAACTCTGACTAGAGTCCATCTCAGAACCCAGGGTCAACCCTACTACACCCTTTTTCTGAACATTAACACCACCAATTGTAGCTGTACTAAGGGAAACAGATGCCTTAGGGGCAATGGCGGCTGACTCCTCCTCTCTAACAGTGAGGAGTTTATCTCTACCTTTGTCTGAAAAGGAGAGCCATAAGATTGCTGCCCACTGCTCCTGGGGGACCCTTTGTACTTTACAGGCCCTTTCCAGTGCAGTTATCCATTTGTGGATGTCATCCCCACTCTGGTAGGGAGGGACAATATTATTCAGGTTTCTATGGTCATGAGACTTTTCCCTATCTCTAGGGATGTTGCTGCCACCATGGGACTCTAGTCCCATCTTTTTTCTAGCTCTGTAGAGCTCTAGGGCCTTCCTATCTAGGGCTACCATCACTGTCCAGGGGAGTTGGATTTTCCAGGTCCAGATCATTATCATCTGCCTGGCCAGCCTCAGAGGTCAGGTCATGGGGAATTACACCCCTAGGCCTTTCCTCGGGTGCTGTCCCACCCACTCTGCCTACCCCTTCAGATCCTAGAGATCTGCTAAGGTCATCCAGCCTGAGTACCTTTATAAGATGCTGGGTGGTTGGACTTTTGCCTGTCCTCAGTTTCCTAGTTGTACATAATGCTCTCAGTTCCATGGATGGGAGTCTATCATATTGGGAATCTTGAAGCCTATTGGCTTCTGGCAAGGACCTACTGGTTCCTGGCCTTGAAGACATTACTAGTGTGGTGTGGTGTATTGCACTACCTACTTTAGTGTGGCCTACTAAACTCTCTTGAGTTGTAGAAAGGGTGTCCCTTAACACACCTCTAAGTTCAGTAGAACGTACAGTATTCTAAAGCTTGTATTATATGTACCTAGGGTGCCTTTAGTGGTATTTAGTTAGTTACTCAATTGAGATCATCTTGGAAAACAATAGCAAGCTGGAATCCCACACACTGCACACCAATGTGAGAAGTTAGCCTGATATATGCTGTCCACTAGTTATAGTGGGCACCTTGTATCAGTCCAAACAACCCCTTATTGGTCAAAGGTTAAAGACAACCTTTATTGAAAGCTATCCTAGTGGTAGCTATGGAGAGCAGCCTTCAGGCTAAGTCTTGAAGGAATGTAAAGCAGCTTGTTTTACCAGTCTATAATCTCTTGAGTCACTAAATGCAAAATATCCCCACCAGGTGTATATATAAAATATATGTATTTATTACTAAACACACCCTCCTAGTCTCTTTATGAGACTAGAGGTCAAAACACATAAGTTACACTTCAATAATCACAGTAAAATAGCACAAATACACATCAGGCCCTAGGGGCGAGCCAAACCATATACTAAAATAGTGGTATAAGAACCACGACTTAACTAGACACAAGGCCTAGAGCCTGTAGAATCGCTGGGACCCCAAGGAACCACCCAAGGTAGTGACACAGGGGACCCACGGGGGCCGTGTGCAGTGTGTGAACAAAGCCGCGAGCTCCCGTTAGCTTCTGTGGGGAAAGTCGCAGTTAGATTTTTAAAGATTAGGGACACTTAGAAATGAGTCAGGACCAAACGCTTTTGGACTTAGGAAGTTCTAGGGCTAGCACCCACGGGAGCACTGGAGCACTCGTGTTTCCTCACCCAGGGAAGCCAGGTGCATAGGTGTCTTTTGGTGTTGTGTTGTGTCGTCGATTTCAATGGGAGCTGGCGAAAAAGTGCTGCTGCCGTGAAGATGCGAAGTGTCCGAAGAGATCCAAGCCTGGATCGAGGATGAGAATAACCTGAAAGCAGGGGTGACCTGGAAGGCGATGAGCAGATGCCCACCGATGTCGGGTGATTTCGGGTGAAAGAGGTGAAGCTTGACTCTTCATCCACGAGGTCCAGGAGGCGTCGAGGACAACTAGGAGCTGGAGTCGAGCTGTCCCACAAAGGATGTCGAGTACTGCAGCATCGGTGCCTGGATTGGAAACAACAAACCTTGGCAACAGCAATCCATGCAGAAACAAGAAAGATGCTTTGGTGCAGACCAACAAGGTCTGTGGGACTCACCACTTGGTTGGGAGTCAGGGCATGACTGGCGCAACCAGGGAAGCCCAAGGAAATACAAAGTTACCCCCTCAGGGACCCACCAGTCAACAGACCAGGGATCGCAAAGGGACCTCGAGACGAAACACAAAATGGCGGCCCACAGGTCACTCGGAATGACCAGGCCAACAATCTTCGGTGGATTCAGTGCTCTAGGTGGGGGCTACAAGTCAGCCCAAGCACGACTTCAAGAGACGTTGAGAAGTCAATGCACTTGCAGAAATGTACAGTGACCAAGAGTTCCGGTTCCACGCTACTCTCGAGGGCTGCGGGTCTCAGCTTTGCTGAGAACTTGGGTCACCCTCTGAGATGTCTGGAAATCCTTTTCCTGGGCTGCAAATACTTCGGAGTCCAGCGGGAGTTTCGGAAATGCAGACTAGCAAATTGCTTTGTTGGTGCCTGCCAAGCAGGGGAGTCACTCCTTGACCCCAAGGGAGATTTCTTCAGTCCTCTGGTCTTGAGTAGAGCGTCGAAGGTCCAGGATTCAGCATCAGAGTTTTGTCCAGGGTAATCTAAAGTCCTAAGGACTGGGGTCCCATACTTATACTAAGGTAGGGGGTTCGACATACTCTGGGGACCCACATATGGGAGGGTTTGAAAAGAGGGGTGGATACACCCATTTCCTTTGTCCTGTTTTGCTCCAGAGCAGGGACTGGAAGCCCCTGAACCAGTTTGAGCAGGACTATGCACAGGGACACCAAATGTGCCCCCAGTGCAGGACTTCAAAGCACTCAGAGAGTGCTCCCATCCAGCCCCAATACACATAAGCCTGTCTGGGAGGTGGTTACACCTCCCTGTGACAGGAAACCTATTGACCAGGCCTCCCCTGCCAGAGTTTTGGTCAGCAGCCAGAGGCCAGACCCGTGTCTGTGGCTGCAGCATCCATTTTGTGATGCCAGGGCTCTATTAAGTTTCTACCGGGTATACCAGTGCTGTCATGTCTCTCCCTCTAGAAGGGTGAGAGCATACTCCCACACCAGTTACTGGTGTGGGGGTAAGATTTCAAGGTGTTTGACACCAAACACAACATGTTTCCAGGCAGCCAGTCCAAAGTTAGCATTCACCGTTTGGTTATAATGCACTTAAGAGTATATGATCAGGCTGCACTACTGACAACCCCGGAGAATAGATTCCAAAGGCTGCAGAGGGGCTCAGCTCATGCCTGGACACCCCCTCACATATAACCAAGAACCCTGCCTTCAGGATTGATAAGTTCTGCCATAGGGGTGACTGATAGGTTTGTATGTGCAGTATATGGTGAGATATAGTGAACCTATATCTCAGTAAGGGGTGCATGCACCACCTTACCCAGGCTGCAGTAGCAGACCTGTGGTGTCATTTTGTGTGGCTTTCCAGGGGTGGCATAATACATGCTTCAGCCCCTGGTAGGTCTCTGGGGTACCTATGCCCTGGATACATAGTATACCATATACTAGAGACTTATAAGGGCACCTCAGATGCAATCTGAACTGTACCTAAAGTACATGGAATCATTTTAGAGAGGAAACAACTAGGCTGGGGCCCTGAATAGCAGTGTTCCAGCCAGACTAAAGTCAAAAAACAGTGAAACACCAGCAAAAAGTGGGGGTAAACATGTGAAGCAGATCCTACTCTCCTACAACATCATCCAGTGACTGTGTGTTTCTGTAAAGTTTAAATATGTTTGATATATATCTAGGGAAAGGCGTATTGAAGAATGAGTGGGTGTATAAGTGTCTGAATGGATGATTTAGAAGGTGCGTGACTGAGTCTATAAGTGAGTGATTAAACGTATCTTACTGAATGCATGGGTTAGTCACTAAACTGTGTGAATGTCTGTATCCGTCTGTCTGTTGGTGTGTAAGTGACTGCATGGGTTTGTGAATAGCTACATGAGTGTCTATATGAGTTATTGATTGGTTGTCTGAGTATCTGTATGGGTGCCTGAGTGTCTGTGTGGGTGGGGTGTGTGTGACTCTGTGCATATATGTGTGAGTGGGTGATTCACTGGGTGCATGGTTTCAAGAGTGCATCTGTGATGGACTATATTGGTGGGTTAGTGTGTGTATGGGTGTGTTAGTGAATGAATGTATATCTCAGTGGTACATGTGTGAGTAACTACATATGTGAAAGGCAGTATATATGTGTGTTAGAGTATTTAAATGGCTATAAGTGAGAGTTTGTGATTGTGAGAGTGGCTGTATGGATGAGTGCGTGCTTGTATCAGTGATTGTATAAAAGTGTTAGAATGTGCTAGTATTTGTATGAGAAATTGAGCTGGTGTGTGTATAACTGTATAGTTGAGTAAATAGGAGTGTGATTAATTATTTGCATGACTGACTAGGTGTGTGAGTACCTCTATGGATGAGTGGCGGTGTGTCTGTATAGGTATATGAGTGCATATGATAGTCCTGTACTGAGTGACCGTAAGTATGAGTGATTGTACGGGTGAGTGAGTGGATGTGTGTGTAGACCTAAGAATCAGTGAGTGGGTATGTAGTTATTAGTGTTGGAGTGTCTCTGGTTTTGAGAATGGCAGTCTGTAATTTAGAGTGGGTGTATCAAAAGCTATGTTAGGGTGTGAGAAGATGCAGGAAATTATCACATGGATGATGTCATCAGTGATGTCATCAGTGATGCCATTTGAGATGTCATCAGTGATGTCATCAATGATGCCACTGACCATGTCATGAGTGATGTAATATGTGACGTCATCAGCAGTGCATTGCGGGGGCGTGAATTATAGTTAGCTGAACTAACTATAACGGAGAAATTTCACTGGTTTTGTACGAGTGAAATGTCCAACTAACTATAACGCCCCTGAAACCTATGGTTTTTTCTTTTTTTTTTTTTATTAGACTAAAAGCTGAAACACAACATTGCTTGAAATGCAGGCACGTGCAGAATAGGGGTATATAATGGGCACAATTCAGGAATAAAGTTTTAGCAAATTCATCAATATTTTGAGAAAAAAAAAGAAAGAGAAAGAAAAAAAAAAAACAAGAGAAAGAAACAGAAAAAAAAGAGAGCAGATGGAGAAAGAAGAAAAATACTTTTAATTGCTTAGATCATCCGCCCAATCTCTGATTGGTCTCCAGATCTTTAATCCCTTAAGTTTCTCTCTCTTCCCCTTATGAGCATAGAGGGCATTCTCCAAATGAAAAACATGTAACAGACGCATTTTCCATTGCCCAAATGTAGGAGGTTTTGGGTCGAGCCACGAGGAAGCGATGCATAATCTGAGTATAGACATCCCGATAAACAGGAACTCCTTGTCCTTATCCTTTAAAATTGATACCCCGAGTAGCATAAGTTGGGGGGATAGCAATACCCTCCTATTCAAAGCATGTTGCAAAAACGTGGTGATCTCCAATCTAAGTTTATCAAGCTCTGGACATGTAGAAAAATATGTACCAGGTCTGCACCCAGAGTTTTACATCTAAAACAGTGGATACCCTCCAGCCCGCCCCATTTGAAAATTTTTGCAGGAGAGATATAGAGGTCAAAAAATGTTTTAAAACATTGAGCACGAAGGTTAGCAGTGAACAAGATAGTATTAGCTAAAATGATAGCATTTTTAAGGCATGAGTCAGTGACATCAAGCCTTTCCTGCCATTTATTGGAATGCTTTTCAATATCGTCAGGTAACCCTTCCCGGAGTATCCCATATAGCTTCGAAATTGTAAGAGGATCCCTGCCAGTAAGGGCTTCTAACAGCGGGATCACAGTGAGCCCAGTTGTACCCCCAGTTTTCTTAGTAATGAAGTCCCTAATTTGTAGGAACTTAAAAAATTCACTATTGGACAGGTTAAACCTATTTTTAATTATTTCGAATGTGGCCAATTGATCTCCGTCAAGCAGGTCTGCTATATTGCGAACACCGACCCTTAGCCACCGGTCGAAATAACCATCCAACAATGATTCAGGGACCTGACTGTTATTGAAAAATGGGGTGTATCGACTAAACCTGCCCATGCCTAGTTTTTTCCTGACCCTAGTCCAGTTTTGGAATGCTGTAATCAGAGTCTTGAATCGGGTTCTTTTGTAATAACTGGGCTCATACATTTTTAGAAAGCAACCGCGCACTCCCGGACCCATTAGCATCTCATATATAGTGGGCAATGAATTTAATGACATAATGCAATTTTCAGCAGATCGAAACAAGGGCCAGTAATATTTAAAAGAGGCCGCCAAATAATATAATCTGAAGTTTGGCAGTCCGAGACCACCTCTTTCAACTGGTAATGATAAAAAACTATTTGCACAACGCGTTTTTTTATAGGACCAGATGAATCTCGCTATCTCTTGCTCAATCTGTTGAAACCAAATATTGTGTATTTCCAGGGGTATTGTACGAAAGATATAGAGTAATTTAGGCAAAACTACCATTTTTATCATATTGCATCTGCCAATAATAGATAATTTCAGATTATCCCATCTAACCATGTCTTTCTTAGTTTTATGTATTAAAGGGGTTAAGTTTGCCTCTACTATCTCCTCAGTTTTAGCCCTGACTCGGATACCGAGATACACCGCCTCCTCCACTATTCTATCATCTGAAGAGGTCATAAATTTATTAACAATAACCTGGGTTTTATCTCTGTTAAGCCTGTAGCCAGAGATTCGGCCGAGCTTCTCGGCCAACATTTCGACTTCAGGCAAAGCGGTAGATAAATCCGACGTAACGACAGCGACGTCATCGGCATATGCCAGGATTTTAATGTCCATATGATTTAGTGTGAAGGGGGAAATATTCTCTGAGGCCTCTAAGAGCTTGAGAAAAGGATCCATATAGAGTGCATATAGCAAGGGCGAAGATGGACATCCTTGTCTTGTCCCGCGCTCTATTGGGAAAGTTTTGGAGGAGGCACCCATAATCTGTACCTGTGCTGACGGTTTATAGTAAAGAGCCTGCATTGCCCCGATGAAGCCTTCTCCTAGGTTGTTAGCTTTGAGGCATTTCCATAAGTAATTCCAAGAGACACGATCAAATGCCTTTTCGGCATCTAGGAAGGCCACTGCTAGTGGAAGTTTTAAAGCATCAGAGGCATCAAGCATTGTAATAAGTCTCCTTATATGGTCCTCTGTCCCCCTCCCCTGTATGAATCCATGCTGCCATTGGGAGACCAATCGCGGCATGACTCTGTTAAGGCGAGAGGCAAGAATCTTGGAATATAGCTTGGCGTCGCTATTTAAAAGTGTTATAGGTCTATAAGAGCCCATATTTAACGGGTCCTTATCCTTCTTTAGGAAAATGACGATGTTTGCCGAACCCCAAGTGGCTGGTGGTGTGTCTCCTCCCTTAATAGAATTGAAAAGATCAAGGAGCTCCGCCCTTACCGCCTTGAAGAAAGTTTTGTAGAATTCTAAAGGTATAGCATCGATGCCTGAGGCTTTAGATGATGGTAAATCATATAATGCCTTCTGTAGTTCTTCATCTGAGAATTCTACTTCGAGGTGAGACGCATCCTCATCTGCCAATTTTACTTTAGGCAGGAACATAGGGTCCAAATCTTCGTCAGGTATCGTGTCTGCAGCATATAATGCCTGATAGAAATCTTTGAAAGAATCTCTAATCTCATCCTCATCTGTGATTAAAATGCCATTCAGATTTTTTATTTGATTTATATGTCGGGCAGAGCTTTGTTGTCTGGTCCTGATTGCAAGTAATCGCCCAACAGATTCACTATATTCATAGCAGTCTTGCTGCTTAACTAGATATAAACCTGCCAATTTATTTAGATAGAGGTCATTTAGAGTAGACTTGGTTACTAGAATTAAATCCAGAGTTTCAGTAAGTTCAATTTTATCTCTTATTTTTACTATTAATTCCGTCTCGAGTTGGGCAAGTTTCGAATAGTAAATCTTCACCTGATCATTATATCTCTTCCTTTTGCCTGCACTGTAACTGATGGTTTCCCCTCGTATCCAGGCCTTAAAAGTATCCCAAACTACTCCTGGAGATGCCGTACCCCTATTAATGCTAAAAAATTCCTCAATTCTGCTTCTCATAAAATTTCTATAATCTTCATCTAAGAGTATAGCCCTTTCAAATGACCATTTTTTATTTTTATTTGTCATACCATCAATGAAGAATTCGAAGATCAGGGGGTTGTGATCGGATAGGACCCTGGGTAGTAATTCGATTTTTGCATCCTTTACTAAAGATGGTGAAACCAGGATATAGTCCAGCCTGGCACATTTTTGGTGCGGGGCTGAATAGTAACTAAAGCCCGGATCCGTACCTCTTAATTTAGGCCAAACATCTACCAGCCCCAAACCGGTTATTAAGTCATTTAATGCCCTACGCACTTGTGGTTTACGATCACTAGTGCCAATGCCACCAGTATTTTTAGACCCATTAATATTTAAGTCACCGCAAAGTATGTAGGGCTCTGGCCAGGACGGGAGCTCGCTAGATAAAAATCTCAACACTGAGGGATCATCTAATACTGAGGAATAAACTGAGCTCAGCGTGAGGTGGCCCGATCCACATTTAATGACCATAAGAGTCCATCTGCCCAGTTTATCCACACTTTTATAGTCACAGATCAACCTATTATTGCTGGATAGTACAGCGACTCCTTTTGTCCTGCAATCCTGAGTAGTGTGCACGAGTCTCTTAAACCCCAAAGTATCTAACAAATTACAGTCTTTGTTGGAGATGTGCGTCTCTTGTAGACATAGCAAATCTGCCCTGAAGAGTTTAAAGTCTTCCTTTACCCTTCTTCTCTTATTCTTATCATTAAGCCCACATATATTAATAGTGGCTATGCGAAGATAAGGGCTAGTCATAACTTATTATTGTTACTCCCCTCGATATAATTGATTCATTTTGATATGGTTTATTTTTTCTCTTTTCTTTCCCCTCACTATTTATAGACTTGACGTAGAACTGAATAATGTTCCTACTAAGTTCAACAATCAGATAGAAAATCTGTAGATAAGCCTTACCCCCCCTAACTGTACTGTGCCTGCCGAAAATATCAAGCAAGCAACTTTTAAACTGAGCAAAAAAAATTTAAGTTTTTCTCCCCACCTCCGCCCCCCCTCCCCCCTCACCCTTCCCCTCCCCGCGCCACCCTGGGCTTCACCCTCCCTGCCTCCCCCCCCAAGTTCCACCCCCAGCCCCTTAATTGCGGCAACAGGACCTGTAGGTCCCAAGTGATGTGGAGCAGAAGGGCCCCCCTGTAGACATCCCCAGAAAAAGAACAAAATTAGATTACCACCAGCACATAATCATAACATGAATAATCTGGACAAGTCCAGATAGAGAGAGAAGAGTTAACAAAATTAACAGTCTAAGGTCTCATGATTATTGTACCGGAAAGTAGAGCAATCCAGAACACAACAAATAATTATAGTGTATTCAGAAATTCTTCGGCCTGGATTTCTGATAGAAAAAAAGATTGTTTTCCTTGATGCAATATTTTCAGTTTAGCCGGGTTAAGCAAAAATACTTGAGCACCTTTCGCCTGAAACAATGGCATTAATGAACGAAGCTGCCACCTTCGCTCAACTGTAGCCTGGCAGAAATCTGGCCTAACAAAAAATTCTTGACCCTTTCCCTTTCTCTTCCGATTAGGTCTAGCTGCATTATATACTGCTTCCCGAGCCAGGAAGTTGTTGAAAGAGATCAGTATAGCCCGGGGTAACACATTAGCTTGATTTGGCTGCTGTCGCAGCTTAAAAGGGAAGCGATGGGCTCTTGATATTTCGGAATTCCAGTCCCAGTTCTTTAGGTCCGGAAATGCTTCGTTGAATAACTCGACTACGAACTGGCGCACATCTGATGTCTCGAGACCCTCCGGAATCCCAAGAACGCGAAGGTTATTCCTTCTCATTCGGTTTTCTAATTCGGTGAGTTTCCAAGTGATGTCCTCCCTCTGACTTTTCAGGCCCTCCGTGACCCCTCTCTGTGTGCTCATTTCATCCTCAAGTTTTGAAACCCGTTCCTCGACCTCACAGGTTCTAGCTGCGATGTCGGCACAAGTTTTAGCCACTCTTTTAATTGAATTCTGTAATTTGCGACAGGCACTCTGTGCCCTTAAGCTTTCTGCCCTAGTCTCTGCCCTATGTGCCGTGATGAGCTGGTAAATAGCATGAAGGGTTACTTCCTTAGGTGCCTCCTGTTCCCCAGCGAGACCTAGGGTGTTACCTTGCTCAATGATTATATCTGCAGCACTACTAGTAAAGGAGTAGTCCCAAGCTAGCGACTCCTGTATATTTTCGACAGGGAGACCCCCCAGATAACCATGTACCTTTGCTTTGCGGATTGTGTCTGGTTCGGAGGGTGTCATCTCCACCATTTCATCCAGTTGATTTTCATCCTCAAAAGAGGAGATGCTGTCACTGTCATCTTCAAGCAGTTTTTTATTCTGGCTGCGATCTTCGGAAGAAGTTGAGGGGTCGGACATTGAATAAAATTTATCGCCCAATTCCAACTCCTTTATAGATTCAGATCCCGAAGTTACTGGTTCAACAGCAGAGAAAGTGGCTCCAGCCTGATTGACTGTAGTGCATGTGTTATTACGGCCGCTCTCCTCTGGTGCACAATCCGCCGATATGACTACAGGACCCAGAATGCATTTGCTGCTCTCGGCACTACACCGACCTGGCTCACCTGGTTCACCGCATACAGCCTCCTCAGCCGGGGGTAGAGTCGGTCCGGCGCTGGCCTTGACTGTCGGCGTGGATAGTGCATTCACTGTTCCAGAGCCAAAATCGGTACATTCCTGTGGCTTTAATGCTTTAGAGTCCTGTTTGAGGCTCTGCGACTTGAAGAGTGGGTGGACGTCGTATTTTATCCGGGCAGGCTTAGAGGTAGGCTCCTTCGGATTGTTGTTTGCCGGTAGCTTCTTAGCAGCTTTTGCCGGACTAACGACGCTGGTACCACCTATAGCCTGGCGGGGTTTAACAGACTTGGCTGGAGCTTTTGGAGCCATAGCAGTCGGAATTGACCACAACACCGGATTCCTCGAATGAAAAGTACGGAGCAGCCTGAGAGGGCTGTACGGAGGTCGAGGGTCTGTCTGCAGAGATAAGATCAGCCGCCAAATCATTCCAGTGCTTCGCTGGCGGTTTTTGCTATTGCTGCTGACTGGAGAGCATTAACAGGGAACGCTGTCAGGAGAGCCCAGTGGACCTGCTCACTCGGCTGACTGACCAGCCGCCATCTTGCCGCAGTCGAAACCTATGGTTTTTTCAGTGAATTTCTAAGGTTTGTTAAATGCTAGTTTCTAATTATAACGTGCCTGAAACCTATGTTTTGTCAAGGGAATTTCTAAGGTTTTTAAAATGCTTGTTTCTAACTATGCCTACAGAGGTAGGACATGTGAAGAAAGAAGAAAAACGCACAGAAAGAAGCATTAGAAATGCAGAAAGAAGCAACAGAATTCCACAAAGACGAAGAAAGGTGCAGGAAGAAGCAAGACATTTGCAGAAAGAACCAACAGAGGAGCACAAAGAGGCCTTGTTGGAAAATCATCCGGTGCCCACAAATTTTTCAGACGGGTACTGGCGGTAACTGACTCTGACTAACCAGGCCTAGAGCCAGTGGTATGCTAAAAGACACTTATAATACAGTGAAAACACCTACATACACTAGGGAACACTATGCGTTGGGGTACCCCTGTGATTAGCATGACACCTTCTGTAAGGCCCTAGTACATAATAGGGCAGGGGAATTAAAACTACCTCTAAGTCAGAGGTGCAGAAATATGCTACTTTAAATAGTAGTCGTGTTTGCAGAGTGGTGGAGAAAGGGTGCTGGGCGTACAACCAACGCTCAGGAATTCCACTGCGTAGGACTTACAGGAGGTACCAGGAGGGATTCTTGGCCCCCAAACTCCCTCAGGACTAAATTGGACTTCATCCCCCATCCTGTAGTCTGCCACGAGGCATGTTTGCAGAGTGGTAGAGAAAGGGGGCCATGGTCTCCGAAGACGTTTTAGCAATTCCACTGTGTGGGACTTACTGGAGGTAACAAGAGGGGTAGTTGGCCCCCAAGGACATGCTTGGGGCCAACTTCCCAAACTATTACCTCCAGTCAGTCCCACACAGCAGCATTGGTAAGTACTCGTACCAGGCCATGTCCACTTTGCCCACCACTCTACAAACGTGCTCCCTGGCACGCTCTTGGATGGGGATTGAAGTCCCCTTCACTGCTGGGGGTCCTTTAGGGGCCAACTAGCCTACCTTTTACCTCCAGTAAGGCCCACGCAGTGGGATTGGTGAGAGGTAGACAAAGGCCATGCCCCCTTCTCCACCACTCTGTAAACGCGCACCCTGGTGCTTGTAAATTGAGGGATTAAGTCCCCTTGAATCCTGAGGGTCCCTGGGGTCCAACTAGCCCACCAGGTACCTCCAGTAAGCACAACAGAGCTGTGTTGCAGAGAGGTGTAAAAAGGGGTGTGGCCTGGACCACCTCTCTGCAACGCAGACCTGTGGCGCTTACTGGAGGTACCTGGTGGGCTAGTTGGACCCCAGGGACCCTCAGGATTGAACAGGAATTAATTCCACAACTTAAAACCCGCCACAGGGCGTGTTTGCACACATGTCACTTCAGGCCCGCCCCCTCCCTTCACCACTGTGCAAACACGCCCCCTGGCATGTTTTAAGTTGGGAGATTAAGTCCCCTTGAATCCTGAGGGTCCCTGGAGTCCAACTAGCCCACCAGGTACCTCCAGTAAGCACCACAGAGCTGCGTTGCAGAGAGGTGTAAAAAGGGGCGTGACCTGGACCACCTCTCTGCAACTCAGGTCTGTGGCGCTTACTGGAGGTACCTGGTTTGATAGTTGGCCCCCAGGGGCCCTCCGGATTGAAGGGGAATTAATTCCCCAACTTAAAACGTGCCACAGGGTGTTCGTACACATGTCACCTTAGGCCCCGCCCTTCCCCTTACCACTGTGCAAATGCACCCCATGGCACGTTTTAAGTTGGGGGATTAAGTCCCCTTCAATCCTGAGGGTCCCTGGGGGCCAACTAGCCCAACAGGTACCTCCAGTAAGCGCCACAGAGCTCCATTGCAGAGAGGTGTAAAAAGGGGCATGGCCTGGGCCACCTCTCTGCAACGCAGAGCAGTTGCGCTTACTGGAGGTAACTGGTGGGCTAGTTGGCCCCCAGGGACCATCATGAGTGAAGAGGAATTAATTCCCCAACTTAAAATGTGCCACAAGGCGTGTTTGCACACATGTCACCTCAGGCCCCGCCCCCTCCCTTCACCACTGTGCAAACGCGCCCGTGGCGCGTTTTAAGTTGGGGGATTGGCCCCCCTCCCACCTATTGCACAGCCCCGGGGAGGTGGTGGTCCGTAACGAATATTAGTGCCCCGGGGAGGTGGCGGTCCCCGGGGCTGTGGGGGGCCCTGTGCCACCCCCACAAATATTTACGGAAAGCCCCCGGGACTTGGCCCGCCCGGGGGCTAAATAATAACGAAGAGCGGTAGCCCGTGCTTTGTTTTTTTTGTGTTTTTTTTTCAGACGAAATTCGCGCTAGGTGCGCAAATCTCGCCGATTTAAAAAAAAAAAATGCTTTTTTTGGCCCTGGGTGTCCTTGTGTAGGCCTAGCAGGCCTAGGGGGTCAGAGTGTTTCTACCCTGCCCCCTTTTCTTGTTTTTCTCCTTTCTTTTTCTCTTTTCTTGTGACTCGATTCTACCGAGTCACAAGATGGCTGCCAACACTTCCTGGTTTGACAGCCAATTAGAATAAAGCTCGTGGTCGGGAGGGTCCGCGGATCCACTGCGCCTCTATATATTGAAACTTTTATTTTTGGATTTTCTCAGCAACTACTAAACGGATTTACACCATTTAAAAAAAGGGTGCTTTCTGAACTAAGCACTACCTTTTTGCCGGAGCTGTAGCCGTGTCTAAAGTTTCCTACGGGAAATTCATTTTTCTACCTCTTTTTTTTAATCTCTCAGGAACTACTGAACGGATTTACACCATTTAACAAAACGAGTTCTTTCTGAAACAAGGGCTAACTTTTTGCCAAATTTGGTGTAATTCCGTTCAGCAGTTTGGGCTGTAGCCGTGTCCAAAGTTTCCTATGGAAAATAACATGGAGAAAACAGGTTTTGGGACCCCTTTTTTCTTGGCCTCCACTTACCGAATCACCGTGAAGGATAGGAGCTGACCGGAGCGCCCCACAAGTTTTGAAAATTTCCAAAGTTATTGGGAAAACAAAAACCGCTTTTCCTATGGAAACTAGGTCCTAACTTTAACGACCGCCAGTAGGTAATATATATATATATATATTCACTGAAAAAACCATAGGTTTCACACATGTTATAGTTAGCGGAAATTTTACTGATAAAAAACCAATGAAATTCCCCCGTTATAGTTAGTGCAGGCAACTATAACTCACGCGACCGCAATCCTCTGCTGATGCTAATACTGTATTTAGACACTTATTTGCCCATGTCTTCTTCCATACATTTTTAGCTATACATATATTACAAATATTTTTTTTTCATAAAGACACATATGTCATCAGCAGAAGATTGCGGTCGCGTGAGTTATAGTTGCCTGCACTAACTATAACGGGGGAATTTCATTGGTTTTTTATCAGTAAAATTTCCGCTAACTATAACATGTGTGAAACCTATGGTTTTTTCAGTGAATTTGCAAGGTTTTTTAAATGCTAATTCCTAACTATAACGTGTGTGAAACCTATGGTTTTTTCAGTGAATTTGTACGGTTTTTTAAATGCTAAGTTACTTTACGCCATTCCTGGCGTGCGCGCCCACTTTACGCAGTTAGTGCCGTGCACGCACGGTGGGCACGCGGTGCGATGACAAAGCAAGAAAGCACGTCAACAAATCTGTTTCTGCTTTCCTCCGTGACTATGGTATGGGTGCCATTTACCACAACAACTTGCGTTATGACATGCAAGACATTTATAGAGGAGATGGTGTGCACTTCAATGATGAAGGGAACAGAGTCTTCCTCTTGAACCTTAGACTCTGCATCGGTACTTACTTGTAGGTACCACTAAAAAATCATTTCATAAACACAACGGCTCTTTTTAGAGCCCCCTAATATCTAAACACTTAAATCTGATTTTCATTTTTTTTTTTTTTTTTTCTACCGTACGCTTACCGTAAGCTTACCGTACGCGTACCCCGTGATTTTTTTTAAAATCAATAAATGTTTTCTTTGTACTTTACAGTCCTTCTTTGACCCCCTCACAAATGTAAGGGGGTCTGTAACTCTCCTCATTGCCCCCTTTTCTTGTTTTACACTCTTTTTTTTCTGAGTGAAATACACAAAATGGCGGCCGCCGCTTCCTGGTTTCGGCCGATTCGAATGTTTACTAAGATCTAAGAGCCAATCAGAATCGCGCTCGCGCACGCCACCGTACGCTTACGGTAAGCGTACGGTAAGCGTACCGTAAGCGGGCTCAGATATATATATTGATTTAAAGGCTATTTTCTCAGAATCTACTGAACAGATTTACACCAAACCTACAAAAGGCACTTCCTTGACCTAGGGACTACCTCTCTGCCAAATTTCGAGTAATTCTGTTCAGCCGTTCGGGCTGTAGCTCGTTCTAAAGGTCCTATGGAAAAATGCATGGGGAAAACGCGTTTTGGGACCCCCCTTTTATCTCAGCCCCCGCTTGACGGATCCCCCCGAGACTTTCAGGGTAGGAGCGGAGCGTAGCGCCCCACCTATTTTGAGAAATTCGCGAGGATTCATCGACCGGCGCCAAAGTTATTCAAAATAGAATGTTGAGGTTTTCCTATGGAAAAGGGGTCCTAACTATAACTACCTACTGGCGACCGCCAGTAGGTAATATATATATATATATATATATATATATATATATATATATATTATATATATTCTCACAATCCCTTGTTGATGCCGCGGTGGCTGCAAGGAAGCCCGCACACCAGGTTAAGTCCAAAGAAGTTTATTATCGCAGACACGTTTCGACCTTGCGGTCTTTATCAAAGCTGGGGAAACATTGTGGCAGTGTTCTCTATATAGCCAGAGAGACACTGTTGCATAATTGATAAATATAGGGAAAAGACTTTAGGCACTGTTACATAAAAGAAGTGCCACTCAGTTCAAAAGAAAAAAGACTAATATGTCAACACAATAACTACAAATAATGAAATGCTTCTTCCCTTAAATTAAATAAACACATTGTACATCATGTATCATAGAAATGTAAATGATAAAATAATAACATAATAAATCCAAAAAGAAGAAAACACACAAGTGAATTAATGTATCAACTAAATCATGATTCATGCCAGTGCATGTATACTGTGGTGTAACAGTAACCGTATCATGTGCCCTCAGTGGAGTACGCTGAAGCGGAATACCGGTCCACTGACCAGGGTATCAAAGAGGGACAGCCACAGGGGGTGTGAGATGGTATATTTTTACAAAACTAAATCAGAGGAGGAAGGCCCAAATGGGCGTGGGGTGGAAAAAAGGGAGGGGGGCAGGAAGGGAAAAAGGAGGGTATGGGGTAGAGCAGTATATGCAGGAGGGGAGACAGGTAGGGGAAGAAGAAAGAGAGGAGTTAGAGGTGTGGATGGGAGGGAAAAATGTGGTACAAGGTTATCAAATATCAGTTGTTCTAATTTTCCTCGTGAGCTATCCCAGATGTACATGAAGCTCCTCATCCTGGTTGAGGCCTCCCGGGGTTTTGCTGCATAGGTATAATATGTATCGGGATTCCATTTTTCTGAGGGCCCGTTTCCTGTCTCCATCTTTGATGTTGGTTGGAACCCTGTCAATTCCAAAAAATGAGATTTTCAGATTCTCAACTTCAATGGAGATATGTGAGGTGTTAGTGTCTGGCCATGGGATATGTTCTATCATTGTTCCGAATAGCCCTAAGGTGTTCCAGGATGCGTTTCTTAACGGGAAAGATTGTACTTCCCACATACCTCTTACCGCACACACATACAAGTACATAAACCACAAAATCACTGTTACATGTAATGAAGGGCTTAATCTTGTGTTCTTTGCCATTGGACAAAATGACAGACTTGATATTAGAGCTATGCGTGCAAGCCTTGCACTTCCTGCATTTGTAGAAACCTGGGAGTTCTTTTAGCCAAGCGCTACCTTGTGATTTGCCTGGTTCCATCACGGTGTGTACCAACATGTCCTTCAAAGACTGAATTCTGCGGTATGTGATTTGTGGGTTGGGGCTGACCAATTTGCCGATGATCTGGTCCAACTTGACCAGATGCCAATGTTTCCTCACTATGGCTTGGACCTCAGTACAGCTGGAGTTGTAGGTTGTTATAAGTTTAATCTCTGGTTTGATGGGTGTGTGTGGCTTGGGTTTAAGTAAGGTCATTCTGTCCACATCCCTGACCTTGTGTCTAGCACCATCAAGGGCTTTGTGTGTGTACTCCCTTTTGAGGAATCTCTCAATCATCTTCCCTTTCTCTAGCTCATAGGCTTTCAGGGTGCTGCAGTTTCTCCTAGTGGTAAGGAGTTCCCCGTATGGGATATTGCATTTAAATTTAGGTGGGTGATGACTCCTCGCATGCAAGATGCTGTTCCCAGCAGTTTCCTCCCTGTGCAACCTCGTTTCAAATTTACCATCCTGAACAATGACCTCCACATCCAGGAAATCAATCCTCTCTCTACTGGTTTTGCTGGTGAACTTGAGGTTGAGGTCATTGATTGAGATGATTTCAAGGAGCTCATATTGAATGGCTTAGGAGCCATCCCAGATGAGGAAAATGTCATCAATGTACCTAGTCCAATGGACCAGGTACTTAGTGTATTTGTCAAAGGTCTCCGACCACACGCATTCTGATTCCCACCACCCCATAAACATACAGGCGTAGCTCAGCGCGAAGTAATTGCCCATGGCAGTCCCTGTCAGTTGTCTGTACCACTGTTTGCTGAACAGGAAGAAATCATTCTCCAGGCAAAACTGCAGAATCTCTAGTAGCAAATTGGAGTGGTCAAATGTGCCAATAGGTCTGTCCTTAAAGAAATGTTTGCACGCCAGGATCCCCAGTTTATGTTGGATGCATGTGTAGAGTGAGACCACATCCAGTGTACAGAGGATATAGTCAGGGTGCCATGGTATATCAGAGATCTTAGATATAAAGTCCATACTATCCCAACAGTAGATGGGTAGGATGCAGACATAGGTAAATAAAAAATGGTCTAAGTATATCAATGCCTTCTCTAAGAGACTATCATTGGCTGTTAGATGGGCCTAACTTGTGGTTTAGTGCTGGGCTTGTGGACCTTAGGTAACATATAAAAACAGGGGCTAACTGTTTTTGTAACTGTTAAACACATGTTCTTGATTTAAGAGCCCTGAAGGATGCCATTTGCAGAGCATTTCATGAAAGCAATCAACAGTAGCAATGTATTGTTGAATCCTGGTCTTGGTATAACTGCCAGAAAAATCAAGCTGTCTCTTGGCTTCCACCAAATAATTTTTAGCATCCCAAAGAACAACATTACCCCCCTTGCCAGAGGGCTTGATAGCAAAAGAGTTTGCTTGCTTCAGGGAGAGAAGTGCTGCTAGTTGGTCCTTGGTTAAGTTCGTATCAGCACGATTACTGTTCCTCATACCCAATTTGCAAATGTAACGCACCACCGCTTCATGGAAAGAGTCAATGTTATCGTGCGGGGTATTGGGCTTAAACATTGATTTAGGTCTGAAATCACTGCAACTCCTCTTGCCAGTCTCCAAATCTAAGAGACTCAAGAGTTATGTATTTACATTTGAACTTATGTAGTGTGACAATAATACTAATTTGATATAGTGCACTGTAGGTACAGAAGTGCATCTTTTGTGTGTTCTGACATATATGTGTGTGTATATTAACATTTTTCTTTTTCAGGAATATCTGGATTGCTGATATTAAATCTTACACAGACTTAGATTTTAAGGTGGTGCTCTAAAATGAACCCTGGGCGTAGTTCGCATAGTAGCGCTACGCGTAGCTACGCGAAGCTACGCGAAGTGCACTTCGCACTACACGAGATACGCGTAGCACTACGAGAACTGCGTAGTACGCTGTTCGCGATGATTGCACAGTGCCGGATGCTTGTCCGCACTGTGCAATCATTGCAAACGGCATCTTGCACAGTGCAAGCGGTCGTTTTCTGCCGTTCAAGTAGATTTTTACTCGAACCGCAGCTTTCTCAACGCGGACTGGTAGTTTTTCATCGTGAGCGGTCGCGAGCATACGCGACCATTCGCAATGAGAAACCTGACCTCCCCACGTTGAGAATCTCGCCGGGAGGTTTATTTTCCACACTCGCGATCGGCAACTTGATGTTGCTGATCGAGAACGAGGAAAAAGTCTCGCCGGGATGTCATTTTGCTCGCTCGCGGTCGCCAACTTGACGTTGAGGACCGCGAGCGAGCAAAAAATGGCAAGTACACTACGCTACGCAATTTTGCACTGTGCTACGTGCAATTCGCGTAGCGCGAAGTACCACAAACTACGCAAACTTCGCGAGCATACCGTCCACCCAGGGTTATCTAAAATGCATTTTTAATGCAGTCCATTTACCAGCAATTAGTAAGAATGAATCACATTTGGGTTTAATGTTTCTTCATAAATTGTGAACAGTTGTTGTTTTTGCCTAAACATTGCTTGCATTAGTTATTGTTCCACATGTAAGCATACTGCACAATATAGCTTGATTCATTGTAAAGATTTAATTTATTGGATTATATGTAGGTTGTAGAACTAAAATGTTTTAAAGAGAAATTTTAAGTTAGCGTGATTGCAGGCCTTAAGCTTGCAGTCGAGACATTTAACTTTAACATGAAAGTTGTTTTACTGATTATTTTTCTCCTCTACAGGTGTGGATCAAAGGCATTCCTTAGTTAGCAAAAAGCACATTGCATTTCAGAGATAAGGAGGCAACGAAGAGCTGACTAGGTAAAATGATTTTAATGAAGAACAAAGGGAGTATTACCAGTTACCAGTATACATGACTCTGTACTTAGAACTTCTACTGAGGTTCTGAAGCTGACACCTTTCTTGCTACCTTAATTCGATAGGTCAGTGTAGGGTTTAGTAGATGCTGCAAATCTTTTCCATGTATGGGGAGAAGGATCGAAACCAATTGTTGAGTCATCATATCCTTTCACTTATTTTTTGAATCGCCGCTACTGAGATCCTCATATGCTCTTTGCTGTTGAGGACCAATATTTTAAGACGCTTTGGTCTCCCTTTGGTTATTTTATATTTTTATACTATGTTCTTCAGATTGATTTTCATTAGTCTGGCTTCGAGTTTATAATAAACCTTTTAACATCAAGTTACTGACTCAGACTTTTATTGTGAGGTCCTAATGATCACACAGTACTTTGAGATTTAAATTGTTGTTAACTCCTCTTCCTCTCAGCCTTCTACAAAGGGCTATTGCCCGGAGTTGAATGAGAAGAAATGGCCCAGAGCATTCTCATTGTCGAGTTTATTATCTGTACGAACCATGGGCATTCTGTTTACCTATTGAATCACCCATTCGCATGCATTCTTATTCCTTCTCTCACTCTCAACCACATTCTGTAGCAGCCTTCATATCAGAAGCTTTTAAATAGCACCAGATACACCGTTACAAACTTAGGGGCAGATTTACAAGCCCCTTGCACTACTTTTGCGTCACTTTTAACATGGGAAAAGTGATGCAAAAGTGGCGCAAGGGGCTTGTAAATCTGCCCCTTAGAGTGCAATCTGCCTTTCTTGGGGTGCAGTCCAACAATACAGTGCTTTGTCATACAATATCACGATCCCACAATAATTCTTACTTTATTCACAAAAGCATTCCATAATTGAGAGACTATAAAAAATTTCCATCATATATCAGATTTGCTTTCACTCTTTCACATCTAGGGGAAGCATTTGAGCTGTGTGTTTACATTTATAGCATAACTGTCAGAGAGTAGCAAACCCTATGTATACATTTTCATTGTGCAAGTTTAAATCGGGTGTTGCTAGTGGTTTCAATGGTATATTGAAATACTCAACTCCACTCTGAATAGGTCAGTGGGTTTAGTAGATCCCAGTTCCATTTATCTTTGTTGGCCTACCACTTGTGTTTCAAACAGTGATAATATCATTTGTCCTCTATCTGACAATGTGGACAATTCTGAGAGTGTTGCAGCATCTTCAGGTCTGCCCAGGAAACCACTGACAATAACCATGC
Source organism: Triturus cristatus (assembly GCF_964204655.1). Taxonomy (NCBI): domain Eukaryota; kingdom Metazoa; phylum Chordata; class Amphibia; order Caudata; family Salamandridae; genus Triturus; species Triturus cristatus. The sequence goes on from NC_140591.1 coordinate 723,100,794, forward strand.
ATAAGAAAATAATTGACCAGCAGGTACTTTGACTTTTTCTCTCAGTTCCACAAACGCAAGTAGACATTCCCCTTTGTATATATCCTTCTAATAAGTAACACCATCCTTATGCATCCTGACACCTCTGATTCCCTTTTCAGATTTCCTTCCTCACAAAGTTTCATATCCTTAAACTGATATGATAAGATGTTTTTTCAACATTTTTAAATTTACCCAATTCCCAGTTTCTGACTTGTACAGCTGATGGAGCAAGGTTTCACATCAAAAAAAACTTGCTCGAATAACCTGTAATACTATAATCAATCTGTCCGTGAGTACTAACAATGCACCACATTCTACATTATTGTATCTAGGGGATGCTTTTCTATGTGCCTTACTAATGAATAACCAGAGTGTTCTAAAATGGCCGCGAAAACGCGGGAATTCTTCTGCGCATGCGTCTACTACATCTACGTAGTATGACGTTTTCTGTCGCTTAGGGGGAAAACTTTGCAGCTGCGCAGTAGCTTCTAAAATGGCTGCTGTAAGGTAAAGCACTAATGCGCATGCTGAGCTGAAACTAACCCATGCAAGTTCTACTAAGCTATTATTGCAAAAGATTTATTAAGTAAATGGGGTTAGAGTAGAAGTAAGTGGCATACAGTGAATTCATTTAAGTTTGTATTCTAACATGTTTCTCTCTGACTTTATTAAAAGTTCGCACTTGGGCCTTGGAGGGTGACTGATGTCCTTAACCTTTGTGGCAACCACGCATGGTCTTACCTCTCTGCTCTCAAGACCATGAAGTTATGGGACGGCTGCCAAACCCTAAGCCTAGTAAGGATATGAGAAAACAAACTTGTGAACCCTACGAGAGGAAGCCAAAGAAACATTGTACTACAAATTTATCGATCATAATATGAAAGTCTTGTGGGTATTAAAATTAAGGGGCGGGGAATTAGACAATAGACTAAAGAAAAGTTTTGCACTTGGTATGGTGTGATGTCCTCACCCCACTGCTTGGCCCAATCAAAATTGCGGGTGAACATATAATGAAACATTTGGGGGTGGATCATCCACTTGAATTTGATATAACAGAGGTAAGTTATAGTTAGTTAGACACACTTGGTGCTGAGATGCTGATGCTATGCCGAGATGCTGCCGGATTTTGCTGCAATCTGACTGAAGAATCCTACACTAGGGAAAATTCGCGGAACAACCGAGGAGGCACATCTAGGAAGGGGTCCGGACGTGCCCGAGCCGGGGAGAGTAGCACAAGAGAGGGGTTTAACGCTCGCATTGCACTAGAAGAGGTCACCTTTCCCTGTCCCGATCCTGTCCTCAATCTTTGACTCTTTGATGTCGGGGTCCTCACACCATTCTAGGTAAATATATCATCTGTAGGGTAAATACTCCGTACTTGCTCTCTGTCCTTTCTCTCCTCAGGTGCTGTAATTGCAAGAATTTATTAATGCAAACTGATTATAAGCTAACTGTACTATTTTCCTGATGGAGATTTCTGGTATATTCATGTGTATTTGATTTGACTCCCAAAATTATTAATTCAGACAAGCTTTTAAAACTCCCTCTGAGTCTGTGGTTCTTTAAAATAAAGTTAAATGTATTATTGTCTTTCCTCCCTATTCTAATCTACTACTAGATCTCATTGAACGTCCATTTACACAGGAGACAGGAATGGTAAGAATACTGGTGTTAAGGTTTCCTAGGGTAAATAAAATTGATGACCAGTGGATATTTGCCGGCTCATTGCGTTTAGGAATTTATATGGGCCCAAATGAGTGTTGTGTGTATGAATGTGTAGAGCTTGTAAACTCTGCTGCATCGCAGCCAAGTAGGAGATCTTTGGATCCATCGCCTGATTTAAGATGATCAGATGAATCAGATCAGCTTTCCCAAGAGAACCTGAAATAATTTCTTTCTTTGCAGTAGGGTCTTATCTTGCCAGTCTATCAAATGTTGAAATTGAGTAGCCAGTTGGTGGCTTTCAAACAACAACTTCAAGGTCTCAAGGCCTCATGGTGTACTCTAGCCTTTTACACACCCATTCCAAAGAATTGAATATCTGGTCCAATTTGTTGAAAATCTGTGTCAACTCTTGACAAAAATATCCTGAAAAAAATAAATATATTCAACGGACTTCATAGACCATATTTGTCAGACCAGTTCTTCCTATTAGGGCAACTTAGAGGGAGAACCAAAATGGAAAAAATGTCTTCACCTCATCTAGGACATTTCCTACTTCGGATCTAAAACATTATCAATATGAGGTATTTTGAGTGTAAGATGTTTCTTAACTGGGTGTCATTGTGGCGCATCTACCTACACTTGAGCATTTGTGCCCATACGCATGAAAGTGCTGGATAGCTGTGAAGATGATGGATAGCATGTATGTTTTTAAGTGAGAATTTGTGCCTGCATGTAGGTATTTAAGGCTGTGCCTTAGAAACAATGGTTGCACATGTGCATTTTAGGCCATATTAAGTGTGTTTCATTTGCACATAATAGCCTGCACCCCTGGCATAGCAAGACAGTACCCTAAATTATACCTAGGTGGCAACTAAAACTGATACCCATTTGCTATAGTAGTCTTTGAGGTCATATTTATCTTGCACTTATAGTGGTTTATATTGTTAATTGATGTCATCATTTTCAAATGTCACATGGTCAAGGGGCGACCTTTGACCTTGTTGGTAGGTCGCTCCCCCACCACACAGCTCCACCTGTGTGTCTGACCCTGCCCCAGCTGCAGCTGCTGTAGAAGTTGAGGCCCTCCTCCACCCACAGGCTACCACCTGCGCCTCATCCCTGGTGGCCAGTGGTAGACCTTAGGTTTGTATCACTGTCGCTGTCTGTCTGTCTTTCCCTGTACTGCCCACACTGTCTTCTGGTGTCTGTGACCGCTGTTGCCTGTCTCCCCCCTCTGCCTGCATTCTTATCTGTGCCCATTTTGCTTGCCTTCTGTTCCCCTCGTTGCCCCTTCATTCTGTGCCCTCTTGCCTTCTGTTCCCCCTCGCTGCCCCTGATTTGTGCCTGTTTTGCTTGCCTTCTGTTCCCCTCGTTGCCCCTGATTTGTGCCCTCTTTTGCCTTCTGTTCCCCCTCGCTGCCCCTGATTTGTGCCCGTTTTGCTTGCCTTCTGTTCCCCTCGTCGCCCCTGATTTGTGCCCTCTTTTGCCTTCTGTTCCCCCTCGCTGCCCCTGATTTGTGCCCGTTTTGCTTGCCTTCTGTCCCCCTCGTTGCCCCTGATTTGTGCCCTCTTTTACCTTCTGTTCCCCCTCTCTGCCCCTGATTTGTGCCCGTTTTGCTTTCCTTCTGTTCCCCTCGTTGAACCTGATATGTTCCCTTCTTTTGACTTCTGTTCCCCCTTGCTGCCCCTGATTTGTGTCCTCTTTTGCCTTCTGTTCCCCCTAGCTGCCCCTGATTGTGCCCGGTTGCCTTCGGTGCCCTCGCTGCTCCCGTTCCCGCCGCTGAGTCCCCTGCGTCCCCACCCCCTCACTGCTCATTCCTTGCTCCTGCCTCCCGCCTCACAGCTGCTCCTCTCTCCCACATCCACATATATGGCGGCCGCTGCGCGGTGAGGAGAGCAACCCTTGAACTTGTTGGTAGGTCACTCCCTCACCACACAGCTCCGCCTGTGTGTCCTGACCCTGCCCCAGCTGCCGCTGCTGTAGAAGTTGAGGCCCTCCTCCATCCGCAGGCTACCACCTGCGCCTCATCCCTGGTGTCCAGTGGTAGGCCTTAGGTTTATATCACTGTCGCTGTCTGTCTGTCTTTCCCTGTACTGCCCACACTGTCTTCTGGTGTCTGTGACCACTGTTGCCCGTCTCCCCCCTGTGCCTGCATTCTTATCTGTGACCGTTTTGCTTGCCTTCTGTTCCCCTCGTTGCCTCTGATTTGTGCCCTCTTTTGCCTTCTCTTCCCCCTCACTGCCCCTGATTTGTGCCCTCATTTGCCTTCTGTTCCCCCTCGCTGCCCCTGATTGTGCCTGGTTGCCTTCGGTGCCCTCGCCGCTTCCGTTCCCGCTGCGGTGTCCCCTGAGGCCCTGCCCCCCTCACTGCCCATTCGCTGCCCCTGCATCCCAGCTGCTCCTCCCTCCCACATCCCCATATATGGAGGCCGCTGTGCGGCAGCGCCGCTGGCACACTGAAGGCGCACTTAAGGCAAGCCTGTCTGCGCCCGTCTGTGCCTGGACCGCGCCCAGCGCCAGAACCCCTGGTCCCCGCACCCACCACGATGACCACCACCGCTACGATGCCACCACACTCCATGCTCTCAACCCCGGACGGACCCACACCTGCTTCAAGGCCGCCCCAAAATGCACACATGGTCCCTTCACCTGCCAGAACTACGGCTACACCAGCCTCAGAGCTGCCAAACAACCCACCAAGAAAGACCTCAACCACCTCCAATGCATCCTACTGAACACCCACTCTGCACGCAAACACGCTCTGGGTTCTGCTCGACACATCATGCCTGGACGTCGCCTTCCTGACAGAGACCTCAATGAACGACTCCTCCACACCCAACATTGCCATAACCATCCCAGACGGCTACAAGATCACCCGCAGAGACCGCACCAACGGAGTTAGAGGAGTAATCGCCATCATCCACAAGAATAGCATCAGAGTCTCGACCAGCACCGACGACACTCGCAGTACCGACGAACACATGCATTTCCAGATCCACACAGACCCCAACTCCCCCCTCAGAGGCACCCTCGTCTACAGACCCCCCGGACCCCAACCCCAGTTCAGCGACTTCATCGCCGACTTCATCAGCATGCACGCCCTGACCTCCACCGACTACATCATCCTCGGAGATCTACAATTTCACCTTGAGAACAACAACAACAGCAACTCGACAACCCTGAGCGATAACCTCGAAAACCTCGGACTGAGGCAACTAGTCACAACGCCTACACACTCCGCCGGCGACACGCTTGACCCCATCTTCTCCGCAAGCCCCCGTGTCTCCTTCAGCCACACCACCGAACTCCTCTGGACCGATCACCGCTGCATCCACTTCTCCTTCCAGAAACCCACCGCACCCAACAGATCCCTCGCCGCTGCTGGAGAAAAATCACCCAAGACCAACTACACGAAAATCTTGCTCTCAGCCCACCCACCGCACCCTCCAACACTGATGACGCTGCCCACAGCCTCAGACGCTGGATCGATGACTGCGCCAACACCCTCGCCCCGCTGAAGAAACCCCCACACAGAGACACCAGCAAGAGGGCCAGCTGGTTCACCCCAGAACTCTTAGTCTCCAAGCGAACCTGCCAGAAACTAGAGAAGAAATGGCACAGCGAACAGACCCCAGACAGCCACGCAGCCCACAAAGACACCACCCGCAACCACCATCACCTCATCAGGACTGCCAAGAGGACCTCCTTCAAAGACCGCCTCGACAACAATGCACACAATAGCAAGGAGCTCTTCAACATCATGAAGGAACTCTCCAACCCCAGCTCCAACACCAATGACATCCTGCCGTCGCAAGCCCTGTGCAACTCCCTCGCCACTTTCTTCCACCGCAAGATAGCAGACAGCCCCAACAGACAGCAACACAACAGACTCTCCCTGCACACCATCGACCATGACCCCCTGCTAGCCTGGACCAGCGTGAGCATCGATGACACCATCAAGACCATGAGCACAATCTACTCCAGATCCCCGTCAGACCCAATCCCGCACCACATCTTCAACAAAGCCAGCAGCACCATCGCACCCCACCTGCGCAACGTCATCAATCTCTCCCTCGAGACCGCGACCTTCCCAGAGAGCTGAAAACACGCAGAGATCAATGCCCTACTCAAAAAACCCAAGGCAGACCCTAGAGACCTCAAGAACTTCCAGCCCATCTCTCTGCTCCCGTTCCCGGCCAAGGTTATCGAGAAGATCGTCAACAGACAGCTAACCCGACACCTCGAAGAAAACAGAATCCGGGACCCTTCCCAGTCAGGGTTCCGCAGCAACCACAGCACCGAGACTGCCCTCATCACCGCCACCGACAACATCAGGACCCTGCTGGACAAAGGTGAGACCGCAGCCCTCAACCTCCTGGACCTCTCCGCCGCCTTCGACACCGTCTGCCACTGCACACTACGCACACGCCTCCACGCCGTAGGGATCCGAGACAAAGCCCTGGAAGGGACCACCTCCTTCCTCTCTGGCAGAACCCAGAGTGTCCACCTCCCCCCATTCCAATACGAAGCCTCAGAGATCATCTGCGGCGTACCCCAGGGATCCTCCCTCAGCCCGACACTGTTCAACATTTACATGGCCCGCTCGCACACGTCGCCCGACAGCACGACCTCAACATAATCTCCTACGCCGATGACACTCAACTGATCCTCTCCCTCACCAAGGACCCCAACACCGCCAAAGCCAACCTCCACGAAGGAATGAAGGCCGTCGCCGACTGGATGAAGATCAGCTGACTGAAGCTGAACACGGACAAAACGGAGGTCCTCCTCCTCGGCTCCAACCCTTCAGCCTGGTGGCCGACGGCATTGGGGGCAGCCCCGACACCCACTAACCACGCACGCAACCTGGGAATCATCCTCGACTCAACGCTCTCCATGACCAAGCAAGTCAACGCTGTCTCCTCCTCCTGCTTCAACACCCTCCGCATGCTCCGCAAGATCTACAGGTGGATCCCGACAGATAGAAGAAGAACAGTCACCCAGGCCCTCGTCAGCAGCAGACTCGACTACGGAAATGCCCTCTACTCGGGAGCTCTGACCAAGCTCATCAAACGACTGCAACGAATCCAAAACGCCTTGGCACGACTGATCCTTGATGTATCACGCCGCGGCCACATCACCCCCCACCTGAGAAACCTGCACTGGCTGCCCATCAACAAGCGGATATCCTTCAAGCTCCTCATCCACGCACACAAGGCACTCCACAAGACTGGCCCAGCCTACCTCAACACACGACTTTCCTTCTACATCCCCAACCGCCAGCTCTGCTCCGCCGACCTCGCACTCGCCACCGTCCCGCGCATCCAAAGAACAACCACCAGCAGGAGATCCTTTTCCCACCTCACCGCCAAGACCTGGAACACCCTCCCACTGAGCCTACGACAGACCCAAGACTTGCTGACCTTCAGGAGGTTACTCAAGACCTGGCTGTTCGATCAGTAGCGCCCCCCCCCTCCCAGCGCCTTGAGACCCTCACGGGTATGTAGTGCGCTCTACCAAATGTTTGATTGACTGCAACTAACATGATCGGAGTCACAGATCGCATTGCCTTTTCCTGTGATGATTTTGTGGAGGGTGCCAAAGAGCACATGATGATGCTTTGGGCACTTCAGATTTTTTATGAATTAAGGGATTAGGCCTCACATAAGAGCTCTGCTGCTCTCAGTGACACATGCCAGAAACCACAAAAAGGATTTACAAAGTCAATAGATTTCAGCTATGTGAGAGCTATTGGCTGTGCCAATGTGTTATAGCCATTTTCTACACTAGCATGCCCGCTCTTTAGCATGGTTAAAAGTTAATGGGTTGGAGGAGAGTGGTGTGGGGTGGAGTGGAGTGGTGTGGTGTGGAATGGAGTGGAGTGTTGTAGAGTGGAATTGAGAGTTGTAGATTGGAGTGGCATAGAGTAGAGTGGAGTAAAGTAATGTAGAGCGGAGTAGAGTAGACTAGACTAGAGTGTCTTTGAGTGGAGTGGTGTAGAGTGATGTAGAGTAGCATAGAGTGGAGCAGAGTGTTGCACAGTGAAGTCAAGTGGCATAGAGTGGAGAGGCATAGAGTGGATTAGAGTGTCATAGACAGAAATGTAATAGTCTCTCATGGAGTGGTGGAGAGTGGAGTGTCGTAGAGTGTCATTAAGTAGAGTGGCATAAAGTGCGGCATTGTGTTGTAAAGTGGAGTGTCATAGAGTGGAGTGGTGCAGAGTGGAGTGGCATAGAGTAGTGTAGAGTGGAGCAGAATGTCATAGAGTGGAGTTATGTAGAGCGGAGTGTCGTAGAGAAGAGTGGCATAGAGTGGAGTGATGTACATTGTCTGAATAGAGTAGAGTGTCTATAGTGGAGTGGAGTGGCATAGAGTGGAGTGGAGTAGAGTGTTGTACACTGGAATGGAGTAGTGTGTCATGGAGTGGCGGTGAGTAAAATGGAGTATAACAGAGTGGAGTGGTGTAGAGTGCTGCAGAGTGGAGTGGCATAGTGTTGTAAAGTGCAGTGGTGCAGAGTGGAGTAGAATGTCATAGAGTGGAGAGTCGTAGAGTGGAGTATCGTGGAGTAGGGTGTTGTAGAGTTGAGTGGAGTAAAGTGGAGTTGACTGGAATGGAGTAGAGTGTCATGAAATGGCAGAGAGTGGAGTGCCACAGAGTATTATAGACTGGAGTGGCATAAAGTGGGGTAGAGTGTCATATAGTGGAGTGTCATAAAGTGGAGTATCGTGGAGAGGTGTAGAGTGTTGCTGAGTGGAGTGGCATGGTGTTTTGGAGTGCAGTGGTGTAGAGTGGAGTAGAATGTCATAGAGCGGAGTGTCATAGAGTAGAGAAGCATAGAATGGAGTGCAGTAGATTGTCAGAGTGGAGTAGAGTATGGTATAGGTATGGTATAGTCTTGTGGAGTGGAGTAGATTGTTGTAGAGTGGAGTGGCATAGAGTGGAATAAAGTGACATGAAGTGACCGATGGTGGAGTAGTGCAGAGTGGATTATCATAGAGTGCAGTGTCGTAGAGTCGAGTCTAGTAGAGTGCTTTGGCCTGGAGTGGCATGGAGTAGAGTGGAGTAAAGAGTCACAGAGTAGCGTAGAGTGGAGTACTGTTTCCTAGAGTAGAGTGTTGTAGAGTGGAGTGTTGTAGAGTGGAGTGTCATAGAGTGTATTGGTGTGGAGTGTCAGAGTGGAGTAGAGTGTCAGAGTGGAGTAGAGTCTTGTGGAGTACTGTCATAGATTGGAGAGGTGTAAAGCGTAGTGGCATAGAATCGAGTAAAGAGGCATGGAGTTGCCTAGAATGGAATAGTGTAAAGTAAAGTGTCATAGAGTAGAGTGTTGTAAAGTGCAGTGTTGTAGAGTGTAGTGGCATATAGAGTGGAAAGGCATAGAGTGGAGTGTCATAGAGTGGATTCTTGTAGAGTGGATTAAAGTGGTATGTAGTAGCCCAGAGTGGAGTAGTGCAGCGTGCAATAGAGTGTTGTAAAGTGAAGTGTCACAGCGTGGAGTAGCACAGAGTGTCGTAGAGTGGAGTGTCATAAAGTGGAGTATTGCAGAGTGGAGTGGCATAGAGTGTTGCTGGGTGGAGTGACATAATGTCCTAGAGTACAGTGGTGTAGAGTGGAGTAGAATGTCATAAAATGGAGTGTCGTAGAGTGGCATAGATTGGAGTGCAGTAGATTGTCAGAGTGGAGTAGAGTGTTGTAGAATGGAGTGTATTAGAATGGAGTGGCATAGCAAGGAGTAAAGTGGTGTGGAGTGGCCAATAGTGGAGTAGCGTAGCGTGGAGTGTCTTAGAGTGGAGTGTTGTAGAATGGAACAGCATAGGGTGGAGTGTTGTAGAGTGGAGTAGTGTAAGTTGTGTAGAGTCAAGTTGAGTGGTACTGCATAGAGTGGAGTGGCATAGAGTAGAGTAGATTGTCATAGAGTGGAGTGGCATTGAGTGGAATAGAGTGTCATAGAGTGAAGTGCAATAAAGAAGAATAGCGTGTTGCAAAGTGGAGTGGCATAGAGTGGAGTAGATTGTCGTAGAGTGGAATGCCGAAGAGTGGAGTGGCATAGAGTAGAGAAGTGTAGAGTGGAGTAGAGTGAAGTGATGCAGAGTGGAGTATTATAGCGTGGGGAAGAGTGTCATATAGTGGAGTGTCATAGAGTGGAATGGAGTGTTGCAGAGATCAGTCTAGTAGTGTGTTGTAGAGTAGAGTGGCATGGAGTGGAGTAGAGTGGAGAAAAGAGGCATGGAGTAGCATAGAGTGGAATACAGTGTTGTAGAGTGGTGTGTCACAGAGTGGAATGGCGTAGAGTGGAGTGTTGTAGACTGGAGTGGCATAGAATGGAGTGGCGTAGAGTGGAATGGCACAGAGTGTCAAAGTGGATTAGAGTGTCGAAGAGTCTAGTGGAGTGGAGTAGAGTGTCATATATTGGAGTGGTATAAAGTGTAGTGGCATAGAATGGAGTAAAGAGGCAAGGAGTCGCCTAGTGTGGAATAGTGTAGAGTGAAGTGTCATAGAGTGGAGTGTCATAAAGTGGAGTGTTGCAGAGTGGAGTGCATATTGGGTGGAAAGGTAGAGTGGAGTGCTGTAGAGTGGAGTGTTGTAGAGTGGAGTAAAATGGCATGTAGTAGCCTAGAGTGGAGTAGTGTTTAGTGGAGTAGAGTGCTGTAAAGTGAAGTGTCACAGTGTGGAGTAGCACACAGTGGTATAGAGTGGCGCAACATGGAGTGTCGCAGAGTGGAGTGTTATAGAGTGGAGTTGTGTGAAGTGGCATAGAGTAGAGTGCGTAGAGTAGAGTGGTGTAGAGTGGAATGGAGTACAGTGGCGTAGAGCATCTTTGAGTGCAGTGGTGTAGGGTGGAGTAGAGTGTCATAGAGTGGAGTAAGGTGTTTTAGAGTGGAGTGGCATAGAGTGAAGTACGGTGTCATAGAGTGGAGGTGTGTAGAGTGGAGTGTCATAGAGTGGAGGAAAGTGTCATAGAGTGGAGTAGAGTGGGGTAGAGTGCAGTGGCATAGAGTGGAGTGGCATAGAGTGGATTTGAGTGTTGTAGAGTGGAGCGTCATATATTAGAGTGTTAAACACTGGAGTGGAGTAGAATGGAGTGGAATAGAGAGGATTAGAGTGTCGTAGAGTGGAGAAGAGTGGCATAGAGTAGAATAGAGTGGCATAGAGTGAAGTAGAGTGAAGTAGTGTAGAGTGGTGTACAGCATTGTAGAGTAGAGTTATGCAGAGCAGAGTAGAGTGGAGTGGCATTGCGTAGCGTGTTGTAGAGTGGAGTGGCATAGAGTGTTGTGGTGTAAAATGAAGTAGGGTGTCATAAAAGTGGCGTAGAGTGGAGTGGCATAGAGTGGAGTAGAGTGAAGTTCAGAAAAGGGGAGTGGCGTAAATGGCATAAAATGTCATAGAGTGCAGTAGAGTCGAGTGAGGTAGAGTGAAGTGGAGTGTCATAGAGTGGCGTGTCATAGATGAAGTGGAGTAGAGTGAGTGTGCAGAGTGGAGATGTCTAGAGTGGCACAGAGTGGAGTAGAGTATCGTAGAGTGGGGTGGAGTAGTGTCATAGAGTGGAGTAGAGTGTCATAGAGTGGAGCAATGTAGAGTGGATTAGGGTGGTGTGGACTGTCATACAGGTAAATGGCATAGAGTGGAGTAGAGTGTTGTAGAGTGAAGTGTCCTGGAGTAGCTTAAAGAGGAGTGGTGTACAGTGGAGTAGAGTATTGTGGATTGCATAGAGAGTAGTAGAGTGTCATAGAGTGCAGTGGAGTAGAGTGGTGTAGTGCATGTGGAGTGACATAGAGTGGTGTAGAATGGAGGGTTGTAGAATGGAGTGTCATAGAGTGGAGTGGAGTACAGTGGCATAGAGTGAAAATGCATAGAGTGGAGTAAAGTGTCCTGGATTGGAATGCCATAAGTGGCATAGAGTAGAGTAGCGTGGAGTGTCATAGAGAAGAGCGGCATAGGACGAAGTGGTGTAGAGTGAAGTAGAGTGTCGTAGAGTGGAGTGGCTAGTGTTCTAGCGTGGAGTGGCATAGAGTGGAGTGGCATAGCTTGGAGTGACATAGAGTGACGTAGAATGGAGGAGAGTTTCATAGAGTTGACTGTCATAGAGTGGAGTCAAGTGTAGTGGCGTAGAGTGGAGTATGCATGGTGCAGTAGCGCACTGCCATTACAGGCAACATATTTTTAATTGAAATTACTATTACGTTTGAGACTACATACAGTTTTACTGATGAAACTATACAGCACACAAATGATAATGTATTAAAATCGGTATCACCACACTTTAGAATTACCTTATAATGTGTTTCATTTGTGCTTAACTAATTCTGATGCATTCTGAAATAATTGTACAGTTTCTTCACTGCCATATACATTTTGATGAGTTCTAGGAAAAATAATATCCTACAGCCTTTCCCCCAGTACCCAGCAAGACTGGAATATAAATCCTCTCGCTTTGCAGTCAGAGAAAGAAAATAAACTCCAACCTCTTTTGAAGATAGAGCCTAACATTTCACCTTTTTCTTTGAATGAACTGCAAATGTGACAAGATGAAAACAACATTTACAGACATGTTTATTGCTCATCTACTCCAGCATAGTTAATTTAAGAGTGCTTCAGCACCCCAGTCCCCTACTTCCAGCGCCTATGGAATGAGTGTGAAATTGAGGAAGAGGATTGTTTAAGTTATGCTTTTAGTAAAGTGCATTGACAAAATAAATAAGCTCTTGTACAGATCATTGTTCCTCAAAAACATGGTAGATTGATGAACGGGTAGTGACAGAGAGAAGTAGAATCAGTCAAGCAGAAATTAGGAGGCAGGAACACTTTTTAAAGACATGCAGTATATTTACTGCTCTGAACTGGCACACAAGGGAGATAAATAAAAACACATGCACTCTTGTAGAGTGTCTCACAGCACAGAAAAAAAGAATTCCCAGAAAATAAGCACTCTTAGGAGAATACAAGGAGCCAGTCAGAGAGGTGGTGAAAAGGCTATGCTCCACCAGAGGGACAAAGACATGCTGGACAGTCTAAAACAAGCCAGCAAACATAAAGCAAGCAAATGTAAGTTAGAAAACACAAGGTCAGTGGTAAGTAATGGGCGGAATGCATTCCTAGGGAAGCTTTCAAAAAGTCCCCAATATGTCTGTTCTTCGACCTAAAAAGGACAGTCACAGCCAATTCTTCCACGCAGAGTCTTGCCTCATTAGATCTGGTATTACCAGGCAAATGCCAGATTGCTAATGCTACGAAAAACAATTCAAATTCAGAGAGGGAACACAATTTAAAGGCTTGTGGTAAAAGGTTGAGTGCACGGAATAGAATGAAAGGAGCAGAGGGAGCTGCTTTAACAAGCATTGGCAAAAAAATAGGTCTCACATTTCTAGCTACTGGCTTAGCCAATGTTTTTTTAGCCATGCTGCACAGCAAGATCCAAGTTGACGGGCTGTGAGCCTACTGTAAAGCAACAATTCGACTCACAGCAGACAGACCATGCGCTGTCCTAGGTGAGACCGAAAAACGTATTAAGTAAAGAACAAATGGGAATTTGAATGAATAAATATATATATTTTTAAAGTAGAGGATCTCAAATGTTGTAAACAAAAGAGGCGAGGAAAAGCAGAGGATAAGAAAGCACACACAAGGGTATTTCACTAATAAAAATGGAAGCAGCTGAGGAGAGAAGACGAAAACAGAAGTTAATTGGAAATAGTGGTTCAATGAATTCTAAAGAATATACCACCCCAAACACATTGCAAGTCCACACAGAATTCTGTGACCTTGTCAAAGCACCCTGCTTGGGGTTTTTATGCATCTATGAGATCACAAATCTCCGATATGACTTTCATAATCTTTATAATGTACAGGTCGAGATACATTATCCAATATATCACATCATTGTTAGTTAAACAACCTTCTTCTATCAATAGCATCGTGAATAGTTTTGCCCAAGGCATTCTATTAGATTGTTGTTGCAGTTCATACAATGTTTCATCATTTTACATGATGACAACGCATTAGCATACCTCACTGAGGGGCAACAAATGAATGATGACAGATACCAAATGGGCGTTGCTTTAAATAAATCTGGGCTTTAAAATGGTCTGATAGTAACATCCACGTCACATTTACTGTTATCAATTTCTAAATGCCAGACGGGTTGAATGCTGAGAGCTCAGCCATCTCTTTAATCTACAACCCTTTACAATGCAGATTAAAACTGAATTTGTTTTAGCACTCAGAAGATGTGATAAACATTCCCCATCTGCCGCATGCCATATTTTAAACATGCTTTACCTCAATTAAAAAAACCCTGGAGAAATAGTTTCTGAGCGATTATAGGATTTTTATAGGCGTGAGTCACATGTATTACAATATTAAAGCACTCGGCAGTGCTGCATCAGAGTTTTATGATACGAAAACAATTTTACTGGATGTTTAATCGCAAAGAAAGAAATACATTTCGGTAAATATATTTTCAAGGTAGTAGCTGCTGAGATGACATTGTTAAAAAGACGTCTCTTTACTTCCAGGAAACAACTTTTAAGGCATGGCCAAAATGGGCAATTGCCCAGGGTCGGGGTCCCCACCTTCCGAGGGGCCCCCTGGGCAAGTACACTTTCACTTCATCGACTTCATTTCTATTTTCATAGCTCAGGCTCTCTCCTCGCTGCCTCCCTCTACTTCTGAGTCTCTTTTTCTTTGCCCCATAGCATCTTGAGGCTTTTGGGGCCCCTGGAAAGACCTATTTACATTTGTTTTGTGTGAACCCCGTTTCTGAAAGTCCGTTTTTATCATGCAGACTTCAATTAGCAGAAAATGGGAAGTAACATTATGAACACAGCACCCCAAAATGTTAAATAATTGGTTATCAGCAATGCTACAATGTTAGAGTTTTATAATATTATGACTATATTTTGTTAGGTTGAATATTATAAGGAATACATTACATAACAACACTAGACGGATCTGCGCTGTACAAAGTACAAGCGACGCCGTTAAAAACATTGGTAGGTGTGTTTAAACTTTTCTTTTTTGAATTTAATATTTAAATTGAGTCAAAGGACTAGCAGGCCAATTTAAGGTTCTATAAATGTCATTGGATAAGACGACTAGTTGTACCCTTCAAATTGTAAGAAAGAATTGAAGAAATTGCAAGTAAAATTGTATGTTTGATGGTCCTATAAAGAGTATATATTCTTTGGTTTTAAAAACATCATTCATGGCAAGCACATAAAAGCAAGAGCCAAAAGATGATTGTACTGTACAGACGTAACAGGTGTTGGAGATTTGATTTGCTATAGTGTGAATTTTTCATGACCTATCTCATTTATAGTATGGGTAGTACATACAATATTCTGCTTTTTTAAGATTCATTTTAGTTCCCATGTGGAACCATTGGACATGTGAAATCATTGAAATCATTGATATGGCAATACTCTTAACTTCAGTCTCAGGGATAATGTGATTAGCACATAATGGATTGTATCATGATAGATGTACAATTTATATTACCTCTGTATTATACATGTATTTTAAATGTTTTTTCAATCCCTGACGAAGTTCTTTGTTAAAGAACGAAACGCGTTGGCTGCTTAAGAATTATGAAACTGTGAAGAAGAATAAAGAGGAAGTTTTGGAAATATATACATTACTGGATGGACATTTTGTTTTGGACTTATAAAAGTGGTGCGATTTGCAGTGGGTTGAAAGCACCCCAAAATATGTCTTAACCGTGGCCCCAAAAATCCTTAGGACAACACTGACTTCCAGTTTAGGAACCTCAGCTGCTCTTTAACCTTGTTAGCAAGGAGCTGTTGGTTAACTTTCCAGAGCACTGCCATCTGGTGGATGAAACGACTGAGGTGTGGGACTGCAGCTTGCAGTGGCGTAGCTAGCCACTTTGCTGCCCGTGGTGATCTCTGCCTTTCCCGCCCCACGGCGTCTGTAATAGCGGGGGGGGGGGGGGTTTGCTGGCGATAATCCCACCAAACGCATGGAAGAGCAGGAGGGGCTTAGCACAGCCCCCAAAAACTCATGCTACCTGGAATGACAGCCCCCCCCCCCTCACTGGCAGTTAGTAGTTTGAGAGGTGAGGACGTTTCTAGGTGGGGCCTCCACTTGTGTCTGTCCCTGATTACTCCTTCAGTTGGGCTAATGACAGACAGATGCAAAATCCTTACACCTCATTGTGCTTCTGTTTTGGGTGTTCCAGGCTGTAGACAGCCCAGTGCTACCTGCTGAGAGAAGCATTGGTTTACACATAGATCATGTCTGGTGGGTAACCTGAGGAGGACACTTGAAATTCCTGCCTGACAGTCAGTCTCACAGAGGTGAGGGGACATCAACCTGAATTCTACACTTTCTGCTGGTGGAGATGCAGAATTGTCTGAAGCACCTAGAAGCCTACCTGCTTACTGGGAGAGGAAGCAGTCTGCCTGGGCCCCTAGGAGAGACTGTCAAGGAGGAAAAAGCTCCAGCATGTCCCCGGTGGCTGAAGGACAGCTGCTCAAGAGTGAACTAGGAGTAGGAGGCAACTATGTTTTGAGGGCTCCCTGGTTTCTAACCTGGGTTCCCAGTGTGAACCACACCTGCCATGATCACCAAAGACACGGACAGAGACTGCAATTGTTGACATCACCATATGCCCGAATGAGAACTGCAACTGCCTTGATCATGTAGGTCCAGACATGAGGCTGAAACTGCAGTGATCAAAATAGGCTAGGCAGGGGGGCTGCAACTACTGTGACCAGTGTAGACCCGACCTCGGCTCCACCTTTCCTCTGGTGTGATTGGGACCCCAACTGCCATCGTGGGCCCACTTGTGCTGCCACTCCCCTTGGCCCAGGTAAGCCCTATTGTTGAGCAACCACCTGAGACATCTGTGGTTAAGTCTGAACCTATGCCAATGCCGCAGACTCAAGAGTGTGAGGCCGGGGTGGTGCTTAGATGGACGCAGACTGCACCTGGCTTCTCCTATGGACTAGGAAATGCTTACTGAAGCCCCACAGAGAGGCACAGAAGGGCTGCCCAAGCCGTACAGAAACTCATGCATACATACCCTGTACACTGTGGAGCTAAGTCTTGAAACTGAGAATGCATTTCACTGTGAGAGAGAATAGGCTGCACCTAAGCTTGAGCCACGCTATTACCTATTTTCCCAAAAAGTGGGGAACACAGTAGCTAGAGGGCAACCCGTGAGGGTCTAGTGTAGGGATCAGAAGGGATTAGCGGCCTCAAAGGAGCGTCATACCGAGGACATTAACTTGTATAATAAATTGGAGTGTGTAGTATTTAATGCAACTGCGTGAGTAAAAGTAGTTTGAGTTGAGCTGGACATTGGAGCTATAGTGTCTGTTGGTTGATTGTTGAGTGTTGAACCTCAGCATCCTACATTACTTCCCTTCGCAGCCTGTCACTGCTTTCCCTCATGATCCTGACAGTCAAGTGTGGAAGGAGTTTGTTAGATTTGGGGGTCTCTGGTTGGCACAGGTTGGTACTTGTGACAAGCAGGGACCCTCTCCTCTATTCAGGACAAGGGGATCACCCTCTCAAAATAACCCCTGCTCACCCTCTAGGTAGCTTGGCGCGAGCAGTCAAGGATTATTTCAGAGGCGTTGTAGGTTAAGCATTTGTGACCACATACAGTAACTTAGTGACAACACCACAAATGGACACCACGCTCGTATTATATCGAAAATAATTTAGCTTTTATGTAAGACTTAGCACAAGACCATATAACGACAAGAATAATCCATAATACTGTCAGCAATAACGAGTTCGGGTTTTAAGAATGCTTATCTTAGAGTTCTGTGCACTTCGCACCCTTTGTCTGGCTCTCACGGGGGAAAAAGGCCCGGAAGAGTCTAACCGGCGCAGCGGACGCTTCGGTCTGATGTGCACACAAATGCAGGGTGAGTTGTTCACAGTACCTTAATTGGATGTGTCCGGCACGGACGGAACGATGTGAAAGAAAGCTTTGTACGCGGTGATGTCCTCCTGTCACGGTGCGAGCTACGGCTCGTAGACGTCCTCAGTGCGGGTCAGTTGGAACTCCGAGCCGTGTTGTTGGAGGGGATGGTGCCTGGTGCGGTGCGATCTTTTTACGTTGCAGTGTACGAGCCGTACCTTGGGAGTAGGCGCTTGTCAGTCCTTAAGTGCGGGGCGAGGCGTACTCCATCTGTCAGCGCGATTGCAGGTTTGACATCTGCGGCAGGGTGCGCGGTGATCAGTGCGGCTCGAAGGGGGTGAAACGAAGTGCGGTGCGTGGTCCCCCTGTCACGGTACGAGCTACGGCTCGTTGACGGCGCTTGTGCGGGTCGTTGGGCTCAGAGTCGCGTTGCTTGAGGCGGACGGCTTGGCACAGGGTTTCACCGAGGTCTAGTAGATCCTACGAGGCGCACACAGCTCCCTGCCTCAGTGCTACAGGGAAAACAGCGTTTCCAGCAGCTCTCATCAAGGCGGGTGAAGTCCACTGGTCCTGGGACTTCGTTCAGGGGGCAAGCTCACTCACAAGCCCTTGGAGATCTATGGCACAAGTTAAAAATAAAGTCTTTCTCCTCTCCTTCAGCAGCAAGGCAACCACTGCAGGCCAATCCCCCAGGTCAGGGACAGTATTCCTCCTTCAGCTTTCCCAGTTCCTTCTCTTCCGGCAGAGGTTTCTTCTTGGCAAATCTGGATCTAATTTCTTGGGAGTAGGGTCCCAATACTTATACCCCTAATTCCTTTGTTCCTCTGGGGTAGAGGGGCCTTTGCCCAGCCAGAACCAGTTCCTGAGCACTTTGTTGACATGTCTCTGACTTTCCATTCAGGGTGCAGGGCAGAGACATCAGACGCTCCACAGGAGGTGGAGCCAGCTTTGTGGTGGCAGAGCACAGCTCTATTCAGAGTCCAGGTGTACTATTCCCACCCATCTGGATGTAAATCTCTCAATTCACCACCAGGCTACCTAGCCCTGCCCTCTGGAATCCCCCAGCCCTGTCACTCACAGAAACCAGACAGCAGATACACATCATAGCAGAGGCGGGCTGAAATGGTTAGGCAAGCAAATACCAGCTTTCTAAACGTGGTATTTGCAAACACAGAATATTAAAATAAACTTTACTAAAATATGAAATTTTATTATTCTGAGTTCAGGCATACTAAACTCGAATTTCTACCATGTTCCCTGGGTCTGTTAGGATCATAGAATGTAACAATTCTAACAGCCCATTCTGGCCTATGAGAACAGGTAGCCTTGTAATAGTGAAAAACGAAAATGGCTGTAATTCACTATTAGGACATGCCACACACATCAGGGCTTGTCCTACCTTATGCTTACAATGCACCCTGCCCTTGGGCCTACCATAGGGGTGACTCACATGAAGTAAAGGGAAGGTTCAGGGACTGGCAAGAGGGTGCACTTGCCCAGTCAGCATGACAGTACCAGACTGCATGCAGGTTCTGCAATGGCAGACCTTAGACACATTTTACAAGGCTGCTTCCGTGGGTGGCACAACCAGTGCTGCAAGCCCACTAGCAGCATTTGGATTTACAAGCCCTGGGCAATCCTGGTGCACTTTACTGGGGTCTGACAGTAAACCCAATAAGCCAATCATGGAATCCAATCAATATAGCAATTTACACAGGGAGCACTTGCACTGTGGCACTGGTTGGCAGTGGCACAGTGCTCTGAGCAGCCAACACCAGCAAAACATATGAGGCACAGCAACAAAAAGTGTAAGGGAGACTCACGCCAAGGTGCCAGGCCTAACAGAGTTGTACTCAGCTCAGTTTGCAGAGCCAGTGTAGGGCAAATGACCTTAATTCCCACAGTTGAGGCCCAGTCATATCTTCTTGCCTCAATAGCACCCCAAATGGGGTCTGACAGAAAGTACAAACAGATGCACTGACGTGAAAGGTGCCAGTTCTGAGACTAACCACAGTTTGTCAGCAATTACATTCAACAGAATATTTTGCAAAAGTTTGCTAGGTTATTCATTTAATGCCACTTTGAACCTTTAAAACACTCCATAATACTAGAAGATACAATGACCATTGTGAATTGCGTGGAGTTTCAATACTACAACAGTTTCTAAAGGCCATAAATGTGGATTCCCTGTATAAGAAATACCACAAGAATAGATTCTGTTGGCAATTAGGCAGCTTCTAGACACAGGACCACAGCACACTGAGTTCTGAATGAATTCATAATTGCATATTAGGTACACAGACCTTATCGTATTTACGTTTGGTCAATTTTTTAAAACTGAAAAGAATCCGAAAAAGTTGCATAAGAAAACCAAGCAGTACACTACACAACAAAACTTCATGTGTGAGGTTATCCAAAAGTTAACTTGCAAAGTGCAGGAATTCGTCATGGTATCACAACACTGACCCATTTGAACCCCTACATAGAGGAGCACAGAGACTTGCTTATGATGTGTGCCCACCTCTAGAGAATAAGATCTAGAAAAGTACACCCAAAAAATCTGTTTGTCAATATGATGGGACTGTTTACGGACAAGATGGTTTTTGTTATGATAACATTCAGAGCTGTCTGTGGCTTATCCTAACACCCACCTGTTGAATAATTATATCTCCATGGCTTGAAACTCTGCAGGTGTTTTAAGTTGATCTCAAGCTCCTTCACTTCTACGGTGAAGATCTTTGACTTTGGTAATGTCCAATGGCGTCATCGTTCAGAGTAGGGAACCTGCTGAAAGCCCCTGCTTTCCCTTTGCTGATGTACTGGTGAACAGAGTGGTCAGTATCACCACGCACAGCAACCTGGGGGAGAAACAGGGATAAGGAGTAAGAGGAAAAATCCTAGACTGAAGCTTACTCTCAAAGACTTCATCTGTTTCAAGGGACGGCACAACTTTGGGAATACTTTCACAATATGCACCTCTCAATGGGAAGGTGTGAGTGACCAATGAAAAAGAAATACAACTATCTCATGGCTGCCTTATTGCTTTGTTCTAGTCACTAGGTGGTAGAGCTTAAAGCTAAAGGGAGAAAGTCTACGCTGGATAAAGCTACCATGTTTTAGGCCCCTATCCAACATTACTTCCCTTAGCAGCCTGTAACTGCTTTCCCTTATGACCCTGACATTCAAGTGTGGAAGGAGTTGTACTTAGCTCAGTTCAACAGCAGGTCTGGGACTTTCATCAAGTGTAGGGTTCCTATCTAGACTGCCTGGTGGAACAATGCAGAGTACCCTAAGTGGAGGTTACAATTCCTTCATTGAGGTAACCGGTGCATAACACAAGGTCAAGATCTCAAGCTGGTGGTCCCTGGGATGGTTGAATAATATAGTAAATCAACTGACCACAGCAATAGCTCAAAGGCTATATATAATACATACGAAAGGAGAAGGATACATGGCCATATGCGGGTTAAGACAGTCAAAGCTGTACTTTGTGATTATCCAAATAGTTTGATATCACTCCACACTCATGAACACAAAAAAACACACTCTCGTGTAATTTGGTTAGACAAACCACAGTTGTGCAGAACACACTTACCCAATAATGCCATTGAAAAATTCTGTTATGGGGCTGGAGGCCAGAGGAGCCTATAGATATTAGCTTAGCGAAACGTATGCAATGTAAAGATGTTAAAACCATAACATAAAAAGGGTTGTTGGAGAAACATGAAGTTGCATGGATCCCCGGCTTACTTCATTCCCAAGCTCCCCTTGCTAATGCACCTAATGGTTGTTGCCACAACCCAGAGTTACACAGGACGCATGCTTTAAAATGCTGGAGTTCTTCCACAGTGATGTTGTGTAATTGCATAAGATGCCACCACATAGATGGTACGGTTGCCACATCTCAGGAATATGAATATGAAAAAAATGCTGGGGACTTTCTAATTCACAAACAAATTCAATAAAGCCTTGTATCATATATAAACTTGAATTTTTGCTATGGTGCTAAAAAGAACATTTAACATTGTATGCACTGATCTATATGTGGGCAAATCCCTTGTCTACGTTCAAGACCCTAGGAGCTCCCTTCTCAACTGATGGCTTACCTGGAGTGTTTTGGGAAAATGACTGGACTGAAAGTCAATTGGACTTAGTAATGTATAGTTCCCCTACACCTCAGAGCAAACAGAGTCAAGTGGGACCTCATAACGCCCAGCTAAAATGGAGGACTGATACCTTCATGTATTTGAGAGTGAATGTATACAATGAGGAGGGCAACCTCATTGATGGTAACTTGGAGAGGGTGCTAACTTCTGTATGCCAGTCCTTTGAGTTCTAGGGTGGCATCCCGCTTTCACCCATAGGCCAAGTAGCGACCTCATGTACTTCTTTGCAGATTACAGGTATTCCCTAATAAGGTATTTTTCAGGAAAATAAATGCAATTCTAACTGAACTAATCTGGGGATCTCATGGTAGGAGTATGGTGCTGCATTAAACATAGCAGCAAATGACGAAGGGTGGTCCCGAGGTACAGAACTGTGAATTATAATACACAGCTGCACAATTACAATGGCTGATGGACTGCCTGGGATCTGCAACCAATCCTGAGAGGGCAGATTTGACAAGTGACCTAGGTGGGGATTCCTTCTTGATTGGCTGCTGGGGCCCATTACAGACTTGCTTAGATAGTGAACAAATGCTGACATAAATATGCAAGTGAGCATGGACAGCCTCACTGTATGCCCTCCCACTACTCTTAAGATCCCTGGCTGAGATGAAAGCTGTGGCACAGGGACATAACAAATAGGTGTGGACTGAGGTGGGGGTAAGGCTGATGGAGCATTTATATGAAGATAGTACCACAATGGATAGTAGTAGTAGTAAGACAAAAAGTGTGTGCGGCTGTACATTTAATCTTTAAGGATCTCAGCAATTTATATATAAGAAAGGGTGTGGCTAATAGATAGACATGGTGAAACATAGCCCAGCTCCAGTACCAATTAAACTAGAAAAATTGGCCATAGTGAAAGCCATATTATGTCATCATTGAATATATGTTTGTATTCATTCAGTTCGTATAGCCAGCAATTTGTTTCACAGAAGGATAACCTTACTAGCTTAGAGGAAGCAGTGATGCAATTTCTCAATGATTGTCAATTTGATATTATCCTCACTAGGCCCTTTTTTACAGAAAATTCAAACTTATTCTTGTTTTACTGCATCTGATGTTTCTGTAATGCCCACTAATATGTATTTAGATCTTCTTGGTAGTCATACAAAGATAACATAGTCCACCAAAACGCTCAATCATGTATACGTTTTCATTGTTAGTTAGTATGCTTCTAAGTTCCAGACAGAAAGTCAGACCTACTTCAAATGTATTCTTATGCTCAGAAAAAGACAGATAATTCAAGTTGCCACATCGATGATGTCCAAACATTGTGTGTTCTCTGACTGGAGTATTAAGAAGAGATTCTCTGTTGTTATTTTGTGTTCTATTTCTTGTGCTTTGGCTCATGTTGATATGGTATTTTTTCTCATTAAGGGCCTGATTTAGATCTTGGTGTTACTCTCATCCTCCCTCTGTGCCTGAGATTGCAAGTATGCCGTCGAGCTGACGGATTCCCGTCCGCCCTATTTAGACATGTGCTGGCTGATCTGCAGTCCATGTTCACAGGTTGTTTCCTATTGTGCAAGCCACTCACCACTGTAGAATGGACGGACTCTTCTTCTGGCTAACATTACTCAGTTACCTTCAGGGTGGCGGGATTCCGCAGAGCTATTTAGATTTCACTGTTGTACTCGTGTTGTCCTAGTGACAAATTGCTGATGGAGGTATTCTGTGACAACACATTCAACATAATACTATTCCAGTGGCTTTTGGATGGATGCCAGCATCGCACACCTGATGTGTTTTGGTTAATTGTTTTAACCTGCATACTATAAAACACACTCCATTTCCGACCATGATCCTTTGCCATTTCACAGCAGCACAGCATTGTTCCAGAGCAATTTTTCAGTGAAGTCAGGTTGTTAGTTTTTGTTTTCCCTGTTTCTTGTTCCTTTCACATTTTTTTTATTATTTATCATCTTGTGGATTATTACAATCATTTGTCATTTCAGAATGGCAGGGAGGATAAATCAACGTTTTACTGAGGGAGAATTGTCAGTCACGGCGGATGAACTTATAAGAGTAGAGCCACAATTCTTTGGAACCAAAGTCCAAAATACAATAATATCTCGAAAAAGTCAAATGTGGGCCACAATAGTTGACAGAGTGAATGCTATAGCAAACAACCTAAGCACACAGGAGGAAATAAGAAAGAAGTGGAATGACCTGCGGCGGAGAGTCCATTTCCTTGCCTCTAAAAGCACCTGGAGGCCCAGAGGACTGGTGGTGGTTCTCCCAGCCCCCCCCCCCTTACAACTCTTTCCCTGGCGGGAGAAGGTCTTGCAGATCCTATATTCTGAAGGCTTGACAGGAATCCCTGGTGGAGTGGAGACTGGTAAGTAATATTTTTGAATATGCCACTAAACCTAAATGTCAATTTTCATTTTCATTTAGCAGTTGCTAATGTGTACTGTATCTTTTTCAAACATAGAAACCCATGTTTCAATATTTTTCACTCAAAATATTTTTGGGCTTGATCATGAGTCTGGCAGTCTTTGACCACCAGACTCGCGGTGGCACTCCTACGGCCGCCGTATTATGAGGCAGCCATTCGGACCACAACCACTGTGCCAGCTGCGCCAGGGCAACGGGTGGTGCAGTCCAGTGGACAGGAGTATACAATATGCAAGGTGGGACTGCCGCAGTCTGCTGCGTGCATATTACGATTTTCCCCACCACCAGCCTTTTCCTCGTGGCGTGCCTGCCAGGAAAAGGCTGGCAGTGGGGAAACAAAGGGGGCTCTGGGGCCCCTATGCCCCCACCACCATGGGGATGCATTCAGGGGTGGCAGAACATATGCCCCCCTGTTTGCATGCACCCCAGGTTGCAGCACAGCATGGACTTCCCAGTCCATGCTATGCTGGAACTGCTTTTGCGTTCCCATTTTAGTGCCCTATTTTGTGGCACCGCTGTGGGAACGGCAAAAGAAAAGCCTACCAGACATGAGTTGAACTCATAATTTGGCAGGCAGACCATGCACGGCTTTGGTGGTGCTCTGCAGGCACAAAGTCGATGCAGTTCCGCCAAGGTCGTATTCAGGCCCTACGTTATTTGTAGTATTATTGTTGTTTCTCTCGGTTTACTAATTGTTCTTAAGTGTTGTCAATGTGTGTTTCTCGTCATGTTATTTTAAGTTTCCATTTGGCTTGTCTCTTTCTTTGTCAGAATATATTTTGTTGAGTTTATGATTACAGGTTTCAATCTCTATTGAAATTCACTTGATGTTATGGTGCAGGTAAGTGTTTTTTCACCTAATAACATATTACATATATGTGTTTTATATTGGAAATGTTTGCTAATTTCCACTGCATATATTTCAATAGGTATGTTCAACCTACAATTTTTCTAGTGTTCTGAATGTTTATTTATTGTATGCTGAATCAAATTTTCTAATGTTTGTCATGTTGAACGCAGATAAGAAGTTCTTTTGATAATAAATGTACTTTGGAATGGTTATATGATGACTAATGCTATTTATCCTTCTAAGTTGTGTAATTTACAGATTTTTACATCCTAGGCCTTTGAATGCTTTATTTTGCATTTCTCATCTCTCCTGGGCTGTGTTGAATGTTTGCTTAATTTTATGTATACTACCTAATTTCTTTCCTCATTTCAGACATTATTTTACCTGCTTTTTAGAAGTAGTTTGGTCTATAATTTAAATTCTTCTTGTAAGTTATTATAATACAACTGAAAGATATATTCATCACATAAAATCACTTCTTTCCTTTTAGGTTGCTTCTTTTTTTCCTACAAACTCATTTGATGTATCACCCACATTATTAAAATATTTTTGATCTTAATTTATAATTGGACAACCATCTGCCACTGCTGCTGATGATACCTCCACTCCAGAGCAGGAAGAAGCCTTTAGTGTGGATCCCGCCCCTGCAAATGTGGATAATGAGGAACAGCCTGGTTCATATAGTCTTGATGGGCAGACAGCTATAGTAAGTCTCACTCAGCCCACACCTACACCTGTCATCCCAGCTGTTCTATCACCTCAGCCTCTGGTTGCCTCCACTTCCTGTGTCTAAAGGAACATCACCCCAATCGTATGCCCCCCAGTCAAGGTGGCTGTTGAATCAACACCTCCACCTCCAGTCCAGCCAGGATCGAGTCGAATGGGGCACACTGAGTCAAGGACTTATGGTAGTGGGAATAGGGGCCATGGGAGGGAATCTGTGGGCCAGCAAAGTGAGGTTACCTGGTGTATTGTCACCCAGGCCACCATCGACCAAGTCTTGGGAGCCCACAATCAGTCCCAAGACATGGTGGGCCAGGTACTGACACAGCTCCGGGAGATGAAGCAGTTGCAGAGGAGCACAATGTTCAGATGGAATATCTTAACTCAAATTTGGGTACCCTGACAGAGGTGCTCCATGATAAATGTATCCATACGTGCAGGGCTTTTCCAGCAACATCTTCCCCTTTCTGTGGTCCAACAATATCTGGGCCTTCTATAATCACCTCTGCCACAGAAACGGAGGCCCTGTCACAAGAGAAACCACCTGCACTCCCCTCAGTCCCTGCAACTGAGGATTCACTAGTCCCCCTCAGGAGGGGACGGTCAGCCACACTAGTAGGAGAGGATGGCAAGACACCCCCTCCCCAAACCAGCAAGAGACACAGAATAAAATTTGCTCCAGTGTGTGACTACCATCCACTTTGTATACTGTTTTCTGGCCTCATTTATCTTTTTTATGCCAGTTGTATTTTGGACACTGGATTAAACAATTTTGGCTCTTCAATATTAGTTTCATTCACCATGATTGACTTATCATGTTATTTATTTGTTTTTTTGCTAACATTCTTTTCTACTTCAATTGGTTTTGTTTATTAAAAAAACAACAAAGAAATACAAAGACAAGTGTTATATTTCTTATCTCAATTTGTTCATATTTTTGTGTTCCATTCTACAATATAAATCGTTAAATAAAAATAGGTTGTTAAGTCATAATTAAATTCCATGTAGGTAATATTTTCATTTTTTTTTAAAGTAATCAAAAGAACAAAATACACAAATTCCAAATGATTATATTTTTTATAGGAATAAAGAAATGTATCTCATATTTTCCATATACACTATAACTAGGCCTCCTGGTTTTATGATATTTATTTTGTAACATTTCTGTCTTTATTTGTCTATGCTTATTTTTTGCCTTTTTTACTGGTATTTTTCCATAATTATTTTGTGTTTTGAGGATAAACGGAGTCGTAAAATGGCACATTTCCGCAGTTATGTAACTGATAAACATGCACTCTTTCACAACTTGCCTGCTCTGAGTGAGGAGGAGGAGGAAAAAGGAGGATGTGTTCCCCCCTTACGTTTCTCCTCTCCTATATTTGCAGACACCGATGGGCCTGGCTTGAGATACCCTTGCCGGTCCCTTTAATCAGCTCAGCTTCTTAGACGCCAGCCCGTCCCACGAGACCCGATTAGACATCTTATCTGTTCCTAACCCCTATCAAACCTAAGCCCACTCCTCCCAAGAAAAGATCCTTGAGGTGCCTCCTCTGTGCCCACTAGACGCCCTTTCCTGAGGAGGTTACCCTTTGGCAGTTTGTTTAGGAGGCAAATTCTGGGCAACAATCCCACAGGCTGTTGCTGTGTACCGTGTTTCTACCCCCTTTATGATTTGTTTCAAAATAAAATATTTGAGGAAAGTATCTAACTTATTAATAAAAAATTTAATTTGTATGAAGTTTGTCCTGACATTATTACTAATTTACAAGTCATTGATTATTAACAATGTTATTGATAAACATGTGATATCTATTCTTCCTTCAATTTCAAACAGTAAAGACAAAAGCCTTTTTAAATGACATATTTATACAGTGCAAATCTAAGTGAGAAAAATATTTCCATGAACATAGAAATTTGGGTGCAAGCATTCAGCATAATGATAGGCACACCAAAGAATAACATAAAAAAATAAGTGTTGAGACAGGTGTGTTTATTTGAACTTGAAAAGTAAAAGTAAAAAAGAGACCTCCTCATCATAGAAATACAAAGCAAAATATGAGACTTGTCCATGTCTGCAGATGTCAGTGATATCACTAACCTACATGCTGAAACCCTGACAAGGATTGCAAACAGAGTGGTCAAAAAATCTGAAAAGGCATAAAGCCAAATGGCCTTATGGGTCTCAAAGGAGCAAAATGACAAAACTCCACATTTATGTTCTTCGACGATATATATATCTTGGAGGTAGATGCATATAAAGTTAAGTATATTAAACTTATACTTTTCTGTATATATCTTCATTATATTCTGGTATTAGTATACTTGGTATGATATTTTGTCTAGTTGATATTAAAATCTTGATGTTTTTGTAGGTCACTAATGTTGCACTGCATATGTGGAGTTGCTAGTTGAAACCTACAGTTTACTGTGGCAGCTGACTATAGAATAAGACAGGGGGCAGTTTTTTCGTACCCATGGAGGGGTAAAGGTATACAATCTATGCCCTTTAAATCTTCACAGCCTCTCATACCTGCAGTCCTTAGCTGCCACATGTGTGTGGTATATGGTAATCTGTAAAGTCTTCTCAAGATGTTGGTTTCCCTGTGGGTTACCTCCATCCTCTGTGAAAATTACATACTTACATGTCCTTTTTTTCTTTGTCAGTGTGCCAACATTTTAGTTGTCTACTAGTTTTGGGGTGTATATATGATTCTCATAAGCT
This sequence comes from Triturus cristatus, assembly GCF_964204655.1. Taxonomy (NCBI): domain Eukaryota; kingdom Metazoa; phylum Chordata; class Amphibia; order Caudata; family Salamandridae; genus Triturus; species Triturus cristatus. The sequence goes on from NC_140591.1 coordinate 723,129,227, forward strand.
AAAGTAGTTCCCTTCCAACAAAACATCCTGAAAAGTTTGGGCATGTCTGTCCTCTACCTGCCAGCCAGGAAAGAATAGAATGCAGTAAGATGCACTTACACATGATTGCAAAAAGATTTAGAATTTTGAAGAAAGTTAATGGTTTGCTTCCCAGTGGTACCCCTAGGATAAATGCTGTCCCCTCAAACTAGTACTTTATAGTTTGTGTGGACATTGTAGGGACTCTGTGCACCAGCCCACATAGGTTATGTAGTTGTACCAGGAGATGGCCTTGCTTTCACTGTTTTACCTCTCCAGCCCACGACCAATTGTGAATACTGGGGAAGCTTTACTGTGGTCGTCACCTTGGAAAAAAAGTGACTCTGTACTGTCATTTGAGAGGAGAAGGCCTTCAGCAAAGAGAAAAGCAACAGCACCAAGTTTAATGGGCTGAAGCCCTCCATGATGAACAGCCTGAAAATAAAAGCCACCCAGGGGTCATAAGGTTCTAGCAGCCCAGCTGAGGAAAGGAGACACAAAATTCAAGGTGTTGAAGACCTGCTTTCCAGAGCTGCAAGTGTGGTGAGTCTGCACCATCCTTTGACTCGCGGTGCCATCAATGTCCCAAGGCCAACTCATATCTAGCCAGAGTTCTTCCTTTTTCATTCCAACGTTGGGGTCCATTTGGCTGTGGCCACTTACCCTGGTTGTGGCATTGTTTAAACAGTTGGTCTAGCTCTAATCAATTCTGAAGCTAAACACTTTTAAAATCTGTCTGTCTATAAATTAGTTCCAACTACAGGTTCTAGTGCTTGCTCCCCAATGTGTGGTTGGCTGTGCCAAATGAAAATATTTATCAGTACTGGTCATTTGAGGGCCATAAGCTCAGTTATAGCCTGTGAATACCCTTCTATGGATTGTGAGGCGTGTATCAGAAACGTTTTAAACTGTGCTCCTAAACAAGTTTAAGCTGACAAGTACCTAATTGCAAAACAGTCTATTTCGTGAAAAACCTTAAAACAGAGTACACCAAAACTGTTTTAAATACATCTCACTTGGATTCAAACTTGATTGAAAACTATGAACCAGTTGCAGGATTCTCTTTTGTGGCAAAAATAATTAACAGATGTGCCTCACAACTGAATAGTAACCTAGTGGAGGTTCAGGCAGGTAAAAGGTAGCTTTCTAAATGCTATGTTTCCTAAATCTATTTTAAAATCTATCATTATCATTAAATTGGATTTTTAATATTAAAAATAGTCCCTGGAGGACTGTTGTAGCCATTTCTTGTCAAAAGTTACAGATTAATGGGTATAACCTGTACTTTGACATTTTCCCGGAGTCAGCTTTAGCCCTGCTGTGGAAATAGTTTTTGGGGTCTAGTCACTTGAGGCACATGCCAATTTAAATGTACATAAACATTCCACTGTTGAACATTAGTCACCCTACCTTGTGGACAACTAAGGGTTTTAGGGATACAAAGAGAAAATGTATTATGTGTCAGTCTTCTTTGACCTTTGTTTAGTCTTAATGTTAATTAACAGTTGAGCCACTGGATTTCTTGGCAGTGTCAGCTTTATTTCAATTTTTTTAACAAGAATAATTTCCAAATGAGTTGAGAGACAGCATTTTGCCTGTGCACATAAAAGTCATATTTGGCTGGCTAGCAATGGTGTAGTCTTGCCTGTGGGTTCTGTGACTGTTTGTTATTGTTTTTTGGTGAAACGGGTATGTGGTGTGCAACCTTGATTGAAATGTTTTTGCTAAGTGTTTGATAACCCCATAAGTGTAGGGGGAAAACTTCACGTCCTCTCCACTATCTCACCACTGTAAAAGATGTAATTGTCTCCTCTTTCTGAGGGTGTGAGAAACATTTTGTGCTTGTGCCACGCCATGATCCCCAAGCAGGAATACGCGACTAGACACAATGGATTTTTTTTGTAAAGTCAGCACATGGCCATAGGGCTAACCCTTCAAAGGGTGCAAATTTATTGTAAGAAATGTTCCTTCTATGGGTGGCAATCGATCCCCGACACCACCCAATCGGCTTCCCCTCAGGAAAGGGAAAATATTTATCTGTCATTTTGTTTTAGCTGAGTACATGTATGTGAGGCTTTTCTGCCACCTCCAGGCACATATATTAGCAAGATGGGCACTAATGGACAAGTTCTTACTTTCTGCTCAAATCACACACACAGCATTCTCAGTCCATTTACATTTCTGCAAGTACATCTGCATTCTACCTCACACACAGTAATTGAGGAAAATCGTTTCATATCGGAAACAGACATGGTGTCTCATAGGATTACTGCTGCCCAGGTCTTAAGGCAAATAATGGAAAAGAGCACTAAGGCCACTTCTGATACTGAGAATGCCTCTAAGGCAGAGAATCATTGATCAGAATCTGGAAGTGATTTTTCAGTTGGAGGAGTTCTATCGGATGAAGCTTCTCTTACAAGGAATTTGAAGAACATGGTAATATAGCACAGCAAGGTAGTTGTGATATCCCTTCCCAGTACAACCTATGACACTGAGGCAATGGCAGTGTCAAGCTGGTACCACACATAGCACAGCTAGAGTGCTCACTTGACAGCCCTTTAATATATTCCAACCTCTAATTTTTTGTTGCCCATTGACTACTTCTAACTATTTGTGGCTGTTGTGTTCTTTGTGGACATTGTGCAGTATACAAATGTGTGTGCCAAACAATGGGCTCCCACTTCACTTGGTGAGGTGAAAACAAATTGCGGCCTTATGGGAATGTTGTGCAAGTCATCAATAAAGTCTTCATTATATGCTCTTGCAGTTTGGGCAACACTCAGCTTCCCATCCATCATGAGAAAATATCTTTTTTGATTCTGCAGCACATGCTGTATGTCAATGATAACTCTGCAGCATGCCCCTGGACCATTGAGACCATGACTGGTTGTTCAGGATTCAACTTGTTGAAGAACATTGCCATGTTTTCTAAGATTTATACTCAAGGGAAATCTATAGCGTTTGATGAGTCCTCGATCCTTTACAAATGGCGGCTGCTGGTCAGGCAGTGAGTATTAAAAACAGAGCTCAATACAGCATCTACGTTTATATGCTGTTCCAAAGTTTCAGTGCAGCCTAAGAGTATATACTGGGAAGGACTCCAGGATAAAACATTTATGTAAACAAGTTATATACAGGAATAGAGCTTTTCAGCAAGTTGCACAATGAAAGGGGCTGTGGCTTTTACTACAGTTCTTAGTCACTAAAAATAATTCTCTCAGGAGCTTGTTTGTAAAAAGGTTAAAAAAAGACATTCCAGTGCTTTTCATTCCTAGCCATGAAATCCTGATGCATGGTACATATAGTTCATATGCTGACTACAATTCATGATGGGAGCACTTCTCTATTCAAGGTTTGTAGTTAGTTGGCAGACGTGCACAATCCAAACTGTATACTTGATTATAAAAGGAACAGATGGAACTGACAACTATCCAGCTACTTCAACCAAATGATGTGACTGCCAAACCGTACCTAAGGTATAAGAAGTTGTCTATACACCTGATCCATTTGATAACATGCAATGCATATGTTGCCTTTTGTCAGACTGCAGTGGGAAATCTGGTCTCCTTCCTTAACTCTGAGTTGGCTTTTATTGTTTGTCTGACTGCTGTAGAATCAGTAGCCTCTGCTTCACCTGTTGTTGAGGACACTGCAAGCCTGCAGGATCAACAGTTTGCAGTCCTCACTCCTGCAATAGAGAAGAAGAGTAAAACATATTACAGATTAGGGTTTGTACAAAGCAAGATAATAGTGAGTAGAGTTGTTACTACTGTCCCCAGTGTCCATCTTAGCCAGGTATGTGCATCCCAACTTGCTTAATGTTATTACATGCACAAGTGAAGTTCTGGGAAACTAGCTGAAGTGCAGCTGTCAGTTTAAGAGTTAGAATGTGAATTTTAGTGTGCATAAATACATACCTTCCCTGACACAATACATGACTTTTCTATGCAGTCTTTCAAATTGTTCCATCCAAGGAGCTGATTACGATCTCAGTAGGAAAGGCTCCAAACGGGATCTGGATTAAGCAAATCCGATTTGGAGCCTATGTTTACGAACGAATCGTCCACCTTTCTGGATGACGAAGTACGATGCAATGAAGCTGTCCTTACTGACCGAATCGGTTTCAAACGCAATTCAGTCAATCCGAGTCATTTGGAGCCAAATCGTGCAGATCAATGGGGACGGTTTCTGAACGAGCGAGTACGATGACCGATTCTGACAGCTGTACCGACCTGGTTTTGACAAGACAAAACGGCCGTGGGTATTGGACTTCGGGGGCCTATAGCATGCCCCCCTTCACCCAGGGCCCAACTAATTGGTTGCAGGGGCGGAACTCATGGGTCCCCCCTTTCCATGCATGCACAGTGTGGCGGGCCTCATGGGGTGCCCGCCTCAGGGTGCACGCTTTTCCCCACCCACCCCTTTTTTCAATGGGAGCCTGTGTTCACGGTGGGTACACAGGCTCCTATTGAATTTAATGGGAGTCGGACTGCACCGAGTCCGTACACATACGGTCACATCGTACTCGGTCGGTGGGACTCCTGGAGTGCGATTCGTTCGGAAAGCATTCCCAACTCAAATCAGTGGGAATGCTTCCCAAACGAGATCATAATTGCCCCCTAAGTTGGAAAATCTTTCAAATAATTGTCATCCAAATATCAAAACAATTACTAGAACACATGAATGTTTTTCTTCCCAAATTAGATAGGATACATTTTGTCTTCAGTGACTCTAATAGGTACGTATTGGTCACACTTGTGGTCAGCTTGCCACTTTCATTCTCCATCAAGGCATGGCGGATCATCCATCTGCTGCATTGAAAATGCATTTCAATCAATGCATTGCACAAAACTGGATGGGACAGGCTGCCAATTAGTGACAGAGTACTCTGTCCACCGAACCCCAAGATCCTTAGTCTTTCTGGAAGTGCTTTCTAGGGAACCTACTAGAGTTTACTACAGGAACTTTACAACAGTTTTCAAATGTAGATATGCTCAAACTGTCTGAGGTATGGGTCAACAGGACATCATTGGAACCCCCCCCAACTTGTTACCATGCAGGGGAAGAGTCGAATTTATGGATTTAGCACAGTGAGTGTGAAAGATAAGTCCTCCTTAGTCAATGCATGCCAGACATGGGGATGGCCTAATAAAATTTCATCTAGTAACTCAGAAATAGACAGAGACAAAGCTTAACTTAGACTTATTGTCATAGGAATTTATGTAGGTAGAAAGCAGATGGTGGAGGTAGGAGAGACACACAGATCACTACACCCATCACTACACACAAAGGTCATATGTGTGGCTGGCTTGCTGCCTTCATTCCCCATCAAAATGTGGCAGATGTCTGCGGCATTACAATTGCTGAACAGTTACGCTTTCCAGATATCATTTAAAGCAGACATTACCTAAGAAAAACCTACAGGTAATAAAATCAGTTGACCCAGTTTTAAAGACATGTCAGCAGTTGCACTGCTTTGACACTTGAGAAACATAAAGCAGTCCACAAGACTAGACAATAAGGGGATTTGTGTTTCGTAGTCATTTATCAATCGCGGACATAATATTGACACATATAATATCAAAACACAAAAATATTGAAAATATTATATTGATAGCAAAAATATTGACTTCTTATGCTTACCTAGTTAAACCACAAATATGAAGAACACAAAATCACTGTTAAAAATATCAGTTTGTAACTATATTGAAAACAAAAATATTGGATACAAAAATATTGCTACCTTTAAATAAAAATATAATATATCAAAAATATCCATAGCAAAATAATTAAATAATCACTAATAAATATATCAAAAACATTTTGTTACATAAAACACTTGCTTCAAATAAAACCAAAATATTTTATACACTTACTTAAAATAAATAGAAATATATAACATCGACAATATCTTTACTATTCACCCCTCAAAAATATAATTAAAGTTATACCAATACCACCCCAAAAAAATATTAACATCAACTACAAACATTTGAACTACAACCTAAATATTAATTAATAAATAAATGTATATTACCTACTGGTGGTCGCCAGTAGGTAGTTATAGTTTAGATATAGTTTCAATAGAAATAGCATTTTCTGACTTGGCTATATTTTTGGCACAGTGCAATAAATCTTCATGAAAGTTTCCCCCAAAAGTGTCAAGTTAGGTCTTATTGTGCATGTAAAGTTTCTGGGCGAACCGTCAAGCAGTGCCCGAGAGAAAGGGGGCTAAAAATAGTGTATTTGCCATGTTAATTCCCGTAGAGATTTTAGACACACCTACAGCCAGGACCACTGTACAGAATTACACCAAATTTGGCAAAAAGGAGGCTTTTGGTTCAAAAAGCATGCTTTTGTTCTTTAATGTAAATCTGTTCAATAGGTTTCAAGATAATAAAGGAAATCCAAATTTGTATATCTAGGGTGGCGAAGCCTACGTGAATAATGATGAGCTCATGCAGAGATCTACAGAGCTCTGATTGGCTGCCAGCACTTCAACCAGAAAGTGTTGGCAGCCATTTTTGGAGTCGGCTTCAGCTGAATACCAAAAAAAAAGCAAAGAAAAGAAAAGGGGGCAAGGTACAAATACCCTAAACCCTTATCCTTGGTACTGGAGTCGCACAGGGACCCTGCAGAAGAAAAAAGCATTTTTTTAAAAAATTCATGGCAACAATTTGTGACTATTTACAAATATGGCCGTTAATTTAAAAAAAAGACAAGCGCAGTCTCCCACGCTTGTTATAATTGTAGCCCGCGGGTGAGCCAGGTCTCTGGGGCATGCAGTGTTTATTAAAAATGATGAATGGGCACACTGGCCCCCTGCCAAGGCCTTAATAATGCCCCGGAACCACCACCACTCTGGGGCTAATGCTAATATTAAGCAGGGGCTGCGCCGATCCCACCCAGCACCGGGGACTGCCACTTCCCAGGGGCCAATTACTTTTTTTTTAAAGAAGGAGGGGGCCACATGACTCCCCTCTCAGGCCCTATATGGCCCCAGAGACCACCACCTCCCTGGGGCTGGCATGTGCAGGACTAAGGAGAGGTGCAGCGCAGCCCCCTTCCTGGAACCATATATGGGAGTGAGGAACACCACCCCTCAGGGCCGGCTCCTGCTATCCCCAGAGGTGTCCACCCTTGGGAGATAGGAGTATGCTTTTTCTTGGCCAGAGCTGTTACACCTCCCACCAAACAAAAGCAAACACTCCGATTACAGCAAGCGGAGCTGTCAAAATGCTTTAATTTGCTGGAAGCAGAGTTTTTATCTCTTCTACTGTCTTCAGACAAACGGTCAGAGAAAGAGATGAAAGCATTGCTCTTGCATGCAGGGAGCTGTATTTCCAATAGCTCCCTGCATGCAGGAAGCAGGGTGCAGGGAGCTAGGCTGAGACCACAGAGGCTTTGAGGTTTTCCCACGGGCCACAACATGCACACTGGGTGCCCTTGGTGGGGCTAGTGCAACCAGGGAGATGTGGCCTGGACCTGAGGGATGGGGTCTCTGAGCCCAAAAATGACCCAGGGCCCCTTCCCCATTACATTTTGACCAGGCCCTGGGGAATGGGGCCCCGGGGACTAAAATTGGCCCGGGGAGGGGGCTATGTAGCCCCCCTCCCCATTGAATCTCAACCAGGCCCGGGGATGAGGTTCCTGGGACCAAAATCGTCCCAGTGAGTGGGGCCCCCCTTGTGTAAAAGAAAAGGACCCTAACTTCTTGGGCTTAGAAAAGGCAAAGCAGGTGTGTTTCTTCTCATATTCCACATTGAAAAACAATGTGAGATCCTTAATGGAGGTGACTGCATCGTTGATCAATTGGAGTACAATCTCATCTGAGGTGACTGTGACAAGTGATTTCTTTCTCGTCGTTTCCTGGTGAGAGCATTGTCCATGATTCTCGCTTTTAATAACAATGAGTACGGAAATGCTCAAAAACATCTCTAAGCTCCACCCGTTTGGCCACGCCCGTTTTCCTTAGTAGAATGCAAAGGTCCTCCCACCTTTTACCATGCTGATGGGCAGCTTAACAAAAGGCTCTCAAGTTTTGGTGACACGTTATTGATGCAGAGGAATACAAGGACATCTCGACCAATCAAAATAAGCACTTACTTCATTTAGTTCAGGGGAAGTACCCCTGTTTGGTGGAGATTCACCTCTTTGTAGTCTTGTCGTCATAACTTGCTGAGGATTGACATTATCACAGATTTGTGGATGAAGACACTCGAGGAACAATCGCATTACCAAAATTACATGCACATTTCATTGTCCTTTATGCAGCTGTAGTGTAGAATATGCACAGACATTTACCCAACAAGGTACTCCTTACTAATTAACCAAATGAAAGTACTCCAGCTGGGTACACATTTCGTCAAAACTGGGGACTTTTCTTGGAAAAAATTTGTTCCAATTCTGGCCCTGGTGTTGATTTCACAGAAATTAAACCTCAACAAGAAGCACTTAGAAATATATACATATCAGGTGCCCCAGTTGAAATTCCACTTCAGTAAAGCAAAAACGATCCTAACTTTTTGGGTTTGATGAAGGCAAAGCAAGCGTGTTTCCTCTCGTATTCCATGTTGAAAAATCATATGAAATCCTTAATGGAGGTGAATTTGTCATTGATTTATTGGAGCACAATCTGATGTGTAGTGTTTTCCGTCTTGTCGTTTTCTGGTGAGAGCATTGTTCTCCGTTTTAAATGCCCAAAATGCATAGCACCACTAACAGACCCCCTCAGGACATACATGGGCACTCTTACACCCTCAAACTGACCCACACAGGCACTCACAGACCCAAAAGACCCACACAGGCACTGACACACCAATGAGGCACTCACACACCTACTCACACACCCACTCACAGACCCACACAGGCACTTACAGACCCACTCACAGATCTACACAGCCACTCACACGCCTACTCTCAAAGGTGACAGGTTATAGTTATAATTAAAAAGTTAAAAACCACAGAAATTCACTGAAAGAAACAAAGGTTACTGGGACGTTATAGTTAAGAAATAGAATTTTAAAAAAACCTTAGAAATTCACTGTAAAAAGGCAAAGGTTACAGGGGCATTATAATTAGGCTCAGATTTCTCTCTTATAAAACCTTTGAAATTCAGAAGGTATAGTTACCTGAGCTAACTATAACTTAAGCCCTCACAGTGCACTACTTATGACCTCACATATTACATCACTTATGACATGGTCAGTAACATCACTAATGACATCACTGATGCCATCTCAAATGACATCACTCATGACATCATCTACAGAACCACTCACACACCCACTCACACCCTCATACAACCTCTCATATGTCCAATCACACATCCACACAACCACTCACACACCCATTCACAAACCCATTCAATGGCTCACACAAACCCACTCACTCACTCATATAGTCACTAACAAATCACCCACCCATAATGCCACTTACACACCCACTCACTCTCCCATAGAGCCACTCACATACCCCCTCCCTCACCCATACAGCCACTCACACTAACATTAATTCACCCAAGGAGCCACTCACAGAGGTACTCACTCACTATTATAGCCACTCATACAACCACTCAGTCATCCACACAGCCACTCAACAAGTGCTCACTCACTCACCCATACATCTACTCACAGAGCTGCTCACTTACCCATACTGCTACTCACACATCCATTCACCAACCCAGTTAACCACTTACATACCCATTCATACATCCATACCAGCAGTAACACACCCACTCACTGACCTATACAGCCAGTTACACAGACACTTACTGTGCAAAACAGCCACTCACAGCCTGTGACCTATCCCGATACTGTTAATACATGTATCAATGTGTGTGAAGTCTGAGGTACAGGGCGCTGTATTTGCAGTGCTCTACAACTCTATACACAATGCCACTTGTCTTGTATCTATACTACTCCAAGAAGCCTGCACACTTTCTCTGCAGCACGCAAAAGTCTTGCATAGATGAGACGCCTGCACACTATCTACAGCCTGTGGGTGTGCTAACTTTATAATTATGGCATGAGAGGTGCCTCCACAAAGAGCATGTATAAAGCCCTTCTACACTCTCCAATCAACCTGTACATTTGTTATGCTGCAGGGAAGTGGTTCTTTGTGCCTCATTTCCTGATACAGTAATGTGTGACTAGGGAATGGCTCCCCATGCATCCTATGCCTTCGTTGTGCTGCAGGGCCATGGTTGTCTGCGCCTCACTTCCTGGCACTGCATTGTGCCATTAGGGTATGGCTCCCCAAACAGCCTGTGCCTTTGTTGTTCTGCAGGGCCCTGGTTATCTACACCTTGCTCCCTGGCACTGAATTGTTTTATGAGTGCATGGCTCCCCATGCAACCTGTGCCTTTGTTGTACTATAGGGCCCTGATTGTCTAAGCCTCAATCCCTGGGCTGCATTGTGTCATTAGGGCATTGCCCCATGCAGTCTGTGCCTTTGTTGTACTGCAGGACTCTGCCTTTCTGGGCCTGCTCCCTGGTGCTGCATTGTGTCATTAGGGCATAGCCTCTGGTGCAACCTGTGCCTTTGTTGTGCTGCGTGCCCTGGTTGTATGTGCCTCCCTCCCTGGAACTGCATTTTGTTACTAGAGCATGGCTCCCCATGCAGCCTGGGCCTTTGTTGTGCTGCAGGGCCCTGGTTTACTGCACCTCACTCGCAAGCACTGCATTGTGGAATGAGGGCATAGCTCCCCATGCAGTTGGTGCTTCTGTTGTGATATATGGCCCCTTGTATTTGCCAAGATACTCTTCTCCTGTTATGTCCTTTGAAAGTTCCCTGTAGAATCATGGAATTAACTTCTGTAAATAACAGTTTCTGTGCCTTGAGCCGAGGAAGACAACATTTCTTGTGAAGACTTTACTAACCTAGAGAACAGGGTGAGAAAATACTCATTCAAGAAAGAATCTAAGCCAACATGACCTATTCTGATACGAGCTTAGGCCTTCCACATCAGGAAGATATCTTAGAACAGCTTAAGCAACCAACCTGATATATTTGGATTTAGTTTCCAGATTAGGGGGTAGAGTCTCTGGAAAAAACACAGGGCATTTGGGGTTTCTGTCTCCAATTGGGGTGAGGGGTTTGTCAGTAGGCAAGTTCAAGCTGGGTGATAAAGGTCCTAGAATGTGGTTCCTTTGGTCTTGTATGCTCCGATGGAGCTGGGGGTGGGTGAGGGCAGAAGTTATTAAACTTTGTTTTCCCTGATACCATGAAGAGTTTCAGCAGGAGTGCTGGAGACTTTTCCTGCAGATCTGGGGGTAGAAGAACAGTACCTCACAAACCATGAGACCATTGTAGCCTCAATAGAGTGACTGTTCAATGCGTAGAGAACTTTGACTCATATGATGCAGAGGGACAGGCTCTAAGAAGAACTGCCGAGCCCTCGAGAAAACCTGGCGCAGAGACCCGACACCAGACAACATGACCACCCTCAAGCTCGCCACTCGAAAACACCACCAGCTGATCCACACCACCAAGAAAACCGCATTCAAGGAACGACTAGACAACAACGCCCACAACAGCAAGGAACTCTTCAACATCGTCAAAGAGCTCTCGAACCCCAGCGCCGGAAACAACGACATCACCCCATCGCAAGAACTCTGCAACTCGCTCGCCTCGTTCTTCCACAGCAAGATCGCAGACATACACAATGGTTTCAGCACACAGCCGACGCACCCTACGACCACACCAACGCCCCCCACCACCACCATCCGTGCCTGGACCCCGGTCAGCACCGAAGACACCATCCGCACGATGAACACCATTCACTCCGGATCACCAACCGACCCCTGCCCTCACCACATCTTCAACAAGGCCGACTCCATCATCGCACCCCACCTCCGAGACATCATCAACACCTCCTTCGACACCGCCACCTTCCCAGAGAGCTGGAAGCACGCCGAACTCAGTGCCCTACTGAAGAAACCATCAGCGGACCCCACCGACCTCAAAAACTACCGTCCCATCTCGCTCCTCCCTTTCCCTGCCAAAGTCATCAAGAAGACCGTCAACAGACAGCTGGCCGCCTTCCTCGAGACGAATGGATCCCTCGACCACTCACAGTCCGGGTTCAGAGCCAACCACAGCACCGAGACCTCCCTCATCGCAGCCACTGACAACATCCGAGCCCTGCTCGAGAACGGGGAAACAGCGGCACTCATCCTCCTGGACCTCTCCGCAGCGTTTGACACTGTCTGCCACCGCACCCTTGTGCAGCGCCTCTTCGACATCGGAATCCAGGAGAAAGCATTGGAGTGGATCACCTCCTTCCTCGCCGGAAGAACACAGAGAGTCAGCCTCCCCCCGTTCAGATCCGAGGCCACCAAAGTCATCTGCGGCGTACCACAAGGATCATCGCTCAGCCCCACCCTCTTCAATGTCTACATGAGCCCCCTCGCGGCCATCGCATGCCAACACAACCTCAACATCATCTCCTATGCCGACGACACTCAGCTGATCCTCTCCCTCACCACGACCCCGCCACCGCCAGAACCAACCTACACGAAGGGATGAAAGACGTAGCCGAGTGGATGGCGAACAGCCGCCTGAAACTGAACTCAGATAAAACGGAAGTCCTCATCCTGGGATCATCACCCTCTGCCTGGGACGACTCCTGGTGTCCCCCTGCCCCGGGCAGCGCACCCAAACCGACGGACCACGCACGCAACCTGGGCTTCATCCTAGACTCCTCCCTCTCGATGACCAGACAAGTCAACGCCGTCTCCTCGTCATGCTTCAACATTCTACGCATGCTACGCAAGATCTTCCGGTGGCTCCCCACAGAAACCAGGAAGACGGTCACCCAGGCACTAGTCACCAGCCGTCTGGACTACGGAAACACCCTCTACGCCGGAACCACCACCAAACTTCAGAAAAGGCTCCAGCGCATTCAGAACGCCTCAGCACGACTCATCCTGGACATCCCCCGACACAGCCACATCTCCGGACACCTGAGAGACCTGCACTGGCTCCCCGTCAACAAGAGAATCACGTTCCGACTCCTCACCCATGCACACAAAGCTCTCCACAACCAAGGCCCCAGATACCTCAACGACCACCTGACCTTCTACACTCCCACCCGCCAGCTACGCTCTACCAGCCACACCCTCGCCGCCGTTCCCCGCATCCGAAGAGCCACCATGGGAGGAAGATCCTTCTCCTACCTGGCTGCCAAAACGTGAAACTCCCTCCCCATCCACCTCCGCCTGACCCAAGAGCACCTCTCCTTCAGGAAGCAACTCAAGACCTGGCTGTTCGAACAGTAGCGGACCCCCCTCCCCCAAGCGCCTTGAGACCTTCCGGGTGAGTAGCGTGCTATACAAATGCTAGATTGATTGATTGATTCTTTGCTCGGTGCGGAAGATTATAGTTCAAATGGCCTAGATGGTCATGCTAATCGAAAGAGGACTTTCTTTTTGAGGTTAAGGCTCACTTAATAGAGCACAGGGACAAGATCACATTAGGGCTTCTTTTTTTAGTTGGATTTCAAATTAATTGAAATCAATTCCACTAATCCCTCCTTAATTGTCCACACAGCTGTCGCAGCCCAATTTTAGTTGGGTACACTGCATAGCTTGTTGGGAAATCTGAGATTGACCCCCCCTAATATTATTGCCTTAGCTACACCCCTGACTATTTCGAAGACACTTGGTCTGGCAGACAGGATCGCTCAGGACACAGACACCAATCAAAATTCCAAATACCATGGTGGAATGTCTATAACAGCCCCTTGGCACAGGAGATCAAAATAAACAACACAGTTGAAGGATGCTGCAATATCTTCCAATTAACATTAGGGAGAACCCAACCTACACTATACAAATTTATAGAAGCATTACAAATAGAGCAAAGATACCAACAATTACAAATGGAGCAATCTTTTAGCCAAACTGGCCCTAAACTTAGTAAACAAACCAAATGAATGTATAATATGCTACAATTGATAGTCAAACTCTTCATAAATAAGAAAGGGGTACATAACTTAGAACATTATTACGAGTTTGGTGACCTGTAAACTGCTGTACCAGCGATGGCGGTCAGACAATGGCGAACTCGGCGCTCCAACCGCCGTATTACCAGATGGGCAGATTGCATTCCCAAAAACCGCAGCTGAACCGCGGACACCGCCAGCACACTGCCGACCGATAGGGTCGCAGTCAGGGAAAGACAGCTGAGAAGCTCCACTGCTGTCTGTATTATGAGTTGGCTTTCCGACGAGCCGACTGCCAGCTTCGAGTCGGCAGTAATGAAGGATTTGGGGTACATACTCACCCCTCTTCTGGTATTCAAGGCAGATTTCGACGTGAATCCCTTTCTGAGGGTTACCCTTCACAGCAGCATTTTCACCCCGTAGAATACGATGACCCTGTTTGCGGTGATCTACAGGTGAGTCCTTTTTGTACCATATACCCAATGCTGGACTGGCCACATATGGCCTGGACTTCAGCAATGGGTAATTGGTATTTTTCCACATGTATCCTGCATATGTGTACATTTGACACATGTGCAGTAGAAATGCACACACATGCATCAATAGATGGGAAAAATCATTGCCCACCACCTCAAGACCGCCGCAGCCACACTTCGGGCCCATGGTCAATTCGTAATCCTACGCTCTAAAGACCTCCAACACTTTGGACTACGAGCGACCTCGGCCGCGTTTTTTGAGTGGTCAGACTACCAAACTTGTAATCAGGCCTTAAGTAATGATATAATTCTTTTACCTCAAAGAGTAGCCTCCTTTATGAACACCAGTGATTAAGGAGAGAGAAATATCTATTCTCCATCGCTCTTAAGAGTGAGAATAGGAGAAAACCCCTTATTTATATATAACCCTCACCCACTCTAGCAGTGACTCCTAAACGTCAGGGTGGGCTTAACCATGTTCCAGGGAGCTCTTTAGAGAAGTCCTGGATTTGTACAGAGGGTTTGAAATATAATAAACATCCCTCCTTCATCCCAAGGTATCCCTTATATTTGTGGGGTGAGTGGGGATGATTACAAATTATGAGAAGAGGCAAACAAGATGTTGTGGTCTAATGACCCTAAACTAAAAGTGCCAACATGTTTCTGCCCTACTCTATTGGCCTGTATGTGTCATGGGCATTCTTCAGGTCAATACTACGTAAAAATGATTCCCCAGTGACGCATCCCTGCAATTTGTACAGGTAGATGTGTAATGTGCTAAAGTTAGCTTCAGCATGCAAGCTGTTCCACACAAACACACATCGGTAGCTCACTGTAATCCTCAAGCTGATGCGCACAACAAATACAATGTATGAACAGCACGAAGAGCGACCGCACAGCTAGCACAAGAACAGAGCTGTATTAAGCAAGATGACAAGAAGTAGAAGATGTAAATAACCTGGCAAACACCTGCTGCGCCCTCCCTAAGAACCAAGCCTGTTAACTGAAGGTCACACAAAGCGCTGCTGAAGGCGCCGTGAGATGCTGTGCGGGTTCCAATCTGTGGCCAGAAGTTTACTCGTCTCTAGTTCTACGATAGAGGCACTCGTCTGAGAGAGGAGAGTTCTACAACAGATGCACTATCAGCCGAGCAGTTACATGGTGATCTTTACAGCAGGAAGCACTACAACGTGCCCTGTCGTTGCAGCTGCCCACTGGGAGCCCCACTCACTGGGGCTCTTCGTTGCTGCTCTCTGCCTCCACCGATCTCTTTCTTGGGACTCCTTCAACACAGGGGAAGCTCGGCGGCATCTCTCCTTGCAGGAAATGACTCGTGGGGCTCTTACAGGTACACAGGCACCCCGCCTACAAGCAGGCATAAGCTTGCCTGACTTCCGGCCACCACTTTGGACTCACGCTGCTACTTGTGGAGACAGGGTAGGCTCCCGCCCTCCCACAGGCTGACTCGGGCAACCTCAGTAAGACTTCCTGGGGCTAGCTTGCCCTTGGTCAGGCAGTCCACTTGACTTCCATTTTTCGCGGCACTCGACGGCGGTTTCACTGGAGTATCAGCAATGGGGGGTAGGCTTCCGCTGGATTCCTAACAGCAGGCAAATGTGGGGTAGGCTCCAGCTGTACCAAGCAGGCACCAACACGTGGGGTGGGCTCCCACCATCACTTCAGACAATGCGGGGAAATCTAGGCATCGCACCCATGTTAATGCGCACTACTTTAAAAATAAGCATTTGCAATGCAATAGAACTCAAATTTATGCGGGTCCTAATGCATTTTTAAAGGAAGTACGGGCGGGCAAAAAGGCATAAACGGGAGTGCGAGGGGGGTGTCCCGAGAAGTCATGGATTGCGAAAGGGGAGGGGGTGAGCCATGGAACAAAATTGTGTTTACAGTAAGGGGGCCAAAAGCCATGGAAGGACACAATTGACAACATGGCCGTCAGTAGAAGGGACTAACAAGCTTAAAACTAATGGGAAGCCTGCAATTAGGACCTAAGCCAATGCAAAAGATGGGCAGAGAGTGGGTGGGTGCTTAAACGAAGCTTCCACCCTATAGTATATAATGCTAGTCTCAACGAGACAGCACAAGCGCTGCCTAGGCGAGACCTAAAAATGGATTATCCACTAAAATGAGAAAAATATTGTCCAAATAGCAACAAAAAAAAATGCACACGAAACAAATCCAATAGGAATTCCCTGAAGCAATCCAAGGTATTTAGGAACCAGAAAAAGTTTTTTTTTTTAAAATAAGCACTCCAGTATACATGGTAAAAAGCGTTGGTTTATTCTAAACCAGAGATGATTTAAAAAGAAAAAAGTAAACTCCTAATGCCCATAGGACATGTTCGTAGACAAAAACCTGAAAATTAAATTTGAAAACTCATCACAGGGGGGCCTGGCTTGGCTCCAGCTAAGATGGCTGCAGAATCTGTCCTACCATCTGCCAGCATCGACACTGAAGTGCCTTCTTCAATTCATTTCGATGCCAGCTTTATTCGATTTGTTTTGCAAAATCATAAAAGCATACAGTTTAAAATATCAGTTATACCTTAATAAAAAGTGCAATGAGTACTTTTAGCTACAGATTACACAATAATACTGCATTTAATTCCAGCAGTAATTTACAAAGCCATTTTATCATCCTCATCAAATTTCATATAAGAATTCCTTTCCTGCAATTTAAAATACTTTTCAAAAAAGATACTATTAACTTTACAAAACATTCATTTTCTAAAAACTGTAGTGATAAAAGCGCTGGTCTGCATTGTCTTAGTCCTAAAACTCTTAAAATTGGTAAAGTCCATCGCTTTCTTCGTAAAATAATACCACATGCATTGTTGTCTGCTGAGATTGTTTATTGCATGGGCACCTACTTAATATTGTAGACCAGTCATTTAATTCGGGAAAACTTACCAAGCGATGAAAAAAACAAATCTAAAACGAGTTAAGAGAAATCGGTCATAACCACTTAAAATAAAATTTAGGTACGGCTGCATGCCATAAGTGGTAAGAATGAGTTGGCTAGATTGTACCGACGTCTTAGCTGCCTCAACAGTAAATCTATTTGCCTCCATATGTGTCAGACAGCCTTTTCTAAGATACTTTCTGGTGACAGAATGTAGAGTTCCAGGATTATTGAAATATGTCGCCCAGATCATTGCATTTTTTTATGTATTTCAGCCAGGGAATCTCCAAGGCCCTCTCTAACATAAGGCTATCCTTTAAGATGTCACGATTAAAAGTGTTTTTTGGCGAGGTCCAGATTCTATGCCACAACACAACTGGTTGGACTTTTATTAAGTCTGATACATAAGGCAATCCCAGTTCTGAGTGGCATACGTAGGTGGAAGTACTATCTGGGACTGCCAAAAGATATTTTAAAAAAGCATTCTCCACCTGTTGTATAGGACTGGTAACGCGAAGCTCCCCAGGTGGTTTTCTACCCAACTTCTTTGCGAAATTGGCTAGGGCGGCAATAGCTTTCATAAAAAGCAGCCTCCGATTTTATACTGCCTGGTACTATGTCTCTCTATTGTCAAATAAAATACCTAGATAAAGGAAAGTTATGGTTGGTTCCACCTTTTTACTACCAATAAAAATGCCCCTGCACCTACAGCTGTTTTTACCACACTTCATATACATATTTTTGTAGTATTAACTTGTAAACCCAGCTTCTCTATATAGTTGGTATAGCTGAGTACCCTTTGAAGTCCTAGTTGGGTTTGGGCCATTAACACATAGTCGTCCGTGTACAGAAGGGCTGGTATGGGATGTTTATTTATTTGTGGCAGGTCCTGGTACTCCTTTATCAATACATGTTCCATTCCATTAGTATAGAGTGTACATAGAAACTGTGCCAGGATGCATCCCTGTCTGACCCCCTCTCTATGTTGAACGGCACCCTTACTTTCGCATTACAGTACAATTGTCTTAAATATTTAATCAATGGCTTCTCCACCCCCATAGTAACTAAGATCTCCCATAATTTGCTATGTATCACCCAGTCAAACGCTGCCGTGAGATCTACCAAGGCCATATATATTCTGTCTTGTTTGGACGCGTGTACTTCCCCATCAAAATATTAAGGTCTAATCCTTGTTCAATTGTACCCAAACCCTGACGAAACTCAAATTGTACATCTGAGAGCACACTCTTGTAACCTATTAAGCACAATCCAACCAGTTATCTTTACTAGCGAATACAGCAGAGATATTGGGCGGTAACACGCTGAGTTCTGCCGGTCACCTTTTAAAAAAAATAGGTACCAGAATGGATTCTGACCACGTCTCAATGAATCCAGTAGAACAGTAGGCCGCTACAACCTGTGTTAAAAGTGGGCTTCATAAAGACAAATTCAATTTAAAAAAATAAACTGGGATGCAATCAGGACTGGGTGCCTTATCTCCCTTACTCTCATTTATTGCACATGTTGCTTCTTCTAGGGGGAAAGAAAGATCGATTGGGTATTTTTCTGTGCACATTTGGCCATGTGATATATGTGTGTTGTTAATAATACTATTCTCCATTTCCAGTTTATATACTTTAGAGAAAAAACCAACCCATTGACATTCGTCAATGGCAATCTCTATAGTTGGAGTACCTTTAGCTTTTTATTCTCGACCCATAAGGCATCTTTTATTTCACCTGTGAGTTGTGCATAAGCTTCTAAAATATTAGCGTGGGTACTTGTCTTGTTCAGACAGATAGAAAAGGAGTTATAACTTTTTTCCACAATATTTCTAGTGAACTCTGTTGGATCTAACTTCCCCCACTGTACAGAATAGCCATTAGTTTTGCCCACGGATATATTTTTGACTGTTAATACTGGGTTGTGATGGGTATTTCGCATTCTAATAGGACAAGTTAGAATAATACTCAGTGTAAAGTGATCACTGACAGCGATCTTATGAGTACTAAAATTTGTGAGTCTTGTGGGGCATCTATTAGGTAGTATTATAATATCAATAATTAAATACGTGATTCTCCCGTTAAACGTCTGAGTAAAAGGAACTGGAGGGGTGGACAACAATTATTCGCAAAACCTAAATCGAATGACAGTAAAATCTCATTTAGAAGGTTGCCATATGTTGAATGGGGAAAATGAGGGCATATATCGTTATTCTCTAATTGCAGTCCACATTTCTTTCCTCTGCTCAGCGGGCAAAGGCTAAAGTGCCTTCTTATGAACCCTGGGGGTCTGCATGCACTCGCAGGTGAAACTCAAGGCTAATCCGGCCCAGGAAGCATAATATTAGATATCGTGGTGAGCCCCTCTGGCCCAGTGTAAGGGCCACCTGTGACTAGATCAAGTGACTGGTATGGGCTGACAAGGAACGGTGCAGCAGAGTTGCTGGTCTCTACCCCCTACCCCCACACACCACAAGAAGATGTGGCAGGGGATCCACAGAGCATGAGGGCATTGGACTCTCCACAGCCTGCGGCCAGGGTGAGGTAGCACCGCCTGTGTGGGCTGGGCCACACCGCTGAGGCCCTTTGGGCACTGTGGGCCTGTGACGATCCCCGGAGGCCGCTGTGAGAACAGCGAACCCCCTGGATCATGGAGCTTGGGTGTGCTGAATGACCTGGATCCCTGGATGCAGGAGGGCACGCAGCCGGGGCTGACATCACAGCCACAGGACTGCCCGATGGGGCCATCGGACCATGGGGACACCCCCAGGAGGGTGCTGCAGGTGAGCCTCCCAGGGGGAGCCCATAGACATTGGAGCATTGGAGGGCGCTCTGCCCCATTACTGGCTGGGTGCTGCGGTCTTCCTGAGGGTGCTCCCCTTGGCCCTGCTATCTATTTGCTTGGTGACATACCTACCTGGCCTGACCACGCACACCGATATATGGCTCAGGCTCCCCGGTCTCAGGAGGGCATGCGATCGGGGCATGAACTATTGTACAGGGAAACAAACTGACTGGGGCCATGAGACATCGGCTTGGTGGCACAGGTGTACCAGTGGAGGGTTTGGAGGGGCCCAGTGGTGGAGAGACGGGATGCTAGAGGAATCATCCCCCCTCCCCCAGTGGCACATCACAGTTCTAGCCCAACGTGGATTACCTGTTGGTGGTGCCTGGTCTATTGCCCTGAAGCACTCTTTGCTGCATCATCACGTGCCCGGAGTGGGGGGCGCGGTGCTCTGACCACATTGGTATCATTCAGCTCTGCAGTGGGGCTAACGATTCCCAGGAGTGTGGTACCAGGGCCCTAGTGGTGGGCCCGGCATGATCAGAAAGCTGCTGAGTGGAGTGGGAACTGTTTCCCACTACCCCACCTAGCGGTTTGATAGATTTTCGGTGACCTGGTGGGGACCTTGACCCCACCGGCCAACAGAACTGCCATTGAAATCTGCACATTGGACACAGTGTCACTTGGCGGTCTTGGTCATAGGAGGGCACATGACATCGATGGAGGCACTGACATCTGACATGCGCCTCACCGAGGCACAGAGACTCATCCATGTGGTGCGGCTGCCTGTAGTGGTACGGATTGGGGTCAGGTGGTGCCCTGTGGTGCCCACTCTTGATCCAGACTCTCTGAAAGGCTTGGTGCTGGTCAGTGAGAAGGGTGCGACTGGAGCCGAGATTCTGGAGGAGGGGGTCTCACACCAGTGTGCCTGTCATACACATCAGGACACTGCAGATGGTATTGGGCGAGGGGTGAGTGGATGTCCGTCGCCTATTGCAGGGGACCAGCAAGCATCAGTGTCTGTGGTGGTGCTACCGAGAAGGAGCACTAAGACACCCCTGGTCCTGCAGCACTATGCTAAAGCCTAAGAGACAGGTGCTGCTGCAGACCAACAAGATGGATAAATATGTGGCCCTCAACTAAACATTGAGGGGGCCGGGCCGAAAAAGTGCCTGGCCTCTCCGCCTGAACCATCCTGGAGTCCAATCATGGTGGCCATCCAGGATCTTTAGTCCTCGTGTGAACCTAAAATAGATGCAGTCACGATCTATGTGGGCCTCCTGCGGCCAGATATCCAGAAAATGTCAGACAATTTGAAAACAGCTGACTCTCACATCCACTCCCTCCAGGCCTACTCCAAGTCGCTGGAGGACCAGGTCCACAGATTGACAACACAACAGGAACTCCTGGCAGCAAAAGTCGAAGACCAGGAGGGGAGGGCTTGATATAATAATGTGAGAATAGTTGGGGTGCAGGGGGGAGTGGAAGGGCACAGTGTGGACTACTTTCTGGAAGATTTAATAACTAATTTCCTCCACCCTAAGTGACTTTACAAATTTTTCTCGGTTCTAACAAGCACATAGGGCACCGATATCGCCACCAAAGCCGGCGGCCACTCCATGCACCATTTTCACCAGGATCTTCAACCACCGGGTTAGGGATGCAATCCTGCAGGCATCCCGCTCCCAAGGGGATCTGAAGTATGAGAACGCCACTGTGTGCTTCTTCCCAGACTTCACCCTACAGGTGCAACAACAATGGCGCAGCTTCGATGAGGTCAAGCAGGTGCTCTGAGAGAAAGCTGTGAAATATCCGATGCTCTTCCTGGCCAAGCTTGTGGTCCTGGCTGAGGAGAAATCCTGGTTCTTCGCCACACCAGCTGAGGCGTGGGACTGGCTGGAGGGATGGCGTACAGTGGAACAACAGAGACCCAGGAGAAACTGGAATAGCCAGCTCCCGGATAGACAGAGTGGTAAGCCCCTGCCACGGATTGACAGCCATCATGCTGATTGGACAAACACAGAGGTGACTTAACTGTTGGACTGTATGGGGCCGGAGGCCCCATGCCCTAATTGGATTAGTGCTATCTGTGGGGACTGGGATGCAATGCATTGGTGATCCCTTGGATGGGGGGAACCAAAATTATCCATGGCTATTGCTGAGAAATGTAGTCTGCCAACAGACAGACATTCAAAAATATGGGGGGACAAGAATAGCCAGCCTGTGCAGGAAGATTTGGGGGGCCGCCGGACCACTGTGCTACTAATTGGCCTCCTTGGGGAATATGAGACTTGCAGACGGAGTCGACTAACCCATGCGAATATTGCTGGTGTCCTATTCAGTGAAGAGGGTCTGTGTGCTCCTTGGGTTTGCGAAGAATACTGGCAGGCACCCAACCACTGATGCGGTCAATGTTCCTTGTGGGGTGACAGGCGCTCTGCAAATTGGTGTGGTGGGTAGTTTCAAACCCACAGTGCAGGGTAGCTGGGTGAGGGGAGTTTCAGGGATTGTTATGCCAGGAGACCTCAGGATTCAAGGGGACTTAATCCCCCAACTTGAAATGCGCCACGGGACGCGTTTGCACAGAAGTGAAGGTAGGGGGCGGGGCCTGAGGTGATACTGTGCAAAAATGCTCTGTTGCGTGTTTTAAGTTGGGGAATTCATTCCTCTTCAATCCAGAGGTCCCCTAGGGGCCAACTAGCACACCAGGTACCTCCAGTAAGCGCCACGGAGCTGCGTTGCAGAGTGTTGTAAAAAGGGGCGTGGCCTCTGAACACCTCTCTGCAACAGCAGCTCCCTGGCGCTTGCTTGAGGTACCTGGTGGCCTAGTTGGCCACCAGGGGACCTCAGGATTCAAGGGGACTTAATCCCCCAACTTAAAATGCGCCACGGGACGTGTTTGCACAGTGGTGAAGGTAGTGGCAGGGCCTGAGGTGATACTGTGCAAACACGCTCGGTGGCGCGTGATGTAATTTGAGATGTCATCAGAGATGTCACTGACCATGTCATGAATGATGTAATATGTGACATCATCAGCAGTGGATTGCGGGCGCCTGAGATGTAGTTAGTACAACTAACTATATCGGAGGAATTTCAATGGTTTTGTTCGAGTGAAATGTCCAGCTAACTGTAACACCCCTAAAACCTAAATTTCTAAGGTTTTTTAAATGCTAATTCCTAACTATATCAGGCCTGAAACCTATGTTTTTTTCAGTGAATATATATATATATATATATATATATATATATATATATATATATATATATATATATATATATATATATATATTCACTGAAAAACCATAGGTTTCAGGGGCGTTATAGTTAGCTGGACTTTTCACTCGTACAAAACCATTGAAATTCCCCCGTTATAGTTAGTTCAGCTAACTATAACTCACGTGCCCGCAATGCACTGCTGATGACGTCACATATTACATCACTCATGACATGGTCAGTGACATCACTCATGACATCACTGATGACATCTCAAATGACATCACTAATGACATCACTGATGACATCATCCTTGTGATAGAGTGGCAGACCTCCTCTTCCCCTAATATAACCTTTGATACACACATTGAAAAATAGAAACTACAATGTTCAAAACAATGGACATACCAATTCCAGTTACAACAACCTATTCAGTAATTCTAAGATCCACATACACATCCACTCATTCACCAACAGTCCTATACAGTCACTCATACATGTACTCACTCATCATATGTACTCACACACCTATACATCCTGTTACACAATGCCACTCATCCATAGAGTTACTCACACACATAGTCACTCATGCTAATAAAGAATCAAACATCCATTTACTTGCATATACAGTTATACACACACCACCACACTTCTACAGAAACTTAAACATACTTAGTCTTTTAAACAATCACTTATAGAAACACATACTTATTCATACAGGAACTCTATCAATCTATCACTCTCACATATACTCACTTATATACATATACTAGCTTAAAACATATGTAGTTACTCATAAAGACTCTATTCAGACAGTCTATCACTCACTAACACACCCATGCACACACTCATCCACCCATACAGTCCTGCACACATGCTGTCTTCAACACATACAAAACAGTGAGTCACTCATTCATGCACCTATACACTACGTAATACCCCCCATCGAACCATACAGACGCTCAGACACTCATACTGATACTCAAAAAACCAACTAATAACCTATATAGACACTCATGTAGCTACTCACCAACCCATGCAGCCACTTATACACAAAGTGATAGACTGATACAGATATTTACACATTTAAACATTACTCACTAAGCCATGTATTCACTAAGATACACTTAATCAGTCAGTTATACAATCAATTTTTCAAAAACAAATCATCCATTTAGACACTTATATACCCCTTTATTTTTCCATCGACCTTGAGATATACATATATAAAACATATGTAATTTTCAGACAAAACACACATTCACTGGATGATGTCATCAGTGATGTCATTTGAGATGTCATCAGTGATGTCATGAGTAATGTCACTGAGCATGTCATGAGTGATGTAATATGTGATGTCATCAGCAGTGAATTGCGGGCGCGCGAGTTATAGTTAGCTGAACTAACTATAACGGGGGAATTTCAATGGTTTTCTACGAGTGAAAAGTCCAGCTAACTATAACGCCCCTGAAACCTATGGTTTTTTCAGTGAATTTCTAAGGTTTTTTAAATGCTAATTCCTA
Organism: Triturus cristatus; assembly: GCF_964204655.1. NCBI lineage: Eukaryota > Metazoa > Chordata > Amphibia > Caudata > Salamandridae > Triturus > Triturus cristatus. The sequence continues at coordinate 723,154,108 of NC_140591.1, forward strand.
ACTATAACGTGCCTGAAACCTATGTTTTTTTCAGTGAATATATATATATATATATTTTTATTTTTTCACAGAAAAAACCATAGGTTTCAGGGGTGTTATAGTTAGCTGGCCATTTCACTCGTACAAAACCATAGAAATTCCTCAGTTATAGTTAGTTCTGCTAACTATAACTCGTGCGCCCACAATGCACTGCTGATGATGTCACATATTGCATCATTCATGACATGGTCAGTGACATCACTGATGACATCACTGATGACATCTCAAATGACATCACTGATGACATCATCCAGTGAATGTGGTTTAGTTTGAAATTTAAATATGTATTAAATATATATATACCAATCTGTATTGAAGATTGAGTGGATATATAACTGTCTGGATGGAGGATTTAGTAGGCTGTCTGTTTAAGTGAGTAATTAAAAGTGTCTCACTTAATACGTGGATTAGTAACGAAACTATGTGAATGTGTGCCTCACTGTCTCTGTTGTTGTATAACATGCTGCATGAGTTGGTCACTAACTACATGAGTGTGTATATTAGTTATTGATTAGTTGGGTGAGTATTTGTATGGGACACTGAGTTTGTGTGTGGTTGGATGGGGTGTGTAACTCTATGCATAGATGTGTGAATGGTTGATTGACTAGGTGTATAGGTTTAAGAGTGCATGTGGAAACAGTTGTTTGGGTGACTGAGTGTATTTATTTGTATGTTGGTGACCGAATATGTTTTAATTGTACATCTTCAATAAAGTAAAAAAATAAAAGGCATTGTATGTAAAAGTTGGTGTATATAAATAAGTATGTGCAAGAGTCAGTGATTGTGAGAGTAACTATATGAATGAGTGTATCATTGTAATGGTGATTTTTTAACATATTAAGTATGAGTTACTATGTGTTTAAATAAATGAGGTGTTGTTGGATAATTGTGTAAATGAGTAAATGTAGGTGTGATTAATTTTTTTCATGAGTGAGTAGGATGACTGTATTACTGACTAAGATGACTGCTGATGTATCAATGTCTATATATGTATATAAGTGCATTTGATACTGTTCTAATAATTAGTGACTGCATGTATAAATGATTCTGTTGTTGAATGGGTAGTTGTGTGTGAAGACTTAGGAATCAGTGAGTAGGTATGTAGTAACTGGTATTGCTATGTCAATGGTTTCAAATATGGTACTCTGTATTTTACAGTGAGTGATGAAAGGTTATACTAGTGTATGACGAGGTGTATCAGATTGTAATGTGGATGATGTAATCAGTGGTGTCATTTGAGATGTCATCAGTGATGTCATCAGTGATGTCACTGACCATGTCATGAATGATGCAATATGTGACATGATCAGCAGTGCATTGCGGGCGCGCAAGTTATAGTTAGAAGAACTAACTATAACGGAGGAATTTCTATGGTTTTGTTCGAGTGAAATGGCCAGCTAACCATGACACCCCTGAAACCTGTGTATTTTTCTGTGAATTTCTAAGGTTTTTTAAATGCTAATTTCTAACTATAACGTCTCTGAAACCTATGGTTTTTTCAGTGAATTTCAAAAGGATTTTTAAATACTAATTCTTAAGTGTGATATTAGTTATACCTATTTTTTTGTACTGATTTTCTACAGTTTTTTAACTGTTCATTTATAAATATTTTATCCATTAAATAACATTATATATTTTCCTGAAAAGTTGAAACTGAAATATTGATTAATTTTTTTGTTTTCATTTTTTATTTTAATATATTTATATTATTTTCTTTAAAAAAAATGTTTTTTCAAAAAAAGATTCGGAGTCGCACACTCAAAGCGTATACATCACGATGGGTTCGCGTATTCTAGCCTCTATTTTAGAAAAGTCATGAAGGATCCGCGTACGGTGTGCGAAGGCTGCGTGTTTTTCAGTTACATCATATTCATTTAATATTACGTGATGTGCGCGATTGGTATGCGACCAGTCCGTGACTCCTGCTCCCGCCCATTCGCGACACATGCGCATTACGGTACGAGATGCTTGCACGGTGGCGGGTCCCGCTTGATGTCATATACGTGCTGGGACGCGCTTGGTACGCAAAGCCCTCAAAAAAATTTTATGTTGCAAAATGATATGTATGTGTCTTTAATATACATATTTGAGCAAGTGATTATCTAAGATAGTCATAAAAATAACATATTTGTACTTATAATAAACTTTTATTATTTTTAAATATATTTTCGCGAAGTCGGGAGCGTGTATCGTGAGTGCAGAGAACCAGGTCAGCAGAGGTGCTGTAGAGCCAGAGAAACCAGGTCAGCAGAGCCGTTGTAGAGCCAGAGAACCAGGTCAGCAGAGCTGCTCTAGAGACTAAGAAGGAGGTCAGCAGAGCTGCTTTAGAACCAGAGACCCATGTCAGCAAAGCTGCTCTAGAGCCAGAGACCCAGGTCAGCAGAGCTGCTCTAGAGGCCGCAAACCAGGTCAGCAGAGCTGCTGTAGAGCCAGAGAAACCATGTCAGCAGAGCTGCTCTAGAGGCAGAGAACCAGGTCAGCAGAACTGCTTTAGAGCCAAAGAACCAGGTCGGCAGAGCACTTTAGAGGGAGAGAACCAGGTCAGCAGAGCTGCTTTAAAGCCAGAGAACCAGGTCAGCAGAGCTGCTATAGAGCCAGAGAACCAGGAAGCAGAGCTGCTTTAGAGCCATAGAACCAGGTTACCAGAGCTGCTTTATAGCCAGAGAACCAGGTCAGCAGAGCTGCTCTAGAGGCAGAGAACCAGGTCAGCAGAGCTGCTCTAGAGCCAGAGAACCAGGTCAGCAGAGCTGATTTAGAGGGATAAAACCAGGTCAGCAGAGTTGCTTTAGAGCCAGAGAACCAGGTCAGCAGAGCTGCTCTAGAGCCAGAGAACCAGGTCAGCAGAGCTGCTTTAGAGCCAGAGGCCCAGGTAAGCAGAGCTGCTTTAGAGCCAGAGAACCAGGTCAGCAGAGCTGCTCTAGAGCCAGAGAACCGGGTCAGCAGAGCTGATTTAGAGGGATAGAACCAGGTCAGCAGAGCTGCTTTAGAGCCAGAGAACCAGGTCAGCAGAGCTGCTCTAGAGCCAGAGAACCAGGACAGCAGATATGCTTTAGAGCCAGAGGCCCAGGTAAGCAGAGCTGCTTTAGAGCCACAGAACCACGTTAGCAGAGCTGCTTTAGAGCCAGAGAACCAGGTCAGCAGAGCTGCTCTAGAGCCAGAAAACCAGGTCAGCAGAGTTGATTTAGAGGGATAGAACCAGGTCAGCAGAGCTGCTTTAGAGCCAGAGAACCAGGTCAGCAGAGCTGGTTTAGAGCCAGACAAACCAGGTCAGCAGAGCTGCTCTAGACGAAGAGAACAAGGTCAGCAGAGCTGCTGTAGAGCCAAAGAAACCAGGTCAGTAGAGCTGCTTTAGAGCCATAGAACCGGGCCAGCAGAGCTGCTTTAGAGCCAGAGAACCAGGTCAGCAGAGCTGCTCTAGAGCCTAAGAACTAGGTCAGCAGAGCTGTTCTAGAGCCAGAGAACCAGGTCAGCAGAACTGCTGTAGAGCCAGAGAAACCAAGTCAGCAGAGCTGCTTTAGAGGGAGAGAACCAGGTCAGCAGAGCTGCTCTAGAGCCAGAGAACCAGGTCAGCAGAGCTGCTTTAGAGCCAGAGGCCCAGGTAAGCAGAGCTGCTTTAGAGCCATAGAACCACGTTAGCAGAGCTGCTTTAGAGCCAGAGAACCAGGTCTGCAGAGCTGCTCTAGAGCCAGAGAACCAGGTCAGCAGAGCTGATTTAGAGGGATAGAACCAGGTCAGCAGAGCTGCTTTAGAGCCAGAGAACCAGGTCAGCAGAGCTGCTCTAGAGCCAGAGAACCAGGTCAGCAGATCTGCTTTAGAGCCAGAGGCCCAGGTAAGCAGAGCTGCTTTAGAGCCACAGAACCACGTTAGCAGAGCTGCTTTAGAGCCAGAGAACCAGGTCAGCAGAGCTGCTCTAGAGCCAGAGAACTAGGTCAGCAGAGTTGATTTAGAGGGATAGAACCAGGTCAGCAGAGCTGCTTTAGAGCCAGAGAACCAGGTCAGCAGAGCTGGTTTAGAGCCAGACAAAACAGGTCAGCAGAGCTGCTGTAGACGAAGAGAACCAGGTCAGCAGAGCTGCTCTAGAGCCAGAGAACCAGGTCAGCAGAGCTGATTTAGAGGGATAGAACCAGATCAGCAGAGCTGCTTTAGAGCCAGAGAACCAGGTCAGCAGAGCTGCTCTAGAGCCACAGAACCACGTTAGCAGAGCTGCTTTAGAGCCAGAGAACCAGGTCAGCAGAGCTGCTCTAGAGCCAAAGAAACCAGGTCAGTAGAGCTGCTTTAGAGCCATAGAACCGGGCCAGCAGAGCTGCTTTAGAGCCAGAGAACCAGGTCAGAGGAGCTGCTCTAGAGCCTAAGAACTAGGTCAGCAGAGCTGTTCTAGAGCCAGAGAACCAGGTCAGCAGAACTGCTGTAGAGCCAGAGAAAGCACGTCAGCAGAGCTGCTTTAGAGTGAGAGAACCAGGTCAGCAGAGCTGCTGTAGAGCCAGAGAAGCAGGTCAGCAGAGCTGCTTTCGAGCCAGAGAACCAGGTCAGCAGAGCTGCTCTAGAGCCAGAGAACCTAGTCAGCAGAGCTGCTTTAGTGTCAGAGAACCAGGTCAGCAGAGCTGCTTTAGAGCCAGAGAACCAGGTCAGCAGAGCTGCTCTAGAGCCTAAGAACAAGGTAAGCAGAGCTGCTCTAGAGCCAGAGAACCAGGTCAGCAGAGCGGCTGTAGAGCCAGAGAAACCAGGTAAGTAAAGCTGCTTTAGAGGGAGAGAACCAGGTCAGCAGAGCTGCTCCAGAGGGAGACAACCAGGTCAGCAGAGCTGCTCTAGAGCCAGAGAACCATGTCAGCAGAACTGCTTTAGAGCCATAGAACCGGGTCAGCAGAGCTGCTTTAGAGCCAGAGTACCAGGTCAGTAGAGCTGTTGTAGAGCCAGAGAACCAGATCAGCAGAGCTGCTCTGTAGCATAAGAACTAGGTCAGCAGAGCTGCTCTAGAGCCAGAGAACCAGGTCAGCAGACCTGCTGTAGAGCCAGAGAAACCAGGTCAGCAGAGCTGCTCTAGCTGACACTGACTGACTGACACTGACTGACTGACACTGACAGATTGACACTGACTGACACTGATTGACTGACACTTACTGACACTGACACTGACTGACACTGATTGACTGACACTTACTGACACTGACACTGACTGACACTGATTCACTGACACTGACTGACTGACAATGACTGACACTGATTGACTGACACTGACTGACTGACAATGACTGACTGCCTGACACTGATTGACTGACACTGACTGACACTGACTGACTAACACTGACTGACACTTACTGACTGACTGACACTGACTGACACTGACTGACTACTCTCTACTAATCTACTACTCACTCTCTACTACTCTCTCTACTACTCACTCTCTACTACTCACTCTCTACTACTCAGGCTCTACTACTCTACTACTCTCTACTACTCACGCTCTACTACTCTCTAATACTCACTCTCTACCACTCACTCTCTACTACTCTCTACTATTCACTCTCTATAACTCACTCTCTGCTACTCTCTACTACTCTCTCTCTACTACTCACTCGCTACTACTCTCTACTACTCACTCTCTACTACTCACTTTCTACTACTCACTCTCTACTACTCACTATCTACTACTCACTACCACTCTCTACTACTCTCTCTACTACTCACTTTCTACTACTCACTGTACTACACTCTACTACTCTCTACTACTCACTTTACTATTCACTCTCTACTACTCACACTCTACTACTCCCTCTCTACTACTCTCTACAACTCTCTTTACTACTCAATCTCTACTACTCACTCACTACTCTCTACTACTCACTTTCTAATACTCTCTATTTCACACTCTCTACTACTCACTCTCTACTACTCTACTATCTACTACTCTCTCTACTACTCACTCTCTACTACTCTCTACTTCTCACTCTACTACTCTCTATTACTCTTTACCACTCACCCTCTACTACTCTACTACTCACTCTCTACTACTCAGTCTCTACTACTCACTCTCTACTACTCACTCTCTACTACTCTTTCTCTACTACTCTCTCTCTACTACTCTCTCTCTACTACTCTCTACAACTCACTCTACTACTCGCTCTCTAATACTCGCTCTCTACTTCTCACTCTCCACTACTCACTCTCTACTACTCGCTCTCAACTACTCTCTACTACTCACTCTATTACTCACTCTCTACTACTCTACTACTCTCTCTTCTTCTCACTCCCTACTATCTCTCTCTACTACTCACTCTCTACTACACACTCTCTACTACTCACTCTACTACTTTCTAATACTCACTCTACTACTCTCTACTACTCACTCTCTGCTACTCCACTGCTCTCTACTACTCACTCTCTACAACTCACTCTCTACTACTCTACTACTCTCTCTCTACTACTCACTTCCTACTACTCACTCTCTACTTCTCTCTACAAATCACTCTCTACTACTCTCTACTACTCACTCTGTACTACTCACTCTCTACTACTCTCTACTACGCACTCTCTAATACTCACTCACTACTACTCTCTACTACTCACTCTCTACTACTCACTATCTACTACTCACTACCACTCTCTATAACTCTCTCTACTACTCACTTTCTACTACTCACTGTACTACACTGTACTACTCTTTACTACTCACTCTCTACTACACTCTACTACTCTCTACTACTCACTCTACTATTCACTCTCTACTACTCACACTCTACTACTCCCTATACTACTCTCTACAACTCTCTCTCTACTACTCACTCTCTACTACTCACTCACTACTCTCTACTACTCACTCTCTACTACTCACTTTCTAGTACTCGCTCTCTACTACTCTCTACTACTCACTCTCTACTACTTTCTACTATTTACTCTCTACTACTCACTCTTACTACTCGCTCTCTACTACTCTCTACTACTCACTCTCTACTACTCACTTTCTACTACTCTCTACTTCTCACTCTCTACTACTCACTCTCTACTACTCTACTATCTACTACTCTCTCTACTACTCACTCTCTACTACTCTCTACTACTCACTCTACTACTCTCTATTACTCTTTACCACTCACTCTCTACTACTCTACTACTCACTCTCTACTACTCACTCTCTACTACTCACTCTCTACTACTCACTCTCTACTACTCACTCTCTACTACTCTTTCTCTACTACTCTCTCTCTACTACTCTCTACAACTCACTCTACTACTTTCTAATACTCACTCTACTACTCCCTACTACTCACTCTCTGCTACTCCACTACTCTCTACTACTCACTCTCTACTACTCACTCTCTACTACTCTACTACTCTCTCTCTACTACTCACTCTTTACTACTCACTCTCTACTACTCTCTACAAATCACTCTCTACTACTCTCTATTACTCACTCTCTACTACTCTACTACTCTGTACTACTCTCTCTACTTCTCACTCCCTACTATCTCCCTCTACTACTCACTATCTACTACACACTCTCTACTACTAACTCTACTACTTTCTAATACTCACTCTACTACTCTCTACTACTCACTCTCTGCTACTCCACTACTCTCTATTTCTCGCTCTCTTCTTCTCACTCTCCACTACTCACTCTCTACTACTCGCTCTCAACTACTCTCTACTACTCACTCTATTACTCACTCTCTACTACTCTACTACTCTCTACTACTCTCTCTACTTCTCACTCCCCACTATCTCCCTCTACTACTCACTCTCTACTACACACTCTCGACCACTCACTCTACTACTTTCTAATACTCACTCTACTACTCTCTACTACTCACTCTCTGCTACTCCACTACTCTCTACTACTCACTCTCTACTACTCACTCTCTACTACTCTACTACTATCTACTACTCTCTCTCTACTACTCACTCTCTACTACTCTCTACAAATCACTCTCTACTACTCTCCATTACTCACTCTCTACTACTCACTCTCTACTACTCTCTACTACTCACTCTCTACTACTCTCTCTACTACTACTCTCTACTAACCTCTACTACTCCCTCTCTACTACTCACTCTACTACTCACTCTACTACTCACTCTCTAATACACCCTCTCTACTACTCTCTACTACTCACTCTCCACTACTCTTTCTCTACTACTCTCTACTACTCACTCTACTAATCACTCTCTACTACTCTTTCTCTGCTACTCACTCTCTACTACTCACTCTCTACTACTCTCTACTACTCTCTACTATTCACTCTGCTACTCTCTACTTCTCACTCTACTACTCACTCTCTACTACTCTCTACTACTCAATCTCTACTACTCACTCTCTACTACTCACTCTACTGCTCTCTACTACTCACTCTCTGCTACTCTCTACTACTCTCTATCACTCACTCTCCAATCTCTACCTCTCTACCTCACTCTACCTCTCTATCTACTACTCTCTACCTCTCTACCTCTACCTCTCTACCTATCTACCTCTATACCTTTACCTCTACACCTCTACCTCTCTACAAGCACACATATGCACATATATATATATGCATATGTATTTATATATATGTATGTATATATATATATACATACACATGTAAATATATATATATTCAGTGAAAAAACCATAGGTTTCACACACGTTATAGTTAGGAATTAGCATTTAAAAAACCTTAGAAATTCAGTGAAAAAACCATAGGTTTCACACATGTTATAGTTAGCTGGACATTTTACTCGTAAAAAACCAATGAAATTCCCCCGTTATAGTTAGTTCAGCTAACTATAACTCGCGCGCCCGCAATGCACTGCTGATGACGTCACATATTACATCACTCATGACATGGTCAGTGACATCACTCATGACATCACTGATGACATCTCAAATGACATCACTGATGACCTCACTGATGACATCATCCTTGTGATAGAGTGGCAGACCTCCTCTTCCCCTAATAAAACCTTTGATACACACATTCAAAAATAGAGACTAAAATTTACATAAGAATGGACATACCAATAACAGTTACAACAACCTCTTCAGTAATTCTAAGATCCACATACACATCCACTCATTCACCAACAGTCCAATACAGTCACTCATACATGTACTCACTTATCATATGTACTCATACACCTATACATCCTGTTACACAATGCCACTCATCCATAGAGCTACTCACACACATAGTCACTCATGCTAATAAAGAATCAAACATACATTTACTTGCATATACAGTTATACACACACCACCACACTTACTTCTACGGAAACTTACACATACTTAGTCTTTTAAACAATCACTTATAGAAATACATACTTATTCATACAGGAACTCTTTCAATCTCTCACTCTCACATATACTCGCATATATAAACCAATAGTCACATATACTAGTTTTAAACATATGTACTTACTCATAAAGACACTATTGAGACAGTCATTCACTCACTAACACACCCATACACACACACATCCACCCATGCAGTCCTGCACACATGCTCTGTTCAACACATACAAACAGTGAGTCACTCATTCATGCACCTATGCACTACGTAATACCCCCCACCAAACCATGCAGACACTCATACTGATACTCAAAAAACCAACTAATAACCTATATAGACACCCATGTAGCTACTCACCAACCCATGCAGCCACTTATACACAAAGTGAAAAAATGATACAGATATTTATATATTTAAACATTACTCACTAAGCCATGTATTCACTATGAACCACTTAATCAGTCAGTTACACAATCAATTTTTCAAAAAGAAATCATCCATTTAGACAGTAATATACCCATTTATTCTTCCATCGACCTTGAGATATACATATATAAAACATATTTAATTTTCAGAAAAACACACATTCACTGGATGATGTCATCAGTGAGGTCATCAGTGATGTCATTTGAGATGTCATCAGTGATGTCATGAGTGATGTCACTGACCATGTCATGAGTGATGTAATATGTGACGTCATCAGCAGTGCATTGCGGGCGCGCGAGTTATAGTTAGCTGAACTAACTATAACGGGGGAATTTCATTGGTTTTTTACGAGTAAAATGTCCAGCTAACTATAACATGTGTGAAACCTATGGTTTTTTAACTGAATTTCTAAGGTTTTTTAAATGCTAATTCCTAACTATAACGTGTGTGAAACCTATGGTTTTTTCACTGAATTTCTAAGGTTTTTTAAATGCTAATTCCTAACTATAACGTGTGTGAAACCCATGGTTTTTTCAGTGAATTTGCAAGGTTTTTTAAATGCTAATTGTTTTTTTTTTCTTCTATTTTTTTTAACATATTTTTATTTTAATTTTCTTACCTTTTATAAAGACTATGGTTAAATTTTTAAAATTCTTTAATATGTTTATTTTTAATATATTTTTTAAAATAAACATGTAAAATTTATTTGCAGTACATTTTTTTTTTTTTTTTTATTATTTTTTTAGTACGCGTACCGTAAGCTTACGGTAAGCGTACGGTTTACGCAACGCCCGTAATTTATCTACGCTGTTTGCGTATAGTTACGCAATTTGCGTAGCCGCGCGTACTCCGCGTGGGACGCGTACGCGTGTACGCTACACGCGCACGTTACGCGGAAGTGTCGGGTAGTGACTGTTATGCGCATGCGCGCAAGCGCGTGTCTTTTTTACGCGCATGCGCACTTTTGCCGTAAGCGTACCGTAAGCGTACCGTAAGCGTACGGTAGGTCATGTGATCATGAAACACAACTTTTGATTGGTTGAAACTACTTTCAGTTCTAGAACTCTCCTACACCACACCCATTCCCCTCATTTCTGCTTGTGATCCCTTAGGAGAAGGAGCTGGGTTGTCTTTGTGATACGATGGCAGAACAGCAGAGCTCTTCTGAGAGTGAGGCTAGCACTAGCAGCACTACCTTGAGGCAGAGAGCGAGGAAACAAAAGCCCTCTTATGTATGGGATTATTTTACTTTTCCTGAAGGCCAGCAAAAGGTAAATGCACCTTTAGTAACTTGTAAGCTGTGTAAGCGTGTACTTTCAAGAGGTAATCCTGACAAGAAGTATTCCTTTGGGAATCATACCATGAAGAGACACCTCAAGGATGTACACAGAAGGACACATGCTCGACTTTTTGGAGGTAACTCTTCAGGAAGTCAACCAAGCACATCCACAGCAGCTCAGCCTGGACCATCATCTGCAGGGCTGACTCCTTCTTCTGCAGGTCAGGTGAGCCCTTCATCTGTGGGGGGAGCATCTCCTTTTGCTGGCCCTCTGGAAATTAACCCTCGGTTTGCGAGGGTTGATATTCGATGCGCCTCTTGTCATGATCTAATTTGTCATAGGGAGACCAGTGTTTCCCTAGTGAACAACAAAATAGATCAGCACACTTGTCGCTTTGACTAATTTTCCCAGTCTTTCTTTCCTCTGTCCCTGCATGAACACAATGGCTCTTTTAAGAGCCAACCTTATCTTTCATCTTTTTTTACATATGTTTTTTAAAAACTTTTTTTGTTTTTTTTTTACCGTACGCGTACGGTACGCGTAATTTTTTTTTTTTTTTTTTAAAAACACTAAAAATCAATTATCACATTACAAGGTCCTTGAGAGACTACAATTATTATTATTGACTTACCATACCCACTCAAAAAAATATTTATTCATTTGTTTTAAAAAAGAAATGCTTGAAAAATGGTTCTAGTTTTCGAAATTTTTCTATATCAATCTGAAAAAAAAGAAAAAAGTATTAATATTTTTAAAACATTTTATAATACAGTACACATATTTATATATTTTTCAAAAAATATTTTTGCCTTATTTTTGCTGTTTTCAGAATATATTGCATTTCACTATAAATTGTGAAAGCAATTGCATTCATCATTTTACAGCGGGCAAAAAAAAATAACAATCTCAAAGATTGTATTAAAAAAGCCCAGAATCTCTTTTTACTTAAACTTAACATTATAGAAATGCATAATATTCTAAAAAAATATCATCTAATACCAATACTTATTTCTTTAAAATACCGTCTGATATGTTTGTTTCAGAAGTATAATCACAATATTATATCTCAAATAACTTCACAATACATCTGATTCCATTTCCTTTAGGCCAAATAGTAATTTAAAAAAATTTTTGGGAATAAATTTCCAACGGTAATCCAATAAAATTCTAAAGTTTAATTTGTCCAGATCTCACCGATTCTCTGTAACATTTTGGTTCACGAAAATTTTTTGAATAATTTATTAAGTCCACAATAGAATTGGTTACTTTTCCGCATGGCCAAATAGTAATTTTTAAAATCATTTTTGAAAAAATTTCCAATGGCACTCCAATAACATTCCAAAATTTAAATTGTACAGATGTTACCGATTATCTCTAAATTATTGGTTTTTGAAAGTTTCATTAAAAATTTAAAAAGTCCACATTACAATTGGTTATCTTTCCATTAGGCCAAATGATAATTTAAAAAATCTTTTTTTTACAAAATTCCAATGGTAATCCAGTAAAATGGTAAAATTATTTTGTCCAGATCTTGCCAAATCTCTCTAAAATTTAGGTTTCAGGAAGATTAGATAGGAATTTGCTAAATCAAAAGGCAAACGTTGTTTGAAAATCAATTGGGAATCATTACACAGTGTCCAGCCTTTTTCACATTTAAGATAAACTGTGTAATGTCCAGAAGTAACAGTAGGTCCATCATGGAAAATTATTGCAAAAGTTACAAAAGTTTTTCCTGAAATTGATAATTGCTGTCCTGTAAACTTCTTTATTAAAGTATCCAATTTTGAACCATCAGCTCTACATCGTTGCATCATTAAAATTACATACTGTCCGTATTCCTTTAAAATTAATGTTGAAAACATGTCAGATTTACACTCACCGCATTTCATGCTATGATTAGCATCTTTAACTAATTTTGCAAAAGTGACTGTTTTACTCTCTGGCAATATCAAATAAATAAACCTTTCATTATCAACATTAGAGCCACATATATTATAACAGTTTTCACAACTATGTTCCCATTTATAAGAGAGACCAAACATATTTTCAATGGGAACCCCTTCTTCTTCCAGTACCTGAAGAAAATACATAAAAAATTCGTGTGCATCTTGCTGTTCATTTTGAGAAAACTGTGTTCGTCCTGAACATATATCTAAAAGTTTTCTAATTTCAGTAGCACTTTCTATTTGAGTTTTATCTTTACTCAGCTTTTGAAAAAGGAGACTCAGCTCAGAACAGAATCTTTTTCCCTGATTTACTATTATCTGCTCTTGCAAACTTTCCAGATAAAATGCAACATTCAGCACTACATTTGCGTAGCAGTTGACACCAGAGCTATTTTCAAAATGACATCCTACAACCTGTTCTTCATTTTCCTTTTTCTTTTTGCTTGCAATTACATCACTCCTCTTTTTTTTCCTCTTCTCTACATCTTCATTACAGATATTCTCATTTTTTCTTTTATGAGAAACTACACGTTTCTCCAACACAGGATAGCTTCTTCTTAATCTATTATACTCCTTTACACAGTTTGTATCAGCACTAACTTTTGAATCATCAAAGTCTATCATGAATAAACCTGATAATGTTTTCACTCGTGACAAAGCAACATATGCCATACCTTCTTTGAACACAGTTGAACCAATGTTCACAAATGCACAATCTACAGTCAATCCTTGAGACTTGTGAATAGTTACAGCATATGCTAGAGAAAACGGAAACTGCTTCCTACGTACATATAAGTCTTTCACAAGCATGAAACGAACTGTACAACGACAAATATCTTTAACTTCTTCTATCTGATCAAATTTTATTTTTAAACATTCAATTCCATCTTTTTTCTGATAATTAATAAAACCCACAACTCTTCCCATAGCTCCATTAACTAAACCTTTTTCAACATCCAAATTTCTCCTTAAAAATACTCTACAGTTCATGCAAACATATAGATTTTTTTCTAATCCAGCTGTTTTGGAGATGTTCTTCTCTAGTGAGTCCAATTTATTTTTCAGTTTGCCTGTTACTGTGACAGTAATTCTTCCATCCTCAATTTTGTCCACTGCTTCCAATTTCCTGATCTCTTCCTTTTCCAATTTCAAAAGCTCCTCATTAAATATTGAGCATTCACGTAGAGTTGGCATTAAGCAGATGACACTTTTGTTTTCTGCAATATTCTTGTATATTTTCTCTGCAACTATTTCTTCCTTTGGAAATAAATTATGTAGCAGCCGACTCTGTAATGCTTTTTTGCCAACTTCTGTGATTAGTCCAATTCTGATATCTTTCAGAATACTTCCATATTCTTCATCGCTTGCTTGCCTCATATTAGTAGTAAGTTCCTTGTACTCAAAGAAGGACCAAATATTTGTATTTCCGATGCTTCCTAATGACTTCTTCGTGTCTTCATGTGTGACAGTATTAAACACTGGTTGTCCTTTAACTGGAGTAAGTTGCAAAAGATCTCCAAAAACTATGACGTGTTTTCCACCAAATAACATGTCATAGTCTGTCTTCAAAATTTGCTGCATTCTTAAATGCACAAAGGCAAGCATTAAGTTTGATACCATGCTCACCTCATCAATAATGAGAACTTGCATCTTCTTCAATATTCTTGAAACTTCCAAGGATGCTTCTCCAGTTAGCTTGTTGTATTGTATTTTGTTCTCATGCTCCACTGGTAACATTAGCAAACGATGTAAAGTGATTCCTTTTATGTTATATGCTGCTAACCCAGTTGGAGCAGTAACCACACAAGACAAAGTAGAATCTGTTTTTTGCTGTAGGTAGCTTCTGATGACTTTTATAAGGAAACTTTTTCCAGTTCCAGCTTGTCCGCTTACATACATCCTGATTGGATGAAATGATGTGCATGAGCACTCTTTTTTTTCATGTAGAAATCCGTGATCAATTTTGTTTTTGATCTCTTCATAAATTTGTTGCTGCTCTTGATTCAGTTGTCTTTCCAAATTTTCTAAGTCTATAAATTCTTCTTGAGCTTGATTCATAGCCGTTTCCACTTCATTCATGGCTATTGATGCTTCATTTTCAACGATTGGTTGTCCTAGGGGATCTTGACTGAGTGTTCCTGAACTTTGGCTGTCCTGAGAACTGTCTCTAGCTATTTCTGCTGCAATTGTAGTTTCCTGTTCAATTTCTTCATTTAACATTTGCAGATAAGTTGAGAATGTACTGCATTGTATGCTGTCTTTGCAAGCATTAAAAGAATCTTCATAGCTTTGAAATTCTCCCAGTAGTTCATCCTCTGTACGCCATGGTTTAAACAACTGTAAAAGAGCCAAGTAGTAAAATTCCTTCTTGTCAGTAGTGTCGCAACTCAGCTTCCTGTGATTTATCAAACTTCCTTTTGTTTGCTTCACCAAACATCCTTCTTCACCAACGACTTTATATTTTCCATTGTTGATGTCTTCTGCGGCTTTCCGTGAATAAATGTAGTTCTGCAGCACTTCATAGAGACACATGTTCTCCAGATGTTGACTTCTCTTGGGATAATAAGTGTCCAACATGTTTGATTTCAAAATATCTGTATTTTCTGGGTCATTCTCGGCCAAATATTCAATTTCTCCTACAGATTTCAGTACCCGATTTCTCATTGCTGCAAGGCCTAAACTTGCCCAAATTATTCTTCTTGACTTCGAGTAGAGACTTGCAGAAGATAACCTATCTGAACATTCGTAGGATCCAATTTCTCGATGCGATAACATCTTCAAACTGAAACTGTACAGCTTCTTACTGACAGTCTTCTCGTGAGAAATCTCTTCCCACATTTCCTTCAATTCTGTTTTTTCTGATTTCGTAATGTAAGACGTTACATATCGAGCAACAGCAATGGAATTGTCAGCTACATACTGTATATCCATGTTAGCGTTCCACATGGATAAAATGACTGGGTTGTAGTCATTTATATTTTTTGATTCTTCTTTTCTTTTAAGGTTGTAGGTATTCTTAGGTGATTTTCTTGTGATAGTATGTCTCACAGCTGACATAAAACTGTTAACTCTTCCATTTGAAAGAACAGGTCTAGGAAATCCAAATCGACATTTAGTGTAGTATTTTTCTTTGCTCTTGTATTTCCGTCGACAGTATTTTCCACACCGATGACTTTGGAAACGTAAAACTTGCTCCTTTAACTTTTTCTCTTCTGTGCTTTTTGGTATATCACATGTTGCATATTCTTCAATGTAAGATAACACTGCTTCATCAGTATCTGTTCCAAACTTTGGGGCATCCTTGATCCACAACAGCATATGAATATGAGGAGCACCTCTTGCCTGGTACTCTTTTCTCCAAAAGAAATCCACTACTTCTCCAAGAGGTGGATTTTTTTTATTGCAGATGAAGGACATCATAGCCTCAAATCTATGATTGAAATATCTGCAAACATTAACCGGATCCAATGAGCACAGTTCTCCTGCTGTCTTGTATTCGATGTTTTTAATGTTTGAATTTGCCTCTCGTAGAAAATCCAGTAAATCATCCCAAGCGTACTCGGCACAGCTTAGGGTAAGGAACCATGTTGGAGTTCCTAAATTCCGTAACATGCATTTTAATTCACCATGGCGTCGGTACCAATATTCATTTGTCCCACGCTGACAAGCCATCAGATTGATCAGTTGTGTTTCCAAATGATCATCTCGGTGCTGCACTTTCTCCATAAAATCCTTAGCAGACACATTTTGTAAATGTACTCCACTTTTTAAAATGTGATTTACTGCATAAGACAGTGCAGACAAGTCGCTTTCAAATAAAAGATGGAACAAATAAGGAATACTTTGTCGAAATCTGGGATCTTCAGCATATAGTCTTGTAGTCCGATACTCAGAAGCTGGAATCTGTTCAGGACGTTCATCGTATCGTCCTCCTTTTCCTTTAGGAAACAGCTGGGGAAAACATCGAGCTTCCAAGCTCTCCTCCCATACACTCACGGGAGTCCCTTTTGCTTTCTTCATCTGAAAGAGATCAATATTGTCTCCCATAACTTCTTTTGAATGAAGAGGATGTATGCTAAAATGTTCATAAATTTCTTCTTCCTTTGACTTGTCCACTTTTTCAATTTGTCCAGTTGGTGTTTCTGTGTCTTCTTGTAAATCTTCTTCTTCTTCTTCTTCTATATAAATTGATTCATACCATTTGTTATTCCTTTTCAAATACAAATTTGCTCTTTGTACTTTCCGTACATCTACCAGCTCCTGCCAAATCTTCTTATTCTTTGTAGGTACACCATTAACCAGAATAACTAATGGTTCAGTTTCCAAAGTATCCGCATCAATAGTTTCCATATTATTTTTCAAATCCAAGGGCAAATACACCACTCTACCTTTTAAACCTCTCAGTAAATCAGAAGGAGGTAATTTACCAGTTTTGGGCTCCATACGTACTATGGTCTGGAACGGATGAACACATTGAATAAGTATAGACTCATAAGTATTTAATTCAGAAAGTTCAGCAGGAATAGCATCCAATTCTAAATTATTATGTACAGCTCTGGTCGGCATTCTATTTTCTTCTAACTTGTTGTAACAGTATTTACAAATACGCTG
Source organism: Triturus cristatus (assembly GCF_964204655.1). Classification (NCBI taxonomy): domain Eukaryota; kingdom Metazoa; phylum Chordata; class Amphibia; order Caudata; family Salamandridae; genus Triturus; species Triturus cristatus. The sequence goes on from NC_140591.1 coordinate 723,171,671, forward strand.
AACTTCACCCAATTCAAAACAATTTTCAAGAAATATATATGTGGCAAAATCCTTCCACTTATAATTATCTTCATTTTCACTCTTTCTGTACAGATCAACATACCTGGTTTGTTTTCTATAATGAGTTCTGCGGCAACAAATACAAGTAATATTTGGTCTTTCATTAGAGATTTTTTCAAATTTTGTTATGTGATCATTAAATGTCTTACTTACAAATGGTTGTACATTCTCTTCCACTTCTTCCTCATTTAGTGTGTCCTTCTCTGCACTGTTTTGTTCAGGACCAAAGTAACAAAACTGAATTTCATCAACAACCTTCTCTACATCTGATACCGTTCCTCGGAACAGAGCCCTATTCAATTCATTTAACTTTATTGCTGGACTTTTAGCAAAATACAACCGTCTCACAAACTTTCTCATTTCAGTATGATGAACAGCCAGCATCCTAAAATGATGGAAAACACTATTGCACACTTTTCTAGATAGACAAGCCAGAGAATGACCCTGCAAACCAGTATTCTCTCTCACTCTGCATGGATCCAGACTTTGAAGCACCTTAATCTTCTGTTTTATACTTTTTTTACTATATTCTCTTAGAAACTCTCGAAATTTGTCAATAGATTCCTGACGCACAGTGCAAATACTACTACAATTCCAAGTGTACACTGGGGCTTTAGGACGTCTCCCCATTGCCTCATCTGCCATCACTTGTACCTCATCTCTTGGAACCATTATCTCCTTCTCCATTATGCAACCATTTTTTACTTCGTATGAACGACCTCTGGTGTCAACTGCATGCAGCAAACTATTACTTTGAAAATAGCTTTCTTCATTAAAAAAAGGTTCACTACTTGAACTATGCATCCACTTGCCTAAAAACACTTTACAAAAGTTTGTTCTGTTCACTACTCTTTTCCTTTTGCTATGTGATTTCAGTACATTAACCATTTTGTCTAATGTACGCATCCTATTCAAAATTAATATGAATAGTTTCCTTTTTAATTCTAATGCTTTTGCCGCAATGGCTTCTATTTCTTTTTTTCTTTTATAAAACTTTGTCTTTTTCTTATATTTCTTCACATCCTTCATCAAATTAGACATAACTCTTCTCTGAAACATTTTTCTACGTATCTCTTTAAACGCTGTTTTTCTATTTATATAAATCTTTTCAGTTGCTGAAGGTATATTTGCATTAACTAAATTGTCAATTTTTTCCTCTCCTTTTTTTTTAAAAACATCCTTTCGAGTACAGACATTTTGTACATTTTTCATTCTTTTGAATATATTTTTAAGAAATTGTTTTTTGTGCTTACCAGAAGATTTTTTCTTTTTCCCAACATCAGCATCTTCTACTAACTTTGGTCCTCTAGTTGTCTTCAAATATAGGTTTTTTTTAGCGTTTTTTGAACTCTGGATTTTGTAGGCATCTTAAATTTTGTTCACTGCTCTTCAGCAATACCTAAAAAACTAAAAAAAAAATTCCTTTATTTTATTTAAATATATTACTACATTTCTTTTCACAATAGTCACAAAACGAAATTTCTTTGCCAATTTGAATGCACACTTACTGCTCTTTTTTTTTGGCAAGTGAAAATCACTTTTACAGACTGACACATTATGAAACCACTTTTCAGATTTTTTAAAAAGCCCATGTCCAGACTGCTACACTCCAGCAAGGGCAACCAGCCTTAGTGATGCTGAATGTATTTGCATTACAGACTGAAACCTCAAAACCCCACTCGCTTCTAAATACTGTGCATGATTATACATGGAAAGGAGCTGGGTGTGTGCTAAGAGTCTGCTTCTGCACCAAAAAAATCGCTCCCCCTTTTTCCTACTAATGCAACTGTGAAATCACCAGAGCAAAACGCAATAAATCTCTGCCTGTAATTCCTATTTGCACACAGAGTCATGTTTTCACATTAGTCCCAAAACGAAATTTCTTTGCCAATTTGAATGCACACTTACTACTCTTTTTTTTTGGCAAGTGAAAATCACTTTTACAGACTGACACATTATGAAACCACTTTTCAGTTTTTTTAAAAAGCCCATGTCCAGACTGCTTTTTCAGACCACCACCATGTGTATCCTCGGTGACTACCTACACTCCAGCAAGGGCAACCAGCCTTAGTGATGCTGAATGTATTTGCATTACAGACTGAAACCTGAAAACCCCACTCGCTTCTAAATACTGTGCATGATTATACATGGAAAGGAGCTGGGTGTGTGCTAAGAGTCTGCTTCTTCCCCCAAAAAATCGCTCCCCCTTTTTCCTACTAATGCAACTGTGAAATCACCAGAGCAAAACGCAATAAATCTCTGCCTGTAATTCCTATTTCCACACAGAGTCATGTTTTCACATTAGTCCCAAAACGAAATTTCTTTGCCAATTTGAATGCACACTTACTGCTCTTTTTTTTCCGCAAGTTAAAATCACTTTTACAGACTAACACATTATGAAACCACTTTTCAGTTTTTTTAAAAAGCCCATGACCAGACTGCTTTTTCAGACCACCACCATGTGTATCCTCAGTGACTGCCTACACTCCTTCAAGGGCAACCAGCCTTAGTGATGCTGAATGTATTTGCATTACAGACTGAAACCTGAAAACCCCACTCGCTTGTAAATACTGTGCATGATTATACATGGCAAGCAGCTGGGTGTGTGCTAAGAGTCTGCTTCTGCACCAAAAAATCGCTCCCCCTTTTTCCTACTAATGCAACTGTGAAATCACCAGAGCAAAACGCAATAAATCTCTGCCTGTAATTCCTATTTCCACACAGAGTCATGTTTTCACATTAGTCCCAAAACGAAATTTCTTTGCCAATTTGAATGCACACTTACTGCTCTTTTTTTTGGCAAGTTAAAATCACTTTTACAGACTGACACATTATGAAACCACTTTTCAGTTTTTTTAAAAAGCCCATGTCCAGACTGCTTTTTCAGACCACCACCATGTGTAACCTGGGTGGCTGCCTACATTCCAGCAAGGGCAACCAGCCTTAGTGATGCTGAATGTATTTGCATTACAGACTGAAACCTGAAAACCCCACTCGCTTGTAAATACTGTGCATGATTATACATGGCAAGCAGCTGGGTGTGTGCTAAGAGTCTGCTTCTGCACCAAAAAATCGCTCCCCCTTTTTCCTACTAATGCAACTGTGAAATCACCAGAGCAATACGCAATAAATCTCTGCCTGTAATTCCTATTTCCACACAGAGTCATGTTTTCACATTAGTCCCAAAACGAAATTTCTTTGCCAATTTGAAAGCACACTTACTGCTCTTTTTTTTTGGCAAGTGAAAATCACTTTTACAGACTGACACATTATGAATCCACTTTTCAGATTTTTTTAAATGCACATGTCCAAACTGCTTTTTCAGACCACCACCATGTGTAACCTGGGTGGCTGCCTACATTCCAGCAAGGGCAACCAGCCTTAGTGATGCTGAATGTATTTGCATTACAGACTGAAACCTGAAAACCCCACTCGCTTGTAAATACTGTGCATGATTATACATGGCAAGCAGCTGGGTGTGTGCTAAGAGTCTGCTTCTGCACCAAAAAATCGCTCCCCCTTTTTCCTACTAATGCAACTGTGAAATCACCAGAGCAATACGCAATAAATCTCTGCCTGTAATTCCTATTTCCACACAGAGTCATGTTTTCACATTAGTCCCAAAACGAAATTTCTTTGCCAATTTGAAAGCACACTTACTGCTCTTTTTTTTTGGCAAGTGAAAATCACTTTTACAGACTGACACATTATGAAACCACTTTTTTGATTTTTTTAAATGCACATGTCCAAACTGCTTTTTCAGACCACCACCATGTGTAACCTGGGTGGCTGCCTACATTCCAGCAAGGGCAACCAGCCTTAGTGATGCTGAATGTATTTGCATTACAGACTGAAACCTGAAAACCCCACTCGCTTGTAAATACTGTGCATGATTATACATGGCAAGCAGATGGGTGTGTGCTAAGAGTCTGCTTCTTCCCCCAAAAAATCGCTCCCCCTTTTTCCTACTAATGCAACTGTGAAATCACCAGAAAAAAACGCAATAAATCTCTGCCTGTAATTCCTATTTCCACACAGAGTCATGTTTTCACATTAGTCCCAAAACGAAATTTCTTTGCCAATTTGAAAGCACACTTACTGCTCTTTTTTTTGGGCAAGTGAAAATCACTTTTACAGACTGACACATTATGAAACCACTTTTTTGATTTTTTTAAATGCACATGTCCAAACTGCTTTTTCAGACCACCACCATGTGTAACCTGGGTGGCTGCCTACATTCCAGCAAGGGCAACCAGCCTTAGTGATGCTGAATTTATTTGCTTTACATACTGAAACCTGAAAACCCCACTCGCTTGTAAATACTGTGCATGATTATACATGGCAAGCAGATGGGTGTGTGCTAAGAGTCTGCTTCTTCCCCAAAAAAATCGCTCCCCCTTTTTCCTACTAATGCAACTGTGAAATCACCAGAAAAAAACGCAATAAATCTCTGCCTGTAATTCCTATTTCCACACAGAGTCATGTTTTCACATTAGTCCCAAAACGAAATTTCTTTGCCAATTTGAAAGCACACTTACTGCTCTTTTTTTTTGGCAAGTGAAAATCACTTTTACAGACTGACACATTATGAAACCACTTTTTTGATTTTTTTAAATGCACATGTCCAAACTGCTTTTTCAGACCACCACCATGTGTAACCTGGGTGGCTGCCTACATTCCAGCAAGGGCAACCAGCCTTAGTGATGCTGAATGTATTTGCATTACAGACTAAAACCTGAAAACCCCACTCGCTTGTAAATACTGTGCATGATTATACATGGCAAGCAGATGGGTGTGTGCTAAGAGTCTGCTTCTTCCCCCAAAAAATCGCTCCCCCTTTTTCCTACTAATGCAACTGTGAAATCACCAGAAAAAAACGCAATAAATCTCTGCCTGTAATTCCTATTTCCACACAGAGTCATGTTTTCACATTAGTCCCAAAACGAAATTTCTTTGCCAATTTGAATGCACACTTACTGCTCTTTTTTTTTGGCAAGTGAAAATCACTTTTACAGACTGACACATTATGAAACCACTTTTTTGATTTTTTTAAATGCACATGTCCAAACTGCTTTTTCAGACCACCACCATGTGTAACCTGGGTGGCTGCCTACATTCCAGCAAGGGCAACCAGCCTTAGTGATGCTGAATGTATTTGCATTACTGAGTCCAACCTCAAACCCTTAAACTATTCTTTTTTTTTCCAGTACACCTTAATTTATCGTGAAAACATAGTCCATATTATTTTACATGTTCCTCACATTTAAATTTCTCCCAAAACAGAAAATGATAAACGCAACTTCAACAAAAAGAATTTCCATTTCTATTATTCATTTCTTAATTTACCATATACATCTCCTCTCAAACTCTAACCTCACCTTTAAAATTAGTTAGTTGTGAAAGAAATGTGGCACTCAAACAGCAGATTATCAGAGCCAGGATCTCTGTTCTGTTCACCCCTCTCCTCTCAGCAGAACCAGATAATGGCAAACTTTCCCTCTATTTTTCCACACATATACATGTAAGTTTCAAATCTCAGTGCTTCCCCCTTTTTTTCAAATGTAATCACACATTTCTATTGGTTGAAAACCAACCCTTTTCCAAAAGTACCCTGCCCCCAACTTGACTTCTGCCTAGTACCCTTCCCCCAACTTGACTTCTGCCTGCTACCATAGCAACAGCTCATGGAACACTGCTGTGTGGAGTTAGGTCAGAAGTTCGCCACACAATGTTTCAATTCCACAGAGCAAGAGTGCTTGACTTTTCAAACCTAACAGCAAATCCATAGTACTGTTCTTTGGTAACACATTTTTTTGTACCAATACAAAACATGCTTCTATTAATTTACACATACAGCCTAGTTTTTATTCTAGAATGGTATGAAACAGCCAATCAGTTCTTTTTGGTTTTGAAAAAAATATGTATGCCTCCATTTCCAAACTGTCTTTCTTTTCATATTGCCATTCTACTGAAAGACACCTCCTGAGTGCATCCAGTTCTCCTTTGAAGATGTTCACAGTGTGGATTGTAGGGCACAGCTATGTCTTCTGGAGTGAAAAGTTTGCAGAGAAAACAGATATGGTGAGAGACCTTGCTTTGCCAAATGTAGACATTAAATGGATTGGTCAGAGAGGGTTAAAGTGGCACCAATTGATGCCATTGGTGAAATCCTTCATGCAAATCCAACACCCTGACCTCATAATAGTGCACTGTGGTGGCAATGACCTAGGCACTTTGACTGGGGTAGGTCTGGAAATGCTTATGAAGGACACCTTTGCACAACTGTTTTCACTTTTCCCTAAAACTGCCTTTGTGTTTTCCAACATATGCCAAAGGCAAAAATGGAACTGGTCCAATCATTTCTGTCCGCAGATTGACAAAGCAAGAAAGCACGTCAACAAATCTGTTTCTGCTTTCCTCCGTGACTATGGTATGGGTGCCATTTACCACAACAACTTGCGTTATGACATGCAAGACATTTATAGAGGAGATGGTGTGCACTTCAATGATGAAGGGAACAGAGTCTTCCTCTTGAACCTTAGACTCTGCATCGGTACTTACTTGTAGGTACCACTAACAAAATGACTTCATAAACACAACAGCTCTTTTTAGAGCTCCCTAATATCTAAACTCTTAAATCTGCATTTCATTTCTTTTTTAATTTATTTTTTCTTCCGTACGCTTACCGTAAGCTTACCGTACGCGTACCCCGTGATTTTTTTAAAAATCAATAAATGTTTTCTTTGTACTTTACAGTCCTTCTTTGACCCCCTCACAAATGTAAGGGGGTCTGTAACTCTCCTCATTGCCCCCTTTTCTTGTTTTCACTCTTTTTTTTCTGAGTGAAACACACAAAATGGCGGCCGCCGCTTCCTGGTTTCGGCCGATTCGAATGTTTACTAAGATCTAACAGCCAATCAGAATCTCGCTCGCGCACGCCACCGTACGCGTACGGTAAGCGTACCGTAAGCATACCGTAAGCGGGCTCAGATATATATATTGATTTAAAGGCTATTTTCTCAGAATCTACTGAACAGATTTACACCAAACCTACAAAAGGCACTTCCTTGACCTACGGACTACCTCTCTGCCAAATTTCTAGTAATTCTGTTCAGCCGTTCGGGCTGTAGCTCGTTCTAAAGGTCCTATGGAAAAATGCATGGGAAAAACGCGTTTTGGGACCCCCCTTTTATCTCAGCCCCCGCTTGACGAATCCCCCCGAGACTTTCAGGGTAGGAGCGGAGCGTAGCGCCCCACCTATTTTGAGAAATTCGCGAGGATTCATTGACCGGCGCCAAAGTTATTCAAAATAGAATGTTGCGGATTTCCTATGGAAAAGGGGTCCTAACTATAACTACCTACTGGCGACCGCCAGTAGGTAATATATATACATACACACCTCTCTTCCTCTTTCTGCACTTCCCTTGCCTCTTTCTGTACTTCTCTTGCTTCTTTCTGCGCCTTTCTTCCTCTTTCTGTACCTTTCTTCCTCTTTCTGCAGTTCTCTTCCTTCTTTCATGCACTTCTCTTGCCTCTTTGTGCACCGCTCCTGCTTCTTTCTGTACCTCTCTTGTTTTTTTTCTGCACCTCTCTTGCCTCTTTCATCACTTCTCTTGCTTCTTTCTGTTCCTCTCTTGCGTCTTTCTGTACCTTTTTTCTTCTTTCTGCATTTCTCTTGCCTCATTCTGCATTTCTGTTACTTCTTTCTGCACCTTTCTTCCTCTTTCTGTACTTCTTTTACTTCTTTCTGTACCTTTCTTCCTCTTTCTGCACCTCTCTTGCCTCTTTCATCACTTCTCTTGCTTCTTTCTGTACCTCTCTTGCTTCCTTCTGCACTTTTCTTGCTTCTTTCTGTACATTTTTTCTTCTTTCTGCATTTCTCTTGCCTCATTCTGCATTGCTGTTACTTCTTTCTGCACCTTTCTTCCTCTTTCTGTACTTCTCTTACTTCTTTCTGTACCTTTCTTCCTCTTTCTGTACTTCTATTGCCTCTTTCTGCACCTTTCTTCCTCTTTTTGCACTTCTCTTGCACATGAAATCACACAGGTACTACCCTTGCACTCATCCACTCACTCAGGCACTAGTCATGCAGTCATTCAATCAACCAGGCACTATGCATGCACTCATTCAATCACACATGCATTAGTCATGCAGTCATCCAATCACATAGGCACTACCATTATAGTAAACCATTCACTCAGGCACTACCCATACACTCATCTAATCACTCAGACAGTAGCCTTGCACTCATTCATTTACTCTGATAGCACCCATGCACTCATCCAATGAGCCAGGCACTAGCCTTGCACTCATCCATTCACTCAGGCACTACCCATGCATTCATTTAATCACTCAGGCACCACTCATGTACGCATCCAATGACCCAGGCACTACCCTTGCACTCATCCAATCACCCAGGCATTACTGATGCACTCATCCAATCACTCAGACTGTATCCTAGCACTCATGCATTCACTGAGGTACTACCCGTGCACTCATACAATCACTCAGGTACCACTCTTGCATTCAATAATTCCCTTAGGTACTACCCATGCACTCATCCAATCACTCACGTACTATCCTTTCACTCAACCATTCACTCAGGCACTATGCAGACACTCCTGTATTCTCTCAGGTACTACCCACGCACTTATCCACTCACCCAAGCACTTCCCATGCACTCATCCAATCACTCAGGCACTACGCATGCACTCATCCAATCATTCCCCTGTATTATGCCAAGGTAGGATCTTGCAGCCCAATTTTCTATTTAAAAGAAAACTATTTACCGCATTTATATAGAAATTATATAAAAAATTGATATAAAAACATTAAAATATATTTAAAAAATCTTTGTTGTATACGTATATATATATTCACTAAAAACAGGTTTCAGGGATGTTATAATTAGCAATTAGCATTTAAAAAACCTCAGAAATTCACTGAAAAAACAACAGGTTTCAGGGACGTTATAGTTAGGCTAACATTTCACTCGTACAAAATCAGAGAAATTCAGCCATTACACTTAGCTAAATTGACTATAACTCGCACCCCTGCAATGCACTGCTGATGATGTCACATATTAAATCGCTCATGACATGGTCAGTAACATCACTCATGACATCACTCATGGCATCTCAAATGGTGTCAACGGGTTCAAATTAGCCCGGGCGGGGGGCTGCTCAGCCCCACCCTTTAAATTATTTTTTTTAATTTGTTTTTTAAAAGGCTGGGCCTCAGGGATTGGGGTCCTGGGGCCAACATAACCCAGGGAGGGGGCCCATTTGGCCCCCCTCCCTTATTCAAAATAGGCCTGGCCAAGACAGATGGGCTCCCTGGACCAAAATTGGTCCAGGGAAGGGGGGGCCACATGGCCCCGCTCCCGAATAAATTAAAAATAACATTTTAAAAAGAGCAGCAAGTCGCCAGAGGCCCCACACCTTTTCTTCACCACTCTGAAACGTGCCTCCTGGCACACTGTTGGTTGGGGGATAAAGTCCCTTTGGAAGCTGATAGTCCTTAGGGGCCAATAAATCTTCCTTTTACCTCTAGTAAGTGTGATACAGCAGGATTCGTGAGAGCTTGTCAGAGGCTCCACCCACTCTTTCCTCCACTCTACAAATGTGAGTACTAGTTATAAAACCATAGAAATATCACTGAAAAAAACAAAGGTTACAGGGACGTTATAGTTAGGCTGACATTTGACTCATACAAAAGAGTGGCTGTGTTGAGAGGATGTATGGGTGAGTGAGTGGGTGTGTGAGTGGCTGTACAGGTGAAAATATGGGTGTGTGAGTAGCTGTATAGGTGAGTATGTGGCTGTGTGAGTTACTGTATGGGTATGCGACTGGTTGAATGAGTAGCTGAATGGTTGAGTGAGTGGTTGTGTGAGTGGCTCTATGGATGATCGAGTGGTTGTGTGAGTACTTTTATGGGTCTATGAATGGGTGTGTAAGTGGTTGTCTGGGTGGGAGAATGGCTGTATGAGAGGTTGTATAAGGGTGTGAGTGTGTGTGTGAGTTGTTCTGCGGATGATGTTATTGGTGATGTCATCTGAGATTTCATCAGTGAGATCATCAGTGATGTAACTGACCATGTCATGAGTGATGTAATATGTGAGGTCACAAGTAGTACATTGCAGGGGCATAAGTTATAATTTGTTTAGGTAACTATAACTGCTGACTTTTACTAGTTTTGCACGAGTGAAATCTTAGCCTAACTATAACGCTCTTGTAACCATTGAGTTTTTCAGTGAATTTCTATGCTGTTTGAAATTTTATTTTCTAACTATAACAAATCCTCTAACCTTTGTTTTATTTTGTACATTTCTATGGTGTTTTTAACTCTATTGCCTATCTGTAAACTGAAACCTTTGAAAGTGAGTGTGAGAGCAAGTTCTCAGTATCTCAGTGGGTCTGTGAGTGAATGTGAGCGTGAGTGGGTCAGTGAGTGGCTGAATGAATGTCAGAGTGGGTCTGTGAGTAGGTATGTGAGTCTGTGAATGGGTCTGTGAGTCTCAATATGGGTCTGTGAGTGTGTGCGTGAGTGTTGAAGTAGGACTGTGAGTGGGCATATGAGTCTCTGAATGTATTTGTGCATCAGTTTCTGAGTGGTTCTGTGAATGATCGCTTCAGTCTCTGAGTGGCTCTGTCAGTGGATGAATGAGTATCTGAGTTGGTCTCTGAGTGGGTGCTTGAGTGTGTGTGAGTGTCTGAGTGGAATTATGAGTGTTTGCGTGAGTCTCTCAATGGGTTTATGAATGGGTGTGTCAGTCTCTGAGTGGGTCTGTGAGTGTGTGCATGAGCGTCTGAGTGGGTTTGTGAGTGGGTACATGAGTTCCAATGTGGGTCTGTGAGTGGATATGTTAGTCTTTGAGTAGGATTGTGAGTATGTGTGTGAGTATCTCAGTTGATGTGTGAATGGGTGTGTCAGTCTTTCAGTTGATCAAGTACTTAAGAGAGGCATGTATTTGACTTTGCTGAGCCTCCATATATAAGAGATATTTTTTAAGGGTGGGCAATAAATTCCGTTCCACTTTCGGAACTTGCGAAATTTCGGCATTTTCGCGTTCCGCGCGGAATGCGAAAATGTTGAAACATCCGCGATCCGCGGCGGAACGGAAATAAGCAGGGCAGGATTCATTCTGGCACGATGCTCCTGTCACTAAAGACTAAACCTCAACAGGAAGCACTAACAGATATAAATAAAGCAGGTGCCCGAGTTGGAGCTCAAATTAAGTAACGCATTAATCAGCACACAAAACATTCGTGAGCACGATGGAGGCTGGGCAGGTGTGCTATCTCTCCATATCTACCGTCAGCAATTTGCCGTAATCCTGTATGGAGCTCTGTGCATCCATGAGTTTCCCGAGCGCAATCCCCGTGTAGTTCCTGTCACCAGGAGGTTCTGTCTTCTCATCTGCTGCTCTGATCGGTCTCTGGCCCTTTATAAACAAGAGGCATGTGAACTTCATGGAAGCCCCACCCGTTTGGCCCCGGCCCACACACCAGCAGTGTACAACGTCTGCCCGCCCTTTTCCCCACTATGATGGACAGCTCACTCGAGGGACCCCGGCGCCCGTCATCGTGGTGGCAACGTTACAGACACACATGGTCACTGAAGACAACTCTTCTGGCTCTGTATGCAGCTGTAGTGTAGGGAAAGCACTATACATTTACCCAACGAGGTAGCACTTACTGATTAGCCAGTAGAAAGTACTCCAGTTGAGTAGAGGTATTGCACAAAACGGTGGCATCTTCTTGGGTAAATATGCAGGGCAGGATTCATTCTGGCACGATGCTCCTGTCACAAAAATTTAACCTCAACAGGAAGCACTTACAGATATAAATAAAGCAGGTGCCCGAGTTGAAGCTCAAATTCAGTAACGCACTAAATCAGCCCAAAATCTCCACGAGCACGCGAAATTTCGCGTGTTCGCGTAGATGTTTTGTCGTTTCGCAAAATTTTGCGAAAGGCAACTTCGCAAATTCCACCCACCCCTAATATTTTTGCAGTGTAAGAATGTCAGATGTGCTGGGTGTTTTAGTATTTACACAAATAGCAATTTAAAAACCACTATTTTATTATTTCTTTTACAGCACTACTCAACCCTCCTATGAAGCGACTTAAGAGAGATGTTAATACCTCCTTTCCTCTCAGGAAGCCAGTGAATTCAAGCACTGTCACATAAACAATAGAGATCATTTGAAATACAGGGTACTAATATTTTTGGGATGTAATGGGACACCTCATGTAGTTTCTTTGGTTTATCCAAATCCTTCCAAAATTAAGATGGGAAAAAATGTTGCCAGGACGGACTAAAGAAGAGCTGGATTTATCACAATATTTTGTTTGTAAAGCGCCCAGATGCATAAGAAACTGTCTATAAACCCTGACAACCGAAGCCAACATAATAGTTTTATTGACTTGACAGGAGAAAATCTAGAAATGGCGCACCAGGATTCTCCTTACTTAGTAGACTTGCGAGCAAACAATTAACATACAGTGATTTACCTGGGTACACTACACATAGCACATATCACAAAATAATTTGGGTAGTAGTGCTTTTGCCTTGCTTTTCAATTAAGCCAACTGCTTACAGAAAGCAGGACCCCAAGCTGAATACATGGATAAATGAAACAGAAACTATTATGCGAGTGGACAGCTTGATTAACAATAAAACCAGCTACTTTATCAACAATGCCAAAATCCAGTAAAAGTCAACACCTTCCAACTGAACATTTATGAAAGGAAATATCTCTCACCGTCTCCAAGGAGACTTTGTACTTTAGAACCTCTGAAGCAGGTGCGGTGAAGCAAGATGGTGGCTGCATAGTATGCCGCGCTAGCTGCCCGCTCCGGCCATTTCTCTGCAGGAATGGAGAAGACGGGGAAAAAAACGGCGTTGCCCTTTAGGATAAGATGTTGAGACTCGTATAAATCATAATGGAAACAGGCTAGCAGTACCTGAATGAAAGATTGGCAGCGGCTGGCCTCAGTGTGACAGGAGAGGCTGTTCGGCTGCTGGTGCGTCTGGTGGGTGGCTTGCTCGGTTCTGTTGATCGGAGACTGAGAGGACACCTTGGTAGGAAAATGTCTCCAAAATGGAACAAAAGCACGGACGAATGGGCCGAATCTGCGATCCCTGCCCCTGTGAGTATGGTAGCACAGAATAGGAAGGCAGCTGTCAGGTAGAACACAGAAAGAAGCGGCCACTCCCGTGGCAGAGAAGTCCATTGCTGAAATAGATGTTGATGATCGGAAGGTGGCACCCCAGGAAGTGAAGGGTGTGTGGTTTAGTGTCAAATAGCTGAAGGAGAGGCAGCCATCGATACCTGAAATTTTTGTGGGGAGGACTCCTAGATCGACCCAAAAGGACTCTGGCCGACTCAGTATTCCTGTATCTGTACCCAACGAGCGTGTCAAGAGGTTTGGTAGTTCTTTCTCGAACACTGTAAGTACCGATATACTGCCATCACTACCTCCACAAAGGGAAGTAAACATTGGGGTAGGGGGAGTTTCAAAGAAGGGGTGAGAAGAGGCCAGGCTTTTGGGTTTAGAGACTCCTGCAGTATGGGTGTTAGTGGCATCAGGCCTCAGTAACTCTTGGAAAACTTCTTGCGGGTGCAAATAGAAGCCAGGAACAAGCTGTCATGCCACATGAAGGATGGTTTCCAGAAGGGCCAGAAAAGTTCTCATTTACGGATGAGTCAGACCTTTCTGCAGTAAGTGAGGGCTTGACAGAGGAAGACTCTGCCCCCGACATCTCAGGGGGAGTATTAACAGTAGCCTTGCTAAACCATCAATGCAAAAGCACAAGCTCTCGTTAAAATTGCAAAGCAAAAAATTGAGGGCAAGTGGAAAGGGGCTGGGATCAGACTTGAACATCACACAGCAGCTACAATGGAACTATTCTGCTACATGTCAAATATATGAGGAGGATAACACAGAGAAAATAGATACCCCTGTAGTGCTATCAAGAATGATCTATTGACCATTGACTCAATTTTGCATAACTGACTCTATCATATGTAATAGACCCATTTTCTGTGCTTGCGCATAGCTGCAAAGTGGGGAGGGGATGTTTTCACTCTTCACTTGTTTTCGCTCCTCACCGATCAGAGTGAACTAGAACATGTTGCGTGGAATGCGTGCTTGGTACCTTTCAGGGCAGAGACTGCTGTTGCCAGAGAAATGTATGGAATGTACAGCTCTGTCTCGGAGTCAAAATACAGGGGCCTGGCCAGCTTCTGTCTTGACCTTGACACAGACCAGTACGGTCAGCTCGGTTTTTCGTAACAGAAGAAAGGGGGCGAGGTTTCTAGAACCTTTGCCTCATTTTGAGTAAAAGGTATTAAAGGCAGAGGATCTTGGCAGGCAGATGGGGTAAACATGCCGTCACAAGAAGAATCTGGGATTTGGACCCCGATCGTGAGTCCTGCCTGGCTGTCAACATGCTCCTTCTTCTTGAGTTTGGCAAGGAAGTCGAGTGAACAATCGGCGAGGTGTTACTTACTCTGTGTATATAATTTCTAAGTTTCTCTACTCCATGTATTTAAGCTACATGTTATTCTGGTTTTGTGCTTGTTACTTGTTATTAAGGAGTCTGCATTAACCAATATATTTTGCCTTCCTTTCTAAAGTATTAAATCAATAAATATGTGTGTGTCACTTTAAATGCACCTGAATTTGTTTTCTTGCCTCGCCTTAAGAGAGTGCTGGTTCCTGTTTTGTCGCCACTTCTTTTGGGAGTGCTGTTTTACATGTGTTAATTAAAGGTGCAGCAGTGCATTTGCCTCCTCTCTGGAGTGCTGGGTTTCGGTGTGTCGAATTAGTAGACCGACAACCCTCAGGGGGAGACGATAGCAGGTACTGGGGTGGCAGACACTCCCACCATTGAAATGATCTACTCAACATTAAAGCAGATGCTAGGGGAGGTCAGAATTGAGAACAAGAGAGCTCACTGGGCCACAAAGAAGCTAGAGGGAGCATTGCGAAAAAGTAATAAAATCTGCTCAGAAAATACGGAGCGAATCTCGGCTGTGGAAGAACAGACAGAGGTATTAGATACTGGGGTTGGGCATTAGAGAAACAGCAGAACACACAGGAGTCTCAATTGATAGACACAACGACAAAACAATTTAAGGTTCCTTGGCCTGGTAAAAAATGTGGAGGGGCGCGGTATAAGGTAATTTATGCTGGGGATTTTGAAGGGGGCTTTTCCAGTTCTAGCCCATTGGGATTGGGAAGCGGAAGTGCAACAGGTTCACTGCATCCATTCAATGACAATTTGGCAATCCCAACAACTTGAGAAACCTAGAACGATCTTGGTCTTTTTTGGCAGGTTTCCATTACGCCAAGCAATATTTGATAAAGCAAGACCAGAGGTGAAGCGGTCATTCATTCATTCATTTGAAAACTTTATTCGATTCTTACGAATCATAAAAGTACATAATTAAACAGTAAAACAAAACATAAAAATTATTCCAAGTTACATTTTACAAAACTAAATATAATCAAGCAGCATATATAGTTTCAGAGCATGGTTTTCTATAAACTACCCATTTCTTTATGTCAATCCAGGGGTATCAAAATAAATAAATTGCTTAAAATTACTTAAAACCCTAATTCCCAATTTCATTATCACAGTTCATATCTTTTTCTAAGTTGTAAAGCAGTCCTAATAAAATTTAGCACAGCACAACCAATGGCGGCATTGGACAAAGATCGTAAGTGATCAAAACCATCCTGATATGGACAGGGGGCAATTTCCCTCAGGATGGGCCTAATAAAACGCGCCCTAACATCTTTATTTAAAGTGCAAAACAGCATAAAGTGCATTATGCTTTGTTCAGCTGAATTATTGCATGGGCAGGGAGTCACTCTCTCACACCAACTCGCCTGGATAGGGAAAGCCACTAAAAAATGCAATGTGCAGAGGTGAAACCTTGTCAGAAGAAAGCGGGAATGTGTATGGGTGCTAAAAGATAAATTAAATTGTTGGATATTTGGCAACGCATAGAGTGGGGTCTCATCATCCAGATTGGATATGGCTGGCTCATTATAATAAGCATTTTTAATCATTGATTTTATGTTAGTTGGTATACTATCTGGATTTTTAAAATATTGTCCTAGATCAATTTTACTTAAAGCATTTTTAACATAACAGAGCCAGGGAATGGAAAATACATTTTCTAAACTTAAACAATCCCTTATAATAGCTCTGGTGAGTATTAACTCTTCTGATGACTACACTTTCCCCAAAAAATCAGAGGCACGATTTTGACTCTATCTTCGACAAAATCCAGTCCCAGCTCTGCATGGCAAAATTTTGAAGGAGAGCTTACGGGAACCATCAGCAATCTTTTTATTAATTTGTCTTCCAAAATTTGCAGTTGACTGGTTTTTTGACTTCCCCATACTCCAGCCCCGTAAGTTGTGACTGACCGACATTTTTATTTATATAAGGTTAAAATTTCTGCCACTGGCTTATGACCCAATTTGGACGCAAAGCGAAACAGGCCCTCTATAATTCTACTGGTCTGTTGGGTCCTAGTCGCGATCAAATTGTCCCAGTTTAGTTTATTGTTAAAAACATTCCCTAAATATGTGAAAGAAGGGACCTTTTCAATGTTTCTTCCATTTACCACAAATTTCCTCGATTTTGTGTTTTTTTCGGGCCACAGACCATAATAAAAGACACATTAAAATTAACCATAAGATCCAATTTTGTCATAAAATCAGTAAAAGCAATCAAGGCTTTTTGGAGACTATTGGCCGTCAAAGTCATTAATACGGTATCATCCGCATAAGATAGCAGTGGAACCGGATTTCCTCCTACTGTAGAATAATCCAAGTGCTGCTCTATTAGGAATTTCTCCACCCCATTTGTGTATAAAAGAAATAAAAATGGGGCCAAAATAGATCCCTGTCGTACACCCTCTGTAGATGCGATGGACCTGGATTTTTCTCCTCCGTATAGAGACGGAGGTAGATGAATGCATCCTACGTAAGAGGGTAATAAGTGCCTCTTCAAAGCCCATCTCTTCCATAAGTCACCACAGCTTCCCCCTATTAACTGTGTCAAATGCACTGGATAAGTCCATGAAGGCCAAGTGTATCGATCCCCGCTTGGCCTTCATGTACTTACCCATGACTAAGGACAAATTGAGGCATTGTTCATTAGTACCCATCCCCTTTCGGAAGCCGTATTGTGAGTTGGATATCTGGCCGGTCTCATTAGCTCAGAGTTCCAGGCGGGCAAGGATTATCCTCCCCAAGACTTTACATGTTGCGTCAATTAGGGAGATAGGCCTGTAACAAGAGGAATCATTCCTACTGCCCTTCTTGTATATTGGAACCACCACGCCTTCCTTCCAGGAATCAGGGTTACGGCCCACTATTACCGATCTAAAAACATTTGCCAGCAACGGTGGCCATATTAGGGGATTACCTTTAAACATATCTAAAGGGACACCGTCTGGCCCTGGAGCTTTGGCAGAAATACCCTTCAACAGAGCAGCTTCAACCTCACCAACCGTCATAGACAAACTCAGTTGGTTTGCAGTTGCGAAGTTAACGGCTAAGTCTTCTTTTTGATGTTGCAAAGATACACCCTTAGGATTAAAATCTTTTGAGAAATGCATTACCCATGCTTCTTCAATTATTAACGATTCCATATTTCTGACCTCATCTGTAAAAAAAGGGCGATTTATGACTTCCCAGAATCCTCGAGGACACCAGCTCTCTCCAGGTCATCCCAGGCAAGGCTTCTTAACTCTTCTTCTCTTTTCCCAATTACTGATTTATAAGTCTGTCTTGCTTTCCTGAATAATTCCTCAGAACGGGGGACCATATGCAGGGCTTTTTTGAGGTCTTATTGGGCCTTAGAGCACGCAGCATTAAACCATTTTACATCCTGTGGTTCTTTTCTCTTTATGGTACTAGTCAAATTACCAGCCACGTCTCTACAGATTTCCTCAAAGCTCTGTATGACCTCCTCCGGGGTAAGAACATCGGATAGACATATCATAACCTTATCAATATTGGACCGTGGTGAAGCGGTCATTTGATGGCCATACGTTCTTTGTCTGTCTGGACTTCTGCCATGTGATAGTTGAGAGAAAATGGCACCCACAGCAACTGTTTGTGCCCTCACAAGGACTAGGCTGTGATGTGTTTTTTATGACTCCGGCCTCCTCAATGTTATACTTAAGGGAAGGGCACAGACATTCACGTCAGAGATAAAAGCTCAGGCATTCTTAAAAGAGATCTCTGGTGCGGTAGAGTCAGGGTGATTGTAATGGTTATTTCATCCATCAGTTGATAGTATTGGATGAAGATGGGATAGAGTGATCTTGAAGGGGTAATTGATGTAAGGAAAAGTAGGGTGGGCATTGGTATTCCTTCCCCCTAATGTGGGTCCTCTTTTTGCTCTCTTCTCGGGGAGGGGGGTTATGCTTTAATAGGTGATGATATATGCTGATGTGCAATATGTATAAGGTTTCCTATTTTTGTTTTTCCAGTTAACGGAGGGATACGATGGTTGGACTGGGGCTAGGGGATGGGGAGGTAGTATGTTGGCAGATGGAATCCCCATGGTCATTTTTGACCTGCTTGCTCGTGATAGGGGGGTGGGTTTTGGGGGGGTGAGGGTTTAGGGGAGAAGAGAGGGGCTGGATTCCAAGCAGATAAAAGGGTTTGTGTATGTAGTAAGGTAGCTGGTCGATTGGGCTTTACTCCGACTATAGATGAGTAATTGACAAATTGCTACAGTAAACATATATCGCCTAAACAACCCTGGGGTTGAATCTAGATTCACAATATCTAAATGCAGACATAGTGTGTATGCAGGAGACACATATTTCAGGGGACAGACAAAACATCCTGGATTTTACGGGCTTGTAGATCATTAGTAGCACCTCACAAGGGACACGCACACGGGGGTGGCGATTGTAGCATGGAAAGGCAGGTGTCATTTTTTCTAGAGCCAGGGCAGATAAGTATGGCTAATGGGCCATTACAGAATGTTCTTATGCCAATGGATCTTTTACACTCTGCTAGGTGTATGGGTCTGTGGTTGACGGCCCTTCAGTGTTCAACCGGCTCAATAATTAATTGGCTGGGTGGCGGCCTCTGGTTATTTGCAGAAACTTTAATATAAATATCAAGGGGGCAAGTTTAAAGGCAGGCCTCAAACTTTACTAGGTTCACAAACCCAGGGTATTTAGGTCTCTGATTGAGCTGAGAATGACCCATGGGAAATCAGAGGTATGGGCCAAGATAGATACCGTTGATCCAGGATATACCTTCTTTTCTGCTCCGCATCTTGTGCATACTCGGCTGGACAATTTTTTTTATTTCCTATGGGAATTACAAGCTTTTTGGATATGTAAATACCCAAGGGTTATGTCTGTTTATGGCCCATTAGTCTTAGAACTTGATTTACAGTCCTTACTACGTCCCATCCGGGGTTGGTATTTTCAATCAATCAATCAATAAGTCACTTGTAAAGTGCACTACTTACCCCTGAGTGTCTGAAGGCGCTGAGGAGAGGGGGGTGCTGCTACTGCTCGAAGAGCCAGGTCTTGAGGAGTCTTCTGAAGGTGAACAGGTCTTGGGTCTATCGCAGGTGGATGGGGAGGGTGTTCCAGGTCTTGGCGGCGAGGAAGGAGAAGGATCTGCCACCGGAGGTTGTTTGTTGGATGTGGGGGATGGGAGCGAGGGCGAGGCTGGCCGAGCAGAACTGGCGGGTGGGGGTGTAGAAGCTGAGTCTGCTGTTCAGGTAGGCTGGTCTGGTGTTTTGGAGTGCTTTGTGTGCGTGGGTGAGGAGC
Organism: Triturus cristatus; assembly: GCF_964204655.1. NCBI lineage: Eukaryota > Metazoa > Chordata > Amphibia > Caudata > Salamandridae > Triturus > Triturus cristatus. Next base: position 723,191,563 of record NC_140591.1, read on the forward strand.
TTGAAGGTGATCCTCTTGTTGACGGGGAGCCAGTGCAGGTGTCTCAGGTGGGGGGTGATGTGGCTGTGACGAGGGATGTTGAGGACCAGTCGGGCGGAGGCGTTTTGGATGCGTTGTAGTCGTCGTAGGTGTTTGGCAGGGATTCCTGCATAGAGTGCGTTGCAGTAGTCCAGCCTGCTGCTGACGAGGACTTGGGTCACCGTTCTTCTATTTTCGGTCGGGATCCATTTGTAGATCCTGTGGAGCATGCGGAGGGTGTTGTAGCAGGCTGAGGAGATGGCGTTGAACTGCTTCAACATGGAGAGGGAAGAGTCGAGGATGAATCCTAGGTTGCGTGCGTGGTCCGTGGGTGTCGGTGCGGTTCCCGGTGTGGTCGGCCACCAGGAGTCGTCCCAGGCAGAGGAGGTGGGGCCGAGGATGAGGACCTCTGTCTTGTCTGAGTTCAATTTCAGACGGCTGCTCCTCATCCACTCGGCGACGGCCTTCATTCCCTCGTGGAGGTTGGTTTTGGCAGTGTGCGGGTCCTTGGTGAGGGAGAGGATGAGCTGAGTGTCGTTGGCATAGGAGATGATGTTGCAGTCATGCTGCCGGGCCACGTGTGCGAGGGGGGCCATGTAGACGTTGAACAGAGTCGGGCTGAGGGATGAGCCCTGGGGTACGCCGCAGATGATGTCGGTGGCTTCAGATTGGAAGGGTGGGAGGCGGACTCTCTGGGTTCTGCCGGAGAGGAAGGACGTGGACCAGTCCAGGGCCTTCTCTCGGATTCCGGCTTCTTGGAGGTGTGTCTTTAGTGTGCGGTGGCAGACCATGTCGAAGGCGGCTGACAGGTCCAGGAGGATGAGGGCTGATGTCTCGCCATTGTCAAGTTGGCGCCTGATGTCGTCTGTGGCGGCGATGAGGGCTGTCTTGGTGCTGTGGTTTCGTCTGAATCCGGACTGGGACGGGTCTAAGATGTTGTTGTCCTCGAAGTGGCAGGTCAGTTGCATGTTGGCGATTTTCTCGATTACCTTTGCCGGGAAGGGGAGCAGGGAGATGGGCCGGAAGTTCTTGAGGTCCTTGGGGTCCACCTTGGGCTTCTTGTGGAGGGCGTTGATTTCGGCGTGCTTCCAGCTTTCCGGGAATGTCGCTGTTTCGAAGGAGATGTTGATGACCTTCCGTAGTTGGGGTGCGATGGTTGCGTCCGCTTTGTTGAATACGTGGTGTGGGCAGTGGTCCGATGGGGATCCTGAGTGGATGGAGTTCATGGCCGTGCGCGTCTCGTCATCGTTGATGTTGGACCAGAAGGTCAGGTGGTTGGTGCTGGTGGTGTTCGAGGGGGTGTTGGAGTCTGGCGTTGTCGGGGAAGTCCTAGTGTTGAAGCTGTTGCGGATGTCGACTATCTTGCAGTGGAAGAAGGTGGCCAGTGAGTCACACAGATCTTGTGAGGGCGGGATGTCATTGGTGTTGGCGCTAGGGTTGGAGAGTTCATTCACTATGTTGAATAGCTCTTTGCTGTCGTGTGCGTTGTTGTCCAAGCGGGCTTTGAAGGAGGATCTCTTGGCTGTTCTGATGAGGTGGTGATGTCTGTGGATGGCATCCTTGTGGGCTGCGTGGCTGTCCGGTGTACGTTCGTGGAGCCATTTATTCTCCAGTTTCCGGCATGTGCGTTTGGAGGTCTGGAGCTCCTCGGTGAACCATGTGGCGTTCTTGCTGGTGTGGTTGTTGGAGGGTTTCTTGAGCAGGCAAGGGTGTTGGCGCAGTCGTCGATCCACTGTCTGAGGTTGCTGGTGGCGGCGTCTGGGTCGGTGGGGTTGGTGGGAGGGTTCTGGGCTAGGGTGGAGGTCAGCTGGTCTTCGGTGACTTTGCTCCAGCAGCAGCGGGGCAGCTGTTGGGTGTGGTGGTGCGTGGTTGGTTTCTGGAAGGTGAAATGGATGCAGGGGTGGTCGGTCCAGTGGAGTTCGGTGGTGTGGTTGAAGGCGACGTGGGTGCTTGTGGCGAAGACTGGGTCAAGAGTGTGGCCGGCGGCGTTGGTGGGTGCAGTGACGTGTTGTCTGAGGCCGAGGTTGGTGAGGTTGTCGATGAGGGTGGCAGAGTTGGCGTCGTTGTTGTTCTCGAGGTGGAAGTTCAGGTCCCCGAGGAGGATGTAGTCCGTGGAGGCGAGTGCGTAGGTGCTTGCGAGGTCGGCGATGGAGTCGCAGAACTAAGCTCGGGGTCCGGGTCTGTAGACGAGTGTTCCTCTGAGGGTGGTGTTGGGGTCGATGTGGATACGGAAGTGTAGGTGTTCGGCGGTGTTGAGGGTGTCGTCTGCGTGGGTGTAGCACTGGAGGGTGGACTTGTGGACGATGGCTAGACCTCCTCCAATTCCGTTGGCGTGATCCCTGCGGGTGATCTTGTAGCCGTTCGGGATGGCTATGGCGATGTCGGGTGCCGAGGAGTCGTTCCACCAAGTCTCGGTCAGGAAGGCAACGTCTGGGGAGGAGGTGTCGAGCAGGTCCCAGAGCTCGACGGCGTGTTTGCGTGCAGAGTGGGTGTTGAGGAAGATGCAGCGAAGGTGGTTGGGTCCGATCCTTGGAGGTTTGGTGGTTCTGTTGCAGGTGAAGTTGCAGGTGTGGCAAGAGAAAGGTCCGTGGGTGCGCTTCGGAGCGGCCTGGAAGCAGCGGTTGTCACGGCCGGTGTTGAGTGCGAGGAGAGGGCTGGCGTCGTATCGGAGTCTGGCATCGTGGTGTGCATGGGGTCCAGGGGTTCTGGCGCTGGGCGCGATCCAGGTGCGGACGAGAGGACCTTATTGTTGGACAAGGACGATGTGAGTCATATGAAAAAATGGATTCCAATCTTTATGGTGGAAAACATAGGGAGTGCCTCTACAGATATAATTTGGGATGCCATTAAGGCTGGCGTTCGGGGGGAGACCTCAAGATTTAGCTGGTCCGCCAAAAAAGGGTGAAGAAGCACTTGGAAGAACTCTACCAAACCTTGTCGGTGGCAGAGGTAAGGTTGGTGGAAGCAGTATCAAGGGTGCTAGAAATTGAGGAGGCCCAGTTGAATGTGACAATTGCTGAAGGTGCAATAGCAAACATACCGTTAAAGAAAAGAAGCGGATAAATACACTACCAAAAGGGTGGTGCACCTCTTAGTGATTCATACGAGACTGAAGACAGCTCAAGGAGAGATTAGGGAGATCCGTGACCCCTAATCTGGAATCCTTTCTGACCCAGACAGTATACGGGCTGCCTTTCAGAGGCTTTATCAGCAGCTATATGCTGTGGAGGTGGTGGAAGCTGGAGATATTAGGGGATATCTGGATCAAGACACTTGTGAAGTGCTAAGCGAGGAGGATCGCGAATGCTTAGAGCAACCTTTCTCGATAGAGGAAGTTATTTCTGTCATATCTTATTTAACATCTGGAAATGCATTGGGGATGGATTTCATTCTGGGAGAGTTTTATAAGACCTTTGTTACGAGTCTTAAAGCGCACATGCTAGATGTATTTTTGCAAATTCAAAGGGGGTCCACTCCACCAGATTCATTGACTCCTGTAAAGTTAAAAGTTTTCCCAAAAATGGAAAATCCCTGCTGGAATTAAGGTTTTATTGACAAATTACTCTAATCAATTGCAATACTAAAATCCATGCAAAGATTTTAACTACACGATTATCTGACTTAATAAAGAAGATAGTCTTCCCGGTATAACACGGATTTATCCCAGGAATGGGTACAATGGATCATAACTCCCGGGTCAATACTCTATCTGATGCAGCTAAGATATCAGGAGACCCTATGGCTATAATACTTCTTGATGCTGAGAAAGCGCTCAATAGGGTCTCCAGGCCATATCTGTGGGCGGTTATGGACAAAAAGGGACTAGGGCCCGGATTTATAAAATCCGTGCAAACACTTTATTGTAACCCAACTGCTAAGATATCATTGATGGGGGAAAATCTGAGATGGTGGTGATTCAACGGGGCACAAGACAATGATGTCCATGCCCCTCCCTTTTATTTGCCCTTTATATAGATTACTTAATTAGGAGAATTAAGTGTAAATTAGCAATTATATTGATGTGTGCGAAGGGTTGGGAAACCAAATATTGGCATATGCCGATGACTTTGCAATAGTCACTCCTGACCCTGGCGGGGCAGTAAGGAAAATTGAGTTGGAGGCAGCCCAATTTTGTCGATTATCTGGATATCAATTTAACCAGGATAAAACTCAAGTTGTTATCAATGGCAATGTGCAATTTAAAGATAGGAGGTGGTGTCAAATGCAGTGTATTTGGGGGTCAATGTTATGGCAGACAATGAGAAAATTGTGGGAATTAACTTGGATCTTTTGGTTAGCAAAACTAAGACAGAGTTTGGGAGATTGAATAATCTTAGGCTCACCCTGATTGGGAGAAGTAACTTAGTAAATATGATGTTTTTACCTAAAGTTTTATATTTCTCCAGAGCCATACCCCTTGAGGTGGACAATTATTGGTTCAAAGTTTTGGATGGGATGATGTGGAGATTTTTATGGGCCTATGCCGGGCCAAGAAGGGCATTGAAGTTTCTGACTCTCTCAAGAGAACTTTGGGGATAGGTAGTCCCAAATCTTATACTATACTGCTGGACATTCACGTTACATCTTATGGCTGTCTTGTTTTATAGCAAGGAAGATAGGCCAATTTTAGATAATGATACTCCCATGATCTATGAACCATTGATAGGGGGGGAGGCCAGGGGAAGCCTTTTGTGTCAAATTGATTTTGGACGTTTCAAGAGAATGAGGTTCAAAACCCTTGTATGTGCATATCAAATATGGTTAGCTGTTCAGAAGTAAGTGGATATTGGTAGTCTTAGTTTTCATACACCCTTGCAAAAAAAAGCCCTGCTCCCGGATATTTTCCGGGATTCTCATGTTAGACACTGAAAAGAGCGGGTAACGTTCATTCTTGGGGATTTGTTGATGATAAAGGTATAACCATGTTTGAAGATATGAAAAATAATTTTGATATGGGGAGCATGAATTCTTAAAATACCTGTAGATAAGGGACTTTTCAGGGAAAAAGGAGGAGGGCTAAGTGGGTTCATGAGGGTTGATTTATTAGATACAATAATTGAAAAAAAGCCGTCAATTAGTATTTTATATAAGATGTTGAACAGCCGGATGGTAGACGACATAGATAAACACATTAGACGCTGGCAGGAGTCATTGCAGATAGATAATGGGAAAAGTGTAGCATCAATAGATTTGGCTCACTCAATTTAAATGTCAACCATTCTACAAGCCCAGCATTTTAAAACATGGTTAAATCTGTATATTACTCCGGGGACAATTATCAAATGGGGAGGGTATCCAGCACCAACAATTTTTGGTGCCAGCTCCATAGGGGAGATTTAATTCATATGTTTGCAAAATGCCCATGCCTGGGAAGCCCAAAAAATTTATTATGGGATTTCTCTAGGTTAAACTGGGCCTGCATATTGCGGTTACTCCCCAACTGATTTTGTTAGGGGTTCAAAACAAAGAGATCCCCTATGCTCAACCCTTTATATTCCTTTCTATGGCAGTATCAAGGCTGTGTTTAGCAACTGCGTGGTTAGTCCCTGTCCTTCCATCATGTAACCAATGGTTGGCTTGGCTTATGTCTATTTACCATATAGTAATGGCGGTATATGCTCGGTAAGGCAGATTGGCTAAAAAAAGAGGGTTACGAGCCTGGGCACCAATGAGGAAATGGACTGTGGCACAATCTGAGGGAGAAAAATCAAGGACCATGGCCGAGGGAAATGGCTGGGTATGTTAAGGGGTATAACATGAGGGGTGATGCTAAATCCTGATAACACTTTAATACACTTTAATGAAGGCGGGACCCATAAAATTATAAGTATGATGAGAGGGGTGGTGTAGTAAGTTATGTACAATAGCACTTTAACGAGTATGAGATGAACTTTCAATTGTTGTCGAATATTAAGAGTCTTTTTTTATGACGGTTATGAATTTCTTTCTGCTTGGGTGAGGGGGTTAGCATGGGGTCTTTTACATTTTTTTAATAAAAATCTTTTTTTTTTTGTTAAACCTCGGAAATAATATGAGGTTTACAGTATGTATACACAGGACATTATTGGCTGCCTCAGTCCTGAAATGCTCATTATTTTATGTATTTTTATTTTTGGGTACGCATTCTGTAAAGTGCTGCTTGTGATACCCATGTGGTGCAAATTGAATCACTAAGTGCACTTTAAAACTATTTGGAGATACTCTTGTGATATGCGGTCTAGTGGTGGCTAACTTGAAGTGTTCGAAAGAGGACATCTGAGCTCAAATCTCCACTTCTCTCATTCCACCAAACGTTTGTGATCCTGAATTAGCAACAAGCACAGGGAAGAAGCATTTACCAATTTACCAGACATACTTGTAAAAGAATAAGTCCTTCTATCACACAGCTGGACAGAGCACAAAGGCAGTCTTAAAAGCCCAATTCTGCAGTCTTTGTATTGCGGAACCAGGCTAAAGCAATTTGGGCTCTGATTTTTCACTTCTGTCTGCCCGTGCACCTGCTTCTCGTTAATTTTTCTTTCTCCAAATACTTAGATGAAATGTAGCATAAAGGGAATAACCTGGCACTTGTTTAATTTTAAAACAAGTGAGGTCTATCCTCAAACCACCACATCTAGTGTGGGAATCACACGCTGTATCTCTAGGCTACACGCTTACATTCAGCTTCCCTTCTGGACCTGTCTGGAACCTTCTCTCGTAGGGACGGAATCAACTGGTGTGTAGTTAAACAACGGCAGAAGCTGAGGAAGGTGAGGGGGAGGTGGACTTTATGGCCTGGGGGTCCAGTGGAACAGGTCACCACTACAGTCGGGACTCAGCTGCCACCCTCACATAGTGGAGATCAGCCTTGAGCTGTATCGACGGCCCTACCACGGCCTGGTCTGCAATAGCTCTCAACAAGTATCCCACCACTTTGCCTTCGCAAGCAGCCGTTCACATTGCAGTGCTATTACAAGGATCCCGCTCTTTCAAGTTAGAATCTGGTGGCCCTAGTGAGCCCTGAGCCTCAAGGGCAATCCTTGCATGGGGAGAACAGAAAAATCAAGTCTAAGCTCCAGTTTGAGCCACGCAAGACCCCCAGACAACAAGACATTGAGAAAACACCTCTGAATCCGGATCAGAGTTGAGGGATCCAGCTATGGACCAGGACCTACAGCAAATACTAACGTACACGCAACGTAGCTTAACCAAAATCAATGGGAAGATTGACGCTCTCACTTTTAGAATGGACAGAATGCCCGAGCTACTGGACAAGCAGACAGAAAAGGGTCTCGACACAGAAGACATGCTAAACAACAACCTATTCACATGCTAGAAAAAGGACAAACTGCTACACAGCGTCCAATCTAAAGCAGAATATTTAGAGGTGCGCTCTAGGCGTAATAATGTGTGAATAGATGGAATTGCTGAGTACACTAAAATATAGAACATGGATTTATTAGTCAAGAATTGTTAGTCACTCCCCTGGGCAGAGACTCATTCTAGAACATTTTTATTGTAGAGCACACACATCACTCCTTGGCCCCCAGGCCGGTGCTGGGCACTCCCCCGCACCCCATCATTGCCAGAGTGCTTAACTATAGGGAGAGGGACGCAGCCCTTCGTAAGGCCAGAGAGCTATGGACGCTACGAGGGAATGGGCATCTCCCTCTACCCGGACTTCACGCAAAAGGTGCTAGAGGCTCGACGATAGTTCATGCAAGTAAAACTGAAGCTCCGAGACCTCAATCTGGAATACAACATGATGTACCCCACAAAATTGAAGATACATGCAGGCTTTACAGTTCCTAAAAAGGAGAGAAAACGATCGATCTCGGAAGGGATCTCCAAGATCTCAGTCTGTTCTGGAGGACGAAACCCCAGATTTGGAAGAACACACAGCACAACACTATACCAGAGATCGGAGGCTGAGCCCTGCAGCTGTGTTACCTGTATGGCCTACAAGAAACAGAGTCTGGCACGACCTGGGGACGCGTTGCCTCCTAAGGTTGAGGTAATACACATCAACAAGGCAAGGCCACATTTTTCTATTCTTTCCATTTAGGTTACTGAGAGACTGATATCCGCTCACCTAGACTTTGAACTTTAAGAGACACTACGAGAGCTAGTGAATGTATTTAATATATATCGGAAGAGTAGATAGAGATACGCTTCATCTCCTCCCTCCCTCCCTTGACTGAACAATGGAATTGAGCTGTATTCCGGACATTTGCAACAAAGGGAGATGAGATCCTGGAGGGGAGGTGCATACGGCGGGACTTGTTATGATCAAGGGAAGTATTCTATACTTTATATCACAGGTTCTGCTGGGCTATAGATCACATACAATGCCGGCAACATCTAGTCCCGTGTGTTACCCACAATGTGTTTTTGAAGTTGTTTTGTTTACCTCTCTAGGGGTATGTCTGTTTCACGGGGTGGGAAATTTGTCGACTATGCCATGTTGGAGGTTGCATAGCGTGAGTGGGGGGGTTTGCAGAAGAAATTGTTTTATCCGATCTCGAAGGGTACGTGATTTTATGCTAATACTGCCAATTCATCGCACACAGAGCTGCAGCATTAGAAGAAAATAGATACAATGGATATAGCAGGGACACCTCAAAAGGCTAATAGTAGAATAAGATCCCGGACGTGGAATGTCTGCGGTATAAATGACCATAGAAAGCTGCGCAAAGTGGTTAAATATCTAAAAAGACACTAGGCTGATGCAGCTTTAATACAAGAGACACACTTGGCCCCTAACAGTTGCATGCTCACCCGAGACAACTGCAAGGGAAATACTATGCCGCTGGGTTTACTTCACACCCCAGGGGCCTCCTCACATGGGTTAACTCTAAGTCAGGCATCACACTACAGGAAGCCAACATAGACTCTTATGGCAGGTTTGTCATTACTAGATGCCACAAAGAAGGGCTAAGTGTGAAACTAGTGAATATTTACGGCCCTAATCACGATGATCCACAGTTTTAACATTCACTCAGCTCCTGCCTACTTAAAGAGATTGACCGTCCACATATTTGGGGAGGCAACTTTAATTGCATATTGGACTCTACCTGTGACTGCTCCGGGGCCCCCTTCGATGTGCTTCTGCTGCTGCGGGAGCCATAGTAGATTTTATTGACCAATTAGGTTAGCCAGATGTGTGGTGACAGTGTCCTTATGACACCCCAGGTTTCACACACTATTCTCCGCCCCACAACACACATACCAGGATTAATTATTGGGTGATATCTAGAAGCCTCCTCACCAGGGTCGTCACCTGCAAGCCACTCCCAAAAACATATTCAGATCATTTCCCGGTCATGTTAGATATAGAATTATGCACTGAACAGTTTGCCCCTTTTACTTGGAGGTTCCCCCCCAAACTCCCTACTGGACCCAGTATTTCGAGCGAAAATAGCCACATCCATACAGGGCTTCTTTGCAGACAATAGAGGCTCAGTTCCCTGTTTCTCGACATCAGCAGACTATCTAGATTAGAAAAAGAGATAGCACTACTTGAACAATCACATTTGAGAACAAGTGACACAAAGCTCCTGGAGACTATAAAACAGCCCTAGAGGAGTACCATGATACAGCAGACAGTGAGGTGAAACACCTAGCCAAAAATGGAACTGCTAGGGTATACGGAGAGGGCGAACGCCCCAGGGCCATGCTAGCGAGTCTGCAGTGCCCTAAAAGGGAGGCTGGAACGATTATTGAAGTAAAAAGCGAAGATGGTAGCCGAGACGTCTCGCATTGCCGAGAGATTCAGTAGATATTATGCTGATTTATATAGTTCATGGATAATTCTAGATGATGAGGCAACAAAATAATACTTGGAACACATCCAATTGACATGGCTCACTGACTCACACATGGAGCCCCTCATAGCTCCTCTAGACCTTAAAGAAATTCGGGCTGCGCTCAAGACTATGTGGGCCAGAAGCGCGCCTGGCATAGATAGATTAACTGTAGCTTTCTACAAAGCCTATAAAAAACTACTTATTCCTCACTTGGTCTCTCTACGAAGAAATGGTTGAAACCAATATGATGCCTTTACCTATGAGGGAGGCGCTGATCGTCACACTCCTTAAGCCGGGGTAACTCCCAAACGATTGCGCATTCTACAGACCTCTATCCTTATTAATTGTAGATACAAAACATTTTGCCAAAATTCTAGCTAACTGACTGGCTCCGTAGGTCCTACTATTAGTGGGTCCAGAGCAGGCAGGCATTCTTCCAGGGTGCAACCTAACTTACAATCTTAGAACTGTCTTTGGCGCCATCCAAAACATATTTCCAAAGGTTAAAGCTGCAGCAGTTTTCTTAGACACTGAAAAAACGTTCGATTCTGTAGAATGGCCATTCATGAAAGCAGTGCTGCGGCGCATTGGAGTGGGAGAGGTCTTTCTCAAGTTAGTGACGGTCTTATGTAACTCTCCAGTTGCAAGAGTTAGATTGGGGAACAGGGTTACATTTACCATACCTATCTCAAGCGGTACTTGCCAGGGATGCCCTTTATCTCCTCTGCTGTATGCCTTGATCGCGGACCTTCTGATCCTCACACTGAGAGAGTACCATGGGCATAGAGGAGTGTGCTTCCCGGGCTTCCATCTGATCGTATCGGCATACGCAGATGACATGATCCTTTATATTTGGGACCCAAAAGACAGCTTACACCTGTCCTCACAGAGGTGGTCTGTTTTGGGCAATTATCTGGCCTCAAGGTCAACTGGGCCAAATCTTTACATTCCCCCCTAACGCCAGCTACAGTTCTGACAAATCTGGAATTCCCTTTAGAATGGACCATCGACACTGTCGCTATTTAGGAACACAGGTTCATACTGACCCTGGCGTAGCATTAATAGATAACTATGGGAAAGTACTTAATAAGCTGGAAGAGGATATCGCCCGATCGATCAGGTTGCCACTCTCGTTGATTGGGCAGATCTCTCTCATGAAAATGATTATCCTCCCCAGATTCCTGTTTCTCTTTCTAAATATCCCTATTTTACTGCTGGCACATATGTTTGGTACTATTCTATCGCGACTAATTAAATTAGCTTGGGCCGGTAAACAACCCAGAGTTAAATGGGAAAAGCTCACCGTACCATATTCTATGGGTGGTCTTAATGCCCCAGATCTTGAGCTATATTATAGAACAGCTCAGAGCTTGCACGCACACGCTTGGATACCCGGGCCGCAGACCATACCACACCTATACATTGCAAGGGATGCCGCCGACCCGAACACACTACCTCAGGTACTCTTTAACACTATGGTCAAGAAACACAGTACCCTAGACCCACTAAACTCTACCATTCAAGCCTGGTAAAACCTATTGGATAGACAATCTGGAGCGTTTATGAACTCTCCACTGATCCCCCTAAACTGGTACTCCTGGATCGCGCGGAGCAGAGAAAGGGAGGTCTCTAAAGCGCTTCAGAAAGTGGGTATCACCAAGATGGGCGACCTTTTCCAAAACAGGGTGTTACGCAAATGGGATGATATACAGGCGGAAGGGCACAAACTATCGACTCTTGCCCAATACCACTACTTGACAGTTAGATTTGCTTTTCAGGATCTGTTAGGCGAAGACCTGCAAGAACCGTTAGAGATGTCAACACCCACCCATATTCTCAACACTCCCACTCACTCCAAGCTTGTCACAAGGGTTTATAACCTCACACAAGGGCATAGGAGACCACACTTAACAAAGGCATGCCAGGACTGGCAGAGAGACTTAGCTCAGACAATTGATGACAACAGCTGACAGCATTGCTGCAAAGTAACAAAACAAATCTCATTGACTGGTAGACACCAGCTAATCCACTTTAAATATATTAATAGAGTATATTACATGCCTGACAGACTATGCAGATATCGATTGCAAGACTCAGCGGTCTTCTATCACTGCACGGAGCGGGAGATTTGGTTCTTACATGTGGCCTGGCATTGCCCTAAGATTTCAGATTTCTGGGAGAAGGTTTTCCATACACTGAACCACATTACAGGTCTCTCTCTGACCCCAGACCCTTTTCTCACACTGTTGGGCTACGATAAACAAATCGGCAAGAGCGTGCGGTGACTGGTGGTCATAGGTATTTTGCTAGCTAAATGAAGGGTAGCAATGCGTTGGGCTAGAGGACCAGTTCCAATAATGGAAGAATGGACAAAAGACATGATATATTGCAACACACAAACTGACACATATACCAAGTTGCTGCCCCCACAGAACCATCCCAAAGGCTTTTGGGGATTATTTCAACAATACCTGGTTGGGAAGGAGACAGGGGAGCCAGAGGGCATGGGTGACCCTTAGACACATACTAGTCACGCTCACCATGATATTAGGGAAATAGGCACCAAAAGGGGTAGGTAAGATACACAGAGGAATCAATAACACCGCAGGCCCTATTGTCAAGAAAGGCATCCACTGGTGTCCCAACAGAATCTATGAAGGATAACAAACTGATTCTTGTAACTATGTGTGATGTATGTAACCTTTGCAGCATTGTGCTGTACCCAAGATACGAGTATATACAGCTGTATTAATGTTATGTTTACTGAAAAGCAATAAGAAAACAATTTTTTTTTAAAGTTAGTGTTATACAGACGATTGGTCCAGGGCGACTCCAGCGGTACCGCAAATTAAAGAAAATGCGGCATTCTGATTGGCCAGGAGTACCTTTTATCCCATGGGGTGTATAAGTCCCATGGGGCCAGTCCCGGGTGTGTGGGACCAAGTGATCTGATTGGCAAGCCCCAACATCAACAGAAATGTTGCAGCAGACATATTAAAAATCGTGGGACTCTGTCTCCATGTCATGTCTTTATTTTTATTTCAAAAATATATAAGGGGCAAGGGTTGGTATTCCGCTGACAGTCTGGCCCTTGGGGGATAGAGGGTCCAAGAGGGAACTCCGCAGGGACAAAATAAAAAAAAATCAGTCCGCCGGTCCTGCAATACTACTGCAGGACTGAGCGAGGCCTCCTGTAAGGTTCTGTTGGAGTCCTGCGGGTCCCAGCATAGCCCTCCTCTGTGGTTCCATGGGACTGCTGTTTGTTCTGACATAGTCTCACAGGAGTGCTGTAGGAGCAGATAAAAAAATTGTGGGTGGCTGTCCGTGAGGGGTTGTGTGAACGTAGGCTGGTTGGCTGTCTGTAGGGGGTTGAGTGCAGAGCCTTGCCACGCTCTGCAGAGGGCCGAGTGAGGTGGTGGGTTGGCCACAAACGGGAGTTGGGGGCAGGGCTTGGCTGCAGGCCAGGCCCTGCAGCTAAGCCCTCACCACGCACAGCCACAAGCCGTGCATGGTGGTGTGTTGGCTGCCTTTGGGCAGTTGAGCCAACCTTGCGTCCAGGCCTTGTATCAAACCCTCTACTGCACATGAAGAAAAGGTATGCTTAATGAGGTAGGTGGGTAAATATGATAAAAAAAATCTCTGAGAATAAAGGTTGTAGTGAAGTTATAGTTAAGGAAGGTAATACAACCTTATTTTCCGTTACAAAATTCCAGACATTTTCTGATTTTTTTTTTCAATGTAAGCTAAAATTTTAGCACATTACCTGACTATAACGTCACTTGAAACTTGTGATTTTCTAGTAAATATCGTTCTTTTTTAAATTTTGTTTTATTGTATGAGTTCACACAAATCCATCAATTCATTGTATAACATATAGGGCCCGATTTACAGAAGAATTCTGAGACAAAATCCTAAACTTACTACTTTTGGTATTCACAGAAGGCATTTAGTAGTAGTAAAGTTAGGATTTTGTCTTAAGTCAGTCTTAAGTCTGTCTTAAGTCTGTCTTAAGTCTGTCCTAAGTTTGTCTTAAGTTTGTCTTAAGTCAAACTTAAGTCCAACTTAAGTCAAACTTAAGACAAAATCCTAACTTTACTACTACTAAATGCCTTCTGTGAATACCAAAAGTAGTACGTTTAGGATTTTGTCTCAGATTAGTTCTGTGAATCGGCCCCATAGATCACATTCTTACACCACACACATAGTTCTGCACATTGTAAAGACAAAATAAAAACATCACATCACATCTATAATTGGACATTATTCAATATGATAGCAGTTATGAACACACAACCTCCTATTCAAAACCTTCCCACAGCCTCAAAAATATATTATATGACCTTGACCTCAGTACTTGACAGTGTTCTAATCCCTTTATTTTTATATTTTTGGACCTCCAGAGCTCTAAAGAGGGAACAACTGCAGTGTGCCAATTTTACAGCAATACAAACCTTGCAATAAGAGTGAATAAGAAAAGGTTTTCTCTTAGTTGGCTTCATGCTGTCATCTGATAGATAACCCAATATTATTTTGTTTGAGGATCATTGCAAAAAATGTACATTCCAATTCTTGGATATGGACCTAATACTCCATAATCTTGGAATACTGGCTTGAGGTAGATTTTAAACTTTATTCAATTTTGATTGCGTTTAGTTACGTTTCAACTATTTGTATGACGAGTATGTCAGAGATTTATATTGACACAATACTTTATTCATGATTTAGACACCGTGAACATCTTATTTCATCAACTGGTACGTTATATGTGGTTTATTAGACTTTAACATTTACGTTATCTACCTCTTGGTGATATTCGGGTGATACTTTGGCTCACTATATCATGACTCACATATGTCTTTATCACCTTCCACCTCAAACGTTTTATCGTTTCACTGTGGGCGGTTTCACTTACTATCTCACTGCACTCCTATTAGCTGTGTTATTCCATGATAGGAGGTTTGGATATTTCCCTAATACTTATACACTCCTTCTCAGCAACGCGGGTCCCCTCATGACAAGTGTATTGATTGGGATTTCCCATTTTTTATGTTCACTCAAGAGCATGCCTCGGTACAATTTCACTAGCTTCACTTGTATCACACAATTACTAATTATTATTGCGTTTTGTACATGCTACTAGAATTCTTATATTTATTTTCCAGCCCTGAGGAAGTCGTGGGTACTCCCGGGCGTCGAAACACGTGTTGGCTGGACCAACGAATGAAAGAATAAAAAAGAAGATATTCACATATGTGTTACTTGCAATCATTGTATTGTTTACCATATTTTCACATTTTGACTGACTCAACTTAGTGTGCTCGGGTACTGAATTATTCATGAATGTGACCTGCTGGGATCACTATTGAGAAGGGTTTATGACCCCTCTCCCTTTGAGCACCTATAAGATATTTTCACTGGAATATATACGGATAAGGGTGGGCGCCTTTATTCACCAGGGTCTTTCATCCGCTTCATCCTTACACAATACACAAGCTAGCAGAGGCAGGCTGGATGGTTAGGTAAGAAAATACCTACTTTCTAAAAGTGGTATTTTCAAATTAGAATGTTAAAACCAACTTTACTAAAAGATGTATTTTATCATTCTGAGTTCAGGCATACTAAACTCGAATTTCTACCATGTTCCCTGGGCCAGTTAGGATTATAAGGTGTTATAATCAAACTGCCCATTCTGGCCTATGGGGACTGGTAGCCTTGCAATAGTGAAAAACGTGATTGGCTGTAATTCACTATTAGGACATGCCACACACACCAGGGCATGTCCTACCTTATACTTACAATGCACCCTGCCCTTGGGCCTACCTTAGGGGTGTCTGATATGAAGAAAAGGGAAGGTTTAGGGGCTGGTAAGTAGGTGCACTTACCAAGTCAGTATGGCAGTACAAGACTGCACATAGGCTCTGCAATGGCAGACCTGAGACACACTTTACAAGCTGCTTCTGTGGGTGGCACAACCAGTGCTGCAAGCCCACCAGCAGCATTTGATTGACAAGCCCTGGGCACACATGGTGCAATATACTAGGGTCTGACAAGTAAATCAAATAACCCAGCCATGGAGTCACTAATCAATACATCAATTTAACATAGGGAGCACTTGCACTGTGGCACTGAGTAGCAGTGGCACAGTGCCCAAAGCACCAAAACCAGCAAAACATATCTAACAATCAGCATATAGTTTGATTTTTGCCTTCCCACTTAGAGGAGATTCTATATACCTCTCTGCTCAAACGGCTATAGTGAGTGGTTCTTTAAAGAGAGCAAATAGTATAGGTGAGAGAGGGAATCCCTGTCTAGTTCCCCTATTAACCTTACCATGCCTATATCAATTGAGTTTATAATTAATTACGCTATCGCTCCCTTATATATTCTGGATATGACCGAAGAAAGTTAATAGGGAAACCAAACTCATCGGGTATTTCAAAAAGACTCTCCCAACTGACCAGGTCAGAATCCTTCTCTGCATCTAACAGAAACACTTGGGCAGGGACCAGCTTTTGTTTCAAGTAATCTAAAGACTCAACCAAGAAATTTGTGCTAGTGGACAGTTGCCTGCCGGAGATAAAACCGCACTGATCCCGGTTTATAAGTGTTCTGACCATTTTGTTAATTCCATTAGCAAACAGTTTCATCACTATTTTGTAATTGAGATTTAGGAGACTGATTGGTCTGTAAGAATTAATATTCTACGGGTTCTTCTCTTGTCTGTTTCCAGAAAACTAAACACAATTGCAGTGTTAAAAGATGGTGGTATTATACCTCCGCTTAAAATATAATTAGCGAGCTTCAGCATGGCAAGATTTAAAACATGTAAAAACTTCTCAGAAAATCTGGCAGGCATACCATCCTCCCCACAAGCCTTCCCGTTGGCTAAGGATTTGATGACGTCATCGACTTCCTCTAAGGTAAACCACTCACCAACGCCCGTGCATGTTTCTGCCTCAGCTTCAGGATGGGAGTTCTAGTCAAAAAGCATCTAAGTTGAGCAACGTTGACCCCCTGCTCTACACTATGCACCCACTCATAATATTTCTTAAATTTGTCTGGAATCTGCTTAGGGTTGGAAATCCACATCTTAGTTTCTTTCTCAAAAAATGATGTGATGATATGGTGCTCCCCCATCCTGGACCTACCAAGCTAACAACATGCTAGTATAGTCACTCTCTCCATAGGTCCTTTGTAAATAAGCACTGTTAGAGATATAGCCATGCTCATGGAAATAGCATTTTATTAACTGTTTTGCTTTCCTGATCCCCTGTTTATTAATGTTTGTTTTGTATTGAAAACATTTTTTAGTTTAATCCCTGTCTCCGAGATTTCAACTAGTGAGTGGTCGGAAAAACCATTTAAAAAGGAATATAGCTGCTTAGACTTAGACTAAAGAGTATAAAAAGTAATCTAGTCTCGCCGCTGATTTGTAGCTTTCCGAAAGGCAGGTGTTCTCATGCCAGGTAGGGTATTTTCCTCGCCATAGATCAACTAAATTGAGGTCCTTCATATATTCAGATTTTAATTTGGCCATTTGGGCCTTATTTTGTTTGCGAGTGTTGATTGATGAGTCAAGCTCTGGATTTGGTAGAAAATTAAAATCCCATCTCAAAATCAATTTCCCAGGAATAGTTATCAATGACTGAAAAGGCTCTGCGGGCGTAGCAGGATCATCTAAAATGGGGGTGTAAATTGTTGCAACTGTTATTCTAATACCATTTATTATACCGCTGACCCATGCCCAGTCTTTCTCTGTTTGAAAAGTGCTAATATGATATTGAAGATATTTATTTATGTAGATAGCAACACCCCTGTGGGATACCTCCGTGCTCAATGTACACTCAAACCCAGCCCAATTCTTGAACTTAGTGAAGCCTTGCTCTGTCCTTTCCGGAAAATGGGTCTCCTGAAATAGGACAATATCTGGGGAATGGCCTTTCAGCCAATCCTCGATTGCTTTAGCCTTTCGTCTGTTGTTCAAACCAATGGCATTAAACAATATCACTCTCAAGCAGTATTTTTGTAACTTCATCTCTTGCTATGTTTTTGGCTAAACAGTTCATTAGTAAGCTTAGATAGCATCGGGAGCCCAGCCCTGGAATTGGAAAAGAAGAACCCTACTCCCTGAACCCCGCTAGAATAACCAAATATGGTGCATGGGCAGATCACGGTGTAGACCTGGAATTCTGCCTGCTTTGTTTGCCAAATAGGTATTGCGTCAATCCATAATACCTGAATAAATACATCCAGGGTTTCCCTTAAGGGGCAGAAATTGGTATATTACTAGTGTTTTTCAAGCTGGCCTGCCCTTTTTCTGTACTGCATAAGCTATGTTAAAGTGTTTACATTCTAGAGTGTACAGTGCTATCTTCCCCCTACCTATTTTAAAGTGCTTCTCCAGTATCACAGAGATGTTGCCGCAATGACTTTCCAATTCCATTAGGGACTTAAAGTGTTGTGTGCAAAAGTATTGTGAAAAAGTGACCAAGTGCCTGGCTGCCTCCTATCTGATGCATACCACCTAACCATTGCACAGGCCATTCCTTAAGTGCTTCAGAGAGTAAATCTCTATTAGTGGTTGATCTTTTCAGTTTCTCACAGTGCATACTTTTCCATTTTTTTATTGCAATATTCTCCTTTCCCCCTTCCCCTCCCCCTCGGGGGCTACTCCCATTGTGATCCTTACCACTCCCAAAGGGAGAGCTGCCCGCTGAGCCCTTTAGATCCCCCAATCTATCTGGTGTCCTGTTCCTGCATCTAGATTGCTCCTACCCATCCGCCTTGGTGCCCCCCCCCACTCTACACCCTAATTCATCATCATACAATAATTTACATTTACCAGATATATTTTTAGGTTTTTCCTCCTTGTTGACAGTGTCAGGTTATTTTAAAACTCTTACCAACATTGTATGTGCATCTCCAACATCAGAAAAAATATTAAACTGTCCTTTATACAAAATTTGGAACTTTGACTGTTGGAAGAGTAAGGCCTGGGCGCCACGTAATCGGAACTAATCTGAACTGACTCAAATGTCCTTGAAAATCCTTCCATCGTAGAGGTGCTGTTATTGATATGTACGAAAACACACAAAGTTTCCACCTCTCAGCACAGAAAAACTCTTTATGCTTAAATGCAGCTGCCAAAATCTGTTCTTTGATCCTTTATTCATTATAATTCACCAGGATAGTTTGCGGATATTTAATTTTTGGAGTGCGTTGAGCAGGTACTCGATGCACTCGAATGGTTTTCAAGTCCTTACAAAAAACAGGTAAAATATGTGTCTATATCAAATTTTCCTATAATTGCACCTAGTTTGTCGAAGCACACTGAGTCTCCTCTCCTTCAGGCTCACCGAAAAAGTGTAAATTGGATCGTCTACTGTGATTTTCGAGATCTTCAATGTTGGATGATAACTGTTAAAATTCTTTCTTAGCAGCCATCAGTTCACCTCCTTGCACCCTCATTTTATCTGCCAATGTTAAATTCTTTGCTCAGCTTCCCACAATCTCAGAGCAACTTCTGTCCATACCCCTTCAATTTTCTTTAGCCGTTGACTGAGAGATGAAATTTCCTACCTCTGTGTACATTTTAAGTCTCTTATTTCATTGAGGATGTTTTTCCAAATATCTGTCAGTGGCTTACATCTCTCTGGTGGCCATTCCTGCAACTGTGCCTAATCTTAGCTTAATTCTTGTAACGCCCCCATTGATTCCCTCCCCCGGACCACCTGGTTTTCGTATATGTTGCCATTTTTCTGACTCAGACTCACTGAGTTGTAGGAGGGATCTAGAATCAATCTCCACACAGTTTGCTTCTGGCAATGTCCCTTATTTGCTACTAAAGGCTTTTTCGCAAACATTAAGGGTGCAATTTCCTCTATGGTTTTGAGAGTTTCCGAATGGTTGATAAAAAAACTTGCTGCTTGATTCTCCTATAGATCTATTCCTCCTTCCCCAGGTCTTTGTAGTTCTGAGAAAAGGGGATATTCTCTCACTCTCCTTCCCGTATTTGAATCCCTCTCCCTTTGCACGATTGACTTAGTGGATCAGCTGACCCACTAATTAGCTCTTTTGCTGGAAGTTCTTGAGCTACAATCCCTATTGTTGATCTATGTGGGTCCATGCCCTGTTCCTTCTCTTTTCCTGCAGTTTGTGTCAGGCTTGCACGCACCCAGCCTGGTCTCTTGAGTGTGGCAGGACCAGACCGCGCAGCCTATAAGTGACGCACTGATTCACAGGAAGCTGCTTGCAATGCTAGTCTTTCCGGCCTGCAACTTCCTGATGTCACGTCTGACTCACCTGATTATCCAGCATTCCTCACGATCTTCTGGACTCCAGGGGGCGTTTCTTCTCAGTTCGGGAACTTCTTCCATATCTCAGTTGCCGCGTTCCTGATCCGGTTTCTCCGCACTCCTCCGTAGTCCTGGGGATATTCTTTGTCAGGGAACCCGCAAAATACAAAGAAAGATTTCTAAGCTGCACTAGAAATGCGTTGGGTAACGCACTTTGCGTGCTTGTAAATATATGTTTGGGACCGATTACGTGATTACTTATTCGACTTTGTACAACTTCTGCAGCTCTCTTATGTGTATCAAGCTAACTGTTCTCATTTCTGTGGGAACACAAATGGCATATGCTAATAACTGTTACGTTGAATTAACAGAGCATTTAGTCTATTATTGCAGTGCACGGTATTTGCCTAAAAAACTTTACGCTTGTTAATTGGATGGCATGACCCAGGTCATGACTCCGTATTACTAGAATGTGTCTGCATGATGCAATCTATTTGTGTGTATTGTTTGCTCTTCTTGTTTGACTCTGTTTTTCGCTACAACCCTGTAATGAACCTGATTTGAAAGAAGCGTTGAAATACTATAAGGTGGGGTCCAGTTATATGTATACACTATGCGTCCATAACCATTGTTCTTAGCACTTATTCTCAATGCAGCATTTATTCCCTTTTAGATATCTTGACTGTGTGGTTAATCTTCTACACCACATTAGACAGAACAGGGGGAATTAAAAGGTACCTATAGAAATAGTTGGCAACATGGATTTAGGGGAAAAAGTAGGGAGTACACTTCTATATATTACTCTGCTTATATGTTGCTTATCTTTATTCGTAGGGAGAGACATGTAGACAGATTCTATTAGATGCATTTCCTTCAGCTCAGTCTTCTGTGGACGTCATTAATTTTTCTCTTCCCTTCCCCTTTTCCCGATGGTCGGGATAGGCTTTGACTTCGTTGGGCCTTCCCATTCAATAGGGAAATTGGGACCTCACATCGTGACCTCTGCTCACTCCCGTGGAAAATCCAGGTAAAATTCCTGACCCCAGCAAATTTCAGAGTTTTTTTTTTTAAGTAAAGCTAGATATTATTACCAGACCTAACTACAATGTCAATTTAACCTTAGTTTATTCTATAGATAGAAAGACAGACAGACCGGAAGATCAGATCTCTTTACTGCGGGACTCCAGCAGGACCAACTGTCCAGATGTAATTTTTTTCTAATCCTTTCAAGTCCACCCGAGCACCTTAAATGGAAGTTTTTCGAAAACAGCTGTATAGATTTACACCAGATAATTAAAATACACTAGCTACGGTTGTGCATGAATGCTTTCTGAGTAAAGTTCCAACTTTTTGCCAGATTTGGTCTATTTGCGTGCAGCCGATTATTCAGCATTGCTTCCCAAAATTTCATATGGGAATTTATAAGAGAAAATGGTGTTTCAGGATTCCCCCCAATCTTTTGCTTGGCAGCTGCTTGACAGATCACCTCATGAGAAAGGGATTTTGTCAATATGAAAATAATCCAAAATGGAGTTTCAGCAGCCTAGGTTTGTCAGGCTGTGTAGTGTTGTGGCTCAAGGTCCTTAAGTGGCAGACAATAACGAGCCGGACAACACTTTGCTGGTGGTGGCCAGTGCGTAACTGAACAACGCCCAGAGCCCCGGGCTATTTATTAACTCCTTGCACGCTGGCCGGGCGTACGCTGGACCAGTCTAATGTTTTACACTCAAGGGGGTGTCACTGGGGCCACCCTCACTCTATGTACAACATGGGGCTGTCCATTAGGCCACAACATTACATTCCTCCTTTACCAGGAGAACAGCAACCAAATTAAACCAAATATAGAGAATAGGAAATTGGGGGAAACAGGGGAATCACACATATCAGTCCATGACAGCAGGAAACTTATGAAACAGTCTTACTTGGTCTGCAGACATGGCCGATTCCTCTGCTTGAAGGCTGACAGCAGGCTATGAAGTCCCGGTACCTCTGGGAGGGCTTCGGATAGGGTCGTAGGCTGTACCAGCTCTGGCAGCCTCTCGCAGAGGGGGTGGGCGACGCCTCAGGAAAACAGTCACTGTCTCTGGGCAGCTGGTCGTTACCAAGTTCCTTGTCTCGGGCCTTCTCCCGAGCCGGGGTGCCTTGACCATCTTCCGTGGTGGATGCAGTGGGTTGGCTGGGCTGGTGTCTTCTTGGGAGTCGTGAGGACTTTCCAGGTCAGCCGTCCTTTGCTCATCAGGTGGCAGAAACTCTTTGGTGTCGTCATCTGGGACCCTCTTGAAGAACAACACACTGCGGGTTACACTTTCGTGCTCCCTAGAGGCTGTCATCATTGTACCTTTGACGTTGGTTACAGTCCATGGGTCTAGGTCAAAGGGCAGCCTGAACTTTCCTCTGGGGTGGGGGTACCGCACGAGCACGCGGTAACCGATGGTGATTGGGCTCTCCTTCGCGTGTCTCCTCCGGGATGCCTCGTGGTTGGTCTTTGTCTGCCTTGCCAGTGATTGATTTGGAGGGTTCAGGGTCTCGGCCCACAAGGGTGGTGTTGGATGGTGTCTGTCACCGCCCTTCGAAACTCAGTCGGCTCGGGAAGATGCCAGTAATGCAGTGAGGGGTGAGACCGTATTCTCGGGGAAACTGGTACAGCGCTTGTTCCAGGATGTGGTCGTTGGCCAGAGCTATTTGGATCATCTTGTTCAGAGTCTGCATCCGATGTTTTACTTCCCCATTCGCTTGGGGCCACCTTGGGGTTATCCGGTGGTACTTGATCCGGTGGAAGGCCAGGTTTTCGAGTAGCTCAACACTGGTGAACGGCGAACCATTGTCAGTACGGAGTTCTCCAACTAGTCAATGGGTGGTCATGATTTTCTCCAGCTTGGGAATGACTTCTCCTGCCGACGTGGATGAGATGATTTCGACTTCAGGGTATCGTGAGAAGTCATCGACGACTACTAGCAAGTTCTTTCCTCCTGGTAGGCTGCCAAAATCCGCGCTTGCTCTTTCCCACCGGGCACTGGGGGCTGCTTCTGTGATCACTGGCGCGGGTCTGCTGGGTAGGCTGGTTGCGAGGCAAACTGGGCAGCGCTGGACAATCGATTCGATCAGGTGATCTAGGCCAGGGAACCAGACTTTGCTCTTGAGGCGGTTCTTTGACTTCACAATTCCCTGGTGTGCTCCATGTGTGAGGAGGGCCGCTTGCTGGGTCAGGCTTTCCGGTAGGACGAGGCATGGGCCACTCAGGAGACAGCCACCAGCGGACACGGACAACTCTCGGCGCATTTGATGCAGGGCCGTCAAGGTGGCTTGTGCTTCCGCTGTGTGGAATTGTGTTGGGTTCTGTAACGGCTTCCAGTCTCCCGAGGTGATTGCCTGGATGGCGATCTGGAGGCAGTCATCATCTCTTGTGGCCCGTATCACTTCATCCAACGAGATAGGGAGCGGTCTAGACCGTTCGATGATCATCCGCACATAGTCCTCTGTCGCTGCCGCTTCAGCAGCTTCAGGCTCGGTGACAGGCCAGGCATGCCTGGAGAGGAAGTCGGCTGGGTTCCGAGTTCTTGGTTTGAACTCCACGGTGAATTGGAATTCTTGCAGCTGCAGTACCTATTTTTCAATCCGCTAGGGAGGGAGCGATGACGACCCTTGAAACAGCGGGATGAGAGGCTGTGCCCGTACAAGTAGATGTGCAAATGGCACCCCCACAGGAGCTCAATGACCTCCTTCTCGATTTGAGAATAACGTTGTTCCGTGGGCATAAGTATCCTGCTGGCGTAGGCAACTGGGGCCCATTCTCCACAGATCTGTTGCTGGGCTAAGACCGCACCCTTACGTGTGGGGCTGGCATCCACTACCAGCTGGGACTCACGTCTAGGGTCGAAGTACACTAGCGTAGTGTCAGCTGAGGGCTGCGTTCCTGTGGCGAAAGGCTTCTTCTTGTTCTGCTTCCCACACCCAGTGGCTAGTTGCTTTGGTGAGGTCATGGAGGGGCCCTGTCAGGTCAGAGAGGTTTTTGATGAAGCGCCCGCTGTAAGTGACCATGCCCAGGAAACTGTGAACACAGGACACTGACGTCGGAGCGGGGGCATTTTGTATGTCCTTTACTTTGTCCGGGTCTGGGCCAATGCCTTTGTCAGAGAACCGATAGCCAAAGAAGCTAATGTCTCTCCTCAAGAATTCACATTTTTCGTGGTGGAGGGTAAGCCCGCTGTCCCGGAGGTGGGGGAACACAGCTTGGAGGCGCAGGAGATGTTCTTCCAGTGTAGGAGCATGCACCAGAATGTCATCGCTCACGTTGAGCACTCCTTCTAGCCCCTGGAGGACATTCTTGACAATGTTCTGAAATACCTCGCCCGTGCTTGAGATTCCGAAGTTGAGGCGAGTGTAACACCAGAGTCCTGCATGGGTGGAGAAGGTTGGGATGGGGCGAGAGTCTGGGTGGAGCGGAATCTGGTGGTACTCTGAGCGAAGGTCCATCTTCGAGAACCATTTGGAGCCGACTAACTCCCTGATGATGTTGTCTACTGTTGGAGTCAGGTGGCGTTCATGTTTGATGGCAAGGTTCGGGACTCTCATGTCCACACAGATGCGGACTGCTTCCGGCTGCTTCGGTTTATTTGTGATCACGATGGGGGACACACATGGAGTGGGTCCTCTCACCCGTTCAATGATCCCTGCCCTCTCCAGAAGGCGTAGTTCTGCTTCTACTTTGGGGCAGAGGTGGAAGGCAATCCTCCTGTAGTGGAGGGCTATCAGGGCCACGGACTTATCGATGTGCAGCTGGACAGCCTGGCCCTTTAGGCATCCAATTCCCTCGAACAGAGCTTCGAAGCCTTGCAGTAGGTGGTCCATGTCGTGTACGGTGAACGCAAATTGGGTCAGGTTGAGATCCTGTATGGTACGGCAGCTGAGAAGGAATCCAGACCCTTCTTGCAACACATAGACTTTGGCTTGCTGGAGCGTGGCATCATGAGAGAGATTGGCTTGAAACACGCCACAAAGTTTGAGTGGGGAGTGGGTGCCGAATGCAAAAACCTGCACTTTGGTATTGCGTAGTGCTGGAGGGTTGGGCAGGCTCCTGTAGACGCTGGCGGCAATGAGGTTGATGGTGGCCCCTGTGTCGATGAGTGCAGCCACAGCATGATCCTGCACGTTGACTTTACACATGGGCGCGGCGTGTTCGGTGGCCGAGAGAGCATTCACCATTCTGACTACGTGGACAGTAGCAGCGTTAGCCTCACCATCGTCCATGTCACTGTCAGGGGGGCCATCAGGGGCAGTTCAATTGCGTGAACTCGCCATGGCGGGCCATTCTGCCTCCTCCTCTGTGTCGACCGGCATACTTTGGAGAAATGGTTCACTTTCCCGCATGCGCTGCAGGTTTTGCCATGCGCGGGGCAGGCCCCTTCGTGGGGGTACAGATGTCCACACCGCCCACATGGACGACTTTGTGAGCTCTGTTGGGTGGCTGGAGTCTTCGGGCTGGTACTTTTCTGTTGCGTTTCTTGTGTGTCGGTGGGAATGGCAAAGATCGGCTCTTCTTTGACCATTGCCGCCGGCTTGGGGTCCATGTGCACAGCCCTGGCTATGGACAATTCTTTGGCGCGGCCTAGCGTTAAAATGTATCTCATCAACATGTTGTGCTCCTGTAGGACGCGTTCGCGCAGCTTGGAGGATGTACAGCCTTAGATAAACTGGGCTCGCCCAGATCTTTCAGCCTTGCATAGAAAACATCCACTGACTCCTCTGGCAATTGGCGTACCTGGTGGAGCAGGAAGCGCTCGTAGTCAAGATTGGCAAAAGGCTCGAAGTAGGCCGTGATGGCATCGCGCATGGTAGCGTAGTTTCGTGGAGGTCCAGCCTCGCGCACCATTTTGGATATCTGATGGATGTCCACACCTGTGGAGAGGTGTGGCTCACTGGTTAGAGGCGGCAGATCCGTAAGCAGAGAATCGGCCAGGGACCAGGGTTCAATTCCCGACGCGGCAGGGTCGTGGACCAGGGTCAAAACGGACTCGATAATTCTCGCCTCGGTACCTACTCTAACCAGGAACACACTCGGCAACTCTGGGCATTAGCTTGCCTCATCTCCACAACGGGCCCCCACATTCGCTGGGGATGCCAGGTTTCACCTTGGAGATACCCTGGAGGGACCATCTCACAGGGATAGCCAGGATGGGTTCCCCAGCGGTCTACAGCGCCAGGATGCCTCAGGGCAGCAGTGCACTTTACAAGACACATACATTTACATTTACTGCCGAGATGGAGGAGCATGGGACGCCTCCTCGGGGCAGGAATGTCCGCAGCGTCGAAATATGTCTCTAGGCGGGCTGCCTGGGATGGCGGAGGGCCCATGACGGTGAAGGGCTCCAAATGCAGCACAGACGTCATGTGGACGAGGCAGCGGGCATGGCCGGGGTCGGCGTATCACGTACTGCAGGGTGCAGGCAGGCTGGGCACATGCGCTGAGGAGTGGCACTCGGCGGAGTCTTGCCGGGTGGGGTAGGCAGTGAAACCTTGCCTATGCTGGTGCAGCCGTGATGGGGCAAGGCACGAAAAGTGAGCACGTGCTGCTACGGGGGGTGCTCTAGTGTAGCCTCAGGTGAGCAGGGCCGAAAACTCTGTGCGTTGGCAGCAGGAGAAGGCACTGAGCAGCAGCGCAATGTGGGCTGTGGTGG
The DNA here is from genome assembly GCF_964204655.1 of Triturus cristatus. Lineage (NCBI taxonomy): Eukaryota > Metazoa > Chordata > Amphibia > Caudata > Salamandridae > Triturus > Triturus cristatus. The sequence goes on from NC_140591.1 coordinate 723,218,335, forward strand.
AGGCGGTAGAGCAGGCCTCAGATGCGGGTCAGTGCCAGGCTGGGGCTCCATCAGGGGGTGCGCGGTGCAGAGTGCGTCGGCAGGAGGGCAGCCGGGAGCAAATGTCACTCTTCTTACCATGGGCAGGAGTCACTGAAGAGCCGATGAGGAGGGCTCGGTGCTGCATGTGCTGAGGATGAGCCTGCACGTGCGCGTCCCCGCGAGCAGGTACGGCGTGTGTAGCGGCAGCCGTGGAGGGCGAGGGCTGCAGCCGTGGGCGGGGCCAGGAGCCGATGCAGGGTCTTGCTGCGAGGGCCGCTGGAGCGTGGCAGGGGCGCCTTGAGGAGGTTCCAGGAGATGCAGCTGGAGCTCTCCCGGGTAGACACCGCAGACGCCATGCACAGCAGGCTTGAGGCAGCCTGGTGAGGTGGGAAGACCACCTCGTCGCCAGTGTAGTGTCTTAGCTCGAGGGCCTTAAGTGCCAGACAATAACGAGCCGTGTGCGACACTTTGCTGGTGGTGGCCAGTGCGTAACTAAACCATGTCCGGGGCCAGGGCTATTTATTAACTTCTTGCACATTGGCCGGGCGTACGCAGGGCCAGTCTAATGTTTTACGCTCGAGGGGGTGTCACTGGGGCCACCCCTCACTCTATGCACAACATGGGGCTGTCCATTAGGCCACAACATTACAGGCTGCTGTTCTCCATTTTGGGCTTTCGTGAATTAGAACCATTTCTATTGTGCTAATCTCCACTCTGGTCCACACCCAGAACATACCATTCATCTTCACAAAGTTATTTACTGGGAGCAGTAAGTGTCTCCTATTTCGAGTTTTTCCAAGATAATGGGAATTACATTCACACGTCGTAATTTTTGGAACTTAATAGACTTTTTCTCCTAATAAACTTTGTTAGGTTAGACTGCAACAATTAAATTGTTGATATGTGACTTAATACAGGGTACGAAATACAATAGGTACAGCGGTCCCTTCGATAAACTTCATTTACCAGCAAAATTCAGTCATTCAACAATATATGATATTAAGTTATTCAAACATCTAAAACCACCTGTTAGTGGTATTCGTTGTACATGCACTGAAAAATCTAATATCTACATAAAAGGTGCACAAACTAATTGTAACAGTAGTGTGCTAATTGAACGGTGCAAACGTGCAAAATGTGAAATGTGCACTAAACATGGTGCAATATAGTGAGCTGCCACACTGGATCATTTTATAGTAAAGGAAATTATGTCCACTCAGCACTGCAAATGTTGGTACAGAATTCAGTCCAGTGGGATTAAAGTTGAAGTTTCCACCCATCTGGCAAAAATTCTGTGTCTCTGCCTGGTAATGCCAGTAGTGCTTAATTTGTGCGGGTGTTTGCTGATGCTCGGCCCCAGCAGGTATTTCTCAATTCAAGTACTTATTTCTGACAGCCCGCCACATGGTAGTGCTGAATTTCTATATTCAGCCAGTGCAGAGCAGTGAAGTGTTTAAAATTCAATGACATTTATTAAAATAAAATACCTCGTCCAAGCCATTCTTAAAAGCTTTGGGTGACATAGAAAGACCAATTTGACACATTTGTTTGAGAATGCTGCTAATAAGATACTAGCTAGTGGTATTGGCATTTGGCATGATTGGCAGGGCAGGTTGTGGCTTGAGTTCCAGTTGCCTCCCGTAAACAACTTGGGCCCTGGCACTTGTATTTGTTTTTTATAAATTAAACACCGACAGGCAGGTACTCGCTCCAGCACGATGTGTATTGTTTCTTTAGCTGCATAGGTAAGTGGTAAGACATCAGGAATAAAAGTAAATAGCCCTTATACGCAAATTAAAAAGGTTGATATGCCTTAGAATGATTTCATCTTAGTTCACAGCTGATTATTTTGGTTTTAATAGCCACACACAAAAAAATGTGCCCGGCCACATTGGCTAAATCGAAAGGGAAAGTGCTCATGATAATGAGGACAATTGGTATATACTTGTGTGATTTGTTAGCTATGGCGACGAGGACATAAACATAACCTACATATTTACATATAAAACACACCAAATAAGGGATTGTGTTTGAGCATTCGAATAATGGCTTTGTGTGCTTGAATATTATTAAACGTAATTTTATTACCCAGCTCTGTGGTACTCCTTTTATCAACCTCGGATAGATGAAAAGTTGGGCTCGTCCTGTCATGATTCGAAACTGTTCTCAGATCTTTGGACTGAACGCCCAAAAAAGAACTTTTAAAATGAAGATGTTTCTTCTATGAGCCAGGGAACGGAAAGTCCTCTGATGGAACCTTCGAGGATGGGATGAAAGAAAGAAACGTTTGAAGAGAAGACAAGATTAGAGGCTGAAGCAGGGAGTCTAAGATCTTGGGAACGTCTTTATTAAAGACAGAGGAGCAGCAAAGAAAGAAGGATATTCGAACGAAAATGTAGAATAAAATGACTGGTTTCTACTTGGTCACTGCTGTGAAAAGGGCTTGAGGGCAGTGGACCCACTGGTTCCATTTTACAGCAGGGCTAATGTTTGTGGCTGCCATGCATTATAATGCATCTATTGCCAGCAACATTGTTTTAACGATTGCACTGTTGTGGCTTTTCACCCCATCGGCTGTGTGTGTTCCTGGGGTACACAATGCCCCTCACCCTCTCTATTTAATCCCTTGTTTACCTTCCTCTGCCTTTCCTAATGTGAACACACAGGAAATTAGGGAGGGCAGAGAAGTCATTGAGAACAATGGGAGCAGGTGCATGTCCTGGATGAGCAGGGAAGGAGCAGGAAGGCAAAAGAGCCAGGGGGCGGACTTCCGAGGGACTGGATAGGCGCATGTTCCCTGAGCCTCACTTGCGGTGGCCTCATGTATCAGAATTTCAGTTATAAAGTGGATTTTTTTTTCTTCAACCCCTTCACTCTGACTTTATGCTTTTCTATCTGGACTGCTGTAGACCCCTAGAATAGTATGCATCAGCGGTCAAAGTGCATTAGATTCCTGTAATCGCACCCAAACTCTGAAACTCTCCCCGCCCCCCAGAGATCAGATCGGTTTCATGTTACCAACAATTCAAGAAACTGTTAAAAACGTGGGGCCTCATTTATTAGTTTCTGCCGCATGGGCAGTACGGCAGGCCTTCCTGCGGCACTGCCCTGCGGCAAAAGAAAAGGGCAGAAATGTGACGTATCTATCAGATACAGCGCATCCCTGTCCTTTCCCCCTGTGCTGGCGCACAATGAGCTGCTGCGCACCAAAGAAGGCACCTTAGCACCATGGTGGACGAGTGCTTGCGTTGAGGGGATGATTGTTTTTGTGCAGGAAGGGAAACCTACCTTCACAAAACAATCACAAGAGGCTTTTTTCTCTATGTGTGCTGCATTCTGCAGCACACATTGAGAAAGGAAAAACAAAGAGAAATTAATATATTTCTCCTATTTGTTCCTCCCTCACGCCTTGCATATGTTTTTGGAGGTGGCTCAGATTAATGATTTCTCATAAATCTTGGGCAGTGTCTAAAAGCTATGGATGTTGCTGGGAACGCTCCCATCAACACCCATTGCACGCCCCTTTAACACAGAAAACTGCCCTAAAGGGAACAATATTTATCAGGCAGCATTAAGCCAAAAAAAAGTGACTTAGTGCTGCCTGATAAATATCGTGCAGGCTCTTGCGCCACAGAACATCACAAAAAGTTATGTTCTGGCTGCGCAAGGGCTTTAGCCAAGCTTACAACTGAACCCTTGTGCACAACACTTTCACCCGACTGCCTTCCCCCAGTGCTATTAAACAGAACGGTGCACAAGTGCCTTACAAATGTCACTAACATAACATAATATTAAAAAAGTAAGGGGTCTGTGATGCTCTGCCCAATGGGGGTGGGGTGAGTAAGCATGGGGGCGGGGTCAAAGACTTTCAGTCTTTCACCTTCAGGTTTTTATTTATAAAATAACACACATCTTAAATGTAAAATAAATGTGATCTTGAGTGCAGAGGGGGAGGGGGTCAGTGAGCATGGGGGCGGGGTCAAAGGTGTGGCTATAAAAAACAGCATTGGTTTTTCACCTTCAGCTGACTGCATACCAAATAACACAAATCTTACATGAAAAATAGATGGAAGTTAAACTAATAAGTGGGAAATGCACTATTACACACAGTATAAGCTAGGCGGTCACAAAATGTGGGAAACAATTAGGTTTAAGGTAAAAAATAGTGCTTTAAAAATATAGATTTTTAGTAATTTGCAATTAGGCTGTACCTAGAGCAAACATGTTTTATTAGTGTCCAAAACACCCTTACAATACCTCGCAAATAAAAAAAATATTTGTCATCATGAAGCTTCACGTGACTCCATCAATTCCAGTTATTACAGTCTCCAAGCAGCCTTTACATTTGTAGACTAAGCAATTACACATATTTACATTTCTTAGAGGTAGAATATATCCTGGCAAGAAGGCATTTTTACTTGTTTAGCTGTCTGTCCATCCCTCAGCGTGGCAGCACAGAAGATTCCCTCCCTTCCATTTCAGCTGGAGCAACAACTGTAGGAATTAAACATCCTGGGGCTGTATTACGTATGCAGGGAATTTTCCTGGTTAGCGCTGGGTGCACCATTATAGTAAATGTGATGCCCCTGGGGTGCCGCGAACTCACGCTGCCCTAGGGGCAGCACATTCAAGTGAAAAATGGAGTGGCTGCTTTGAAGCCACTCTGTATTCACTGTGCAGGCAGCAATTGCCTGCACTTTAAAGGGGGATTAGAGATCCCCTTGCAGGCCGGGTCAGTGAGTGACAGCACCAGCCTGCAAGGGGATGTCTGGGTGGGTCCATTGGGACCGCCTTTTGCCACTTCAGAAGGCTGCCATCAGGGGGGGCACTGACAGTGCACCATCTTTTAGGTGAGCACCGTCAGTGCACCTCCTGGCAGGTTCTTTGCCTCTACCCCTGCATCTGTAATACGACGCGGGCACAGAGGCAAAGGGATTCCCTTATTTGCATGGTGTGACGCCCCCATGCAAATGAGGGAACGCCCTCTGAGGATCCCGCTGGTGCTTTATGTGCACCAGCATTATCAGAATTATGGGAGGGGACGCACAGGCGTCTTTGGCCCCTTGTCTAATACCGAAGTGCCCCAGCGACACGCAAAGCAGGCGCAAACACCTGTTGCACCTCCAAAACATCCTGGTAATATGACCTCTGGTATGGTTGTCTTTAAGCAGGAAATAGGGGAACTGTTTTTGTTTAATGAGAAAAGTATGGTCACGTTGTGCCCTTCTGATCCCACCCACTTCGGCCTCTGCGTAACAGGATAAACCCCGCTTCCCTCCCAAGTCAGTTCTGTGACAAACAATCAAACTTGCATTGGAGGTGCCAAAAAGGAAGGAAAAAAGGGGATTTGAAGAATGGAATGAGGAGGACTTGGACTCAAGTTAATGAAGTTTACTGGTAAGTAATAAAATCATTTCCCTTTCATCTTTTCTCCTCATCCCAGTCCTGACTGTGTGATTAAAAACACAAGCTTATATATTAAGGCACCAATAATAAAGTCAATTTAAAAAATACTATTTTATTAGAGCCAATTGATTTTAGGAATTGCTTCATTGCTACTTTAATGACACCAGAATGAAAGTTATCACTCAATTCCAAATCTGATCTATAATGAGAAACATATTTGGGCATTGACCAAGTAGCAGCCTCACATATTTCCTCTATGAACACCACTGAGGCTTCAGCCCATGATGCAGAGGCCACCTTTGTTGCTATTCTTTAGAGCATCCCTGGTGTTTCTAGCCTTATAGAAATATTTTCTTGGGTTACTGCCCACCTAACCCATACATTCAGTGTGGCAGCTGTACCTTTTTCCCTTTTTTGCAACTCCATAGAAGACAATCAATGCACTACAAAACTAGAAGAATTGTGCTCTTTCCAGGTATATCAATAGGACTTGCTTTACATCAAGAGTGAAATGATAGCATCAGGGTCTGATAGATCAGACATCGATAAAACTATTTCCTGGGACTTTTGATAATTTGTTTGAACATGGGTCAGATCTGGTCCAGCAAAACAACCTACAATGAGGAAACGAAATTACCAATGTTCCCATTTCACTAAACCTCTGAGCCTAGGCTATTGCAACTGCAATGCTACCTTCACTGAGGGACAAGATATGTTTATATAATCTAGTGGTTCAAATGGCGTCTTTTTAACACCAGCAGAAGATACACTGATGTGCTTGGGCTTGGAACCAGTGGCCTCCTTTCTTTGAAACTTCTGACTAATCTAGCAGCTAAGTGAATTATTTTAACAAGTCACCCCAGGCCTGGACTGGGAACACAAACCAACCTTGGCATTTCAGCTAGACCGGCCCCGGGGTGGTAATGGGAAGCACTGCTCAAGCTTTTGTTGCTGGGGGCCGATATTGCAGCATTGCTGCAAAACCTGCCCTGTGTAACAAAAGAGCCCCCCACCACTCCAATACCGCCCCCCCACCCTTATAGCCCAGCGGGGAAACGCCTGGTGCCCGATACGGCCAGTCTGGCCCTGCCCGGGACATCTGAAAGCCTTTTATTGCTGACCATTGCAAAACCAAATACAATAGATCTGATCTCTTAAGAAAAACATCCCTGAGGATTTTTTTTTAAATTTGAAAAGGTTCACACTGCAATACAGACGTACTCTTATTCCTGCACCTCTTTTCAAAGCTACACCAATACCACTGCTAATTCCACCTCTTATGCAGCTACATTTCTCCACTTTTCCTGCTTTACTGTTCCATCTTTATGGTTTCTTCTCTGCCTCAGTCATCTGAAGGGAATTATCTACTCTTCCACTTTTGTAGCCAGTAAGTTTGAAAGAAATAGACTGTTGCAACAGTTGTTTGTTTTTTCACTCCAAATTCCTTCAATTTTTTACAATTATTTAACTTTCTATTCCTAATATTTTAAGACTTATGTTAAGTTGAGTCTGAGTTTTTTCCTTTGCTTTTCACATTGTTGATTATGTGTCAATATGACTTTGAATAAGGACTAATTTGCATTATATTGTATTGCAACATTTACATAGTGCTTACTACCCCTATATGTGGCATTGAAGTCCTTGCCTAACTGAAAGTATACTATGTCCTATTCGGTGTGTGGTTGGAAGGGTGTTGTCTTTGGTTTTGAACCTATGTGGGAAGTGTTTCCATGACATGTGTGATGGCCTCTAAGGTGCAGTTATCACATTATGGGCCACAGTGCTTAGCAGTGCAATGGATAAAGAGGTGTGGGGGACGATAGGTGCACAGTTTATGAATTTCAGTGAGCTGGTAGCTTTTATTAGGTCCTTTTACGGTAAGTTTTAGGACCACAAACCACTAAGCTGGTAACTGTACTTAGATTTGTTTGTTTGATGTTTTGGGTGTGAGCATGGTGGAGGTAGAAGTGGTGTGGAAATCTTCTGGGGTGGACATTAATGCAAAGAAGTGGTCATAATGTGTAATTAGTTGGGGCCTGCAGTGGTGGACACGATTAGTATCCTCTCACTAGTCACCAGTATCTGGCAGTTCTGTTCAGTTATTCCATGCCTGTTCAGTCGGTGATGGGTGGTTTGTGAGCTGGTACAGTAACGGGCAATACCTGTAGCAGATCTGGCTTATGTGGGTGTAAGAGGATTAAGCAGTATAAGGAAGTTTTAAAGCAGCCTGTGTGAACTGCAATTGATCGCTGACTGATGAGTGTTATGGTAGTAGTATTAGTGTGGGCTAGAAGGGTTATGTTTGAATTGAAATGCTATATAATATAGACCTGTGGGTTGTAAACTGGAAACTGTATTTGAAAGCACAGTTATCATTCTGGGTTCTAAGCTATGGGTTTAGAATGCTGTAGTTATTTTAGAAATAGCCATGTCTACAACTGTTTTATCAAAATGATCTTGCTCCTGAGTGTTCTGAACCTTGGCTGGTAGCAAGTTCGAGAGGTGATGGCATTTTCTGATAAAGAGAGCCTCCTATGAAATTCATAAGCAAGGTGGTATGATGATCTGTGGTGCAAGCCTGTAGTGCAATGTTCAGTTTTGTGTGAATTGTTTAAACGTAAATATAAGTTTGGCAATCTTTTTTCTTAAGAAGGCTCTATGGCCAATGCAGAGTGCCTTGAAATTACTTTTCTAGCTGTAGGTAGCCAGAGGAGTGACAGGAGGACTAGAGTCATACGTTCTCTTCCTTGAAGGTAGTGAAGGAGTCTTGTGGCAGCATTTTGGATTAGTTGTATTTTTCATATGATGTAACTGGGCATGCCAAGATAAAGGCTGTTGACATGTTCAAGCTTGAAGATTACGAGTAGGAATAGCTTGCAGATTCTGTTGGTGTCTAAGGTATGGGAAGATGTGACGCAGTACTTTCATCATGTGGAAGGTGCTCTTTTATTACCTTTTTGGCAAGTGGTATTAACATCTTATCCCATGCTTAACAATAGGTTGCTTAAGGTCTCTTGATGTTGTTGGAGGCATCTCAAGTTTCTTGGACTACATGGCTGTAGGGTAGTATTTTTGCCATTGTCACAAGGTCATGATCTCTGTTTTTGTGGGATATAGATTTAGGTGGTTACTAATACTTATCATCCATATATTAATGGTGCAAAAGCAGTAGTTAAGTTTTGAGTCATACGTGTCTTCAGGGCCATCCGTGTTTAGAATGATTCTCATGTTATTTGCATATTTGTAACAGGTGAGGTTAAATATTTTTCTCAGGTCTGAGAAGGGTGTTAGATAGATGCTGAATAATAGAGGAGACATGATAAACCCTTAAGAGATGCTACAGTGTTGGGTGTGAAAAACTGATGTGAAAGATGGTAGGTTAACTATTTTGAGGACTGAGTCCCTGGGTCGTGTAATGGCTGCTGCAACAACACATTTTCTTTCAAAGTTGTGGCAGCCAATCAGATCCTTTTAGATCTTATCAGGATCCAGAGACCTGAAATGGCTGATGGGAGAAAAAGTTCCCTCAGCCAATAGGATCTGAGTATTCTTTGGATTCTTGGATATATATATATATATATCAGGAAATTCTTAACTGTGAAAGTTTGCTCTATAGTTTTCTAAAATATAATTTCTTCATGCCCAAACTCGGCACCTCATTAAATTTGAATTTCAAGAAAACTGCTAGGAAGATTTACATCAAACCAAACAAGTCACCTCCTTGAATAAAGTTCTAACTTTGTGAAAAATGTGGTGTAATTCCATTCAGCTGTTTTTTTGCATTAAAAGCAAACATTCCTGAGGGAATTTTAATGGGAAAATTATGCTTTCCTGGACCCCAGCTCTTTTTTCTTGGCCCCTGCTTGACAGATCTGCACAACACTTCCTATGAAAGACCCAAAGTGGATGAACTTTTTGGGGAAAGTTTCACACAGATTTATTAAATGGACCCAGTGTTTTTAGGAAAACAAAATAATTATTTCCTATGGAAACTCTCACTCAACCATGACTACACTAGTGTAATAAATACATGAATAAATACAGAGTGTAATATACTATGTATTACTATTGTTGAGTGTGGGAGAAGCCTCCAGTGAGCTCCAGCGAGGGCCTGGAAAATATACATATCAGTCTTAGTAGTTCCCCAGGAAGGGTACGGGTACTACCATTGATCTAAGATGTGTTCTGGGATCTTCCAGGTGTGCAGCAGCCCCCACCAGAGCCCCACAGATGTTTCCCCGTTGTTGCCCTGAGTCTCCCCTGGGGGAATATTTATTACCTCAGGAGTAATTAGAAGGATTTCCAAACACTCCTGGAGTTGCTGCTTGGGTACGTAGTCTCTGGAGTGGGGGCATTGTTGTTGCTTGGTTCTAAAGTTGGAGGGACAACATGTTAAAAGTAGACACAAATTAATGTATACATTAAACTGAATGAGAAAGTGTTGCAAAGTCATCCTGTGCCCTGGACACTCCCATTTTCTTTGCTGACTGGTACTGGTGGTAACTGACTCTGACTGTCCTTGGGCTCTGCCTAACCAGGCCCAGGACCAGTGCCCTGCTGAAAACACACTTAGAATACACTGAAAACACCTACATACAATAGGGTACACTATGGGGTTGGGTACCACTATGATTGGCATAACCTCTCCTATAGGGCAGGGGAATCAAAAACTACCTGCAAGTCCCTAGTATATATGGCATGGCCGTTTAGAGGCCAGCAGCCCTTTCTGCCCTCACATGTGTGCACCAATGAGACCCGAGGTCGGTTTAAAAGCAGACCTGTGTTGCAGGACGGCTTTTAACCAATCAACTGTGCCCAAACCTGACTTCGGGTGTTTGGATCACGTACAAATGAATAAACTGGCATATTAGGTACCCACAGGGTCTCCCCTTGGTGTCCCAGTGGTGGATGGTCAGGTACTTATAAGGAAGGCCCTTATTGAATAGGTTTTATATGCCTTGGGTTTAGTGAAATTGCACATTCTACTTTCCACATTGTAGTAAAGTGCTTCCCAAAATTGACCCTTGTGCTCGGAGCACTGTGGAGTGAGGATCTGCCATATATCTTTAAATATTCAGAGCCACTAAAGTCTTTCCTGGGTGTTCCATGGATGGGCGGTCCTGTAGATGTAGGCAGGCTCCTTATAATAGATGTTTTATAAGCCTTGCTGTTGGAGAAATTGGCCAGTTGATTTTCCCCATTGCAGTTCCCCAGCCACATAGGTTAACATGGCAAGACGCTATTCATTAATGATTCCAGCCAGGAAACCCAGAACATATAATCCAAGGACTTACTCGAATGGTATTGATAAATCCAACAATATGCTAGTGTTGAATTTATCCTAAAATGTACAGACAGGAAGTTATAAGAATTTCTTGTCTGTAAGCCAAAATTCTGCCGGCCAGTGATCTTCCATGATTGGTCAGAGTTAAGTGGATTAGCCAGGCTGCTTTGATGAAGTGATAAGTAGCCCCTGGGGTGAAAGAGCTATTCTGGGAGGAAAGGGTTCTGCTGCGTAGAAATGCCAGAGCAAGGGGGAGGCATCGTAAATAATGATCTTTAAAAGAAGGAGGAGAAAGGCAGGAGAAGCCAATTTAATTTACAACCCCACTCTATGAACCCAGTTAGATGGCAGGCTTAAGGAAGGAATGTGCAAATGCCAAGACAAGAAAGTCTATGGAGATGAGCCCTCCTGGAGGTTGGTTTAGCCAGGTCTTGCCTGTCTGCAGAGATTTCAACCATGTTGAATTTTGGAGAAATAGTCCTTTCTGTGAGACCATTTTGCCACACTTTGGAAGAAATGGTCATGCTCTGGGGTGTTGTCCTGCACCTCATTGGGCAGGATTTCCCTCCTGTGTGATCCCAGAGACCATTGAAAAAGTATCTGAGAGGGGCAGTGCCTCTCAGATCTGCTTCTTGAAACTAAATGAAGAAGAATGGTCTATGCTGAGAAGTTTGATTTGCACCAACCAGGCTCTGCACTCTGACTGCCTGCACCTGCTGCACAATCTGGAACAACAGCCCTGTGGATCAAACCTGCTTCAAGACGACTAAAGAGTGGACTCCCTGCAAGCTACAGGTTAACAGAGGGTTTTTATCCAAGTGGATTGTGGGAATTGTAGTCTCTAACTTTCAAGGACCATCTTGGAGCTTCCAGACCCTTGGAGTAAGTTTTGAACACTTTGGGACTGTCAAAGGAACTTCGGAAGAAGTTCCAGAAGTTTGGAGAACTGTGGAGCAACTTTGAAAAAAAGCATCAAAAGTGGACAGATTCAACATGGCAAGCCATGCCAGCGACCCTCAACAGTGAGCTGACCTGCCCTCCAAGATCGTCCCACTGAAAAGCTCCAGAGGTCCCACTACAGAGTTTGACCCGGAGTTGGTCGAAACCCAAGCTGGTGAACCCTCACCGAATCTAGCCTGGTGAAAAGCAGTGAGGGGCCCGTGAGAAAAAGCTACGTAAACGTTTCTAAATTTGAACATAGAAAAGGTGACCAGGACCAACCGTGAGAGTCAAGCCGCCCACCTTCAACCAGGAGCCGGCCTGGATCTCTGGCTGGTCCCACTGGAACGCTCAGGAGTTTTGACATCCATAAGTTTGACCAGGAGCTTGTCGCAAGTCAAGCCGAAAACCCTCACTGAATCCGGACTGACTGAGAGCTTCAAGGAACCCTGGGAAGAAAAGCTCCAGAAAAGTTTCTAATTCGGAAGGCAAAAACTTTGACTGAGACTTACCGCGAGGGGTAACCATGCAGGGCTCCATTGCGTTCAGCCTGAAACTTTGACTTTGTCCCGGTCTAGCGCAGCCAGATATCCCAATAGGCGCTATAGGTTTCTATTTGCTAAATCTTCACAAATTCATAAATCCAGTTCCGTACATTGGATTTTTTTTCATTTAGGTGTCATTATAAAGATAAAATTATGTCCTATTCTTATAAATTGGCATTGGATTTTTATTGTGTGTTGTGTCTTAATTATTTTCTGAATTGGTGTTTTTAAATGCTTTACATGCCTTTCTTTGAAGTTAAGCCTGCCTGCTTGCAGCCAAGCTACCAAAAGTTGAGCATGAGATTAATTTTCTGAGACCTATTCTGAGCCCCAGACTATGTTAGTGGCCTTATTGTCAGTGGCAGATGCATATTTACCACTACTAATAACCCACTTTCCAACATAAAGCTTTGTTAACAATGATAATATGTACAAAGCAATGTCATATGGTTTAATCAAGTTAATGAAAAGGTTTTATTGACAAGCACACCATTAATAGACACACATTACATGTTTTATTGATGGTCACTGACACGTTTTGAAATGCTTTAGGTTAACAGTGAGTCATGGCAGTACTTAATGAATATCATTGTAAGATGGTATGTCCTTATTGATTTCAATGGTGTTGTAGTGGTTTATTATGCAATACTTCTTTGAATATTGTGGTGATAACCTGACACAGCCAGTATGCCTGTTTTTGTATAACACCACCACCTTATGTTTTGTAAAGTACGAGTGGGGAGATTGTGGTCATAGAGTTTAGGACTTACAATGGGTGTAATTTGTTATGAGGGTGGAACCAAAGAATTTCCATCCGGCTGTTTGTAGATATTTGTACATTTCTACATAGTATTCGACAGCGTGTGACTTGACCCCAGAGTAGGCCTTGGACTGCTCTTCTTCGCTATCCTGAGAGAGTCAAGTGCCACAATGTGGTACTTGGTTCTCAGTCACTAGAAGTTGCAGATTTATTACTTTTGAAGGACTCACATCCTGATGCTATTGGCTTGAGACAACAAAAGTGTTCCTTTTCTATGTTTAATGAATGGGACTCCGAGGTCTGATTTAAAAAAAAGGATATACCAAAAGTGGAATAATCTGTTTTCAAAGCATGTATGATAACATCAATCTCAGTCCTAAAAACAGTCATTACCTCAGGAAAGCAAGAGCATTTATCCATCACCACTAACAGGTTTCGCCATTTCTCAATGGAACCAAAGAAGTAAATTGTTATTTCATCCCAGGCATTTGATGTTAGCGTGGACATTTGGTTCAAGAGCTTTATCAGAAATTATATTCTCACATTTTCTTTTTTGTGAAGGTGCGAAGAGAAAGATACATGCCACAAGTGTTTCAAGACCACTCTACCTATGTGGCATTAATGAGCCAGGTCTACAACTTGACTCAGCACAGAGGGATGTATGGCCAAGTTTGTCCATCTAAGTAAGAGCCCATTGTGATACTTTGGCAGTTCACTTTGCACACGTCTAAATGCTTGAGGACTTTTAACTGACTGTCTCTGTGCAATTTATGTCTGCATTTTGGACCTCTTCATCTCTGATATTGCCTGTAAAATGGGGTCCTCTCTTTTGCTCAAAGCATAGTGAGATATTATTGATATTTTTCCATTACAATTGGCTTTGTCTTTTGTAAGGCGAAAACAAACCTGGAGAGTCAGCGGGGCATATTACATAGGAAATGCGAAAATTATCGCAAATCGCGCTTAGCGCGATTTACATTATCGCCGTCTATCGCTGGAGTACATCACCGTGTCAGTGGCGTATTAGCAATGCTTTGCGCAATGGCGATGTAAACTCCAGCGATAGACGGGGATAATTGGCATTAGTGTGAGAAAAGAAGCGAAAATGAAAGTGCGCTATTGTAAACCTTGATAATAGGGGAGTGTGGACTTAACATTATAATCCACCTCATTTTGTGAATATAGCTTAGTCAAGTTTTGAACAGGGGTTAAAACCCGGCGATAACCGCGGTTAGCGCAGCTTTTATTATCGCTTCGCGGGTCCAGCCCCGCATTGATAATAGGACGATGTTGTGTTTGCGAGCGATTCAATGAGGATTAGGTGAGGAACGTCTATTTTGCATGTCATTAGCGATATTGATCGCTGACATGCAAAGTAGCAAGGAAACAACTCTTGTTAGCGTGTCCTTGTTAATTAAGTGATTAAAAAAATGCCGCTTTTTCGGCGCTGTGTGCCGAAAAAGCGGCAATATAAGCCTTGATAATATGCCCCAGAATTCCTTGTCTGAACCGGGTTGATGAATCCTACAGATGGTGCCTCCATTTCTCAAATATCAGAGGCATTTTGGATTTTAGAAAATGGCTTTTGGCTGCAAATTGTGCATAGGGTTTGATGGTCTTTATTTCCACTGGATAGCTTACTGTAGACAAAAGGTGCAAATGTTCACATGCCCATAAAACCGCCAAGCTTTCATTCTGTCTACGAGTAGGCTTGTTCATTACTCACGAGACTTCGACTGGCATATGCTACGACTTGATGTGGAACTTCAAGATAGGCATCTTTATGCCATCCACCATGATCTTCATGTGCAGAGATGTGTCGATGTAGGCCAGGTTTACATCTGTTGGGATTTTGGCACAAATCATCTCAAATGTCAGCTGACATTCTTTGGACCACTTGAAAAAGGCTCCTTTCATGTTAAGCTTCTCAAAGGAGCACTGGCTCTGGACAAGACTGCTGTATCCGGCCAATAACTAGTGGGACCAAGGAAGGAGTGGATGGCATTTAAACTATTAGACTTAGGAATAGTGTAAGTGCAGAGATCTTGTCAAGATTCAGATGCGAGCATTCCTATTGAAAATACAACCATAGAATTTCAGAGAGGTCTTGTTAAAGCAACACTTGTCCTTGTTGAGACTCAGATTTGCTTCACACTGCTCTTGGCAGATTTTAGTAAACATCTTGTGGGGTTCCTCTATTGACCTTCCAAAACCTAAAATACTGTCTCTGTTATTCAGTCAGTTCAGAATGTCCTGAATGACAGAAAATGTCTTCTTCAAAGACCTTGGCAGCAGAAAGGAATGGCAAAGTTGAGGCAATTGTATCTGAAAAAGACCACAATGAGTAGCAAATGTAGTGATGTAGCATGAGTCGTGTTTAATTCAAGTTGGTGATAACCTTTCTTCAGATCTAGGTTTAAGAACACTTTTCCTCTATTCAGCTGCTTTATGGTCACTTGAAATGGGGGTGCCATGTGTCTTTCATGCTGAGTGGGATACTTGACCCTATCATGACACTTGAGAACTGAAATTATGTGGGAAATATATGGGTGGGACCAACCAGAGGTTACATTATGTCTTGCTTAAGTATATTATTAATTTCATCTTCCATTTGTCTTTGCATCTTTAACAGTATGCTGCTAAAATGTTGAGTGACAGGTTAAAATATTTAATCAATGAGTAGTTTGACCCCCTGATTTTTTAGTTTGACAATGCTTTGTAAAAGTAGGGGAACATTTTTACAACATCAAAGTTTTGTTATTCTTCAGTTACTCTGGCATTTAGCTGACAAAGAACATGAAAAAGGCTCTTCTTGATCCTGAAACTCAGAAGTTATACTGGACCAGCTTTAACTTCGACAACAAAAATGTCACAGTCAAAAGAGTTAGTCTGGGGAATAGCCTAAAAGTGGATAAATCCCAGACATTTAAGGGGCTTCTTTAAGACACATACAAGATAATTAAGGGGCTTCTTTGAGCCATATGCATACATCCACATACATGAGCATATTGACCGCAATTAGTAAAGAATTGTCAAGTAACTTTGAAAAAGCAGTGTTTATTAGTACAATGATGGTGGCACGTGTCCACTAGGAATGGCATTTTTGAACCCCATTGACACCTATATTTACAACAATTTCAGATAGTTCATCATTATCATCATCATCCCCGATTGGAGAAACTTTTGGTCATCTCAATGGATCTCCGGCAGAGGATGACGATTTTGATGATGAAACCAGAAATTAATTGTATGGTCAATAAGTAGCTATGGAATGCCAACATTTCCTATTATATCAATACATTGTTTAACCATGGTATTGTATGCTTCTTTGAGTTTGTTCTTCTATCTCCTGATTTACTCAGGGTCAGATTTCTTAGGGGAAGATAAGGATCCAAAGTCATCTTGATATTCTATCTACTTCTAAGCTTTCCTTATGAGATGGTTCCTCCTACCACTTGGTGTTTTCCTTTTTCAGAGCTTTCTCCAGTGCCTTTGTTAGAAATTGTGTTTCTGTTTGGCAGAGATATACACCCTGTTAAAGCAGGAACCACAAACCTAGTCAGGATAAGTCAGACACACACCATAAATTAACCTGTGCTCACCCTCTTGTAGCTTGGTTACGAGTAGGCAGGATTACCTTATTAGGTACTGTGTTAAATATTTGTGCACACAACATGCAGTACCAGAATGAAAACACCACAAAAGGACTCCACACCAGTGTAGAAAATTAACCAATATTTTTATGAGTAAATCAAGACCACAATGACAAAAATCCAATGAGCAGAAGTCAAAGTTTGGATTTCTAAGGAAAAACTGTTTTGTAGTGCCTTGAAACAAACAGGGTCAACCGGGGCTATCTGGTCGCGCTTGAACGGAGCACGTCCAAAAGTTCAGGTCGATGTGATGGAGCGCAGGTCAGATTCAGGGACCAGCCTTGACCGGCTGAATAATGCTTTTGGATGTGTCACCTTCGAGGACTATGCGTGGAGCAAAGGGAGGTGATGCATCGCTGCCCATGTGATGCGTTGGTTCCAAGCTGCCCAAAGTTAAGGATGCATCTAGAATCGAGCTGTGATGAACATCGAGGCGATGTGTCGTCATCATACTGCTGGGCTGTGCATGCAGCACAAACCGATGTGTTGGTGCCAAGCAGGGCATAGTCAGAGATGCATCAGAAACAAGGGATGAAGCACCATGTTGTTGGGGATGCAGTGTCTGCGGCTCATGCAGCAGCAGTGAAGCTTCGGTCTCGAAGGAAATCTGTCAGTTTTGAACGGCGCAGCTTTATCGATGCTTGTATTTTCTGGGTTGCTGAACAGAAAACTCAAGTCCAAGGGCAGAGGACTGGATTGGCACCACTTGGTAGAGTAGGACTCACAGCAGGCAGAGTCCATGTGTTGGTCGCAGGTTGTAGGGTGAAGTCTTAGATATCCCTGAGACATCAGAAACAGGAGGCAAGCTAACAAGCCCTTTGAAATACTTTTGGATCTGGGATGTAGAGATGCAACTTGAGTCCTTCACACTCCCAGGCAAGAAGCAGCATTCAGCAGGCCAACCCAGCAAAGCAGATCATTAGAATGGCAGTTCCTCCTGGCAGCACAGCAGTCCTTCCTCCTGGTAGAATGTCCTCAGTTCCAGAAAAGTTCTGATTTGGTGATGTCAGAGGTCAGAGACTTGTACCCAGTTGGGCATTTGAAGTAGGAGGATGTCAAAGAGATACCTTTGAGTGGCACAAGAACCTGCCGGTCCTGTCCTGGTGCCAGACTCACTACAAGAGGGTATGCAGCTCTGTGTGGGGACAGGACATAGTCCTTTCAGGTGTAAGTGTCAGCTCCTCCCTCCCATCCTGCTAAGGATGACCCACTAGCAGGCAGATGGCCACTCAGTCACACCTACCAGTCCTTTGTGTGTGGCTGTCTAGAGGAAATGCAGAAAGCCAGCTGCCACTCACTGCAAACGTGTATTTCAGAGACAGGCAAAAGGCACCACATGGTTACAGTAAGAAAATGTCAACTTTCTAAAAGAAGCATTTTCAGAATTGCAGTTTAAAGACCAACTTCACCATAAATTGTGTTTTTAAACTGTGATTCCAGGGACACCACATTTGGGGGGGGGGTCATATATTTTCCTAATTGGAAATTACTCTTTTAAAATCTAATAAGGCAATCTCAATGTTATCCGAATGGAGAGATAGGCCTTTCATTTTGGATGTAAGCGTATGTCACCAATAGGGCATGTAAAACCAAAAAGTGCATGTCCTACTTTTTAACTACGCAACACCCTGCCGATTGGCTGTCCAGGGCCTATCTATGTGCAAAAAAAAGGAAGGTTTGGGCCGTGCAAGTAGGTTAACGTGCCAGGTCAACACAGCAGTTAATACTGCACACACAAGCTCTACAGTGGCTGGTGTGAGACATGTTTTAAGGGCACTTGAGTGGGTGGCACAATCAGTGCTGTAAGCACTCTAGTAGCATTTGATGTACAGGCCCTGGGCACATATAGTACATTTTGCTAGGGACTTATACATAAATCAACTACGCCAATTGTGGATAAACCAATGTTACCATGTTTTAAGTAAAGAGCACATGCGCTTTAGCACTCGTTAGAAGTAGTAAAGTGCTCAGATTCCTAAAGCCTGCACAAATGCATGCAGCAAAAACACAAGATCAGAAGACAAAAGGTCAGGGGAAATCACACCAAGGATGGGATGCCAGGTCTAACACAAGACCACTCCAGTAGAAAGAGTGGAGAGCTACCTGACCCCTTGGAAGTTCTCTTCGCTAAGACGGAAGAACCTGGAGAGACCGTCAAAACTGGCATGGTCTGTTCCAGGACGGTGTTCCATCGTAAAGTCCTTTGACTGGAGGGAGATGGACCACCTCAACAGTTTGCAATTTTCACCCATCATTTGCACTAACCATCTGAGGCACCTGAGGCCTGTCTGAAACCAGATGTGAGTGCCAACACAGTTATGGCCTTAGCTTCTTTAGCGCCCAGACCACAGCAAAGACTTCCCTTTCTATAGTACTCCACTTCTGTTCCCTGGGAAGTAACCTCCTACTGATGAAGGCTAGAGGTTGATCCAGGCCCTCTTCATTCAGCTGTGAGAGCACAGCCCCCATGCCATGCTCTGAGCTGTCTGTCTACCACAAGAATTATTGGGAAAAGTCAAGGTCCTTGAACATGGTTGCTGTGCACATGACCTCCTTCAGGGTGTCAAACAATTTCTGGCATGACTCTGTCCAGATCAAATAGCATGGCTGATTCTTGGAAATCAGCTCTGTCAAGGGGGCAACATTGGTGGCATTCTCCTTGACAAATCTCCTGTAATAGCCTGTGAAGGCTAAGAAGGCTTTCACTTCTGTTTGGGTTTTGGGGGATCCCAAACCAGAATCGTTTCAATCTTTGGCTGAAGGGGCTGCACCTTGCCACCCCCCTACTTGGAGCCCCAAGTAGACCACAGAACACTGCCCTATCTGGTACTTATTGGCCTTTATATTCAGGCCTGTACTCTGCAGAGCCTGAAGCACTTCCTGGAGGTGGTGCAAGTGGTCCTCCCAAATAGAACTGAAGGCAGCAATGTCATTTAGGTAGGCAGCACTAAAGGTCTCTAACCCAGCCAGGACCTGGTTGAACAACCTCTGGAAGGTGCCAGGGGCGTTCTTAAACCAAAGAGGCATGGCCAGGAACTGGAAGTGCCCTTCTGGATTTGAGAACGCTGACCTCTCTTTGGCCCCCTCGGCCAAGGTAATCTGCCAATACCCAGATGTTAAATCAAATGTACTGAGGAACTTGGCAACTCCAAGCCAATCTATGAGTTTATCAGCTCTGGTGAATGGGTGTGCGCCATTCTTGGTGACCGCATTATGTCCAGGATAATACACACAGAGCCAAAATTCAGGTGTGACTCCTGGTAGGGCAGCTTTGGGGAACAGCACTACTGGGATGGACCAAGGCAGTTTGAGGGCTCAATAAACCCTAACACCAGCATCTTAGAGACCTCATATTTGATGCTGGCCCTCACTTTGTCAGATAACCTGTAGATTTGGATGTATGACGTTACAACGCAAACTATTACACTGCATACTTTTACAACACAGTTTTTACAATGCAATTTTCATCACAACGCATGCTATTACAATGCAAGCCTTCACAAAGCATGCACCATTACAGTGTTATTTACTATTCTAATACTGCCAGGTGATTACCTCAGTGTAGCTGCTGGTCAGCATTGCAATGGCATGCTTTGTAATGGAACTTGCATTGTATTGGCTGCGTTGTAAAGCATTGTGTTGTAATGCCTACGTTGTAATGGATGTTTCCCGTATATTTTGTTCTTCACAGGCATGCTGTCCCAAGTATCACTATCATTGGTGACCATGTAGTGACTCCTGGGGTGAGGATAGAGATACAAACTGTCCCAGCAACTGGTGGCATCCTCCCTGTTGATCTAGCATCAAGGCTGAGAAAAGACTTACACCCTCCATTGACCCATCAAGCTCCTTGGAAGAAAGAAGGTTGAGGAGAGGTTCACTCTACTCTTCCATCCCATCATCAGTAACCAGGAGAATGGCAAACCCAGACCTCTTGAAGTAGAGCTTGAAGCAATTGACATGAAGGACTCTAAAAGGTTTCGTAGGAGTCTTGAGGTATACCAAGTAAGTGACATCGCTTTTTCACTTTTTCACCTCATAAAGCCCAGACCAACAGTCTTGCAGGGCCCTGGGCTCCATGGGCTCCATCACCCATACCTTTTGCCCAGGCTGAAATTCAACCAGAGTAGTATTCTGTTCAAACCAGCATTTCATGTCATCCTGGCTAGCTTCCAGATTCTGCTGTGCGAGTTTCTGGAAGCAGGCTGTCTGGTTGTGGAATGCCAACATGTAGCTAGCTACATCCTGGGGTGGATTCTTGGGAGGTTTCTCCTAGCCTTCCGTAACCAAATTGAAGATGTCTTCTCACAGGGTGCCCGTACAGAAGTTCAAAAGGGCTGTGGCGATCCCCCTTCTGTGGTACCTCCCTGTAGGCAAACAAAAGACATGGCAGGAGGTACCGGTATACTCATAATCATACCTTTGAGAGTACGCTTGACTCTTTCAAGCGAGTTGGTAAGGAATTGAGAACTTTTAGGCTACCCAATGTAGTCTTTCCACATGGCCTTCATGCACCCAGACATGCAGTTGGTACCCCAGCCAGATACCACTTCCTTGGGAAAACCCATGTGGGTAAAGATCACCGTCAGTGCCCTGGCCACGACGGATTCAGGCACAGTCTTAGAGAGATATCTTCCGGGCACCAGATTGCATGGTCCACCAATTAGTTTAGAATGTTGGGGCCCCTGCATGCAAGTTAACTTGCCAAGGGCAGGGAAAAGGACTATTAGTTAAGAAACAGACTTAAGCAAGAGACAATAAACAAAAAACGTGCAGGCATACAACATGTACATAAGAATACAATTTATTGAATAATTTGAAAGTCTTCATGTGTTATTATCACAAAAATATTTTTACTTTTTTTGTATATAAAATACTTAATTAATAGAAATCTTCACTGCATTAAAAGCATGATTCACAATTCTTTTGTCCAGTACATTAATAAATACAAAGATTATTCACATACTTTATTGATGATCTTAGACAATTGTACTTCAGTGCACAGTGTGTCAATTAATTAGACTGTAATACAGATAGCAATTAGTTCATGATATAAGAGAATCTGATTTAAAAAACTATTGACAATATATGGGCCTAGAACCTGACGGTGTATAGACACTGCATGCGTTTCCGCGGGAATGCCTTCATCAGGGGGGGTGTCATTTTATCACTATGGTTATAACTCGAGTGTCCAATGTCGAGACGATAAAGGCCAAGTTCAAAAGAGTACTAAATCTGCATGAGTGTCCGATAAGAGGGGAAGTGAAATTGATACTTCCTTCTGGCCCATGTTGGATGCCAGGACAGACACAGCTGTTGGCGTGCAGTGCATTCAGGAGTGCTGTGACTGCCATAGGGAGGCCGAATATAGAGTCACATGTGAGGAGAGTACTTCCCCTCTATACGGACACTTACACATAGTGCTCAGATCACCTCGCGGAGGCAGAACATAGAGCTATATGTGAGGAAAGTATTTGCCCTCTCTATGTATATATTGTCCAAAAACATTTTTATCAGATTTTTAGGTCTATTATATCATGAACTAATTACTATCTCTATTACAGTCTAATAATTTGACACACTGTGCACTGAAGTACAATTGTCTAAGATCATAAATAATGTATATGAATAATCTTTGTATTTATTAATGTACAGGAAAATAGAATTGTGAATAATGTCTCCAGCTCAACGCCACTAAATCTGAGATCTTGCTGGTGGGGAAAGATCCTGAGCAGTGGAGCGAGCGCTAGTGGCCATCATCTTTGGGATGTGTACCCACCCCTAAACAGGTGGAAAAAAATCTGGGTGTCTGGGAAGATTCAGCCCTCAGTTTTCAGGTTCACACAAACAAAGTCTTGGGTACCTGTTTTGGTCTTCCGCAGGGGCTAAAACCTTTGTTAGGGTTTGTTGACCCTCCCACCCGACAGGTGATCATCCAAGCTACCATTATGTCTTGGCTAGATTATGCCAGCTCTCTGTACCTGGAGGCCAACAAGGCCAAAATTACACGTCTTTAGAGGGTCCAAAATGTGGCTGCTAGAACTCTCCTGGGCCTTCCCAGAATGTGTCCCACATCCAACGCCATTCGCCAACACCATTGGCTGCCGGTGGCTAGGCGCATCGAGTTCAAGTCCCTCTGCATTGCCTTTAAAATTATGAATTTTTCTTCACTGAGTATTCTGTCAAACCTGATTTTATCTTACACTCCTACTCGCCACCTTCGATCTATGGGCCAGCACCTGGCTATTGTTCCTCGGTTGAGGAAGGTGCGCACAGGTGGAGGGTCCTTTCACCTACTGGCAGCCAAACTTTGGAATTCTCTTCCAGCCCACATCCGTTGTCTGGATAACTATTTGATCCTTCGTAAGACTATTAAAAGGTACCTTTTGTCTCCTAATTACGTTATGCTCCTTTCTGCAGCCCTTGTTCTTTTTGCCGTTTAGCGCTGGGACGCCCCTTTACTGGGGCAGCTATGCGCTCTATAAAACCTCAATACAATACAATAATGCAGTGAAGATTTCTATTAAATATTTATTTTTATATACAAAAATGTAAAATATTTTTGTGATAATAACGAATGAAGTCTTTCAAATTATTCAATGAATTGTAATCTTATGTACATGTTGTATGCCTGCATGTTTTTTGTTTATTGTCTCTTGCTCAAGGCATAGTCCACCAAGACCAGAACGAATCTGATGTCCATGGCTGTCTTGGGATCCAGAGGCCCCACAATGTTGATGCCAACCCGCTCAAAAGAGGTGCTAGTGACAGAGAAATGTTGCAGGGGGGCCTTGCACTTCCCCCTGACTTGCCACTTGCCTGGCAGGACCTACAGAACGCATATGAGACCTTCCTCATTTGAGGCCAATAGAAGTGGGTGACAAGACTATCAAAGGTTCTTGTCTTGCCCCAAATGACCTGCCAGTGGCACATCATGAGCCAGATCAGGTAGGAAGGCCCTGAAGCACTACGGTACCCCCAACACATTTGTTGCACCAGGCTCAGGAGCCTTAGGCTCACTATAGAGGAGACCAGTCTCCCAAAAAATAAGGTGCTTGCCAGAGGCAAGCTGCCTGGGTATCATCCTGCTGCTGAAGATCCACAAGAGTAGGGCACTCCTTCTGCACCAAGTAGAATTCCTCCCTGGTGAGACCACATTACTCCTGCCAATTGGACAGCTCAGGCAGGTTCCCCAGTTCAGCCACATCCTGCCCTGTAGGTACCGGGGCATCCCCCTCAGGGTCAGCCTCCTGCCGGACTGCGGGAGTTTCAGGGGTGGGTTTCCCTTGCTCTTCCTCTTCTTGGCAGGCACCTTGACCATTCACCCACGCTGCAGGTCCTCTTACCCATCCTCACAAGCTGCCATGGACTGTGTGGTCAGGTACACCCACTCAGGCAACCCCAACATCTTCATCCAAGTGGTATGCTCCAGATCGTTGCCAAGCAGACAATCCACAGGCTTGGATGGACTCACAGCTACCCTCAAGGAACCTGAGACCCACCCACTCAAAGGAAACCTGAGTCACTGGGTAGTGGCTCTCAAAATTGTCAGCAGCAACAACTTGGTGGAACACATTAGAGACTACCTGCTCTGATAACACCAGATGACACCGTATGGTAATCATGCTGACTCCTGTGTCTCTAAGAGCCTCAACCCTTTGCCCATTGATGGTGACCCACTGCCTGTACTTTCTAGTATTACTAGGCATGTGGGTACTCTGCACCATCACCCAGAGACACTAGCGTAACCTCAACTCTGTCCTTACCAATAGCTAGGACAAACCACTCCCAAGCGCTACACTAGCTAGCCCTATGACTACCTACCGGTGGGGAGCTGTGTCCGCTTTGGACACTTGACATCCCCCTTGTAGTATCCTTCCTGCTGAATCTCATAACACTTGGGGGTTGCCCTCCCTTCAGACTTACTTCTCAGAAGGGGGATGGGAGTCCTGACCCGTAGAACTAGCTTGGGGCCCTTTAGAGAATTCTTGCTTTTATTTTTGTCCCCCACTTCTTTTTCTTGTGAGGACCCTGCCCACCACTATGATGATCCCCCCAGATACCTTCTTGTGGACCATGGTGCTGAACACACGGTCTGCCTCCTTAGCAAGCTCCCTGGGGCCAGAGAGCTTGCTATCAATCAAGTGCTGGTACAGATCTGTAAAACAGACCCTACACATGTGCTTTTTTGCAATCAAGTTATACTGTCCCTGATAATCTTTGACATCATTGTACTTCACCCACCCATCCAGTTGCTTGCAAAACGAATCAACACAATCCACCCAGGTCTGTGGGTATAGTTTCACATTTTTCCTAAACTTCTGCCTGTATTTTTCTGGAGTCAAACATTATTTCCTGATTAGGGATTGCTGCATGGACAGATACCTCATCCTGTCAAGCCCCTCTAGGACTAGTGGGGTTACCCTCCCATCAGTAGGGATATGCTTCCACAGACTAGCTGACCAATCCCCTCAGGGATCTTGTGCATCTGCAAAGCAATCTCATAAGCCTCTGAACATCTATCTATGTCATCTACCACTCCATAATCCGGCACTAGACACTTGGGAATGTGTACTCTTGTCAGAAGACACTAATGAAATGCTGGCATCATCTTAGCTGGACTCAGCCCTCCTGGCATTTATGTCCAGTTCTCTCCGGCTCACCTCTTGAGCCAATTTGTTCTCCTCCAACTTGAGCTTAGCAAGTTCCAATTTTAATTTTCGCTCCTCCCACCTGGCATCCAGCACCTTTGGGGACCGGCCTCTGGATGACAAGCAGCTCCCTGCCCTGGGAGGCAATATTTTGTCCTCCAGTCTGTGGGCCCCCTGCCCCACAAGCAGTCCCATATTCTCCAGTGAATCTTGGTCCAGCTCTTTATCACAATCCAGTTCCCCATCCTCCATCTGGTTCACAGATCCTGCTTTGTGAGCTTCCACCCAGGCCCTAAGCAACGTTTGCAGTTTTACCTTCCTTGTGAAGCCCTATTAGAAAGCTCTACCTCCTTTCAGAAATCCTTGAACTGGCCCACAGCTTAGATCTCTAGCTTGGCCAGCTCAAAATCCATTTTTGCAGGTGCAGATGATGCTTCTCCAGACAGAGACATGATTTTAAAAAAACAATTAAAAATACCAATCAGGGAGAATTAAAAAAGGTTCAAATTGGTCTGAGACGTGTGTAGTAGTGTACACCAATCACTGTTGCACAAATACAAGTCCTATCAGCACTGCTGATTACCAAAGTAAGAAATTGGGTATCTGGTTGGCAGAGGTATGCAACCTGTCCCAGCAGGAACCCCAATTCTAGTCAGGGTGAGTCAGATACACACCATAAATTAACCTATGCTCACCCTCTGGTAGATTGGCAGAGAGCAAGCAGGCTTAACTTAAGAGGTAACGTGTAAAGTATTTGCCCACACAACACATAGTAATACAGTGAAAACACCACAAATGGACTCATCATCAGTTTAGAAAAATAACCCATATCTTTATGAGTAAAACAAGACTATAACAACACAAATCCAATAAAGAGAAATCAAGATATAAATAAAAAAAAAAAAATGTTTTGTAGTGCTTAGACAATAATAGCGCCAACCGGGGCTATCTGGTTGCGCTTGACCAGGGCCGATCCAAAAGTTCAAGCTGACTGCAATGGAGCGTGGGTGGGATACAGGGACCAGCCTTGGCCCGCTGAACAGTACCTTTTGATGCGTTGACGTTGATGACAATCCATGGAGGGAGGCGATGCGTCACTGTCGATGTCACAGATAAGGTGATGCTTCAGTTCTAAGCTGCGCAAAGTCAAGGATGCATCAAGAGTCAAGATGCGATGAACATCGGGGTGATGTGTCATCATTGAGCCTCTGGGCTGTAGTCGATGTGTGCAGCACAAAGCGATGCGTTGGTGCCAAGAAGCGCAAAGTCAGAGTCACCAAAAGTTGTGTTTTTTAATTGTGATTCCAGAGACACCAAGGGGTCGATTCTGATCCTGGTTTTTTTTTTCTCCGTACGACTCGTATCCGTATTTTTTTACGTACGAATCGTACAAGTCCCGTACAAACGGCGAAGTACGATTCGTACGTGAAAAATACATACGAATCGCCTCGGGAAAAGTCTACGAGACGTCCCCAGACAGTTTTACATACAAATCGTAAAACTGAAGTCCGAGCGCGCAAGTACGATCCGTACCGCCTGTCCGAAAACACAAGCGCATGGAAAAGGCTCCGTACGGAGCAAACTTTGTACGAGCCCTACCCCGAGTACACTTGTGCCCAGGGTACGAGTCGTACGGCCCCCCAGCCTCCCACCCCTCCCACGTACATCCGCACCGTACCCCCACCCCCATATGTCCGGCGCGTACCCCAGGCGTACCCCCCACCCGCGTATGTCCTCACCGTACCCCAGGCGTACCCCCACCCGCGTATGTTCGCACCGTACCCCAGGCATACCCCAATCCTCGCGTATGTACGGACCGTACATACACGATGATTGGGGTACGGTGCGAACATACGCGGTGGGGGTACGCTTGGGGTACAGTGCAGACATACGCGGGTGGGGGGTACGCCTAGGGTGCGGTGCGGATATACGCGGGTGGGGGGTACGCACCGTACATACGGGGGTGGGGGGTACGCGCCGTACATATGGGGGTGGGGGTACGTGCCGTACATACTGGGGGTGGGGGGTACGCGCCGTACATACGGGGGTGGGGGGTACGGGCCGTACATATGAAATGTTGGGGTACGCACCGTACATGATGACATGTATGATGTGGGTGATGGCGTGTACGTCGCATAGCAGGGCCCCTTTTCCTCGTGCATTGCAGCGCACTTAGCTTTTCCAGCGCTTTTTGGCTCCTGTAAAAATATAGCCGTGCGGAGTGCTGTAGATACGAATCGTACTTGCTGGTCTGTAAAACGCTGCCTGACTCCGTGAGGACGTCGCGTACGCGCTCTCCAGGATCGGAATTGTATGTATTTTTTAGCCGTACGGTGTTTTTTACGATTCGTACGGAAATGGTTTTTCTGTACGAATCGTACTTGCTGGTTTGTACGGTGGAATTCCTGGGTACGAGTCGTACGGAGAAAATGCTCCGTATGACTATTTGTACCCGGGTTTTACAGGATCGGAATCAGCACCTCAATGTGTGATTTCCATCTTTTTCCAATTGGAAATGATACTTATAAAATGTAATAAGGCAATCCCAATGTTATCCTATGGACAAGATAGGCCTTGCAATAGTGAAAAACAAATGTAAGAGTATTTCACTACCAGGACATGTAAAACTTAATAGTGCATGTCCTACTTTTTAAATATATGTCAAACAAGGAGGGAATCAGAGGATAGACTGGGTTTGTCCTCCAAACCGAACTTATGTCAAAAATGGGAACCCAGCCTTGGGAAAAGTGCCCACAGACAAAAGGTTTACAAGGTCACATATCTAACCACTTGGGCGTGCTCACTACAAGAAATGTTTCTACTAAACGCAAAGGAACACGTATACAGCCACAGGGCTCTAAAGTCTAACTTTCCTCTTCATCTTTACAAAAAACCGAGGCAATCATCTCCAAACAAGTGGTAAATGTATATATACCCTTCCACTAACATGCAATAAATATGTGTCCATTGTAATACTATACGAGGGATACCAGTGAGGTTAGTTCCGTAGGTCCTGATGAAAATCCAATAGGGGCAAGGCTTGAAACATGTTGACCTTTTCAGGAATTAGGTACATCATGAATTTAATTTCCTAATCTTCACCCTTTTTTTTAATCATACTGCCTAGAGGTCAGAATAAATAGGATACACCTAGTAGCCAGGCATTTTTAAAGATACACTCCATCACAACAAACTCCCACTCCTTTTTTTAACACCACTTCCTTTATCATTGTATATTCAACCAAAAGTGCACCCACATATTCCGTAGGGCGTAGCATGCCCCACTCCGCAGCGGAACGGGATGGACCCGATGATAAAGCATGCTACCAAGGGGTGACTCTGGTGGGTGAGGGTTTTCAAAGAAAAAATATTATTTTACTACTTTTTACATACACTGCACCCTTCCAATGGGCTGTTCAGGGCTTTCCTTAGAGGTGACTTAAATGCAACAGAAAGGAAGGTTTGGGCCTGGAAAATAGGCTAACGTGCCAGGTTGACCTGGCAACTTAAAACTGCACACTCATGCTCTGCAGTGGCAGGCCTGAGACATGTTTAAAGGACTACTTGAGTTGATGGCACAAACAGTGATGCAAGCCCACTAGTAGCATTTGATTTACAAGCCCTTTACACATGTAGGACACTTTACTAGAGACATCTATGTTAAACAGGGTGAACAGTCACAATATCGAATTTTTTATATCGAATTGCCAAAATATCGAGTTTTAAATATCGAGTGGACATAATATCGACTCACAAAAATATAGTGGTGCAGAATATTGAAATTCAGGTAAGAAATATCGATTGTCATAATTTCGAAGTTAGTAATATCGACAGTCATCATATAGTTGTTAAAAATATCATTTTTTTTTTATAGTGTTTCAAGTGTTAGTATATGTGTTAAAAGTATGTCATTTTTGTAATGTATGTTTTTATTTTTTTAAAGTAATGAATTTTATGTTATTTAATTTTTGCTAACTTAATTCCGTAGCGGGTTATGGGTTTATAGGGGAATAGGGTGGGAAGTAATTTACTTATAGTAAATGAAATATTAATTTTTAGGAATTATTAATTATTTTTAATGTAATATTGCGTTTTAGTTCTGTAGAGGGGTTGTGGGTTTATAGGGGAATAGGGTGGAACTAATTTAATTGTAATAAAGTAATTATTTAATTTTATTTATTGTTAATTAATTATTAATTGGTAAATAATATTATTTATTGGTAATTATTTTATTAATTGATTAATTGATAATTTTATTAATTGTATTAATTTATTATTCAGATCGGGTTGTGGGTTTATAGGGGAATAGGGTGGGAAGTAATTTAATTGTAATTAAGTCATTATTTATTTCTATTTATTGGTATTGATAATTAATTTATTGTTATTTAATTATGAATTGGTAATTAATTTTTATTATTTGGTAATTAATTTATATTAATTGATTAATTGATAATTATATTAATTGTATTAATGTATTATTCGGAGTGGGTTGTGGGTTTATAGGGGAATAGGGTGGGAAGTAATTTAATTGTAATTAAGTAATTATTGAAAATATTTTTGTGTATTGATAATTAATTTACTGTTAATTAATTATCAAATGGTAAACATTTTGTATTACTTATGAATTTATGGTGTTGAAAAATATTTTGTTGTTAATTAATTATTGATAGGCAAATAATTTGTAATGATTAATATTTATTGGTATTTATAATCAATTAATTATTAAATAATTTGTAATTGGTAACACATTTTTAATACTTTTTTATTGGTATTGATAATTAATTCATATATATTGAATTATTAAATCATTACTTTCCCTACAGTTGCACTCACTGGAGTGGAAATAGTAAATTTTACCCTCCCGCTATCCAACGCTTTCCCTACTGTTGCACTCTCTGGAGTGGGAATAGTAATTTTTACCCCTACGCTATCCAACGCTTTCCCTACTGTTCCACGCTCTGGAGTGGGAATAGTAATTTTTACCCCTACGCTATCCAACGCTTTCCCTACTGTTGCACTCTCTGGAGTGGGAATAGTAATTTTTACCCTTACGCTATCCAACGCTTTCCCTACTGTTGCACTCACTGGAGTGGGAATAGTCATTTTTACCCCTATGCTATCCAATACTCTCCCTACTGTTGCACTCACTGGAGTGGGAATAGTAATTTTTACCTACCTGCTATTCAACGCTTTCCCTACTGTTGCAATCACTGGAGTGGCAATAGTAATTTTTACCCTCCTGCTATCCAACGCTTTCCTTACTGTTGCACTCACTGGAGTGTGAATAGTCATTTTTACCCTCCCGCTATCCAGCGCTTTCCCTACTGTTGCACTCACTGGAGTGGGAATTGTAAATTTTACCCTCGCGCTATCCAATACTAAAAATATTGAATATTTTTTAATAATATTAACTTAACATATATATGTATTAAAAAATAAAAATGCATGTTTATTTTTTTTTTATTTACATTAATTATTTATTCATTTTAAGATTACTTAAGTATTTTTAAGTATGTTTTACTTAATTATATTTATTATTTCATTATTTGACATTACTTTTAAGGCATTTAAAAAATTCGATATTTCAACAAACTATGGGGCATATTTACAAGCGTCGATAATTTTATCGCCTCATTAGCAAGGCCACGCTAACGCGTGAAACCTTGCTTTAGCGTGGGGATTCCTAACGCCCAGCTTTGCATCTCTAATGAGATGCAAAGTGGGCGTTCCTGACCTAACATGACAGGAGAAATGTCGCTAAGCGACATTTCTCCTATCATCAAGCCCCACGCTATGATGCATAGCGGCAGGAAAAATAGCGATAACCCCTGTTATCGCTACTTTCCTTACGCCTGCTTCAGGACTGACTTAGCCATGATATCCTATGGAAGGTGGATATCATGGCTAAATTTGTGAGTCCCTATCAGCAAGCTAATGCCACACTACGTGAGATTATCGCTGGGTTTCCAGTGGTAATCTCACGTTAGGCAGTTAGCGCTAGGATTTTTATTGCTGAGGAGATAAGCGTTGCTAATAGCACACTATCTCAGCAATAAAAATCCACGTTACCCGGCGATAATTATTCTCACGCTAAGAGCGCTGAGCGATAATTATCGCCGGTTGTTGCTGATATGCCCCTATATTATTTACAACGATATTTTGGATTTGATATTTTTGTCATTACCTGTTTACAGATACGAAGTCGATAGTCTGTCATTCTATATTTTCTCCTCGATATTTTGGCAGGTCGATATTTTGCTCCTCGATATTCTGTCAGTGATTCGTTAAACAGATATACTAACTCTGGATGAACCAATGTTACCATGTTTTAAGTAAAGAGCACAGCATTTTAGCAATTGTTAGCAGTGGTAAAGTGCCCAGATTCCTAAAGCCAGCAAAAACAGAAGGTTAGGGGAAACCACCCAACTATTCGGCCGATTCCGATCCTGGTCGGAAAGCACTCCGACCGAGTCAGTCCTGGAGTGTTTTCCGACCAAGCCGGACCCCTACAGTCTGACCGAGCGAGTACGATGCGCACGTATGCTGTCGGACTTGGTTCGGTCGGACTCCCATAGAAGTCAATGGGAGCCGGTCATACGACGGGTACATGGGCTCCCATTGACTGAATGGGTACGTCTCAAACAAGTGCGCCCCCTACAGTGGGTACACGTCAGTGCCATCCGCACCGTACATGCCTGTGTTGGGTAGACCCATAGGTCTCCCCCTGTGTCCGAGTCGTAGGGCTGCGGGTGTCAGGGGGTCCGACGCGGACCCCCAAAGTCCGACTCCGGGAGATTTTGCGAGCCGGACACTCCGGCTCGCACAGGCTGTCCGACGCGTGCATGTTACTGGCTCGGTTGTAAATCACATCCATTGCACGCCACGGTTAGCTTCCGACAGGGACGTACGGAGCGGTTCAGACCCGGAAACGACTCTCTCGGTGAATATCATGTAGTTCGCATCGTACTTGCTCGCTCGTACAGCTGTACGAGTTGGCCGAAAAACACGCGTACAGCTCGAAGTTTTTCCGGCCGAACCCGATTCGATGCCCTTCCGACCAAGATCGGAATCGGCCCCTATATGTTTTTTTTGGTTTTTGTGGAGTTTTATGTAGCATGAACTGGATCCAGAGGTATCAGAGCGCTTTACATGAGCACCAGTTACGTTACAGATGAACAAATTCATTTTTGTTAGGCACTGGGAGATTAAGTGATTTGGCCAGTCTTTATGCCACATTCTCTCCCATGTGCTCAGGGCCTGTGAATTAAATGCTACTAGTGGCCCTGCAGCACTGGTTGTGCCACCCACTCAGTAGCCTTGTAAACATGGCTAAGTCCTGCCACTGCAGAGCCTGTGTGTGCAGCTTTAAGCTGCCATTTTGACCTGGCAAGTTAACCTACTTGCCAGACCCAAACATTCCCTTTTATTACATATAAGTAAGGCTCCTTGCTTTCAGTTTTTACTGGTTTTTACAGATAAATACAGACAGAAAACCAGTTATTTTCCTGTATGAATTTATATGTAAATGTGGATAAAAACGGAAATTTGTCTCTTTGTTTGAGTGTTTCTAAATAGTCAGTCATGACCGTCAGGCTGCGTAGATTTACAGGTAAGTGGTTAAAAAAAAAGAAATTATTGTTATGAGGCTTTAACTCCAGCATATATGCAAAAGGTTGATACTAAAATGTTCATATTTACATATATGTGCTTTGATTTATCATCTGTCAGGCTTCATATTCTTGAGATCGGGCATACATTCAGATAAGCGTTTACATTTATCATTTAAATAAATGTGGAAATGTACTATATTTGCTTCATTTGTCTTACGAAACCCAAAATAGAAATGGATAAATACAGATAAAGTTGGAAAAAAATAAATATGGATAAATACAGATGGAAATATCAAGAAAATAAATACCATAAAACGGAAGCCCTATATTAATCACCCCTAAGGTAGGCCCTATGCAGCGCTATGGGCAGGGTGCAATGTATTTAAAAGGTAGGACATGGACTTTGAGTTTCACATGTCGTGGTAGTGAAAACTTGCTCAGTTCCCTTTTCACTACTGCAAGGCCTATCTCTCTCATAGCTTTACATTGGGATTGCCTTAAAACATCTTTTAAGTGTAATTTCCAATCGTGAAAAGATGGAGATTTGAAGTTTGGTATCTCTGGACTCAGAATTTATAATCACAACTTATGGTGAAGCCGGATTTTAAATTGTAAGTCTGGAAATTACACTTTTAGAAAAGTTGCAAACATAATAATATGATGGACGAAGTGCTGAAACTTTTCAAACACTCACCCCCAGTCAAAAGATCTGGGTTAAATCCATTGTTCTTTTGCTCACCATGCCACCCTAATTTATATCCAGCCATATGCAAATCAGTCTTGACCCTGCTCCTCATGGGAACAGTCCAGCCCGAACTGCCAGGCCAGGTCTTCACTGGACCAGAAATAGCATCCTGGGACCGGTTTCGGGGTATCACCCCTCCTTAACCAGGCTAGCTTGAATGAAGTGGCACAGTGAGTAAGGGACCCACGTCTGGGCATACCCTTGGCCACTTTAGAAAGTTGGATTTTTCTTTCTTTAACCATTCTGTGCCAATGCCTGTCTTTGAATACATGTCTGGATTGGGTGACAGCTGGGCTTTGTATATTCCCTCTCATCTAGACAGTCACACAAAGGAGCTGGGTGTGACATGTGAATCCTAATGGCCCATCACCAGGCTGATGGGCCTTCCTGAGACAGGTTGGGAGGGAGGAGCTGACACTTGAACCTGAATAGGAGTGTGCCTGTTCCCAAGCAAAGAGCTGCAAACCTCTGGAGTCTGGAGCCAGGGCAGGAAAGGCAAGGATCTTGTGATCTTCAAAGGCCTCTTTGATGTCTCCCCCACTTAAAAGGCACATTTAGGTATAGGTACTGGACCCCTGTCACCACCAAATCAGAACTTTGCCAGAACCAAGGACATTCTGCCTGAAAGAAGAGCTACTGTGCTGTAGGAGGGACTGCCACTTTGCTTGCCAGAACCAAGGACATTCTGCCTGAAAGAAGAGCTACTGTGCTGTAGGAGGGACTGCCACTTTGCTGCCTGCTCTACTGTGTTGGTCTGCCACCTGCTGTTACTTACCTAGGACTGAGAGGGACTGGACCTGCTCTCTACATCCTTGAACCCAAGTTTCTCCAAGAGCTTGCTGACTTGCCTCCTGTTTTCTGAAGTCTCAGGGTCATAAAAGACTTCCTGCAACTCTGCTGGTGGTGTTAGACTCTGTCATCTGTGAGTCCAACTTTTGCCTAAGGTGCCCGCCTCCAGTCCTGGGCCTCAGAAGTCAGTTCGGCACCTCCTTCTGCAAAAATCGGCACATTGTCACCACTGCGCCAATCGGATCCAATGCAGTTCCCTTCGACACGAGGCAGTGTCAATCCAAAGACATCCCTGCGTGGCTCGACAATGCTGCATTGGCCTGACTGCGAGGTTCAATGATGAGACAACGCCAATCTGGGGTCCCGACTGTGAGGCTGGATGTTGACACAGCAGCAATCCAAAGAACCTATGCGAGGCTCGACTTCGACGGATCGACCCGACTGCGTGAAACGAAACCAATGCATCAAGTCTGCAACATCGATGCTTGCTCCATACAAAGGTACTTTTTCAGCAGGCCATGCATGTGTCCTGTAGCCGGCCTGCCCTACACCACGGTGGGCCTGAACTTTGAATTTACTCTGGTCTAGCGCATCCTCAAATAAGCTTTTAGCTCTATTCACTTCTAAGCACTGTTTTGAATTTAATCTTTACAAATTCATCTCTCAACTTCTACTGATTGGAATTTTGTCATTTTGGGATGTTTTACTCAGATAAATATTCTCTATTCTTCTAAACTGGCGTGGAGTCTTTTTGTGGTGTTTTCATTGTGTTACTCTAATTAAAGTGCAGTAGCTTGTGCTTGTTTGGAATGTCACAGGTTCAGAGCCTCACTGCATGAGTGGTCTGTATCAGGAGTTCCAACTGTGTCAGTTGATGCCTTCGTGGATGTCTGCTGCTGCTTTGCTTGATGGTTCAGCTGTTTCTTCAATAAATAAAACGACTTACCTGGTGTTCCTGCTTTATTATAACATCTTTGTTGGCGACGAGCGCTGGGCCATCAATACAAACCTGTGTCCATCGGCCAAAGGTCATCATTTTCAATGTCCGTGGCGAAAGGAAGTGTTTCCAGTTTGAGGCTGATCTTCATTTGCGCGTCAAACAGACACCACACTTATCCTCATTGTCTGAAGATCTACACAGCGCATTTTGTGTAGGCCTGGGCAAAATTTCCGTTCCGTTCGCGGAATTTGCGATAATTTGGCATTTAAGCGTTCCGCGGAGAGCGCGGAAATGTCAAATTTCCACATTCCGCAGCTTTGCGATAATTTGGTTCTTGCTCGCGCTGTAAAATAATACATTCTCGCGCGCGCGCGATCGCCTTACCTGAATCCCCGCGTTCGCCGACAAGTTTTCCCGATCCGGTCGCGTTCTCCATGAGATGTTGTATTGTTTTAGCCATTTGCGCTGTCTCGCGACAGTTCGCGTCCGCAGTGACGTCATGCGTCGCGCGATCACGTCTTTCTTCTCGCGATCATGCACCGCGAGACAACTGAAAACAAGATGGCCGCGCCCGCGAGCAACCGCAGGGGTAAGTTAGCGACCCGCAACCATGCAGAAAATATCGCGAAGGGGCGGGAAAAAAACTTCCGCAACTTCGCGATATTTCCGCTTGTTTGCGGAGATTTTTAACATTTTCGCGATAATTTGCGAAAGTCGCTTTCGCAAATTCCGCCCACCCCTAATTTTGTGGCATTGCAGTGGGAAAAAAGAGGTCAGTGGACGCTGGAACGCATTTGGGAGACGTGCGTTCCAGCAACGATAATTTTTGGGTGAGCAACGTCAGGATGCGTGACGACGGTCATGCGCGTCTATGTGTCATTTTTAAAATGCATAGCGCTCTTCCTGGCGTATGAGTAACAGTGACGTTTGGTTGCGTCTGCGTTTCACTGTGGAACGCACGTAACACTCTGGTGCCGATCACGATCCGGTAAAAAAATAGCCCGTACAACTCGTATCCGGTCTTTTTACTGTACGAATCGTACAAGTGCCGTACAAACTGGCAATCACGATTCGCATGGTAAAAAGTCCATACGAACCGCATTCGGAATATTTCCCCACACGTCCTTGGGTCGGAAAATCACGATCCAACCCGTGCGTCCGATCTCACAACCGTATGGTAAAAACACCGTCCGCACCGAACTCCCATTGCAACCATGGAGACATGTGCCCGCATACGCGCCCAACACTCCCCCCAGAACCCATACGTTCGAGTCGTACTCCCCGTTAATGTACACACACCCCCTGTATGTACACCCGTGTACGTGTCAAACCCCCACCCGTGTATGTACACCCCTGTACGTTCGAGTCGTACCCCCACCCCTGTACGTGTCCTACCCCCGTGTATGTACACCCCTGTACGTTCGAGTCGTACCCCCACCCCTGTACGTGTTGTACCACCGTGTATGTACACCCCTGTACGTTCGAGTCGTACCCCCACCCCTGTACGTGTCGTACCCCCGTGTATGTACACCCCTGTATGTTCGAGTCGTACCCCCACCCCTGTACGTGTCGTACCACCGTGTATGTACACCCCTGTACGTTCGAGTCGTACCCCCACCCCTGTACATGTCGTACCCCCGTGTATGTACACCCCTGCACGTTCGAGTCATACCCCCACCCCTGTACGTGTCCTACCCCCGTGTATGTACACCCCTGTACGTTCGAGTCGTACCCCCACCCCTGTACGTGTCGTACCCCCGTGTATGTACACCCCTGTACGTTCGAGTCGTACCCCCACCCCTGTACGTGTCGTACCCCCTGTATGTACACCCCTGTACGTTTGAGTCGTACCCCCACCCCTGTACGTGTCCTACCCCCGTGTATGTACACCCCTGTATGTTCGAGTCGTACCCCCACCCCTGTACGTGTTGTACAACCGTGTATGTACACCCCTGTACGTTCGAGTCGTACCCCCACCCCTGTACGTGTCGTACCCCCCTGTATGTACACCCCTGTACGTTCGAGTCGTACCCCCACCCCTGTACGTGTCGTACCCCCCTGTATGTACACCCCTGTACGTTCGAGTCGTACCCCCACCCCTGTACATGTCCTAACCCCGTGTATGTACACCCCTGTACGTTTGAGTCGTACCCCCACCCCTGTACGTGTCCTACCCCCGTGTATGTACACCCCTGTACGTTCGAGTCGTATCCCCACCCCTACGTGTCGTACCCCCTGTATGTACACCCCTGTACATTCGAGTCGTACCCCCACCCCTGTACGTGTCGTACCCCCGTGTATGTACACCCCTGTACGTTCGAGTCGTAC
Source organism: Triturus cristatus (assembly GCF_964204655.1). Classification (NCBI taxonomy): domain Eukaryota; kingdom Metazoa; phylum Chordata; class Amphibia; order Caudata; family Salamandridae; genus Triturus; species Triturus cristatus. Next base: position 723,256,006 of record NC_140591.1, read on the forward strand.
CCCCACCCCTGTACGTGTCGTACCCCCCTGTATGTACACCCCTGTACTTTCGAGTCGTACCCCCACCCCTGTACGTGTCCTACCCCCGTGTATGTACACCCCTGTACGTTCGAGTCGTACCCCCACCCCTGTACGTGTCGTACCCCCGTGTATGTACACCCCTGTACGTTTGAGTCGTACCCCCACCCCTGTACGTGTCGTACCCCCCTGTATGTACACCCCTGTACTTTCGAGTCGTACCCCCACCCCTGTACGTGTCCTACCCCCGTGTATGTACACCCCTATACGTTCGAGTCGTACCCCCACCCCTGTACGTGTCCTACCCCCCTGTATGTACACCCCTGTACGTGCGAGTCATACCCCCACCCCTTTACGTGTCCTACCCCCGTGTATGTACACCCCTGTACGTTCGAGTCGTACCCCCACCCCTGTACATGTCGTACCACCGTGTATGTACACCCCTGTACGTTCGAGTCGTACCCCCACCCCTGTACGTGTCCTACCCCCCTGTATGTACACCCGTGTACGTCAGAGTCGCACCCCCACCACAACCTCCTAAGTACGGAGCGCACCCCAGGCCCCAACATCACAACCGCATGTACGAGTCGTACCAAGCCACACACAAGGACAGCACCGTACAACAAAATGGCCCATGTACACACCGTACACACGCTAAAAACACACGTACACAACCAGGACAAACCAAAACAACACAAGAATACACCATTCGAATGGCACAAAGCCACAAAACATGTCCAACAAACACTAAAAAAACACATTCACTGACCTGCAACTGCCAAAAACAAACAGAGGCCCAAAACACCACCACTCCTTATAACACACCCACCCAAACTTCAAACACAGCCACACCCACCAATGGACCAATAAAAAGGGCCCACACACACAAACCATGAGCCTTTGCAACAGACTCACTGCTGCCAGACACCACAGAACCATACTACAAGCTTCACCACACCTTACACTTGCACACCTTAACACAACCACCTTCACAAACACCCCCTCATCACATTCACACACACACACACCTGCACAACCACACCCACACACCCACAACCATCCACACACACCCCCACCATCCACACCCACACCCCTCACCATGCCCACTAACAAGAATCCAAAGTTCAGTAACCGAGAGTTGGAGGTCCTTGTTGATGAAATCCTCAGAGTCGAGCCACAGCTCTTTGGAACATTGGTCAGACAGACCAGCATGGCAGCAAAAACAGCCATGTGGCAGACCATCGTCGATGCTGTGAATGCTGTTGCGGACACCAGAAGGACCAGGCATGAATGCCAAGCCAGGTGGTACGATCTGCGGAGGAGGGTCCGAGCCAAGATGCTGGAGGAACACAACCAGGCCAACGCCACTGGAGGAGGGCCCTCCCGCAGACCCGTACACTACCAGCCCTGGGAGGAGAGGGTGATGGCCATACAGCCGGTGGAGGCAGTCGAAGGATTAGGAGGACTCCGAGACCCGGGTGAGTACACAAACAACGCACCTCACATGGGGGGAACGTCATCCACAACCAAAATCACTAACAGGCACGCAACCACCCCAAGCTATCGCATGACTCAACCACACTCCATGAACACGCACATGCTACTGCCGCCACCATGCCCCATGCACCCAGCTGGACAATGTCAAGTCACAGGCCACAGAAGACACCAACACATGACACGGTAACCCGGATGGCGGGAGGGTGGGCCCCAAAATTCACATAGTGCAACTCAGAAGCAGACAACAATGCCCTCTGCCCATATGGCCTAGGTCACAGCCATACAAACACTGTGTCCCCACACAGGAAAGACTCGCCAGCAAATGGCGGACACCTTGCATCAACACATGGGGTGAAGGCACTGTTTTGCACATGACAGCAGCTAATGAACAGCCAACATTGTGAAAGAGTGGCAGCACACACCACCACAGCAGCAGCGCAGAGACACACACTACACCCAATGGGTGCCTGGAGATCAGAAACAAACTCACATCAACAAGCCAAGGGCCATTCAAAGATCTGCTAACAGTGTGTGCCCAGGAAGCTGGGCTGAGGTGACAGAGGGTGACACACAGAGGGAGGGAGAGGGGGATAGAGAGGGAGGGAGAGGGGGACAGAGAGGGAGGGAGACACAGGGACACGGACAGAGGGAGGAGACTGACACACGGAAGGAGGGAGAGGGGGACAGAGAGGGAGGGAGAGGGGGACAGAGAGGGAGGGAGACACAGGGAGACGGACAGAGGGAGGAGGCTGACACACGGAGGGAGGGAGAGGGGGACAGATAGGGAAGGAGACACAGGGACACGGACAGAGGGAGGAGGCTGACACACGGAGGGAGGGAGAGGGGGACAGAGAGGGAGGGAGAGGGGGACAGAGAGGGAGGGAGACACAGGGAGACGGACAGAGGGAGGAGGATGACACACGGAGGGAGGGAGAGGGGGACAGAGAGGGAGGGAGAGGGGGACAGAGAGGGAGGGAGACACAGGGAGACGGACAGAGGGAGGAGGCTGACACACGGAGGGAGGGAGAGGGGGACAGACAGGGAGGGAGACACAGGGACACGGACAGAGGGAGGAGGCTGACACACAGAGGGAGGGAGAGGGGGACAGAGAGGGAGGGAGACACAGGGAGAGCAAATCAGCCGTGTGGTGTGTGGGAATGTCTGCTCATCAGCAGGTAGACTGCGTGCATGTAGCCAAGGGTGGCCAGTGCCAGAACCCCCCCTCTTCTCCATGGCAAAACACAGGGCCATGTCACAACCTGTTCACGAGCACAACGACAGCTACCTGCATTATATAAGTGTGTGGATACACTCCATGTGCACATGTACAGTGCTACACGGAAGGCGCCAATGCATGGCTCGCCACACCTGCCCACTCCACTGCTGACTGCAGTCACACTTGACGCAGCAAGTAAGACTGTGCCACACATAGTTAAAGGGGCCAAAGTGGTGCCCAAGGGACACACCCATGCACAAGTGCACTGTGAGTGGAATGCAAGACAGATCCTAATTCCAAGAGGAAATGTGCCAACGTTGAAACTGATGAAACATGGATGTTGCATGGAACAAAATTAACATTGTCTCTCTCACACACAGGTCAACGTCGTGGTTCACCCCTCAACACTGGGGGGGAAGACTCACAGGACCCGGATCTGCGGGAGGCCGATCCCACCGGCAGCGACGACTCTCACCACTCTGTGGACGACCCCGACCAACCTGGCCCCTCTGGTGTCCAACCACCTGCAGCACCTGCGTCAGGTACAACGGGGCCAACCACCACCCCCACTCCTGCCACATCCCAGGAGACACCCAGGATCCCTGCCCCACCACCACAAAGCAGCCAGGCTGGCCAGGAGGGACACGGTGTTCCGGGCACCCAGGACGAGGCAGGCGACAACGCCAATGCCACCCCTCAGGGGTCCCGGAGACCCGATGTGCCCCCAAGGGCAGGCCAGGTGCAAGTGGGCAGGGGTGGTGGGAGTGGAGGACGGCGGATGCGCCAGCCTGACCAGTTGGCTGCGGAACCTGTGTATTCCCATGTCCGAAACATCCTGGACACATACCGGCAGGACACCACGGGCCTGGCCCAGGTTGTGTCCGTCCTCGAGGGGATCAAGACCCAGCAGGCCCAGCAACATGCGGAGCTACATGCCTGTCTACTGCAACACCAACGGAGGATGGAGGACGGACAGGCTGAGCTCGTGACGGCGTACACGGGAATTCACGATACACTCCGTCGGATGGCCGACAACATGGCCGACCCTCCCTGTGCCAGAAGGCGGAGAACATCACCACCCACAGGGAGGGATCAGGAGGAGGAGGAGGAAACATCCGATGGAGCATCCCAGACGTCGTCACGGCCTGCTTCTGAGGGTCCCCTCAGGAGGGCGGGTCATCCACGGAAAAGACCGTGAGGGTCGGCGCAACATCACCATCTCCCAGGACACCTGGCCTGGCACCTGGCCCTCTGGAGCAACAGCATCACAGCATCAAGAGACATTCTCTGCCACATGGCCTTGCTGGTCACTGTCTGACCAATGTAGACAAAGACTGTGGCATGGACTCTGAGGACTTCCAATGGCAAGGACACCAACTCCCCTACTGAACTTTGGATTCCAAACTCCCGGAAAGCCCCTCACGTCATACCCTCCCCCCCCCAAAATAAAAATTCACACCATGAAGAGAAGATGCCTGCTGGTTGCATTATTACCTTACATGTGTCTTGTAAAGTCTAAACATGCCTGAGTTCTCTTTTAACTTCAACCATCCACACCCTGGGGCCTGAGTCTGGCACAGGACACACGGGCCACAGTGTATTAGGCAAGACAGACATGGAGCACCACACATACCCGTGATGGGCCCAACCAGCTGAGGGGGTGGCCGAACAACCGTGCTGACAGACACATTGAGTACAGCAACAGTCATGCGCAGAGGTCAGGGATCCAGTCCAGTGTCCTGGGGGGCACCCAGGTATGTGTAGACAGGTGGCAGAACCATGTCCTGCAAGCTTGAGTCCGGTGGATGAAGAGAATGGGGGCCTGGCCAACGTTGGATGCATGGGGATGGCACATGTCACAATACCCACACAGTCATGGACATCATGCATAATACACAGTCTCAGCCCACACACACAGCTTGCATCTTGCTACTCAACACATAGACACATAGCCACTATCAGGGGAAACCATGCCAGATATGCTGGATGCACCGTGGCAACACACAAGCATTGACTGAGAAGAGGCACCTTGGAGGCATAGGGACACCTTTATTAGTCATGTTTTCGGGATTGCAGAGGCAACTTGAAGTACACATGAACACTTCATGTGGAGTAACATGTGGGTCCAACACTGGCACCCCCCTTCTGCAGCACAAATGCGTGATAGCCATGGAACTGGCACACAATTGTCGGCCAACAGCTAAACACCCACAGCTGCTCACAGAGATCCTGCCATACACCATTGATCCGCTGATGTAGAAGTCCCACACCATGTCAAGCCAATGCAAACCGTATGTGACCGAGGGCAGTGTTACACACATTGATGCCATCATCACAATCCACTATCCCATCACTGATGACTGTCAACAAGTCTGACCATCTATTCAGGTGTACCCAGCTGCATGTTATGTGTACCATGGTGATGCTACATGTCTGCAGAGGAACCAAACATCGACAGGGGCAGTGTGCATACATCGTGAACAACTGCCACACCCAATACACCCCTGATGCATCCCTTACCCTATGGAGACTTCCAAACGTGTCCGTGCCTGTAACGCTGAGTCAGCACACGATGACGTGTCCATGAGGAATAGCAGTGCCACAACAATGCAAGCAGCAGATGGCATGCGCAAGTACCTGGGGAAGAGAGACACACAAGAAGTCAGCCACAAAAAGCACAGCCACTTGCATGTGCATTTACTCGACACATGTATGGATGACAACATGCTAGGTCACAATTATGACTGGGGAAATACAACCATCACTGGCACCATCACTCCAGTGACACACCCACACACACCTCTGACTCACGTGCCATACATGCAGGTGGAGACACACATCACAACACATGCCACACGGGGACCAATGCGTGCACACTCAGACACTGGTACTCACCACTGAGCAAAGAAGTCGCGTATGAGCCGAGTCCGGATGTCCTCTTGCGGCTCCACATCCTCCACATCACTAGCCCCATTGCCAAGCCCTTCGTCCTCCACGGGTGGATGGTCCTCGTCATGTTGATCCAGGATGAGTGGCACAGCTTTCTCAACTGCCATGTTGTGCAGCATGCAGCAGACCATGAAGATTTTGCAGACCTTCGCAGGGGCATATAGGAGCGCGCCGCCGATCTTGTGGAGGCACCGAAATCGGCTCTTCAGCAGGCCAAACGTCCTCTCTATCACTCGCCTTGTCCGGCCATGGGCGGTGTTGTAGCGGAGCTGGGCCGGCGTGATGGGGTTGCGGAGAGGTGTGAGCAGCCATGGCATGTTGGGATAGCCAGCGTCCCCTACATGTGAAGCACATGGACATCGTTAGAACTGGTGAAGCGGTCGTGCTGGTAGGCTATGCAAAATACAGGACAGACAGACTGTACCCACCAACAACACATGCTCGTTCGTTGCGCAGCTGCATCATCATTTCAGGCACCCTGCTACGCCTCATGATGTAGGCATCGTGTGCTGATCCTGGAAAACGAGCACAGACATGTGAAATCACCATGTTGGACAGACACACCACAAGGGCATTGATGGAGTGGTAGTGCTTCCGATTGCGGTACGCTACCTCCCGTGCGTGTGGTGGTACCAAAGCTACATGTGTCCCATCTATGGACCCAATGACATGGGGCATCCCTCCCAGGGCATAGAATCCACGCTTGACCCCAGTCAACTGTTCATGGGTTGGGAACTTGATGAAGTCATCCAGGTGAATCAACATGGCCTCTAAGAAATCATGCAGCACACGGCAGAACATGCTCTGGGACATGCCACCAACATGAGCTATGGTATTTTGAAAGGTACCCGTGGCTAGAAAATGTAGGGCTGCCATTACCTTCAGCTTGGGTGTCAGTGCCGTAGGATACCTGTGCAGCGGTTGCAGGTGTGGTGCCAGTCTCGCCGTCAACTCCAGAATCAACTGTTGGGGGAAGCGGTAGCACCGGATCCGATCATTCTCCCGCATGGCAGCCAAGTCCGGAATTGCTCGGGGAAGAGGCGGCGCTCTGCAGGAATTTGGAAGTGACACGGAAGAGTGAGTGCCCCACAACAACAAATAATTTGTACTGAGCACATGTTAATCTGTCTATACACATATGCCACATGCCCTGGACACGTATGGCTGCCAGGTGACACTCCTACCAAGACCCAGCTACACACGGAGATTGAGAACCTCCACATGCCATGCCATGGGATTAGCTGTGTCCCAGTGCAAGTGAACAGCCAGACGCAACACAGGAGTGACATACACCCACACATCAGCTGAAGTAGGATGCCGATTGCAGAGACTGGTAGCGGAACACTAGAGCCACAGGTCACATGACATTACACTAGGACAGCCCACACACCTTGCCATGAAGGTGCACATGTCATGACTCACCACACCTTCATTGAGAGGATGCAGACATGTCCTTGTCACGCTAATCCGTGTCCCATGCATACATACGCACCTCACATCCGATACCACATGTGCCATGGTGTGAGGAACAGTGTCCAATGTCAATCTACACGCATACACATGTTGGTTGCTACAACAGCTGCAGCTTTTGAGGGTGCTCCAACATCAACCTAATGGGAAGCCCCCACACATACATGACATAGTCATATCGTGCACCGTGGGTAGTGACAAGTCATGTCTGGTAACCCCTGTACCGGGCATCAGGGGACACTTCCGTGTGTTGGTGTCCGTGCCATGCCAGTGACGCTCATCCCATGTGTGCAGTACGACATGCACACATGTCAAAGGAGTCAAGGGCATGCCTGGCACACATTGCACCGTCACACATTACATCTGTACACATCTCATCATACATCTGGTGCCTTCTCGACTCAGGAGTAATGTTCCACATCACAGCCTGTCACACCTGTGCCCCACACATGTAGTAATGCACAGACAATGCCTTGATGTCCATCCATGGACAAGTATGTCCGCCCTATTCCTTCCTGTGTGCTGCCTGTCACCACTGTGATGTGTGAAAAACACCGTACTGCTGCTAAGAGGGCCTGTGTACGTGCCAATATCAATATGGGAGTGCTGCCGTATGTGTACCCATCGTGATGGTGAGCGTACAGCCATGTTTACAGTCCGTACCACTACGTGTACGCATACGCGAGAACACCCACAGCGATATGGAGCGTACATGCATGTGTACGGCCCTACCACTATGGGTGTTCCTGCGTATGCGTACTCGTAGTGGTACGGAGCGTACACACGCCTGTACGCTCCCTATCACTCTGGGTGTCCTCGCGTATGCGTACTCATAGTGGTACGGACCGTACACGCGCCTGTACGCTCCCTATCACTACGTGTACGCATACGCGAGAACACCCATAGTGATATGGAGCGTACAGGCGCGTGTACGGCCCTACCACTATGGGTGTTCTTGCGTATGCGTACTCGTAGTGGTACGGACCGTACACACGCCTGTACGCTCCCTATCACTCTGGGTGTCCTCGCGTATGCCTACTAGTAGTGGTACGGACCGTACACACGCCTGTACGCTCCATATCACTCTGGGTGTCCTCGCGTATGCGTACACGTAGTGATAGGGAGCGTACAGGCGCGTGTACGGCCCGTACCACTACGAGTACGCATACGCGAGGACACCCAGAGTGATAGTGAACGTAGGCACGCGTGTACGGGCCGTTGCTATGCATTTGGGGTGCCCTAGGGCCCCGGAACGTGCCGTACCTGTGTGTGAAGCTCAAAATTACATAGGGGACACATGAGGGACAAGTATTAAGGCCTACATGCATGCTGGTTGTCATGGAGACCAAGTTCAAATTTTGAATTTGTTCAGGAAGCTGCATGGCAGAAGTCAGTTGGAATGAATCTACTTTGTTGCAATGTGTTTGTGGGGCTGACATCATGCAGGAGAAAAAAACAGATTTAGAACCCACAGACTGCTAGGTTTGAAGAGATTGGAGGAAACATAGGATGCAAATGTGAGTGACCAATCACTCTGTACTCCTGTGCATGAGATGGGCTAGCAAGGCAGATATAAGGCAGGCAGGTCCCATGAGGGAGCACTTGCCTGCACATCTTTGTATTCCACGACCCAGCTGCTGCTACTGATTCCCTGGAACCATGTCAAGGGCTGTGGAGAGGTCACAGCCATTCACCCTGGAGGAGAAAATGGCTTTGGTGGATGTGATCCTCCCACGGTACCCTATGCTGTATGGGCGACCAGGTTATCAGGTGAGTGCAGTGTCCACTGGCACAGACTGTGTCCCTTTTTAGTGACTGTGACTTCTGCCATTGTGTCCAGGTGTAACACACATGCTATGTACTGTAGGGGGGGTCCCAGGGGGGGGAATGCCTGATGTCTCCCAGCAGTGCCCTGAGACAGGAGGGGTGGGGGCCTATCACTCCCAGCAGTGCCCTGAGACAGGAGGGGTGGGTGCGGAGTCCTCCCAGCAGTGCCCTGAGACAGGAGGGGTGGGTGCAGAGTCCTCCCAGCAGTGCCCTGAGACAGGAGGGGTGGGTGCCTAACACTCCCAGCAGTGCCCAGAGACAGGAGGGGTGGGGGCCTATCACTCCCAGCAGTGCCCTGAGACAGGAGGGGTGGGGGCCTATCACTCCCAGCAGTGCCCTGAGACAGGAGGGGTGGGGGCCTATCACTCCCAGCAGTGCCCTGAGACAGGAGGGGTGGGTGCGGAGTCCTCCCAGCAGTGCCCTGAGACTGGAGGGGTGGGTGCCTAACACTCCCAGCAGTGCCCTGAGACAGGAGGGGTGGGTGCAGAGTCCTCCCAGCAGTGCCCTGAGACAGGAGGGGTGGGTGCCTAACACTCCCAGCAGTGCCCTGAGACAGGAGGGGTGGGTGCGGAGTCCTCCCAGCAGTGCCCTGAGACAGGAGGGGTGGGTGCAGAGTCCTCCCAGCAGTGCCCTGAGACAGGAGGGGTGGGTGCCTAACACTCCCAGCAGTGCCCTGAGACAGGAGGGGTGGGTGCCTAACACTCCCAGCAGTGCCCAGAGACAGGAGGGGTGGGGGCCTATCACTCCCAGCTGTGCCCAGAGACGGGAGGGGTGGGGGCCTATCACTCCCAGCAGTGCCCTGAGACAGGAGGGGTGGGTGCAGAGTCCTCCCAGCAGTGCCCTGAGACAGGAGGGGTGGGTGCAGACCCCTCCCAGCAGTGCCCTGAGACAGGAGGGGTGGGTGTGATGCACAGTGTGAGCCTGGCTCATTGCTTATGTAGTTGCCCTCATTCCACCTGTGTCCTTTAAATGGCACGTACTGCTTTTGGCCTTCCCCCAGAGGATCATGTCCCTATGACAAAGGTGCAATGCGTTGGATGCATACTATGCCTTGTTGGAAACAGCAAATGTGTTATAATCTGTGTCCCCGTGACATGTGCCAGGTGTATTGAGGTAGTGTCACTTGTCCATCCTCACAGGTAGACGCCTCTGCCAAGGAGAAGATATGGCTGGACGCCGTCAGCGCCGTGAGGAGTGCGGATGGTCGGAAGCGGCGCCTGCCCCAGGTGAGGAAACGCTGGCAGGATATCCGGTGCTGGACGCGGAGGATCGCACGGGTCCTGCTGGGGGACTCACCCGAGAGCCATAAGAACCGCGGGCGCCGCCGTCTCTCCCACATCCAGAAACGTGTGCTGGCGGTGGTCTTTCCTGACTTGGACAGGCGCCTACAGGAGATGCAGCAGCCGGAAGGGGGTAGGTACATGTGTGTGTTTGTTGTGTTTCACCAGCATTTGTAAGTGCACTGTTCCATGGATACACTTCCAGGGTTTATGGTGCTGTGCAGATCCTGTTACCCACAGTATTGCAGGGCTCTCCTGCCTCCCTTCCCCTCCTTGCAATGTGTTCCCTGGTCTGTGTGTAGTCACTCCATCACAAGGTTATGTAGCCTGACACCTTCTCCAAGTGTACAATGCCTGCAGCATCATGTGTGGGGGTGGTGTGTAACAGGTTTAGTGAGCTTGCCTGTGCCCTGTCCAGTTCTGGACTTGTGGGTTCCATGTCAGTTGGCACTAATGCAGACATGGGAGTTAATCTCTCGAGTGCGAGGCCTTCCAGCAGGCATGTCCCATGTGGTGGCCTGTGACATGATGTGCATGAGTGTGCGTTACGCATAGTGCAGGGATGTTAGCGTGTGTTGCAGTCATTCCCATTCAGGAGCATGGAGTTGTGTGGCCACTACTGTCCCCAGGGGCATCTTTTCCTAGGTATCATGTGTGTAATCCGAGAATGTCGACAATCTCTGTGTCTACAGCATAGGTTGTGCTCCTGTCTCAGGGTACTGCTGGGAGGACTCTGCACCCACCCCTCCTGTCTCAGGGCACTGCTGGGAGTGATAGGCCCCCACCCCTCCTGTCTCTGGGCACTGCTGGGAGGACTCTACACCCACCCCTCCTGTCTCAGGGCACTGCTGGGAGGACTCTACACCCACCCCTCCTGCGTCTGGGCACTGCTGGGAGGACTCTGCACCCACCCCTCCTGTCTCAGGGCACTGCTGGGAGGACTCTGCACCCACCCCTCCTGTCTCAGGGCACTGCTGGGAGTGATAGGCCCCACCCCTCCTGTCTCTGGGCACTGCTGGGAGGACTCTGCACTCACCCCTCCTGTCTCAGGGCACTGCTGGGAGGACTCTACACCCACCCCTCCTGCGTCTGGGCACTGCTGGGAGTGATAGGCTCCACCCCTCCTGTCTCTGGGCACTGCTGGGAGGACTCTGCACCCACCCCTCCTGTCTCTGGGCACTGCTGGGAGTGATAGGCCCCCACCCCTCCTGTCTCTGGGCACTGCTGGGAGGACTCTGCACCCACCCCTCCTGTCTCAGGGCACTGCTGGGAGGACTCTGCACACACCCTTCCTGTCTCAGGGCACTGCTGGGAGGACTCTGCACCCACCCCTCCTGTCTCAGGGTACTGCTGGGAGGACTCTGCACCCACCCCTCCTGTCTCAGGGCACTGCTGGGAGTGATAGGCCCCCACCCCTCCTGTCTCTGGGCACTGCTGGGAGGACTCTACACCCACCCCTCCTGTCTCAGGGCACTGCTGGGAGGACTCTACACCCACCCCTCCTGCGTCTGGGCACTGCTGGGAGGACTCTGCACCCACCCCTCCTGTCTCAGGGCACTGCTGGGAGGACTCTGCACCCACCCCTCCTGTCTCAGGGCACTGCTGGGAGTGATAGGCCCCCACCCCTCCTGTCTCTGGGCACTGCTGGGAGGACTCTGCACCCACCCCTCCTGTCTCTGGGCACTGCTGGGAGTGATAGGCCCCCACCCCTCCTGTCTCTGGGCACTGCTGGGAGGACTCTGCCCCCACCCCTCCTGTCTCAGGGCACTGCTGGGAGGACTCTACACCCACCCCTCCTGCGTCTGGCCACTGCTGGGAGTGATAGGCACCCACCCCTCCTGTCTCTGGGCACTGCTGGGAGGACTCTGCACACACCCCTCCTGTCTCAGGGCACTGCTGGGAGGACTCTGCACCCACCCCTCCTGTCTCAGGGCACTGCTGGGAGGACTCTGCACCCACCCCTCCTGTCTCAGGGCACTGCTGGGAGGACTCTGCACCCACCCCTCCTGTCTCAGGGCACTGCTGGGAGTGATAGGCCCCACCCCTCCTGTCTCTGGGCACTGCTGGGAGGACTCTGCACCCACCCCTCCTGTCTCAGGGCACTGCTGGGAGGACTCTACACCCACCCCTCCTGCGTCTGGGCACTGCTGGGAGTGATAGGCACCACCCCTCCTGTCTCTGGGCACTGCTGGGAGGACTCTGCACCCACCCCTCCTGTCTCTGGGCACTGCTGGGAGTGATAGGCCCCCACCCCTCCTGTCTCTGGGCACTGCTGGGAGGACTCTGCACCCACCCCTCCTGTCTCAGGGCACTGCTGGGAGGACTCTACACCCACCCCTCCTGCGTCTGGCCACTGCTGGGAGTGATAGGCACCCACCCCTCCTGTCTCTGGGCACTGCTGGGAGGACTCTGCACACACCCCTCCTGTCTCAGGGCACTGCTGGGAGGACTCTGCACCCACCCCTCCTGTCTCAGGGCACTGCTGGGAGGACTCTGCACCCACCCCTCCTGTCTCAGGGCACTGCTGGGAGGACTCTGCACCCACCCCTCCTGTCTCAGGGCACTGCTGGGAGTGATAGGCCCCACCCCTCCTGTCTCTGGGCACTGCTGGGAGGACTCTGCACCCACCCCTCCTGTCTCAGGGCACTGCTGGGAGGACTCTACACCCACCCCTCCTGTGTCTGGGCACTGCTGGGAGTGATAGGCACCCACCCCTCCTGTCTCTGGGCACTGCTGGGAGGACTCTGCACACACCCCTCCTGTCTCAGGGCACTGCTGGGAGGACTCTGCACACACCCCTCCTGTCTCAGGGCACTGCTGGGAGTGATAGGCACCCACCCCTCCTGTCTCTGGGCACTGCTGGGAGGACTCTGCACACACCCCTCCTGTCTCAGGGCACTGCTGGGAGGACTCTGCACACACCCCTCCTGTCTCAGGGCACTGCTGGGAGTGATATGCCCCCACCCCTCCTGTCTCTGGGCACTGCTGGGAGGACTCTGCACACACCCCTCCTGTCTCAGGGCACTGCTGGGAGTGATAGGCCCCCACCCCTCCTGTCTCTGGGCACTGCTGGGAGGACTCTGCACCCACCCCTCCTGTCTCACGGCACTGCTGGGAGTGATAGGCCCCCACCCCTCCTGTCTCTGGGCACTGCTGGGAGGACTCTGCACCCACCCCTCCTGTCTCAGGGCACTGCTGGGAGTGATAGGCCCCCACCCCTCCTGTCTCTGGGCACTGCTGGGAGGACTCTGCACACACCCCTCCTATTTCACAATATGTACGCTCTAGACATACACGGATGTGGGTACGCTCCATGCATTCGAGGTGGGGGTACGTGTCGTACTTACACTGTTGGGGTGGGGGTACGCTCCATACGTACGCGGGTGGGGGTACGGGTCGTACTTACACTGTTGGGGTGGGTGTACGCTCCATACGTACGCGGGTGGGGGTACGGGTCGTACTTACACTGTTGGGGTGGGGGTACGCTCCATGCATTCGAGGTGAGGGTACGGGTCGTACTTACACTGTTGGGTTGGGGGTACGCTCCATACGTACGCGGGTGGGGGTACGTGTCGTATTTACACTGTTGGGGTGGGGGTACGCTCAATACGTACGCGGGTGGGGGTACGGGTCGTACTTACACTGTTGGGGTGGGGGTACGCTCCATACGCACGCGGGTGGGGGTACGGGTCGTACTTACACTGTTGGGGTGGGGGTACGCTCCATGCATTCGAGGTGAGGGTACGGGTCGTACTTACACTGTTGGGGTGGGGGTATGCTCCATGCATTCGAGGTGAGGGTACGGGTCGTACTTACACTGTTGGGGTGGGGGTACGCTCCATGCATTCGAGGTGAGGGTACGGATCGTACTTACACTGTTTTGGTGGGGGTACGCTCCATGCATACGGGGTGGGGGTACGGTCCGTACATATCCGTCCCCACGCTATGTGATGCTTGTGCGGCCCGTACCCAGGCCTTTGCCACGTGGGTACGAGCCGTCCCGCCATTGTTGGGGTGACGTGGGTGTGGGCGTGGTACGACTCGTACCCACGCTCTTCAGGCGTGGGTATGGGACGTACCTGTCTGGTTGTGTTGCCGGTTCGCGTCGTGAAGGACTTCCATTGTGGCGGTCGCTGGCTTAGCTGGACACGCCCCCACCCCCTCGTAGTGACCAGGGCCTGGGAGTCAGGTATGTCCAGGGCATGTATGCTGTGTGACTTTGGTGGGGGGTTTGTGGCCTGCCCTGGTCCTGCCACCCCCCCCACTTTCCCCCCTCCCTTAGTTGTTCTGACCTTCTGCGGCGTCTGCGTCCGAACCTGTAGAGGAGGTCGACTGCTATGAGGGCCGGGATGACACGTAGGTTCGGGTCCATGTCTGTCCGTCGCGTACGGGTACTCCTTGTTCGCGTCGTCCTGTCTGTCCGTCGCGTACTGGTACTCCTTGTTCGCGTCGTCCTGATTTCCCGGCAGTTTTTGGCTGCCGGATAATATTCACCGTGCGGGATGACGTCGGTGCGAATCGTAATTCCTGGTTCGTGAATGGCAGGCTGCGAGCGTCCCGACGTCAGGTCGGCGCTTTTCCGGATCGCATTTGTAGGTTTATTATCATCGGTCGGGGTTTTGTACGATTCGTACGGAAATGGTGTTTCCACATGAATCGTAATTCCATGTTGGTAGATTTTGACGACCGGGTACGCGTCGGACGGAGAATATGCTCCGTCCGATGGTTCGTACCCGGTTTTTACAGGATCGTGATCGGCACCTCTGTGTGCGCATCACAGTACCCCTTTGTTCGACGGAGGCAAGAGAGCAGAACGAAGCTTCTCTTCTGCTGCCGCTCAACATCCTCACGTCACAATAGAACAAGAGAAGCGGCAAGTGAACTATTATTACAGTATACAGGTACTGGCAAGGCATTGTCCATTTGGCTTTTCTTGTTTGCGCTGCGCACAAAGTGAGAACAGAGATTTTCTTGAAGGAATTCTTTTTATTCAATTGACGTTTTTTCTATATGCAGTACTCAAAGTGGTTGTACTAGCGCGCAACAGCAATACACTGTTTAAGGATTTTTCTCTACAAACTATTTCACGTACAAGGGTGTCAAGGTTTTATTAGCACAACAGGAATACACTGTTAGAAGACATTTCTCCAACATATTTCACGTCCAGGGGCGTCAATTGCTTTTGAATTAATCAACGCTTACTCGTACTTCCCTGACATTCTTTGTTTTTCATGTCACTATACTGTCTTCGCTGGACCCTATAAAGTTCATATCTCCTATAGTGTGTAAAGATGCAAACTGTTTCACCTCCTCCACCGTTTTTTGAGACACCTGGTGATCCACCCATCATATGGAAACAGTGGTTTGATGGTTCTGAGACTTACCATGGTGCGATGGGTGCGAACAGGTTTAGAGCTGAACGCAAGAATGATCTTTTGCTACATTCGTTAGGTTTGAGGGAAGGGCTATTTTAAAACATCTTCCTCCACCAATCATTAATGAGGAAAACGCCCTTGACGAATACTAAGACACAGTCAAAAGGCTCCAAACTAAATTCAATGTTAAGCCAAGCATAGTTGTCCTTTGCCATAAATTCTTCTTAAGCACGCAGAACACAGGGGAAGACGTCGACAACTATATCAAGGCTCTGAGGAGACTTGTAGCAGAATGTCAGTTTGAAAACTTTGCAGACCAACTCGTGCGTGATCAATTTATCTGTCACTGTACAGATAAAACTATCAAGCAAAAACTCCTTTCCATGGTTAATCCTACTCTGGATGAAACCATCAAGGTGGCAAAAAGCATTCAGACTTCACAGTTGTTGGCAAAAGAGCTTGATAAAAAAAACACTGAGGCTGTTTCGGCTGTTAAAGTAAAGGAGAAGGATAATAAAGACAAGGAGAACAAGTCCTCTGAGAGACCTCGTTCTAGTTTTGGTGATAAGCAGAATGCTTTCTTTTCTCAGAGTAACATCTGTTTCAGATGCGGATACAAGACTCATATGGGAAATGGCAAGTGTCCGGCTAGGTTTGTGACTTGTAGGATTTGCAATAGAACAGGTCACTTTGCCAAAGTGTGTCAAGCGGCAAAAGGGAAGACACTCTGTCAACCTTCTTCTGTAAAGTGTGTTGTTGATGGAAGCATGCTTGGTGATGACGAAGAGTTTGTCACTAAAGACCTAAGTAACATGGTTGTGGTTGTACAAGATAATGGGGTCATAGGGGTTAATCCTGAAATGTGTGTTGATCCCCTTGTAGAAATTTTAGTGGGAGATCAAGTACTGAAACTCCTTGTTGATTCTGGTGCTCGTATCTCTATGATCACGTTGAATCTATTTAATGCCACCTGGCCAAATAGACCGTTACCTCCTGATCGTAAGGCATTCTCATACGAGGGACGAGAGATCAATCTGTCTGGTTACATTGAAGAGATTATGAAGTTCAAGGGGAGGCGGATTGTTGGGAAGTTGTACATTGCACACAAAGGGTTGAACATTTTGGACTGGTTCCACCAAGGTTTATTTGGGATGGTGCTCAGACGTGGGACCACAGAACAGGTTCTTGCTATAAGGGACAATCCTGACCTTGAAGATCTCATCAATAAATTTCCCCATGTGTTTTCTGGTGAGCTTGAAAAGATTAGGGACTTCCAACACAAAATCATTGTAAAAGAGGGTGCCAGACCTGTCAAACATAAGCTGAGGAACGCCCCCTTTAGTGCCAGACAGGATCTTGAAAAATAACTTGATTCTTTGTGTGCCAAGGTAATGATTCAGCTGGTTGAATCCTCACTATGGTTATCTCTGCTTGTTGTCGCACGCAAGCAGAACGGCGAGCTTAGGGTCTGCGTTGACCTCCGCTGCTTGAACAAAGAAATCTGGGTTCATTCACATCCTCTACCTAATATTAATGAACTGCTGGCAGGTTTAAAGGATGCAAATATTTTTTACAAAATTAGATTTAGCATCTGCCTACCATCAAGTAGAGATAGCCCCTGAGTCAAGACACCTCACTGCTTTGGTTTCCCCTTGTGGCACTTTTCAGGTATGTTTGCATGCCTTTTGGGCTTGAATCTGTTGCTTCAGTTTTTCAGCGACTCATATGCAATATGCTGAAAGGGGTCGAAGGCTATCCGTTTTCCAAGACGATGTCCTTGTCTTTGCGCCTGACAGAGCTACGCATGACACTATTTTAAAAGAAGTTCTGTCTAGATTCAAAGCCAACGGTATAGTGTTGCGTAGGGACAAATGTGTTTTCATGACCAAGGAGGTTGAATATTTGGGGCATTTGGTTAATGATAAGTCCAGTCTTGTTGACTCAATTACCAAGTCCAAACCTCCCTCTGACAAGACAAGACTAGACTCAAGTCTTTCCTCGGTCTTTGTGAATTTTATTACGGTTCATTCATGATTTTGCGAGCAAGTTGAGGCCTTTGTCACAAATGCTGATGAGGGGTGTTGCTTTTGAGTGGAGTTCTGAATGTCAAAGTGTCTTTGAGTGGGTGAAAGAACAACTTGTCTCGCCTAAGGTGTTAAAACATTAAGACCCTTCTCTTACCTGTACCCTCACTGTTGATGCTAGCAATGTCGGAGTGGGTGCTGTTCTGTCCCAGAAGAAATTGGGTGAGGTCAGGACCATTGGGTCTGCCTCCAGTGTGCTGTCCCTTTTGGAAAGGAAGTACTCAGTTATTGAGAAGGAGTTGCTGGCGTGTTGGTGGGCTGTGATGAAATTCAGGAACTTCATTTGGGGAAGGAAGTTTTGTCTTCAGACTGATCTTAAGCCTTTAGTCTTCATTCTTAGTTGGAAGAATGTCAGGAGCTTCACTCCCAGGATTGCACGTTTGTCCTCAAAACTTCTTCAGTTTGATTTTTGTGCTGACTATATTCCTGGAAGCAAGAATGGGTGTGCAGATTTTCTTTCTCGTTCCTCTGACACTGTGGAAGGACATCTAGGTGCTACACTAACATAAAAAAGGTTGTGCCTCTATTTTTGGTGGCCTGCCATGGACAGGGAGGTAGATGAGTTGGTCAAGGCTTGTGTGATTTGTTCGAGCTGTAACAAGACTGCTAAATTGCGTACCCCTCCCCTTTCTCCTATTGATTTGACGTCTGCACCGTGGGTGAAGTTGAGGCTTGACATTGTGGGTTTTTTTTTATGCTCTTAATCCATCATCGAAGTTTGCTTTAGTCCTTATAAACTACTACTCAAAGTGGCCTGAGATCAAGTCCGTGAGGGAGGTGACCTCTAGAACTGTAATCAAATTTCTTAATGATGTGTTTATGAAGGAAGGCTTTCCTGAATTCCTAGTGACAGACAATGGTGCCCAGTTTGTTGTTCGTGAAGTAGAGGATTTTCTCGACACCTGTGGGATTAAACACCTCAAGAGTTCTCTTTACCACCCCTAGACAAATGGCCTGGTTGAGCGAATGAACAGAATGCTCGGGGAGTGCATTCAGTGGGCCCTTGACATCAAATGTGTTGTTGCAAGTTCCATGAGAAGCATGCTCTGGTTTTACCGTATCACCCCTCATTCTACCACGGGGTCTCACCTTTTGAGCGGTTACGTGGTCGGAGAGCTGCCACTGTTTTTTGTCCCAGTTGGATGAACAAGTGGGTTAAGGGTAGTCAATGGATGGATGAAATTGTTAGGAGTCATGTGAAATTGGCTCAAAGTAAGCAAAAAACTTACTTTGATGCTAAAAAATGTGTTAAAAGGGTGGAAATCACTGTGGGTGACTACCTCTGTGTCAAAAAACCTGTCCATGTTAGGAAGAGCTCTTCCAAGTTTGGACCACCTGCAAGGTTGTGGATATGAATGGGAATGCTGTTAGGCTCATCAATGGACAGTGGTGGAACAATTGTTTTTTGGTCAAGAATTGATTTGCGAGAATGTTGGTGGTGAGTGTGGTGAGAGTAGTGTTGGTGGTGAGAGTGGTGAAAGTAGTTTTGGTGGTACAATTCAGCCCGCCCTTAGGAGCAGTGCTCGAGTTAGGAGGGTTCCTCCATGTTTTAGAGTTTAAGGTTTCTGGCGCTGATATGTTGTCAATTTTTGTCAAACTTTCTTTTGCTTCCACAGGTATGCTTTTCTTGTTGTTTTGTTCATTCTTTTCTTTTCTGTTCTGTCTTTTAGTTGTAAGTTTCCTTTTTGCCATGTAGTAGCTTGTGCTTGTTTGGAATGTCACTGGTCCAGAGCCTCACTGCGTGAGTATGCTGTATCAGGAGTTCCAGCTGTGTCAGTTGGTGTCTTTGTGGATCTCTGCTGCTACTTTGCTTGATGGCTCAGCTGTTTCTTCAATAAATCATACAACGACTTACCTGGTGTTCCTGCATCATTACAACATAAAGAGTGCACAAACACTTTACACTTTGCCTCTTAAGTTAAGCCTGACTGCTCTGTGCCAAGTTTCCAGAAGGGCGAGCACAGTTTAATTTAGGTTGTGTATCAGACTAACCCTGACTAGGATTGTGACTTCTACTTGGACAGTGTGTATACTCTGCCAAACAGAAACCTCAATTTCTAACAGTAGTGTTCAGGTTTGTGGTAATGCACTATCCTATGTAGTTTACTTAATGTAAGAAAGTACCTGCAAATTCTGAGGTTTTACTTCTTGCTTGCTTCTTCTGTAACCAATGGAAACAACTCCTGCCCCCAACAATGCCTTTCCAATTAAACAAATCGACTGCAAAACCAAGCAATAGCAAAGGCACATAAAAAACAAACCGTATCAATAAATAAAGGAAATATTAGCTAGAAAAATTGCACTTTAATTTCTTTACATGGTTGTTTTAATTATCAACTCACTAGCAAACTGGCAAATGATTTAATGAGGCACACAGGTTAAAAATAACCATAACATTGAAATTACGTAATTGCCTGAACACGGCTTGAGCACCTCCATTGTCAGAAAAATCTAGCCTTCCTGCATAAGCCACTTACTGGTTGTGAGAAGGCTGAAAGTGCCCTGGCTCATTAGAATGTGAAGCAGCAGCCAGAGAGTAGGCATGTCAGAAAAACAACAGGAGAGTCCACTTTTTAGGTCGAGCCTAGGCAGCGTGCATGCGCTGTCTGGAAGACCTCTGTAATCACTATACGGAGTGTAATCCCACCTGCTGCTTACAATTGGTTCACTTCTGTGTTGCTCTTTCTTGCTGCCTCCTAAGTCGTTCATGGAGACGATACCTCATTTCCGGTCAAGGCTAAGGAGCACTGGCTAAGCACAGTTTCCATACACTTACTTTCTTTATCTATTGGTTTACAGAACTTTTTTTTTAAAGTTTGCTTTAGGCCTTTTGCTGCTTCCTCCTTCCTACCATGCTCTGATACAAACGCAGCATTTCCGAATGTGCCTTCCCTTTCTTATAAGCAGCTAGCAAAACTCTTTTTTTAATATTTTATATTTTTTTTAAACATCGCAGCACACAGCGCTTCATCTTCAATGGTGGGCGCACGCCTTTTTTTTTGTATGCGCAACTCATTTGTAATACTTATCAGCGCTCCTTCGTCTTTTTTTTCTTCTCCGTGATACTATGCTTCTAATCATGCAGAAGGCTGAGAGGACAGCTGAACACTTTTGTGTGCACTGTCAGCGCATCTTGTCCTTTGCTTCCATCGGCTACCCCCACCCCCTTGCCCCCGATAAGCACGCCCCCGGTCTCGTGACATGATGACGGAAACACCCTACAGCATGTGCTCAGTATCTGCCCCTAAGGGTGGTAGTACTTTAATACAGGATTCTTGCCACCTCAGCTAAGACTCCAGAAATGGCACCAGCGACTTGTAACTGCCACCCACTCTTAACCAAGGAGCAGCGTTTACAACTCTCTTGTGAGGGGGGGTGGACGGCTTTGACTTAGTAGCATGTTGGGGTGCATGTGCGTGGTGAGGCGGTTCCGCAGTTTCTGCATGAGCACTCACACACACACACACACATTAAATTTTTCTTAAATAGCCTATCACATGCACAATCTCACACACATTTCTCTTACACACATGCTTTCAGACACCTCGATAACTTTAGACGGCTGCAGAGCACATGTTTATGGAAAAAACAACAACATTTAGGGGCAGATTTACAAGGCGCTTGCGCCACTTTTGCGTCACTTTTCCCATGTTAAAAGTGACGCAGAAGTGGCGCAAGGGCCTTGTAAATCTGCCCCTGAGTATCTTTGACAGATCACCCCGGGTCAGCAGGGAATCATGAACTCAGTCGTGGACTTTCCTTTAAGGAACCTCTATCAGTTGGTGTAATAATCGACTTGTTCAGTTACAGCAAACATAAGCAACAACACTACAACTTCCAGAATTCAATGCGGTTTGTAAATAAAACCTATTAACTGAAGATGTCGTGGCCTTCTGGTCACCCCATTGTTCAGCTTTTTTCATACGAATTATATTTTGCATGTTTGGATGGCGACGTGGTGCTATTTATAATTTCCTTTCCGTACTGGGATAAGCTCCATGGTCGCTGACTATTTCTAGATTAAGACAACTTTTGTCTAGTCCTAGTTTTTCCCTCAACCACTCCTAGCATCCTGGGATTTGCAAAGTCTCTGTGAGATTGAAACAAACTACAAACCCCAGCACACTTTGTGCTGTTGGCTATAAACCCAATACTAGTTGAAAGACATCCTCATGATCTGGGGCTAGCTGAAATATATGTGATTTGATGATAGTTTTTGTTCATCCCCGAGACTCCCGTCCCATTTCCATAACTGCCTACTCTCACATAGGACACCTTCAGGCAGCCCTGACTCTTTACCCAGCAGCACTTGGTATGCTTGGGTTTTTGAGGTTACGCCACAAGTCCCAGAATGCAACGCTCTGGGGATTGAAACAATAGGGCAGGCTGTGTGTGTCGCAGATGACAGACGGGCCCCATGGTGCATGTGCTACCTCAGAACCTTAGCACTCTCCTATAATTCCAGCAAAACAGTTGTTTAAAAAACTTCTGCATATTTGCATTCAACCTCTGAGTTGTGTTTCAAAGCCAGAGGATACTTGTAAAATTCGACCTCACCATCTCTAACTAGACATTAACCACTGGGACTTTCTCAAAGGAGGCCAAGATCTGCCACTTTACTGCCGCCTTCCTTTAGGGAAAGTGGCATATAACTGGCTTTCTCGTTAGCACATGCTAAACATCACAGGTGAAGTGGCGGGTGCGTTAGGATCTTTATCTGTAGAAATAGACACGTGTCTCTGCTGCTTGATTTAAAGGTCTGACATTTTAAAAAGCTGCCAGTAGAACTCCTTATCTCTTCTGCTTACAGTTCAATTTCACCTATCTCCCTCATTCTCGCATTTCTCTATGCTTTTTACTTTATACATACCTCGCATGTCTATCTCCCTACAGCCTTCACCCCTCTCATCTTGCGTCCTTTCACATCATCCTCTCCCTCGTCACCTCTGTATCCTTCACAGTCTCCTCTACCTTCTTTTACTTGCATCTCCCTATTCTCGTATTCATCTACCTCTATCGGTTTGTCTCCAAGCACCAACAGCAACTGTAACAGCCCTATGCTCAGACTCGGTAGAGTCACATCATGTCCTGCTTTCTGTCTAACCTCCAGTGGAGAATCAAATTAAATTGCAGCCATATACTACTTGGAGAATAGGTTTTATAGATTGTTTTCCCCAAGTTCAATAACACACAGACACTACATGACAAATATGAACACATTAACAGCTTGTTTCGAGCCTATTATTTACTATGCATGCTGGACAGTGAAGTTACTTTACTGCATCAAAAGTAAATTCGCGTCAGAGCTAGGGGCGGCTCATTCATGTGGGCGGAGGAGCCACGCCCCACTGCTTTCTCGCACTGCGAGAAGTAGTAACATAAAATGGTACAAATACCATTTTATGTTACTGCTTCTCGCACTGCGAGAAAGCAAAAGGGTTTGGTTGGGGGCAGGCGGGTGGGCGGTCCTGCAACAGGGCAAGGTGGCGTGGCTAGTCCAATGTTGCAGGCCCTGACTGTTTGGTCGGCCAACCATTAATGCGCAATCTGCCATTTTCTCCATGTAGGCTGCATGCAGCCTACATGGAGAAAATGGCACCCCATAGGGACCTTGCTGGGTGCCGGCCCCACCTATCACTACGCTGCCATTGCAGTGTTGTGATTGGCTTAGGGGAGGGAGACTGCCTGCTTCCTGTGAGGAGCAGAGAAGCAGAGACGACACGGAACCAGATCGGGCTGGCTAAGGTAAGTCATTTTGTTTTTTAAATTAAAATTAAACCTCCCCCCTCCCCCATGCGTCTCCCTCCCCACGCAACCCCCTGGCCCCCCACCCGCGAGTCATGCCAGTCGCGACTGGTCAGAGCATTGTATGATTGTAGCCTTCTGATTATTTCTGATAGGGTCTAAGGTGATATTTAATAAGGAGATTAAGGGGCATATTCTCAAGGACTTATCGCCAAGTTATCGGCACTTTATCTCAGCCAAAGTGGTGATAACATTTTTGCCCTATTAACAAGCTGGTGCTAACAGCCGATAACACCAGTTTACCTGTGATAGCAGCCGCAAAAAACATCGCCACAGATGACACCGGCAACTAACGATGATGATATGCAGAGCAGGCGATCCCGTGCAAAAAGCCGTGACAACACCACTTCACAACATTCTCAACAACCAGCCAGGTCAGCGATAAGATCCCAAAACAGGCGATAATGCGCATTAGCAGCAGGGATTTAACACCTGCTCTTACCTGGTGTAAAGTCGGATGACAACCTGCACCATAAAAGGGAGCCCATCCCAGAGCCACACCTGAAGAACAACAGATGCCATGGAGCCACTGATCATGCAGCTCGGACACCCAAGAGGGCCACAACACCCACCGCCACCACCCCCAGGACCGCAACCCCACCCCCCACACCTCACCCCCGGACAATGATATGTTACATCAACTTTACGAAATCATGAACAGAAACAATTCGCCTGATGTCGTACAATTACAAAAATCAACATTCATGTGTGACCAGAAAAAGGAGTATCAGTCATTCATCTTTGAATTTCCAAACGAAATATTACATCCAAATTTAACTCAAAATAACTATTTGGAAGAGTCATGGCGGGTCTTCCCTGGAATATATGTAAGTCACAGCCTGCAAGACAAAACTCAAGATAAGAAGGTGTGTCATGCGCTTATCAGAGGACAGAGTGAGTGAGAAATAGAGAGAGAGAGAGAGAGAGAGAGAGAGAAAGAGAGAGAGAGAGAGAGAGAGAGAGAGAGAGAGAGAGAGAAGAGAGAGAGAGAGAGAGAGAGAGATTGTACAAGGAGCGCAAGGCCGCTCCGGCTCTTGGCTCATACATGCCAACTGTTGTGTGTGTATCGCTATTGGTGCACCATAAGCCAAGGCCTGGTCTCAATTCCAAAGCGAAAGGCACATCACTTATCCAGAATGCAAGCAGTAGTCAGACTAACAATAGAGATGAAAGCTCCTTTGTCTCAGTACAGAAGGCGGAAGGACATTTGCACCTCCGACGTTGGTCTTGAATGCGGCTGGTACCCCCTGCGAGAGATACCATAGCAGATGATGACGACTCCCACACCACGAACTGTGCTAATGAAAGACCAACGTATCCACACCCCACACACAGAAGTCCCTGCTTGAGGTACTGTTGCATGGAATGCCCTTGACACTTAAGTAAAAACAACCCATGCGTCCAAACGTTGCACATACATACGACTCATTGCTCTGAGCTGTGGCATATCATCCACATAACTGCTGCAGGTCAGAAGAGTTCTACAAGACCCAACAACGCAATGGCAGGACATCCCGGGCACATGCACAATGCGTGTCACGTGGAACTGTACCGTGCACGTATGCTGCATTTGTTGGGGGCACTGCCACTGGCAGTGTTGCACATCAGTTACCGTCTGAGCTTCCGTCTTGCGTACGTCACCTGCGTCCAGCCCTGGTTCCACTGTCGAACATGCACATCCGAGTGGCCCATGGATGTCTGCCTATCCAACACAACGGTAGCGGAACTGAATTATGACTTGTGTGTGCGCCCCCTGTTGGCCCACGACCAGGAGTGTAACCGTGATACCCGTGCATGGGATGCCTTGATATCTGGCGTATGTGCTGGCAGTTG
Source organism: Triturus cristatus (assembly GCF_964204655.1). Taxonomy (NCBI): domain Eukaryota; kingdom Metazoa; phylum Chordata; class Amphibia; order Caudata; family Salamandridae; genus Triturus; species Triturus cristatus. Next base: position 723,281,360 of record NC_140591.1, read on the forward strand.
GTCATGGGAGATTGCACAAGTCCTTGTGTGCAGTGACCACATCGAAGTGCTCGCCTATTGGGCTGTGTTGCGGATCGGTGAAACGGTGTGGATGGAGCACAGCTGTCCGGACCAGTTATTGGATTGGCTCTCCCTCGTGTTCGTTGAACTCGACAACGACGTACTCTTGGAACTGATTGCCAATGAAACTGCACTCCCATTCATGGATGAGTAACTATGTTCCTGCAGCCACAACTGATTGTAACCCAGAGCACAGAACCCAACACCTTGTTGCATCTTGGAGGAATGGACACATATGCCACCACAACAGTGGACATTTCTGCATTTGCCTGGACATAGAAAGCATGTGCGTGCACCTATGCATGTTGACACACACCTGTGCAAGGTGAGGCAGTCCCATGGGTGGAGCTGCACAGCGTTGTTTGACAACGTTCCTAAATCTGACATACTGCTGGAGGGAGAGTACACACATGGCAATGTGGTACTACATGTGACCTTGTTGGACCCTTTCACCTGCTCACTGTCAGCAGAGCAGACAGTCAGCGCAATTCGGTGGTACACCACTATGCAGCTCCCATGGGCTGTGAGTCGTGTCCCCTGACACGGGGCAATGAGCATACGCCAAACATCACATGACTCGTCCAGCAAGGCAAGGTGGGCTGAAACCGTTGCCATCCGTAATGTTTGGTGTTCATTTTTGCCTCCCCATTTCTTGCACCTCTACATGTTCCTATGCTGCCTGTTAGTGTCTGAAGCACTGGTCTGCTTGTTGTGGCCCTTGTCTTGCCCATACTGACAAGCACATGCTAATAAAGTCTACGCAACTTCACTAGTGTTCAACTATGATGAGTGTTGATTAGAACGACAAATCGTGTGCCTCAATGAGCATTGTCCATACACAGGGAGGGACTGACTGATGCATTTCACTTGGGGGTGAGTCCCTATTGACAGCTCCAAATCTGTGAGCCAGACATTGTGGTTGGGATAGTTGTTGGTAGACCTGTGCTCTTACGTGTCTTCGGCAATGTGAGTATGGTGTCCAACTTCTTGCCATGTGGAGCAATGTGATCCATCAAAACAGGCTGTGTCCACACAGTTGAGTGTGAGTAGGTTTGCGAAGAGATGTTCTGTTGTCACATGTGATGGGGGACACTACTTTAGGGCTGCTACCGAATTTGACATTCTACCACACAGCACTATTTAATACATGGACGTGGGTCTACATTGGGGGGTTGCGAGATTGTTGTTCATGAGGAATGAGGCCATAGATAGTTGAGGTTCCGTGCGAGACAGAACGACACTTTTTGGGTGTTGTCGAATATGGATGAGTTTGGTGTCTACGAACCGCAAATGACGAGTTTAGTGGGTGTACGCGTTTTTGCTACGCAACCACGTATGTTTCGTCTCATTTTTGGGTTTGTCCATCCGAACCCTCGGGTTCCATTTTAGATGCGGCATCCATTTTGTTTCTTGCCCTCAAGTAGCCAGCGAACGGACCTTGTCCGCTCTGTGACCCTGGGATACCCAAGCTTACACGAAGGACACGTGTTTCTCTGAGGGTGACTTTTATGATAGGGGAAATGACACGGCGAAGGCAGATGGCCCCGCTGGAGGCTCATCTTACCGTGCTGGTCTATTGTTTCAGTCGTGCATGCATTGGGCACGAGGTCTTTGATCCTGTAATCAAGTTTCCGTTATTGCCCCCAACACTCTTTTCCAATCAGTCGTGCATCCTTGTTCTTTCTTTGCATCTGTTTCTGTCCCTTCTCTTAATGTGTTTACAGTCAGAATGGAATGTGTTTAACTGTGGGGATGATATGTTTTTACAGTTGGGAACCGGCAATGCTGCTGTAATTATGTTCCGGCCTCCTGAAACATGAACGCGACTCTTTTGAAGTTTATTGTGGGAACTGAGTTGTAACCTTTGTTTGCCATGTTGTGCAATGGCAAAAATGTGTATAAAAGGAGCGATCCACTTTTGCAATTCGAAGCAGTCTCCGAGAACCTACACGTTGTGTACTTCTTGTGATTTCTGTATTCCTGCAGTAAATAAACGCTGATCTTTGACGTCGCTGGAAGTGTCCCGTGTCTCTGTGTTTTGTACGCCAGAACAGGTAACCCACGAAGGTTTCAGGTGTTGTCCCCTGGCACCGCTGGGTCTTAGAATAACCCAGTCCTTCAGTTGGCGCCCAACATGGGGCTCGACATCAGCGGTACCGATCCAAAGCCCGACGATCGTGAGGAACTTCGTGTGAAATCTCCGAGGGAAGGTGCACCCCGCTTCATCGATCCAGTTGTCGAAATAGGTGGCCCGAAGTCTTTTCCCGCGAAGATCCCCGCCTCCTGACGGCTGCGACGGACTGATGCCATGACTGTCGACCTGTTTTGGTGCCTGGCGTAGTCCTTTGTACGGCGAGACGATAGACGGGCCTTCCTGGTGACGCCATTGCTCTTTCAGTTAAGTATTTGTGGGTCGCTCCCAGAGTTACTTTGTTGTTTGCATGGTTCCATTGCATTTGTGGTTCTTAGTTGTTGGTTCTTAGTTGTTGGGTTTTATTTGACGATTGCAATTGCCAAAAACCGAGGGCCTTGCATTTTTGTGCGAGGACATCATAATTCGATAGCCCTTGAAGTTTGTAAACTCGGTTAGTGTGCACGATGCCTGGCCGTAGTACTTTGTTTGGTTTCCTTAAATGTAGCAGAACGGATTCCCGGCTGGAGCATTCATGCCCGATACCTCCGGTTGGAACTCCAATTTATGAGCTCTATAGTCGCCATGGCGTAGGTCCTATCGTATATAATGAATATTGGGTTCGTTACACTAAAAATGATGGTGTTCTTAGTTTGCCATCACATGGTAGTTTCGAAACTGCCGTCTTAGACAATCTTGAAGCTAAACTGTTTAAAAAGAAAGCTAGGCCGGCCATGTTTGATTCCTTCCGGTTATGGCGTAAAGAGGCCAAGCAGAAAGAAATCAAACAGATCAAGAAAAATAAGAGAGAAGGTGTTATTACGGTGATGCGAAATGCAGAACAGTATCAGCGAGACAAAGATGAGAAGGAGCAGGAAGTTTGTGCTCGACTTCATCATATGGCGGTGGATAAGTGTTATCCGGTGTTACCGTCTAATTCTGATAAGACGGGAGAGGAAGTGATAGAAGATTCGTTATTGTCTTATCTGTTGAAATCACCACCTCCCTATGCTCCAGATACCGTGGGTCCTATGATTCTTCCTATTCCTCAACCTGCTGTTCTGGCGGCTGCCGGTCAGCCCGTCGTTCCTCCTGCTCTCCCGAATCCTCTTGTGCCGCAAATTGTTCATCCTCCTTTACCGGCTCTTCTTCCTACTGCTCCTTTGCCAGTCCCTCCTCAGCCTATCGTTACCGTTACTCCTGCTACCCCGTCCACTTCTACTGTCTCTACTCCTACTGTTGTTGCTCCTGTACCTCCTTCTTCTTCTCCTTCTGTTCGTAGCCGTCTCTTTAATGCTGTTGCTACTATTTATTCTCCGCTTTTTGGGCCAATACTCGGATCGACTCTTTCTGATGTTGCTCAGAGGCGCAGTCAGATTCCTGATGGTAGGGAACGTGAGTCGTTGGTAAAAATGGCGCGTAAATGGATTCGCCATCCTGTGAAGTACACTTCGCGTATAGTGTTTGAGACCTTTTCCCAGTTTAATGCGCCCACACAACGATTCGTGTTTGAGGAAATGTGTAAATCTTTGAGGGAAGAGTGGGATAATGATACGGTCGATAATGTACCGTCCGAGGTTTCTGAGCTCCAGAATCAATTTACGACTGGTGTGATTGTAGGTGATAATGTTCGGTGTGCTCTAGAACGCCTGTTATCTTTTCGATGTACAGTGCAACCTCGAGCATTATTTAAGGACGAGACTGCAGAGTGGATGGCAAAACCTGGTCAATATCCTATGCGGGAAGTTCCCCCAGTATGGATGCCAGGTGATCCTAATGCTAATCCTGCTGTTCCAGGACGTTTTCAGAGAGTTTGGATACACCTCCCTTGGAAGCGATCGGAAGTTTTGCAGGTGAAGCAAACTTTGCCCGATCCCCGTAAAAATCCTGCAGGTTATTATAAGGAGTTGTCCCAACTAGTGGATGCTACTGTTATGAATCTTGCCGATATTGACATGTTGTTTGGTAATGTAGTGCCTCAGCCGATTTGGGCGAAAATCCGTCATGAGAATCACGCGGCTGAGTTAGGCGGTGATTGGGCTGCTCTTGCGGCGGCAGACGCCCAGCAAGTTGGTGGGGCTAAACCCGAACAGCTTATTGTGGATTTGCCCCAGAGGATCATTACCCTTATGAAAACACTTATGCCAGCAATACGCGTTAATTGGGACAAGTTGTCCGCGTGCAAACAAAAGAGGGATGAGAGTGTCTCCGATTTCTTTACGAGATTTGAGGAGGCGTTTGTTGATCATAGTGGTCAGGACATGAGCTCGGAGGGTGGTCAGCGGTTGTTCGTTGATAAATTCGTATCGAACTTGTTGCCTGAACTCAGCAATAAGCTGAAGAATTCTGAAAGTTCGTGGGCTGTTTCTACCACTGCTCAGATATTAGCCACGGCCCAGTACTACGAAAACAGAGAGAAGGAAGAGAGCGAACGCGCGGATAAGAAAACGAAGGATCTTAAAACTAAGGTCTTATTGCAGCAAGCGTATCCTCCGCGCTCGAATTACAATGACTCGCAACAGCCAAATCGATCACAATCGCAGTTTTCTAGATCACAGGTGCGTAATGACTCTTCCGCATCTCGCTTTGTGTTGGGGTATAATCAATGTGCATATTGTCAGGGTCAGGGCCATTTGAAGTTTAATTGTCCAGTTTTACGTGACAGGAACAATGGTGTTTCGGCTCGAGGAGGTCGTAGTGGTCCTCAACAAGCTTCACGTGGTAGAGGTCGCGGCGTTACTCAGAATCAGGCCGAGCGTCTTGCCACTTCGTCAGACTCGCAAAATTGTTTCGATCGACGAGATCTCTCGTCTGGTAGATCTGCACAGTATCATGTGGATGACTATTATGTCGAGCATGATGTTGATGCGGACGGTATCTACTAGGACAGCCGTAGACAGAGGAAGGGAGAAGTATCAGTTCCGGTTGATCAGAGAGGGCCTTATGTCGCAGTCGCCACATTGGGCGTAGTTGAGCCTTTTCTGTTGGACACTGGTGCAGCGAAAAGTTCCATCATACATTCGAAACTCCCTGGCGCGCCTTTGTCTGGCTTAACAAATGATTCCGTTGGATTCTCTGGCGCCCCCATTAGCAATCCAGTTTCTAGCCCTTTGCCCCTTACAATTGGGTCTCACGAGTTGGAAGCTCCTTTGATTTTGACTACTGGTTGTGGTGAGAATCTTTTGGGCTTGGATTTGTTGAAACGGTTACATGCGACTTTGTACTGCTCTCGAACGGGAGTGGAGCTTACATTGGGTCAGAGAGTGATCTCTCCTATGTATATGTCGATCGCTAAGCTCCCACCGGAATTGAGTTCTCTTCCGGCTTCTTTGTGGGCGACAGGTCCCAATGATGTGGGCCTGCTGGATATACCATCTTATGTTGTTCAATTGAAATTCAACGCGCGATTGCCGCGCATACCCCAGTATCGTATCTCCCTTGATGGTGAACGAGCACTATTAGCGATCATTTACGATTTAATTGATAAAGATGTCATTGAGGAAATACGAGGTAACGTGTGTAATAGTCCCGTGTTGCCTATTTTGAAGCGAACTGATCCCTCCAAGCCTCCTGTGTACCGTCTAGTTATTGACTTAAGGGAGGTAAATAAAATTGTTGTCCCACAGTTCCCCGTGGTACCAGACACTACAGCTTTGCTGACTCTGATTCTAGCCTCTGCATCATGGTTCTCGGTAATCGATCTGAAGAATGCGTTCTTTAGCATTCCGATTGCTGAGGAAAGCAGAGATTTGTTCGGTTTTTCATTAGGTGGTCGTAGCTTCCGGTTCAAACGCGCACCTCAGGGCTACTGTGAGAGTCCATCGATCTACAGCCAAGCTCTTAAGAGTCAACTTGATGCGTTTGTGCTGCCAACTGGTGCGGCCTTGATTCAGTACGTTGACGATCTGTTGGTAGCCGCAGACACTGAACAGATTTGCAGAACTGCTACAGTGTCGCTGTTACAGCATCTTTGTGACTTACATCACAAAGTGTCACCTTCTAAACTACAATATTGTTGTCAAGAAGTAACCTATCTCGGTCACTTATTGTCAAAGGCGGGAAGAAGGTTGACCCCTGAAAGAATTGCAGCAATTGCTCGAATGACTGTGCCAACAACTCAGAGAGATGTGCGTGCCTTTCTAGGTATCACGTCATACTGCAGACAGTGGATTCCACATTTTTCACTGTTAGCGAAGCCATTGATAGCTCTCACGTGCAAGGACGTTTCGACTCCTTTGCCATGGACGGAAGAATGTCAGAAAAGTTTTTCTGAACTTCGTGATGCGTTGTGTTCGGCTCCTGTGTTAGGTACTCCTGATTACAGCAAGCCATTTACACTATACGTCCACGAGAGGGAAGGTTGTGCGTTGAGTGTTTTAACGCAACAATTTGGTGGCAAGCAGCGTCCGTGTGCATATTTTTCCTCGACCTTAGACCCGGTAGCTAGAGCGTTGCCGAGTTGCTTGAGGGCGACGGCGGCAGCTGCGGCGTCTATTCGACAATCCGCAGGTCTGGTCATGGATAATATGCTCATAGTGATGGTTCCGCGTGCAGTTGACACTCTTCTGAATCGGACAAAAACTCAACATCTGACGAGTGCAAGGTTGTCTGGGTATGAGCTGACCCTTTTGGCAAGTCATATACAGATCAAGCGTTGTAATGTACTGAATCCGGCGACATTGTTGCCGACTAATATGGAATCAGATGATGTACCACCACATGATTGTTATTTACGAACTGAGGAAGAAACAAAGGGTCGTGTGGACCTGAAAAACACCCCATTGACAGATCCCGATGGTACTTTGTATGTTGATGGTTCTTGTTTCAAATTGCCGAATGGCGATGTGACGACTGCGTACGCTGTAGTGACGTTGAGCACGGTTGTGGAAACTGCGAGATTGAATCAGAATTCAGCGCAAGCGGCAGAGTTGATTGCATTGACAAGAGCATGTGTTTTGTCTAAGGGAAAGCGAGTGAATGTGTTTACCGACAGTCAGTATGCATTCGGCGTTGCGCACAGTTTTGGACGACTGTGGAGAGAAAGAGGATTTATGACATCGCATGGTACGAAGATCCAACACGGGCAGCTCGTGAATGATCTTTTGGATGCACTTACATTGCCTAAACAGGTGGCGATCGTTAAATGTAGTGCACATCGGAAAGTGACGGATGATGTTGGTCGTGGTAATGCATTTGCGGATGAGATTGCTAAGGAAACGGCTAAGAATCTTGCAACTCGAATGTATGTGACAAGTTCAACGAGATGGTCGACAGAAACTGGTATGTGTGAAAACACTGTTGAGAGTGTGAAAGCAATTCAGAACGAGGCCACTGAAGCTGAAAAGACCAAGTGGAAAGAAAGCACTGGAAAGTTGGATATGCATGGATGTTGGGTTGACTTGACGGAACGTCAGAGGTGGATGTTACCGGATGCGTACGTATTAGCTGTCGTGACGATGGCTCATGGGTTGTCACATATTAGTGCGAAAGGGATATGCAAGTTCTTGTCCCCTGTATGGAAGAATGATGGTATTACTAAATGTGCTGAGAGAGTGGTTAAGAATTGCATGGTGTGTTTGATGCATAATCCTGGCAGGGGCACCCCCACTCCACCTGGTCATTTTGCTCCCCCTGTTTGTCCCTTTGAGGTTATCCAACTGGACTTTATCCATATGGAGAGATGCAATAATCTGAAGTATGTTTTAGTTGTGGTTTGTGCGTTCTCCAGATGGATCGAGGCCTATCCTCTTAAGGATAACACTGCCCTGTCCAGAGCGAAAATCCTACTGAAGGAATACTTTCCTCGGTATGGAATGCCACGGATTGTGTGGTCAGATAATGGAAGTGAGTTTGTGGGAAGTGTGATGCAGAGTGTATGTAAGGGCCTTGGAATTCGGCAGAAATTCCATAGCGCTAATCATCCTCAGGCAGCGGGTTTAGTTGAAGGGTACAATGGTACCCTGAAGCTGAAACTTGCAAAGATACAAGCTACGACTGGTCTATCATGGCCTGATGCCTTGCCTCTGGCTCTCCTATCAACCAGAGCGACTGTACACTCTCGAGTAGGGCTCAGCCCATATGAGATTGTGTTCGGCTGCCCTGCGAACATTTGGGGAGTCCCGAGACCTAAGACCTTTGATAGTCTTGAGTATCCAATGCTAATTGATTATCTTCATGATTTGACCACTAAACTAAGGTTAATCCACCAACAGGTCTTTGAAGCTCTACCGGCGCAGACAGAGGGTCCTGGACATCAGCTCCGGCCAGGCGATTGGGTCGTTACCCGAAATTTTGGTTGAAAACGTAACTTGGAGCCAAAATTCGTGGGACCCTTTCAAGTCTTATTAACAACGAGGACTGCAGTTCGATTGGAAGGCAGGAAGAACTGGGTTCACGCCGGCCACACGAAAAAGGTACCGATCCCCTCACCAACAGATGGTTGGGTGAGAACTGGGATTGCGGCAACGGAAACTGAGACCCCTTTAAGCTTTGTGCCATTTAGTGATGCTCAACCTGTAGGAGATAAGTCGTCGCTGCCAGACACACCTGCGGAGTCATCAGTTGCAGAGAACTCAAGGTCTGAATCGTCGTCCACTCCACCGAACACTGTTTCACCAGCTGAACAATTGTTTGTAGAGCAGACTCGACCTGGAAGAAATCGATACTTTCTTCGTCCACGTAGCAAGGACTAATAAAATTTAGTTTTATATTTTTTCCCCGGTGCTATGAACATTATGAACAATTACATCCTTTCTTTTTGAGTTTTTATGTGCTTTTCACTGCTAAGAGATTTGTATTAAAGCTGAGCGTTTGAGAAAACCTACCATCCGGGTTACCGTAGGGCCGTGCGGGTACTCCTTTCTGTTTAGCAGGTTTCTGACACTAGGTCGGTTACTTTTGTCGATTCCTGGGAACTCCTGGGAATTGATAATCGCTACTCAGAACGAAGTGCGTCAAGTACGTCACGGACGGTTTGTAGAGGATGGCATTCTCTAAGCTGTTGGAAGTAGAAAGGATGTCGGCGCAAAGATCAAAATTGCATAAAATTGTACGAACAAAATGTTTTCTGTTTCAGGTATTCCTACTGTTTCTGACTGTGTCTATGCTATTGGTGGGCGGAGTGTATTTTGGAATACAGTTGTTATTACCTTCTGTTTCACCTACTCTTTCTCCTAAACTAAGCTCCATCACCACTGTTTCCCCACATTCTTTTCATCCCCTGCCTCAACACGAACAGGTTAGACGTGCGGAATTTATGAATAACTCCTTTGTTCAACTCCTACATCAGCATCAGTTGGTGATGAATACTACCAACTGTTGGGTGTGTGGGTTAATGCCACATACCATGGATAGGGGTATTCCGTATCTGGTTCTTCCTTATAGCTCCCAAGGGTCAGCTCGAGCATTCCAAACTATGTTTCGTAGTGCACTAGATTCCTACCCCAGTTGAGAGCCGCGCTCTGCAAACTTTGGTCCTGGTCCGTACCACAAGCCTTTGGCAATAGCGATTGCTGATTTAGATAGAGATGTGTTCGATGCATCGCTTATTCCAGATGAAGAGGTGCAGGCCTATAAGGATTTGAGTGAGGTTGAGTATAGTACGTCAGTGGGTGATAGACAGCTCAAGAGTTCGTCCCCAATATGGATTGTACCACACCTTGGTAATTTCTGCTTGAAAGGTTTGGGTCGAAATCCGAGAGCACAACTTGGGAACAGTGCTTGTACTGACACGTATGTCCTACCGATGCTCTCTTCCCCTGTTTTTCTGACTGCTAAGGGCACTTATTTCGTATGTTATGAACACACATATACATGGTTACCCCGTGATTTTTCGGGTACCTGTTATATTGCGAATCTTTTACCACCAACTTTTACAGTTGCCTCAGACTATCACAAGACTAGAATTGTGAGAGGCGTTATTAGCAAAGAGGACACTGCCGGTCAAGAAGCAGGAGATTTCTTTAAGGGTTTCTTGCCGTTTTGGGGACCTATGGTTAATAGTAGGAACCTAAGACAGTTGACCCGTGTAGTCGAGTCGACTGCTAACATAACTGCGAGTGCCCTTGGTAATTTAACAGCTGAACTTCAGGCGGATAGACTCATGACGTTGCAGAACCGTATGGTTCTAGACGTTGTTCTCGCAGATAGAGGTGGTGTGTGTAAAGTTATCCATTCGAGCTGTTGCATTTTCATTCCTGACAACGCTCCAACTGTCTACCAAGCCATCTCGAAGTTGCACAAGATTTCCGAGTCCATACACGTGGACGAAGGTAATTGGACACTTCTAGGATGGTTTTGGGGCTTGATATCCACTTGGGGTTGGAAAATTCTGATGATTGTAGGGGTTGTTGTTACGTTTCTATTCACGTGTTGTCTTTGTGTACAGTGTGGTCCTGCCTTATGTGGCCTTTGTGCTACAACGTGTATAAGACGGCCATCTGTTACCAAGGAGACATTGATGGATAGAATGATGTTCCAGCAACAGCTGAACGATCTGATGAATATCGAAATCGATTCTGATATCGACTAGTGCTTGCCTACATGAGGGCAAAAGGAGCGTCTGAGGTTCCGTGCGAGACGGAACGACACTTTTTGGGTGTTGTCGAATATGGATGAGTTTGGTGTCTACGAACCGCAAATGACGAGTTTAGTGGGTGTACGCGTTTTCGCTACGCAACCACGTATGGTTCGTCTCATTTTTGGGTTTGTCCATCCGAACCCTCGGGTTCCATTTTAGATGCGGCATCCATTTTGTTTCTTGCCCTCAAGTAGCCAGCGAACGGACCTTGTCCGCTCTGTGACCCTGGGATACCCAAGCTTACACGAAGGACACGTGTTTCTCTGAGGGTGACTTTTATGATAGGGGAAATTACACGGCGAAGGCAGATGGCCCCGCTCGAGGCTCATCTTACCGTGCTGGTCTATTGTTTCAGTCGTGCATGCATTGGGCACGAGGTCTTTGATCCTGTAATCAAGTTTCCGTTATTGCCCCCAACACTCTTTTCCAATCTGTCGTGCATCCTTGTTCTTTCTTTGCATCTGTTTCTGTCCCTTCTCTTAATGTGTTTACAGTCAGAATGGAATGTGTTTAACTGTGGGGATGATATGTTTTTACAGTTGGGAACCGGCAATGCTGCTGTAATTATGTTCCGGCCTCCTGAAACATGAACGCGACTCTTTTGAAGTTTATTGTGGGAACTGAGTTGTAACCGTTGTTTGCCATGTTGTGCAATGGCAAAAATGTGTATAAAAGGAGCGATCCACTTTTGCAATTCGAAGCAGTCTCCGAGAACCTACACATTGTGTACTTCTTGTGATTTCTGTATCCCTGCAGTAAATAAACGCTGATCTTTGACGTCGCTGGAAGTGTCCCGTGTCTCTGTGTTTTGTACGCCAGAACAGGTAACCCACGAAGGTTTCAGGTGTTGTCCCCTGGCACCGCTGGGTCTTAGAATAACCCAGTCCTTCATAGTTCACACCTTCACAGTCATCTATTTGGCCAAGTGGGTCATGGTCAAACATGCGCATTGATGTAATTTCCCAGGGTGTACCTTTTTGTACAATCAATGTCCCTACATTCATCCATACTTTTATACTAGATTGAACATAGACATGAGAGATCTGTGCGATTTGGAATGTTTTATTTACATTCTGTGGCGTGTCGGAGCTGGAGCAGTACATGGCCATGCACACCCCACATTACATAGTTGCACAGTGAAGGGCCAGCCAGAGTCCTTTGGGGAATGACAAGTTGATCGGAAGAGGAAGAGTTTAGTCCGCAGCCTGATTGCTGTGTCATTGGTAACCAGAGCAGATATGGCAGTCCATGTCGTGGTCCAGGTGAATGTCGCAGAGTGTCTCGGGGGACAGTGGCAGGTGTTGTTCCAGGGAATGATGTGGAGGGCTATACCAGGCAGGAACAGGCAATATGGCGTGGATGAATGCTACAACCTAATTTCTCACACAGAGTCATTACCATCCACGTCTTACTCCTCTGATATGTCTTCTGTGTCCGGTGTGTCAGGTGTGTGTGGTGGTGTTATGGCTGCCTCACTGTGTGCCACTGACACATCAGGGGGTGGAGGTGGTAGGGCTGTATCACTTTGTGCCACTGACACATCAGGGGGTGGAGGTGTTAGGGCTGAATCACTGTGTGCCACTGACACATCAGGGGGCGGAGATGTGTGTGTCGAAGTTCCTGCAGCAGTCATCTGGGACAGGCTCTGTGGCAGCAATGACAAGATGAGGATCTGCAGGGCATTGAAGATCCCAGCTACATCTCGCTGGTGTTCAGCCGTGGCAGCCATCATTCCAGCCTGCATCGGCTCCATGGTCTCCATTGTCCTCCGCATCTGTGCCAAGTCTGTGCTGTCATCGCTGGAGCCTGCCTGACTAGACAGTTCTTGTATCCACGCAATGGCCCCAGCAAGGTCAGCCAAGGATTGTTGGAGACAATGGGGCGGACAGTGGGTGTCCGTTAGGGACTGTAAGTGGTCCCTGATGGGACTTAGACACCCACGTATGGCATCTAGTTTGGCTGGCATGAGGTCGAACCCCACCCGCAGCTGATCAGCCATCTTCTCCTGACACCCTAACAGACAGCGTTGGAATGCCATGTGTTGGTCGTGGGGGTCCTGGGAGCCAGCTGTGGTGGTCGGTGCTTCCTGCTGTGTGGTCTGTGCAGGGGGTGGGGTCACCTCGATGCAGCTGGGCTGCCCTGCTCCTGGAGGTGGGGTGCGGAGGCTGTCTACGAGCTGTTGGAGGGTGTCGGAGCAGATGGCCAGGGGGTCCTCTTCATCATCACTTTGAGAGATGTCTGGTCTGCTCTGCAGGAGGTGTTGATTGTCCCTCTGCAATGTGAAGGTGAGATGCAGGTTAACAGTGTGTTCCATGTATGTTGATGCATTGTACATGTTTACATACAGACTGCATGACAATGTGCATTGTGACTGTTTTGGAGGAGCTGGCTATTTGATGGGAGACAGTGGACATTTCAACTACTTGACGGATGTGAGGTTGTACTTATTCATTATCATCTCACAGTTTCCTGCTATGCCAGATGTGATTGGACAGTTTCTACACACAAGCGGCACCAGTTGTGTCCTCTGTCCTGTAGTGAAAGTGTTGCACTTTGTACCACTTTGTCGTCAATGTTGATGTGCTGTGATTGCTATGTGTGTGTGCTGCATTGTGGTTGAGTCGCCCCTGCAGCTCTGATTTAGCGGCCCCTTATCTCTTTGAGGCGGTGTGCCTTTGACTTGTGTGCTTTTACGGTGCAGAGATGTTGGCGACTTGGGTCATTTGTGCTCCTGGACGATTTTTGTACTCATGTGCATTGTTTGTATGCAGATGTGTTGTTGACGCCAGTGGTTGTATGTGCACGTGGATGTGTCAGAGTGTGACCTGCTACTCTGAGGATGGGATCCACACTGGGCCACCTCAGTGTCGTGTCATGCACCATGTAATGTATTTTGACTGCAGCCATGCTATCGGTCATGCAGTGTCAGTGTGGCTCACAGAGCCGCTGCTTAGCTGGATTCAGCACATGTGCATGGGTAGGTTGTGGGATTGGTGATAGGGAGGGGGGCCCCTTTGTGCACATGGTGGACGGGGGCCTACTTGGTGTTTCTATGTGTGCTGCAGTGTGCCAAGGGTATCAGGGACATGTTCCACAATCATTGTGGGTGTGCAGTGTGCTCTGCTTAATTGTGCATGTGTGCCATTGTGCCCATCTCCCCCCGTATCCCCAGTCCCTGGTCTTTACTGACCCTGTTGCTGTTGGATCAGGTCACATCGAGCTGTGTCCGGACCCCCAACTCCTTGCACCGTCTCCACACTGATGAATGTGGCCACCATTTAATCCAGCTCATCCAGCTTCTCTGGTGGCGCAGGCCTCCCACCTCCAGTCGCCGTTGCTGCCTTCAGGTTGGCAGCGAGTTTCGGCATGGTTTGGCTTTTCACATCATGTCAGCGCCTCTTGACCTCCTCCATTGACCTCCTCAACACTCTGACTTCATTCACGTTGTTCACGATGGACTGCCATATTTCCGTTTGTGTTGCCAATGACACAGTGGAGGTGACGAACAGTTGTTGGTAATGTTCTATCACCTCTGTGACGATGATCCGGTTTTCCTGCGGACTGAACCCCGTCTTCCTCTTCCTCTTTTCCTTGCCCTTCCCCGACCACAGGGTTCCTGGCTGGTCCTCCGTGGGGCTTGTGTGGTTCGAGTTGTCCTCTGCACTCGGTCCGGGTACATCCATGGTGCTACACAGTTTATTTTGGTTTTGGTGTGGTTTTTTTGTTGCTTTTATAGTGCATTTTCCCGCATGACGAGTGGGTATTGCAGGCCTGTAGCTGGTTCTCGCTGATTTTTGTATCGTGTTTTGGGGCATCGCAACTTTTTTCGCGTTCTTGTTTTGCATTTTTTCGGCGCTGTGTTAATTTTTACGCGGTCATTTGGCACGTTATCGTGGCAGTATTGCATGGTGCCGCCGGGTTGGGAATACAACGCTAACACAGCGTTATTTTCCCGCGATAGACTGCAATGTGAAAGGTTGCGGTAAGCTAATTTTGCGATGATTAGCACATGTCCTTGAGAATATCCCCCTTAATTTTTTAAAATATCTGTGGTTGTATTTATTTAATTGGACCTGTTTGGTTTATGGGAGGTGCTTAGTGACCCCTGCTATGCATTGCTGGCTGCCTGTCCCGCTTCCCACTCTCTCCCCATGTTATTTATTTATTTTATAATGTATTTTAAGAGGCCCAATCAGTAGCGGCCCGTGGAGGGAGTGCCGCGAGGCAGTGGGGCGGGGTGGGGGAGGGGCAGGATGGGAGGTAGTAAACTCCGGCTCACAGCCGACCGGAGTAATGTAAGTAAATAAATAAATAAAATGAATTTCATTGCGCGCGCTGAAACGCCAAATGCGTTTCAGCGCACGCAATGAAATTTGGTTTATTTACTTACATTACTCCGGTCAGCCGTGAGCCAGAGTTTACTATCCCTCACCCTGCCCTTTCCCCGCCCCACCGGACCCGCGGCACTCCCTCCACGAGCTGCTACTGGGCCCAGTAGCTGAAAATCACGGTTCGGCAGCTTGCATGCAGCCTTTTTATCAGTTTGGCAACCTTTTCTCTATTTTGTTTTCAAATATTTTAATTTGCCGATCAAACATGGGGAATTATCATGCATGGACATGCATACATCATGACCCACACATTGCAAAGTGTGCTTGCACATGGATTATGATGCCAGCAGACGTCATTAAAATTGTATTCTTTGTTAGAAAACCCATTCCAAAATTGCCATTCGAGCGTGTGCATAAATCAAAAGCATGCATGCAATCGCAAGAAAAAACTCCGACAAAGCCAAAAAAGTTCCGGATTTTAGAGCCAAACGACCTATTGGCATCACCAATGCTTGTTCTTTTAAGTGTAGTGTCAGACCTCACTAAGGTCTACACTTTGTGGTAGTGAATGAAGAATACTACATAGTGACCATTTCACGCAAAGGGTTGGTCATCCACTACACAATCTTCCGAAATTCTCATGTAAAGAGCGCTGAAGAAACTGTAAAGTGGCACGCATCTCTAAATAAATAAATATACTGGGGCTTATTTACAAGCCCCTTGCGCCACCCGTACGTCACTTTTCCCATGTTAAAAATGAAGCCAACGTGGCGAGAGAGGCTTGAAATAAGCCCCAGTGTATCAGAACAGGAAATCAGTTATTGCTTTTGAAGACGGTGTTTTGTGCAAACCGTCATGCTTCCTTTCAGAAGAGCCTGTACGCTGACGTCACTTGCACTCACGATTTCTAATTTTATTTCTAATATTTGCTATCGCACTTCATGTTTTTATTATGCACAAGCCCAGACGAGCACTTCTATTCCTATAAAGGATATCTCTATGCCGAGAGTCCTTTCACAATTCAAAGCTTTCATTAGAAGTTAAGCATTTCCAAGAATGTAAAACTGCTCCAACCCCAGGCTCTTGTTTACTATTGTGTGCACAATTCTGCGTGTTTAATATTCACCGCTTCCCGCTGCATAATTAGTAATGTTAGGCTGGGTTTCAATTTCGGGCTTATCGTCAATATTTCGCATTGGTATCAAACTCAAAACTGTAACAAACAGGGCGCCGTTTTCCTATTTACCTGAATATTGCATAATTTGGTTTGCAGCAATTCAAAATATGTGGCTCCTGAAGCTCAGAGATTGCAACGCCGGCTTTGTACTTCCACATCCCCTTATAAAGTCTTTGATATAAAGGAGAATTCAAAATGGCAGGTTAACATAATGCATCCTGAGAGTGCTTGGAATATAGCATTGTTGTTATAATAGTCACTTACCATATATAAAAGTTTAGAAAGCTTTGACACTCGAGCATAGCTCTACAATTAGGGGAGACTGCATTTAATGTCTGCAAAATATTCATGCTTACTAAGAAGTGAGAAATGCTTGATGTCCTATTCTGTTTGCAATGGCTATGCCGGTTTAATCTCTTAAATTCAATATATCCTCAAGCATACCACACTCACTCGATTTCATGTTAGGTCCTTAAGGCTGCATACATTCGCCAAACCGATATAATGAATTTAAAGTGCTAATGCCTTCCACACCAGGGGAAACATTGAAATCTATCCTAAGTTGATTAAATTACCACCTCCAGCTACTGCACATTCTCAAGTCAAATGGATTTTTTACTTGCTAAGAATTGGATCTGGGAGATGAGGAATGTGTAATTCCAAAGGGGAAAAGCAGGCGACATCTCAAAAAACACATTTTATATTGGCAACTATAAAAATCCGGTCGAAATTATTTTTGACATTATAGCATTTCCCACAAGTTGCATATTGTGCCATACAATAAGTAACCTTGATGGCTATTATGTGGTATACTGAATGGAGTCCATTTAAAATAAAATGTGATAGCGTGGCTAAGCAGCCCAGGAAATGAGGGCCGTATGTACATGTTGGAAATGGCCCTTTCTGCAGGGTCACCAACAAACGTTTTGCCTTCCTCATTTACTTTTCCTGACCTCGTTTTTGCTGGAATTAGGACTGTGCACTTTGCCATTGCTAACCAGTGCTAAAGTGCTTGTGTGCTCTGCTTAAAACATGGCAGTGACACATTTAATTTACTTATCCGTCCCTAGTAAAGTGGTACTACATGTACCCAGGGCCTGTAAATTAAATGCTACTAGTGGACATCTCGGACTCGTGCCGAAGCAGCTGCAGCCACCGGAAAATCATACCACCTTTAGCTGACCTCCACAGACTGACTCTCCAATACCTGCGCAACGGTCTCCAGAACGGATGTTCCTCCCTTGACGCCGACTGGTACTCCAAGCTGCCCTCCCCTCTGGTTTCCTCGCAATTTCAGCCTGGTTAGTCAGCCCTTCTGCTAATTAATCACAGTCTTCATTTCCAGACATCTTCTCTTGACGCCAGATTCAAGTCACCATGATCTTCTACCCTTAATTCCCCGGTCCACTTGCTGGTTGACCCAAAGACTTGTCCAAGTCCATGTACACCAACTTGAGGCATCACTAAATTTAACCGCATTCACCGTTTTCTTCTTGGGCACCACCTCAGACGTTGTGCTGTCCAACCTGTACGCACCCATCCCCAGGTGCTACTTTTGATCGCTTTGTGACAGTCTCTTGCCTACAACTACGAAGCACTTTATTAATATCCGTAACCTGGTCCTGAAAATGGCCTGAACTAAACACAGGTGGAAATGCCATCGACCACCCAGCGCAATTGTTGACACAGCCTCTATGGTTCAGCAAATTAGCTAAACTCTTGGAAATGAAATTGAACCACTAGAGATGTCTAAATAATCCTTGTATATATTGTCTTTTCTAATTCTATTGCACAGTTTTTCCGCTGTCCCACTTGTCACCTGCGCTGCTCACTTTGTTTTCTTCACGGGCACCCATGTGCACAAGTTTGTACAGGTTACATGTACATCTATTGTAATATAGTGCCGCCACAAATTTTGTTTATCCTGTTTTCAAATATAAACCGCTCTGTGCATTTGTTGCAATAACCATTTTTGCCTCCCTGTCTCTTCCTTCCTGCACATATTGTGCTTGTCTTTCAAATTGTCTTTTATCATTACCTGTTGAGACGTTGTTATTTAATATATAAACTAGTGGGCCTGCAGTCCTGATGGTGCCAACCACTTATGTAGCCATTTAACCATGTCTCAGGCCTCCCATTGCAGAGTCTGTGTGTGCAGTTTTAAACTGCCATTTCGAACTGACAAACCAAACCTTATGCCCGGCCCAAACCTTTTATTTTAAGGTTCTACTCTAGGCGTCTACTCTAGTCACCCCTAGAGTAGACCATGGACAACCAAGGGGGTACATTGTTAAAATATTTTAAATCAGGAGTTTTACATGGCCTGGTTGTAAAAAGCTCTCAAAGTAATTTTTCACTAGTGCAAGGCCTATCTATCCCATAGGATAATATTGGGGTTCCGTCATTAAATTTAATAAGCATAATTTCCAATTGGGAAGAGATAAACTATTCAAGTCTGGAGTCTCTGGAATAACAATTTAAAATCCAAACTGATGGTGAAGTTGGATTTTAAACTGCAATTCTGAAAATGCCACTTTTAGAAAGTTATCCGTAGGGGCACGCAGGTGCGCACCCATCTATTGCACTGCAAGATTAGGAATGTGTCCTTATCATCAACAACTTCTCATTTCCTTTTTAATTGTAATCCTCTTATTCAAAGTAAACCAATCTGTAATCCCAAAACCTTTATCCGAAGTTCATCCATACTTCCAATATACCAGCGAAAACAGCTTGATTCCAGCATGATTCATTTTACAATTTCACATATCTCCTGCATGCCCTCCAGGCCTTCAAAAGCGACATGTTGAAAAGAATCATTAAAAGCAATTTGGCTCAAAAGATGTTTATTACTTTTCACCCAATGCATTTCAGGCCACAGGGGCCCTTCGCCAGGGGTCACTGAAATGGATAATAAAAATACATCTCAACCATTTGCACAAAGCAAACTCTCTGCATTGAAATAAAATAAAATGATGCTGTAAATGTGAAAATGAACCCAAATATTCAACCTTACAGCAATTTGAACCCAGAAACTCCTAGAGCTAGAAAGTTGGCATTTCTTTGCTTTAGCCATTTGGTGCCTGCAGCCTGTCTCTGGTCACATGATTGGCTGTAGCTGACAGTTGGGCTTTGTATGTTCCTCCTTGACAGCCACACACAATGGGAGCTTGGGTGTGTGTTGATGGGCCATCTTTGGTAGGATGGGAGGGAGGAGCAGGGCACTGCCTCACTTACACTTGAATAGGTTGTGTCCTTTCCACACACAAAGGGCTGCATACCCCCTGTAGTGTGTCAGGAGCCAGGACAGGAAGGGAAGACGTCTGTGCACTTCAAAGGCATGTCATTTAAGTCTCCCCCACTTCAAATGAACCAATGGGTATAAGTACTGCACCTCAAATACCACTACTTCAGTACAATTCTGGACCTGTGGATACTCTGCCAGGAAGAAGGACTACTGTGCTGATTAAAGGATTGCCACTCTGCTGGACTGTCACTCTGAAGGATCTGCTGCCTTGTTGTGCTGACCTGCTGCCCTCTTGCCTTGGGAGGAAGAACATGACCTGGAACCCATTTTGAACCAGGCCCTTCCAAACACCGAATCGCTAAACACAAATTGAAATTCAGAAACATGTTACCAAATCTCAATTTGTGTTTTCTACATATGAAAAAGCATTGTTGGGGTCGGAAAGAGCCCAATTCTGTGAATTGAGATGTTTCCGACCACAAAAATTATTTTGTACATATGGCCTTAGGTGCGTAACAGTGGAGCTTAGGCTGGCTCGAGGCAAGAAAAGAATCCACTAATGAAAGGAGCTGTGAACCCCGATTGAGAAATGTACCCCCAGCAAGTGCAGCTTTCATGCCAGCGAAAGAGGTGGCCTGTTGTACAGCAGGCCTCTTGTATGGATGCAAAAATTACTTCCTGTTGGAAGATAGGATAGGCAAGAACTCTACCATGCCATGCAAGCTCTCTCTCCAATTGTATCTAGAGAGGATGAAGATGAGTAGTGGAGAAGATGACAATGTTGAACACTTCTCAAATAGGTATGTGGTCTCTGTACACTGGACTGCATATATGTTCAGGTTAGCAGAGAAGGCTTAGAGTGAAGGGTGATTCCAGACCTCAAACGGCCAGTGGCATCACAGAGAGATGAGTTGTCAGCCATCTTTGGAGAGAAGGACTAGACAGTAAACACGCATGAAAGGGCAACAATCACTTTATTTCAAAACAAACATACTGGGATAAGACCATAATTGGTGGGATTGGGTAAATCCAGGTAACTGATAAGAAAATAAGACTAATACTGAAATAACATGGAGCAAGCTAGGGGAATGGTGAAGATAAAATATGAGAGTTTCAGCAGGGAAATAAAATCCTACGGAAGTACAGGTTTAACAAACTGAATTTGGGCAGAATTGCAAGATTGAAGAGGAGAGGGGAGAATTACCTTGAATTACTTTCCAGCTTGGTATATGGATAGGATACCCTTGGGCGATCTGGTCAACAAAAAGTAACGCAAAAGACAGGGAAGGTGCATGCTCCAATGATGGTTAAGTAGAACCACCAAGCAAAAGCATTATGACCTTCAGTACCAGTTGCAGAGTACTACAGTAATGGTAAAATCAAAAGCAAATTCACCAGTATTATGTGATAATTTCCCACCAGTGTCATGCAATATGATGAAGACTCCATGGAATAGTAAATTAATGTATGGCAGTGATTATTTTGGTCATCAAACCATACAGAAACCCCTATTCCATGCAGTTTTACA
Organism: Triturus cristatus; assembly: GCF_964204655.1. NCBI lineage: Eukaryota > Metazoa > Chordata > Amphibia > Caudata > Salamandridae > Triturus > Triturus cristatus. The sequence continues at coordinate 723,302,409 of NC_140591.1, forward strand.
ACATGCATTTAAGCACCTGCACCAAGAAGGTAATACATGTATGTTCTACAGGGGGACCATTGTATCTCTCAGAGGTAGTCAGAAAGAGTATACAATCTGTTCCAATGATGGTTATGTTGGAGAAGAAGGTGAATGATATGATGAGGCATATGCTGTGCCTTAGCCAGCAGAAGCAAACCTCGCCAAGCTAATGTGGTGGTGTGAAACAGACCAGGATATTGAAACACATGAATCATAGTATTGCTAAGGTTAACGTAAAACTTTTACACCCTATAACAGCAAATGATTAGGGAAAAAGAGGGTGATGCATCAGTGTTTTAATGTTTTGAGGGTAGCATATGCTGTTTTTGCCACATAGGCACAACAGTTGTCCAACTGATTTTGCTTTATTCAAGACGATACCTTGATTTTGGAATGATGACTAGAATTGGAGGTTTTGTGTATATTATATTTAAGCCTTTTGGGGATGCCAACTAGATTCAGCACGTCCAGTTCCATGTCCAATTTTCATAATATCCCCATAAGGTAAATTTACTTGGTGTCATTCTAAATAAAAATAATTTATTTTATTAGTGGTTAACTCGAATATTTGGTTTAGAACTGGTACTTTTGGTCCTATGACATATACACTTCACTTAGGGTGTTCTGAAAAGTAATAAGGGAGTTCCTTCAATTGTTTTGCAGTATTCTTAATAAAAGGTCAAGTTAAATAACATGATAAGAAAAATGAACTTGGAGGTTTATGGAAGATAGAGTGATTGACAATGCACTTGTTGGTTTGGTGCTTCAGGGTTTGCTCTGTTTTAGACTAAAGAGAAGGACCTGCTTTTAGCTGATGAACAACAAAATATTAAGATATCTTATGTCAGTTATGGCTACTAGGAATGTTACTATAATCTCATACCATTATGCAAATTGTTATTAATACCTCTACATCTCAAACTCGAAAACCACCTCCACCGTTTGGAGGACACTAAAACTGTGTATCACCTCCCTGAAGCACCAATCCTTTCCTTTGTTGCTGAAAGAATTCAGTCTTGCCAATAACAATTCCACCTTGAACTTCTCTTTAGATTCACAATAATCACAATATTTTGTATAGACTAAGAATTCATCAAGTGACTTTACTTGCCAACACATCACACTCTCCTGAATCTGGGTACTCAACTCTGTATGCAAGCCCAAAACGAAAGCCGACACAAAACCCTGAACAACTTACTTTGTTGGATATGCCATTCCACTCTATTGTCTGATAATCGCCATCAATCTCTCATAATATATATGAACCAACTCCTCTGCATCCTGTGTCAATCTCATGATTTTTGACCAGTTAAACTGTTTCGCTGGAACTTTTTCCTACAAATGCTCAATAACCTCAGCATACTTATCCATAACCACCGAGGAATATTTAAACATTAGCAGATTCTTAAATGTTTCTTCATCTGGTCACTTTACCATTAACTTACACTCACTTTACAAATACTTTGGCACTATAATCAAAAACAATGCATCCTAATCTTCAACACCTTCTTCACAGGGAAAATCCAGTCCACCACTGCATACCACTTCTCAGGCTCCGCTCTAAGCTTTGAAAAATCTTTCATAACGACCATAAATCATTTCGAGTCCAAATAACATGAACATTCACCGGACCACAGGCTCCAGACACTTCTCACAGTGGGAATTCTCCTTCAACATCATACCCAGAATCACTTATACCGCTTCTTATTTCATTATTCAGGAGCCCTGAAATCCATTCTTTCTTTTGTTTATCTACTTTCTCCCAATCTCTGATTATATCTACATTTATTGTTGGATTTGTTCTGAAATGTACAACGGTCTCTTTTCAAATTTTAGCCTCTGTAATCTTTGCTTTGAAAGTCTTGCAAGTCCATATTTTGAGCAAATTCACACCTATTCTGTCAGCCACACTCCCCAACTTCTCATGTAGATGACAGATTTGCTTTCATTCTTACAAGATCAAAAACTCCATCTAATCAAATTTCAATTTTGAAACCAAATGTGTTTTTAAATAAATGAGTTGTTACCCATTCACTTTACTAAATCAAGCACCACTCTCAGCAACCCTTAAATGGCTCTCCGAATTCTAGGTCTCCATCTCCTGACTCAACTTCAGCTCCTCAGCAGAATTATAAGTTGGAGGTCTCCATGTTAAGAATTCATTCAACACTACATCTACTGATTCGTAGTCACTCTTTCTCTCCATTTTATTTGTAAGCTCTTTTGATTTACCCTTCGCCTGATCTTCAACTATCACTGGAAACACACCCACAGTGTCAAGCACTCAAATATGCCAGGCCATTTTCTTCAAGCCCAGCTTAGCATCCATCCAATCATGAACAGTCTCACCAAGTTGACCTCTCAAACTCTTCTGCTATGTCTTGTGATTGGCCCTAAAATGTCACTCATTTAATGCTTCAAATTGTGTAGGTCTTGGTTGCCAATTAGTATTACATAAACATTGTCTTAAGTACGCAGTTTTCTTCAATACAAAAGTACAATTTTCAGGAAATCTTTAAAAAAAACATTTTTGGTAGCCCTGTGCCACTCATTAGGCCATAAGCAAGTGTGCATACCCTCATTTATTAGTATTTCATGAGCCGGACTTCCAACTGCTGGAGCCAATTTAATTTCTCCTTGCAACTTTGACTTAGACTTTCTAAAGCTTGGATCCATGGTATATTCAAGCACTCTTCAAACTATATAACACATTAAACATAATATAATATCAACACCATATCTCTTCAAACACAATAATAATAAATAAGACAATAAAACCAGTGTTTGTGTACTGGGAAATGGGATGGAAATCAGATACACCAAGGGCACAATAGCAATTCTAGGCACTAAACAATCACACATCCAGATAGTCTTGACCAGCAAAAACCCACCTTTTGAATGGAATAGGTACTTTCAACCTTTGTGTTTGTGTGCAATAAACAGCCACTATTCCAATCCAAATTAGTACATTCACAACTAGACTAGTAAGGTAATCATAATTCACAAACCTAGGCGTCACACCTTTAAGCTGTCATAGACAAAGGGGCAGATTTATGTTGCACTTGCGCCACTTTTGCGCCGCCGTTGCGTCACTTTTGTGACGCAGCAGCGGCGCAAATCCTGCGCCATGGTGCGGGGTATTTACAACGTGACGCATCTGGGAGATGCGTCACGTTGTAAAGCCCTGCGCCACATGTAGGCGTTCCAGGGCAGGTGGGGGCGTTCCGGCGCAGGAACGCCTCCTAAAAGTGGCTGAGTGAAATCTACAAGATTTCACTCAGTCACTTTTAGGCCCATGCTGCGTCAAAACCCTGCGCCTGCTTGAAGCAGGCGTAAGGATTGACGCAGCATTGTACAGATAGGGCCCTCCAGAACATTGCTGGAGCTGCGTCGCGCTTGCGACGCAACTCCAGCAATGCGCCACTTTTACGGCACAGATGCGTCACGCATCTGTGCTGTTTTTGCCCCATGGTGCGCCGCATTATAAATGCGGCGCATCCATGGTGGCGCAGCTGTGGCGCATAATAATTGGCGCATCCCTGCTGATATGCAGGGATGCGCCAGTTAACATAAATCTGCCCCATAATGCTTAGCTCACAAGATTACCAGAATCCAAAATATTCACCTAAAGTACAGGGTGCCAAGAAACATGAGTCACAAAACACACACTATTACTAATCGCCCAAATATTTCATGCTCAAAACACAATACCCAAAAAACAATACCATTATACAACATGTACGCAATCACCAACGACACCACTTTGTGGCAAAACACACCGCGCAAGACACACTTCATCTCCACAGCATTATACACATCAATCCAACTTCTGAAGTGGAAAGCCAGATCACCTGCCTGCCAGCCTGCACCACAGGACCATGTCACCTTAGGTCATTCCAGCCATCCAAAGATCACAAATCCTTAGTATTCTCCACGAGGGTCTAATTATCTACTAGTTACCCTCTAATCAACTTTTGTCTTTTAACATTCCTCACCAAATTTGTTTGGTCCACGAGGACTTAATTAATATTTATTACTTCACCAGAATAAGTACAAATTAGCTTAATTATCCTCTAATTAATGTTCAGCATTTTCCACCAAAATCTGTTGACATCCATTCTAGGAGTGTCAAGTAGCAGGAAAGGGAGAATCCTTAGTTAAATGCCCATCCATGACCATTAAAGAAAAACATGCACAACTAGGTTTCTTCAGTTCTGTTTTATAGATTTATTCAAATATGATCGTTACCAATACAAAAAATCAAAACATTTGTGAGACTCATAAGCCAATTCTTCAATAAAGTGCAATAATGCAGTATTCCTATAAGAAAACAATGTTGCCACAGCACATCTGTCAAATATCCAAATAATAATAACCAGCCCTAATTCAAAAGATCATGCCGCATCTAGTCCAATATGCACTGTTGTAATGCAAAATGTATGAAATAAAGTGTGAGGAAAAATGGCTAACTATCCCTTAATATCTCTTAACAATAGAGACAAATGTGGAACATCTAATGCAAAATGAAATAACGTGATTTTCTCATCAAAAGCGTTCTCTTAAGGCTCTTTCTCTTTAAAGCAAGTCTTTTATTATGTTGTGGATAATGAAAGCACAGAACTTTTATGGCACGATAGTACGTAAGGAGGCAACACTAAAATGTTACATGTAAAGCAAAAATTGCATTATTAGTTTAAAAAGAACACCTCCTTGCACATTGTTTTCATTGGCTATTAAATACATGGTTTGTTACACAGAAGAACTAATAGGTTATACTAATTTGAAAACAAAGAACTGCTTCTGCACATTCATAACATGGACAAAGCAACTGAAGTTTAACTCATAGCCTTGTAATGTTGCAACATACTTTGCTTCACTTGAGGAAGCTAGGAATATGGTATTTTGTCTAAACAGAGATGGAAACCATAACTTGCAGCTGAATTTTGATGATGTTCAGATAGCAAATGAAACACATAAACATGTGCAGTTCATGCACAACACATACACATGCACCTGTAAAAACGTGGCCTAGTGCAGCCTGGTTATGCTAACTAAAACACATCTATGTTAGGTATTATTTTTTAATATAAATAATATTTTTCACACAGGTTTTCCCAGAAAGCAGAATGATTCCTCAGGTAACACAAATATTAAACGCCATTTCTCTATGGCTTAACGCTATCTCTCTGGTCACAGAGATGCTATATAATTGACCTCAGACAGAAGAGGTATTCCTCCTCTTTTAAGAATGTTGAAGGCATGCACTTCAGACAACATAGAGGTCTCTCAAGTAAAATCAAATGTTAAATATGTGCGCCTCAGAAATTAGTGTTATCCCTCAGATTTCACAAACAACTTAGGAATACACTTTGAAGCAGATCTTTTTTGAAGGTTGTAGAGGGGGGGTTACAGGCCAGAACACTAGCGAGCAGAGCTATCACCTCGTCAAGGACAAGCACTCCTAGCAACAGCTCTATAACTCTGGCTACCCAAGTTTTACTCACGTGCAGGTAAAACAGAAGTAAGAAATCCCATTTTACGCCTGCGTAGCAGACTCCTTTATATCAATCTTTGGTTTTAAAAAATTTGTAAATATGTATCCCACACACGAAATTGTCAAGGGGCTTACTCGGATGATTATGCTATGCATGTAAGGCAACAAAACAATTCCTTCATTTACAAAGATGATTCAAGCCTGTGTCTATGTTCTTAACTTGAGAGATCAGATCAATATCTGAGAGTACACAGATGGCAGTCATACACCTTTGAAGATAGAGCTATCCCTTAGGAAGCACAGGTGAAGCAGCATAAACTTAAAACATAGGCCTGAGTCTTCTTGTGTTTTAAGCTCGTGCCTTTTGGTGAGCTCATCGTGTTCTTATGCTCGAGTTCCCTCAAGCCATGAAATATGGTAAGGTCAGGAGAAGACAGAGCACCGGGTTGTGATGAGGTTTTCTTTTGGGCTCCTCAACGCTGTACTGGGATAGAAGTAAATCAAGAAATGAAGTAACATCTCACAGTCTCCATGATTTCTGCTTCGCAACAATCCCAACGAGCGACTTGAATCCTGTGGGACCCATGTGCATCACTTCAACTTTTATCACCGTAAGCAAGGTATTAATGAGAAGGTTGAGGATTACGTGGTGGCCTTAAGGAAATGAGCTCTACCTCCTAAGTTTGGTGTTACAGAAGAAGAGGTAATACGTGATCAGTTAGTGATGAATTGCAACAACTCTCACCTACAGGATAAACTTTGAATCAATGGCGATGCCAGTTTATGTGAAATTACTACTATCATCTCTAAAGCGGAACTTACAAAGGGGCATATCAACAACAACCGGCGATAATTATCGCTCAGCGCTCTTAGCGTGAGGATAATTATCGCCGGCTAGCGTGAATTTTTATCGCTGAGATAGCGTGCTATTAGCAACGCTTATCTCAATAGCGATAAAAATCTACACGCTAACAGGGTAACGTGAGATTATCGCTGGAAACCCAGCGATAATCACACGTTACCTTGTTGATAGGGACAGGCAAACTTAGCCATGATATCCTCCTTCCATAGAATATCATGGCTAAGTCAGAAAATTAGCAGATGTAAAAAAGCAGCGTTAACCGCGGTTAGCGCTGCTTTTTTTGTCTCTAACAGGGTTAGCGACATTCTTGATAATAGGAGAAATGTCGCTTAGCGACATTTCTCCTATTATTTTACTCTGGAACGCCCACTTTGCATCTCATTAGAGATGCAAGGGGAAGCGTAGAGTGAAAGGGTGCTAACATGCAAATTTGCGTGTTAGCACCCTGTTGTTGATAGGGTGCTAGTTTTATCTCTGCTTTTATGGCTTTTAAAGCCAAAAAAGCAGAGATAAAGCCCTTGTTGATATGCCCCTATAAGATGTGCTAAAAATGTGTCTTTCAAGTAAGCTTGATCAAAGGGAAGAAATGGTCAAAATGGTGAAAGGGGACCACTCACGCCTTAATAAACAAGGGAAAAAGAAAGTTGAAAAGGTCCAGGGAAAAGAGAAAGGGGGATCCAAGCGAATCCAAAGAGACAAGTTTGCAGACTTAAAAGGAAAATGTTGCAGGTGTGGTAGCTCATCCCATCTAGCACATGACAAAAGGTGTCCTGCATTGGGGCAGAAATGTGCCAAATGTAGGATAACTGGGCATTATGCACGAGTGTGTCGCAAGACCAATACAGTGAAATGTGTTGTTGAGGAACTGGAGCAGGGTGAGGAGAGTTTTCAGTCTGATGTAGAGGACTCACAGATTATGTATATACGAGAAGAAGCTTATGGAGCTGAAGGTAAACTGAGGAAAGAAAACGGTTTGCCAGGTTACGGCTGGTGGTGTGTCTGTTACTCTAATGGCTGACTTTGGTTCACCCTATAGCATCATCAATCAGAATACTTGGGAGAATTTGTTCAAGGAGAAAATGGGTGACGTGTTAGAAGTTCCGGATATCCATCCTGTTAGTTACACAGGGGAACCTATTGATTTATTGGGGTTTTGAAAACTTCCTTTTGAATTTAAAGAAAGACGCGCTGAGTGCAAACTTTATGTATCAGCGTCTGGTTCGTGTGTCCTGAGGTGGTGGGATCAAGGGGAACTTGGTATCTTAATTAATCCTAACAGCCCTGATCCCGTTGTTAGTTTGAATGATGGCAAAGGGGATGCAGATACATGTGTGGAGGTTGTTTCTAAGTTCCCCAGTGTTTTCTCTGGAAATGTGTATAAACTGAAGAGATTTTCACACAAAATTGTGCTTAAAGAAAATGCGTGTCCCTGTATCCATAAGTAGAGGAATATCCCTATGAGTGTGAAAGAAGAGGTAATTACTGAAAGTCAGAAATTGGTGGACAATGATTTTATAGAACGCATCGAATCATCAGACTGGGTCGCTCCCCTTGTGGTCGCACGCAAGGCCAATGGCCGGATTCGTTTATGTGTGGACTTGAGGGAGCTCAATAAGAACATTTTTGTAGATGTCTTCTCTCTTCCAAGAATATCAGAATTATTATCTGTTACTAGGAACATGCAATGGTTCTCAACTATAGACCTGACCTTGGCGTACCATCAGATACCCTTGCATAAGAGTTGCAGACATCTAACTGCTTTTGTGACACCTGTTGGCATTTTCCAATTCAAGCGAGTTCCGTTTGGTTTGGCATCTGCCGCCTGTTTTAACATATCATGCACTTAATTTTTAAGGACATGAAGAGTGTGGTCTTCTTTCAAGATGACATTCTTGTCATGGGGTCAGATAAAGCTGAACATGACAGCACTTTGGTTGAGGTACTACAAACCTTGGAGCGTAATGGTTTGACTGCAGAAAAATCTAAGTGCAAGTTTGAAAGGAAGAGTGTGACATACTTGGGGCATGAAATCAGCTCAGTAGGTATTTGTCCAAAGTCTGAATTTGTGGATGCTATTAAGAAGGCCCATGTTCCGCAGAACAAAGAAGAGGTCAGATCCTTTTTGGGTCTGGCTGAGTTTTATTCCAAACTTGTCCATAATTGTTCAGGTAAGATGTTTTGCATCAGGCAACTGTTAAAAAAAGGTTGCAAATTTTTGTGGACTGAAGAGTGCCAACTCAGGTTTGAGAGGATCAAGAAAGATATTTACTCAGCCTCTGCTCTTAAATGATTCAAGCCTGGTCTTAGGAGTTTCAACACCACTGATGCCAGTGGCAAAGGCCTAGGTGCGGTCCTATCCCAAGTACAGAAGGATGGTAAAGCATGTATGGTAGCGTTCGCTTCCAGGGCACTACCCCCAAAGAGGAAAGATACTCTGTTATTGAGAGGGAAGCTCTGGGGTGTGTTTGAGGACTCAAGTATTTCCAACAGTTCGTTTGGGGCATGTGTGTTACTGTAATAACCCCTCATGAAGGTTCTCACTTCAAAGGGGCTTGGTAATGTTTCTCCTAGAATTTCTCGCATGTCCGTGCAACTGTTTGAGTTTGTTAATGAGATCAAGTACCTACCTTGCGTTCACAATAGAATTGCTGATTTTCTCAATAGGTGTCCTTTACCTGTGGTTGGAGATACAAAGAATGAATGGGATGATTGGCTGGTAGCATCCATTTTTGGTGGGAAATTGTGCAGCATCTCCCGTGATGAATGGGCCAATGGTTTGTCTCAGGATGGTAATTTGTTGTCAGTTATCAATTACATATGTGTGGGCTGGCCTGAGAAAGTCCTTTTAAGTAATGACTCTTTAGCGTTTTGGGGAGTCAGAAATTAATTTTCCGTGGAAGAAGGCTTTCTACTCAGGAGTGGCAGGTTGGTTCCGCTACTGGTCTTCAGGGACAAAGTTATTAATCTCTGTCAAGAGGGTCCTCTAGGTATCGTTAAGAGTAAGTGTAGGGTCAAACTGTCTTACTGGTGGCCTGGCATCAACAAAGAAGTAGAAAGAGTCGCCAGGGAGTGCGTGCAGTGTGTCAACTCTGATAAGAGTTTGGTTACCCACAAATCCCCATTACATCCTGTTGTTATTCCCAGCATGCCTTGGGGACGAGTGGGAATTGATATTTTTGGTCCGGTGAGAGACAGTAATGGTTCTCAAAAGTACATTTTGCCCTTAATTGATCATTTCTTTAAGTTGCCAGAAATCAAAGTTGTGGATAAGGCTGATTTGGAAACATTATTAAATATTTTGGCTGAGGTCTTTGGTCGTGAGGGATTGCCCAAGGACATAATCTCTGACAATGGTGCACAATTCATTAATGAAATGTTTTAAAGTTTCATCAAAGAAGCAGAGATTGTTCATAGGACTACATCCCCCTATCACCCAGAGGTAAATGGAAGTGTTGAGCGCTTTAATAGAGTTATTAAAGGTATTATTGAGTTACCATTTAGCAACCACAAAGATTGAGTAGATGAACTGAGAAAGACTGTTTGTGCTTACAGGGTCACATGTTGCCAATCTACTGGTCACTCTCCGTATGAGTTGATGAGAGGTAAATCTCCATGCACTAAAGACAACATGGGGTGGTTGAATAGTACCAAAACCATTCCATGGTCTCCCAAGAAAGTAAGAAATTCTCTTGTGGAATCAAACTAAGTATAATGTCAAATATGACTAGTCTCATGGTACTAAGAAGGTGTGCTTACGTGTTGGGGACATTGTCAAGGTCAAAATGGGGAGATTAAGTTTTCTGCTCCCCTCAGAATTGTTAAAGTTTTATGCAACTCTGCCGTGCTCAGTGATGGCAAAGTATGGCATGCTAACAGGATTGCTGTGTTTAAAGGCATGGAAACAGGTGTGAGAGTTGGGGAGACCAAATCTGATTTGGGGGCAAGTACTCGTCCTTTGAAGTATGATTGGATCGAGGATATTAGTTCTTCAGGAAGTAACTGTATTCCAGCACCCTTTTCTGAAGCCATCAACACTGGGCCCATTTTAGGTACCAGTGGTAATGTTTAACTGTCATCTTTATGTTCACCAGCTCCCCCCTGTCTGTTGAACAGAAAGTCACAGGTTGTTCTGATTCATATGATGCAGAGGGGGAGAGTGTGAGAGTCGGGCCTAGTGGTACTAAGAGTGGGGATTTTACCAGAGCCCGGAGGATGTGTGTTAAACCCAAATGTTTAGAGGACTCTATTACACACACCTGTCAGATTTATTGAAGTCTGGTTTCTAACCTAGAAGCTTAATGGTTTTTTTTACACATGTTTGTTATAACAAATATATTTTTTTTTTTCCCTCTTATGCACTGTGTATCTTTACTGGTAAACGTTCCTTTTGTTTCAGCACAGCTCTTGTGTAGTATTGTTGTTAATTGTTTTGATTTTTGTAGGGATGGGTAAGTGCTGTGTTGTAAGCTCGTGCCTCTTGGTGAGCTCATTATGTTCTTAATCTCGAATTCTCTCGAGCCATGGAATACGGTGAGGTCAGGAGAAGACAGAGCACCGGGTTGTGAGGAGGTTTTCTTTTGGGCTCCTCGACGCTGTACTGGAATTCAAGTAAATAAAGAAATGGAGTTACAACTCACAGTCTCTGTGATTTCTGCTTCATAAAATCTCTCACTATACACAGTTGAATCAGTAATAGACTTCAAATAGAAAGTGTAAGAAATGAGGTTATTGGTTGCGAGGGGTGACAACACCACTCGAGCAATGACCACAATCCTTGTAAAGTTGAACCACAAAGTCACTAAATAAATTAGTTTTTAATAAATAAAATGACACCAAAATGACAGAAAATACAATCAGTCGAACTAGAGTTATGAACTTTTAAAGTTTCAGGTAAAAATAGCACCAAGAAGCACAAATCGGCACTCATGGTTATCTGGTCATGTTGGACCGGGTCAAAGTCACAAGTTCAGGTTAACCGCGATGGAGCACAGGTTGTATACTGGGACCACGTTCTTCCCGCTGAAGAGTTTAACTTCTCAAAGTCCAAGCAACGAGCCTCGGCTGGCGATTCGTGTTGGCGTCATTATTGTCACGAAGAGTTGTCATCATTGGAGCTTTCTATTAGTGGTTGATGAGGGCGGTTGCTGTTTGGCATGAAGAGGAAGTCGCTGACGAAACTTCATATTGGTGGTAAATGCAGTTATCATTGTTCACGTGAGGAGCCTGCTTGCAGTCGCCAAAAGCCCCAAACTACTGGATTTTCACCTGGAGTGCAGATCTCTGTAGCTTTGAGGCAGAAAGAGCAAACTCAGATGCCAAGCCAAGGGGCCAGGACCTGGAGGACACCTCTTAGGGATCAGTAATCACTCCAGCAGAGACCAGTAGCAGTGCTCAGCAGTTCCAGGTGGTGCTGGTGAGCTGGACATATGCAGGGAGGCCTCTGGAAGCTTGATGTGTCCCTGTAGCTCAAACAAGAGGTCAACCAGCTAACCTTTGGAGTCACTTGTGGAAGTCCTGGGTTCAGGGCTAGCAGATCCAGTTTTCCATCTTCAGAGAAAAGGGCAGTCCTTCTTTATCTTCCACAGGTCCAGGCGTATTCTGAAGGTGCCATATTTATACTAGTGCCAGTGGAGGAAATAGCAATTTAATATCTGACTTTACCATTAAAGAGGATTTCAAATTACAATTCAAATCAGTGAAATAAGTATTTCTCTCTCTGCTGCCAAACTGAAGTTATCACTTATTAAGTGTAGTAGGATAACCCAGTGTTAATCTACCAAAGAGGAAGCCTTTCCACAGTGAAGAACAACTATAGGAGTTTTGTCACTCTCAGGATATATAAAACTTAAAATGCACCCTGCCCAAAGAGCTGTTAGGGCCTACCTTAGGGGCGATTTATAAGTATTAGGAAGAAATGTTTAGGCCTGGCAAAAGGGATATTTTGGCAGGTCGAGCTGACAGTTAGAACTGTAGTACAGGCTGCAGTGACTGGATGAGATCTGTTTTACAGGGCTACTTTAGTGGGTGGCACAATGAGTGCTGAAGTCCAATAGTAGCATTTAATTTATAGGCCCTGGGTACATGTAGTACGATTTTACTAGGGACTTATAAATTAATTAAAAGTACCAATCGGGTGTAGGCCAATTTGACCATGTTTAAGGGAGAGAGCACAAACACTGTACCACTGATAAGCAGGATTAAAAGAGCACAAAGTCCTAAACCCAACAAAAATGGATTCAAAAAAGGAAGGCAAAAATCTGGGGTGACCCTATAGAAAGCACTCGGTCCAACAGATGTCTAGTCTTGTCAATCCACCCTATATCCTGTTTTAAGTTGATATGGTTGACCATTCTGTGGAGTCCATTCGTGTCAGTGGCTTTGGCAGGACAAAAAAGATTCAATGTGTTTCTGCCCTACTTGGACAGCGTATATATGTGCATGTGACAGGGTGTACAAAAAAAACCACAGTATCTTTCACTGTTTTTGTTTTGTTTTATGAAGATTGCATCTGAAATTACCCATGAAATATATCAGATGACATGTGTGGAGATATAACCAAATCTACTGTTATCTGGCATTGTTTTTCACAAACAAAAATGCAAACACGAGTGGAGAAACACTGTTCATTCACTGCTACTGTACTTGCAACATGACATATACAGTTTGTGTTGCTATCTTACTTAGAGTAAATTTTCTCAGTACCACATAGGTAGAAACAGTGGGTTATCTACAGATAAGTAATATATCAATGGAAAGATACTCCTTCAAACTCCTGCAACCTACTATGTGAAGGGTTGTTATCTGCCACCAATGTGGCTGCCACCAATTCAGTTATTATCTGCCACCAAGTTTGTCCTCCATCTCTTGCATGTTATTGTAATGTGTTCAGATGACACTATTTAAACCATATTGTAGCACCGAGAGGCGCCGAGATCACCTTTCCTCTGGGTCATGTGTCATGCATGGAGTATATGTGACGGCAGTACGTTGACATCGACTTGATGTTTGTCATCTCTGGCTTATGTATCATGTTTATCGCTGTTCCCCCTTGTTTTGTAAACATACACACTAAAGGGATCCTCTGGATGGCAAAGATTCTAATGGTTACATTGAGCATATATGATTGGAAGTAATAGTATTCAAAATAGTAATAAACTTAAGACCCATCATTTTCTGTTTCTTTGGGATTCAAGCCATTATTAGTAAGACCTTGTGGATATTTCAAAAACATTGATTTCCTAGTCCCAGTGAACAGATCATCAATATAGCTTACCCTGATAACAACACAAATAACTTTTTTTTAAACTTTTGTGATTGGTCCAAAAATAGCCATTTAAAATCTGCGGGTTAAAGATGCTGTACAAGAGTAGAGTAAAGATAAGTTTAAGGCCTAAGGCAGTTTTAGAGAGAATGATACTGGTGAGAATTAGATTAAGGTTAAATTTGAAGGTTAGAATTCAGTTTGGGGTTTTGGTTAGCTATAGGATTAGAGTTAGGGATAAGGTTAGGGTTAGGGATAGGGTTTGTGTTAGGGTTAACAATAGGGTTGGGAAATACACTTTCATTGTACAGGACCCCATTATAGCGTTGTTATCTTAGGATCCAACAGTTATTCAAAACTTTGTTGTTGAGTTTTATCTACTGTGATTTTTTTGTAAAGTTATTTCCCATTATATATATCTTACTTATATTTCGGCCATAGACCATAAAAAGTTTCACAATAAAACAAGATTTTTCAAATATTCAACATCCAACTATACCATAAGCATTCAAGGCATTTCTGTTTGCATTTCAACCCAAGTGTTCAGACCAGGGAAATAAATGCCGGTCCATGAATCTATCAATAAATCATTGGAGGAGGCCATACTTTGCGATGAGGAAAAGTGAACACTTTAAAATGAGTAGTATCTAAAAATCAATCAAACAATATGTAGAGTATTCATAGTCAAGCTGTCATCAATCTCAGTACAAAGGTCATAATGAGAAAAGAATGTGTTTTTCACTACAATATCACAATCTAAGCCCCATCTTACTCATGTGTATAAAATCGGTTGGAGCAATATTGAAAACAGTATAAAGTATTTGCAATAAAAATTAGCATGATTCACAGTGCAAATTTCAAACGGAGCAACGCATTATTCACTACAACATCACAGCTTTATCCTCATCTTGCTTCGTAAAAATCCTACTGCTAGCAGGTATTTAGATGTAGCAAATATTACATACAGTACTGTATTGTATTTGAACACCCTTAGGGCATCTTGGTGTTTCCTGAATCCCAGCCTATTGCACAAAGGGCAAATCTATTGCTTCGTTACCCTAGCATATGCTGGGCAAAAAAAGATGATATGCGCAGTGTTTTCAGTAAGACCTAAAGTGCAGGTTCTCTCTCCCTGGATTTCCTAGCTTGCGGTATGGCTTTTAATCTGGAGAGTTTCGTACCTTAATTTCAGGTAAAAAATTCTCACTAGATGTGGCTGAATGTTGTCAAGAAACTCTTCAAAGCATAGGTTAGGTTAGGTTTAACTTTAGGAAATTGCATTGTTAATCTACCCAGATTGGGATCTCGATGAAGTACATTCAGGGCGTGTCCCCAGTAAATTCATTTCAGTGTGTTCTTAGAACTGTGTGCTAGCTTGTGTGACTCAGTCCAATATGAACAGAGGCCAAGTTCTATGAACCATTTCTTAACAAATCTAAGCCAAGGAATGGTTAGACATCTATCGATGGCTAGGAGTTCTTTAATGCCTTCTCTATAGACCGCTAATTCTGGCGTTGTTCGCAGCCTAATCCAATAAAGCACTGGGCGTAGTGCTGCGATTTGCCCTACATGTTTTATGTTTAAGTCATGAAACATTGGGATGAGCGGTGTTGCCAAGGGTATACCCAAGATTTTTCTCAAAAACTTGTTCTCCCTGTTTGTTGTTTGCTTAATATCACCATTCTCCCAAAGTTCTGATCCATAAAGGGCAGTTGTCTGTACTTAACATTTATAAATCTCCAGCGATGGTGTCATTGGTTTACTTGAGGATAGGCTATACTTTTTAAGGATGTCCCCGGAACCCTGTGCAGGTAGCAGTACAGAGTGGTTCATCTGTGTTTTCCATGTCAACTTTGAATCAAGTATACCTAAGTAGGTGAAGTTTGGGACATGCTCTAATTTCTGATTGTTCACCCTGAAATTACTTCTGAAATCCTTATGGGGATTTATGGGCATATACTTTGTTTTCCTAATATTTATTTCTAGGTCATTTCAATACATATTAAAATCATCCATTACATTTTGCAAGCCATTTGGCGTCTGCTAAATCAGGATAGTTTCATCTGCGAATAACAGTGCTGGGACCAAGTTCCCGCTGAGGTTAGGAGGATCGGTTTTGGGTGGCAGATTGGTAACCTGAATATAAGTTGGTGAAATGTTCAGCCCAGGCCGCAGGATCCAAGTGGTGATCAGAGTGGGCTACTTGGTCCTTATCACCAAGCGCAACTATTTTCCATAATTCTGTCTATTGTTAGATTTTGCAGACTGGAGAAGATCCGTCCAACTGGCTTCCGCCTTCTTTTTTGTCATGGCCACTGTTTTCCTATAGCTATCCCTAGCCCGCCTTATTAGTTGGGTGATTCCATGTTTAAGGTTCTCGAGTAAGAGTTTTTTGGCCCTCTTACAATCCCGGGTTGTACCAAGGATTATCTTTTGATTTAATCTTATGATTTTGATTAGAATTCTTTCTAGTGGATCTGGTGAGAGGAGGTTCTAGCTTTGTGACCAACAATTGGTGCATTGCAATTAATGGGGTTCCTCTTGTTTCCACATAGGGACCTACTACCTCAGCAAATGCCTTATAAATGTTGGTCATAGTCTCTATATTATCTGTAATGTGAGGCCATTTGACCACTCTATGGTTATTTCCTATTAGGGGCTTGGTTTTTGGCGAGCTTATTTTAGATAACTGGCTAGCCTATTACTTCTAGGCAGAGAGGACGATGGTCACTGTCATCTCTTGCATCTATCTTGAAGCTCAAAATCCTACTCGAGCTGTGCCTGCTGTGCATAATGTAGTCTATTCTAGATTGCAAGCTACCCCATTTAAATGTATATATGGAGCAATTATCATCCCCATTATTGGTCACCCTTCCATTGCATGCCCTTAGGTGGTGTTCTATGGTAAACTGCTTTATCTGTATTGCAGCGTTAGTACATGGTTTTGACAGTCCAGCTTCTAGCTTGGGCAAACCCTTGGCCATATCCTCTTCCTCTGTTAACATTTCTGGGTCATTTAGAGGTTAGTATGTACTGTTAAAATCACTGCATACGATTACTGTGTCATGTGGATTTACACAGTCAAGGGTACTACCTAGAAAGACAATAATCTTTTAATTTAAAGTTTTGCCAAACTGGTCAATTATAGACATTAAATAAGTACAATGGAGAACTCTGTTGGCTTGTTGTCTGTGCTGCATGCACTATGACATCTCTTCAATGTGCTGGTGCCGGTTGTTGATGTACAGCCTGCATTGTATAAAAAGAAGTAATCTTCTTTTTAGATGGTACCTTCTGTTTTCTTGTCGCTCGCTCTAACATTGTCTCAACCTCTTCTATGAGGGTATCTATTTCAGATATTGTGCAATTCCCACCCACACTTTTATTTAATTTAGGTGTTTTGCCCAATCCCATGGGTGTCTCTGTTGCCTTTCGTTCCCCCATACTTTGTAAGGATTTTGCTACCTTGTATATAGAAGTTTATTCTGTTATGTTTATAGGGTATGCGACAAGGGTAAGTACACTTACTAAGAAAAAAAAGGGGAGGGAGAAAAGAGGAGGGAATATGGGATATCTAACAACCCCTTGTTATCACCCTTTTGTGATGATCCCAGCCAGTCCAACTCTAGCATTCCGGCTACCTGCCTTTTTTTGTATTAAATTATGGCACAGTACGTTCTTGCAGTTTCTATGTTCATTCAACTGGTAAACTGGTGCTGTGGGGAACAGGTAAGAAGAGGGGTCATTTTTAACTACGTCGGGTTCAAGGTCCAAGGCTCGCAGCAAGATCAAAAAGCCAAGAAAGTGGGCCCAACCCAGCCTCCTCCGGGCTGTGACAGGCATGGATGGGCCACCCTTGGCCCTGGTGCAGCCCGCATGCGTCCCGCACTGTGGGGTTCGAAGCATCGCTTTATGCACGTTGACCATGCCTCCTCCCTAAGCAACTGTGCTCACCAGTGACCGTTGGACCCTGGGACACTGAGTCCCACCAGGGTGTTTGCTGGCAGTAGGGCAAGAATTCGGCAAGAGTGTCCAACAGTGGGGTCACTCTCTGTATCACATAGATCCCTAATTATGTCCTCCAGATCAAAGGAACCCTGGCTCCTCGACAGAGGGGGGGCAATCCGTGTGATTCCTGCCCTCTAGAGGCCCAGTCCCTCAGGGTACTTTGGTCCCGGATCCCAGTGCAAAACACCACTGGCGGTAAAGTCCCTCAGGGCACCCGATGTCAGAGAGAGAAGGAGGTGGTCCCACTCATTCTGTTCCCAGGGGCCTGGCCCACGGTGAAGACTCACCCGGGGCTCCAAGGTGAAAGGTAGGCCCAGCCGGCTCCGAGCCAAGGTATGCAGAATCCATTCAGGGAAAGGCGCCAAGACTACCCCCGCCTATCCCTGTGAACACGTACGGCAATCTGCCCTTCCCATTCGGGGTACAACTCCAGCCATGCAGGCAGCTCCCATGCTCAAAACCATGGCCCAGAGGCACCCGTCATAAGGTCCGTTTACTGCATTCCATGCTGTTCCAATGCCGGCTAAGGATTCCTCAAAGGGCGTCAAGCACTCCACGCTGGCGGTGGTATCCCTGGAGTTTGGCACCCCCTGGTCCCCTGAGGAAGGGGACTGCAGCTCGCAGCTCACAGACCCTGCCGATTTCTCTGCTTGGCGTCTCCAGGCCCACAGCGCAATGCCTCCAATCCCATTAATACATTTCTCTCTAGCAGATTCTCTAAAAAGGTTGTTCTCTATAAAATATTGTTTGTAATGATATAGGGCCTGATTACCTGATTAAGAGTTTGGAAAACAGTGGACTCTTCCACAAATTTGCAGAACTCCTTGTCCACCAAGCTGACAGTCTGCCAACTCTATTAGGAGTTTGGTGGACCGTCAGAAGGCTTACACCAAAGGCCCAACAGAATTGTACCGCCAGTATAAGTATTTCAGACTGACCAGCCTATTTAGGACAAACAGTTTGATGTACTTTTTTTTTCTCTTCACGTCCATCAGAAAAAGCCTTGTGGTTCCTAACAGAAAAAGAAAATATGACCCCCACACCCTGGACGAAAACTCACACGGTGTCAGGGCCATTAGTTTTGTGTTTTACAAAACCAAACTCCGACTTTAGGAGTTTGATTTTATAAAACAAAATGTTTGCTCAGCGGCTGCATGAAACATGGAAGGCACTCAGCAGTTTTCAAATGGCTTCAGAGGAGCCACAATAGCATAGAGATCTCCAGCAGGGATCTTTAGAAATAGTGGGAGGTATTAGAAGTTATTGCCTTCGCTCCCCTGGCAGATGCTGGGCCGCCCGCCAATCTCTAAAAAAAAGGCAATAGTCCCTCCCTCTTGAAATAAAATAATCATTGGCAGTTCCTATCTATGAATGTACATAACAAAACTTATATATCACAAACCTGGCTAGGACATAATGGAGCTCCATTTTCAGGTGATCTAAACTCTCACTCCGATGAGGACTATACCAAATTTTGGGCCATATTATCAAGGAACGGCGATAACATTATCACCGCTTTAGCGGCAGGAAACTGCCACTAAAGCGGCGATAATGGGCTTGATAATATGCCCTTGTGAATTCCCATAGAAGCCCAGGTTCTGGTGTGAACCTGATCTTTTATGGGAATTCACAAGGGCATATTATCAAGCCCATTATCGCCACTTAAGCGGTAGTTTCCTGCCGCTAAAGCGGCGATAATGTTATCGCCGTTCCTTGATAATATGGCCCTTTATTTTATGCTGCAAGTACTTCTCAGGGTGAACATCTAATACCCTGTTATGGAGTCTGTTCTTGTCCCTGTCTCCTGGTTTATGATGACATGGTTGTTTTCTGCATTCGTAACATAATGCTATTTGTAATTCCTTCATACTAAATGCAAAAATGTCTTATAACTTCCGGTAAAAGCCATGATAAACAAATGGACAAATAAATAAATACATGAATTAATATGGTAATTCATGCACTAATTAATAAATAATCACGCCAAGTGTATTGCACACATCTCTGGAAGATGCACATTATCAAATATGACTTGAGAATAGACAAAGTCACTCTTACAAGAATTTAGATGCACACAACTTTTGAATTTCAGGGGCCTCTTCTCTAACTCATATTCCTTCTTTCCCTCTGGCCACCAGGTAATATTTTATATTGGTTTTGTTGTAGTTTACTCTCTGCAATGTACTCTAATGCCACCTTTTGTTACACTCATCTGAAAGAAAAGAAAATGGCCTTACAATAGAGTACATTAGGGGTCTTTTAGAGTTTGGCACAGTCGGAGTCCTGCCAGAATTTAGCAGGGCTCCCACTCCACCAAGCTCACAGCTTTCTTGTTCCATTTAGAGGTGGTACACTGCTGAACGACCTCTGTTGAAGCATCCACCTTATGGTAGGTGTTTATTTATTCACCACAGGGCCACCGCTTTTAGCATATCAAGAAGCCCATGCTCTTTGATTCATCTGGGGGCCTACAGATTTTCTATGCGAGGGTCGGCCATGGCAGATCCAGGCAGGAAAAGATAAACAACGGCCCCACAGAAGGAGAGAAAACACACCCTATGTCAGGAACTTTGGGTTTTTTTCTGAAACATAACCTGCTTTAGAGATTTGTTATGAGAAATAGAAAAGAATGCCAAGTAGGCTGTTATGGCTTGGTGGGCTGCCCAGCATTATTTTCTGATAGAAGGGCTTTAACATTGTTGGTGGAAGCCCTTTCATCAGAAATAAAGTGTTACTGTTGTATTTATCTCTTCTTAGGGGTGGAGGGTCTGCTGCAGGTTGGGTGGAGGTGAGCCAACCCCTCTCCAGTGGCTTCAGCAGGCCCTTAGCCAAAGATCCCCAAGGTTTAGGCTAATTGAATATATATAGACCTGCTAGCTCACAGTGCCACAATAAGTACCACTGAGCCTAGTAAGGTAACACATCCTTTGGGCAACCTCAGAATATGACAACCCTGACTGCCCAAGGAATTGTAGTAACAGATCTAGAACCTTTTTGCTCAGTCACTCATGCTCTCTCAGAAAGATACACCTGAAATAATCAAAGGGGCGTTTTCAATATTTATTAAACCACTGTCATTCTTGTATAAAATATATGTGCTGCAATGATTATTAGACAGAAACAGATAAAAGTGATTAGCAATATTAAGAACAGTGAAAAGGATAAATGATTCCACCACTGTGCTAAAACAGTGTGTGTGTATATATATATTCACTGAAAAAACCATAGGTTTCACACATGTTATAGTTAGCTGGACATTTCTCTCATACAAAACCAATGAAATTCCCCCGTTATAGTTAGTTCAGCTAACTATAACTCGCGCGCCCGCAATGCACTGCTGATGACATCACATATTACATCACTCATGACATGGTCAGTGACATCACTCATGACATCACTGATGACATCTCAAATGACATCACTCATGACATCACTGATGACATCATCCAGTGAATGTCTGTTTTTCTGAAAATTAAATATGTTTTATATATGTATATCTCAAGGTTGATGGAAGAATAAATGGGTATATAAGTGTCTAAATGGATGATTTGTTTTTGAAAAATTGATTGTGTAACTGACTGATTAAGTGTATCATAGTGAATACATGGCTTAGTGAGTAATGTTTAAATATGTAAATATCTGTATCAGTCTCTCACTTTGTGTATAAGTGGCTGCATGGGTTGGTGAGTAGCTACATGGGTGTCTATATAGGTTATTAGTTGGTTTTTTGAGTATCAGTCTGAGTGTCTGCATGGTTCGGTGGGGGGTATTACGTAGTGCATAGGTGCATGAATGAGTGACTCACTGTTTGTATGTGTTGAACACAGCATGTGTGCAGGACTGTATGGGTGGATGAGTGTGTGTATGGTTGTGTTAGTGAGTGAATGACTGTTTCAATAGTGTCTTTATGAGTAACTACATATGTTTTAAACTAGAATATGTGTCACTATCGGTGTATATAAGTGAGTATATGTGAGAGTGAGAGATTGAAAGAGTTCCTGTATGAATAAGTATGTGTTTCTATAAGTGATTGTTTAAAAGACTAAGTATGTGTAAGTTTCCATAGAAGTAAGTGTGGTGGTGTGTGTATAACTGTATATGCAAGTAAATGTATGTTTGATTCTTTATTAGCATGAGTGACTATGTGTGTGAGTAACTCTATGGATGAGTGGCATTGTGCAACAGGATGTATAGGTGTATAAGTATATATGATGAGTGAGTACATGTATGAGTGACTGTATATGACTGTTGATGAATGAGTGGATGTGTATGTGGATCTTAGAATTACTGAAGAGGTTGTTGTAACTGGTATTGGTATGTCGATTGTTTTGAATGTGTGTATCAAAGGTTATATTAGGGGGAGAGGAGGTCTGCCACTCTACCACAATGATGATGTCATCAGTGATGTCATGAGTGAAAGTGCACAGCAGACAGCAGAACACAGGCTGCATGCAGTGAAACCGCACAGGCTGAAATGATAAGAACCAATGCCTATTTAATGCCTGAAGCAAAGGTGGGCCGAAACGTTGTACCATGCATTGACGGCACAGAAGCACATGTAGTAGTGCCAGTTACCTTTGATCTCGAGAGGGGACATCAATTGCAGGGCAGAAAAAATAAAATCACAGTCCCGACAATCAGGAACAGGACCAGCGGAAGGCCTCCAAAGATTCTTCTGAGCACGGGGTGAATGAATGATGAAAAGACCCTGAAGACTGTCTAGAAGGTACTAATCAAACCAGAGCCTAGGCTTGTAAAAAAGTGTGCTACCGTCGCAGTATGAGACATATTAAAATGAGGTGCACAAATTCTCAAAAATGTTGTGGGAAATTAGTGCGGAGTAGCAACTTTATCTCCGAAGGGGATCTAGCAACTTGAAGATCAAACGTCTCATTTGGAGATGTTAAGGCCACATCTTTCTGAAACAGTAAGGCTTTAAGTCTGCTAAGGGCATCAGGGTGCATGTTCGAAAGCTTTATCAAAGGCCAAAGCTTCGCCTCCCTAAATGTACGGGCAGGTGAAAAAAAACAAATCACTGACAGAATACCGAGGAGAAGAATATTGAGCTGCCAGAATATCGAGGTAAAGATATCGAGTGACAAAATATCGACTTCCTATCTACAAACAGGTAAGTACAAAAATATTGAATCCTAAATATCGTTGTCAATAATATAGTTTGCTAAAATATCGACTTTTTTAAATGTCAAAAAAGTAATATAAAATTAATTAAATAATAAATATAATTAAGTAAAACATACTTAAAAATAATTAAAAAACGTTAAAATCAATGAATAATAAATGTAATGTAAAAAATAAACATGCATTTTTATTTTTTATTATCTATATTAACTTAATAATATTAAAAAAGAATTAATATTTTTAAATATAAAATGTTAAAAACATAATTTAAAATATAATTATATATATATATATATTCAAACAAAAGGATTGCCGCTCCGAACGGTTGCACTCGCTGGAGGTCTGGCCACGGGCAGGGCTGCTCCTTCAAAACATCTCCCCACATATACGCGCCGCCTACGCGTTTCGGGATGTCTCCCTTCCTCTGGGCAGCATACACATAAAATGAGGAACACCAGCAGTTTGAGAAGGAAATCCCACTTTTATTTTCAAAATAACCCTGATAGGAATCAGGTGAGTAATGAAGCAAAGCATAGTGGGATTTGAAGTCCTTTGAAATTTACATATCCATGTGGGCGCCAGCGTCCCCATAGTGAAAATAGCTCGTGGGACAAACAAAGTTCGAGGAGCTTCCCTGAATTACAAACGACCCCTCCAGCTCCGCAATGCTTAGGAAGTCCGTAGCTGCAGAACCACATGGGTCTCGTGGTGGTGCAAACCGTGACCTGGGCTTGGTCACACAAATTCAAACAAAAGGATTGCCGCTCCGAATGGTTGCACTCGCTGGAGGTCTGGCCACGGGCAGGGCTGCTCCTTCAAAACATCTCCCCACATATACGCGCCGCCTACGCATTTCGGGATGTCTCCCTTCCTCTGGGCAGCATACACATAAAATGAGGAACACCAGCAGTTTGAGAAGGAAATCCCACTTTTATTTTCAAAATAACCCTGATAGGAATCAGGTGAGTAATGAAGCAAAGCATAGTGGGATTTGAAGTCCTTTGAAATTTACATATCCATGTGGGTGCCAGCGTCCCCATAGTGAAAATAGCTCGTGGGACAAACAAAGTTCGAGGAGCTTCCCTGAATTACAAACGACCCCTCCAGCTCCGCAATGCTTAGGAAGTCCGTATCTGCAGAACCACATGGGTCTCGTGGTGGTGCAAACCGTGACCTGGGCTTGGTCACACAAATTCAAACAAAAGGATTGCCGCTCCGAATGGTATATATATATATATTCACTGAAAAAACCATAGGTTTCACACATGTTATAGTTAGCGGAAATTTTACTGATAAAAAAACAGTGAAATTCCCCCGTTATAGTTAGTGCAGGCAACTATAACTCACGCGACCGCAATCCTCTGCTGATGCTAATACTGTATTTAGACACTTATTTGCCCATGTCTTCTTCCATACATTTTTAGCTATACATATATTACAAATATTTTTTTTTCATAAAGACACATATGTCATCAGCAGAAGATTGCGGTCGCGTGAGTTATAGTTGCCTGCACTAACTATAACGGGGGAATTTCACTGGTTTTTTATCAGTAAAATTTCCGCTAACTATAACATGTGTGAAACCTATGGTTTTTTCAGTGAATTTGCAAGGTTTTTTAAATGCTAATTCCTAACTATAACGTGTGTGAAACCTATGGTTTTTTCAGTGAATTTGTACGTTTTTTTAAATGCTAAGTTACTTTACGCCATTCGTGGCGTGCGCGCCCACTTAACGCAGTTCGTTCCGTGCGCGCACGGTGCGCTTCGCGCACCGTGCGCGCACAGTAAGCACGCGGTGCTTACTGTGCTTACGGTGCTTATAAGCCATGCACAAATGGTGCCCTTCGGGCACCATTTGCACACGGGGTGGAGAGAGTGTGGATAATTTTTTCTTTGATTATTTTTGTTAACAATATTGTGGTTTTTCACACTACTGATAAGCTCTGCACATTTGGTGGCCTGCGGCCACCAAAAGCACAGGGGGTGGGGAGAGTGTGGATAGTGTTTTTTTTTTTACATTTTTTACCGTACGCGTACGGTAAGCGTAATCGGCGAAATTAGCGAAAAAATAAAAATGGCTTTTTTGGCCTTGGGGGGTCTTGGGGGACTCCCTCATCATGGCTATGTGTGTGTGAGCTGTCAAAACAGCTCCTTTACATGTGTATTGGTTTTATTTAACAACCTAACTCTCA
Source organism: Triturus cristatus (assembly GCF_964204655.1). Classification (NCBI taxonomy): domain Eukaryota; kingdom Metazoa; phylum Chordata; class Amphibia; order Caudata; family Salamandridae; genus Triturus; species Triturus cristatus. Next base: position 723,327,386 of record NC_140591.1, read on the forward strand.
GTGCGAGAGAGAAAATGGCGGCCGCCGCTTCCTGGTTTCGGCCGATTCGAATGTTTACTAAGATCTAAGAGCCAATCAGAATCGCGCTCGCGCACGCCACCGTACGCGTACGGTAAGCTTACGGTAAGCGTACCGTAAGCTGGCTCAGATATATATATTGATTTAAAGGCTATTTTCTCAGAATCTACTGAACAGATTTACACCAAACCTACAAAAGGCACTTCCTTGACCTGAGGACTACCTCTCTGCCAAATTTCAAGTAATTCTGTTCAGCCGTTCGGGCTGTAGCCCTGTCTAAAGGTCCTATGGAAAAATGCATGGGAAAAACGCGTTTTGGGACCCCCCTTTTATCTCAGCCCCCGCTTGACGAATCCTCCCGAGACTTTCAGGGTAGGAGCGGAGCGTAGCGCCTCACCTATTTTGAGAAATTCGCGAGGATTCGTCAACCGGCGCCAAAGTTATTCAAAATAGAATGTTGCGGATTTCCTATGGAAAAGGGGTCCTAACTATAACTACCTACTGGCGACCGCCAGTAGGTAATATATATATATATATATATATATATTACCTACTGGCAGTCGCCAGTAGGTAGTTATAGTTAGGACCCTCTTACCATAGGAAATCCGCAACATTCTATTTGGAATAACTTTGGCGCCGGTCGACGAATCCTCGCGAAATTTACAAAATAGGTGGGGTGCTACGCTCCGCTCCTACCCTGAAAGTCTCGGGGGATTCGTCAAGCGGGGGCTGAGATAAAAGGGGGGTCCCAAAACGCGTTTTTCCCATGCATTTTTCCATAGGACCTTTAGACACAGCTACAGCCCGAACGGCTGAACAGAGTTACTTGAAATTTGGCAGAGAGGTAGTCCTCAGGTCAAGGAAGTGCCTTTTGTAGGTCTGGTGTAAATATGTTCAGTAGTTCCTGAGAAAATAGCATTTAAATCAATATATATATCTGAGCCAGCTTACGGTGCGCTTACCGTGCGCTTTAAAATGAATGAAAAATTAAAAGTTTATCATTCACAACGAAGCGCATAATATGTCCTCCATGTGCGCACGGTGCGCGAAGCGCATCGTGCGTACATGGCCCATCCACGGCACTAACTGCGTAAAGTAACTTAGCATTTAAAAAAACGTACAAATTCACTGAAAAAACCATAGGTTTCACACACGTTATAGTTAGGAATTAGCATTTAAAAAACCTTGCAAATTCAGTGAAAAAACCATAGGTTTCACACATGTTATAGTTAGCTGGACATTTTACTGATAAAAAACCAATGAAATTCCCCCGTTATAGTTAGTGCAGGCAACTATAACTCACGCGACCGCAATCCTCTGCTGATGACATATGTGTCTTTATGAAAAAAAAATATTTGTAATATATGTATAGCTAAAATTTAATGGAAGAAGACATGGGCAAATAATTGTCTAAATACAGTATTAGCATCAGCAGAGGATTGCGGTCGCGTGAGTTATAGTTGCCTGCACTAACTATAACGGGGGAATTTCATTGGTTTTTTTCACTGAATTTGCAAGGTTTTTTAAATGCTAATTCCTAACTATAACGTGTGTGAAACCTATTATCTACTGGCGGTCGCCAGTAAATAGTTATAGTTAGGACCGTGTTTCCATAGGAAATCCGCAACATTCTATTTGGAATAACTTTGGCGCCGGTTGACGAATCTTTGCGAAATGTTCAAAATAGGTGGGGCGCTCCGCTCCGCTCCTGAAAATCTCAGGGGATTCGTCAAGCGGGGGCTGAGAAAAAAGGGGGGTCCCAAAACGCTTTTTCCCCATGCAATTTTCCATAGGGACCTTTAGTCCAAGGTACAGCCCGAACGGCTGAACAGAATTACTTGGAATTTGGCAGAGAGGTAGTCCTCAGCTCAGGGATGTGCCTTTTGCATATATGGAGTCAATCTGTTCAGTAGTTCCTGAGAAAATCAAAAGTAAAATCATATATATATGTGGGCGGAGCCTAACCTCACATCTCATCCTGAGATCTGATTGGCTGTCAGCACTTCATCCAAGAAGTGTTGGCAGCCATCTTGGGACCAATATACATGATAGCACCTCATTAAAAAGCATTGCAGTTAATAGAAGGTTTTAAGACTTTAGTTACATTATAAATCATTTGTTGATGGTACCATACTCATTTTAGGAATTGTGGTATTTTCTAAGGTGATTTCACCATATGAAAAAGCTTTCTGCTGGGATATCATGATTGAGAGAAAAATATTTTCTCATGCTTTTCCCACAGAGGTTTGGAAGGTGATCTATAAGCTAAACTGAGAGCTTATTTTCTGTAAATTCACATTATCTTTCTCAGTCATGTGAGAATGAAGTCTGACATTCTCAGTAAAACATGTACATCCAACAAGGGCAGAGACTGTCAGTTGATTCCTTTGTGTTCTACTGCAGCTTCCCAGAGTGTTCCAAAGAACATCTAGAGCGCTAACAGTCCTACTTATGATAAACGTATGGCACACCTGAAGGCATCTTGCTTGGATTAAAGTGGTAACTCTTAAAACATTTAATTTAAAAAGGAACAAAATGAGGGGGTTCATTTTTCCATAAAAAGTATGATTAGTGCTGCAGAAAGAAAAATTAGGGCACATTTTGAGTGACTTCTCAAATCCTCTTCTATTTCATTAAAAAATTCTGACATGCAGACTGAAACATGCACTTTCAATACCAGCAGCAGTTTTCCCTGGTGAGCAGTAGCTTTACTACAGTGATCTAATGAGCAAAAAGAGTGCTAACATTCTGAATTTATGGCAAATGTGTGACACATCTGAATGCCTTCTTGATGGAATCAAAGTAAAAAACTGAAAGTATTTCCTACTGAGGAGACTGCAGTAAATGAGGAAATTAGGAAACTTCATAACAAATAAGTCTCCCAAGATGGCCACCAGTGACAAAAGAACCCAAATGTAGCCCAAATATCACCCAGATGTAGCCCAAGTATAGCCCAATGACAGAATGTCCCAGAGTGTTCTTAACCCGTTCAACGCTTGTGACGGAGCGGTTCCGTCACGTGCGTCGGTTGCGCTGTGCGCATGACTGAACCGCTCCGTCATGGCCCCGCCCGCGCACGGAATCTTCAGCGCGGCGCGGAAATCCGCGCCGCGCTGAAGGGGTTAAAAACAGCTAGAGCGCTTACTGTCTTCATTATGACAAAAGTATGGCACACCTGAAGCCATCTTGATTGGAATAAACTGGTAACACTTAAAACATTTAATTTAAAAAGGAACACAATGAGGGGGTTCATTTTGCCATAGAAATTATGATTAATGCTGAAGAAAGAAAATGAGGGCACATTTTGAGTGACTTCTCAAATCCTCTTCTATTTCATTAAAAAATTCTGACATGCAGACTGAAACATGCACTTTTAATACCAGGAGCAGACTTCCATGGTGAACAGTAGTTTTACTGCAGTGATCTAATGAGCAACTAGAGTGCTCACATTCAGAATTTATGGAAAATGTGTGACATATCTGAATACCTTCATGATGGAATCAAAGTAAAAAACTGAAAGCATTTCCTACTGAGGAGACTGCAGTACATGAGGAAATTAGGAAACTTCATAACAAATAAATCTCCCAAGATAGCCACCGGAGACAAAAGAGCCCAAATGTAGCCCAAAATCACCCAGATGTAGCCCAAATATAGCCCAATGACAGAAGTGTGCAAAAAACTTATTATTTTGTGTTTTTGCAGTGTTGTATAGTGCAGACTTGTCAGGTATTGGAGTGCTTTACATGAGCATTGGTTACATCACACAAGAACAAATTCATTTTGGTTGTAGACATGGGGAGACTAAGTGATTTGACCAGAATCACAGAATGTCGAGCTGAAGCAGAAACTCCAACCTGGTTCCCCAGTTGCAAAGTCTGCAGTTCTGGAAGTAACACCACATCCTCTCCCCTAAGTGCAACATTTAATCAAGTGGTCAACTGGATAAAAAAACATAAAGATAACAAATAATTTAAAAGTGCTTTGTCGCTATTTGAAAACTCAGAAAATATGTCCTTATTTTAGTCTTTTAGAGCACTAACCATAATTTTGATGCCAATAAGACCCTCTCATATATGTAATTTCTAAAGGAAATGCTCTAGGTATTACAGTTTTGATTACATCAAGATGACGTCAGGCGTTCCACACATTTGTAATAAATATAGAATGTTAGCAATCTAGTTGTTCATTAGGATACTGTTGAGAGGCAGAGGCCAGGGTCATGGACTCTGAAAATTGAAGGCAGGTAGGAGGGTGCAAAGGCAACAATTTAACCACACTGAGCAGGCAGGAAGGGCCGTGGCAGCACAACAGACTATGGAGGGCAGTGGAAAGGGGGGCAGGGGCAACAAACCAACAATACAGGACTTGCAAGAGAGGCTGTGGCAATGTAATAGACCATTGTGGGCAGAAGGAAGAGGCAGTGGTAGTACAACCATACATGCCAACAGACCCGATTCAGCCAGGAAACGTCCAATGTTTTTAAGCTCAAATGGGCTTTATTTGATCTGTCTCCTGTCTACAATCTCCTCTTTTTCAATGTAACTCAAAGGGGAAAATCAATACCCCAGTTTTTTTTCAAAATCTCCCTCTTACCAAGTTCAAAATGTTCGCAAATATGGTACATTGGATCATGGAAGGAAATGGGGTAGGGACATGGACTTGGATAACAGAGGACAGGAGGGACATGGAGAGGTGCACCAAACTGACCCTGCAGGGCAGGCATCAGGGTTTGCAGCAGCACAATACACCACACAGGGCATGCAGGACGGTAGTGCAGCACAACAATCCATAGAAAGCAAGAGGGAGGGGACAGGACCATGCACATGGACAACAGAGAACAGAGGGGCAAGAGGCAATGGTAGCTAGCTGACCATAATGGACAGACAGGAGAGAAAGCTGCAGCATAACAGACCATAAAGGGTAGGAGGGACGGATCAGGGGCATTACAATGGAACAGACAAGCAAGGAGGGAGGGAGTAGGGGTCTGCACATGTAAACAGAGGGCTGGGGGCAAGGGGGAAGGGCAGGAACAGCAAGATAGCCATGGAGGTCAGGCAGGATGGGCACTAGAAACAAGACACACCATGAAGAGCAACAGTGAGACTGTGATGGCATACACACAGACCATGGAGGGAAGGTGGGAGGGGGTCAGGGGCAGCTAACTGACCACACAGGGAAGGTGGGAGGGGCCATGGCAGCACAGAAGACCATGCATGGCAAGTGGGAGGGTTAGTGGCAGCACAATGGCTATGATGGGCAAGAAGGAGGGTGCAGGGGCATGCACAAAGGACGATGGAGGATAGAAGGGAGGGTCAGGACCTGTGCACAGACAAGAAAGTTCAGGGGAAGGGGCCTCACAACAGACCGCACAGGGCAGGCAGGAGGAGCAGTTGCAGCACAACAGACCAGGGAGGGGAAAAGGGTGTGGCAGTACAATGGACCATGTAGGACAGGAGGAAGAGGATAGGGGCATGGCATGTGGACAGGCAGGGTGGAGGTGGCAGGGACAGGTTACAGTCATCTGACAATGCTAGGCAGGTGGGAGGGGAGTGGCAGCTCAACAGAACACTCAGAGTAGATAGGAGTGGCAGGTCCATGGAACATGGTGGGCAAAAAGGATGGAGCAGGGGCATGCACAAAGACATCGGAGGGCAGGGGGAAGGAGAATAGGGGCAGCAAGCTAAGCACAGAGTTTAAGCAGGAGGTCAATGATGGGGCATAGAATTGGGCAATGGAGGGCAGGAGGAGTGGACTGGTACATCATACTAAATTGAGGGCAGTGGCAGCACATCAGACCATGCATGGCAGTAGGGAGGAGGCTAGTCCATGGATTCACACAACAGAGGATAGGGAGGAGGGGGATGGGGCAGCAAGCTAACTGTTCAGAGAAGGCGAGTATTAGGAACTTTATTGTTTTTAAAACGTGTGTCTGTGCGAACTACTTAAAATATGAACAAGTATGCAGCATAATCTCACTTTTATTCAGGAAGAAGAGGACGTTTGTGACTGTGACTCCGGGCTCACTTGGCAGAAACACCCCCTGACCCTCCACCCCCTATCGCAAAATGTAATGCCCGTGAAAAAGGTAGGTGAACACAGTGTTATATAGAACATAGTCCTGAGAGCACGATTGAAAATGAAAACTAGATATAGTGTATGGTATAAACTATGCACCAAAAAGTGTGATATAAGATGAACCGGGCGTGAAATATAATATGCAATACATTGTGTGCAGTGACAGATTCATTGGAGAGCGCGAGATAGCACAGGCACTAGCGCGTGCTATGCGATATGCGCCTTGGAGTGTAATATGCACAGGGCAGTGTTGTGTAACCTAACTAGTCTCTAAAGTTGTAATATAAAATATGTGCTGGGGAGTGTAACGTTGCATATGCACTGTGACAAAGATATGGATCCCAGATTGTAATATGTATGGCATAGCACTGTGCGTTATAACATAGGCATCGAGGAAGGCACGTTAGATGGGGCAATATAACCCGTGCGAAGACAAGTGTGGCATGACATATTCACGGGGTGGTGTTACAGTGCACATGGGCTAGAGAGTGTCATAGCATATGCACTAGCTAGTGGAATACAACACAGAGGTGTGTGGCACTCGGCAGGCACTGGTGGGTGTAACACAGCATTGGGCTCTGCCAGGAGTGCGCTGTGACTCTATAGTGATGTTCGTCCCCTTTCCTGAGAGTAAAATAAAAAGTATTACACATCCGGCAGTGGATGTGTGTTTTATTAACCGTGAGGGGGGTTTCTTGCATAGTTTTGGTCGAATTTTTGTCGAATCCCCTTTGAATGGCTTGGTGTGCATGTGTATTAAATGTGCCCGTCAATAGCTACCCATGTTTGTATAAATAAACGACAAGGGTGTCTACCGGGATTAGACACGGTAGGGCATCAGACATGTCAGAGCTTCACTAGTGGTGTAAATACATTCCACGTGGATTCATTGTATGCATAGTCGCCTTTTAATGAATATCACGCAAATCGTCATGGTGATAGGTACGTACGGTTTGTCCAGCATGTCCTAGGTGTGTCTATAAATATATATTTTTTAAAAATAATAAAAAACAGTGGCCGGCCCTGGGGATTGGGGTCAAAAAAATATAATTAGGAGACAGGCCCTGGGGGATGGGGTCATCAGGGCCAATAAATTAGAATAAGAAGGGGAACCACACAGCCCCCCTTCTTAAAAAATTAAAATAAATAAAAGACTGGCATCGTGCCGGAGGCCACGCCCCCACCTTGCAGCATTCTGCAAACGCGCCCCCTGACGAGTTGTAAGTTGGGGAATTAATTCCTCTTCAATACTGAGGGTCCCTGAGGGCCAACTAGCCCAACAGGCATCTCCAGTATGCGCCAGGGAGCTGCGCTGCAGACATGTGTTCTGAGGCCAAGCCCCTTTTTACACCTCTCTGCAACGCAGCTCTGTGGCGCTTACTGGAGGTACCTAGTGGTCTAATTTGACCCTAGGGACCCTTAGGATTCAAGGGGACTTAATCTCTCAACTTAGAACAGCCACAGGGCGCGTTTACACAGTGGTGAAGGGAGGGGACGGGGCCTGAGGTGACGTGTGCAAACACGCACTATGGCACGTTTTAAATTGGGGATATAATTTCCCTTCAATACTGAGGGCCCCTGGGGGCTAACTAGCCCACCAAATGCTTCCAGTAAGCGCCACTGAGCTGCACTGCAGAGAGGTGGTCCAGGCCGTGCCACTTTTTACACCTCTCTGCAACACAGCTCTGTGGCACTTACTGGAGGTACCTAGTGGGCTAGTTGGACCCTAGGGACCCTCAGGATTCAAATGAACTTAATCTCCCAACTAAAAACGGACACAGGGCGTGTTTACACAGTGGTGAAGGCCTGAGTTAACGTGTGCAAAAACGCCCTGTGGCCTGTTTTAAGAGGTAGTTTTAATCCCCCTGCCCTATTATCTACTAGGGGCTTACAGAGGAAGTCATGCTAATCACAGGGGGACCCCAACGCGTAATGTTCCCTAGTGTATGTAGGTGTTTTCACTGTATTCTAAGTGTCTTTTAGCATAGCACTGGCTCTAGGACTGGTTAGTCAGACTCAGTTACCACCAGTATCCGTCTGAAAAAGTTGAGGGTACAGGATGATTTTGCAACAAGGCTTCTTTCTGCTCTTCTTTTTGTTCTTTCTGCACGTTATCCTTCTTCCGGCACTTTTCTTCGTCTTTGAGGAATTCTGTTGCTTCTTTCTGCACTTCTTTTTTTTCTTTCTGTGTATTTTTTCTTCTTTCTTCACATGTCCTATCTCTGTAGGCATAGGTATAAATTAGCATTTAAAAAACCTTTGAAATTCACAGAAAAAACCATAGGTTTCAGGCACGTTATAGTTAGGAATTAGCATTTAAAAAACCTCAGACATTCACTAAAAAAACCATAGGTTTCAGGGGTGTTATAGTAAGCTGGGCTTTTCACTTGTACAAAACCATTGAAATTCCCCCGTTATAGTTAGTTCAGCTAACTATAACTCGCGCGCCCGCAATGCACTGCTGATGACGTCACATATTACACCACTCATGACATGGTCAGTGACATCACTCATGACATCACTGATGACATCTCAAATGACATCACTGATGACATCACTGATGACATCATCCTTGTGATAGAGTGGCAGACCTCCTCTCACCCTAATATAACCTTTGATACACACATTCAAAAATAGAGACTAACATTTTCAAAACAATGGACATACCAATACCAGTTACAACAACCTCTTCAGTAATTCTAAGATCCACATACACATCCACTCATTCACCAACAGTCCTATACAGTCACTCATACATGTACTCACTAATCATATGTACTCATACACCTATACATCCTGTTACACAATGCCACTCATCCATAGAGTTACTCACACACATAGTCACTCATGCTAATAAAGAATCAAACATACATTTACTTGCATATACAGTTATACACACACCACCACACTTACTTCTACGGAAACTTACACATACTTAGTCTTTTAAACAATCACTTATAGAAACACATACTTATTCATACAGGAACTCTTTCAATCTCTCACTCTCACATATATTCACTTATATACACCAATAGTCACATATACTAGTTTAAAACATATGTAGTTACTCATAAAGACACTATTGAGACAGTCATTAACTCACTAACACACCCATACACACACTCATCCACCCATACAGTCCTGCACACATGCTGTCTTCAACACATACAAACAGTGAGTCACTCATTCATGCACCTATGCACTACGTAATACCCCCCACCGAACCATGCAGACACTCAGACTGATACTCAAAAAACCAACTAATAACCTATATAGACACCCATGTAGCTACTCACCAACCCATGCAGCCACTTATACACAAAGTGAGAGACTGATACAGATATTTACATATTTAAACATTACTCACTAAGCCATGTATTCACTATGATACACTTAATCAGTCAGTTACACAATCAAGTTTTCAAAAACAAATCATCCATTTAGACACTTATATACCCATTTATTCTTCCATCGACCTTGAGATATACATATATAAAACATATTTAATTTTCAGAAAAACACACATTCACTGGATGATGTCATCAGTGATGTCATCAGTGATGTCATTTGAGATGTCATCAGTGATGTCATGAGTGATGTCACTGACCATGTCATGAGTGATGTAATATGTGACGTCATCAGCAGTGCATTGCGGGCGCGCGAGTTATAGTTAGCTGAACTAACTATAACGGGGGAATTTCAATGGTTTTGTACAAGTGAAAAGCCCAGCTTACTATAACACCCCTGAAACCTATGGTTTTTTTAGTGAATTTCTGAGGTTTTTTAAATGCTAATTCCTAACTATAACGTGCCTGAAACCTATGGTTTTTTCTGTGAATATATATATATATGAACCTATAATAAAAATATAAAAATAAATTATATATGATAAGTTAAAACATTTTTTTTTTTAAATTGTAATACTATTTTACTCTAGATTAAATAGAACAATACTGAAAACGTTGCATAGCGTTAAGGATAAAATTACTATTTCCACTCCAACAAGTGGTACAGTAGGGAAAGTGTTGGATAGCGGGTGGATAAAAATTACTATCCCCACTCCAGCGAGTGGAACAGTAGAGAAAGTGTTGGATAGCGGGTGGGTAAAAATTACTATTCCCACTCCAGGGGACGCAACAGTAGGGAAAGTGTTGGCTAGCGGGAGGGTAAAAATTACTGTTCCCACTCCAGCGAGTGCAACAGTAGGGAAAGTGTTGGATAGCAGGTGAGTAAAAATTACTATTCCCAATCCAGTGAGTGCAACATTAGGGAAAGTGTTGGATAGCGGGTGGGTTAAAATTACTATTCAAACTCCAGCGAGTGCAACAGTAGGGAAAGTGTTGGATAACGGGTGGGGATAATGTACTATTCCCACTCCACCAAGTGTAACAGTAGGGAAAGTGTTGTATAGCGGAAGGGTAAAAATTACTATTCCCACTCCAGTGAGTGCAACAGTAGGGAACGTGTTGGATAGCGGGTGGGTAAAAATTACTATTCCCACTCCAGCGAGTGCAACAGTAGGGAAAGTGTTGGATAGCGGGTGGATAAAAATTACTACTCCAGCAAATGCAACAGTATGGAAAGTGTTGGATAGTGGGAGGGTAAAAATTACTATTCCCACACCAGTGAGTGCAACAGTAGGGAAAGTGTTGGATAGCGGATGGGTAAAAATTACTCTTCCCACTCCAGTGAGTGCACCAGTAGGGAAAGTGTTGGATAGCGGGTGGGTAAAAAATACTATTCCCACTCCAGCGAGTGCAACAGTAGGGAAAGTGTTGGATAGCGGGAGGGTAAAAATTACTATTCCCACTCCAGCGAGTGCAACAGTAGGGAAAGTGTTGGATAGCGGGAGGGTAAAAATTACTATTCCCACTCCAGCTAATGCAACAGTAGGGAAAGTGTTGGATAGCGGGTGGGAATAATTTAATATTCCCACTCCACTAAGTGTAACAGTAGGGAAAGTGTTGGATAGCATAGGGGAATAATTTAGTATACCCACTCCTGCAATATAATTAGCATTAATTAATAAGTAATTATTTTTTGCAAAATTAATTTACCTCCCACCATTTTCCCCTATAAACGTCACCTACAATATTGCAAAATATTAATAAATTAACAGAATTAATTAACAATTAATTAATTAACTCATTACAATTCTCAATAAAATTAATATCCTTCAAATCTAAATTAATTCACACAATTAACACTATAAAATACCTTTTAATAAATATAATATAAAAAATAATAAAAATTACATTAAAACTAAAGTACTTCCTACCCTACTCCACTATCAATGCTCAATCCACTCCTAAAAAAAGTACACAATTAACATATTTACAAATTAAGTATTAATAATTAATATCTAATTGTTTACTGATTAATAAAACAATTAACACAATTACCAGTAAATTATTACTTGCTATTAATCAATTTATACTTAATTAATAATACATTAATTAACTTAATTAACAATAGAACTGATTAAATACTAAAGTATTAATTAATAAAATAATTATTTAATTAATTTCAATTAAATTACTTCCCACCCTATTCCCCTATAAACCCACAACCCGCTACGGAATTAAATTATGCAAAAATTAATTGACATAAAATTCATTACTTTTAAAAAATTCAAACATACATTACAAAAGTAATACATACTTTTAACACATATACTAACACTTAAAACACAAAACAATTCGATATTTTTAACAACTATATTATGACTGTCGATATTACTAACTTCGATACTATGAAAAACTATATTTCTTACCTGAATTTCGATATTCTGCACCACTATATTTTTGTAGGTCGATATTATGCCCACTCAATATTTAAAACTCGATATTTTGCCATATCGATATTTAAAATTCGATATTGTGACTGATTACCAAAAAAAAGTGTGTACAGCAAGTAACCACAGAGGAAACCATGACTGGATAGGCTATGCCCGGTCTCATACTGAAGCAAACAATGGACATCGTTTGGAAGTAGTCAGGGGTGAAGCTGTGACCTCTAGCTTGCTACCTGCTACTTCTGGCACTTCCTTTTTGACCCCTGGTCTCAGAGGAGGCAAAAGCTTTGCCCACTCTGATGCCAGGGTCACAGAGGAAGTGCAAGGAGTAGCAGGGAGCAAGCCAGTGGCCACAGCTGCGACTCCGGACTACTACTTAATGACGTCCATGGCAGCAATCCTGATTGTCAACATCAAATAACTTCCATTCTTGAGTAATCTGAAAGCCAGATGAATCATGGTTGCTGGGGATCCTTTCAAGTAGCAAGATAAGTTTGCTACGGACACGTTATAAGCCCCGTGGAGGGAAATTTCCTTGCACACTACGGAATCACGTAAAGCATTCTCGCAGCCAGATCCACTGAGACAAACTTCAGTTTTCTTATTCCGACACCGGAATTAAAAAGGTAATTCCCAATACTCATGTACATACCCTTCCCCTAACGCTTCATATCTGCCCACTTTGTAGTATTCTAATGAGTATTGTAAATAGAATGTCTTAATCAGCAGAGTAATGAACTGTCAATTATCCAATCCGCTGAAGGTGTCTCAGCAACAGTAAAAAGTAGCTTTTCTAATTTCTCTACGTGTAACATAGTGTATGTCGCATCTTTGCTTGCCATGAGTATTAGCTCTTTTGTTAGTTGGTATGGTGAAAACAGGCTTGTGACATTAATATATCTCCATGATACGTGACCAGAATGAAGTGTCTGAAGTGTCCAACTCAATAGCAGGCTGGATCGAGGGTGCGACTGCCCATGTTGTAATGCGGACATGTCATGTTGTATAATGTCTTTTGTCAACGCACTATTTTACCCAGGGAGTGCATTCTAGAGGACAAGGTTGTCATGATATTGTCAACTACTGCTAAAGCCTCTTCTAGATTATCCCTGTCAATCTTGTGCAGTCTTTCGGGAGCTTCCTGCTGAGAGACTTTCCATATTTCATTGCATATTAAATACAAGAAGAGTTTTTGACGTAGTTTTTGAGGACCTAACAAGAAGTCCTGTAGTTCCAGAACATCAGAAAGAAGGGACAAATGTTATTTCACATGGGACAATGTTGAGGTTCTTAGCCAATCAAGGCACAACTTCCCAACACTGTAAGTTGTTACCACCCTGAGTGTTCTGTCTGCACGTAACACAAGTCAGGCCTGCTGATCTTAAAGCCCTGGTGTTACCCAAGAGCAGTGCTTGACATCCATTAATATCTAACGGCCAAACTAACCATTCCTTCCAATTGGTGTCTGATGAATTGTATGCGTCACTGTGTAGCATGATGTCTAGTGTTTCCTCCTTGTATTTTGTAAACTGCTGCCAGTTTTCAAAATGTGCGAATGTGTGATATGTTCAAACCCTTTATCTTAGCCAAACCAGGACATGATGTTTGTTGCACAGTTTTGTTCAGGAAAATCACCTATTGTGGTATAAGGCATGCTCTAAACAAAGCCTCTTTCCCCTGAACCTGCCAATCTCTTGTCCCCCAAATTGATTTGACATCAATAGTGTTCATCAAAAAGTTGAACCCTTGTGTGGAGAACTGGGAAAGAAAGGAAGCAGAATAAATCAGCTTGGTGTTTGTTAGCATATTTTTCTTTGGAGGTGATGGTGCAAGCTTATAAGCTTATAATAATAAGACACTGGATCTAATGTATCATAACCAGAAAAATAAGCACATTTCTGAAAAAAGATTTTGAAATACCCCGTTGTGGTGTAGGGCAATGTTACCATTGTGAGTAATTAAAAACAGCACGTAGAGTACTTGCTTCATGCAAAAAATGATGACCGTAATGTTGAAAACCGAACATTTCATCATAATTAGATGTGCCTTCGTACAGTTTATCAGACGAAAAAGCAGTAGAAAGCCCTAGATCTTCTAGCATTTCATGCACAATATCAATATCCCAATAACCAGAGATAATACTAGGGGTGATGATGTCATTCAATGATAATTTAAACAAATATAGAATTTGTAAAAGTTCAGTAGGACCATACACATCAGACAATACCGTATCCCAAACAATCCAATCAGGAACTGGAAGAGCTGAAATGTTCACCAGGGAAATGTCTCTTCGTTCTTTCTGTGATGAGGAATGTGGTTTTAAAACCGAGTTCACCAGTTGTACAGCAGAGCATTCTGGGAGATAGTGTCCATTTAGAAGCAGGAAAAAGACTGTCACAAAACCAATCCAAAGGACCAGGAAAAGGTATGCATTTGTAATACAAAGGTGTAACCATAGAGGAATAGAGTATGTCTTTTTCAGTCAATGATACAAAACATGCAGTCTCATCTGAAACGGTAGAGGTGGTGGTACTGGTGGATCAGATGAATCAGAGGAAAAGTAATCTAAGTCTGATTAAGTAGCCAGAGGTAATCTGATCTATTTTTGGCATCTCTATAGGTTTTTTAGAACTGGGAGATGACTCGTTCTGTGGTACGTTGACATAAACAGCATTTGTGTCAAGATTCCGAATTGAAATCTTTGTTCCTGTGCTAGTCAATTGTACAGTAGTTGCTGTAGTAACTGGTAGAAGTGATACTTCATTGTTGATTACTGCTGTCACCCGTTGGGGAAAGGATGCTTCATCAGTAATTAAATCTTCCATCCTAACTTCCTGTATGGTAGTGAGATGGGGCAGGTAACTACCCAGGAGCCCACGCGGCCTACTGTTGAGAATTGGCCACATAGTGTGGTTTGATCAGATCAATGGAGAAAAACCTCTTATTGTTTGCAAACGGCAAGAGACAGAAGAAGTACAATTCTGGTACCTTCAACAGCCAGGACAGGTACAGGTGCTCTGTAGGATGGCCAAAATTATTTCTTGTCCACAATTATCTTACTGACCAGATCCTCAATCTTTGGGATCCAACCAGGAGCCGTCGACACTTCCTTCACTTCACCAGTGGTGGTGCATTTTACTTGGATGTTGCTTTGTTCATCCAAGAAACTGTTCAGTTCCTGTAAAACAGCCAGGCATTCATGTAGATCAAATGGTGTTTCAGCTGCCACTGTGCTGGGACTGTCGAGGACTGGGACCCACATTTTTACCCTAAACAGGATCTCATAGAGAGTCCGACCACCCAGGAATTTTCTTGGCAAATTGATAAGTGCCCTCGGGACCCCATATAGATAATGGACCCAAATGCGACCTAAGCCTAGTACCCTAGCTGTTAAAGACTGCTTAAAGTCCAGTTATTTTCTCTTCATGATTACATTTCTCTCAGGAGGGTATGGGTGGAATACCACTGGGTCACACCAAAACCTCCCTGGCATCTTTGTAAGCCCTGGACGCGAACACCAGAACTTGGTCAGAATGTAGTGTGCCTACTGCGTATGTCACTATAAAGTCTTACAGATCCTTTATAATAGTTTTGTTATCAGTCGATCTCTGTGGCCATTCCAACAGAAATCAAGAGCAGGAATCCACTGCAACCAAGATGTGCTTGTAAGCCCCATCTGATAACAAAGGGCCACAATGGTCCAGATAGACACAAACCAGATGCCTGTTTGAAATCAGTAGAGGTGTCTGTGGTGGACGTGCCACAGTGGAACCCTTCATCTGCTAGCAGATTTCACATTTTAGAACAAAGTCCTTGGTCTTCTTATAGAGACCTGGCCACCAATAGTGTTTCTGCAATAATGAAATTGTAGCAGCCACCACTTCGTGGGAAGATTCAAGACACTCATGTGCAGCTAGAATTAATCCTAACCTGTGGTCTGAATTTAGTATTACTCTATCTCCCACTCCAGGAATGTGAGCAATGGTATGTTTTGTGATTCTAACTTGATGACTCGATGTGTGTATTACATGAGTCCGTGGCAGGTAATATTTCAGCTTTGTCACCTGTTCCCAAAGCATCTTATGCTTGATTGTGCACCCTTTTGAATCTCTGAATCCATTCTGGCTCCAGTAGTGTATATACTCATTATAGGACTTTACACAATAATACGAATCACACACTATGAGTGTTGGGAATCCAGGATCAGTATTCTCAACAGTATTCTCAGTGTCAGCATTAGAGCCCTAAGTTCAGCCAACTGTGCAATGCAGTCACCAAGTGACTGTGAGTAGGTTTTCTCTGGATGGAATTATCCATCCTGCACGTGCCCCTTAAAAAGCAGCCCACACTGTTGAATATTGGTGCTTTGTCCCTACGGCAGGCTGTGCGGAACCATCAGTATATATGATGTAATCATACTGATCTAGAGGCATTATTTCATTAGGCAGAGGATGTTCATATTCATATTGGAGAAAAGCTTATGTTTGTAGAGTAGTCAAATCTGTAGTCTACATCTGTTTCAGTGAGTGAGTTAGCCCATTGCATCTAACTTTGATGGAATGCTTTTGCATTTGGAATGCTTGCTCTTGTGACTGCCTCTAAGGTCAGCACCGGGGTCATGACAATAATTCATTTTCCCTCCGCCAGTTCTCTCTCCACAGCAGCCTGTACCACAGACAGTATTTTTTCTGTTGGTGCAAAATGCATTTCAAGGTTTGTGTAGAAACGTGATTTATATTCAATCTGTACAGTGTCACATTCATTGAATGTATGGTAGGTGTACCCTGATGCCGCCACAATTACGTGGATCAATAAGGGGGATATGTACTAGGAAGTGGCGGAGCTTTTTGTTAGCCTCCTTGGCTTAACGACACACTCCGCCACTTCTGAAACGCAAGGCTGTGCCATATTTACAAGAATGGGGTGCAGCCTTGTGTTTCCCCCTGTGATGGCCTAAGTGTAACAACTTAGCACCATCGCAGGCACACTTGCACCAGAGTGCAAGGTTGTCTGTGAACAGGGGAGGATTGGTTATGTGTAGGAAGGTGTCCCTTCCTGCACATACACAATCCTAAAATGCCATTTTGTGACTTTCATGTGTGCTGCTTCATGCAGCACACATGAAAGTTACAAAATGGCATTTTTTAAAAAGGTTTGTTTATGTACAGGAAGGGATACCTTCCTGTGCATAAAAAAAACATGGCATTTTGCTTTTTCCATGTGTGCTGCACAAGGCAGCACTCATGGTAAAAGAAAAACGAGGAGAATTATGCATTTCTCCTCTTATAGCCAACTCTGGTCTCAATTTTGGCGCTGCCTCGTATGTACGCCGCCTTTGTACATAGGGGGCAACGTCAAATACAAGGGGTGTTGCGGTGGAACGCCCACCACAACACCCACTGCACCCCTCCTTTCACGCTAACCATTGCGTGAAAGGGTGCCTTAAGTACAAGGCAGCGTTAAGCCATGTTAAGTGGCTTAACGTTGCCTTGTACATAAGGCGCAGCTCCTATCGCCACCACAACGTCCTTAAAAGTGACGTTGTGGTGGCGGTAGGAGCTTGTACATATGCCCCTAAGTTTGTTGTGTTAACACATGTGTGTAAGTGTTTTGAAGCTAGCATGTCAGCTTGTACTAAACGCAATATTTATGTATGTTATAAGGGCAGGCAGAGAAATCTGCTCTGCCAGCGGAGTGTGCTGAGTTTTGCCTACTCCGCGCTCTGCTGAGAACACGGAGTTTAGGTAAAACTCCGACTCTGCAGCGGAGCGGAGTTAGCTAGCCCCCCTGACAAAAATAGGCTCCCCGCCTCCAACCCTCATAGAAAATATTTAAAAGAAAAGATAAAAGGCACTGAACTCTACTGTTACCTCCAGTAAGCCCCACAAAGTGGGCTTGCTGAAAGGTGGACACAGGCCATGCCCCCTTTATCCACCACTCTGCAAACACGCCTCCTGGCGGGCTCTAGGTTGGGGGGTGAAGTTCCCTTGCTTCCTGATGGTCCCTGGGGGCCAACTAGCCCTCCTGTTACCTCCAGTAAGCACCACACAGCTTGATTGCTGAGATTGCCTCCCTCCCCAAACGATTTCAGCCTGGGGACCCTTACCCCCGGGGCCCGGCCAAAACTTTTTTTTATGGAGGGGGGCTGTGTGGCCCCCCTTCCCTGGGACTCTTTTGGCCTCCCTCCTGAGGCCAATTGTGGACTCAGGGACACCATCCCCCGGGGATCGGCCCTATTAATATTATTTTTTTAAATAATTACAAAAGATAAGGGGGCCAACTGCCCCCCTGGGCCATTTTTGGCCCCGGGGAGCCCATTCCTCGGGGCATGACCATGATGTTGGGGACTGTGGAGGGAGCCCCAATGACCCAGCGGTCCCTGCTGGCTCCCTGCCTCCTGCAGGAGCTGGCTTTGCTTTTGGGCAAAGGCAGCTGCTGACAAGCAGCTCCCTTTGCCCAAAAGCGATTTTGCGTCGCTTCAAGGAAGTAAGAGCAGTTTTCCTTCTCTCGCTTCCAGAAGAGAAGCAGAGTTTGCTATGACAGGGCCATAGCAAACTGCAGTGTCCCAGGGGTGGGCACCCGGACATTGGGGTGGCGGTCCCAGGGCCAAGGAGGGCTCCACAAGGAGGGCCATGCACCCCCCTCCAACATATGTTTAAAGCCCTGGGGAGGTGGTAGACCCTGGAGTAAATGCCCCGGGAAGTGGCGGCCCAGGGGCAGTGTAGGGGGGCAGGAGCCTCCCCCACACCTTTTAATTTACAAAAAAGTCCCGGGAGGTGGCGGTCCCCGGGGCTGCAGGGGGCAGGAGCTCCCCACGCACATAAACTTTAATAAAGCCCCGGGAAGGTGGCCGTCTCCGGGGCTGCGGGGGGACAGCGCGGCCCCTGCATTTAAGTGAGTATAGCCCCGGAGAGTTTGTGGTCCCTCCGCTACAAATGTATGTATTGCCCCTGGGACCTGGCCCACCCGGGTGCTTAAAACAAACGGAGCGCAGGAGTCAGCACTTTTTTTTCCTGCCGGATTCATGGACCCTACGTGAATCCCGCTGAATGTTTTTTTAAAAAAATGCTTTTTTGGGCCCTGGGGGTCCCTGTGGAACCCCCTGAGCAGGCCTAGGGGGTCCGAGTGTTTCTAACTTGCCCCCTTTTCTTATTTATTATCGGGTTTTTCACCTTTTTTCTTGTGACTCGGTTGAACCGTGTCAAAAGATGACTTCCTCGTTTGAAGTGTTGGCAGCCAATCAGAGTCAAGCTAGTGCTTGGGAGAGTTCGCAGATCCACTGTGGTCACCAGATATCCATATGTTTTTTAAATATGAATTTCTCAGGAACTACTGAACGGATTTACATCATTTAAAGCAGAGTGCACTCTGGACCAAGAGCTACCTCCCTGCCAAATTTGGTGTAATTCCGTTAAGCAGTTTGAGCTGTAGCTGCGACAAAAAAGTCTTATGGAAATTAACATGGATAAAACATTTTTTCTTGGCCCCACTTGACGAATCACCCCAAAACTTTCAAGACAGGAGTTGACCAGAGCAGGCCATAAGTTTTGAAAATTTCGAGAAGATTCGTCAACCGGCGCCAAGATATTGGCAAAAGAAAAACACTTTTTGAATAGAAACAAGGTCCTAAGTATAACTGCCTACTGACAAGCACCAGTATGTAATATATATATATATATATATAAGGCAAGGTTTGTATTTCCCCGCCTTGGTCACAAGTTAAGACATTCCTCTTCATAGAGGGTAAACAGGAATCAGCTGGGCTGAGACTCTGACACAACAATGCCCTCACAATGACAGCTGAGTGCTCCTCTAATTTGAGCACAGAAATGCATATATATTTATAATAACATAATCCATGCTTCTGCGTCGAGGCTTCAGCCAGGCCGACATTGTTTAATGTCTTTGTGATAGACATGTTGCATCATGTACAAATAACAAACAACAACATTTGCACAGTTTATGTTCAGGACTTGTACTAAATGTTCAAGGTGTCTTGATAGTGTACTTACGAAGTGGAATTGTAAGCATTGTGGTTTCAGAGAAACTAATCCTGCACTGTCACGCAAGCAAATGTTTGTCAAATGTCATCAAGTAGAAAAGAAGGCAACTTAAGAAAAGTGACTGGAAGCAAAAAATACCTAGGCAATTAACTGGTCATACAAAGACCTATAACAGGCTCATTGACATATGAACAGACTCAGTGCACTAAACATTTATTTTAAAATATTCATTTTATCCTTATAAATTCATTGTACAAACAATTTGATCCAGGATACTAGAACATACTGTGTGTAATGACATAATAACAAGAAAATACATTTATACAAATATGAATTCATCAAATTTACAAAATTCAAACATACAACACAATAAAATGAAAACATAAACTCATCTTTTTTTATTCAAAGTAGCTAGATGGTGGACAAGTTCTTATTTTTGCCTACGCGCGTTTCGGCGTGTGAGCACCTTCTTCAGGACAGCCACAGCAATCTGTACAAACAATAAGATGGACACATATATATATGACATAAATTACACAAAAATTAGTACACTGAGTCAGGAGCGCCTATGATAAACATAACACATCTTAATAATAAAGCCAATGAAGACAGATCTGCCCGGTTGCAGATGGGTTCTGCCAACTTACAACAGGGGCTCCTTGGTAATTTTAGAGTAAATCAAAGAGGAAGTAATGCAAACAAAGATGGGGACTTCAAGAAAATAGGTAAGATGGGGTAGTTGAATGTAACCAATCGGAGGCTAGTGCACATCTCAACCACCACCTCTTCAATGGGCCTGAGAGAAATTTTGATTATGCCCATTCACGGTATTCATGAATTTTGCACTATGTCTTGTGAGGGACTAGCTAGAGACTGGTTCCAGTAGAAATTTTCTTACAGAAAGACATTTTCTGATTAAACATCTTTCCTGCCTGTCTCTCGATTGACTTTGTAACTCTAAGTGAGGGCTCAGCATAAAAAAAGGAACGGTAGATGGGGCAAATCACATTTTTGTACACAAACTTAATTTTGTGAACATTCCAAGGAATTTAAGGATTCCTCGCCTGGAAAGGCACCGCCTGAAGCACTGCTGGAAGAATATTACTGACTCCTGCTGGAACAAGAGAATGCTCTCAAGGAATCAATGATCATGACTCCTGCTAGTGTCCAGGAACTGGGTCTGCTCTTCAACGGTTAAGGAGTTTGCCTCCTGTTTACCTACTTCAGCAACAGAAAAATCAGAACCTGACTCCAAGAGGGCCCAGCATGTCACCGAGCACTGGACCCTATGGGAGGCCTGGCTGGAAAGAGAACTAGTGCCTAGATGTTTGCCCTAAGAAACTAGTTGCTGTGTGACTTACCTGAAGGAAATTTCCCAGCAGTCGAAGAAAAGTGAGTCTTAGTCATTTTTTCTAGCTCTGGAGAACCAGGACAAGATGCAGCGTCTTGCCTAGGAAGATCATATCCAAAGTGGGCAAGAAAGTCAGGTTCCTATCACTCAGAACTTTATGCCAAGCTGAAAACTGGTTCAGACGGACTTTGTGGTGAATGTATCTGACCTTGTGGTGTCTCCCCTCCCTATAGTTTGCTGTTTTGCCAAGTTAGAAGATTCTGACTTTCAAAAAAGGGGCTACATTCAAATGTAAACCCTTGGTCCAGGGCAAGGTGGCAAAACAATCCAACCCATTAAGTGACATCTGTGACTAAAAATCTAAGTTTTTCGTGCTGTGAACGTTTGGTGCCAAAAACGGTTTCATGTGGGGCTCAACAGTGATGTATTGCCGAAGGCGCGCCTAAGGCAAGCCCGTCTGCGCCCGTCCGCGTCTGGACCGTGCCCAGCACCAGGACCCCTGGCCCCCACCGACGCCAGCCCACACGACGGACCTACGACGCCGCAACCCTCAACGCACTCAAACCAGACAGAGAACCCACCTGCTACCGAGCCACCCTGAAACGCACCCAAGGACCCTTCACCTGCCAAGCCTGCAACTTCACCTGCCTCCGTACCCGCACCGCAGCCGCCAAGCCGAACTCCAGCAACAACCACCTAATGTGCATCCTGCTCAACACTTTCCAGACACGCCATCGAACTCTGGAACCTCCTCGACACAACATCGCCAGACGTCGCCTTCCTCACAGAAACCTGGATGAACGCCGCCTCAGCGCCTGACATCGCCACAGCCATCCCGGACGGATACAAGATCTCCCGGAGGGACATGGTCAACCAGACTGGAGGAGGCATCGCCATCGTACACAAGAACACCATCCGCATCACGACCAACTCCGACGACACCTTCACCGCCGCCGAACACCTTCACTTCCAGATACACTCCAACCCCAAGATGACCCTCAGAGGCACCCTCATCTACAGACCCCCTGGACCACACGCACAATTCAGCGAAGACATCGCAGACTTCATCAGCCCACACGCCCTCCCCTCCGCTGACTACATCCTCCTAGGGGACCTCAACTTCCACTTGGAGAACCACAAGGACTGCAACACCACCACCCTGCTGGACAACCTCGCCAACCTCGGACTCAAGCAACTGGTGAACACCCCCACCCACTACACCGGCCACACGCTGGACCCCGTCTTCTCATCCAGCAAACACATCTCCTTCAGCCACTCTCCTGGACTGCATTGGACTGACCACAGCTGCGTCCACTTCAGCTTCAGAAAAACCACGACCCACCACCACCCGAAACAGGCTCCTCACCGGAGCTGGAGTAAGGTCACCACCAAGCAGCTCACCACCTCCCTCAGCCGGAACCCTCCCGCCAGCACAACGGACCCTAACGAAGCAGCCAGCAACCTCACGCAGTGGCTGACCGCCTGCGCTGACGAGCTTGCACCACTTAAGAACCCTCCCAGCAGACCCGGCAGCAAGAAAGCCCCCTGGTTCACCGACGAACTCAAGGACTCCAAAACAAACTGCCGAACCCTCGAGAAAGCCGGGTGCCACGACCAGACCACAGCCAACATGACCGCCCTCAAGCACGCCACCCGCAGGCACCACCAGCTGATCCGCACCACCAAGAAGACAGCGTACAAAGAAAGACTGGACAACAACGCCCACAACAGCAAGGAACTCTTCAGCATCGTCAAAGAGCTCTCCAACCCGAGCGCCGGAAACAATGACATCACCCCTCACAAATCCTCTGCGACTCACTCGCCTCGTTCTTCCACCGCAAGATCGCCGACATACACACCAGCTTCGGTGCACCAACCACGCACCCAACCGTCGGACCAACGCCCCCCACCACCACCCTCTGCGCCTGGTCCCCAGTCAGCACCGAAGACACAACCCACACGATGAACACCATCCACTCCGGATCACCGGTCGACCCTTGCCCCCACCACGTCTTCAACAAGGCCGACTCCATCGACGCACACCAACTGCGGGACATCATCAACACCTCCTTCCACACCGCCACCTTCCCGGAGAGCTGGAAGCACACCGAGCTCAGCGCCCTCCTGAAGAAACCCACAGCGGATCCCACCGACCTCAAGAACTTCCGCCCCATCTCGCTCCTCCCCTTCCCTGCCAAAGTCATCGAGAAGACCGTCAACAGACAGCTCGCCGCCTTCCTCGAGACAAACGGCTCCCTCGACCCCTCGCAGTCCGGTTTTCGAGCCAACCACAGCACCGAGACCGCACTGATCGCAGCCACCGACGACATCAGATCCCTGCTCGACAACGGGGAAACAGCAGCCCTCATCCTCCTGGACCTCTCCGCAGCGTTCGACACTGTCTGCCACCGCACCCTAGTACAGCGCCTCAGCAACATCGGGATCCAAGAGAAGGCACTGGAGTGGATCATCTCATTCCTCGCCGGAAGAACTCAGAGAGTCCGCCTCCCCCCTTTCAGATCCGAGGCCACCGAAGTCATCTGTGGCGTACCTCAAGGATCATCACTCAGCCCAACCCTCTTCAACGTCTACATGAGCCCCCTCGCAGCCATCGCTCACCAACACAACCTCAACATCATCTCCTACGCCGATGACACCCAGCTGATCCTCTCCCTCACCAACGACCCCGCCACCGCCAGAACAAGCCTCCAGGAAGGGATGAAAGACGTCGCCGAATGGATGAAGAGCAGCCGCCTGAAACTGAACTCAGAAAAGACGGAAGTACTCATCCTGGGATCGTCGCCCTCCGCCTGGGACGACTCCTGGTGGCCCCCTGCCCTGGTCGCAACTCCCAAACCGACAGACCACGCACGCAACCTGGGCTTCATCCTGGACTCCTCCCTCTCGATGACCAGACAAGTCATCGCCGTCTCATCGTCATGCTTCAACACCCTACGCATGCTCCGGAAGATCTTCAGATGGATCCCCACCAAAACCAGAAAGACGGTCACCCAGGCAATCGTCACCAGCCGACTGGACTACGGGAACACTCTCTACGCCGGAACCACAGCCAAACTTCAAAAAAGACTCCAACGCATGCAGAACGCCTCCGCTCGACTCATCCTGGACACCCCCCACCACGGCCACATCGCCGGCCACCTGAAAGACCTGCACTGGCTCCCCGTCAGCAAGAGGATCACGTTCAGACTCCTCACCCACGCACACAAGGCTCTCCACGACCTGGGCCCCAAGTACCTCAACAACCGCCTGACCTTCTACACACCCACCCATCAGCTACGATCGACCAGCCTCGCCCTCGCTGTCGTACCACGCATCCGCAGAGCCACCACCGGAGGAAGATCCTTCTCCTACCTGGCAGCCAAGACCTGGAACTCCCTCCCCATCCACCTTCGGCTGACCAAGGACCATCTCTCCTTCAGGAATCAACTCAAGACCTGGCTGTTCGAGCAGTAACGGACCCCTCTCCCCCAGCGCCTTGAGACCCTCCGGGTGAGTAGTGCGCTATACAAGTGCTGTGATTGATTGATTGATTGATTGATTGATTGATTGAACTTCATGGGACCCTTGCCAGTCACAGCTGTAAAATTTGCCCTGCTGTAGGAGTTAGATTTTCATTTCAAATTCTAAGTCATAAGGTAAAATCTTTGATCCGGGCAATGTACTTGGTGTAGGCGACCTTCGCTCATTGCAGTCTGCATTCTGCAGCACACATAGAAATAGGAAAACACCTCTCTGGATTGTTTTTATGCATGAAGATGCACCTTCCTGTACAAAAACAATCCTGCCAGCAACAGAGGCACCCTTGCACCAAGGTGCCAGGGTGCCTACATTGTCACTAGGCAGCAAATTTTATGCCAGCGCAGGGGGAAAGAACGGGAATGCTCTGTATTTCGTAAATATGGTGCATTTCTGACCTTTCACATTGGTGTAGGGCAGCACAGCAAGAAGACTTGCAGCACTGCCCTATGCCAATTCCTCATAAATGAGGCCCTATATTTTCGTCTCTCATGTTAATTGCAGTAGAAGTGACCATCATTCTCAATGCTTTCTTTTTATCCTTCCCCTTCCCACCAGGTCAAGCTGGAAGATAATGTAGAGGAAATAGCCAGAAAAGAACATTGAACCACAGCAAAATTAAATGTGTTATGAACCATAAATAACACTAAAGCAGGAATTCACATCTAATATCCTGGGGAATGCTGTGGCTCTTGAAAGATATTTAGAATTGTCTTTCTGATTATTAGGAAGATAATTGTAGGAAAGTAGGATCGGGTTCTTATGGTTAACCCCACTTGTTGCTTCATGTGATACTGTTTTGCCTAGTCTGATTGGGATCCTGCTAATCAGGACCCCAGTCTATCTGCTTTCTCCCTAACCTGTTATTTTATGTAATTATGTACAATCCAGATTGGATACTGGCGTAACCTTGTCAGTCCCTAGTATATGGTACCCATGTACCCAGGGCATAGGCACCCCAGAGGCCTCCCATGGGCTGAAGCATCTATTATGCCACACATGAGAGGCCATGCAGAAAGGAACTACTGGCCTGCCATTGTAGCCTGTGCACGCTGGTGCATGCACCAGTTCCTTAAGATATAGGTTTACTATATCTAAGGGTCACTACACTTACCTATAAGTCAACCCTATAGCAGGCCTTAACAATCCTGAAGGCAGGGTGCTTAGTTCTAAGTGAGAGGGTGCCACTGCATGAGCAGGACGCCCCTGCAGCCTATGGAGTCCATTCTCCCGGGTTGTTAGTGCTGCAGCCATTTACGACATATAGAGTGGCATTATGCGACCGCATGTTGACCAACTCTAAAATGGCTGAAAGTAACCCCATCGTGTTTGGTATCAAACATTGTGGAATCATCCCCAAATTTATAGGTAAACAACAAGAACACAGTGGTAGGGACAAATTGCGCAGGGAAGTGACAATGTAAGGGCAGATATCAAAATTAAACCATTGCTACGAGGTTGACAATACGACGACCACTTCACGTCGTAATTGGTGAACAAAGTCCACCTCATACAGTAACAAAAAATGAAAACCGAGCAAAATGGTTCAGTAGTAAAGCATAAATCAAAGTCCAGATTTCAATTCAATGATGTAGTCCTCTTTTAATTCAAGCTGTTCATATCTTGTCTTTTATTCCGAAGTACAATCTTCACTGTATGCCATCAAGCCAAGCCCACTGTATGCCATCAAGCCAAGCCAACACGTGTTTCGTCTTGACAGTTATGAGTCATGGACTTCATCAGGGCAAAAAATGATCAATTCTTATAAAAATAAGAGTGTAGTTCAAAGGAAGCTTGAGCGCAACATCTATGGTCCTAATATACTGGTACACTGTCATTCCAAACGGTTCAATCTGAGATTATCTCTATTAGTGTCTTATTGAATATTCAGGTTAAAAGTTAACCACGCTTCCTATAGGCGAAATAGCCGGGTCCTCAATCTAGACCTCTCGTGACAGCGTTGGCGTCTACGCTGTCACGAGAGGTCTAGATTGGGCCTGACTTTGTCTCCCTCTCAGTCGGAAGCATCGTCTGTGCCCGTGCACCATACAGTTTCCATGTAGGACCTGTGGAGCATCAAGGACAAATGAATATATCTCCCTTGGAGTGAAGGAGTCAGTCTCCTGCAACAACAGGCACCACATCTCAACTGACCGGTCTGCTGCTCCTGAGGTCATATGGACTCCGAAGGGTCCTGCAACACAGGAGGTGGGTTTCCAAGTCCGTGGAGGTCCAAGCTGCCCCTTACCAAGTTTGTGGCCAGAATCTCTCTTGGGGGCTGCAATACTTGTACCCCTAAGCACAGCGTACTTTTGCAAGTGCTTGTTGGTGTTTCCTGAACAAGTGCACTGGGCTCTGAATAGCCCCAACCTCTGGTACCATTTCCTACAAAGAACTCTGGCCTCCTTGCACCGAGTGTTCCGTGGGCTGTTGCTTTGTAAAACTGCTCGAGGTCCACTCGCGACTACTGTGGCTCCGGCCTGTGGGTCCTCTTGAGGGTCAACACTGATTTTCCTGGGCTCCCCTGGTTGCTCCAGGCCTGCCCTGACTCCCCTGTGTTTGGTGAGTCTCCTTGACCTTGCTGATCCGAATCGTAACCTTCCTTGTCTTTCTTCATAGGTTGCTGCTGCCAAGGCTTGTTGGTGCTCCCGCCGGACACCGACCCCTCTGCACTCAACATCCTTCGTGAGACAGCTCATATCAAGCTCTTGGTTGTCCTCAACATCTCCTCGTCCCGTGGCTGTAGATTCAAGAACCACATCAACACACCTGAAGCACCCGGCATCAGTGGGCATTCGTCTGCCGAGCCCCTTGTCACTATTGAGTGACCTAGACTCTGTCACCAGTACCCAACATTGGTGGGCATTCATCTACCGAACCCCTGGTCACTCCTGTGTGACCTAGACTCTGTCCCCTCTGCTTTATGGTACTCATCGACAAGGATCCACCTTTGGATTCCATCTGACACTTTTCTTATTCCCAGCAGTGGCTCATCTTTGAAGTCCTCCATAGAGATCGACGGTGGTTTCCGAAACCACTTCAGACCTATGCACCCAGCTTCCCTGGGATAGGTAACTCTGGTACTACAGTAGCTATGGGTGGGGTGGCTCTCCAACCTCCCAAGTTCCACAGGGTTTCTTCAAAGTCCACTTAGAGCGGTCCTTAAAAGTTGAAATTGCATCCGCGACTCTCCCATAGATTTTTACGTAGCACGCGGTCGTGCTCCCGCACTGTACCCGTCCTCTGTGGGGTCCCAACTAATTCACCTTGGGTGATTCCTTGAGGTCCCAGTGACTCTACATCCTCTTGACACTGTCTTGACTCAAGTTGTGGTTCTTTTACCACTATTTTAGTATATGGTTTGGTCTCCCCCTGGAGCCTACTGTGTATTAGTACTATTTACTATTGTTTCTGTGCTACAGTATTTTGTGCTTCGTGAGTATCTTCATGTAGAAGATACTGTGTCATACATAGAGTGTGTTATATTAATAAATACATATTTTTATAACTACTGTGTGGTTCTCCTTTCATTTAACTAATACTATAAGGTTGCAATCTGGTAAAACAAGCTGCTTAACATTCCTTCAAGACTAAGCCTGAAGGCTGTTCTCCACAGCTACCACTTGGATAGCTTTATAAGGTTATCTTTGACCTCTTAAATCACCATAAGGGTTGTTTGGACTGGTACAGAGTGCCCACTTTAATTAGCGGACAGCATATACCAGACCAACTTCTCATAATAATTTAACAATATTGTGTACCCAAAGGGAATTAAATAGGAAGTGGAGGAGGGGGACAGCATAAAAGACAAGAAAGGTTTGACCAAAAAGTGTTGGATTAGTATATGAAGGGAAACAGCCTTTACAATGTAGCCGGAACCACACAATACCATTAGCACACATCTATTACACTGCATGCTATAGTTAGCTCGGGTAACTATAACTGCTGAATTTCTATGGTTTTGTACAAGTGAAATCTGAGCCTAACTATAACGACCCTGCAACTTTTGTTTTTACAGTGAATTTCAAAGGTTTTTTAAATGCTAATTCCTAACTATAACATCCCTGTAACCTTCCTCATGATTGCGCACTGTGGCGGCAATGACCTAGGCACATTAACTGGAGTAGGACTGGAAATCCTAATGAAGGATACCTTTGCTGAATTGATGCTTTTCCCTCACACTGTCTTGGTGTACTCTAACATACGCCAAAGACAGAAATAGAAGTGGTCCAATCAATTCTGTCCACAGATTGACAAAGCCAGAACACATGTGAATAAAACTGTTTCTGCATTGCTCAGAGACCATTGCATGGGCTGTATCTATAACACCAATCCACATTTTGACATGCATGGAATTTATAGAAATGATGGAGTGCACTTTACAGATGAAGGCAACAGGGTGTTTCTAAGTAACATGAAACTCTGCATCCGGTCTTATGTGGAGTAGCAATATACATACAAGCAACACAAAGGCTCTATTCAGAGCCACCCTAGTACCCAAAACATTTTTAATTTTCTTTAAAAAGATCCTTTTTAAACAGCCTTTACAATGTGGCCGGAACCAAGCAATACCAATAGCACGCATCCATTACAATGCATTTTATAGTTAGCTCAGGTAACTATAACTACTACATTTCTATGGTTTTGTACAAGTGAAATCTGAGCCTAGCTATACTGTCCCTGTAACCTTTGTTTTTTTAAGTGAATTTGTAAGGGTTTTTTAATTACTATGTCCTAACTATAATGTCTGTGTAACCTTTGGTTTTTTCTTTTGTGAATTTCAGAGGTTTTTCAATTCCATTTCAAAAGTATCATGCCCCTCTAATGTTTAGTTTTTTTAGTTAATTTGTGAAGTTTATTTTTAATACTACGTGCATTACAATTGATTTTGATTTTGAATTTAGGTATTTTTTATAAATCTACTTATTATTCGTTTGAAAACAAAAATCACAAATGTAGTTAATGCAAATTATATGAAGTTTTTTAATGTAATTAAATACATCTTATTTAAAATATATATTTTTGGGGTACCACAGTACCTTCATGGATCTGAAAACATAGATTGACTACTACTCTCTGTTTTTTAATCCCGATCATGTGATAGGAATGAATCAACAAGTCTGAATCCGCTGATTCGCTGAAAATATTATAGATCGCTGCAACTAAGTACTCCCCTCTGTAATACAGCAGGCGGTAAGCTGGTCCCACCTAAGATGGCTGCCGAGAACGATACAAACACATCTACAAAACTACGCACTAGATGAGCAACGTAATAGCGCAGTATCGGACATCGCCATAAAAGAAGAACAAAGTACGCCGAGAGTGTACGAAAGGGAATCAACTAACAGGACTGCCAGCCGGTACAGATCATCGGAGCAAGAGACGAGGAATGAAGCTGACTGGGGGGACGAGAGCAGGGACAACCAAACTGTCGCCACGAAGTCCAAAGGCGAGAACAGGGAAAAAAAAACAGATGTAGCAGTTTGGAAGTCCTGTGAACGCAGGAGAGACTAGCACTCTGTGACTCAAGACACCACGGTCCCGGAAGGCAGTGGAAGCAGGCAAGTTCCACCAATTCAATTAGGTTTCCTAAATCGGTGGTGGATAAGTTTTCATGGGCACGGAAAAGGGGAGCGGTGTTAACTCTCACATGCACCAAGCGTAACCTACACCACAAAACTCCTTGGTGGTGGACACATTCACTCAATCACCTAAGACAAGCATGAGGCTTAAACCTCACTGACCCGCTGTTTCCTCTTTTTTTCTTCCTTTTTTTTCCTTATTCATCGAGGGTCACTACAAGAAACTCTACAGGACAACGTAAGGGGACCAGACAAACCTGGGGTCCAGAGTACAGAGGTTTTCAAGCATCTCCCGAAAAGGATAAAACTGCGAAGAGACTGACGCCCAATCTTATAATCTCTACTATTAAACCTCATTATTATGTTTTTTTTGTATAGCAAACCTGTAATAAAGAGCACCCTCATACGCAGCTTTTTGGTATCCTGTATGTCCTTCTGACCCACAAACTGACCACAGCCTCCATTATCATTAATCACATCAGAGTGAACATATTTACAAGCATATAGTAACCACCTTCTAGCTGTTTTCCCACAAAGTTACCCATTTTGCAACTTTTGCGAATCTGCAATTTTACAGACCAGATTTGCGAATTCACTCGCAGGGCACACCCACACCATGACTTCTGATTGGATATATTAAGACCTCACCCTTGCACAAGGAAAGTCACACCAGAAAGCAGTTACTTCTCAAGGCAAGTAGCTAGAAGGAGGATTGAGAACCAGTGGTCCTCTGCTTTTACACAGTAGCTGGAGATAAATCATCTGTACAAGATGAGCATTCACAGCCTTTTGAAGATGAGGAGGAAGACACACCAACTCACAGAAAAGAAAGTGATGTGCAGAAACACTTTACTATACCTTCAGGGGGAAAGAATTTAACAGCAAAATATGTGCTGTGCAATGTTTGCAGCAAACAGTTATCCAGAGGCACAGTGAAGAAGTATTCACATGGCACAAGTTAGGTGTGGAAGCAAATAAAAATAATTAATCAAAAGGTCTACAACTAGATGATGCAAAAGAAAGCAGGCGAAGCAGGACAGATGACCTGTAGAGAACCATTATCAGCTGCAGTCAATACAAAACCAGCTGCCTGTGATGAATTGAGTGACATGGTTATTCAATGCACAAAATGTTACATGCTTATTGCTGTAAACATGTCTTCTGTGGGTGCATTCTTGGATACAGTGAAGAAACATTTTTTTTTTGCTTCCAGTGACTACATAGGGCCTCATTACAATGTCAGTCGGTAAGACTCTGACCGCCCATTGGAGGCTTACTGACCAACATGGTAGGTTTACATTCCGACCACCGAATTACAATGTCAACGGTCGGAGTGTAAACCGGTCCGTCAATCCGACTCAGTTCTGATGGGCTCAATGAGCCAATTGGCCAGTCGCAAACCTATCATAATCTCTTAAGGACAGCGTTTCCGCTGTCGGGATTATGATGTCGGTTTCCATCAGCCTTTCCATGATGCCCTTTCTGACATGGAAAGGTTGTCAGAAAGCGACTTTGGGGGCCCCCATCCCTCCATGGCCTAATTATGTGGCCAGAGGGGCACCTCTGAAAATCCCTACACCATGTGGCAGGCACCATGAGGTGCCTGCCACACAGTGCCGGGATTTCCACAAACTCCCATTCCTCAATGGGAGCTTGTGCTGCAGGCGGTTTATGCTTGCCGCACAAGCTCCCATTCAGAAATTGGAGTTTGCGACTGCACCATGTGTGGTCCCATCCCAATTTGTTGGTCGCAACCTCTGACTTTTGGTCGAGTGGTTCACACACCAAAATGGTGTTGTCGGAGGCAACTCCGGCCGACATTGTAATAGAGGCCATAATGCTTTTTGAAGAATGAAGCCAGTTGCTCTCTTTGCATTCGCCCTTCCTTACTCTTTTTACTACCCTATTTTAAAACCTGTTAAAAAAACCCTTCTAGAAAAAAACAATGCTTGTTAGAACCCCTATATAATCAAACAAAGAGCTAGCTCTGTGTTTTTAATGTTTCAGTGACTGTATAAGTGTGAGAGTGGGTGCCTCAGTGTGTACATCAGTGTATGCCTGGGTGTGTTATTGGAAGCATTACTGTTTGGCTGGGTGTGTCAGTGTCTGCTTTGGTGTATGCCTGGCTGTATCAATGCCTGCATTAATGTATGCCCAGGTGTGTCAGTGTATGTATTTGTATCACCGTGGGTGTGTCACTTTATGCATCAATGTATGTCTGGGTGTGTTATTGGATGCCGTAAAGGTAGTTTAGGTGTGTCGTGTCTGTATTGTTGTATGCCTGGGTATATCAAAGTTTGCTTTGGTGTATGCCTGGGTGTGTCAGCGTATGCATCACTGTATGCATAGGTGTTATATTGGATGCCATAGTGTTTGGATGGTTGTGTTGGTGTCTGCATTGCTGTATGCCTGGGGGTATCAGTGTCAGTGTTGGTGTGTCCCTGGGTGTGTCAGTGTATGCGTCAGTGTGTGCCTTGGTGTGTCAGTGTATACATCAGTGTGTGCCTGGGTGTGTTAGTGTATGCATTAGTGTGTGCCTGGGTGTGTTAGTGTTTGCATCAGTGTGTGCCTGCTTTTTTAGTGTATGCATGAATGTGCGCCTGAGTGTGTTAGTGTATGAATGAGTATGTGCCTATGTGTTTTAGTGTATGCTTCATATGTGCCTGGGTGTGTTAGAATATGCATCGGTGTGAGCCTGGGTTTAGAACTGAATAAAGCAGGAGAATCTAGGTGCAGCAGAATGTTCCACCTCTAAAACACCCTTGGGAGAACCTACATCAGCTGCGGCCATCACATTACCAGCAGCCTGTGAATATTTGAGTGAGATGGTTACCCACTGTGCAAAATGCCACATTTGTTACTGTAAAAATATGTTCTATGGGTCCATTTTTCCTTTTACGATTCTCAGGTTGTATACTTAAACACAACAAAATATATACTGTTGAAATAATCACCATTGAACAGTTGGAAAAAAACAACCATAAAGATTGCAGTAAAAAAAGCAAAAACTGCACACTATGGGGCTCATTATGATGTCGGGCGGGAAGCCTCCTCCTGATACCGACTCGGAATCGGACCCACCAACTTGCGGTCAGTGGTTCTGACTGCCGGATTACAATGTGACTGAACACTATTCCATCGGAGTCCCATTGTTCCCTATGGGAGCATGTGTTCCGCCTGACAACCGGCCATAACACAGGCTCTTATGGGGGAATTGGTGTTTGCGGAAAACCCTGCACCCTGTGGTAGGCACCCCATGGTGCCTGACACACAGTGCAGGGGAGTTCCTTAGGTACTCCCTCTGCCATAAACCGCAGGCCAGAGGCCCCCAAAGTCACTTTCCGACAGCCTTTTCGTGTCTGACAGGCCAACGCAGAAAGGCTGTTGGAAATCTGCACTGGAATCCAGAGGGTGGAAACGCTGTCCATAGGGGTGTACAATGCAAGTCCGACCGACACGAATACTCGGAGTCGCTCGGAACCGATTCGGAATGACCATGCGGGTTACATACCAACCGCGAATATCGTAATCGGGCGGTCAGAATGTAAACCGACCGAGTCGGTACGAAGGGCACAGACGCAGTTAAGGAGATTCCGACTGTCGGGAGGAGGCTTTCTACCGGACGTCGTAATGAGCCCCTTTCTGTATGTAAGTAGATGTTTGCATGTGTAAATAGGTCTGTCACAGACTGTATGGGTTTTGAGTGGGTGGGTGACAGTGTGTGGGTGTGTCAGTACCAGTGTGAATGACTGCATAGTTGTGTGAGTACATGTATGTGTTTGTGACCTTTAAGTAAAATTAGAAATAAATATATTTATAGCTTTACAAGTACTTTTGTATCAACATGTTAGGATACAATTTAAACCAAACAATTAACAAACAAACATAACATAACTTATTTAACTATTTAAAAATACAGAAACACACTGAAACTTGAACTTTTGATTAACTACTGTAGGAACTCACCCATGTATTTACAGTCCTGCTGTCTATTGACTTTACCGCTCCAAATTTGTAGCAGAGAAGGGGTATATCAGATTAAACAATTTATAAAAAAGAACCTAATTTGACAAGGAGGTTTAAACAATTTAAAAAAACTGAATAAGAATGTTTAGAGGCAGACTAATACAGAATTTGGTACGAAAAATGAAGGATACTAAGACAAGAAGAGCAGCACTCAGACAAAAATATATTGAGAGTGTGGCTTATAATGTGTTTGCTCTGAAGTGTAAACTATTTATTTTGATACTAAGCAGAATGAAAACAGTGGATAAAAAAACGTTGCCTATGAAGAGAATACCCCCACAAGGATTATTAATAAAAGTAACTTTAGCAAAATTTTCAAAGAAGAATGGAAGCGTACATATACTACTTAGCCTTTCTTTTAATGAGGAAAGCCACTTACAAGAGAATGAATTAGTGTATGCAGTTCAAATAACTGGCCAATGTTATGAAGTAAAAGACAGTAGTCCCATTGCAAAAGAAGAGATGGTTCCTAGAAATGTAGAGGAAGAGATAGGTGAAGAGGTACAAGGAATGTGTAGACATGCTCCTGTGTATAAATGGGAGTGTTGTAGTACTTGTAGTATTTGCCAGGACGAAATTGATGCAGAAGAACCCAACCCATGTACTTGCAGTGCTGCTGTCTATTTACTTTACCTCTGCAAGTATTGGGATGAATGAGTACCTGTGTTGTCAATATGTTGAGCTTAAGTGCATATTTTGAAATTTAGGAACACCAACTTTGTTTCTATCACTGAGTTGTGCAGAAAGTCCATGGGATCTAACATTAAAGGTATCATCCACGGTGCTTTAGAAAGGGCTTAAAGGTAGGATTGTGCATTTGCTTTTAACTGTTAAATGCAATATTAAAACTGTGGGTGTAGAGAGAGAACCGCTTGTTAATTTATTGAATGGTGTGACCACAAAAAAAAGAAATCTGCCAGGACCTAGTGGATGTAAATAAGGTGAAGAAAGTGACATTATACCTTAAAGACAATAACACATTTTATAAATACGTGGATGTTGTCTAACATAGAAGGTGCATGGAGGAAGAAATGTTGCCTTCAAGTGGACAGTTTGAAAAAGTGGATAGAAGTAGATCTGAAGAAATATATGAGCATTTCAGTATCCATCCACTACATTCAAAAGAGGTTATTGGGAATTCCATTGAACTGTATCAAATCAAACAAGCTAAAAGAACTTTTGTCTGGAAAAATGTTTAGAGGTTCAATATTTTCCTCAACTATTTCGAACTGGACTAGGCCGGTGATTGATGACTGCCCTGTGCAAATACCTGCAGCAGAGTACAGGTCAACAAAATTATATTCTGAGGACTCTATATTTCATATTCTATATTTATTCCATCTGTTGTTTGAAACAAGTTGCTTCTTAGTTTTCTTTGCTAAATCCTCCCGGCAGTAGTGGCACAGTTTCTGACTAACCCTAAATTTTAACCTGCTCGCCTCTGGTGTTAACTCTTACTGAGAGCAGCCTTGTTTTTCAGTGGGATACCTCGTCTCCTTCTCTCGAGCCAGTACGTTGTCCCTCCCATCACTGCGAATATGACTCCAAAGGCACCTCTACAATCCTCATCAGAGATGCTCTGTACCTCTACAGCTACTTCTTATTCCAGAAATAACCTGTCTAGATAAATCCCCCTCCTTATAGCCAATCACCAAGTTTCTAAATATATAAACTCTTTCTTCTCCACTGGACACAGTAGTGGTGTGCTAACCATTTTTGCTAGACTAAAATGTATTTCAACTTCAAGTGCATTTCATTGACACTCCAGCCAGCAAGACCCTTTTCACCTTTTTTGGCTCTCTTAGCCTCAGCTTTTCTCTCACCTGCACCACGCTGATCCAGCTGCAGCCTCAGGTCCCACTCAGCTTATCTATCCTTGAGGTCCACAGGGGACTGGGTTTGGGAGTAGACAGTACTTCCTGCACCAAATCCTATAGAGACTTCTCTCTCTGGGAGATCATCTCTCTCCTCTGAAGACTTTACCCACTCATTTATCCACTCCTCTCCCTCCTTTTGAAACCCACTACCCTTTGGGGCCATCATTCTGAGGTCAACTCCAATCGGGCTTCTCCCTTTTCAAGAGTGCAGAAGTAGTCCTCTTCAAACTCTTCTTGTGGTGCAGGTTGCATTCTGTGGATGTCCGCCCAGGCTCTAAGCTGCATTAGTACCCAAACTTGGGCATACATATGAGTAAATGGGTATGTGAATGGTATTATGAGTGTGTGAGTGAGTGTGGCAGTCACTGTCTGCCTTTATGAGTCATGGATACATAAATGCTTTTGTGAGAGTGTAACTGGGTCTATAAGTGCCTCCCTGACTGCATGAGCGTATGCAAATTACATGCAATTACATTACATTGTCATGAGCACCAAGGTACCCCAATATAGGCCCAGGTAGATGCACAACCTTTCACCTATATTTGTCTTACCTTGCTCTACATAACGGTTCTGGCGCTGATCTTTAACCTGGTTTTGTTCCAAATAAATGTTGTGAGGTTTTCTTCAAAAAATGTATTATGCATGAGGATTCTTAGTATCACAGCAGGATTACCATTTTCTGTGTAATAACTCTGTACAAAAGTCACTGATATCGTCATCCTAGAATGACAGGCCCACAGTACCATTCTAGGTAGACCCCTTCAGGTATATAAGCACCACATCTTCGCTGGGCAAACCAGAGGAGAAGCTTCCATGCTAATACGAGACGCTGAAGTCCCTGCACGCAGAAACTCCAGCATGCAGTGGTCTGACATCCCTTGTGTGAGAAGTTGGCCTGGTATATGCTGTTCACTAGTTCTAGTGACCACCTTGTACCATGCCAAGCAACCCTTATGGTGTGGTTGTAAGTCAACCTTTTCGGACTAGCTGCCCTAGTGGTAGCGTAGGCTAAGCAGTCTTTGAGGCTAAACTCGTGATGCGTGTTAAGCAAGCTGTTTTACCAATAGTAACCCCCTTTTATACCAATGAAAGGACACCACACAGATATATATTCAAAATATATATGTATTTATTTCTCAAAGTAACCCCTAGTCTCTTTATGAGCACAGGAGCACAAATCGTCAAACAAGATTACAGTAGAATACACAGAAGTTGCACTTTATATGGATAGGCCCTGGTGGCCACTCAAACCATATACTAAAATAGTGGTATAAGTACCACGAACAGAAAAGGGAAAAGGCCTAGGGCCTCTAGAATCGCTGGGCCTACAAGGAGCTAACGTCAGTTAGTGACCAGGAGGTCCACGGGTGGCGTGTGCAGAGCAAATAGTCACACGCGGGCTCCCATAGGTTTCAATGGGTGCGTAAAAAGTACAAAGTTACTGCAAAAGGAATCTTCCGGATGACCTAGGAACTTAAGATTTGGAACACAGGCACTAGAGATGTATTACTACACATGGGCACCGGAGTACCAGCTTTACCTCACCCACAGGAAGCGGGTGCATAGGCCTCAAAGTGCGTCGGGTTTCTTCTATCTGTTCCGTTGAGCCTGGGACAAAGATGCTGCAGGCGGTCGGTCGGGAAGAGATGCAGTGGATCCAAGAGTGGATCGGAGATGTTGAAGACCTGTAAGCAGAGGGGACAGTGTTCACAGTCACTAGCCAGTGACCAGCGTGGCACCAGGTGGGTACCAGGCGATGTCGGGTGCAAACGGGTGATGAGGGGTAGCTTGTCTCCGCAGCCACGTGGTCCCTGAAGGTCGACGACGTCCAGGAGTCGGCTCACGAGCTGTCCCACGCAGGCTCTCGCTGTCGGCGGTGTCGGCGACTTGATCGAAGCAAACAAGCCTTGGCAAAAGCAATTGCAGGAGGATTCGGAAATCAGCTGTTGGTTCTGACCAGCAAGGTCAGAGGGATTGCTCCTTTGGAGGGGAGCAAGGGCCAGTCTGGAGCAACCAGACCAGCGGTGTTTGTCGTAGATTTCGTCGCCAAGATGGCCACTAGCCAGCGGGCCAGCAACC
This sequence comes from Triturus cristatus, assembly GCF_964204655.1. Lineage (NCBI taxonomy): Eukaryota > Metazoa > Chordata > Amphibia > Caudata > Salamandridae > Triturus > Triturus cristatus. Next base: position 723,365,728 of record NC_140591.1, read on the forward strand.
GGTTAGGCGCGTCGAGTGGCAAAATGCAGAAGGGCCCCACGCAGATCGTGGAGATGCTGGAGGGCTCACCTTTGGTGCAGATGCTGCTCGAGGGTTGGGCTTCTCAGGACCCAAAGCACAACTTGGAGGGAGCCTCGGTTGTTGCACTGGTCAGCTTGTCGTAGTCGTTTCAAGATGGCTGGCTCCACGTGTCTCGGTGCCTCCACGGGTCTCCTCTTTTCAGGGACTGTGGATCGGGCGGTGAGAGGTCTGGAGGTCCAGGTCTTGTCAGTCTCTGGGCTCGGGCTCCGGCGGGAGGCGGCGGCAAAGCAGACGGTGATTCGCTGGATGGTGCTTGCGTTAGCAAGGTGGTCACTCCCTGACCACAGGGGAGATTTTCTTCAGTCTTCTGTGCAGCAGAATGTCGAAGTTCCCGTCTTCTTCTTAGTTTCAAGTTGATTCCAGGATGTCTGAAGTCTTAGGACACAGCTCCTACCTTTATTCGGATTCTAGGGGCCGGACTACCTGCTAGGTCCCTCCCTATGGGTGGGACCAGGAAGGGGGGTGGTTACACCCCCAATCCTTTGTCCAGCTCGCCCCAGGCCCGGGACTGGTGTGCCCCAGGACCGGTTTGAACTGGCATATGCACCGAGGCTCCTTGTGAGCCACAGGCATGTCTGGTTTCTTTCAAGCCCTACCTGACCAATACACAAAATCCTGTCTGGGGTGGTGCATGCACCTCCCCTGGCAGGAAACCCTTTGTCCACACCTCCCAAGCTGGAAGGACTCCCAGCAGCAGGAGGGCAGACTTGTGTCTGTGGTGGCAGCATCCATTTTGTGGAGCTGAGGCTATGTCTGATTTTACCCGGGTTTCAGGTACTGTACATGTCGTGTCCCTCTAGAAGGGTGGAATGCTAACCCCGTCGCCAGAATTGGCGAGGGGTTAGTATTCCAATTCGTATGACACCTTACTCGACATGTTTTGATAAAGCCAAACCAAAGATAGCATTTAACCGCGAGGTTCATAATGCACTTAAGAGTATATGGTATGACGATATCTGGAAACAGTAGAAGGAAGTTGTTCCGACCACTGCAGACAGGCTCAGCTCATGCCAGAGCACCATCTCACATGGAACCAAGCACTCTGCCTTCAGGATTGTTAAGGCCTGCCATAGGAGTGACTTATAGGTTACCAGGTGTCCCATTTAAGGTTAGGTATAGGTATACTACACCTAAGTAAGAGGTGATTACACCAACTTACCCCAGCTGAGTGATCAGCCAGTTGTGTCAAATTGTTAGGCCAAGCCTGGGGTGGCATAATACATGCTTCAGCCCTTGGCAGGCCTTGGGTACACCAATGCCCTGGGTACCTAGTGTACACTGGTACAGGGGCTGACAGGGTGATCCAACCAATTGGGTATGTACCTAGGGTACATGGAGTCCATTTTAAAGAGAGAGCAGATGGGCTGAGGTCCTGAATGGCAGGATCTCAGGCCAACTAAGTCGAAAAACCAGCTAGACACTAGGCAAAAATTTGGGGGTAACCATAGTCAGATATCCACCTTCCTACACAACCCCCCCCCAAACGAAGGGAGATAAGGCTGACCTTGACCAGGTAAGCCTATATTGCCCAAGTGGCCATATAAGGAGGAACCAGCACTGGCATGGTTACCCCCTGTCTCATGGTCCACTAAGCAATCCCTCACCCTAAGGGTATCAGAGGGTCTCCACCATAGGGAATCTCTACCTTTGGTGTGTCTTGGCAAAGTAAAAGGCTGGTGTCGAGATGGAGTACTGAAGTGAGTGTCCTCAAAGTGAGACCTCAGCTTCCTCCAATCATCCTTCACCATGGATGCCTTTCTTTCCTTAACTGAGTTGCACTGTGCTCTCAGGGTCAGCCTCTGGCTACCTAAAGCTGGAGGCTGGGTCCCTTTTGTGGGCTTACTGGAGGGACAGGTCAGGTTTGGGGCCCTAAGGTCCCAGGTTTGCCTGTGCCCAACAGAATCCCTCTGGGGGAGGTCCCTAACTACCTGTAAAGGAGATCCCTCAGGAATGTTTTTACCCATCACCTGACTAGGGCTACTAGCCAGGCAATCCTCATTCTTTTGATGGGGGGGTTCTTGTGGACAGGGGCCCTCTGGGGGTCCACTGGCCTCCCTGACCTCTGCAGCCCTGGGCTGACTGAGGCAGGGTAGAGAGAGGCAGGCTACCTGCACCAGACTGGGTCCCACCTTGGAAGGGGCCACTGACATCAGAGGCTCTGCCAGGCCAGGCCTGGCTACCTCTGGGGCAGTTCCTTCACAAGGGGTGAGGTCAGATCCCTGAGGAGGCTGACCTTTTCCTAATGTCTGGGGAGAGGGAGACTTTTCTTCCTCCCCACTACTCTCAGTTTGTGTGGAGTGATCCATTGTTTCAGGCTTCACTACACCTATGTCAGTCTGAGTATAGGCTGAGACCATTACAGCCTTGCCAACCTTTTCAGGGTGGCACTCAGTTTGTGTTTGAGCTGTGACTGTCACAGCTCTGCCAGTCTCTACAGTGAAGTCTGTCTGTGCCTGGGCTGTGGCTACCACTGCCCTTCCAACCTTTTCAGGGAGGAAATCTATTTGGACAGGGGTTGTGAATGGCACAACCCCCCTACCCTTTTGTGACAGGCCTACCATTTTAGAATGGGTGTCTTGTTCAACTCCAGCCCAAGCTGAGAGTTCTAAGTCATTCCCCAGTAAGCAGTCTACAGGCAAGGTTGGGGACACTGCCACCCTTTTAGGGCCAGTGACACCTCCCCAGCTGAGACATACCTCTGCCATGGGATGACTGTTCTGTTTGCCATCAATGTTGGTCACCTGGTAGGAGAAACCAGGCAAAAGCTGCTCAGAGGGAACTAGCCAATGGGCCACCATTGTGATGCTAGCTCCAGTGTCTCTGTAGGCCTCAGCTTTTGTACCATTGATGTAGGGCTCCTGTCTGTACCTACCCAAAGTGTTGGGACAGGCAGTGAAGTTGGCAAACCCCATGCCACCATCACAGACAAGAGTATCTGCTGCAGGGGAATTGGCTAAGCCAGGGTCCCCCTGTGTTCCCCAAGTAAACCCACCCAGATTTCTGGGGGCACTCCCACCACCTGGGGGATTACTGCTGACAGTAATAGGTGGTGTGACAGGAGTAATTGGAGGAACAGTTTTGTTTTTAGCCCTTGGGCAACCGCTGTCAGTTTTCCAATGCCCAGGAGTTTTACACTCATGGCAGTAGGGCTTTTTGGCTGTGGTAGAGGAGGGAGCTTGGGACCCACCACCCTGTGTGGAGTTTTGGGGCCCTGAGGAAGGTTTCTCTTTTTCTTTATCCCCACCCTTCTCTTGAGGCTTGGTGGTATCTTTCTTTTGGTCACCACCCTGGTTTTTAGGCCTGATCCTGGTCCTGACCCATTTATCTGCCCTCTTTCCCAATTCTTGGGGAGAGGTCAAATCTGAGTCTACCAGGTGTTGATGGAGAAGCTGGTTTTGACAATTACTTAAAATCTGCTCTCTCATCATCAAATTGTACAATCCTGTATAATCAGACACCTTACTTCCCAGCAACCAACCCTCCAAAGCCTTAGTGGCACATTCCACATATTCAGACCAGTCCTGAGTCTGTGTCTTCTGGGTGTCTCTGAACATTAACCTGTACTGTTCAGTGGTTAAGCCTAACCCATCAACTAGGACACTCTTCAGGACTCTGTAATTTCTGACATCCTCTTCTCTAACAGTGAGGAGTCTATCTCTGCCTCTCCCCTCAAAGGAGAGCCATAAGATTGCTGCCCACTGGTCTTCAGGAACCTGCTGCACTTTGCAGGCTCTCTCAAGAGCAGTCATCCATTTGTGGATGTCATCCCCACTTTTGTAGGGGGGCACAATCTTGGACAGGTTCCTATTGTCAAAGACCCTATCTTTGTCCCTAGGGACATTGCTGCCACCAGTGGGTATAGACCCACTCTCTCTAGGCTGCCTAGCCTTGTTCAGTTTTTCTTCCATCAGGGCTACTTCTAGCTCCTGCTTCCTGATCCTCAGCTGGGCTTCCTGCATTCTGGCCTCATGTTCCCTCCTCTGAGGGGTGGTCAGTCTCCTTCTGGAGTGACCTTGAGAGCCTCTAGAGCCATGGGAAGCATTGGAGTCACCTGAGCGATTCCTTTGCCTTCCAAGCCCTGTGTTAAGTCCACTGGGGAGATCCAGTGGGTTGAACCCACTGTCAGTCCCCAATAGCCTTGGTTTAGCTGGGCCAAGTATAATACTTGGCACTGGGCTAGTTCTCCCTTCATCCTCACTACTGTCAGTATCCTTTTCACTCTCATCCTCTGTGGTAGGCATCCCATCTAAGGGGTGACTATTGGGAAGGGGTACTTCAGTGGCATCTTTAGAAGGGGGGCCTCCTGTTCCTGTCCCTAAGGGGGCTAACTGGGAAGCTTTCTTGAGTGCTCTCTGATTCTCATCATTCTGTAAGAGCTCTCTGAGCTCAGCAGAGTTTGGGTTCTTGGGCTGTTTAAGGCCTCTAAGAGTTGCCAAATGCCTGAGCTCATTCTGATTAAGGGTAGCAAAGCTGGATGGTGCCCTCTGGGGGTCACTCTCAACAGAGATGGGTACAGTGGACCCCTCTGCCCCGGCCATTGCTCTTAAGTGTGGGTGGATGTGTTGCAATCTACCTACACTTGGGTTTACCTACTAAACCTATCTAGTAGTTGTAGTCAGGGTGTGCTACTCCCTTTGCTCTACAACAACTAAGTTCAGTAGAACTTAAGTATATCTAATCTTGTTTTATATGTACCTACAGGTACCTATGTGATCTTTCAATTGGTAACCAAGAGATTACAATGGTAAAACACAGCAAGCTCAAATCCAACCGCTGCTCACCAATGTGAGAAGTTGGCCTGGTATATGCTGTTCACTAGTTCTAGTGACCACCTTGTACCATGCCAAGCAACCCTTATGGTGTGGTTGTAAGTCAACCTTTTCGGACTAGCTGCCCTAGTGGTAGCGTAGGCTAAGCAGTCTTTGAGGCTAAACTCGTGATGCGTGTTAAGCAAGCTGTTTTACCAATAGTAACCCCCTTTTATACCAATGAAAGGACACCACACAGATATATATTCAAAATATATATGTATTTATTTCTCAAAGTAACCCCTAGTCTCTTTATGAGCACAGGAGCACAAATCGTCAAACAAGATTACAGTAGAATACACAGAAGTTGCACTTTATATGGATAGGCCCTGGTGGCCACTCAAACCATATACTAAAATAGTGGTATAAGTACCACGAACAGAAAAGGGAAAAGGCCTAGGGCCTCTAGAATCGCTGGGCCTACAAGGAGCTAACGTCAGTTAGTGACCAGGAGGTCCACGGGTGGCGTGTGCAGAGCAAATAGTCACACGCGGGCTCCCATAGGTTTCAATGGGTGCGTAAAAAGTACAAAGTTACTGCAAAAGGAATCTTCCGGATGACCTAGGAACTTAAGATTTGGAACACAGGCACTAGAGATGTATTACTACACATGGGCACCGGAGTACCAGCTTTACCTCACCCACAGGAAGCGGGTGCATAGGCCTCAAAGTGCGTCGGGTTTCTTCTATCTGTTCCGTTGAGCCTGGGACAAAGATGCTGCAGGCGGTCGGTCGGGAAGAGATGCAGTGGATCCAAGAGTGGATCGGAGATGTTGAAGACCTGTAAGCAGAGGGGACAGTGTTCACAGTCACTAGCCAGTGACCAGCGTGGCACCAGGTGGGTACCAGGCGATGTCGGGTGCAAACAGGTGATGAGGGGTAGCTTGTCTCCGCAGCCACGTGGTCCCTGAAGGTCGACGACGTCCAGGAGTCGGCTCACGAGCTGTCCCACGCAGGCTCTCGCTGTCGGCGGTGTCGGCGACTTGATCGAAGCAAACAAGCCTTGGCAAAAGCAATTGCAGGAGGATTCGGAAATCAGCTGTTGGTTCTGACCAGCAAGGTCAGAGGGATTGCTCCTTTGGAGGGGAGCAAGGGCCAGTCTGGAGCAACCAGACCAGCGGTGTTTGTCGTAGATTTCGTCGCCAAGATGGCCACTAGCCAGCGGGCCAGCAACCGGTTAGGCGCGTCGAGTGGCAAAATGCAGAAGGGCCCCACGCAGATCGTGGAGATGCTGGAGGGCTCACCTTTGGTGCAGATGCTGCTCGAGGGTTGGGCTTCTCAGGACCCAAAGCACAACTTGGAGGGAGCCTCGGTTGTTGCACTGGTCAGCTTGTCGTAGTCGTTTCAAGATGGCTGGCTCCACGTGTCTCGGTGCCTCCACGGGTCTCCTCTTTTCAGGGACTGTGGATCGGGCGGTGAGAGGTCTGGAGGTCCAGGTCTTGTCAGTCTCTGGGCTCGGGCTCCGGCGGGAGGCGGCGGCAAAGCAGACGGTGATTCGCTGGATGGTGCTTGCGTTAGCAAGGTGGTCACTCCCTGACCACAGGGGAGATTTTCTTCAGTCTTCTGTGCAGCAGAATGTCGAAGTTCCCGTCTTCTTCTTAGTTTCAAGTTGATTCCAGGATGTCTGAAGTCTTAGGACACAGCTCCTACCTTTATTCGGATTCTAGGGGCCGGACTACCTGCTAGGTCCCTCCCTATGGGTGGGACCAGGAAGGGGGGTGGTTACACCCCCAATCCTTTGTCCAGCTCGCCCCAGGCCCGGGACTGGTGTGCCCCAGGACCGGTTTGAACTGGCATATGCACCGAGGCTCCTTGTGAGCCACAGGCATGTCTGGTTTCTTTCAAGCCCTACCTGACCAATACACAAAATCCTGTCTGGGGTGGTGCATGCACCTCCCCTGGCAGGAAACCCTTTGTCCACACCTCCCAAGCTGGAAGGACTCCCAGCAGCAGGAGGGCAGACTTGTGTCTGTGGTGGCAGCATCCATTTTGTGGAGCTGAGGCTATGTCTGATTTTACCCGGGTTTCAGGTACTGTACATGTCGTGTCCCTCTAGAAGGGTGGAATGCTAACCCCGTCGCCAGAATTGGCGAGGGGTTAGTATTCCAATTCGTATGACACCTTACTCGACATGTTTTGATAAAGCCAAACCAAAGATAGCATTTAACCGCGAGGTTCATAATGCACTTAAGAGTATATGGTATGACGATATCTGGAAACAGTAGAAGGAAGTTGTTCCGACCACTGCAGACAGGCTCAGCTCATGCCAGAGCACCATCTCACATGGAACCAAGCACTCTGCCTTCAGGATTGTTAAGGCCTGCCATAGGAGTGACTTATAGGTTACCAGGTGTCCCATTTAAGGTTAGGTATAGGTATACTACACCTAAGTAAGAGGTGATTACACCAACTTACCCCAGCTGAGTGATCAGCCAGTTGTGTCAAATTGTTAGGCCAAGCCTGGGGTGGCATAATACATGCTTCAGCCCTTGGCAGGCCTTGGGTACACCAATGCCCTGGGTACCTAGTGTACACTGGTACAGGGGCTGACAGGGTGATCCAACCAATTGGGTATGTACCTAGGGTACATGGAGTCCATTTTAAAGAGAGAGCAGATGGGCTGAGGTCCTGAATGGCAGGATCTCAGGCCAACTAAGTCGAAAAACCAGCTAGACACTAGGCAAAAATTTGGGGGTAACCATAGTCAGATATCCACCTTCCTACACCTTGCAGGGTGTATAATCAAAAGGGGGACAAAAGAGCTGGTTATTTAAAGAGGTCCTGTTCCTGTGCTCCTAAGAGTGTACTTGGTTCATCAAAAGGAAACAGTTCCTCTCTAAAGGCCGAGGTGATAAGTATCACTAACTGCCTGCAATTTTGTGGTTTCGGGGGGGGGGGGTAGGAGATCTGTATTTCAGATCTTAATGCCCTCACACAACTGTTAGGGTGTCATGCTTCATCATTGGGCGCTCCTCGTCGGACCGGCGCTGCAATGTCCAACGGGCCTGGTGGCATCTTTATCAGAGATCTTCTGATCTGAGAACGCTGTATGTGAAGGGTGTGTGTGAGTGTAGAGGAATTCAATGACTTCTAGTGTATGTGGAAAGGTGATTAAAATAGGCCCTGGCCCTGTTGATTCTTTTATTGAGGTGTCGGGGCTGGGACTAAGTAAAACCAGTGGGGCTACTGCAATGAGTCAAAGTATTAGGGTAGCCTATAGTTGACTGGGGTCAACATGTTTCGTGTCTTCACAGCTCCGAGATAGTGCGACACTTCTTCAGGACCGGAGGTAGATCTATATATATATATGTAGTGACCTCTGTCGGTCAGTTAAGGAATAGGATCTACCCCAAATACGCTCAAGTCCCTAATTGGGGGTTTTTGTAGAGTGACTCCGCCTAGGAAGATGGAGACAAAAATGGAGAGGGCAAGAAAAAAAAAAAGGAGTACCATCAACAGCTGGTGGAGGTAAAACTATCCAACATTGTAAGGGTGGGCATGATGCCCATTCTAGAAGCAAAAGGTTTCTAGTCTGATATAACAACAATTCATGTAAGACAAAGTTAAAAGTATAAATGAACTAACGTGAGGGGAAAAGGTAAAAAAAAGGTCCTTTAGGACCTATGAGGTGAACCCAATTTGATGCCTATGAGAGGGTAGGTTGGTGAAGAATCACAAGCAGGTCTTACCTCAGGAAAGTAGGACAGGAGGCCTCATAGGTGAAGGAAAGACGACCCGACCACTTGAACGGGCCCACTGGATGAGGAGGGGTAAGATGGAATTACAAATAGAGACAAAGACAACCTAGTCGACTGCCACCCCAGGAGCAGTGAGAATATGGCCACGTAACATGCAGTCACCTCCTAAGAGGTCGGAGGATGCTGGGAAGGATGGTGCAAGGATACACCAGGGGTATATTCTGTGTGCGCGATATCAGCGGTGAAATCTGTGCTGAAGTGGCGCGATTAGTGCCTGCAAACACGCTCATAAAGAATATGTAAGCGTCTGTTAAGGCGCATGTGTGAGAGGGTCATAATGAGTGGCCGTAAGCTCTATAAGCATGCAAACATATAACCCGGTTATACAGCGGCAAGTGTAAAAAAGCCACGTGTGGTATCAGTGTAAATATTTATCGGTAGAGTGCTCCAAGGAATCGGTGCGCGATCCTGGATGACATGCAAGTACAAAGCGTGGGATAATCCTGTCTCAATGGGCCTCGGGTGTGCATGCCGAATCAAAAAGAAGCGTGCTCTTACAATAAGCGGTAGTGAGGCGCATGGTCAAATATCTTAGGTAGCGAAAGACGTACCGTTCTATACTGAAAAGGGCGTGGAATCTTCCAACATGCAGTGGCCAAAGATATACAAGTCGCGGTCACGGTGCGGCTCACAGGGTGTAGAGGAAGCGTTTAGAGAGAGTGCGCAGAACTTACCCTAGTGTGGGTGCGGTCTCGCCTCAGAACCAGCGAGTCTTGTCCTCACCTGGATATTACCGCAACAGTGGTCCGTCCCAGAACTTGAACCTGGAGGCAGCGCTGTAGTCGCGTGAGAGTTCTCGCGGGGGCGCCATATTGTCACGGGACGCGGAGCCTGACTCAGTGAAGACAGACTCCGTGAAGAGTTTAAGTGGTGGTTAAACAGGGTTGTATTTGGTGGCAGATAACATCACTAATAATAATGTTAATGTTACTCTAGGGGATATTTATAAACAGAAATTGAGAAAGTGCCCAAAAGAGAAAAAAGAGAAAAAAGAAGAAAGACACATGAGACACATAATGGGAGCCTTGGCAGACACTGTCTGTCGATGGTATTGATAGAATCAATACTGGTGACAAGTAAAGGATAATCTCGAAGAATAGAAGAGGTTGCTAATGGGTATAAACCAGTGGTTCAGGAGAAGAGGAATACAGTAATAATTTCTAATATCACCAGAAATGGGCGTGGTACTAAAGAGGGAGAAAGACAAGGTCCATGATATGGTGTCTACATACGCAGTGAAGACAGAAACAACCACTCTTTCCGTGGGGTATCTGTAGTACAGTAGACTAGGACTAGAATGATTGAGTGAATCTCAGTGTGTCTCGTGAGTCAACAGTAAAGGTTAGGTGTGTCTAAAGTACAGTCTCTCTTGTGAGAGTGTTAGATTATTTCTGTCCACGGGATATCATCGCTGAGGCCCCTCTCTTGTGAGGAAAGACGGAAAATCCATCTTTGTTCAGTTTCAAAAAGTTTTTGGCAGGACCAGGTTGGATTGCTTTCGAGCACTGCCCAGTGCAGTTCGTTGGGTCCATGTTGGTGCGAGATATAGTGGGTGCTCATTTTTGTGGTAGATCTGCCACATCGTATATTGCTTTGATGTTCCATGATTCTTGTTTTTACTGGGCGTGTGGTCATACCAATGTATCTCAAGTTGCACGGACATGTGATCAGGTAGACACAGTTTTTCGAATTACAGTTCGTATGGCTCTTTTGGGTCCAGACTTTCCCTGCTTCTAGGGTAAGTTCTTTTGTTACCTTTGTAAGGTTGCATACTCCACATTCACCACAGGGGTAGTGTCCTCGTACTGGTGATGCACCCCATAGGGTACCCTGTGAGGCCAACTTGGTAGTTTTTGGGCGGGTATGCACCAGAATATCGCGTAGGTTACTTATGCGTTTGTTGGCAAACCTTGGTTTTCGTAATGACAGTTCGCTCGTGGTGAGAATCTTCCAGTTTTTTGTAATAATTCTCTATACTTTGTTTGATTCTGATGTGTAGGTGATCACACATGTGAGTGTTTCTTCCATCTTCTTTTCTTTGGGTTCTAAGAGAGCCTCTCGGTTGTTATTGAGAGCTCTTTTACTCGATCTTTTAATAATAGTGTCAGGGTAACTTCGTGCTCTGAGATTGTTGCTTAAGGTGATGGCCTCCCTTTTGTAGTCAGTAGTCGTCCCACAGTTCCTGCGGAGGCGCAGAAACTGTCCGAAGGGCAGGTTGTCCCTCAGGGCTTTGGGATGATGGCTTCCATACTGGAGTAGACTATTCCGGTCCGTCGGTTTTTTGTAAGTATGAGTGGAGAGGGTGCCATCCCGTAGAGTAATGGTGAGGTCAAGGAAGTGGGGGAGGTTGACCGGGTAAATTTCAAATAGGGGTCCAGGGAGTTGACCAATGTGAAAAGACTGTCACATGTCTCTATATCTCCTTTCCATAGGATGAGGATATCGTCAATATAACGTTTCCAAAGGATGATGTTATTGGCGTAGGTGTTGTTATCTGTAATGTGGAGGCGTTCAAATTCCGCGACATAGAGACAGGCCAAGCTCGGCGCGAATGTACTACCCATAGAAGTTCCTTGGGTCTGATGGAAGAATTGGTCTTTGAACTGAAAAAAGTTCTCGCACATGGCTATGGTGGCACATTCCATTATGAAAGACACTGGGGTGTTGGACATCCATTCTTCTTTAAGGAGGAGTTCTTCTATAACCCTAAAAGTCTCTGTTTGAGGAATATTCGTGTAGAGGGCCTCCACATCCAATGTCATCAAGAGATTAATATCTCCACTTATAGTAGTGTCAGCTGGTAGGTTGAGTGCGTCTCTGGTGTCCTGTAGGTATGACGGTATTCTTTTCACCAAAGGGCGGAGGAAGTGGTCACAGAACTTGCTTAGAGGTTCTAATAGTGATCCGATCCCTGAAACTACGGGGCGTCCTGGGGGTGGATTAACCCCCTTATGAATTGTGGGTAGAGGGTAGAAGGAGGGGGTTCTGGGTTGTGAGTTCAACAAGAATTCTGCCTCATTCTTGGAGATCCACCCTTGTTTCTGCTGATTCCACGATAGATCTTAACCTCGTCATCAGTCTCCTAGTCGGATCTCCTTGAATCTTTGTATAATATTTGTCTTGGGAGAGTTGACGGAGACATTCCCGGTCGTAATCTGACGTGTCCAGGAGGACAATGGCCCCTCCCTTGTCTGCTGGTTTGATAGGGATAGTAGTATCTTCATTCAGAGCTTTTATCGCCGCCCTCTCAGTTGAAGGTAGGCTGTTGTACTGTGATTTCTCTATGATGTTTCCCACTTCTTTTATGAATGCTTGTTCAAAGGTCAGTATCTTGTGTGGGGTGATGTCATTGTGTGGTGTGAAGGTCGAGGGGAGACGTAAACCGGTGTCAGTGATTTCCTGAGATGGTTTATCTTGGAAGTACGCTCGCAGTCGTAACTTCCTAAAGAAATTGTGAAGTTCTTTATGTAGAAGAAAACGATCCAACTGTGGTGTAGGTACAAACCCTAAACCCCTGTTGAGTACTCTTTTTTCAATTGGAGTCAGAGCCCTAATGGAGAGATTGACCACTAGATCCTGTTGTTCTTCCTGCTCCTCAATTCCATTCATTCTTGTTGTTGGGGGGCTGGTGGATCTTGCCACTGGACTTGTTTGGATTGTCCGTCTCGTCTTCTGCCTCTTCCCCTGCCCCGGCCTAAAAAAGGTTGTTGGTGCTGGTTGAAATGGTACATCGGTGGAGGCACATGGTACATGGGGTTCCAAGGTAGTTGCTGGCCGTAGTAAGGGTTAATTGGATAACCAAATAAAGGCGGCGGTGGCGATCCCCAATTCTTCTTGAAGCTCGACCGGATGTCATTGCTAGATGTACTGCTGTTCGAGTTGAAGCGTGGTCTGCTCTCAACTGAACTCCCATCTGATGAGTCTTCGCCACTGGGTATTTGGTAGTCATCCTTTGTGTATGGATATACTCTTTCCTTATCGAACTTTTTTAATATCTTTTTGAAGTTTTGTGATCTTTTGTCGCATCGGGTGATTCTTATGATCATCCATCTCAGTGTTGATTTCTGCTAGTCTGCTTTTGAAAGCCGTGATGTTAATTGAGGCTTTCAGATTGTTCTCCGCAATCGTTATCTCAATGAGTAATTTATCGGCCAAACGTTTGGCAGTGTTGATAATTAGTATGAGCCTCAATGATGATATCCCGTGGACAGAAATAATCTATCACTCACACAACAGAGACTGTACTTTAGACACACCTAACCTTTACTGTTGACTCACGAGACACACTGAGATTCACTCACTCATTCTAGTCCTAGTCTACTGTACTACAGATACCCCAGGGAAAGAGTGGTTGTTTCTGTCTTCACTGCGTATGCAGACACCATATCATGGACCTTGTCTTTCTCCCTCTTTAGTACCACGCCCATTTCTGGTTGGTATTAGAAATTATTACTGTATTCCTCTTCTCCTGAACCACCGGTTTATACCCATTAGCAACCTCTTCTATTCTTCGAGATTATCATTTACTTGTCCCCAGTATTGATTCTATCAATACCATCGACAGACAGTGTCTGCCAAGGCTCCCATTATGTGTCTTATTTGTCTTTCTTCTTTTTTCTCTTTTTTCTCTTTTGGGTACTTTCTCAATTTCTGTTTACAAATATCCCCTAGAGTAACATTAACATTATTATTAGTGATGTTATCTGCCACCAAATACAACCCTGTTTAACCACCACTTAGACTCTTCATGGAGTCTGTCTTCACTGAGTCAGGCTCCGCGTCCCGTGACAATATGGCGCCCCCGCGAGAACTCTCGCGTGACTACAGCGCTGCCTCCAGGTTCAAGTTCTGGGACAGACCGCTGTTGCGGTAATATCCAGGTGAGGACAAGACTCGCTGGTTCTGAGGCGAGACCGCACCCACACTAGGGTAAGTTCTACACACTCTCTCTAAACGCTTCCTCTTCACCCTGTGAGCCGCACCGTGACCGCGACTTGTATATCTTTTGCCACTGCATGTTGGCGGACTCCACGCCCTTTTCAGTATAGAACGCTACGTCTTTCGCTACCTAAGATATTTGACCATGTGCCACACTACCGCTTATTGTAAGAGCACGCTTCCTTCCGATTCGGCATGCACACCCGAGGCCGATTGAGACGGGATTATCCCACGCTTTGTACTTGCAAGTCATCCAGGATCGCGCACCGATTCCTTGGAGCACTCTACCGGTAAATATTTACACTGATACCACACACAGCTTTTTTACACTTGCCGCTGTATAACCGGGTTATATGTTTGCATGCTTATAGAGCTTACGGCCACTCATTATGACCCTCTCACACGTGCGCCTTAACAGACGCTTACATATTCTTCATGAGTGTGTCTGCAGGCACTAATCGCGCCACTTCAGCACAGATTTCACCGCTGGTATCGCGCACACAGAATATACCCCTGGTGTATCCTTCCGCCATCCTTCCCAGCATCCTTCGACCTCTTAGGAGGTGACTGCATGTTACGTGGCCACCAGGTGACCCCTCTTAGATCCCATGTGACACGGACTGTCAGGCTGCTTCCCGTGTGGACTAATCAAGGGCCTAGCCCCAGCCCCACTCCCGATACCTATGCAGGTTTTCATTGCCCATGGTCATCACGGATCGTTATTACAATCCGACACGCCACTGTGTATTCAGGCAGATATTCACACATATGCATGGTACCACCCATATTCTCACTACTCAAGGGGTGGCATTCGACTAGGTTGTCTTTGTCTCTATTTGTAATTCCATCTTACCCCTCCTCATCCAGTGGGCCCGTTCCAGTGGTCGGGTCGTCTTTCCTTCACCTATGAGGCCTCCTGTTCTACTTTCCTGAGGTAAGACCTGCTTGTGATTCTTTGCCGACCTACCCTCTCGTAGGCATCAAATTGGGTTAACCTTATAGGTCCTAGAGGACCTTTTTTACCTTTTCCCCTCATGTTAGTTCATCTATACTTTTAACTTTGTCTTTCACGAACTGTTGTTATATCAGACTAGAAACCTTTTGCTTCTAGCATGGGCATCATGCCCACCCTTACAATGTTGGATAGCTTTACCTCCACCAGCTGTTGATGGTACTCCTTTTTTCTCTCTTGCCCTCTCCATTTTTGTCTCCATCTTCCTAGGCGGATTCACTCTACAAGAACCTCCAATTAGGGACTTGAGCTTATTTGGGGTAGATCCCATTCCTTAACTGACCGACAGAGGTCATTTCATTTCAAATCCTTTATTCGATATTTAAAAAATATCATAAAAGTACAGTAAAACATTAAAAAACATCATTTCAATTCATTTCGGTTGCATTGGCCTTCACAAAATACATACATCATCAATTCATTAGGTGTTGCCCCCTGGTGTTCCTAAGTCTAATTGCAACTTTAATAAAATTCATGGTACAAGCCAATGTCAGTGGGTTCTCAGACCTTTGTAAATATAAGAGAGCAATCATGGCATGTCTAAACTTCATTTGTTTCAGAATCCTTATTAAAAAGCTACGTCTGGGTACCGAATAAAAAGGGCATAATAAAACAAAGTGAAGGGTATCCTGCGGAGACCTATTGTCGCAGCCGCAGGTACCCTTCTGCTCAACTGTAACAGTAAAACCAAATGGTTCAGCCAACAGGCGATGTAAAAGGTTGAGCCTAAATCGAGTGATTAAAAACCTATCCTGTGCATTGTGCATAAGAGCGAGGTACGGTTCCATACCTTCTACTATCTTTACCATGCTATGGGCCCGAACTGTGGGCTTGCTTTCTTCAAGGGCCCCTCTGCGTGCATTCTCTTTAGCGTAAAAAATTCTTTTAATTCTCAGTTTGTCCTAGGGGATTATTATTGTTGGGTTGGAAAAGAGATCCTTACAGCCCAATTCCTCCAGAGCAATCCTTACATAATTCAGCCACGGAATGCACATTCCCTTGTCTCTGTCCATGCAGTCTCTAATTATTTGTCTGCTCAGGCCTGCCTCTGCATTGGACCACATTCTTAGCCACGCCGTAAGGGGTCTGATCTTGATCAGATCCTCTATATATACCCTTCCCAGTTCAGCGTGGGAAATATGGGCCGGTGTACTTTGTGGAGTTTGGAGGATCTTTCTCAGAAATTTGTTCTCCTCAATCTGTATTTGTTGGATGCATGCAAAACCCCAAACTTCAGCCCCATACATTACTTTGGGGCAACAGATTGAAGCGTATAGGTGCATAACCTGTTCAGGAGACCACCTGCCCAACCTACGCCCGTAGCCCATAATGGCCCCTGTGGATGCCACTAATTTAGAGCTCCGCTCTTCAGTTAAAAGTTTAAAATTTAAAAGCCCGTCAAAGAGTATACCCAGATAGGAAAAGGTCTTAACCTGTTCCATTTTATGTGCGCCTATTTTATATGAGAATTTTTTGCAAGGTTTAGATCCTGCCAGCAATACATAGGACTTAGTTAAATTGGCCGATAGATCTAAACTGGCCATAAAACTGACGAACCCATCTAACAGACTCTGAAGACCTTTGGGTGTTCGGGCTAAGAGTACTGGATCGTCAGCGTACAGCAACACTGGAACCGGTCGGGAGCCTACTCTAGGGGTGTCTACATTCAATTTGCGCAAGGCCTGTTCTAACTCATTTATATACAGTGAGAACAGGAACGGGGCCAGAATGCATCCCTGTCTCACCCCGCTGGTGCAGGGGAAGGGTGCCGTAGTATCACCCTCCAAATTAAAACGCACTTTAGCAGAGGTGTTCCAGTGGAGTGCTCTTAAAATATCAACTAGACCCTGGTCTACCCCTAGTCTAATCATCAGATTCCAGTGCTTTTCTCTATTTACATGATCAAAAGCGGCTGAGAGATTCATGAACTCCAGGTATATAGCTTGATTGCTTGCGAGGGTATTTTTAGCCACTAATAAGTAAAGATTCAGGCACTGGTCTGTGGTTGATTTACCGGTTCTGAACCCATATTGCAAATCTGTGATTATTTGATGTTCTTCAGCCCACTCTAACAGGCGATTTAAAACTACTCGCCCCAAGACTTTGGCTGTCACATCAATTAAGGATATGGGTCGATAACACTGCGGATCATCCTTTTTTCCTTTTTTAAAAATTGGGACTATTATAGCCTCAGACCAGGATCGTGGCATACCCGTTACAATCGCTGTGTTTAATACCCTTGTTAGGATTGGAGCCCAAAGGTCAACCCTACTTAGATAGAGATCTGGTGGAATTCCATCTGGGCCTGGGGCTTTGTTTTGTGTCAGCCCTTGGATGCCCGCTATCATTTCCTCCAATGTAAATACGATTTTGGACACCCATGGGCAGAAACTCTCATCACCCCTAGGGTTCTCAGTTGAGTGATTGTACAATAATTCAAAATGGTCAGACCATTGCTCCGGGAGGATGGATGTACCGATTACTGGGGCAGCAGTGTCCTGGAAACAGGGTTTATTAATTATTTTCCAGAATGCGCTTGAGTCTCTTCTATCTGCTGCATCACGTAACTCGTCCCATGCCTGTGATTGGAGTGTCAATTTTCTTTGTTTGATCGCTTTTTTATATGCTATCCTGCACTGTGCGATACGCACCTTGTCTCTTGGGATTGTTTTTAAACCTTCTTTTAACTCTTTGTGGGCCCGGGAGCAGTTTTTGTCGAACCATCTGGGGGAGGATTTAACTTCCGCTTTCAAAGATGATTTTAATAGGCCATCTATGAGGTGTGCCACAGACTCGAAAGCTTTAACCACAACCGGTCCCTTCAATGAGGGGTCTAAGCACACCCCAATCATCTCTTTGTCTTTCTCCATTAAGGATCTATAGAAGACATCCCCATCCACTTTTGCCCATCTAAGGCGTCTCACTTGATCAGTTGCCCTCACTGTGCTAATTGCCTTGACCCTTTTCTTTGCGTTACGGGAGGACCAATTCTTAATCTTCAATACTAATGGGTTGTGGTCACTGAATATGCACCATTCAATGTCTACCTCATTTATCCAATCCCCAAATAGATGAGAGACAGCTATGTAATCTATAATGGAGCAATGCCCTCTTCCCTTGAATGTAGGTGTGATCTCAGAGCCATCTTTGAAGCCCACCTGGTCTAATGTATGCCTTAAGGCATGATTTTTCAAGACCCTCTCTAGCTCCAGCCCTTCCGGGGTGTGTTCAAAATGCGGCCCTTTTGTCAATGTGCAACCAGACCAAACACCCTCCAGCGGTCTTAAATTAGGGCACAGATGACAGTTTAGGTCTCCCACCAAAACCACGCACGAGGCCATAGCTGTCTTCCTTTGGTTCAACTCTCGGGTCAGGCAAATATCCAGGTCATATATTACTCGCCCCTTCCCACGACCTGCTGTGGCATTGTATACATTAATCAAAATGACTTTTAGCCTGCTTGCGTGTAACCCAATAGCTTGTATATTAGCTGAGTTCCAATTTAGATCAGTCCACACACCTTCTAACTGCAGATCCACATAAATGATTAGCCCTCCCATTGCTCTTCCCGGGGCCAATTTCTGTGCGGGAATAGAAAAACACTTATACCCTGCTAAGTGAAAGGGATTGTGGTCCACCACCCAGGTTTCCTGCAAACAAATTACATGAAATCTGGTGATATATTGCCTCCACTCCTGATTATGAAATTTGGAGGACAGCCCAGCTATGTTCCATGAAACCATTTCAATCCCTTCTTGCGATTGTCTCCCTTTTGGGCCAGGGTTATTAAGGGTAGTGTGGTCAGATACTCCAGTGTGTGCGTCTATATTAATCGCTAGCATAGTCTGAACAGCTTGTGTGTACTGTATTTGTGGGATACACTGGCTGCTACCTCCATAATCTTGTCCTCCTGTGGGCATGCAAAACTTCCCAACATATTTCCTGTTATACATTTGGTTACATGGCTTTTGTCTGGGATCCTCCCTCCCATTGGGCAGTGAGTGCAGATTTTACTCGTCTTAGGGTGACAAGAGACCGTAATTGTGGGGGTAATGTGAGCAATATTCGGTTCTGCAGGGGTTTGCTCAGCATAATCTTTCACCCCTTGCAGTCAATCCAACTCCTCCAGGGACATAAGGGGATCAAACCTGTTCCTCAGGGCTAATCCACCTTGGCTCCCCGGGAGAGCGTATGACTTTGCTCCATGGGAGCCCTTGCTACCCCATGAGCGCACGTCTGTGTCTTGGTGGTCCCAGTTCCGAAGCAGTGTACTTCTGCCATTGACATAGAAGAACCCCAAAGGTAAGGAATTAATATTGCCACTTTGAGCAGCCGGGCCCCAACTTAATATGTAATCAACTGTTCTGTAGTCCCTAAAATTTACCACCACGCAGTCACCTACTACATTCTTTTGCCTATTCCCTAGCCACCTTACCCTTCTTACATGTAAAATTCCCCCTGTACCTCCCTCGGCAATGGCCTGTTCATATTCAGCCAATGTGTGACTTTATTTTTGAGATCTTCATGCAATTCTGTGTGACCAGGTTTTAACTCTGGGACCCCCGTGAATATGAAGACATATGATGCCGCCTCTGGGGGTAGATTTATACAAGGCCCGTTAACAACGGGTTTTGTAGGAGGTGTATCTCTGGTTTGGGGCTGGCCCAACAGATTGTGCTGTGCCGCCAGGTTTGCAGAGGCTATGTTCAAAGGAGGGCCTGTGTGTGTTTTATCGGTATGTGGGTGGTTCGGGATTGGCAATAATGCTGGTCTTGTATTAACATTAGAGGGCCCTGCTACAGAATTATCAAATGGGGCGGGGGGCATGTTTTTGTTAGGCTGTTCTTCTTCCGTGATTTTGATTATTTGTGCAGTCAGTGGGTTTGTGCACATTGACTCTGTGACCAAATTATTGGTCAGTGGTGGTGAAAGAATATTGCCTGCCCTTCCCGCCCTTAGCTTCACTAAAGAGACAACTTTGTCCAACCTACTCAGGATTTGTTTTGTCTGAGCGTTGACAAGTTTCTCAAAATATGAATGTAGGTCACTAATAATGTGGGACACCCACCCAGGGGGTGCCTGTGTATCCAAAACTTGATCCTTTCTATCTTCTACGGCTACAGAATCTGGGTGGTTAGGGATCAAACAATTTCTGGCCTTTTTGTGCCCAGGTTGCCTCTTACTAATCCCCTTATTCTTAGCAGCTCCTGTCTTAGCCCCTTTACCATTTACATGTATACCCCTGATGGGAGTTGTCTGTACAGGGGTAATAATTGTCAATGGGGCCTCCAGAATCAAGTCATTAATGGGCATTGGCATATTAGTGTCAGGCGACGAAAATTGGCTCAATTGAGGGGTTAATGAGAGCCGTCTTTCAGTGCGTTCGATTTCGCTTGAAACTTCGCCGATAGCTTTCAGCAACATTCTGTCAATTGCAGTCTGCTGCGCAAGTACTTGGGGGGGAGTTCCGTTTACATTATTTGTTTGTCTTGAGTTTAGATGGCCCTTGGTGCTCACTTTAACAGATCGAGTCTGAACCCTTGCAGCCATTCTGCTGAAACACTATAATGTCAGTGTCACTGCGTGACTTAAAGCTGAATGGTCCCTTCAAATGTGCCTCCAGGGACCCAAATATCCTCTTAGTGTTAACAACAAACAGTACCTTAGTGAGCTCTCTGCAACCTCTTCTGGGTGTTCGGGGGGTGGCCCAGCCCTGCCTCGGACGGCCACAGACGGCCACAGACGGCCCGCCCTTTGCCCGGGCTTCGCCCGGCGCCGCCCGCGCGCGTCTCGCGATGCGGGGCCTCTGTTCACAATTTAACGCCTCCTGGCGCGGATGTCTCGCGGCGGCTTCCGCTCGAGAGGTCACTACATATATAGATCTACCTCCGGTCCTGAAGAAGTGTGGCTCTATCTCGGAGCAGTGAAGACACGAAACATGTTGACCCCAGTCAACTATAGGCTACCCTAATAGCTTGACTCATTGCAGCAGCCCCACTGGTTTTACTTAGTCCCAGCCCCGACACCTCAATAAAAGAATCAACAGGGCCAGGGCCTATTTTAATCACCTTTCCACGTACACTAGAAGTCATTGAATTCCTCTACACTCACACACACCCTTCACATACAGCATTCTCAGATCAGAAGATCTTGGAAAAAGATGCCACCAGGCCTGTTGGACATTGCAGCGCCGGTCCGACGAGGAGTGCCCAATGATGAAGCATGATACCCTAACAGGTGTGTGAGGGCATTAAGATCTGAAAAACAGATCCCTTGCAGGGTGCAATGTCAAGCCAAGGTACCCCCTAAATGTTACTTTCAGGTCTGGGAGAAAGGGGGAAGCAAAGATAAATCTACAATACAAAAAGGAATCCTACTAGACCTATATTTCTTTTATGTAGGCTGACTACAGCTCTCTGGGACTATCCACAATTGCAACATGACAAATTCACAATTTCTGTAACTTTTGTTTTTTTATTTAGTTATTCAATATCACTTTTTTATCATTTATATCAACATAGAAAAAATAGAAAACTTTTTTTTAGAAGAACCTTTTTTGGTATCTGTACATTTAAAAAAAAGATATATATCCAGCAATTTTATCTGTTGGACAATGTCAACATGTATATTATTTTTTACATGAACTATAATTTCTATATAATTTCTTAAAACTGTGCATCCCCTAGTAATTGACCACACTAGCATACTTGCCTGTCACGTCATCATACATTTCCATTCACTCATCAAAGCATACCATACCCTATTAAGATCACATACACTGCAAAAGTCACAGTAGACACAAATGCACAACAATCTCCATGACGGTTTTGTAGGTTAGGCATTAAACATCCAGGTCAATGCACGTTACGGTGGTTATCTATTTGGGACCACCTTCTTCAGGACTACTAATACAAAAAGTAAAGGAAAGTGGTAGTGATAGGAATGTGAAGTTAATTTATGTTTCACATCAAGAAGATGCCCGACTGCAGGTTCAAATTGATGTATGTCCCATATCGTTCTCAAAGCAGGGATATATACGTGTATTCAATTCATTCTGGCAAAGTATTTCTTCTTTAATGCCCAGCCATATTCTCAATGTAGTCTTCAATAAACGGCCTGCTGGAAGGTCCTTAGTCATGAATTATCAAGTTATTCAATACGTCCTTCAAGCAAGCGATAGTAAAATACTCCAGAGTTCCCTGTAGTTTAAAATCCAAGAACTGAATGACACACTGTTATGGACAACAACATCTCCGAATTATGTCGATGATGAACAGGCTACACTTGGTGTCAAAATCCGTACAGCTAAGGCTACTCGCTGCCAGTCATTGCCGCAAAGGGCAGGGTGTCCAACTCGAGACCAAGAAAGGGTCCTTTGTTCTTTCCCATCAGGTAATGGGGTAGGCTCTTTCCTAGGGGGATTCTTGGATTCATACCTACATACATGCTAGGTACACTTAGGTACAGCTAGGGTTCGTATCTTAGGAGTACACTTGGCTATTGCTATGTATTTACATGCCTGCCTATATTCACTGTTTTAGCACCATGGTAGAATTCTACCTTTTATTTATGCTGTTGGTGCTTATAATCGTATATCTCTGTTTCTCTCTAATGGTTGTCGCAGCACACGTATTTTATACTAGAATGACGCTGGTTCAGTAAATGCTTATTGAAAATATCCCCTACGTTTATTCTGTATATCTCTATGAGAAGAAGTGAGCACGAGTGACTGAGCAAAAAGTTCTGTACTATTTCCACGATCCCTGACGGTTTTGAGAGTTGTCATGTTCAGTGGTTGTCAGAAACTATTCGCTCCTTGGTAAGGGTCATGGACGGATAGTGGCACTGTAAGCTAGCTTGCCTATAGGCCAACATATCCTGCAGGGGTGTCCTGAATCAATCTAGACACCAATCCTTTTATTTATGTTGTCCAAACAGTGCGCAGATCCTGCAGATTTGTAGGAACTACAAGGCAACATGCTTTAAGCAAACACCCACCTCTAATTTCAAATGCATTCATTCATACCAGCATAATAAAATTATCATGCATTTAGTATAGCAATTCCTCTTTTTCTTTCCTGCTCAGTTGTATTTTTAGTTATTATTCTCATCTAAGCACCCTGCTATTTTCCCTTCTAGTATACTTTCTAGAAGCTACACAGTGTCTTTCACCTCACAGACACTCACTATTTTTCCTTAATATACTTGTATATACTACAACCTTATTAACATACCTGTATTCGTTGTTTACTGTTCTCTCAGTTTGATTTCTATGTCTGGTAACATATGTTTTCATTCCAAATTTCCAGTCACAACTCCTGCAAACCACCTACTCTCTCTGTGGAAAAGCAGCTGAAATGGCTACCCTTTATCATGTTCTCTTACTTATGCTGCTCTAGCTAGCAAATCATAGGATTCCTTCCAATGTGCTTTTTTGTTATACCACTTTATTTATTTATTTGTGTGTTTTGTAAAGCGCACAGCTGCCCCAACGGGGCGTCCCGGCGCTGGTAAAACTTGGAGACAGTGAGGGTAGGAAAAAGAGGATAACCTTATGAGGAAAAAAGGTGGGTCTTTAGTGACCTTCGGAATGCCACTTCAGTTTGACATGCGCGTAGAGTGATCGGAAGCTTGTTCCAGCACTGAGTGGCACAGACCTCGAAGGTTTTCCCTCCAGTACGAGAACGTTTGAATCTTGGGGTTTCCAGGAGAAGAAGGGAGTTAGAACGTAATGTCCTGGCCTTGACGTACGGCTTCAGAGTGCTTTTCAAGTGGGCGGAGCCATTACCCTTGGAAGCACGAAAGGCCAGCGTCATGGCCTTGAATACACATCTCTTGGCTATCGGTAGCCAATGTAGTTTTCGGAGGAGGGGAGAGATGTGTTGTCTGGCTGGGATTCTCTCGACCAGCCGGGCGGCAGCATTTTGGACAGTCTGTAATTTGTGGCAAAGGCCTGCTGTGATACCAAGATATAGTGCGTTGGCGTAATCAAGGTGAGATGTTATAAGTGCATGTACCACAGTCTTACGGCAGCCTGCCGGCAGATAGTTGATAAGCCGGTTAATCGTCTTGATCTTTGCGAAACAGGATGCTGCTACTGTTTGGACCTGAGCGTTAAAACTAAGCTGATTGTCCCAGCGCACTCCCAAGTTTCTCACCGAGTCTTTGGGCGTGGGGGCTTGGCTCAGGTCAGCTGGCCACCACAGATTGGAATCCAAAGGGGATGGTGAGTTAAAAAACAGGATCTCTGTCTTTCCAGCATTGAGTCGGAGGGAATTAGAGTCCATCCAACTAGAGATGTCTCTGAGACAGGATTTCAGCGGATCAAAGGCAAAAGCGGAGGGAGTCTCAAAGGTAAAAAGTAACTGAATATCATCAGCATAGGAGGTGGATTTAATCCCAGTTCGCGCAATCAATTTAGCTAGAGGGGTAAAATAGACATTAAACAAAAGCGGGCTCAGGGATGAGCCCTGGGGGACTCCCCATTTGAGTGGTCTAGCTGAGGAGGTGTAAGGAGAGGTATATACCTGCTGTGTGCGGTCACATAGGTAAGAAGCAAGCCACTTAAGAACCGTTCCGCCAATGCCTAGGTCTCCCAGTCTTCTCAGCAGGATCTTATGAGAGACGGTGTCAAATGCCGCTGAAAGATCTAGCAGCACTATCACCGCCCTCGACCCCCGGTCCAGCGACCATCTCACCGAGTCAGCCATTTCAACAAGGGCTGACTCCGTGCTGTGGCCCGACCGAAAGCCGTGCTGAGAGTCATGTAGGAGCCCATTGGTTTCGATGTAATTCGCCAGCTGGGAATGTACCAGTTTTTCTAGGATCTTAGCTGGGGCAGGCAGAAGAGAGATCGGCCTGTAGTTACTGGGGTTGTCAGGGTCCAAATTTGTTTTTTTCAAAATGGGAATCAGGGAGGCATGTTTCCATTTGGCGGGAAAGCAGCCCATTCTTAGGGATTCGTTCCAGATATGGTTCAAGTAGGGATTGAGCAGGGGGGCCAATTTCTTGTATTGTTTGGCTGGCCAAGGGTCATTGGGCGAGCCAGACTTACATTTGAGTAGTTCTGCCATAGAGTCGGCTTCGGAGATGACTGAAAAGTCAATCAGCGAGGGGGACTGGGGCATGTGAGAAGTGGATTCCTCTTTCAGGTCTTCACTGGTGGAAATTGGGAAAGTGGAATAGATGGTCTCTATTTTTTCCTCAAAGAATTGTGAAAGTTTATCGCACAAAGACTGGGAGGCAGGCTGAATCCGAGTCAGCGCGTTGGGGTCCGTAAAGGACCTAACTATGCTGAAGATCTCCCTGGCACCGTTATTAGCGTGTTTAATTCTGGAAGCCAGGTAGTCCCTTTTGTGCTCCACGATCATTCTGCGATATTCTTTGAGGGCTGTCTTATAAATGGTTTTACTATCCAGGGAATAGTTCTGCCTCCATAAGCGTTCGAAAGATTTGCACACGGCCTTTTTCTGACGAAGCTCGTTGGAGTACCATGGTGCAGAAGGTGTAGCCCTGTAGGTTTTGATAGATTTAAGTGGAGCCAGAGCCTCTAGGGCTTGACTAATCCAGGCATCTAGATGGTCAATACCAGAGTCTGGATCAGATGACGGGATAGGTTTGGAATTTTTTAAGTATTCCTGGAGCGTTTCAGAGGTGATACGACTCCAGTTTCTGCCTGATGCTTTAGGGGGGATAGAGGGTCTAGTAGAACAAAAAATATCTATCTCAAAAGGGATGAGGAAATGATCCGACCAAACGACCGGGATGGGGGAGGCTGCCCGAATACTTGGAAGGTTGGAACAGATCATGTCTAGTGTATGTCCCGCTTTGTGCGTGGGTAAGGCTATTATTTGCACTAGATTACAGGCCGCCAGCGTAGAGATAAAATTTTGGCTGTGCAAGCAGGAATCCTCATTTGCGTGGAGATTGAAGTCCCCTAGAGCAGTGAAATTGGCATAGCGAGTGCTAAGCTGGATGATATAGTCTGCCAAGGCCGGCAGATGGGAGGTATTAGAATGGGGAGGGCGGTAGACAAGTATTCCCGAGCTGGAGGTGGACGGAGAGATTTGGACACTGAAAGGAAGGCCTTCTATACAATCGAGAGGGTCATATAGAGGGAAGGTAGCCGTCCATTTGGATTTATGGATTAATGCGACGCCACCTCCCTGTTTACCATTAGGTCTATTGGCACAGACAATGCAGTAACCCTCCGGAAGGGCGAGGGTGATGGTGGGATTCGTAGTGTCATTCAGCCAAGTTTCTGTTAAAAAAAGCAGATCCCAATTGTTGTCTCGAAGGGACTGCCAGATGTCGATGGCATGTTTACTCAATGATCTGCAGTTAATCAGCGCAGCTCTGAGAGTGAAAGAAGGGCAGGCTCCACGAGTAGGGGTGGAAATCAGAGCGCGAGCTGTACTGTATGTCTCATCGAGGGGAGGAAGGGAAAAGTGGCAGACTTTACAAACAAAGGCAGGGCTCCGAGCGTCAGGGATGAACCAGCGGCAGGTCAGACAAGGGGGAGGTCTCAGGGACATCAACTCAGTCCGAGTGTATGTTATGGTGATATCATTGGTGGATCGGGCAGGGGGACCGGCCCCGGCCGCGTCGTGATCGCGGACGAGCGCAGACGAGCTTGCCTTAAGCGCGCCTTCGGCGCGCAATCGGCGCTCCCGCTGCGCTCGTCCGCTGCGCTTCCGGCACATACACATGTTTAAAGGGCAAGGGGCGTGGCCTAAAAGGGGGCGTGTCCCTCTGCTCGTCGCGGGGAATGGCGGCCGACGAGACTCCAAGGGTTCACCCTCTCCAGCGCTGAACTCCGCTGAGAGGGGATGCCTGCATGCGATGAACAGCGTCAGAGAGCAGGGTAGGTGCTTTTTAAAAGTAATACACAACAGTTTAAAATCAGAGCAAAGAGACAGTTATCCTACTCCACTTCTAAATGGTATTTCTTTAACTCTTTTCATGTTTCCTGCTAATAAGCCCAATTTGGTTGGTCTTTTCTCATGAATCCACAAATCCACCACGATGCTCAGCACGGCCCGCCCATGTAACTTCACAGCAAGATTTGCGGATTTACACAGGGACCACATGACGGCTCTGCAGATCTTGTGAGTGACCAAAAACCAATTTTCTGGTATTTAACTGCCCATTAAACATGTTTTCACTTTGTTTATAACATACACAAGGGGTCAGGAAAGCTCTCACCTGACCCCTTCAATTAGTATGCATGCAACTTCTTAGCCCCGGGGACTGCTTCCCGAGATATAAAATGGCAGCCGCAACTTTTCTGTGAAGGTGCAGCCAGCCAATCAGAAGCCTGATTTAAACCATGGAGCCGCGGATTCACCACAGATCTGCGTCCCTAGATTTACAAATTTGGTTTTCTATTAATATCCCTAAAACTACTAAATGGATTTACACCAAAAAATAAAAAGCACACTTTCTGGACCAAGAGCTAGCTTTCTGCCAAATTTGGTGCATTTCTATTTAGCGGATTGGGCTGTAGTGGTGTTCAACATTTCTAAGGGAAATTACATGGGAAAAACGCGTTTTGGGACCCCCCTTTTTTTTGGCCCCCGCTCGATAGATCACCCTGAAACTTTCAACACAGCAGCTGAAGTGACTCGCAAACTAGTTTTGCGAGGATTCGTCAAATGGCGCCAAAGTTATTGGCAAAACAAAAAGACGCGTGTCGTAGTAACCTGTGCATTGAAGTTGATAAAAGAGTTCAAAAGCGATGGACGAATTGGACAACAGTTCAGTTTCCTGAATTTTTTAATCAGCCCACAGGTTTTTTTTTTATAAACTTCAATGCACAGGTTACTACGACACTCACTTGGGTTTCATCATTTCTGTAAAACAGCTGATTCCACAATGCTTTGCGGCCCACATGGGCGGGAAGTCCTGTCCAATGAGGCGGGAACTTGGATATTTAAATCACGCAATGAGTTCTACATTGGTTGGCAGTTATTCTGTGTGTTATGGCTTGTGATCAAGAACTTCCAGTTCGAAACGCGTAAAGCCTGCACTTTTGATTAAAATGCTTGACACTGACCTGGTTGCAGTCCTCGTGTTTGTAAGGAGGTACTCCCCGGGAGGTCGTGATCATGGGGGCAACCTTTCTTTTGTGGATTATTTGTGGCTTTGCTCGGCCGGGAGCATGGACCCGCCACATCACAGCGGATCTGCCACGCTTGAAACACAGATGCCGAAATGGAACGGAGAGCTCAAAAGCGATTGACGATTGGACAACAGTTCAGTTTCCTGAATATTTTAATCAGACCACAGGGTTTTTTTATCAACTTCAATGCACAGGTTAGTACGACACCCACTTGGGTTTCATCATTACTGTAGAACTGCTGATTCCACAATGCTTTGCGGCCCACATGGGAGGAAGTCCGGCCCAATGAGGCGGGAACTTGGATAGTTAAATCACGCAATGAGTTCTACATTGGTTGGCAGTTATCCTGTGTATTATGGCCTGTGATCAAGAACTTCCAGTTCAAAATGCGTAAAGCCTGCACTTTTCAATCAATCAATCAATCAATGCATTTGTAAAGCGCGCTACATACCCGTGAGGGTCTCAAGGCGCGGGGGGGGGGCACTGCTACTGATCGAAGAGACAGGTCTTGAGAAGTCTCCTGAAGGCCAGCAGGTCCTGGGTCTGTCGTAGGTTGGCAGGGAGATCGTTCCAGGTCTTTGTGGCAAGGTAGGAGAAGGATCTACCTCCCGTGGTGGTTTTCCGGATGCGAGGAACTGTGGCGAGGGCGAGGGTGGCAGAGCGGAGGTTGCGAGTGGGGGTGTGGAAGCTGAGTCGGTTGTTGAGGTATGTCGGTCCGGTGTTGTGTAGCGCCTTGTGTGCGTGGACGAGGAGCTTGAAGGTGATCCTCTTGTCGACTGGTAGCCAGTGCAGGCCTCTCAGGTGGGGTGCGATGTGGCTGCGTCGGGGGAGGTCGAGAATCAGTCGTGCCGAGGCGTTCTGGATTCGTTGTAGTTGTCTCTGGAGCTTGGCTGTTGTTCCCGAGTAGAGGGCGTTTCCGTAGTCGAGTCTGTTGGTGATGAGGGCCTGGGTGACGGTTTTTCTTGTGTCGGGAGGGATCCACTTGAAAATCCTGCGGAGCATTCGGAGGGTGCAGAAGCAGGATGCGGAGATGGCGTTGACTTGTTTCGTCATGGAGAGGGAGGAGTCGAGGATGATCCCCAGGTTGCTTGCGTGATCGGAGGGTTCCGGGGGTGTGCCTAACGATGTGGGCCACCAGGAGTCGTCCCAGGCTGATGGGGTGGGTCAGAGGATGAGAACTTCCGTCTTGTCTGAATTCAGCTTCAGTCTGCTGTCCTTCATCCAGTCGGCGACGGCCTTCATTCCTCTGTGGAGGTTGGCTTTGGCGGTGTTGGGGTCTTCGGTGAGGGATATGATCAGCTGGGTGTCGTCGGCATAGGAGATGATGTTGAGGCTGTGTTGTCTTGCAACGTGGGCGAGTGGAGCCATGTAGATATTGAACAGCGTCGGGCTGAGGGAGGAACCCTGTGGGACGCCGCAGATGATCTCGGTGGTTCTTGAGCGGAAAGGAGGGAGGCGGAGGCTCTGGGTTCTGCCGGAGAGGAAGGATGTGGTCCAGGCCAGGGCCTTCTCTTGAATTCCGGCGTCATGGAGGCGCGCTGCTAGGGTGTGGTGGCAGACCGTGTCGAAGGCAGCTGATAGGTCCAGGAGGATGAGGGCGACTGTTTCTCCTTTGTCCATCAGGATCCTGATGTCGTCAGAGGCGGTGATGAGGGCGGTCTCGGTGCTGTGGTTGCTGTGGAATCCAGATTGGGATGGATCCAGGACGTTGTTGTCTTCGAGGTAGCGGGTCAGCTGTTTGTTGACAATTTTCTCTGTCACTTTTGCCGGGAACGGGAGCAGAAAGATGGGCCGGACGTTCTTGAGATCCTTGGGGTCCGCCTTGGGTTTCTTTAGAAGGGCGTTGATCTCGGCGTACTTCCAGCTTGTCGGGAAGGTTGCTGTCTCGAAGGAGCAGTTGATGGTTTTTCGGAGGTGGGGTGCGATGGTTGGGCTGGCTTTGTTGAAGACGTGGTGAGGGCAGGGGTCGGATGGGGCTCCGGAGTGGATGGAGTTCATGGTTTTGATGGTGTCTTCGTCGCTGACGTGAGTCCAGGCGGTCAGGTGGCGTGTGCTGGTGGTGATCGCACGGGTGGTGGGCTCGGTGGTGGGTGTTGGGGTGTCAGAGTTGAAGCTGTCGTGGATGTCGGCGATCTTGCGATGGAAGAAAGTGGCCAGGGAGTCGCACAGGTCTTGTGATGGTGGGATGTCATTGGAGTTGGACCTGGAGTTGGAGAGTTCTTTCACGATGCTGAAGAGTTCTTTGGTGTTGTGTGCATTGTTGTCTAACCGGTCCTCTTGGCGGTTCTGATGAGTTGGTGGTGTCTGCAGGTGGCGCTTTTGTGGGCCTCGTGGCTGTCTGGTGTTCGATCGTGGTGCCATTTTTTCTCCAGCTTCCGACAGGTGCGCTTGGAGGTCCGGAGGTCTTCGGTGAACCAGGCCGCTTTCCTGTTGGTGTGGTTGGTAGTGGAGGTTTTGAGGAGGGCGAGGGTGTTGGCGCAGTCGTTGATCCATTGTTTGAGGTTGGTCGCGGTGGTGTCTGGGTCGGTGGGGTCGGCGGGTGGTCTCACGGCGAGGGTGGTAGTCAGTTGGTCCTTGGTGACCTTGCCCCAGCGGCAGCTTGGTAGCTGTTGGGTGCGGTGGTGTGTGGTGGGTTTCCTGAAGGTGAAGTGGACGCATCTGTGGTCGGTCCAGTGGGGTTCGGTGGTGTGGTTGAAAGAGATGTGGGGGCTTGTGGAGAAGATGGGATCCAGTGTGTGACCAGTGGCGTGGGTGGGTGTTGTGATGAGCTGTTTGAGTCCGAGGTTGGCGAGGTTGTCAATCAGGGCGGCGGAGTTGGTGTTGTTGTTGTTTTCGAGGTGGAAGTTCAGGCCCCCGAGGAGGATGTAGTCTGTGGAGGCGAGTGCGTGGGCGCTGATGAGGTCGGAGATGGTGTCACAGAACTGTGGTCGTGGACCGGGTGGTCTGTAGACGAGAGTTCCTCTGAGGGTGGTGTTGGGGTCGGTGTGGATCTGGAAGTGCATGTGCTCGGCGGTGATGAGGGTGTCGTCGGTGTTGGTTGAGACTCTGAGGGTGTCCTTGTGGATGATGGCGATTCCCCCTCCGTTGGTGTGGTCTCTGCGGGAGATCTTGTAGCCCTCCGGGATGGCTATGGCGATGTCTGGTGCTGAGGGGGCGTTCAGCCAGGTCTCCGTCAGGAAAGCGACGTCGGGAGCGGTGGAGTCTAGGAGGTCCCAGAGATCGATGGCGTGCTTGCGAGCGGAGTGGGTGTTGAGGAGGATGCAGCGGAGGTGGTTGGGTCCGCTGGCTGGTGGTTTGTAGGGCTGGATGCTGGTGTATCTGCAGTTCCGGCAGGTGAAGGGTCCTTGGGTGTGCTTCGGAGTGGCCCGGTAGCAGGGGTGGTATCGTCCGGTGTTGAGTGCGTGGAGGGTGTTGGAGTCGTAGTGCAGTCAGGTGTTGAGGGGGGGCGGGGGCCAGGGGTTCTGGCACTAGGCGTGGTCCAGGCACGGACGGGCGCAGACGGGCTTGCCTTAGGCGCGCCTTTGACACGCCAGCAGCGCTCCCGCTGCGCGCGTCCGCTGCGTGCGTCCGCTGCGCTGCCGCGCGGCGCCCTCCATTAGAGGCCAAGTGGGAGGGAGGAGCAGCTGGGAGGCGGGAGCAAGGCGGCCAATGGGCGAGGGTGCAGGGTACCGAAGAGAAAAGGGGGCGGGGCCGTGGGGAGCAGAGGCCGGAAGCGGGGAGCGGGCACAGAGGGCAAGGGAACAGAATCGGCAAAAACAGAGGGGCAGGAAAACGAAAAATGAAATAACAGCCAGAGGGGGAGAAAAAAACAGAGCAACAATACAATGAACAGAAACAGGTACCAGGGGCACACCAGCGGCGAACCCTAGTCAGCAGCAGCGGCAGTAGGCAGTCACGGGCAACCAGGAGGAGCCGTGCGACGTGGGGAGTGACCAGAGGTCAGGTCACACTCACTGCCGTGCGGCGACCTCCATTAGAGGCCAAGTGGGAGGGAGGAGCAG
Source organism: Triturus cristatus (assembly GCF_964204655.1). Lineage (NCBI taxonomy): Eukaryota > Metazoa > Chordata > Amphibia > Caudata > Salamandridae > Triturus > Triturus cristatus. The sequence goes on from NC_140591.1 coordinate 723,397,445, forward strand.
CTGGGAGGCGGGAGCGGGGTGGCCAATGGGCGAGGGCACAGGGTACAGAAGAGAAAAGGGGGCAGGCCGTGGGGAGCAGCGGCGGGAAGCGGGGAGCGGGCACAGAGGGCGAGGGAACAGAATCGGCAAAAACAGAGGGGCAGGAAAACAAAAAATGAAATAACAGCCAGAGGGGGAGAAAAAAACAGTGCAACAATACAATGAACAGAAACAGGTACCAGGGGCACACCAGCGGCGAACCCTAGTCAGCAGCAGCAGCAGTAGGCAGTCACGGGCAACCAGGAGGAGCTGTGCAACGTGGGGAGTGACCAGAGGTCAGGTCACACTCACTGCCGCGCAGCGCCCTCCATTAGAGGCCAAGTGGGAGGGAGGAGCCGCTGGGAGGCGGGAGCCGGGCTGCCAATGGGCGAGGGCGCAGGGTACAGAAGAGAAAAGGGGGCAGGGCCGCGGGGAGCAGCGGCGGGAAGCGGGGAGCGGGCACAGAGGGCGAGGGAACAGAATCTGCAAAAACAGAGGGGCAGGAAAACGAAAAATGAAATAACAGCCAGAGGGGGAGAAAAAAACAGAGCAACAATACAATGAACAGAAACAGGTACCAGGGGCACACCAGCGATGAACCCTAGTCAGCAGCAGCGGCAGTAGGCAGTCACGGGCAACCAGGAGGAGCCGTGCGACGTGGGGAGTGATTAAAATGCTTGACACTGACCTGGTTGCAGTCCTCGTGTTTGTAAGGAGGTACTCCCCGGGAGGTCGTGCTCATGGGGGCAACCTTTCTTTTGTGGATTATTTGCGGCTTTGCTCGGCCGTGAGCACGGACCCGCCGAATCACAGCGGATCTGCGACGCTTGAAACACAGGCGCCGAAATGGAACGGAGAGCTCAAAAGTGATGGATGAATTGGACAGCAGTTCAGTTTCCTGAATTTTTTAAGCAGCCCACAGGTTTTTTTTTTATCAACTTCAATGCACAGGTTACTATGACACCCACTTGGGTTTCATCATTTCTGTAGAACTGCTGATTCCACAATGCTTTGCGGCCCACATGGGTGGGAAGTCCAGCCCAATGAGGCGGGAACTTGGATATTTAAATCACGCAATGAGTTCTACATTGGTTGGCAGTTATCCTGTGTGTTATGGCTTGTGATCAAGAACTTCCAGTTCGTAACGCGTAAAGCCTGCACTTTTGATTAAAATGCTTGACACTGACCTGGTTGCAGTCCTCTTGTTTGTAAGGAGGTACTCCCCGGGAGGTCGTGCTCATGGGGGCAAACTTTCTTTTGAGGATTATTTGCGGCTTTGCTCGGCCGCGAGCACGGACCTGCCGCATCACAGCAGATCTGCGGTGCTTGAAACACAGGCGCCAAAATGGAACGGAGAGCTCCAAAGCGATGGACGAATTGGACAACAGTTCAGTTGCCTGAATTTTTTAATCACCCCATAGTTTTTTTTTTATTAACTTCAATGCACAGGTTACTACAACACCCACTTGGGTTTCTTCATTCCTGTAGAACTGCTGATTCCGCAATGCTTTGCGGCCCATATGGGCAGGAAGTCCGGCCCAATGAGGCGGAAACTTGGATATTTAAATCACGCAATGAGTTCTACATTGGTTGGCAGTTATCCTGTGTGTTATGGCTTGTGATCAAGAACTTCCAGTTCGAAACACGTAAAACCGGCCCTTTTGATTAAAATGCTTGACACTGACCTGGTTGCAGTCCTTGTGTTTGTAAGGAGGTACTCCCCGGGAGGTCATGCTCATGGGGTCAACCTTTTCTTTTGTGTGTATGTATATATATATATATATATATATATATATATATATATATATATATATATATATATATATTTGCCAGTAGGTAGTTATAGTTAGGACCTCGTTTCTAAGTCAAAAAGCATTTTTTCTTTTGCCAATATCTTTGGCGCCGTTTGACAAATCTTCGTGAAATTTTCCCAAAAAAGGTTCAGTCAGGTCTGGTCCTGTCTTGGAACACTCAGGGTGATTCATCAAGCTGGGGTTGAGAAAAAAGGGGGGCCCCAAAACGCATTTCCGTAGGAATTTCGGAACTGGCTACAGCCTGAACTGCTGAAAGGAATTACAGCAAATTTGGCAAAAAGGTAGGTCTTGGGCCAGATAGCGTGCTTTCTTTCAAATGGTGTAAATCCTTTCAGTAGTTCCTGAGAAATTCATAAAATAAAATTATCGATATCTGAGCACCAAGGAGGATTTGCGAACCCTCCCGAGCACAAGCTTCATTCTAATTGGTTGCCAACACTCCAAACCAGGACGTGTTGGCAGCCATCTTGTGACTCGGTAACTGAGTCAAAAGAAAACAGTGGAAAAAGGTTTCAAAAACAAGAAAAGGGGGCAGGGTAGAAACACCCTGACCCCTTAGGCCTGTTCAGGAGATCCCTGGGCCAAACAAAGCATTTTCTTTTCGTTTTTTTCACTGGAAGTCGCGGTGGGTGTGTGAAACCCACTGAGGAAACAAAAAAAATTAAGCAGCGCTTCGTTTTCCTTAAGCACTCGGCGGGCCAGGTCCCAGTGGCAATGTTGAAAAAAATAGATGGGGCCACCGCAGCCCCAGGGACCACCACCTCCCCGGGGTGTTAATCGTAATGTGGGTGGGGCGTGCCCCCCTCCCCACCTCCTCTTTGGACGCCCCGGGGACCACCACCTCCCTGGGGCTTCCAAAATGTTGGGAGGAGGGCCACGCGCCCCCCCCTCCTGGAGCCCTCTTTGACCCTGGGGACCACCACCCCCCAGGGTCGGCCCCAGCAATGTCCCGGGGATTCCACCCCCACGAAATTGCAGTTTGCAATGGCAGGGCGGGAGCACAGCTCCTAACCTGTCATTGCAAAGTCTGCTTCCCTTTATGGAAGCGAGAGCAGGAAACCTGCTCTCACTTTCATGAAGAGAAGCAGATTGCTTTTGAACATGGGGAGCTGCATGTCAGCAGCTCCCCTTGTTCAGAAGCAATGCCGGCTCCCGCAGAAGGCGGGGAGCTGGCTGGGACCGTGGGGGCATTGGGGTTCCCCCCGTGGTTCCCCACATGAGGGCATGCCCCGGGGGATGGGGTCCCTGGGGTAAAAAAAACCCTTGGGGTAATTTAAAAAATATATATATATAAAATGGTTGGGCCTTGGGGGATGGGTCCCCAAGGCAGAGTTTGAGTAATAAGAATGGGGGGAAATTTTTTTTCTCGCATGTTTGGAGTCCCGACTCCAGCGCATCCAGTGCGGCCCCCTATGTAATCGCGATGGGTGCGCGAATCCCGCGGAGGAAACAAAAAAAATTAAGCATCGCCAGGTTCCGGGCCAATGTTGAAAAAAATAGTCTTGGGCCCCCATAGCCCTGGGGACAACCACCTCCCCAGGGCTTTATGCGTAATGTGGGTGGGGGCACACAGTGCCCCCCTCCTTGGAAGCCCTGGGGACCACCACCTCCCTGGGGCTACTTTCAAAATGGGCTGGAGCCCCCCGCACAGCCCCGGGGACTTCAAAACATTGGGAAGGGGGCTGCGTGGCCCCTTTCCTGGAGCCCTCTTTGGCCCTGGGGACCGCCATTCACTGAAAAAAACCATAGGTTTCAGGGACGTTGTAGTTAGAAATTAGCATTTAAAAAACCTCTGAAATTCACTGAAAAAACCATAGGTTTCAGGGATGTTATAGTTGGAAATTAGCATTTTAAAAACCTTTGAAATCACTGAAAAAGCCATTTAGGGATGTTATAGTTAGAAATTAGCATTTAAGAAAGCATAGAAATTCAGTGAAAAAACCAAAGGTTTCAGGGATGTTATAGTTAAAAATTAGCATTTAAAAAACCTTAAAAATTCACTGGAAAAACCATAGGTTTCAGGGATGTTATAGTTAGTTAGACATTTCACTCGTACAAAACCAGTGAAATTCGGCCATTAAAGTTAGTTCAGCTAACTATAACTCACGCCCCACCAATGCACTGCTGATGATGTCTCGAGACCCCCCACATGCCCTGGGGACAGGCAATAAATATTGAAATTGGGGAGTCCATTACAGACCCCCAAGCCCCGGGGACCACCACCTCCCTGGGGCTTTGAAAATGAAATGAGGGGGCCACGCCACCCCCCTCCTGGAGCCCTCAATGGCCCTGGGGACCACCACCACCCAGGCTCCTGCAGGAAGCGGGCAGCCGGCAGGACCGTGTGGGCATTGGGGCTCCCCCCACGGTCCCAATCACAGATGCCAGGCCCTGGGGGATGGGGTCCCCTGGGCCAAAATTGGCCTCTGGAGGGGGGCCACACAGCCCCCTTCCCATTTTTTTTAATTTGTGTTAATAAATAGGGATCAGGCCCTGGGGGATGGGGTCCCCAGGGCCCAAAAATTTAAAAGAAGGGGGGCCACACAGCCCCCCTTATAAAAAAAATGGCATCTCTACCACTCTGCAAATGCGCCCCCGGTGCGTTGTTAGATGGGGCATTAATTCCCCTTGAATACTAGCTCACCCGGTACCTCAAATATGCACCACAGAGCTGCGTTGCAGAGAGGTGGTCCGAGGCCATGCCACTTATTACACCACTCTGCAAATGCGTTTCTTGGTGCAATGTTGGTGGGGCGATGAGGTCCACTTGTGTCCTGAGGACCTCAGGACACAAGTGGACTTCATCCCCCGAGCAGTAGTGCGCCAAGATGTGCGTTTGCGGAGTGGTGTAAAAAGGAGGCATTGCCTCGGACCACCTCTCTGCAATCCAGCTCTGTGGCTCATATTGGAGGTACCTGGTGGGCTAGTTGGCCCCCAGGGACCCTCAGTATTTAAGGGGGATTAATTCCCCAACTAACAACGCACCAGGGGGTGCGTTTGCAGAGTGGTGGGGAAAGGGGGCATGGCCTTTGTCTACCTCTCAGCAATGCCACTGCATGGGGCTTACTGGAGGTAAGAGGTAGGCTAGTTGGCCCCTAAAGGACCTCCAGCAGCAAAGTGGACTTCAATCCCTATCCAAGAGCGCACCAGGGAGCACGTTTGTGGAGAGGTGGGCAAAGGGGGCATGGCCTGGTATGAGTACTTACCAATGCTGCTGTGTGGGACTTACTGGAGGTAATAGAAGGGGAAGTTGGCCCCCAAGGATGTCGGCCAACTACCACTCTTGTTACCTCCAGTAAGTCCCACACAGTGGGATTGCTAAGATGTCTTCGGGGGCCATGCCCCCCTTTCTCCACCACTCTGCAAACGCGCCTCCTGGCAGACTACGGGATGGGGGATGAAGTCCAATTTAGTCCTGAGGGAGTTTGGGGGCCAAGAAGCCCTCCGGGTACCTCCTGTAAGTCCTACACTGCGAAATTCCTGAGCGCTGGTCAGAGGCCCAGCACTCTTTCTCCACCACTCCGCAAACGTGACTACTACTTAAAGAAACATCTTTCTGCACCTCTGACTTAGAGATAGTTTTAATCCCCCTGCCCTATTATGTACTAGGGCCTTACAGAGGAGGTCATGCTAATCACAGGGGTACCCCAACGCATAGTGTTCCCTAGTATATGTAGGTGTTTTCACTGTTTTCTAAGTGTCTTTTAGCGTAGCACTGGCTCTAGGTCTTGTTAGTCAGAGTCAGTGACCACCAGTACCCATCAGAAAAACGTGGGGGCACAGGAGGACTTTCTGCTCCTCTGTTGGTTCTTTCTGCACATCTTTTGCTTCTTCCTGCACTTTTCTTTATCTTTCTAGACATCTGTTGCCTCTTTCTGCATTTGTCTTGCTTCTCTCTGTGCCTTTGTTCCTCTTTCTTCACATGTCCTACCTCTGTAGGCATAGTTAGAAATTAGCATTTAAAAAACCTTTGAAATTCACTGAAAAAAACATAGGTTTCAGGGACGTTATAGTTAGAAATTAGCATTTAAAAAACCTTTGAAATTCACTGAAAAAACCATAGGTTTCAGGCACGTTACCATTAGAAATTAGCATTTAAAAAACCTTAGAAAGTCACTCAAAAAAACAGAGGTTTCAGGGACGTTATAGTTAGTTGGACATTTCACTCACAAAACCAGTGAAATTTGGCTGCTATAGTTAGTTCAGCTAACTATAACTCGCGCCCCTGCAATGCACTGCTGATGATGTCACATATTACATCATTCATGACATGGTCAGTGACATTACTGATGACATCTCAAATGACATCACTGATGACATCACTAATGACATCATCCACATAATAATCTGATGCACCTCCTCACACCCTAATATAACCTTTGATACACCCACTCTATAATACAGACTACCATTTTCGAAACCATAGACACACCAACACCAGTTACTACATACTCACTGATTCCTAGGTCTACACACACATCCACTCATTCACCCATACAGTCACTCATACATGCAGTCACTCATCAATACAGCACTATCATATGCACTCATACACCTATACAGACACTCACACACTACCACTAACCCATACAGTTACTTACACACCTAGTCAGTCATGTAAAGAAACAATCACACTCCCATTTACTCACCTATACAGTTATACACACACCACATACAGACACATACTTACTCTCTTATTCAATCACTGACACAAGCACGCACTCATCCATACAGCCACTCTCACTATCACTCGCTCTCACATATAGTCATTTATATACCCCAACACTCACATATACTGTCTTTCACATATGTAGTTACTCACACACATACCACTGAGACATCCATTCACTCACCAACACAGCCATACGCACACTCACTCACCCATACAGCCCTTCACAGATACATTCTTGAACCCATACACCCAGTGAATCACCCACTCACACCTCTATGCACAAAGTCACACATCCCAATCCACCCACACAAATACTCAGGCACCCATACAGATACTCAGGCAACCAATCAATAACCCATATAGACACTCATGTAGCTACTCACCAACCAATGCAGCAGCTTACACAACAACAGACACACTTATACAGACATTCACACAGTTTAGTCACTAACCCATGCATTTAGTAAGACACATTTAATCACTAACTTCACCTACTAAATACTCCATCCAGACACTTATACACCCACTCATTCTTCAATACACCTTGGAATATATATAAAACATATTTAAACTTTATAGAAACACACAGTCTTCTGGCCTTTAGAAAGGAGCTCAAGACGCTCCTCTTCTCCGCCTAACCAGTGGGCCTACAGTGTTTCTGCTGCTGGGTTTTTCTTGGTTGTGTTCAGGACTCTCTGCCAAAGCGCCGGGACACCCGTTCTGGGTAGCCGTGCGCTCAAGAAATATAGTTCTAACATAACATAACATAACACAGTCACTGGATGATGTCATCAGTGATGTAATCAGTGATGTCATTTGAGATGTCATCAGTGATGTCACTGACCATGTCATGCATGATGTAATATGTGACATCATCAGCAGTGCATTGCGGGGGCGCAAGTTATAGTTAGCTGAACTAACTATAACGGCTGAATTTCACTGGTTTTGTGCAAGTGAAATGTCCAACTAACTATAACGTCCCTGAAACCTGTGTTTTTTTCAGTGAATATATATATATATATATATATATATATTCACTTAAAAAACCATAGGTTTCACACATGTTATAGATAGGTGGATATTTTAAAAAACCAATGAAATTCCCCCGTTATAGTTAGTTGAGATAACTATAACTCACGCACCCGCAATCCTCTGCTCATGACGTCACATATTATATCATTCATGACATGGTCAGTTGCATCACTCATGACATCACTGATGACATCATCCTTGTGATAGAGTGGCGGTCGCGCGAGTTATAAGTTATCTCAACTAACTATAACGGGGGAATTTCATTGGTTTTTTAAAATATCCACCTAACTATAACATGTGTGAAACCTATGGTTTTTTAAGTGAATTTGAAAGGTTTTTTAAATGCTAATTCCTAACTATAACGTGTGTGAAACCTATGGTTTTTTCAGTGAATTTGTATGGTTTTTTAAATGCTAAGTTATGTATGTATTATTATTTTTTTTATATATTTATTTTTCAATAAACTACGTATTAAAAATTATTATTATTATTTTTTTTTTCACCGTGCGCGCACGGTGCGCGCACCCCCGCGATTTTTTTTAAAAAAAATTAAAATATTTTTTCTGCCTTCGGGGTCCTTCAGGGACCCCCTGACCAAGGCTAAGGGGTCAGGAACTCTCTACCCTGCCCCCTTTTCACGTTCGCCACCTTCCTTTTCCACTCTCGCACTGAAAACAAACAAAATGGCGGGCGACACTTCCTGATTTTGACCGATTCGAATGTTGACTGACATGTAACAACCAATCAGAATTACGCTTGCGCACGTTACGGTGAGCGCACGGTGCGCGCACGGTGTGCGGCTATAGATATGTATGTGCTTTTTACTACAATTTTCTCTGGAACTACTGAACAGATTGACTCCATATATGCAAAAGGCACATCCCTGACCTGAGGACTACCTCTCTGCCAAATTTCAAGTAATTCTGTTCAGCCGTTCGGACTGTATCTTCGACTAAAGGTCCTATGGGAAAATGCATGGGGAAAACGCGTTTTGGGACCCCCCTTTTTTCTCGGCCCCCGCTTGACGAATCCCCCCGAGACTTTCAGAGTAGGAGCTGAGTGGAGCGCCCCATTAGTTTTAAAAATTTCGCGAAGATTCGTCAACCGGCGCCAAAGTTATTCAAAATAGAATTTTGAGATTTCCTATGGAAACACGGTCCTAACTATAACTATCTACTGGCGACCGCCAGTAGATAATATATATATATATATATATATATATATATATATATATATATATATATATATATATATATATATATATATATATATATATATATATATATATATATATATATATATATTCTGTAATTAGATGTGACATTCTGCATGCAAGAAGATACTCACCTGGCTCATCCGTCTATGACAGAGGTCTTCAAACTTTTGGATGCCGAGACCCCCCTGTCAACATTTTGAGGTGTAAGGACCCCCTCCTGACAAAAATGTCTAAACCTGTTGACTAAATCGCATGGGATGAAAATGTAAATGAGGTTATGTGATGCCGCGTATTTTGGGATAGCATTGCTTCATTATTTTGACATTTGTTACACACAGTAACACTGAGGAAAGATTTCACCCAATCAGTACCCATTTATAACCAAAATACAGCAATTATCATCAGAAAGATTTCAAGTCAACCTTTGTGAAGGCCCTTCCACTCTGCAGGAATACGTGCTGTCACATTAGAAGCTCACCTGACCCTGGACGGGAGTAGCAGGGGTCCCTTAAAACCCTGGGGGTCTTGTGCAGAGTTAAGCAGTTTACCCATGCAGCTTTCCTCTCACCCCCCCTTCCATCCCTCTCTCCTTTCCTAACCCCTGATCCCTCTCTCACTTTGCAGGCCATTTTCTTTCACCCCTTTTTACAACTTCTGAATTCTCCCCATTCAACCTCTCACTTCACCTTTAATCACCTCTTGCCATTTTGTCTTTTCACTGCCCTCATCTCTAACAGTCTCTCACATTTATCTCATGGCCTCTCTGCCCCTATCACCTCCCGTGCCCCTCAGCACTTCTCATTCACCTCGTCTCTCCATTCAAATTTTTGTCTATTTGTATCTTACACCTCTGCAGTCCCCCCATTCCTCTTTCACATCTCCCCTTTGTTTTAACAGAAGCCCTCACCTTTGGATCACACTCACTTCTTGTGTGTCCACACTTCTCTTCGGCAATTCACATTTCTACTCATCCCTGACCTCTTCAATCAAATTCTCTCACTCCCTTGCTGTCCTCTCTCATCCTCTCATCACCAAGCATACGGGTCGGACCCGTATGCTTCTCTCGGCAGGTGCCACTCTGCTTATTGTTCCCTAATTCAAGAAGGCATGAATTGTCTGTCTCGCTGTTTTGGTGCAGGCCGCGCAGTTATGGAACGTGCACCCTCTTTCACTTCGCTCCACCAAGAATCTATTATCCTTTAGGAAGATATAAAAACCTTTCTCTATGCTCCGAAGGTTACCCCATTTGGCTGGTTCTCCTTCTCCTTCTGTGTGTTTCTCATTTGCCTTCAGGCAGTAGATGGTTATTAGCCCCAGGACATCTTTTTGTAACAGTAGTGCACTACAAATGTAAATAATAATAGGCAGAAGCAGGGGAGCCACTAGACCAGAACATCATAGGGGGGGGCTAACACTCCCAGTCAGGGCTGGTCCTAACGCTGGTCGCACCCGGTGCATCAGTCTTTTTTGATGCCCCACCCCCGTTTCCTCCTTCTCCATGAATTCCTTCACTGCACTCACCAACAATGCACCGCATCTCTCTATAGCACCTTTCTGACAAACACTTCATTTTTTATAGCACTACTCATAGTTTACTCACACTCATTTCTGGGATCTGCATGGTACATATTCTTTGTAGCAGGCACATTAACCCTCTGCACTGTGTGGGTGACAAGAGTGCCCATGTGAGTGCACGGTGAGCGATGCAACAGTGAGAGTAGGACAAGAGGAGTGACTGCAGGGTGAGTGAGGTGGCGTATGAATTTGGGTGCGGATGCAAGTTCAGAATGGGATGAATGAATGTATGATTACTGATGGGCTTGTTTGAGTGAGTTGCATATTGAGTAGTGAGGGGGACAGGTGATTGAAGTGTCACATGAGTGCAGGATGAGTAGTGTACTCGTGTGACTGCAGGTTGAGGTATAGGGTGAGCAGCACAAGTGTATTGTGAGTGCAGAGTGATCACTGTGAGTGCAAGGTGAGCGGGTGAATAGTGCGAGTGCATGGTGATCAGTGTGAGTGCATTGTGATCGCTGTGGGTGCAGGGTGAGCGTGAAAATGAAGGGCGATTATGAGTTGTCTGAATGCAGGGTGCATTCCCAGACCCATGAAGTAACTCAGCATGTTATTGAGTATAGAGTTTAAGATCTAAGTTAAACTATTGCGGCATTAATCGGGGATCGAGGGGGAAGGAAATAAATAATGTGCTGATCATGTAACAAACTTCCAGTCCTATGGTTAGGGTTGCCAGCAGATTATTTTGATGGCCCAGTAGGTACAAAAAAAAGCAGTCACCTAAAGCGGTATTTTCAGCACTTATCTGTGCATACTTCCAACAGCAAATATGAATAGAAAGCACTTTTAATTGTGTTCTAGGGCTGCCTCAATGATCCATGACTGATAATTAAAGAGAACAAAGACAGAAAAGTCACATAACGAATGCACACATACTTTTTTATTTCTAAGTCTATTTAGTACCAAGAGGAGATCTTAGCAGGCTCTTTAAACAAAACACGGCAGGCATTTTTCTTTTGGCAAGCCTACTTTGTATTCCTTTTCTTGAAATGCATTCTCACACTACAGCAGTAAATGTAAAATACAAATGAAAGGAATAGGCTGAGTTGGGACCCAGGGAGTACTGGAACCAGGAAAAAAACCTAAGCCTCTGTAACCAGTTTGCAAAGGCATGTAAAAATGCAAATGGTCTTTAAAGACCTGTGAAAAACATGGGGGTGCCGGAGATAAGACTCCAGACACTGCCCAGCTGAGCCCTCAGCAGCTCAAGTTTCACTGCAGCAGCCCGGGCTGAGACACAGGACGGGGGAAGAGGTGGGGGGGGTTGAAGCCCTTGGGCCTGGGCAGAAGTGTGACTGGGAAGGCGCGACCCCCTTTGCATCACTCCACGGCCCCCCTGGGGGTCGCGCCCCACAGTTTGAGGACCCCTGGTCTATGACCATATTTCGATCGCGTTGTGTTCAAAGTGTATGGCCAAAAGTCTCATAAACTTTGAAATGCAACCTGTTACCTCCATGGGGACAATTCACAGGACATGAGGCTAAAAGCATCTCCTCCTATTGATGGAACATCAGCTAGCCGTACCATGCACTCCTCTAATTTGAGCAAACAGGCTAATGTTATGCCTACCACTATTTCTAACCTAATCATGATAAATTGACTGAATGTGCATGCTCCTTTGGACTCGTGCCTTCCTGTTGGACAATGCCCTCTTCAGATGTGATAGAGTTGACACTAACGTTGTATTACCTGGTAATCAAAATCTTAAAGAGTTGGACATAAATGACTACACTGCTGTAATTTTGACAGACAATGAATCGATTGTGATTCCTGTAGTTGAATTCAGGAATAATGGGACAAATGGTGCAGAGGGAGAAGTAGAAAATATAACTGTTTCTAGGCTAGGGGAGATGCAGACAAAGGGCCCGATTCACAAAGGTAAAATACAATCAAAGTCTAACTTTACGACTTTCGGTATTCACAAAAGGCATTTACTATGCGTAAATGCTTTTCGTGAATTCCAAAAGTCGTAAAGTTCAACTTTTGGTATTCACAAATGGCATTTACGAGTAGTAAATGCCCTTTGTGAATACCAAAGTCGTAAAGTTAGACTTTCATCTCAGTTCACTTTTGAACTGCACTGCAAATAAACTGCCCCGATTTAATGGGTATCATTGTTACCTTTCAAACTGATCTTTGTATGGCACTATTAAATATTTATGTAAAATCAACCACAGCTAGCACTGAATCCCCCACTTTATTTCTTTTGGAAGAGGTCTTGGACTCCCTGACCTGAACACAAAAATAGTGCTAGCAGGAGATTTCAATACCTCTTTCGAACCATCTTCACATATCAGTGAGAAAACAGGAGCGGAGGATGAATCACGGGGTATTTCCTTGTTGACAGGAAAGCCCAGGAAGAACCCCTTCAACTCCGCTCTTAAATTAGTTTCTATAACAGGGGGAGAATGTAGCCTTATGGCTAGAGCGGTCGACCTCGGAGCTGGGGAACCGGGTTCGAGTCTCGGCAACGGCGCTCAACATCCTGTGATTCTGGGCAAATCACTTAATCTCCTCGTGCCTAACAAAAATGAATGTGCCCTTGGGTAACAAAACTGGTGCTATGTAAAGCACTCTGATACCCGATATCTTCGAGTCTAGTTCACGCTATATAAAATATTGGGAAAAAAACAGAGGGCTAAGGGCTTGTAATGGTCATACCATTTCAGACCCTGAAACACCCCCCACATTTAAGAGATCCTCCCATACCAGTGATATAGACTATGTTATCTTAGATGTGAGTTTAAGGTCACTTCTGGTTGATATGAAAGTAGACTTGTGCACAGATAGTGACCATAACTCACTATATCTAATGTTAACTGGGGAATCCTTGAAAAGGACAAAAATTCAACCCATACAATTTTTCCAGAACCAATTTTAGCTAATAACCACTTGTATGTCACAAGGTCAAATGTTTTGTCAAACAAAAAATTATATTTGCAGATATACGGGTTGTTTTTGGACTTCCTATCAGAGTACGTAGTGGTAAGAGATGTGAACATTCCTATATTAAATATACACAATTCATTCTTTGATAAGATGTATATGAATTTTTTATAAAGAGGAGGCCCACATAAAATTGACTCCAGTTAAAGAGGACAAGTGGTTTGACTGTGCCTGCAAGCAGCCCAAGATATGCTTGAGATCAGCTGTTATGGGAGGTGACAGGATATCAATTGCCGAAGCCAGGTCCAAACATAAAGCAACAATGAGCACTGCTAGAAACAAGCATTTGCAATGCAATAGGTCTCGAATTTGCGAGAGTTTCAGCTACTGGCATTGTAAATGACAGTGCGTTTTATTTAAATGTTTGTTTTAAAGCATAAATAAAAGGCGTTGTCATTTACAATGCCAATAGCTTAAACTCTTGCAAATTATTGCTTATTTTTTACCACGCGAGTTTAAGCTATTGGCATTGTAAATGACAAAGCCTTTTATTTATGTTTCAAAACCAAAACATAAATAAAAGGCATTGTTATTTTCAATGTCAGTAGGTCAAACTCGCGTACATGCGAGACCTATTGCATTGCAAATGCTTGTTTCATGTGGTATGAATAGAAACTGAGGGTCTGAATATGTATTTACTTAGAGAGCACGTGGGCGCTGAGAATTATGTGCTTTACATGGTAAGGGTAACAGTGACAAAACTCTTACAATAAAGTGGAAGAAGCACACAAGAGATGAGAAGCTTGCAGGGGAGTGCAGCTAGCGCCTGGAGAGTGAGATAGCGCTGGAGCGAGAAAGAGCCGGAGCCAGCGAGAGAGGGCCAGAGCCAGCAGGAGAGAGTTTACCTGATTTACCACAAAAGTGCGTTCGGCGGCCGGGATACTTTTGGCGGATGGGGCAGCCATTTTAAAATGTACAAAGCCAGGCAGCCCTTCCCAGCCCCCATGTGGAGGTCTGAACATAATAGCAGCACCCAAAGTGCCACTGAGAGATAGTCAAAGCAAAGGCATAATTAACAGTTGTTTCCATCAAGCAACACTTATAACGCAGTGTTTACCAGCTAATGAATTAATTCAGTAGCGAACCATCTACTGTATCAGAATCACAGGAAGGAATCTGCATTCCCTTCGTTTGCTGAAAGTTGGAGGGATTCATTTGCTTGCAACATGTTTCCAGCCACTTTTACCATTCATAGTGGGCCAAACTCACCACTTAACTGCACCTCCTAAAAGCAGTATTATGTAGAATGCAAAATAGAAGACATAGGGCCTCATGTAGGAAGCCCAATACCGGTCGGTAACGGCCGATTTTCGGTAAATATACCGTTACCGACCGGTATTTGGGCTTTTGAGATGTAGGGGGCTCATTTCATTATTCGGTATTTACCGAATCGGTAAAATTACCGAATCGGTAATTTTACCGATTCAGTAATTTTACCGATTCGGTAAATACCGAATCATGAAATGAGATGTAGGGGGAGTGTGTCGTGGGTGTGGGGATTCGTTATTTACCACCAACTAAAGGTTGGTGGTAAATGACGAATAGGTGAAAAAAAGCATTTTTGTGCACGTTTAAGTGTGCAATGTGGCAGACATACATGCCCTCAGGGCATGTATGTGTGCCACATGTGCACACATGCAGGAATCAGGGGTGCAACAGGGTGTCAATGTGACACCCTGCCACCCTTGAATGTGCTCCCCCCATTACCGAATCGGTATTTACCGATTCGGTAATGCGGCATACCTTCCCATTGAGGAATCAATGGGAAGGTATGCCTCATTACCAAATCGGTAAATACCGATTCGGTAATTACCGAATTTTTCCGAATCGGTAATATTTACCGACTTTTTACCTACATCGCATTTACCACTTCATAAATACCGAATCGGTATGATTCGGTATTTATGAAGTGGTAAATGTAATTTACCTACATGAGGCCCATAGTCTTTGGGGCATTCGTAAACCTGAATAAATCAGGCCCCATTTTACGTTGTGAATATATATAAACCACAGCCCTTGCACTGCTAGCTGAAAAAGTCTGTTTAATAGAAATGCTTGCCAAGTTGTCTCACTCCGAGAAAATAGCGTTTCCCTTAGTGCCAGCTCAGCTGTCAGAAGGGAATATTTGGCAGTGGCACTCAAAAGTCATGTCTTGTTTTTTTTTTAGATGAGAACTCTGAGCTTTTTGGGACTTCGATATATCAGCTCCCGGTCCGGGGTCTAATGCTGATTTATAGCCAAAAATAAAGTGACTCATTTTCACAGAAATTAAAACAGGCATGTGATGCCCTGGTGTCCTGCTATCTTTACTGCACAGCTATTGGATTTCTGCTCCTTGCATCCTCGAGATGAAGCCTCTGGTGGCTCTTCTAATGATGGTAAATGTCCTGCACGGCTCTCAGGGCATCCCCGCCTTCTAGCACACGGGCTGGTCAAAGCTACTGTGGGAAGGGGGTAGCTGTGGAGAATGCGCCTGGGAACTTTGCCCCACACCTACCGGGTGCCTGGCTGGGGCGGTGTTAGACGAGTGTGGCAATGTGGAAGGGCAGATCTGTGACCTGGACATCGCCAACCCCTTCTATGGCAAGTGTGGCAAGCACCTGGAGTGCCAGCTGCACGTGGATGACAACTAATCAGAAGTCCCCGAGCCCCAGTGCGCGTGCACATTTCAAAGGGCTGTCTGCGGGCTCCGACGGCAAGACTTATGGGAACATATGCAAATTCAATTAGCTGTATACAAAGAAGACAAGCATTTACGCATGTAAGGTTGCACGTGCATGTCAATGCGCACTATTATTTTTTTTTAAACAATTACCCTGTGTAAGTGTAACGAGACTGAAGTTAGGCGGTGCTGCTTCCGGAATGAACTGAAGTTACATATCAGATGAAGAGCCAATAATAAGCCTTCTAACAATAAAAATGCAAAAGTTAACTAATGGCAAGCAGCGAGAAATTACCCAGCAATAGGCAGCTTCACCACGCATCTAGATTATTAGATGTCTCAGAGAGACAGAGCATGTGCGCTGCCTAGGCGAGACCTAAAAACTGGGATGATAAAATTTGGCTGGACATGTTAACTGCTGCCAAAATAAAGGATTCTCTATCCTTTTGGCGCCCAGTAGCTCAGGCCAAGTCGGAAAAAGTGAAAACCTTTCATTACCATATTCAAACGGATAGATGGGTGTCACACTTTTCAGAACTGTATGCTGCAAAATATCTTAATGATCTATCAATAAGCGGTGGTTAGGCCACTGCTATTGATTTCCCATCTCTAGCCAGCACAGATCCCATAAATCCAGTCATCTTTCGTTATGAAGACATAGCTAGAGCAATTGATCTTTTAAAACCAGCCAAGGCACCGGGACGCAATAAAATTCCAGGGGACTTATATAAAGCAGAGCCACTAGTATGGACTATTTATATAACATATTGTCAAATACATAGCGGCAGGGAACGAGATACCAGACTCATGGAGAGGAGGTGAAATCATTTCTATTTATATGAAAGGCGATGCATGTATCCCCTCAAATTACAGACCAATCAGCCTGGTTGACAATCTGCAAAAGATCTTTGCATGACAAGTGCTGGATAGATTGCTAGAGTGGGCTGATTCCAATAACATCATGACCCCCTTTCAGGCTGAATTTTGTCCAAAGACTAGTACCTCTAATCATCATCATCATCATAAAACTTTATTTCGGTTAAAATCCATAAAAGTGCATAAATGCAGTACTTATTGCACATTAGTAAGAGTTCATAGATCGTACTACTCCACAATACATTTTCTAAAATAGGAATGCAGTACAATAAAAGTTAAATACAAGATGGAATCAGTTAAAATGCTTAGAAGTGATAATAAAGAAATAAGACATTAAAACAAATCAAGGGCCAATTTGAGGACAATAAAAATCAGGGAGTAGTGTCCTGAGGCTAGGCGCCTTTTAACTTGATTATTGCACTTCTTGCGTACCACATAGAAAGAAGTAATCTCGAAGTTACGAACACAAATATGGGGGTCGTATCATATTTAAATAATCTGAAGACCTCCCTATAGTCCCTAAGGCCCCTCGATTTACAAAGGGGGACAATCCATTTGGTTCGTGCCCCGATATAAGAGGAACAAAAAAGCAAAACATGCAGATCAGTCTCTTCTGCAGAGTCACAACCAGGGTGAAGGGCTCCATGTGGAGGGAATACCCGACCATTTATTTGACAGAGCCCGCAACGGGAGAGATCCGTGTCTGGACTGAAGATATAATTTTTTTGCTAGCGAGGGCTGGATGTCATCCAGAAATTTTTCAAAAAAATAATGATCTTTCACCTCCAAAAATCGGAGGGACAACCTGCCCAAGCTAGAATTCAGATCACGGAGATTCAGGTGGTGCTGTTTGAGAATAACCCCCAGCGCCCTCTTACTAATCAAAGGACAAGATGTCTGGGGCGAAAGCCACAGATCCTCCCTATGCAAATCATAGCAGAGTTGTTTTACATGTTTAAGCCATAAAATGTTCCCCCATTCCCTTATAGACAGTAAATCGATTAACTCCTCCTTATAGCTTAACAGCTCTAAAGTGGACCAAAGTCTCCTCCAATATAGCAGAGGTCGATGTAGGATGGTCTCCTGAATAGGAGCCAGTCCCAGATCCAATCTTAGAGGGGTCAAGGGAGTGCTCTTGGGGAGATTTAAAAGACGCCTGATAAAGTTATTCTCAGTAGTGGACATAGAGCTGGCGTTCACATGGCCCCAAAGCTCTATGCCATATAGAGCCGCTCCCCTGGCCTGTGCCCTGTATATTTCAACTGGGGGACCTAGAGGTTTGTGGGAACATTCATTAAAAACCTTCAGGATGCCACTTGTTGATTGGCTCAGCCTAAGGTTAGCCTTAACCATATGAGAATCCCACTCCATCCTATCATTCAGGGTGACTCCCAGGTAATCAAAAGTGGAGACTCTCTCCAAAATGCATCCCTCTAGGTATGGGTGGGGGTAAGTTGATGGTTTAGAATTGAAAACCATAAATTTGGTTTTTGAAAGGTTTATTTCCATATTTCTAGAGCGGCAGAAAGAGCAAAAGGCCTCCAAAGTTCGCTGGACACCCATTGGAGATTTTGAGAGTGAAAGGGTGTCATCAGCGAACATTAGGGCAGGTATTCTGCGTGCTGATAGAATCGGAGAGTCTTAATCTTTCGCCCCCAATAGATGTAGAATCAGACCATTGATAAACAGGGAAAAAAGAGTGGGAGCCAACACACACCCCTGCCTTACACCCCTGTCTACCGAGAAGGGAGCACAAAGCTCACCATTCCTACCATACCGGACCCTTGCAAACGTTCCAGAATGGAGACGCTTGAAGAGGTCACAGAGGTATGGGGGAACACCCATCTCAAAAAAACTTGACCAAAGCTTATCCCTCTGAACCAGATTAAATGCGGATCTAAGATCCACAAAGATCAGGTAGAGGGAAGCCTTCCCCAAAAGCACCGTCTTCCAGTATACCAACTGTAACCTGAACAGTTGGTCAGTTGTTGAGACCCTAGAGCAAAAGCACGCTTGAAGGGAGGATAGGATATGATGTTCATCCATCCAACTTTCAAGCCTAGTTAATAAAAGACGGGCAAACACTTTCTGTAAGACGTCATTAAGGCTAATGGGCCGATAGTTTGCTGGATCTAATGGAGAGGCCTTCTTGTGGATGGGAATAATTTCTGCACCCTTCCAAGTATAGGGGATGTCCATACCCAAGAGGATTGCATTAAAATATAACAATAGGTATGGTACCCAAACCAACGGTTCACTTATGAATAAGTCCCCAGGGATCCTATCTAAACCGGGAGCTTTACCAGGGGAGAGGCTCATTAAGGCAGCCTGAATTTCACACGAGGTGCAGCGTGGAAGGTCAGACGGCCATACTTCATTAGACACTTGGGGAGATAGACCAGTCAAAAATGGTGCTGACTCAACTAAAATGTCCCTAGACGGGAGACAAAAAAGGGGCTTGAAGTGCGCCAGCCAAACCTCTTCACTCAAGCCGGGAGTTATAGCAGAAGATCCCTCTTGTCTACCATACCTAACTAAGTTCCAGAAGGTACTGGAATCATGGTTAACCAAGGCGTCCTTTATATTATCCCACCTGGCAGCCTCCCACTCCCTTGTAGATTCCGATATTATGGACTTATACATGTGTCTGGCTCCTCTAATACTATGCGGGGTACAACTTTTCACCTCCCGCAAAAGTGCCCGTTTTGCATCCCTGCAACTAGAGTTGAACAAGTTAACTTGTTTCCTCACCCCATTCAACTTAGAATTGGCCGTAACATAAAAAAACTAGCAGCCATGGTAATGAGTTTAGAGTGAGTGATCTCTAGTTCTTGAAAATATGATGGATCCTGTCTACCCTCCATAAGAACAAACGCTTCAGCTAGAAGGATGGCCACATGGGAATAGAGTACAGCAATTTTATCTGGAGTAGTCAAAAACTTTGACCACCTGATACGACGACCACCTGCCACCACTGTTAAATTAGATACTATAGACTGGTCCGGGGTCCCTATAGCTCGTTTGGGACCCAAGTAAAGCAATAATTCCAATCTGAGAAGATTGTGATCACTATCAGCCCTATCCACTATGGTAAAAGATTTAAGATGGGACCAAAACTCCACATTTACCAAAATGTAATCAATAGTTGAGCTTTTGCCCAATCTATTATAAGTATACTTCCCCGGGGCATCAGGTACAAGTCTGCCATTACAAGCTCGAAGAGAGTGGATAACTAAGAGCTTGTTGATCTCAATAGCCAATGGAGTTAAACGTTTAGCAGGATACATAAGGCAGTCCTGAATAGCCCAGGTTGAATCCTCCTCAGAGGTAATGGAGGGGATACCAGCCAGGGGTTCGAAGTGGCATTTGAAATCACCCCCAATGACTTTGTGGACCGATGCAGGAAACAAGGTCAACAGGTCATCGAGGGTGTTAAGAATGGTAAGTCCCAACCGTAGTGGAGTGGGCCGTAGATAGATGTTGATTACCAGTACCGAAGTACCGTCCCCGAATTTCAGGATGATACAAAGAATATCTAATGAGTGGGAGTCAATCACTCTCACTGTACACCCCAAGTGAGTAGCCACCCAGATGCTTAAACCCCCTGAGGGTCGCCCCCTAGGGCCCTGCACAGCTGGAATACTATAGGAGGCAAAACCAACCCTAACCGGAGGAGTCACCATCCAAGTCTCTTGAAAGAGGCATAGATCATAATCATCCACCAAAGCTTCCCAATCAGGATTAGAGAGTTTGGTACCCAGCGCTGCTACATTCCATGACCCAATTTGAGAACCAGAGTTGACATCCCCAAGTGAGCCACGGGGTACAATTTCAGAACCTATGAGTGAAGGGGGACCTCGGTTGGTCACCAAGGCCAAGCCTGCACCATCGGAAAGATTAACAGTGCTTGAGCCAAAGGAAGTCATTGATGTATTTAAATAACAAGCAGTGGGAAGACCAGCCTCTACACTCTCCCCCACCATCTTGATGGCAACAACCCCTTCATGTATTAAACCTGAAACCCCCAGACAGGGGACTAGTCAAACCTCGCTGCCCAGAATACCAAAAGAGTTGGCAACTGGAACGTTATAAACAGCCGTCTGCAAACCACAATAAGAATTCCTTAAGGCAGGTCCGCCCAAACCAGCCGACCGTTGATAAAAATAACCCAGAGGAAGAGGTAAAATCGGGCTCTGGGAAGGCGACCCTTGCCATTGAAGAATGTAATTTACCACTCTAGATTCCCTAAAGTTGATTATGACATAGTCACCTCCCTTTTCTTTTTGATTCACCCCCAACCAACTCACCCTTCTCACAAACAAAATTTCCCCCTGACCCCCTCTTGGCAAAGGTCTAGAGATGTTCAACCAGTGAGTAACCTGATTCTTCAGCTCGAGAAAAGATTCCTGGCTTTCACCAGACAATGGGGGGACACCTGTTAAAACCACCACATATGGCGAGGCCTCCGGAGGCAACTGGGGAAGGAATGATGATGGTAATTGCCCAGTGCTATGGTCGTTACTGCCTATAGAGTGAGGTATCAAGTCACAGTCCACTCTCCTCTTACCAGATGTAGAAATAGAAAAAGAAGAGAGGGGAGGTGGCAAATTGGATACAGGCACAGATGGCCTGATAGGCGGAAGAAGAGCAGGTGCATTAGAACTTAAAGTGGGGGAAAGTCTGTTCGTAATAGCTGATACCCGCGCCCCAATATCATTAGAACTAAGTACAGTAGGACAAGTGGCTTGAAGAATAGGTATGGAAGTCACAGGGACCGTATGAGTAGTCTCACTTCCGGAGGGGGCAGGTGTGTGCCCAGCATTTGTATTATTATTAATTAAAGAGACAACTCTATCAATTTTGCTCATCAAGCTTTTAAATTGAGAAGTGATGAGTTGTTCCAAATGGGTTTGCAAATCAATTAATAGATGAGTAGCCCATACCGGAGGAGCTAAAGAAACAAACGGTTGAGTTGGTCCTAGATTTAGAGGTACTCTGGGTACAGAGCTATTTTTAGAAGGTTTGTTAGGTGGCTTTACTTTCTTGTTTCTACCGCGGGGCTTTTGAGTCCTGGGAGTTTCTTGAAGAACATGGGATGGTGATATATTATTAGACGAACTAACCACTGGGCTGGCCGCTGGGTTTGCTTGAGCACAAGGAAGCTCAGCAAATGAGGGTGCAAGCAGCGAGTCCTGATAGTTATCTGTAAAAATGGACACATTCCCAGGTAATGGGGGGGGGGAATAAACTTGAGGTAAGGGAGAGACGTCTCTCAGTATTTTCTATTGCAGTTGCCACCACCCCTATAGTTTTTTGCAGCATTTTGTCGATAGCTGTGAGGCTTGGGACAGGAGTGGTAGACACTACATTTTGTCTAGTGCAAGAACGGCTAGTCGCTGACTTAGTTTTACCCATAATCTTTGACCTGGCAAAGATGAAGTAAAAACTAATAAAGAACCCCCAGATCAAGAGCAGCAGAGCGCTATAACATCCCTCGATTACAATACCGGCTTAACCAACAGGGTTGCCCAGAGGAAGATGAAACAAATTGTACAAGCACCCTACTTAAAACAAGGAAGAACCACAATACTGATATTAAACAACCTGGACCAATCCTTGATCGGCCAGCCAAGAGAGGTTGCCCAGCCTGGTCTCCCTCGGCCTCAGACGGCCTAGGACGGCCCGCCCTTGTCCCGGGCTTCTCCCGGCGCGTCCCGTGGGACGAGGTTCCAAACAGGCCCTTATGCGCCTCCTAGCGCCTGGAGATAGCGTCAGCGGCGTCCTCGCCACAAGCGGGATTGCTGGGGGATGTAGTCCTGACCACAGCGTACAGCGGAGCCAAGCCCAGCTGGAAAAAGAGTCACAAGGAAATAATCCACCGCAGCAGCATATGTCAGTAGGTAGCGGAGCCAAGCCCGGCCAAGGATGTTTACTCAGGATAGGTTGCATCAGGTCCTCGGCCCCAAACAGGCCCTTATGCGCCTCCTGGGGCATGGAGATAGCGTAAGCGGCGTCCTCGCCGCAAGCGGGATTGCTGGGGGATGTAGTCCCGACCACAGCGTACAGCGGAGCCAAGCCCGGCTGGAAAAAGAGTCACAAGGAAATAATCCCCCGCAGCAGCATATGTCAGTAGGTAGCGGAGCCAAGCCCGGCCAAGGATGTTTACTCAGGATAGGTTTTCCTTTGTAAGATTGTTATTTTCATCAGCTGCTGTGTTGATTTTCATCAGCTGCTGTGTTGTTGCAGTAAAGTAAGGGAAAGCATAGTCCTCCATGACCTTAAAAGAGTTGAAAATTCATTGACGCAGTAGCTAGAAACAGTTATATTCTCGGTGCATCATCCAAGAGCGTGGCTGACAGGCAGAAGCCACATTAAAGCTCTGGACGTTTTGAGCTCCGTAATCCTGGAAAGCCTCGAGCTGAGCCAGAGCCTTAAGTGGCTCGCACAACTCTAGGGTTCCACACCTCAGGCGGGCGAGTCTCCCATTAGTGCCCACGGTTAAAAGTAGCAGAGAGCCACCAAAGTAAACTATCAGCCTCGCACCGGAAGACTGGAGAGCTCATTTAATTTTCACGCTCACAAATTCGCCGCCGTGTAAGTCACGTGATGTTTGCCGTTGCTGTACCTCTAATCACATTTTTAGACTTGCCATGCTATACTGGAAATATGTTACAATACTTAAACAAAAGCTATACGTGGCATTCATAGATATTAGAGCCGCCTTTGATCTCATTCTACGTAACAATTTGTGGCGGGTCATGTTACATATGGGCGTTCCTAGCAATCTTATCCAGCTCATGATCAAATCCCATACCAAGAATTTTGCTCAAGTCTGATTTGGCAGTAAAGGTGAATTAACGGAGCACATCCCTGTTGAGCATGGTGTTTGCCAGAGGTGAGTTCTTGCACCAATATTATTCACCCTATACATGAACGGCGTAGTTGATGTATTGTTAAACTGTAAAAATGATTCTCCTGTCCGAAGTAAGAGAAAGGTTCCTATTCTCCTCTCATATGACTCTCTCCTTATCTCCAAAACTTCCACGGGGCTCCAACTCCTAATTGTTTCAAGGATTT
Source organism: Triturus cristatus (assembly GCF_964204655.1). Taxonomy (NCBI): domain Eukaryota; kingdom Metazoa; phylum Chordata; class Amphibia; order Caudata; family Salamandridae; genus Triturus; species Triturus cristatus. The sequence goes on from NC_140591.1 coordinate 723,421,333, forward strand.
TGTAAGGCAAGGAGCTTGGAACTCAATGTAAACAAGATTAAATATATTGTGTTTGGAACGGGTTTGATTAAAAGGTACATCATTCATGCAGGCGGGGAAGCTCTAGAGAGGGTGCATGGCTTCAATTATCTAGGGGTTAAGTTATTGGAGAGCTTTAAATGGTCAGGACAAATCACCAGGAGTGCTATGCTAATGAAGCATAGATCAAATGCTATCAATTGATTGTATAAGCAAACAAGCTCACACCCTGTCTCACCAGCCCTAGAGGGTTTTCATGCTAAATCACAGGGTGCTGCGCTAAAACAGATGTCCATCCGTTATCTATTTCTGAAAATAAATTTGAAAGAAAGCTAGTTTATGTCCCAAATATTACCCCTTTTACGCCACTATACTTTGAATTAGGACTAAAGAGAATTAATGATCTGGCAGCACTTAAACCCCTAATCTACTGGGTCTACACCAGAATTAAGTGGTTACAGAGACACGCTTAAAGATTTATTAAATGTAATGGGCGCAAAGGCAGTTCCTTGGCTCAAATTTGTCTCAAATTGCTTTAAAAGACTGGGTCTTAATAGGTTATAGGATGCGCCAAATGCTATATCTCGAACTGACATTATTAACTTGAAAACGTGCTATTGGGCACATATACATGAATGTTACATAAGAAATGGATCAAATAAATCATTGTCTAATATGTCCCTTGATTTTAAACTTGTCCCATGCTTTGAGATATTTTTAGATTCAATATCTCCGCCGTTAGTCAAAAGCCTGTATGTCCGGTTTCGTCTAGGTATCCTACCATTGAGATCATTTACTGACAAATGGAACAAGGATCTGGTTAAAAGTCTTTGTCCAGTATGTGGCTCAGACTACAAGACTGTGATGCATATAAGGTTTTTCTGTGTAGAAAATCTTGGGTCTTGCCGCAGATGGATTCATCCAATATGTCAGTTTTTGGGCTTCACAAGACATCTAGTAGCCCACAGAATCCTAAAAAGTGACTCATCGTCATTTATTGTCTTTGCTGTCAGTACATTCTTACAGACTGTTTGGCACAGGTATGGCAAAATGTTATAATAAATAGCATGTTGGTATACGTTTTGTGCCAAATATAATATTTGACTATTAATTAAACTCTTAAAATTTCTTGTGGTTTTAATCACTTGATCAACTGCCAATTTGCACTCAATTTTAAGATGCTTTTGTATTGATTGATTAATCATAAGAATGAAAAGTGTATTCATTGAGATCTTATAGTTGTACACATAGATTTTAAAAATATAAACTGATTTGGGCATAAGACATTTTTATTTACTTACGTTTTTAAGATGTATATTATTGTATGATTGCATGTATACTTCGATGGTTTATGGTAACCGAAATAAAGTACTTCTATACACATTTCAATATATTTGTGTGTACGTCTATATGTGTATATATATTTATATATTCACGCTCCGTAGCCAGTCCCACCAGGTGAGCAGCACTCGAACACGCACTAAGGTGGCAAGCCTTTAATTCAGGATACAAGCAGGTTCAGTTTGCAGTTTCAATCAAACAGCCAGAAAGCGATTCGCCTGACGCGTTTCGAAAGTCAATCTTTCTTCTTCAGAGGCAGTCGCTGTAATGAATGTGTGCTCCGGTCTCCATGCTTAAATGCCAAAATCACGCCCCCAGATGGGCCGGCCAAATGACCCTCGGCATTATGGGTGATGGAGTCCCGGTCAATCAGACCTCAGATGGTGCACTAATTTCTGTTAAAATATTTTCAGCCCACAGATGAGCCACCGCAAACAGTGCCTGCCATCAATCCCAAGCGCATGCTCCCACTTTACGGCTTGACAGATGCTCTGCCGTGTGACCCCCTCTCTTCACGGGGTGGTGCAAGCTCGACGGCTGGGTCGCCGCCTAATATTCACGCTCCGTAGCCAGTCCCACCAGGTGAGCAGCACTCGAACACGCACTAAGGTGGCAAGCCTTTAATTCAGGGTACAAGCAGGTTCAGTTTGCAGTTTCAATCAAACAGCCAGAAAGCGATTCGCCTGACGCGTTTCGAAAGTCAATCTTTCTTCTTCAGAGGCAGTCGCTGTAATGAATGTGTGCTCCGGTCTCCATGCTTAAATGCCAAAATCACGCCCCCAGATGGGCCGGCCAAATGACCCTCGGCATTATGGGTGATGGAGTCCCGGTCAATCAGACCTCAGATGGTGCACTAATTTCTGTTAAAATATTTTCAGCCCACAGATGAGCCACCGCAAACAGTGCCTGCCATCAATCCCAAGCGCATGCTCCCACTTTATGGCTTGACAGATGCTCTGCCGTGTGGCCCCCTCTCTTCACGGGGTGGTGCAAGCTCGACGGCTGGGTCGCCGCCTAATATTCACGCTCTGTAGCCAGTCCCACCAGGTGAGCAGCACTCGAACACGCACTAAGGTGGCAAGCCTTTAATTCAGGGTACAAGCAGGTTCAGTTTGCAGTTTCAATCAAACAGCCAGAAAGCGATTCGCCTGACGCGTTTCGAAAGTCAATCTTTCTTCTTCAGAGGCAGTCGCTGTAATGAATGTGTGCTCCGGTCTCCATGCTTAAATGCCAAAATCACGCCCCCAGATGGGCCGGCCAAATGACCCTCGGCATTATGGGTGATGGAGTCCCGGTCAATCAGACCTCAGATGGTGCACTAATTTCTGTTAAAATATTTTCAGCCCACAGATGAGCCACCGCAAACAGTGCCTGCCATCAATCCCAAGCGCATGCTCCCACTTTACGGCTTGACAGATGCTCTGCCGTGTGGCCCCCTCTCTTCACGGGATGGTGCAAGCTCGACGGCTGGGTCGCCACCTAATATTCACGCTCCGTAGCCAGTCCCACCAGGTGAGCAGCACTCGAACACGCACTAAGGTGGCAAGCCTTTAATTCAGGGTACAAGCAGGTTCAGTTTGCAGTTTCAATCAAACAGCCAGAAAGCGATTCGCCTGACGCGTTTCGAAAGTCAATCTTTCTTCTTCAGAGGCAGTCGCTGTAATGAATGTGTGCTCCGGTCTCCATGCTTAAATGCCAAAATCACGCCCCCAAATGGGCCGGCCGGCCAAGTAAAGCGTACTCTGTCTTCTTGACACAATACAACACGGCCACACGATATGACGAATATGGAACAAAAACTGAATAAAATTGAAAGTGAAATAAAAGAGAAAAAACAAAGGAAGTTTATGCGTGATCTGGTTGATTATGAAAAAGGGTAAATTTTAACATTTGCAAAAAGATATGACCATCTACGCACAACTACCCCGACGAACGATTCAGGAATTGGTCCAAAAAATACCAGGAAGGTGCACAACAACATTAGGTTGCGATGCAGGAAGACGTTACCACTGATAATGAAAATAATGATGACGCAACAAATCCCAGTATGTCAGGAGTAAAAGACTACATTTTAAAAGAGTTATCGATGATGTCCCAGGGAAGGATGACAGTGCAAAACAAGCAGAATGCCAGCAGGCCAAGAGGTCGCGGCGCAAAAGGAGACGCAAGACAAAATACCGCATCAAGAGAAGTAACAGAGAGCCCTGTGGGAACAAGCACAAGGGGGCAAAGAAAGCAACAAAAATAATGGATACTATGACGGTCATCAATTTGTCAAAGCGTGAGCTCAGTGGCGCTGAAAACGAGGTACTATCATTGGGACTTTCTTTCTGTCCGTCAGTACAATTTGATTATACACAAGGACGTATTGATTTATTTCAATTTACTAGGAAATTAAGACTTAAGAAATGGTTTGCTACCAGGGTTAAGGATAAAATGATTGAAAATGATGAGACTCCTAGTGATATCGAGATAGGTGATATGCAAATGCTACATACAATGCGTGAGCTAGCAGGAGTCTTAGAAATGATTGATGATCCATACATGAATTTGATTAATGAACATCTACGGTTAGACCTGAACCACACTAGTGGTTTCAGGCCTAAGTCTATTTTTCTCCCACAGGTGTCAAACCAAGCCATTGATGTGTTTGAGGGAAGAGTAATCAAAGAATTTAAAAATCTTTCTAAACGTAAATACTACAAAGATAACAACCTCTCCCATGCGCACTACCAAGCAATAGCAGCCCTTAAAAATGACACAAACATAGTGATAAAGAAGTCCGACTAGGGCGGAAACATTGTGGTCTTACCAAAAGAAATGTATATACAAGAGGGTAAGAACCAGGTCAATGACACGACCAAATATGAAAAAAGTACTAAAATCAAATACGACCAGGCTAATAAAAGTTATCAAGATCAGTTGGGGGAATGGAGGGACAGAGGCCTTTTGGAAACTGAGGAATTTAATTTCCTAAGATGTAAACGCCCTAAATTACCGGCCCTGTACCTACTTGCAAAACTACACAAATATAGGCTCAATCCCCCGGGGAGACCCATTGTGTCTTCCAGAGGTAGCAGTCTAGAAAACACTTCTAGGTATGTAGATTTTTACCTCCAACCCCTTGTACAAAACTTCCCTTCTTTTCTTAACGACTCAGGGGATTTCCTCAGACTGCTTGAGAACATTGAATGGAACTCCAACTGTTTACTACTGTGTTTAGACGTCAACAGTATTTACACTAGTATCCCCCATGACTTGGGTATCAAGGCTTGCAGACATTTCTTCAGCAATAGATCGATCTCCTTTTTGTTTCATACTGAAATGCTAGTTGAGATGATGTATGCATGTTTAACAAAACATTTCTTTACATTTGATGGCCAAATCTACCGGCAGACACTTGGCACAGCGAGGGGCACCTGCTTCGCCCCCAGTTTTGCAGGAATGTACCTGGGCTGGTGGGAGGAACAGGTGGTCACCAAACTCGACCAATTCACACACTGTGTGAGAGCATGGACTTGTTACATTGATGATATTTTCTGTGTCTGGGAAGGGAGTGCCGAAGATGCTAATGAATTTGTCAAAAATCTTAATGATAATACTCAAAATTTGACCTTTACTAGCCACCTGAGTACAGAGATTACTGAGTTTCTTGACCTGAAAGTGCAAGTTAATGGCAATAAACTTGAGACTGTTCTCTTTAGAAAAGAAACTGCTGGAAACAGTTGGATCCATGCTAAAAGCTGTCACCCCGGGAATCTCATTAGGAGTATCCCGCTGGGTGAACTCCTCAGAGCCAAACGTAATTGTAGCACTGTGGAGGGCTTTGATAACGAAAAAAAGACCATGATGGAACGCTTTCGAGCGAGAGGATATACTGAGAAATTTATCATGAATGCCTGCATGGAAGTTGACAAAAGAGACAGAGTTGAGTTGCTGAATGAGAAAACTGACAGGGAACCCACGAATGAGGTTAGATTTATTATGACACACAATAAGCAGTCTTGGGAAGTTAGAAAATCCCTGAATAAATACTGGAATGTATTAAAAACTGACAGAGATTTTGATAAACATCTTAAAGATTACCCACAAATCACATGCATAAAAGCCAAGTCCTTGAGTGATACCCTATGCAGTGCACTTATCACATCTACCAACAAGAAACCAAGTACAATACAAGGGTTCTTTACATGTGGCAGGTGTAAGGCCTGTAAGTATAGTACCAATTGCAAGGATGTAAAACTATCACCTGAATGCAAGGCATTTAAAATAACGAAACACTTCAATTGCAACACTGATTTTGTTGTTTATGCCCTCAGATGTCCCTGTAATAAATTCTATATACGTAGCACCATTCATCCATCTAAGAAGCGTGTGCTGGAACATCTGAGGGCGATAAAAAACAACGACAAACAGTACCCTATGGCGAGGCATTTTGCCACCCACCGTAACCAAAATGGTGCACTCATGTCATACTGTGTTCTAGACAATGTCCCTCTTAGGGATAGAGGTGGTGACCGAATGCAAGAACTGAGACACCTAGAATCAAAGATTATTATTAAATATCACACTCTATATCCCGGGGGACATAACAGTGATGAGGCACTGTCTGTATACCTTGGATGAATCTTTTCTGCTGTCCGTTAAGAATACTGTTTTTAAATTGAAATGTACTGTGCCACTGTAAATAATGTTTCATAACATTTTTAATTTCCATATCTTGTTCTACATGACTTTTAGCAAATGTAACCGTCATTAGCACTTTTTTCACATTTTTTCAAACTGTGTTCTATGATCTCTTACAGGACTCTTGTGTTAAATCAAGCAAGTGGATGGCAAAGCAAGTAATTATATCTAAAATTTGGGTGAAAGAGGATGGATGCCCTGTTTCAAGTATGACATGGACTGTATGGCGTCAACTGTTTTTTATAACATTATTTGATTTGGTATCACCAGATGGGGTGTGACCAAGTAGAGCGCACATTTGGACTTAATGTTTTGTTGGTTATGCCTGTAGGGGCCCTATGAATAGTGCACAAAGAACATGATTTGTGAGAGTTCAGAATGCTTGGCTTGAGTTCCCGTACTTTAATTATTGCTGGCCTAACAGTGCACGGTCGCAGCGCCGACCATACTGACTACCATTGTTCCATAACACGCGTAAGAAGTTTGGGTTATTTTATCATTGCAGTGACGCACCTCGCATTTGCAATATACAACCATTGAACCACTGTGCATCTTTAATTTATTTTATTTGATTGTGAAATGCCTTATTTTGTTATTTTCCTTTCACCAAACTATGTCAATATATATGAAATTGCAAATGCTGAAAATGTCATTGTACTCGTACCACTGTTACTAGTCTAAACGTGATGATTCACTGTTCTTTAAAAATTTGGTCACATGATCACTTAAAAAATGGTGTTTTGCATTTCGCTACTACTCGTGAGCAAGGAGCTCCAAGCTCCGAAACGCGTAGAGTGGATTGGTTTTTTAAATAAATCACGCTGAAAAGGATTTCGTGTGGCCGTGTCGTATTGTGTCAAGAAGACAGAGTACGCTTTACCTTGTGGATTTATAGGGGTTCGTGACCCCGGCACGGCCCGCCGCTGCAAGTGGCTCGGGTTTACACGCGGACTGTAACGTTTGTATATATATATATATATATATATAAATATCCACACAATATTTCTAAACAGAAATACGGCGACTCCGATGAAAAAGGCAACTCCAAGCACTTTATTTCAAACTTCAGAGACAGGCAGGCAGTCCACCATAAACACTTTGCCCATAATCCTTACGCGTTTCAGCTTTCTCTCAAGCCTTGGTCACAGGTAGGCTTGAGAGAAAGCTGAAACGCGTAAGGATTATGGGCAAAGTGTTTATGGTGGACTGCCTGCCTGTCTCTGAAGTTTGAAATAAAGTGCTTGGAGTTGCCTTTTTCATCGGAGTCGTCGTATTTCTGTTTAGAAATATTGTGTGGATTTAAAAGCAGGATTCTTCGTTCCTGCTCGACGAAGCCGCCCTGTCAGGGTCTGGGGCTCTGTAAACGAAGAAACTGTGGTTGATATATATATATATATATATATATATATATATATATACATATTTATATATATATTAATATATATATGTATATATTCACTTAAAAAACCAAAGGTTACAGGGTTGTTATAGTTGGTGAACAACATTAAAAAAAACTTAGAAGTTCACTGAGAAGCCCAAGGTTACAGGGACAATATAGTTAGGAAATAGAATTTAAAAAAACCTTAAGAATTCAATGAAAAAAACCAAAGCTTACAGGGACATTATATTTAAGCTCATATTTTGCTTGTGCAAAACAATGAAATAGCTACCTGAGCTAACTATAACTTACGCCCCCCACAATGCACTGCTTATGACCTCACAAATTACATCACTCATGACATGGTCCGTGACATCACTGATGACATCTCAAATGATATCACTGATGACCTCATCCACTGAGTGTAAGAGTGTAAACGATTCTTAGACTGAAAAATATATACTAAGCTACTGCATAAGTTAAATTACTATTGTTTCTGTGTGTATGAGTTTGTGAGGAATAAGAGTTTGTAAGGTTCATGGAAAGTGTAGCATTAAGGAAGAGTAAGCAGTGTCTAGGGTTTAGGGATGGGTAGCATTAGGGGTACTAAGTGCTTTTTAGTATTCAGAGACGGATAGTGTTAAGCGGTAGTAATGACTTTTAGTGTTCTGGGTGAGTAGTGGTAAGGGGAAGTGAGGGGTTGTTAAGGTTCAGTAATTAGCAGCATTAAGTGTCAGTAAAGGTTTTTTAGGGGTCAGAGTAGGGTAGGTTTGTGGGACGGTGAGGGGTATTTAGGATTTGAGAAAGGGCAGCTTTAAGGGGTAGTAAGGAGCATTTATGGTTTAGGAAAAGGTAGAACTAAGGGGTTGTGATAGGTTCTCAGGTGAGGATAGCTTTTGTTTAGTGGCCCTTTTGGAATAGTTTTTAAGGAATGTTGATAATGATGAACTTTATTATAGTCTATCTTTACAAAATAAAAAGAATTGAAGTGCTACTTTTCATGGTAATGCTGCATTTGCTAAACTCAGAATCTCATACCCCTTGTCAATTACAAATAGAGAGCTCCCCTGAGCAACCAAGAAGAGAAACATCTTCTTTCTGGTCCCCTATACAAGTTGAACCTACTATTCTTAGGATGTAGCAGACTTCAATAGATTACACAAATGATAATAATGTTTTAATTTTTCTAATTGAATTCAAACAATCATGTGAAATATTGTAAATATGAATTTTCTTGTTATTTGTAGAACCCCTGAAGAAGGGTGATTGTAACACCCGAAATGCATTGGGATTGATTTGATTTTCTGTCAAGAATTTTTTGGATTTTCGCTTACAGATGTGGTAATAAAAGATTACACATCCAAAAGAAATATTTGTTGAAGCACTTCTACTTTGGATTCTTCGCATTTTCTTCGGATATCATATGATTAATTCCTGTAAACAATTTTGTTTTTTCAACTTGGTGTTTATCAACTGATTGCAAATAAGTTTAAACTAGTCAAACTTACGTTAATAATGTTGAAGCATTCAATACACTCTTTTATGAGTGAATTAGGTAGTGCATAGCCTGTCTAGACCACAGTGGTCTAGTTGCAGATCTCATTAACAGGTGGTAGGGTAGAACCACCTCAGGCATTGCACACACAATCAGCACAACGTGTATACGTTTAGATTAAGAGTTTCTTTCTTTTTTGAACCCACAGAGTGCGCGCTTAGCTGTCTTAGCTCCTATTTAACTTTAATCAAGTCACATTATATTATCTGTTGCCACAAAAATAAGTGCTTACATCTAAAGCCAATTGGTGGGTTTCATTTAGCTCACATTCTGTTAGTCAGCAGTGGGGGAAAAAAGGTTGCTCGTGCAGTGGCTTAGCAACTTATATTTTAATTTCATTAGATATAATAATAAGTGAAATCCCAGCCTCCACAATCTCCCAATTTCAAGCTACAACGAGAGAGCCTAGGGCTTTCAAGGCCTATTTTTGCCGCATTATGTCTGAAAAGGATGCTTGAAAAATTACAGAAAATCTTCCATCGACAAACGATGGTGCAGAGGCCATAATGACCATCGACTTCAACTTAAATTGACCTCATGAACATTTGGATAATGGTATATGGGATGACCCAGACTCAATTTGGGGCACCCTTGTGGTGTTCGCACAACCCTAGTAATGTTTGTCTCAGGGAGCTGATTTTGCAAATGGCTATGATCAGCAAAACTTACAGAGGAGATTGCCCTTGAATATACACACAAGATATACCAGAATATCAAAGAACAACACAACAGTCCTGGACTACAGATTTGTCAGTTTCCCCTGTTTAAATGTGTGAAATGATTTTCAAGTGACCATTTTGTACAATCTGCAACTCTGTCAGCCAATCTGGGTAAGGCAGATAGAGCATTGTTTTTAGGACAGTTTCTGGCATCCAAAAGTTGACTAGGCTAAAATTGGGCACAGCTTACAGCCATAAATGCAAGCTGTGAATGAAGATGCACAAGTGATCAAATGGCGGGACTCTCTTCAGCTATCGAGCATTAATCACAAAGGTGTGTGGCCTTCGGTGACAGCTTCCTTGCATAACTCTAACAGCACTAGTGGAGCAAGGCTCCAACAAAAGCCTATTGAAAATAAACCCTAAGAATTAGGATTCTTATTGGAATTTAGAAGAAAAAAAGGGAATTAAGGAAACTCTGTCAACATGCGAGAGGAAGCAGCTCGGCACTTTATGCTGTTGAGAGTTTTAAGCCTATCGGAACTTAAGAAAGTCATATAAAAATCTGGTTTAGTATCTAAAAGGAGTATCCAAAGAAAAAGAATGGACCATATTGCTGTCAATATATAAATCTAAAGACCCACAGAGTTTTTAGGCTTATGTAAACTCTATTGATAATTAGCTTTTTAAAAATGCAGGAAACAATATGCCAGCCATTGAGTGGGAAAAACATGTTTCATCTTTATACTGTGGTGGTGAAAAGAAGGGTTTCCACAAACAAACGGAAAGGTACACCTTGAGCTCAGTAAATAATCTATCTGCATTATGATGAACAACAAAATGAATAGCTACTTGCATCATGAAAGTTATAGCAGATGGTGCTGTTGGAGTGGAAGTCTTATTTCATTTGTAGGAGATCATCTGAGAGAAAGTTCTTTCTCTTGCGATAGTGGCTCCATGCTGCTTGACCCATTTGACGGTGGAGAGACTTCCTAAGAAGACTCCACGTACTGGCACCTTCTCTCCTCATTTGAAATGCTATGTAGGAATGTCACCTTAGTGATAGAGTAGGGATAAATTTAATGCTCTTCGTTCAATGAACCTCGATGCAGGGAAATTTGGACTCATGCTTCCTGATCATCTGTATTCTACTTCTTGAACTAATAGTTTTGTTCATGCTGCACCCTTCAAATATGGTGGGTAGATTTGGCTTCATGCTAATTCCGTTGTATTTCTACACGCTTGTGTTGAGGTGTCTGTATCCAGTAATTTTTGACTTTGTAATAAATTAGCTAACCTTATTCAACTGCCCATTGGTTATTATGTATCAAGAAGTGATGCTATTAACTTGATTGTGCATTGCTGATGTTCTCCCCTTTCTACTTCCATGCTGCTAAAAAGGTAAATCGGAGTGTGTATATAGAAAAGTCCAGAACGACTTTAATGGGCCCCTTTCAGTTGGTAGCTGAGTATGATGATTAGTACATTAAGTAAGGGAAGAATCTAGAAGTGGTCTAGCATAGGTGCAGCCTAGAACCCCAAAGCCTCGAATCAGAGCCCAATGATCGAGAACGGAAGGCGACTGAATATGGCAGAGACCGATGGAGTTTGACGGTGCGGCGAGATCAGCTGTGGAAGGAGAAGTGAGTATCAATAGGGTGTGTGTAGAATGTTAGATTGCGGGGATGTTTTAATTGTGTGATGTCTTGTGGAGATGGAGCGAGAGTCGAGTGAATGTGGTTTCAAGTCAGATGTGGTCCAAGGATTGAGATTTGAGTGGCAGGTCCTGATGTGGCCTAAGATCCCGGAATATTAAAAGGTGTAGAAGACACCAAGATTATGATTGTCTGACTGAAGAATTGAGGAGCTGTTGTGAGACGTCATCAGCAGTTCCACCTAAGTCAGGGAACTTTGTGTGAATGGAATCTATGGGAACAGTTTAGTGGCCTTGTGTTCAGGGTTTAGCTATACCGATTCGGGTGATCCATGCTGGTCGAGGGTTACTGTGTGTGAATGCTCTTGAATGGTTGAATTCTATCGATCTTTTAGAATGGCAGAAAATTGCAGACTTAAGATGATTGTGTGAGTGAATGCGTAGGGAGAAATTGTGAAGGAGTGTGAGCCGCTGTGAGGAGTGAGAGTGACATCAGATTGTGCAGTGCTGCAATAGGTTGGTTGGTGTAACGCTGCACCGGGATTGGTTGGTGGTCATCGGCAATTCTGTGATTGAAAAGCATTGTTTTGCCGAAATTAGTTGGACAAAAATTGCATTTTTTTAGGGGAAAGTTCTGAAATGGTCAAAAATCATGCAATGCTTTAGAGTGTTACGGGATCTTTTCAGAGATGACAAAGGAGTTGTTAATCGAGTGGGCGAAGAGGTGCCACCCAAGGATTCTCCAACACACTATATGGTGACTAAGATTGGACTCCACGCTATAATTTGGCTCCAAAATTGGCACAATATCACTGAGAAGGAAGGTTACTAAAGGTATTGAATCAACTTGGGGGTGATGTTTGTGATGCAACCTTTGCCCATACCCGCACAGTTTGAAGCGCTAGATGCATGGATGCCTGCAGCTCATCCTAAGCAAAGAGAGAAATATCAAGGGAGGATGAAGAAAACTATCAAGGCATATCAGGATGCACAGTGGGATGTTAGGCTAAAGAGGTGGAGTGTGGCCACCATTAAGGGAGAGAAGTTATACCCAGTGTTAGTAGGAGATGGAGAATCACAGGACAGGTATAGGAGGAAAAATGGGAGTCACAATAGTTATAATGAAGATAGCGTGTTGGATGGACTGTTAGCTGGGCATTCACCACCTTACAGTTTATAACCAGGAGAAGAGGGATGAAGCTCCGAGGGCACTGATAATGTTGGAGGTGCATAAGCCCCGGCGGCTCCTGATCCAGGAGTCATCGGAATGATAACAGTAGGAACAAGGGGAACAGAAGTGTCTGTCTTGGGAGGTAAGGAACAGAATATTGCTGCTGCTACTGCACGGTTGCCAGAAGCTCTTACAGTACCGGGCACCATTGGACCTGTCATTCCTGTCTATGACTCAGGCCCAACAAGAAACCTTAGCCAGAGACAGTCCATACACGCTGAAGGGACTGGCTTCGGAAGAACAGAGAGTGTGAATGGGAGTTGTCATCAATCCAATACCCCTTTCGGAGTACGGATTGGCTCTAGCACCATAAGGCCTTTACCTATGGTAGGCACCAGTTCAGATCTGCAAATATGGGAAACTCCTGTGAGAGGACCGAGAAGCATGTCATAAGAAGCAAGCACAAGTCAGAGTACCTCTGAGAATCAGCACGTTATGGGTGTTGCAGATTTAGAGTCGTGGCTGAGGGATCATATTAACAGCAAGGAGAGTCAGAATAGTAAGTCAAGTCAGGGTACCATGAAGGCTGCAATGAAGGTGAAGCTAGTGGATGTGGTGAGAATGCAGGCAGAATTGGAGGAGATCATCTGTGGGAGTTTACCTCTTGGCAGAATAGAGACCTATGAGCCATATGAATTCAATCAATCAATCAATCAGGGTTTTATAAAGTGTGCTACTCACCCGTGAGGGTCTCAAGGTGCTAGGGGGAGGGGGGAGTGCAGCTCCGGTCATTCGAAGAGCCATGTCTTGAGGTTCTTCCTGAAGGTGTGCAGGGTGGGGGAGGTCTGATGTTAACTGGGAGCTCTTTCCAGGCCTTAGCTGCGACGTAGGATTGAATTGTTGTTTATAGCTAAGAATGTCACCCAGAGGGAAAGACAAGCACATGAGAAGTTGCCGGATTTGGCTGAGAGGTATGGGGTAGATTTGTCCCGAACAAAGGCATTGCAGGGAAATCACAGGCTTACCTATAGTGACCTAGAGTTATAGGAAAAGAGAGTGACTGGATTGAGGATACACATAAAGGAACTAGTACAGGAATGAGAGTTTGGGGTATGCTGTATAAGTGAGAAGAGAGCTGGTCAAGAAAGAAGAGTACAAGAAAGCTAACAGGAGAGAAGCCTCAACCAGGAGGGGGTACGCAGGGAATAGAGGCATATTCATTATGGGAAGTACCTAGCGGGGGATACATGCATGTTCCCTGAAGTCGGGGTGACCTTGCTGCATTCACAAATGATTTTCCCAGATTAAGAGAGAAATCTGCTGAGAGGCATAAGCAAGTTGGTCGCTTTGTTAAGATCTCAAAAGTGTTGTCGATCGATTTAATCACCTTGTTCGAAATTGTGGTTTCTAGTGAACTGTGGTCTGCTTGTAAGATAGCTGTTGAGTGGCATAGAGCCGAGCCAGAGAGAGACTCAATAACTCATGGCCCTTCGCCGTTAGTCATGAAAAAAGTGCGATCAAGTGATCATGTGGTTACAGTCCAAAATAGCCCACAGGACATCGATTAGATCAAGATAGCTCGAACGACCCAGGAACCTAAAGAGTTGGTACATGCTTATTACAAATGGCTGCACCTTTAAGCAGCAGTACAGTCGGGTAGATACACTCGACCCCAGAGACATGGCACAATTTATGTCCACGTTTGTGACTGGACTGAGGCCAGAGATTAGCCTCATGATTCAACAGCATCAAATCTGCTTGCAAAACAAATCTGTGGATGAAATCCTATGGTATGCCAGATATTGCAGTGATGAAGTGGTTTCCAAACATATGAGGATAAAAGAGAAGTTGATGGCATTCCAAATGCGTAATGCCAAGAAAGGAGAGCAGGTACAGGGGATGATGGAAGCTGTAGCTCATGGTCAGGGAAACCACCCCAGGAGGTGTACAAGTACAACCAGTTGAAGGGTTAATGGGCCAGGGAAGAGTAGGAGTTATCCCCATAGAGCTGAAGAAAGGGATAGATGCCGCTACCCTCAAGAAGTCAACTGCATGTCATTTTTGTCACAAGATCGGGCATTGGAAGCCCGAGTGCCACCTTAATCCAGCAAGCCAAGAACAGAGAGGTGAACTCATACAGATGGCCGATGGTGTGAATCAGTTTCAGACCATGACCAGGCCAAAATCATCCAATGCGGGACGGAATCAGAGCCAATTAGTGCAAGTGCCTTAACCTCTGAGAATCCCACAGGTCAATCAGACACATCACCAGATGCCTTTAATGGAGTCTCTGGATGGATTTGATCTGGACACGAGGGTGCCTGAGAGGGGATGAAGACTGTACGAATGGCGCAGTCTTAGAGGTTGACCATGCATAGAAGCAGACGTGGATGGTCATCCCATTACATTCTTGATTCATACTGGTGCTACCTGTTCTACAGTGAGATCTGTAGTCTCCCCAAACCTGCCATCTCGGGAAAATTGATCCAAGTTTTAAGAGTCTCTAATAAAAGGATGACAAACCATTTGACAGAAGAGGGGCCAGTGAAAATCGGAACCTTCCAGGATCACCATCAGTTCATGGTGTGTGATTCGAGTCCAGTCTGTTTGTTAGGGCGTGCTCTGTTGTGAAAACTGAATTGTACCATCTACTGCACACCAAAGGGAATCAAATTGCAAACCATTGACGAGGACCTTGCTTTTAAATTGACAAACCAGAACCTTTGCACTGCCATGTTTCCTTTACTGACAGTGGAAGTCATGCTGCTGGATCTCAGAGACACTGTCTCTCCAGTGGTGTGGGACTTCTCAGAAGAGGAGATTGGACTGAGTTGAGGTGTCGACGCAGTTTGCATACCGGTGAAGCCAAATGTAGAATTTCCAAGAACACCCTTAGACAATCTGACCTCTGAAACGGTGGCAGGGATTACAGCCGTGATGGAGTCCATTATTGCGCAGTGCATCCTAAAAGAGATCATTGGAATTCTGTGCAACTCTCCCATTATGGGTTTGCAGAAACTATCGCATTGCCCAAGACCTCAGTAAAATCAATAACATAGTGATCCCATGTTGTCCCGTGGTACCGAATCCTTCATTAATCCTATTTCAGATTCCAAGCAAAGCTGAAAGGTTTACAGTGATTGCCATGCTTTCTTTTCTATCCTGTTGCACGAGGGAAGCCAATTTTCATTCGCTTTCCATCTAGAAAACCATGTCTTAATGTTGCGTTGTATCCCTCAAGAGTATACTGAAAGTCAATCCATTTTCAATCAGATCTTGAAAAGGAACCTTGAGAATCTGATTCTGCCCCGAAACTCACTACTGGTCCAATACATTAATGACCTTCTCATTGCATATGAAACGTGGTGGCTTGCAGAGATTACACCATTGCCTTACTGAATCATCTAGCTGACAATGGGCATACGGTGTCTCTGAGTAAGCTTCAATACTGCCTGAATGAAGTACAGTATTGGGCCATTGAATCAAAATGGGCAAAAGGAAGGTATCACCAGAAACAGTGGAGACAATCATGAAAATTAATCCACCTAGTACCCCAAAAGAGGTCAGGATGTTTTTGGGAATGGTTGGATATTGTCAGCAGTGAATTCCCAACGTTTGCCCTCATGGTGAAACCTTTGCAGATGCTGACCCACAAGGATGTGTGTGTTCTGGTACCTTTGCCTACTTGCCTTCCTGGAGTTTAGAGATGCCTGTGTCGGGCTCTGGCTCTAGGAATGCCTTAATACAACAAAGCGTTTTCGCTGTTCGGACATGAAAGAAAAGGTTGTGGTCTATCTGTACTCACTGTACTCACACAGACACATGGAGGTACCCGTAGACCAGTGGCCTATTTCGCAGCTTCTCTAGATCCTGTAGCCTCAGTGTTGCCCGGATGTCTCAAATCTGTAACTGCAACAGGTGTCACTATTGAATGATGTGAAAGCATTGTGATGGGTCATCCTCTTATAGTGTATGCACCACACTCAGTTGACCTTCTGATGACAAAAACGGAAACGGAGCATTTGACAAATGACAGGCTGACAAGGTACATACAGGTGCTTCTTGCCGCTGAAAATGTATCTCTGAAGGTGTTCTGTGTTAAATTCTGCTACCTTGTTCCCCATTCCAAGTGCTGATGGGGAAGAATGTGAAGAACATGATTGTCTGGATGTCACTGAACTTTGTACGAAAACAAGAGCTGACATTGTCGTTGAGCCATTGCCTAATCCTGAGGAAGTCCTCTCTGTCTATGGTTCATGCTTTAGAGACAATGAAGGGAATCTGTAAGCAGTGTTTTCTGTCTGTACCATTTCTGGAGTGGTGGAAGCTGCTTGGTTACAGTAAGCACACTCCACACAAGTGGCTGAAATCATTGCCTTGACACATGCATGTTGCGTCTTTGAACAAATCTGAGTCACGATCTATACTGATAGCCGATATGGTTTTGTGTGGTTCATGAATTCGGACAGTTATGGTCGTAGAGAGGGTCCCTAACGTCATCTGGGTCTCCTTTATGAAATGGGGTGTATGTGAGACAACTGTTGGAAGAATTTCAATTGCCAAGGGAAGTGGCTACTGTCAAGTGTGCGGCCCATGGAAAAGGGAATGATTTTGTAACTACTGGAAATCGGTATGCTGATGAAGTCCCATGAAATTGTGCTTTTAATGCATGTGTCTTTAATGGAGAATATACTAGTGGAAGTACAGGGACGACCAAACTCTATATAATGCTAGTAGTTGCTGACACATGTGAGGCATTTACAAATGGAGGTCACAGAAGAGGAACAAGCAGGTTGGACCAGAGCAGAATGTGGGAAAGGGAAGGATGGCATTTGGGTGTCTGCTGATGGCAGGGTAGTATTACCAGATTGTTTGTTGCATCCAATGGTAAGGCTAATTCATTGAGCAGCTCACATACGAAGGAATGCGATTGTGAGATTGTTCAGGCAGATTTGGTTCAATCTGAAGTTTCATGTGATTGCGGAAGCTGTGTGTCATCAGTGTGTCACATGTCAGCAAACAAATGCTGGAAAGAAGACTGTTGTTGCCTATAGCCACATTGGCAGATCAGGGGGTCCCTTTAATCAAATCTAAATTAATTTTGTTGAGATGCCTGTGTGTAATGGTTTAAGGTATATTCTGGTTGTCGTGTGCATTTCTTCTCGATGGGTCAAGGCTTACCTGACTAGGGGGTGTGATAGCCTCATGGTAGCTAAGTTGTTGTTGAGGGAACTCATTCCTAGATTCGGATTTCCAACTACATTGGAGTCAGATAGAGACACACATTTCATAATTAAGCCATGAAGTTACTTTGCACTGCTCTGAATGTGGCTCAGAAAGTACATTATAGCTACAGGCCAGAGGCATCAGATGGTGGAGCAAATCAATGGTACCTTAAAGTCGAGGTTGGCTAAAGTGAATGCTTCAACATCTTTGAAGTGGCCTGATGCTTTACCACTAGTGCTAATGAGTCTGTGCAGTATCTTTGACAGGAGAATTGGGTTGTTGCCCCACAAAATACTCATGGGAAGAGTGATGTGTTTGCCTTGCATGCCTGCTAATGCATTAGTGAACACTTCAGATGATTTGGCCCTTGACTACTGTAAAAGATTAGCTGATGTGGTACATTCTGTGTCTTATCAATCTGTAGCAGCGACTGCACAGACATTAAAAAAACCTCTCACCTGACCTGAACCCAAGAGATTGGGATCTCATCAGAAAGCAGGTGAGGAAAAACTGTCTTGATTCTTGTTGGTGTGGTCCATACCAAGTGATACAGGTGACTACAAATGCTGTGAAGTATGGCAGAGTGCTGAATTGGGTCCATGCCTCTCACATCTGTCGAGTTTTAGGTCCCTCTGAAGAAAAAGCTCACTCCCAGAAAAACTTCCAGTCATGAGCCAGAAGTCACGGAAGGGGACAAGCCAAGCTGTAGAGGTACATGAAGAGGCTGGGTACACACTAGGTCAATCTGAGGATGGTCAAGTTACACAAGGACCTGGCATAGACTCTGAGGGAGACGGTAACGTTGCCGGTTACAGAGAGTCTGACTCAGTGGAAGAGGCTGGTGTGACAAGTGGACATGTGCATTTAAGGAAGAAAGATGCTGCAGGTGCGACCTAGCCTGTGACACAGAGAAGAAAGAACTTGAGACTCGAATCTGAAAGAAAACTTGCACCAATCAATGAATCTTCAGAGTCCGATCTAAGTGAGACCGAGCCAAACACAGAAAGTCTGAGAAGATCTAGAAGTGCTTGAGTGCCTTGTCAGAGATATTCCTCTCCTGCGTGGACTTATCTGTTCACAAATGCCAGGGAGAGCGACGTCCGAGATCTCGGTGCTGGTTGTCGAGATATTGCTGAGAGTTCCTGGGATGGAAGCAAGTGCACTTCTGTCGTTGACTGTTCCTTTTCCACCAAGGCTAAGTGACTTATGGACTCTGATTCTGAAAGACGTGGAATTTCCAAGTTTCAGAGCACCACAGTCTCCTCAAGAGATTGCAGCATTGAGAGCTGAACTGTTACAACAAGTCATTGAGGGGATTGATGTGACCTGATAAGGGATGTAAATTGAACTATGAACTGTAAATAATTTGTTAAAGAAGATAACCTAGGCCAGAGTGGAAGAAGAATAAATGTAAGGACTCTATCTAGAAGAAGAAGAAGAAAGAGAGCTAGGGAGGTCTTCTGAGCTGTGGAAATACTATAAAACCAGAGGCTGTTGAAAAGAACTTTCCAAAATTTCAAAAGTTGCTCAAGAACTTTGTCATACATGGAGAGAGGAGAAAAGAGCTGTGAACTGAGTTACTCTAAAATGGAGTCTGGAAATTCGAATTGTAGGCACAAATGCATTGTAGGTGCATTCATCATTGGGGTGATTGTAGGAATAGCTATAGTTATCACAGAGTCAATTTTAAGCTCACCGGAAAGCATGGGGTGGGGGTGTACAGAACATCCACACCTACTACTGACATTTCAAATGAGGGCACACTGGGATCTGAAAAAGGCTTAGTAGATCAAACTAGTTGCTTCCTTCATGAAGACCTGTCTAAGGGAAATTATACATTAAATGATGAATGAGTACGTAGATACTCTGGAAGTTAGGGATTGCTATGTGTGCATGCAATTACCACATCAGTTGAAGAGGGAATAAAATGCCAACATCTGCCCTTGACTTATGGCATTAGTTGTAGTTTGCTCCTGAGTATGGTCTATGAAAGGAGTCAGTATCACTTCGACTTCTCAAATTGGCACTTTCAGAAATAACTGTATATAAACATCTGAATAAGCGTGATGCCCAAAGGAGAGTAGAAAAAACGGAGAAAAAAATTCACACCAATTGTAACACTAGACACTGCTTACGCGAATAGACATAACTTAACATGCATACTAACAGATATAGAAAAGACATTTATAGCTCAGGTTGAAGATAGATGTAGGGGATTAGTTAACATTGCCGATAACAAGGAAAAGGATTCTGAATGGACCAAGGAAGAGTTAGCTCATAAGGCTAAGAGGAGTTCTGGTCCTATACCTTCGGATTGGCAACAGCAAAGCAAGCTTTGCATACGACAACCTGAAAGTATTTATAATTCACTATTTGTGGGACAGAGTGTATCTAATTATATCTTCTTAGTAATTGGTCCTTGAAAAACGTTTTTGCAAGAGTCTGTTTGAATGGTACCGAGAGTATATTTTGTGTGTGGGAAGGATGCATATGTTTAGTTGCAGAGCAAATGGTATGGTACCTGTTATTTGGCAGCTATGTTTCTGAAAATATACCATGTTGATGATTTGGAGAGTTCTGAAGGAAGATCGATCAGCAGAAAGAAACGTGGACTGAGTACTGGAGAGGTTGTGGGAGATATAATTGGAGTGATAATACCTAGCTTGGGAGTAGTGTTGAATGATATCAGGATTAGAAGGCTGTCTACCATAGTGGATAAGTTCTTTATTACTCATTGATGGGGAAGTGGTCCGGATAAGGGCAATGGTGATGCAGAACCATCTTGCATTAGATGTGCTACTTGCAAAGGAGGATGGAGTCTGTTGGATGCTGAAGGTCCAACAGTGTTGTACTTATATCCCTGATAGAAGTAAAGATATGAAGGGATATATTAGTAATATCACTGATATACATCATGAAATACAGGATTTGGCAGCTGAAGGAGTTTGTGATAAGATTGGTAAAGGATTTGGCACAGTTGGAAAAGGATTTGTACATTTGGGAAGAGGAATCTTTGGCCACATCCTAAAACCAATAATGATTGTTATCATCTGTATCATTGTCTTGGTTGGGATGGCAAGGGCATATAAGTGGCACAAAGCAAGGCAGTTGGAGAGGAGAACTCCAGAGAGAGAGAGAGTGAGAGAGAGAGAGAGAGAGAAGGATGGAAAGACTGCAGAACATTTACTATGGGACTTTGAAGTGAATGGAGGAGTTCGGGCAGAGAAAGTTGGCTATGTCATCTGTTTAGATCGGTCTACTCTATAGGGAGTTTTGAAGATTTTTGTGATGAGTCAACATCATCAGAGGAGGGAACTGATGGAGCGGAAGTCTTATTACATTTGTAGGGGTACATCATAATCATGTGTAGAGCGCACCACATATAATCATCTATTGTGTAAACATGAGGTGTTAGAATTGCGAAATGTATTAACGTAACTACGTGCCATATTTTAGGTTACTGACAAGTAGCGTGAAGGTTTAATGTAGGAAATGAATGTAACTAGTAGAAAATGTTAATATGAAGAACTTGTGTTGTGAAGTATGACGCTACTCGTGTACTAAATGTGTTCAATCAATCAATCAATCAGAACATTTGTAAAGCGCACTACTCACCCGTGAGGGTCTCAAGGTGCTGGGGGGGGATGGTGCTACTGCTCGAAAAGCCAGGTCTTGAGAAGTCTTCTGAAGGTTAGCAGGTCCTGGGTCTGCGGTAGGAGGATGGGGTGGGTGTTCCAGGTCTTGGTGGCAAGGTGGGAAAACGATCTGCCGCCGGAGGCCGCTCTTAGGATGCGGGGGACGGTGGCGAGGGCAAGGTCGGCAGAGCGGAGCTTGCGGTTGGGGGTGTAGGAGAATCATCTGTTGAGGTAAGCTGGTCCGGTGTTGTGGAGTGTCTTGTGTGCGTGGGTGAGGAGCTTGAAGGTGATCCTCTTGTTGACAGGGAGCCAGTGCAGGTCTCTCAGGTGGGGTGTGATGTGGCTGCGGTGAGGGATGTCGAGGATCAAGCATGCAGAGGCATTTTGAATGCGTTGAAGTCGTTTGAGGAGTTTGGCCGAGGCTCCTGCGTAGAGGGCGTTTCCGTATTCCAACCTGCTGCTGACTAGGGCCTGGGTGACCGTTCTTCTTGTTTCGATGGGGATTCACCTGTAGATCTTGCGGAGAATGCGGAGGGTGTTGAAGCAGGAGGACGAGACGGCGTTGATCTGCTTTGTCATGGAGAGAGTAGAGTCGAGTATGAACCCCAGGTTGCATGCGTGGTCGGTGGGTGTTGGTGCTGTTCCCAGTGCAGTCGGCCACCAGGAGTCGTCCCAGGCTGAGGGGGTGGAGCCGAGGATGAGGACTTCCATGTTGTCCAAGTTTAGCTTCAGATGGCTGTTCTTCATCCACTCGGCGACGGCTTTCATTCCTTCATGGTGGTTGGTTTTGGCGGTGAGGGGGTCATTGATGTTAATACTTTCATAAGTAGGTAAATTTATTAGTCAAAATGTAACATAGTTATGCAAAACTCATAATTCTTAAATGATGTTCTTATGTTAGCCGAAGTTCTAGGCTTGAAATGTAAGTCTTGAAAACTCTCGCTTTAGAATTAATGTTCTAAATTTCATGTGCACTGTGGAGACTGCTCTTTCTCACGTTTTGCATCGCAGGTGAAAAAGCATTCTTGTAGAAATGTAATGTTGTTGTTTTAGCAGACAGGCAGAAGGAGAGGAGAAGTTACAGTTACATGGCTTGGAGGTGATAAAGAACAAAGCCAGTTTCACACGGAAGAATGCCTGGGATCATGGGACAAATTGGTGCAAAAGATGCACATGGAGAACACTATGGAATAGTATATTGCTCGATGCAGGGAAATTTGGACTCATGCTTCCTAATCATCTGTATTCTACTTCTTGAACTAATAGTTTTGTTCATGCTGCGCCATTTAAATTGAATGCGTAGATTTGGCTTCCTGCTAATTCCTTTATATTTCTACACCCTCGTGTTAAGGTGTCTCTGTCCAGTTATTTTTGGCTTTGTAATAAATTAACTAACCTTATTCAATTGTCCTTTGGTTATTATGTATCGAGAAGTGATGCTATTAAATTGATTTGTTTTGCTGATGTTCTTCCTTTTCCAGTCCCATCCCGCTTGAAAGGTTCATCAGAGTGTGTCTCTAGAAAAGTTCAGAACACATTTAATGGGCCCCGTTAAGTGCCCAAGGCCTGAATGGCATCCAGCCTCAACCTATACAGCGGAAATTGACTATTGGCCTGGCTGGTTACTTCCGTTATTCAGTTCATGTTATTTTCCAGAGCTAATACTTCTTGGAAAGGTTCAGTCCTCTGCCTGGTACAATAATATGGTTTAAGATCTGATCCAACTAATTTTAAAATGATCGCATCCCTTGACTCTGAGCACTAAAATGCATACCTCATTATTTGTGAGTTACTTTTTTGTCCTGGGCATATGATGAAGACTGCTTTGCTTGATACCAGACGGGTTTTCGGTAAAATAGTGGCACGGACAAAAATATAATTATACTTTTCACGCTATTAAATAAGTTCAGCCCGCCCTCCATTTTAAATCTTCATGTCTCTTTTATAGATTTTAAAGTAACCTTCAAGTGCCTTGATTGAAACTTGTGATGGAGCAAACTCACTTCTTGCAGAATCCATCAAACGCTGTTAAAGGCCATAAAGGCTTTAGACTGAGACATCTGGACTTGGGTTAAGCTTAGTAATAAAGCATATTTCTCAAAGAACATTCTCATAAATAAAAATCTCAAGCAGAAATGCGTTTTAGTGCCCTGCTTTAATTAATGTACATGTTTGAGAGATTGTCAAAGCTTTGCCAACCGAAGAGCATGTCCCCCAAAACTTGGAGGGGTCCCATTACAAATAATAATGTATGCAAACGTTAACATTTTATTTGATACCTACAGTATGGGCCTGCAACAAATCCTTAGAGGGTTAGAACGCTACTTTATTAAGAATTATTTACTATTGCATTGTGGAAAATCTGAAGGGCCTTTTGTTGGCCAAAGGAAATCAGGGAAAACGCAGCTTAAGGCCACTAATTTAACGTTTTCCAAGCAGGGAATACCAAACAAATTGTCTAGCCCATCATCCAAGTCTCTGCTTGATGTCATTAAAAGAAAGCATACACATTTTGTAGCCCATAGCTGTGAGGTATTTCCTGCTCATATGAATATTTGGATGTATATGACCTAGTTTAACCAGGCACATTTTTAGCCCTTCCAAAAAATACCTTACAGACTCAAATGTACCCATAGTTCAGCCTAATCAAACAGTCTCTACAGTAGGCATCTTGCATTTTAAATGTTTGGTATTGTTGCATGGTTTTAAAGCAGGCCTCCTTAAAAACTTACATGTGGGCAGAATTGAAGGAAAGTTCATTGAATAATCAAAGGCATACAATGGCCTTCTATAATGTGGTGAAGTTTTTACAAATGCATAAAGCTTGGGGTCTTCCTTTACTTCCACTGCAATTTAAGGTTATATATTGTTTTTTAAACTGTGTTCCTAGTATTTTAATCAGGGTAATAACATTTGCTCTATATTGAAGCACAATGACACTTTATTAGTTCCATATAGTCAGGACAATCTACAACCCTAGCTAATAGAAGCACAACCACTAACTCTGAGAAAGAATATTACTTGATTTAGACTTGGCCTATTTGACATTGGCGAGATTAAACAAGAATGGAAAGGCACTCGTCATGCAGGTTATTGTAAGCTCTGTTATTATAAAACTGAATATATGATACAAACTATATGGTTTGGCAAGAGTGTTAGATATGAGTGAGCCATTTTTTGACACCATCATTTGGTCATTTAGGTATTTGACTCAAGGCTCTAGCGATTAAAGAATGTTTTAACCCAACAGATATGCAGCTAGCAAGCAGCTTTGTTATGTTTTTTAAGTAGTTTCAACTAAATTAAAAACTGCTTCTAAAATTTCAACTAGTAGCTATAGTCTTTCAGCATAAAGCATGTCTGCCCTGTTGGAGCTTAATAGTGTAACCACTCAGAAGCGCTATAGCGAAAGCGGCAACCATCTTGCATAAGTGTTCACAGATAGTTTAGAAAGGAATTCTGCTTTTATAGACTTCTTTTTAACAACAAGCGAATCATGTGTGTTTATTGTGAGCTGCAATGGTTTTGAGTAACTGTGCAATAAATATATTGAGTGGTAACGCTGCACTTAATTAATTTAAAAAGAACGGACTACAATTTTGAAGTTAATCAATTAGAAGTGTTAGAAACAAATTGGTGAGATTTTGCCGGAAGAAATAGAAGTAACATGTGTTTAAAATTGGGTTCCTGGTTGAATGGGGTATAAGCCCTCGTCAAGCAGTAACCACAGTCATAGTTAGGGTAAGGCACACACCCTACATTAAGCTGTGATCATGCTCTGGTAGCTTGGCACAGAGCAGTCAGGCTTTACTTTAGAGGCAATGTGCAAAGTATTAGTGCAACACTTCAAACAGTAAAACAGTGAAAACACCACACACAAAGATTCCATACCAGGTTAGAAAAATAAAGCTTAATTGTATAAATAAAACAAGATTACAATAACAAAAATACAATAGGTAGAATCAGATTTAGGAATTCTTAAAGAATAAACTGGAAAATGGAGCTTAGAAGAATAAAGATCCAACCAGGGATAGCTGGTCGTGCTGGACCGGCTCAAATCCAAAAGTTCTGGCTGCCTGAGTTGGCGCCCGGGTCGGATACAGTCCCAGATTAGTCCTGCTGAAGTTTTACCTTCTCAAGTTTTGTGTCAATAGTCCCGTTCACAGTGGATAAGTTCTCCGGGTGCAAGGAAAGCATCACTGGAGATGGTCGGCGGAGCGCGAACAGCAGACCGGACGTCATAGATTAACCCAAAAGTTTGACTTTAAGAGCTCGAGAACCACACAAAGGGCCCAAGGACCTGAGTGGCACCTCTTGGGGGTCAGGAACTGGTTGAAGATGGGTTCAGGAGTTGTGGAAAACCTCTTCTGTCCCTTAGGCTCAGATAAGGAGGCCCGCAAACCAGCCCTTTGAGTCCCTCTGAGGGCTGGGGTTCAAGATGGCCTCCAGGTCCAGTTCTTCTTCTCCGGGCAAGAGCGCAGCATGTCAGCACAGCAAGGCAGCAGCTCCTTCTGAGTGGCAGTCCGGCAGAGTGACAGTTCTGTCAACAGCACAGCAGTCCTTCTTCCTCGCAGAGTATCCACAGGTCCAGAGGTGTACTGAAGTGGTGGTGTCAGAGGTCTAGTACTTATACCCAGTTGGGCCTTCAAAGTAGGGGAGAATTCAAAGACAAGCCTTTGAAGTGCACAGAAGCTCTGCCCTTACTGCCCTGCTCCAAACTTACGACAGGGGGTATACAGCCTTTTGTGTGGGGACGGACACGGCCTCTTCAGATGTAAGTGAGTCTGGGTCGAGCTCCCTCATCATATCCTGCCAGGATGGCCCATCAAGTTACACCTAAGCTCCCATTGTGTGTGGCTGTCTGGGAGAAATAGACCAGCTATCATCCACCTCAGACATGTGAACAGAGACAGGCAGCAGGCACCAAATGGCTAAAGTAAATAAATGCCAACTTTCTAAAAGTTACATTTTCAGAATTGCAATTTAAGATCTGACTGCACCATAAGTTTGGATTTTAAATTCCAGAGACACCAAACTTGATTCAATTGCCCCTTCCCATTTGGAAATTACTCTTTTAAAATTTAATAAGGTAATCCAAATGTTATCCTATGGGAGATATAGGTCTTGCAGTAGTGAAAAACGACTTTGAGAGTTTTTCACTACCAGGATACATAAAATTTAAATGTACATGTCCTGCCTTTTAAATACATTGCACCCTGCCCTTTGGATTGCCCAGGGCCTACCTTAGGAGTTACTAATATAGATAAATAGGGAAGATTTGGGCCTGGAGAAAGGTTTATTTTGACAGGTTGACATGCAGTGTAAACTGCGCACACAGGCTCTGCAAAGGCAGGCTTGAGAAATGGTTAAAGGGCTTCTTCAGTGGGTGGCACAAGCAGTGCTGCATGCCCACTGAGACGGTCCCTATTCATTTTTGCCCTCACCTTCAGGCCAGGGTAAAAAATGAATCTTAACTATACAGCAGTACCAACCCTCACTGCCTTTGAGGTAACTTCAAATAGATTCGTTATAGATCTTTCGCAGTCTCATCATTTCAGAACTGAAGCATTTTCAATATTATATACAACGAAGCCATAGTTGTTGCCTATTTATAATATGCAATTAAAACCATTGGCAAAGCCAACAGTCCTGGCTTATTGTAGCTGTAATGTTACTTGTTGTATTATATATCTTAATACAAGGACAGATGCAGCAAAATACCAGTCCGGTGGCACACTCCGCTAAGCACATAATTTGTATATTACATGTTCTAAAGCCATTCCCTTAATTCCATCGGCCACGCCCCTTTTTAGAGCCCCTCCCCAGTTTTTTCATCCCACTTAAAGCCCTGATGTGCATCACAGTTGGACACACGTGTGGGGATCTCCCTGAGAATACTCCACTAGCTTAGGGAAAGGTCGGAACAAAAAGAGTGCAAAGGAAACACAAACTGCAAAAAAACGAAGAAAAGGTAAACCCGAAACAAGATAGGGGTGCAAGTGGGCACCGAAAAGAGTAAAACCAGCCAAAGAAAAAGAAAAAAAGGGAAAGGTCGTATATCCCTGATAAAATACAAAAAAATGCACAAAGGCTGAAAGATGAACTTTGTTCTTTTCTCTGTCCCTGCCCCCCTTTCTCCGTTCATCTTCCTTTGCTTTTCGCCTCGCAGCGCGCCAGCCCCCTAAGCTGAGAGCTGTAATGTCATTAAATTGCAAATGCTTTTTTTCCCCCTCTTCGTCTTCCTTTACGTTTTTTTCTTCTCTCCGACACACACTGTTTACTTATCTGGCAAAAACATATGTTGGAAGGAATCCGTTCCATTCTGCCCGTTGCCTTGGGTGAGAGTGCGGCTCGGAGGGCCCCACTGAGCTCCCATGCTCTCCCCCTCCTCTTATCTATGAGGCGGCCTGGCAGCAACCCGGCGACTTCAATGGAGGCGGCAGATACAGGGGGCAGATTAGGCGAGGGAACAGTGAGCCACAAATTCCTGGAGAGAGGGGTCACTCCACCACCGAGCGGCTGCGCCCCCCACTCTCCAGATCTGCATAGCATTACTATTTTTTCTCTTTAAAAAAAGGCATCTCCAAAAACTCTGTATATTTTTCTCACTCTGTCAAACATTTAATTTCACGCCCCGCGTTCTGAATATGCTTAAAAATGCATATCTCCGGCGCACCTTTAAGCCGGAGAAACGAATGCAGAATGGAAGATAAAACGATGCGATTTGCACCACAAGCCTATTACTTGAGGTATTTACATACAGTTTACCTCTGGAAGTTCCAAGCACTTTTTTATTCTGAAATAAAAATAAAATAAAACGGGATTAGATCCTTTAACTGCAGTTGCTGATTGAAAATATTTCTAGTTATGTATATATAAATATATGTATATATGGATGCGCAGAGGGTCATATGTCACAATATGCCATTTATTTTCATTGTTGAGTGTGGGGACGGCGTAGACAGGAATGGGCAGGAGCGTAGCTCAGTCTGAGATTCACGAGGTGTGAACCTCAAATTCCGCAACTAAAAAAGCAGTGGGCTGTAGGGTGACATGACCGCTAGTGAGGATGGACTGCTCCCATGAGGACCAGCGTCAGTGCTGATTTGCATTAGGTGGACCCAGTGCTTAATTTGAGCCGGTGGTTTCCGGTGCTCAGCACCGGCACTTTATCATCAGCACCAGCGCTTTTCATGAGCACCAGTTATGGACACATTCATTTATGGAGAGATGAATTTGCTCAGAATCACAGGATGTTGCGCCGGCCAAGACTAAAACCTGGTTCTCCAGCTCCCAAGTCGGCATCTCTGGTCATTATGCTGCATCCTCTCTCACTTTCATGGTTAGTAGTTGGTTCTGTCAGCGCTAACAGGAGAAATGGGCTGGTGCAAGCTGCTTCCTGACCTGAACCCCAGCGCTTATTTTGTTTTAAAAATGTACCAGTGGGTGGACCTCTGTCCAGAGCAGCACAATGGGTGAAAAGCAATAGGGTGGAATGCTACCCAGAGCAATTGCCACTGGCTAGACTATCTGCAAGAATTCATCCCATCCACTTTTGTATCTTTGATCGCCAGTAGTATGCCTGGAAACTTGAGACTGGTGTAGCTTTCCAAGCCTTTTTAAGATCCTGATCCAAAAAATGAACCTCTCAATGAAATGAGAACAAGAAAAAATTAAACAGGCAGAGGAGTCCCGACACAGCTACCAAACCCATACCTGCCAACATGAAGAACAATTTCACAGTGTGAGAAGGGGTGGGGCCTTGAAGAGGGCAGGGCCTCATGCCAAAAAGTACTTACGAGGCACTTTTGAACCCCACCAGCCTCCAAGTCCCCTGCTGAGGCTGATGCCAAGGTCCTGGGGTGTTTTCATACCCCTTTATGGATGTCGGCAGTTAAAGCCTCCGAAAAAAAGCTGAGTGGCTTTCAGCTCGTTTTTCCTGCCACTGTGTGATATCAGCTCCTCACAAGGAGACCGTGTGATGGGAGCCGATACTGTGTGTCAAACGGTGGCACCATTGGAGTTGGCAGGTATGCAAACCAAGAATGCATTTGATGGGGTGTGACAATCCAAGCATCTCTGCTGAAGCTACACCCATGCGCTTCCCACCTGAGCCTGGTAGTTCTCCTTGGGTACCCATGACTACTGTCTCAACATGTACATCAGTCTGGAGTCCCTGCGCTGGGATCACTCTTTTGAAATGTATTTTCACTGCACACTCTCTTCTTCACCTCTGTTACAACATGCAGAAGCGTTCCTCCTTAGTACATCAGATTATATCACTGCATAAATAGACATTTATTAAAAGTGATAGCTTTTAGAAACATTAATGGCTTGCGCCCAATGACAAATCCATTAGTAAACTAAGAAGCAAGTCAGTAGTCATGTAAGCATGTAAGCACTAACCAAGGTCTAGATTTTTATTGTAGATGAACCAACATTGCAGCCTACTATATCAAATTTAAGAGATGCCTGTACAGCGCACATCCGAAATCAAGTATTTAAAAATATGCTCATTAGTGCTACTAAAATAAAAAAGGTTGAACAAGCAGGAAGCCAATATTCATTCCAGGTTATCAGGTTTCGCCATTTTTAAATTCAGCCTTGAGCCACCAGATGGGTCTCTCTCTCTCATAGCAGACCTGACTCACTGCCCCCAGACCTAACTACCAATGCAGGAGTTCATTTATTGGGGGGGGGGGGCTGCAAACATCACACTGAAGTTAAGCCCCTGCACTTGGTCATAATGCCCGACCTCCATCAACAGAAGTAATACATAGCATATTATATTCTGCACATCTGCATATTTGGCATGTCTCAACATCCTGTGATCCTGGGGCAAAGCAATTAGCCTTACAGTGCCTATAAAAGTTTATGTGACCTTCTGTAATGTAACTGGTGCTCATGCAAATAACTCCAGTACTTTTGGGTAATAATAATAAATACATAGGGGCAGATTTACAAGCCCCTTGCATCACTTTTGCACCGTTGTTGCGTCACTTTTGTGACGCAGCGGCAGCGTAAAAGTGTGCGGCCCATTTACAACGTGACGCATCTAGGGAGATGCGTCACGTTGTGAAGCCCTGCGCCACATTAATCCTGCGTCAGGTTTAATGTATGCAGGGTGGGCGTTCTGTCGCAGGAAGCCCTGTAAAAGTGACGCAGTGAAATCTACAAGATTTCACTGAGTCACTTTTACGTCCATTATGCATCAAAACCCTGCGCCTGCTTGAAGCAGGCGTAAGGAGTGACGCAGCATGTTAGGCATAGGGCGCCCCTGAGCATTGCTGGAGTTGCGTCGTGCTTCCGACACGACTCCAGCAATGCGTGACTTTTCCGTCAACAGATGCGTCAGAATTTCTGACGCATCTGTCAATCGTTGCGCCATGGTGCGCCGTATTGTAAATACGGCGCATCCATGGTAACGCAAGGATTTGGCATGTTGGCGCAGGGAAAGTGACGCATCTCTACAGATGCGTCACTTTCTTGTAAATCTGCCCCATAATAGGCATGAGACAGAAACCTGTGATCTTTTTATTTCAAGTTTGCTCTCCTGTGGTAAAAAACAAACTAAAATTCGACCTTTGCACCCCCACCACAGACGAATGGTTAAAGGACATAATTGACTGTGACTCTACTACGCTACAACCACCAGCCCAAAGACATTTGGCGACCTTTACATAATTATTTGCTAACTCTAGATAATGATGTTCCAAACGGATACACTGACTGGGGCCCATGCCTATGGCCCACATCACACTTCACAGGGAATTGTTCCCTATCATTGGTAAGTGTTGACCCTGCCCCACTGTATTCCTCCCTTTGCGTTTCTATTATTTGATGATGTTCCAATGGCTACTTATTTAGGCTTGCTTTGTTTTATTCTTCTTACATCTCCACATGTCTGTATGCAATCTGTGATCACAGGTGTGCAATGCGTGCATAAGTATCTTGCTTTTCGTTCCTTTTTGTAAAATATGAAAATAACGTTAAAAGAAAATTCGACCTTTGCACCTTAATAATAAATGGCTTATTGTTTCTTTACTAGTACAGTTGCTCTGAATACCAGTATAATAACCAATGTAGTTACGGTTATATCAGAGTTTTCATTGAGAAGCATTTTTTATTTTATAAATACATTTGGCACCATTTGACAAATCTGCATGAAACTTTCCAAAAACAAAACATTTATCCGATTTGTGTTTGGCATGGCATGTTTTGAAGCAGGTCTTTTTGTAGGAGGGAATAAATCGGGTGGCCAACAAAGAGACTTTTCCAGTTTTAACTCCTGTAGAATCTTGGTTCACTGCTAGAGAAAACAAAAAAGATTAACCTAATTACACCAAACTTCGCAGAAAAGTAGAATTGCACTCAAAGAAACGCCTTTGGTTTGATGGAAACCTATTCAGTAGTTTTTGGGAAATTAGGATTAAAAAATGTGTCAGGTGGGTTTAAAAGGGTTTAAAATCTACAGAAATATGGACCATTAATCTCAAATTGTCTGTGAACCTGGTTTTATAGACCATTCACAAACCCAAATAAAAAAACAAATACTTTGATTGGAAAAGGGAGATTTCTTTCCACGTGATCCATTTTGAGATCACATGTCCGATTGCGGATCCATGAACCTGAACCCTCTGATTGGCTGGTCAGAACTCAGAAGAATATATTGCAACTGCTGTTACAGGACACAGGGCTTGGTCTCCGCATCCTCTTAAGAAAAACTGAAGGAACCCTTAGGGATCAGAGGGACAATCCTCTGACCTCCTGACTCAGGTTGGGAGGGTTCCCCTAGAAAAAAGTAGGTTTTGCTGCAGGGTTTGCAGACCCTAAAGCAGGGTTCACAGCCCTGCAGTGAGACTCCAAAGTCCACAAAACTCTCCAAGGGGTCAGTGAACCCTGCTGCGAGGGCTTCTGGATTCTTTTTGTGTCCACTGTCGGATTTGTGAGTCTAGTACAGAGTTCTTAAACCTTATGAGATGTTCAACAAGTCTCTAAGTGTTTGTGAATCCCCGCAAAAGAATTATAAATTGTAAAAAAATGCCCTTTTTGGGTGTTCCCCCCACTTTTTGCTAGATTTTTATTGCTGGTGTATGGACTCTGATAACTGAGGGGCTGCCGACCATTGCCCAATATATGTGCTCTGAACCCTAAAATTATGTAGATTAGCTAATCCCTTATTGGCATAGTTAAATTACAGATAAATTCCTAGTATAGTCTATGTACCCAGGAAGTGTAAGTTAAATGTCGCTAGTGGACTTCAGCACCTATTGTGCCAGCACTATAGTGACAAGGCAAGGGATGTCTTCTTGCCTACCCCTG
This sequence comes from Triturus cristatus, assembly GCF_964204655.1. Lineage (NCBI taxonomy): Eukaryota > Metazoa > Chordata > Amphibia > Caudata > Salamandridae > Triturus > Triturus cristatus. Next base: position 723,453,978 of record NC_140591.1, read on the forward strand.
CAGCCTAACTGTGCAGCTTTAAAACTGCAAATTTCAACTAGCAAAATAAACCTTTTGCCTTGCCTAGGCCTTCCTTTATAATACTGATAAGTCATCACTAATGCTCATAGGGCAGGGTGTACTGTTCCTAAAACGTAGGATATGGATACTTAAGCTTTACATGTCCTGGCAGTGAAAAGTCTCCAAAGTTGTTTTCACTGTGGAAAGGCTGGATCTCCCTTTGAAAAGAGTTGGATTACATTAGAACATCTTATAATTCATGACTTTTATTTGGGAATAGCTAGAACCATGATTCAAGGGCTCAAATTAATAATAATTTAAAACCCTCTCTAATGGTCAGGTTGGATTTCAAATTACTGATTTAAAAATGCCTCTTTTAGAAAGATACCACAAACCAAAGAGGGACTGGATCTTTAGAATCAAATGAGGTTAGACCATTATTACAACCAATACGCAACAGTATATACCCCAAATGATAATTTGCAGCAATCTTTTCAATCGTAAACAAGACAATAAATTGCATGATCAACAGTCACTCCAGTTCCCAGCCCTGAGTAGACCCCCGAAATGTCAGGGGTTGAAACGCGTTGACACCCTTGGCAGGGCTATTGGGCCTGATGGATCCGCGAATAAACCTATCTGAAAGTGAACACATTAATTGATAAAGATTTCCATAGGAACTGTGCCTTAGCCCCCTGTTGTTCTCTCATGATATAATGAATACAAATTGGTTCCGATAAGACTTGCCTTCATTGATATTGACCGTGCATCTAACTTGAAAAACTGGATCTGGAAGTGCAATCCCAAAGTTGAATTATCTTTTGTATCAGTCTTGCAGTTTCACAAAAATACTGGTGACAGTTGCTGACACATTGCACTAGTTCTTTGTTGTGCAGACACTCACATGAAATATGCTTAATTTTTTGGGGAGATTTTGACTATGATATCAATGATTTCTTACTGTGTATGACAAAAACAAAACACTGCTAAATTTGCCTTAAATTGATGAGTGAAGTAAATGAGCCCGTCTGTTCTGTTGATCATGTAATTAATTGTCTTGGTCTTGGATGAATAAGATTACTAAGTGCTTGACATGACATCCAGAGGTGGTTTCCCCCTTACTTTTTACCTTCAACCCTCCTGTTTTGCTGACTTCGTTTTTGCTGCCTTTAGAACTCTGAGCACTTTAACACTGCTAACCAGTAGTAAATTGCTTGTGCTCTCTCCCTAAAGCACGGTAGAATTGGCTTATACACAATTGACAAATTTAATGTATTTGTGAATCCATAGTAAAGTGGCAGTACCTGTGCTCAGGAACTGTAAATTAAATGCTACTATTTGGCCTGTAGCACTGGTTGTGCATTCCACTAAAACTAGCACTTTGAACATGTCGCAGGTCTGCTATTGCAGCCTTTGTGTGCAGTTTTAAACTGCCATTTTGACCTGACAGAATAAACCTTTTGACAGGCCCAACTCTTCCTTTTTAATACATAGAAGCCACCCATAGGGCAGGTACTGGACAGCCCAGTGGGCAGTGTGCAGTATATTTAAAAAGTGGGACATGCACTTTTTTAGTTTTGTATGTCCTGCTAGTGAAACACTCTTAAATGTGTTGTTCACTAATGAAAGCCTACCCCTTCCAAAGGCTAATATTAGAGTTACCTTATTACATTTAATAAGTTGTAATTTCCAAATGGGAGCAGGTAACTAATTTATGTTTGGTGTCTTTGGAATTTTAATGAAAAATCCTATCTCACTTAGTGAAGTTATATTTTAAATTAACATTTTGAAAATATCACTTTAGAAAGTTAGAATTTTCCTGCCTTAGCCATTTAGTGCCTGCAGTCTGTCTTGGGGTAACATGACTGGGTGTAGTTGATAGTTGGGCTCTTTGTAGTCCAACTAGACAGCCACACACAATAGGGAGCTTAGGTATACCTGGATGGACCATCACTGGCAGGATGAGAGGGCAGAGCTAGGCACAGCCTTACACTTGAATAGGCTGTGTCCTGCCTCCACACAATGGGGTGGATATCCTCTGTAGTTAGGACAGGACAGGGAAGGCAGGATGTCTGGGGACATCAAAGGGAAATCCCTAAAAGCTTCTCTCATTTTAAAGGAAGGTCCAGGTATAAATATTGGACCCCAGACACCAACTCTTCAGTACACTTCTGGACCTGTGGACACTGCCAGGCAGAAGGACATCTGTGCTTCTGAAAGTACTGCCACTCTGCTAGAGTGCTGCTCTGAAGGACTGTTTACTTGCTGTGCTGCCCTCCTGCCTTGCTGCAAGGGTTTTCCCAGTGCAAAGGACACCATATTGACTCTGCAGCCCGCATTGGAAAGGCCACTGTGCAGAGTTTCACCAGCGCATACCCCCACATCAAAAATCTCTTGTCGACAGCAGCCTTGATGACGACGCAGGTTCTCGCATTCCAGCCTCACAGCTCTTTGGAACCGATGCATCGCCCTGACTGCGCAACCTATCTTTGATGCCGGACTTCGCATCACAAGCCATCATCGATGGGATCCTTGATGATGACGCAGGACCCCGCATAATAGCTCTGCAGCTCCTACGAACTAAAGCATCACCTCGGCTGCACGACGCATCCTTAGCGGGCATCAATGGGTCAGCCTGTGCTCTATCATGGTCAGCCTAAATTTGTGGCTTTGTACTCAAATCCACAGTTGGTGTTTTATGTTTTTGGCACTATGTTCTCTGAAATCTTGAAAAATGCACATCTCTGGTTCTACTGGTTAGATATTTGACATTTTGGTCCTGCTTAATTTACTAAAATTAACTCTATTTTTCTAATTTGGTGTGAGAGTTTTCTTGTGTTGTCTTTTCACTTTATAACTGTTTTAACTGATGCAAAAATACTTTGCACATTGCCTCTAAGCTAAGCTTGACTGTTCCATGCCGAGCTATCAAATGGTTGAGCACAGGTTAATTTGGGGTTTACTTGTGCCTCACCGTGATAAGGATTGTGGAAGCTGTTTGAGTAAGGGTTTCTCCCCCTCAACCAGTAACCCAATTTCTCACACTAAGAATTTTCACTAGAGGTATATATTATTGTGTAGTGGTTAATTTTTGAAAAATTGCGTTTTCCTGCTTAAATCCTCTTGCTGCCATTTAGAGTTAATCACCAACTTTCACCTATCAGCCAGCTGGGAAGTGTGAATGGCTCCCAGGAAAGGAAATCAGAGGGCATTGAGTGGGAGGAGGTGTGCCCTCTTCTTGGAAGGATGGCCTGGGGGATGTGGCCACCAGCTGCACGAGCTTAAAAGGGGCAGATGCAACTCACCCCTACGCCTGTCAATTACATTGTACAAGTAATAAGGATGGCACCAATCCTGGTGGGGTGAAAACCTGTTTTAGAACTGGTTTGCAGGGTGAGTTTCTCATTTTCTTAGACACACCTTTGTGAGTTCCCAGGGCTCTGCCCAGAAGAAGAAAGGTTCTGCCATTCTGGACTTTAGCAGAGCAGTGCACTGAGGGATTGTTCATAGCCCCCCCCTTCAGAAAAGTATGACAAAGATGGTAGAGTTGCCCTTGGAAACCTTTTCTCTAGTGGTCAGGGAATCATGTCCACCTTCACGTTAGTGCCAAACATATATGTGTCACCCTTAGATACCTTCTTAAGAACACCATAGAAAGAAACTTCAAGGGCTGGACCTGCTCCCCACCTGCACCTAGGGCAGATGAGTGGACTCAAATGGCAAGTTACTAGCCTCCTGTTCAGATCCAGGCACACAAAAAGCTACAAGAAGCATGAATCTATTGTGAGTGCAGCTGACCATTTCTAACTGGATTTGCTTCCAGCCCTGCTAGTGGTTTTTGGGCCCAACCCTCAAGTGGTGTCTGCAAGGTCGTGGACCCTTGACTGGTGTTAATACACACTTAGAAACTTTTTCTAAACTTTCTGCAAAAAGAACTAGAGGCTACCACCAAACAGCCATTGAACCACAACCACCAAAGTAGAGCTGCTGGTTGGACTCACTGAAAGCATCCTGACTTCAATGAAAGTCTTTAAGTCTGATCTTAGAGAACTTTATCAACTCCAATGCCGAGCAACAACCCACCTCCACCCAAGCCTTCCTGAGTCCACACTTTGGAGTTTGCCAGCTTGGAGATTTTCGTCGTCAACATTCAGAGCCTTGAACATCCCACCAGAGCCGAGGCTCCTACCGAGGTCCTGCTCTTCCAACAGCCACTGTCGACGAGCTCCACTTCAGATCCAGCTGGCACCCTGATCCATTGATGAACTTGTCAAAGAGGACTTTTCTCCAGAACAACTAGCAAAGCAGAAGGTAAACTTTCCACCAGGAGGAACCTGGTCTCTCTACTCGACACACGCTCCATTGCAGTCACTCTGAACCTTTGACTTTGACCCGGACTAGCGTGGCCGGATACCCATGATTGGCGCTTTGTGCTTTTTAGTGATAGAAACATCAAAACCTTTGAAAAATCATATCTCTTGTTCCCTACATCATGTGTTTGCCACTGTGGTGTCTATTTGCTCATTAAAATTGACTCTAGTCTTATAAATTGGAGTGGGATTTGTATTGTGTTGGGTTTTCGGATTTTTCCTGTTTTGGGTCTGATAAATGCTTTCCACATTTCTCTATGCCAACCTGCTCTGTGTAACAGTTAGCAAGGATGGGGCTTAGGTTTACATTATTAAAAACCTAACTGAACCTAGTAGGGAACAGTGCTATTATTACTTGAAGAGGGCTACCATTCACTCACATGAATACTATAAAAACATGCAAAAAGTAACAGGGACCAGCCCCTGAAAGCCCTGCACAGCACATGTTAGCTGGCTGTGGTGCATTATGCTCTGAACCACCCCAGAGGCTAGTCCTGCAAGCAACTTCTAATGCACACATCCAAACGCTGTGTGTTGCAGGATAAAGAATGCTTTCAGAAATTGGATGTAATATATCATGAAATGCATGATTTACTACATCACTCACACTGTGTAGTTCTTATTACTGCATACTTAAAAAATAAATCATACTTCATTCATAATTAACTCATTGATAGTGTTAATAGTAATATCATTTATATATTGCCCTCTAAGACCATTTTTGTTATTTGTAATAGCATCTTTCACATTACAGGTGAGGTCATGAGCATTGCATTTGGTGTGTGAGGTATGGTTTGCATGGCTATTGCACCATATATGGTTGCAAAGCTAGCCATAACTTGCAAATGTAAGTGGTTTTTAGCCTCTGTTTTGTAATCATACATTTTCTTTAACTGTTGTTTTTTAAACATATGTTATTAAACCCAGTTCAAATTCACATTAAACAGAAATTTCAGAGCTGAAAGCCTGTTGACTGCATGATGTGGTGTGAGAAAGCAACCCTATTAGCCTGCTAAAGACAACCCATTCATTTAAAAAACGTGTCTTTACATTGCAGACATGTATAAAACATTGTATTGTTATTGAATTAAAAAGAATTGAATTAGGTACTTGTAGAGCACTCTACCACTCCAGAAGGAGCATCCTGGCACTAGATGGAAAACAGCGGTGCTTCGATCAAACAAGAAAAATCAGAAGAAGGATAATAAATCAGAGAATACGGGGGTAACAGCACAAATCAGGGCCTGCAAAAAGTCAGGTCTTCAACTGCTTTCTAAAAACTGCTTCCGAGTCAATGAATCTTAAATGACTAGGAAGTTGGTTCCATGCCTTTATGCCCAGGACAGAGAAAGATTTACCTCACTGAGTTCTGAGTCTAAAATAGCAGGGTTTAAGAAGACTTGCATGGGAAGATTTCAGGGTCCCTTTGGGGGTATAATGTGCACATCCTGCCATTGGATATCTTGGGACAATGGATCTGTAGGCTCCCAATATGAATAAAATAATTTTAAAAAGGACCCTTTATGCACTGGCAACCAACGTTGGGCTTTCAAAACTGCCGAGGCAGATGACCGTTATGGAAGTTTCAGTACCAATCTGGCCACCGCATTTTGCACAACCTGAAGTTTCTGGATTGTTTGTTTTGATGAACCTGCATGCAGACTGTTGCAGGAATCCAATATAGGAGTTATCAATGCAAAGGCAACTTTATTTCATGCCATCAATGGGAGGTAGTCAAGAAATGGTATCAGTGGTTTTATAAGATTTAAACACATACCTGCTATTGCAAGCGCGTGTGGATGAAAAGACAAGGAAGCATCAAATTTGACTCTGAGGTTTCTTACAACCTCGGTGATAGCTGGAGGGGGGCACCGTGTTTGGCCACCATTGAGCTGGGGCAAACAAGTTTGACTTCCCAAGCACCATGATCTCAATCTTGTCTGTATTATATTTCAAATGATTGGATTGCATCCAATGAATGACTGCAGTAAGGCAATTTTTTTAAATTGAGCTCCGAGCCAAAGGATGCTTTATCCAGTGATAAGCTCAGCTGTGTATCGTCTGCATATGAGGTGGTTTCTATTCCAAATGATGTAATCAATGAAACCAGGGGGGCCATATAAATGATAAACTATACAGGGCTGAGATAAGAACCCTCTAGTACTCCTGAGGTGACAATCCTTCAGGGGACGGAAATGGACCCAGCATAACAGGTTGTCTCTGCTCTGTACGGAAAGATTTGACCCAAGATAGTGCGAGTTGAGAAATCCCACAGTCCTTAATATGTTGGGGCAGGATATCATGTGAGATGGTATTAAATGCAGAGGATAAGTCAAATACAATCAACAATGCATTGTTACCAGCATCCAAAGTTAATTTTAAGGCATCAGCGACATCCAACAAGGCTGACTCAGTCGAATGTCTTGGGAGAAAACCAGACTGCCGAGGATGAAGTATATTAGCATCTTCCAGAAAAGCAGTTAATTGGCCGTTGGCCATATAATCCAACAAGGATGTACTAGTTATAAAATCACATTGGATGGCCCTTATTTAACTCTTTAAAAAATGAAGAGATTTGGTTGCATAAGATTTGAGAGGGCGGCATATCCCTAACCAGAGCCTTCAGTTGTAAAAATGATCTCTAAATTTTGAAAATAGTTTTTTGATTAAGTTGGGCTTAATCAATCTGTGTGGAAAAGTAAACGTTTTGGGCAGTCTTAATCTGACCATTATAGGCTTTCAATGCTAACTTGAAATGCAGTTATAAGCCTTCAGCCATTTCCGTTCCAAGGGGTATATTCACAAGAACGTGTGATAACTACCGCAAGAGTAGCGTAATACAACTTTCAATATCGCAGCCCATCACGGGAAAATAACCCTGTGTCAACGTGGAATTCACAACAAGGCGGTAGCATGCGATAGTCACCAGATAACGTGCCAAATGTCAGCGTGAAAATCAACGCCACGCCGCAAAAATGTGATACGCGAAAGCGAAAATTCATGCGATGAGGCCAATCGCGGTACAAAAATTAGCGAAAACCAGCCACAGGCCTGCAAATCCCATGTCTCTGGCGGGAAAATGCACTACAAAAACCACCGAAACAACACACCAGAAACGAGCTAAAGCACGTTGCAGCAACTCGAACCCAACATCCCCCACAGACCACCAGCAAGGAACAACGGGTTCGTGGAAGGCCAAGGAGAAAAGGGAGAGGAAGACGGGATGCAGACCGCAGGAAAACATGGCTAGGATCACGGAGGTGACAGAACACTACCAGCAACTGACCCAAAAGCAGACCATCGTGAATGCAGCCGGAGTGTCACGGAGGCCAACGGAGGAGGCCAAAAGGCGCCGGCATGATGTGACAACCTAAACCAGGTACAAACCCGCAGCCAACAGGAAGGCAGCAACGGCGACAGGAGGTGGGAGTCCAGCGCCACAGGAGGAGCCGGAGGAAACCCAGGCCACATTCATCGGTATGGAGACGGTGCAAGGAGTGGGGAGTACGGACACAGCTCGAGAGGACCTGACAACATCAACAGGGAAAGTAACGGACAGGGACTGGGTGGACGGTGGGAGATGGGCACAATAACACACATGCACAACGAGGCGTAGCACACTGCACACCCAATCACCCAGGATCATGTCCCTCATCCCCTTGGCACACTGCAGCACACACACATACCAAGAACAACACACCAACATCGACGACAACGTGGTACAATGTGCATAGCCGACACAGCAGAACAGAGCTCACAACCGGCTCCACACATGCACAGAAACATGCCTACTACATCTGACAGAGCTGGAAACTGTGAAATGGAAATGTATGCATATGATAGAGATCAGGGTACCTAAAATAAACCCACTTCCACGGATAGAGTAATTTCACAGTTACACGCACATACATTCATCATACGCTAGGGCCCATTTCACTAACATACGCTCAAATACTCTACCAGCATAAGACCTGTGGGAAGAAAACCCTGCATCTATATCTAGGACGATAGGACCTGATTATAGTGGTTATCCTTAAACATACTCTATACAATCTATACATCAATAGTCAAAAATGTACACAATAATTGACAAGAAAGAATATTCAACACCATGTTTAAAAGTTATATTGCTTTATCTAAAATTAGTCAAAGTAAATCAATCAGAATAAATCATTTCTCATAGTTACCTATTCTAACTAAGTGTCAGAACGGGTCAGGACCAGTCTCTCTCGGTAAAGTCTCTCAAGACAAAGTCCTCAGCATCGATCCTCAGCAACGCAAGTTCATGCGGCAAAGGTAAAATGGCAAGTGGCAAAAACCCTCCCTAAGCTAACAATTCTTATAATGAAAAATACAATGGAAACACACATAAAGTTGGCAAAATAAACTGTATCACTGAGCAGAGCGAGAAGGAAGGGATGTAACATTGCTACATCTGAAAATCTTCGCTCAGGAAAAGTCACAAGACGTGAACTACGGAACAGGAACCAAGAAACTATCAAAGTATCCAACTTGTACAACTTCCCTCGGCAGCCAGGCCACAGTTCATTGTTCATTTCTGAAGCTCCTTTGTTTGCCAAGGACGTTCCATTTCTTTTGGAGATCCTCCAAACTGCTGATGTCCTCATGGAAAAATACAATAAGGACGATGGTCAGTTGTCTTCGACCTTTTTCCAGCAGGGGTCTCCCTTGCCACATCACAGAATATGCCACAGCCAGGCTTCGAAATACTGTCAGCTCGGCTAAGGCCTTCATGGGCCACAATAGACCATCTTAATTAAAGAGACAAAATAAAACATTACTACAGCATAATGATTAAACAGTGTTAACCCCACTAATACCCTTATGTGTATGTATTTATCTAGCTTTGCGACATAAAAAGCATTAATTCAGACAGCGTTTTGTGCTCAAAATAAATAGCACACAGCAACGTTTAAACATGAAAACTTGCACGTTATTATTAAGACAGAAACAGCACAAATAAGCTAACCCTCGCGTAACTTTCTCTAATGTTAAGACAAACAGGTTGATTAATAAAACACACTTGCACAAAGACAAATAGTTAATTGTTAATTACTAATAAATTAATAAAACGCATAGACATGCCAGAGCTTCAAAAGCCCATGAATTTTCTAAAAGAAAACTCCGCTCCAGCAATCCCCCCTTTGGTGATTTTATCACCAAATAAACCCAAAAAAAAAAATTAGTGAAAATTTAGTCCCATTTTAGGAAAAATCAGAAATGTCTTTTCCCTTTACGCAACATTAAACACTAGTCACTCTTTTATCATCTCTCTTTGTCTCTAAGTAAACACTCTCCCTCAATTCTTCTAATTCAATTTCTTGAGGTTCTCTTTTCAACTTCTTATTTTTCTTTTCCTTATTCAATTTCTTCCTCCCTCCCCTGTTTTTACAACACACACACACCAATCTTATTATTAACAAAGCAACAATTATACAAGACAAGGGAAACAATATTCTACCTATAATTGTACTACCTATTTTTGTAATAAAATCCTTAACAGCTATCATTTTATTAGCTATTTTAGTCCACAAACTCCCAGCTTCAAGTGGTACTAATTCTTCATGCAAATCAGTAATATTTTTGATATAGACCTTCAGGTCTTTACTTTCGTCAGGAATGTAAGTACAACAATGTTGAACTTTCAATATTCCACAAACTCCACCCTCCTTGGCCAATAAAATATCAAGGGCAAGTCGATTTTGCATTGACATGGCACGTACGGCACTTAATTCCGTATTCACCAAAAGAAACCCTCCTGCGGTATTTGTCGATAAGCGATCAACCACTGTGGACAATTTCCGAATTCCATAAGCATTTAAAGAAATTCCCACTGCTGGAATCAAAACCCCAAAAATATCACCCACAATTTCAGACCAAGTTTCTCTCTTAAAGCGTGTTAATAAGTTAATATCCTCTACATCTCTTATTTTATCTGTATGAAAAATCTTAGGAAAAACCAGGCCCACATAACACGTGCCATACCAATGGTCAGGCAACTTGTAATAAGCCTTGTTCCCACAAACATAATACACTCCCAGAAAAATCGTATCTTCTCCACCTCTGAAACGCCAACCTGTCGCAATGAAGTATGTATCATGGCACTCACCCACAAAATATGTATCATATTGGGATTTCCTTCTGGTAATGCAAAGTTTACCCTTCTGCGGCGCATCTAGAGCTAAAGTTGGACTAGCCCCATTCTTCAACTCTTTTCCCATCTCAATGTCCCAAATTGTCTCACTCACTTCATATTTTCCCCCTTTCTCATGCATGCTTACTCTCCTTTCTTCTACCATATCCAGGAAAGCTCTCTCCTCTTCTTTCAAACTGCAAGTTAAATTATTCTTAAAAATGTAATCTAATGTTAATCCTTCTTCTTCAATAAAAATCTCACCAAAAGTGTTAGCTTCTTTAGCTGGATTCAGCTCTTTGTTCATTGGCAAGTGCCCAAAAATACTATCTCTGTTAGACATCTTATAATCTACTTTCCCTAACAAATAAAAAACACTACTTAAAATACTACAGGAAATACCATAGGTAGCTGGTAAATGGTGATAAGTAACACCCTCTGAAACGGATGCAGGTAATTGCATGCAGACGTAGCAATCCCTTACTTCCATTGTCTTCACATATTCATATAACAGTTTAGAAAAAACATTACTAGAAAAATTATTAATTGACCTATCTTTGTGTATGTAACTACTACTTCTAATTGGAACTACTTTTTGAGAATTCTCCTCCACATTTGTCACATTTTCTATATTCATTCCAAACTCTACTCTAAAAGTGACTAATAAAATTAAAACACCCCATAGAAGCATTAATAATCCAGTACAACAGCAGCACATTCTACACCACCTCTTAAAGAAGGCACATCTATTTCTATTATCCTCTATGTTAGCCATTTCAGTTTAGCCTCTACTACTCCACTACTGTTTGAACTTCTTCAATTCTTCAGCAATTCTTCAGCTTTCAGTTTATCCAAATGATCTCTTTGTTCACTTGATCCAAGTGAATCCTTCTTTCATTCAGTTTGGATATTTGTCATTCTTTACTTCAATTTCTTCAACATCAAATTGTATCAGATCTCCAACGTCGGAATCCTCAGTACTCGACTCTTCTCCAATGTCAGTCAAGAGTACCTTCAGAATTTCACCAGTATCTTCCTCAACCACTTTTCTCAAGACCACTTCCGGATTATCTCGAGTCACTGTTTCTTCTTCTCCTCCTTCAGACAGTGCCACATAAGACCATTCCGGTGATCTGTACTTTTGGTTGGGTCTTTTAACTCTTCTTATTTCTACTGGTTCTTTTGATTTCTTTGATTCTTCTTCTTCAGCCTTTGAAGTTTGACTTGATATTTCATTTACTTGTTCAGCTTTCGATGAATTTGCTCTTATTACTCTGTATCTCACCCTTTTAACTCGGTTGTTAGGCCAACGATCTCCTTTCACAACCTTTTTCGGCCTTAATTCTTTAACACTCTTTTCTCCAATCGAGGTTCTCTTTCTCAGAACTCGACCCTCTATTTGTTCATTTTCATCATCCGTTTCAAGAGCCTCTTGTTTCCGTTTCCCAGCAGTCTTCTTTTCCTCCACAGATTTTTTCACCACTGTTTGAGACTTCCCTACTTCTGTCCCTCCTCGGGTCTCCGACACGCAATCTTCTTGCTGTCTACTTGTCCCTTCGCCTAGCTCCTCATCAATGTTCCCTACGCCTCCTCGGGGGTCTTCCGCAATCTGTCCCTCTCTATCTTCTTCTGACCCTGTTTCTTCAAGAATAATCTCAAGTGGTTCTTCAATCTCCTCCTCTTCTGATTCAGGAGTAATCTCTGTGTGATTTCTTTTTTCTTTTCTTTTCCCTCCACTGCTACTTGAAACTTCAGGCTCTTTAACAGAATCTGATCTTTTCTCTGATACTCGCAGTGATTCTCTTGAAGCTCTCTGTGCTTCTTTTTTCACTGATTCCGTATCTTCAGTATCTTCACCATCACTGGAATCTGACTCTTCAAAATACTCTTTACCAGTCCCTTCTTTTGGGTTTGGGACTCTCAGAGTATGACTTGCATGTACCCAGTGCTTCACTCCAGCACACTTTACTGCAGTCGTTGTAGTCAGAATAACTTGTCTCGGCCTTCCCCACCTTGGAATCAAGCAATTTCTTCTCCTGTGAACTTTTATCCTCACCCAATCTCCTGGACTCAGATCATGGGCTTGCTTCTTCTCAAGTGTGGTAGCTTCTTCTCCAACCTGGTGAAACACAGAATGAACTGCGTCAGCCAGGCCTTTACAGTAATCCAAAATCATGTCATCAGTTATTGACACCAACTTATTGACAGGCACGAATGCATGGCGCATAGCACGTCCCATGATTATTTCATGCGGGCTCAAACCAGTAGTTCTATCTGGAGTAGATCTCATTGTCATCAGGACTAGAGGTAACACATCTGGCCATTTCATGCCAGTGGCTAAACACATCTTTCCGATTCTATTCTTGATTGTGCCATTGATCTGCTCAACCACACCAGAAGCCACTGGTCGGTATGCACAATGTAGCTTCTGCTGTATATTCAATGCTTCACAAATTAAACCTATGAGTTCATTTTGAAAGTGCCTACCTCTGTCAGACTCAACTGTAACTGGAAACCCGTACCTAGGAATCAACTCCCTTAACAGTAACTTCGCCACTGTTAATCCATCATTTCTTCTAGTCGGGTAAGCTTCCACCCACCTTGAAAACAAACAGACTACCACCAAAACATATCTCAGTCTGTTCACTTGGGGCATTTCAATGAAATCAATCTGCATTCTTGTAAAAGGACCTCCTTCTCTGCCTATTGTTCCCAGACTCACCACTGTCTTTTTCCCAGTGTTAAATTGCTGACAAATTAAACACCTTTGACAGATGCTCTCTGCAATTGTCCTGAACTTTGCATTGTACCAGGTCTGCTTGAACGACCTTACCATCGCATCCCTCCCCAGATGTCCCTGGCCATGATACATCCTTGCCATTGACGACAAGATAGAGTTAGGCATCACTGGTCTGCCATCCCTGTAGACCCAAACATGGTCTGTTTCTCTTGGAGCACATCCTGCTTTAACCCAATCTTGTTTCTCTTCTTCTCCTGCCTCATCTTGTAACTGCTTTACTTCATCCCACGTTTCTAGGACATTAGTAAACATCACAGAAAGAAAAGACATTTCCTCCATTCTGTTCCGATTAATTGACTGATTTGTTTTAGCACAATACTGTGCAACATCATTGGCGTACCTGTTACCAACAGTAATAAAATCATCCCCTGGACCATGGGCAGCACATTTTACAACTGCTAACTCCTCAGGCAGCTGTATCGCCTCAAGCAATTTTCCAATCAATTCAGCATTCTTTATCGGAGTTCCACCCGATGTCAAGAAACCTCTTTGCAGCCACAACTGGCCAAAGTCATGCACCACTCCAAACCCATACTGACTATCAGTCAACACGGTTGTTCTCAAATCTTTCCCAATCTCACAAGCTTTTGTCAATGCCACTAATTCAGCAACTTGCGCAGATTTCACTCCTTTCAATGGTGATGCTTCCATGACCTCTGAAACTTTGCACACTGCATATGCTGCACATAGCACACCATCATCATTCCTCAGGCATGATCCATCCACAAACAACACATGGTCATTCTCAGGTAAGGGAATATCCCTTATGTCTGGTCTCGGTTTTGTACAATACTCAAGCACATCCAAACAATCATGATCATCTTCCATTTTTATACCCACATTTTCAATATCCGGCAAGAGTGTTGCTGGATTCACATTCACACATCTTTCAAGAGTCACATTTGAAGCTCCCAGAATCACTTTTTCGTACTTAGTCAGCCGACTATGTGACATATGCTGAGTTCTGCTTCTCGTCAAAAGAATTGCCACATTGTGAGGTACAAATACCCTTACAGGATATCCCATTATGATCCCCTCACTCTGTTCCAGGCTTCTGCATGTTGCAGCCACAGATTTTAAACAACCTGGTAAACCCACAGCTACAGGGTCAAGTGTCGATGAGAAGTATGCAATAGGCCTTCTCAATTGTCCATGTTTCTGGATTAACACTGAAAGTGCACATCCATTTCTCTCACTGCAGTACAATTCAAACTCTTTTTCGTAGTCAGGCATACCCAAAGCTGGAGCCTCACACATTTTACTTTTGAGCTCTTCAAATGCTGCCAATTGTTCTTCATCCAGATTCAATGGATCTGTCATTTCACTTTTTGTCAATTTAATCAATGGCTTTGCTATCAGGGAAAAATTAATTATCCACTGACGACAATATCCCACCATACCCAGAAACATTCTCACTTCTCTCTGGGTTTTTGGAGCTTTCATTTCTCTGATTATTTTGATCCTGTCAGTAGTCACTTTTCTTAGACCTTTTTCAATATTGTGTCCAAGATAATGAACCTCTTTCTTGCAAAATTGCAATTTGGCTGGAGATACCTTTAACCCTCCATCTGCCAGATGATTCAGTAAAGCTATGGTATCCACTTCACAAGCTTCACGTGTCTTTGATGCCACAAGTAGGTCATCAATATACTGCACTAACACTGAGTTTTCGGGCATAATCAAACTTTCCAACGATTTCTTCAATAACTGATTGAATATCGAAGGACTCTCCGTATACCCCTGTGGGATTCGACACCATGCTAAGATACGCTGGCCAAACCTAAATGCAAAAATCGGCTGGCTGTCATGATGCAATGGAATTGAAAAGAACGCATGACACAAATCAATCACTGTATACCACTCAGCATCATGTGGAATTTGATACAGAATCACTGATGGATTTGGCACAATAGGACAACATGCCACCACAATTTGATTAACTTTTCTCAGATCTTGCACGATCCTAAATTTGCCATTGGGCTTTTTCAGTCCCATTATCGGTGAATTACACGGACTACTCAGTAATTCTCTCAGAACTCCTTGCTGAATCATTTTCTCAATTATAGGAGTTATCCCTTCAATTATTTCTGGTGTCATTTTGTACTGAGGAATGTTAGGATATGTAATTCCCTCTTTCACTGCAATTTTCACTGGATCTACATTATTCATCAATCCCACATCCTCTCCTGTAAAATCCCAAACTGCTCTTTTCACTGTGTCTCTCA
This sequence comes from Triturus cristatus, assembly GCF_964204655.1. Lineage (NCBI taxonomy): Eukaryota > Metazoa > Chordata > Amphibia > Caudata > Salamandridae > Triturus > Triturus cristatus. Next base: position 723,469,527 of record NC_140591.1, read on the forward strand.
GCTCTTGAGGCAAATCCTCCGGATTAAACACAGCAAATGCACCAATTAACTCACTTTCTCTATTTCCTAGAGTCATTCGATAGAAAACATCATCATCTGGTGTCTCAAAAGCTATTCCATCTGGTGTACAAAAAATTGTACAATTCATTTTACACAATAGGTCCCTACCTAACAAGTTCACTGGACTCGTGTCACAGACAATAAATCTGTGCATGTCTGAAAATTTCCCTATCTGTACTCTTACTGGTTCAGTAAGACGTGTTCTGATTTGTGTATTGGCTACACCAACTACTTGGATTGCTTCATCCGAGAGAGGAAGATTTCTAACATCTATTGACCTGACAGTTGATCTTGTCGCACCTGTGTCTACCAAAAAAGTAACACTCTCCTCATTTATTTTCCCATCCACAAATGGTCCTGCCTGGTCTATTTCTAGAGTTGCACCAAGTATGCACTCTTCCTCCTCTCTTCGGCACCGTCAATAATCACCCTCAGACTCACTCCCTTCACTCTTTAACAAGTACTGCTGTACTTTGTTAGAACGTCTTGGTTTGTTTACCTGCTCATCATTGAAGAATCCCGAGTCCTGATTGTACTTTTGTACCCCTCTATTCTGCGGCAAGGGCGGTTTTGGCTCCTGACTCTGCTGTCTCACAACTTTCTGTTGCTGTTGCTGCTGGTTATTCCCTTCATTCTGCACCTGTTGATTTAAGGATTTACCCTCATTATTCACTAATGGTGGATTAGGACATTCAGATCTCCAATGTCCCAGCTGGCCACAGTTGTGACACGGGAACTTTTTTTTCGCTTCCTCAAGACTTCCTTTCCCCTTTCCTGCATATCTGGGTCTATTTCCTGCATTATTTCCTGGATTATTCGCCTGTTCCACTAACTGTGCTTCCTGTCTTTCTGCAACTTTCACCTGTGCCCACATTGCTTTCTCTTTCAGCTTTCTTTGTTTTGCTTCAATTTCATCACTGAAGTATTTTGCATGTCTCAGAATCTCATCTACTTTTTTACTCTGCCAATCCACCGTGTGCTCACGAATTCTCTCACAAATTTCAGGTCTTAAACCATATACAAATCTGTATACAAAATGACTCAAATCCTTGTCACCCAGGTGTTCATCTCCACTGAATTGTTTAAAAGCCAGTATCAACCTTTCGTAAAAAGCATGAACTGATTCTTTTGCTTCCTGTTGTGTTCGATCTATCTTAACCCAGTCTGTCTCTTTTGGAGGAACTTTACTCTTCAGGTATACCATCACCTGATCATACTTCCTCATCACTTCTGGATCTGGTGCCCCTGTTCTTGAATCTCTTGGATATTCCTCAGTAGGCCAACTCACAACTATTTTACACTCAGTCCACAAGTCTGCTGGAACAATTATATCAAACAGACTATTCAGGTCAACCCACAGCACTTTTGACAACTTCACAAACCTATCTACCTGCCTATACCACTCGACGGGCTTTTCTCTCAATCGAGGGAAATCATTCGTAAATGATAAAATATCCTGTCTAGTCCATGGAACATGTACATATCCTCCTCCAGGTATTTCTCTCATGGGATAATGCTCCACTGGTTTCTCCTTTTCCCTCACTGGAAATGCTGAATAAGTTGTTCTATCTTCAGATTCTTCTCTTTTCTTATACCACCTATCCTTCCACTTTTCTACATCACCCCATCTTCGCAATAATGCCACCATTTCTTTAATCTGTCCTGTTCTACCAGAAGTATTCAAATTTTCTATGTCTTTCTCTGTGAAATCCATCCTGTAAGTTTTCTGCAAAACCTTTACTTTATCAATGTCAACTCCTTGCTCATTTGCTATCGCTCTTAGTCTATCATGAGTATTTCTTGCTCTCCATGTTATGCTTTTACACATAAACATTAATTCACCATCATGATGACTCTTCAAAATTTCTGTTGGAACTGTTCCTGTCACAAGCTCTTCCAATTCTATACGTAACTTAACCACATCAATAACTTGTGAATCCTTATCCTTTTTCTGAAGAACCTTCATCCAATCATTCAAATCATCAACTGTTATTTCAGCAGTTTTTCTCACTGGAACCACCTTTTTCTGCGGTTCTAAAATTGGCATCCCTGAACAACTAGGTTCACTCGTATCCAATAGTTCACTACATGTGTCATGTCTTGTTTGTCTCAGGTCACTTCTTTCTGCTCTTTTGGCTGAATCTCCTGAAGGACCAACTGAATTTGTCAAATTATTCCCAACATATGGAATCACTAGTCCATTCTCACCTGCTCTCTGTTTGTCAAACACAGGCATAACTGGACCTATTGTTACAGGCACCGTAACAGCTTCTAGATTCTTCGTTAACTCCCTAATTTTCTCAGTCAGTTCTGTTGTCGTTTTTGCTAATTTTCTAGCATTTTCCTCACTACTTCGATTCTCTCTCTCCCTGAAAGAACTATTACTTCTTGATTCAGGTGTCATTTTTTCTTTCTCAACTGTATCTCTTATCGGAGAAACAACTGGTGTACTCTCATCTGGTTCTGGTCTATATGGAGGTGGTCTCTTATAAATCATGTCATTTAAGACCTCATCCTCATACTCTCCATATCTTCTCATATCTGACTCAGGAACCCTTTCTACAGAAGGAGCAGAAACTTCAACTGTTCTCATTGGATATAATCCCTCTGTCATACTAGCATCTCGCCATCTTTTCATTCGATCATGATGTGTTTCACGATCATGTTTCCTCCCAAACATGTACCTGTAATACCCTCCAGATCTTTGCTTTTCTCGGTCATGAACTTCCTCTTCCCATTCCACTAAAGCCTCGAACTGTGTAGGTCTCGGCTTCGGATCCAAGCATAACATCTTTTCCCGTAAATTTCTCAACACAGCCAAATTAAATGAACCATGTTCTGGGAATGCTAAAACACCATCTTCTTTAGTATACCTAAAACCAATTCTGCAACCATATACAGGTATGTAATCCATATTTCGCAGCCATGAAGGATGCAGGTGTTTTCGCTGGAGGTAGCAACTCTCCCTCTCTCGTTTTAACCTCTTTATCCTTGGTAAACCACCTTTTAACTTTCCCAAAGAACGTTTTTTTCTTTTTCTCCTCTTGATAATACATTTTAGCGCTTACTAAAACTCCACTCTTTCCGTATTATAAATATACAATACGAGGTTTCTCAACCAATAGCAGCGCGACTCACACTAACGCACCAATCCTGGAGCGTCTACGTCACTAAACAGCTCTTCCAATCCCTGCGCGACTCACACTAACGCACTAATCCTAGCGCTATCCAATCAGAGCGCGGACCTTCTGACGTCAACAGCCGCTGCAGTCTCTGTCTCCTGTCTCTGTCATTCGTCTATCCCTCCTTTACAAAAACTCTCAGAAGACTTCGTGTCAAAATTTCTACAAAATCTATTAGTTACAACATAAAAACATCTCCATTGTCTGCTTCGCTAACCACAGGATAGTAAAAAAGAGTCTATTTCTCAAGAATCAACAAACTTACATACATCTCATAACTGTTTCCTCTAGAACGTATCCAAAGAGTCTTACAATCAATAAATGTATATACATTCACGCACATTCATGCAAGAAAATATAGTACATGCACACAGAATCCTGTTTCCCGAGAACAGCGCACAATCTGTCCCACTACAGAATTATAACTCACAACAACTAAGCAGTTTACCTCTGCCCAGTTCCTCAAACAAGCTCAGAGAATACCTATTACTCCTCCCGCAATAAGCTTTAACGGCAATCCTTACGGATCCCTGGGACTTAAGACCAGAGTTTCACAGATAACCTTCACTACGATACACACTCCTTATATACCAGAAATGTTCTCTAATAGTAACATACAATAATGTCACTGATTCCGAACCCAGACAATGTGAACGCGCAACTTCAATTGTCACACGTAATTCCTTACAATCCCGTCTTTCCCGAGAGCAGCATATACTTCCCTCTGCCCTACTACGGAACTGCTACAACAGCTTCCAAATTCCAGAAGCACTACATATAACTCAACATGACAACTCCAACATATAGTATTAGTACATATACCAATATCATCAAAAATAAATCAATAATCAATAAGCTAATATACAAGCAATCTTATCTTATCAGATCAAGACAACCATCTATAACCATCCTCTGCTACCAGAGAAATTGATAGAGATCAGGGTACCTAAAATAAACCCACTTCCACGGATAGAGTAATTTCACAGTTACACGCACATACATTCATCATACGCTAGGGCCCATTTCACTAACATACGCTCAAATACTCTACCAGCATAAGACCTGTGGGAAGAAAACCCTGCATCTATATCTAGGACGATAGGACCTGATTATAGTGGTTATCCTTAAACATACTCTATACAATCTATACATCAATAGTCAAAAATGTACACAATAATTGACAAGAAAGAATATTCAACACCATGTTTAAAAGTTATATTGCTTTATCTAAAATTAGTCAAAGTAAATCAATCAGAATAAATCATTTCTCATAGTTACCTATTCTAACTAAGTGTCAGAACGGGTCAGGACCAGTCTCTCTCGGTAAAGTCTCTCAAGACAAAGTCCTCAGCATCGATCCTCAGCAACGCAAGTTCATGCGGCAAAGGTAAAATGGCAAGTGGCAAAAACCCTCCCTAAGCTAACAATTCTTATAATGAAAAATACAATGGAAACACACATAAAGTTGGCAAAATAAACTGTATCACTGAGCAGAGCGAGAAGGAAGGGATGTAACATTGCTACATCTGAAAATCTTCGCTCAGGAAAAGTCACAAGACGTGAACTACGGAACAGGAACCAAGAAACTATCAAAGTATCCAACTTGTACAACTTCCCTCGGCAGCCAGGCCACAGTTCATTGTTCATTTCTGAAGCTCCTTTGTTTGCCAAGGACGTTCCATTTCTTTTGGAGATCCTCCAAACTGCTGATGTCCTCATGGAAAAATACAATAAGGACGATGGTCAGTTGTCTTCGACCTTTTTCCAGCAGGGGTCTCCCTTGCCACATCACAGAATATGCCACAGCCAGGCTTCGAAATACTGTCAGCTCGGCTAAGGCCTTCATGGGCCACAATAGACCATCTTAATTAAAGAGACAAAATAAAACATTACTACAGCATAATGATTAAACAGTGTTAACCCCACTAATACCCTTATGTGTATGTATTTATCTAGCTTTTCGACATAAAAAGCATTAATTCAGACAGCGTTTTGTGCTCAAAATAAATAGCACACAGCAACGTTTAAACATGAAAACTTGCACGTTATTATTAAGACAGAAACAGCACAAATAAGCTAACCCTCGCGTAACTTTCTCTAATGTTAAGACAAACAGGTTGATTAATAAAACACACTTGCACAAAGACAAATAGTTAATTGTTAATTACTAATAAATTAATAAAACGCATAGACATGCCAGAGCTTCAAAAGCCCATGAATTTTCTAAAAGAAAACTCCGCTCCAGCACATACAACCTCACATCCATCATGTTGTCCAAATGTACACTGTCCCGCAGAAGAATCCAGCACCTCCCAAACAGTCACAATGTACATTGCCCAACAGTCTGCATGTAAACCAGAACAATGCGCCAACATACTAGCAACACAATGTCAACATGCAACTCCCCTTCACATTGCAGAGAGGCACACAACACCTCCAGCAGAGCACAGAAGACAACACATCTGCGATGCCGGAGAGGACCACCACACTGTCGACACCGATGCCCTACAACAGCACATGGATATCCCACGCAACCCCCCCACCAGAACCCGGCCAGCCAAGCTACTTAGAGGAGAACACAGCCCCTGCAACAGACCACACAGCAGGAAGCACAAGCATGCACAGCTGGCTCCCAACACTTCACCCACCCACACATGGCACCCCAATGCCATGTGTCAGCACGCCAAAAGGAGGTGGCCCAACAAGTGGGGGTGGGTGCCGAACCCATGGAAGGCGAGCTAGAACACATACGTTGGTATCTATCACCCTCATGAACCACCCACACCCCACAAAGGAGACCCACACTGCCATAGAGACACATGCAGATGCACATTCACAGTACCAACCAAGCCCAAAGGCACGCAAAGATCAGCCACACACCCATGTTGGCACGGCGTACGACGGCCCAGGCCACTCCCCTTACCAATTGAGTGGTTGACGACAAAGCTACAGATCCAAGCTCCAACCCGCTGCCTGCGGTGACATGTCTGCATCCGATGTACACAGCATATTGTAATGTCCTAGGTCCCAGGGCCCTCATGCATACAACAAGACCACAGGGACACACGTAGATATCAAGTTGAACTGGCTACGGGCATGTGCGCCCAGCACCTTTATTGGCAGGGTCACATGTACAGTGTGTGGGGTGAGTGTAAGCCAGTCCGCACAGAATGCTTGGTGCTGGCAACAACTTGAACATTGGACACCAGTGCAACAGAAACAACAAACACATGCATAACATAGTCAACTGCACAGCAACATGGAGGGAGCCGGAGTAAGGACAGAGGTCACCCAATGTTCAGTCAGGAGGTTCTGTGAGTTGCAGTGCACTGAGGTAGGGGCACTAGAGATGAACGCGCGCATGTGAAGGAATTGCTAAGCTTGTGTCCCTTCGGGTTAGTCCTGATGCAGATGCAGTGAGGTGTGTTACACCTGCATCAACTTCCTCATCAACATCCCAGCTCTCCCACACTGCCTGAGGTGACAGTTGCGTTCGCAGTCCACAGCGCAATACCCAGTAATGGTTCCGGGTGTGTGGCTTGACTGCGACCTCCAGCCTGCATTCCTGCATTGGGGATGCTGCCTTCTGCCCTCCCATTGTTTGTGCCACCTGCTGTCCGCACGCTTGACACATCTTCCTCATCATCCCAGGTCTTCCCCACTGCATGAGGTAACATTGCTGCGCAACATCTCCACAGCACAAAACTCATTCACTAACGGACAATGGCTTGCGGTGCACTGAGTCACTGGCACCTGGAGTGCTGAGCAGGGTATCAGGCCGATGATGGCATCAACGACAGGCCTGAGCAACTCCGTAGGTCTGTCAGGACCACCGGTTCAACTCTGGCAGATGGCGTTTGGAGGGGGTCCTTGCGGTGGTGGCGTAAGCCTCCTGCGGTGATGCCACATCCGGGCCGGTCAGGACCCAAATCTATGTGTGGGCCCTGGAGGCCCGCAGTTGAGGCCGGAGGCTGCGGACAGCGCAGGCCCACAGACACATGGCATTGATGACCCCAAGACCACCGTCACAGAAGTCATTCAATATATCAGAAGAAGGGGTCCCAAACCTGAGCATCACAGAATCAGTGGTCCTGGTTGCACTGCGGCTGGCACAGGTACCCAGCCACGGGACGGTGACTTGCGGTGCAGTCGGATGGGCTATGCGACCTGGGCGGGTGCCCATCAATGTCCGAGGTGTGTGTTGCGGAGGGTTGCAGGGGACAGTGGAAGGTGTCCTCCAGGGCATGATGCGGAAGGTCTGATGTTATCAGGCAGCAGCAAATGGAGGAGTGGAAAGCGCCAGCCTCGTTTTCACCACCAATTCGGTATCAGCTACATGAGGATGAAATCTAGCCCCTAGTCCATAGACTCAAACGCCACCAATGTAAGACCAGGGAGTTTCCATGAATGTTGGGGAACAGACTTAGTGGCACAGGTGCTGAGCAGGGATGCAGTCTGCGATGATTCCGGTACACTGACATGAACTCCACCATTGCCAAATCAAGACTGTAACCTACTGGACCTCAGTGTAGGCCTGAGGCAGCGGTCACTATGGGCCATTTACCGAGTGTCTCCGGCATAGGTTCGATGGCCCCACCTGCCTGTGTAGTTCAGGTTCAGTGGCACCACGTGTTTGGACACCTCTGTGTATGTGACCCGGGTTTCCCACGGACTGAGCCGCATCTTCCTCTTACTCCTCTCCATGCGACCACTGGTGTGGACTCCGCCCTTCGTGATTTGCGCCTAGGTGCTGGATGTGGGACCTACTGGTCGGCAGGGTAGTCCTGGTCCCTCATCCACGTATCGCCGGCTGGCGTTAAACAGGGTTAGTGGCACCACGTGTCGCCGGCTGGAGTTGAACAGGGTTAGTGGCACCACGTTTCACCGGCTGGTGTTGAACAGGGTTAGTGGCACCATGTGTCGCAAGTAGCCCATATGGAACTATGCCTCACTGATTGGGTGGGGCCTGGTGCTGTTGCCGCTGGCCCATATTTGGGGTCACTCATTCATGACTCAGTACACAGGTACACATATGTGACCTACTGGGCCGAGGAGTAGGCCTGAGGCGGCAGTAGAGTACGTCAACGAAAAAGGACTGAAGCGGGCCTGTGTCGTGGAGGCCATGATGAACTGAGGAGGCTGCCAAGGTCACGGGACCCTGGCCTGGAGCTTGCGCCGGCACATGGTGGGCCCTCCTTGACATACTCCGATATCCGCAGGTGATCAGTGAGGCCTGGCTGCGCAGGGGTGGCCCTGACGGGTTCGCTCATGAGGACGGTGTCGGCCTCATGGCAGGGTGAGAGGTGCCACCTTGGCAGAGACGTTGGGGTTTCTGGAATAGGAACACGCCCAGTACTGCAGGCTTTTTATTCACACCCCTACACTGGCGTGGCGTACGCCGGGCCATCCCACTCCGGTCACGATTAGGGGGGGGCGTAACAGGCAAGATTTCCGCGATGTCCCCCACTGGCTGTGGTGACATGGTTGCATCCCCTGTCCACTGCACTCTATACACCAGCGGTGTGTGTCGCCATGGATATGGGTGTGTGCTGCATACTGGGGTCTGTCCAGCACATCTCCGCCACTCTTGTCATTGTGTACTTTCCCAATCATGGTACTACTGCATCTTTCACACATGCCTGTTTGCCACCTCTCACCACATTCGGCTGTTGTGTGGCTGAGGTGCCATGCCGTTGATGGCTCATGTTCACGGCTTGGCCAGGTAACCATTGTGAGTTTTTCTGTCGTGTCTGGTGGGTGGGCATGTTGTTGTGCATGTTGGTTGTGATTTTGTGACGTGTGCATTGCCAGAGTTGTGATTTGCATGGTTGTGGAGGTGAGGTGAGGTGAGTTGGGTGTTCATTTGGAACTTGCCAGGAGGCTGTGCATTTCCCATGTTGCCATCCTGGGTAAGCTGGTTGATGATGGACGGTCAGAGGATGAAGGAATCATGCACACTGGCTGTGTACTTGAAGGCGACATTGTTGGGGGTTCCACGGGTTTCTGTTGTTGCCTGCACATTGGGGTGGGACATGTGCTTTCTGTTGCGGTGATTGTGTGCTGTGTCACCAGGGGGCACAGGTAGGACATGTGTGCTGTGGGTTGCCCCCAACAGGTGTGTGCATCCTGCTGGGGCATATGGTCCTTGCTTGTTCTCCACGTGACCTGCGCATTGTGTTGGACGTATGGGGACTGGGGTACCTGGGTGATGGAGATGTACAGGACAGGTGTGGGGGACTTGAATGTGGCTGGCTGTGAGACCCTCCGACTCTGGCGGGTGTTGGTTGGGGGATACCAGGGGCCAACAGGTGCAGCCAAGCCAGCAGCTTGGTGTGGGGTGAGATGTTGGTTGTCCGCTGTGTTGGTGCCATAGGCCTGTTATGCGATGATAGTCAGGATGCGTAGGATGGTTGTCCCTTTCAGCCTGTGGTGGACGGTGACATTGTCAGATGTTGGGTCTGTGCGGATGGTACGCTTCCTGGGGGCCCACTGTCTCTGTCTGCGCTGCGTCTGTGGTGGTCCAGGGGGGAGGTGTTCCGGGTGGGGGTTGGGGTCCTGGGGTGGTGGCGGTGGATGTTGTGGCCCTCTTGGTGTCCGGGCCGCATGGTGAGTGGCTCCATGGCATCTGTTGCCCTTCCGATGTGGCCCTAGGCAGTGCTCCCTTTTGTGGTGTAGTCTGCCGTCCAACTTTACACCAGGTCATAGCAGGTGTAGATTTCCTGGTGCTAATGCAGCTTATCGCCTGTTTTGTGTTCTTATCGCAGATCTGGCTGGTCATTGAGAATGTTGAGGTGTGGTGTTGTCGCGGCTTTTGGGACGGGAACGACCGCTCTGCATCTCATTAGCGATAGTTGCTGGGGTCCTCTATGACGATGTTTTTTGTGGCTGCTATCACGGGTAAACTGGTGCTATGGGCTTCTTTACACCAGCTTGTGAATGGGGAGCTATTTTTATCACAACTTTGGCTGCGATAAAGTGCTGTTAATTCGGCAATAGCTCCTTGTGAATGCAGTTGTTTATAGCCCAGATGTTGTTCTGTTAAGGCTTGGGTAAACCGAGGGGCTGAAGGTTGAGAATGGTGCGTCTTTTTAGAAGAAGTTGCTGGGGCTAATTCCTTAATTTTTTTTCTGTAATCCAATTATTAAAAGACTACACATCTTCCGCCAGGTTACCCCTCATGGTGGGGTTAGAAATAGCTAGATGCGTGGAGAAATTGAGGTCAGACATCATTGGCCCCATTTCCATATAGTTTGGAGGCCCATGATAAATGAAAGTGAGGGAAAACTGCCTTGCTCTGGCTGAATTCTAAAAGGAATCAGCATGTGATGGGTCCTAGTCTGTCGAATGGGGGCTTCAATTAGTAAATTGGGGCTATTAGAGCAGACCCCGTCCAAGACATGCCCTGCAATGTGGGGAGGAGAGGTAACAGATTGGTGGAGGCCCATGAATGATACTTAAAATATCGGTAAAATTGTCTACCTAAGGATCTTTACACTTTGCACTCAAGATGGAAGTTAAAGTCTCCCAAAATTGTAAAGCTTGCACAACGAAGTACAAGAGAAGATAGTGTGCCTTCCAGAGATATTAAAGAAGTCGGGTCTGGGCCTGGGGGGGCGATATATTAGGCCACCTACAAAGACAAAGGGGCATATTATCAAGGGACATAACGCTGCTTTTTCGGCACATAGTGCCGAAAAAGCGGCAATTTTTTTATCGCACAATCATCAAGGAGGTGCTAACATGCATTAGTGCATGTTAGCTGCCGTTTCCGTGACGCTTTGCATCTTAGCGATATACATCGCTAATTAGATGCAAAGTAGGCGTTCCTGCCAAGAAACAACATGACAGATGTCGCTAACACAACATCCCAGTATTTACAACGCGATTAAGAAGGCCGCGCAAACTGCGGTTATCGCCGGATTCTTACGTCTGCTTGAAAGTTGACTTAGCCATGTTTTGTATGTATTGTATTTTATTGTATTGGTTCTTATGTAGCGCTGCTGTCACCCCACGGGTATCCTGGCGCTCTGATATAGACATGTATTACCGGTGCTGAGGGATTAAACAGGGCAGAGAGGATCAGGCTTTCGGGAAGAGCCATGTTTTAAGGCTCTTTCTGAAATCAGTTAGAGAATCGATCTGTCTGATCCTCTGTGGTAGCTCATTCCATATCCGAGCGCCCGCCACGCTAAAAGCCCTCCCGCCCATCTTCGATCATTTAAATCTGGGAATTACCAGCAGATTGGCGCTGGAAGACCGGAGCTGTCTCTGAGGGAGATACCAGGTGAACCTTTCCTGGAGAGGGATCGGGCCCGTCCCATGTGTTGCTCTGTACACCAGACAAAGCGTTTTTAAGAGGACCCTTTCCCTGATTGGTAGCCAGTGAAGCTCTCTCAGGGCCTGAGTAGAGGATGAATCACGCCTCCGATTTAACACCAGTTTAGCCGCGGCCGACTGGACTCGTTGCAGCCCCTGAAAGATGTATTGAGGGGCCCCTAAATACAAGGAATTACAGTAGTCCATTCTACGCAACACTGTGCTGCTTACAATCAGGGGGCGCATATCCTTCGGTAGAATCGGAAGAATCCGGCGCAGCATGCGCAGTAGCCCAAAGCATACACTGACTGTCTTGTTTGCCTGCGATTCCATTTGAAGGTTTTTGTCTATTAGGACCCCCAGATTACGTATTGTATTGGCCGGGGCCAGCAGGTACTCCTCAGGGGTAAGCCTGAACTCCACCGGTGTATGCAGGGGCAGCCTTGCCGGTGAGTAATACAATACCTCGGTCTTCCCTCCATTGAACTGTAAGGAATTTCTCCGCAGCCAATCTGTGGTCTGACGCATGCACTCTTGGAATTGTTCCATAGGGACTGCCTGTTTTCCCTCCATGGAAAATGCCAGTTGCGTATCATCTGCGTAATTGACCAGGTCGACCCCAAACGCTTTAATAATAGAGAAGAGTGGTTGTAGATAAATGTTAAAGAGGATGGGGCTGATACTGGAGCCCTGCGGTACTCCATAGACTATGGGTGATTTTCAAGATGTAAATGGTCCTAGAGTTACCATCTGTTGTCTCCCTGTCAAGTAAGACCGCAGCCACTGCAGTGCCCGTCCTTTTACCCCTATTCCCTCCAGTCTCTCAAGCAGAATTGATTGACTCACTGTGTCGAATGCGGCCGACATATCGAGGAGCAACAAAACCGTGGCTCTCCCGTTGTCGCCCGCATCCGTAAGTTGTCCATCATAGTTGACAGGGCTGACTCTGTCCCGTGTCCGGGTCGGAATCCAAACTGATCCTTGTCCAGCAAATGATGTTCCTCCAAATAATCTGATAAGGATCTACTTACAACCTTTTCCAAAATTTTGATTGGAAAAGGGAGGAGGGAGATTGGCCGAAAATTGGCCGGGTTGGTCGGGTCCAAGGAGGGCTTCTTGATTAAAGGTGACACCACCGCCTGCTTCCATCCCTTCAGGACTATACCTTTTTCCAAAGAGTGGTTGCATATCTGACATAGCCAGGGAAGAGTCAAGTGGCCATATGTCTTCCATACTTTTTGGGGCAGGGGGTCAAGAGGCGAGCCCGAAGATATACTATGCACCATAGTGTTAAAAGTGAGATCTGTGAGGGTGGGAAAACTATCCAAGAAGCATAGTTGACCCGGATCCCCTTCAGTTTCCTCTGTAGCATGGTCCTGGGTGGCAGTTTCGTTGTCCTTAAAGGAGCCAACAATCTTTGCCACTTTTTCCACGAAATGGGAAGCAATCTCATCGCATAACTTCTGTGAGGCCTCCACTTTATTTTCTAAACAAGTTGGAGCCGAGATATCTCTAACAATCTTGAAGAGTTCTTTAGTCCCATTAGACGCTTGTACAATGGCATTGGCATAGGAGTTGGCTTTACTTTCTAGAATGAGCATTTTATACTTGGTCTGTGCCGTCCTTAACTCTAACTTATCCCCCTCTAGATACCCCTTCCTCCATTTCCTTTCAGCCTTTTTGCACCGTAGACGTGACTGTTTCAGTTCGTCTTTATACCAAGGTGCAGAGATTTTATTTCTAGTTCTTATTTTCCTCAATGGAATTAGTTGATCCAAAGCATCGGTAATATACTCCTGATAAATGGTGTAGTTTTCCTCTACCGTGCTAGATGCGCAGAAGGAGTTCACTATAGGTGGTGTTAGGAGGACACCCGTCCTGCCCAGTTTTGCCCAATCCCTACCCCTCCGAAAGGTCGCGGAGGTTTTGGCTTGGTCTCTTCAACCAGCTAACAAAATTTTGAAGTGGATTAGGTAGTGATCTGTCCAATTTCGGGGTACAATATTTAATATCTTAACTTCTAACTCATTTGCAAACAGGAGGTCGAGAATGATGGGTCGGGGAGGTAACTAACTAATTGTTGAAGGTTGAAGTTGGTGCAAATGCATTTCAGATCTCTCAAATAGTTACCCATGTTTGCATTCTCCCACAGATTGAAGTCGCCCAGGATAATCATTTTGGAGTGTATTAGGGATAGGTTGGCGATGGTGTCCAAAAAGGACTGATACATGATGGTGCTGCCTGGGGGACGGTAACAAACCAAACCCGTGTAAAGACTGCCTTTAGCTTCCTGCAACGAGAATCCCATAAATTCAATCCCGTCTACCTCGTCCACCTGCAGGAGAGCATACTTGAGTTCTTCCCTAAATATCACTCCCACCCCTCCCCTTTTACCCTCTTTCCTTGGGTTATGTAAAATTTTAAATCCATCAGGGCAGGCGAAACCTATTTCAATAACGGACTCCGCTCTAATCCAGGTTTCATGTGTTCAATCAACAAAGCTATTTCCGTGTGGTGCTTTACTAGCGACCGACTGTTAATCAGCCCGCAGTTCAAGCTGTTAGATGTTTTAGTACACATATTTCCCGCGGTAAATCCATGGTAGACATCATCTGCATTAGTATCAGTGTCTACCCTTTTACCGATATCCACAAGCTGTTCTCTTGTGTAAGTGCGGCGTGCCTCGCTGATTGAACAGGCAGCATGGACAGCACCGAGCACGTCCGGCGCGCCATCAGCGCGCCCACTGTGCGCGCGTGCGCTGCACGCTTGCATTGCCCCGAATAAGTAGGCAGCCGGCGTATTCCCTGACCACTAGTGCGCTCACCAGTATTGCGCCATAGTGTGTCGCAACTACCCCCAAGATGGGGCTCGATAAAGAGTGTGGAGAAGCCCCGCTCAAACGGCAGGTGAGCACATTCGATTTAAGTGCGGGTATGCGGAGGGTACTGCTGGAACAATTAAAATCAAGCAATTAAAAGACCTTAGTCAACAGATAGCAGCAAAACGAATTCCAGCCACTGATTGCCTGGGAGGTGGATCGTCTGGTTACGTCCACACTCCCCTATTATCAAGCTTTTCATTAGCATGTGAAATCATCACCGGATTTCACACGCTAATGAGGATTATCGCCGTCTATCGCTGGTTTGTACATCGCCTGTTAGCAGAGCGTTGTAAATACGCCGCTAACACAGCGCTATAAATCAGCGATAGACGGCGATAATCAAATCTGCGCTAAGCGCGATTTGTGATATTTACCGCTACCCATTGATAATATGCCCCAAAGAAGGGCTAATCTGGAAGCAAAATCCAGGGCCGGAACCGAACCCGGCCCTGGCAAACTGCTCGGCCGGCCCCCCTAGAGGGATGGGAAGTGCAGCCGAGCTGTTTGCGAGGGCCCAAACTCTGTGCTCCTTTCAAGGGACCCAAGTCAGCAGTTTCACATTGAAGGGCATCATAAAAAAAATAATTGCCAAGCCACCTCCACGAGTCCCTACTCTGTCTGCCTGAGAGTGGTATAACCAGCGGGTAGGTAGGGTAAGAGCAATGTCAGGATTATACCACTCTTCGATAGAGACGAAATCTAGCTGAAGGTCAGTAATCAAATTCAATAAAAATACATTGACAACAATGTATAACAGAAAAGTGCAATGAAAATGCATTTTAAGTTAGATAACTTCATAATGTTTGGTACCTGACTATTTTTGTAATTCATTTTACGCTCAGGAATTCTGTGCGGTGCAAACTCTTCATCCACACTAGCATTAATTTGCAAAATGAAAATTAATTATTACTTTTCCATCATTTTTCACGTTTTGTTGTATTTAATATCATACTTTTAAAGATCTATGATGCAACTCTAACAGTCTATTGAGGATTTCAGAAAGCAGACGCTTTCTGTTGTGCAGGAAATATTTTAACACAATGCTGCCATCTATTGGCAGTAAAGGTTAAAAGTTTTTAGTCTTTATTTATTCCTCAACTTAATATTCACAATATTATAATTATAAAAACTCAATAAGAAGTGCAAAAAAATTCTATTTTCGAAATGAGGTAGTAAAAAAATATTTGCAAAAGGATCATCTGAAAACAGAAATCTTTTTCTACTGATCATTTAAATGCGTTGCAAATGTGGGATGATGTAAATGGCATACTACATAAAAAAATAGTTGTAAATGCCGGTCCATGTTAATGATCCGTAATAACGGTAAAATACCGCCTGCACCATCTCACAAACAGTCTGACATATAGTAATGCCTTATAAAACTTCACCAACGCAAAGACGGACGGCAGCTCTGGATTACTTTGTTCACCAAAGCAAAGGCAACCGTTACTGAGTGGCTGCTCTAGTCTTTCTCAACTAATGTATAATGGCCGGGTCTATATTTTGCCACTTATCAGCACACATGACAAGTATTACCATAATCTTCAAATCTAGATTTTAGCTGCAACATCATGGTTAACTTACATCAAGCTCCTCAAACATGGAGTGGAGAAGTGTGGCTCAATGGTTAGAGCGGCAGACCTTGATGCAGAGCACTGGTCCAGGACCAGGGTTTGATTCCCGTCGCGGCAGGGTCTCGGGCTATAAATTCCGCGGACCGGATATTCTTGCCTCAGTGCCTATTCGAATCTTGGGTCCCACGCTGCAACTCTGGGCAATAGCTTGCTTAATCTCCACAACGGCCTCCACAACGGCCCCAACAGCGCTGGGATGCCTGGTGGACACCTCACACGGAAAGCCAGGAAGTGTTACTTCTGCGGTATGAGTACAGCGCTGAGATACCCGTAGTGGTCATCGGCACTATATAAATACCTATACATTTACATGCCTACAAAGCTCTCCACAACGCAGGACCAGAATATCTGAACCACAGCCTCGTATTCCACATACCGACAGACAACTCCGCTCTGCCCAACTCTCCCTGGCCTCTGTCCCACGGATCCAAAAAAACTGAACCGAAGAAAGATCCTTCTCCTACCTCGCTGCCAAGACCTGAAACACCCTGCCCCTCCACCTCAGCCAATCTGCGTCGTTGACCCATTTCAGGAAGGGCCTCAAGACCTGGCTTTTCGACTGAACCTCCACACCATATGGATGTGCAGCCTTCCCCCCCTCAGCGCCTTGATGATTATTGATTGAAAGTGAGAGGTGGGTCCACATAGAGGTGTTTTAGCAGAAGTGAAACAGGCAGACTGAAAAAGAGTGGGGGACGAAGCCTATATAAAAAGTCTACCAGGGCTTTTTCATGACCCCATTCTGACAGCTGCCCAGATGCAGAACAGATGAGTGCATTAGTTTTTTCCCTACCACACAACAGCTTATATATTAACTTTTAAAATCTCAAAGTTAAACATAGCCAGACTGGGGAACCAAACCCATCCCTAGCAAAAGTGCTAGAACTAGGATCACTCCCTTAATCTCCTTGTGTAATCTCTTTCCATATATCTATCCATCCATTCTCACTCTCCTTCTCTATTTTATCTCCTTTCTGATCACTTTCTCTCCATCTTTCACCTCCATCCCTCTCTTTGGGGCATATTAGCAAGGGCTGGCGATATAATTATCGCCGCTTTAGCGTCCGTTTTTGGGCGAAAAGCGGAGATAATTATATCGCAATATCATCAAGGACACGCTAGCGCGTGTTTCCTTGATGTAGAGCCCGTTTTTTCACAGCCTCGCCTCGCATCGCTAATGAGATGCAAAAGAGTCGTGGCTGTGAAAACAACACATGTTAATATCGTGAAGGCAGCTTCGCGATATTAACAAGGAGGTGCAGAGATAAAAAAAATCGCGCTACCTCAGCCTTAACTCAGGAATTTAACACCTGTTAATTTCCTGACTAAGGCATACTTTTAATGGGATATGGATTATGCTGATAGGACCACAGGGTCCTATCAGTAATGATATCGCTGTTTTCAATGGAACATCTCTGGAAAACCAGCGATGTTCCATTGAAAACACCGCTATCGCTGAAATATTATCGCCACAGTGCTATGCATTGTAAATATAGTGTTATTATGGCGATAATATTCAGCGATAGCTGGCGATAAAATTTCTATCGCTATGAACGGCCAGCGATAATTATCGCTGGCTGTTGATAATATGCCCCTTTGTCTCTCTTGAAGCCTCCCATTGCCTGCTTCAGTTAACCTAGAGAGCTGGGGAAAGTGATAGAGGCACCAGGAGTGGCCATGGCTTTCAAAACTGGCCTCCAAGAACTCCAACCAATCGGAGAAAAGCCTGGTGGAGCAAAAGACTTGTTCAGCGCTGAAGTTAGAATACAAGCCAAGACAGCAAAGCTCGGATACTGAGGGGAAGATTTACTAAGATTTTACACATGTTTGCATTACAAAAGTGATGCATATCGGCGCAAAATATTTTTTTCCGATTTACTTTCCAGCACTGGAAATAACATGAAAGTAATGCAAAGCAGCACATAGCATGGCTTTGCATTATTTAGCGACATGGGGGTGTACCATGGATGAAGCATGGGAGTTAGCATGCAACCATCCAAGGTTTCTGACACTAACACCTATTTACTAAAAGACAGGGGGGCATATCAGCAACAACCGGCGATAATTATCGCTAAGCACACTTAGCGCTAGGATAATTATCTCCGGCTAGCGTGAATTTTTATCACTGAGATAGCGTGCTATTAACAATGCTTATCTCAAAAGCGATGAAAATCCTAGCGCTAACTGCCAAACGTGAGATTATCGCTGGAAACCCAGCGATAATCTCACGAAGTTTGGCGTTAGCTTGATGATAGGGCCTCACATACTTAGCCATGATATCCTCCTTCCATAGGATATCATGGCTAAGTCAGTCCTGAAGCAGGTGTAAGGAAAGTAGCGATAACAGGGGTTATCGCTACTTTTCTTGCCGCTATGCTTCATAGCGTGGGGCTTGATGATAGGAGAAATGTTGCTTAGCGACATTTCTCCAGTCATGTCAGGTCAGGAACGCCCACTTTGCATCTCATTAGAGATGCAAAGATGGGCGTTAAGAATTTGTGTGCTAATGCAAGGTTTCACGCGATAGCGTGACCTTGCTGATTAGGCAATAAAATTATCGCCGCTTTTCGGCCGAAAACGGCCGCAAAAGTGGCGATAATTTCCTATCGCCGCCTTGTAGATATGCCCCAGGGTTTGGGAAACTACACACTTTTGAAGCAGGCATAAAGAAGGAAAAATGCTTTCATTTCTCCTTTCCTTTCCGACATTGTATATGTGCTGCACTTTACAGCACATATACAAAAGAGGGAAAAGGGTTAAAGTCAGTCTGCACATAGTATTTTCTACTGGAAGGTTATCCTTCCTGTGCAAAACCAGTGCTAGATTCACAGAGACACCCTTGCACTATGGTACACAGGTGTCTCAGTAGTGCACAGCACCTAATTTCAGTTCCGGCGCAAAGGAGAGGGGAGGATAGGGCCATATTTCTGCAACTATGTGCTCTCTTGCCCTCTTCTTTTCACGCAGCACAGCATTTGCGGCTGCTCCACTGTGCTGCGTGAGTAAGTGGTACATCTGTCCCACAGAGTCGTAATTGCATCTCGCTGTTTCCACGCTGTGCTGTCTGCAGTTTATACACTTTCTGGTAGATTTCCCAAATAATGTGTGCACTGTAGACAGCGCAATTTCTGGACAAATAAATGCATAAATCCATTCTGCGTCTGCATCGTGCCCAGAACGAGATCATGAGAGATACAGAACCATGTTTGGATTTGGTGCTAAAAGTAACTCAGGAATATGGCTACATGTCACCCTCCTAACTGTGCAGAGTGTGTGTAGCAGGTGGGTCTGAGCTTCACCAGCAGGATTGTTTAGCAAGTGAATCTGAGTCCCTCCAGCTGGATTGGAGCCAATTATGCATGTGTTGGTAAACAAATTGTGGGGCACATATTCTCCTTTCCAGAGGAGAACAGCAATCAAAACAACTGGGCTGCATTGCGCTAGGGGAGGAGAGCATCCAGGAGCCATACCCACTAAGAAATAGCACTGCTGCTCTTTTACCCATAGCAGGTGCACAATTAGGCTGCTCACTGCCACCCACACACCTTTGCACCATAGGGCAGGAGTGCATGGATGAAATCTAGCTCAGGGTTTGTGTTGGGAGAGTATCCTTCCAGTACACAAAATAAAAAAAATGCTTACAAAAAAATTACAAAGTTTCCATACATTGGATGCGTGCTGTACAGTGCAGCACACATCCAATACTTGAAAAGTTAGGAGAATGCATTCATTTATACTTATTACAATTTGCCTCGAGGAAGCTTTATTTTCTAGTGAAATGCCCTGGCTACCATTTTTAGTAGAGAGGTTTTGCATCAAAAACCATTGATGGTAACGTGAGAATGGCTATCCATGGAACGTCCTCATGATGCAAAGTAATGCCAAGTAGCACAAACACGTATTTGTGTTACTTTACATGCTACAGACCAGTATAAATAAAGTTTTGCACTGGAAAGTAAATACTTTATTAACCGTTTGTGCAGGTTTAAATAGCTTTTTGAGACTGCACGGGCATAAAGTGTTAATAAATCTGCCCCTGTGTGCTCTCTCTGGACAGTTTGCTAGGAGGGGTAAACTGATAACCCCTCTGCTCCTTCAGCCCTAAAAGCAGTCCCATGATCCGCAGCCTACCAGGGGTATTCCATATGTCTCTTATGACCAAGCCAGCATTTACTCTATCAAGATACAGATTTTCTTAGTTTGAGATGGTCATGGCCATGCTATGTTTATAGTTTTTTAATCTGGTTTTCCTGGAGCTTTATTTTTCCCTATGCTATCTGTGCCAGGGGACCTGGAGTGTCTTCCTTCTAAGTGTGATATATTTACAGCCAAGAAGTTCTATTAAGTTTAGAAAAAAGAAAAGCAAAAGCAAAAATAGTTTCACCAGAGTACAGACATATTTAGCAGAATGCCTTTGAGACACCATTCTAGCCGACATATTAGCCAGGCTGGTCTTTTTAGTTAATAACAAGGTCATACAGTGTACCAAGATGTAAAGTATTGGAGAAGTGCAATTTAAACTCCATCAGTTACACCTCATCAATGTGCAATTTGCATTTATATTTGACATTACATCTACTGTCTGCCTTAATAATATTAACGTGTGTGGACATATTGCGAGAAGTTGGCCTAGTATATGCTGCCCACTAGTTAAAGTGGGCACCTTGCACCAGTCCAATCGACCCTTATTAATGATTAGGTTAAAGACAACCTTTATTGAAAGCTATCCTAGTGGTAGCTATGGAGAGCAGCCTTCAGGCTAAGTCTCGAAGGAATGTAAAGCAACTTGGTTTACCAGATCATAACCTCCTGAATGACCAAATGAAAGGAGAACCACACAAGGAATATATAAAATATATGTATTTATTACTAAACACTCTCTACTAACCTCTTTATGAGATTAGAGAACAAGGCACACAATATTAAAGCACGAGAACGACAGTAAATAGCACAATACACAGCAGGCTTCAGGGGGAGACCAAACCATATACTAAGAAAGTGGTATAACAACCACGACTTGACTAGACACAGTGCCTAGAGCACGTAGAATTGCTGGGATCCCAAGGAACCACCCAAGGTAGTGACACAGGGGACCCACGGAGGACGTGTGCAGTGTGAGAACCCAGCCGCTAGCTCCGTACAACTCTATGGGAAAGTCACGGTTGGAATTTGAAAGATTAAGGACACTTGGGAGAGGACTTCAAGCAAACCCTTTGGAACATAGAAGGTTCTAAGGCCTGCACCCTTGAGAGTATCGAGGTACCCGTGTTACCTATCCCAGGAGAGCTGGGTGCATAGGGGTCAAGTGGTGCCGGAAAAGCTCGTTGATTTCAATGGTGTGATGCGAAAAAGTGCTGCTGCCAGGAAGATGAGAAGTGTCCAGTGTGATCCAAACCTGGATCAGAGCTGAGAAGAACCTGAAAGCAGAGGGGAGAGAGTCTGGGTCACTTCACAGTTACCAGGGGCACGATAGACGCATGCCCACCGATGTCGGGTGTTTTAGGTAAGAAGAGGTGAAGCTTGACTCTGCAGCCACGGATCCCAGGAGATGTCGATGATGACCAAAATCCTCAGGTGTGCTGTCCCACAAAGGATGTCGAGTGCTGGGGGGCCAGTGTCTGGATTGAACACCAACAAGCCTTGGCAACTGCAACCCATGCGGTCAGAGAAAAGATGCTTCGGTGAGGACCAGCAAGATCCTGGGGACTCCCCAAGCAATGGAGAGTCAGGGCACGTCTGGAGCAATCAGGAAAGCCCAATGAAAGTTAAAGTTCCCTTCTCAGGGACCCACAGGTGGACGGACCAGGAATCGCGAAGGGACCTACAGCTGAATCACAAAATACCAGCCCATGGAACACTCATGGAATGTAGGCCAGAAATCTTCAGTGGAAATACTGCTCGGGGTCTGGACTGCAAGTAGCCCAAAGCACAGCCTCAGAAATTTCCGAAAAGCATATGCTGCTGCAAATGGACACGGTGCATAGGGGTAAGGGTTGCACGGTCCCCAGGAGGGCTGCAGGTCTCAGGATTGCTGAGAGCACTAGTCAACCTCAGGGAAACTTGGGAACCTACCTCCTGTGTTGTCGAAATCTTCAGACTCCTCAAGAGCTTGGGAGATGCAAACCGGTCAGATGCGTTTAAGGTGCCTGCCTTGCAGGGGAGTCACTCCTTTACTTCAAGGGAGATTCTTCAGTCATCCAGCGTAGTGTAGATAGTTGAAGTACTTGGTTTCTGTAGCAGAGTTTTGTCCAGGTAAATCAAAAGTCCTGTAGTCAGGGGTTCCTACTTTATACCCAAGGAAGGGGTGGGACAAACTCTGAGGACCCACCTATGGGAGGGTCAGGACAGAGGGATGGCTAAACCCATGTCCTTTGTCCAGTTTCACACCAGAGCATGAGCAAATGGCTCCTGCAACCGGTTTGAGCTGGACTATGCACAGGGACACCAAATGTGCCCCAAGTGCAGACATCAAAGTCCTCTCAGAGTGCACCCACCCAGCCCCAATACACTAAAGCCTGTCTGGGAGGTGGCCACACCTCCCTGTGACAGCAAACTTATTGCCCATCCTTCCCCTGCCGGAGTTTCGGCCAGCAGCAGGAGGGCAGACTCGTGTCTGTGGCTGGCAGCATCCATTTTGTGATGCCAGGGTTCTGTGAAGCTGGTACCTGGTGTACAGGTGTTGTCATATTTCTCCCTCTAGGAGGGTGGAATCATACCTCCCACACCAGTTACTGGTGTGGAGGTATGATTCCAAGGTGTTTGACAACAAACACAACATGTTTCCATGCAGCCATTTTAAAGTTAGCATTTACAGCGAGGATATAATACACTTAAGTATATATGGTTGACTGCATCACAAACATCCCCGAAATATAGGTTCCGAAGGCTGCAGAGGGGCTCTGCTCATGCAGGTGCACCCTCTCACATGAAACCCAGCACCCTGCCTTCAGGATTGATAAGGCCTGCCATAGGGGTGACTGATAGGTTTATATGTGCAGTGATATGGAGTAGATATAGTAAACCTATATCTAAGTAAGAGGTGCATGCACCACCTTACACAGGCTGCTGTAGAAGACCTGTTCTGTCCTTTTGAATGGTCTCCCAGGGGTGGCATAATACATGCTGCAGCGCCTGAGAGGCCTCTGGGGTACCTATGCCCTGGGTACATAGTATACCATATACTAGGGACTGATAAGGGTACCCCAGAATCCAATCTGGAGTGTACCTAAAGTACATGAACAACCAATTTAGGGAGAAAGCAGATAGACTGGGGTCCTTATTAGCAGGATCCCAGTCAAACTAAGTTGAAAACCAGCAAAACACCAGGAAAAAAGTGGGGGTAACCATGCAGTCAGATTCCACCTTCCTACACATATAAACACATTAATGAAATGTAACCACTGAGAAACTGAAGTTTATAAACATGTGCACTAATGTTCAGTCAAACATGCACGTTGCAGTTATACTTTAAGTCACATTTGCATATATTCTGAAAGTCATAATTGAAAGAGTAATCATATATGTTTTTATTCACATTTGCATTTGTTCTTGATTTACATGTGCACAAGTATAACCATGTGTATGAAGTGCACATTGAAATATTAAGCAAAGTTAGCATGACTAAAGGCCCTGGTATTTTGAAAAATGCATTGCTTGGTTAGCGTGTTCTTTCTTTTGTAGGTGTGTTTTCAAGGTTTCATTAGCTAGAGAAAAGGAATATTGTTCTCTGTTTTCGTTTCTTGATAGTAAGGTCTGAGAAAAGAAATGTTGGCAAGAAACAAGAAGACTTAATGAGCAGATGAAGCTGCCTATTAATTGCATATCAGGAACTGAGGGATGTTCAAGGTTGCAGCAACTGTTCAAGTTCTGTAGGATGAGAAAATCTGGAAATGTTGCAATGCACAACCTGAGGATGGAAACGATTGGTTCTTAGTTGGGTGGGAAGAGATACAATTGTTGCTGAAGTCTTTGTTGTTTTAATTAGCGTTTACACTGTTAGAAGTTAGAGCAGATTCCCTTAGACCTTGAGGGATCCAGACTTCTCTGCTGCCTTTATTCTTGCAAGTGTGAAGCTTTATGCTAAACACTTATTCCAATTTTGGGAGTCTTCTACTGGAGTCTTCACTATGCTGACACCTTCCTGCATTTCCGTACTCCCTTGAGACCCTATTTACTAACCATCCTGATTCTAGATATAGAACCTCGATTAGAAAACTTTAGAACTATTCATGTTTGAGTGAGGAATCGGAGTTTCATTAAGGAACACCTATTTCTAATTCTCTCTTCCTGCATTACTGTGGCTGTGATTAATTTATATCTTATCTTATTGAGACTGAACCAATTGCAATAATTCAGTTTACCAGCTGTAATCCTGTATCATTTTAATATTTGCCTGACATGCATATATATTGGATTGACCATTAATTGGAAATAAAAGTACTCAATTTATTAATTCCTGGTTCTTATTGTGAGTCCAAATGAGCTTCAGGAAATATGAATTGTTTTATCATTGCTAACTCCCTTTGCGTCTCAGTCAACATAAAAAGATCCATCAGATTAAGGATTGTAAATCATACTTTTGCACACTCTCAGTTAGTAGCTTGTCGGTTGCTTTAGCTATTGAGACAGAGGGATTTACTGTATCCTTGTGAGAGCCCAGTCTTGTCCAAACCCAGTCCAGACCCCAAAGAACATGTCCTGAGTCGGAGGAGCAGCAGTGTTCCAGAAATCTGGAAGAGAGTTGTAATAGAGGAGGAGTTAGTGTCCATAGGTTCACGCATTGCAATTGCTTCTGTCTAGCTTGCGGTGTTTTGCGGAGATAGCGTGGTGTGATGCGGTGATGTTTTAAGTTGTACCTAAGATCTCAGGATAGTATTAAGCTACCAGTGTAGAAAACACTGTATTTCTAATTGTCTCCTAAGTTTTATGGTGATATTCGTGAGATGTCATTGATGGCACAAATAACAGAGGAGCATTTACCTTGGTTCGAGAGTAAGCTGTGGTTGGTGTGGTGGATATTTTTATTCAGCGATGAAGCTACACCAATCCGGGCGAATCCCTGCTGGTCGAGGTTTCACTCGAGAGTAAGTCAGAGTAGGCCGCAGTGTGTCACTCCGGGCCATTTCCTGTGTAATTGAATACTATAGATTCTTTAGTGGAGCACACAAAATTGTTAAATTTAGCTTCACATTGCTGTTTTGCTTGCTTTGCAATGCTCAAGAAAAATTGTAAGCAAGAGTGAGCAGTGCTCTTATTGGGTGTTGACACTGAACGAGAATTGTGGATAAAGAATTATTTCCTGGTTCGAAACCAAGTTCTATTTGTGATTGTTGACGTTATTGTTGTAAAATGAAATTCTTTGGTTCTATAGAAAATCTGATTGGGGAGATGTGAGAATACCTGTTTGAGAGGGGGAAGAGGCACTAACCGAAGATATGGCAGGTCATTATATGGTCATAAATGTGGGCCTTCACACATGTATTTGGCTGAGTCAATGGCATAAAATCACAGAGAAAGAAGGTGCATTGATGTTTCCAAGCTATGGCATATTTAATTTGAGAATCATTGAACATTTTAGAAGGGTATTGTACAAAATGAAGTCGCCTCCTAGGCCTGCTTAGAATAAAACACTTTATATTTGGGAGCATGCCGCTCATCTTAGGCAGAGGGAAAAATATCAGCGAAAGGTCCAAAAGGCAGTGCGTAGCTGTGCTGATGCTCGATGGGATGCAAAATAACAACGATGAAGAACTGATATAATCGAGGGAACTAGACTGTAACCTGCATTGATGAGAGAGGAACCTGAGAAATGAAGGAAAAGAAAGGGAAGAAGAAGGAGGATAACGCAGGAAACACAGAGAGCACAGATGAAGATAGTGATAGTGATTCTAGCTATGATTTCCTGGATATATTGTTAACAAAATGCCCACCTCCATATAATGTGGCCCAACCTATCAATGCCCCAGATGCACTCACTGTCCTGTGCTTCCTTTGTATAAACCCGAGTCGGCAGGAAACATGACCCATATTTTGACAGTCCCTACATCAGCTAATGTTCCTGTGGTTCCAGGATTGGGAGACACTCCTTTATTTCTGACTCAGTTGAATACCCATTGTGTTGCCGGTGCAACATCAACCATGAATCTGTGGAAATGTGAATTTTCATGATCCATTATGTCCCCTATCTTAGACCCCAACGGTTCCATGTATATGTTACAAGTACATGTATGTTCCTTCCAGTTCCAGTTATGAAGACGCAAACACATGTGCGTCCACCGTCACATGTCACCTTTCAGATCCGCCATGAATGGGTCGGATATTCCGTTCCTAAGTACGAAAGGCCACCGACTTTGTATGGCTCAGTTACTCCATTTTGCAGTTCAGGCGAGTAGGCCCTGATTCTGCCATCAAGCCTTTCCCTGCTTTCTACTTCTGACAGCTCCAGCATGAGCTCGCATCTGTATCCATGAACTTTGTTCTACTCCCTGCGCGGCTAACGGTGCCTGACCTCGGCCTGTCTGCCTGCCAACAACTGTATTTCACCTTCAAAGATTATCTGCTTCGCTCCCTGCCCAATGCATTCCTGTCTAGTAGTTTAAGTAAACATTCTGCCAGCTACCAAGCAAAAGGCCCGGCTTCTCTGTCTTTATGCAAGTAATTCATAGCCCTGTTACTATGGAAGATTCCTGCCCTCGAATTCAGTGTAGACACTTAGACGCTTGCACACGCACACACAGTCAGTATAGAATAAGATTCTATCCTAAGAAACCTTCCTTTAGGGATAACATAGTTCTTTAAACATAGGATGTTAGATATGATTTGGGATTAGGTTGACTTGACCCCCCAGACTTCTTGTCTCCACATGTAGAGCTAAATGTCAAGTCCCCTTCACCCCCTAGTTGCACGTCAATCACACGTCATGCTGCTGCGCGCGCATCTCTGCCAAGTATTTCTGCTGACATTGCGAAATTATCTCATAGATCCACCTATATGTGACATCACGACCAATAACGTTTCTTTGTTATTCCCCATTACGCCTCTTTTCATTACGTATGTGTATTCTTATCTGTATTATCAATTGTTACGCCTCTTACATTGGTTTCATTGTAATGCCTTTTCTATAAAAATGCTTACTTGTCAATAATGTATTGCCCTTGCCATTGCCCTTTTGTCTTTCACTTCCTGAACCTTCGTGGTGATGGAACTTGGAATCCCTGATTCGAATCAGCTTTGGAATAAAGCCCATTCCGAACCTCTAATACCACGGATTCTGCCTCTTATTTTACTGAGTTATTTGTATTATCTTTCCGTATCAAATTAAGTCCCGGTAATTAAATTATTTACCACATGAATGGCGCCCGAACAGGGACACTTTCTCATCTCACGCGCCGGTGGTGCGTTGCAGGCCCGGTCTCCTGCCACAGCTGGACGGACAACAACGCGTACCAGCAGGATTTCCTGTATCTCCCTCCGGTCAAGCGGGGGCGACTGAGGCTGCGATCAACACCCAGACGAGGCGGTGAGAAGTGCGAAGTATCCCGACCAGAGCCTAGCTGAGAGAGCAAGATCCGAGGTATGCAGAGGCCCACCAAGTCCCGAGGTTTCAAGTCGAGTCCTGAAGTTTCAAGTCGAGCCCGAAGTTTCAAGTCGAGTCCAGTCCGGTAGTCCGGTCCAGTTCAAGTTCAAGTTCCGTTCCGAGGCCTTCTGTTCCGAGCTACCCGGTGAGTACCATTACCGGGGAGGCGTTTCTGACGTGCACATAGGTTGTGCCGGTCAAGACGGGTTTGGGTACACAAATCCGGTCTGCACTGTTTCAGCAGTGTATCTGTACTGTTTAGCAGTATATCTAGTATGTCAAGTATGCCAAGTAACTAGTTTCCTAATGGCCATCATTGTTGTTCGTTAACTGTTAAAGTGTTAAATGTTAAATGTTAAATGTTTTTAGATACGTTCTGTATATTGTGGGGTGAATGACCGTTCATTATTGTTCATTATTTTTGTTTAGCTGTATTAAGTGTGTTTAAGATCAAGTATCAGATCAGTTCTCAATATGCCGCTCTTTTCAAAGTTAAGACAGATCAAAACTAGAAAAGGGGTACTCGAAGAAGCTGTTCCCATTCCTCCTAGGGACACTCCAGGGTACTTCATGTATCATAAACATGGCCTAGATGCCGTATTATTTCTTGATTTATGGGTAGACTATACCAAGGAATTACCAGAAAATCAGAGATGGCCCGCCGCTGGGACCTGGGATGCAGATTGCATCATGAAAGTAGAGGAAGAATTATGGAAAAAAAAAGCTAGACAATCACAGAAAGATGCCATTGAATTATGGCGTAAAGAATCTTATAGACGTACAGAAAAAGCGCTCAGACTAGAAGAGAAGAGTAAGGAAAATTCAAATAAAGCACAAGAAAATCTCTTAATTGAGGAAGGTACACGAGTAAAGTCAGAACAAGTAGACAGACAAAGAAATGCCCTTCTGAATGGTATGTATCCACTTTTGGCCGAAGGGTTACCTAAGGCTACTCCGGAAATACCAAAAGACTTGCCATCCCCATTGTTTCCGATAAAAGTACATCCCAAAGGGCATCCCCGAACCGCAGAAGATGTTTTCCTTTCTTCATATTTAGACGACGCAGTTCCCGAGTATGCTAACCCCGCACCACATAGAGCGTCTGCCTTGGTTCAACGCCAAGACCCTGTGTCTGTACCTCAGCAATCACAAATTCCGACACAAGTTCCGGCAAGCACATCTGTTTCTACATCTGTTCTCACAGCCGTTTCTACAGCTGTGCCCACACCTATGGTTGCTGTATCAGGTTCAACGAATCCTTTCGCGCCTAGTGCCCCAGATGGGGCTACTGGAGGTGCTACCAGCGTTTATTCTACACCACCCCGAATAAGTAAACTTACTTTTCAAGAATCAGCACATCCACGTACGCCCAAACTTATAAATTCCCGCACGCTTAAGGAACTTCTTGTAGATTGTAGATATGACCCTGTGCCCGGCAAAGAGGACGAAATGATCTTGGCATCATTACGTATCCGACGAGCTGCGATGTATTTAGGGAAACTACCAGGAATGACTATGCACCTAGATAATATATATCATTTTGTCCAAACAGGGCGAGGTTTTGAATGTATTAACAGAGCTATGGAATATCAGAAAGTAGAGATACAAGGGGAACTGTTACGATTCCTCATAAATTGTGTGATCAGAAATCAAGACCGACCGGGGGTAGATCCGGAAGCAATGAAAATTCTTACAAGATGGAGTCAGAATATATCAGAGGGGAAACATGATAGGCAATCATGTATAGCAGCCATGTGTCGAAAGATCCGCAAAGAAATAGAACGAATACACGAAGAGAGATTAGAGATAGACGAGCCTGAACCAGACAGAACAGACGAGGAAGAGACAGGACCACCAACAGGATACGTAGACACGGTGGCTTATGTAGGTAGAGGAAGATTCTCTAATAAGACTAGATGCTATAATGATTCTATACGTCCAACACGTCCAGAAAGTAGCAGACATTACCAAACCCCTATAATAAATATAAGATCTCCCGAACATTTATTCCAAGCCGCTGACAACCTACTTCGAGAACGAAGAGGATGTCATATACTTGATTCATTGGACGAACAAGAATTAGCCAGATCAGCCGTACTATGGGCTGACAGTCCCGGAAAATACAGTGATGATACACTAGCACACACGTTTTTAAACCTTACCCCAGACGAACAGCGTTTAGCTGGTATATACATGATTCAACATCTCCTTATATTATATAAAAGCCAACACTCTGATCCTGGTCCTTTACCTGATATATTGACTGAATTACTCACGAATAAATGGAGAGGTTCAGGTACTAATTTAATCAAAGAAATACTAGAATTCAGAAACCAGTATATTCTTTTTGTATGTCCAGAACATGTCTCACTACCCATCAAGGAAAGAACGACGTATTATATGGATAGACAGAACCCCTTACGCGAAGTACACCCAATAAAGGGTGAAGACAACCAGTTTAAACGTGTATTTGTATACGCACCCATATCTAAAATAGAATTATTAGAAATGAAGAAGGTGGTACCCAGTCATGATAAAGACCCAGCGGGTTTCCACCGGGAAATTAAAGACATGTTGCTCATGGGAGAGTATACCTACCCCGACATTATGAAAATATTAAAGGTTCTAATGCCAGCTGGCATTTACGAGAAACTCAAAGAAAAAGATTGGGAGGTGGGAGACCAAAAGATAGATTGGACAGCATTAGAAACCGAAGAGAGAGCCCGAGGTCCTGGTTCAGGGCTTGGGCCAAAGACTAAAACACTACCAGGTTTACTAGTACAGGTATTGCCACGTTTATTAACTACGAAAAAGGAAGACTGGGGTGCAATCTCAGCCTGTAAACAAAAGCAAGATGAAGACACTAGTGATTTTTATGTCCGATTCGAAAAATGTTTTGGTATAAATAGTGGTATAAAAGCAAATAGCGAATCATACCCACATCTGTTTGTGACAAAGTTAGTTGAAAACTCCCTGCCTCAAGTTAAGAATAGAGTATTGAAATTTGAGAGTACCTGGCAAGGTAACACTCCGTCACAAATGTTACAAATGTTACAGTACCATCACAATAGAATTAGGGAAGAACAAGAACATGAACAAAGACGAATGAAAGACACGAAAATGAAAATGTTAGTCTCCCAGACAGTTCCAGCTGACGGTCATAAAAAGGGTATGACACAGTCCAGTGACTCAGCAGGTCCTGTGAAAGGGACATGCAACTATTGTAAACAACCAGGTCATTATGTACACGATTGTACAGTCTTAAAATACAATATTGCCAGAGGTGCAACAAAGGAAAGACCACGTCCGCTTAGACAGGATCAGAACCAACAAGGAGCCCTGCAACATGCACAACCCATGCCAGCTCCGCAACAATCCATGCCAGCTCCGCAACACTCTATGCCGGCTGCACCACTGCAACCTATTGCTACTACACAATCAACGACACGACAGATGTATCAGACCGCACAGTATGATTATCCTGATTATTTATTTATTTATTTATTTTTGAGATTTTTATTGCGCAAACAATTACCCGGAGGTGTCTCGGCGCATGTGTGAGCTAGCAGGATCATAATAGTAGAGTTCACTGATCAAACAGCCATGTCTTTACGAGCCTCCGAAAGCTCATCAGGTTGGGGGCGTTTTTGATATTTAGTGGGAGAAGGTTCCAGAGTCTTGGTGCAGCCACTAAAAAGCGACGATCTCCCCAGGTTGCCGTTCTGGTGCGAGGTACGGGCAGAAGGCAAGTGTTAGCCGATCTCAGCAATCTTTTGGGGGTATACAGCTGGAGTGCCTCAGTCAAGAATTTAGGTCCTGTGCCATGCATGGCCTTGTAGGCAATGCAAAGGGCCTTAAACTTAATACGGCTCTCTACTCTGAGCCAGTGAAGCTGGCGGATGGCTAGGGTGGTAGGCTGGCGGTGAGGGATGTTTAGAAGAGTTCTGGCAGCCGCATTCTGTACAGACTGTAGTTTTGACAGCACTGATTTCTGGGTGTTGAGGAAGAGGGCATTTCCATAGTCCATTTTGGAAAATACCAGAGTGGTAACTAAAGTCTTCCCAGCAGAGGAGGGAAGATAAGGCAGCAATTTCTTTATTTTCTTTAGCATGAAATGAGCAGAGGAGACAACCTTGTTGACATGAAGGTTGAAGGTTAGTTTGCTGTCGAAGATGACTCCCAAGTTCCTCGCTTTTATCACTGGGACAGGAGGAGAGCCCAGTTGTTTGGGCCACCAGGTGGAGGACCATTCTGGGGCGAGGTTGCCGAAGGTCATAACCTCGGTTTTATCCGAGTTAAGCCTTAGGCAGTTGGAGGACATCCACGTACTGACAGCAAGCATTGCTTCCTGAAAATTAGCTGCCACTGCTGTGCCATTCTTATGGATCGCCAGCACCAGTTGGGTATCGTCTGCGTAGGAAGTTAATCGCACCCCGTAGGCCTTTATTACCCTCGCTAAGTCCGCTACGTAGATGTTAAATAACGTGGGACTTAGCGAGGAACCCTGTGGTACTCCGCATGGTAGTGCAGAGACGGGAGAGTAGAAATTACCCAACTTGACTGTCTGGGTGCGGTCGGCCAGAAAAGATGAAATGAGATTTCTAGCCAGGCCGTCAATCCCCAGAGCTGTGACACGGTCGACCAAAATGGCATGGTCGACCGTGTCAAATGCTGCGGATAGGTCCAGAAGAATTAAGATGGCCATTCCTCCCTGATCCATGATGGTTCTGATTTCATCAGAGGCTTTTATTAGAGCGGTCTCCGTCCCGTGTCCCTTCCTGAAGCCAAACTGCGTTTCGTCTAATAGTTGGTGCGTATCGACGAACTCTGAGAGCTGTGTATTCATCAGAGCTTCGCAGATTTTGGCCGGGAAGGGAAGACAGGCAATAGGTCTATAGCTGACCGGGGCGGAGGGGTCCAGGGAGGGCTTCTTCAGAAGAGGCTTGATCACAGCCTTCTTCCACGGGGCTG
Source organism: Triturus cristatus (assembly GCF_964204655.1). Lineage (NCBI taxonomy): Eukaryota > Metazoa > Chordata > Amphibia > Caudata > Salamandridae > Triturus > Triturus cristatus. Next base: position 723,502,149 of record NC_140591.1, read on the forward strand.
GATAACATCCGGATTGAAAGGCATTGTTGCAGATTTCCATAAGTGGGTGAGAAATCACCTCACTTAGATTAGCCATCACAGAGGGAGGGCATGGATCCAGAGGGGATCCAGACTTGGTGATGGAGATGAGTCTGCTGATTTGGTCTTCTGAGGTGTTAGCAAATAAAGAAAGACGGTCATGATTGATGAGGGGGGGTTCCTTATTGCTGGCAATGGGTCTGGCCCCTGTATCTCCACCAAAGGATGCATAGATATCTGCCACTTTAGTAGTAAAAAAGGTGGACAATGCGTTACAGAACAGTTGGGAGGGTTCTACTCCGAGACCCGATGGAGGTGTAGATAGGGAGTTGACTACTGAAAACAATTCTCTGGCCGAATTCCTAGCATTGTTTATTTGGGTCGAGAAAAAAGTCATCTTCCGAGTAGTGATAGCCTTTTTATATATGGTTAAGGCATCTTTGTAAGATTGCTTGGCAATGGGGCAGTAGGATTTCCTCCAGCGTCTTTCTAAATTCCGACAATGTTGTCGGTGAAGTCTAAGTTCTTCGGTGTACCATGCCGCCGAAGGCGACTTTCTATTAGGTTGGATAGATTTTTCTGGAGCGACCTGGTCAGCAGCATTCCTAATCCAGTCTTGGAAATCAGAGGCTGAGGGGACAGGATTGGATTCTATAGTAGGGGAGGATGATATCAGAATATTTGCCATCTGGGGGATGTCAGCATTCTTCCAGGCACGAATTGCTGCCCTGCTAGGTGGTCTGGAAGCGGGAAGGTTGACTGGGCGTGTGTCAATACCAAATATAATAGCTCTATGGTCAGTCCAGGTAAGGGGTAGAGTGTCTAGTATCGTAATAAGAGGGTTGCTAGTGAACACACCGTCTAGTGTGTGTCCCGCCTGGTGGGTGGGTCCCTTGACCAATTGTTGAAGTCCTAAAGTAAGGAGATCAGCAGTGAGTTGGAAGGTGTCGTGATTTCCCTGCTCTTCCAGAGGGAAATTGAAATCTCCCAATACTGTGTAATCAGCGGAGCCTATAGTGTAGTTATTTAGCTCAAAGAGGGACCCAAGAAAAGAATTCCGAGGTCCAGGAGATCGGTAGAGCAGAGTACCTTTAAAAGTTTGTTTGCAGTTAATGTTGATTGCAAAAGTTGCAGCTTCACAATTAGTGGATAAAATGGGGTCAAGCGTGGTACGATACTGATTCTTATAAATTATAGCAAGACCTCCACCTCTTCCTATTTGTCTGTCATGTCTCACAACGCTATAACCATCCGGGGTGGCCTGACAGAAGTCAGGTCCTGAGCCCGCATCTCCCCAAGTTTCGGTGGCAAAAAGAAAGTCGAGATCGTGAGTAGTTATGAACTCACTGATATCTAGACTATGACAGGGGAGAGAGCGTGTGTTAATTAACGCTGCTCGACATCCCTGGAGAGGGGTGATGGGCAGACTAGAGGGGGCGTCGGCACCTAGCAAAATGGATAAAAAAGGAGTTGGTAATTGATAATTACACCCAGAACAAGGGGCGGGAATAATACCCACGGTGGTAGGAGGAGGCAAGGGAGTACAGTTATGGCTAGGAAGGGCCGGATTGAGCAATCTAAGTAGGGCCGCGGAGTAGCACACAGAAGAGCCAGGGGTCATGGGCCTGGGCCGTGTCCGGTCGCGGACGGGCGCAGACGGGCTTGGCTTAGGCGCGGCTTCGGCGCGCGTCCGGCGCGCCCGCTGCGCCAGCCCGCTGCGCCGTCTAGCCATGACACTGCTAATATAGGGTGTAAGGAGGGCGGGAGGCCGGCGCGACTAGAGCGCAGCCCCAGCCCCAGCCACACCTAAGATGGCGCCCGCCGTCGCTTGCAGCCGATTCAGTAACAACGGCTGGGCGAGGCAGGGATCAACAGAAAGCAGCGTGTGAAGGGTGTCAGTGTACCTCTTCGAATTCCCTTGTTAGCTAAGAAATTTACAGCCCCCCAGCAGAGAAAATGTTAAAACTGATTAAAAAGATTTAAAAAAAACAATTATCAGTCGTAGGTAAAATCGTGAGCACAAATAAATGATCAGCGCTAGCTCGCAGCCCTTGTTCTCACCAGGGAGAGCTAAATGGCAGCGAGGCGGGATTCAATTCCAAGCTAAATAGCTGAGGAGGGCGGGAGGCCGGCGCGACTAGAGCGCAGCCCCAGCCCCAGCCACACCTAAGATGGCGCCCGCCGTCGCTTGCAGCCGATTCAGTAACAACGGCTGGGCGAGGCAGGGATCAACAGAAAGCAGCGTGTGAAGGGTGTCAGTGTACCTCTTCGAATTCCCTTGTTAGCTAAGAAATTTACAGCCCCCCAGCAGAGAAAATGTTAAAACTGATTAAAAAGATTTAAAAAAAACAATTATCAGTCGTAGGTAAAATCGTGAGCACAAATAAATGATCAGCGCTAGCTCGCAGCCCTTGTTCTCACCAGGGAGAGCTAAATGGCCTCATACGGTACTCATGAGACAGCCTAGAGAAGGAAGTTGACTTACCCCTTATCGAGGTCCCTGTAGATCAAGAAGGACCTTATGTACACAGTGAATTATTAGGCCAAGACAGAAAATTTTTACTCGATACAGGGGCAAGCCGAACAACAATAAAACGTAGTGAAGTTCCAGGGGTACCCCTCTCAGGCTCACAGAATATTTCCCTTGGTTTTTCAGGAAAACCTATCATTAACGAAGTATCACAGCCTCTTCCACTTACGATTGGTCCCTTGACACGAACTACAGATTTATTGCTCACTAAATCATGTCCAGAAAACTTGTTAGGTATAAAAACTCTGAAAGCTCTAGGAGCTATAATATGCTGCTCTCCGGAAGGAGTACGATTGTTTTTACGTGATTTCAAAGGGCACTATGTGTCTCGAGACATGGATTCCCGACTGCAGAATTTACCTGTACACTTATGGGCGCAAGGCCCTACAGATGTTGGTTGCATGAACATTACACCATATCAAGTCACACTGAAGACAGGAGTAGTATTACCACGAATCCGACAATACAGGTTACCCCCAGATGCTGTAGTGGCTTTACTGCAAATCATTGACGAGCTTATTGCCCAAGGAGTGGTTGTGGAAACCGACTCCAATGTATGTAATTCTCCGATAATTCCGATTCTTAAACAAACTGATCCAAAGGCTCCGCCAGTATATCGATTAGTTATTGACCTGCGCGAATTAAATAAATGCATTGTGCCACAATTTCCTGTGGTCCCAGATATCTCGTCATTACTGACAGCCATTGATTCCAAAGCAACGTTCTTTACTGTAATTGATCTCAAAAATGCCTTTTTCAGCGTCCCAATAGATCCGGAAAGCCAATACTTGTTCGGATTTAGTTTAAATGGACGAAGTTTTAAATTCACACGCGCACCTCAAGGATTTACAGAAAGCCCCAGCATCTATAGCCAAGCACTGAAACGAGAACTTGACAGTATACACATGCCAGCCAACACTGCACTGTTTCAGTATGTTGATGATCTACTGATCACCGCTCGAAGCGAACTTGAATGTGAAAAAGCATCACTGACGGTTTTACAATTTCTGGCCGACAAGGGGCACAAGGTGTCCCCTTCTAAGCTGCAATTCTGTGTCCAGCGAGTTGTTTACCTTGGTCACTCGCTGTCCAAGGAGGGAAGGCAGCTTACACCCGACCGCATTCAGTTAATAGCTAACATGCCACTACCCAAGACACAAAAGGAGGTGCGGGCTTTTATAGGCCTCACTTCATATTGTAGGCAGTGGATCCCTCAATATGCATTTCTAGCGAAACCACTCATTCAGTTGACAACACAGGAGGCGGCCACATCGACTGTCCTCCCTTGGACCCAGGAACACACACTAGCTTTTGAAAGCTTAAAGACAGTTTTATGTCAAGCACCAGTTTTAGCAACACCATGTTACAGTAAACATTTTACACTCTTTGTTACGGAACGCGAAGGTACTGCCTTGTCGGTACTCACACAGGAACAAGCAGGATCACACAAGCCGTGTGCTTATTTTTCTAGTACATTAGATCCCGTAGCTCAAGCTCTTCCTGCGTGCCTGAAATCAGTGGCAGCAACAGCTTTAGCAATCAGACAAAGTGATGCCATAGTGTTAGGACATCCATTGACAGTACAAGTACCACATGCAGTAGAGGTTCTTCTGAACCGAACGCAAACACAACACTTGACCATAGCAAGACTTACTGGGTACGAATTAACATTGTTTCAGCCACATATAGAGATTAGACGTTGTAAAACATTGAATCCTGCCACACTTTTGCCAGTAAACGGAACAGACCCACTAGCACATGACTGTATTGATGTTATTACTATCACGACGAAACCTAGACAAAACTTGACAGATATCCCATTGTCAGATCCAGACCTAACGTTGTATGTAGATGGTTCATGTATGAGAACAAGTACAGGAGAGTTAGTGGCCGCGTATGCAGTCACAACGGAAACTGAAGTTATTGAAACAAACTGTATTAGCACGTTGTCAGCTCAAGCAGCAGAGCTCATCGCTCTGACACAAGCCTGTATTCAAGCCACAAATAAGAAAGTCAATATATATACAGATTCACGTTATGCATTCGGAGTTGTTCATGACTTCGGCGTGCTGTGGCGAGAGAGAGGTTATTTAACTTCTCACGGTGCCCACATTCAGCACGGACCCCTTATTCATGCCCTATTAGACGCAATTCATCTACCCAAAGCAATATCGATTATGAAATGCAAAGCTCATACGAAAGTTACTGATATCATTTCTCAAGGCAATGATCTAGCTGACAGAACAGCTAAACAGACTGCTCAAATTCACACATCTGACATGACAAAGACTATAGTTCCGACACCAACACATTGCCTGACAGTTAAGGATCCCGCTCTTGATGTAATTGACATACAGACACATGCTACACCAGACGAGATAAAGAAATGGACTGAATCAGGAGGGATCCAAAAGGACCAAGGATGGATGATGAAGGAGAAATCTGTATGGTTTCTTCCTGATTCAATGGTTCAAGTCGTCATAAATACCATACATAGTCCAGCGCATTTAGGAGAGAAAGCTATGCTAGACAGCATTCAACACATTTGGTTCAACAAACATTTACGAGCAGCAGCTAAGCAAAAAGTCCGTACCTGTATGATATGTTGTCAGTTTAATCCAGGTAAAAGCATCCCCGTAGAGCAGGGTGGATTTCAGCCCCCTGATCACCCTTTCGAAGTCCTCCAGATGGATTATATCCAGATGGAACGTTGTCGAGGATTCAAATATGTTCTCGTAGTTGTATGCGCTCTTTCCCGTTGGACAGAGGCGTATCCCGTCTCAGATTACACTGCCCCGACTACTGCCAAACAGTTAGTTCGAGAATTCTTCCCACGGTACGGTTTACCACGTGTCGTCTACTCAGATAACGGCCAGCCGTTCTCATCCGAACTAACGAAACATGTTTCACTTTTGCTAGGATATAAATGGAAGTTTCATTGTGTCCGACACCCCGAGGCAGCAGGTCTCGTGGAACGACATAATCAAACTCTGAAAATCAGATTGTCCAAAATATGTAGAGAGAAAGGTGTCGACTGGGTAGTAGCTCTACCAGTTGCACTCTTTTACATGAGAATGGTAGCACACTCTCGAACAGGGCTATCCCCTTATGAGGTGATCTTTGGCAGACCACCAAATATGTGGGGGACGCCTATACCTCGTAAAATAACTGATGTTGACTGTAATATGCTGACAGATTACCTGGCTTCCTTGATGTCTGCACTACAATCTTGTCGTTCACAGGTAGCTGCAACCTTTCCTGACAACACCGAGGTGAAACCCCATGACGTAGTTCCGGGGGATCTCGTATTTGTGAGGAACTTTGACCGAAAGACTCAGCTGGAGCCTAGGTGGAGGACGCCTCAACTCGTTCTGCTCACTACAAGGACAGCCGTGAAGATCGAGGGCCGCAAGGGCTGGATTCATTCAAGTCATATCAAGAAATTTCATGGACTATCCTCCGATTTAGACATTTTGCCCTGCACTCCCTCACAGACTGATTCAAAACTTCCTTTGGTTGAAAAGACTAAAACCGAACTCTATAAAGTAAAATTGAGGCCTAGAACGTCAGACAATTTGATTGTTTAAGTCCTCTCCAAGGTGAAGCGGTTGAATTTGTCTCTGACATGTATCCTCTAGACCTGAATAGGGAAACCAATGGAAAAATGTTGAAACGACATGCGTATTGCAAATCACTGCGTAGTCATTGTACAGTGACGTTATTAATTTTGTTTTTCTTAAGCCTTTTTATAATCGTTGCAAGTATATTGTTGCACATATATTATCCTATTTCTAAACATGTTTACAATGTTACTGCCGAACATTCTTTTAGTGAATTACCACCGCATGAATTGTCCTATAGAGTTGCGCTGCGCAATAACACTTTCATTAGTATGTTACATCATTCCCATCAGACCAGCAATGCTACCAATTGTTGGATATGTGGCCAACTCCCTCCCTATCAGGATTATAAAGGAGTTTTGCCTCTCTTTCCATATCCATTTACACACAATGGCTCCTGTGGAGCATGGTTCAGTTTAATGAATTCTTTAGATTCAAATTCAGTAGTTTATCAAGACAATTGGGTATGGGGAAACCTGAACCTAGCTTTGCTCAAAGTCTGTTACCCTAACAAGGAGGGACTCCCCAAAAGAACAGGAACTGATCTAGAAAATGAAGTATATGGATTAGGTAATTTTACACTTAATCTCATGATCCTGAACGTTGAATCCGAATCTACACCAATCTTGCCCGCCGTGTCAGTATTCCCAGTAAAAGGGGAATTATGCGTAAGAAAGAATGGTTCCGTACACATGGGCCATAGTAAATGCGCCACTGTGATACGATTCAGTGATCAAGGCAAATCTACATTTAGAGCTTCTCGTCATTCCTACTTTATATGTGGTCATATCGCATATATACGCTTACCTCTAGATTGGGATGGTACCTGTTACATAGCATTCCTTCTGCCACCTGTTTTTCTAGCACCACCTGATTATCATAGGAATATCCATTTAGTACATAATAGAGAACGGAGAGATCTCCCAATTGTCGATTACACTGAGACGGCATGGGAAAAATATACAGATTTCAATAAAGGTCTTTTTCCCTATATAGGCACAGTTACTAATAGTAAGCTGATACGTAGATTAACCAGGACCCTTGAAGCCGTAGTGAATGAAACTATTTCCGCCTTAGGCAACTTGACAGAGGAGCAGTCTGCGATGAGGATTGTTGTTCTTCAAAATCGTCTTGTCCTTGACGTCATCCTGGCCGATAGGGGTGGAGCTTGTAGGGTCATCGGATCAAGTTGCTGCATATTCATACCAGAAAATTCGCCATCTGTATATAAAGCTATAACTCGCCTTCATAAGATTGTAAGCCAGATACACCAGAATCCAGGAACCTGGACTTGGTCCAGTTGGTTTTGGAGCGTGTTGTCAGCCTGGGGATGGAGAATACTATCCTTCCTAGGTATTGGCTTTCTCATACTATTCAGTTGCTGCTTATGTCTGCAATGTGGGCCAGCGATTTGTGGTCTGTGTGCCACGTCGTGTATCCCACATTCAAGTTTTCGTTCAAAATCCCGGATAAAGAAAGAAGAACAAATGATACTATATGAACAGATCAATGGATTGATGAAGATCGATATTTCTTGAGGTCAGTAGGGGACAAGGAGGGAATGTGGAAATGTGAATTTTCATGATCCATTATGTCCCCTATCTTAGACCCCAACGGTTCCATGTATATGTTACAAGTACATGTATGTTCCTTCCAGTTCCAGTTATGAAGACGCAAACACATGTGCGTCCACCGTCACATGTCACCTTTCAGATCCGCCATGAATGGGTCGGATATTCCGTTCCTAAGTACGAAAGGCCACCGACTTTGTATGGCTCAGTTACTCCATTTTGCAGTTCAGGCGAGTAGGCCCTGATTCTGCCATCAAGCCTTTCCCTGCTTTCTACTTCTGACAGCTCCAGCATGAGCTCGCATCTGTATCCATGAACTTTGTTCTACTCCCTGCGCGGCTAACGGTGCCTGACCTCGGCCTGTCTGCCTGCCAACAACTGTATTTCACCTTCAAAGATTATCTGCTTCGCTCCCTGCCCAATGCATTCCTGTCTAGTAGTTTAAGTAAACATTCTGCCAGCTACCAAGCAAAAGGCCCGGCTTCTCTGTCTTTATGCAAGTAATTCATAGCCCTGTTACTATGGAAGATTCCTGCCCTCGCATTCAGTGTAGACACTTAGACGCTTGCACACGCACACACAGTCAGTATAGAATAAGATTCTATCCTAAGAAACCTTCCTTTAGGGATAACATAGTTCTTTAAACATAGGATGTTAGATATGATTTGGGATTAGGTTGACTTGACCCCCCAGACTTCTTGTCTCCACATGTAGAGCTAAATGTCAAGTCCCCTTCACCCCCTAGTTGCACGTCAATCACACGTCATGCTGCTGCGCGCGCATCTCTGCCAAGTATTTCTGCTGACATTGCGAAATTATCTCATAGATCCACCTATATGTGACATCACGACCAATAACGTTTCTTTGTTATTCCCCATTACGCCTCTTTTCATTACGTATGTGTATTCTTATCTGTATTATCAATTGTTACGCCTCTTACATTGGTTTCATTGTAATGCCTTTTCTATAAAAATGCTTACTTGTCAATAATGTATTGCCCTTGCCATTGCCCTTTTGTCTTTCACTTCCTGAACCTTCGTGGTGATGGAACTTGGAATCCCTGATTCGAATCAGCTTTGGAATAAAGCCCATTCCGAACCTCTAATACCACGGATTCTGCCTCTTATTTTACTGAGTTATTTGTATTATCTTTCCGTATCAAATTAAGTCCCGGTAATTAAATTATTTACCACATGAATGGCGCCCGAACAGGGACACTTTCTCATCTCACGCGCCGGTGGTGCGTTGCAGGCCCGGTCTCCTGCCACAGCTGAACGGACAACAACGCGTACCAGCAGGATTTCCTGTATCTCCCTCCGTAAAGAATCTTATAGACGTACAGAAAAAGCGCTCAGACTAGAAGAGAAGAGTAAGGAAAATTCAAATAAAGCACAAGAAAATCTCTTAATTGAGGAAGGTACACGAGTAAAGTCAGAACAAGTAGACAGACAAAGAAATGCCCTTCTGAATGGTATGTATCCACTTTTGGCCGAAGGGTTACCTAAGGCTACTCCGGAAATACCAAAAGACTTGCCATCCCCATTGTTTCCGATAAAAGTACATCCCAAAGGGCATCCCCGAACCGCAGAAGATGTTTTCCTTTCTTCATATTTAGACGACGCAGTTCCCGAGTATGCTAACCCCGCACCACATAGAGCGTCTGCCTTGGTTCAACGCCAAGACCCTGTGTCTGTACCTCAGCAATCACAAATTCCGACACAAGTTCCGGCAAGCACATCTGTTTCTACATCTGTTCTCACAGCCGTTTCTACAGCTGTGCCCACACCTATGGTTGCTGTATCAGGTTCAACGAATCCTTTCGCGCCTAGTGCCCCAGATGGGGCTACTGGAGGTGCTACCAGCGTTTATTCTACACCACCCCGAATAAGTAAACTTACTTTTCAAGAATCAGCACATCCACGTACGCCCAAACTTATAAATTCCCGCACGCTTAAGGAACTTCTTGTAGATTGTAGATATGACCCTGTGCCCGGCAAAGAGGACGAAATGATCTTGGCATCATTACGTATCCGACGAGCTGCGATGTATTTAGGGAAACTACCAGGAATGACTATGCACCTAGATAATATATATCATTTTGTCCAAACAGGGCGAGGTTTTGAATGTATTAACAGAGCTATGGAATATCAGAAAGTAGAGATACAAGGGGAACTGTTACGATTCCTCATAAATTGTGTGATCAGAAATCAAGACCGACCGGGGGTAGATCCGGAAGCAATGAAAATTCTTACAAGATGGAGTCAGAATATATCAGAGGGGAAACATGATAGGCAATCATGTATAGCAGCCATGTGTCGAAAGATCCGCAAAGAAATAGAACGAATACACGAAGAGAGATTAGAGATAGACGAGCCTGAACCAGACAGAACAGACGAGGAAGAGACAGGACCACCAACAGGATACGTAGACACGGTGGCTTATGTAGGTAGAGGAAGATTCTCTAATAAGACTAGATGCTATAATGATTCTATACGTCCAACACGTCCAGAAAGTAGCAGACATTACCAAACCCCTATAATAAATATAAGATCTCCCGAACATTTATTCCAAGCCGCTGACAACCTACTTCGAGAACGAAGAGGATGTCATATACTTGATTCATTGGACGAACAAGAATTAGCCAGATCAGCCGTACTATGGGCTGACAGTCCCGGAAAATACAGTGATGATACACTAGCACACACGTTTTTAAACCTTACCCCAGACGAACAGCGTTTAGCTGGTATATACATGATTCAACATCTCCTTATATTATATAAAAGCCAACACTCTGATCCTGGTCCTTTACCTGATATATTGACTGAATTACTCACGAATAAATGGAGAGGTTCAGGTACTGATTTAATCAAAGAAATACTAGAATTCAGAAACCAGTATATTCTTTTTGTATGTCCAGAACATGTCTCACTACCCATCAAGGAAAGAACGACGTATTATATGGATAGACAGAACCCCTTACGCGAAGTACACCCAATAAAGGGTGAAGACAACCAGTTTAAACGTGTATTTGTATACGCACCCATATCTAAAATAGAATTATTAGAAATGAAGAAGGTGGTACCCAGTCATGATAAAGACCCAGCGGGTTTCCACCGGGAAATTAAAGACATGTTGCTCATGGGAGAGTATACCTACCCCGACATTATGAAAATATTAAAGGTTCTAATGCCAGCTGGCATTTACGAGAAACTCAAAGAAAAAGATTGGGAGGTGGGAGACCAAAAGATAGATTGGACAGCATTAGAAACCGAAGAGAGAGCCCGAGGTCCTGGTTCAGGGCTTGGGCCAAAGACTAAAACACTACCAGGTTTACTAGTACAGGTATTGCCACGTTTATTAACTACGAAAAAGGAAGACTGGGGTGCAATCTCAGCCTGTAAACAAAAGCAAGATGAAGACACTAGTGATTTTTATGTCCGATTCGAAAAATGTTTTGGTATAAATAGTGGTATAAAAGCAAATAGCGAATCATACCCACATCTGTTTGTGACAAAGTTAGTTGAAAACTCCCTGCCTCAAGTTAAGAATAGAGTATTGAAATTTGAGAGTACCTGGCAAGGTAACACTCCGTCACAAATGTTACAAATGTTACAGTACCATCACAATAGAATTAGGGAAGAACAAGAACATGAACAAAGACGAATGAAAGACACGAAAATGAAAATGTTAGTCTCCCAGACAGTTCCAGCTGACGGTCATAAAAAGGGTATGACACAGTCCAGTGACTCAGCAGGTCCTGTGAAAGGGACATGCAACTATTGTAAACAACCAGGTCATTATGTACACGATTGTACAGTCTTAAAATACAATATTGCCAGAGGTGCAACAAAGGAAAGACCACGTCCGCTTAGACAGGATCAGAACCAACAAGGAGCCCTGCAACATGCACAACCCATGCCAGCTCCGCAACAATCCATGCCAGCTCCGCAACACTCTATGCCGGCTGCACCACTGCAACCTATTGCTACTACACAATCAACGACACGACAGATGTATCAGACCGCACAGTATGATTATCCTGATTATCAACGGTACTCATGAGACAGCCTAGAGAAGGAAGTTGACTTACCCCTTATCGAGGTCCCTGTAGATCAAGAAGGACCTTATGTACACAGTGAATTATTAGGCCAAGACAGAAAATTTTTACTCGATACAGGGGCAAGCCGAACAACAATAAAACGTAGTGAAGTTCCAGGGGTACCCCTCTCAGGCTCACAGAATATTTCCCTTGGTTTTTCAGGAAAACCTATCATTAACGAAGTATCACAGCCTCTTCCACTTACGATTGGTCCCTTGACACGAACTACAGATTTATTGCTCACTAAATCATGTCCAGAAAACTTGTTAGGTATAAAAACTCTGAAAGCTCTAGGAGCTATAATATGCTGCTCTCCGGAAGGAGTACGATTGTTTTTACGTGATTTCAAAGGGCACTATGTGTCTCGAGACATGGATTCCCGACTGCAGAATTTACCTGTACACTTATGGGCGCAAGGCCCTACAGATGTTGGTTGCATGAACATTACACCATATCAAGTCACACTGAAGACAGGAGTAGTATTACCACGAATCCGACAATACAGGTTACCCCCAGATGCTGTAGTGGCTTTACTGCAAATCATTGACGAGCTTATTGCCCAAGGAGTGGTTGTGGAAACCGACTCCAATGTATGTAATTCTCCGATAATTCCGATTCTTAAACGAACTGATCCAAAGACTCCGCCAGTATATCGATTAGTTATTGACCTGCGCGAATTAAATAAATGCATTGTGCCACAATTTCCTGTGGTCCCAGATATCTCGTCATTACTGACAGCCATTGATTCCAAAGCAACGTTCTTTACTGTAATTGATCTCAAAAATGCCTTTTTCAGCGTCCCAATAGATCCGGAAAGCCAATACTTGTTCGGATTTAGTTTAAATGGACGAAGTTTTAAATTCACACGCGCACCTCAAGGATTTACAGAAAGCCCCAGCATCTATAGCCAAGCACTGAAACGAGAACTTGACAGTATACACATGCCAGCCAACACTGCACTGTTTCAGTATGTTGATGATCTACTGATCACCGCTCGAAGCGAACTTGAATGTGAAAAAGCATCACTGACGGTTTTACAATTTCTGGCCGACAAGGGGCACAAGGTGTCCCCTTCTAAGCTGCAATTCTGTGTCCAGCGAGTTGTTTACCTTGGTCACTCGCTGTCCAAGGAGGGAAGGCAGCTTACACCCGACCGCATTCAGTTAATAGCTAACATGCCACTACCCAAGACACAAAAGGAGGTGCGGGCTTTTATAGGCGTCACTTCATATTGTAGGCAGTGGATCCCTCAATATGCATTTCTAGCGAAACCACTCATTCAGTTGACAACACAGGAGGCGGCCACATCGACTGTCCTCCCTTGGACCCAGGAACACACACTAGCTTTTGAAAGCTTAAAGACAGTTTTATGTCAAGCACCAGTTTTAGCAACACCATGTTACAGTAAACATTTTACACTCTTTGTTACGGAACGCGAAGGTACTGCCTTGTCGGTACTCACACAGGAACAAGCAGGATCACACAAGCCGTGTGCTTATTTTTCTAGTACATTAGATCCCGTAGCTCAAGCTCTTCCTGCGTGCCTGAAATCAGTGGCAGCAACAGCTTTAGCAATCAGACAAAGTGATGCCATAGTGTTAGGACATCCATTGACAGTACAAGTACCACATGCAGTAGAGGTTCTTCTGAACCGAACGCAAACACAACACTTGACCATAGCAAGACTTACTGGGTACGAATTAACATTGTTTCAGCCACATATAGAGATTAGACGTTGTAAAACATTGAATCCTGCCACACTTTTGCCAGTAAACGGAACAGACCCACTAGCACATGACTGTATTGATGTTATTACTATCACGACGAAACCTAGACAAAACTTGACAGATATCCCATTGTCAGATCCAGACCTAACGTTGTATGTAGATGGTTCATGTATGAGAACAAGTACAGGAGAGTTAGTGGCCGCGTATGCAGTCACAACGGAAACTGAAGTTATTGAAACAAACTGTATTAGCACGTTGTCAGCTCAAGCAGCAGAGCTCATCGCTCTGACACAAGCCTGTATTCAAGCCACAAATAAGAAAGTCAATATATATACAGATTCACGTTATGCATTCGGAGTTGTTCATGACTTCGGCGTGCTGTGGCGAGAGAGAGGTTATTTAACTTCTCACGGTGCCCACATTCAGCACGGACCCCTTATTCATGCCCTATTAGACGCAATTCATCTACCCACTGCAATATCGATTATGAAATGCAAAGCTCATACGAAAGTTACTGATATCATTTCTCAAGGCAATGATCTAGCTGACAGAACAGCTAAACAGACTGCTCAAATTCACACATCTGACATGACAAAGACTATAGTTCCGACACCAACACATTGCCTGACAGTTAAGGATCCCGCTCTTGATGTAATTGACATACAGACACATGCTACACCAGACGAGATAAAGAAATGGACTGAATCAGGAGGGATCCAAACGGACCAAGGATGGATGATGAAGGAGAAATCTGTATGGTTTCTTCCTGATTCAATGGTTCAAGTCGTCATAAATACCATACATAGTCCAGCGCATTTAGGAGAGAAAGCTATGCTAGACAGCATTCAACACATTTGGTTCAACAAACATTTACGAGCAGCAGCTAAGCAAAAAGTCCGTACCTGTATGATATGTTGTCAGTTTAATCCAGGTAAAAGCATCCCCGTAGAGCAGGGTGGATTTCAGCCCCCTGATCACCCTTTCGAAGTCCTCCAGATGGATTATATCCAGATGGAACGTTGTCGAGGATTCAAATATGTTCTCGTAGTTGTATGCGCTCTTTCCCGTTGGACAGAGGCGTATCCCGTCTCAGATTACACTGCCCCGACTACTGCCAAACAGTTAGTTCGAGAATTCTTCCCACGGTACGGTTTACCACGTGTCGTCTACTCAGATAACGGCCAGCCGTTCTCATCCGAACTAACGAAACATGTTTCACTTTTGCTAGGATATAAATGGAAGTTTCATTGTGTCCGACACCCCGAGGCAGCAGGTCTCGTGGAACGACATAATCAAACTCTGAAAATCAAATTGTCCAAAATATGTAGAGAGAAAGGTGTCGACTGGGTAGTAGCTCTACCAGTTGCACTCTTTTACATGAGAATGGTAGCACACTCTCGAACAGGGCTATCCCCTTATGAGGTGATCTTTGGCAGACCACCAAATATGTGGGGGACGCCTATACCTCGTAAAATAACTGATGTTGACTGTAATATGCTGACAGATTACCTGGCTTCCTTGATGTCTGCACTACAATCTTGTCGTTCACAGGTAGCTGCAACCTTTCCTGACAACACCGAGGTGAAACCCCATGACGTAGTTCCGGGGGATCTCGTATTTGTGAGGAACTTTGACCGAAAGACTCAGCTGGAGCCTAGGTGGAGGACGCCTCAACTCGTTCTGCTCACTACAAGGACAGCCGTGAAGATCGAGGGCCGCAAGGGCTGGATTCATTCAAGTCATATCAAGAAATTTCATGGACTATCCTCCGATTTAGACATTTTGCCCTGCACTCCCTCACAGACTGATTCAAAACTTCCTTTGGTTGAAAAGACTAAAACCGAACTCTATAAAGTAAAATTGAGGCCTAGAACGTCAGACAATTTGATTGTTTAAGTCCTCTCCAAGGTGAAGCGGTTGAATTTGTCTCTGACATGTATCCTCTAGACCTGAATAGGGAAACCAATGGAAAAATGTTGAAACGACATGCGTATTGCAAATCACTGCGTAGTCATTGTACAGTGACGTTATTAATTTTGTTTTTCTTAAGCCTTTTTATAATCGTTGCAAGTATATTGTTGCACATATATTATCCTATTTCTAAACATGTTTACAATGTTACTGCCGAACATTCTTTTAGTGAATTACCACCGCATGAATTGTCTTATAGAGTTGCGCTGCGCAATAACACTTTCATTAGTATGTTACATCATTCCCATCAGACCAGCAATGCTACCAATTGTTGGATATGTGGCCAACTCCCTCCCTATCAGGATTATAAAGGAGTTTTGCCTCTCTTTCCATATCCATTTACACACAATGGCTCCTGTGGAGCATGGTTCAGTTTAATGAATTCTTTAGATTCAAATTCAGTAGTTTATCAAGACAATTGGGTATGGGGAAACCTGAACCTAGCTTTGCTCAAAGTCTGTTACCCTAACAAGGAGGGACTCCCCAAAAGAACAGGAACTGATCTAGAAAATGAAGTATATGGATTAGGTAATTTTACACTTAATCTCATGATCCTGAACGTTGAATCCGAATCTACACCAATCTTGCCCGCTATGTCAGTATTCCCAGTAAAAGGGGAATTATGCGTAAGAAAGAATGGTTCCGTACACATGGGCCATAGTAAATGCGCCACTGTGATACGATTCAGTGATCAAGGCAAATCTATATTTAGAGCTTCTCGTCATTCCTACTTTATATGTGGTCATATCGCATATATACGCTTACCTCTAGATTGGGATGGTACCTGTTACATAGCATTCCTTCTGCCACCTGTTTTTCTAGCACCACCTGATTATCATAGGAATATCCATTTAGTACATAATAGAGAACGGAGAGATCTCCCAATTGTCGATTACACTGAGACGGCATGGGAAAAATATACAGATTTCAATAAAGGTCTTTTTCCCTATATAGGCACAGTTACTAATAGTAAGCTGATACGTAGATTAACCAGGACCCTTGAAGCCGTAGTGAATGAAACTATTTCCGCCTTAGGCAACTTGACAGAGGAGCAGTCTGCGATGAGGATTGTTGTTCTTCAAAATCGTCTTGTCCTTGACGTCATCCTGGCCGATAGGGGTGGAGCTTGTAGGGTCATCGGATCAAGTTGCTGCATATTCATACCAGAAAATTCGCCATCTGTATATAAAGCTATAACTCGCCTTCATAAGATTGTAAGCCAGATACACCAGAATCCAGGAACCTGGACTTGGTCCAGTTGGTTTTGGAGCGTGTTGTCAGCCTGGGGATGGAGAATACTATCCTTCCTAGGTATTGGCTTTCTCATACTATTCAGTTGCTGCTTATGTCTGCAATGTGGGCCAGCGATTTGTGGTCTGTGTGCCACGTCGTGTATCCCACATTCAAGTTTTCGTTCAAAATCCCGGATAAAGAAAGAAGAACAAATGATACTATATGAACAGATCAATGGATTGATGAAGATCGATATTTCTTGAGGTCAGTAGGGGACAAGGAGGGAATGTGGAAATGTGAATTTTCATGATCCATTATGTCCCCTATCTTAGACCCCAACGGTTCCATGTATATGTTACAAGTACATGTATGTTCCTTCCAGTTCCAGTTATGAAGACGCAAACACATGTGCGTCCACCGTCACATGTCACCTTTCAGATCCGCCATGAATGGGTCGGATATTCCGTTCCTAAGTACGAAAGGCCACCGACTTTGTATGGCTCAGTTACTCCATTTTGCAGTTCAGGCGAGTAGGCCCTGATTCTGCCATCAAGCCTTTCCCTGCTTTCTACTTCTGACAGCTCCAGCATGAGCTCGCATCTGTATCCATGAACTTTGTTCTACTCCCTGCGCGGCTAACGGTGCCTGACCTCGGCCTGTCTGCCTGCCAACAACTGTATTTCACCTTCAAAGATTATCTGCTTCGCTCCCTGCCCAATGCATTCCTGTCTAGTAGTTTAAGTAAACATTCTGCCAGCTACCAAGCAAAAGGCCCGGCTTCTCTGTCTTTATGCAAGTAATTCATAGCCCTGTTACTATGGAAGATTCCTGCCCTCGCATTCAGTGTAGACACTTAGACGCTTGCACACGCACACACAGTCAGTATAGAATAAGATTCTATCCTAAGAAACCTTCCTTTAGGGATAACATAGTTCTTTAAACATAGGATGTTAGATATGATTTGGGATTAGGTTGACTTGACCCCCCAGACTTCTTGTCTCCACATGTAGAGCTAAATGTCAAGTCCCCTTCACCCCCTAGTTGCACGTCAATCACACGTCATGCTGCTGCGCGCGCATCTCTGCCAAGTATTTCTGCTGACATTGCGAAATTATCTCATAGATCCACCTATATGTGACATCACGACCAATAACGTTTCTTTGTAATTCACCATTACGCCTCTTTTCATTACGTATGTGTATTCTTATCTGTATTATCAATTGTTACGCCTCTTACATTGGTTTCATTGTAATGCCTTTTCTATAAAAATGCTTACTTGTCAATAATGTATTGCCCTTGCCATTGCCCTTTTGTCTTTCACTTCCTGAACCTTCGTGGTGATGGAACTTGGAATCCCTGATTCGAATCAGCTTTGGAATAAAGCCCATTCCGAACCTCTAATACCACGGATTCTGCCTCTTATTTTACTGAGTTATTTGTATTATCTTTCCGTATCAAATTAAGTCCCGGTAATTAAATTATTTACCACAAATCAAACATGATTTTCTCCTATAAGAGGGTCCGCTCAAAGATTGCCAAATTCTGACATTTCTATTTAGAATTCCCCACCGTACATTAACCAGAGTTGTCCCAGAGAGGAAACAGTGCCTAATACCCCTGTAGCACAGAATGTTCTTAGTGCCCATGAATTAGATGATTGGATTACATTTTTCAATGGGTCCCCAAGAGAAAGTGAAGGCTCAGAATGAGGCAAGGAAATAATTCAGAGCCCGATGAGGGAAAACGCAATGGATGTTGACAAACTAAAGTTAGAACTGGATGAGATAATACAAGGAAATCTTGATCTTTCCTGATTAGATGCCTATCAAGAGGACAAACTTCTATTCGTGTGCAAAGATGTTACCAAAACATGAAGGGCAGGTTCATAAAAAGCTGTCTGAATTAGCTCAGAAATAGAAGGTTGATTTGAATTGGACCAAATCTCTGCAGAAGAGTTACCGTGTATGCTTTGATGCAAATGACATAACTAGCATGTTAAAAACAGGAATGAAATTGCAGATTACGTAATTAATTGGTAGCATTTGAAAGTGGAGTGAGCTAGATATTTAAGAAGGCGGATGGACGAAAAATAGAGAGCAGAGGAAAACAAAGAGAGAGCCACATCCGTCTTCAGTGGATTGAGAGGGTGATTCAACTTTTCCTTTGAGGGAAGTGCCTGGTGGAGGTTATATCCATGTGCTTTGGAGTAGGAGTGATCTTGCATCATTCACAAATGATTTCCCAAAATTGAGAGAAAAGCCAGTGGATTGGTATATGCAGGTTGAGTGATTTGTGAAGATTTCACAGGTCTTGTTGGTGGATTTGAATACCTTCTTCGACATTGTGGTACAAAGTGAATTGTGGGCAGAATGTAAGGTGGCTACAGAGTGGCCGAAGAAGGAGCCCTTGAGAAACCCATTATCACATGCCCCATCACAGTTAGTGATGAAAAAGTATCAACAGGTGATGACCTTTTTAAAAAGGAAGATACCAGCTAAAGACATTGATTGGGTCAAGACTGACAGGACGACTCCAGAGCCCAAAGGATGTATGACGTTACAACGCATGCTTTTACACCGCATGCCGTTACAACGCATTTTTTACACCGCAAGATCTGTTACAACGCCAGCCTTTACAACACATGCTTTTACAACGACGTACACTAGATGGAGTGCTGACATTAGAAATGTATAATTTACTATTCTAACTCCAGTCCACGTTGCAGTAGGGAAGGTGTTTGGATAGTAAAACTACACTATTTCTAATGTTAGCACGCCATCTAGTGCATTTCGTTGTAATAGCATGCGTTGTAATGGCATGCGTTGTAACAGATTTCGCGTTGTAATAGTTTCGTTGTAATGGTAGTGCGGTGTAAAAGTTGCGTTGTAAAGGTTGTTCACCGAGCCCAAAGAGTCAGTGCATGCCTTTTATGAGAGATTGTTGAAGTGTGTTGGAAATGGCCATTTTTGCAGGCTGATCCCAAATGTTTTGCCTTCCTTCTCATCTGTTTTTTACTTTGTTTTTGCTTGCTTTAAGACTCTGAGCACTTTACCACTGCTGACCAGTGCTAAAGTTCATGTGCTCGAATCTAAAATGTGATAAGAATTGGTTTATCCATGATTGGTATATTTGATTCTCTTGTAAGTCCCTAGTAAAGCGGTATACTATATATACAGGACCTGTAAACCAAATGATACTAGTAGGCCTGCAGCACTGATTGTGTCACCCACAGAAGTAGCCTTTCAATCCTGACTCAGGCCTGCCACTGCAGGGCCTGTGGGAGCACTTCACTGTCACCTCGACTTGGCATTTACAAACAACTTGCCAAGCCTTAACCTCCCCGTTTTTCACATATGAGTCACTCCTAAGGTAGGCCCTAGGTAGCA
This sequence comes from Triturus cristatus, assembly GCF_964204655.1. NCBI lineage: Eukaryota > Metazoa > Chordata > Amphibia > Caudata > Salamandridae > Triturus > Triturus cristatus. The sequence goes on from NC_140591.1 coordinate 723,522,304, forward strand.
TGAGGATTTTTTCTTCAAATGCTTATTTTAAGTTGCTTTATGAGTATGTTGACACTATGGGTTAAAGGGACTGGTAAGTGTGTATGCAGTTACCTGAGTCAGCAGCAGAGGGATTTATCTATCAGCATATTTCTCTTATGTATGGTGTTACGTATATTCTTCTGTTAAGTCGGTTTTAGGGAACGGGACAGTTACAATATTATTTCTAAAATTATGATTTGGTGCTTTCTGAAGTTGTTTTGCTCAAGTACTCGAATAGACATCTTAATGATAAGGCAATGAATACAGTTAACAGTCTTCTTCGACCGACTGCCTAGGGAACAAAAAGTAGGACTAGGGGGCATATTATCAAGCATGGAGTTAAAATTATAGCCGCTGTAGCGGCAGAAAACTGCGGCTAAAGCGGCGATAATGGGCTTGATAATATGCACTTGAGAATTCCAATAGAAGCCCATGTTGTCACCAAAACATGGGCTTCTATGGGAATTCTCAAGGGCATATTATCAAGCCCATTATCGCCGCTTTAGCGGCAGTTTTCTTCTGCTAAAGCGGCGATAATTTTAACTCTGTTTCTTGATTATATGCCCCTAAATGAGATAGTAGTGGTGCTGAAATTGTGGGGAATATGTTTGGTGCAATGATTACACCTGTGGGAGTAATCTTGAATAGTCTCAAGATAAGAAAGTTGTCCACCATAGTGGATACATTGACAGCAAGTACATCAAGTCCCTTATTGGCTGTGGATGGTAGCATTGAGAACCATGGTTTTGCAAAACCATCTTGTTTTAGACATCCTCTTCGCAAAAAAGGGAAGAGTCTGCAAGACGTTAAAGACTTAGCAATGCTGTACCTACATTCCTGACAAGAGTAAGGATTTAATAAAGAAATATATGAAGAACATGACTGACCTGAAAGGAGAGCTGAAGGAGTTGGAAGCCACAGGTGCTTGGGAAGCAACTGGTAATAGATTTGCGGCAGTAGGCAAATGGCTTGGAAATCTTAGAAGTGGAATAATTGGTTTGATTTTGAGACCCCTTAATTGCCCTTTGTGTAATATTTTCAACTGCACTAAAGGCTGCAGTTGGAGGCCTGACACATGTTTCACAGTGCTGCTTAAATGCTACTTTAGTGGGTATCACAACACGAGCTGCAGACCACTAGTAGCATTTAATTTACAGGCCCTGGGTACATGTAGTACCATATACTAGGGACTTATGTGTTTGTTAGTAGGTAGGTGTGATAATTAAGCAAGGTATACCTGGCACCTTGGCCAGCGTCCTTGAGGTAGCCCTTTTTGCTCGAGCCTGGAACTCCGGGATTTCACCCGCAGTGTTGCGCTCGAGCTGAAAATGAGTGGGATTTGAAGTGGGGCTGTCGGTTGCTATGCTCTGGTGCCGGATGGAGGATGGGACCTCTATCTCAAGGATAAAAATAGCAATCTTTGGCAAGAAGCTGCTGTCATTGTCTTCCCTTCCGTGCAACATATCTTACATTGCCACTCTGGCGTAGTAGGCAGGAAATGAACAGAGAGAGAGAGTCTCCACACAGCCGCCTGTGAAACCATGCTGGAACCCGTCATCAAAGATCCCGGTGAGGTTTCTTTTCTTGTAAAAAAAAAAAAAGAAGTGTTTATTCCTTTCCCTGGGCACTCCTGCGAACCGAGTCAACCCCTGCATCCCTCGCAGCTCCGGAATCTGTCAATGTGCTGCATAATCTTGGATGTGCTCTGTCAAGCACTGCGGACTGTTAGGCAGCAGGATGAATAGAGTGTGCTTTTGTTTAAGTAAATGTGCACAGCCACCATTATGCTGAGGAAACTCGCTCAACCAGAAGCCTGATCCCTTCAAGGTACTTTCTGCTGGTGCGTTCACGCACAGCTTGCTGCCCGGGGACTGCTCGGTCTCGCTCTTCATGTCTCTTGCCTTCAGACACATGTGTGTAAGTGCGCTGATAGGCACAGCATTCCTTGTAGCTGCCTGTTGGTCTCTTCTTTCAGAAGCAATGTGTAGCTTCTTTGTCTCTTTATGTGCTGACAGGCACAGCATTCCAAGCAGCTGCCTGTTGGTCCTTTCCAAACGGTTCCATTAGTGTGGTGCTGACCTCTTCTGGTTATTAGAGGTACTTCACGAGGTTTTCTTCATTGTTACCACAACACTTTCACTCTACCTTGCTTACTTGTACCTCTTTGTGGTGCATCACAGTACGTCTTCACGGAGGGCACCTCTACTTACCGTTTCAGTGGCATACCAACTGGTGCATAGTTGTTTTAGACGTCGGCGTAACTTCTCAGTGGTGCGCACACTAGAAAGATATCCTTACTTTTTATCATTTGCACGCACTTTTTCAGTGGTGCGCACACTGGTGCAGATTCTACTCTTCTTTTCTCAAAGGTGCACACACTAGATAGCTGACCTTACCTTTCATCAATTGCACACACCGTTTTAGGTATGTGCACACTGGTGCTTTGATCTTCTCGTTGGCTGGTCTTTAATAGTCTGCACTATACAGAACATCACTCTCCTGCCATTTTTCCTGGTAACTCCTTGTACTCCTGTAATCAAGTGGCAGAAGTGGAAAAAGGTTTTTGAAAGATTCGCTAGGGTTTGTGGTACATCTTTGAGTGTGGAGAGAAAATCTCTTTATTGATGCACTGTTTAGGGCCTGAAGGCCAGGACATTTTTGATCATCTTCCTTAACCTTCACAATTAGATTTGGAAGATTTGAATGAGTGTGAACTTTGCATAAAAAACTTGATTCTCATTGCCTACCAAAGGTCAGCACTATTCTTGAACGTTACAATTTTGCCAGGAGATTTCAGAACACTGAGGAGTCAGTTAAAGACTATGTTACAATTTTGTGCAAACTTGCTTCTACATGTAAATTTGGCAATTTAACTGATGAACGTGTCAGAAATCAGTTTATGGAGGGTTGTGGCATAGAAAGGGTAAGAGAAGAACTCTGGTTGAAACATGACCCCACATTAGATGAAGTTCTTGTAGTAGCCAAATGTATAGAAGGTTCTATAGAATGTATTAGTGTTATTAATAAAGACAAAGAAAAGGATCTAGGGATTAATGTAATCAGAGAAATAGCAAAGAGGGCCTCTGGTAAACCTGTGGTGAGTGGTCCCAAAGGTATGCCTACTACCATGCGTAAATGTTACCGCTGTGATTCTACTGGCCATCTTGCCAATGATAAGATCTGCCCAACTCTTATGATTACATGTTCCAAATGTAACAAAAGGGGTCATTTTGCCATTGTGTGTAAAACTAGAGGGGCAAAGCCTGGTGTTAAAGAGATCTCTGTATGTGATGATCTTGGGGAGGGCAGTGATAATTTTGTGTGGGCAAATTGTTCTTTAGGTGGGTACTCACATCAATGGTAAACACAGTGCACTTGATACCATTTGTATTGATGGAGAAATGACTGATGTTCTTTTTGATTCAGGAGCTAAAAGTGCGATTGTTTCAAATTAGTTTTTCCCCAATAAGTTGGCTCATAAAATAAAGTTGCTTCAACCTAATATTAAACCATGTGCAAATGGAGGTATGCGGGGGTACTTTACTGCGGTTATAGATTATAAGCAGCGTCTCACATGTGGTAAAGTTGATGTCTCTCAGAAAGGGGACAGCATAATTTAGTTGGTCACATCAAGGTATCGCCTATATTAAAAAAAAACTAATGCAGATAGGGCTGACTTTAACAACTTCCGCCCTATATCCAACATCCCAACCCAAGCCAAACTCCTAGAAAAATGCGTCCAATCCCAACTATGTGCTCACATAGAGAATTTCCAACTCCTAGACCAGCATCAATCTGGCTTTCGGAGTGGAAACAGCACTGAATCAGCTCTCACTCACGTGATGGATGACATTTTAAAAATGCTTGACCAAAATTAATCCTGCCTCCTAATCCTCCATGACCTTTCCTCCGCCTTCGACACGACAACCTACTCTCCATTCTGAAGAACAGGATGGGCTTCTCTGGTCTGGTGTTACAATGGTTCTCATCCTTCTTCCACCACAGGTCACAAAGAGTCAAAGTGAACCATTCCCTCTCCCAGCCCTCTTCAGTATTCATGGGGGTCCCCCAAGGGTCCGCCCTATTTCCTATACTCTTCAACCTGTTCTTGGAACCATTAGCTAATACACTTAATTCCACTAACATTCTCTTCCATATGTATGCAGACGATACGCAACTTTATACCTCCTCGGATAACATCATCTCACTCAACACGACCGTAACGTCTACTCAAAACTGGTTAACTGAGAACCACCTCCTACTCAACACCTCCAAAACAGAATTCCTTCTCATCTCTCCTCCGAACCACACCCCCAAGCTAGACCTCTGGTTGAATCACCTCACTGCCTTCAACTGCTCCCCCCTCATCATAGACTCAGCCAAATCTCTTTGAATCACACTGGACAAGCATCTGGACATGAAGAATCATAACAGCAATGTGTGTAAGGGAGCTAATCACTTGATGAGGATACTCAGAAATATCAAACCATTCCTTCCACAAACTGATTTCAAGCAGGTGGTCCAAGCGCTTGTGTTGCTGAGACTAGACTATGGCAGCTCTACGCTCTGTGGCCTCCCCAAAAATACCTTGACTCCACTAAGGGCATCACTGAACGCGGCGACTAGACTGGTTACATGTACCAAAAGAAATGCGCACATATCCCCATTCCTAAAATCCCTGAAATGGTTGCCCTACGAAGCTTGTATTCAACTAAAGATTACTTGTCTGGCGCACAAAGCCCTCCAATTCAAAACCCCCAGTTATCTAGTGCAAAAGCTTGAATTATCCGGTGTTGGTAGACCCTCTAGAAGTGCTAACACTTTCCTCTTGAAACTACAAATCTTTAGCAAAAAGAGAACCTGCCACCGAGCCTTCTCCGGGGCTGTCCCGTAGATCTGAAACTCTCTTCCACCGGAAGTACGCAGAATCTCCTCCACGGTTGCTTTCAAATTGGAAGCCAAAAGATTCCTAATGAACAAGTTCTTAACTCAAATGTGTTAGGATCATCTGCTCTAAGTCACTGAGCCTACAGCCATTTCCGCTGTCTCTGGCTCGCTGGTGGATTGTTCCGGGCAATGTGCCGCTGGCTGCGCCTTTTCAGAACTTGTGAGCACTGGGGCTATGGGTCTCCAGCTTGCCGGTGTGATTGTGCTGAGCCCTGCGGCGCTGGCTGAGAGCTGCTCCTCTTCGTCAGCTTGTGGGTTTGGGGGTAATTGGTCCAATCCGTGGCACAAACGTGATGATTAGGGGTGGGCTTGTTCCGCATGCCTGGTCTGGTTATGTCCAGAGTCATAGATGAATCATGCAGTCATTGGGTTTGCCTTCCGCTATTTCCGGCTTGTTGTTGGGATGAAATTGCCCTCCATCTTGTGGGTGCCATCCCCCATGGCCTCGTTGGGTTTTTTCCCCAAAATGGTCTCCCCTGTCAAACCATGGAAATAAAGGAGGACCTTTGACAAACCTCCTCACTGGATTAGCAATTGCAGCAGCCTTCTTGGAACAGTTTTTGTCTGCCCCTGATCTTGGACTTCTCCTCTATACTTGTCCTCTGGTCCACTTCTGGTGGCCAATAGTACCTCCTTTTTGGTCCGTATCTTTTTGTGCTCTACGCTCCTGGGCCTCTGCTTATTTTGTAAGGCCTCCCACGAGCCTCCCCACTGTTGTGCAAATACGGTGGCCATCTTGGAACGGTTTGAGATTACCACTGGTCCTGGACTTCTCTTCTTTGCTTGTTCGCAGGATCACCTATGGTGGCCAGTAGAACATCCTTTTTGGCCCTGATCCTTTTGGTCCTCTACGCTCCTTTGGGTTGTGCCTTCTCATAGGGGCCGACCTTTGGTAACCCATATTTCGGCATTATATTCCTATGTCTGACTGTTCTTTTTAGGTCTTTTTTTGTGGACATTCGCTTACCTTCTCCCTCTTCTCCACCCCCACGTCACACTCTGGCCATCTACCACGCACCATCATGGATGCTAACTTACAGTTTAAGCTAATTCCTATGGGCCTCAATGCATTTTCTATTGAATACCCATCCAGCCAATCTAAAAATGCCTCAAAATGCCTCAAAATAGAATCCTCAAAGCCCACCCTGAAACTCTAATCTCTAACCCTTACTTATCCTTAATCAAGGGAGCCAAGACCTGTGATCGCATCTTCTCCTCGAAAAGAAGAGCTAAATGGAAGAATGCTATCTGTTCTCTTTGCCTGATCACCTCTTCCAAGAAATTGGCTCATGGAACTAGGTTAGTGGTAGCCCCTCCTTCTACCTTCAAAGCTGATGCTACTATCGCCATCTATAATACTGGGATAATTCTCATCCAACCTGCAGACCTCCAACTAGGGATTTTTGAGGATATAATTTCACATTATCAAAAACTCCTTCTCTAACCAGGTTCCTGACACTCCTACGCATGGGCTTAGTGCCCCACCCTCATCCTTTTCCATCCAAATGACCCCCTCTGGTAACTTCACCCCCCCTCACTCTCCCCCTATCCTCCTCCAACTCTCCCATCCCCCCTTTTTGGCCCATCTCGCCTTCACTGCGTTGGGATATGGGCTCTCGATGGGTGAGTGTCAGCACCCGGAATGCGATCCAACAGAACACTGCTCCCTTCTCCACCACTCCATACCTCCACTCTCCATCCATTAGCCCTGGTCTAACTGATTCGGTGGTCTACCCTTCTCGTCCCTTGGCCAGAGAGATGTCTTTCCTGAAGTCCGATTCCCCTACTATGATTTACTCCAACATCATGTCGTCTCCAGACACCTTAGTAGATCAGCTTAATAGTTCTCCCGGGCCCCCCTTCCAACTAAATAACCTTTCCTTATCACCAACCCTGACTTGGAGCTCACTGGCCATCAACTCACGACCGATCCCACCCATTGATAGCTTATGTGTCGGACCAAAAGTCCTTAACTCATAAAAATGCGATCCAAACTGTGCATTGCACTTCAAGAGTGTGTCATACGCTAGCACATCGCGCGCAGAAACTAATCTCTCCCTGTTACACACCATCCAAAACTATCAGTTACGAAGGAGAAAAAAATGTTACCGCTGTTGGAGGGAATGAAACTGACCACTATGAAGGATATTTTTCCACATGGCAGATTTATTCAAAGGGATGACCCATCATTAAGTGCACACCATACACCCATGAAGTTGTTTACACATTTGCGGCTGCAGATGGCGCTCATGGAGCTATATGTATAATTTCCGGAGGAACCACCGCAATTGCAAGCACTACAGATTCTATTGACAGCACCTACTCGTCAAAAATTAGTTACACGCTTATATAACGCGTCACAGGCAGAACAGGGTGTGGTCACGAACAAATTGCTTAAACGGTGGGAATCGCTAATAGGAGATGATATAGAAGTACAGGATTGGGAATATAGTTGCACGCAGCTACAACTGATGACACCAAACTGCAATTTACGCATTATCCACTTTAAATTTTTACTTCAAATTTATTATACCCCGACTCGGTTACACAAATATGGACTTAGATCACATGACAAATGCCATAGATGCGAGGCTTTAAATGCAGACTTCTTGCACATGGCCTCGGCGTATCCACTGGTCAATAGGTACTGGCAATAAATTATGGGAGCACTCACGACTATGCTGACTGAACTAATACCGAATGCTCCACTGGTTTGTCTATTGGGAATATACAAACATAAACCAGCAAAAAGGCAGAGGTTTTTGGCTGTAGCACTTCTGTCAGCTAAACGTCGTGTTTCAATACCATGGGGCAGTAAACGTCCCCTAGGTTTAAAGACTGGCTTACTGATATGTCATACTGTAGAGAGCAGTTGGAGGTTTAGGCGGAGGACCTACCGCAGGCATCGAGACCTAGGGATTTCTGAGAACCCCTAATGCAGTATCTTCAGGACACACAAGTAGATGGTTGTTTCATAGTATTGGCAAGATTGCATAGAATTTGTTATTGTTGTATGTTTGTTGGTGAGCAGTGGATAGGAGGAATAATCGCCCTTGAGTTTTAGGAATGTATCAACTGTACTATGTGTCGCTAAATTTAAGGAACCCTATGGATGTCGGATGTTCGGGTTACATTAGAATTTATAAATAGCCTCTTTGTGTATAGAATTAGGCAAATTATACTTTATAGAGTTATGTAAGTATATGCAAATGCCAAACTGCTTATCTGTAACATGTGTGTTTTGTCAACGCTGACTGAAAATAATAAACACATTAAAAAAAAATCAAACTCACGACCGATCCCATCAGTACTTCTTCTCAGCCTATGTGTTCCCTAACACACTCTGCGGAGTCTCATCTACACTCTGTACCCTCTTCCGCTTTGGACACTATCTCGCTTGATATCCAACTACTCAAGGCAGACTTACAAAAGCTCATTCTCATCACCACTAAACTGGCGATTGATAGATGTACAGACAGGTTGTCTGGGTTCTACAGACACATTTGTACACCTGTTATCTCCCTTCATTCCAAGCTGCCATTCCCCCCCTCTATCAATGGTCGTTCTCATTCCCCCATTTGGAGAACCATTCCCTTTCCGAACGCAGCTTCTAGACCCTCTAGATCCAATAATTCTTTCTCAGGGATCGATATTGATACTCTCCTGCGCTCTTATAATCCCTCTCACCTGGACAAGCCAGATAATCAGGAACACATTCTACCCATTCCTCCGAACCCTCTCAGAAAACCCACTCACAACACCAATGCTATTAATCACTCTAACCTCAAGCCAGTTCCCATGTCACAGCCCGCTCCCCCTGTCATCACGCCACATCTGAAGTGCATGTTCATCAATTGTAGATCAGCTGTGAAACATGCCACTGACATCACAGATCTCATCCAGGCTCAGTATCTAGACATCCTCATACTTACGGAAACTTGGCTAAAGGACTCTTCTGGTCCGATCCTTGACACATTAGTCCCCCGAACCATAACATCATTAGGCTGACAGAGCAGACAGACCTGGTGGTGGGATCGCATGTATTTACCAGAATACTCTCATTGTTAAACAAGCCCACTTTGAGGCTGTCTCTACCTGTGAATACCTCTGCATTGACATCACCAGCAACAGCAGGCCAGTTTGCAAATTGCACATGTTTTACCATCCGCTGGGTGACAACCTCCCCTTCGTTGAAGATGTCAAGAAAATCATTTCATCAAATGTGGGATATCATCATCCCCAAATCTTCCTCGGAGACTTCAACCTTCACTGGAATGACTTGAAAGACCCAGCAGTGATCACTCTCAAAACCTTCCTTGCCGACCTCAGCCTAGTTTAAATATGTGATAGTCCTACTCACTCTCTAGGCTCGATCCTGGACCTTATGATACCTAAACCAAATGTTATTCAATTAGTTTCAATTGCCCCGTGTGACTGGTCTGATCATCACTTTATCTCCTTCCACATCATAGAACACTGGTCCAAGAAAAGACCATGAGACAAAAATCCTAGGCTCTGGAAACGATCTCTTTGAAACTCAAACATGGATGGCCTGATCTCCATCAGCAAGAACACCTTGTTGCCTCCTACTGACATGTCCAAGGTACAGGACCTCAAGAAACATTACAACAGCTCTATACTGAGTATCCTTAACTCCGTTGTCCCCCTTCAACTGAAAAGACAGTCCTCCAAACCTTGGTTCAACGATGGCCTAAATTCAGAGAGACTCAATCTTAGACTTGCCAAACGATCCTGGAGAGGATCCCCATCCCCAGAACACCTCATGCTCCTGAGATCTAGACAAAGTTCTTACAATAAACTTATCAAGAGGCCAAAATTGAACTTTTTCGAAAGCCAACTAGATAATGCCAGAAACAGACCAAAACACTTTTTGAACTGATCAAACTCCAATCCAACTAACTTCCCACCCTTCCGCCATCGCAGGCACCCACGCAGCCAACCTGTGAAGTGTTTGCCTCTTTCTTCCTTGAAAAGATTTTTAAGATTGAAAATGATCTACAAGCTCTACAATGCAAACAACCTACTTTCTTTTGCCCTTCTTCCCCTCTTCCACCTCATCCTCTGCCCGCCACTGTTCCCTCATCCAAAAATATCTCCTTCTGCAGCCAACCCACTCCACTCCAGCCTTTGCCTGACATAGGACTTTCTTCCAAAAATAACGCCTGCTGGAGACAATTCACTCCCTATGATGAATGCTCTATTTTCAACTTGCTTACTACTCTGAAACCCTCTAACCACTTCAATGACCCTCTTCCCGCAAGCTTCTTCAATGAGATGAAAGGGTCCTTAGTCCACCTCTGGACCAAAATAGTAAATGCCTCCCTTCATCAAGGTATGATTCCTGACTGTCTGAAGGCAGGGCAGGTTTCACCCATTCTCAAAAAACCCACGGCTGACCAAGAGGACCTTAATAATTTTCGTCCTATCACTAGCATCCCAACTCTAGCAAAGCTCCTTGAGAAATGTGTTCTTGTCCAACTATGTAACCACATTGACCAATTCCAGCTCTTAGATCAATTCCAGTCAGGGTTTTGCCAAGGCCACAGTACTGAAACAGCTATTACTCATATAGTAGATGACGCCCTAAAAATGTGCGATCAGAATGAAGCTTGCCTTCTAATCCTCCTTGACTTATCTTCAGCGTTTGATACTGTCAAGCATGATAGGCTTGGCTTACTTGGCTTACTGAAATGAAGGATGGGTCTCTCTGGCCCTGTTTTAAACTGGTTTGCCTCCTTTCCCAACAACAGAACGCAAAGATTTAAAGTCAATCAATCTCTTTCAAACTCCTCGCCATCCACTCTAGGGGTTCCTCAGGGATCTGCTCTCTCCTCCACGCTATTCAACTTGTTCATGGAGCCTCTAAAGGTTTTACTCAACTCTTCCAACATTCGCTATCACATGTATGCCGATGACACCCAACTTTACCTGAAAATCTCTTCCCCAGACAACATCAAATCTCTCAACTCTACCCTACTCAAAACGCAACACTGGCTGACTACCCAGCATCTTAAGCTCAACTCCTCCAAAACGGAATTCCTCCTGATAGCACCAACCAAAAAGACGGCCATCATCGCTGAGTACTTGAAACACTTAACTGCTCTCAATTGTACCCTCACATCATTGACATTGCCAGGTGTCTTGGAATTATACTTGACAAGTCATTGAGCATGCAGGAACACATTAGCTCAGCCACCAAAGGGGCCAACTTCCACATGAGTATTCGAAGAAAGGTAAGACCCTTCCTCCCCCCGGACGACTTCAAGTCTGCTGTTCAAGCTTGAGTAATCTCCAGGCTAGACTATGTCTGTGCAACCCTAAGTGGGCCAGCCAGGTACAAGCTAGCTCTGCTAAGGGCTTCCCTGAACTCAGCGGCAAGGCTCACCAGAGATTCCAGAAGAAATAGCCACATCACGCCGGTTCTGAAATCCTTAAACTTGCTACCTTTGGAGGCTAAGATTGATCTCAAGATTGCGTGCATGATGCACAAGGCCCTTCACTTTAACACCCCTTTGTACGTAGCCCAAAAACTGGAGCTCTCTGGCTGAAGCCGATCTTCGAGGAGTTCCAGCACTCTGCTGCTGAAACCTAAAAAATTCCAGAAAAAGAAAACTTACAACCGGGCGTTCTCAGGTATTGCCCCGAGAATTTGGAACTCCGTGCCTCCGCACATCAGACTGATTCCCTCTATGGCGTCTTTCAAAAAAGAAGTGAAAGCCCTTTGGATGAATGCCCTTGTCTGACGGCACCTACCTCCACTGACTATGCCCACTATACTGGTTTGTGCTCAACCCCGCCATTTGTTTGTTGCACTTATATGATACACTATTTCCTCTTGCATATTTTACTGCTCCTTTATCGCCTCCATTACCTTTCTTATCATTGTTGCTGTTGTTTTACCTGCAACTCTGTTTGTACCTCGGTACACCTGTAAAGCACTCTGATACCCACTTGGGTCGCGTTTGCGCTATATAAAACTTTATAAATAAATAAATACAACCGTAAGACCTTCATTGGATGCTTCTCTCCTTTACCTCATCATTTGCCCCCCTCCTAGCCCGCTATGTACCAGTTATTGTATTATTCGCCTTTGAACGCTTTGTCCTGTAATTATTCATGTGTGTTATCTTATTTGATGTCGATATTGCTTTTATTACCTTTCTGCCATCCTTTTGTAAAGCTCTCTGATATCCTTCAGGATCTTTGTCGCGCTATATAAAACTTTACAAATAAAGGTGATTTGGGTGTGATGCTTGATCCTGGTAGCGGATGTCCCATAAAATGTAAGCTTCTTTTTTCAATGGAAGTCAACTCCATTTCTGATCAATTCTTGTCCGTTCTACTCAAGGAGGAACTACCAAAAGGTTCAGGGATGGCCAAGGATGTTCGAAGTCCTATAAGCATGAGATTTGACTGGTTGAACATGCAAAGCCCATTTGTTGTAAAGTTTGGAACATTCCTTTTGGCATTCGTCAGGAGTTGATGGATGAGTTACTGAAACTTAAGACCGAAGGAACAATAGAGGAAGTGGATGGCACTCAATGGTTTGCTCCCATTGTCGTTGCAAAAAAAGGCCAATGGCAGTTTGCACCTTTGTGTGGACCTCAGGCATCTCTGTGTAGTAGTGGATAGGTACCCACTTCCTAATATTTCAGAGTTGGTATTGATGTTAGGTGGTGCCACAGTTTTCAGCATGATTGATTTGAATAGTGCCTATCATCAGATTGAATTGAAAGAGCCTTCCAGGGATCTCACCACATTCCCCACTCCCTTTGCTACCTTTAGAATTGTTAGGTTACCTTTTGGCCTTGTTTCTGCTTCCTCTGATCTTTTAGCAGGTCATGGAAAAAAAGTTCTTCAAGGTATGACAGGCATCTGTGTTTATCAAGAGGACATCTTAATTTTAGGCAAGGACACTGAAGAGCATAACACCAAAATAAGGGAAGTGTTGAGTAGGCTGTCGGACTGGAATCTCACAGTGAAACCAGAAAAGTGCAAGTTTGGTACTCAATCCATTACATACCTTGAATATACTGTCTCTGGTGAGGGGGTAGTTCCCAAAGATGAGTTAGGTAAAACCATCATGCTCATTAGTCCCCCAGCCTCTTGAGAAGAATTGATGAAGTTTTAGGGATTATTGAGTTCTATGCAAAATTCATTAAAGGGTTTGTCGAACTCAGTGCTAACATAAGATCACACCTGAAGAAGGGTGTTGTTTTTTCCTGGGACACGCTCTGTGAAGAGGAGTTTAGGTTACTCAAGGTTCATCTTAGTGCAGCACCAAAACTAAAAAACTTTGATCCCCAAAGAAGGTCTATTGTCACCAATGATGCCAGTATTAAGGTATGGGTGTGATTCTTCAACAGGAAGGAGAGTTTGGAACGGAAACCATCATGTTCCTCTTTCATGCATTGAAAGACACAAAATCCAGATACTCCATTATTGACAGGGAGGCAATGCTCTTGTTTTGGGCTGTGAGGAAACTGAAAACGTTTTTGTGGGGATCCTCATTTACCATACAGACTGACCATAAGCCGCTTGTTGAAATCTTCAAGAAGAAAGGGATGGATTTAATTTCCAGTCACGTCACAAAATGGGTCATTGCTGTACAAGAATATGACTTTGTCATTGAATACTTACTTGGTGTTTGCAACACTGTAGCTGATACACTTTCCAGGTTAGTCCCTGGTGAGAGGGATGCTGTTGATTCGGATGAGGTTCTTGAAGATGACTCTGAATGGGTTTGTATGATCAGTATGAGACCTGAAGAAAGATGGTATGAGTAGGTAACCAAGGATGAAGTGTTGGAGGGTAATGACATTTATAAGTGATGTTTGGAGTTTTAAGAATCAAAGTGTCGCAATTACTGGGATGTGCATGATGAGTTGTCAGTCAAAAAAGATTTGTTGTTCAGAGGAACAAAACTTGTTCCTCCACTTAGTCTCAGAAAAGAACTAATGGATCTTGCCCATGAGACACATCAGGGCATGACCAAGAGCAAGGATCAAATACATATGTTGTACTGGTGGCCAGGCATGGGCAAGCATGTGGAGCGGTTGGTGCGTGACTGTTCCTTGTGTGCTTGGAGCGACAAAACCAAGCGACTGAGAGTTCAACCCATGACAACCAGGTAATTACCTTCTAGACTATGGGAGGAGATTGCTTTGGATATTGTGGGGCCCATCTATGGGCAGGGAAGACAGACCTACCTTATTGTAGTACTGGATTTGTTTTCCAGGTGGCCTGAAATTTTCTTTACAAACTCTATAGAGAGTATTGATGTAATTAAAGTTCTCAAACTCTTATTTGCTAGGGAAGGATTTCCCTGTTCTATATTCATGGACAATGGGGTACAATTAACAGCTACGGAGATTGTAGGATTCCTGAATGTTAGAGGCATACTTCATGAAATGTGTGCTATCTCACCCCGAATGTAATGGAATGATTGAGAGAATGAACAGAGTCGTAAAGGAGACTGTCTCATTAGCCAAGTCCAGTGCCATGGATTGGAAAAAAGAGGTGTGTGGATTTATTGAAATGTACAGGGTAACTCCCCATTGTACCACTGGGAAGACCCCATTTGAACTGTTTTGAGGAAGACTTCTTAACACCTCTGTTGAACCGTCTTGGGTCAATGCTTATGCGTTACAGTCTGGTCGATGTGTAGGTGGTTTAGATTGGTGTAAACGTGAGGAAGACAAGATGAATTTGAGGAAGGCTGGTTATGACATTAGAAGTGCTGTGAAGAAAATGAAGGTGTGTGTGGGGGACTTTGTCATGATCAGAAGTCCAAGGGAGAGTGATCACTCCAAATTTTCTAACCCAGTACGAGTCATCAAAACTTTTACCAATGCAGTTAAGACACAGGACCATAGAATGTGGAACCTTAATTGTGTGGTGGTTTGTGACAGTAATGTGGGTAGTTGTGCAAGGGAACATGATAATTCTGCCACTGAGCCTTCAAAGGAAAATGAAGATGGGGGGAAAGGTAATAAAATGACAAGAATATCACGTGGTGTGTTGAGGAAGCTTGGGTATTTGAAAGATTATGTTTAATACTTTAGCTTCTCTTTTGATTAGCTTATATTCCCCTCTTTTGTTCTTGTTAATGCTATGTTTGCTCTATGGACACATTCATTGTGGAGAGAAGTTGGCCTAACGGCTAGGGCAGTGGACCTCGAATCTGGGGAACTGGGTTCGCGTCTTGGCAATGAGCTGAACATCCTGTGATTCTGGGCAAATCACTTAGGGGCATATTATCAAGAAACGGCGGTAAAATTATCGCCGCTTTAGCGGCAGAAAACTGCCGCTAAAGCGGCGATAATGGGCTTGATAATATGCCCTTGACAATTCCCATAGAAGCCCATGTTCTGGTGTCAACATGTGCTTCTATTGAAATTCTCTGCGGCATATTATCAAGCCCATTATCTTTGCTTTAGCTGCAGTTTTCTGTCGCTAAAGCGGCGTTAATTTTAACGCCGTGCTCGATAATATGCCCCATAATCTCCCCATGCCTGGCAAAAATTAATGTCTCCTCATGTAATGCAACTGGTGCTATGTAAAGCGCTCTGATACCCGATTCGGGTCAAGTTCACGCTATATAAAACTCAGTAAAAAAAAAATATAATAATAATTGTTTCTTGTGTTAATATAGGGGGGTTGAAGTGTGTGATAATTAAGCAAGGTATGCCTGGCACTTTGGCCAGCGTCCTTGCGGTAGCCCATCTTGCTCGAGCGTGGAACTCCGTGATGTCATCCCTGCTGCTGCGCTCAAGCTGGTGACAGGTGGGATTCGAAGTTGGGCTGCGGTTGCTGTGCTCTGGTGCTGGATGGAGGATGGGGCCTCTCTCTCGAGAATAAAGTTACCAATCTCTGGCAAGAAGCTGTTGTTGTTGTCTTCTCTTCTGTGCAACGTATCTCACATTGCTGTAGAGAGCCAGCCGGGCTCTCCCCAACAATGTTGCACCCTTCATGCATTCACGCACCCCTCGGGGCGGGCTCGTCCCGAGGGTATAAATAAATGAGGCGGAAGACCGCTCTGGGTCTTCTGGCCACCAGCGTGCATACGGTGGTTCTGTGTCCTTTTTGTGTGCTTGCCCTGAAACTGCGACACAGGCCCCGCCGCGCTACATTGGTGACGAGGCCGGTCGCACCCTCACGTGTGCCCCAGTGCCATCAGGATTGGTTCCGGAGAGTGCGGAGCCCACCCGCAGTGCTGACCCTCCACTGGAGCGCTACTGCTGCTGCTTGGTGCGTGAGGCCCTGGCTCCTGCTCCTCTCAGCGCTGGACCCTAGCTTGCATCGGCCCGTGTGCTGTGGGGGCCTCAGCATAGCTGTCCCTCTGCTGCCTGCACTGGAACCTCAATCAAAAGAACAAAAAAAAAAAAAAAAAAAAAGAAAAGAGCAAGAGGGGGAGAAAGGCTATCAAGGACAGCAACGTCCCCAGGCAAAACCAAAGACCCACATCCAGAAACAAGCACTGAACAATCACCCTGCGCAAACGCGCACTTGGCCCATGGTGAACACGCATGGTGTGTGCCTCCATTCAAAGAGCAGCGTGGGCCAGTCGACGGCAACAGGCGTCACCTGCGGAACTGCGCCACGTGGACGTCTCGTGACCAGGTGAAAGGACAGAGCGCACGCCACAGAGCTACGCGCTGACGCGCAAGCCACGCTCCTGCACTGACGCGCTCCGTGTGGCCGCGATGAACGTCGCCCCTGCCGCAGGCGCGGCTGCCCAGCAAGGAGGAGGGCAAGCTCCAGCTGCCGGTGCCCACCCACCACCGCCAGTGGTCACCCACACTGCCGTCGCACCACTTCCTCCGTTCAGCGAAGCATCAGATACCGCCACTGCTGCGCCCAGATGGAATGCCTGGGTAGGACAGCTGAATCAATATTTCAAAGGGACACGTGAAACGGATGGAACAGTGAAACGGTCACTCCTCATCTACGATGACGATTACGATGCGGCTGTCGCCGCGCTCAACAGACACTTTGATCCCCAGCTTAATCCCGATTTCGAAAAATTCAAGTTCCGAAGGGCGTGGCAGGACGACACCGAATCGGTCGACATGTTTTACCAGCGGTTACGCCGGCTGGCTAGCACATGTCCCTTCACAGACCAGAGGGAGGAGATCCGAGACCAGATCATCCTAGGCTGCCGCTCAATGCTCCTGCGAAAACTGATCCTCCGACAGCCAGGGATCTCGCTGGATGCGATCCTGGTCCTGGCTCGCTCTCATGAACTATCTGACGCCCGGGCAGAAGAGATGGAAGCGGCCTTACACACTCCAGTTGCAACAGGGTCGGTGCCGAGGACCCCGCACATCAAAGAAGAAAAGGTGGAGGCCATCCAAAGACGTCCCACTGTGGCGCGACAGGCGGCCAAACCACCACCAGGTGGGTCATGTGGGTTCTGTGGCGTAGATCACCCGGCAACGGCCGCCTGTGGGGTGAAAGGGAAAACGTGCTCCTGCTGTGGAAGGCTAAATCATTACGCCAGAGTGTGCCGCGGAGGGCGGTTCCGGCAGCTGTCGTCGAGACCCAGGTCCGGGCCACCGCAGGTTTGCCAAGTCTCACTTGCTGACCCGCCACCAAGCTCGGAAAACCAGCCACAGGCACGACACCCGGTATATGACGACGATGTGTTCGTGGTGTCGTATGTCAGCCGGACAGGCTCCCGGAGAAGACCGCCTCCCATGTGCTCAGTCTCAGTAGCGGGCACGGAAGTACATGCCCTCATTGACACAGGGGCGTCTGTCAATGTGATGGACTCTGACCAGTATGACCGCCTGTCACCGCGACCCCCCCTGACGCCGTCCAAGGCGCGAATATACACGTATGGAGGCACGGATCCTCTTCCCCTCCGTGGCGTCATTCATGCCACCATCGCGAGCGGAAGCTACTCGACCGAGACCCAGTTCCACGTCACTGAAGGCAAGAAAGGGACTCTTCTCAGCTGCCACACAGCAGAGGACCTAGGGCTTGTGTTCTTTGCGAACCAGGTTCACGACTCACATGCGGAGACAATACTGAGGGAGTTCCCGGCACTCTTCACCGGCCTGGGGAAACTCAAGGGCAAGAAGTTCAAGCTCCACATAGATCCATCAGTACGACCGGTGGCCCTCAGACATCGGAGGGTGCCTTTCAATCTACGCCCACAAGTAGAAGAGGAGCTGCGAAAGCTCGAAGAGCTTGACGTCATCGAGAAGGTCTCAGGCCCCACTCCCTGGGTGTCCCCGCTGGTCGTGGCGCCCAAGCCCAAACAACCAGGGGCCATCAGACTCTGTGTTGACATGCGACTGCCCAATACAGCCGTGAAGAGGGAACAGCACATCACCCCCACGATGGACGACATCGTGGCGGACCTCAACGGGGTGAAATGGTTCTCGAAGCTAGACCTGAACGCTGGTTACCACCAGCTGGAACTGGACCAGGAGAGCCGGTACATTACCACTTTTTCAACCCATGTTGGCCTCCGGAGATACAAAAGGCTCAGCTTCGGGGTGTCTTCAGACGCAGAGGTCTTCCAGAATGCAGTTCGTGAAACACTGTCAGGGCTGCAAGGGGTGATCAACCTCAGTGATGACATTCTGGTATTCCCGCCACACTCGAGGAACATCACTCTCACCTCCGGGCCACGCTGAAGAGGCTGGCGGAATGTGGACTGACTCTACACCAAGCCAAGTGCTCCTTCTACCAAGACAGAGTAGACTTCTTTGGATACACGTTCACCCGTGAAGGGCTCCTGGTGGACCCGAAGAAGGCTGAAGCGATCAGAGTGGCCAGCACACCCCAGAGTCCCACCGAAGTAAGGAGTTTCCTTGGGATGGCCACCTACTGTGGGCGGTTCATCCTCAATCTTGTAGCCATGTCCGAGCCGTTACGCGCCCTCACGCGCCACGACCACCAGTGGGAATGGACGCCAGCGGCCAACAAGGCGTTTCAAGATATCAAAGCGGGGCTGTTAGACAAGATGGTCAATGCGTACTTTCACCCCCGACGGCGAACAGAACTTGTCGTAGATGCCAGCCCGGTGGGCCTAGGTGCGGTCCTCCTGCAGGAACATGGCCCCGAAGTGTGGAAGCCTGTCGCATATGCCAGCAAAGCTCTCACAGACACTGAGACGAGGTACGCCCAGATCGAAAGGGAAGCGCTGGCCATCAAATGGGCGTGCCAACATTTCCATTTGTCCCTGTGTGGACAAGAATTTAATGTTGTGACGGACCACAAGCCGCTGCTCCCGCTGTTTGCTGGATCGTCGAGTCTAGCGCCACCGAGGATCGAGCGATGGGCAGTGCAGTTGCAAGCATACAATTTCAAAGTGATCTACCGTCCCGGGGCTCACAACCCAGCAGACTATCTGTCCCGTCACCCGGAGTCGCCGGGGCTACCAGCTTCATCGGATGACACCTGCAGCACCGAAGGCCATGACGCTGGAGGAAATGGGTCAAGCCACTCGAGAGGACCCCACCCTCTCTCGCGTTCGTAAAGCGCTTGACAGTAATGGGTGGGCCCATTTCATGGATGGAGCTCGTGCGCTACGACAAGAAGTCAGCCATGCTCGCCAACAGTTGTGGCACGTACGGAGCGAACTCAGTGTGGGGGAAGAAGGAGTCATCCTGAGGGGACGCCTCATAGTGGTCCCAGAAAGCATACAGAGGAGAATCCTGGCGCTGGTGCATGTGGGCCATCAGGGGATGGCTAAGACCAAGACCAGGCTGCGCGACAAAGTATGGTACCCGGCAATGAACTCCAAAGTAGAGGAGATGGTCCGACAATGCCACGCCTGTACAATCATGGGAGGGGACCCTGTCCCAGCCCCCGTAATCACTGAGGAACCGAGCAAGACTCCATGGACGCATCTCAGCGTGGATTTCGGGAGTTTTCCAGACGGTCGTCACATGCTGGTCATGGTCGACTCGTTCTCGAAGTTCCCTGTTGTGGAAGTGGTGGCGTCGACAGCGTTCCCTCATGTGAAGAGGGTCCTGGACCCAGTGTTCGCAATGATGGGGCTGCCTGAAGAGGTCAGGTCAGACAACGGACCCCGCTTTCAGGGGCGAAAAATTCCAGGAATATCTTGGGTGTCTTGTGATACGTCACAGGAAGATTACTCCCCTATGGCCCCAAGCAAACGGAGAGGTGGAACGATTAATGAGAACAATCAACCGAGCGTTGCGCATCGCCGTGGAGAACGGAGTAGACCCGGAAGCAGCTCTTGATCAGTTCCTAGGTGCGTACCGCCAGACTCCACACAGCCCCACCAAGTGCGCTCCAGCTCACATTCTATTCAAGAGAGCCCCACGGGACAGTATTCCGTCAGATCCGCTGTGGACACCCGCTGAGCGGGATGACGCCACCATCCAAGCGAGGAGAGAAACAACCAATCTCAAGGCCAGTGAGTGCCGAAGGGCCCGGGAACCGCAGCTGAGAGAGGGAGATCACGTGGTGATCAAAGACCGGCACCCCAGGTGGAAATTCCGGACCCCCTATGAGCCTGAGGTGTGGACTGTGGCCGGTGTTCAAGGGACCATGATAACGGCCAAAAGGGAACAGCAATCCATCACGAGGAACGTATCGAGCTTCAAGAAGATCTCAGAGGCGGATGCAGATCAAGATGGGTCCGGTTATCACGAGTCACCTTGGAATCTCTCTTCCCCGGCGCCTCCCAGTGAAGGGGCAACTCCACCAATCCCCCCACAACGAGGCGGTCAGGGCCCAGCTGACAATGCACGGCCACCTGGCCAGGACACTGCCACCGAGGCGTCTGGGGGTGACCCATTGGGCACCGCCTCGGAGCCCTATGGCCGTAGCCAGAAGTATGGTCTCCGGCCGCACCCGGTCCCGAGTAAGAGACTGAAGGACTTTGTATATATGTGTCCATGACCGGGGTTGGACAATGACACGTCCGAACTGAAAGGAGGGATGTAGAGAGCCACCCGGGCTCTCCCCAACAATGTTGCACCCTTCATGCATTCACGCACCCCTCGGGGCGGGCTCGTCCTGAGGGTATAAATAAATGAGGCGGAAGACCGCTCGGGGTCTTCCGGCCACCAGCGTGCATACGGTGGTTCTGTGTCCTTTTTTTGTGCTTGCCCTGGAACTGCGACACAGGCCCCGCCGCGCTACAATTGCCACAGTAGGACTGTTGGGAGGAAGGCTTTTGGGGCTCTCTGTTTCTAGCGCGAGGACACACCTTTGGGCGTAACAATGCGCTTAATAACTTTGGTTTAATATTATTATTATACCATTGAGGTGTATACATATTTTACCATGATAGAAGGGAGAAATCAAGCACTTTACCACTGGTTGGCTAGGTTAAAGTACACAGCGTCCTAAAAGCCAACAAAAACTAGTTTGGCAAAGGAAGTCAAAAATCTGAGTTGACCCTGCAGAAAGATCCTGGTCCAACCGGTCCCATAAAAGTTCTACTCCTTTGTGAATCACAACTGTTCTTTGTTTCGAAACTTGTAGACATATATCTGTGTTTTGTGGAACACGACTTGGCGTTCTGACGTTTTCATCTTGGTACTTCTATTGGTTTTACTGTATTTTCTTCTCTTTGCTACTTTGTCATTATTTTATTGTAGAATTTCAATAATAAAGAAATTTGTATAAAAGTGCTACAAGGAAATAAAAGAAAATCAATATATTAGCAAGGTACTATTGCGTAAAAGGTATTTTAACGGAAAGTATGTTTTTTATGACTAAGCAATCATCCATTTAAATATTGATGAGCAGGTTTCAAAAATTATGATTGCAATACAATTATTTGTCCCTAAAACATATGGCACGTAAAATAAGAAGTCATGCAGCTATGTCCATTTATAAAAAGAGACAAGAAAATAGACATACGAGTCATAGAGGATTTTTCCTGTGGTTCTGATATATGTTTTATTGCACAAAATAAAATATTACTTTTCAGTAGGCACTTCAAATTATTATGCGTCTTTGCTTTACATTTTAATGTTCTCAGGGCCTTATTTATGAGGCCTTGCGTCAGTTTTGGGCTGCTGTTGCGTCACTTTTTGTGACACATCGGCGGCGTTAAACACGCCCCCTGATGTGCCCTCTTTACAAAGTGACGCATCCAAGCAGATGCGTCACTTTGTAAACCCCTGCGCTACATTATACCTGCGTCAGGTATAATATATGCAGGGGGGCGTTCCCATGCAAGTAAGCCTCCTGGAAGTGGCGCAGTGAAATCTATGAGAATTCACTGCATCACTTCTAGGACGCAAATGTGTCAAAACCTTTCGACTGCCTCATGGCAGGCGTAAGTTTGACGCAGTGCTATATCAATAGGCCTTCCCCTGCATTGCTGGAGTTGCGTCACGTTTTAGACACAACTCCAGCAATGCGTCATTTATGCGCCGAATGCTACGTCAGTAAAACGAACGTATCTGTCATTCCTTGCAACATGATGCGTCATACAGTAAATATGACGCATCCATCATGTCGCAAGGAGACCCTCATTGTGCAGCTTTTAAAACTAATTTAATGGAGAGTAATTCTAACAAAAAACACTTTAGCTATCCATTTTGGAATTTGTTGCCCATAGACGGGAAAAAGCGGTGATAAAAAGCAAGCCTTTTCTGACCGTGCACCAGAAGACCTGCCTTTAGCAGTAAATATTCAGAGTTGTGTTGCTTTAAAGTAGGGCATATATTTTTTGATTTTAGGACACAGGGCCACGCAGCAAGTCACCTTGCTGCGCTGCCCTGTGTCACGGTGAAAGAATTCAAGAATTCAAGAATCAGCCATATTTATCAAAAAGTGTGCATTCCTGTCCTTTTGCCTAGAGCTGGTGCCGTTTTGGCAGCCCAGCGCCAATGAAGGCACCCTGGTGCAAGGATACCTTAGTTGTAGGCAGGATCAGTTTTTTGCAGGAAGGGGCACCTTCATGCACAAAAACAATCCTGAGAGACATTTTCCTGGTTAGAAAGAGGAAGTAGCAAGAAGAAATAAAGATATTTCTCCTTGTTACGCCTCATCTGGGGAGGCATATCTCTTTGGTGCATTCCAAGGTTTACAAGGTCTTGTAGATCTGGGCATGTGTCACAAACCATGGAAGTTGCATGGGAACACCTTGAAATGCCTACCCAGGGCAGAGTAACGTAACACAGCGATTTGCACTGCAGTGTGCTTCTCCAGATTTTTTGAGCCACTCAAAGCCAGGCAAAGTGGCTTTGCGTGACTTCAGAAATCTGACTCAAGAGTAGCATCGCTCTTGCACCACTTTACTCTAAGCTCGACAGTAATATGTGAGCAGTTAAAAGCAGTGCTTTAAAAGGAAATTAAAAAGTACTGGTACGTGCTACCCCAGAGTACACAATTGCTACTGATAAATGCCGATACTCTCTCATTAAAATAATTTCACCACTATTGAGAAGTGCAGTTACTCTCTTTCAAATTAAAGAAGTGCAGATACTCAGTAGCACACAGTACGTGTCCCTTTAAAGCGCTGGTTCCAAGTGGATCAGGAATCAATGTAGTTGTCGGTAGGGTGTTGCCAATAAATTATCTACCAACGAAGGGGTATATTAACAAGGGCTTCATCTCCGCTTTTTTGACTTTAAAAGTCAAAGAAGCGGAGATAAATATATCGCCCTATCAACAACAGGGTGCTAACATGCAAAATCGCATGTTAGCACCCTTTTTCACTACGCTTCCCTTTATATCTCTAATGAGATGCACAGTGGGTGTTCCAGAGCAAAATATTAGGAAAAATGTCGCTAAGGGACATTTCTCCTATTATCAAGCTTCACGCTAACCCTGTTAGAGACAAAAAAAGCAGCGCTAACCATGGTTAACGCTGTTTTTTTACTTCTGCAAATTTTCAGGCTTAGCCATGTAATCCAATGGGAGGTGGATTACATGACTAAGTCCACCATGGGCTATCAACAAGGATAGCTAATGATAACAAGATTAGGGAGTGTAGAGAGAAAGGCCCTACATGGGCTCAAGAGATGGATACGTCCTCCACTCTAAATTAGTTATTAAACATAAGGATCCATCTCTTTAGGGAGAAAATGGAAAATCAAAAGACCTGGGTTCAAAAAATGGAGATAAATGGGTGTAAGTGTCCCACAATGGTTGGACACACACAAAGTTGTTTAAATACCCCTCACACACCAAGAATGACCCATGGTGTTTTGCTTCATCATAGGGGTCTTCCCGCCCCGCTGCGGGACGGGGCGTGCTACGACCTGCGAATACGCGGGAGCACTGATGATAAAGTGCTATGTGTAGTGCAAAGGGAGGGTCTGGGGTAGATGTAAATGTGAGATTAAAAAGGACCTGGCCCCTTAGGACAAAAGAACTTTAATAAGTCAAGGGGGGCTGGTACTAGTAAAAAGGTGATGCGGAGACTTCCTACTCAATGTGCGGTTACTCCTAGTATGTTGTCAACATGTTTCGATGCAAAGCATCTTCATCAGGACAGGGCTGAGATCCCTCCTATGTGAAAAGGTATGCACTTATGAAAATACTATAAACATAAGTGAGAAAATGCAATTAATCATGCATAAATATACAGTACCTAATGGTATGCGTATGTGTTCTGTAGAGGATAAAAGAAAAAGGACAAGTACTTGTTTAGTTTCCCAGGAAATAAAATCATTATACCTGCAAACATAAGAAGTGTGCCACAAATGTGACAAAAACGTGATAGTTAGCCATAACTCTTAATTTTTGCAGAAAAAAGTGCGGTGACCTGTAAGAAAATAGAGACATACAAGACACTACAAACAGATAACAAAAAACACACACTCTATAAAATGCGTGGACTATTCTCTAAATTAGAGATAGACCCAGTGGTAACACGAATACATACTTAGGTGTATGTGAGGTATTGCCTCATGAACCTTAGGGCGGGTGGAGAAAAATAATAAGGAGCCTCAATGCTGAAAAAAGAGAATGGAAAAGGAGAAATGGCTGTTATCTCCTGAATACTCCTTGAGAAATGCCGTATCGGTATCCTCGAACGGCTGTGCCGTACTCACGTTTCCTTGTACTGCCAATCGCTCTGATTCAGTTACCATCTTTATGAATTGGTTGAATGAACAAAATACCTTTCTCAAATTCACACACACACATCATCTAACAGTAACCTAGTATTTCTAGATCTCAACATCTACGCAGATGAAGGTAGATTGAAATCCTACTGCTATATGATAGTTTCCACCCCAGGCACCTTCGGGATAATCTCCCCTATGGCCAGTTCCTGCGTTTACGGAGGAATTGTTCAGAATTGACGGACTTCAGGGCCCAGGCTAAAGATCTGGAGAAGAAATTGTTAGACCGGAACTACCCCAAGTCAATTGTTAAGAAAGGACTCAAGAGAGCAAGGAACAACAATAGGGACTCTCTTTTAGAGAACCGAATACCACAGGAAGAAGAGATCAGACCAATTTGTGTCACAACCTACAACACACATTCAAACCAAGTTTCCAAGATCATCAATAAGAATTGGAAAATTCTGAATTGTGGCGGCTTAAATCTACCTAAACCCATGTTCTCCCATAAGAGAGGCAACAATTTTAAAGACATTTTGGTTCACACCAGACCACGTAAACCACCTGTCCAACAGGTTTCAAGGAGTATCCAACCACCCGTCAAAGGACATCACCCATGTGGCATGTGTAGTTCTTACACTCTAACTGAAAAGAGTACCCACATCACTTTCACCAACGGTACTTCCTGGGAACAGAGAAAATTCACCAATTGCAACAGCAAAAATGTTGTGTACCTTATCACTTGCCCCTGCAAGATGGAATATGTGGGTATGACCACCAGAGAAGTGAAAATTCGAATTGGCGAACATAAGAGTAATATTCGCTGTAAGAAGAGTACGACAAAGATGGCAACCCATTTTTTGACTGAGAACCATGGGGTCAATGACCTAAGATGGACGGTCATAGAACAACTACAGACCGACCATGGACTCTTTGAGAAAGAACAACGCTGGGTGTTCCGTCTGGGTACACATGTGATGGGTCTGAATGATGAGATACCATGGTCACAGTTAACATAGTACCATATCTCTCTCTCACATAGGTCTACCGACACATGCCGTTCTTCTGTACCTTCTTTTATGTATGACTCACCCAATCAGAAGCAGCGACTATCCTTTTTTTGGTACTATGTAACATACAACTCTCAGGAATGCTGCCGGCTACCACTAATCTGTACACAGCAGTAGTTTGTCCAAGTGACCTTTAGGATATTCAGAGCCGATATCCCTGGTTCATTTATCTTGGCTGACTATTAGTATTGATCCCACTGTCTGTCTATAATGGGTGTTTTTACGCAACCCACTAGTCTGTATCTATATAGGTCCACAAAAATACTTTTTTAATGACTTTTTTTACCATCACATTATAATAATCTCCATGGACCATTTTGTCAGAATATTTTTTCTTTTTTCTTGTTTCAACAAAGGACACTGTGGGCCTTAAGTATAACTGCCTATTTTCAATCCTTGATATGACTATTTCAATCCCTTCCTTTCCCAACACCGGGGTCTCTCTTTTTTTAATACTGCCCGTATTCACCTTCCGTTTACAACGATGGTTGGCATCATACCTCCTGACGATTGTGGCACGCGAGGGGTGACTCTTGTGTTAATATCTTTATTCGTTCACAAAAACTGGATGTTTTACATCATACGGGTAACTTTGCCTACGATGTTTACTTTTATTCCGGAAATAATTTTCCGAAAACTCACATCGGGTCCTCACTTCCGGTTCGCGGTAATTTTCACTCTACTAGGTCTAGTCTTCCATTAACCCCTGAACCGGAAGCCTTTGTAGCACACCAGGTGCAGCGAGTTCCCCGCAATTCAACAATGGCTGGCTATAGTTAAATAGAGCACGTTAGACAGGGCTCCGCATATCGGCGGAACCACGGGATGGATTCACATTAAGCGATTGGCAGTACAAGGATACGTGAGTACGGCACAGCCGTTCGAGGATACCGATACGGCATTTCTCAAGGAGTATTCAGGAAATAACAGCCATTTCTCCTTTTCCATTCTCTTTTTTCAGCATTGAGGCTCCTTATTATTTTTCTCCACCCGCCCTAAGGTTCATGAGGCAATACCTCACATACACCTAAGTATGTATTCATGTTACCACTGGGTCTATCTCTAATTTAGAGAATAGTCCACGCATTTTATAGAGTGTGTGTTTTTTGTTATCTGTTTGTAGTGTCTTGTATGTCTCTATTTTCTTACAGGTCACCGCACTTTTTCTGCAAAAATTAAGAGTTATGGC
This sequence comes from Triturus cristatus, assembly GCF_964204655.1. Taxonomy (NCBI): domain Eukaryota; kingdom Metazoa; phylum Chordata; class Amphibia; order Caudata; family Salamandridae; genus Triturus; species Triturus cristatus. The sequence goes on from NC_140591.1 coordinate 723,549,567, forward strand.
TAACTATCACGTTTTTGTCACATTTGTGGCGCACTTCTTATGTTTGCAGGTATAATGATTTTATTTCCTGGGAAACTAAACGAGTACTTGTCCTTTTTCTTTTATCCTCTACAGAACATATACGCATACCATTAGGTACTGTATATTTATGCATGATTAATTGCATTTTCTCACTTATGTTTATAGTATTTTCATAAGTGCATACCTTTTCACATAGGAGGGATCTCAGCCCTGTCCTGATGAAGATGCTTTGCATCGAAACATGTTGACAACATACTAGGAGTAACCGCACATTGAGTAGGAAGTCTCCGCATCACCTTTTTACTAGTACCAGCCCCCCTTGACTTATTAAAGTTCTTTTGTCCTAAGGGGCCAGGTCCTTTTTAATCTCACATTTACATCTACCCCAGACCCTCCCTTTGCACTACACATAGCACTTTATCATCAGTGCTCCCGTGTATTCGCAGGTCGTAGCACGCCCCGTCCCGCAGCGGGGCGGGAAGACCCCTATGATGAAGCATGACACCATGGGTCATTCTTGGTGTGTGAGGGGTATTTAAACAACTTTGTGTGTGTCCAACCATTGTGGGACACTTACACCCATTTATCTCCGTTTTTTGAACCCAGGTCTTTTGATTTTCCATTTTCTCCCTAAAGAGATGGATCCTTATGTTTAATAACTATCAACAAGGATATCCCTATCCTTGTAGTCATCGCTGCATTACCAGCGATAACCTCCCAAAATGCCGCTATCGCTGGATTTTTTATCGCCGTACGGCGGTTAGCGTTGTTAATAACGCGATAACCAGGCGATATTATCCAGCGATAGCGGGCGTTAAAAAAATTAACGCTAAGCGCCCTTAGCGTTAATTTTCCCTGTTCCTTGTTAATATGCCCCTATAATCGCTTCGACCTCGTTGCTACAATCAATACTGAGTACCTGTAATTCTTAAATTTGAAAGGCAGAGCAACTACATTCATCAGCATGGGTTCAATACTTTCAATGGGAGAATAGCACCACGTATAACTATTAAACAGGTAATCTGGGCGAATGATTACCAGCACTTCTATATTTTCATTTCAATTTGTTTATAATTAAGAAACAGCAGCATTTCATGGGATGGGGGGAAAAGTAACTCAATTTCAGAGTAGTGGCCTCTAAAATGTGTATCAGAGTAGTTGTGGCAGCTTCTGGCCTTAGTTTATCACAGATACCCAGAACTTTGGAAGGGCTTTCTGGGGCACCAATAAGTAAGACCCTCCTCCTGGATGCTGGCCAGTATCTTAAGATAGGGTTAGATCTACATGATTTCCACAGTGGGCATGTAATGATGACAAGGAAGCAAAGTGATGTCCAAGATGTTTATTTCAAGTAAGTCCCTGACAGAATGGCATTAATTTCCTCCTATCCCTGACTGACATAGGCCATAGTGGCTCACTTGACACAGGGTTATTTTTAAGACAGAGCAGCATCGAATCCAGTGGTACTGCTGTCAACCTCCAGTTCTGTGTCTTTAGCTGAATAAAAGTACTGATTTGATTTACCTCGCTCCAGTTCCAGGTGGACATGGACTTTGTAAGTTGTCCGAGCGGGCCAGTCAAGGGTGCTAGAGTTTTGATAAATCACACACTATATGACCATTCTAAGGAAACTCCTCACCTCTGACAGACTTGGGATGAGGTGAAAACTTTATGTCATTGACTTGCAAGGGGCTGGGGTGACCACTTCTAGTGAAAAACAGTATCTAAAGAAGATAATGCATGGCTTGAAGAATTTACACTTTTCTCAATTGAGGGTGAGACTCCAGTCTGTTTTTTAGGATGCGGCGGAGGCTGGAATGATGTTCAACTAGGGTCTTTGTGTGCCCAGGAATGCAATTCCTGACATTCATGATCCCAGTGAGACCAGAGCAGACCTCTCTAACAGTATTCTGAAACACCTTGCCTGGACTGGAAATTTCTATTTTGTTGTTTGTACCAATAAAGGCCAAGACGTGTAGAGAATGTTGTGATATTCCTGGACTTTGGATCCAACATGAGTTTGTGGTATCTGCATTTAAGGTCAACTTTGGAGAACCAACATACCCAATTCACCTCCACTACTAGCTCATTTAGCAAAGATAATGCTTTGCTTGATAGACATATCTGGGAGATGCATGTCGATGTAGGTGTGGGTCCTTATGCCCACTCAATGATGTCTACTTATTCAAATTTGTGTAGTTCCACTTCTTTCTTTAGATGCAGATGAAAGGTCAACCAGCAATGTTGCAGCACCACAGGTTAGAAGGTGCGATCAATATGCAATTGTACAGCCTTGCCTATTCCGTTGAATAGTTTGTCTCTCAGGAGGTCATCCAGCTCATTGACATGTATGCTGTATGCAAACTATATCAGGCAAAATATTTTCTGTTGCTTCACAACTCAGAAGCCTTCCTGTGCTTTTTTGAGAGACATATGGCCAGATTTTTTTAAAAGGTGCGCAATGCAGCCCCCTAAGAGGCTGCACTGCACCGTGACAGGGAGGGAGCAGAAGAGCACCATATCTACAGAGATACGGCACTGTCCTCCCCTTTTCTTAGCGCCGGCATGATTTCAGCTGCTGAGTGCCCACACACACCTTAGCGCCATAGCATTAGGGTGTGTGCTTGAGTCCATAGGTTTTGTTCAGGAATGGTACCCTTTCCTGTACAAAATACCATGCCTAGATATGTTTAAAAGCTTTTCCCACTTTGTATGTGTGCTGCACAGTGCAGCACACATGCAGTCGGAAAAGAAAGGAGAAATAATAACATTTCTCTTGTTAGTGCCTCCTTTGAAGTGGTGTTAACATTTGGTGCTAAACCCTGTCCACAATTCTTTATAGATAGGGTTTTGCATCAAAAGGCATGGTTGGTTGCATGGGAATGCCCATGTACCACTCACATAATGCCCCCTTGGTGCTAAGGAAAGTAAAGCATTGCTTTGTGCTGCTTTGTGCTACGTTTAGGGTACTTTCCAGTGCAAAACAAGTTTTGCGCTAGAAAGTAAATTCCCCCAAAAACATTTAGTACTGGTTATCATCATTTTTGTTACGCTAACCTAGTGCAAAATGTTTGAAAATCTACCCCATACACTCTTGAGGTAGGTGTGCAGTGTTTTTATGTGTTAATTCAGCAGTGAACATGTCACACAACAGTAGAGGCACACTATTCCGATATGCCTAGATTTTGACCTTTGTGGTATTTAGTTGGGTTGCTTGTAACATGGAATCAAACTGTGATTTGGACATGGCATATATGGATGCTCCGTTGTCGATTTGCACTATTCCAAGTTGATGTACTATTTGAATCTGGCATTTTGGCTGAGTGCACTTTTGGCTGCTGCCATGGGTTGTGGAATATACAAAGTGCATGACCTCTGATTGAGCACCACTACATCGAACTGAATGCTGGCCCTGCTCGCCGTGCCACTGGATTCAAGCTAACCTGGCTGATGAAGGGTGATACCCTGAAACCGGTTCCAGGCAGCTAGCTTCCAGTCCAGGGAGGACCTGGTCTGGCAGTTTGGGCTGGACTGTTCCCATGAGGAGCAGGGTCAAGACTGATTTGCATATGACTGGGTCCAAACTGGGGCGCCATGGAGTGAAAATGAACGATGAATTCAACCCAGATCTCTTGACTAGGGGTAAGTGGTTGAAAAGTTTCAGCACTCCGTTCATCATCTTGTTGTGTTTGATAGGTTTGCCCTAAGTGGCCAAGGGTATACCTAGACATGGGACCCTTACTTGCTGTGCCTCTGACTTCAAGCTAGCCTGGCTGATGAGGGGTGATACCCCAAAACCTGTCCCAGGAGACTTGTTTCGGGTCCAGGCAGGACCTGGCCTGGCAGTTCGGGCTGGACTGTTCCCATGGCAGGCAGGGTCAAGACTGATTTCCATACGGCTGTGTCCAAACTAGGGTGGCATAGAGAGCAAAAGAATGATGGATTCAACCCAAATCTCTTGAGTGGGGGTGAGTGGTTGAAATGTTTCAGCACTCTGTCCATCATCTTGTTGTATTTGCCCTGTTTCAGCTGGCATGCCGGATTATTTGAGAATTCCTACCCCTACCAGAAGGGTAGGGGTAGGAAGAAGCCAAGGCATAGGAGCCTAGGCTTCTTCTTCTTGTCAGGATATGTGAAGGTTGTGAAGGATATGAATAGGCTTTCAAACCATAACTTTAGTTTGGGGTCTTGACATGAAAAAGTGCCAAAGATTTCCAATGGTGTGTTGGATGGAATTGACAACATTCTCACTTTTAATCATACAGTCACAGAGAGAGGCACTGAGCACGGCATACTAACTGACATGGAGTGAGAAGAAGAGAGCAACCAGGTACTGAAGCTGAATGATGCTGACAGGAATGTAACAAGGAAACAGATGGCTTCCAATAATAAGGCACACCATAGTCGCATTCAGACAGGATAGTAGCTCATCTTTGAGTTGGGTGTGTTTGTAGATGGAGAGTGCATGTAGATGGAAGAGAGAGCCCAAGCTATTGGAAACACGGGTGCATCATGGCAGAGCTTCAATTGCACAGCATCAAAATCCAGGCCGGAGGTACCTTTGGTGGCTTGACATTCAAAAGTTCCCACCTTCCGCACAGCTCATTTCTGGTGCTGTACAGAAGTGTGTAGGATGCGTGCAGTAGTGGTGTGTAAGCAAACACTCTCCTTCAAAACCTTGTGAAGACACATGATTCAGCACCATCCACGGTCAGGTTCATGTGCAGGCTGGTGAGAGCCCAGCCTTTGTGTAGGAGTCCTAACTTTACTACTACTAAATGCCTTCTGTGAATACCAAAAGTAGTATGTTTAGGATTTTATCTCAGATTAGTTCTGTGAATCGGCCACCTTATTATCACTCATGCCAGTCCAAAACAAAAATTAAGTTTACAGTTAAAAAAAGTCAGATGCCTTAAAAATGTGAAAAGGGTTTATTTGGAATCCTTCCCAGACATTTCAGAAGAAGTAGAAGATAATTATATAGCAGGCAATTCCTTTACTGCTGGCAATGTGCCGAAATAAAGTTTGATAAAGAAAGATAATGTTGATGACAATGTTGATTCTGATCTTTCAGGTAATGAAAGATTTTGGACACCAACTCCAAAAAAGAAGAAAAATGATGACAAAGATGAAGCAGAGGGTCCCTCCTATTTGCAAAATCTCCACGCTCTCCTTGTTGACACCTTTGATCCTAAAGATATAGAGTTCATCCTATATCTTCTGAGTCGTCTCCTTCTCACAGAAAAGAAGCGTATGTTGAAAGCAAGCTTAGAAAACCTGTTACTAAAGAAATCACATATAGGACTTGTGCAGAATGCCGCAGACCTACATTTTCAGGGCAAATCAGAAAACCCCCAGGTATAGATCCAAAACTGTCTCTATTTTTAGGTAAATACATTTAACCCCCCCCCCCCCAGAAAAAATAGATAGATCCAGTAAGGTCTGTCAGGATAAACTCGTAGACCTGTCAGAACCTATTGCAATGATTCTGGATAATGTCTTCACAGCTAAGGATCAGGGTTAAATCATTGACCCCGAAATTCTTGCCTGTTGGGATCAAAGAGCTACATGCTTTTTGGGCAATGCTACTGTAAACTTTCGGCAGAACGCTGAAGATCCATATTACTATAAATGGATCCTAAACTATGTGGTTTGGCAACCAATAAGACAAAATTTGCAGCTGGAGTTTACGTTTTGAAGATCCTTTTGTTAAGGTAGGGGCCGCTCCGCCAGTCGCTGCAAGCAGAGGTTTCCCTCGTCCCAGAGGTTCATGGGCAGAAAATACACTCCACGTGGAAACTAAAGTAGAAACTCTTTATGTTCTACCTTTCAAGGTGAGCCACCAATTTTCTTTCCCATCAGGTTTAGGGGGGAAGTCAGTATTTTATAAACAACTTGCATGAGTTTTACAGTCTGTCTTGGGATTTAATTTAGAGTTTTGTTCAACTTCATTTAAAAAAATAGTACCAGAAAGATATTTTCTATGGAACGAAAAGAGACATTTTTTGACCAAGAAATTTCTTCTTTCATTCACAAACATGTGATCAGTCAAACCTCTCCTAATCCCAAGGGATTTCTCAGCAATATCTTGCTATTAAAAAAAACTTGGGAATTTTTATATTAGTAATAAATGTCAGAGATTTCAGTTTTTTGATTCTGTACAGACACTTCAAGATGGAAGGTATCTATCTTCTGGGAGATCATCTAAGAAAAGTGGACTTCATGGTCCATTTAAATTTCAAAGAGGCATATTTAGCAATTCCAATTTATGTCCCACGAGTCAGTTTCTACAGTTTCAATAGAGAGATCAAATTTATGAGTTTTTAGCTCTCCTATGTGGTCTTTTTGCAGCCCCTCGATGTTTCAAGCAGTTAAAGCCAGTTGTTAAGGGGTATTTTTAATTATTCATCTGGATGGCATTCTGATAATGTCTGAAGATCCCAACTTACTTCTACAACACGTAACTGTTTCTCTCCTTCAGAATTTAGATTTCATCAACAAAAAGAAATTGGATCTATGTCCCCCAAAGCAAATGTTGTTCTTAGGTTTTGCCTTAGATTTCATCTCAACCACTTTATCTTTACCAATTCCCCAATAGAGAAATTCAAAACATTTTCACAAAAAAATTTATTTACACTTCATTGGTTATTAGGCATAGTATATATTTTATCCTTTCCAGTACAATTTATTTTCCAGGGAGGTTAAAAAATCTTCAATTCGTCATGTAAAAAAAGGTCTTTCCTATTCAGACCAAATGCAACTATGTGTAGAAGTCCTTCAAGAATTAAAATGGTGATTTGATGACATGGTAGCCTGGAATTCGAGGCATTGTGCTCAAATTTGTTTCCAGTGGATCTGGTTGTGGTGACAGTTGTGAACAAGTAACAACAGGAGGCAAATGGTCTCTTCAAAAAGCCACTCTCCATAGAACCTTTAGCTGGATCTTTCGCTGTTTGTTCTCTTTCCCATCAAAAATCCCACTGTTTTATCCTTTTGAAAATGGACAACATTTCTGCAGTACAATATGTCAATCGTCTAGCAAGAAAGAAGATGTGTCTGTTGGCCAAGGTAGCAAACGAGTTTTGGCATTAATGCCTCAAGCACAACATTTCATTCTAGCAGCTCAACTACCTGGAAAAAATCCAAAGTTGCAAATTGGAACTCAAGAAATCTCAGAGATTCCAGCAAGTGTTAACTGAATTATTCATTATTATCCAAGATAATAAAGTTGTGGTGTCCTTGTAAGCTAGACCTCTTTGTCTCTCGTCCAACATTTCAGCTTCCTATCTACTTCAGCTGGAGACCGTATCCGTTGGCTCTAGCAATGGAGACCTTTATGCAGGAATAGAAGTGCCTGAATTATGCCTTCCCACCCTTTTCTATGATCCGGAGAGTAACATTAGAAACAGATGAAAGAAATCAGAGGTGATCCTCATAAATCCTCTTTGAAGAACACCAAGTTGTGTCCATGTTCTTCTGGAACTCTCTTGCCAAACCCTGTGCATTCTTCCAGTATGTCCCTTTTTCCTTCTAGACTCTATAAATTAAACCTACCCATTGATTTCTAAATTCCAACTATCATCTAGTGGGTTTGAGACTTTCTGGACATGCTGGCAAGTGTCAGGACTTTAGGAACCAGATCTTAACCTCTTTGACAAGGCCTGGTCTGACTCTACAGATAGGAGATATCGATCAACCTGGAACAGATGGTCTGGCTGGTGCTTTGAATTGGTTGTATGATGGAACTATGCACGCAAATACATGCATGCCTTATCAACACGGTCTTTAGCACGACCGCAACTTTATCATATATGCCTTTACCACGCATGTTTTTACAACAAATTTTGTTGTAAAGGCATAATTGATAAAGGCATATGCATGGTAAAAATTACACCCCAGCTCCCCGCCCTGAGCCCTAAAACCCAGCCCCCAGACCTAAAAACAAACCCAACCCCAGCCCTAAAAACACCGCAGCCCCCCGCCCTGAGCCCTGAAACCGTCCCCAGCCCTGAAAGGTACCCCAACCATAGCCCTAAAAACACCCCAGCTACCTGCCCTGAGCCCTAAAACCAGACCCCAGTCCTAAATACAACCCAACACCCCTGCCCTGAGGCCTAAAACCTGGCCCCAAGCCCTGAAAAGTATCCAACCACAGACCTAAAAACAAAAAACTACTCACTAAACTGTGTCCACCCTTCCTGCTCCATCCATTCTCGTTCGGGCAGGAGGAAGTCCCTTCAAGTCTCCAACACCCACCACCACACATATGGCTTTACTGCCTTAACAACAAAATTCGTTGTAAAGGTGTGTGTGATAAAGGAATATGTGTGGTACAGGCATAAGTGTGGTAAAGGCAAATGTGGTAATGCTTACGTGGTAACTGCACCCATGGTTCTGACTTCGTTGTTAATGCTGTTTCCCCTTTGAATGTGATTTGGATTCTGTGGCAGGAGATGTTAACTTTGTGGTAAACATTTTGCAACTTCTTGCTTCTGAAGAACTTTCTTCAAGAACTATAAATTCTTATTGTTCAGTAATCTTGACAGGTCATTTACCAATAGCTGAACATCCTATTGGTGAGCATTCCCTTATTACTAAAGTCTTAAGAGGTATTATATTCTCTTCTCCTTCTTGTGCTAAATACTCATCTCTAAGGGATGTTTCCATAGTATTACAATTCTTCCAGGCTTGACCAGATAACAAGTATTTTTCCAGAAAACAACTGTCAGCCAAATTATCTATCTTACTTTGTTTATCTTCTTGTAAAAGGGTTTCAGACATCAGAGCTTTGGGTCTCGAGACACATTTTTTCTGCTGAAGGAGTTCCTTTTTTTTATATTAAAAAGAACAAAATGTGCTACCAAACAGATTACATATCATGCTTCCCAATGGGATATTAAATTATGCATCACAGAAGAATTTAGATCATCTTCTCAGGTCTGCCAGAGTAGTAATAGAATTTAATTCATTTAATGTAGGCGCACATTTAGAAGACATGATCAGCATGGCCCTCGAATTCTATGTTTAAGGAATTCTATTATAAACCAGTATGTAGTCTATTTTTCTTAGTTGTTGATAAGGTTTAAACCTGCTTAATCCAAAGCCTTCGGTCCTGACATAGAATAGACCATTTTATAGCATTTGTGAACAAGACGTTTCAGTTCTATTAGGAACACAGAGATGAAGATTATCCCACCAGTATTATAATATATCTTACAATGTTAAATTTAAAATGTAATATATCATTGTTAACCCTCCCTTTCTTTTAAGTTTATTTAATGATATTAGATTTTTAGCCCTTTATTTTTACTAGTTTCAGACCAAAAGTAGGAATAACTCTGAGGGTTTCAACATTCAGATTACTCTACAACCTCACAGAAAGAAGAGGAGGATTTCTATTCGACATGATGTCTTATATGGACTACTTAATGTTGATTGGTTGTACTATTGTGCTCTGCTGTGATTTGTGGTCTCTTTGTACTCATGGTTATTGTAGTTCAGTTCATTAAACTTTATCGATTTTTAACAAAATCATAAAAGTGTACATCTCATCCAGCAGCAGCAATATATAAAAAATAAACATGCATCAGTAAAAATACATTGAATAAAAGTTTAGAGAAAACGTACATCAGTACATAAAATAAATAATACACAATGAGATAAATACTAAAATTACCACCATTATCCTAGAAGAGCTAGTTCCTAAAATTCCAATACTTAATAGCTTACAGATAGGACACCAGAAAGAAAGTGAGGTACAAAAAAACAATGTGGGTATTGCTAGCAGCTGTAAGAAGAGATTTGCAGGTCTAATTTGTCTCAAGTGTTCAGAGATCAGAAGAGGCCTGATATACTTATGCTGAAGATTAGATGATTTTTGGCAAACAAGTGATACTTGCATGGTGTCACAAATCGAGATATTGTCACAGTCAGAAACAGGCAAATTTGATGGTTTATACCGAACCCTGTTTAGAAAAAAGACCTAGTAAAAAATGTCCAACCTCAAAAGTGTCAGGAAATGATGTTACCTATTATACAGGTACAGAAGGAGATAGGACTCTGTCCCACTGGCATTTTTGACCAGGACTTACTTGTGAATGGTCTGCTTTGTTAAAGCAGAATTCTCCTGTTCAGCAGCTACCCTTTGGGAGAAAGCCTGTTTGACCCACGCAAGATCTCTTTTCACTATGTCCCTGGGATTGGTAAATAGACTTGGTCACCCTAATTCATACTAGATTTTTTAACGTATTGTAGTGATAAGAGTTGGGCTACATTATCTAAAAGCAAACAATTCTGATGGATGAAGTATACGCCTGTTAAAATGTTAAAATGTAAATCCTCCTTGTGCCAAACAGAACATTACAGTAAAAGCATACGAGCACAAATACAATCTGCAATAAAGGACATGCCCAGTTCTTCATGAATAATTTTGGTGGGATTTACCTGACTAACGGACAGTATGTTTCTCAAAACCGTATTTTCTATCACCTGGACACGGTCAATATTGGCATACCCACAGATTTAACAACTAAAGGTGGCATTGGGGCACATTTAGTCTTAGGTTATTGTACTTCTTGCCATGATTAAATTTGTTTTATATATGTGGTTTCTGGCTGTTGAGAACAAAGGTGAAGAGGAGACTGAATAATCTTTGTCTCCAGGTTCTCAATAAAATTGACAGTTCTTGTTCACAATGCTATAAAATATTCTATTCACACCTAGGATTAGAAAGACAAGCCAGACTGCAATGATTATATGTGGCGCTCTTTCTCAATAGGGTGCTTGATGTGGGGCAGCCAAAAGGATACCATTTGTAATACATATTCTGCATTATTAACTATGGAAGAGATTGTACATGGGCAGTATGGTTCTTCTATTTTTGCAAGAGGTGCTATATTCATTCAGAGTAGATTATACATTAATTACAGGGCTGATGCATCTGTAAATTACCAATGTTGCATAAAGCACAATCGCACACCTATCATGCTTCTTGTGTTGGGGTGCTAAATAGGACATGTTACAGCGATGCATATGGAAAAGTGAAAAGGTTTTCTGGTGAGCTCACTCTCAGTAGGGATACACATTAATCCACAAAAATCATGTTGTACACTTTCAGTGTACGCTTCACCAGGCACGGCATCAGCTCTTTTTTTTTTAGTTCATTAGCTTAGTTAATTTTTTCCTTTTTATTTCCTGAGGAATTTACCTTCCTCTGCTGCCACGCTGCCCCTCCCACTGACACAGCCCCGCTCCGGCATCCAGTCCCGCCCCCTCCCCTCCCACCGAAGGCACACATAAGGGAAGCCCGTCTGGGCCTGTCCACGCCTGGACCGCGCCCAGCACCAGACCCCATGGCCCCCGCAAGAGCCACGACACCCGACGCCCCTACGACGCCAACTTCCTCCATGAACTCAATGCCCGGCCGATCATCCACCTGTTTCCAGGTCAGCCTGAAGCTCACCCACGGACCCTTCTCCTGCCGGAGCTGCAGCTTCACCAGCCACCGAACACCTGCACATCCTGCCCCACCCATCAGGGCAAGACACAACCATGTCAGATGCCTACTACTCAACACCCGCTCCGTCCACAAGCATGACATCGAACTCTGGGACCTACTCGACTCAGCCCCCCCGGACGTTGCCTTCCTAACGGAGACCTGGATGAATTCCTCCTCGGCACCTGGCATTGCCATAGCCATCCTGGACGGCTACAAGATCACCAGAAGGGACCGCACCAACAGACCAGGAGGAGGAATCGCCATCATCTACAGGAATACCCTCAGAATCTCGACCAGCACAGAAGACACCTCCAGCGCCACCGAACACCTGCACTTCCAGATCCACATCGACCTCAACACCACCCTCAGAGGAACCCTCATCTACAGACCCCCGGACCCCAGCCACAGATTAGCAACTCCACCTCCGACATCGTCAGCACGCACGCTCTTGCTTCCACAGACTACATCCTCCTCGGAGACCTGAATTTCCACCTCGAGAATGCCGACGACAGCAACTCCATCACCCTGCTCAAAAACCTCGCCAACCTCGGACTAAAACAGCTCGTCACGACTCCCACCCGCTCCAACGAACACACACTTGACCCCATCTTTTCCGCCAGCAACCACGTCACCTTCAGCCACACTGCCGAACTCCACTGGACCGACCACCACTGCATCCACTTCACCTTCAAGAAACCCACTATGCACCACCACACACAACCGATCCCCCACCGCAGTTGGAACAAGGTCACCGAAGACCAGCTCATCACCACCCTGGCCCGAGACCCACCAACCAACGACACCCACACAGCTGCCCGCAACCTCAGGCAATGGATAGACGACTGCGCCAACACTCTCGCCCCAATCAAAAAACCCTCAAACAGACGCACCGACAGAAAGGCCAGCTGGTTCACCACCGACCTTCAGGAATCCAAGCGGACTTGCCGAAGACTTGAGAAAAAGTGGCTCCACGAAAAGACACCGGACAACCAAGCAGCCCTCAAGAACACCAGCCACAAGCACCACCAACTCATTCGAGCCACCAAAAGGACCTCCTTCAAGGAACGAATCGACAACAATGCACACAACAGCAAAGAGCTCTTCAACATCGTGAAGGAACTCTCCAACCCCAGATCCAGCTCCAATGACATCCCACCATCGCAAGACCTATGCGACTCCCTAGCCACCTTCTTTCACCGCAAGATCGCAGACATCCATGACAGCTTCAACACCCTGACCCTCCCGACAGCCGCCGACACCGCAGACTCACCACCTCCCCAGCCTCACCAACCTCCTGGTCGCCTGGACCTACGTCAACGACAATGACACCATCAAAACCAAGAACACCATCCACTCCAGCTCACCATCCGACCCCTGCCCTCACCAGATCTTCAACAAAGCAAATCGCATCATCGCACCCCAACTCCAAAAGATCATCAAGGCCGCCACCTTCGCAGAGAGCTGGAAGCACGCCGAGATCAGCGCACTACTCAAGAAACCCACAGCGGCCCCAAAGGACCTCAAGAACTTCCGGCCCATCTCCCTGCTCCCGTTCCCGGTGAAAGTCATTGAGAAGATAGTCAACAGACAACAGACCAACTTCCTCGAGGAGAACAACATCCTGAACCAGTCCCAATCCGGATTTCACAGCAATCACAGCACCGAAACCGCCCTCATCGCTGCCACCGATGACATCAGGACCCTGCTGGACAATGGTAAAACCACAGCCCTCATCCTCCTGGACCTCTTGGCCGCCTTCGACACCGTCTGCCACCACACCCTACACACACGCCTCCACAACGCAAGAATCCGTGACAAAGCCCTGGACTGGATCACCTGTTTCCTCACTGACAGAACCCAGAGGGTACGCCTTCCCCCATTCCGTTCCAAAGCCACCAAGATCACCTGCAGTATGCCCCAAGGATCATCCCTCAGCCCTACCCTCTTCAACGTCTACATGGCACCGCTTGCACAACCTTAACATCGTCTCCTACGCCGACGACACCCAGTAGATCCTCTCACTCACCAAGGACCCCGCCACCTCCAAAACCAACCTCCACGAAGGAATGAAGTCCATCGCCGACTGGATGATGAACAGTCACCTGAAACTAAACTGAGACAAGACAGAGGTCCTCATCTTCAGCTCCACCCCCTCCACCTGGGGTGACTCTTGGTGGCCAGCCTCTCTGGGAGCCGCACCTACACCCACCGACCACGCACGCAATCTGGGGTTCATCCTACTCTTCGCTCTCAATGACCCAGCAAGTCAACGCCGTCTCCTCCTCCTGATTCAACACCCTTCGCATGCTTTGCATGATTTACAGTTGAATCCCCACCGGAACAAGAAGGACGGTCACCCAGGCCCTCGTCAGGAGCAGACTGGACTACGGCCACGCCCTCTACGCAGGAAGCACGGCCAAACTCCAGAAAAGACTCCAACGCATACAGAACTCCTCCGCACGCCTCATCCTCGACATCCCCCTCTACACCCACATCACAGCCCACCTGAAAGACCTGCACTGGCTCCCAGTCAACAAGAGGATCACCTTCAAGCTCCTCACCCACGCGCACAAAGCACTCCACATCGCCAGACCAGCATACCTCAACAAACATCTCACCTTCTACACCCCAAACCGCCAGCTTCGCTCTGCCGACCTCACCCTCGCCACTGTCCCACACATCCACAGGACGACCTCCGGCGACAGATCCTTTTCCTACCTCGCTGCCAAGACATGGAACACCCTCCCCACCCATCTGCGACAGACCCAAGACCTGCTAACCTTCGGGAGATGTCTCAAGACCTGGCTGTTCGAGCAGTAGATGCACCCCCCCCCAGCGCCTTGAGACCCTAATGGGTGATTACTGCGCTCTACAAATGATTGATTGATTGATTATTGCAGGACTCAATTCTCAATAATTGCAATTAGAAAATACTGATTCTATAGCATGCTGTTTCTAATAAATGATTCCTTAACTTGTTCTATATATGTCATTGTATTATTTGGTGGGTGTGTTGCAGTATGAAAGTATAAATCTTTAATAAAAGGCGGGTGAACGTCTGTCCATTCCACCCTTTCAGCATGTCTCCATTCATCAGGTTATTTTTGCTCTCAACTGTACATTTATGTGAAAATGACCTCTAATTGTTTACCTCCGATATGAAGCACCCCTGTGCTTAATTTTGGATTTATTAATTCATGTTTTACTTGTAGACAGTGGGTCTGGCGGACATTGGGAACGTTCTCTGGTCATGTGAAATGACCAGTAGCACAGAAAATTAATATAATATATAACTGTGCAATGTGCCACAATAAGCAACATTTCTGTGGCTTGTTTCTTTAACTGATATGTGATTTTGTTTTTTTCGCCAAGTATTCGCATGCTATTAAGGTTAGTGCAACGCCCGTGCAGGGCAGTGATGTAAGGGTTTGGATTACGATCGCAGTGCCCACTTTTAAATCAAGTACAGGTAGTGAATTTTCAGGATATTTGAGAATTTTGAAATAATAGAGACACAAGCTTATTTAGAGCTGAATCAGAGTAGTCATATTATTGATTAGTAGGAAGGAGGGTCGCCCTTGTACTTGTTCAGCACAGTGAGTCAAATGTGTGCAGAAACAATATGATATACCGTTCCTATATTAAGTCAATATTTGTCTTAAGTATTATTTTGGAGCGACTAAATAGGTTACAATCAATGTCGGACTTGTTGCAGCGCCTACTGTGCTGTTGTGAGGTGCTTTAATGAGTGTGTGTTCATTTGGCTTAAAGTGAAATACTGCTAAAGAACAATTAGACCGTTTTTGGCTCATTACACACTTGCTTACAAATTAATAAAATTTTGTATTGACTGTTCGGTTAGTTAAAATCTTTACAGTAGAAACATATATGCATGCCCCCCCTTCCGCCAACCCTTACAGTTTAAAAAATAAAGTGCAAACAAATCAACAAACAAATCAACAATCAAGTTAATTACTCATTTCATATTTGTACAATTTATTTGGCGTGAGGGGGTCTTATTACTGCCCTTAGATGTAACGGGTATCCTCAGAATAGATTGTATACCAATAAAAGGATTTTCCTTGAAAATTACACTAATCACATTTTTGCGCTAAGCATTCTGTGGCATCATTGGCCCTTTTCATTCCTCTCCTTCCTTTTATTGATTAACCCTCACACACCCTATTGGTGTTGATCCAGCACAAACAACAACTCGGGAAAAAGGTGAGAACACAACTGTCCTCCTTGCGTCGCAGACCCGCCGTCACACTAACTCATTCGCACACACATTCATTGGTGGGGCCCATAACACCAACACTCGCACGTTTCTCTCTTTCACAGGTCTGCACACAGGAGCAGGAATGATGCGCCGGACATGTGGGTGGGAGTACCTTATAACCTATAGGGAAAGAAAAGTTATCTTACATCATATACATTAACCTTCGCCACCTATAGATTCCTAATCCTACACATCAAGGCACTCCGCCCACTTGGTCGATCGGACCAAATAGTTGGATTGGTTGATGGTGATTTTAGAACCAGCTAAAACACATTTAAGACTCAGAATCCTCTATTCTCTTTAAAAGAACCACAAACTCATATTTTCTTTTAATCAATAATTGTTTATCTAAATTTTTCATTAAATTAGCATTTGTCTCTTCAAATTGTAGAATTTCTATATCAATTTAAATAAATCACAGAACACCATATTTACCTATTCAGTGTTCTCTCTAATTCATTGGCTCAGCATAACCGAATTTTGTCGTTAAATTGTCCAAGGATCAGGCCAGATCTCAGAGTCCGAAAGTCCTTTGCTCAGCACGTTACAGTCCCAAAGATCATCAAAGGACCAGAAATCGTGCCAGCATCCGTCATCGAAAGGTCTCGAATAGCATAGTGACAACCCTCCTCCCTATTCTACTACTCTTTTATAATAAATTTTGGGATAACATGTAACATTTTTGGGCGGAGAAGAGAGATGATTGGCCAAGAGAAATTGTCCTATTTTGTATTGTCTGGTTTCACAGGGTTTTTGCTGATGAGTTCTCCAGCTATGAGCAAATTTCCGAATGTTACAATTTTAAATTCATTCATTGTTCATTTATAGCAGTTCTTGTCTTCTGGGGTCTTTGGCAGCGCCCCAGTACCCTATCCTTGACAGGAACGGCGTGTACAGAGGTCGTTAGGGAATTCACGGTACCATCCGAGTCTGCGCACTAGGCTTCGCTCATCACGAGACGGTGGCCACTTCTGAATCCGTACTCTGCCGCCATCTTTTGTTAGGCCAAGATGTCAACTTAAGCGAAACAAACACAAAATAGTAATTAATACAAAGAAATGATGCTTCTAATATTATACCCTCACTAATCCCTTTTTGTATTAGTATTTTCCTAGCTTATAGCGACATTTAAAGCAGTATATTCACCTTTATGGTCCTCCACAAAGGTGCAAACGTTACAAAAGCAACATAAAGCATGCGTTATCTAATTATCACATATACTACTGTTAATATGCGTACGTATTTATTATATTAAAGTTATTTTGCCATGCAAATAGCAAGTTCCCACCTGTAATTCAGGTATGCAAGTTGGTTAATCTTAATATATCACCCCACACGATTAGTAAATTATAATAAGTAGGTTATTCAGTTAATACTTTCATGCAAAATAGAGGAGGTATACAAAATGTTGCACTACCTGCTCCATCAGTGTCATGCTTCATCATCGGGTTCACTCAGACTCCTTTTTCATTCCTCTCCTCTGCACTGTGTCATCGGCCGACTCCTGCACTATGGCCATTTCCACAAAGTAACAGTATCAGGGGGATTCATCTATGAGTGGTACACTGAACCTATTCTTGCATCAGACCGTGTGGAGGTGCCCTAGGACAGAGCATGCCACCTCACACACATCCTTCCCACTGGCCCACTATAAATTAACTGATTCAGAGCAACATGATCTGATGAGCTCTGGGGTTTGTTACTTAACCATGTTTTTTTCTTAACAGTATCACTGTCTGTGCTGCCCATTTTGCTTGTCTGTTGCCACTTTCCAAGCGGGGATTCAAATCTGGTCATGTTACGAGTGGTCTCTTTGTCCATATTCCTTATTTCAGTGGTGTGTGTCAATGTGGCTCATGAGGTTTTGGTCAGTTGACACCGCCCTCATGTCCCCTATGAGGCGGCTTGAGAACTGGCATGATTCGCCTTTTAAATGGCAAATGATGGCGCTCCTGCAGGATCAGATTTTTTCTCCTCAGTGGAATTAAACCCTCACAAATACAGATTGCATGCATCAGTGTCTCTTCTGCATTGCTTGTTTGTTTCTTCCTTTTGTCAGTAACATTTTAAAGGGAGCAAGTAGAATCGCCATCTGATGAAGCTAGTTTTTGTTCTGATCGACAGTGACGAGCACAGATAAGTAGGGAGGCAACCTGGTGAATATAGATCCATCTCACATCTGCTATGGTTTTCTTTTCTTAGGTCTTTTAGGTTTTCTATCGAAGATAAGGTCTCAGATGTTCTCTAAGTGCAGAACCTGGATGGCTTTGTTTAGGCATGCCCCCTCATTCAGAATTCCTCTCCTGGATTTTCTTCCACAGTAGCTGCTTTAAAGTGTTTGGTGTGGTGGTTTGTAATTTAAGCAGTATGCTATCCATTTCACATGGGGGACCAGGGTTTGCTTCAGGATGTTGAATTCAAGCCTGATTTGGGATTAAAAAGTATTCCTCTTAGGATACTTGCTAGCCCCTGTCAGTAAAATACCTTCTCTCAGCGAATAAAGACATAATAGCCTTTTTAAATTAACAAGAGAAATATTGACAAATGTAATTTGTCATCCTGCGCAGTGCTGAATTTTTTACCTGCAACACTTTGCCTTCTGAAACACTTAGGTCTATTTTTACATTTGGAAATGTAAAACTGCAGGATGGAGTGCCATTGTCAGAAAGTGGATTAATAATTGGGGAGGTTGGTAGTCCTCCCCATGTAATATGGTCACTATCTTGTAAAGACCAGTAAAGGTTTCAGTAATGTAAACCTGACCATAGCCTCTAGTAGCATTGGCACAGAGCAAATGGCTTAAATTAAGAAACTGCATAAGGCATTTAAAACTACCAAAATAGTTAAACACACAACTCATTAAAAATCCCTTTTTAGTTTAATGACAAAGTGACACTAAAACAACAAAAATCCAAAAAGTGGAATCAGAGATATGAATTTTAAAGCTTTAAAAAAAATAGTCCAAAAAGCATTAAGCGCCACTGTGGGTAAGCTAGTCGTGAAAGACAGGGAATGAAGCACGATTTGATGCTGAGCATGATAGATTGCAGGTTGAACACACGAACCTGGTTCAATCCAGTTAGAGGTTTTAACTTGGGATTTAGGCCTATATTTATTAAGGTTTTGCGTCACCCTTGCCCCACGCATAAGGGCGCAAGGGCAGCACAAGCCTAAATTGGATTTATCAAGTTATGAAAGGCTATCTTGTGTGGCCGTGCATGGCTTGATAAATATAGAGTAAAGCAAGGTAGTGCAAACTGCTGCCTTGCGTTACTCTTAGCAAGAAAGCAAAAGACACACGGATGATGGACGGAATGCAGTTCAAATCAAACATTCTCCCTCAGTCAATAGATCTTGGTTAAATCCATAGTTCTTTTGCTCACCATGCCACCCCAGTTTAAACCCAGCCATATGCAAATCAGTCTTGTCCCTGTGCCTCATGAGAACAGTCCAGGCCAAACTGCCAAAAAAGAAAAAACTTTCGATTTAGGCCCAGATCGCTGTACTGGGGTGAATGTATGACATTGTTCTGCATTCTGTCCATCAATTGTTCTTTTTGCATTTGTCAACCAGAGTGGGACGGGTATGCCCAGACGTGGGTCCCATGCTCTCCATGCCACTGGAGTCAAGCTATCCTGGCTGATGAGGGGTGAAACCCCGAAACTGGTCCTAGGATGCTTGTCTCCAGTCCAGGAAGGACCTGGACTGGCAGTTCAGGCTGGACTATTCCCATTTGGTGCAGGGTCAAAACTGATTTGCATATGGCTGGGTTCAAACTGGAATGGCATGGGGAGCAAAAAAACGATGGATTTAGTCCCAGATCTCTGTGATGGGGTGAATGTATGACATTGTTCTGCATTCTATCCATCAATTGTTCTTGTTACTCTGTGGCAGGGAGGAGTTCCACGTGTGGAGCGTGGGTGTTCTCACGCTTCCACCCTTGGATTTTGACGCATCCCAGATTTACCCTATACGCCTGTCCCCAGGTGAGGCATAAAGAGGAGAAATATATTAATTTCTCATCGTTTTTCCTCTTTCTACCTGTGCTGCATTCTGCAGCACACATAGAAAGAGGAAAATGCCTCCCAGGATTGGTTTTGAGCAGGAAGGTGTTCCTTCGGACTTATTCAGTTTTTTGGAGCTCTGACTCCTCCTGCAGGGCAAGGCTTCAGACTGTAGCCAAAGAGGGCTCCAAAAGGCCAGATATCTTCTCTGTGAGCTCCTGCTGAAAGAGATTTGCTGTTGTGGAAACGCTCAGAGCGTGGTAAACTTGAATCTTCAGCCTAGCAGCAATGCACCCTAATCGGATTGACTGTGCAAGCTTGTCCTAGTCCTCCAGTAGTCTGTGGAGCCAAAAAGTCTCTAAATCCCCAGTTTTTCAGAATGGTTGAAGAGCCCTTTGACACAGTCAAGGGTTCCAGGACCTTAGGTTCAGACCTTAGGAGTCAAGGCTCACTCCAGCAATAGCCACCAGCAGGATCTAGGACAAGTCCAGTTGTGGCGTAGCAGGAGGTCAGCCAACTGATCTTTTTAGTCATCTTACTTTTCCTCCATACACATGGGAGCAGGGACACCCCTTGAGGTCTCCCTTATACTTCTCACACAGCAGGTGCAATCCTACTCCTGCTCTTCCACGAGTCCAAAGTGTCCTGAGGAGGGTACATTAGAATGCCACATTTATACCTAGCTCTACCTTTTGGGTTGTGGTGACTCTCGGCTCCTCCGTTACCAATGAGGTAAAGGTTTTCAAGGGGTTACCCTACCCACATTTTTAGCATTTCCTGTGTTCCCTAATGTAAATAAACCCACAGTGCCCCTCTCTGCCCAAATCCAAGATGATGAAACCCCCTCTCTCCTTGTGCAGAGCCTGTGCTCCCACCTCATAGATGTGGTCAGGGAAATGAGAAATCCCTCCTCTGTAGTCACTTCAAACCAGTTCTGGAGGCAGCTCGCTTCCTACTGAGATTGGAGCCTGTCTTACTGGAGTAACAAAGAAAGGCAGACACAGATATCAGCTAACATTTGCATGTGATGGGGGGCCTCTTTGAAGTTAATAAAGTTTCTGGGAACTGCCCAAATATTCATGCTGCCAGTGGAACAGAAACAGCATCCCACATCCAGGTCTTTGTCTCTGCTATGGGAGTAGTTTCCAAACTTCATTCGGGTCTTCAGCTTCAGTTGGCTGCAGCTGGCAGCTAATGCAAATTAGCCTCAAAAGGCTTTAATTAAGGAAAATGTAACTTTCTAGAAGAACATTTTCCTTAATATTTATTCAAACTCTGACTACACCTGTGAATTCGACTTTTAATAAATATCAGAGAGAATCCAAGAATCACAGTTCAAGGAGTTTCCTAGTTAAAGATAGCATTATTAAATGTTGAGTGCATCCCAGATGTTCTCAATGGCAAAGCCAGAAGTGCTATAGTGAAAATAGCTTTTAGGTGCTCATCACTGTAAGCGCATGTTTAATATTAACTTTCCACATGTCCTACATTTTAATATCATGCATCCTGCCTTATTGGCTATAAGGCTGTCAGGTTTATGGTGGTGAGCAGTCAAGGGTCCACCCTACCCACTCCTAAAAGAGGAGACACCAAACCCAAACGCAGATTTTTATCCCCATGTGCAAAAACCCATGCTCACCTTGTGGGAAAGCTCATGAGGCTGCTATAGTAGCACGTTGGTGGTGCCTGTGCATGTACGTCCTTTTAAGGAGCTTACCATGTTTGTCACATTACTGTTACTCTTCCTATAATCAGCCATGCATTGCATTTGAAGTTTGTGTCATTGTTTAGCCTCTAACCAGCTCTGAGATTACATTTCCCTGAAGTCCTGTGGGCAGCCATCTTGAAATGTACGTCCACGAGAATGTCCCTGCCCTAGGACACATGCTCACTATTCCGTGCCTTCCGATGCAGGAGAAGCTCCCAGTTACAGCTCCTGCATTTGCTGGTGTTTCCTCGGTACTGATACACCAATTTTTGGCTCAGGTGTTTCTCACTGGCAATCAAGAAAAGCCGGAGCTGCTGAGTATTTACATAGAGATTTTGTACTATTTAAATGCCAACTGCTATTTGATTTGATTTGATAGGTGCTCACGAGCTGATGAGCCACCGGATGAGCAATTATTGTGCTATTCTTTGACAGTCTCTATTTGTTATCAGCAAATCTTTTACAGGTGCGAATATCACCAGAGGTGCCATTTTTGTTGTTGTATGTTTATTTAACTATTTTATTCTTAACAGGTCTCCTTCCAATTCCCTTCCCCTGCCTGGCACGTCTAATCTTCGGTGTTATAATACCGAATTGGAATTGCCTGGAGGTGGGCCACAAAATACGTCCTACAGATCCTGAGGAAGAGGCCACGTCTGACAGAATAGTGAGCCCACTATTTGTACTTCCTCCCGGTCTGTACAAGATCTTTTGTCATGGCCAGCTTAGATGATCTTATGACAGCCATAACCCAAATGTATAGGCGAGATAGTAGAATCTAAAAATGCTACAGCAGCGCTTCCTTATAAGGTAGTTCAACTACAACAAAAAGTGGGTGAGTTGGGTCCTGCTGTTCCAGTGGGAAATCCTGGTATGTCCCAGTCGAGCTCGGCACAGCCAACTACTATTGCAGTTAACATACCACCAAAAATCTCATTAGTATCCCCAGAGAGATTTCCTGGAGATCCCACAAAGGTTCAATTTTTCCTTACACAAGTTGAATTGCACTTCACTCACAAGCCCAGTGCTTATCTGATCCCCAGTGTGTCACCGAGCAAGAAAAGTTAAGCCAGTCTTGACTTGGGGGTGAAAGCTAGAAAGCCCAAGATGTAAAGAAGGGGACCACGTGGGTGCTTTGTCCATCCCTTCCTTAAATGCCAATTCTTTAAACCATGTAACACATTTTAGGCTAAAGGTTCAGTTTACCTTGGCTCATATCACCCATTTGATCCATGTACTTATTGATTCAGGAGCCACTAGTAACTTTGTTGATTGAGAAACAGCTCAAGAGTAAAACATTCCTTGCATCGAAAAAGAAATTCCAGAGGTTATTCAAGTTGTGGATGGGAGTGTCCTAGCAGGAGGCCCAGTAACCTTACAAACGGACATTCAAATGATCTGTAGAACTACTTCCACAGAAAAACACAGTGAACGAATTCAGTTCAACGTCATCAATGCCCCCCCAATATGGTTTTATTCTTGGAATGCCTTTGTTGCGGCTTCACAATCCTCTAATTGACTGGTATGCCCAAACTGTACAATTTCTTTCACCATATTGTTAGACACATTATTTACTGCAGCAGAAAAAACACTGAGCTACCATTGCAATACCAAAAGTTCACAGGCCAACTCCTTCCCACCATATCAGTCTTATGACAATAAAATCAATCTGATACCTGAGACTAATGTACCTATTTGTGGAATCTATACTCTCTCAGAAGCGGAAAACGAACACTTACATTAATACCTTGATCAGTATCTGGCAAACGGATTAATCAGACCCTCCAGGTCCCCTGCTGCTTCTTCCCTCTTCTTCATCTCAAAGGCCAATGGGGATCTTAGAGCGTGTATTGACTACAGAGCGTTAAATAAAATCACAGTAAAAAAAACAAACTCTCTGCCCTTAATCCCAGTGCTGTTGTACCAAGTGAAAGCCGCTGTGATTTACACTAAACTTGATTTGAGAGGGGCTTATCACTTGGTACGCATTATAGAAGGGGATGAGTGGAAAACCGCATTCAAAACACACTATGGCCTGTTTGAATACCTAGTAATGCCCTTCGGCCTTTGCAGCGCTCCAGCTTTATTCCAGTTTTTCCTCAATTATGTCTTACGAGAATATCTAGATCTCTTTGTCATTGTTTATATTGATGACATTCTCATCTATTCAGAAAATGTGAACATCCATAAAACACGTGTGCACAGTTTTACAGGTCTTACGGAAACATCAACTATATTGCATGTCAATCAAGTGAGATTTTCACGATACACAGGTGGAGTTCTTGGGAGTCATTTTAACTCTGTCAGGTTTGCAAATGGCAACAAGAAAGATACAAGCAATTGCAAACACCACGATCTGACTGTCTAGGATGTTCAATGTTTTCTTGGCTTTGCCAATTTTCATCATCAGTTTATTGACCATTTTTCTCAAACTGTGGCACCCACTACCAAATTATTATGAAAGAAAACCGCTTTTGAATGGTGACCTGAAGCAGAAAATGCCTTTTGTCACCTTAAGAAAGCCTTTACTACTGTTCCCATCTTGGCGCATCCAAATACTGAAAACCCCTTTGTAGTGGAAGCAGAAGTGTCTGATGTAGCTGTAGGAGCAATTCTATCACAAAAGCACAATGAAACTCGCCAACTACACCCTGTGGCCTATATCTCCTCAAAAATGAATGAAGCTGAACACAACTTTACTACCGCAGAGAAAGAATTGTTGGCCATACATGATGCCTTTAAAGAATGGAGGCATTATCTTTTAGGTGCCAAGCACACGGTAATTATCTATACAGACCATAGAAAGCTACAATTCATGTATTCTGCATGGTTACTTACTCTCAGACAACTACATTGGATGTTGCTTTTTGATGACTTTGATTTCATGGTCACATATAGACCTGCTACTGAAAATCGCAGAGCAGATGCTCTTTCTAGACAAGACTCTTCAGGAACTCATGTAGTAGGGCTTCGCTTTTCCTTCATTGCCCCTTCCAAAATTCTTTTTCTCACATCAGTCGATGACTTCTTTGAAATCATTCAAGAGCATTTGGCACATTGCTGGAGAACTTGGTAAGGGACCAAGTTGTGAGGAACTCCATCAATCCTGCCATACAAGAGAGGTTGAGGGTTCATGGGCATTCTTCATTGGAAAACATTTTACGAATAGTGAGGAAAGCTGAAATTTCAGAAAGGAGTGCTGTAGTATTGAAACAAAATGAGAAGGAAACAGAGTTTACATTTTTTTAGCACTAAGATTAATACTTTGCAGAGTAAGGACAATATTAAAGTGGAAGGTACAGCAGAAAAGAGCAGGTGTTACAGGTGTGACCGCAAGGATCACCTTGCTTACAGCAAAAGTTGTCCTGCTTTGAATCGAAAATGTAGTAACTGTGGAATCAAAGTCCATTACACAAGAGTGTGTAACAGACAAAATGTGTTATGTGTGTGCATGAGGGTCACAGGAATGCTGAGGAGAGTGAGTCAGACCAGGATTCGGAGGAAGATAAACTGATATTGTAATGGGTGTTAAGTTAATTTTGAATGTGAACAATGAAGCACCCAAAGTCGAACCGGAATGTTGGATGATGATTGGCAGTGTGGGGTTAACCATTTATGTTGATTCTGGTTCTCTATACACCATTGTCAATGAGAGAGTCTGGATAGAGAAGTTTGTTGGGAAAGTTGGTCAGTTTTTACTTGAGTCCAGCATAAGTCCAGAAGGGT
This sequence comes from Triturus cristatus, assembly GCF_964204655.1. Classification (NCBI taxonomy): domain Eukaryota; kingdom Metazoa; phylum Chordata; class Amphibia; order Caudata; family Salamandridae; genus Triturus; species Triturus cristatus. Next base: position 723,574,802 of record NC_140591.1, read on the forward strand.
TTGGAGGCGAAAAAATCCAGATGCTGGGATTCAGATGGCTAATGTTTAAGTTTACAACAAACAAATGATGGACGGAATGCTGACAATGCAGACATTCTCCCCCAGTCAAGAGATCTGGGTTAAATCCATCGTTCTTTTGCCCACTACGCCACCCCAGTTCAGACATGGCCATATGCAAATCAGTCTTGACCCTGTGCCTCATGGGAACAGTCCAGCCCGAACTGCCAAGCCATGTCTTCCCTGGACCGGAATCAAGCATCCTAGGACCGGTTTCTGGCTATCAGCCGTCATCAGCCAGGATAGCTTGGACTCCAGTGGCGTAGTGAGCACGGGACCCACGTCTGGGCATACCCATCCCACTTAGGGCGCAAAGCGTTACAACAAACAAATGATGGACGGAATGCTGACAATGCAGACATTCTCCCCCAGTCAAGAGATCTGGGTTAAATCCATCGTTCTTTTGCCCACTACGCCACCCCAGTTCAGACATGGCCATATGCAAATCAGTCTTGACCCTGTGCCTCATGGGAACAGTCCAGCCCGAACTGCCAAGCCATGTCTTCCCTGGACCGGAATCAAGCATCCTAGGACCGGTTTCTGGCTATCAGCCGTCATCAGCCAGGATAGCTTGGACTCCAGTGGCGTAGTGAGCACGGGACCCACGTCTGGGCATACCCATCCCACTTCGGGCGCAAAGCGTTACAACAAACAAATGATGGACGGAATGCTGACAATGCAGACATTCTCCCCCAGTCAAGAGATCTGGGTTAAATCCATCGTTCTTTTGCCCACTACGCCACCCCAGTTCAGACATGGCCATATGCAAATCAGTCTTGACCCTGTGCCTCATGGGAACAGTCCAGCCCGAACTGCCAAGCCATGTCTTCCCTGGACCGGAATCAAGCATCCTAGGACCGGTTTCTGGCTATCAGCCGTCATCAGCCAGGATAGCTTGGACTCCAGTGGCGTAGTGAGCACGGGACCCACGGCTGGGCATACCCATCCCACTGTTTGTTGTAACGCTTTTCGCCCTAAGTGGGATGGGTATTCCCAGACGTGGGACCCGTGCTCACTACGCCACTGGAGTCAAGCTATCCTGGCTGATGACGGCTGATATCCAGAAACCGGTCCTAGGATGCTTGATTCCGGTCCAGGGAAGACATGGCTTGGCAGTTCGGGCTGGACTGTTCCCATGAGGCACAGGGTCAAGACTGATTTGCATATGGCCATGTCTAAACTGGGGTGGTGTAGTGGGCAAAAGAACGATGGATTTAACCCAGATCTCTTGACTGGGGGAGAATGTCTGCATTGTCAGCATTCCGTCCATCATTTGTTTGTTGTAACGCTTTTCGCCCTAAGTGGGATGGGTATTCCCAGACGTGGGACCCGTGCTCACTACGCCACTGGAGTCAAGCTATCCTGGCTGATGACGGCTGATAGCCAGAAACCGGTCCTAGGATGCTTGATTCCGGTCCAGGGAAGACATGGCTTGGCAGTTCGGGCTGGACTGTTCCCATGAGGCACAGGGTCAAGACTGATTTGCATATGGCCATGTCTAAACTGGGGTGGTGTAGTGGGCAAAAGAACGATGGATTTAACCCAGATCTCTTGACTGGGGGAGAATGTCTGCATTGTCAGCATTCCGTCCATCATTTGTTTGTTGTAACGCTTTTCGCCCTAAGTGGGATGGGTATTCCCAGACGTGGGACCCGTGCTCACTACGCCACTGGAGTCAAGCTATCCTGGCTGATGACGGCTGATAGCCAGAAACCGGTCCTAGGATGCTTGATTCCGGTCCAGGGAAGACATGGCTTGGCAGTTCGGGCTGGACTGTTCCCATGAGGCACAGGGTCAAGACTGATTTGCATATGGCCATGTCTAAACTGGGGTGGTGTAGTGGGCAAAAGAACGATGGATTTAACCCAGATCTCTTGACTGGGGGAGAATGTCTGCATTGTCAGCATTCCGTCCATCATTTGTTTGTTGTAACGCTTTTCGCCCTAAGTGGGATGGGTATTCCCAGACGTGGGACCCGTGCTCACTACGCCACTGGAGTCAAGCTATCCTGGCTGATGACGGCTGATAGCCAGAAACCGGTCCTAGGATGCTTGATTCCGGTCCAGGGAAGACATGGCTTGGCAGTTCGGGCTGGACTGTTCCCATGAGGCACAGGGTCAAGACTGATTTGCATATGGCCATGTCTAAACTGGGGTGGTGTAGTGGGCAAAAGAACGATGGATTTAACCCAGATCTCTTGACTGGGGGAGAATGTCTGCATTGTCAGCATTCCGTCCATCATTTGTTTGTTGTAACGCTTTTCGCCCTAAGTGGGATGGGTATTCCCAGACGTGGGACCCGTGCTCACTACGCCACTGGAGTCAAGCTATCCTGGCTGATGACGGCTGATAGCCAGAAACCGGTCCTAGGATGCTTGATTCCGGTCCAGGGAAGACATGGCTTGGCAGTTCGGGCTGGACTGTTCCCATGAGGCACAGGGTCAAGACTGATTTGCATATGGCCATGTCTAAACTGGGGTGGTGTAGTGGGCAAAAGAACGATGGATTTAACCCAGATCTCTTGACTGGGGGAGAATGTCTGCATTGTCAGCATTCCGTCCATCATTTGTTTGTTGTAACGCTTTTCGCCCTAAGTGGGATGGGTATTCCCAGACGTGGGACCCGTGCTCACTACGCCACTGGAGTCAAGCTATCCTGGCTGATGACGGCTGATAGCCAGAAACCGGTCCTAGGATGCTTGATTCCGGTCCAGGGAAGACATGGCTTGGCAGTTCGGGCTGGACTGTTCCCATGAGGCACAGGGTCAAGACTGATTTGCATATGGCCATGTCTAAACTGGGGTGGTGTAGTGGGCAAAAGAACGATGGATTTAACCCAGATCTCTTGACTGGGGGAGAATGTCTGCATTGTCAGCATTCCGTCCATCATTTGTTTGTTGTAACGCTTTTCGCCCTAAGTGGGATGGGTATTCCCAGACGTGGGACCCGTGCTCACTACGCCACTGGAGTCAAGCTATCCTGGCTGATGACGGCTGATAGCCAGAAACCGGTCCTAGGATGCTTGATTCCGGTCCAGGGAAGACATGGCTTGGCAGTTCGGGCTGGACTGTTCCCATGAGGCACAGGGTCAAGACTGATTTGCATATGGCCATGTCTAAACTGGGGTGGTGTAGTGGGCAAAAGAACGATGGATTTAACCCAGATCTCTTGACTGGGGGAGAATGTCTGCATTGTCAGCATTCCGTCCATCATTTGTTTGTTGTAACGCTTTTCGCCCTAAGTGGGATGGGTATTCCCAGACGTGGGACCCGTGCTCACTACGCCACTGGAGTCAAGCTATCCTGGCTGATGACGGCTGATAGCCAGAAACCGGTCCTAGGATGCTTGATTCCGGTCCAGGGAAGACATGGCTTGGCAGTTCGGGCTGGACTGTTCCCATGAGGCACAGGGTCAAGACTGATTTGCATATGGCCATGTCTAAACTGGGGTGGTGTAGTGGGCAAAAGAACGATGGATTTAACCCAGATCTCTTGACTGGGGGAGAATGTCTGCATTGTCAGCATTCCGTCCATCATTTGTTTGTTGTAACGCTAATGTTTAAGTTTAAACATAGGATATCACGAGGGAAACTCTGTGTAGGGAAAAGAGGGCTATTTGTACTGGGTGGCATGATCAGAAGGAACTTCATATCATATTGGACTCAAACAGCAAGGAATAAGTCTTGATTGTGGCTGATGGTACGGCAGTGGGGGGTGTTTTGTGGAAAAAAGTCTTACTGTCTTTAGAAAGAAATAAGGTAACCTGGTAGGGTTTGAGCATAACATTTGAGTGAAAGGGGATGCTTTCCCTAGAGTACATAAAGTCAGAAATGCAGCTATTGCAAAAAGGTAGGAGGTGTCTATAGAATAAGAGAAATTGGTGTCATCTGGAGTAATTGAAACAGTAGAAGCTTCCAAATGGATGTTTCTAGTAGTGGTTGCCCGGTGCAGTAATGGCAAGATTAGATTATATGTTGACCTGCCCAATTTGAACAATAATATAATTGCTGACAGGTTTACACTACCAAAAATCAGTAAAATGTTTACAAAGCTCAAAGATGCCCAATGATTCTCAACCATCAACCACTCCTCCATTTATTACTCTGATGTCTGTTTCTAGTTTAAACAGTTGCTTTTTGGACTAATGTCAGCAGCAGCTGTCTTTCACCGATTATTGTTTAACCTGTTTGATAAAAAAATGGCACAATGTTCTTTCAAGAAGACATTCTGATATTCAGAAAAAGCAAGGAAGAACAGGGTGCCAAATTGACTAGAGCATTATCTATTCTAGAATCAAAGGGCTTAACTGTGGAGTTTTCAAAATGCAAATTTCCAGTGAGAAGTGTAATGTATTTAGGCCATGTAATTGATGAGACAGGAGTTAAACCTAAGACTTCTTCAGGGCTGGACTGGGGACACAAACCAGCCCTGGCATCCAGCTTGACCCGCCCAGGGTGGGGGGCATGGTGGGGGGGTGCTAGTATGGAGCACGGCTGCCGCTTTTGTTACAGAGGGCTGATATTGCAGCACTGTTGCAAACCAGCCACCTGTGACAAAAGGGGCCCCCACCGCTCAAAAACTGGGCCCCACCCTTCCAGCCCACTAGGAAAATGCCCGGTGCCCGGTACAGCCAGTCTGGCCCTGGCCATCTTTGGTGCACATTATTAAGAATGCTGCCACGGCTATATCTAAAGATGATGTATGGTCTTATTTGGGGCTTGCAGAGCATTGCGCTAAATTTATTCCAAAGTTTGCAGAGAAGTGCTTTCACTTTAAACAACGTTTGAAGCAGGGTAGCAAATCTGTGTGGTCACAACAATGTGAGAGAGACTTTTCTTGTATAACAGATTGTATTACAAGTGCAACCAAATTGAATAGTTTTGACGCAACCACGGATTGTGATATAACAACTGATGTCAGCAACAAGGGTTTGAGTGTTATGCTGACAAAGTTTGATGGCAAGGGTGTTGAAAGGGTTAGAGCTTTTGCATCAAGGTCATTAACACCTACCGGAGAGAAGTATCCTACCATAGTGTAGGTATCCTTAGCATGTGTTTGGGCTCTAGAACATTTCAGGGCATTTGTATGGGGGAATCTAATCAAGCCTCTAGTGAGGTTACTGACTATGGAAGATACAGTAAGTGCATTGGATAGAATAGCTCGAATTTCAATGCTTATGTAGGATTTCATTTATGAGATTATTTACTTGCCAGGCAAAGATAATGTGGTGGAAGATTCTCCAGAATGCCAGCACAGTTGGAGGAGTGTGAGGATGAGAAATAGAGCAACTTTCACGTTGCATTGATAAACAAAAGTGGGTTTCCTGCTGTGAAGGAAGGCAAATGGGAAAAGGAGTATAGTGATGCTGTGTTGTTGCAGGAAGTTGCTACATTCACTGGGGGTCAGTGGCCCAATAAGAGGAACTTGTTGACAGGGTTAAACCTTTTTGGGAAGTACGGTCTGAACTTTCTTTTCATAGTGGAGTGTTCTTATGAGGTGGAAGAATAGTTCCTCCACTTAATCATTGGATCAGCATCCTGCAGTTGTCCCATGAAGGCCATTTTGGTGTAGGGCATACTAAGGCAATTGCAAAGAAATTGTTTTGTGGTCAAGGGTGGATTCTGAAATAGAGTCAGTAGCGGCTCGTGGAGGGAGTGCCGAGGCTCGGTGGGGCAGTGGGCGGGGCAGTGAGGGGCAGGGTGGGGGGTAGTAAACTCCGGCTCACGGCCGACCGGAGTAATGTAAATAAATAAATAAATGAAATGAAATTCATTGTGCGCGCTGAAGCGCATTTGGCTTGTGACACAACTCCAGCAATGCGTCACTTTTGGACCAACAGATGCGTCAGAATTTCTGACGCATCTGTTAATCGTCACGTCATGGATTACTGTATTGTAAATTCAGCGCGTCCATGGTGGCGCAAGGACATTTGTTGCTGTCACAAGGAAACTGATGCATCTATGCAGATGCGTCAGTTCCTTGTAAATCTGCCCCGCAGTATCTACCAGATATTATAGGCAGCAGCTCAAGAACTTTTGCTAGCTCTCACTTTTTAATATCACTGGGCTGACCTGCTAATTTCACCCTTATGCCCTTTCATGTGGAAATCTGTTCAGAGTGCCCAGTGATATAGCAGAAGCCCAGCAAATGAAACACGTTCTGTTTCTGTTCTTTCACAAACAACTTTGTTCTTCTTCCGGTTTATTGTGGGCGAGTGCCATCTAGTGGAACTGTATGGTATCTTCACCTCTGCTTCTGTTAAATCTACATTAAAGAATAAAGTAAGCGTTAAAAGCATTTTTCAACTTAGAAAAATGCAATGATTCGCACACTTTTTTCTGGTAAACACAAACGGCCTCATTTATAGCATTTTGGCATAGGAAAGCAGCAAGACAACTTGCTGCTCTGCCCTACACCAAAGTGAAAGGGCAGGTATGCACCATATTTAAGAAAAACAGTGCATTCCTTTCTTTTCTGCCTGCGCTGGCACCGTTTAGGCACCCTAGCGCCAACGTAGGAACCCTTGCACCAAGTTGCAAGACTACCTCCTTTGAAGGCAGAATTGTTTTTTTACAGGAAGTCGCACCTTTCTGCACAAAACAATCCTATGTGGCATTTTCCTCTTGCTATGAAAAGAGGAAACAAGCGGAGAAACTAACATATTTCTCCTCGTTACACCTCACTTAAAGAGGCATATGGATATGACACTACCACAGAATTACATCACTTAATAAATGGAGTGCAGCGTCAAATTCCATGGGTGTTGCATGGAAAAACCCAGTGCAACAGTCATGGAACGCCTCCAGGTCGCAGATTAAGGAGACGCAGTGATTTACGCTGAGTCACCATACTCATGATTTATGAGGTCACTCAAAACCACGCAGGGTGTCTTTCGTGGGTTCATTATTCTTTATGAGAGCCCAGTGTCACCAACTTATGTGGTGCACAAGTGAACCAGGGCTATTATAAATAAGCCCCAAAGTGCGAATTAAATCGCAATGATTCACACACATTAACTGAAAACTGCGATATTTTTGAGGAAACCTTGATATTTTGTGTCAGGGCAGTAACACTATCATATATAGCAGATCCCTTTGCAGCGATCTGCACAATTGTGTCTGAAAATTAGCTGAACAGTAGTGACAGTAATAATTTTCCACAAACAAAGGATTAATGTAGTAATGGAAGGAAAGACTAGAAATATAGGGGCAGATTTATGTTCCCTGGCGCATCCCTGCAAATCAGCATGGATGCGCCAGGGAAGATGTGTCACGCAAGTTTACCCTTGCGCCACAATAGATGCGCCGCATTTACAATGCACCGCATCGTGGCGCAAGGATAAAAAGATGCGTGACGCATCTGATGGCGGAAGGGCGGCGCATTGCTGGAGTTGCGTCGCAAGCGCGACGCAGCTCCAGCAAGGCTCGGGGGTGCCCTATCGGTACAATGCTGCGTCAATCCTTACGCCTGCTTCAAGCAGGCGCAGGGATTTGACGCAGCATGGCCGGAAAAGTGACTGAGTGAAATCTTGTAGATTTCACTCAGCCACTTTTCAGAGGCGTTCCTGTGCCGGAACGCCCCCCCCCTGTGAAGGTACGCCCACATGTGGCGCAAGCTTTACAACGTGACGCATCTCCCTAGATGCGTCACGTTGTAAATCTGCCGCAGCATGGTGCTGGCTTTGCGCCACCGCTGCGTCACAAAAGTGACGCAACGGCGGCGCAAAAGTGACGCACAGGGCTTATAAATCTGCCCCATAGTTTGGAAAGAAAGACAACATAGTTACTTTTACACACAGCCCCATAAAATGCCAGTATTTCTAGGATTTGCAACTACAAAGAGTGACTGTCCTTGTTCGACCTCGGTGGCTTCTTCATGTGGATAGATTAATTCTATCCCTGACTCGAATCCTCTCAAGTGTGACTTCCAGGCCTGGGCACTCCTAATCTTCCCTCCTTCTGGGCTTGGTCGATCACAAGGTTCCCCAGTGTGACCCGGCAGGACACACTTCCTTCCCTTCTTTCTCCTTGGTGGTTAAGCCTGTCCCTTCTTTTCACTTACGCTGGCGAGATTTCTCTGTGTCACAGTGGCTCCTCAAAAGGCACCCGAAGCTTTGCTGTGAGAGTGCCACCTTCAATCAGCCTACACAACAAAGATTTTTGTTTTTGAAAAAATAACTCCATGATGTGCGGAGGGCTTTCCCCATGTGAGATTGTCATTTACTTGTTTTCCCATTTGGGAGCACTAGGCTTTACCTTGCAGTTCCAGACAGGACAAAATAAATGTGGACCATCCACCCAAAATAGGGAAACCAGTTTTGGGTACTTTGGCTGATGACCCAATGTTAGTTGTGACTTAGATCAAAGGTTTCTACTTTTGGACAATGCAGAGATTCCACCAGGGCAAACATTGTGGTTCTGTGACTCTGGAGTGGGGAACTGTAAGTTTGGAGGACAGAGTTCTCTGCCACATTTGTAATGAAGTAACCTGTCTGTCAAGCTCTTAAATAAGGCCCTAAATCATGAGTAAATCCAGATCTTAACTCCTAACGACACTGCATTGAATCACCCAATGAGGTAAAAGAAAATCTTTGATTGCTGTTACCAACTGAAAGCCAATATAGGGCCTGATTCATATGTTGGTGGAAAGGGTGCTCCGTCACAACTGGGACTGAGTATCCTTTCTGCCAATATAATTTTCCACCCGCCTGATTTAGATGCAGGTGAACATTGGGGCGGCTCCTCCGTTGGAGCGGAGGAGTGTGGCCCCACTTAAATGTCCCCGATATGAAAAATAAAATGGTAATTCATTACCATTTTATTTTGTAATAACCAGGTCTGAGTGTCAGGACAGGGGTGAGACTGCTGCTGAGTGACAGCAGCAGGAACGAGGGCGGGCTGCCTTTGAATTGTTTAAAGTGCGCATGTCTTTTTTGCCGGCCGTCTTGCAACGGCCAGCCAGACATGCACATTTGAAACCTCTCAAACCAGTTGTCTTAAGTCAGCTGGTTTGAGAGTGAGTGAAGGCCTCCGATGAGCTGTAGTGCGCCGCAACAGACCGCTTCCTCCAATGAGGGTGCTGCTCTCATGCTGTGAGAAGTGCCAGAATTAGGCACGGGCATTTGCTGGGGTCTGCTTTGCGGTTGTGAGCAGGTCCTGAGTGAGGAGGTGCTGTTGTTACCAGGTAAGTGTTATTTTTATAATTTTATTTTCCTTTGTTTGCCCCCCCCTTCATAGATGTCATCCACCACTGGTTGGACCTTTGGTGTAATGATGGCGGAGACTACTCTGTCCCTGCTGTGTTTACACCCTTCCAAAAGCTCTTTGGATTAAGGGCCATCAGAGGCTGACGTGTATGTTTGACCACCTTATTTAGATGGGCAGACAAACAGGTCAGTTTTCACTGCCTTTCGCCTCCAGGAAAACTCTGTTGTAAGGGGCAGTGAAAATTTCAAAATGCCCTCCTCACCGAAGGAGATAACTCCCATGGTGAGGGGAGCGCTTTTTTTTTTTTTTTCGAAAATAAAATCCCACTTTGGGATTTTGTTTTTGAAACTAAACAAAAATTTTTAACTTTGCCATATTTTTTGCAAGTTACAATGCACTGGCAAGAATCAATCTTTCCTGTCAATAGTTGAGATGTCTTTCAGTCTGAAGGATATTTCTAAATTTGGTCATTGGGATCTCCGCCAGAGCAATTTAATGCCTGATGTACAAAAAAATCTGCAAAACAAGGAGTTACACAGCACAAAGGGTTCTTTGTGAGTGAGAAATATCAATTAGAAATTGGCTTCTGCTGACCTGCCAGGCCGGAATGCCACCAGTCAAACTCAAAATTATGATTAGCAGCAAAAACTATTTAAGAAAACGTCCCAAAATTTCTTCCAAGCTATTTATTTATGATCAAAAACATGAATTGTCTTAACTAAACTTTCTAGAGAGAATTCATAGAATGCTTAAGATTAGCCTATTTTTATTGTTTCTGTAAGTATCAATAAGTCTTTTTGTCAGTTACAGTGTCAAAATGGTTTGCAGTGCAGTTGATTTGACCATTTGTTGTTTTAAATTGAATTGATGGCACTATACTTAGATATTGTAATCCTACTGAAATTAAGCTTTCTTCAACTTCACTTAATCACAAGGAAAAGGGCAAATATGGGTAAGTCAGTCCAGCATGAAGTGCACTCTAAGTGGATAGTTGGCCACTATCGCAACAAGTTACAGATATCCATAGATGAAGGAGACACCTGAATTGAATCCCAGTTTTCTTAAATTAATCAGTATTGTAAAGGAATTCCCGTTTGCCAAAAAATTAATCCATATGTTCTACCTAGAGCGTCTTTACAGAACATGTCCTGTTCTTACATTCCCTTCTGATGAATGTGCATCATAGTCTTAGCTCTCTCTAGTAAAGGACACAATCACATATTTGTCCTTGCAGATTATGCCACACGATACCCATATGCTATCACCTTAAAACAATGCATTATCTGTCAAATAACAATAGCAATGTTTGAAGTATTTTCAAGAACCGAGTTTCCAAAAGAAATATTACTTGATCAAGGAACCTCTTTGGCATCAAAATTCTTGACTAGGTTTTGCGAGCAACTCAGTATCACAAAGTTACGCACTTCTGCTTACCATCTGCAGAAAGATGGGTTAGTAGAACGATACAACTTTACTTTAAACTGACCCTAAAAAATTCTTGATCTAGGAGATAGAAACTAGGCTGTTATCTATAGCTCTCTTTTCCATTACATGTCAGAAACAAGAAAGTACTAAGGGGCACATTTACGTTCCCTGGCGCATCCCTGCAAATCAGCAGGGATGTGCCAGGGAAGATGCGTCACGCAAGTTTGCCCTTGCGCCACCGCAGATGCCCCGCATTTACAAAGCGGTGCATCGTGGCGCAAGGACAAGCAGATGCGTGATGCATCTGCCGGCGTAAGGTTGGCGCAGTGCTGAAGTAGTGTCGCAAGTGCAACGCAACTCCAGCACTGGTCCAACCTGCCCTATCCCTAACATGGTGCGTCACGCCTTACGCCTGCTTGTAGCAGGCGTAAGAATTTGACGCACCAGCGTCGGAAAAGTGACTGCGTGAAATCTTGTAGATTTCAGTGCGTCACTTTTCCGAGGCTTTTTCCGACGTAACGCCCACCCTGCATACATTAAACCTGACGCGGGTTTCATGTGGCGCAGGTTTTTACAACGTGACGCATCTCCCTAGATGCGTCATGTTGTAAATCTGTCGCAGCATTGCGCTAGCTTTGCGCCACCGCTGCGTCACAAAAGTGACGCAACGGCAGCGCAAAGGTGGCGCACGGGGCTTGTAAATCTGCCCCTAGGTTTTTATCTTTTCAACGCTTATGTGGTGAAAATATTCACACTTCATTTGAATGGCCAGAGAGGTTTGGCACGAACAGCCAGACACCAGAAAGCCTCTGTATTACCCAGTTAAGGGCCCATATAGGTAAAATGAGAGAATTAGTAATGGAGAACTTTGAGCGAGCACTACATTGACAGCACCAGTATTATGTTCAAGATACTAGACGTACAGAATACGAACCTAGGCATTGGATACTATTATTACTCCCATCTAGCAAGAAAAAAATGCTTGCTAAATAGAAATGTCAAGTGCGTAAAATAGTGACTTAGCAAATACAACTCTCTGAAACACAGAATCCCACTTATCTCAAATCAATCTTTTGAAAGAAATAAATAGGTTCTATGACCTACCAATCAGTTCATTTAACACATGCAACTCTTAATTAGACAGAAGAACTCAAAATTCAGTATGATCTAAAATATTATAAAGGAAAAGGATTAAAGACCTTTTTCAGAACTCTTTTCCATCAGAGGACAAATCTCATATAACATTCCATAAAAACTGAGCTGGGAAAAATAGCCAAGTCTATTGTCTTTGTTCGATCTTCCAAAGGAAGCTCATAAACGATGCACACAATAAAATGATCACACATTATAACACAGACATATTTAAAAGAAGCATCCGTGGTTAAAAAAAAAAGGGATCATTAGTCAAATCACAGTAGATAAAGTGACAGTGCATAAAAGTTAATTCCAAAAACTCTCAGACCAGATAAAACGGCACAATGTAAAAAAACAGGGAATACAAAAAACAGAATACATTTTGCAGTATGGAGCCTGTAATGCCTAATTAAAACAAATATAAAAGCTTGTTTAGTCAAAACAGCATACTCCTTCGTTTAGCTAGAGTGCATTTCAGAAAAATAGCAACCGTGTAGCATACATTACAGTCATTAAGTTCCAATAAAAAGAATAGAGCAGCTTTGCACTTAGAAAATGTGTATCTACGCAGCAGAGGTAATAAAAACATCCTAGTGAACAGCAAGGAAAATTGGCAAAAAAAGACAAAATGTAAAATAGTTTGATTAGATTGCTCGTCACAGGGACAAATGCCAGTAGAGGCAGGTGAGTACTGGCCTTAGGGAAAACATATTAACCAGCGAAAAGAACCTAGCCTAAATCTTGCCAACAGTGTTCTATCCTACACGCTAATCACATATGATAAATATGGAGCAAATGTTGACATAGTTTGCATGATACAATAATCTCTGACTAAAAGTCTGGTCACTTTTGTTAGTTCCCTCTTCTTTTGTTCAAGCTTACTGAAGCTGTCCTGGAACAATGTTTTGTCCCTTTTTCGGATGGACTCAGGATGCTCAAGCATCTGGGCACAACCAAGGGCCAGTAAACTATCTTTGATATATTTTAGCCACGGAATAGCCAGACCATGAGCACAAGGTAAGCAATCTCTAATAACTGCCCATTAAGAGCAACTTCTTTATTATGCCAAATTAAACACCAAAGAGCGAAAGGGGCAGCATTGATAATGTCTTCAACATACTTCATGCCGAGCTCCAGATGCAGTGGGAAATGCGGGGTTGAGGGAGGAGCGCCTAATAGCTGGCGGCAGAATCTATTCTCCTCCGTCTGCATTGCATGAACATCCCTGCATCCCCTAATACTCATTCCATATGTTAAAATTGGGAGGCATTTACAATTATATATCTCTAAAATTGTGACGACTTTTTTTTGCCAATAGTCATGGCAAGCACGAAAATGGCACCCACAGATTGGGAGTAAAAAGTTATCCTATTTTTAGTACAAGTTGACCATGTGCATCCATCATCAAAATCTAGGCCCAAATAAGAAAAAGTACTGACCCATCTAATATTTTACCATCAGTATTTAATGTGCAGGTTTTCGTTTTTCTGGGACCAAATACCATGGTAAAAGTTTTCTTAAGGTTGGTCTCCAGATCCAGGTCTTTCATAAAAGTAACATAACTAAAAATAAGCTTCTTAAGGCTATTGGCCGTCCTTGCCAAGAGAACCACATCATCGGCGTTTAGAAGTGCGGGCACAGCCTTTTTTTCCACATACGGAACGTCTGCCCCAACAGATGTCAATGTTTTCTCCAGATCAATCGTATATAGGAGAAAAAGGATTGCGGCTAGCACACATCCCTGGCTCACCCCACGCTTAATGCTAAATGGCTTTGTGCATTCGCCAGCACTACCATACCTGACTGATGCTGTAATATCATGATGTAAGTGTCTTAAAAAGGAAACCAAACCTGCATCGATATCCATACTCTTTAAAATAGCCCACAGTTTTTACCTGGATACATAGTCAAAAGCAAATGACAGATCCATAAACGATAAATGGGTAGAGACTCCCTTGGCAAATTTGTATTTGGCCACAATAAGATGGAGATTGAGGTACTGTTCGATAGTCCCAAGCCCCTTTCTAAACCCATACTGCCTTTGGGCAAGTATGCTTTTTTTTTATTGATCCACTCAAGTAAACCGTCCAGGACTACTCTCCCTATGATTTTAACTGTGGAATCTAAAAGTGAAAATGGACGATAACACTTGGCATCATGCAAATTACCATTTTTTAAAATAGGGATGATTATTGAAGTGCGCCACAACCTGGGCACACCCAAGCTACAGACTGCATTAAATACCGATGTAAAAATCGTAGTCCAAAACCCTGGATCCTCCCTAAATAAATCAAGCAGGACTCCATCCGGCCCTGGAGCCTTCTTACATCTACTGTCTAAGTCAGCTTTCAGGACATCTTCCTCCCTGATCTCAAGGTTAGGATGTAATTGGACCAATGGCTGTAACTCATTGTCAGCCTTGCTATTGGTAGAATACATCCCAGAAAAGTGCGCCAACCATGCCTCAGCCAAAATATGGACTGTTATTTTGTCTTGAGATATTAAAGGTGATAAAACGGACCACACAGTTTTCCAGAATGCTTGTGGGTCTTTTAATTGACAGGTTTTAGTTATAGACTCCCATTTCTCTTCCTTCATTGCTAATTTTCTACTCTTTATAGCTAACTTGTAAGTCTTTCTACAGGCTGAAATAACACTTTGATCTCTGGGAAATTGCTTTTAGGTCCTAGGTAGCAATATATTTGCTGCACTACATTCCTTGTCAAAACTACGATTTGACCTTGTGGCAGGGCTGGACAACAGGTCTAGAAAGCGTCTCTTTTATCCACAATAAGAGATCTGTGAAATAAATCAAGGTAAGAGCTGGAGTACAAGTAACAGGGTTGCAACTATTCACCAATGCCATGCTATTGCAGATTACCTGTGACATAATGTTTGGCAAGTTCGCAGAATGCCACACCACTCTGCACCCAGCTTCCTTACTAGATAAAACCTGCGGAGGCATTGGCTTAAACTTATGTCGGACTAAAGGAATCATTAATTGTGCAAAAATGGGATTATGATCGCTATAGATCTGAGGGATAACCTCACTATTTATTATAATTGGGGACATGGTCCAAGAAATAAAGATATAGGGGCAGATTTACGAGCTGTGGCGCATCTCTGCAAATCAGCAGGGATGCGCCAGAAAAGATGCGACACGCAATTCCCTCCCTGCGCCACCACAAATGCATCGCATTTACAATGCGGCCCACCGTGGCGCAAGTATAGGGCGATGCGTGTTGCATCCTGTGGCATAAGGGCAGCGCATTGCTGGAGTCGTGTCGCAAGGGGTGCCTAACATGCTGCGTCACTCCTTACGCCTGCTGCTTTGATGCAGCAGGGACGTAAAAGTGACTCAGTGAAATCTTGTAGATTTCACTGCGTCACTTTTACGAGGCGTTCCTGCGCCGGAATTCCCACATGAAACCTAATGCAGGCTTCATGTGGCGCAGGGCTTTACAACGTGACACATCTCCCTAGATGCGTCACGTTGTAAATAAGGCGCAACGTGGCGCATGGTATACGACACCACTGCGTCACAGAAGTGACGCAACGGCGGTGTAAATGTGGCACATGGGGCTTGTAAATCTGACCCATAATCTATAGTGCTTCCAACACCCCTCCCTATAAAGGTAGGAATGTCACAGCCAGCATGGTTAAACACCTTGCTGGTTAAACACTGTTCGGCCAACAGGGAGAACAGTACCCGCCCCCTAGTATCCTTTACATTACAATCAACTCCACCATCAAATGGTTCAGGAATGTTTAATGATAGGGACAATGAGTGCCCCAGTTTGGCATTAAAGTCGCCTGCCACCAACAATTTAAGTGGGGGTTCACCTGAGCTCAATTTCCACTAGCATATCAATTACTGCTAAGAGACCCTGAAAATTACCATCACCTTTACTAGAAAAGATGTTATCATAAACATTCACAATATAGATCTTAAAACTATCATGTCAACTAAGACAAGAAACCTGTGTCTCCCCCAGATCAAAGAGGAGAAATAGAGCAACCAATATTTACTTGCAAACAAGCAGTCAAGCCCCCTTTGGCTCTACCCGCAGGCAACGGTACTTCTGGCAAACTAAAACACGTAAATCCATCAAAGGCTAGCTCCTTCTCGTCCCATGTTTCCTGCATAAAAACTATGTCATAATTTAAAATAAATGATTGCCAGCCTTCAACCAGTATTTTGGAGGCTAGACCTGCGACATTCCAACTTAGAAAGTTAATACATGCAGAGTCTGCGCCACCATCTGTCATGGATCCACTGGCTACTATCCCTTTAGGGGGATAATTCTGAGCTGAATTGGTAATTGCTTGTGCAACGGAAGTTCCACTAGAGACTTCCCCACCCTTTTCCAGAGCACTGGAGCAGTCGAACTCCTTACTACACCGTTAATCGTCAACCTCCAATCCAGATAAAACAGTAAATCTATTTTTCAGGGGTACTGTTGGTTGTAGGGAAGGTCTATAAGATGCATTCTTTAAATCACTTGGCACATCAATGTTATTTAATGGAGAGGCAAAACGTTTACAAAAATAAACCCAGTGACAATATCTTGATCGTGCTGGTCTTGACCATTCCTATACTAGCTTTACACAATATATCTAGTACAACTATAGGGTTACGTAAATGAACCACAATCTCATCGCCATTGTAACCTTTACCCTTCCCACCAATTCCCCCACACGGCTAGCCAAAAGTAAGATCTTAAGATATATTCCAGTGACCAGTAACATTAGCATTCAGCCAGTGTATAGTCTTATTCATGAGTCCCCTTGTGGTTTCCGTGCTGCCAGCTGGAAGTCTGGGAACATTCACCAGGACAATAACATAGGGAGCTGATGCGGGGGTAGATCAATCACAGGAAGGGAAACTTAGCTGAGATCACATATTTCTTGTTGTTTGACAACTAGTTTATCCGTGGGATACACCTCGCTACTCCGAGCAGATTTATTTGAAGCCGAACTAAAGTCTGGTGCAGTGGCTTGATTTACGGCTCCCCCCATGGTTAAAGTTCTGATTTGGGGGGTGGGGGATAAAGGTACACTGGCTCTCCTGGGAGCAAGTAATTGCCCTGGGGGTAATTGACTTCACTAGTTTGTCTTCGATTAGTGCTATGCGATCAATAACAGGTCGTAATTTAGAGTCCAATAGGGCTCTGAAGGACTTTGGTTGTTTGGCTGGGAATGGGACTGGGGCAAGTGTAAAGGATGGTCCACTGTTGTAAGTGAGAGGCATCGCTCCACCAATCTTATTTCATTTGAGACTATGTCCACAGCCCAGTTTAGAAAATTATCAATAGTTGAACGTGTACATGGCGGTGGTGGTATGCTTGAGTCACCAGGAACTCCCTTCCTTTTGCCCATGCTCATATATAGGAGTAGGTCTGGTCAGCAATAATAATGGTAAAAAAAACAATAGCCCATAGGCCTCAAACACCAACCAATACACCAACCAGTAAATGCTCTTGCCGATTCCCTAACAATGGAATTTAGGGGGTTGGCCCAGCCCAGCCCCTTCAAGACTATGACAGGCTAAGATGGGCCAGTCTTGGCCCGGTCTTCACCCGGACCGAGCCCGAGCATGCCCCACGTGTGTCCTCGTTTGCTTTTATGGTGCCCTGGCACCAGTAGAGTTCGTCACTGCCCCTCGCGGTCCCTCCTCCGGGCCAGAAAGGAAGAAGTCAGCAGGTACAGGCAGGCAAGACAGGTAAAAGAGGCTCCCACGCTATGGACACCTCGTTTGGTTTTATGGCACTCTGGCGCCAGTAGAGCTCATCGAAGCCCCTCGCGGAGCCTCCTCCGGGTCAGCAAGGAAGAAGTCAGCAGGTACAGGCAGGCAAGGCATGTAAAAGAGGTTAAACATAGTCAGAAAGATGCAATATAGAATCCCTGAAGCCAGATAAATCACTATAAGCGAAGAGATAAAAAGTGAGGGAGACTTTGGGCTGGTGTGCAACTGTGCAGTTGATTATTCATTCCATGTATGCAACCCTCAAAAAAGTGGCAGCATATATATTGTGACAAATGCAAGGACAGGTAAAGCAAGAGCAGAACTGATGTAACACCAAGCACAGGTCAGGTACTGCATTTAGGTCATATTGGAAAAATTAAAATAAAAAATGGGAGTTACCACAGCATTGTTCCCTTGGTCGGGATCACACAATTTTATTATAAAGGGATGTGTTTAGCAAATAGAGAGAATTGAGCCATTGAGTATAAAGTACTTTGCTTATGACCACACAACCCAACAAGATTGAGGAGGGTGGGATACTCCTGGTTCTGAGATATCTAGCCCTATATCTATATTTCATCTCCTTCCTGAGCAAATTCATTTGTGAAATGCTTGTACTAAACTTCATCGCCTTTAAATCAACTTCAAAATGCATAATTGTACGTTGCACTTTATTTAGTCTGTCTCTTTCTGATTGTTTAGGGTCATGTTTGGAAACAAGATGGTTTGCTGATAGCAGCGAAGTGTGAGTGGTGGTGGTCCTGCCCTCAGCTGCTCATTAGCCACATGTGGTTGACCTATCAATTCGCCACTCTGCATTCCACTTAAGTCCTAGAGACACAAGATAAATATGCAATGGTTGCTTGGTGTGCGAGTGACAGACCCGTGGAACAAACAACCTCAAAACATCACAGCCTCCTCCTCACTTCTTGAGTTCCGCAAGTAGCTGAAGACCTAGTGTTTCGCATAAGCACCTGCGGAGTCTCACACCTACACATATGCCAAAGCACCTGGATACCCTCTCGGGTGATTAGTGCGCTATACAAACCAATATAACATAACAATACAGAAGGAGCTCTGCCCCCAAACCTTTCCAGTATGTAGTGACGTCCAGACATCGGGGGAGGAGGGATTGGGCAAGGGCACAAGGGGCAGTGATAGAAGTTGCTATCAGTCAGGGTCAGCCTGGAATGGTCCTTTCCTAGATAAATGGGGGCACATTGGCTACTGAGAAAAAGGGGTGATGTGCTTAAAGTGGATTGGCAGGCCTGGGTAATGATAGATGGAAGATGAGACAGGTGTTATGGAAGTAGAACATTTTGTTTTCTCGAAAATGGCAGGTGATATAGTTAAGCTAGAGAGTTAGATTATTTCACCTTTAAGAGTATTACCTCTCAAGGAAAATGATGCGTTTTAGCTAAAACAGCATTTGTTGTGGCCAGAGGGCCACATATTCATGAACAAAGGTCTGTCTATGGGGTGTTCCATTTCTTTCGCATCGTTTAAAAAGATTAGTTCTTTCCTACATGAGTTGCTCACTTTTGCGACAGGCTCGGAGTCAGTGATGCATTGTTTGAGTGATCTTTTCTTTGTCAGATCACTGGATCCTTAGATGTGCCAGAAGAATCTGGAAAATTTCAAATTGCTAATGCCAGAAACCAGCAAAGAAGCAAAGAGAAGCTTAAGAGCAGACAAACGAAGATTCATCGATGGTCTTACAACAGAAACCTGGAAATCAGTAAGCCATGGAAACTTGAAAGACTTCTATGACATAACAAGGAATCTCTCCAGTAGATACAGGAAGCCAGAAGGACCTGCTAAAGACAAAGCTGGGAAGACAATCAGGGGTAACGAAAGCCTCCAATGAAGATGGGTGGAGCACTTTGATAAACTACAGAATCAGCCCCTGCGGCAGTCTCCATTAGACAGACAGCCAGCTGACAAGGACTTGCCAATCGACTGCAGCAGACCAATCAAGGAAGAAATACAGCAAGCCATCAAACATCTGAGATATGGGAAGGCAGTAGGACCTGTCAACATTCCTGTAGAGGCACTGAAGGCAGATATTAAAACATCAGTAGACATGCTCTACCCCATGTTTAAAAGAATCAGGGAAGAGGAAAAGATGCCATCAGACTGGAAGGAGGGATATCACATTAAGATCCCCAAGAAAGATGAACTAGATTAAATCACGAACTACAGAGGAATAACTCCTCTAACAAGCCCAGGAAAAGTGTTCAACAGAGTCACCCAGAACAGAATGAAGGAACAAGTCGATGTTCAGTTGCTAGACAAGCAAGTGGTCTTCTGAAAGAAAAAATCCTGCACAGATCAGATTGCAACACTGTGAATAATCATTGAGCAGTCAATGGAATGGAACTACCCCCTCTATGTCAACTTCATCGACTATGAGAAGGCATTTGACAGCGTCGATAGAGAGACCCTTTGGAAACTCCTCCGACTCTATGGTAAACCAGATACACAATGTTTGATTTCCATGTGAATATAGAAACCAGATTTTTGATGATTTGATGCTGGAAGGTGGAATAGTCTATTATTGACATACTTTTTTTCAGTAGATCTGGGTATAAGAATGACCTTCCTGTATGGCTCTAATTCTTCGGAGAAACCACTAACATGCTACAATGCAGGTCAACCCTCAGACAGGGATGGAGGGAGCTCTCTTTTTTCTTGTACATATATAAAATCAATCTCTATGACACAGTCAAGCTGTAAAGGGCTGTTGGTCAATTTAGCTATGGTTCATGTCGAGACTGTATTGACTTGTACTTTTATGATTCTAAACGCCTATATACATCATGATAATTGTGATATGAAGGTTTATTTGGAGTTGGTAAATAAGGATTTTCAGAAATTACAGCAGATTTATCCATCTGCAATCAGGATTCTAGTAGAATATTTAATTTGCGACTGAGAACATCTGAATTTTATGAAGGATTGGGAGAGCAGTTAAGAAGTTTTTCTATTCAGTCTGTTTCAACCTCTAGATTCATAAGGAATGTTTGTAATCTGTTCAGTCAATTTGATCTTGTTTTTTTTATCTTAGTGAGTGACATATTAAAAATTCCTAAGTGTTTGAAATGGGATTCCTGGTTGGCTGAGGTATGCATCCAGGTCAGACAGGATCCACCACTCTTGTAGGAGTAAGCTTGATACCCAATTAGATAACCTGTGCTCACCTCTAGTAGTTTGATACAGAGCAGTCAGGCTTATCCACAAACGCAATTTGTAAAGAATTTGTGCATCGCACACACAAACACACACACAGTAACACAAAGAATACACCCCACGGGATTAGAGAAATTGAGAATATTTATCTGAGCAAAATGAGATCAAAACAACAAAAATCCAATCAATAGAAGCAGAGATATACATTTTTAAGGATTAAATCAAAAATAATGCTTAAAAGTCATGAGCAGTCAAAAGGTTTCTTGAGATTGTCAGGGACCGGCACAGGCTTGACACCAATTTGTAGCGTGCGGTTCGAGTATGGTTTGTTTGTTGGGACGTGATCTCCTGTGCAAACTGAATTGTACTATCTATTGCACGCCCAAGGGAGTAGAACTACAAACTAATGATTATGACATTGCATTCAAATTGGCGTACCAGAACCAGTGTGTGGACATGTTTCCCGTACTAAAAATGGACGACATGCCATGGGACTTGAGAGACACTGTCTCTCCCGTGGTGTGGGACTTCACAGGGGAAGAGATAGGACAGATTCGAGGAGTTGAGCAGAACACATACAAATCAAGCCAAATGCAGAATTTCCGAGAACACCTCAGTACAGCCTGACTCCGGAAACGATGGCAGAGATTACACCTGTGAATTTTTCTATGATTTTGCAGGGTATATTAAAAGAGATAATAGTAAGTCCATGCAATTAACACATAATGGGGTTACAGAAACCAAGAGGTAAATATTGCATTGTTCAGGATTTGAGAAAGATCAATGCAATTGTGATTCCACGTAGTCCCGTGGTACCGAATCCATCTATGATCCTGTTTTTATTTGCTTTCCAGCTGGAGAACAGTTTGTTAATATGGTGTTGTATCCTACAAGGCTATACTGAAAGTCCATCCAACTTTAACCAGATTTTGAAAAGGCCAATTGAGAGCTGGAGAGCTTGGTGCTGCCATAGAACTCAGTGCTTGTGCAGTACATTGGCGATCTTTTGATTGCATCAGAGACAAAAGAGGCTTGTAGGGATGATACCATTGCTCTGTTGAACCATTTGGCAGAGAATGGAAACAAGGTGTCACAGAGCAAGCTTCAGTACTGCTTGCCTGAAGTTCAGTATTTGGGTCATCGCATTGAGAAAGGCAAGAGAAAGGTGTCACCAGACCGTATTGAGGCGATCATGAAAATGAATGCGCCTACCACACAAAATGTTGTCAGGATGTTTTTGGGAATGGTTGGCTACTGCCAACTATTAATCCCTAACTTCTCACTGAAGGTGAAGGAGATTGACAAGCAAAGATGTGAGTCATCCAGTACCCTGGGATAATGCTTGTTGGGTTGCCTTCTTGGAGCTGAGAAAGAGCCTGTGTCGTGCTCCAGCTCTAGGAATGCCTGAGTATAACAAAGCATTTTCATTATTTTTCTATGAGAAGGAAGATTGTACTCTATCTGTACTCACCCGGACACATGGGGGTGTCGGTGACCTATTTCTCAGCTACATTAGATCCAGTAGCATCAGTATTGCCTGGATGTCTCAGATCTGTTGCCGCAACAGGTGTCAGCATTGAAAGGTGTGAAAGTATTGTGATGGGTCATCCTTTTACTGTTTATGTTCCACATTCAGTTGAGCTCCTGATGATGTGAAACTAAACGCAGCACTTAATGAACAATAGGCTCACTCGCTAGGAGCTGAGTTTGTTGGCAACCGAAAATATTACCTTGAAGCAGATGTTCTGTGTTAAATCCTGATACTTTGATGCCTATTCCAAATGTTGATGGAGAAGATTGTGAGGACCATGACTGTCTGGCTGTGACTGAACTCTGTACCAATTTGAGACCCGACATTGTCGATAAACTTCTACCTGAATCTGATCAAGTCCTTTTCGTTAATGGTTCATACTTAAGAGACAATGGGGGTTATGTGAGAGCAGCTTTTACTGTTTGCACCATTTCTGAAGTTGTGGAAACTGCTTGTTTACAGGGAGTATACTCCGCACAAGTGGCTGAGATCATTGCTTTGACCTGTGCATGTCTCGCATCTTATCTATACCGATTAACAGTACGGTTTCCGTGTGGTTCATGACTTCGGACTGCTATGGCCACAGAGGAGGTTCTTAGCATCCTCAGGATCTCCTATTAGGAATGGAGCATATGCTAGACAACTGTTGGAAGCCTTGCAACAACCGAAGGAAGTGGCAGTCGTGAAGTGCGCTGTACATGGAAAGGGGGAAGATTTTGTGATTGTTGGGAAATGGTATGCAGGCAAAGTCACCCGCTTTTGAGCAACTCATACATGCATTTTTAATGGGGAAAATTCAGACGAGAGCACAGAAAGAACCAAGCTCAGCATGATGCTAGCCATAGCAGATACCGGGGATGAGGTCAGGCGTCTTCAGGGAGAGGTGCCAGATGAAGAACAGGCTGGTTAGATCAGAACAGGTTGTGAAAAGAGAGAAGATAGTATTTGGGGTTTCAACTGATGGCAGAGCAGTGTTACCAGACTGTTTTTTGAATCATATGGTGAGGCAGATTCATGGAGCAGTTCACATTGGGATAGATGCAACGGTGCGAGTGTTCAAACAAATGTTGTTTAACCCAAGATTTTGTGTGGTTGTGGATGCAGTGTGCCATCAATGTATCACATGTCAATAGATGAATGTCCATTCAACTGAATACATCAAGACTTCATTGAAATGCCTAGGTACAATGGTTTGAGATACATTCTGGTTGTAGTGTTCATCTTTTTACAGTGGGTGGAAGCATATCCAACTCGAAGGTGTGATAGCCTCAGAGTAGCCAAGTTATTGCTAAGAGAATTAATCCCAAGGTTTGGGTTTCCAACTTCATTGGAGTAGGATAGAGGAACTCACTTTCACAGTGAGATCATGAAGCTGTTTTGTACTGCCCTGAATACTCTACATTGGCAGGGTATGCCCAGACATGGGTCCCTTGCTTACTTTGCCACCGCATTCAAAGTAGTTTCCCTGATGAGGGGTGTTCCCCGAAACCGGTCCCAGGAGTCTTGTTTCCGGTCCAGGGAAGACTTGGCTTGGCAGTTCGGTCTGGACTGTTCCCATGAGGCATAGGGTCAAGACTGATTTGCATATAGGTGGGTTTGAACTGGGGTGGTGAAGTGAGCTAAAGAATGATGATGGATTTAACCCAGATCTGTGACTGGCTGTGAGTGTCTGAAACGTTTCAGCACTCCATCCATCATCTCCTTGTGTTTGCTTTGTTCTCCTAAAGTTGCCAGGGCATGGACAGACGTGGGTGCCTTGCTCACTTTTTCACTGGATTCAAGCTAGCCTGGTTGATGAGGGGTGTTACCCCGAAACCGGTCCTAGGATGCTTGTTTCTGGTCCAGGGAAGACCTGGCTTGGCAGTTCGGTCTGGACTGTTCCCATGAGGCATAGGGTCAAGACTGATTTGCATATAGGTGGGTTTGAACTGGGGTGGTGAAGTAAGATAAAGAATGATGATGGATTTAACCCAGATCTGTGACTGGCTGTGAGTGTCTGAAATGTTTCAGCACTCCATCCATCATCTCCTTGTGTTTGCTTTGTTCGCCTAAAGTTGCCAGGGCATGGACAGACGTGGGTGCCTTGCTCACTTTTTCACTGGATTCAAGCTAGCCTGGTTGATGAGGGGTGTTACCCCAAAACCGGTCCTAGGATGCTTGTTTCTGGTCCAGGGAAGACCTGGCTTGGCAGTTCGGTCTCAACTGTTCCCATGAGGCACAGGGTCAAGACTGATTTGGATATAGGTGGGTCTGAACTGGGGTGGTGAAGTGAGCTAAAGAATGATGATGGATTCAACCCAGATCTGTGACTGGGGGTGAGTGCCTGAAGAGTTTAAGTGCTCAGTCCATCATCTTGTTGTGTTTGCTGTGTAAATAATTGTGTCACAAACTTAGTGAGAACCGTTTCCACGCCTCCCAGAAAACCGTATATAAACTTTATTATGCAACAGTGAGAGGCAGAGAAAAAGACTTTGCATTAATCCTCTCACAGTCACAATCCAAACTCAGTAGACAATGGAGTCTGGAAATTCGAACCGTAGGCACAAATGTATTATAGGTACACTTATTGTAGGCGTGATCATAGTTATAGCTGTAGTCATCACTATGTCCATGATAGATTCATACGAAGTTGAAATTCAGGGAGTGGGAGTACATGGAACATCCACACCTATTACTTCTAGCAGAAAAGAGGGTACATTAGGAGCTAATAGTGCTATGATAGAGCAGACTTATTGCATATAGATTTGTCTAAAGGTGATTGTATGTTGAATGCTTATGCGAAGTTGTATGAATAGTTAAATACCATGGATGCGAGAGATTGTTCTGTGTGTATGCAATTGCCTGCATCTGTTGAGGAGGGAATCAGGTACCATCACCTGACCTTTACCTATGGTATCATTTGTAACTTGTTGCTTAGCATGTTTTATGGTACGGGTCATTATGAGTATTACTTTTCGAATTATGATTTGGTGCTTTCAGAAGTTCCGGCTTACAAGCATCTGAACAAAGATGATTACCATCAGCAAGAAGAACAACTCGGAAAATATTTCATACCCACTGTTACAATAGATGTAGCGTATGCAGATAGACATCATTTGATATGCATGCCAACTAATATAGAAAAGAAATATGTAGATCAAGTAGAAGATAGACATAGGTCGTCATGGTTAAGCTTAACAATAGAAAAGGAAATTTTGAAAGGGCCAAGGAAGAATTAGCTCACAAGGCTAAGGGAAGAATTGGTCCAATAGCTTTGGATTGGGAACAACGAGGAAATCTTTGCATAAGGCAACTACAGACATATTATGGCAAAATATTTGTTGGTCAGAGCGTGTGTGATCACATCTTCACCATTGATGACTCGGCAAAGAAGTATCTGCCAGATGCAGTGCAGGTGAGGCTGTATGTGTATTTTGTCTGTGGCAGAAATGCGTATGACCAATTGCCGAATAATTGGTATGACACATGTTATGTGGCTGTTGTGTTTCCTAAGATATATCATGTGGAGGATTTGAAGAGTTTAGAAGGGAAGTCATCGCATGGAGAGAGACGTGGAACTAGTGCAGCAGCGATTGTAGGAGATGTGTTTGGAGCAATTAACCCAGTTTAGGAGTGGTCTTAAATCATATCGAGATTGGAAGGTTGTCAACGATAGTGGATAAGTTGTCAGTCAACACAGCTCAGTCACTGTTGCTCATAGACGGAGAGATGGTTTCGATAAGAGCTATGATGTTGCAGAACCGCCTTGCTTTAGACGTGTTATTGGCAAAAGAGGGCGAAGTCTGTAAAATGCTGAGGGTTCAACAGTGCTGTGCTTATATCCCAGACTATTGCAAGGATCTGAGGAAGTATATAAGTAACATCACTGAGGTACATCATGAGATGTATGATTTGGCAACTGAGAGAGTTTGGAGCAGAGTTGGAAAAGGGTTTGGAAAGGTTGGAAGATGGATTGCAAACCTTGGAAAAGGTATTCTTGGTTATATCTTGAAATCAATAGTAATAGTTGTGGTTTGGGCCATCTTGTTGATGGGAACAGTGAAGGCTTTTAAGAGGCATCAGTCCAGATGAGCTGAGAATTCTCTTTGAGAATGAGAAAGGAGAATGGAGAGACTGCAAGACAGTCCTTATGAGAATCTTAAGAATTTAGAAAGATTTTGACAAGGAAGATTGGCTACAACGTGTGTTTATGGAGTTATAATGTGGGTGTGATGACTGTTAGAGGGCAATTTTTGTTTTCCATTTTGTAGGGGTGCATTATAATCATGGGTAGTCTGCACCTATATATAATACTTTGTGGTACTGACTTAGGTCATTAGGATGTGAACCGTAATAAAGTGAAAGGTGATGTGTTCGATATATTCCAATGTAAACATGAGAAATTAACATTGCAGCTATGTGTGTTTAGTTGAAAACATTAACGTGCAGAATTTGTACATAATATTGATCATTATTCACATATTTGATGTGTTCATGCAACATGTTAGTTTAGAAATGCAAAGTAAATGGTGCTCACTTTATATGTAATTTCAGGAGGCCTTTGTGCCATTTCTTATGTTGACTGATTTCTGTAGGCCTGAATTGTTTTTTTCCCCTGGAAGCTCTCTCATTAGACTCACTAGTAAATTCCATGTAGATGTTGGATATGTTCTTTCTCACGTTTCCGTTGCAAGTGGAGAATTCATTATTGTTAGTTAGAATAATGTCTTTCTTTTAGGAGTTAGGCTTAGGGGAGAGAGGATACATTGAATGGTGATATTGATAATAAGAGCTGTTGTACGTTCTCCTCAGAGCAAGCCTGGGAATAAAGGTCATCTAGCCAAGGCTTCGGAGCATTGGTGCCATGTGGAAAGTTACCTACAAGGAGGTGGCTTGACTGGATGTAGTGATGTGGCAATGTATCTTTGGATGCAACCTGGAGTGGAGAATCGAAGTTAGGGACAGTGTCAAGAGGACTTTTGACTTGAGAGAGAGAGCCTCTTAGAAAGAGCTCTGTAGCTTTAAGCTATGTGACCCATTCAACATGAATGGACTTCTTAGGAAGCCTTCACGTGCTGACACCTTTATAGATCTTGCCTGGGGAAATGCTATGTAGGGATGTCATGTGAGTGGTAGTGTAGGGACAGACAAATGCTTTACACCTACGAACCTCCAATGAAGGTAAATCTCATTATTGATGCCATCATCTTCTTTGGCCTGATTCTGGAACTGATTATTCTGTGCATGCTGCACCGTCTTAATTTCACCAGTAGGTTTGGCTTTGTATTAGTTCCAATGTATTTCTATACCCTCATTTTGAGGTACCTGTATATCCAAATGTTTTGGGCTTTATAATAAACTAACAAAATCTACTTGGGAGTCTGTGACTCTTCGGAGTCATAGTTCATTGAAAATGCAATGATTGATTGGCTAACGATTTTCCTCTCCTCCACGCTTCCAAGCTACTAATAACAGACATCGGCCTGGGAGTCCAGAGCAGATCTAGAACATGGAACCTGACTCCTTTAGGTGCATTTTTAAACTTTCGAGCAAGATACAGGCAAGTTAAAGGGGAAAAACATTGTATTTTATAACAAATGGCAAGAAAAGATCAGAATGATAGAAAAGTGGGAATAAAAACATTTTTGGGGGAAAGGTATATAGTTGTGTTCTGTGCACTCATCTTCATTAACGTTTGTTGTTGCTGAACCACCTTGGTGTTAATTGATGGCAAATTTGTACAGAGTCCTAGTTCTGCCTACAAAAAGGTCCGGTATATGCAATTATATAGCTGATTCAGTTTTGTTTTAAAGGATGACTCCTTTTTTGATTGAGCAGACTATGTTCATGATTAAGGGCCTGATTTAGATCTCTGGGTAAAGAGGTGCCTTCAAGGGATTTGTTTAAATACTTAATTATGTGATTTTTAATCTTTATTATGAATAGGATAGTTGAGTACCTAAGAACTTAATTGCTTTCACAATTTATATTAGAAAAACAATTGATTTATATAATTATGCATCAGTCATACATATATATATCCATCTAGATCAGCATGAATGAAGAACGAGGGATAAGAAAAGAAAGAAAAAGGAAGAGAAACGGGTGTATATAAAAAATCAAACTTTATCATCAAATTGAATTAAGGGTACTCAAAATATAGACAATTATAAGTATGTTGGAAGGAGATGATTGACTTAATGATTCCTTCACTGAAAGTATTTCACACACTTTTTCACAATAATAATCAATAAATTTGCAGAAAACAGTGTGAAGGTCGACGTTTCTGTCTTTACATTTCCATTAATAAGACCATCTTCAGGACAAGTAGATTTAAAAGTTGACCCCTAAAAATAAAAAATATATTTTTAAAAATATTCATAACACACCTTAGAGCCGCGGTTACTTCACTACATTGTCTCGACATTGTCTCTGATTTGTCACAATAAAATATAGCTATGCTCTTTGAAATGTCTAGTAAATAGATGAGATTTTTGCTTCAGCCATTAGAAATCTACTTGAGTAAAATATGTAAACTGTTAAACTAAATATTAAGTACCATCCTACAAATGATGGCTAGCTCCAACAATGAGTATAGAAGTTTGGATTAGAGTATGACTCAGACCTTTGCTTTCTCATAATCTGAATTGTTCAGAAGTTTTACCTAACTAACTGCATGTTTTTACAGAAAATGTATAGGTTGATAATTATACTAATATGACAAAAAACTTTTCTCATTTGTTAAAACTGCAGTCGATATCTGTATCTGATTGTTTTTCTAATATATATTGTGAAAGCAATTAAGTTCTTAGGTACACAACTATCCTATTCATAATAGAGATTAAAAATCATATAATTAAGTATTTAAACAAATCCCTTGAAGGCACCTCTTTACCCGTGTATCTAAATTTGCCCAAGCCCTCAAGGGTATATTGGGTTGTCCACTATTTTTTTCTGATTTAGATCTCGGCGGGCTGGTTCCTCCATCACAACGGTGATGGATATTCCATCCGCAGAAATATAAATCCCATTATATCCTATGGGATTTATATTTAGGCAGACACGAGTAACCGTCCGCCAAGATCTAAATGAGGCACTAAGATGTTGCGGGCAGAGGGGCCTGATTATAATTTTTAATAAACCAAAGTGGTGGGACCTTCAATTAGCTCCTTTGTTTAAATATGTACTATTTCAGGTGCTATTTCATGCATGTGCATGAGATGGCTATATATTCAAGTTAGGCGACCACAATGATCCCTCTAAATACTACTTAATTTTATTATTAGTTTGGATAGCCAAGGATAACGCAAAGATGTTTTTTTTGCATCTACCCTGCTGAGTAGATGAGAAGGAATTACAACAATACGAGCACAGCGGGTTTCATTATAATCTTTCAACCATTGGTCATTGCTTCATCCTATTGGCAACTATCCAGAGGTCTACTGATTTTGCTGGCTGGTCGTTCTGCCTCTTTGGGGACTTTGGGCAGCTTTCAAGCTGGGGGATCCAGCTACACCTTGGAGGAAATTGTTGGAGTGGCAGATACTACTGTGTTTGCTGTGTATTTTGCAAGTGTGACATTCCTTCACCTGGACCTAGATTGTGGATCATTTATTTTTTTATTAACATGCCATATAAAGCTGGCGCATCAGAGGGTACCAACAATGGTGGCTCAGGATATTAAGTGGGGACAGAGATAAGATCCCCATTTTATAATTGACTCACAACTGTCCCCTGGCTGTGATGCAACAATCAGGCATGTCATTGGGTGAGTTCTGTACCCACACGTTGGTTGTGTACATTAAGACTTTGACCTCTGCTTTTTAGGTCGGCTCAGGGAATTGAATGAGGCTGATGTGCTGGTTCTTGGCCTATGTGAATGCTGTCCTACATTCAGTTTGTATTTGTTATAACTCTGGCTGGTGTTCTTCACTGTTTTTTTAATGTTTTCTAAAATTGTAAAAATCAATTGTTATCAGTAATTCCTGTTTTGTGCTGTGTACAAATCATGGAGATGTTTTTTTGGAGTGCCTTTAAATAATTTGGCTTTTATATCCTTTATTCCCTCGTTCGTTCCCACAAATTCTTCCTTCGTTCTTTCTTGCTGCTAATGCCCTTCTTTGCACAAACAAGTAAATTATTTTCCTCACTGTCTCATTTCGCAGCAAGTAAATTCCTCTTTCCAGCAATCCAGTACCATCGCATGTTCAGGATGTTCATAGAGGAGGCTATGTTTGCACTCTCCTAAGATTTACTGCAGTGGGTATAAGATGAACGGTGAGCTTTTAATTCACCTTCATGTGTCTCTATTCTTTAGATAAATGAAGAAGCTGGACTGAATGAAGAATTTCCACTTATGGCATGAGATATATTTGTTGAGGTGCTTTGTTCTCCGATATTGCAAGACAGTTTCACATTGCCCTGTTCTTTGTCTCGAGATACCAAAAATAAAACTGGGCATTAAACCATTAAATGTGGTACTAGCATTTAATCAAGGTCTAATCCTACTCTACCGGTTCATAATGAAGAAGTCTGCTAAGGAATTATTACTGTTTGCTATGGGTCTTTGGTGACAGCAAACACATGCCAATGCTAGACTGTGGAATACGCTGCCCACCATATTTCAGGACTTGGAGACCATCTTCTGTATAGAAGGAATCTGAAGATGTGGCTCTTCTCTCTCTGATTCTGTACAGGGTTTCTCTTTTCATCTGCTTCTTGTGTTTTCCCTGTCTTTGCGGCTGTTGCTGGTCTTTGCAAGCACAGTGACACCTCTAGGTAATGTGCGCTTTACAAACATACTTTCTATAAAGAAGTAGTTGACGTAGTAATGAAAATTCAAGAACAGCAGGATGCCTTGGGCCATTTGCCTTTGAATCATATTCATTTTACATTGTTGAACCACGCCTGAGTTTTATTATTTGAAAGCCAACACAAAGACCACTAAGCTTTGATTTTGATCATGCATGTATACCTTTGTTTATTTTAAAGCGGATCAGGAACTGAGCTCCTGCCAGACATGAGTGGGAGTTGCCCAAGGCACTTTCTCTCTGTGTTCTGTTCAGCGTTCACTGTTTGAGTGTATTTTCCATCCTGGGGGGAAAAAAGAACACAGCTCAATATGCTTTAATTGAATAAAGTCACAGGGGCCCATTCACAGAACTAATCTGCGACAAAATCCTAAATTTACTACTTTTGGTATTCACAGAAGGCATCTAGTGGTAGTAAAGTTAGGATTTTGTCTTAAGTTAAGATTTTGTCTTAAGACCAAAACTTAAGACAACCCTTAAGTTTAATTTAAGTTTAACTTAAGACAAAATCCTAACTTAAGACAAAATCCGAACTTAAGACAATATCCTAACTTTACTACTAATAAATGTCTTCTGTGAATACCAAAAGTAGTAAGTTTAGGATTTTGTCTCAGATTTCTTCTGTGAATCAGCCCTACTGTGATTTGTACAGGTGGTTTTGCAGAGCCTTGGCTCGATTCATAGAAGTAATCTGAGACAAAATCTTAAACTTACTACTTTTGGTATTCACAGAAGGCATTTAGTAGTAGTGAAGTTAGGATTTTGTCTTAAGTCTGACTTAAGTCTGTCTTAAGTCTGTCTTAAGTCTGTCTTAAGTCTGTCTTAAGTCAAACTTAAGACAAAATCCTAACTTTACTACTATTAAATGCCTTCTGTGAATACCAAAAGAAGTACGTTTAGAATTTTGTCTCAGATTAGTTCTGTGAATCAGCCCCCTCGTTTCTACACCATACATTCTGTGCTTGATTTTGTGAAGGAGTCAGTGGGAATGAAAGTTGAAAGTAGTGATCCTGGAGTTGTCATACCTCTTGCTCTTGACACAGACCATGCTCATAGTTCAGATACAAACCTGCTGGTCATGGTACAGCAATGTGTAGTAGGCAGTGAGCTAAAGCCATATTAGGGAAACCATGCTTTCAAAAGAGAAGTGAAATTAGGTCCGGGGAATACATGTGGGCCAGGGACTTTGCAGATGATTGAAATGGCATTTTAAGTGGCCTACCATGTCCCAAGTGGAGCACAGTGGAAGCATCGTCACATAAAAGTGCTTTAAGGTGGAGGCTGCATCTATACTGCTTTGACTTAAGAAGACACCAAAGAAGTAAAAATGCTCCGAAATCCAGTATTTTTCAGTTTCTACTGAAAAGCAAATATTCTCTTCAATGGTGTTTTATCGGTTATAATGAGATTTTTGGGCATCCATCCTCACTCCTCTTTACAACTACTCTTTTATGACAGCTAAAAAACCCTGATTCCTGGAGGGGCTCCATACTAGTCCCAATTTTTAAAAAAGGGGACAGGTTGAAGCCATCAAATTCGAGGCTCATCGCTCTGCTCGACCTTGAAGCCAAGGCCTATGCTCGCCTCTTACTGAAGGACCTGGAGACTTGGGCCAAAGAAAAAAGCATCATTCCTTCTTACCAGACCAGCTTCAGATCACAGTCATCGACCATGGACAACATACTGGCTCTAGCGCACTTAGCAACACAAGCAACAAAGAAGAAAAATCCACCACTCTTTTGCTGCTTTATCGATTATAGCACAGCCTTCGACAAAGTTGTACGAAAAAGGTTATGGTGGAAATGAGAAAACTGGGGCATCCCGCCAAACCTCCTGAAGGCAATTAGATCGCTATATGAAGACACCTGGGTATGGATTAAAACTAGCTCTAGCACTGTGTCCCCCAAAATAACAACATACAACGGGCTAAAACAAGGATGTGTGCTGGAACTCCATCCTTTTTAACCTGTACACGGCGGATCTGCGAGACACCCTGAAAGGAGCCAGCCTAGCAGCACCAAGACTAGGAAGCATGCGGCTGCCGGTGCTACAAAACGCCGATGACACAGCTACAATGGACCACACGAGGGTGGGCCTACAAAGAGCCCTAAATGCACTGAATCACTTTAACAACGATAACAACGTTACAGTCAACCAGGGAAAAACAAAGGTCGTCATTTTTGGGAGCTACCATCTGAAAAAGAAAACACAGTGGCTAATTGGAGAAATGCAAATCAGTACAGTGGCATCCTATAACTGTCTAGGGGTTTGGCTCACAGAACGGGCCAAGGCAAAGGTCCATCTGAAACAGCAGTCCACCAAGGCCAATAAGGTTACATACCTGCTAAAGCAATTGAGTCTACATCTGATCAGCGCCACTGCCGGACTGGCTGCCTTAAAAGCAAAATTGCTGTCAGCCATCAGCTATGGCCACCTGGCATTCCCGGGGTCGCTGGACGCCCTTCTCATCTCAGTCCAAGCCAAAGCGTATAAATCAGTCTTCCCCATCCCAAGGTCGGCAAGGAAGTCGAGGCTAAGATTGGAGCTAGGCCTGGTAAGGCCGGACCTGATGTGCCAAGGGGAGATTATAAAATGATACTTAAGGATTCTAAGGACCCCTACAAATTCCTTAAGACAACAGCTGAGAGATATCTTTGAGGGGACAAGCTCAGCATGGCACACCAGTCTCGACAAAGCGCTCAGCACATTGAAGATTGAGAGCATACCGTTGCCGGAAATTCCATTAAAACGCCTAGAAAAAAAGCTATAAACAGACAAGTCTGCAAAATATAATTCGAACTGGATCTTAAATCTCTCCGCTCTAGCCCCCACTTAGACCCACTGAACAGCTCCTATATGGTAGGTAAGGAACAACCCTACCTAAACGAGGCCATCACACCACAAGCCCGAACCAAAATTCTCTCCATGAGACTATGCATACTAGGAATCACTAATTTTAACCCTGCATCGGCTCGCAGGGTGGAATACACAAAATGCAGACTGTGTTCCTACACGAGGGAATCTTAGTTGCATCTCCTATGCTGCTGACCCACCCTTACAAACGAAGGTCGCCGACTGCTTCGCCCCATTTGTATCACTAAGGGGAACGAAGACATGTAGTGAAGCGTCAGCCTTGTGCTTTTCTGAAGCAAACTCAATGATCCTGGCGAGACTGGGGAAAATGTACTCACCAGATTAGGATTTCTATAAAGGCTGCAAATGAATACAATCAAACAACGGTGACAAGCATGACAAAACTAGGGGGATAAAGCAGCCCGGCCCCAAACAAGAACTGAGCCCCGCACCCTCTTACCCATCCCATTGAGACTGCACCATATTATGGCTCTCAACAGAAGGGCCAAGGAGAATGGCTCATAGTTTGCTGAAGTAGAAAATTCCCAAGGTGCATTTGGGGTGCCTCAGAAATTTTGTGCAAGTACACATGACAATGACCACTGGCGCAGGTTGATTGAGTGGGCGCCGCAATGAGGTGGGGTGATATATCAACTAGATTTTATTTGAAGCTCAACTACTTTTACTGTGACCATTCTTTTACCTGTTCTTTTTTAAGTGTTTTACTGAAATGATTTTAATTAATTGTACAGTTAATAAATTAAATTCAAAATTAGTTTTAACTGAACACCAAAAAATGCTATCGATTTGTATGCCCTGTTATTGTGCAGTAAGGAACAGGTAATGGCGATCTTCCCTGCACTTTTAGGTCAACACAGCAGCATTCCCTCTCTGTTATTAAGACATCTGGAGTGCAATATCAGGATGCTTCATATGTACTATATGATACCTCAGGTCAGTGACTGTGCTTTTTTTTATCTCTGTTGGGGTACAATGTTTGAAAGTCTGAAGGGGTGAGAAGAAGATGAAGAGTGAGGCCATATGGCATAGTCACCTGCAAAAAAGACCTTAATACACGGTTTGCAGTTGCACAACATTCACATTTCTTCACATTTCACATATGCATTTAATGGCAGCACTCGTGTAGGGAAGAGTTTTATGACATGTACAAGTCACTGTGATGTGATGGTTATAGAGAACATGAAGGATCTGTGCATTTGCTATTCTAAATGTCACCATAATCCCATCAAAATGTAACTGACTGAGCCCCTGGAATCACAAACAGCCATCACGTTGATGGAGTGCCAACAGTATGATTAGCGATACTGGTGTGCCGTCTGCCAAGATGGCTGGAGTGCCACATGTGTTGAGTCATTGACTTCTAGAGCACAAGGGTAAATGGGCAATGACATAGAGGTGTTGGGCCACCCATTTCCCATTCTGCAGTGGCTGGAGCACATTGCTGTTCTGCTGCATGTGACTAGTGATGTATATCAATAATTGATGAAAGAACCAGGATTAGCTAACCTGTAAAATACTAGCTGTGGTTCCCCTGGTCTTCTGAAATGATTGAGTGACACGAAGGTTGTCAGAAACAAGTACTCTGACAAAGGTCATGATAGCATTAGCTCTGCTCCCACCGTGAAACTGTGTTCACAATCACATCTAGAAAGAAGTGGTATCTTCCAAATACTGCTTTGTCGTGTATATCAAAACAAGTGGTTCTCTGTCTGCTATACTCTTTCTACTCCTTAAGTAGTTGTTCATTGTAAGAAAGTGGGTTATTAGTTGGGAAGGATGTGGATCTTCTCAACTAATAATTCTACAATATTCCCGTCTATTGGGATCCAAGTACCCTGTTGTAGTGATGGAGCAAGGTTTCGTATAAAAAGAAACTTGCTCATATGCAATCCTCTCGAATAACCTGTAACATTATAACCAACCTGTTTTTAAGTACTAATTTTACATTACATTTTACATATTATATCTAGTGGAAGCTTTTCCATGTGCTTCACTAACAAGATTACCTGAGTGTCCTTAAAATGGCTGCCAAAAAGGCAGGAACTCTTCTGCGCATGCGTCTGCTACATCTACGTAGTATGACGTCTTCTCTAGCTTGATGGGAATCTTTGCAGCTGCGCAATAGCTTTTAACATGGCTGCTCGAAAACATCGCATTAACGCACATGTCGAGCTGAAACTAACCTATGCAAGTTTTACTAAGCCATTAATGCAAAAGAAATATTAAGTAAATGGAGCTAGAGTAAAAGTAAGTGGTATACAGTGAATTCATTTAATAGTGTATTCCAACATGTTCTTTTCTGAATTTATTAATAGCTCGCATCTGGGCCTTGAAGGGTGACCGATGTCCTTATCCTTTGCGTCAGCTGCGCATGCGCGCAACCTTCTCATTCGGAAACTCATGAAATTTTTGAATGGCTGCCAATCCATGTGCTCAGCAAGGACATGGGAAGATCAACTCCTGACCCTACAAGAGGAAGAACCCGAAACGTTGCATTACAGATTTATCGATCCACATATGAAATGCTTGTGGGAATTAAGCTTGTGGGTATTAAAATTAAGGGGCGTGGAATTAGACAATAGAACCAAAGAAGAATATTGCACTTAGTATGGTGTAATGTCCTCACCCCATTGCCTGGCACAATCAAATTGAGGGGTGTACATGGAATTGAAACATTTGGGGGTGGATCATACATTTGAATTGGTATAACAGAGGTAAGTTCTAGTTAGTTAGACACACTTGACCCACTTGATGCCGATGCTATGCTGAGATGCTGCCCGATTTTGCTGCAATCTGATTGAAGATTCCAGCACTAGGGAAAGATCGCGGAACAACCGAGGAGGCACATCTAGGAAGGGGTCTGGACGAGCCCGAGTCAGAGAGAGTAGCACCAGAGAGGGGTGTAACGCTGGTGTTACACTAGAAGAGGTCACCTTCCCGGTCCTGAACCTGTCCTGAATTCTTGACACTCTGATGTCTAGGTCCTCATACCATTCTAGGTAAATATAGTTCTGTGGGGTTGTGCTTCGCATTTTGCTCTCTGTTCTGTCTCTCCTCAGGTACTGTCATCACATGAGATTAATTAATGTGAATTTAATTATAAACTAAATGAACTACTTTTCCTGATGGAGAATCTTAATGTGACTACTTGTATTTTGATTTGTCTCACAAACTTATTAATTCAGATAAAGCTTTAAAACTCCTACTGAGGGGCCGATTCCGATCCTGGAAAAACCGGGTACGAATCATCGGATGGAGCGTTTTCTCCGTCCGACTCGTACCCGGGAAAAATACCTTACAAACATGCAAGTACGATTCATACGGAAACACCATTATATACCCGCAATTCCGATCCGGGACACCGCGTACGTGACATTCGCACGGAGTCAGGCTGCGTTTTACGGACCAGCAAGTACGATTCGTACCCACAGCACTTCGCACGGCAATATTTTTACGGGACCCAAAAAGTGCCGGAAAAGCTAAGTACGCCACGATGCACAGCGAAAAGGGGGCCCGGTACGCACCGTACCCCCATCCCTACACGTCCGCACCGTACCCCCAGCCCCCCCATGTCTACGCCGTACCCCAGCACCCCCCCATGTCCGCGCCGTACCCCCATCCCTACACATCCGCACAGTACCCCCAGCCCCCCCATGTCCACGCCGTACCCCAGCACCCCCATGTCTGCGCTGTACCCCCACCCCCCATATGTACGGTGCATACCCCCACCCCACCCCCCATATGTATGGTGCGTACCCCCACCCCACCCCCCGTATGTACGGAGCATACCCCTCGTATGTACGGAGCGTACCCCCACCCCGTGTAGGTACGGAGCATACCCCCACCCCGTGTAGGTACGGAGCATACCCCCACCCCCGTATGTACGGTGCATACCCCTCGTATGTACGGTGCGTACCCCCAGCGCTACGGCACGTATGCGGGCACATGTTTGGACGTCTCCATGGTTGCTATGGGAGTTCGCTCCGTACGGTGTTTTTTCCATACGGTTGTGCAATCGGACGGACGGGACGGATCGTACTTGCGCGCTCGGACTTCAGTTTACCGATTCGTACGTAAAAATGTCCAGGGACGTGTCGGACACTTTTTCCGACCCGAGGACGTGTCGGGGAATTTTCCCAATGCGATTCGTATGGATTTTTTAACATACGAATCGTACTTGCCAGTTTGTACGGGACTTGTACGATTCGTACATAAAAAAATCCGGATACGATTCGTACGGGGAATATTTTTAACGGATCGGTCGCAAAGGGGCAGATTCTGAGAATCGTTTGCGACCGGTTTTTCCTTTGATGCATGTGCCTGTAAGCCACTACTGGAGAGACAGACACATACATGGACCCTCCCATCCTCCACTTCTTCTACAAACCTCCGGGGCCCTTCCTCTTCCCGGCAGTATCCCTGAAATCCTGGATAGGGATGCTACTGTCATACCTTTTTTGATTTTTGAGTGTTTTGGGTTGGTGTTTATATTTGGTAATGGTGCTGATAGTGGGTGTGTAGACGTTTGCCATAGTAGAGTTATTCTCAGCCTCTACTGAGTTCTGTGGGATTCCATTCTAGTTCCTATGATTTGCTTGGTGTTTTCTGTGATTTTCTGCATGGCTGGTTTACAACAACATTTGAAATTGCTTGGCCTGTAGTACTACTTGAGCAGTTTTGGGTATAAATTTATGAATATGACCTGACACACTTTTGTGGGTGTGCCGGTGAATATGTATGGCACTTGCTGGGCTTCTACTTGATCTTCCCTTTGCAGCTCCCATTTTGGAGCGGATTTTCCTAATATTTGGATACTAGCCAATCTTCACACCCATACATCGTGCAATTTAACTTTGTATATTATAAAAAAAATTATGCAAATTATAATGATCTGGAGAGTACAAAACATAAAATAAAGGAACTTACCTAATTTATAAAAGGCATTGAAAGTGGCAAGGGAACATTTTCACAGGAAGATGTAAGAATCAGATCAACCAAATTAAGGTTCATGAAAAAGACACATGTTTTAAGCAACTTGCTCCGGAGGGTCAATCATGATACACCGTCCTCTGGGAACAGGTAAACTCCCCAAGTTTTCATCACCCAATAAAGAGATACACAGCTGCACAGCCTTAGAAAGTAGAAATTGTCCGGTCTGATCCATAAATTTGCCAACGGACTGATATTTTATCACACTGATAAATATATTGATTACAAAATGTGTGAAGCACTAAATTATGCAGATACACTCCCAACTTGGTAGAGATGTGGAGATATTATATATGGGATAATATACTCCCAATCCACTCTCTATTATAAGGACATTGCAAGTCACTGAGGAGTTCTGTAACCATGTAGAGGCATGTGACCACAGGTTGAAATACGTTAAGAGGTTAAAGAACTTCATACTGATGTCAAAACGCACATGGAATCAGATAATAATAAAAAAGAGTTCACAAAGAATTTCGGAACTTTTGTCATGATCACTATTTTGTAATCAGTGAGAGCAATACAAAGTATATGGCCTTTTACCCCTAAAATCTTCAAAGGATTTCTCTCTGTGATACAATCTTGGAGCGTGTCTCTACTTTTGATTATCTAGATGCCCGCTTTCTGCACCACAGGTGATGGGATAATCAATTAAGTAAGAGTTCTGCACAGGGCCAAGCTTGCTTGGCCTGTAGATGGTAAACAGACATAATATCGAAATAAAAATATCGACAGGACAGAATATCGAGTTTTTAATATAGAATGGACAGAATATCGAATTGCCAAAATATAGTGTTGAAGAATATCGAAAATCAGGTAAGAAATAAAATATCGATTTAAATAATATAGAAGTAAGTAATATCGACAGTCGTAATATAGTTGTTAAGAATATCGAATTTTTTTTATAGTGTTTTAAGTGTTAGTATATGTGTTAAAAGTATGTATAAATTTTGGAATGTATGTTTGAATATTTTCAAAGTAATTCATTTTATGTTATTTAATTGTTGTGTAATTTAATTCCGTAGCGGGTTGTGGGTTTATAGGGGATTAGGGTGGGAAGTAATTTAATTATAGTACATTAAATAATAATTTTTAGGAATTAATAATTATTTTTAATTTAATTTTGCGTTTTACTTCTGTAGCGGGTTGTGGGTTTATAGGGGAATAGGGTGGGAAGTAATTTAATTCTTATTAGGTAATTATTAATTGGTATTGAAAATTAATTGGTTGTTGATTAATTATTAATTAGTAAATAATTTGTATTAACTGGTAATTAATTTGTATTAATTGTTTAATTGATAATTATGTTAATTGTATTCATTTATTAGTTGTAGCGGGTTGTGGGTTTATAGGGGAATATGGTGGGAATTAATTTAATTGTAAATAATTAATTATTGAAATAATTTTTGTATATTGCTAATTAATTTATTCTTACTTAATTATTAATTGGTATTAATTTTATTTATTTATTTTTGGTATTGGAAATTAATTGGTTGTTAATTAATTATTAATAGGTTATTAATAAAAAATTGTATTTATAATAAAGTAATTATTAAATATTGTGTGATTGGTAATTAATTTAAATATTTATTTTTTAGTATTAATAATTTATTTATTTTTAATAAAATATTAAATTATTATTTTCCCTACTATTGCACTCTCTGGAGTAGGAATAGTAATTTTTAGCCCTACTCTATCCAACGCTTTCCCTACTGTTGAACTCACTGTAGTGGGAAAAGTAAATTTTACCCTCCCGCTATCCAACGCTTTCCCTACTGTTGCACTCTTTGGAGTGGGAATAGTAATTTTTACCCCTACGCTATCCAACGCTTTCCCTACTATTGCACTCACTGGAGTGGGAATAATAATTTTTACCCCTACGGTATCCAATGCTTACCCTACAGTTGCACTCACTGGAGTGGAAATAGTCAATTTTACCCTCCCGCTATCCAACGCTTTCCCTACTGTTGCACTCTCTGGAGTGGGAATAGTAATTTTTACCCCTACGCTATCCAACGCTTTCCCTACTGTTGCACTCTTTGGAGTGGGAATAGTAATTTTTACCCCTACGCTATCCAACGTTTTCCCTACTGTTGCACTCTTTGGAGTGGGAATAGTAATTTTTACCCTCCCGCTATCCAACGCTTTCCCTACTGTTGCACTCTCTGGAGTGGGAATAGTAATTTTTACCCCTACGCTAT
The DNA here is from genome assembly GCF_964204655.1 of Triturus cristatus. NCBI lineage: Eukaryota > Metazoa > Chordata > Amphibia > Caudata > Salamandridae > Triturus > Triturus cristatus. The sequence goes on from NC_140591.1 coordinate 723,615,940, forward strand.
CCAACGTTACCCTACAGTTGCACTCACTGGAGTGGGAATAGTAATTTTTACCCCTACGCTATCCAACGCTTTCCCTACTGTTGCACTCTTTTGAGTGGGAATAGTAATTTTTACCCCTACGCTATCCAACGCTTTCTCTACTGTTGCACTCTCTGGAGTGGGAATAGTACATTTTTCCCTTCCGCTATCCAACGCTTTCCCTATTGTTGCACTCTCTGGAGTGGGAATAGTAATTTTTACCCCTACGCTATCCAACGCTTTCCCTACTGTTGCACTCTCTGGAGTGGGAATAGTAATTTTTAGCCCTACTCTATCCAACTCTTTCCCTACTGTTGAACTCACTGGAGTGGGAAAAGTAAATTTTACCCTCCCGCTATCCAACGCTTTCCCTACTGTTGCACTCTTTGGAGTGGGAATAGTAATTTTTACCCCTACGCTAGCCAACGCTTTCCCTACTTTTGAACTCACTGGAGTGGGAAAAGTAAATTTTACCCTCCCGCTATCCAACGCTTTCCCTACTGTTGCACTCTCTGGAGTGTGAATATTAATTTTTACCCCTACGCTCTCCAATGCTTTCCCTATTATTGCACTGTCTGGAGTGGGAATAGTAATTTTTACCCTCCCGCTATCCAACGCTTTCCCTACTATTGCACTTACTGGAGTGGTAATAGTAAATTTTACCCGCCCGCTATCCTACACAAAAAATATTGCAATTTTTAAATTAATATTACGTTAATATATATGTATTATTTTTTTTTTTACTTACATTAATTATTTATTAATTTTAAAGTTATTTAAGTATTATTAAGTATGTTTCAGTTAATTATATGTTTTATTTCATTAATTTTACATTTATTTTAAGACATTTAAAATAATTCGATATTGTGACTAACTATATTTTTTACAACGATATTTGGGATTCTATATTTTTGTACTTACCTGTTTGGAGATAGGGCTTCGATATTTTGGCATTCTATATTTTTCCTTCGATATTTTGGCAATTCGATATTCTCCTTCTCGATATTTCGTCAGTGATCCCCTGTAGATGGTATCTGGGTGTCCAAATTCATACAGACCCGGCAGTGGTGATGTTGGACAATTATGTTAGAGCACAGTAGCGCCTCGCTGAGGCAGTCAAGCACTGGATCTGGTTAGCCCACCCTCCTAGGACCGTATCACCATCATGAAAATGGTGGTGTTGCCCAGTTTTTGTTTTTATTTGTCAATATCCCTGTTCTTCTGCCTAGTTTGGTTTTTCGTACCTTGCGAGCTCTGATGGTGTGCTTGGCATGGGATGGAAAGCAGCCACGTGCAATGGGTGGTCTGAATGCCCCCAATCTGGAGGCTTACTATAGAGCTGCCCAATTTATGTTTGCACATTACCGGTTGCATGGCCCCAGGGATTTACCACACCTTTGTCTGAAACGTGATGCCTCTCTGCTGTTATCTTTACCCAAGATGCTGATTAATAAGTTGAGTTGTTTTTGTGGACCTTATAGGTACCACGCAACACTCATGGAAAAACTGTAAGACCTGCAGGCTGAGCCCCTGCTTTATTCATCTCAAATACCACAGGAGTGGTGCATGTGGTTCCCCCTTGGGCAAGAAAAGGCAGCAGTGAGTCCATTACAGGGTTTGAGGATAGAGCGCAGTGGTGATTATTTGTAGACGGGTTCCAACATAGTTGGGAACAGGGGTCTTCTCAGAGTGACGCCCCTATTGTCCTTGCTCAATTCCATTACTATAGAGACTATGGCAGAACCTCAGGAGTTTCCAGTTTTGACTTACTTACTGCAGTCGACATCGCAAAAGCACATGATCGCCAAATAATATATATGCGCACAGGCAAAGCGGCGGATGGAAGTCGTTAGGGCAAAGCTAATTAGTGACAAACAATGGACTTATTGCTGCTCTGTAGTCTGAAATGTCTCCCTGAACAGCCAACAGCGGCTAATCCACTTTAAGTATCTTAATTGGGTGTATTACACTCCAGCTCAACTGCTCTGTTACGGTTTGTGCAATAATTCATGTTGCTCACGCTGCCAGGTGGAGGGTGCGGAATTTGCGCATGTGGCCTGGTTCTGTCCAGGTGTGCAGCACTTTGGGACTTCTGTCCAGGGGGTGCTGCATGGGATCACAGGCGAATGTCTTGAGTCTACTCCCTGCTGCTTGGTTATGACCAGGATGTCCAGAAGACCTACCCGCAGCTTGTGGCCTTGGGATTGCTGCTGGCGAAGCGTAGGATCAGGGCCGGTCCTAGAACTTCTGGGGCCCCGGGCGAAAGGGAAGATGTGAGGCCCCTCTAGTTTGCATGTAACATCACAAGAAGTGGCATCACAGAAAGTGACATCGCAGGACTATTGATCTCATTTGGCATCACTGAAGAGACATAGGTGCCGATTCCGATCCGTTAAAAATATTCCCCGTACGAATCGTATCCGGATTTTTTAACGTACGAATCGTACAAGTCCCGTACAAACTGGCAAGTACGACTCGTATGTTAAAAAATCCATACGAATCGCATTGGGAAAATTCCCCGACACGTCCTCGGGTCGGAAACAGTGTCCGACACGTCCCCGGACAGTTTTACGTACGAATCGGTAAACTGAAGTCCGAGCGCGCAAGTACGATCCGTCCCGTCCGTCCAAATGCACAACCGTATGGAAAAAACACCGTCCAGAGTGAACTCCCATGGCAACCATGGAGACGTCCAAACATGTGCCCGCATACGCGCCGAACATCCCCCACGTACGCGCTGTACCCCAGCACCCACCCATGGCCGCACTGTACCCTTACCCCACCCCCGTAGGTACGGAGCGTACCCCCACCCCCGTAGGTACGGAGCGTACCACCACCCCCGTAGGTACGGAGCGTACCCCCACCCCACCCCGTAGGTACGGAGCGTACCCCCACCCCACCCCCGTAGGTATGGAGCGTGCCACCACCCCCCGTAGGTACGGAGCGTACCCCCACCCCGTAGGTACGGAGCGTACCATCACCCCATGTAGGTACCGAGCGTACCCCCACCCCACCCCCATAGGTACAGAGCATACCACCACCCCCGTAGGTACGGAGCATACCCCCACCCCATAGGTACGGAGCATACCCCCACCCCGTAGGTACAGAGCGTACCCCCACCCCGTATGTACGGTGCGGACCCCCAGCGCGTAGCGCTGGTGGTCCGCAGCGTACCTACGGGGTGGGGGTACGCTCCATACCTACGGGGTGGGGGTATGCACCGTCCATAGGGGGGTGGGGGTACGCACCGTCCATAGGGGGGGTGGGGGTACGCACCGTCCATACGGGGGGGCTGGGTGTACGGCGCGTACACATGGGGGGCTGGGTGTACGGCGCGTACATACGGGGGCTGGGGGTACTGGGCATACATACGGGGGCTGGGGGTATGTGCTGGGGGATGGGGGGCTGGGGGTACGCACCGTCCATACGGAGGTGGGGGTACGCACCATCCATACGAGGGTGGGGGTACACACCGTACCCCCAGCACCCCGTATGTACGTGCCGTACCCCCAGCCCCCCGTATGTACGCGCCGTACCCTCGGTTCACGTATGTACGGCATGTACCCCCAGGCCCCTACACCCTGCCCGTGCCTGTACGCACCCTACCCCAGGCCCCCACACCAGCACCCTCACCTAGCCTTGCGCATGTACGAGTCGTACCAAGCCACAGCAAATGTGAGCACTGTACAACAACATGGCCGATGTACGCACCTCACAGACGGGAAAAACACACGTACTGAACCAGGACACTGCAAAACACCACAAAACACGTCCAACAAGCCCAAATACATCCAATGCACTGACCTGCAGCAGCCAAACAGGTAAACAGAGGCCCAAAACACAACCACTCCTTATAACACACCCACCCAAAGTTCAAACATAGCCACACCCACAAATGGACCAATAAAAAGGGCCCACACACACAAACCATGAGCGAACTCCCATGGCAACCATGGAGACGTCCAAACATGTGCCCGCATACACGCCAAACACGCCCCCAGCCCACGCCCCCACGTACACGCCATACCCCAGCACCCCCCCATGTCCGCGCCGTACCCCCACCCCACCCCCGTAGGTACGGAGCGTACCCCCACCCCCGTAGGTACGGAGCGTACCACCACCCCCGTAGGTACGGAGCATACCCCCACCCCACCCCCGTAGGTACGGAGCATACCCCCACCCCACCCCCGTAGGTACGGAGCGTACCACCACCCAAGTAGGTACGGAGCGTACCCCCACCCCGTAGGTATGGAGCGTACCCCCACCCCACCCCCATAGGTACGGAGCGTACCACCACCCCCCGTAGGTACGGAGCGTACCCCCACCCCGTAGGTACAGAGCGTACCCCCACCTCGTGTAGGTACGGAGCGTACCCCCACCCCACCCCCGTAGGTACGGAGCATACCACCACCCCCGTAGGTTTGGAGCATACCCCCACCCCGTAGGTACGGAGCATACCCCCACCCTGTGTAGGTACGGAGCGTACCCCCAACCCGTGTAGGTACGGATCGTACCCCCACCCCACCCCGTAGGTACGGAGCATACCCCCACCCCCGTATGTAAGGTGCGGACCTCCAGCGCGTAGCGCTGGTGGTCTGCAGCATACCTACGGGGGTGGGGGTACGCTCCATACCTATAGGGTGGGGGTACGCACCATCCATAGGGGGTGGGGGTACGCACCGTCCATGGGGGGTTGGGGGTATGCACCGTCCATACGGGGGGCTGGGGGTACGGCACGTACATACGGGGGCTGGTTTGTACGGCGCGTACATACGGGGGCTGGGGGTACTGCGCGTACATACGTGAGGGGCTGGGGGTATGTGCTGGGGGACGGGGGGCTGGGGGTACGCACCGTCCATATGGAGGTGGGGGTACGCACCATCCATACGGGGGTGGGGGTACACACCGTACCCCCAGCACCCCGTATGTACGCGCTGTACCCCCAGCCCCCCCCCGTATGCACGTGCCGTACCCTCGGTTCACATATGTACGGCATGTACCCCAAGGCCCCTACACCAGCACCCTCACCCAGCCTTGCGCATGTACAAGTCGTACCAAGCCACAGCAAATGTGAGCACTGTACAACAACATGGCCGATGTACGCACCTCACAGACGCGAAAAACACACGTACTGAACCAGGACACTGCAAAACACCACAAGAAGAGTCAGTTTGAATCGCACAACACCACAAAACACGTCCAACAAGCCCAAATACATCCAATACACTGACCTGCAACAGCCAAACAGGTAAACAGAGGCCCAAAACACAACCACTCCTTATAACATACCCACCCAAAGTTCAAACACAGCCACACCCACAAATGGACCAATAAAAAGGGCCCACACACACAAACCATGAGCCTTTGCAACAGACCCACTGCTGCCAGACCCCACAGACAACCCACAGCACCATACTTGAACCTTGACTACACCTTACACTTGCACACCTTCACACAACCACCTTCACAAACACCCCCTCATCACATTCACACACACACCTTCACAACCACACCCACACACCCACAACCATCCACACCCACACCCCACACCATGCCCACAGACAGGAATCCAAAGTTCACAACAGCGGAGCTGGAGATCCTTGTCAACAAAATCATCAGAGTCGAGCCACAGCTCTTTGGAACATTGGTCAGACAGACCAGCGTAGCAGCAAAATCAGCCATGTGGCAGAGGATCGTCGAGAGGGTGAATGCTGTTGCGCCCATCAGAAGGACCAGGCATGAATGCCAAGCCAGGTGGTACGATCTGCGGAGGACGGTCCGCCGCAAAATGACTGGCGAATATAACCAGGGGAACATCACTGGAGGTGGCCCGCCCCGCAGACCGGTACACTACCATCCCTGGGAGACGAAGGTGATGCGCACGCTGCCGCCGGTGGGAGTACACGGAGTAGAAGGAGTCGCCGAGCCTGGTGAGTACACAAACAACTCACCCCACATGGGGGGAACCGCATCAACAACCCAACTCACAATAATGCACGCAACTACCCCAAAGCCATCACCGGACACAACCACACTCCAAAAACACGCACATGCCACTAGCGGCTCCATGCCCCATGCACCAAGCAAGGCCATGCCAAGTCACAGGCCACACAAAACACCAACACAAGACAGGATGTCCGTGATGCCGGGAGGGTGGGCCTCCAAAAAAACATTGTGCAACTCAGAAGCAGACACCAATGCCCTCAGCCCATATGGCCTAGGGCAGAGCTATACAAACAGTGTGTCCCGACGCTGTACTGTGTCGCCTGCAAATGGTGGCTGCGTCGCAGGATGACATGGGTATGAAGGCCCAATTTGCACATAACAGCAGCTAATGAGGCATCACTGTGAAAGAGTGTCAGCACACACCGCTGCAGCAGCGCAGACTCAGAGACACTCTGCCCAATGGGGGCCGGGAGAATCTAAACAAAGCCACATGAACAAGCCAATGGCCTTTGAAAGACCTGCAAAGTGTGTGTGCCCACGAAGCTGGGCTGAGGTGACAGAGGGTGACAGACAGACGGAGGGAGAGGGAGAGAGAGGGAGGGAGACAGAGGGCGACAGAGGAAGACAGACAGAGGGAGGGAGAGGGAGAGAGAGGGAGGGAGACAGAGGGCGACAGAGGGAGACAGACAGAGGGAGGAGGGTGACAGAGGGAGGGAGAGAGGGAGACAGAGGGAGACAAAATCACCCTTGGGTGGTGTGGGCATGTCCGCTCGTCAGCAGGTGGACTGTGTGCATGTTGACAAGGTCTGGCAGTGCGTGAAACACCCCTTTTTCATTTGGAAATCACTGGGCCATGTGTCAAACTGCGCACGAGTAGATCCTTGCTGCAGGCACAAACCTACCCTTACACCCAGTATACCCACTCACTGTGTTTGTTAGAACCCAGTCACAAATGCATAAGTTACCTACCTGCATTCTCCAATAGATATGAAAAAGCACCATTTGCCAACGTACAGTGCAACACATAAGCCGGTTCTGCATCGCTCGCTATGCACGCTTGCTACACTGCTCACTGCGTTAAAAAATTATGCAACAACAAAGAGTGTGTCACACATAGGAAAAGTGTTGAAAGCTGTGGCCAAGGGACATACCCATGCACCATGCACAATGCACAGGGACTTGCCAAGTACAGACAAGGTAGATGACACTTGGCCCTGCTGTAGACAGCACAAGGCAATCCTGTGACCACTGTACACTCAAACAACAACTCCACATGCCACCTACCTACCACAGGAACTCACATTCACTGTCATGCCAGCATGCACCATGAGTGGATAGACACATCACCTGGTAGACCCAATGACAAATCACACCACACCCAACAGCATGCCCGGTCACACCCCCCCCCCTTACACAAGCACACACCCCCGGGGCAGCCAACGCAAATTGGCACTCCCACAATGGATATGTGACACAACAAGACCAATCCATAGCCAAATAAGCATCCCAACACTCATTAGACAGGCCAAATAACCAGGAGTACATATCAATCTGTCCCCCGCAACATACCCATCCACAAGTGCACTGTGAGAGGAATGCTAGACATATCCAACTACCCAGAGGAACTGTGTCAACTTGAATATGTATGAAACATGGATGACGCATGAAACACCATTAACATTGTCTCTCTCTCACACACAGGGCAACGTTGTCGATCTCCCCCCAACACTGGGGGGGAAGAATCACAGGACCAGGTTCGGCGTGACGATGATTCCACCGGCAGCGACGACTCTCACCACACCGTGGATGACCCCGACCAACCTGGCCCCTCTGGTGCCCAAGCACCTGCAGCACCTGCGTCAGGTACAACTGTGCCAACCACCACCCCCATTCCTGCCACATCCCAGGATACACACAGGAGCCCTGCTCGCACACAACAACGCAGCCAAGTCTGACCAGGAGGGACAAGGTACTCCGGGCACCCAGGAGGAGGCAGGCGACCCCGCAAATGCCATCCCTCAGGGGTCCGGGAGACCCGATGTGCCCACAACGGCAGGCCAGGCTCAAGTGGGCTGGGGTGGTGGGAGTGGAGGACGGCGGAGGCGCGAACCTGACCAGAGAGCAGAGGAACCCGTTATGTCACACGTCCGCAACATCCTGTACACATACCGGCGTGACACCAGGGGCATCAGCCAGGTAGTGGAGACCCTCAATGAGATTAAGAACCTGCAGGCCGAGCAATATGCCAGTCAACAGCAACACCAAGGACGGATGGAGGCAAGACAGGCTGAGCTCGTGGCGGTACTAACGGACATGAGCCGTTCACTCCGTCGGATTGCCGAAAACATGGGCAACCCTCCCTGTGCCACCAGGCGAAGATCAACACTAGCCACAGGGAGGGAGGAGGAGGAGGAGGATTCGTCCGACGGAGCATCACAGACATCGTCACAGCCTGCTTCTGAGGGTCCCCGGAGGAAGGTGGGTCATCCACGCAAAAGACCGTGAGAGTCAGCGGACCATCACCATCTCCCAGGTCACCTGTCCTGGCACCTGGCCCTCTGGCGCAACAGCAGCACCTCATCCAATGACATTCTCTGCCACATGGACTTGCTGGTCACTGTCTGACCAATGTTGACAAAGACTGTGGCATGGAGTCTGATGACTTCCAATAGCAAGGATCCCAACTCCCCCTTTGAACTTTGGATTACAGACACCCGGAGAGCACCTCTTCACATCCCCCCAAACACGTACCCCACCACTAATAAAGATCATAAAAATCACGAGATGATGCCGTCATTTTGCATTATTCCATAACATGTGTGTTTTGGAAAGTCAAACCATGCCTGAGTTTTGAAGTAACTCCAACCATGCATACCCTGGGGTCTGAGTCTGGCACAGGACACACTTGGGTCACAATGTATCATCCAATACAGACATGGAGGTGGGAGAACTATGTCCTGCATGCTGGAGTCAGGTGGATGTGGAGAATGGTGGCCAGGCCAAGGTTGGATGCATGGAGATGGCACAATGGGGTCTTGGATGACAGTGCCACAAGGTTGTGTTGGGGTCGTGGGCTGCATCCTGAGTGTGGGCGTGGATTGTGAAGGTCATCCTGCAGCTGACAGTGATCCATTGCAGCTATATCTGTTGGACGGTGATGTGGCTGGGTTGAAGCAGAGCTGTGCAGATGCACCCTGAATGTAGACAAGTATCATGGGAGTTGCAACGTACTTCTCCGTAGAGTGCAGGGTAGGATTAGACACGGATGTTGTAGTTGACCTGGGGGATGGTCTGTCTTGCCTTGAGGTGGATCGAACTGTGGATCGTGTGCATAATGCAGAGTGTGCTGAAGCCTGAGGTACAGATGCTGGTGATTAGCATAGCACATGTGAGCAAGCAATCCATGATGCACACCAGCTCGTGTGCGTGGACACTTGGTGCCTGTGCAGGGCCCTTGCGGACGGGACACAAGCAATTGACCCAGCTGTAAGGGGACAATCCGCAGATGAACACCTCAGTCGTGTACAAGTCCAGCATCAGGTGGCCCATGTTCAGCCATCTGCCAATGGATACCATGCATTATTCAATATTAGAACTGGCAAGGACTGCGTCTTTGGGGAGGGTGAGGAGCACCTGGCTGGCAATGGGACACCAGATGATGATGAGATGCAGTGCGCATGTCATGGTGTAGAGGGGGATCCTGGACACATTGTAGACTGACACGCTGAGACATGATACCTGTGCCATGTGTCCCACAACGACACCATACTACATGCAGAGGCCTGGAGTACCACTCCCATGGCCTTGTTGGGGTACAGAGCCGGTGGGGAGTAGGAGGGACATGACCTGGTTGGTGTGACAGGGCCTGGAAGGCATGCCAGCACTGTGTAGGCAGTTGGAGTTGCACACTCATTATGCAAAGGTGTTGTGTGGGCGATGAGTGCATGCCTGAGTGCATGCAACAGATGTATTGGATGGACATTGCTTGGTGGGTGGCCTCAACATCATGGTGTAGCGTGATGTGGCACATGCAAGGACATGAGGCACGTGCAATGTGCGCGTAGCATGTGCAGACGGTCCAGCCTTTCCCACCGCAACTGTGTCACACACAAGCAGATTACACCAAAATTAATGGGTGGAGGGAGGAAGAGGGTGCGTCTTAGAGGCGTGTGTGTAAGGGCAAATATAGAAACTCTCTGTGCCCTTGCTGCAGGTCCTGCAGCAGCAGGCGCCATGTCCTGAAAACCATGCCACAAGTTGCACACAAACACAAGCATGTCAGAAAGGACTACTGCAAAAGGTTTATGAGAAGGAAGGAGTGTCTGGTTCAACATGGCACACACACAGACAATGGATGCACATGCAGCAAAGTGGCCGTTGTGGGGACTGAGATGCCAAAATACCTACACAGCCATGTACATCATGCACAATACATATCATAATCCCTGACAAACAGCATGCATCTTGCTACTCTACACATAGACTCATATGCACAATCTGTGATAACTATGCCAGACATGCCGCATGCACAGTGGCAAGAGACCTGCATTGACAGAGATGAGGCACCTTGGAGGCTGAGGGACACCTTTATTAGTCATGTTTGCCGGAAGGCAAATGCATCTATATTAACAGATGCACAGGTCATGTGGATGAACATGTGGGACCTACACTGGCACCCCTCTTTGCACCACAGATGCAGGTAATCCATAGAACTGGCACACAAGTGACGGGTTTGAGGCAAACACCCCGTGCTGCTCACGGAGAGGCTGCTATTCACCATTGAGCCTCTAATGGGGATGTCCCACACTATGTCAACCCGGTGCATCCCGTATGTTTCTGAGGGCAGTGTTACACACATTGATGCCTTCATCCCAATCCACAATCACATTACAGATGACTCTCACCAAGTGTGACTATCAATTCAGGTGAATCCAGCTCCATGTCATGTGCCCCATGGTGATTCTACATGTATGCAAAGTAACAAAACAAGAACAGGAGCAGTGCACACACATTCCAAACAAATAGCACACCCAAAAAGCCGTGCTGCATCCCTTACCCTAAGGAGAATTTTCGACATGTCCGTGCATGTTACGCTGATTCAGCACACATTGCTTTATTCATGAGGAATAGCAGGAACACAACAATGCCACCAGCAGACAGCATGCCCAAATACCTGGGGATGAGAGACACACAAGAAGTGAGCCTGAAGAAGCACATCCGCATGCATGGGCATGTACTCGACACGTATAAGGTTGTCAACATGCTAGGTGAAAGTAGTGTCTCAGGAAAGACATTCTTTTATTACACCATCACTCGAGTGACACATCCAAACACACCTCTGACTCACTTGCCATACATGAAGATGGACCCACACATTGCAACACATGCCACACAAGGCTCAATGCGTGCACACTCAGACACTGCAACTCACCACTAAGCAAAGAAGTTGCGTATGAGCCGACTCCGGATGTCTTCTTCCTCCTCCTCCTCAACATCACTTGCCTCGTCACCAAGCCCCTCGTCCTCCACGGGTGGATGTTCCTGCTCATCCGGATCCAGGATGAGTGGCACAGCTTTCTCCACTGCCATGTTGTGCAGCATGCAGCACACGAGGAAGATTTTGCAGACCTTCACCGGTGCATATGGGAGTGCGCCGCCGGTCTTGTGGAGGCACCGGAATCGGCTCTTCAGGAGGCCAAAGGTCCTCTCTATCACTCGCCTGGTCTGCCCATGGGCGTTGTTGTACCGGTGATCGCCAGCCGTTCTGCGGTTGCAGAGAGGCATGATCAGCCATGACATGTTGGGATAGCCAGAGTCCCCTACATGGAAACATCATGGACAGAAGTGGGTCAGGAGAAGCAGTAAGACAGAAAGATGACGCTAAATACAGGAGTAACAGAGTATACCCACCAACAAGACATGCTCGTTCGTTGCGCAGCTGCAGCATCATTTCAGGCACCCTGCTACGCCTCATGATGTAGGCATCGTGTGCTGATCCTGGAAAACGAGCACAGACATGGGAAATCACCATGTTAGCAAGACACACCACAAGGGCATTAATGGAGTGGTAGTGTTTACGGTTGCGAAAGGCTACCTCCTGTGCCTGTGGTGGTACCAAAGCCACATGTGTCCCATCAATAGACCCAATGACATGGGGCATCCCTCCCAGGGCATAGAAGTCACCCTTGACACCTGTCAACTGCTCAGGAGTTGGGAAATGAATAAACTCATCCAGGTGAACCAACATGGCCTCTAAAAAATCATGCAGGACACGGCTGAACATGGTCTGGGACATGCCACCAACATGAGCTATGGTATCTTGAAACTTACCCGTGGCAAAGAAATGTAGGGCTGCCATCACCTTCATCATGGGTGTCAGTGCAGTAGGATACCTGTGTAGCGGTTGGAGGTGTGTTGCCAGCCTTGCTGTCAAGTTCACAATCAACCGTTGGGTGAAGCGGTAGCGGCGTATATAGTCACGTTCCCTCAGGGCAACCAAGTCTGGCATTGGTCGGGGGAGAGGCGGAGCCCTGCAGTAATTTGGAAGGGATAACGAAGAGTGAGTACAGTACAACAACAATGTCAATGTACTGAGCACATGTTCAACAGCCAATACACATATGCTACATACAGAGTCAGGTCTGTGTAATATATCCTGGACACATATGCCAGGCAGGTGACACTCCTACCAAGAGCCAGCTACAAACGTGGATTCTCAAGGTCAACATGACATGGCATGAAACTAGCTGTTGGCCAGTGTAAGTGAACAGGCAGACGCATTACAGGAGTGACAGACATTCGCATATGTGCAGAATAAGGATGTTTATCATACAGACAGGTTGCGGAACACTAGAGGCACAGGTCACATGTCCTTGAAAAAAGGACAGACCACACACCTTGCCATTAAGGGGTACATGTCAAGACAGATCACACATACATTGAGACTACGCAAATATGTCCTTGTCTCGCAAGTCCATGTTCGATGCATACATACACACGTTACGTCTGATTCCACATGTGTTCTGGTGTGCATAATGGTGTGCCATGCCCATCTACACACAGACACATCTTGGATGCAGCAACTGCAGATGCATTTGACGGAACACCAACAGCAAGCTTATGGGAACACATGACACACACATGACATAGTCACATCGTGGCACGCCGGTAGTTACATGTCAGGTGTAATTATCCGTGTACCTGGCATCAGGGGACAGTTGCGGGTGTTGGTGACTGTGCCATGCCAGTAATGCATTGCTCAACAAGTCTGTACTACATGCACACATGTCAAAGGAGTGTAGGGGGTGTGTGGCACATAGTGCACCATCACACATGACATGTGTACACAGCTCATCACACATCTATTGGGTTCAAACATGGGGCTATTTGTGCCGCATCACAGCCGGACACACCTAGTCCCGAGACATGTAGGACTGCACTGACAATGACTTGATGTCCAGCCTTGGCCAAGTATGACAGCTCAATTCCTGTCTGTGTGCCGCCTGTCACCAGTGAAAGCTGTGAAACCCACCGTACACACGCTCTGAAGGCGTGCGTAGGGTCCGTATCACTATGGTAGTGTAGCCGTACGCATACGCCATGGTGATATGGTCCGTACACGGGTGTATAGGGTCCGTATCACTATGGCAGTGTAGCCGTACGCGTACGCCATGGTGATACGGTCCGTACACGCGTGTGTAGGGTCTGTATCACTATGGTAGTGTAGCCGTACGCGTACGCCATGGTGATACAGTCCGTAAACGCGTGTGTAGGGTCCGTATCACTATGGTAGTGTAGCCGTACGCGTACGCAATAGTGATACGGCCCCTACACACGCGTGTACAGACCGGATCCCTATGGCGTACGCGTACGGCAACAGTACCATAGTGATACGGGCCGTACACACGCGTGTACGGCCCGTATCCCTATGGCGTACGCCTACGGCAACACCACCATAGTGATACGGCCCCTACACACGTGTGTACGGACCGGATCCCTATGGCGTACGCGTACGGCAACACTACCATAGTGATACGGGCCGTACACACGCGTGTACGGCCCGTATCCCTATGGCGAACGCCTACGGCAACACTACCATAGTGATACGGCCCCTACACACATGTGTACGGACCGGATCCCTATGGCGTACGCGTACGGCAACACTACCATAGTGATACAGGCCATACACACGCATGTACGGCCCGTATCCCTATGGCGTACGCCTACGGCAACACTACCATAGTGATACGGACCCTACACACGCGTGTACGGACCGTATCACTGGAGTAGTGGTACCCTAGGGGCGTGGAACGCACCGTACCTGTGTGTGTATAGTGAAATTACATAGGGGACACATGAGGGACAAGTATAAGGGCCTAAATGCATGCTGGTTGTCATGGAGACCGAGTTTCCAGTTCAAATTATTCATCAGGTGGCCAGCAAAAGTCGGTTGGAGACAATATACAATGTTGCCAAGTGGTTGTTGACTTGACATCATGCTCAATTTTTGAATCATGCAGAGGCCCTCACTGGGGAAGGTTTAAAGGGATTGAAGGAAACATAGGATGCAAATGAGACTGACCAATCACTCTGTACTCCTGTAAATGAAACAGGCCACCAAGGCCAATATAAGGCAGCCAGGTCCCATGAGAGAGCACTTGCCTGCACAACCTTTCATTCCACACCACTGCTGCTGCTTGTGATTCCTCTGGCACCATGTCCAGGTCTGTGGAGAGGGCCCAGCCATTCACCCTGGAGGAGAATGTGGCATTGCTGGATGTCATCCTCCCACAGTAGCCCAGCCTGTATGGGAGACCAGGGGAGCAGGTGAGTGCTGACTCCACTAGCTTAGACTGTGCCCCTTTTTTGTGACTGTTACTTCTGGCATTGTGTCCAGGTGTGACAGACATGCAATGTTCTTTAGAGTGGGTCCCAGGGGGGGGAATGGCTCATGTCTCCCAGGCAGAGCATGCTGTAGTGCATGTCTGCACTCCTCACTTGCATAGTGCTTACTGTGACAATCACTGCATGGTGCATGCCACATTCAGCTTGGCTAATCCTCTTGGGAATGTTGTTTCTACAGTCCTGATGTGATTCTGTGTTCCCCCCAGTGTGACAGGTGACTGCACCCACAGATGTGTGTGAGTTGAGTGTACCTGTGGTGAGAGTGTCCAAATGATGTGTTCGTCCCCTGGACATTGGTGTGTGTGTAAGTCCCCTGTCATGTGGGTGAGTGTCTATGTGGAGTGTTGCAGCCCAGATGCATGAGGGATGCATATACCCTACCCATCTGATGTGAGCAGGGAGCAGTGCTGTGTGTCTGACGTGCTGGGCTAGCCCAACACCTGTGACACCCCCCAGTCAAGTGGCACATGTGTAGAGTGAGGTTTGTACCCGCAGTTGCCAATGGCAGGTGATTGTCCTGTGCCTGTGTACTCTGCTGAGGTTGCGTCAGTGGCCTGGGGCATGTGACTGCTTTGAGGTGCTGCACATAATCCTGGTGTAGCTTGTGATGCACAGTGTGAGCCAGGATCATTGATTGTGTGGCACCCCTCATTCCACCTGTGTACTTTCAATGCCACGTAGTGCATTTTGCCGTCCCCAGAGGATAATGTCCCTATGACGAAGGTGCAATGAGTTGGCTGCATACTATGCCCTGTTCACACCAGCCAAATTGTTAAAATGTGTGTCTCTGTGACATGTAGCAGGTGTATTGATGTTGTCTCACTTTGTCATCCTCACAGGTAGGCGCCTATGCCAACGGGGAGATCTGGAAGGAGGCCGTCAGGTCGGTGGAGGGTCGGAAGTGGCGCCTGGCCCAGGTGAGGAAACGCTGGCAGGATATCCGGTGCTGGACCAGGAGGATCGCCAGGGTCCTGCTGGGGGACTCACCAGAAGGGAAGAAGAACCGTGGGCGCCGGCGCCTGACCCACATCATGAAGCGTGTGCTGGCGGTGGTCTTCCCTGACTTGGATAGACGCTTACTGGAGAAGCAGCAGCAGGAAGGGGGTAGGTACATGTGTGTTTGTTGTGTGTCACCAGCTTTTGGAAGTGCGCAGTCGCATGGATACACTGCCAGGGTTTATATGTGCAGTGCATATCCTGTTCCACAAAGTCAACCCGTGCTGTTCTTCCTCCCTTCCCCTCCTTGACATGTGTTCCCGGGTCAGTGGGTAGTCACTCTTGCACAAGGTTATCTATGCTGGCAGTTAATCCAAGTGCCCAATGCTTGCAACATCATGTGTGGGGGTGGTGTGTTACATGTGTTGTGAGCTTGCCTGTGCCCTGGCCAGTTCAGTCATTGTGGGGACCATGTTAGTTGGCACTGCTGCTGAGTCCCGACATAGGAGTGTGTCTTAAAAGTGTACTGCCTTACAGCATGCATGACCAATGTTGTGCCCTCAGACATGATGTGCATGAGTGTGAGATATGCATAGTGCAGGGACGGTCGCTTCTGTTGCAGTCATATCCATACAGGACCATGGAGGAGTGTGGCCACTACAGTCCCCTGGGGCACCTTTTCCTAGGTATCATGTGTGTCATCCAACAATGTGGACATTCTCTGTGTCTTCAGTATAGGTTGGGCTCTGTGGCATTGTACCCTGGCCTAATTTGTATTTACATAAAGTGTGCTACATGTGTCCACTGTACAAGGTGACCCAATTTGACATGTGCATGCTCACAGTGGCCAGTGCCTGTGTGTCTTGGTACAACTATCTGATGATGGTTGTTTGTCAATTATATGTGTGGACAGGCGCACGAGGGGTACTTTGTGTACAGAAAAACACAATTAGTTAGAGGGTCTGAGGGAATTGAAAGACCTGCGCGGACAAATCCCCAAATAACTGAGACTTGAACAACACAGAAGTCCGCGGGTCTACAACAGTCTACCTGAAGCACAGGAACACACCAGCAAAATTCAGATATGCAAAAGTCCTTCTAAAAGGGACCAAGTCCCCTCACCCACCGAAGTGGCATGCTTCATCATCTGGGACCTCCCTTAACCGCACATGGTGCAGTTAAAGAGCTACGACTCCTTTATTTACTGTAAAAAGGAGGAGCTCAAGGATGTTTTAATTGATGTAACATGGAGGATAGAAATCTCCTGGTGAAAAAGGCTGCCAAAAGTGTGGTGAAGCTAGTGCAGTGTGTGAAATTGGAAAAGTGGTTTAAAATTGATTACCAATAGAAAAATATTTTTATCCGATATCCAGTGGTATCAAAATAAAAGAGCAGAGATATTGGAGGAAACCGTGTACACAAATATTGTAGGAACACGTCCTCTAGGGTCTACATGTTTCAGCCAACTAGTGTCTAAACAGAATGACAGTGGCTTTCTTCAGGACCGTATCATAACACTACTGCAAAGTGTAAAAATGTGAAAAAGTGAATACAAAAGGAACGATACAATCTACACATGTACCAGCTTATCTGGAGATATACGGCACCGTAGGGAAGTATACTTATCACCCGTCAAGGATCGGGGATGCGTCCTACACTCCTGGTAACAACTCAGGGCGTGAGGCAACGCTCTGTCCGTCGTTACCCCGGACCTTCTTCCTGGTTGTTCCGAGTGAATAAAGGAGTCGTAGCTCTTTAACTGCAACAGGTGCGGTTAAGGGAGGTCCCAGATGATGAAGCATGCCACTTCGGTGGGTGATGGGACTTGGTCCCTTTTAGAAGGAATTTTGCATATCTGAATTTTGCTGGTGTGTTGTTCTCGTGCTTCAGGTAGACTGTTGTAGACCCGCGGACTTCTGTGTTGTTCAAGTACTTTGTGTACACTCAGAATTTATTGAAGGGCATGTTTGTAATCCCCGAGTAGGAGGTGTAAGTACTTCCTCTGTCTCAATCACATTGTCTCAGGTAGGGGGGGTTTGTGCAGGAAAGGCCTACATGTCCAAACCTTATGTCTCCTTGCCAGGTCTGGCCTGTGTGTGATGATTGTCTGAACATACACTCAACATGCAGTGACCCAGTCATGTTGGGCATGGTTTAATGTATTTGCTAAGCAGCATGTGCCAAAAGTTAGGAGACATGGTTCCTGCTCATCCCTTTTTTGGCAACGGTGTGTGGTCCAGATGCTGTGCTCGACTGTCCCCAGAGACTGGCTCCTCTGTCTATTTTGATATCAAGTTATTTGCTGTTGTGTCATGCTCTCCATTGTTTCCCAGTGGCATGGTGGGTCAACCAACTGTGTGGTGCAGGGCCTACATATGTGCGTAGTATTGTAGATGTTACTCATGTTGTTTTTCATGCTATGCACTGTGACCTATGTAGTTTTGAATCATGTGTCATATGTATACAGGTGTCTGATTATTCCTGTCTCGTCACCTTGCCCACAGCATCGTCAGGGGAAACCGAGGGAGACACTGGCATGGAGCTTGAGGAGGGATCCAGCACCGGTGCCACCAGTGCTGGCGAGTCTGGCGCAGCGAGTGGCACGGAGGCCGAGGGGAGTGAGGCGGAGAACCTGTCCAGTCCCACCACCGACTATGACGCTGACGGGTCCGAGGCTGAGCTCCCAGAGGGGGCGGAGGCTGCTCCCAGAGCTGAAAGCAGCACTCCAACTCTCGCCACCCCCTCCATTCCCATCACCGGCCTCCCACTTGCTCGGGTCCCTCACGTTCGTGCTAGGCTCTAACATGTCTCCTTCCTGCCAGGCACCGCACCCCCTGCCCCTGTCTCCCCTGCTGCCGTCAATGCCGAGTCTGTGGACATTCTGCGGCAGTTGCAGGTTGGTCAGACATCGCAGCTTAATCTCCTGCATGGCCACACCAGACTGCTGACACAGATGGTGTCGTCCATGGAGGGCATGTCAGCAGCGATGTCTGACCAACGGAGGTTGCTGAGGTCCATAGACTCGTCACTGACTGCAGCAGTGGGTCTCCTGCAGCGCTCCGTCCCCCCCCTACCCCTGCACCATCCACACTTCCCACTCCCATGCCTGTCCCAAGCACACCCAGACATCCCCATGCACGCACCCCACCAGACACAGGCAGCACACCACCAGGGAAGGGCAAGCGCACACCTCCTGTCACGCACACACAGGGGGAAGTAGGCACACCCACTGGGTCGGGGGGCAAACGGCAAACACGCAGCCACAGTGGGAGTCTGCAGTCCTCACGACCCACTTCCTCCAAAACCACTCCCCTTAGCTCTCCTGCCCAACAGTTGGACAAAGAGTCATTCACTGCCAGTGTGTCCCTCAGCCCCAGTGTGGCACCACCCCGCAAGCGGTGGAGGCAGTGCCCGGCCAGGGTAGTTGAGTCCCCCCCCCTGTCCACACCCTCCCCCAGTAGCGCTGCAACCCATCCCTCCGACCCCCCCCCCTCCTTGGGGCCTGTGGTTCATTCGGGTGCAGGGGAGACGGTGGAAGAGCTTGCAACCGTGTGCAGCGCCATGCTAACCACCACTTTTGGCGCTGCCCCACCCCCTGTGGTGGAGTCGTCCGTCCCTGCACCCACAACACCTACCCTTGCCCCTCCTGTCCCTGCGGTGCCTGGTCCTCCCCCCCCACATGATATGGATGATATGGAAGAGTGAACTGTGCAGGCAAGCTAGGGGAGACGCGTCCCAAAGTGTCCCCCACCAGAACTTCGCACATGGCCTGGCCTATGGGCCCTGTATATAGTGGACATTTCTTTTGCTATAATTTTTTATGCTGAATAAAGCATTTTGGTTTTCATTTGCACACAAATGCTTTTCTGGTCTTTCTGTTGGTGGTGCTGCTCCATGATTTGGGGTGGTGATAATGTGTTAGGTGTCTGGGAAATGTTGTAGTGTGCTGCTCATGGGGTGGACCCTGGTATCTGTGTGCCATCACAAGGTATCTGCAAATAATCTTTGGTCATGTAAGCTCTTACTGTATGGTGACATTGTTCCAAGGTGTGTTCCTTCCTCTGTGGACCCTGACATCTTCCCTGCAGGGTGTTTCCCAATTGTTGTGCTGAGCTCTGTCTACATTTCCTGGGTGTGTGACGGATCCCTTCAACTTTGGCCATGCATGCTCAGCAATGTCTCCACCTGCATCATTTGTGGCATCCTTGGTGGTCACTGTACTTGTGTATGGAGTATATTGACATGACTTCATGTGGACATGTTCCCTTTTACGCACTATGCATGTGTGTACTCCCAGCCTCGCACACATGTGTTACGTGTTCTGCAGGGTCTTTGGGCACCTGTCTGACAATTGTGGGCATTGAATCTGTGGGTACTCCACCCTTTTCCTTCCATGGGAGGCAACAACTTGTTGGCTGCCCCAGCACCTTTACATTCCCATCAGTCCTGGAATGTGCGTGACAGTGTGTGTTCCCTTTGGGTCTCTTAGTTTAGTAGGGTGGCACATGAATATACAGCCTTGTTGCATGCTCTCAGTGTGTGTATTGTGCTGCCAGCGCCAGGGGTGGGTAAGCATGTGTCATTTGTCATCACACCCACATGTGGTGTGTCATGCAGTGGGAGATGGACATCCACCCTCGTGGGAGTAGGACACTGTTGTCAGTGATGTGTTGGCATGCCACTCTCAATATAGTCGCACTTTGTGTATGCCTTCATGCACCCATGGAGTTGTGCTAATTGTAGGATGGTGTACACACCACCATGTCTCTGTCCACTGCTGGGAGGACTCTGCACCCACCCCTCCTATGTCTGGGCACTGCTGGGAGGACTCTGCACCCACCCCTCCTGTGTCTGGGCACTGCTGGGAGTGATAGGCACCCACCCCTCCTATGTCTGGGCACTGCTGGAAGGACTCTGCACCCACCCCTCCTATGTCTGGGCACTGCTGTGAGTGATAGGCACCCACCCCTCCTATGTCTGGGCACTGCTGGGAGGACTCTGCACCCACCCCTCCTGTGTCTGGGCACTGCTGGGAGGACTCTGCACCCACCCCTCCTGTGTCTGGGCACTGCTGGGAGTGATAGGCACCCACCCCTCCTATGTCTGGGCACTGCTGGGGGGACTCTGCACCCACCCCTCCTGTGCCTGGGCACTGCTGGGAGTGATAGGCACCCACCCCTCCTATGTCTGGGCACTGCTGGGGGGACTCTGCACCCACCCCTCCTATGTCTGGGCACTGCTGGGAGGACTCTGCACCCACCCCTCCTGTGTCTGGGCACTGCTGGGAGTGATAGGCACCCACCCCTCCTATGTCTGGGCACTGCTGGGGGACTCTGCACCCACCCCTCCTGTGTCTGGGCACTGCTGGGGGGGCTCTGCACCCACCCCTCCTATGTCTGGGCACTGCTGGGAGGACTCTGCACCCAACCCTCCTATGTCTGGGCACTGCTGGGAGGACTCTGCACCCACCCCTCCTGTGTCTGGGCACTGCTGGGAGTGATAGGCACCCACCCCTACTATGTCTGGGCACTGCTGGGAGGACTCTGCACCCACCCCTCCTATGTCTGGGCACTGCTGGGAGGACTCTGCACCCACCCCTCCTGTGTCTGGGCACTGCTGGGAGTGATAGGCACCCACCCCTCCTATGTCTGGGCACTGCTGGGAGGACTCTGCACCCACCCCTCCTATGTCTGGGCACTGCTGGGAGTGATAGGCACCCACCCCTCCTATGTCTGGGCACTGCTGGGAGGACTCTGCACCCACCCCTCCTGTGTCTGGGCACTGCTGGGAGGACTCTGCACCCACCCCTCCTGTGCCTGGGCACTGCTGGGAGAGATAGGCACCCACCCCTCCTATGTCTGGGCACTGCTAGGGGGACTCTGCACCCACCCCTCCTGTGTCTGGGCACTGCTGGGAGTGAGAGGCACCCACCCCTCCTATGTCTGGGCACTGCTGGGGGGACTCTGCACCCACCCCTCCTATGTCTGGGCACTGCTGGGAGGACTCTGCACCCACCCCACCTATGTCTGGGCACTTTTGGGAGGACTCTGCACCCACCCCTCCTGTGTCTGGGCACTGCTGGGGGTGATAGGCACCCACCCCTCCTATGTCTGGGCACTGCTGGGAGGACTCTGCACCCACCCCTCCTGTGTCTGGGCACTGCTGGGAGGACTCAGCACCTACCCCTCCTGTGTCTGGGCACTGCTGGGAGTGATAGGCACCCACCCCTCCTATGTCTGGGCACTGCTGGGGGGACTCTGCACCCACCCCTCCTATGTCTGGGCACTGCTGGGGGACTCTGCACCCACCCCTCCTGTGTCTGGGCACTGCTGGGAGGACTCTGCACCCACCCCTCCTATGTCTGGGTACTGCTGGGAGGACTCTGCACCCACCCCTCCTATGTCTGGGCACTGCTGGGAGGACTCTGCACCCACCCCTCCTGTGTCTGGGCACTGCTGGGAGTGATAGGCACCCACCCCTCCTATGTCTGGGCACTGCTGGGAGGACTCTGCACCCACCCCTCCTATGTCTGGGCACTGCTGGGAGTGATAGGCACCCACCCCTCCTATGTCTGGGCACTGCTGGGAGGACTCTGCACCCACCCCTCCTATGTCTGGGCACTGCTGGGAGGACTCTGCACCCACCCCTCCTATGTCTGGGCACTGCTGGGAGGACTCTGCACCCACCCCTCCTGTGTCTGGGCACTGCTGGGAGTGATAGGCACCCACCCCTCCTATGTCTGGGCACTGCTGGGAGGACTCTGCACCCACCCCTCCTATGTCTGGGCACTGCTGGGAGTGATAGGCACCCACCCCTCCTATGTCTGGGCACTGCTGGGAGGACTCTGCACTCACCCCTCCTATGTCTGGGCACTGCTGGGAGGACTCTGCACCCACCCCTCCTATGTCTGGGCACTGCTGGGAGGACTCTGCACCTACCCCTCCTGTGTCTGGGCACTGCTGGGAGTGATAGGCACCCACCCCTCCTATGTCTGGGCACTGCTGGGAGGACTCTGCACCCACCCCTCATATGTCTGGGAATTGCTGGGGCTGATGGCCACACACCCCTATGTGTCTGTCCACTGGCGTTGTACGACCCGTACCCACGTCCTTGAGGGATGGGTATGGGCCGTACCCCTACGTCACCCCAACAATGGCGGTACGGCCCGTACCCACGTCCCAAAGGCATGGGTACAGGTCGTACCACGCCCACCCCTACATCACCCCAACAATGGCGGTATGGCCCGTACACATGCCTTTGGGACGTGGGTACGGGCCGTCCCGCCATTGTTGGGGTGACGTAGGGGTGGGCGTGGGACGACCCGTACCCACGCTCTTAAGGCGTGGGTACGGGCCGTACCCCTACGGCACCCCAACAATGGCGGTACGGCTGTACCCACGTCCCAAAGGCATGGGTACGGGCCGTACCGCCATTGTTGGGGTGCCGTAGGGGTACGGCCCGTACCCACGCCTTAAGAGCGTGGGTACAGGTCGTACCACGCCCACCCCAACAATGGCGGTACGGCCCGTACCCATGCCTTTGGGACGTGGGTACGGGCCGTACCGCCATTGTTGGGGTGACGTAGGGGTGGGTGTGGTACGACCCGTACCCACGCTCTTAAGGCGTGGGTACGGTGCGTACCACAATTGTTGTGTTGCCGGTTCGTGTCCATGTCGACTTCCGTTGTGGCAGACGCAGGCCTTGGTGGAGACGCCCCCGCCCCCCGAAGTGACCAGGCCCTGGGGGTCAGGTATGTACAGGGCATGTTTGATTTTTAACTTGGGTGGGGGTTATGTTTCCTGCCCCTGCCCCCCCTTTGCCCCTGGGTGTTGTTCTGACCTTCTGTGGCATCTGCGTCGGTTCCTGTACACCAGGTGGACTGCTATGAGGGCCGGGATGACACGTAGGTTGGGGTCCATGGCTGTCCGTCGCGTACAGGTGCTCCTTCTGCGCGTCGTCCTGATTTCCCGGCAGTTTTTGGCTGCCGTAAAATATAATCAGTGCGGAGTGACGTGGGCACAGATCGTACTTGCTGGTTCGTGAAACGCTGCCTGACTCCGTCCGGACTTCACGTCCGCGGTGTCCCGGATCCGATTTGTATGTATTTTTTTGCCGGTTGGTGTTTTTTACGATTCGTACGGAAATGGTGTTTCTGTACGAATCGTACTTGCGGGTTTGTAAGGTGTTTTTCCGGGGTACGGGTCGGACGGAGAAAACGCTCCGTCCGACGGTTCATACCCGGGTTTTACAGGATCGGAATCGGCACCCTAATGTGGATATCAGTAACATGGACAAATAGATAAATTTACAAATGAAACAAGTCCATATATTTTAAAACTGTATTGAATGGATTACAAGAGAAAACCCCTCATACCATGGATATAATCACGAATTTCTAAAGGCTCAGTAATCTTTCCATTCCATTATTGTGCCACCTTAGGATGACAGTAATACTTAGTAATTTGTTTTAACGTAAATCCTCTCACCAGTATCCCACACGTGCATGCTAAGTTTTGTAGGACAAACCTTTTTGTGTGTGGGCTTTTTACTCGCCAGAATTATGTTAAGTGCAAAAACACAACACATATAATACAAAAATACAAGACACCATTCCACACAAATAAAGATTGTACATAAATAAAAAAAAGACTTAAAACGATTAATACCACTACTAAATCATACATTGACTTGAAGGTATGCTGCAGATTCAAGGGGTTTTTAAATCAACGTTTTTGATTTGGTGTTAGAACTGTGAGAAGTGGTACCAGCTAGCTTTAGCGCTGGTGGAATCCTGTGCGATGATGTTTGTTAGTGCCCTCCAATGACTCCCTCTGCCCTGGATTCCCTCACTATCCCCTTTTAATAGTGCCCCTCGAGTCTCCATAACCACATTCTCCCTCAGATGCATTTAATTTGATTTACAGCGCCATTGATACCAGTGTAGGGTGTCAAAGCACTTTATATCACACACCTTACACCGAGACAATCAATCATACCTGTGTAAATCACTGTATAGGAAATGTTACATAAGACAAAGGACTACAAAGTGTAGGAGTCACATGACAATCATACTGGTAGGCAGTATAGTTTAATAGTGATTGGTCTGGAGAAACACAAACTTTGAATTCAGAACATAATACCATGGTTGGGGGTTCTCTTTAATAATCAGAATTGATTTCTATCTAAAAGAACCCTTTTTGCAACATTAGGATAATCAAAGACAGGGGAAAAACATAATGCTTTAATTTATACCTTGCAGTTTGCGTGCAGCTCTAAGATGACAGTTAATAGCTCCCTGTTCTATGTTAGGACTTTGACTTATAAACTGCAAGTAACAAAAGGATCTCACTGACAAAAGTAGTGACCCACTGATCTATTTACATTCTGTGCACTTTGTGATCTGCATGGTACATGTCCTTTGCAGCAGGCACATTAACCCTCTGCGCTACCTTTTCTCGAGTCAAAACTTCCACCTGACAAAACTCCATCTCTCTCTTGGAAGGACATTAATCACCGGAGTTATCATGACATTTTTATTGTTGCAGAAAATTGCTGGAGGCAGCAAGTGCTTTTAAAAACATAATATACCTGCAAACATGACGCCCCCACCCGAAGCCAGCGCTCGGTGCGATCTCACCGGTCGTACCGCCCTAGAGCTGGCCCTTCTCAAGAGTTCTGTGACCTCAGTTACAGAGTCACTGTCGCTCTATGGTGTGCTGCTTCATAGGCCTGCCTGCAAGACTGGAGGTGAACTTCAGCATGGCATATGATGGATAGGCCTTCAAGGTTAACGCACACTTGCCCACTCTAGGGTCCACCTGCTGGCGCTAAGACACCAAGGCTTCTAAAGTCTTGCGGGGCCTTCTAAGCTCTAGCACGGGAATGTGCTCCCTCAAGAGAGCGGTCTGGTGGACTGGGCATGAAGGATGAACCTGGTTCCCCAGCCCCAAATTTGTCAGCTCTGACGATAGTGCCACATCCTACTAAGAGAAACTCGCATTGCCTTCAACTACAACCCAATTGTGCCCCGCTATAAACACCTGGATGCGACTCAAATTACGCACAAGACAAGAGTAATATGCTGCCTAAAAAAAAAGGTAACAACATCCTGGAAAAAGCGAACACTCAAGGGAATGCAAGATAAAGTAACGCATGTGAAATATAGGAAGGAACTGTGGTAATTTTTCATAATATCAATAGGATCATGCATAAAGCAAGAGGCTGAGTCTGTGGTATCAGGTTCATAAAGGGATTTATTCCAATAACTCGAGTCAAAGGGAGAATATTTCCATCACCAAAAAAGGATCTGGAAGGGACTGAAAAGTATTCTCAATATTCTCAAAACATTATTCACAGAGTACAGTATATATACATTTCTCAATTGTACGTAAGCAGAAGAGCAAGAGAGAATGAGATAAGAGCATGTGGGCGTGTAAGTAGGCGTGAAGGTGGGCGTCCACTTGATGATAATAGGTAATTTGTCATAGGTGGGTGGATACCTGGAGGGGGTTGCGTGATCTGCTGGAATTGTACTGGAACTTTGCCTTACTTGTGCTCAACTCGATCATGACGTGTAACTGACGTGGGGGGTGAAGGGGACTTGACATTTAGCTCTACATGTGGAGACAAAAAGTCTGGGGGGTCAAGTCAACCTAATCCCAAATCATATCTAACATCCTATGTTTAAAGAACTATGTTATCCACAAGGGAAGGGCTCTCGGACAAAATCTATTCTATACTGACTGTGAGTGCGTGCACAAGCGTCTAAGTGTCTACACAATATGCGGGGGCAGAAATCGTCCATAGTAACAGGGCTATGAATTACTTGCATAAAGACAGAGAAGCCGGGCCTTTGCTCGGTAGCTGGCAGGATGTTTACTTAAACTACTAGACAGGAATGCATTGGGCAGGGAGCGGAGCAGATAATTTCGAAGGTGAAATACAGTTTTTGGCAGGCAACAAGCTGATGTCAGGCACCGTTAGCTGCGCAGAGAATGAGGACAAAGTTCATGGATACAGATGCAGGCTCAGACTGGAGCTCTCAGAGGCAGAAGGCAGGAAAAGCTTGATGGCAGAATCAGGGCCTACTCGCCTGGACTGAAAAATAGCATAAGTGAACCATATAAAGCCGGTGGCCTTTCGTACTTAGGAATGGAATATCCGGCCCATTCATGGCGGATCTGAAAGAGGACATGTTAACGGTGGACGCACATGTATTTGCGTCTTCATAACTGGAACTGGAGGGAACATACATGTACTTGTGATTTATACATGAAACCGTTGGGGTCCAAGATAGGGGACATAACTGATCATAAAAATCCGTATTTCCACATTCCCTCCTTGTCCCCTACTTGCCCGTCAAGAGATATCAATCTTCATCAATCCATTGATCTGTTCATATAGCATCATTTGTTCTTCTTTTTTTCTTCTGGGACGAACGAAATCTTGGTGGTGGAATACACGATGTGGCACACAGACCACAAATCGCTGGTCCACATTGTAGGCATAAGCAGCAACTGAATAGTATGAGAAAGCCAATACCTAGGAAGGATAGGACCCTCCATCCAAAGGTAGATAATACACTCCAAAACCAACCGGACCAAGTCCAGGTGCCTGGATTCTGGTGTATCTGGCTTACAATCTTATGAAGGCGAGTTGTGGCTTTATATACAGATGGCGAATTTTCTGGTATGAAAAATGCAACAGCTTGATTTGATGACCCTACAAGCTCCGCCCCTATCGGCCAGGATAACGTCAAGGGCAAGACTATTTTGAAGCACAACAATCCGCATAGCAGACTGCTCTTCTGTTAAATTGCCTAAGGCGGAAATAGTTTCGTTCACTACTGCTTCAAGGGTTCTGGTTAATCTACGTATCAGCTTACTATTGGTAACTGTACCTATATAGGGAAAGAAACCTTTATTGAAATCTGTGTATTTTTCCCATGCTGTTTCAGTGTAATCGACAATTGGGAGATCTCTCTGCTGTCTATTGTGTACTAAATGAGTATTTCTATGATAATCAGGAGGAGCTAGGAAAACAGGTGGTAGGAGGAATGCTATGTAACAGGTACCATCCCAATCTAGAGGTAGGCGTATATATGCGGTCTGGCCACATATAAAGTAGGAATGACGAGAAGCTCTAAATGTAGACTTGCCTTGATCACTGAATTTTATTACAGTGGTGCATTTACTATGGCCCATGTGTATGGAGCCATTCTTTCTTATACATAATTCCCCTTTTACTGGGAATACGGACATGGCGGGCAAGATTGGTGTAGCTTCAGATTCAACGTTCAGGATCATGAGGTTAAGTGTAAAATTACCTAATCCATATACTTCATTTCTTAGATCAGTTCCTGTTCTTTTGGGAAGTCCCTCCTTGTTAGGGTAGCAGACTTTAAGCAAAACTAAGTTCAGGTTTCCCCATACCCAGTTGTCTTGATAAACTGCGGAATTCGAATCTAGGGAATTAATCAAACTAAACCATGCTCCACAGGAGCCATTGTGTGTGAACGGATGGAGAAAAAGGGGCAAAACTCCCTTATAGTTCTGATAGGGGGGAGTCGGCCACAGACCCAGCAGTCTGTAGCATTGCTAGTCTGATGTGAATGGTGCAGCATCTGAATAAAGGTATTGTTGCGTAAGGCAAGTCGATATGATAGCTCATAGGATGGCAGATCACTAAATGTGTGCTTTATGGTATCATTAGTGGAGGAGTATAAGAGTGAGGCAATAGGAGGAAAAATAGCATGTAGTATTAAGCTGATACATATTATCGTGATGCACAGAAGAGATTGAAAAATTACAGTCACTATACATCTATTTGCTTCTTATCTTGCTCTCTTATTTTTGCTTTATGTTATTGTCCAAGATCTTATGCGAGCCAGAATACATGTTCAACCGCTTCACCACCTAGTGGACTTAATTGATCAAACGGGTTCTGACTTCTTAGATCAAAGTTTAGCTTTGTGGAAACTTCTGGGGAGTCTCCTCTAGAAAATGGTGTTCAAAATCCAAAATCCAAGTTCAAAGTCTTTTTCCTTTGTAAAAGAGTGGTGAAGGTGCACTTTGACTTTAACGGCCGTCCCCGTGGTCCAGAGCACTGACTTTGGCGCCTTTCATCCAGGAGCGATGGAGTATTCTTTGACCTGGGTGTTGTCAGGGAAGGCGGCAGCAACCTGCGAACAACAAGAGAGTAGTGCAGACATCAAGGAAGCCAGGTAATCTGTCAGCATCAGTAATCTTTTAGGCATTGGAGTGCCCACATATTTGGTGGTCTACCAAAGACCACTTCATAGGGAAATAAGCCTGTTCTAGAATGAGCTACCATTCGCATGTAAAAGAGGGCAACCGGCAGGGCTACCATCCAATCTACACCTTTGTCTGCGCAAATTTTTAATGTCCGATTATGTCTTTCTACAAGGCCTGCTGCTTCAGAATGTCGCACATAATGGAATTTCCAGGTATACCCTAACACAAGGGACACCTGCTTCATTAGTACCAGGACATATTTGTAACCTCTACATCTGTTTATTTGGATATAATCCATTTGGAGCACTTCAAAAGGGTGGTCAGGTGGATGGAATCCACCTTGTTCCATCGGAATGCCTTTACCTGGATTGAATTGGCAACAGATCATACATGTTCTGACCTTTTGTTTCGCTGCTGCACGCAGGTGCTTGTTGAACCATATATTCTGTAAGCTATCTATCATTGCTTTCTCTCCTAAGTGTGCAGGACTATGTGCGGTATTTATAATCACTTGTACCATCGAATCAGGAAGAAACTATGTGGATTTGCCCTTATTCATCCAACCCTGATCAGTCAGCACCCCTCCTTGTTCCGACCATTTCTTTAATTCGTCCATAGTAGCATGTGTCTGTATGTCTTGTACATCCCTGGAAGGATCCCTAACTGTCATGGCTTTGGACAGTGATAGTATCTGTAACTTTGTCATGTCTAGTGGGGTCTGAGCTGTCTGTTTAGCAGTTCGGTCTGCCAGATCATTGCCTTGGGAAATGGTATCTGTGGCTCTAGTATGTGCTTTACATTTTAGGATAGCTATGGCTGTTAGTAAATGTATCGCTTCCAGAAGGGCTTGAATATGGGGGCCATGCTGTATCTTGGCCCCATGAGAGGTCAAGAAACCTCTTTCTCGCCAGAGAATCGGTGTAAATGTTTACTCTCAGGTGCTTAGCACTTATGCACGCTTGTGTCAGGGCGATGAGCTCTGCTGCTTGTGCTGACAATATGTCTATTCTTTTAGTCTCTATTATTACAGTATCAGTAGTCACTGCATATGCTGCCACTAATTCTCCCGCCCCTGTCCTCATGCATGAGCCGTCAACTTATAGTGTTAGGTCGGGGTCTGGGAGTGCAACGTCTGTCAAGTCTTGTCTTGGTTTAGTCACGGTATGTATTACTTCAACACAGTCGTGTGGTGAAACGCTTTCTGTACTGGAGGGCAAAAGGGTAGCGGGATTCAGTATGTTGCATCGTCTGATCTCTATGTGTGGTTGAAATAACGTTGGCTCATAATCTGTCAGTCTAGCTACAGTCAGGTGTTGTGTTTGTGTCCGGTTCGAGAGAACCTCTACTGCGTGTGGTACTTGTACTGTCAGAGGGTGGCTCAGCACTATCGAGTCACTTTGTCTTATGGCTAAGGCCGTTGCTGCAACTGATTTTAGGCACGCAGGCAAAGCCTGTGCTACTGGGTCTAATGTACTAGAAAAATAAGCACAGGGCTCGTGTTTTCCTGCATGATCTTGTGTTAGGACAGATAGTGCTGTTCCATCCCGCTCTGTCACAAAAAGCATAAAGGATTTGTTGTAATCAGGGTTTGCTAAAACTGGTGCTTGACATAAAGCTCTCTTTAATTCTTCAAATGCCACAGTGTGTTCTTGTGTCCAAGGGAGGACTTTAGTAGAAGCTGTATTAGGGGCTTGGACTAATACCCCTGAAAGATCACAATAAAACATGAGAAAAAAGGGGAAAACACCATACCTATTTCCTCGGCTTAATTTCTAAGGGGGCTAATTTCTAAGGGGCTTAATTTCTTAAGGGGCTAGCGGGAAGCGAACCTCCTCAGGGGCCAGCAGAAAGCCAATATTCTCCTCCTTCCCCCCCTTTTTGACAGGAGGAAATCTGAAACAGATTTCACTGCTGTCAAACACTATCAAACCCTGTGTGTAGCTACTGGGCGTAAGCAAAATTATAGGAGATACACAGCGTATTTGAAACGGCGAGAAATCCTTCAAATTAATGTACAAACCTCATTGTGTTAGCTCATAAGCTGGCCAAATGACATCTCATATGCAAATGTCCCTATTACATGAACCTACACCAACCTGAAGTCAATATTAATGCTAGTAGGCCCTAATAGGAATGCTAAATTACCTAAATATTCGGAAAACCAAGTTTAAGAACAGTTGTTAATGTTGATAATTAATAATTCATCTGCTAAAAAAAAATCAGTCATTTTGCAATAATTTCCACCTATACAAAAACAGCCTAATTTAAAAAACAAGTCAACTTTTGGGGCCACCACTTACAAGAATGAGCTTACTAAAGCAAACTTTAAAAAGGAAATCCTGTCAGATATTTTCTCATTACCCTAAATACCGAGCCTCATTTGTCACACTGTGGTGGCAGTCCTTATTTAAAACAGGCCTTCAAGAGTTAAGATGCGAGTGCACAGATCATAATTGTTCCTTAATGTCCAATCTGGAAACATATGACCGAGGCTGCCTGTCTATAAGAGAAAGGCAGTCATGTGAAAAATATTTTAGTCTTGCATAATTTTTCCTTTTATTTCATTCATCTCCAACACCAATTAGACATACACTGATAACGTGTTGTCTGCTATTTTGACAGCATGATAAAGGTAATATCACGTCTGTGAAATTTAGTAATTGTGAACAAATTCCAGCCAAGCGCTGTGCAAAGATCGCCGTCGTCACGACTATCTCTGTACTCGCACAGGAGAACTTGGTATTAAACGCTAAACAGACTGGTCAATACAACACAAAAACAAAACATATATAAAATACATATGCCAAGCCATCAGTATACCAAGCACAGAAAGCATAGACAATTGCACTAACATATATAAATGAGCAGCGATGCGCAATTACAGTACCTACAGCTCAGAGGCGAACATTCTGGCCTGCTTAATTTGTCAGGCTTATAATCAATAACTGATTTACCTAGGCATATACACCCCCATCTGAAATCACAGTGTCAAGTCTGACACACAGAATCAGCAATAATAATCAAAAACGAAGAACACACGAACCTGTTTGTTTTCTTTTATAAAAACAGAATCAGCAATAATAATCAAAAACGAAGAACACACGAACCTGTTTGTTTTCTTTTATAAAAATGAGCTATGCATCTTCGTCAACACAATGTACCCTAATGTCCCAGACGAAGACGTACCTCTCATCTCTCCTCACAGACTTTTAACCACTGGATCATTTATCCAATGCAACTGGTGGCAGCTTGTGGCCACAATTCAAAAATGTCTGAATTTGAAAATCGTTTTTATATAGGCACATAGCCCTTAAAATTCCAAGCAAGAGCAACATTTCACTTTCTGGCCAGAAGCAATATAACAATTGCTAAAAAATAAAACAAATCTTCTCCATATACATTTCCTCGGGACACTTGTTTTGCACAGAATAGAACAAGGGAATCTTTCTCGACTTACAAAAAAAAGATGGCTGGCAGCCCAGGCTCAAGCCGCGCTGAGGGGCTATTTTTAGCTGCTCTTCTGCTTACGTACAATTGAGAAATGTAAATATACTGTACTCTGTGAATAATGTTTTGAGAATATTGAGAATACTTTTCAGTCCCTTCCAGATCCTTTTTTGGTGATGGAAATATTCTCCCTTTGACTCGAGTTATTGGAATAAAGCCCTTTATGAACCTGATACCACAGACTCAGCCTCTTGCTTTATGCATGATCCTATTGATATTATGAAAAATTCTGAGAGCGTAATATTTTATTTACCACATAATGGCGCCCGAACAGTTTAATCTCTTTCCCCACACACCGGAGATGAAGGTCCAGTTTTGCCCCCTTCCATAGCCGTGATGGACTTCAAGCGCGCACGTCGCGGGTCTTCCCGCCAACTCCCACAGGCCAACGAAGGGGACAGACTGCGACCAGGCATCCATACGAGGCGGTGAGGAACGCAGATTGTCCTACCCAGAGCCCACCTGCGAGAGAGCTGTGTCCGAGGTATACAGAGGCCCACCAGATTCCGAAGTCCCGATGTTCCGAAGTTTCAAGTCGAGTCCAGTCCGGTAGTCCGGTCCAGTTCAAGTTCAGTTCCGTTCCGAGGCCTTCTGTTCCGAGCTACCCGGTGAGTACCATTACCGGGGAGGCGTTCTGACGTGCACATAGGTTGTGCCGGTCAAGACGGGTTTGGGTACACAAATCCGGTCTGCACTGTTTCAGCAGTGTATCTGTACTGTTTAGCAGTATATCTAGTATGTCAAGTATGCTAAGTGACTAGTTTTCCTAATGGCCATCATTATTGTTCGTTAACTGTTAAAATGTTAAATGTTAAATGTTTTAGATACGTTCTGCATATTGTGGGGTGAATGACTGTTCATTATTGTTCAATTATTTTTGTTTAGTTGTATTACGTGTGTTTAAGATTAAGTATCAGATCAGTTCTCAATATGCCGCTCTTTTCAAAGTTAAGACAGATCAAAACTAGAAAAGGGGTACTCGAAGAAGCTGTTCCCATTCCTCCTAGGGACACTCCAGGGTACTTCATGTATCATAAACATGGCCTAGATGCCGTATTATTTCTTGATTTATGGGTAGACTATACCAAGGAATTACCAGAAAATCAGAGGTGGCCCGCAGCTGGGAACGGGGATGCAGATTGCATCATGAGAGTAGAAGAAGAGTTATGGAAAAAGACAGCCAGACAGTCACAGAAATATGACATTGAATTATGGCGTAAAGAATTGCATAGACGCACAGAGAAAGCGCTCAGAAAAGAAGAGAATAGTAGGGAGGATTCAGAGAAAGCCCGAGAAATAGTATTAGTTGAGGAAGGTATCCGAGTAAAAGCAGAACAAGTAGACAGACAACGAAACACTCTTATGAAAGAGAAAATGTAGACCAGCTTGGTAGGATGCCATTGAGTTTTGGCGCAAGGAGTCACATAGGAGGTCAGAGTAAGTGTTTCACGAAGCAGAGAGAAGTAGACTGGAGTCTGGAAAAGCCAAGGAACAGATGTTACAGGAGTAATTGGAGTAGGTAAAATGAGCGCAGGCTGACAGAGAAAGAAATACTGACGTTGCTGGTATTTATCCCGTCCTTTCAGAGGACCTAGCAAGAGTGGCCCCAGTAGAAAGACCAGTTAGAGTGCCACCGCAAGTACCACGATACATATAATAATGATATAGTAGCCCGAAGGTTCTTGAGCCACCCACCAAATGAACAGCGCATAGCTGGTGTTTACACGGTCCAACATTTGACTACGTTGTCAATAGGAAATTGAGAGGGGTGTAGCTAGAGAAGGAGCAACACCTGTGATTTGATGACACCCCTAATGTACAAAGTGTTAATGGAAAATAATTAGTGAAAAATTTAGCTTGAGAAAAATTGTGGGTATTTCGAATTTACAAAATTGTTCCAGAATCCAGGTTTGTGTTCTTGGTGGTCCAGTGAGCCAATGTGCTGGGTCAAGTCGGTAAGATTATGACCCCCTGAGTGCAAATTGTATGTAAAAATAATTTTTCAATTGAGCGAATTATTGCAGTTTTTATGGAATTGAGTAGTCTTTTTGTCTTTGACAGCTTCAGAGTGAGGAGAAGGTGGGGGCTGTGTAGAGCAGTATGTGATACAGAAATCGGAGACAGATTCTGACCTTGTAGCCAGTGTAGGTGGGGGCCGGTGAGAGGAGCAGAACAGAGGCACTGCTTAGAAAGCTTCTCTGACATCGCATCTGTGTAATG
Organism: Triturus cristatus; assembly: GCF_964204655.1. Taxonomy (NCBI): domain Eukaryota; kingdom Metazoa; phylum Chordata; class Amphibia; order Caudata; family Salamandridae; genus Triturus; species Triturus cristatus. The sequence continues at coordinate 723,650,724 of NC_140591.1, forward strand.
CCTGCAGCCGGAGAGCCTTGGGGGCCGGGAGTAGGAAAACAAAAAAAAGATGGCTGGCAGCCCAGGCTCAAGCCGCGCTGAGGGGCTATTTTTAGCTGCTCTTCTGCTTACGTACAATTGAGAAATGTATATATACTGTACTCTGTGAATAATGTTTTGAGAATATTGAGAATACTTTTCAGTCCCTTCCAGATCCTTTTTTGGTGATGGAAATATTCTCCCTTTGACTCGAGTTATTGGAATAAAGCCCTTTATGAACCTGATACCACAGACTCAGCCTCTTGCTTTATGCATGATCCTATTGATATTATGAAAAATTCTGAGAGCGTAATATTTTATTTACCACAGAACAACATGGTTACTTTAACGCTTTTGCACTTATTATTCAGAAATCAGTGAGTGCTTTTGCCTGAAACGTTAAGGACATGACTACAGGGTCCAGATGGGACCCATTTCCATGTCCATTACTTATATCCTTACAGTAGATTTAAAAATACCACATCCGTGAACACAGAGCAGCGGTACGTCTTTTATTTTCCAATCCACCCATCAACCAGGTATTGCAGTACATCCAGGAATGGTGCACTTCCTCACCAGGGAAAAACAATGTTGTTCAAAGAAAGACGAGAAAACAAAAGTCGCGCTTTACTGGCAAAAACAAAAGTCGCGCTTTACTGGCAAACTCTGTAAAGTGGCGCTAATGTGTTTTGAGTGTGAATAAAATCAACCTGGCCACTTTGCGACCCACTCTGTCTTGATTTATTTAGTCATTTTTCACATTTTTAACCTTTTATTTCTCTCCGTCCCGAGGCTGCACTTTGGAATAGAAAAATGTCTAAAAAAGACATTTCCAGCAAAAGTGTTTTTTTTAAATCCATTTCACAGAGGAACAAATAAACAAAAGGAGAGGAAAGAGGGAGTAATGGCTGCAAGGCCCATGGAAGGGGGGCCCCCACACCTGGACCTTGCAGCTTTCTCAAGTGCTTTGAGGCCTAGGAAAGGGGGGCGTCCTCCCCTGGGCCTCGAAGCAGTAACGAGGCCTTTAGCAAAACACTGCCCTACCACTGGCAGTTCTACATACATTTCAAATGCACATACACTTCAAAAAAATCTTTGCTATGGGTGATGCAAAGGTAAATAAAAGCCATTTGATCTGGCTGCTCCCGCCACCCCTCACCCATCTCTCCTTATCTGAGTTCAGCCGGTCCTAGAAACACAAAAGGGCATTCTGTCGCCTAGAAACAAAATGCAGAAAGGGTGCCTAGAATGGCCGGTACTTAATAGAGGCGCTGGCCCAATTCTGTTTGTTCCTTCCTCCCACCTCTGCACCCCAGGAATGCCACCACTCCCTGACCAGCAGGGTCAAGACATCTCGCATTTGTAATGCGATTGTGTGGGGCAGGGTCCCCTGCAGGAGCAGGTGGGCTAACTGTGAAAGTGTGGCCTTTCACAGTGATGCGGGCCCCCTGGTATTTAGCTGAGCGCGAGGCCCTGGGCAGCTGCCCACACTGCCCATGCCTAGCGCTGGACCTGCGTCGGAGAGTGATACGCTGGGCGAAGGGTCCTCTTCCAATGCTGCAGGAATAGCACGTGTATATGGCATAATACAATACTCAATCTGACACTTACCATGCCCTCCTGCTGACCAGTATGCGCCCACAGCATATTTAGGGACCTTACCTAAGGTATATCCTGCAACCAAGGGATGACGGTGCAGTTGCTGCGGGAGAGGGCGTGGGAGAGTTATGGACCCTGGGATGGGCATATAGTCTGCTGCTTGCTAGGTGACTGGATTTATGGTTCACTTGATGTGCGATGCTGCCCCCAGAAATGCTGGTAATTATATTTAGATGCACCCCTGTGGTGTGGCGATGGCCGGGGTGGGGAGCAGCTACTGGACCCCTAGGCGTGGGTGCTGCCTTTGATGGGAGTATTCTGCCTCTTGCTGTACACTCCTCACTGTGAGCTGGTATCCTACCCAGACTCTTGTTATGCTAGCAGGGCATCTGCTTCAACTGCACTTGGGACTCTCTTCTTTGCCAGTGAATAGCATGTCAATTACACGCAGTATAGTTGTTGAAAATAGAAATAGAGTTTTAAAAAATGAAAATGTAAGAGTTATGCAGTATTCAGTCATAGAGGTGGTGCATTGAAAGAGTCAGCAAACAGAGTGGGGGGAGGCTGCACTTCAAATGGTTAAGGTCTTTGATGTGCAGTTGGTAAGTGCAGTCACTTATGGTTCTACAATTCAAGGATATTTTCAATGGGTAAGAACATGCAATGAAGACGTTTGTTTTGAATTTAACCTGCCCACGAGTGCCATACACTTTCACTGTGTGTGGATTTAGGCATTAATTTGAATCTTTACATTAACAATCTGAAACTCCTCCTACATTGGGTGAAAATATGGAGTTCCCTAGAAAACCCTCCCCACAGACTTGTCCTAATTGATCTTTTACACAACCCATGGAGCCTGACATAACTGTCATTCTAGCTATGGGGAGAGTGCAACTCAATTATCTGCAATGTTGTACCAAATTTGAAGGGTCGGTTAGGTGGCATAAAAAACATATTGGCACTGTGGAGTATACCTGAATTTTCAAAAGTGGCAAGCATGGCTGATGTGACAATATGGACAACCACAGGAAGTAAACTGTGGCAGACCTATATAACAAGGCTAAACTTTATATTTTTGAAATGTTACAGTTTGTAAACACCTTACCCCAGGGATAATTCTTAACCTTCGCAGCACTGGTCAAGTCAATAAAAACAACCTGAAAAAATTAGGTTTAAAAGCCACACAAACATGGGCTACAAGAGATGATGCTGGAGCTAGGCCTTAGCAGGAAAGCACTAACTAGACTGTTCTCAGCATTATCAAACATGACAGGAATACCTTTACAATAGTTGGAGAATACCTTGTTGTAAGATATTGGGCTATTGGGTTGTGGAAGACGGTGAAAGCCTCACTCAGGCAACAACCACAATCCTTGTCAGGATGAACCACAAAAGTCACTAAATGAACCTGCGCTTAACCCTCTTGTAATTTAGCACAAAGCAGTCAACCTTAACTTAGAGGCAAGTATAAGGTAGGACATGCCCTGGTGTGTGTGGCATGTCCTGATAGTGAATTACAGCCATTTTCATGTTTCACTATTGCAAGGCTACCTGTTCCCCATGGGCCAGAATGGGAAGTTTGATTATAACACCTTATAATCCTAACTGACCCAGGGAACATGGCAGAAATTCGAGTTTAGTATGCCTGAACTCAGAATGATAAAATACATATTTTAGTGAAGTTGGTTTTACCTTTCTTTGTTTAAAAATACCACTTTTAGAAAGTAGGTATTTTCTTGCCTAACCATCCAAGCCTGCCTCTGCTAGGTTGCGTATACCATGTCTGGTTTGTGAGTGACAGGGGCTGGGGATCCCAGGAGACAGGGTGAGTCCGCACAAGGCTGAATAGTGCTATCTGCATGTAGAGTGGTGCGAGGAGTGGCACCTGGGTCTGAATAGGGATGTGCTTGCCTTCCACACTGCTGGCTAAACCTCCTGTGGTGCGTCTGATGTCCCTGGCCCACACTGTCAAAGGAAAGAAGGAGTCCTGTAAACAAAGTGCTCCAAGACTGCACAGAACTGGTTTGGACTAGGCACAGATACTCTCTGCCTTCAGAGACAATTGATTTTGGTGTATAAAAGAGGGGACCCAGACCCCAGAATTTTAGATCACTTCTGGGAATCAAAACGACCCTTTGCTGAGGAGAAGAAAAAGGAAGATGAAGGAGGAGACTACCCCTGTGCTGTGTTTTCGGGGGTTGGCCTGCAGTGGTTGCTTCGTTGCCAAGGAAAGGAGAAGCGGACTGAGTGTGCTTTTCATCAACTTGAAGAAGGATCTCCAAGGGCTTGAACTTGAGCTTGCCTCCTGCCTGCTGTCTCAGGGATACAAGACTTCACCAACCAGCTCCCCACTGAATTCACTTGCTGGGAATTGAAGTGCCTGCTGTTGTGCTGGGCCTTCTGAGAGACTGCGTGTCGCTGGGAGCTGGAAGCGCCACCGCAGCAGTTACCGTCGCATCGCCAAGGAAGCGTGCCACTGCTGCCGCTGTCGCCATCTCATCGCTGAAGCGTGACACATCACCGGATAAGCGTGCTGCCACCGCAGAGGGCAATGTCGCATCACCGGAGAAGCACGTCACAGGGCCTGTTGTGGCTCCAAAGATCAACAAGTCGCCGCACTGCCGTCGGGCGTGAACGCATCGCATCAATGTTATCGCATCGTGAGCAAGACGCCATTTTGTCACATCGCACCGGAGAAGAATATCGCATCGAGGCGCCATCTTGTCGCATCGTACCGGAGAGCAGTAAGAAACCGACGCATCACCTCCCCACACAGTAAGGAAGCAAGCATCAACTCCCCTGCGCAGCAGTAAGGAACTGACACATCCACACACCTGAGTGTAAGAAACCGACGCACCACCTTCCCTGCGACCCTTTTCTTTGCATTACGTTACGCAGCCAAGGTACTTTGAGAGTAAAGTGTTGCATTTACAACGTGAGAGAACTGAGCTATTTCCTACTATTTTTTAGAGTCTATTTTTGAGTACAGTACTGTGGATTTTTGTTGTTTGGTCTTGTGTTAAGTATATATAGAAATACTTATTTTTATAATACAACCTGTGTGGTGTCCATCTGTAGTGTTGTCACTGGATTACTGTATGTGTTCACAAATGCTTTACACACTGCCTCTGAGATAAGCGTGCCTGCTCATGCCAAGCTACCAAGGGGGTGAGCAGGGGTTATTTTAGGAGTGTAGCCCCTTACCCTGACTAGACACAAGGGTCCCTATTTGGTCAAAGTTACCTACCTCTGCCAACTAGAGACCCCCAAATCTAACATAATCCTTCTCCGTAAATCCCTGCCTGCCACCATAACTAAGACATGGCCCGACCCTGATGGCAGATATGCAGTCACCAAGCTACACCTGGGAGATAACTCCTCATGTGTGGAGTGTGTCTACTCCCCGACTGGGGCAAAACGGTCTTTTCTCCTTCACTTGAATCACTTATTAGTAGAGATAGGCACCTCGCAGTACATTATTGGTGGGGATTGGAACCATGCATGAGACCAGAACGAACCTTTAGATAGAGGTAACACTACAGATAGGGCCCTGATGAGTAATGTGATATTGGACAATGGATTGATAGACCACTGGCGCCTTAGTCGCCTGACAAGCACAGAGTATACTTTTACCTCCCCGTTTCATGGTACGCTCTACAGGCTGGACTATTTCCTCATCACTGAGAGAACAGTTGCGCTCGTTCCGTATTCTCAAATGCTAGAGGCAGCGCTCTCCGATTACTCTCCAGTTATACTATCCCTGGAGGTGGGGTTGGCCTCCATGGGACGTAAGCCATGTCGAATGAACATGCAGCAGCACTGCACTCCTCAGGGTAAATCCCAACTGAAAGCTCACCTTTCCACGTATCGCTTAGATAATAATAGCTCAGTGACTTCCCACAGAGTACTTTCGGCTGCCGCAAAGGACACCATCAGAGAACAGCTCATGAGCGACGCCATGGTGGCCAACAGACAGGCAGCTAGCCGCCAGAAGGAACTGGAGAGGGACATCTTATCTTACACCCACCTCTACTCCACCCACGAGAACTTGAAACACTGCAGATCCCTAGAACAGGCCGGATTGTCCTTAATAGCCTCTTTACCTCTAATGCAGAATACGCTCTGCAGCGGATGAAGGGGCAACACAACGAACAAGGGGAAAAATCTGGAAGACTACTTATGACCCAGATCTGCCAATGGGAGGCCACTATGGCCAGCCCCGCTATAACTTCGGCAGGGGGTGAGGTCCTCACCCACCCACAAGATATTATGAACAAGTTTGCTTCATACTACAAGACCCTTTACGCTCGGGGGAACTGGCCGGCGAGGACGGTGTGACCACTTTCCTGAGAGGGGTAGACCTCCCCCTTCTCTCATACAAAGGTAGAGAGCTTCTGGAAGGGGACATCAGCAAGGAGGAGCTAGCGCTTGCAGTATCCAAGCTACCCTACCATAATGTCCCCGGACAACATGGATTCCCTGCAGAATTTTACAGATGGTATGGAGAATAGACAGTCGATACCTTGCATGCTGCCTTCTAGGAGGCAGAACGGCATCTGCCCTGGGACCCCCTATCTAATAAGGCGGTGATTGCTGTATTACCCAAGCCTGGGAGAGACCCTCTTCTGTGCGGCAGCTACAGGCCCATTTCCCTGCTAAACTGAACCATTAAAATTCTGGCCAGTGTTTTAGCAGCCCGTCTGAGCAAGGTTCTTTCCTCCCTGATACACCACACACAGGTAGGCTTCGTACCAGGCCAATCCTCTATAAATGATCTTTGCTCCTTGGCTCATACCCTTTGGACAGCCAAAGATCTCCACACGGAGGCACTAGCCCTCTCCCTTGATGCGGGAAAAGCGTTCGACTGCATCAAATGGGATTACGTTTTTGCTGTGATAGAACGCTTTGACTTGGGAGGCTAATTCATAGCTAAGGTGCGGCTGCTATATGACTGCCTCACCGCCCAAGTTAACTGTGGAGGCTTCATGTCTGACCGTTTTCTGCTACAAAAGGGTTTGCATCAGGGATGCCCCCTCTCCCAATTCCTCTTCCTCTTGACCATGGAACCCCTGGCCTCTACCATCCACAGCTTTGCCAGCATAGTGGGCATCCCACTCCCAACCGGCCACTCCACAATATATCTCTAGGCAGATGACATCCTCCTCACTCTGACTGATCTGCAATGATCCCTCCCGGCCTTGCTGGGAGTCATCGATGACTTCTCGGTGCTTTCTGGCTATAAAGTAAACTGGGACAAGAGTGAAGCCCTTGGAATCTTGGCTGGTACCACTAAAGCGGCCAGACATGGCTACCCTTTTCGCTGGCAACCTTCCAGACTTAAGTACCTGGGCATACTGGTGAACAGGGGCACGGAGCGGATGGTACCGGACAACATAGACCCACTACTAGCCCAGATAAAATGAGATTCGAAGAAGTGGTCGATTCTGGGGTTATCCATGTGGGGCAGAGTGCAGGCATGGATGGTAACATTGCCACGCTTCACTTGCACGCTTGGAATGCTCCCAGTCCAGGTGTGTCTCTCTACACTACTTCTCACTGATTCACAAATTCCGTCTTTTGTGTGGGGATCTTTGAAACCCAGATGAGTCACAAGCAAGCTAATTGCGCGTCGTTCCTATTGAGCCCCGGGCCTCCCGTCGATGGGACATTACGCCCTTGCTCTCCAGCTTTCCCAACTGGCATATATGCTGCCTGGTATCCCAGATCCGCTGCACTGGGTCCACATTGAATGGGAAATACTCTCCACCGGCACCGGCCTTTCAATCTTGTATGGGGTCCGCACCTGCCACCATGACCCTACTCACCCAGTCTTGCAAGCTATGCACAAGGCCTAGCAAAGTGCACACCACCTATTCTGTACAGCCCCTTGAGTGCATGAAAAAGCTCCCTTGTGGGGCAATGTCAGCATATGCATTGACGGACAGACTCTGTCCTGGAATCAATGGAGGGAAGTGTTACCCCAAAACCAGCCTCAGAATGCTTGTTTCCGTTCCAGAGAAGACCTGGCTTTGCAGTTCGGGCTGGACTGTTCCCATGAGGTACAGGGTAGAGACTGATTTGCATATGGCTGGGTCTGAACAGGGGTGGCGAAGTGAGTTAAAGAACGATGATGGAATTAACCCAGATCTCTGACTGAGGGTGAATGTCTGAAAGGTTTCGGCACTCCGTCCACCATCTCCTTGTATTTCCATTGCCACTGCCTACATACTTAACATTGCCTCTTTCGACACTGCAGTGCAACACCACCTGATGCAACTACAATTTGTTACTATCTCTATAGCTGTTAAAAGGCTATCGATATGGTAGACTGAAGGGACTTACAGACTCAGCATGTCGCTCATGTGATTATCCTGCTGAATCACTAATCCATATTGTGTGCATCTGTGGAAAGCTTTCTCAGCACAGAAAATGTTGGTTCTGGCCGATGTTTAGAGTCCTTAAAATCCGTTCTTGTAACGAGGCTTGAAAACCTGCCTAAAGAGAGAATCCATGCAACTGATGTCAATATTCTTGAAATTTCTGATGACTGAAACGCGTGCCTTCGGGGATAAATAATTAACTTTTTGAATGATTCAGTGAGGATTTAAATATCTGTGGTATTGTTGAAACCTTGATTTTAAGCACCTGAGTGACATCCTTCGGTCAATTAAGTGGTGTATTGAGCCTTAATTTTATTATTACAAATTCTGTAGTTAATAGCATAGTAGAAGTGTAAATGTTAATCTTAACAGTGTTTTATATCTTATACCGTAATTTATTTTTAATGTTATATTCTGCTTCCAGATTTACTGCAGAAAAGGTAGACCTCCGTAAGGAAGCGGACTTTAGGCCCATTATTTTTGGCCTTTAACTGTTCTCTTGGGCTTCTTATGGTTGCTGTTTCGCACCGATTCGTGTGGAACCTTTTACATGTTATGAATTGTACATATGTACATGCACGATAACATTTATATTGGTTTATGGCAATGATTTTAATTAACTGTGCCAAATAAAGTCTATCTATCTATCTATCTATCCATCCATCCATCCATCCATCCATCCATCCATCCATCCATCCATCCATCCATCCATCCATCCATCCATCCATCCATCCATTCATCCATCCATCCATCCATCCATCCATCCATCCATCCATCCATCCATCCATCTATCTATCTATCTATCTATCTATCTATCTATCTATCTATCTATCTATCTATCTATCTATCTATCTATCTATCTATTACAAAAATAAGAAATCAGACTTCAACATGCCTGGCTCTTGTTTATTTAACACGTTTGTCTTTCCACTGAAGATGAATGTTTTGCAAAAGTGGTTGGCGGTAAGGCACAAGAGACATGCTCAATAACTTCAGGATGCACTCATGATCCCTGTGTAAATGTTGAATTGCGAATGAGCGTCCTCGTTAAAACAGCAAAGAGATCTTTGATGAGTTTTATTATTACCTCTGGTCACGTGGATTTACATAATTCACTGGCATGACAAATAGCTTTCCAGGAACTACCGAAGGAACAGCATGGGCTGATTGCAGAGTGATGTTAGTTGTGTTTGTGGTTTTTAAACTGTAGATGAGATCAGATGTCAAGTGTCAATGAGGAGACAAAAAGGAGGGAGGATGGGGCAAATTTGGTGTAGGCAAAGGAAGGACTTAGCTACAGAACAGTTTCAGTATAAATTCATGGGCAACTTTACTAACGTTTAATGCGACTCAGGGAAGGAGGCAAAGTTGCTGCACTACATTGTGTCAAATGGAGAGAGCAGATATGCACCATATCGTCTATGGTATGGTGCACTTCTGCTCCCTCCTTGCGCTGTGCACTTGAGGATGCCTAGCACCTACACAGGCCCCCCTGCAGCTTGTTGAATGCGTGCTTGCAATACAAGCAGGATTATTTTGTGGATGAAGGGGTACCTCCCTGCACAAAATTATTCCTTAAAGGTATTGTCCTTTTTCTATGTGTGATGTGGAAAGTATCACACATAGATACCTTTTTAGCTATCCTGTCCAATGTTCATAAACAGAACAGTGAACAAGTCTCACATCACCCTAAACTAATTTCATTGGTACTATAGCAAAGTACACCTGACTTATACAGTCCATCCTAACAAGTCTGAATTCTCCTTTTGTGCACCGTCTCTCAACCGAGGAAGCAAATTGTACCTGGCAGCTCCAGGCACTGTTCAATCAACAAAGAGCTGCTCCTTAATAGCTCGTATTTCTAGAGGGACCGCTGCATTCAATACTTCATTATTTTCCTCATCTGTTTTGGTCCAGGTCAACTTCGCATCACTAAAAGGAATGAACTGGGGTACCAGCTCACATTCAGAGTCCCCAACTCCTTCCTTCACCCATTCGTCATAGGGCAGAGGAAGAGGGACCTTGCGGCAATGGCTGACATGCACCCAGTTCATCCGTCCAGCGATTTTAACGGCGGTATGTGTGGAGAAGAGGACCTGTTCCGGTCCCTTGCAGCGCCGCTCTAAACTCTTCTTCCGCTAAAAGTTACGAACCAGCACAAAGTCTCCAAGCTGGATATTGTGTCCAGGCCCCTATGGTGTAGTTGGTAGGGACTCCCGGACCTGTTGGTGAATAGAACACAGACTTTCATTTAACTTACAAAGATAGCCTATCAACAATGGATACTCAATATCGGAGAACCTACGAGGGACGCCCCAGACATTTGCCGGGTGTCCAAATACATCCTCGTATGGTGACAATCCTGTCCTAGAATGTGCTGTTGTTCTTATTGACAAAAGTGCTAATGGTAAAGCATCTGGCCACTGTAACCCTGTGGTCTCCTTAATTTTTTCCAACTTTAGTTTGAGAGTACCATTGTACTTCTCAACCAAACCTGCTGACAGTGGGTGATTATCAGCATGACATTTTTGTTTTATACTCAAGCCATCACAAATAACTGTATTACCTTAGCATTAAAATGACTTCCGTTATCACTTCAGATCAAACTGGGAAAACCAAAACGAGGAAAGAACTCCTTCAGGAATACCTTTACAGTCGTAACGGCTGTATTATCCTTAGTGGGATAGCCCTCAACCCATTTACTGAAAGCACAGACAACCACCAACATGTTCTTCAAATTGTTACACCTGCCTAGTTCTATGTAGACCATCTGGAGGACCTCAAAGGGGAAAGTAGGAAGTGCAAAATTACTGGGTGGTGTAGGGGTACCTTTTCCAGGATTTTTCATTATACCTACCATACAGTACTTCACTAAATGTGCAGCTGTCTTAGGAATATTGTCATTTTGCCATACCGGGTCTAACAACTTGCAAATACCTTTTGCGCTGATATGGGCTGGGCCATCGGCCATCGTGACCACAGGAAGTACATATGCATCTGGCAATATCCATCTCTGTTTCACTGACTTATCAATCCAACATCCCTCCTCATTCAATTGTGCTGTACTTTCTTGCCATTTTGCTAATTATTCTATTGTGGCCTCACTTTGTATCTCGTTCACATTCTCAAGCGTATCCTCAAACATGGCAACTTCAGGCACACACCTATTGGGGCCTGCTACAAACATTTTCTTCATTTTAGTTGTGCCGTTTCCTTAGCTGCCTGGTCAGCAAAAGCATTCCCTCTACCTACATCGTCAGTAACCTTCCTATGGGCGCTACACTTCACTATTGTCAACTTCTTAGGGAGTGTTAAAGCAGACAAAAGCCTCAATATAAGGTGACCATGTTGGATCTTTGCGGCATGGGAAGTAAGGAACCCTCTCTCAGCCCAGAGTCGCCCAAAATTTTGCGCGACCCCGAAGGCATACTGGCTGTCAGTATAAATATTGAGAACCAGTCCTTTGCTCAATTCACAAGCTCGAATAAGGGCGGCTAACTCATCTGCTTGGGCTGACTGATAAGGGACTGGCGATGTCTCTACGACTGTATGCAATGTGGTGATAGCATAAGCAACAGTTGTAGTGTCATCTGGTAATTTGAAACAAGACCCATCGACATATAGTTCCCCTTGTGGGTCAGATAAGGGAACCTCAGTCAAGTCTACCCATCCTTTCACCTCTTCTTCCGTCCGGAAGATACAATCATGTTTATCAATGTCATTGTTTTCAGAAGGGAGGGGCAGTAACATGGCTGGATTCAGAGTAGCACATCTTTTGATCGTGATGTGTTTGGCGAACATTGTTAGTTCATAACCCGTCAGACGTGCACTTGTGAGATGCTGTGTCTTAGTCTTATTCAAAAGTGTATCCACAGCATGAGGTACCATGACTGTGAGATCAGTATCAAGAACGAGTCCAGCTCATTTTCGTATCGAGACAGCCGCGACCGCTCTTAGACAGCTCAGGAGGGCGACAGGGTCAAGAACAGCAGAGAAATAAGCACACAGTTGTTGCTTATCTCCAAATTTTTGTGTTAAAACAGAAAGTGAACAACCAGCCGTCTCGTGGACGTACAACCCAAACGGCTTGCCATAGTTGTGAGTGCCACGCACAGGCGCCAAACAAAGCACAGCTTTTAATTGCTCAATAGACTGCTGATATTCAGGTGTCCAAGGCAGGGGCTCATGCACATCTTTAGTGGTTAGTGCAAGCAAGGGTTTGGTTAGTAAGGAGTAGTTAGGTATCCACTGCCTGCAGTAGGAAGTGATACCTATGAAAGCCCGCACATCTTTCTGAGTCTGTGGGATGGGCATTTAACAATGGTACTGATGCGCTCAGGAGTCAATCTCCTACCCTCCTTCGACAGTAGGTGACCAAAATACGTGATCTCCCGTCGACAATACTGCAATTTGGAAAGGGAAACTTTATGTCCGTGCTGTGCCAAATGCACCAACAATTTAACTGTACTGTCCCTGCAACCATGTTCTGTGTCAGAAGCGATGAGGTGTTCGTCAACATACTGAAGCAATACACTACCTGTAGGCAGCATAAGGGAATCCAATTGGGCCTTTAAAGCTTGACTATAGATACTTGGACTCTCAGTATAGCCCTGAGGAGCTCAACAGAATATAAAGCTTCTGCCAGCTAGTGTAAAACCGAACAAATACCTGCTGTCAGGATGGATAGGAACACTGAAGAATGCATTCTTCAAGTCAATGACAGACAAGAATTTGGCAGTGGAAGGAATCACTGTCTTTCTTGGGAAACTGATTTTGATGCAAAATGTTCCATCTCCCTGTGGAATAAAATATGGGCTAAAATCTGAATATCGTCTAGAGCAGCATATACTACACAACCTATTTTTTTCATTTACAACAGACTCCTCTTAACACCCACGACCTTACACAAAAAGCATGCTGAAATTCCTGACACTTGCTCGTCATGCTCCCTTTCCCAAGAAAGTTCTGTTTTAGTTTTATCTATTTCAATAAAAGATTGTGTCAAACGAGAGTAAATAGTAGAGGCTTTGGGGCTTATGCAGAGATGGTACCATGTGGCGCTGATGAGGGAGGATGGAGGGATTAGAGATTGAAAGTAAGTGTGCGCTTCGAGTATTGCAGTTCCTAAAACAGGAAATTAGTGCTGAAAGGAGAAAGGTAGTTGAAAAAGAGAGTGCATCCTTGAGAATGTGAGAAATGTGTCTTGTTTAACTAGTTGATGCACCCAAAGAAGTCACTTATTTCTCCACGCTTTCGAGTAAATGGGCTTATTTTTGACGAGTATATATTTATTGTGCCAAATGATGGAGGTGAGAAAGGTGTCAAGATCCTTTGGGGTAGAAAGGAGGACAGTGCTTAATACCTTACAGGAATGTTTAATGACTGGCATTGAGATCCTTTGTGGTTTACATGTAAAGGATAGGTATTCTTGAAATGAGAAGGGTGACAGAAATGATTTCTCAATATCAACCCATAGCGGGAAGCCTAATAATGAATCAGACACCCATTTGGAGATGTCCTAATAGGAATGCCTTATGGTATTAAGGAAAGTCAGGGAAGTTTACACCACCTTTCAATTTTGGGCGTGACAATTTTTGCAGTGACATTCTAGATTTTGTGTTGTTCCATAAAGAAGATATGAGGATAAAATACATTTTATGAAAAGATTTAGCTGGTATGGATATTAGAATATTGGATATGATGTAGAGTATGATAGGGCTCAACCTCATTTTGATGATATCTAACCGGCCCCACCAAGACAGATAGAGAGGATGCTATTTCATAGTGATAGTAGTTAATTGATCTAGGCATTTATAAAAAATTAGGGACATTGATTTCTCAATAGATGGGGTAAACCATAGGCCAAGATATTTGATGTGCTGAGGGCTCCAAGTAAAGTTAGATATTGAGAATTCCTCTTTAAAAGTGTGTTTGGTTAAGGGTAGTATTTCACATTTCTCACTGTTTAGTTTATATGCAAATACCATCTTATAGGATTCAACCTCATTCAAAAATAATGGGAGTGCATGTTGTGGTTGAGAAAAGAACATTAACACATCATCTGCATATGCTGCTAGTTTAATCTGTTGAGTACCAAGAGTGAAACCAGTTATGGAATGATTTTGTCATAAACTAGATATAAATGGTTCTAGTGCTAAATTAAAAAGAAAAGGAGATAAAGGACATGATTGATGTACTCCTCTATGTAAAACAGGGGGAAGTAAGGCCAATAGTGAAAATAGCAGCTTCAGGTTCATAGTAAAGCAAAGAATGTAGAGAAATAATTTTCAGTCAAATCCAAACCATTTTAGCGAGTAAAAAATAAAGGGCTAATACACTCTATCAAAGGCCTTTTCTGCATCTAAGGCTATCGCTGCAAGGGGTTCCACAGAATGTGACGTTTTGGATAGAATGTCAAAAAACAAACATGTATTGTCAGTAATATAACCCCCCTAGATAAAGCCCGATCTTTCTTGCCAAGTAGTTGAGGAAGATGTGATTCGAGTCACAGGGCTAATGTTTTAGAGAAAATGTTGTAGTCTACATTGACTAGGGAAATGGGTCTATAATCTTTGCATTAGCGCAAATCCTTGCCCTCTTTTGGGATCAGACAAATTAGGGCCTCTAAGAAGGAGCCCGTAGACTTGCATGGTTTGATAAAGGAGGAAATAAGAGTGTGTAAGTGTGGAAGAAGTATTTAGGCAAAATGTGAGCAAAATTCAACTGAAAAACCAATTGGGCCTGGGGCGTTATTTTTTCAGAGAACCTTCAATGCGTTGAGCATTTCCATCTGTGTTATATCGGATTCCAAAAGGTCTAAGTTTGTTGGGGGATTTGCGTGCTTTTGGACAGTAGAAAGATAATGGGATATATCTGCGTCAGTAGGTGTGTTCTCAGGTGTATATAATGATTTATAAAATTGTACGAACTCATGTAAAATTTCAGAGTCCTTATGTTTTGAAGTTTGATTTGCATCAATAAAAGGATTCAATTTGGAATTTGTTTTGCTTGATCTTAAGGTAATTAGCAAACAATTTACATGATTTGTTTTGGCCTCAATAAAAGTTCGCACTGGTTTTCAGTAAATACAAGGAAGCGTTTTCAGTAGTATACTTGTTAAATTCATCTCAGCATTTATGAGTTCTGATAGACATTCCTTCGATTTTGAGGTTTAAAAGGAGAGTTCCGGTCTCTTTATCTTATCTTAGAAGTTCAGCATTAAGTATTCGGGAGTTTCTTTGCTTGCTGGATACATATCTAATGAGGAAATCACGTGCGGTAGCTTTAAAAGCATCCTAAATTGCATGGAAAGGAATATTGTCCATTTGGTTAATTTGAAAATATTCATGAAAAAAGGAGACAAAAGAAGAGATGAAATTGTGGTCTAAAAGTAGGGTGTTGGGAAGCACAGGTTGAGATAAAATATCCAACTGAGCCCAAAAAGGAGCATGATCAGATATGAGTATGGGGCCTACATCAGCTGAACGTAAAGACTGAGAAACAGTGAGCGAAATGAAAATATAGTCAATTTTGTATTGGGTTTGGTGGGGCGGGGAGAAATAGGTGTATTCTTCTGAAGAGGGATTGCAGAGTCTCCAAGCATCCATGAGGTTCCATAGTTTTATGGTTTGTAGGAAAGCTCTATGTGCTTTGCTGGGGATGAAAGAAACCTTGGATTTTCGGTCTAAAAAGGGATCAATCACCTGATTGCAGTCACCTACAAAATTAATATTCTCTACAGAGTACTCTGCAAGTAATCAAGAAATTTGGGACCAAAAAGGAGCATCACCATTAGTGGGGCATATATATTAAACAAAGAGACTGGAGTCCTCCTGATCATTAAATTAGTAAACAGCTATCTACCCTCATTATCCAATTCTTGAGAAATAAACTTAGCGTTCAGTGCCTTATGAAATATAGTTATAACACTGTTTTTTTTACGATCACCAGGTGAGAAGAAAACGTCACCTACCTAATTCCTTTAAAGTTTCAGTGATTCAGACTCTGTAAGGTGTGACTCTTGCAATAAGGCTATATTAACATCTAATGAAGATAAATATGATAATACTCATCTCTTGATGGGGGAATTTAAACCTCTGACATTCCATGTAACAAATTTTAACGACATAAAATGTTTATACAGCGTAAATAATTAAACAAACCAGCATTGATATGTATGATATCAGACTTAGACCATAATACAAGTACAAGTATAATGACATTAAGAACCAATGGGTTAAGAAAAGAAGAGAAGAGAGAATAAGGAATAAAGAGATGGCAATATAAGACATTATAGAGAAAAGTTTTAAGTATACATAAAAAGAAGGAAGAATGATATTAGAATTACTAGAATAAAAAAGAACATACCTACACAAATTCCAGAACACATAAGGGGTGGGGGGGATGATGCCACATGGGATGATGGCACGTCCAGACTCCATGAGGGAAAGCGGGAGGGACCGTAGAACAAACGACATGCAAAAGGAAAGGTCGCACAACAAGGAGATGAAAACCTGTAAGGTGAAAAAAGAAATTAATATTACTTCATAGCTCTCATAAAAAAAAACATGTGCTATGTTCTTATACAAAAAGTCATCAGAAACATCAAATATAACTCTAAGACATAGAGTGGAACTGAATAAAAGACTTGGGGCCCCATTAGTATGGCGGGCGGACATTGTCCGCCCGCCATACCCTCGGGAAACGGGACCGCCCGCTGAGAGTGTGGCGGTCCCGCCCTCATGATTAGTATGCGCCCGCCACACTGGCGGGCGCATGGCACATCTTCCACATTAGAGCACCGCCCGCCGCAATGCCACAAAGGCAGGTTGTGCATTTCAATGCACAACGTCACAGGCACCGCGCGGTGCCTGCCACAGTGTACATTGAAATGCAGGGGGTACCGTAGGTACCCCCCATGGGCACCCCCCAGAATCCCTGGGGGCCGCTATGGGCCCACAATGTTAAAAACCACCTGCCAACGCCACCACGGAAAGGCAGGTCCCCGCATGCATATGAAATGCTTTTCCGCCCAGTAGACCATGGTAATGTGGCGGGGGGAATTTGTAAGTGGGCGGTGATTTTTAGCGGGTGGATCGCCACCGCCATACGGGTGGTGGCGATCCGCCCCCTATACTAATGACCCCCTTAGTACGTGCTATAGATGTGTTCATAATTTCTGTTTTACAAGGATTACAGAATCTTTTCAATCTAGCCGGATCTTCATAATTAGTTGTCTTGTTGTTGTAAATCACTATAAATAAACAGAAGTGGAAGAGACCAAAACATGCACCAATAGAACGAAAATCTGGTCTCATAGCAAGGAATCTCTGCGTCTATCAGCGGTAGTCTTTGCATAGTCTTGTGAGAAGAATAGATTGTTACCGACAATGACACACATTTTATAGACCTGACTGCTTACAATACCCTAAGAGGATCAGTATATTCTAGAAAATATAGTATGATCCCTCTTCGTTTTCTCATATTGGAAGTCTGTGGGCGCGCTGTATATTAAGATGAATGCCATCCGGCAAATTTAAAACAGTTGGAAGGAATGATTTGAAGAAGGTGATAGGGTCAGAACATTCTGAGCCTTCTGGTAAGCAATATATTCAAAGATTATTCCATCTATTTCTTTTTTCAAAGTTTTCGACCTGCTTCTAAAGAGACACAACCTGGGATTGAAGAGCATCAACCTTATAACTGGATGACCCTAGAGATTCAATGTTATGTTCAACTGTGGTGATTCTTTCTTCCATCCGTGTCTATCTATCTGTAAGAATTTGTAATTTAGAGTTTGTCTCTTCTACAAATGGATGTAAAGCAAAAATCTATTCTAAAAGAAGGTCCATAGAGATGGTCAAGACCTGTTTTGGTGGAGAAGGAGGATCTTTTTTCAAATGTTTAGTTGGTGCTTTGCTAGCCATAGAAGTTGCACTGATAGTGGATGAAGAGGATCCTTTAGGTGATGAATGTATAGAGTCTTCCATTAAGGAAAAATGAGTGATCAAACTTGAACGATTTAGAAGCTTGTGAGTTGGGGGCGTCAGTAAAGATTTTGCTTTTTTCAGCCTGCCCATTTGAGGAGGCAATGAAGAGCAGTTGAAATACTTTTAACGTAGATATCTCTTTGTGGTAACTTTATGCAGCATAATGTTTGAAGTAACATAATATATGTTTAATTAACATGAGGAAAAACTGTGAAACCCCATAGAGAGGGGTGTATGGATAAATGCACTGAGAATAACTACTGCGTTCCTCTGAAATACTGGTGAGAGATATGTAGGTGAGAAAAAAAAGCACTGTGTGGTAAACAAAAAATCAATCACTCCATGAAAAAGTAGAAGTTCAGGCCTTAATAGTATATGCCGCTGATATGATTAACACATGTTATCTTAGTACATGCAGCGATGAGAAGGATGCATTAAAATGATTCACAAGTTTCATACCTCACAGGAAATATAAAGGATATATACGGGACGAGAGATTTCATTTGAGCAGCCTGGAACTGCACTTCATGTAACGAACATTCTGAGGAGTAAAGAAAAAATCAGTGTGCCGCAGCTTGTCCTGTTATCGCGCAGTGCTCAAAATGGCGGCTGTCATACCGCTCGTAGTCATGAAGAGAAAAAGTGAGGCTTACAGGGTATAGCGCTGCAAACACTCACTTCCTCAGCATCTCCCTTGTTTGTGGAGCTTTCCAATTCATTCTTAGCGGCTCGCAAGCATCAGGTGAGCCTTCAATTCTGCAGACCTCTGCGCCATCCTGAGTAGAGTCACAGGAACGCCGACATCTTCCTTTGGTGCTAGCCACGCCCCTATTCTAATTAAATTTAAAGATTAAACTATTTTAAAATCTTTAAACGTAGTACAAAATCAATTTCCAATTAACAAATATTAATAATTAAAAATATAATTTAAAATAAACAAAACATAATAATACAAAATTAATTATAACATTTATTACACATACTATTCCCACTACAATTTAAACAAAACTACGCAAACTATTAAAGTAAATACATATAACAATTTACCACTTCCATTTAGCACAACACATACATATTTATACTGGATACAAATAAGGGGCCGATTCCGATGGCCGGTCGGACAGCTGTCCGTAGCCTTACCCTGCGACCGACATGTACCCGGAGCCGGTCCGTCCTGTAGAGTAAGTATGATGCGCACAACTGCCAAAAACACGACCGACACGTAGGCTGTGAATCAATCCCCATTCTCCGTCCGAGCCGTAACTCCTAAAGAGGAACCGAGTCACCCGGAAGCAGTATCCATAGCAGTTTCTGGCATGACAAGTACGATGCGTACTTCCTACGCGCCGGACGGGTCATCACGTACGGCACGTCACAGCATCCGGAAAACAAGCATATCAGCTACGATTCGCACCACAAATCAATACACGGCTTGCAGCGGGTACGAGACGGAGCAACAAGCAGCGCGTACGACACGAACACATCATGAATCCCATCGCGCAGGTCATACCAGTACTCTACATCTATGACCGGATCAGGGACCGACGCCGACGGCGCAGACGGTAAGTCAGACACCTACAACACAAACAAACGACACGTACACGCAAAATGGCACACACACAGGGGATCCACATCCTGTCCACTAACAACAGCCCCAAAAAGACGGGGATTCCCTTGCTTCTACAGTTCCTATTGATGTACAACAAGATTATAGAATACTCCTAATATGTTAAAATAGATTTTATTTTCGCAATTGCTTATCTGTAATCCTATGTTCATAAAAACATCTCATATCACATTCATTATTACACAATTATTAAAAACAATATACAGGGGGAGGAGCCAAGATGGCGACCGGAGCAGACGCTTGAGCGCCCGGCTCCGTCGGTCCGTGGCCTCGGACTACTATCCTGATGCCCATCCTCGCCGATTTTCGAGGTGCAACGTGTGCGAAGACGCGCTGACCGCGCTGCCGCTTTCCCGGAGTCTCAGCCCGCCCGGATGCCCGAGTTCTGGATGCTTTTGTCCTCTGCACTGAAACCCTGCGCCATTACGGCCTTTGCTGGCCCCCTGGAAGCTCCGCAGTTGCCGGACCAGCTAGCGCTAACCTGAGCCCCGCGGTCCCGATTTCACCTCGCACCACGGATCGTTGCCGGACGAGCCCGGAGAGGGACGGCCGGACACCTTCTGCACCCTGTGCTGGACGGGCTGGAGTTGTGGGGTGGGCCCCGGTGCGGCGGGTCCCCTGCCCCGCTCTGAGGACCGCGCTGTGGGAGGCTGCTGCCCCCTTCACCTATTGCCTAGCCAGCGGCGGAGGGAACCTGCGAGAAGCGATTGTCGGCCTTTCCCGTTGCGGCGTAGACCTGAGGGGAATTGCCTCCTTGCGACGACCCCCCCCCCCGGCCATTTCACCGTATAGCGGCAAAACATGGCGTTGAGTGCCTGCTTGCGGCTGGGGGGCGATACTCCGGTCTCGCCCGCTGCCCACTTCGCCCCCCCTCTTCCGGACACCAGCTCCACGGTGCCGTCCCGGATTGCTGCCGCTGTGGGGGCCCAGCCTCCGCTTACATGCGGCTCCGTTCTGGCTGCCCTGCGGGACTTCCAACTACAGATGTGCGCTGGCCTGCAGGCGCTGAGTGAGCGGTTTGACCCCATACTGTCGGCCGCGGGTCGTGAGCGCACTGTGTGCCATCTACAGGGCGTGGGTCTCCCGGTGCTTTTGTCCGCTTGCGGGGACGCAACGGCGGTGTGTGACTGTGTTACACTGGTGCCTTCACCTGGCGCTCCCGGCGCCCAGGGTACACCGCTCTACACCTCAACTGCGGATGCTTTGTCCCCCTGGTCATGGCTGCCTGCTTCATTGTTGCCTGCCTCACCGCGTCCACTGGACTATCCTGTTGAGCGATGCCTAACGGCTTCGAGGAACCGTCCGCGGTGGCCCATTGCTTACTTTTTGTGGAACTCCTGTACCTTACTTGCCAGGTTTGGATTTTATGTGGTGCAAAGAGGGACCTTAATCGATGGGCGGCGGCCATTTCGTGATCCTACTTCACCATCCTTTCACAGGCGGCCATCTTGTTTTTGTCTGCTCGGGACACGGGGCCTTCATGCAGGGGCTGATTTAATCCCAAGCCCGCGATCGGGCCAGGGCTAGACTGACTTCTATTGCCATGGTTTATGGACGGGCTGGCCTGGGACTGGAACTGTATGTATGTTATGCGCGCACTCGTTGCGACTTGTATCCCTTCGCTTACACTGTGGTGCCATGGTATCTTCGCATGCCGTTTTTTGGCGTAGTGGGCTCTCAATGTGTGGGGGCCATGATTGGCTGATGGTTTGGGGCGCTCTGGTGTCCCGTGGGCTCCTCCCCGCCTTCTTTTCTGTTTTCTTACTTTCTTTCCTCTATTCCTACTTTCTTTCTCCTCTATATTTCGGGTTCATTGGGCGACAGGCACTATGCTGGGGGGGGGGGTAGGCCGTAGCCTCCGCATTGGTGTAGGGTGGGGGGGTAATACTCTGTTCTTAATTAGTTCTATGGGCCTTTTTTCCTTTATGTCTCTGCGTTCTACTTTCTTCGATTCGGGGTCCGGGTGTGGGGTGGATCGAGTGGGGGCGGCTCCGGAGGGGTGCGTACTTGCTCATGTGACTATCCTGTTATATTTCTGCACCGCCTCACTGTTTGAGTGTTTACTTCAATTGTTGCTCTTACTGCTGTTGCTGCTCTCCCGTGTGGTGAGGCTATCTTGCGGACTCGAATCTCCTTTGTTCCTATCCTTCATTGACTTTTTTCTTGATAAAATTATCTAAAAAACTTAAAATTAACCTTCACTTCCCCTTCCCCGGGTGTCAAAGATATCTCCAGTATGTGATCCATAACTTGTTGTTAATCCTGACTGTTGACGCACGGGGGATTTAATGTGGGTATCAGTGCTTCATTGTATCGTGGCCGGCCTGACGGTTGTAGGCCCGTATTTGTTCTTTTAAGATGCACGAATAAAGGTTTTTTAAAAAATAAAAAAAATAAAAAAAAAAAAAACAATATACAAAACAATCATTAAAAAAGAACACAATAATACAAAAATCCAATTTTACAGAAATCCAAAAATGACCAGCATAATGGAGACAGACATATACGTAAGACACTGATTTTGTTCTTTACTAATACACATCACATTGGACTCGACATTGCAGTTAATTGTGATTTAAACTTTGTACTTATTAATCTGTGCCGGTCATAGGATTGTGATTCCAGAAAAAAGGCGTCGACGCGTTTCGATGGTTTTACAATGATACTGCCATCTTTATCAAGACAAAATAATTTGCTGTCTCCTGTATTCTTAAGTTAATTTCTTTGTTTCTTATTTATTGGTGGGAACAATATAAGTTTCCAATATTCAAATTTGCGTGTACGGATAAATAATTTCCTCCACTCGGTCACACGTTCTTCTAATGTTCTCACTCTTTTGAATAAGATAGCCTTTCCGTTGTATGGTGATCTCGCAGTTATGATGAGGTCGGTTAATTATTGCCGGTTTTCCCTTCCTTTTATACGTCTGGGTCAATGATTACCAAATACAGGAACCAAATACGGGAATCGCCGCAAGACCGCAGTAATCAGAACTAGAGACCCACCCGACTGATAAGGAGGACATTTAGCCTTGAGGTGTTGGGCTCCGACGTGAATGGTCATTCGGCATACGCTCAGACGTATAAAAGGAAGGGAAAACCGGCAATAATTAACCGACACTACTGCCACCCCCACTCATAGGGGACCTGTTGCCCATCACCCCTGCCACCCCCACTCACAGGGCTTATTTTGCCCATCACTCCTGCCACCCCCAGCCATAGGGCTTATGTTGCCCATCACCCCTGCCACCCACACCCATAGGGGACCTGTTGCCCATCACTACTACCACCCCCACTCACAGGGGACCTGTTGCCCATCACCCCTGCCACCCCCAGCGATAGGGCTTATGTTGCCCATCACCCCTGCCACCCCCACTCACAGGGGACCTGTTGCCCATCACCCCTGCCACCTCCACTCACAGGGGACCTGTTGCCCATCACCCATGCCACCCACACCCATAGTGCTTATGTTGCTCATCACCCCTGCCACCCCCAGCCATAGGATGGGTGATGCGCAACACATCCAGCATACGCAAACATCAGGTATGGCCGCAAAATACATCCCCCATGACATCATGACAACAGAGTGTAGTCTGTGACAAATGCCCACAACAGTGATTATGGCTACGAGCATACAATGTAAGTAACAGCACATGTGTGACCAACACATGAGTGTTTCATACACATGGCAAGCATCACCATAGCACTGTGGCAATGTAAAAAGAACACCCCCTCACTGTGTAGAGCAGAAGTTAAGTGGGGGCTCACAAAATGCAGCAGATGTGGAGCATTGTGGTGATGGGGACCAAACTCCCCTCATCACAGTGACCAAAAGGTAAGTGTCATCATGGTCATAGCTGCAAATAACAAACAGCATGTATGATCCCTGCTCCCAACACATCAAACACTTCTGGGGCAAACTAGTGGTTGTGTCCCATACACACAGAGATGTGGTGAGGCTAACAGTGCTGTGAAAACATAACACTCTCTGCCATGTGCAGACAAGCACCACACATGGGGGCTGACAATGCACACAGCGTACAATGACACAACAGCAGAAGTGAGCATCACCAAGCATGCACACATCTCGAAAATAGACACACCAATCAAAACAACATGTGTAGACTGTAGGTGTCAGCTCACAAACTCACATTCCATGCCAGCAATGGTACCCAACAACCAGGATGAATGTGCACAATGATGTGAAATGACTCACAGGGACAGCATGCAAAATCACAGAAACAGCCTCCAGACCAAGGCCCACAACAGCAATACCAATGCACTGGTGCAGATGCACAAACAGGCAAACTCACACTGCACATTGGACACAACATGTGTGTGTGTGTGTGTGTCACAGTATCCCCAGGCAACTACACAACACATGAGGGGGGCTGAACCACAGTGACACAGATGTGTACACAGTGCCATAAAAAAGTAAACCATCATTGGGACACCCTCAGTGGGCAATCAGGAGTTGGGAGATGAGAGGAAGCACAACAGACACATGTGACACAAGCTGGAATGAACACCAACTAACACAGCAAGAGACTGACACACAACACTACTACCCCCAGGAACCAGACAGTGGGGTGACACAAGCATGCATGACACCTCCACTGTGATAACAAAGGCAGATGTTGTACAAACTGGGAAACCCAGACATGTGTCCTGTGCCACAAACGTACATCACACATACACAAACACAAATCACTCAGCATGGACCCTCATCTATGGACAAACAGGAGCTAGGGCACCATCCATGCAAACATTCACATCAGTCCACCCTCAACACCACACACCTGAACTGCAACAATGTATATCTGTGAAGTCCACATGGACAGGTGACATTGCACATGCACCCATGACAAACACAGGAATGGTGGCAGGAACTAAGGTGCACACACATATCACACAAGGACTGTTTACAACCCTGGGGAATGACAGACACACTGCACAGCATGCGGTACATGGCCATGACCTCAAAGCTCATGTAACCTTCACAATCCCTGCCACAGTCCCAGGACTATGCAGATGCCAAGGAGAAACACAAGGCACACATGCTGACACCTGCCAGCATCGCAGCCGTGAATCCGGCAAGTGGGAGCAGTCACACACACATACAAATGTCTCAATCACTAAAAAATACCACCTAGGGACAACTACATGATATTGCAAACAAACAAGTGTCTTGAGGAACCCTGACTGTGTCCCATCTGTGTCTGACAACATCATCATCACTCAGAACTGACAAATCCCAATGATGATACACCAATTAACAGTAGTGTGTCATGCACCCACACATCTGGTAGCCCATTGGAAAAGTAGTGGGATGAACCCAGTACCACTCAGCAAGCATCAACAACAGGAACATATCAAGGGAACACTGTGTATGAACAGGGATGTGGACACACACACATGCACATACAACACACACCATGGGCCCAGGCCATGTCACTGGACAACACACTAACTTGAGGGGACACAACTCCTATGGGAGCCCAGCTGTGCCAAACATATTCACCGCAAGTCCCACTCATGTCTGCAGAACACTTGGTCAGTCAGCCATCAGTTACCACACAATGAAGGCTCTGGTCACAAAAAGCCTGGGTACGGGAGTCTCACCTAAGTCATCTGCACATACCAAAAACATATGTCTAGCAAGTTGCACAGAGGCCCCAGTTGCTCCTATTACAATGATGCCCACACCTGTAGGGCCAGTATTGATGAGCACGAAGTATGTGGAAGTGACAATTTGGACAATGGGAAGCACATCATATGTGCAGGGGTGCAAGCCACAGATGTGACCATGCCAATGAAATGCTCACAGAGAGATGTACACAAATAGTTGATCCTGGCACACCCAGGTAGCTGCAAAGGATGACATGGATATCCACCAGAATAGGATACATATCTCATGGACCACAGGGAGTACCTCACATCAACACATCAGTATGCAACATTGTAAACCAAGCATTACAGGTGCAAGGGCATGTAAAACAACATCAACATGATGTACAGCTAAATCAAGTTCACAGGGACAAAGAAAAAAGCTTTATTCAGCATATGAAAAGTGAAACGTCTGTTCCAACAAAAGGCCAATGGCCAGTCCATGTCCAAATGCCAAGGAGTGAACTAGAGTGACAAATTCAGTATATGAAATTCTAAACGTCTGTGCAACCAAAAGGCCAATGGCCAGTCAATGTCAAAATGCCAAGGACTGAACTAGAGTGACAACTGTCACACCTTGCTTGCCTGCACTGCTAAGGACCGGGGTCATCCCCTCGGAGGGGCATACATGGGGGCAGGCCAGGCACCGCATGGACAGGATCAGGGCGCAGCAGAAGGAGGCAGTGAAGAGGTGGGGGATGCAGGCGAGACACTTGCAACTGCAGTGGAGATGACTGAAGTGGTGGGTGCTGTCCCAACTGTGGGGCACAAGTCAGATGGGGTGGGTGCCGGCACAACTCCAGTGGACAGGTCAGATGGAGTGGATTGGCTCACCACTGCAGTGCCCAAGTCAGACGGGGTGGTCGTGGACTCCAAAGCAGTGCCTACATCCATGGGAGCGGAATGGGGGACAGGTGAGGTCTGCAGGGCAGGGGGGGACACGGTCCCCACATCAGTGGCACCAACTGTCTGACCAGGTGTGGAGGAGCAAGTGCTAGGGGGGGATGGCCTTAGCATTTTGGGGATGGTGTATCTGTGTGTGGGGGAACCCGGGGCAGGGCGTGGCAGGGGAACCTCTGGAGTGGTGGCCTGGGGGATGGAGGACAGAGACTTTGCCTTGGAGCTGTGTGCTGGCGGTGGGATCTTGCTCTTCTTGCGCCGGGGGGACTTGCGGGTGGGCGTCTCAGTCTGACTGCGCCTGGGGGATGGTGTCCGGGTGTGAGGGGCACTCCCTTCTGTGTGTGGGGACTTCCTCTTCCCCTTGTGATCTGCTGGGTTGGTGGGGAAGAGGCCAAGGTCACAGAGGAAGAGCTTCTGGGGGGATAGGGTTGCAGGTGAGGTAAGGGAAGGGGACTGGGAGGGAGAGGTCTCGGAGGACTGTGGAGTGGTTGTGGATGACTGTGTGTGTGTCAGCAAACCAGCCCCTGTGAGTGTGGAATCAGTCCCCTGCGCTTGCTTGTGTGCACGTCTAGCCCTTGGTTTGGGGGTTTCTGTACTTGGGACAGGTTGGGTGCTAGGAATCGTGGGTGGTGCAGGGGTAGGAGGGGTACGGGACTGTTGGAGGAGGGACACTGCTGCCGTCAGGGAGGAGGCAACGGACTGGTTGGTCCTCTGTAGGGCAGACATGCCAGAGGAAATGCCCTCCATGAATGACACCAGTTGTGTCAACAGACCTGTGTGTGCATGGAGGACCTTCAGCATCGATGTCTGCCCTACATGGATCTGTCGAAGTAAGTCCACAGACTCCTCACTCAGGGCAGCAGGGGACACAGGGGCAGGGGGTGTGGTGCCTGGCACAAAGGAGACATGCTCACGAACACAGGAGCCCACAGGGACCTCTGGGATGGGAGCCGATGGGAGGGGGTGGTGGTGGTGGTGGTGGTGGTGCTGGTGTTGGTGGTGGCGGTGGCGGAGACAGCCTCTCTAGCTGGGGTTTGGTGGCTGCTGACAGCCGCCTCCACAAGGGAGTCATCCTCAGAGCTGCTGTGGCCTTCAGCTGGGGGGGGTGGTGCTGATGACTTCTCTGTGTGGCTCAACTCGCCCTCCGTGCCACTGGGTCCACCTGACTCCTCTCCTTCTGTCCCTGTAAGGCTCTGTGGTTCCTCCTGGTCCATGGAGCTGTCCCCTCCTGTGGCCGTGGATGTATCTGGATAGGAATAGGAAGTAACAGAACTGCATCAGTCACCCCCACCGACTGCACACACCACAGTGAGTACATTACATCACAGGGCATCATCAGCTGAACACAGCTCAAAGTGCCAACACTGTTTAGGATAAGACAATTGTCATTCTCAACATCAACCATGGCTCACATATCCCTCCTTGACTTTCACACATATGTCCGTTGCATGTTGGATGCTAATACACCAATGTGCTAACATGCACCACCCACACATTAGTTGTACATGCAAGTGAGCATGTAGGAGTATGTCACTATACACACAGCACATCTCTTGCGACTGACTCAGTACAGGTGTCCGGATGAAGGGATGGGCAGAGACTCATTTCACATGTTTGTGATGCATGCCAGCAACACACACTATGATGTTCTCATGTCCTGATGGGCAATGCCACAATGGGGTGCATGGTGCACACTTGAACACAATGCAGGATCACTCATAGCAAGTTAAATGCCATGGTACTGGGATGCCCTGAAAGTCAGTCAACACTGTCTCCTGTCACAGGGGCATGGCATCCAGACAACAACAATATGCACTGACTCACAATCCTAGCTCAGGGGTAAAGCTGACTCTGCAGATGACCGGCGCACTTGCCCATCCCATGCAAACAACATATCCAGGACCCAGAAGACCGCACATCATGCAAATCATTCATATGAGTCTCAGCAAACACAAATCCATGTACATTAACACATCACAGTCTGCCATGCATGTAACCCAGCTGCATGAGGGACACAGTTGCATACACCAGTGTGCGCTGTCAGATGATCACACACCTATATGTCACACAGGTCTTGTCTCCCACAGTCACAATGCAGATGTCATGCTGACCCTCTGAATCATGGACACCCCAGTTGTACGTAGCAACAAGCCACACCCTAATGACACAGAGGCAGACACCTGAGGGCACATGTCACTAAGCACAACCTGCAATTTCATACACAGGATTGGGATTACAGAGTGTTTCGGAATGCCCCTGAGGGGGCATGACTGGGCAGGACTAAGTGAAACAGTGTTTTGCCCCGGACAGTAGTCAGGTGGCTAAGCAATTGTGACATACTTGATATACATACTCCTGATGCCCAAAAATTGGAGTCCCCTGCTGCATGGTTTTGTTTGGAATACCCCAGACACATGTTGTGAGTCAGACCAGCAATTGGTACACATCTCAAGGGCACACACAGTTCACATGTCAGATCTCAGGCATTGTGTAAACAATTGACCCACCCATGAAACACACAACAGAGTCACGGGAACTGATGCTGACTGGTGCCTGAAGCATAGCTGACTGCAGGGACACAGTGCCCTAGTGACACAAGCAACAGACTGTAGGGGCCACACCTGTGGAACAGATGAGGAGGGTGCATCACACAAATGAGGGACCTGATTTAGGGACTACAAGACCTATGTAATGTGGAAGTGTGACCAGGACAAAAGACTGCTATTTGCATGTCAGACATAATACACAGATCAGGCATGGACTTACCCCCTTCCTGCTGCGGTCTGGGCTTCAGCTGCCTATCCTGGTCCGGGAAGACCACCGCCAGTATCCGGAGCATGCGGGGAGTCAGGGTCCGGTGTCCGCCCCTCCTGCGTGGAGGTGACAGCTTCAGCTGGACTCTAGTTATCCTCCGGGTCCAGTCCCGAAGGTCCTGCCACCTCTTCTGGCAGTTGCGGATGCGGCGCTTGTAGACCCCCACAGAACGAACAGCCCGGGCGATGGTCAGCCAGATCTCCTGCTTATGGTGGGTATCAACCTGTGAGGATGACAAAGTGAAAAGTACATTAACACACATGCCCCAGATTTGTGCAGCACACAATTGGATATACATGTCATCATCACAAAGGGAAATAAATTACACAGGTAGTGCAACCATGGGGAATGAAATCTCACATGCATGTCTGACATGTTAACAATGCCTGGCTAGTTTAAGCTTGCAATAATGCACTTTAGCAGCAGGAAAACTATTCATTACATGTACCTACACACTTTGGTGGATGAAAGTAGTCAGTGAGAATGCTTGCCACTGGTGTACACACTGCTAGTACTGCTAGTCAGACAACATGCATAATTAGGAAGGCAGTGGACAGCACACTCACCTGCTCCCCTGGTGTCCCATAGAGCTTTCTGTACTCTGGAAGGAGCCCGTCCAGCAGGGCCTGGTTCTCCTCCTCAGTGAAGGCTGGGGCCCTCTCCAGTGTATGTGCCATAGCAGGAGCCAGAGGATGCATAGACAGCAGCAGTGGTAGCAGGGATGTGGTCCAGTAGCATGTAGTGCAGGCAAGTGAGCTCCCTGGGGGTCAGCCAGCCTTATATTTGTGCTGCAGAGGCAGACTCTGTGCCATGTGTCCCAAGTGATAGGTCCAACATGGTTGCATCCTATGAATCTGGCCAATCCATTCAAAAGTACGACTCGTACACGCCTTCCGCATCGTTCAAATCATCACCTTCATCGAACACTTGAAATTGCAAAATTGTTGTAGGCATCCAACTGAATTTGCAGTGCACAACTCGTACAAGTTTTGAATCCGCATCCGTCTCCATGACAGTCCTGAGCCAATGGGTGCGCCCGGCTCGTTCAACTGACTGCACAACGCGTATTTCGAATATATACATGCACCCGTCTCCATACGATTCAATGGCCAAGGCGTACGCATGTCTCAGACCATGCCTGTCCGACGCGTATGCATGATAGTCACCCGCGTAGGACCTCATTGGATTCAATGACAAGGCGTACGCAGGGCTCGGTCATGAACCGTGCAACCCGCGTCGGACCTCATTGGATTCAATGACAAGGCGTACGCACGGCTCGGTCATGAACCGTGCAATGCGTACGCATTGTCACCCACGTCGGACCTCATTGGATTCAATGACAAGGCATACGCACGGCTCGGTCATAAACCGTGCAATGCGTATGCATTGTCACCCGCGTCGGACCTCATTGGAATCAATGACAAGGCGTACGCACGGCTCGGTCATGACCCGTGCAATGCGTACGCATTATCACCCACGTCGGACCTCATTGGATTCAATGACAAGGCATACGCACGGCTCAGTCATGAACCGTGCAATGCGTACGCATTGTCACCCACGTCGGACCTCATTAGTGTGACTATTAGACGGATGCAACACACATATACTGGCCATGGACACCTGCACACACCTGCCACACTATAGCATTGCGGTACAAAAGGGGGTGGTGATGGATGGAGCATCAGAACCAATCAAACACTCACACCCAGTCAACAGATCTGGGTTTGATCCATCACCGTTCTTTAGCCCACTCTGCCACCCCAGTTCAGACATGGCAATATGCAAATCAGTCTGACCCTGTGCCTCATGGGAACAGTCCAACCCGAACTGCCAAGCCATGCCTTCCCTGGACCAGAAACAAGCTTCCTAGGACCGGTTTCTGGAATTTCAGCCGTCTTCAGCCAGGCTTGCTTGAATACAGTGGCAAAGTGAGCAAGGGACTCACGTCTGAGCATACCCTGCCAACTTATGGCGAACAAAGCGGTACAAAAGGGGGTTGGTGATGGATGGAGCATCAGAACCAATCAAACACTCACACCCAGTCAACAGATCTGGGTTTGATCCATCACCGTTCTTTAGCCCACTCTGCCACCCCAGTTCAGACATGGCCATATGCAAATCAGTCTGACCCTGTGCCTCATGGGAACAGTCCAACCCGAACTGCCAAGCCATGCCTTCCCTGGACCAGAAACAAGCTTCCTAGGACCGGTTTCTGGCATTTCAGCCGTTTTCAGCCAGGCTTGCTTGAATCCAGTGGCAAAGTGAGCAAGGGACTCACGTCTGAGCATACCCTGCCAACTTATGGCGAACAAAGCGGTACAAAAGGGGGTGGTGATGGATGGAGCATCAGAACCAATCAAACACTCACACCCAGTCAACAGATCTGGGTTTGATCCATCACCGTTCTTTAGCCCACTCTGCCACCCCAGTTCAGACATGGCCATATGCAAATCAGTCTGACCCTGTGCCTCATGGGAACAGTCCAACCCGAACTGCTAAGCCATGCCTTCCCTGGACCAGAAACAAGCTTCCTAGGACCGGTTTCTGGCATTTCAGCCGTCTTCAGCCAGGCTTGCTTGAATCTAGTGGCAAAGTGAGCAAGGGACTCACGTCTGAGCATACCCTGCCAACTTATGGCGAACAAAGCGGTACAAAAGGGGGTGGTGATGGATGGAGCATCAGAACCAATCAAACACTCACACCCAGTCAACAGATCTGGGTTTGATCCATCACCGTTCTTTAGCCCACTCTGCCACCCCAGTTCAGACATGGCCATTTGCAAATCAGTCTGACCCTGTGCCTCATGGGAACAGTCCAACCCGAACTGCCAAGCCATGCCTTCCCTGGACCAGAAACAAGCTTCCTAGGACCGGTTTCTGGCATTTCAGCTGTCTTCAGCCAGGCTTGCTTGAATCCAGTGGCAAAGTGAGCAAGGGACTCACGTCTGAGCATACCCTGCCAACTTATGGCGAACAAAGCGGTACAAAAGGGGGTGGTGATGGATGGAGCATCAGAACCAATCAAACACTCACACCAAGTCAACAGATCTGGGTTTGATCCATCACCGTTCTTTAGCCCACTCTGCCACCCCAGTTCAGACATGGCCATATGCAAATCAGTCTGACCCTGTGCCTCATGGGAACAGTCCAACCCGAACTGCCAAGCCATGCCTTCCCTGGACCAGAAACAAGCTTCCTAGGACCGGTTTCTGGCATTTCAGCCATCTTCAGCCAGGCTTGCTTGAATCCAGTGGCAAAGTGAGCAAGGGACTCACGTCTGAGCATACCCTGCCAACTTATGGCGAACAAAGCGGTACAAAAGGGGGTGGTGATGGATGGAGCATCAGAACCAATCAAACACTCACACCCAGTCAACAGATCTGGGTTTGATCCATCACCGTTCTTTAGCACACTCTGCCACCCCAGTTCAGACATGGCCATATGCAAATCAGTCTGACCCTGTGCCTCATGGGAACGGTCCATCCCGAACTGCCAAGCCATGCCTTCCCTGGACCAGAAACAAGCTTCCTAGGACCGGTTTCTGGCATTTCAGCCGTCTTCAGTGAAGGCTTGCTTGAATCCAGTGGCAAAGTGAGCAAGGGACTCACGTCTGAGCACACCCTGCCAACTTATGGCGAACAAAGCGGTACAAAAGGGGGTGGTGATGGATGGAGCATCAGAACCAATCAAACACTCACACCCAGTCAACAGATCTGGGTTTGATCCATCACCGTTCTTTAGCCCACTCTGCCACCCCAGTTCAGACATGGCCATATGCAAATCAGTCTGACCCTGTGCCTCATGGGAACAGTCCAACCCGAATTGCCAAGCCATGCCTTCCCTGGACCAGAAACAAGCTTCCTAGGACCGGTTTCTGGCATTTCAGCCGTCTTCAGCCAGGCTTGCTTGAATCCAGTGGCAAAGTGAGCAAGGGACTCACGTCTGAGCATACCCTGCCAACTTATGGCGAACAAAGCGGTACAAAAGGGGGTGGTGATGGATGGAGCATCAGAACCAATCAAACACTCACACCCAGTCAACAGATCTGGGTTTGATCCATCACCGTTCTTTAGCCCACTCTGCCACCCCAGTTCAGACATGGCCATATGCAAATCAGTCTGACCCTGTGCCTCATGGGAACAGTCCAACCCGAACTGCCAAGCCATGCCTTCCCTGGACCAGAAACAAGCTTCCTAGGACCGGTTTCTGGCATTTCAGCCGTCTTCAGCCAGGCTTTCTTGAATCCAGTGGCAAAGTGAGCAAGGGACTCACGTCTGAGCATACCCTGCCAACTTATGGCGAACAAAGCGGTACAAAAGGGGGTGGTGATGGATGGAGCATCAGAACCAATCAAACACTCACACCCAGTCAACAGATCTGGGTTTGATCCATCACCGTTCTTTAGCCCACTCTGCCACCCCAGTTCAGACATGGCCATATGCAAATCAGTCTGACCCTGTGCCTCATGGGAACAGTCCAACCCGAACTGCCAAGCCATGCCTTCCCTGGACCAGAAACAAGCTTCCTAGGACCGGTTTCTGGCATTTCAGCCGTCTTCAGCCAGGCTTGCTTGAATCCAGTGGCAAAGTGAGCAAGGGACTCACGTCTGAGCATACCCTGCTAACTTATGGCAAACAAAGCGGTACAAAAGGGGGTGGTGATGGATGGAGCATCAGAACCAATCAAACACTCACACCCAGTCAACAGATCTGGGTTTGATCCATCACCGTTCTTTAGCCCACTCTGCCACCCCCGTTCAGACATGGCCATATGCAAATCAGTCTGACCCTGTGCCTCATGGGAACAGTCCAACCCGAACTGCCAAGCCATGCCTTCCCTGGACCAGAATCAAGCTTCCTAGGACCGGTTTCTGGCATTTCAGCCGTCTTCAGCCAGGCTTGCTTGAATCCAGTGGCAAAGTGAGCAAGGGACTCACGTCGGAGCATACCCTGCCAACTTATGGCGAACAAAGCGGTACAAAAGGGGGTGGTGATGGATGGAGCATCAGAACCAATCAAACACTCACACCCAGTCAACAGATCTGGGTTTGATCCATCACCGTTCTTTAGCCCACTCTGCCACCCCAGTTCAGACATGGCCATTTGCAAATCAGTCTGACCCTGTGCCTCATGGGAACAGTCCAACCCGAACTGCCAAGCCATGCCTTCCCTGGACCAGAAACAAGCTTCCTAGGACCGGTTTCTGGCATTTCAGCTGTCTTCAGCCAGGCTTGCTTGAATCTAGTGGCAAAGTGAGCAAGGGACTCACGTCTGAGCATACCCTGCCAACTTATGGCGAACAAAGCGGTACAAAAGGGGGTGGTGATGGATGGAGCATCAGAACCAATCAAACACTCACACCAAGTCAACAGATCTGGGTTTGATCCATCACCGTTCTTTAGCCCACTCTGCCACCCCAGTTCAGACATGGCCATATGCAAATCAGTCTGACCCTGTGCCTCATGGGAACAGTCCAACCCGAACTGCCAAGCCATGCCTTCCCTGGACCAGAAGCAAGCTTCCTAGGACCGTTTTCTGGCATTTCAGCCATCTTCAGCCAGGCTTGCTTGAATCCAGTGGCAAAGTGAGCAAGGGACTCACGTCTGAGCATACCCTGCCAACTTATGGCAAACAAAGCGGTACAAAAGGGGGTGGTGATGGATGGAGCATCAGAACCAATCAAACACTCACACCCAGTCAACAGATCTGGGTTTGATCCATCACCGTTCTTTAGCCCACTCTGCCACCCCAGTTCAGACATGGCCATATGCAAATCAGTCTGACCCTGTGCCTCATGGGAACAGTCCAACCCAAACTGCCAAGCCATGCCTTCCCTGGACCAGAAACAAGCTTCCTAGGACCGGTTTCTGGCATTTCAGCCATCTTCAGCGAAGGCTTGCTTGAATCCAGTGGCAAAGTGAGCAAGGGACTCACGTCTGAGCACACCCTGCCAACTTATGGCGAACAAAGCGGTACAAAAGGGGGTGGTGATGGATGGAGCATCAGAACCAATCAAACACTCACACCCAGTCAACAGATCTGGGTTTGATCCATCACCGTTCTTTAGCCCACTCTGCCACCCCAGTTCAGACATGGCCATATGCAAATCAGTCTGACCCTGTGCCTCATGGGAACAGTCCAACCCGAATTGCCAAGCCATGCCTTCCCTGGACCAGAAACAAGCTTCCTAGGACCGGTTTCTGGCATTTCAGCCGTCTTCAGCCAGGCTTGCTTGAATCCAGTGGCAAAGTGAGCAAGGGACTCACGTCTGAGCATACCCTGCCAACTTATGGCGAACAAAGCGGTACAAAAGGGGGTGGTGATGGATGGAGCATCAGAACCAATCAAACACTCACACCCAGTCAACAGATCTGGGTTTGATCCATCACCGTTCTTTAGCCCACTCTGCCACCCCAGTTCAGACATGGCCATATGCAAATCAGTCTGACCCTGTGCCTCATGGGAACAGTCCAACCCGAACTGCCAAGCCATGCCTTCCCTGGACCAGAAACAAGCTTCCTAGGACCGGTTTCTGGCATTTCAGCCGTCTTCAGCCAGGCTTTCTTGAATCCAGTGGCAAAGTGAGCAAGGGACTCACGTCTGAGCATACCCTGCCAACTTATGGCGAACAAAGCGGTACAAAAGGGGGTGGTGATGGATGGAGCATCAGAACCAATCAAACACTCACACCCAGTCAACAGATCTGGGTTTGATCCATCACCGTTCTTTAGCCCACTCTGCCACCCCAGTTCAGACATGGCCATATGCAAATCAGTCTGACCCTGTGCCTCATGGGAACAGTCCAACCCGAACTGCCAAGCCATGCCTTCCCTGGACCAGAAACAAGCTTCCTAGGACCGGTTTCTGGCATTTCAGCCGTCTTCAGCCAGGCTTGCTTGAATCCAGTGGCAAAGTGAGCAAGGGACTCACGTCTGAGCATACCCTGCTAACTTATGGCAAACAAAGCGGTACAAAAGGGGGTGGTGATGGATGGAGCATCAGAACCAATCAAACACTCACACCCAGTCAACAGATCTGGGTTTGATCCATCACCGTTCTTTAGCCCACTCTGCCACCCCAGTTCAGACATGGCCATATGCAAATCAGTCTGACCCTGTGCCTCATGGGAACAGTCCAACCCGAACTGCCAAGCCATGCCTTCCCTGGACCAGAATCAAGCTTCCTAGGACCGGTTTCTGGCATTTCAGCCGTCTTCAGCCAGGCTTGCTTGAATCCAGTGGCAAAGTGAGCAAGGGACTCACGTCGGAGCATACCCTGCCAACTTATGGCGAACAAAGCGGTACAAAAGGGGGTGGTGATGGATGGAGCATCAGAACCAATCAAACACTCACACCCAGTCAACAGATCTGGGTTTGATCCATCACCGTTCTTTAGCCCACTCTGCCACCCCAGTTCAGACATGGCCATATGCAAATCAGTCTGACCCTGTGCCTCATGGGAACAGTCCAACCCGAACTGCCAAGCCATGCCTTCCCTGGACCAGAAACAAGCTTCCTAGGACCGGTTTCTGGCATTTCAGCCGTCTTCAATCAGGCTTGCTTGAATCCAGTGGCAAAGTGAGCAAGGGACTCACTTCTGAGCATACCCTGACAACTTATAGCGAACAAAGCGGTACAAAAGGGGGTGGTGATGGATGGAGCATCAGAACCAATCAAACACTCACACCCAGTCAACAGATCTGGGTTTGATCCATCACCGTTCTTTAGCCCACTCTGCCACCCCAGTTCAGACATGGCCATATGCAAATCAGTCTGACCCTGTGCCTCATGGGAACAGTCCAACCCAAACTGCCAAGCCATGCCTTCCCTGGACCAGAAACAAGCTTCCTAGTACCGGTTTCTGGCATTTCAGCCGTCTTCAGCCAGGCTTGCTTGAATCCAGTGGCAAAGTGAGCAAGGGACTCACGTCTGAGCATACCCTGCCAACTTATGGCGAACAAAGCGGTACAAAAGGGGGTGGTGATGGATGGAGCATCAGAACCAATCAAACACTCACACCCAGTCAACAGATCTGGGTTTGATCCATCACCGTTCTTTAGCCCACTCTGCCACCCCAGTTCAGACATGGCCATATGCAAATCAGTCTGACCCTGTGCCTCATGGGAACAGTCCAACCCGAACTGCCAAGCCATGCCTTCCCTGGACCAGAAACAAGCTTCCTAGGACCGGTTTCTGGCATTTCAGCCGTTTTCAGCCAGGCTTGCTTGAATCCAGTGGCAAAGTGAGCAAGGGACTCACGTCTGAGCATACCCTGCCAACTTATGGCGAACAAAGCGGTACAAAAGGGGGTGGTGATGGATGGAGCATCAGAACCAATCAAACACTCACACCCAGTCAACAGATCTGGGTTTGATCCATCACCGTTCTTTAGCCCACTCTGCCACCCCAGTTCAGACATGGCCATATGCAAATCAGTCTGACCCTGTGCCTCATGGGAACAGTCCAACCCGAACTGCTAAGCCATGCCTTCCCTGGACCAGAAACAAGCTTCCTAGGACCGGTTTCTGGCATTTCAGCCGTCTTCAGCCAGGCTTGCTTGAATCTAGTGGCAAAGTGAGCAAGGGACTCACGTCTGAGCATACCCTGCCAACTTATGGCGAACAAAGCGGTACAAAAGGGGGTGGTGATGGATGGAGCATCAGAACCAATCAAACACTCACACCCAGTCAACAGATCTGGGTTTGATCCATCACCGTTCTTTAGCCCACTCTGCCACCCCAGTTCAGACATGGCCATTTGCAAATCAGTCTGACCCTGTGCCTCATGGGAACAGTCCAACCCGAACTGCCAAGCCATGCCTTCCCTGGACCAGAAACAAGCTTCCTAGGACCGGTTTCTGGCATTTCAGCCGTCTTCAGCCAGGCTTGCTTGAATCCAGTGGCAAAGTGAGCAAGGAACTCACGTCTGAGCATACCCTGCCAACTTATGGCGAACAAAGCGGTACAAAAGGGGGTGGTGATGGATGGAGCATCAGAACCAATCAAACACTCACACCAAGTCAACAGATCTGGGTTTGATCCATCACCGTTCTTTAGCCCACTCTGCCACCCCAGTTCAGACATGGCCATATGCAAAACAGTCTGACCCTGTGCCTCATGGGAACAGTCCAACCCGAACTGCCAAGCCATGCCTTCCCTGGACCAGAAACAAGCTTCCTAGGACCGGTTTCTGGCATTACAGCCATCTTCAGCCAGGCTTGCTTGAATCCAGTGGCAAAGTGAGCAAGGGACTCACGTCTGAGCATACCCTGCCAACTTATGGCGAACAAAGCGGTACAAAAGGGGGTGGTGATGGATGGAGCATCAGAACCAATCAAACACTCACACCCAGTCAACAGATCTGGGTTTGATCCATCACCGTTCTTTAGCCCACTCTGCCACCCCAGTTCAGACATGGCCATATGCAAATCAGTCTGACCCTGTGCCTCATGGGAACAGTCCAACCCGAACTGCCAAGCCATGCCTTCCCTGGACCAGAAACAAGCTTCCTAGGACCGGTTTCTGGCATTTCAGCCGTCTTCAGCGAAGGCTTGCTTGAATCCAGTGGCAAAGTGAGCAAGGGACTCACGTCTGAGCACACCCTGCCAACTTATGGCGAACAAAGCGGTACAAAAGGGGGTGGTGATGGATGGAGCATCAGAACCAATCAAACACTCACACCCAGTCAACAGATCTGGGTTTGATCCATCACCGTTCTTTAGCCCACTCTGCCACCCCAGTTCAGACATGGCCATATGCAAATCAGTCTGACCCTGTGCCTCATGGGAACAGTCCAACCCGAACTGCCAAGCCATGCCTTCCCTGGACCAGAAACAAGCTTCCTAGGACCGGTTTCTGGCATTTCAGCCGTCTTCAGCCAGGCTTGCTTGAATCCAGTGGCAAAGTGAGCAAGGGACTCACGTCTGAGCATACCCTGCCAACTTATGGCGAACAAAGCGGTACAAAAGGGGGTGGTGATGGATGGAGCATCAGAACCAATCAAACACTCACACCCAGTCAACAGATCTGGGTTTGATCCATCACCGTTCTTTAGCCCACTCTGCCACCCCAGTTCAGACATGGCCATATGCAAATCAGTCTGACCCTGTGCCTCATGGGAACAGTCCAACCCGAACTGCCAAGCCATGCCTTCCCTGGACCAGAAACAAGCTTCCTAGGACCGGTTTCTGGCATTACAGCCATCTTCAGCCAGGCTTGCTTGAATCCAGTGGCAAAGTGAGCAAGGGACTCACGTCTGAGCATACCCTGCCAACTTATGCCGAACAAAGCGGTACAAAAGGGGGTGGTGATGGATGGAGCATCAGAACCAATCAAACACTCACACCCAGTCAACAGATCTGGGTTTGATCCATCACCGTTCTTAAGCCCACTCTGCCACCCCAGTTCAGACATGGCCATATGCAAATCAGTCTGACCCTGTGCCTCATGGGAACAGTCCAACCCGAACTGCCAAGCCATGCCTTCCCTGGACCAGAAACAAGCTTCCTAGGACCGGTTTCTGGCATTTCAGCCGTCTTCAGCGAAGGCTTGCTTGAATCCAGTGGCAAAGTGAGCAAGGGACTCACGTCTGAGCACACCCTGCCAACTTATGGCGAACAAAGCGGTACAAAAGGGGGTGGTGATGGATGGAGCATCAGAACCAATCAAACACTCACACCCAGTCAACAGATCTGGGTTTGATCCATCACCGTTCTTTAGCCCACTCTGCCACCCCAGTTCAGACATGGCCATATGCAAATCAGTCTGACCCTGTGCCTCATGGGAACAGTCCAACCCGAACTGCCAAGCCATGCCTTCCCTGGACCAGAAACAAGCTTCCTAGGACCGGTTTCTGGCATTTCAGCCGTCTTCAGCCAGGCTTGCTTGAATCCAGTGGCAAAGTGAGCAAGGGACTCACGTCTGAGCATACCCTGCCAACTTATGGCGAACAAAGCGGTACAAAAGGGGGTGGTGATGGATGGAGCATCAGAACCAATCAAACACTCACACCCAGTCAACAGATCTGGGTTTGATCCATCACCGTTCTTTAGCCCACTCTGCCACCCCAGTTCAGACATGGCCATATGCAAATCAGTCTGACCCTGTGCCTCATGGGAACAGTCCAACCCGAACTGCCAAGCCATGCCTTCCCTGGACCAGAAACAAGCTTCCTAGGACCGGTTTCTGGCATTTCAGCCGTCTTCAGCCAGGCTTTCTTGAATCCAGTGGCAAAGTGAGCAAGGGACTCACGTCTGAGCATACCCTGCCAACTTATGGCGAACAAAGCGGTACAAAAGGGGGTGGTGATGGATAGAGCATCAGAACCAATCAAACACTCACACCCAGTCAACAGATCTGGGTTTGATCCATCACCGTTCTTTAGCCCACTCTGCCACCCCAGTTCAGACATGGCCATATGCAAATCAGTCTGACCCTGTGCCTCATGGGAACAGTCCAACCCGAACTGCCAAGCCATGCCTTCCCTGGACCAGAAACAAGCTTCCTAGGACCGGTTTCTGGCATTTCAGCCGTCTTCAGCCAGGCTTGCTTGAATCCAGTGGCAAAGTGAGCAAGGGACTCACGTCTGAGCATACCCTGCTAACTTATGGCAAACAAAGCGGTACAAAAGGGGGTGGTGATGGATGGAGCATCAGAACCAATCAAACACTCACACCCAGTCAACAGATCTGGGTTTGATCCATCACCGTTCTTTAGCCCACTCTGCCACCCCCGTTCAGACATGGCCATATGCAAATCAGTCTGACCCTGTGCCTCATGGGAACAGTCCAACCCGAACTGCCAAGCCATGCCTTCCCTGGACCAGAATTAAGCTTCCTAGGACCGATTTCTGGCATTTCAGCCGCCTTCAGCCAGGCTTGCTTGAATCCAGTGGCAAAGTGAGCAAGGGACTCACGTCGGAGCATACCCTGCCAACTTATGGCGAACAAAGCGGTACAAAAGGGGGTGGTGATGGATGGAGCATCAGAACCAATCAAACACTCACACCCAGTCAACAGATCTGGGTTTGATCCATCACCGTTCTTTAGCCCACTCTGCCACCCCAGTTCAGACATGGCCATATGCAAATCAGTCTGACCCTGTGCCTCATGGGAACAGTCCAACCCGAACTGCCAAGCCATGCCTTCCCTGGACCAGAAACAAGCTTCCTAGGACCGGTTTCTGGCATTTCAGCCGTCTTCAATCAGGCTTGCTTGAATCCAGTGGCAAAGTGAGCAAGGGACTCACTTCTGAGCATACCCTAACAACTTATGGCGAACAAAGCGGTACAAAAGGGGGTGGTGATGGATGGAGCATCAGAACCAATCAAACACTCACACCCAGTCAACAGATCTGGGTTTGATCCATCACCGTTCTTTAGCCCACTCTGCCACCCCAGTTCAGATATGGCCATATGCAAATCAGTCTGACCCTGTGCCTCATGGGAACAGTCCAACCCGAACTGCCAAGCCATGCCTTCCCTGGACCAGAAACAAGCTTCCTAGGACCGGTTTCTGGCATTTCAGCCGTCTTCAGCCAGGCTTGCTTGAATCCAGTGGCAAAGTGACCAAGGGACTCACGTCTGAGCATACCCTGCCAACTTATGGCGAACAAAGCGGTACAAAAGGGGGTGGTGATGGATGGAGCATCAGAACCAATCAAACACTCACACCCAGTCAACAGATCTAGGTTTGATCCATCACCGTTCTTTAGCCCACTTTGCCACCCCAGTTCAGACATGGCCATATGCAAATCAGTCTGACCCTGTGCCTCATGGGAACAGTCCAACCCGAACTGCCAAGCCATGCCTTCCCTGGACCAGAAACAAGCTTCCTAGGACCAGTTTCTGGCATTTCAGCCGTCTTCAGCCAGGCTTGCTTGAATCCAGTGGCAAAGTGAGCAAGGGACTCACGTCTGAGCATACCCTGCCAACTTATGGCGAACAAAGCGGTACAAAAGGGGGTGGTGATGCATGGAGCATCAGAACCAATCAAACACTCACACCCAGTCAACAGATCTGGGTTTGATCCATCACCGTTCTTTAGCCCACTCTGCCACCCCAGTTCAGACATGGCCATATGCAAATCAGTCTGACCCTGTGCTTCATGGGAACAGTCCAACCCGAACTGCCAAGCCATGCCTTCCCTGGACCAGAAACAAGCTTCCCAGGACCGGTTTCTGGCATTTCAGCCATCTTCAGCCAGGCTTGCTTGAATCCAGTGGCAAAGTGAGCAAGGGACTCACGTCTGAGCATACCCTGCCAA
This sequence comes from Triturus cristatus, assembly GCF_964204655.1. Taxonomy (NCBI): domain Eukaryota; kingdom Metazoa; phylum Chordata; class Amphibia; order Caudata; family Salamandridae; genus Triturus; species Triturus cristatus. The sequence goes on from NC_140591.1 coordinate 723,692,975, forward strand.
CTTATGGCGAACAAAGCGGTACAAAAGGGGGTGGTGATGGATGGAGCATCAGAACCAATCAAACACTCACACCCAGTCAACAGATCTGGGTTTGATCCATCACCGTTCTTTAGCCCACTCTGCCACCCCAGTTCAGACATGGCCATATGCAAATCAGTCTGACCCTGTGCCTCATGAGAACAGTCCAACCCGAACTGCCAAGCCATGCCTTCCCTGGACCAGAAACAAGCTTCCTAGGACCGGTTTCTGGCATTTCAGCCGTCTTCAGCCAGGCTTGCTTGAATCCAGTGGCAAAGTGAGCAAGGGACTCACGTCTGAGCATACCCTGCCAACTTATGGCGAACAAAGCGGTACAAAAGGGGGTGGTGATGGATGGAGCATCAGAACCAATCAAACACTCACACCCAGTCAACAGATCTGGGTTTGATCCATCACCGTTCTTTAGCCCACTCTGCCACCCCAGTTCAGACATGGCCATATGCAAATCAGTCTGACCCTGTGCCTCATGGGAACAGTCCAACCCAAACTGCCAAGCCATGCCTTCCCTGGACCAGAAACAAGCTTCCTAGGACCGGTTTCTGGCATTTCAGCCGTCTTCAGCCAGGCTTGCTTGAATCCAGTGGCAAAGTGAGCAAGGGACTCACGTCTGAGCATACCCTGCCAACTTATGGCGAACAAAGCGGTACAAAAGGGGGTGGTGATGGATGGAGCATCAGAACCAATCAAACACTCACACCCAGTCAACAGATCTGGGTTTGATCCATCACCGTTCTTTAGCCCACTCTGCCACCCCAGTTCAGACATGGCCATATGCAAATCAGTCTGACCCTGTGCCTCATGGGAACAGTCCAACCCGAACTGCCAAGCCATGCCTTCCCTGGACCAGAAACAAGCTTCCTAGGACCGGTTTCTGGCATTTCAGCCGTCTTCAGCCAGGCTTGCTTGAATCCAGTGGCAAAGTGAGCAAGGGACTCACGTCTGAGCATACCCTGCCAACTTATGGCAAACAAAGCGGTATAAAAGGGGGTGGTGATGGATGGAGCATCAGAACCAATCAAACACTCACACCCAGTCAACAGATCTGGGTTTGATCCATCACCGTTCTTTAGCCCACTCTGCCACCCCAGTTCAGACAAGGCCATATGCAAATCAGTCTGACCCTGTGCCTCATGGGAACAGTCCAACCCGAACTGCTAAGCCATGCCTTCCCTGGACCAGAAACAAGCTTCCTAGGACCGGTTTCTGGCATTTCAGCCGTCTTCAGCCAGGCTTGCTTGAATCTAGTGGCAAAGTGAGCAAGGGACTCACGTCTGAGCATACCCTGCCAACTTATGGCAAACAAAGCGGTACAAAAGGGGGTGGTGATGGATGGAGCATCAGAACCAATCAAACACTCACACCCAGTCAACAGATCTGGGTTTTGATCCATCACCGTTCTTTAGCCCACTCTGCCACCCCAGTTCAGACATGGCCATTTGCAAATCAGTCTGACCCTGTGCCTCATGGGAACAGTCCAACCCGAACTGCCAAGCCATGCCTTCCCTGGACCAGAAACAAGCTTCCTAGGACCGGTTTCTGGCATTTCAGCTGTCTTCAGCCAGGCTTGCTTGAATCCAGTGGCAAAGTGAGCAAGGGACTCACGTCTGAGCATACCCTGCCAACTTATGGCGAACAAAGCGGTACAAAAGGGGGTGGTGATGGATGGAGCATCAGAACCAATCAAACACTCACACCCAGTCAACAGATCTGGGTTTGATCCATCACCGTTCTTTAGCCCACTCTGCCACCCCAGTTCAGACATGGCCATATGCAAATCAGTCTGACCCTGTGCCTCATGGGAACAGTCCAACCCGAACTGCCAAGCCATGCCTTCCCTGGACCAGAAACAAGCTTCCTAGGACCGCTTTCTGGCATTTCAGCCGTCTTCAGCCAGGCTTGCTTGAATCCAGTGGCAAAGTGAGCAAGGGACTCACGTCTGAGCATACCCTGCCAACTTATGGCAAACAAAGCGGTACAAAAGGGGGTGGTGATGGATGGAGCATCAGAACCAATCAAACACTCACACCCAGTCAACAGATCTGGGTTTGATCCATCACCGTTCCTTAGCCCACTCTGCCACCCCAGTTCAGACATGGCCATATGCAAATCAGTCTGACCCTGTGCCTCATGGGAACAGTCCAACCCGAACTGCCAAACCATGCCTTCCCTGGACCAGAAACAAGCTTCCTAGGACTGGTTTCTGGCATTTCAGCCGTCTTCAGCCAGGCTTGCTTGAATCCAGTGGCAAAGTGAGCAAGGGACTCATGTCTGAACATACCCTGCCAACTTATGGCAAACAAAGCGGTACAAAAGGGGGTGGTGATGGATGGAGCATCAGAACCAATCAAACACTCACACCCAGTCAACAGATCTGGGTTTGATCCATCACCGTTCTTTAGCCCACTCTGCCACCCCAGTTCAGACATGGCCATATGCAAATCAGTCTGACCCTGTGCCTCATGGGAACAGTCCAACCCGAACTGCCAAGCCATGCCTTCCCTGGACCAGAAACAAGCTTCCTAGGACCGCTTTCTGGCATTTCAGCCGTCTTCAGCCAGGCTTGCTTGAATCCAGTGGCAAAGTGAGCAAGGGACTCACGTCTGAGCATACCCTGCCAACTTATGGCAAACAAAGCGGTACAAAAGGGGGTGGTGATGGATGGAGCATCAGAACCAATCAAACACTCACACCCAGTCAACAGATCTGGGTTTGATCCATCACCGTTCTTTAGCCCACTCTGCCACCCCAGTTCAGACATGGCCATATGCAAATCAGTCTGACCCTGTGCCTCATGGGAACAGTCCAACCCGAACTGCCAAGCCATGCCTTCCCTGGACCAGAAACAAGCTTCCTAGGACCGGTTTCTGGCATTTCAGCCGTCTTCAGCCAGGCTTGCTTGAATCCAGTGGCAAAGTGAACAAGGGACTCACGTCTGAGCATACCCTGCCAACTTATGGCGAACAAAGCGGTACAAAAGGGGGTGGTGATGGATGGAGCATCAGAACCAATCAAACACTCACACCCAGCCAACAGATCTGGGTTTGATCCATCACCGTTCTTTAGCCCACTCTGCCACCCCAGTTCAGACATGGCCATATGCAAATCAGTCTGACCCTGTGCCTCATGGGAACAGTCCAACCCGAACTGCCAAGCCATGCCTTCCCTGGACCAGAAACAAGCTTCCTAGGACCGCTTTCTGGCATTTCAGCCGTCTTCAGCCAGGCTTGCTTGAATACAGTGGCAAAGTGAGCAAGGGACTCACGTCTGAGCATACCCTGCCAACTTATGGCAAACAAAGCGGTACAAAAGTGGGTGGTGATGGATGGAGCATCAGAACCAATCAAACACTCACACCCAGTCAACAGATCTGGGTTTGATCCATCACCGTTCTTTAGCCCACTCTGCCACCCCAGTTCAGACATGGCCATATGCAAATCAGTCTGACCCTGTGCCTCATGGGAACAGTCCAACCCGAACTGCCAAGCCATGCCTTCCCTGGACCAGAAACAAGCTTCCTAGGACCGGTTTCTGGCATTTCAGCCGTCTTCAGCCAGGCTTGCTTGAATCCAGTGGCAAAGTGAACAAGGGACTCACGTCTGAGCATACCCTGCCAACTTATGGCGAACAAAGCGGTACAAAAGGGGGTGGTGATGGATGGAGCATCAGAACCAATCAAACACTCACACCCAGTCAACAGATCTGGGTTTGATCCATCACCGTTCTTTAGCCCACTCTGCCACCCCAGTTCAGACATGGCCATATGCAAATCAGTCTGACCCTGTGCCTCATGGGAACAGTCCAACCCGAACTGCCAAGCCATGCCTTCCCTGGACCAGAAACAAGCTTCCTAGGACCGGCTTCTGGCATTTCAGCCGTCTTCAGCCAGGCTTGCTTGAATCCAGTGGCAAAGTGAGCAAGGGACTCACGTCTGAGCATACCCTGCCAACTTATGGCGAACAAAGCGGTACAAAAGGGGGTGGTGATGGATGGAGCATCAGAACCAATCAAACACTCACACCCAGTCAACAGATCTGGGTTTGGTCCATCACCGTTCTTTAGCCCACTCTGCCACCCCAGTTCAGACATGGCCATATGCAAATCAGTCTGACCCTGTGCCTCATGGGAACAGTCCAACCCGAACTGCCAAGCCATGCCTTCCCTGGACCAGAAACAAGCTTCCTAGGACCGGTTTCTGGCATTTCAGCCGTCTTCAGCCAGGCTTGCTTGAATCCAGTGGCAAAGTGAGCAAGGGACTCACGTCTGAGCATACCCTGCCAACTTATGGCGAACAAAGCGGTACAAAAGGGGGTGGTGATGGATGGAGCATCAGAACCAATCAAACACTCACACCCAGTCAACAGATCTGGGTTTGATCCATCACCGTTCTTTAGCCCACTCTGCCACCCCAGTTCAGACATGGCCATTTGCAAATCAGTCTGACCCTGTGCCTCATGGGAACAGTCCAACCCGAACTGCCAAGCCATGCCTTCCCTGGACCAGAAACAAGCTTCCTAGGACCGGTTTCTGGCATTTCAGCCGTCTTCAGCCAGGCTTGCTTGAATCCAGTGGCAAAGTGAGCAAGGGACTCACGTCTGTCTGAACTGGGGTGGCAGAGTGGGCTAAACAACGGTGATGGATTAAACCCAGATCTGTTGACTGGGTGTGAGTGTTTGATTGGTTCTGATGCTCCGTCCATCACCACCCCATTTTGTACCGCTTTGTTCGCCATACGTTGGCGGGGTATGCTCAGACGTGAGTCCCTTGCTCACTTTGCCACTGGATTCAAGCAAGCCTGGCTGAAGACGGCTGAAATGCCAGAAACCGGTCCTAGGAAGCTTGTGTCCTGTCCAGGGAAGGCATGGCTTGGCAGTTCGTGCTGGACTGTTTCCATGAGGCACAGGGTCAGACTGATTTGCATATGGCCATGTCTGAACTGGGGTGGCAGAGTGGGCTAAAGAACCGTGATGGATTAAACCCAGATCTGTTGACTGGGTGTGAGTGTTTGATTGGTTCTGATGCTCCGTCCATCACCACCCCATTTTGTAACACTATAACATTGGCCACACAGTGTCCCATGGCATGTGAGGCTGCATTCCCTAGGTATTTGAGGGGGCCACAGCTGTTTTTTTGTCTGGCACTTTGTGCAGCCACTCCCAGGCTGTTATCTTGTACATGGGGGCAGAGTCCTTTGTGTGTTGTGCACATTAGCACTGTGATGTGCAACTGGACAGTAATGGGAATGAGTGAAGGCCACAGTGTCAGGTTGGATATGTTTAAGACATGTCACATACACCCTGAGTCCTGGGGGTGATGGCATGTACGTCACAGTGAGACCTATAGCCCCAATACTGATGTGCACCCACAGTCTGTGTGCATGTTGTGTCTTAGATGTCTCTGATCACATGTTACCAATGGGTGACAGTCTCCACATCCATGTGGTATATGCATCAACCTTGATGGGGTGTGTGTCTAAGAGACGTACATGTAGGGCCGGCAGGAACAACATTGGCCACTACCTGTGGGACTTACGCTTGCCTTGTGGTGTGTACGTGCTACGCCATGTCCATTGCTGTGTTGATGTGGCAATACAGGGACCCTGGGTTTCTGCATGGCAAAGATCTGTGATGCCTGGGAGACATGAGTCCTCATTTGTCACTGGGGTGGGTTTTTTTAACGTTGCAGCAGCACATAGGTTGGGTGACACAGCGGGATGATTAGCCCATTGCACTACATGGCACTCATGTGGACATGTGGAATTGAGATGTGAGGTGGTGGTCTTGTAGGTGACATATGTGTCCATGCCCAACAGCACACACCACAGTACATTGGGTAATGTCATGGTAATGTCATGAACTAGCATGTGATAGTGATCGTGGTCATGGCCACATGGGTGGATGTACTGACAATCTTCCTTTGTGCATCTCTGTACTGCAGGGCACCAGCTGTCCATCGGCCGTTCCCAGACCTTGCAACCATGCAGGAACGCGACAGCATCAGACGGTACCTCTTCACCAGGCCCCTAATTGAGGAGTTGGCGGAGCAGTTGGCGCCACATCTGCTACCTGGCCGGACATACCCTTCAGCACTGACCCCAGAGGTGAAGGTGATGGCAGCCCTGCACTTCTTTGCTGATGTGTAATGAACCTGTGCTACGCTTTGTTATGTGCGTTGTCTGTCTTCCCACATCTGAGTGACATCTGCTTACCTCACCTGTGGACTTGTTACCACTGACTGTGCTTGGTGTTGTGTCTGTGCATGCCAATGTGTTTCAGGTCAACATCATTGTGTGTGATGAGTAACATGGCCATGGTGAGTATGCTTTGTGTTGCCATAGTGGTGTGTCTCCCTCACATGTGTCACATCCCCATGACTGACCTTACGTTGGTCACATTGTTGCAGTATTTGGCATGCACTGTGTTGTGCAGCAGATCGACTTTGCCCTGAACATGACAAGTTGGAATCACAACATAGGCAAGTATGGTGTACTGGTGAGTTTATTTACAAACATGTGTGAGTGAAGTGCACAGGATGGTGGGTGCTGTACAGTGGTTTGGGAATCCAAAGTTCACATTGGAGTTGGAAGTGCTGGTAGATGAAATGTCCGGAGTAAAGTCCACAGTCGTCTGCTACATTGGCCCAACATGAACCCTCCATGTAATGTGGGCGAGTTGTGTGCGATTGGACAAGGTGAATGGGTTGCGCACAAAGAACATTGTCCAGAACAGGTTTGGAGGCCCTGGGGGATGTGCTGGGACATCTGCCTCTCACATGTCCTTCTTTGCACGACCCCTCTTCTTCCGGGGGGGGATCCTCATGTGCAGGCCACTGCGGTGCAGGGGACTCTCCGCCAGAGTCCTCCTCCCTCCCTGTGGCGCTGGCAGATGGTGTTGCGATAGATGTTGTGGGCACACAGGGGGGTGTGGACAGGTTAGGGTTGATCTGGCGAAGGCATTGTAGTATGTCCCGATGCACCACAGTATGGGCATCTCACTTTGCCTCCATGCGGGTATGATGGGCGACCTGCTTGTGTTGCATGTCCTTGACGATCCCCACTACCTGGCCAAGTCCTCCGGTGCTATCCAGGTACGCATCTAAGATGCGTGCCAGTTGGGGGTCATCATGCAGTCCAGACCCCTCTGCAAGACGTGCCCTGTGCCTCCCACCCCTCCCAGCACCCCTCTCCACACGGGCAGGACCAGCGGCGGTACGCACAGGTGACACTGGTCCCAGTGGTGTTGCTGGTGGTGTTGGTGGTGGTGCTGGTGGTGTTGGCTGTAGCTTCAGGTGGGTCCTGTGTCCCTGTGCTCTGGGTGTTGATTGTCCTTGGTCTGTCCGTGTTGGCGGGGTGCCCTGTCGGTGTCCAGATGCTGGAGGCGTGGGTACAGGGGGGGCAGATGTTGCTGCTGCTGGTGCTGCATGATGGCTCACACCAGCAGGGCCAGGTTGGTCGTCGTCATCCGAAGAGGACAGTGAGAGAGTCAGACCAGAGAGCTCAGTGTCCACCAGAGTCTGGGACTGGGTATCCTCGTCATTTGGCGCTGGGTGCCCAGCACGACCTGCGTTTGGAAGAGACACACAATGTGATTTATGTTTCTACATGCATCATTGGTTCACAAACATGACATTTTCTACTTTTCAAACAGATGCCTGCCTGTACACTGCTTTTTCCCAGCTTGTCACAGACAGAGTTTGATCTTGTTGTTGGCCATATACCAGCATGGCCTTGTGCTCCCCACAACAGAGCCCAGTGTCAGACATCTTGTCAGTCCCTTCCCACTCCCTGTGAGGCGAGTATGGTTCAGGTTGATCTTGCAGGGCCATGTGGGTGTAGGTTGTCTATGACTGCGAGTCCCATCATACTCTTGGCTACATCCCCCTTCCCAGCATGCCCATGCTTCCTCCCTCTTGACTCTGCTTCCCTGTGAGTGGGTGTGACATCAATGTCAAGATGGCTGACTGTGAAATCCTGGTGTTTGTTTGGCTACCAGTCCCAGCATGGCCTTGTGCTCCCCATAACAGAGCCCAGTGTCAGACATCTTGTCAGTCCCTTCCCACTCCCTGTGGGGTGAGTATGGTTCAGGTTGATCTTGCAGGGCCATGTGGGTGGGTGTAGGTTGTCTGTGACTGCGAGTCCCATCATACTCTTGGCTAAAACCCCCTTCCCAGCATGCCCATGCTTCCTCCCTCTTGACTCTGCTTCCCTGTGAGGGGGTGTGACATCAATGGCAAGATGGCTGACTGTGAAATCCTGGTGTTTGTTTGGCTACCAGTCCCAGAATGGCCTTGTGTTCCCCACAACAGAGCCCAGTGTCAGACATCTTGTCAGTCCCTTCCCACTCCCTGTGGGGTGAGTATGGTTCAGGTTGATCTTGCAGGGCCATGTGGTTAGGTGTAGGTTGTCTGTGACTGCGAGTCCCATCATACTCTTGGCTACAACCCCCTTCCCAGCATGCCCATGCTTCCTCCCTCTTGACTCTGCTTCCCTGTGAGGGTGTGTGACATCAATGGCAAGATGGCTGACTGTGAAATCCTGTTGTTTGTTTGGCTACCAGTCCCAGCATGGCCTTGTGCTCCCCACAACAGAGCCCAGTGTCAGACATCTTGTCAGTCCCTTCCCACTCCCTGTGGGGCGAGTATGGTTTAGGTTGATCTTGCAGGGCCATGTGGGTGGGTGTAGGTTGCTTGTGACTGTGAGTACCATCATACTCTTGGATACACCCCCCTTCCCAGCATGCCCATGCTTCCTCCCTCTTGACTCTGCTTCCCTGTGAGGGAGTGTGACATCAATGGCAAGATGGCTGACTGTGAAATCCTGGTGTTTGTTTGGCTACAAGTCCCAAGTGAGCCCCGGTGCTTCACACAGCAGCACCCAGTACGGGGTATCTTTTGCTGATATTTCAATGAGGTGTGTGTCAATGCATTGTACCCGGTGAGTTGTGTGGAGTTTGTGTTGGGGGGGTGTCTCCCCATGCTGAGTAGTATGGTCAGGGCTGTCAGTCCTCCTTCCCATCATGAAACGTGCTTCCATTGTAGGGCGTGCAAGTTGTCTTTCAGGATGTCAGTCAGTGGTGTCCTGCTTCTGATTTGCACACAAGCCCTAGCAGGGCCTTGTGCTCCTCACAGCAGGACCCAGTGTCAGCCATCTTGTCAGTCATTTTCCACTCCCTGTGATGTGGGCATGTTTCAGAGGGGTCTTGATGGGCCAAACAGGAGGGGGGTCATTATCTGTGACTACAGGCCCCATCATGCTTTTGTCTACACTCACTTCACCTGCATCCCCACTATTCCTTCCTGACAGTCAGCTGCACTGTGAGGTGGTGAGTTTGTGGTGACAAACTGTCTGGCTGGGTGTATTTGGCTTAGTGCCACTGGCTTGCTCTATTTGTTTGAATGTTGGTGCATGTCATGACACAGTCCCCAGTCACTATGAGATGGCAGGTATTGTGTTTGTGTGACTGGCATACACATCTTGGGTTGATTATCTATTGGTTAGTGTAGCTTTGCTTGCGGTGCATGGTTTCACTGTCCCCTTGCCACACAATCTTGGGTATGTTGTTTGTGTACTCACCAGGCTCTGGGATGTCTGTTAGGCCATGGACACTCTCTGGTGGTAGTATGTCCCGCAACTTCTCCTCCCAGGTGCTGAAGTAGACTGGTTTGGCAGGAGGGCCACCGCCAGTGCGCTGACTCAAGGCGTGATCTTTCTCGATGAGTTTCTTGACCCTCCTGCGCACGTCATACCACCTGTTCTGGATATCGTCTTTTGTGCGCAACGTTGGTGCTTGTGCATTCACCTTGTCCACAATCCTCGCCCACATCTTGGTTTTCTGTGAGATGGGGGTGCTTTGAACCAATGTACCAAACAAATGTGGCTCTACTCTGATGATCTCGTCTACCAGTACTTCTAACTCACTATCTGTGAACTTTGGATTCTTCTTTGGAGGCATGGTGATGAGTGGTGGTGTTGGGGGATGTGTGTGTGAGGGTGCAAGTGATTTTGGGTTGGTGTTGGTTTTGCTGTGTGTATGCTTTTGTATGTGGTGCTGATGGTGTGTGAGTTGTGTGATGGGTTAGTTGTGAGTGTGTCTGTGGTTGCTGTGTACTGGTGTTTGCTGCTGGCTGTGTCTCCTGTTTGCAAGGGATGATGGTAGTGATTGTAGTCCTTTATATAGTTGGAGTTGTGGGTGTGTCTTTGTCCAATTAATTTTTTATGGGTATTTATTGGCTTAGTCATTGCTTGTTTGGTAATTTTTTTGTGTTTTTTCCTTTGTGTTTTGTCGGCATGAAGGAGACGTTCATGTGACGGAAACGGACGCTGCTGTTGTCTCGTGCGGGCTTCTCTGCCTTGTTCACGCTGCCTGTCTTCTGTGTTTGGTACGCGTTGTTCGCGGTGGTCTCTATTGCTTGTGTGCCGGGTTGTCTGTGCGTGTCGGTCAAGCGGCTTGGGTGCCAATCACGATCCTGTAAAAAATTCCCCCGTGCGACTCGTATCTGGTCTTTTTACCGTACGAATCGTACAAGTGCCGTACGAACTGGCAATCACGATTCGCATGGTAAAAAGTCCATACGAACCGCACTGGGAATCATTCCCCACACGTCCTCGGGTCGGAAAATGTGTCCGACACGTCCTCGGACGATTTACCTTACAAACGTGAAAAGCCAAGTCCGACCGAGGAATCACGATCCATCCCGTGCGTCCGAGCGTACAACCGTATGGAAAAAACACCGTCCGCACCGAACACCGATAGCAACCATGGAGACATGTGCCCGCATACGCGCCCAACACCCCCCCCAGCCCCCGTACGTCCGACACGTACCCCCCATATATGTATACCCCCACCCGTTTAGGTACACCCCAGTACGTTCCAGTCGTACCCCCACCCCAGTACGTGTCATAGCCCCCGTGTACCTACACACCAGTACGTTCCAGTCGTACCCCCACCCCAGTACGTGTCATAGCCCCGTCTACCTACACCCCAGTACGTTCCAGTCGTACCCCCACCCCAGTACGTGTCATAGCCCCCGTGTACCTACACACCAGTACGTTCCAGTCGTACCCCCACCCCAGTACGTGTCATAGCCCCCGTGTACCTACACACCAGTACGTTCGAGCCCCACCCCCACCCCTGTACGTGTCATAGCCCCCGTGTACCTACACACCAGTACGTTCCAGTCGTACCCCCACCCCAGTACGTGTCGTACCCCCCGTCTACCTACACCCCAGTACGTTCCAGTCGTACCCCCACCCCAGTACGTGTCGTACCCCCCCGTGTACCTACACCCCAGTACGTTCCAGTCGTACCCCCACCCCAGTACGTGTCATAGCCCCCGTGTACCTACACACCAGTACGTACCAGTCGTACCCCCACCCCAGTACGTGTCATAGCCCCCGTGTACCTACACACCAGTACGTTCCAGTCGTACCCCCACCCCAGTACGTGTCATAGCCCCGTCTACCTACACCCCAGTACGTTCCAGTCGTACCCCCACCCCAGTACGTGTCATAGCCCCCGTGTACCTACACACCAGTACGTTCCAGTCGTACCCCCACCCCAGTACGTGTCGTACCCCCCCGTGTACCTACACCCCAGTACGTTCCAGTCGTACCCCCACCCCAGTACGTGTCGTACCCCCCCGTGTACCTACACACCAGTACGTTCCAGTCGTACCCCCACCCCAGTACGTGTCATAGCCCCGTCTACCTACACCCCAGTACGTTCCAGTCGTACCCCCACCCCAGTACGTGTCATAGCCCCCGTGTACCTACACACCAGTACGTTCCAGTCGTACCCCCACCCCAGTACGTGTCGTACCCCCCCGTGTACCTACACCCCAGTACGTTCCAGTCGTACCCCCACCCCAGTACGTGTCGTACCCCCCCGTGTACCTACACCCCAGTACGTTCCAGTCGTACCCCCACCCCAGTACGTGTCATAGCCCCGTCTACCTACACCCCAGTACGTTCCAGTCGTACCCCCACCCCAGTACGTGTCATAGCCCCCGTGTACCTACACACCAGTACGTTCCAGTCGTACCCCCACCCCAGTACGTGTCATAGCCCCCGTGTACCTACACACCAGTACGTTCGAGCCCCACCCCCACCCCTGTACGTGTCATAGCCCCCGTGTACCTACACACCAGTACGTTCCAGTCGTACCCCCACCCCAGTACGTGTCGTACCCCCCCGTGTACCTACACCCCAGTACGTTCCAGTCGTACCCCCACCCCAGTACGTGTCGTACCCCCCGTGTACCTACACCCCAGTACGTTCCAGTCGTACCCCCACCCCAGTACGTGTCATAGCCCCCGTGTACCTACACACCAGTACGTACCAGTCGTACCCCCACCCCAGTACGTGTCATAGCCCCCGTGTACCTACACACCAGTACGTTCCAGTCGTACCCCCACCCCAGTACGTGTCATAGCCCCGTCTACCTACACCCCAGTACGTTCCAGTCGTACCCCCACCCCAGTACGTGTCATAGCCCCCGTGTACCTACACCCCAGTACGTTCCAGTCGTACCCCCACCCCAGTACGTGTCATAGCCCCGTCTACCTACACCCCAGTACGTTCCAGTCGTACCCCCACCCCAGTACGTGTCATAGCCCCCGTGTACCTACACACCAGTACGTTCGAGCCCCACCCCCACCCCTGTACGTGTCGTACCACCGTCTATGTACACCCCAGTAGTTCCTGGCGCACCCCCAACACAACCTCCTAAGTACGGAGCGCACCCCATGCCCCAACATCACAACCGCATGTACGAGTCGTACAAAGCCACACACAAGGACATCATCGTACAACCAAATGGCCCCTGTACACACCGTACACACGCTCAAAACGCACGTACACAACCAGGACAAAACAAAACAACACAAGAATACACCATTCGAAAGGCACAAAGCCACTAAACATGGCCAACAACCACTAAAATAACACAATCACTGACCTGCAACTGCCAAAAACAAACAGAGGCCCAATACAACACCACTCCTTATAACACACCCACCCAAACTTCAAACAATGCCACACCCACCCATGGACAAATAAAAAGGGCCCACACACACAAACCATGAGCCTTTGCAACAGACTCACTGCTGCCAGACACCACAGAACCAGACTACAAGCTACACCACACCTTACACTTGCACACCTTCACACGACCACCCTCACAAACACCCTCTCATCACATTCACACACACACACAACCATCCACACCCCCCCAACATCCACACACCCCCCACACCCACACCATCCCCACCCACACCCCTCACCATGCCCACTACCAAGAATCCAAAGTTCAGTCACCGAGAGTTGGAGGTCCTTGTTGATCAAATCCTCAGAGTCGAGCCACAGATCTTTGGAACATTGGTCAGAAGCACCAGCCTGGCAGCCAAAACAGCCATGTGGCAGACCATCGTCGATGCTGTGAATGCTGTTGCGGACACCAGGAGGACCAAGCAGGATTGCCAGAACAGGTGGTACGATCTGCGGAGGAGGGTCAGAGCCAAGAGGCAGGAGGAACACGACCAGGCCAACGCCACCGGAGGAGGGCCCTCCCGCAGACCCGTACAGTACCATCCCTGGGAGGAGAGGGTGATGGCCATACTGCCGGTGGAGGCAGTCGAAGGATTAGAAGGACTCCGAGACCCGGGTGAGTACACAAACAACGCACCTCACATGGGGGGAACTGCAACCACAACCAAAATTACCAACAGGCACGCAACCACCACAAGCCATCGCATGACTCAACCACACTCCATGAGCAGGCACATGCCACTGCTGCCACCATGCCCCATGCACCCAGCTGGACAATGTCAAGTCACAGGCCACAGAAGACAACAACACATGACACGGTAACCCGGATGGCGGGAGGCTGGGCACCAAAAATCACATAGTGCGACTCCAAAGCAGACAACAATGCCCTCTGCCCATATGGCCTAGGTCACAGCCAGACAAACAGTGTGTCCCAACACAGGAATGACTTGCCAGCAAATGGCGGACGCCTTGCATCAAAACATGGGGGTGAAGGCACTGGTTTGCACATGACGGCAGCTAATGATCAGCCAACATTGTGAAAGAGTGGCAGCACACACCACCACAGCAGCAGCGCAGACACAGACACTACACCCAATGGGTGCCTGGATATCAGAAACAAACTCACATCAACAAGCCAAGGGCCATTCAAAGATCTGCTAACAGTCTGTGCCCAGGAAGCTGGGCCGAGGTGACAGAGGGGGACACACAGAGGGAGGGAGAGGGGGACAGAGAGGGAGGGAGAGGGGGACAGAGAGGGAGGGAGACGGACAGAGGGAGGAGGCTGACACACAGAGGGAGGGAGAGGGGGACAGAGAGGGAGGGAGAGGGGGACAGAGAGGGAGGGAGAGGGGGACAGAGAAGGAGGGAGACACAGGGAGAGCAAATCAGTCCTTTGGTGTGTGGGAATGTCTGCTCGTCAGCAGGTGGACTGCGTGCATGTAGACAAGGGTGGCCAGTGCCAGCACCCCCCCTCTTCAACATGGCAAAACGCAGGGCCATGTCACAACCTGTACACGAGCACAAGGACAGCTACCTGCATCATATAAGTGTGTGGATCCACTCCATGTGCACATGTACAGTGCTACAAGGAAGGCGCAAATGCATGGATCGCCACACCTGCACACTCCACTGCTGACTGCAGTCACACGTGACGCAGCAAGTAAGACTGTGCCACACATAGTTAAAGGTGCCAAATTGGTGCCCAAGGGACACACCCATGCACAAGTGCACTGTGAGTGGAATGCAAGACAGATCCTAATTCCAAGAGGAAATGTGCCAAGTTTGAAACGGATGAAACATGGATGTTGCATGGACCAAAATTAACATTGTCTCTCTCACACACAGGTCAACGTCGTGCTGCACCCCCCAACACTGGGGGGGAACACTCACAGGACCCGGATCTGCAGGAGACCGATCCCACCGGCAGCGACCACTCTCACCACTCTGCGGACGACCCCGACCGACCTGGCCCCTCTGGTGTCCAACCACCTGCAGCACCTGCGTCAGGTACAACCGTGCCAACCACCACCCCCACTCCTGCCACATCCCAGGAGACACCCAGGATCCCTGCCCCAACACCACAATGCAGCCAGGCTCGCCAGGAGGGACACGGTGTCCTGGGCACCCAGGAGGAGGCAGGCGACAACGCCAATGCCACCCCTCAGGGGTCCCGGAGACCCCATGTGCCCACAAGTGCAGGCCAGGCGCAAGTGGGCAGGGGTGGTGGGAGTGGAGGACGGCGGAGGCGCGAGCCTGACCAGTTGGCTGGGGATCCGGTATTTTCCCATGTCCGTAACATCCTGGACTCATACCGGCAGGACACCACGGGCATGGCCCAGGTTGTGTCCGTCCTCGAGGGGATCAAGACCCAGCAGGCCCAGCAACATGCGGACCTAATAGCCTGTCTACTGGTACACCAACGGAGGATGGAGGACAGACAGGCTGAGCAAGTGACGGCGTTCCAGGGGATTCACGCTACACTCCGTCGGATGGCCGACACCATGGCCGACCCTCCCTGTGCCAGAAGGCGGAGAACATCACCACCCACAGGGAGGGATCAGGAGGAGGAGGAGGAAACATCCGACGGAGCATCCCAGACGTCGTCACGGCCTGCTGGTGATGTTCCCCGCAGGAGGCCGGGTCGTCCACGGAAAGGACCGTGAGGGTGGCTGCTACATCACCATCTCCCAGGACACCTGGCCTGGCACCTGGCCCACTGGAGCAACAGCATCACAGCATCAAGAGACATTCTCTGCCACATGGCCCTGCTGGTCACTGGCTGACCAATGTTGACAAAGACTGTGGCATGGACTCTGAGGATTTCCAATGGCAAGGACACCAACTCCCCTACTGAACTTTGGATTCCCTAATCCCGGAAAGCACCTCACTTTGTCCCCCCCCCCCCCAATAATAAATCACACTATTAAGAGTAGATGCCTGCTGGTAGCATTATTACCTAACATGTGTCTTTTAAAGTCTAAACATGCCTGAGTCATCTGTTCTCTTCAACCATCCACACCCTGGGGCCTGAGTCTGGCACAGGACACATGGGTCACAGTTTATTAGGCAAGACAGACATGGAGCACCATACACACCCGTGATGGGCACAACCAGCTGAGGGGGTGGCCGAACAACCGTGCTGACAGACACATTGAGTACAGCAACAGTCATGCGCAGAGGTCAGGGATCCTGGCCAGTGTCCTGGGGGGCACCCAGGTATGTGTAGACAGGTGGCAGAACCATGTCCTGCAAGCTTGAGTCCGGTGGATGCAGAGAATGGGGTCATGGACAACGTTGGATGCATGGGGATGGCACATGTCACAATACCCACACAGTCATGGACATCATGCCCAATACACAGTCTCAGCACACACACACAGCTTGCATCTTGCCACTCGACACATTGACACATAGCCACAATCAGGGAATACCATGCCAGACATGCAGGATGCACCGTGCCAACACACCAGCATTGACTGAGAAGAGGCACCTTGGAGGCATAGGGACACCTTTATTAGTCATGTTTTTGGGATTGCAGAGGCAACTTGAAGTACACATGAACACATCATGTGGAGTAACATGTGGGTCCAACACTGGCACCCCCCTTCTGCAGCACAAATGCGTGATAGCCATGGAACTGGCACACAAGTGTCGGCTAACAGCTAAATACCCACAGCTGCACACGGAGAGCCTGACATACACCATAGATCCGCTGATGTGGAAGTCCCACGCCATGTCAAGCCAATGTTAACCGTATGTGTCCGAGGGCAGTGTCACACACATTGATGCCATCATCACAATCCACTATCCCATCACTGATGACTGACAACCAGGCAGCCCATCTATTCAGGTGTACCCAGCTGCATGTCGTGTCCCATGGGGATGCCACATGTCTGCAGAGTAACCAAACCCCGACCGGGGCAGTGTGCACACATCGTGAACAACTGCCACACCCAATACACCCCAGATGCATCCCTTACCCCATGGAGACTTCCAAACGTGTCCGTGCCTGTAACGCTGAGTCAGCCCACGATGCCGTGTCCATGAGGAATAGCAGTGCCACAACAATGCAACCAGAAGATGGCATGCACAGGTACCTGGGGAAGATGGACACAAAAGAAGTCAGCCACAAAAAGCACAGCCACTTGCATGTGCATTGACTCGACACATGTATGGATGACAACATGCTAGGTCACAATTATGACTGGGGAAATACTACCATCACTGCCACCATCACTCCAGTGACACACCCACACACACCTCTGACTCACGTGCCATACATGCAGGTGGAGACACACATCACAACACATGCCACACGGGGACCAAGGCGTGCACACTCAGACCCTGGTACTCACCACTAAGCAAAGAAGTCGCGTATGAGGCGAGTCCGGATGTCCTCTTGCGGCTCCACATCCTCCACATCACTAGCCCCATTGCCAAGCCCTTCGTCCTCCACGGGTGGATGGTCCTCGTCATGTTGATTCAGGATGAGTGGCACAGCTCTTTCAACTGCCATGTTGTGCAGCATGCAGCAGACCATGAAGATCTTGCAAACCTTCGCCGGGGCATATGGGAGTGCGCCGCCGGTCTTGTGGAGGCACCGGAATCGGCTCTTCAGCATGCCAAACGTCCTCTCTATCACTCGCCTTGTCCGGCCATGGGCGGTGTTGTAGCGGAGCTGGGCCGGCGTGATGGGGTTGCGGAGAGGTGTCAGCAGCCAAGGCATGTTGGGATAGCCAGCGTCCCCTACATGGAAAGCACATGGATATCGTTAGAACTGGCGAAGCGGTCGTGCTGCTCGGCTATACAGAATACAGGACAGACAGACTGTACCCACCAACAACACATGCCCGTTCGTTGCGCAGCTGCATCATCATATCAGGCATCCCGCTACGCCTCATGATGTAGGCATCGTGTGCTGAACCTGGGAAACGAGCACAGACATGTGAAATCACCATGTTGGACAGACACACCACAAGGGCATTGATGGAGTGGTAGTGCTTCCGATTTCGGTACGCCACCTCCCGTGCGTGTGGTGGTACCAAAGCTACATGTGTCCCATCAATGGACCCAATGACATGGGGCATCCCTCCCAGGGCATAGAATCCACGCTTGACCTCTGTCATCTGTTCAGGGTTTGGGAACTTGATGAAGTCATCCAGGTGAATCAACATGGCCTCTAAGAAATCATGCAGCACACCGCTGAACATGCTCTGGGACATGCCACCAACATGAGCTATGGTATATTGAAAGGTACCCGTGGCAAGGAAATGTAGGGCAGCCATTACCTTCAGCTGGGGTGTCAGTGCCGTGGGATACCTGTGCAGCGGTTGCAGGTGTGGTGTCAGTCTCGCCGTCAACTCCTGAATCAACAGTTGGGTGAAGCGGTAGAGCCGGATGCTGTCATTCTCCTTCATGGCAGCCAAGTCTGGAATTATCCGGGCAAGAGGCGGTGCTCTGCAGTAATGAGGAAGTGACAAGGAAGAGTGAGTGCACTACCACAACAACTCATGTCTACTGAGCACATGTAAATCTGGCAATACACACATGCTACATAGGGAGTGAGGTATGTGCTACATGCCCAGGACACGTATGGATGCAAGGTGACACTCCTTCCAAGACCCAGCTACACACGGTGATTGAGAACCTCCCCATGCCACGCCATGGGAATGGCTGTGTCCCAGTGCAAGTGAACAGCCCGACGCAAGACAGGAGTGACATACACCCACACATCAGCAGAAGTGGGATGCCGATTGCAGAGACTGGTAGCGGAACACTGGAGCCACAGGTCACATGACATGACACTAGTCCAGCCCACACACCTTGCCATGAAGGTGCACATGTCATGACTCACCACACATTCCTTGTGAGGATGCTGACATGGCCTTGTCACGCTACTCCGTGTCCCATGCATACATGTGCACCTCACATCCGATAACACATGTGGCATGGTGTGCGGAACAGTGTGCAATGACAATCTACACACAGACACATGTTGGTTGCTGCAACTGCTGCAGCTTTTGAGGGTGCTACAACATCAACCTGATGTAAATCCCGGACACATATATGACATAGTCACATTGTGCACTGTGGGTAGTGACAAGTCATGTGTCATGACCCCTGTCCCGGGCATCATGGGACACTTCCGTGTGTTGTTGTCCGTGCCATTCCAGTGACGCTCACCCCAAGTGCGCAGTCCGACATGCACACATGTCAAAGGAGTCAAGGGCATGCCTGGCACACATAGCACCCTCACACAGTACACCTGTACACATCTCATCATACATCTGGTGCCTTCTCCACTCAGGAGGCATGTTCCACATCACAGCCTGTGACACCTGTGCCCCACACATGTAGTAATGCACAGACGATGCCTTGATGTCCATTCCTGGACAAGTATGTCCATCCATGGACAAGTATGTCCGCCCTATTCCTACCTGTGTGTCGCCTATCACCACAGTGATGTGTCAAAACCGCCGTACTGCTGCTAAGAGGGCCTGTGTATGTTCCCAAATCACTGTGGGAGTGCTGCCGTATGTGTACCCATCGTGATGGCGAGCGTACAGGCATTTGTACGGTCCGTAGCACTACGAGTACGCATACGCGTGCAGACCCATAGTGAACGGGCCGTACACACGCATGTACGCTCACTATCACTATGGGTCTGCACGTGTATGCGTACCCGTAGTGGTACGGGCCGTACACACGCATGTACGCTCACTATCACTATGGGTCTGCACGCGTATGCGTACCCGTAGTGGTACGGACCGTACACTCGCATGTACGCTCACTATCACTACGAGTACGCATACGCGTGCAGACCCATAGTGATAGTGAGCGTACATGCGTGTGTACGGTCCGTACCACTACGGGTACGCATACGCGTGCAGACCCATAGTGATAGTGAGCGTACATGCGTGTGTACGGTCCGTACCACTACGGGTACGCATACGCGTGCAGACCCATAGTGATAGTGAACGTAGGCATGCATGTACGGGCCGTTGCCATGCATTTGGGGTGCCCTAGGGCCCGGAAACGCACCGTACCTGTGTGTGATTCTCCAAATTACATAGGGGACAAATATTAAGGCCTACATGCATGCTGGTTGTCATGGAGACCAGGTTCAAATTTCGAAATTGTTCTGGAAGGTGCACAGCAGAAGTCAGTTGGAATTCTTCTACTTTGTTGCAATGTGTTTGTGGGGCTGACATCATGCAGGAGAATGAAACCGATAGAGAACCCACAGACTGCTAGGTTTGAAGGGATTGGTGGAAACATAGGATGCAAATGTGAGTGACCAATCACTCTGTACTCCTGTGCATGAGACTGGGCAGAAGGGCACATATAAGGCAGCCAGGTCCCATGAGGGAGTACTTGCCTGCACATCTTTGCATTTGTCGACCAAGCTGCTGCTACTGATTCCCTGGAACCATGTCAAGGGCTGTGGAGAGGACACAGCCATTCACCCTGGAGGAGAACATGGCTCTGCTGGATGTGATCCTCCCACAGTACCCCATGCTGTATGGGCGACCAGGGTATCAGGTGAGTGCATAGGCCACTGCCACAGACTGTCCCTATGTTGTGACTGTGACTTCAGGCATTGTGTCCTGGTGTGACACACATGCCATGTACTGTCGGGGGGTACCAGGGGGGGGTGCCTGATGTCTCCCAGCAGTGCCCTGAGACAGGCGGGGTGGGGGCCTATCACTAACCGCAGTGCCCTGAGACAGGAGGGGTGGGGGCCTATCACTGACAGCAGTGCCCTGAGACAGGAGGGGTGGGTGTGGAGTCCTCACAGCAGTGCCCTGAGACAGGAGGGGTGGGTGTGGAGTCCTCACAGCAGTGCCCTGAGACAGGAGGGGTGGTTGTGATGCACAGTGTGAGCCTTGATCATTGATTGTGACATTGCCATCATTCCACCTGTGTACCCACTATGGCACGTACTGCCTTTTCCCTCACCAGAGGATGATGTCCCCATGACAAAGGTGCAATGCGTTGGCTGCATGACATGCCTTGTTGTAACCAGCTAATTTGTTCTCATATGTCTCTCTGTGACATGTGGCTGGTGTATTGATGTGGTGTCACTTGTTCTTCCTCACAGGTAGGCGCCACTGCCAAGGAGCAGATCTGGCTGACCGCCGTCAGTGCCGTGAGGCGTGTGGATGGTCGGAGGCGGAGCCTGTCCCAGGTGAGGAAACGCTGGCAGGATATCCGGTGCTGGACGCGGAGGATTGCACGGCTCCTGCTGGGGGACTCACCTGACAGCCACAAGAACCGCGGCCGCCGCCGTCTGAGCCACCTCCACAGGCGTGTGCTGCCGGTGGTCTTTCCAGACCTGGAGAGGCGCTTACAGGCGATGCAGCAGCCGGAAGGGGGGAGGTACATGTGCGTTTGTTGTGTGTCGCCGGCATTTGTAAGGGCACAGTGGCATGAATTCACTGGCAGGGTTTAAGGGTGCTGTGCAGATCCAGTTTGCCCCAGTATAGCGCTGCGCCCCTGCCACCCTTCCCCTCCTTGCAATGTGTTCCCTGGTCTGTGTGTAGTCACTCCTTCACAAGGTAATGTAGGCTGGCGCTTTGTCCACGAGAACAATGACAGTAGCATCATGTGTGGGGGTGGTGTGTAACAGGTTGTGGGACCTTGCCTGTGCACTGTCAAGTTCACTGCATGTGGGTTCCATGTCAGTTGGCACTGATGCTGACTCCAGACATGGGAGTTGGTCTCTCATGTGTCATGCCTCACAGCGCGCATGTCCTATGTAGTGGCCTGTGACATGATGTGCATGAGTGTGCGATACGCATAGTGCAGGGATGGTGACGTGTGTAGCAGTCATTACCATTCAGTAGCATGTAGTTGCGTGCCCACTACTGTCCCCTGGGGCACCTTATCCTCAGTGTTGTTTGTGTCATCATCAACGTGGACACTCTCACTGTCTACAGCGTAGGTTGTGCTCTGTGCCATTGTCCCCTGTCACCATGTATATAGACGTGCTATTATGTACAGGTGTCCACTGTGCAGCCTGACCTGATTGTCCTTCTTCATACTCACAGTTGCCAGTGCCTGTGTGTCTTGTTATACTCATCTGAGGATGTGCACTGGTACCTCATTATTTGTACAGGCGCACCTTGGCTGTTTGGCGTCCAATCTTGCTTTTTGCCTGCCCCTGTGTTTATCACCCAGACTCTGAGATGTTGGTGCCACCTGTGTCTCAACAATTTGCCTCGTGTGGGGGTTTGTTGGGGCGGGCAATGCCTATGTGTCAAATCCGGATTTCTACTTGCTGGGTCTGGCCAGTGTGTGATGTTACTGGACACACACGCAAGGTGCAGTGACCGAGTCATGTTGGGCATGTTTTCAGCATTACCTATGCAGCATGTGTCTCAAGTTCATGGATATGGTCCCTGGTCATCGGTATTTTCGCCAATGCTGTGTGGTGCAGATGCAGTGCTGGATTGTCCCCAGGGCCTGGGTGCTATGTCAGACTCCGTTTCCTGTCTTTAGCTATTGTCTCGTGCTCTCCATGGTATTTCAGTGGCATGGTGGCTCAACCAACTGTGTGTTTCATGCCCTACATGGGTACCTTGTTTTGAAGATGTTAGGGATCTTCCTTTTCAGGCTATGCAATGTTACCTATGTCGATTGGACTCATGTGACTGATGTGTACAGCTGTCTGATTAATTTCTGTCTCTCCACCCTGCCCACAGCATCGTCGGGGGACACAGAGGGAGACATGGACACAGGCAAGGCGGAGGGACCGAGCACCAGTGCCAGCCGTGACATCGGGGCTGGTACATCGAGTGGGACAGAGGTGGAGGATAGTGCTGCCGAGGACCTGTCGACTGGCACGTCAGAATACGAAGCTGACAGGTCCGAGGAGGAGTTCTCCGAGTGGGCGGTGGCTGCACCAGCAGCTGACAGCGGAACAACACCTTGCACCGCCCCCTCAGATCCCATCAGCCGCCTCCCACTTGCTCGTGTCCCTTCCCAGCGTGCCCGGTCACCGCATGTCTCCTTCCTGCCAGGCACCGCACCCCCTGCCCCTGTCTCCACTGCTGCCGCCAATGCTGAGTCTGTGGACATCCAGCGGCAACTGCAGATTGGTCAGACTGCGATCCTTAATGTCCTCCATGCCCACGAGAAAACCCTCACCAACATCGAGGCTTTCTTGGAGGGCATTCATTCATCGCAGGCTGACCAACGCAACTTGCTGAGGTCCATAGACTCCACACTGACTGCAGCAGTGGGTCTCCTGCAGCGCGACCTCCCCCCACCTACCCCTGCCCCATCCACACTTCCCACTTCCATGCCTGTCCCACGTACACCCAGACGTCGGCATGCACCCACCACAACAGACACAGGCACCACACCAGCAGGGAAGGTCCACCGCACTCCTCCTGACACGCACACACAGGGTGAGATAGGCACACCCACTGGGTCTGGGGGTAAACGTGTGACACGCAGCCATAGTGGGAGTCCGCATTCCACACAATCCACTCCCTCCAAATCCCCTCCCCTCAGCTCTCCTGGCCACATCTCCCCCAAGGACTCCTTCATGGCCGCTCTGTCCCTGAGCCCCACAGTTCCACCACCACGCAAGCGGTCAAGGAAGTCCTCGGTCAGGGTGGTTGAGTCTCCCCCCCTGTCTCCACCCTCCCCAGGTGGCGCTGCAACCCATCCCTCTGACCCCCCCCCCTCCTTGGGGCCTGAGGTCACTTCGGGTGCAGGGGACTCCCTGGAGGACCTTGCTAAGGTGTGTAGTGCCATCCTGGCCTCCGCCTTTGGCCATGACACACCCCCTGTGGTTGAGTCCTCCATCCCTGCACCCACAACGCCGCCCCTTTGCCCTGATGTCCCTGCGGTGCCTGTTGCTTCCCCCCCCCCCTGATGCCCTCACCAGTATGGAAGACGATGCCATTTGACTGTGCAGGCAAGGTAGGGGACACACATCCCACTGTGTCCCCCATCCAGCTGGGAATCATTGACTGCCCTATGGCCTTTGTAAAAATTGAACTGCCTGCGATCCACGGACATTGTGCTCATGCTGAATAAAGCTTAATTTTGTTTTCATTATCACACTCCTGCTATGGTGGTATTGGTGTTGGTGGGGCTGCTACATTGTTTTGGGTGGTGTTTAAGGCTTTGGGTGTGTGGGATTTGTAGTAGTGTTCTGCTCATTGGGGCGACCCTGGGATCTGTGTGCCATCACAAGGTGTTGGCTAACTTCCTTAGGTCATGTCAGCAGTTACTGCATGGTTCAATTGTCCCAGGGTGTATTCCTTCCTCTGTGTACCCAGATTTCTTCCCTGCAGGGTGTTCCCAATGTTTAGCGCAGAGCTGTGTGTACATGAGCTGTGTGTGTGACGGAGCCCTTCTACTTTGGCCATGCATGCATGGCCATGTCTCCACCTGCAACAATCGTGGCATCCTTGGTGTTCACTGTACTTGTGTGTGGAGTCTGTTGACATGAGTTCATGGGGACATGTTCCCTTGTAGGCAGTATGGATGTGGGTAATTCCGGCCTCACACACATGTGTTACACCCCTCCTGTCTCAGGGCACTGCTGGGAGGACTCCACACCCACCCCTCCTGTCTCAGGGCACTGCTGGGAGGATTCTGCACACACCCCTCCTGTCTCAGGGCACTGCTGAAAGTGATAGGCCCCCACCCCTCCTGTCTCAGGGCACTGCTGTTAGTGATAGGGCCCCACCCCTCCTGTCTCAGGGCACTGCTGGGAGGACTCTGCACACACCCCTCCTGTCTCAGGGCACTGCTGGGAGGACTCCACACCCACCCCTCCTGTCTCAGGGCACTGCTGGGAGGACTCCACACCCACCCCTCCTGTCTCTGGGCACTGCTGTTAGTGATAGGGCCCCACCCCTCCTGTCTCAGGGCACTGCTGGGAGGACTCTGCACACACCCCTCCTGTCTCAGGGCACTGCTGGGAGGACTCCACACCCACCCCTCCTGTCTCAGGGCACTGCTGGGAGGACTCCACACCCACCCCTCCTGTCTCTGGGCACTGCTGTTAGTGATAGGGCCCCACCCCTCCTGTCTCAGGGCACTGCTGGGAGGACTCTGCACACACCCCTCCTGTCTCAGGGCACTGCTGGGAGGACTCCACACCCACCCCTCCTGTCTCAGGGCACTGCTGGGAGGACTCCACACCCACCCCTCCTGTCTCTGGGCACTGCTGTTAGTGATAGGGCCCCACCCCTCCTGTCTCAGGGCACTGCTGGGAGGACTCTGCACATACCACTCCTGTCTCAGGGCACTGCTGGGAGGACTCTGCACACACCCCTCCTGTCTCAGGGCACTGCTGGGAGGACTCCACACCCACCCCTCCTGTCTCAGGACACTGCTGGGAGGACTCCACACCCACCCCTCCTGTCTCAGGGCACTGCTGTTAGTGATAGGGCCCCACCCCTCCTGTCTCAGGGCACTGCTGGGAGGACTCCACACCCACCCCTCCTGTCTCAGGGCACTGCTGGGAGGATTCTGCACACACCCCTCCTGTCTCAGGGCACTGCTGGAAGTAATAGGCCCCCACCCCTCCTGTCTCAGGGCACTGCTGTGAGTGATAGGGCCCCACCCCTCCTGTCTCAGGGCACTGCTGGGAGGATTCTGCACACACCCCTCCTGTCTCTGGGCACAGCTGGGTGGACTCTGCACACACACCTCCTATTTCTGGATATGTACGCTTGGAACATACACGGTGTGGGTGCGCTCCATGCATTCGAGGTGAGGGTACGGGTCGTACTTACACTGTTGGGGTGGGGGTACGGTGCGTGAGTCCGCGGTTGGGGGTACGGGTCGTACTTACACTGGTGGGGGTGGGGGTACGGTCCGTACGTCCGCGGGTGAGGGTTCGAGTAGTACTTACACTGTTGGGGTGGGGGGTACGCTCCATGCATACGCGGGTGGGGGTACGGGTCGTACTTACACTGTTGGGGTGGGGGTATGCTCCGTACGTCCGCGGGTGAGGGTTCGAGTCGTACTTACACTGTTGGGGTGGGGGGTACGCTCCATGCATACGCGGGTGAGGGTACGGGTCGTACTTACACTGTTGGGGTGGGGGTACGGTCCGTGAGTCCGCGGGTGGGGGTAGGAGTCGTACTTACACTGGTGGGGGTGGGGGTACGGTCCGTACGTCCGCGGGTGGGGGTACGGGTCGTACTTACACTGTTGGGGTGGGGGTACGCTCCATGCATACGCGGGTGAGGGTACGGGTCGTACTTACACTGTTGGGGTGGGGGGTACGCTCCTTGCATACGCGGGTGAGGGTTCGAGTCGTACTTACACTGGTGTGGTGGGGGTACGGTCCGTGAGTCCGCGGGTGGGGGTAGGAGTCGTACTTACACTGGTGGGGGTACGGTCCGTAGGTCCGCGGGTGAGGGTTCGAGTCGTACTTACACTGTTGGCATGGGGGGTACGCTCCATGCATACGGGGTGGGGGTAGGGTCCGTACATATCCGTCCCCACGCTATGTGATGCTTGTGCGGGCCGTACCCAGGCCTTTGCCCCGTGGGTAAGATCCGTCCCGCCATTGTTGGGGTGACGTGTGTGTGGGCATGGTACGACTCGTACCCACGCTCTTCAGGCGTGGGTACGGGACGTACCTGTCTGGTTGTGTTGCCGGTTCGCGTGGTGACGGACTTCCGTTGTGGCGGTCGCTGGCTTATCAGGACACGCCCCCACCCCCTCGTGGTGACCAGGGCATGGGAGTCAGGTATGTCCAGGCCATGTGTGGTGTGTGACTTATGTGGTTGTTTTGTGGCCTGCCCTGGTCGTGCCACCCCCACCCCACCCCACTTTCCCCCCTCCCTTAGTTATTCTGACCTTCTGCGGCGTCTGCGTCGTAACCTGTAGAGGAGGTGTACTGCTATGAGGGCAGGGATGACTCGTAGGTTCGGGTCCATGTCTGTCCGTCGCGTACTGGTACTCCAATCGCGTCGTCCTGTCGCGTACGGGTCCTCCTTGCTCGCGTCGTCCTGTCGCGTACGGGTCCTCCTTGGTGGCGTCGTCCTGTGTGTCCGTCACGTACTGGTCCTCCTTGTTCGCGTCGTCGTCTGTCCGTCGCGTACTGGTGGTCCTTGTTCGCGTCGTCCTGATTTCCCGGCAGTTTTTGGCTGCCGCAAAATATTCACCGTGCGGGGTGACGTCGGTGCGAATCGTGATTCCTGGGTCGTGAATGGCTGGCTGCGAGCGTCCCGACGTCAGGTCGGCGCTTTCCCGGATCGCATTGGTAGGTGTTTTTTTGTTCGGTCGGGCTTTTTTACGAATCGTACGGTAATGGTGTACCCGTGCGATTCGTAATTCCTTGTTTGTAAAAATTGACGACCGGGTACGCGTCGGGCGGAGATTGTGCTCCGTCCGACGGTTCGTACCCGGTTTTTGCCGGATCGTGATCGGCACCTCGGTCTCTGTGCGAGTCGGTCTGGTTTTACATGCATTGCATCGTACTGCGCTAATCGTACATCGTGGGTACAGGTGAGTCGAGTTAATTCCGTGTTCGTGTCGGTCGGTGAAAATCGCGTCGGTTTTCCGGCCGGATCACTATTTTCCCTCCTGCTCGGTCGTTCGTCTTGTATTCCGTACGTGTCGGTTGTAATTCACTCATGTTGCATCGTACTGCACGGGTCGTACGGCGCTGGTCCGTGTCGGTCGGTATTCGGTCCGGGTCCGTGTCGGTCGGTTCGTTTTCCGTCTGGAATCGGAATCGGCCCCTAAAATGTACAAATCTCCCTCCAATAAATGAAACAGTAGTCAAAGAGAAAAATTACACATAGAAAATATTTACTGCACCCATTCCAGCAAATACAACACAAGAGAAACTGTTAAAGAGCAGAGGGGTAAAATGGAATATTCCCACTACAGTCAGTGCAACAGTAGGGAAAGTGTGGGATTGCGGAGGGGTAAAAATTACAATTCCCACTCCAATGAGTGCAACAGTAGGGAAAATGTTGGATAGCGGAGGGGTAAAAATTACTATTCCCACTCCAATGAGTACAAAAGTAGGGAAAGTGTTTTATAGCGAAGGGGTAAACATTACTATTTCAACTTCAATTAGTACAACAGTAGGTAAAGTGTTGGATTGCGGAGGGGTAAAAATTACTATTCCCACTCCAGTGTGCACAAAATAGGGAAAGTGTTGGATAGCGGAGGGGTAAAAATTACTATTCCCACTTCAGTGAGTGCAACAGTAGGGAAAGTGTTGGCTAGCGGAGGGATAACATTTACTATTCCCACTCGAGTCAGTGCAACAGTAGTGAAAATGTTGGATAGCGGACGGGTAAAAATTACTATTCATACTCCAGTGAGTGCAACAGTAGGGAAAGTGTTGGATAGCAGAGGGATACAATATTCTATTCCCACTCCAGTCAGTACATCAATAGGGAAAGTGTTGGATTGCAGAGGGGTAAAATTTACTATTCCCACTGTAGCCAGTTCAAAATTAAAAACAAAACAAAATATCATCAACAAAATAAAATGAATATTGTTTTAAAAAGTAAAAATAAATATATAAATATGTTAAAAATTTAAATTACAATATATGTAATATTAAAAATAAAAAATAAAACATATAATGTTAAATACATATCACAAATATTTTCAAATATTACATTAAATAAAATAAAAAAATTATTTTCAAATAGATAAATATTTTTATTTGAAAATATTTATTCATAAAAACATTAATTATTACATAAATTTAGTTAACTTATTTCCCAGCATATAGCACCACACAACTCACAACCCGCAACTAAAATTAAAGAAAGTATTTGCATAATTAACATAATTAATTATCAATTAAACAAAAACTATTAATAAAGAAAAATTAAAACACAAACAAAATCATTTTCTTCCCACCATTTACCCCTATAATCCCCACAACCCACACACAATTTTTTTTTAATCAATTATCACAATTAATTACTAGTCAATAACTTTATTTCGGTCATTGCGGCCATAAAAGTGTCACATGCATACAAATTAATTACAAATTCATTCATTAATATTAGTTATCAATAAATTCATTTAAAAAAAATTACTCCGCACCCTTTACCCCTAAAAACTCCACAACTTCACAACTTCACAACTAAAATGAATTACACAATTTCCATATTTAATTGTCAATTAACTAATTAATATTAATTAACAACTATTATTAATACAGCGAAAATAAATAACTTCCCATTTTTTACCCCTATAAACCCAAAACCCACACTCCCAAAAATATTATCAAACAATTTCCAAAATATATTTGCAATTATTTTTTATTATTAATTATCAACTAATTATTACTTAATTAAACATAAATTACTTCCCACACTTTACCCCTATAAGCCCCACAACCTGCACCTAAAATTAATTACACATTACCATAATTAATTATCACCCACACATAAACATTACCTCTAAAAATTAAAAACACAATTAACATTATAAAATCTCAATTAAATAAATAATAATAAATAGGAAATATTCATTAAATGTATAATTAAATTACTTCCCACCCTATTCCCCTATAAACCCACAACCCAGTATGGAACAAAAAAAACGCTAAATGCAATTAAAATAAAATGAATAATTACTAAAAATGTAACACATATATTAGAAGGTCAAGAACAAGGAACCCCTGCTACTAATGTAGGTTCCTAGGGCAGGGAAAACACAATTATTGAGGAAAAAACCCCTAGGCAACAATCTGTCTGCACAATATGTGAGACCTAGTTAAACACAAGCAATCAGTGAAAAATATTTTATTATTACAAATTCATTTAAAATGAGCATTGTAGGTTTTTCAATAATTCCATGGAACACATGTTCACAGTAAAAAAAATATTATATGATGAAGTGGCTAAATGTTTAATGATGGATCTTCTTAATATAAAAAGATATTTGGAAGATACATCATTAAACATTTAGCCACTTCATCATATAATAACTTTTTGATTTATTGTGTCTTTTGATTCTCCTTTGTCATTTGTAATTTTTGTACAGTTATAAACAGTTTATTTGAAGATGGATTATCTTATAGAATATTTTATACAGGAGATATGCACATGTTTGTTGATTGTACTCATTTTTGTTTATTTTGTTGGTTATACTGTGATGTTATTGTTATATACATGTGTTCTATGGAATTAGTGAAAAACCTACCGTGGTCATTTTAAATGAATTTGTATTCATACATTTTTTTTTTACTGATTTGGATTGTACACTAAGGGGTTGATTCCGATCCGGGTCGGAAAGCAATCCGACCGAGCCGGAGTCCGGCAGTCCGACCGAGCGAGTACGATGCGGCCGTATGCTGCCGAACTCGGTTCGGTCGGACTCCCATAGAAGTCAATGGGAGCCGGTCATACGACGCGTACATGGGCTCCCATTGACTGAATGGGTACATCTCGCACAAGAGTGCCACCAACAGTGTGTACGCGTCGGTGCCATCCGCACCGTACATGCCTGTGTTGGGGAGACCACTGGGTCTCCCCCTGTGTCCGAGTCATAGGGCTGCGGGTGACAGGGGTCCGACACGGACCCCCAAAGGCAACCACCTGAACCATTTGCGAGCCGAACACTCCCGCTCGCACAGGCTGTCCGACGCGTGCATCGTACTAGCTCGGTCCTGAATTGCATCCGTTGCACGCCACGGTTAGCTTACGACCGAGACGTACGGAGCGCTTCGGACCCGGAAACGACTCGGTCGGTGAAGTTCATTTAGCTCGCATCGTACTTGCTCGCTCGTACAGCTGTACGAGTCGGCCAGGAAACACGCGTATGGCTCGTAGTTTTTCTGGCCGGCTCACGTTCGTTACCCTTCCGACCCGGATCAGAATCGGCCCCGGAGTCTATAAATATCGATATTTGTGTAAATCAACATTTCCAACTCAACATTTTGACTGAATACCATTACCTCCATTGAGTAGTCTGATTTGCAGATTATAAAATATAAACTTTATATCCCATTTTAGTCTACCTTTCTCCCGACAACGAAGAAAAAATATTTAGATTTATCCCAAGACCAGGGCAAGAAGAGGCAAATAACTATTAAATGTCTCTCAAGTGCGTTAATCAAACATTTACTAGGAGACTCTAAATATCCAACCAACTATTGAAATTCATCGAAGAGAACTCCATCCTTGACCCCTCCCAATCTGGATTCCGCAGCAAACACAGCACCTAGACCGCCTTACTTACCGCTACGGATGACATCCGTACGCTCCTCAACCCAGTACACACCACCGCCCTGATCCTGCTCGACCTCTCTGCAGCCTTCTACACCGTCTCCCACTGCACTCTCACCGCCAGACTCCACGACGCCCACTTTTAGGGAACTGCCCTAGACTGACTCTGCTCCTTCCTCACCGGAAGAACCCAAAGAATCAGACTTCATCCCTTTCTCTCCTAACCCACAGAGATAATTTGCGGAGAACCCCAAGGATCATCGCTCAGCACCACGCTCTTCAACATCTACATGGCCCCCCTCGCCATCGTCAGACAGCATGGACTCAGCATAGTATCCTACACCAATGACACCCAGTTCATCCTCTCCCTCACTAAGGACCCCCTCACCACCAGACTCCTCTTCCAGGAAAGAGTGAAGGACGTCGCATCCTGGATGAGCAGCAGCTGCCTGAATCTCAGCTCGTAGAAGACAGAAGTCCTCGCCCTCTGACTCTCCCCCTCTGCATGGGACAGCACTTGGTGGCCCACTGCCCTCGGCAGCACCCCCACCCCCACGGACCACGCCCGGAACCTCAGCATCATACTCGACTCCTCCCTCTCCATGACCCGACAGATCAACACCATCACCTCCACCTGCTTCAACACCCTCCGCATCCTTTGCAAGACCTTCATGGGTCCCCCCTAATCAAGAAAAACCGTCAACCACACACTCATAACCAGCAGATTGGACTACAGAAAGGCCCTCTATGCCGGGATAAACAAATCTCTGCTCCGCAAGCTCCAGACCATACAGGTCAGTGCAACCAGATTCATCCTTGGCATCCCTCGACACGAACACATCACCCCACACCTGCGAGACCTCCACTGGCTCCCCATTTAGAAGGGAGTAACATTCAAAATACTCACCCATGCATACAAATGCCTCTACAACACCGGACCCCAATATCACAATGAAAGAATCCCCTTCCACTTACCCAAGAGAAACCTCCGATCCGCTGACCTCGCCCTTGCCGAAACACTGCGCATTCGTAGAGCCAGAACAGGTAGAAGAGCCTTCTCATACATCGTCACAAAGACCTAGAATGAGCTCCTGATCACCATCAGACGCGCCCCCACTCTCCACATCTTTAGGAAGACCCTCAAGACCTGGCTCTTCGACTGACCGGAGCTGCTCCCACCCCCCAACGCCTTGAGACCCTTACGGGTGAGTAGTGTGCTTCACAATTCCTTGATTGATTGATTGATTGTTTATGTGGCTGGGGAGTATCATCAATATGCCCACAGTGGCAAGTCTTTTACTCTTTTATTTTTTAGCTATGTTTTATTTGAGCTATTTTGCTTTTTCTGCAGTGCGCCTCTGGTATTAAATTGCCACTCAAGGCTAAATAGGCAACAGAGTGGCAAGACGAAGACGAGCCATCAAGAAAAGCTCACTATATCACTATACAATAATGCAGGGGTGTGATGATGGCTCCTCTCTAATGTGGTAGGTAGCTAGACAAGGCAGCGAAGATCACCAGCATAAATGGAGATCCAAACAAAGGACATGCTGTTTCCGAGATGAGGGCCCAGAATTTATGCGGTCCAGTACTGAACGTCTACTCAGAAGTATTCTCAAAAGCGCCATTTTGAAATAGAATGGTGATGTTATACATAAAAGGAAGATGTCATACTGATGACAGACAGTCATAAATAAAGTACAGAGATATTCAGTTTCTGAAGATTCAACTGGAGATATTAAAGTGTTCATTACTGGTTGACCGTAATGGGGTCACCGTCTTAGCCACCTGCATTCACTCACATTTTCTGGTCGCGCAAAGGCAGCGCTTGCGCTGTCTCTTCGACACGTGTTATGTTCGTGATATGTGCTTTAAGCTATGCCTATTGCCCTCAAAGTTTTCAATTTGCTCCTTTAACTGTCTTTTGTAAATGCTTTTCTTTCATTGGTTAATTTGTTCACAAGTTCCTTCTTAGTCCCTCTCTTTCAACTGATGTAATCTCCCTTAAGGACTGGTCCTATTATATGTAATCTTACTTGAAATGTTTTATTTACAGTTTATTGGCACTATTTTGTTAATTACTTTTTTTGGGTTGCATGGCGCATGTGCAAGCTGCTCGTGTTACACCGTCTGTGTTGGTACACCTCCCACTCTGTTTGTTCCACCCTCTCCCCATCTCTCTCCCGCCCTGGTTTCACGACCTCCCAGTCCCCGCACAGCGTTGCTTCCAGTCTTGTCGCGTTTCATGCACAAAATTCAGATATCATGAAGTTGACTCTGGAAAATGGAAGAGCATCCACAGTTAGACATATTTTGGTTCTTGGGGGTAACTGCCCCTCCCCTCTCCACATCCCATTCTTCTTATTCGTGCTCCCCCACCCTCCTCCTTAAACTACCACTTATTTGGAGAAATTTCATACTATAGCCATGGCATTTTCCTCCTCTTTAGACTGTTCCAAGATTAAGGACTCTCTTTAGCCATTCACCTTGGGAGATACTATGTTCACTTCTGGACTCTTTAAATAATATTCCCCCTTGGGAAATAGTTAGCACACTAAGACAATACTTTTTGACCTTTTTTATCAAATATAATGCCGCCAATATGTGATATTCAATAATACATTAATATTTTTGACACTATAATACTTTCGCCAGAATATGGAATTACTTTTTTCCTTTATGATTATGCTACATACTTATCACCTATTCTAATATGGTGGCCCATGTTGAACACACCGCCAATGGGCCACACAACTGCCTCCAACGGCAATCAAATGAGGCCATGACTGATATGACTGCCCGGACCGGCCGAGTGAGGGGTAGGACAGACGCCGACTTGCTTCCAGTGGTACTGACACTACACCTTAGTGTCTACACCGGCCGGTACTGTTGCCGTCCATCGCTGACCCTAATGGGGTTGATTTTAGATCAACAGGTACCACTTTTTTGGGTGCTGTAAGGGTGGTCATTTCCTCACTACACCCTGTTACTGACCACCACCAAAAAGTGTAGGTAGATCCTAGTTGGTCCTGAAGAATTGCCATCAAAATGATATAATGGCAAGAAACATGTTGCCTGATATCACTAGCGTACAACCTCACATCCTAGAGTGAAGATACGCGCTTTGTTTATTTTAATTAGGGGAGTGGCCATATTTCATTAAAATTGTCTTGAATTGACCACCTCTTCCTATTTTAATTCACATCCCTCTACACATCACAATCCCCTACACTGATCTAGAGCCCTCACACACACTACACCCAGCGGCATACGGAATAAAGATCTCTGCCAAGAAGGCCCCATCATGGGCGCCGATCGGGTATTGCAGCGCCGACCCGAAAAGGAGCAGACCCGATGATGAAGCATGACACCTAGCTGGCTGGGTGTGTGAAGGTCTTTTTCCGAAAAGGAGAACTTTCTCCTGATTTCCAACTCCATGTGAAGCGCTTGATCTTACACAACAACCTGCTTTGAGCCCTAGGAACTGCATACCAGTATTGTAGTGATATAAACGTTACGCTTACATTGTTGGTGCATACTCACCTTTGGGATTTAACACAGGACTGGACAAGACCCGCTCATAATATGCAGAACCTGTGAGTACTTGATCATCTACATTTGCCACTTTGACCCATAACTTTCTCTAGGAGGCAATTTTAGAAGGCTTTAACTATATATTATATCATAGGCTGCGCCATAACACCATGTGCCAGGTTTTAATTGTCCGATGTTCACATGGCTTTCTAAAGTAATAGACAACCTTTAATTATAAGTGTGCAGCTGTTTCTGTTACTTTAATTTTGTTGGAAGATGAGGAAAACTCATTGTGCTGCCAGCACGCACGTGGTGCAGCCTACGCACCGTCAGAAGTTCCTCATAGATGATGATGAAGACCCTTCACCTATGCATTAACGGTGGACAGAGCACAGTCCTCACTGCCCCTATGATGTATATATGTCATGATAAATATAGATAGATAGATAGATAGATAGATAGATAGATAGATAGATAGATAGATAGATAGATAGATAGATAGATAGATAGATAGATAGATAGATAGATAGATAGATAGATAGATAGATAGATAGATAGATAGATAGATAGATAGATAGATAGATAGATAGATAGATAGATAGATAGATAGATAGATAGATAGATAGATAGATAGATAGATAGATAGATAGATAGATAGATAGATAGATAGATAGATAGATAGATAGATAGCCTAGAAACCCTGGCAGTGAAGGCGTTAATAGCAATTTATATCACAAAGACTGAATCAAGCCAGGGTGTGGCAACCAGAAAGTGACAGAGGAAAATGGGTTCTTATTGAACATTGATGCGGCAGTGACTTCTCTGATGAGTACAGTAAATGTCACTGCTTTACAAGAAACTGCGAGGTCAGTGCGTACACCAACTGGGTACAAGGGAACTCAGTGCCGATGGGGTTTGTAGCGTTTACTGGGCCCATTATGATAATGATAAGCTTTAAGTTGGTTTGAAAAATTCCCTCCTCATTTCAGCACTCCACGTATGAGGCACAGGATTTAAGGGTTTTCTAATAGGGACAGCAGAAAAGACTAGATCAGATTTGGAATAAAAATATTGAAATTGTCCTTTGCAGTAAAACAAACTATTTAGTACAGTGTAAGAAATTCCAGAAGTAGTTTTAGCCTTTTCTAAATACACATGATGAGGCAAGTTTAGAATTATAAGAAATGTGACAAGAATAATAGAAAATGTAGCAAGTACACATGTAGATACACATTTGCGTTTCAACAATACCGGATTTGGATGCATGGCTTCTTTACAATCAGACTTCACAACTTTGTTAAACTTTTAAACTAGACGTCAGCAGCGTGGTAGAACAAAAGTAGATCAGAACTTGTTTAGATCGCCTTTAACTTTTCTTCATCACATTCGTATTCTCGTTTAGCCTTTTTTGTTCAGTTCACAAATTAGTATTGATTCTTTCTGTTTGCAAAGTCAATTTTGAGCACCACGGTCTCTCAAGACGCATTATAGGAGCTTGAGTTGTTAAACAAAAAGGTGTGATATGCTTTTTCCCAATCAGTTGATGCCAAGTAAGTCCACTCTGGTGCAGCTCATTTGTGACTTGGCATCCATGCTCTTTTGGACCTTCTCAGTGACAGTCCTGCTCCATCAGTGTGGCTTTGTTCCGAATGACTAGAAGCTTCTACAATAGTTTGTGGTACTCGGTGTTCAGTTAGAATTTGTCTCAATCTGTCTGTTCTTCTGGGCCAACAGTCTTCATTTACTAATCGCGATTCAGATGCATTGTTCCCTTTGTTCAGGTCAAAATCTCGCCTAGTCAACTCTTCCTTCTCGTGACGCTTCTGTACATACAAGAGCTGACTCTCTCGGACCCTCCTCTGGACCAGTGCTAAGAGTCCCAGTAGCTGGAGCTCCTGCTACAGTTTGGCTAACCTGAGACGGCTGTCTCACTGTAACCACCAACACATCCGAAATAGGCACTGTATCTTCAAAGGGACATAGGACTTAGCGAGTGTGGACAGAGTGCACCCAATTTAGAAGCGTGACACATTTGACAGCAGTTGTGGTTACCAGGATCAGTTGGAATGGCCCACGCCAATGAGGTCCCAAGCTTGATTTGCGTACATGCTTCTTCACCACGACCCAGTCACTGTCGCTGGAGTCAAGGCACTGCTCTTGTTGAGGCAAAGTTGCAGCTTCGGATTTACAAATGAGGTCTACGATACAATACAGCACTTATCTATGTCTCGGGAGCATTGTCAGCTTATGGTGCGAAGATCAAGGAAACAAGACCCCTTGGTTTCCTAAAGGAGTGAAAGAAACTTTCACAGCAAACAGTTACACAAAAGATTTGATCCGCACACAATGAAAAGTAAAAAAGCAATTCCACCAGGTTGTCGTAATTTATATATTCCTTTATTCTTTGAGTTATAATTTCTTTCTTCACAGTAGCCAACGCGTTTCGTCCTATTTAAGGGCTTCTTCAGGGCTCATCAGTTCTCTTTTGGGTAGTTTGCAGTTTCGTCTTGCTTTCGTCCCCTCTACCTCGTATTATTCTTTCTGTATATTCGTTCAAAAATCTGTAACTACGTAAATGTTTTTATAAATACGGTCCTTCAATAGGCTCAAGTCATGGTTGACTCACGAATCGTAAAATCCGTCCTGGGTAAGCTGTCCCTCTGTCCGTATATAACGCTGTCAAGCCGACAACCTGGTGGAATTGCTTTTTTACTTTTCATTGTGTGCGGATCAAATCTTTTGTGTAAAAGTTACAGCTTCCCCAACCTTGTGAGACACAGAATGTATCCTGCAGCCAGTCCTTTAAAATAATCGAGCACCAGATCATCTGTCATATTGACCAATTGATTTGCGTGAACTGCAGGCTGTCTCTTAGCCCACCTGTGACAGGACAAACCACGAGAAAAGGCGGCAGGTTGGTAGCAAAGAGGGTTTTATTATTAGTTTGCCTAGTGCCACTGGGTTCTCTGGTGGATAAGGTCCTAAGGCTCGGCTCCGGTTTCTTCTTCTTTCCGGCTCACTCTTTGTCTCTTCGTTTGGGCGCATCGGCTCTTCGCTTGTCCTCACATGGGTCGGCTTTCCCTCGGTGAAAAAAGAAAAGGAAAGGTAATCAGTTATCAGGCTGCCCTGTAGAATATTAGTTCTGTCACTAATATTCCCGGGTAGTAGGGTTACGGGGCAGCCAGAGGTCACTGAACTGCCTTCAAAGGCAGTCAGACAATAAAGAGGTGGGAGAAAGTAAAGTAAAACACAAAATAGGGTATACGGCCCAGAATCAGGGCTTCCCTCTAAGCAAAGGGAACCTCAGTCCTCTCTCCAAGACCCCGTACGAGCGCCATCACAGCCCCGTGAGAAACACGTGTGTGAAAAACCACCTGCCCACTAATTGGCCGGTTGTTCGGGTCACTTGCCTGAGGCTGTGGCTCCATGACAGAGCCACGGCTGCCTCGCCCGGAGTGCCTTCCCCTGGGATAGCCAAGACCGCTGGTCCGCTACGCACCTCCTCGCTCTGGTCCGGTATCTGCACTCCGCACTCTTCTCTGCCGGGCTTCCCTCTCTCCCTCTGCGCTTCTTCTCCTCGACCGCCGAATGCCTCCTTCTCTTCACCAAGCGACCCTTTACGTACTTCTGGGTTTGGCTGAGGTCCTGGGCTCCACCCCACCGCAGATGCCGAACACACCTTTGCGGTACCCCCGGGGCACCTGTAGTCCTCCTCCAATGGCACCCTTTCACACCGCTCCATGATACTTTCATGAGGAGACAGTCCCATTCTTATGTCAGTGGTACTTCTCAAATTCATCACCATAAGAGGCAAAGTGTCAGGCCATTTTAGAGATGTTAAAACACACAGCTTTGCCAACCTGGAATTTAATGTTCCATTAACTTGCACCACTATACCAGTGGCTTCTGGACGGTAAGCATAATGTAACTTCTGATCAATCTGTAATGCTGCACAAAACATATTTAAGACCTCATTA
Source organism: Triturus cristatus (assembly GCF_964204655.1). NCBI lineage: Eukaryota > Metazoa > Chordata > Amphibia > Caudata > Salamandridae > Triturus > Triturus cristatus. The sequence continues at coordinate 723,731,749 of NC_140591.1, forward strand.
TTGAAGTGTGCCCCTTGGACTGATTCCAAAGAAGTCAGAATCCTAATGCAGTATGAGCTCTCTCAAAAGTAGCTCAGCCACAGTTAAGCTAGCATTCCTTCCTATGGGGTTAGCCTCTACCCAGGGAGAAAATGCATACAATCACAGGAATGTATCCCAGACCCTTGCAAGGAGGCATCTCAATGAAATTGAGTTGCATCCTGTTAAATTGTCCTCCAGATCTTCCAACATCATTGTAATAGTTGTTCTATTGTTGTTGACACACTATGCACTGGTGACACAATGCCTCTGTTAAAGCTCTGAATCGTGGGTTAAACCATGTCTGGTGAAAGAGGTGCATCACAGGGTCCCTTCCAAAGTGTGCAGGTCCATGATAGTAGCATGTCGTGGAAGGGAACAAACTATCTTTCTGAACAGGTCTTCCTTGTGTGTATATTCACACCACATCTTCCTGTCTTTTGGTACTACCTGCTCTTACAAATCCTTGCCTTTCTACATCTGGTACCACATCCTGCAATGCCTTCACTCCCTCCCAAGTCTCTACTGTTGACAACAATAGCCTACATTTCGTAGTATCAGTATTCTCTTGAAGGGGATCTCCATTGAAGGTGTAAGATGCGCGCAGTCTCATCAGCTGTTGCTGACTGTGACGTAATAATTTCCCTGCCGATGTGCAGCGCACTTCACCGCGGTAATTTGGGCAGGCAGTTGCAATAACAGCAAAAGGTTCCTCTCGCTTCCCCCATTTCGAATGGGGGATCCTGATTAGGTAATTTACCCACGCTGTGACCGCAGCTACCCGAAGTCATGTACGATACCAAATCCTTACTTACTGTCGGTGAAGATGGTAACTCTCAATCTGTCAGATACATTACAGACTTGCGTTAACGCTACCAACACGGTAACCTAGATAGAGTTTGCACCCTGTAACCAGGAAGCTTCAATCACACCGGCAACCGTACATACAGCATAAGTAGCCTTAATATTTCCCTAAGCATATTGAAAACAAGTTCCGTCCACAAAACACACATGTTCAGATTCAGGCAATAGAGTATCTAAAATATCCAGCCTTGGCTTAGTACAAAGTTTAGTCACATCCAGATAATCATGATCAGCTCCATCAACCACAATCTCATTTCCAGGCAAAGGCATTAACGTTGCAGGATTTAGACTTGTACATCTCATCAGAGTGATGTTTTCCACTACCAGAATAACCTGCTTGTATTTTGTGAGACAGCTGCAAGTGAGATGGTGCGTTCAAGTACGGGTAAGCAATATCTCAACAGAATATGGTACATGCACTCTCAATGGATGTCCGATCATAATGCTCTCACTCTGTTCCAAGCTCATACATGGTGCAGCAACAGCTTTAAGGCATCCAGGCAAGGCAGCAGCTACAGGGTCAAGAGTAGCTGAAAAATATGCCACGGGTCTACGTGCAGTACCATGCATTTGAGTTAGCACTGACAATGTGCAACATTTTCGCTCACTGCAAAATTTAGTAAAGCTTTTGTTGTTGTCAGGCATTCCCAAAGCTACAGCTCGAAAAAACTCTCTTGAAGTTCATTAAAAGAGCGCATGCATTCATCGTCCCAGGGCACTTGATCTGACACATCCTTGTGTGTAAGCCATTGCAGAGGCCTTGCTGTCAAAGAGAAATTGGGAATCTATTGTATACATAAATCGATTTGAAACTCCCACGAATTGGATTCTTTCTCCCGAGAGAGGTAGGTTTGGAACTTCTGCTGTTCTCACAGTGGAACGGGTAGCACCAGTATTCAACAAGGAATGAGATAGGAGACCCAGTTATCTTGCCATCCACATAGGGTCCACTCTGGTCTGCCACTAAGGATGCGCCAAGCACGTATTCTTCCTCCCCCTCAGGCACCGTCATTGGGACATGTCTGAATCTGTGTCATCAATCTGGATCAGATATTGTTGGGCTATATTCTGATTTGAATCAGCTTGAGCATTTGTGTGAAATCGTTTGTTTGAATTATATTTCTGAACCTGACCATTCATTTGGGGCATTGGAGCTTGAGGCATGTTTGGATTCTGATATTGTTGCCTATGAAATTGCTGACTGTACCTTGTTTCATCCTTGTGACTGTGCATTCCCAACTTGTTGAACCTGTCCATTCATCTGATCAAGAGGATTAAATCGACATTTGCATTTCCAATGTCCAAATTTCCCACAAATATGACACAAATTAGTCATTTTCATCATCTCGAATGAAACACCTCTACCCTATGGAGGCGAACCCTGCTGCTGTCCTCCACCTACTCCTCACATCCCAGGATTAAGCAGAAAATCTCCCTGTACCATATTTGTGAAAACACCACCAGCGCCACAGTAACCTTTCTTAGCAGCTTTCATTTAGGCTGTCATCAACTTCTCCTTGAGCTTCTTATGCTTAGTCTTAAATTCGTCCCCACAATATTTAGCATATTGGAGAATTTCATCTATAGGCTTGCTTTGCCAGCAAGTCAAATGCTGCTGGATCATGCTGCTGATTTCAGATCTTAATCCATACACAAACCAGTAGATGAAATGTCCCATATCTTTTCTTGACACATTCCCCATCCCGCTTTTTTGCTTGAATGCCTGCATCAGACGTTCATAATAGGCATGCACTGTCTCCTTCAATTCCTGTGTTGTCCTGTCGATCTTCACCCAATCGATCTCTTTAGGAGAGATCTTTCCCTTCAAATAGGTAATGGCTTGATTGCATTTTTTCATTAGCTGAGGTGATGTTGCATCGGTATGTGGATGTCTAGCTGGTTCAGTTTCAGGCCAATCAATAGCAAATTTGCATTCTCTTCACTATTTACCTACAATGTCAAACTGAGTATCCAAATCCTTCAACAAAACCTTTGAAACCTTCACAAAACGTGTTCCCTCTATCTTTACTAAGCGCACTGGCGTAACGGAAGCTGAGGGGGCCCCCCTGCAAATTACATGGAGGGGCCCCGCTCCAGAATGAATACGGAGCTCTCAGGTCCGACTACTGTGCTGAGGGGGCCCCCTGAAGCTCGGGGTCCCCCTCACCGCAGGGGATGCGGGGGCCTGTGTTACGTCCCTGACTAAGCGCCTCACAAGGAGTACTAAGAATAAGCCCCTGAGACATAACACTGCTACGCAACCTGCAACTGCCGTCGAGGTCACAGAGGCAGGGATGTCTCTATTTCCCACTGTGGTGGTTGATAAAAACCTAGTTGATATCACTACTACCACTAACACCAACATCACCCTGGCCAATAGGATTCTACCACTGCAAGATCTGCCCGATAACTCTCAGGGAAGAACCCCTTGAGTTAGCATCAGTAGGGCCGAACATGCTCAGAATTATTACTGACCTAAGGGCAAAAGTCACCGCACTAAAATCGCTAATTCTAGTGCTCAGCGATCAGGTCAATCTCCTCCTGGATAGGGAACAAGCAAAAGTGCATAATCCCAAACAGGTATTCGGACCATCACTGAACCCTGACCTTCCCCCAGGTAGCACTGCTCCCCCTTTGTCCACGAGTAGAATTGTCCCTTTAATGTCCATCCTCACTTGCTTTCCAATAAAATCCACTAATTTGAATGCCCTCGAACTAGTGAGTAGTGGCGATATAACCCTAGCTGACAATGTTCAACATTATAGGCAAAGGCATGAACTGACAATTCCCCACCATTCCAGCACACAATAATTGTGAAGGTAAAAACTCCATAATCAATAAATCAATACACTGGATTCAAAAAGCAAGGAGGTGTAGATCAGTCATCCGGGACGACATCTTAAGGGCCAAATGGCTAATCCACTATACCTCCCAAATGGACTGTATCGAACTACAGCTAGGAGACAAGGAACTGAACTTGCACATGATCTCATAGCTCTGGAGACAAGAACATGCTCACCCTCTCCTACTGGCATCCAGATGAAATACAATCCTTTCAGCACATCACAACTGCAAGCCTCCAAACGCCATCTCTCCCTGCTGGGTTCCGACTCACTACTGGCTATTAATGATTGACTGGAGCATCAGGATAGCTCAACCCCTACGAATATTTGTCATATGGGCAAGGTTGAGCATTTAGCTCCCATAGCTAGGAATTCCATAGACTTCTTGCCACCAACTTTAAAGCTTCCCAGCTCTGAGATGCATGATCGATTGCAGCCCAGTACCGGCACTTCATCTTTGGTGAGTCCTGAATAATAAGCAACTACTTCAGGCCCACAAATGGGCTGCGTAATTGAGGAATACCAATCTGACTGCCTAGGCTCAGGAGAAGTGACCTTTAATCTTCGTATATTGTCATGGAACGTGGCTGGGGTAAGATCAAAGGTGGCACTCCATCACTGAACCCAATATGTAGAGCAATTTGACATCTGTATCCTGCAGGAAACCTGGGCTACCGCAGTCACTAGTAGACAGGACGTCCGGCTGGGGGGTTGATGATTTGGATTAAAATTGATCTTCAATGTACCGTCAGAGAGCTCAAGATCAAAAGCTGAGACATTCTAGCGATAAGCCTCAAGGGCAGGAATGGGTTGGTGTTGGAACCTTTCAACGTCTATGCTCGAGGCTCCAAGATGGGCTGCAGCTCTCCAACTCTCCAAATGCTAGAAGATTGTCTTGAGAAGAGAGTGTCCCAAACACCACTAATAATAGCGGGAGACTCCAATGTCACCTTTGAACCCCTACACCCAGAAGATACCTGTCGTAGTATAAAGAAGTCCAGATGTAGACCAGCTGTAGGTTCCAAGATGATACTTTATTAAGTTCCAGTTACAATTCAAGTAGATGGTAAATAAGATGGTAAGTAGATGTATTGTAGCCCCACCAGGAGCAGCCTCCCTGCTGCTCAGCCTGCAATCTTCAACTGACACACACCAGATCTCCAAGCAACCCATGCATTCATGACATCATCACACATTCTACACTCAACCAGGCGGAACAGTTGGAGAAGTGTCAATGAAAGAAAGAAGAAGAGAAATACCATTACAACAATACCACTAACAGTGACCAAGTGGATGAGCTGTGGCTCGTTCCCCCTCTTGATCTACCACCGATTAAAAAAATGGACGCGAGCAGCCCTGCAGCTCCATGCAATAATTCTAGAGTATGGGCTAAGGGTTGCAAACGGAAGTACCAAGTCAGATAAGATGGGGTGCCAACACTTTCAATAGAACCACAAATATGAGCTGCATTGATTATATACTGCTAGATGTCAGATTGTGGCCAAGAATGATGGATATGGTAGTTGGGATGACCACAGACAGTGGATATAATCCTCTTGAGCTTGTCATGGCTTCATCTTGGGCCACAAAAAGTAGCATCACTGATACAGTACTCGTGACTAAGGCGATATGCCCTACAAATAACAACAGGCGACTCAAATGGGCATGAGTAGCAGTCTACACCACCAAGCTTGAAGATATGAAGTGTATACTCGTAGAGTGCACTGGCCAGTTATGCTGCCTACTTGAGCAGCCGCAGGAGCCTGTAAAGATCACGGATATCCACACACTACTCTTTGAACAGCTAGCAACCTTTTTTAGAATGCCAAAATTGTCCAAGGGAAAGCCGTCATCTGCCAGCTCACAATCCTCCTGGTTTAACCACGAATGCAACAAACTATGGTCAGAACTGGCTGTTGCGATTAGAACAAACAAAGTTGCAGATTTAAGAGTGGCAAGGAGATCCTATAAGATAGCTCTGACAAAAGCAAAAAGGGAATGAGTTTGAGAACCGCTGGCTCCAGATCCGTGATGCCTGCCAGAGAAAAGACTCTCAACAGTTCTGGCTGCTAGTCACCAGGGGAGATTCTGAAAAACCTAGGCCACCCACCAACAACATTTCATAGCCGCTTGGTCTGATCACTTCACCGCAGTATATACTGGATCAGCAGAGACGGCCATTGAAGGCTCCCCTGGTCAATATACAAGGGCCCAGGGCCGGACTGGCCGTAGCGGACACCGGGCGTTTCCCCGGTGGACCGCCATGGTGGGGGCCATTTTTGGGCCCCTGGGGGCCATTGTTGCTACCGGGGCAGGCAATATTGGTCCTCTGTCACAGAATCGGCCGAAACCGGCCCTAACAAACAGCTCGGCCGCACTCCTCTCCTCCTCCTCAGAGGGGCCGGCCGATGAATTTGCCAGGGCCGGTTTCGGTTCCCAGTCCGGCCCTGGCCCAGTCTAATGATCTATTTTCCTTAGCTGACATGACCCAAAGTATAAATTCTGTAGTCTGGAATAAAGCCTTGGGTCCCAATGGTGTGCCTGGTGATGTCTTTGTAAGTGATATTGTCGACTGGCCCAACTACATCTGGGCATTAGCTAACGGAATTGCTGCTGGATCCCCAATACCGCCGTCCTGGAAGGGAGCCGAAGTAATTCTTGTCTTCAAAAAGGGTGACCGTTTACTGCCATCTAATTACAGGCTGATTAGCCTGATCGATGGTGTCCAGGAGGTCTTCTCTTGTGCCCTTCTTACCAAGAACACAGCATGAATGGAGGAGAACAACATTCTATCCCCCTTCCAAGCCGGGTTTAGGCGGAAAGTTAGCACCATCCATCAGGTCTTTTGATTCGCTCTACTGGCCTGGAAAACAGTGACCATCGAGCAAGGCAGCCTCTATATTGCTTTTATTGACCTAAAGTCGGCTTTCAAACTCATCCCCAGGCCCAAATTATGGGACGTCTTACATGATTTGGGGCTTCCACCAGAGATCCTTGCGTTGATTGTTTGTCTGCATGAGGACAACTATGCAAAGGTTTACTGGGGGCATCAAGGGCAATTGACAGACTCAATCAGAATTGATAGGGGGGCCCGACAGGGCTGTGTTTTTGCCCCAACCCTGTTCTAGCTATTTATTAATGGTGTGGTCAAACATCTAGCGGAAGTCCACGCAGACGCCCCCACATTGGGGAGTGCCAAAGTAACAACGTTATTATTTGCGGACAATACACTACTGGTTTCTAAGACCCCCAGTGGTCTTCAACTGCTTCTTGATCGCTTCACAGTCTTCTGCGGAATGAGAGGCTTGGAGGTTAAAACCTCGAAAACTAAGCTCCTGTTGATGAACCCCCAAAAGTCATTTAAAGGCAAACTGTTGTTGGGGGGACTCCACTGGAGAGAGTGGCCACATTTGACTATCTAGGCGTGACCCTCTCAGAGAAAATGGCCTGGAAACACCATATTATGAAGCAAAACCTACAGCAGAAGAAAACCACTGGGGCTCTGATTAATGAGCATAGGTCCTCCCAAACTAGACCGATTGCAGCTCCGCTCCAGATATTCGACCATAAGGTGGTAGGCTCTGCCTTGTATGGGGCTGAACGCTGGGGGTTTGACAACTTAGAGGGTCTTCTATTAACTGAGAACACGTTTTTAAGATCTCTTTGTTCTCTCCGCTTCTTCCATTAAGGTTAGACATGGTCAGAACAACTATAGTGGACAAAGCAAGGCTTCACCTCCTTCTTTTCTGGTTGCACCTAAAACAAACTCCTGAGCTTGCCCACTATGCAGTCACTCTTGAAGAAGTCTACAAACTTGACTGCTTCAAAAAAATTGGTTGGTTTACCAAAGTCTAGACACTGTTCCCAGCTATAGGCCTGGGGAACCCTGTGGGAAGCCCCAGACTCCAGCTCACTGCCTAGTAGAGAATTGGTCAAGACACAGTATTGGAACTAGGTGGCGCAGACAACCACCACCCGTTCATCCGGAGGTCGTCTCACACTAGAATTCTTGGAATTTAAGTTGTTTTGTGTATATGAGCAATATATGGAGGCTATCACGATACCACATGATAGGAAACTTTACATTCAATTTAGATTTGACTCCCTCCCATTGAATTCCTTCACAGTGGCGTGACAGCGGCCCTCTGCCGCAACACAACATTGTCCAGGTTGCTCCGAGACTGATGAGACAATCAAACACATTCTTTTCACTTGTTCAATGCACAAATCCCCGACAGGCTAGCCCCTGTCTGTGGGCTGCTGGGAACACGGTCCGCCCAAGAAGCATTACACATTTTAAAAACCGATTCCAGGCCAACAGTCGTTTGTGCAGTGGCTGAATTTTTTGGGGAAATGTGGATTATAAGAAGTTACACAATTAAGAACAGACAAGGCGTGCCCTCAGAACCTTAAATGCTTTTTTAGCTTGACTTTAGCTACATTTTATGCTTACTATTCTAGCACCTTGCTGATTTGTTTTTACAACATTGTGATTATACAGTGGGTCCTTTGTGCAACCAAATTTGGGTTTTATCTTAATGGCATCATGTTTTTTTTTCTTTTAATTTTCTCTCCCACTTCTCAACTGCTGTTTTAAATTCCTGCATGCAGTAGGCACAATACGATTTGGCAATGCTTGCTGTGTATACAAAGAACTACCCACATACACGCAACATGGAATCTTTACACTGTAAGCACTCACACTTTCACGTGATCTGATTGGGGTCTTAACCCATTGGCAATATGTCTTTTATTATCTTATTTTTAACTGTTATTTTAACTTTTATATCAAATTGGTACATTTTGATAAGTCAGTCGTTGCTATGTCTACAATGTGTTACTACCATGTATGTAATATGAATCACTGCACTATATGCATTTGCACTTTTGTGGTCATAATGACCGAATAAAGTTTTCTGACTGACTGAATCTGCATTCATTTCACTAGGAACAGTCAAAATGAATTGTTCTTGATCTATCTGTCCTGATCTTGGGTCCGTCGAGGTAGGAACTCAGCCACTTATCTCAGTAGGGATTGCTAAAGTATGTGTGTTTTGTCCTTTACTCCTAGATTGGTATAACTGAGTCACATGACCTATTGTGACCAGGACAGGCATGGCATCCGGAGCATTTAGTACAGTCTGATTATTCATTTCAGGTCTCCCTGAAATATCGTTTACATGTAGGAAAGGATTGTGAGAATGTGGATGTGTCGACATGACAGATGCTTTCCGAATTTTTCTTCCATAAGAATTTTCCGTGCTCTGGGGTTGTTTCTCATTACAAGGTGGTGGACGATTAAACAGTAATTTGTTTAAGAATTCGTCATCAATCTCATCCCCACTGTCATCAGTTTGAGTCACTGTCTGGGAATCCTGAATGTGTTTTTTCTTTTTCTTACACTTCTTTCCCTCTTCTTTGTCAGCAACTAATATGGAAAATATACGAGTTCCCTCAGCTATATCTGTTCTCATTGTTTTCTGCTTTGAATCTCATCTAGCCGCGACATATCTATATTAAGTGTTTTTGTATTTTCCCTGAAATCTTTGTTTTTCTTTTTGGTGAGCTATATGTTCCCATTTATTAAGGGCTTGAAATCGCATGTGACTCGGAGGAGATTTGAGCTCATACATATGCCTTCATAAAATATCAAGAATTTGAATGTTAAATGTTACATATTTTGGAAAAGCTAAAGGTCCATCATTTTCAGTATATTTCATCCAGTTCTCAAACCATGTACATGTGTGATAACCTCTCACTTGTGTCATGTATAAAGATGGTGTATCCTCTGGTGGTAACAGTACCCACTTCTCTAATGGGTGCTTGTACATCTCCTTGCATCAAACTCTTTACATTTTTATAGATCTTCATTTTCCTCAAAATCTAATACTGTCCTTCACAAATTATTTAATTGATACATTTGAGATATTCTTCCTCGTTTAGTTTCGATCAACCAATAGAAGTGCAACACTCTATGGTGTTGTCAACCTAGCCCAGCACGGCTTTACACCAACCGACCAATACCAGCACGGCACCCTGTGATGTCACCTCACTCCTTGCAGCACCTACCTCTCCTGTATGTGTTTTCTAAGCAACTTTCTCAAAAATGCCATTGTTTTAAAAAAACTTCTGTCTGCTCCATTAAAAAATATAGATTCCACTCACTCGAAAGTTACAATAAAACACAAATCTTTTTTATCTAATCACACATTCCGAATGAAATCTGGACGAGTGCGACCTCACTCTAACCATCACAACTGTTTCTTGTGTACAAGAAAAACAGTAATGATCGTAAATCCTCAATCATATTAATAGAAAGCCCCCTTTACTCAGTGATACTGGCGACGACGTCTCATGCACAGTACCTTCAAAACCAAAGCAGACAATCTTACTCGGTATATGCCACACTGAGACCACCCGTAGGTGTATATACCCTGGCATCTTATTACCTTTCATACTCGATAACAACTTTAACTTTTCTGCATATAGCACATCTCTCAAAAATAACTCTAAGTACTTCGCATAACCTCACTTAGCCATTTTACCACAATTGGAGCTTTAAGCAACAGCAAAACCCAACCCTTTTAATACTTACACTGCTGTCTTGTTGTCTTTGTCGTATTCCTCCGATACTGACACTTGGTCACTTTCAACTGAACATAGACCTTTAGATTTGACCTAATTCTAATCAGGGTTTTAATAAGGGTCTCAGTAGTGATTCGCCCTTATATCTTAACTTTATCGGACAGGTAACCATCCGACACGCTACCAGAATAACTGTTCTTATTGTAAATTACTCTCAATACAATGATAGAAAAGTAAAAAATTACCACAGCAAGTCCAAATCACCAGAGGAAACGTAGGTGAGCCAAAGTCATACATACTAAATATGATCCTTCCTGATTATTAACAAAACAGGGTTAAGGTTGCATATTCATTTGGCTAGAAATAATCATGATAAATGAGACATTATGGAAATATTTAGTATGGTTTATCAAAGGTTAAGAAAAATAAGTGCATTGCACCATTGTTGCTTATTTAAAAGGTGATTTTTTAAAACGCAGGTTGACACAAATCTCAATTCTAATAAAAACATATAAAGATGTATGCTCAGCAAGCAATTTTTCTATTTATAATTGCATTAAGGGTGCACTACCTTATGGTGCTAACAGAGGTCCCTTTACAATTCCACAGGGACACCTAGAATTAGTCTGTGGTACTGCACCCTTTCCTTGCTAAGTAGAATTTTTTTTATTACTTATACTACTATTGGGATATTATTTAATAAAAAAAAAAAAGCATTAGTGTTTGCAACGCCAATAACTCAAAGTTTCACTAATGCGAGGCTTATTGCATTGCAAATGATTCTGTATTTAGGGATGTGGTTTGCCGGTATGCAAGAAAAAAAGTTTTAAAAAGTTCCATTAGAACACATAGTTTCTAGGAATGTGTGGAATTTAAATTATGCCAGCATAATTTGCGTACTTTTGAGAATTTCAAGTTACGATTGTTATCACAAAATTAAGGCCAATTAGTGTAATTATGTGCCATTCGCTGTTAAAAATGTATTGTGATCGCACAAGAACACCAGAACTCGAGCGAGCAGCTATTCCCATTGTATATTTTTTTGCACAACTTTTTGTGCAAAACGTGTTCTTACATAAAAAAATTGTCATGAGGACGAATTTAATTCTAAAATATGGAGTAAATGATGGCTTACCATTTCGCATAATTGCATGTACTTTCACGTAATTTTGACAAAATGTCATGTAATTACACAAAAGGAAATTAGGCACATTTTACATACTCCTTAACTTCAAGAAACTTTGCATATCTTTAAGTTCCATGTAACTGAATAAACTTTTGCAGAGGACAGTGGGAGCAACCTATTTTAAAATTTGTATTAGATTTCAAGGCCAGTCTTCAAAGATATTTCACTTACCTTTAACAAAGACAATAGAAAACAAACCTTTCTCTTTTGTTACCGTTAGGCAGGGTCGGAGAGGACAGAAAAGAGGCCAGGGCACCAAAATAAAAGTGGCCCACCATTAGTGAATTGGATAGCTGACAAGTGGTCCATGTTAGGAAATGGGGACAGCTTTCAGCTTGAAAAGAGGTGCGGTATTAGTGTTTTGAAAAAGTAAGGAAGACTGCATGGATTTGAGCTTGCTGGAGGCAATGTTTGTGGTTATATCAGGAAAATCAACAGTAAAAACAAAACCATGAAACAGGACCACAAAGAGCCCAAAAAGTGGCCCACACACAGACCTGTTAAACTACCCCATCAGGGAGTGCCTGATTGCTCTATAGGTCAGTCTGACCCTGCCATTAGGTAAAACATCACCTGCTGCAACATTTTAATATAGTGTGACCCAAAGGTATTGGAGCGCTTTGCGTAAGCACCAGTTACATTACATAAAAAACAGTGGTCGAAGCGGGAGGGATCCGGCAGGGCACAGCGTGCCACTACTTTTTTTTAATTTAATAGAATCCATTCCCTCACTTTTTTATTCAAAAAATGCTTCCCAGGATGGCAGAAATAGCCAAGGCCTATAGATAAGGCTTGGCCATTCGGGGATGGGCGAGGTGGGAAGAGAAGGACTCTGTCTTTTCCTTATTGCCCAGAGAAGACAAGGACAGTATCCACTTCTCCTGCTCTGTAGCTGGCAGCTGCCCCCGCCCGTTTTTCTTTCTTCTTCTTCCTCTTCTTCCCTCTTTTTCTGTCTCTGTCTCGCTCCTCCTCATTTGCTGAAACCCGTGATGTTCAAGAAACGATATTTACCCTCTCTTTCCTCTCCTTTCCTTTCATTTGTTCCTCTGTGAAATGGATCCAAGAAAGAAGAAACACTTTTGCTGGAACTCTCGTCTTTTTCTGACATTTTTCAATCCCAAATAAATAACTAAATAAAGCAAGACAGGGTGGTCGCAAAGTGCCCAGATTGGTTTCATTTACACCAAAAAAATTAGCTCCACTTTACAGAGTTTGCCAGTGAAGTGCTACTTTTGTTTTCTCGTGTCTTTAAACAGCATTGTTTTCCCCGGTGGGGAAGTGCACCATTCCTTGAGGTACTGCAGTACCTGGTTGATGTGTAGAGCGTAAACCGTGTAATGTGATCCTTATCAGCTGTTTTTCTTATTTTATTTTATAAAATGTGTACCGTAGCTCTGTCTTCAGGGATGTGGTCTTTTATAATCATGGGATGGATAGGCAGACAATATAAGGATGTACATGGAGATTGCATAATAATTCATTTTAGAAATCCGTTGATGACCCAAAAAATCTTGGCTAGAGAGGATAGGAGAAAAATGGGTGGTATTCAAGTACTCCCTTTGGGTTACTTTTACCGCCCCAACAGGCTCTATTATGGTACCAGGCATATAGAGTGGGGCCGGAGAAATGACCCCAATAACCGTGAGTTGACTCATCAGCACTGGCAACCTATTTTTATTATCCCCACTGTAAATAGATTTAGCTGTTTGGGTGGAGTAGAGTGACTAAAGGAAAACTCCTCCCTTATTAAGGTACAAACATGTCCACCCCAAACAGAAACCAAGAGCCAGGTTAGTGATATAGGACCATGTATCCCGTGCGGGCGGGCCCAACCTGTGGGAGCATGAGCGGCTTCCCCGGTTGCACCCTCGAAGGCTGCTATCCGGTTCGGGGGGATAACCCTAAATTTTGTTTACCCACAGGGTCATATTTTAAGGATGCAAGCGGAAAGATAGAGGCTGTATGCCAAGTATCCCCCCAAGTGCCTGATACACTGAATTCCCCTAATTGTTGGAAATCAAGGGTTCTATCATGGAACATTGCAGGCCTAAATAATAAGTAAGATGATCCTAATTGGGGTTCTTTTATTAGTGAATTCGAGATCTGCATGTTTCAGGAAACATGGGCTAGAGGGGAGGTCCTTAAGTTGGGTTTTTCCACCTTTAGTATCCCGGCAACATCTGGGCGTAAAGGGAGACCTTCCAAAGGCCTTAGCACATGGGTGGGAGTTCATTTAGGATGTACGGCCAAGCAAATCGACACAGGATCGAATGACATACTATGTGTTATACTTCAGTTCCCTTTAAAGATTTCCGTTGCACTTTTAAATGTATATTCTAGACCGACGGTCCTGGGAAAGGAGTCTGTTACATTGGAAGAATTAACTACGTTCTTAGGTACCATTGTTGAAAATCATATGGTGATCTTGGGAGGGGATTTCAATTGCCAGTTCGAGCTACTAGAGGGAATGCTCCTGGATAGCCTATATGACGAGGAAAGTTTTTGGGCAATCCCGGAGACTAGATGTTTACCAGTCAAAAAATGGTCACCTTTGGTGATTCAGATGAACTGCCTTGTTTTGACTCACTCCCGTAGAGCTTGTAATGGTAGAACCTTGTCTGAAACATCAAGTAGTTATACCTTCCACAGAAATGACTGTGGCTCTCTGTTAGACTACATTTTAATTGACTCCAAATCCTGGGATAGGTTGATTGATTTTAGGGTGGTTCCACGGATAGATAGCGACCATCATGCGCTAGTACTAGAACTAAAGGAGTTTAATCCTGGTAACGTCCCTAGTTCAGATTACTCTATTGATGCCTGATTGACACTTTCCAATTGTAGGCGAAGAGTGCGATGGACCGATTTTAGTCAATCACAAGATAAATTAAGCACTTTATATGAAGCCCTGGTCCCGGTACTCCTGACGGCATCCAACTTAATAACCCATAAAGGAGCAGGTATAGATCTTGACTCGGTTACAACAAACCATGCTAGATTAGGAGATGTCACACTGGACTTCTTCTACCCCAAAAAACAAAATCAGCCTAGCAAGATGCCCCCCACCCTTGGTATAATGATCAATGCCGCAAAGCCAAAAGATCGCTGGTAGCGTCTGTTAAGGCTAATGATCGCCTGCAAATTAAATCTGCCAGGACGGTATATAAAGCGGCTATTTTTGAAGCTAAAAAAGGGTGGGAAAAGGATAGGTGGGATGCTCTGAGAAGTGCCTTGGGGGCCAGGGACATGAGGACCTTTTGGATGAAGAAGATTGGCGGGAACATTTTGAATCTCTCTATTCCAAGGAAGAAACATTGATTGATGAGATATCTGAGGGATGCCCCATGGGGATTGACCATTCCTCCAAATTGAGGGAAACTAAAGAACCCTATGACGATAGCTCTAGTATGAGTATAAGTCTAAATGAAATCAAGGGAGCTTTAGTTAAAATTGCCCCAGGAAAAGCACCCGGCCTAGACAAAATCCCTGGGGATCTTTTTCGTAGTGAACCAATTGTCTGGGCTCCATATCTTTGGGTGCTATTTAATGCCATACTTCAGGGCATGAAGCTTCCCCTCAGTTGGGTTGGAGCGGAAATAATCCCCATCTATAAAAAATGCTCACCGCTTTTACCAACCAATTATAGGCCAATTAGCCTGATAGACATTACGCAAAAAATCTTTGTGCGAGTATTGCTGTTTAGATTAGAAACCTGGATGGAGGAACGGGAGATATTATCCCCTTTACAGGCAGGGTTTAGGGAAAAACTGTCCACTTTGGACCAAATACTCAGGCTTCAATTGCTACATTGGAAGACCGTGTGTCTAGAGGGTGGCAGCCTATATTTAATATTTGTAGACTTGAGGTCAGCCTTTGATTTGGTCCCAAGGGAAAAACTTTGGACAGTCCTCCATGAGATGGGGATCCCAACATATCTTACCCATCTCATTAAGCGGCTGCACGAGGATAACTTTGCCCAAATCAGGTTTGGCAAGGATGGAAAGTTAACTGCACCCATCTCGATCAAACGCGGTGTTCGCCAGGGCTGTGTCCTCGCCCCCACTCTCTTCAGTCTTTACATCAATGGCCTGATAGATTATTTATTAGTCGAGAAAGACCTAGATGCACCCAAGTTAGCCTCCCGGAAAATCCCAGCAATTATGTTTGCCGATGATACTTTACTAATATCCAAATCACCCATGGGGATCCAGAGGGTACTCAATAAATTGGAAGCATTCTGTAGTGAAAGAGGATTAGAAATCAATCTACAGAAAACCAAATTTATGGCGTTTAACAGTCCTAAAAACACAAGAGCACACCCCTCCTTAAATGGTAAACCCCTTGAAAGAGTTTCCTCTTTTGACTATCTCGGCATTACAATCACAGAAACTATGGATTGGGGGGCACAAATTAAAAAATCATTATTAAAATTATCACAATCATCGGCTGGCATTATGAAGGTCTTTTGTAAGTCTAGCCAGAAACCAGTGAGCTCAGCCATTAAATATATAAGGCCCAGGCCCGGGGAAGGGCGTTATACGGTGCAGAACTCTGGGGCTATACAAGATCAGAGAACCTAACGCAGGTAGAGAACAACTTTCTGAGACAGCTGTTAAAGCTCCCACGGAGCACACCGTTGATCCCGCTCCGATTAGACCTGGGCCTTATGGCAATTGCTGATGTAACCAATTTTAAACCCTTATTTTACTGGCGTCGCCTGTGGGTCACCCCAGAACTCTTATCATACAGGGAGGAAACAAGAGAAGTAATGAACCTAAGGGGGGGCTGCCAAACTCCCGTGGCTCGCGTACATAAAGCATATGCTGTTCAGTATGGGGCTGGGGGAACTTTGGGCCGATCCTGAGTCTGCCTGCTCCTCACTCTCCAAGAAATCACTAAAGGCCCATTAGGAAGAGTACAAAATGGCACAGCTTCATAGTTGCCCCCGATTAGGCAAGGTAACCTCAACCTTTTTAGATATCAAAGATAGGTTTAGCCTTGAGCCGGCCCTAGATGACATGAAGCCGTCAGTTGCTAGAAAGCTTTACCTCCAGTTTAGGCATGGGGTTCTACCTCTCTGTTGTTTTACATACAATTGGGGGGTTTGCAAGTTTTGAGGTGCCCGGCATGCGATTGTCCAGAAGAGTCAGTACTTCACGTGTTTTTTAGCTGTCCTGGCTACTACAAGGCAAGAAAACGATGGCTGGTCCAAATTTGTAGGAACCTTGGTACTAGACGTTGCTCTGAGGCTTTCAGGATACTGAAAAATTATTGCAGTATCCCGATTGCTTACTCAGTGGCAGGTTTCCTATTTTCCATGTGGTGTACACGTAGGATATTCATAAAAACATCCTTAAAATAGAGCCAGGATGTATTTTTCTCGTCAGTCTTAAAATTAGGCCCTGTTTTTAATATGATTAGATTATATTGAGCATGTTCATTGACCCACTAATCATGCTATAGGGAAATTGTAATTTATCAATCTACTCCTGCAATTATTGTAGAAGAGAAAAAATCTTGTGCAGAAGTAGCCTGTATTGTAGGGGGCTCTTAGTGCTAGGACCTATCATCTGTAGCAAAGAATTTTGGTTATCTTTTTTTAGAAATCTTTTTTTAAGTAAATTATTTATTTATTTGCATTATGCACTTTCCAAAGGTGAATCCTTGTTCCTTGCCTTGAATAATTCTTTGTGATCGTCGCTCCTTTTTGTCCTCCCTCCGTGAATCTATAAGAATTGTAGCCATTTTTTAACTGAGCATGGCATCCATTCACTTTACATGTGTGCCAATAGTGTTCATAATTGATTTTTGATGTATCTTTTTATGTATTAATGTGTATTGTATTTGTACTTTTGAGGTCATATTGACAGAAAGAAAGTTTTTTTGAAATGAAAACAATTGTTTCATTTACACCAAAAAACATTAGCTCCACTTTACAGAGTTTGCCAGTGAAGTGCTACTTTTGTTTTCTCGTGTCTTTAAACAGCATTGTTTTCCCCGGTGGGGAAGTGCACTATTCCTTGAGGTACTGCAGTACCTGGTTGATGTGTAGAGCGTAAAACGTGTAATGTGATCCTTATCAGCTGTTTTCCTTATTTTAGTTTATAAAATGTGTACCGTAGCTCTGTCTTCAGGGATGTGGTCTTTTATAATCATACTGCTTACATTTTGTAAAGATATAAGCAATGGATATTAAAACGGTCTCCTCTGGGCCCTGTAGTGATGTCCTTAACTTTTCCAGCAAAAACACTCATTGATTTCTGAATAACAAGTGTAAAAGCGTTAAGGTAATCATATTGTTCCTGCTTACATTTCACATGCTCTACTTAATCTTGGATTCTCTATGAGTGTTTGCTTTTTCCAGGATGTGGTTACTTTTTTTTTCCAGGTCGCATATTACTCTTGTCTAGTGCATAATTTGAATTGAGTCAAATCCAAGTGTTTATAGCAGGGCACAATTGGTTTGTAGCTGAAGGCGGTGCAGTTTCTCGAAGTGGGCAAGTACGGTGTACAATGGGGGAGATGATGTGGATATATGGCCAGAGCTGCTGAATTTAAAACTGGGAAACCGGGTTCAGCCTTCATGGTCAGTCCACCAGACCGCTCTCCTGAGGGAGCCCATTTCCCATGCTAGGCTTTAGAAGGCATCACTAGAACTTAGAAGTCCTGATGTCTTAGCACCAGCAGGTGGACCCTAGCGGTGGCAAGTGTGAGTTAACCTAGAAGGCCTGTTCACCACAATCCATGCTGAAGTTCACCTCCAGTCTTGCGGGGAGGCCGACAAAGCAGCACACCCTACAGCAACAGTGACTCTGTCACTGAGGTCACAGGACCTTTGAAGCCAGTCCGCCTCACCCATTGGTACCTCCATTGGCCTTGTTTCAGCAGTAGTAGTGCAACTTACCAGGGATCGGCAATGAAGGATTTACAAGTTCACCAAACTAAGGGGCTCATTATGATGGCGGGCGGTCTTGGCCTGCCCACCACCATAGCGGTGTTTGGGACCGCCCGCCAGACATGCGACGGTCCCACCACTACTATTAGGATGTGCCCGCCATCCTGGGACTTTATCATTGCGGGCGGTGCTGCTGGCTGCAGCACCGTCCGCAATGATAAAGGTGCATGCCCTGCATTTCCCTGCATCACGTGGCATTCACCGCGTGGTGCCTGCCACTTGGTGCATGGAACTGGTACCCCAGTGCACTCCCCCCACACAGAGGGGGCCCACAACGGACCCCCAAAGCCAGTCTCTGCCTGTCTTTTTGTGGCAGGATATCTGCCGCAAAAAGACAGGCAGAGAGGCATACCGTAATCTCTACGGCGTGCCTGCACAGCACCACCGCAATGCTGCCCTGGTTCCGGGTTCCGCAAGGCGGACGGAAAAGGACCGCCTTGCGGAACCATGGTGGACGGACTTTCCGTCCACCGCGGAGCCATTCTGATTCCCACCGCCATCCTAATTTGGCGGTGGGAATTTTCTGTATGATGGAGGAAGGACCATAATCACCGGCCCGGCGGTAGCGGTTCTTGCGCCATCATATTGAGCCCCTAAGTCTGCAAACTTCATGGTACCTCTGATTCATGTGCAAGCACTTTTAACATGTGCTGCCTGCTTTGGGGGCACTGGAGCTATGCAGCAATGGAGGACACAATTATGTTGCAGTGTTGACTACATTATGCAGCAAAAAACAAAAGGCTGCACCGTAATGTGGTACATTTTCTGTTACTTTATTATTTTGACATTACACATACTAACAGTCCATGCAAAGATTTTGCCTCATTAGTACGAGTGTAACATACAAATGCAGCAGTGCGAAAGGAGACCAGTCAACCTTTGCAAAGGGCCCTCCACTTCGCAGCAACACAAGTTGCATTTTTTTGTATCTTTTGATCCGTTTGAGCTACAATTTTTTAGTTAAAATCGCCAGATTATGCAGCAGATTATGTCTGATGTGGCAAATATGGCAGAGCCATAATTACGTATAAAACATTTGCACACTAGGATATTTTGCCATTCATGTTTGAACAGCTCTTGTGGAAAAAGGGAGGAGAAGTGCTGATGACAGAAACTGCATGGCCCAGAGGCGAATTGCTTGTGATTCCACTTTTAAGCGTATTTGGGACACTTTATGAATGTATTTTAATTTCAATAACTCACATTATATCTTAACTAAACGTGTATCCATTGGTTGAATTAAAGAATGTAATAAGATGTAACTAGTCAGTGAAATACCAAACAAATACTAAGAATTTGAATCTGTTGCTCTTTCTACCCCAGACGTCTAACTCTGATAAAGCCGGATTCTCGTTTCTACCCAATTATCTACAAGAACCCACTCTGGTTGCCAGGATCTTTTTACTTGCTTAATAGCGTAGAGGGAAGAAACACAATTATCACAACGTATTTACCGCAATTTGACATTACTCGTAAAAGATGACTCAAAGTCTGGGAAGTTGACCTTTTATTATCAGCAAAAACATCTCAATATAAAGGCACCTCAATACAAGGCACAAAAGATAAATGGGAACTAACACAAATGCTACTCTACGAAGTATCCGCATTCGACTAAAGATAAAGAGGATTACCGCTTCTAAAAGCATCAGGTACAAAATGGCTATCGTGATGTCAAATTTCAAAGTCATTAATCAAAGCATTTCTGTCCCTACTCTATTCTAAAGTGACATCCCTACACAACATTCGCTTTCAGGTAAGAAAAGCGTAAAAAGGTGTCAGCAGTGAAACTTCCTGAGAAGTCTTCACTTAATGAGAGCTCGATCTATGGTGCTCCTTCTAGTCTCCCTCCTAAGTCTCGTCTGCCCAACCCACGGGGCACTGTCCCTAATACAAAACCCCCAAAACTTGGTACACGCCCTTCAGCACACCCCTTCAAGCAGGTCTTCCTTCTGTGATTTTCCATCCAGACTTTTTCATCTTTCTTTGTTCATTTATTCGACCTTGGGTCCCAGGCTCCTTCCGTACCAGGAGTTGAGATTTCACATTCCAATTCACTCCCCTCCAGTCTACTCCTTCTGTCTTGATTCCTTCAACAAAGACCTATTCTAACTAACGAGCTAAATGTCCTTGCACCTGCAATAAAACAGGGAACGGAAAAACCCACACATCATGAAGTTCTACTTTTCACTGCAATTCAAGCTTTACTAAAAGCCCTGTCAGCCTAATAAGCAAAGCTAAAATAAAGAACGAAGAGGCCTTCTCCTTTACATAGACAATTAGGCCTTGCAAAATAAACGCATTACAATCATTATTTCAGCATACTTATACGAGAGCAACCTACATTCTAACTTTTTAACATGATCTACAATTGCTTAATACATCGCATCATTGCAGAACTTAAACGTTAAAACGTAATACAAATACATTTCATAATAACTGATGGCCACTATTTCTTTCGAGGCCTGATTACATTTCTACATCTCTATATCGACGAATATATTTCTATGATGATTCTAGACACTCTCGGATATATACGGGTGCTGACTAACAATGAATATGGTGCACCCCTACAAATCTTAACACTAGTGACGCTCTCTCAGTTCCCCCCTTTGATGACAACTGTCATCACATCATCTCAATCTTATTTCATCCAGACGAAATCCATTGAAACTGAAGTGGTAGCCATCCTGCTCTGTCGGAAGCCCTCCATTCTTTTAAGGTCCTGATATTGGCTATCCTGTATATGCGCCTTTCGTCTTTCATGCGCTCTAAGAGTCCTCTCAGCCCTATTTCCTCTGTACCACTGAAACGCTCTTACAAGTCCCCACAAACAAATCACGCAAACCACCACAATGATAATTGGCTTCAGCACGTATCCGAGAACTCCTTTCCCCAAATCTGCAAACCAGTTTCCTACATGCCCAAATCCCTTGCCAATCTTTTCCCACACATTCTCTTCCGCCAAACTTACAATCTCTTGGTGAATCGTAGTAATGTTAACTATATATTTCCTCAACTCCTTGCTATTGCCTGGAATATACGTGCAACATTCCTGAACTTTCAACAATTTACAGACTCCGCCCTCTTTTGCCAATAATACGTCTAATGCAAGACGATTTTGCAAAACCATCATTCTTATCGATAACATCTCTCCATCCACCAACAGCAATGATTTCGCCGTGTTCATTGACAACTCATCAACCAAGGTTGCTAACTTTCGTATTTTCACATCATTCAAGACCACGCCCAAACTGGGTATCATTGCTCCAAAAATATCACCAATCACTACTCCTGCACTTGCAGCTCTCCGCACTCTAGAATGCTGTCCAGTCTCCAACAAATTCAAATCTTCTGCATGATATATCTTCGGGAAAATAACAGCCAGATAACAAGTACCATACCACTGCGCAGGCAATCTCACGTACGCATTCCTTCCGCATACATAATACACTGTCGGAATCACTTGTACCGGGCCTTGCAAGAAATTCGTAGCTGAGTCTTCCATCGTAAAGGTATGATCACACGTACTATGTCCAACCCAGGTTTTGTCCTTATCAGACTGAGGACGAGCAACACACAAATTCCCCTTCTGTACATGGTCTAAAGTTATGGGTCCATAACTTCCTTTTGACTTATGTAGTTTCTCCTCATCAGTCCAGTCTACGGACTTCTTTCCTTCATCTTGGTTCTGGGTTAATTTTCTATACCTATCTTCAACTTGACCAATAATTTTCTTTTCAGAGTCCGATAATGAACACGTCAGATTATGTCTATGCGCATAATCTGTGTCTAAACTTGTAGTCGGAATGAAGTAAGTCCGAAGCCTTTCTTCTGACTTATAATAATCATACTTATTCAAATGCTTAAATGCCGGTACATCAGGAAGCACTGTGTCATAATTAGAAAAATAATACTCGAACTGTTTCCTTTCATAAAACAGACTAAGCAATAAACTGCAAGAAATCCCATATGTCAAGGGAAGGTGATGGTATCTAATACCCTCATCTACGGAAGCAGGCAGCTGCATACACACATAGCAATCCTTCGCATCCATCGCATCAACATACTCATACAACAGCTTTGCATAAGCGTTAAGTTTGAAATCGCCTCTGGACAGATCTATATGAAACATACGACTTTCTTCTAGCATCGAAGCTCTTCGGTCTCCTATGATATCCCCCTTTTTACTGGAAGTGGTAGGTGTAGGTGTCCCCTGAACCTCCTCCTCCTGCTTGTGTACCACTACATAGGATGCTATAACTACTGCAAAAATAGCAACTATCACTACCCCTAAAAGTGTACCTATCACTAATTTGGCTCTACGGTGAGAATTTCCAACTTCAGCTATCTTTCCACTGTGCTCCAAGTCCAGTTCAATGACAATGGGCGAGAGTCTCCTCCGCATCCAGACTTGCGTCTCAACCCAAGGCAATCGTCCTCTGTAACTAGTATTCCCTAACAAAATTTCAGTTCATTAGTCCAGAATAATTGCCGGTCCCGCAAGCTCTAGGACCCCCTGTAAGATTTCAAGTTTGAGATTTTTCAGTTCTTGGGGAGCGGGAATAACAGCAAAGGTCGGGAAAGCCAAAGTATCCAAGATCAGACCACGGACGTTACTCACAAGCGGTGGATCTGGAATATTGATGGTCAATATCCCCTCGATCTCCAATCCTGGAATCTTCAGCAGCACTTCCACTTTCGGAGTCGGATAACTGCTGACCAGTGTGATCGATCTCAGCCTCCCCGTATTCTGCAAACCTGGCATCTGTCACTACGTATGTCAACTCTGGCGAGGCGTACCTTTGACATGGCACTCTTGTTCTCCTCGATCTTCTCAGAGCATCCGGGGCTTGATCTTCATCACTCTGCTCTGACTCTGTCACTTCAGACACTGGGGCAAGATCTCTTCTTGGTGCCAATCTCAAGTTTACCCGTTTCTGACTCACGGGCAAAACTCTTTCTGCTTCAGTGACACCACTGCTCTCCCTTCGAATACCCTGTGCACTGTTCCTTCCTTCGGCAGAATTTGACTCAATGCCGCCCACTGCAACTTCTCCTTCCTCCGTTTCCGATTCAGGGTTGCTCTCACATCCCCTTTCGGCGCGGTCTAGTGCACAACCAGCTGCGTCAGCCACCCCTACAGCTTGACTTGCCCTCTCAGATGGTTCTGCCACCTCAGCTGGGTTTTCGTTCACGAGAGGGGCTGTATCTTCCAAGGGTGCTGGGACTCTACGGGTATGGGAGGCATGCACCCAGTTCGGTAATCCCCCACACTTCACTGCCGTGTTTGTGACCAGGATGACTTGGTAGGGCCCACGCCACCGAGCATCCAAGCAACTCTTCCTCACGTGTTTGCGCACCAATACCCAATCGCCTGGGCACAAGTCGTGGCACAGGTCACTTGCGGCTGGAACAGCTACTGCCTGCACCTGCTGGGACACAGAACGGACCACTTTAGCCGGGCCTTTACAGTAGTCGAGAATTACATCATCAGTGATATTTATCAAAGCAGAGGCAGGTATTGCTGGCACACGCATCGCTCTCCCCATGAGGATCTCATGGGGTGACAATCCAGACTCATGAGAACCAAAGGCAATGCGTCTGGCCACTTCAGAGAAGTCGAAGAACACACTTTTGCCATCCGGGCCTTCAATGTCCCATTAACTTGTTCCACAATCCCAGAAGCCTCAGGTCGATAACTGCAGTGCAACCTTTGATCTACATTTAAGGCAGCACAAAGCAATTTCATGATTTCGCTGTGGAAATGCGTTCCTCTGTCTGATTCAAGAGAGGTCGGGAAACCGAACCTCGGAATAAGCTCCCTCAGCAGTAACTTAGCTACAGATAGTGTGTCACATCTACGTGTTGGGTAAGCCTCCACCCATCTCGAAAAGACACATACTATGACTAATATGTACCTCAACCCATTACACTTCGGCATCTCAATGAAATCCAACTGCATCCTGTTGAAAGGCCCACCTGATCTCCCTATATGACTCGTTGTCATGGCTGTTCTCTTCCCTACATTCATTTGTTGACAAGTAACACACCTCTGGCACACAGCTTCGGCCACTGCCCGAAACTTCGTATTATACCATGTTTGACGAAACACTTGTACCATCGCATCTCTACCAAGATGTACAGCACCATGTATTAGTCTTGCCATTGGGTTCAACAGACACTCCGGTAACACAGCTCTCCCATCATTGGAAACCCAAACATCCACATCTCCTTTCTCGCATCCAGCTCTCACCCAGCTATCCCGTTCCTGGTCAGTCACTTCGTCCTGCAGTTGTTTTAGCTCTTCCCAAGTATCAGCCATGGCTAACATCACACTAAAGTCGGTTCTCTCTTGGCTTCCCTCTATATGACTTTCCGTGAAATTACATCCCTGTTCTGCACAAAATCTAGCAACTTCATCCGCATAATTATTGCCTAGCGACACAAAATCATTTCCCTTCGTGTGAGCAGAACATTTCACAACCGCAACTTCATCTGGACATTGCAACGCTTCCAACAATTGTCTCACATAATCTCCATTTCTGATGGGTGACCCAGATGACGTCATGAACCTTCTCTGGGACCATAGTTGTCCGAAGTCGTGAACGACACCAAACCCATACTGACTATCCGTATAAATCGTTATACGGATCTTGTCAGCGGCCAAACAGGCACGAGTCAAGGCAATCAGCTCAGCCACCTGCGCGGAGTATACCCCTTCTAGGCAAGCGGCTTCAACCACTCCAGTGATGGCACATACAGCAAACGCTGCTCTCAACTGACCAGCACTGTCTCTCAAACATAAACCGTCCACAAAGAAGATTTCGTCTGACTCTGGAAGTGGTTCATCGACAATGTCAGGTTTAGGTTTGGTGCACAATTCAGTCACATCGAGACAATCATGAGCCTCACAATCTTCATCATCTACATTTGGGGTAGGTAACAATGTGGCAGGATTCAAAACAGAACACCTCTTCAAAGTTACATTCTCTGCTGCAAGGATGACTTGTTCATAACGCATCAACCTATTGTTCGTGAGGTGCTGTGTTTTAGTCCTGGTCATCAAAAGTTCTACAGAGTGTGGTACATGCACAGTAAGCGGGTGACCCTTTACAATACTCTCACATCTTTCGATACTGACACCTGTTGCAGCAACGGATCTGAGACATCCGGGCAACGGCTACTGGATCTAAAGTAGCCGAAAAATAGGCGACTGGTCTACGGACATTCCCATGAACTTGAGTTAACACTGCCAATGCGCAACCTTCCCTTTCGCAACAGAATAGTGCGAATGCCTTGTTATAGTCCGGCATCCCCAAAGCTGGGGCGCAACACAAGGCCTCTCTCAGTCTCAAAAAGGACCTTAGACAGTCTTCATCCCATGGTACCGGATCACTCACATCCTTGCGCGTCAGCCGCTGTAAGGGCTTCGCTTCAAAGGAAAAGTTTGGGATCCATTGGCGACAATAACCAACCATTCCCAAAAACATTCGAACTGCCCGCTGGGTAGTCGGAACAGGCATTTTCAAGATAGCGTCTATACGATCTGGCGACACCTTCCTTTTACCTTTTTCAATCCTGTGACCCAAATACTGTACTTCACTCAAGCAGTACTGTAATTTATTCGGAGACACCTTATGCCCATTCTCCGCCAGGTAGTTCAACAACGCTACCGTATCAATCCTGCAGGCGTCTTCAGTTTTTGACGCCACGAGCAGGTCATCAATGTACTGCACAAGGACAGACTCCTGTGGAAGCACCAGACCTTCAAGGTTCCTTTTCAAACTCTGATTGAAAATAGACGGGCTCTCTGTATATCCCTGTGGGATACGACACCATGTTAACACACGGTTTTCCAGCCGAAACGCAAAAAGAAATTGGCTCTCCTCATGCAGAGGGATCGAGAAAAAGGCTTGACACAGATCGACCACTGTGAACCATTCCGCTTCACATGGGATTTGGAACAGGATTACAGATGGATTCGGTACCACGGGACAACATGGGACAACTATCTCGTTGATTTTTCGCAAAACTTGCACTATCCTGAATTTTCCGCTAGGTTTCTGTAATCCCATAATGGGCGAATTACATGGGCTACCCATGATCTCTCTCAAAATTCCCTGCTTAATCATAGACTTGATTACAGGTCTAATTCCCTGAATAGTTTCAGGTGATAACTTATACTGGGGTGTTCTTGGGTATTCTGCGTTTGGTTTGACCTGAATTTTCACTGGATCTACTCCTTTAACTAGTCCAATCTCTTCACTACTGAGGTCCCATACATCGACTGACACGAAATCCCTCAAGTCGAATGTGAGTTCGTCCACTGTCAGCGCTGGATACATTTCCACACACCAATGTTGATTCGCAACCTTAAAGGCCGCATCATCGTCCCTCGTCTACACTTCCACTCCCTTCGGGGTACAGTAGATAGTACAGTTAAGCTTGCACAATAGGTCTCTTCCTAACAAGCAGACTGGGCTAGAATCGCACACCACAAACTGGTGTCGATCCCTGAAATTCCCTATCCTGATGGGTATGGGTTCCGTCAGTGGGCTTGTCAGTTTCTTATTTGCCACACCAATAACTTGGATCATCTGTCCAGAAAGGGGTAGATCCGGAACCGCTGCAGACCTTACAGTCGATCGCGTAGCACCCGTATCAACCAAAAAGGTCGTAGGGTGACCATCGATCTCAGCTTCTACAAAGGGCCCCTTCTGATCTACCTCTAAGACAGCTCCGAGCGTACAATCATCCTCTCTTTCCCAGCAGGGTCTCGCCACTAGATCTGGGTCATCTTCCCCATTTACTTCGAACAGGGGCATCTGCACGTAGGTTCGAGCTCCCTGCTGCACATTCGGTATCCTGGCCGGTTGGGGAACCTGCACCTGCGGGGCACCCGTCCCCCCTTTTGTCATCCTAGGTCGCGTCACTGTAGGGACTGTCTCCGCCACAGGGACCTGAGCTATCTCCCCTTTTTGCTGCATTTGGTTCATCGGGTTTAAAGGACACTCGCGTCTCCAGTGTCCAATCTGATGACAAAGATGACAAGCTGTGGTCTTTTTCAATATCGCCACATCTATTCCAGTTCTAGGGTCTACTCCCCATGGCCTTCCCTGTCCCTGGGCATTCTGTGCTCCTCCTTGATAATTTCCCTGTCTCCTTCCCAAGGTTCCTCCGTTAGGTTGTCCCTGGGCTGTCTGCATCTGTACCAATAGAAAATTGTCTTTCAGTTTCCTGTGCTTAGATTCAATCTCATCGCTACAGTATCTAGCATACCGTAGAATCTCATCCACTGGCTTGTTCTGCCAACAAATCAAATGCTGCTGTATCATGAGGCTAACCTCTGGCCTCAACCCCAACACAAATTTAGAAACAAACTGTCCCATGTCTTTGGTATCCAACGCATCCAAGCCAGTGTACTGTTTAAAAGCTTGCAAAAGCCTCTCGTAAAACTCATGCACTGTCTCTTTAGGCTCTTGCACTGTCCTGTCTATCTTCACCCAGTCAATGTCCTGAGGTGAGATTTTCGACTTCAACCATGTGATTACCTGTTCGAACTTTTTCATCACTATCGGCGACGGACCATTTGTAATCGGGTTCCTGTCAGGTTCCGAGGCCGGCCACTCAACCGCAATTTTACATGCCGACCACAGATCACCCGGAACCACTATGTCAAACAAAGTGTTCAAATCAATCCACAGTACTTTCGAAATTTTTACAAAGCGGTCAACTTGCTTATACCACTCCACAGGCTTTTCACTCAAACAGGGAAAATCATTCGTAAAGGCAGCCAAATCACCCCTACTTCAAGGTACATGAACGTACCCTCCATTCTGTACCTCCCGTAAAGGGAAGTTCCCTATCTCCGTTATGCCTCCACCCGGAGGTGGCGTCTCTCCCACTACACCCCTGGAGCTTTTCTTCTTTGACCACCTTTCTTCCCATTTATCAAGCATAATGCATGCCCTCATTGCTATGATTAGATCTTTGACATGGGTTCTCAATCCAATTACTCTTTTCTCTTCCAATTCCTGCTCACTGTACTGTAACCTGTGATTTCCTTGCAATGCTTTAGTCTTCGACAAGTCCACCCCATATCTCTTGGCCAGCTCTGACAATTTCTCATGTGCTCTCCTCGCTTTGCGAGTCACATCTTTCACTACAAAGAGTAATTCATCCTGTTCGTACATTAACATTCTCTCAAGGGGTAAATTTCCACATATTATCTCGTCCAATTCTGCCTTTAGTCTTACGACATCCAGCATCCTCCCTCTCAGGGCTCCTCTCAGAACTTCTCGACAACCTGCACCATCTCTTTCGTCGTACCCACATTCTCGTTCCTGTGGCCTACTCTCTCCTGACATACCCATGGGAACAGAACAATTTACAACCGTCCCTCGTTCCCTCTCTGCTTGCAACACGCCCTGACTTTGGGTTCTCACTGGTGGCGTCCACATTCTCAAGTCTGATCTTGACTCAGCTAAAGACCTTGATCTACCAGGTCTCGACTCTCCCTGTCCTCCCGAGGAGTCGGCTGTAGCTGGCAGCGGCGTACTCCATTCTACAGGCTTCGGAGTCTGCTCCATTCTCCTCACCGACCCACTTTCTTCGACCACACTCCTCACCCCTACCTCTGACTTCTCTGAGCTTTCCACCTTCTCTGGCTGAAGTTCATACATCGACTCAATAGGTCTGATAATAACCGGTATTTTCAAAGCATCCGGTAACCTCACACCTCTTTCAACCCCGAAGCTAGTTACAGACTTATTCCTCGTATTCTCGGTTCCTATCGAGCTCTTTCCTTCCACCCTTACTTCTGAACGGGGTAGTGCTCCCCTACTCTCTTCTTCCTTTGTCTCGTTTCCCTCTGAGGCCTCCGAGTTATACGGAGGTGGTCTCTTGGACAACAACCTTTCCAATAAGCTGTCATCCGTATCACTGTCCTCTTCCTCCTCTTTCGACTTTTCTTTTATGTTGTCAGGTTGTACTAACAAGGGGTACAGTTTGTGTCCCTCTATTGCCTGTACTCGCCATCTTTTCTCTGCTGCATCCCATCTAGCATCCTGAAAAGCCCTGATCGACTTTTTCATCCTTTCCTGGTGTCTATCTCTTGTCTTATCATGCGCTGCTCTAATCCACGCATGTAGTGCTTCAAATTGTGTTGGCCTTGGCAAAGGTCGCAAAGCCGCCATCACAGACTTCAGCTGATACAACACTGCTAACCTGAATGAGCCATACCTCGGGAAAGCTAACTCTCCTTCACTTTGGGTCAATTTGTGCCAATTCTCAAGCCAAATTATAGTATGCAACCCCACATTTCTTGCCATGTAGTGTGCTGGCGTATCCTCGGGAGGGGCTTCTTCTCCCTCATGAGTAACCACATGTTCATCACCTCTGCACAATTCTCGAAAAACTTTAAAACATTTCATAATGGCCAAATTCTGAACGCGTACAATTTTCTGTTTACTTCCTGGTAACTGTCCACCAATGACAATGTCTCGCACGCCAACCAACCTATCGCAGCGCGACACCTCTTGACGTCACTTCTCTCCTCACTCGCAGCCGTTCTCCCTGTTCTCAACTCACTTCGTACTCTTGCATTCGTCCCATCCATACACTGAAATAACTGTTTGTCCCAAACAAGTTACTTCTCTGGCTGTCCGTCCACAGCCTCTGACTGTCCGTCCACAGTCTCTCGAAATTGTCGACCTCGGTTGGCAACTATCTGTCCCCGTCCAGGCAGACAGATCGCCTCTGATAGGTTACAGATACTCAAATCCACATACAGCAACCCACGACCAGCGTCAGGTTGTCATACACTCACACATTCGCTCCCCCTATCTCGGTCCAGGTGATCGATGGTACCTCACGATCCCCTTCGGGTGGTCAACAAAATCTACCACGGGTGTATTCTACACCCAATCGCTTAGGCTTCTCATCGCCTAAGACTTTCCCGGGCTGCGCGCGCTCACAGCCTGATCTCACAATCACTCAACATTCACACCAACTCCGCAAGACATCTCACACAAATCAACACCGCAATCTACAACATCGCATCCTATTCATACTCACTCCTCGAACTGCTGCTATCTGCCGCACTGCTACTCGCCATCAATGTCCGTCCGCCAGGTCGTCTGCTGCCCACCTTCTGATGATTCACCGTCACTTAACATTTATGGGCCTCGAAGATCACTTATCCTAGTCTAAATCTTCCCTCGCTACCAGAAATAAACCATCCGTTTCTGCTACCAACTGATAAAGCCGGATTCTCGGTTCTACCCAATTATATACAAGAACCCACTCTGGTCACCAGGATCTTTTTACTTGCTTAATAGCGTAGAGGGAAGAAACACAATTATCAGAACGAATTTACAGCAATTTGACATTACTCGTAAAGGATGACTCAAAGTCTGGGAAGTTGACCTTTTATTATCAGCAAAAACATCTGAATATAAAGGCACCTCAATACAAGGCACAAAAGATAAATGGGAACTAACACAAATGCTACTCTACGAAGTATCCGCATTCGACTAAAGATAAAGAGGATTACCGCTTCTAAAAGCATCAGGTACAAAATGGCTATCGTGATGTCAAATTTCAAAGTCATTAATCAAAGCATTTCTGTCCCTACTCTATTCTAAAGTGACATCCCTACACAACATTCCCTTTCAGGTAAGAAAAGCGTAAAAAGGTGTCAGCAGTGAAACTTCCCGAGAAGTCTTCACTTAATGAGAGCTCGATCTATGGTGCTCCTTCTAGTCTCCCTCCTAAGTCTCGTCTGCCCAACCCACGGGGCACTGTCCCTAATACAAAACCCCAAAAACTTGGTACACGCCCTTCAGCACACCCCTTCAAGCAGGTCTTCCTTCTGTGATTTTCCATCCAGACTTTTTCATCTTTCTTTGTTCATTTATTCGACCTTGGGTCCCAGGCTCCTTCCGTACCAGGAGTTGCGATTTCACATTCCAATTCACTCCCCTCCAGTCTACTCCTTCTGTCTCGATTCCTTCAACAAAGACTTATTCTAACTAACGAGCTAAATGTCCTTGCACCTGCAATAAAACAGGGAACGGAAAAACCCACACATCATGAAGTTCTACATTTCACTGCAATTCAAGCTTTACTAAAAGCCCTGTCAGCCTAATAAGCAAAGCTAAAATAAAGAACGAAGAGGCCTTCTCCTTTACATAGACAATTAGGCCTTGCAAAATAAACGCATTACAATCATTATTTCAGCATACTTATACGAGAGCAACCTACATTCTAACTTTTTAACATGATCTACAATTGCTTAATACATCGCATCATTGCAGAACTAAAACATTAAAACGTAATACAAATACATTTCATAATAACTGATGGCCACTATTTCTTTCGAGGCCTGATTACATTTCTACATCTCTATATCAACGAATATATTTCTATGATGATTCTAGACACTCTCGGATATAAACGGGTGCTGACTAACAATGAATATGGTGCACCCCTATAAATCTTAACACTAGTGACGCTCTCTCACTCCGCTCAGTGACACGGTTTTGGGGAAAGGATGTGGTCTCACGTCACGACTAGACTGCCGATTTTAGAACTGGGATACCAAAGTTCGAGCCTCAGGGTTGAGTTCACATTCTGTGATTCTCTGCAAATCTCTTAATCTTCCCATGTCTACCAAAAAGATGAATGTGTCCTTGTGTAACGAGTTCGCGCTGAGTAAATCTGAAAAAAGAACAAAAGAAATTAACAAATTATCTCCCTCTGATCCTCACCTATGTTAATTACGTTCGTGATCTTCTTTGTTTAACCTATTGGTATCGTTGCTTGGGTCGAGCTTGTTTTGGACCTTTTTCCAGAGATCATATTATTTTTGGTCGGGTTTTCAAGGGACGTTGTGCACATTTCCTCCTGTACCCGGCAGAACAGTGAGCCGGGAACAGAGCAGTTTCTGCTTCTATAATTATTGAGTGCCAACTAAAGTGTGGGATGGGCTGGGGCTGGTCGGTTCGCCCCGTGTGCCCGGCTCTAATAAGTACGGGGAGCTGAGTCCGGGATTCAGACTTGGCTTTGAAACTGAGATGACGACTCCTAGCAGAAGCTTCAGAAAGCGTGTGTTGGTGACTGGGGGAGCTGGCTTCATGTAAGTAGCGAAGGTTGATGATGTATTTATTGCTAGGGGCTGAAAACCAACTTTCTCTTTTGCAAGTTATAGTTAGCACTTGCCCTCCCTCCTCTCAGTGGATTACTTTGCTTCAAGGTAGCTGATGCACGATAGACTATGATTTCTACTTTAAAGACTCCTGTGTTCTCATGTCCCTCTTGGACGAGCCTTCTAATAGGTGTCTCCACTACCAGTGAACATGACGCTCCAATTTTTCGGGTCTGCTAACATATATTTAAAGTTCCTTACAGACATTTGTACTTACGCTCCTGTACCGGTGAGAGATTACAACGGCACCATGGCTCACCTAGTAGCTGCAGTGCCTATCGCACTGCAAGTCCATCCATTTTATTTAACCCATTTCCCACATGTCATTTGCCCCCGATTTGTATACGTGGGCAGAAAGTCAGGTACTGACTGCCACGTGCACGAGTGTCCGGAGACCTGATTACACCACTCATAGCGGATTGGCGCTTGCTTTCTGCTCTGCCCCACGTCTCTTCGTCACGTTCGTCTACTTTGTCCATCTTCACACATTCATGTCAAAATGATAATCAAGCTGCTTTCCTTATGCAACCTGTTTTCCCTTCTGTGGACACGACAGGGTAAACCCAAAAAGGTAGTGCTTTGAAAATACACAAAAACACATGTCTTTGCAACCCAGCCACTTTTGACATATGCACGGTCGAGCTGTTTTCCACAAATGATAACCGTACAGAAACAGGGCTTTTAGAGTCTCACATTACAATATATTTTTTATTTCATTCAGTATAAAGGATAGGATTTTGAAACTAAGAGCTGCGCAAAACTGTACCTGTGCGGTCTCCTTCTGAAAGACACACTTCAATGCAGAGCACACGTCGTAATGAAAACAGTGGCGGGACTTGTATATAAATCACAATGACGGCAAACGTTGTGACATCATGCCATTATAATATTTCGCACTTAAAAGACCAAGGGCCAAATTTACAAAAAATAAACATAATAAAATAATGTGAAAAGAACATTTATGGTTTTACTTTTTATACATCACTTTTTTTTCTCCATATATCATCAATTAGGCACCAAAATATCTCAACGTTACAATATTTTGAACAGACATATTAAACCTAGAAATTACATGCTTAAGCTGCTTTTAGTGAATAAATAACGTGCTGTTAATTTGTTTTTGTTTCCTGCTGGTGTTCTTCACCCAGCTTCACATTTGCTGTTTATTAAGATACAAACGGGTTAATTTTGTCAAGTTCTCAGTTCACCAGATAAGAGATTAAAAGATAATCTCCCCTGTGCTATTTTCACCAATAAAGGGGATATGCTACTAGTGTGGATGGGGTTTACAAAGATTCTGAGGCCAGTGTTTTTCAAATGCAAGCAGCTGCAGTGCTTGGACATAAGGTGAAACCTTTCAGCCCCAGGATAAGCGGAACTGAGTTCCCTTTCTAATAAAAGCGGGGTACTCCATCCACCCCGACTTGTCCCCTGTTTCAGTGGATGCATTTTAGTTCTGATCAGTGCTGGAAATTGTACCAATAATTACTTTGTAACACATAATTTGGGGTTCGTGGTGTTCCAGCATAAATGGGGCGCATTAACGAGGTGCTGAATCATGAAAAGCACTGTCCCACTTATACATTTAATTTTTAAAAAACTCTGTCACAAATAAATTGTCAACAAGGACAAGTGAGACAGTAAATATGTTCTGACTTGATTGGACACAAAGAGGCTGTGTTTAAAAATCTTACTGTTATAAGACCTGCTGTAGAGATTTTTGTGTGCCCAGCAATTTTCAGAGGATAATAATAAGATAAGGTTAATTGCACTTCCAGGAGAGATCTGTGTTTTGCCTGGTCACAGTTTTGACTCCTAATGAAGAATATAGGGTTAATGTGCCTGCTGCAAACCACATCGTGTAACAAGATCACAGATTTCTATTTTATGCAGCTAGGTAAATAGGTTTCTGCTTTTGGTACAGAGATCCTTTTGTTGTTCACAGTTCATATTTTGCAGTTCCCCTAAAGTAGCACCGAGCTGTGAACCAGCACCCTGGGGCTGTATGCAAACATCAAAGCAGGGGTTTAGAATGTTATTTTTTCTCTAAGTATGGTATTCTTATGTTGCTAAAACAGTTCCTTTGGAAAAGTAATATAGTCTTATCAGTACAGACAATCCCAACCACTAACATATGTTTTAAATCCTGATTTTGTGTTTCTCCAGTCCAAGCACTCTTTAAAATATTAGCCTACTATTATGGACAATTGTGATTCCTTCAACTTGTAGCCCTCACTGTCTGATGTAACATTTCCTGTACAGTGATGCCCACACTTTTATGATTTATTGTCTCTGTGTAATGTTTGTTAGATGTAAAGCACTCTGACACCCTACATTGCAGTGAGTAGCACTATACAGTCATTAAACAGAAAAGTCATTTAGTGCTATTGAAACCATTTTTGGGTTAAATTTTTATAGGAACGTATACATCTGGCATTCGTATAGTGAATGCATATCCTACAAGAACAAACGTTCCTCCAAATCATAGGTTGTCTTAAACATTTGTATAGTGATAAGATGTTTGACATTGTTTCCCTCTATTGCATTGACATCTAGGTGTTCGGCTTTAGATAGCTTCCAGCCATGATGGTATTGCACTTGTACAAAAGCTGGGCTGATTGCCATTTACTTTAGGCCTTTGTTTTGGTCTTTTTTTGGTGGAGGGGGGGGGGGAAATGTGAAGTTCTCCTTCATGTTTTTAATTCATATAAACTAGGATTTTTTTGTGTGGATGTTTTGTTTTTTAATTAAGCGTCAATAGGAGTAGTACATTCCACAATGATCTTTCAAACTATGTACAGAAATCTCTGGTCTATGTGAGAATATTTATATGTTCTTTCACTCTATTTTTGAATGTTTTTTGTCATTTGGTTTTTGTATTTAATGTAAATGTTTTGATGTATGTAAGTTAAACACATTATTACACTGTGTCTTACATCCTCCTCCACAACTGTTATTTGTAGTACTTGCCTTTCCATGATTAAATATTTGATTTGACCAAATAAATTACTGTATGCCACGATTAATTGGTGCTAGTATAATATCATCATGTGTTTAGACATTTTTTTAAACATTTGTGACATCCCAAGTGAGTGAAGGGAAAGATAACTTTGAAGTTACATATTACGTTCAGTATACTTGTGGCAGAACCGCTGTTCGCTTCACGTTATTTAGAGATCCTGGCAGGAATTTCGTGATCCGCCAATTTAATAGAATACATTGCAAGTGGGCCTGCTCATCTTTATCTTTTGTTTTTCAACACCAAACCCCCAAAGCAGGTGTTTATTGTTGGAAAGCAAAGGGCAAATGTCCCTGCTGTGCAGCGAGTTTTCTCCTTAGACAATGTTTCATAAATTGGCATAGTGACTGGAGGGAATTGGATTACTGGTCGAGAGGGTGAAACCCAAGCAGCAACCACAATTCCTGTCAGGGGGAAGTTGCAAGCAAACCCCAAAGTAACCTGTGCCTTAGCCTCTGGTAACTTGACACAAACCAGTCAGGCTTAACTTAGAGGCAATGTGAAAAGTATTTATGCAGCACTTCAAACAGTAATAAAGTGAAAGCACAACACAAGAAAAAATCCACACCAATATTAGAAAAATAGAGTAAACTAAAATGTAGTCAATTATTTGAGATCAAAACAGCAAAAATCCAATTAGTAGAACCAGAGATGTGAAATTGTAAAGGTTTAGGTTAAAATAGTGCCTAAAAGCGCCAACTGTGGTTGTCTGATTGCACTGGACCGAGACAATGTCACTAGCCCAGACCTACCACGAGGGAGCATGGGCCGGATGCAGGGACCTTGTTAGTCCTGCTGAACAAAGCACCCTAAAACCTGGTTGTTGACTGTGACGAGATCCCGCGCTGAGGATCTGTCACGCAGCAGTGGTTCAGATGAGCTGCAGGCACCAATGCGAGGTCCTATGTCGATGATGGGTAGTGCAGTGGCGTTTCCGATGAAGCTGTCATGAGGTTTTCGATGCAAGGTCATGCATTGTCCTCAAGGATGCCTTCAATGGAGGCTTGCGATGCGAAATCCTGCATAGGTGATGTGTTGCCCAGCAGCAGTTCAGATGAGCTGTGGGCTGAGATACCAACTCCTGCATCGAGGATGTGTCGCACAGTGTCAGTGCCGATGCAGAAAGGGGGGGCAAGACTCACAGTAGATAAAGTCCATGTGTAACTCGCTGTGTTCAAGGTGGTTGGGAGCCATTTCTGTCTCTGCTGCTCTGTTCAGGAGGCCAGCCAACTAGCTCTTTGAGTCAGTCTGGTAGTCCTGGGTTCAATATAGAGGTCCAGTCCTTTTCACGCAGGGCAGCAGAGTAGCAGTCCTTCCTGCAATATAGCAGCCCAGAGTCCCTCTGAGTCCTTTATTTGTCCAGAGGTGTACGGAAGTGTTGTGTCTGGGGGTCCAGTCCAATATTTATAGTCGGTACCAGCTTTAAAGTAGGAGAAGGTTTTTGGAGGTTTTCACCCTAGCAGTGTTTGGAATTTCCTGCCTGTCTACCCTGGCCCCAATTTGTAGCTGTAGACTGGTGTGAAACCCTTTGCGAGTGTGCTGAAGCAGAGCCTTTGTAATGAGCAAGTGTGGTAGGTGACAGCTCAGCCCCCTATCAAGTCAGAGATGGCCCATCCTGCCAACACCAATTCCCCTTTGTCTCACTGTCTGGGAGTAATTCACAGGAGACCAACCACCAACTACACCTTGTTATGTGACCCAGGCTGCTGCCACCAAAGGGGACAAGAAAATGCAAAATTTCTAAAAGTGGCATTTGCAGAATTGTGATTGAAAATCTGACTTTACCCTTAGTGTTCTAAATGACAGTTCTTTAGACACCAAACTCTACATTTCTGCCTGCTCACAACTGAAAGTTAGCACTTAGTAAATGTAATAAGGTAACCCAGTGTTATCCTATGGAAGAGTAAGACTTACAGTAGTGAAAAATGAATGTAACAGTTTTCACTACCAGGACATTAATACTTAAAATCTATATGTCCACATTTTTAAATACACTGCACCTTGCCATATGGGCCATTTATTGCCTACACTAGGAATGACATATGTATTAACAAGCATTTGCAATGCAATAGGTCTCGCATCTACGAGAGTTTAAGCTTTTGGCATTGTAAATGACAATGCTTTTTATTAACACATAAACAAAAGGCATTGTCATTTACAATGCCAATAGGTCAAACTCTTGAAAATGCGAGACCTATTTTCTTTAAAAGAAGTGGCTACCATTGTTCCAGACTGCTTGGAAAGTGAAAGCACGAATGGCTCATTGAATGTTGCGGGAAAGCATGTCGTGCCTGCAGTAGGAGAAACGTATTAAAATAGTGCTTACAGAGATGTAACCTTTAACAACCGAAGTAAAAGGGCCAGTCCTCATGGGAGGTTACAAATGACAAGGGGGTAGTAAGGAGGGACTAACAAGCCTATTAACAAATCAGAAGCCAGCATTTACGAAGGTCAATGACACAAGCCAATGACAAATATGGGCAGAGAGTCGCTGGGCTTTAAGTACATACTCTAATACATCAGATGCACAAAGGTTCAGCACTATATACAATATACGTTTGTTTATCAAAGTTCAAGCTTCACACAGAAATAAGTTATCCCAAATCTTCATTTCTTGAAAAAATTCTTCTTTATTTTTCTTTAAAATGTTTTCTTTATTTTCAAGAGGTCAAGAGATCATAGCCAACGCGTTTTGTCTCACATCGAGACTTCTTCAGGGCTTGACAGTAAGATATAGCGTGATCTCATAAATTGTTATTCTACTTCAATTTTTCTAGATGTCTCCAATATTCCAGAACCTCTATGTGGTACACAGTTTCCGCAATGGCATGGTAGCCTATGGTGTCTGTTCTTCGTGTCTTTAGATGAAGTTTTACCACATAGAGGTTCTGGAATATTGGAGACATCTAGAAAAATTGAAGTACAATAAGAATTTATGAGATCACGCTATATCTTACTGTCAAGCCCTGAAGAAGTCTCGATGTGAGACGAAACGCGTTGGCTATGATCTCTTGACCTCTTGAAAATAAAGAAAACATTTTAAAGAAAAATAAAGAAGAATTTTTTCAAGAAATGAAGATTTGGGATAACTTATTTCTGTGTGAAGCTTGAACTTTGATAAACAAACGTATATTGTATATAGTGCTGAACCTTTGTGCATCTGATGTAAAGTAGGACTTGTTCCTAAATAAGGAGTATAGAGGGGAGTACTCCTTGGTTCTTTGCGCTATCGTGTGGACATAAAGACACTTGTCATCTGTTGGGTGCGGATTCTTATAGCCTCTACCCTCTTTTCTTGTGTTGTTACATACTCTAATACAGCATGCCTCGCAGCGCATGCGCTGCCCAGGCTTGACCTAAAAAGGCATCCCTCACCAGCTCTCAATTCAAGCTCATTCTACATCTCCATTGAATTTTCAGGCAAGGTATAAATTAGCCATTATGAGGATCTAAGATAATAATTAGCGTAATGTCTGCATTCTCCCATCTCAATAATTAGTAGGGCTTTTGGCCCCTATAAAAGAGAATCGCTTATTCGACATGTGGGGAAGCAGGGGCTGACCTCCCGCATATGTCATAGGAACACCTGTGCCACTCGGCAGACAACTGTGAAAGCTTCTAATTAAGGCAGTGATAGAGAAGAATGTTCTCACTTCTCCACTGATAGCTTGGGTCCACAAATACTTGAAGTGTATGCCGATGACAGCACATTTTGTGGTGATTTACTGGAGGCGTGTTAGGCAAACCTATTTGCTGTACTACCCGTAAAAACACCTTAAGAGGCTGGGGAATGGGAGCTGCTCACGGTGCCCCCTCGCCTCGCATGCTGCCTGCGTTGAACGTCTAATAGCTGACCTCTCATGCTCTGAGGTGCTGCTCCCACTCTGTGTTCGTCTCTGCCTGTCACTTCCTTCCCTGGCTGCATGCGACTCACTCAATTACTCACTCCCGATGCACAAAATAAATGGCTGAGGGAACAGCAGAGATGCACTTGCAGCCTGGACCGCCATCCTCCGTTCTAAAAACTAAAGGGATTGCTGTGGGAGAGATGGAGTGAGTGAGACCACAGGCAAAAAGTGATGGGCGCAAAAGCAAAAAGAGTTCTGCCCAAAAAACACAGAAGAGCAATGCAAGCATAACAAAACAGTACATTGCTGGTGCTCCTGCGAGGAAAAACAGAAATGACGTATCGCTGTCTGAACCAGTTAGGTGACCGCAAATTAGAGCCACACTGGCCTGAACCAGTCAGGAGCGGGAGGCGGGAGTAAGGCAGGAGTAAAGTCCTTTATTGACCACAACAGGTCTTTCAGACAACGCATGCCCTGTAGGTTCGACCTAAAAACATGTGGACAAGTTCAGCTCATAAAACTGAGATTAATCGAACAGCAAGCTGACAGACATACTGTGTGTGTGTACTTAAAGTGATTTCCTAAAAACAAAATGACTCGCTTGAAAAAAAGATAGTAGCTGATAGTGATTGAGTCATATAATTGTACCAGTGTCACCTCTCATAGGCAGCATGAGACGCACGGCAGTAGGGCTGAGCGAAGCAAAAGATGCACATACGTAAGCACAGCATTTAGTTTACATCTGTAGTAATTGAACACAAAATGCAGAATGTGGCCAGAACATTATACTTTACCTTGAAAGCTTTCTAAAAATTTATTATTATTATTATTATATTAATAATAATAATAATACAACTTACTTTTCCACACATCGTGCATTCACCTGCCCGCTTCAGTGCACCGGGCATTCCACAGAGGATCTCAGCTGACAGATGTCGGCCGACATGTATGCTCTCTGAAGCCTTGTATACAAAGAGCTTGGTAAAACTGTCTGATTTTGCTCCCGCAGATTGTGTCTGTGTAATTCGAACAATTTTCTGATACAGGATTCCCAAAGTACCCCAGAAATAATTTTCATCTAGTTGGTGAACTTAATATATGAATCATTGTGGCACACATGCATTATGACATGTTAGTTTCTTATTCCCGCATGAAATATGATGATGCTCGTTTACCATTTTCAGCCTGGAATTGAACTTACTCCTGCTACTGACAGTAGCAAATGTACGTGTTTTCAGAATGGGAAAATAGATGGAATGGTTATGTGAATCAGTGCTTAATTTGAGGGTGGTTTCCGGTGCTCGGCATTGCACTTAATCGTCAACACTAGCTGTCTTTCATGTGCACCAGTTAAGGACACAATCAATTACGGGGAGATCAAGTGATTTGCTCAGAATCACAGGATGTTGAGCCCACACTGAGACTCGAACCTGGTTCCCCCATACGGTCTGGATATGAGAAAGTTATGTATTTACAACAAAGACAGAATAGTCATTATGATCTGATCAGTTACAGAAGGGTATCACTAGGTGAGGTGCTAGGCTAGCCCTTCATTTGTTGCTGTGTGTGAACGGCTAAGACACAGCGAGGCAAAGTCTTGGTTTTATATTACCGGTACTGACATTTGAATTGTTTTGCAATTATGTCACTTTGTTACTGTTTTTGTCTGCTGATCTTACTTTGATGTACAACTGAATTCAATTTTGTTTCCAAGAGAAACCCTCAGGCTGCTTTTATCAAACATTCCTTTTGACATCAACATCTCAGAAGAGAAGTTCATTCATTTGAAGTCCTTCTCTGCAGACATGCCCTGCTGTCTCTGGTTGGAAGGCGTGTTTTCACCACGCAACTGACAGAGCGTGAGAACAGCTTTAGGCCAAGGCGATCTGCAGACTAGAACCCTCCCAATAAAAGTAAGCTAAAAAAAATCACCTTGCCGTTTTTTTGTTTTAAAAGGAAGGCTTCTGAAATGATTTACCTAACTCCACGCTTATATCAGCAGATGTACCTCAGGGCCTGAAGATTTGTCTGTTTGACCTCAAAGCA
This sequence comes from Triturus cristatus, assembly GCF_964204655.1. Taxonomy (NCBI): domain Eukaryota; kingdom Metazoa; phylum Chordata; class Amphibia; order Caudata; family Salamandridae; genus Triturus; species Triturus cristatus. The sequence goes on from NC_140591.1 coordinate 723,773,319, forward strand.
TGGTAAGCATGGAAGCCTGCACCATCGCTGTTTACTCCACGCCCTCACGTACTAAGTGTGCTTGCCTTATCAGGAACAAGCCAAAGTGAAAGTGATCGCGATCGCGATCAAATATGCTTCTACATAACTGGTCTGTATGATACCACCAGCCAATAGGGAGAGCTGTGACGGGTGGATATAGATAGGCAATCAGAGGGAGGCAAGCAGACTGCACATTAAGTAGAAAAGGCAAATGATCACCAAATCACCACACACACGCACCAACACTTCTCTACATGATCCGCGAGAAAACTAACGTAACCAGTTAATGTGAATTCTCGCCATGTACAGTATCACCGAACCAAGAAATGGCAAGACCAGTGCATCCCTCTTCAGCCATAGCAAGCTGTAAAGCATGGGATGATAGTCCCAATGTAGTACATGTACAGTTTTGCTGACAATAATAGCCCAACAACAAACTATTTTAAAAAGAATCATACTCGATTTGGGGGTTTATGAAAAAGCTCACCCTCATTTGTAAATGTGTCTCGAAACAAAGAACAACGCTGTCGAGCACAATATCATGGTACTATTAACTCGAACTGCCTACTAGAGAAGAGGGTGTTGTAAATTCTACACCCAACACAGAAAATCTCAACAAATCTAGTGGAAATGTCGTGGTTACACGAGGCAGCGCTTTAACACCTAGCTAGACAATAACAAGCAGGAAGGGGGTGGCAAATGTTGTGCACATTCGCGGCCACTTTGATGTCCTCAGTGGCCGCGCGGCTCACTGAGGACATCAAAGTGGCCGGGAAGTGATCAGGCAGTGCTTTTCAGACTGCCAAATGGTGCGCGCGCCCGGCGCACATGCACTGTATTTGGAGGCCTGAAAAGCACTAGTTTGCACTTCCAGATCCCCCTTTTACAAAAGCTCTCGCGAGAGCAGCGCTAAAGCACTGGCTCAGGCGAGACCTAAAAAGGAAGGCTTAGACCTCGCAAGAGGTTTATTTTGCCATGTCAATTGGCAGTATAAAACTGCACATACAGGCTGAAATGGTAGAACGGAGACAAGTTTAAAAGGCTACTTGTGTGGGTGGCACAATGAGTTATACAGGCTCACTACAGTAGCATTTAATTTCTAGGTCCTGAGTACATGTAGGCCCACTTTAATAGGGTGTTACAAGTAAACAAAATGTACCAATTGGGTGAAAGCCATTTTCACCTAGTTTTTGAAAGGAGAGAGTACTTTAGCACCTGTAAAGTGTTCTAAAAGGTAACAAAAACTGGTTCAGAAAACAGGAGGGTGAAGGCAAAATTTTGGAGATGACCCTGCAAGGAGGGCCTAGTCCAACAGCGACCATTGCTGTGACCCATTTGTCAAGTAGTTGATGTACAGCCAGGTTAAGGGTTTTCTGTCAGCTGAAGCTTTGCAATCAGAAAGGGTGCAGTTCCCCTGACTCCAGGAGACTGGGGGGAACCCCAGGTTTTGTGGGACAGGATAACGTCCAATTAATGGCAGTGATCCCATCCTACCAGACTGAATGTAAGGCACATAGTATGCTTTCATGCCCTGTACGAAACACAGCCATTTGCTATATTCTGTTTGCAGTAAATCCCATAACCCTCCTAGGGCATGGTTGATCATGGTTAATGGTTTTCCCCTGAGAGTAAGATGCCTTCTCACAAGCAGTGAACATTGTACCTCTGTCTGCAGACTCAGCAGCGATCACCTGAGTGCTGTAACTATGCACGATGGGTAATGTGAAAAAGGGCATGGCATTTGGGTGTGCCACTTTCCTTTTACCTTAGACCATTACACCCTGAGGTGTATGTAGAGTATGGCCTCCTGATATGCAGTGACATGCTCACAATCCCTTTCTAAACTATGCCAAGCCAGTAGAGGCTGTCACAATATGCTGCCTTTTTTTTAATGTTCATATTGCGAAATTGCTGTCAAAACAGCTGTTATTAAATCACTAAGGGGCATATGTATGAAAGCAAAAATTAGTCGCAAACGCTGCGAATCGCAAAAAACAGCGTTTGCGACTGATTTTTCGCTATTTCATATGTATGACACATTTCCAAACTGAAAAATAAGAAATCGCTAAATTAGCGATTTCTTAGGCTGCGAAACAAGAAAACTGCGAATTTCCTAGCGAATACCTATTTTGCGATTCCTTAGCGTTGCGAATATCGCTAACAAGAAATCGCTAGCTAAGAAATCGCAAACACATGTATGAAAAAATCGCAAATTGCGATTTTACGAAATTCGCTAATTAAGAAATCGCTATTAACACCAATTGCTTGCAGGTGGTAAACTGGTGCAAGGTACAAAAACCAGCCCACAATGCAACAAACACACCCACAATGGCTGCAATGTACGTGATAGCCAGGAGGCTGCGTATTCGGGCCCTTGCACACAGGAGAATGAGACAGGAACGTATCTTCAGGCTGCGCATCACCCTGTTACAGAACACTGAAGAGGAGATCTATGACAAGTACAGACTGCACCCACAGACCATAATGGACCTGATTGAGGAGCTGAAACCCCACTTGGAGCACCCTACTCGCAGGACACAAACAATTCCCACACATGTGCAGGTCCTGTGCTCCCTGCACCTCCTCGCGTCAGGGAGTTTTCAACGGGTCATAGCGGAGGTTGGTGGTGTGTCACAGAGTGCACTTTCGCGCTTCTTCCATGCCTTCCTAGATGCAATGCTACTGAGGCTCCCACATCACATTTACTTCCCCACCACCCAACAGGCATTACAACAAACGATACTGGACTTCTACCAGATTGCACGTTTCCCCCACGTCATCGGCTGCATTGACGGGACCCATGTGGCCATCACACCCCCAGCAGAAACTGAATATGTCTACAGGAATCGGAAATGCTACCATTCCCTCAACATACAGATTGTGTGCAACGCTAAGTATCACATCACCGACATCGTAGCCAAATACCCCGGCAGTACACATGACTCCTTCATCTTCCGACACAGTGGAATACACAGACGTCTGAGTGCTGGAGAGTTTGGGGAGGGGTACCTGCTCGGTAAATACATTGCACACATCAATACATCCACTACAACACTTGAGGGGGGGGACATTGACTCACCTATTGTGTTTTTTTCCATGCAGGTGACAGTGCCTATGCAGTGCGCGACTTCATCCTGACCCCATACCTGGATCCTGCAAATGCAAGTGAGAGGAGCTACAACAGGGCACACAGATCTACACGCTGTGTCATTGAGCGAACCTTCGGAATCCTGAAGAGCCGCTTCCGGTGCCTGCATAAGAGTGGAGGCGCACTGCAATACAGCCCTGAGACCTGCTGTAAAATCGTGGCAAGCTGTGCAATGCTACACAACATGGCAATGAGGAAAGGCACCACAATTGATGTGAGCGATACAGACACATCGGATGACGAGCGCCCTGCTCCCCCTGCCAGACCAGCACCAGGAGTTGGGGCAGCTGCTGGACGCCAGAGACGGACTGAGATCACACAAAACTACTTTTAGGTGAGTGTTGAGGAAATGAGACTACAAAGCCTGATGATGTGTCAAGTGTTTAATCACACTTAACATGAAAGAAATTGTAATTGTCCCCAGCACATGTTGTACACACAGTGCAGAGAAGGCACAAGAAATAGGGCAAACAGCCTTTTGCGGGTTAATGCACCCGTGTTGCAGTCAGTGTCCCCGCAGATGATCACCTCCGTCGGTGCCGTCCAGGGTGGTTGACCCCCATGGTGCGCCCTTGGCCTGCTACCTGTCTGCCACTGCGGCGTCTTTCACCTGGCAAGGTTGGAGTGATGCTGCTGCGACTCGATGTGTCCTCACTGTCAGCAGAGGCCATTAGTGCGCTGCCACCTGCATTGGCTGTCTGCAGCTGTTCCACAGCAGTGGTCACCTGCGCCAGCCCTCGCGCTATGTCCTGGCAGCAATGTGCCATGTCCACCTGCATGGTTACGCTTCTGCGTGTGAGTGCGCTGGTGGTGGTGCAGAGGCGGTTGACTGCCTTGGTGTAATTGTGTAGCCGTGCATTGGCACGTCGTCCAGCCCTGTCATTGGCAGCTTGGGTGTCCCTCAAAGTGGCACAGAGCTCTCGTATTGCCGCTACCATGCTGCGATTGTCCTGATGTAGGCGGCCTAGCTGGCGACTCATTGACCGCATTGCCTTGCTTTGCAGGCGCTGTTCCTGCAACATGCACTGTTCCAAGCCGGAGAACACGGTGCCTTCTCCTTCTGTTGCAGTGCTGCTCCTGGGCCTTGACCTGGAAATGGCCTGTTCCCTTTGCCTTGGTGTTGGTGCGTCATGACGGGGCATGTCTGTCACACCCTGACTCCCCTCTCTCCTGTCGGTGTCATCGCCTGTTGCTGGGACTTCATCCTCAAATGGAGGCAGTGGGGGCACATGTGCGCGCTTCCTGCGCTGAATTGGCTGCTGCTCTGTCTCATCGCTGGAGTCCGCAGGGTCTGCAGGCTCCTCTCCCTCAGCGCTGTCTTCTTGTGGCATGGCGTGTGCTGTGGATGTAAAGAGGACTATATGAGTTTGTGTTACTGTCTGCATGTGGCACTCAATAAAGTTACGAATCTTTGACGGCTAATCTCTGACACATTTCTATTCAATGATCCCCAAAACACATATGTTGCATTTACTTGTGATGGTGTCATGGACACACAGTCAGACACAGTACTACGAGTACCATGATGCATTGCTGGGTGTGCTGTAAGACCTGGGCTGGATTGGCATGTTGGGAGTTAACTATGCGCATTTGGGGGAGTGTGCAAGGGATGGGGAGGAGTGCAGGGTGATTTGGCATGCATCTTACCTTGTCTGCTGGATGAGGGGTCGGAGCTGTCGATTACAGCCACACCACCAACGCTCTCAGGCAGGAGGGTTGACTCCACAAGCTCCTCATGGGGGGTTGGCTGCTCTGCAGTGGATGGTCCTCCTCCAGTCTGACTGGCATCCTTGAGTCTGGCTGCCACCCTCTCCTTGGACCTCTGGCGCATATCATACCACCGCTTGCGCAGCTCCTCGATGGTGCGTGTGGTGACTCCAACAGCATTCACCTTGCTCTGTATTTCCAGCCAGATTTTCCTCTTCCTGGCCTCTGGGACTTTGAGTGCCTTCTTCCCAAACAGGAGCTCATGGCTGCAGACCATCTCCTCAATGAGGACCTCCTGCTCCTTTTCTGAAAACTTGTGTTTTCTCTTTCTTTTTTCTGCATCTTTGCCCTGCTGGTTTTGTTTGGGATCCATTGCTGGTTGCTGTCTCCAGGAAAGCCTCCTCACACTCCACAAGCAGCCTCTGGGTGTGGCTCAGGTGAGCAGGTGCAGGCAATCACTACAGTTTCCTGTTTGTGATGTCATCAGCCTGCACCAGGCTTGCAGATTCCCGTTTTTGCGATTTCTTATTTAGCGAATTTCGCTATTAAGAAATCGCAATACGGGATTCTGCGAATTATTTGCGATTTTTAAGGAATCGCAAATGATTAGCGATTTATTTTATACATCCCGTTTAGCGAATCTGATTTTGCGAATCGCAAATTCTCGCAATTTGAGATTCGCTAAAGGGGAGTTTGATACATATGCCCCTAAGACATCCTTAGAGCCCTTACAATGCATTTCTGTTCTGACCTGCCCCTGTCAAAGCTGTCCTTGCACTAAAACACCTAAAGAGCTTTTGCAATACAGATCTGAACTGATTTGTGTCACAAATTAGTATATTAGTCTACAGAGCTCTCTCAGTGCACTTCTGACCTGCATAATGAACTTACCCTAAATTATTAAAATATCTACTGAGCTCTTTTGATGCCACTGTTTTCATCTGTAGTATCCTTTGATTTCTTAGTACTGAAACATCCACTATCTTTCCCAGTGCCCTTTTATCCATTTTCATCCTGCGCTATTATACTCAAGACATGCCAGGAGGTTTGTCCACCCTATTTGACATTATTTGAAGATTGCTTTCTAACTAATGAAGGTCTCCCTTTCATAAAAAGTGGTTAGGCCAGTTTTGAAGATCAACAGTTGAAAGCTGTGAGACAACAAACGCTTATGTTTTTGTTATCATTATTGTAGGAACTGGTTTGGGAGCTAACAGGCATGGAAAGGTTACTGGGCCTTGTGGAAACTGGTCTGTGTACCTCTGATATCATGGTGTTGACCTACTGTGCGATCCAAACATCAAGTACACCACTTAAGCACTTGACTCTTAAGGTAGCCAGGCAAGCAGTCCAAGTCTTAGTCAGGGAGGTGGTGTGGGGTTACTGACTCAGAAAACATTAACTCACATAGTAACTCTTAGTAAATAGATTATCCAGCTAATGGTTTATCTTGAACATGAAACAGTACTTTGTTCTACTCTCAACAGAATCCTACATAAATTCTGCTAAGATATCAGGAACACGCTAACAGCTTTAGTTATCTTTCCTTGCTTCCTACTGGAATATTTTATTTTATATTTTTTGATCTTAGCCACCTGCATGTCTATTTTTGGGGTATTTAGTTAACAGATTGTTCTTTTTATTAACATTGGTTTGGCTTTTTAATTTGTGCATATCATAACTATGAATTGGGATTTTCTTGCACTACACATGTCTTGCACATATCTCATGTGTAGTTTTTATGCTTGAACCAGAGAGTGAGCTTTAGGATGTCTTTGGCCTGGTGGGAGGCGTGATGGTGGAATGACTTTTTTTTTCTCTTGTGGGTCACCTGTTCAGGTTCCTGAACCCCATACTCTGGCTTATTCAACGAATAGGTGGTGAGCTACTGGTAATTCTTCATGTACCTATAAACAGCTCTTCTGTGTGCAGCCCAGCTCAAAAAATTAGAAGCTTTTTCTTAAAATAATACATTTATACCAAAATTAGAAAGCATTTATTTAGGACTACAACATGTGTATTTTCAGAATTTATAATCTGATATTTGAAGAAAAATATTTGAATTTCAAAAATGTATTTAAAGCTGATATTTGAATGATAAAACACACAGCATTGAGGAGACTTATTACTAATTTTCTTCCATTGGTACCAAGTGCATTGCAGCTATGGCTGTTATGTGTTATCCTTGTAGAGAGATTCTAAATTGACAAAGCTCTCGCCTAACATGTTGATGGGAGTAGTACTGTATACAGTTAAGGGCTTGCTGCCCTCTCATTACTTATCATTTGCTGGCTGGATTGTCTATCTTTTTACTTGCTTCCTAATTGGTATGCCTCACCTCACTTCCTTTTATTTCTCTGGAGCACAGACCAAGTACCAATTGATTTCGTTTAATTTCAATCCTTCCTCTGCTTGCACTGTGATATAGGGTACTTTTCTGACCGGCATGGTTTTTTCCCTACCTTTTGACTTTGTTTTACGTTACTGTTTTTTTGTTTGGCGCTTCCTTTCACCAGCACCTTTTCTTAGGGTTGCTTACTTTCTTTTGCAATTCGGTGCTTCCTTTTAAAGCAACAAATAAATGACACAGACTATTAAAGCAGTCTGTGTGACTGCATGGGTGCCACTGACTCTTGAAGCAGCTACCCCACTCCACTCGTGTCTACCCCAATCTACCTGACTCCACTACAATCTATCCCAGTCTACCCCACTCCACTCAGCTCCACTCTACCCCACTATAGTGTACCCCACTCCACCTCAATGTAGCCCACTCCACCTCAATCTAGCTCACTCTGTCACAAACTAGCTCATTCTATCCTACTCTATCCCAAACTACCCCACTCCAATCTTCTCTACCACACTCTACCTCAATCTACCCTACTCTGATCTACCCCACAACACTACACTCCAGTCTACCACAATCAACCTCATTCTACCACACTCCAAAATACCTGACTTCCCCACTCCAATCTACCTCACTTTACCCTACCCTACTCCACTCTAACTCAACCTACCCCACTGCAATGTATCCAATTTACGCCTCTCTAATATACTCTAGTCTACTCCACTCTATCCCCATCCACTCCACTCAACCCCACTCCAATCTACTGCACTTCAGTCTACCCCAATCTACCCAACACCACCCCAATGTACCCCACTCCAGTCTACCATAATCTACTCCACTCCATCCCACTTTAGCCCACTCCAGTCTACCCTAAGCTTCTCTAGTCTAGCCCACCCCAATCTCGCTCACCCCGGTCTAGCCCACCCTAATTTACCCTGTTCTATCCCACTCCACTGTGCCCCATTCTACCCCACTCAAATCTTCCCTACTCTACCCCTTTCTAATCTGTCCTACTTTACCCCAATCCAGTCTACTCCACTCTAGCTGACTCCAATCTACTCCACTGCAGTTCTACCCTTCTCTCCCTTACTTCACTCTACTTCAGTCTACCCCTCCACTCAAGTCTTCCACTCCAATCTACCCTATTCAACTACAGTCTACTCGACTGTGCCCCACTCCACTCTGCCCTCTTCCATTCAATCTCCCACAATCAACACCCCTCCGCTCCACTCCAATCTATCCCAATCTGCCCCACTCCACCTCAATTTATCCTACTCCACTCAACCCCCAATCTACCACACTCAATCCCATCCCACTCTTCTCCACCCCAATATACTCCCCACCATGCCAATCTATCCCACTCGACTACAATCTACTCCAGCCTGCCCCACTCCACTGAACCCTATTCTACCACACCCCAATCTACCCCACTCCACTCTAGCTCAAGCTACCCCACTCCATTCTTCCTCAATCTACTTTACAACAATCGACTCCACTACAATTTGCTCTACTCCAATCTAACCCTCTATAATCTACTGCAATCCACCTCACCACAATCTACCCCACTCTGCCTCACTCTCCCCGATTCTACTCTAATCTACCCCACTCCAATCTGTCCTACTGCACTTCACTACAATGTACCCCACTATACCCCAGTCCAATCTACCCTACCCCCTCTATCCCACTGTACCACAATCTACCCCACTCCTTTACAATCTATCCCACTCCACTCTACCCGATATTCACCCCACTCCAATCTACCCTACTCTACCCCAATTTACTCCACTCTACCCACAATTTACCCCACTCCACTCTACCCCAGTCTACCTTACCACTCAAATCCACCCCACCAGACTGCACGCCTCTAGCTTTTAGCCATATTAAACAGCAGCCACACTGTTGTACAACATGGCTAAACCACATCGCCAAAGCCAATACCTCTCGCATAGCAAACACTATTGGCTATGCCAAAGCTTGCTTTGTGTTACTTTTGGCAACAATGCTTGATGAACTGAAGAGATCACTGCTTTTTATCTTGCATATGGTGGCCATTAATGTAAACTTGTCACTATTACAATACTAATAATACTAGTGATCCAGTGGAAGCGGCGTACATTTTATTTTCATTCACATTAACCCTACTATATCACAAATAGGATTTTTCATTATAACCAAAGTTTGGGCCCATGGAAACTTAATAACCACTTGCATACATCAGGTGCTCCGATAGATCTTTGCTAGAGCTAATAGGTACTTGATAATAAGAGACGGATGCTATTTACCTCATGAGGAGCTATAATGAAGAAAAACCCAGTCCAGCAACTGTAATCACAATATACATATGTCTACATATTCAGTAATAATGACATACTCTGAATACTTCTCAAGATACTTTTATCTAAATATTTCAAAATGTTAATGGTAAACACACAAGTACATAGGAAATATAAATTCTTCATTATTCTGTTATTACAGGTAAGTTTACCATAAGGAAACACAGTTCATGACAAATACATCAATCAATCCAGAGATACTTTATTTTGGCCTGATAAGGCCATAAAAGCATGGATAAACATGTAAAAGAAACAGTCCAATCAATACAGCTTTTTCAACATTAAAATTCAGCATACACATTAAAATATTTGATCGATAAAAAAATTGTAAGATGTAATAACTATCCTAAAAAATACAAGTATCTCAATCATTAAGTACAAAATCACGTATAAAAAAGGCGTAATCGCTGTCATGGTGCAGAAGTAGGGAGAGTTGGTTCGACATGCTCTTTCTTTAGAACTGCTTGGCGTACACACCACATTGAAAACAGATAGCGGGACACTGAATATGCAATAGGCATACTACTATCATATTTTAGGATCCTGAAAGCTTGTGAGCAGTGGAAAGTTCTGAGATTCCTACATAGCTGACGTAACCAACAAACTCTTACTTTATTATATGCAGGACAAAAAAACAGTACGTGCAGGTCAGTCTCCGTACAATTACTACAGGATGGGCAATCTTTTGTGGAGCTGGCCCCCCACCTATAAGTAACGGCACGTAAGGGAAATGCACCATACCTGAACTGCAAATATAGTTTCTAAGCTAAGGACGGCTGTATATCGTCTATGATATATTCGAAAGTGTATTGCATTTTGACTAATAGGAAAGATGTTGTAAGTACATCAAAATTTAATAACAATTGTGAAAGTAGAAAGAGATACGAGACAAAAGAATATGCAAATATCGGTGTATACAACAGAATTTCATACTAACCTAGGTCAAAGAATACTAATGCACACCGTTCAAAAGTCTGAAGTACCTAACCCTTAGGCCAAAAGGTATAGCTTAACCCCTTCAGCGCGGTGCGGATTTCCGCGCCACGCTGAAGATTCCGTGCGCGGGCGGGGCGATGACGGAACGGTTCCGTCATAAGCACAGCCCAACCGACGTGCATGACGGAACCGTTCCGTCAAGCGCGTCGAAGGGGTTAAGCAACATCACCAGCCGATGAAGTGCAAGATAATCAGGATAGTCTTGCTCGGGAATTGCAAGGATCATAGCCAGCCAAAGTAGCATAGAGAGTACAGCAGCAAAGGCTCTCTTCCCATAGAAACAGCTACTGCCAAGTTCTTTTCTCCCGGTAATAATTATACCCCAAATGCTAAAGAGTTAAATCCCCCTAAAGTTGCAATTTCACAGTTCCATGCGATTCCATTGGTCAGGCTTATGAGGTAATCATCATCTTAGTCAGTTCATTTGAATTTCTCTGTTGAAGTTCTTGGTTTAAAATGAATGTCATCATCACTCTTCAGAAGCAGGACAAGAATATTGATGACTTCATGCCCTCGCGCTCGCTTCCACATCGGCTTGCAACATTAGTTGACACATTTATTCATTGAAAGAAATACTCTAACCGCATAAAGGAAATCCTGGTGATATGCTAAGCACAGCTAAACAAATAAATCAGCTTTTTAGAAATAGTGAAGGACTAAATACATTCTTCTGTGGCCTATGTTGGGAAATGAAAATTACTCTAGCAGGGTTTGAGGCCTTCATAGAAAAAGCATAAATCGTCGTTTTTCTGAGGAATAAAACGCACGCATTACTATTTTAAGAAAAGAAGGAAACACATAAAGAAAACAAAAATTAAAGATTATTATTCAAATTAAATCCATAAGTAAGTTTTCAATAATCAAGCTATTAATAATATTTGCTTTTCTCTTGTTATGAAGAAAAGATAGATTTCACGAAACATTTTCTGAAAGCGCTTCTATTATTACTATTTCATAATTCTAAATGCATTTTCAAGTCTCTCTCCCATAACATGTAAAAACACTTAGTATATTTTTCATGCTTTCAGCATGTTAAACGTTGCAGCTTCTGTTTTACTAATTGTGTTGTGCCTTTTGTGCACAATATATACGTACATTTTACCTATGTTAATGATTTTTCACACCATTAGTCATTGTTTTGTTAATAACTCAGTTATCAGCAGATTTGATCAAGCAAGATTATTTTGCAAAATCATGCTTCATCACTAGTGACTCGGGATGATTTTCACTAAGCATTAGTAGCGCTTATTACAGAGAAGGTTTGAGACCTCATGGATTCCCTTCATCTTTTTATTGTAAGTCAAAGCATGTGAATCTATGACTGCCCCAATAGATTTGTTGCTTCATTGGTACCTCTGATGGATTCCCTACTTTCTGGAGGGACACAAAAATGACCTTATTGGCGCACCTGTGCTGATCATCTAATGATATCCAGGTTAGCTCTCGGGTCTGACCACCTGAATGCCCCCACTACGTTGCCGCAACAAGGTGAGGTGGATAGGTATGTAGTAAAATGAGCTGTGAAAGTTGGTGTTATGTTCTATTTTCATACGGATGATTCTGAGCCTGTTGACAGGAAATACTCCTAGAGTGACACCTGATCTGTAGTTGTAAATGAGTAACTTTTTCATGCAGTCTTTCAGTTAAAAGAAATACCATGCCTCACAAATAATACCAGAAATGCCTCCCATCCCAATGATGCTTGGTTTAAATACACGGAATTCGGCATTCATCTGTGTTGCCAATCTGTACGAGAGAAAGTTGCCCTAAAATATACAGAACTAAGCATTATTCCAGCTCCTGTAATTCACAGTAGTTTTGTCCACCATTGTTGCCAACACTCTGCAGGCTGTGCCTGACAGTACTACCTAATTGAGTTTTCCTTTAAGTTGATGCACAAATAGAGCAGTTTCGTGCATTAGTTGTCACTTGTTTTTTTGATAAAGTGTGTGTGGAAAATACCCTTCCCTTATGAACTCTTTTAATGTTTAGGCTGGCTTAGAGATTGCTCAACTGTCTCCTAGAATTTGTCATCAGCACAAGAGCATTCACACAGGGATGCTTGCCTGCTCTTTTCGGCTATTTGTTACTTTGGATCACCCCTATTCAGATACTGTAGTGTCATCCATGTTTTTGATCAGCCCTGAGGAATAATCCCCCCTTGACAGCATCTACTCATTTCATTTGTATGTTAAGCGTTTAGTTAAAATCTGCAGTGCTTCCATTGCAATACATGGATGGTGCATTGTCCAAGCACTTGAAATGGAGGCACAATGTTTTATTTTGGTTGTTGCATTTTTTTTATGCTGGTGGTGCCAACCACATCATTGACCTTTGCTCTTTTCAGAGCAGCACTCCTCCTTGTACAGTCCCGATCAGCGTGCCAGACGTGTTTTGGCGGTGTGGGGGGAGTAGGGGTGGGAGGACATACACTGGAGAACAGGACCATATGACTGGTGACTACCTCCCCCCCCTTGATTCATCTTTAGGATTGTGCCACATATATTCCTAACTGATGCTAGCTAACTTTAGAACCCTATCCACTGAGCTGCGCTCCCTTCAGAGACCACCAGCCTTCCCTCCATCGTTGTGAAGTACTGAGGCAGGAGAACAAGGATGTGTCACTTTCTACATGACCCTAGACCGCGGGAGAAAAGTGTAGGCTCTAAACTGAAGCCTCTGTACCTTGACCTTCTGTCTATCCCTGATGCCCTTACAATACTAGTGATTTTAGTGTCTCAGTGTTCTCCTTAGAGGACTGTGGGCATCTGCTGTAGGGAAATTAAGTTATGGTGTGGCTATATTCCGGGACAGCGTGCTATGTTGCAGTATTTTTATGATAGGGTATATTTCAGTATTATCTTATACGAAATATTATGATATCCTATGTTCATTTATGCTTTAGTGAGTTTTTATAAGCGACTGTCATTTTCGGTTTACAATAGATAGGTTTCTTTTACCAGTACCCAGTGGCGGCAGGTTTCTTTAACCAGTACCCAGTGGCGGCTGGTGACTTTTGAATGCTGTGAGGCGTAAAGGTTTGGGATGATTGCCCTGTGGCGAGTCAACGGAGAGAGTCAGCTTGACAGTCATAAGGGGGGTTCTCCTCCCCCCCCCCCCCCCAGGGAAAAAGAAGTGGCAAATGGTGCATTTTTAAGCAAATTTGAGAAAGCAAGAAGGTTTATAAAGCAATTGCGAAAGGGTAGACTTAAAATATAGAAACACATAAAAATGCTCCATATCTTTCTGATTAAAATTGTTCAACATCTTCTATATTACCTGTAAAACTTACAAGTTATACAGACAGTGTTTTCTATCACTGTTGCTGCAGATCAAGCTTCACAGCACATGTGTAGGTGCCTGGGTTTACCCCTGGCTGATATGTATAGAGGCCCAGATTCTGATATTTATAAAAGTTCAGTTCCCGATCTGCACAAAGGCCTTAATTCATTGCATTTATATCAGCCTTGTGATCGTATATGATTTTTCTGTATAAGTCCTCAGACAACCGTGCTCCATCAGTTTAACAGCTTCAGCTGACTGTAGAGCACATCCTGTTGCACATTCCTTGCTGATATCTGCGTTTCGATCTTACCGACAGCCATCCGGAGAGAACTGCTAGCTTGTCCTGCAGGGTCATAAAACATTTTAGAAACTTATTATATTTCACGCCATCTAATAATAATGCTTCGCCTTCTTATGTACATTTTGTAACCGTCGAAGTTGTTAACCTTTCATTGCTTGACTTGTTATGGTTCAGAATCCTAATTCTCATGGCTTTAAGTGGGCCGGGTCTCACTGGTGCTGAGCACCAACAGTTTTTTAAAGGAGGCCTCGAATCGGGTCTCTATCGGGCTCTGTTTTGTGCCTGATGTCACTGCAGTCCGTTTTTTTAGGTCTTGCCTGGCGAAAAGCAGCGCATGTGCTGCTCTCGTCAGAGAGACCTTTTGGAATCGATTCTCCCAAAGCCTTACATGCACGCGCAGGGATGGACAAAGATGGCTGCTCTTGCCATTTGTCCAAACCTAACAGCATGCGCGTGCAGGGATGGACAAAGATGGCTGCTCTTGCCATTTGTCCAAACCTAACAGCATGCGCGTGCATGTACGGACAGTGGACAGCCTGGCGCCATCTTCATAAACATGCGTGCTTTCACGGCGTGCTTTCACTTTAAAAGCAGTTTAAAGTGAAAGCACTCCGCCATGCGCGCGCACTGCGCGCCAGCCCGGCCGACCTCCCTTGGTTTTTCTCTCTCTCTCCCTCTCCCTCTCCCTCTCCCTCTCCCTCTCCCTCTCCCTCTCCCTCTCCCTCTCCCCCTCTCTCTCCCTCTCCCTCTCCCTCTCCCTCTCCCTCTCCCTCTCCCTCTCCCTCTCCCTCTCTCTCTCTCTCTCCCTCCCTCTCCCCCTCTCTCTCTCTCTCTCCCCCCCTCTCTCTCTCTCTCCCCCTCTCTCTCTCTCTCTCTCTCTCTCTCTCGGGCAATGTGACATCAGAGCAGCAAGTGGCACACAGATATCACGACAAGAGGTGTCACATCACAGCACGCGGCACTGACAGCACACCAACGAGCACTGTCATTTCACAATTATCATCACACCAAGAGGTGCGACATCCCAGTACTGCGTACTGTGACACCCAAGCAACTAGTAATGCGGGTTACTTCCCTCACGGCAACCAGCACTATGATGTCACAACGAGGGGCAATGTGACATCACAACGACCAGCACTATGGCAATACAACAAGAGTTATTGTGACATAAATCCAACGATGACTCTTGCATCAAAGGAGCGAACACCGTCACATCACATGAATGAGCACTGTCACCATAGCAACTCGCACAGTGACATCATAGCAAGGGGCACTATGCCATCAGAGAGAGGCTCATTATAACATCATATAAAGCCTTACTGTGTCATCACTGCAAGAGGTGCTGAGAACTCACAGCAACCATCACTGTGACTTCACAGAGAGAACTTTTGACATCACGGTAAAGGGGCACTGTGACATCACATCAACGGGCACTGTGACTTCACATCAAGGGAGACTGTGTCATCCGAGCAACACATACTATGACATCACATGAGGCGGTGTGAAATTGCCACATTTGGCATTGCGTCCTCACATCAAAGTGCCCTGTGGCATCACATTAAAGGACAACCGAGCATAATGCAATGAGCATAGTGACATCTTAGAACGGGTCTGCAACACCACATCACGGGGCAAGGTGCCATCTCAGAAGGGACACTGCAACATCTCAGCAAACGGCACTGTGACACCACAGAAAGTGGTGCTTTGACGTGACAGTCCTAGACCTATGACATCACAGAAAGGGGCACTGTGTCATCGCAGGAAGGGAGAACCAAGCAGTGTGACATCACAGCAACGAGCACTGTGACATTACATTAAATGGCACTGCGTCATCACATCAAGGCACACTGTGACATCACAGCAGCAGGCATTGTGGTACCACAGCAAGGAGCTTTATGATATCTCAGTAACGTTCTTTGTGACATCAAAGGCACAATAACTGTGTCATCCCAGCAAGGGACATTGTGACATCATATCAAAAGACACTGTAACATCACACCAAGGGGGACTGCATCACCACAGCAAGAGTCACGGTCACATTACAACCAATCACAGCAAGGTTCATTGTAACCTCACAATGGGCCACCTAGTGACATCACAGGAATGAGCACTGTATCATTCCAGCAAGGGGCACCGTGTCCTCACAGTCCTACTCGTAATGCATGCCTCCTTGCACTATGGTGAAAGTGTCCCTGTATTGGCGATAGACAGCATTTAGAACGCTAGCGCAAGAAGGCAGCAGAAATACACCACATACCTGTAAATAAGGCACATTTTTGATGTCTCCCTGTCATGTAATGCATCTAGTTACCTTGCTGTGCTGCGTTTTGTGAAATGTTAGTAAATCTGCCCTTATGTGTTTACGTATATATGGTCTTTCAGCAGTATTAACCTAGCGAAGAGCAAGGTAGGATACAATTCATGACTATATAAAAGAGACAGGATATAGGTATGTACCAACTGTGTGGGCAGCTGGTGCTCTTTCGAAAGCACTTGCTGAACGGCAACTTCAGGTAGAGAACGCCTTCTCTGAAAGTGGTTTGAATGTTAACTCAGACACAGGGTCTCTGAAGGCCTGGCTGCTGGTATGTTCCTCTATGCGTTTCTTTACCTCCAGTCTAGATATGTTCAGACCCCTAGTTTGGCACTCTCCACCTGCAGTGGAACTCTTCACGTACAGGTATGCAGGAGTGCCATTTGTGATGGCCTTGTAGAGGCTGCATCTTTTCTGGAAGGTGATGTATGCTTGCAAGCAGTCCCTTCACGGTGGGGAAACGTGGTTGGATTTCTTCAAGTCTGTGAGGAGGTGTGCTGTATTGAGCAGGGGCTTGCATGGTGCCTGCTGTTGGGGATGACACCAAGCAGGACGTTGCCTCCATCCAGGTGAGAGAAGGGGAATGTCATGTACATGTGAATGCTTATGCTCACCACAGAGGTAGCATGCACCCACACCCCACCGTACCCTGCTCCAGTTGTGAATTTAAAGGAAACATAGCCATCCAGTATCAGCCTTCCTGGGGAAAGGTTTGTCATAAATAACTCTTTTTTTAGGGGTTACACACAGTAGATTTCCTTAGCCCTTAGAGGCAAGTGCATTGCCTTGGCCTCTATGGAGAAAAATGAAAACCCATTCCGGTCGACTGTGCTGAAAGGAGCGCCGGTGCGTTCAGAATTCCATAGGCCTTCCACAGAAACTCTTCCTGGAGATAAATGAGGAACCGTACCCTGGAACGCACAATTTATACACCCACAAATCTTGGTATTGTATAATAGTGCTTATTATGTTTTGTTGTAATACATCTGGTGTATTAGGATTATCAAATCAAATGGAGGGTCACTGTTCCTGAGTGAGAAAGACACAAAAGAGATATCTAGGTTCTAGACAGGACATTAGGGACAGTCGCCAGGACTGAGTCTTGTTGCCCTCACACACTCCTAGGGATGTCTTGTTTCATCATCGGGCGAGCCCTCCTCATGGGGTCATGGGGTCGGCGGTACAATGCCCTATGGGTCCCCGGAAGGGTCACTTTAGTGGAGATTTTCTAGTTTTGTCGCCGTTTGATGAGTGCGAGGGTGTCCAGGTGGGGTGGTTTTTGATGTGTGCGATGAAGTGAGTTAAAACTGACTAGGGGATTGTTAGATTAACCTTTAATGCATAGACTCCCCTGCCAGGTTAAACAAGCATTAATAATGCAATAGGTATCACCTTTTATTAAGTTAAAGCCATTTGCTTTGCTATACAATACCATTAGCAAAGCAAATGGCTTTAACCTAATCAAAAGCGAGACCTATTGCATTTTCAATGCTTGTGGTGAGATTGTCCTCACAGTGGGGCCCGCGTGTCCACAAGCCCTCCGGTCAGTTTCTGTGTACCATTGAAGCCAATACTGCGTTGATGTGAAATTGTTATTAACATATATTGGTAAAGGAAATACTGTTGGTGAAATCTTACACAAATGACAGTTTCAGGTTGTTTGGCGAATGAAGTGATCTCGATTTTTATTTTTTTAAGTACATGAAAAATAAACCCACACAGAGGTCTGAGTCACGTCACTGACAGCTTTCCTAGGGTCTACGCCTACAAATTTGCTAGAAGTTGAAGGGGACAATACCACTAACAAATTAATTTACTTGCCACTTGGGTCAAGTAGAGAGATCAAACCATGCAATCTTTCAATAATTATTCTCGTTATTGCAAGCAAATGAAGAGATATTTTGAAACCTGGTCATTTGTTGATTTCTCGTGACCAATTACATTCATTTTATCATCCTTGTAATAGCACGATTTAAAATATATATAACGTCATAAATACTGTTCTTATAAATGACTATTAATTTTTATCTTACATCTACTGATTGAATTTCACTTGGTGAGCCCAGGGAAAAAGTAATCTACTCACACCTATTTCATTTGCATCTATTGGCTTTTCAGTGCAAAACTGTATGCCAGCTAATACTACCATTGCTTAGTTTTAACCCAAAATATTTTTTATTAAAAAAAAATTATATTTTTGTTATTGGGTGTTGTAGGTCATGACAAATGAGGCACTAACGAGTGCCTGATACTAACCAATAAACAGAGCAGAAGGACATCAGTACATCAAGTGTTTCCTTAGAAATGAATGAAAACAATATAGGAGAAAGCATAAGTATGTCAACAATTTGGCTGGCACGATGAGTCAGATCACATACATTAGGGGTTTTGAGATGAAAACACATCAACAGCTTCATGTTGTATATCCAGGCCATAGTAATTGATCCAGCTACCCCCACACTTTGTGGAACTTGCGTAGGCAGCTCCTGCTCTTATATGTTACTTTTTCCGCTGCTATGTATAGGGTCTATTCATTTTTTCCATTCAGTCATGGTTTGTGTCTCAGCCCCACGGTGTTTGGCCAGATCCCTCTTCCCCACCACTAAGCCCAAATTACACAGTAATAGTTTCATCTGTGGGAGGTCTAGATCTTTGGGTATGACTAAGAGTATATATTTGGG
Source organism: Triturus cristatus (assembly GCF_964204655.1). Taxonomy (NCBI): domain Eukaryota; kingdom Metazoa; phylum Chordata; class Amphibia; order Caudata; family Salamandridae; genus Triturus; species Triturus cristatus. Next base: position 723,792,449 of record NC_140591.1, read on the forward strand.
ATCTTCAGGTAGGGTCATCCCTGGTACCGTGCTCAACTCTAGGAGTGCTTTTTGCCAGAATGATTGTATAGCTGGACATGTCCAAAGTGGGAAGAAAATCTCCTTGTTGTCCTCTGCATCTCAGGCACTCTGGGAAGGCCGCTCTACCCATTTTGTGAAGGCAAGCTCTATCATAGTAAGTTTGAAGTAGGATTTTAAACTGGATGAGTCTCCGTCTAGATTTAATCACTACCTCTCGTGGGAACATGAGCGCAGCTTTCGAGTCCAGGTTGTCCAAATCACCTATATTATTCTCCCAATTATATCTCAGTTTCAAGAGGGTGTTGGCCATATTAATAATGGTTTTATATATAGTGGAGTTTGCTTTCTCTTGTATTCCCCCCCCCCCCCCATCAAAAGCCTACCTTCTAAGGGTGCATACTCCGGGAGAGGTGTATGAACGTTTCAGCTCTCCAGGCATGGGCAAGCTGCAAATATCTATAGCATTGCATATCATCACCTTGGAATTCCCTATGGAGGGATGAAAAGGGCATAGGGCACACTCCTCGAGCAGATCACCCACCTTGAATATACCAGTCCGTTCCCAGACTTCAAGCCCTTTCAGCTTTCCAATTTCTTTAAGGTATCGTCGCAGTCATAGCGGGCTCTCCCGGGGGGTTTTCTTTTTTAGGGCTCGCGCCTGCATTGCAGTGCGCAACACTGGTCTTGCAGCGAGAGCCCTTTTGTGTGGGGTTTTGAAAGCTGACCACACGCTCGTGCGTGTGATCAGGCTTTCTCCGCAGGCATTGGCTTTCGCGTGTTTAAAAAAAAAAAACGCACGCGATTGGGCAGAGGCGGGCGCATGTCCCGCCTTTGCTATCCCATTCCCGACCGTGTCTAGCACGCGCAGCAGCGCGCGTTCGCCTCGCTGCCACGCCCCCTCCCCCCTGCTCCTCTGTGGTGCATGCGCACCACTGGTTTTCATATTAGCTTCATTGCTGAACTTTGGCATCCTGGCATTTTAAGAGCTCAATTAATGAGAACCCAATGCAGTTTTGGAATGCCAGACAACCGTTTGTGGTGTCGAGGGGTGTGCGAAAAGCGAGAGTATTATTAAATAAGCCACAAGAGGGAAATATACGCAGCACATAAGTGCTTTGGTAAACCTGTCATTCATTACTGAAGTGAGCTGAGTGAATTTTACCTCCTCCGCAGTGCAGTGCATGCACAGGATACTAGAGAGCAGCAGGCAGAGACCAGAGAGGTGGGAGGCTCGTGCAAGTTTGCTTCCCTTGCTGTTTCCATAGTAATCTGCCCAGTGAGTGTGGGTAAAGCTAACGTATAGCCCCGGAAGGGGAGAAAATGTGGTCCCAGGTGAAGCTTGTCTATAAATCAATACGCTCTGAAAAATGTCTTGTTGCTCTCAGCGAATATATTGGAATGGCACAGTAGCATCGTAGAAACATATTAGAATCACGTTGCCTGTTTTCAGGAGATCCCTTCTAAATATACATTATTGGAGACGAGGCATGGCTTGCTCACAAACTAAAGTGTTTATAAGGGGCTCATTCTCACCTGAAGGCCCGACAACAGCAAAATATGTAACATTTGTTATGAGATCATGTTCATTGAGCTTTTTTTTTCATTTCACTTGCAAGTATTACGATTTATATATACCGCAGATTACAATCAATCAATCAATGAAAACTTTATTCGGATCATTACAATCCATAAAAGTACAGAAAAAAAAAAAACATAACATTTATAAAATCATACAATTAGACAATAAAATGCTGTTTTGCACATAAGGGGTAAACCATATTACTTTAGGACATTGTTAGCCGGGCACGAACCACAGTTTTTAGAAAAGAGCTCACGCGAAAGACAAGTTCATCGTCATCCAGGGACAAAATCATTGAAAATGCAAGTTCCAGGCTAAGGGGTTTTAATTTTTTAAAATACGGGGATAAAAACCATTTAATATACTTCATATAAAATTTACAAAAAAATAAAAAATGTAAAATTGTTTGCCTACTCTGAGAGTCACAAGGGCATGGCTCAGCACATTGGTCATTAAAATTCCATAAAGGAAAGCTAAGTGCATATTTAATGGTGTCTGCCCTAAGGCGAAATATAAGGCCACGCTCCCAATGGCTCAACGGAAGAGTTAAATAACTAGGTGTCGGATAAATTGTAAGATTATGGGCTAGGTATCCACGGACACTGGGTTTCAGAGACTCCCTAGCTACCCTTTCGGCGTCAAATAACATATAAAGTGCTTTTTTAAGTTCGCATTTGGTGGGGAGCACAGTGGTAGTTGGTTCTAGGAAGATGTTTTCAAGATTCACGCTGCGGAATACGCTAGACACCCCTGATAACCAGGGGATAGCCAGGCCCCTGTCGCAGCGTAGACAATCCTCGATGATATCCCTAGTCAAAATGGCGGCAGGGTTTTTCCAAATCGCCAACCAAAAAAGGGCTGGGCGTGCACGAATAAAATCCCCTATAAAATGCAACCCCAATTCCCTATGACATATAAAATGTGGGGAAGTGATAGGAGCACATAGAAGTTTCCTACAAAATCTGTGTTCCTCAATAATTAAATCGGAACATCTAGCGGTTCCCCAAACTTCAGCACCGTAGGTAGCAACCGGGACGCATTGGGTTTTGTATATTTTTAGAATAGCAGGCAATGCCCCGGTTAATTTTGGACGGGGGAGACTCAAAATACAGTTAATGGACTTTGAGAACTTACTCCTGGCGTGGGCTATGTGCCCATGCCAGGAGTTGTTCGCAGCAAAGACCACACCCAAGTACGGGAAACTGCTAGTAGCGCCCAATCTTTCAGCCCCCACAACTATACTGCCAATGTGACGCCTCTTCGGGCCACAAGACATTACAAAAGACTTCTTGAAATTAGTCTTCAAATCTAGGGAATCCATATGTGCAACAAAGCCATTCACTAAGATGCGTAAAGCGTTTGGGGTGCGCCCCATAAGGACCGCATCATCTGCGTAGAGCAGAGCGGGGAGATAATTCCCTTTTATTGACGGGACATCGGTAGTTAAAGAAACCAGGTGTTTGTGAAGGCCGTTAATATATATTATAAATAAGAGGGGGGCAAGGACGCAGCCCTGTCTAACCCCTCTATTAACTGTAACTAGCTCAGAGACCTCGCCCCCAATACCAATCCTAACACAGGCCTTCAAGTCTCTGTGCAAATAGGCCAGGAAATGTACCAAGGATTCATCCAGACCGTAATCCAGTAAAGCCTTCCATAATAACGACCTATTGACAAGGTCAAAGGCAGTGGATAGGTCCATAAAGGCCAGATAGATTGGGCAATTACGTGCTACGGTGTATTTGCCCAAAATGAGGTTCAGGTTAAGACACTGCTCCGCGGTACCGACTTTGTTGCGGAAACCCAACTGGCAGCTCTCTAAAATTTGGTTATCCTCGGCCCATAATAAAATTTTATTGTACAATACTCTCCCTAAAATCTTTAAAGTGTTATCAATAAGGGAGATAGGCCTGTAACATGCCGGTTGGGAGCGGTCGCCCTTCTTAAAGATAGGCACTATTATACTGGATGACCAAGTTGATGGTGGTGGAGAAGTAAAAGTTAAATTCTTAAAAACATTCAGCAGAAGTGGGGCCCATAAGTCAGGGTGAGCCTTAATGATATCGATTGGGAGGCCATCTGGGCCAGGGGCTTTATTCCCCGCACTCTGTGCGATGGCCTCTTCCACCTCAGATAATAATATATCGACCCGTAGGGGACTGTTAAATATTGGGGTTGCCGCCCCTGAGGGTGGGGCCGCGTAGATCTTAGAAAAGTGGTCCACCCATGCGGCTCCAGGGATGGTGCAATCCATTGGAGTCGCAAGCTGGCCCGAACAACGCAGGTCTTTCACCGCACCCCAAAAGATATCCCCCCTTCCCCGGGCGGCTGTTTGCGCTAGCACCTCCCAACGTTCCTCGAGGATCTCCTCCTTCCTTTTGCTTATGGCCAGTTTGTAGCGAATCCTGGCGTTTTTTACGTCAGACAGGTTCCTCGGGCTAGCAGATAAAACTAGTCGCAATTCACGGTTTGCCAAGGAACACTCATGGTCAAACCATCCCTGGTCTTCTGTAGTGGCGCGCAGTGGGATAGTAAGCTGTGCTCGAAGAACTGAGCAGATCTTAACAAAATCGTCTATTACAGTGAATTTGCTTCAATTTAAAAGTGTATTTTGTTCACAATCACATTCACAAACAAACATTTGCAATGCAATAGATCTCGCAGTTACTACAGTTTCAGCTATTGGCATTGTAAATAACAATGCCTTTTATTTATGTTTTTAAAACAAAAACAAAAATAAAAGGCATTATTAATTGCGAGACCTATTGCATTGCAAATGCTTGTTTCCGGACTGCAATGACAGCAGGCACATCCATTATGCGCGGGCTCACACTACTCACTAGTGGAGAAGTTACGGCATGATGTCATGCCAGGTGAGCGTTGTAGGGGAAGGGAAATCCATTAAAGAGAGTCATTTTCTCTCTGGATTTCCCTTCTCTTTTTGAAACTCAGGAGCAGCAACATTGTTGAGGTGTCACCAGGGCTTCAAGTGGAAGCTTTTTCAATATTATATACAAGCCATAGTTGCAGCTTATTTATCTTATGCAACTAACAACCATTGACAAAGCCAATAGCCCTGACTTCTTTTAGGTATGATGTTACTTGTTGTATCATATATCTGGATGCAGTTACAGAAGCTGCAAAATACAAATCTGGCGGCACACTATGCTAAGCACAGATTTTGGGCTTAAGTGTTTTGAATCCACACCCTTAATTACGTTGGCCACGCCCCTTTGAGAGACACCTCCCCCCCCCCCCCCGTTTTTTTCATCCCACTTAAAGCCTTGCTTATTCTAGTGCGTGCAGTTACTAGGTTAGCCCAACTCTCTGTGAAACCCAGGAGGTAGGTTTAATTCCAGCAATTCTGGCTGTTGACTGCCTTGCAGAAAATATCAAACATACTGATTTCAATCTTTTAAACTCTACTCGGAACCCGCCCTTCTCACCTCCCTTGCACACCCCTCAGCAGCTCGATAGAGGTCAGGCATGCACTCCACTGAGTTAAAGTCTGATTCACTAATAATGCTTTCTTTTTCAAGAGATACAGCTCCTTGAAAAGGAGGTAGGGATATGCCTTCAGGGTTTGTACATGATAAGTACCCTGAAGTCTCCCACATGAGAGGAAGTGTGGCCAAGTGCTAGGACTACAAACTTAGTCCCGGAGAGTCCTGCTCGAATCCCGGCTTCAGCTCACCATTCTGTGATTCTTAGCAAATCATTTAATCTGATCGTGGCTATCAATGTGTAAGTGTTCCCGTTCTCTTGTAAAGCTGTCTAATGTCCCGCGTACAAATGTGCACTTACTGCACTATATAAAAGTGCCAAAAAGCGCCTTGTACTGTGACATAGGCATCTATTTGCTAAGTGAGACGTCGAGTAGCACAGTTGTCGGAGACTCCAGCCTTACGTCAGCTGGCTCTGGAAGCAGAGGGATTCAAACTGACGGGAATGCGTAGTGCCTGTGTAAACTATAAGAAGACCAGGCATTCACTGTGACCTGCAAAGTGAAACCATCCAACTCACAGCGTACAGGCACATTGTTTCGAGGGTGTAGCACCTTGACGACCCTAACTAGGATCTTAGAGCTATGCAAATTTCAAACAAGCACATTGTTTAGAGGGTCTTTCTGGAAATAAGACGAAGTTGGGTTCTGTGGCTTTTTCTTGAAATTCGGCAGGATTCTCCAGTCTTGTCTATTGAGAGCCCGCCCTGCAGGGTTGGGGGGCCCCCAGCAAACTGGAGGTTTTGTGGAAGCATCAAATGGAGGGGGCATGACCCGCTGTCTCACTCGCACCAGCAGTCGGACTTCCATGGCAATTTGGTAATGTGAGTTGGAGAGAGAAAGGGAGATGAGGGAGGCAACGCTCTCCCTTTGATAACTTTGCATTCCAAGTATGTACTTTTGCGTGGCAGCTACACAGATGCACTGCAAATGCAAGAATAGACACGAGACCATGGCAGTAGAAATCACGCTATTCAGCAATTATTGAACTTTAGCCATATCACGTTGCATCATTTGAGTGCATTCTGGGGCCTGAAGTTTGTATAGGGCCACGTGACCACGGGGACTTGACATCATCACTGTGACTTTAAGATAATGAAACACTCACCTGTGAAGAAGGCAAGACGCCGAAACGCGTAGGTAGAGTAAAGTGTTTAAACGCTGCCGCACATTTAGATGAATAAATGTCTTTCTGGAAATAAGAGAAAGTTGGGCTCTGTGGCTTTTTCGTGAAATTCGGCAGGATTCTCCAGACTTGTCTATTGAGAGCCCGCCCTGCAGGGTTGGGGGCCCCCAGCAAACTGGAGGTTTTGTGGAAGCATTGTTTAGAGGGTGTAGCACCTTAACGACCCGAGGATCCTTGAGCTATGCAAACTTCAAACAAAAATAATATTGACAATAAAGCAATTGTTGCTGGTTGTTTCCAGCAAGGACAGTAAAAACTCACAACCATCCAGACAGTGCTAAATGGCATGTGAGCAGATCTGAACATGCCACAAAGACTGTGGCCGCACCCACTACCACCTACGAGAGAAGCATGCCCCCTAAAATACATAGATATATTTTTCACTCATCTGGCAGTCACAGTCAAGCTTATTTATTTTCCTTTCTATAAATGGCATGGGCTGCACCTGCTGTAAATTTCATTAATGAAGCAATACAAAAATGAAACCTTGTCTCAGCCAGTACGTACAGCTTACCCCCTTCACCTAACCCGTGGCCGTGACACTGTATACAACTCTCGTGCAAGGAGTGGGGGGGGGGCGGGGGAGGTGGGGGGGTTTGGAGGGCTGCCAGGGTACACATTAAAAACGAAAACACAAATAAAATACTGCATTAGCAATCTCTCAATCACATGAAGCTCGAGACTGCCCGGATCTGTGCTTTACACATACTTCATGAGATGTCAGTTCAAGGCATCGAGCTCATATTGGCGTTTATAAAATAGCGACCCAGATGCTGTGTAAAATGTTTCTTAAGAAAGCTAGCATTTTGAGCATTATTTGATGAGTGTATAGTGACTGGCCATTCAAGGCTTCTGGCTTGATTAAGAGTTTGGTGGAAAAAGAAGATCAACTGTTTTCTAGTGGTAGCGCTAAATATTGAGGACTATCACAAGCACTTTTTTTCCCCATCCAGGGATGTATAAGAGAAAGTTTCACCAATGGAATGTCCTGCAGATTTACATGGGCAAAAAAAAGGGATTTTCGCTACTGTGCGATTCAGGTCATTTTTGGAAAGAATTGTAGGAACACCATTTTATTAATACAGTTTGTTTTATATCCAAAAGTAAATTCGTTTTTGTTAAAGTATATGTTGCATCCGTAGAAAAAAATCATCTACATATTTTTGATAATATATGCATCACTTTTATTCTGCACATTCCATATTAGTTTTAAAATCAGACTTCTTGAACTCCAGGTCATGTTTACTGAGCAAACACTTTATATTAAGTCATAATCATCTCACGAAACTTCAAATTGCAGTTTATTAATGACAGCCCACACTAATTTTATAGTGATGTCCAACAAAACAACATAAAGACAATGTGGCCATAAATCTATACAAATATTCAAATACATTGTTAGAACAAACATTAAAAATGCAATAGGTCTTGCCTCTCATTAAGTTAAAGCCATTTGCTTTGCTATATAATACCATTAGCAAAGCAAATGGCTTTAACTTAATCAAAGGCGAGACCTATTGCATTTTCAATGGTTGTTCTTTAAAATCTACCTGCCTTTGGTCAGGCTGGAACCACCACAACTCTCTCCACAAACTCCTTTCCATTGCCATTAGTGCTGCAAGTTCTGGCCAATCCGGAAGCGTTGTTCCCTTTCTGGAGCAGCGCCATGATTGGAACGAGCAGGTGGACCCAGCGCTCATTCCGAGTGCAGTGAGCTGTGGCTGCCCGCCCCACCCCCTCACATGCACATATGGTGAGAAGCTTCTAGTGAGCATGTTGGGCTGGACGCTGGAAGGCAGTCGGCCAACATGACATGTGCACTTTGAAGTGCGTGTTTACGACCAGGAAGTGAGCCTGTATTCTATTTTGAAGCCCCACCCACTCATAAATAAAGCAGCCTGGCTCCCATCGTGGCCAATAGAAAATTTGAATTCACAGCACCCGCGGCCTGAAAACTGTGTAGCTTTGTTTATATTAAAATCGGGGACTGGTGCTGCCGCTGCCATGTGTTTCAGGCAGTGTGTATTTGTGCACCTTCCCACCCGTCAAGTGCATGCCAAGCATCAGGGCTTTAAGTGGGCCGGGTCTCACTGGGTCTGAGCACCAGCAGTTTTTTAAAGGGGGCCTCGAAACGGGTCTCTATCGGGCTCTGTTTTCTGCCGTGGCACAGGCGGTCCATTTTTTCCTCAGACTGCAGTGACAGCAGGCACATCGGTGTGCGTGTGCTCATACTGCTCAATTTTCACTAGTGAAGTTACGGCATGACGTCATGCCAGGTGAGTGTTATAGGGGAAGGAAAATCCTTTAAAGAGAGTCATTTTCTCTCTGGATTCCCCTTGCTTTTTGAAACTCAGGAGCAGCAACATTGTCGTGGTGTCACCAGGGCTTTAAGTGGACGCTATTTCAATTTTATATACAAGCCATACTTGCTGCTTATTTATCTTATGCAACTAACAACCATTTACAAAGCCTATAGGCCTGACTTGTTGTAGGTATGATGTTACTTGTTGTATCCTATATCTTGATGCAATGACAGAAACAGCAAAATACAAGTCGAGCAGCACACTATGCTAAGCACAGATTTTTAGTTCAGGTGTTTTTAAGCCACGCCCTGAATTGCATTGCCACGCCCATTTGAGAGACCCTCCAGTTTTTTCATCCCACTTAAAGCCCTGCCAAGCATCATTTATACTGACAGACTCTGACCTGTGTACTGTGCCAAGCAGTTAGCAGCTGTAAGCCAGGTTGCTTGCCGATTGCACTCACCTGTGAGAAAGGAAGAGTCCCCGCACATTCAGCCGCCGCCTGTGCACAAGCGGAGCAGAGCTGCGGTCGGAGTCGGCGTCTGTCCGAGTCGGAGGAACGGATTGAGGTGCTGGGTTTGAGCTGAGGGATTGAGCAGGGTCAAGCCGCGCGGGTTGGTGTGGCGGTGGTAGTTCTCTCCTGCTCCCCAGTTCCTCAGGCTCGCTCACCATCCCCTCTTCCTCCCTCACGTAGCGTGTAGGGGTACATGGTGCAGAGCCAGGGATCAGAGCCCCGCCCCCACGGTCGATTGGAAGTAGACCTGGACTGGGCACAATCAGAGGGGGGATAACCAGCCAGTCAAGGGTTTTCATTATATTTTCATTACACTTACTGGATTTAGCCCGCATGGTCGCTGCAAGCAGGATCTTCGAGGACTCACATGGAGTGATTTACGTGTGATTCACCTGCAATGATTCCTGCCTAGACTGACACTCTGGGCGACGTCTGGCTTCGGCCATATGCGAAGCTGACCTGAACAAGTAATAAGGTGGTGAGTGGTGCGAAAGCAGAGCCTTGCGGAGTTGGGGGGACGCGCTATTTGCCACAGCCTGTTTGTTTGTTTGCACCGGGGGGACTTCAAGCACCAGAGTCCTTCACTCCCAGGAGGGAAGAGCCACCACTGCTCTCGCGCTGAAAAGCGCCAGCGACCACCGCAGCTCGGGACGCGTGCGGGCCGCGCCCGGGCCCGTCCTTGCCCGTCAGAGACTGGAGGAGACTGGACTGGGCCATTTCTCTTCCATCTGGACATTGCTGAGGTTGCTCCATAGGTGAGCAAAGGTTATTTTTACTTAATTACACCGTCTGCGTTTTTCATAGCACTGTTAAAGTAACCATGGGGAGGCGCACGGCACTGCCGGCTGTTAGACCGGCCACAACGAGCATTGAAAGCATGCTGGAAAGGGCCGTCAGTATTGTGAGCAATGAAATCGAGCTCACCGAGAGGCGTCTCTCCCTCGGCTTAGGGCAATCTACACAATCTCTGGGCCCGATTGTTGAAACTATTGATCTAATCACATGTGATCCTGATGCTCCCGGCTGTGGTTTGCGAAGAGACCTGTGATGCAATTATATCAGATCCACCTGAGTCAAACTCTGTAACAGTTAACGCCCCCCCTCAGGGGGCAAAACGCAAGAGGGAATCAGGAAAGACAGTGAGCATGAAGAGAAAACAACCAATTCGCCCATGCTCTACCCGCACAACATTAAATTCTTGGATTCGCTCATCCTCTAATTTAACATCTGTTGAGGCCCATGTGCATGCCTCACCGATTGAATCGCTTTATCATTCGATTGGAACTCAGACTGAGAACGATCTTCAGTTTTCTATTATTGGCAATGACAACTGTAATAGGGTAATCAATATGAATCATTTAATAAACATTATCACTGATTGTGTTAAGCCTGTTCTTGATAATTTTCTATCCTCGCTGAAAGACTGCATTCCAGATGCTTCTTTAGACCAGCCTGTCCAGCCCGTACAGCCTGCACCCCAAATTACGAATATTGTCTCCCAAGTTGATGCCAAGGTATCTGACTCTATTAGTGCTAGAAAGCAAGCACAAAATGTACCCCCTAATAATAACTCTACTTGCTATTAAATCACTAATGTTCCATCTAATTTAAATTTGGGAGTCAATGATTGTGCGACATGTAACAAAATTCGCACGTGTCTTAATCAGGGGTAACATGGCGGCAAAAAGGCTCACGGAACATAGTAGCAGGATTAGCGATGGTAACTTGATAAACAATACGACATCTGTCAGTAATGTTCCTACCTCTTTACATAATAGCAATGGTATGGACAACATACTACAAGAAGGCGACAATGACCCAATTCCCACGACTCATACTGAGGGTAACAATGTGGTGTTAAATTTACCTCAAAAGGATTGTCCATATGTTGTGGTTTTAGCAGGTGTTCCCCCTTTAAGAAAAAATCAGATAGAATCTTGGGAGCAACTACGCTGTAAGTGCGTTGATTGGCTCTCCAAACATAGGACATTTAGGCCATCCTTAAATGAGAATATCATCATGGTACGACGAGTGGGCTGGCTGGGTATATCCCCCACATCCATTAAGGGGGACTGCATAGTTATCAACTTTCGTAGGCAATCAGTGGCAAAAACTATACTATCACTACAGATGGATTAGACAGATTCTAGCACTAGCATATGGGCGGTACCCTTAGGCTACTTTTATAAACCCACATTTGAGGCATTTTGCTCCAACTCGCATAATTCTATTCCAACATTCAACAGATTTACACCCTTATCAGGTTTGGACTGCCAAGATTGACTGCCCTCTCCACCAACGAGTGAAGTATTAATTGAGGTATCAGTATTAGCACTGACTCAAATATGTCCTCAGCCTAGCAAACCTGATATATCGATTACAAGGAGCGTTGATCTGACACTTAAAATATTGAGTTGAAATGTTGCCGGTCTGGCATCCAAGTTAAATTTACCAGACTGGAAGGGGTTAATAAGTAGTCAAGATATTGTAATGTTTCAAGAAACCTGTTTTAATACTTTGTCCCCCATCCCCAAATTAGGTAGGCCTGTTGGTGGCCTCTCCACCTGGATAAATATTAAGGCAGGCGGTCGTGCTAGAACCCTGCATACTAATAGTGATACATTTCAAGTAACCCTTTATACTCGGGGGGGGGGGGGGGGTGTATCACTTTACTTGATTAATTTCTATAATGATGATTTTAAAACCGTTCCCAATATGAACTTTTCTGAGTTGTTTAATTTTATTTCAAAATTACAAATTGATAATTGTGGTGCCCTAATTAAGGGTATATGTCTAGGTGGCGATTTTAATGTTAAAATCCCAAGGGATATTTATTTGGCTGTTCGGCCCAATACTAGAGGTTTGTTGAGCAAAAGTGGTGAGCAGTTAGTGAACCTCTTAAGTTCGAACAATTTTCTTAATGTCATGGAGAGTGCAGCTGTGACTCCTAGTGACGGACGTATAGTACCAACCTACAGAAGTCGAGGTTCAGCCTCCACTATTGATTATATTTTTATAACTACTTCCCTTGAAAGCCACGTGCTAAGGGCTGAAGTAATCCCAACAATACAAGGAGACCACAATCCTATTAACACTATCCTAAGCTTCACACGTCGTCCAACGTATGATTATACGCATGGGGCAAGTGATTTAATGATGACAACTGATAATCTCAGACTTGTGTGGCGCGGTATTGACAATAATGTATTATTTGAAAGGATGATAAAACTTTACCCGGATTTGATCAACACTTGTCTGACATTTATAGCACGCAATGCAGAGGTAATTGGTGCCTTCTCAGAGCTCTGTTTTGGCATTAAAAACATATTGTCCAAGCCAAATAGGAACATTAACTCTGACCCAGGCTGGTTTAATGCAGATTGCTCTGCGGCTAACAGAGCACTAAGAAAGGCGCTTGTAAGCAAACCTAGAGTTAGCTCTCTTGTGTCGTCACTTAGGAGATGTTATAAAAGAGCTATTGCATGTAGGAAGGAGGAGCTCATCAATGACCATTGGGCTAACCTTGTTCGGACAAATGTATTAAAAAATGGTAAGAATTTCTGGAAGGCTGTTAAAGGCATGAAATCCGTGGGAAATACAGCTTCACCTATTAGCTGCAACATTTCTAGTGAGTCCTGGGAGGCATATTTTAGTAAGATCTATGCTGCCCCGGACCCTTGTGAATCTAAAAAGGAGTATACATATACCACCGAGATTCAGATCGAATTATCTGAAGTCGAGGAGGCCATTACCCAGAGCCTGGGGGGCAAAACTCCCGGGCCGGACGGTCTTCCTATTGACCTCATTAAAAGCTATCCCGATTTTTGGGCACCACTACTTGTAAATGTTTTTAATAATTTGACAAACTCATCCATTCCCGAAACATGGTCTTATAGTACCATAGTTCCAATTTTTAAGAAGGGGGACCGGTCAAACCCGAGCTGCTACAGGCCGATATCATTGATTGATAATACTCTGAAAATTTTGGGGAGGGTGTTATTCAACAGGATCAAGTCATGGGCTGAGGACTGCCAGGTTTTACAACCATGTCAGCTGGGGTTCAGGAGTAAGGTTGGCACTGTGGAACAATGCCTTAACCTTAACCTGATTATCAGTAAATACAACATAGCCAAGAAAACACCTGTGTACCTGGCATTTATGGATCTTACGTCGGCCTTCGACTTTGTAAATAGATCTCGCTGTGGTCAACTCTTTTAAATCTTGGGCTAGACGATTCATTAGTCTCCTTCCTGGCATATTTGCACAGAGATCTAAAAGCCAGGGTGCGCATTAGTAGGGACGGTGTGATCTCTAAAGCCATTGAAGTTGGTAGGGGGGTCAGACAGGGTTGTGTCCTGGCCCCCCTCTTATTCATTCTGGAAATTAACGATCTAAGCAAATCCCTGGTGATCTTAACTTGTGACGTCCCAATTATTAGTGGAAACAAAATCCCTGCATTGTTATATGCTGACAATGCAGTTTTAATGGGGCGTACCCCTAAAGCCCTACGCGCCTTGGTTCAGGGTTTTGTGAAGTTTATGGCAACTCTAGATTTATGCACTAATTTTAAAAAATCGTTTCTGATGTCATGTGGGTCTAAGAAATATTATAATCTCTCAATTGTTATAAATTCTAATCAACTATGAAGCACTTGCACTTTCCCGTATCTTGGGTTGGTATTCGCATCTAATGGATTATGGAATGATCACGTGGTCCATTGCAAAAGGAAGTTTATTAACTCTATCAATACCATACTTAGGTTACCTAAGCCAAGAAACATAGAGGTAGTGCCTTCTATTGTTAAAATCTACAGATTGCAATGTACACCAGCTGCTACATATGGGGCGGAGGTTTGGGGGAATACGATTAGCACCCCCATCCAGCGTGAAGAGAATAGATGTTGTCGCAAAGTCCTGGGCGCGCCATTTTTCTCCTCTACGTATGCTGGTCATAGTGAACTCAACCTACCGTACATAGAGGATTATATTAAGGCTCACCCGACTTTGTTCTGGCTGAGAATTTGGAAAAACCCGGCTGCACAATTGACAAGGGAGATAATCTTAGATTGTAGGGATGGACCTTTAGTTTCATCCTCCCGAATTGATGTTCATGGTTTGTTGCGTCACGAACAATTAATGTACCTTTTGTTCCATGAAACTCTGCTGAGCCATTCATAGCTCTGCCCTTGATAAAGGAGTTGTCAGACTCTGTGTTATTTTGTGGGCATGGGCACCTGGCTCGCCTTGGCATCTCTTTAACATTCTTCCATGTTTCCTCGCACTATGTCGTTACCTGAGTCTGTTTTGCCCTTACTTGATTTATGTCCCCTAACCAGTACATCTCTCTCCTGCCGTCCATGTTCCTCTTCAGCTTCCTACTGGCCAACAAGACACTGACTACCCGCGCTTTATTCAGGGAAGATCATTTGATTCGCAAGATCCCTTCATCATTCCCTGTCTTGTTCACTTTATTTCGTGTTACTGGGGCCTCTAGCAAATTGAGGCACCTAAGAACAGCATGAACCTCTAAACAAGCAACCAACATAAATTAAAACGTTGAGTGTGTGTCTCTTTCCGCGCACATGGATGTCTGAAAGTATGTTGCTCTGTTTTTATATATGCGCATATAAACGTCATTGCAGCAGTGTGACTCGGTAAGTTAAATGGGAGCCACTGACGTTTGCTGCCATCTTCAGGTCCAGTGTCTGTTCCCAGCAACACGAGCTCTGCCCTCCGTACTTCTGGGGTTTGTGAATTGAGCACCATTAAAACTGGATAATAGTATCGCCTTTTATGCGCAGCATTTAGAAGTGGCAGAAGTGCATTACGAAGCACTAGATAATAGGAAAGATAATATAAATGTGTGAATGGATGTTTTGAGTCTGTGTGGATAGACTTTACAAAAGCCTAACCTTTTGGCTTTGTCAGTGCTTGCTTTTTTTATCCGATACACTTATCCTTTCCAAAATTAAAATAGAAGGAAATACACAATGAACTGAAGTTGGATTATGAATGTTAACCTTCAACTGAAGTACAATCTTTATATGTTCCCCTGAACAGGAACTGCAGCTATCCTCGGTCTTCAGTTATTCCTTCCTGCAAGATTTTGGGAACTTACACTTGTCGCTCTCTTTGGTGACGTCCCTTTTATCAAATAGTGATTATTCCTTTAGTTATTAAATAGCTCCTGTTTCTCGCATGATTTGCTGTATTGCTGTGTGGCAGATATACTGCTGTATTCAACAAGGACACAATAACTACTTCCATTAAGTATTTATATAAATGTATTTTCAACGAGAATATATATGAAGGACCTTTCCATTAGTGATTAATTTTAAGACTTCAACACTTATTGTATAGAGTTGTGATTTACGTTTATTCTCCCCCTTTTTTTTTTTTTTTTTTTTTTTTTAGAGCTTCTCACATGGTCATCGCTTTTGTGAAACAATACCCCGATCATCTGGTTATAAATCTTGATAAGGTATGTTTTTTTAAACGAACAATATCAAAGTATTTTAATTCTTTCTAACACAATTGCTTGCATGTTAATTGTTTTAAATGTAATGCCTTGTGTAACTCTGCACTTCGAGCCATCGCCTTACTGACTATACGATATGTGTCGCTGCTGTGGCTACTGAAGATAGGTCCTGCTACAGCTCCCCCGAGTAAGCCCTCGGGCTTCCCCATGCTCTACAGGTAAAGGCCGTTTAGGCAAACTACATAACGAGTGACTGTCTCCTATATTGTCCCAAAATGTTATTTTAGTTTGAAGCGCCATTGCTGTATCAGTTGCTTATCTGGAATTAATACTGTGCTTATTTTGTTTGATTTGTACTATTTGGTTGTTTTTCTGTTGCCTAGCTCACCTTATTGGCTTGACAACATTCCCTGACTGGTATTGACCCCTGCAAGCCCTGCTTTTCCCTTAAGACCCAATCCCAGATTACTGGCACCCTCCTCTCTCCATCCCAATTGACCTTCAGACTGGTTTGTCTTCTGTAGTCCAGTGGGATCAGTCACCCGCGCATCCCTTTCACCACAATGTAATCCCTCCTCCTTTTGCTTCCAGTGTTTCTATCCATTCTGGGTGTCCAGTTGAGGGCAAAAAGGTTAAGGGCATTTTAGGGCAGGAGTTGGTCTAGAGCCAAATCCCGCTTCAATCCTTGTCCTGCACTCCCCTCTCCTGCAACCCCCTCAATCCTAATAACTATTCCTTTCCACAGCATTATTCTTCCAATGGCGCTACACTTCTGGTTACCCAGGCACTCTTAATATATGATAATCCTTATTAATTTCTTTCCATAACTGTCCCACTCTGTGGCATCTCTTCGTTGACTCCTGGTAGACTTCATAGACTATACTCCTACCTCTTGTTTCTTTTACTGGATGTCTCCTCTTCTGCTCTTGGATGGACTGCCTACAGCACATTTCCTTATTTCATTAGGTTGTTCCACCTAGCCCCTCCTCATTCTTGGTGTACCTCATAGCGCATGCTCCCTCTGTCAACTGCACCTTTCCCTGGATTGTTCCTCTTGCACTCCTGGTTGAACCCCAGAACATGAGTTCTTTTGCACTCTTTCTCTGCGAGTCATTACTCTTTGCTCCTCGATGGACATCAGATAACCTATTCCATTCCATTTTTACCATCCTACTTTAGGGTCTTGCTCCTCTTTAAATTATGGTAAACCCCATAGAACATGTATGGCCAGCCAATCTTATGGGGTGGGGTTTGCAATAATTTTGGGAACCAGTGGGCCACTTGAGTGAAACAAGCGAGCCAGACCAATACATCTTTCTACGTTGCTGACTCCCTCCCGTGGACTCCCTGCTCTCTTTATTTTTTCCCCTCTCCTTTCTGTGGATCTTGTTTTTCATGGTCGCTAATAAATCCTGTATTGAATTTGTAACCTCTCTGTAATTAATGTGATCATTTTTGTAATTTGTAACACAATGTTTCCTTATGTTAAGCGCTAGACTTAGTTTTTTGGCCCATGCCGGTGGAGCTACCTGATAGCTATAGAGGAGATGGCCCCCTTGGCCGTCACCTACCCAGCCGGACTTTAGGCAGACCTTTCTTCGTCTCGCCTTCGCATTCTCCCTCCTACTCCTACTACTTTACCCTACCCCCTTTCCTCATCTATGCTCCATTTATTCATCCCCTATGCTTTTTAAATGTTTTTCCGTTGAGACCTAGCCATTTGGCCGATGCCTGGTGGAGCTACCTGATAGCTATAGAGGAGATGGGCTGTGGACTTCCCCCTCGGCCGTCACCTACCCAGCCGGACTTTGGGCAGACTCTCCCTCGTCTCTCCACCCTATTTCCCTCCTATCCCTTTACCCTACCCCTTCTCCCTTCTAAGCTCCATTTATCTCGTCTTTACGGTCTTGAAATGTTTTTCTAGTAACTGATGTAACTGGTAACTGATGTAATTTGGTAACTTTGTGGAACCCTATGTAAAGCGCTCTCATACCTCCGGGTCTAGCCAGCGCTATCTGCTTTCGCTCTTAAGTAAATGCAGCACTTTTACTTACTATTTGTTATAATAGCCATGCAGGTTTATAGCAGTGAGAAAATGCCTGATGCACTGCAGTGCTTGTGACGTGTAGATCACTCATACAGATTTTAGTGAGAGAGTTCAGTTCTTCATGCAGCTATTGTAGATAACCTGCAGGTCACAAGTTCCGATCCCGAGAAATAGTTCAGTAGGTCCTATTCCTGCTGCAAATATCTGCATGGTACGGATGGTGACAAGTATGAATCCTTGCAGTGCTTTGCTTTTCAGATGTTGATGTAATGAGTGCCATTCAGCTGGGAAGTACTATTACTAAGTGGCAAAACACAGCACCCAGTTATTACCTTGCTGCAGCTCTGAGAGTAAGCACTAATTGTTTTCTCTCAAAATCTACCTTCGGTCTGACAGGAAATGATGACAAGGGCACAATCCCACGTTCAGTGTTTTTCTTTTTAGAGTACCATAGTCCCGGTCTAGAAAGAGCGCGAGGCTGTTCTCTCTCATCAATACCCTTCTGCATTTAATTGGTACTTGTAACCGCATCTCCTGCAGTCCGCAGACTTCATGACCAACATATCTATTCCACCTGATAGGATTTCTGAAGCAATGCCAGGTCAAAAGAGTCTTGTATCTCAGTCAGCTCCATCAACACCTTTTTTATCTTTAGTGTGAACAAGGCAGCTGTAATTAACTGTTTTACCTCTAGATACTTACAGAGAGCATACTCTGGCCTTGGTCTCCTCTTTCCTGATGAATCGTCCATTTCAGGGCTGCTCGTCAAATGTTGTTTCTATCACGCACTTGCTTACTTCTGGTGTTCCGCAGGGATCCGCCCTTTGCTTTTCAATATCTATGTCTGCCCCTTGGCGGACTTAGTGGAAAGCTGCAGCCTTTCTCTATTCTCATATGCGGATGATACCCAGATTATTTTCTCTCTGACATCGGAGCAAGATTCGAACCTGGAAGATCTTAACATCTGCTTCAGGTCTGTCTCCACTTAGATGAATTACAACTCTCTAAAATTGAATAGTGACAAGACTAAGGTCATGGTCCAGGGTGGGGCCCGCCGCTCTGGGGACCCCAGCACTGGCCCATCTCGCTGGGTGCCCTTCCTGTCCCTGCTGACAAGGTGAAGGACCTCGTTTTTTGGCTAGACTCCACTCTGTCCATGAAACCTCAGGTTGTCATGGTGGCCTCCTCGTGTTATGCTACTATGAGGTGGCTTAGAAAGATCTTGTGGAGATTTCCCTTCGATGCTCAAAGCATCCAGGCTTTGATTCTGTCCAGGTTAGACTATTGTAACATCTTATCTCTAGGAGCAGACAAGTCCCTGATCAGGTGCCTTCAAGTGGTTCAGAACTCTGCTGCCAGGCTCCTGCTCTGGCTTCCTAAACACTCCTGCATCTGACCTTCTTCATGACCTCAACTGGCTCACCGGGGAGAAGCATATCACTTTCAATGCACTCTGTTATATGCACAAAATATATTGCCGCTCCGGACTTTAGAACTTGCCTCTCCCTACTACCCCCGTACACTATGTTCCAGCAATCAATCTCAGTTTACCGTTCCTAAAGTTAGGCGCACCCGAAAGGGTGGTCGCTCCTTTGCCCTTTTGTGACCAAAGCTATGGAATGCACTCCCGGAATCTCTGCGATCCTGCACCTCTCTGCTCAACTTTCGGAAGAAGTTGAAAACTTGGCTATTTTTAGATCTCCTCCTGAGGTGTCCCGCTTAGTGCCTGGGAAACCCTCTGGGTAGCCATGCGCTCTTCAAGAACTAAATTATAAATATACTTTCCCCACATTATCCGTTGTGGAATTTACCTTGACAGTGATTTCTGTAGCCCAGTCTCTAAAGCCCCTCATTTCTGGAAGGTGTCTGTTAATTTCCAGCTTGTACCTCTAAAGGTCTTGAAATTTCTGCACCTTCTTGGACAGTTTTTGCTCCATTCCCAGTTTATCCTCCAATGCATTCTCAACCACTTCAATATTACAATTCTCTTTGTCTGCCTGCAGGTTATTAATGGACTGGAGTAGCTCTGCCTTTCCCTTGTTAGTTCAGGTCCCTCAATGGAATCACCATGGATATCACCTTGACTTTTCTTAGACAATGTGGAGCAAACATTGAATAACTCCTTTTTTTGTTTGTTTGCTCCCTTGAACAATTACTTTCATTTGAATATGGGTGTTAGGTTAGTCAGGCAGAGGAAATTGTTACTCCTACAATGAGACTCCCTAGAGGCCTCTCACAAGGGAAAAGGCAACATCCAGACAGACACAAAATGGGGTCTGACTCATTTTCACTCCCAAACTCACTCTGAAGATCTGCCAGTCTTTTAATTTGCCATTTGGGATTATACGACCCCAAATCATTAACATTGAGTATATTTCCATAAATAAAGAAGATAGTTATCAACACCCTTTTGACAAATTATGAAACAAAGCTGATCAATATCGACAAGGTCTAATTCCATTGATAGATCTATGAACTCTAGGCGGACTTCACCATGGGTTTTAATGGGTAACTCTCAAATATAAACATAAAACTGGTTTACTGTCCATATACCTTTCCTACACTCATGTCAAGAATGCCATTCTTGTCCGCACTGCTCTGCAAAGGTGGCATAATAAGCCCTAAAGCTAGTGCTTGAGAAATCTTTTAACAAGAAAATGCAATAATTCAGTTTGCTGTATGTGTATCCTTTTCGGAAAATCAGGATAATAATAAAAAAAAATCCTAACTCTTGTGTAGGAAAATTTCAGTTCTATTAAGGACATGGAGGCGAGGATTATGCATTTGTTTTGCTGCTTTATTAACATAGCAGCCCCACTTAAAACAACTTCATTTTACTTTCCATTTGCCTGCGAAAAACGAACAGTACCATCAATCATTGAGAATATAGAACAAAACGCAACGAACCACAATGAAACGGTTAGTCCATTAGATAGCCAATCAGGTTGCAGTTGAACCTGTAATAGTTCTCTCTCAGCTCTGATCCCCCTCGTTCTTCGCGCAAGTTAATCCTCAGCTACTTTTGATTAGTCCAGTTTAGCACCATCTGATCCTAGAAATAAGAGTGTCGGATCAGGTTAGGTTGCAACATCGTGACTAACCACAGAGATTCACATCCTAAGAATATCATCAACAGATCCTCTAAGAACAACATTACAAGTGTACACTATCATAAAGAGTTGATACTTACTCCTTAGGATGGGCACCAAACAGAGAAAGGACTTTCTCGCTGGGTGGGATAATCTTCGCCTCCGTGTCCTTAATAGAATTGAATCATTCCTACACAAGAGTTCGGAACAATTTTTATTCTATGTCAGGACCGAAGGCGAGGATTATGCTGGTTCAAAGCTTACTCGCCACCAAATGAGCCATATACAGCACCAGCTTGAAGTAAAATCGCTTAAACTCCGAATCTGAGGACCAATTAGCAGCGTTCATAATGTTCTCCAATCTCACTCCCAGGGAGAACGCTTTAGACACCGTAGAGTCTATCTTTATATTCGCATGCTTATTCAATCCACAATGATATTTAGTAAAGGATAGTAGAAAATATTGAAGCACAGCCAGTATTTATAAATAACTACGCTTCAGCGTAACCAAGTTTTATTAGAAAGCCATTTATGTATTTTCAAAAATTCTTCAAAAAACAATTTGTGAGTGTTTCGCAAAGAAGAAGAAAAGAATGAATAGACCCCAGGTATAAAGAAAAAACAAAACCGAAGCAAAGAAAAACAGCCAGGGAGAATGTGAACATCCACAGTATATTGGTTGCTCTATATCAAAAGACAGCAGTTTATATTCAGTACAGTCAAGGACACAGGGAATTAATAATTGTATCACAGTTATAGAAACCAGTTTGTACGTGTGTTGATGTCATTTCGACCCTTAATGGAATACAAGGGTCTCATCAGGACTGAAATGGCCTGGAGTTGGCCGGTTATATAGAGAGCCAGATCCGCAAAATGGAGACCCACTCAAGAGTTGCAAAGAATTATTGTGCCTGGTTGGTGAAGGCGGCTTCTAATGTGGACTTGCTAGGGGCGAAAATCCCCTTATTAGTTCCTTAAAAAGTTGGAGAGCAGCTGTGGTAGCCTCTCATTAATATAGTGATGTCCTTGCAGGGCAACATTTATTTGTGCTCCTATTTGAGCCCCTGTGCGGCTCCCTTAAAGGCTGCTCTCCTGGTTAAGGGAGTCTTGGCAAGCATTGAGGAAAGGTAGCATGTCTTATGTGCAGCAACCTGGGGCGGGAGGAATACCCCGCTGCTGAAATGTCATTGTCCTTAAAGGCAAAATGAGTAATCTCTTGGGATTCTCTGCACAGGCAGCCTCAAATTGTGTGTACATAAATGGTAACAGTATGTACTAACACATGAAAGGTAGAATCACACAATTTATTTTTCTTTGGAATTACAGTTTATATTTATTTCACTTGTTGATTTAAGACTAGAATGTAGAGGCGGAAGGCCACTGATTTTGCACATCCAAATGTGTGTGCAGTGTTTCAGCTAAAGCTGTTATCCCATCAGACATACCAGCCATGTAAACTTCACCTGGTAGATGAAGTCTAAATATTCTGGTTACGCAATGCTGAGTAAGAATGCCTACTTGTTGCTCCTATCAGTACTCTGTTGCACTGATTGCCACCTCCTACAGGCACATAGCACCTTCCTCTTTCGTGTGACCTGTTTGGGCACTAGATAAAAAAAACTTTGACTTCTGTAACTGAACTTGAGCTCAGTTGTGGCAAGACACTCTTAGGTGTGGCTACTGTCTTCCTGGACGGTCTACTTTTGAGCATAGGCCAAATCTTTTAGGACAGCCTCTCAGTACTTTAAGAGGTTTTTCAAACTTCATCTACAATTCCTATCCTTTCCTTGTCCGTACCGTTGTATGAGTGATTAAATATTCAGCAGTCTTCTTGCTGTTGGTCTCCCTTGGCATCTTTATCCAGGCTCCCACAACACTAGTTGTCCAGAAATGTACCACATGTGAAACCCCCCTCCTGAGGTCGTGGTGTTTACCCTGCAGTGGATGAAACTGAGGCACTTTGCTTCAAGAACTGTAAGGAGTCTTCTAAGGGCACGGACCTGCTCGTCAAAAAAAGATGTACTAGTCAACACTCCGTAAGAATTAATTCAGCAATGTCTTTTTATAGAATTGCCTTGCTCAAGATCACCTCCAAATCCTCGAGCTCTGAAAGTGTTACAAGAGTCTGCAAATCTCCCTATAACTCTGCATTCTAACTTCAACTTGTGGGTCTTCCGCAACTCTCATGGTGCCTCTGATCATTTTTTCATATATTCATGCCATAGCAACTTATGTGTTTGCTTTCAGAAATTTGTCATTCAAAGTGTGCTTGCAAAATCTCTAAGCCTCTTGTGTTTTCTGCGTGAACATCCAAGAAAAGCACAATAAATTGAAGTAAATACATACAGTGCTAATACCCCTGTAACAGGGGTATTAGGACTGTGCTCTGGAGCTGGGCACCCTGCATCCACAGCCCGTTTTCCATTGCTGGCGTTATGGCCTGTGATTGTAAGACCTGTTGATTTGTGACAGCCCTCCTTTAAAAAATGCCCATAAGCTAGGGTTTCCAAGTAAGTGTGAATAGAACATAGCCCCAACTGAGTGAATGGGTGTGAGCAACAGTCTCCTCCTGTCCTTCCACCAGGCCTTAATATTTTCACCTCCTAAATAATGGTGAGTATTCTGGGGGAGATTGTAGGCAGTCATGGCATAGTGGTGGGCATCCCTGGTACTGGCCTAATGGTGCTAGTTATGTGCGTATTGTTGACACGAGTGACGTCATGGTGCCAAAGTTTGGCATGATGCTGGTATTGCGGTCATATTTCTGAGAGAGGTTATGGTCATTCTTGACATATTATGGGCATCCATGACATGGTGGTGGCCTCTTTTAGTAAAGCGCTGTCCCTGACATCCATGGCATGATCACTGCCACTTCTAGCATAAAGCTGTTGCTGGCGTAGTGTCAGGTATTACTATATTGCGAGCATTCACGTATGATGTTGCCCAGTGCTTGCGTGTTGCTTGCCTGATAATAGTGGTTGCCAGTCATGGCATGATATGGCTATCCATTTTCTTGCGCTTCCACTTAAGTGGAAGTCCAGATTTGATTGTCGGGTTGAAACACCATTTCTTGGGTTTAAAGAATAGAGACCACATGTTCCTTACTCAGATGTAAGCCCCATCCCGAGGCTATGTAAAGGTTCATACCAAGTCCCATTCATCCATCCCCTCTGATCAACTTTCCCATTCATTCATAAATGCTCTCAAGCATCTGTCCATGTTCTTACATATTCCCCTATGCACTTTTTCATGC
Source organism: Triturus cristatus (assembly GCF_964204655.1). NCBI lineage: Eukaryota > Metazoa > Chordata > Amphibia > Caudata > Salamandridae > Triturus > Triturus cristatus. The sequence continues at coordinate 723,816,420 of NC_140591.1, forward strand.
ATGCACCTATGTGTTCATGCAGCCGCTTGTCCATGCACGTACCACTTCATCCATGCACATATGTGCACATCCTTGCCCTCAGCATGTCCTAATCTCTCACACTGTCTGGCAGTCAGTTCAATGTTTATTCAATGTTTAAAAAACATAAAAGAAAACAAAATGTCATTTTAAGAAAATAGCAACAACAAATGAGAATCCTAATACATGATTTTAAAATCCAGCCATAAATTAATTAAACATTTGAACAGTCTGAAATCCATCTGTGGATAATGCAGCAGCAAGTGGCAACAATTTAGCAAAACATTCGGAATCAGGTAATAAAGTCACTTGTGCATAGAGTTGGAGAAGATCTTGTCAACAAACTTACAAAGTAAAAAAAAAGTATAGGTGCAAGCCCTCAAGCCTATAACATTTAGTCAGCTCAACTAACTCACACTCATGAAACTTGACAACTTGGGGCGTAAAGTGATTTTGTGCATTCTTCAAAAAAAAGACACATGGGTGTAAGTAAGCCCTATACATTTGATCAGCTCCGTTATCTCATACCCATGAATAATATATAATTGATCACTTTCCACAAATCATATCATTGCTTTGCATTACTTGCTCACAATATTTTGTAGTCTAACTGCAGCTGAGATAAATATATATACCATATAACAAATAAGTTCAGACTGCAGAAGTTGTAAATAGAATAGGGCCGGCCTACATCTTATGTTGCGTGACCTAAGTAACTGAATTAAAAATGTGTCTGTGGTAGTTCAGAAACGTTCCAGGGAAAATAAAGTGTAATGTAGATTGTGCAGACTCTGAATCACTTGGGCATGGCACAAGGTCTGATTCGCCAAACACACCTCTAGGACAGGAAGCCAGAACAAGCATTTGCAATGCAATCGGTCGCCCCTTTGGAACCTTATATGTATTTAACTATGCGCACATTAGCCTGAGTGCTGGAACATCTACTGTTCTTTATCATGGAGGGAAAGTAAGCACCAAACTGCGTGACACGCCAGGCATGGGGACACATGGAGAGAAATATTGCCTTTCAGCAGGAACTAGTATACTCCAAAGCTCTATTTTTGATATAAAATCAGGGCCTTTAGTGGTCATATCACTGAAATTACAAGATTTGAATAAAATATTGTTGTCTACGGGTGCTCATGGAAGATCATTTCTATGGACTGAAATCTAGAGAATGCTAAAGTGATTCTGGTATTTTACTGACCTCTGCTGTTCGTTTTCTATCAAGAAAGTTAAATAGAGGCAGTTGCCAAAAAAATAAATAAAAGTCCCTCAGCTTAATGCAACTCTGGTATTTTTCTGACCTCTACTGGTCTTTATCTATCAAGACAGTTAAAGAGAGGCAGTTTAACAGAAAAAAAAGTCCCTAAGTGGAAGCAGACAATTCTTAGGGCTAATCCCCAGAGCCCACAAAGTACATACACATATAAGTATATACTAAAGTATATACAAGAGGTCTCGAATGCGCGACTTAAAAATTAGCTATGTTAAAAGTAAAACCTAATGAGATAGTGCCCATGATGATGGTCTGGCACGAAGTTTAAATAGGGGTCCATACAATACATGGTGGTCAGTAGTTGATGAGCCAACACCCTCCTCTTACTGCACTCAAGGGCTTCTCTTTACACAGAGTTTAGTTATTTAGCTGCGAACTCAGGGGGTTGTTGAAGAGATACAAAAGCCCTATCAAACAAAGGTGATCCTTTACATATGTCAACGTGGACCGTGACAAGCTTTATCAAGCCTCAGTCAGTAATCACAGCTTGATTAAGCAGTGTTTCTAATTTTGGCAAGCTAGAAAGCCATACTTTAAGGGTTCGAGTTTTTTCTGGTCCCACATGTACGATAGACCCAACTCCGCCTGACAAGCTACACCAATGAGAACGGATAGCAAACATCTCAAAAAGGATTCTCACTGACCTGAATTTGTGCCGTGTCAAACTCCTCAGATACTAGCACCATACACGCTAACCCCATCTCGCCAGAACTCAATTTAAATACCTCACTGCTGATGGAGCTTCTCCTCTCCCTGGGTACCAAGACAATACTTGAGGACTGGAAAGCCACATCCCCAAGCTCCTTCGGCAAATGGGTACTTTGCTCTGCTTTATCATAGGGACAGATAACATTTCACACACAAAGGACACGGCATGGCCTGTCCCAGACGTCTTTGGGATGCATTACACAAGTATTTACAAGAAAGTAAGCCACCATGACTCCATCTTGAAGACCACCTTCCCCTTACATAGGGGCTGACCGGGTGTATTTTTACTTGTTACTCGCAGATGGATGATAGATCCGGCGAATATTGCGAGTCCGACCCAGTGTAGCCTTCCTTCTCTCTCTGTCTCTTTCTCCTGTCTTTTCTTCAACCCTCTTTAGGCCTTACTCTCTCACTGTTCTCTCTCCTCTTGCGAGCCACCAGTGTGTACCTCTATACACCTCTGTTGAACCAGATTACCTGGCACACGGACTCAGTACCTCTCAAGTCCCCCCATATGGCCTGGTACTCCCCCAAAGTCCCATCTTTAACTTTGGTACCCACAGCCCCTGTCCGGATGAGGTCTCCCTCCCTCCTTCAAGGCAAGTATTGAGACCACACCAATTTTTTGGATTAGGGGGTGTAACCCCCGGCCGTATTTATTGCAAAATTAAAAAACATTATTTATTAACATTACGTACAATTACGCAGAAAGGCCAAATACATTGTTAGACAGATGAGGTCACATGGCTATCCTTAACTCTAATACACACGACACTCCTACCGTAAATCTAACAATGCATATATTCACTTTCTGCGTGTCTCCTCTAGAGCCTACGGCAAGGTCAATGACTGGCAGCCTCCAGATACTAGCAAACTACGAGAAATTACTTCGCCGGAGTTGGCTTGAGCAGGGGGTACAGCTTATCGGACGGATACTTTCCCCCGGGCCGCCCCTGCGCCCTGTGCCTTAAACTCCATAACGGGGGCTGCAGAAATTTTGCATACTTGCGCCCTGATGCGCATGCGCGTGCGGGGGTGGCCACAGGCCCACTGGAAAGAGTGACTCCCCCCGCCCCCGCACCCCGACAGCCTACCTACCGGCTGTCAGTGCCCCTGGAGTTGCATGGTTCTGACCGCTAAGGACCGAAGACTATGCTTACCAATCATGACCTTACCGCCTGACCGGAGACACACACAACTAAATACGACATTATTACCTGAAATCAAACAACATGTACTGACATTTATTTAAAAGTTACATTTCAATCACATAACTCTATTAACCAATCCTGTACTTGACAAGCTTACAAATAATGACACTTTTATTATTATAAATTCACCAAAACATCATATTTTCATTAACTCTTATCTCCTGAGATACCTGCAATAAAAGTAATGCATTACTGCCAAAAACATTTCAAGTATACCCGATCATCAAATTTACATTAATTCTATCTCCTGAGATACCTGCAATAAAAGTAAACTAACAGAGCAAATACATTACTGACCAACACATTTAAAATGTACCAAATCATCAAAATTACATTACTTCTATCTCCTGAGATACCTGCAATAAAATCACAAGAACAAAACAAATACATTACTGATAAACACCATTAAAATGTACCCAATCATCAACTTTACATTAATGCTATCTCCTGAGATACCTGTAATGAAAATTTTCTAATAGATCGAAATACATTCCTGACCAACACAATTACATTGCCTGCCTTAGGGGATGGTGGGTGGGGAAAATACATTACGGGCCGCTGGTGGCCCGGGTGCTGTGCCCGTGGGGAGAGCCGAACAAGAGATTGTTCCGCCCCCTCACAACCCCTTTTAAAGGGGGGAGCACGGGCCAGGCCGGTCTGAACCGGCCAGACCCCCTAAAGTGCTTCCGGTTCACGCCCTGCAGAACGCCACCTACTGGACGATTATGGGGGAGGTGTGAGTGCTCCCACTTCCTCCTTTCCCCCGGGGACAGGTCCGACCGCCATAATGGCGGCGCGCGCTATTTAGCGCTCGGCCTTGCCCAAGACAAGATTTTGCTGTATTTCGTTATGTCTACCAGCACATATGTCTGTAACGGGATTTAATTCACCTGCTTCTGTTGTGACATTCACCTGATGCTACTGCCTCGCCCAGATGCACTGTAACGGGAGTGTACTACATACCCTTGTTGTTTCTCTTTGCTTTTGTATAAAAAAAATTACATGGGAAAAAAAATATTAAATAAACTTCTATCGTATTTAGTGGTTTAGAGTCTAGTTTCGCAGCAAACTGAAAAACTGCAGCAGTGAACCTGTCATATTGGATCTTCTTAATTTTTACCAAATGGCCCAAGGTACCTTTATTATCAAAGGGAACCCCCAGGTACGTGAAGGTCGGTACACAAAGCAGTCTGGTCTGGTTAACATAATGAGATCTCCAGTTACTAGGAGACCCGCCACAGACATTCTAAGATTTAGAATTGTTAATGGACAGACCCAATTGATTTATTAAGCAAAGTTATCCAGGAGCTTCTGTAGCCCTACCCCTGGTCTGGAGAGTAAAAGCAATCATCCGCTCATAACAAACCGGAGGCCTCCTTGCTCCCACCCTAGGTGTATCTCTGCCTCTACAAGTAACCGGGATGAAGCAAGGTCATTCATGTAGAGGCGAAAAAAGAAAGGGACACGGTCCTAAATCTTCACTCATTCTAGCATTCATCCGCTCACCCTACCACACAACCACAGACTCGCCGGTCGTTGAAAAAGAACTATCACTCCTTTTGACGTTGTCAGTCCTTTCTGCTTACCATGAGATATATCAGTCATACTAAAATGAAGGAGATATTTTTTTTACTTGCCAATTGCACCCTTTACTGAACTTGCTGTACTGTTGCTCTTTCACCACTTTCGCCGGGTTTGTCATATTGCTATGTTTGAGACCTGATGAGCGCTTTAAATGATGCTTCAAGTGTACAGAGGATGAGATATATTGCATCTTATTGGGGCATATCGTCAACTTTGAGATCACGATGCCCCCTTGTGGGCTGTTGTGAACAGTGGCGGCAGATTTTTAACCTGTTAGCCCATGTGCTTGCTGTATGCCCATTAGTTCCTTTTATAAGTTATTTTTTGTTTCCTATTTATTGCAAATATTTTTAAACACATATGTGTACCTTTTAGTTAAACTATTTCAGAATTTTTGAACATGTTTATTTTATCTCATAAATTATTCATGCATCTAACGCAGTTTAATTAAGCTAACATGCTTACCCATCCCAACATTCAGAAAGTATATTTTTATGTAAATTGCGCTGAATGTTCAAATTGTCCACTCATTCATCACATTGTGATTTAGGGCAGTTTTCCTTCTCATTTATAGTTCCGAATAGCAAACCACATTGTTTGGCAGACTTGATCCTTTTTTTCTAAAAATAATTTATTTTGAAAAGAAAGTATTATCTGAAAGAAACACGTTAGTTAGATTCCTCACCTTAGAATATCCCCAGGCGTCAGACTGGATCCGGAAGATTTTTCGTCAGCAATACCCCTTGCGCGTCGCTAGGCGTCGTCTGCGGCTCCGCGTCCGTCGTCGGCGTCGTGCGCCGGAATGACGTCGTCGGAGTACTTAGACGCCGCCCTCGCGCGCTGACGTCAGTTCTTCTTTTTTCCGCGCCAGTAAGCGCAGATCCGGGAGAGCTACTCCTTTTAGTCTTTTTTGACTAAATCTTTTTGATCCTTTTTGATCCTGTCAAACGACGTCTGGTGCCGGTAGGATGCCTGGGTTCAAGGATTGCGATGATTGCCATCGACTGATGTCGGTGACCGATCACCACCGCCGGTGCCTTTACTGTTTAGGCCCCGACCACGACGCGGAGTCGTGCTCCGATTGCCAGGCCCTGACTTCGAAGGCTAGGCGGGAGCGGTCCCGCAAGCTTCTCGAGCTTCGCCACTCTGCTCCGCGTCGTGCGCGATCCCGGTCCAGGAGGAGGTCCGAGGATCTCTCGAGGAGCCGCAGCCGACGCCACCATCGCTCGTCGGGCTCCAAGTCGTCGGGTAAGTCCAAACACTCTAAGAAGTCCAAGAGGCGACATCGCTCTTCGGACTCCCCTCGCCGGTCGCGCGACTTGGCCGAGGGTCCAGGTGGTTCCACCCCCGCGGCTCCGTCGGAGCCGCAGGCGCCGCGCAAGTCCCCATAACCACCGGTCCCTGGGACTGACGCGACGCCGGCGGAGGTCAGTGCCTTCCTCTCGGCCATGAGGAGGCTGGCCCCGCCGCCGACGCCCGCTGGCGCGCCTTCGGGCCCCGCGGACTCGACTGGGCGACCTTGCGGGCCGGCGGCTCCGGCCCCGGCGCCGTCGGAGACTCCGGTCCCGACGCCGCAGGTCCCCGCGGGGCCCATGCCTGGGCCCCCGTCGACGCCGGTTGACCTAGTCACGCCTCCTCCGCTGGCGCCGACGCCTGAACCGCCGACGCCACCGGTGCCGGCGCCGCCGACGCCGGCACCGGATAGCGTCGAACCCCAGTTTAGCCCTGTTCCGGACCCGACGCCGTTGCGGCGTCGACCGACGCCGCGTCTGGCGCCGCTTGAGCCTCATCGGCTCTACCGTCCGGCTCCGATCCTTCCTCCTGCGTATCAGGAATCGGATGACGGGGGCGACTGGGAGGGGTATGAAGACCCTATGGCTGTTCAGTCGCAGCTTTCCGAGGACTGGGCAGAGGAACTGGGGGAGGCCAGTGGGCTGGACACCTCGCCGGACACTGGATTCACTTCTCCTCCGACTGTGGCTTCGGAGGAGGGTGCAGCATTTTCTGTGGTGCTGCGCAAGGCGGCCGCGGCCCTTGGGCTTGAGCTGGCTGCCGTGGCTGTGAGGACTAACATCCTCACTGAGGTGCTTCAAACGGCCGCAAGCTCCACTGAGCCTCTGTTGCCGTTCAACGAGGCCCTCACTGACGTTCTCCAGGGCACCTGCTCCAAGCCCTCCACAGTCCCTCCTGTGGATAGGAACGTTGCCAGGCGCCACCGCCCTGCTCCGGGCGACCCCAGTTTCCTGTCCCAACACCCCACCCCCGAGAGTCTGGTTATCCAGGCCTCTACCTCCCAATCCTCCTTCCCGACCGCCCCGCCGGACCGGGATTCCAAGAGACTCGAGCAGTTTGGCAAGAAACTGTTCTCGTCCCTTAGTTTGGGCCTGCGGTCTTTGAACACCGCATGTCTCTTGGACCGTTATTCCCACTCCCTGTGGGATGCGGTGGAGGACGTGCTGCCCCTGTGTCCGGAGGAGGCCCAGACACGTCTTACCCAGGCTTTGGCCGATGGGAGGGATGCAGCACGGCACGCCATACGATGTGGGCTTGACACGGCGGACTCGCTAGGTAGGGCGATTTCCACCACCGTGGCGCTTCGACGTCACGCCTGGATGCGGTCCACGTCATTTTCCGGGGATGTCCAGAACACCCTCATGGACATGCCTTTTGATGGCACTCGCCTGTTTGGTGAGAAGGCGGACAGTGCGCTGAACCGCTTTAAGGACTCCCGGGCTACGGCCAAGTCCTTGGGCCTCTCGGATCCGCGGGCGCACACCTCCGCTTTTCGCCCCTTTCGTGGCCAAGGAAGGGGTGCCTCCTCGCGTCCGCCTAGCCACCAGCCGCAGAACCAACCTGCGCGCGGTCGCGGACGTGGTTTCCGCCGAGGCGGTTCCGGAGGACGACGCGGTCAGCCCACATCCACCCCGGCAGCATCCGCCTCAAAGCCTTCCTAGTCCGAGCTTTCAGGCCCATTCCACGCCAGTGGGCGGCAGAGTTCGCCATCACCTCGGACAGGTGGGTGCTGCAAATCGTCCGAAGGGGCTACTCCCTCCCCTTTGAGACGACCCCTCCAGCCATGCCGCCGCAGCGCCACCGTATCTTGGGGGATCATTTGAATCTTCTCCACGAGGAAGTTTCGGCCCTCTTGGCCAAGGGGGCCGTCGTGCGCGTTCCGAGCCCAGAAGTAGGTCGCGGTTGTTATTCCCACTACTTTCTGGTTCCCAAGAAGGGCAAAGGGGGCCTACGCCCTATCTTGGACCTCCGGAACGTCAATGCCTTCCTCCGGAAGGAAAGGTTCAAGATGTTACCTTTGGCTCAGGTTCTCGCTGCCCTAGACCCCGGAGACTGGATGGTAGCGTTGGACTTGCAGGACGCATATTTCCACATCCCCGTCCTGCCGGCCCACCGGCGTTACCGGCGGTTCACGGTGGGCCAAGAGCATTTTCAGTTTACCGTGCTCCCCTTCGGCCTCACCAGTGCCCCTCGGGTGTTCACGAAAGTGATGGCGGTGGTCGCAGCTCATCTGCGCAGATCAGGGGTTCCAGTCTTCCCCTATCTCGACGACTGGTTGTTTGGTTGTTGAAGGCGGGTTCGCCCCAGACAGTCGTCTCCCACCTCCAGACTACGGCGGATCTCCTGCATTTGCTGGGATTTTCCATCAACGTGCCGAAGTCACACCTGAGTCCCTCTCAGAAGCTCCTCTTCATCGGAGCGGTTCTCGATTCGGCGCAGTTCCGGGTCCATCCACCGGAACAGCGGGTCCGGGATATACAGGCCCTGATTCCCATCTTTCGGCCTCTATCCTGGGTTTCGGTCAGGCTAGTGTTGCGGCTTCTGGGGCTGATGGCCTCCTGCATCCTACTAGTGCATCACGCCAGGCGGCGCATGCGGGCTCTGCAGTGGGACCTGAAGTTTCAGTGGGCCCAGCATCACGGCAACCTGTCAGACCACGTCTTGATCTCAGAGGGCACTGCACAGCAGTTGCAATGGTGGCTCACGGACCGCGATTGGGTCAAGGGCAAGAGCCTCTCCCTTCCCCAACGGGAGCATGTCGTAGTGACGGATGCGTCCCTCCTGGGATGGGGTGGCCATATGGGAGAGGCGGAGATCAGAGGCCTCTGGTCTCCGGCGAAGTCTCGTCTCCACATCAACCTGTTGGAGTTGAGAGCGATCCGACTTGCACTGAAAGCCTTCCTTCCCTCTGTCAGGGGAAGTGTCGTGCAGGTGTTCACGGACAACACCACCGCCATGTGGTATTGCAACAAACAGGGCGGGCTGGGGTCGTGGACCCTTTGTCAGGAGGCTCTGCGCCTCTGGACATGGCTGGAACACCAGGGCGTCACCCTAGTGGTTCAACATCTGGCGGGCTCTCTGAACGCCAGAGCAGACAAACTCAGCCGCCGGTGCATGATGGATCACGAATGGCGTCTGAACTCCGAAGTGGCGCAAGGTCTCTTTCAGCAGTGGGGAGAGCCTTGGTTAGATCTATTCGCCACCGCAGAGAACGCGCAATGTCAGCAGTTCTGCGCGTTGGAGTTTCCAAGGCGGCACTCGCTCGGCGACGCTTTTCGTCACGAGTGGAGTTGCGGTCTGTTGTACGCCTTTCCGCCTATACCACTTCTGCCCAGAGTGCTGAAGAAGATCAGGCACGACCGGGCCCAAGTCATCTTGGTGGCTCCGGATTGGGCACGAAGGTACTGGTATCCCAAGCTACTCAGTATGCTGACCGATCCTCCGATACGTCTGCCTCTTCGGGAGGATCTTCTGTCGCAGCAGCAGGGGACGGTCATCCACCCAAACCTGTCCAGCCTCCACCTCCATGCGTGGAGATTGTGCGGCGGCAGTTGATGCCATTTGACTTGCCTCCTGAAGTCTGTGATATCATTCTGGCAGCCAGGCGTCCCTCCACAAAGACGGTATACGCCTGCCGGTGGAACAAATTTGTGGCATGGTGCACAGCGAAGGCTGTGGATCCCCTTTCCGCCCCTCTTTCTGAGGTTCTCCTCTTTCTTCTTTCTTTGGCCCGGCAGGGCTCTGCCCTGGGCACCCTAAAAGGTTATCTTGCTGCCATCTCTGCCTTCTTGCGGCTTCCTGATCAGCCTTCTCTTTTCAAGTCCCCTGTTGTTACACGCTTTCTAAAAGGCATTACTCACACGTTCCCTCCTGTCCCTTTTGTAATGCCTCAGTGGGACTTGAATCTTGTTCTCACATTTCTAATGTGTGCTCCCTTTGAGCCTCTTCATAATTGTCCTCTTCGTCTGCTGACGCTTAAGACTGCTTTTCTGGTAGCCATCACCTCGGCTAGACGGGTGAGTGAGCTCCAGGCTTTATCTTCCAAGCCTCCCTTTCTCTCTGTTCATCCAGACAAGGTTGTCCTTCGGCCTCGTCCCTCCTTTCTTCCGAAAGTGGTGACTCCATTTCATCTTGGGCAGTCTGTCACCTTGCCCACCTTCTTTCCGCCTCCGCATCCTTCCAAAGAGGAAGAGAGGCTCCACCGTCTGGACCCAAAACGTGCGCTCTCCTTTTATTTGGACCGCACAAAGCAGTTCCGGGTGGACGACCAACTTTTCGTTGGATACGTGGGTTCTAAGAAGGGGAAAGCTGTGCACAAACGGACCATCTCTCGGTGGGTCGTTTTGTGCATCAAAATTTGTTCTTCCTTGGCGAAAAAGGACCCTCCTGTTGGGCTGCGCGCCCATTCCACTCGGGCCACAGCGGCTACTACTGCTTTGGGACGGGGTGTCCCTTTGCAGGACATCTGTCAGGCGGCGACGTGGGCTTCGCTACACACGTTTGCCAGGCATTATTGCCTTGACAGCCAAGTCCGGAGGGATGGCTTCTTTGGCCGTTCTGTCCTCCAGGACTTTCTGGTGTGATCTTGGTTCGCAGACCCACCACCGGGGATGGTATTGCTTGGGTATCTATTCTAAGGTGAGGAATCTAACTAACGTGTTTCTTTCAGATGAACAAGTTACTTACCTTCGGTAACGATGTATCTGTAAGAAACATTAGTTAGTTAGATTCCTCACTGACCCACCCATCCTCCCCGTTCTGCGAACTGACATCTAGGGTTAAGGTTATCCTTTTCAGGCCCCTAGATTTTATTTTTGGCACCAGTGTCGGTCTTTGCATGGCTCTGCGTTCCTGGCGCGAAAAGCTATGTACAAGAACTGACGTCAGCGCGCGAGGGCTAAGTACTCCGACGTCATTCCGGCGCACGACGCCGACGACGGACGCGGAGCCGCAGACGACGCCTAGCGACGCGCAAGGGGTATTGCTGACGAAAAATCTTCCGGATCCAGTCTGACGCCTGGGGATATTCTAAGGTGAGGAATCCAACTAACTAATGTTTCTTACAGATACATCGTTACCGAAGGTAAGTAACTTGTTCTTTAAGCTTTTTTGATGAATCGCTTCCTTTTTGTAACACGTGATTTTGTGATGTTATAACAAAACTGTTTCTTTTGCCATTTTATTAAATCAGATTTTCAAAGCAAGAAGTGAGGGATATTCATAAAATTAGCTGTAGGGTGATCAGTGGTACCCAACCCACAATAAATTCGACCCTCTAAAGCCACCTTGATCTCATGCCCTTTTGTTCCTTGCCTGTATTTGGTTGCTGCCCAGAAGAGAGAAACTTCCAGACTCGCCAGTTACAGCGCTGTCTATCCTCTCCTTACTTTTCTCTGCCCATTGTATGAGCTGACAGGATCTTTGGTAGTGATTAATCTGGAATATCTACTGTAATGTGGTATTTGCCGGCCTTCCAAAGAACACTGGATGAAAAAAATGCCGCAAATTGTTGAACTGCGTATCTGGAATGTAGCCGGATCTCTGGAAATATGATCTCGTAAAGGTAGCATTGAAAAAAACCTCATTGGCTGACAGTGGAAGTGAGTATTGAGTTTAAGGTTGTCATTACTTCACCTAAAGTCAATTGGAAGAGACTGTTTGGTGCATGCAAAATATTGCCATCTTCTCGACTCCAAACAGGAGTCTTAATTAAGTCAGTTACATTGTACCGGATTACTCAGTAAGCCTGCCGGAGAAAAGAAAATGGCGACAGTTCCCCAAGGGTTGAAGGTAAAAAACTGTGGACTGCTTTACACCCAGGCTTGAGGGAATAACCTAACTCTCTGGCTCTCAGGAAACTCTTAAGAGTGGAACAGTTGAGATTAGCCTTTGATTTGCCCACGGATCTGATGCTGGAAAATGTTAAATATCCTACTGGAATCTTACCCGGTATTCATTTGAACGAGCCCAAAACCCTGGATTTGAGTTTTGAACTGTACAGTGCTCTGAAGAAACCGTGAGATCAATAGGAGTGATGTATATCATTCTTAAATGATTAACTAGAATGACCATGAAAAATCTAGAACCAAATGTTATGTATTTGGTGACTGTTATAATTGAGCTCACCAGTCAATCCACGTAGAATACGTATTAAAGTACTTGAGAAAAGCATCTTTCTTGTTTTCTAAGGACAATCTAGTGGCATGGTGGATGAGAAGGAGATTAGTCATGGGGAGTCTGGGCCATCCACTATTCACTAATCTTAGAGAGAGCGTAAGTAATAATATATGGGATCCAGTTCCCGAAATTGTACATAATTCGGATATTGCAGAATAACGGGTTACACTTACTGAGCCTGAATCGGAACAGCTCAATTTTCTGTTGTTGCAAATGGGTTCCACCAATTTAGTACACCAAGACCTTTTTGCTTTTTGATCACCCGGTTTTGGACATTTATGGTGGTCTCACTACTGATTCTTACTCCCGATAATTTCATGGTAAATTTGACTGGGCGTGTTTGTCAGTTTCTCCCTTTTAACATAAGGCTGCTGTGACTCACCCTTGTAAGGGGCACTGGGCAGGTTACATTTGAAGACGTGCATGGGTACAGACTGCACATGAGACTACAGACGTGCGCAGCCTGATAGCTGCACACAGGTTACCTGCCTATGGCCTGTCAAAATACCACTTGTGAAGGACCTAAACTTGCCTTTTAAATATTAATAAGTCACCCATATGTCGGCCTTATTGCCAAAAGGGCAGGGTGCCAATGTTTAAAAGTAGGGCATGTAGAAATTAATGTTGGCTATGTGAAAACTCCCCCCAAACAATTTTCCATATAGCAAGGCTGGGTGTTGCCGTAGGGAATCATTGGGTTGGCTACCTTGTTACACTTATTAAATACAAAATTCTTATTGGTAGCGGCTAGAAAAATATTTCTTACACTATTTTGAAATATGATTTAAAGTCCTCTTTGATGTTAAGGCTAGGTATTAAATTAATATTTCATGCCTGGGTTCGTAATGGCTCTCTCACTGGGAAATGTGTATTGGAGCTAGACGGTGCACTAAGGGGCATTGGTGTAGATGGAGTGGGTCTTCCTGACAGGATGGCTGGGGAGGAGTTGGACCCTGCCCTGATTACACTTCAAAAGGACAGGACTTTCCACAGCACACCGAGAGACCCGACACCATCCTCTTGTATCCCAGCCGGAGCCAAACCCAGGTATGGGGGAAGGTTAGACATGAGGGGAATCCCTCCACCAACAGGCTTGACTGGGCATAAAATTTGCATCTCCGAAACATGGAGAGCAAAACTTTGGAGTGTAAATCAGCAGCATCATGAAAAGCTCGAATGACAAGTCCCCTGAAGGACTGACGACTGTCTGCAGCTGACCTGGGGACTAGTGGGTCTCTCCGGAGCCTGTGATGCAGGTCCCCATACAGTCCCTTAGAACTTGTTGTGGTAAGGATGTGGGGAGCACCAGGAGCCAGGCAAAATAAAAAGTTGGCGCAAGGAGCCAGTGAAGCCAGATCCTCGTTGAATTCATCTTGACGGCGAGGAGGTCTGCTAAAACTGCTCCAGGTGGCTAGAGCGCACCACCAGGAGTACAATGAACCCAGGATCCTCAAAGTTGGCCAAATGAGGCCAGAGATATCCATCTTTAAAATCTGTGACTTTTTACCCTTGCTGAGGAAGCGTAGTGCCTGTGGCTCCACTTCAGTCTAAAACATTTACCCTCTTCCCCCTCCCCCCCCTCTTGGTGTGGGCGAGTGCCCTAGGGTTGGCAGATACTTCTTTAATTACTGTTGCAGGGGTGTGGAGTATGTGGGGCCTCCTCCTCCTGAATGTGGCCCAGGACACTATCCTTGATCCAGACATCGCAGGAGAATATGCTACCTCCTTCGGGACCAGGGACTGGGGGGAGTGGGTGAGGCCTAGCACCATCAATTGCCTGCCCAAAAGGATACAGGCAGGAAAATGGTCATACCGGCTCCCGCTCCAGCACAGAACCGTGTCTGCTGTTCGGGGAGCTGGCACAGCAGTCAGGAGTTGGCTCCCGAGCTGCCCTCATAGCACTACCTGCATCTGGGTGCCCAGTGGACACAGGCACCCAGGATTTGAACAACAAAAAGCAACAAGACACCGAATGCGAAGCCAATTTAGTGGAATGGTGACCCTGGAGAGCCACCCATAACACATTAATAGTTCTGGTGAGGAAGCACCCCCTAATGTTATTGTTAGGGAATTTTTAAAGCACGCGAATACCCGAAAATGTCTTGGGGCAATCTGAACAAAAGACATTCTAGAAGAAAACGCTTTAGATATTGAATAGCCAGGTCTTAATCTCCTTCCTGAATGCCAACAAGAAAGGAATTGCTCTGATGTGTGGTGGAAGGCTATTCCATAACTTAGCTGTGCCATAGATGATTCGCCTACCTCCCCAATTAGCTTTTTTTGATTTTAGGAATAATTAAGGTATTGGAGTTTGCGGAGCGAAGATCTCTGTTAGTGGGGTACCATTTAAAAGAATTCCTAAGAAACTCCGGACCTATATTATACAGTCATTATGTGCCAGGCATAAGGTTTCACATATTGCCCGGCTACAAAATTGGAAGCCAATGTAGTTTTCGAAGTCCCTGTGAGATGGAGTGACATTTAGGTAACTTCAAGATCACTCTGGCAGCAGCATTTTGCACCTATTGCAACTGACCTACATGCTTTTCTTGCACGTTTAAGTAAAGACTATTGCAGTAGTCCAATTTTGAAAGGACCAGTGCAGTAATCACGTTTTTCTTATAGTTGTCAGGAATGTAGGGCAGTATTTTTCTAATCATTTTTAGTATCTAGTAGGCTGAGGAAACCACCGCTGACAAATGTGCTCCCATAGTGAGATTGTCATCTATGGTGACTCAAGTAAAAGAATATGTGTACCTTCTGGCTAGTGGTCAAAGATCGCAATTCTTTCAATCATCACACAACTTGATATCTGCACTCTCATAACCCACTCCACACTGAATCTGTTTGAAGCACTTGTCGTGAAACAACTTGATATCAAAAATATTTTACTTTAATAATCATTGTGAATTCATCAAAAATCTTTTATAAAAACATGCACAGTTTAAAACAATAAAATCACAGAAATTATATTTCCAATTATTCAGAAAAAATATTTTTCTTTCATCACACAAGAAAAGGAGAATATTAATGGACAGACAGTGTGTCATACATAAGTTGATTTGGTTTGGGCAGACACAGTGTCAGACACAAGTCACTGATCCCTGACTCTCCCTAACTTTACCAAATTCAACATACAAAACCATAGGCGTCGACGCGTTTCGGTGGCAACTAACTCCGAATGGGGCCACCTTCTTCAGGACAAAAGATCTTTTCTCCTTGTATGTCTATATTCGGCTCTGGTGTCTTATTCACCGGTACGGCAGTACTGCGGTGACAATGTCTCCTCATGTAGGGAGTACCTTAAATTCCTTCGCGGATGGCTCAAAGCTTGCAATGAGAGCTTGAAACTTGTCCCAATGTCTATGGACCAGGTCCTCTTCAGTACATGTTCTTGTTTAAGGCCGGATTGAATCTTGGTCGCTCTTAGTTCTGAAGCGAGTATATTCCCTGTAGGTGTGGATCCGTATTTCGCGTTTTCTTGTCTCTAGGGGTGAATATATCATTGGTTCACTCCCTTGATAGTCTGTGTCGCTAATCGTCGACACATGTATATCCCTCCATTCACGGCTCTTTCTCCCGGTATAAAGGATCTATGGTGACTCCCAAATTTTTCGCTTTGGGAACGGAAAGTGGAGGTTGAGGAAGTTGCTCAGGCCACCAACTAGGAGACCATGATGGAGAGGGCTTCCCAAATATGATAATCTCAGTTCTTCAAGTTTAAGACAATGCCTGCTCATCCAATAGCTGACTGCCTCAAAACAGTCTCAACATCTTTGCGGATGCCGTTCGGGGCTTGTTTTGCATTGGTGCCCCTGCTTGTGGTGATCCCAGGATGGCAGGGACACAAGCAAGAAATTAAAGAAGTGGTGTGGGGAGCTGCATGAGTTGCGGCAGCTCTCCAGAAGTAATATTTAAAAGTGACCCCAAGTTTCTGATGTCATAAAATGCGTGACCTGAAGGCTGCTCAGCATTTATTTTTAAAATACCTTAAGGCTGGAACTTTTGCTCTACTGCCTGGGAGTGCAGCAGCCTCCATGAGTTTGTTCTATGAATGCATACTGTGTGGCCTAAAACAACATAAGAATGAATCGGAAACAGGTTATCTTGCTTTTAATGCTTTAGTGACAATTTGTTGCGGACAGTAGTTTCGATAAACACTGAAATGCCTAATTGGCAGCGATGGTTGCATTTTAACATAGTTACTGATTACAGAAAGATGATGATGATTTTTGACATGAGGTTATTGGCCTCTTAATATGGTGACCCTTTTTTATGATTTTTTTTTATGGGGGTCAAATGTGGTTTCAGAATGTCATCAAAGGTATTTCAGTCTGCCTGATGAATATATTTGTAAATTATTGCATAGTATGTAGTATGGCACGTGTAATAAAGTACCTTTCCTCTTTCAAAGAAAAAGCACTGACTGGGCGATCATTTATCAAGTGCTATCATTGCGGGCCCGCAAAGGGTGATTACTAGCCCACGCCACCTCCCCTGTGTTGTCCTTGGACTGCTCTGCTTCGCTACCCTGAGAGAGTCAGTGCTACAATGAGGTGCTTGGTTCACCTACTACCTTACCTAGGCCTCACCTCCTGCACAACTATTAACCCAATTTCTTACATCCATGATGTTCTGAGCTTGAAGATTTTGCCTAACCACCTAGTGATGGAGGTTAAGATGTTTTTGACAGTTTCAGCCTGCTGAAAATGTCAGTAAGTTTAGAGGTAAAAAGAGCACTTCCTGGATCAAACTTGTTAATGGAGGAAAGATAGTGTTTACAACAAGAGATAATGGCTGTTGTTTCAGTTAATTTCACATTGAAAGCAAAATTAAGTGTGCTTCCAGTTTTAATAAAATATCTTTCTGAAAATAGTCCCACTGCAGAGACAGGTATGCGCAGCCTTTAATATAGTGGCTGCCATGATTCCTGGTGTTTGTGGTACCTGTACTTAGTCTTAGCTTACTAGCCATCAACAATTTGCATCAGGGATCCTGTAGTTCCGCATTTAGAACTCTCCAGTACTCACTGAATGTGCTAAACAGAACACTGACTAGGGGGTAGTTGTGGTGTTTGGGTGAGGGGGAGGTGGGGATTATTTTGCTTTGAAACCCGCATTGTTGCAATGGACGAAACCATCATTTGAGGAAGAGGGAAAGAAAGTGTCTGTCAAAAGACAGAGGCGAGAGAAAGTAAATGGAGTGCTCATGAGATGAGAAAAAAAACAGGATTCAAAGATTGTAATTCCAGGTTCATGCACCAGCAAGAGCCATATTTGGTGCAAATATGAAACAAATGCACTCAATCAAAAATCTGTGAATTCTGAATATTGAAATTACACAATGCAGTCAAAGAAAGGGCAGGTCACTGCGGAAAGTAGACTAGCAAATTAGGTACTGGGCTTGGAGTGACAAGAGGCCAGTCCTTTGCTGAAACGGTGGTAACCTAAGAAACTCATTTTATTGGATACGTCTTTTTGATCAGACAGCTTACTTGAGTAGTGCCTCCTTAGGGATGTTTCTCCATTCTAAGGCTTCGGTTTGGCTAATCCTTGTAAACGAGGAATAGCTTGGCTGTCCCAGGCCTGAGCTTGTAATTTGTGTGACATTTGAAAGATAAACCTGTACTTTGGATCACAGAGAACCTTCCCCTTTGTCTAAAAGCTAATGTTTGCAAGATCTGTATAACCTGAGTGGACTCAGTGCTGCCTGAGGATTAAGCATTTGTTTTCACTTCTTAAAATCCAGGCTCTAAAACAAACTTTTGAAAATCCAGTAACTCCTCTGCTATATCGAACTTCTGCGTCCCAGAACTTGCTTCCTGAAGGGTGTGCTACTTGAATGTCTTGCCCCCCCAGTAGAATGCCAAGGCCGATGTCCCCTGCAATGTGGCTTTGTTAGGCTCCACTTCTGGTTGGCAGTTGTTGGGATGGAAAGTCCCTTACATAGTTATGGAGAGAGTTCTGCCCTTCCCTGTATCATTTTTGCCTGTAAAATCCCCGTGGTTAAACATTTTTGTCCTAATGAGCTGATTGATTGTGCAAGCAGATGGGCCTTTTTGTTAAATAGAGTGCGATCCCATATCTGTATTCTTGGATTGAACAGGCATCCATAGCACTACCCTCTGTGTGACATTACCAGAGGTGGCAGCATGATCTATTCTGAAGGGCCAGTCCTTTTAACTGCCTTCAAGGTGGAGATGCTTTACTGGTCTACCCAATGCAAAGGATGCTGGCAATCTTCCTTAGTGTCTTTTTTTTCATATGATTAGGATATGTGTGAAAGTATATATATATTTATTTGTGCTTGTGTAGCTTGATTCTTGAGGGGGTGGGGGTGTTTTTTTTCCCTCAGAGTACAAGAGGGAGAACATTTTGGCTTTTGTTTGTGTGTGTGTTAACCTGGAATGGTGGGGGTTTATGTGCGGGCACCTTTGCAATATATTCCCATTGTATTGTAATCGGGTGTTACCCCCATTTCTATGATGCTTGCTGCAGTGCCTCTGCCAGAACACTCACAGCCCCCTCCCCTTTTCTCTCTTGATCTCCATGTGCAACACATGTAGCCTCTTGCATGTAGTATGTGATAGGGGGAGCTGTCAGAATTTGAACATTTTAACAAAGATGGTTGGTGAGCTCTGTTGACTAATACTGGTTAGCTTCACCAGTACCCTCCACTAGAATCTCTCACGATCAAGGGAGAACAGTGCACCAGTTCAGTGGAGGAGGGTTGAGTTCCAGGGACAGAACCTGCATGTCTGTTGTTGCAGGACTGATGAGGATCAAGTCATGACCAAAAAGCTTACTGGAAACAGTGCTGTACTGCCTTGCAAGCTGATAACCTGTTCCTGCTATGGGAGAGATCCCTGGACTGCACTCTACAGGGGAGAACCTCCCTGTAGAGAGGAGCTCAACTGCTGTACGGTCTTTGACCTGTGGGAGCTACTGTGAGGTCTGCACTGCTCCAGACCATAGTTTGCCCAGCTGCTGCGCAGGAGGAGACGCCTCAAACATCTGTCTGAAATGCCCAAGGGAATTCTTTCCCAGCATTGTGAGTAGTGAGCCTGTTTTGGCGCGGCCTTCACTAGTTCCTCATGGAAACTCCATGGTGTCTCTGATTGCCCCCAGGAATGTCAAAGAACTCTTCTGGTCCATCTCCTACGCTAGGAAAGGGTAGTGGATGGACTAAGTTAAGCGAGGCTGCACTTGTTCTGTGACTCTTGGCTATGTGAAAATTTGCAAAGTGATTTCTAAGAAGCCGAACAAAATTTAAGGCTCTCTGTATTGCCTATAAGGCATTGCAGGACCGGAATGCCTGAAGAAAGCTTTTCTGGCTTACACGCCCATCTGATCTCTTCGCTCAGCAGATGCCAATCTTCTGATTGTCCCTAGAACCAAGAAAGCCAACTGGGGTGACAAAAGGTTCATAGTTGCCACATCCAAATTGTGGAACCCTCTTCCTTTGCAGATTAAGGCTAGTCCCACGCTGCTATCCTTCAGAAAACAAATAAAAACTTGGCTCTTTAAGCAATAGGTTCCCCTCTTGCACACTGCGTACCCTCCCAGCACTTAGCGCCGAGACACCTACAGGTATTTGTGTGCTTTACAAATTGTTAAAATAAATAAATAAAATTTCTGAGACTTCAGCCTTTAACCCCGTCTCTTGTCTTTGAATTTTCTTGGTTGCTGTAGTCCATCTTTCTTCCGCTGAGACAATCCAGCCACTGCCAGTAGTTTTAAAGTTACATGACCTTTTAAAGGCAAAGGCAGCCCTTTACACTAATGGGATTTTTCAATTCAAATCAAATTTTTTAGAGAGAAACCGTTCCGGTTTCCATGGATAGAAAATACTTGAGAGGACTGTATTACTTTTCAGCTACCCAAAGTGGCAACACATGTTTGAAGAGCATATACAATCTGTGCAGACCACTTGGGTAAATGGAAATCACAAACCGTTCTTTATGGGACAGCATAACACAGTTATATATAAAAAATGTATTGATTTACTCAGGGTGTACAGTAAATGCTTTATAGGGCTGACGGTGCAGTGTTTTGGTGAAATTGAATACGTGTCAAAATAGCGCCGTGAAGATGCCAAGGCTGCAAAGGAGCATCTGCCAATAACAGGCTATCAAGTCTTCTAGCAATAGATTTGGGGATTCAGTCAGATGGGATAACAGTTGACCTTTCGGCCTTTGAGGTGTGTGTTCATGTGTCTCAACAGGACAGGAGAGCCTCGTCAGTAAAACACCCTATGCATCAGAGATGCGTATGCTAAAGTTGAAATGTCAAACAAAGCTCAATACCTGGGTACTAGGAGTGATACTTGGAGTTACAAGGGGACAAACTATCTTGGATGTGCTGGTGCAAGTGTTACTGCATTGCTAATAGTGCAGCCATACTCTTTCCAAGTAGAAACATTTAAGACGTTTGAGTCTTCAGGGCCAAGTACCTTAAAATCTTAAGTAGAGGAACTACTTTGCCCATCATTTTGCCATGAGATTTTTGTTTGTGATATGCACTAATCAAGATGCTTCTTCTCAAAGTTTCATTTATCAAGAATTCTTTTTTCTGCTAGTATATTGGGCTGCATACTGTTCTGGCCCAGTCTGGGAATGCAGGCCTAAATATTAAGGGGCCCTATTACGATCTTGGTCGGAAAGCCTCCGACCTGAGACCGTAGGCTTTCCGACCGAGATCGTCGGTTTCCATTACGACCACCTAATTACAATCTAGGCGGTTGGAATTGAAACCGGTCGGTCATTCCGGCTGGATTCTGACTGGCTGAAGAAGCCCGTCGGCCAGTCGGAGAGTGTTAGACTTGGCATGTTTGGCGTGGTTTCCCCTGAATTTTTGCCTCTACCTCCTGTATTTTTGATGCTGTGCTGCGTTATGTTTTTGCTGGCTTAGATGCTATGGGCACTTTGCCACTGCTGATCAGTGTCAACGTGTAAGTGCTCCCAGTGTAAATTGGTATTACAATTGATTCTCCCTGATTGGCATATTTGATTTACTGGTAAGTCCCTAGTAAAGTGCACTGAGTGTGCCAGGGTCTGTAAATCAAATGTTACTAGTGGGCCTGCAGCGCTGAATGTGCTAACTACATGAGTAGCCCTGAAAAGATATCTCAGACCTGCCACTGCAGTATCTGTGCACAGTTTTAAAATGCCATGTCGACCTGGCTTTTCTTACATGTAAGGCACCCTTATGGTAGGCCCCAGGTACCCCCCTTGGCAGGCTGCTGTGTATGCGAAAGGTAGGACATGTACTGGTGTGTGTCACATGTCCTGATGGTTAAATACTGCCAATTTCATTTTTCACTATTGAAAGGCTATCTGTTCCATAGGATAGAATGGGAGGTACTTTGTAATATCTTACAAGTATAACTTCCCATTGGGACAAGATAGAGAAATAAAGTTTAGGCTTTTTGAACTCAGAATTTGATAATCCATCTTTTAGTAAATATGTTTTTTTAATTGTGTTTGAAAATGCCACTTTTAGAAAGTTGTCATTTTCTTGTTTAACGATTCTGTGTGCCTCTGCCTGTTTGCGGATTGACTCTCTGGTTTTGGAGTGTAAGGGGCTGGGGATGTGCAATCACTGTACACAGCCACTGGGGGGGTGGGGGGGGGGTCGAGATGTGTCTGGCCCTTCCTGGATGACTCGGAGCTGAGCTGAATGGGGCTTGGCTGCATTCAGAGTAGTGGGATGAGATTTTGTTGCACCTGAATAGAGCCAGTCTCCCTTTCACAATGCTGTCTCCACCCTCCTGTGGTCATACTGCACCAGTGAAGACAGAAGTGTTTTGGACCGGACTCAGGGACCCTTGCAAAAAGAGAACAAAGACAAAATGGGGTATACGAAGTAGACTTTAAACCCCAGAACTTTAGGTCACTTCTGTATTCAAGAGGAATCTTTGCCAAGGAGAAGAGCTGAAGAGCTGTGAAGAGGAGTACTGCCCCTTTGCTGTGTGGGGTTGGCCTACAGTTGCTGTTTCTGCCAAGGAAAGGACAAAGACTTGAACTTTGCTGTGAGCCTGCTTGAAGAAGAATCTTCAAGGGCCTGAGTATGCTGGCCTTCTGTTCTGAAGTCTCAGGGACACAAAGATTTCACCCCCAGCTCCCTTGAACTCTATTGCTGAGAGTTCTGACCTGCCAGGAGGTCCCTATTCCAGTTTTGGGCTTCTGCAGGGTGTTCCTGCTGATGGGAGCTGTAAGAAACCAAAGAGAAGTAAGAAAGTCTGTCTCCGACACCTCTATGATGCTGCGACCTGTACCGAGGCCTGGGGCACCGCTCGTGAAGTGAGCGATGCACCGCCCAGCTTGCACCGCAGCTCTGACGACTGCAGTTACTGGCATTTCCCGATGCCAGTGCTCACACTGACTCTGTAATCGCCCGTGCCTGCATCCTGTTATTGCGGCGCCGATAAACGTCGAGGGTGACACCAGGAACACGCCGACTTCACATCGTCACCTGAACCGACGCCTCACCACCTACACAACCATCGTCCCCCATTCCTGGTTTTGACATGTCGCCTCTGTGCGGACACAACGCAACGTCTCCCCCGTGGCAGCCAGGGAGACGGCCTCGACCTCGGCACTGACGCCTCAACTTCCAGGACGCCGTGCATCGTCATAGACTTTGTTTCCAAGGTACTGTTTGTTTGGGGGTCTGTGTGACTAAGTGCCCGATGCCGCACTCCTCCCGGTCGGCGCTGTACTTTGGATTTATTGCTGTCACAAAGTCGGCATAGCCCCAAGTGGACCTATTTGTTTTCTACAAGCTTTATGTTTGCAATAACTGTTCTAAAGTCATATTTTATTGCCTCTATGTTGGAATTTTGTCGTTTTGGTCTTGTTGAGTTTATATACAGATACTTTAGTTTTCCTAAACTGGTGTGGTGTCCATGTGTGGTGTTATCACTGTATTATTGAGTGTTTTGAGTACAAATACTTTGCACATTGCCTTGGGGATAAGCTTGTCTGCTCCTGCCAAGCTACCCAGGGGGTGAGCAGGGGTTATCTAAAGTGTGTATCCCCCTTACCCTGACTAGAAGCATGGGTCCCTATTTGGACAAAGGTACCTTCATCTGCCAACTAGAGCCCCCCATTTCTAACAGATACCTGCCTGTAATTCCAATGGACGGCGTTTTTGCCGTTGGTATTACGATGCTCTGTTTCCGACAGGCTCTCCATGCCGGGCTTTCCGTCATAGAAAGCCTGTTAGAAAGCGAATTTGGGGGCCCCTAGCAGGGCCCCCTTCTCCTTGAAGCCTTCGGTTGGGGGCAGAGGGGGCACCTATGGTGTCCCCCTATCGATCCCTGCAACGTGTGGCAGGCACCCTGAGGTGCCTGCCACGCAGTGCAAGGATGAACACAACCTCCCATTTCACTATGGGAGCTTGTACTACGGCCAGGTCACAGCCGTAGCACAAGCTCCCATTGGGAAATGCGAGTATGCAACCGCACCATGCGCAGTCGCTTTGTAATTAGGCGGTTGGGACCGCCGATCGAAGGGTCAGTCGGTCACAATTCTGCAATGATGTCGGTTGGAGGCAACTCCGACCGACATCATAATCGGCCCCTCAGTTGTCATTGTGTCAGCGCTCTTTTTCCCTTTACCTCTGTAGAGTTGAGCTGTAATTATTTTTGATTGCCTTTTTCTTCTTGTCTGTTCTGCTTTAACAACCTTTCTTTCTCTCATTTCTGTTGGCCAAATAGCATTTTTTCTTACATGCTGAGAAAGGGTATAAGCAATTATGATGGCAAATGTATAGACTTTGTAGCTAATGGATCTTTTTACAAATTCCTGCAGAATCAACAGACCCTTGCTCACAGCAGGACCTCAGTGCACTCCAAAAACAAAAAACACTGAGATTCTGTGTCAGCTCAAATTTGCAGTATTATTGTTGAATTGAAGTGAAACTGACTAGTTTTTCAGTGGGCTCTTACTTTGTTTTATTCTTGGCTTCAGAGCAGTCTCCCATGTAGCTCAACAATCTTTGCTAAATATTTTTCTAATCTAACATACCAGCTTGGTCTATTGTCTCCTGCTTAAATTGACCATGCTTCTCTCACCTTCTTTGGGAAGATATGAGCTTGCTCTTCCATGTATTGCCTTATCAAGCAACTCTCAACCTGAAACCTTAGTTCTAAATTTTGGTGTCTACTTATCAAACATCCTTATTGCCTTTAAGAGCCAAACCTGGGCTTAAAACACAACAGACACCATTAATTTTACCTTGTATGATTTCTTAAAAGCTTATTTTGACCCCTCATCCCCAATATATCTAATTTGATGACCTACCTTGGCTCATTCGTTTAAGTTAGAGCCAAGCACTCCAAAGCTGCAAATAAGCACCCAGGTTTAAGCACTCTGTCAACAGAACACTTTTATTTCCCAAATGGTTCTAATTGGTATCCCTCTCTACCCTCTTTCTACAAATGACTGACTGATTCCCATACAACATAGTTTTAGAATATCATGCGCTATCTTCTTTTCAGAGCAGTAATCTTAGAGTGAGTTAATTAACCTCAGTGAACCCACCGTTGTATTCAGATGGGGGTGTACCAGCGTCAAAGACAAAAGGGTTATGTTAATGTGCTTCCTTTCCCCTTTTCACCCCTTCTCTCTCGCCTTTATCCAAATTTGATGTTAGATTTGCCTGATACAGATTAGACAGAAGAAAGAAGAGCTTGCCCCTATTCTTCAAATGCTAGCCCAAATGTTTGGGCACAACACCTGTAGAGATTGAAGAAAGCCTTTGACTGTTAGCTTCAACCTCAGATATTCTCTGGCTTCAGATAGCTTTACGGGTCTTAAGTAACTGATGCAATCAGTTCTTCAGCCAGCATTATAAGAAATACAGAGAGGGAATGGTCTTTGGGTCTGCAACCTTCAGTCATTGGCTTCCATGGGATCTTCAAGGTGTGCCATTGCTTTGATGGGCTACCCAACAAAGCTATGACTGGATGGTTAGATTGTCCTATGTGTGTTCCCATTAGGTTTTATTGACAGTACATCAAGAAGTCCTTAAAATGCAACATGTTTAGCTTGTAATTCACAACTTGTGTGTATTCTTATTTGTATGTTCTTTGCTGACAATGCAGTATTTTAATTTCTGAGCAATTGCCTTTTTTGTTTAGGAAATCCTTGCAGTCTGGAATTCTCACCCTGTCAGAAAGGCACATTGCTATTAACCAGTCTCACTTGTACTTTCATCTGTTTCACTTTGTTGCCATGATAGCATGTTGCTGGATGAACAGCGATTTTTGTTCAAGATTTAAAGATGTTTATGCACAAATACGCAAAGGCCTTAATACAAATGCAACAGAAATACTGGCACTCTATCAATTGTGCAAAAAACAACGTAAGAGTGTATATGGAAAGAGGTACAACCAGCTGGTTGGACTCTTAAATAAAGCTCTGAGTGTTAGTGAGACAAAATCAATCTGATATTAAAATAAAACCCTCACTCACCAACATAGTTGGTGACATGCTTCATCATGGGGTTTTGCCAGTGGTGCCTTGTGCGCCTCTGGTGTGCTTCGACGCTTTTAGTATAGCGGAGCAGCTGTATTCAGATTAGAAAGTGTAGTGTGTGGTAAATCAAGAGTGAGTTAAAAGTCACATGGCATCTGCCAGAAAGTTTTAATGATGGCGTCATATGAACAAATTAAAAAGGTGGTGGATATCAATTCCTGACTTTAAATTGGTCAGGCCAATCCTGCTTATGATCAAATGGTCAACATGTTTCAGCTTATTTTTGTGTTTCACCAAGCTTTCATCAGGACCTAATCATGAGAAAAAACACCTTGGCGGTATAAGCACGCTAAGGCTTATCCAAACCTCAGGTGTAATTGAACCGATACACTCACGGTTGCATCAGGGGTCTTCCACTAATTCGAGGGCAACCTCGTCTATCTGTAAAAAATGTATGTATATTAGAATCAACATACAGATATTCAGTATACTGTGTATATCAGAAAACAAGATCAAGTATCAGACAAACACTCATTCATATTGTCCCTATGATTTTACATGGCTCATAATATAACACGGGGCAGTCCGTGCGGACAAGAACTCAGTTTCTTTTAGATCATCCAGACAAGTCTGCAACCAATTAGGAGCAAACAAACATTTGAGCGATTCGCTCAAGAGTCTGGGTATGTAAAAATGGCTTATTGACTCTGTGGTGATCTCTTTTAAAATCTTGGCACATGCAAATGTATGTCGTTTGGAAGGGGCAATGGATAATCCCCATTATTTCGGCATAATTTGGAAAGACGAAACCATAACAACAATAAAAAATTGTTTTAAATGAGGCTTACGTAAATGAAAACTATTCTTCAGGCTTTTTAAGACCCTTTTCACAATTATTTCCAAGGCTTCCACTGGAGCGCAGCCAGCCAGCAATCCTTCTGATACCTTGCCTTTTTTATGTGGTAGGGCCCAGACTTTGCACTATCTTTTCACTACTGATTTGGACAAAGACAATTTTTAGGAAGGGGATGATTTCAGTCCCAAACATATTGAGCAAAGCTGAGATTAGGAACTACAAAATGCCAGTGGTCTGGATACTTCTCCAGATATTGACCTTGTTGCTCCTCCTGGCCCTGCCACCAAAGAAAGTGCCTCCTTTGCTGTCATTATGCGGAGGGCTGCAGAAGTTCTAGACCTACAACTCCCTACTATTGAGGTGAAGACTAATGTTCTGGCTGAGATTCTCCAGCCTGGTCAAGTGCCTACGGAACCTTTATTACAATGTAATGATGCCCTCATGGATACTCTCATGGGCAAAATCATGTTCGGTACCGCTAGTTAATAGACAGGTCGTTTGGCATCATCGACCAGCACCAAGCGATCCCGATATTCTTGCACATCATCCCACGCCAGGGAGCTTGGTGGGGCAGGCATCCACCAGTAAAGTAAATCCCAACTCCTTCCCCACCACCCAACCTGATCGTGAGTTTAAGAGACTAGAGACATTTGTCAATCTCATCTTTTCATTCACAAACCTTGGATATGGTGAGGGAGAGGTGTGGATGTAGAGATTTGAAGGGACGTGACTGCATCAGGTGTAAGTAAGGAGATTTGAGGAGCTGTTAATTACTTGGAAGAGGGTAATTAAATTGGGCCGCTGAGAAGAGGTGTGAGACTATAGAGAGAAGAGGAGAGGCTAAATCGATGTAGAGAGTTGTAGTTCATGGAACCTCAGTGGTTTTCTGGAAAAACAATATCTTGCCCAAGTGCATCGGTTCCATTCGTCTGCACAAGATGAATACACTGTATTGCAAACATAAAAAATTTGCTTTGTCCCACTATAGATTGGTTTTACACAACCAGGGTGTACTGAGGGAATGTCTACATTTAAGGTAGCATGATGCATCTGAGACATTTGTTTGTGAGTATCTGGTCCTTGAGATGCAATATTGATCAAGTCAGGTGAGCGTTTCATAAATCAGACTTGACTAAAAAATTCAGTAATAGTAGCATATAGTGCGCAGACTGCTTTCCACACTTAATGAAAAGATAAAGTCTAACCCCGATAATTGCTTAATTTAGTCTTTTTGAGGTTTCATTGTCATTAGAGAAAAAAGTAGAATTGGTATGGAAGTGCCATTAGTGTTCCACACAGTGTAAAGCTTTCATGTGTATGATTGGACATTGGCCTGTACTTGGATCAGTATGTATGAATGATAGTGTATCTGGATGCAAAGGCAGTTGCTGGTGATCACACCCTCAGGGTATGTTATTGTTGAATTTAACATTTATGTGCAGTGCAAAATCAATCTAGAATTTTCAAGGAATATGATCTGTACACAATGAGTGGTCTCCAGTTCCCTTGCACACTCTTCCTTTATGAGTGCTGTAAATGTGTGTGTAATATATTTGTAATTACTAAGCCCAGTTGTTGGTATGTGGATATGTGGATCACTGTTAGTTGAGTGACCACAGGTTTAGGTCTCCTGCTCTTGAGAGCCTACATAGTAAAACCCCCTTGGGGTTCGTGCCTGGTTAAATAAGGTCACCTCCATCCTCTTTACTCCACAGTGGACTGACCTAGATAATAGATGACTGTTCTTACGGGTGAAAGCTCATGGTGATATTAGAATTCATGTTTGGATATTTGTATCTATGTTTAAGCCTGCCTACAGCTTGCCCCCAGCATTGTGCTTTTTGTTGTTGGCACCAGACTTAGATACTCTGAAAACACATATGCAATGCATGAAATATTCTCTGTCAAAACAGTCTCAAAATCGTGTGTTATTATTGTTAATTAACTGTTGACAATTAGTGAAGGTCTTTTAAATGGGTCCTTTAATGCCTTACAAGTCTTGTGTATTTTTTAGATTTCTAGTGTACGTCGTTAATTTTGTCGTTAAAAATGTCGTTTTGATTGTAATGCTATTTTATGCATTGTTTACGTTTGTAACCTGTGGTACAATTTAAACTTTAATAGAGAAATTAAAATATAGGATCAAATTATTATCCTAAGCTTTCAAACTATGGGGGCTTGATGGCTGTTTTTTAATTGGGTAACGTTTCTGAAACATTTGCTGTAAAATAGAAAATAACAAATTGTGTTTTTTTGGATGGTCTAACCTAACATTTGCCATTTCTTTGTTAGCTTGACTACTGTGCAAGTCTGAAAAACCTTGAGGCCATTGCAGAAGAACCCAATTACAAATTCATTCAGGTATGACACACTTTCTGTCTCTAACCAATTAATAATGCTTCCGGGCTAGTTTGGAAGTAATGCTGCCTCAAATTGTGACCTAGAAGTGCTGAATCAATAACCATTTTGAAAAAAAACCTGTTGCAGAACATCATTTATTTATAATTTTACCTATCTTTAATTTCTCACCTGTTTAAAGAAACTTCCTGTGAAAATTAGCTAAAGAGTGAGGGTTTTACCAGACATGGTTAGCTTTGAGATGTAGAGGCAGTGACTATCAGAATGTAGATAGAAGAATAATAATTTGGAGTACACTCAATTACAGTCAGGAATTTGAGTGTGAAGAGAAACCTAACCGATCCATCTACATCTTTAATAGAATGTAATATAGATCCATCATTTCAGTTGGACTCAAGTCTACCTAATAGGCTGGCCTTACTTAGTTGGAATATTTCGGGTATAAAAACTAAGTTCGCTAAAACAGTTTAGGAGGAGTTTATTGATGGTTTTGTTTTTTGCCTGCTGCAACAAATGTGGGCTTTAGACATGCCTTATAGAGTGGGCTACAAAAACTACCATATCCCGGTATTGAGCTGCCCTGCAGGACTGGTGGTGTGTGTACTTTTGTTAAAATGTATTTGAGTTGGTAAGTTAGGCAGATCTATACACAGTCACATGATATATTGGTATTCAAATTTTATCGAGTCAAGATCTGAAATTCCTCTGAATTCTGCAGAATCTCAAACACTTCAATAACTTTTTGATTTTCTAGACTCACAGTGTAAGGATTCATATATTATTATGTGGGGTGATTTTAAAACAACTTTTTGAATCATCACTGTTATCTATTATCGGGCTAGGGATAAGGATGCATATTGTGTTCCAGAACTAGCAACTGCTCCTAGAAAACATCTGACCTGATGTGCTTTACAGCTAGTAGATATCAAGTTTTCCAGTGGTGTACATGCATGTAATGGTCGTTCTCCATCAGATATAAATAGTATTCTCACTTTTAAAAGGGGAGTTACAGAAGTAATATTGATTATATTTTAATAGATTCACAGTTGTGGGATACATTGATTAACATGGTGGTGATCTCCAGGCATGAGAGAGACCATGATCCTTTGGCATTATGTCTGAATATTACAATTATTGACGATCCATTACATCCAACAATACAAATAAGAGAGTATATATTTATTTCCATCTGTAGAAGGAATGTTCGGTGGGAAAATGTCATGCAGTGTCCATCAACTCTGGCATCAGTATAAAACAGTATAATCCCAATGCCTCTTCTTTTTAGCCAGAATTTGGAAAATAAACGGTTTTAATTGGAAGCCCATGCCAACCTTTTTGAGGGGATAAAATAATTTTTATGGGAGATCTTAAAGAGAAAAGCAAGAGGGCTTCGGGGGCCAACACAGGGTTTAATAATGATTGTAGAGCACCTAAAATCCCACTAATTCCCAATAATTTGTGCTATTAAAAAGGAAAATACATTTTATATCTGGAACGCAGGTATGCTTACCAAATTAAACTTAACAAGGTCAAAACTGTTTGGGAGATGGGACATTGGAAGGATCTGCTGGATGCAGTCAGATCTAAAAACTCCAACTTGTTCAGGCACATAGTAACACACAGAGGGCAAAATAGCAGCATGAAGTCAGAGACCTATATACCACCACATGCTTGGGAAGTGTTTTTTTCTGAACTGTTAGAACTGGGGGTCTCTAGTTGGCAGAGGTAGGTACCTTTGAACAAATAGGGACCCTTGCTTCTAAGTCAGGAAATGGGGATTACACTACTGGATAACCCCTGCTCACCCCCTTGGTAGCTTGGCACGAGCAGACAGGCTTATCTCAGAGGCAGTGTGTTAAGCATTTGTGAACACATACTGTAATACAGTGAAAACACTACAGATGGACACCACACAGGTTTTATAAAAATAAGTATTCTTTATATAGAGTTAACACAAGACCACAAACAACAAAAATCCACAATACTGTACTCATAATTGACATAAAGATGGTAGAATTAACTTAGTTCAGGTTGATGGTAAATGCGACACAGTTCACACAAAAGTACCTGGATGCTTAATGCAAAATAAACAAAAGGCTCGCAGCATTGGAGATGCGTCGGTTCCTTGCTTCGGGGGAGACGATGCGTCGCGCCTCAATGTTTGCGCAGAGTAGGGGATGCGTCTTGATCCTTGCCGGAGAGGAAGTGATGAGTAGATTCTCGTGCTTTATCCCGTTTGCGATGCGGCAAGATGGCACCTTGATGCGATGAGACAATCCGGTGTGATGCAATAAGATGGCGCCCTTGATGCGACGATGTTGAGACGATGCGGGCATGCCCTGGCAGCCTTGCGGCGACTCTGTATTTTGGAGCCACGACAGGCCCTGCAACACGCTTCTCCGATGATGCGACGCTGACCCTCACAGTTGCAATGCTCTTCTCCGGTGATACGACAGCAGACAGCTGCGACGAAGGCACGCTTCTGGGAGATGCAGCGGCGGCACGTTTCTCCGGCGATGCGATAACTACAGCTGCGGCGGCGACATGCTTCTTCTTGTTGCGTCGCTCTTCCAGCTCCCAGCGACACGCAGGCTTCTGCAGATAGAATTCCCAGCAAGAAAATTCAGGGGGGAGCTGGTGGTGAAGTCTGTTGTCCCTGAGACTTCAGCAGGAGGCAAGCACAAGTTCAAGTCCTTGGAGATATATTCTGCAAGATGATGAAGTACACACAAATGTTCCTTTTCCTCTCCTTGGCACTGAAGATACCACTGTAGGCTAACCCAGCAACACAGCACACTGGCAGGGGGCAGTCCTCTCCTACAGCTTCCTTTTGGTTCTTCTCCTTGGCAGAGGTTTTTTCTTGTTGTTCCAGAAGTGATCTAAAGTCTTGGGGTCTGGGTCCCCATATTTATACTACTTTTCTCTTTGTTCTCTGAAGGCAGAGAGGCCTTTGCTTAGTCCAAACCAGTTCTGGTCAGTCCAGGAGCACTTTGTTTACATGACTCCTTCTTTCCTTTCACAGTGTAGGCCAGGGACATCAGACGCACCACAGGAGGTGGAGCCAGCATTGTGGAGGGAAGGCACAGCCCTATACAGGTCCCAGGTGCAGCTCCTCCCACCCATCTACATGCAGATCTCTCTATTCAGCACTGTGCTGACTCACCCTCTCTCCTGGAATCCCCCAGCCCCTGTCACTCACAGAACTAGACACACAATGCACAACCTAGCAGAGGCAGGCTTGGACAGTTAAGCAAGAAAATACCTACTTTCTAAAAGTGGTATTTTCAAACACAGAATGTTAAAACCAACTTCACTAAAATATGTATTTTATCATTCTGAGTTCAGGCATACTAAACTTGAATTTCTAGCTAGTTCCCTGAGTCCGTTAGGATTATAAGATGTAATAATCAAACTGTCCATTCTGGCCTATGGGGAACAGGTAGCCTTGCAATAGTGAAAAACGAAAATGGCTGTAATTCACTATTAGGACATGCCACACACACCAGAGCATGTCCTAACTTATACTTACAATGCACCCTGCCCTTGGCCCTACCATAGGGGTGTTTGATATGAAGAAAAGGGAAGGTTTAGGGACTGGCAAGTGGGTGCACTTGCCAGTCAACATGGCATTCACAGACTGACCACCAGGCCCTGCAGTGGCAGGCCTGAGGCACACTTTACAAGCTGCTTCTGTGGGTGGCACAACCAGTGCTGCAAGCCCACCAGCAGCATTTGATTTACAAGCCCTTGGCACACACGGTACACTATACTAGGGTCTGACAAGTAAATCAAATAACCCAATCAGGGAGTCACTAATTAATACATCAATTTAACATAGGGGTAGCATATGCACTTTAGCACTGATCAGCACTGGTAAAGTGCCCAGAGTCATAAAACCAACAAAAACAGGTCAGAAAAATACAGGAGGGAGGCAAAAAGTTCAGGGATGACCCTGCAAAAAGGGCCAAGTCCAACACAACCCCCTTCCAGTCAAAACGCTGGGGATACCAATCACTACCCTGATGGGCTTCTCTGCTTTGGGCGATATAACTTGGCCCGCAATTGCAGGGGCATATTCCCGTTCTACGCCAATCTGAACCTATTTCAATTCCTCTGTCCATACTCTCAGGGTCCACCAAGCTAACCCATGTGGAACCCTTCTCCTCACCTGTGGACACCACCTGTGCAGCACCTAACCTTAACTTGCTCACAGGTGTGTCCCAACAGACAGACAGCAAGTCACAGTGGCCACTGACCGTAGTCAGTGATGAGACCCAGGCCTTAGTCCTCAGGCCTATCAGGGCTCTCAAACCTCTGTGGCATCAGAGAGCAGGGGGCTGTAACCCCAGGTGCTTGGCACCCTTTGTCCATTCTCCCTCCTTGCAGGTCAGGTATGACATCCTGGCACTGACCCACCAGCCCCGGGCCTGTACCCAGCAGCTGGACAGGAGACTGGGGTGGGTTTTCCCACACCCGGTCCTCCTCCTTGGGGCTCTGTTCCCTCCCACCTGGAGCGGTACCCCCTTCCAGAATTGTCAGGGTGCCTGTAGCAGGTGTCCTGCACAATTTGCCAACCAG
Source organism: Triturus cristatus (assembly GCF_964204655.1). Lineage (NCBI taxonomy): Eukaryota > Metazoa > Chordata > Amphibia > Caudata > Salamandridae > Triturus > Triturus cristatus. The sequence continues at coordinate 723,849,962 of NC_140591.1, forward strand.
TTCAGGGGTTCTATCGTGCAACTGGGCTTCCAGGTCAAGGGGGACACCCTGAACCTGGCCCTCCAACTTAGGGTCTAAACCCTCAGGCTGCACCGGGGTCAGAGGCGAGGACTCCCTCCCTCTGCACCCCTTCCAGAGCACTGCACCGCCCCAACTGGAGTGGTACCCCTAGAAGCTACATCGGTCAGGACACTGATTATAGTTGCCCCTTCCTCCAGGTCAGATAACACCTGAACCTGTCTTCCCAACCCAGGGAACAACCCCTGCTGTTGAACACTTGCCTGGCGCACCAGGACTTCCTGGGGAGTACATATACCATCCCCCGAGGGTGACACATAGCTAATGGGTCGTGTGACAGTCTGCCTGGTGCAGAGCTCACGACCTCCTGTCCATCTGACAGTGCGTGATGATGCCCCAGGATAGAAGTGGTGTCGCCATGGTCACTCCTTGGTGACTCAGCTCTTCTGGCTGGCCCCTGACCCACTGGTTCTTCCACTGGGGACTCTTTCCCCTCTCACCCCTCAATCTGGACTTCTGCACCCTCCACTTAGGACTGGTACTGCCATACACCAGAACGGATGGAGGCCTGCCTACAGACACTCCCAGTTCACCAGACACTAGTGGATCCCCCGCAACGGGCGGCCCATAAGGACAGACTAGGCTCTCCACCTGGTGTTCCCTTAAAGAACCATCCAGGCTCTGAGACTGAGGTTGGGCACTACCGGGACATAACCCATTCTCACTCTTTCCCCTTAAAGACCGGACATGAGGCCCTCTACCCCTCTCACTACTACAGGACCTAGCTGGGCTACTCTGAGCCACTTCCACCACGCTGGGTTGGGAGATACCTGAGCCACTCCTCTTAGGATCACTCCCCAATGCCTCTTCAGACCCTCTGGACTCCACCAAATGGTCTGCCTCCAATGTGAGCTCCCTGAGGTCAGAGAACTCACTCTCCAACAGGTGTTGGCATAGCTCTGGAAAACAGGGACTTACAATATGCTCTCCCACAATTGGATCACACAGCCCCCTACAAGGGTTAACCAAACTATCCTTGACCTCACCATCCAGTGCCTTGCACACATACTCCACACCACTCTCCTGAGATTGGCAAGCCGGTATCTGACTGTCTCTGTCATTCAACCCACACTCTTCTGGGCGGTCTCCACCATCACACACCAGTACTTCAACCATGGGGGAACCCTTCTCCCTGCTCCTCTCATCTAGAGTCTGTGGAGTGTCCCTCCCAACACTAGGACCAGGACCCCCTGCGCCAGTGCCCCACTCTACTTCCTGGACACTGCGCACCACTGGAGCTATCTCAGATCCTTAAACCTCCTGGTGTATGTTAACCCCCTCCAAGTCAGGTGCCACATCTCTGGGTGTGTGTACTACTCTCTCAGCACTAGAACATTCAATTTTGCTGCCACCATCTGAGCTGGATTCCACCTCCAACTCAGCAAAGCTCACTTTCTGAGCTACGCACATTCCTTGTTGCTGGGCTGAGGCACTCTTGGCCTCAAGCCTCTCGAGCTCCAACTTAAGCTCTCTCATTCTCAACTCATGTTCCATTCTCATTCTCTCCAAGGACAACCTGTTATTCTCTGTTTCCCTCTGACGCTCCCTCTTAAGCTTAGCCATCTCCAGCTTGTGTATCCTATTTCTCTCCTTGTCTTCCAGCTCTCTGGGAGACGGGTTCTTGGAAGAGACACTACTGCCAGGTGGGGCCGGTACCCCTTTCCTAGCTGGAAACACCGGCCTATCCAGCTGCCCATCCGCATCCTCAGCTTGCTCCACCACCAGCCCAGAGGCATTTCTTGCTTCCACCCAGGCCCTCAGCGCCTTTTGGTATTCATCCTTCTTTGAAATACCTTGGGTAGCAACTTTCAATTTTCTGCAGAAGGCTTTCAGCTGTTTGGCATTATAGGTATCCAACCTCTCTTCCTCAAAATCTAGATCCATAGATGCAACGGATGCTGGTCTACTCATGGCAGAAAGAATTGGCAGTTCTCAGGAAAAAATAACAGTCCAAGGAAAAACAAATTCTACCAAAAAAGTATGTGGTCGCGTTTGATCTGCACTCACTAGCAGTGTACACCAATCAATGTATATGAGTCACAAATGCAGGTTCAAATCCTCACCGCTGACCACCAATGTTAGAACTGGGGGTCTCTAGTTGGCAGAGGTAGGTACCTTTGACAAAATAGGGACCCTTGCTTCTAAGTCAGGGAAAGGGGATTACACTACTGGATAACCCCTGGTCACCCCCTTGGTAGCTTGGCACAAGCAGACAGGCTTATCTCAGAGGCGCAATGTGTTAAGCCTTTGTGAACACATACAGTAATACAGTGAAAACACTACAGATGGACACCACACAGGTTTTATAAAAATAAGTATTCTTTATATAGACTTAACACAAGACCACAAACGACAAAAATCCACAATACTGTACTCAAAATTGACTTAAAGATGGTAGAATTAACTTAGTTCAGGTTGATGGTAAATGCGACACAGTTCTCACAAAAGTACCTGGATGCGTAACGCAAAATAAACAAAAGGCTCGCAGCGTTGGAGATGCGTCGGTATCTTGCTTCGGGGGGAGACGATGCGTCGCGCCTCAATGCTTGCGCAGAGTAGGGGATGCTTCTTGATCCTTACCGGAAAGGAGGTGATGCGTAGATTCTCGTGCTGCAGCCCGGTTGCCATGCGGCAAGATGGTGCCTCGACGCGATGTGACAATCCGGTGCGATGCGATAAAATAGCACCCTTGATGCGACGATGTTGAGATGATGCGGGCACGCCATGGCAGCCTTGTGTCGACTCTGTACTTTGGAGCCGCGACAGGCCCTGCGACACGCTTTTCTGATGATGCGACAGCGACCCTCACGGTTGCGACGCGCTTCTCCGGTGATGCGACAGCAGACTGCTGCGACGAAGGCACGCTTCTGGGAGATGCGGGGGCGGCACGCTTCTCCGGCGATGCGATGACTACAGCTGCGGCGGCGACATGCTTCTTCTTGTTGCGTCGCTCCTCCAGCTCCCAGCGACACGCAGGCTTCTGCAGATAGAATTCCCAGCAAGGAAATTCAGGGGGGAGCTGGTGGTGAAGTCTGTTGTCTCTGAGACTTCAGCAGGAGGCAAGCGCAAGTTCAAGTCCTTGGAGAAATATTCTGCAAGATGATGAAGTACACAAAAAAGTTCCTTCTCCTCTCCTTGGCACTGAAGACACCACTGTAGGCTAACCCAGCAACACAGCACACTGGCGGGGGGGGGCAGTCCTCTCCTACAGCTTCCTTTGGTTCTTCTCCTTTGCAGAGGTTTCTTGTTGTTGTTCCAGAAGTGATCTAAAGTCTTGGGGTCTGGGTCCCCATATTTAAACTACTTTTCTCTTTGTTCTCTGAAGGCAGAGAGGCCTTTGCCTAGTCCAAACCAATTCTGGTCAGTCCTGGAGCACTTTGTTTACATGACTCCTTCTTTCCGTTCACAGTGTAGGCTAGGGACCACAGGAGGTGGAGCCAGCATTGTGGAGGGAAGGCACAGCCCTATTCAGGTCCCAGGTGCAGCTCCTCCCACCCATCTACATGCAGATCTCTCTATTCAGCCCTGTGCTGACTCACCCTCCCTCCTGGAATCCCCCAGCCCCTGTCACTCACAGAACCAGACACACAATACACAACCTAGCAGAGGCAGGCTTGGACAGTTAAGCAAGAAAATACCTACTTTCCAAAAGTGGTAATTTCAAACACAGAATGTTAAAACCAACTTCACTAAAATATGTATTTTTTCATTCTGAGTTCAGGCATACTAAACTCGAATTTCTACCTAGTTTCCTGAGTCTGTTAGGATTATAAGATGTAATAATCAAACTGCCCATTCTGGCCTATGGGGAACAGGTAGCCTTGCAATAGTGAAAAACGAAAATGGCTGTAATTCACTATTAGGACATGCCACACACACCAGAGCATGTCCTACCTTATACTTACAATGCACCCTGCCCTTGGGCGTACCATAGGGGTGTTTGATATGAAGAAAAGGGAAGGTTTAGGGACTGGCAAGTGGGTGTACTTGCCAGTCAACATGGCAGTCGCAGACTGCACACAGGCCCTGCAGTGGCAGGCCTGAGGCACACTTTACAAGCTGCTTCTGTGGGTGGCACAACCAGTGCTGCAAGCCCTCCAGCAGCATTTGATTTACAAGCCCTTGGCACACACGGTGCACTGTACTAGGGTCTGACAAGTAAATCAAATAACCCAATCATGGAGTCACTAATTAATACATCAATTTAACATAGGGGGAGCATATGCACTTTAGCACTGATCAGCAGTGGTAAAGTGCCCAGAGTCATAAAACCAACAAACAGGTCAGAGAAAATACAGGAGGGAGGCAAAACGTTCAGGGATGACCCTGCAAATAGGGCCAAGTCCAACAGGAACTTTATCAAGGCCCTCTGAAAGGGAATATCACTGAAGCCAAGACCTCTACATAAGTGAAGTTTCATACTCATTCCCCTTTTTTCTTTTCCTGTTAGAGGAAACGTACTCTGCAATACGTACACACAAAAAAGGCTCCTGGTTCAGATAAAATCCCAGCTCATCTATTTTGTTCAGAGCCCGTAGTGTAGGCTCCTTATGTGAATGCCTTCTCCAGTGCCATAGCTGCTGGAGCCCCAGTTCCCTGATCATATAAAGGAGCCAAAATAATCTCTATTCATAAAATAAAGAGCTATCCTATTATTCCTGTCAATTATCTCCCAATCAGCCTTATTGATAACATCCAAAAGAGCTTGATAAACTGACAGCCTGGAGTAAAGATAATGAGGTTCTCGGCCACGTTCAGATGGGTTTCAGACCAAAGACTAGCATGGTGTGTCCAGTCTTTAAATTACTAATGATTAAGTTGAAAGAAGTTGTTATTAAGAGGCAGCCTTTATGTGGCCTTCATTGAATTAAAGGCTGCCTCTGATATGTTGGCAAGTGAGATGTTTTGGGAAACTCGGAAAGAAATGGTTTTCCATTAGTTTTGTGGATATAATTATACGATTATATTCAAACAATTTTGCCCAAGTCTGCTGTGAACGAATGGTTAAGTGACTGAGCTGATCGCTATCAACAAATGGGTGCGACTAAGCTGTGTTTTGGTCCTTACTCTTTTCCTTTGTTTATAAATAGTTGTGTTAGTTATTTAACTAACCGTGAGAATGATTCACCAACAATAGTTGGTCTAAAAACACCCACCTTACTGTATGTGGAACATACACTATTGGTTTCTAAAACACCAAAAGGGCTGCATCATTTTCTAGAGAGGCTTGCTACTTTTGGTACCGCTCTCGGGCTACAGATTAAATCACTGAAATTAATATATATGTCAATGAATCGTAATAATAACGTCACGGGTAAAATCTTACTAGGTAAATCTTGAGACAGTACCAGAAGTTGACTAGCTTGGGGTTAGACTATTAGAGTCCCTGTTCCGGGAAACTCAGATCTCTGTGTGTGTGTATTGAAGCGTAGACCTTCAGCTACAACCTGATTTACTGTGAGATCTACAGTACGTCCCATATCCCCCGCAGTAGAAATCTACAGGGCATAAGCAGTTTCGGAAGCCCTATATGCGTCAGAATTTTGGGGTCACTCCACTGCAGATTCCCTAGTGGTTGTAGAAAATAATTTAATTAGATCCCTTTTGAATCTACCTAAAAGCATACTTTTACTACTGTTGAGATTAGATTTGGCATTTAAACCAATAGTTGGTATTTTAAAATTAGAACCGATGCTCTATTAGCTTCACGTCTGGTCCATTAAAGAGCTAAAACCTATAGGGCATGCCTAAGAGATGTTTAACAAAGACCCCACACTGCTAACATTCCCTGGCTGGAACATGTTAAGTCCACCTTGACTGCAATGGGCATGAGTGATTAATTAAATAATATTATTACTATTACTACCCCTTCACACATTAGTGTCAGAAGAAGATTTTGTTACTGCGAGCGGGAGAGCTGGCAGAGTGTTCCAGTACTGGATAGGCTAGCAATTTAATTTCTAATGATGAAATATGAACCCATGTTCGAATATATTTTTGGATTACATTATCCCAGCAAAAACAAGCTCTGTTTATATCAGACAGGACCTGGGTATTTTACCATTGGCAAATGTTATTAGCCAATTAAGGCCAGAATTGCTTACCCTCAAACAATGTCCTGCTTGTAGTTACACCGTGAAATTCAAGGAGCACCTATTCTCTTCTTTTGCCAATTGAAGACAAAGAGCTAAATGGGTTTCTCCTCTTATGTTTTTTGCTGGAAATACAATCTTATAACGGAGCCTTGAGGATTTGGAAATATGACACCAGTCCCAATGTAGTATTGTCTGTGGCCAAATATTTGGAATCTATTTGGTATAGGACGAAGCTAATCAACATTTATCTGAATTGTATACCCTAACCATAGTTTTCTCTTGCATATTAGAAGTTAACCGATATTTTTTTAGAAGGGTTTTAACTTAGTTTTTATTTTGTGTATTTAACCCCTTCAGCGCTGCGCGGATTCCCCCGCGGTGCTGAAGGGTTCTAGCGCGGGCGTGGTCATGACGGAACGGTTCCGTCATGAGCACAGCTCAACCGATGCTCATGACGGAACCGTTCCGTCATGAGCATCGAAGGGGTTAAAATGGCTGATAGAATTTATACTTCATGTGTTTTTGTTAATGGATTTTATAACTCACTGTGACAATAAACCAATGAGATTCCTCTATGCCTTCCTCGTTTTATCAGTCTGCTCCTCTGTTTCTCATCAATACTTTTTTTGCAACAGACGGTCAGCTGAGTCGAGACGAGGTTGTCTCTCAGCCAAGTCAGGATAGGGTGTGGTATGCTATTCTAAATAGCACTCAGTAAATCAAGAAAGAAGAGTCTAGAAAGCACAATGATACTAGGTATTTTTCTAAGAGTAGTACTGCTATGTTCGAGGCATGTGGGCTGCTGAATTCATATCTGTGCGTAGATCGCCGCCTAGTGTTGGGTCCGGATGTTTGCACGTTGTTGTCCTGGAAGAGTCTTCGAAGTATCCTTGGATAGGTGACTCCTCCCCTGGACTACAGTGCGCATGGGCATCCTCTCCATCCTCAGATTGTTTTTTTCCGCCATTGGGTTCGGATGTGCTATCTTAACTCCAGTTAGGAAAAAGTTAGTCGAGGCCAAAAGGCCTTTAGTTCACGTCGGTACTGTTCACTCGATCGGTTTCGACCCTACCTGTTAGCTTACTAACTTCGGAAACAACTTTTCGCTTTTTACCTGACCATCGACGACACCGACGATGGAGTCGAGGACACCATTCAAGAGGTGCCCGGTATGCAATGCGAAATATCCCCATATCGACGTCCACCCGGTGTGCAACAAATGCTTGTCGCCGGACCACGACGAATCGACATGCATGGCCTGTGCCCGGTTCTGTTCCAAGAAGACTCTACGGAATCGTCGAGCGGCGAGACTCGAAGCGCAGCACTCGGCACCGGCCCCGGCAGACATCTTCAACGCCGAAGATGTCGAGGAGTTGGAAATCCTACCCTCCAATCCCGGTTCCGATCATGACTCCGGTTCGGACGACGTCGACGAATCACTCTTTCGCAGAGATGAAGACAACGCCGAGGTAGGAGACGACGATGAGGCCTTAGGGGCCGAAGAGAGTAGCTCCAATGACGAGCAAGGCCTACCCGTTCAGACTGACGAGGGCCCAGTGCCACAGTCTATGGCTCCGGTCGAGGGATCGCCTTCTGGCCTTACCCGAGACCTATCCCGCGGTTCTTCGGCCCCGCCCTCGGGCCCGGGCTCGGACGTTCAGCGGCAGCCATTATTACCTACACCGGCTGGTTTCCCTTCTACCAAACCGAAACCGAAAGCTGCACCGGTACAAATGAAACCGAAACCGAAAGTGGCGCTAGTCGGATCGAGGCCTTCCACACCTTCGACGCCAGCGACACGCATCAGCACGAGCGCACCAAACGAGACTTCGGTGCCGAACTCGAAGCGGCCGACGCCGGCATTCGGAAAAAGGCCCTCGGTGCCATCAAACCTGCTCGGCTCTCGGCGCCGACGCCATCGACTCCTAAACCAAAGGTCATACCACCTGCTGCGTCTCACGTCGCTTCCACGGCAACACCGAAGCCCCCTCGAAGACGTCGACGGCCATTTCCGCCCCTCGCCCCTCGACCCGATGACCCACCGGCGCCGAAAAAGTCCACGGCCGCCTCTACCAACCTGGTGGGCGCTAAGGCCTCGAAAGCGCTTCACGCGCGAACCGTTGCAGCACAAAGCAGCAAAACCCAAGCGGTCCTCCAGGACACATCGGGCTCCGGCCCACTAAAAGCTCAAACAGCCTCTTCGGCGCCAGCCAACATAACTTTTGGCCTGCCGCCATCCACGATCCCGAAAATGTTCCAACTCAGGACACGGGTCACCCACACCATGGTTACACCTGCTGAGACGTCTCCGTCACGTTACATCGACGCCAACACCGGCAGGAGGGTTATCCATGACCGGAGGATAACTTCAGAGCCACCCTTGGACCCTTTCAGGATCCCACTAAAGAGAAAGCTGCCTGTGGACTCAGAACCTGTGCTTTGCGAATCTTTCGACTCGCCCTACCAGGACCCACTATCATTCTCTCCCACACACTCCGACACGGATGCGTTGGCAGACTATATGGATGACCAAGTCCCTTACCACGGAGACATGGACCCTGATGACCAACAGGACCCTGATCAAACTTGGGGCGACCCTGCAGACCCCAGTGCACCTCTAGATGCACAGGACCCACAACTCTATGGAGCGAAAACATCTCCGACAGAGGACACTGCAGCGTTCAACGCTCTTATTGAACGTGCTGCAAATAATCATGACGTGCAGCTTCACTCTGACACCGTGGAAGACGACTTCCTTATGGACACTTTCGCTTCCTCGGAAAGGCATGTAAACACTCTGCCCATGCTGAAAGGAGTCCTCAAACCAGCCAAGGACATCTTCAAGGAACCCACCAGGGCACGGGTGATAAACCCCAGGATCGACAAAAAGTACAGATCAGCACCTGGGGACCCTACTTACATCAGAGGCCAATTACCTCTCGACTCCATTGTCGTTGCGAATGCTCGCAAGAGGGCACACTCGCAATCAACAGGTGACGCTCCTCCCCCGGACAAAGAGTCCAAGGTTTTAGAGACCTCTGGCAAGCGAGTTGCCGCCCAGGCTGCCAACATATGGCGCATAGCCAACACTCAAGCGCTCCTCGCTCGCTACGATAGAGCGCACTATGACACATTGGAGCAACTACTCCAACATCTCCCTGACCAGTTCAAAGAAGGTGCAGAAATTCTTATCAGAGAGGGACAGCTACTCACAAATGCTTCCATCAAGTGTGCACTAGATGCCGCAGACACGGCGGCCAGGGCCATAAACACAAGCGTCATGCTGCGACGACATGCCTGGTTGCGAATCTCCGGGTTCAAACCTGAGGTGCAAAATTATATACTGAACCAACCTGTCAACCCCGACTATTTATTCGGGCCGGAGGTTGACACGGCCCTTGAGAAAATAAAAAAGGACACGGACACCGCAAAGTCCATGGGGGCTCTCCAGACTCAGTCCTTTCGGAGCAGCTCCTTTCGTCGCCCCGGAAATAGAGGAGCAGGTAGAGGACAGGGGTCACAGCAGACATACAACAAAGGCAATACCCAAACCACCTACGATAAAAACACCCGGGGTGGATATCGTGGCTCCAGTACAAAGGGCAAAGGACGCGGCTACGGCAACACCAGGTCCTCCCCCAAGAACAAGCAGTGACGCCCTCTCCCTTCCTCCCGACCACATAACACCTGTCGGGGGAAGGCTACAAAGGTTCCTGTCCACGTGGAACTCCATCACCACGGACAGGTGGGTCAAAGATATTATCAAATACGGTTACTGTCTAGAACTAACCTCCACTCCACCCACAATACCTCCAAAAAACCGTCCTATGTCCTCAGAGCACTTAACGCTCTTACAGCAGGAGGTGCAAAGTATGCTTCTAAAAGGCGCAATAGAGGTCGTACCCGTCCACGAGCAAGGTACGGGGGTGTACTCCCTGTACTTTTTAATACCGAAAAAGGACGGGTCACTCAGACCTATATTAGACCTGAGACCCCTAAACAGATACATTCTTTCCGAGCATTTTCACATGCTCACTCTACAGCAAGTCCTCCCGCTGCTCAAGCAGGGAGACTTTCTAGCCACACTGGACCTCAAGGATGCGTATTTCCACATACCCATTCACCCATCACACAAAAAATACCTCAGGTTCACTGTTCAAGGGCAGCACTACCAGTTCAAAGTCCTTCCCTTCGGCGTGACAACGGCACCAAGGGTGTTTACAAAGTGCCTAGCTACTGTGGCGGCACATCTACGGAGGCAGCACATACACGTCTACCCTTACCTGGACGACTGGCTCGTTCAAGCAAAGTCAGCCCAGCAATGTGCCAGCCACATGTCCCGCACCATTCACCTCCTTCACAGTCTGGGGTTCTCACTAAATTACCCAAAATCCCATCTACAGCCCGCACACGTACAACAGTACCTAGGTGCGACTATAGACACTCTGGCGGCCACGGCTCAGCCCAATTTGGTGAGAATCAACAGCATGCAAATGCTGATTTCAAAGTTCAAACCTCAACACTCCCTTCCGGCGTGAGTGTTCATGCAGTTGATAGGCATGATGGCCTCCTGCATCTTCATAGTCCCACACGCGAGACTACATATGCGCCCGCTTCAGGAGTGCTTGGCACGTCAGTGGAATCAGGCTCAAGGACAATTGAAAGACCTAGTGTTGGTGAGCGGTCGGGCATACAACTCTCTGCATTGGTGGAATCCACAAAACCTTTGCAAGGGCCGACCGTTCCAAGAGCCTGTTCCACAAATAGTACTGACAGCAGACGCGTCTCTCCAGGGATGGGGAGCTCATGTACTCCACTACACAGTGCAGGGACTATGGACGACACAACAGAAGAAAATGCACATCAACCTTCTTGACTTGTGTTTTTACTTTTCTCATTATTACTGTGGCCTGCAATTCCCAGCATGTGCTTTTGGCTAAGTACCTGGATTCCTCAAACTCTGTATCTTGGCTTAGATACGTTGGACACCTCCTCTCTCGTGCTTTCTAATGTGTGTGATCGAACCACCTTGCCTCCCTTCTCACTTAAAGCTTTCTCTCCACCGTATCTTCCAATCTATCGCCTTCACATCTCCCTCCTTCCAAGCTTTCTTCTTCAGTCAGCTGTTTTCTCCCTCTTCATTATCCTGCTGCCCTTTCCACATTTTTCTCACTCCCACTTTTCCCTGTAATTTCCCTTCCCTTTCCTCTCTCCTTCTGTCTCACCTCTTGTTTCTTTCACTTTCTTAATATTCTTTTCTGCTCTCCCACCCTTCTCACTCCCACTCATCTCTCTCCCTCTGTCGCTCTCTCTTCTGGCTCGTCCACCTGCCTGCCTCTGCCATAAATCTCTCCCACTTGCCTACCCCCAGCTTTCTCTCTCACCTCTCCCCACAACCCCCCTGCTGTGGTGTCATGCAAAATGATGGGACCCCCAAAACTCTTGTATCTTGGAGATTTATTAGGCCCTAGGCTAAATTATTTTAGGGGCAAAAGGCTACGCCACCCCCATCCCCTGTAGGGGTTTTGTAGGCCCCTCTGTTATACCTCTGCGGCCCCCTTTCTCCCACCTTTTGGTCTCTCAAACTCACGCACTGTCCCGCCTTTCTCGCTCACCTATGCCTCTTAGACCTGCCACTTGCTTTCACACTTTCTCTCTTTTTTATCTTCTCTGCTTCCCTACCTCGTTTTCTCATTTAACTGGAGCAGCGATCTGTGTTCGCCTCTTACTTTCTTCCAGTCCCTCAATCTGCTCACTTGTATGTCTCCCCCTTTTTTCTCCTCTTCCTCTTTGAGTTCACTTTTAATGAAAAGCCATCACAAAGTCTTTCTAATCTACCTTTTAGCTGTTAATCGCCTATTTGAAAGGTAGCCCTGAATGTGGCTAAACAGAAATATGTTTGCCCAACTAAAACCGTGGGCGCACAAAATATCCCCTCCCGTGCCCCCCGTGCTCTGCTCTTTTTAAGAATGCTCACAAACACAGAAGGATGTTCTGACCACCAGAGGATACTCAGGACTGTGCTACTCAAAACAATACCCACGAAGTCAAGCCAGATGGTTGTATGATGGTGCAACGCATGCCTGCACCACACAGCCTCTACCATGACAGCCTCTTTACCACTCATGCCTTTACCACGCAATTTTGTGGTAAAGACATGATGGGTAAAGAGACATGCATGCTTATAATCATACCCCTGCCCTTTAAACTGTCCTTTTTCCACCTGCCCTGAGCCCATGCCCCCAAAACTACCTTGACTCCAGGTCCCAGCCCTGAGCCCTAAAAAGTGTCCCCTACAACCCTAAACTAACCCAGCCCCCCACCCGCCCGAGGTCTAAAACTGTCCCCTGCCCTGTAAACTGTCCCTTACCCCACACCCCAAAAACCACCCCAGCCCCTAAACTTGAGCCATTAAAACTGCCCTTTTCCCCCACCCTTAACTTGAAAAACTGGCCCCGCTCTTACCGCCTACACATTCCAAAAGGACGCTGGAAAGTTTACATAAAAGGCATATCATATCTACAAACTTACTAACAACACAGAATAAATAGAATATTCAGGTAGGTGCTCACCCGTGTTTAATTTTCCTATTCACTCGTTCAGTGGTGTAATTTCAGTGCTAGAAGGGCACTTTACACATGCTCAAAATCCATCTGTACTCTTTCTTTTCCAGCACTGGCCGTCCCACCGCTGCTTGCCACTATTGCCTCTTCATCCCCTTTCCTTCCTATCTCTTAACATAGGTCACATAATCACTCCACTGCAAACAAAAAAACATAACTGAAAAAACAGTGTAATTTGCGACGCCAATAGCTCTAACTTTCACTAGTGCGAGACCGATTGCATTGCAAATGCTTGTTTAAAGATGAGGACAACCTCCAGAGCCGTCCAACTTTGTGTCCGTGTGACCACAACCCCTTTGATAGCTCATGGCCACTGTGTAATACATGGTTATGCAGCTTGACTTGCTCATTAGAGTCATCTACCATCACTGTACCCATAAGTAAGCGGAAAAATACATGAATGTGTTGAGAAATAAAATATTGAACTCCATTTTAAATACATTTTTATGCGCTCTCCTTTGAACCTAATAATAATAAAAAAAGTATTGCTATTTTCATCGCTGTTGTCCAAAATGTGGTGCAGTTATTTGATAAGGTTGTGCAGAATTCACCATATACATCAAATCCAAACCAGGAATGCATCTGGGTTCGGCAGGAGTCTGTGCAAAGTGACACAGAACACGACAGAATCGCAAAATTAGAACACCTGGAAATACTTAGCTAGGAAAGCTCTTTCTCTACAGCACAAAGAGCAGCAGCCACCAAAAAATATAAAAAAGTTAAGAGTGAGAGAGTGTAGAAAGAAAAACCGTTAAAAAAATCCACGAGGAATTCTCCAGAGATGATCTCTGGCAGGTAACACAGAACACTACCTAACCACAGCGAAGCCAAGTCACCTAGATATGCCTCGGAGTAGTAAGCATTGCTGTTTTTTCCTAGTGGCAGCACCACAGCACTTTGATGTATTTACCAGTCATATCAAAAATTCCTGAATAAAAAAAACTGCTTGCATGTTTGTGTGAAAAGTGTGATTGTTGTGTTGTGGTGTAATGCATTCAGATCTACCACCGATCGCGGTGATCTTCCTTCCACGTGTGCACATTTGGACAGCAGCTGTCGGCTTGTTACGTGGAGATAAGGAAGATAAATTTAACTCAAAGTGAAAACGCTTTGTTTTTGCCTGAACTGTTGCATTCGTTTGGTTAGCTTAATTTTCATGTGAATGTCGTCATGCCACTCGTGTTGGCGAGTTATGTGAATTGTATTGTATTTTGCAGCCAAACACCAAGATTCCGTATGTTGATATCTTATACGAATGTTATGCATGCTCTTAAAACTTTTGGCTTCTGCGAGAGTAGCTAAAGAGGAATGCTTTTCGGAAGCATGCAGAACTAAAATTGAGTGATTTCATGTTGATGTCCCAGACACCAATTTTAACTCTTCCTTAATAGCTTGTTTTTTCAGCGAGATAAAATGCATGTGATTGTCAGTTTTACGTTGCAGCATTTTTTTCAAAAACCTCAAATGATGCCATGTGACTTGATCCAGTGACACCGCGAGCCTTGCTTCATGTGTGATGTAGTACATTCTTGGGGCACGCTGTCTTTACGATGTCCATGTGATGCGCTTATCCCTCAAGAATGTACACCATGCGATTGCTGTGTTAATGAAAGCACGATTGAAAGGAAGTGTGAGCCCTGCAGCTAAATAAGGCAATACATTTAGATTCTTCAAACGCTTGAAGGCAGCTACTTTCCTTGCTTTCTGTGATTACTAGCCTCACACTACAGTGAATCTGTGCTTGTAGTCTCAATTTCGGGCAGTCTAGGTACTTCATCGGGCGAAACGGCGAAGAATGAACAGTAGAGCAAATGGCTGCTTTATTAGGACAAGTATGCAGGTTAAAAACTTAGAAACATTACAATAATTAATCACAAACACGACCCACTAATGCAATTTTATAACTAACCCCTCACCCTTAATCATACCCCTCCAACATGAACAGTCCCTAATAACAAATATTCCTCACATTCCCTTTCCTTCGATTTGCCGTCCTTCACGTGTGACCCAACCATTGATCCCCTGTGTTCGCTCTGCCAAGGACTGACCTGCAAGGCCCCCAACCCTTCCAGCCTGGCGCAATATCCTCCATTTCTGCAACCTATCCTAAAGTAATAAATTCTAATTGAAGACCCCAAACCTGAAAAAGACCCAATAAAGCCAACCATGCGCACATACCTTCAAAACATTTGTCGACTTGAAGTGGGAGGTAGAAAACAAAGACCGACACCATTACTCTAACTACCAGGACCACAGTATGCTAACTCTGTCCCCACAGAGCAAATTGTCACCTTAACCCCACTTCCAAGCCTAAATTGACCAATCCTAAGAACCTAAAGGCCTGGATTAAGCCATCCGCCGAAGCACACCAGGGGGGGACATCCTAGGGATTCCACCCCCTTGAGCCCCCATCGGGGGAAACTGCGCAGAATGAATAGGCAGAGTAAGAACAAAAGGCTGCTTTATTAGGACTAGTATTCAGGGTAAAAACTTATTTCCATTACAGCAAATAATCACAAGCCCGCCTCACTAATACAATTTCACAACTAACCCCCCCACCTTTACTCCTTCCCCCCCAACATGAACAGTCCTGCAACAACCATCCAAACATTCCTCACTATCCCTTTATCTTCCATTCTCTGTCCTTCACACGTGACCCAACCATCGCTCCCCTGTATTTTCTCCGCCAAGGACTGCCCTGGAAGGCCCAAACACTTCTGTTCTGGTGTGAGATCCTCAATTTCTTCCACCAGGAAAAACCCTACCAAGGACATTTCCTGCCTCCCTGCCCCACCAATACCAGAACATTTCATTACAACTGGAGGCTGTAGCCCCAACATCTTGCACTGCTGTTTTAAAAAAAAGAAGGCTGTTGCTCCAGTAAACAGTCTGTTTTTTAACAGCATCTGTTGAGTGACCGTGTTAATGCTAAACGGTCCCTTATTACCAGCAAGTACAACTCATTCCCCATGAAGGACCAATGTATCCCATCCTGTTGATAAAACATGAAATCCTCTTTCTAAATATGGTGTTCCAACCAGCCTTTTCCTTTCGTTTTACAGAAACGCTGTATCTCCCTGTTCACTTTACGCCATTCAAAACACATACGTTTCAAACTTCATTTCTTTCAAAATGCCTAGTTCCGACAATTGCACCAGATCATTTTCACCCGTGTATGATCAGGGTGTCTGGACATGTTCTTATCTCTACCACATTTGAGAACTATGGCAGCAGGTGTCCCCACCAATTATCCCCACTTATTTACTTATTGTAATGTAACAAAGTTCTTAACCTGCATCCTTGTCCTAATAAAGCAGCCTTTTGCTCTTACTCCTGATCATTTCCCCACCCCACCATTCAATCTTTATATTTGATCAGAACAAAAACCCAAATTATTTCCAAAAGACTGTTTTCTGCATGTTTCGCCACCCTTTTAATGAAAGAATGGCCCTCAATCCATAATGAAATTCTCACCATGCAGGATCATGCCACACAACCTACAGTATATTAACATGTGGGGGGAAAAGTTAAAGGTCTTCCAGCTGCCTCGTATAACGCAAACAATAGTCAGAGGATCATCTGCCCAGTTTCATCACTTCTTTCATAGGATAACCCAACCTGAACACCTTTGACACTGCTCTAATCCTAAAGAAATGTGTCTTAGTTAGAACCTTCTTCATTATCTCCAACATCTGTGACGCTAGTAACCTTGTCCCATCTGCATGACAAAAAAAAACTGTCCACCTCAAGCACGTTTGGCTCTAAAGACAATGTTGTACATTAAACACCCTGGCATTAACCTCCGCAATGATCTCAGAATATGCTTATCTTTCACTTTCTGACCATTCAACAAATCAGATCAAGAGGATGGTAGACGAGGCGAAAGAAAGAGGTTGGATCACAGACCATGAAGCATCCTATTTGGTGACATCTTATACCATTACACTCTATTTCTATGTATTGCCTAAAATACATAAAGAAAAGCGACCACCACCAGGGAGGCCCATTATTTCGGGCATAGAATCTATACCAGAGCCTTTGTCGACTTTTGTTGACTTTTTTCTACGGCCGTTGGTACCTAAAATGCCTACTTTTCTGCAAGACGCTAAGGACAGGTTATGCCTATTGTCAGAGACTTCGTTTGATGTTGAACAAGACTACTTAGTCTTGTTTGACGTAGAGTCTTTGTATACGTGCATACCTCAGGATGAGACTCTTACCACCATAGAGTCTTTACTCGTATCTCACTTTGTTGACAGCATCACACCTATACAATTTATCATGTCATGTGCTCGAAAAGTCATGAAAGAACATTTCTTTAAATTCGAGGACGACCTGTATTTGCAAACGTCGGGCACATCTATGGGCAGTGTTTTTGCCCCAAGCCTGGCTAATCTCTATGTCCACCAATTGGAGCAGACTGTGGTTCTACAGGAACATAATCTCTTCAATAGACACATTCGTGTCTGAAAACGTTATATCGATGACGTTTTTAGGTCTCGGGACCATCCGGTCTGCCGAAGGCAGAACCGGAAGTCGAGAGATTTAATGACTTGGAGAAGAGGGGCTTGAACCCGCCCCTCTTCTCCCCTGTTCTCCATTGGCTGGCCTCTTCAATGCTGGCCAGCCATTGGAGAAGAGGTCCCGTCACTCCGATCAGGCCCCGTCCTTTTCGGATCGGGGGGTGTGTTTTTTGCAAGAAGTCTCATTCTCTCCTCCAGCCAATGACATTGATAGCAATGACAAAGCCACCACTTCCCCAGTGCTACTGTGTAAGTCACACCTCTGGCAGGCCTACAGATTCCTTAGGCAGGGTGCTGCAACATATGACGCAGGCAGGACATGTGCTTTACATATCCTGGTAATAAACATGCAAAACTACAGTTTTTACTGTGGAAAGACTTGGTCACCCAACTACATATCGCCCAGTACAGGATTACACACTGACCTCCTTGGCAGTGCTAACTCCTGAATAGTGCGACCAAAGAGGGCCCTCCACAAGTTATCAAAAACTTGTTACATTAAGCCTGACTTGTATCTCAAGTCAAAATTAATGTAATTGTTGCAGTGAGCAGCTTTAGCTAAGCTGACACTTTGCTGCCTTTAAAATTCCTGTGCCTTCCCAGGCACACATGAAATCTGTTCCACGAGAGCGCTTTCTACCATCCTGGAGAGCCATGCCAGCGTCCCACAGGAAGGAGAACAATGAGGGATTGCAGGCAAGGGAGGTGTTATTTCCTTCCTGCAGGAAACCACTTGAGTGTTCGCTCCAAAAGGCAGGCTTCAAAGAGGGAGCCGCCTTTGAAGGGCAGATGTGTCACACTTGGGAGGAAAGTTGCCCAATTGTTCAGGCATGTAGCCATGAAGTAGCCAGACCCCAGGGTTGGGCTAGGGAGGTCTGAACACTGAGAGAGGGGTCTCGCCATCTTGGGAGTGGGTAGAATGGCGCGTCAGGGAATAGCCAGATTCCACACTCCACAGGAAGGGGTCACCAGGTAGTAGGGAACGTGGTAGCCCATTGGCTACCTACTGCATCCTGCCCTGATGGCACCTTCCAAGCATAAGGGGCACCCAGACCTCAGATCTCTACTGACTTAGAAGAAGGACCACAAAGGGACTGCCCTGCTGCACTGTGGGTTCAGCAAAGAGAGGCTGCAGCGTCAAAGACTGCACCAGGTGATTAGCAAGGAAAGGGACTGTGCCTGCCCGTTCAGTGGCGTTTCTAGGCCTTAGGCCGCCCATGGCGGCTTGATCGAAGAGCGGGGGGTGCTCACGAGTCATGCGGCCGCGTCGGCTGCAGGTAGGAGCGTGGGTAGGGGGGCCAGCTGCTGCCCCCAAAACTCATGCCGCCTGGGGCTGTCCACCCCCACCTCCCAAGCTACGCCACTGTGCCCATCTCTGACTCAGTGAGAAGCTGTCTCCAGAGCCCAGTCTTTCAAGAGACGGCAAAGGCCAGCTAACTGGCCTCCTTTTAGCTGCACAGGGAGACAGCTGAGGACGTTTGTTAGGCAAGTGATAGCCCAAAGTCTTTCAACTGCCACCACTGCTGCCGTGCAGCACCATGGACCAAGACCTGACACACAGAGTCCCACCTGAGTTTGCTGAGCCTGGGAGTGCTGTTGAAGAGTTGCTGGGACCATCAGAAGGTGAGTTATTAACCCAGGAAGGATTGGTCTGTGACTGCGACTCAGGTTGATTGGTAGTCCAGTGGCGACTGAACCTCAGCCTGTTTGGAGAGGACCTCGTGGGACAGCAACCCTGCAAACAAGAACCCTCACATCATCTTCATGGACTGAGGAACCTCTGCAGGAAGACCCCCGTTGACTGCCCTGCATCCACAGCATCTTTGGGAGGGAGCGAGTGCGACCTCTACCCACCTCCAGGAGAACACCAGCATCCTCTCGGAACTCAGTCGCTACCACCTCACTTTTACTGAAGAAAAACCTGATTTAACTTTCAGCGTTGGTTTCGGTGGTGAGAACGCCAAAACCTCTGTGTTCATCCCACTTGCTGCACTCCTTTTCGGGAGTGTGAGGCCTACTCAGGCTTGAGATAACACGCCCGGTCTTATCAAGTCTTCCCTCCCTGCATCACACAACACCGTTAAGGCTTTCCTCACGGCCTCCCCCTGGTAAGCCATGAAGCACCTTGTGCACTTCCAACCTCATCTAGTAAAATGCTACATTTTATCTTCTAAACAAAGGAAGCCACCGCTACCCTACCTACCCGGACAACAATTCGCCAACTCTGTGCCCAGCTATCCCCAGGGAGCACCAACTGTCACCGTAAGTCCACCCCAAGCCAAAATCGACCAAATCTAAGCCCCTAATTGCCTGGACTGCCCCATTCTCCTGAAGCACCCCGGGATAGGTATCCTAGGGATGCCACCCCCTGGGTCCCCCATTGCCAAGTCTGCAGGGAGCAAATATTTCCAGACTGTGGAGTGTCCTTTCTCTAGCTATTTCTTTATAAATGTTAACCTCATTAGCTCAGAACTCTTGCATGAAACATACTTGTTCCTTGCGTCCGCCTTCCCCCTTCCGCTCCGAAGCCACCGAGATCATCTGCGGCATACCCCAGGGCTCATACCTCAGCCCAACGCTGTTCAACATCTACATGGCACTGCTTGCCCGACTGCACGACCGCAACATCATCTCTTACGCCGATGACACCCAGCTGATCCTCTCCCTCACCAAGGACCCCCACACCACCAAAACCAACCTTCACGAAGGAATGAAGGCCGTCGCCGACTGGATGAGAAACAGCCGACTGAAGCTGAACTCGGACAAAACAGAGGTCCTCATCCTCGGATCCACCCCCTCGGCCAGGGACGACTCCTGGTGGCCGACCGCACTAGGAACAGCTCCTCCGACCACGCACGCAACCTTGGGGTCATCCTCGACTCCCCCCTCCATGACGAAGCAGGTCAACGCCGTCTCCTCCTCCTGCTTCAACACCCACCGCATGCTCCGCAGGATCTACAAGTGGGTCCCCACTGAAACGAGAAGGACGGTCACCCAGGCCCTCATCAGCAGCAGACTGGACTACGGAAATGCCCTCTACGCAGGAGCCTCGACCAAACTCCTGAAATGGCTCCAACGCATCCAGAAAGCCTCCGCACTCCTGACCCTCGACATCCCCCGCCGCAGCCACATCACACCCCACCTGAGAGACCTGCACTGGCTCCCCGTCAACAAAAGGATAACCTTCAAGCTCCTCACCCACGCACACAAAGCACTCCACAACACCGCACCAGCGTACCTCAACAGCCGACTCAGCTTCTACACCCCCACCCGCCAGCTCCGCTCCGCCGACCACACCCTCGCCACGCTCCCCCACACCCGAAGAGTGACCGCCGGCGGCAGATCATTCTCCCACCTCGCCGCCAAGACATGGAACACCCTCCCCATCCGCCTACGGCAGACCCAAGACCTACTGACCTTCAGAAGACTCCTCAAGACCTGTCTTTTCAAACAGTAGGAGCATTCCCCACCCCTTAGCGCCTTGAGACCCGCACGGGTAAGTAGTGTGCTTTACAAATGCTTTGTTTGATTGATTGATTGCCGTGTGTCATTGTCGCTGCTTTTCCACATCCAATGCATGCCTCTCCACGCGTTTTTTGTTTTATTTTAATCTCTACTCACTTTGTGTCAATGGAACCTGCCTTTTTTGACCCTTTGATTTCCAAAAGTTGCTTATAGTGTTCTTTACTTGGATAGCAACATTTGCTGCATGGCCTTCTTTACTGATTAAGTTGCAGCTTCGGCTGTGCTGCCCATTCTAGTTCTACCCCTATCTCTGTAAAAATATTTTTCATTTCAACCATTTTACAGTGTTTTTTAGCTTGATGCCTATAAGACAGTGCAACGTTTGCTAACGACTTCCTGAGAATTCTGAAAGCTTTCCTAGGAATTACTTGCCTTTGACTTTGTAGTTTGTAACTTGCAGTTGCTTGCTATTTGTTGTTGGCTGTCCATCTTGAGTTCCTCCCTCCTGTGGAGAATAGCCTATTTACTGCATTCTTCCACGCATACTTGCTTTTTGCAAGCAGGCCTTTAAATCTTGTTCCTATTTTGCCACATTTGCTGTGCATTCAAAGACAAATGTCAGGCTCTATTTTCCAGAGGGAGCTTGGTGTTTACTTTTCTTTCTCTGACTTCAAAGTGAGAAAATGTATGCAACAGTCTTGCTGTGAATGGAATGTTTTTTTTAGCATACAATAAAATTAAAATGTCTGGAAATGAGCTTTGCTGATATTTCAAAATATTTCAGAATTAGGAAAGTACAAATGAAGCACTTTTTTGTAATTCTGAAGTGTGGGTAAAAACAAATATTTGAATGCGATCAAAACACATCAATATACTAGGTGATAACATTTCCACATATTATTATTTTTGCACAGGAAAAACTGTATGTCTGTGCAAATGTAATGATCATTTCAAATGAATATGTGTTGTCTGTAATGGTAATGCGCGACCACACCATTCAGACTCCACGCTACGTCACTCCACACCAGTCCACTCTACAACACTACTCCAGTCTGTGCCCATCCACTCTACGCCACTTCACTCCATTCTGCAACACTCAACGATGCGCCACTCCATGTCACTGTACTGCAAGACCCGCTACTCCATGACATGCCATGCCATGCCACTTCACGCCACGCCAGTCCATTTCACGCCACGCCACTTCACGCCATGCTACTTCACAACAGGCCACTCCTCTCTACGACGTATCACCCCACTCTGTGCACTTCCACTGTACGCCACTCCACTCTAAGACACTCTACGGCAAGCCACTCTGCGACACGCCACTCTACTCTATATTACAACACCCCACTCCATGACATGACACTCCATGTCACCCCACTCCAAGGCCCTTTACTCCATGAGACACCACGACATGTCACTTAACAACATGCCACTTCGCTACATGCCACTCCACTACATGCCACTCCACTTCATGCCCTTTCACTTTACACCTATCCACTTCAATCTGCCCCACTCCACTCCAGTCCATCCCTAACTACTCCAATGCACTCCAGGACTCAAAACATCTACTCGTCTGGTTGCTATGGGAAGTCAGATTTCATCAGGGCAACCCATTCTTAGGGCTTACTCACCCATTCTGGTGAGCTGACAAATAACAGCTGTTCTGATCACTCCCAAAGTGAAGGAGCAATAACAATGACTTTAAATCTTCTTTTCATTTTTTCACTTTTGCTCTGCATTCAGAGACAGAGGTCAAAATATCAGTTTGTCTTCTTTCCACATTTGCTTTTCTCTGACTGCGAAGTTAGAGGATTTTGAAAAGGAACTGGCTGACAATTGTTCTGTGCAAAGCGTGTGAATTGAAAGGCTGTAAAATGTCAGGCTTTTTTTCCTAACACAATATTGAAATAGCTAAAAAGTCAACCATCAAAGGATTTCACATATATTTCAGTACTTATGTAGGTACATTTTTAGATTTCTGTGTGGTGAAAAAAAGATTTTTATAGGATGAAAACAAATCAGAAGACTTTACTTGGTGATGTGCAAATGATAAATATTTTTGCTGAAATCCAATTTCCAAACCTGATTTTTACTCTATGTAGTTTTAATCAGTAACACTGCATATAAGTGAAACAGTCTTGGCCATTTCATTGGAAAATGTGCTGACTGTAAATTACAGTGAACTACCCCATCATGCTGTACTTTTAATAAAAGTGAATTTTTAAACATGAACAGAGAAATATTCCTGCCCCTGCCCTGATGGCAATGCTATTAGTGAACTAATAGGCAGGTCAGGGGTCATGTGTACCCTATATGTGGACTCTATTCTTATTATACATGGGGCAAACATTTAGTATATTAAATTAAAAAACAGTTTTTGTTTACAGCAGAAGTGATGACCTCACATATTTGTAGGTACTATCATATCTGATAATAAAGAAAAAGGCTGCTACATAAAATAAAATATTTGCCTAGGATCACACAATTTGAGACCAGTTTACGGGTAAAGTATATTATGGTAAGGTCGAGTAGATTATTCAAGTTCCTAGACCTGCAGGTCTGGTTACATTTGTATGATTTTTCTAGGCCAGCAATCCAATCTTCCCCACCCCAATCTAACCCTACCTCACTCCGCCCCACCCCAATCCTCCCCACTCCACCCCACCCCAATCTACCCCACTCCACCCCAATTCAACCCACTGCATTCCACCCCAGTCCAATCCAACCCACTCCAATCCACCCCACTCAAATCTTCCCCAATCCACTCCACTCTATTCTACCCCAGTCCACTCAAATCTGTCAGCTCCACCTCAAACTACCCCTCCAATCTACCCCACTCTACTGCAGTCTACCCTAATCGACCCCAGTCCAATCTACCACAATCTAACCCTGTACAATGTAGCCCACTTGCCTCAAATCTTCCCCACTCCTGGCTATCTCACTTCAGTCTACCCCAATCTACCACAATCCACCCCACTGTAGTCTACCCCACCCTACTCCAATCTACCCCCTCCAATCTTCCCCACTCCACTTCCCTCCAATCTATCCCACTCAACTCCAGTCTGCCTACTCCACTCTATTCTACCCAACTCCACTTGAATCTGCTCCACTCTACCCAATTCATCCCACCCCACTGCATTCTACCACACATCAATCTACCCCACTCCAATCTACATCATTCCACTCTAATCCACCCCACACCATCCCACTCCAATCTAGCCCACTCCAATCTACCCCACTCAACTCCAATGCACCTCACTCCACCCCACCCCACTTTACCCTATTTCACTCCACTCCAATCTACCCCACTCCACTCTACCCCAATCCACCCCACACCACTCCTCTTGGCCCCACTCCACTCCATTCCAGTGTACCTTAATCTGCCCCACTTCACTCCAATCTACCTCACTCCACTCCAACCTACCCCACTCCACTCTACCCCAATCAACCTCACTCCACCCCAATCTACATTGCCCCACCCCAATCTACACCACCCCACCCTAATACAACCATTCTCCTCTCTACTCTAACCTACCCCACTTCACTCCACTCTACCCCACCTCCCAGTTGACTCTACTTCAGTCTACCCCACTCTACTCCAGTATACCTCACTCTACTGCAATCTACCCCACTCTACTCCAGTCTACCCCACTCTACTCCAGTCTATCTCACTCCACTCCAGTCTACCTCACTCTACCACACTCCAATCTACCTGATTCCAATCTATCCCACTCCACTCTACCCAGCTCAGCTCCAATCTACCCCACACAGTTCCACTCCAGTTTACCCCACTCTATACCACTCCAATCTACCCCATTCCATTACATTTTGCTGCATCATACCCCACTACTATTTACCTCAATCTATCCCGCTCTACTGTACCCCAATCTACCCCACTCTGTTCTTCCACAATCTACACCAATTCACCCCACTCCACTAACTTGTAGCCATGCTGAACCAAAACCACACTGGTGTACAATACAACTAAAACTTGTTGCCAGAGCCAGGAGCTCTTGCATAGGCGAGACCTATTGGCTTTGCAAATGCTTATTTTCAAGTGGGGGGTCAGTGGTGCTACACCACCAAGAGAGCTTGAGTCTCACTCTGATTGGCATCCGGAACTTCTTCTCATATACTTTGTATCGGAGGGCCATACAACAACTTAAATTGGACATATGCATACTTTTCACTCAAATTTCATTCCTGCCACTAGTCAAAAACAAGCACAAACTTTAACAAATGCCGTTGACTCAAATTGCATTACTTTAGGCACTTCATTCAGCCATGGTATTGACATCTAATGCATAAGTCAGAGGACAAACAGCAAAAAAAGCCGGCATTTTCTCTTTTGTTAACAATGCAAAACAGTAAAAAGGCTGGCACCCAGAACCCAAAAGCCTAAACTTGGCAGCTTAACTCCTGGGGTTATAGAGTTTGGTTATACAAAGTTTCCTGCTAAATTTATACCTATCTTAAGAGAAGCAAGCAGGGGCACAACATGTCGCTACCATGTGGCAAAATGAAAACGGTACATGGTCTGGTGTCATGGCAATAAATGTCGATTATAATTGAAGCAACAAACCGTTTAGTACAATACCTTATGCATTTGTTTGATTCCAAGTTCAGTTATGCTTCTCTTACGGCACACTTGTCTGTTATCTCTGCATACATGAAGGTTATTTTTACCATGTCACTCATTAAAATTAAAACGAATGAAGACTTGGTATCCCCCGGCACATTCCCAACACCAATATAAATACAAAAATTGTTCTAATCGGTCTATTGTTACCACTTTTCGAACGAATGCACATATACGCTTTATTTATCACATTGTCACGAAGAGCAAGTGAAATTTGAACCCTGACCGTGCAATCTTGTATTCAAATACATAAATGAGAACAAACCCACACTTTATGTAAAATGTGCTTTCTGGTTCTCCTGTTTATCAGCTTATTAACTTGACCTGTTTTATTTTTCCAAAATGATGTAGGAGTGCACGATCATTATATTGGACAGACAAATTGACAAAGGGCTACTACCTAATTTTTGTTTCAAGTTGTACTCAACTAAGGCCATGAGAGAGATGAGCTTTAAAAAGTCTTGTAAGCTGGTTCAGACTGAGTACTCCTTTTTACCAGTGGGTGAATTAGTACTGGGCAGCGAGCTGCATAACCGGGTCACACCAGAGGGACGTAGCTGCTTCTATTATGCATAACCTCAACCACGAATGGAAATGACATTGGGTGCACAGGGACGGCGGGAAAGCTCTCCCTCCTCAGGTTGGATACACGGGTGTTTACATTTTTAATGTCCCCCAGTTTTTCTCTTTTAGGGGGATGTCTGCGACGCGCATTTC
The DNA here is from genome assembly GCF_964204655.1 of Triturus cristatus. NCBI lineage: Eukaryota > Metazoa > Chordata > Amphibia > Caudata > Salamandridae > Triturus > Triturus cristatus. The sequence goes on from NC_140591.1 coordinate 723,876,105, forward strand.
GTGAAGCTACTCTTTGAAACGGAGAATATTGATACTGTGCTTCATTATGCAGCACAAACGCACGTTGGTGAGTCTTAATATTATCCAGTTACTAGAATAATATTTTTCAAAGTAAAAAATGTATATTAAAACAACTTCCTGATTAAAGATATTTAGGTTTGGATGACCGTGTGATGAACATGCATCCCCTCAAACTCTGCCGTTCAGAATGAGTAAACTTGGTTCACTGCCAACAGATTCAACAAGAGAGTAAGTAGCCTCTGGAAGAGAGGGCGGGGCCACCCTCTTGCACAGCATCTTTGGACTTAAGCCTATAAGGTGACAGCATTTCTTGAGGGGGCAGTCAAACCATGCTCAACCCCAAAATGCCCAACATGGCCCCATTCTATGTGCTGGTTGAAACATTTTTGACAGGGCACATTTTGACTTCCAGGCTATTTCTGGTTGCTGAGGGAAGCATTTACAAAATGTTCATGCCTTTTAGTCACAATGTAAGTTTTGTGGTAGATTATAAAAAAAATATTTGTTAAAAGCACAGCCTAGTCCGGTATAATGAGCAACGAGGCAGCTCCTTTAAAATCTAGTTGAAAACTCTTTGTCTGCACACTTGAAAACAATTTCCACATAACCTACATCTTTTCAGTCTCCTTTATTTCTGTACTTTTTAGCAGCACATGCAACTATTTTCATCTTCTGCATAATCTGCTTGATTCTCAAGTAGTTTCCTTCCTCACCAGTGCCTGCATTCTTGCAGTTGATGTTGTACCGTAGGTAGTACTACAGAAATACTCCTTTATGTCCCCTTAAAGACCTTGTGAATTGGGCCGGTTCGTAAAAGGGCAAAGAGGGCACAATCCTTTTTATTTGTAAATTAATGTAGGTTAAATATTCCCATGTTAATGCCATGTTAGGGGTAATTCGCAAAGACATAGAGAAAATAAATAAGTATTGTATTGTAATTGCATTTATATAGAGCTTACTACCCCTGACAGGCGTCAAAGCGATTTTTTTGGCGAGTAGCACGCTACTCCGCAACCCATAAAGTATTAGTGATGAATTAGTATTGTAAAATATGAAAGTAATTGGAGTGGTGGATATGTTAGTCAGTTATTTGGATTGAGAAGGGTAGAGGAGGAATAGAAGAGGGATAAAAGGTTTGCATTTATATAGCGCTTGTTACTTCTGATGAGGTGTTTTAGTGCTTTTTTGGCGAGTAGCATGCTACTCTGGAATCCATAAAGGATTAGTGTTTAATTAGTATAGTGAAATATGTAAGTAACTTGAGTGGTGGATATGTTATTCAGTTATTTGGATAGAGCAGGGTAGAAGAGGGAAAAAGGTTTGCATTTATATTGTGCTTGCTTCCCCTGATGAGGTGTTGAAGCGCTTTTTCGGCAAGTAGCACGCTACTTCGGTACCCATAAAGGATTAGTGGTGAATTAGTATAATGAAATATGAAATTTGAGAAGTCGACATGTTAGTCTGTTATTTTGATTGAAAAGGATAGTGGAGGGATAGAGTGAATAATTTAGACCTTTTTTTTTTTTTGGAGGTCATAGCTGTAGAAGGAGGCTTGCGATGAGTAAAAAAGAGATGTGGAGTGGAAGCGTCAGAGGGAAGAGTTTAGAAAGGCATGTTTTGGGGGCTCGGAATAGTAAAAGATGTGTCAGATGATGCAAGGAGGGGAGAGTCTACTTTTCATACTCCAAAATGCCTATGTGAATAGACCTCATGATGTGTTAAGTTTGCAATTACTTTAATTTTCTTTACAAACGGGTCTTTTGGAAACAAAGTTTTCGTGGGTTGTGATTGTAATGAGGCATGTCTCAGTTTTTGCTTATGAACCCCCGGAAAATACCAACCGAGGCAATCAAAGTGCTGCATTTTGGTATTGCAGACCTGTCTAAATTACAGTGTCCCTAAATCTTTTATACTGTCCAACAAATTAGGAAAATTCTGTGCTAACAGTATTGTGTAACAGTGCTGTTTTGAAGCTGCGGGCATTCTGAATGGCATCTCCACTAGGGTTGCCACCTGCCCATTTTTTTACTGGCATTACCAACATTTTTATGTTCTGATACATAAAAAAATTAGAAACATCACCTATAGCCGGTATTTATTCTCCTTATCAGTACATAATTGAAACAGTAAACCTAAGAAGAAATCACGTTAAACTATGTTCTACAGTTGCCTGAAGGATCCCTGACTGAATTAAAGTAAGCAAAAACTTAAAAGCCATGTTAAAAATGAGTGCAGATAATTTTATATAAAGCTCTATTTAAGTATTCCATCCGGACCTTTGCATAATCTAAAACCATGAACAAACGGTTGATATTTTTCTGTGAGAAACCCTAACCTCTAAATGTTGCACCCCCCTTGTCTCTGTATGTCCTTTCTCCGTAGAGTTTTATATAAGTAACTTCCTTTGGGCTTCAGATTTTACATTTCTACAGTCAGAAACTTGGTTATTTATAGCTGAAGATGCCACATGTTCACAGAGAAAATATACCACAGCCGTGACTGGGCTTGGAATTCATATTCAGCCAGATCCAGCACTACCTTTCACTTCTTCTGAAGGACAGTTTTGAAAGCGCACTTGTTTTAATTAATTTTTTGTTCATAAATCCTAAAACCACTGTAAGGTTTTATATTGGTGTGTGAATTATTGTTAGACATTGGCCCGTTGTCTGTTTTTTATTAGGATTTTAAAATTTGAATAAAAAAACATCATGCCCGTTACCTTCTTTTAAATCATCCCAGAGAGTGAAAAAAATGCCTTTTCACTTTCATCTAGGCTAATGTGTGGAGAAAGCATTGCTTCTGAATGTTGCATTATGCTTAGTTGTTGATATTTCTAATGTTCTATTTCCTGTGTAGAGTGTGACAAATTATAGCATTCAGCATTGATTTTTGGCCATTTAAAATGCAGTGACTGTATATTTTTGTTTTCATGCCATAATTCCGATTTTAAGCCTTCCACGCCTTCTCTGCACAGCACAGGACACATACCCACCATGGCTGATTGTGCATGAAATTTAATATGTCACAGACAATTAGTCATTTTGCGGTCACACTGAAATAATAATAATTATTCTCAGTCACAGTTCATAGAACACTGCTGATATAGTAAATCTATTTTAACTAGGAGAATTTATCAGTTTTTTCACCATTTTACAGAATTTGTTTTAAAAAACATAGATAATCTACATCTCCATTCTCTTTGTTTCTTTCTTACATACTTTTTGATAGAGACTTCTAAATGTGAATTCTTCACCTTATAATATTTGCCTAGGTGCCAGACTGCATCCTGAGGTTTTTCATAGCCGTTCTCCGAGCTCTACAGGTGGGGATCGTGCGGCACTGTGCAGACTTCATACTGCCCCAGAAGTGACGAAACAAAGCTGCATATAAGCGCCACCCATGAACGCTGATGTTATTTCCTTTCTTTCCACACCTTCTGATGTAAATCTTGAGCTCCGCTACTAAATGTTTGGATTTTTGAAGGCGTCCAAACTTCATACAATGTGCTAGTGAATGATGTCTCCCCTGAAAGCTGGATTCAAGCCAAGCCACCACTGTAGGAGGCAATTATTTGTTATGGATCCACACAAAGTCTGTTTTAGGTGTTTGGGTTCGGAACATGGCTCTATCGTGCGATGTGTGCTATTCTGCATCTGAAGGATATTTTAGCCGGAGAGGCAAATCTGTACGCCGCCAGGCGCTAGTAGAAGTTCTAGTTCTAGTAGAAGTAGAAGTAGCTTCAAGTCCTGCCCTTGAACTTTGTACCATTCTCTGGGTCACTTATGCGACTGCTCCACCTCCTGCTTGAAGTCAGTCTAAATTCAAGCATAAAAAACCAAAGTGGGACTTGGCCCCTCCCCATTCCGCCACTCTGCATCCAAGGAGAGGGTGTGAGGGTATCCCTTACTCAGTCGATTCCTCAATAGATCCCAATGCCTTCTGAGTTTCCCGGCTGTCGTCTATTGAGATCTTGAAGGAGGCCAAGCTATCAGATATTCAGTGTGATTCTGGCTCCCTCTGGCGCGCTCTCAGGCTCCAAAAAACAGAATAAGCCTCCAGCCGGGTTACTTTCCATGCCAGTTCCCGCTGCCCCAGCGCCAGTGCCAGAAGGTGACCCAGTGCCAATGTCCATGTTAGATCCTGAACTGACGTCTGCCTGAGCTCGGCCGATGTCGCCAACAAAATTGCAAAAGTGTAACCTGTCGTCATGCAACTGTACTCCTGTCCTCTGCCTCTTCCTAATTGCAGCTAACCACAGAGGCTGCATTATCTTTATTTCTGGCATTGATCCTGTGCTAGAGATGGGGAACAATCCAGGATTATGATGATGGTGGTGAGGGAGATGACTTACTCACCCCTCATTAAACTAATGATGCCTTTTATCTTGATTTACAAAACAGTGGGCTTGATGCTTCCCCCAAGATAGAGCTTAACTCTGCCATCAGTGGAGGAGAGTGCCTCATCTGTAGAAGTGGCTTGGAGGGCAGATGAGCTGCTAGAGCCACAGCAACACTCCATTGAGACTCAAACAAATGTTTTGACGGAACAGCATAGGACCAGCAATATCGGAGCCCTTGCTTTTCTTTGATGATGCTCTTACAGATACTGTGATGACTACTTGGGTAAACCAATTACCGAGAGCCTTATTGTGCAGGCTTCAACCAGTAATGCGAATCCCAGTTTACTTACCTTCACTCCCCAGATAGGGAGTCTAAGATGATTTATGTCTTTGGCAAACATATGTTTTCTTCAGCCAGTTTCGTGCTGCTGTCTGTCAGTACAGTCTACCTATTAGGTTGTTACACCCATGCATTATGGGACATGGCCAGCAAGATCTTGCCAGTAGTCCCAGGAGACATTAGAGCCTCCTTGGCACAGACAATACATGATGCTCAAGACATTGGGAAATATGTTATCTGTGCAGGTTTGGGTACCAAAGATTGCCTTGGCAGGGTAATTGGTTTCATTGTGGACCTTTGTCGGGATCCCTTTATGAGGTCCACTGGGTTCTGCTCCGATGTGCAGGTTTTGTTGATGGACATCCATTTTGATGGGACCTGCTTGTTTGATGAAAAGGTGGACTCAGCTTTGAAACACTTTGGAGATAGTACAGCTGCAGTGAGTTCCTTGGGGCTGTTGCCTTCCGTGAAGTAATTTTGGAAATTTAGAGGCTACCTCAGGGGACTGTTGTACAGAAAGTCAGCCTTCACAACCAGTCAACTCAGTCATCTGGTGGCCAAGGATAAGGGTCTAGCAGAAATTGTTAAGGCCAGCAGGCGCATCAATCTTCAAACTCCTCCACCCCTGCTACATTGGCAAACACATTGCTATAGTTTGCCCTCAGCGGCTCATGCCCACCCTATGGGAGGCAGGATCCAACTTTTGTTACTGGGTTGGCGACCCATCTTGTCTTTGAGAAGGGTCAGTTTATTCAAAACTGCTGTACCCTACTTTTTCTTTCCTCCTCTCTCACTACTCCTTCCTTCCCAGAAAGAATTTCAGAGGAGTAAATGTCTGTTCTCCTACAGGAGGTGCATCTGTTGCTTTTCACAGTTGCAATAGAAAGGGTACCAGCTTCTGAGAAAGTTGGGAAACTGTTACTCTAGCTTTTTCTTCGTTTCGAAAAAGATGGAGGGCTCCGGCATAAAGTGGACCTTTGTCCTCACAATGCCTTCCTATGCGGGGCTCGAAAAATCCACTTGTCCGCTTGCATTTGTGAGCCATATTAAAAAAGGACTGGCTATTTTTAGGTCCTACTGGCCCTTTCTGGCGAGTTGGAAGAAAACTGACACTTGTCACATTTGCTCTGCTTGCAGAGGCAGAGGTCAAGATGACCAGATTTACAGGCATCTTTATTGCTCACAAAGTGAATGAGTAATAAAAATGCTTTTAAATCTTGTTAACTTGTCACATTTGCTCAGCTTCCAGAATCAGAGGTCAAGTGCATTTCAGTTAGGTCGAGTAGATGTTTCACATTACTAGACCTGCAGGTATAGTGCAATTTTTATGATTTTTCAAGCCCTGCTATGGAATGACAGATTCAAGATGCTCACATTGTCCCAGATCCTCTCTGCTTTGGGCCTGGGCTACTGGACCATGTCCTTGGACTTGCTTGACGTGTATTTTCATATACTCTTCCTGTAATACCCCAGGCATTATCTGCAGTTCACAGTGGGCTGGGAGCATTTTCAGTTGACTGTGCTCCCCTTAGACCTCACCAGTGCCCCTCCAAGTTCACCAAAGTGATGGTGGTTGTTGCTTCTCATCTACTGAGGTCGGGATCTGATGTATTTGTGTATCTCGATGAGTGACTGCAGGAGAGTGTTTCACCACAGTTAAGGCCGACCACCGGATGTTGGGTGAACTGACTTTGCTGAGGTTCGTCATAAACGAGTTAAAGCCCCACCTGATTCCTATTTAGAGGCTTCCATTCATTAGAGTTATCCTAGATACAATGGCGTTAAAGGCTTTTTTCTCCGCAACAATGAGTGCAAGACATTCAGGCTATAATCCTAGTGTTCAGGCTCTATCGGATGATTCTGAGGGCTTCTTGGACTTCAAACTCTACGTCTGAGGGTGCTAAAGGGAAAAGAGAAGGAACTGTTGTCCTCACGCATGGGTGGCACTTGTATCCCGATTTGCTCATTCACATGCTGGGCAATACGGAGCTAGTGCGGAGCCCTGTGATGCTACTTAACAGCTCACGAGAGCCCTGCTTTGAAAAATCTCCAGAACCAGTCTGGCGCCTTATATTGCTTTATAAGGAAGAAGTCTGGGTTGGAGGGCTCACCATGACAAGATGCTGTCACTTGCTTTCGGTGTGTGTGTCTGTCGCTGTTTTTCTTTTTCAATATGTAGGAACCTGCAATATTAGCTGTGCAATTGTGGTTTAAGCATTATAGATTATAGGAAAGTCTTTTCTCCACAATACTTTTGATGGCATTTGCCAAATCCGCAAGAAAATTTCCAACTAAAACTCTAATGCTTTTCGATGGTCTATCTAGTAACATTCTGTGAAAATTGGGAGTGGAGGTTAGAGCATTACGTTGAAAGTTACTTTTCTAATTGAAAATTACCTGTGGAGCATTTAGTAGAGGCTGCAAACAAACTGCTGAAAGGAAAGCAGAAAAAGTGGCATGAACACAGTTATCTCACTACATCTTTTTTTAAGTTTTTCTCAGAGACCTGCTGGTATTATACCGGGATACAGATTCCAAACTTGTATTTGTACATGATGACCCCCTCCTTATCACTCCCCTCGATTCTCTACCTTTTCTGAGCCCCAGCCTACACACCAAAGGTGGCGAAATGTGTTGGCGTTACCTTCTGCTGTATTACAAGCTTCGGACAGAAGAAGCACCTTAATTACCACAAGCAATCGATTGTCTTGGTTGTAAAATAATGTTACAGATTGTTACTCTGTGTAATGATTTAGCATATTATAGGACAAACCAAACTGAGAAGGTGTTTAACATGCCATAGTTCCACTTTGAACAATAAAAGCGTACTCTCCAAAAATAATATTAAAAATATACATATTCGGTAATGCTACCACTTCAAGGCACTGGTAGCACAATTTACAAATCACAGTACTGTTGTGTATATATATATATATATATATATATATATATATATATATATAATCTACTGGCGGTCGCCAGTAGATAGTTATAGTTAGGACCTATTTTCCATAGGAAATCCGCAACATTCTATTCCCAATAAGTCTGGCGCCGATTGACGAATCTTCGCAAAATTTTACAAACTTTTGGCCAGCTCCGCTCCGCTCCTACCCTGAAAGTTTCATGGTAATTCGTCAAGCGGGGCCCGAGAAAAAAGGAGGGTCCCAAAATGCGTTTTCCCGATGCAATTTCCCATAGGATCTGTTGTCGCAGCTACAGCCCGAACTGCTAAACGGAATTACACCAAATTTGGCAAAGAGGTAGTCCTCAGTTCAGACTCGTGCCTTTTGCATAAATGGTGTGAATCTGTTCAGTAGTTCCTGAGAAAATTAGGGTAAAAAAGTTAGTGATATCTATGGCCGTGGAGGATCCGCGCACCCTACCCGCACCGTAAGCGCACCCTCCCCGAACCGAGCGCGCATCCTACGATCACGCACTGAATGCTAATTGGCTGTCGAGTGTCTGTCTACATTCGAAACCAGGAACTGTTGGCAGCCATTTTCTGCCTCGGTAGAAGCAAGGCTGAAGAAGCAAGGGGAATAAGTGTGTAAAACATATAAAGGGGGCAGAGTGGAAATACTCTGACCCTCTAGATCTGCTTAGGGGGTCCCAGAAGGACCCCCTGGGGCCCCCTTTAAAAAAACGGCGAAATGCGCGCAGGGTGCGCGCATCCTTTCGCGTTTGGTGCACGGATTCTCTCGCATTGGGTGAGCGGTTCCTAACGCGTTGGGTGCGCGTATCAAAAAAACATGGAAAAAAAATATAAAATAACGTTTTGAACATATAGTTAAAAAAATATTTTTACAAATATAAAAAAATATGTTTGAAAAACCCAATAAAAACAAATATTTTTTAATTTTGAAAAGATTTGAATGAAAAAATAGGTTAAATAGTGTTTAAAAAGAATTTAAAAAAACCATAATTAATGAAATTGTCACACTGAAATTGAAAAATATAGAAATCCAATGAAAATCATTAAACATGATATCTTTAGAGATAAGTTATAGATAGGAATTAGCATTTAAAAAACCTTTGAAATTCACTGAAAAAACCATAGGTTTCATGCACGTTATAGTTGGGAATTGGCATTTAAAAAACCTTTGAAATTCACTGAAAAAACCAAAGGTTTCACGGGCGTTATAGTTAGCTGGACATTTCCCTCATACAAAACCCTAGAAATTCCCCTGTTATAGTTAGTTCAGGTAACTATAACTCACGCCCCCGCAATGCACTGCTGATGACGTCACATATTACATCACTCATGACATGGTCAGTGACATCACTGATAACATCACTGATGACATCTGAAATGACATCACTGATGACGTCATCCAGAGAGTGTGTGTTTCTGTAAATTTTAAATATGTTTAATATATATAGGGAAAAACCTATGGAATAATGAGTGGGTGTATAAGTGTGTGAATGGATGATTTAGTAGGTGCGTGACTGACTCTATAAGTGAGTCATTAAACATATCTTACTGCAGACTAGTGACTAAACTGTGTGAATGTCTGTATCTGTCTGTCTGTTGGTGTATAAGCGGCTGCATGGTTTTGTGAATAGCTATATGAGTGTCTCTATGGGTTATTGATTGGTTGTCTAAGTATCTGTATGGGTGCCTGAGTTTGTGTGGGTGGGGTGTGTGTGACTCTGTGCATACATGTGTGAGTGGGTGATTCTATGGGTGCATGGTTTTAAGAGTGCATCTGTGATGGACTGGTATGGTTGGGTGAGTGTATGTATGGGTGTGTTAGTGATTGAATGTATATCTCAGTGGTACGTGTGTGAGTAACTACATATGTGAAAGGCAGTATATATGTGTGTAAGAGTATATAAGTGGGTATATGTGAGAGTGTGTGATTGTGAGAGTGGCTGTATGGATGAGTGTGTGCTTGTATCAGTGATTGTATAAGAGCGTAAGAATGTGGTACTATTTTTATGAGTAAGTGAACTTGTGTGTGTATAACTTGTGTGTGTATAACTGCATAGGTGAGTAAATGGGAGTGTGATTAATTATTTGCATGACTGACTAGGTGTGAGAGTACCTCTATAGATGATTGGTGGGGTGTGAGTGTCTATGTAGGTGTATAAATGCATATGATAGTCCTGTACTGAGTGACTGTAAGTATGAGTGACTGTACAGGTGAGTGAGTGGATGTGTGTGTAGATCTAAGAGTCAATGAGTGGGTATGTAGTTATTGGTATTGGAGTATCTATGGTTTTGAGAATGGACGTCTGAAATTTTGATTGAGTATATCAAAGGGTATGAGAAGATGCACTAATTTATCACATGGATGACGTAATCAGTGATGTCATCAGTGATGTTATTTCAGATGTCAACAGTGATGTATGAGTGACTGTATAGGACTGTTGGTGAATGAGTGGATGTGTATGTGGATCTTAGAATTACTGCATAGGTTGTTGTAACTGGTATTGGTATGTCCATTGTTTTGAAAATTTTAGTTTCTATTTTTGAATGTGTGTATCAAAGGTTATTTCAGAGGAGAGGAGGTCTGCCACTCTATCACAAGGATAATGTCATCAGTGATGTCATGAGTGATGTCACTGACCATGTCATGAGTGATGTAATATGTGACGTCATCAGCAGTGCAATGCAGGGGCGTAAGTTATAGTTAGCTGAACTAACTAGAACGGGGGAATTTCGAAGGTTTTGTACGAGGGAAATGTCCAGCTAACTATAACGCCCCTGAAACCTATGTTTTTTTCAGTGAAATATATATATATATATATATATATATATAGATATATATAGATATATATATATAGATATTTTTACACGGATAAAACGAAAGGTTACAGGGTCGTTATAGTTCTGCTGACTTTTTAACCATAGAAAACCATTTAAGTTCATTAGTTATAGCTATTATACTTATTTTAAGAAACTATGACTCGTTGCCTTCAGTTACTTAATGGCACGAGTTATAGTCTCTTCAGATAAGTATATTTATTTATTTATTTATTTAATTTTTTTAGCATTTATTAAGCGCGAACAAATGCCCGCAGGCGTCTCGGCGCTGTATAACTATATAAATATAACTGCTGAATTTCCATCGTTTTGTTTGGGTAAAAAGTCAGCGTAACTATAACAACTCTGTAGCCTTTGTTTTTATCAGTGAATTTCAACGTTTTTTTTTTTCCTTGTGCAAAAGTTTGCGGAGGATCCGCGGATAGTAAATTGCGGCGATTACATTTTTTTTTTTTTTTTTTACAGTCATAAGAATTCCTCAGGGTCCCCACTCTGCATCCTCTGGGGTTAGGATCACTGTATCCTACCCCCTACTATTTTTTTTACAGTGTATTTTCAGCGCACTAAGCCAATGTGAGAAAAACAAATGGCAGCTGCAACTTTTCTTTCGAGCTGGGACCAGCCAATCAGGGCCTTCCTTTGACATCCAGATTTCCGATACTTCGCTGGTAGGTCAGCAAATTATCCACCTCTCCAGTTACACAAATTTGTTTTACACTTAATATCTCCCAAACTACTGAACAGGTTTACAACAAGTCACACAACGCACGATCTGCATACTAAGATCTAGCTTCCTGACAAATTTGGTGTAATTCGGTCCAGAGGTTGGGACTGTAGGCTTTTTCAAAAGTCCTATGGGAAGTAAACGCATTTTAGGAGCCCCCTTTTTTCTCGGCCCCGTTGGTGGATTACCCCAAAACTTTCCAGACTTTGGCACATTTTGGGGGAAAGTTTCATGGAGATTCATGAAGCGGCGCCAAAGATAAAGGCACCTGAAAATGACCTCTTCCAGTGGCAACTGGTTGTAACTACTGCCTACTGGCAATCATCAGTAGGGAATATATATAATTTTGAGGCTGGCGAGACAGCTAGCGCTGTCTGTGGGACAGATCTAATGAGACGGTAGTACATAGATTAACCATTTACCACGCACACATAGAAAGTCATCTTTAAATTTTTTTTTCTGTACCCAAAATGGTTAGCAAAAGCTGTAACTCACCGTTTTGCAGTCAAAGTAAAGTTACAGAATCAGGTTGCAGAGGTCTTTCTAGATGGTCTATCTGCATCCCCTATCAGTTAGCTAGGGTGATTCTCATGAGATCTGTTGCTGTTTCGTTAGCATGTGAATATAAAAATGGGCAACCCGTCAATCCTTGAGAGCTTGAGTATATATATACACAGAAGCCATTTGCCTTGTGTCCGTAGAGCGGCGTTCCCCAAACAGTCGCAGCCCACTGGTGGGCCGTCAGCCGATATTTGATGGATCGTTAAAGTCTATGCAATAAATAAAGATGCCTTTAAATTCTGTATGCATCTTGTAACATTTGCTGCACAACAAAGACAGAAGTCAAATGTCAGGCTATTTCTTCTGACAAATTGCTGCTTATTTACTTGTTCCATGGGGGTTGGTGTTTACAAACTCCTTTCACTTTGCAATCAGGGAAATAAAGCAAAACGAATGATGTGACAATCCTGCTGGGGAACAGAGAACTTGAAAGGAAAGGCTGCAGGATGTCATTTTTGTAACACACAGTTGTAATTCTGAAGTGTGATGGAAACAAAGATTTCAATAGGATCAAAGCAAATCAAGACACATTACTTGGTGATGCACAAATGATAAATATTCACTGAAACCTGATTGTGTGCAATATAGTTTTATCAGTAAAACTGTACGTCTGTGCAAATTTGGTGGCCATTCAATGGAAAATGTACTGTCTGTAAATGACACCGTAATGCCACACGATTCTTTAGCTACATCAAATAACACCCTCTTAATGTCCATTAAAGCTAGGTGGGTCTCAAAAGTTTGTCATTCTATCCAGCGGCTCGTGGTTCTGAAAACGTTTGGCAAGCACAGCTGTATAGATTTTCTTTGTCTCCAGAGGCTGCAGCTTGTTGTACATTCAATAGGCCACACTAGCTCTTTGGACGTTGACGTGGCGCTTTATTTTAGAATCATTTTGGACCATCGTTTTACTGATTAATGTCAATTGGGACAGCCCTTTTGTCAAGAATATTTAGTTCTGTGGATGGTTGCACTGATTTGTTAGCTCAGAGACTGAAATGTCTAAATAATTTCCACCTCTTGCTTTGCTATTTTATTTTATGGACTTTATACCATGCAAGAGCAGTTTAGCACATATATGCACATCTGCATTGTTTCTTTAAATATTATTTTAGTGATGACTTGTGCATATTCCCTATTTGAACCCCTTGCATTTGGAAGTATTCCTGGATTGTCTTCATCTAAAATTATGTAGGATTAAGTGTACATTAATTGCATTAACAAGGTGTGATGTTGGTTTATTCGAATACTTGATATAATCAAGTGTAAAAATAATTCCTTTAAAAGCAGCTGTTTGTTTCCATTTCTGTAACATGCACTGGTGCATAGAATAGCTGCACGCTAGTTTTTAGGTCTCTCTTACTGCCAGTTTTCAGCTGTCTGTTGTCAAAAGATCTCTTGTGGCTCATACCAAAACTTACAGTGAGCTTTGGTGGTTGGCGTTCTTGTCACTCATGAACTTGCATTTTATTCGACTACTCTCCTTCCTTTTAAGTTTGTTCCTCAACTGCTTTACCATCTTTTGATTGGGCTTGTATCCTTCAATGTCTTCCATCCATAAAATACATTGTTCTTTGTTTTAAGCCCGCAGTGAGAGTGCATGTGTTTTTTGCATTTTCCCATATACTGCTTCTCCTTTGCATTCCTTTTCCCTGCTCTCTGTTGCTTCCCGCCATTCCCACTTCAACCTTAAAAGCACAGCAACAGCTAAAAGGCAGACTTCATTATGTTGATTTTCTTTTATTTCCTGTTTTCAATCTAGTCATTAAAAACCCAAGTTGTTGTACACAAAGGCAGCATTTATTGCACTGACAAGAGTGGCAGGCTGCTGCATTCAGCTTGTGTTTGAGGCCGGAACGTGACTGGAAATATGTCTATAAATCACAGGTACTGGCAAACCTTCTCCCAGGGGCCAAAAAGTTTGGTCTTTGCTGTGACCGAAGGCCTCACTGATGCCAGCAGGGTGGTGGTTGAAGGTCCGGAATTGTGGGCGGGGGGGGGGGTTCAAAGTGGATGTAGGGGAGCTAAGTGGCTGAACTGAATTGCAGCATGTGGAATCAGAAAATCTGGGGTGAATCCCGGCTTCCTCCTTAACCAAATTGTGTGATCCCGGACAATTGTTTTATTTCAATTTCCCTCCTTTTTTAGGTCTCGCATACGCAGCATGCAAGCGCTGCTTTGGAGTGACCTTTTGGAATCCCTCTGTACTTTTTTAGAAACTCATGCATGTACTGCACTGTTTCCAATGATCTCTCATGCATGTACGGCGTTTACCTTGAGGGAGCGAGCAGCGGCGCCATCTGTTTGCAATTATCGCGCCCGCCGCTGCTCTCTCCCGTAAGGTAAACGCTGCTCGTCGCTTTAACTTTCGCGGCCGCGGATCCGCTCTTGTCTTTCAGCGCTTGTTTTCCCTGCTGCAGATAGACCAGGCTCTCTCGACAGTGGCGGACATGGGTGCCCGGCTGCTGGTGTGGTGCCAGGTTTACCATTGGTTGGTTCCGTGCCTACTGCTCCCCAAGTTTTTTTTCCAGTGTAGTCTGTTTCTAGGTTGAGCCCGATGACTGACAGACGGACCTCTTGAAATAAAGACAATGTCATGGAAAGTAGAGGAAATCCAACAGACTGCACCTGCTCTGTAAGACATTCTTAGCAGCACCTAGAGGCGCCCCGGTCCGCTGTGTGTGTATTTGTTTAATCGTATTCTTTTGTTCGTTCACTCCTTTATTTATTCCTGCGTCAAGTCTTTCAGGCTTTTTAATTTGTTTGTGCCTTGCAGGTTTCAGTGAACGACCTACTTCCAGTAACATGTTATAGATTCACGAGCCATTTGTTTTCATATATTCATACACTCCTTCACAGGTTGCTACTTTGCTCAGTCATCCATTCTTTGACTGACAAGAAGCATGCAGCGCTAGCAGGCTGCACCATGTCTGCTCATTTGTTCTGGTGTTAAGCGCAGCTTTCACTGGCCCCTGTTTCCCTGGCTATGGTGCCCGTCCCATCACATACAGTGCTGGACGGACTGCGCTGTGCACCGCTGGCTGAGCGCTTCGGTCCTGAACTATCATGGCTGGTTGGGACATTCTGACGGTTAAAGAGCCTGCCGTCATTTTCCAACTCGGCTCAACATGATGCACTGTGCCCCACTGATTGGGAGTGCTCCATCTCTTCAAAGGTACGAGGCACTATGCAAGCGATATAATAGCTGAGAGATAATACTTCTGCAGGAAAACATGTTCGGGATGGAGATGCACACTGGCTGGTTTTGTAGTGCATCGAGGTTAAGGGGCGGAACGTGTCTGCGCTAGCGGAGGAGCCGTTTTTTTACACTAGTCTGCCCGGGACTGGCTGTGCCTCCCCCGGGGCACTTAAGAGATCACCTCATAAGATGTTCAGTGCTGCCAGGCACCTGCACTTCCTTTGCCTTCTTCAGCCCCTGCTCACTAGTTTGAATACGGCACTAATGTGCAAGAGAGTTTAGTTGGTTAAGGCATATGTTTCAGATGCTTGTGCAGTCTGGTGGTCTCAGGCCCACTTCCAAGCGGGGCTGAGTTTGCTTTACCTTATTCTGCGGCACATTAATAGCGCGATCCTGAGACATTTTCTTTTCTTCTTCCTCCGAGTGAATTCTTCCTCGTACTTAAGTTGTTTTCTTTCTTCTAGGTTTTCGTTTATTTCATGCTTACCTTCCATCTTTTCGTTTCATTTCCTTTCACACAGCGCAGACCAGTTCAGCTGAAGGGTCCAGTGGGACCGGAGGTGGTACGTTATTTCTCTACTGCACATCATTCATGCTCCCCTCTCACTATATCCATTTACTTGCGGAGCACAGTGGGATTGTGATGCGCCCATGGGAAGGTTGTGTTGCGTCTGAACGGCCATGAGGCTTCTAGCCGAATTATGGGCGCTAGTTTTCATGTATTTTCTACTGATTTCCCCTTTTCTATAATTTATCTCCCTTTAGCACTTCCTCTATCGCCCTTTCTCTGCTCCTCTGTTCATCTCTTTCCACTCTTCCTCTCACCATTTCACCTTGTCTCATTGCTGCTCTTTTTATTTTTATCTCTGTATCTAGTTTTCTGCCGTCTCTCTTTCTAGTCATCACCCAGGCACTCATCCTCTATTTCTTTTCATCCCTCCTGTGGTCACTCTCTTCGTATCACGCTCTATCTGTTCCCCTCTCTGTTTCACTCCTTCTCTCTCTCGCTTCCTCTATCTCTTGCTCAAGCGGGTGCGCGGGCACACACACACCCACTCTTTCTTTGTTTGTTTCTTTGTTTGTTTCTTTGTTTGTTTCTTTCTTTGTTTCTTTCTTTGTTTCTTTCTTTCTTTCTTTCTTTCTTTCTTTCTTTCTTTCTTTCTTTCTTTCTTTCTTTCTTTCTTTCTTTCTTTCTTTCTTTCTTTCTTTCTTTCCAAATATCTCTGGCTAAAACCTTATAAGGTCCCAAAGGCGAGACCTATTGGCTATGCCAATGCTGGTCTTCATTAGCACTTGTAAGGGGACTTTGAAATACATGACTTCGGGATGCGTGCTATACAAAACCTTCTCCTGTGTTTTAGATTTAATCACTAATAGCATTGCTGTCAATGGGGGGTGGGGAGGTGAGCATGAACGTTTCTAAATTCATGTTTGAAAACTATCAGTTAACAAAAAATACATATGATACACTGCTATAATCTGATTTAGTAAGGTGAAACGGTGCTGCAGGTTAATGAAACTCACTTTTTACATTTTGAAGAGACTATCATATTTTTACACGTTTGCGGTGTTTAAAAATGAAGGCGTTCCTTTCTTTAACTGCAATTAATCTCTAAATAAATGATTACTGTTTATTTAAAATTTTTGTAACGGTAGTGCAACTAAACAGCAGCACAGTGCTGCTGTTGCCCATTTGATCACATGTAAAGGTCAGGAGGGCCGCATGTGGCCCCCGGGCCCAACTTTGAGTATCACTACCCCTGGGCTACTCCAGTCACCAAATGGGGTAACCTTGGTTTCAGTTCCTCCGTGTTTCGAAAGTAACTGACAAGCATTTTTCCTTTACATTCTGAAACTTCCTTAGACAGCTGTTATGTGTTTTAAGTACAAGTAACTAGCTGTTTTGTGCCTTTAAGTACAAGTAATTAGACCTCTGTATGCGGTAGGCGTTTTTCAAATGTTTGTCAGTTTTCTGCTTGAAATTTCAAAAGAATCCGTGATCTTTAGAAAGGTTGAAAATATTGGATTCATTTTTTAGTTGAAGATAATGTAGCATACAAGTGTGCTCTTCCTCCATTGTTTTTATTTTTATTTGTTTTAAACAATGGTTTACAAAGAAGCATTGGCAAACCAATAGGTTAGCACTCACCTTATAAAGGTGGGGCCTGCTGGCTTGGCTAAGGCTTGTAATAGACTTTGCACTGTGCAAAGAGCATGCACATAAGTTTCTGCTTCTGCTGCAGGCAGCACAGGTCAGAAATGGTGAGCAGTGGTTGCCTCTCACTGTTTCCCAGCTTTGCAGTCGCCAGGCAGCTCATGCAGGAATTGTGAGAATGTCCAAGTGTATGTGCTTTAGATAGTGAAAGGTCTTAAAAAGAGGTGCACCGCTATGTCCTGCGTGCACATTCATGATAAGCTCCATGTTTAGCTTCACTGCTTTATCCAAACTAGTGTTAGTTTGTGTAGCCAGATTAACCTTCGGGTTACTGTGACCACTCACTACGGTCTACATGTGACATTGATTTTTACTTCTGCAGTGTACGATTTTAAAAAGGGTAAGCATGTGCCTGCTTTTTCTTGTAGATATTTCATTCAGTCATTCCTCGGAGTTTACAAACACAAACGTGTTTGGTACTCAAGTTCTTATAAATGCTGCATACGAAGCCAATGTGGAGAAGTTTGTTTACATGAGTACGGACGAAGTGTATGGAGGAAGCCTTGACGAGGTAAGTTTGGCAAAATAACTCATTTTTTAGGTCAAGCCTGGGCAGCGCATGCGCTGCTCTGAGAGGCATGCTGTATTCAGGTAGGGACTTAAAGCTCCGGCCATGTTTTAATTGGCTTGTTTCATTGTCCACTGTAAAGTGTGGCTGTTCATTGGTCAATATGCTTAGTAGTCCAGCCTTGTCTTATTTTGTAACCTCCCATGGCGACACCCCCTGTCACGTGTGTTGTTACTCGGTAGGCTTTAATTACCTTCTCCGAGCGCTATTTTCTCAAATAGCTTTGGTCTGACTGCTGTTGCAGGCAGGACACGCTCTCTCCTAACGCTTTAAAAAAAGTTTTTTTAGGATGAGCGTTGAACGCATTTTCAATGTAATAGGTCTCACATTTGCAAGAAGCTGTTGGCATTGTAAATGACAATGCCTTTTATTTATCTGTTTTAAAAACAAAACATGAATAAAAGGTATTGTCATTTACAATGCCAATAGCTCAAACTCTTGTAAATGCAAGACCTATTGCATTGCAAATCCTTGTCTCAACAAGATTTGGATTTAATGACTTGATCACGATAGGGCAGGATTTTGCTGACACAAATTGCACAAATTCAAATGCACACCAGTGCAGGGTTTGAAAATTAGCGGGTGTGCAGTTTACCACCAGGTATGAGGGAATGTGGAATAACATGCATGTTATTCCCCATTCCTGCATGCTCCGATAATACATTTGCGCAAAAATTGTCCCCGCTGCAATTTGCTGGAGCAAATATGCACGTTTTGTGCACATCCTAAAATCCCAGTTTGAAAGTGAAAACAACTTTGCTCCTAAAACTGAATTTCCTTCCTGATGGGGGCCTAGAAGGAATTTTAGTAAAACCTTTGAAGAACTAAGATTATTGGGCATCTGCAATCGGTGTGACTGATTTCAATAATTGTTTTTTAGACTTTATCTTTATTCAGATTTAACAATTTCAACAACTGTCATGCAATACAAACTACCAAACTAGTGGGGTCCAGTAAATATTGTTTATCGTATAATTACATTTCGTTCTAAATATAACCAGGATTAGATCTTCACAACTATTCGACCTGTATATCCAAAAAACGTTCAACTCCAGCACACCTCCCTGTGTAGCCATTCACTACTCTGTCTGAAAAAACTACCCCTACACCAGGCCAAACAAGATTGTACGAATACTTTATATTAGTCGACAGGTATTCTCATGACGGATATTCCTCTGATTTAGCCTTTGAGGCCATTAAGATTGTGTCCCAGACATCCTTGCGCTCCTTCCTAACATGTGTTGGCTCTAAACGCAATCAGCGTGGCCAGTTCAGCCGTTGTACATTTTGTAACAATCACTCATTTCCAGATCACATGTGCCTTTCTTGCCATCCAGCCCATTCCTATACTCTGCTTTGTTGCTTGTGAGATTTTGGCCCCTGCATCTGACCTTGTTAACACCATAGAGAATTCAGTGGGATTTCCAGGTCTGCAACCTCCTTTATAAACACTGATATCTCTACCCAATATGAATGTGCGTACACTCCCGCACCATATGATAAAAATGTGTCTGTAGACAACTGGTACATGTCTGCCACCCCAGAGGTACACTTTAGCGATCCTATATGGGGATACATAGGTTCGATACTTATAAAGAATTTGGGTTATAAAATGGAAATTCCTAAATACTTTCTTGATGTATTCCAGTATATTTTCTCAGGTTGCGTTCTCTGTCTCCTCCCCAGAGAGATTTCCCATGTGTTCTTAGCCTGAGTTTTACCAACCTGAAATGAAGGAGATAATGCTGCATGTAGTGTTGAGATAGTGTGAGCACAGTCATTGAGTTTTAGGATGTTTGGGAGTGTGCTTGAATCTGTGGGTTTATTTATATGTTCTGCCAAGTGAATTTGGACGCCTTAATAAGTGCTATGTGTGCTGAGCATACAATTCAAAATCATTGTAAATCGATGAAAAAGATCTGTATACTCGCACTCTGGTAATCCCAACTTCGTTCCATACCTTCCTGTCATAAAACCTAGTAAACTCTTGAAACCTTGGTAAACACCACAGCGGGATTTCAGGGTCTTATTATATTATAGTCCTTGTCTTACATGCATATCTTTGCTAAGAAGTATCTGGTCACCTCGAGCGCTCTGGGATAAGACTTGGTAATTATCTCAATACCCAACAGTATGTTGATTTACGGTTCTCCCACTATGCATGCTCTCCTTTCCACTGTTTCATGTTCCAGCGGATTTCCAATCCAGCACATTGGACACGCAGTCTGCACTGCCAGGACAGTATATTTCTGAATTCGGCACACCCATTCCGTCTCTCTGTAAAGAAGCATAATTTTCTCTATCGCTTATTTCCTTTTCCCAGTACAGATCAAATCTGATATTAGCCTGTTTAAATCGTTGAAGAAATTTTGCTTCAGTATTACTAGGATTGCCAGAAAAAGATAAAAATAATTTTGGCAGCACTATCTTTTTCAAAATGGCCACTATTCTCAGTGGTGACAAGGGCAATTTTATTCAGAAAACAATGGATGCTCTAGCAGCAGCTATTACTTTCCCCATATTACCCCATATCCTCCTATCTCTGTGATACATACATATTCCTAAGTATTTTAATGTCTTGGGGTCAAGAATAGTGAAGTCTTTATGTCTTCTATGCTTGATACTTCTTCCACTTGTGGGGTAGAGGAAACAGGCCTGATTTAACCCAGTTGACCTGGATCCCCAAAACAGCCCCATATCCAGATAAGTGGTCTTTTCTATTCGATAGTCTTTATTTCATGTCACGCAGAAATAGTAAGGCATTATCTGCAAGCTAATGGAAAGTTTGGGTGTCAAATCAATTTTATTCCCCATTTCAGAGCCTTATCCTGGAAGGTGCAAACCAGTGGCTCACTGCCACCGTGAATAGCAGTTACGAGAGAAGGCAATCTTGACGTGTACCCCTAAAGATGTTCCACCCATTGTAGAATGTACCACTAGTTCTAACTTTCGCAACCATACTTGTATATAGCCTGTTTTAAATAAGTATCATCAATCCTACATTTGTAGAGAACCTCAAAGAAAAATGGCCACAAAGGGTGTTGAATGCCTTATCTATGTCAAATGAGCCCACCGTGGTAGTCCTAGGCAGTGGTCGTATTTTAGCTAAGACATGAAAGCGCCATCTGAAAATCATATGAGTACTCCTCCCTGGTATAAAACCATTCTGATCTGGGTGAAAGAGATCTGAAATCTTCCCTGGAATTTTATGTGCTGAGTTCAAGAGACATTGACCTATATAATTCCTGAAAAAGAAGCTATTGCAGCACACCTCTACCAACTAAATACATTTCTAACATCCAAAAACAGTACTGAACATGTGTTAGATAGATTCCATAATCTAGTTAATCTCTATAGCATGAGGATGATACAATTGGACAAACAATGTATGTGGCATTCAAAATATTCAAATAAGGTCATCCGTAGTAATTCCTTGTCTCTTTTATTAATTTCCAAAAAGATTTCCCCAGCACACGATTAGCCGACCCGTGTTTTGTCTGTACTCAGACTTTTTCAAGGCAAAATGGGGATGTTGGCGGAATTTGATCAGGAAACGAGTCAGTCCCCACAGCACGTCTGATAGTGTAATCCAAAGTCCAAAGGAAAATGTCGTCATCTATGATAGTATATACCAAAAAATATTTAAAATAAGATACGACACCTAACACCCAACGGAATCACAAAGTCCAATAGGGGAGCTGTGTACTGCTCCGGTGGTGACCTAAATCATGAAAAAGATATATATGACCATGTGTTAAAAATGTGTTGTCAGGCGCCCGGATTAAAAATACTTAATACACGTTAATCACTCACCCCTAGGTGTTGTCAGTAGCGTATTCAATTTGGTCAACGGAATAAGTGTTGTTTCTTACGGGATAGATCTTGATGCCAACTTATGGGTTGGATGTCCACATTTTTTTCAACTCTATAAATGTACAGTTACATTTTCCCCTGTATATTTGCATTATACGCTTCGGGCTTTACAACAAATTGTCTCTAATATTAAGAAGACTTTAGGTCGTGTATTTGTGTTGTCCGCCATTGATGGTGGTATTGAAGATCTATATCGTTGAGAGTATTGACCGACATCGCCTCGTCTGTGTTTTTCTTTCTTACTAGACTACCCTGACTTAAGTCCATTACATGGTGTGGATTTCGCATTTAATACGTACCGACTCTCGAGGATTTCTCATCAGATTCTGAAGTTTATATAATTAGTCGATAGGTGGGTCATTCTTTTTCCTTTTTAGCTATGGTGTTGCTCTGCCTCCAGTGTTCACTTTTTACTTTTTTGAGAGGCATGTAATTTTGATAAGGTTGATCATCACCCTTTACTCATGTATATTCCCACATGCCCATTAGTGATTTTTCTTCTACTGGGTTTCTATATATCCATTGTTCATCGTTTACACTTCTCTTTTCTCGGATGATTATGAGTATAGAATTTTGTTATTTGAACACTTTGTCTTCCTCCAATTTGTTCTTTGCTTCACTTATCTCTTTCCCTGATTTCACACTCCTTTGGGAACTTCCTCTAGACACGAGTTGGTGTATTAACACTTTGTCTTGGGTTTCTCAGAATCTGTGGTACTATAATGATTTGGTATTCCACATTATATGTCCTTTATGTATTATGTAATTAGAGGAACTGTATCTGTCCATGGATTTTATTGATGACGTATATGTTTACATTTACAGCCTTGAGAAAGTCTTAGTACTGACAAGTACTGAGGAAACACGTGTTGGCTGTGTTCTACTTTGGATATTGGTCTCTTAAAGCAATAAAAAGAACGTCTTCTACTAAAACTACGTGGACTGTTCATCATGTCTTGTTGGATTTTGGACTGCCATATATGACTTTGAGTTGTGAGATTGTTCCTTTGAATTCAAATGATTAATGGTCCTCAATACTGGTTATCGAGTAGGGCCTATGTACACAGATTAAGGGTGTGCTGTATTAGCTTTTGTTTTTTGTTCTTTATAATGAACTAAACCCCCCCCCCCCCTCCCACCTCCCTGCACCCTTCCAACAAGTCCACCAGTTACGCTAGTGCCGCCATGGCTTCCGGTTTGCTCGTGCGGATGCAGAGGCCTGAGACCATTCTGTTTTATAGTTCTTTAATTTCAGCCTTTGTCAATAATCTGATGGTGTATATTTATCTTAACTCCATACATAGTTTAAAAGGAATATACCTCCTAATAACTTTATTTACTGAGCCCTCATTCTCATTAAATAATTATTTATGGGGCCCCAACTATTATAAGATAGTCCAGTAATGCCTCCCCTTGGAGACCCCATGCAGGGACTGCTATCTATTCCTATTGTCATAAATAACAGATTATGATTTGAGATCGTTCAACCTAAATATTTAGTATGCTGCTTCTCCAATTTTCCTTACTCTCTCACTAAGAATATGCCTAAGTCGCATTTAAGAGAGAACTCTATTTTGTCCAGGTGAGTCTCCATCCATGCATCCATCGAACCCCAGTGCTTCTTGCAATCAGTGAAATATTTGATGAGCACCATACAGGTTGCCATCTTGTTGTATGTCCATTACCATGTTATATAGTAATGCCCCTCTCAAGAATGCGAAATGAGTAGTGCCCTACCAACTGACCTGATGTCTCTTACATAATTTCTCCAATTCATCTATCATTAGGTGGGTCTCTTGGAGACCTGTATTCTGTATCCCTCTACACTTTAAGTATGATAGGACTTTGGAGCACTTTACTGGCCTGTCCAGCCCTCTTATTTTATGTAACACATTTCATTGGTCATCCCATATCAGTCTGTATCTCAGAAGAACACAAGTTGTACCTATTAATTTCCTACTAAGATATGTGACCATGTGATTTCTATGTCGGCAACATTGCATGTGGCAGGTGGCTCAAACCTATGGCCATGTGTTAAAATTTCAATTCCCTCTGTGTATTGGTATTAACACCAAGTAAGTTATTCTGTGTGTGAATGGCTAGTTTCACACCCCTCTTCTTGGCTGAGGCTTGTATTACTACCACGCCAACCCTCCTCTCAAACAAAATTTGATAAGAATAGAGCGTATGTCTTACAGGAGAAACAAAATCATAACCTATAGTTCACTCAGACCTGGCTCTTTTCTGGTGATGAAAATGTTTGCAATCAGTCACCTTCTACAAGGATTGAAATGGCCAAGAGTGGGCCCTTTCAGCTCCCTTTTCATCCTCCATATATCAAACTATGTGTTCCACTGTCCTAGGGGTCATATCTGGGCCCAGGGAAAGAATGTCTTAGACTGTTGCGTCATCCGAGTCTTCCCCTTCACCTGACATGCCGTGATTAGTTTTGTAATCTGATTACTGCATGGCTCTGTGTGAAATAACAGCCTATAGCAATTAGGCCCTTTACTTGTCAGCGTTCTCCCTGTTGGGGCAACCCCCTGACGCCCATCAGAGTCTTCCTGTTTGTTGCCTGGAACTTCTCTGTCGACATGTGTCCTGTTCTGTATCTGTCTGCTCTTATCCTGCATTTTCCAAACTGTTCCATGCAGCTTCAAGGGAATCAAAGTTTTAATGTCTGTTACCACTCTGTTGTGCCAGGTATAGTAGGGCAAAATTAATGTCATGTATTTGTAGAAGTCATTTGATCTCCAGGAAAGCGCACCTCTGGTGTTGCACTGAGGCCGTTTTGTCAGAGAAAATGTGGACTTCACATTTTTCGAGATCATATAGGCCATATCTTCCGATAGATTTCAGTATGTCCTCCCAGTCCTGATACTTCTTGAGTTTTGCCTCAATTTTATTCTCCAGTGCTGTTTGTATGTACGATTGTTCCCTGGAGGGGGGCACGGCAGTCTTGAGGCCGCAATATGCTTGGCGGGACCGCCGTAGTCCTGCCAAGCATATTATGAGTTTCTTCTCTACCACGGTTTTCATCGCAGTTCCATCGCCATGAAAACCGTGGTGGGAAGGATACAAAGGGAGCCCTACAGGGCACCCTTGTGCCTCATGCCATGTGTATGCACATAGGGGGTCACAACATGTGTGCCCTGTGTACATGCACACCAGTTTCTGTACTGCATGGACGTTACGGTCCATGCCGTGCAGGAACCTTGTGTGGCGTTCCCAATGCGGTGCCTTTTTCAAAGGCACTGCTGCCTTTGAAAGAGGCCCGCAGACTTTGAAAGAGGTCCCACCGCCTTTGAAAGAGGCCTTGCTGCCTTTTAAAGAGGCCCCACTACAGGAACCACCACGGTGCCCACCCACCAGACCACTTAGAGTTGTAATATGGTGGGCGGGCAGCAGAGATTATTATTTTTTTTTTTGCCTTCAGCTTTCATTCGTGCGCATAGTTTGGCGTCACAAATTATGCCAAAGGCAGTGCAGTGATTGCACCGAAGGCATGTCAATCCCTCTTTGTTGCCACCCTGTCTCCTTTTAGCCACGCCTAGCGGAATTGGATCTTTTACCGGCGGCGTTAGACTATGGCCTTTAATTACTGGGGAAGCACTATTTGTTTCCCCTTCCCTTTGTCTCCCCGAGAAGCGTGGTATCAGGGAGCTGGGTATGCTTTCTTTGATTTACCGACGTGGGACTTTAAAATCTTTTGAGTGACTGGAGGTCGAGGAAAGTAAAGAACAATTATTCATAACCTGCTTTGCTTCCACAGAAAAAAAACTTGATGCGTCACGTGTTACACGAACATGATAGAGCCTGTTTAACTCACGTCTGCTAGCTCGTCATTTAAAAGAAAATCAATCTTTTAAGGAAATACTATTTTTTTACGTGCTTCCGAGGTGCTGCTTTACTTTTAAAATGCGTGATTTGATGGGGTAGGCATTTTTTTCCCTTCCGGATTTAAGTTGTATTTGTTTATGGCTTTTTTTTTTTTTTTGCTATACTAAGTATGCACACCTTTTTTTCGTACCCTCACGGAAGTGACTCTTAATATTGCACCTGGGCTTATTTGCTCAAACAAACA
The DNA here is from genome assembly GCF_964204655.1 of Triturus cristatus. Classification (NCBI taxonomy): domain Eukaryota; kingdom Metazoa; phylum Chordata; class Amphibia; order Caudata; family Salamandridae; genus Triturus; species Triturus cristatus. The sequence goes on from NC_140591.1 coordinate 723,901,796, forward strand.
AGGTCCGGTGCACGACAATTTTTGGAAATCGGAAAGAGGAATATTCATCGTAGCCATGTCTTAGATTTCCTAATGCCACTCGGCAGACCTGAAACACTGGTCCACAACCTTGGGAATTAAGGCCTTCACCTTTAGACAGAGGATGTATATTCCAGGGCTGCTCCTTGGAACAGGTTCGGGGCGGTTCCCCTTTCATCTGTTCTGGCCACTTTCCAGGTCTGCAAAAGCAACAAGCATTGAAAATGCAATCGGTCTCGCCTTTGATTAAGTTAAAGCCATTTGCTTTGCTAATGGTATTGTATAGCAAAGCAAATGGCTTTAACTTAATCAAAGGCGAGACCTATTGCATTTTTAATGCTTATTATGTTTGGTGCTCTACCTGATGCAAATGTCACTTCTTTTAAAGATATGATGCCAGCACCGTTGTTTAAGGTCCAAGGCATTGATATTTGTATATAATATGCCTTATTTTCGGGCCATAAATACTTCCATGTGGTCAGCGCTATCTGTGCATGTGGGCCTTGATGAGTTAATCTGAAAAATCCTATATACTGTAGCTTCCACCCTTCAGTGTCTGCCCTTTCATGGCCAATTTTATATGCATTCTTTTTAGTCTCTTATATTAGTGCACAGGCATCGGTTTTGTGTTTTTCCGATCTGCCCTTTATCTGTGGCAGGGGAACCAGTTATTGCTGATGAGATCCCCGCTACCTTCCAAGGCCTTACACCAGGTCTTGTTTGCCTCTTCATCGGGACAGTATGCTGGTGCCTAGATTACCACAGTTTGAGCATGTTTTCTACGCACCAAGATGACTGCCAAAGTAGCCTCAGGCTCATCTGTGACCCCGCCTATTGCTGAAGCTAATCTGACCTTGGAGCGCCTCAAGGTAGGTTGTTACTGCTGCCTCAGTATGTGTTCATGGCTGCCATCTTGTTCCTATCGGTGGGATTGGCTGAGCTCAATCCAAAATTTGCAACCCAGCTCTTATGTGTCTTTTCTGTGCTCCAGAGACCCCCTCGCTTCCCAAAACATGAGTTTATAAAATACATTGTGCAATTTTAGAACTCCAGCACAGGATAAATGCCTTATTATAATAGAGCACAGCAGAAGCGGCATGCTGATGCGACTCACTCTAGTGCACTCCTGGCCACACCCTGAGCATTTTTACAGATTAACTTGAATTGTGTATTTTTTTGGGTGATCCACTATTTTGAGAACTGTTAGCGACAGACCTAATGGGTCTAAATTTTTATGCAAAGTAGGGGAAGAGATGTTTTGATCTTCTCCCTTTTCCCCTTCTTCGCTGTCCCATACTCTGAATTGAACTACATTTGGTTCAATGTTTTTGAGGGTTGTAGATTGGTTGACAAAGTTTGATTAATTACTGTTCAATTGCCGGTCTCTGCTATATTTTACATGACTCTTAAGTCATTTTGCTAGCATTCACCTTACATTTATATTTTCCTTTAAAAGATAGCTAGAGAGAGAAAGAGAGTGTCGAGTGGCTGTTTTCCTTTTTCTTGTTTCTTATTGCTTGTATGTGTATGATATTGTAACAAGGACATTAAAAGCAATGGTTTTATAGTCTCTTCCAAACTTTTCTTTGTACCACTTTCAGTTTGGGTTGTTTAACCTGAAGAGTGATGATGTCTTATCCATATGCCACAAAATCTGAAGACAAGTGTTCATGATGGCAAAAAGAAAATTGTTCTGGAGATCGTGGTAGACTCCCAGCATAATTGAGTATTGTAATACACATGGCTACTACACCCCAAAGATATTTCGTTAAGCACTGTTTCTCAACATGGAATTCCAGTAGGCCACAAGGCAAACATATTAACTAAAGTAGTGTGTTTCATTGCCAAAATCGGTCACTGGCCCAAAGACCCAGATTATGAATACTGTTTTCAGATATTCTCCAGAGTAATACAGAAATCAAGCAAAGTCCTGTAGTGGTATAATCTAAATGTGGACATTACTGAGACTCCGTATCTCCTTGGCAGAGAATTCTTAAATAGTTCCTGATCAATATCACAAGTCAGTCACTCAGATCATTTTCCAACCCATCTTAGTAGCTGGTTCTCAATGTGGTGTAAGAACATCTGACAAAAAGCATAGAATTTTTAATTGGGCTGCGCCTGGATACCCTCGTGGGTGACAAGCAGTGCTCTACAAATGCACCGTACATTACATTGTACAGAGTCTGGACCATATCTGGGATTAAATGTGGTAGTATCTTCGAGCTCCTAAAATTAACATAGTTCCAAACAGCAAATACGTAACAAAAATTATCACAAGGAGCGTAAAATTAATTTTGTAGCGCGGTAAAAGACTTAAGGACCCCCTGATGGTATATTTAGTGTACAAGTTGCAGTTTTGAATTCGACCATTGGAAATACTGCGGAAGCAAGACAATTTCAGGAAGTTTTCTGCATGTTCCATTGTGGAGTGTGCCCATGAAGTCTTGGAATCTTATACTGTCTGTATATATTGCAGTAGGCATGTCCTTGAATCATCAGCCCCTTAAACTTAACATGACTTGGGAAGCATTGGTTGTTCTTGTGGCCAAAGAGATAAAAAGGCGAGATAACTTCAATAATACTGTGGACAAATTAGTCCCCCAAACTGCCCAATGTTAACACTCAAAATTTGAAAAAAACGAGGCAACTGGAGAAAACGCACCACCCGTCTAGACTTTTTATAGCCACTAATACAAGATGGTATCATTGTTTTTAAGTGGCTAAAGAATAGTCAAATCTTTTGCCTATTTTTGCCTCTGAGACCCTCATAACGTATATTTGTGTATTAGGCTCATCATTACCTAAGGCGTCACATATATTTTATCATGTGTGACTGCTATATGCTATTTCATTGATGAGCATTTATAGTGTAAACCAGTTTTCACATTCTTTAAAGGTGTATTTTTAGCTCATCTTGTGTATATATTCATACGATGTGACATTTAAAGAAAAGCACTGTGGCATTGAATGGCTGTGCAAGGGAATTCCCATGCTTCTATTGTCAACCAACAGCATACATCACAGGGTTAACTTTTCCCAAAACAAGGTTGAGTAGTAACATCTAAACGAGTTCATGAGCTTCTCAAGGACCTATGTACTTCAGACATTTCCAGAAGTAGCATCTGTGACAAACAGTCTGCATCAAGGTTTCGCATTCTCGTCAACTGTCTCTTTCTTTCAAGAATACCTAGTGCTTAATTTGAGCCGGAGCTTTCTGGTGATGAGCACCGGCACTTAGTTGGGTACCGGTGCTCGGCACCGGCACCTAATTGTCAACAACACACTTAGGGCAGTTAGGTACAAGGTGGCGCTGCTCATGTAATTTAGAGATGAGCAGTATAACAGCTGTTTAGGAAAACAATATACATAAAAAAAATTACTAATACCTGCCTCCCCAGCCATTCCTTTAGCTTTGGGGACCTGGAATGATCTGCACTTTCGCATTTAATGGCAAGAGAGATGGTAGTAGTTGTTTTGGCAGCAATGGCAGGGGCGATGGGTGCTGCAAGCTCCAGTGGCCTCCTGGTCACAGCCCTGGCACTTAACTAGGAAAGTAGTAAATTCATCAAAGATTGTCATCTATTGTGCTGCCATTTTTCATATTATTCGCTTATTGTGTCTTTCTAATAAAAATCAGCATTTTTTAAAATATATATTCTGTGTGGGCTTTAATATTTTGATAAAGCCTTTAAAACGAACTCACCTGCGTCTTGTAATGCACACTTATCTGCACCATGTGCGCTGCTACCTTCTTTGTAACGGTTGTCTTTGAGGGAATATTCTCAGGGGGTTGGGCTGTTCCTCGTATGTTTGTATTAGTGTAATTTACACAGCTGATGCCCATGTGGTACTTGTTTACTGAGTGTGCTGAAAGGTTGGACTTCTGCTACCTTAAATGTACTAGTTGTGGGAGTGCCAGTGACGCTTGCACCATTTCCTGTTCCCCTTGTAACCTGTCTTCCTTTGCCTACCTTTCTTTTTCCCCTTATATCCTGTCCTCATTCTCCCCATATGTTGCTCTGTTCCTACTTTGTACCACGCCCGCTCTTCTTTTTCACCTAGCTCTTTGTCCCCTAATATCCAGTTGTGCCCTACCATTTTTACCTCCTGCTTTTCGTCATGCAAATTGTCGTGTTTCTCTTGTTAGGCCCCTACACTTGATAGTGAAAAAGTGTTTGTCAAGTTCCAATAACGTAAATCTTTGGCAATAGAATTGCAAGCTTCCTAACAAAACAAATGCACATGCCAGCTGGCATAAATATCCTCTTCCACACAGACAGAACAGTTACAGCACATGTAGTGAAAGTGCAAGGAACCCTGATTGTGTGAAAAACATTTTCACTAATGCTATGCATATTCCAAACACTCGTAAAATTATTGAAGCTTGCAAACCGTCTTTTCTTCAAAGAACACAATGGTTGATTTTGCCACTGCTCATTTACCTAGCTTTCAACCATATGAAATTAGTAACAACTTTCCTGCCTGCTTTTCCACGAAAATGTGCATTTAGTTTGTGAACAGACGACAGTTAGATTGCTTAACAAATGTCAATTTCAACAGAACAATAATTAAGGATATTTATGATTAATAGCTTAACAGATAGAAGAACGAAGAAAAGGTTCCATTTTCAACATGCAATTATGTGCCTTTTAAAGTATAAATATTTCCAACTGTCTATTGTATCCATTAGTGTCACTGTAGTTTCAACATATACAGTTTCTATAATGGAATAAATCTGTTTGCTTTTTTATGTTTTGTTCTGAAGCGTATTGCAACCTCAAACTAGCTTTGTTAATTCTACCTTTCATCATGAAGCTGAAACAGTGATTGGCATAAAGGTACTTCTTTTGAGTGCCTTGAGATCTGTAAAAAGCTGGAAGAGTTCTGCGACTAAAATTATAGCCTTCAAATGAGCTAAGATTAAAGAAGCTCAACCGATGGGTGCAAACAGCAAGAAAGTCCCTGATAGGCTATTGAAGGGTTCTTGGATATTGTCAGCCAAAAAATGCAGTAAGGTGGCTCCCACGTTCTGCAGGATATTGAAATAAATAAAACTCTAACAGTGTGAATTGTTTACAAACTTCGCAAATAAGCCAAACTCATAACAATGTAAATTTATTTCAATTACAGTACTTTAGCAGGGTAGGACATTTACTAAACACTTAAAGTCATGTAAGAGAAACAAAGTTAGAGGTGGAACATCTTCAGCCATGTTCCTATCGCAACAAGCAGTCCACGCAAAATGGAACAACCATAGCATGGTAGAACCCATTGTCTCCGACACCCTCATAACATATATTTGCCCATTAGGCTCATAGTTGCCTATGGCTGAATTTGACGGGAGACAGCCTTTACAACAAAACTGATACAACGCATGCCTTTACATCGCATGTCGTTGCAACGCAAAAGGTGTTCAGCAGTGGGTAGAAGGTGTTGGATTTAACTCCAACACCTTCCCTACTGTTGCACACACTGGAGTTGGAATAGAAAATGAATCTATTCCAACTTCCAGCGCCCCCCGAGGTTAACAATCACCATCCCACTAAACTCTCTTTGGAAAGAAAAAAAATACCAATAAAAGGAATTGCCAGGAATCTCCGAGTCTGCTGGGATGTTCGCTTAAGCGTAAACTCCCAGATAGCAACGATAGTCAACTTTTCTTGTTTCCAGCAACAACGCCTCAATCAACCCCTTCCCTAAGACAAAGCAAAAGAAATAATGCAGAAACGGTGCAGCACAGAAAATGCCCTCTCACACTTCCATGCATTGTGAGAGTATTCTCTAAAAAGCAGGTGTAGGAGAGTAGGGTCTGCTATCCTATGGTCACCCCAAATTTTTGCTTTTTGCTTCACTGGTTTTTGACATATTGAGGCTGTGGGCTTGCCAATCAGACCCCCAGCCTGCTGTTCTCTCTACTAAATTACAACTATGCACCCTAGGTGCATAACCAATTGGAAGTGGATCACCCTGTCAGCCCCTGTACCAGTGTACACTAGGTACCCAGGGCATTGGTGTACCCAAGGCCTGCCAGGGGCTGCAGCATGTATTATGCCACCCCAGGCTTGGCCTAACAATCTGACACAACTGGCTGATCACTCAGCTGGGGTAAGTTGGTGTAATCACCTCTTACTTAGGTGTAGTATACCTATACCTAACCTTAAATGGGACACCTGGTAACCTATAAGTCACTCCTATGGCAGGCCTTAACAATCCTGAAGGCAGAGTGCTTGGTTCCATGTGAGATGGTGCTCTGGCATGAGCTGAGCCTGTCTGCAGTGGTCGGAACAACTTCCTTCTACTGTTTCCAGATATCGTCATACCATATACTCTTAAGTGCATTATGAACCTCGCGGTTAAATGCTATCTTTGGTTTGGCTTTATCAAAACATGTCGAGTAAGGTGTCATACGAATTGGAATACTAACCCCTCGCCAATTCTGGCGACGGGGTTAGCATTCCACCCTTCTAGAGGGACACGACATGTACAGTACCTGAAACCCGGGTAAAATCAGACATAGCCTCAGCTCCACAAAATGGATGCTGCCACCACAGACACAAGTCTGCCCTCCTGCTGCTGGGAGTCCTTCCAGCTTGGGAGGTGTGGACAAAGGGTTTCCTGCCAGGGGAGGTGCATGCACCACCCCAGACAGGATTTTGTGTATTGGTCAGGTAGGGCTTGAAAGAAACCAGACATGCCTGTGGCTCACAAGGAGCCTCGGTGCATATGCCAGTTCAAACCGGTCCTGGGGCACACCAGTCCCGGGCCTGGGGCGAGCTGGACAAAGGATTGGGGGTGTAACCACCCCCCTTCCTGGTCCCACCCATAGGGAGGGACCTAGCAGGTAGTCCGGCCCCTAGAATCCGCTTAAAGGTAGGAGCTGTGTCCTAAGACTTCAGACATCCTGGAATCAACTTAACACTAAGAAGAAGACGGGAACTTCGACGCTCTGCTGCACAGAGGACTGAAGCCAATCTCCCCTGTGGTCAGGGAGTGACCACCTTGCTAACGCAAGCACCATCCAGCGAATCAACGTCTGCTTTGCCGCCGCCTCCCGCCGGAGCCCGAGCCCAGAGACTGACAAGACCTGGACCTCCAGACCTCTCACCGCCCGATCCACAGTCCCTGAAAAGAGGAGACCCGTGGAGGCACCGAGACACGTGGAGCCAGCCATCTTGGATCGACTACGACAAGCTGACAAGTGCAACAACCGAGGCTCCCTCCAAGTTGTGCTTTGGGATCTGAGAAGCCCAACACCCGAGCAGCATCTGCACCAAAGGTGAGCCCTCCAGCATCTCCACGATCTGCGTGGGGCCCTTCTGCATTTTGCCACTCGACGCGCCTAACCGGTTGCTGGCCCGCTGGCTAGTAGCCATCTTGGCGACGAACTTCAAGAAATACACCGCTGGTCTGGTTGCTCCAGACTGGCCCTTGCTCCCCTCCAAAGGAGCAGTCCTTCTGACCTTGCTGGTCAGAACCATCAGCTTATTTCCTTTTCCTACAACAATTGCTTTTGCCAAGGCTTGTTTGCTTCGATCAAGTCGCCGACACCGCCGACAGCGAGAGCCTGCGTGGGACAGCTCGTGACTCGACTCCTGGACGTCGTCGACCTCCAGGGACCACGTGGCTGCAGAGACAAGCTACACCTTTCTTCCTGTTTGCACCCGACATTGCCTGGTACCCACCTGGTGCCACGCTGGTCACTGGCTAGTGACTGTGAACACTGTCCCCTCTGCTTACAGGTCTTCAACCTCTCCGATCCACTCTTGGATCCACTGCATCTCTCCCGGACCGACCGCCTGCAGCATCTTTGTCTTCAAGCTCCACGGAACAGATAGAAGAAACCCGACGCACTTCGAGGCCTATGCACCCGCTTCCTGTGGGTGAGGTAAAGCTGGCACACCTGTGCCCAAGTGTAGTATTACATCTCTAGTGCCTGTGTTCCACATCTTGAGTTCCTAGTCCATCCGGAAGATCCTCTTTGCAGTAACTTTGTACTTTTTACGCACCCATTGAAACCTATGGGAGCACGCGTGTGACTATTTGCTCTGCACACGCCACCCGTGGACCTCCTGGTCACTAACTGACGTTAGCTCCTTGTAGGCCCAGCGATTCTAGAGGCCCTAGGCCTTTTCCCTTTCCTGTTCGTGGTACTTATATCACTATTTTAGTATATGGTTTGAGTGGCCACCAGGGCCTATCCATATAACGTGCAACTTCTGTGTATTCTGTGATAATCTTGTTTGACGATTTGTGCTCCTGTGCTCATAAAGAGACTAGGGGTTACTTTGAGAAATAAATACATATATATTTTGAATATATATCTGTGTGGTGTCCTTTCATTGGTATAAAAGGGGGTTGCATTTGGTAAAACAGCTGGCTTAACACGCTTCACGAGTTTAGCCTCAAAGACTGCTTAGCCTACGCTACCACTAGGGCAGCTAGTCCGAAAAGGTTGACTTACAACCACACCATAAGGGTTGCTTGGCATGGTACAAGGTGATCACTTTAACTAGTGAGCATCATATACCAGGCCAACTTCTCACAGCAGGCATGACCAGCTGTTTGGCACAGAAAGGAAAAGACCAAGTGCATGGCAACAGGACTGGTACCAAAAGCAAAAAACATGGTGCATGATCAGCAGGTTCAGATGAGCAATGAGCCACTGCATAGTCTTTCTTGTCAATCAAAAAACAGAGTTGATTCCAATAATTTCACAAAAGGTAGACCATCGTTAATAAAACATCATGAGGTCCACTGAACAGGATTATAATTCACCAGACAGTTGCTCATAAGCCTTAATTTTTTTCATTTTTTACCAAAGCAAAGAAAGGACCAGTGCCCCTTGAAATTGATGCAAGATCAACAATGTTTATACTTCTATTAATAATATTTCAGTAGTAGATATATAGTCCAACCTCCTAAGAATATAATTTTGAGAGTTGATTTTTAAATTGTAATGCCTCTTCCCTCTTATGGAAAGTACTCCACTCGATACCCTCAATTTACAAAGCTGGTGTCGGATACCTTTCAGCATGACTGGGTTATCTTGTTGACACTTATGCCCTACATCTATTTGCTCCTGCTGCCACTTCAAATCCAAGTGAGCCTCCACTGTCCGCCTCATTTTCCATGCATAAGAGTTCCCTATCCAAAGATTGTGTTTTTGCACATGTTGGATGCCCCACTAGTGATAGCGGATCACATAATCCCCAAAAAATTAGCCAGACATCTTCCAGAGTCAACCTCGTCTTTCTCATCCTCCTTTTGTTCGAAGAAAGCAAGGTCATGGTGGAATCTGACAATTTCTCTGTAAACATTACAAGGTTCATGATGTAGGAAGGAGATAGCTTAGCTTGGCCCAGAAAATCCACGTCCAGAAGAAACTCCAGATCAGGGCCACTTGAATTGGGGCAATCAAAGCTGTTTTGTTCTGTTACATGAAGATAATGTCAATGTAAATTATCACCCAAGATCTCAGAGCTGCTGCTGCAGAGTTGAGCACATCACAATGGCACCAGATATTAGAGGATAGTTCAAATGTGGAGGGTTGCAAACTTTCATACCGTTCTTCCTGTATGGACTGTAAAAACTGTGATACAAAACTGTTATATAAATAAGTCTTTGAGATCATGACAAGCCAGCCAGTGTCCTGGGAGAGTATTTCTGAAAAGGTGAATGTCTTCCATCTTGAAATGGTGAAATGATATTGGACCTGTTGACATTCCTTTAGTTATTTGATAACTGAGTTTCTTTGACCCCTTTCGTCTCACACAGAACATGTTGCTTGGACAACATCTGGAGTGAAGAGTTGTTGGACAAATAACAGCTTTTTTGCATGGAGTCAGGGTCTCTTTCCTCAAAGTGTGATCTTCTCTCAAGAAATATTTCTACTTGACGGACTGCATTGAACTTGTTCCAGGTGGAAGCATTTGATGGATCGTCCTGCTCTATGGTTCATTTATGTAAAAACATAGCTCTCTTGTCTCCCATCAAAGAAAGAGGAACCAACCGCTATCTAATCTGTATTCATGATTGATATTCTCAGAGTTCTGTGCCATCAGTTGTACCGGTCTGTTGGTGGCAAGCATTTCTGCCTCCCTTGAACTTCCCATTGGAAGATCTAAAGGTTGCCAAAGGTCCATAGGTTGTGTGACGCAATTTAAAAGTCTAGTTGAAAAGACACATTGAGAGTGCACTTAATGGGTAATGTAATGGTACAAGTGGCAATACATTGCATGTCTCCTTTCAGAAAAGCTTCCCGAATAGCAGACTGTACTCACATTGGTCGAGTTGTCTTTGGTGTCACTTAGAAACCAAGATGAAAAATATCCCACTAATTTACTTTTTACCTTTCTCTTAATTGTGTGTTATTTATGGCCTGCAGAATCAGCTCCCTCTGCTTTCCATTCCTATGCAGGTGCAGAGGAATAATGGGGGAGCCATACAGAACATGCGTTCGCTTCCCCGCCCCAAATAAAAAAAAATACATTGCTTCCTGCCACCTGCTACCACCGATCTCTGAGCCTTCCCTTTTATCAAGAAGCTGTGCTTTACTGCTTTCCAGAGCTAGTCTGACAGGCTCTTACAGAGCCCAGTCAGACCAGCCTGGGAATTCCTTCATGACGTAGCAACAGAGGTTAGCAAGTTTTGTTACCCACTGTAGCTACGTCATATCAGTGAATTACTGGATTTAGAATCCAGTCATTCTTGCAAATGGCTCTGCCATGCATAACAACCTTATTAACAGTGGCATTTGGTTGCAATCGTGTTTATATCCTGTAGCCGGCTGCTAAGCCTACCACTATTGAGGTTATGATTAAGGTCAGAATAAAATTAGGAAAATCTGACTAATTCTGAGTGCAGTAGAGTGTGAGAGAATACTAAGGCGGCCTCTTGATAACTGGTTTAATATAAAACTACAAATGTTTAATGAGGGCCTATGTTACTCCCCCTGTGTATTGTTTTCAACTAAATGTGGTTTTGATATCTGTTTTTAGTTAAGGTGTTGCTAATGATGTTCTCACTAAATATTTATTAGACATTTGATGAATTCTCACCTTCTCGACCAACAAATCCATATTCTTCATCTAAAGCAGCTGCAGAGAGATGTGTACTGTCATACTGGGAAAAATATAAGGTACGAATATGCAAGTCTGAAACAATTATTGACAAATGTATGTTTGTGTCTGCTTTCGATAAAAAACAAAAGGTAAGAAGGTGAGGACCTGGTTTCTGTCAAATATGTAACTAAAGCAGTTTTTGTTTCTTTATATCTTTGTAACCACAAAATATGTACTTAGTAGAAATTCGGATTCTGATTAGTAGAATTGTATTAATTGTTGCATTATAACATTAGGGTGCATCAGTGCCAAATAGAAGTAAAATATGATATCTGAACTAGCAATTATGATGACATGCGGAAATGGAGGTTTATTAATCTTCATTGTCAACATTTTTGGATGTGTGAGTTAGTTGAGAGAAAACGAAAGCATCTTGGGTAATTTACAAATCGGAGTGTTTGGCTTGGAGGTGTGCGCAAACATTCCCTTCAAGTGAGCCATGGCCCATTGCCCTTCTAATATCCAAGCTTGCCTACTTTCCTTTTATCTACAGTCTGTATTTACATATGTTTTTGTTCAACTGTGTCAGTTTTGGGATAACTTTAACTTCACTTTTTTATTTTACTTTTCTTCACTTCTCTGTCTCTCTTATTGTGGTATTTTTATTATGACCCCCTTCAAGGACACAATCACAGCAATGGTATCCTGCTTCACCACTGTATTTGATTTTGGACACCTGAATCTTCTTTTCTTTTTTCTTTTGATTAGATTTAAGGAAGCCCTAATCCAATGGACTCTTGAACACACTTTATTGCTCCGCAAACACACCTCTTGCACCACCTGGCACAATAGAGACCCCAAATGCTCCCTCTGTCATGATAGTCTTAATGCTCTCTCTTGGTGGCTGTATTATTATCTGTATGTGCAAAATGACTTCACCTCTTGAAATGTTTTTAATGACCCTACTGTAAATGTCTAGATCAAGAGTGATGGGTAGCACCGGAATAATTATAAAAAATCTATCTTTCTAAAGGTTATTGAGGAGCCAAAGTTGCTTTATCCAGTGGATGAATCACACTCATTTGTCCTAGAGTCCACAGACGAAACATGATCAGCCCTCCCTCTTAATCCACCAGAAAGTTGTCCGTAGGAATGCAACTTTCACCACAGCAGCTTACCATAGAGTTCTACGTTTCTTGTTCACATAGTCTGATTAACTCCCAGTGAATGCAGGGGGCAAGTGCCCAACAAATCCAACGTGTTCCTCACAGTAGGAACTGCTGCTGCTCAAATGATAAAGCGATCATTTGACCAGACTAGTAGTGCCTGTTATCCAAATGCCACTGGCTGTACCAAAAAAGCCACAGCTGCTCTTCTGCTAACCAAAAAACCTCACAGAATTTCATCATTACAATATTAGAGTGACCAAGCTAGTGCCTTACTGTATAGTTACAGCAGTGTGCGGCCTTCTCGCTCCTGTAAGGACTGAACTTGATGCTCTGCCCAATGCCATAATGGCTACTGTGCTTGCCAGCCTTCCTGGTGTCATTCGGTCATTCACGAAGGCCAGTATAATTGACCTCTGACAGGCAAAAAGCATTCTATACCCCTCACCAGGGAGTAAACAGAACAATTAGAAGCTGCTCATCAAGTGGAAGTAAGCCTGGGTGCTGAAAGGAGTGCCCCAAGTCACAAATAGGTATCCCTCAGACCCTGAGGGATCCAGCACATGGCAGAATTTTTGGGAGCCTGATCGAGAGCTCTTGAATTGGACCCTGAGACCTCACATGGTTTGTTACTCTCTGGTGGCCCAGTTAGTGTCTTATTTCCAGTGTCCGAGCCCACCCAGACCCCTCTCCACTGCAAGAGAAACGCCCCAATAGAATGGAATCCTTGTTTCCATGTTGCTATTCTTTGTACAGGACCTAATATTTGATGGTTCCGAATTCCAAGGGAGCTCTGTTGCTAAATCAAGTCCTTGTCGTATTCACACTAATCATTTAAAGTTGTAATTGCTTCACTTGGACTAGCAGTGCAAAAACATAGGGGCCAGTTGAGAAATTATATTTTGTAGAATGTTTAGTATTAGTACTAAAGTATTACAAAATTCTATACACAAACCTGCGTGTGTAAATCTCGACCTCCACCTCTCCTATCTTTTCTGTGGGGAGATCCTCAAACACACAGGTTTACCACTAAGGGGCCGATTCCGATCTGGGTCGAAAAGCTCTTCGACCGAGCCGGATCCGGAGTGTTTCCCGACCGAGCCGGAGTCCTGCAGTCCGACCGAGCGAGTACGATGCGGCCGTATGCTGCCGGACTCTGTTCGGTCGGACTCCCATACAAGTCAATGGGAGCCGGTCGTACGACGCGTACATGGGCTCCCATTGACTGAATGGGTACCTCTCGCACAAGGGCGCCCCCTACAGTGCGTATGCGTCGGTGCCATCCGCACTGTTCATGCCTGTGTTGGGGAGACCCTTGGGTCTCCCCGTCCAAGTCGTAGTGCAGCAGGTGACAGGGGGTCCGACGCGGACCCCCAAAGGGAACTTCCCGAACGTTTTGCAAGCCGGACACTCTGGCTCGCACCGGCTGTCCGACGCGTGCATCGTACTGGCTCGGTCGTAAATCGCATCCATTGCACGCCACGGTTAGCTTACGGCCGAGACATACGGAGCGGTTCGGACCCGTAAAGGACTCGGTCGGTGAATTTCACGTAGCTCGCATTGTACTTGCTCGCTCGTATACCTGTACGAGTCGGGCAGAAAACACGCGTACCTCTCGTAGTTTTTCCGGCCGGATCATGTTCAGTGCCCTTCCGACCCGGATCGGAATCGGCCCCTTAGTAGTAAATTCTGGGGGGGAACCAGGACGAGTGGCTGGAAAAAGGGACATACTTACTAACAAATGGGAGGGGTTTAGGGAGCTGTAGAAAGGGATTTAGGGAGTGGTTTAGGGAGAGGCATGTACCCACCAACAAAAGAGTGAGCCATTTGCTATTCACAAACTGCACTTCTACAGTTACTACAGCCAAAAAGGGACCCAAAACAAAAGTAAATTACTCCGGTTCAGAACTGGTGTAAGTCCAGAACCATACATGGTCAAGCACTGGTACTGCAACACCCTTCTTTTAAAAAATAAATAGGGAAGGACTTAAAATAACATCCCATAAGAAATAATGTTACATTATTTAAAATAGTTTCAAATCTTTAAAAATATAGTTGAATGTTAAATCTAAAAATCTAAAATGTATTATTGAATTAGAATATATTTTAACAAAAGTTTTTTTAATTTCGACTTGAATGTAACCTTTGTAGTTAAAATATAATGAAACTGCTTTAAATTACTTCTGTACATCACTTTTAATAAATATAAATGCAAAATAAAATATTTGTTTTACTTTATGTAGTAATTTACTTTTTAGTTTAAACTTCAGAAAAATATTTTTTATTTAATATATTTAAGTTAAGGATTTTATTAAAAAAGAAGTTACTAGCACTGTAGAATTTTTTATTTTGTTCTACATTAAAAATACATATATACCGTTGATTTACAGTAATATTTATCACACTTATTATTGTAATTCATTTTAATTTTAATGTTTAATTTTTAGATTTAGTTAAGATTAAATTGAAATTATGCATATTTTTACCTACTTTAAATAAATTAATAAAACATTATTTTCTATGAGTGTTTTTTTTAGGTCAGTATCTTCCTTATTTTCTTTGAGAGAGTGTTGGACCATTAGTGGTCAGCCATGTGTGGTGCTGGACTTAATGCTGGTTCTTTCTTTGCAATAGTTACTTATACTTGGAAATTAGGCTCCAACCCCTTTTTCAGGAGTGGAGATGTGCAAGTCTACACTTTTGAGTAACTTTAAACTCTGATTTTGTGAATAGCCAAAAGTTACTCAAAAGTGTAAGAGTAAATAACATGTTTAAACTACTCACAAGCATAAGTTACCTTTGTGGAAGACCCCAATAGACTTTCAAATAAACGTATCCCTTAAAAAGTTAAAGGTATGTGGAGTGTATTAATTAGTTGTTGGAGCACTTTGTATAGACAACTATTGCATTTTCACTCCAAGGTTTTCCTAGGGCTCCTTCCATGTCTCCTATGTTAAACTGTTTCAGAATTTTGGATAGGTTGCTTTTTATTGTACTAAATCCACTAAGGATAACATTGGTTCATTGTATCTAGTAGGGGAATAATGTGATCAGTATTTATTTTTAGGTAGTATGTTTTGAACAGCACAATGATGAGAACTGCACTAATATGGCAAACCTTTGTGGCGGCAACTTAATATTTTATGTTAGAGACATTTGGATATCATTATCTGTTAAAAGTTTACTCTGACAACTTTAGAATGTTATTAAATAGTTATTCCTATTTCAAAGCAATATCATAGCAGGACAGTCTATCGTTACTATGAATGTGATGCAGCGGCGGCTCTTCTGTTATGGAGGAGGAGCCTTGCCCCGCCTCATGCGAACGCAGGAGGTATACGCATTGATCAAACGGTAATAAATACCATTTTATTATAATTTGTCGCAGGCTCAGGCTGTTACAGCGTGAAGGCAAGGGGCGAGGCTGATTTGTGCATTTGCACTATTACCTATGCTCATGCTAGTGCGCTTGTCAGATTGACCAGTTGTCAACAGCCGGCCGGCCAATCTGATATGCGCACTTCAGAGCTAGCAATCCCAGGGCTGAGAAACAGCCAGGTGATTGCAGACATAGGCCCCCAGGCTCAAAATGAGTGCTGGGTTAGCCTGCTCCAACTAATTCTGGATTGGTTGGATTTGCCTTGCACAAGCGAGAAAGTCCATCCCTTTCCTGCTGGAGTCACCACTGAGTGGAGCGCCAGGATGAAGTGAGATGACAACACGAGCATGCGTGCCAGCAAGTGCAACATACAAGGTGAGTTTTTTGGGCATTGCGCCTCACCATATTTTAATGTTGCTGGCCGCCACTGGTGTGATGATAATTTTATACTGTATATTGTCTCCACTCAAATGGGTGGGTACTTTATGCTACCTCCCTTATAAAAGACGTTGATTGCTCAAGAGTGCGAGTGCATGAGAGATGATTAGTATTTGAAGTCCTATATTTACGTTTCAGACCCAGTGCCCAACATCCTAGTAAACAAGGAAAAAGGTACTGGGTTAGTATTTTAGAAATAGGTTATCAACCTCCATCAGTGTGTATTACCCATGCTTTTTAGGTGATATAACTTAAGCTGTAGCCCCTCATCATCCTTTTTACAAAAGTATTTGATTAAAGAGAAGAAACATTGCTTGAATCCTGCTCTTTTTTTCTAGGTGACTTCCTGATGCCAGTCAGATTTGTTAAGTGCACAGCAGTGAGGAGAGTTCCTAGCCTAACACTCATTAATCATTCAAGTTGTTTACGATATTCTGTTGAATTTCTAAAAAGGTACCTCGTCTCTTATCAAACAAGATGAATGTTGAATCTCTGTCTTGTGTGCTCCATCTCTGGCACATATTAGATCATAGTCATACTTGCTCACAGAATTACCCCAACAAGAGTACAGTGCATGCTTGAGAAAAGAAGCCTCTGATGGGATGGGTCTATATTGATACTCTCACCAAAACCATAAACTCTGGTCTGGCCGTATACTGGTAGCTTGGCATGAACAATTTTGATCTCTCTATTGAGAGATAGTTCAGTAGTAGAAGGTAGGAACAGTCCTGGTTAAATTACTGTGCGCCTTAGGCAGCTGGCTGTTTATGTAGTGGACCAATATGAGGTACATTGTTTAAAGAGTCCAAGCAACCCTGATTGGTTTACAGAGGAAAAATAATAACACTAAATGCTCTCTTTTGCAGTAGAGTGGACAAGCAGCTTAGGCTTATCAGAGGGTCGTGCTAAGCAGTTATTGCACACACAAAGGCAGTAAGTGAAACACACACTGTAAAGAAATATGGCACCAATTTATAAGAATAACACAGATTTTTATCTGAATTTAGATAGCAAGATTGTCTGAATCGAGTTAGTACTTTTCGAGATATGAATTTCTACAGGTTTCAAGAGTTCACACTTAGTTCAATTTCTGGAGCGGTAATATTATACTATGGGGAAAACATAATCTGCATCCGGGCACTTGTCAGCGACTTGCGGAACTCTTCTCCTGGACTCAAGGTTAGTATGGGGCAAGGTCTAAGGCAGCACCAACATGTCACCTCTGGCGGCCCTGGGGAGGTTGGGTGCAGAGGTGTGTTTCAGCGTTGGATAACTCTTTCAAGTCTATGGGGAACGGTCCTGTCAGAAAGAGGCTGCAAGCTTGGACTGGGAACCAATCTGGGTGAACCCAAGCGGGGGGGGGGAGGGGCTCAGGTCTTGAGAGTTTTGTCCAGGCAGGGACACTGTCGGCCAGGGGGCTTTTGTGCAATGTGGCTTTGTCCAGTCGCGTTGCTGGAGACACTTGTGGTAATCAGTCTCTGCTGAAAGGGGCTGCAGGCAGCGACTGGGAAGCAATTCTGCGAAAACCCAGGGGTGGGCTCAGTTCTAGAGGATCTCAGGCCCTGTTGACACAGTCACCTCACTGGGGCTCGGGTGTAGAGGTGTTTTGAGGTGTTGGGTGCCGGTGGTCAGAGTGTTGTGTGTCGATTTAGATACCGTATATAGGTTTCCCGATTTATGTCCTTATATAGGCACAATTCGCATTGCCCATATTTAGGCATAGAAATCCTAACCTTATTTAGGCATTATCCATGCTAACCAAATACACGCATGGCCACCTTCATCCGTTCATCTAAGTCACAACGAATTCTTGGAAAACCAGATTCTTAAGCCTTTAGGACTTCCCCTTGCTTGGATATTGATTTCTCCAAGAACTCATTTAAAATACATGAACATCTATTCCTTAGGGGTTCATTCATGATGTTCTTCTTCCCGACTTTTACGTCAATACTGGCATTCCTAAACACCTTCAAGGTATAAATATACCTTCACTTACCATGGCAAACCGCGGTTCGGCTGCCTACTTGCACGACGCGGCTCACCACGGCAAGTTCGGAAGGAAGTCAAGTCCCCGCCTGACGCACTGACCAGACGCTGTCATCCTCCTCGCAGAGAATCCAGCTCCAGTGTTTCTGACTCCCCTTGCGGGTGTTAGAGATCGAGACTTGGAAAGAGATTCCAACCTCACTCATTCTAAGGTATGGAGCGGACTAGAACCTAGAGGGACTTTTGGCAAATCTTGGCAACTATAGCTAAACTAGACTATAGACAAACAGCACCTACTTCTTACCTCGTACTACACTTAGGTTAGGTACACTGGGGTAGAACTAGCTAGAAGCATCAGATGAGTATTAACATTTTACCCTGTGTTAGTTATGTATGTATTTTTATGAATATCTGTCATAGCTACAAACCATGATATTGCAGTATTATTTTATGTTGCTACTAATGCTGTACATATTATACTTCGCATTCTGTCTTACGATTGTAGCAGTTCATATCTTTTGCACGAGAAATAAGACTGTTCAATAAACCCTTTTCATTGAAACGCCAGTCTATCTATTTCTGTGTAACTCTGTAGAAACAAAGCATGCACGATTGACTGAGTGAAACTGTTATCAATTGTTTCCACGATTCTGAGATTGTTCCGATTCTAAGGGAAACATGTTTATGCGGTTGTCAGAAGCTATTCCCTTCTTGTTTATTCAAGAAGTTTTCTAGTGACCTCTGAGTTAGCTGGCACACACAAGTAATTAAGTTTAATGTACTCGATAGAGACATACTGACCCCAGTCCTCTGTCAAAACTATAGTGTATATTATTCCAATGCTCAGAGCCTGTCAGGGATATAGGAACTACACTACAAGAGGCTCACTGGTTTGTCTTGGTCCTGCAGAAAAGGGGCAAACAGGACAGCTGGGCCACTCTCAAGGTGGTTCTCACTGACTCTAAAGTGCCTTGACATGCACTTTGGTCTTCTGCTTGGTGTCAGAGCTGGACACAACAAGCCTTGGTTGCTGAAATGTGTCTGGTACCTGGGATGGTGCTGTGCAGCTCCAGTCAGTCCTGGCAACCCCAAACTTGGAGGGAGGATGGATTTGACCTGTGTGAGCACGACAACCTCTTCCTGGGCAGCTGAGGCATCATTAGTCCCGATAAACAGCAAGACTTTGAACTGGACCTTGCTTTTTTTTTTAATAATATCTTTTTATTGATTTTGACAGGACATCATGCAGTTAACTCAAAGCCTGTTACAATGTGTTGTACATTTTACACTGTCGCGGGTGAATCCCTCTTCCCCACCTACCTCTCACTTCTTTGCTTTTGTGTCTTTAATATTACGGGGAGTCTTCCAACTGATTCATCCTCAGCTGTGTTTCATAGTCCGGGTTCGCACAAAAGTCCCCCTTGGTAACTATTCCACATCTGTTCCCACTTCCTGGGGCATCCCCTGCTTCTATACAGAGTTTTTTCTGCTACCCTGCACCAGTCGAGGTCTCTCTCCCACTTTCGCCAGTTTGGTGTTTCTGGCACTCCCCAGTGTCGAGTGATATTACGCTTTGCAATTATGAGTCCCAATGTTACCCAGATCCTCCCCTTCTCACTACGGTTTGTGGGTTTCCATACATTAAGATGCACCAGCCCGGATCAGGGGTAATTTCTATTTCAGTGACCTCAGACATTTTCTGCAATATGGTGGCCCAGTATTGTTGTATGTGAGGGCAGTCCCATAATGTATGATAATATGTGGCCTCCTTGTTACACCGCCTCCTACAGGTCGAATCTTCTTCTCTACCCATTTTGACCAGGCGGCTGCGTGAGTAGTATATCCTATGAAGTATTATTATTGTATTAGTCTAAATGTACTCGATATGGCCACTTCTTTCGGGGATGACAGAGTCTTGCCATTCGTCATCTTCAAGTTCTCTGATATCTGCCTGCCACCTAGCTCTAAGTTTAGTGAGGGAGTCCGGGGAAATGTCTACTAGATTCTGGTATGTTAGGGATATGATTTCTTATTCATTTGATCTATTAGGATTCTGTCCTCCAGTGTAGAGGACTCTGGGAGATCCGTGCCCTTAGGGATAGCTGCTTGCAGTGCATGCTTTAATTTGTAGACAGCGTAACACTTCTGTATGGGATAGGTTGTATTCTTGTTGGAGCATTTCGAACGATTTTACGACCCCCTCGTCCACCGATCTCCCACATGGGATATACCTATTTGGTACCATTTGTCAAATCCTTGATAGTTGCCCATGGGCCCTAAAGTTTCCGTGTCCCAAAGTGGGGTGTGCTGTGTTATCTTGTTTGCCCATCCCATCTGCTTCTGAACTATATGCCAGAGTTGGACCGTAATTTTGGTTGGGCCCGTCAGGGATGGGTGACGTATAGAGTGCTTTTATATAGCCCCTCTTTCCAAAAACATATTCTGTCCATATAGTATGCCGGCTCCTCGGGTGACTGATATATACACTGATTTATGGCCACCAATTGCGACACCCAGTAGTATGAACGTATGTCGGGCAATGCAATCTCTCCATCATACCATCCCGAACTAATTTTTGGGATGCGATTCTCACTGGCTTTTCTTCCCACAATAACAGTCTTTGTTCACTCTCTATTATTTTGAAGTATTTGGCTGGTACCGTTTGTGGGGTGTACTGTAGGATATAAAAGAATTGGGGGAGTGCCATTATTTTGAAGAGGGCCGCCCTTTCCAGCAGGGAGAGAGGTAACGTCCTCCAGTGACGCACATCTCCTTGTAGGTTCTGAATGAGGGGCACGAGATTAAGGTCATAGAAGAGGTCTGGGTCTGTTATTATGTATATTCCCAGGTAGTGGAAAACCTCTGCAACCTTCTCCGCCCCACAGTACCTGGGAAGTGTTGGGGACTGTCCACACCGTACATAGATGAAGGATTTGGTCCAATTTATGTTATAGCCCTAATATTTTGCGACGTTTGTGAATATATTCAACCCCCTGTGAATTGAATTTTTGGGGGATGCTAAGTATAAGAGGATATCATCCGCGTATAGGGATATTCTTTTTTCCCATTCGTCAGTCCACCGCAACCCTCTAATCAATGGATCTCGCCGGACCAAAGAAGCCAGCGGTTCCAACATTAAGGAAAAAACCAGAGGCAACAAGGGGCAACCCTGCCTTGTTCCCCCTCCTCAAGGGAAATCTGTAAGACTCTGTATTATTAACCATTACTTGTGCTAGGGGAACAGAATAAAGCAGTCTAATCCACGCCATGAAGTTGGGGCCGAACCCCGATTTTTCAAACACTGCAAACATGTATGGCCATTCCATCGTGTCGAAGGCCATACAGGCATCGAGTGACATCACTACAGTGTCCTCTCTTAGTGTATTTGCCCGACCTAGCACTCCATTTAGTCTGCGGAGGTTGAGCACTGTATTTCTTCTTGGCATAAAGCCCGATTGTTCAGGGTGGACCAATTTTGGAATAACTTGGACTAGGCGATCGGCAAGAAATTTAGCAAGGATTTTGGCCTCGGTATTAATTAACTAAATGGGGCTAGAATGCACAATTATCTTTTGGCTTCCCCTCCTTATAAATCACCACTATGGAGGCAGGGCGTTGGTCTTCAGGCAATACCCCTTGGTCCTGACTTTCCAGGTACATGTTTTTCAGGTGGGGGGCTAATGTGGTTGGTGCAAGTTTATATAGTTTAATCGTAAGGCCATTGGGCCAGATGCCTTCCCTGACCTTATGTTTCAGATCACTTTTGCTATCTCTCTGTTATTTCTCCCTCTGTTAAAGTCAAGTCCTCGGCGCTGAGAGCGGGGAGGGAAATGGCTTCCTCTGTTGATGCTCCGGAGGGTGAGTATACCTCACTATAGTATGTTGCGAATGCGTCTGAAATTTTGGGGGGTCTCTATGTCTCTCTCCTTCTCTCGACGCCACTGAGGTGACTAGCATATTAGCTTGCTCGCGCCGGTCTAACCAGGTGAGCAATTTCCCTGTCTTGTCTCCCAGTTCGTGTATCTTGTGTCTTGTTGCCGTGTCATGGTCCTGCCTGCATCTGTGGCCAGTTTGCACTATTCTTTTTGTTTGATTTTTAGAATATTTCTAGTCTTCTCTACATTACTAACAGGGCTCTCTCGATCTGTGGTATCATGCCCTCTAGTTTTTCCATCGCTACTTTTTTCTCTTTCCTGTGTCTCGCTATCAAAGAGATGGCCTGTCCTCTTATTAGGGGCTTATATGCTTCCCATAGTGTTTGTGCGGATTGGACTAAAGCAGTATTTTCTTCAAAATAGTTTTTAGTCTCCTGGTGTAACCTTTTTATTGCCTTAGAGATTTTGAGCCACCCAGCTGGGGTCCCCTTCTGAATAGACCGCCCAAAGCGGCGAGTGATCTGATATTCCCCTTGCCAAGTGACGTATGTCCCTAAACTTCCCCACCAAGTCTGCCAATGTAATTATGTAATCTATTCTAGAGAGACTGTTGTGTGCTCCCGAATGGAACGTATATTGTTGTAATTTAATGTAGGATTATGATTTCGCCACACGTCTGCCAGTCCCATAGCATTCACTATGACTGTGCTGAGAGTACAGTATTGAAGTCTTCCCCCAATCAACAACTCACCCAATCTTCATTTCCAACTGTAAGTCTCCTATATCTTGTAACACTTGTGTGTGCAGTGTTGGGGCGATGGAAACCGACATTACATTTACAGGCCTCCCGCTCCATGTCCCAGATAAAGCCGCATATCTTCCCGAGGCATCCAACCAAGTTTATTCCACTGCCAAGGTAAAGGTCTTCCTTTGCATTATCCTCACTCCTCTGGAACCTGTAGTGAATCCTGCATGCACTATGAATTTGTATCCCCATCGGTCTAGGGGTTTACAGGAGTTTCCGATCAGGTGCGTTTCTTGGAGTAGAACTATATTGGGGAAGTAGCGCTTTATTATATTGGAGCACCATTCCTCTCTTAATTCTATCCCCCAGCCCATTTACATTCCAGGGGAGAAAAGTCTCATTCCCGGGCCATTACTAATTTATATAGCTTCTCTTATGGATTTTAACCTCCCTCTCCCCATTTTGCCCTTAAACGTCATTGTGTCCGGCTCCGGAGATGTGGTGGGTCACCCCTGTCCCTTTTTCTTGTAACTGGATTAACCTGTCCAACACACCGCAATCAATTTTCCGGTCAAACAGAGAGATTTCCAATCAACTAACCGAATATCACTTAATGTTCCACCCCCTTCCTTCCTTTAACAACATCACACTTAA
Source organism: Triturus cristatus (assembly GCF_964204655.1). NCBI lineage: Eukaryota > Metazoa > Chordata > Amphibia > Caudata > Salamandridae > Triturus > Triturus cristatus. The sequence continues at coordinate 723,925,120 of NC_140591.1, forward strand.
ACAGTAAAAAAGAATACCTGCCTCCCTGCACTTCAGGCTTGGAACTGACAATTCCCCAACTATGCAGAGTGCCTGTCGCCCTTTCCCATTCTGCGTCATCGAGGGGGATTTCAGGGCTATTCCCCCGATATCCGCCATACCCCCTTCCTATCGCTGGGGAACTAAATAATTCCATTCCTGACTTATTTAATGTCCCGTCCATTAGACTCTGTTTTGTTTTTTCTCGCTTTTGTAATTTCTGGCACATCTGGAATTTGCTTACTAAGCTGTACTCAAGTCATTTCCTCGGACCCTGTAGATTATCTCTTTTATTCTTTTTCCGTAGTCGGCCGTTTCAGGTGGTTAATTTCGACTGTTCCTTGGGACCCTGTAGCACTTGTCTGTGTCTCTCTCGCTGGTCTTTCTGACTGCAGCCTCCCACCACCCTCCAGCCACTCCCTTGCCAAGTCCAGTGTCTCGAAGAACCATGCTTTGCCTTCTGCCTCAATCCTTAATTTCACAGGGAATATTATGGAATACTTCATTTCATGACTGCACAGTTCCTGCTTGATCTCATTGAAAGACCTTCGCTGTCTCTGGACCCTGACAGTGAAGTCAGGGAAGAAGGTTATCTCGCTATTCTCGATGTAAACAGGCAGGGCTCTCCTTGCTGACTGTAGAATTATGTCTCTGTCTCGAAAGGTAAATATGCGGACCAGGATGGGTCTGGGTGGGGCTCCTGGTTTGGGTCTCCCTCCTAGGACCCAGTGTGCCCTTTCTACCGAAAATAATTTTGAGACGCTCCGTGGTTGCATGTGCATGAGTTTGAGGTCTTCTACAAATCAGTCTGTTGCTTGCCCTTCTGTGCGTTCTGGTACTCCAATCATCCGGATGTTTTTCCGGCGTGATCTTCCCTCGTATTCGTCCAGCTTTGCTTCAAGATCACAACAGGTAGTTTGAAGTTTCTTCACATGTTGCTGTGTAGATTGTGAGTTGGTCTGGAGTCCTGTAACTGTGTCCTCTATCGTTGTTACTTTGTCTCTTGTTTTCCCTAGGTCCGCTCTGAGCAGGGACACTTCATTTGTGACAGGGTCCAATCTTTGCTCCAGGGATGTACGTACTGTCATTATTGCTTTCATTATGTCCTTTAGGGTGGGATCATCAGTTTCCGATTGTATTTGTTCAGGTGGGGAGAGCAAGGGTGCTGTTTCAGCTTTCATAATATGGCTCCGGTTTGTTGTAAATTTGTCGAGTTTAGTTTGGTGTCCACCTTTCGGTCCTCTCCCTCCCATCCTTACTAGTGAGTGAATGGATTTTGTCTGCCTGTTGAGTTTTTCCCCCACTTTCCAAGCTTTCCCTCTAGATTGCGTTCTTTTCCGGTGGGTCTCTTTGGGGTAGCATGATCTCTCTCGGACCTGGGCACGACGTTGGTTTACATGATCCAGCGAAGTCTAGTGCTTTGATTACTTTGTTTATTTACTATGGGCACGAGCGACCTACGTTTGTCTGTGGGTCTGCACGCCCTCGGTTTTCAGCAAGCGTCGGTGGGCACCTCGCTGCTCCCGATACTGTGAGGAGAGTTCCGCTTTGCCCCACTTCTTAGGAGCCCAAAACTGCCTTTGGCAATTTCTTACTTTTGTTTTGGACCTTTAATTGTATATCCTGCCACCAGGATGCTGCTGTTCGTAGCTATACTCCTTGCGGGGGTATATTTTGTGTCACTTCCCCATTCTTACTGCTCGGGTGTGGCTGTTTCAGGTCTTTCTCCCAGTGTGGACCAGATTATTTCTTCCTTAGGCCCCTTATGGATGTTGCTGCCTTTACTGCACCGCGTTCAGGGAGTTTCTCTCCCCCTTCTCTCATGGCCTACTTCTCCTGCCCCCTCACCCCCTCGTTCTTGTCTCCCGGTCGTCGCACCCGGCCGATACCCTGTTTCCCGGACGGTGACAAAGTACCTGTTTCTTGAATCTCTGTAGTGGTTGCGGTTTCCGCTCTGCCGGCTTTCTCGCTCCCACTGTCATTTTGGCGATCGTCCTGCTTCGTTCACCTTAGACTGTTCACCGAGTCGTCCGAGGGTGGGCTGTGTAGGAGGGCGCTTGTGGTTTCTCCTCTTCCCTGGAAGCTGATGTTCCACCATCACTCTTTGGGCTAGTCCCCTGCTTCACCGGTCGCATTGGCCGACACTCAGGATTGGGGAGACGATCTCTCAGTGCAAAGGATTTACTGATTTTGTTTCAGGCACCAACTCCGCTTACTCTGCTGGCTCTGGTTTCCCATTTTCGGAGTAGTTTATTGGATTTTAGGGGGTTTTGGCGAATTTTCTTTTCGGAGCCGCGTTAGTCTGCGGCCATTTTCTTTGGTGCTTAGCCACGCCCACATGGACCTTGCCTCTTGAGTGCCTGCAGTTGCAGGGGAGTAGTTCCTCTACTCCAAGGGAGTTCTCTGCTGATTTGCAAAGCACTGGCACCCCTCTGGGTTTCTTGGAGTCTGCACAGTGGCAGGACGAGTCAGTTTCTCCACGAGGGTCGGTGGCAGCAGGCAGGCCAGCAGGGTTGGCACCAGCAATTTTCTTTGTCCATTTCTTCTTTATGTCCGGGGTGTCACCTAAATACTGTTTTTAGAGGTAGGGTGACTAAACCCTCTGTATGACCACTTCCCGTGGGAAGTGGGCATAACCCTGACCCAGAGGGCCTAATTCCACCACAAACCAGCATGGTGAAATTTCCCTAGTCATGGGCACTTCAGGTAGCCAACCTTAGGGGTGGTACTAGCCTGAGGGTGAACACACCACCTGCTAGCTAATTTTCCCGCCTGTCCAGGTGCCAAATGAGCCCTAAGCAGGGGTTGTATTTAACCTGTCTAAAGGAAGCCAGGGTTGCATATCACAGGCGGTGGTGGCCTTGATATGCTGATTGCCAGTCATCTTGCTTGGAGGAGGTGACAACACCTCCTGCCAGTGCAGCCGAATATTTCTGACCTCCGAGAGCATGGGCTCTCACCTCCAGGGGGTTCAGAAACAAATCTGTAGTAGCAGGCTGGAGAGGACTAGTCAGCCAATATACTGGAGATCTGAAGGCTTTCGGGGAGTACCTCTAAGTTACACTCTGGGTTCATATATTAATAATTCCATCACTGGAATCAGTGTGGGTTTATTAATACGAGGTGTTGTATACCAAACACCATAGGTTTCAGTGAAGCCATTATGTATGGGTAACACGTTTTGGCCTATGCCGTACATACTGTAAGATGGCTTTCCTGTTCACTTGAACTGTCAGTAATTGAACTGGCCAGCACAGGAGCATATCTGCTCATGCAGATATGTCCTCCCATGTAATTTAATCCACCCTTGCCTTAGGGCTGTAAGGCCTGCTGTAGAGGTGCCTTACAAAGATTGCATGCAGTGTTTGGGGACATGGCATGCAAGGTGTGTGTCATGTTGTGTTTGCACTTTTTAGAGTACCTTATCACGCAGCCTGCAGTGGCAGTCTGTATGAGTTTGGTGCTGTGTACCTTAAAGTGGCACAATTAATGCTGCAGTTCTTAGGGACTCTCTTTAGTACCTATGCCATAGGTTCCAGGGGTACCACTTACTAGGGATTACTGAGGTGTTAAAGGCCTTGACGGTTGGAAATCAGTTGATCAGATACCTTCGTTTGGGTAATGAACACTGGCACTGGGGACCTGGTTAGCAGAACCCAGTGCACTCCAGTCAAAGTTGCATCAAATACCAGGCAAAAAGTGGGGAACTACTGCAAGCAAAACACAGTTTCCTCCATGCACCAATCAGGCTTTGCTTCTGAGACCTTTGCTTATCTTCCAGCTAGTGAAGTATTTCCTTTCTTTCCAAGCTAGAGAATCGTTTCACTCTAATTCTCTGGTTTAAGCCTTTTTCTCTTCATGAAATAGGTAGTACAAGGGGAAGCATTTCAGCAGGAAGACTAAACTCACAACACCACTATCTTCAGAGGATAAGAACTCAGTATAACTTCCCAGCAATCAGCCACTCTTCTTGACACCAAATCAGGAGGCGTATTCCACTCCACTGGGGTGAAAGCCTTTTTTTAACTAGACATGCTGGTGTCAAGACTTTTCTCAGTGCAAATGTGGGGCCCATAAATAGCTATCTGATGAATCAAAGTACGCAAATGAGGCTAGACAACAAATCAATAGATTTAAATAACATGAATCACATCGAGCTCGAATCATAAAAGTTAAAATTGTTTACAGGTACAATATCAAATTAGTGTCAATCAATAATCAATACATTAATTTGTTAGTAAGGGGAGAGGATGTGGCCTAACGGCTAGAGCAGTCAACCTTGAGACTGGGTAACCGGGTATGAGTCTCGGCACGGACGCTGAACATTCTGTGATTTTGGGCAAATCACTTAATCTCTCCGTGCCTAACAAAATTAGTCAGTCTGTAACGCAACTGGTGCTCATGTAAAGCACTCTGGTACCTTCGGGTCGAGTTTGCGCTATGTAAACAAACAAACAAAGAATGAAGTTTAAATCCATCAGTCAAATAAGTAAAAGGATGAACTATTAAAAGTTGCCTCAAATGAAAGGTTAAGTAATATCAGTTCTCCCATACAGAAAGTACTCTGCTCTAAGTTGTCTCGAAGGTCGACAAAGCATGTCTGCAAAAGCTCTGTGCTCTCCTTTACCCTCTACTACCTTTAAATCACACAATCCTAACATTTACTGCACATACACCTAATTCCTATAAAACAAACCAATCATATTAAAGTAAGAAGTTACAATCCTGAGCTCATTAGTTTCTCAGGATCCTTCACAATACAACTTCTGTAAGCATCCTTCCAACTTACGATATCTGCAACAAAGCAAGACACATTGGACCAGCCTGTACCTTGCAGGTGTTCTGGCCGAATCAATATGGACATTCTACAGTTACCACGTAAAAGAATACATTTCACATTGAAAAGAAAGGAAGGCATATAATTTGTTAATTGGCATTTCAGCTTCAAGAAATAAAATACACGTCATGAAACAAGATGGCAATCAATCGTTACCCATTTTAAACACAGGCCTACATTTGCTATTATCAATCTAGCAACGAAAAATAGACAATTATTAGCATTTGCACATTTACCTGTTAAGGTCCATTAAATACAAAATCATTAACTGTGGAAAAAAAACATTTGCCATTCACGCATTCTTGGGTCCCAGCATTAATATAGCCATATGCTCTACAGTTTCATGGCAACTTCCATGCACATTGACTCTGCTGCAGTTAATATCCAAAGATCCTTTGGAGTAGTAAAGCTCCTCCTCCTCCTTTTAGAGCAATCAAGCCAGTCACATCCACAGAAATGGGGCAGAGATATTGAACTTAGTTTCCATCTAAAGAGAAAAGGAGGAAAGCTTTGCCCATCTTGGGCTTCCACAGTCAAAATGATTTCCTCCTTATACACAGGTTTACACTACTATGTTAGGTATGGGATAATAGCTGTCCAAAATTATGACTGATGATGATATTGAGATATTATCAGAGCTTTGTTGGGTCTGTGTATCTATAGTGACCCTAGGGATAAAAATGGAAAGAGTGGTATTGTTTGTTGGCAATTTAACTTGCTTTGCCTATTGACGTCTGAAACCATGTTGACGTCTTGTTTTTCTTTGTGCACCTACCCAAGTATTGTCCTGTTGTACTGGACAGTGAATATGCTAAGTTTGTAGAGAGCATAGTATTAATAGTACAAATAATACTAGGGAGAACTTACTTGTATCTTTTTTTGTCAATTGATTTTTATCCTCAACCTTTTCAAAGTTACATCATTATGGCTTGGGCTGGATTGGTGGCAGAAGGGGAGCAGAATTTCTTGTGATCGAATATTTCATAGGTTCAAATGCCTATTTTGAATATCCCCCAACATCAAGGTAGATATTCCAGCCATTGACTGTATTTGCCACATACATTGAGAGCACCACTAAAATTCAACAGTTTAAAAGTGCGTTCTTTAGGAAACTAATGCTGACGTGAGGGCTTCAAACCCTTTTGGAAACTTTCTCTCCTGTTGCTTCCATCTATCATTGTGATGAACACAAGGAGCAGTTTAGACAAAGACTGCAGAGGTTATCCCTGTGCTCTCTCTAATCACTATTTACTACTTGTGTGATCTCATATACTCAGCTTTCCATTGACCAATCTCCTATATGCCTCAAACTAACAGGAGTGCAGTTCTAGATGATTTTGCGATAGATATATCTACAAATGCTGCTGTAAAGTGTACGAAAGTGGAGTATTATGCAGTGAAGCTGGTTAGGCTTCACTATTCAATTACTCACAAGTGTAAGTTACCTTTGTGAATAGCCCCAATAGTCTTTCAAATAAACTTCTACTGTAAAGAGGTAAAGGTATGTGCAGTGTGTTAGTTGTTTGAGCACTTTGTAAAGACAACTACTGTACTTTATCTTCAAGCTTCCCCTAGGGCTCCTTCCATGTCTCCTGTGATAAACTATTTAAGAATTTTGGAAAGGTTGTTTCTTTTCATTGCGCTAAATCCACGTAGGATAACATTGGTTCATTGTATCTAGTAGGTGAATAATGTGATCAGTATTTATTTTGAGGTAGTATTTTTTTAACAGCCCAATGATGAGAACTGCACTAATGTGGTCAACTCTCACAATACCCCATAGATAGGTCATTTGGATTCACACTAGTAAAGCCCTAGCTTAGTCCTGATAGTGTGGCACAGAGCAGTCAGAATTTACTTGGAGAAACACGTGTTATGCATTTCAGAGCACCAACATGGACGATAAGTAATTGACATGACTTGCAAAAAATCCAACACCGATTTATAAAAATAGCGCCAAATGTTTTACCAATTTAGATACCAAAACAAACACAATTGGATAAGTAGAACTGGAGTTATGGATTTTTAAAGGAAAAATAAATCTGTGCAATTCACTACTAAAAACGTTAACATTGCGGTCAATGAAGAAAACTGCAAGTGACAATCGGTCACTTACAGGTTGTGGCCAGTGAAAACCACTGGGGGTTAAGGTGATGCGGGTCCCAGGACTAAGCCACAACCGTGTCAGATCAATTTTAGCTGGCTCGAGAAGCCCGGGTGCAGAGTTGTCCTGGCTATCCTTGGTGCTGCAGCTGGAGCCGCGGGGAGCTGTTTTTACCGTTTGGGCAGTGCTGGTGAGGAAACAGATGCAAAAGGTCAACAACGGGGCCACTGAGGTGGTCGTTTAGAGGTGCTACAAAGTACCCTTGAGTTACAGCGTCGGACAAACCTGGTGAGAGCCGGACTGGCCGCAGTAAGGTAAGTGTGGTAAGGTAAAGTGTCTATAACGCTACCCTCTGTAGGGGCCTCATTAGTTTCCTTGTAGGCCCTTAGCGGCCGTTTCTGGGAGGTGCTTGGCTCCTGAACTTTTAACTTTGCGGCATTAAAAGGCTTGATGCCGGTTTTACTTTTTTATGATTTGACTGTTAATGCATTTTTATTTTAGTTAAATATTTTCGAGTACTCCTGCTGCTCAGGGGAGCCTGTGCTGCATGAAGGGGGCTGCTGGACCCTAGTTTCTATTCTTGTTCTTTTGCCCACTACTATTCTTTTTAATCAAAGTGCCCTAGCTCACTTCTGCTTGGTTCTGCCACTGTCCACGCCCCTTCACCAGGGCCCTCCTAAGGGACTGAGAAGTGTGTCCACGCCGATGGCACGCTAAAGGCAAGCATGTCTCCTCCTGTCCACGGCCAGACTTTGCAATGCGCTAGGATCCCTGGTCCCCTCCCTCCCCATACTTATTCCAGCTCTGACCTATTGTCATTTTAGAACAAACGTGCGTCACCTTATGCCATTTACAAACTTTAGCTAACTGCCTGCAGTTCTGCCTGCCTCAACTGTAATTTTGTACTCAATCCCAACCCACAGCCCAACAAATGAGTAATACCATTACATGTTAGAGCATGCCTAGCCTTCCATTCGGTGCACTCTAACAACTCACTCTCCAGCCTTCTGTCAAATACGAGGTCTCTTATAAAACATAGCAACGAATATGTGAATTTTCTAGGCCTAGAGAGACCAGATGCCTCCTTCCTCACTGAAACCTGGGCAGACTCTGCATCTGACCCTACTTCATTGCAGCCATTCTGGAGGGCTATGAGGTGATCAGAGTCGATAGAGCAAATAAGTAAGAAAGGGGGATAGCAATTGTCTATTGAAATCATTTTAATGTCTCCTTTAAGTCCCTCTCGCTTAGAGCTGTGGGGCACTTATGTTTAACCTAAAGATTAACAACACTCTCACCTTTAATGGCTTCCTGGTCTACTGGCCGCCTGGCTCAAAGGAACTTTTTATGCATCGTTGTTAAATCTTATTGAATCATGTATAGACCTTCCCAATCTCACGATTTTGAGAGATTTTAATTTTCTTTTAGAGCAGGATAAGGATACAAAATATCTCATGGACACCCTGTTGAACTTTGATATGATGCAACTGGTCATATTATCCACGCATCAAGCAAATCACGTGCTTGACTGTATTTTTACTAATGACCCTAACTGACTGGCCAAGAAGGTCATATCTCTGGCCTGGACTGACCATAGGGCTATAATCTTCACTTTAAGAATACTATTAATAAAACACACAACCTGCAAAGTAACCTATACTATAATGCCGCCAACGGAATAAGCTAGATAGTATGGAACTTAATGATTTACTGATGCATTCCCAACCCACATCTGAGAATGATGCCGATCTTGCAGCAGCTAAATTTGCTGGCTGGATTGATACAGCTATCACACAACTAGTTCTGCTACAAACAAGGACAAATCACATGAATCTGCCGTCTGCCGCGTGGTATTGCCAAGATCTCAGGACGTATAGACAGAAGTGCAAATGCCAGGGAGAGCTGAGATGAGCCAACTATAGTCCGGATAAAAAAATAAAATCTAAAACCCTGATCAAAGAATGTAAAAGAAAAATATTTGCAGCTAAGGCCACGTTCTTTATAGAGAAAATCAATACTGCTAAAATCTTATTGAAAGAGTTTTTTAATACAGGTAAAACTCTGTCCAAAATTAGCATTAAAAATTCTATGACCCCAGACTAATTACTATGTAACAAAGTAGCGGATTTCATCCTGTCCATAGCTAACAACATATTTAGGGAGTTCACTGATCAGACAGGAAATACCGAGTCCAAACTGATGACAGTCAAAGCATACCCCCAGATGCCTTTGTAGGATCCCAATTCTTATCTTGGTAACCCCTACTCTTGGACTAGGAAGAGTCTCGGCTGACCCTCCTGAGAGGAACTTTAGGGGCCTTTAGAGAAATCTCTTTTTATCTTTGTTGTTCATCTCTTTCTCCTGCCGAGAGGTTTGAGCACCCTTTTTGTGGTCAATTTCACCATGGGCCTTGGTTCTGACTCCTTTGACAGCTATCCTCCCCACCTCTCTGGGATAAGACAACTTTGAATCCACCAAAGGGTGATGCAATTTCTCTGGTATAATTAGCTAAAATGTGCTCTTACATAATCAAATTATATAGCCCATCATAAGTGTTCACATCATTCCCTTTTATCCAGCCTTCTCGTGTTTGACCGAAGAGTCTACAAAATCCACCCTGTAGGACCTGGGGTCACCGGGCCCTAAAGGCGTAGCGTGACTCGAGCGGTTGGGCACCCGAAGGCTTACGTGTGAAGCAACCATACAGCACACACATCCCCTGAAGCAGAAAGCGCACACAATAATTGACCCCACACAGTAGGTTCGCTTAAAAATCAATCAAGTTTATCTAGTTCAAATGCAATTCATTAGATTCTCACTGGCAGTATCATTATACATTCAAAGGCATTTCATTACCCTTTAAATTGGCAACATCTGACTACAATAAAACGGCAGGTTCAAAAGCATGGCATTATACGTTAAATTTGCAACACCTGACTACAATAAAACGGCAGGTTCAAAAGCATGGCATCATACGTTAAATTGGCAACACCTGACTACAATAAAACGGCAGGTTCAAAAGCATGGCATTATACTTTAAATTGGCAATACCTGAACGCAGTGACCAAGACAAGGTTAAACACCGCACCACAACTAAACGGCACTTCAATTAGCAATTTAATCGCCCTGAAAACCAGGCTCCAGGAACATAGCGCTGCACCTACACATGAATAGCGCTTCAGGGCAGTCCCGCCTAGCGCTTTGCTTAGTGAATCAGGGGCACTTTAGATCTGGCAGTTCCACATGGCGCTCTATCCCGGTCTAGTCAGCGCTTCGAAGGGAAGCGGGGGCCTGGTGGGGAATCTCCCAAGGGGAGGGGCGAACTCGGGGCCTCCTTACGGCCTTCCGCCCGCCTCCCCCAGGGGTTACCTTGGTCTTTGGCCTTCTGTCGGCCCTGGCGACGGGTTCTCTGCTGGGAGGGGGGGGGTCCCTCCTCCTTACGTGCCTCGCGCTACTCAGCGCTTCTGCCCGGCAGGGACCTCACGGCGGGATTCCAGGCCGCCCGGCGATGTCCGGGCCGAGTGCCTCCCTCACGGACTTCTGGAGTGGCACGGGGGACAAAGCGCGGGGCTCCCGGTCGGGTCAGACGTGACCGGGGAGCTCCGCTGGCCTCACCGGGGGTTCTGGGGATCTTCTTGCGGCTGCAGGGGTCCGCGCTCGCAGCCGCCAATGGCAGTGCGGTCTGCGGGGGCGCGGCCCTATCCACCAATGGCGCTGCGGCGGGGGCGGCGTTTGGCAGTCCGCCCCCGTCAGGTGATGCGAGTGCTTGGCCTCAGGCCTACGCGGCCGCGGCGTGATGCCTGGGCCCAACGAGGCCTTCCCGGTGCCGGGGATCGCGATTCTTTGGCTGCGACGGCAGCGGCGGGGCCCCGGGCTTCTCCGCGGGCCCCGGTGATGACAGGGGGGCAGTTTCCCGGCCCTGGGCCGCAGCGGTGAGTGCACTTCGAATCCCCACTCCCGGGGGGGGGGGCAGAAATTAAGGGGTGACTTCGGCGACCAGCGCCTGGTACAGGACGGACTAGGGGGGATCCCAGGCAAGGTCAGGGAGCGCAGGGGTCACAGCGCTAGTACCTGGTTGATCCCCCAGCAGTCCAGCAGGGAGTTTTGAGGAGAAAGTTCCAAGATTAAGTTTCAGCAGGAATTTCAGCAGGCAGTCTCAGCAGTAACTTCTAGCAGTAGTTTCAGCAGTAGTTTCAGCAGTAGTTTCAGCAGTCTTGGTGGCGCAGCTGTCTCTGGCGCCCTTAGGGGTTCTGTTCCTGGGGGTTAGGGATGGAGTTGGTGACTAGTTCCTTTCTAGTCAAGCTTGGCAGATGGCCCCTGGGTTTCCCTATCGCTGGGCTAGATCAGTGGGTAGTACAGGATCCCTCACTCACTTAAAGGGCAGTGCCTAAACCCTGTCACCTTCAGAGGCATAAGTCCCTGCCTAGGCCCTACCGCCTAAAACTCCTGCGTGGGTTCCCCAGGTCTGCTTTACCCCAACTAACTAGAAAAAGTTCCCTCCCTCTGTTAGGTAGCCCTAGGTCAGGTGACCACCTCCTAAGGCGGCAAAAGTAAAACCCCACCCTTCTTCTAGAAGGTTCCAGCACATTCCAGGAGCTTCCCCACTCTAGGTATAGGAAAAAAAAGGCGGGCTGGTGTCGCAACATTGTTGTGGGGTCCCAGCCAGCTCCTGGCAGCTAGGGTGCTACTAGAAAGGCCACTCCGCAGTAGCAGGGGCCTGTGGCAGCCATCTTAGGGGAAGGGAGCACCTGCACCTTAACACTGATTGGCAATGAAAAGGCGCCCGGAGACCTAAGTCCAACACAAAAATGAGGGTGGAAAAAATGAGGCACGATGAAAAATACAGGGGGAGACCACCCTAGGGCTGACAGGTCTAACACGCGTCCCCCCAGCCGAAAGAGGGGAGAGCTACCCAACCTCTAGGGAGTTCTCATCGCTAAGGGGGAAAAACCGGGAGAGACCGTCAGCATTGGCGTGGTCAACTCCGGGCTGATGTTCCACCCGAAAGTCCATCCCCTGTAGGGAAATGGACCACCTCAGCAACTTGGGGTTTTCGCCTCTCATCTGCATGAGCCAGCGAAGGGGGCGGTGGTCCGTCTGAATCAGGAAGTGAGATCCAAAGAGGTATGGCCTCAACTTTTTCAGAGCCCAGACCACCGCTAAGGCTTCCCGCTCGATGGTGCTCCATCGCTGTTCCCGAGGGAGGAGTCTTCTGGAGATGAAGGCCACAGGTTGATCTTGGCCTTCTGTGTTGAGCTGCGAGAGCACCGCACCTATGCCGTGCTCTGAGGCGTCCGTCTGTACAATAAACTCTTTACTGAAATCTGGGGTTGCGAGTACTGGAGCGGTACACATCGCTTGTTTCAGCGTTTCAAATGCCTCCTGGCAAGCAGTGGTCCATATGACCTTGCGAGGTTGTTTCTTGGACGTCAATTCTGTCAAGGGGGCTACGATGGTGCCATATCCCTTGACAAACCGGCGGTAATACCCAGTGAGGCCGAGGAAAGCTCGGACCGCAGTTTGGGTCTTGGGGGGGCTCCCAGGCCATGATGGTCTCTATTTTGGCCTGGAGGGGTTGCACCTTACCTCCGCCCACCAGGTGACCCAGGTACACGACAGATCCCTGTCCAATCTGGCACTTGCTGGCTTTAATGGTTAAGCCAGCGCGTTGCAGCGCCTGCAATACCTCCTGGAGGTGTTGCAGATGGTCCTCCCAGGTGCTACTGAAGACAGCTATGTCATCCAGGTATGCCGCTGAGAAGGACTCCAGGCCAGATAGTACCTGATTCACTAACCGCTGGAATGTGGCCGGAGCATTTTTGAGCCCAAAGGGCATCACTCGGAACTGGTAGTGGCCCTCGGGGGTGGAGAATGCTGTTTTCTCCCTTGCTCCATCGGCCATGGCAATCTGCCAATATCCGGACGTCAGGTCAATGGTGCTGAGGTACCGGGCTGCTCCCAGCCGGTCCACCAGCTCGTCTGCCCGTGGGATGGGGTGAGCATCTGTCTTCGTGACAGAGTTCAACCCCCGGTAGTCCACACAGAACCGAAGTTCTGGCGTCGTACCCGGTGGGGCCGCTTTCGGCACCAACACCACTGGACTAGCCCACGGGCTGCTGGAAGGTTCTATCACCCCCAGCTCCAGCATCTTTGCCACCTCACGCTGGATGCTATCCTTCACTCGGTCAGAGAGCCGGTAAGACTTGTTCTTCACCGGGGGGCTGTTCCCTGTGTCCACATCATGGGTACACAGATGAGTGATTCCAGGCGTGAGGGAGAACAACGAGGCGAACTGTCCCAGGACATGGCGACAGTCCCTCTGTTGCTCTGGGGTCAAGGATGGGGAGAGGACTACACCTTCTACCAAACCATCCTTCTCTTGGACCGCAAGAAGGTCAGGAAGAGCTTCACTCTCTTCCTCCTCGCTCCCATCCGTCACCATGAGGAGAGCAAGCTCCGATCGCTCATGGTGCGGCTTCAGGCGGTTGACGTGGAGCACCCGATGGGGCTGACGGGGGGTCTTCAGGTCAACTACGTAGGTGGTCTGGCCTCGTCGCTCCACAATTTCGTATGGACCAGTCCACCGGTCCTGAAGGGCACAAAGCTCCCCAGGTTCCATGACCCACACCTTCTGTCCAGCGTCCAACTCTACCGTCCGAGCGTTGCGGTCGTACCACTCCTTCATGATGGCCTGGCTAGCCTCTAGATTCTCTGAGGCCGCCTTCCACAGCTTGGCCATCTGGCTGCGGAATGCCAGCATGTAGCTGACAATATCACGGGGAAGCTTCTGCGAAGTCTTCTCCCACCCCTCCTTCACTAGGCTGAGGGGCCCCCTAATGGGATGGCCATAGAGCAGCTCGAAAGGGCTGAACCCGACTCCCTTCTGCGGCACCTCACGGTAGGAGAACAGCAGGCAAGGGAGGAGGACGTCCCACTTACGCCTCAAGCCCTCTGGCAGGCTCCGGATCATTCCTTTCAACGTCTTGTTGAAGCGCTCCACAAGTCCGTTAGTCTGGGGGTGGTAAGGGGTGGAGAACCGATAGGTCACTCCACACTCCTTCCACATGGCCTGCATGTAGGCCGACATGAAATTCGTGCCCCTGTCCGACACCACGACCTTGGGGAATCCCACTCGGGTAAAAATCCCCAACAGTGCCCGCGCCACCACCGGTGCAGTGATGGTCCTCAGAGGAATAGCCTCTGGGTACCTTGTGGCGTGGTCCACCAAAACCAAGATGAACCGGTGTCCAGCTGCGGTCGGAGGGTCCAATGGCCCAACAATATCGATACCGACCCTCTCAAAAGGGGTCCCGACCACGGGGAGCGGTTCCAACGGGACCTTCAACTTAGTCCCAGTCTTGCCACTGGCCTGACAAGACTTGCAGGTCTTACAAAAGGTGTCCGAGGCAATCCTCATCCTGGGCCAATAAAAATGGGGGACTAACCGTGCAAAGGTTTTGTCCTGGCCCAGATGTATCTCGTGCGCTAACTCCAGCAGGAAGGCCCGGTAACATTGGGGGACCACTATGAACCTCGAAGATCCATGTACCGGCACCCTGGGCTCACTGTATAGGAGACCATCCTCCCAATACACATGATAACCTCCCAGTTCCTGACTGGCCACTTGGGCTTCGGCCTGCCGCCGCATGCCTTCAAGAGTGGGGCACGTCCTTTGTGCCTGACAAAACTCCTCCCGGGTAGGTCCTCCTTCCACATGCCAGTCAGCAAGGGTCGGCAAGTCCTCCACAGGAACGACATCTACCTCCGCGGACTCCGGGGGCACCTCTGCGGCCTCCCCATCCATCTCACGGGGCGTGTCCTCCACCACCTTCTTCCTTCCATGTTTGGCTTTGGGTTGGGCCATGATTCCAGGCTCCAACCCAGGGTGAGTTCCATGCCGGGCAGCCATGGACCGCGTGCTTACGCAAGTCCACCCTGGTAACCCCAGCATCTCTGTATGAGCTCGAAATTCTACTTCTCTCCACTCGGTGTGCTCCAGGTCGTTCCCTAGCAAACACCCCACAGGCAAGGCAGGGCTCACCGCAACTCTCAGCAGGCCTTTGACTCCTCCCCACTCAAAGGGAACTTGAGCCACTGGATAGTGACTCACACTGCCGTCAGCCAATACGGCCGGATGGAACTCCTCTGGGATTACTTGCTCTGGGGACACCAGCCGCCTCACGACAGTGGTCATGCTGGCCCCTGTGTCCCTCAGAGCCTCCACCCCCTCCCCGTTAATTCTCACCTTCTGCTGGTATTTAGCAGTATTCGGGGGTAGGGACACTACGGGAACCATCTCTCTATCCCCGAGTGAAACCAGGGCCAGGCCTGTCCACTCCCCTTCCCTATCTAAGGGCAGCTCCACCCCAAGCGCTACACTACTTACCCCGGGGCTCTTCCCGCCCGTTGGGGCTGGGGGTCGCTTGCGACACTTGGGATCTCCCTTGTAGTGTCCAATCTCCCCACATTCGTAGCACCTCACAATCCTTGGCTGCTGACTCCTGTCAGGGTAAGTGGGTTTTGGGGAATTGGACGGGGGTGGGGTTCCTACTCCTTTCCCAAACTTATTTTGGGGGCCTTTTGAGAACTCCACCTTTTTATCTCCCCCCTCTCTCTTCTGGGGGAAACCCTGTCCGCCTTTCGAGCCATCTCCCCCGGGGCCCTTGTGAGACACCCGGGTGCTCACCCAAATATCTGCCTCCTCCGCAAGCTCACGGGGGTCCGTTATCTTGCGGTCCACCAGATGTTGGCGCAGCTCCGGAAAGCACTTATCCAAGAGGTGCTCCCGTAAAAAAAGATCGTACAAGCCCTCGTAATCCTGTGCTTCGCTGCCACGCACCCAACCATCTAGCGCCTTACGGGCGTAATCAAAAAAATCCACCCACGTTTGCGTGGACAGCTTATGGCTGCCACGGAACTTCTGCCGATACCTCTCGGGGTTGAGGCCAAATTTCTTAAGCAGGGCTTCCTTCATGGGGGCATACCTGACCTGATCTGCCTTGGCTAAATACAGAAGGGTGTCCCTGACGTCGGGAGGTATGTAGCGATACAGGCCACCCCCCCAGCTACTCTCAGGTACCCCATGGGCTGTCAAGGCCACCTCGTATGCCTCCAGCCACTTGGCGATGTCATCCCCCCTCGTGTAACTGGCAATCACGTCTTTGGGCAAATAGAATTTTGACTCCTGGGGAGTCTTTGGTACGCTGCCACCATTGTCCCTATTGGACGCATTCAACTGGAGAGCGCGCAGCTCCAACTCTTTAAGCTGAAGCTCGTGCGCCAGCTTCTTTTCTTCCATTGCCCATCTCTTGTTTTCTCTTTCCTGCTCTAACTTGGCTAGCTCCCACTTCAACTGCCTCTCCTCCCTCCTGTCCTCATATTCCTCTGGAGACGCGCTTCTCCTGGACCCTGCCCTACTGCTGGCCCCAGAACGTCTCCCTGGTGGCCCCTTTTCGGACACATCCCCATTGATCAGGTCTAGTACCTCCTGCGCGCTCTCCTCCTGAGGGGCATCCTGCGCCTCCTGTCCCTCATCCCCTCTTCCCTCTGGGTGGGCTTCTACCCATGCCCTTAAGGCGGTGCGGAGTTCCGGTCCTTTGACCTTCCGCACCCCAGGCACCCCCATCTCCTGCCCGAATTCCCTCAGTTGCCTCACAGTGTACCCCTCGAGGTCAGCTAACCGGAACTCCATCGTGACAGGCGGGGACCTAGATACTAAGGAAGAAGAGGAAAAAAAAAATCCTAGGATGTGGGGGACAGTTTCCGGCTACTGGGATTCTACACCCTCAGTCTGGAAAGTGGAATTCACTCCATGCAGTAATCAACAGTTGAAGAGCCTAACCACAAAAGGCGTCTAATTGCGGCGCCCTCCGCTTCACTGGAGGGTGCTGTATGGTCACAGGTCCTTATCCCACCGCTCGCCAACAATGTAGGACCTGGGGTCACCGGGCCCTAAAGGCGTAGCGTGACTCGAGCGGTTGGGCACCCGAAGGCTTACGTGTGAAGCAACCATACAGCACACACATCCCCTAAAGCAGAAAGCGCACACAATAATTGACCCCACACAGTAGGTTCGCTTAAAAATCAATCAAGTTTATCTAGTTCAAATGCAATTCATTAGATTCTCACTGGCAGTATCATTATACATTCAAAGGCATTTCATTACCCTTTAAATTGGCAACATCTGACTACAATAAAACGGCAGGTTCAAAAGCATGGCATTATACGTTAAATTTGCAACACCTGACTACAATAAAACGGCAGGTTCAAAAGCATGGCATCATACGTTAAATTGGCAACACCTGACTACAATAAAACGGCAGGTTCAAAAGCATGGCATTATACTTTAAATTGGCAATACCTGAACGCAGTGACCAAGACAAGGTTAAACACCGCACCGCAACTAAACGGCACTTCAATTAGCAATTTATTCGCCCTGAAAACCAGGCTCCAGGAACATAGCGCTGCACCTACACATGAATAGCGCTTCAGGGCAGTCCCGCCTAGCGCTTTGCTTAGTGAATCAGGGGCACTTTAGATCTGGCAGTTCCACATGGCGCTCTATCCCGGTCTAGTCAGCGCTTCGAAGGGAAGCGGGGGCCTGGTGGGGAATCTCCCAAGGGGAGGGGCGAACTCGGGGCCTCCTTACGGCCTTCCGCCCGCCTCCCCCAGGGGTTACCTTGGTCTTTGGCCTTCTGTCGGCCCTGGCGACGGGTTCTCTGCTGGGAGGGGGGGGGTCCCTCCTCCTTACGTGCCTCGCGCTACTCAGCGCTTCTGCCCGGCAGGGACCTCACGGCGGGATTCCAGGCCGCCCGGCGATGTCCGGGCCGAGTGCCTCCCTCACGGACTTCTGGAGTGGCACGGGGGACAAAGCGCGGGGCTCCCGGTCGGGTCAGACGTGACCGGGGAGCTCCGCTGGCCTCACCGGGGGTTCTGGGGATCTTCTTGCGGCTGCAGGGGTCCGCGCTCGCAGCCGCCAATGGCAGTGCGGTCTGCGGGGGCGCGGCCCTATCCACCAATGGCGCTGCGGCGGGGGCGGCGTTTGGCAGTCCGCCCCCGTCAGGTGATGCGAGTGCTTGGCCTCAGGCCTACGCGGCCGCGGCGTGATGCCTGGGCCCAACGAGGCCTTCCCGGTGCCGGGGATCGCGATTCTTTGGCTGCGACGGCAGCGGCGGGGCCCCGGGCTTCTCCGCGGGCCCCGGTGATGACAGGGGGGCAGTTTCCCGGCCCTGGGCCGCAGCGGTGAGTGCACTTCGAATCCCCACTCCCGGGGGGGGGGGGCAGAAATTAAGGGGTGACTTCGGCGACCAGCGCCTGGTACAGGACGGACTAGGGGGGATCCCAGGCAAGGTCAGGGAGCGCAGGGGTCACAGCGCTAGTACCTGGTTGATCCCACAGCAGTCCAGCAGGGAGTTTTGAGGAGAAAGTTCCAAGATTAAGTTTCAGCAGGAATTTCAGCAGGCAGTCTCAGCAGTAACTTCTAGCAGTAGTTTCAGCAGTAGTTTCAGCAGTAGTTTCAGCAGTCTTGGTGGCGCAGCTGTCTCTGGCGCCCTTAGGGGTTCTGTTCCTGGGGGTTAGGGATGGAGTTGGTGACTAGTTCCTTTCTAGTCAAGCTTGGCAGATGGCCCCTGGGTTTCCCTATCGCTGGGCTAGATCAGTGGGTAGTACAGGATCCCTCACTCACTTAAAGGGCAGTGCCTAAACCCTGTCACCTTCAGAGGCATAAGTCCCTGCCTAGGCCCTACCGCCTAAAACTCCTGCGTGGGTTCCCCAGGTCTGCTTTACCCCAACTAACTAGAAAAAGTTCCCTCCCTCTGTTAGGTAGCCCTAGGTCAGGTGACCACCTCCTAAGGCGGCAAAAGTAAAACCCCACCCTTCTTCTAGAAGGTTCCAGCACATTCCAGGAGCTTCCCCACTCTAGGTATAGGAAAAAAAAGGCGGGCTGGTGTCGCAACATTGTTGTGGGGTCCCAGCCAGCTCCTGGCAGCTAGGGAGCTACTAGAAAGGCCACTCCGCAGTAGCTGGGGCCTGTGGCAGCCATCTTAGGGGAAGGGAGCACCTGCACCTTAACACTGATTGGCAATGAAAAGGCGCCCGGAGACCTAAGTCCAACACAAAAATGAGGGTGGAAAAAATGAGGCACGATGAAAAATACAGGGGGAGACCACCCTAGGGCTGACAGGTCTAACACACCCATGTCTGGTTTTCAATCAATCGAGTTTCTTGTAAAGTGTGACTACTCACCTGTTAGGGTTGAAGGTGCTTTTGGGTTTGACTATTATGGGTGTCCCAAAACTTTACTTTGTAGTCTTATGCAGTGAGTCCAAATATTTCTATCATGGTCTTCTTCATATGCTGATAGGGCACATCCTCATTATGGGTCAGAAGTCTATCCTTGTTCTTGACTGAGAACAACTGCCATAATGGAGAGCCCCAGTGCTGGGACCTGTCCTTCTCATTTTGCAGACCCTCTCAAAGGCTGCAAACCATTTATCAGTGTCATCGCCACTAAACATTGGGACAGTCCCTTTGGGCATCTTCAGGTCAAAGGTTTCCTCTTTTTTCCTAGGAACATTGCTGCCACCATTATCTGTTGTCCTTAAGCCCATTGTGACCCTTCTTTCTTCCAGGGCTAGTCTCCTTTCCTCAAGCTCAATCTCTTTTTTCTCTTTGAGTAAGAGGAGATCAAGCTCGTCCTCAAGGTTTCTTACCACCATACCAGTAGGGGGTTTGTTAGACTGACTTTGGTTACTTTCTGCTTGTGATGGGGTTAAGGGAAAGGGTGGAGACTTGTACTCTTCACCTTCTTCCCCATTATTATAAATTTGGGCTAAGGCATCCTCCTCACCCACTTCAGGGACTTCTTCTGGGAAATGGCCCTCCTTCTCTAGTTTCTCTTTTTTATAGGAGCTGAGGGCCTTTTCGAGGTCCTACTTTTTGGCAGTTGATCTATAGCCAATGATCCAAGCTTTGCACAAAACTCTTAAATCACTGATCTTCAGAGCTGTAATGGCTGAAAAGTTGAGATGCTGACTGGCCTCCATTGTGCACTACCTTTAAATTGAAAGTTGGGACCTTATTAAAACGTTTTTGTTTAATTTAAAACTTTTGCCCAACTTTCGAAGTTTTTTTTTTTACTTTACTTTTGGAATGGGGGTCTACACAGGACCCTGAAATTCCAATTTAAATTCTTTCAAAAACATTTGAAAAAATAATTTGGGTCTAATGTCAATAGTGGATTTCTCATGCAAAGTCACTTATGAACAAGTGGGACTGTGAAATACAAGTTCTGGATCCCCACGCTGTAACACCAATGTATGAAAGTAGAGTATTATGCAGTGAGGCTGGTTAGGCTTCACTATGCAATCCTCCCACAATACCCAAAAGATAGGTCTTTTGGATTCACACTAGTAAATTTCTAGCTCAGCCCTGGTAGTGTGGCACAGAGCAGACAGGCTTTACTTAGAGGAACATGTTAAGCATTTCAGAGTGCCAACATGGACGGTAAGTAATTGACACGGCTTGTAGAAATCCTACACCAATTTATGAAAATAGAGCAGAATTTTATATAAATGTAGACACCAAAACAAATACAATCCGAGTATAACCGGAGTTATGGATTTTTTAAGGAAAAATAAATCGGTGCAGTTACCTACAGCAACACTTTAATGTGTGGTCAATGGAGAAAACGACAAGTGACAATCGGTCACTTGCAGGTTGAGCCTAGTGGAAACCACTGAGGGTTAAGTTGATGTGGCTCCCAGTACCAAGCCACGACAGTCAGTTCAATTTTACCTGGCTCGAAAAGCACAGGTGCAGAGTTGTCCTGGCTGTCCTTGGGCTGAAGTGATAGCTGCGGGGGAGCTGGTTTTACCCCTTGGACGGTGCTGGTGAGGAAACAGATGCAAAAGGTTGACAACTGGGCCACTGAAGTGGTTGGCTGAAGGTGTTGCGAAGTTACCTTGAGTTACAGCATCAAGCAAGGATTGAGATAGCCGGACTGGCCACCAATAGTCAGTGAGAAGATATTTTGACGTCTGGGGGAAGATGGTAGCCACCTGAAACTTGCTGAAAGTCAGGGCTACATTTCCCATGATGCACTGGACCATCTACTTTTGGGCGATCCCTCGGAGGGATTCTTTGGTTCCTGGACCTTGCTTTTACCTGTTGACTGCAGAGGACTAGTGCCATTAGTCCAAGGGAGTTCTGGAACTGCCTTTGGCACTCAAAGGGGTTCCTCTGTTTGGTAGAACCAGTCTTTGGTCCAGGGCAAGTGGTAGTCGTGCAGTTGCAGGGTGGTTGCCACAGATGCAGAGCATTGCACCTTCGCTTTGTGCAGATCCTGATGTTGCAGACTCTGGCTTCTATTTTTTCCTTTGTTGAAAGTCTAATCAGATCTGAGGTTCTGGTTTCAGGGATGCCCCTTAATTCCTAGATTTAGGGGCATTAGGGGTGTAGGTGCAAGTAGCCTATGGGCTACTAGCCCCAGCGGCTAATCCGCCCCTGAGGTGACCACACCCAGGGATGTGTCACTTTTGCTACCACAACCCTTTATTCTGCCACTTTTAAAAATGGCAGAAACCTTCATAGGCTATACAGACCAGGTAGCCCACCATAGGGGCGTGACTAGCTTTCTGGGGATGTACACCTCCTGACTATCTTATTTTCCCACCTGTCTGGGTGCAGATGTGCCTGGGGGCAGGGGAAGGACTGTATCCTCCTTTAGGAGGCAGCCTACTTGCATATCAGAGGTGATGCATGCTTTGAAGCTCACCTCCTTGATGTACCACTTCACTAGCCATCCTGTCAGGGAAGGAGGTGTCAGCTCCTTGCCAGGTAGGCCTTTGTTTTTGACCCCTTGGAGTGTTCACACCTCCTGGCAGGGGGTCAGATTCCTGTCTTGGTGGTGGCAGCTGCAGGCTGCCAGCCCAGACAAAGGAAAGGCCTGGGCAACCTCTAAGGTACTCAAAATAAATCAGAAGGGGAAGAAAGAAGGAGGTAAGAGGTTCACTCGACTTCCTATTATATACTAAAAAATCAAAGGGTAGTGAACCACACAGTTCTAGAAGCTTGAGTCTCTCTAAAAACATTTGGAAACCATCACCCACTACTTTCCATCAGTGTTGTATATGATATCACTGATGTACACGTAGCGGATCGTTTCATCATCAGGTCTTACCAACACCAGGAGGAAAAGTGTCTGGATACAGAAATACGGTGGGAACTGCAACAGTGAGTTAAAACTACCTCATATTCCAAAAGGAATAGCACTTTAATAAAACAGGAATTTGGGGGAGGGGCGGGGGGGTGTAAGGTTAAAAACAGTTTGAAGTGTTGGTGACGTATTATTAATCCTTCTCATCCTATAAATTGGTCTACATGTTTGTCACTGTGCTCCTAAGTAGATCGTAGGGCTTTCTTCAGGCCCTATAGTAATCCGATTCCGGAGTTTGCAGATAGGACAATTCCTTTCGGGAATCTGTTTTTCCTTGATAGTAAGTACACTTACGTACATATTCTGAGCAATGTGTTAGGCCATTCCCTTGATGCAGGACTGGTATTGCCCAATAGGACACGGGGAGGAGGCCTGTTACCTAAAACTGAAGCATCTTAGTGCATCTGACCCGTGCTCTGCTGGTGGCGTCCTCCCCCTCCTGAATTCGGAGCTTTTAATTGCCAAGAATAAGTAAGTGTACTTATTATCAAGGAAAACAATGTAGTCTCTATGGAGTTACATACCATTTATGCATTTTTTTTTTGCTGGTTCCTGTTGGAGAATGATTCAAATTGTTTTTGGTATGTCCCTCCCCTAATTCCTCTTCCCAACGGGCAGAGGAATTGTGCTGTGAGACTGTTTTAGATTCTTGGAGGATGCAATATGTTCTAGAAACTAGACCCTTCATGCCTGTTAGTTACAAACCAGTTTTTCAAAGTTTGAGAATGGTCTCGTAGCTGCTGTAGCGTGTCAGTTGATTGTGGGGCCTAGTGTCTAAGTTGACAATATTGTATTTGAGACGACTCCCTTACGTTGAAGTCCTGCTTGCATTGTTTTGATAGTTTCTGCATGAAAAAGGTCTCTATAAGTCCGGCATTCTCCCTCTGTCCATTCCGGTAATGACATGGGGTCCTTGGATAGCATGAATTTGGAAAAAAATGCTATGGATGTATTCAGAGAGGGGAAGATGGTAGACGTTTTCTAGTGGCCACATGATCCCAGATACTCAAGTACTGTTTTGGTTGAACTAGCTATGAGCTTTTTCGGCAGGCCAGGTCTGTCTCCACCTATAGGATTGAGGGTTTGAGATTTTGTATAGTCTTCTCATAAAAGGCCTCTTTTATAATTACCATGACCGCAGTAAAGATTTATTGAGTTACACACAGTCTAGTGAGTCATTTACAGTTTTTCAAAGGTACAAAACTGCATACAGGTTACTCTGAAAATTTGCCTGAGGTAATTTCAATAAATCAGATTGTTCCCTTGCAATTTCCTTTTGATCTCCATTGTATTTTAAAACAAGTTTGGAGTACTCTGGAGTTGAAAAGAGCATTAAAACGTTATATCGTCCTCACTAAGGGCCTAATTATGACTACGTCACAGTGGCGGTTCAACAACTTTTACAACTGCGGCGGTCAGACCGTCGCAACCATCTGGGATCCGCAATCCCCGGCCGGGGCACGGCGGTCTTGAGGCGGCCATATACTTGGTTGTGCCACTGTTTTCTCAATGCCAGCAGTTTCATGGTGGTAAGCCCGCCATAAAAATGCTTGTGGTGACAAAACTAGGGGCCCAACAGGGCCCCATGTAGCCTCCGTGCATGCTGTCTGTATGCACCCGCAGTTCCAGTACTGTATGGATGTTACAGTCCATGCTGTGCTGGAACGCGCTGTGGCTGGACAACGGTGCTGCCTTTTTAAGGCTCCCCTATGAGCCTTTGAAAGGCAGCGCCGTGGGCCAGCTGCCGCAGGACTGCCTGCCCGATTTCAGCTCCTAATCCGGCAGGCGGTGTGTGCACGGCTTTGATGGTCCTGGAGCGGAGCGGTGGCGTGGCACCCCGCTCCGGAACCGCCAAAGTTAGGCCCCTAGAAGCCTAGGCAGCCTCAATAGTGGCTCAGCTCAATTAGTTCTGACAGTCAAGTTCAGCCACTGTTTCAGCGATACCTAGTTTGATATATCTGACCATGCGTTAAATTATTTTAATAAAAATATAAAACATATCTACAAAAATGATTGGATCACCTTTCATAACAGGGCAAATGTCCACTACACTCCTATCCACTTGAAGTAGTTTTCAAAATTGACAGTCCAAAGAGAAGTTCTTACATTTTGGAGACATTTTTCTTGTTTCAGTTGTGAGAATCGGTGAGTTTGAAGGCCTATGTTGCCAATGTAGTGGTATTGATGCCATCTTTCAAGATAAATGTTGGGGAATCAGAAGTTAGACATAAACAGTGCTGTTTTGATATATTTCTTAAATTTATATTTGATCAACCCTGCCTTCAAGTTGATATTAAATGTCATTTATGGCATGCAGAAGTGAACAGTGCTATTTTGAGTCTAGATACAGTACTTTGATTTGCAGGAGATTAAATACAAGTGAATTATTGAAAGTTCAAATTATATTTTGGGTTGATGCCACATCCCTTACAAGTTAGACAGTTATGCCCATTACACTTATTTTGGCTATCCATTATTTCTTAATGGTTCCACCTGTTTATTTATGGATTTGGTATGTGTGTTAAAATTGTTTTTGATTAGGTTTCATATTTATTTTTTATATAGTTTCCAGTTCTTATCACAAGAAGTTGCAATATTTATGGACCACATCAGTTTCCAGCAAAAGTAAGTGACGTGTACCTTGTTTTTCAAAATTACGCTATTTGTCTTACTGCTTCAGAAGAGGCAAAGGATTTCGGATATTAATTACAATACAGCCACACTACACCTCTACATTACCCTCTGCCAACTGACTGACATAAAATGTTCAGTGGCTAGTAAATTAAAGTAATTCTTTTAACAGATAGCGCAATACATACTTAGTGTGTCAACACATGCACCATTTCTAAAGTAAATGTCTTTGAGTTTGCTTAAATTAATTAAAGCTCAATCTGTTGTTAGTGTACCACGTTTAGGAAGATTCAGTGACATCTCAGCTTGAAAGCCAAGTAGGACAATCTGTGCTTGGTCTTCTCCTGTTGTGGTTTTGTCTATAGCATCCCAGAGAATCTGCTTCAAAGGCCATTGATCTAGTTTCACCCTCTGTGCAGGTCCCAATTGGAAATCTCACATTGGTGACTTTTTGCCGATTTTTATTTAATATATGGGTGCTTGTCTCTGCTTTACCATCCCTTGTGTCGTTTTCCTGTCCTGATGCATGGTAGTTTCATATGTTGCCTCTAGTTAACAGGCCATACTAGTCATCTTGTCATTGGGGTGTTACCAAAGTTTATGCGTTGGTAATTTAGGATATATCCAAATTAAATGGCAGCAAAACATAGAGTATGGTACTGTGTTCAAAATGTTTGCAAGAGAAGCAATATGTCTCTTTTCTTCCTAGTCCGTCTGTTGTTGAAGGTTCCTTTCAAAAGTGGTATAAATATATATATGGATGTTTTTGAATGCTCACCTCTGCCTGAATCCTCAGGTAAAGTCCATTGTCAGGGCCACATATTTTTTACCAAGAAGAAACTGCATATACAGATTACTCTGCTAACTAAGAATTATTCAGCTCTGGTAGGAACTGGTGGAACAATTTCATCTTCATCCTGCAAGATGGCCTCATTATAGAGATCCTAATTTTTTTAATGTGCTCCTAGACCTACCTCAGAGGGTGCCATGACAAGTCCTTCGCCATTCATGTATCTATTTTGGTTTCTCTGTAGATCTTTATTGGTTTTACTTGTACGCCGTAATTGCAGTTACCTTTACAGTTTATGCATACAATAATTTTTACTCAGTATGTAATTACAGTCTTTTCCTGATTGAAAGGGGAAAAACAATTGACATCTTCTTCAGTCCCTACTACCTGAGAGTATAATTACTGTATCCATCTTTGACAGCCGAATCTAGCAGAAGTACTCAAATCAGTAAAACAAGAAACGAATACAATTGAGGTATCTTACATTGATACAAGCCAAAATACTGTTGCAACGTAACACATTTACATTTATATAAAAATATATACACATACCCTGCCCAGTACAGCAGTTTTCTGTTGATTAGGTGAGAGGGCTGTCGCCCTAGTGTCATACAGTCACATACATGGCCTGGTCAGGAGCACCCCTCAGTCCCGAACTTCAATTCCCAATTGCAGACAACCCACTAGCAACATACTCCCACTCTATTCTCACGGGGATTTCCATCTGGTTTGGCTTCCAGTTCCTCCAGGAAGACATCACAATTCCAACACCTCGGCCCCCCCTTCCTGTCCCACATGGATGTAACCTGTGTCCACTTTTTGAAGTCCCCCTGCTGCTCCAAGACTCCTGGGGTGGCCACAGATGTCCATGCCATGGCTTTTCACCGTTATGCTAACACCATAGCCAACCCCACAATCCACATGCATTTACTCAGTCTGGGACCTCAGATACAATAGAATGTGGGCCGAGTCCCACAGTAATATACCTCAGATACACACCCCAACACCCTGTCCCAAAACAGTGAGCTCTCTGGACATTGTAAAGCCATGTGATAAGTCTGTCACCTTTTTGTGCACCTATTGCAGCCAGTTGAGACTCCTGGATACATACACCTTATCCGTTTAAGAGGTTAATTCGGTGTGGTGTAAATAATTAAATTGGGTGTATTGCATCCTAGCTTTTTTAGAAATCAGCTTCATTGCTTCCTCGGATAGCTCTTGGTCCAGTTGGCCTGCCACCATTCCTTAAGGACCACCAGTTTTGTGCCAGGTTGTTGGTTTAATGTCATGTACAGGCAAGAGATGGCCTTCTTGTTTTTCCCGTGAGTCAAGAGAGTGCTCAACAACAGAGACACAATAGGAACCTCATGTGCAGAGCCTGACACTTGAAACATAATTTGCTTCAATGCTGAATGTAGAAGCAAGTTCCTAGGACCAAGCTTGTAAACCTCCATCAGATTATCAAAAAGCTTACGTTTCCCATTGTCAAACATGTCACATCAGGTCACAAGATGTGCCTCCGCCCAGGTGCATACATGTTGTAGCTCCCTTAAAGCCACACACTCGTCCAGCGACCATAGAGCTAATTCAGGCGCATAAAGGGACGATTTGGATCTCTTTAAGAGGATAGTCCTCCAGCACCAATGGACAACTCTCATATTACCAGTTGACTTCTGTTGTTCGACTTTCATTCCACTATTTTGGTCCACCCAGTGCCATTAACACGAAATTTTGCTCTGGGCTAGGGGCATCACCCTCCCTCCAGATTTTAGGAGCCACACCAGCAATACCCCTGCCTCGTTTCCCTGTGTTGTTACTGTGTCACATATTGTTAATAATGGAATCTACCAAGCTTATGAAGCACTTTTTTTGTATTCCAGTGTGTGCCCCACGTGCTTCTTCATCTGATACACAGGCTATTTCCTACAATTTGATGCGGTCCTCCTTTGCTTTCAAATTTGACAATAGGGTCCTTTTGATACAGTGAATCGTCTTAATGCCACTGTAAATGCCTCCCACTCTATAGTCATGTTGGTGGCTGTGGCACAGTTTTAAGTAAAGTAGTGTTCAATGGATTCCCGTACAGTTTTATGAAAACCAGGATCCCACAACACCTCGGACGGGAGGCTCAACATGAGAATTTCCAGACGCGGCCTACCCCATGCAATGGTCAGCTTGAGAGGGCTGTGATTCAAGAGCACGCTTCCCAAATACTTTGCATCTGCTACCCTCACAACAGTCAACGTTACAAAAACCAAGATCAATTCTGGTATGCAATTCGTGTAACTAAGAGAAAAAAGAATATTCTTTGGTTTCAGAAAGCAGCGACGTCCACACATCGAGTACCTGGTTGTTCATCGCCCATTGTCGCAGAGAGCGGGTAGCTGTAATTGACTGGGCCCCCTGACTGGGGCATGGATCTATCCCAGTTAAAGTCCCCACACCTGATCAATTGCATCAGTGTGAGTCACAGAAAGTCTAGGTATTGGGGTAGCAAGAGATGGAGATATATATATATATATATATATATATAAGTGCATGTGTGTCAATGATTAAGGTTCATGTATACTCAAGAAATAGTATCTGTCCTAGGCGTTAATCCTATCCTCCCTTATGTGTTGTGTAAGTAATGTAGTTTCGAGTGTACATATGCACACCTGCAAAATATACGTAAACTGCCTAAATGAAAAAATAAACAAATTCCCACTCTTTGGCTAAGATTCTCGAGATCTCTCATCCAAACACACAACATTAAAAACTTGTGTCACAGTCTGGAGCTGCACGGCGTTGCAACCCTTTTGGCGCAGAATTCGATCTTGCCTTAATGAGGTGCTTTTGTGGGAGCTCCCCCTTGACCCGCTCCTTTTCCTCCTACATAGCACAGACAACATTGGGGGTAACAAATACAAGCAGCATTTACTGTTTCTGACCCTTACTATCGCCAAAAGGGACATTGCACAATTATGGAAGGTGACATCTCCCCCAACCCTGGGCAAATGGAAGTCCGAACTTGACAGATGTATGGGGGCCGAGATTGCAGTATTTCTAGCACGGGATGCCCTGCAAAACATCTGAAAATATAGACTAGATGGGCGTCCTACCAAGAAATCGAGCTCCCCCCCTGCCACCCACAGACCCCTGAGAGATGCCCCACATGCCAGAGTGCTCCCTGATTGGTCTTATCCGCACTGTCTATCACCAGATCCCGCTCCAAATATGTTATGTATCTCTGTCTTGAGCTCGAGAACTGTCTGCAGTTTGTTTTATTTGTATTACCCGCATGTTTGGCTAGTATTGAACATTGGTAAAAATCTTGGTACTTTCGTGATGACGATCCTTTTTCTCCCACAGGCCATTGTAGGGCTGTTTCCAGATTTTTCAACAAAACCCTAATAAAATTTGTTGTTAAAAAAAAAAAAAAAAAAAAAAAAAACTTGTGTAACCAAACCTGTCCTATCAGAAAATGGGGTATTGTATCATAAAACAAGAGTCCTCTCCTGTATTTAGGTGCACCCAACCCTGCCCTGATTCTCTTGCGTCACGACCCGGTACCGGTACATACTGTGAGCCTATATCATTTCCATCTACAGCTGATTACACCAAGGCATACGCACAAATGTTCAGCAGTCATTGGTGTGAGGTACAAACCTGCCTGCAAGTCCTGTAGGACGTCTCCAACCATACTGTCGGCCAGTCGGTCCGATGCCTCCAAGTCCGTCTCGGAGAACACCAAACCTGCCTTGTGATGCTGAACCACCTCTTCCACTTACAAGTTCTCTCTCTGGCTGCCTGTTCCTTGGTGAGTTTGCCACAGATTTTTTGGTTGTTGCAATATCTATTCTTGACCGTTGAACATCCGTCCGTGCAGTCCAGGGCATTGGAAGAGGTGCCTCACCCTCTACTAGAGCTATAGCCTGGCCTAAGTCAGAGTCAAAAATAGTCTCCACCTCCATCACCTTGAGTCTGAATGGGAACATAAGGATATAATGTACGTCCTGTTGCCGGAGTCTTTTTCATCTCAAGTAAGTATTCCCTTTTGCGTTTGACTTCATCCTTATAGTCTGGGAAAATAGCTTTGCTGTTCTCGAGGGTCTAGCAACCTGCAATATATGGTCTGTATCATAATTGTACGTTCTTGCCACTGCTGACTTGGGAGGCACTCTGGGGGTGAGTATCTTGCCCAGAACCCTGTTTGCCTGTTCCGTAGAAAAAAAGGTGAGATTTTACCACCCAGCACTGTGTAAACTGCTCCTTAATCTCCTCACATGTCAGAAAGTTGGCATTTGAAACAAGTCACCTGTCATGATTGTATGGTCATACCTTTTGACCTTTCGATTTAGCCATGTCACATGAGGTGCCCCAAAAGCAAGGTAGACCCCTAAATGCCTCTTGCTCCACACACTGTTACCTTCAATCTCTTCAGGTGGATTGATTTCCATTAGAACGGTGTTTCTCGGTTAAAGTAAGCAAGGGATTAATTTACAGTAGTAAATTTGCACAGCCAGTGCATTTCCTCAATTAGCACTGTAATGGATCTTGTACTTTTCTCAATCCAGTCCACTACATACTGAGGTACTGCAGATAGGTTCTGTAGCACTGCTAATAGTGTCCTACTTTTGTAGTTTATTCAAACTATTGCTGTGTGCTTTATCCAGCCTTGGTATCTTATTAGCTCTCAGTATTTTCTCTTTAAGTCTACAGTTGGAGGAAATGGTTTGGGTGTCAAGTTTGTAATGTTTACAGTCTGCTACTACTAGACCATTCTTCGCTTACCTATAACACCTCCCGCTTTATGCAGATGTGGAAATCAGCCCACACCAACTTGGTCAGCAGACCATCCAGTCCTTTAAATATTTCTTTGTAGTGCACGTGCAGCAGTAGAGTAAGATCCGATTCCACCAGAGCCATGCACCCTGTCATTAATTCTGGTAGCGTGGTGAACAGTTCCTCTGCATCCTCTAGATCTTGTATAGCACATTAGGTGTTCAGCTCATGAGATCTTTTCATGTGTGACATATCTCCACTAGTAGCTATTTATACAGGTTCGTATGCCGCCACAGAGAAAGGGCTGGTGTTTGCTCGATGTTTAAAATTCACAGAATTTCATGGCAGAACCATACAGATTAAAAGGGCCATCCAGTGAAGAGAAAAAAAAACTGTTCTCCTTACCCAGTCTTGCATCACTCACAACGACTAACATTAACAATTCTAAAATTATGCTTTGTTTGACTTCTACTGGGGTTTTGATGCATATTTGTAGTATCATTCACTACACTGGACTTCTAATGCCAATTTTGTTACGGCCACGTACTGCGGCCAATTGGTCCATCTCCATAAAGAGAGTGTATTGAGGTTCTCTGAGAAACAGTGACATGTAGAGGTACAGTGGCACAACATGTTCATGATTACCCACAAGTATGCAGTGTCACTTCCTACTCAGCCCACCTTTAGATCCACCACCAAGCCAAACAATGGTGAGAGTGGGCAGATCTGACTCTGGCCAAAGGATTAGTATAAAGCAGTTTAATTCAGCATAAAATCTTTGTTCTAATCTCTTTAAATTCTTGGTCTTGTAACACGATGCCATTAAACTATTCTGGTCCGCTTTAACCTGTGAAGTCACTATCCCTGCTGCAGGCTCTTAGGTAAAACTTTAAGGAATAACAGTGTTCTCATTCAGCTTTGAAAGTGTCCTCTGTACTGTAAAAGTCCACAACATTTTTCCTAAGCCTGGACTCTGTCAGTACAATGCCTTCGATTAGTTGACTTTTAGAGGACTTTCTTTGTCAGTCTGTGTCAGTGTTGCTGTTAGAAATGGGGTTTCTGGTTGTCAGTCGGTTTGCACCCTGTACAAGCAGGAACCCTCACTGTAGTCAGGATGAGTAAAGTACACACCTAAGTTTGCCTGTTCTCACCCTCTGGTAGCTAGGCACAGAGCAGTCAGGCTAAACTACAGAGGCAATGTGTAAAGCATTGGTCCACACATACAGTAACCCAGTGAAAACGTCACAAAAGGACCCAACACCAGTTTAGAAAAATTGCAATTATTTATCTGATCAGAAAAAGACCAAAATGACAACAATCCAACATACATAAATCAAAATATCACTTTAGAAAGGTTAAAACAGTCCAGTGCATGTAAAATTATTGATGCGTCACATTTTTTAGTACAAAGTACCTGGGATGCATCAAATTCAAAGACAAAAACAGGCTCAGGGAAAGTGAGGCGCTGGACAAGAAAAGACATGTTGGTTCCTTACTCTCAGGGAAGGTGATGAGTTGGTTCCTTACTCGCAGGGAAGATGATACGTCGGTTCCTTGCTCCCTGGGGAGGTGATGCATTGGTTTCATACTATTACACAGGGGCGGTGATGCGTCGGTTCCTTACTGCGAGGGGAGGTGAGGCGTTGGTTTCTTACTGCGAGGTGAGGGTGAATCATTTCTCTGGACACGCGGCCTCGGTTCCTTACTGAAGCCCTGAGTCGATGCATAGAAAATCCGGTCACGCTGGGTTGATGCGGTGAAGAAGGTGCTAGGTCGACTTTCCAACCGCAATGCTGGGGATGCGTTGAATCTTCAGCCGCACAGCAGGTCCTGTGTCTGAGTCGGAGCTGGTGTCTCGGATGTCGGAGACATGGTGCTCGGGACTCGGGCAGTGGTGATTTTCGGGCCACATGGCAGGCGCTGTGTCGATTCACCATTCCTGCCACGGCAATGCGTTGGTTTTTCAACCACACAGCAAGCTTGTGGTGGGGAAAAATAGGCGCTGAAGTACGGTGTGTGGATTTTCAGAACTTGAAGCAGCAAAACCACCTCAAAGGGCCCAGAACTGGAATTGGCACCACTTGGCAAGTCAGAACTCCCAGCAGAGGAGTTCAGGGGGATGCAGATGAAGTCTTTGATGGCCCTGAGACTTCCAACTGAGGCAAGCTCACACAAGTCCTTAGAGGACCTTGACAGGCAGGCTACTAAACGCACAAGTCCAGTCCTTTGAGTCTCCAAATCAGAAGTAGCAAGTAGCAGCTCAGCCCAACAGAGCACCAATCAGTTGCAGTTTGCCTCCTTCTGCTTCTCCAGCCCTTCTTCTTGGCAGAATCTCCTCTTAGTCCAGAAATGTTGTAAAAGTGGGGTGTCAGAGGTCCCTTACTTATACCCCTTTTGGCATTTGAAGTAGGCATACTTCAAAGGAAAGTCTTCGTAGTCCCCAGGATCCTACCTTGCCCTGCCTTGGCTCAAGCCACACTACAGGGGGGGGTGAGACAGCAGGACAGGCACAGCCCTATTCAGATGTCGGTGACAACTCCTTCCACCACTAGCTCAGGAAGGCCCATCAACCTGGTGATGGGCCATCAGGATGTGCAGGGCACACCTCAGCTCCCTTTGTCTGACTTTAGATAGTAAATGCACAAATGGCCCTCGTCAGTCTAAACCAGATGTTGATTCCACAGGCAGGCAGAGACACAGAATGGTAAAGCAATAAAATGCCCACTTTCTAAAAGTGGCATTTTTTTTAAACGCACAATTTACAAAACAATTTCACTAAAAAAAATGTGTTTTAAAATTATGAGCTCATGGAGCCCAAACTCCAAATCTCTATCTCTTCTCAATTGAAAGTTACACTTGTAAAATGTTACAAGGCTGCTCCAATGATAACCTATGGGAGAGATGGCCCTTGCCGTAGTGAAAAACAAATTTTGCAGTACTTAACTATCGGGACATGAAAAACACACCAGTACATGTCCTACCTATCTCATACACTGCACCCTGCCCATGGGGCTACCTTGGGCCTAACTCAGGGGCGCCTTACATGCAGTAAAAGGGAGGGTTAGGGCCCGGCAAGTGGTTGCACTTGCCAGGTCGACATGGCAGTTTAAAACTGCACTGGCAGGCCTGAGGCATGGTTACAAGGCTAATCATGTGGATGGCACAATCAGTGCCGCAGTCTCACTAGTAGTATTCGATTTACAGGCCATGGGCACACACAGTGCACCTAGGGACTTACGAGTAAATCAAATATGTCAATGGATAACAAATTATAATCACAATTTCTACATGGAGCACTTGCACTTTAGCGCTGATCAGCAGTAATAGAGTGCCCAGAGTACCAAAAACCAGCAAAAACGAAGTCAGAAAAATTTAGGAGGCAAAACATTTGGGACTAGCCCTGCAAAAAGGGCCAGGTCCAATAGTTACCATATGTTTGGTATACCTCATTCAGCAGCCTGTTTGTAACTAGGGTCTGTAATTGGATAGGCTCCGTATCACTGCTAATTTTGTGTCCTACTTTTGTAGTTTATTCAAACCATCGTTGTGTGCAGTCTCTAGCCTTGGTTTTTAATAGCTGCCAGTATATTCTCTTTATAGTTGGGGAAAATGGGCTGCGTGTTAAGCTTGTTAAGAAACATCATTGATAATCTATTTTGTGGGTCAGTTTGCCATTATCTTTGTGTAGGTTTGTCAATATAGTGCTATGTGCCTGAACACTAAATGCAGGCTATTCGTCTCAGATGAGCATGAGAAATTGGATTACTTTGGGCAAAACCAAGGGAGTACTCATCAATGTTGAGATATTTGGCTCTTTAAGCCAGCAGTGCACGGCACATATGCAGTCATTTCTGTACCGCTTTAGGTTTGTGCTGTACAGAGTTTAGACTTGCTGAAGTGTCTGTCAACTTTTAATTTTAGGACATTTCGCATTTAACAGAAAATTGAGACAAACATTAGGCTTTATGATTGAGGAGGCCAATGACATTTATGCTTTAAGTAAGGAGACCAAGGAGGATCCAATTTCTTATAGAACGATTCAAAGCAGTATAAAACAATTGAATTACTTAATGAAAAAGAAAGTGAGCCAAAGGTTACATGCTACTACTTTATTTCAGTATCACAAAGCTGGTAGAATACCTCATGGTTTAGGAATATCTTTGAAGACAACATTGTGTAAATACAACAGCAAAGTCATGGAATGCTGGTATTCTGTTTTATTGAGGTTTTCACAGGATTCAATAATACTGATAATAGAGGGATTATTCATGGTCCTAACAGAATTACATCATGAAATTGAGGAACTTAAAAAAAATCAGAAGGGGAAAAGTTGGAGCAGGATCTTGGAAGATAATAATGAACAGTTAACAAGGTATGCCAAGGCGATTAAGAAATGAAAGATTAGGCAATTCAGGTACACCATAGATTATGAATTTGGAGAAATGTACAATTGTGCAGAAGTTTGTGCTAAAAAATAAAAAGACAAAACAGGAATTATTTGTAGGATTCAACTGGGAGATAGCTACATCAGATGAGGAGCAGATGCATCCATGACAAACAAGCAGCGACGATAAAATACATAAGCAGTCAAGATAAACCCTCACACAGAAACAGAGTATAATAGGGGAACCTACATCTAGCATGTCAAGGATTCCAACTTTTTTAGACACAAGCCTTGCTTCAAACGATAAATCAAGAGTGGAAATAGTAACAGGTGATAAAGGAAGCTGAGTTCTGAGGAGGCAGACACAAACGTATTAATAAATATATCAGATTGAAGATTATCATCCATGGAAATCAACATACATCTGAAAGCAACTTCCTTTGAGTCCACTTTTGAAACTACTGAATTAGAGACTGAAATAGGGATCTAAAAATTCATGAGGACATTATGACCTAAGCGTTTCTTCAACAATATAGAGTAGAACAAAGTGCTAAATCAAGTGGTCTCAACGTATATTTAAACCAAGAAGCTACTTTGAATCTCCAGTTAGTCACAAAGTATTGGACTCGTTTGGACCTCTGGTTATGAGTAATATACAAAAATCTCGATTTTTTTCAAGAAAACACGTACACAAAAATATGAGCAGCAACGCAATGGGGATTCTCCAAAAATCTGCTACCAAAACTGAAGTAACTTTGAAATTGGCAGACAAAGGTGGATCATTGTCGGTGATGAATAGAACATTCTATAAGGAGAGTGTTAACAATCACACACACAATCTTAACACTTATACTGAATTGGAGAATGATCCCATGAAAGATTTTGAAATTTATTTGAAATAACATCCTGCTAAAAGCAAAAGAAAGGGGAACTATTACTAATAAAAAAATATTTTTAATTTAAGAACATCTGAAAAACCTATAATATGCATGTTGCACAGGAAACATAAGGACTCCAAAAACCATCCTTTTTGATCAATATTGTCAAAAGTTGAAACTATACATGAACACATAGGCATATATTTAGATCATTACCTACAACCATAAGCACAAAATAGTTGATCATACATTAAAGGCACTGCCGATTTGTTTTGAGGAAATTACAACAACTCAACCTTCAAGAAGGTTTGGGGTTGTACCATAGATCAAATCACTGTATACTTCTATCCCCCCATAATCTATGCTTGAAACCCATAGAGTGGGCACCTTTAATGAAATAAACGTCCAACATGAAAAAGTATTTATCATGGAACTACTTCTGTTCATTTTTTATCATAGTTGTTTTTAATAGAAACTAAGATTTTATCTTTGACTAAGCGGAAGCTCAATAGGAAATTGCACAACTCAATACTATGCTAAACTGCTCATGGTTAAATTCCAGCAGGAACACCTCCTCAGTCACACATGGACAAAGAAACCTTGCATATCACAGATTCATCAATGATATATTCTTAATTTGGCTAGTTAACAAAGAAACGGCACTTCAGTTTGAAAAATTAAACAAAGTAAATGAAAGAATTAGTTTCATCCATGAAAGTGATCCCATAGAAAATAACTTATCTGAATGTGCTGGCTACATTGGAGAATGGTACCATAAACACAGATATTTACAAGGAACCCAAAGTCCGCAACAATTTACTTCACTACAACAGTTTTCATCATCATGGGGTCAAGATACACCTGTCATACAACTTTGGAGGACTGTTAGACCTGGCGGTTTCGGGTTGGCTAAGGCTTGCGCCAAAGCCAGGCAGAAACCACCACTCTAGTCAGGGCAAGGAAGTTACACGCCAAAGATAACCCCTGCTCACCCCCTTGGTAGCTTGGCACGAGCAGTCAGGCTTATCTCTGAGGCGATGTGTAAAGCGTTTGCGCGCGCACCCAGCAACAACACCCAAGGCCCACCACAAAGGAGACTCCACACAAGGTATTCTATAAAAATAACCTTTGTATTATACACAACACATTAGATAACAACACACACTTAACAATGTGCCAACAGGCACGGGCAGAATTTACAAGGGATTATGTACAAGACAGGGCCACCTGGACCACTGTCAGGAATTGGCACTTTTTAGATATTTAGCACACAAAATATATAAAATCACTGTAGCACAAAAATAATCTGTATAGCACACAACCAGTACTTACTGGTATCGGGGAAGTACCACCTACGTAACCCTAACTACCTTAGGAGACTGTCACGCAGGGGACTAGAACCTCACTAGCACCACCTGCACTAGGAGAAAGCAACAACCACCTACGTATCACAACACCTGTAGGGGTAATAGAACGTTACACATGATGCATCACATTCAGAGGTGTATGGAAGGAAAAACACATGATGCCTAAAAACATTCAGAGGTGTAAAAGCAATGGCACATGATGCATCAACACACATTCAGAGGTGCAAGTAGGAACACAATTGCGCCAAACTCCTATGCCACCACCTGTGGCAGTCCCTGGGCCAACTGGCCTGGAAGGGGCTAGGACGCCCTGCGTTTAACAAAGTCAGGCTGCGCCAGCTGCGCAGACTAGAACAAGAATGGTCCCCCACCTAAACGTGGCAGCTGCCCACTAAGTGCTGGGCAGCTGGAAAACGAACTTCAGGCACCCTGCGTGCCTCTGGAGCCCTCTCCGGGCTCTGACCAATAACAATGTGCCCTCTAGAGCCTTCGTGGCTCAGCACAACGTTGGAGCCTCACTGGGCTCGAGAAACAATCGTGCTCCCCTTCGTTGGAGCGCTCCGGGCGCTCTGAACACCAGTCAATGCCCCCAACCGTTGGAGCGTCTAGCGCTCTAAACAAAGGCCCTCTAGAACGTTGGAGCCTTCTCGGGGCTCGAGAGCAAGTCAGCAAAGCACTTAGAGCCTCACAGGGCTCACAGACAAGGATCGCCCTCCTCGTTGGAGTCCCGCTCGGGGGGACTCGTGATCACAGCTCCCGCCCTCCCCAGCAAGTGCGCGGAGTCCCCCAGCCCTCGCGATCACTCACCAGGCTGTCGGCAGGGGACTCCCGCGTTGGCTGCTTTTTCTCTCTGCTCCGGCGGACTCCGGGGCTGCTTCTCAACACGGAGGGGGCAGGCACCGACAATGTGCCTCGCGCCCTCCTCCGCTCCAGCTCCGGCCGTCCTCGTCACTCTCCTAAGTACCCCGGGGCGCAGGGTAGGCTCCTGCCTGCTCCGGGGGTTAAGCAGCCGCGACGCTTCGGTAGGAGGCGGGGTAGGCTCCCGCCCTCCTCTGCTCAGTTCCGGTTGTCCCGGCGGCCCGCCCCCAGGCTTGCCTGACTTCCGGTCACGAACCGGGCTGCAGCGGTGATCTCGGTGATTAGAGGGGTGGGCTCCCTCCGTAAATGCAATCCTCGGCGGGGTAGGCACCCGCCGCAGCGATACGCAAATAAGCGGGGTGGGCACCCGCAAGCCGAATCAAAGCGCTTCACAGCGCTACAAGGTGAGCCAGCGCTCGCAGCGCTACAAAGGATCCTCAGAGCGCTCCCAGGCTCTGAGAGACAGCCAGTCCAGGAAAACAGCGCGCCCAGCGCTAGGAAGTCCAGAAAGCGCTCCCAGGCGCTACAAGCAATGTTTCAGCAACAAAAAGGTCCTCCAGAGAGCAGGGGGCAAAGGCTGGGCCCAGAGCCAGCTCACAGGGCCCTCCAGCAGGGAGGCAGTCCCCAGTGGCGGTCTCTCCTGGCGCCCAGCAGCAGCAGGCCCCCCCCTCAAGTGGATCCTGCAAGAGAACAACTTCTGTGGGGGCACAGCCCCATTTTTATACAGTCAAATCCTTTGTCTAAGGTGCAGGGAAGGGGCGAACCAGTTCCAGCAGGTTCCTGAGCACTTTGTTTTGCTCAGCCCCTCTCCCTATTCACTGGCAGGGCTAGGGTCATTAGACGCACCACAGGGGCCGGCGCCAGCATTGTGTGGGGGAAGCCCTGTCCTATTCAGGACCCAGGTACACTCCTCCCCAGCCATCAACATGCTAACTCCCCATTCACCACTGGGTGACTCCTCCTGACTCTGGGGAATTCCCTAGTCCGTCACCTGACCTCACCAGCCAATCGCCAGACAAGCCACACATTTCAGACTGCACACTGAAGTGCCCACTTCTAGAAGTGGCACTTCCACACCAGGTACATGCACGCCGCACACATCAACGCGCAGCATTCACTCCCACGAGTCCGCACATACCAAACACGGGCCTGCACACCCCACGCATCAGGAACTACCGGGACACATACATTCCCCCATGCATTCCTATGGGAGGGCAGGCCAACCTCACAACACGCACGCACTTTACCCTGAGACACAGCGGTAAAGTGCGCAGAAACCAAAATCCATTACACCAAGTCACAATATTAAGCAAAAAGTCTCGGGGGTGAACCTGCCAGAAGGGCCAAGTCCAACAAGGACCATAAGGATTCATCCAGAAAGTTATGAATGATATGTAATAAAAAATAAACAAAATGTCAGAAATGTGTTAAAATAGGATATCCCTAAAGAAAAAGCCAAAGAGAGAGAGCATATTCAAAAGTCAGGACCAACTTATTGGTAAACTCTGTAAAAGACCTGTGTATGCAACCAAAGTCTCAAAAAGCAGTTTCAAAATCAAACTAATCCTATTGAAACACCATAAACCATTACATATTGAACCTGAATTAAGAAACATCTACATTGAACAACCTTTATTTACTTACCAACATACATGGAACATCAAAGATTTATTGATAAGGGAAAAAACAAAGTAAACCGACATCTAAGAATGGTACAATTCTTTGTCACAATTGTAACCACATAATTACTATTTGCAGAAATGTTAAAATGGACCTTGTGTACCCATTTAACATGTAGCAGTCATTGAAGCTTCACCATATTAAAATGGTGCCGGTTCTGACACCATTGGTAGAAAGAGAAGTAGGACATTGAGCATTTACATCCCACTCAGAAAAGAGACTCATCCATGGACATACACCCATCTGGTGAGACGGATGATACGAAACAAACCTAATTCTGGACACAAGCATGATCAGTTAGCAGTTTAGATCCCATGCCAGTTTGAGGTGACCAACAAGGGGATGCCTTTTGTTCGCATCTAAACTACATGTAATCCTGTGATATCTAGTTTAGATTTGGTGTTTTCGAGAACACTTTACAGAGTTTCCAACCTCAACACGTTTAGCAAGGTATACGGTTTTTGATGTCCATTTACATGCATCTGTAAGTTCAAGACCCTTACTCGTGATAGGATGTTTAACCACATGTATTACTCTAGAGAGCATTTGTTTATGACCATTACTTTTATTGGGATGTTGAGCTGCTAAAATGTAGGCCGCAGGTGTCAGACGAGTATGGGGAAATGGCTTACTTTAGGCAAAACCAAGGAGGAGTACTTGCCGATGTTGAGATATTTGACTCTTTAAGCGAGCAATGTGTGGTACATATGCAATCATTTCAGAACTGCTTTAGGGTTGTGGTGTGCAGAGTTTAGACTTGCTGCAGCATCAGGGTCCTTTAATACAGAACAGCCTAACAATTTTGAAAACAAGTCATTCCGATCATAGAGTAACATTGTTAGACCTGGCATCCTTGGCTTGGTTTCCCCCTGACTTTTTGCCTCTACCTCCTGTATTTTTTACACTGTGCTGGATTTTGTTTTGCTGGTTTAGATGCTCTGGGCACTTTGCCACTGCTGATCAGTGCCAAAGTGCAAGTGCTCCATAGTTAAATTATTACTGTGATTGGTTATCCATGATTGGCATATTTGTTTTACCTGTCAAGTCCCTAGTAAAGGGCACTAAGTGTGCCAGGACTGGTAATTCAAATGCTACTAGTGGGCCTGCAGCACTGATTGTGCCACCCACCTGAGTAGCCCCAAAATGGTGTCTCAGGCCTGCCACCGCAGTGCCTGTGCGCAGTCTGTGAACTGCCATGTTGTCCTGACCAGTGTACACACTGACCAGGCCTGACCCTTCCCTTTTCTTACACATTGGACATTCCTATGGTAGGCCCAAGGTACCCCCCTGGGCAGGGTGCAGTGTATGTGAAAGGTAGGGCATGTACTAGTGTGGGTGACATGTCCTGATAGTGAAAATACTGCCAAATTCGTTTTTCACTATTGAAAGGCTATCTTGCCCATAGGCTAACATGGGGAATGCTGTGTATCATATTTACCTGCATATCTTCCCATAGCGGCAAGATAGACATGTGGAGTCTGGTATCCCTGAACTCAGAATTTGATAACACATCTTTTAGGAAAGATGGTTTTTAAATTCCGTGTTTGAAAATAGCACTTTCAGAAAGTGGCTATTTTCCCGTTCAACCTTTCTGTGTGCCTCTGCCTGTTTGTGTATTGACTGTCTGGTTTGTGAGTGACAGGAGCTGCGGGTGGCTGCAGGAGGCTGGGGGAGTCAGCACTAGGCTGAATAGACCTATCTACACTTAGAGTGGTGGGAGGAGTTGCACCTGGGCCTGAATAGGACTGTGCCTGCCTTCCACAATGCTGGCTCCACCTCCTGCAGTGTGTCTGATGGCCCTGGCAGCCCCTCACAAAGGAAGAAGACATGCCCTGGCAGAGGGCACCCAGAACTGGTTAAGACTGGATCCTGGACCCCTCACACATGGAGAACAAAGACTTTTGGGGTATAAAAGTAAGACCTGAAACTCCTGTAAATCAGACTACTTCTACAATCAAGAGGAATCTCCGCCAAAGATCAGCTGAAGAAAAAGGACTGCCCTTGCTGTGTGATCTAGGACTGGCCTGCAGTTTGCTGTTGTTACTAAAAGAGAACTAAGGAACTTTGCTGTGTGCTGTGTTCCCCTCCTGCTTAAAGAAAGAGCTTTGCTGTGTGCTGTGTCCTAAATGAGTCTCCAAGGGCCTGAGACAAGCTGGCCTCCTGTTAAAACTCAGGGACAAAAAGTTTACTAAAGACTTCTGCAACTCGCTCTGCCACGTGCAGTCTGCCTGACTGGCACGGTAAATCAACTCGCCAAGTGCGAAGAACACAGGCCGGCGCTTTGCCACCACCAGCCCCCACCTCTGCCGCCTTGCCGATCCTGTGGAGGCTGTGATCACCGCCGCCGGCCCGGAGACGCGGGAGCTTAGAGTCTGGCCCCTGTCTTTCCTGCGCACTGTTTCTGACGGGCTCTGATCGCTGCCACCGGCCGGGGAGGCACAGAGGTCCTGAATCAGCCTTTTCCGCCGCTGATGTCACCACCTGCCGCGCTGAGATTTGCTCCAGCAGTAGTGGTTACCTCGCAACGCGAGGAAGCTTCAGCGAGATTCACCGCCTCAATCCCGGAATTCGGAGACGTCGCCTCCCCGCCGTGCTGGGATTGGCCCCAGCGGGAGAGAGTTGCTCAGCAACCCGGAGGCTTGTCGGATGAAGCCGCGTCGTGTCCCGCCCAGCGTGAGGCATTCTTCGGTGACCGGGACTACCAGCAAGTAGCGGCAGCACCAGGAAGCTGCCCTGCTGGTGCCCAAACTACACGCAGCAGCAACAAAGGTAACTCGCACCTGAGCAACAAGGGGGCGATTGGTTTTATTTACAAACGCTGGCAGTATCACCGCGCACTCGCGCATTTGTGACACG
Organism: Triturus cristatus; assembly: GCF_964204655.1. NCBI lineage: Eukaryota > Metazoa > Chordata > Amphibia > Caudata > Salamandridae > Triturus > Triturus cristatus. The sequence goes on from NC_140591.1 coordinate 723,967,501, forward strand.
GGGATGATTAGGTTCTCGATCTGACAGTAGCAATGCGCACATGCGCATTTGTGACATGGAGAATCTTAGGTGAGGTGGTGATTTCCTAATTATTTACGCCGGAGTCAACCAGCGGCGCACATCTCACGCTACAGAAGGCGGCATTACTGTTTTGTTGAGAAGAGCACCAGTGTCATTATTCCTGAAGTGAATTGTGTTGATAACCAAGAGCACTACCGAGGTGAACTGTGTGAGCCCAACGATCATTTCTGATGTGAACTTTTCATAACAAGGAATCCTTTTCAGAGACAGAAAAACTTTATTTATATGTATGTGCATTTTTTTCTACCGTTTTGATCTGACCTAAGCTATATAAAGATATTGATATTTTTATAAACAACTTGTGTGGTGTTTCACTGTGTTACTGTGCGTGTTAGTGCAAATACTTTACACATTGCCTCGGGGATTAGCCTGTCTGCTCGTGCCAAGCTACCAAGGGGGTGAGCAGGGGTTATCAACAGTGTGTACCCTCTTACCCTGGCTAGAAGTAAGGGTCCCTACTTGGACAAAAGGTACTTACCTCTGCCAACTAGAGACCCCCAGATCTAACAAACATTGATTACATGCATGGCTTTTTAGCAAGCATCCATTTCCGGTATTGTTGCTATGATGTTTTAATTTTTGTATATGCAGGAATGTAATAAATTCACTCTCCTTTTTAAACTGGTTCTTATTTTCATCAAGTTTGTTGGTTTCAGAATCAAAGATATTCCCCCCTGAAGAAGGGCATTAGAAATGCATGAAATGAATTGAGGTTTGAGGACATTGTTAAACCATATATACAATGAATCATTTAATGTGGAAGCATCTCAAAGAATTATTTTACTTAAAGTTGAAGATTGAGAGCATACAACCAGGTACATAATATTGTTTACAAAAGAAATACAGAGCACTTATTGGAAAAAAACATCAAGGGCCTGATTCAGAAAGGTAAACTTAGACTTGAAGTCTAACTTGGACCAACAGTCTAACTTTACTACTTTTTAGTATTCACAAAGCTATTAGTAACTTTACCACTAGTAAGTGTACTACTAGTAAACGCACTACTAGTAAAGTTACTACCAGTAAAATTACTAGTGGTAAAGTTTGTGAATACTGAAAAGTAGGTAAGTTAGACTTTTGGTCTAATTCCATTTGTGAATCAAGACTCTAGTAATTCCAACACACTTGGTGCAATGTTCATAGGGGTGGGAGACTTATCCATGTTTGGAAGTGCTTGGAATAAATTAGAAAACACCTCTATAACACATTGCAGGAGGCACTCGTATCCTGAATATAAAATATTTTATCTACTATAAAACCTCTGTAAACAGGCCAACGAGTATGCCAAATTTGCACAAGCAACCATGAATTATTTATATAATTGGTGCAACCTTTTTTTAAATTTATTTTTATAAGTATATGTACAGTTAATAAAAACCATTGCACAAAAAAGCTTTAAAAGTAGCACAAAACGTTGTCAGTGCAGCTCATATAGAGCTCTAGAAAATACCAACGAGATTCATAAAAACAAGTCGCTAAGCGTTAAACTTTTTGGATAAAGAGTGCAAGCAAAGGGATATGGCAGAACACTCTAATAAAGCCACTGCAAACAAAGACGTTGAAAATATTTAGATGGTACATGTTATTCTTGTAGAGCTACTTTTGTTGCCACCAATTCATTAAATCAGGTCGCTAGGTAAAGCATGTTTATGTAAAGGTGTGGCAGTTGGTTGCTAAAGGGCACATTATGAGTCAGAGGACAAATTGCCAGATTGGTATGGTGGTCCTCTTTTACAGGAGAACACTGCAAAGTGGTCTTTTAATCTCTTTGCTGCTCAAATTGAGAATTTAAGAAAGCGAGCGGCTAGTCTAAGATCCATGTCTAGCAGAGACTCAATCACTGCTCTTCTAAATTGTTAGAAATGGGAATCTCTAGTTGGCAGAGGTATGCACCTTTATCCAAATAGGGACCCTGGCTTCTAGTCAGGGTAACGGGAATACACACTTTAGATGACCCCTGCTCTCACCCCCTTGGTAGCTTGGCATGAGCAGACAGATTTATCCCAAAGGCAATGTGTGTAAAGTATTTGTACTCCAAACACATAGTAATACAGTGATAACACCACAAATGGACACCACACCAGTTTAGAAAAAAAAAAGTATCTTTATCTAAACTCAACAAGATCAAAACGACAAAACCCCAACACACAGGTAATAAAATATGACTTTAGAAGAGGTATTGCAAAAATAAAGCTTGTAGAAAACAAATAGGTCCACCTGGGGCTATTGTGACGTCATGACTGCAATAAATCCAAAGTACGGCGCCGACCGCGAGGAGCGTGACATCGGGCACGGAGTCACATGGACCCCCAAACAAACAGTACCTTGGAAACAAAGTCTATGACTATGCATGGTGTCGTGGAAGTGAGGAGTCTGTGCCGAGGTAGAGGCCGGCTCCCTGGCTGCCACAAGGGTGGCCTTCAGTTGTGTCCGTGCAGAGACGACATGTCGAAACCAGGACAGGGGATGTCGAATGCGCTGGCTATGGGGCGTCGGTTCAGGTGACGATGCGAAGTCGGCGAGTTCGTGGAGTCACCCTCGGCGGATATCGGCGCCGTGATAACAGGATGCAGGCCTGGTTGATGAAGGAGTCGTGTGAGGCCAGGCGTCAGGAAATGACGATAACTCCAGGTGTCGGCAGCTTCGGAGTTGCGGTGCAGGCTGGGTGGTGCGTCGTTCACTTCACAAGTCGGAGACAGGTTTCCTTACTTCTCTTAGGTTTCTTCCAGCTCCCAACAGCAGCAACAACCTCCAGAGACCCAAAACTGGAGTAGGCACCTCCTGGCAGGTCAGACCTCTCAGCAATATAGTTCAAGTGAGCTGGGGGTGAAGTCTTTGTGTCCCTGAGACTTCATAACACGAGGCTAGCACACTTAGGCCCTTAGAGATTCTTCAAGCAGGCTCACAGCTAAGTTCCAGTCTTTGTACCTTCCTTGGCAGAAGCAGCAACTGCAGGCCAACCCCACACAGCAAAGGGCCAGTACTCCTCCTCACAGCTCTCCAGCTTTTCTCCTTGGCAGAGGTTCCTCTTGAGTCCAGAAGTGATCTAAAGGTCTGGGGTTTCAGGTCCACTACATATACCCAATTGTGTCTTTGTTCTGCTTTGTGCAAGGGTCTCTGAGCCCAGTCCTAACCAGTTCTGTCCTCACTTGTGCAATATGACCACAGGGGGTGGAGACAGCATTGTGCAAGGGAGACAGACCCTATTCAGGTGCAAGGAAAACTTCTCCCACTACTGTAAATGCAGCCAAGCCCCATTCAGCTCGGCTCTGAGTCACTTAGAGAGGGCCAGGCACACCTCAACCCCTCCCCCCTGCTCCCAGTGGCTGTCTACAGTGAATGCACATCCGCAGCCCCTGTCACTCAAAAACCAGGCAGTCTGTTCACAAACAGGCAGAGGCACACAGACTGGTTAAACGAGAAAATGCCTAGTGCCGTTTTTAAACACATAATTTAAAAACCATCTTTACTAAAAGATGTGTTATTAAATTCTGAGTTCAGAGAGCCTAAAGTTTATTCCCAATGGGAAGTTATACTTGTAAGATATTACAAAGTATCTCTCATGCTATCCTATGGGACAGATAGCCTTTCAATAGTGAATAACGAAATTGGCAAGTCATACACACACCAGTACATATCCGACCTTTCACATACACTGTACCCTGCCCATGGGGGTACAGTGGACCTACCAAAGGGGTACCTTACATGTAAGAAAGGGGAAGGTTAGGGCCTGACAAGTGGGTGCACTTGCCGGGTCGACATGGCAGTTTAAAACTGCGCTCAGACACTGTAGTGGTAGGTCTGAGATAACCTTTCAGGACGATGTGGGTGGCACAAACTGTTCTCCAGTTTTGAAGCGATGCCACACACGAATACAGCTAGATTGTTCAAGAGGTCAACATTGGGATCTAGTTTCAAGGAATGGTAAGTAAGTGCTGAGACGACTTCTTGTATTATACAAAGGAGGGCGGCCCAGCTTTAGCTTTGATCCCTGGTGTTATTTGTAACTGATAGAAATCCAGGATATCTGGAGTCAGAGTATACCTTTGGTGTTGTTGTTGTTGTGCCTGCTTTATCACCAGCTATATCAAGATCGAGTTTGCCATGTGCCTCAAGTTGAGAGGCGGTCTGGGGAGAATCCCAGAAAGAGCATCCTTCCTGGATGTGAACCCCATCTGTCAATGGGTTTGGCCTCAGAGCAGCTGGTTGTGCATTTGGAGGGGGGCATCTTTGAGAAAAAACTGAGTTTTAAGCTGGGCGAATTCTCTTGCTATGTCCCATGGTGTTTCGTAAGGTGTCGCTTTAGTCATGCTCCATCTGCCGTTTGACAAAAATAAGTTTTGTCCTTTCCCGGAGATCCTCAGCAGGCCCAGACGGGGGTGTAAAAAATGCTGAACCAATCAGACATCCATGCGATGTTCTGTGGACTCATTGGTGGCCTGGTCATTAGCCAGGGGTGCTGGGAATGCTGCCTGGTCATGGTGGTATATGGTTGAGTGTTTCATAAGATGTTTGAGATGAGCGGCTGTTTTAATATGTGCCTTATTTTGTGAAGAAGCTGAGATTGAGCCTGAATTGTGCGTCACCATGTCCGTGGCTTTCACTCTGAGAGGTTCCGCAGAAAGATATTCTGTCTTATTGAAGAATTAGGGGGGCTTGGGTTAATCGGTGAAGGATTTGAACTCTTCCTTGTAGTGCTCCCCTTGCTCATTTTTGTATTTTTCCATGTTGGAACCCTGTCTTCCCTTGTCAACCAGAGTGACAGTATTGGGGCAACGAGTCTGTGGGGATTCTGTGACATCCTTTTACTTTGACCCCTTTCTCTTGTTGAGTGGTTGTGAAGCACCTATTTAAGAAAGCGTGCTCACCCCTTCCACCACCAAGCGCTGTGATTAGAAGTAAGGGGGTAGCAAGAGCAGTGAGGGGGGGCAGGGAGGCACACTATGACTGGTACTGTCATAGGCTGCTGGGGCAAAGGGCTCCAACAGCAAGAGCTTAAGCACAGGTCTGGACTCCACAGGTATTGCAAAGTGCTGCGTTGTACAAATTCTCACCTGTGTCTCACTGTCTCCTGATCTGGGTTGGTCTACCCTTAGTTTGCTTGAGGTCAAGAGAGTATAGCTTCCACAAGCTCTGACGTCCTGGACACCTTGTACTTCGTCTTGCTGACTGATGGCCAGTCAGGGGAGCGGGAATGATACCATGAAGGGTACTCTTTGGGGAGGGGGGATTGTTCTTTAAGTCTAGCTGTCCCCTATGCTGGCAATCCGCTTCGGCCTAGCGCCAACCGCTTCTGCTCGCAGGAGGTGGGGCGCTAGCTATCGGTGCCTGGCATCCGACGATCAGTCATCCCATTGTCTTGTGTTGTAGCAACTCCTGCCTGATGCTGTTCTTTAGGCTCGAAGCATGAATGTTAAGTCTTGAGTATTGGGGCGGGGCATGCCATGGGCTGCAGGTGAACTGTGGGGATTGTGTTGACGTGGAAGAAGCTTTGTGTAGTGTTGCGTTGAAGATGGTTTGAGCGTGGGAGGTGGTGAATAGGGGGGGGGGGTCATATGGAAAGCTGCAAGTGGTGTGGGAGCTGTTGGCCAGGCTCACGGCTCCATGACTCGCAGCTCACCATATTTTCTCGGCTGGTGTCGAAATCCTGAATTTTCATCACAGGTTCCTGCCCCCAGCTGCATTTTGCCTTCTACCTGCCTCTGCCGCCATGCTCCCCGAACTCACTCAGCTGACCCGGAAGTGGAAGTCTCGTTCACTTATCCACACGTCCAGCACATCAACAGTGTGTTGCAGTCTCAACCAATCTGTTATAAATTGTTGCAGTTTTGGTGTGTCAAAGAACCTACTCATAGATCCAAGAGATGGAATGGTGTTGCCAGAAAAACATAAATGTAATCACAGTGAGGGTGAGGTCAAAGAACAACATATTGGCAATGAACTACACATTGGAGTAAATCATTTGCAAAGTTGCAATTTTGCTGTGAGCAAGAAAAAAAGATATACCAGTAGGGGGAGGATTGAAAATCAAGTTTGTACACAGGAAGCCTCTGGCTCTACCTGTTAATTGTTTGGCTCGGCCACCTTTATCTGTTCTCTTGTAGGATTTAATGTATCACTCCTTTACGAACCTGCTAACTCAAACTTTGCTTTAGAGCGAGGAGAAGGAAAGTAAATCCAGCTCTGTGTCCAAGTTTCTTTGTGCTTGCCTTAAATGCCACGCAGAGATGCTAATGCCCCAAGATGGGCGGAGCTCAGTAAGGGGCAATAGGGCCTAGTCTTGCACTCTATATCACAGGGCCGCTTCAGTGACCGTGCTTAGTCAAATATATAAACGTGAAAGCTATATGCAGTTCATCATCAAAAAGACACACTGCAAAAGCTTTGTTGAGAAATAAAATAACTAGTGACCACATCTTGCAGTATTCTTGCTCAAGTTGTGCATCCCTTCCCCATTTCCTACTAAAAGAATTATGCCAAATAAAAATCTGCATTTGCGATAAAGTGATACCAGGTTCTGCCAGTGCTTCATTTGAGCTAGTGTTTTCTGGTGCTCGGCACCACCACTTATCAGCACCGGCACATATGGCAGCTTCACCTTCTTCTTTTTGTCAGTCTGACACATGGTGTCTCTGTTGATCAAATCAAGACATGAGCACAACCACAGTTATTTATTAATAAAATATACACAAAAAATTACCAATACCTGCCGCCCACGCCCTTTGTATTGCCTTGGGAGACCTGAAATATTCTGCAGGGTCACACTTTTCGGAGTGTGATGGTTAGTAATTGTGTTGCTACAATCATTGGCAGTGCTGGCAGGGGCTCTGGGTGGTGCAAGCTGCTGTGGCCTCCTGACGAGGGCCCTGGCACTTATTCCTTAACAAATTAAGCACTGGGTTCTGCACAGCTTTCATTGTTGAATGAGCAAATATTCCTATTTTCTGTGGCAGTCTTTTCCAAATATTATTTGTTTAACGCCATTTGTACACAAATGGAAATTGACAAAATGGCAGTTATTCCACTGCAAGTTAAGAAACCAAAATCGCTTAAACAGTTGGGGCAATTCATAAAGGTAAATAACACTTGTGAGCAATTTACCCATGTAACTTACTCTAAAACTGTTGAGTAACTTTACTACTTTTGACTATTCACAAAATCAGTGTGTAAATTTTCTCAAACGTGTGAACTTGCACGTCTCCACTCTTTGAAAAAGGGTGTGGAACCAGATTTAGGAGTGTAAGTTACTACTGCCAAAAATGAAACAGAAGTAAATCCAGAACCCCACATGGTCAACCACTGATACTGCAACACCGTCCCATACAATATAAATGAAGGGCTGACTTAAAATTGAGCCCACGTAGAAAATAATGTTAAATAAAGAAAAGTTAAAATTATTGAAAAAAACTAATTTGAATGTTAAAAAAATCGAAACCTGAAAGATTTATGATTTAATTAAGAAATATTTTACCAGCATTTATGGAATCCTAAAATTATTGTAACATACATTTTTAATAAAATGCATTAGAATTAATTGAAAGAAATTTAATGATATTGCTTTTAATAATAATTAGGGCTCCCGGTTTTATGTTTTTTTTTTTTTTTTTTACATTTCCTTCTGTATTTATCCATATTTATTTTTGGGCCATCTTATTGGTATTTATCCATATTTATTTTGTGTTTCAAGAATAAATGTAGCTGTGAAATGCTATATTTCTACGTTTATATAACTCTGCGACGTGCACTCAAACATGGATGCCTGTCACTTTTTATCAAACTAAGCAGCCCATGTATAGCAAAAGACTACACTCACAGGTACATATTGGCATCATACTATAAATATATGTTAAAATATGCCTGTATTTAAGGAAATGTCATCCTCTATTTTAACCCTCTATGCTTTCTGCCTGCTCAGCTGTTGCCTAGAATTCATGAGCCATGGAGAGTTTGTCACTAGAAGCACCATTTTCAGTATTTGTCCGCTTTTACAAATAAATACAGACAGGAAACACATTGTTTTCTGTCAGTATTTATTTGTAAAAATCACTAAAAACGGGAAACCGGAAACCTTAATAATAATACATAATAACATTTTTTTTTACTTTGGGTGGGAATTTATTTTTCAATTTAAACTTCAGACAAATAAACTTGGGGGTAGATGATGATGTCGGGCGGAAAGCCTCCTCCTGACAGTTGGAATCTCCTCGACCATGTCAGAACCCTTCCGACCGACTTGGTTTACAATTCGCCCGATCAATTACGATGTTCGCGGGCAGATTGTAAATCACGCTGTCATTCCGAATCGGTTCCAACTGGCTCTCGGAGAATTAGTGTCAGTCAGAACCGCATCATACACCTCTATGGACAGGGTTTCCGACCTCACGATTACGATGCCGCTTTCCAACAGCCTTTCCGAGTCGGCCTCTCTGACATAGGCTGTCGAAAGGTGACATTGGGGGCCCCTAGCAGGGCCCCCTTCATCCATAGACCTCCGGTTGATGGCCGAGGGAGTATCTAAGGGACCACCCTGTGAAACCCTGCACTGTGGGGCAGACACCATGGGGTGCCTGCGACAGAGTGCACAGTTTTACACGCACACCCCATTTCACCATAGGAGCCTGTGTTGTCAAGGGGAACACAAGCTCACATAGGAAGCAATGGGACTCCGACCGAACAGTGTTCGGGCGCACTGTAATCGGTCGGGCGGAACTGCCGAGTGCGAGTCAGTCAGTCTCGAATCCAAGACTGTGTTGGACGATAAGTTTCCACTCCACATCGTAATCGGCCCCTTAATGTTTAAATTAGAAATGTAATTCAATATGAAATTAATAGTGCTATAACATTTTTATATTTTGTTCTACATTTAAAATAAATATATGTAGTAAATTCACAATAATATTTAACAATAGTATTTTTAATAATGTAATATATAGTTTAATAAACTTTGTACATTTTCCCTATACTTTTGTATAGGGAGATCTTTATCCCGACTCTAAAGTCTCCCTGTGACAAAATACAGGGAAAAGTAAAAAGGTTTATTTCATTAAAAAAAAAAAATACATATATTTTTATGCTAAATATTGTTGTAAATTAACTGTATGTATTTATTTTAAATGTAGAATACGATAAAAATGCTGCAGCACTATTTACTTATTAATTAAACCTTTAATTTGAATATATTACATTAAATAACGTATTTTTCCTGAGGTTTAAATTAGAAATTAAATTCCAACCTAAAGTTTAAAAAAAAATGCATTCATAATTATTAAAAGTGACAAATTGAATAAATTAAAAGTGAATGCATTCTTTTTTTAATAAAAGTTAATGTTACTTTAATTTCTAATTCAAAGCATTTTTAAAAACATTTCATATTTAAATCATTGATTTATTTTTAGATATTTCTGAGCATTGAATTATATACATTATAGTTATATATTTATAACTGGTTTAAATACTTTGATTTAATATTATTTCCTTTGGGATTTTAATTCCCTACCACCATTATTTTCTATGGTAGAGTTTTGCAGTGCTAGTGGTTGGCCATGTGTGGTGCTGGGCTTTCTCAGAGCTGGAGTAATTTACTACTGTTGTGGTTCCTTTTTTGGATGTAGTAACTTTAGAAGTGCAGTTTGTGATTGTCAATGGGCATACTCATACCTAAGCTCCTCCTCAGCCCTCCTTAAACCCTCCTTTCACCTCTTTAAACCCCTCCCATTAAGAGGCCGATTCTGATCCGGGTCGGAAAGCACTCCGACCAAGCCGGATCCAGAGTGTTTTCCGAACGAGCCGGAGTCCAGCAGTCCAAACGAGCGAGTACGATGCGGCCGTATGCTGTCAGACTCGGTTCGGTCGAACTCCCATAGAAGTCAGTGGGAGCCGGTCGTACGACGCGTACATGGGCTCCCATTGACTGAATGGGTACGTCGCGGACAAGTGCGCCCCCTACAGTGAGTACGCGTCGGTGCCATCCGCACCGTACATGCCTGTGTTGGGGAAACCCATGGGTCTCCCCCTGTGTTCGAGTCGTAGGGCTGCGGGTGACAGGGGGTCCGACGCGGACCCCCAAAGGCAACCACCCGGACGATTTGCGAGCCGGACACTCAGGCTCGCACAGGCTGTCCGCGTGCATCGTACTGGCTCAGTCGTGAATCGCATCCATTGCACGCCACGGTTAGCTTACGACCGAGACGTACGGAGCGGTTCGGACCCGGAAACGAGTCGGTCGGTGAATTTCATGTAGCTCGCATCGTACTTGCTCGCTCGTACAGCTGTACGGCGCATAGTTTTTCCGGACGGATCACGTTCGGTGCCCTTCCGACTCGGATCGGAATCGGCACCAAAGTAGGAAATATTCTTTTTTTTCCCAGTTATGCCCTCTGGCCCACATCCACGTTTACTGCTAAGTAGTAACCATACATGTGTGAGGATCTCCCAATAGAAACAATAGGAGACGTTTAGATAGTAGGTTTGTGAATATCATTTTATAGTACTTTAATAGTACAATTGTAGTGCTGCTAAACTTACTACCAAATGCAGGCTGCAAATATGTCCCAGAGTTTTCCTAAATGATCTGCATTTAGGTGCAGTCTATACAGCTGCAGTTTGACAGGTTTATGATGTTTACACACAGTTAATTGTAAAGGCCTAACTGTACAATGTCTATATTCAGAGTAATGTGTGTGTGTGTGTGTCTGTAGACATATGATTGTTTGTGACTATCTTATCTCTATTTTTTGCCTTTTTTCAGGTAATTCCAAAGTTTATTTCGCTATTGCAGCGTAACAAAAAATGGTAAGTACCAGTAGCTTTTTGTAAGATTTGTTCTACATTAGGTGCCAGAAGACATGGCTCAATAGTGTGCTGTTATCATCACCCCAAGAGATTCAGCATTAAATGTGTTGAGCTCTTGGGGCTGTAGCCGTGGTGAAAGAAAATCTATTAAAAAAAAAAATAGTGCTTCCACTGGTTCACATTTTGATGTTCGCCTTGCAAAGACAATACTTAAGTGCTTTGAAATTCTCATATGTTCTAGAAAAGGGGCCCAATTGCCAAAACATGTGTTATTTTAATAGGTGACACTTAATTAGTTGGTTCAGTACAGTCAAGATAAACAGTTAAGGGTTATAAATACCCTTCACAGCTGACATTCTTTTAAATATTTCATAAAATGTAAATTTGTGTGATCTCTTCACAATAAAGGGAGGGGCAGTCTGCAGTATAGATTATGCAACAGCTCTGTTTCCATAATTTTGCAACAGCCATTGGTCTGTCTTTTTTAAATCAGTGGTCTTCATACTGTAGGGCACTATATTATGTTGATAACATTTATTGAGTGCATAAATACCCGGAGGTGTCTTGGTGCTAAAAAGTACAAGTAAGCCTGTGAAAGGAGTAATCTAATTCTGAAATAGCCATGTTTTAAGACCCTTTCTAAAAGAGGCAAGTGAGCTCGCAGCTCTGATATCCATTGGAAGCTTATTCCATAATTTAGCTGTGCCATAAATGCTTCGGCCTCCCCAACTGGAGGTGTGAATCATCGAAACAATCATAAGTCTAGCGCCAGTTGATTGTAGCTGTCTGGCAAGATGGTACCAGGAGAAAAGGTTTTTAAGAAACACTGGTCCGGTTTTATTCAGGGCCTTATTTGCTAAGCATAGCGATTTAAACTTGATGTGATGTGCCATGGGGTAAGCCCACTAAGGTTCAGCTGGTGGGTTAGGGGAGGGTTACGGCATATACAAGGGGAGTGTTAATCTCACAGCAATGTATTATGCTGCTTCTTGCCAGGAAGCAACCTTCATTGCTTTAGTGCTTTGGGGAATAAATAGAGTCTGAAATCGCCTTCCTGTATTTGTTTTATTCATGCATTCAATTTTAGGGACAGGAAGTTATTTTTCATCATGAGATTTTGATCAAAAGAAGGACAGATAGAAAGAGAGAGTAGGATAGGAAGACAGTAGCAAAGGAAGAAAACAAGAATGAAAAAGAACCTACAAGAGTGAGACAGAACAGGAAGTTTAGATTTAGGGTGGTGGAAGAAAACCTTGAGGTGAACTCAAGACTAGGTAGGCATAATACTGGGCAAACCCATGGTCTGACAGCTCTGGCGTTGGACTTCTATGGAAAGCTTTACAAACTTGCACGTTCTTTTTTAGAAATCAGGCCAGCTGAGAAGTCCTTCTCAGCTGGCCATCCTTCAACTATGAATTTCTTGACCATGTCCAATTTATTGTCATCACGAGAGGCTAAAGACCATTCATCCAGCCCAACCGCTGACTCATGTACCCATCCTACAAGAGAAATATCCACTTCCACACAAGGATTGTTGATTTTGCCTCTCGCTCAATCACCGAATAACATTCTTCAGCACCCCTGAGTGAGCGAGAGGCAAAAGCAACAATCCTGGACTCCTCACCAACAACCTGAGATAGCACCGCTCCCAACCCAAGCATACTGGGATCAGTAGATAAGACTGTTTCCTTGCCTGTATCAAAATGTCCCAAAGTGGGCATTTGACTAATAGCATCCTTAATAGAGTTGAAAGCACAAGAGCATTCGTCTGACCACGTGAATGGAATACCCTTTTTGAGCAGAACTCTAAGAGGAGAAGAAATGCAAGCAAAGTTAGGAATGAACTTCGAACAAAATTCTGCTAGACCTAAAAACAAACGGACTTGATCTTTACTGACAGGTATTGGGACTTTTACAATACTCTCAACAATATCAAGTTTAGGACTGATTCCATCTGCAGAAATAGTGTGTCCCAAATAATCTACTGATGATACACGGAACTTGCATTTCTCCTTTTTAATCACAAGACCAGCATCCTCCAAAGGCTGTAGAACTTTCCATAGCACATCATCATGGTCCTGCAAATCCTTCCCATAAACCAAAATGTCATCTTGGAAAATCAAAACTTTAGGCAACCCAACTAAAACTTTATTCATGACCCTTTGAAAACAAGCTGCCGCAGAAGCTAATCCAAAGGGCATACGAATAAATCTAAAAGCTCCCAAAGGCGTCACAAATGAAGTCAAGTGCCTGGAATCTGGATGCAACAGAACCTGATGGTAGGCGGAAGACAAGTCCATAACACTGAAACACTTGGCATCCCTGATTAAAGCAAGGGTTTGAGCAATATTCGGAAGGGGCTGCCTGTCGACCCAAATGTGTTTGTTCAACCCACGCAAGTCTACACACATGCAAATTGCCTTACCACCATCCTTGGATGCCAAAACTGTGGGAGCCAACCATTCGGAGCACTCTCCTCAATGACACCTGCAGAGAGTAATTTCTTGAGTTCTGAGTCCAAGGGCTCCATCAACAGATGTGGAACTTTGCTGACTTCACTAACAAAAGGCTGAGCATTATCTTTTAAAATAATCTTATGCTGAAAATTCTCCAGCAACCCTGACTGTTCACAAAAGACTTTCGGAAACTGTGAACATACATCAGAAGACAAACCAGGAGACAAAAGTAGCACTTTTTGTGGTGAATTGGGATCCAATTTGATCCCCATGTCTCTCTGGTGTCTCCAACCAAGAAGATTGTCTCCCCTCCTAGCCACATACACTTTTCTCAGAGTCTCTCTGTCCTTGAACTGAATTTTCTTTATGACAAACCCCAAAACATCAATTTTAACCCCGCCATAACCTACTGGATTAATGTCCGGGGAAGCAATTCAGTTTTATCTAGTCCATAAACAGCATCCCAATTAGCATCTCCAACCATGGTGTAGGGTGATCCCGAATCTGCAAGAACAGAGAACTACTGACCACCAATCAATACCTCACATTCAGGCATTTACAGTGCATCACCATCAACAGTACCATCATGTCTGATGCTGCAAATGAACCATTTCTCTTGTTCATCCTGCAGTACCGACTGAATCCTGCCATTCCGACACACTCGTGCATAATGACCCCTCTTACCGCACTTGTTGCAAACCACAGATCTAGCAAAACAACTGGGACTGTTGGGTGAATGGTTTTCACTCCCACACCTGAAATATTTAAAACCATTCTTGTTGTTTCTGAATCCCAAATGCTCAGAATCAGAAGGCTTATTTCTGAAATGAGATTGTTCGGGCCGGGAAACTTCCTATCTTTCTCACTCAGACTCCCCTTCAACATGCTTTTAGCATCATTTTTTTAAATCTCATCCTTCTTTATCTGATGAACAGTTCTATCATCATTATTAACATCAGGAGTCTTTTCCACTTTCATTTCACGTACCCACATGTTAGTATTCTCCATGCTTTCAACAATAGACAGTGTATCTTTAAGATCAGGATTCTTAGCAAGAAGCTTTTGCTGAACGTTCGGGTCATTGGTACATCTAACGATCTGATCCCTTATAAGTGAATCAGTAAGCTGTTCAAATTCACAGGTGCGAGCCAATGTTTTCAATGTAGCCACATAACTGGTAATTCTTTCTTGTTTACCTTGGATTCTAGAAAAGAAATTATGACGTTCCAATACTACATTAATTTTGGAGCCAAAATTATTTTCCAGCATCAAATCAGACATGTCATAAATGTTTTCAGGCTCATCCTCACCTCGCCCTAATGGAATTTCATCTAAACTGTCATACACATGCCTACCCTCCACTCCTAATTTATGCAGAAGCGTGGCTTGTTTCCGTACTGCTGAAAACTTTTCTCCTCCAATAGCTAGGAGATATGAATCAAACAGAGGCTTCCACCTTTTCCAAGGCAAAGCAGGATCACCAACATCAGTTAGAAATTGTGGCGGTTGGGTCATGCCTGAAGAAGCCATCATTGGAAAAGATAAAGACCAAAAAGAAAAGGAAGAAGAGAAAAAATATATTTATATATTGTTAGAGTTAATGTGTGATGGTGCAGATCTTAGGTAGGATTCCAATATAGATATCAATAAAGGCAATAAACAGCAATGGACAGCAATGGTAAATGCATGAGGTCCTTCCAATATAGATATCAATAAAGGCAATAAACAGCAATGGTAAATACATGAGGTCCATTTAGCAGTGTGCTTTTACACTATGTGAAGTCCTCAAAAGTGTGTGTATCACTGATACACGATAGAACACAATCCGGGATTCATTTCACACAAGCCCAATAATAAAGCTTTTACTTTAAGTGGAGTCTTTACGAGGCGAAAGTGTGTGTATCACTGATACACGCTGGAACACAATCCGTTATTCATTAGAAGTGTGCACGTCTTCCACACAAGCCGGTGATGTCCTTTCTTCCAAGCGCCAATACGAAAATGTCCCTTTCTCGGCAACACGATTGGCAGATTCCTTCGTGAGAACCAAAATTGCGGCACGTTGCGTCAGTGTTCTTCGACGTCCGCCGGGTGGTTCAAGGCACGCAGGTGCTGATCACGAGATGAGGCCAGGAGAAAGCTGATGCGTCACACAGCAGCGCTCGAGCATCGGTAAGGATTCTACTCCGCCTAAGTTATTTTTCAAAATGGTAGCTGTTTGATTCAAGGTTTACATACAACACATTTAATTCACAATTATGCTGTCAATCCCAACGCAGCAATAAGGCAGCAAAGATGTGAAAACTATGCCACAGTCGTCTCTCCCCTGTGTTGTCGGCTTAAGTACCAGAACCTAATACTTGATAACTCCAAGGCAGCAACGAGCGTTGAGTTCAATCGGAAAAAACAGAGAAGCCTCTCAAACGCGATGCGCACATCGATGGCTTGATTTTCCCATTAGTATCAAGTTGGAACATATGCCGACACTATCAGCCAATATCAATTTGCAACGAATCAGAGCAACTCTCATCCACCACAGTCGAACAGTTCAGATGTAACAGACCACTCCCTAGTGTCTGAGATTGTTCATAGCAACAAATAGTGAGATTCAAAGGAAGAATACCTGAATTTCACGAATTACACTGTGAAATCAATTAATGGGTTCGTTTTAGGGAGACTGGTGGTCCTGAAGTCCTGTCCCCACGCAGGGTCAACTCGTCGCCAGTGTAAAGATGATTTCCAAAATAGATAAGTCCAGGAGCCAATCCAAAGGTAAAGAAGATTTATTCTCGGGTATTTAAATAAAGACCACCAGTCCAGACAGCAGTTACCTTACAACTGCCTGTACTCAATCTCCAACCTCCCAAGCATTCTGTTGCTAGGCTATGACAAAATAGAATGCAGGCCATAGCCGAACAACACAGGCAAGGAAGACTAGAACAACATACATAGGAAATACAAGAATAAAAATTAAACCACAACAGTATACCGAAGCTTTGAGAAGGTGGGTGCTATCCTGACTGGAGCCTATTGGAAGAGGCAAGTTAATTTTTTTCCCAGAAGTCTAGGACTGAGCTGGTGGCTTTAATGTGAAGGGGGAGCTCGTTCCAGGCTATAAGAGCTAGTAGGTACGAGAGGGCGAGGTAGTGGCACTGGTTCTTTGGATGCACGGGACAGAGGCGAGCAGACTGATGGCAGATCAAAGGTGTTTAGTGGAGAAATGAAACACTGATGCGGTTGTTCCGATAGGTGGGAGATAGGAAATGTCTTGTATGTGTGAATGAGTAATTTGAACTGGGTGCGCTTGAGGATGCAGAGCCAGTGGAGGTTCCTGAGGAGAGTGGATATTTAGATATGGGAGGGATATTCAGTGTTAGCCTGGCTGCTGCATTCTGGATGATCTGGAGCCTCTAGGTGAGTAGGGTGTAGATTTTGTCAAGTACATTTCGGTAGTCTAGCCTGCTAGTGATTAGGGCTTGGGTGATAGTTGGACGAGAATTGAGAGGAAGTCCTCTGAAAATCTACCTGGGAAACTTGAGGGTACGGAGGCAGGAGGAGGTGATCAAGTTGACCTTGCTGGACATTGTTCGTTGGTTGTCGATCACAATCCCTAGGTTTCTGGCTTGGCTGGTGTTGGTCCTACTTTCAATGGCCACCAAGGCGAGGACCAGTCTGGTGTCCCTTCCATAGAGTTCCGCCGCTGTCTTACCTGAGTTGAGGTTTAAGGAGTTGGATTTATCCCCAGAGTGAGGATGAGTTGTATGTCGTTGGCATATGAGATGATATTGAGACCATGGGCTTGGATAATTTCGAGCAGGGCCTTGTACACATTGAAGACTATGGGGTTAAGGTAAGATCCCTGGGGATGCCACAAATCAGATTGGAGGGTTCGGAGGTGTAGGGGGTTAGGCTAACCTTTTGTGTGCGGCCTGTGAGGGAGGATCTGATCTATTTAAGAGCTGTTCCACTAACCCTTATCCCGTGAAAGCATTGGATTAGGATCGGGTAGGAGACGGAGTTAAAACCTGTGGAGATGTCGAGAAGGAGGTGGGCTGCGGTGTTGCCTTTGTCCATGAGGAGCCGGATGTTGTTGGTGGCGATGACGGGGACAGTCTCAGTGCTGTTGTTAGGACTGAATCCGGATTGAGATGTGTCTAGGAGGTGATTGTGGTTGAGTTTTTTTGCTAGTTCCTTTGAGTTTCTCCTACACTTTCGCTGGGTAGAGTAGCAGGGAGACGAGTCCTTAGTTGCTGGTGAACTTGGATCTGCTGTATGTTTTTTTCCAGTAGCGGCAGGGTGGTGGTGTGTTTCAAGTCACCTGGAAAGGTAGCAAGGTGAGGCAGTGCAGATAGGCTTGAGATCTTTGGAGAAGGCAAAGTGCAGGCAAGGGCCCAAGGGAAACACATGAGTGGATGGGCGCATGATGGGGCCTGTTTCTGTGGGGGTGGTATTGGACCTGCTGGACAGAGCCGTTTCTGTGTTGCCATCGTCGTGATGGATGGTTGCAAGAGTGGATGGGTCCAGTTGGGGGGCGAAGTTGTTGTAGGTTGCGTAAAGAGCGAGTTGGTAGTAGAGATCCTGAGAATTGTTGACAGTTGTTGAGCTGGTGGTAGCGGAGGCAAATTCTTTCACTATAACTCCTTAGAGTTATTTGTTATGTTATTCCCCTCTGTCGCAAATGAGCACTTGGCGGCTTTGAGTAGCTGGTGGTAGTGTTGAAGTGCTTATTTGTAGGTTTCTTTGTTACTGATGTTTTGTGGGTGATTCAGCAGCCGGGTTACAGCTGTTAGCAATGGTGATTGGTGAGCCATAGATAAGTGGTGTACAACTTGCTTGAGTCTGGTCAGTGAGGGGGTTGTGGTTTTGAGTGGTTTCAGGATGTCGGCGCAGGAGGTGACCCAGTATTTGAAGTTGGTGATGAACAAGGTGAGGTCATCGTTGTTCATTGTGTGGTGATCTAGACGTTCTGTGGTCAAGGTTACCTTGGAGATTGCATTCCAGTTGCATTGGGTAGTTTTGGGTGGACTGTGTCTTTGTTGGTGCTTAAGGTGTATGTCAAAGTGGATGAGGGAGTGGTTAGTACAGGTGAGGGGGGGCTTGTTTGGCGTGATGTTAGTGTAAAAACAGTCTAGCAGATAGCCAGTGATGAAAAACGGGTACTAAAGGCCTTATCTAACTGCCATTGAAATCAGTGTCCTCACACAAAATAAAGCTCGGTATTGGTCCCCTAATGTTCAGTTTAGGCACATAGCCTTGTGCATACAGGATTGTGTAGGGTCCTGCATGGGTATGGAACGCCTGAGTCTCCATCGTCTATAGGAACTGACGCTGCACTCATGATTCTGGTGTCTGATAAGTGTTTTTCTGATTTACACATAGAGGGTCATTTAGTAGAGATTGGTTACAAATTTTATTGTAAGACAGTTAAAATGCGTTTGGGCTACACATGTCCTTCGTACCAATTCTCAAATTAATTTGAGGTGTATAGATTTATTTACACTCACTAGTGGTGGCAGCAAGAAAATTGTGAGTTACTGGGATCTTTTAAGATTGAAACCCGTCTCCAACAGAAAACAGGTCCATTCGCTCATTTTAAGGTACATGACTTAATGTGTGTATATATACATGGCACTACTGCCAGGCCAAACTGTTTTGCCATTTTCTGCAATTAAGGAATAATCGGCGATATTGAAATAAAACATTTTCTACCACAAGAAGATTGTGGAATGACAATGCAAGCCTTAGTCCACTCTTGCCTAGATGGAGACATGTCCGTGGTCCATGGCATCCCAGAAACCAATCTTGCTTCCTTGAAAGGCATCCTTCACGCAGAACACCGCTCATCAAGGGGCTAAAGAAACCTGAAGCCAAACCCTTGCACTTGAGGATCTACAATGGCTGCCCATGAAAGCCAGGCTTATGTTCAAATTCAGCTGCATCACTTGGAAGGCACTCTACTCAATGACGCCTGTGTGCCTAGCTAAGAAACTAACAGTATCTGGTAGTCAAAAATAGATGATGGACTCCAATATCGCTAGATTAGAATCTAAACACTGCCGGAAGGAGAAAATAAGAAAAACATCTTCCTGGGTCTATGCTCTTAGGATTTGGAACTACATTCAGATCTTGTTCCATAGTCTCCTCATGAGTTGTTTCCCAGTTACCTTTCTTTTCCGCTAGCATGATCATAATGCTTTGTAGCACCTTTTTTATTGTACTTTTTGAATTGTCACAGGTCATTGTTTGGTGTTTTCATTCTTTGATTACTTGTCTTATGTCGAGCAGTTAAGCATATTAACTTTTATAAATCAAGTAACTTAAATGTACCTCTAGATTATGAATGTTTCAACAAAACTGATGAGGAATACACAGGATCATAGTTACTCCACACTTTATTAAATTTCTTCTCTCTCTATTACCGCCAGCATTTTGCTGATGGTAATGCCAACGTTTTTGCAGTGCTAAGATGTAGCTTTATTGTGCCACTAATGCAGCAAAACTATATCACACTCTGCATTTGAGTGCTAAACTCAAGGTGTACAGCACTCAAAGTGAATTCCTTCATGTTTCTTTGCAGGGGATGGAAAAAAGTGAAATGATATGGCAATTACATTGAAACCTTTTACTTCTTATTGTTAATGACTATTGACTAAATATTGCCAGACATCTTGGAGGATTTAAAATTAATAAGAAAGAATTATGGGAAATTGCAAACTTATTCTCATTGCCAGATTTAATGTCTTAATTAGGCCTTGAAAATTATTCCCACCATTAGTGACTATTATTATTTGGATCAAAATCTATATTTATTTCCCTACTCTAAGAAATAAGGCTGACTAGAGACCATTTAAGTATACCAACATTAACCTATTCGACCTGTAGGTCTAATGGGAATTTGATTTTTGTTTTTGTTAATGCAGTATTTTCCAAAAAGAATTACTACTCCAACTAACGTTATTCTCATGCTTTTATTGTATTTAGGTAGAAATGATATAACACTAGTATGCCCAAGTTATCCAGTGTTACAAGTTAAGATGTTCACCTTTCATTTATGACCTTCAGTATCCACCTATACATTGAAAGATGAGCTTGCTGCTTCTTTTACGTAAGATCCACTAGATGTTCAAAGTGTTGTTTGAAGAGGGTTATATCTTTGACATAATAAATTCTCACAAAAATAGAATACTTCCCCAAGAAACAATCATTTATTCTATTCAAAGAAGGGCCTAATATTTCACAGCAAATGGAAGAGATGAATTGTAAACAAATATTCATATCTAATATTAATATCTGATTCACTATATGGTAGGTGAGACATACTAAGGCTGAACAATAAAAACAAGTGTTATTATGTGTTCAACACTAGCTTTAGAGTCAGATGCTATGCAATGGGTCTTAAAACCACATTGACAAAACCAATAGATTTCACAGAGGCAAAAACTATTGGCTTTGCCAATGCGTGTTTACCTGTACTGTCCTCCCCTAAAACAGGCACTATGTCTTTGAATCACCTTCTAAACGAATCAGAGGAACTGCTGCCTATGTAATGGCAGTAATAGTATACTTCAACATGAAAAGGGTTTTATTTGACATTGGTAATATTGAGGCAGTGATTCTTTACAGGTCACCCAAAACAATTATCTGTAGAATTTGATTAGTTATGCCAGGGTCACGACGTTTCATATGTGTTTAGCCATGTCTTTTACATGTCAAATCATGAGTGAACCATTGCCTTGTGTAGATTGAGTTTGCGTAGATAAAGTAATAGTGTGTTCTTTTTATTGAGCATCATTAATGGCCTACTGTCCATTTTTTCAATTAGCTGCATTCATGGCACAGGACGTCAAATTAGAAATTTTCTGTATGCCACAGATGTAGTGGAAGCATTCTTCGCAGTTCTAAAAGATGGAAAGCCTGGGGAAATATACAATATTGGAACAGACTTTGAGATCTCCATTCGACAAATTGCGAAAGAGCTAATACGGCTGGTAAGTCAGCTAGTGAAAGTGTTGGGCTTGATTTTTTTTTTTCTTCAAGAATTATTATGGTACTTTTGTAATCTTTCAAACTGTGCCTGATTTTACCTTTAACAAATGACCAGTACTAACAAAGCCTTTCTGCACAAGCCATGTACAATCCAAACTTTAAATTGAAATCAGTGCCATCAGAGAAACAGAGCAGAGTCTCGGGACCTTGAGTAGGACAAGTACCAAACGTTTGAGGAAAATGTGACTATAAGGTCCACTCGTCTCCAGAGCATTAGGGTGTAAAACCTGTTCAAATTACATATAGCGACCTGAAAATATCTGAGCGGTTAGTATGTTGTATGTATGAGTGTTGTGAATTTGCTACTGATTATTTAAACCACAGAGCGAGAGTGTGAGTGAGTGTGCCCCCATCAGGGCCAGTACTAAACAGGCTGAAAATACAGAAATGTTCAGTATATGGAATATTTCTGTTAGGCAATTCTCTCTTTTTGAACATGATCTTAATAGCTTACTCGAGCTGAGAGGTGAATACATCCACATTCACGCGGGGACTTGCTGATGACTCATTCCACTAAATTATAGTGGGTGAGAGACCTATTAAAATTTTTGATGTCTTTTCTGAAGAGTTAAAGGGTTTAAGTTGAAAACAAGAGTGGACTTTCTCTTGGTTTTAGTTGTAGAGTTCCTTGTTTGAAGTAGAGTTAGCCCACAGAGAAATAACTTCTACCTTCCCCAATTGATTTAGATATAAAAACTGCTTCATACAATCTTAAGGCTCTTGTAAGCACTACAAACATACATCAGTCAGTCCCAAAATTTTGTATTTGGACTTTAGTCTTTAAACCTCTTAAAACTGTGTTTAAGTTGATCATCATAATACATATGTATACAATTAAGATCTCATCATACAACTTGTATAGAAAACAATATTACAATTCATGATATACAATTCATAGATAAAATGTGACCATTCCTTTTATACATTTAAAAAAAAAGGACCAGATTAAGAAAACACCTTTAACAGCTACTGCAAATCTTCCCAAGGCACACGTCACATCCAGATATCACATGTCGGTTAAAAGTGCCACAGCTTGCCTGCGTTCTTGAATGCCGTATTTGAGGAAAAGTAACTTTAAAAGTACTTTCCATAGTATCTGAAACTTTATACAGTCCATGAGGATGTGCAAACAGTCACACTTTACCCTTAATCCACAAGTACATTTTTCAGGTTCATTCATCATTTCAATTTTTACCTTGCTGTTACTATGGCACGAATTTAGACCATTTCTTAGTCTTAAAATCTCAGATCTGATCCTGTGGTTAGGTAATCCTTCCACATAAGGAAACCACTCCTCATTTTGCGATGAGTTTTGCATAGATTCGACAGGTGTCTTCCCCTGTTAATACTGTATATCATGTTCTCTGGCTTTATTTTTAATGTATACACATAGCTCACCTTTCCTGGTTCCGATCTGCAGATTATGGCTTCCTATATTCAGAACAAACTTCCTACATATTAATTCCAGATATTTTCTAACGCCCTTGGCCCACTTCAGTTCACACTGTGTGATCTCGTTTTTGCACAGTAATTATATCTTTTGTACTTTTCCTGATTCCAGGCATTATCAGAATCTTATCGCCTTGGCATAAGCCAGAGAGCTCCAAAATCGTATTCCTGTTTCCAGTCTTATTGCCAGAGACATTGAGGACCTCAGTAATGACAACAAGCTTTTCAAACATTTCCTCTCTTCATATTCCCAATTCATTTTGGAGCTTAGGCTTAGCAACTCCGCTTCATACTGGAATTGTGGACGGATCATGGCCCCATAGGCAGTTATTACTGGTCTTAGGGACATATCTCCATAACCTTAATTGCATTTTTTAAGACCACTTATTGATGCCTCAGCTCTAACTTTGAGTGATTCAATATGTTCGTTCCACATTAATCTCTTTTCAAACCATACCCCTAGATACTTGTATTTGTTGACTGTTTCTAATTTAGTACGTCAACGTTTACAGATTTTTTGCCAAAGCCCTTCACCACTTGGTCTTTTCCGTATTTACCACTTACATTTTCTTATTACAGTACTACAAGAATAAATTCAATTTCCTGTGTTGGCCTATTTGTCATATCCATGATAAGGTTATCTGCTTATAAGAGGCATGCTATATGGATACTATCCATTTTTGGGCTGAGACCCTTTGATGTAGCTAATATTCTCGGTAGGTCAGCAATGGAAAGGGAGAAAAGCAGGGGGACCATTTGGGAGCGATGAAGATCAGCGACCTCTGGTCCCCGACAGAAAGCCTGTTCTCATATCATTCTTTAGGGCTTCAGACAATCTGCCTGGCACTGAAAGCCTTCCTGCCATCCATCAAAGGAAGACTGGTGCAGGACCTCACGGACAACACAACTGTCATGTGGCACTTGAGTATGCAGGACAGGTTGAGGTCATGAATCCTGTGCCACAAGGCTATACCAATTTGGAGGTAGTTGGAGCTTCAGAACCTCATCCTTGTCGCCAACCACCTAGCGGGTCCCTGAATACCAGAACACATGTGTTGAGTAGACATCATGTGGCAGACCACGAGTGGTGTTTTCATCCTACGGTATTTTCGATCAATAGGATACGCCCTCACTCAATCTATTAGCCTCCATCAAGATTGTCTATGTCAACATTTCTGCTAATTGGAGTTTCCCACAAGGCTCTCGTTAGGAGACACTTTTCGGTTGAAA
The DNA here is from genome assembly GCF_964204655.1 of Triturus cristatus. Lineage (NCBI taxonomy): Eukaryota > Metazoa > Chordata > Amphibia > Caudata > Salamandridae > Triturus > Triturus cristatus. The sequence continues at coordinate 723,991,554 of NC_140591.1, forward strand.
GGGAAGACTGACTTCTGTATGCATTTCTTCTGTTACCTCTCCCGTCTCGAGTTCTGAGGAAGATCAAGATAGATTGGGCCCAAGTCATTGTCATTGCCCCAGTCTGAGTCAGGAGACTGTGATACCCACCCAGAGATCCTGATAATGAGTTTTTTCCTCCCATCAGGCTTTAAATTAGGGAGGGCGCAACAGAGCTAGTTCCTGCATCCAAATCTCCGCAACCTACACCTTCTTGCATGTAGATTGAGCAGTGGAAACTAAATGTGTTTGACTTGACAACTAAGGTGGTTGATGTTATCTTTGCTTCCAGATGCTCTTCCGCTTTTTGTGTTGGTACAAATTTGTTGCTTGGTGTGGTGCTCGGAACACTGACACCTTATGGGCCAAACTTTCTCATGCTCTTTTGTTTATTCTTTCATTGTCCTAGCAAGGCCTTATGGTGGGCACATTGAAAGAATATTTGTCAGTCCTTCCTGCTCTTCTGTATTTACCCGACTTTTTGGTTAAAGTTGCTGGTTGTGATGCATTTTTAAAAAGTTTTGAGACACGTTTCCACCCCACTCCCCTCCCCCAGCTGTTTATTATGTCTCACTGAGACCTGAACTTTTTCTTGACATTTCTAATATGCACACCTTTTGAGCCTATGCACAACTGTTCCTTAAGGCTCTTAACACTAAAAAAACAGTCTTACTTATCGCAATCCTTCTGCATACCATGTGAGTGACCTGCCTTACTCCATTTTCTTTCTGGAAAATTAGTATTGAGGACCAAGTTGACATTGCTACCTAAAGTTGTGAGATTTCCTTCCATGTTAGCCAGTTCTCACTCTGTATGTGTCTTTTGCCCCCACCTCACTCCTTTAAAGAAGAGAAGAGGCTCCATTGCCTTGACACTGGAATGATGCTAAGCTTTTACATCAACCGCTCAAAGGCCCATTGTGTGGATGGCCAGCTCTTTGTGGGTTTGCTAGAGCAGAAAGGGCAAGGCTAGGGGGACTCCTCAAGGTCGATAGTCTTTTGCATCAAAATGTGAATCACTGGCCAAGAAGCAGCCATTTGAATGCATGAAGCCCCCATTCTACCAGCGGTCAAGGTTGCTGTTGTGGTTGTAATGAGAGTTTGCCTGTTCTGGGCGTCTGCCAGGCTGCTGTGTTGACATCAGTGCATGCATTCACAAATTGCAGCTTCCTTGATTGTCAGATCTGGGGGAAGGTCACTTTGCTGACTCGGATTTACAGAAATGTCTATTACTTTAAGGTCTATATAACTCAGATTATTTAAATAACATTTGATTTATTACAGCAATTTAATGATTACTTTCCATTTATCTTTATCTTCTCCTCTTGCTTATCACTGATTAAGTGATTGACCTTACTGAATTGGATTTTATCCAAAGTTGTAGGATACGATTGTGCTACATATTCCTGTATTCTTTATACAATTACATCATTGTATTCAACATGTAATACCATAATCATCATTACACAAACTACTTACATTGATTAGTACACTTAACAAATTGTGCATCATTAAATTTCGATTTGTTACAGTCTGTGCTAATGCCATTTTAACATTGAAAGATTTGTTATTATTGTTGACATCCCAATATCAATAGTTTTCACTTCACTTCGTCTCGGGCTCTGATTCCTTATGTTCCTAATGTTGTATTTTAAAAAGTGCTTATTTGATAAAAGAGATTTCTAAATGCGTTTAGGGCATCGCCAAATTGTGAAATTTTATAATTACATTTTCAGATAGATTGTGACCCTAATTGGCAACCTCTTTTTATCACCGCGTTATCATATTATATGCCAACGATGGCATCAACCATAGAGTTACCTAAAGTTTGCCTAGGGTACAACCACAGAGTTTAATAAGTCAAACTGAAAAATACAAGACACCCATTACTTTTAGTTTTCACTAGATGGTATACTCAAGATGACTACAATCATAGAGTTGCTCGAAGACTGCACAAGTTAGAACCATAGAGTTGGAAAATGACTCCCAAGTTCACAGTAGGTATGACAGTGTTTTCCAAATGGTGGCTTCTTGCCTACATGCCAGGAAGGATTTATGCATCTTTGGTGGAATTATCATGCCCTATCCGATGTGGTAACCTTCTACTTTTTAAAACCTTTCCATGTAACTTTGGCACAGATTATTAACACAAGTCACCTTTGTTACTTAACAATTGAAGCATATAGAGAAGACACATGAACTTGGACTATTGGATGCCTACCAACAGGTACTTACCTTTAACTCAATGATTGTATATAAATCTCTGCTAGTAATCTCAAACTCATGCTTATTCTTAAGCATTCGTGCACCTTTCTTTTATCCTCCTAGCTCTTCCAATAATGTGCATGTTTATAACTATAGACTGGAGTTTTTGCTATCCTTAAAAAAAAGTAATTTCCAGATGCTTCAAATGACAATAGGGGACCCACTATTGTTTCAAAATACAAAACTCCGATAAAAGTCCCCTCATTTCAAATGGAATGTTTGGCACCTGCAGTGTGAAACAGAAACAGAATTGTTCTCAGTTCTAAAATCCATCTGCATGACGTTGTCGGTTGTTGATCAAGCATCTGAATTCTTAACTGTAAATTATTTTTAGTGGCACACCATGGACCTATATCTACACGTACACCTCTTTTTAGGGCACTCCCCTGATCTAAAGTGATTATTATATTTTAAAATTGTACTTATTTATTGGAGACCTAGGATTTGTATACACACTGTTGCTTATGTGATGAGTTTCCACCATTTTGTTTTTAGAAAAGTAGGCTATTTATAAAATGTACTAGAGCAAAAATACTCCTAAGCTCAAGATTGTTTGGTTGCATCCTGGTTTTATTAATTATCTGCCACATCAGTGACTTATGCAGAAGATGAAGCTGCTGGTGATAATCTAGTCTCTGATGTGCCTTCTTCTGACTCGTGTCCCCTCTTCCCTAGCAGAGGAAGCCATGGTCGTCTTCAAGTCCCATAGATGTGTTTCAAGTAACTCCTTTGGAAGGCAGAATGATGGCAATGCACAAATAGCAGGGCTTTTTTTTCTCCAATAGAAAGTATTTTGTATAGTGGAAGATGAAGAACGAATTATCCCATGAGACATCCGTCTTCTGCAATTTACTGAGCTAGTGAGACTGTAACAGGAGGTTTGTGAGCCTATGTGATGACATTTTGTGGTGGTTCGTCATGTTTTGGGCTTACGGACTTCCGCTTTCCGACCTGCAAACTCATAACTTTGGGAACAAGCCTGAGTTACTTGCAATTGCAGAATGTAATCAATAAACAAGATTTCCCTCCAAAGTACAGATAAAATTTTGATGCATTTTGTGGCCTTCCTGTTTTAGGTTGCAGACTTCCACTCTTGTGCTCATAAACCCAGGACAGTAAGCACAAACCTGACTGTACCATAAATGCACGCTGCAATTTACAACGTGGCCCCAGGCACCACCGAACAGTAACTGTAATTGGTAATGCTTGTGCATAAGATTGTTTTTTCCAAGACATAAGGTCAGGCTAAGCCAACCACACTAATGATTGTGTTTTTGTGTCCAATGTCTTTATTGGTAAAAGAAAGAGAAGTTAAACAATGTTGGATACAGCAATGTGCGAGAGTACAGTATACATATGTCACCGGTCGTTACAATAATTTCCCTTCTGTGGGAAGGCATTGGGCAGTCAGTCGTAGGAATAGGAAAGTAAAATAAGCCTGGAACATTTCCAGACTACAGTAGGCTTCTGAACCTCAATCTCACAGAACCCATCGGATGATAGTATTAAAATGGATCCGGATCTTCAGATGTACAACCGCAGCAGGAACACATGAGAGATCATCACAAATAGAAATGCAAAATTTCGAAGAAGAAATTGAGAATTTTTTTTCCTAAAGGTCCTCATTCATAAAAAGCTGCATATGAGGTTTTTTTTTTTACAGCAAATAGCGTTAACTGTCAATAAGCACATACCCCACCACCAGTGAGACATCCATTAACAATTAACAAATAAGTGACCGTCATAAAACATCTACATGAGTAACCAAACAATCAGCCGGGTGCATCGCACTAATTATATGTCAAAGGCCCTGCTTCCTTTTTCCCACTTTCAGAGTCCGTGTTTGGGGTTTACAAACAGCAGGTTTTGAAAAATTGTGGTCACTGCTATCCACAATTTGACCTTAGTGCATTTTCTGAGTCCTGTTTTGCCCTGTATTATATTTAATGTGTTTTAAAAAAAAAAAATTGTTGATTGTACAATTGTTTTAGTTGTTGTACCTCCCGTTTGTAATGGCTCACATTTTATTTGCCTATGTGACCAGAACATGTGCAGAGAGCCAAAACCATGTTCCCTGATAGAACATGTGTAAATGGCTCTAGCTAAGAATGTAGTCTGTGGTGCTTTCCATGTTTGGACCAGTTCCATGTGGTATTTGTTCATCCACATGGATCTTAATCAGGGCATTATTGTGGGTTTCAAAAACGTAACGGGAAGTTTCATTTTACGAACTTTGTATTAACGCTGCCATAAGAAAGATGTGCCTTGTTTTGACAGATTGCTGTTTTTTTGTCAGATAAAAAAGACAAATTCAGACTCTGAGGCAGAAGAATGGGTGGAGTATGTGAATGACCGGTAAGGAATTAGCTTTTTTTGTTTGTTAATTTCAACCGTATTACTTGCTTGTATGCTGTTGTCTCTAGTAAGGAATACTCTAACATGCTGCATCTTTTAATTAAAGCACACCTCACCTCATCTTGGTGCTCTTAGCTGGCTACCTTTTCCACTCCGGCTTGCTTTTTTCTGTCTGATCTTTAAGTGCCTTCATAGCCGAACCATTTCCTTTGCCCTCTGTCACTCAGATTACATTTCCACCACTTTGCCAGTGATCCCTGCTTTTTAGATACAATGATAGCTATCGCATCCCTGTTGTGCTTCCGTTTGAAGTTTATTGATGTTCAGTTAATTAAAATTATAACATCTCAGCAGAAATAGCAAATATAAAATATAAGACCTGATACAATCAATATTTCATAAAAGAGGAAAATATCAAGTTTGTGATCCTCTAGTGGGAATCAAGCTCCCCAGCAGACATCGCACATGTACTTTCGCTTAACTCCCGACGTTAGTCGTGAAAACCACAAGGCAAAACACATGTCTACGTTTTCGCCTCACACAGGCCCAACCACATAGCATCGTATAGATCTAAAGTGCTTACAGTGGAAAGTGCTTCCTGACACCGTGCTGGAAACACAAGGTGCTGCATACTTAATTGGTCGCCAGAATAAGGACCATGACACAAATCCTTACTCATGGAGACCTCGAGGCAGCACATGGTTATATGACACTTAGGGCTAAAAGAGTTTTTAGCTCATCATTACTGCACTGAGTTAAAGTGGTCTGTGCTTGGAAAGTACGACTGAGACAACCGGGGCTCCTTACTTGGGTGGCCACCAGTATAGGGACCATCAAGGGCAGTTTGGATAACCAAGTACTGCTTTCCGATTTGCCCCCAATGGTCTAAAGTTCTCCATGCCAATAAGATGCAGACAGTTCAAAAGTGCTCCGTGCTTGCAAGGGTAGGGCCATCATGGACATTTTGAGTTACTAGTTACTGCTTTCATGATCTTTAGTAAGCACCTGGATAGCAGGCATGATTCTCCTTTTAAACAAGATTGGACAGTTGCTCAACATGTTCTCACGTTTAAAATGTGAAACATTTGCCATATCCAGTAGCACACAAAGGGTTTAAGAACTTCACAAATGCAGATGCCAGGACTATATGGCAGTTAAAAACTGCACACCAGGCTCTGCGACAGGTTTGAAAGACTACTCATGTGGGTGGCACAATCCTTGCTACATGCCCACTAGTAGCATTTGATTTACAGGCCCTCGGCCCACCCAGTGCATGGTACTAGAAACACATTAGTAAATCAAATATGCCAATTATGGCCATTACATTTTGGACACTTCAGCACTGGTCAGCAGTGGTAAAGTGCCCAGAGTCCTAACACCAGCAGAAACGAAGTTGAGCACACAGTCAAAAACAGGAGGCCAGAGTTAAAATGACTGGGGAAATCATGCCAAATTATGCCAGGTTTATTATTGGGTCCTGCTGTTTTCTTACACATGATCTTTTTGTAATAATCATTGTTTTGCTTCATGGCTACAGCTCTCATCCCTTATGGATCGTTATCTCTAGAATGCATACTTTTTTATAGTCATTACTTTTCTGGGCAAAAATACTGTTTTTCAGTGTGTTTGTACCTTAAGTCAGATAATGGGTTCTCTATTGTTGTCCCCAGGTTAGTGGAAATGTTACTTAAAACTCAGTGCTGTTTTCCTTTGCTAAAACTCTTTCTGGAAAAAAAATCCCACAAATGATCGATCTAGTTACCTCCTCTCCATGTTTGTAATTATTTTAAAGTTTATGATGCTTTTCTTTAAAAACGTCTACTACATTGTAAAATGCCGTTTCTTTTTATTAGTCCTTCTCATGATGCAAAATACCCAATGAAGCTAGAAAAAATACACCAATTAGGATGGAGACCAAAAGTTACCTGGGAGGACGGTTTAAAGAAAACAAGTAAGATGTTTTCTTAGAAGATTTGTATATGAATCTTTGAATGTTTTCATTTGTTAGTTGTATACATCAAGTGTGCCATGGCTATATGAAAATCTCAAATCGGACAAGTCGGTTAAGGATGCTTGAAAAATACAAGCTTATGTCCTGTAAACGGATCATCCAGGTTTCTGAGGTTTATTTTCTGATTAGCCGTAAGGGTTTCGCTTAAATGGCAACACAGCATTCTCCACTTTTTGTACTGGTGGTTGCTTTAATGATTTCTGTTGACTTGTGTCTTCCCTACTGGACCCCCTTCTGACCCTTTTTCTTCTGATGTTCAAGTTGTCGATACTAAAACTGTCTGCAAGAAGAGGGTGAAGTAATAGATGAAAATGATGATTAGCAGACACAGGGTGAATGGGCTAATTATATATTACGAGATGAAGGACAGACGATGCCCATTCAAGGACTTTCCTCCAAATTACATTAGGATTTTTCCATTTCAACAATCAAATAACAACAGCTATGATTATTCTGTTGCTGAGAGAGGTAAAAAACATGTCTTTGTGTGTGTTTTGAGGACGATAATGGAACCAATCTGGCAGGAGGACCTCACTGTGGTGAAGTCACCCTCTATTCTTATAAGCTTTGGATCTGCTATAGAGAAGCTTTCACTTTTGTTGGAAGAATAGAGGTCTCTATCCAGTTTTACTCAAAGTCTACCTTCTGGTACATTTGGCTGAAGCAGTCCTTACATTTTTGACGGCTCTCATCCGCTTGACTGCAGTCCCAAAGTAGAGGTGGGAACACAGAACTATATCCCAGTACTCACAAAAGATTGAGGCATGAGAGATTTATTTTGCTCTTTTCTTCCGTTTACTCGATCAGCTCCTTAATGAGAGCTCAATATTGATGGGCAAAGGCACGCATCAAATTTGTAACATTTAAGACAGAGCGCAGTTAATTTTAGCAGTTATTTAAACAAGAAAAGTAAGTGGAATACAGTCTTCCTACGCTATTGGACCATGCACCAAATTTCACAAAAAACAAAGTCTTGCAAACGCCTCATAGGTTTACCCAAAAGTTTCATAAGAACTTCAATTCGATTTGGCTGCAACCCTGACCACATTTTTTTAGACTCCTTCCACTCCAGTGGAAAGCTTTTTACATTTGCTAACTACCAGAATTTGCCTTTACTATTATGAGACAATTAATTAAAGGTTTTTGAAAATCAGACTAGCTGCTCATTTTATTTGTTTAAACTAATAAAGACACAATCTCTTTCCAAACACGGATTCGCTGGTTTAATTTCAGCATGTGCGTACGTTCTGTTCTCTGCAGGTTACTTTTCTATCAAACACATCACTTATATTGATACGGAAACTATCAACGTCCTTAAGTTTTGCAAAGCTGTTTAAGCCATGCTCATTCCTTAGATCACTCTACTGTCACCTCTTCTGTCACCCACATTGTCTTCAGTGGTACCCATGGCTGGATGCAAGACTCAACAAGACACAATAAAAGTGATAAAGGTGGCAATTGTATTTTGAAAAATGTGTATTTCTGTAGCACTCTATGCTCTGGGGCTTCTTCTGGATACCAGTAAAGCATATGACAGAAGTACTCTACGGTCATACATCACTACTGATTAGATGTGCAGTCCAGGAAGGAAAACAGATTGGGACATGAGGTGCTCCAGTATAGGTTTCAGTAAGGCCTGGTGCACCCTCACCTTCTGCTTGTCTATTTCCTACTTTTTGTGTCTATGAAGCACTCAGTGCAGCAGAAGAAAATTATACTTGGCTGTAGCCCCAGGTCTCAAGAATCAATATATTTATTTCATAGATTTACGAGTGTACCCTCCTCCTTTCATTTGGGGTATAGCATGATTAAAATTGTTATAAAATCGGAAGATGGCTCTTAGAAGTGGAGCTTTGTGCTACCCATGTAATTGCTTGATTTCTGATCACGTTTGAAGTGGATTGACTGCAGTGGCTAATGCTTTGAATGAAAGTCTGTAATAATACAAAATAAGACTTATAAGAGACATAAGTTGTAGAACTGAAGTACAGGTAAGTGACCTTTTTTGTTCCAGTTGCAACCATGGTCCTCTTTTGAGGTTTCATGAATGGCTTTAGACGAGACCAGGCATGCAAATTACCCTTCTACGAAAGAGAGGTTGTGAAAAATGACGTGTTTTCTTGTGGTAGATACATTGTTGACCTTTTACTCATGACATTCCTCAAACTGTTTTTCTTGGGCCTGGCTCTCTTCTATCCCTAACTCAAATTGACTGTTCTGAAATTACATTTCTGCAAGTATCCTGATATCACGCCATTTATGCCTCCGCCTTCTCTCACACATCGGTTCAGTTTTTCATTTAATGAGGTAATATCCTGTGAGATTCTATGTGCCTATTCATTACCTATTGCACCTCTACAACACAAGGGCGGCCCCAAGAAGGGCAGTCTAGGGAATTTAAATATTAAAGGAGAATGAAAATATCAACATTCCCTGTTTCTGGAGACTCAAGGTAAGGTGGTCCACAGATAAAAGACACTCTTACGTGTCCTAATGCTACGAAACGATGAAGTAATCAAAGCAAAATAGAAGAATTACAACTTTTAGCACATTTGATTTTGGGTTCAAATTTGTACAGACTGCCTTTTTAGGTGGTCATTTAAAGACGAAATGTGTCTGAAAAAGTTGTGAATGTTGCCATCTTCCTCTCAGTGAGGCTGTCCTCCTCTCGTGACAGTTCAGTATCTTCTCCACTTGCTCCTTTCCAGCAGTGATTTTCCTTCTTTATTCTTGTGCGTTTGTTTCAGTGAACAAAACTGTCAAATCACTTACCAATTCATTAAATAAATTGATTTCTTCTTCATTCCATTATCATTACAGCAGATCAAAGAGCTCAAAATATTGAGACATTAACTTGTATGAAAAAGGAAATTCATGGTGTCCCACCACCTCATCCAAGAAGGGGAAGGAGAATTGTCACACTGTGCCCTTAATAGAATAAAAACATTCTGTTGTGAACTCTAGGAAAGGTTATGTTCTATCTTAGGACCAGAGGCAACTGTTTTATTAGTTAATATATTAGCTGTCCCTTCAAGCCATGTGCTGGAAATAGGATTAAAAGCAAAAAACCTGTTGAATGTAGAGCCCCAAACCTGTCAATATTTATGCATGCTTCTGCTAATAACAGAAAAGGTGGGAGCTAAGACTAAAGTGCATTGTTTCTTAATATTAACTACTGCGTAAATGCCCTTATTCTGTTTTCATAGTGCTCAGGCATTGGAATGCTACTAACTGTGGATTGCCGGGAAAGGTGACGTAAGAAATAGTTAGGTTGAACAATGTGTAGAGTTCCCTCTTGTGGACTGATTGCTGCACATGGCTTCCCACTTAAATGTGCTTGCATTAATTTCACTTATCAAATCCAGCAAGACCCCAAAGATACCTGTTACTCCGAGCTTCCATGTGGTCAGACTACAATTGGATTTGATGCTTTCCTTCTTTGGAGAGAGTCAACAGATCAGCATATGACCAATCCGGTCACAAATAGAGAATCTTCACTATTTGGTGAGCCCTGCAGTGCTGTCAGATGCCCTGTATCACAGCATAGAAGCCCCCAAACCACCCATTTCGAAGATATTTGATGCTTGGTCTGTGCTTCCCAAGCTCCTACTTCTTAGGCTTTTTTTAATTTGGTAAGCGACTGCTGTAGTGACACTTTCCCCAAACTTCTATGAAACCAAGGCGAATCTTTACAAGTGAGCTGGCGCAGTATCCACAGGGGGATACTGCCTCTGGCCATTCTGTATAGCCCAAACCCCTCTGTTTCAAAACAAAGGATGCAGAAACCGCAGGCTTAGAAACACTGGACCTGGCTGCTGAGCTTTAAGGGCTGCATAAGGCTTCTGTGCCAGACCCTTGACCACCTTGCTCCGGCACAATAGAGGGAAACCTGCAAAAGCTTTCAAAGCTTTTCCCTCCCCATCCCTGGTATCTCAGTACCTACATCCAGGGAACATTGGAGGCCTAAGAAATGCATTTGCCTCTAAACACATAGTTTGACTTCTGGCCATTTGTAGGAGGTTCATCAACAAATCTAACACTGTCACCAGGGGATTCAAAGGTATCTGGGGATTCTGTGACATGAAGATCATAAGGCGATCATTTTCATGCCTTTTGCTCTCAAGAATTCGGATTGGTTTTATTATTTTGGTGAAACACCACGTTACTGAGGACAGACTGAAGAGAAAAGCAGTGAAGTCAAAAGTCTCATTCTGCTGTACAAACTGAAGTAGCTTTTGATGTCAAGGAAATATTGTCATCTTGAGGTCCAGACTCACCATCCATTCCCCATTCCTAAGATCCTTGATGAGAGAGGAAAATACATTTGAAACATCCCATGAGGGAGGTTGTTTTTCCTGATTTCCGGATCCACCGATCCGTGCATTCTGTGTCCCAAGGTAAGGGAAAACTGTTAATCCTTAGTAACTGGATTTATGATTTGATGTATCTTGAGAGCTCTGTCTCAATGGTATTTATTTTTTAGCTTTATTTAGCGCAAATTCGATACGAAGGCATCAGAGTACTTTACATGAGCACCAGTTGCGTTGCAGACTGACCTACATTTCCCTGCCAACACTCTATCCCATATCCTCGGCTTTGAGGTCATCCGCTCTAGCCTTTAGGTCACATCCTCTATTAAATATCAATTATGAGAGCACGTTCTTTCGATTGTTTTCATTCTCTGTGAGGTGTCCAGGCTTAGGGAAAAGGTGATTCTGGGAGAGTATTAACAGGAGTAAGGATATGACTTCTGGATATGGAGGTGTATTGCTTGCTTTTTGTTTAGGTCATGCTGATGCCTTAATCCATTTGTTTAAAGTGTGAATCAGGCTTAGAATGGAGATTTGCCAATAGATTTGGTGCTTTAAGCAGGGCACTTCCAGTTTCCACATTTTAGTATAGTCTCACAATAGCTGATCCAGAAAAGGGGTCATTTAATTTGGTGTTGAGAATGCACTAGGTATGGATCAGTTGCCATGTGGAAATATATTCTGTAACATCTCTTAGCCTGGTAGCAAAAAGACAAAAGAGGAGGCATTGTGGACGTAACAATATGCATGCAGGGATTGCTCCACTTCAAGAGGAAACGTTTTGCATTACCATGCAAGAGACAATGGTTGCTATTCTAGCAGGCACAAAAGGAGAAGCTCGGAGGACTGAAGTTGCTTCTTTATCTGCATTAGTAGACCAAGTGTTTTATCAAGGGAGTGGAGGTCTCCTAAGCTAAATGGAATGAAATGCATTCCAAGGGAGTTTCTGCATCGGCTAGTGCTTCCTTTTACAGTTAGGGTTTCCCTGCTGCAAGTGGTTCAGGTTCATTTAGTGTTCCAGTGGTCCAGAAACTTCAGAAGCTCAAGAAGCCTCATTCATAAAGCTCAGGAATGCCATGGGTCTCTTGATTCTGAATCAATGTGAGTCAGAACAACAGAGAAGAAAGCAAAGCCCTGAAAAAACTAGACTAGCGCCTCATGAAGAAATTGATACCTGTCGGATAAGCCAAGTTTTAGCGTCTGAATTTAAGGAGAGATTTTTCATCACCATCTGTTGAGTAAGGAATTCCAAAGGTTGGCAGAGAATACAGAGAATCTGTGGCCACCCGTCATCTGTTTATTAAACTGAGAAACTGAGAAACAAGTAGGTAAGATGAAGCAGACATTAGAGTCTATTAGGAGGGTATGTCTTCAAACGACTGCTAATAAACAATGGGGCATTATCAAATGGTGCTGCACGAAAAATATGAGTCTTAAAATTGATACTTTGCTTAATCAATAGCCAGTAAAGGTGGGAGAGTACTGGGCTAGTGCAGGATGACTGAAGATCCCCTAGGATTAAACATGCAGCAGTGTTTTGGATAACTTAGTTTGTAAAGCAGATATTCCAGGAGTACCAAATAGAGGGAGTTAGCATAATCTTAACGTGAATTGGCCAATAGAAATCAGGCCATAAATCATTTATGCCATTGTTGGCCATAACTTTCCTTTTCTCTGCATTAATCTTAAGCCTATTGTTACCTATCCAGTGCCAAATGAATTTCTTTTCATAGTTTGTTGAAAGGCCTGGTGGGAAGTGAAATTGCTATCTAGGCACAGCATTAGCTGTGTGTTATTAGCCGACATGTAAATTCTAATGCCCTGTTTGGATACGGTTTCTACTAGGGGCTCATATAGCTATTGAAGAGATGAGATGAGATAGAGGAGCCCTCAAGTACTTCAGAACAAACTTATGAGTTGCTGCACATTATAAGATGAGATGTTTATAGCCTGACTGTCTGCAGAGAAGGTAACGCAATCACTGTAAAGATGTGCCCTCAATACCACTTGCCATGACACGGCCAAGTAGAAGTGCATGATCGACCCTGTCAAATGCTGCTGATAAATCCAGTGACGTCAATTCATTGCTATGGCTTGATCCAATTCCTTCTAAGATAATAATGGAGAGAAGGACCGACTCATTGCTATAGGCTGGAAGGAAGCTGTACAAAAGGGGGTGGTGATGGACGGAGCATCAGAACCAATCAAACCCTCACACCCAGTCAACAGATCTGGGTTTGATCCATCACTGTTCTTTAGCCCACTCTGCCACCCCAGTTCAGACATGCAAATCAGTCTGACCCTGTGCCTCATGGGAACAGTCCAGCCCGAACTGCCAAGCCATGACTTCCCTGGACCGGAAACAAGCTTCCTAGGACCGGTTTCTGGCATTTCAGCCGTCTTCAGCCAGGCTTGCTTGAATCCAGTGGCAAAGTGAGCAAGGGACTCACGTCTGAGCATACCCTGCCAACTTATGGCGAACAAGCGGTACAAAAGGGGGTGGTGATGGACGGAGCATCAGAACCAATCAAACACTCACACCCAGTCAACAGATCTGGGTTTGATCCATCACCGTTCTTTAGCCCACTCTGCCACCCCAGTTCAGACATGGCCTGGAAGGAAGCACGCCTGCAAATCATCCAACAAGTTATTGTTTTGCCAATAAATGCAAATGTGCTTAGTGACGTGGTATTCCAAGATTTTGGCACCTGCAGGCTGTATGAAAATTGGGCTAAGGTGTTTCATAATAGACGGTCTACACCTAGTGTTTTAGTAGTGGGATAGTGGTAGCATTCTTAAAAGACAAGTTTTACAACTCCTTGCTTTAATTTGGAATTGAGAATGGTGACCATTGGAGTTATGATCACCTGGCACATTAGTTTACAAATCTAAACTGGGATGGTGTCTAACAAAGAGCCAGATACAAAAAAAAAGCTTGCATTCATTCTGTGAGAGTTGTACAAAAGCTGTTAGACAAGCATTCATAGGTATTGAATTTGCAATAGCTAGTGACGTAGATCAATCTCATCTCGTAGAGCAGATATCATCTCAATAAAATAATGTGAGCTGATTGTGAAGCGGAGATCTCTTCAAAGTCCCTAGAAATATCAACTAACTCACTAATAATGTGAAATATTATCTTTTTTATTTCCCCATGATAGTCATTTTACTTTTTTAGTAGGAATGTTTTCCATTAAAGATCATCCGTTTATAATAAGACATTTCAGATTTAGAGTCTGCTTCAGCTGTTTATTTTTTTCTATTGTATGATTTTCCCACATTTTCATTCTAATTGTTAAAATTTAGTTTTGGGTATATTAATTTTTGTGAGTAAAAAGGGGCAGGTTTCCTACGTTTAAGAACAACTTTTTCTGTTAGAGTCATGCATGTCTGGAGTGTCCCGTAACCATGGTTCTAAGCCTTACATAGAATAACTTGAGGTAGTGATAACGCCTTCTATATTGACTGACATTCATTGAAGAATAGCCGGACATTCATTTTTATTTTTTAATTTAGGCTGGCCTTGCTTTAAGGAAAGGGATATGTATGATTAAATGTCTAAGCACAAACAAGGGAAAATATAAAGATTGTAAATACCAATGTTAACAGCCCAAATTTAATCAAGGACACGACCTTTGTCATGAGTATGGGCATGAATATGTTTAAAGACATTTTAGGGAAGATCACATGTAATACAAAATTATAGGGCTAGGCAACAACAAGCACATTACCGGCACAGCAGTTAAAATCAACAATAATCTATCCTTGAGAATACAAGGCAGTTAAGTAGCTCACCAACCCCTGCTATATACTTTAATACCTGCCATTGCAGCCTAAATTTGCAGTTTTAAAACTGCCATTTTGCACTGGAAAAATAAGCATTTTGCTTGGCCCAAATCTTCCTTTTTAATACGCCTCCTCAAGGTTGGGCCTAAACAGCTCATCGGGCAGGCTGCAGTGTATTTTAGAAGTGGGCATGTACTTTTAACTTTTACATGTCCTGGTAGTGAAAATCTTAGTCATTTTTCACTACTAGAGGGCCTACCTCTCCTATAGGATAACAGTGGGTTGTCTGGGTACCCTCATGAGTGAAAAGTGCGCTATACATATCACCATAACATGCCTTTTTACATTTAATAAGTGATAATTTTCAATTGGGAGCAGGTACTAAAGCAGTGTCTGGTCTCTAAAGAATTCTAATTTAAAACTCTCTTTAATGGTAAAGTTGGGTTTTGAGTCACAATTCAGAATTCACTTTTAGAAAGTTGATATTTTCTAGTGCTAACTATTTGGTGCCTGCAGCCATTGTCCTGGGGTCACCATGACTAGGTGCAGCTGGCTGTTGATCTTTGTGCATTACTCCCAGACAGTAAGACAAAAAGGGAATAGTTGTTGTCAGGATGAGCCAACTGTGTCACGATGAGGGGGAGGAATTATCATCTGCCACACTTGCGCATCACATATGCTCTGTCGCCGCACACTCACAAAGGGTTTCGCAATAGTCTTTTGTGCCCACAGACAAGCTGTGGCCAGGCCAGGGAGAAAGGAAATTCCGGACTCCTCTGGAGCAAAAGGACTCTGGCAGCTTCTATCCCTTCAAGATGGGCACAAGGTTTAAATAGTAGATCTTCAGACCCAACTCTTCAGTTCACTTCTGAACCTGTGGAAGTCTTCGAAGGAGGACAGGTGTGCTGCCCTGCTGCAAGAAGGACTGCTCTGCTACCCTGATTCCGTGTTGTCTGCTGTCAAGAGTGAGGAGGACTGGACCTGCATCTTGAAACCAGTACTACCAGAGAGAATGCAAAGGCTATTTGGGTGCCCTCCTGATCAGAGCTTCAGTGCCAGAAAAGGATCCCACCATCTTGACCCCTTCACCTGGACTCTGCCTGCAGTGAGTCCTTCCCAACCTCAAGTAGTGTCCCTCCAGTCCTGGACTCTTGGAAGTGGGACTAAATGAGCTCTGCTATCCTATGTGTGGTTTTTACCAGAATCAGACACAGCTCTTCGCATCTCCTCATCAAAAACAACGCAGCCACAACGTAAACCTGTACTGCTGCCCTTACAGCTCATAGGAACCACTGCTGTGCAGCAC
Source organism: Triturus cristatus (assembly GCF_964204655.1). Lineage (NCBI taxonomy): Eukaryota > Metazoa > Chordata > Amphibia > Caudata > Salamandridae > Triturus > Triturus cristatus. Next base: position 724,007,604 of record NC_140591.1, read on the forward strand.
TTCCCCAATGTGGTCCTTGCAGCTCCTCATCAGAACAGACACAGACGTGACGAAAGCCCACATCGCAGCCTTGCAGCTCAACAAAACCGCCACTGCACAGCGCATCCCCAAGGCGTACCTTTCATCACTCCTTGAGACTGTCGATATGTGGCGCAACACTCTGCTACCAGGATTCAAGGTGCATTTCTCAACGCAACTAAATTCATCCCTAGATCCAGCCCACACTCTGTCGTGGTTGTCCTGAACTTGTGTCTTTATCCCGGTCCAGAATGACCAGATAACCATAGTTGGTGCTTTATGTCTTTAAGTACTATTTTAACATGAACCTTTAAAATTATATATCTCCCGTCCTACTGATTGGGATTTTTGTCGTTTGGCTACCAGAGGGTTAAGCATGGATTAATTAGACATTTGCTTGCGTTTCATCGTGACATGAATTGTGGTTGTTGCTTGAGTAGGGTTTTACACCCCCCAGTCAATAACCCAATTTCTATGAGGTGTAAAATCTTGTGGGGCAGATGCAGTGGCTGATGCACTGGCTAGGTGCTGGGGCTCTGTGTGAAAAGGACGAAAGTGAAAGAAACCTTCAGGGGCCATTCAATCCTGGCATGGCTAATGGCCCGACTAATCAGGTAAGTTCTGAAACCATGCTCATGAGTACAGCGAAAACTGCAGGTCGTGACTACAGCGAAAAATTCCTTCACCTGCGTAGGTCCCCACCCCCACATGCTCCAATACTAGATCTGTGGGCAATCCCTGAACTACGCGACATCCAGCTGGGGCATGAGACAGAGTCCTTGCGGTGTGCTGGGGTGACCCAAGTGAAATGATTATATGTGAAGGGGAGGCTGCACAAATTCCCAGATATACAAGACATGCACAAAATAGCTGTGGGATATTTCCTCACCTACGAAGCCATAACGCACGAGATCAGGGCCAGTTGAGGACGAGGGCAGGTGGAGCTGCCAACATCTGCACTCCTCCAGGGGATTATGTCATATGGCATACAGCCATAACAGCCCTATACAGCCTTCTCAATGCACAAGAGAGTTCAGCTCGCCCTACTATACAGGGCCATGTGGAAGGGAAACCTAAGTTGGGAGATATGTGACGGACTGTGGCAGAAAATCATAGGGCAGGCCAAACGAGTCTCAAGGAACCCAAGATTCTAATACACGCAGTTCAGTTATCTCCACCAGATGTACCTCACCTTGAAAGGTATACAGTGCTTGTAAAAAGGGGCATCTTCAAACTATCCCAGGTGCCGCCAAAGAGAGGCAGGCTTCTACCACATGGTCGGGACATGCCCTCAGATTGTCTCGATGTGGGATTCTCAGGCTGAGACGGTGTCCGACCTGGTGAACCGGACGGTGGCGGGCACCCCTGAACTCTGCCTGCTCAGACTGATGCCAAAACCAAAGAAAGACAATCGTGTGCATGTTTATTGACCTAGCCCCCTCGCTATACAAGAGGTGAATAGCAATAGCAATGGTGTGGAAAGCCAACCAGGCACCAGACAAGGGTAGCTGACTACGTGACCTACACCAATGAACCATTGACAGAGGCGGGTGACATGACGCCACACCAGCAGAGAGGGAGGAGAGGATCAGATGGCACCAAACGGGATGGGTACATCTCTAAACTGGAAGCGAAAGGCAACTATCGCCCACCCTGATAGTGCAGGACGTGGCGTGTCCCCATGCATATATAGCACAAGACGTCTACACAAAGGACATGGCCACTGATCACAGCTTTGACGGCATCCCAAACTCCTGATAGTAAAGTGCTTCCCCTAGCAATAATCGTGGTACCCCTCAGCTCGTAAAACACATTCACCATTACCCCTCCTCACTTGTGGGGTCCTACTCAATTTACAATCATTAACCCCACCCATGCTCAGCACGAAACGGCTTAATTGAAAGCTGATAGGAAAACTTCCATTGTATGTATTTGTGGAATGGTGCACTCATGTCATTGATTACTCCATGTATAGCTGTGGATCGGATCCACATTGCCGGCATGTATAATGTTTACAATTAAAACCAAACAAAGAAATATGAAAAAAGATATAATATCTCTGGATGGTTTAAAGCCATGTGTTCTCCTTTGATGTGCCATACTTTGTAAAAACTGGGATGATGTCGGAAATGGAGTTGTTTCTAAGATTACTTATGGTGATCTGCATTACTCCTAGGATTACTTACCGTGATCTGCATTACTCCTGAGATTACTTATGGTGATCTACATTACTCCTAGGATTACTTACCCTGATCTGCATTACTCCTGAGATTACTTACGGTGATCTGCATTACTCCTAGGATTACTTACCGTGATCTGCATTACTCCCAGGATTACTTACGGTGATCTGCATTACTCCTAGGCCTACTCTTCCTCTCCACTGAACATATCCCCCCCACCCCCCCATGGCTATACCTGCCTGGTCTTAGGTGGCTTTACCCCCGTTGCAGAAAATTACTTAGGTAGGGGAATTGTGGGATAGTCATTACCTTTCATCTTTGCTTACAGATAGGACAGTGATGAAGAACATTGGGAGTATGAGGGTTACATTTAAATAATGCATGGGGGTGTTCTACCTGCTTGTGGTTCCAGCGGAGGATTCTGTGTGCTGCCCTGTGTGCCCGGGATTTCTGTCGCCTCCTGCCTGCCTGTGCCCGTGTCTCCCTCCCACCGCCGCGCTTGACACGCTCGCGGTTGCGGCCAGGAGGGGGACCACACTTCCCAGTAGCACCTGGTGGGGCGGGGCGGAAGTGCACGCCCACTGGACGCGCCTGGAGGCGCTACAAATTTGAACTCACCCTCCGCGTCACGGGACCGCGCGCAGGCGGTGCCGGGCTGAGCCCGGGCAGAGGGCGGGCCGTCTGTGGCCGTCCGGGGCCAACGGAGGCCGGGCTGGGCCACGTCTCTTACACCTTGTGCTGAGCATCGGTGGTTGTGCTGTCTATTGAGGTATCGTGTCCCACCTGTGTATCGTGACATTCATAATTAGATAATTCACATTGGATGTTGGCACCCGGGAGAACTACTGGAACTTACACTGACCCGGCTGTTTTTTGTTTGCTTATCTCCCTGGCGGCCAACACGCAAACGCAGGACACTGAGTGCAGACGGCTTCTCTGCTCCATGGTCAGTTTTTTAGATTGGCGCCAGAACAAAAGTGTAACCTTAAACCAGGGGGACTGAAGAAGGAATAGTAGGCAGCAGATTGTGATATTATGGTTAAAAATAAGATTGCTAAGCCGAGGGCAGGGGGAGGAGTTAAAGGGACTCTAGATGCTTTTAATCCTAAAGCAGAATCGTTGTTAGTACATGAAATCCAACTGGCTGAGCGCAGATTGTCCCTGGACCCCCAATTAGCAATGAAAAGATCGTCGTTGGGCAATATAGCTTCTTGTTTAACGCCTGGAGGCCGGGTAGATCCAAATGAGCCTCCCTTGGAGCATCACAACCAGGCTGACACTACTGTCACACCACTAACTATAGCTCACAACTTTCAGGGAGACACAATGAGTATAGGTTTGATAGGGTCACCGAATGATAATCAAACTGCCGCACTGAGCCCATATGGTAGAGAGGGTTCACAGCCAACCACACTACAGAGAGCAATGCAGGAGGACGCCACAAGGGAGGGGTTTAGTAACCATCGAGTAGTAGGCGAGATTGATTTGGAACGGAGCTTGGGTGAAGAGGTAATTACACGCTCCAAAACACATCAAGTTTCAGCGGGGCCCTTAGTGACGGGTGGCTCACAATGCTCTACGCGTGCCAGTAAACCCAGCCGGAAGGGTGCGGCCAAGTCTACCAAAGGCAGTATTAAAGACGCGGAGAAAATAGTCTGCCCTAGATGCTGCCACGAAAATGGGTCATGTGGGACCCAAGAAATCATCACAGCATTAGAAAATAAAATGGAACAACTCCTCCATCACCTGCTAGGGTCAGTAATGGCGAAAATCTCGAACATGGAAGGGACTATAAACAAATTTGTGGCCAAAATACAGGCACAACACATTGGAGACCCCGGGCAGGAGAGGGAGGAGGGTAGCATAGCGACTGACCGCAGTAATAAGGCATTAAATAAAAGAGGGATTGAACATACTGAGCGTAGTAAATCACCACCAAATGTAGCTAATGCTGGTAATAATAATTTGCGTAGAGAAACCCCGGATCACTTAGGTACTCGACTTGAGACTAGAGATAGTGGTTCGGCACATAGGGAACGCAAGAGGCACTGCGGGACAGACCGCGCAGATTGTATCCAGGTCACCCCAGGGCTCCAGACATTAGACCTACCCCCGGCCTCTTGTCCTTACTCAGTGGTGCTTGTAGGAGTTCCTGGACTAAGCAAGGGCTCTGAGGAATCGACTAGTACTCTGATTATCAAGGCAGCGCACTGGATCAACAATAATATACCAGTCACTAGATTCCAGCACGATCACATTCTTCTGGCCAGGAGGGTAGCCTGGATTGGTGGCGGAGAGAAAAAGTTCCCGGGCGACTGTATCATTGTAAATTTTAGATATCCGGGACTAGTAAAAGAACTTCTAGATAACCGCCACGGGGAGAGTAAGAGAGGGTCGTGTGTAAGGATGCTCCCATTGTATTATTTTTATAGGGACAGTGCCCTCGATCCCGGGCAAACTCTGCAAGGGCCAAGAATAGCCATGAAAAGCAGATTGGATAACATGCGCTTGGCCCCAAATAGATTTGCAACCCTCACTGATCCCTCTGCCTTGGATGAACAAGATTGACTGGGGAATTTAGTGAGTACAGTGGGCGAGAGAGTACAAGATGCTGAAAGGAACCAGGGAACAGTAATTAAAATAGGAATCAATACCCAGGATGTAAACACTGGTATACTTACAGGACAGGTCAGGGTGGTGGAAGATATACCCCCACAAGAAATTAGTATGGAGATAAATTCTACACAAAGGAGGCCCAGAGACGGAACTAGTGGCAGGGCTCGTACAACTTCTGAGCTGAAGCTGCTATCCTGGAACATTGCGGGACTCGCATCTAAAGTCGCCAATCAGGAATGGCATAGTTTTATTAGAGAATATAAAATCATTTGCCTGCAGGAAACCTGGGAAACGGACTGCAGTGGCCTGTTCCTGGAGGGTTATAAATTGTTTTTTGTCCCAGCCCGCAAATCGCCCATGGGTCGTGCCAAGGGAGGCCTTTATTATGTATGCGGCATTGACGCTGCAAGGTAGCTGGCAAGACCTGGGGTGGGATTCTGATTGCCTCCAGGGTATAAGATACGTTGCAAAGGGCCTTAAGGTTTTTTTTATAAATTTTTATAATGCAGGACAATCGATGTCAAATTTGGCGGAGTTAGACCAAAGACTAACTGGGTTAAATGATATGGGGGACCCTAGTGCCCGGTTAATTTTGATGGGGGACTTTAACACTCACCCGTGCCCATACCTGAAATGGGAAGGAGGCTCATGGGATGCCTGTCCCTCTACAAAGGGATGGCATATAGAGCACTCCAGAGAAGGCATGGCATTAGGTATAATTTTAGACAAATTGGCCTTAACACATACAATGGATCTAGTCGCGGATGGATCACCAGATTTAATGACCCCATCGTTCAAGGGGCGGGGCTGTGATTCCATCATCGACTATATCTTTGTTTCTCATGCCTTACTTGGTAGGGTCAGTCATTTTTCGATAGTCCCCAGCATATTTAGCGACCATAATCCCCTAGAATTAACAATAGAGATTTTAGATCGGTGTACCAAAATAGACAAAAGGACCACCGGGGGACAATACAAGGCAATGGATCAGGGCAGGAGAATCAAATGGTGTAAGATTGATGGGCTAGCATTACATAGAGCGCTCCTGGCAGACAATGATAGTCATAAGTGGAAATGCTTAGACAGTAGTATTGAGGGGAGCGACTTGATTACAGCATTTGAGGGCACCGCCCAACACATTGATAGCCTTTTAAGGCGTAAGATGAAAAAGCAGACCGACCTCTACCCGAGATGGTTCGATAAGAAATGCTCGAAGGCCCTCAGAAATCTGAAGCAGGCGCTTAAAATAGTCCCAAGGGATAGAGGTACGATCATGGACTGTAGGAAACAAAAAGGCCACCAACAGAAGGAAGTATTGCCTTCAATCTCAAGCTTGGGAGTCACTAAAAGAAGCAGCGGAGCATCGTGACATGACAAGCTTTTGGAAAACAATAAATGACCCATGTTTCCAAGACTCGAACAAGCCTCAAGTAGCATCCCACATCTTAGCGGAGGAGTGGGTAGCGCACTTTACAAAATTATATAATCGGGGTAACCCAGAGACGTTGCAATCCCAATCTCTAGAATTACCTGAGGGCGATTGCATTCCATTCACGGTTGCAGAAGTGAAACTGGGAATAGATGGCCTGGCTTTAAGAAAAGTGCCTGGACCCGATGGGATCCCGCCAGACCTATTTAAAAGTCAAGTGGATCTGTGGGCACCAATATTGGCCAGGGTATTAAATGTTGCCTGCCAGGGGGGCATGCCGAGATCATGGTCCACGGCGGTTATCGTCCCAATATTCAAAAAGGGCAATAGAAATGACCCCCAATGCTACCGCCCAATATCCCTCATAGATGTCACGGCGAAAGTCATGGGGAGAGTCATTCTTAACCGCCTTTTGGATTGGGCCGAAGAACATAATATCATTACCGATCTCCAGTATGGGTTCCGAAATGGGCGCTCGACAACAGATCAGTGCCTTAACCTTTACCTTCTAGTGGCCAAATACACCCTGGCCAGGGAAGGTACTGTGTACTTAGCGTTCATGGACCTCTCAGCAGCTTTCGACGGTGTTAACAGAAGGAAGCTGTGGGAGATGTTGGCTGAGATGGGCATAGATTTAGGATTGTTACGAGCACTGCAGACACTTCACCTTGAAACCGCGGCACAGGTGAGATTCTCTGATGACGGTGACCTGACAGAGGACTTCCACTGCCGGGGAGGGGTGCGGCAAGGCTGCATCCTAGCTCCATTCTTATTTACGCTTTATATAAATGGGCTAGACAAGGCACTGGGAGTACTGGAGGCAGACTGCCCCTCTATAGGGAAGAGAAGCATACCAGTCCTCTTATATGCAGATGATGCAGTCCTTTTGGCCCGCACAGGAAGGAGCCTGCAGCTGCTCATCAATGGGTTTGTCAGGTTCATGGCGGACTTAGACCTAGTGCCCAATTTATCCAAATCTTATGTCATGGAAGTTGGTAAAAAACCGGCAAAGAACTATAGTTTCTCAATAGGTACCCACACACTGGAAAAAGTAAAAACCTTTAATTATCTGGGGATCGTTTTTGACCAAGATCTTAGTTTTAAACCCCTAGTAGGCCTCAAATGTAGTCAACATCCGAGTGCCGTGGGATCCATTATGAATTATGCGACGAGATTGGGTCGATGGTCTCCGCACGAAATTGCCCAACTATATAGCTCAGTATGCTGCTCAAAGACTCTATATGGAAGCGAGGTTTGGGGTTTCCGTGACATGGGGAACATCCAAAAAGAAGAAGACAAATTCCTAAAAAGGCTTCTGCAGGTGCCCACAAGTATCTCTTCGTATGTTGCCCACGAGGAGTTGGGCATAGACTATCTTACTGATCAGGCTGCCTCTAACCCAATTTCCTGTTGGGCAAAAATATGGACTAATCCTGAGGCAAACATGAGTAGATCAATCATAGAGGACTGTATGAAAGGGGATAAGTGGTCTCGAATACCATGGCTAAAATATGTAAGGGACGCTCTGACTAGGCTGGGTCACGAAAAGTTCTTTAAGGAACCAAGTACGTTGGCCAATAGAGACAAGGGTAGTATAAAGAAAGCCTGTAGGCAGTATCTGGCCAGGACCAGAGAGGCAACAGAAGGGCCTAAAAGTACAGTAAGATCATACCAGCTCATCAAAGTCAAGCCGGGCATGGAATTCTATCTGGCCAACATGTACAATAGACATGACAGATTCTTAATGTCAAGATTTAGATTAGACTTGCTGCACCATATCCTGGCCGTCCCAGCAGGTTTTGTACATGATGTAAGCTCAAAAGGGTGCTGCGGCTGCGATCTCAGATCTCCGCAAGATACCCTTCACTTTGTCTTACTTTGTCCCTTTTTTGCTTATCCACGTTCACTGTTTTTAAAAACAATCCTCAAACGTGCCAATATCAGACAGGCCAAAGTGGCCCTTTTATTTCTCAAGCTTGCCGCTGATCCTTTTACATTGTTTAGCATGGTACATTTCTTGCGTCTGGCAGTCAAGCTGAGAAAAACCAGGGGAGAGGAGTAATTGGGTCGACCGCATCAAAAGGAGCTGAAACAAAAAATTTTAAACCCAGAAAGGAGTAGAGTATTAGCGTATAGCTCTCCCGCTTAAGGATGACACCGATTGTTAGTTTTTAATACGCTTGTTTTAAAATAAATTATTTATTAATGTATGAAATACTGTGTTTCTGAAGGCCCGATTGTATAACATGTGTCTTTTATGGCTATTTTTTAATATCCGAATAAAGATTAATTGAAATTAATGCATGCATTACTGCCTCGGACCGTTATGTACTTCCAGTGCGATTAATACTTTTCCCCTCTATTTCTTTCTTAGTTGAATGGTACAGCGAATATTTTCACAACTGGAATAATGCAGAAAATGGTTTGGAGCCTTTTCCTCTCCCTCGGTAATCTTCGCCACGTGGTGCACAAACGCAGAAGATGTGAGAATGAAGCCAATTAAACCTCTGCATGTGACCATTTCCAACAGTATTTCTAAAGCGAAGACTTAACCTCATTAGCGGGTTTGCTGTATTGCATCGAAGGAAAAACTGGACCTTGAAAATGTCTTTTAAGCAGTGGTTTATTCCGGGTCACTTGTTCCATTCATGGGAACCCTCAACAGTTATTTTATTGTGCTGTGGGCAAAACGGGCTAGAAATAGCCACTGACGTACATTTAACATCACTTGATTTATTTTTAAAAAATGTATTCTCGCAAAAACGTCTAGTTTCGCTTAAAAAAGCTTATTTTCAAAGTGCCCTGTTCAGGCTGTAGACATTGTAGGTATTGTAACATACACAACATTCGCTGCGTCCCATTTTGCATTTATTTTTACTTCTTTACATCACTTTTTCTGGGACACGTCGAAGATGCTATGGCTTCGCTGCCAGGGGCTACCTTGTTTGGCCCACCCCTTAAATTTTCATGTCCCTATATGAAGTTTAAAGCAGAGGTTGAATGATGAGGGATGCAAGAATAGGTGTGAGAGCTACTGGAACAACTCCCTGCCTATTCTTTTCAAGAAACTGTCTAGTGGAAGAGTGGCTAACTGAAAAAAAATAAGTTGTGGACATGCCCATCTCGCCTTGCATGGAATACCCCACATCTCCATAAAGCAGCATTGGTTGTTCCACAGCCCCAAAGCAAACAGTGGTAATTAGGCCATCTGCATATAATAGTCAGGCCCCACACTACCTGACCCTGGGATTCTCTTCCCTACAGACAGCATGTGGCTCTGGTCTTTTTCCTTACCCTTTATAAGGCAAGCACTGCAAGCGTCTAAGGGAAACCCAGCAGATATGGGGTGGGTTCTCCCGCAACCCAGCAGGCATTGTTAAGGTGTGACGAACGTTGTCACTTGGCCTAAACGCGGTGGTAATTTCCTTATCATCATTGCATTAGATTTGAGGCTATAAATTTGGAACATTAGCATTCCAAGAAGGCCGCCTCTCCATTATCAACCTCTGTATATTCAGCTCTGTCAGGAGCACGGTAAGCGAGGGGGAGAAACACCTGGATTACTTGATAACTGAATGGCCCTCACGCAGAGCAGCCCAAAGGGCCACCATTAGCCTGTTCTACAGAGTTGTGGGGATATTGGGCCATGATCCTGTCCACACTAGGAAGATTATTGCCAAAAAGTGCCTAGGATTGTGCACTCTAATCAGCATTTTTCAGGAAATGTGCCCACCTGATGACCGTGTAATTGCCAGTGCGGGTGCTTTATATCTACCCTAGGAGAGCGGCCATTCTGGTCTATCATGGCCAACCCCACCATGGTGCGTAAAGCTCCCATCTGTGCCGGGTAAGTTGTAGCAGTACACACTGGCATCACAGATCCAGGATTCAGTACTGGATTCACTCTGCTCCGTAAGTCAACCATTCCACGTAGTACATTTGTCAAGTCGTACAGCCCTGTTTACAGCTGTGTTGTAGTAGGGTAGCAAACAAGTAGCAGTTTTCAAGACACCAGTTTTTTGCCTGGAAATTGAGTCAGTGGAGGTAATGACCCTAACGCATTTGAAAACTGCATGAAGCGTGTAAGCATAAAGTCCATTCTCCTATGGTGTACATGTGTCTGGTTGCTTTTCACCACACTTTTGTCCGCTTAAAGATTAAAATTCATATCTTTCACTACAGATATCTATAGGTTAGTATCTGCATTTTGTAATGATTAATCAGACATAAATATACCTCTCTTGGTGTAACATTTTAAAGGATAAGCGGCTCAACGTAGCTCCCTAAGAAAAACATACCTCACGTACATGTCTACATAAGCAGCCAGAAGGCTGGTATGCTTCTCAGATGTCATTGTTGACAGCATACAGCACTGATCAGTGTTATATTGATAAAAATGTTTTTTGTGAAGACATAGTGAATTTTGTATTTTAGGCTAGCTGTTCTTTCTTGGGTTCGGAGAACCCAAGCTGTTATTAATTGTAATACTGCTATATTTTGGATGTAAACTACTTCACTATTTATTTGGCAAGGTTCATACTATGAAAATCAGTAATGGGTTAATATTGAAACATGAAGACGTCAGGGGCCTTAAATCAGTGGTTGAGATTTTGTTATAATTAGTGTACAGTAACTGCTAATTTCCCGCCAAATACAAGGTTTAGATTAGAAATTCTTTTCAAACACTCAAACTGAAAGTCTGCTTTATTTGGATGTATAGCTACAGGAGAGGAATTTAATCCGCAATGTATTTATGTAGAGTTGCCACTCTCCGATATTGGCTTGGCCACTGCTGGTTTTCTGCACAAGCACTAGCAAAAGCAGCCTCACCATGTGACCATCTTGAAATTATCTTTTTGTTGTACTTTAATATTGTACATTCCAAGATCGCGTCACATTGTGTCTAGATGCCCCATTTGCATTTTTTTAATAGCAACATCAAGACATGAAGTGGTGACTTCTTGGCATAGTGAAACCTAACTAAAGCATAAACAGTATCATTTAAAATTTGCCATCTAGTGCTATTCCGATTACCAGTACTTGTATGAGAAACGAGCATTAGGAAAACCATTACCAGAGGAAAATGGGAATCTATATTTTTTTTTGTCCAAGCTCCAGTGTGAATCCTGGACAAGGGATAAAGGAGGAGCACCGGTGTGTAAATATAAAATGCGCGGACAAACAGAGGTGGGATTTGGATATGAGGCACAGAGAGACAGAGAGTGGGTGGGAGGCAGCGGAATGTGACATGTTGGGACAGAGTAAGCCGGGGGAACAGAGTTAAAGAGAAAGGGCCAATGAGCTTCCGTGAGTGCAAAATGTCAACTGCCATAGAAATCTGCAAACAAGATGATAATTTCCCAAAGCCGGTGGAAGGATGTATGTATCGAATCAAAGAAGAGTATGAAAGCACTATACAGTAGTGGGGGTCATACACAAGAATAGAGAGGAAACACATTGTGTAGTGAGCTAAGATTGACAGGAAAGCCATCCAATCGTGCAAAGGGAGCACCAGAAGCCCATGCCATATTAGTTTTGATTCTGTCCACCGCAAACAGCTAAAACTGTTTGTAGACAAACCTAAAAAAACCAAAATGTTGTTCTAGGCTTATCAAATGGGCACTGAGGGGCTGTAGAGGAAAAGTCATGTTATGGCGATTTTGTAGCACAATAATTTACCTTTGGCCTAAGAACCATGTTGGTAAAGGGTATTTCTTAGAGTAATTCATAGGGATAGCCTTTACAAGAATTGGCGATGGAACTTCGCTTGTATTGTCATTTTCATCATATCTGTTAAGCCCAGGATCACCCAAGAGGTATCCTGGGTTAGGGAGCGGGTTGAGAACGGGAGTGTGCCAGAACATGTAAAGACGTTAGCAAATGAAATGTTGATGGACTTAAGACAATAGAATCTAATCTATATATGAAGTCTACGCTTTCCTTTTGAATTCCACGTCAAAATAGAATCCGATGCTTAATGTCTTTTCCCTCCCATGAAAAAATGTGCATTTATTTACATTTCTGACATTTTACGGTTTTTAGTTTTGCTTTTCCAAGTCTTACTAGGCACTTAGTGTACTTTTACAATAGTATGATTAACGTTTTTCGTACAGTATGATAAATATATATATTTCATCGCGTTTTATGAATTTGCCATAGTTAAATGAAAATATGCCCTTTATATGCATATGTTTTCTTGAGGAAAGCAACAGTTGAACAACTCATACACTTTGAATGTGCCATTTGTCACGGTTTGAGGATGTAACAGACTTGTATAAAGTAAAATATTTTTGTATGCACTCTGCTGGGACCAGTTACTTCACAGACAAATTGTAAGTTTAGTTATTTTTAATTTCCATATGATCTTATTTGTGATCTGGCTAATTTGTATGCATTTTAATATTTTTTACAAAAGATATTTATACGAGTATATTTTTGCATTTGACATGATGCAAAGTTCTGACTAGTTGAGGAGCAAGTAGGAAACTTTGCACATGGATTTAAAATCATTGTAAATCTGATATTGTATAAATTATTTACAAGTGAAATATTAAACGTATCCGTTTTTTCTATCATGCATTATCTTTCTAATAAATCAGTTTAATTTATGCATACCTTTATGTTCATTCCATGTCATAATTTGTGTACATTTATAGCTGTAAAATGTTCTTAAGTTTCTATCAGAATTCACCATTCCATGTAAGTAATGAAAAGAAAGTGTGTACTTTTGGCACATGAGCTTATTCTTGGCCAATAAAAGGATGCTTACTTTTTGTGCAGTCTCAGGTTTGGGGTTTTAGAGTACCCTATCTTTTCTACTGAGCGATTGATAGACAAGTCCGAAAGTTTTGCAGCATTCCAAAACTTAGTTAAGACAAACGTAGACTGATAGGAAAACTGAATAAACCAGCATTGGCAAAAACAAGTAGGTTTCACCTCTGCGAGATTTATTGATTTTGTCACACTTTTTTAGCCATGGTGCACAGCAGTGCGAGCTGCTGTGCAACATGGCATAAAGTAAAAATGAAAAACAATAATTGACCGCATCATAGCCTTTTTTTCCATTAAAGACATCTTGCATATCGGCTCATGCTGCTGTGCAATATATGTCAAAACAACACCGGGGGGGGGGGGTACAAAACAGACAGCAGAGGTGGAGTGGGGGACCAAACAGACCGGGGGGGTGGGGAAAATGGACGGTGGTGGTGGAAACAGCGAGGGTGTATACACTACAGATAAAACATCAGTGATGATTTTATGGCGGTCACTTGGGATATCGCATTAACCCACTGAGCTATTTTGATGGTACGCATCATGCTGGAAGAAGGCAGTATTCTGGCAAATACTGCTTAAAAAGGAATCACTCAAGTTGGAACAGTCATTCTGGTGGGGATATAATGCTAAATCAGGAATGCAACAATGCCTTGCAGCTGAAACTGGGAAAGAAAACCCTGTGACATGCTCACATACCGAGCGGGGGTGGATCAAAACGGATCGCAGAGCGGTGGGGAAGGGGACGGACAATCGGGGGTAGTGGTGGTCAAACAGTCAGGTGGGGGAAACAGACGGGGGTGTCTGTACAGGGTCATGGGCTTTAAAAAGTGCATGGCCAAAAGTTAAAAAAAAAAAATGAAAGTACCTGGAGTAGCATGCGGGCAGTGGAGGGACACTGGCCACAAACAGGATGGTGTGGTGGGTCCATGCTTCACGGCGTGGACAGGCGCCCAAAGTAGACTGCAAGAGGAGGTGAGCAGCTGACAGGAAGCAGGAGGCATGACCAGTATAAAGCAAGAAAACTGGAGTGAAGTGGGCACAAACCAATAGTAAGTATCAGTTAGTAATGAGCAAGCTCTAAGCCTGTTTTTAAGCTTTTAAAAAAAAAAAATTACAATAGCTATTGTTGACAGGGCATGTGTGCTGCAGGCAAAACTAAACAGGCAACCCATGTGGGAGAGCAAAGAGTTAGTTATAGCTTACTTCAAAAAACTACTGTTACTTCCCCTGACCTGTAGCTGACTATTTTTAACACAATAATTGACAGGGTAAATGCCACTAGAAAGGAATTAAATCAGATCCCATAAGCTAGGCCCGTGATACAAGAAGAGGAAAAATATAAAATGTGCTTTTTTGTATAACTAAACCATATTGAATTCCCAGCATGTCTGTTGGAGCCAAGAAAAAGTTACTAGTAACTTTAAGAAACCTAGTAGCAAAAACTAAGACTGTGTGACTTGTAATTTAGCAGTATGAACACTTTCTCCCTAAACTTGATGAATTTATCAAAATCGATGTGGAGATTCTTAAAAATGAAAATGAGACTCCTGGAATTTTATCGCATTGGTAGAAAATGTGAGCAAGCACACAGTGTCTGCCGGACGGAGCTCATACTATGACAAGCCACAGGGGTTTGAAGGATCTGGCGATCAGTATTAAAAAAAAAAAAAACGTTGACTAATGCAGTTTGTGAGGATTAATCTTACAAAGCGTGCCATGTTCATAAGAGCCAGCCCTATTGGTTTTGCTGAGGTTTGCTTTTAAATTACAGGAGGACTGTCAAATTGTCTGGAAATGCATTTAGCAGGAAATGTATATCTTGTTAATGAGTGAGTGTTTTACTGTCTGTTTGGGTACCTTAGAGTTTGAGTGAGTGTTTTAAGTCTGTGTCTCAGATGAGTATTTCACGATATTAAACCTCTGTTATTGCAGCTGGGTTTTGCACAGTGTCGATCAGCTTTTATGTACTTGCAAATGTTACAGAGTATATATACATGTGCTGTAATGTCCTGGTTTCTGCTGGCCGTTATTAATCGTAGGAAGCAGTGGTAAAATTAAATTGATTGTACAACCGATGGCGGATTTTTATCTTTTTTATCTTTTTGTTTTTAACTTTAATACTAGGTTTTTCGGTCTCGCAGACCTGCGTTGCAGTGCGCATGCGCTGCTCCTGTCTGCGAGACATATTGTGGGTGAGTATATTTCAGAAGGGGGCTTGAAGCCCGCCCCTCATTTTCATTGGGTAGCGTGACCATTTATGGTAAACGGTGGCTTCCCATTGAAAATGAGGCTTCTGTGTTACCGCCCTTTGTCCTATTGGGACGGGCCATCCAGACTGGGTCTCCTGCTTCAGGGCTGTCGTGAAGCAATTTCTTATCTCAGAGGGTTATTATGTAAACAAGCCTCTGAGATCCAGTCCTGATGGGCCTCCCAAAAGGAGACAGGGTGCTGCGTGTTTATTTTTGCATCGCGCTTTCGCTTTCAAAGTGAAAGCGCAATGCAAATATAAACATCGCTATGGCGAGCGCTTGTCGGAGGGCTGGGTGTCCGCTGCCTCACGCTTGGCTGCTGGCCCAGGCCGGGTTGTGGTTACAAGCTTCGCCTCTTTGTCCTGAAATTCCTCTGGTCAGCCACACCACAGCTGAGGTGTCCCCTCGTGCCCTGTTAATGGCTCTCAGATGGCGGAGGGCACGCCAGCTCTGTGAGGAGAGCGTCTGAGCATGTGAGATGCTCCCGCAGCCTGACATGTGTGATGTGGTAGGGAAATCTATTTTCTGCAAACAGCTTTCTGCTGCCTGCTAGAGGAGTGTGTATTTATTCTATGCTGCGCGGTCTTGTACAGCACCTCCTGCCCTTCAAACGACCTCTAGGCGCTAGCGGTTGTGCAGAGCGCCAGGTGTGTCTAGGCTGTGTTTATCTGTGGTGAAAAATCTCTAATGGGGTAACCTTGGATCCGACGCCGTTACCGAACATGTGCGTGGGTGCTCGGGGGGTCACGCGCTCAGCCGCTATGGATTTCCCTATGGCAAAGGCCTATAGTCGGCCAGGTCTCGACACCCACCAAGTCACTAGTGGGAGTGTGTCTGGTGCGCCTTGGGGTTACACGTGGATGCTGGGTTTCACTGCGCAGAGACCCGTAAGTTAGTGGCTCTTGTGAACCTCACCAGCACCTCCGAGAGCGTGCATTGGTGCGTCGGGAGCTCTGCTAAATTTTCTGCACAAGGCCCCATAGGTGACAGACTCTTGTGAACTGCCGCCGCCCCAGTCGAAGTGTGTGCCTAGTGCATCGCGGGGTTTCTTGTTGGTGAATATTTGGCCAGAGCTCCATAGGTGACAGGATCGTGTGAGCTTACACTTCTGCGAGTGTGCAGTGGGCCGTTGGCTGTGTTGGGCTGGATTTCGCTGCACAGGGCCCCTGAGGTGACTCGCTCTCGTGAACTACTTCATCACCAGTAGGAGTGTGTACTATGAGTCGTGGGCTCCGTTGTGGTGGATTTCACTTCATAGATCCCCGTAGGTCACTGACTTGTGAAGAGAATGTGGCGTAACGGCAGAATGTCTGACTTTGTCGCTGGGGAACCAGGTTCGAGCTTCGGCCTCGGCTCAGCTTACTGTGATTCTGGGCACATAACTTAATCTCCCCATGCCTGCCATAAAATGTATGTGTCCTTGTGTAATGTAACTGGTGCTCATGTAAAGCAACTCCAATACCTCCGGGTCGAGTTTTTGCTACATAAAACTGGAAATCAAAAAATGCATTGACCTCACCTTGTGGGTGTCTGAATCTTGTGAACTACACCGGCACCGTCTTCCACCTCTGGGATTGTGCATGGATAGTGCCTTGTAGATGACTAGTTCTTGATAACTTTATTGACACCTCTGGCAGTGTGCATGGGATGTCCTGGGATCTACCGTGGTGGATTTCATTTCACAGGGCCCTGTAGGTGACTGACTTTTGTGAACTACCCCTGCACCAAAGTGCATCATGAGAGACATAACAATCAGGTTTGTGATGGGTTCTGAGGGATTGGAATGTAGTCCCATGCCTGGAAGATTGAACAAGAATTCAGGTATTATGGTGTGAGGTTTTCCCCTCGTCCTCTCTATCTTCTTTTCTATGTTTCTCTCTCTTCTCACTCTACTCTCTCCTTTATGCTTTCCTTACAACTTTTTCATTTAAATACATTCTTTGGTGTCAAGGTCTAACTTCAATAGTTGTATCTACATTCTCGATATTAGTACACACACACATCACTCTCTCTACATATACATATATATATATATATGTATGTGTATAATATATATATATATATTTTTTTTTTCATCCAAACACCTGCTCCACACTGGAAGAAGGCACGCACTCAGGACTGCAGGTATAAGGCTTCTTTATTACCCTGGGTCACCCTCGACCCCACGACTGGAGAGACTTGTTTCGGCTGTTAAGCAGTCTTTATCAATCTGGTTAGCGCCATGGTAATACAGATTTTTATAACCCTTCCCCCACATAGGCAAACTTAGACATAGAAGAACGTTGTTCCATCATGCCTAATCACATTGTAAATACACCACAGCCCTCCAAAAGCACCAGAACTTAAATGACAATAGATAAGGCAAATGAAGTTTGTCATCACTAAAAGAACATATAAACAGCTGAATGCAACTAAATAGTAAACATATAAATACATAATGCATATGTTACCACACAATGCCATAAATTATGCTTGCGAGTTGCAAGTGAAGCTCATAAAAAAATATATTTTTGTAGTCTGCCAGAGTTGGGGGTGAAAAAATGTTGAAAAAAACAAAGTATGTTCATATATACAATTCTGGAATATGGCGTCAGCCCTGTCAGGGAAAAATGACCCCGATATGATAAAACACAATACACATGCCATATTTAATACAAGCATTAAAAATGCAATAGGTCTCGCCTTTCATTAAGTTAAAGCCATTTGCTTTGCTATACAATACCATTAGCAAAGCAAATGGCTTTAACTTAATCAAAGGCGAGACCTATTGCATTTTCAATGCTTGTTAATCTTTGCTATGGATGTATTTTGTAGGTTTTATGATTCACTCTGGGACGTCGAATACAGCTTATTTTGACTTGACTTTAGTATCTCAGTGTCCAAGTATCTCGAGTGAGCGAGCAGGTTCGTGTTCAAAAGATTGTTATTGAGTGTTTGAGTAGCTGAATGAGTGCCTTGGTGAGCAAGTCAGTAAGCAAATAACAGAGTGAGTACCTCATTTGAATGTCTGAGAGCCCTGACTGAAAGGGTGCGTAAGTGCTTGGAGCATAGTAGGCCCTAGACCTTGTATTTTTCTCTTTTTGACTACCCAGTTTTTTATTTTGCTTAGTTTCATTACTTGAACCTCAATCAGATTAAATGCAGTGGAAATGGACTGAGAGTGATAACCACCAGTATATATAGTGTTGCGAGCTGGTGTGAGGATTTCAGGACTAGTTTGGCATGAACATGTGAGCATATTGCATGAGAGACTAACGCCTGGCTCTTCCTGGTATTTGTGCACAGGTAGCCTATCACAGAAGGACCCTTCAGAGAATGGTGGTCATCTGGTGTAGGCCTTTTAATTAGAGTTGGCATTCATAGTGTAGGTCTGAAGTGTTTATCATAAGGCTGTGTGCTCACTACATTATATAGAAAGGAAAAAGTATGCAGTTCCTCAGACAGAAGGGGGGGTGTAAAGGAAAAGAAGAGACCGTAAGGAAGAGGAATTCCTCTATTCGGAACTAGGGTCCTCACACACCCAGCAAGCTAGGTGTCATGCTTCATCATATGGACCTGCTCCTCGTCGGGCCGGCGCTGCAATGCCCGACGGGCACCCTAAAAGGGGCTCTTTAGCGGAGATCTTCAGTTCCTTGCCGTATGATGCAGTGTGTGTGAGAGGGACCTAGTGGTGTAGATGTGAGTGCAGGTAAGTGAATTAAAACAAGTTAGAGAGTCCAAAAATAATTTTATTGGGGATGGCTCTCTACCTGAATAAAAAGCGGAAGCAGAATGGCAGCTAGCTGATGTTATGATTCAGCTTGGCTAAGCTCATCTGTGCTGGTCGACATGTTTCTTGCCTAATGGTCCTAGTGATCCGTGGCAATTCCTCAGGAGCTATATAAGCTGTCAATAATCTACACAAAGCGGTAAGTACAGCTGTTACCTACTACCTGTTATATGGGAACGGTCTCGCCATATGCCTAGGGGAACCTAAAAGGAAAGGAAATCGTAAGTAAGGTATCCCAAGCAAAGGCAATAAAAAGTGAGTACTGTACAGGTCTAAATCACACAGTGGTGGTAACCCCCTATTGACTAAATGGTCTAACTTAACGTCCTTATTCACCATGTGTCAATGACTCTATACAGTGAGTAGTGATACTCCTACGGCTAGTGAATTTAAAACCAATCTAAAAACAATTAAAACAGAAGACTGGAAGTGTCATGGTATCCTAATGCAAACTTGGATAAGGTGACTACAGGTATTTAAAGGTTAAACTCGTGGGACACTCACCTAATATGGTTTAGTACCATGCTCCTATCCGTGGCCGTGGCGCCACCTAGACACCAAGATTCTGGTGTCCTAGTGAGAAACAAAGTAATACATGGGATGACACCAACAAGTCCGACAAGTATTGTCAGCAAATATAAACTATAAAGCCCATGTGTGATACTGTCACATGAGCTGCTGTGATGCGAGTCTCAGACCGCAGGAGGTAATCAGATGATAAAATAGCACCACGGAACAAACTTAAAAATAAAGAAGAAGTCACAGAAATTGTAAATGCCAAGCCGGTAAAGGTATTAGCCAGTAAAAACTGTTTGACCCACGACTACAGGTAACAACTCACACTCGCTCGCTGGGTGTGTGAGGACCCTAGTTCCGAATAGAGGAATTCCTCTTCCTTACGGTCTCTTCTTTTCCTTTACACCCCCCCTTCTGTCTGAGGAACTGCATACTTTTTCCTTTCTATATAACTAACTGGGCATGTATGCTGGACCTCCTTAAACAAAAGCCCTTCAGTCCCTCCTTTGTCTACATACTCACTACATTATACCATATCGTTGAAATATGTGCCACAGCACAGTTTCGCCATACCTAGCCCTAGAGATACAGGTCAGGTATCAAGTTTTGAGGTAAACATATACACCGATTGCAGATCCACTACTACTTTTGTGATAACTGTACTCCTTATGGCACTTTGTGAATTATTGAATTTCACTGGCTCAGCCATAATCAGATTCCAGGTCTTTGTCCCACCTACGTGGCCAAATTCCATTCCTCTGATGGCAAGCAGGAAGGTCAAAGACCTCCACACACAAAAGAGCATTTAACAGTGTTTGGCACAGTTCCTGGAAAAATACGTGTTGGGAAGGAAATCACACTGCACCTGGACTGGGAAAGCCTAGAGAAAGGAGGAAGGCCAGACCTCTGGTGCAAACACACAGAAGAGGTTCCATTTTTTGTAGTTTTGCAAGGAATCCGGCAGCTTAGATTTGAGGGCTGGGCTGAGACTCCCAAGGATGGTCTTTCTTTAGACAGCTAGAAGTCTGCATGTTTCAATGTCCCACAGTGGAGCAACATTGGGGCATGAGTGGAGTGGTGATGTGACACCCCAGGATTGGTAGAGGTGCCTACCTTCCAGAACTTTCCACCACCAACTAAAACCCCAACACAAGGGAAAGACTCTTGAAGACATTGTACTGAGAGTGACAATGGCAAAAGAATGCCCAGCTGGAAGAAGTAGTCTCCTGCTGCCACTGCAAGGATAGACTGAAGGACTTTGACTACAACTGGCACTAAGGACCAAGATGGGTCTCTCAAGGGCCAGTGGCACTGACCTGCTCTTACAGAAAAGGAACAGAAGTGGGAATCAACCTGCTGGGGTCCTCTGTAGACTGGCCTTTGTTTCTGCTGACATATAGGTGTCATGCAAGTAGACAGGAGGCAGTTAGACCTGGGAGTGCAGCAGGGGGTGTGTTCTGACTGTTGACTGTGGAAATCAATGAGCACAAGCTGAGGAGACATCTGGGAAGGAAGCAACAAAATAAAGCTCCTCAACAAAACATAATTACCCTTTAGAGACAAGGAGACCTGAGAAAAATGCTCCTGGTGGCTACAGCTTTCGCCAAGGAGCAAAACAATCAATCGAATAAATTGGGTCAATGGGGATAGAGTTATATGCTGTGAAAGTTCGGTCTTCTGCGGATACACGAGGGGAAACGGAGCACATAGCGCTCTAAAGCAACCTTTGGATCTCCCCCCTGGGGAGGACCTAGATGCGTGATTCACTGAAGACAAGATAGCCCCCTTCCTCTAGCCAGTTCTGGTGCCCCTTGGCTCCTCCATTTACGTAGATCCAACACAAACAAAAACTGGCCCGGTGGGGGTATCTTCCCGGTACAAACCGATGAGGGTCATCCCGCTCCTGGGCTGGTGATGTGCATCCCCACTAACCATTCCATTGTATGGTGGTGTGGGCACCCATTACCCCACCTCCGCGGGTGGAAGAAACACAATGCTGACCCTTGTGCCAACAGCAGTGTCGGCCAGGTGTGGAGCTGGCAGGGCAGTCCTTCTACTGCCCCACCCAGCACAGTGCAGCACCTGGGAACTCACTTGGGTTCGGACTCCCAGTATATAGAAAAACAATAAAAGAAATTTGAGGCCTGGTCGTAATATAAAAAAGAAATGCAGCAGGAGACTGCTACTTTAATATTCAAGCCTTCGGGCTACAGAGTGCCCATAAACCCCTTGAAGAGCTAGAATTGTGCGTATCTTTCCTTCTGTGGTGCCCCAGGCTTTATAATAGAATGATCATTGTTGAATGTTGGTACTACCCCAATTGATGTAAATGTTGCTGCCTTTGCTAATCTGGTGACATCCTGACAAAGCAAACACAAGGAGATGATGGATGGAGCTCTGAAACTTTTCAGACACTCACACCCAGTCACAGATCTGGGTTGAATCCATCATCGTTCTTTAGCTCACTTCACCACCTCAGTTCACACCCAACTATATGCAAATCAGTCTTGACCCTGTGCCTCATGAAAGCTGTTCAGCTCGAACTGCCAAGCCAGGTCTTCCCTGAACCCGAAACACGGGTTTTTACACGTTTTTAGGGTAACACCCTCATCAGCCAGGCTAGCTTGAACCCAGTGGCAAAGGGAGCAAGGGACCCACGTCTGGGCATACCCTGCCAACTTAGGGCAAACACAAGGAGATGATGGATGTTAGACTTAACCTTATGGATAAACCCCCTTATACTGAGATATTGTATCTAGTATAGGTGGGGGGTTAATGATTATCGTTTAAGTGCTTGCTGGGGGTATGAACTGCTCTTAAGGTGTCACCAGAGTATTTCCATCTACCTGAATGTACATATTTGGAAGATAATGCACAGTTTTAGTAGTGTGTGCATAATAAAGTACTTTTCCTTTTCATAAGCAAATGCACCGACTGGACAATGATTTATTGAGTGTCCTTTTTGTGTACCAGTGAGCTATGTGTAGTGGTCCACACCCCTACCCCTGGATAGGCCTTGGACTGCTCCGCTCTGCTACCATGGGAAGAGTCAAAATAACTACTTGGTTCCCAGTAAAGAGAAAGTTGCAGGGGTATTACTTGGGAAGGACTTCCATCCTTCACGACCCAGTTTCTTACAGTTCTATAATGAATATTTGATTGTCTTGGTGAGTGAGAATCAGAGGTGAATTGAATGACGGTCTGTTTTACAATGAGTGAGTGCATGGGTGGGTGAGTGTTTATTTAACGCACAGGTTTGGGCACGTACCGTTGTAGTGGGTAACAAGGCAGACCATGCTGTGAACATGTCAGAGGTTTTCAGAGGAAATTACGGCTACGCGATTAGTGCGGATGTTTGGGTTGCATGCATATCGGAAGGGATTTAACTTCCACTCTATCTTTAACAGGCATTACTGTCCTATGGTAATGGTGGTGAGCGACGCACAGTGAAAGCGGGTCCACGTCTTCAGATTTAATGTGAGTTTGTTTGTTTGGTTCGTTCACAATAGAGACATCTCATGGGTCAGTGTGAGGACCTAACAATAATCTCTTTTTTATTTTATTTCAAAGTATTTTATTAATTTTTACAAACACGTACATTCGCATTTTCATTATGGGGTTCCAGATAAACGTAGTTAACGTTTGTGGTATTCCGGTCTTGGTTAATGCTTGCTGGCGGCAAATTGGTGACTGACTCACATACCAAAGTAAGATTCATGATGCATGCTGGTCTATGTAGTGCAGTGATACTCAAAGTAGGGGGGGGGGCGCTTGCGACCATCTTGACCTTTACGTGCGGCCCCCTTGGTGAACAGCAGCACGTGCTGCTGAGCACTAATATTCAGAATTTAAATAAACAGACAAGCACTTATTAACCTGCAAATAAATGCTTGCCCGTTTATTTAACATTTTTTTTAGACCTCCTTACACAATCCCCGACCCACTCAGACCCCCTACTGCCACCCTGCTGGTATCAGTGTGGCCCTCTGTCACACCACAAACCGTACTTTGTGGCCCTTGGGCAATTGTGGAGAGGAGTTGGCCTAACTGCCAGGGCGGTCGACCTTGAATCTGGGGAACTGGGTTCGTGTCTCGGCAATGACACTGAACATCCTGTGATTCTGGGCAAATCACTTAATCTCCCCGTGCCTAACACAAATGAAACTGTCCTCATGTAATGCAATTGGTGCTATGTAAAGCTCTCTGATACCCGATGCAAGTCAAGTTCGCGCTATATGAAACTCTGTGATTTTTATTTTTTAAATGTTGGCGAGGACCCATGATGTAGTTAGTACAAAGAACTCAACATGGAGGACATTTAGTTACTACCTTCCAGAGCAGTTTGTTTTTCGACTTCACTGTATTGTTTCAACTCCGGTATTGAGGAAAACGTGTTTTTTTAGCGCACAATGTGAAAAAGCATCACAGGAGTGGTGGATCGAATGGTTGTGTGGCAGTTACTGGGACACGTGATAGTAATGCATATGACATCAAGGAGAAGGCACACACAGGCGTTTTCTTCCAAAGACTCTAACAATCTAGTTATCATTTTTTCTCTTCTTTAGTAATCACTTGTTTCTAAGAATAAGTACTGTTCTGAACCTGTTTGGTAATTTTATTGTCATTGTGTTTACTGCTGCCCCTGCAAAAAGGTGAAAAGCACCCGAAATGCATTCGAATTGTATTTAAGTCGTGAAATATGAATGCTGATACATATTTGTCAATACATTTTGTAATATCATAAGCAATGTGATGTAACATTGTGGTAAAGCTCATGAATAATCAAGAAAATATATTATATTGAAGTAAAAAGCAATTTTGAAACGTTATTGCAAAACTCGTGCATGAATTTTGTCTTATACAAACACTTAGGGTTAACATGTATCCTACGGGCGGTTTAAGTAGTGCACCTTGTATCTAGAATGGTGCACTAGAGCGAGTGCCAGTCTGTACCAGATTGAGAGTGAATGAATGACACTGACAACCTGAGTAAACTACTCAAGAATGAATGAGGTCAAGTTTTTAATAGATATATTGTTCACCACATTGATCACCCTATGACTATCCCCAGATGTCATATTGGATCCGGAAACATTTTATTCTACAATAGTCCTCCAGTGCCACCAGGTGGCTCCACCTGCTCAGGGGAGGTGGCATGATCTTCTGTATTTCCATACCTTTCTGACACTGGTGCAGAGCTCTTCTTCAGTTTTCCCTAAATACCTCAAAGATTATATCAGTGCATCAGGGCAATAATATCTCAAATGTCTCCTGATAAGTTATCAAGGTTCAAATCTTGGTAACGTTTTCACAAGATGTCCCTATCTGATTCATCATGAGGTATACGTGTGGTCCCCATAGCATGCCCGCAATCACTTGATGTGCAGCTTTGGTACCTTCATGCACCTGATAGCCATCAGGGAACAGGAAGTCAATTTGCTGTTGGCTCAGGATAATATGGAGTCCCTCCATTTGTCATTCTCTTTTCTTCCATCAGATAAGTCTTGTTACAGGGAGTGATCCATTAATGGGTCTTCTCACAAAAGAAATCTTCAAAGTAAGTGGTGCTATTCCCAGACAGCACTTCATCCTCAGCCTATTCTGGTTCTCAAGAAACATCAGCAGAAGTTTCTGGTTGTATACTAATCCGTCTCAAGGTGATGCCTTTCTGCAGGCCAGCTTGAGCTTTTTCAACGTTGTCCCAACTCCCTCTGGTTTCTTTCAGTGCCATGGGTGGGCCGGACCATTTTTGCTCAGCTTTGCAGACTCCAATGCTGCCCGATACTGTGTTTTGACAGATTCTCACTGATTCTCACTGCTTCTGCTTCCACTGAAGCCACCGCTGTCTGAGACACTGGTGTAGTTGCACGAAACTAGGGGATCTCATGTCCTCTCCCACCCCCCCACCACAACCCCAACCTAACAGTACTCTAGTAGGAGCAATTACAGTCCATGATTTGGTAGACTAAGTTTCTCAGCCAGTATGTCCCCCTGTGGGTGTCACCACTGAACCAGAGTCCAATCTGACTGAGCAAAGATGGCACAGCCGCTGCTGCCAGCTCTTCGCCCAGTGCACTTCAGCTGCATCTTACAATGCCACAGCTCTTCTCCCCTCATCATTTCCTCTGTACCATATATCGGCGGACAACTTTGAAGACCAGCTCCTGTTCTCCCCTCCGACTCAACAGTGACCCTATACTGAGTGACAGAGGCCTTTCATTTGGAGCCATCTATTCCCCACCTGAGGAAATCATAGGTGATCTCGGCCCAGGTCTCTAGGTCCTTCTGTAACTTATTGTCCTGCCTGGTCCTTTTGGGATGTAGTTCCTTAGCCAAGGCCCATTTCTCCACGTCCCTCGCCCATACCTCACAGATGGGCTCTCTTATACCCAGCACCCAATGGCTATTCACCTTTTCACTAACACCAGGGCAAACTGCAGGAGCTCAAACCTATCTTTGAGGTCCTAGGTTTTGGCATAGTACCCAGTAGACACTGCTGTGCCTCAAGTTTTATCCCCATGGCCTGGCCTAATTTCTGTCCACTAATTCCTGCCACTAACCGGCCACTGCCGGGCATGCCTAGGCCACATGCAAGAAGGAGGGCCCCGATGATCGACATCTAGGACAATTGGCCGACCTGGCTGGATATATTTTAGTTAGTGTAATTGGCGTAAGGTAAATGCTGTGCAGGAAAAGAAACAATTTAAAGAGTTACATGAGACCCCTTTCACTAGTCTGCATGCAATTCCCCACTGTCTATCTGAGAGTTGTACCCCCAAGTCCTTCTCCCATGCTCCTCTCCCCTCGTGGCATCCTGGTTTTTATCACAGCAATGGGCCCTGTACAAGTGAGTGACCAGGTGTTTGCTACCCAGCACTACTGAACATGCCAATGCCCCTGGGAAAATCATCCATTTTTCGCTAGCCGTCTGCGCAAGCTTGGCATAGTGCAGAAAATTTCCCAGTCCTATCCCGAATTTCGACCTACCATCCTGGAACATAATAGATCTCTCCCTGGGATACAGGTCACCTGCCGTGAGGCAGCCCCTGCCCCTCCAGGCGGCCATCGGCATAGTCTTGTGGATGTCTCAAAAGGGCGGCAAGTCCTAGATGTTCACATCAGTATCAAATGGCAACCTTGTAATATCCTGGTCACCATTGTCTCCCACACACATGTAGTCTGATGAATTATGTATGCGACCCCTTCCTTCAGCCCACCCCCGCCTCCCATCATGATCAATGCTCGAAGGGCGGCATCTCCATATGTCCTCCTCAGCAGGCACTTCTCTCAACTGTCATCCTCCAGTAACCACTTAGCTGCTTGCCGGAGATGAGCTGCATCATAGTACAACTCTAGGTCCGGAAGTGCTGACACCCCCCTCCACATGAGTCTTTTTCAATGTGTCCTATGTCAGCCTGCTATACTTTCCTGTCCAGACTAGCGCAGTCAGAATTCTTTAGCTGTTTGAACACTGCGGGCTTCAAAGGACAAATCAAGTTCTGCAGGACTTATAGGCAGCGAAGGAGGAGGACCTTTTGTGTAACTGCCACCCTTTCCATTACAGAGAAGGGGAGAGAATTTCAGAATCTAATGGAGCCCCTCAAACCATCCAAGACTCTTCCAATGTTGTATTGGTACTGATTGTTTTCTGAGTGGGCAATCATGATCTTAAGAAACCGGAAGCCGTCCATCTCCCAACGAATACCCAATTTGGGGAAATGTTCCCAGGGGGCATCCGCCAGTGAGCCTAGTGGGAAGAGAAGCATCTTCCACTTATTCACCTGGAGGCCCAACACGGCACCAAAAGCATCCAGGTGGAACAACAGTAGTGCCTGCGAGTCATGCGCCGACCAGACATGGAGCAGCTCATCATCTTTATATAGCTGAAGTATTTGGGTAATGCTTCCTACTTCGATTCCCCATTCCTTCATCTCCCATCACAGCACTGACACCAGTAGCTCAAGAGCCAATGCAAAA
The DNA here is from genome assembly GCF_964204655.1 of Triturus cristatus. Classification (NCBI taxonomy): domain Eukaryota; kingdom Metazoa; phylum Chordata; class Amphibia; order Caudata; family Salamandridae; genus Triturus; species Triturus cristatus. Next base: position 724,035,132 of record NC_140591.1, read on the forward strand.
AGCAGCGGCAAATGGGCACCCCTACCTCGTTCCTCTGCCCACAGTCCACTCGCTTGATAGCACCCTCCCCAACCCTGGCCATCAGATCTTTATAAAGTAGTTTAATCCATCCACATAAGGAGGGTTGAAAGCACAGGGCCTCCAGTGCCTCAAGGAAATATGACCACTCCAGTGTATCAAGTGGTTTCTCGAGATCTACCAATACCAGCGCTAACTCCTTTTGCCGCCCCTAAACTTCATGTATTGCATGTGTCAGTCTGCGCAAGTTTATAGCTGTACTGCTTCCAGGGATGAACCCACATTGGTCATCATGCACCAATCCACCAACTATTGCCTGCAGTCTGCCCATCAGGACTTTACATACTATTTTTGTATCTGTGTTGCTCATGATCAGCAGATGGTAGACGGAGGGGTTCAAGGCATCACCGCCTGGCTTCCTCATTTTGTATATGAACCCTCCTGCATAGGAGGAGATAGTAGTCCATTTTCCATGGTCTTACCAGTAACAGGCAAGAGCCATTTAGAGAGTAAACCTGTATATATCTGATAGAGACATCTAGCCGCAGATTCCTTAACTTAGAGTATCTCCCCAGCCGTCAGACCGGATCTGGAAAATCTTTTCCCCAGCAAAACCTCTGCACGCTTGGAGGCGGCGGCGCCCGGCTCTGTCCTGACGTCGTCCACGGAAGTGATGTCAATGGGGCCATATAAGCCCCTCCCAGCGTGCTAACGTCAGTTTTCTCCTTTTCTGCGTCCTAACGTGGATCCAGGAAAGAGATACCTCGGGCCTGTTTTTGTTATCTTCAGGCCTTTTCAACACCTTTTTGCGTCACGGAACAGTGTGTTAGATGCCATTTGTGGGCTTCAAGCCGTGCCGGTCCTGCTCTCGACAGACCCCCACAAAATCTGTATGTGGTGCTTGGGCGAGCACCATGGCTCCGTGGAGTGCGACGCTTGTTGCCAGCTGTGGCCGAAATCCCTGCGGGAACACCGCATGAAGCTGCTGTCTGCCCATATGTCCCGAACGAACCCTTCGCGACACAGGTCTCCTTCTCCAGCGGAGACGTCCACGCGGCGCCAGTCCTCACAGGAGGACGATCCTGTTCGGGGCAGGTCCCCGGACCATCGCCGTCATTCGCCTACCACAGGTAAGCACAAACAGAAGTCGTGAAAGTCGTCGGCTTCGCGGCGACATCACTTTGGGGCCTGCGGCTCCCGGTCTTTGTCGGACTCGGGCCCCCAGGAGTCAGATCCGGCATATCCCCTGTTTCCGGGTGCTGGGGTGACTCGACCTCAGATGGAGGACTACTACAGGGCCCTGCAGTCCTTTCTTGCTATGCCCCTCCTCCCTGGTGCGCCTTTGGGCCCCACTGGGGGGTAGGTCAAGACACCGCCTGCGGGTTTACCCTCGGCTCTGACCGAGTGCCCCGACTCCAACTCCGGAGTCTCCGCAACATCGGGACGCGGCCCGGGGGGGCATCCCACGACATCTAGCCTTTCCACAGCACTGTCGCACAGCCTTCCGAGGCTCCCTGCGGCGTCCCTGGAGGTGGCTGCGGCGCGGTGCATGACACCGCTTCGGCACACTCTCTCCCCACAGGTTTCCACCTCGGGGGATGTTGAGTCGACGCCGGTCTGACTCCGGCCGTTCGAGGCCTTTTCGGAGGTCGCTGACGCCGGCTCGACTAGAACGGTCGAGGCCTTTTCGGAGGTTACCGGCTCGACTCGGACAGTTGAGGCCTTTTCAGAGGTCGCAGATGCTTGCTCCACTCAGCCAGTTGAGGCCTTTTCGGAGGTCGCCGACATCGGCTCGACATCGCATCAAAGCCGTTAGACGCCGGTACTATCTCCGGCTTTATTGGTGGAGGATGTGGTCCCAGTGGATTCCCCACTCCCTGAGTCCTTTCAAAGCTCTCCGGAGCGGGCGCCAGTGGGGCATTGGCCTACTCATCTTTTTGCTGAGCCTCAGTTGGGTGGCCGGCTTAGCTTGCATCCGTCACCTACTGATGACTTGCTGTCACAGCCTCGCGGGGCCACGGAGGCTAGTGGGACGTTTGTCAGGGCTGTTTGCAGGGCTGCAGACATTTTGAGGATGCAGCCGCCCTCAGTCTCTAGTCCTTCGGAGCCTTTGCTGGATCTTCTCCACCAGGGCGCAGGGGATATGGAGCCATTGTTGCTATTTGCGGAGTCATTATTTGACATCCTTCTCGGGACGTGGGCGAGGCCCTCTTCGTGGGACCCCTTGGATCGTCTGATTCCCGATGACCCCACCTGTTTGACCCTCCATCCTGGGCCTGGAGGGCTTGTTATTCAGGCAGCTCTCTCTACTGCTCCTGTTCCGTTGCATCCTCCCATTCGGGAGTCTCAGTGGTTAGTCATGTGGCAGCGATGTGTTTGCATCCGCAAGCTCGGGACTCTGGTCCCTAAACACGTTGTGTGTTTGCTCGGGCTACATTTGCCCTTTGGCACTCTGTCGAGCAGCTCCTCCCTTACTTGTCGGAGAGCTCTCGTGCCGATCTGGCCCACCTGATCCGTGATGGCCATGATATGGTGCAATTTTCGATTGTCTGCCATGGACACCACTAACTCCGTGGGTCGGGCTATGGCCAGGTCGGTTGTCATGCGCCGCCATGCGTGGTTGCCCGATCGCATTTTCTCAGAGCATGTTCAGGAGCGGCTTGGAGATCTACCATCTGATGGGGTCACTCTTTTTTTACACCCATGCTGATTCGGCGGTCAGGCGCCTCCTGTCTGTTTGATTGTCTTCCCAGGTTTTAATCCTCGTGGGGGATTTTTGGGTTTGTGATTGTGCTGTCACTTTCTTTTCTGTTACCCGTTACGGGTTACAAATGTGCTGGGTTGTGTGGCTGTTCAGCCTTGTTATTTCCATATTCTGTTACAGCTGGTTAAGCTGTTTTTACCTTTCTTTTGAGCCTCTGCCTACGAGCTTATCTCAAGAGGGACCCTTCATTTGTAGGGTTGTGCCTCACCCTATGTGGGGTATTTGTTGGATGTCATATTGCTACTCTTCCTTACCCAGGATGTTTTGCCACACGTTGACTTTTCCTACCGTTGTAGGATGTCTCCTCTGGTGAGATCCATGGGGTTGGTTCTCTCCGGGGTTACAATTGATTGTCTATGCTTGATCCGAAGTACATCCTTCTTTCTCTGGCAGTCGGTTGGGTTGGGTTCTCTTTGGTGCTACAGTCCTTCAATCTCTGGAGGGTGTGTGTAGTGAACTTTCTAGTGGTCGTTCACTTCTAGTCACTTGTCTTGCAATATGTTGCTTCAATATTGTAGTTCTTTTTCTAAGTTAAGCAATCTGCGGCTAGACTGTGTCTGTACCAGATATATCTTTTCCGAAGGTAAGTAACTCTTCCGTTTGGTAGAGTTCTGATGGAAAGCCATTGCTTCCTGGTGCTTTACCCCTGGGCAACAATGCTATAGCTGTACGTATCTCCTCGAGTGTAATTACAGCCACCAGCTCATCCCACAGGATCCGGGACAGATCTGCAGCTATGAGATAGGCCACAGTGGTTGTCTCTGTGACCGTCCCCTGACATACGATAGGTGCAGGCTAAGTAATCCCAAAAGGTCTCCAGGATCATCTTCTGAGTGTGGGTAACTGTACTATCCAGGCATCAGGGCTGCAGGACCGGGGGATATCAGTTTCTCTCCTCCATATCCATGCAAGGAGCTTCCCTGGTTTGTCCTCCTTCCTATGAAGTCTTTGTTGTCAGTACTCTCCCAATGTACATTTGTCAAGCCTGTCCCGTAGCTGGGCCACTTTGTATCTAACCTCTAACGTCTCCTGGCACTCTGTGTCATCTACCCCCTCCCTCCATTGGCAGGTTATCAGTTTACCCTCTCACAGACTTCATTGATTCCCATTCATTGGCCCTGGTCAATGTCATTCCCCAAATAATCTCCATATATTGTGTAAGTGCCTCCGAAAGCTCCTCCCTGTAAATCATGTTGGTCAACATCTCCGGCACCAGCTTCCAGGACCGGGTTATCACTAGGTCCCCAATCAACCCCCACTCTAGCAGCAATGGGGAGTGGTCAGATAAGAATCTACCCCAATGTAATGTTGTCACCAAAGGGGGAAGCCAGCGATCAATATATTGTTAGCAAGTGGCAGGTATTCTTTCGTTGGGGGACTCCTTTGTGAGGCTAAGGGAGAGGCAGCAGTCCACCATGCCACAGCTATCTGAGAAACACCCAATGAAAACTGGAATACCCACAACCCCCTCCCTCCCACTCCGGGTCACTATGGCATCCCAAAAAACTGCTCACAAACTATTGAGTCCAACTCGATTGGATCAATCTCATAACCCTCCCCTCAACCTAAGGAGATAAGAATCCTTCTGCTTTAAAGGATTTTCACAAACAAGGGAAATCTCTTGGTGGCTTGCTTCATCATAAAGTTCCTTCCTGTTTCGTTATGGAACAGGGGGTGCTACAACCAGCGAGATGCATGGGAGCACTCTGTTGGAAAAGGAATAGGGTAGTGCGGGAGAGTAGTGTTTCTTTTTAAAAATACCTGCCTGGTAGGTGTTAGATTTGTGGGTCTCTAGTTGGCAGATGTAGGTTCCTTTGACCAGATAGGGGCCCTTGCGTCCAGTCAGGGTAAGGGGGTACACTCCTAAAATAACCCCTGCTCACCCCCTTGGTAGCTTGGCACGAGCAGACAGGCTTATCTCAGAGGCAGTGTGTAAAGCATTTGTGAACACATACAGTAACCCAGTGACAACACTACAGACGGACACCACACCAGTTGTATATTAAAAATAAGTATTCTTTATATAGATTTAACACTAGACCATAAACGACAAAAATCCACAATACTGTACTTGAAATTGTAGAATTAGCTTAGTTCTCTTTAGATGTAAAAATGCGACACTTTGAGTTCAAAGTTCCTTTGGATGCGTAACGCTATACAACGAAAGTGCTGCAGGAATGGTGATGCGTCGGTTTCTCACTGCGCTTCCGTGGTGATGTGATGCGACAGCTGCAGCGGCGACACCCTTCTTCAGTGGTGCAACGACAGCGGCTGCAGCGGCGACACGCTTTTCCGGTGACGCGAGACGCTTCTGCGATGCGAAGCAACAGCTGCAGCGGTGACACCCTTCTCCAGTGATGTGACGACTGCGGCAGCGACACGCTTCTTCTGTGATGCGAGACGCTTCTGCGATGCGAAGCGACAGCTGCAGCGGCGACACCCTTCTCCAGTGATGCGGCGGCGGTGACACGCTTCTTCTTCATGAGTCACGCTTCCAGCTCCTTGCGACACTCAGGCCTTCAGAAAGCCCAATACAACTGCAGGCACTCCCAAAGAACTTTTGGGGAGCTGGTGGGTGAAGTCTGTTGTCCCTGAGACTTAAGCAGGAGGCAAGGTCTTTCTCAAGCCCTTGGAGATCCTTCACAAGTTGATGAAAGTACACACAAAGTTCCTCTCTCCTCTCTTTGGCAGTTAGGCAACCACTGCAGGCCAAGCCCCAAGCAGCACTTCAGTTTAGGGATAGTCTCTCCTCCGTCTCTCTGGTTCCTCTCCTCAGCAAAGGTTTCTTCTTGTTTCCCAAAAGTGATCTAAAGTTCTGGGGTCTGGATTCCCCCTTTTTATTCACAGTTTCTCTTTGTTCTCTGAAGGCAGAGAGGCCTTTGCCTAGTCCAAACCAGTTCTGGTCCGTCCTGGAGCACTTTGTTGACAAGACTCCTTCTTTCCTTTCACAGTGCAGGCCAGGAACTTCAGACGCATTGTGGAGTGAAGGCACAGCCCTATTCAGGTCCCAGGTGCAACTCCTCCCTCCAGTCTACATGCAGATCTCTCTATTCAGCCCTGTGCTGACTCACCCTGTCTCCTGGAATCCCCCAACCCCTGTCACTCAAACTCCAGACAAGGAATACACAACCTAGCAGAGGCAGGCTTGGATGGTTAGACAAGAAAATACCTACTTGCTAAAAGTTGTATCTTCAAACACAGAATGTTAAAACCAACTGCACTAAAAGATGCATTTTATCACTCTAAGTTCAGGCAGACTAAACTCGAATTTCTACCTAGTTCCCTGAGTCAGTTAAGATTATAAGATGTAATAATCAAACTGCCCATTCTGGCCTATGGGGAACAGGTAGCCTTGCAATAGTGAAAAACGAAAATGGCTGTAATTCACTATTAGGACATGCCACACACACCAGGGCATGTCCTACCTTATCCTTACAATGCACCCTGCCCTTGGGCCTACCATAGGGGTGTCTGATATGAAGAAAAGGGAAGGTTTAGGGACTGGTAAGTAGGTGCACTTGCCCAGTCAGCATGGCAGCACCAGAGTGCACACAGGCTCTGCAATGGCAGACTTGAGACACACTTTTACAGGCTGCTTCTGTGGGTGGCACAACCAGTGCTGCAAGCCCACCAGCAGCATTTGGGTTACAAGCCCTTGGCACACTCAGTGCACTGTACTAGGGTCTGACAGGTAAATCAAATAATCCAATCATGGAGTCACTAATCCATACATACATTTTCCATAGGGAGAGCATATGCACTTTAGCACTGATCCGCAGTGGTAAAGTGCCCAGAGTCATAAAACCAACAAAAACAGGTCAAACAAAATACAGGAGGAAGGCAAAAAGTTCAGGGATGACCCTGCAAAAAGGGCCAAGTCCAACAGTAGCCCTAACATTTTAATCTTGGCGCCAACTGGTATGATTAAAAACGGGAAAAGTTATGAAGTCTCAGGGCTCTAGTTACCCCTACTTCCTCTCTGGGTCAACATGTTTCTGTCACTTATGTTCCCAAATACTCGTGGCTTTTATCAGTACCAATTATTCTACCACAATTCACACCTATTCTATAATGCTGACATAACTGGCAAATTTACCATACATACATCAAGCACACCTAAACCACCAACTTGGTGTCTGTAAATGGATATTTATTAAGGCACTTATTAAGATACCTAGAACCCCGGGACTTCTAACTTTTCCCATTTTTAATCATGCTGGCTGCTCTCTAGATTACAATGCTATGGCTACCAGGCAGGTATTGTTAAAGAGTAACCCTATCCCCAATCACGACTCTATTCCTTTTCCAAACGAGTGCTCCAATGCATCTCACAAATTGTAGCATGCCTTGTGCGGAACAGGAAGGAACTCTATGATGAAGCAGGCTACCAGGGGTACCCCTGGTGTGTGAGAGTTATTTAAGGCAAAATTATTCATTTTCCCTTAGGTCGGTGGGAGAGTTCTTGTATTGATCCAATTGAGTTCGGCTCTATAGTTTGTGTAAAGTTCTGTGTCAGAGGAGGGTTAGCCTATGCTCTACAAAACCTCTTCACTCGTCCTTAATTTGGGGATACCAAAAGGCTGCAACAACCATGTTCAACCACATGTCCTGACTGGCCAGTCCACCAGTACAGCACCCCAGTGTCTAGAACCTCTAATGAATGATGAAGAGTAGAAAACCACCCATCCTCAATATTTTCCCCACTAACAATGTAATGTGCGGATGAATATATATGTGTGTGTGTGTGTGTGTGTGTGTGTGTGTGTGTGTGTGTGTGTGTATATATATATATGAAATATATATATATGAAAGAATTAATGAGGAAACTAACACCATCAAATCACTGAAGGAAATTTTTAAAACACTAGAAAAAAAGCACAAGAGCGAGCAAGCTAAATGGTGGGAAGCGAAATCTCTGCAAGGCTACATAGAGGTCAACCGCATACCAAGGGGACTGAGAATTATGATAGCACCAAGCTACGAGGATCCCAATCCTGATCTCATGAGGGAGTGGGCGGAAAGTAACCTCGACGCCTCGCGCCGATTAGTTTTGATCCTCATCAAATATGCGGAGATCGACAGAGCCAAACTTCTAACAGAGATAGCTTCCCTTCAGGAACAAATTGAAATCATGGGCACCAAAGAGGAGAAAGACATGTTAACCAGTGAAATGAAAGCTCGGCTAAAAAAGGAGGAGACCAGGATTATGGAAAGAAAAGCATACAAGTTCCAGAGGGACAGAAATGATTATGAATTGGGACAAATATTTACCTTCTCGAAGAAATTTGACACTCTGAGGAAAGCCAACAGTACGGGTCAGATGAGGAGGGGAATTACCCGCAAAACCAATGAAGTTGATACAACGGTGTCAGATTTGAGTTCAGGGACAGGAACGGAATCTGAAACAGAGATGCGCGATGAGACCCAAGCAAGGCAAAGCAACAAACCTTCCCCGGGCAGTGAAATCGGTTTTTTAAACCGGGAGAGACTCCAATCGCTCAGGCCCCGGACCCAAAAACAGCAAGAAGAAAACACACCAACTACAAGAACAGGCACAGGCAGAGGGCGAGGAAGAGGCGGCGCCTTCTCAAACAGAAGGAGGGGCAGGGGTCAATGGAAGCCCAAGGAATAAACACCAAATCGACAGACAACACCATTATTAACCTCAGCTTTTGTTCTTTAACCATAAAAGAGGAGGAAGTTCTCAAACTAGGTCTCTCCTATGTACCACCAAGCAACATGAATTACACCAAAACTAGATGTGATATTTACAAGGCGGTGAGGAAACTAAAACTACGAAAGTTCTTTGCTCTCAACAAAAACACTGAAGGTAAAAAAAATCAGCAGTCAGGCGGTGAGCAACATGGAATCTAGTGATTTGTCACAAACAGCAGAGCTCCTAGAATTATGGGAAACAGAAGGTGCGGGATACCAATCTAACCAGAATGAAAGGAAACCAACTACGACACATTTCAAACCACCATCTACGTTTAATCCAATAATGCCACGAGATGCCATTGACATATTTCATGAAAACACGGTCAGTCAAATCAAAAAACTTTATAAAAAAATTGTAACAGGAAGGAAAAAGTTTGACCGTCAAACCATGCAATACAATAACCTAATGAAGAAATTAGGAGACAACAAAAACGTTGTGATACGTCAAAGTGACAAAGGTGGCAACGTGGTACTTTGGGAACGATCACTCTATGAAAAGGAAGCCTATGCCCAGCTCAACGACAGAGATTGTTATATGAGGTCTAATGCAAGTGAGTTAAAAATCATGATTCAAGACTATCACTTAAAACTCACTAAATGGAAAAGCAAAAAATTGATCACGGAAGCAGATTACAAGTACCTCAGAGTTGACAATCCCATTACACCTGTCATTTATTTCATCCCTAAAGTACATAAGGATATCAGCAAACCTCCAGGCAGACCAATAATTTCAGCTAGGGGGGGACTACTGGAGAAGACATCAGTTTATATTGACTATTTCCTTCAGCCCTTTGTCAAACAACTACCCTCTTATATTCAGGACACAGGGGATTTTTTGTACAAGATACAGCAAATCAAATGGGAAGAAGGCTACTGGATGCTAGCACTGGATGTTACAGCTCTTTATACGAGCATTATCCATGAGACTGGTCTTACAGCAATTTTGCATTTCCTGCAACAGAGAGGTGACCAGGAAAAGGACCATAATACCATGTTATTGCAGATGTTACAGTACTGTTTAACCAACAATGTGTTTATGTTCAACAACCTTCTCTACCGTCAATTACAGGGTGTGGCCATGGGGGCCAGTTTTTCACCAAGCTATGCCTGTTTGGTCATGGGGGCTTGGGAGGAACTGGTCCTCATGACCCAATTCAATGAGGTAATGAACATTAATGTGGTAGCTTGGTATCGATTTATCGATGATTTATTCATTGTCTGGCGGGGTGACGCAGAAGTGGCTAATAAATTCATTGATGACATCAGCAGTAATGATTATAATCTAAGCTTTACAGCTACTATGAGTCAGTCGTCAGTCACGTTCCTAGACACAGAAGTATATGTCTATAAAGGGAAATTGGAAACCAAACTCTTCCGCAAAAAAACAGCAGGTAACACATTATTACATGCCAAGAGTTCACATCCGGCCCATCTGATAGCTAGCATCCCCTACGGGGAAATGCTACGCATCAGAAGAGTTTGCAGTAATCCAGCGGATTTAACTATGGCTCAACTATCCAGTAGCTTGAGATTCCAAGAGAGAGGTTACTCTAAAAAAATCATTGACAGTGCCATCAGCAAATCTATGCAGCACACTAGGGAGGAATTATTAAGCTCCTATGCGATCAATCAAGGTAGCCAGATTTCAATCTCAATGCACATTCCTGATGATGAAAAACATAACACATTCAGGGTTATCACAGGATATAGTAAGCAACATAGGGACATCTACAAGATTATCAACAGTAATTGGCCCATAGTGCTCAATGACCCAGTCATTGGTGCGTCTCTACCTACACGGGCATCACTTACATTTAGCAGAGCTCCCTCAATGAGTGATTTACTGGTTGACACAAATCCAGAAATCATTGAGAAAACTTCATGGCTACAGTCTAATTCAGGGTTTTACAAATGCAAAACATGTAAGTCCTGTCTCCAAGGTGTTAACACCAAAAACTATCATGATGGATTCAGTGACAGGGATCACCTGATCACCAAACTACTTACATGTAAAACAGAATTCGCAGTTTATATCCTAACTTGCCCATGTCCATTAAGGTATGTAGGAAGCACCAAGCTACCAGTACATAAACGCATCCTCCAACACCTGAGGGCAATCAATAATCAAGATAATACATACCCAGTGGCAAGACACTTTAGGGAGTCCCACAATTGTGATAGTCGCCAACTCAGTTTTTATGTCATTGATGCAATTAATGCAAGCAGACGGGGTGGCAACAGGGAGGCTAAACTGCGTAGATTAGAAACCCAATACATATTACGCCTCGATACTAAACATCCTAAGGGGCTTAACACGACCGAGGACCTTTACACTTGCTTACCGTGATTTTGTGTTGTGATGGCTCATGATGATCTTTTTAATATTTAATATTTAATATTATTGCAGATTTTATGTCATTACCAGCTGTGACCTAATATTATTATTTTTTGACGTTCCACAGTGTACACTGATACGCCATTTGATCATTTTATCATTGAGATTTTTTAAGATTTATGATCATGATTTTCCTTGTGCTTTTAGCCTTATATTTAGTGGCTCTTATCCTACTATTTATAGACACACAGATTCGTTGGATGAGACACACCTTGTTTGGTCACTTTTTTAATTTTTTCACCACTTGTGCACACACATATTTCTCTTTTTTTATTCTATTTATGATATCAGTTTAGCCCTGATGCATACTAAGTGAGACCGTCTGATACATGTGTAGTTGATACGAATGCATTTATATACACAAGGTCCTTCCCTATTGTTATAGAGACAAGATAGCCCCAACTTACACTTAATTGGAAGTTTTTATTTCGGACAAATGATACAATTGGCATTCATGTCAATATTAAGATCATACAACAATATCTTATTATATTGTCTACATTGTCTGCTTACAGTTGGGACTAGAGGCATATAACTTACAGGCATTTAAGCCATAATTGTTGAATATGCCTTTACCAACACGGGGGATGTTCAAGCAAAGAATTTTAATAGATTGTATATGTTTTAATTTTTAAAACCTATATATCTATTTATTGTCTTGTATATTTATTATCATGTAATATTGCGACAATTTGCACATTCTTATAATCTATTCTCTTTTTATGGGGATTAAGCCATTTGCGTTATTTTGCACATGAACATGTAAATGAAACAGTGTTTTCTTTATTTCTATGAAAGACGCAAGTCACCTGGTATCAACTGATGCACTTTGAACCCTGAATACTGGCTATTTATTGGTCTTTGTATTGTACTGACGTTGTCATGTGATCAAGGCTCCACGGAGCTGAAACGTTATGACGACAGCCTCACGATCTAATTAAATCAAGCACTTACCAAAGGTCCGTGTCAACGAGTGTTTTTTGGAATTCTGGATGTCGACTACGTCTTCCATGCACCAGCAATTTTCTGATATATTACCTACTGGCGGTCGCCAGTAGGTAGTTATAGTTAGGACCCCTTTTCCATAGGAAATCCGCAACATTCTATTTTGAATAACTTTGGCGCCGGTCGATGAATCCTCGCGAATTTCTCAAAATAGGTGGGGCGCTACGCTCCGCTCCTACCCTGAAAGTCTCGGGGGGATTCGTCAAGCGGGGGCTGAGATAAAAGGGGGGTCCCAAAACGCGTTTTTCCCATGCATTTTTCCATAGGACCTTTAGAACGAGCTACAGCCCGAACGGCTGAACAGAATTACTAGAAATTTGGCAGAGAGGTAGCCATAAGGTCAAGGAAGTGCCTTTTGCAGGTCTGGTGTAAATCTGTTCAGTATTTCCTGAGTAAATAGCATTTAAAAGCATATATATATGTGGGCGGAGCCTAACCACACATCTCATCCTGAGATCTGATTGGCTGTCAGCACTTCATCCAAGAAGTGTTGGCAGCCATCTTGGGACAAATATACATGATAGCACCTCATTTAAAAGCATTGCAGTTAATAGAAGGTTTTAAGACTTTAGTTACATTATAAATCATTTGTTGATGGTACCATACTCATTTTAGGAATTGTGGTATGTTCTAAGGTGATTTCACCATGTGAAAAAGCCTTCTTCTGGGATATCATGATTGAGAGAAAAATATTTTCTCATGCTTTTACCACAGAGGTTTGGAAGGTGATCTATAGGCTAAACTGAGAGCTTATTTTCTGTAAATTCACATTATCTTTCTCAGTCATGTGAGAATGAAGTCTGATATTCTCAGTAAAACATGTACATCCAACAAGGGCAGAGACTGTCAGTTGATTCCTTTGTGTTCTACTGCAGCTTCCCAGAGTGTTCCAAAGAACTACTAGAGCGCTAACAGTCCTACTTATGATAAACGTATGGCACACCTGAAGCCATCTTGCTTGGATTAAAGTGGTAACTCTTAAAACATTTAATTTAAAAAGGAACAAAATGAGGGGGTTCATTTTTCCATAAAAAGTATGATTAGAAAGAAAAATTAGGGCACATTTTGAGTGACTTCTCAAATCCTCTTCTATTTCATTAAAAAATTCTGACATGCAGACTGAAACATGCACTTTCAATACCAGCAGCAGTTTTCCCTGGTGAGCAGTAGCTTTACTACAGTGATCTAATGAGCAAAAAGAGTGCTAACATTCTGAATTTATGGCAAATGTGTGACACATCTGAATGCCTTCTTGATGGAATCAAAGTAAAAAACTGAAAGTATTTCCTACTGAGGAGACTGCAGTAAATGAGGAAATTAGGAAACTTCATAACAAATAAGTCTCCCAAGATGGCCACCAGAGACAAAAGAGCCCAAATGTAGCCCAAATATCACCCAGATGTAGCCCAAGTATAGCCCAATGACAGAATGTCCCAGAATGTTCTTAAAAACAACTAGAGCGCTTACTGTCTTCATTATGACAAAAGTATGGCACACCTGAAGCCATCTTGATTGGAATAAACTGGTAACACTTAAAACATTTAATTTAAAAAGGAACACAATGAGGAGGTTCATTTTGCCATAGAAATTATGATTAATACTGAAGAAAGAAAATGAGGGCACATTTTGAGTGACTTCTCAAATCCTCTTCTATTTCATTAAAAAATTCTGACATGCAGACTGAAACATGCACTTTTAATACCAGGAGCAGACTTCCATGGTGGAGTAGTTTTACTACAGTGATCTAATGAGCAACTAGAGTGCTAACATTCAGAATTTATGGCAAATGTGTGACATATCTGAATACCTTCATGATGGAATCAAAGTAAAAAACTGAAAGCATTTCCTACTGAGGAGACTGCAGTACATGAGGAAATTAGGAAACTTCATAACAAATAAATCTCCCAAGATGGCCACCGGAGACAAAAGAGCCCAAATGTAGCCCAAAATCAACCAGATGTAGCCCAAATATAGCCCAATGACAGAAGTGTGCAAAACACTTATTATTTTGTGTTTTTGCAGTGTTATATAGTGCAGACTTGTCAGGTATTGGAGTGCTTTACATGAGCATTGGTTACATCACACAAGAACAAATTCATTTTGGTTGTAGACATGGGGAGACTAAGTGATTTGACCAGAATCACAGAATGTCGAGCTGAAGCAGAAACTTCAACCTGGTTCCCCAGTTGCAAAGTCTGCAGTTCTGGAAGTAACACCACATCCTCTCCCCTAAGTGCAACATTTAATCAAGTGGTCAACTGGATAAAAAAACATAAAGATAACAAATAATTTAAAAGTGCTTTGTCGCTATTTGAAAACTCAGAAAATATGTCCTTATTTTAGTCTTTTAGAGCACTAACCATAATTTTGATGCCAATAAGACCCTCTCATATATGTAATTTCTAAAGGAAATGCTCTAGGTATTACAGTTTTGATTACATCAAGATGATGTCAGGCGTTCCACACTTTTGTAATAAATATAGAATGTTAGCAATCTAGTTGTTCATTAGGATACTGTTGAGAGGCAGAGGCCAGGGGCACGGACTCTGAAAATTGAAGGCAGGTAGGAGGGTGCAAAGGCAACAATTTAAACCACACTGAGCAGGCAGGAAGGGCCGTGGAAGCACAACAGACTATGGAGGGCAGTGGAAAGGGGGGCAGGGGCAACAAACCAACAATACAGGACTTGCAAGAGAGGCTGTTGGAGGGAAGATCTATTACGGGTCAAGGAAGCTAGGGGCGGTCCCCAGATCCCCGGGAGCCACCACAGAACTGAGCAGGAGAGTGAGTCAGGGACAAAAGGGGCACCTTAATTTGAGCCGGGGTGCCTAGGAACGCTTGCTCCAAAAATGAAGAAAACAGACATATGAGACATGGAATTGGAGGCAGAATACGATGGCAGTTTAATGAGAAGATGCAACTTCAAAGAAACCGCAGAATAGAGACATAAAGTACAAAAAACAGAATCCAGATAATCATACAGCTGTCATAATATTCTCTGTATCTCAATTAATGTACTGACAGAGAGAGAGAGAAAACACATCTATAAATGCATCATGAGAAACAAGTTACACCAAGGAAAATGTTACCTAGGAACACTCACGTTTACTCTTAGAGCAAGCATTCCTGCAATTACAATACAAAATCTTTTAAATGCAAAAGTAAAGAGAACAATGGTTAAACATAACATGACATTTCATATAGGTAAAATAGAATAAGATACTTCAAGCAAAGCAGAGCAAGACATTTTAAGCAAAGGAAGACAAGAGCTCCCAGCTCTTGGGGAAAACCTGCACTGCCTGTTAACCTACATACAGACGGCGAGGTAGTCCGTCGATATCTGTGGGTGCTCCCTTTTTATATCATTTTGTGGGCTCCTTTGCACGCTACATCTACCTACGTATGCTACCCAAAAGCTTCGACTGCAGATTTTACCAGACATTTCGTCATTTACCCACTTAATGCTGACAATGGACTGGGTGAAAAGGTCAGTCTCTCAGGCCAATCGCTTATCGTAAGTTCCATAGAGCAAGCAGAAAATAATGGGTATTGTACGGGAATTCAATATATTCATGTATAAAATCTCCTCAGTTCTCCTAACTTGACGCTCTGCGGTTGCCACTTCCTTAAAAGCGGGAAACCTGCCCAGGACGCAAGTACCAGTCCAGGATGCAGCCTACTGTATGTCGACAGCTTCAGGGGGATGTTGAACTTTGATACCGAGCACGGAGCACTCGGGTAGGGTGGGGGCTACTAGTTTGGATCAGAAGGCCTCGCAGACCTGCCTTCAGACTGCTATACACTAAAATTGCAGAGCTATGGTCAATTTAACAAAGAGGCCTACATATTGAACAGAAGGGCCTACACAGGGGTTTTATGCTGGCTGAGTGGTAAGGATGTCTCAGGATAATTATATAGCAATACAGGACCCGCTGGTCAATTTAATACGGCCTACAAATGCAGCTGGCAGGGCAAGGACAAGGGTCTCATACTTCAGGTGTGGACAGAACGGGCCAGGGGCCCCCTGTGATACAAAATCTACCCTCCTTCAAGGCTGTGGCAATGTAATAGACCATTGTGGGCAGAAGGAAGAGGCAATGGTAGTACAACCATACATGCCAACAGACCCGATTCAGCCAGGAAACGTCCAATGTTTTTAAGCTCAAATGGGCTTTATTTGATCTGTCTCCTGTCTACAATATCCTCTTTTTCAATGTAACTCAAAGGGGAAAATCAATACCCCAGTTTTTTTTCAAAATCTCCCTCTTACCAAGTTCAAAATGTTCGCAAGTATGGTACATTGGATCATGGAAGGAAATGGGATAGGGACATGGACTTGGATAACAGAGGACAGGAGGGACATGGAGAGGTGCACCAAACTGACCCTGCAGGGCAGGCATCAGGGTTTGCAGCAGCACAATACACCACACAGGGCATGCAGGACGGGAGTGCAGCACAACAATCCATAGAAAGCAAGAGGGAGGGGACAGGACCATGCACATGGACAACAGAGAACAGAGGGGCAAGAGGCAATGGTAGCTAGCTGACCATAATGGACAGACAGGAGAGAAAGCTGCAGCATAACAGACCATAAAGGGCAGGAGGGACGGATCAGGGGCATTACAATGGAACAGACAAGCCAGGAGGGAGGGAGTAGGGCTGGGGGCAAGGGGGCAGGGCAGGAGCAGCAAGATAGCCATGGAGGTCAGGCAGTGGGCACTAGAAGCAAGACACACCATGTAGAGCAACAGTGAGACTGTGATGGCATACACACAGACCATGGAGGGAAGGTGGGAGGGGGTCAGGGGCAGCTAACTGACCACACAGGTAAGGTGGGAGGGGCCATGGCAGCACAGAAGACAAAGCATGGCAAGTGGGAGGGTTAGTGGCAGCACAATGGCTATGATGGGCAAGAAGGAGGGTGGAGGGGCATGCACAAAGGACAATGGAGGATAGAAGGGAGGGTCAGGACCTGTGCACAGACAAGAAATTTCAGGGGAAGGGACCTCACAACAGACCACACGGGGCAGGCAGGAGGAGCAGTTGCAGCACAACAGACCAGGGGGGGCAGAAGGGTGTGGCAGTACAATGGACCATGTAGGACAGGAGGAAGAGGATAGGGGCATGGCATGTGGACAGGCAGGGTGGAGGTGGCAGGGACAGGTTACAGTCATCTGACAATTCTAGGCAGGTGGGAGGGGAGTGGCAGCTCAACAGAACACTCAGAGTAGATAGGAGTGGCAGGTCCATGGGACATGGTGGGCAAAAAGGATGGAGCAGGGGCATGCACAAAGACATCGGAGGGCAGGGGGAAGGAGAATAGGGGCAGCAAGCTAAGCACAGAGTTTAAGCAGGAGGTCAATGATGGGGCATAGAATTGGGCAATGGAGGGCAGGAGGACTGGACTGGTACATCATACTAAATTGAGGGCAGTGGCAGCACATCAGACCATGCATGGCAGGAGGGAGGAGGCTAGTCCATGGATTCACACAACAGAGGATAGGGAGGAAGGGGATGGGGCAGCAAGCTAACTGTTCAGAGAAGGCGGGTATTAGGAACTTTATTGTTTTTAAAACATTGTGTCTGTGCGAACTACTTAAAATATGAACAAGTATGCAGCATAATCTCACTTTTATTCAGGAAGAAGAGGACGTTTGTGACTGTGACTCCGGGCTCACTTGGCAGAAACACCCCCTGACCCTCCACCCCCTATCGCAAAATGTAATGCCCGTGAAAAGGGTAGGTGAACACAGTGTTATATAGAACATAGTCCTGAGAGCACGATTGAAAATGAAAACTAGATATAGTGTATGGTATAAACTATGCACCAAAAAGTGTGATATAAGATGAACCGGGCGTGAAATATAATTTGCAATACATTGTGCGCAATGACAGATTCATTGGAGAACGCGAGATAGCACAGGCACTAGCGCGTGCTATGCGATATGCGCCTTGGAGTGTAATATGCACAGGGCAGTGTTGTGTAACCTAACTAGTCTCTAAAGTTGTAATATAAAATATGTGCTGGGGAGTGTAACGTTGCATATGCACTGTGACAAATATATGGATCCCAGATTGTAATATGTATGGCATAGCACTGTGCGTTATAACATAGGCATCGAGAAAGGCACGTTAGATGGGGCAATATAACCCGTGCGAAGACAAGTGTGGCATGACATATTCACGGGGTGGTGTTACAGTGCACATGGGCTAGAGAGTGTCATAGCATATGCACTAGCTAGTGGAATACAACACAGAGGTGTGTGGCACTCGGCAGGCAATGGTGGGTGTAACACAGCATTGGGCTCTGTCAGGAGCACGCTGTGACTCTCAAGTGATGTTCGTCCCCTTTCCAGAGAGTAAAATAAAAAGTATTACACATCCGGCAGTGGATGTGTGTTTTATTAACCGTGAGGGGGGTTTCTTGCATAGTTTTGGTCGAATTTTTGTCGAATCCCCTTTGAATGGCTTGGTGTGCATGTGTATTAAATGTGCCCGTCAATAGCTACCCATGTTTGTATAAATAAACGACAAGGGTGTCTACCAGGATTAGGCACGGTAGGGCATCAGACATGTCAGAGCTTCACTAGTGGTGTAAATACATTCCACGTGGATTCATTGCATGCATAGTCGCCTTTTAATGAATATCACGCAAATCGTCATGGTGATAGGTACGTACGGTTTGTCCAGCATGTCCTAGGTGTGTCTATAAATATATATTTTTTAAAAATAATAAAAAACAGTGGCCGGCCCTGGGGATTGGGGTCAAAAAAATATAATTAGGAGACTGGCCCTGGGGGATGGGGTCATCAGGGCCAATAAATTAGAATAAGAAGGGGAACCAAACAGCCCCCCTTCTTAAAAAACTAAAATAAATAAAAGACTGGCATCGTGCCGGAGGCCATGCCCCCTCCGTGCAGCACTCTGCAAACGCGCCCCCAACAGGCATCTCCAGTATGCGCCAGGGAGCTGCGCTGCAGCCAGGTGTTCTGAGGCCAAGCCCCTTTTTACACCTCTCTGCAACGCAGCTCTGTGGCGCTTACTGGAGGTACCTAGTGGTCTAGTTTGACCCTAGGGACCCTTAGGATTCAGGGGGACTCTCAACTTAGAACAGCCACAGGGCGCGTTTACACAGTGGTGAAGGGAGGGGACGGGGCCTGAGGTGACGTGTGCAAACACGCACTATGGCATGTTTTAAATTGGGGATATAATTTCCCTTCAATACTGAGGGCCCCTGGGGGCTAACTAGCCCACCAAGTGCTTCCAGTAAGCGCCACTGAGCTGCATTGCAGAGAGGTGGTCCAGGCCGTGCCACTTTTTACACCTCTCTGCAACGCAGCTCTGTGGCACTTACTGGAGGTACCTAGTGGGCTAGTTGGACCCTAGGGACCCTCAGGATTCAAATGAACTTAATCTCCCAACTAAAAATGGACACAGGGCGTGTTTACACAGTGGTGAAGGGAGGGGACGGGGCCTGAGTTAATGTGTGCAAAAACGCCCTGTGGCCTGTTTTAAGAGGTAGTTTTAATCCCCATGCCCTATTATACACTAGGGGCTTACAGAGGAGGTCATGCTAATCACAGGGGGACCCCAACGCATAATGTTCCCTAGTGTATGTAGGTGTTTTCACTGTATTCTAAGTGTCTTTTAACATAGCACTGGCTCTAGGACTGGTTAGTCAGACTCAGTTACCACCAGTATCCGTCTGAAAAAGTTGAGGGTACAGGATGATTTTGCAACAAGGCTTCTTTCTGCTCTTCTTTTTGTTCTTTCTGCACGTTATCCTTCTTCCTGCACTTATCTTCGTATTTGAGGACTTCTGTTGCTTCTTTCTGCACTTCTTTTGTTTCTTTCTGTGCATTTTTTCTTCTTTCTTCACATGTCCTATCTCTGTAGGCATAGTTAGAAATTAGCATTTAAAAAACCTTTGAAATTCACTGAAAAAACCATGGGTTTCACACACGTTATAGTTAGGAATTAGCATTTAAAAAACCTTAGAAATTCAATGAAAAAACCAAAGGTTTCACACATGTTATAGTTAGCTGGACATTTCACTCGTAAAAAACCATTGAAATTCCCCCGTTATAGTTAGTTCAGCTAACTATAACTCGCGCGCCCGCAATGCACTACTGATGACGTCACATATTACATCACTCATGACATGGTCACTGACATCACTCATGACATCACTGATGACATCTCAAATGACATCACTGATGACATCACTGATGACATCATCCAGTGATTGTGTGTTTTTATGAAAATTATATATTTTTTATATTTATGTATATCTCAAGGTCAAAGGAAGAATAAATGGGTATATAAGTGTCTAAATGGATACTTTTTTTTGGAATTTTTTTTGTGTAACTGACTGTTTAAGTGTATCATAGTGAATACATGGCTTACTGAGTAATCTTTAAATATTTAAATATCTGTATCAGTTTCTTACTTTGTGTATAAGTGGCTGCATGGGTTGGTGAGTAGCTACATGAGTGTCTATATAGGTTATTAGTTGGTTTTTTATCACTATGAGTGTCTGAGTTTCTGTATGGTTCGGTGGGGGGTATTACTTAGTGCATAGGTGCATGAATGAGTGACTCACTGTTTGTATGTGTTGAATACAGCATGTGTGCAGGACTGTATGGGTGGATGAGTGTGTGCATGGGTGTGTTAGTGAGTGAATGACTGTCTCAATAGTGTCTTTATGAGTAACTACATATGTTTTAAACTAGTATATGTGACTATTGGTGTATATAAGTGAGTATATCTGAGAGTGAGAGATTGGAAGAGTTCCTGTATGAATAAGTATGTGTTTCTATAAGTGATTGTTTAAAAGAGTAAGTATATGTAAGTTTCTGTAGAAGTAAGTGTGGTGGTGTGTGTATAACTGTATATGCAAGTAAATGGATGATTGATTCTTTATTAGCATGAGTGACTATGTGTGTGAGTTACTCTATGGATGAGTGGCATTGTGTAACGGGATGTACAGGTGTATGAGTACATATGATGAGTGAGTACATGTATGAGTGACTGTAGAGGACTGTTGGTGAATTACTGTATGTGTATGTGGTTCTTAGAATTACTGAATAGGTTGTTGTAACTGATATTGATATGTTCATTATTTTGAACATTTTAGTTTCTATTTTTGAATGTGTGTTTCAATGGTTATATTAGGGGGAGAGGAGGTCTGCCACTCTATCACAAGGATGATGTCATCAGTGATGTCATCAGTGATGTCATTTGAGATGTCATCAGTGATGTCATGAGTGATGTCAGTGACCATGTCATGAGTGATGTAATATGTGACGTCATCAGTAGTGCATTGCGGGCGCGCGAGTTATAGTTAGCTGAACTAACTATAACGGGGGAATTTCAATGGTTTTTTACGAGTGAAATGTCCAGCTAACTATAACATGTGTGAAACCTTTGGTTTTTTCATTGAATTTCTAAGGTTTTTTAAATGCTAATTCCTAACTATAACGTGTGTGAAACCCATGGTTTTTTCAGTGAATATATATATATATATATATATATATATATATTACCTACTGGCGGTCGCCAGTAGGTAGTTATAGTTAGGACCCCTTTTCCATAGGAAATCCGCAACATTCTATTTTGAATAACTTTGGCGCCGGTCGACGAATCCTCGCGAATTTTTCAAAATAGGTGGGGCGCTACGCTCCGCTCCTACCCTGAAAGTCTCGGGGGGATTCGTCAAGCGGGGGCTGAGATAAAAGGGGGGTCCCAAAACGCGTTTTTCCCATGCATTTTTCCATAGGACCTTTAGACAGGGCTACAGCCCGAACGGCTGAACAGAATTACTAGAAATTTGGCAGAGAGGTAGTCCTCAGGTCAAGGAAGTGCCTTTTGTAGGTTTGGTGTAAATCTGTTCAGTAGATTCTGAGAAAATAGCCTTTAAATCAATATATATATCTGAGCCAGCTTACGGTACGCTTACCGTAAGCTTACCGTACGCGTACAGTGGCGTGCGCGAGCGCGATTCTGATTGGCTCTTAGATCTTAGTAAACATTCGAATCGGCCAAAACCAGGAAGCGGCGGCCGCCATTTTCTCTCTCGCACTGAGAGTTAGGTAGAAAAATAAAGCCAAAAAACATGTAAAGGGGCTGTTTAGACAGCTCCCACACACATAGCCATGTTGATGGAGTCCCCAAAAACCCCCCAAGGCCAAAAATGCAATTTAGATTTTTTCGCTAATTTCGCCTATTACGCTTACCGTACGCGTACGGTAAAAAATCTAAAAAAAAAACCACTATCCACACTCTCCCCACCCCCTGCGCTTTCGGTGGCCGAAGGCCACCATATGTACAGGGCTTATTAATGGTGGGAAAAACCACAATATTTTAAACAAAAATAATAAAAGAAAAAATTATCCACACTCTCTCCACCCCGTGTGCAAATGGTGCCCGAAGGGCACCATTTGTGCATGGCTTATGAATATTACGAAAAATTAAAATATTACCTTTCAAAACGAAGTGCATCATATGTCCTCCATGTGCGCATGGTGCGCGAAGCGCATCGTGCGTACATGGCCCATCTAGCGTAACGTGGGCACGCGGTGCGCGTAGCGCACCGCGTGCCCACCGTGCGTGCACGGCACTAACTGCGTAAAGTGGTCGCGCGGTGCGCGAAGCGCACCGCGTGCTTACTGTGCGCGCACGGAACGAACTGCGTTAAGTGGGCGCGCACGCCACGAATGGCGTAAAGTAACTTAGCATTTAAAAAAACGTACAAATTCACTGAAAAAACCATAGGTTTCACACACGTTATAGTTAGGAATTAGCATTTAAAAAACCTTGCAAATTCACTGAAAAAACCATAGGTTTCACACATGTTATAGTTAGCGGAAATTTTACTGATAAAAAACCAGTGAAATTCCCCCGTTATAGTTAGTGCAGGCAACTATAACTCACGCGACCGCAATCTTCTGCTGATGACATATGTGTCTTTATGAAAAAAAAATATTTGTAATATATGTATAGCTAAAAATGTATGGAAGAGACATGGGCAAATAAGTGTCTAAATACAGTATTAGCATCAGCAGAGAATTTCACTGGTTTTTTATCAGTAAAATTTCCGCTAACTATAACATGTGTGAAACCTATGGTTTTTTCAGTGAATATATATATATATATAATACTTGAGGGGACACTCTGCAGATGCCCTAAGCCTGCATGGGGTGCCAACCAAGTGCTTATGCATAAATGTCTATGATAAGTCCACACAGCCTTGACTTGGTTGGAGGATCATCAACCCAATGTCTGTAAGTGTTCCCTCCCCCTCCCTCCCATCGTCGGGGCAAACCAAGGAAAGAGGAAAGGAACTGGGGTCTCAAGCTCCGGTTTCACCTAGCTGCTGACGGGTACTTGAGGAAGCAGCCACTAGATCATGGTCAGCAATCGGCACATCTCGGTAGTTTACTGTCTCAGCAGTTGTCAAGGAGGATGCAGAGTCTGTGTCTCTTCCAGCTCCAGGGCCAATCCCTCCTCGTTCCCCATAGTGCCATGGTCACGAATCACACCACAGGGGGATGCCAAATGGTCCTGCCTCTGATTCCATGCTCCCGCCTGGGAAATCGCCATCTCCCTGCTCAATTTTCTACACCTGCCTGGGCATGCCAGCCATTCACTCTCCTAGGTGTGACTTTGTCCCATATCTTGTGTTAACCCAAGGCCTCCTCTATTGCTCCTAGAAATGTCAATACTCCTTGGCCAGGACCTTCAGGCGTGCCAGCAACAGGAACATATATTTTAAATTCATGGCCTGGAGTTTGTTGAATTTCGAGAAATGATGTTTGTTGTGCCTGCACCTTCTGAGTGTAGTCAGAGTAGAAAGCAATTTTGTGAATTGTTCATTGTGCCATCTGCATTCTTTGGCAGCTCTAAGGACGCAGCCTCTGTCCCCATAGTTGAGGATATTTGCGACGAGCACCAGAGCCCGGCGGCACGAAATCTCTATGTGCCCTCTCCACAGCAAACGTTATCAGAAAGACCATGCAGCCTCAATATGAGTTTTGAGTCCTCCAGAAACTCTGCCACCAAGGTCCATTCTGTGTACTCTGAGAACCCCAGAAGTTTTATACTATTTAATTGAGAGCACCCCTCAGCGTCTTCCGCTCTATGTTCCAGGGCTCCTGTTATAGAAATCATTTTATCCATCTGCTTTTTCAAGGTGGCGACCTCAACTTCGAGGCCATCTATAGATTCCCCAGCCACATGAACCTTCTCTGTGACTCCCCTGAGGTCCGCTTGTAACAAATTAACCTCTATAGAGACAGATTTTATTTTGCCCTCCAGCGCCATCCTGACGCCCTGAATTGGTTTCCACTAATTCTGCCCTGGTGGGTTCGTCTGGTGGATCAAGGGTTGGCTTTGCCTGACTGAGAATGAGTCTGTACAATAGTGTATTGCATAAAGGGGTTGCTAGGTGCGGTCCTGTTCCTTCTGTTTTTGCCCTTCTGAAAGTTTGTGCAGTTCAGGGCTCTTGTACCCTCTACCCACACTCAACCGTACCACGAGCAAGCAGGTGCTCCCGTGGCGCAGGGCCCCAACAGCTCTGGTCTCAGCAATCTATATCTTGCGGAACTCCAGTGCAGGAAAGCCACCAGTCCTCAACTGGGCAAGGTCAAGGTCATTGCCACTTCCGCCAGCACTGGATCCAGGTGCAGGAATTAGGGTCTCTGGGATGCTCAAAGTGACTTAGAACAGACGTCATCTCCTCCATTGGGAAATAAGCACCTGCAACTCGGCGTGCAGTGAAAATCCAAACCTTGTATGGGGCAGCTATTGGCCGTGGACCCTGCGGGACCGCAACGGCCTGAGCACCACACAGGAGCCAAAGTCAAATCCCTGCCCATTGGACACGAAGACACTACTGACCGCCAATGAAAAGTCCAGTTCCACCAGAGCCTGACAGGGAGATGGTCAGGAGTCCACACAGGACAGCGGGTACAGAGCAGCCGCCCCCTCATCAGTGATTGGCCTACCTCACCAGAACTTTGTAGGCCAGATACTCCACCTGGCCGTTTCCACTGCCTCAATCACCCCACTCCCCTCGACCAGGGTCCACGACAAGCCGGTTCCATTGTATGCCGACCCTACCCCCCTTTGACACACGGTGGGCCAGCAGCAGTCTCCTCCTCTGCGCTCCCTCGTGGGCCAACTGAGTAGTTCGCATCACTCTCCCAGTAGCACTTAGCACAGCTGCCACACAAGACAATAAGACTGCCAAAGGGAAGCATACTTGCCATCCCGGTAAATTTCTCCATCCCAAAGGCGTATAGGCACTCCTAGGATTACAAAGTCCGGTGTGTGGCTAGCATATCAGCATGATATTGTAGGATTAAGGCGTTGAGATTGAGGAGCACCTCAGAGGCACTTCCTATTAGCCTTCTTGGTTTGCCATGCCCACAAATCCAGCATTCTCATTGAAATCCTACTGTCATCTTTGGTGACTTTGGAACATCTTTTAACGAGGCCGTATTAGAACCTATTCTGGCTGCCTGTGAAAACAATATTTTTGGGCTAGGCAGAACACAGCCAGGTTGATCCCCGCTATAGGACTGCAGACCACAATCAAATTTTTAATGTCGCCTTTCACCCAAGAGCTTGGTAATTCAAAAGTCTTTAGCAAAATTGAATCCCTAATTTTGTCCTATGGCTTCACTTGAACACAAGTCCAAACCCCTTCACTTTATGGGATACAAGTTTTGCCTTCGGCATCCTGAACCCTATGAACTACCTATGCCATGTCGCTTTTCAGATGATATGCCCACGTTGTGTGGGAAATGCCACCGATGGTTACAAATAGCCTGCTACATCACGTAAAGTGTCAGCTTCAGAATTGGTTAAAGGTGGCCTTGATGCTTTGAAACAGATTCTGAAAAGTCGATTGTACTTGTCAATAGTGTGGCCTTCTGTTTGGCTACAACAGTAACAGGCATACCAGGATGCACTCAGATAGTTTTTTAGGAGTCTTCCATGCTATCTTACTGGACATGTAATGTGATGGTGAAATGTTGCTTAGCCATAAAACAAACTCCTCATTGGAGTTCTTCAAGAACAGCCGCGGAATACACTGCTTTCACTGGGGCTCGCTTCCCGGGTCAAACTGTTGCACCAGAACCTGCATTTGGCCTCAATTGCTCTTTGTTTACAGTGCTTTGTCTGTCACTGTGACAGATACACCTTCATTGGAATTTCAGTGTTGCTTACAAATTATCCGTATTTACATGTTGGGGGTGAAAGCAACAGTGAGTTATTTTAGACATATCTCCCTGATACAATTGGTGAAAGCAACAGTAAGAAGTTTTAGGGTACTTTCTGCGCTTCGATAACGAGCTGTGTTTCTTACAGTGATACATGTATTTGCACCAGAAACAACAGCTTTGACTGTGCAACAGCGCAGTTCAGGAGCAAAAGGGTGTAATTTTGTACCATGTAAGAGCAGCAGTAGTTTATATACTTACTACAAACTGGTGATCTTTGTGTTCAATGGATGTTGGTCTATAAGCACTGCAAGTAGAGGTTAAGGCAGCAAGTTCTGTTAGTCACCGTGACAGGCACACCTTATCTGAGCCTGACACAAAGTCTGACACTGCAAGCCTGACTCTACAACTGTTTGCTTCTATATTTTACTTTTTGGATTTCGTAAAGGTGTAACATTTTGTGCTACATATTCACTCTGTTTTAAGTATTCTAAAATTCAGAATGTAATTTTGTTCCCTGTCTATCCAAGTAGCCCAGGAGAACCTACAGTAAAAGGGAGCAAATGGAAAATAATGTTTGGGCATTATGCTAAGGTGTGTGGAACGACTGAGCGCAGAAAGGAGATGTTCACTTTTGATGCATTGTCTTGGGGGAGACGGCATGGAAGTACTTGAAAATTTACCAGAGTTTAGTGAAGTTGAACAAGAAGAATTGCATGAATATAAGGCATATATTCCCAAACTTGATCGTCACTATTTACCTAGAGTGACCACCATTCTTGAAAGGTACGATTTTGGATTGAGAGAGTAGGGCAAAGATGAGACAGTGAAAGAGTGTGTGACAAGCTAGCTACCACCTTCACGTTTGTGGGAAATATAGAAGAGAGAATAAGAGATCAGTTGATACTTAGGTGCAGAAGTGATAAAATTAGGGATGAGCTTTGGCTCAAAGATGAATCACTTTTGGAGGAATTCATTTTGGTTGTAAAAAGAGTTGAGCACATGATGAAATGTGTATTGAAATTGAAAATGGAGAAAAACAAAAACTGCATAACGATAAAGTGGAAGAAATTGTATGTGAGGTGAAAAGTAAATTGGGCATGAAAGATCAAGATGCTAGTGAGAAAGAAGATTGAATGAAATTTGATAGTTAGTGTTATTGGTGTGGAAGGAGTAGTCATAGGGCCAATGCAAAAGAATTCCCAGCATGGAATGTACCGTGTAATAACTGTGGAAAGAAAGGTCAATAGAGTAAGTGTTGTAGGTGCAAAACAAGGAAAGATCAGAAGAAAGAAAGAAAGAAAGACATGAGGTTTTTTCTCAACTTGGAGATTTACGGGGAGAACTTCCTAGTGGAGATGTGAACATTGACTGGATTGAGGTAAACATGAAATTTGATTTGTGTTGTGACTGGATTGGGGTGAACATGAAATTTGATTCATGTTCCCACTTACCTATTATTTCAAATCAAACATACACAGTGGTTTGAGAGGAAGAATAAATTACATGCTAGCCACAAGTCCAGGTGGGAATGGGGTCAACCCATAAACATTCATGGTTATTTTAATGCTTGTTAAACTGGAGGATAGATTTTTACTTGGAAAAATGTGTCTCTTAGAAAAAAGATGATTTAACCGCCTTATTAGTGCTACACTCAATCCAAATGCTGAACCTCAAGTGCAAATTAAAGAAGTGGAAACTAGTCCAATAGATTTTGTGTCAGCATTTTCCTTCTTTTTAGGGAGGAGTTAGGATGTTTGAAGGATACAAACATCAGAAAAGATTAAAGAGAGGGGCTGTACCAGTGGCGGCCAAAGTGAGACGCATTCCTGTGATAGTTCAAGATCAGGTGGAACGAGAATTAAAAAAGCAAGAGATCACACCATTAACAGACTGATTAGCCCCGATGGTTTTGGCTAAAAACAGTAATGGAGATATTAGGCTTTGTACTGATTTAAGGCCATTAAATAGGGAGGTCATTGTTGACCAGATTTCCATGGGTGCTTTTAAATTTAGATGCATGCTATTTGGATTGGTGTCAGTGACATCTGCCTTCCACAGGGTGATGGCATCAGTATTAAAAGAAGTTGTGGAAGTGAAATATTATCAGGACATTTTGTTGATTCTAGGGAGTAGCATTTCTCAACACAATGCCATGGCAAGACCGGTATTGCAGAGAAATCTAGATGCAGTGTTGATGTTAAAACAGGAGAAGTGTACATTTGTAGTAAAAAAGGTCAACTATTTAGGGTGCTTAATTACTGGAGAAGGAGTGGTGAGACTAAAGAGTTTGTGAGCACCATAGTAGCTCTGATAGAACCATCTTCACAGAAGGAAAAAGTATCTTTCCTTGGTATGGTGGAGTACTATTGTAAGTTCATAGAAAAAGTAGCAGATAAATCTGTACATTTAAGGAGTCTGTGGGTAAGGCATAAATAGTTTGTGTGATCTGTGAACTGCCAACAAGAATTTGTAAGTTTAAAGGATGAGTTGAGAAAGGCACCTAACTTACAAGCATTTATTCCGGGTAATGAAACTTACATCGTCACTTATGCAAGTTCGAAAGGTCATAGGGCAATTTTGAAACAAAAAAGAGAGGGTAAGAAATGTTTGATAGCATGTGCTTCAAGATGTTAACGTGGAGCAGAATGTAATTATTCTGTAATTGAGAAGAAAGCTTTGCCCATTTTCTGGGCTTTAAACACATTTATTCAAAGTTTTATATTGCACTTACATGACTCAAGAAGGTATCAGAGCACTTTACAAAGAGTCATGAACTAATGATAAGGAAACCGGTGAGGCCAAACAACAACATGGTTGTGACAGATAGAAGCAGTCACCTCAGAGCTGGGGGAGGAGGACAAGTATAACATAAAGCCCAAAGGTGAATATACAATAGCAGAAGTAAGCAATAAAACATGGGTGTTAAATACAGCAAACTGTTCGGGAACGATATAGGATGTAGCGACACCAAACTGGATGAGGAGGCCCGTACAGAATCAGGCTGACAAGAAAATAGACCGTGGCTAATTTCTAGTTCAGAAAAGTATTCATCAGTAAAGGTTTCATTTTATTTTTAAGGACACTGTTGAGGGATTCAATCTTGTTTCCGGATGCAGGGAGTTCCAGATTCTTGGGGCAATACAAGAGAAGGCCAAATTATACATTTTCTTTCTTTGAATCTTTTGGGGTAACCACCATAAAGTTCCAGCTTTTCAGTGAAGTACAGAGGGGTGTTGAAATGAAGGGCTTTGTGTGTCATGCAGGCAATTTCTAGTTGTATCCTGGCCTCATATGGGAGCCAATTTAGGGATTTCAAATCTGGAGAGGTGTGGTTGCTTTTTTTGTGTCCTTTGAGTCTTGCAAACAAGATTAGAGAAACCCTAAGAAGTGCCAACTTGTAGCTAGATAGACCGCAAAGGGTTGTGCTGCTATACTCCAAGCTTGAGATGACTAAGGCTTGAACACCGGACTTGAAGTCATGGGGGGGGAGGAAGGATTTTATTTTTCTCAGGATGCTCTGTTGGAATTTCACTCCTTTGGTAGTTGAGCTGATGTATTCCAGGATGTTCAAGTTCTTATCTAGTATTATTCCCAGAGATCACGTAGAATCTATGATGTGTGGTATGAAGTTGAGAGCTGTTACATGTTTCAAATATTCTTCAATAATGGGAGAATGCTTGGGTGGGGAGATTAGGAGGAATTCTGTTGTGAGGGAGTTAGGCTTGAGATGGTTGGAGGTTAGCCAGTTTTGGGTTTTGTGTAGGGTTGTGTCCAGGGACTTGATATCGTCAGGGGAAGAGATTTTCCGGTACAATTGGGTGTCGTAAGCATACATGTAATAGTGGATGTTAGATGCTTTAAAGATTTCAGTTAGAGGTTCCATAAACAAGTTGAAGTGTGTGGGTGCGAGAGAGGACCCCTTAGAGACCCCTAGTATGAATGGAGTGGAATTGGAAAGGGACTGATTAACTTTAATTCTTTGCGCTCTATTGTGGAGGAACAAGGCAATCCATTTTAACACTGAGCCAGATGGACCCATTCTGCGTTCCAGTAGTTCCAGTAGATTGTCATATTTGACAGTATCAAAAGCTGACAAGAGTTTGAGGAGAATTAGAAGGCAGGATTTGTTCCGATCAAGCATTGTAAGCACAACCACAACATTGACTATGTGAGTGAGGGCCGTTTGGTGCTGTGACCCTGACGGAAGCCAGATTGGAATTGTAGCTGGTATTCATCTATGTGATTACATAGTTGGACATGTACACATTTCCCAAGGAGCTTAAATAGAGTTGTAATGTTAGTGATTGACCAGAAGTTATTAAAGTCCTCCAGATCTGCAGTAGGTTTTTAAATAATCGGTGTAAAGCGTATAAGGACCATAAGCCACTTACAGAAGATTTCCTGAAGAAAAGGTTACATTCATCATTTAGGTTCAGAAGATGGGTGTTTGGGTTGCAAGATTTAGAATTTGAGGTAGAGCATGCTCCTGGGGTTAATAATATAACTACTGATTGTTTATCCAGGTTAGTAGATGTATAAAAGCATCAGTTTCATCTTAATGACTTGGGGGAAGAAAATAATAATGTGTGTGAAATAACCATAGGTGATTTGACAGAAGCTGTTTGGAAGGTGGAGTTGTAAAAAGGTGATGAACTATGTAGGGTTATGCAAACCAGTCAATCAAGACCAGTCAAGGGTTTGTCAAAAACATGGGTTTCCAATAAGGTTGAGTTGACATTTGATAATGAATTACTTTTAAGGGGAACAAGGTTGGTACCTCATTTGAGTTTAAGGAAAAAGTTAATAGAAGCACATCAGGGTCACTTAGGAAATATAAAAACTGAAGGGTGATCGAGTGCAAACATTTCTAGTGATCAGGAATGGATTTGGGTATTGAACAGAAAGTGTGAGATTTTGTGTAAAGCTAGGGACAAAATTTTGGCACATTGCCAAATGCTTATGGTATGTCGGAGATTACCAGAGTATTCCCTGCATGAGGTTGCTGTTGAGATTGTAGGTCCATTAAGGGGTGAACATAGCACTCCATATTTGATAGTGTTGTTGTAATTTTACTCAAGATGAGTTTAAGTCACATGTATACAAGAGATGCTACCAACTCTGTCATTAGGGGCCAGATGTACGACCGTTTTTGCATGAATGCGCAAACGGGTTTTGCGAACCCGTTTTCGCATGCAAAAACAGCATGGGCCATGTACAAAGCCTATTTAGTGAGTCGCTATTTATTTGCGAGTAGCTTGATAGGTTTTGCGACTCGCTATTAGGAAGGGGCGTTCCCTTCCTAATAGCGAGCGCAAGCCCATGTATGAATGTTTTGCGACTGCAATTGCGGTCGCAATATACTCCCAAATTACCACCCTCTTCAAGAGGGTGGTAATGCACTCGCAAAAGGGGAATGGGTCCCCAGGGGACATCTTTCCCTTTGCAAATGCAGAGGAAAATATTTATCTGAAAGAAACAGTGATAGATTCCTTACCTTAGAATTACCCCCAGGCGTCAGATTGGATCCGGAAAATGTTCGTCAACAGTACCCCTGCACGTCGGAAGGAGGCGTTGTGCCGCTCCACCTCCGTTGTTGGTGTCGTGGTCGCCGAGATGACGTCGCGGCAGCTACTTAGATGCCGCCCTCGCGTGCTGACTTCAAATCTTTCTTTTTCCGCGCCAGCAAGAGCAGGTCCGGAGAGAGTAGTACCCCAAGTAATTTTTTGACTGTGTTTTTAAGGCTTTTTGTCTCGATTTTTTTCGAGTCAATCAACTCCTGGTGTCGTAGGGATGCCCGGTTTCAAGTCTTGCGGGGAATGAAATCGGATGATGTTAGTGACGGACCCGCAGCGCGTGTGTCTCTATTGCCTGGGGCACAGCCACGACCCTAAATCGTGCCCCGACTGCCGGGCCATGGCGCCAAAGTATTTGCGGGATCAGTCCCGAAAGTTGCTGGAGGTCCGTCAGTCGGCTCCGCGCCGCTCAAGGTCCCGGTCCTGTGAGAGGTCGAGGGACCGGTTGCGGAACCATCACCATCGTTCTTCTGGATCGAAGTCTTCTCACTCGGGGTCAGGTAAGACGAAACACAAGAAGTCGAAGAAGCGTCATCGCTTGACGGCCTCCCCTTGCCCGTCGCTCGATGCAGCTGAGGGTGCGGATGGTGCCTCCCCCGTGGGTCTGGCGGAGCCTATGGTGTCGCAGTCGGCCTACACGCCCTTCCCGGGTCTGTCAGCAACTCCGGCCCAGATGCAGGACTTTGTCAGTCATGGCCCGCCTCTTTGGGACGTTGGGCCCCACCGGCGTGCCTTCGGGCCCCATGGGCCCAACTGGGGGTCCTCGCCCTTCACTGTCTGCGGCTCCGGCGTCGGCTTCAGCCCCAGCGACGCAGGACCCCCAAGTAGCCAGGCCTGGATCCCGGTCGATGCCGGTTGACCTCGTTACACCTCCACCGACGTCGACCCCACTGGCACCACCTCCGACGTCGCCCGTGGCACCAGACGACACCGGCCCCGGTTTCACCCCCGACATGGACACGGAGCCGGAACGGCATCACTCGACGCTGATTCCGACGCAGATGGGGCCTTTCTACCCCTATGTCCGGCCTCCGTACTTTCTTACGTTCTTTTGGGCACCTGGTCCAGGCCCAACACAGGGGCTCCTGTGGACAGGGATGTGGCCCAACACCATCACTAGCCCTGGGCGACCCCCTGAGAGCTTGGTTGTCCAAGCTTCAATGTCCCAGAGCGCATTGCCTACCGCACCCCGGATAGGGAATCCAAGAGACTGGAACAATTTGGGAAGAAGATTTTTCCTTCCGCCAGTTCAGGGCTGCGGTCTGTGAACACCGCATGCCTCTTGGGCTGTTACTCCCACTCTGAGTGGGAAACAGTGGCACAAGTGCTGCCTCAGTGTCCGGAGGAGGCGCGGACAGTGCCCTCGAAAGCTGTTGCTGAGGAGAGAGATGCAGCCAAGTTCACGATACGATGTGGCCTTGACACCGCCGACTCGCTGGGCAGAGTGATTTCCATGACGGTGACGCTACGCCGCCACGCCTGGCTGAGGACTACTGACTTATTGGGGGATGTCCAGAACACCCTGATGGACATGCCCTTGATGGCATTCGCCTTTTTGGTAACAAGGCAGATAGCGCGTTGGAGCGTTTTAAGGACTCCCAGGCTATGGCCAAGTCCTTGGGCCTGTCGGCCACTCGCCCTCCTCCACCTTCTGATTTTCGCTCCTTTCATGGCAACAGAAGGGGCGCCCCAGCATGTTCGCTTCAGAGCCACAGGCCAAAGCAGCAGCAGTCTAAGCGCGTCCGCGGACGTGGGAACCGCAGAGGCGGTTCAGGGGGCCAACGGGCGGGTCAGTCCACCTCCACCCCGGCCACCACTGGCTCCAAACTTTCCTAGTCCGGTTTTTCAGGCCCATCAAACGCCGGTGGGCGGCAGGATTTACCATCACCTCCCCCACTAGTGCACCATCACTACTGACAGGTGGGTTTTACAAATAGTCGGAAGGGGCTACTCCCTCCCTTTCGAGACTACCCCTCCAGCCATGCCACCCCAGTACCACCGTATGTCGGGGGATCACTTGGCACTTCTCCAACAGGGAGTTGTGGCCCTCTTGGCCAAGGGGGCCATCGAGCGCGTTCCTGCACCAGAAGTAGGTAGACCGTGGTTGCTATTCCCACTACTTTCTGGTGCCAAAGAAGGACAAGGGCCTGTGTCCTATCTTAGACCTCCGGAACGTCAATCGCTTCTTCCGGAAGGGGAAGTTCAAGATGTTAACTCTGGCTCAGGTCTTGTCTGTCCTTGACCCTGGAGACTGGATGGTAGCCTTAGATCTGCAAGACGCACATTTCCATATTTCTGTCCTGCCAGCACACCGGCGTTACCTGCGGTTTACGGTAGGCCACAAGCACTTTCAGTTTACCGTGCTCGCCTTTGGCCTTACCAGCGCCCCTCGGGTGTTCACGAAAGTGATGGCGGTGGTCGCAGCTCATCTGCGCAGATCAGGGGTTCCAGTCTTCCCCTATCTCGACAACTGACTGTTGAAGGCGGGCTCGCCCCAGGCAGTTGTCTCCCACCTCCAAACTAAGGCCGACCTCCTGCATTTGCTGGGGTTCTCCATCAATGTGCTGAAGTCGCACCTGATTCCCTCTCAGAAGCTCCTCTTCATCGGAGCAGTTCTCGATACGACGCTCTTTCGAGTCTATCCTCCCGAACGACGAGTCCAGGATATTCAGGCTCTGAGTCCGATCTATTTTGGGTTTTGGTCCAGCTGACCCTGAGGCTGCTAGGAGAGTGAGTTAGCTCCAGGCTCTTTCTTGTAAGCCTCCTTTTCTATCTGTCCATCCGCACAAGGTTGTGCTCAGGACATGTCCATCCTTTCTGTCAAAGGTTGTCGCTGCCTTTCACATCGGGAAGACCATCACTTTGCCCACCGTTCTTTCCGCCTCCGCATCCTTCTAGAGAGGAAGAGAGGCTCCAGCGTCTGGACCCACAACGTGCGCTCTCATTTTATTTGAACCGCACACAACAGTTCCGGGTGGATGACCAGCTCTTTGTTGGCTACGTTGGCGCCAAAAAATGTCGGGCAGTACACAAGCTGATGAACAAGCTACTTACCTTTGGTAATGATATATCTATAAGAAACATTAGTAGTGATAGATTCTTTACCGCCCCACCCATCCTCCCCGCTCTGCGACCTGATTTCTAAGGTTAAGGTCATCCCTTTCAGGGCCCTAGTTTCAAGGCACCAGTGGTCAGTATCTTGCATGGCTCTGCGTTTTCTGGCACGGAAAGTCGTGTACAGAACGGACGTCAGCACACGAGGGCGGCGTCTAAGTAGCTGCCGCGATGTCATCTCGGCGACCACGACACCAACGACGGATGCGGAGCTGCACAACGCCACCTTCCGACGTGCAGGGGTACTGCTGACGAAAACATTCCGGAACCAGTCTGACTCCTGGGGGTAATTCTAAAGTAAGGAATCTATCACTACTAATGTTTCTTACAGATATATTGTTACCAAAGGTAAGTAAATTGTTCTTCAAGGGCAGGCCGTTGTCCCTGGGGCCACTACCTGCCCTTAAAAATGAAATGAAAACTTTAATTTTTCTCTTTTTTATTTGCATCCCGTTTTCCTTGAAGGAAAACGGGCTACATTAAAAAGAAAACTGCTTTATTTAAAAGCAGCCCCAGACATGGTGGTCTGCTGAGCCCAGCAGGCCTCCATACCTGGGAGGGCATCCATTCCCAATGTGGTCACAAATCGCGAGAGGCTCATTAATATTTGTGAGCCTCTCAATTTGCGACCCCATTGGGAATCACCAACAGTGTGAAACACACTGTGGTACATCCAAAATAGCGCCTCACAAATTGCGAGCCTCAAACTTGCAATTTGCGAGGCGCTATTTTCAACGTTGTACATTTGGCCCAAGGTTTTTAAGTGAAATTTTTACGAAGCAGAGTTTTGCAGTAAAACTCCTCTCAGATAATTGGCCACAATATGTGTCGTAAAGTATGGAATAATTTTTAAATGCTTGTTCACAAAAAATTTGCAACTTATCATCCAGGAATGAATGGAGCTCTGGAGAAATTCAACAAAGTAATTAAGGAAAAAATACAGTTGTCTAGGGTGAATTTGTTAAATTGGAAGACTGAATTACAAAAATGTATTACAGCACATCGCCTGACACCACATTCAACAACAGGAAAGGCCCCGTTTAAATTACTCAGAGGAAGAGCTTTGAATACTGTTTTTTGCCCAGGTTGGATGCCTTGGAACAAAGGGATACAAAATAATGGGGTAGGTGAGTGGAGAGATAGAGAATTAAGTTTTCAAAAGGAAAGAGTATTTTGACAAAAGAAAATGTGTAGAAAAGAATGCGGTGGATGTAGGAGATTGGGTTAGGATAAAAGCACCTGTTGGTAACCTACCTGGGCCAAAGTTCACAGAACCAACTCTTGTGATCAAATGTTTTAACAATGCTATAAAGGCTGAAGGTGGTAGGTTATACATTTAAAAGCCGGGTGGTAGTGTTAAAGAGTAAAGTAGACGAAGTGGAGAGGAAAAGGATAGACACTGTAAAGAGACAAGAGGAGAGTTCTGTTCAAAATGGATGTATGACATTACAACGCGTGTCATTACAACGCGTGCAGTTACATCGCATGCGTTACAACGCATGCGATGTTACAACGCTATGCCATTACAACGCAAGCGTGTACATCGACTTGCGCTAGATGGCGTGCTAACATTAGAAAAGTGTAATTTACTATTCCAACTCCAGTCCACTTAACAGTAGGGAAGGTGTTGGGATAGTAAACTACACTATTTGTAATGTTAGCACGCCATCTAGCGCAAGTCGATGTAAAGACTTGCGTTGTAATGGCATCGCGTGGTTACATGCGTTAGTTGTAACGACCGCGATGTAACAGCATCGCGTTGTACTGAATGCGATGTAAACGATGTTTTCCATTTGGGGTAGTGCGCGCTGAGGCCCCTGTAACTTTTTGACCACATAAGGTATCCACGTCAAATTTGCATCCTTTTCTTCCAACATCATGGGGATTCTAAAGGTACTCAGGGTTTGTGGATTCCCCTGGAGGTGTCACAGAAATGAGCCAAAATACAGCACTTCCGGTTGGTTCCCGGTCTAGTGCATAGATTAGACAACCGCTGCACAGCAGGGCTGAGTGGTGGGTGGGTGAATCCTCAGGCTATTTTTATCAAGCTGGAGCAAGTGCGCAGCGTGCGCACGCAGCGGGCGCGCCTAAGGCAAGCCTGTCTGCGCCCGTCTGTGCCCGACCGGGTCCAGGGGCCAGGACCCCTGGCCCGGGCCTTGTTTACTCTCTGGCAGAACTCCACCACCTAAATCATAACATAGCACCGCCTGACAACTTAATAACAACCACACTCCCATCAGAAGGGCTACTAAGGCCACGTAAATCTGCGGTCCACCACAATCACGCAGATCTTTCTCCAAGTCCACTTGGGCACACTAACCCTCCGGGACTCAGTTTTGCAACCTTGAACACCCGGTCCTTGCAAAAACATAGCCTAGAGGTTTTCTCCCTACTGCAAGACGACACCACAGATATTTTAGGTGTCACAGAGACTTGGCTTGAGAAATCCTCAACCCCAGACTTGGTAGCCCGTCATGCCCCCAAACTACGCAGCCCTCTTTAATAATAGACCAGGTAGCAGCAGAGGGGGCGGGGTCGCTTTTTTCTACAAGCATCCCTTCAAAGCTGAGACGCTCTTTACAGAAAGCATTGAAGGGGCGGATGTACTAGGGGCAAAATTCTATTTCCAGACAGCTTGCGTTGTCGCCCTGATTGTATACCGCCCCCCGAGAACATCGCCCAGGTTCGTCGAATACCTGATGGAACTGACCCACGATATGCGCTCACGGTACCAATTTATAGTAATAATGGGAGACTTCAATTTCCACTGGGAGCAATCTCCCAAAGAGAGCCAAGCTATATTAATGGACGAGGCTCTGACCGCATTGGAATTCCACCAAATTGTGACAGGTCCCACCCATGAGAAAGGCCACACACTTGACTTGGTTTGGACTTCCCAGCCACATACTGACCCTCCGGTCATTAGGCCCTACTCCTGGTCCGACAACTATATCATTAGTGGCCGTCTCCCACCTTTGGAGCATAAAACCCTTCCACCCCCAGAATGGAAAGTCCTTAAGAGCTGGAACAAAATCAGAGCAGAGGACCTGGTCTCGACCCTCAAAAAATCCAGCCCCCGAAGTCCCACTCCAGATGACCCCAACGCAGAAAGTACCGCCCTGACACAAAGGCTGAACAGTGCTATTCGCACCTTCGCACCTGCACGTAGGGAAAAAATAAGGGACAAAGGGAAAGGGGCTCCTTGGTTCAATGATGCCCTACGAAGTTTCAAACAAGAACTTCGCCAATATGAAAGAGCCTGGCGGAAAGCATACGATCCCGAAGCTCGATCAAAATACCATGCAAAATTCACTGCATAAAAAAAGCTATACTAACAAGAAAATCAGATTTCTATGAACTCAAGATCGCGTCCGCTAACAATGTACAAAAAGAGACTTTCAAGATCCTGAAAGAACTTAGACAAGTGAAGGAACAGAAGCCTTCCTTTTGTAGGGAAGACAGCAATAAATTTCAAGCCTTCTTCACCTCTAAAGTAAAGGATCTTCTGACTGAAATCCAGCGTACCCCCTACGCTCCCCTGCCTTTTAGAACCTACACCCCAGGCCCCCCTCTTTGATAAACCCCTCACCTCCTTCCCTGTGCTTACGCCTGATTCTCTGGCTCTGCTTATAGGGCGTGTGAAATCAGGTTCACCTGCGGACCCCTGCCCCCCTAGGATCTTCAGGATGACCTTTCCTGGGATCAAGGCCGAGATCCTTTCACTTCTCAACGCATCCCTGGAGACAGGACAAGTCCCCAAGGACTTCAAGGAGGCACATGTGATTCCGCTCTTAAAAAAAGCGGGGGCCGATACTAAGAACCTGAAGAATTTTCGGCCGATCTCCCAACTCCCGTTCCTTTCAAAGGTTCTAGAACAGTATGTACTACACTCACTGTCACATCACCTGGAAGTCAATCGTCTCTTGCAAACTAACCAGGCAGGCTTCCAGGCCCACCACAGCACGGAACTGGTTATGCTCTCGGTATTGGGTGGATTAAGACTGAGGGCAGACACCAAAAACCATGCGCCCTGATTCTGCTAGATCTATCCGTGGCATTTGACACAGTCAATCATGACTTACTCCTGTCGCGGATATCTGATCTAGGAGTTCAGGGCAAGGCACTAGCATGGCTCACGTCCGTTCTGGATGGCCGTTCCCAGAGAACACAACTGACTGATGCTGTATCCAATGTAGGCACACTTCCCTGTGGGGTTCCAAAGGGGTCAGCACTGTCACCCCTTCTGTTCAATGCCTATCTCCAACCTTTGATAGCCGCACTGAATCACATGGAGTGCCAGATTTACAACTACGCCGACGATACCCAAATTATCATTCAGATTGATAATTCTCCAATCGCCCAGGCTAGAGTTCAGAACATCCTCAAATTCACTGTCAACTGGATGACGGCCAACTCTCTAAAGATCAATCCAGATAGAACAGAGGTGCTGGCCATCACCACTGATGCCAACCCCTGGAGCAATCTCTTCTGGCCTCAAGAACTAGGCAAATACCCAGAGTCGGCACAGGCTGTAAAAAGTCTGGGATTGAACATCGATGCCAAGCTATCCCTGACCCAACAGGTATCGGCAATAGTGGGCACTTGTATAGGCTTACTGAGACAGCTATGCAAATTGGCCCCCCTTCTTACTTTTGACACCCTTAGATTAGCTGTATCAGCCCTAATTATATCAAGACTAGACTATGGCAACTCCCTCTACCTCGGTCTTCCAGGAAAACTTCTGGCAAGATTGCAGATAGTTATGAATGATGCCGCTAGACTGATTTTTAAGGTACCCAGACAAACGCATGCCACGCCTCTCCTGCGCCAGTTGCACTGGCTCCCAATCAGACAGAGGATAAAATTTAAAGGCCTCTGCATTGCACACAAAGCAATTTATGGCCAAGCCCCAAGATACATCAAAGACAGTCTAGCCAAATACAATCGAAGTAGAATGTTACGGTCATCAGAGGCCAGTCTGTTGGTCTGCCCTCGCTTTCGCTTGTCCTCCATTGGAGGAAGGGCGTTCTCCTCTTGCATCCCCCCAAATCTGGAACAAGTTGCCTGAGAATGTACGAAAGGAACATTCCCTGCTCCCATTCAGGAAAAAGCTCAAGACAGTACTCTTTCAGGAGGCTTGGGACACGCGGTAACATGCGCCATCCCCCACCTGGACTAAGGCAGCACCCTCTCACAGCGCTTAGAGACCGCCTGGTGATAATGCGCTTCACAAATTCCAATTACAAATTACAAATACCCCCAGACTTCAGGGTTAATTGACTTTCCCTTAAGGTCTTATGTTCCCTAGTGGAGACACACATCCACGTAGGGAAAACCAACCTTTCTGCAAGAGTCCTTCTCTCCACCTCTGGCTAGACAGATGTTTCAAGGTAATTTCCAGCAGACACTCTCTGGGATGGCAGGAGGCACAGCTACCATATTTGGGCCAGTAACCCCTGCCAAGTCAATGAAAACTTTATTCGGATCATTACAATCCATAAAAGTACAGAACCCCTGCCACTCAAAGTCCACCATAGCCATGGCATGTAACTTTGTATCAGTGTCAAAGTTGACTATCCGGTGCACCTTATAAGGGATTATATGGTCTGGGGAAACCAGCTTAGATATGGCCATGATTATGCTGGCAGATGAATCCCTCAGAGCCTTCACTACAACCCCATTGATTCTTGGCCACTGCCTATATTTTTCCATGCTTTGAGGCCAGAGAGCCAAGGGTTTAATTTCCTTTCCTACTCAGCGTTACTAAGGTGCCCTCAGTGTACCCGCTGGAATTTTTAGGAACAACTTTCTCCCCCATCAGGGAAGTTACCAGTGGGGGGCTTCTCGATGCACACACCATCTCTTCTCTTGTGCCTTGGCTTCTGATAGTCATAGCACACCCTAGCCTATGAAGGGTCCTAATTCATTTCCGGGTACTCCCTTCCATTGTAATGGGATGTGGCTCTGTACCCCCACCCTAGACACTATTTTGGGGCTCTATATTTTTATTTTTTACCTCTTCTTTCCTCTGAAGAGAGATATCTCGCCCTTTCTTAGGATCACCGCCATGGGACTTCTTGGGCATGCAAGTGCGTACCCATTCATCAGCCATCTTGTCCTGCTCTCTAGGGCTAGATAGTGTAGAATCTACTAGATGTATGTGCTCTTTCACCACTAAATTGTAGAGCCCCTCATAGGTATCCACTTTGTTACTCTTAATCCAGCTTTCCAATGACTTCACAAAAATCCACCCATGTCTGTGTTGCCCATGGTGAGTATTTTTGAACTTGTGCCTGTACTCCTCAGGGGTGAGAACAACAAGTTCAGTAAGTGATACCCTTATGTGTGTGTGTAAGACTCTGCCACATCATTTTCAAGTGTCAGGAGCCTATCTCTTCCCACTACTAAAACTAGTTCCTATAACAGGGACCCCAAGTATTGGACACCCACGTTTCTCATCCTAAGAGCCCTCTCATAGGATGCTAGCCACTTATCAACCTCATGCCCCTCAACATACTTAGGAACAATACCCTTGGGCAGCCAGTGATCATAGACACTACCTGCAGTTACCGTCATGTCTTTGTTGCTGCCACCATTCTCTTGTGACTTCAAGCCCAGCGTGACTCTTCTCTTCTTACGGGCCACTATTCTTTCATCTATCTCCAGGAGGCTAACTTGGGCCTCTAGGTTCTTTTTTCCCTCTCTAATTTAGTGCTCCTTTCACTACCAGATGTGGAGGGGTGTCTCCTTCAGATAGTGGAGCCCAGGCTGTACCAGCCCTCATCCTCCCATTGTTGCTTTCCCCACTGTCAGAGATGATTCTGTTATCCAACAAAGCTTGGGACTTGGTGAGCTTCTTCCCAAGCCCTGAAGGTTTTCTCTAGGTCTTCTTTCTTAGCTTTCCTCATTTTGTGAATTTCAAGTTGGGCAGGATGTCCATGTCCAGCTCCATGTTCCCTAGCCCTTTTTTGCAACTTATTGAAACTTTGCAAAACCTTTGGCAAACCTTTTCACAAATTTTTCTCAAACTTTTTAAAACCTGCAAACTTCCTTCTACGAGTCGGCCTTACACTTCTGGTATTCTAATAACTGTATGGTACTGCTAAACACAAGTTCTGGATCCTACTTCGAGGCACCAATGTGAGGAAATGTGGTTTATTTTATGGTGTGGTTGTGTGACCTCACCATGTAATAAACTCTCAAATCGGTCTTCTGTCCAGTTGGGCTCGTTCGTTAAACCTTAGCTCAACCCTGGGTAGCTGTGGCTTTAAGCATTCAAGCTTTAACAAAAGAACAATTACAAAGCATTTAGAAGTACCAAGCAATTGAATTAGAAAGAAATGCAACAAAAGAAAATCTGACACCAATGTGTAAAAATATTTATCAAATTTTTTAATGAATTTTTAGACACCAAAATGAACAACATGGGGAGACATCGCTGCGGGCAGGAAACACGGAGTGCCCTACTGCAACCCTCACCTGGGGACCTGTGTTGGGGTGACCAGGGGCTGCTGGTCAATCTACAGAGGCGCTGCTGCTGCTGGTCGCGCTTGTTCTGCTCGACACAGCGAGTGCAGAACTACGAATCCCAGGATTCCCGGCGGCGTTACCGCCCCCACCCACGACCACTTCCGCGCCTGGAGGCGCTAAAACCGAACGGCTCCCTCGGTGGAGCGGGAGACATCGCTGCGGGCAGGAAACACGGAGTGCCCTACTGCAACCCTCACCTGGGGACCTGTGTTGGGGTGATCAGGGGCTGCTGGTCAATCTACAGAGGCGCTGCTGCTGCTGGTTGCGCTAGTTCTGCTCGACACAGCGAGTGCAGAACTACGAATCCCAGGATTCCCGGCGGTGTTACCGCCCCCACCCATGACCACTTCCGCGCCTGGAGGCGCTAAAACCGAACGGCTCCCTCGGTGGAGCGGGAGACATCGCTGCGGGCAGGAAACACGGAGTGCCCTACTGCAACCCTCACCTGGGGACCTGTGTTGGGGTGACCAGGGGCTGCTGGTCAATCTACAGAGGCGCTGCTGCTGCTGGTCACGCTTGTTCTGCTCGACACAGCGAGTGCAGAACTACGAATCCCAGGATTCCCGGCGGCGTTACCGCCCCCACCCACGACCACTTCCGCGCCTGGAGGCGCTAAAACCGAACAGCTCCCTCGGTGGAGTGGGAGACATCGCTGCGGGCAGGAAACACGGAGTGCCCTACTGCAACCCTCACCTGGGGACCTGTGTTGGGGTGACCAGGGGCTGCTGGTCAATCTACAGAGGCGCTGCTGGTCGCGCTTGTTCTGCTCGACACAGCGAGTGCAGAACTACAAATCCCAGGATTCCCGGCGGCGTTACTGCCCCCACCCACGACCACTTCCGCGCCTGGAGGCGCTAAAACCGAACGGCTCCCTCGGTGGAGCGGGAGACATCGCTGCGGGCAGGAAACACGGAGTGCCCTACTGCAACCCTCACCTGGGGACCTGTGTTGGGGCGACCAGGGGCTGCTGGTCAATCTACAGAGGCGCTGCTGCTGCTGGTCGCGCTTGTTCTGCTCGACACAGCGAGTGCAGAACTACGAATCCCAGGATTCCCGGCGGCGTTACCGCCCCCACCCACGACCACTTCCGCGCCCGGAGGCGCTAAAACCGAACGGCTCCCTCCGCGTCGCGGGACGCACGCGGGCGGCGCCGGGCTGAGCCCGGGCAGAGGGCGGGCCGTCTGTGGCCGTCCGGGGCAGGAGGAGGCAGGGCTGGGCCTGGACCCTAACATCTAACAATGGGTAAGCGGAAAAACATGTCAAGTTCGGAGGGAGGAAAAAAATCAAAATTACCAAGAAAGTCTGACTCTATTATATCGTATCTTTCTTCTGCTGTGGGGGCTTTGTCAAAGGAAATTGCTAATGCGGAACGGGAGCTTGGCATTTCACTTCCCCCCTCACAAGCTCCCTTGGCTAATAGTGGCATTACCAACGCACAACATGTCCCCTTGGTCCCTGAGGGTGTGGTTGCGAACCACAATACCAGTGAGGCCGAGGTTATTATTCCACTCGCTCCTAACACTGTTGCACCGACCTTGTCACAACAGGCCCAGGCCCCCACCATCGAGCCCAGGACGATCATAAAAAGGAGGAAGAAGGTAGCTGGGGCTCAAAAAACAGTTCCCGTGCCAAATGATGATGATTTGGGTGACCACCTAGAGAAACTGTTTATCGACCGTATTGAACCTCTGTTGGTGGGCATTGCCAAAGACATTGTGGAGACATTGAACACTTGTTTAGCGAGTTTATTGAAGAAATGTGCCCTCATTGAAACTTTGGCTAACAAACTCGCCCAGCCTCAGTATCCTTATATAGTGTCTGGGGAGCCCCTAGGTAATAGCGTTAATGTTCCAGCAAGTCAGGTTAGTCGCACGTTG
Organism: Triturus cristatus; assembly: GCF_964204655.1. Taxonomy (NCBI): domain Eukaryota; kingdom Metazoa; phylum Chordata; class Amphibia; order Caudata; family Salamandridae; genus Triturus; species Triturus cristatus. Next base: position 724,079,354 of record NC_140591.1, read on the forward strand.
ACCATCAGCGACATGGTCCCAAACAATCCTGGGATGCGGGATTCTTGTTTAACGTCTAGTGGTATGGATCCGATCCAACCAATCTCAGGCCCACTGGACAGATCTTTATTGCCACAATGTTCCTCCATTAGCTCTCGGGCACAAGGTTGTCAGCTGAATATAAATCTGCCACCGGAGGCTGCGCCCCTAGTTGCCACATTTATAGGAGTTCCCCCTCTTAGATTGGGAGAACCAGAACATGCCACTGACCTAACAAGCAAGGCAAAACAATGGTGTGCGGATTTTTCTTGTGGCGGGTTGAACATCTCAGATAGGATAATCATGGCAAGAAGGGTGGGCTGGATCGGGAATTCCACTAAGCACATATATGGGGATTGTGTCATAGTTAATTTCGACGCTCCTGATATGGCTGATAGATTGTTCTGGGATGGTTCAGTGATTGTAGACCACGGTCCTATGAGACCAGTCCCTCTGGGATTCTTTTACCCTCCCCCCGACAGGGCAGGGCTCTTAATACAGTGCCCGGCGACATATGTTCAGGGAAGAGTTGTCGCCCTAATCCTGTAAAGGGGGGACAAAATGTAATTACTAGACCCCATTTGAGGCCTGTGCATATAGTGCGTACAGGGACGGGGCTAGCCACGAGCAATCGTTTTTCTCCCCTTTCAGATATAGAGGAACTGGATTGACGGTTTGTATTAACACCACCAGATTCCAATGGGGCCCCCAAAACTGATATTCCAGCAGTCTGTAAACTCATTAGCTTGAACATAGCTGGCATTAGATCGAAAAGGTCAGACACAGCTTGGTTAGACTTTGTCACTAATCATGACATTGTTGCCTTTCAGGAGTCTTGGGATACTTCGCCTAGTTTCTGGTTGGATGGCTACACTAGCTTTGTTGTCCCAGCAACACCTAGCAGCGCGGGTAGAGCCAAAGGTGGCCTTATTTTCCTTTTTTCTTTAAAATTGCGAGGCCAATTAAAAATGATTGACTCAGGCTCGCCTAACTTTTTAATTGTGGAATGGGTAGTTTCCGCCACCCACAAATTAATATTAATCAACTTTTATAATTCCTGGGAAAGGGAATATGGGAATGAGCATATTGTCTCTTTAGGAAAATTCCTATATAATTTCAGTCTAAATAATCATACTCAATTCGATCTTATTTTAATGGGTGATTTTAACATTCACCCTTGTGGCGATTTTTGCCATTTTGGTGAACCTGAGGGACCATCAGGTTCATTGGCCCCTCATTTTGAGCATACTAAAGTAGGGGAGGCTCTGGAAGAGCTGCTGGCCAACTTTAATATACTGGAATTAATTAACACTGAGGGGGGGACCCGCACATGTACTTATAAGGGGCATGACCACGGTTCAGTTATTGATTATATCTTTTTGACCCCTGGTATTTTACATAGGGCAATGACCTATAGAGTGATTAGCTCTATTTATAGTGACCATAACCCGCTGTTGCTTGAGTTATTCTGGGGCGAACTTATGGCTAACAGGTCCAGATCCCTGGATGGGGCGACTGCCCTAGTACCAACGGATCAAGGTAGAAGACTTAAGTGGGCAAAGGTGATCCCAAAATTTTTTATTGAAACTCTATTCCCCAAAATTGAGAATAACATAGCTATTTGCCAGGACCCAAAAGCCAAAAATTCAGAAATAATGGGGGCCTTCGAGGGAATATGTGCTCAAATATCTAATGACCTGATGATCACACCGAACAGGCAAGGCAATAAACCTTGTAAATGGTTTGACTCAAACTGTTCGAAAGCTCACAGGGCGTTAAAAAAAGCATTGTTATTTATTCCGAGAGACAAGACCCTTATCGCCAAATTAAGGAAGGAGTATAAGCTAACCATTATTAGTAGGAAAAATGCTATCAAAAATGATGCATGGGAAAAATTACTTAAAATCGATGCTCTGCGTGATAGCAGTCAGTTTTGGGCTATCATTAATCACCCCTTTTTCTCTGAATCAGATAATACTGTTATGGATAGTGTAATTTGTGATTCTAAATGGCTGCTTTCATTTCCAAGAAGTTTACGGGAATTCAGCCACCGACACACAACATAATTCTTCAGTGGCTTTTGCGTGTGCTCCCCTTGTCTTTAATTGTGAGGAAGTGGAGACCGCAATCCTGGAGACTTCCAGAAATAAAGCACCTGGCCCTGATGGTGTGCCAGCAGATCTTTACTCCTACTTACCAAAATTCTGGGAAAAGGTGCTAACTAACGTCTTTTGTGCCGCCAATGGTAATAACCTTCCCTCCACATGGGCTACCTCAATTATTGTGCCGATTTTTAAAAAGGGGCAGCGAGATGATCCAGGGTGCTATAGACCCATCTCCCTGTTAGACTCTGCGATTAAGATTCTGGGCAGAGTCTTATTGTACAGGCTAAGGGATAACATTGAGTGTAACGGGGGCCTCTCTAATATCCAGTATGGTTTTAGAGAGAAAAGAGGTACCATGGACCAATGTTTGAATCTCCACCTCTTGATTTCCAAGTATACGGTGGCTAAGGAGGGGTCTTTATTTTTGGCCTTTATGGACCTCTCCTCGGCCTTCGATTTGGTCAATAGGTCTAAGTTGTGGCAAATTTTACTTGAGTTCGGGGTCGATCCAACACTTGTCCATTTTATGGCATCCCTTCATCAGGAGATGTTTGCTGTAGTCAGGGTCACTAGGGAGGGCAGGTGTACGAGCCGATTTAAGTCAGAAAGGGGGGTACGTCAAGGCTGTATCCTGGCCCCCCTCCTCTTTACCATTTACATCAATGGTCTGGGAAAATATTTGGTGGCAGTGGGGGCTGACGTCCCGCGTGTAGGAGCAATTTCAATTCCAGCTCTCCTATACGCGGACGATGCAGTATTATTAGCCCGTACAGGCGTCGGCCTCCAAAGACTGCTGGACCAATTTGGGGCCTTCATGGCTCAATTAGACCTAAAGATAAATGCCAAAAAGTCACACACGATGGTGGTAGGTCAATGCAGAAGTAGGCCAAAAATAAAAACCTTTTTCTGTGAAGGGGAGGCGGTCTCCAGAGTTGCTGTTTTTCCCTATTTGGGCGTCCTTTTTGACGATAAGGGATCTTGGGGCCCCCAAATCAAGGCGAAGAGTATATCTATGGCCCGTTCGTCATCAGCCCTTATGGGATTCTCAAGGAGACTTGGGTCCAGGCCTATGGAGGCTCTTTTGAAAATTTATAACACCAAATGCATTGCGATTGCTTCCTATGGTTCACCCTTGTGGGGTCATGCTCCAGTGGAAAAAATTCAAAGAGTGGAGAATGGATTCATTAGATACCTTTTGTCTCTCCCTAAATCCTCCCTGACCTTTGCTATTCACTCGGAGGTGGGTCTGGATTATGTCACAGACAGGTTGAAATTGGCCCCACTGATTTTTGGGTTAAAAACATGGCTCAACTCAGAGCTAACTCTGAATCATGCAATTATGTCTGATCTTATGGAAATGGATCAGGCTAATAAAATACCATGGCTGGTTTATTTGAAAAAAACTTTTCAACAGTTGGGCCGTACAGAACTTTTCCAGCTGCCAGCCTGCATTAGGAGGGAGGATGTTAATTGGATCAAGACACAATTTTTAGAAAGGGCCAGATTGGATCGGTAGGAAAAGGAACTTAAGAAACCAGCTGTCAGGTCGCATTCTATGCTAACTTTTTCTTCCTCTCTAGAGCCTTACCTCAAAACTAAACCTTTACATAGGTTTTTGTTGACCAAATTCAGGTTCAACTTGATCCATTTGACTCTGGGTAGCTATCCTTCTTGGACAAAACCAGAAGTGGGTCCTCCCTGTAATTGTGATAAGTTTTCGCAACAAGATACCATGCATTTTATTATGTTTTGTGAGATATACAGGGACATAAGGAAAAGATACCTGTTACCAATACTGAAAGAGGCTGGTTTTATTCAGGTTAGGCCTGCACTAATCTATCTTCAGCTCTTGGGGTCCACCCGTATCATCTTTTGTGTGGCCAGTTTTTTAGTGGCGGCAATTAGGATTAAAAAAATTAAAGCCCCTCTCAATCCATTGTTTTAATCAACTATGTTTTTAAGTGGATTTTAACATAATCAATTGTCTTGTATTAATTGATAAGGTTTCTGTACTGATTTTTAAAACATAAATTTGAGTGTTTTTTCATGTTGTATGTATATATTTTTATGTCTTTTATGATTTTAACGAATCGAATAAAGAGTATTTTGACTGACTGACTGAACAACATCCACCGAAGGGTTACAGAAATATGAATTTATAAGCAAATCATAAATCCCTGCATTTCACTCAAAATGCAAACAAATGTTGGCAACTACCACGGTTTTATGAACATTCTGTCCAGATACTCCTGCCCACTTTGGATGACTGAATGCATCAGGGAGCAAGTTGATGGGCCAGAAAGGCTTAGCAGGACAGTTACCTTGCAGCCTAAGCAGTCTCCAGTCCAGTTCCAGGCTCTATGGACAAACAGTCATAAACATCATTGGAGTGGTCCTGATGCAAGGGATACGGAACGTCGAAGATGCTGAGATGATCGACGAGGGTGTTCTTGTGGCCAACCTTTAGTTCACTAACACAGTAGGGTCCTCTCTCCAGTACAGACATGATCTGAGGTTCTGGGTGGCATGGAGTGCCACTTCTATGACAACAACTTCCCTCTGGGGTTACAATGACTACTAGCCAAAGGGCTACAGGGTCTCCTCCCAACTGATGACCACTTCTTGCAAAGTGTGGCATCTTGCTATCCAGAGTTCAACATTCTGCCAACTCCCAAGATGGCAGAACCCCTCTCTCACTGTATGGAGCTTTGTAGCCCATCCTATAACTGTGACTACGAGAGGGCTAAACGTCCACGGAAAAACGGTTTGGCAACCATTCCCTCCTTTCTGTCCTTGACACCAACCTGTCTACCAGAGCAAAATAGCTTGTGTGTGTGTGCACCATTAGCCCTTTATAAGCAGGCTTCCCCATTGAAGCTTGCCTTTTGGGTTCACACCCTGTGTGGCTTCCTGCCAGGGAGAGGTAACACCTCTTCCAACAGCAGGCCTCAATTGTGTCCTTTCCTTGGAGTATTTACACCTCACCCCAGAAGAGCAGAAAGCTGTCTTGTGGCCAGCTTCTGGAATGGCCACTGGAAAACTTGGCAACAGAGTTGGAACTTACTAAAATTGCTTTTACTCAAAGGTTACAATAAATTCGACTTCGGCATCAAGTCAGGTTTAATGTGAGGATCCGTAATATATCTTGAAGTATCAGTACTTTAGTAGACCCATTCAGAATTTAGTGCAGCTGAGTTGTCCGCTTTTTACCAGTGTACTTACCAATGGGGCTTTACACAGCCCCATTTCCACAGTAAACACAACAATATGGGATTTTTACAGTTAGAAAATGAAAATACACCCTACTTTTTAAAATACAGCACCATGCCATAGGGTTTTGATAGGCCTATCTTAGCGGTGACTTGTATATATTAAAAAGGGAAACCTGGATTTTGCCATTAGTTTAAATGGCAAAGTCGAGTTAGCAATGCTCTATCAATCTGCAGTGGCTGGCTGGAAGACATATTTTACTTTGTACCACATAGGGTGGCCCAATTCGTGCTGTAGTCCATGAAGGCCACTTTAAATTACAGACCCTAGGTACCTTGAAGCCATATACTAGGGGCTTATAAGTAAGTTAACTTATGCCAATTGGACATAAGCCAATTAAACATACACTTCGGCGGGTCAGAGCACTGGCACTGATTAGCACGCCTCAGTGGACTCTCAGACTCCAAAAAACAACATCATCAGTCCAAAAACTTGGAGGTGATCGTGCTAAAAAGAGGCATTTCCTTACAGAGGTCCATTTTGGTATGATTCTTTTTGAACGGACGCGCGCAGACTGCTGGTAAACTATAGCACTACTCTGCAACTTTTACGTATGCACTGTTAATTGTTTTTTAAGCAAACAAATTTCACGGACGTTTCTTCCTTTTAAATTGCACCGCATTTGTTTTTACTTACCTGCTTCTTCACTTAATCCACACTGCTCCCCGGTCCACCACGGGTTGTCCCGATTGTGTGGAGGGAGTATCCGGCAACTTTCACTACCCACTTCCGGGCAAGCGACCGGAGGGGAAGGAGCCTCTCCCTTACCACAAGCTTCGCGCAGCGGGCGCGCAGAAGGCGCACCAAAGGCAAGCGCATCTGCGCCCATACGCGTCCGGCCAGGGCCAGGGGCCACGACCCCTGCCCTATCCACGAGGGACATTATGAGCTACTCGCAAAAGCAATTATACGAGCTCCGTCCGCTCTCACAATATGATTGTAATATGATTGTAATCTACTTAATCTGGATACCCCAGACTCTTATTGCTCCTGCTGTAAATATGTTTTTGATATACAGGCCAGTCACCACCAATTGTATACATCAATTTCTCATCAAGAAGGAATAGAAGCCATAGAGTGGGCATTACAGACGGTTGAAGAACTACAAGCTAACAAGGTGTTTCTAATTGAAAGTTTACATATTTGTTTGATCCATAGTTCTTTCAAAAGGAGAGGTAATTTTTTACTTTTAAAAAATGAACCATCAATGGAATCCACTAGGGGCCCCAGCTATGTGAATATCTGTATGGCCAAGTTTGAATGATATTTACAGTGATGTTTTTTGGAGCAACCACCTAACGATGTAGCTGACATACATTAACGATATTATCATTATATGGTCTGGTCCACTTCATGAACTACAGGAAAATATAGTTACACAGAATATGAAGAAACCAATATTTAATTTGCTTATACATTTGAAAAGGATAACATTTGATTTCTTGATCTAGAAATATACAAACAGAGTGGATCATTGTGAACGAGAGTGTATCACAAAACTACTGACTGGAACAATAGTTTGTTGTCCTCAAGTTTTCATCCAATAGCACTGAAGAATCATCTTCTGTACTCTCCATTTATGAGAATCAAATGCATAACATCTGATCAACAATCCTTTGACGTTTCTCTGGAAGAATATGCTAAGCAAGTCATAAAACGAGGAGATCCTAACAATGTCATACAATCCATAATTCCAGTAATTGTTTGATAACAAAGAATAGAGAGTCATTGTCAAAACAACAAAAGAAAAACATTTAAAAAACATATTTTTACTTGTTTTAAAGTTTACCAACAAGTCAAACCAAATCAAGAATTTAATTTAAAAAAGGTGAAAGATTTTGCAAAGTGAAAAGGATTTTGGAACCTTATATAAAGATAAGTCATTATTTGCATATAAGTGCTCTTGGAATTTGAAGGAAATTCAGAAGGTATCAAGTACAATGACACAAATTAAAGAAGGAAAGGGTACATTAGGATGTGGAATTTGTACCCACTGTAACAATGTAACTGTGGACAACACTGTTACTCACCCACTTCGTGGGAATAAGATTACGTTGAGACACACAGTCATTGTATCTACTCTCAAAAGTGCGCATGTGGCATAATGTATGTAGGTAAAACTACTTGTAAAATCAAAATTTAAATAACTGAACCTAAAAGTAATATTCATCAAAATTTGAAAACTTTGAGTGTGCCAATGCACTGGTAAGAATCTAAACACAACATAAGTCAGCTACGGTTTCAGATTTTGGAGGTTATTACACCTAATGAGGAAGGAGTTTGACATTATCAGAAAGTTGCTATAGAGAGAAACAAACTGAATACAACTCCCTAACACATTGAAACCCTTTGGGCTGAATGACATACCTGAAATTACTTGTTTTCTATCATTCCTACTGAGGGTACTAAGAATGGGTGGCATCATGACTTGATTAACTGGCAGTAGCTGTGTGTGTTGTTAATAATTGTCATATTTGTTTTATTCTGTTTCACTGAGTTATTATGCAGCGTATTATTCATTATTAGTTTCTCTGTTACGATCTCTGTTATATTTCTCTTGTTCATAAAAATATATTTTATTGGGGGTGGTTTCAGATATCGGGCTCTCTTTGCCTTCGCTATTCTAGATACTTGGAGATTGTCAAGACATTTCGATATGAAGATATCCTTTTTGGATCTTGTTTTTGACCACTGTACTTATTTATTTTTATACGTGTCATGTATTATACTCTGCATATGGTGATGGGGTGAGTTGACGGTAGTAAGGTTTCAAGTACAATCACTTAAGTGAGTCTAGGTTTTCATTTTAGTCTAACTGTTTGCATTGTTTTCAGAGTTAAACATAGTACAACGTTTTTCGCCTGGTATCTGAGGTGGTTTGATATATTCTGATGAATATTAGATTTTTGTACCAGAGTTTTCAGTTTAGAGAATAAGATATTTCATCTTTTCAACATGGCACTGATCACAGTAACATGTAGGATCTTGGGAATTGTCACATGGATAATGTTCAACGTGGACAGACGTCGTGTCACATGATTTATGTTCAGGTCAAGATGGGTGTTATTAATAGAACATGGCAGAACTCGTTAGTGAATTATGTAATCTTATTCAGCTCATTGAACTAAGCTTTATCAATGCACACACAAGCACTTTACTTGTATTGACTATTTACGATGCCAGTTTTTGTAGGTCTCTTGAGAACTTGTTTCAAGTCCATTCCCTTGGTTCACATTGTTCTGGGTGTCGGTCACAATGGATAGAGATAGCTGTTCACATACGGTGGAGATACCATCTGGTGGCGGTTTTTTCTTTCTTGTTTTAAGTCATTTCAGTTGTCCATTTTACACTCGACTCTGTAGTGAACAGAGTCAATCTATCTTGTGTAATTTCACTTGTAGACATCTATTAGTGAGCGGTTTTCCCACTACTACTCTCACTCAAAGATGGTTTGGTTTTTGGCTTTAGAAATAAGCATTTATGCAAGTTCACTTTAGGGTGTTGGCTTCGTATGTGCTTGTGAGTTTTTTTTTTAAAGAACTTGAATCTATGGTGGAAGAGGTTTTATTTCATTTTATTTTTGGAGGTGTTTTTAGGTGTATTAGCAGTTGGGTGTATATATTTAATTTTAATGTCTTCTTTTGACTTTGAGGTCATTGAGTTGGTTCCCTTGAATGATGTTGGCTGCTTTTTCCCACAAGAAGGGTTTATTTATGCCTGAAATGCATTGGAGTGGAGCACTAAGTTTTCAACAATTCTAATATGAGATATAATGTGCTATTTAACAATAATGAGAAATAATCACTCACAATTTGGTTTGGTTTTTGGTTTCAAATATATTCATATATTCAGTACTTTTGGATGTAAATATGTGTATTGAAACGTAGCATTAAACATTTGCACTGGGGGAGAAATTGTGTGTTACAAGGATTATTCTTTTGGGACGGTCCCTTAGTTGTCTGTAGATCAGGTTGGGATGCCACATCTCTCACTGTTTCAGACTGAGGTGTTCTTGAGCAGAGGACACATTGCTGCCACACCTTAAATTTCGTTGGAATTTGAGTTTTGTGTTTATTATGAAGCAAACCAATTATGTTTATGTATCTTTAATGAGTGCAAGCAAGGAACTCCTATTTTGAAAGACTTAAGAGGTAAACGGACAGTTTCATGGATGCAAAAACACCAATTGATGGACAGAATGCAGAACAATGTCATACATTCACCCCAGTACAGAGATCTGGGCCTAAATCCATCGTTTTTTTGCTCACCATGCCATTCCAGTTTGAACCCAGCCATATGCAAATCAGTCTTGACCCTGTGCCTCATGGGAACAGTCCAGCCCGAACTGCCAAGCCAGGTCCTCCCTGGACTGGAAACAAGCATCCTAGGACCGGTTTCGGGGTTTCACCCCTCTTCAGCCAGGATAGCTTGATTCCAGTGGCATGGAGAGCACGGGACTCACGTCTGAGCATACCCGTCCCACTCGGGGTGACAAATGCAAAAACACCAATTGATGAACAGAATGCAGAACAATGTCATACATTTACCCCAGTACAGAGATGTGGGCCTAAATCCATCGTTTTTTTGCTCACCTACCATGCCATTCCAGTTTGAACCCAGCCATATGCAAATCTGTCTTGACCCTGTGCCTTATGGGAACAGTCCAGCCCGAACTGCCAAGCCCTTTCAAGCTCACCTGTCCGATATTCCCTAGTGTTCCCTCTCACTAGCCCTGCAGGTTGCAGGGAGGCTACTGTTAAAGGTTATTTGTCAGCACAATCAACATTTGTGTGTCTACCTGATCAACCTTCCCCTTCCCCCCATCAGGTTCATTGGCCCCTCATTTTGAGCATACTAAAGTAGGGGAGGCTCTGGAAGAGCTGCTGGCCAACTTTAATATACTGGAATTAATTAACACTGAGGGGGGGACCCGCACATGTACTTATTAGGGGCATGACCACGGTTCAGTTATTGATTATATCTTTTTGACCCCTGGTATTTTACATAGGGCAATGACCTATAGAGTGATTAGCTCTATTTATAGTGACCATAACCCGCTGTTGCTTGAGTTATTCTGGGGCGAACTTATGGCTAACAGGTCCAGATCCCTGGATGGGGCGACTGCCCTAGTACCAACGGATCAAGGTAGAAGACTTAAGTGGGCAAAGGTGGTCCCAAATTTTTTTATTGAAACTCTATTCCCCAAAATTGAGAATAACATCGCTATTTGCCAGGACCCAAAAGCCAAAAATTCAGAAATAATGGGGGCCTTCGAGGGAATATGTGCTCAAATATCTAATGACCTGATGATCACACCGAACAGGCAAGGCAATAAACCTTGTAAATGGTTTGACTCAAACTGTTCGAAAGCTCACAGGGCGTTAAAAAAAGCATTGTTATTTATTCCGAGAGACAAGACCCTTATCGCCAAATTAAGGAAGGAGTGTAAGCTAACCATTATTAGTAGGAAAAATGCTATCAAAAATGATGCATGGGAAAAATTACTTAAAATCGATGTTCTGCGTGATAGCAGTCAGTTTTGGGCTATCATTAATCACCCCTTTTTCTCTGAATCAGATAATACTGTTATGGATAGTGTAATTTGTGATTCTAAATGGCTGCTTTCATTTCCAAGAAGTTTACGGGAATTCAGCCACCGACACACAACATAATTCTTCAGTGGCTTTTTTGCGTGTGCTCCCTTTGTCTTTAATTGTGAGGAAGTGGAGACCGCAATCCTGGAGACTTCCAGAAATAAAGCACCTGGCCCTGATGGTGTGCCAGCAGATCTTTACTCCTACTTACCAAAATTCTGGGAAAAGGTGCTAACTAACGTCTCCTCTGTGCCGCCAATGGTAATAACCTTCCCTCCACATGGGCTACCTCAATTATTGTGCCGATTTTTAAAAAGGGGCAGCGAGATGATCCAGGGTGCTATAGACCCATCTCCCTGTTAGACTCTGCGATTAAGATTCTGGGCAGAGTCTTATTGTACAGGCTAAGGGATAACATTGAGTGTAACGGGGGCCTCTCTAATATCCAGTATGGTTTTAGAGAGAAAAGAGGTACCATGGACCAATGTTTGAATCTCCACCTCTTGATTTCCAAGTATACGGTGGCTAAGGAGGGGTCTTTATTTTTGGCCTTTATGGACCTCTCCTCGGCCTTCGATTTGGTCAATAGGTCTAAGTTGTGGCAAATTTTACTTGAGTTCGGGGTCGATCCAACACTTGTCCATTTTATGGCATACCTTCATCAGGAGCTGTTTGCTGTAGTCAGGGTCACTAGGGAGGGCAGGTGTACGAGCCTATTTAAGTCAGAAAGGGGGGGTACGTCAAGGCTGTATCCTGGCCCCCCTCCTCTTTACCATTTACATCAATGGTCTGGGAAAATATTTGGTGGCAGTGGGGGCTGACGTCCCGCGTGTAGGAGCAATTTCAATTCCAGCTCTCCTATACGCGGACGATGCAGTATTATTAGCCCGTACAGGCTTCGGCCTCCAAAGACTGCTGGACCAATTTGGGGCCTTCATGGCTCAATTAGACCTAAAGATAAATGCCAAAAAGTCACACACGATGGTGGTAGGTCAATGCAGAAGTAGGCCAAAAATAAAAACCTTTTTCTGTGAAGGGGAGGCGGTCTCCAGAGTTGCTGTTTTTCCCTATTTGGGAGTCCTTTTTGACGATAAGGGATCTTGGGGCCCCCAAATCAAGGCGAAGAGTATATCTATGGCCCGTTCGTCATCAGCCCTTATGGGATTCTCAAGGAGACTTGGGTCCAGGCCTATGGAGGCTCTTTTGAAAATTTATAACACCAAATGCATTGCGATTGCTTCCTATGGTTCACCCTTGTGGGGTCATGCTCCAGTGGAAAAAATTCAAAGAGTGGAGAATGGATTCATTAGATACCTTTTGTCTCTCCCTAAATCCTCCCTGACCTTTGCTATTCACTCGGAGGTGGGTCTGGATTATGTCACAGACAGGTTGAAATTGGCCCCACTGATTTTTGGGTTAAAAACATGGCTCAACTCAGAGCTAACTCTGAATCATGCAATTATGTCTGATCTTATGGAAATGGATCAGGCTAATAAAATACCATGGCTGGTTTATTTGAAAAAAACTTTTCAACAGTTGGGCCGTACAGAACTTTTCCAGCTGCCAGCCTGCATTAGGAGGGAGGATGTTAATTGGATCAAGACACAATTTTTAGAAAGGGCCAGATTGGATCGGGAGGAAAAGGAACTTAAGAAACCAGCTGTCAGGTCGCATTCTATGCTAACTTTTTCTTCCTCTCTAGAGCCTTACCTCAAAACTAAACCTTTACATAGGTTTTTGTTGACCAAATTCAGGTTCAACTTGATCCATTTGACTCTGGGTAGCTATCCTTCTTGGACAAAACCAGAAGTGGGTCCTCCCTGTAATTGTGATAAGTTTTCGCAACAAGATACCATGCATTTTATTATGTTTTGTGAGATATACAGGGACATAAGGAAAAGATACCTGTTACCAATACTGAAAGAGGCTGGTTTTATTCAGGTTAGGCCTGCACTAATCTATCTTCAGCTCTTGGGGTCCACCCGTATCATCTTTTGTGTGGCCAGTTTTTTAGTGGCGGCAATTAGGATTAAAAAAATTAAAGCCCCGCTCAATCCATTGTTTTAATCAACTATGTTTTTAAGTGGATTTTAACATAATCAATTGTCTTGTATTAATTGATAAGGTTTCTGTACTGATTTTTAAAACATAAATTTGAGTGTTTTTTCATGTTGTATGTATGTATTTTTATGTCTTTTATGATTTTAACGAATCGAATAAAGAGTATTTTGACTGACTGACTGAACAACATCCACCGAAGGGTTACAGAAATATGAATTTATAAGCAAATCATAAATCCCTGCATTTCACTCAAAATGCAAACAAATGTTGGCAACTACCACGGTTTTATGAACATTCTGTCCAGATACTCCTGCCCACTTTGGTTGACTGAATGCATCAGGGAGCAAGTTGATGGGCCAGAAAGGCTTAGCAGGACAGTTACCTTGCAGCCTAAGCAGTCTCCAGTCCAGTTCCAGGCTCTATGGACAAACAGTCATAAACATCATTGGAGTGGTCCTGATGCAAGGGATACGGAACGTCGAAGATGCTGAGTTGATCGACGAGGGTGTTCTTGTGGCCAACCTTTAGTTCACTAACACAGTAGGGTCCTCTCTCCAGTACAGACATGATCTGAGGTTCTGGGTGGCATGGAGTGCCACTTCTATGACAACAACTTCCCTCTGGGGTCACAATGACTACTAGCCAAAGGGCTACAGGGTCTCCTCCCAACTGATGACCACTTCTTGCAAAGTGTGGCATCTTGCTATCCAGAGTTCAACATTCTGCCAACTCCCAAGATGGCAGAACCCCTCTCTCACTGTATGGAGCTTGGTAGCCCATCCTATAACTGTGACTACCTGAGGGCTACACGCCCACGGAAAAACGGTTTGGCAACCATTTCCTCCTTTCTGTCCTTGACACCAACCTGTCTACCAGAGCAAAATAGCTTGTGTGTGTGTGCACCATTAGCCCTTTATAAGCAGGCTTCCCCATTGAAGCTTGCCTTTTGGGTTCACACCCTGTGTGGCTTCCTGCCAGGGAGAGGTAACACCTCTTCCAACAGCAGGCCTCAATTGTGTGAGTATTTACACCTCACCCCAGAAGAGCCGTGGCTCTGTAGAGAGAAGTCGCATACTCTACTCTCTCCTATCAAAGGGTGATGGAGTTTTGGTGAATCCAGAGATGTGGGCTTTGACTTATCGGATAATCCTTGATACAGTGGATACATTTAACCCAGGTTGGCTCAGGGGCTCCCCTATAAAGAAAGTGAGAAGAAAGGTGACAGACTGGCTGACCTGCTGGAAAAATCTACTTAACGACGTGAAAGTGCCTCTGAAGATGCCCCAAAGGCTCAAGGCGGAGAGAGAAAAAGCAACATCAGCAGGACCGATCAAGCCCTTAGGGATTGCCGTAAGAGAAGGGGCCATCCCAAAAACAGCATCGGTGGGAAAAGCGGCGGAATTCTCAAGTCGGAGGTCGAAGAGTGCAATAGTAAAGAATGCGGAGAAACAGGAGAAGAAACTGGAAGCAGGCCCGGAGACCCGCTCAGCGTTGTCTAAATCGGCGAAAGATAAAGATCAGAAGCGCCAAGCAACCTTACCAGAGTCGTTTGTCACAAGGATCCTTCCGTCTGTTCCACGGATACAGATCCAGGCAGATGGATTGCAGCACAAGGAGCGACAGGAGGTGAGGCTGCCGAAGGCTACCGACGCCCTGGGAGACAGCTGTCATACAAACGCGGAAGCAGAGCCGGACCGCGAGGACGCAAGCAGCGGAGGCCTGGTTGCTAGGCAACCGGAAAGCAATGCAGGAATTGGCGCGGTGAACGCAGAGCGGCGAGTAGAAGCTGCAGATGCCGCGGGAGGCGAGGAGAAAGAGGTAGAGATCGGTAAGGAACTGGGCTGTGATTCCGACGCTGACACTGCTGACACTGCTTCTAAACGGCGTGTAGAAGCCCCAGAAGCCGCGGGAGGAGAGGAGGAAGGGGTGGAGGTCGGTAAGGAGTCGGGTTGTGACACCGACATAGACACTGCTGCTAAGCAACTGGAGAAACAAAACAACTCTCAAATGTTAGATGCCCTCTTGTTAGTAGAGGCAGGGCTATACAATAAGCACTTGAAGGGCACCGAGGCAAGCCGGGGCAGCACACAGAGTTTAACAGAGCAGCATGGGCTACACTTGGATCTGGACTTGAGCAGAACTAATAAAAGTATAGATAGAAGCATGAGGGGAGGCTCACCTGAGTTTTTTTCGGTTAACGAAGGCTCGGACTCATCAAATCCGAGCGAAGTAGAATCAGAGGGAGAGGGGAGTCGAACTGATCGTACTTCGGACTCAGATAGTAGTAACGGATCTAGCGAATTAGTCACAAAAAAGAAGAAAAGTACTATGGGAGTAAAAAGAAGAAGCGGAAGAGGTTCAAGAAGCAGTATGACTAAAAAATTATCATGGGACTATTCCGCTACTTCAGAGACCTACAAAGAAAGTGAGCAGGAAGGAGGGGAGAAGGAGGGGAGGCGGAATAACCAAAATGTAACTCTCGAAATGCTCTTTGGTACTTTGAAACAGATGCAGAAGGAGGCAAGAATGGAGAGCAGAAGGGCGAAAAAAGACACAAAAAAACTGCAGGCATCACTAAGGAAAGTAAGTAGAAAGCAGGAAGAGGTTGAAGAAAGAGTCCTACAAGTGGAGGAAAGGACAAGTAGGGTTGAAGACGAAGTGACAGACTGGCAGACTTTTAAAATGGATCAAGAGAAGGTGGTTGAAGATCTTCAGTGGAAGCTAGAAAGTTTTGAAAATCGCCAAAGAAGGAATAATGTGAGACTTTTGGGCCTAGAGGAGGGGAAAGAGGGGCAGGATCCCAGAGGTTACGTGGTTAAGATTTTGGAAGAGGTCTTTCCTGACTCAAAATGGCAATGGGATGTGGAAGTGCAAAGAGCACATAGGTATCCACTGTTCAAAAAGAAAAATCGAGGAGGGCAGGATAAGGAACTCCCAAGAGCAATGTTGGTATTCTTGGGTAATTTCCTAGCAAGACAAGAGATAATCGATAAAGCCAGACCGGACTCAAGAATTACAGTTGATGGAAATACTTTTTTTTCAAGGCCAGACTTCTGCCACGTTACCGTGGAAAGAAGGTGGAAATTAAGACAGATGATAGGGCCTTTTCAAAAGCAAGGGGCAGAAGCATATCTCTTGTTTCCGTCTAGGCTGAAAGTTATCATGAAAGGTTATACCAAAATGTTTACATCTGAGATAAGAGCAGCAGAATACCTAGCAGAAATCTCCGATATTAACAAAGGGAAGGAGAGTAGAGCTAGAACCAGAACCCCGTCGCAATCTCCCCGGAGGGCTGCACCAAAAACTCCGTAAAATGGTTAGATGGTAATGCCATATATAGTCTATTTGGCAATATCAGACAGTGGGGTAAACAGGATGGGAGAGAGTAGCGACGCTGCAGAGTACGGTTGGCTACACATAGGCCAGGATTGGCCTATTTGCCTGTAGTGAGGGGGGGGGGGGTCTCAAGGGGCGGGGGGTAAGGGGGGGAGGGGAGAGGGGGGAGGGGGGGGGGGTGACACACATGTTGGTTTTGGGCACATTCTTGGTGTAGAAGAAAGGGGTAAAAAAGACTTAAAAAAAGATGCAGGGATCAAGGTACACAAACAAACTAAAGGAGGGGAGAAAGTGTTCTGGAAAGCTCAAAGTATAAAGATAATTACTAAATTTTGCTGGTTAAATCAGGAAAGCGGAACAGGGAAGTTTATGAATTTAAATGTCGTGTAGAATAGTATCAATAAATATTTGCGGACTCAATGAAATTAATAAGAGGTTAAAAGCTGCGTCACTGCTAAAAGCTTTTAAACCGGACTTAGTGTGCCTTCAGGAAACACACATCGAGGGCACTAAGGTTTATTTACTTGAGCAACTAGGTTTTAATGTACTTGCAAAAACTAATCAGAACACCAAGACAAGAGGAGTGGCAATACTGGGCAGGAAACAGGATGCAATAGTTAAAAGAAAGCTGGAGGATAAATGGGGAAGATGGGTTATAGTAGAATTATTGTTTAGGGGGGAAACCTTCACGCTTGTGTCAGTCTATGGCTCTACTGGAGATGATCCAGATGTTCCTCAATTCTTAGATGCAGAACTTGCTCAGTGGCCTGAGCCTGTTATATTATGCGGCGATCTGAACATTCATGATTTAGATAGTAGCTTTTTGGACCCTAACGGGAAGTATGCGGGGAGGAAAAAAAGAACATATAGGGCTCTAGCAGATTTAGCAAGGAATAACTCTCTTGAGGATCCCTGGGTACACTGCCATCCGAATCTCGATGGGAGTACTTTCTTTTCAGCGCCCCATCAGATCTTAGTCAGGCTGGATTATTTTTTAATCACAAGAGGGCTGATAGATGGTGCAAAGATAGTAAGAGAACCTAGGATCATATCAGATCATAGCCCGTTAGTGTTAGAGGTAAACATTGGGCAAAGGAGAAATAAGGAGCCGACGCAATGGACATTTGACAGAGCACTCCTGCAGGATCAGCAATATAGGGAAAGAATGGCTGAATGGGTTAAGGAGTTCTGGGTAATTAATAGAGGTACTGCGTCACCAGGGAGTGTCTGGGACGCTTTTAAAGCTGGAATACGAGGTGAGACCCTTAGCTATGTTATTAGAACTCAAAGAAGAGAAAGGGAGGGAATAGAAAGAAATAATGAATTAATTAGTGAGGCAGAGGAGGAACTCATGACGGCTATACATATGCATGCACCAGTTGAGCAGATATTGCTAAAATTAGTCGCTCTCAAAGCAATGGCCATGGAAGAGATGGCAAAAAAAACGGTGGAGAAGTATTTAGCCAATAAAGAAAAGGCGTATGAGCTTAGCGAAAGAGTGGGTCATATATTAGCGGTGCGAGCTAGACAAAGAGATGGTATGGCTAATATTAAGGAGATCCAAAATGATCAAGGAATTAAAGTTAAGGGTGCAGAACAGATTAGAGAGGTTTTTAGGCAGTTTTACACGGAATTGTATCGGGCAGATGGGCGGGGATTTGAGGAGGACATGAGGGCTTATTTGAGGGATATTGAGCCATCAAAGTTGGAGCAGGCAGACAAATTAGAGCTGGAAGAGAAATTCAAGGTGGAAGAACTTGTTGAAGCGCTGAGGGAACTCCCATCGGGGAAGGCTGCTGGCCCGGACCAGATCCCAGTTGAATTTTATAAGGTCTTTCAGACCTTTTTGCTAGCAGACATGTTCAACATAATGGTGTCAGCGCAACTGGGTGAAACTGTTCCATGTTCCTGGGGTGGTGCAGACATCATTGTTATTCCAAAAAAAGGTAAACCGCCAGATGTCCCAGGCTCCTATCGACCCATTACCTTAATGAACGCCGATGTCAAGGTGTTTTCAAAAATGTTGGCAAAAAGACTATCCAAGATAATTGAATCGTTAGTTACACCCTCTCAGCATGGATTTATTCCAGGGAAAGGCACAACCCACCATACCAGGCAGGTAATAACGGCACTTGATGTTGCAGACATCTTGGAGGACCCAATGGCGGCGGTGTTTCTTGATGCTGAAAAGGCCTTTGATAGGGTCTCATGGGGGTATCTATGGGATGCTCTAAGGTGGCATGGTATAGGACCAGGGTTCACAAAGGCTCTGCAGACGTTATACATAGCACCGACGGCCAAGATAAGAGTCAATAGAGGTTATTCAGCTGCAGTTAACATCCAGAGAGGAACAAGGCAGGGGTGTCCCTCTTCTCCCCTATTGTTTGCTCTGTATCTTGATCCCTATATTCGTAAACTGGAAATGAATCAACAAATCCTTCCACTAGTACTAAATGGGTGCAGACTTAAATCACTAGCCTACGCGGACGACGTTGCCATCCTGACTCCAGACCCTGTAGCCGCCATCAGGGCAATTGAATCAGAAGCTGAGAAGTTTGGTCAGTTCTCTGGTTATAGTTTGAATACAACTAAAACCCAGATAGTCAAGAATCAGTGGGTAATGTGTAATGATGCAAGAGTGGTAAACACGGCAACTTATCTAGGGGTGCAAATGACGGCAGAAGTAAGCAAAATTGTGGAAAAAAACATGGATCCCTTGATAACTCAAATGAAAAAAGACCTAGAAAGAATGAACAATTTACATCTGTCACTGGTTGGTTGTACAAACACTATCAAAATGATGATCTTACCCAAATTTCTGTATGTATTCAGGGCTGTCCCACTGTTGATTGAAGCCAGCTGGTTTAATCGCATAGAGTCTATCTGTAACAGGTTTATATGGGCCCAAGGTAAAACCCGGAGAGCGTATAGGTACATGACGCTCCCTAGAGAAAGAGGGGGATGGGGGGCACCAGATTTTCGCTTATATTATATGGCCTCTGTACTGCAATATATTCAAGGTCTTATCGGTGGAAGCTCTGATGATGTTAGAATGCAGAAAATGTCTACAGATGTGTATGCTCTCGCTTTAGGGGTAAATGCTGAGAATTGCTTTCTGAAGTGCATTGATTATAGCTATTTCAAGAGGACCAAGTTTAAAACTGTTAAAGCGGCAGTGACGACGTGGAATGCATTTTTGAAGAGGGTGAAACTTGGGAGGTATAATAGATATGTCTCATTAAGTAACAACAGGTCGCTCCCTAAGGAAATTTTTGGAGATTATACTATGGCAGAGTGGGCATTAAAGGGGGTTATGCAAATTGGAGATTTGTATACACAAGATGGCCTTATGCAATTTTCAGAGCTGAGAGTAAAATACGGCTTAGATAATAGGGGATTTTTCAAATATCTACAGGTTAGAAGTTTCCTTGATAATAAAGTGGGGGGCCCGGCAGGTTTTAATAAAGTGGAAATAATGGAGAAAATAAAACTGTCGGGGGATTGTACCATCAAGTCCTTTTATGCAGCATTGGTGAAAGACAAGCAGGACGATCTAGTCAAATTTAGTAAAAAATGGGAAGATAAATTGGGTATTGATAATAGACTTTTTTATGATTCATTGAATCTTGGATCTACGATACTATGTGCTGCCCCGCTGCAGTCGCAGCATTATAAAACATTATACTCTTTGTACTTTACTCCTGCAAAGATCGCAAAATGGGGAGGAAATCAAGGAATCAATTGTCCTAGATGTAATGAGCTGGAAGTAGATAGCGTACACATTTTTGCTACATGTTCACAACTAAGAACTCTGATTAGGGAAATTGAGGGTTTTTTAGCAAACTCACTTGATATTGAGATATCCCTTACACCAGTTTGGATTATGCTAGGAGTAAGTGATGACGAGCAGGCTCAATATGCTGATTTCCTTTTTGTAGCAATGGCTGTCTATAGACTAACAATAGCTAGGGCATGGCTAGATAAAAGTTCTCCGAAAATGCAATGTTGGCTGGCAAATACCCTATATGCATATAATATAGAGGAAAAAATTTTTGCACGAAAGGGGAGGAGTGGAAGACGTTTGGGGAAAAGAATCTGGGAGCCATTATGTAAATGGAAAGAGAGACAAAGAAGGAATAGCTAGGGAGAGGGGTAGGTTGTTGCCTGTACTCTGATGTCGAGTATTTTAATCATAGCTGATTTCTATAAATGTGTACACTTTGATCGGTCAGATTTACTGTATAAGTTAGTATTTAAGTCTTGTGATATGGGTAATGCTCATAATCTACTGTTGTAATGAAGAAAAATAAAAAATTTCACAAATAAAAAAAAAAAAAAAAAAAAAAAAAAAAAAGAAGAGCAGAAAGCTGTCTTGTGGCCAGCTTCTGGAATGGCCACTGGAAAACTTGGCAACAGAGTTGGAACTTACTAAAATTGCTTTTACTCAAAGGTTACAATAAATTCAACTTCGGCATCAAGTCAGGTTTAATGTGAGGATCCGTAATATATCTTGAAGTATTAGTACTTTAGTAGACCCATTCAGAATTTAGTGCAGCTGAGTTGTCCGCTTTTTACCAGTGTACTTACCAATGGGGCTTTACACAGCCCCATTTCCACAGTAAACACAACAATATGGGATTTTTACAGTTAGAAAATGAAAATACACCCTACTTTTTAAAATACAGCACCATGCCATAGGGTTTTGATAGGCCTATCTTAGCGGTGACTTGTATATATTAAAAAGGGAAACCTGGATTTTGCCATTAGTTTAAATGGCAAAGTCGAGTTAGCAATGCTCTATCAATCTGCAGTGGCTGGCTGGAAGACATATTTTACTTTGTACCACATAGGGTGGCCCAATTCGTGCTGTAGTCCATGAAGGCCACTTTAAATTACAGACCCTAGGTACCTTGAAGCCATATACTAGGGGCTTATAAGTAAGTTAACTTATGCCAATTGGACATAAGCCAATTAAACATACACTTCGGCGGGTCAGAGCACTGGCACTGATTAGCACGCCTCAGTGGACTCTCAGACTCCAAAAAACAACATCATCAGTCCAAAAACTTGGAGGTGATCGTGCTAAAAAGAGGCATTTCCTTACAGAGGTCCATTTTGGTATGATTCTTTTTGAACGGACGCGCGCAGACTGCTGGTAAACTATAGCACTACTCTGCAACTTTTACGTATGCACTGTTAATTGTTTTTTAAGCAAACAAATTTCACGGACGTTTCTTCCTTTTAAATTGCACCGCATTTGTTTTTACTTACCTGCTTCCTCACTTAATCCACACTGCTCCCCGGTCCACCACGGGTTGTCCCGATTGTGTGGAGGGGGTATCCGGCAACTTTCACTACCCACTTCCGGGCAAGCGACCGGAGGGGAAGGAGCCTCTCCCTTACCACAAGCTTCGCGCAGCGGGCGCGCAGAAGGCGCACCAAAGGCAAGCGCATCTGCGCCCGTACGCGTCCGGCCAGGGACAGGGGCCACGACCCCTGCCCTATCCACGAGGGACATTATGAGCTACTCGCAAAAGCAATTATACGAGCTCCGTCCGCTCTCACAATATGATTGTAATATGATTGTAATCTACTTAATCTGGATACCCCAGACTCTTATTGCTCCTGCTGTAAATATGTTTTTGATATACAGGCCAGTCACCACCAATTGTATACATCAATTTCTCATCAAGAAGGAATAGAAGCCATAGAGTGGGCATTACAGACGGTTGAAGAACTACAAGCTAACAAGGCGTTTCTAATTGAAAGTTTACATATTTGTTTGATCCATAGTTCTTTCAAAAGGAGAGGTAATTTTTTACTTTTAAAAAATGAACCATCAATGGAATCCACTAGGGGCCCCAGCTATGTGAATATCTGTATGGCCAAGTTTGAATGATATTTACAGTGATGTTTTTTGGAGCAACCACCTAACGATGTAGCTGACATACATTAACGATATAATCATTATATGGTCTGGTCCACTTCATGAACTACAGGAAAATATAGTTACACAGAATATGAAGAAACCAATATTTAATTTGCTTATACATTTGAAAAGGATAACATTTGATTTCTTGATCTAGAAATATACAAACAGAGTGGATCATTGTGAACGAGAGTGTATCACAAAACTACTGACTGGAACAATAGTTTGTTGTCCTCAAGTTTTCATCCAATAGCACTGAAGAATCATCTTCTGTACTCTCCATTTATGAGAATCAAATGCATAACATCTGATCAACAATCCTTTGACGTTTCTCTGGAAGAATATGCTAAGCAAGTCATAAAACGAGGAGATCCTAACAATGTCATACAATCCATAATTCCAGTAATTGTTTGATAACAAAGAATAGAGAGTCATTGTCAAAACAACAAAAGAAAAACATTTAAAAAACATATTTTTACTTGTTTTAAAGTTTACCAACAAGTCAAACCAAATCAAGAATTTAATTTAAAAAAGGTGAAAGATTTTGCAAAGTGAAAAGGATTTTGGAACCTTATATAAAGGTAAGTCATTATTTGCATATAAGTGCTCTTGGAATTTTTTTTTTTGATTTCAAATATTTTTTATTGAAGAAACAAAAAACAAAAGACAATACAATAACTCTTCCGTGCACCAAAATCAGTACAATCATGTCATATGTACAAATACAAAAAATGCAAATGAATGACAAAACAGTAAATGAAGAATAAAACCCCAGTCCAGCTCGCATCATCAATTACCAATACAGTCTAATACATTGCCTCCTGCGTGGCGCGCAGCGCCCCGGTACACGTTGGATCGAACACGCTGCACCCAATCACAACCCCACTCAGAGGGAACAAGCAAAGTATCCCCTCAGGGCGGGTCATAATGAAAGGAGGATGCATCCAATGACCTCCAGAGCTTTTTGTTTGAGGGGCTCCAGGTAGAAGCCTGAAGCGCCGGATTACTTGACCCCCTCAGGAAAGACAACCACTCCTGCCAGATTTTAAAGCTCACTTCGGACGCATTTTTCCATTTGCAAAGAATCACTTTACATGCCATTGTTAACATTAAGTCCATCAATTGGCGATCTTGGTCAGATGTTATTTGTGGGTCCAGTGCCCCCAGAATGACGTACACAAATTCCTGTACAGGTTTTATCTTAAAGACATGGGAAATGCAATCAAATACTCTCCCCCAATAATCCTTTAATGAAGAACATGAGAAAAGCATATGCGCAAGATCCCCGGTGTCAAGCTGACAGTTCCAGCACACAGGCGAATCTCTTAATTTACATTTGAATAACCTGTCGGGAGTCCAATATGCCCTGTTGAGAAGCATATACTTCGTCTGAAATAGAATGGGTGAGACTTTGTGTGTGAGGGCTAACCTATGAATCGCCTCCCAGTCAAAGGATATGCCTGATAGATTTGGCTCCGCTTCCCAAACGCTTTCCACTCTTTTATGTTTTTTCATGGGTAGGGGCAACAACAATTTATATACTTTCGACACAAAGTGACCATCGCGTATTAGTCGTGGGATCTGCTGTATAAGCCAAGGGACATATGGAGAGAAGCTATTTGCTGTCAGAACCGATTTAAGTTTAAGAAAGTCATAAAAATCCATCGAACTAAGATCATGCCTGCTCTGTAAGGTCGAGAATGGCAGAGGATCCCCACCCTCATACAAGTCCTTCACCAAGTTAATGCCCTTCTTGGACCATGACTCCCAAAATATAGTACTACCCTTAATCTTAATATGTGCATTCCTCCACAGGGACATATACGAGGACCTTGCGACTGTCAGGTTTGTTTTATGTACTTGATCGAGTCTAAGTAAGGCCCTTCTAGTATTAAGCATGATGTACTTAGAGTGAGGAAGGTGTGACAGGTTCATCGTAAGGAGGGCCTCCAAAGGCGCGTGATCTACCAAAGACTCCTCTATATTTATCCATAATGGTGTGTAAGTAGGGGATTTCAACAGCCACTGTGCGCCCTGTTTGCACAGAAACGCCGTCTGATAGCTCCTGAAGGAGGGGAGACCGAGTCCGCCTTTATCCTTTGCTAATCGTAACTTCTTCAGAGAGACTCTGGCCTTCTTACCCTGCCACAGAAAGTTCCCAAACACCTGATCCACTTTAGTAAGAAAAGCATTAGAGAACGTCATAGGGAGCATGCTTGCCAAATAATTTACCAACGGAGTCGACATCATTTTAAGCGTCTCTGCTCTACCCCACCAAGAGAGAAACTTTGGAGACCAACCATCAAGCAGTGTAGAAATCTTTTTCAAGGTCAAGTCTTCATTTACTTTCAGCGTGGAAATCAGATCTTTGTCAAAATCCAGCCCAAGATACTTAAAGCACCGAGGTTGCCACGTAAGCCCGGAATCTCCAATAATCCCCTTATCCCCCACACTGTTCAAAAGTTTGACCTCCGTTTTATCTTTGTTAAGCTTGTAACCAGATACTCTGGAAAAATCTTCAATGTCAGCCATGAGAGCCGGAATTGCTTCGTCCGCTCTTTCCGACATTATCAGGACATCATCCGCGTAGGCCGTTAGTTTTATAGTACAATCACCAAATGGTATACCGGCTATACGCGGATCATGCCGTATATGGTATAAGAACGGCTCAATCGCCAACAGAAAGAGTGAAGGAGATAGGGGGCAACCCTGCCTCGTACCTTGTTTTAAGTGGAAGGGAGAGGAAAAGGATCCACCAGCTCTGACACGTGCAGACGGGCAACAGTAGAGGGACATTACCAGTTTAGTGAATGACTCTCCTAGATTGAACTTACAAAGAACAGCTCGCAGAAAGGACCAATCTACCTTATCGAATGCTTTTTCAGCATCCAGTGTTATCGCTGCAGTCGGCGTGTCTAAGAGTTTCGCCTTTTCCAACACATGCGCCAGAATTCTTGTGTTGTCACTGGACAAACGGTTCTTAAGGAATCCGGCTTGAGATGGGTGAATCAGCTTCGGAAGAACCCCCTGCAGGCGAGCAGAAAGTATCATGGCCAGGAGCTTGCAGTCAATATTAATCAATGAGATTGGTCTATAATTTTTCGGTAGCGAGGGGTCTTTCCCATCTTTAGGAAGTACAGCAATTATGGCCTCAGCCAAAGTACCTCTCACTTCACCAGATTCATTAATACCTTTGAATAGTTGGAGGAGGGGGTCAACCAGAAGGGAGGGGAAAGTTTTATAAAATTTTGCCGTAAATCCGTCAGGGCCAGGGGCTTTCCCAACCTTTAAACGCTTAATCGCAGCCTCTATTTCTACGGAGCTAATTGGACCATTCAGCTTGGTCCGATCCTCCTCCGAAAGCTGTGGGAGATCACACGCATCTAAGTAGTCCTTAATTTTAGGTTCCTCTACCGCCTCATTTTTGGCGTAAAGGTCCTCATAGAAAACTCTAAACACCTCCGTTATTTTATCAGGGTCCGAGTTCGAGTGCCCAGAAGCATCCTTAATGACACTAATCGAGTTCTTCTGGACCTTGAACTTCAAGTATGAAGCGAGGGACTTACCTGCCTTATTAGATTCACAAAGCTTAAATCTCCTGCCCTTGTCTAGCCAGACTCCCGCCCTCTCACTAACTATTTTATTATACTCATATTTTGTATTCGCCAATGCAGCAAGAGACATCTTATCCCTATCTTTTAGATGTTTAATCTCTAAGTTCCTAATGTCCATCTCCAAAGCCTCCAACTTCTCATTGTAGGATTTATTCATTTCTGACCTAAGTTTGATACACACACCCCTTATAGTACTTTTCAGAGCCTCCCACCTAATGAGATCGGACGTGTCCCCTTGTTTGTTAATCTGAAGATATGATGTTATAGCCTCCTGTACTGTGGCCCGGTGCTTGTCACTAGCTAGTATTTCGTCATTCAGCCTCCAAGCTGTCTGACGCGAGGATGGTTTAACATTAGTGAGTGTTAAGGAAATGCATGAATGATCCGATAATACCCTGGGCTCAATGGTTGTAGAATCCAATCTAGAAACGCCATTTTGTGTGATAAAGAGGAAGTCAATCCGTGAGTATGAGTCATGTGGTGGAGAATAGAAAGTATAATCTCTCTCCGTGGGGTTCTGGAGTCTCCATGTGTCTAACAAGTGGAAACGCTTACACATACCAAGAAAAGCTTTATGGGCCTTCGTAGATTTAAAGACACAGCGTGAATCCCTATCCAGAATTACATCTATAGGGAGATTGAAATCCCCAGCTACTATGTGCAACGCAGTATCCGGAATAGTTTCAAGGTGTTTATTTAGTTTGTCCCAAAAGACCAGATCGCTAGTGTTGGGTGCGTACACGCTGGTGACATAGAACTCCGTATTATCCTTACTCATCTTGGCCGTGACCCATCTACCATCTGCACTAACTTCAGACGACAAGACCTCCACCTTCGATTTCTTTGCCACAAGTATCAGGACACCATTCTTTTTATTTACCGCCTCTGCACCCACCACCTCATTATAGAATTTATTTCTCATGTGGTAAAACTGCTTTGCCTCAAGCTTCGTCTCCTGGAGCAAGACGATATCACCCTTCAATCTTTTAACATAATCTAATATCTTCTGTCTCTTCACAGGCTGGTTCAGGCCCTTAACGTTAAACGACAGCACCTTTAGTCTATCTAAATTACATGCTCCCACCGGCGAGCCAAATGAGCTATTTAGCATCAGGAGGTTGCAACAACATCACAACAAACACATATTTCACGGTGTAATCGTATCCGCAGTTAATCCCAGTACCCCCCACACCCACAAGAAGCAAAAAGATGAGGACCATGCAAGCCGGAGTAAACAAAAATAACAACAACAATAAGAAACAAAAAACACACACCCTTACCCAACAAGCCCCCTGCCCCCCACCCTCCCCACCCCAACTGAACGAGATAGACATGGTGACTGGAAGGAGAATGCGTCGGAACCCCCCCGTGCAACATCTATACTGAGAGAAGGCACCATGGACCTGAGGAACTATCTCCCTTAGATTAAGGCCTGATACCACCCATTAGGCAACAACACCCCCCACCAGCATAACCCACCCGCACCTCAACAATCCATCCGGACCAGTAGTTTAAAGCCCCCGACAAACCCTGCCAACCCCCGTAATAAACCTGTAAAACATTATGCATGACCGTTTACTATGTTGGCCCAGTAAACTGAAACTCCTCTATACAGAAAGCTATAATTCTAAAACATCATTCATAGTTAGATATCCTGTGCGTCATCCACTGCGTACTACCAAAAACGCTGTTTTGGAGAAAGCCCGGAGACAGGAAGTATGCCCTTGGCAGCCTGCTCCCCAGACAGCATTAGAACGAACAAAGCTATGTTCACCCATAACCTGAGGATGAGGCATGTGCCGCCGGTCCCACCGAGGCGCTCGTGTCCATGTCCTGATCGCTCGGGCCCTCCAGCATGCGTTTCAGCTTCAAAGGATCAGAGAAGAAATGAGGGGACCCTTGGATCAAAACACGGTACTTTGCAGGGCCAGCGAACCCATATTGAAAGCCCCTTTTCTTTAGCATTGGTCGCAGCGCCAAGAACGCTTTCCTAAGCTCCACCGTCTCTTTACTGTAGTCCTGCGAAATGTACACCTTGGCTGATTTCCATAAAATATGGTTGTTTTTTCTCATGAAACCAAGAATCTGTTCCACGTGTTGATAACGTAATGGCTTGCACACAATTGCTCTGGGCCCTTTCTGGTTTTTATTTATCTGGCCTGGTACTCTATGGGCCCTATCGAACTCCAGTGGATGGTGGAAGGACAGATTAGTAGCCTGGGAGAACCAAGACTCCAGGAAAGCCCCGCAACTAGCATGCTGATCCTCCGACCCCTCCGGAAGACCAAAAATGCGTAGGTTCCCCCGTCTGTTCCTGTCCTCCAACTCCGCCAGTTTCCGCATTGTGTGATCCGATGAAATGCATAAGCGGGTGATGGCTGCACACGACTTCACCTCGAGATCCTCAAGCCTGCTGATCCTCGACTCTGCCTCCACCAATTTTGCATTGGTTTCACGGTTATCCTGCCTGATGGCCGCCACCTCATCTTTAGTAGCCTTAGCCAGTTCCCTAACTTCCTCCAGTTTATTGAGAATCAGCTCCGTTGAATCGGGATTACCTTTCGCCCCTTTGCTGGGTGAACTAGGATTTGATTGGTCAGATTTGAGCCTCTTCGTGCTCTTCATCGATTCTTTGCCATCCGCCATGATAGACCGTCGAGAAGACACCTCTGCCAGATAAAAAGTATCAAATTACATCAGCCTGCTCCAGTGGAGTGACTTTGATAGTCGTTCACTCTGCCGTCTAAAATGGCGTCTTCCCGTCTTCAAGCAATGTGATTGGAGGAACTCAGAACATGGCGCTGATCAATGTAGATGGACAGGAAATGGCCGCACCACCACGTATCGGGACCCTGGTGCCAGGCAATAGATCGCAGGCGAGATCACCCAGTGGCCAGGAAGTCATGCAGGCACAGAGCAACCCAGTCGCGGACAAGAAGTAGAGCTCCGGATTCACCCAGTAGGCCGAGCTCACCCTGGAAGGAGCCGTATATTCCATGCGCACCGCCACAATGACATACACGCCATAATCATTTGTACACAGGCCGTAACGAAGGTAGTAGAGTCGGTCTCACAGTTCCACAGCCCACATCCTCAGGGTAGGCACACATCCCACGCGGAACGCCAATAGCTCGAAATACACAAGCGGCCCATAGATTCCACATCAGAAGCATGAGGGCTCTCCTTCATGTCGGGCATCCGCCATTTTGTCAGTGCGACATACATCAACGACTGTTCATCGCGCTGCGCAACTCCTCCATATCACCATAAGTGCGCTCCAGCACCCACAACGGCTGAGATCCGTTAGCCTCACACTTGACCTCGCTCCACATCGACGACCGCCCAGCCGCCGACACCTCTCCTGTCACGCGGTCCCGTAGTCTGCCGAAGTCCTCACAGGCATCGGTCGGATCACTTAGGGCCGTGGCCGAGCCGCTTCCCGGCAGCAAAACGCCTCCAAATTTCTCCACTCAGGCCTCCTCACCTTCCGCTCACATCTTCCACCCTCCGTTGCTGGTGAGGAGCGGTGAGGCCCGTTCCTCTGCCCTCATTTGTGTGTCGCACGGGCAGAGAGAATCACCGAGCCGCCATCTCCTTCGGCGTCCAAACCACGCCCCCCCAGTGCTCTTGGAATTTGAAGGAAATTCAGAAGGTATCAAGTACAATGACACAAATTAAAGAAGGAAAGGGTACATTAGGATATGGAATTTGTACCCACTGTAACAATGTAACTGTGGACAACACTGTTACTCACCCACTTCGTGGGAATAAGATTACGTTGAGACACACAGTCATTGTATCTACTCTCAAAAGTGCGCATGTGGCATAATGTATGTAGGTAAAACTACTTGTAAAATCAAAATTTAAATAACTGAACCTAAAAGTAATATTCATCAAAATTTGAAAACTTTGAGTGTGCCAATGCACTGGTAAGAATCTAAACACAACATAAGTCAGCTACGGTTTCAGATTTTGGAGGTTATTACACCTAATGAGGAAGGAGTTTGACATTATCAGAAAGTTGCTATAGAGAGAAACAAACTGAATACAACTCCCTAACACATTGAAACCCTTTGGGCTGAATGACATACCTGAAATTACTTGTTTTCTATCATTCCTACTGAGGGTACTAAGAATGGGTGGCATCATGACTTGATTAACTGGCAGTAGCTGTGTGTGTTGTTAATAATTGTCATATTTGTTTTATTCTGTTTCACTGAGTTATTATGCAGCGTATTATTCATTATTAGTTTCTCTGTTACGATCTCTGTTATATTTCTCTTGTTCATAAAAATATATTTTATTGGGGGTGGTTTCAGATATCGGGCTCTCTTTGCCTTCGCTATTCTAGATACTTGGAGATTGTCAAGACATTTCGATATGAAGATATCCTTTTTGGATCTTGTTTTTGACCACTGTACTTATTTATTTTTATACGTGTCATGTATTATACTCTGCATATGGTGATGGGGTGAGTTGACGGTAGTAAGGTTTCAAGTACAATCACTTAAGTGAGTCTAGGTTTTCATTTTAGTCTAACTGTTTGCATTGTTTTCAGAGTTAAACATAGTACAACGTTTTTCGCCTGGTATCTGAGGTGGTTTGATATATTCTGATGAATATTAGATTTTTGTACCAGAGTTTTCAGTTTAGAGAATAAGATATTTCATCTTTTCAACATTGCAGTAACATGTAGGATCTTGGGAATTGTCACATGGATAATGTTCAACGTGGACAGACGTCGTGTCACATGATTTATGTTCAGGTCAAGGTGGGTGTTATTAATAGAACATGGCAGAACTCGTTAGTGAATTATGTAATCTTATTCAGCTCATTGAACTAAGCTTTATCAATGCACACACAAGCACTTTACTTGTATTGACTATTTACGATGCCAGTTTTTGTAGGTCTCTTGAGAACTTGTTTCAAGTCCATTCCCTTGGTTCACATTGTTCTGGGTGTCGGTCACAATGGATAGAGATAGCTGTTCACATACGGTGGAGATACCATCTGGTGGCGGTTTTTTCTTTCTTGTTTTAAGTCATTTCAGTTGTCCATTTTACACTCGACTCTGTAGTGAACAGAGTCAATCTATCTTGTGTAATTTGACTTGCAGACATCTATTAGTGAGCGGTTTTCCCACTACTACTCTCACTCAAAGATGGTTTGGTTTTTGGCTTTAGAAATAAGCATTTATGCAAGTTCACTTTAGGGTGTTGGCTTCGTATGTGCTTGTGAGTTTTTTTTTTTAAAGAACTTGAATCTATGGTGGAAGAGGTTTTATTTCATTTTATTTTTGGAGGTTTTTTTTAGGTGTATTAGCAGTTGGGTGTATATATTTAATTTTAATGTCTTCTTTTGACTTTGAGGTCATTGAGTTGGTTCCCTTGAATGATGTTGGCTGCTTTTTCCCACAAGAAGGGTTTATTTATGCCTGAAATGCATTGGAGTGGAGCACTAAGTTTTCAACAATTCTAATATGAGATATAATGTGCTATTTAACAATAATGAGAAATAATCACTCACAATTTGGTTTGGTTTTTGGTTTCAAATATATTCATATATTCAGTACTTTTGGATGTAAATATGTGTATTGAAACGTAGCATTAAACATTTGCACTGGGGAAGAAATTGTGTGTTACAAGGATTATTCTTTTGGGACGGTCCCTTAGTTGTCTGTAGATCAGGTTGGGATGCCACATCTCTCACCGTTTCAGACTGAGGTGTTCTTGAGCAGAGGACACATTGCTGCCACACCTTAAATTTCGTTGGAATATGAGTTTTGTGTTTATTATGAAGCAAACCAATTATGTTTATGTATCTTTAATGAGTGCAAGCAAGGAACTCCTATTTTGAAAGACTTAAGAGGTAAACGGACAGTTTCATGGATGCAAAAACACCAATTGATGGACAGAATGCAGAACAATGTCATACATTCACCCCAGTACAGAGATCTGGGCCTAAATCCATCGTTTTTTTGCTCACCATGCCATTCCAGTTTGAACCCAGCCATATGCAAATCAGTCTTGACCCTGTGCCTCATGGGAACAGACCAGCCCGAACTGCCAAGCTAGGTCCTCCCTGGACTGGAAACAAGCATCCTAGGACCGGTTTCGGGATTTCACCCCTCTTCAGCCAGGATAGCTTGATTCCAGTGGCATGGAGAGCACGGGACTCAAGTCTGAGCATACCCGTCCCACTCGGGGTGACAAATGCAAAAACACCAATTGATGGACAGAATGCAGAACAATGTCATACATTTACCCCAGTACAGAGATGTGGGCCTAAATCCATCGTTTTTTTGCTCACCCACCATGCCATTCCAGTTTGAACCCAGCCATATGCAAATCTGTCTTGACCCTGTGCCTCATGGGAACAGTCCAGCCCGAACTGCCAAGCCCTTTCAAGCTCACCTGTCCGATATTCCCTAGTGTTCCCTCTCACTAGCCCTGCAGGTTGCAGGGAGGCTACTGTTAAAGGTTATTTGTCAGCACAATCAACATTTGTGTGTCTACCTGATCAACCTTCCCCTTTAAGTCTCCAATTCTTATGAGATTCCTAAAAGTTCTTGTGCACAAGTACCCTCATACTTTCTTTATTGCCACAATGGAATCTGAATTTGGTTTTTACTTAATCTGTTCCCCATTTGAATTTGCATTGTTATCCGTTACACCTATTAACAGTCAGGACTAACTTCTTAATCACTATCACATCAGCAAAAATTATAAGCAAACTTCAGGTGCTGAAGGTAAAGCCCCCTTTAACACCTACTTCCCCAACAAACTGGTATTAAGAAACAGGGCATTCTTCCTGCCAAAAGTGGCCACTCCCTTTCTACATTCTTCCCTCCTCCACATCCTACAAGAGGAGAAAAGACTTCATTGAATTGGTCCCAGAAGAACGGTCACCTTCTACGTGGGCAGAACACATGAGTTCAGACTGGATGATCAACTCTTTGTGGGATACATTTCCAAGATGAAAGGCAAGGCAGTCCCCAAAGTGGCACTATCAAGGTGGATTATCCTGTGCATCAAGATCTGCTATGCCGTGATGCACAAAGAGTTTCCCGAAGGTATCATGGCTCATTCTACCAAGCCAAATCTTCTACTCCAGCTCTGGTGAGGGGAGTGCTGACGTCACTTTGATCGTTCAGTCCTTCAGCATTTTTTGGTATAGGCAGCTATGCACCCATCTCCGAGTGTGGGACTGCTGGGGCAATATATTCAAAAGGTGAGGAATCCTCAGGTAGAACTAGCCATCGGAAGAACAAGTTGCTTCTCTTCAGTAATGTATTTCCTGGTGGATACTGTATTTACCTGCAGAGTTCTCATCATCCCTCCCACCTCCCCATTGCATAGCTGTGTTTACCAATAGTTCAGCTGTTCTGTATTCATCATGTTTTTGAAAGCTACCCTTATCTCAATAAGATGTTGGTTTCATCTTTTTGACTCGAAGGAGCATTAAAATACTGGATGGTAACTAGTGTCAGCACAGCAAAGAGAGCACTGTATGGCTCCAGTGATGTTACAGGACCCCACATGTTGTATTGCGATGGAGCCGGAGCCCCTTATAGGCATGGGAGAGCTGTTGAAAAGTTTCTGTTTCCAGGCTGACACCTGGGCTTTTCAAAAAGTGAGGAATTGCAGGAAGCTAGAGTATACACAAGACAAGCATTGGCATAGCCAATAGGTCTCGCTTTTGGGACCTTATAAGTATTTAGTTATGCAGCACAATATCCTTGGTGCAACAACATTAACTGTTGCATGGTTAAACACTTATAAGGTCCCAAAGGCGAGACCTATTGGCTATGCCAATGCTTGTTCTGTGTAGTTAAGAGAAAGGCATATGCAGGCTGCAAACCCGGAAAAGGCCGTAATGTTAAAACAGGCAGCTGAATTCTCGTTCCCGTCCACCAACAACGTGCAGGACTGTAGACTCTCTTTGCAGTACCTATTGCACCTCTGTGAGATTGTTCTACATTTTAATGAGGTGTGCTTTTGTTTCTCTGGAAATTCTGGTAAATCTGGTTAACTAGAAAGAATAAAAATCCTCCTATAAGATACGTTTCGGCTAAAAATAAAAAGTATCAATAGAGGAGAAAGACAGAGGGACATTGAGTTTCCTCTATAAAAGTGAAAGCAAAGATTAGATCTATGTCATCTTGTGAAAAAGGACTTTCGGGAGAATTTTTTCAAACATCAAGGGAATTCTGAATTCTGCAATTTAATATGCTTGTTTTTTTTGCAAATGGTTAATGTGCTCGTTCTGTCCAGCGTCAGCTTCTCAGGTTCCAGAACTCTTACTGGAATCTCTGGAGTAGTTGCTGGCAAGAAAAGCCCAGAGCTGGACGTGCCTTGTTTAGCTACTATTGGTGTTTCAACAAATAAAGTTATACTTGAAACAAAGAAGACTCTCACTTTATGCGCAGGCATATAATGCTAAAATACATTATACGACAAGCAGGGCCCCCGAGGGGGCTAAAAAGGCAGTAGAAATGGAGACGAGTGTTGATTGGATAGCAACTTTGAGAGAAAACACAGTATTTTGTAAAATAACCAACATTTTTGAAGACTCACAGCAAAGAGGGGGAGAGTGTGTATGCGTTTTTGTCTGTGTTTATGTATAAATTCCTGGTGAAATCCGACAGTCATCACAATACCGGGCGGAAAGCACCTGTACCCAACTATTTATTTAGGTACCCAACTATTTATTTATTTAGGATGATTTAACACCTAAAACAGCCCCCTAAAGCTACGCCCCTGTAGGTATTTGGTAATGCATGTGAAACAGCAATTTGCAGCTCAAATACAGGATAGGGAGGGGGTTACCAATGGGGGGAGGGGGTTGCCGAAGAGGGTGACTGCAGTTTGCAGTCCAAATGCAGGACTTTGGGGAAGTTGGGGGTTGTTAGATTGCTCCGAATGAGGATGGTTTAGAATTGCAGTCATTGTGACAGCTGGAGGACAGAGACACCCAGATTGCAACAACAAAATGCAGGCAAGGAGAGGGGTCTCCAAACTAAAAGCCCAGGTGGACATGGGTTAGGAGCGACTGACTCCAGCGTGCAGCCCAGATGATATTGGGACATATCTCATCAGCATGAGCACCTGGGATATTCGTGATTTCTTACAGAGGTGGCTTCTTGCAATGCTGACTTTGGATCATACCTTCAGACGCACCCTCAACCCCATGCTCACCTTGACAGAGTCCACAGGATACATGATGGTGTGCTCCAGCATCCCTGCCACGGCTCCGGCTGTCATGTGCGTGCCTAGAGAGGAGCTGGCTGGCAAGCTCTCGTATTCGTCCCCAGGAGCAGCGGCAGCCGCCGGTTCCCTTGCCGCTTCCTGCTGCTCCATCCCCAGCCTTGCTCCGCTATCGCAGAGCCGCTCCATCCGCCCCAGGAGAGAGTCAGCAGCCGAGGTAGTGCAGAGTACAGGAGGGGTGGAGCACAACCCTCCCGCGTGCAACACGACGTCACCGCATACAACTTCGGGAGCACAAGCAGTCTCGCTGATAGACTTGTGCAAAGAGCCAACTACAAAGGGCGGCATATCTCTAGGCACCTGTGATTGGATGAAAGTCTTAATCCACAGCAACAAGCCCCCTCATTGATGATGTCACAAATGGCCTGCCTTTTGATCCTGGTAAAACAACAAGTGGCTGAAAAAGTGAAAGCGTTACCCTTGCGGGAGCGAGCAGCAACAGGAGCGATAATTGGTAACACACAGCACCAAAGCTCGCTCTCGCAAGGGAATCGCCAAACGTGCACACGTTGCCATTCAAAGCAATGCAACGCGTGCACGTTTTTGGCCTCAAAGCTGTGTCGATTGCTAAAGGTCTTTTTCCTACGCAGTGCATGCGTGCTGTGTAGGCGAGACCTAAAAAAGCATTATTGAAGGTACGTAACATGTTCTTTACATGGTGGAACACAAGGACCTGATGGCAAATACTATAGTTCTTCTGACACGTAATCACATTTTTAATCTGAGCATGTTTATTTGCAGCCAATGCGATTACAAATGCATTTTTATTCCTGTGATTTTAGAAAAACACTTTGTAAATATGTCTAGATTGTATATCCTAATACAACTAAATATTAGTGAGATCCTCAGACAATATACTCCCCTTTAGGTGACATCACCTTCAAGCTCCTCACCCACGCACACAAAGCACTCCACAACGCCGGACCAGCCTACCTGAACAGCAGACTCGGCTTCCACACCCCGACCCGCCAGCTCCGCTCCACCAGCCTCGCCCACGCCGCCGTCCCCCGCATCCGACGAATGACCTCCGGCGGCAGATCCTTCTCCTACCTCGCCGCCAAGACCTGGAACACCCTCCCTACCCACATACGGCAGACCCAAGACCTACTCACCTTCAGAAGACTCCTCAAGACCTGGTTCTTCGAACAGTAGCAGCACCCCCCCCCTCCCCTCAGCGCCTTGAAACCCTCACGGGTAAGTAGCGCGCTTTACAAGTACTCTGATTGATTGATTGACTACAGTCCAACAGACTATGCTAGAAATAGAAGCATAACAAGACCCTTAATTTAGGGAGAAAGGGTTATAGTCAGTGCTGAAGAAAACTGTAACCCAGATCCTACATTTCAAAAAGGTCTGCCCTACACTTTAAAGGTAACATCATATGTTTGTAAACCGAATACTTTAAGAGCACAAACATATAGGTGACTGGGAAAAGAGAGGTTCTATCACGACTACATAGCTAATGGAAGTGTCAGTACAGCAGCATTAGTGGGAGAATAGATCTTGATCAGCCATGCAAAATAGACAGCATTTATTAACAACAGAATGGTAGCAGGATGGGCACTTGGCCTAAGGAACTATGGAATAAGATAAATGGCAATAGGTATGAGAATATGCAGAAATTCATATCTAGGGGGCATATCAGCAAGCTGGCGATGAAAAATTATCGCCGCTTTAGCGTCCGTTTTCGGACGAAAAGCGGCGATAATTTCATCGCTTAATCATCAAGGTCACGCTAACGCGTGATTCCTTGCTTTAGCTCCCTTTCCCATAACGCTCACCTTTGCATCTCTAATGAGATGCAAAGTGGGCGTTCGTCCTAAAATAACTGGAGAAATGTCGCTAAGCGACATTTCTCCAACTATCAAGGGAATCGCTAACAGGCATAGCGATAAGAAAAGTAGCGCCAACTACAGTTAACGCTACTTTCCTTACGCCTGCTTTCACCCTGACTTAGCAATTATATCCAATGTAAGGTGGATATAATGGCTAAGTATTCCCTGCCTTATCAGCAAGCTAACGCCAAAATGTGTGAGATTATCGCTGGATTTCCAGCGATAATCTCACTTTTGTCTGTTAGCGCGAGGAATGTTATCGCTTTTGAGATAAGCGTTGCTGATAGCACGCTGTCTCAGCGATAAAATTCCACGATAGCCGGTGATGATTATCCTAGTGCTAAGTGCGCTTAGCGATAATTATCGCCGGCCCTTGCTGATACGCCCCCTTGTACCTCTAAATTTGGTCATGAAATACAGCTCATGTATATGTTTATGGGTATTAATCATACAAAGCAGTAGTGAAATGTTTAAAGAAGAGAGAGTCCAGAGAATGGCAATTACCAGTTGGGGACTATCTTGACTAGTAAATGACCGTTATAAAGTAGAGCACCTGCTACCTACAGATAAGAGTGCTGCCTGGAACTCAAAGTACAAGAGGCCCAGAAGTTGGTTCAATTCCTGTCTGCTGGCAGAGGGTTGAGTACTGTCTCCCCCCCCTTACCCCCCCCCCCCCTCCTATGCCTATCTTCCCTCCCTTGTATTTTGGAAGCTCTACTTTGAGAACCAGAACGTCTGGTCTTTTGGAGACTCACAGGACACACGTGGTCTAGGACTTACCCAAGTGTTCCAGCTGCTTTGGACCACTCCTTTCTAAGACTGTGAAGTGATTGGGGTCCAAGGGACAACGTTTGCTGTGACAACTTGGAGTACAAGCTTTGACAAAGTCAAAAGATCTCGACTTTTTGACCCATTAGCCTCACAAATGTTTTTTATGCTTGCCGTGCAGCATCAGAAAACAAAACCCCCAAACTGTTGTGTTGACATGAATAAGCGCTTCCATATTATGATTCTCCTAGCAGGTCATCATTCAGTAGGAGTGCGTTTGCGTATCGACATATGAGCTCACATGCACCTACTCAATGGTGCAGGTGCATTTTCTTTTTTTTTTATTTACCAATCCAAGATGACGGACGCCACTTGCAGCACTAACAAAAAATATTAAAATCAGCTGCGCAAAAACACTTTTTCCCCCAAACTTAACTCCAATTTTCGTTATATTCTAGCTAAAAGAACATAAAATACATACAATTATAATAATCTAACTTAAGCTCAATTGCGTTTATCACATTGCTAATTGTTCAGATGGTATAAAACTCAGGACGGTTGAAGATTAAGGAGGGTGGAGGAAGAGGTGAGGAGGGTCTAGTAGGGGAAGGAGAAGGGGGAAAAGTAGGATAAGAGAGCGGCAGGAAGGGAGAGGACAACACATTGCTTTCTACTCTGTCATTAGGGTTCTGACACTAAAGTATTGCATACTTGACAGCTTACAAAATAACTTCAATGTGTGAGGAGGGGGTGGGTCTGTTGCAGAAATCTAAGAGGCACTCTGCCTCTCACCAATCCCCTACCGAAACCAAAACAAAGGGTCGTCGAGGATATTGCCGATGTCCTGGGGTATTTTCAAACTCTTCAATGGACATTGGCTGCTTACAGCCTCCAAAAACAAGCAGTAAAGCCTCTGTTTACGGTCGTGTTGAGCTCGTTTTCACTGCCACTGTGTGATTTCGATCCTCACCTGTTGACTGTGTGAAGCAAGCTGAAATCGTGTGACTCATACCGTGTGAGATGGCAGGTGTGGTGTGGAGCCCGACACCCGAAATTGAGTGGCCCAGCAGCAAATTGCAACTACTAACCACGCACCCCCCAAAAATATTTCTAGCCAAATTCTCGAGCACATTTAACACGGGCACTCGGGAGAGTTTCAAACGTGTATGTAGTTCACCAACGGTGCAAAAACAGACAGGTTTCGGCTTATGCCCTGCTCACTGTGACAACTCGTGATCCCTTGTCCCTTTTCATTGCTTGACAATTAATAAAAACAAAAGATCCATGGACATTCTACAAAGTTAATCATGGCTGCTATCTTGAGATGTTTAGTTGCTTATGATAGATATTATTATTGCAGTAGCAATTCTAGAACTTACACTGTTTAGATCTTTCAGGTACCTCATCTATATGGTCTTGGAAACTGGTGGTAGAGCGAGATGTTGATGTGCACAATGGTACAGTAATACAGGATAAGGTTTTGTAGATAATCACATTTGAAGGGATTACTGATGGCAGTGCACTGTTATTGAGGTGTCAATAGAACCCTGTGTTTGAAGCATTAGATGTAAAATGCTGCGGTGCACAATATGAAGCGCCACTTAAGATTTTAAAAAATTGTCTTGTGCATGGGTTTTCATATATTTTTACCAATCTGGATATCAATATATATGGATATTGACACTAATGTCGCCGGATCAGAGGTGTGGAGTGATTGGCACATGAATATGTAGAATTATATGTAGATTTACAATTGGGATCGCTTTCTATTTTTTTAGCCATGAGGAAGTCATAAGCTACGCCCCGTAAACGACGAAACACGTGTTGGCTTTAAGGCTAAAAAGAAATGAAAAGAGGTCGGCAGTTGGAATAATTAAAATGAAGATTGTGATTTCGAATATATCTTTGTGTACTTTTATCATTGAATGCAGCATGTGCTTGAGGCTGGAATGTGATATATACAGTGGTCTTTGATCACTCTAATTGGGGAGTTGGGGGAATCTCCCAACCTCTTGGAGCACCACAACCTTAACCGCATTTAGCTAGATATTGTGTGGGGATCATCAAGTTAGCACCAGACCCCTATTTGATCACCCGTCACGAGACTTGCTCATTTGTTTGTTTATTTCATAATTCAAATCTTGATTTTGTATTGCAGTTCATAGACAACACATACTTTTCTCGAAGAAAGGCCATGCTGCTTTTGGCGCGTCTCCAAGTGGAAGCCTAGGGCTCCTCAGAGAAACTTTTTGATGTCAAACTGCATAACGTAGCTCTGCCTTGGCTGACATGATTGAGGTTTTTCTTTTCCCAGGATATCAATCAAGTTTTCTACAAAGACCCTGTCATTAATGGAGAATACTGCAGCACTCCCTTCTCCTTGTTATATAAATGACCCTTTCAAGATGGAGGGCCTACGTTGAGACTGCCCCATGACTGCAGGGCCTCTCCCACAAGTGTGGGGGCCCCGTTGTGAATCAGATCCTCAGCGAGCAGGAATTCAAGTCAGCGTAGGAGCATAACGTCATTCGACTTGTATTGAATACCATTGCCACAGCCGTGAGCTGAATCCAGTCCTAAACATCAACATCAGTCCCTTCAAAGTGTTCTCGTTGATTCAGTGAGAGGTCCCAAGGAAGGGAATGTGGCACATCTCAAGAAGGAAATGAGCCTGATAACCGAATAATAAAGAGTAGGGCTGTCGGACCCAGGCTAACCTTTTGATGCACATATCGCTATGGCTGACATCCAGATATGAACTCTAGTCACTCCCATAATCTGTGTTGTGGGACTATCAGCTTTTGAGACACTACTGCTGTGACAGACTGCATTTGAAGAGGGAGCATAGGTGTGGATACTTCAGCAGTAGCAGAACCCCAACGTAAAACTTGAAAGACTCAGATACTAAATCATATTAGGTGTCTTGAACTACAAGAAGGAGAGTTTGAGACCCCAGAAATTGTAATCTGCCTAGCAGCCAGACAGGCTGTGTGCAGTGAAGCCCTGAAAGACTTCTGCATCTGACAAAGACTGGTGGGGGGTGGGGAGGGGGGGTCGAGGCCTGCTGGTCTCCCTGTTGGATGAGGGGAATTCACTTAGGGAATCCAAGACCACCTGCCCTAGAACCTGGAGCACTAGCACCTGCCGACTTGTCAAGATCAGTATGCCCTGTGATGAAGAGGAGAGTGTTTGAGGCAGTGAGGTCAGTGTGGAGCCCTTATTACTCACTTAAAGAGAAGGACTAATTAGCAACTTGTTAAAAGAAAAGGGCCACACTACTTGCCCTAAATATGTAGATTACTCTAGTAAAGGGCAAAAAACAGAGAGGGAAAATAACCATATTTTATAATACTGCCCTCACACACTTTGCAGTGGCATGCTTCATCATAGGGCCACTACAGACATCCAGGAGCAGACCAACACGTTTGGACGGAGCGCAATTTTTTAGAAAGTCAAGTGGTGAGGGAGAGAAGGAAGAAAGTAAAAAGAACAAAATGCTAGGGACAGATTTTTCCTCGAGAAGGGATCGCAAGGTAAGGAAAGAAAGAAGGATAAAATCGGCTAAGGAGACATCATGGATTACCTTTATTCTTAAGTCTACTTGGCAGGATTAAAAATGAATTTGGGATCGAAAAGGGGTAAAATGCCCCTATATCCCAACTGTTTTAGTCATAAGTTCTTTCTTGAATTTTAGTAGAAGCAGTTCTGATGTTAATAGGGATGTAATAATAGATCGAGATGGCCAGCCTTCAAACTTTCTCTTTCTTGCATGTCTCTGTTTCCTGCTACGTGATGTCCTGGCTACAGGCCTGAAGCTTTCCATCGCAGGAGGATTAATTTCCCAGCCAGATATGCAGGCTTTCCATTTCAGGTGAGTTCTAAATGAGTCGGCTGGCCTTGAAGATGATGCATGTTGTTATATCTAAGGTTTTTACCTTACTCCTTCCTATGACACAACACATGTTTGAATGGTAGAGCTAGTATATTTCCTATAACATTCAGAAGAATTTCAGCCATTTCATCAGACAAGCAGAAGTGTGCAGGATACTTTCACGAGGCCAATGTGGTGTTGGGTGAATGTCAAGCAATGTGTTGCCTCCATCCATGTGAGACAATCCGAAAGCTTGGACTGTTCCTCTGAAGCAGGCTTCAGGGAAGAAAGGTCTAATTTCTTTCAGGAAGGACACTGGATATCAAGATGGTTTGGTTTTTCTGGCTACGAGGCTTTAGAGAAGCCTTGTCCAGGGCGCATCCAAGTTTTGCAAAGAATGTCAGCGTGAGCGTCAGAGGGTAAGCTTTCGAGACTGTCATTGTTTAGTGATGTTGGTTTAAGATAGGAATTCTGTCCTTATTGTTTTCAGATTTAGGTAAGAGCTTGACATCCAAATACTATGCTATCATGGAATGATTTGAGTTGTTGGCTATCATGAGCTGCTTTGATTTTCAGGCAGAGTTGTGAACTATCAGCATATTGGCAGATATGTATAGTCTTGACTCGAGTCTTGGTTCGCATACCACTATTTTTGTATATGGTTTGGTCTCCCCCTGGTGACCACTGTGTATTTGTACTACTTACTGGTTTTTCGTGCAAAGAACTGTGTGCATTGTGTATATCTCCGGGTAGGAGATATCTGCATTTGTTAGTGAGTTTCTTAATAGAAATGCGTATTTCTTTATAAATACACTGTGTGGTTCTTTTTCACTTAATCTATACCAATAAGATTATGTTCTGGTAAAACAAGCTAAGCTTCTTTACACTCCTTCTGGACTAAGTCTGAAGGTTGCTCTCCACAGCTACCACTTGGAGAGCTTTCTAAGTTTGTCTAAGACCACTAAAATCCCCATAGGGATTGTCTGGATTAGTGCAGGGTGCCCACTTACATAAGTGTGCACCATATACTAAGCCAGCTTCTGACACATACATACAAGATAAGTGACTACTCAGCCTCATCCTGGTTCATGAAATACCTTTGTGCAGTTCAAGTCCATTGCCATTGAAAGAGAGTTTTATTAAGAAAATGCAAAAATAAAATAGTTAAAACCATATGTGATATGCTAACGTGACACTTTACATTGAACTGGCTTTACCAAATGTGCTAAGACGTGCATAACATTTTTTTAAATGTAAACTTACCCTGACATGTCTTTAACCCCTTGCGTGCTCATGAGCCACGGGCGCCGTGTGCTCATGACGGAGTGGTTCCGTCATGCTGCGGACGTTGGCGGCCGCTCCGCCCACGCGGCGCTAATTCCCCGCCTGTGCGGGCGATTAGCGCAAGTGCGTGGAGTCATGACGGAACCACGCCGTCATGAGCACAGCTCGCCCGTGACTCATGACGGCGTGGTTCCGTCATGAGCATGGCGGCGCCCCAAACCCCCAAACGCCCCCAGCGCTGCGGCGGAATTCGCGCTGCAGCGAAGGGGTTAATGAAGTCTTCACATAACATTGCTGAATGTTTCTGATTAATAACGTTTGAAGATATTTGCTAAGGAAGCTTTATTGTTGCATAAAAACTTTCACACAAAATACAATGCATGAATAGATGTGTAGACCCTTTAAACATATATTTCTTGTTTTGTAATGAAAAGATGTGGTGTTGAATAACATCCAATTGCAGCTGATGTTTATATTTTACTTAACTCTAATTGGGGAGTTGGGGGAATCTCCCAACCTCTTGGAGCACCACAACCTTAACCGCATTTAGCTAGATATTGTGTGGGGATCATCAAGTTAGCACCAGACCCCTATTCGATCACCCGTCACGAGACTTGCTCATTTGTTTGTTTATTTCATAATTCAAATCTTGATTTTGTATTGCAGTTCATAGACAACACATACTTTTCTCGAAGAAAGGCCATGCTGCTTTTGGCGCGTCTCCAAGTGGAAGCCTAGGTCTCCTCAGAGAAACTTTTTGATGTCAAACTGCATAACGTAGCTCTGCCTTGGCTGACATGATTGAGGTTTTTCTTTTCCCAGGATATCAATCAAGTTTTCTACAAAGACCCTGTCATTAATGGAGAATACTGCAGCACTCCCTTCTCCTTGTTATATAAATGACCCTTTCAAGATGGAGGGCCTACGTTGAGACTGCCCCATGACTGCAGGGCCTCTTCCACAAGTGTGGGGGCCCCGTTGTGAATCAGATCCTCAGCGAGCAGGAATTCAAGTCAGCGTAGGAGCATAACGTCATTCGACTTGTATTGAATACCATTGCCACAGCCGTGAGCTGAATCCAGTCCTAAACATCAACATCAGTCCCTTCAAAGTGTTCTCGTTGATTCAGTGAGAGGTCCCAAGGAAGGGAATGTGGCACATCTCAAGAAGGAAATGAGCCTGATAACCGAATAATAAAGAGTAGGGCTGTCGGACCCAGGCTAACCTTTTGATGCACATATCGCTATGGCTGACATCCAGATATGAACTCTAGTCACTCCCATAATCTGTGTTGTGGGACTATCAGCTTTTGAGACACTACTGCTGTGACAGACTGCATTTGAAGAGGGAGCATAGGTGTGGATACTTCAGCAGTAGCAGAACCCCAACGTAAAACTTGAAAGACTCAGATACTAAATCATATTAGGTGTCTTGAACTACAAGAAGGAGAGTTTGAGACCCCAGAAATTGTAATCTGCCTAGCAGCCAGACAGGCTGTGTGCAGTGAAGCCCTGAAAGACTTCTGCATCTGACAAAGACTGGTGGGGGGTGGGGAGGGGGGGTCGAGGCCTGCTGGTCTCCCTGTTGGATGAGGGGAATTCACTTAGGGAATCCAAGACCACCTGCCCTAGAACCTGGA
The DNA here is from genome assembly GCF_964204655.1 of Triturus cristatus. NCBI lineage: Eukaryota > Metazoa > Chordata > Amphibia > Caudata > Salamandridae > Triturus > Triturus cristatus. Next base: position 724,123,944 of record NC_140591.1, read on the forward strand.
GCACTAGCACCTGCCGACTTGTCAAGATCAGTATGCCCTGTGATGAAGAGGAGAGTGTTTGAGGCAGTGAGGTCAGTGTGGAGCCCTTATTACTCACTTAAAGAGAAGGACTAATTAGCAACTTGTTAAAAGAAAAGGGCCACACTACTTGCCCTAAATATGTAGATTACTCTAGTAAAGGGCAAAAAACAGAGAGGGAAAATAACCATATTTTATAATACTGCCCTCACACACTTTGCAGTGGCATGCTTCATCATAGGGCCACTACAGACATCCAGGAGCAGACCAACACGTTTGGACGGAGCGCAATTTTTTAGAAAGTCAAGTGGTGAGGGAGAGAAGGAAGAAAGTAAAAAGAACAAAATGCTAGGGACAGATTTTTCCTCGAGAAGGGATCGCAAGGTAAGGAAAGAAAAAAGGATAAAATTGTGTAAGGAGACATCATGGATTACCTTTATTCTTGAGTCTCCTTGGCAGGATTAAAAATGAATTTGGGATCGAAAAGGGGTAAAATGCCCCTATATCCCAACTGTATTAGTCATAAGTTCTTTCTTGAATTTTAGTAGAAGCAGTTCTGATGTTAATAGGGATGTAGTTCTAGATCGAGGTGGCCAGCCTTCAAACTTTCTCTTTCTTGCATGTCTCTGTTTCCTGCTAGGTGATGTCCTGGCTACAGGCCTGAATCTTTCCATCGCAGGAGGATTAATTTCCCATCCAGATATGCAGGCTTTCCATTTCAGGTGGTGTTCTAAATGAGTTGGCTGGCCTTGAAGATGATGCATGTTGTTATATCTAAGGTTTTTACCTTACTCCTTCCTATGACACAACACATGTTTGAATAGTAGAGCTAGTATATTTCCTATAACATTCAGAAGAATTTCAGCCATTTCATCAGACAAGCAGAAGTGTGCAGGATACTTTCACGAGGCCAATGTGGTGTTGGGTGAATGTCAAGCAATGTGTTGCCTCCATCCATGTGAGACAATCCGAAAGCTTGGACTGTTCCTCTGAAGCAGGCTTCAGGGAAGAAAGGTCTAATTTCTTTCAGGAAGGACACTGGGTATCAAGATGGTTTGGTTTTTCTGGCTACGAGGCTTTAGAGAAGCCTTGTCCAGGGTGCATCCAAGTTTTGCAAAGAATGTCAGCATGAGGGTCAGAGGGTAAGCTATCGAGACTGTCATTGTTTATTGTTGTTGGTTTAAGATATTAATTCTGTCCCTATTGTTTTCAGATTTAGGTGACATCCAACTACTATGCTATCAAGGAATGATTTGAGTTGTTGGCTATCATGAGCTGTTTTGATTTTCAGGCAGAGTTGTGAACTCTCAGCATATTGGCAGATCTATATAGTCTTGACTTGAGTCTTGGTTTGCATACCACTATTTTTGTATATGGTTTGGCCTCCCCCTGTTGACCACTGTGTATTTATACCACTTACTGGTTTTTCGTGCAAAGAACTGTGTGCATTGTGTATATCTCCGAGTAGGAGATATCTGTATTTGTTAGTGAGTTTCTTATAAGAAATGCTTACTTTTTTATAAATACACTGTGTGGTTCTTTTTCACTTAATCTATACCAATAAGATTATGTTCTGGTAAAACAAGCTAAGCTTCTTTACACTCCTTCTGGACTGAGTCTGAAGGTTGCTCTCCACAGCTACCACTTAGAGAGCTTTCTAAGTTTGTCTAAGACCACTAAAATCCCCATAGGGATTGTCTGGATTAGTGCAGGGTGCCCACTTACATAGGTGTGCACCATATACTAAGCCAGCTTCTGACACATACATACAAGGTAAGGGACTACTCAGCCTCATCCTGGTTCATGAAATACCTTTGTGCAGTTCAAGTCCATTGCCATTGAATGAGAGTTTTATTAAGAAAATGCAAAAATAAAAAAGTTAAAACCATATGTGATATGCTAACGTGACACTTTACATTGAACTGGCTTAACCAAATGTTCTAAGACGTGCATAACATTTTTTTAAATGTGAACTTACCCTGACATGTCTTTAATGAAGTCTTCACATAACATTGCTGAATGTTTCTGATTAATAACGTTTGAAGATATTTGCTAAGGAAGCTTTATTGTTGCATAAAAACTTTCACACAAAATACAATGCATGAATAGATGTGTAGACCCTTTAAACATATGTTTCTTGTTTTGTAATGAAAAGATGTGGTGTTGAATAACATCCAATTGCAGCTGATGTTTATATTTTACTTAAGTCTAATGTTTAGTTAACATACAATTAATTTTATTAGCAGGTTAAGAATGTAATCAAGCTCATGGGGAAAAGGAGGTTTGTAAATCAAAAAGCCTCATATGTAGACACTCTTATAATAATGGGTCACATTTCATGATGACAGTCTGTAGCCCATTGTACCCAACGTGAGAAAGGGAGCGGAAAGTCTATTCACAGAAGAATACCGAAGCTGATTGAAAGACAGTAGAAAAAGATACAACAAGCCCTGCAACATTCCTTTACGACTGCTATATATTAGTGTGTGGTTCTAAAGTATGTAAATGCCTTTTTCCAAGACCCTTGCTCCATATACGCTTCCCATTCCCTCAGCTGAAAGCTTAAGGCTGAACACTGATTTGCCACCCTTTTCAGAATTTGTTGCTGAATGCAGTTTGCTACTGCAGGATTATTTTGCTTTATTTGTTTGAGATTTTACTGAGTTTCATGTACCTCTCTTTATGGGAAGTTCTGAAAATACTGATTGGTTGAATTTGAGCTTTATGCTCCATCTCACTCTTCCTCTCGAAATATTGAACTCTTTATTGGTTCCTGCTAACACCATTTTTTGCCCCATTCTTGAAATAGGGATTCTTTCCTTTATGCATTGTTTTTTTTTTATTGATTCTAACCATATTTTTATTATCAATTCTGTTAATTGACTGATAATTGAACTAACTGAAGAAAATTAAACCCTTAAAACTCACATCTCTCATTATTCACTGAACTGAAGAAAGTTATTGTGATTTATAATTTATTTGATGTTTAGTTTCTGATCTTCTCATATATGATAGCAAAGTTCTGTTGCATAGAGAAAAGGGAACATGCCCCACCCTGTTTGAGTTGGATAGTGATGTTAAACCATTTTATTTAATTTTGATGCCTGTTCCAGCACCATGATGAGTCATTCAGGCGATATCAGTGTGTGAAGGAGACCCAAGATTCAAGAAACTTTGGTGTTAAGTGTGAAAGTGATGAAATTGGGGAATCATGTGTGAAGTCATTTTCATGTAGGGCATTTGCTGGAATTTCCCACATGTCGGCATTATATAGAGCTCCATTAATCAGGTAGAATAATAAAATGTTTTATGTTAAAGAATATTCTTAAGATACAACTCGTAGGGCCTTGCACTCTGAATCATTGAGCATTTGTCACCACCTAAATGTCATGTATGCTGTGGGGTAGGCTGGCACTTACCATCAAGGAGATTTTGCAATGGTGTTATACCTCAACCTTTCCCAGCAGGTCAGCAACTCTGAAAGAGGGAGACTAGAGGGCTGTTCCAGGAGGTGTGCCATGTGCTGCTCAATGGGAGTTTGGGTAAAATATAGGTCCTAATAAACAATTTGGGGAATAAAATGGAGTGAGCACTAATTCAATAGAGCATGAATTCAATAAATTAAGTATCAAATTGCACAAGGATTGACCTATACATTTAGCAAGATTTATTCATTACCAAGAGGAAAATTGAATTTACTTGAACTGTATTTTTACACATAAGTTGTAGTATGACATCAGCAGCCTTTGCAAGTGCATGGTGGAATCTGTACAATCTTATAGCATTAATTTGCTAGGTGTTGTGCGTCAGGACACCAAATACTTTACCGTACACAGCTGAATTATAGTAGGATTTGAAACAAGCAAAGAGGACTACAATGAGTTGTGAACCTTCATTAGCCATAGAGCATCCCCTACACCTCACTTTTGGAGCATAAGTGTATGTTTACTCACATGTGCATTTACTATGGTGCAATACCCTACCACTTATAAGAGCGCCACAACCTGAGACATAACCTCAGCCTAGCGCCTTATATCTTTTGTTTTTACTTAGGGTAGGAGACCCTTTGATTAAAGTTGTTGTCGCAGGTACTCCCAACCCTATTTTACATTCATTCCAAATACTCAAATACACATTTATCTACACACACCAGGCCCCTCACCCCCACTTCACCAAACGGCTGTTGGAAAAAGATCTCCGTTAAAGTGCCCCTACTATAGGGAGCCCGTCGGGTATTACACCGCCGACCCGATGAGGAGGAGCCCGATGATGAAGCATGACACCCGACAGGGTGTGTGAGGGCATTATGATCCAATAAAATGGATTCCCAACCTTGAACTACTCTGGTCAGGTTGGTTTATATTCCCTATATCTGACTCTCATTTCAGAGGAACAGCAGAACTCTTTTGTTGAGAAGGCATACAAACTACAACACAAAGTAAAATATAGTGTGAGCCAATGCAGAAAAAATGCCAAAATCAGGCAGCGGATTCTGACTCAACAATCACTGTCCTCCACCCATTCAGGTGTAATGTTTGGTCAGAAACAACTGTACAACCAACCACAGGGCATTTCATCTTGTCTCATTTGCCTCGAACTAGAATGCAGAAATTGTCAACTCAAATAGATCTTGCATTCTCAGAAATGCCTACAACATGGTAGCACGTCTTTCCCTATCCCAGAGGCAGAACTAAATACTCGATTGCTTTGTCCCACTGCCCAATTCTGACCCCACTCCTGTCCTTCTGGAGAGGTAGGAAGCCATATCTCTCCAAAAGATCATCAGCTATCAGCTTAATTGGAGCTAATGTTTCCATACCTCAAGCCTGTCCCAGCTCTGTGGGGCTCACAGGGATCTCTGCACAGGGAGCACATGCTGGATTCCAGGCCTGTCCGTCTCCCACATCTAGAACAATTTCTGCTCGTTATTGAGTGCGATTATTTTCCTGCAAAAAAATAGGTTTTGTGCACTTTGGAAAATGTTTAATTTTGCTGCCATTTTCATTTAAAGGGTGTTTAAGTAAAGCCCGACAAAGTTTCCAGTCCTACTATAAGTAAACATGCATTTGATTTATTTAAAAAAACCGCAGGATTACGTCCTAAACACATCATAATAAGCAAAAATAAATGAGAGTCAATATTTATTTTTTAGAAGAGTGAAAATGAAATAATTTTGAACTTTTATTATTTCCCCTGGATAAAACCTGTGGATTGCTCTTTGTCTCACGTCCGGAGTTGATCCTTTGCGATTATTATTTTGCTAATATCTGCCTTCATGGCACCTCCATGCTGAAGGTGTTAACTTACATTTTTTTTAAAACAGTAACATATCAGAATCAGTAACAGGATTTCAAAGGTGCAGGGCATACAGAGGCGGGGGTTCAGACAAGAGGAAAGAGGGTGTTGCAGACAAAGGTGCTCATCTTTCTGTTTTTTATATTAAAATGCTGGAGGGTGCGTTACTAAATAAATGATTACTGCATCTGTGATATAATATTACTGCATCATGTCACAGGAGAATTTTCACATTATTGCTAGCAAGTTTGTGATAATTGCACGATCAACAAATTTACAAAAGCAATTACTATCAGCCTCGTTGCTGTTGTCCTAATTATTTCACACAGAATGCTAAATTAGGAGGCAGTTGCTAAATATTGTTAGGCTTATCATAAGCTGCTTCCAGCAAGTCCTTATATACAGCCCACAGAATTGCAGATGGTCGGCAAATAGGAAAACTACCTTTTCCTAACAGCCAGTATCTACTGTGGGTGCCTGCGAATTTATACAATATGATTGTTCATTTGCAGCTGAGAAGACATTAAAGAAAAAAAATACTTTGTAAGAGAAATCTCATATTAGAATGAAACCCTAACATTTACTGCGCACTCCGCAATTAGACTAAATTGTCTATACACATTGATAGCGGGTCTCACAGCATCATTACCTAATTCATCAGAGTGGATTTGTTTCGACATAGATGGCAAAAAGGAAGAATGAACAGGAGGGATCTGGCAGCACAGAGATGAGTCTAAATGCACATTTAGAGTGATTGGAGAATGATGCAGTACTTTGGACCTTCTCTTGCATATGATTGGCTCCCTTATCAACATCATCCAGTGACTGTGTTTCTGTAAAGTTTAAATATGTTTTATATATATATATATATATATATATATCAGTCAACCTTTCCTCGAACGATCCGCTCAATCCTGGATCAAGAAGGGGACGGACTCCAATAAGTTGTACCCAATTTACTTTATTTTTTGTTTGTGCGCTCTGCCGCCATGACGCGTTTCGGGCTCAGCAGCCCTTGATCACATGTATATATATATATATATATACCAAGGTGTATTGAAGTATGAGTGGGTGTATGAGTGTCTGAATAGATGATTTAGTAGGTGCGTGACTGACTGCATAAGTGAGTGATTAAACGTGTCTTACTGAACGCATGGGTTAGTGAGTAAACTGTATAAATGTCTCTTGCCTCTTTCTGCACCTCACTTGCTTCTTCTGCTACCCTTTTGCCTGTTTCTGCACCCCTCTTCCCTCTTTGTGCAGCTCTCTTGCCTCTTTCTACACCTCTCTTCCCTCTTTTTGCACCACTCTTGCCTCTTTCTGTACCTCTGTTCCTTCTTTCTTCACCTGTCTTGTCTCTTTCTGCACCCTTCGTGCCTCTTTCAGCACCTCTGTTGCTTCTTTCTGCAGTTCTCTTCCTCTTTCTGCACCCCTCCTGACTTTCTGCACCTCTCTTACCCCTTTCTGTACCCCTCTTGCCTCTTTTTCCACCTCTGTTGGTTCTTTCTGCACCTCTTTTTCTTCGTTCTGTACTTCACTTGCCTCTTTCTGTACCCCTCTTGCCACTTTCTGAACCTCTGTTGGTTCTTCCTGCACCTCTGTTCCAAATTTCTGCATCCCTCTTGCCTTTTACTGCACCCCTCTTCCCTCTTTCTACAACTCTCTTGCCTCAGTCTGCCCACCTGTTCCCTCTTTCTGCACCCCTTTTGCCTGTTTCTGCAACTCTTGCATTTCTGCATTTCTCTTGCCACCTTCTGCACCTCACTTGCCTCTTTTTGCACCTCTGTTGGTTCTTTTGCACCGCTCTTGCTTCTTTCTGCACCTCTCTTGCAAATTTCTGTACCCCTCGTACCTCTTTCTGCACCCCTTTTACCTGTTTTGCACCTCTCTTGCCTCTGTCTGCTCCTCTGTTCCCTCTTTCTGTACCTCTTTTGCCTCTTTGTGCACCCCTCCTCCCATTTTCTGCACCTCTTGCCTCTTTTTGTGCCTCTGTTGGTTCTTTCTGCACTTCTCTTGCCTCTTTCTGCACCTCACTTGCCTCTTTCTGCACTTCTCTTGCTTCTTTCTACACATCTGTTGCTTCTTTCAGCAATTATCTTACCCCTATCTGCAGTTCTCTTCCTTCTTTCTGCACCCCTCTCGCTTCTTTGTGTACCTCTCTTGCCTCTTTGTGTACCTCTCCTACCTTTTTCTGTACCCCTCTTGCCTCTTTTTGCACCTCTGTTGGTTCTTTCTGCACTGGTCGTGCTTCTTTCTGCACCTCACTTGCTTCTTTCTGTACCTCACTTGCCTCTTTCTGCGGCTCTCTTGCTTCTCTCTGCTCTGCTCTTGCTTCTTCATGCACCTCACTTGCCTCTTTCTGCAATTCTCTTGCTTCTTTCTTGACCTCTGTTTCTTCTTTCAGCAATTCTCTTGCCTCTTTCTGTACTTCTCTTCCTTCTGAAGTAATCTAATAGTAATCCCAAGGGCCACACTTACCAGTGGCCCGCAATATCAAGTCAGTAATAAGCAGTTGGCAACGTAGAAGGTTCAAGCGTTTATTGGCCACAACAGAACTCTACATAGAGGAGCCTCATCGAACCTCACCCATCAGGTGCGCCGAGGAAGACTGCTGGCTCCTTGACAGAACCACACTTATATACATTACAGATTCAGCATACAAAGCATTGCAAGTGGAAAAGTACCAGTTAGCCCTAGAGCTCCTGGATGAGCTCATACCGTCTGCACACATAAGGTTACTATCTCTTCGGAGAAAGTCGGTGGGGTGACTCCCTTTCGTCTCGGGCTCAGAGGAATGTCTCTTGATACTCCCTACTGCAGATGTGACCTTGGGCCTCAGTCGTAAATACAATTCACCCTGTCTTTAGGCTGGTACGAGCTAAATTATACAGATGGTGTTCTAAGAGAACCACGTGATCTGGGCACCCCTAGTCATAATCCAAGATGGCCGTAGTGTGGCTTCCCGGCCCTTTCTATCAAACAAGACACAGAAAGGAATGGGCCATCTTATAAAGCAAATCAAGATGTACATAGTAAAAGAGATTACCCAAGATACGTCATGCTAACTTTATATACTGGCCCGAATCCCACAGAACGGCCCTTTTTAGCATAATGTAGCTATCCATGGAACTACTCTTTGAAAATTCCTTTGTCTATTTGTATTATGTCATGTATCTCTTTTTGAACTAATTGAGCGTTTACCTTACCAGGGTTCGCTTTACGAGTAGGTATGGCAAGGCGAACCTGTGTGGCACAATAGGAGCAACAAGCGGCCCCACATTGAATGCAGACACAACAAGTGAAAAGGAAACCTCCTATTCCTAGAAGGACCATGAATATTTTCCAACCCCAAGTGGTAAGGAGATCCCAGAACCAGCCTGAAATAGACCAGGTACCGGTCTCCGTATGAATCTCGGATGCCAATCGATGTAACTTCTGTATGGCCAGATGAACTGAGGGGGCGGAGTCAGGTATATATACACAGCAGGAGCTGCCAATCACTCTACATGCTCCTCCGCGATCAGCTAGGATAACGTCTAAAACAAGGCGGTTCTGGAGTGTCACAAGTCTGGTCGCTTGAAGCTCCACTGTGATATTAGTCAGTATTCCAGCAGTGGTATTTACTACCCCTTCTACTACCCTAGACAATCTTCTAATTTCTTTACTGGTCAGAATGGGTCCCCACATGGGCAGAACTCCCTTTATTATATCGACAAAATGTTGGGCAGGGGTATCAGTCTGGTCAGTGGCATCTCCAGCAGCGTTTACTGAGTCTAAACTTCGCCGATTCAGCGAGTGGGATCTATGATAATCAGAAGGCGCTATATAAACAGGAGGGTATAAGAAGGATAAGTAGCATTTACCTGACCATCCTCTGGGAAGCCAAGTGTAAGCATTTTCTCCACACACAAAATATACATTCGGAGGAGTGAGTATAGGTGGGCTGCTAATGGTTTGTAATCTATAAGTATAGTTACATCTACTATAACCAACAAATAAATGGCCAGTACCCTGTATGCAACAGGAGGATGAACTGTTCAATACAGGGACCGGGATAATTCTTTCATTTGACACATTTCGCTCTTGGAAATATCTGAAATACTCGGTAAAGTTGAAGGACACAAAATCTGATACTTCATCCCTTAACCAGGTGTCATTCTCATGTTCAGTATACATATTCATACAAGCGGTAGGATCCAGGGTACCGTCCATACCCTCAGCATTAGGAGTGAATCCCTGGTGTCTTTCTATATAGGCCAGAATCAAATCATAATCCTTTTCTGAAAATTGGTGCCCATCAACAGCATAATGTTCATACATCATTGACAGTAATCTAAACCAGGCTTCACAACTGCCTAAATATGACAACGGCATTGAAATGAACAGATCATGTTTGTGCATTACTGAGGGGAGGAGCCCACATACCCAGCAGTTTGTGGTATTCGTTGAACTATGGGTTTGATGTAACATTTCAATGAAAGCATTATTCACATAGGTCTGACGGTGCCTTTCTTTATGTGGGGCAAATGTCTGAAAATGGTGCTCCTCGGGGACAGGCGTGGTAGCTATCAGGGCATGCACAGGATAGCGGAATTCCAAATAAATGAACATTCCTAGGCATAACATTAAAGAAACAACTATTATGACAATAAAAACAATCTTGGCACGCAAGCTCCAAATAGAAAACATTGGCAAATGTGGATACAGAGGGTGATGTACTATGGGACGCTCTTCTTCAGGGACAAAACGAGCAAAAGGGTACATTCTCACTAAAAGTTCAAATATAATCTCGGGAAAAACAGAAAATCTATAAGCAGTCCAACCTGCCGGAGGGTGCTTCTTTCCTGTGTCCGTTATAGAGCCTCACAGGCAGACTCCTATTGTTCCATGTAACATAAAAAGAAAAATGAACACAAAAACTTCTCGCGTCGGAGTTGCACTTGACACAACTCTTGTAGAAAGGAAAACTCCACCTGGGCCCCCACTAACCAACCAATGTCTCTATCTTCTTTCTGAACAGAGCAATATCAAAAGTTCCAGGCTCTCAACTGGTTCAGTCCAGTGTTTTTACCTATTCCCAGAGACTACTCAGATCTCTCACTTTTATTCTCTAGCCTGAGCCTGGGATCTTTGCTTTTGGCCGGGGCCGCAGGTTATAGCGAGCATGACCCGGTGTTTCAGGATTAATGAAAAGAACAGGCACAGTGGGGTCAGGTAAAGGATTGAGTATGTGACTTTCCCTGTCACCTATTACAACCCCAGGTGCCTGATTACCTTTTGCAGATGTCGCCGAATTCCCGACACCCTCCACTCGCCCATCCGTTTCTCCTTGGGCTTCTGGGGAAGGTGACTCTTCGGTCGGTTTATCGCTTTCGCGCCTCAACACCTCGCTCTGGTCCCGCTGGTCATCCGGCAAAGGAAGCGGAACCTTTTTTAGATGGGAGACGTGGATCCAATGCCGCTTCCCTTCGACCTTCACAGCCGTCCTCGTGGCCAGAAGCACCTGGAAGGGCTTGGTCCAGCGTGGGTCTAGACTCGACTTCCGTTGGTAGTTCCGAACCAGGACCCACTGTCCGGGCTCCACGCCTTGTCCGGGACCCTCCGGCAGAGGCTGCAACACTGCTGCTATCTGTTGGTGAATGGAACGAAGATCTTTAGTTAGAGCATACAGGTAGTCTGCCAGCATGGGGTACTCGATGTCTCTAAGGGATTTTGGTCGTGGCACCCCCCCATACATTAGCAGGCCTACCAAATATCACTTCATACGGTGATATTCCACAGCGGGATTGGGGAGTGGTCCTCACGGATAGCAAAGCCAGGGGTAAGAGATCAGGCCATTTTAGACCTGTGGTGTCCTGCAGCTTAGCCAATTTCAATTTCAGGATCCCATTATATTTTTCCACCAATCCTGCTGATTGGGGGTGGCGAGCCGCATGGAACTTCTGCTGTATTGCCAGACCCTTACAGACATGCTCAACAAGGTCAGCGTTAAAATGTTTCCCATTGTCACTCCAAATCACCCGGGGTACCCCATAGCGAGGAAAGAACTCCTTTACTAGGGCCTTTGCGGTGGCTAGGGCAGTATTTTCCTTGGTAGGGTACGCCTCCACCCACTTACTAAACGTGCAAACCACTACCAAAACATATTTAAGATTGTTAACTCGTTCAAACTGAATGAAATCCATTTGCAACACCTCAAAAGGTAGGGTGGGTGGCGCGAAGTTACCAGTCAAAATGGGGATGCTACCCCCTGGGTTATGCTGTAGACAAATCATGCAATTCTGAACTAGTTGCTTCGCAGTCCTAGGGATGTTGGTATTATACCACACAGGATCCAGTATTGCGCAAATACCTTGAATCCCCACATGTGCGGGACCGTGTGCCATGGACACGACCGCATTCACAAATGCATTCGGCAGCAGCCACCTACATCTTTCTGATAGATCAATCCAGCATCCATTGTCATCCAGCTTTCCTATCTGTTCTTGCCAGTATTTTAGTTCTTCAGGGGTTGCTTCTAATTGCAGTTCTCTTACACTGTCTATAGTATTACTGAATGCCTCTGCTTCTATCATCCCCTTAGATGAACTTGTTACAAACATGGAGGGGGTACTGAATTGGGCAGTCTCTTTAGCGATTCTGTCCGCAAAGGAATTACCCTTCCCTATATCATCAACTACTGCTTTGTGAGCACTGCATTTAATAACAGCTATAGCTTGGGGCAGAGTCAGGGCGGCTAACAACCTCAGGACCAACTGACCATTCTTTATTTTCTGACCGTGGGATGTAAGGAAACCTCTTTCTGCCCACAATCTCCCAAAGCTATGTGCTACGCCAAAAGCATACTGGCTATCGGTGTAGACATTTATCCTCAACCCTTCACCCAACTCACAGGCCCTCAGTAATGCGACTAACTCAGCAGCCTGGGCCGATCGATAAGGTACCTTGGCCGTCTCAACTACAGTTTGTAATGTGGTAATCGCATAAGCAGCGGTCGTGGTGCCATTGGGTAACCGAAAACATGAACCATCAACATACAATTCCCCTTGAGGGTCAGATAAGGGAATATCTGTCAAATCTATCCGCCCCTTCGTTTCTTCTTCTGTCCGAAATATGCAGTCATGTATATCTTGACTGTGATCTTCCGGAGAGAGGGGTAGTAACGTAGCAGGGTTCAGGGTGACACATCGTTTGATAGTGATGTGTGGTGCAAACAGGGTCAATTCGTACCCCGTAAGACGCGCACTAGTTAAGTGCTGAGTCTGTGTCCTGTTCAACAATACGTCCACAGCGTCGGGCACCATCACTGTCAGGTCCGTATTCAGGACGAGCCCTTCCGATTGTCGGATCGCCACCGCAGCCGTGGCTCTCAGACAACTGGGAAGTGCCCTGGCGACATTATCGAATACCGCCGAAAAGTATGCACAAGGTCTTTGCTTACCACCAAATCCTTGTGTTAACACTGAAAGCGAGCAACCGTCCACCTCATGCACGTAGAGTACAAAAGGCTTCCGGTAATCAGGGGTGCCAAGCACAGGGGCAGAACAAAGAGCAGATTTCAGAGAGACAAAAGCATTCTGACATTCAGCTGTCCAAGGTAGAGGTTCATGCACATCTTTAGTCGTTAGATGCAAGAAAGGTTTAGTCAGTAAGGAATAGTTAGGAATCCATTGGCGACAGTAAGAAGTTATGCCAAGCAAAGCGCGGACATCACGTTGCGTGCAAGGAACAGGCATGTTAGATATTGTTAAAATATGATCAGGAGTCAGTCGTCGTCCCTCCTTCGACAGGAGATGACCGAGATAGGTCACCTCCGGTCGACAATATTGAAATTTCGACAATGACACCTTATTACCATGGTTGGCCAAGTGCTGTAATAACGCAGTCGTCGCCATTCGGCAACCATGCTCAGAATCAGAGGCCACGAGAAGATCGTCCACATACTGCACTAGAACGTTGCCAGGTGGCAATGTTAATGTATCCAACAACGTTTTAAGCGCTTGGCTGCAAATGCTAGGACTCTCTGTATAGCCCTGTGGGGCGCGACAAAATCTGAAGCTGCGGCCTCCTAAGGAGAAGCCAAAAAGATAGCGGCTATCTTGATGTATAGGAATACTGAAAAAGGCGTTCTTCAAATCGATGACAGAGAAAAATCTAGCCGTCGGGGGAATCATTGTCAAAATAGTAGTAATGTCAGGCACCACGGGAGATTGGGGTACGACAATCTTATTTATTTCACGCAGGTCAATCACAAAAAGATAAGTGTCCGCATAATCAGGACTCTGATCTATCGGGGCTCGTTTAAGAATAGGAAGAATAGGGCTGTTGCATGTGTTAGAGGCCGTCTCTTCCACCACCCCTGTGCGGATCAAATCGTGAACAATGGACAGTAATGCCCGCTCCCCTGCGGGAGCAATCTTATACTGCGGAACTCTGGGTAATCGGGCATTTTGTTTCAGGGTGATCGAAATGGGCGGTATGCTCAACAACCCTACATCAGTATCTCCGGTAGCCCAGAGACTCTGTGGAATCTTTGCAAGTTCAGGGGGCAGAGGGTCAGTTTTAGAGAAACATTGGGCCGAGGGAGGGAAGGGTTTCCTAATGGTCAAATAAACACCGTCTGGAGAGCAATAAATGCGGGCATACAGCCTCTTCAGGATATCCATCCCTAAGAGATTCTCACCACATTGTGAAGTCAGAAGGAAGGCTGAGTCAATGGAGAACGCCCCAGGTTAAGAGAAAGAGGTTGGGAGATGGGGCTTACCACTGGAGTTCCGGAGAAACCTACAGACACATTATTCTGGCCAGACAGAGCAGCCCCGGGGACCAGGGCATGTGAAACCAAACTATTCATTGCCCCCGTGTCAACTAAAAACTTACCCGGTGCATCCATTAGACGAGCGTGCACATACGGTCCGTTTTGATCGATCGGAATTGACACATGTCCCCCACTCTGTCCTCGGCTCTCCTATGCCTCAGAGTAGCCTGCCGAGTCGTTACTTACACATTCCTCATTATAATACTGCTTCCCTTGACCATGGTCGAAATAATTCTGGCTATGCTCACCTTGCCCAGCACCTTCCTGTCTCGTATATCCACCTCGACGACCACCGACACGGCCTCTCCCTTGGCCCCTCGGAACGCCGGTCTGCGTCTGCAACAATGGACACTGAGCTCGCCAGTGCCCTTCCTGTTTACAGAATGCACACTGATTTATTCCTAAATCTGTTCGTCCTACACTCTGTCCAGGCCCCGCCCCTCGCGGGGCGAAGTTCTGTGTTCCCCGACCCCTACAGCGTCCTCTCTCAACTTGTTATAACAAGACCCTGGTTTTCAAATCTTTCGATCTCTTTTCCGTCTTTTCCTTACTCTCGTTCTCCCGATGTTCATAGTATTGAGCCATACTTAAAATAGTCGAGGGGGTGGATGTAGTCCACGTACTCTCCGCAGCCTGAAGTCGGGCTGATATCTCGGGCGATAGATTAGTTACAAACCGATTAACAAACAAACGTATGCCACCCTCCTTCGATAGATCCTGCCCGCTAAAATCAATAAAAACTCCTTCGAACCTTGTGAAGAAGTCGGACACGCTCTCGTACTTCTACTGCTTGCACGCAGTCAATTTGTCCCAATCTACTTTTCGGGGAGGGATTAGGGAATGCATATAGGTGATTATTTTCTCCGGCAAATCCAATATCTCAGTTCTGGGTTTATCTCCTGGCTTACGATCCCTATCCCAGTCTCTCAATTGATCCCATGTTCCCCCAAACTCAGCCACATGGTCCTGGTCATACACCTGCCGCCATATGTCCACCGGCACCAATAGAGCAAAAAATAGCTTGATGTCAGCCAGTGTCATCACCGCCGAGGAGGCGGCTTCTGTCAGTTCCTTATAGTATGCAGTAGGATTCTTTCTAGGGTCGGGCAATTGGGTTTTCAATGAAAGCACCTCACTACGTTTCCACGGGGTATATACCCATTGCTCCTGAAAACGGGCGTCTACTCTCGGGCGAGTAACTGCCCCATGTACATCTACTATCTCAGTTACTTCTGGATGGTAAATAGGGTGCACCTCACGCATTGGGAACTGTGGCACCCCTACAGGATTAGCTGCGGGCAGGCGCATCCGGTAACTAAATAGAGTATTTACATTCCCATATACCGCTTCTGGACTTAGCTGAGATTTATGTGCCTGGGTGTGAATGTCATACAGTATGGTCGGAGCCTTTTCCCCTTTATAAGCTTGTTCCCACAATGAAACGGCGTTCAGTCATATGGGCCAACGCGTGCTGCTGCATCACCGGTTCGTAATCTTGCATGGTGCTCCATATGTCAGTCAGGGTATAGATAGGTTGCCGCATCCACTGGGATGCCTGGGCTGCAATGACCCCCCTTTCCTCTGTTCCTAAAGCTGATCGAGTGAACAACTTCCTGCCAGCTAATGAATCGGTCGGATGTACTGGAGTTGAGACAGCTGTGAAAGGAGTTGCACTCGCGGAAGAGGAGGTCAGGGCAGAAGGGGAATACATGGCCCCTGGTGACAGCTGGGGGGCTTCAGCTGCTGAGGCCGACAGCAAATTGGGCAATAAGGCCATAATTTCCGAGACAGAAGAGGACAGCCGAGAATGATCAATGACAGGCACGAGGGAGGGGGGCTGAGGCGCCGATGCTACTGAAGTTGCTGTATAGGCAGAGGGCGCCGACATGGGGCCAACGGTCCCTGCTCCAGCCGATACAATAGCGGCCGTTACCTCCGGGTATAACCATTGCGGGACATAAGGGGGCAGTGGCCGCATGTCCAGCAAGTCTTCTATTTCGTCCTCTGCATTGGGTCGGGCCACATAACTTTTATCAACTTTTAATCTAAACTCCCGATTCATACAATCGATTCCTTTCTCTACCCTTGCTCTGTCATAGGCTACAGTTTCTGAGTTACGGTCTGTCCCGCCTTGGCTCTCGGCAACTTCTCCCCCCTCATCCGCCTCTGTTTAGCCTCTTTCTGCCAGGCGTTTAAGGCATCAAACATAGATTGCCTACTGCGCCTGGAGAATAGTTGTTCTTGTAGAAAGGCAACTTTCTTTTCGTCAAATGAACCAGTCTTCGGCCACTGCAACTCTTCATTACCTTTTGTATACTTATGCCACAGGGTGTTGAACAATATGGGGGCAATTCCGTGCTTCACATACATGAAATGGCTAGGACTGCCCTCCGGTGGAGCAGGCTGACTCTCAGCCAAACAAGAGTTGCTAGTTCGGCAACAACAACCAAAACAATTCAATTTACTGAAACACAACATGTTGGTTAGTAATCGACACAGACAACGTATAACAAACTTTACATCACAGATAACATATATGTCGACATTATTCCCTGCAGTTCAATCTATCCAAGCTTGATGCATCCAAACAAACGAACCGAGCCCGTCGACTCCCGTTCGTGGAGAATTATTCAAATAGGATCCACAGAATCACAACAGGCCGTCGTTCAATAGACTGGCAGGAGGCTATCAGACAAGGTGACCACGAACTGAACTACGGACCATCCCATGACCTTCCTGGTTCACCACTGAGACTGTTCTGATGTAGACCGAGCAGTACTTCAGATATGTCTCATGGCTACCCAGTTATAGCCGCAGGCTTTTCCGAGTGCAATCCGGCCGTGTATTACTCACAGGTAACAACTAGGCATCTGATCAGTATCTCAAAATATCACCAAAAGATCCGCGGAGTCTCTACAGTCAGTCCCTACCGGACCACTCTGCAAGACCTCCGTAATTCTCCTGGGGTGCTCACGACCCCTCAAATCAAGTACAGTTAACCGTTCCAAATGCACCGCCTACAGCGCGTGCTTCAAACAAATGCGCCGTTCAACAGCGCGTACTTCAAACAAGCAAATTACTCACCGGGTGCACCCAGGTACGGATGTTCGTTCTCCGCTGCCAACCTCTTACCACCAATACGGTCAGCTCCTGGGTCAAGCCCATAGGACCCCGGTGAAGGGTCACTAGCAGCAGAGGGTATCCCGATCGGGAGCGCGGAGCAGACGTAGACTCCCCTCCGCCCACCCAGCCAAAACACCCTCGATCCTCTCACCCGTTTACGGGGAGGGAAAGACCCTATCACGGGGTCCTTCGTGGTCGCCAACTGAAGTAATCTAATAGTAATCCCAAGGGCCACACTTACCAGTGGCCCGCAATATCAAGTCAGTAATAAGCAGTTGGCAACGTAGAAGGTTCAAGCGTTTATTGGCCACAACAGAACTCTACATAGAGGAGCCTCATCGAACCTCACCCATCAGGTGCGCCGAGGAAGACTGCTGGCTCCTTGACAGAACCACACTTATATACATTACAGATTCAGCATACAAAGCATTGCAAGTGGAAAAGTACCAGTTAGCCCTAGAGCTCCTGGATGAGCTCATACCGTCTGCACACATAAGGTTACTATCTCTTCGGAGAAGGTCGGCAGGGTGACTCCCTTTCGTCTCGGGCTCAGAGGAATGTCTCTTGATACTCCCTACTGCAGATGTGACCTTGGGCCTCAGTCGTAAATACAATTCACCCTGTCTTTAGGCTGGTACGAGCTAAATTATACAGATGGTCTTCTAAGAGAACCACGTGATCTGGGCACCCCTAGTCATAATCCAAGATGGCCGTAGTGTGGCTTCCCGGCCCTTTCTATCAAACAAGACACAGAAAGGAATGGGCCATCTTATAAAGCAAATCAAGATGTACATAGTAAAAGAGATACAACCCAAGATACGTTATGCTAACTTTATATACTGGCCCGAATCCCACACTTCTTTCTGCACCCCTCCTGCCTCTTTCTGTACCTCTGTTGCCTCTTTCTGCACCTCTCTTGCCTCTTTCTGCACTTCACTTGCTTCTTTCTGCACCCCTCTAGCCTGTTTTCGCACCTTTGTTGATTCTTTCTGCACTTCTCTTGCCTCTTTCTGCGCCTCTGACTTAGAGGTAGTTTTAATCCCCCTGCCCTATTATGTACTAGGGCCTTACAGGGGAGGTCATGCCAATCACAGGGGTACCCCAACCCATAGTGTACCCTAGAGTATGTAGGTGTTTTCACTGTATTCTAAGTGTTCTTAGGTCTAGCCATAAACATATTCAAATAGTTATGTGACCTTTCATTACTGATTCTTCAAAGTATACAAGAGCAACAGAGGAACGTCACCCCACTGCTTCAACTGCAAGCTCAATACAAAAAATAAAATGATAACTTTCTGTTATTATCATTTTATTTTTAGGTCGAGCATTCGAGACCTCTTGTATATACTTTAGCATATACTTATTATATACTTATATGTGTATGTACTTTGTGGGCTCTGTAGATCAGCCCTAGGACTTGTCTGCTTCCGCTTAGGGACTTTGTTTTCTGTTCAACTGCCTCTATTTAACTATCTTGATAGAAAACGACCTGCAGATGTCAGTAAAATACCAGTATTGCTTTCTGCTTAGGAACTTTCTTTTTCTTATTTTTCTTGCAATTGCCTCTATTTATCTTTCGTGATAGTAAACAACCAGCATAGAACAGTAAAATACCAGAATCACCTTAGCATTCTCTAGTTTCCAGTCCATAGAAATTGTCTTCCACAAGCACCCGTAGACAATAAAAAAATTTTAAATCTTGTATTTTCAGTGATATGACCACCGAAGGCCCTGATTTTATATTAAAAACAGAGCTTTGGACTATACCATTTACAGCTGAAAGGCAATTATTCTCTCAATGTGTTCCCATACCTGGCATGTCACGCAGTTTGGTGCTTACTTTCCCTCCATGTTAAAGAACAGTAGATGTTTCAGCACCCAGGCTAATGTGCTGCATAGCTAAATACATATAAGGTCCCAAAGGCGAGACCGACTGCATTGCAAATGCTTGTTTATATTGAGCTTGCAGTTGAAGCCAAGTTGTTAGGGCGAGGCTTCCCGCATCGCAGGGAGGAGGAGTGGTGGCTGCCCCTTAAGTACACATGATGGTTTGGCCTGCCCACTCGGGCCAGCCAAACCGTCATGCACACTTTGCATGTTCTCCACAGGCTGTAATTATACAACCTGGGTGGCGAACATGCCCAGCTTCCTAGTCCCTCACTGAGTGCCTGTAGGAGAGTAGGATCTGCCTCTTATGTTGCCCCCACTTTTTTTCTGATGTTAACACTGGTTTCTGGCTATAGTTTGGCTGGGACCCTGCTAATCAGGGCCCCAGCCTCTCTGTTCTCTCTAAACAACATGGAGTGCATATTAGGTGCACTAGTGATTGGATACTGTGGTACCTTATGTGCCCCTAGTATATGGTACCTTAGGTACCAAGGGCATAGGTACTTCACAGGCCTACCAGGGGCTGAAGCGTGTATTATGCCACCCCTGGGAAGCAGACTAAATCTGACACCACAGGCCTGCTCCTGCAGCCTGGGTAAGGTAGTGTTAGCACTCCTCACTGAGATATAGGTACACTATATCTCTACCTGCACACACATATATACCTATCAGTCACCCTTAAGGCAGGCCCTATCAATTCTGAGGGCAGGGTGCTTGGTTTCCATGTGAGGGGGTGCCTCTGCCTGAGCAGGGTCCCTCTGCAGCTCTGAGTCCATTCTCTGGGGCTACCACCGTTGCATTTTACCACCCATGTTGCGGCTGCCCTTTGTCACATCACATTATCAAATACAACATACACCCGTTTTTGTTTTTCCGGCACTTACACCGGCCAGTATCTATCCGTAAACAGAGTCAGTCTGATTGCATCTACTCAATGCCATCTTTTTGCGCTTACACTTCCCTAACTTTTCCACCATCTCTACTCATTGCGCACATAAGTGTAAGCACGATGCGTATTTGTAATTCACCTGCCACGTACTTGTAGGCCTCGACCTCATACGTTTCACATCTCCAATAGAACTCCTTGTGCAGAGCCACCACTGTTGCATCTGGCGGCGATGCTATGCGGCTGCTCTTTGTCACATCACTTTACCAGACATGCTATACATCCGGCGGCCCCTTTCTCACGAATATGCCACCTATTTTACTATTTCCCGTGCAGTGCCCAATGCCTTTATCACCAGACAGGTCCCGATTTTCCTGTTTAATCGATGTCGGTATGCCTACTTCGTCAGACCGTATACGGTCATATTTTTTGCACGCCTACCGGCTGCCCTTCACCGTCTAATAGCGCCCTTATCTTGCCGAAACTACACTGGTTACTCATTACTCCGTGCTTCGGGGCCTGCACACGCCCAACTCTACTGCTTCATCTCCAGATATCGCCTTTAACCTGTTGGACCTATATTCGTCTCTTATTACTTCGCGCTTCGGGCCCAGCACGCGCCTACATTATCCGCGCTTCACGCTCCACTAATCGCATGACCAGTACCTGATACTCTTTTCCACGCCCTCAGAATTGCTGCCCCGCACTCACCATGGCCAGCCGCTGTCTTACAGTACACTCCTAGAGGCAACTTCCCGGACCTATTACCCTTCCTCTGCACACTAATATGTACATGCTTTCTATTCGCGTATCATATACATGGATCTATGTTAACTAAACCTACAAGACATAGCCCTCATCTTCTCCTATCAGGTCACCCCATCGGCGAGCTCTTACACCATCCTGCTAGACCACTGCACATTTGACGAAACAACGCTCATATTATGCTTTTTTCACCAGATTCTGCAGCACTTCAGCCCTTATCAAGGAGGCCTTGGAAGCTGTTATATTTATGCTCACCATAAACCAGACACCACATACTTTTTTGGTATATACTACATTTAATTTTAGCGCACACTTTTAATAGATCAGTTGCTCGTCTTTTTTATGCCAGCCCACCCCAACTAGTCGACAACGTCGTACTCTAACGTGGCACTCTGCATTCAGCAAGCGGGTGGGTAACTATAGGTTGAGGTTTGCATTTTGAGTATATCCAGACTGAACTCTCTAAGTACTATCATAGGAAACTCACAGGTCCCTCCCCCCTTTTTTACAACAAGTTGCAATTGTGAACAAACTGTATGTATTTATGTACCTTTTTCTTTAACATATTTTATAAACAAACTACGTTTTATAAATATTATAAATATACTATGCCTAGAATAAGATACCGAGCACGACTATAGCTTAACCTTCGAACCCCTAAGCTCCCTTAATTACTTAATGTCTATACGTACTCTGTATCCACAACTCTTACCTCAATCCCTTTCCCCTCCCTTTTACTTCTTTCTTTCCCCTTTCCCTCTGATCACTTCCTAAACTCGTACACATCTACCTCACCCTCACTGTTCTCCCTTTTTCCATACTCACTTCTATGTCACCTTAGTCTTGTGTCATGTAATCCATATATACTTGTTAGCGGACACATTCTTATGTATTCTATATTGATACTTACAGCCCTGAAGAAGTTCATTGCTATGAACGAAACGCGTTGGCTGACAACTGTTTACATTTGGATTTTCACAATAAAAGACTGTCTAAAGATAAATCTCAAAAGACTGTGATACTTACTGCAAACAACTTCCTTCATACATTTAAAGGTGGTGCACCACTCCACCCTTGGGCTCAGTATCTCTCTGCATTGCAGTTAGCACCAAACAACGGCTGGTGCCGGAGTAGCTTGTGCACACCAAACCTAATTGACTATCGACCACCATACTAAGGGAACACTATAGGGGAAGTGCGGTCAGTGTGTCCGTCGTTGTTCGCCAATCTGCTTGAATCATTTGGACAGACCAGCACACCTACTTATCCCAGGAAAATTATGCCTAAAGTAATCGACAGAAGAGAAGAGACGGCACAGGACCTTTTCGGCAAGGGGTTTAGTGCGGCAGCCACAGCACCACCCAATGAACAACGCAATACGGGATTACGATCATTATTTGTCAAATTGGAAAAAGTCAAGAAACGAGAACTAGCCTGCTGGTGAGACGGCATGACCCTCCAGCAGTACATGGACAATGACAAAATCCCACGGGGCCTCAGAATTCTCATCTTCCCGACATTTGAGGATCTCAGTGGGAGCCTTTTGGAGGAATGGGAACACAACCTCAAGGGAGCCTCATTCACTATGATGAAAATCTTGGTGAAACATGCAAGTGAAAAAGGCCAGAAACTACAGGCAGAAATAGATGAGATAGAGAAACAGATAGAATCCTTAGACTGTAAAGATCTAGTAGAGAAAAATTATGCTATCCTAACAAAGTAATTGAGGAACACAACAATATCTTCGAGATAAAAAAATTGGTAAGATTTAAAGGGATGACCGTGACTACAGAGACGGTCGGATTTACACATTTGCCGGGAAATATGACAACCCCACCAACAAAGATGATAGAAAGAGAAGTGGAGAAGAAAGCTTGGAGACCAAATCCGTGAGCAGCAGCTCACTGGCCTCAAATGAAAGTACCACCTCCAGTACAATGCAGACCACAATCCCTTTAGAAGAGGGTATTTCCGGCTTCCAGAGGGAACTGGAGAGATTAGGAATAGGCGAGAGACAGCCAAAAAAGAGCACAAAAAGACAAGGAGAGGCGGGAGGACAGGGAGGAAGAACAGAAAAGCACACGATGTCCCTACGCCCCAAAAAGAACAAGTAACAGACAGCACCCCAGAGCAGACTAGTGCTTCCACCACGGGTGGAGCTAGTGGTCCAAGTTCCACACCTGTACAGAACTCAGAGTTACAGATCATCAACTTGTCATCCAGGCCTCTTGACAAACATGAGTGTAATGTATTGAAAATGGGATTAGGCTTTTGTCCCACCCAATATGGGGACCTTGTAAATGTACACATTGATCTGTATAAATTTTTGCGAACATTGAAATTAAAAGATTTTTTCTCCCAGCAACCATCTAGATCTGTCGTGTATGCTGCTCCCACCACCAAAAAAGATCGCACAATTGGGGATATACGGGGAGAACAGACACTCTTGGCAATTGACAATGAGATTACACCTGACATGCAAAATATCCTAGATGAGCTAGATATCCACGAAAACTACAACAGGGACACAGGTCTAAAATGCAAATCTAAGTTCACCCTGAAAGGGGGATGCCATGCCAACATAGACATATTTGGTCATCTTATCACTAAAGAGCTTAGAAAACTCGAACTCCCAGATAAATACACACCCCACCCCATATCAAACTTATCACGAGAAGAAAGAGAAGCACTAAAGAGATTGCAAAATGACCCTAACATTACCATCAGGGAGGCAGACAAGGGGGGTAATGTGGTGGTCATGAACTTGCAGGACTATATGGGAGAAATCTCACGGCAGTTAGACAACCAACAATGCTACGAACCCATCAAACACAATCCCATCTATGCATTACAAACTACCAATAACACCAGACTCACAGAACGGAAGGAGGAATGTCTACTCACTACCGATGAGTATAGATACCTACACGTGGACCATGCTTGGTTCCCGTGTATTTATACTCTCCCTAAGATACACAAAGGGGGCGACTTCCCCCCTGGCAGACCAATCATTTCGGGCATAGGGTCCCCTACTGAGAAACTGTCTGAATTTGTGGACCTAGCGTTACAAAAACATGTCACCAACTTACCTTCTTACTTGCGAGACAGTAAAGACATACTAGCTAAATTAGAATGATTTACATGGTCAGAAGAGCTAAGATTTGTGACCCTAGATGTGGTAGGACTTTACACATGCATACACAAACATTACGGCATGTTGGCCACCCGTCACTACTTAGACACAGAAGGGGCACACCACTATGCCTACAACAACATGCTAATGGACATGATAGATCTCATTCTGAGCAATAATTTCTTCAAGCATGATAACAAATGGTTTCACCAACTACAGGGGACGGCCATGGGTTCTAAATTCGCTCCTTCGAACGCGGGACTCTTCATGGGCTGGTACGAGAAAGAGCATGCCTGGGCCAGAAGTGCCTCCCCCTGGACTAAATACATCATATACTGGGGGAGGTACATTGATGACATAATCTGCCTATGGTCAGGCACAGAACATTCACTACACGAATACCTGCAACACCTCAATGACAATCCATACAATTTCCAACTCACAATGCAACACCACCAAGACCACATGGAATTCTTGGACATCAACTTCTTTGTGAAAGACGGGGTCATTCACAGTTCCCTACACCGCAAACCCACCTCCTGTAACAGCATACTACACGCGGACAGCGCACATGCAAAATCAGTCATCTCCAATATTCCATACGATGAAATGGTGAGGGCAAGACGCACATGCAGCGAAGAGGTGGGATTAAAAAAGAATATCTCAGACATCAAAGAACGCTTTAGAGCAAGGGGCTATGACCAGAAGGAGATAGACAGAGCAGAACAAAGAGTACTTGCCCTACCTTGAGCCGACACACTTGTCAATAAGACTACACAGGAGAAGGGCAAAAAACAGCATCACAACAACAGAATAGCCTTCTTCACAGATTACACAGCACACAGCAATCGGATATTCAAGGCCTTCAGAAAACACTGGCACCTACTGGTTGAAATCCCCTCGCTATGGCCCCTCATGACTGACCACCCCTCACTGATTTTCAGAAGAGGACGCACTTTGAGAAATTCCCTCTGCCCCAGTTATGTTACCACAAGTAGGGCAAGCACACACACTTGGTTGCCACAATCACCTGCAGGTTTCTTTACTTGCACTAACTGTAATGTCGGCTGCCTAGGTCAGAACAAACGCAAGGAATGGAACCACAACTCCTACCACACGCATAAAATCAAACACCACATAACCTGCAACACTCAGTTCGTCATCTATATACTCGAGTGCCCATGCAGCATCATATATGTGGGCAGCACAGTTCGCAACCTTAAGACCAGGATCCATGAACACCGCAGAGCACTCATCAACAATGACGATAGATACCCGATGACTGAACACTACCGCACAACACATACGGGACCCATCACATTCAGTTTCTTCGGTATCGACCACATCCCATTATGCAATCGGGGTGGAAACAGAGAACTCCTACTCCGAAGGACTGAAGCAAAATGGATATGCAGATTAGATGCAGTAAAGCGGGGACACAATTCCGACCATGAGCTCCATTATTTTCTTTGACAAACATGCCTACAGACCACTACCCAGGCTCACAACCAGTTTACTGAGACATTGGCCTTATATACAATCTTCCGGCCACCTGCATCTCATCGCCCTCCTGACACTCTCTTTCACTTTTCTGAAAAACCCCATACCTTGGCCTCGCCAGTATATCCCACTGCCGAGTCCTTTACAAGTGCCAGCTCCACCCCCTATTTTCGCGCCGCTGGCTTATCCCCAAGGAGATGTCACTGACCTTCGCTTAATCGCTCCCCTCCGGCTTACCAGTCATCAATTCTGGATCCATCCATCTTACAAGATTTATTCCTCTCACTGATTAGTTATCGTTTTTGTACTTGGCTACATATTTATTTTCCCCTCATACACATCCTTAACAGAACACTTATATTCTTCTCTTGTATATTCCTCACCTCTACTTAACCGGCTTGCCCCATTATAACTCTTTTCTTTCACCCACGGAGCTGTCGAACCATCAGCACATGCAGGTGCAGATACCGTCATGTACTGTTCGGCATTTATCCTTGTTTCCGCCACGATCATTGTCTACTCCCCATCAACATCCATTAACTATATCTGTACTCTCCTATGGTACTCCTCTTACTTTTATTCTACCTCCTTGCCCATCTCCTATTATTTTCCGCGTTGTTGCACCAACAACAGCACATGTATGTACAGCCAACGTCATCCTTCGTTTTGCTTTCATCCGTGAGTACGCATCACCTGTGCTGACACTGCCACCGTAGTACCGCCAGACAACTCAGAGGATATGGACTCATCCTGTCTATCCCTCAGCTACCAGGATTTCCACCTATCAGGCTGCATCCATCTACGTGCTTGGATGCACGTCTCTCGATTTTCCCCGCGTTTTTTGCAGCGTATTTAAATCACCTCTCCGTCACTTCCCGGATAACTCCATTGATCGGAACCGACGGCTGCGCTTCACTTGCTCACACAGGTACGTCCAACTGACGCTCTGCCTACACGGTAATATGTCATATTTTTCCACACTTTGACTTTCCTCCGCCGATAGATCCTATCGTCTTCTATTACTTTCCTCTCTTTTTCTTCTTTTTTACTCTTATCTTTCATTCTCTCATTGCTTCAACCGCTTTTTATTTCCGGTACTTTCACCGGCCCGTATCTATCCACAAACAGAGACTGTCTGTTTTCCTCTACTCATTGCCCTTTGCTCGTGCTTACACTCTCCTACCTTTTTTACTATCTCTACTCATCGCGCACACATTAGAAGCATGATGCGTATCTGTACTCACATACTACGTATTTGTAGACCTCGACCTCATACGTTTCACTTCTACAATAGAATTCCATGTGCAGGGCTACCACCGTTGCACTTTACCACCCATGTTGCGGCTGCCCTTTGTCACATCACGTTATCAGATACAACATACACCCGGTTTGGTTTTTCCGGCACTTATACCGGCCGGTATCTATCCGTAAACAGAGTCAGTCTGTTTGCATCTACTCAATGCCATCTTTTCGCGTTTACACCTCCCTAACTTTTCCACCATCTCTACTCATCGCGCACATAAGTGCAAGCATGATGCGTATTTGTAATTCACCTGCCACGTACTTGTCGGCCTCGAACTCATACGTTTCACATCTCCAATAGAACTCCTTGTGCAGGGCCACCACCGTTGCATCTGCCGGCGATGCTATGCGGCTGCTCTTTGTCACATCACTTTACCAGACACGCTATACATCCGGCGGCCCCTATCTCACGAATATGCCGCCTATTTTACTATTTCCCGTGCAGTGCCCAATGCCTTTATCACAAGACAGGTCCCGATTTTCCTGTTTAATCGATGTCGGTATACCGACTTCGTCAGACCGTATACGGTCATATTTTTTGCACGCCTTCCGGCCGCCCTTCCCCGTCTAATAGCGCCCTCATCTTGCCGAAACTACACTGGTTACTTATTACTCCGCGCTTCGGGGCCTGCATGCGCCCAACTCTACTGCTTCATTTCCAGATATCGCCTTTAACCTGTTGGACCTATATTCGTCTCTTATTACTTCGCGCTTCGGGCCCAGCACGCGCCTACATTATCCGCGCTTCACGTTCCACTAATCGCATAACCAGTACCTGATACTCTTTTCCACGCCCTCAGAATTGCTGCCCCGCACTCACCATGGCCAGCCACTGTCTTACAGTACACACCTATCGGCAACTTTCTGGACCTATTACCCTTCCTCTGTACACTAATGTGTACATGGTTTCTATTCGCGTATCATATACATGGGTCTATGTTAACTAAACCTACAAGACATAGCCCTCATCTTCTCATATCAGGTCACCCTTATATCCGGATCCAACATCGGCGAGCTCTTACACTATCCTACTATACCACTGCACATTTGACGAAACAACGCTCATATTATGTTTTTTTAATCAGATTCTGCAGCACTTCAGCCCTTATCAAGGAGGCCTTGGAAGCTGCTATATTTACGCTCACCAAAAACCAGACGCCACGTACTTTTTTGGTATGTACTACATTTAATATTAGCGCACACTTTTAATAGATCAGTTGCTCGTCTTTTTTATGCCAGCCCACCCCAACTAGTCGACAACGTTGTACTCTAACGTGGCACTCTGCATTCAGCAAGTGGGTGGGTAACTATAGGTTGAGGTTTGCATTTTGAGTTTATCCAGACTGAACTCTCTAAGTACTATCAAAGGAAACTCACAGGTCCCTTCCCCCTTTTTTACAACAAGTTGCAATTGTGAACAAACTGTATGTATTCATGTACCTTTTTCTTTAACATGTTTTATAAACAAATATACTACGTTTTATAAATATTATAAATATACTATGCCTAGAATAAGATACTGAGCACGACTATAGCTTAACCTTCTAACCCCTAAGCTCCCTTAATTACTTAATAACTATACATACTCTGTATCCACAACTCTTACCTCAATCCCTTTCCCCTCCCTTTTACTTCTTTCTTTCCCCTTTCCTTCTGATCACTTCCCAAACTCGTACACATCTACCTCACCCTCACTGTTCTCTTTTTTTCCATACTCACTTCTATGTCACCTTAGTCTTGTGTCATGTAACCCATATATACTTGTTAGCGGACACATTCTTATGTATTCTATATTGATACTTACAGCCCTGAAGAAGTTCATTGCTATGAACGAAATGCGTTGGCTGACAACTGTTTAGATTATGATTTTCACAATAAAAGACTGTCTAAAGATAAATCTCAAAAGACTGTGATACTTACTGCAAACAACTTCCTTCATACATTTAAAGGTGGTGCACCGCTCCACCCTTGGGCTCACTCCTCACTGAGATATAGGTACACTATATCCCTACACACACATATAGACCTATCAGTCACCCCTAAGGCAGGCCCTATCAATCCTGAGGGCAGGGTGCTTGGTTTCCATGTGAGGGGGTGCCTCTGCCTGACCAGGGCCCCTCTGCAGCTCTGAGTCCATTCTCTGGGGCTGTTTGTGAATGCGGTTAAACCATATACTCTTAAGTGCATTATAACCTCGCGGTAAATGCTAACTCTGGGATGGCAGCATCAAAACATGTTGTGTTTGGTGTCAAACGCATTGGAATCATACCCCTACACCAGTAACTGGTGTGAGAGTATGATCCCACCCTTCTAGAGGGATAGACATGTACCCACTGTGGAAACACGGTAGAATCCTGAAGAGCCCTGGCATCACAAAATGGATGCCACCAGTCACAGCCACTGGGCTGCCCTCCTGCTGCTGACCGAAACTCGCAGTGGAGGAGGCCCAACAATAAGCATCCTGTCACAGGGAGGTGTAACCACCTCCCAGACAGGGTTTAGTGTATTGGGGCTGGGTGGGTGCACTCCTAGAGTGCTTTAAAGTCCTGCACTGGGGGAGCAGTAGGCTCCTCTGTGCATACACCAGTTCAAACCGGCTCAAGGGCTACCTACCCCTGCTCTGGCGCGAAACTGGACAAAGGGAAGTGGGTGTAGCCACCACTCTCCTGACCCTCCCATAGGAGGGGTCATAGAGCTAGTCCCTCCCTTCCTTGTAGTATAAGTTAGGGAACCCTTGCCATTGCAAACTAGATATACCTGGACGACGCTCTGAAGAAGAATCCTGGACCTTCGATGTTCCACTACCGCCGGAATCCGAAGTCCCTGCAGCCCTGGAAGTAGATTTCCTGACTTCTACAAGGCCATTGTGAGTCCCCAGCGATGCTGAGGCAGGTGGACCCCACGAGTGACGAGGAACCGCAATACCTGGGTACCGGGCACTATTTTCAAGTGCAACCCCTTCACTACATTCTACAAATGTATGCATTGGACCACGTGTGGCCCAAGCCTCCAGCAGGATTTCCTCCGAAGATCAGAGGCCTACCTCATTCCGAGTGACCGTGAGCTCCTGGTGAGTGAATCCTCCCGAGGCATCTTCAGGATCCCTTGCTGGCTGGCTTGTGGGTCCCCAGAAACTTTTCTACAGTTTCAAAGGGCTCCCCTGGTTGCTCCAGGCCTGCCCTGACTTACCTTCACTGGGTGAGTCCCTCAGACCTTGCTGGTCTGCACCGCTGACTTTTTATCCTTTACACAAGACTTGCTGTTACCAAGGCTTGTTGGCTCCAATCTGATCACCGACACCGCAGTAAGCTGCAGACTTTGTGGGACACGCTGAATCCAGCTCCTGGTTGTCGTCGATGCCTCCTGGACCTCGTGGCTGAAGAGTCAAGACACCCATGATCACCTGAAATCACCCGACCACTGTGGCCATCCATCTTCCTTGCCCCGGGTCACTGCCAAGTGACTTTGAACACTGTCCCTTCTGCTTTAAGGTCTTCCTTCTTCTGAATCCAGCCTTGTATTCCACCGGACACTTCTCCTGTCTTCACGAGCAGCAAGTCTTCCTTGGCTCCCATTGAAAACGATGCCGCGACCCGACACCAAAAGACACCTATGCACCCGGCTTCCCTGGGTGAGGTAACTTCAGCACTACGGTGCTCCTGTGGGTGTTGGCTCTAGAACTACTTACCCTGTAAGTGACTTGCTTGTAGACTCTCCCGAAGTATCCTTAAACTCTAAATTTCCAATCGCGACTTGCTCCATTGAAGTCAATTGGGATCCGCGGCTGTGTTCTCACACTGCATGCGTCTCCTGTGGGTCCTTTACCTACCTGCCTTGGGTGTATTAGTGAGGCCCCAGCACTTCTGAAGGCCCTGTGCCTTGTCCCTTCTCAAGTCGTTATTCTTAAGTCTCTTTTTTAGTATATGGTCTGGTACGCCCCTAGGGCCCCAGCCATATTTGTGCTTAACTTGTTGTGAAATGTTGATTTGTGTATATGTTCCTGACTTCTAATCTCATAAAGAGATTAGCAGAGAGTTGTTAGTAATAAATACATATATATTTTATATATATACCTGTGTGATGTCCTTTCATTTAGTGATTCAAGAGATTATAAGGTAAAACAAGCTGCTTTACATTTCTCTAAAGACTTAGCCTGAAGGCTGCTCTCCACAGCTACCATTAGGATAGCTTTCTTTAAAAGGTTGTCTTAAACCTATCTACCATAAGAGTCAAATTGTACTGGTGCAAGGTGGCCACTTTAACTAGTGACCAGCATATACCAGGCCAACTTCTCACAGCGTGTGGGATTCCAGCTTGCCATTGTTTTACCAGAAAATCTCTATTTGAACTACTAACTGAAAACCACTATAGGTACTCAAGATACATATAAAGTCAAGCTTAGTATCAATGAGTGCTACTGAACTTAGAACTGTGTGTCAAGGGATAGCACACCCTTTCTACAGCTCAAGGTAGGATCAGTAGGCCACAAACTAGTGTAGGTAGTACAACACTGCACAACACTAGAATGTCCTTAAGGGGTGGAGCCAGTGGGTCCACTCAGCCTCAGTATAAGGACATGACTTTCTTTGACTTGAAAGCTGTGCATGCTGCAAGGCACCTGAAGCTAGCACAGAGTCCCTCCACACTACACCTGATAGATCTGCTGACAGCAGATGATCTTAGATTAGCTCTAGGAGCTAAAAGGTCTGAATCAGGGGGTGGGTCAATTACAGTGTCTGGGTCAGATGATGAAAATCAAGATGACCTGGACTCTGTGGTTGAAGGGCCAGATCCACAAGGATCTGCAAAGGACAGAGGAATTCTCCCTAAGAGAACTGACATAGTGGAGGAAAGGCCTAGGTCCCCTACTAGGGAGTCTGACCACTCCTATCACTCTGGCAGAGGATCTGTCCAACAGAGGAACTCCTACTTTCCTAGAAGGGAGACCTCCTCTGAAAGAATGTACAAACTGCTGCAGTATGAGGATGCACGATTTGCCCTCAAAACCAAGCCGTTGGCATTAGATAGAGAAGAGTTTGAGCTCCAGAGAGCTTCTAGAAGAGAGGGGTTAGAAACCCCTGGTGGCAGCAACAGTGTTCCTAGAGGTAGAGAATATATTCCAGACCATAGGAACCTGAGCAAGGTTGTTCCTCCCTACCAGAGTGGGGATGATATCCATAAATGGATAACTGCTATGGAAAGGGAATGTAGAGTACAACAGGTCCCCCAAAAGCAGTGGGCAGCAATCTTGAGGCTCTCCTTTTCAGATAAAGGTAGAGACAAGCTCCTCACTGTTAGAGAAGAGGATGCTGATGACTATGAAGTCCTGAAGAGTGCACTGATAGATGGGTTTGGCTTAACCACTGAGCAGTACAGGTTGAAGTTCAGAGACACCCAGAAAGCACAGGCTCAGGACTGGACTGACTTTGTAGATTGTGCAACCAAGGCTCTGGAGGGTTGGCTGGTTGGAAGTAGGGTTACTGATTTCAAGGGATTGTATGATCTAATGATGAGAGAACAGATCCTTAATAATTGCCAGAACCAGTTGTTGCATCAGTACCTGGAGGACTCTGCTCTGACCTCTCCCCAAGAATTGGGAAAGAAGGCAGACAAATGGGTCAGGACCAGGGTGAGGCAGAAAACCAAGAACCAAAGTGGTGACACCAAGAAGCAGGATTCTAAGGGCTCTGAGAAAGGTGGGGATAAGTCAAAAGACCAGAAGTCTTCACAAGGGCCCCAAAAATCTGCATCTGGTGGAGATTCACAGTCTTACAAGGGAAAAGCCCAAAAGAAGCCCTGGTGCAAATTCTGTAAATAGAAAGGGCACTGGACTTCTGACTGTAACAAGTCCAAAGACCAAACCACCACCACTCCTGCCCCTAAGGCAACTGTTCCCCCTAGTGCAACTACTGGTGGAGGTGGTACTCAGAATAAGGGTGTAGTAGGATTGACCCTGGGTTCTGAAGTGGACTCTGGCCTAGTCAGAGTTCCCACTCAGGCATTGCTGATTTGTGATGGAGACATTGACATGTCCTTCCTAGTGAGCCCCAGTAATCTGGGCAAATACAAACAGCAGCCTGTAATAAATGGCAAACAGGCTTTGGCATTTAGGGACACAGGTGCTAGTGTCACCATGGTGGCAGAGGATCTTGTGGTCCCTGGACAGATCATCCTGGGCGAAATGTACCAGGTAACCAATGCAAGCAATGTCAGGACCAACCATAGTCTGGAAGTTGTGAATTTCTCCTGGGGAGGGGCAACTGGCCTCAAGAAGGTTGTAGTCAGTGCAGGCCTCCCTGTTGAATGTCTATTGGGCAATGATCTAGAGACTTCAGCCTGGTCTGAAGTAGAGTTATGGACTCATGCTGAGATGTTGGGCATCCCTGCAGAGGTATTGGCTGTGACCAGGTCACAGGCAAAAAGACATAACACTGAACCATCTCTGGTTCCTGAAACTATGGACCAGGTGCTTCCCAAGAAGAGGAGCAGTAGGGTTAAGGCAGTGCCTTCCCCTCTGTCTCAGATCACAGATTCACCTCTTGAGGGAGGAGAAGCAGAACCTGAAGAAGGGACTGCCCCAGAGGGACTTGAGCCTGATCAGGGTGAGTTCTTGGGGGCAGGGGGGGCCTTCTAGGGAAGATCTGAGTAAGGAGCAACAGTGCTGCCCCTCTCTTGAACCCCTCAGACAGCAGGCTGCTGCTGAGGCTGCTGGGAGTGCTAGGGGGTCCCATAAAGTTTATTGGGATGAGGGACTCCTATATTCTGAGGGTAGAGATCCAACCCCTGGAACCACCAGGAGGTTGGTAATACCTCAGAAGTTTAGGGGGTTCCTCTTGACCCTAGCACATCACATCCCTTTAGCAGGTCACTTGGGCCAAAACAAGACCTGGGATAGGCTTGTTCCACATTTTCATTGGCCACATATGTCAGAGGACACCAAGGAGTTTTGTCGCTCCTGTGTCACTAGCCAAGCCAGTGGCACGTCAGGTGGCACAACAAAGGCCCCCCTGATACCACTACCTGTGGTGGGGGTACCCTTTGAAAGGGTAGGGATTGACATTGTTGGTCCCCTTGACCCTCCAACTGCATCTGGGCACAGATTTATCCTGGTGGTAGTGGATAATGCCACCAGATATCCAGAGTCAATTCCCCTGAGGACCACCACAGCCCCTGTGGTGGCAAGAGCCCTCATTGGAGTTTTCTCCAGAGTGGGTTTCCCAAAGGAGGTCATATCTGACAGAGGTACCAACTTCATGTCAGGATATCTAAAAGCAATGTGGAAGGAGTGTGGTGTAACTTATAAATTCACTACTCCCTATCACCCACAATGCAATGGGTTGGTTGAACGCTTCAACAAAACCCTAAAGGGAATGACTAAAGGCCTCCCAGAAAAGCTTTGGCGAAAATGGGACCTTCTTCTTCCCTGCCTTTTGTTTGCTTACAGAGAGGTTCCACAGAAGGGGGTTGGTTACAGCCCATTTGAACTTCTGTTTGGGCACCTTGTAAGAGGCCCAATATGTTTGGTGAAGGAGGGCTGGGAGTTACCTCTCAAACCTCCCAAACAGGATGTGATGGACTATGTACTTGGTCTCCGCTCCAGGATGGCCGAATACATGAAGAACGCAACTAAAAACCAGGAGGCCAGCCAAAAATGACATAAAAATTGGCATGACCAAATGGCTGTGCTGACTGTGTACTAGCCAGGAGAGAAAGTGTGGGTGTTGGAGCCTGTGGCCCCAGCAGCCCTCCAAGACAAGTGGAGTGGCCCCCATACCATTGTTGAGCAAAAGGGAGAAGTCACCTATCTGGTGAATCTTGGAACTCCCAGGAGCCCCTTGAGGATGCTCCATGTCAACAGATTAAAACCATATGTTGACAGGGCTGACATGGGCTTGCTCATGGCCACTGATGAGGAACAGGAGGATGAGAGTGACCCTCTCCCTGACCTGCTCTCACAGAACCCTGAAGATGGGTCAGTAGATGGTGTTGCTTTGGCGAGCAGCCTCACTGACCATCAACAAACTGAATGCAGACAAGTTCAGCAACAGTACAGACATATGTCTAGCCTGACCCCTAGTCAGACTACCTGGTGCACCCATGAGGTGGACACTGGGGACAGTCTGCCTGTCAAGTGTAAAATCTACAGGCAACCTGACCATGTCAGGGACTGTATCAGGACTGAAGTCCAGAAAATGTTGGAATTAGGTGTGATTGAGCCTTCAGATAGCCCTTGGGCTAGCCTAGTAGTCCTAGTACCCAAACCTCATACCCAGGGTGGTAAGAAAGAAATGAGGTTTTGTGTAGACAACAGAGGCCTCGATGCAGTCACCACGACTGATGCCTATCCAATTCCCAGGGCAGATGAACTGATTGATACTTTGGCCTCAGCCAAGTATCTGAGTACATTTGACCTAACAGCTGGCTACTGGCAGATCAGGTTAACTGATGATGCCAAAGCCAAAACCGCATTTTTGACCCCTAGTGGGCACTACCACTTTGTGGGGATGCCCTTTGGATTGAAAAATGCACCAGCCACTTTTCAGAGGTTGGTGAACAAAGTTCTGACAGGGATGGAAACTTATTGCTCAGCTTATCTAGATGATATTGCTGTCTTTAGTTCCTCCTGGCAGGATCACCTGGTCCACCTCAGAAATGTTTTGGAGGCCCTGCAAAAAGCAGGCCTCACTATCAAGGCCACTAAGTGCCAGATAGGGCAGAGTCAGGTTGTGCACCTGGGCCACCTTGTAGGTGGGGGCCAGGTTCAGCCTTTGCAGAGCAAAATCCAAACCATAATGGAATAGGTTGCTCCAACCACACAGACACAGGTGAGAGCCTTTTTAGGCCTGACTGGGTATTATAGGAGGTTTGTAAAGGGATATGGATCAATAGTGACCCCCTTGAATGATCTTACCTCAAAGAAAATGCCAAAAAAGGTTCAGTGGACAGCTAGCTGTCAGAAGGCATTTGAAGACCTAAAGCAGGCCATGTGCACCGCTCCCATCTTACAGAGTCAGACTACACCAAAAAGTTAATTGTCCAAACAGATGCTTCTGAGCTGGGTGTGGGAGCTGCACTGTCTCAACTGAATGATGAAGGTCAAGACCAGCCAGTAGCTTTTATAAGCAGAAGGCTGACCCCTAGAGAGAAACTGTTAGAAATGGGATTTCTGGTTGGCTAGGGCTTGCGCCAAAGCCAGGCAGAAACCACCACTCTAGTCAGGGCTGGGGAGTTCACGCCAAAGATAACCCCTGCTCACCCCCTTGGTAGCTTGGCACGAGCAGTCAGGCTTATCCCGGAGGCAATGTGTAAAACATTTGCGCACGCACACAGCAACAACATCCCAGGCACACTACAAAAGGAACTCCACACAAGGTTATATCAAAAATAGCCTTTGTATTCTCATAACACAGAATAGTAATCACACAATATACACTGTGCCAACTGGCACTGGGCAATATTTACAAGGGATTATTTACACGGGACAGGGCCACATGGACCACTGTCAGAATTAGCACAAATCACCAATTGTAAATGTACAACATATACTAACGGTAACACAAATTATCACTGTAGAGCACAACCAGTAACTACTGGCGCAATAATTACCTCAGTGTCATCACACTAGAATCAGGTATAAAACCTATCCTGCATCCATCACAGGGGCATAAACACATTATGCAATTTCTCATTAGTCTAACGCATTAGACCTAACCACCTAAGTATAACTACACTAGGGGCGTACATCACACAGGAAAGTATAACCTCCCTAACATCAACCTAAACAGGTGAAACAACATCACAATCATAAGACCACATTTGGAGGTATAACACAGGATGCGTAAATCATACTACATGAATTACATTTCCTAGCACCAAAATCACATTAGAAATCTAAACGCATTAGACACTAACATCCTAATCATAAATCACATTTAGGGCCGGGCGCTCTACAAACCTAACGATCCCCCTGGCCAACTGGCCATCCCAAAGAGGGGCTCAAATGCCCTGTGTCCCAAAAGTCAGGGCGCACTGCCTATGCAGCGCAAGTCAAGGGTGCGCACTTTTGCGTAGACCTAAACGGTGCAGCTGCCCACTACTTGCTGGGCAGCTGGGAAAGATGGCCAGCGAAAACAAGCACTGGCACTAAATGTGCATCTCAAGTCCCACTGGGGCTCTCAAAACAATATGGCCCCTACACTGCTCCAGGCACCGACAATGTGCCTCGGGGGAGCTCATCTGGGGCCGCCATCAGGCCCCACCATACACTGGAGCACACGGGCTCTCAGGGAAATGCACCAACAAAAAGAACTTGCCCCCTCTGCTGCCTTTAAACAAATATGGCCCACGTTGGAGCCAGATAGGCTCTAGAAATAACATGTCCCCACACGAGGAACTGGCACCCAGCGTTGGAGCCACATAGGCTCTGTAACAAACATAGCCCACGTTGGAGCGGCCCGCTGCACAAACGGGGCCGCTCTGACCGGGTGCCTCTGCCAGGCACCATTCATGTGAGCCCCACTCACCTGGGCTCTTTGCTGGCGAGGATCTCCGGCACCTGGGGAAGGCCTGCGCGCATCCCTCCTCTCACGGGAGCCCCGCTCGGCCTCTGCTACCTTCCCTCTTTACCCGGGCTCCCTCCTGGGACCCGGGACTTCTCTGCACATCTGGCAGGGCTCTCATCGGCATACGAGAGCCCCGCTCGACACTGCTTCTCTTCCTCGCGTTTCCGGGCGGGCGGGACTTCCTTTAGGGAGGCGGAAGTTCCGCCCCGCCCAGGCATTGCGCTGCCTGACTTCCGCCCGGGCCGCAGCGGTGATTTCTTCTCGGCGGGCACAATGAGGGGTAGGCTCCCTCAAATTCCATATAGACAGCGGGGTGGGCATCCGCCATTTAAGCTAAGATAAGCGGGGTGGGCACCCGATTAAAATCATGAAAATAAGCGGGGCGGGCTCCCGCTCGACAAGGCAAATGCGGGGGAATCCCTACGCTGGGGATTCCCTCTGAGGCGACGTGCAGCCCAGTGCTGCGACGATCCAGCGCTTCTCTCCCACATAAAGCGCTCTTCCAGGCGCTAGGTTGAAAGTCCTTAAAAAGTAATGGAGCAAAAAGCTCCCAGCAAAGAGGTCTTCAGGAATGAAGGGGCAGTGCAGGGCCCAGGGAGGCCAGTCTCCCAGCCATCCTCAGGCCAGGTAGGAGGGTCCAAAAGAAGTCCGCCAGTATCCAGGACATCCAGGGGCTGGGCAGGGCCCAGGGAGGCAAGCCTTCCCCTGGGCCCCAGCAGCAGCACGCCCCTGGTAGATTCAAGTCAGAATACAAGAACATTTTCATGGGGTCACAGCCCCCCTTTTATACACCAAATCCTTTGTCTCCAAAGGAGCAGGGAAGGGGCGAACCAGATGCAACTGGTTCCTGAGCACTTTGTTTTGCTCAGCCCCTCTCCCTATTCACAGGACAGGCCAGGGACATTAGACGCACCACAGGGGGTGGAGCCAGCATTGTGTGGGGAAAGCCCAGCCCTATTCAGGTCCCAGGTGTGCTCCTCCCACCCATCTGGCTGCTGACCTCCCCATTCACCACTGGGTGACTCATCCTGTCTCTGGGGATTCCCTAGCCCATCACATGACCTCAGCCAGCCAATCGCCAGACAAGGCACTCATCTCACACTGCACACAGAAATGCCAACTTCTAGAAGTGGCACTTCCACACTAGGTACATTGATGCCGCACACATCATCGCGCAGCATTTCATCACACGAGTCCGCACATACCAAACTCGCACCTGCACTCCCCACGCATCAGGAACTACCAGGGACACATACATTCCCCCATGCATTTCTATGGGAGGGCAGGCCAACCTCACTACACGCACGCACTTTACCCTGGGACACAGTGGTAAAGTGCGCAGAAGCCAAAAATCACTAACATCAGGTCACCATAAAAAGCAAAAAGTTCAGGGGTGAACCTGCCCGAAGGGCCGAGTCCAACACAACCCCCTTCCAGCCAAAACGCAGGGTAGACCAATCACCACCGTGATGGGCTTCCCTGCTTTGGGCGATAGAACACGGACGCGGGCCCGCACGGCAGGGACACCCTCCGGTTCTACGCCACTCTGAACCAACGTGGTTCCCTCTGAAACAAACTCTCAGGCCCAACTAGGCTACCCCACTGGTACTCCCTAGTTGTCCATGGCCAGGACCAGGCCCTAGGCCACCCAGATACCACTGTTCCTTGCCAAACCACAGAGTGGGGGGTAGTAACCCCTGGCATACAAGCCATTCTCCGCTCTCCCTCTCAGTGTAGTTCCCAACTACCACTGATCCTTCAACCTAGGGTCCGCACCCTCAGGCTGACCAGAGGTCACGGGCAAGAATGCCCCACCCTACCTCTACTTCTGGGGTTCCGCGCCCTCCCAGGGAAGCACCCACCAGAACACCACTCTCCTACCAGTTCAGGACCTCTCTCCATCAACTGGTCTACCACCTGGGATCTGGAGACTCTTGTCTTCGGAAAAACAAAGCACACAGCACAGTTTCTCTTCAAGCGGGGGGACACAGCACACAGCAAGTCCCTTAGTCCTCTAGCTCAGCAGAAACAACAAACTATAGGTTAGCCCCCAGACACACATCAATGGCGGCACTCAGCATCGAAAAACAAGCAACAGGGTCAGTCCTGAGACCCTGGGGAGGCGATGAGACAACCCCGCTGCATGCAGCGGGCGTGTGCGACGAATCCGGTCTGTATGGGGAGTGAGGCGATACTTGTATGGATTCCAAGGCGTAGCTTTTCCTAAGTCTATTTAGCTGTTCTCTTCGGCAGGGATTCCCCCTCGACCACGAAGTTTCCAAGCCTCCCAACCTAGGGTCTAAACCCTCAGGTTGCACCAGGGTCAGAGGCGAGGACGCCCTCCCTCTGCACCCCCTTCCAGAGTTCTGCACCCTCCCACCTAGGAGCGGTACCCCTGGAAGACGAACCGGTCAGGACACTGATTACAGATGCCCTTCCCTCCAGGTCAGGCTGAACCTGAACCTGGCCTCCCCAACCTCGGGGCTTAACCCTTTGGTCAGACAATTGCCCAGCGAACCAGGACTTCCGGGAGAGCACGCATGCCCCCCCCCCTTGAGGGTGACACATAACTAATGGGTCGTGTGACAGTCTGCCTGGCTCGAATCTCGCGACCTCCTGTCCACCTGACAGGGCGCAGAGATACCCCAGGACAGAAGTGGCGTCACCATGGTCACTCATTGGTGGTTCAGCCCTTCTGGCTGGCCCCTGACCCAATGGCTCTTCCACTGGGGACTCTTTCCCCCTTTCACCCCTCAACCAGGACTTCTGCACCCTCCACTTAGGAGCGGTACTGCCCAACACCAGGACCCCTGGAGCTCTGGTTACAGACACTCCACGTCCTCTAGACACTGGAAGATCGTCCTCAAATGACCTACAAGTACAGCCTAGGCCCCCGACCTGGTGCTCCCTTAGGGAACCCTCCAGGCCCTGAGACGGGGTTTCAGGCCACCGTGGGACACACCGTCCCACACTCACTCCATCTCCACTGAGACCGGACGTGAGCCCCTACACCCCTCCCATTCCACTGGGACCTAGCTGGGCTACACTGAACCTCTTCCCCCACACAGGAACAGAAGATACCCAAGCCACTACTTTTTGAATCACTCCCCAATGCCTCTACAAGACCTCTAGCACACAGCCAGAGGTCCACCTTCCATGCAAGCTCCCTATCACCAAAAGAACTCACACTCCTTTGTCCAGTGCAATACATCACTCATCCACACACGCCCCCCCCCCAGACTGGTGGGACAGTTCCTCACTGCCCCTGAATCTTAACCTGCACCCCTCTTACTGAGTACCAGGTACCATACTCTGGGAACGGAATGGGGCTTCCTGCACTGGACACACTTCTGCTGCCACCACTGGATCCCCACCTTACTGGTGAATCCAGACACTCACACTACGCTCAGGGGATAACCACCTTCCTGAGCTAGCTGTTTCTCCTCCACACTCCCTCTCTTCCCTCCTATCTACTCACACCTCTGGGGACAGGAACAGGGATTTGGCACTGGACCCAGCAAGGGACTCCCTATCGATGGGAACCTCCCCACCTACTGGCGTCCCGCCCTGTCATTTTCTCTCTTCTGCCACACAACATAAAGGCGCAGAAAACACCATTTAAAAATGACACTCTTGAGGAGAAAACAAAATCATAAACAATAATCCCCACACATGTGACTATCTAAAATGCAGAGTTTTGTAGTGTAGCCAGCTGTCGCTGTGGTACTGCGCAAACGCAAGTCCTAATCCCACCGCTGATCACCAATGTTAGAAATGGGATTACTGGTTAGCTAGGGCTTGCGCCAAAGCCAGGCAGAAACCACCACTCTAGTCAGGGCTGGGGAGTTACACGCCAAAGATAACCCCTGCTCACCCCCTTGGTAGCTTGGCACGAGCAGTCAGGCTTATCCCGGAGGCAATGTGAAAAGCATTTGCGCACGCACACAGCAACAACATCCCAGGCACACTACAAAAGGAACTCCACACAAGGTTATATCAAAAATAGCCTTTGTATTCTCATAACACATTAGAATAGTAATCACACAATATACACTGTGCCAACTGGCACTGGGCAATATTTACAAGGGATTATTTACACGGGACAGGGCCACATGGACCACTGTCAGAATTAGCACAAATCACCAATTGTAAATGTACAACATATACTAATGGTAACACAAATTATCACTGTAGAGCACAACCAGTAACTACTGGCGCAATAATGACCTCAGCGTCATCACACTAGAATCAGGTATAAAACCTATCCTGCATCCATCACAGGGGCATAAACACATTATGCAGTTTCTCATTAGTCTAACGCATTAGACCTAACCACCTAAGTATAACTACACTAGGGGCGTATATCACACAGGGAAGTATAACCTCCCTAACATCAACCTAAACAGGTGAAACAACCTCACAATCATAAGACCACATTTGGAGGTATAACACAGGGTGCGTAAAACATACTACATGAATTACATTTCCTAGCACCAAAATCACATTAGAAATCTAAACGCATTAGACACTAACATCCTAATCATAAATCACATTTAGGGCCGGGCGCCCTACAAACCTAACGATCCCCCCGGCGAACTGGCCATCCCAAAGAGGGGCTCAAATGCCCTGTGTCCCAAAAGTCAGGGCGCACTGCCTATGCAGCGCAAGTCAAGGGTGCGCACTTTTGCGTAGACCTAAACGTTGCAGCTGCCCACTAGTTGCTGGGAAAGATGGCCAGCGAAAACAAGCACTGGCACTAAACGTGCATCTCAAGTCCCACTGGGGCTCTCAAAACAATATGGCCCCTACACTGCTCCAGGCACCGACAATGTGCCTCGGGGGAGCTCATCTGGGGCCGCCATCAGGCCCCACCATACACTGGAGCACACGGGCTCTCAGGCAAATGCACCAACAAGAAGAACTTGCCCCCTCTGCTGCCTTTAAACAAATATGGCCCACGTTGGAGCCACATAGGCTCTAGAAATAACATGTTCCCACACGAGGAACTGGCACCCAGCTTTGGAGCCACGTAGGCTCTGTAACAAACATAGCCCACGTTGGAGCGGCCCGCTGCAC
This sequence comes from Triturus cristatus, assembly GCF_964204655.1. Classification (NCBI taxonomy): domain Eukaryota; kingdom Metazoa; phylum Chordata; class Amphibia; order Caudata; family Salamandridae; genus Triturus; species Triturus cristatus. The sequence continues at coordinate 724,166,309 of NC_140591.1, forward strand.
AAACGGGGCCGCTCTGACCGGGTGCCTCTGCCAGTCACCATTCACATGAGCCCCACTCACCTGGGCTCTTTGCTGGCGAGGATCTCCGGCACCTGGGGAAGGCCTGCGGGGCTTCCCTCCTCTCACGGGAGCCCCGCTCGGCCTCTGCTACCTTCCCTCTTCACCCGGGCCCCCTCCTGGGACCCGGGACTTCTCTGCACATCCGGCGGGGCTCTCATCGGCATACGAGAGCCCCGCTCGACACTGCTTCTCTTCCTCGCGTCTCTGGGCAGGCGGGACTTCCTTTAGGGATGCGGAAGTTCGCCCCACCCAGGCATCGCGCTGCCTGACTTCCGCCCGGGCCGCTGCGGTGATTTCTTCTCGGTGGGCACAATGAGGGGTAGGCTCCCTCAAATTCCATATAGACAGCGGGGTGGGCACCCGCCATTTAAGCTAAGATAAGCGGGGTGGGCACCAGAATAAAATCATGAAAATAAGCGGGGCGGGCTCCCGCTCGACAAGGCAAATGCGGGGGAATCCCTAAGCTGGGGATTCCCTCTGAGGCGACATGCAGCCCAGTGCTGCGACGATCCAGCGCTTCTCTCCCACATAAAGCACTCTTCCAGGCGCTAGGTTGAAAGTCCTTAAAAAGTAATGGAGCAAAAAGCTCCCAGCAAAGAGGTCTTCAGGAATGAAGGGGCAGTGCAGGGCCCAGGGAGGCCAGTCTCCCAGCCATCCTCAGGCCAGGCAACAGGGTCCAAAAGAAGTCCGCCAGTATCCAGGACATCCAGGGGCTGGGCAGGGCCCAGGGAGGCAAGCCTTCCCCTGGGCCCCAGCAGCAGCACGCCCCTGGTAGATTTAAGTCAGAACACAAGAACATTTTCATGGGGTCACAGCCCCCCTTTTATGCACCAAATCCTTTGTCTCCAAAGGAGCAGGGAAGGGGCGAACCAGATGCAACTGGTTCCTGAGCACTTTGTTGTGCTCAGCCCCTCTCCCTATTCACAGGACAGGCCAGGGACATTAGACGCACCACAGGGGGTGGAACCAGCATTGTGTGGGGAAAGCCCAGCCCTATTCAGGTCCCAGGTGTGCTCCTCCCACCCATCTGGCTGCTGACCTCCCCATTCACCACTGGGTGACTCATCCTGACTCTGGGGTTTCCCTAGCCCATCACATGACCTCAGCCAGCCAATCGCCAGACAAGGCACACAGAAATGCCAACTTCTAGAAGTGGCACTTCCACACTAGGTACATTGATGCCGCACACATCATCGCGCAGCATTTCATCACACGAGTCCGCACATACCAAACTCGCACCTGCACTCCCCACGCATCAGGAACTACCAGGGACACATACATTCCCCCATGCATTCCTATGGGAGGGCAGGCCAACCTCACTACACGCACGCACTTTACCCTGGGACACAGTGGTAAAGTGCGCAGAAGCCAAAAATCACTAACATCAGGTCACCATAAAAAGCAAAAAGTTCAGGGGTGAACATGCCAGAAGGGCCGAGTCCAACAGAAACGTTGGTCAGCTATAGAGAGGGAGGCCTTTGCTGTGGTGTGGGCCCTGAAGAAGCTGAGGCCATAGTTGTTTGGCACTCACTTCATAGTTCAGACTGACCACAAGCCCCTCCTATGGCTCAAACAGATGAAAGGTGAAAACCCAAAACTTTTCAGGTGGTCCATTTCCCTACAGGGGGATGGACTATACAGTGGAACATAGACCTGGGACCCAACATGCCAATGCAGATGGACTCTCAAGGTATTTCCACTTAGAACACGAAGACTCAACTGGTCAAGGTTAGTTTAGTGTCTGTGCGTTTGGGGGAGCGGTTGTGTAGGAGAGTAGGATCTGCCTCTTATGTTGCCCCCACTTTTTTTTCTGATGTTAACACTGGTTTCTGGCTATAGTCGGTCTGCGACCCTGCTAATCAGGGCCCCAGCCTCTCTGTTCTCTCTAAACAACATAGAGTGCATATTAGGTGCACTAGTGATTGGATACTGTGGTACCGTATGAGCCCCTAGTATATGGTACCTTAGGTACCAAGGGCATAGGTACTTCACAGGCCTACCAGGGGCTGAAGCATGTATTATGCCACCCCTGGGAAGCAGCCTAAATCTGACACCACAGGCCTGCTGCTGCAGCCTGGGCGAGGTAGTGTTAGCACTCCTCACTGAGATATAGGTACACTATATCTCTACCTGCACACACATATAGAGCTATCAGTCACTCCTAAGGCAGGCCCTATCAATCCTGAGGGCAGGGTGCTTGGTTTCCATGTGAGGGGGTGCCTCTGCCTGAGCAGGGCCCCTCTGCAGCTCTCAGTGTCCATTCTCTGGGGCTGTTTGTGAATGCAGTTAAACCATGTACTCTTAAGTGCATTATAACCTCGCGGTAAATGCTAACTCTGGGATGGCTGCATCAAAACATGTTGTGTTTGGTGTCAAACGCTTTGGAATCATACCCCCACACCAGTAACAGGTGTGAAAGTATGAAGCCACCCTTCTAGAGGGATAGACATGTACCCACTGTGGAAACACTGTAGAATCCTGAAGAGCCCTGGCATCACAAAATGGATGCCACCAGTCACAGACACTGAGCTGCCCTCCTGCTGCTGACCGAAACTCGCAGTAGAGGAGGCCCAACAATAGGCATCCTGTCACAGGGAGGTGTAACCACCTCCCAGACAGGGTTTAGTGTATTGGGGCTGGGTGGGTGCACTCCTAGAGTGCTTTGAAGTCCCGCACTGGGGGAGCAGTAGGCTCCTCTGTGCATCCACCAGTTCAAACCGGCTCAGGGGCTACCTGCCCCTGCTCTGGCGTGAAACTGGACAAAGGGAAGTGAGTGTAGCCACCCACTCCCCTGACCCTCCCATAGGAGGGGTCATAGAGCTAGTCCCTCCCTTCCTTGTAGTATAAGTTAGGGAACCCTTGCCATTGCAAACTAGATATCCCTGGACGACGCTCTGAAGAAGAATCCTGGACCTTTGACATTCCACTACCTCTGGAAGACGGAAGAATCTCCCTTGGAGTCAAGGAGTGACTCCCCTGCTTGGCGGGCACCCAATCGTGCAATCAACGGTCGCAAACTTTCCCACTCCCGCCGGAGTCCGAAGTCCCTGCAGCCCCGAAAGTAGATTTCTTGACTTCTCCAAGGCCATCGTGAGTCCCCTGCGACGCTGAGGCAAGTGGACCCCACGAGTGACGTGGAACCGCAATACCTGGGTCCGGGCACTATTTTCGAGTGCAACTCCTTCACGACATTGTACGAACTTATGCATTGGACCACATGTGGTCCGAGCCTCCAGCAGGATTTCCTCCGAAGATCAGAGGCCTACCTCATCCCGAGTGACCGTGGGCTCCTGGTGAGTGAATCCTCCCGAGTGAATCCTCTTGAGGCATCTTCGCGATCCCTTGCCGGTTGGCTTGTGAGTCTCCAGAAGACTTTTCTACAGTTTCAAAGGGCTCCCCTGGTTGCTCCAGGCCTGCCCTGTCTTACCCTCGCTGGGTGAGTCCCTCAGACCTTGCTGGTCTGCACCGCTGACTTTTTATCCTTTCCACGAGACTTGCTGTTACCAAGGCTTGTTGGCTCCAGTCTGGTCACCGACACCGCAATAATCTGCAGACTTTGTGGGACACTGTGAATCCAGCTCCTGGTTGTCGTCGACGCCTCCTGGACCTCATGGCTGAAGAGTCAAGACACCCGTGATCACCTGAAATCACCCGACGACTGTGGCCATCTTCCTTGCCCGGGTCACTGCCAAGTGACTTTGAACACTGTCCCTTCTGCTTTCAGGTCTTCCTTCTTCTGAATACAGCCTTGTATTCCACCGGACACTTCTCCTGTCTTCATGAGCAGCAAGTCTTCTTTGGCTCCCATTGAAAACGACGCCGTGACCCGACACCAAAAGACACCTATGCACCCGGCTTCCCTGGGTGAGGTAACTTCAGCACTACGGTGCTCCTGTGGGTGTTGGCTCTAGAACTACTTACCCTGTAAGTGACTTGCTTGTAGACTCTCCCGAAGTATCCTTAAACTCTAAATTTCCAATCGTGACTTGCTCCATTGAAGTCAATTGGGATCCGCGGCTGTGTTCTCACACTGCATGCGTCTCCTGTGGGTCCTTTACTTACCTGCCTTGGGTGGATTAGTGAGGCCCCAGTGCTTCTGAAAGCCCTAGACCTTGTCCCTTCTCAAGTCGTTATTCTTAAGTCTCTTTTTTAGTATATGGTCTGGTACGCCCCTAGGGCCCCAGCCATATTTGTGCTTAACTTGTTGTGAAATGTTGATTTGTGCATATGTTCCTGACTTCTAATCTCATAAAGAGATTAGCAGAGAGTTGTTAGTAATAAATACATATATATTTTATATATATACCTGTGTGGTGTCCTTTCATTTAGTGATTCAAGAGATTATAAGGTAAAACAAGCTGCTTTACATTTCTCTAAAGACTTAGCTGAAGGCTGCTCTCCACAGCTACCACTAGGACAGCTTTCTTTAAAAGGTTGTCTTAAACCTATCTACCATAAAAGTCGAATTGTACTGGTGCAAGGTGGCCACTTTAACTAGTGACCAGCATATACCAGGCCAACTTCTCACAGTGCCGAACCACGTTGGCTAGGGGATTCTGGGAGGCTGTGTGCTTCTGGGAGGCTGGTTGCTTCCTGCTACAGAGAGGACAGAGGCGAGGCGGCAGCCGGCGGTACGCAGCTAGGTGTTTTTTTTATTTTTGTATTCCCCTTTCCGTCCACTCCCCGCCCCACCACCCTCGTTCGGTAGCAGCGGCTACTGCACAAGAGTGGGTCTTAGGTCCAACTAGAAGAATATATATCTGTCACATACTGCTATTGACTGCTTTGTGTATCATTCTGCCTACTGTGGAGTGCTTGCACTGTAATGCACGAGGACTATTTTACTTCTAAAAAGCACACTTAACCATCACACTTTTGTCACCATCAATTATTTTTCTCATACATGCAATACCAGCATCGACACATCACCAAAACCAACACGATTATTATTATTGAATCTTGTATAGCGCGTGGTTACCCTTGGGCATCCCAGCGCTCGTCCAGAGTACACACCAAACCAGCAGAGCACTAAGCAGGGAACAGATGAGTCTTTAAAAGTTTGCGAAATCGCAAGGTGCCAGTTTCGGAGCGAAGGGCATGCGGAAGGGAGTTCCATAATGCTGCCACGTTGACGGAAAATCTTCTACCGCCAGTCCTGGCTTTTTTAACTTTCGCGACTTGCAAGAGATGTTGGTGGTCTGAGCGGAGAGCGCGAGAGGCCCTATAAGGTTGGACCATACTCCACAAGATAGGGGGCCCTTTTCCCTGCAAGATTTTGTGAGCCATGCAGAGTGCTTTAAACTTCACCCTCTCTCTCACAGAGAGCCAGTGGAGCGCCTTCAACGCAGGTCGAGCTGACTGCCGCCTGGGAAGGTCCGTCAAAAGCCTGGCGGCAGCATTTTGCACTTGTTGCAATTTGTTTAGAGTTGATTCTGGAGCCCCCAGAAACAGCGCATTGCTGTAGTCCAGCCGTGAAATGATGAGACCCTGGATTAGTAACCTCCTAGTGGCCATCGGGAGGAGGGGTAGGATCTTCCGGGCTGACCGGAGCAGGCCGAAACACACGCCTGCGGTCTTTTTTGCGTGTGTCTTAAAGGATAGGTCCTGCTCCAGCCAAACCCCCAAGCTCTTAATCTTCTGTTTTGGGGTAGGTGGCGCTCCCAGACAGCTAGGCCAGCTACTAGGGGACAAGGAGGGAGGGGAGTTCCCCAGCATCATCAGTTCGGTTTTTGAACCATTAAGTTTAAGTGCTGAGTTGCACATCCAGGTGAAGACCCTGGCTAAACATGTGTGCAGCAGGTCGGGTTGGTTCGCCGGCTGGGGAAGCCCAACCACCAACTGGCTATCATCCGCATAGCTGATGATCTTGATACCCAGTGGCAGTACCACACTCTCCAGTGGGGCCATATAGATATTAAATAGTGTGGGGCTCAGCGATGAGCCCTGTGGCACACCACACTGGAGGGGAACCGATGTTGACTTCTCGTGGCCTTCCCAGACCTCAAACGTCCGATCTTCTAAGAAGGACGCGAGCCATTTCAGGGCCAACCCGGAGACCCCCACCCCCGACAGCCGCTGGAGTAACACCTGATGGTCTACGGTGTCAAATGCCGCACTAAGGTCCAGGAGGATCACTGCCACCGATCCCCCTGAATCCAAAATGCTCCTGGCATTCTCCACGACTGCCAGCAGGGCAGTGTCCGTCCCCTGGCCAGGGCGAAATCCCATTTGGGAGTCACCCAAGAGAGAGTTGGATTCCAGAAAACCCGAAAGGCGCCTATTCACAAGTTTCTCCGCCACCTTGCTAAGGCCGGGGAGCAGGGAGATAGGCCTAAAATTAGCAAGGTCAGCGGGGTCCAGGCTGGGCTTCTTCAGGAGGGCCTTAACTACCGCTCCTTTCCAGCTGGGAGGCACAACTCCTTGGGTGAAGGATAGGTTCAAAAGGTCCGTCACTGGGCCGCCGATGGTAGAAGCTACCTGCTTCAGGTATTTCATCGGTACCGGATCTCTCGGAGACCCACTCTTCAGGGTCACCAAGACCCCAAGAGCCTCGTCCACAGTGACTGGGCCAAAGGAGTCCAGCTCTGCTGTCCTCACCCCAGGCTGAGATCCAGGGTTGCATTCGGAGGATTGCTCCTGCGCTAACCGAGGGAGGGACGCCAAGATGTTTTCTATCTTAGATTTAAAGAACGTGGCTAATTCTGAGCATTTTTCACGCGGGTTGTCATGAGTGACCGGAGGTTCGGGGGTTTGCAGAAGTTCTCTGATGACCTTAAACGACTCTTTCGAGGAATTAGAAGAGAGTCCTATTCTCTCCTCAAAGAACTAAAATGCCGCTGCCCGGATGGCGGATTTGTATATGTTAAGTGCTGCCCGGTATTCTCTCCGGCTCACTTCGCCCCAGTCCCTCCTCCAGATCCGCTCCTGCCTCTTGCAACCCTTCCTCAAAGCTCTGAGCTCTGGCGTGTACCAGGGAGCTGAGCCCACTCTCTTACCCCTGGTGAGTAGTCTTTTCTTAGGGAGGATAGCATCGAGCGAGTTGGTCAACCAGGTGTTTAAGTTCGAATCAGCGACTAGCGGGTCAGGCCCGGGGGGGGACGTGTCGCCTCCAAGTGTACTGCCCAGGTATCCACTGGGAGCCTAGACCAGGCTCTTTCCACCGTGTATACTCTAGGTGTAGGTACCACTGGGACATCAAACTGCCACAGGGCCGGAACCATAAAATGATCTGTCCAGGGCAGAACCAGCGCGGGCAGTACTTTAAGGCGTTCCGAGTTCGAAAAAATGGGGTCGAGCAAGTGTCCCTTCCCATGCGTTGCACCTGAATTGACCAGCTTAATCTCGAATGCTTTCAGATCACCCTGAAGATCTACTGCCAGAGAGTCAGAGGGGTCATCAAAATGGATGTTAAAGTCACCTAGTGCCACAAAGTTGACTGTGGAAGAGGCAAGAAGCGCGACCGTTTCAAGAAAAGAGTTGAGGAAGTTGCCAATGGTCCCAGGTGGGCGATAGACAAGGAGGCCTGCCAAGGAAGCGGTATGCGACAACCGTAGAGAGAATTGACAGCTCTCACAGTCGCTCATCCCTCCATCCTGGACCTTACAGGTTAACGTATCCCTGTAAAGGATGGCAGTTCCACCTCCCCGCCCTACTGGTCTATCTAGGTGAGATATAAGAAAGCCTGGTGGAAGTGCTCTGACCATATCCGGGCCGGAGCTGGAAGAGATCCAGGTTTCTGTTAAAAACAAGACGTCCAACTTGTGGTCGAGAATGAGGGAATTAATTTCTGTCGCATGACTAGGGAGGGACCGACAGTTCAACAGGGCCATTGACAACAAACAATTGTCTTTGGCCGTTACCAGACCCGTATTACAGGCCCCGCAGGGCAGGAACGGTTGCCCTCCCTCGTGAACATACCTACATGCGGCGAGTTTCGGTGGCCGTCAAAGCATGAGCTCATCCCTCGTGTACCTGATGAAAGCCGGAGATGGCATCCGTGAGTCGGGCAGGGGGACCGGCCCTATGCCCGTCTGGGCCCGGACGGGCACAGACAGGCTGAACTCTGGCGTAACTCCAGCGTCAGTCCGGCGTGACCGCTGCGCGTGACCGCTGCGCGTCAGCATGGCTACCTATAAGCACGCCTAGCGAAATAGAAAGGGGACTAGAGTGCGCGCGAAGGATCACCCACACCCAATATGGCCGCCACGAGTCGGGGGCAAAGGACCCGCAAAGTACGGTGTTTTTCAGGCAATTATAGTGCAGGTTAGATGTCAGCAGTGCGAGTATGCGAGGCCAGACATAAAAACAGGGGATAAGTGTCCAAACACAAACTAAAGTAAAAGACAAAAACGGGTCATTAAAAACACAGAGCTTCCACAAACAAGCGCTGCAAGTATGGCGACACCGCTGGAATAGTAATACCACCACCATTATACCACTGCCCGCAAGTACGATCATTACCAACACTACCACCAAACACCTCCATCTATATGTCCAACAATATGCATACCAATACCACAGCCAGCACCAGCTAAACCATGGTAAATATTACCACCAATATCAACAATAATACCACCAGTACCTCTAATACCACTGCATCACCCAGTAACATACAAATACTCTCCACCCCTGTACCTACGAATGTCACACCACCACCAATACCACCACACCCACCAACACCATACCAGCACCACCATCAATGCCAATACCACCATCACGACTACAACCAATACCCCCACCATCTATACCACTACTAAAATCACCAACAATGCCATAACTGGATTCCCAATATCATCACCAACACAGCTACCAACACCAAAATACGAATACCACCATCACCACTTCCAATATCACCACTACAACCACCAATACCACACTACAATAAATAACAGAATTAATTCAACTACCACCAAATATCATCATACTACCACAGCAATATCATGAACAAGCACTGGCAAAGCCAAACGTCTGACCTAACTGTGCTATCACATGAAAATAAATGTCTGCATGCTTTTGTTTACATGGGCAGACAGAGTAAAATCAGGCCTGTTACTTTGCTGATTCTTGTTCATGTTTGCTTCCTTCCTATGTTCCTGAAGTGATGCGTTGCCCAATACAATGTCCTCTATAAATAAATATGATTTGTGTTACGATAGCCTGCTTAATGTACTCTCAATGAGCCTCATTCACAAAGTCCTGAGTCTGTAAATCGGATATGAGCTCCATTGCATTACTCATACCTTTGCAGATGGTTTAAGAAATTCAGAATGGCTCCATCCAGCCGGTACTCCAAGAAATGATTGTCACTCTGTGAAAGTCATGGCCACATTTAAGAAACCTAGCCAACTCCATCTTGTTTAGATCATGCGCATGAGCACACATCAGGGTTAACATTAGAATTCGTAAAATGGTATTTTGCAGAGATCTACCTTTCCATGCTTTGAAAATTACTATGTATTATGTCCACGGTGTCCTGTTCTCAGACTTCTTGCTGCGTTTCAAGGTCAAATACATGGTGGAAAGAATGTTTCTTTCTCGTTAGTCTTATCAGCTGTACCAGGATGAGCTGTAACGTATTACTAATAAATGCTTATAGTATCTCTGTATGCGCTGTCTGAAAATTTCCTTGACATGTGGTAGCCGAGGCCGGCTTTTGAGGTATTATCAGCTGGAATAAACGCTTCACCGAAAGAATTTCCCAACTAAAAGTGATTATTGAATTGCACTCTTGCAACTAAAATGTTTGCAAAACTTCAATGTGTAGCATTTACTCATGCAGATTTTTCACCATGCGGACCATTCAGCATCTGTAAGTATAAAACAAAAGCTCAATAAAGAAACATTTTCCATACTGGGACTATCCTCTCCTTAATCATCCCTATTTTTCAAGGGGAACAAATGTTAGTGCCATTGTTAGATTCCCTGTGCGTTTTTTTTATCTAATGTTAAATTCTGAATCAATCATCAGTGCGATTTATGTTCACCAGGGGTGTTTTTTTTAATTTCAATAGCTATATATTTTTTTTTACAGCATATGACATATAACATATACTCAGCATCGCTTGTTGTTACACGGCAGCCCATGTTGACTGTGTTAGTTATAGTACAGTTTACCTATTTTGGCTGCCCCCCATCCACTGTCCTCGTATGGATCAAAGTAAGCAAAGGGAGGGACAAGAAAAGGGACCAGAGCAGAGAGAGAGAAAAGATATCGCATGCAGGGAGAATTAGCCTAATCGCTATTGTCTAATGAGGGTTGCTTTCCTGGTGGTTATACCAGGCCTTTTCAGGGCGGGTCATATGGGTCTAGGTACTTGTCCAGGGATGCCCACATTTGCCTGCAGGGCTATCTCCATGGTGGATCACGTAGGGCCACTGTATCCGCTTCTCTGAGATACGTCACCCAGTTGAGCCATCCCTTAAATGTTGCCTTGGAGGTGTCTTTCCATTTATTGAGTACCATTTTGACTCCTGCTGTTAGAAGGAGATCCAGTAGGTCTCTGTCTTGTTGTGAGTCTGCATCTGTCTTAATAAAGGCAGTTACCAGGGTGGCAGGGGTGTTTTAAAAATGAGTTGGAGTAATTATCAAGTTTGTTTCTTGCAGATTTTTTGTCGATGCCCCCAACCTTGCGTCTTTATAGACCAGTGATTTTTAACCTTTTGTCTTCTGTAGACTCCTACAGAATCATTACTGTAAACCTGGGACCCCTACTGAGTCAGTACTGGGAACAAGGGGTCCCGGCCTTAGCAATTTCTATGATTTGAACTTCATAACTATGCACCAAAAAAAAGAAACAAGTTTGGATCAAACACAATCAAAAATGATGAAATATTGTATTGCATTCACACACATAGAAAAAAAGAAATTTTAATTTAAATGGGAAGGTTGGACTTTTCTAATTCGGTTTAATTCCAAAAGACGAAGCAACATGCTAGACTCTAGCATTTCAATTTGCCTTTTTGCTCCTTAAGGATGCGCTCTTCAGACGACATTTCAATTGAGACCACCCATCATAACACTATATTCATTTTTTTGCTTTACTTGTGCTTCTCCCACCAATCAAGCTAAATATGCCAACTTAATTTTTGGGCTCCACTTTCAAATATCTTCACGTTTACAAAATGTTTTAAACTTTCCAATTTTGCTCAATTCATATATATTTTATTAATCTGCAAATATTATTTCACTTTCTAAACAGTCACAGACCCCAGAATAGTCCTGGTCCACGCACACAGGTTAAGAACCACTGTAATAGAGGTTCCAGCTTCAGTCTTCTGTGAGTGGCAGCAGTGTAAATGACATGTAAGGAACAAAGAGATGCCTAAAACCACTCTCGAATCCTCGGGACCCAAAGAAGTCCTGCGGCATGAAAGGAACAAACACAGCTCGTTTTCTTGTGAGAACAAATGGATAAGAAAAATGCGCGCTGTACCACACACACAGACGCCATACTCTGATATCTTTGTACTGCACTTTTTCCTGGACGTGTTGCATTCTTTCAGAACCACGGGACAGACATGAAACGGGGTCTGAGCTCAAGGGGCTGTAGTTCTGCCGTGCTGTCTGTCATGTGTCAGATAATAATAATCCCTACCGAAATGACGTCCACCGGGGGTATTTAAACTCAAAGCTGCAGGGCTGAAGTTTTTTTTTTCTGCCGTTACACTTGCGGGCAGAGAGACTCTGACACACGTATTTTACTCGTTCGCTCCAGTCATCCGCCGTGTGTACTGGGGGTAACCTTTGAAAGCTATAAAGGGCGTTGTTAGGCGTGTTTGTTTATACGGTATTTTGGACTGGATCTAGCGATGGCGCAGCATTGCCTCAGAACGCTGTCCGCGCTCTGGGGGGCGCTGTTCTGGCTGGCAGCCTTTCGGCTCGTCCTCGTGCACGCCCAGTTCCCCCGGGCATGCATGACGGTGGAATCGCTGGTGTCCAAGCAGTGCTGCCCGCCGCTGGGGCCAGAGCCTTCCAACGTGTGCGGTTCTCTGCAGAGCCGGGGCAGGTGCGCGCCGGTACGCGTGGACGAGCGGCCGTGGAGCGGCCCCTACAACCTGCGGAACGTGGACGACCGGGAGAGGTGGCCGGTGAAGTTCTTCAACCAGACCTGCCAGTGTACAGGTAAGAGGCGCGCACATTGCAGCGAGCCGACGACTTCGAGCCTGAGGTACGGCATGCGTTACTTCATTCTGTATGTGTTCAGTGCTTTCAAACTTCCCAGGTCTATGGGAGGAACTCATAAGCGCCCTTATTAAATCAGGACTTCAAGTCCCAGAATGCCATTAATTGGATTGCATAGGCTAATTACTGGACACTTGACAGCCCTGTTATTTTTCACACTCCTATTGCAACGTTGGGGCTCTGAGCGCATGCCTACGTGGGTAGCGCGCTACCAACAAAAGTCGGGTGACGCTAGATATATCTCTCACCCACCCTCCCCATTCAAAAGCCACACAGATGGAGGGAATGTAGAGCAAATCAAACATCCACCCCAGTCAAGAGACGTGGGTTAAATCCATCCTACTTTTGCCTGCCATGCCACCCCAGTTTAGACCCAGCCATATGCAAATCAGTCTTGACCCTGTGCCTCATGGGAACAGTCCAGCCTGAGCTGCCACAGTAGGTCCTCCCTGGACCAGAAACAAGCATCCTCGGACCAGTTTCGGGGCATCACCCCTCCTTCCCCCCCCCCCCCCCCCCCCCCATCAGCCAGGCTAGTTGATTCCAGTGGCACTTAACAAATCGTGACGTAAGTTAGAAACTATGCAGTAGTCCCATGGACAGACGGGTAGCTGGCCAGAAGCCATGTGCCTTCTCTATCCAGTCATAGCATTTTAGCCAAGAACGCGTTTAAAAGCAAGTAGCTTAGTACTTAATATCGTGTGTATTCGAAAATCTAATCATGAAAGTGCTCACGGCGAAGAACGTAGTGTTGGCTGAAGGTGCCGCACGTGACGTGGGGTCACCTGTTAGCTAGCCATTCTAAATGGGGAGTATTTCATCATATCGATTTGCGAAACCTTTATTACGTTTGCAATACTTGGAGTTGGTGTTAGTAATATTTTTTAAACTGTCTGTGCCACAAAGTTAACAGAATCTAAGGGGCATATTATCAAGCCTGGCGATAAAATTATCGCCGCTAAAACGGCGATAATGGGCTTGATAATATGCTCTGTGGAATTCCAATTGAAGCCCATGTTGGATGTCCTTCACATCTAACGGGCTTCAATTGGAATTCCATAGAGCATATTATCAAGCCCATTATCGCCGTTTTAGCGGCAATTTTCTGCCGCTAAAGCGGCGATAATTTTATCGCCCTACTTGATAATATGCCCCTAAATGCGTGACTGGGCCGTCACTTTCGACTGGAATGGCGTCTTCTAAGCTCTCCTCTAGAGTGCTGTAGGCCTCGATGATCGCTTCCGCCCTCCCCCACCAACTTTGAATGAATTCACACCCTCATTTATACTTTATTTCCTTGCGCAAATCACGGAGTGATTATGACGAAGAAATGCTGATAATATAAGCATTTTTCCCGCTGTTGCACTGCAAATTAAATCGTTTTTTAAAAACTTACAGTGGGGAGGATGTTGTGCGGTGAAATACCGGATCTTGTAACCGCACATTATCCACTTCACAACTATTTATGGAGGCTTGACTCAATGTCTTGTGTGTTAGCCAGACATTGCGCCGGCGGCTTATACAGGAAGCCTTACATTTGTGTGTGCCAGCCGCCTTTGATGTTACCCTTAAAACCCCCAAAAGTGATTTTGCCTCTACCTGACATTGGTACAAATTTGGCCAGTAACACAAAACCTCAAGTGTAATTGGCTTAGGCCCTTTTTCCTGTAACATTTTGTTGCCCCCCCCCCAACCTCTCCTTTGCCCAGTATGCCAACCATAGGGGAGACTACCAAAGATTTGTGTGGCTAGGTGCCTCCCTCCACAGTTAGCGCAGTCGTGCCTGAACTTGCATTGCGCTCTTGTGCAGGACCCCTTGTTAAACCACCAGCAAGCCCCATTTCGAGGAAGGTATCCTCTTTCTTGCCACCCACCCCAATAGGGGGATTCCCTCAAAAGGACTTGTACTGTAGTGGAAGACCGCTTGCTTATGTACCAGGGGGGCAGACCACACAGGAGTCATCCACTATATCAATAACTGCTTATCTCCATCTCCCCCCTCTTTGTCCGAATTTGCCGCCAATGTGCAGTAAATTCCTCTTCATAGCGGAACCACCATAATCCATCGGGGCCCTCCACACTATATCCATATATTTGAATTATGTGACGTGACCCCTCTTTCTCCCCCAAATGGCATTGTCCATAAACAGTAGCATAGATCAAAAGGGGAGAAGTCCTGCTAACTTGAGTCCTGCTTTCTATGGTAGTGGGTCTATCACTAGCTCCCATTCTCCTCCTTTGACCCTCCTCTGCCTGAATCCCCCTGTCCGGCAACTTAAAACATCCATAATGTGTGTGTGGGCATCGCTTATCTCTGCATGCACACAACCTAAATCAGGGCGATCCCATCATGGTGTTCTTTGCTAGCTTGTTGTCTTGGTATGTGTGGTAAAGGATTCGGTAGAATCTGAGTATTTGAAACCCAGTTGTACTTGCTGGTGTATAGGCATGGCGGATCCATTGTCAGAAGCTGTCCTTTGGAAGGTTGCTAGTGTGTCCATTGGTCCACCTCAGATGGAAGGTGAGTGGCACTGGTCCCGTGCTTAATTTGGTTAGTGACTGGTGGAAATTCCACCTGGGGAGGGGTGAAGGTAGGATAAACTAGTGACACATAGGACTTCTTGGGCATGCACAGTCACACAGGTGTTTAAGCTACAGGCTGGATAAGTTAGATCACCTCAGGCACCTAACAGAAAGCAGGGGTTTGTCTGGTGATTCTTCAGCTCTTCCTGTCTGTTGGGAGTATTGCGGGTTGTCCACATGGATGTCTCCCAGACACCAAGGATAGATGGCGCCACAGTGCTTCTCCACACAAGCAGTAGTGTCCAGTGGGTGGGGCAACTGCAGCAGTACTCAGGCATGTGACCGTCAACCATTACAGACAGCGGCTTCGTATAGCAGTTATTGTCCTCTGACAAGCGTGGTTCTCTGTGTGAGTTGTTGGGGCTGGCCCTGTGACCTCCTTGTAGTGTACCTCTTTCTCAAATAGTAGCAAAAGGATTCCTAGAGTGCAGCCCTGGCTCTTCAAGGGGGTAAGTATCAGGGAGGGCTGCCACTGGCTCAGTTCTTCTTTGGTCTGACAAGCAACACATTCAAAAGAGAATTGGTATTCTGAGCTAAAGGGCAATGTCTCAGGTGTTTGGCAATTGATGCCACGCCAGACAGCCACTTCAATATTGAGCTACACTTGATGCATGTGGATCCTTCCATAGTTTGGAGGTTGTTTCTTGGCCTGCAGCTCTTCTTGAGCTGAAAACAGGATATGGTGAGAGGCCCTGCTGATTTTATTCCATCTCGTGGGGTAATCGGAACTTTCCTCACTGATTGCTGTAGTTGATCAGAAGCCTTGAACTAAAAGCAGAGCAACACTGAGCTATGTAGGAAGGAGACAGTGAAGACCTGCAGGTGAGAGCGCCCCCCCCCCCACTTTGCTACGCCACAGCTCAGGTTCCTTTCATAGAAGTGTGTGTACATCTTCATAGAGCAAGCAGGGCTCGAGTTGGGGTACCACGCCGGTGGACGGTGTCCCCCACCCACTTATTTTACCGGGTGGACACCGCCCCCCCCCCTGCCCAAAAGCTGGACTTTCAATTATGGCGTTACTTGCCCACAGGGCTGTCCCGTCGATCTCCCTTTACACAGTGACTCGAGAGATTCGTGCGATTGGAATTTTACCTGCATTATTACTATTATAATATTATGCATAACGCAAAGCAAGGAGAGTTGTAAAACCAGGACTGGCTGACCTCGCCCACGACAGTGGAAAACTTGAACTCGATAACTGGAGCAAATGGAGCAACACATTCACTCTTTGGCCTCTCTGGGGCGAGATTGGAGCTCATTCAGTACTCTGCTCATGCGCTGCCTTCTCTGATGCAGTCGCATCTAAGGGGTGAGCGAGGGGAGGGAATGAGTCTGATGGTGCAAGCCACCTTTCGTCACGTCACTTCCGGTGACACCACCTAACTTGGAGCGTCCCCCCACTTCTTTTTTTAGGACTTGTGCCCTGAAGTGAAGCTACCTTTAAAATATCTGTGAATGTCCACAAACTTAAGAGATGGTTTTTAAGTGCATTTTCCATACCCCTTCGATGCTCCCTTTTAAAATTTCAGTGTTGGAATATCCTATTTTTCAGTGATTTGTGCAGCCCATGTTCGTTTAATACATGTCCGTCGTCTATAACTGTACCCGGGCCGTGGTGCAAACTAACGGACTCGGTCCTTCAAGTCTGTGGCGTTACAGAAGGAAGCAAGGGTCGCTGGGGCAAGGGTCAGTGGCGTGGCGATTCTACATGGGGTCTGCGGGCCCTTGCCACATAATTCCTTTGTAGAACAATCCGCTGTTTCAGTGACAGTAATTGGATGCTTTAAAGTGGAAGACATTAAGTCATGTAGACAGCTAATGTGTATTGCCCTTAAAGGCCTGCTGTACCACATTGCATATGTACTTTTCGTAAAACCTGTCTGATCATTATTTTTAGCCACATTTCGCACGCTTCTTTGTCGCTTGACTGGAACAGGTATGCTCTGCATTGTACAAAGTAATGTACATTTTTTTTGTATTTTATAAAGATTATTGTGGTCGATGGACCGTGTAGAGAAGGCAATTACTCTTTATGTGTAATTGGCTCTTTAAGCCGCATTCACTTGTACAGGAATCCAGTAGACAACGGGTCTCTGTAATTGGAGTTTAGGTTCAGACTGCTGAACTCCCACATTAATGGATTAGCGTCTAGTAAATTGCAAAGTGTTTTATGCTAGCACGTGATATTCCTTCTCGTTGGCGGCCTCCCTCGGGTGTGAGAAAGAAGCAATTCCCTGCATATTTGCATACTAAACTTTCCTAATCTTTTATTTTTTATTTTTTTTAAATTTGAATTCCATCACACCCAGTGCTGGAAATTGAAAAAAAAAATAATTTCGACAAATTGAAGGGGAAAGGTGGTGGAGCCATGAAAAGTGGAGTCTGACAATCAGCATACACGTTTTCCTTTTTTTAATTCAGCCCCAAACAAATTGGCAACAAGGCCAAATGAGACAGTAAATTTGTTAGGGCAAACTTAATTAGTCATAAATCGGCTTCATTTTCAAATATCTTATGGGGCTAAGGCACCCACTGCCCCTTTTTCCGGAGGATAAAAAAGGTAAGATAACTCTGGTGTTAATGCACATGCTGGAAAGAGGTGTTTTGCCTTCTAACAGTTTTGACTCCTAAAGCCCTCTAAAGCCACTCCGTAGTCCTCTTGTTGCTGGATCACAGGAGATCCACTCAGTTTGATATTGGCTATTCCATCTATGCCTTGGTGAAGGTCCTCCCTGGTTCCACTCTTTTCTAACAAGAGTCTGTGACTTGATTTTGGATTTCATATCCTCTTTCTCTGAACTCCCTTTGCTGATGCCTGAGACCACTCTTCGGTGTGCTTCAGTTTAGACCACTGTCCTGTGACAGATGGAGGAATAACTGTCTTTGTCCGTCTTCTTTTGTTAATTGGTTAGAACACTGTTAGACCTGGCATCCTTGGTATGGTTTTCCCCTGTCCTTTTTCCTCTGACTCCTGTATTTTTGCTGCGTTCTGGATTTTGTTTTTGCTGGTCTAGATGCTTTGGGCACTTTGCCATTGCTAATCAGTGCCAAATGCAAGTGCTCCCTCTGTAAATTGTGAATATGGATTGGTGTTTCCGTGGTTGGCTTGTTTGACTTATTACTAAGTCCCTAGTACAGTGCAGTGTGTGTGCCCAGGGCCTGTAGTTCAACTGCTGCTAGTTGGCCTGCAGCACTAATTGTACCACCCACACAAGCATCCTCTCAAAGGGATCTCAAATCTGCCACTGCAGTGTCTGCGCACAATCTCTACTGCCATGTCGACCTGGCAAGTGCACCCACTTGCCGGGACCTAAACTTCCCTTATATTACATGTGAGTCACCCCTAAGGTAGGCCCAATGTACCCCTGTGGGCAGGGTGTAATATTTGTGAAAGGTAGGACATGTACAAGTGTGTGTGACATGCCCTGATAGTGAAATACAGTGTGTTTTGTTTTTCACTATTGAAAGGCTATCTGTCCCATACGATAGAACAGGAGTTTATTTATAACATCTTGTATGCATAAATTCCCACTGGGACAAGATAGAAAGGCGGAGTTTAGTATGCCTGAACTCGGAATATAAAAATGCATCTTTTAGTAAAGGGAATTTTTATATTGTGTGTTTGAAAATACCACTTTAAAGAAAGTTATTTTCTTGTTTAGCCATCCTGTGTGCCTTTGCTGGTTTGTGGATTGACTGTCTGGCCTTGGAGTGACAGGGGCTGGGGATGTGCATTCACTGTAGACAGCCACTGGGGGGTTTGAGGTGTGTCCTGCCTTTCCTGGATGACTCAGGGCTGGGATGAATAGACCCGGGCTGCATTTAGAGGAGTGGGAGGAGATTTCCATGCACCTGAATGGGCCTGGTCTGCCTTACAAAGTTCTGTCTCCACCTGCTGCCTGGAAGCCGACAAGAGAGGACAGAACTGATGTGGACTAAGCACAGGGACCCTCTGCCACCAGAGAACAAAGGAAAATGCTGTATAAGTATTGGGGCCAGACCCCAGAACTTTAGAATACTTCTGGACTCAAGGGGACTCTCTGCCAAGGAGTAGTACTGCCCCTTTGCTGTCTGGTGGGTTTGCAGTGGCTGTTTCTGGCAAGGAGAGGACACAGACTTTTCTGTGTGCTGTGTTTCATGCTTGAAGAAGATCTCCAAGGGCTTGAAGTAGAAACCGACGCAGTGCCTACCTGCGGCTGCAGAAATCTCTTCATGCCGAGTCTCATGCACCGATCTCCGAGTTCACCACACCGACTCCGACGCAGGTCCTGCTGTGAGACTGCAATAACTGGCGCATTGGGGGACACGGCTGGAGAGTTCAATCCAATGCCATTGCCACTGCCACATCGAGAGCCGATGCTTCCCGATCCCCCCTGAAATTTTCGGCAGCAAGTTTATAGCAATGTCGGGGCCGCAGTAAAAAAACAACGCATCACCTTCCCGCAGAGTTAGAAACCGATGCATCAGCGCCTCTTCAGTAAGGAACAGATGCCTCACCTCCCCTACTTGGCAGTAAGGAGCTGAGGCATCACCTCCCCTGGAGAAAGGAACTGACTCATCACCTTTCCTGGGCATAGGGACCCTATGCATCACCTTCCCTGCTGCTGTTTTTGCTTATGATTTTGACGCATCCAAGGTACTTTGTGTTAAGTGTCGCATCCGTAGCTTGCTATGGACAGAACTGTTTCTACCTTTTTAAAAGTCACATCTGGATAACCGTATGTTGGATTTTTGTAATTTTGTCCTTGTTTGGTTTAGATAACGCTTGTTTTTCTAAACTGGTTTGGTGTCCATTTGTAGTGTTTTCATTGTATTACTGTGTTTAACAAGAACAAAAGGTGCACCACTAAAAGGTAAGCAATCACACAGCAAATTATCACTGTGTCCAAAGTTGTTTCTTCAAATTCTTCGTTTATTCAAAATATTAAACAGATCAAGTTGAAATGAACAGCCGACGCGTTTCGTCCAAACAAATGGACTTCTTCAGGGCATCTATGAGGCACTCCTAACATATAGCGTCAGGGTGTCCGTGATGGATGAAACCAGCAAAGGAAGTTGGCAAATCCCGTCCACTTTAATATGAGAGCAAAGTATGCTTTACGTTTAGTGAAAAAAACCAGAACCAAGATAAGTCCAGGTAGCAAAATTCATTCAGTCACACAAGTGTAATGTAGACCATATAATAGGGGCAATCACAGGTTCCAAACCATGATAAGCCCGGAACTGCGGCCCAGTCCTGCCTTCTTCCAAGATGTTGTCGGGAAAGACTATGATTGACCCTATTATATGATCTACCTTACACTTTCATCAATTGGTCTTTTCAAGTGCCAGTTACAATTTGCTTGACACCCATTATAGCCAACAGCATGGAACAGTTCTTCAGAGTACAGAGGAAATGTTGTACTTGATGTACATGTTTAACTGGTTATACATTGATGTGGTGTTGGCACTACATCGGAGCAGAAGGAATGGAAGACGCTTGTTTATTGAGCGCGTCGCTTAACATTGAGCCAATCTAGTGGGTTGCACTTTAGGTGCACTGAGCAAGGTCTATAGAAGGTCCAGTTTAGTGTACTTATTCCAACGTGATATTGACCGGCTTTTTATACTGTAATCCGACCGGATGTGAGGCATAGTGTCAGGAGCACATTCTGCATTAACAGACAATCGAAGGTTCTTGAGTCATGACCTTGCTGTGGAGATCCTGATTTTTAGAGGAACAAGATGCATGGGTGAAAACAGTCTTGAATTCCTCAGCAACATCCTGGATGAAATTTTGTGCAGTGTTCTTTTGCTAAGTGTTAGGAACTCATTAAAGGCTTGATTAACCGAGAAATCCCCTTTGATGAAGCCCTAGAGGAGCGCAAAATGCATTATGGGATAGATTCCAGAATGAAGATGAATGATAGGTTTACTGTGCAGCAATGCAATGCAATTTTGTAATGGGTGAATAAAAAGGGTTTTATTGAATAAATACAAAGCCGCATCGGACTCTTCTTTTTTTTTTTTTTTTACAGAACATTGGCTTCTGAGATGTATATTGAGCAATGAAGGGCAATTAACAGAAACAAGAGCTAAAAGATGTGTGCCATTGAGCCAGAATGGAATATGTAGCCTGGACTACAGATCCACATTGTTCATTTTCATGTAGTGCTGAGGGTTGGAGCACTGTGCCTTTACATCCCAATCATTTCAAAGATAGCAGAACAAGTTTTGAAGAAGTTTGGGGGGCGGGCCTGCCGAGCTGCGAAATGGCTACTAGCTAGACGAGCTCCGCCATCCAAGAATTAATCCTTGCATCATCCGCACATCTAGGGAGCTCATGCTGTGTTAAAACACTCCCAGACACGGACCGCAGTGCGGGGTACCGAGAGAGCCGACTCCCGTCCTTGGGTTTGCTCCTGGAGCTGAGAAGTGCATCCCAGCAAGGAGTGGCCTGATCACGGCGGCCGGAGGTGCGAGCGAGTGGCCGGCTGCAGCGAAACTAAAGTCCGTGGTGCCACCGGTGTGGTGGGCTGTTATCTGCGCAGTGGACTGCCAGCCGCCCTAGAGACCGGGAGAGGGGCGCGGTGCCCTCCTGTGGACACCGGGAGGTACTGGCTGGCTGACTGCATTTGGGGTCCGCCGTGGCAGCTTCAATGTCGTGCCCCCGCCAGGGAAACTGATGGCGGGAGGCTGATGCGTGTGGGGCTGAACCGGAGGACATTTGGGTTGCTGGTGGGCAATCTGCACTGTCACAGACATCCCTGAGGCAGCACTTAGTCCAGAGGTTGCTGAAGAGGAGTGAGGGGTTGCCGCCTCGGTGAGATCGGAAGCAGCCTGGTTGCCTGAGAGTGGTAGCGCTGCAGGAGGGCCCTGGACGCCATCTTGGAATCCTGAGGTGCTTCATTTCCATGAGGTGAGGGGCAGTAATTGCTGTGACACTATGTGTGCATTGGGACTGTTGGGAGGGGAGCGCACTTTGGGAGAGCGGGACGTGCAACACCCTCCGGCTGTAGGGATCTGCCTGAGCCTGCGGCGCCTGGGAACTGCGCTCATTTTCAAGATACCTTTGCTTACTGAGGCCCAGGTAAGATGCAGCATGGCCACTGACAACGTTGTGGTGGGGGCGGCCGAACCCAGTTGGATGAGACCTTAATTCTGGAACGCTGATGGCCCCTGGTGGTCTCCAAGTACACGTGCAGCGCGCAGACCACACTTGGGAGTAGCTGCAGACGAGCCGATTGCGAGGTAGATCGGCGAATATCCTGTCCTGTGTCGCCTGCTGACTTTCGAACAGAGGAGGACCAAATGACTGAGAGCAGGATCCAGAGGCTGGTACGGACAGGCCGTCAGAATCGCGGACGGAAGTGAGGATTTGCACACCCTGATGCTTGTAATGAGGTCCAGTCTTCGGAACATAGACAACAAGTTGGATGCGCTAACTTCCCAATTGGATGCTGTTAAACAGGTGGGGTCGCACGAGACCAGGCTCGATGTGCTTGAAAAACAGGCATCGGACTTCCATGAGTTCCAAGTTGAAACGAAGGAACAACTATTACATATGGACAAGGTGTTGGGCATTATCCGCTCCAAAAACAAGGATTTGGAAGCCCGGTCCCGCCGTAACAACCTTCAAATTACTGGCATACCAGAGACGACAGCTATCGACAAAATGGAGTCTTACGTGGCAGATTTGCTTCATGAACCCTTTGACCCAAACCTCTCCTTGGTCTTTGCAGTGGAGCAAGCACACCGCGCCTTGGGCCCCAAGCCTCTGGTCGGTGCTACTCCCAGGCCCATCTTGACCAGGATTCTGAACTATCAAGACCGAAACCTTATCCTATGCCTATCCCGGGGTAAGGTGACTTTCATGCATAAAGGTAACACTATCTCATTTTATCCAGATTTTACTCCAGCGGTGCAGGCAGCGCGGCTGGAGTTTCTCCCTGCTAAACGTATCCTGATGCAGGCCCAGGTTCCCTACTCACTTTTGTATCCCGCAAAGCTAAAGGTCACTCGCGATGGGTCTGCACATTTGTTCACGGATGCCAAATCTGCCCTCATGTTTGCTAGACACATAGGTGGGAAGTAATCCAAGCAAACCTCCAGGGCTACGGACTCTGCTGAGGATCGACTGAGTGACAATGACTGAAGAAGGCTATGACCCAGATATTTTCCTAGTTAGGGTCGTTACGCCTTGTGATGAAGTGGGTCTGTGCTTACTTGACTGGGTTGGAGGGAGGGGTTTCTCTTTACAGTTTTGCGTGCCCGGTCTTTTTTCTACAGAGGTTGGACCTCACTCACATTATCTTTGGCTCAAATGTAGCTGCTATTATAGTGGACTGAGATGGGTCAGAACTTATGAGAATCTTGTTGTTTTTGAACTATGCAGACTGTATATGTTCCTGTTCTGCTGGCTCTGACGTGCTGGGTTTCATTACACTGTATGTGAGACAGGTATGGCTCTCCACAGTTTTCTTGGCCACCCTGATTAGTTGGGGGAAGTACGGCGGCGTTACTGCGCCCCCATGGGAGAGATCCCACTTGTTGCTGTATTCTTTAAGATGCTTGGATGGGTATATTGCAACCTGTTTGGGGGGTTGGAGTGGGTGGAGGAATGGGGGGGTTGTAATGTTTTGTTGTTTGCCAGATCATTGCTTTTCGCTTTCAATTCTTGACGCTGGGTGCAACCATCTATGCTATTATGTTCCACTCCCACTGGCCCTTCACACTGTATTGCGATAGACATCCTATGACCAGTTTACATTTTCTAACCTGGAACATCTGAGGATTAAATGACGGCAGGAAATCCAGGGTAGTCCACTCCTATTTGCTTTGACACCACATTGACATATGCATGTTACAGGAGACACATCTCAGTGTTCCTTCTTCCCCTAGACTGCAACACAGTGGATGGGGCTCAGTTTACTTTTCCATTTACTCAAATTACTCAAGAGGGTTAACAATGCTGATCTGCCAGGATCTTGATTGGAAGGAAGGTGACCTGCAAACTGACCCCTACAATACTGGGCACTCCGGGTGGGATTCCAGTTTTGTTGGTTGCGGTATATGGCCCCAATGTTGACTCCCCTGGGTTTTTCCAAGATATATGGGCCAAGGTGCGGGTGACGAATTGTAAAACCATTATCTTTGGCGGAGACTTCAATGCCATCCTAGATGACCAGCTGGATAGGAAAGGAGTATCTAGAACACTGCACCCACCAGCTAGTATTGCATTGAAGGCCATACTCTCTGACGGGGACCTGGTGGACATCTGGAGAAGTACTCGCCCAATGGTTAAGGAGGGGACATGTATTTCGGAGTAACATAGTGTGGTCACGACTAGACTTCTGGTTAGTGTCCCGTGATGTGGCTACATGGTCCAGGGAGGCCCTACATCTTTCTAGGTCTCTATCAGACCACCCGCCAAGTCTTTTGTGCTTAGAACTTCCCACATCTGTTCCACAAATGTTTACATGGCGGTTACCACAATATGCCCTCTTAGACAATGCACTTAAGGAAGAAATTAGGGGAGATATAACTGACCACTTTACCCTTCACACTGGGTCAGTCGATACTGTGGCTTCCTTATGGGAAGCTTTTAAAACCATCATAAGAGGTAACTGCATTGCCCGGCAAGTTGGGGTGTTGAAAGCCATTCGAGGGACGCTTGCGTCTCTGGAAAATCAGATTAAGGAGTTAGAATCACAGTTTTATTCCTCTGATGATCCTACGATATTGGCCTCACTGAAAGAGAAACTGTGTGAATTTGAAGAAGAGGCAAACCGGGAAGTTACATTTTTGGGTACACATAACGAGGCTAGGAGATGTGGGGAGGGGGATAGGCCAGGGAGAACACTGGCAGCGATGATTCGCGCCCCCGAGGTCTGCAACTTACTGAACTGAAAGGTGCACACCATTCAATAATTAGAGGCCAGAGACACATCCTAGACGAGTTCTCCCGTTTTTTACTTGGAACTATACACCACTATGCAGGGATCTAGCCCAGAGAGACTGTTGCCCTTCTTCGATTCCCTGGAGCTGCTCTGGCTGGGTCAAAGGCATAGAGAGTATCTGGACTTCCCCTTTACGGTGGAAGACGTCGCTCAGGTCTTCAAAAGCTTACCGTTGAACAAGGCCCCTGGATCTGACGGTCTAACCACCGCTTTTTATAAAACATTTGTTGAAGAGTTGGCGCCGCATTTATTAGAGCTGTACGAGGAGGCTCGAGAGTCAGGCGTCCTGCCACCATCAATGCGTGAGGCGA
The DNA here is from genome assembly GCF_964204655.1 of Triturus cristatus. Lineage (NCBI taxonomy): Eukaryota > Metazoa > Chordata > Amphibia > Caudata > Salamandridae > Triturus > Triturus cristatus. The sequence goes on from NC_140591.1 coordinate 724,191,382, forward strand.
TAATAATCACTCTGTTAAAGCCTGGGAAGCCAGACAATGAATTAGACTCTTATAGACCGTTATCATTAAGAAACGTAGATGTAAAGATTTTGGCAAAGCTGATTGCAAATCGGCTGCAGCCTTTACTCCCACTGATCGCTCACCCAGGGAGGTCGACTTCTCATAATCTGAGAACTCTATTCTCAGTACTGCATTATTTACTCCCCGAAGTGCAGGCGGCAGCTGTATTCCTAGACGCTACAAAAGCGTTTGACACTCTGGAGTGGCAATACCTATTGGCCATCTTGAGTCGAATGGGATTTAGTCTGCTGTTTGTTAATCTTATTTGCCTGCTATATACTCAACCAACGGCTCGAGTCAGGGTAAATGGACTCCTATCATCGCCATTTGGTATCTTGCGAGGTACGAGGAAAGGATGCCCACTATCCCCTCTACTATTCGCAATAGCGGTGGAGCCGCTAGCAGCACGCATCCGGGAACATCACACCACCAAGGGGATCGGGTTTAGCCCCCGAAGTCTCTTAATTTCACTGTATGCTGATGACTTCTCCTTATACGTGACAGACCCGGCGTTGAACCTTGATCCGCTACTGCGGGAATTTATTTAATTCGGCTGCCTTTCTGGCATCTCAATTAACCGGGCCAAATCTTTTATTTTTCCTTTAACAGACGCTACCGCTCCCTCTGAGTTTCCTCTTCAGTGGGCAGACAAACCTGTCAAATATTTGGGTATATGGCTCAGTAGAAAAACGCAAGACATATGGGACATGAACTACGGGCGTGCCATAACCTGGCTGGAAGAGAAAGTCGTTGCGTGGGCTTCCTCTAGCTGGGAGATAGCATTGGTCAAGATGGTGGTTCTGCCTAAATTCCTTTATCTATTTGTTAACATTCCTCTCCCCCTCACACAGGCCTTTTTTAAATTTCTTCGGTCCCTGTTGATCTTGGTCTGGGCAGGAGGGCAGGCGAAAATCTTATGGGATCTATTGACACTCCCGCTGCGACAGGGTGGATTGGGGGCTCCAGACAAGCAACTGTACGCATGGAGTGCACAAGCTCAATCTTTACACCACTGGGTACACCCGACCCCTTTTCAACCTCATGTGGCTGTGGAGACAGATGCTGCGGCACCGATCCCCCTGCAGGTCACTTTGTTTCAGGCGTCCTAGAGATGACATAGACACAGTGGAGACCCTGCGATGGGCATGGAATGAGCTGAGAAAGGGCTGGCATTCCTATTCTCTACGCCCCGTCCATACCCCTAGCACATAACCATATGCTGTTCACCACAGGTGAGGGTATCCGTAAAGACCTAGCACAAAAAATGTCCCTACGTACTTTCGCGGACCTCTATCCAGAGGGGGCGTTTCAGCCGCCCGACCTTCGTGGAGGGTCAGCCTGTGTCTTTTTCTGAATTAATTGTATACTACCAACTTAGAGCTGCGTGTCGGTCTATACATGCTACATTTCCAGATGCCCCGTCCACGCTGAATGCATTGGAGAACCTGCTTAAATCGGATTCACCCTGCAGACTCATTACCCGGATATATAATCGCATGCAAACGTCGGCCCCCTTGACACAGCCATGGGTGCTCCAGGCCTGGAATGTAGAACTTCAGCCTCCACTCATGGAGGACCAGTGGACTTATTGCTGTAGCCAACTCACGACACTGTCCCCTAACTACAAACTTTGTCTCATTCACTTCAAGTTCTTGCACAGATTTTATAGGACATCCTCCAGTTTGCATCGCATGGGTCTACATGAAGACCAAAGCTGCTGGAGGTGCAGTACTGCTCCCGCTAATTTCTTACACATAGCATGGAGCTGCCCAAGGCTGGCAACATACTGGTCCAACGTGTTTACTGCAATACACCAAATAACTGGTATGATCAGCAATCCTGACCCTGTAAAAGGATTGTTGGGCTATGTTAAGGACACACCTGTCAAGGTCCGAAAGCTGCATGCCCTTTTACTTTTATTTGCTAAACGCCCGGGTTGCCATACACTGGGGACGTAAGAGGGTTCCCTCTAAAAATGATTGGATTAATAGACGTAACAGTTGGCCACTCACAACTGACCACCTTTTGGGAATTGAGGCCTTCAGCATCTAGGCCCAGGGACATTTGGGAACCTTTTTTTTGTGTGGGCCCAAGAACACCAGGAGGTAACTGTTGATACAACGACGTAGGGTGGACTGGGGGGGTTTGGGGTTGGGGTGTTACACGTCTATTGGGGAGCACTATGTAGATGTCTGTCGTTATGATTAATCACTTGTGATCCCTGGAAGATGCTGCAGAGAATATTTCTGCAACAGTCTCTTGAAAGGTGTCGGTTGTTAATCCCTTATAGGATAGGATGTACTCTCTCCTTTTCAGGTACAAAGCGGTGGAGTGAACTTTGTATGCAAGTATACTTGTAATTAAAGTGTTGGTTCTATGTTGCGATAGTTGTGTCCGATAGCAACTGGCTTGTTGTTTATATTGTTTGTAGCATTGTTTTTAAAGGCCAATAAACACAAATAAAAAAATAAAAAGGTTTTGAAGAAGTTTGAAAGAGTTTAAAATAAGAGGGAGTGCTACCGGATAAGGTCTAGTATTTGGTCAGCACACGTCCTTAACTGTGAGTGACAACCCCTTCCCTCCCCCCCTCCGGCTCTCTTCCAATGGCGCAAGGCACTACTTAGATGGGGAGAGGTAAAAAACTGCACTGCATTGGGAGGAGGCCCGACATAGAACCTGGCATCCCATAGCCGCTGCCTGGGAATACTATGCTTATTCAGTACAAGGAACTGGCTGAAGAGGACATCTCTCCCTCACCGGGACACATTTAAGGGCCTCATATCCCCGGCTACACTTTTCCTCCATCATAATATGCTAAGTATTTTACCATTCTCGCTTCTGCTTCCACTGGTTCCTTTTTCCAAGTTCTGCAACCCATCCCCATTTTTCATTTGGGTCCCCCTCATCCTTCTAGAACACATAGGGAGACAATTTTTACATGGCACCGTGTAACTAAAGGACTCTAACATTTTACATCATTATGAGCCAGTGCAATTTACTACAAGCCTATTGTTTGTGCAGGCATTGAACATTGATTTCTTTCATGTACTAAAATTCGTTCTGTAAATTGCTACCTGTTTTTGGTCTTACCCTGCTACAATTGTTAATGTCTAAAAAATAATGCCACCCATTTGTTTCTCATCGTGCTACAACTGGGAATGTCTAAAGTTGATAAAACCCAATAAAATTGTTTAATTATCATGAACATGCACCTGCAAATGTTGCACTCACCACACGCGCATCTTGGTGTTGAATAAATATCGAAATGGGTGATGAGGATTGGTCCAATCAACCCAACTGATGGAACAGCAACCAGTTCTTTAAGGTTTCATAAACTTCAAAAGAAGAGAGGATTCAGAATGAATGGCTGAGAGTAGTATGTTCAGTCACCGTGAATGCTTTTCCACCAATTGTAGACTATCTTGTCTTACGAGTTCCTAGTAGAAAAGCCTCCTTAAACCTCAACAAATGTCCTGTTGTGTCCAAGTAAAGCAAGACGGTAGAAGATTTTGTTTGTTAAATATAGCTTCCTGTACCAAGCAGAAAGATTTTAAAATCAGTCTTGCAGAGAACAAATGCAAAGAGGTCAAAGTGGTGAAACATGGTAACTGTATGTTTTTGCAAAACATGATGAGGAATGGGAAGTTGAGGTGTATTGATGTAGTCCATGCAAGCTGCAAAGAAAGCATATGATATATGCACCATATACAAAACCAAAAAAAGATGAGAATCCTTTGTGGAGCCTTAAATTGAAAGATGGGGGAGCTCATTACTGACTAGTTACCTTTACATACATGTCAAATTTAGCACCAAATGTTTTTAACGCAGGCAGCTGGCACTAGATAATCGCTTAGGCACTGAGGCTAGAAAGAAGCTTCACAAAAGGGTCACTCTAAAAGGTAATATCGTATCACAATTTAGTTTGACACATCTAGTTCTCAACCCTGCGTAGATGATCGTGAAGATTGGCAATTTTAGTCCTTCACATTTATGATTTTAAGGATGATAGTGTATCCTTTGCATAAATGAAGAATATTAAACTGAAGAAATAAACAAGATGAGCCATAGGGATCATATGAATATTGAATAGCTGTGGTAATAAAACTGATCCCAGTGGTACTTCACAGATCAGAGGTCTGGCTGTGGATCAAAAAGGAGAGAGGATCACGTGTTTGAATGCATGTAAAAAAAAATCTTTGAACGAGGCAAGAGCAGAGTCATTGACGTTGATGGCCTACAGTCCGAATAACAGGATGTGGTGATCCTTGGCATCAAAATTATCTGACTGATCCAGATATCTGTATCCGAGCAGCAATGCAGTTCGTACAGGGCAGGAACTACAACCGATTCAGTGCTGCATACAGGATGGAATCCAGCCTGCATGAAAAACAGAAGACCATTGGCCTCAAAAAATTGTCAGAGCTGTGTAAATACGTATTTTTCTTGAAGGTTGAGCTATATAGGGTACTTGGGATATTAGCTTGTAATTAGACAAATTATTATACTTTTCTTTTTTAAAGAAGCAGTATCAGATGGGCTAACAAAGTAATCAAGCCTAAGAATGCCTTAGAATGATTCTCAAACTTGTTCGACATGCCCTTAAACTGCTTACAGTTTGACCTCACGTTTGTGCACTCTGGACTCGGGCTGGGTAGGACCTCACGACCACCCATGTCTCTTGTGGCTTGATCTTAAAGATAAAAGAAGAAGCCCACACTGATGCTACAAGAAAAATGCCTGCGTTCACGAGCCAAAAGAAGAGGACGCTTATTTCCCTTTGCAGCCAAATAACTCCGGTTAAAAAATGTGGTCCCAGTCTTCCGAACAAAGTAGAGAAGCCAGAAGTAGAATGGTTATTTCAATGTAGAAAACGTGGACACTCTGCCTGTACCTAATGTAAGCAAGATAAGTTCTGTCTAAATTAGCTCCAACAGTACTGTTAGACATGCGACATGGGGTGTACATACTCAGGGTTGTGAAGGGTATGTGTCTTCATGAGATCAAACTAAATGATATGATATTATTACCTTTTAGATCTTCTCTTTAGGGAAGCCTCCATGTTTAAGTGACCATCTTGTGGAAGCTGCCTGTGTTGAAAAATGTTGGTGTCCAAATGTCATGAAGAGTGAAAGGAAGAGATGTTGTTTTGCTGTCCATTTCACCTTCTTCCCCCAACCCGGTCATTGACTTCACCCCTGAAAGGTAGCTAAGACTGGGGTGCCAATTCCAAGTGGAATAAGAAAAGTCAAAGAAAGGAAAGTCTAATTTCTTAATCGTGCAAATATTGTTGGATGTTTCAAGTGACTGACAATCGAGAAGCCACCACACAATTATGGAGATCAAAGTCTGCATTAAAATATGAGATGATGCAATAGCTGGTTTCAGCTCCCACTCCTCTGTAAACCTTGCACGTTTTGTATGCCTTTGAGGCTCCACTATCAATTTTGTTTACACCTCTGGTAAACCTGCACCCCTTCCATTCGGCCATAGACTATTGCAGACTTGAGCACTGGATACTGACAGGCATTTAATTATGTCACTCCTTCCCTTTTCCTCATTACCCTTCTCACGTGTAGTCTTTTCTTTACTAAATCTATAACTCTTGGATTGTTGCTCACCCTTGGCAAGCAGATTTGTACTTTAGCCCTATTATTACAAACTGTGCTAATTTGTGTGTGTAATGGTTGGTTAGGCCAATCACAAGTTAACATACAGTTATCACTAGTTATTTTTGTTTGTTGTAAATAAAAGCTCTTGTTGAGAAACTCAACCTCCTTCCCCATTGTGCTATCCCACGGCGGTAGTTGGATAGTTTAAGATGTCAGGGATGCTAGCTTGCATATATTCTTGCTTTGCTACCTGTTAATACTGTAGTGTCTGTAGAGTTCGATTCCGGAAGGAGCTGCTCTTATGTCTTATTACATTCTGCTCATGGTAATGGATCAGTATGTAAGGCTTCACTGACCCAGCTTCACTGACCCAGCTTCCCTATCTCAAGATCTTGCAACTCCCTTGAATTTACCATTTTCTTTTTGTTTAATCTAGTGGGTTCCTCTTTCTGAAGGTTGGTCGAAATTTACATTTCCTATGTACTGTGTAAAGCATTAAACTCTCAAACAAATTTAGGCAAATCATATACTTCAGGGCTCTTTGTCTAGTGGAATGATATAGAGGGTATGCAGAATCATTAAGTCGCTAGTACATTTGTGGTGAGTGCTCGCAGTATTTGAATATTTTTCTACTTTTATTCAAACAGGCAACTTTTCTGGATATCACTGTGGTGACTGCAAGTTTGGATGGACTGGTCCAAACTGTGACCAAAGAAAAGCACCGGTTGTTCGGAAGAATATTCTTTCTTTGACCCCCCAGGAGAGAGAACGGTTCTTGGATGCCCTGGATCGTGCCAAGAACACTATTCACCCAGACTATGTGATAGCGACACAGCACTGGCTCAGCATCCTGGGACCAAATAAAACCACACCTCAAGTGGCAAATGCCAGTATCTATAACTACTTTGTGTGGCTGCATTACTACTCTGTCAGGGACACATTATTAGGTATGTAAGGATGTAAATCTTATGTTGGGTAACTACTGCCAATGAATGGAGGGAAGGTTGTCTAGTTATGTAGCTTAAACATATCCTTCATTGGATATTTGTTTTGACTGTAGTAAAAGAATGTAGAGCAAGGGCAATTGCAGGGTCATGCCAAACTAAATGAGTAATATCTCCTGATCCACATCATAACTGTCTTGTTGATGAATTTTCCCATATTTAACTAACAATCTTGTAATCAGTAAAACAATTAGCCCGCATCTCTTTTTGCAACATTTGTTGAAGCATGCAGTGCGTTTCAGTATTGTGACTTTATGGTAAACCTTGCTTGTATTTGGAACCCAAAGAGGTAGTAGTAATTTCAGGGCAATCATGCTAAACTGACGGTGATCATAAAAATAAGCATGGCAGTGTAGGTTTGTTAGTCTGTAACCACATTTAACTTGAGGATTTAAGAGATCCAATGCAAAGGCCAAATGTTTTGCTTTGATTATGGCCCAGAAATAAAGTCTATTGGATATTGTTGTAGTGGCTATTGAAGGTAAATGTTTTGGTGTGGGTCTTTATAGAAAACATTTACTTTATATTCTTACATTTGTACAGAATTGCATGTATAATATCAAAGGTCTGGTATTACTTGGAAAATATTTGGAGGAGTTCTCACACCTCTGACAAGGCCCAAAAATTATTATGCATGTGTTGGGTGGGAGGTGGGGTGGTTACTGGGAGTTACATAGTTGATATATGGACCCTGGCTTATTCACAAGCAGTAGCTTTGTGAAACGCCCTAATGTTCAAAATGGGTGGATGGCTGAGTAATAGTTGAAAGGGGTGGAGAAAGACTGATAGTGCATCAAATAACATGGTTGATTCAAAGAAACCTAACAAAGCTTCGGTAGACTTCTAGTCAGATGATACTGTAAATTGAATGGATGCAAGTGCAGACTTTTGAAGCAATGGGGAAAGTAACAGTCGTCAATAATTACCAGTGAATGAAACCGTTTGGGGTGTGTGGGGAGAAATGTAAAGGTCTTCTTGGAGAACAGAGAGCAAAAAGATGAAGAAACCTTAGGGAGTGACGATCCTGCTGAGAGAGTTTTGGACATGTGAAGCTAGAGTGTGTTAGTAATGAGAGTGGACATTTGAAAAGTAAATTTTTGCCCAAAATGAGTGATTGTTCTCTTTGGTTTGAGGTCCCAAGATGTAATGTAAATGTGTTTACTGAATCTGGAGCTCCTAAGTATAGGGATTAAAGAAATGTAGAGAATTATTTGGTTATGTCCTAGAGGACTGGGATAAATGAGGGTTTGATTCTCTTGAAACAGATTTATAGTTGCTCAGAGTTGATATTGAAGAGCTGTTATTTAGTAGTCCTAATTATCCACATTTACAACTTTGCAACCATGACTATACATCAATATTTAGGTCCTTGGTTTGTGTTCAGGTAAAGCACCATATTGTATTGGGCCCCAGCAACTTTCTCTGTGACCCAATTAGATCTCCTTTATGCCCCCCCCCCTTTTAATTTCTCCTGAATAATCTGCAGTTCAGTCTCAAGTACACAATCCTCGCAACCTCTCTAAAAGAAATGTGCCCAACATAACCGATTTAAAAGACAGCCTCATCCATTAAGCCTGTACCTACAGATTGTTTTAAAAATGTCAGGTTTTTATTTTGAAAGTTTCAGGTGGTATCTTTTTGTTAATCAAAGTGCATTTTGGCAATTGGACTCTCTAAATTTATCTGGAAACGCCAATGTAATATTTGTAAATTATGCATTTTCTTTTAACCAGCTCCTTCGTATATCCTTGTCTTGATTAAGCATATTAGCTGAGCTGGCTCATCAGTCTTAACTGAGCTCTGTCTTTGTGCCTCTAATGGGAGGCTAGAGATTCAGTATGAAATCTTTAGTGATCTAGTCATCGGTAGGAGATTCTAACTACCACACTGTCTCTAAATCTGGAGACCACTCGACTGAAGTAGTTACAAGCTCATTGTCTGTGTACTAAACCCCTTTCTTCGGTTTGCGGGGATCTGAATAGCCCACATCGGTCGGTATAGCCCAGTGTGCTTTGCAGTAGCAAGGTCCTGGAACTGGAGAACAATTAAGACTACACAGTAGTCTTACAAGTTGCAAGCTCACATTTTAGGGAGTCCTTCTATTGTTTCTTTAGAGTGACTGTGCATTGTACAGTGTTATCTTTTACGCACTACTGAATGGCAACAAATGGCCTTAAAATGCATTTGTGGTGACATGCGGAGCACCCAAATAGCTCTTATTTCGCTTGGTGCTCTGAAGATCTTTGTAGTAGAGCTGCCCATTATGGCTTCAGAGAAGAGGCAATGACCTGACTACTGTACCTATATGAATTCCTATCTATGGGTTACATTAAGTGGATCTTCACAATATAAAGTGCCCCCATCACCAAATAAGAGGGTTTTTTTTATCAGAGGAGTTATATGGTTTAAGCAGAAATGTGCTATTTGGGCTGACTTTTACCAGATCCTACTCTAGGAGCTTTGCCGATCTTCTACCTCATTGTTAAAACCACACAATTGGTTTGCCAAGCAATGCCTGGGATAGCTGTGGTACCCCAGCCCCACTGGCCTAAACAGTACAAAGCCTTGTTGGTCAATGGTGAAGTCTGAGGAAGACAAAACCGAAGGATACCTACTACAGTTAAAACAACAATTGATGGACAGAATGCATAACAATGTCGTACATTCACCCCAGTACAGAGATCTGGGCCTAAACCCGTCATTTTTTTGCTCACCATGCCATTCCAGTTTGGACCCAGCCATATGCAAATCAGTCTTGACCCTGCGCCCAATGGGAGCAGTCCAGCCCGAACTGCCAGGCCAGGTCCTCCCTGGACTGAAAACAAGCATCCTAGGACCTGTTTCGGGCTTTCAGCCCTCATCAGCCAGGATAACTTGACTCCAGTGGCATGGAGAGCACGGGACAGTTAACACATCAGTACTCCATCAAATTATGTCCAGGACAATCATTTGGTGTAATTGTCCATAGAAAATCCAACCCTTCATAGTCCTGATTAGTCCAGCTGCTTTAAGGACATTTCATCACTTTTCCAGAACAGTCTTTGACCATCTCCATTTAAAGAAACACTGTACTTTGCAAGACCATCTTACAATGTGTCTTACTCATGGTCTGGTTCTTTGTCCAGGTACTACAGAAAAGATCCATTAAGTCCTTTTGGCATGTTCTTGGCCCCGCATTGTAAATTACAATTAAATAACAAATTATTTTAGGGCCTTAGCCAGAGTTTCCTATTGGGGCATTATATATTTTTTTCTCCAGATTACTCCCTATTCAGTCTTGAAATTTAAGGTGTGTGTAGATCAGTCGTACTGTTTATATAGTAACCTTTTTCTGAATCTTATAGACCGTGTTCTAGGAGATTCTTGGCACAACTGTAGATAAATGCAGACAAAGGAGAACTGAATAAACTATTCCCTCCGTCCTTTGGGGGAGAGAAATATACAGTTTCGTCCATTTTACAATGAGACCACATGATTATGTTTACGTTCCTATGTAGCATTACTTTTACAACCCTAGCTAGTGCTGAACAGTGGGGCACCAGCCCTCGGTTCCCATTTGATTGTTACAAGAGGCAAATTATTCATTGATTCCGTTTGCGTGGTGAGGTAGAGTTGGAGCCTTCAATTCCGTTCTCATTTGCAGGAGGGTAGTGGCAGTTCAGTTGAGGGGGATATTACATACTGTGTGCATAAGTGGAGAGAAGGCATGCTGTCTGGTATTTCCTTCTTGTGTTCTGTCTGATGTCCTGTCACCTGGTTTGGGGCTGTCTGAAGTGGTTAATTTCTCAGCTGGGTATACCGGAGTGCCATTTCTGATAGCCTTGTTAGGTGATGCATCTAGTTTTCAAGATGATGCAGTCTTGGACAGGGACTGAATATATTTATTTTATTGTTGGGGCAATATGGTTGACCTCAAACACTTCTCAAGGCACTTCCGTAAGTCCTTAGAGTTAATATTGAGGCTGGTCTTTCCCCCAATGCCAAAAGTAGCATCAAAATAAAGATTTTTATAAATGTGGGACCCTAGATTCCGATTAGTGCAGTGGTACAAATGTCGGGGCATATCAGCAAGGAGGAGATATAAAATTATCGCCGCTTATGCGTCCGTTTTCGGATGAAAAGCGGCAATAATTTTATTGCCTTATCAGCGAGGTCACGCTATCGCGTGAATCCTTGCATTAGCTCCCTTTCCCGTAACGCCCACCTTTGCATCTCTAATGAGATGCAAAATGGGCGTTCCATCCAAAAATAACTGGAGAAATGTCGCTAACCGACATTTCTCCAATTATCAATGGGCACGCTAACAAGCCTAGCGATAAGAAAAGTAGCGCGAACCTTGGTTATCGCTACCTTCCTTACGCCTGCTTTTAGTTTGACTTAGCCATTATATCCAAAGTAAGGTGGATATCATGACTGAGTCTGCCCTGCCCTATCAACAAGCTATTGCCAAACTTTGTGAGATTATCGCTGGATTTCCAGCGATAATCTCACATTTGGCAGTTAGTGCTTGGAATTTTATCGCCTTTGAGATAAGCATTGCTGATAGCACGCTATCTCAGCGATAAAATTCCACGTTAGCCGGCGATAATTATCCTAGCGCTAAGTGCGCTTAGCGATAATTATCGCAAGTCCTTGATGATATGCCCCTTGCTTCTTTCAATTATACACCTCTTAGAAGTGATTTCACCACGCCTCGGATAAGAAAACTTGTCTTTGAAGTGAGGAAATATCTGCACTGGCTTAATGAGAGAGCCTGGACCAGCGTAACATTAGTCCGATGCCTTCATTAAATAGCCCCTAATTAAAATCTAAAAACATTTTTTTTTACTCCCTCTGTCTTTACAAAGTGCCATCTGTAATTATATCTCTGGCCTACATTTTTGTTTGATTTCTAAATAAAAATGCTATTTTTCAAGCAGCTGCCATATTCAATGCTCTTCTGGACCATTTATGGTGCATTCATAACCTCGTCATTATTAAATGCCTGCAAACAGCACACTTGTTCTGATGTGGCATAGGTCATTTGTGCCTAAAGCCGCCAGTCCTATATAGACGTACGCTCAGTCATGTAAAGATGTGAGCTATTAGTGCCTTGATCAGTTAGACTAACCGTACCGGTCTAGAATGGCGCCATTTATTATTCTATTCCCTGTCCTCCCAGCATACCGAGTAGATTCTGGTCTTGCTGTAGTAGTGGAATGGCGCGGCCATGGGATCCACCTGACCTATGTAAATCAATCATGCAATTAAGGAGCACGAGCAGATTCTGAAAATTTCGGTGAAAAATATGTTGTATAAGAATTAAAAGTCCTCTTGTACGCTTTACGCTCTCCCATAGTATATTGATGAAACTGTTTCTCCATATGTATGTATGGGAGTCACATGCCATGCTGAGCTGTGCGTGTAACAAAGCATGTAATCTGGTAATATTTATGGTAGTTGAGAGAGCAAATGCATTTTCCAGTTATTTTACAGTAATTATCTGTGTGGCTCAAATGTGTAACTTGACTGCCACCATATTTCAGCAAGTTATTGCCATTGATTTCTCCAGTCCCATTACCTCCCTAAAAAAGGTCCATTAGCTAAGTCTTAAACTTATGTTTGAAATTGTTTTGAAATGTTTTTTTTTTATTTAGGGCCTGGTCGTCCATTTACAGCGATAGACTTTTCCCATCAAGGGCCTGCTTTTGTAACCTGGCATAGGTACCATTTACTACTCCTGGAAAGAGACCTTCAGGTAATAATTTCCATGTACTGTCCAATGTATGTTATGCAGACTGATGTTCCAAATTAATGCTTTTACTCCCTGGTCATGGCGTTTACAGTCTTTTTTCTTTTTTCGATTTAACAGAAAGCATGATGTTGTTCTTTGTATGATCCAGCCAATATATTCATTTTTTTTAATTGTTTCTATTTATTTTACATTAAACATCAATAGTTTACCATGCAATAACAATTGTCATAGAAATGGTTGGTTGGGTACATCTCTGTGGGATGAAGTTGCTCCCTTTCATGGAAACAGAATTCTTCCTTTCAAACTAAATGGCCAGTAAATCCTCATTGGAGAGACAGTGGGAAAAAAAAATGCAGTCAAGATATTCATCTTAACTTACAACTCCCTTGTGCATTTATGTGAATAAAATTTGATAAAACATTGTGTACAAGAGTTGGGCTACTAGTGTCTAGCAACCGGAAGTATGAAGCTACTGTTTACTGTAGTGACACATCTTCTTGGCCATGGTTTAAAACCAACATGAAGTAATTTTTCTCTGTGGTAGGTGACCTTCAGTTAGCTTTTAGGGCAGGGCTGTGCTACTGCCTGCAGCCTTTGCTCCTACAAGAAGCAAAGACTGAGTGTAGAGATAAGGCAAGTTGAATTGTGGAATGTGAACATGGACCTAGGAAGGTGGATTTTATCATGTGAAAGTGAACTGGAGCTGCTGCTGAGCTGTAGCTGGATATATGCTGGGAGCATCTGATGACAATAAAACCCATTTGAAAAGGACCCTCTCAAATGAGATTCTTACATAGGCCCCGTAAGGAATCTCACCAGAGTTATCGCTCTGGCCGTAATACCTTAACTGGTAATGAGGGCTCTAGCAAGCTGTTGAGGAATCACTTACTACTCTAGCCAGATTCAGGATACTGCTGTGGTATTTCTTGGGCCATTAACAAATAAACCACAATGAAGTCTGTGATCTGACATTTTGAATAATTTCCACTCTCTTGGTCCTCCTATGGACTTTGCTTTGTGCCAAGAGGGGTTGGATATAAAAGGGTTTTAACAGTCATCCAATGAGGACAAGGAATTGGATAACTGGACTACAGATTTGAAATCAAACTCCTATAAATTCCTCTCCACACAATGTTATAAAGATATAAGATTAATACGGCAGGCCCAAATCACCTGAAGAAATGTAGGCGAGCCAAAATCATAAAATCATATCCACTAAGAGTTCAGACAAAGTAATACAAAATAGGAGCATTAGTATTTGAGGTCCTGACATCTCTCTAATCCGATTACCCTTAATCATTAGTAAAACTTAATTTGAGAATGCTCATTCACTGTAAGTGGTTAAATCATGATAGCTGAGTTAAATTTAGTTAATATATTTTAGTTGATCAAATCTTCATTAGAACAAGTGCATCAAATAGAAAATAAGACACTTAGTGAAACAAAACAATACCCAACGCTCACAAGTACAGGAAAGGATGTGAATTACCAGTTCTAGTGGTCCAGACAGAAGGGAATACTGTGCACATGTAGGCTTTGTGCTAATTAGGAAAGGAAGCCAGTTGAGTCGGCATCAAAAGTTCTGCAAATCTCTTCATTCGGTTTGTAATTTCCCCGCATGCAGATAATCAGCTGTCCGTCACCACCATCAGCTGCACAAGAGTCTCTCTCCAAGAATGCATCAACTCCCTTTAAAACTTTCTTATCAGGCAATATTCTATTCTTCGCATTTCCGGGGATGGCACCTCCAGGGGTCACCTCATTGGATTCGACCACTCCGTTCATAGGTCAGTTCAAGTGGAATGTAGATCGGGTGACAAAGAATACACTAAATGCAGAGGAAATAGGTGGAACAAATCATCTTGTTATATGACATGATAAATAATGCTCATTTAGCTAGAGCCTGTATTAAAGTTTGAAAGGGCAGCTTCCCAGGCAGCTGTCCTGAAAGTGGTAACATAAATGTAGCAGAATCTTAATACAATACATGACAACTCCGGAAAAGTAGAGTTTGGATACCTACAAATGGTTACATCAGGGAAGTCTCTCGCGTTCAGTTTGCTTAGCAAAGCAGAAAACGTTAAGTACAGTTTGCCCAGCGGTTAATTTAGGCTAATATAACACTGAATATAAAGAATTCATAAGTTTACATTTATATGAAATCATGAAGTGGAGATTCTAGTGTAATTTCTGATGCACTTTGTAACTTTTATTATGATCAAAATTAATTTAGGTATAAATAGCGTACTACTTAAAAGTACCAACATATATAAAGTATAGATTAAAATTTTAATTTCAAGTAATTATAACATGTGTAAAGAACATTTTCTGAAAGTTTCACTAATGCATTGTTTAGTACAAAGGTGTAACATCTATTTTTCTTTTTATCATTTTCGGGGCACACGTTATTACATATATAAGTATTTCTATAACATTCACTACCAAAATCAGTATTGTATCATTTCATACATCTCATTAGTTATTCCATTATGTAAATGAAATTTGAGAATGATTAGAGGTAAAACTCAACGTGAGAATTCACCATGTACACATTTTCTAACCAGTTATGAAAATAAAATTATTTTGCTGAAATAAATCACAACCTATTTTACTTATACGTATAATATCATCCAGACTACTGTCTTTCAGCATGCTTTTACAATGCAGTAACTAAAATCCTTTATTTTTGTTATTTCTATAACGGGTACTCAACACACCTTAATTTTCTCTCTCTCACAAAGTGTCATCCATTTTTTGTTCATCTTGAAAATGACACATACTGTCTAAAATCAGTGTTGTACTCCCTACACCTTTCCCCTGGTACAGTTTGATATTGCCAAAGCTAAAAAGGTGATCCCTCAGGCTGAATAATATTAGTGACAGGATTATTGTACCACCATGAATTAACTCTCCATTTTCACAAGAAAGAGCTAAAACAGACTCGCGTCACACATGGAATTCTACTCTAGCCAAGTAACTGGGTTTTTTGTGTGCCTTTTTATCAACATTTTCTGGTGAAAAAGGGACATCTGTCCGGCCCATCCAGTTTTCAAAACTCAATCCGACATGCGTAGCATGCAAATGATAGTTCTAAATCACATTATCCCTGTCGCTTCATCTCAGTCCCTATATTTGCGCTTTATTCCCCCACCTTCTGCCTCCTCAACTGCAGAAGGAGAACCCACAATGAGTGCATGCTGGGCATTCTTCTTTTTTCAGTTATGAGCTATTGTTATTTTGAAGCTCCTAGGCACTGAAGATGTGCTATTCATGATTAGTTGTAGCTCTCATGTCTGTAGATTTCAGGCCCAGAAGCATCACCTTTGGCATGAAGGGAATCTGATAGGTCAGGACTCTATGTAATACCATGGAAACCTCCTCCCAAAAGGAACAGGTCCCCCGGGGTCGCACCATATATGCATCTCTGTAATAAAGCAGCTCTTAACACGGAGAGATGATCTGACGGTTGAACTTTATTGAAGCAGGCATCTATAGATAAAACGTCCTATCCGCGCAGTGCCAGCAGCAACTGACACGCTAGTTCCACAACATCTCAAACTCCATCAACACTCTGGAATTGAGAATCTTAGCACTCACAAAGTAATACAAGACGTGCTGGACACTATGTAATACAAAACATCCTGGTCATTACACACCTTTCCCCTTTACATAAAGCAAAAAAAAGTAACATAAGAACAGGAACACTAGTGTAAAACATAGTCATGAAGCAACACTGGAGTCTTCATAGTACGAGTACTTCTGCACAACACGGGCGCACTCTTGGAAGATCCTTCTGGGACTACAGCCACGGATTGACCCTTAGTACGCATGGGAGCAATCCTACTCAAGTTCCAAATTCATCCATCATCTAATTTGACAGCATTTTGAAAACGTTTTTTAACCACAAATGGTGAGGAAAACTTAGAAAGACCCCATGACTTCTTGGGTAGGCGGACTCTCACCTTATCACCCACACGCACATGTTTGTGTGAAACAGCGTGCCTGGCATCAAAATAATCCTTCCTCTTGCCAGGGCACCTCTCCAGAACTTACACTTGAATCCCCACTCATACACTTGTCCCTCATCCATGATTGAAACATGTGGCTGTTGGGACTCCGTTCCCTAAAGAGTTCAAAGGGAACATTATTCGTGGTGGAGTGGGGCGTGAGACGGTAAACCATCACACGCTCCACAATTTCTGACTTCCAGTCCTTGCCTTGGACCATGGCCAGTTGAATGGACTCTTTCAGGACTCGATTGAACCTCTCTACCATTCCATTAGTTTCGGGATGATAGAGAGCACAACGTTTGTGTTTAATACCTCTTTTCGACAAATACTCCTCCATCTCTCTCGAGACCAGCTGGACACCATTGTGCATCAATAGACAGTCAGGCAGTCCTTCTTTGGAGAAAATGTCATCCAGGAAATTGACCGCATCCTTAGTTTCAGTGCTCCGTGTAATCTTGATCTCCGGCCATCTAGAAAACATGTCCATCAGCACCAACACATAAAACTGACCAGAACTACTTGTAATTGGTCCCAGGAGGTCTAAAGCTACTTCTTGCCAACAGCGAGTGGGAGTGTCCCATACGACCATGGGTTGAACTCTAGTCATAAATGTTTTGTCACACGCATTACATTCCCTGCATCCCTCACCATACGCTCTACAAGAAGATCAATGCCAGGCCACCAGAAGTGCAAGCGAATCCTCTCCTTGGTCTTCGAAATGCCAAGATGTCCCTGATGAGCTTGGTGGACAATTCTCGACCTGACAGGAGACTGAGGAACTAGTTTTGTACCCCTCCACAGCAAACCAGAGCTAATAGACAATTCATCACGCACATTTCAGAACTTGCGGGCTTCCTCACTCAAACCTTTTATGCCCCTCCACCCTTCAGTCACCAACTTACACACTTCGAGAAGAGCCATATCACTTCCCATTTAAGTTCTCCATTCTTCCTAACTCAAAACATCCGCCATGACTTACACACCTTGTAATCCTCATCTTCCCATAGGTCTTCTGAGCCATCAGGGGTAACAATTGAATTGGTTTGAACCAGGCGAGAAAGACCGTCTGAAACTTTGTTCTCCGCACCAGGAATATAGTTTACGACAAAGTCATAGTCTTGAAGTGCGACTATCCACCTACAAATTCTTGAGGAGACAGCATCTCGACTCTTCTTAGTGAACAAGTCCTTCAATGGTTTATGGTCAGAGCACACTACAAACCGTTTCCCCAAAGACATTTCTTGAGCTTTCTAATAACCCAAAAGATACCCAAAGTTTCTTTCTCTATGCCCGAGTACTGTACTTCCAGTCCTACTAGTGCTCTTGAAAGAAACATAATGGTCATTTCCTTACCATTCTTTACTTGTTTGAGGACCGCACCCAGACCCTTAGAACTTGCATCAGTAATCAAAATGGAATGAGCCGTCATGTCAAAACTCTGGAGAGCTTGGGCACCACTCAAAGCATTTTTGATATCATCAAATTCTACTTGACACTGGGCAGACCAGATAAACTTTGCACCTTTCTTTAGAAGCGACCTTAAGGTAAAGGTGCTCGAAGCAAACTGTGAAACAAATTTATTATAGTATTCAGCCATGCCAAGAAAGGTGACCAGATCATCCCTGGATTGTGGTATGGGAAGACTCTTGATGGTTCTTACCAGATGATCTCTAGGTTTAACACCTTCCTTCGTCAACTTACATCCCAAGTAATCCATTTCCGAGAGGTTGAACCTACACTTGTTGTCACGTAAAGTCAGGCTGCGTGACCTAAACCATTCTAAAACTGCCCTAAGCCTCTCATCATGGACTTTTTGGGAGGAACCATGTACCAGGACATCGTCTTGGTATATCTTGACACCTGACAACCCATGTAGGACATCCTCCATGGCTCGCTGAAAGACGGAGGTTGCAGAATTTAGGCCAAATGGAAGACGGGTAAATTTATATGTTCCAAACGGTGTGATAAAGGCTGTCGGATTCATTGAACCACTATCAATCCTGATCTGATGATATGCGGCTCTAAGATCTAGGGTAGAAAAAACCTCAGCCCCCTCTAATTGGGTCACCATCTCCGTAATATTAGGGAGAGGGTACCTCTTGGCAATAACAGCACAATTAAGAGCACTAAGGTCCACACACAGCCTCACCTCACCAGAAGCCTTACGGGGGAGAACAGGAGCCAATCACTAGCTTCAGTCTCCTCTATGATCCCTTCTTTCTTCAACTTCTCTAGTTCAGTGCGCATGGGCTCCCTTAGCGCCCAAGACACACTAGGGACTTTGCAAGAAACAGGATAAGCATCAACTCGAAGAGTGATTTTGTGTGTATAGCCAGATAGACAACCCAACTTTTCACTTAAGACTTGTTCAAACTCACTGCGTAAGTCACCCACTTGAACAATTTTAATGTGCCCAGGGTTTTTGTCACTGCAAGGGAATGACGGGGAAAAACTATCCTTTAAGACAATACAAGGATCGCCACCAGGAATCAACATCACCCCAAGATCAGCTTGATGGAGCCAGCTCATGATACTGTCTCCCCTGGACGAGATATAGATCTTCCCAGCAGTAAGTCTACCTTTGTACTTGTAGGTTGTCCACCATATGCGAGCGGTTTGATATCTGGTTTAAAGACCTTCAATTTGTCGCACAAGGCAGTGTCATAAAAACTTTTTGGAATCAAGGTAACTTTCGCCCCAAAATCAAAGAGCATTTTGACAGTGTGACCATTCACTTCAACACTGTCAACAGGACTCTTAGAACTCTTGCCAATGCTCTGCACAACCTGAACCAAGACCTTACCACAGTGTAGTTTGTCAAGGTACAAACTTCTTCACCCGCTTGTTCTTCTTGTATTTCTGTGCTCTACAGGCTTTCGCCACATGACCTACTTTCCCACAATTATGACACTTCGAGGTTAAAGCAGGACATGACTTATCATTAGCCAGGTGGCCAACCATGTCAGTGATAACACTTGACAGCAAACCCCTTCTTAAATTTTAGATGCAGGGTTTCACTTTGTTTGGGAGCTTTAGTCTTGGTCACACTTTGTACTTTTTCACCACTGGTACCGTGCTCCTTTTTTATAACCTCAGAACAGGCAAGAGTGCTCAAGGCATTTTGCAATTGAGATGACTTCATCTAATTTGGGGTCATCTTTCTGCCACAACTCATCCTTGAACTTTTCTATGTTGCAACCCAACATAAATTGGTCACGAATGCGTTCTTCAAGTGTACTCCAAAATTTACAGGTTGAAGCGAGTTTTCGCAAGTGAGTAACATACACCTCAACAGACTCTTGGGCCAATTGTATACGCTTCCCAAAATGGTATCGCTCTAACACGGTGCTCACTCTAGGGAGGTAATGTTTGTCTAACTTCTTTAAACAAATCTCAAACTCATTGAGGCGATCAGATTCAGCATCAGTCAGATCAGGTAAGTGTTCAAAAAGTCTTGTCCCTCTGAGCCCAGACAGTGTAAGTGCAAAGCGGACTTCCTCTCGGCACTCAAAGAAACTCCACATACTCCTGTGTAATTGAGAAAAACCTTCTTCCACTTGGACCACCGAATGGAAGGTTCACCTGGATTGGAGAGAAAGAAAGGAGGCGAAGTAACATTCTGCATTGCAAGAGCAACCTATGACAGAAGAGGATGATAGTCTCTGTAATTTAGTAAGTGTGAAAACACTGTAGCGGCAAGTTATTACAGGAAATATGATGGAGTTTCATATGAAAAACAACAGTGTGCCTATCACTGTAGAAAGTACATAAAGGGAAGGCACTGAGGATATGAAAAGGTGTGCCTAACACCATAAAATAG
Source organism: Triturus cristatus (assembly GCF_964204655.1). Taxonomy (NCBI): domain Eukaryota; kingdom Metazoa; phylum Chordata; class Amphibia; order Caudata; family Salamandridae; genus Triturus; species Triturus cristatus. Next base: position 724,211,619 of record NC_140591.1, read on the forward strand.
CAAAGTATTGAAAGCACTTGAATGGTAGTGTGCTTATCACTGTAGCAGAGTTGGAAAATGAGGCACTCCGGTAGTGCAGTGAGCTTATTGAAGTAAAGCTGAAAGCAGCTTCCGGTTTCCACATATGTACATGGATCTGCTTCCAGGCTGTTGGATCGACAGAAGGTATAGCTGTTCCTGTCAGCGATAAAAAGGCACTAGAAAATGAACGCCCATGTTGCAGTAGCTGAGATGAAGGACTGCCATTGTTTACTGAAGTTGAAGCAAGTTAGTTGACCAGGCAACGTGCAGTTTAAAAGGAAGTCACACAGGTTGCACAAAGCAAACACAAAGATGATGGATGGAGTGCTGAAACCTTTCAAACACTCCCCCTCAGTCACAGATCTGGGTTGAATCCATCATCATCATTCTTTAGCTCACTTTGCCACCCCAGTTCAGACACAGCTATATGCAAATTAGTCTTGACCCTGTACCTCATGGGAACAGTCCAGCCCGAACTGCCAAGCCATGTTTGCATTGTCCAGCATTCCGTCCATCAATTGTTTCTTTCGCATTTGTAACCCTAAGTGGGAAGAGTATGCCCAGACGTGGGCACCGTGCTCACTACACCACTGGATTCAAGCTAGCCTGGCTGATGAAGGGTGATACCCTCAAACCAGACCCAGGATGCTTGTTTCCGATCCAGGGCTTGGCAGTTCAGGCTGGACTATACCCACAAGGAACAGGGTCAAGACTGATTTGCATATGGCTGGGTCCAAACTGGGGTGGTGTGGTGAGCAAAAGAATGATGGATTAAACCCAGATCTTTGTGACTGGGGTGAATGTTTGCATTGTCCAGCATTCCGTCCATCAATTGTTTCTTTTGCATTTGTCACACAGGTTGCAACAGTAATCCCTTGAAAGTCACAGTATCACAGGCATAATGCCGAAGAAAAATGCAGCGACAGAACAATTTTGTTGATACACGGGTTGCCACAGTAACCCCTTGTGAGAAATTGGCCTGATATATGCTGTCCACTAGTTATAGTGGGCACCTTGTATCAGTCCAAACGACCCCTTATGGTGATAGGTTAAAGACAACCTTTATTGAAAGCTATCCTAGTGGTAGCTATGGAGAGCAGCCTTCAGGCTAAGTCTTGAAGGAATGTAAAGCAGCTTGTTTTACCAGTCTATAATCTCTTGAATGACCAAATGAAAGGTCAACCACACCAGGTATATATTTAAAATAAATGTATTTAAGATAAAACACACCCCTCTAGTCTCTTTATGAGACTGGAGTTCGAAGTACTTAAGTTACAAGTCAGTATTAGCACAAATACACGTTTGGGCCCTAGGGGCATACCAAACCATATACCAATAAAGTGGTATAAGAACCACAAATGAACTAGACACAAGGCCTAGAGCCTGTAGAATTGCTGGGACCCCAGGGAACCACCCAAGGTAGTGACACAGGGGACCCACGGGGGGCGTGTGCAGTGTGTGAACACAGCCGCGGGTTCCCTTTAGCTTCTATGGGCAATGTCGCGGTTGGAAATTTAAAGATTAGGGACACTTAGAAATGAGTCCGAACCAAACCCTTTTAGACTTAGGAAGTTCTAGGGCTAGCACCCACGGGAGCTCCGGAGTACTCGTGTTACCTCACCCAGGGAAGCCGGGTGCATAGGTGTCTTTTGGTGTCGGGTCGCGTCATCGATTTCAATGGGAGCTGGCGAAGAAGTGCTGCTGCCATGAAGAAAAGTGTCCGAAGCGATCCAAGCCTGGATCTAGGATGGAAGGAACCTGAAAGCAGAGGGGACAGAGTCTGGGTCACTTACCAGTGACCAAGGGCACGATAGACCAATGCCCACAGATGTCGGGTGTTTCAGGTGAGTTGACGGGTGTCTTGACTCTTCAGCCACAAGATCTAGAAGGCACGATGACCACCAGGAGCTGGATTCGAGCTGTCCCACGAAGTCTGTCGAGTGCTGCGGTGTCTGTGACCAGATTGGATCCAACAAACCTTGGCAACGGCAAGTCACTTGGAATCAGAGAAAGGACGTAGGTTCAGACCAGCAAGGTCTGGGGGACTCACACAGCGAGGGTAAGTCGGGGCACGTCTGGAGCAACCAGGAAAGCTCAATCAGAAGAGGAGTCTCCTTCATGGGGACCTACTAGCCAACGGGCTAGCAATCGCGAAGGAGCCTCAAGCGGTCACACTGGAAACTGGCCCACGGGTCACTCGTGGAGTGGAGGCCAGAAATCTTCGGTGCAGGAGGTGCTCAAGGCTGGGGCTACTTGGAGCCCAAAGCACAACTTCGAGGAAGACCAGGAAGATGGAGCTGCAAAAGTTCACGGTGTGCAGGGGTCATGGTTCCACGTCACCCACGATAGCCACGGGCCTGAGCTTTGCTGTGGACTCGGGGTAGCCTCGGAAGTCTGGAAATCCACCTCTGGGGATGCAGAGACTTCAGCGTCCGGCAGGAGCTTCAGAATTGCAGACCGGACAGTTGCTTCTTTGGTGCCTGCCAAGCAGGGGAGTTACTCCTTGACCCCAAGGGAGATTTCTTCAGTCTTCTAGTTAAAGTAGAACGTCGTAGGTCCAGGATATATGTTAGAGTTTTGTCCAGGGTAATCTAAAGTCTCAAGGACTGGGTTCCCATACTTATACAAAGTTTGGGGGTTGGACACACTCTAGGGACCTACCTATGGGAGGATTTGGAAAGAGGGGTGGTTACACCCATTTCCTTTGTCCAGTTTCGTGCAGGGGCAGGTAGCCCCTGCAACCGGTTTGAACTGGGCTATGCACAGGGACACCAAGTGTGCCCCCAGTGCAGGACTTCAAAGCACCAGAGTGCTCCCGCCCAGCCCCAATACACATCTGCCTGTCTGGGGAGGTGATTACACCTCCCTGGGACAGGAAACCTATTGTCCAGTCCTCCCCTGCCGGAGTTTCGGTCTGCAGCAGGAGGCCAGACCCCTGTCTGTGGCAGTGGCATCCATTTTGTGATGCCAGGGCTGTAGAAAGTCTTTAGCGGGTTAGGCCAGTGTGAACATGTCTCTCCCTCTAGAAGGGTGGAATGCTACCCTCGCCGCCAGAACTGGCGTGGGGGGGGGGGGGGGGGGGGTAGTATTCCAAAGCGTTTGACACCAGACACAACATGTTTCCGTGCAGCCAGTCCAAAGTTGGCATTTACCGCGAGGTTATAATGCACTGAGTATATAGTCCGGCTGCACCACAAACCGCATCAGAGGAGGTACTCTGAACGCTGCAGAGGGGCTCTGCTCATGCAGGGGCACCCTCTCACATTAAAACCAAGCACTCTACCTTCAGGATTGTTAAGGCCTGCCACTGGAGTGACTTATAAGTTTTGTGTGTGCAATGGTAGTGATATAGGTAGCCTATACCACAGTAAGGGGTGCAAGCACCACCTTACCCAGGCTGCAGTAGCAGACCTGTGGTGTCCTTTTGGAGTGCTTCCCAGGGGTGGCATAATACATGCTTGAACCCCTGGTAGGCCTCTGAGGTACCTATGCCCTAGGTACATAGTATACCATATACTAGGGGCTTATAAGGCACTCCAGAATCCAATTAGAAATGTACATGGAAACCATATTAGAGAGGAAGCAGCTAGCCTGGGGTCCTGATTAGCAGGGCCACAGCCAGACTAAGGTAAAAGAAACTGTGAAACACCAGCAAAAAGTGGGGGTACCCATGTGAAGCAGATCCTACACCCCTTGAGACTCTGTACGTGACTGACGTAATGCCGTAGAAGAATGCAGCGGTGCTGCTGTGAAGGGAATACAGTTGCCAGGGAGACTCTGTTTTGCTGACAAGCCCAAAGTTACAAGGGTTGCCACAGTAACCCCTCGAAATTCTATGCGTGGTCGACGTAACTCCGTTGAAGAATGCAGAGGCGCTTTTGTGAGGTGAGGGTAGTTGCCAGGGTAACGCTGCTTTGCTGATGGCCCCGAGGAGGTATGCGCGAGAAGATGATGCGCACGAGGTAATGGTGGGGTTTTTCAACAAAATGTGTCTAAAGTCGTTATTAAGGAAAATGGGTAAAAGTGGGGGCAAGCAATGGAAACCGTACCTCATAATGGCTAGTCGAGCCCCAGCATAGCAGAGGGTCGTCGTGTAAACAGCCATGTTAGGACGTTTCTTCCTGTTAAGTGTAGATGTGTCTCTGGGTCCTTCTCTTTTCGCCAGATCGTCGCCAGTGTAATAAAGCAGCTCATAACACTGAGAGATGATCTGAAGGTTGATCTTTATTGAAGCAGGCATCTATCCACGCAGCGCCAGCAGCAAATGACACACTAGAGTTCCACAACATCTCAAACTCTATCAACACTGTAGAATAGAGAATATTCACACTTGCAAAGTAATACAAGACATGCTGGACACTATGTAATATAACACATGCTGGTCATTACAAGTGCCTCTCAGAGTACTCTTTAACCCCCCCCCCCCCCCCCCCCCCCCAGCAAGCATCTAGTAGAAGCATTGTGGTACATGGAGTGTAATCTTTGGGTGGGTAATGCCATCGATACTACACTTTATAATGCATTTCCCTCCCCAGGTTTGAGATAGTTGTGGGGTGTTTATCCCTGCTTAGTCTGTCCCAGTGCTTGCTTGCAACCTGGAGTCCCAAGATAATTTCCCACTCCCTGTGGTAACGCCAAGTCTGTGGGGTATCGTGCAACCGTAGCGGCCTTTAGAGGTTGACAATCATTCCTTGAGGGAATAGTGTTTCGAAGGGTGTCTGTCGCCCAGTGCCTTATCTGAGCATAACTGAGCCTCTATCACTTGGGTAGGTCAAATGATTCTTTATATTACAGAAAGGGCTGGGGGATAGTGTTGTCTAATATATCACAGATCATTTTACAGCCTCCCTTTCCCCATTCGTTGAAGGATTGGACCTCCAGGGTTGGTGTAAAACTTGAATTGTAGTGAATGGGAGTGTAGGAGTGATTGGGTATGACACCAGACCTCGTGACTCTACTTATGTATCCCATGTCTTGAGAGTGGATGGTACCAGGGTGCTGATGAATGCTTTGGCAGGGTGTTTTGGCACCTGTACAGCAACACCAAATCCTAAAGAAGTCTTCGCGCTATGGCATGGTCCACTGTTGTCAAATCTTCTGTGACGCCATTGGTACCACCTCACCACTATCTGCCGTTGGTCTGCTGCGTAATAATGGGGAACACTGGAGACAGCCAGGCCTCCTGACTCCCGTGGTTGGGTCAGTAATTTCTGGGAGACCCTAGGAGCCATTCCCTTCCATATAAAGGACACAAGTTGTCGCTGAATATGTTTTAGGTAGGAAGTACCTAGCCATATTGAGAGGGCTTGAAGCAGGTAGAGGAGACATGAGAGGACGTTCATTCTAATTGCCTTAATCCTGCCCAGCCAGGAGAACATCTGATTTCCCCTAAGAGTAAAGCTCTTTTGTTCTAACCGCTATTTGAAAAGAGAGGGAAGTGGAATAGTTGGCATCAGAGTTCTCTGGTGGTCCGCACAATTTGAACTCCCAGACATTTAATGGAAGATTTGGCCCACCTGAATGGGAATAGCTCAGGAATTCTGGCCTTCTCCCCATTTACCAACGTCCTGTTGAGTATCTCAGATTTGTCATATTTGACATTATGGCCCAAGGCCAGCTCATAGTACTGAAGTAAGTCTCCAACTGACTGGTGTGAGGTGCTCAGGGATTTCAACATTAGAAGCACATCCGCGTAAAGGGAGATTTCTGAATTCTCACAGCCCAAACATGAGGCCAGTCACAGCTACGGACTGCTGGATCAAGGAAGCTAGGGGTTCTATAAAGAGAGAAAACAGAAGCGTTTATTGGGGGGGGGGGGGTAGACCTGCCTTGTGTCTCTGGAAAGAGAAGGGGGTCGAGAGATCTATGCAAGGCGAATCTAGGAGAACGATCTTCATGGATTACGCAAACCCTGTGGCCAAACTTGGAATGCAAGCCCATCTTCTGCAGTGCGAGACAGAGGAAAGCCCAGGCTACCCTGTCAAAGGCCTTATGTCTAGGAATAGGAGAACCGTAGGTATGTTACTTAGCGAGTCCTCCATCAGGTAAATCACTGTTCAAATGTCATGAGCTTGGTGACCCTGGATAAATCTACTCTGGTCCTGATGCGCCGGAGTGGGAAGCAACTTATTGGGGCAAGTGGCCAGGTACTTCGTGAAAAGTTTTGCGCCCGTATTCAGAAGGCCGGTAGGACATGCAGTGCCTGGAATTCTTGTTAGCTTTACGTATGACCACTACTGCCACTTCCCCCATTGCTAGACCCACAAAACCAGAGTCAATACTATGGTTGAACAGGGCCGTAAGTTTCGGAACCAGTTTGGAACAGTATATTTTGTAAAACTGGGCTGTGGGGCCATACGGAACCAGGGATTTATTGCGTTTGAGAGATTTAATAGCTTGTTTGACCTCTTCTGGTAGAACTATGCCCTCTGAAGAATTTCTCTGAATATCTGTGAGTCTCGGGAGTTGAAGCTTATTTAGGAAGGTCTTCCAAGGCCTGGAGGAGAGGGAAGTTCCACGATGGAGGTTTGTAGTATCCTGCATTTGTAATGTAATGTATTCTCATAAAAGTGACAAAATTCATCTGCTTTTGTCACGTCTTCTACCACTTCCTGATGTACACTTTTTCTCTTGCCCGCTTTTCTCAAGGCCCAAGAGAACTGGGTGCCTACTTTATCTCCTAAAATTCATGAACGTTTTCTAAGGCGAAGCAGAGAGAGCTCCACCTTGTTAGTAAAGTACATATTTAGCTTGTCACTAGTCTTAATGGTGTGGCAAGAAGGGTGCTGCAGCCATTCTTTTTTCAGATTCAGATTCTCACTCTTCAGCTGCTGAACCTCAGCCTGAAGTCTAGAACGCTCAGTTGCTGTTGCAGGGAAACAAACCCGATGACTTCCTTGAAGGCATTACATACCCCACCGACAAACCTCTAGTCCTTCATTAAGTTTGACGTATTCATCAGTTTGTTTTCCTATTTCATCTTTTATTACCTGATCCCTCTGCAAGGAGGGGTGTAGCAGCCTCCTCCTTAGTCGTCTCAATGTTCGAAGATCCAACCGAATCAGGACAGATCGGTTCAGTCCCACAAGGGGATTGCTCAATAGAATCTAATCGATACAGGAACATGTCCGAAGGACAGAGTAGAATGTCAAGCCATGATTTCTCACATGTCACCTGGAATGGCAGAGGCCCAGCTCCTCCAGAGTAATCTTCAACCACTTAGACTTTTGCATGTGTTCCCCCCCCCCCCCCCCCCCTTCCCTTGTCTGTCCCTGTGAGTCCCATCCCATATTGAAGTCCCCGGTAAGGTTAATTTCCCCCTGGCCACTCCAGTCAGATCCTCCAAGTAACCTAATCTGAATGGGTCCTGCACTGCGTCAAGTGCATATACCATGACTAAGGTGACAGGTCATCCCTCTAGCTTCTAAACAATATGAGATCTACCGTCCCTGTCAGATTTAGTGTGTGAGATTACTAAAGGGAGATTGTGTCCCTTCAGACCATGCCGATGACTCAGTTAAGTAACTTCCATGTTAATATTTTAATTAGAATAAGGAAAGAGCTAGTGCTGCTGGGCCTTAATCACTCACAGGAAGGTAATGTGAAATTTTGATAAGCACATCTCTTGGTCTCTGATTTTGGGACTGTCTCCTGGAAATGTATCCTATCTGCTTATAGCAGGGTGATTGTCACCCGGCAGGGATGAGAACATTTCTACCACAAAGGGTTTCAAGTTGGTGTCTAGAATTTTTTCACTTAGAATCTCTCGCTTGGAGGACTCTCGATCCTTGGTCATCCAGATTGTGTATGGCACATTTGAGTTGTTCTTTTAATGTTGTGCATCTTGCTGCTGTGGTGGACAGGTTCACGGAGACTGCTTTCAGCTGGCCCGCGAAGCCCATGTCGGTTCACAGTTAAGCTTTTTTTTTGTGCTTTGGCCTGAGTGCAAGTCAGCAAGTCCTTTGGTGGGGGTTCCTGTGGCAGTTTAGTTTTAAAAACGCAAAGGCTGTCCAGCAAGTCGGACTCTGTGTGCCATGGTGTGGCAAGCCTTAGCGCTCTCAGGGGTCAAAGGTTTTGGCTCGGGGGGTGGGGGGGTGGGAGGGTGCTGTCCAGGTAGGCGAGGAGGCTACCATGGAAGTTCCTTCTTTTTGGGGGGCATGAGGAGATCCTCCCCACTGTTTATGAAGCACCACCAGGCCCCAGGTGGTCCTGCCGGGCACAGAGTGAGCACCATACTCCAAGACACAGCCTGCCCAATGTTTGTCGCAGTCATCCAACTCTTCTAAGATCGCTTGAAGTGGACTATCTCATTTGGACTTCTAACTTTAAGGCTACAGCAGCTCTGCCACCTCCCCCCCCCCCCCCCCCCCACACACACAGGGGTGGCTCATCCTACCAAGCTGTGGCTCCTATGGCTAGAGTTCAAATGCATGCCATCGTTTGGTGTCCTGCCACTAGATCAGACCCCAAGAGTCCTGCAGGGATAGAGTAAAAGTTAAAGGTGCTTCCCAGAACAGGTGCCACCCCAGTGTTCCTGCAAGCAAAACCTGTCCGCTCAGCGGTATACTGACTTCTAATGGTCAACCACAGCATGGCACACGGGGTCTCCCATCATTGGCCTCAAGGTCACTTTTGCACTAGGCCAAGTGGCCTATACTTATTGACCCCGCTGCCCACCATTGTCCTTGTCGGCAGTGTCCTTGTGAATGTACACTATGGCTAGAGCTAGTAGGGAAATAAAAACTAAAGCACAGGGCGTATGTTGCAAGAGGGGAGCAGTAGTTGCAAGGCAGCTTCTGAATAAATACCTAAAATGCAACTTGGTGAGATGGGTGGGGATTTGGGCATTCCTTAATTTAAGCCAGTGGTTTCCTAAACTCTGCACCGGCTCTTAATTTTTGACACTGGTGCCTGTGAGTCTGCCACTAGGTGGTGCTTTCTGGTGAATTTAGAAAGTACCACAACAACAGTTAATTATAAATTCAATAGACATTAAAAATGATTGTTACCTGCTGCCCAAGCCATTCTTATAGCTGTGGGAGCCTGAAAGAGTCTGAATTGGCTCCCTTGGAAGAGTGTGATGGTTACTAGTAGTGGTGTTACTGTAATTGGCGGCGGTGGCAAAGGCATTGTTGTGAGAAGTTGGCCTGCAATATGCTGGTCACTAGTTATAGTGGGCACCTTGTATCAGTCCAAACAACCCCTTATTGGTTATAGGTTAAAGACCACCTTTATTGAAAGCTATCCTAGTGGTAGCTATGGAGAGCAGCCTTCAGGCTAAGTCTTGAAGGAATGTAAAGCAGCTTGTTTTACCAGTCTATAATCTCTTGAGTCACTAAATGAAAGATATCCATACCAGGTATATATATAAAATGTGTTTATTACTAAACACACCTTCCTAGTCTCTTTATGAGACTAGAGGTCAAAACACATAAGTTACACTTCAATAATCACAGTAAAATAGCACAAATACACGACAGGCCCTAGGGGCGAGCCAAACCATATACTAAAATAGTGGTATAAGAACCATGACTGAACTAGACACAAGTCGAAAAACAGTGAAACACCAGCAAAAAGTGGGGGTAAACCTGTGAAGCAGATCCTAAAATTGTGTGGTGCAAGCTGCAGTAAACCTCCTGACCAGAACCCTGTCACTTATGTTTTTTACAAATTAAGCAGTGGACTTGTGACCGAAGATAAAACTCTGGAAGGAGGAAAGGTGGCACAAGAAGCGGGTGAGCCAACAAATTAACAGGGAGAGCCAAGCCAAGCGTCTGGCTCAGATCTTGGAGCCCCTTCACGACTGAGCCCTGAAAATGTGTTATGTAAATCATACAACAAACAACGTAAAATATACTAACGTCTCTTAAAAGTTGGAAAAATATCTCTTTAATGTGTAAGCTTCGACATTAATAATACACATTATAGCACTGCACTGAGAAGTACTCATTAAAACTGTAGTTTTGTACAACTGATAGTCTGCAATCACATTATCGAAAGTGATTTCATATTCGATAGTGAAGAAGTGTTTTGGTGGAATAAAATATTTGCCTAAAATCACACAATCTAAGTGGGAAAGCTGTAATTTATCCAGTTTTTTTTCTAGTTTCACTCTGTACAAATCAGCCAGTAAATTGGTATTATTTGAATTTCCTTATACTAAAGGCCTTGTTTCCCTCGTAGTGCATTGTTCGGTGGATTTAAAATACAGCGCAAACTCGACCCAAAGGCATTGGAGTACTTTCTATGAGTACTAGTTACATTACACAAAGTCACATTCATTGTTTATAGGTCACAGGGTGTTGAGCCGACGCCCAGACTAGAAAGTGGGTCCCGGGGTCCACTGTCGGTAGCTCTGGCATTAATGCCACATCCTGGGTAGAAGGCAGGCAGAAGCCACATGAATGCCGGTCTCCAACAGGACCTCAAGCTGAGCCCGATCCAGGCTTCAGGTTCGAGCCTGGATCGAGCTTTTAGTGGCTCGCCCACCTCTAGGTTGGACTTCGCCCTAGGTAGGTAAGAGATGCATTGTTTTATTAAGCGTGGGCCAATGCCTGTTAAAATAAATCCAACCTCCAAGATACGAGAAAAAGTGCACATGGGATTTTTTACAGTGACATTTCTTAATGGTTTTGTGTTATTATTTCATGCTTTGTTTGATTGGATCTGTCTTTTGTGTTCAGAATTTATCAGTTTGTCATCACACTTGATCATATATCACAAGATGAACAACTCTCATCTGCACTTTTTGGAGGTTGTGTATTTTACTTTTGGAACATTTCTTTTCTTGTAAGTAATTTAGTTTGGAATTATATTTAACTTGTGTGTCGTGTATTCTTTCCATGTCTTGGTTTCCATTTTCAAATTACAATTAATGTTTTTTTTGTGAAGTAAACCTATGGCATTAATATTGTTTCCTAAGAAAGTATTGCTATTATTTCTTCATGCAGCGAATGCTTGGAGATGAGTCGTTTGCTTTACCATATTGGAATTTTGCCACTGGCAAAAATGAATGTGACATATGTACAGATGAACTTTTTGGCGCATCAAGACTAGATGACACAAGCCGAATTAATGAGAATTCTAGATTTTCACGCTGGAACATAGTGTGTAACAGGTAATTTTAGTAATCTGCATTTTCAACAACCTTTACTATTTTATTTCATGCAATTTATGTATCGTCTAAGGAGGAACCTGATAACCTGATGGACCCTTAAAATGATCATGTCTGTTTTCTGGTTCCGTTTTGATAATAGCCTTGAAAAATGCTCTAGAGCAGGTCAAACTTGGAGATAGAGTATGGTAGCTAGAGTCCCATGGTACGGGCCTAAGTAAGCGCCTTTTTTTCTCTACTCCTATATGCCCTATGTACCACCAAAATGCATCCACGACCAAGAATAAATAAATAGGAACAATTTTCAAATCTACAGTGATGAAACGAGGACAAATTTACCATTATAATATTTTTCATAAAATAATTTGATTTCTTATTCTAAAATGTAACTCCATTTTCAGGGGATCCAAACCTCTTGCTTTACCTTTTCGCTCTTTTTTTTTCTTCCACAAATTACTTGCATGTGCTGCCAGAAAGCTCTATTGGAATTGAGGCATTTTGTGTTTATCTAACATTTTGAAGTTCTAGTTTTTGAATCTCCTGGTGCCCTCAGTCCTTCCTTTAAAACCACAAGAACCTTTAGCCCCCACCCTCCTGCTCCCAATCGGAACAGGGGACCCCCCGTCCATAGCGGGCTTGTTGAGGTGCTTTGAGGGCTGGGCGAGCTTGAGTGAACCTTAGACCCTCCAGTCTTGCCGCAGCCCTGAGTCTACACCATGTTCCCCTACTGACTGAGGATGCTCTTCTGTGCTCTGCTACACAGTGTAGAACATGGGTACTCGCAAATATTTGCCCAGGTGCCACAAAGTATAGCCTGTGGTGTGACAGAGGGCTGCACTGATGGCGGCAGGGTGGCGTGAGGGTGACTGTATGATTCTGGGATTGTGTAAGGAGGTCTAAAAAAATGTTAAATAGGCAGACATTTATTTGCAGTTTACCTACAGTTAAGTGGTTCAGGACACCACCGTAGGTGCTTCATAACTTATTTTAACCTGCAAATAAATGCTTGACTGTTTATTTAACATTTTTATCTGAATATTAGTGCTCAGTAGGTAAACAGCGGCTTGTGCTGCCGTTCACCAGGGGGGCCGCATGTAAAGGTCAAGAGGGTCGCAGGTGGCCCTCGGGCCCTACTTTGAGTATCACTGGTGTAGAGGAAACATATCAATTTATTCCTAGAGCTGTCCTTAGAACCTATGGCCTCGTAGAAAACGATTTGAAAAAGGCCATGCTTTACAATGAGACTTAGACTTGATCTTAACATTTAAAATGAGGTTCATATTAAAAACCCTTTTCAAGCATGTTTTAGCTTGCAGGCAAGCCCCAATATTTATTGTTTTTGGTTTACAAAATATCCAACATAGAGATATTCTATTTTCCTTTCACAAACACTTAAATCAGTCTATGGGGACGGGTTCGAACACGGGGAAGGATAAGGCCTTCCCCTCTTGGGAATGCATTCTGCCAGGAGATGGGCATGGTGGTCTCCAAGACTCCAGAGTCTCGTAGCGGCATGTCACTGATTGTCCCTTAAGATTCAAAGAAGGAGAACCTTCTCGCTGAGGTCCGTACAAATGTTCTCAGTCCTTCCTAGTTTCAGTTCTGAACACCTTGAAAAAGGGCCTGATGGGATGGTCTGTGAAATCCAACCTTCTCACCCTCTCTTCAAAGATGGCTTCCCCCATAAGAGTTGAAGAAATATACTACCCATGTCTTCCTCAGAATTCTTAACAGCACAGGCATTTTTTGGACAATAACTCAGTTTTGCTTACTCTTAAGGCTTTCCTTCTCTTGCCGCATGGAGGAAGGTTTTCATTTTACACAAATAATGCTGCACTCAAACTTTACATCAACAAACAAGGCAGCAGTCACTCACATTTCCTGCTCCAAGACTATCTATGGCTTAGGTTAGACAAAAAGAATATTGCTAAAGGTTACTCACTTGAGAGGACTGATTCAACACGTGCACAGACTTTCCTCTGTCTCATGAACAGCCAGGTTGTGTAATATATCCTTCATAGGCTTGGCTTCCCATAAGTAGGTTTTTCATGTTTGGGACGTTCAACAAGATTTAGTGGAGTCTGATCTGATGTGAAGCACAGGATCAGGTTTTGACAATAACATATTTTTGTTGATCCAAAGACATCCTAACGGGAAAGGAAATTATTCTGAGAGTTGGGAAGTCCACAACCAAACCCAAAAATAGTTTATTGAACTGAGACCAATATTAATCTGCCCTTGATGGAAATTGATGGACGTTTAAGAAGTAAAGGCCGGGAAGCCCTTTGTAATCAAATTCAAATGCCTATTTAGAATAATATGACTTGTTCCTTCTTAGCTGTTCACTGTTTATTCTACTGTTTGCATGGATAGCCGCCCATTGGCTTTACTGTCCTATTATTACTTTTCTGAAGAATATAAATATAATTCTTGATGTACATGAACTTCTGGTGGAAGAAATTCTTCACATTCTATCTGTCACACAGGCTTTCAAAAACCCTAAAAATCTTAATTATTCGCCGTAGAACTAAGGTGCCAGAAAGTACTTTAACACCTCCTCAGTATATGGGCTGTATTCAGAAAACTACCTTCTAATTCTGGCTCAAACAGAGAATGGATGTCTTGGCTGCAAATACTTTTGAGCAGACAGTTCATGGAATGGAAAACCACTTACATGGGAGTTGACTTTATGGCATAAGAATACACAAACCGCAGCCTACCCGAAGAGCTTTATCAGTTTTTATGAAAAAAGTTATTTTAGGTTTCATTCTTTGGGATTTTCACAGGACACCAAGGTATATTACCCCTTTTTTTTCTTCCAAAGCTGAGGGGCTCTTCACTGTTCAATTGTAAGTATAGCACTCGGGCCTTATTTATTAAAGGGGTTTACCCATTCTGTGTCTAAGGAGAAATGTGTTGGTACATAAGGGGTTTCGTTTTTTAGGTCGAGCCTGGGCAGCGCATGCTCTGCAAGACATGCCGTATTCTAGTACGGACTTGAAGCTCCGCCCATTCTCCGGCCATAATTTGTATTTGCTTGTGTCATTGTCCTTTGTAAATGCTAGCTTCTGATTCGTTAATGGGCTTGTTGGTCCCTCCTTAGTACCCTTGTCTTCATTTGTAACCTCCCATGAGGACTGGCAATCTTACTTCGGTTGTTGCACGGTATGTCTTATTCAGTCTGTGAGCACTATTTTCTTTAATGAGTTTCTCCTACTGCAACATTCAGCATGCCATGCGCGCTTTCATTTTCCAAGCAGCCTGGGACAATGGCGGCCACTTAAATACGTCTCAAATTTACAAGAGTTTGAGCTATTGGCTTTGTAAAATGACAATGCCTTTTATTTAGGTGTTTATTATCAAAACAGATAAATTAAAGGCATTGTCATTTACAATGCCAATAGCTTAAACTCTCGCAAATGCGAGACCTATTGCATTGCAAATGGTTGTCTCAAGAGCTTCCCTGTGGCACAAACACTGGGCTGGGAACTCCCAGCAAATTTAATGAGACCAATTGAGGATCTGTACTCCGACACCTGGGTGCGGGTTACACTAGGGGATGGCGCGCGCATTTCAAAAAAGATACCCACAAACTCTGCTGAAACAGGGTTACGTTCTGCCACCATGCTCTTTAATCGTTCTAGGGCTTCCAACAGGTCAGAGATGTAAAAGGTCAACTGCCACCCTTCCAAACTGGGAGGTCAACGTATGACACGCCTGCCTTACGCGGATGACCTGGGTCCGCTAGACCAATGCAAAATGGCCTTCAGCATCCCCTCTCCACCCTACACACTCTCACTGTTAGGGACAGTCTTGAAAGAAACCATACAAAAGCCATGACGGTCACCTTTGGAATGAAACCAGCAGGTTGTGGTAGCTGGCACTTCAATGGGGAATGGCTTCAGCACAGTGCAGAGTATAACTATCTGGGCATCTATCTGGATAGTCAAGGCATGTTTAAATCTCATTTGCTCTCCCTGAAAAACGAAGGCACCAGCCTAATGCTTGCCCTTACGACTCTTGCCCAGAAACTTTGGAGAACGAGCCTAGACCCCTTACTTCAGGTGATAAAAGCAAAGCTCATTCAGACACTCTTATGGGAGGTAAATCCGTATGAAGGCCACTCTGCTGGATAAATCCATCCCTCAAACCTATAAAGCTGCTCTTCGTCTGCCAAAGAGAGCATCACCAGCACAAATAAGGCTCATGTTTAACATAATAAAGCAGCCCTGGGCCAGAAGCAGCTCATTTAAAAAACATTTTTTAATAGGCTTTGGCTTGCCCTGTCAGATGCTATGAATGGCTTACTCTGGTGAGGCCAAACGAGCTCAGGATCCTAGTACAACCGCTATCTCCAAGACAAATTAAACAAACCTTCACTCCGGGGCATGGGGAAAATCTCCCACAGCTGGCTTTCAAAAAGCTCACTGTAGCAACCACATAAAAACTGTCAAGGCTAGAATATATGTCCGCACTGAGCAAGCGCTCGCACGCCTGGGCAGTAATCAACTCTTATACCCCCTGGAAACAGCAAAAATACATCGCCTGCACCCATCCGCTATGCCTAAAAGCCAGATTAGTGGCACTTGAACTGGGGAAGTTGAACATGAGGGCTTACCTTCCGGCATGACGAGACACTCCAACTCGAGGAGCAATGTGTCGTCTCCGTGCCTTTAGCGAGTAAAACAATCACTCACATATCATGCATCTGCCGTTCTGTGCTACAGCTAAGAAAATATCTACTTTAGAGACTGTTCGCTTGGGAGTCTGAACCTGCTGTAATCGCCATCCTGAACCCGGACAATACCACTCTAAATGTCAAAACAGTTAAACTACTTCAGATGGCCATAGCTAAACAGGATTTATATAGCGCAAACTCGACCTGAAGGTATTGGAGCACTTTACATGAGCACCGGTTACGATACACAAGGACACATTCATTTTTTTGGTAGGCACGGGGAGATTGAGTGATTTGCCCAGAATTACAGGACGTGGATGCACCCCTGAGGCTCGAACCTTGGTTTCCCAGCTTCAAAGTCGGCGGTCTAGCCGTCAGGCCACACCCTCCATTGTTCCATCGCACTTTCTACATGCTCGAACCCCCAAGAGGAATGCTATGTGGAACGTCGCTACACTGCCACTACTAAACATCAAACATCCGCAGCAACCTTGAGACCACTTCTGCTGCCTGTGCATCTGTATTTTACATATCTGCTCTGGCCATCAAAATGATCATTTGAGGAACGCTCTGAGCCAACATCTGAAGCAACCTTGGGTTAGCAGTTTGCTGCCTCGCGCACAGCACTTTGTATATCTGCTCAGCTGTCTCAAAATGAATGCTCAGGCCAATTATGACAACCTTTGCACAGGCTAAAATGACGTTTCTGCGCTTTGCACTTTCTCTTGCACACTGTGCTTTTTGATCCTTTATGTACTCTGCTGCTAAGTATTTGACTCATAAGGAAAGCTTCCCCTGTTCTGATGCTAAGTTTCTGTCTATAAAATCGTCTGTCTTGCACTTTTGCCTCTTTAAGGTTGATTACGCTAAATTGCACCCCTGTCTTTTTCTTAACTATCGGCGCTCAGGATCTTTTATTTACCTATTAAACAGTGATGGAGGGGAAAAACAGTTCATAACACAGCAACAATAGCATACCTAAAAGTACCACAGACTCCGACTTTAGGTTTGTCCAATTATTATAAGGCCAAGAATAATCAGATGTACACACATCATAAGATTAGCATATAAAGATATAAGAAAATCAATACAGAGCCGATTCTATGGATATAAGTAATTCGGCATAACAAGAATAAAATGGTAAACTCGAGGACTAGAATACAACTCAAAATAGTCAGTCTAGGTCCCTTTTCATCAGAAGTAAAACAAATCTGTCCCTACACTATACTAAAAGGAGATGCTATCTAATATCCTTCCGTCTATTCCCAAAGGTGTCAGCACGTGTTGACTTCCTGAGAAGTACTCGCGTCAAATGAGTTAGGGTGTTTAAGGCTAGGAGCGAGTTCTAAGACTCTCCTTTCTCTCCGAAAGCTAGCAGAAGTCTGGGGTCTCTGTCCCTGCGCATCATATAATATAGAATTCGATTCTTAGTTACATCCTGATAACATTTTCCATTGCAGGTTTTTCTAAATGGAAAGGTTCAGACGTTCTAATTAGGTTTTCTTTGTTCGGCGTGGTGACCTTGATTCCCAGAGCTGCCAGACACGAAAGATACCCTCCCTTCTCGCTTCCAACTGTCTTCAAAGCATTCCTTGTATCTTCTCCAATCTGAAAATAACGAGTTGGCATTGCGATACCTGCAGTAGGATGAGAACACTGCTATTTCTTGAAAACAACATGCATTTCATTATTTATTTCTCGAAGCCAAGGAGGTGCAAAATCAAATACAGCCTTGAGCAATTTAACAACGTACTGTTACATTATATGATTATAAACTGTCCTGCTTCTGTGTATGACGATGCATATGTGATCCTATTATAACATTTAACTATAAAGAATATATGCATAACTCTACTGAGTACATTTTCAGTGATTATAAAACACTGCACACAATACTGGATTGTGGGTGCATGGCAGTTATGACTACAAGGCACCCATACAAAATAGGGTGCTGAAAGTGCTCTATCAAGGTCTTAACTAACTCCCTCGGGAGTCCCAAAGTTTGTTTTGATGCGTTATTATTATTACTATTATTATAAAAAAAAAATTTTTAATGGTGGTTTGCATTCTTTTTTTTTTTTTTAAACTGTTGTCCCCAACATACGCCATGAGATGCACACACGTGAAGGCTTTAGTTAATTGCACAATAAATTCTTACTTGCTTATGATAGTTGCACAAAATTGTGAAATGTTTTTTCCGTGAGATTTATTGGAAATTCAGCAAAATTGCACTTTTAATACAATATGCGGTTTGCTACTATTGTGTATGTTTTCTTTTAAGCGATTACATACTTGATGCAAAGTGGTGTGAGATGATGGCAGGTGGCTCTGGTTAGACAAGAGAATGTACCTCAGTGAGACGTTTTCTACACGAATGGTCTCCCTGATAAAAAATTATGCGACAGCTCATGATTTGAAATTGCGTAGTTTTGTAAATTTCACTCGGGCCTAATTCCTACCTGTGTGTTTTTTACATTTACTGATAGCTGGCCTACCTTTGCAATGAAGACTTTATTTGTTTCAAAATCTTATTTTGGCGAATTGCTGTAGTCCAGCACAATACCTTCTTTAGCACCCCTCCCCCTCACCCCACCCCCCATACCCCACTAGTCCTCTCTTGGGGCAGTTGATTGAGGTTTTATTCTTGTTCATGACTGACAGGTTCTTATAGCAACTCTTGCTCAAAGGCACAACCATTTACATTCACATTTTTTTTTCTTCTTTTTTTGTTCAATAATTCAGCCTGGATGACTACAACCGTTTGGTCACTCTATGTAATGGAACGAACGAAGGCCAACTCCGGAGAAACCCAATTGGAGGCGCTAATGGAACACTACCAACAATGGAAGATGTACAGAAGTGCTTATCAATTAAAGAATTCGATAATCCTCCTTTCTTCCGGAATTCAACCTTCAGCTTTAGGTATGTGTGCTGCCTTTTTAAAATCATATTTTCATTAATTTATTTTGGGCGGCGGCCAGTTTGTGGGCGGAGTGGCTGGGTCGGAGGGACAATGGGTGATGAAGAAAACACGAAAAAAAGTACTTGTCTGCCGCTCTTCTGCTCGGTGCTTTCTGCAGCACAGGCTCCCAGACTCCCCTTGCTTCCAATCCTGATGTTGCTCTTGTGCTGCTGGCAGAATGAAAGAAGCGTCCAGATTGGTCGGAGCCCCCTGAA
The DNA here is from genome assembly GCF_964204655.1 of Triturus cristatus. Lineage (NCBI taxonomy): Eukaryota > Metazoa > Chordata > Amphibia > Caudata > Salamandridae > Triturus > Triturus cristatus. Next base: position 724,230,608 of record NC_140591.1, read on the forward strand.
TTTGCGCTTCCATAAAGACTGGGAGCCTGTGCTTGCCGTCTCCATCCTGGCAATGCAGTTCGGGTAGGAGACCGCTCAGTGTGCATGTCCTGAGATGGCCAACCAAACTGACATGCTCAGTAATAGCATTGCCCGCCACTCCCCCTTGTGACTGCCCAGTCATAGCAGTGCCCACCACTCTCCCTTGTTACTGCCCCGGCTATGACTCCGACCCCAAAACTCGGCCCCGCCCATAGAACTTGAAAACAAAAACCATACTAAACCTGTTTTATTATTATTTTATTTTTCAAGTTTTAAGGCTGGCGGCAGAGGGGGGGGGGGGGGCGTGACACTCCTCTGCCATAGTGAAGGAGCCTCCTGTTTATTTTAGAATGAGGAAGGAGAATCGGCGAGGGTGAAGGGTACTTGGGCACATAATTAAAATTTGCAGTTCACTTTTGATTTTTTTTTTTTCCTTAACTGAGCTTTAGTTTTGAGTTGCATTGCTGCCCGGGTAAGTAACTTGTGACCAGCATTCCAAAAGTAGATTCATTTTAAGTTGCTGATGTTGTTAACACCTCTCGTGTTATGGAAATACTATAATAGTGGAGGACTCGTAGGTCCTGGATAGGGTCAAGACCAGGTAAGAGTCGCTTCCCCTGGACTACAGCAACTGAGCCTTAAGCTTGCTGCAGAGTTACCTAGTAAAGAGTGTGCCCAGCTTCCCCACTGACTTATATGTAGGTCTCTCCTTTTAGAATTGAGAAATGATCCTTGAAGCAAGTGGAGAACTATACCGCCCACTGAATTATATCCGTTCAAGTAACAAATGGCTGCCTGCCATTTCCTGTTTTTCCAAATCTTACTCCCACACCGCCAGATATTCACTCTGTGCTGCCCATGCCCCTTCTTGATACAATGTAAGCATTGCAAACTTTCCCTCCAGTATCCTCTGTAGGCAGGATGGAGACTTTTAAAAAACTGAGTCCGCTTGTGCCTCTTACTTCGAATTATTGCTCTCTGAACTGCATGCATTGTTTTTAGAGGAGCTTTCCATATATTATAACTCCTTAAATAATTTGCCTTCTTTTCAGAAATGCCCTTGAAGGATTCGATAAACCAGATGGAACATTAGATTCACCAGCGGCGAGCCTTCACAACCTCGTTCACTCCTTTCTAAACGGAACAAATGCTTTGTCTCATTCTGCAGCCAATGATCCCATCTTTGTGGTATGTTGTAAAGTTGCAATTGTGGCTTTTTATCTTCTAAGGCACATTTTGGCATTCCTGCTCAGAAAGGACTTTGGGCCAGATGTACCAAATCGCATGTTTGCGATTTCCTAATAGAACATTTTAGCGATTCGCTATTTGGTAATCGCCAACTGTGATGAACAACAGTGTGTATGACACTGTTAGCGATTCGCAGTGGATCACAAATGAACCAGACTCCTCAATATTTATGAGACGGGTCGCAATTTGAATGGCTACAATCACAAGGATGGTGGCCTTCTGGGGTCAGCAGACCACCATGCCTGTGATTGCTTTTCTAATATAGCAATATTTTTTTGTAATGCAGCCCGTTTTCCATAAAAACGAGATGCATTTCAAAAATGAAAAGCTACCTGCTCTTAAAAAAAATGTTGCCCATTTTCAAAAAGTGGAAGGGGTCCCTTGTGGACCCCTTTTTGTTTGCGAATGGGTTACCACCAACTGAAGTTGGTGGTAACTGCGAATGATTTGCAACCACTTTTCCGGGCGTAAAACATTCATGCGTACCAGTGCTATTCGGTATTAGGAAGGGATGCCCTAAACACCGCCCTTCCCTAATACCGATAAGCAAAATGTGGTTTGGTAGCAAGTTACTGAGTCGCATTATGCCTTCCGTGCATGGCAAAATGCAGTTTTCCGTTCGCAAACGGTGACTGGTTCGTACATCTGGCCCTTTCTTTGGTACCACCTGTTGGCTATATTTTGATTTGTGATTTTCTAACGTTGGTTGAAACCAATTTGAAACTGAATTTCAAAGTGTAGTATTCTCACATAATTATGTTTGTAACTTTCTTCCTCCAACATCAGACCTCTTGAACCCGAATTGGGTACTCGGCACACCACCTGTAGTAGGGTGAGGCAATCTGATTATCTTTTCAGCAAGGGGCATCTTTAGTAATAATTAGGCTATAATGATTTTAGTCTTAAAATGGTGTTCAAATTGGTTATCACTTTGGCTTGGATAAAGAAATGAATATTTGAAAAGGAATAAATGCCATGCCAGTCTATTCTGAAGTGTATGCTAGCTACCCCTCAGTGCCTACCAACAGCTGTCTACACCATTATTTAAGTTTCGCAGCATTGCCACTCCATCCCAGGAAGACACTTCCTCTTGTCACTAATTGATTAAGCCCACATATGTACACACTCTTGCCTAAACCTAAGTGATTGCATCTTGGGGAGTAGCCTGCATAGCTCTTATGTAGGTAGAAGAAAGCCCCATTCTTGTGACTTTAGGACATGAATATTAAACTCCTGGGGAAACCAGTACCCATTTAAAAATACTGGAGTAACCTTACTTTTAAGGCCGTTCTTGCACCCTATGCTTGAAATGATTTTTTTACAGAGTTTTATATAGCATGACCTTGACCCCAATTGGGTATCAGAGCGCTTTACATAACACCAGTTGCATTACGTGAGGACACATTCCTTTTAGTTAGGCACGGGGAGATTAAGTAATTTGCCCAGAATCACAGGATGTTCAGCGTCCTTGCCGAGACTCGAACCCAGTTCCCCAGATTCGAGGTCGAGCGCCCTAGCTGTTAGGCCAACTCCTCTCCCCTTGGTTGACAAAAATGCCTGCCTTGTTAAATTACACCTTTGGTGCATAATGTATTTATCTTTATACAGCCTGATTCATTAGAGAATAGGAAAGTTTGGTGCCATATTTTGACGTTGCAGCTTAGTCCTAGGATGCTAGCCATGGCGCCTTGACCTTGCGCTCAAGGAGTGTTATGCATTGCGTTATGGAATTATGTTCCCTCTGAAAACGACCGGTTTCAAGCCAGACCATGAGTGCAGGAAGCAGATATCGGTCACACTCGTACGAGGGGTGCCTTTGGGTTCTGAGCTTCAGATACAACTGTAAGTTGAGTGATAATGCCAATTTATGCACCTGAAGGAGATTTGAGACCAGGAGGCTAAGTTGCGTATCTGTGAACACAAGAAGTTGAGGTGTTCATGCAGGTTCTACCCCAAGTGTTGGGCCTTGTCACAGGCTGGACCCATGACTGCTGCACTCTTTAAATCTTTGCCACCTCCCCATCCACCAGAGATGGCGTCAAGATTTTTTTTCACTCGAGGCCACTGGCTGCAGAGCAGATTCCTTTGTTGGTTACAATGTACCCTGAGCTCCCTGGGCCACCATCAACCCTAAAGCAGATAAAGACCTTCAAAGAGATCAGGCTACACATCTTCAGTGTGCTTCCTGCACGTTCTGGTGTGCCTTTGGGCCTTATGGAATCTCTGGGGTCTTGTCTGGTCCTTCCCTGCACCTTCTGTCCCATTAGGACTCCTTAGCAGATTGTGCCAACTGCAGTACAGACTTTGACTCTGGCCCAAGAGCCACGCTGGTACCAGCACCACCGGTGCCATTTGATGATCCAGTGCTGATGCTCTTGCTGGACCCCAAATCAATGTCTGCTCAAATTCAACTGATGTCATGCTATGAAATTACTAAAGTGCAACCAGTGGTGATGCAGCCCGACTTTAATGCAGTGCTTCTAACGCATCACCAAGATCTCCATGAGCACCATATTTTTTTACTATGATCCTGTGCCAGAGCAGGGTGCACCTCACTATAGTGATAATGATGACTATGGAGAGGGGTGTTGCATGCACCACCGTCCTTGTACTAATGATTTTATACCTTACTAAAAAAAAAAAAAAAAAAAAAAGAAGCCGCCCAAGGGGCTTATTGCCTCTCTCGAGATAGACCTTGACTCACCACATGGGCCACCAGAAAAGAAAGCTCCTCATTTGCAGTGGTGGCCTGGAGGGCATTTGAAGTACCAGAATTACAGCTGCTCTCAATTCAGACTAAAAAGAATGTTCTGGCAGAAATTCAGCAACCTGGCCCAGCAACACAGGAGCCCTTGCTCCCATTCAATGGTGCCCTCTCAGATACCATGATGGCTACCTTTTACTAAAACATGTATTCTTACCCACCTATTCCCCTGCAGGTGGACAGTTGGCATAGGCTGGTACCTGGTGCTGGTATTTTCTCACCAAGCATCCTACTCCCGAGAGTCTTATTGCACAGGCCTCAACCCTCATGGTGAATCACAATTAATTTCCGGCCAATCTCTCTGGATATAGAATCCAAAAGGATTGATGCCTTTTGGCAAACACATTTTTTATTTTTCTTGCTAGGCTGGCACTGAGGGTCCATAAATGCAGACTGTCTGCTGTCTGTTGGGCTGCTATACACATACCCTTTGGGACATGACCAGTAAGATCTAACTGGAGGCTCTGCAAGGCCTCTTAGTCTCTCATGATCCAGGACTATTACAGGGGACTAGCATATAGGCAGAGACTACCTTCCCAGACAGTCCTTTTCAGGGACCTGCAGACTCTTAACTGGCAGGATGTGTGTAGGCCCGGGGGGGACACCAATCTTCTAACTCCTCTTATCCCTACTACAACGGCCAACCATCTGCTTTTGTTTCCCCTCAGTGATGCATGCCTAACCAGTGGGAGGGGGGCAGGATCCAACAATTCCTCCTGGAATCCATTACATTTAACAGAAGGTTTCCTACTAATTGTACAAAAAGGCTACACCCTACCTTTTCTCTCCTCCCCACCCAATATACCTCCCACTCCAGAGTAGGTTTTCTTTTTTAAAGCATCTGTCCATCCTGCTGCAGGAAATACACCAGTTGCTCTATAGAGTTCTATAGAGACTGCTGCACTTTGAGAAAGGCAGCTCTTGCCATTTTCTTGTCCTTCAAAAGGATGGTGGCTCAGGCTTATCTTCGAACTCCAACCCCTCAGTGACTTTCTGCCGCGGGATGTTGCCATTGCCTAGGTCCCTTCCTACGCTGAACCCGGGAAACTTGATTGTGTCCTTGAACTTGCAGGTACAGCAATAAGCAGGGTAATGTGGTATCCAATTGCCAGGAGGCTTTCTTTCTATTGGTAGCTGGATCACCAGGACACCTTCTTGGTCACCAACCACCTGGAAGGTTCCCCGAATACCATTATGGACAAACTGAGCATATGTCTGGCAGACCATGAGTGGTGCCTACACCCCAAGGGAAGTGCAGGGACTCTTTGGCTAGTGGTGAGAGCCTTGGCTAGATTTTTTTTCTCTGCTGTGAGGAAAAAAAGGTGGTTGGGGTGTAAAACCCTACTCGAGCAACAGCCACAATTCTTGTCAAGGTGAACCACAAAATGTCGCTAAATGTAACCTGTGTTTAACCTTCTGGTATCTTGGCACAAATGCATTTAGGCTTAACTTGGAGGCAATATGTAAAGTATTTATGCAGCCCTTAACCAGTGATAAAGTGAAAACACAACAGAAGAAACATCCCACACCAATTTAGAATTTTTTTTTAATAAATGCTTTCAGGAAAACATGAGATGTGTAATTTCAAAGGTTTCAGCGAAGTATAGCGCCTAAAAGTACAACACACCCCTCATGCGTATCTGGGCATGTCAGACCGGGTAAAAGTCAGGAGGTCAGGCTGACCGCAATGGAGAGCGATCTGGAAACAAGTACCAGGTTAGTCCCACTGAAAAAGTTACCTTCTAAAGTCTAACATAAAGAATTATGTTTGCGAAGGAGGGCTGCCACGGAAAGCAGGTAGAGCATAGTGAAAGGTTTTTGCTGTAGCTGGAATCACACATGGTTGTCGCTGTAGCACGAAGTTTGTGTCTGAAGTCGTGAATATTCATTGATGGAGACTCGTGTTGGTGGTCATCACGGGCTGTTGATGCTGTAGTGTGAAGTGCAGATCTTGTGTTGCCGGTTGGCGCTGGTGTTCTCTGTAGCGCTAACAGTCAGTTTCACCGGAGTGTCCCCTTACAACAGTGTATGGAATTTCCTGCCTCTCTGCCTTGGTCCCATTCAGGGCCGGACTGGCCATAGCAGGCACCGGGCATTTCCCCAGTGGACCGCCAGGGTTGGGGCCGGTTTTGGGCCCCTGGGTGGTCATTTTTATGACCGGGCCATTTTTGCAGCATAACTGCACAATCGGCCCCTGTAACAAAATCGGCAGAAAGCGGCCCTGGCAAACAGATCGGCTGCACCCCCAACCCCCTGAGGGGCTGGCTGAGCACTGTGCTAGGGCCGGTTTTGGTTCCCAGTCCGGCCCTGACCATCTGCACGCACACAATAGGCTAGTGTGAAGTCCTCTGGGTGTGTGAGCTGAGCAGTGTCTTTTTAAGTTGAAGTGTTACAGGTGACAGCTCCACCCCATATCAAGTCAGGATGGCCTATTCTGCCAGCACCCAGGCCTTCTATTGTGTGGCTGTCTGGAAGGACTACAGATGGAGCAACTTCAAACTACACCTAGTCATGTGACCCAAAAAGTAGGCTGCAGGCACCAAATGGTTTGGACAAGAAAATGCCAACTTTTTAAAAGTGACAATTTCAGAATGTGACTTATAATCCAACTTCACCATTCAAGAGAATTTAAAATTACAATTACTCAGACACCAAACTTGAAATTTCTACTTACTAACAAATAAAGTTATTGCTTATTAAATGTAATGAGGTAACTCAATTGTATCCTATGGGAGAGATAGGCATCGCAATTGTGGAAATCAAATTTGTGAGTTTTTCACTGCCTGGACATGTAAAACTTAAAAGTACATGTCCAACTTTTTAAATGCAATCCACCCTGCCCTGTTGGCTATTTAGGGCCTACCGTAAGGGTGACTTTTATGTATCAAAAGGTTTAGGCTTGGCAAAAGGTTTACTTTGCCAGGCTGAAATGGCAGTGTAACACTGCACACACAGTCTGCAGTGACCGGTCTCAGACATGTTTAAAAGGGGTTCCATACGTGGGTGGTACAATAAGTGCTTCAGGCTGACTAGTAGCAATTAATTTACATGTCCTGGATACATATAATTTACTTTAAGTTCATAATAAAGGGGTATTACATGTGCCAATTGGCTGTAAGCCAATTTCACTGTGTTCTAAATGAGAGAGCACTTTAACACTTGTTAGCAGTGGTAAAGTGCTCAGTCCTAAAAAGACAGCAAAACTCAGCAAAACAGGAGGGGTGAAGGCAAATGTTTAGGGGTGACCCTGCACAGGGGGGCGGGTCCAACACCACTTTCAAATGTCAGTTTTGCGAGTTGGGAATCTTTGCAAGAACACTTGTTGGGAGATGCATTCTGGCTGGAATGTAACAAGGGGCTAGTGCACATCTTCCTGAATCTATCTCTTGCTCTGAATTCTGAAGATCATTAGCGACCAGACCCAAGTCATCCTGGTGTATTGGGCCAGGAGAGTGGCATACACTGAACTCCTAAGCATCTGTCTTCTGATCAGTCTACTGCTTCTGGAGGACCTTCTGTATCAGCAGCAGGGAAGGGTTCTCCTGAATGTATGCAACTTAAAACTCCATGCGTGGAGATTGAGAGGAGGCAAGTGGTTATTTAGATGTAGTGTTTGAAGTGGTGAATGTCATCCGGTCTATCGGACACCCCTCCACTAAATCCATCTATGCTGCATGCGGCGATAAAACTATTACCTGGTATCGTGGCTGGGGCACTGACCTGGACGTCCTTTTGTGTTTTTTTGTCCTAAGCCCAGAAATGTCTTTTTAGTGGTCTATTATGAAAGGTTATTGGTCACTCCTTAAGACTTTCTCCATTTGAAAAATCAACAGTCCTTGTTTTAAACTTTTTGCGAAGAGGTTTATAAAAGGTTTGATACACTTTTTCCCTCCCAAAACGTTTGTTATTGCATGGTGGGACCTTAACATGGCCTTGACATGGGGTATAAAAAAGTAAGTGATCGATGGAATGCTTGATTTAATCTCAGCCAGTGGCAATCACTTGGGCCTCATTACAATCCATTGTTTTTCACCCACCATGCCACCTAATTTAGGATGCAGTCATATGCAAATACATATTGACCCTGCTCCAGTGGGAACAGTCCAGATCACACCACCAGGCCAGGTCCTCCTTTAACAAGCAAACAAGAAACCCTCATCAGCCGGGTATAGCTGGATTCCAGTGGGACGTGAGCAAAGGACACGTCTGGGCATATCCATCCCACTTAGGGCATCAAAAGTGAAGGACGGAAGGCTTGAATTAATCTGAGCCACTCGTAATTACTCGGGTGATCAGTGTAATTACCAGCGGCTGAGACTAATTCTAGCATTCCATCCATCCCTTTCTTGTATACTTTAGTGTGAGGCCCTAAGTGGGTCGGGTATGCCCGGACGTGGGTCCTGTGCACCCTGTTCCTCAGGAACCAAGTTATACCTGGCAGATGAGCATTAATAAATGCAAAACTGGTCCTGGGTTACTTGTCCTCTGGTTTAGGGAGGGCCTGGCAGTTTGGGCTGGACTGTTTCCATTGGAACAGGGTTCAAGACTGATTTGCATGTCTGTGTCTAAACTGAGGTGGCATGGGGAGCAAAATAATGAGTAATTTTCAGCAGCTTAGTTTAATTCTAACATTCCACCCATCATTGTTTTGTATACTTCAGTTGGTTTTGACATGGTGCAGTCATCTGGAAGGTTTTCTGCCTGCCCCAGACAGCTGTATGCCCCTCATAGTGAGGGTGGGCATTTTTTTTTTATTATACTACTTTCGAAGGAAAGGTTAATATTTTCAGCTGGCATCATAATAAAATGGGGGCAGAAAACAATAAGGATGGAGCCCCGAATCCTATACTGGCTAAGGAATCTCTCGTTCTGGGAGTAGTGAATTCCTGTTTTCACTTCCATTTTGCATATTTTTCTGACAGAAATAATGAATAACGTCCTGCACCTTTTCCCTGTAGGTGCTTCACTCTTTCACTGATGCCATTTTTGACGAATGGATGAAGCGTGTTGCCCCCACTGATGGCGTTTGGCCTCAAGAATTGGCTCCAATAGGCCACAACCGCATGTACAACATGGTGCCCTTCTTTCCCCCGGTGACGAACGATGAACTTTTCCAAACTGCAGAACAACTTGGCTATTCCTATGCCGTAGAACTCCCAGGTACGTTCTCTTGCTACCGCATTTGTGATGTGAAAGGCGCCGTTTAACAAGTGACCTGGAACTGCTCATTGGAAGGCGCTTAATCAAGCACATCTAATGAGCTGTTTGATGGCATACAGTAGTAACAGCAGAACCTAACAATGTAATATTTATTTCACTAGATTAAATATGCCCACATATCGCTTTTTTTAAGTTTGTTTTCTTGAGCCAGTGCTGGAAATAAAAATAATTGCTTTCAGGCCACAACTCAGTCTTTCGTTATTTAAGGTTGATTGTAATGGGTTTGGTTGTGTAATAATAAATACTGACGTGTTGACAACAGCGTAGTTGCACACCAACATGCAGGCGTGCCTGACATGCCTAGCACTGTACCAGGGCATGCTGTTGGGTATTTGCACACTCTTTAAAACTTCCTAATCGTTGCCACACAATACACCTACTTGGTAGTAAATCTCAATTGTGAACTCACACTCCAGTGTAATGTTTGCTCCGGTTCCTCCTACCCTCCGCCCCCATGCGCACCATCCTCCCCCTATTTAGCTTTAACTTTTTAAAGCACAGTGATTGCACAAGAAGTATGCTGCTTCCCTTTTTGACCACCTGCCCTACCTTCTTTTTACTGCTTGACCATGAAGCCAGCTAGCTTTGTCCCTGTGATCCCAAATAGCAATTGTGGACTCTCTGCACCCTCTGGTACACATTGTACTCTGAGCTCCTTTGAAATACTTTCTCAGGCAGAGAGAAATGTGGTTGTTTAATGGAAAAAAAGTATTCTACTGTCCAGTGAGACCTGACTTTACTTTGTTTAACCCCAAAAATTGGATTTTGGTTGATCTACTCTGTACTTGCTGTGATGTTCTTGCTCTTCATCTGTTACTCAAGGTAATGACTGATTACTTTTAATTCTTTTTTCAGCATCTGAAGAAGAGGTCCGCGCCATGACCATTATGCTTGGCTCCACCGTTGGCGGGCTCCTCCTTGCTTTACTTGTACTGGTGCTGCTGCTTGCACTGTTCATGCACCGAAAGAGGAGGCGAGGATTTGAGCCACTGCTGAATGCTAAGTTCACTAGTCAACCAAAATACACGGAAGAAGCCTAATATTTTGATATTTTCTAAAGGATTTGCAAATTCTTGGATTGCGTGTTAACATTATATTAAAATTGGTCTTTCATACCAAAGGTTATAAATTGAGTTTATTCTTAGGACATTTCTGAGCTCCTGTCATGGTTTTGCTTTGGGCGAAATTGAATGCTTACTATTGATAGTGTTCGATTGACTGCCTAACTGGGATGTATTCATGAGTTTTTCCATACAATGTTACTAGTCTTTTGAGACAAAATGGTATCCTGCAGTCCAGAGTCAGCTGCAGATTATAAATCATAAGAAACTACTGAACTGCACTTTGAAAAGGTGGACTTCATTCATTATAAGGGGATTTTGAATTGCAGAAGAGTGAATACAAATTTATAGGTGTACTCTTGAATCCACTGGCTTTCATAGTGTTATTGGAAGAAACGTCAACAAGACAGTATCTCCTACCTGCGGTGCTCGTCCTTGTAATGGCCACCCTTCCAGACGAGATCGCCTTGGACTATATGCTCACTTAATGTAAACTATTCTTAAAATGTTTATGCAAGTTCAGGGTTCCATTTTCAGCACTGTGCCCTGTTATATAAATTGGTTGCTGATGACCACCTATACTGGGATTGTCCTGCCCAGACGCTATAGGGGTGAATGTAGAAATGGATATAAAAGCCAACAGCCATTACATGGCACATTAGATTACTTTGTGATCTCTTATTGCCTTTGAAATTATTTTCCAAAACTACTGTTTTTTTCTCGATCAAGGCATGATTCAATAGATCCCAATTCCCCTCTAGCTCCTGTCTAACCATAAAGCTGGACCTTTGTGAATTTCTTATACTATGCTCTCATAAGAGGTAGTAAAGGCACTAGTGTAAGTAGGCCACCTTTATTAATTTCTTTAAGTACCATGCTAATAAATTGAGCACCAGACCAGACTACCACTTTTTTGTTTTTTGTTGCAATTCTTGGTGTAAGGTAACTCAAAATCCGTTGTATCTTCAATTCCACAACTGCTTGATTGAAATAAAAGGTGGTTCACCCCTAAGATTTGACAAATAGGCAACATTATTGTACTAATTAGGATATTGAAATGTGCGCTTTCTACAGTCCCACTGTTTGGGTATACAAAAGTGTGGTTAAGGGACATAATCACTGGTAAAAAAAGGTGATCTCCCTGGAAGAGTTGGCAATACTGGAGTCATGGTTACTCATCCTGAACTGTTGTAAACAGTTCTTCACAGAACTTCACTGGCTAAAATTTGCCACAGTCTAACTCAACCACAACCAAGAAGTTCCTTTTCAAAATGCTCTTAAAGGGATTTAGATGGGAATCTCCCTTTCTGAGGCCAAGCGTTAGAGTAATAAAAGTGAGTTACTTGAAAACCTTAGTTTATGTACTTTATTGCTTAACATTGGTTGTGGTATAACTGATTCTATGTAACTTGTGCATCTCCGGAGGTAAAGGGCAAGGGTCCTTAAAGGGAGACTCAATGCCATCCAGCAGCACTTAGACTGGATAGATACCACCCTCAAATCCGATGGTGGCACCATATCCTAAAAAGGATCCAGTTCTACTAAAGTGACTGAAGCCTTACTTGGAGAGTTAGGCCGATTAGATATTAAAGAAAATTCACCAATAATGCAAAATAGGTTATCTCTACTATCCATGTGTAAGCTAATATCTGTGTTGGGCCACAATATGACCCCCCCCCCCGCCCCCCACCTCTTAGTGTCTTAATTGTTGGAATCATTGTAGTGTATAGAAAGGAACAACTCCCAGGTTTCCTGGGAACAGACACCCGATTTAGAAATGAAGATTTAAATCACAACTCATTTTTGCTACCAGTCCATCTGTGTTCAAGGTTTGTGAAGGACGGTGATAACCCACATCCTGCTCGTTGGTGCACCTAACAGTACTTGACGTTGATATCTAACACTGTCAAACCACACCTTCCACATTCACTTAATGCCCTGTACTAGGACTCCGAGCAAATAACCCTGTATTCCTGGGTGTATGTAAGTAAGTTGGTGCCAGCAAGCTGGATGAAGGTGAGGATACAGGGTTCTCATCCACCTTCAGGCATATGTGTAAATAGGGACGCCGTGGAGGGGCACACCGTTCTGCCCCTCACATGTATGGTGTTCCATTGCAGTGCATCTGCAGGGGGTATATTTAGGTTTCTAAAACAAGTGCCCTCCTCCCGAGAGAATAGTATCTTAGACTAACATTACCCCTTATTTAGATAGCTGTCGGAAAATGTGAAACTGACCTAGATTCCATGTTAAGTAACCATGTCTCCAAATCTTGGAGAACCAAATACATGTATATTAAATTGAATTTCTAGTATGGTCTGAGAACTTTTCGGAATTGGTCTGCTTTGGATTACAGACACCCACCAAACCATAGCCAATAAAATTCCTTCCCCCCCCCCCCCTCCCAGATCTGGAGGTGGGTGGTCCATTTAAGCATATGGTTTAATCGTTCCTGGCCATTGTGGGCCCTGAGCCTCTTTTTTTAAACTAAAAGCTAGTCCCTTCCCCCTGGCCATGCTGGGCTGTAAGTGTTATGTTGCCTTGAAACTTAGATCTCAGACCTTACATGAGTTGCTAAGTGGAGGGGGTTCCAATAAATTGGTGTTGAGGTTGATAGGCTGACCATTATAAGAGTGGAAGAGGACTGTCATGAACATGGTTTCTGGGCACCTGGCCAAGGACGTGCTCTGGGTTAACCCTGGAAAGCAAGCTTTTGTCAAATTCTAGCAAAAGGTTTCACTGATTTTAAACATTATAATTCTCCCACCAAGATGACGTTTCCATAATATAACTTTGGGTTTACTTTCTGCATTCAGCATTTGAGTTAACCCAGCACCAGGAGTGAACTCTAGACCGCTGGGAGAGGCATCTAGTTTGGGTTGCAGGGATCCAAACCTATTAATAAAAGGAATTATTAAAACCGTTCCCCCCCAGTCACCCCTCTTATCTTTCATGCAAAGCTCTTCAGTTTATCTCACTGCTTTCACTATTGAACTGTGATCTTGTGCTGCAACGTGGCCTTGATGTTGCTTGAAACAAATCGACTAAAAAGGAGCAGCAGTGGGGGCTCACAAGGTGAGAGCAGGACAAACTGGGAAGGAGCATAGAGTCCTTCAAGAGTGGCAGCACAGGTCAAAGCCCCAAAAGGATTTGGACACTAAAGGACCCGAACATACTTGGAAGAGGGAACACGAGTTGAGTGTGCTCAGTAGAACATGACCCTCTTGGACATGTACTCCCTGCAGAGTCCAAACGTCGCCTGTTCAATGAAGAAATCATACATTTGACACTCTCCTCAGGAGACGGAGGCGGCGTGGAGGATGACAAGGTGGGATCTGACAAACTCCGAATCCTTCCAAGGAATCGGGTGGCATGACAGTGTATAGCCTGGACTGGTTAGACACTGCAAGTGCTGCCCCTTGATTAAATCAGGGTCCCGAGCCAAGTGTTCAGTAACCCGTGGGTATTCGGGTATACATAGTCCCTCCAAATAGTCTGACCATCACTGCAAGCTGAAGAATTACATAACCCCCCCACAAACTTTGGAGGTGGAAGAGGAACTGGAGAGACCCAGTGAGGTGGGAGATGGTGTGAGGGCAAACTGGGCAGCACAGAGTGTGCTCCAAGAGTAAAAGGAGGCACTTGTTCAAGTCGGGCATCAGGCTTGGTGTAGTTCTTCCAGTCTCCTCTAGCTGCCAACGATTTGTAGGCCTGAGCAGGGCCTTCCAGCCATCAATGTCTGCCAGGACTGGTGGAGACATGCTGGCTCTTAGCAAGATTTCCGTGACAACCAGTGTGATTTGGACAGGCTCAAGTTAATCAGTGGTGTGAGGCTTGCCATTGCGAAGTTTGACCAAATTCAACCAGCCCCCTTGACTACCAATCTTTGGAGTTTGGCCTGGCCAAAATCTAGGCACAAATGCCTGCTAGGCATTGGTCAAGGAAGCACAGGCTCCTAGCCATCCAGATACCTCCGTTAGTTTGGAATTTTCCCAGTTGCTAGCCATCAATGTCTGCCTGGTCTCCAGGTGAGTGTACTGGCACTGGCATTTGTGTGTGCCAGGACTTTATTGAAGTTTTTAGAGGCTACGGAGAAGCTACTTGTTTAGTTTTTCTTTCCCAAGTCCTGTTGAAGTTTGACCAGGCCTCGATGTTGTCTTTCCTAGTTCCCATCCAGACAGAGGTGTCTGTCAGACATTGTTGGAGTCTGGCCAGGCATGCGTTTCTATCACTAGATCATAACTGTTTTGCACAGGGCTCTGCTAATGTCCCCCCCCCCCCCTGATCTGAAGCATTACTTGCTATTCCAATATGGCTACTCACACACAGTTCTACCCATGCAACCCCATCATGACCCGCAGTCCTCGACCTCTGATCAGTAACAGTGGAGCATACACATGGCTCTGCTAATATGTTATACTAATAGGATTTATAGCGCTCGTGGCAGCCCTATGCAAGCATTTGCCAGCGCGTACCAGAGCTAGTGAAGTAAGACAACATGTACAGCTGAAACAGCCAGGTTTCTAAAAACTGACATTTTTGGCCACTGTTCTTAAATGGCTGGGGAGTTTGTTCCATGAAGTGGGTGCCAGGGCATGAAATGACTGCTCTCCCTGCCTTATCTTTTTAAAATGAGGAAAGCCCGATAGATAAATGTCAGCTGATCTTGGTGGCCTAGTTTCACAGAAAATGTGATGTACCAAGCATAAGGCCTGATGATACAGTCTGTTCTCTATGGGAAGCCAATGTAAGGCCCTCACCTGCTGCACCACGGATTGAGTACATGGCACATGGCATAAACGCCTCACTGCTGCGTTCTGCATGATTTGTAGGGTATTTTGTTTGGCAGAGCAAGACCGATCTAGGTATAGCATATTGCCAATTTCCTTGAATTTCAGTGACCTCGCTGTTCTAGTATAAGGGGCCTTCACATGATTTTCCAAATACATCCTTTCAGACCCACCAGCTATTGCAGTATTGGGGCTCGCCACAACTCTGGGAGGGCATCTCAATACTAACCTACACCAACCACTGTCAATCCTCATGTTCTGTTGGCTTCCTCACTCCTTCTCTTCCATGGTGGTCCAGCATTGTTGCCAGAGTACACCAGGACATCTCCACTGCCCCAGTACTGACCTGCAGCTCACTCTGATCTTCCAATGTAGGGTTTCACATATAATCCCAGAAGTGCACCAAAATCTAGAGTTGAAACGCCAGTTTCTTTTCCAGTATGGAGATATTCACAACACTCCCACTGCACCCTAGTCTTGCTCTGTGATATCTCCTGGGATTTCCTTGCTATCCAGCCTCTATATCAACACACCTGCTCCCACTCCGAGTTCCCCTTAGTCTGGCTCTGCAGCAACAGGCAATCTGCCAGAACACCTCAATCTTGCTCAACAGTCCCCATGTTACACATGAACCTGGACCCACACACAGCTCCATCAGTGCACTACAGTTCTAGCCTCTAGTTACCTGATCTATGCGCTACAGGAGTAACTCCGAACACTGTCAGTGCACACAAGAAACTTTGCCGGAAAGCAATACTTACTACTCAAGTATTGGCTCTGACAACTTATGCACAGCTCTGACAGTGTACACGGTACCAAGGTCTGGGCATACCCATCGCACCTAGGGCAACACATCAAAGTATACAAATAAGTGATGAATGGAATGCTTGAATTATTCTTAGCCACTAGTAATTACTCAGGGCTTCATCTCAATCCATCGTTGTTTTGCACACCAAGCCACCTCAGTTTGGACCCATCTATATGCAAATCAGTCTTGACCCCACTCCGACAGGAAAAGTTCAGCCTGAACTGCCAAGATGTGGGTTCTTGGCTCAGTGTGCCACTGGAACCAAGCTATACCTGGCTGAAGAGCCCATAACCAGAGCAAAAATGGTCCTGGGTTGCCTTTGTTCCAGTTCAGGGAGGGCCTGGCAGTTGGGGCTGTTCTGTTCCCATGAGGGGCAGCGTCAAGTCTGATTTACATATGGCTGGGTCCAAACTGAGGTGGCATGTTGGGTGAAAAGCGATGGCTTGGGATACGATCAGAGCGATTGCCAGTGGATGAGATTAATTCAAGCATTCTATCAATCAGCTTATTATTTTTGCATTTGACGCCAGGTATGCCTGGACATGGGACTCTGGCTCACTGTGCCACTGGAACTGAGCTATACCCGGCTAAAGAGCCCATAACAAAGACGAAACCTGTCCTGGGTTGTTTGCGTTTTGGCTCAGGGTAGCCCATGACCTGGTAGTTTTGGCTGGACTTTTCCCATGAGGATCAGGGTCCAGACTGATTTACATAAGGCTGGGTCCCAACTGGGGTTGCATAGTCTGCAAAAATGTATGGCTTAGGAATTTAGGAATGCGGCCCTGAGCAATTGCCAGTGGCTGAGATAAATTTAAGCATTCCACCCAGCACCACCTTGTTTTTGCATTTAATGCTTCAAGTGTGCTGGGTATGCTGAGATGTGGGTCCTGGTCTCACTGTGCCACTGGCACCAAGCTGTACCCTGCTGAAGAGCCCATAACCAGTGCGTAACTGGTCCTGGGTTGCTTGTGTGCTGGTTCGGAAGAGCCTGGCCTGGTAGTTTGGGCTGGACTGTTCCCTTGAGGAGCAGGGTCAAGACCGATTTAGATATGGCTGGGTCCAAACTGAGGTGGCATGGTGGGCGAAAAATGATGGATTGGGATGTAGCCCGAGCTATTGCCAGTGGCTGAGATTAATTCAAGCATTCCATCCATCACCTTGTTGTTTTTGCACAGGATATATAAATAGTTACATGTCATAAAACACCTCGGGTGAAGCCGTCGAAGTGGAGTGTTTTTCTCTTGCTAGTTCCTGATTAGCTGCAGGGATTTCTTCTGCAGCAATTGTGTAGAGATGTTGCCTGCTAGTCAGTCATTACTCGCAGCACTGCCTCCCTAATATACCTCTTCAGTTCATGGGTGTCTGAAAGTGACCCTTATTGAGTGGTCGCAACCAATTTATTTGGACTGATGCTGGTGGTTTTTGTACTCTGTGCACTGGGACACTGCTGTCCAGGCCCCAGTATATGTGCTCTGACTCCTAAAACACGGTTAAATTGGTTAACTAAAGAAAGGTAAATGTAACATGAACTGCAGCATTTTTTGTGCCATACATTAGCATGACAAGGCAGACATGCCTTCACGTCTATCATTGTAGAATGACTGCTGTAGTTTAAACCTGGAGCCCGACCTGTCAAAACAGTTAACAGGGGAAAAGTCTTCCTTTTACATATTAAAAGGTGACCTCTATGTAGGCCTTTTATCCCACAAAGTAGGTTGCATAATATTTAAAAATGGGACATGTAGAAATTTAATTTCACAAGTTCCCTGCAGGGACGAGCCCCCAAAAACTATTCTCACTGTGGAAGGCCCTGGATGTCCTATGAGAACTAGTATACTGATTAAGATCTTCTATATCTCGTATTTGGGACCAGCTAGAAAAATAATTCAACCACTCTTTCTGATATTTTTTTAAAACCCAATTCAATGATTAAGTCAGAATTTTAATACATTTTTAGGTAACTTAACTTTTAGAAAATTACTTCTTCTCTGCCTGAAGCCCCTGGAGTTAAATTTACATTGGCTTCCAGGCAGCTGTTCAGGTGCTGGCCTAGGTGTGAGATGTTTTCTTACCCCTGGCAGGCAGACCGGATGGATGGGCCCAGAAACTTAATGAACTCCAAAGGAGCCTGCCTTGCCACAAGTAAATTGAAGATGGCACCTGGAGAGTACTAGCTGTTGTCATCCTAGTCAGGTGGGCTCAAATTCCAGTGGAAAGGGAGCTACCCCTAAAACAAGTTTTGAGTAACCACAGAATAGGGGGCTGGTCATTGCCTTGGCCTTATCTCTGGGTGGAAACACAGGCTCTGCACAAGGAGAAAAGGGTTTTCACATCTTAGATTCTTGTAGTAAGTTGGATTTTTGCTGTAGAGGAAAAGGGACGACAGCAAAAGGGGGTAGGGTTGCCCCTGGGAACTTTAACCCCATTTTTTTTAGGAGGAGCCAAGAATCGGCCCCACCTACTAGATGGAGCCAACCATAAATGTGACTTCCAAAGACACCATTCTCTGAACACGTTCTAGACCTGTGGAAGATCTGAAGGGTTGCACCTACTGTTTGAGAGCTGTAACCAGCACGAAGGGCTGGACCTGCTTTCATTGGTACCTAGGACAAAGAAGTGGACTACAGGGGTCAGTTGGCTGACCTCCTGTGTGGCCAGAGGGAGAAGCAAGATGCCTTTCCCTCAAGTTTACATCTGACCTGCTACAATTGGACCTAGACTGAACACTTCTGATGGCATCTGCTTGAGTAAGTCTTGACCCCTAAGTGCTGTGCTTGAGGTCGTAGGACACATGGCTGATGTCTAACTGGACTTCTCATAAAACCTCAGAAAATTTGGGATTTTGAAAATATTTGGACTTCCAGACGACCGGTGGACTGGGACCAACCACCCAAACTAATCTGCCCAAGGTGCAACTTTGCTGGGCTGAAGAAACCAGTTTCTCCCACTTGGAACTTCTCCACAGCAGTAAATCCATTTCAGCAGGCCCTAAGTGCAAACGTTGCTGGCCTTTTGGAACTCTCATCAATTACAGCCTGCACATTTTCCCACTGGAGGAATCTGAACTCCGCAAAAGAGAATAAGGGCCATATGTACGAAGGTTTCTGCTTGCATTATATAGATTTAATAGAAATCGCTATTTGCTAATTGCATAATGATATGTATGAAGGTAAGTACTCCAGTATTAGTGATTCCGTCCAATTCGCAATCGTAATTAGGACATTGTCTGTTTGGAATTTGCCCTGATGCGATTTCCAAATAGAGAATCGCTATTTGAAAATGTTGTGTTTTGTTTGCAGATTTATTTTGTAGGAACCTGGAAGTTTAGAAATGCAGGGCTTGGCCACAGCCCAGAAGGCTAGGAAGTTGCTGGAAGGAAGGTGTGTTACTGTGTGCTGACTGACTGTGACATTTGCCTATAACACCATGTCTAAGGATGAGGGAGAGAAGGACCTTGGCAGTAGGAATAGAAAAGTGACATTTTCTGAGAAAGAAGTGGAGCTGTTGACTGAGGAATGTGTGGCACACACAGACCAGCTTTTGGCAAGTCTTCTTTTACTGCACCTGTGGCCCAGAAAACAAAATTAGGCATCCTTGACAAAGTGAACTCTCGTGGTGTCAACCAGAGGACCATACCAGAAAAAAGGAAACACTGGTATGACTTAAGATCCCGTACAAAAGAAAGTGGCCACGGGGTGGCTGAGGCTCATAGTACAGGTGGTGGTGGTCTCTCAAACATCCTACTTCCACTCCAATGGAATCACTTATTGAGGGGACACTTGAACCTGAGGGTATGGTGGGAGTGTTGGACATTGACATCTCCAATATGTGGGCTCCAGCCAAGATACATTCTTTTTCTTGTCTTACATTTTCCATTATATCATGTTTGTTAGTCTTAAAGTACAACATATTAGCTACAAAATCTCCATTTAAATGTTTGCTGTAATTTGGCAATGCATTATGGGAGTTGTAGTGTGTTGATTTATAAACTACGTATAGCTATATATAATCTGAAGGTAAAAAACACATAAATCACATAGGAACTATATTACGCAAACTTAGTAACTATTTATTGAAAATAACTATATACATACATTTCCACGGACCATTCTCAGGACGTGTCTGAAGACATTGATGCTGATAAAGCTATTGACACACAAGTGGAAGTTGAGGACAACACAATTGCTACTAATACACCCTTAATTCAAACTCCAACTACTAGGAAAGCAAATGTGGCACCATTAACAGACTTTAAGGAAGGTGATGAAGAGCAAACACAAGGCAGGAACACAACTTCATCTGTACGCATGACACGCAGACAACGTAGAGTACAACAAAAAACATTACACATTGACATATCAAACTGTACACAATTGTTTGGTAGGCTTGAGAGATCCATAGTCACAGTACAGCGCCTGCAAGCCAAACGGATTAAAAACTGTGAATAGGAGTATGCAAAGCATGTCACGTTCAATGCTGAAATTGAAGAAAGGTCAAGAAAGTTGGATTGCTGTCATGGAAAAGGAGCAATGTATGTAAAGGCACAAGCAGCGTTTGGCATGCTGTGAAGCATTTACCAAATAAATAAATCAATTGGCTCTAGCCACCGCCACTCTTGCCAGGAGAACTGTGACCATCTAAAATGACGATAGGCACTGCTGCCAAGATGTAGCACTTTGAATGTTCTCCAAAGCTGTGCTCACTTGGACCAGACCGACATATAGCCAGTCAGTCCCCAACATTTTACTTCCACCTGAAAGCGAAGACTGTTCTAGCCTCAGTGGCATAGCTGTGCCAGATGGATGCTGTACAAGGCGATCACACCAAAATACATCTGGCACAGATATATCCCCAACTCCACAGCCAGGTCCTGCTGAGGAGGAGACCAACACTAGAGGTCAAAAAAAGTTACTTTTGTATGCTTCAGATGTATGTTTCTAGATTGTTTGTGTTCTCAAACTTTGATGCTTTGTTTAAACAATGACATCCTAGAAGGATCCAGATGATGCCACACAATTACAAAACTTGATTACAACCTGAATATAAGGTTATCTTTCAGTAATGGCTAAACATGATATCATCATGTGTGTTGGCTATTTTTTAGATGTGGTCATCATACTTTAGTTGTTTCTGATCTCTGTGTGTCATGCTCGACCCGCATGTGTCACAGCCTGATGAATCTGTAGTGTGGTAGTTTGTCGTCTGATTCTGGCTCTATGTTGACGTTGTGAAGTCCCATCCTCATGGCTATGTTGTGAAGAATAGCACACGTGGCAATGATTTTGCAAAAGGTTTCTGGTCTGTAAAGCAGTGCTCCACCAGTCTTGTGTAGGAATCTAAAACTTGATTTTAATGTATTCCAAAAGTTCATTCAATTATTGTTTGCGTGATTTTATGTGCCCTGTTGAACTGCCTTTCACTACTGACTATTAGATTAAAGTATGGTGTCCGTATCCAAGGGCGCAAGGCCTATGCACTGTCTTCTTAAATAGTATGAAAAGGAGAAACAATTTGATTACTTTACAAACACGCTACTGAACACTGTATGATTGAGTTTGCAGTCCTCTTACCAAGTGAAAAACCATCGCCAGGTTCACCCTGAGACAGACTGTTGTATATTCCACTGTGGCGGAACATAAATGAGCCGTATGCTGCCTGGGAATGTGGCTACAAGGTCCGTCATGATGCATCACACTCTATACCTTACCATTGAGTGAATGAGTGCTTTTCCTGTTTTTATCAAAGAATTCGCTTGCAGATGGGGGGGATATATGGCAATATGTGTACTATCAAAACAACCAGTAACATTTGGAAACTGTGCTACCTCATGAAACATTAGTTTTGTATATCTTGGGAAGTGTTTGTGAAAAAAATTAATTGGTTAAATTTGCCAATCATGATGTCAAAAAAGCTTTGAAATAAACCTAGAAAATGCACTTCCCCGGCTATAACTAACTGCCAAAAGCTAAAAGATGTAGACAACACAATACTTGCACATGTGGTGGAATTGCATTGCTTCTGACTGTTGGAGTTTGTAGCTCAGAGTGCAACTAGGCAATTAATTCCAAAATTAGCTCACTACTCAATCTATACTTTTCATAAATCTCCTCAGTCTGTTAAAAAAAGGTGACCCTCATCCTAAATATTCTCTCCGGTCTCCTTCTCTGCCTACCAGCCAAAATCCTCACCCTCTTCGCCAAGATATGCAGAGTGGCCGTTCTGAAAGAGCCAGATTAATTTTAGGTGACTTTTTTATAGATTGCACATAATTACCAACCTGAAACAGATTGATGGTATTTGCATTTCCTAAATGGTCAATTTGCGACGATCGCTATCAGGAAATCCTTTGTTAATAGTGTTAGCAAATTGCTACTTGGTAATACCAATTTGCGATTTCCAATTTCGAAATGCAAAAAATGCTATTTCTACATTATGGAAATCGCAAATTGCCACACTGAAAATGCCTTCTGTGTGTGCGAAAACATCATATTGCATTTCCAAACGACCTGAAATAACGAATTGCACTGTTAGGAAAGGCAAAATAACTTCGTATCTGTGGTCCAAAGTCCGAAAGTTGAAATCTTGACTGCGTGAAATTTTAATTTCCCGCCCCAACCATTGACTTTAGCGGGATCTTGTCCAACAACTATCTGACCTTCTGGAACTATTTTTGGATAAAGCCTGACACCTTGCCCAACTGGAGAACTTCCTCTTTGAATTTCAGAGAGTAAGTCGCAAGGTAAGATCTCCAACTAAAACAAACCTATTTGGTTTATCCGACTCAAGCTCCATCGAGGTCAGTTTTAAAATGTACCTAGATCTGTCAAATGTAACCCTGGACTATTATAAGTGCTTTACTTTTTCTTGACATTTTTCACTTAATATTATAAAAAATGCTGTCCGTTTCCTTTTACTGGATTTTTGTCCTTTTATAATTTTGTGTATGACAGTTTATTCTATTTCGCTAAATTGGAGTGCAATTTTTTTTACTTTTTTAAAAACTTTTTAACTGTTTTGTTACTTCTAAATACATTACACATTTTCTCTGTTAAGCCTGTCTTCTCTGGGCCACAGCAACCAGGGGTTGAGTTCAGGTTAAAATTGCTGAATTCTTAGTTTGACTGGATCTTACAGGTTTGTGACTTCATTATTCACCCCCAACTAATAATTCACTTTCTTATATTGGCCAATTATATTGTCAGTGCAAGGTGCAATGTTTCAGAGTAAGCCTGCAAGACATTTTTTGTTTCATTTTGAGAGCTAACTAACTCGCAGGCAGTAGTTTTAAGTTTGTTGTCTAGCCAAGTATTTCACATAATGGCACATTCACATTTGTCCACTTGTTACCATCTAGTCTGCTCTGGGGTGTGCAAGGGTAACACACATCTGTGAATCCATTCCCCTTCTGTTTTCCAAAGTTCTAATTTTCTTTTCCAGCTACTTGGCTGTACTATTAAGGACTACTTCTCTCCGTTGGATGTTCTATTGCATAAGCCAGGTAAATAACCCTTGGAGGCTTCCCATTCTGTCAGTACATCAATGGTTGAGCCAGCATTTTCCAAGAAGTATTAGACCATATCTTATTCAATGTATTTTCTATAGGCTACTCCCTAGATTGACATTACCTGCATGGTCCAGTCTTTCTGCGAACAAATAGATTTTGTCTCAGTCGGCGTATGGGGTTCTGATCACTGATGGTACTCCATGTGTTATATGCTCACTCGCATGCTCCAAGTGCAGAACCATATCCAATTTGGAGTGTAAATCACGTATGTATAATGTGTGTATTCTGATTCAGCTAAATTCTGCATCTGCCAGCTATCTAACAGATTCCAACTGTGGAGCAAAATTGTGAATCGTTCTGTATTCGAAACTGGACTAGCCATACAGGGCATCGGGTTTTTCCCTGGGAGGCTGGAAGGGCGGGGGCTAGTTTGTAGCAGTACAGCAGTTTTAATAGCACCCTCTTCAGAATTCCTTGTATAACCAGCAGTTTTCAGGCAACAATAAAGGCATCAAAATGACCCTGGTAATTAATGTACCTACTGCATAGAGACCGGAAATGTTTCTAGCTCAAACCGATCAAAAGTTGCCAAGAACATCTCAACGTGGTTTCGCACAAAGTGTAAAGTCCTTTGCAAAAGTTAACGGGGTGTTCTTTTCTGTATTTGGCGGTTAAACTGGTACTAATGAGGTGAAAGTTTCGCATAATTTGGTGCTCCCCTGCCGCATAATTACAGTGGCCCTGACTATAATTCCACCCACTATTTCCAAAGTAGTATTGGTTCTCCCACTTCATACAGGAAGTGGCTGGTGGCATATTGGTAGCTGCCATAATACTGATATGGAACAATGCCTAATAAAATAAGGCAGTGGAAAATAATAATCTGAAATAATAAATAAAATTTAGAGTTAAAACAAAATCTTAAATAAAAAGGAAAGCATGCAGTGCTCTGATGACCTCTGAGAAAGATAGCATTTTTCTTACAATACCGGTTCTTTGTACAGCATGGAAGAAACTGTAATCCTGTTTTTATAATTTCTCTGTTTTCCACTCACACAATCTTCAAAAGCACCGCAGGTGAATGTGAAGCTCCACCTCGCTTCCTGAATAGGAGTAGAAGACGTGGGAGCTCCACCTCGCTTCCTGAATAGGTGTAGAAGACGACAGTGGTGGCTGGTGACATTTGCAAGTGGTGTGACATAAACTTTGTGGGAGAGCACTGTGGCGTGCGAGTGCGCCCGAACAATTAAAGGGGGGTTCGCGGGTATCCTCCCCCCTCTGAGAAAATTTTGAAAAAAGAGTGGGTTAATAGTGCATTTTCAAGCAAATCTGAGAAGCAAGAAGGTTAATAAAGCAATTGTTAAAGTGCAGTTATTACATTAATAAAGGGATGTCATATAACAACAACATGGTAGCTGCTCATTCAGTATAACCACAGAGCTTCATAACAGACTTCAAGATACAATGCTGAGAACCTGCGTTGCTTTCAAGTTTCACCCCTGGTCTCACGTGATCCAGTCAGACTCCGATCTTATTTTGTGCTTTACCTCTGCGCAATGGGCCGACGTATGGAAAACTTAAAGTCGAAACGAGGAAATTAATAATGAGTGTCAACCAATGGCAAGCAAAAGCATTGAAAGCAAGTGTAAATATAAAGCAGCAAAATTAGAACCTCTCGCGGACCCGCCGTTGACAGGCTGTCTTAGCGCATTATCGAATAACTTAATGCAGTCATAAACGGCATGATAAATTATCATGCCATTTATGACAACATTAAGTTGTTTGCTCTGAATCACACATGCACATCACAGGGAACTTGGGGAAGAAAGGAAGCCTTCGCCGAGGCGAGATTAAGACTCAGAATCAGATCATCACCTATGGGCCTTCGGCAGCAAACGAAGTAACGATCGAACCACCAGACCTGCTCAGCAGCAAACAAATACTGATCACGTTATGTCCACCGGCACCAAGATAATTATTTTCTTCCGATCGGCGAAGGATCATAACCTGCCTGCCTGCCAGTCTGTCTGTAGAGCCTCTGGCCATTATTACGGCCATGACTGTGCTGCGTCACGGTTAAGAGTAGAACAACAGACTGCCGAGTGACTTTCAGTTTCAGTTTTTCAGACGAGTCGACTCTGGTCTCTCTCAGGCTCAGCCACGTCGACGATTGACGAATTATGCAGGCCAGGCCAGGGCCTACCACTGACTGAGTGACATGACGCAGCAGCACTGCCGCACACAGACCGCAGTAATAATGGCCAGGGCAGAACTGCTGCTGACTTTAGTAGTTTGGAGATGTGAGAGAGACACCAAAGTCAGCAGTGATGAGTTTGGTGTCTCTCTTGCGTCTCCAAACTAGTAAAGTCAGCAGCAGCTGCTGACTGTGCTCTGACCACACCACAGCGTACGGTCACAGAGCAGACCAGGGCCTGGCCACACAAGATTCAGTGACTGAGTCAAATGCTGCTGGTCAGTCAGTCACATCACATGCAAGTGCAACAACAAATCAATATTTAAATGCATAATAAATAGCGCTGCGCAGGTTCGTGTAGACTCGTACTCAGTTATCCCCCGAGCCTAGTGGCCAAGTCACAGTCTGACTGCACTCAGCCTCAGGACAGGACAGGTGACAGGTTCAATGCGATGATGATGATGGCACACACTGTTTAGCTCAACAGCAGCAGCCGGGCTTGCACTGGTGGCCTGGCATGTAGTAGAGACACAGGCTTCCCCAGGGGCAATGAGGTAAGGCGGAGCTCGAGTGCTAGGCTGACTCTCACTCGCTCAGTGTGTGCAAATGGCACGTGACTTACGCACACATGGAGGGGAGGGGGACCACCCAGAGGAGCAGAGAAAGCGGGGCTGATGACCATGACCAATCACTGCACGGCCTTACAATAAAGCCATGCAGTGATTGGTCAATATGCCCCTATTCTCCTGGACATGCCCCGACTCTGCCCAGTGACTAAAGCAGCCAATCCAGGCACTGCTAAAGTAGCGGTTGGATTGATTGGCTAGGGGCAGGTGACCTCGCTGCTCCTTAGGAGGCCGTGGGGCTGTGGCTTCGACCCACCCCCCCTCCTTGAATTGTACAGCGAGAGTGGCAAGACCAGTAAGACTGCGCATTTCGGGCTGGCCAAGGAAAGGCACCCGGCCAACCCAACATGCACACTTTTGCTGCACTGGCATGCCACAAGCCAAGTTGCTCCGAGTCCTAACAACTCCTCCCCCCTGTGAGTGACGTCATCATGGTAATGGCATGCCCGCGGCTGAGTGACAGAGTGAGAGCCGTGCCGCGGGCTGAAATTAAGTAAGAACTTAGTGCTGCTACTGGTGGTCCCCTGGGGGCAAAATGATCAGTGGGGCGATGCCCCTACACCCATACAAAGGAACCGCCACTGGAAGACGGACAGTGCACAGCAAGTTGAAAGAGAAGAGTTTTCACCATTGGTATTAAAAGGGCTGTGCATGAGTTCTTGGGGCCTCATTTATGAGCACTTGTGCTCCACTGGGATGCCACTTTTTATTTACGCAATGTGCCTCCGCATATTTACAAGGCCACGTAAAGCCACTTTACGTGGCTTTTCATGGCCTTGTAAATATGTGTCTCTTTAATGCAGAACACTGCATGAAAGGGGCATTTCATGGGTGTTGCTGTAGGTGTTCCCAAGCAAACACACAGAATCTGAAGCATTCCCAGATTTACGAGAAATCGTAAACCTGGGAATGATGCGTCAGAATCTAACGCCACCCTTGAGTTGGCCTTAGTGAGGCGCAACAAGGAGAAATGTTTTCCTTTCTCCTAGTTTTTTCCTTTTTCTATGTGTACTGCAGAATGCAGCACACATTAAAAGTGGAAATCACCTAAATTGATTGATTTTTGTGCAGGAAGGTGTCCCTTTGTGCATAAAATCAATCAGCCCGCAATGCAGACACCCTTGAACCATTGTGCAAGGATGCTTGCATTGGTGCATGGCAGACCATTGTGCGCCAGCGCAGGGGAAAAGGACCAGAAGCACCGTATCTCATAGATGTGGTGCATTCTTGCCTATTTGTTTTGACGTAGGGCAGCGCAGCGAGATTCCTGCATCAAAACCTCATAAATGAGCCCTTGGTGTGCAGGATTGTGGGCCATAAACCTCAAATGACAAAATAATTAAATAATACTCTCACAAAATGCGTGGCATTATGCTGCATAATTTGCCTTTTCTTGCCACGTAATTTAGCCAACCCTGCCTCATAATTTGGCCCTCTTCTAATGCATAAATCCAGTGGCCCTGATTAGGAGGCAGTTGCTCGACCAGGCACCAGGTTGCCCCCTGGCGGGTGATAGTTGAATGGCTCAAGCAGCAGAGAATCTGTTTCTTGCCACACCTGAGGGGACCATCAATGGCCTGCACTCTCTCTAGTACACAGGCACCTTCTTGTGCTCTAGCTGGTAGAACTTCAAACAGCTCAGCAGGACAAGGAATCTGCGTAATGTGTTAATGCCTCTCCTGAGGGGGTCTCTGGCGGCTCACAGCGGGATCTCACATCCCAGTTGGTACAGGCTCACGCCCCGGTTGCTTCGCCAGGGAGCAGATGACAAGGCTTAAGCAGAAAACTGCTAGTACACTCCTGTCCTTAGGCAAATGGCCCCACCCACTGGCTTCTGCAAGTAGCAAGTAACATGGCTTAAGCAGAAAACCAGTGCTGAATTTCAGCTGGTGGTTTCTGGTGCTCGACACCAGTTCTTAATTGTCAACGTCAGCACTTATGACAATCTGCCACTTGGTGGAGCTGTGTGTCTAATTGAGAAATGAGAACAACTACAGTTGTTTATGAATTCATTATATATTAAAAATGACTAATACCTGCTGGCCAAGCCATTCTTTATAGCTTTGAGAGCATGCAATAGTTTGAATCGTCACACTTGTAGGTGTGCAATGGGTAATAGTTGTGTTGGTTCTGTCATTAGCAGCCCCAGCGGGGTCAATGGGTGGTGCAAGCTGCAGTGTTCTCCTGAGGAGGGCCCTGGCACTTATATTTGTTTACAAATTAAACACTAAAGAAAACTGCTGGTAGACTTCTGCACATCCAAGGCATACGGAGATCCCCAATGGCTGGTTCTAATGAACAATAATAGAAAGGCGAACGGTTTGTGTAATTTGAACAAAGACCGTGCTACATCAACAGAGTTAATAAATGTGCATGTAGGCTCCACACATTACTGGCAATAAGGTAATTGACCTGGGCTAATTATGTATTATTCACTGGAAAAAAAATGCAAGGTGGCAGGATGTAGATGTTCAATAGTGAATTTTGTTAAAGGAAGAATTTGTGTACAAAAGTTCTTTGGGCAAGGTAAAGCACACATTCAGAGGTGGTGGCACTGAAAGCTGCCCTCTACGTTGGTCGTTCAGTCCCTCATCGCCAGTGTAAGAATAATATCCAAAACTATAGATTGGAGAGGATTTTTGGGCCAATTTACTAAGAAGTCTTCACTGCAGGGTAACAACTAAAGTTGCTAGGTTGCATGAAAGAGCAGGACATGCCATGTCTACTAAGATATGGTGCTGATGCTCCCTCCCCTCCACTGTTGGGCTTTCTTGTCTGGCAGATCACCTGTCCAGTTTTAAATACTATGCTTAAACATAGTTTAAAGTGTATCCATGTTTGTATGTGTGCTGTAAAGTACAGCACAAATGCCAAGTTGTGAAAATTCAGAAATAAGAAAACCTGCTCCATACTTTATACCTGTCTCGAGGAAGCCTCATTTACTGGTGCAAAGCCCTGCCTACCATTTTTAGTAGTTATGGATTTGATTAAAAAACCATGGGCGGTTGCATGGGAACGCCAACGCAACCACCAATGGGACACCCCTTTACACACACAGTAGCACAAAGTAGTGAAAACACTACTTTGTACTTCTAAAGGGTGACTTTCTAGCGCTCTGGACAGTAAATAGTTTATCAAGACTTTTCACCAGTTTGCCTCACTTTTTGTGACTTTGCACCTGCGCAAAGCCTTGGGAAATCTGGCCCTTTGATTATTGCAGTATGTAGCACCACTGGTACTCCTTGACCCCTACTGCTGCAGGTCGTGATTGCCACACAGTTGTACGTTTGGTATGAACATAAAGGAGTATTCTAACTGGAGAAAATGACTGGGGTAGGTGCCGTGGACAAGGAGATGATGGGTGAAACCAAATATCAGCAAAGTATAACACATACTATAAAACCTAAAAGAAGGTTACAATTGTGGAGGTTCGACTAGATAACCATCTTCTAACGCTGGACCAAATTCAAATAGTGGTCCAAACTGTTCCATTTATAATTGCAAGTCTGAGAAAAATAATACAGCAAACACATATTGCATTGAAAGTGATCCTTGTAGCAGCAATTGTGAATGCAAGGATTGATTATGGGAACACTCTGGGGCAGATTTACAAGGACTGGTGCATCCCTACATAATAGCAGGAATGCGCCAGTAAAGATGAGATACTCAGGAATACCCTTGCGCCACCACGGATGCATCGCATTTACAATGTGACACACCGTGGCGCAAGGATAGCCAGATGCATGACGCATCTTCTGGCGTAAGGGCAGCGCATAGCTAGAGTCGTGTCGCAAACGCGACACAATTCCAGCAATGTTCAGGGGCGCCCTATACCTAACATGCTGCACCATACCTTATGCCTGCTTCCAGCAGGCATAAGGTTTACGT
Organism: Triturus cristatus; assembly: GCF_964204655.1. Taxonomy (NCBI): domain Eukaryota; kingdom Metazoa; phylum Chordata; class Amphibia; order Caudata; family Salamandridae; genus Triturus; species Triturus cristatus. The sequence goes on from NC_140591.1 coordinate 724,260,732, forward strand.
GGCATGGACGTAAAAGTGACTGTGAAATCTTGTAGATTTCACTGCGTTACTTTTACGGGGCTTCCTTGTGACGGAACGCCCACCCTGCATACATTATACCTAAGGCTCCCTGTTTTCCGTTTTTACGGATTTTTACAGATAAATTCAGACAGAAAACAATGTGTTTTCTGTGTGCATTTATTTTTAAAAGTGGATAAATACAGAAAATTGTGCTTCTATTAAGTAATTATCTGTGCAGTCTTTCATGAATTATAGGCCAGCAGCTGAGCAGATGGACAGCAAGGGAAATTAAAAAACAGGATGAAATTTCTTTAAATAACAGAATATGTCAACATACATTTATGGTAAAATGCTAGTATTTACCAGTAGATCTACTGTTATGTAATATTTGGCAGCTTAAATAGCTAAAACACGACAGACGTCATAGTATGAGTCTGCGTCTTATCAGTTAAATAGATACGGAAAAGTACAGTTTTACAACTTTATGTATACAAAAAACACAAAATAAATATGGATAAATACAGACAGGAATGGCCCAAAAATAAATACCATAAAACCGGGAGCCCTAATTATACTAGCGCAGGACTTTACAATGTGACGCATCTCACTAGATGCGTCACGTTGTAAATCTGTTGCATAGTGGCGAATTATTTACGACGCCGCTGCGTCACAGAAGTGACGCAATGGTGCTGTAAAGATGACACAAGGGGCCTGTAAATCTGCCCCTCTGTACGTCGGCATTCCCAAAAAGAACGATGCTGAGAATTCCACAAAATATGAAAGTCCGATTGGCAGGAAGGGACATCTTCCTGCACATAAACAATCATTGGTGTTGTGCTGTTTCCAAGTGTGTTGCACAACACAGCACACGTGGAAACAGTAAAAACAAGATATTCGCCAGGGTAAAACCAGGTTTTCCCTGGTGGTAATTTTAAGCGCTGCCCCATGTTCACGCCACCCTTGTAAATATGGAGCAGCGTCAAAATCAATGGGTGTTGCAGTGGAATGCTCACAGCAACACTCATTGCCCTCCCGTTTCATGCTAAATATATTGTGAAAGGGTGCCTTATTTTCAAGGCAGAGTTCAGCCACATTAAGTGGCTTAAAGCTGCCTTGAAATAAGGCGAAGCCCCTATCGCAACCTCAACGTCCTGAAAAGTGACGTTGTGGTGGCAATAGGGGCTTGTAAATATGCCCCAAAGTTGCTGCACTGCTTTGTGTAACGGGGAGAAAACCACACAGGGCCATTTTTAGTAAAAAAACAAATGACTTGCTTCTACAGTCATCTCTGGGAATGGCACACTAAAAAGTCCTGCTGTTGGGGTGTACAGCTTCGCACCAAGGTGCGGAGATGAAGGTGCATTGCCTATCCTAGCATTTGTACTAGAATCATTCCCAACCAGTACAAATTCCTATACCTAGACAAACTCTGCAGCATGCCACACATTGGATGTGTGATGTTCACTGTAACACACATGCAATGTGTGGATTGTATGGTGAAACAAAAGCATTTCTCCTTTTAACATCTGCTTCAAGGAGACATTATTTTTGTATGTAGAACTCGCTCTGCCTATCTTAGTACATTAGGCTTTACATCAAAATCTATGGGAGGCTGCACTGATCCACCAAAGTACACCCGAGTAACACCTTCTTGGAGCAAAGTGAGGCAAATCAGAGCAAAGTGCTAATTGCACTAAATAAAGGGCAAATTTCCAGCACAAAATATATTTTGTGCTTATAGGTTATTAGCCTTGTGAAACTGTGTTTGGTTTTGTAACAATTTGTGCTTGTGCAAATCTTTAATAAATCTAGGACCAAAACTCCCCACAGCCCTGCTCTTAGCTGGATAATCCAGGAATCTAGGGCTTCATTTATGAGGCCCCTTGTGGCTCTTTAGCGCCGCTAGAACTTCACTTTTTTGATGGCACATTTTTTACTCAGCTTTTCGTGCCCTTCTAAGTATGTGTCCCTTTCACGCAGAACACTGCATTAAAGGGGTGTTCCATGGGTGTTTCTGTGGGTGTTCCCACGCAACATCCATGGAATCTGAAGCATTCCTAGATTTACCAGAAAACGTAAACCTGGGAATGCGTTGGAGTCAATGCTAACATTTCTCCATGTTTTTTCCTTTTACTATTTGTACTGCATTCTCCAACACACGTAGAAAGAGCAATTCAGCCCCACAGTGAAGGCACCCTTGCACCATGCTACAAGGGTACCTGCATTGGTTCATGGTAGCCCATTGTGCGCCTGCACAGGGGAAAAGGACAGGAATGTGCCATATCTCATAGATAAGGCTCATTCTTGCCCTTTTGTTTTGACGCGGGACAGCACAGCAAGATTCCTTTCTGCGCTGCCCTCTGCTAAAACCTCATAAATGAGGACTCTAGTTTTTACATGAGGACGCAGCCTCAAGTACTGTAGTAGGTCCCAAACTGGGAGCACAATGTACACTGTAGGAAATAAAGTGAGCCAGCACCAAAATTCCTATTATGACTGTATCAGACCCCAATTACACACATACTTTTTTAAACAAACTTTTCCTTGTGCTGAGTGTCTCATATAAAAGACCAATTAACCATTCCCGTGTGTGCATTCCATTCAATCTTTACCTCACCAGTATGGGTCAAAACCCACAAAGTACTGAAAGGTGGGAGGCAGAGCCAAAATGACTGTGATGAGTAAATATAGAACTAGATTTCATAGATATTATCAGTAAACATTCAAGCCAGGGGCACCTTGCAAGATATTGGGTTATTGGGAATGAGTGGGGTGGTAATCCTACGCAGGAATCACTATTCTTGCCATGAACAACTAAAAAAGTTTTTAAATTAATCTGTGCTTAACCCTCTGGTAGCCTGGCACAAAAGTAGTTAGCCTTAACTTGGATGCACTGGGTAAAATATTTATGCAGCACACAACAGTAATACATTGAAAACAAAACACAAGAAAAATCACAAGCCGATTTAGAAAACAGAGTAAAAATTAATAAATAAAACAACAGCAAAACCAATTAAAATCAATCAGTAGAACCAGAGTTATAAATGTAGAATTATTTTACTGAAATCTAGCGCCTAAGAGACCAAACCACCAACCACGTGTCTCTGGTCACGCAAGGCCGGGTGAAAGTCGAAAGTTAAGGCTGACCACGATGTAGCACAGGTCGGATACACAACAGATTAAAACAGGTCGCAGCTTACCTTCAGACTTAGAACATTTCTTGAAGAAAAGTCCAAGAGAAAGTAGCGTTTAGAAGGGCAGGACAGCAGGCTGTGACAAAGGATTTGTTGACATTTCTGGGGAGCCACTGGACAAAGTCTCTGTGAAGCTGTTGATGATGGTGGGAAAAAGCTCAGAGTGGGAGAAGCTGATTTTCTAGGCTGAGGAAGTCATCAATGAAGAGCCAGTCGCCATCGAACCTGGTGAAGGTCTTTAACTTCGGACTTAGACAACGATTGGAAGTTGAAAACCTCAAGCGGGACAAGGCTGCAGGGTGTAGCCGGAAAGCGCCCCACAAGGCCTAATACCAACACTGAGAGGTCCAGCCGAAAGGGATTTACTGCTGCGGAGAGGAACATAGCGGGGGTACCTTAAAGTCAGGCCTACCGGCAATGCACCTTGGAAAGATCAGCTTGCAGGTAAATTCCAGTGTTCTGTCGGTTCTCCCGGCACTTTTTTCAGAAAAAGTTTTTACGTCCCAGCGTTTCAGTTTTGCATGTAGGAGTACCACCAACATTACTTCCAAGAGTCAAAGACATGGTAGGCACCACTGGGGGGGCAAGGACTCACTCCAGCAGAGGCCAGATGCAGGGTTCACAGGCCCAGGCTTTTCTTACGTCCCTTTAGCTCACAGAGAAGAGCAGCCAACTAGCCCTGGGAGACACTTCTGGTGGTCTAGGGTTCAAGGAGATGGTCTATTTCCCCTTCAATCAGTGAGGCAGGCCTTGAAGCAGCAGGTATGTCCTCTGGTAAGAGCAGGGCAGTCTTCTGGGTGTCCAGGCATCCTTGTGAAGTCTTCCACACGTCATAGAATGTAATGAAGAGGTGTTCTGAGGGCCCAATATTTGTATCTGGGGCCAGCCTTTGAAGTGGGAGAACACCATGGGCTACCTTCACATCTAGTTCTATAACATTCTTCCCTTCCCCGACTAAGGACCCAAAGAGTCTGTTGTAACAAAAGGCTTGTGTCAGGTTCCTTTGTGGGTGCTGGAGGCAAGTCCTTTGAAGTGTAAGTGGGGCAAGGAACAGCTTCATCCCAGTCAGACTGGCAGGATTGCCTATACTACCTACACCCACTTGTCTTCGTCTCACTCTCTGGCAGGAATACACAAACCCAAGCAGCAGAGAAATTCACAGTCATGTTATGTTCTATTGAATTGTATAGTGCACTAATCACCCGAGAGGGTATCCAAGTACTTGGGCAAGTGTGTAGGTGTGTGGTCCCCAAGGTGCTTATGCGAAGAGCCAGGTCTTCAGCTTCTTGAGGGGAACTCGAGAAGTTAGGAGGAGGCTCTGATGTCTTGAGGGAGGTTGTTTGTTCCATGCATTGGGTGTGATGTAAGAGAATGAGCAACCTCAAATTTTGCTTTTGCGGATGTGGAGAATTTGTGCAAGTGAGAGTGAGGCAGAGCATAGGTGTCAGGTTGGTTGGTGAAAGCGCATGCGGCTTTTCAGGTATTCTGTTCCTCTGTTGTGTAGGGCTTTGTATGTATGTGTGAGAAGTTTGAATTGGCTGTGCTTGTGAATGGGGAGCCATTGAAGCTTCCTGAGGTGTGGTGTGATGTGGGCGCGGCATGGAAAGTCGAATATGAGTCTTGAGGCAGTGTTCTGGATCATCTTAAATCTATGCATGAGTTGTGTGAAGATTCCAACATAGAGGTGTTGCTATAGTCCACCCTGCTGGTGATGAATGATGAGTGATGGTCCGTCTGGTGTTCTGAGGCAACCATTTGAAGATCTTTCACAGCATGGGTAGGATGTGGAGGCAGGATGTGCACACTGCATTGACTTGAGCTGCCATGTTGACCTTGTCATCTAGGATGATCCCTAGATTTCATGTGTAGTCTGTGGATTTTGGTTGTAGCTCTGATGGCCACCAGGTGGAGTGCTATGGGTATGTCTTGTTACCAAAGACTAGTACTTCTGTCTTGTCAGAGTTGAGTTTCAGACAGTTGGTTGACATCCAGTCTGCTACCATGGTCATACAGTTGGTCCTGGTGGTGGTTGTCTTGTCTGTCAGGGAGAGGGTGAGTTGGATGTCATTGACGTAGGAGATGACAGTGCAGTCTTGTGATCGAACGATGTTAGCGAGTAATGTCATGTATATGTTGATAGGGGTGGGGCTGAGTGTCAATCCCTGTGGGACTCCGCATATCAGTTTCTTGGAGTCTGAAGTGAAGGGAGTCAGCCTGACCTTTTGTGTTCTTCCCATGACGAAAGAACAGATCTCTTTGAGAGCGGATCCTTGCATGCTAATCTCATGGAGTCTTCTGATGAGAATGTTATGGGAGACAGTGTTAAAGGTCACAGAGAGGTTGAGCAGGATAAGGGCCGCTGTTTCTCCTGAGTCCAAGGTGACTTAAATGAAGTCAGTGGCAGCAATGAGTGTTGTTTCGGTGCTGTGGTGCTTTCTGAATCCTGACTGAGTGTTGTCTAGACGATATTGAAGTTCAAGGTGGGTTGTGAGTTGCTTGTTTATGGCTTTTTCAATCATTTTGGCTGGATAGGAGAGCAGGGAGATGGGGCGGAAGTAGCTCAGTTGATTTAAAACCTCTGTGGGCTTCTTGAGGAAGGCATTGATTTCTGAAAGGTTCCATTCATCCAGTAAAGTGGTGGACTTGATGGAGGTGTTGAGGATATGGGTCAGCGTGGAGCTGATTGGTGATGTTCCGAGGTGTAGGTGTAGTGGGGCATGCATTCATTGGGCTCCCGAGTGGGTGGTTCACATGATTGCTTCTGTGGATGGGTTAGTGATGAGTTCTCTGGGATTGGGCTAGTGAGCAAAGTTACTGAAGATGTTTGCGATTTTGCTGTGGAAGAAATTTGATAGGTTGTTGCAGATTTTTTGGGAGGCAGCGATGTTGTTGACAGTGACTGAGGGCGAGGTGAAATCCTTAACAATCAAGAGGATCTCCCTGTAGCTGTTGGAGCTTCCTTCGATGCTTTTTTCTTGGTGTCTCTTATTTGCTGATGATAGCATCTGAGTGCAGCCTTGCTCTGTCAATGGTGTCGTGGCTGACTTCCCATTTTTTTTCTGAGTACCAGCTGGCCTGCTTGTTTGATCTCCTATCATGTGACCCAGGACACTGGCAGCAGACACCCAATGGATAGGGCAATAAAATGCCAACTTTCTTACAGTGACATTTTCAGAATTGTGACTTGAAATACAGCTTTACTGTTAAAGAGGGTTCTTAATTACAATTTATTTGAGTCCAAACATGATACTCCTCCCAATCAAAAGTTAGCATTTATTAAAGGTAACAAGGTAACCCAATGTTATCCCATGGGAGACATAGGCCTTACAGTAGTGAAAAACAAATGTAGGAGTTTTTCACTAGCGGGACATGTAAAACTTAAACTCACATGTCCTTCTTTTTAAATATGTCACCCTGCCATATGAGCCTTTAGGGCCTACATTAAGGGCTGACTTACATCTCTTAAAATGAAAGGTTTAGGCTTGGCAAAAGTTTTATTTTAAAACTGCACATAGACAGCAACAGCGGGCCTGAAACATCTCTAAAGAGGCTGCTTAAGTAGGTGGCACAATGAGTGCGATGGATGGATTTAACCCAGATCTTTTGACTGAGGGAGAATGTTTGCATTGTCAGCATTCCATTCATCATTTGTTTGCTGTAACACTTTTCGTCCTAAGTGGGATGGGTATGCCCAGACGTGGGCCCCTTGCTCACTGTGCCACTGGATTCAAGCTAGCCTGGCTAAAGATGGGTGACATACCCTGAAACCGGTCCCAGAATGCTTGTTTCCGGTCCAGGGAGGACCTGGCCTGGCAGTTCGGTCTGGACTGTTCCCATGGGGCACAGGGTCAAGACTGATTTGCATATGGCTGGGTCCAAACTGGGGTGGCGAAGTGGGCAAAAGAACGATGGATTTAACCCAAATCTTTTGACTGAGGGAGAATGTTTGCATTGTCAGCATTCCGTCCATCATTTGTTTGCTGTAACACTGCAGGCCCACTAACAGCATTTAATGTAAGGCTCTTGGATCGTGTGGTACCACTTTTCTGGGGACATACAAGCAAATTAAATGTGCCAATTGGGTTTAAGCCAATTTTACCCTTTTTAAGAGAAAGAGCACACGCATTTGAAAACTGGTTCGCAGTGGTAAAGTGCATAGAGTCCTAATGACAACAAAAACAAATTCATAAAACAGGAGATGTGATGACAAAAAGTTAGAGGGATGTCCAGATCAAGGCTGTCAGGTATAATACACCTCTTACTTGTTTCATGTCTTTACTATAAAGGGAGGCCCAAGCTGCATCTGAGAGTCTGACCAAGTCATCATTAATAACAAGACAGTGAAATATTACCAAACCTCCATCTAGGCTCAGATTGAAGAACGTACACATGAGACACTGAGTGAAGTGCTCTAGACTTAATAAAGAGCATTATTGAGTGCCTCACTCACTTCCCTGTATCTCTGAGAATCATACATTGCGAATTGTCTGGAAAGAAAACAACCCATGCTGGTAGATTCATATCTTGGCAGATTTGAAATATGAAAAGGTTACTTTTCTGGACAGGCACAAACCAAGTAAAAAAGGCATGCCAATCACTTCTTTAGTCAGATGAATGTGAGAGGAAGCCTTTGAAAGAAAACCCTAGTCATTATGCTGAACCACTGTGTCAGGAGAAAACATAAGAAAGTGTCCCAAATAGAAGTATGAATCCTCCCATCCTTTTGCTGAGTTTAAAGATGCCATAAACCTTATGAAGAGTAAAGCAAAAAACACCTCAGTCAAACATACTCATGGTGTGACCTGACAGAACTGAAACACCAATGAGAAATCCCAAGGTGGTAAAATAGACTTACTTGAAAAATGAATGAAAATGTACAACCCTCAAAATCGGAGGAGGCTTCAGGCTTACACTAAGGGTTATATTCTCAAGACCGTGTGATAATCATCGCAAAATTAGCCGAACGCAACTCTCAACATCGCAGCCCATTGCGGGAAAATTACGCTGTCACAACCAAGTAATCACAATGCGGTGGTAGCATGCGATTGTCACCAGATAACACGTCAGATGGTCGCACAAAATTAAACGCCACACCTGCAAAAATGCGAAATGCGAACGCAAAAATTCATGCGATGAGGCTAATCGTGGTACCAAAAGCAGCGAAAACCAGCCACAGGCCTGCAAATCCCACGCGTCTGGTGGGAAAATACACCATAAAAACCACAGAAACAACACACCAGAAACAAGCCAAAGCACATAGGAACATGGATGCACCCTGACCCAGCGCAGAGTCCAACGCAAACCCCACAACCCCCACAGACCACCAGCAAGGAACAACGGGGTCGGGGAAGGCCAAGGAGAAGAGGGCAAGGAAGACGGGGTGCAGACCGCAGGAAAACAATACCAGTGTCATGGAGGTGACAGAACACTACCAGCAACTGATCCACAAGCAGACCACCTGGAATGCAGTCGGAGTGCAGAGGAGGCCAATTGAGGAGGCCAAGAGGTGCCGGCATGACGTGACAACCTAAACCAGGCACAAACCCGCTGCCAACAGGAAGGCAGCAACAGCAACAGGAGGTGGCAGTCCTGCGCCACAGGAGGAGCTGGAGGAAACCGAGGCCACAGTCATCATTGTGGAGATGGTGCAAGGAGTAGGGAGTACGGACACAGCTCGAGAGGACCTGACACAACATCAAAAGGGAGAGTAACGAACAGGGACTGGGGGACGGGGAGATGGGCACAATGGCACACATGCACAATGAGGTGTAGCACACTGCACACCCACAATTACCCAGGATCATGTCCCTGATCCCCTTGGCACACTGCAGCACACACACATAGCAAGAACAGCACACCCACATTGACGACGACAACGTGGTACAATGCACATAGCCGACACTGCAGAACAGAGGACACAACTGGCTCCGCAAATGCACAGAAACATGCCTACTACATATGATAGAGCTGGAAACTGCAAAATGGAAATGTACGCGTACAACCTCACATCCGTCATGTAGTCCAAATGTACACTGACCTGCAGAAGAATCCAGCACCTCACAGTCACAACGTACATTGTCATACAGCCTGCATGTAAACAAGAACAATGCACCAACATACATGTCAACACAATGTCAACATGCATCTCCCCTTCACATTGCAGAGGGGCACACAACACCTCCAGCAGAGCACAGAAGACAACACATATGTGATGCCGGAGAGGCCCACCACACCGTTGACACCGACGCCCTACAACAGCCCATGGATATTCCACACAACCCACCACCAGGACCCGGACAGCAAAGCTACTCAGAGGAGAACACAGAGCCTGCAACAGACCAAACAGCAGGAAGCACCCACAAGCACAGCTGGCTCACGACACTTCATCCACCCACACATGTCACCCCAATGCCATGTGTCAGCACGCCAAAAGGAGGTGGCCCAACAGGTGTGGGTGGGGTCCGAACCCATGGAAGGCAAACTAGATCACATACATTGGTGTCTATCACCCTTCAGAGACCACCTTCACCCCACAAAGGAGACCCAAACTGCCATAGACACACATGCAGATGCACATTCACAGTATAGGACCATGCCCAGGGGCGTGCATATAGCAGTCACACACCCACGTTGGCTCTGCGTACGACGGCCCTTGCCACTCCCCTTACGAATTGAGTGGGTGACGACAAAGCTTCATGTCCAAGCTCCAACCCACTGCCTGCGGTGACATGTCTCCATCCGATGCACACAGCATAATGTAGTGACGTAGGGCCCAGGGCCCTCATGCATACAACAAGACCACAGGGACACACACAGACATTATGTTGTACTGGCTAGGGGCACGTGCGCCTGGCCCCTTTATTGGCAAGGCCACAAGTACAGTGACGCCTGTGCTGGATGTGTGTGGGTTGAGTGTAAGCCAGCCCGCACGGAGTGCTTGGTGCTGGCAACCACTTGAACAGTGGACACCAGTGCAACAGAAACTGAAAACACCTTCATAACAGAGTCAACTGCTGAGCAACATGGAGGGAGATGGAGCAAGGACAGCGGTCAGCCAGCATTCAAACACAAGTGTCCGTGAGTTGCAGTGCACTGAGGTTGGGGCACTAGAGATGAGCGCGCTCATGTGAAGAGATTGCTAGGATTGTGTCCCTTCGGGTTAATCCTGATGCAGATGCAGTGGGGTGTGTTACGCCTGCATCAACTTCCTCATCAACGTCCCAGGTCTCCCACTCTGCCTGAGGAGACATTGCTGCGCAACCTCTCCACAGCACAAAACTCAATCAGAGCAGTCCATGGGTTGAAGTGAACTGAGTCAGTGGCACCTGGAGTGCTGAGCAAGGGATCAGGCAGATGATGGCATCCACGACAGGTCTGAGCAACTCAGTTAGTCTGCCAGTACCACTGTTTCGACTCTGGCAGATGGTGGATGGAGTTGGCCCTTGTGATGGTGGTGTGTGCCTCCTGCGGTGATGCGATGTCCGCTTGGGGGGGGGACGTAACAGGCAACATTTGCGCAAACTCCCCCACTGGCCGGGGTGACATGGTTGCGTCCACTGTCCACTACACTCCATACACCATAGGTGTATGTCGCCATGGATATGGGTGTGTTCTGCATACTGCGGTCTGTCCAGCACATCTCTGCCACTCTTGGCATTGTGTACTTTCCCAATCATGGTTCTCCTGTCTCCTTCACACATGCCTGGTTGCCACCTCTGCCCACATTCGGCTAATGTGTGGCTGAGGTGCCATGCTGTTGATGGCTCGTGTTCAAGGCTTGCCCAGTTTACCATTGTGAGTTGTTCTGTCGTGTCTGGTGGGTGGGCATGTTGTTTTGCATGTTGGTTTTGATTTTGTGACGTGTGCATTGCCAGAGTTGTGAGTTGCATGGTTGTGGAGGTGAGGTGAGTGGGGTATTTATTTGGAACTTGCCAGGGGGCTGTGCATTTCCCTTGGTGCCATCCTGGGAACGCTGGTTGCTGATGGACTGTCGGAGGATGGAGGAATCATGCACACTGGCTGGGTATTTGGAGGCAACATTGGTGGAGGTTCCACGGTGTTGAGATGTTGCCTGCACGTTGATGTGAAACGTATGCTTTCTGTTGCGGTGATTGTGTGCTGTGTTGGCAGGGGGCACAGGTATGACATGTGTGCTGTGGATTGCCCCAACACTTGCGTGCATCCAACTATGGCGTATGGTCCTTGCTTGGTGTCCAGCGGATCCTGCTCATTGTGTTGGACTTATAGGGACTGGGGTACCAGGCTGATGGTGATGTCCAGGACAGGTGTGAGGGACTTGGATGTGGCTGGCTGTGTGACTACTCCGACTCTGGCGGGTGATGGTTGGGGAGTACCAGGAGCCAACAGGTGCAGCACAGCCAGCAGCTTTGTGTGGGGTGGGATGTTGGTTGTCTGCTGTGTTAGTGCTGTCGGCCTGTTGGGTGTTGTTGGTCAGGATGCATACAATGGTTGTCCTTTTGAGCCTGTAGTGGGCAATGACATTGTCAGGTGTCGGGTCTGTGAGGCTGGTGCTTTTCCTGGGGGTCCGCTGTCTTTGTCTGCACTGCCTCTGTGGTGGTCTGGGGGGGGTGTTCCGGGTGGGGGTTGGGGTCCTGGGGTGGTGACAGTGGGTGTTGTGGCCCTCTTGGGTGTTTGGGCCGCATGACCAGTGGCTCCATGGCATCTGTTGACCTTCCAATGTGGCTGTGGGCTGTGCTCTCTTTTGTGGAGCAGGCTGTGGTCCGACTTTGCACCAGGTCAGAGCAGGTGTTATTTTCCTGCTACTAACACGCCTTATCGCCTGTTTGTGTTCTTATGGCAGTTCTGGCTGTTCGTTGTCAATGTTGTGGAGTGGTGTTGTCGTGGCTTTTGTCACGGGAATGCCTACTCTGCATCTCATTAGCGATAGTTGTGGGGGTCTTCTGTGGCGATGTTATTTGCGGCTGCTATTGCGGGTATACTGCTGCTGTGGGCTGTTAACACCAGCTTGTGAATGGGGCAATAAATTTATCGCAACTTTGGCTGCAATAAAGTGCCATTAACTCGGTGATAGATCCTTGTGAATATCCCCCTAAGACTTTCAACTCCTCTAGAGTAAGAATACCCTGCAAAAAGTGTATGGCTCTCCTAAACCTACAGCAGAAAGACTGAATATTTTGAAAGGAAGATAAAATCTTATGACAGGTATCAAGTTCAGATTGTCTACAATGTTAAGTTAGCCATGCACCAGCAAGGGCACACTCCCAGACACACCTCTGTTTAAGGAGTATAATGTTATAGCCTCCACATTGAGGGCCCTAGGCAGGGGTAAAACTAAACAAGAAGCAGAGGGGACAGGCAGAATCATCTCATAAAAGAGTCACTGGTAAGTAGAATTCAGGAGAAGATTGAGATGGTATTGGAGAAGATTGTCAGCTCTTCAGGTATGAATCACTGACAACAATACTAGAGTCACATCTGCTTAGGGACTGATTTGAAGTATCAACAAGGTTGTATCATTTTGGCATGACCGCAGTTCTGGCGATCCAGACACAATTTGAGAGTTACTTCACCAGGTGAACATAGTGTTGCACCACGGACTGTGATTCGACCCACGGTACTGCCTGCTTCTTCCTCACGGGCTGTAATACAGCCCGCAGCGCCTCCCTCTTATCTTCGGATGCATTGCGGTGCTGTGCAGTGACCCGCTGTTGCAGTTTTGACGTCGCGGGTGCGTCCTGCGGTGCCTCCTCTCTTTCTGTGTCGGGCACGCCGCCTACCTACGTGGCAGCCCGTTATCTGACAATTGGCATGACAGAAATGCCGCAGCTCTGGTTTTGGAGCTGCGGCTTTCTATTTTCACATGTTGGGGCACTATATTCTTACCTTACTTTCACTGGCTATATATTTCTTTCTTCAGGTTTTCTTGGGGTCATCTTGCCGTCCCATGATTCCATAGTCTTCTTCCCAGAAGACCTTGGGAAGTATCTGCTCTACCAATTCAAGATGGCGACCTTCCTTTTCCTTCTACTATCCTTTTCCTTATCCAAGATGGTGGTTACTTACTTTCTGTTTGGTCACTTCCTGTTCCTAGTTGGTCACTTCCTGTTCATGGGTATTTAAAGGGCTGGATCATTCATTCCCTTGCATTGCAACACTCTTCACTCCTGCTGGTGTGTCCTCGCTCCTGTGGTATCCTGTGCTACTACCTTGTGAATTCGTGATTCCTGTTGGCCTACCTTGTTCCTGATTTAGCCTTCTATTCTGGTTCTGATTCCGGCCTTCTTTTTCTTCTTCTGAAGGTTTCTTTCCTTCCTCTTAATTACTGGATTTCCCACTTCCACTAGAAGTTTTTCCTACGGGTTTTGTTTTCCTCTTGGGACTCCTTTTGGAGGGCACGGTCTACTTTGGCTATTTCATTGTCAGAGGCACCGTGGCTACCAGAAGGGGTCGCCCTTACCTCAGACAGACCAGAGCCCTCAAGAACCAAAGTCAAGAATCTCTCCAACACACCACAGCCAGTAAGAACATCACAAGTCTTGACACATAGAGTTTGACGGCCTTAATATGTCTATTGGTATTTATATAGTTCAAACCTAGCTGTGAAGCAGCGGAGCTACATGCATTAAGTGAGGGCACGGGAGGCGATTTACAAGACTGTGTATATCTAGTGGGGATTACACAAATACATTTTACACACACTGATATTAAGTGATTTGCCCAGAATCACATGATGTTTTGTTTAGCACTGAGGCTGAAATTCGAGTCTGGGTCTCGAGGATTCAAAGGCAGCAGCTGCTGGTCCATATCTTCTCCCTAATGCCGCAAACATTTCCTTCTAGTTTTATTATGTGGACAATTCCTGGCATACCATGGCTGAATGCAGAGTTGCATTGCCACATTAGCCTTTGGCATTGCTGATTAGGACCTGTGGAGTAGGAGATGCCTGAAAGATACTTTGACTGAGCATGGGACAGACTCAGACATGACGTTACCTAAATCACCAGGAAACCATTCTTGATCAACATGTTGCATGTCTGTGGCTTTTTTTATTGGCTGCATGCTGTCAAGAAGATGCATGATAGAACCATTTGGCCATATTTACATGGTTCATCATCTCTGGTTATTAATGACAACCACCAGAGAAATGAGAAACTAAAATAAAGGAGTGGTGGATAAATAGAGGATTTAGATTTGGTCTATTTCATCACATGTTCTCTTTTCCTTAGGGTTGGATTTCTGTTGATTTTGTTTTTCTATACTCTTATGATGAAACTGCTCAACAGACTGGTATCTTCTTTATCTTTTTCTGTGAATTCTTTGTTTTAATTGGAATAAAATTAATTATTCCACTACTAACATGGTAGGGCCTCATTTACTATATTTTGACACACTGCAGTGCTGCAAGCCTTCTTGCTGTTCTGCTGTGAGTCAAAAAAAAAAGGCAGGAATGTGCCATAGACATAGTATAGCGCCAAGACGCCCTTGGGCATACGTGCGCTCTATAAGTCTGTAAATCAAATCAAATCAAATATCTACAAAATGCAGCACATTCCTGTCCTGTGCCCGCAAACGAACAGCAGCCGTGCGCCAACGCAGACACACTTGCGTCATGTGGCAAGGGTGCCTGCATTGCGGGGATGATTTGTTTTGTGCAGGAAGGAAAACCTTCCCGCACAAAAACAATAATTGAAGGCAATTTACTCTTTCTATGCAGCACAAATAGAAAGAGAAAAAAACTAGAAAAAAGAAAGTATTTCTAGTTGTTGCACCACTCTTACGCCTCGCCTGGGAAGGCCTAGGATTCTATTGCATTCCCATCTTTCCAAAACGTTGTTAATCTGGGAATGTGTCAGGTTCCATGGATGTTGAGTGGGAACACCCGCAGCAACACCCATGAAATGCTGACTGGGACCAGGGCAGGTAGGCAGGGACTTTGTAAGGGGGAACTCCAGAAGCTTCTCCAACTTCAAAGTGGGCACAGGGACATAAAAAACTCCAGAGGCCTCTCGGCAACTACCCAGCTGACCTTTTGCAACTGGACCTGCCTAGACCTACAACTGGACCTGCCTGAGTCATTTTGGCCTCTACTGGAGTGTGTTTCTGAACCCAAGAGCTGCCTATCAGGTCCGGGACTATTGGTGTGGCATCAGTTGAGCTCCTCCTTAAAGAAATGAAGAAATCCTGAGGTTTTGGGCTCTTCGCGACTGCGAATAAGTCATTTGTGCCATAAACTTGCTGCTTGTGCTGACCGCCAACTCGATGCTTCAGTGAACCTGACTCTTTGCACTACAGTGGCCACCAGCAAAGACCAGCAGCATGACTTCACGCTACAGCATCGACGGCCTGGGGTGACCACCAATGTGAATCTCCAGCAGCAGCATCCGCAATGCCTGAAAGGATTTTCAGTCTACAACAATGACCATACACAATGCCAGGCCAGCACTTTGTGCTAAAGCGACGACCATCAATGGTGCTCTCCTTGCTCCTCACTGCCTCCTTCACCACGAACTTAACTCTTCATTCTGAACTTTCGAAGGTAACTTTTTCACCGGGTCCCTGTATCCGGCCCACACTCCATCGTGGTCGGTCTGAACTTGTGACTTTCACCTGGTTGTGCATGACCAGCCAGCCTTGAGTGGTGCTTTTTCTTTAGGCTATATACTTACTGAAAACCTTTAAAATTGCATATATCCAGTTCTACTGATTGGATTTTTGTTGTTTATGTGTCAAATAATGTATTAAATTGAACTCTATTTCTCTAAATTGGTGTGGGATTTTTCTGTTGTGTTTTCACGTTATTACTGTTTGGGTGTTGCATAAATCCTTTAGATATTGCCTCTAAATTAAGCCTGACAATGTTTGTGGAAAGCAAACCGAGTTTTAACCCTTTCAGTGCTCATGACGGAATGGTTCCGTCATGAGCACAAGTGCTGCTGTGCTCATGACGGAACCATTCCGTCATGAGCACATGCTCAGAGAATCCCTCTGCTGCAGGCAGCAGAGGGATTTCCCATTTTTTTTTGTTTTTGCCTGGGGAGGTGGGGCAGAGCTCCCCCAACCTCCCCAGGCACAGTGAGCAAGGGACCCATGTCTGGGCATACCCATCCCACTTAGCGCGAAACGTGTTACAGCAAACAAATGATGGACAGAATGCTGACAATGCAAACATTCTCCCCCAGTCAAAAGATCTGGGTTAAATCCATTGTTCTTTTGCCCACTACGCCACCCCAGTTTGGACCCCGCCATATGCAAATCAGTCTTGACCCTGTGCCCCATGGGAACAGTCCAGACCGAATTGCCAGGCCAGCAACTCCCTGGACCGGAAACAAGCATCCTGGGACCGGTTTCAGGGTATGTCACCCTTCTTCAGCCAGGCTAGCTTGAATCCAGTGGCACAGTGAGCAAGGGACCCACATCTGGGCATACCCATCCCACTTAGGGCGAAAAGTGTTACAGCAAACAAATGATGGACGGAATGCTGACAATGCAAACATTCTCCCCCAGTCAAAAGATCTGGGTTAAATCCATCATTCTTTTGCCCACTACGCCACCCCAGTTTGGACCCAGCCATATGCAAAACAGTCTTGACCCTGTGCGCCATGGAAACAGTCCAGACAGAACTGCCAGGCCATCTCCTCCCTGGACCGGAAACAAGCATCTGAGGACCGGTTTCAGGGTATGTCACCCTTTTTCAGCCAGGCTAGCTTGAATCCAGTGACACAGTGAGCAAGGGACCCACTTCTGGGCATACCCATCCCACTTAGGGCGAAACATGTTACAGCAAACAAATCATGGACGGAATGCTGACAATGCAAACATTCTCCCCCGGTCAAAAGATCTGGGTTAAATCCATCATTCTTTTGCCCACTACGCCACCCCAGTTTGGACCCAGCCATATGCAAATCAGTCTTGACCCTGTGCCCCATGGGAACAGTCCAGACAAAACTGCCAGGCCAGCTCCTCCCTGAACCGGAAACAAGCATCCTAGGACCGGTTTCAGGGATGTCACCCTTCTTCAGCCAGGCTAGCTTGAAACCAGTGGCAGAGTGAGCAAGGGACCCACGTCTGGACATACCCATCCCACTTAGGGCAAAATGAGTTTCAGCAAACAAATTCACGTTGGAAGCAGCCCCCAGGAACAGACGTTCGGCATGAAGAGCAGGTCAACCGTCGTGGACAGTCTTTGCTGGAGCACAAAAATCCAATCATTGCTGGGGCTTCACTTTGGTGGTCATCATGGACGGTTGCTTTTGGCATGACGAACAGGTTACACAGCATTGGCAATCATCGCGGGTAGCAGGGTTTCAGTGCGAAATAGCCTGGTCGCGTCATGAGGAGCCCAAACATTAGTACTTTTACCTTTTCTTCCTGGAGGAGTTTCAACTGATATCAGCCAAGGGTCCGGGATTTGGGGGTACCTCTTGGGGATCCAGTCTTACTCCAGCAGGTGCCAGCAGTGCGGTTTAGCTAGGTCCAGTTGCAGATGGTCAGCTGGGCAGTTGCTGGGTGCAGCTGGAAACTTTTTATGTCTCTGTAGCTCACACAAGTCACCCAACTGACCCTTGGTGTCCCTCTGAATAGCCTGAGATCAAAGCAATCAGATCCAGTCTTCCTTCGTCGGACAGCAAGGCAGTCCTTCATATAGCAGGGCAGTCCTCTTGTTAATCTTCCACAAGTCCAGGATTGTACTGATGAATAGCTCTAGAAGGTCCAATATTTATACTGTGCGCTAGTCTTTCCATGGGGATGATGCCCTGTCCTACCACCAAAACTGGTTCTGGAAAGTTATTCCTCTTCTGCTGGTAAAGGCTCCAAACCGTCTGGGGTGACAAAAGGCAGGGCAGGCCTGGTGTCAAGTTCCTTTGTGTGTGCTATAAGGGAAGCCCTTTGAAGTGTAAGTGGGGCTGGATACTGCCCCTTTGCAGCCATCCTATCAGAATAGATCATTCAGTCCATATGTAAGCTCCTTTTGTCTCCCTGTCTAGCAGCAATTCACAAACCCCAACACCAGGGCCATTCACAGGGATGTGCCCAGGGCACTGGCAGAAAGGCACAGTTGGCTATCATGCAAAAATCTCAACTTTCTAGAAAATGTAATTTTTTTTAATTGTCACCTAAAATCTGACTTACCATTAAAGAGAATTTTATATTACAATTCAAAGAATACGAAGACGTATTTTTCTACCTGCACCCAATCAAAAGTTAGCAATCATTAAACTTAATAAAGTAAGCCAGTGTTAGTCAGTGGGAAAGATAGGCCTTACAATTTTGAAAAGCATCTTTAGATGTTTTTCACTGGCAGAACATGTAAAAGCTAAGTACACATGTTTTACTTTTTAAATACAATGCACCCCGACCGATTAGCTTTTCTGGCCTAACTTCGGGTGGCTTATAAGTATAAATAAAAGGGAGGTTGAGGACTGGAAAACACTTTATTTTGTCAGTTCGAAATGACAGTTTAAAACTGCCCACACAGGTTGTAGTGCTAGGCCTGAGCCATGCTTTACAGTGCTACTTTAGTGGGTGGCAGAATAAGCGCTGCTACCCATTAGCAGAATTTCATTTACAGGCCCTGGGTACACATAGTAGACTATTGACTAGTGTAGGAAGCTGGCTCTTTATATAGTGTACTAAAACAAAGTACACTGTGGAGAAAGTCCAGTGTATCCCATATTGGTATACAGAGGTGAAAGTAGATAATTTTAATGCTCTCTTTGTGGAAGTGTGGGCGAGCAGTTAGGCTTATCAGAGAAAAGTGAAAGGCGTTTGTTGTACTCACAGAAGCAATAAACGTGACACACAATCAAGAATAAGTCCAAGACCAATTTGCAAAAACAAAATAGATTTTTATATAATTTTTCTGACCACGACCTTTGTTCTAAGGTAAGTACTTTTTAAGTTAGGAATTTTAAAATTTCGCAAAAGAAATCACTGTTTCACACAATAGAAGTCAATAGGAGAAAATAGGAAAAAGCATAAAAAATCACACAGTGGTTTCTTGAGGTTCACCTTTTGAATGCGGGTAGTAGAAAAGCCAGGTTCAATGTTCCGTATAGAAAACAATGGTCCTAGACTAATTTCCTTCAAAGTATATTCATTAAAGCAAAATCTATAAACCTGGTACACATAGAACTCAATTTACATCATAAGTGTACCCCAGTGGTTTCTCAATTCAATTAGGTATATCCTCAAAATGACACACAAGCACCATAGATAGCTTCAATAGTGACTGTTTAATCTCACAGTTATTATAACAGATCGCTGTAGATAACGTTTCAAAACAGAAAAGAGGGTTGCTCCAGGGGGAGTGTGGAAAAAGGATTGTGCTTGTGAGCATAGAACAGATATATAGGGAGGGAAATCAGAGAGTAGTTAAAACAATCAATTACACATAGTAATGTCCTTAGTAAACTGGTCGTGGTTTACAGTAACACCAGTTTTACAGTGGGGCCTGTCTCACATGGATTTGGAAGTACTTTTCTGGTTCTTGAAGTTGTACAGAGTATAATCATCTATAAAGAGGCAGGGATGGGATGAAGTAGGGTGCAGGCCCACTAGGGGAAAGTGTCCACGTTTCGACCCTGGCGCATAGAGGGTGGTTTGTATCCTCTGACCTTACTGGCTCAATGTGTGTTTTTTACTCAGGGAGAGGGTACACTTTGCATCTACTCTTCATCCCTGTGGTAGCACTTCTACTGGCCTATGTCCATGATTGTCCAATCCTCCTATACACACCACCTATAAACTGGCTCACGATTTTCGGGACACTCCATTAGCGGCCCGGACCTATTAAGCACGCCTCTCTCATAAGCATAGTTTTGCAGTTACCTGAGTCTGCCATGGTATTTACACGGCTGTGTGCCTTCACTTTATCCTCTATTATTGCAATTTGGTATTCCAGTGAGTGTTCCACTCTGCTGCAATGATTGGGGCAATTACCCCCCCCGCCAAATTGGTAAGTCTCAATGGCCGGTTCCGGGGTACCTGCCTACAAAATACGTTAGCTCTATCTCAGGTCTTACGCTGTACTCTGCTTAATCATATGCACTTGTTCTCAACCCTCACACGAGTCAATTAGGACACCGGTCCTGATGAAATGCCATGATCTTTTTTGACAGTAACAGGGCATGAAACATGTTGACCTTCTTTTAAATATCACTTTGTGCCTGATTGCATCATTATATCCATTTCATATGTTTTTGACCATAACAAAAGAACCCTGTTATTAAAGAGTGCTTTGGGTTCTCTTGGTTATTTTTACTTCACATTTTTTACCAATCTACTCACTTCTCACACACACACACCACACCTCACTCTTCACTTCGGCAAAAACAAAAGAACTCCAGTAAGGGCATGAAACATGTTGACCTTCTTTTAAATATCACTTTGTGCCTGATTGCATCATTATATCCATTTCATATGTTTTTGACCATAACAAAAGAACCCTGTTATTAAAGAGTGCTTTGGGTTCTCTTGGTTATTTTTACTTCACATTTTTTACCAATCTACTCACTTCTCACACACACACACCACACCTCACTCTTCACTTCGGCAAAAACAAAAGAACTCCAGTAAAGGCCCCCTCTACAGCACCCTTGGGCATTGCAGCACTGGCCCAACGAGGAGCTTCCCAATGTTGAAGAAAAACACCCCTTGAGGTGTGTGAGGGCCTTAGCTCCTGAGGGAGCAGATCCCCTGATCTGGCTCCTTGGCAGCCTTCGACCGTCCCCCACTGATGGGAACTGCATACTTTTTCCACACATAGGGGCTTATTTATGAGCCCTTGCGACAGTTTTGCGCTTCCGTTGCGTCACTTTATTTGACGCATCGGCGGCGTAAAACATGCCTCCTGTTGCGCCCTATTTACAAAGTGACGCATCTTAGTAGATGCGTCACTTTGTAAACCCCTGCGCTACATTATACCTGCGTCCGGTATAATGTATGCATGGTGGGCGTTCCCATGTAAGTAAGCCTCATAGAAGTGACGCAGTGAAATCTACGAGATTTCACTGTGGCACTTCTAGGGTGCAAATGCGTCAATATCTTACGCCTGCCTCACAGCAGGCGTAAGACTGACGTAGGCCCTTTCACATGGGGCTTGCCCCGTGTGAAAGGACACATTGATGGAGTTGCGTCACTTTTGTGACACACTCCAGCAATGCGTCACTTTTGCGCCTACAGATACGTCAGAAATACTGACATATCTGTAACTCCTTGCGACATGATGCGTCATACAGTAAATATGACGCATCCATTATGTCGCAAGGAGGGCGCACTGAGAGGTAACGCATCGCTGCTGTTACGCAGTGATGCGTCACTTCTCATAAATGAGGCCCATAGTCTGTGGCAGTACAAATGATTGTGCGGAGGAAAGGGGAGCAAAGGTTCATAGAAGTTGATCAAAATCATGTCCATCAAGTGGAAAATGCAATTCACATTGCTGAATTTTGTGATTTGTTCTGAATCCCTCCATGTTATGTCAAGCCTGGAGGCCACCCGAGATTCGAGTCCAGGATTTGTATTACCTACAGTGCCCAGTCCCAGAGGGCGCAATGGGCCTGCATGCCAATTTTCTGCACCCCGGGCACTGTAGTATGACAATGAGCCGCAGACTGTAGGATCAGCGCTATTGTGAGAAGATGTTTTGCTCATTTGCAGGGGGGCATAGCCCCATGCAAATGAGGGAATCACTTTACTTTAGGGTTGCCACACTTCCAAGAGAAAAAAACACTTTGTTTATTGTTATTTTAAGAGTCTGCAAATGCATGGATGTGATATTAAATAGTACTTTAAACAAAATTGCATGGATTCCTTGTAACTTGACATTTCCGCCTTTGATAATTTTCATTATTGGTCAGAGATTTTTAAAGTAGCTCTAAAACACATTTAAAAGTAGTTCCTATTTATATTTGCTGTTTAAAATATGTATGGATAAATGCTAAAAATACTGGCTTCATATGATTATGCTTATTTCCGTATAAGGCAGGAATATTCAGCTACACATGTGCTAAAGGAAAACAGGTCAGGTGGCAACCCTACTTTGCCTCTCTGCCCACACCCTCCTATTACAGATGTGGGTGCAGAGGCAGACAGGCCCTTAGGAGGTGCACTGACAGTGCACCCCAAAAAAAGACACAATGTCAGTGCTCTGCCTGAGGGCAGCCCCCTGGAGGGGGCCAAGTGGGTCGCATGGACCCCCAAGACATTATCCTGCAGGTGGGCGCAGTCACTCACTGCATCTGCCTGCAGGAGTATGTCTGTCTCCACTTTAAGCACAGGTCGGAAGTCGCCTGCACAGTGAAGCAGCTGCTCCATTTTTCACTAATGTGCTGCCCCCAAGACAACCACGAGTTTGTGTCCGCCCTGGGTGTAGTCCATTCTTGTAATAGGGAGACCGGTCCTGTTAAAATTTGTTCCATGAAACTAATCCAGGGGCATATTATCAAGGGGCCACGATAAAATTATCGCCGCTTTAGCGTCCGTTTTCGGGCGAAAAGTGGCGATAATTTTATCGCATTCTCATCAAGGACACGCTAGCGCGTGATTCCTTGACTTAGCGCCCGTTTTCCACACGCCTCGCCTTGCATTGATAATGAGATGCAAAGGAGGTGTGGCTGTGAAAACAACATGGGATAGCCTTGGCGATATTATCAACGAGGGGTAGCGATATTTGAAATTGCGTTAAGTATGCCTTAACGCAGGAATTTAACGTCTGTTAAATTCCTGACTAAGGCATACCTAACACGGGGGTGGATTGTGTGGCTAAGACCACAGGCCCTATCATCAAGGATATCACCGTTTTTCATGGAACATCGCTGGAAAACTATCGATGTTCCATGGAAAACACCGCTATTGCTGGAATAATTATCGCCATTGCGCTATGCGTTGTTAATACAGTGCTAGCATCGTCGCTTCCTGTTTGCTTCTCTAGCACCTAATCAAACACATACTTTACCTAATTAGGTCTGATTTTTTTATTTGTTAAATGTGGGGAAAAAAATAGCCTAGAACTAACAATTGAGCTAGAAGTCATGTCATTGTTTCTGCCCGTTGTGTCTGAATCATGCTTCATACTCCAGATCCAGGGACCAATTCACGAACTGCATTTGTAGTATATAAAGCAGCACTAGAGTAGCGTTACCCATGTAAACAAAATTCAATTGACAAAGATATGGCCTGAGAGCTCTGCCTACAACTTTCCTATCTTTTCTGCAAAGAGAACTCTGCCAATGTTTCAAAACGGGTGTAAATATACTCCATCATTGAAATACGTGAAGCAACACACATGGCTAACCAATACCCTGCTAACGCGCAAGAAAGTAGAAGATGGCATGCAGACTTTTCAGTTTCTTTAAATCAATCGAAGCAGTTTCTCGTTTTACGTCTTCTTTTGCAAAGTGTAAGAATAAAAAGTCGAAAGCTTAATCGGATTTGTAAACCAGTTTTGTAATGTCAGATCACATAGTCGGTGGTAGTGTAATTCTATCAAATAGCCACATGGTGGCAGTATCTGCCTTTTCCATGTTTGTAAATGCTATAAGTAAATTGTGGCAGTTCTTTTATGGTCAAATACTTTGCTGTACGATAAAAACATAGCAGGGCATATTTATCAAACTTTCACGCAGCGCGGCAAGCCACTTTGTCAATGTTCCCTATTTAACATCACATGGAGCATTCCTGTCCTTTCCATCCGCTCGTGCACTTCTGGTTGACTAGCGCCAAGTGCCATGATGCCTGAGGGGTAAACAGGAGTGTGTTTGTGCAGGAAGGAACACCTTCCTGCACAAACACAATCCTGAGAGGCATTCTCCTCTTTCTATGTGTGCTGCAGAGGAAAAAAAGAGGAGAAATAAAGATATTTCTCCTTGTTCCACCTCACCTGCGGAGACGTAGCATTTTGACACATTTCCAGGTCTACCACTAATGGTAAATCTGGGAAATGCACCATAATGGATGGGTGGATGATTGGGAACACCCACGCTCCACCCATGGAACGCCTCCCTGGGCATAGTAATCGTCCAGTAGCGGGGTTGATGCTGTGTAGCAGTTGGATGGCACTATCATGTTGCTATTATGTCCCCTTTGAAATTCTTGGAAACTCCAAGTTTCTCTCCCTGTTAATGTGTCCCTCCTCTTCTTTATGCATGGCTTAGCGTGGGCTCCTATTACCGAAGTTCATTGTTGGAGCTTTAGGCATGAGGGAAAGTGATCACAGAGGATGGCAATCCTGAAAATGGCATGGGAGTAATCTGCCAAAGATATTCTACAAGCAGCTAACACAGCATATGTATCATAACGAACAATGATGTAGACAAATGCCGCAAACAACAATATCCATAGTAATAGCCACAGCTTATAAAGTGAGGGTGAATGTCAGCATTGGGGAGGAGGGTGCTCCTACCAAATCAGCAAACCCAGTCTGATTAGGTCAAAACATCATTCTAAGAGAATCTCTGCTCAGCCCCCGATAGCAGTAGACAATTCCCAGAGAAGTGCGCGCAGGTCCAGTAATTTTAAAATAAAGAACATAACACAATAAAATTTCCAAACCAATTTTGAAAAATAGATAAAAATCTGAAGAGCATAAAGACACAAATGGGTGAAGCAGCACCAGCTATAAGAATTTTCTACGTTTTAGGATAAAAAGCACTATGAAAAAGCAAAGTGACAATCATAGGTCACTTTTACTTTTCGTGGTTGATTGAGATATAGCTATAATTTCAAGCTAACTGTGATGGTGCGAAGTAGCATATGTAATTGAGCTCACATTGAAGCCCTTAGTTCTGGTGCAAAAAAATACAAAGGGAACAAACCTGGATTTTATGACTGCCAAGGGTGTTCTGCTAGTCCGATAGATTTGCTGTTTCGCCCTGATATAAGGTTTTACTTTAAGACATGGTTGCTTTTTTGGAAGTCGAAATTCTCCAGTGGTGCAAGGCTGGAATCTGTAGTTGGGCAGGACTCTATGAGGCTACATACTTTTTCCACAAAGTCCCACTGAACCTGTTTTCCCTGCTGCAAAACCTCTGAGCGGGAAAAAACGGCAGGCTTCTTGCCACCAGGTCTTTCTCCAGCCAAGTTTCCTGCAGGCTCCAGTCCCCAGTGTTCAGCTGGGCCCTCTTGAGCTCAGAAGTTCATCTGCTTTCTGTGTCCCTGAAGCAGGCCGGACTGGCCGTAGCGGGTATCGGACATTTTTCCTGAAACTGGAAGGGTGGAGGCTGGTTTTGCATTGGGGGAGGGGTGTTTCTTTTGTTACTGTGGGACGGTTTTGCAGTGGTGCTGCAATATTGACCCCAGGTAACAAAAGCAGCAGTGATTCACACTTGCACCTCCCCAACCCCCACTCCTTGCTTCTGGGGGCTGGTCCTTCAAAAATGGCAGGGCTGCTTTGGGTTCCCAGCTTGGCCCTGACCTCAAGCAAGAAAAGAGGAGACCAGCCAGTTGACCCGTGAAGAGCAGTTCCAGTCCAGGGTGCCAGCAGTAGTTTGGGATTCTTTAGTCCTTTTGTAAGCCCTCTTCTTTCAGTAAGAGCCCAGAATTTTATTTTTCAGATGGAGTCTTCCGGGGTCCCAAAATGTTCTGAGGAGTTGGTGGCAGAGATGCCACATTGACCCTGTGCACTAGCTAGTGACTGCAGTGCCATCCAATCCTAACTATTTTCTTGAAGTTTCCCGCACCTTTTTTGCAGCACCTTCTCTCTACCTTCCTGTAAAATTACTCAGGGCCCCTGTTTCAAGATTGTAAAAGCCAGTTGCCACCAGGCAGGCTTGTCCTATGCTCTTAAGCCATACCCCTATATAAATGAGCTTTTCTCCCACCTGACAGGTCAAAATGTTTTCCCTCCCACTGTGACTGGAGCCTGGCTGTTTGTGAGGGTCCTGGAAATGATTAGGAAATGCCCTCCTTAGCATCTACATCTAACATCAGACGAAGTAGTGCTAAAGCTGCCGTTTGTTATGCCAATTTCCCTGTTCACTCACAGATAGATAATCCCTGCTACGTGGTCAGCAAATACACAAATTGCTCCTTCCTTTGCTCCAAATCAGAACATTACCCTCTGAGCCAGAATCACTAACTCTCCGAGCCAAGGATGTGTATTCCAGCTCTGGAGGCATGATGATTGACACAACTGGTTTTAAAGGGTCAGGCAGCCTAAAGCATGTTTTTATAAAGTTACTTTTCTTCTTAAGTTATCAAAAATCTGATTTCACTATTACATCAGATCGTAAAAACCAAGCAAGAAATAAGCATGGACTATTTCTCTATCATTTACCTAGGCGGAAACAGGGATTTAGGGTTGTAATCCCATCTAAACTTACTTAGGGAAAAGTTTAGCAAAGCCTGCACAGTAAAATATTTTATTTTATTTTACTATGGGGTCCCACTAACCCCAACACGCAGTGTGCCCTCATTGTTTAAAATATATTTTAATACCCTTTCTTATGGACTAGCAAGGCACACCTTATGGGTGGCTTATGAATACATAAATAGTCTTTTCCTACATGGCATAGGTATTTTTCCCTGCCATGTGTCAATTTTGTATTTAAACCTCAGCCTGCCAGATCACATTGGTTCTCCTGTCAGATGTGTATTGTTTGTCAAATGTGTGTGTGTGGCACACTGCAGCCTACATATGACATTTACTTTTCCATGCGATGCTTTAGACCGTGCTTACAATTGGAAGATATGGCATTTAAATAGAGCAAATACAGAGTTCAAATGTACATCACATGCTTTAGAGGGGAAGCACAGGCCCTTAACTACTGTTTAACACTGGTAAAATGCACACAGTTCTAAAGTTAGCAAAAACAGGATCCTGAAAAGCTGAGAAATCTGGACCATGTAGATTAGGTGGGTTTGCTACAATAAACACCATAAACAAATAGTTTATTAATTAGAGAAAACACTTAGGAGGAGTGGACAAGTAACATTTGAAGGCAAAAGTATACAAGACTCAGGGCCAAAATTATCATTCTTTCATGCAACGCAACACAGCAAAACAACTTGCTGTGCTGTGCTGCACAGCAAGTTGGTACTTTGGCTCTTTCAAAAGCAATACAGAAGCAAACATAACCCGATGCTGTGTACCCTGCATTTGTGCTTGCATTCATGTATGCATACACCTCTTTATGCATCTTGTTGCGCAATATGTCTTCCCACAACCTGCAATCACAGAAAATAGTAAACCCCTTATATATTGTTCCCCAAATGCTACCATTCAAGCAATGAGTAAAGGTTTGCAAACAGCATCTGAACACAGCGATTGGCACAGAATCCTGCTACACAGCAATGCACTAGGAATACATTTGCTCCACTTTTT
Organism: Triturus cristatus; assembly: GCF_964204655.1. Taxonomy (NCBI): domain Eukaryota; kingdom Metazoa; phylum Chordata; class Amphibia; order Caudata; family Salamandridae; genus Triturus; species Triturus cristatus. The sequence continues at coordinate 724,288,227 of NC_140591.1, forward strand.
GTATATATGTTAACTACCATCAAAATTCATCTGGACTGAAAAGAAGCACAGAGGTGCACATACTTGTTGGAGACTGCCTGCTAAGGAGGGAACGTTTTCTCTGATTCTCCATTTGCCTGACCAGCAGAGGGTGGGATTATATTTTCCTTGTACACTTACCCAAGGAGCTGCACTACTGCCAAGTTTTCAGTCTGCCCAAGTGTGACATGTTCATGTTTTCAACGTATTTAGGTGTGACATTTACTGCATTATGTGCTTATACAAAGTCCCTAATGTCTGACTCCATCTTATATAGGCCTTAACTCCATTTTGGCTAATGGAGGTTGCCATCTGCCCTCTCTCAAAGAATGGAAGTCACCATCTTACCCAATTTATGCATAATCTTTGTCATGTCTGCTATTAGACGCAGATATTGCCTGACCTTATCTTTCTAAAACTGTGAAAGTTTCAAATCATAAAATTGAAGACATGTTCATAAGGAAATATCTGGGATGCATATTGTGATTCATATAATCTATATCAGACATTCTTAAACTTATGTCAGAAATTCCAGTTTCTGATAAGATTTAGTATATAAGAAGGACCACTTGACCACTTATGAAGAGAGGTTCTTCGCCCAGGTTATTGTCTGAGATTCTACCAGAGACAGCCACAACTGTTGTTGGCACACTTTGCACTTCACAGATGCTACATCTTGCCTGAAACTGAAGCTGATCATGCTGAGTCTGACCGACTGCAACCACAGCATGTTCTTGTACTTCGTGGGGAACACTGTTTTTGCGCCTGATAAAGACAGCCTTTGCTGTTAACAAGGTATGCAGTGCTTCTCTTCTCCATAAGGAACTCTAGACAGCAAGTTGCTCTGCCTTCCCTGCTCTCTTAGTATAGGGCATAGAAGTAGACGTTAGGGTTTTAGGTTCTAGATGATATTTTATATGGCATTTTGAAACATGCTAGAAATTTTCATTTTCTTCTTGTTATTCATAACGTGCCTTTTTGCTGTTTTTATAATATTCAGTGTAGTTGTTTTAGATGTACTAAGAAAGAAATTGTTCCTGTAGTAGTAAATACATTGCAAATTAAAAAAAATTCAGTTTGAATTATTTAAATTAATCAACAACACCCAACAATATATTGAAAAAGACATAATAAAAGTGTTATAAACATGGTAAAAATAAAACAATGCAATAAAACATTCACATTCAGTTTTACAACATCAAATCCTCAAGTTTAAAATACAAGCTAGCACTGAAAAGCAAAAATAGATCAAACCAAGTGACCCATGCAAATTTAATGCATATATAAAGGTGCAAAGTGTAAAATTCGCTAGTCAGTGCTTAAGTTGTTTTAGTCTTCTAAACCGAACTGCTTAGTTTAAAAGTGCTCACTCTTCTTAGTACAGTATGTGTGTGAGATAAGGTGAATAACGAAAAAAGGATTGTTGCTGTTTCCACAGTTCCCCTGATCCCTTTATCGGTTTGTTAGTAACCCAAAAGCAATTCTTTTATGTCAATTACACATTGAATAGTGTTTTGCAGGCTGCAATAATCTGTCTTTCACATTCATCGCTGGTTTATTGAACCGAGCGGGTGGGAAGGAACACCTCGTAGAGTTATGCCGAAGTTGCAACTCCCTCAAAAAACACCTCATTGGAGCGCAGGGTAGAAACAGAATGACAGGGACAGACAGCATGCATAGCTACCAAGTTTTGTTTTCGCTCAATTGAGATTTTCATTTTTCAGCATAATTAGGTGTGACATTTACTGGAATATGTGTGACACTTTGAGTGACACACTACTGAAGCACGGGGAAGGGGCAGAATGACAGAGACACACAGCACGAGAGACAAAGAAAGAAGCTGTGGAACTGATCGAAGAGGAAAAAGTGTAGGGACAGTGTACAGAAAAGCATGGGGGAAAATGAAGTATTAGGCAAAGAGCTGGGTGGGAATGAAGGAATGGGACCGAAAGCATAGGAAGGAAAAAGAATGGGACTGAGAGCACAGGTGGTATAAAGAATAAGGACTGATAAGGACAGATATCATTCAGGCAGATGAGATGGGCAGAGAGAGTACGTGTAGTCTAAAAGTGGGCTGAGGATCCTGGCGGTCCTAGTTCTACCCTCAAGCCTTCATCACATGAACAAACTGTGATTTCTTAGGCATGTAACTTTATCTTTATTTGCCCCGTTCCATAAATGCCCAAAATTGGGGTGCTTAGAAATGGGGTAAATGCTCTCAGACTAACTTTCTTTAACATTTTACCACTGCTTATACATTGATTACCCTCAATTAATTTGCAGCTCATCCCATAAAGTTCAGCACCATGTATACATATGTGCAACTCAAAATATGCACATGCTGTAACAAATAGCTTTCATATTCTACTTTTAAAAAGAGTCCCTGCCCTGTCCCACCAAAGAGCAGGATAAAAGTGTTCAAATACTCACTTCCTGTCTTGTACACAATCTCTTCAGCCTTCCTGGGCAGGGAGGCACTCTTCGCAGCTTGAAGCTCCTTGGAGGGGAATCCCGGGGCCGGCTGTGCAGGTGGGTAGGGCAGGGCAGAGCGAGATAAGGATGTGGGGCAGTCCCAGGATGGCAGTGAACACAGGTCCCTCCACGGATCACTAACATAATTTCAATTAATATAATATGGAAACACATAAATATTGATTACAAAAATATATACTTCGTATATTTATCTATAAAAAGCACAAATATCGAGAACACAAATATCGTTATCAAAAATATCGACTTTTTACCTATATAGAAAACAAAAACATTGTAAGCATTAAATAAACATAAAATATATCAAAACATATTGATTCAAACAATATCGACCACAATATTATTGCCAAATAATAAATAGATTAAAAAAACACTTTTTACATAAAACATTTACTTCAAATTAACCCAAAACTTGTTCTACATATATTTAAATTAAATAAAAATTCATGACATCAACAAAATATTTACCATTGACCCCAAAAAATCTTTTAGCTAAAATATTAACAATACGACTTCCCAAATAATCAGACCAACACAAATATATTAGCAACAAAGACGTACACATGACAACAGTCACAGTCAACTTCTGGAGTACACAGAACATAGGTGAATGTCACCAACACAAAGCACCTACATGTATACCTCATGGACCTCCTCACAACACCACAACAACACTCACTGTAACTGTCACAGTCATGACATCTCACAGCATACTTACACTCAAGGGACAAAGTTGTTGATGAGCTATTGACTAATGCCAACTCCTTCCTCTTACCACTATCATCACCACTTGTCGTGTTAGGGTTATCACTTGGTGGCTCCTGCTGGTCTCCATCCCCTATGATCAGAGGGGATGTTACTCTGCAATGCGAGGTTATGGAGCCTGCAGCAAGCGACTAAGATCTGACGCTCCTTTCTGGGTGAGTAGAGGAGGGCTCCTCCAGACTAGTCGAGACATCTGAACATGGTTTTCTGGAGCCCAACACCCGCTCCACTGGCTGCCATGTTCTACCATGGGTCTCATTAAAGCAGACTTTCCCTGGCGTTGTCGGATTCCTCAGCGGTGCCAACAACCATGGCTGGTTGGGATACGCTGAGTGTCCTAGATGGAAGACACACATATGTGCAATCATGAGTCACACATCAGCGAAACATTGTAAAATTATATCACATACACCAAGGTTGGAAACAACATATTCACCAACATGCCAGGTCCTCTGTGGTTGTAGTTATGACATCAACTGGGGTATGGTACTCTTCCACAGTATGAAGGAGTCATGGGCAGAACCTGGGAATTTGGCACAGAAATGTGAGATGTATAAATCCGGTCAACATGCCACTTGCACGTTGATAGAATGGAAGTACTTCCTGTACCTACATACCTGTTCACTGGCTTGTAGTGGTGTCAAAGCAACCTGTGTGCCATAGATAGCTCCTACAACATGTGGTATGCGTCCTAATCCATAAAAGTCAAGCTTCACATTGACCAATTCTTTTTGTCTAGGGAACTGAATGTAGTTGTCCAGATGTCTCAGCAGCGCATTAAGCACATCATGTACCACCAAACTGAACATAGGCTGTGACATTCCTCCTGATACAGCCACAGTGTATTGAAAGAATTCTGTGGCCAGGAAATGCAGTGATGCAATGATTTTCACCATTGGTGTCAGTGATGTGGGAAAGGTCCTTCGAGGGTGCAAAACAGGCTCCAACTGGGCACAGAGATCTTGCCCTTATGAAGTCTCCTCCATAGTCTGTAGGTCAGGAAAAGGCATGTATACAGGAGGGAGTCGTCTCCTCCCTCTGCCAGGGTACCTATGTGTGGAGTGTACACACAACATGTCATTGATCACTGTGTCCACACTAACACATACCTAGACACAGCCAAATGTGTTGTTGACACACATGCCTGCATAAGTGAGCAGTACACAGCATCTCACATCATAACTGTATGGCATGACAAAGCATTCATAGCAACTTCTCATATGAGGAAAGTGTATGTGATTCCTCACAATTATCTCGATCATACATTTACCCCATTGTCCACTGTTCTCTGAGAGGAAATTCCTGGCATTAAACAGCCCAGAGAACAGTACTGACCATCCAGTGAACTACAGGAGTCAACAGGGAAAAATCTGAATGACTGCCATTGCTGTAATCGCCACCCATCATCCCCAATCTGGACTACTCATGTGTCTGTACCAGCACTTTGCACGGCAAACAAGCTACAAATGTATGGTGGACACCGTCATGTTGTTGAGTCTGCATAGCACACATAAGTACCATCACTGTTGTTGTACACTGCACTGCGATATACGTGTGTACATATACAGTCCTATACAACACTGACGCATGACTATTGGTATAGGGCAGAGGTATGGACTCATACATCAGGTAATATGTTCCTTTAAATTAGTAGTGGTGGCGACCCACTTAGGAGACTGTATGTAAGTCATGTCGATGACACTTACATGGTAGATGCCAGATCCCAACTATGGGATATGCTGGTTCACCTACCGCCGGCCGAGTCTAACTATGCAAAGGAAGGACCAAGCACGGCTGTCACAGCCATAGGCTACCATTGAAAAATACGACTGTCGCGGAACAATGCCTGTGGCCGCCTACAGATGAGACCGCCAATGTGGAGGGCTAAGCTGACGATTGGGACTTGCTTATATGTCAAACGCTGGCTGTTTGAACCGTGGGGTAGGCGGTATCGACCACGGCTGTCACAGTCATAGGCCAACATTGAACAATGTGACCGCCGAGTACCAATGGCTGTGTCCGTCTCCATAGACGTCTGCCTATGTGGCTTACTTATAGGTGACCGGTTCAGCATTAAATCACTTGCCTTCAGCCACTGCTGCTTACAAATCCTCCTCTTTGTTAGCTGCTGTTTGCCACCTCTGGGAGCAGTGATGATATGTTCTACATGGAGCAGGGCCCCTGCCTTCACTCCTGAGGAGCTGGATACTCTGGTGGATGAGGTCCTTTCCCTGTACCATCAGCTCTATGGCTCACCAGAGCAATAGGTGAGTACTTCTAATACAGTCTGTAATCTGCTAAGTTGTTAGTATTCAAGCCCATAGGCCACATTGTGGCTCAGAGTCCCAAACTGAAGTAAGTGTTGTCTGTGAAAGTAGGTGTGGGACAAACATAGCATGTAATGCTTTGTGTTGTAGTATACTTTGTGGTGATAACATCATACTGGTGATGTGTAAACAGGCCTCGACCCATGCACTAACTATGATGAAACAGCTGATCAGTGAATGGACGATGTGCTAAGGTGTAGGTGTTACATACTAACTTGTCTACGTGTCCTGTGAGTAGCATGTGAGGATGATGCTAGATAGATGTACAGTTCCACATTTCCAGCTATGACAAATGAGGCCTCACCAACTTCCTATCAGGGAGATACCGTGTCTTCACAGCCCCCTCCATTGTAACCCTCAACTGTTAGGTCACATATAGATTGGCCACAAGGTGTACTGTTACGTATGGAATATGTGGGCATATAATGGTCATGTGGGAACAGTATGCTCAACATGCAGAGAGCAAACAATGACACTCATATGTGGCCTGTGTGGTCCATGGCCCAGGCTGCAGCAGAGTTGAAGTGCAATAGGAACTGCTGCACAAAATATACTACCTGTACATCTGCTGATTCTCAGATGTGGTATACATCAGTGTAACAGGAACATGGGTTGAGCTATTTACACCTAGTATAGACTTATTTGGTTTGGTACAAAGTGAGAAGGCCATACCTGAGAGTACTGTGTGTCATTCCCCTAGGACAGGTAGCCTACTCCCACGTGTCTGGCGTCTTACCATCATATGAGTGATGGTGGCATTGTACAGCAGCTTTACTCGAGTGACACATGTACACTGCAGATAATTGGTTACATCTGCTGTGCCGTTCAGAAGTGCATCACCAGCTGTGTCAGAATAACCAAGTATACAGTATGTACAATGGAATGTTAATGTTGTCCATTACATACAGACACATGTGGCATGAGGTGTGTTCCATGATGGCAGGACTTACCACGTACACAGACTCTGACGTAGTATGATGTCCTTATGAGTACATCACAAGTTCACTGAGCCTCAGAGTGGGAGCTCTCTGTGAAACACATGCCTGCCCTTTTGTTGTGACCTACATCTTGAAATGTGATGATGACGATGATAGCAGTGATGTGTCGGAATATAAGAATCAAGTCATTTGTCCAGGCCGTTCAGATGGCAGTCCAGTTATGCACTAATATTGTACCCTTCAGGAGGGCACAATGTGTGCTATGTCAGACTGTAAATAATTTCAGAGTACATTTGGAGTGGCCCTGGGCTATGTGATGTCAATGGACTAGCCTACTTAGTATTGGCATGATCATGATTGAGGCAAGTCCTCAAATGACAGTGTGCTGTACAGTTTTCGTTGTGTTCAGTTTGTGCCCAGTACACATGTACTATGTGCACTTTTGATCAATGGTAATGCTAACTGTCTAAAACCTCAGTGCCACCCAAGCAGATTAGCTATATCTTTCATGTCAGGTCAGTCTGTTCATCTATTGCATCTATGCAGGTCAACGCCCATCAGAAGGTGTTTATGTGGAATGCCATCACCCGGAAGGTGCAGACCCTGGAGGTCACTCTGTGGAGTAGTGTCCACTACAGAAAACAGTGGGAGGACCTGAGACACTGGACCAGGGATATCATTGAGGTCCAGCTGAGGCTGTCCTCCCCAGGCAGAAGGGGCACGTGCCAGACCCTGACCCTGACCCCCCGATGACCTGCTTCTTGGCGATGGTATACCCAAACCTCAATGGGCAGTTGCAAGCCCAACAGCAGCTAGAAGGGGTAAATATTGGCTTGAATGTAAATTTCTGCATAACTTTGTAGCTTTTGTTTCAGGCTGCTATCACAACATCAGTCTTGATGGTGACTCATGTCCCACGCAATGGGAGAATTGTTGCATGTGTAGGCCTTGCAGTCGGAGCATGCTGACACATGCAGGCCATTGTACATGTGACCAGGTACTAAGCTGGGTCCAGTCAAACAACGGCAAACAGAGTTTAGCACCCACAGGGCTAGCCAATGTCACAGGTAGGCTACATCATCAGTTGATATCATGTGTGACAGTGGTCCCAAACAGCCCACTTTACATCCTTGTGTCTGGAGTGATGCTTCCTCACTACTGTGTCTCATGTGAAGGTGGACCACAGGGTTGTGGCAAGCCATACAATGCACTCTGGATGCAGACACTGTGCACTACTTCCCCTTGGTAAGTAGGGAATGTACAGTATCCTGATATGGCTGACAACATTGGTGCCTAAAGGCTGCCACGTGTATCTTTAGGTGAGGTACTGTAATATGTACAACTGTTCCATACATGATCTGAGGGCCTACATGCAATTCATTCAGATTCCATCATATGGGTATGTGTTGGTCAATGCGTACATGAGAAAAGGCTTTGCATGATAGATGTACAGAATAGGTGTAACCACATACAGGGGTCTAGAGACATAGGTGGGTGAGTCACGTATACCCAATGACATTGTTGGATATCTTTAGGCAGGGCAAACTGTTGTGGCATTGACACACTGTCATGAAGAGGGTACCTCCGAGCTGGAATACAAGGAGGATGAGGTCAAGTGGGGGTGTGTGCCACATCAAGTAGACCCTCTTCTGTTTTCGCAGCCCATAAATGTGGAAGCCTGGGTAGAAGAACAAGACTCCCTCAACTACATTAATCCAGACATAAAACAATGTGGTTCCTTTAAGTGGAGTCATCTACCATCAGGCTCCACCCTAGAGGAGGATGTCATCCCCCACGTGGACCAAAACCTTAAAAAAATACCCAGAAGAGAGACCAAGGAAGACGCGCAAGGGAAGCACGCTGACAAGAATATAGGAGACCGAAGACCAGAGAATGAGCCAGAGAGGACTGATCCTCAGAGTCCAGGAAGAGAAGTCCAATGAGGAAAAGCAGCCTGCGAGAAACCAGGAGGCCAACAAATCAGAAAATCACCCTGCCACGCTCCCGTAGGAGTGTGGCTTACACAGGTATGTTTGTGTCTCCAGGGGCTGCTCAGGAAGAGGGAGGTTGCCAGCACAACTGGGGAAATCACAGACAACCCCGAGGATGGTCAAACGCACAACCCTCCCCTAGGTTTACCTCACATGTGGTGGTGGACTACGTTAGTCCGGGTGATCCCTCACTTCCCTCCCCCAATAATAGATAGGTAGTTTGACTGAAATGCTTACCTTTACCCGCTTTGTTTCCTCAAGGAATACTGATCGGATAGAAGATTCCCTTGGTGAAGGAAGACGGATGGACTGGAAGATAGGAGTTCCAAATAAATAACATAAAGAACAGTTAAAGAAGAAGTGAATGAAAATAAATATTACTGAAATTCCCCTACTGGTCCCGCTTGGTTATTGTAGTATTTGACACACACATGATAGGAAGACTTGCACTACTATCGGCCAATGTGAGCTTGCATGCCATTGAGATGGGTGTACTCAGTGAGGTGTGATGCATCTGTGTACGCTGTTTGTCTGTGTATCTGTGTAGGCTGATACACTGGCAGGTTAAATGCATCAGGCCAATACATGCAGATATGTTGGGGCCATTTGTGTGTTAGTACTAACTACAACATTGGTATGAGTATTTGCACAACTAGAAAGGTACTGTAAAATCCCTTCTCTTTTGCACACAAGTGACACCATTTTCTGGACTGGATATTTCCTAATCCTCAAGTACTTTTAGTGTTCTAATGGCATTGGCATTTACATTGTTCAAAAGGTGTGCTGACATGGAACATTACAGACTGGGGATGTTCCTAGTCAGACTCATGTCTAATGCTTATTTGTGGTGACATCTCACAACACTTGGAGCCACATTGTCTCCATTCTACTCTTCGGTACTACATATGATACCTACCTAAAGCACACGTGCAGCTTTCAACTGCATCATCTGGTAGTAGACAGACATGTAAGTGTCACTTGAAAAGTGTGAACAGTCTGGAGTGTGCATTTCCATGGCACCTCATTCTTGGTAGTCACTGATTGCTGTGACTAAGCTGTAGCAGGTGCCCAGCTACTCTCTCTGTTGTGGGTTAGGGACACTTGGCCATTTGCTGATTGCACGGCCTTGTGTGGATAGTTAGATTTGGATTCCATGTGGACATCCCATTTGATGACACCAGGTAACTAAGTATGCTACAAGGACATAGGTTTACAGGCTATTGCTATCTCCAGCTACACACATGTGGCTTGTGTGTGGACAAGGTCACACATGCAGCTGGAGCTGACAGTGGTAATGCACCATTATGTGTGACTGTGCACAGGTAAGGCATCAATTATGAACGTGTTCATGCCAATGTTTGAGCCAATGTAGTCATCCTTGTAGGTGTTGTGATCTGAGCAAGTGTGTAATATGTTGCATTATGATCTGTTTGCCCAGTGTGTTTATGCAATAGCAATTGACCTATTTCTGCTATTCTTGCATCATCAAACAAGGGCAGTGAAGGAGATGGGGCAGTGACTGCTGGGAAGCAGGTGGCCAGAGTAGTTCCTGTCACACCAGTGACACCGAGGTAACCACAGACACAGAGGCTAAAGGAGGAGGCATCTGGCACAGCATCTACAACATCAGAGTCATCCTCCAGTGGCCACTCCCTCGTGGTGGACTCCCCAGGAACTGCGTTTGCAGCACCCATGTCTGCCACCCCTGTTCAATCTCCATCCTCCCTGCTGCTCTCCAACCAGCTCTCCGTGTCCACACTCAGTCTCCTTGTCTCCAAGCACCTCAGCCCCTGCCCTGGTCTCCCCTGCTGCCCTGAGTGTGGAGGCCATTGACATCCTGAGGCAGATATCTGTGGGTCAGAGTGCAGTGCAGATTGCCATCCAGGTGCAGGGCCCACAGCTGATGCAGATGGTCTCGTACCATACCTGGAGGGTATTCACTCTGACATGTCTGCCCTACAGAGATCTTTTCATGCTCTGGCTTCAACACTCACAGCAGCCTTCCACCATTTCCAACTTTCAACCCACCTCCTGCCTCCACCCCAATCCCATTTCCCAGTCCCATACCTGCCCAAAGCACACGCACACATGAGCATGCATCCACATCAACATCCACACACAGCACACGCAAAGAGAAACATCAGGAAAAACACAGGCATGCACTCACTCCAAAGGCACTTGCACCCCTCACCACCACATTCACTGACATGCAGAAAGACACCACACCACCAGAAACTACACCCACGCAGTAGGACACCACATCACCAGACACTTCCACCACCCACATCACACACCCAGACACCACAACAACACCATCAGCTGCATACACACCAGACATTGCTACAGACCAGACACATGCCTCAACCACACATGCATCAGACTCAGAGACACATGCACGCATAGCCACAGCCCACACAACACATCCCTCTACCTCCAAACACCATCCCTTGTCTAACCTCCTCCTCTGTATCACCAAGGATCCTGCCTTGTTGCCCTAACCTATTTCATGCAACAGCAGCCCGCCCCCCTCCCAAAACCATGTCTGGATTCCCACCCTTACCCCTCCATCCCAGTTCAAAACCAGAAAAAACACTAGACAAAAAGAGAGGTCCATGCCCACGGACAGACTAAACTCCTCTTATAACCCCAAGGACCTCATCCCCTCCCCAGCCCAAATCCACACAAAAAACAAATATATAAGAAACAGCTGGTCCGACCCTCCCTACACCCATCACTAGCCGTAAGGGCTATAAGATTCCAGGATTGATTTTGCCCATCCCTCCCCATCTCCATCCCAGATCTCCCACAGCCCAACACAGCCTTCCCCATTTTGAGCCCAGAACTCCCACAGCCCAACCCAGCCTTCCCCATCCCGAGCGCCCATGCCTCCCACAGCCCAACACAAGCACTCTCCATCCAGAGACCCGACCAACCACAGCTCAACTGAACCCTCCATATTCCAAACCCAGCCCACCCAAGTGACTTAATTTAGGTGCCTGGCCTGCCCACTAGAAGCCCCTTTCTGGGGAGGTTTCTCTGGCAGTGTACTAGAAGGCAAGTGTGTGGAATAGCAGTGGCAGGTCCTCACTGCTTACACAATAGCCACATGTGCATGTAACTTTATGAGAAAATTGTTTATCCCTGCTGTACCTCATGGCACAGGCCCTGTGCAAATGGAGACTATGAGGCAGATGCAATATGAACTGTGCCTTGGCCCTTCGCCTGCCATGAGTGCCCCAGGTTAGAGTAACCCATTTCTGCATGGAGTCTTTACATTGTGGACTTCAAACATTTGACAACGTGGTTTGTGAGAATTCCATTTCCCTGCCTTCCCTTTTTCATGTGGGTGATGTGTGAAGGCCCATCCAGTGGTTTAACAGTAGAGGTGTGTTGTATGTTCCTCATACATCCATGCAGATGTCTCTTCAATGTGACAACAGGACCTACCTTATGAGCAATGTGATGGTGTCACAGTAGTTGATAGCTATATCATTGATGAGATATGGTTGTTTTGTGACACTGGTTATTGCACACATCAATACACAATCCTCAGAGCTGATCACTAATTCCTCCTCCTTTTGCCATTGCACAACAGCAAGGTGTGTGATACAAGGAGTAGCATTGCACATATATGAAGCCAATGGTTGTTACTAGCATTAGTCACTGGATATGTCAACTCTGGCATCATTGCACTGGATTATAATACTGTCTCAGTACTGAGCTGCCAACACTGGAACTGGAGTACTGTGAGTGTCTTTGCAGTTATCTCTGCCATTGAGGTTCTGCTGCAAAGTTGAGATAATGTAGTGCGCCGAGGGCGAAGACAAATATGGAGTGTCCAATGAGAGCCATCTCTGCATCAGCTTTTTGGGTCTGCAGGTGATAACAACTGGCAGAACCCTACCACTTTAAGCCATGCTACACATCTCTTACTACTTACTCTGTCTACTGTCCCTTCAGGCCCACTCATTTGCAGCTTCTCATGCATTATATATTGACAAGTTTTCCCAGAGTGATGACTTGGGAACATGTTGCACCCCCTCCCCCCCCGCCCCCAGAGAGGGTACTATGATATGTGGGGCCCTGGGCAGACTTGGAATACGCAAGGCCTATATAATTAGTGTATGACGTAAGTGAGTAAGTAATATTTATTTGCAGATTAATTAAAATCATTGCAATTTACATAAAATGCCTGGGTAAGAAAACATTTACAAGTTAAAATAATGAATTCCTTATTAAAATTTCATTACTTTGCAAAAAATAGTGTATGACATGAATTAACCTGATGCGCCTTAATTGCCTGTCAACCCTCTGGCATTGTTTACTCAACATTGCAGGAAGCAACCTTCATGATGCAAATATCAATAAAGCATGAGAACATAAATGTCAACCCTAATAACATAAGTACATCTATTTAAAACCTTTGATAAGTGGAAATTCATTTGATTGTCACTCTGCTTCCAAAATTTCTATATTTACACCAATGTTAATAAAGGAGAAATGCAGGGTTAGTACGGTATCATTATTATATTGGGTGGCATTTATGTAGTGCCAACCCTACCCTCCTGGGCCTCACAGCACTACACCAGAACTGTGAGTCTCAGGGAAATGGCCCCATGTCCTGGGCATCTAAGCTATGACACAAGATTTCTGTGCTGTCCCTCCTCAATCATTGTGAAGTGCTTTGTGGCCCAGATTATAGGGCCCCCTTCTTTGGGCGTCGGAGCAAGGATATAGTAATACTAGGCCTAAACGAGGGGCCCCCTCTCCTAGGCCTCTCAGTATGGATCATGACTGTGAGGCCCAGAGAAGGTGGCACCTCTGGTGGGCCTCACAGCCACAGTACCCAATACCAAAACAAAATATATTAAATATGAACCCCAACCCCCAACCTCCAGGAGCCAATACAGTGACGCCTCCTATTGCATGGTGACACGCCTCATTAAATTAGGTGCACAAACCTTTCATCTTGCTTTTTTTCCAAGCACTGCCCTGCCCCTGATGTCCTGGGCTAAGTGCTGATATTCATCTCCCCCTCCACAGAAATGCCACCACACCCTTAAGAGTGAAATGAGCCTGAGACCGCGACACATGTGAATGGACAGAGGATGTAGCACAAGAGGAGCTAACAGTGTAGGCAATTTACGAAGCCATGACGTGGCCTGTGGGCACTGCCGTGTGGCCCCTTCTTGGTAAGATGTGCATGGGGACCTGGGCAGCTGCCCACACTGTCCATGCCTAGCACCAGCCATGCCCCCACATACTCATACTGAGCAAGCTCTGCCACTGCTTATCCACGGTGGTGCATTGCTAGGCTGTGGACTGACTTTACAGGGTTAAGTGTGAGATATACCGGCAGTTGCGTCAACGATGGTGTGGATTTTGCACAGCATCGAGCAGGTAATGCAGCGGCAGGATGTGTGCGATGGGCTCCATGGCTCCATGGCTGCACAGGATGTGTGGTGCTGGGTCCTGTTGAGCTGGTTGGACCGCCATATCTGGCTCATAGGAATAACACATCCTAATTGGGCAGGCAGGCTGTGAGGCAATCCACTGTCCGACGGCTTCCATTGGTCCTTTCTGACGGTTGGAAAACTGCCAATTTGCATGCATTGTAATACAGCGGTCGGGTTGACCACTTCCGACAGTACCGCGGCGGTCCGACTGCCACCGACAGGACCGCAGAAGCGGGTCCAACCGCCATGGTAATGAGCCCCAAAGACTAAAAATAACACAAATGGATTACAAAATAGAGGGTAGCGGAAGAAAAAAAGGGCCACTAAATTAAACTGAAAAAGGAATATCTCTCCAAAGAAATGAATGGTTAATATTGTAAAAATGTTGATTAAATATTGTTACAAAATAAAATAAAAATATTAAACATGTAAAACATTTAAAACAAATGTATAAAAAACTATGAAAAAATTGTAAAGTATAAATTAAATAATAGCATAAAATATATAGAATTTTTTTATGTATATTAATAAAACAATGTGTTAAATAATGGAAAATAAAAGTTGAAAATGTACAACAAACAAATGTATATAAATTTAATTTGAATGCTTTTTATTAATAAATAATCTTAAAAAATATTTTATTTACCTAACTTTATAGAATTATTTTTTTACTTGAAGTATTTGATTAAAAATGTGCAATAAATAAAAATTGAAAACATAAATAAAAATAGAAAAATGTGTGACTTCTTCATTTTACAGCAAAATGTAATTAATAATATTATTGGTTACAAACATACAACTAACTATTTTTTTTAATGGTAATCATCAACAATAATATCAATATAAAGCATTTCCACTGCAGACAGATAAAAGTAAAATAAATATTTTTTAATACAATCATAAAATTAAATTATTACACTCCAACAAACATCTTTTACAAAAAATGATTAGACACTAAAGAGGTGACATTTACTATTCCCTCTACAATCTTAACCAATTTGGGGTAGGTGTAGGACACTAAAGGGGTCACATTTGCTATTCCCACTCCTATCTAAACCAATTTGGAGAAGGTTTTGTGCACTTGAGGGGTGACATTTACAATTCCCACTTCATGAATCATCTGAGAGACCTGAGGCAAACATGTGAGAATCTTAGTCTACATCAGTTAGTACAGCAACCAACCCATTTGGGAGGACATGTGTTGGACCTATTATTTGCAAACCAGACCGAGACGGAGGTGATCACTGTATTGCCTCAAAGCTGGACCGATCACTCATTAATTTATTTCAGGATTACTATGCCCAATGTAGTGAATAATAACAATCGCTCAGTGGCCTAGCACAAGGGCAGAGACTGGGCTAAATTATTAAAAAACAGACCGGATTCAATATTCCCGAATTAGACCTTTTTTGTTCCCGATGACAAAGTGGACAAGAATTATCAAACCTACTGTAACCATATTTCCAACACTCTGGACCTATGCGCCCCTATAAAACGGATAAAGAATAAAAGGAAACCTTCAGCCCCCTGGTACTGTGAGGAGCTGAAACTACTGCAAATCACATGTAGACAGGCCGAGAGGAGGTGGCGAAGGTTTTACTCAGAGTTAGATAGGAAAGCGCTGAAACTAGTGCAGGCCCAATACAAGGAGACTATTGCACTCTTCTTTGCTAAATCCATCCTACATGCGCCGAATAGTACAAAAGCCCTCTTTAATATCATAAGGGATCTTTCTAGCCCCGCCTGCACGGGCAATAAAGTGGTTGCATCACAGAAATTATGTGATGAGATTGGCACTCATTTTGAAGAAAAGATCGCCAAAATTGTCAGAGGTTTTGATCCAGGCAATATTAGTTGCCAGGATGAATTGCCTCAGACACTAGCTGAGGAACCCTGGGCAGAAACATCCTTGGAGTACTTCCAACCCCTTACCAAGGAGCTTTTTGACAGCTGCGCTCAGAGTGTATCATCTGGGTCCCCCCTAGACCCCCTCCCTCATAAGATATGGAAGGAATGTGTGCAAGAATTACTTCCCTGGATGCGACAGATTTGCAGTCAATCCTTAGAAGACGGCGGGGTCCCAGAGGCCTGGAAGCAGGCAGTGGTAACCCCCTTGCTTAAGAAGCTCTCCTTGGATCCAACAAATCCGGCAAACTTTAGGCCCATATCCCTTCTGCCCTATCCTATAAAAATTCTGAAAAAAGGTTGTCAGCAAGTCCTTATCAGGCTACCTTGAAACGAATCATCTGCTGGACAGGGATCAGTTTGGTTTTCGCCCAGGACATGGGACAGAAACAGCCCTGGCAACTGTATTGGATAACCTGCGAATGCGAGCCGACAACGGTAACTTATCTGTGTCAGTGTTGCTAGATATGTCGGCCGCATTCGACACAGTGAGCCATGCATTGTTGATGGGAAGGCTGGAGAGAATGGGTGTGAAAGGTCGTGCCCTGAAGTGGCTGCAATCGTACCTTTCAGAGAGACAACAGGTGGTAACCATGACTCCGTTTGCC
The DNA here is from genome assembly GCF_964204655.1 of Triturus cristatus. Taxonomy (NCBI): domain Eukaryota; kingdom Metazoa; phylum Chordata; class Amphibia; order Caudata; family Salamandridae; genus Triturus; species Triturus cristatus. Next base: position 724,304,725 of record NC_140591.1, read on the forward strand.
TCCTCTAAGTCTCCGGTACGTTATGGAGTGCCGCAGGGTTCAGCAATAAGCTCCATTCTTTTTAATATATATCTGCGCCCGCTGATTCCTATCATTAAATCTTTCGGGATTGACCTGGTAAACTATGCTGACGACACCCAACTGGTTTTCTCTCTGGAAGGGAAGCGTGCAGTGACCATGGATACTTTCCAGGAATGCATGCGCCAGACCGCCGGTTGGCTCAAAGAAAACTCTTTGCAGTTCAACGGGGGAAAACAGAGGTGGTATACTGTTCCACTGCCAAAATGGCACAGCATTTGCTGCTAGAGTTTGAACTCACTTCTTGGGATGACCCTCTGGCCCCAGTTAAGACCGTACGCAACCTGGGCGTCCTGATTGATGACAACCTTCAAATGGCATTACAGGCTAACAAAACAGTCAGTGTCTGCTTTGCTCTATTAAAAGCATTGTGGCAGATTATTCCACTGCTGCCTAAGGAGGCTAGACCCCTTGTAGTGAGGAGTATAATTCTGTGTAGACTGGACTACTGCAACTCCTTGTATCTGGGAGCCCCTCAATATATCTTGCAGGGGTTGCAGAGAGTCCAGTCTATAGCGGCAAAGCTGGCACTGAATAGGCAACGCAGATCCTCCACCACATTGGCTTTGAGAGATCTTCATTGGCTGCCTATCAACAAGAGAGTCAGTTTCAAATCCCTGTGCATGGTGTTCAGAGCAGTACACGGTACGGGCCCACTGTCTTTCCAGGAGTAATTTATATGGTATAAGCCCGCAAGACATCTTCACTCCTCTGTCGCATACCTGGTAACAACTACCAGATTCAAGAAATCCAGGATGGGAGGCAGTGCCTTCGGCATAGCGGCCGCACGCCTCTGGAAGGACCTACCTCTGAGTATCAGACAAGCTGCTTCCTTGTTATGCTTCAGAAAGAGCCTGAAAACCTGGCTATTCACTAGGAATGAGAGTAATGCCTCCCACAGATTATCAGGCCAGTTGCCTGTTGATGTCATCTGCTAAGTTACAGCGCCAGGATACCCGCAGGGTGACAGTTTGCGCTATATAAGCATCACATAAAATACAATACAATACAATCTAACCATATTGAGGAAAAGTATTGGATACTAAAGGGGTAAAACTTACTATTCCCACTGTAATCTAAACCAATTTGGGAAAGGTGTTGGGCACTAGAGGGATGACACTTACTATTCCCTCTTCAATCTAACCATATTGGAGTAAGGTGTTGGACACTAAAGGGTCGAAATTTAATATTCCTACTCCAATCCAAACCAACTTGGGAAAGGTGTCGGACACAAAAGGGGGTGACATTTACTATTCTTACTCATCTTACCATATTGAGGGAAGGTGTTAGATACTAAACGGGTGAAACCTACTGTTCCCACTCCACTCTAAACAAATTGTGGGAAGTGTTAAAAACTAATGGGGTGACTTTTACTATTCCCACTCCAATCTAATCATATTGAGGGAAGGCATTGGATACTGAAGGAGTAAAATGTAGGATTCCCACTCCAATCTAAACCGATTTGGGGAAGGTGTTGTACTCTAAAGGAGGGAAATGTACTGTTCCCATTCCAATTTAAGGTTATTTGAGGAAGGTATTGGATGCTGAAGAGATAAAATGTACAGTATTCACTTCAAAATACAACATTTCACACAAGGTAGTACATGTTAAAGATTTTACAAACACAATCAATACTCCATAATCATACAAATATTTTATATATACAATTAATTAAAAAGTTATTTAAACACACTATTCTAAACTACAAAACTTTATATGCATATCTAAATTGTAATATATAAAATTAATATTTTAATGACTATTAATAAATAATACATTGTTGGATATATGAACTACCATTTATAAACTTTAAGGTATTAACTAAAAATAAAATCATCATACAAAATTAACAATCAAATATTTTAAAAAGTATTGGAATGAATTTAGTCATTTACAAAATTAAAAACAAAATTAAACAATGAAAAGGTTTTATGCAATTTTAAAGATTTAAAAATATTTATTTAAAAAAAAGTTAACATAAATATTTTCTAAATGATTCTACTTCATTTAAAAAACATTTGTATGCTTTTACATTTTATAATATTTATTGTAACAAGGTTATTTAATATCATTAATGTATATCTTAATTAACATCTAATAAAATATATCAAAATATTACTATAAAAAAATTCTAAATGATTAATTTGCATATCTTTAAAATTGCAGAAAAATGGCACAATTTACCTGCCAGTACAGATTCTGCACTATTCTGGCGGCAGCCATACAAATGACAGGAACACTTACCATTTTTACCTGACTGCTAGCTAAATAGGAGAGATTCTGCACTGTTTTGCTGGCAGCCATGCAGATAACATGGGAACTTCACAATTTACAAGGTTACTGACTAAATAGCAGACGTTTTGCACTATTTGGCCAGTAGTCAAGCAAACAAAAAACTTACCTCACTAACCAGCTACTGGCAAAACCGCAGACGTACAATTCGATCGGTTCACAACGTACTGATTTGCAGTGGGGTGCAGAACAACCTGCGTAATTAATATTCAATAGGCAACTGATAATTTGCCACCCTCTGTGATTAGCTGGAATCACAGGGATGGTGGCCTGCAAGGAAGAGCACACCATCTATGACTGCATTGCAAAATGGAAAACGTTTTGTTTTCAAACTAGCTTGTGCTGTTTAAAGGAAGCAGCAATAGTTTAAAAATATATATATTTTTTTAAAACTCTACTCCTGAGGCTGCCTACATGATTTCCAAAGGAAAGACGTAATTGCTAGTTAGTTACCACCCCAACTCGGAGATTGTTCAGTTATCAATGGTTTGTGACAGTATTTGCAGTCGTAAACTAAAGATATAAACCCTTTTCATTAACCCCCCTATTTGGAATTTGAGAACAATCACAAAAGCCCGTTGCTAGTCAACAGAAATTTCCAACTTATAAAAAGGGTTTTGTACATAATTAAAAGTACTTTTGTAGTCACAAACTCTGCGATTTTGTGGCATGATGTCCTAAAACCACAACCTGTTTAGATGCAGGGACTAACTTATAGGCCTAAAGGACCCAAATATTTGAATGTTATTTTGACATATGTGGCATAGAAGGCCCCTCCATTACACTGTGGGCCAAGACATAGCAACTTGGAGGTCCTTTATGGAGCTGTCTTGTTCTTCACAAATGCTCCTAATCCATTACATTTACCTGCAGTGGTGATTAATGATAAAGATGATTAAAACTTTTGCAAGACCAGTTAAAGCTATTTACACTTTTAAAGCTATGTACTCACTCTTGCTCACAAAGCCATGGGAATATAAAAGGACTAGCTATAGGATTACCAAAGGGCTCCATGGCAGGAGAACACCTCTTTTTCTACAACAAATCAGTGCATTCTGAAGTTATTAATTCCGGTTCAGTTCAATTAAACAAATCAGACTAAAACACCTAAAAAAACAATGATTTGTAAAAGCAAAATCCAGAACGGGAAATGTATCCCAGTGACATAAAGCCATCTAATATTTAGGGTGATTTTATCAAAATTGAAACAATTGCATACTCCTTACGAAGTGACTAACACAGTACAATTGAGAGGCTTCATCCCAATCTCATGACAGAAGGAAGAAAAACTCCATCAGGATGGCTGAGAACAATACCTCCTGAGTTATCTCTGCCAGCCAAATTTAGCCCTGTGGATAACTTGCTACATTGACAGAGACTGCTGTCATGGCAGTTCCTGCCTATGCATGAAACATTTGAAGGACTTTACCGTCAGAGATGATGGCTGGCCAGCAAACCTTTAAAAAAAGTTTTGCTTTTGAAGAACAAACCCCCAAAAGCAGAAGTTTGTTTCTGAAAAACAAAAAAACTAATGCTGAGAGGTTTTTCGCAGGGTGGTAGGGTCATTATTCTTTTCCTCTCCCTTACATTCAGGTTTTACTCTAAATAAGGTAGATGGTATAAAGTCCTTCCTTTGACGGCACCTACTCTGTCAGGCCTTCAGAGGAAGTATTCTGTTGAGGAGCCATGAGCAAAGGAATGGGACTAAAATTAATTAACCTTAATGTCATTTGAATATGAAAATAAATTCCCAGTAAATCAGAGAAAGACAAGTAGGCAATAAAGACATAGAAGAAAAGAAGCTCACAGGGATTGTTTTCATTATTTTATTGCAAATATTGTAATTCCATTTTTGTGACCTGCAGATCGATCATTACGCAGTTCCAATTTAATACCCCTTTTCCAGACAGGGGATGTGAATCCATTATTGAGGTTTCAGATCTGATTTGGGGTGTTTCTCTTTCAAATATCATTTTCTGGCTGTAGCTCAGACACAGACTGTGTGCTAGGTGACAATGAAGCATGTGATCTCAGCACCTGGCTGTAATCAACCTTTTTGAGTAGTCATCGGGCACCAACAAAAGGGCAGCCCTGCTTAGAAACGTTGACATCTTTAACAAAAGAAACCTATGACCTATCCCTAGCTCCTACTATCTACCCTATGTTGTTACTCAGGAAGAACTAATTAGCAGCCCTTTTCTAAAAAGCCTTGGATAGCCTTTATTTATTCCCCCTCACTAAGGGTCTCATCTACTTATTTGGTGTAGGGCAGAGCCGCAAGCCTTCCTGCTGCGCTGCCCTAAGTTGAAAGAAAAGGGCAGGCATGCACCGTATCTATGAGATATGGCACATTCCTGTCCTCCTTTACAGTGCTGGCGTACAAATGGCTACCTAGCTGCAATGCAGGCACCGTTGTGCAAGGGTGCCTACATTGAAATGAGGTTGTTTTTATGCAGAAAGGGGAACCTTCCCTCACAAAAACAACCGATATGCTACCCCTGGGGAGGCGTAGGCTTTTGACGCATTCCCAGATTTACATCATGTTATAAATCTGGAAATGTGTCAAATGCCATGGGTGTTACGTGTGAACACTCACCATAACACCCAAGGAACGCCTCCCTATCGCAATGTGAGGCTACACATCTACGTGCGCTGTGTTACCTCACACCATATCTACGAGACCGTAAAAAAACATGCAGGTGGCCTCATAGATATGGCTCTGCAGTGTGTGCTGTCAGAGCATCATTAATAGTGATGTTCTGGCAGTGCACAGGTCCAATAAATGAGACACTTCATTTCTGGGTCTTCACCCTCTATCCACAGGGATGCAGTCCATACACACCCAGGGGCTTATTTACAACAATTTGATGCAGGGCAGCACAGCATGTCAATTTGCTGTGCTGCCCTGCGTCAAAAGAAAAGGGCAGGAATGTGCTGTATCTATGAGATATTTTGCATTCCTGCCCTCTTACACTGCGCTGGCGCACAAATGGCTGCCTTGTGCCATGCAGGCACCCTTCGACCAAGGTTAAATAAGGTTGTTTTTGCGCAGGAAGCTACACCTTCCTTCACAAAAACAACTGTTATGCCACCCCTGGGAGGCGTAGGCTTTTGACGCATTCCCAGGTTTACAGCATGTTGTAAATTTGGGAATGTGTCAATTGTCATGGGTGTTATGTGGGAACACCCACTGTCACATCCATGGCACGCCTCTATCGCAGTGTGAGGCAAAGCAGCGAATTGTGCTGCATTGCCTCACACCAAGTCTACAAGGCCATGAAAAGCCACACAGGTTGGCTTTAAGCAACCTCGTAGAAATGCTCTGCAGTGTGTGCAGCTGAAGCATCATTTTATAAGTGACGTTCCGGTGGTGCACGGGGCTTGTAAATAAGACCCCCAATGTGTAGGGAAGCTGTATCTACTCTCCATCACGTCATTCAAAATGCATCCCAGTAGTGCATGCACTTAAACTTTCATCACACAAGGAATCTTACTAATACGTGCTTAATTCCCACCTCACATACACACACATGAAATTACAGCAGAAAGATCTGGGGGTCACACAGAATCCCTTTATGAGCCATCTGAGACAGTCTAACTGGAGCCTCCATCACCCCTCTTCTGCTCACCAGAGCCTTCTTGTTATCCTGAGCTTCCCTTTGCTGATTGCACATCCCTTTGACCCCTTTATTAGCCATTAATCATTTTTCCTGACTTCAGCCATCTGAGTTTCTCGAACTTTTCTGCCATCCTTCACAGGCCACACTCATTTTCACACATCCACCTTTAAACTCCTCTACCAAGTTTCAGTCCCTATGCCATGAGATCCATCCTACTCAAATTTTGCAGAGGCACCTGTGCACCAGGGAGAGGTACAGAGACCTGAGAGGATTGTGGCAGCTTTCTCAGCAAACCCCAGAAGAATTTCGTTTGATCTCTACTGAAGAAGGATGAAATCCAGAAACACATGTGTCTAGAGATTAACAGCACTAACCTGCACCAACTTTGGTGAGACACTCTGCAAAATTTCAAGTAAGCATTTAAATTGAACTGCATGTACCAGGATGCAAAGGGGCGAACTGTGCTGGGAGGTAGCAGTGTGCTCCCATCCCCCTTCTTTTTCAAAAAGGCTCCCTTGAGCCACTGGGCTGACGAGCTCATGGGAGGCACCTGTGCGCCAAGGAGAGGTACAGAGACCTGAGAGGATTGTGGCAGCTTTCTCAGCAAACCCCAGAAGAATTTCGTTTGATCTCTACTGAAGAAGGATGAAATCCAGAAACACAAGTGTCTAGAGATTAACAGCACTAACCTGCACCAACTTTGGTGAGTCACTCTGCAAAGTTTCAAGTAAGCATTTAAATTGAACTGCATGTACCAGGATGCAAAGGGGCGAACTGTGCTGGGAGGTAGCAGTGTGCTCCCATCCCCCTTTATTCCCAAACTTTTATTACTTGTGTATGCTCTGTTTATTCAGCAAGTACTTACCAGTTCTTTATGTGGGCTGAAGAGGTGGGGGTTTCTGGGGGTTGGTTGCATAATAAGCATGAATAAGAACCATTTAAAAAGAGGACATCGTTATACATGTGCCCTTGAATCGCACAGGTGTCCTCCTGCTCCCAGTCTTCTTCCTTAACTTCTAGGTCCTTCTGTGCTTTTAGGCAATGGTCCTCCTCCTAGTCTTTTTCCAAGTCCTCCTTTTCTGGGTTGTTTAGGTCCTCTTAATCAACATCCTGGCTCTAGACTAGCTAGTTCTGGTCACCCTGGTACTGGTTTCCTAAATCTGGTGGCCCTGGTTGTAATTCTTCTGACCCTGGTCTTCCTGGCTTTGCTACAGACACATTCTTGTATTAGCCCCTCCTGGGCCTCCTGATCCTGGTATTAGTGATCCTCATCCTGATTCTGCTGGTCTGCTGGGTCCTTATCCGTCTGGCCCTCACCACCCTAGTCCTAATACCCAAGTTCCTAGTCATTCTTCTCCACTTGTAACTTCAGGTCCTTGGTTCTGACCCTCTGGTCCTCCTAACCCTGTTCCTAGTCCTGTTTATTGTGATCCCTCTAGTCCACCTAATCCTCTACCATCTGGTCCCTGGTCCTAATGGCCCTAGTCCACCTACTCCTGAACTGACTAGTTCTTTGGGTCCTCCTCCAACATGCCATGATAATCTTGGCCCTGGCCCTCCTTCTCATTGTCATCTTTGACTAACTTGTTCACTTTACCATTATCCTCCTTGTTCAGTTCATCCTGTCCTTAGCAACCCAGCTTGGTCATCATGGCTCCTGTCATCCTGTCATCATGGCCTTCCTTATTCTGGTCCTCCTTTTCTTCCATATCCTGGGCCTGCTTGTCCTAGTATGCCAGGTCAGATACTCATGGGTCTCTGTGATTGATTTGAGCTTCCTTTTCCCCTTGGTTGTTGGTCCCTCTGATCCTCATTGTCTTGGCCCCCTTAGCTCTTGTTCTGTTGACTCTGGTTGTCTGGCCATCTTCTCTGCAAGTCATGTTCTCCTAGTGTTCCTCACTCTCAGTCTGGTTGGCCTAGCAATGGTCTTCCTATACCTGGTCCCCACACTCTGTCTTCTCTTCCTAGTGTGCCCACCAGACTTGATCCCTTTATTTCTGGTCCTCCTTGTTTAGGTCTTTGTATGTCCAATCCTCTTGGTTTGGGTTCTCCTGCCTATCCTGGCCCTTTCAGGACCCCCTTCCCCTCAATCAATTAATCAATCGACTCAGATTTGTAGAGAGTAGCTAGTCACCTATGAGGGTATCCAGGTGCTAGGTTCTTGCTGGGAAAAATTGAAGAGCTAGGTCTTGAATCCCTTTCTGAATTTCAGGAGAGACGATGATGTTCAGAGGTGAAGGGGAAGGTCGCTCCTGGTCTTGGCCGTGAGGTAGGAGAAGGATCGTCCTCCACTGTGGATGTGGGGAGTGTGTGTTAGGGCAGCGGAGCACACAGTCTGGAGGGCTGGTGGAAGTTCAGGTGGTGGTTGATGTAGGCTGGTCCGTGGTCATGGAGGGCCTTATAGGCATGTGTTGGCATTTCGAATTGCCATCTTTCCTGAATGGGGAGTCAGCGGAGGTTCCTGAGGTAGGGGGTGATGTGGTTCCATTTTGGGAAGGTGAGAGTGACTCTGTCTGCTGAGTTCTGTATTGTCTGGAGTCTCTTATGTAGTTAGGTGGTGATTCCTGCATAGAGTATGGTGCTGTAGTCCAGCCTGCTGGTAATTTGTGCATGAGTGGTAGTTTTCCTGGAGCCGACATGGAACCATCTGAAGATCTTTTGGAGCATGCAGAGGGTGTGGAAGCAGGTGGAGGAGACTGGGTTGATCTGGCATTTCATGGCGAGTTTGCTGTCCAAGATGACGCCATTGTTGCAGGCATGATCTGTTGGTGTGGGTGTGGGACCGAGTTTGGAGGGCCATCAGGTGTTGCTTCACACGGAGTGGTTGTTCCCAAAGATCAGCACTTCCATCTTGTCCATGTTGAGTTTCAGGCATTTGGTCTCCATACAGTTGGCGACACTTGCCATGCAGTTGTGGAAGTTGGTCCTGGTGGTAGAGGGGGGTCTTCTGAGAGCGAGAGGATGAGCTGGGTGTCATCTGCATAGGATATAATGTTGATGTCAAGGGTTCTGACAATGTCGGCCATGGGCGTCATGTAGGTGTTGAACAGGGTGGGGTGAGGGATGAAGATTGAGGGGCACCGCAGATGGTGCTCTTTGGTTCTGAGGTAACGGCTGGTAGGCAGATTCTCTGGGATCATCATGTGAGAAAGGATGCAATCCATTTGAGGGGGTCTCCCTGGATCACAATGTAGTGTAGTCTCTTGATTAGTGTGTGGTGGGATTTGGTATTGAACGCTGCTGAGAGGTCAAGGAGGATCAGGGCCACTGTTGGACCCCGGTTGAATCTGGTCTGACATCATCGGTGGCAGCGATCAGGGTGGTGTCTGTGCTGTGGTTGGTGCAGAAACCAGATTGAGAAGTGTCCAGCAGGTTATTTTTCTCCAGGTGTTCGGTGAGCTGGTGGTTGATGGCCTTCTTGAGGACTTTGGTGGTAGTTCTTGAGTTCGTTTGGGTCAGCGGAGGGTTTCTTCAGGAGGGGTCTCATCTCTACATGTTTCCATCCATCGGGGAAGGCGGCCACTATGATGGATACATTGAGAATGGCGGTGCGTTCAAAGCTGATTTCCTTGCTACTGAGGTTGAAGAAGTGGTGGGGAAAAAGGCCCATTGGTGCTCCGGAGTGGATGGAGCTCATGAAGGCTGTGGTGTTCTGTGTGCTGAGCCGTTCCCATGCGTCAAGCGGGTGGTTGTGGGTGTGTCAAGGTGGTCTGATTCCTCAGGAACAGTTCTTCCAATATGCCCACCTTCTGGCAGCACCGATTCTGTGTGTGTATATGTATATATATATATATATATATATATATCAACAAAAAGGTTCCTTTTAAGAAAGGAAAGTCGACGACTTGTCTGTTGCGCTCAATATTTTTATTGTCAGCACAAACGTTAGACGCGTTTCGCCTGTAGAACAGGCTTATTCACTAACCATTCACATAAAGTTATCAGCCATTTTTAAACAGAACAGTGATTGCGTGACACGTGACGAACTACAAAATCATAAATAGTGAAAACAGACTGGTAGTTCTTTACGAAAGTATCTCGTGTATCAGCTCTCATGATTACATTCAAGACAGTTAATGTATTATCCTGACAATTTCATGCCTCAAATCTACCTATAAATTATAAAGGGTCATTAATGTACCGATTTCAAAATTTGAGGCAAACGCGTCACAATTTTAAATAAAATTTGATGACATGCCAGGATTCGAACCATGGACAAATATCTTTACATCATTGTCGGGACAGCCCCAGTGGGCTAACCCATTGCCACAATAGACTGATTAATATAAATGATTTCAAATAAACCACAGTTACAGAAAAATCAAGCCCAAGTGGGCAAACTTGACACTGTGCTGAAAATATGAGCAAGTTCATTGAAACCACCTTTGATTTACATTAGTCTGTGTAAAGTGCTTGTGCTAAAAAAAAAATTATATTTTAAAGTTCACCAGATTTAATCTTTACAAAATTTCTTTACAGATAATCAGGCTAGGGAAAGAGGCGGGAATAGATTTATAGGTGTGTGTGGAAGTCTTCTTCAATATTGAGACCTTCAGGAATCTTTGTATTGAGACGAATGATGTAGCTCGACTCTAATTGTCTCAATCTTTTCACTCGATCACCTCCCCTTACACTCATAGGAACTGCATCAATTACAAAATACTTAAGACCCACAGTGTTTCTATTGTGATATTGATCAAAATGCCTGGCCACGGGATAGGTTTTATCTCCATTCTTGATGGCCCTTAGGTGCTGTAGAATACGCTTGTGAACGGGCAGGATCGTGCTGCCCACGTACTGAAGGCCACATGGGCACCGCAGCACATAGACAGCAAAATCAGTCCTACATGAGTATTGACCTCTAATCTTACTTGCATGGGGCAGTAGGCCGCCTGAGAAAGTAGATGTATTCTTACCATGGATACAGGCCTTACATTTTGCACATTTTACAAAACCATCCTTTCTTTTTAGCCATGTTTTGGGTGCCTGCACCTGTGTCGTTGGTAGCATATTGGAGACCAGTGATTGTTTCAGAGATTTTGCTTTTCTGAACGTTATTAGAGGTTTATGCCCCACTTGCTTCTTTAATATGGGGTCATTTGCAATGATGTGCCAATGCTTTTGTAGAATCTTACGCAAGCTGCCCTCTTGGATATTGTAATTAGTAATTAATCTACACTGGTCATCATTCACAGTGGCTCGCATGTCTGGCTGCTGCTCCCGGCTTAAGAGTATTTGTTCCCTTGATTTCTTTTGTGCTTTCACAATTGCTGTTTCGACCCATGCCCGAGAAGCATTCCCTCAAGCATCCTAGTCCTATATTTAAGTCTTGGGTATTGCTGCAATTCCTCATAGCCCTAAGGCATTCGCCATAGGGAATGCTTCTCACCAAGTTCTTCGGGTGGAAGCTAGAGGCATGCAGCAAGGTGTTGCCATCTGTGGCTTTACGATACAGTTTTGTCTCTAACTTGTCATTCGTAATGAAGACAGTCACGTCCAAGAAATTGACACTGATCTCACTGATATCATATGTTAATTTTAGATTCAGCTCATTAGCCTGTAGGTCATTGACAAAATTACTGGCACTCTCTCGGCATCCCCTCCAAATGACAAATAAGTCGTCGATGTAACGACACCAAAAAATCACGTTATCTTGCCATTCTCTGGAAAACTGCGTTTGGACCACCTGCTCCTCCCACCAGCCCATATGCAAATTCACATAGCTGGGGGCGAAGCAGGTGCCCATCGCAGTCCCGCATATCTGGTGGAACAGTTCACCATTGAAAAGAAAATAGTTATTACTTAGGCAAGTGGAGATCATTGTTAGCAACATCTGGGTGTGGTGCCATAGCTGTAATGGCCTTTTTCCCAAATAGTGTTTCACGGCATTAAGGCCATCTGCATGCCTAATGCTCGTGTACAAAGTTGTAGCATCAATTGTCATCAAAAGATAGTCTGGTTCCCACGGTATGTCGTAGATTTGGCGCAGGAAGTCGCCCGTGTCCTGAATAAAGGACGGGAGCTTCTTCACCATAGGGGCTAAAAAGAAATCAACATACTTAGAGGTATTTTCAAAGGCACTTGCAATTGCCGAAATAATCGGCCTGCCAGGGGGGGTTTCCATGTTCTTATGCACTTTGGGTATTAGATACAGTACCGGTGTTGTTGGGTTGTTGATTTTTAGAAATAGCATTTCATCATTGCTAATCAAACCATGCTTAAACCAATCCAATAATAGGTCATTGTATTTTTCATGGCTGGCATTCATCGTACTGCTGCTAACTTTTACATAGTTAGATTTATTGTTTAATTGCTTGTACGCTTCTTTAAGGTATTGATCTTTTCCCCATAGGACCACATTGCCCCCTTTGTCCGCATCACGGACAATACATGCGTCATTATTAGTCAGTTTTTTCACTAAAGCATGGTACTCTTTATCACGTTTGGTAAATGCATGTTTCTTTGCTTTTAATGTGCAACATAGGTTTTTGACATCATTAACCACTAGATCATTGTACACATCTACAGAGTCCCTGCTGGTCATTGGGGTAAATTTGGATTTTAACTTGAAACTAGTGGGTGCCCTTTGCTCAATCTCCAGATTTTCATTGTGCGCTAGATTAAGTGCCTGCTGCAGTGTACTAGGCATTCCTCCGGCTATAGGTGCATCCTGGCCAGTGTCATTGTCCAAATTTACTATTGCCAACATCAGGTTCATATCGTCCACAGCTAATTCGACGGGACTCTCCGCTGGTGATCCATCCTTTTGCCCAGCCGGGCGTTTAGGAGCCACAGCAAAGAATTTTTTAAGTTTTAACGTTCTTGTAAACTTAAAAATGTCCACTCTAGTCTGTACATAATTGATATCAGCTCTAGGACAATAGGACAAACCCAATTTTAAAATCTCTTGTTCCTTGTCAGATAGTACAATGTCTGTGAGGTTAATAACTGTGGTGACCTTGTTCAACTCTACTTGTTGGTTTTCATTGATTTCTTGCTGCCACTGTTTGAATTGTTTTGCGCCTTTGCGCCGTCGCTGCCTCTGCCTCTTCCTCTTCCCCTTCCCCTTGGGGGTCTTGCAGTTGGCATTGGCCGTGGGCGCAAATTGAACCGTCTTTCTTCTCTTAAAAAATCAAATTCGTCAATGACTGAAGGGATTTGTGCTCCACAGCTCGGCCCTTCTTCCAAGTCAGTGTCCAATTCTGAACTCTGCAGACTGCTCAGATCAGATTGTTGGTTCTTATTGCCACTGGCAGCACTAGATTTTTCTGTAACCGTGGTTTATTTGAAATCATTTATATTAATCAGTCTATTGTGGCAATGGGTTAGCCCACTGGGGCTGTCCCGACAATGATGTAAAGATATTTGTCCATGGTTCGAATCCTGGCATGTCATCAAATTTTATTTAAAATTGTGACGCGTTTGCCTCAAATTTTGAAATCGGTACATTAATGACCCTTTATAATTTATAGGTAGATTTGAGGCATGAAATTGTCAGGATAATACATTAACTGTCTTGAATGTAATCATGAGAGCTGATACACGAGATACTTTCGTAAAGAACTACCAGTCTGTTTTCACTATTTATGATTTTGTAGTTCGTCACGTGTCACGCAATCACTGTTCTGTTTAAAAATGGCTGATAACTTTATGTGAATGGTTAGTGAATAAGCCTGTTCTACAGGCGAAACGCGTCTAACGTTTGTGCTGACAATAAAAAAATTTAGCGCAACAGACAAGTCGTCGACTTTCCTTTCCTAAAAGCAACCTTTTTGTTGATATTTTCGGGCCGGGCTTTGGCGGTCCGCCCGTCGACGCGCCCTCTGTTTTGGAGGTGGTGGGCATACCGGAGCACCTGGGAAAGAAATATATATATTTATATATATACAGAAGATCGGAGTGCCAAATGGGGGGAAGGGTATTTAGGGAGGGTACTGCGGGGAGGGAGACCTGTACATAAAATGTTAGCCTTGAATACTCTCAATGTAGCTATGAATCCACTGTAGCTTTCAGTTTTGAGGGTTAAAGTCTCAAAGTCTGTAAACTGTCATTTGTTAAATAAAAAGAGTTGTTAACTTAGATAAATGTCTTCGCAGATTATATCTCTCGTCATCAACTTGCAAAAATACCTATTTGCTAGGTTTTTGTAAACAGATAAGTCTATGTTAAACCTTCAAAGACTGTGAAAATGATCACCTTCAGAATGTGCTTAAAACATTGTGGGGCATATTATCAAGAAACAGAGTTAAAATTATCGCCGCTTTAGCGGCAGAAAACTGCCGCTAAAGCGGCGATAATGGGCTTGATAATATGCCCTTGAGAATTCCCATAGAAGCCCATGTTTTGGTGACAATATAGGCTTCTATTGGAATTCTGAAGTGCATATTATCAAGCCCATTATCACCGCTTTAGCGGCGGTTTTCTGCCGCTACAACGGCGATAATTTTAACTCCATGCTTGATAATATGCCCCTGTATCTCTCGAAATGTCTTTAACCTTAATAAGCACTGTTGCACTATTGCAGAGAAAATATCTGGAAAACAAGCTGCTTAATTGCTTTCACAATCTTCCATGAACCAAAACTTGCTGCTCATTATTTACCAGTGAGCCATGTCTTTTCCTTAAATAAGCAAATGCTGGAAAAATATATTGAAGGCAAATCTCCTACCTAATTCCTGGAGCTTAGATAAATCAAACCTGCAGTTTTCAGAGACACCACAATTAACTCTTCATTTCAGGAAGCCAGCAGGAACCAAAGAATCAGCGTGTAAGGAAAACAGCTGCTGTCCCAAATCAATGCACCAGCCTCAGGGAAGTTCCTCAATAACAAGCACATTTTCACAACTGCAGTCTTCTTTTATAGGCTAAGACCACACCCAACAGGGCAGGGATTCTTCAGGACTCCACTGGAACTTTCCAGAATACTCTTCTGGAACTTTCCAGAATATGCACATAAAAATGAAGAGATTAAGAAGACAAAAATAATACACTATGCTACAAAACTAAGTGCATGTGCAAGATGGACTTAACCTGTTACATACCAGGAAACTATTTGTAAAGCATAATTTGTTTGAAGAACTAATCATACAATCTTTACCATATCAGTTATGTGTAATGCATGCCAAGGAATCCATGCGCATAGAGTAAAGCACGGAGGTGATGAACCATGACAGGGTGGTATCCGTTGGTGTGAGGAGGTTGTAGAAGTCAGTGGGTTGGGGTCCTAACTTACTCTAGATGGTGAATATCTTGTTGTGGAAATAGTCCACCAGGGTGTCGCAGAGTTCCTGGGTAAGGGATATTGTGTTCTCGGTGGCTGACGGGCAGGAGAACTCTCTGGCGATGCTGAAGAGTTCCTTGCTGTGGTTGCAGTCTGCCAGGGCACCTCTTTTCATGTCTTTAAGGCATTGGTGGTATTTGTTGAGGGCTGACTTGAAGGTGTCTCAGACTGTGGGCTCTCTGCTGGTGCGCCATCTTCTTTCTAATCGCTTGCAGTTGTGTTTTATTGTCCTGAATTTGGCTTGATTGGTGGATCTGCTAGTCTTGGCTGACTTGATGGGGGCAACCCTGTTGGCGCAGTTGGTGATCCAGATGGCCTGTTCCAAGTTGGTTGTGGGGTCGGGCTGGGTGGTGTTGAGGACATCAGTCCATTGGGTGTCTGTCACTCTGTTCCAGCTGCGGTGGGAGGAACTGGGGGGCATGAGGATCCAGCGAAGGTGAAATGGACAATGGAGTGGTTGGTCCAAATGAGTTTGGTGGCATGACGGTTCTTGACTCTGTTACTGGCAGTGAAGCTAGGGACAAGTGTGTGTCCTGCACTGTGTTTAGGGTTGGTGACCAGTTAGGTGAGGCCGATGTTGCTCATGCTTTCCAGGAGGTTGCTCTTCCTATTCTTTCCTGATCCTCTTGACCCTCGTCCATTTAACCTAGTCCTTATGATCCTTCTCAACCTGATCATTTGATTCCCAGTATATCAGTTCCTGGTCCTGCTGGTCCTCTTGGTCTGTCTGGCCTCTTGTGTCCTAGCCCTCTTAGCTCTTGTCTTCCTGTTTTGGATTATCTTTGTCCTCCTGGCTCTGTGCCTTGTCCTCATGGTCCTTCTGGTACTGCACCCAATGGTATGGGCCCTCTTGGAGCTGTTTCCCTTTGTTTGGGTCCTTCTGAGCCTTGTCATTTTGGTCATGGTTCTCCAGATCCAGTGTCCCTAGTCTTTCAGGGACTGGCTGTTCTGGTCCTCCTGATCTCCCTCACCCTGGCCCAGCTGTCCCCAGGACTTGGTCTTTCTGCTCGACTTGGTACTCTGATCCCTGATCCTATGGTCATGCTCCCCCTAGCACCTCTAGGACTGTTCCTGTTCCTCTTGGTGCTTATCCTTCTAATTCTCCTTGCTCTGGTCCTGGTCTTCCTGGGTGTCATCTTTCTGGTATTCTTGGTACTGCCCGTCTCATCTTCCTTGCTCATTTTGCCTCCCCGGTCCTATTGGCCTGCATCTTGTCTCCTGGATCTGGTCCTGATCCTCCTGGCTATGGTCTTCCTGCTGCTTGTCCTTGTTCTGCTACACAAACTCATCATGGCCCTCTTTTATCTGGTCCTCCAGAGCCTGCCCACCCTGTTGCTCCTTTTCCTGCCATCCTGCTCCTTGCCCTGTGACCTGGACCTCCAGGCTATGATTACCCTCATCTTGATGTCCCTGGTCCTGATCCTCCTTTTCCTCCTCACCCTGGTCCTCCCGATCCTAGTAATCAAGGTCTTGATCCTCTTTTCCCTGATCTTCCTGGTCCCTCCAGTCCTTTGTTTTCTGGTCCTCTTAGAACTTTTCCTTTTTACTCTGGTTGCCTCTGTCCCTAGTCTCAGCTACCTGGCTCTCATGGTCAAGGTCATGCTATTCTTGTTTTTCATAGTCCTTGCCCTTGGGATTCTGTGCCCATTGCCCCTGATCCTCTTGGTCCTGTTCTTCATATTTTGAGTTCTCTTGGGCCTAGTTCTCCTGGAACTGACCCACCCACTATCCCAGTCTTTGTCTCCTTGGTCATGGCCATCCTGTTCCCTCTTGTCCAATTTTGCTTGTAAAACTTTGCCTTCAGACCATCATGGCCTTTCTTGGCTTCACCAGTATTGGTCCATCTTGCCCTGTTTGTTTGTGGTCCTCTAGGCCCTGATCACCTTGTCCTGGTTCTCCCTACTTTCAACCTCCTATCCCTGGTACCCCAGGTCCTGGTCTATCTTGTTTCTTGTGTGTTGGCACTCTTAGTCTTCGTCCTCCTGGTTTGGGTGTTTCTGTTTCTCCTGGCTCTGTTTCTTGTCCATTTAGTCCTACTGGTACTACAGCCATTGATCCAGGTCCTCTTAATCCAGGTTCTTTCTGTTCAGGTCCTCCTGAGCATGGGCATTTTGGTCCTGGCCCTCCTGGTTACCACTGTCCATTCCACTTGGTCTTTCAGATTCTGGTTGGCATTCTTACTTCAGACCCTCCTCATCCTGGTCCTGCTACTTGTAGTGATTGCTCTGCCCCACTTGGTAATCCGATCCCTGGTCACCTAGGTCCTGATCTTTATGACCTTTTTACCCCTGTTTCAGGTCCTCCTGGTCATGATGATTTTAGTTTACCTAGCCCTCTTGCTCTGGTCTTCTGGGTGCCCTTGGCATTGCCCCCCTTGGGCTTCCTACTCCCTGTCCTTTTTTCACAGTATCCTGGACATACTAGACATTACCTTTCCGGTCCTGATCTTCATACTCCTCTTCAATATACTCCTGGCCCTCATGCCCCTGCTCCTCTTCAGCATCGTTCTGAAATAACTTGACCTCTCACAGTTCATCGTAGCCTTTTCTAGTTCTGATGTTCCTTGACCTCCAGTTCATGCTAGTCTCATTTTCATTTGAATAAATTTATTTCGGCATTGATGCCATGAAAGCTTCCACATCATCGCTTGGCCAAGCAACAGATTAGAAGCAGTAAACAGTGAATAAATAAATTACACACATGCTAGTCTAACAACTTCCTCATCCTGTAGTTTCTGGTCCTGGTTTGCCTCGTCATCATTCTCATGCAGTACTGCCGCTCGTCCTTTGGATCATGTATCTCCTGTTTCACAGGCTCTCGGTCCTGGACCATTTCATCCTCCTCACCCTAATTCTCATCCATCAGTTTGCCTGGTACTGCTCCCCTGGTTTAGATAGTCCCTTGTTTTCCTGTTCCTAATTCTTCAGATCCTGGTCCCTGGTCCATGTAGCCTTGGTCATAGTTTTGGTGCTCCTTTGTCTGGTCCTCATGTATCGTGGCTTCTAGTGCTAGTTCCACTGGTCATGGTTTCCCTAGCCCTGCCTATTCTACCTTGTTCTTTTAATTTTCCCTTCTATCATGGTTCGCCTAGTAACGGTGCTCTTGGGTGGGGTCTTCCTCATCCCTCTGGCACTGGTCCTCCTACTCCCCATGTTGTGGGTAACCCTGGTTCATGTAGTTCTTGTCACCCTGGGTTAGGATCCCGCTGAGTCTGACACTCATGAACCTTCTAAACCTGGTCCCACTGGGCCTAGACTTCCTTGTCCTTTATACCACCCTTGTCATTCTAATCTAGGGTCTCCAGGTCCTGCTAGCCCTGGTTCTTTCTGATCATGGTCTTCCTGGTCCTGGTACTTTTGATCAGGTCCCTTGGTCCTCTTGATCTGATCTCTGTGGTCTTGGGCCTCCTTCCTCCGGTCCCTCTCACCTTTGGTCTCCTGGTACTGGTCCTCTCTGGTCTGTCTACTTGTATCTGGTAGTCCTGGCCCTGGTTGTCATCTTTCTTCTGCTCCTGGCCAGTGACCAAAAGCCCTCATAGCTATCCTTGTGTTTATGGTTCAGAGCTTTATGTTCCTTCGACCTCTTGTCCTGTTCCTTCTGACCTGTCTTCACTGGGTCCAGATCCCCCTGTTCCACATCCTCCTGGCCCTCCTGATCCTTCTCTTCTTGATCCCGGTACAATGTCTATTTGCTTCTGGTCCCCTCTGGCATTGGTAACCCTGAGCCTCGTAGATTAGATCTCCCTGGGCCGGGTTATTCTTGTCCTGGTTCTTTTGGCTCTGGTCGTCCTAACCCTCTTTGTGGTTCACCTCCTGGGCCTTATTCTCCTACTTGTCATCCTTCTCCTCTTACTGCTTCCTTCCCCAACCCCCTTCTGCAATGACTTTAGTCAGGTACAGCATTCAAGCCTGTCATATAGATTTTTACTTTTTTTTGGGCTTCCAGATCAGTTCAGATGAGACAGCACTGTTAGGTACAGAAATGAGTCCCAGTACAGATATGACCTTGCCCACTTAAAACATTGCTTAACATGTTAAACATCGAAACTACCATTCACAGGATGCATTGTGCAGGCCACTCACTAGTAATGAGTGGCCCCTTCAGTGGCTGAAGGGGCCACTCATTACTTGGGATCAATAAGCACCTATATCTTAAACATACTCTGCAGGTTGAATAGTATGAAAAAGTATGTTTATTCACAAGCGGCAGAGTGAACTTCTCCCATGAATTGCCCAGACACATTAAGTATCTGTCTCCTGCTTTCACTTCCCCATTCCACAGAAGACCCATTACTGTGTCTCAATCAATTTACCCCCTGCAAGTGTCCCAAAGCACTGTGCCACCAAACACCAATTACCTACTTTATGTTTTCCTTCCTCTGGGGCCCAAATACCGCCTATGTGTCTGCATTCCCTGTTTGCTGATGTTTATTGACTGCTGCTGTGCTGCCAGATTTGAAGTACTAATGAAGCACAATCCCCCTTAGACAGAAGCCTAAAGGTAGCACAATGCCTTTTTAAAGATGCATAGTACTCTCCCGGTAAGATGAGATTTTAATATAACATAATTGCAGTAGAGGTCTACAGCCAACGACCTCTACAGAATAACTGACAAGAAAATAATACACATGCACTAACATGCTACATGCTCTTACCGCACAATAGGCGATGACTACTCCTTACCACGCAAAAACCAAAGGAAATGATGGACGGAGTGTTGAACATTGCAAGCACTCACCCCCAGTCAACTGATCTGGGTTTAATCCATCACCGTTCTTTAGCCCACTCTGCCACCCCAGTTCAGACATGGCCATATGCAAATCAGTCTGACCCTGTGCCTCATGGGAACAGTCCAGCCCGAACTGCCAAGCCATGTCTTCCCTGGACCGGAAACAAGCTTCCTAGGACCGGTTTCTGGCATTTCAGCCGTCTTCAGCCAGGCTTGCTTGAATCCAGTGGCAAAGTGAGCAAGGGACTCACGTCTGAGCATACCCTGCCAACTTATGGCGAACAAAGCAAAAACCAAAGGAAATGATGGACGGAGTGTTGAACATTGCAAGCACTCACCCCCAGTCAACTGATCTGGGTTTAATCCATCACCGTTCTTTAGCCCACTCTGCCACCCCAGTTCAGACATGGCCATATGCAAATCAGTCTGACCCTGTGCCTCATGGGAACAGCCCAACCCGAACTGCCAAGCCATGTCTTCCCTGGACCGGAAACAAGCTTCCTAGGACCGGTTTCTGGCCTTTCAGCCGTCTTCAGCCAGGCTTGCTTGAATCCAGTGGCAAAGTGAGCAAGGGACTCACGTCTGAGCATACCCTACCAACTTATGGCGAACAAAGCAAAAACCAAAGGAAATGATGGACGGAGTGTTGAACATGGGTTTAATCCATCACCGTTCTTTAGCCCACTCTGCCACCCCAGTTCAGACATGGCCATATGCAAATCAGTCTGACCCTGTGCCTCATGGCAAGCAGCAACCCCACAGCCTTTCGTAAGAAGCCCAAAAAGAGCCCAGCCCTCAAAAATAATCAAAAGGAACATCAGGGATATTATTTAAGAATGCATTCTCATGAGTGGATAAAACACTTATGTAACATGCTTTAAACCATACTCAGTGTTCTATACAGACAGCCAAATACTCCTAGACTGCAGCACAAAATATCTGTGTGCCATATCTGGAAACTTCTGTTTGATTTCTACATGTCTTATTTAAATACTAAAATCAATTAAATGTTTCTATTCAAAATTGATTTTACTGTTCTTTCAAACTATTGCACAATTGTATATGCATTTACTATCAAATGCTTCACCCATGTCGCAGCCCCATTTAAAGATGGCTATCACACTACCTTTGCCTGGAATCCCTTTTTCTTGAAGGCCGGCTAAATAAAGATCTCCTTCACTCTATTTAGATGGCTGTTGGTCAAATTGTACATCATCTTTACTATTTGGTCTATGGCCAGCTAAACAGCTGAGATTATGTAGTATTTTACTAGCAGTTGGGTAAATAGCAAAGATTTTGTACTGTTTGGCAGGTGGCCAGGTATATAGCCAATTTCTTAAATTATAGATTTGACGATCAGATCCCTTTGATTTTGTGAAAAAAGAAAACAAGAGAGGAAGCACCACAGTATATTTTGCAAGACTGACAGCAGCCTCTCAGGCAGCACAGCTCACTCACTATCTGTGTCAGTGCGCTCACTGCTTTAATGCAGCTGCTCATTGAGCCTACCTCGTGGGGTGGTCCCAGGGGTGCTATAATGTTAGCCTCTAATGCATGAATAATGCATTTTAGTGTGGTGATGCAACACTGGCATTAAAATGTGTTAGTCCTCTAATGTGAGGTACTTGGCAAGGCAGGAGATGCCTGGCTCCAATAAGGACTGCTGACTCATGTTGTGAATGAGCATTTATTTTATGTTTATAATTTGCTTTTTACACTTTTATTTTAATTAATTTTTCATTCTGCAGTAGTGCCTGAAGTGGGGAAGACTAGGGAGCACAGAATGCCATCATTTCCAATTTGCTCTTTATTTGCCCAATATTTTACTTGGGTGGGTAGCATTCTAGTTGCTAGCAGTAGCCCCCCCCCCCCCCAATCAATGTGGGCTGCCAAATGGAATACAGCAGCTTGTCCTTGTCAGAGATCAACTGCTCAGCGTTCCCCTCTTTAGGTCTCGCCTGACCCAGCACATGCGCTGGTCTGGCGAGACTTATTGAGAGGGCTCCAGAAAGTGCTACCAGGCCAGCCTAGAGCTACAGACCGCGATTACTTTCACTTTCGCGGCCGCTTTGATGTTTGACCGCGATTACTTTCACTTTCGCATAGCCAATAGGTCTCGCTTTTAGGACCTTATAAGTATTTAGTTATGCAACTGTTGCATGGCTAAACACTTATAAGGTCCCAAAGGCGAGACCTATTGGCTATGCCAATGCTTGTTTTGATTCCCCGTTTGCCTGATCCGCAGAGGTTGGCATTTTACTAACCGTTTACACTTAAGGTACCTGGCTCCGAAACATACTTCAGAATTGCATTGTGACAAATATCTCTTTTATGTTTATGATTTGCTTTTCACGGTATATTTTTTAATT
The DNA here is from genome assembly GCF_964204655.1 of Triturus cristatus. NCBI lineage: Eukaryota > Metazoa > Chordata > Amphibia > Caudata > Salamandridae > Triturus > Triturus cristatus. Next base: position 724,327,092 of record NC_140591.1, read on the forward strand.
TGTTTTCAGGCGAGACAGAGCAGAAGAAGCAGAGCAAAAGGATGCTTTATTAGGACAGGTATGCAGCCAAAACTTTAATCAACATTACATTGAAAAGAAACCCTCCTCACTAATACAATAAATTGATCTGTCCCCTCCCATTCTTAAGCCTCCCCCAAATCTGCAAAAAAACAAATGAAACTACGAGCATTCAAACTGCTTTCCCTTTCATTCCATTTACTGTCCTTACACACATGTCTGCAATGTCACTCTCTTGTACTCCTTGTGCCGCCGTCCCCCCTGCGAGGCCCCAAACCTTTCCGGCCAGTGCTTTAAATGGGAAAAAAATAGTGCAGGTACTCATTTAAATGTGGCGAGTGGGCGGGGCTTAATGCCAGACATGCAAAGTTTATCGGCTTATATACTAGTTGCAATACACACGATAAATGTCTTCTTATAAATAAATCAGGTTAATTCCTTATACAAAAAGAAAGTCAAACAGTGATATTTTAACCTTTCCGTATTTTGTAATATTTCTCACAAAAACACGCACACCCAAGCAGGCAAACAGACCCACATAAGCAGACACTCAAACAAAAGAATCAGGTGGGACTAAAGCCCTTTTAACCTCCCATGGCTTTTCTCTTTGTGCTGTCACTGGGCTACCTCGATTCCTTGCAACACAGCATGACGGCGAACACTGGGATATCATGCAAATGAGCCCATGCTGAATAGTTCAGCGGGGGCTCAGCTCAGGGCTTTAAAAGTGATTTGGCTGAACAAAGAGACAAGCTACCAACACTAGAGGCCAATGCACGTACCCTCCATGAGTACCGGTACTCTCCACGGCCGTAGAGAAGTGCTGGTACTCAGGGTAATAAAAATAGGAAGTGCCGGTACTCAGTACCGGTGAGTACCGGCCCATTTAAAGCACTGTTTCCAGCCTAGTTCACGATCCACCACGTAGGAATACCCTGCACAGGTATTTTCCTGCCTCACCCGAGTACCTTTAAAACTCAGGACTTGGTTTTAGTTCCAATAACCTATACATTTCTCACCTGTTCGTGGCTGTCAACCAACAGCTGACAAACAAAAACCCTAGTCCGCTGTTGCATCGTACTACCATCTTTGAACTGCAAGGGGCAGATTTACAAGCCCTTGCGCCACTATTGCGTCACTTTTATCATGGGAAAAGTGACGCAAAAGTGGCGCAAGGGGCTTGTAAATCTGCCCCCAAGTTTCTTAGCCAGTTGCGCCCTTATTTCCAAAAGATAAAACTCATTACCGACAAAGGAATAATTTACTCCATCCTGACCGAACAACGTAAAAGCTTCTTTCCTGATGTCCTCATGTTCAATCAAACCAATCCTCATAAGCTGACAAAACCTCTTCCTCTATTCAATTTATTCCTGGACTTTTCAACTGCAGTATACCTGACTGCCCCTCTCCAAATCTGCTGAGCAATCAATGCTGGTCAGAACACATACGTACCTGACCATGACTGTTTTATCCCCCACCAGTCTGCCTTTATCACCTTCATCAAACCGAGACCCAACCTTTGCACCAAATCATTCTCACCAAGGTGAATTATTGGCACATCAGGGCAGGGTCGTACTCTTACCTGCTCTGACAGCCGAGGGAGTAACTGTCCCCACTTCATGCCCCCATTGCCCCACCAGTCAATTCTAAATTTAGTCAATCCAAGTTCCAAATCCTTCACAGGGTTGAGCCCCACCTGCTTCACTGCCCACTTTACGAATGACTGTGCAACAATCCATGGGGCATATCTACAAGGCGGAGATGTAAAATTATGGCTGCTTTTGCGGCCATTATCGGCCGAAAAGCGGCGATAATTTTATCGCTACATCAGCAAGGTCACGCTTTCGCGTGATACGTTGCCTTAGCGACTGAATTCCTAACGACCATCTTTGCATCTCTAATGAGATGCAAAGTGGGCGTTCCTCCCCAAGATAACGGGAGAAATGTCGCTAAGCGACATTTCTCCTATTATCAAGCCTCACGCAAAGCAGCATAGCGACAAGAAAAGGTTATCGCTACTTTCTTTACGCCTGCTTTGAAACTGACTTAGCCATGATATCCTATGTAAGGTGGGTATCATGGCTAAGTATGTGAGGCCCTATCAGCAAGATATCGCCAAACTTTGTGGAATTATCGCTGGGTTTCCAGCGATAATCTCACGTTTGGCAGTTAGCGCTAGGATTTTTATCGCTTTTGAGATAAGTGTTGCTAATAGCATGCTATCTCAGCGATAAAAATCCACGCTAGCCGGAGATAATTATCCTAGCGCTAAGTGCGCTTAGCGATAATTATCGCCGGTTGTTGCTGATATGCCCCGTTATTGTTAAAAAATATGCCAACAACAGTCTTGCAACACAACCTAAAAAACTGAAAACCATGTTAAAAAAATTCATTCACTCAAGCATTCAATGCACCTAATGGTACAATGGTAAGTAATCTGATGAACAACTTCATTATTTCCTTGAGGGTAAAACCCAATCTATTAATTAGCCTCTGATGCCACTTCAATTCTGAAGGAGTCCATGCCAAAAGATTCTGCCACTTCTCCCTGTCGCACCAGAATTTGGCTCATCACACTTTGCACCCCTGTCAGCCTCAAAGCCTCTCAATCCTGATGTCTCAGTAACCTTACCTCCCTTCCCCCTCCTGTCGTTCTGAAATCTAGTCAAGCCCCAACTGGGCAACTACTCCCCTAATGCTATTCAACACAATCTGCCTTCCTCAACCCAGTTGGTCCGTCTTAGATCTTCGTAATAATAAAACCAATCTGTCTGCTTGCAGCACAAATTCACTAGATTCCATTTATTATCCCGGGCCTATCCCCATCAATTCAGAAATTTGAAACGCTCTAAAGGATAACCCCAAACATGTTAATTTAAAAGCAAAATGTTAAACTCATCAAAACATACTCCTGTGAGCCCCTGCAGCAACATCAGCCTATCCATCCTTACGGGATTCCTTTGTCTCACCGCCCTCTCTCCGTCTTTTGGCCACCCTTATAAAAGCCTCCAATAAGGGGGCCTATTACCAAGACAGGCGATAAAATTATTGCCGCTTTAGCGGCAGAAAACTGCCGCTAAAGCGGCGATAATGGGCTTGATAATATGCTCTATGGAATTCCAATTGAAGCCCATGTTAGATGTGAAGGACATCTAACCTGAGCTTCAATTGGAATTCCATAGAGCATATTATTAAGCTCATTATCGACGTTTTAGTGTCAGTTTTCTGCCGCTAAAGCGGCGCTAATTTTATCGCCTGCCTTGATAATATGCCCCATAGTTCTTCTGCAGTCGGGTCATAGCCCCAAAAGAAAACATATGCCTCAAACGTCCCTTCAATTGCTGATGCTGAAACGCCCTGACCAATGTTATAATGAAATGAATCACATCCTCCTTCCTATGCTCCATGTCCTCTTGATCCAAACCTCTTCTTACAGCTCCACCCAACAAGAACTCCTCCGTAGCTTCTCCGTAGCTTCTCCGTATGCTGATCTGGTAGACTGCGCAATTAGGCCTCTACTGAACTTAAGACAGTCAAGGCCTCATTGATTGTTTTTTTGCCGAAGGGTAGCGCAGCAGGTCTTGCTGCTGTGCTGTCCTACGGCAACAGAAAATGGCAGAAATGTTCCCTATCTATTAGATACGGTGCATTCCTGTCCTTTTCCCTGGCGCACAATGGGCTGCCGTGCACCAACGCATGCACCTTTGCACCATGGAGCAAGGGTGCCTGCGTTGCGGGGATGATTATTTTTGTGCATGAAGGGAAACCCTCCTGCACAAAAACAATCACAAGAGGCCGTCTCCTCTTTCTATGTGTGCTGCAGAATGCAGCACACATAGAAAGTGGACAAATTAAGAGAAATAAAGATATTTCTCCCCACTGTGCCTTCCCCGTTTTTAGTGCTGCCTCGGACTTAAGAATTCTCGTAAATCTGGGGCAGTGTCAAAAAGCCATGGATGTTGCTGGGAACGCCCTCAGCAACATCCATGGATCGCCTCTTTCACACAGTTTCTGCATAAAAGGGGTACATATTTATAAGGCCATGAAAAGCCACGTTAAGTGGCTTTACGTGGCTTTATATATATTCTGTGGCATATTGCGCCACCTTATAAATGAGGCCCTCAGTCTCCCAACTCCCAAATCTCTTCTGGTACGTCAGACTTCAGTGCGTTTGCTCCGGCTGACAAACCACGGAATCTCTGCCACTGTGAACGAGACAATGCATCTGTCATGTTATTATTCACACCTGGCATATGTCTAGCTCTAAACACAATATTGTACATCAAATGACTAAGCATGAAATGCTGCAAAAGCTTTAGAAGTTTCCTGTCCCTTGCCTTTTATCCATTCAGCAGAGCCACCACTGTTTCATTGTACACATTGAAAGTAACTGTCTTATTTGGTAGTTCTTGTCCCCAGATAGAAATGGCTACCAATTGAGAAAATATTCCAGAAAGGCAAGGCTTGTCCCTTCTTTCATCCACTTCTTAGGTCACCTCTCAGAGTACCACATTCTCACCCAATACAATCCAAAGCCATCAGCCCCAGCTGCATCAAAGAAAATCTGTGTGCACCAAGTAAAGTCGGATTCCAAAGAGCACATGGTCACACTATTGAAATTCTTCAGAATAATCAACGAAACTTAAAGGTCAGCTCATACTGCTGCTGAAATCCTGAGCTTATGGGGGGGGGGGGGGGGGGGCAAAGTTGCCCCAGACATAGCAAAACACAACCTTCTGCAAAAAGTCCGCCTTGGTCTGAATGTTTTACATGCAAAATGTAAATGTCCCAGTAAGCACTACACTTGATGCAGCAACAGTCTTTGCGTGCTATAACCGCGCTTAACATGTCAATCAATTCTCCAATCTTGTCCCAAGGTAGCCTGGCTTCCATCTCCTTCCCGTCCAGTTCAACCCCAAGGAAAACCAACTTGGTACTGGGTCCTTCATTTTTTTCAGGAGCCAATGGTAATTCTAGCTCATCCACAACCAACTGGAAAATCATCAGTGCACCTCTGCAAGCTCCTGAACTTCTCTGCCCAAGAAAAAGGAAGTCATCTAAATAATGCATCACCATTTTGTGCCCTGACCTCGTTGTGAGAAAACCATTGTAAGAAGGTAGTCAATGTCTCAAACAGTTTGCATGATATGGCACAACCCATTGGGAGCACTTTATCTACATATATGAAATCTTCAAAGTGTATTCCCAGCAATCCTAAGTCCAACGGGTGAACTGGTAAAGTCCAAATGCTGACTTTATATCTTATTTAGCCAACCCTGTATGAACTCCACACTTTCTGACCAATTTCATTGCTGCACCCACCAACGCAAACTGTACCATAGTATCCTCTTTTGCAATAAAGTCATTCACTGATCAACCTTCCAGTTATGAAAGGCGATGTATCATTCTAAATTCACCTGCCAACTTCTTGGGCACCACACCTACTGGTCAATCAATCAATCAATCAGTGACATTTATAGAGCGCACTACATACCCGTAGGGTCTCAAGGCGCTGGGGGTGGGGGGGTGCCGCTACTGCTCGAACAGCCATGTCTTCAGCTTCTTCCTGAAGGAGAGGTGGTCTTGGGTCAGGCGCAGGTCGGTCGGGAGGGAGTTCCAGGTCTTGGCGGCCAGGTAGGAGAAGGACCTTCCTCCTGTGGTCGCTCTTCGGATGCGGGGGACGGCGGCGAGGGCGAGGTTGGCTGATCGGAGGTGGCGTTTGGGAGCGTAGAAGTTGACTCGGCTGTTGAGGTAGCTCGGGCCTTGGTCGTGTAGCGCTTTGTGTGCGTGGGTGAGGAGGCGGAAGGTGATTCTTTTGTTGACGGGGAGCCAGTGAAGGTCTCTCAGATGTCCGGAGATGTGGCTGGTTCGTGGGATGTCAAGGATGAGTCTGGCTGAGGCGTTCTGGATCCGCTGGAGTCTCTTCTGGAGCTTGGCGGTGGTACCGGCGTAGAGGGCGTTGCCGTAGTCCAGTCGGCTGGTGACGAGGGCCTGGGTGACGGTCCTCCTGGTCTCGGTGGGGATCCACCAGAAGATCTTCCGTAGCATGCGTAGGATGTTGAAGCACGCCGAGGAGACGGCATTGACTTGCCTGGTCATGGAGAGGGAGGAGTCCAGGATGAAGCCCAGGTTGCGTGCATGGTCTGTCGGTTTGAGTGCGGTGCCCAGGGCGGGAGGCCACCAGGAGTCGTCCCAGGCGGAGGGTGAGGAGCCCAGGATGAGGACCTCCGTCTTGTCCGAGTTCAGCTTCAAGCGGCTGGTCGTCATCCACTCGGCTACGTCCTTCATCCCTTCGTGTAGGTTGGCTCTGGCGGCGGCGGGGTCGTTGGTCAGGGAGAGGATCAGCTGGGTGTCGTCGGCGTAGGAGATTATGTTGAGGTGGTGTTGCCGTGCGATGGCCGCGAGGGGGCTCATGTAGACGTTGAAGAGGGTGGGGCTCAGCGAGGATCCTTGAGGGACGCCGCAGATGACATCGGTGGCCTCTGACTTGTACGGTGGTAGACGGACTTTCTGTGTTCTTCCGTCGAGGAAGGAGATGATCCATTCCAGCGCCTTGTCCTGGATTCCGACGTTGCTGAGGCGCTGTACTAGGGTGCGGTGGCAGACAGTGTCGAATGCTGCGGAGAGGTCTAGGAGGATGAGGGCCGCTGTTTCTCCGTTGTCCATCAGGGCTCGAATGTCATCGGTGGCGGCGATGAGGGCGGTCTCGGTGCTGTGATTGGCTCGGAAGCCGGACTGTGAGGGGTCGAGGGATCCATTCGTTTCGAGGAAGGCGGCCATCTGCTTGTTGACGGTCTTCTCGATGACTTTGGCTGGAAACGGGAGGAGCGAGATGGGGCGGTAGTTCTTGAGTTCGGTGGGGTCCGCTGTGGGTTTCTTGAGTAGCGCGCTGAGTTCGGCGTGCTTCCAGCTCTCAGGGAAGGTGGCGGTGTCGAAGGATGTGTTGATGATGTCTCGCAGGTGGGGTGCGATGACAGCGTCAGCCTTGTTGAAGACGTGATGAGGGCAGGGGTCGGTCGGTGATCCGGAGTGGATGGAGTTCATCGTGCGGATGGTGTCTTCGGTGCTGATCGGAGTCCAGGCTTGGAGGGTGGTGGTGAGGGGTGGTTGTTCGGTCTTGGTGTGCGTTGGTTGGTTGCTGAAGCTGTTGTGTATGTCCGCGATCTTGTTGTGGAAGTATGAGGCGAGGGAGTTGCAGAGGTCTTGCGATGGGGTGATGTCGTTGTTTTCTGCGCTGGGGTTGGAGAGCTCTTTCACGATGTTGAAGAGTTCCTTGCAGTTGTGTGCGTTGTTGTCCAGCCGGTCCTTGAAAGCAGTTTTCTTGGCGGCGCGGATCAGCTGGTGGTGTTTCCGGGTGGCCAGCTTGAAGGTGGTCCTGTTGTCCGGTGTGGGATCCCTTCTCCAGACTTTCTCGAGGGCTCGGCAGTTCTTCTTGGAGCTCTTGAGTTCGTCGGTGAACCACGGGGCTTTCTTGCTGCCGGGTCTGCTGGGCGGGGTCCTCAGCGGGGCGAGTTCGTCCGCGCAGTTGCTGATCCACTGTGTGAGGTTGTTGGCGGCCTGGCTGGGGTTCGCTGAGCTGGCAGGGGGGTGCTGGCTCAGGGAGGTGGCGAGCTGGTCTGCTGTGATCTTGTTCCAGCTTCTGCGGGCGGCCTGTTGCTGGTGGTGGTGGGTCGTCGTTCTCTTGAAGGTGAAGTGGACGCAGCTGTGGTCCGTCCATTGGAGCTCTGTGGCGTGGCTGAAGACGATGTCTTTGCAGGATGAGAAGACGGCGTCGAGTGTGTGTCCGGCGAGGTGGGTGGGGGTGGATACCAGCTGCTTGAGTCCAAGATTGGCGAGGTTGTCGAGCAGGGTGCTGGTGTTGCAGTCGTTGTTGTTCTCCAGGTGGAAGTTAAGGTCCCCCAGGAGGATGTAGTCGGCGGAGGGGAGGGCATGCGGGCTGACGAAGTCGGCGATGTCCTCGCTGAATTGTGTGCGTGGTCCCGGGGGTCGGTAGATCAGGGTGCCTCTGAGGGTGGTGTTTGGGTCGGTGTGGATCTGGAAGTGCAGGTGTTCGGCGGTGGTCAGGGAGTTGTCGGTGCTGGTCGTGAGACGGATGGTGTTCCTGTGGATGATGGCGACGCCTCCTCCCATCTGGTTGGCGTTGCGGTCCCTCCGGACGATCTTGTAGCCCTCCGGGATGGCGATGGCGATGTCGGGAGCTGAAGAGGCGTTCATCCAGGTCTCTGTGAGGAAGGCAACGTCAGGGGCTGTGGCGTCTAGGAGGTTCCAGAGTTCCACGGCGTGTCTGTGGACGGAGCGGGTGTTGAGCAGGATGCACTTGAGGTGGGTGCTGCTGGTGTTTGGCTTGGCGGCTGCTGGTGCGGGGCAGGTCCGGATGCAGGAGAACTTGCAGGCGTGGCAGCTGAAAGGTCCGTGGGTGAGTCGTGGTGTGGCTTGGTGGCAGTCTGGGAGTCGGCCGGTGTTGAGTGCGATGAGGGTGGCGGCGGAGTACGTCAGGCGGGTAGGTCGGGGTCTTCGTGGGCCAGGGGTCCTGGCGCTGGTCGCGATCCGGTCGCGGACGGGCGCAGACGGGCTTACCTTTGGCGCACCTTTGGCGCGCCTTCGGCGCACAATCGGCACGCCCGCTGCGCGTGACCGCTGCGCGTTCGCACGGTCGCCATATAAGGCGAAGTGCGCGGGTGGGCGGGGCAGCTGGGAGGCGGGAGCGGGGAGGGATACAGAAGGAAAAAGGGGCGGGGCTAAGCGGCGGGAAGCTGGGAGGGATACAGAAGGAAAAAGGGGCGGGGCTAAGCGGCGGTGGCGGGAAGCGGGGAGGGTGAGCGAGGATCGGCGAGGTAGGCGGGCAGACAGGGAGGAGACAGCGAGACACGGGCACAGTTACCAGAAAAATAAACAAAAACACGGGCACGGTTACACTGAAAGGAGAAGCACAGGTCACACAGTCAAGGGAATACAATTAGCACCAAAAACGATCAGCCGGCAGGCAGGCACGGACCGCGCCTCTCGGAGGAGGGGGCGTGGTCAGCGGCAGCGCGACAGGCAGCGAGGCAGCTAGGCAGGGCAGAGGAGCACACGCAGCAGCTGGTGGCCGTGCGGCGCGGGGGTGTCCCACAAGTGGGTCACACTCACCTGCGTCGCACGGTCGCCATATAAGGCCAAGTGCGCGGGTGGGCGGGGCAGCTGGGAGGCGGGAGCGGGGAGGGATACAGAAGGAAAAAGGTGCGGGGCTAAACGGCGGTGGCGGGAAGCGGGGAGGGATACAGAAGGAAAAAGGGGCGGGGCTAAGCTGGTGATATCATTAAGGGGCATATGTATCAACATCACCATTTGCGATTCTCAAATAGCGATTTTTAAAGAATCGCTATTTGAGAATTGCAAAACGGGATGTATTTAAAAAATTGCAAACTTTTTGCGATTTCTTAAAATTCCTTAATTGCGATTAGCAAATTGCGAAATCGCAATTAAGGAATACCTGCCCATTCATTTCTATGGGCCAGGAGACCCATAGGAATGAATGGGAAGTAATTCTCAAATAGCGAATCGCAATTTGCTAATCGCAATTTGAGAATAATTTCAAAGGTGCAAGGGTGTCACGATGACACCCTGATGCACCCCTGAAATTAGCATGTGTGTGCATATGGCGCACATACATGCCCTAAGGGCATGTATGAGCGCCATGTGGCACTTTGTAAAATTCAAAAAAGTGCTTTTTGAAAGGAAATCGCAAATTACCACCAACTGGAAGTTGGTGGTAATTTGCGATTTCTTAAGGATAATTCTCACAACTTGGGTGCTTTTTACATATCATTTAAGAAATCGCAATTTGCGATTTCTTAAATGCTTACGCAAAATTAAGAAATCGCTAAATTAGCAATTCCTTAATTTCGCGATGGGATTTGCCTCATACATCCCGATTACCGATTTTTTAATCGCAAACGCTGTTATTTTGCGAATTGCAGCATTTGCGATTAAAAAATAGTGTGATACATATGCCCCTATGTCATTCAAGGGCCAATGATCAAAAGGACCTGCCATTCTATTCTCCACTACCTCTTTGTCCAGAGTGTCTCAGTCTAGAGCATTGGTACCATAATCGGAAACCCTCTCCGTAGTCCCAATCCAGCATCATTCTCTATCTGGGTAAAATGATAGCCACCAAAGTAACTTGTCAACTTTAATTAGTGTAAAAGCCCTTGTAACCAGGCTGTGGTCCTCGTTGTCCCTAGCCTTGGCCAATATTTGGGTATTCCTCCACATTTCTAACACTTGTGTCTGTACCCACATGGGTTCCTTGCACAGTAGCCTCTATTGAAATCCTCACATGCCGTATTATTGAAACCTTGTCCGTTTTCCCAAGTTTCCACTCCTCCATGGGTGGGATGTCCAAGAAAGGGCTGATATTGCACCGCTAACCCACTTGCTGTATGTAAAGTTGGTGGGGGCCTTGCAGGGTACATCCATTGTAGCCATAACTCATTGCCCACCTTACCCCAAGACTTATCTGACGTTACCCCCATTCTAGCTCTTAATTCTTCATTATAGCGCAGCCATGCCATGCCTCAAAAATCATTCTGTGCTTTTCAAGTTGTTTCCAGATATTTCAGTATAGACAGTGATCTCTCTTGAGCTTTTTTGCAGTATATGCTTGCGTACATAAGAAAGGCTGATGTCTACTTTTCAATATTAGTAGGGACCCTTGATCTCCTCGCCAGTTCCCAGGTATCTCTCCTTCGACCCTTCTTTAGATTGAACCTTCCTATGTTATAATTTATAGACATCCAAAAATTACTCCCTCCATATTTTCTCTTTTGTTTTATTGCCTAAAAGGACCCGCAGAGTAATGGACACCCCATATAAGGCAATTTTTTCAGCCCTTTTCATTCTTTTGATTTCTACTCATCCTTCTTATCTATTTCTGTATCCCTTGTCTTACTATTTTACCATCCTCAGGGGATTTTCTGTGACTTACTCCAATCTTTTGAGGTGGAACCTCCATTAATCCCACCAACCCCACTCTCATACTCAGCTCCTTGTTGACAGCATTGGTGCCCACCCCTTTTGCAACAACATTATTAGGTTTTCCCTTCCCTTGCATTGCAACATTGCCACCAGCCTGCCTCTCATGTTTGCAACCAGAGTTGAGAGGCTTCTTACTTCTTTGTGTATTCACCTCTTTCCACCTGAGCTCTACGACCACCCTATTCTTATCCTTGCAATGACTCGTCGTGAACCTCTGACTTCTATAACAGATTGCTTCTGTGAGGAAGATTAGTAGCCCCCTTCCCCCGTTTTCACTTTCTCTATTGGTCTTTCACTCAGTTACTCTTGCCATGCTCGTATTTCACCTCTATCCAACTTTTCACCCTCATCTTCTTAATCAAGCTGAGTCTCTTATTCTGCTTTCCAATCTCCTGCACACCACTCACCCCTGGACACTCACCATCACCAACCCCCCATCAAACATTCTCCATTCAACCATGGTCCGTTGTGCTTGCGATGATTTCTCCCACATTGGGTTGGTTGTGCTAACCCTCTCCCTCTCTTCGGTCTGGTGCATGCATGTCGCATTAAACCTGGCCTGTGTCTGGTATTCGTGCCTGGTTTCTTCCACCAGGCCAGAACACCTATGGCTCCCAGGCCACCCCAAATTGAAACAGCTGTGGTCCTGCTCATTAATGTGCATACTGCCTTGTTATATAAACTATGTTTAACCTCCTTAGGAATCCAAACCCCTTGTCCTTCTCCTTCCTCATTCACCTGCCCTGTTCCTTTAAAAAATTGATTTCTTCTCCGAGGCATCCCTCCCTCTTCTGCTCTTGCGACAGATGCCCCAGTGTCCAATACACCTGGAGACAGCTTGCTTTTTTTCCTGTACCAGTGTTAACATGTTCACTGTATGCGTCCGTAATGTCTATGTCATTCTTAGGCTGCCTGATTGCTTTCTCTTTACTTGCTTTCTTTTGTGGGAAATCTCTTTTTACCTTTGGCCTTGGGCCGCACTGGACAACGCCATTTGGTGGTCCCTGAGCTCATGCATGCAACTTGAGGCACCTCCTGCTGCGGGGTTGAAGCTCACCACCTGCAGCCTATGTTGGGCCCAATCTGCTTTTGTGCGTGGCAGCACACATAATCCTCCTCTTGCCTCACCTCTAACTGCTATCTTCCCACAGGCTTTGGTAAGCCGTGCACAACAGTGTGTTGCTGCCCGACAATCCACATCACCAAGCCTAGGTAAGCCTTCATGCTGACTCTCTCTGTCACCCCCCAGAGTGCTCTCTTCTACTTTTGCCTGCAATTTCTTAATCTTCTCCCACAGTGGGGAACAAGTCATAATAGCCTCCCCCATTCCCCCAGAGGCCACCCATTTTGGTCTAGCAAAACACAACCAAGCCTCCTCTAATACGCCAGGCCTAATCAGGTCATCCCTACTCACCTCACATAGGACCCTTAAGGTTACCTTTCTTAATAAGTGCGTGCCCAGGAATTATAAACTCTCTGTCAGCAGGACCACTTCGCAACTAACTGCACTGCCTGCTGTGGAGCTAACTGTCACTAAGAACCCCACCATTATTTAACCAATGACCCAATCCCCTGGGCCTGGTGTACACCATTCACCCGAACAATCCCAGGAGTGTACCCCCTGCCGGAAGCCATCCCGGGAGCCCATTTGTTCTGCAGTAGTGAATGAAGAAGGAAAGCCTACTTCATGTCACAGGAGGCTCTCAGCTACAGTTTGCTTTTTATTTACCAACATTTTAACGTAAGCGCTCTAGGTGTTGGCGGTAGACATCTTCCTATCAATGTGGGCTTTCAAAGAGCAACCCAATGTGCGTCCCACAGTGGACACACCAGCAGTGCGCTAAAGGCAAGTTATCTGTGCCTGTCGCATGTCAAGCAACTGGAACCCCAGTTGGAGCTCCATACAATGGTCCACCAGGATAGCTTACACCTCCCAACAGATTTATCTCCCAGATAAGCTGGGTAAGTGTCCCTCTCCTTTGCATATGATGTCACTAACAGTATCCGACTCCTGATGTCCTTGTGGTTGCACTTTCACTCTCTTAGCTAGACTTACATCTAATCCCTATCATTTAATAACTGCATAGTTAAAGGGTGGCCTATCAACTTGCACTCACTACCGAAACACAGAATTAGAATTTTTTTATTTCATTTCAACCCTCAATCCAGAGACTCTTTTACATAATGAAACTTAGCTGACCAACTCCTCAGTGTCGGATATAGCTACGGGTATTTTTTGAAGGTGGGTGGTTAACTCCGCTCCGTGGATGGAGTTTGCAGAATTTTGCGACTCCGCTGGTTAGTGCAGAGCTCAGCAAAAAAACAAATTTTCCGCAGAGTAGCGGAGTTTACCCCCAATGCCCACCATTAGCATTAATAATACACAAATAAAAGTTAATTAAAAGCATGTTTAAAACTTTAAATTAAGCTCTGTGCTCTGAAAGAAACTACGTACTGCACCGTAAATAAATACGGTCACACCAGAGCATGTGGTCCAGCCACTTATGAGCTGGTTTAATGTATGTCGGGGCAATGGAGGGCTGGAGGGTGTCCTAGCCGGAGCGTGAGGAGGTGCCATTTGTGATCTGTGCAGCTGTGCCAAGTGGCATGGTGGTTACTCCCTGCTATTGGAATGTGCACCTGTCCTGCCGGACAAGGAACCAGCAGGACCAGTAACCGGTTCCCAGAGACAGGGCACAGTTGAGCCAGGCCCGCAGGAGGCCCAAGGGGAGGCGAAAGATGTGGGTTTGAGCAGATACTTCACTGTTCAGGACAGTGTGTTCTCGTGTTGCCACTGCCAGCCCCTTTTGAATTGGTAAGCTTGCTTTTACTGTCCTGCTTTTTTTACTTGGTGATTAGGTGTGGGAGGGAGTATGTTGTGTTGGTGACTTTGTGTTCACGGATACTTAGTGCGGGGGGACCGCAAAGCTTCTGGCGTCCCTCCCCATCCAAGACAGGTACAGTGCTAAGGGGACTGGTGAGTGGTGTGCTGGTACAGGTGCAGTGTTGAGGGGGCTGATAGGCTGGTACAGGTGCGGTGCTAAGAGTGGTAGCGCCTGGAGCAAGCATGGGAGTGAGCGGGAATTGTTGTGTAACTTCCTGGTAAGGAGAGAGTTGGGCGATCTGAAAACCGCGGGCGTGTGTTTGACTAGTCTGTTGTTGGAGAGGGTACTTGGAGCGGTGTTTAGCAAATGCCTTAATTTTCAATAGGACATTATTACACCTAACTACACTCTTAGCACAGTGAGACATCATCTGCACATGCTTCTCTCAGCGTGGTGGCCGTGCGGCGAGCAATAGCATTCTCCGCCCACGCGTGGAACTCTGCAGAATTTGGCAAAGTTTTTATAGTAACTCCTTGGATTTCCACAGAGTGAAAGTCAGCGGCCTCCGCCCAGGCCTAGTATTTTTACAGGTTTCTCTATTTCTCAATGAGAGCACCCTTTTCATGCAAGAGGCCGCATTGCAATAATCTTTTCTACCAATTCACATACTCTTCCTTGAATAGCATAAACTCTATCTGAAGTAGAAGCCTTTATATTTTCATAAACAAGTGTGCTTTATCTGACTCTCCAGATTCCTTATCAGTCGTTCCTCTGAGCCTAATGTCCAAATCTTTAATTTCATAACAGACGCACGTACTCGCACATTTTAAAATATTTTTATCTCAATTTATTTGGTAACTTTAATTTTTGCTAACAACCGGGATGCCACTCATGTTGCGTCTCTGAGTGACAACATGTCAGCAATTAATTTGAGAGAATCAGTGTCTGCCACCGCCTACAAGGCAGGCCACATGTTAGATCTGATTTTTTCCAACCTACCAAAACTTCACTCAGACCAGCCCATCTCTTTGATCTTGTCAGACAACTTTTTAGTCTCTTTCAAGTATAACTTTAAAAATCCCATCTTCACAAAACCCAGTCAGTGCAACTTATCTAGAGCTTGGTCTAAAATCGTTGACACCAAACTTATTCCACCTCTAGCGTCATCACCGCCTATAGTTTTGGTAGCCTAACTGAAGATATTTTAGCTTTCAACACCTGGATATCATCAGTGGTTGACTCCATTGCTGTACTTTAACTTAGTAAGTCTTTTCTTACATAGCCTACTGTCCCTTATACTTTGGAATGCAAACAGATGATTAGTTTTGGCCTGACTCTAAAACTCTATATAAAATTGCAATAAAAAATTATCAGAAACTCATTAATTCTGCCCAAGCCGCTTTTAAGAAGCTGGCTGTCCCTAAGAGCTCATCAAGAGAAATTTTAACAAACATAAGTTCCTGTTCTTTCATAATATAATCACTACTATTTGTAACAAGTTTCCTACACAGACCCCTACAGATGTTTCTTCTTTTTCATTTTCTTGCACACCAATCTCTCATCCTTATAGACTTAGCAAACAATTTTAGTCTAATTACAATGAAATACATTCAATTCGCTTTATCTAATAGTAAATCTGGGTCCCCTTCAGATCCTTACCGCTGCTCTACCTTGAAACTAGGCAAGGGTGCCATCACTCCTTATCTATGACAACTCTTACATTTAGGACCTTAATTCTGCCACTGTTCTAACATCTTGGAAGTTAGTGTATGTGAGACCTTTGCTCAAGAAACCAAGTGCAGACCATCTATAATTATGACATTTCACATCCATTTTGCTCCTACTTCTTACTTCCAAAATATTGGAAAACTCAGTCAATCAGCAAACTCATTACTGGATGACTCCCAGTGCGGTTTTCATCCTATGTACAGCACCCTGTCTGCTCTTCTAGCTATCTCAGAGGAGGCTCAGGTGCATTGGTAGGTCAATAATTCCTCAAATGTTATGTTAACTGTTATGTTAACTGGTCTTCTATAGCGCACAGCTGCCCCAGCAAAGGGGCGTCCCGGCGCTCTGACTGGCAGAAGGAAAGTACATAAAACAGAGAAAAAAAGACAGAGAGAAGAAGCAGCAGGGCAGGGTAAGGAGGTCCTATGCAGTAAATTAAGATCCAGGGGGGAAAAGATAGGTTTTAATAACCTTCCTGAACGTAAGCAAATCATCCAGGGCGCGAATGTGGGCTGGTAATGAGTTCCAAAGCCTAGCTGCCTGATAGCGGAAGGAACGCCCTCCCGCTCTGCAGCGTTTGAACCGTGGAACTACTGCTAGATTTTGACCCAATGACCTCATAGAACGAGAGGGGACATAGGGGGTGAGAAGATGCTCTAAAATCAGGGGAGAGGACAGCTTAAGAATCTTGAAAGAAAGACATAGAGTCTTAAACTCAATCCTTTGCGCCATGGGCAGCCAATGGAGTTTCTGGATAGTTTCCTTCGCAGAGCAGAACCTAGGTAAACCCACCAAGACTCTGGCCGCCGCATTCTGTACGCGCTGCATCCGGATAACTTCCGCCTGATTGGCCCCCAACAGGAGCGAGCTCGCATAGTCAAGCCGCGAGAGAATGGTGGCCTGAATTATCAACTGTCTAGTGGGGGCATCAAAGAATTTCAGGGCTGGCCTAAGCCCACGCAAGACACCAAAGCAAGTAGCAGCCACGTTTTTAGTGTGTCCACAGAAACTAAGGGCGGGATCTAACCAGACACCCAAATTTTTAACTTCGGGTACCGGAATGGGGGCTGAACCCAGCTCTGGGGGCCACCACTGATTACCCCAGAGGTTGCTCTGCTTACCAACAATAAGGACCTCCGTTTTCTTGGCATTGAGTTGTAAGCAGTTAGCCGTCATCCAGCCAGCCACTGCTGTCAGACCCTCCCTGAACCTAGGGGCCTCAGAGTCGGAGTCCCCATTAAGTGCAACCGCCAGCTGCGTGTCGTCAGCATAGGAAACCATAGTCAGGCCCCACTGCTTGGCGACTGCAGCCAGCGGCTGCACATACAGATTGAACAACGTGGGGCTAAGTGCCGACCCCTATGGCACTCCCTGCTCGATGGAATAGGGTTTAGACTCAAAAGGAGGTGTAGCGACCCGAAATGAGCGACCGGCTAAAAATGACCGAAACCATTCAAGTGCCAAGTCATAGACACCTGCTTCACCCAGTCGCTGCAATAATATCGCGTGTGAGACTGTGTCAAACGCGGCATTAAGGTCGAGTAACACCAGTGCCGCAGTTTGACCGGAATCGAGCACGGAGCGCAGATGTTCCGTCATCGCAAGGAGAGCAGTCTCCGTGCTGTGACCTGCCTGAAAACCATTCTGGGAGGAATCCAGGATATTAGCAGTCTGAAGGTGTTGAGTCAAGATTCCATTGGCATGAGCCTCCGCAACCTTGGCGGCCCATGGAAGAAGAGAAATCGGGCGATAATTCTCCAATTTAAGGGGGTCCGAGGCGGGTTTCTTCAAGATAGGAGTGAATCAGAATCAGAATCAGAATAAGCTTTATTCGGTAAGATAATTTGCAAACCATAAAAGCGTATACAATTTAACATGTAAACATTTATATAAGAACACAGGAGTTGAAAAAGAAAGTGTGGTTTAAAAATGGCCAGTGCAATCAATACAGTACAAGTCTGTGCAAAATCGCAATCTTAAAAAGGAAAGTTGATCCAATTGTTATCATTTTCATAGGATAGTCATAAATTAGTCGCCCACGTTTAGACAATTATGCATTTCTTCTGTACAAAAACTCATGTAGATTAAAAAGTCTTCAATACAGCCAGTTCAAAAAATATATGTGCAAAATCGCAATCATGGGATAAAATTTAGTCAGATTGTTATCGTTTTTCTTTACATGGTCATAGGTTATAAAGTTTTGTTTTTGCTCTGAAAGACGGAAAAAACAGGCCCCCGTTAGCAGAATTAGGACGCGTTGGGGGGAAATCCCAAATCATCGTAGGATACATTATGTTTTAGTAATATCCGTCTCAGGGTCATTTAGATTATATTGTAATTTTTGTGATAGAATTTAAATATGAGATAAAAAGAACCATATAACATTTGCTTGTTTGCTACAACATATCTTTTGGATTTAATTTCCGAATTACAGGATAGATTATCATAGAGTAGTATACAATATATTATTTAATTCTAATACTCTGTGATCCTGATACTAATTCGCAGACAAAGCGTTGAATATTCATACATGAGTTTTCAGTATATAACATTAAAAAGACACCCTATCGTTGGTTGTCAGTGTGGTCTAAATCCAGATTGTTCCAACATTTAATAAGGTTCTTTAAAAAGGTATAACATTTAAGGTTATGCATTCGTTATCAAGACATTGGAGGGCCATAAAAGCGGGGCAGCATTGTCGAATGCCCCATATTTTTAAAATTGGGACTATCCATTTTTTTCTCAGATCACTATAAAATTTACAGAACAGGATGACATGAATTGTTGATTGTTGGTATAAGTCATCACAAGGGCAGGTAGATAGATTCTTGGACCAATCGTTAACCGATGGAAAGGTGACCAATCTATGAAAAATGTTCGACCTAAATCGTGTAAGGACGAATCTATTGTAGCCCTTTATGGTGTTTTGTAGGTACGGTTGCATACCAAAGGAGGAAATTAGCATGAGATTAGAGAGGACAGTGGGTTTTGTCGCTTCAGTCGCAAATCTCAGCCCCTCCATATGGTGCAAGCATAATTTCTTGAAATCTTTACCTGAAACACCTAGGATTGAGGACGGGTTAAAAAAATATTCGGGCTTTCCTATGTCTATCATAAAGTCCCTTATCTATCTGATCCATTCTATATCAAGTGAGTGATCCAGCTTCAGTGCGTCCTGGAGCACCGCCTGGTTAAGTTTGTTGCTTTGTGACTTCCAGATACGATGCCATAGGATCACTGGTTGGATTTTTCTAATCTCCATTATGTAAGGGACTCCTAACTCGGCGTGGCACACATATGTAGAAGTGGAATTTGGCACCGCTAGTAAGTATCTAAGAAATGGATTTTCCACTTTCTGTATCTCAGAGACATTGAGATGGCCCCATAACCCTGCCCCGTACATTGCTACGCTCGTGCACTTTGCGTTATAGATCTTTATTAGTTCTGGGGGTGTTCTTTTACCCAGTTTTTGCGAGAAATTGACAAGGGCCGAAGTTGCTCTCATAAACAGGAGTTTTCTCGAGTTGATTGCTTGGCCCCATGTGCCCTTATCGTCTATTAATATTCCCAAATACGGGTAGGTGGAAGTATTAGCCAGTTTGCTCCCATTTAGGAATAGGTCCTTTCCTTTCTTGCTGCCTTTCCCGCAGTTCATCACGTATGTTTTTGTGACGTTTATCTTTAAATCTGTATCTCGCATGAAGGTATTATAGGAATCTAGTGCGCGCTGCAGGGCTAATGGGGTCCTTGCCAGAATCACGGCATCGTCCGCATAGAGCAATGCCGGTATGCGTCTGTTTGCCGAGTTCATATGCACTTGGGGTACATCCTGGCTTCCTTCCAATAGTGCCATTTCCAGGCCATTTGTCTATAATGTGAAGAGAAACGGGGCCAGGACGCACCCCTGTCTTACCCCTCTATTCACCTGAAATGACGAGGTGCATTCACCTGTGGGGCCGAATCGGACACATGCTGTAGCATTACTGTATAGGGCTTTTAGGAAGTTGATTAGAGATACGTCTAACTCCAATTCATTCAGTATGTTCCATAGTTTCTTGTGTGAAACACAATCGAAGGCCGCGGAGAGGTCTACAAATGCCATGTGTAGTTTCCCTCTCCGCGCCTTCGTGTATTTACCCATCAAAATAGCCAGGTTAAATCACTGGTCTATTGTACTTAGGCCTTCCCGAAAGCCGAACCGGAGGTCTGATAATACGTTCTTTTCTTTCGCCCAAATTTGTAATCGCGACAGGAGTATCCTTCCTGCCACTTTCCCCAATGAGTCTAATAGAGAGATTGGTCTGTAGCAGGAAGGATCCTGTCTGTTGCCTTTTTTATAAATAGGGACCATGATGGACTCGGTCCAGCTTTTAATTAGGCCTAGCGAAGAAGTTGCATTAAGAACGCGAGTTAATAGTGGAGCCCATAGGTCTATGTTATGCTTGTAAATATCGACGGGGATAGGATAGGAGTGACATAGGCTTGTTTCCACTTAGTTGGTACTATCCCTGAAGACAGCGAAAGATTGATGAGTTGACGCACAGGGGGGAAACATAAAGCAGCCGATTCTATGAGCTGCGCGGGTCTAAGTGGGTCGGCAGGGGACCCGGATTTAACTTTAGCCGCCAGCCTCTCGAACTCTATCTCTGAGATTCCAGGAAGTGTGGATAAAGCCACATTAGTAGTAGAATTAGGCCTCAGGTCCTCACACTGAGGGATGATACAAGGAAAAGAGCGATAGATAATGTGCACCTTTTCCAGAAAAAAGGTGGCAAGCTCATCACAATGGTACACTGAACATATCTCAGCTGCTGAGGCTCTTTTAGCGGTCAGATCTTTAAGGACTTTAAAAATCAACTTTGCAGGATTGGGGCTGCGTTTGAACTCCTGGGAATAGTAGGCCGCACAAGCTCTACATATGGCTCTATGGTAGATTTTAGTCTTAGCAAGGTACAGTGTTTTTTTCTCGACATCATAGGTTTTACGCCAGTCTCTTTCCGCTTGTTTACATGATTTTTTTAAGAGCAATAAGGCACTATCATACCATGGACTGGGTTCAAAAGACCGACTTTTACTTCACGTAGCAGGGATCAGAGAGTCAAGTGCCCGGGAGACCCAATCACAGAAGAGATCATAGCCAGATTCGACGTCGTTAAAAGGGCCCAGCGGATATTCGCTAAGTACCCAATGAAAATCCTCAAGCTTAAGTTTCTTCCAAGGACGTTTAAAAACAGATCTGTCTAAGTTTTTAGAAGGGGGGTTTCTGATCACAAGGTTCAGTTCCATTAAAAAATGGTCTGACCAAGCTACCGGAGTCGGCGGCAAAACGTTAGCCACTGACAGGTTAGTAAATATGGGGTCCAGGATGTGTCCACCCACATGCGTGGGGTGGGTGACCACCTGACTTAACTGCAACGCCTCTAAATCTGCAAGAGTACTACTGATAACCGGGGTGTGGCAAAGGTCAAAGTGGAGGTTGAGATCACCAAGGACAGTAAAACTGCTCATATCAGTTTGGAATAGAAGAACCTGCCTTCAGAGGGATAGCTTCCTGTAGGTATAGTGTGCACAGAGTCCAGGGGAACCCCAAAGGTAGGCAGAGGTAAACATAGATATCACCTTACTCTCTATTAGTGGTAGTGTGGGTGAACAGTAAGGCTTTATCAGAGGGTAGTGTTAAACATTTGTTGTACACACTCAAGGAGCAAATTATGTCACACACTCAAAGACTGAACTCAGACAAATTTGATTTTTATAAAAATATTGTTTAGTTATTTTATTTCTAGAACCAAGCCAAGCCTTGTGCAGGTAAGTGAAACAAATACTTTGCAAAATCTTATGCAGTGGTTTACAAATTAATGCAGGTTCAAATGCAGTAAATGAAATTACAGGTAAAGTCGGTATTTCAAAATTACTTTTCAGTTACTTTACAGATTACTTTGTACTGTACTTTTTAGATTATTTTTTAAGTTACTTTTTCTACTATGTGTGATATGCCTAGATATCACACTGGGACACATCCCATAGAAAAAGGTAAGTAAGTCAGTTTTGTACATATACAGTTTTTCAATGTTGCATACAAACCAACTCCACAATTTACAAGGAAAAACAGTCAATGTATTCCTGTGGAGGAAAATATAGTTATCAGTTTGCAGGTAAGTACACGTTTGAGGGAGTTGGTATTCTGGGGTTAGAACCAGGGTTCCCCCAGGGTCAAGGATGCACTCTTGAAAGACCCTCAAAGGCACTAGTGCGGCCGGGTGCAGAGTGCTGAGGCCCAATGTTATCCAATAGGGGATAGAGGGCCTCCTTTTGGTGGCTGCTCATGAGCAGGACACAAGGTTGTGGGAGCAAAGCTCCTGGTGGTAGGCTCAGGGCAAAGGAGGATCCGAGTTAGCACCCAAAGTAAACCCACAGTGGCGCCTGAGTGCAAGGTGCTGGTTTGGTTTAGGGTGCCCTGTTGGTTTCAATGGGGTTTCTCTGCTTGCAACAAAGACTGCAGGCTCGGGGACGAAGATCTTCTGGAGGTGACCACCAGTTGGAGAGGTAAGTTGGGATGAGAAGACTGGGGATGCTGGGACACCGTCGGTTGGGCCACCCAAGGCCGTGGGATGTCGCTTGCAGGGGTGTCTTTAGGTGCTGGGTTTTCTTACCAGTCACCGGTCGCGGTCATGGGGGTCCTCCAGAAAGAGACTGCAGGCGTTGTTTGGAGACTCGAGGTAGGTCAGAGATCACCAGAACTCAGACCAGGTTCCCCGGGGAGATCTCCTCATGGTGTTGTGCTACTCGAACTAGGGGCGTAGGCATCAGGTACAGAGTGGTGCAGTCTCATGGTTTTGGCTGGGGCCAGAGTCTGTTGGTGAGCAAATCCGGTGCTCACGGTAGACAAAGTCTTGGGTTTGGAAGGCAGGCGGGTTCTTGAGGCTGCTGGCGGCAGGACACACCGAGATTTTGCGGGAGCAGGCGCGAAATGGTGACAGGCTGGTGTGGCTGTGGCGAAGTCAGTAGGCGTCCTCTTCTTCTTAGCTGTAGCACAGCTTCTTCAGTCCTTCTTCTTCTCTTCTTGTTGTCGATCTTGTCTGAAAAGGCAAGGTTCATGGTTGCCCCTAAATACTAGATTTAGGGGTGTTAGAGGTATGTAGAGTTTGGGAACAAGGGGTCCCTTCCTTGGGGTGGGTACATCCCCTATTATGCCACGCTCCAGTGGGAGGGGGGCATATGCCTCAATCTGGTTGGCTGGGTCCCCCAATCTGCAGGATGGCGGGGACTGAGAGTTATGCTTCACCTCGCCTCCCCCAACTGAAGGGTGGTGTTGGCAAAGGTAGGCACACCGCCCTTCCGCACTTATTTTTCCCGCCGATTCTCCTGCCCAAAGTGGGGGTCAGAACCGGTGAAGGCCAGTTGCTGGTAGCAGCAAAGGCCTGGGGTAGCTCACAAAGGTGGCAAGCCTTTGAAGCTTCCCCTTCGTGGACCCTGCCCATCCTGGGGAGGTGGCTTGGCACCTCGTCCCAGGATGTGCATTGTTCCAGAGCCCCGAGAGAGTCAGGGTCTCGACCCAGGAGTCCAGAAACATGTCTGGTGGTGGCAGCTGGCGAGCAGTCACTCAGCCTGGACACTAGTGTTAGGTCATTTTTCAGGGGCATCTCTAAGATGCCCTCTGAGTGCATTTTTCATTAAATCCCACATTGGCATCAGTGTGGGTTTAATGTGCTGAGAGGTTTGATACCAAACTTCCCAGTTTTCAGTAAAGCCATAATGGTGCTATGGAGTTTGTAATGACAAACTCCCAGCACCATATACTCTTAATGGCATTACTGCACTTACAATGTCTAAGAATTGACTTAGACACTGTAGGGGTACAGGTCTCATGCACCTGTACCCTCACCACTGGTTTAGTGCACCCAGCTAGAGGTGGTGACTGACCTATGCCAGGGCAGTGGGTTGTAGGCATGGCACACAGTGATGTGTGCCATGTCGACTCTTCACTTTGTTCTACACCAAAACACGCAGCCTGCATAGGCAGTTTGAGTGTGTAAAGGTACAGAGCCTCTAGGGGTGGCACAAAAAGTGCTACAGCCCTTAGAAGTCTTCCCTGGCCACAGTGCCCTTGGAACCTGTGGTACCATTTACAAGGGACTGACATGTGGCCAAAGAGTGCCAATTGGGTTTTGTTTTCATGCAGTTTTAGGGAAATAAAATAGGCCATGGGTACCTGATTGGCAGGGCACACTCAGCCAACATACATCCGCAGAAAGTTGGGGCAACCATGCAAAAAGAGGGCACTTTTTACACTTCCTTTCTTTCAAACCATATTCAGATTTTTAGGGAACAGATAGGTGTTGGGTTTTCAAGATGTCTTTGTCCCTTCTACTAAGAGATTTTCAAAACATCTCAAGAAAAAGTCAGGACATACCTAACAGTGTTTGCAGCTGGGATGCAACAAAGCTACCTGAACTTAAAAGGTGTGAAGACTGAAATAGGCTTATTCAGGGCACAGAGTTCCATCTGGTCATATGCCTGCCCTATTCAAGAAGAGTCCAGATATGTTCAGGGCTTCATCAGTGCTGACAATAATACAGAATCACTCGGTTCTGCTAGTGCTAGCCCACTGACCAGCTCCTTCTTTAAGTGATCAATTCTTTGGGGTTGCTCATTTTTTCATCTGGATGAAAAACAGGGGAATGCCCTCTCTCATGCATTACTTCAGCCCCCTCGGGATCTTATTAAAAAAACAGTCAAAAACATGACTTTTCCAGATTTATTAATTCTGCCTATTATCACTGTAGCCAGATTCTACGGCACCTCGATGACCCATCTTAGCAGTTGCTGCACTTTTAATAAATTTACACTCATTCATTGATTGGACAAACCACCACTATGGAGACTAACAAATTTAATGGACCAAAAATGCGCCACATACTGTCTCCATGTTGAAAACATTTCTACTTCCACATGTATTCCTTAGAACCAAATGACTCTCAAAATTTGATTTACTCTATCTTCAGGAAATTGGGAGTATCAGCTGAAGAGGGTGAGAGGCCACCTCAAATAACAATCACAATCCTTGACAGTGTTAAACACAAGAAGTCATTAGGTAAACCTGTGCATGACCCTCTGGTAGCTTGGCACATTAGCAGTCAGGATTAACTTGGAAGCAATATGTGGGGGTGCCAGAGGGCTGGTGCGCAAGATGGTCTCACTGCCATGAGGCTCCTACATTCGGGGGGAAAAATCCAAAATTATCCTGCCCCATTAAGCAGCAAGCTACCATTTGCAAACAAGCTAGTGTTGTGGGGAATTGCCACATACTCTTGCTGACTGTAGAGAGTGCAGAGTCGGCTTAGCAGCCCTCGTATAGCTCAGTGGACTGCAAGGTGGTAATTGCGGCCTGCTTATGACCCAGTGAATCAAGCACACCTGTTGGGCACTGGTGAGTGGCTGCGGGGGAGACAGCCCTTGCCCTTTGCCTTGGTGGGTGCTATTGGGCGAGACCCCCATGCCTGGCTTGTTCTGGTCATAGCAGTGGGCGGACGTGAAAGGAGAGCCATGCTTGGTGACAGCCACTGCCACAGCCTGGTTGCGGCCTACTGCTCCTGATGGCACTGCTGCTGCGCCTTGGGGCATACTGAGGCCTGGCGGCTGCTGATAAACTGGTGCTGCAATCAGATGCAGTGCGCTGGAAATTGCCTGCATGCACCAGAAAGAGGTAAGAAACCTCGCTGCCTGCGGCTGCATGGTGATACACTGGCACATTAAACTACTAGAGCTCATGGGATGAGTGGACGATTGGCACATTTACTGTAACGCTGGATTATGAAATTATCCAGACACTTTGGTGGTTAACGTGCTCATAGGAGCCGGGACCTGGGGACCCCTCTCCGAATACTGTTTGCGTATGCGGCCACTAATGCCTGATAGAATCTATGAAAACTATGGAATAACTCGGGCCCGCGCATTTGACTTTCGTGATGTGCGGTGAATGAGCTTTGATGGCACATGGAAAGAGTTTGGCAACTTATAGTTAAGCGACAGTGCCATTATTGTCAGGAGAAGTAGTTGGGGGCCCACCTACAGCATAACAACAATTATAGTGCCAGAAGCTACATTCCCAGACGACATACAGGAATGACTGTGACCTCCCATATTCACCTACAGATAAATTAATTGCTCACTGGGGAGGAGTAGCGAACTGTGGCATATCCTGTTGGTGGATTTTACACTCTGTTAGGCCCATAGGTGCTCCACCCATATTGCTCCAGGCTGTGTGGAGCTAAGAGTGCTTTAGGCTCTCCTGGATGCTACATGTTGTCACTAGTTTATCTGGATTGACTGTTCTTGTTGGGGGCTGAAATGCCAGAAACCGGTCCTAGGAAGCTTGTTTCCGGTCCAGGGAAGGCATGGCTTGGCAGTTCGGGCTGGACTGTTCCCATGAGGCACAGGGTCAGACTGATTTGCATATGGCCATGTCTGAACTGGGGTGGCAGAGTGGGCTAAAGAACGGTGATGGATCAAACCCAGATCTGTTGACTGGGTGTGAGTGTTTGATTGGTACTGATGCTCCATCCATCACCACCCCCTTTTGTACCGCTTTGTTCACCATAAGTTGGCAGGGTATGCTTAGACGTGAGTCCCTTGCTCACTTTGCCACTGGATTCAAGCAAGCCTGGCTGAAGACGGCTGAAATGCCAGAAACCGGTCCTAGGAAGCTTGTTTCCGGTCCAGGGAAGGCATGGCCTGGCAGTTCGGGCTGGACTGTTCCCATGAGGCACAGGGTCAGACTGATTTGCATATGGCCATGTCTGAACTGGGGTGGCAGAGTGGGCTAAAGAACGGTGATGGATCAAACCCAGATCTGTTGACTGGGTGTGAGTGTTTGATTGGTTCTGATGCTCCATCCATCACCACCCCCTTTTGTACCGCTTTGTTCGCCATAAGTTGGCAGGGTATGCTCAGACGTGAGTCCCTTGCTCACTTTGCCACTGGATTCAAGCAAGCCTGGCTGAAGACGGCTGAAATGCCAGAAACCGGTCCTAGGAAGCTTGTTTCCGGTCCAGGGAAGGCATGGCTTGGCAGTTCGGGCTGGACTGTTCCCATGAGGCACAGGGTCAGACTGATTTGCATATGGCCATGTCTGAACTGGGGTGGCAGAGTGGGCTAAAGAACGGAGATGGATCAAACCCAGATCTGTTGACTGGGTGTGAGTGTTTGATTGGTTCTGATGCTCCATCCATCACCACCCCCTTTTGTACCGCTTAGGGCCTGAGACAGGGCTTGATTTATGTGGTGTGCTGGGCCTCAACACTCGGGTACATATAGCTTTGGGGGGACTCGCTCCTGAACTTAGGCGTGCTGTATGCCACCAGCATCTCCTTTATCAAGCACTGAGAGATGGTGACCCAGGCGCTGGGGGACAACACGAACACACCACTTCTTCCATTACACCAGCCGCTTTGATGCGAGACAACATACTGATCAAGCCACTTTATTTCAAAATTACTACTAGCTCTCCCTCTGACGCGAATATGGGAAAAACAAGTGACCAAATTAGCAGACCAAATTACTGTTCGAAGGTCGTAGGTCCACACGTACCCCCTATACCTGCTAGGCCCAGACTGGTGTCGATGATATGCAAGTCGAAGACCCCAATGACGCAGTGGACATGAAAACGCTGCTTATGGCAATGCAACAAAGTCTCATGTCCATTGAGGCCAAAATGGATACCAAGTGCACAAGAATGGACTCTAGTACCCATAAGCTGGAAAAGCAGGATGGACGCCTAACAGAAGCAGAATTAAGAATCTCTACCATTGAAGATAATGTCTCTAGTCGTAGTGAACAGCTACGTAACATGGAGAAGGTTCTTAAGTTTATATCTGCAAAAATGGAGTATTATATAGAACGTTTGCTTACTGCACTGTTTGGGACAAAGGTCTTCCCAAAAATGTTGATCACAGAACAAGCTCATTGGGTGCTGATGTCGCACCCTCCACACGGGGCTCCCGCACAACCTATCCTCAATAGACTATTGAGACAGAGACACTGTCCTTCATCTAACCAGAGTAAAGTGGAATCTACAGTTCAAGGGCAATACTGTACCTATATACCTAGACTTTACTGTAGAGGTGCAAGAAGCGCGTAGTAAATTTGCATCCATCAAGCAGAAACTGGGCATGGCTGAAATGCCTTATGCTATGCTCTATCCTGAGTGCCTACAGATATCCTACAAAGGAAAAGTTCACATTTTCAATTTCCAACAACAGGTGGGAGACTTTCTCCATTTAAACTTTATTTGTACTTCTGTGCCAAAACCGTCATCCGCCATGCCTAGAGCATCATCGCCAATGTCGGAGACAGACTGACTGAGAGATTGGATGACACTAGCCCTCCATCATTTTACATTGCAAGTACTACTGATAAAAACAAGTATACACTGTAGATTCATGCTCAACTTCACTGCCTAACTATATACTACTGCTATTTCTCAATGAGTCCTCCCAAAGACATGCTCATACCATTGAACTGTTGCTCTCTAGTGTATAAACTCATGATGAGGCACATGTGATGCACAATCCCTCACCTCTGGGCACCCTCGTTTATTCGAGGCTCTTTGGATAACTCCCTACACAATACCCCAAAGCTACTCTGAACTTGGTAACTTTGACTGTCTGCTTTCATTTATGCTCACTGCTATTCTTTGTTCTGTTGTTCTTTTCTCTAACTCTGATCTTTCCCCTTTTTCTCTCTCACCCTCACTCTCTGGCCTCTCTCTGGTCTCTCCTTTTACTCTTCACAACTTCTCCTCATTTTCTCTCTTTATTTGTCCTTTACCATCTCTATCACTGATCTTTCATATAGCATAGGTGATGTATTCCCAGTGCTACTACGGTTGTTCCGCTGTTAGAGTTTTGTTTTTGGGAGGAATGCATATACCTAATGGGATTGGGCCATCAGAGTGGGAGGGGGGATGGGGTAATGTTGCAATTGTTACTATGTGCACATAATAATCTACAGATGATGACACACCACTCATGTTATGCAGAATTGGAGTTACACTCATGTCTGGTCCCACATATGATTTCTCACAAACCTTGGAATGACTACTACTACCACAGGTAAGGCCACCCATATGCTCATTAAATAGGGCTGCTTATCCTGGAATGTCAGGGGATTGGGAGACCAGCATTAAAGGAGATACATAATTGCCTTTCTACAGAGATCTAAAGTTCATATTGCCTTATAGTAGGAATCTCACCTAACAGAGTCAACAAATATCACATTTCCGGCCCACTGGGAGGCTCACAGATACTTTGCTACCTTCTCTTCTTATGCGCGGGCATCTGTCATCCTCATCCATAAGGGCATACCTTACATGCCTCTGAGCACCATCAATGATGGTCAGGGGCAGTATACATTGGTTTGGGGTCAGCTGGCCTCGACATGGATCACAATAGTGAACTGCTATGACCCCAACACAGATGAACCGATATTCTTTGACAGACTCTGGGGGCGGGTTATAGACATTGGATCCCCGCATGTTTTTTGGGGAGATGACTTAAATATTACACTGGACAGGATCATGGATAGATTGCACACCCCGTCCATATACTATAGTCCCAAACATCTTGTCTCTATCTTATATCACTCTGCACAACAGGAAGCTCCAAATACGGAGACGCTTGGATGTACCCAATGGGAACTAGATCTAGGTGTTTATATTACGGACAAACAGTGGCAATACCATTGTACACAGACAAGACGGATTGCTCCTAGCAGCAGATTACACATAATACATTATACGTTTTTGAATGGAGTCTATTACACGTCTGTGAGATTACACTGTTTTCACCTACGCAGGGATGATCACTGTACATGATGCGGGCGGCAGGAGCTGATTTTCTCCATCCAGCCTGGTCTTGTGCCCCTATTCAAGCATACTGGGAGGAGATAAACACAGCTCTTTCTATTATGAGAGGAATAAACATCCCCCTTGCCCCATTCACAGCATTCCTGGGTTACGTTACAGGGGTAGAGCAGAGTGACCGAAGGTATGTGACACTAAGTTTTTTCTTAACTAAATGACGATTTGTCTGCAGATGGGTGGGGAAAGGCACATAAATTTAAAGACTGGCTAAATGACCTAATCTACTATCAGGACCAAATGACCACATATGCGGAGTTTTTGCCCCCGAG
The DNA here is from genome assembly GCF_964204655.1 of Triturus cristatus. Lineage (NCBI taxonomy): Eukaryota > Metazoa > Chordata > Amphibia > Caudata > Salamandridae > Triturus > Triturus cristatus. The sequence continues at coordinate 724,356,872 of NC_140591.1, forward strand.
CTCTCGTCCCAGGGACATACGGCCCCATTGAAAAATGCGAGATAATGCAGATGAGGTTAAGCCCACTCTGTTCCCACGCCCTGTGCTGCCTAGCTGGTATATCCATCAGTATCACTTATGCTAAATTCACATATGCTTTCACATGACTGCCTGAGGGTCATTCACCTGTGAGCTCAATCAATCAATCAAGAGACGTGCAAAGCACAATTACTCACCTGCAAGGGTCTCAAGGTTCTGCGGATGGCTGACGATTGTGCGCACCCTTTGTAATTTAATGAGTACAGTGTCATGTGGGATGGGACACATGTGCTTACACATCCTCATATTTTCATGAACTTTATTAAATATGATTCCAAATTATCACCTACTGTATAATTGACCTATCCTGTTTTAGGTTTAAACCTGTAATAACTGATAAAACCCCACAAAAAGGAAAATTGCCCTCACCAGTGTAAACACATATAAACACTGAAAAAACACCTTCACAACCACAAACTAAATGGCATTCAAAGAAAGGAAAATGTGAGTGTAAGAATAATTTTTATTTCTTCCTGAAGGGGCCAATACAATGTATCTTCGTTATACAAGGCAGCAGCAAGAAAGACTGGGCTAACATTATTCTGCTTGACTTTTGTTGTTAGGAATGCCACTAAAATATTGTTTCTTCTTCCTTTTGCTTTTTTCAGTTTTTAGGTCTTTGATCTACAGATGGAGGGTTAAGAAGTATGTTTAAGGTCTATTTAATATTTTTATAAACTGTAGAGAATCAGGAAATATCAAAATCAAATTTGATATTTTGTCTATGATTGATTCTTTCACTGAGAGGTAAAATGGCTGGTTTCATAAGAATCTTTCCCAATATGTACCATCACATTTACCCACAGAGAGAGAATGGGTGAAACCCTTTGATACATCGGCCCCCTTTTCTAGTGAGTCAGTATTGATAGTAGGTGAATTGCCAAATACCCCAGGAAAAGAGTACTTTCACCAAGCATCTGAGATAGTGATGAAAACATGACACTAGAAGTTTGGAACAGATGGAATGCAGTGTCACTTGAACTGCTGCTGCAGAAAGTTCTTACCACGTTCAACAAAGATTGGCGTGATATTGTTTGTATTTGCAGTAATTCAGCTACTATATGTAAAAGTTGTGTGATGGCCTGTCAAAATCAATACCTGAACTGAAGTGCTTTCCTGTAAGAGGTCATTGCTACTTGCTAGATGGTATGTTGAAAGCATCTTTACAATCTTCAGAGTGAATGAAGAATGCCATTGACTATGTAGTTCATTCTGGTGCACTGTTCGTGATGCGCGGGAACTAAAACGTAATGATTTTTCATTTTGTGCTTTGTGTGGCATCAAAGAGTCATCCCAACTGTGACATTTGGCCGGTGGTTCTCAGTGCTGAAGGCTGTGAATGCTATATTATCCATGAGGCGACCGTTTACAGAATTTGTGTTTATTGATGATACCAATGGCAAGAAATCTAAGGATCTTTGGTCGCATATTGATAGTGATGTGAAAAAAAGTACACCGTAAAGGGGAATTTTCTCCGTACTTTGAAAAGTACTGCTTCATTTTTGACCACTTCAATAACAGGGCTTATGTGCCCAGTTCAATGCATATGTTGCAGAACTTGTTCCAGAGAATCGCAATCTTCAGGTGCACCAGTATAGGCATGGAAAGCTATGTCAATGGCCAGAGTCAGCAAATTGTGTACATACTGTTTTCGTGTTGCTCATCTCAAGTTCCAATGTTGAGAGGGTCTTTTCACAGATAAACATTTACTTTGGAAGGAAAGAGCAAGTGCGCATGACCAGACTCACTAAAGAAGTCTTGTATAGTGTACTACAATAAGTTTGATTAGCAAAAATGTATTTAGACATCATATACCCTGTACGTACACGGTCTATGCACATGAACTATCAGTGCAGAAAGCAAGCAATATTAAAAGCAAAACATTCCATAAACACTGGAAAAACACTGTTTCTGTTGTTTTTAATGGAGTGAACATGTGTAACCGCTAATAACCACTTTTTTTAAGGTATTGAAAACACTGGAAATTTTTTTTGAAATTTTCCAAAAATAGAAACTGAAAACAGCAAAGCCTATGTATAATGATGCAAACCAGCTGTGAGTATGATGACCAGATCTATTTGACAACAAGTCACTGCACAGTTAGATATAACTACCTTTGTTTCTTTTTATTGTCACATGTAGGGGGGAAATATTTGAAAACTTAAAAGAAATTTATCAAAAAAGAAAACTTAGAGGCAAAGTGTAAAGTATTTATGCAGTACCCAAACCTGATAAAGTGAAATCACAAGAGAAAACCCAAACCAATTTAGAAAAATAGAGATGGCTTTAAAAAATAAACTGACATCCAAAATGACAAACATCTAATCAGTTGAAACAGAGTTATAGAATTTGTTAAGTTTAGGGTAAAAAAAAGCAACAAAAGGCATGAAGCACAAACTGTGGGTATCTGGTCACGATGCATGGGGTCAAAGTCAAATGTTCAGGCCAAAAGCGATGGAGTTCTTGGCTGTGAGGACTGTGTGGTGAGGCTCTTCCGTGCTCTGCATCAGTCTGCGTTGGATTCGGAGAGGCTTTCACACGGGAGTTACGTGGCATGGCTATGTGTCGATCTGCATTGGATACAGAGAGGCTTCTAGTCAGGAGGAGCTGCGAGGATCCGCGGCTCTGTGGCACCCTGGGTTCTGCTGCTTCAAATTTGGTGAACCCTCAGTTAGGCAGAGAGAACTGCACTCCAACTCCTGCCAAGGTTCAAGGATCTAGAGGACAGCACATAGGGGTCAGAACTGACTCCTAAAGAGGCTAGCAAAGGAGACCAGGTCAGGTCCAGTTGGGTGTGGGCAGTTGCAGGAAAAGGGGTATCTGGAAGCTTGTTGTGTCCCTGTAACTCAAATAGGAGTTCAACCAACTGACCCTTGGAGTCATGTCTTTGGTCCTGACTTCAAGGCAAGCAGGTCCAGTCTTCTTTCATGTTTTAGACAGCAGAGCAGTCTTCTTCAGATCTCCAGAGGTCAAGGAGCTTTCTGATTTCAGATTCAGACAATGGCACTTTAATGCCCAATGCCAGCCTGTGGGTGGAGTACTCCCCTTTGTCCAACATGAAAACTGGTTCTGGTCAGTCCCTCCTTTTGGGTTAGCCTCCAGTCTGGCTATTGAAACAAAGACAGGGTCAGGCCTGGTGTCAGGTTCTTCTGTCTGGGCCAGAGCAGGCCCTTTGAAGTGTAATTAGGGCAGGGGCACAACTCCTTTCCCAGCCATCCTGCCATGAATACCTTTGCCTGTCCTCACCCAGGTCTTTTGTTTACTGCCTAGGAGCAATACACACCACACACAGTAAAGCCATTAACCATCAGGTGACCCTGGACACTAGCAGAAAAGCACATTTGACCTAAGCAGAAAAATACTAACTTTCTAAAAGTGCCATTTTCAAAATAGTAATTTAACATTTGACTTTACCATTACAATGTATTTTAAATTTCTCGTACAATGAGTGCTCAAATAATTACAGTGCAATCAAGTACGCTGCATATGGGGACTCTAGCAGGTTCATATTGCAACGCTGGTACAGATGGTTCTTAGTAAATTAGCTCTTCAAATCCTTTCCGCTAGACATCTAGGTGTGAACAAGACCCAATACTAGCTGGAAAGCCATTTCCAGAGACCCCAGAAAGGGATTTAGAGTCAATGTGTTGTAACTCTCGCCCTTGACCTGCCATATGAGTGGCAAGTCTTGAAGACAGTGTAAGCTACCCCTAATCCTGCCACCAGTAGTGTGGACACCTTTTGAAGTGGAATGCATGGATAATGTCAGACCGCTGGACCTTAAGACTCGCTGTGGGAAATTTTTCATTTGGTAGACATGCATTGTACTACCAGTTACCTTGAGGATGTGCCTTTGAGGATGGTCACTGTACTGTAGTGTGACAAGTTCTCCTGAGTCCTTATTTGGGCGGGGTTCACCAAAAAAATAATTTTTAGACAATGGTCAACTAAGGGGAAGATTTGCTAAGCTTCTAAGTTGTTCAACCATGTACAGTGTTCTAAGTACTTTTTAAAATTCAGCTCAGTATAGGATTTGCATGCTTTTGAGCCTTTTTAAAAAAATGTAAGCAAGGTGCGTGTAATCACGAAAATTCATCAGATTTTGTGATTCTGTGCCACGATTTCTGACTTTGGCAAATGAAAATGCAATAAAGACAAAGAAAGGAGATAGTTTTTGTTGCAAAATGGTCATCGTGATTAACTGCCATTCTCATTCATAAGGGCATACCATACACGCCTCTGGGAGCCATCAATGATGATCAGGGATGGAATACATTGGTGTGGAGTTGGCTGGCCTCGACATTGATCACCATAGTGAACTGCTATGGCCCCAACACTGATGACCCAACATTCTTTGACAGGCTCGGGGGCAGGTTATAGACATTGGCTTCGAACACGTTGTATGGGTAGGATGAGGAGCTCTTTAGTTTTTGCATTCTTATTAGACAAATGCTCACGGCTCTTCCGCAGTCGCTCATATATTATGCCATCACATTTGAAACTCTTGACTGCTCACCATTCTTTCAGGCTCAAAATGACAAAATGAATTGCTTCTATCACAGTGGCCTCTTATACTTCCTCCCAACTGTTTTGGATGCCATTTTGACAATTAAACCCAAATACCAGTATTTTCCACAAAGTTTACTAGTACAAATACAGGTGAAGGAAGGATGCTATCAGATTGCACAATTGCTGCATCATATTGTTCATGCGTTGAGTTGCACATATTGACAATTAGCCCCACCAGCAGCACCTGCTCACCTGTGCAGAAATAGAAAAAAACACATTTACTACATTGATGTGCATGCTATTGCTGATGCTCATACTGTTTTACGAACATTGTAACAAAATATCCAGGAAGAGCCCATGTTTCATACATTTTAGGTACTCTAGAATAATGATCGTTTTCAGGGAGGCACATATGGAAATGGACTTTTACTCGACAAGTGCTAGTAGTTATCTATTGGATTTGTGTGTTATAATATTATTGTTTCAAAATACATTTTAAAGTATTAATATCTATTTTTCAAAGACTATATTATTTTCTTAACAAAATGCAATCCATAATTTGTGTACAATTTTCTTTTTGAGAAGTTTTTATTTTGTTACAATTGTTAAATAATGCATGTCATTTCATTGTAATTAGAAATATCAAAAACATTATTAATGTATTATTTATTTAATTATTTATGTCGGGGGCAAACCCCCCAATGAAGCATTCATTAATACAATGAGTAAGTAAATTTTATTTGCAAAGTTATTAAAAACCATTGCAATTTCCACATTTAAAAAGGGAAAAAAGCATGTGCATACTGTACAATTTCCAACATAAACTTGATTATCGATCTAAAATGATAAAATTCCCCCTTTTTAAAAAAAAAAAAACTTCCAAGTTAAATAATTCAGTAACCCATTTCCATCACTGTGATAATTATGATAATAATAAACAGTGTGTTGGATATAGTTCATACTAAACAAGTAGCTACAGGCTAAGTTAAAAATCAAGTTCCTACATCCTTTTCTCCACCACCTTCATAAACTTCACCAAGTTGCAGTTTAGCTGCAAGTTGTCGGGGGAGAAGCAGGCAAGCACGGCATTCCTTCGCGTGCGCATTCCTCGTTGATTAAACAGAAATTTCAACAAGCGTTTTCTTTCTTCTAACAATTTGTCACAGGAGCACAAAAGGTGTGGCATGTCCTCAATTGCCTTACCACACAAACGACATAGGGAGCCCCCTTTGTCCCTCTGCCAGTGTGGAAAATGGGATCTGCAAGGTATCAGGCCCATTCTGAGTTTTAAAAACTTCAGTTTTATAAATCTTGAGTAACCCAGTTTGAGGTAGCTCTGTTGGCCTTGATTTGAGTAAGAGTTTAAGACAAACCACCCATGTGACCTCCTGGCAACTGACTCCTTATCTTCTATCCATGAAAGGTATTTAGTTGTTTTCTTTACCAGTCTTTCGACTATAGTATGGTTGGTGGGATTGTTCCACAGCTCCTTTAGGCCTAGATTCACCAGGCTTTTGGCCAAATAGTTGGCAGCTTGCGATGCTGGGTTCTGCTGTAGTTCTGACCATAGAAGGCTATTAAGGGTCCCTTGTTTTGCCTTCCTGATTTTGTCCCACGTAGTTATGTATGCCCCCTGTCTTGCAAGTGCCTGTTTCTGGCCACCAAACTCTAGCCTCAGTTGAGCCGGGGAGGTGTATTTGGGTAGGCCGAAGATAATCCTATATACTGATGTCACAGTTTTGTCTAGAATTCCTGCATCTCTTCCTCTCTGAACTTCGCTGCCATAAGTAATGGTAGGCAAGAGTTTGGAACGTATAACTTGTACCAAGGGGAGAAGAGATGGGCTGGTAAGTTTTCCTTTTTTTTTTTTTTTCTTTTTATTATTGCAGCTGTTACAAAAATTACTTTCCATAGTTAATTGCAGAGACAGAACTTTGAGTTAAACATTGGACATATAAAGTAGGGTATATGCATAAGAACTACAGTTAAGAAGAAAAACAAGCAGATAATCCATAGGACTAATGTAAATATAGCTAGGCATCTTACAATCATACATTCGTATTATTATTCTTCCAAGTTTCTATCGGTTCCCAGATCATATTACCTAGGGCTCTCGCCTTTTTACCTTTACATGCAAAGATAGCTTTCTCCTGGTTATACATAGCCAGTAGCCTAGCTAGCCAGACCTGGAAGTTGGGGGGATCTGTGTCCTTCTAGCGGGCTGTTAAAATTATCCTATAGATCGCTGTCCCTAGGAAGAGACAGATTTCCTCTCTCTTTGTATGACTGAGTGTATTATCGTAGCCCAGCATATATAGGTTGGGGGATTCAGGTATTGAGTGCCCGAACACGTCCCGCCAAAAGCCAGCTATCAGATCTCTTAGAGGAGCAAGTTTACTACACTCAGAGCATGTGGAGTAAATGTGCCCCACTTTGCCCACACCTCGGGCATTCTGAATTCACCCTTTTCCCCCAAGAGTAAAGCTTAGATGGTGTAAAGTAGAGATCATATATGGTTTTATATAACTGAGCTTTCAGATTGGATGAGACAAATAGTTTTATTGAGAGGTATAGGGACATATCAATGTCCACATTGGAGTTATTTAAATTGCATGACCATCTCCTTTCCGTATTTTCCAGATCATCCTGCTGGTTTTCAATTAGAATTGTATAAACAGTGCCGATCTTGGTTGTAGATTTGGCCATGCATTCAAATATAGGAATATTACTCAGAGAGAAATCGAAACTCCTTAGTTTTAAGATTGTATTAATCTGAATGAATTTAAATATATTATTATCCGGAATGGAGAATTTACTTTGCAGCACTTGAAATCTATTAGTGTTACCCGGTAGCAAAAAGTCCCCTAACGTTAGAACTCCCAAATATTCCCATCTTCTAGCCATACTATCATATATATGTGATGGTAGAGCTGTAGAATGCCACAAAGAAATATACTTGTTATATTTAGGTATATTAAGGTGACGCACTATTTTCCTCCAGGTACCCCAGGCACTAGTTATGATCTTAAACTTAGTTTTCTTGTAGTAGGAGGGTTCCAACTGTTTTACTAGGAGACTGTTAGCCTTATCTCCTATGAGGAGCTCATAAATTGATGGTATACATTTACCCCCTATTTCTTCTTCTGGTGTTTTAACGAAGAGTAGCATGGTCATCTGTTGGATCATGGTGGCCCACAAATAGAATCCCAAATTCGGAACAGAGAGGCCGCCTCTCATAGTTGGTAGAGAGAGAAAGCGAATTGATCTCCTTATTTTCCCATACCCCCAAATGAATCTGACCATCTGGGATTCCATGGCCTTAATAATTTTGTCGTCAACTAGTAACGGGATTGCACGAAATAAATATAAGACCCTGGGTAATATATTCATTTTGAGGAAATTCCCTCTTCCAATAATTGATAGATGCAGGCCATCTATCCTTTTTAAATCGTTCTTAATCTTTTGGAGGAGAGGATCATAATTAATTTTAATTATTTCCTCTATTTTTGAGGATATCCGAACTCCTAAATATATTGCACTATCAACTCTACTTGAATCAACAAATTGGGTATTATGAGTGCAGATAACCATTGTTTTATCTCTATTTAGAGAGTATCCAGAGAGGCGACCATAACCCTGGGTAATCTGTTAAATTGTCGATAAAGCCTCGGCAGGGTGAGATGTTATTATAGCCACATCGTCGGCATAAGCGAGGATTTTGGTATCAAATGGGCCTATTGTAACAGGTTTAATAGACTCTGTTTTTAACAGTTTCAAGATTAGGGGATTTATATAGAGGGCAAAAAGAATCGGAGAACATGGGCAGCCCTGGCGAGTGCCTCGAGATATATCAAAGTACCCAGACTCAAGACCCATTGCCAGAACCCTAGCTTTTGGCATAAAATACATAGCCTTGATGGATTTCATGAGACAAGACCCAATTTTGTTTTGCTCGAGTACCGCCCATAGGAATGCCCATGAAACCCTATCAAAGGCTTTCTCTGCATCCAGAAGGATCATCGACATCCGGCCGCCCGAGACACCCATGGCCTCAAACAAGGCGATAGCCCGGCGGATATGATCCGTAGTGCCCCTGCCCGGAATGAAGCCATGCTGCCATGGGGAGACCAGACGCTCGACGATCCCTCCGAGGCGATTAGCTAGAATCTTAGAATAGAGCTTCGAGTCAGTATTTATAAGAGAGATTGGGCGGTACGATGTAGCTAGATTGGGCGGTTTGTCTTTTTTAGGAAAGACAACTATATTTGTTTCCCTCCAAGAACTAGGAGAGGTGGCGCGTACCTGGATACTTATAAATAAATCTAGGAGAAGCGGTGTTATGATATTACCAAGAATTTTATATAGCTCCAGGGGTATTTTATCTGGGCCTGCGGCCTTACCTGGAGCAAGCTCTGCAAGGGCCGTTTTTAGCTCTAGTAGGGTTATGTCTCTTTCTAGATCTTGTCTGGTAACATCCTCTAGTCCTGGGTTACCCGCCTGCTCAGTTGCCCACCTAGCAAGTTCATCCTTAATTATTAACCCCTTCGGTGCTCATGACGGAACGGTTCCGTCATGAGCCACGGTTGAGCTGTGCTCATGACGGAACCGTTCCGTCATGACCACGCCCGCGCAAGATTCCGTCAGCACAGCGGCGGAATTTGCGCAGCATGGAAGGGGTTAAAGGGTCCAGCGTATCCTCGTTTTGGTAAAGTTTCTGATAGTATTTTTTAAGAGCTTCTAGAATGGCCTCAGATGTTGTGTGGTCTTGACCGTCTGCCTTAATACTGGTAATTAGGTTTAGGGATTGTTTTTGTCTAGTACGGAGAGCTAATTGCTTGCCGACCATCTCACCCGCCTCATATATCTCGTTGCGATGGGATTGATAGATCTCTGCTGCTCTCTTGGTTAGCCTGCTATTAATTTCCATTTTAAGAATCATCATTTCATTTAGAATCTGCCCTCCATCACCACCTTGCATTATTATAGCGGTGAGTTTCTCCTCCTTCCCAGCTAGTTCTAGGAGAGATAACTCGTTGGCTCTAACCAGCTCCTTCCTCTTTCTGACCACATAGCTTATTGTTTCACCACGAATTGAGGCTTTAAAACAATCCCAGACCACATCCCGTGGGGCGCTATATCGATTAGCGTCTATAAATCTTTGTGCCCATATCTTAATATATTCTATATAGTCATTATCAACTAATAATTTTCTGTCGAAGGACCAGCTTGACCGAGGTCTTAGAATATTATTAGTCCTTAGTGTGAGCACTAAGGGATTGTGATCCGAGATGATTTTTGGAAGTTTATTTATTTGTACCTCATTAAGCCAACTACTTGTCATCCAGATATAATCAATGCGGACATATTTATTATGTGGATATGAAAAATAAGTATATCCCGGATCTTGATGTTGTTTCATGTCCCACACATCGACTAAGCCTAGACTTTCCTTTAATTGTAATATGGCTCTATATACCTTCGGTTTGTATCCCACATATTTAAATTGCTCATGATTACATATCAGGTCCCGGTGAATCAGAGAGATGTTGAAGTCTCCACAAAAAATTAATGTGGAAGGCCAGGATGCTAATTCCAATTCTAGATTGAAAAAAAAGATGGATCATCCTGGTTAGGTGCATAGATAGAGCATATAGTGATACCTACTTTGAGCTCGACAATCACCCACCGACCCAGAGGGTCAGCTGTCTTACGTGTAGGCGGTCCTAAAAAAGATTTTGCCAAGATAGCTACTCCTCTTGTTCTAGTAGTATGGGTTGTGCTTGCCATTAAGTCAAACCCCGGGACCCTCAATATATTTCTTTCTGCCCAGGGGATATGTGTCTCTTGACAAATTATATTGAACGTATTTTGGGAGATCACTCCCCACATTCGATCCCTTTTCCCCTTATCATTGAGGCCCGCTATGTTCCATGAACATAATTTTAAGCTAGCCATACTTCATTATATCTATTAACCAATCAGATTTTACCATATGACCAGATTCGGGAATAGTAATTTCATGAAATCCATTTCTATCTCTGCTTCCATTTTTATTTCCATAACTGCAGTTGCATTTTTTATATATTTTCACCCCCCTGAATCCCAAACCATTCCCTAGCCCCTTGCCCTCCCTCCCCCCACCCACCCCCCCCACTTCCCCAACGCTAGGGCAAATAGACTCCATGAGAGTCTGTGATGATGGACGTGCAGTGAAAGGCCAGTGCTCTCTAATAGATCTGTACCCCTCCTTAATAAAATATCTTAGACAAACTTATCCCCCCCGCCATATTCCAGAGCTTGGAGCCACCAAGAGAAGTTTTAGTAGAAACTAATGTCAAAATAATAGAGGTGGGGCGAGGATTTTGAAAAATATCAGAGGGATAGCATTAATTAACCAAGAGCGAGGAAACTAAATTTCAGCCCTAGAGAGTGTCCAGATATTCCTTAGCTTTTATCTCAGAGGTGAAAAACTTGGTCTGATTACCATTAATAACTTTCAAACAGGCCGGATTATTCAGGAATGCCTGAAGTTTTTTGTCTTGAAATGGTCTAATAAGTTGGCGGAGACGCCACCTCCGCTCAACCGTTACATGACAAAAATCGGGGCGTACAAAATAAGTTATGTTGCCACTAGTTTTTTTTGCCTCAGGTCTAGCTTTTTCCCATATCGCCTGTCTCAGCAAAAAATTGCCAAAGTATACCAATACTGCTCTTGGATACGCCCCAGGTTTGGGGATGCTTCTCATATTGAGGGGTACCCGATGGGCACGTTGTATCTCAATATCCCACTTCCACGTTGACAACTCTGGGAGGGAATCCTGAAACAGTTTAACCATAAAAGAGCGGATGTCCCCCCCTTCAACTCCCTCGGGAATTCCCAGGACTCGTAGATTACTTCGCCGTTTGCGATTTTCCATGTCCTCGAGTTTCCACATCATGTCTGAGAGTTCTTTATCGTGTGCCTCAGTTTTCTCATGATTTAGCCCAGTTTCCGTTTCGTTGAGCAATAATCTTGACTCCATCTCATTCATACGATCATTGAAGGAATCAATTTTCTTCGAAAGCTTGCGGACCACGCCCTGCACCTTACGTAGCTCTGCTTGGGCCCTACGACCACCATGAGAAGTCTCTTCCCTATGCGCAGCTATAGCTAACAAAATCGTTTCTAACGTTGGCGCAATCGTGTCCTGAGTGGTACATTGCTCTTGATGTTGATTGGAATCAGAGATAGGTCCCTGCGATTGTATCACGGTTGTCCCTGGGGGGGGGGAGATCACTAATAGGGGTATAATCCCAAGCCAAGTCTATTGAGTCGTGACAGCTTTTCCTGTGTTTAGGTCCCAATTTCTGAGCAGTTCTAACCTTACTAATGTTAGTCTCTTCGTCGCTGGATTCAGATAGATTAGAAGCAGTATCGGTTGACCATCCCAACTCATCAGAAAAGGAATAAAAATCTCTGGGTTCCTTATCCTTATCTCTATCTTTATCTGTGTCAGCCTCACTCGGATTTTCACTTGGATTTTCAGATCCGAGTTGCACAGACTGCCGATCTCTCGATAAGGATATTAGAGCCAGATTCAGTTGCCGGCCTCTCAGGCCATTTGTTTGAGTGAGGAGGGGTACTAGACAAGCATTGCTTCCGGTCTCAGAAGTTAGTACTGCGTGAGGATTTTCGTCAGTTTTCCCATTCATTACAGTCTTAATAGAAGCTTGTGTCTCGCCATTGGCCCCCCCCAGAGGGCCCCTGGGATCTCCCCCCCCTCTCACCGTCTGTTTATGTATGTGGCTCCATCTAATTTCGGCAGAAGAGACTCCATTGGTGCTATTGACAGTTTCCGTGTGAGCAGCGCTCGTTGCAGCAGCATCCAGCACGTCTCGAGTGTGAGGCTTGCACTGCTCACCTCGACCCGGAAGAGAGCGAGCCGGGATCCCGCGTAGGAGCTCAATCACGGAGGAGACAGTCTGTCCGCTCTTCCGGGTGGAGCCGCTCACACTCAAGCCCTTAGATGGAATCCTCTCTGATGCTCCTGCAGCTGATGCCTCCACTGTATCTCGGGCGGCCAACCTGGTCACTCTCGTCTCTTTTTGCTTCGTGGTCACAATGACTGTGTTCTTTGAGGCATTTTTCGGAGCCATCCTGCTACACTGCTGGATTTCCGTGTCACTCAGGTAAGATTGGCGATGGGTCTTAAAGTTTTTACTGATGCTGCATAAATACCGGACTATAGATAGGCCGATTACTGAGGCCAAAATCGAGACCCGGCTCTTACTCAAGATCCTGTCGGCTGATTCCTCTAGCAGCATTCCTCTGATCCTTAACGTAATTGAAGCCTGTATTTAAATCTTCACATAGCAGCCTGTGGAGTTTAGCTACGAGCACCGGCCGGAGCTCACTGCACTGCGGTCTCAAGCGGCCGCCATCTTGCCCCCGGGCTGGTAAGTTTTCCATTACGTTTTTTTAACAACACTGGAATAGCAATACCTTTTCCTCTGATGCTTTCTTTTTGTAAAATAAACTGGCCACTACTATCAATTTTGACCCCTAGATACTTATACATTTTTGTGTCCTCTAAACGGTTGTCATTCCAGAACCAACTGTTTGATGTCTTTCTTTTTTTGTTGATTGACATTGTTTTGGACTTTTCCAAATGTATTGTCAATTGATTCTCATCAGAGTATCTTTTTGTTGCATCGATAAGATTTTGCATCCCTATTTTCGTGTGACGGATTAAGACCAAATCGTCTGCATATAGTAACGAGGACAGTATTTTGCCTCCTAGTTTTGGTGCATGAGAATTACAATTGTTGAGCACCGGGGTAAGATCTCCTAAGAACAAGTTGAAGAGTGTTGGGGCCAAGACGCATCCTTGTTTTGACCATTGTTTGTTGGGATGGGTCTTGACAGATGGGAGCCATCACCCAGCTTCACCTGTACCCATGTGTCACTGTGTAAGTTAATCAGCAAGTCTAATAGAGGCTTTGATATCCCCCATCTCTTTAGTTTTGCCCATAAAAGGTTCCGATTAATATGAACGAAAGCTGCCTTATAATCTATGAAGCACAAATGGATTGGCATTTTTGTTGTTTTTGCCTTGTCAATTAGCAGACCCATAACCAAGATGTTTGTTGATGTCCCAACAGATTTAGCAAAACCTGTCTGGTTAGCAGGAATTAGAGAGTGTTCTGTGGCCCAAGCCTGCAATTCCTCCAAGAGGATTCCAGCAAAATATTTTACTTCGTTATCCATAAGGGCAACCAGTCTGTAATTGCTTGGTAGAGTTTTATCCCCTGCCTTAAATATTGGGGAGATGATAGAGCCCTTCCAAGAGACAGGCAAGACGTTGAGATGTTTAATTTCCAGAAATACAATGAAACATACTTTAAAACAGAGCACATCATTCCACCAATCCTTACAAATAACAAAAGAAATCATGATGATGAAAATGCATATACTTATTTCATTTGTTATACTGAAATACTAACACGCTTTAAGAAATCTACATCTTATTCGTCAGGCATTCTATAAATATCTTTAGACAGAATTTACAACCCACTCAGTATTACCAATTCTTAAAATACCAGTGGCATCTATTTGTAAGGCATCGTATTCAAAGCAGATGGCAAATAGGAATTATCCAGATCTTCTCCAAATTTAGATGAAAGTGGCAAAATAACGAAAAAAGCTCTTCAGACTCAAGCTCAGAGCACACAAGCTGCATTGTAAACCCTTGAACAACAGTAAAGGAAGGATTGCAATGATGAAGCTAAATAAGCCTATCATAAAGCCATTAAGAAATACCACCATTGTATCTGTCCTGCTCGTGCAAAGTTCCTTTGTGGGCAGGATCAAAAGCGTCAAGAACCAGTCTAAACACGTTTTTTTCATTCCTTAAAGCTTTCTATCCCTGGACTTCTGTTCTAGCACCATAATTCACACTCAAGATCAGTGGGGCCGATTCACAGAACTAACTTAAGACAAAATCCTAAACGTACTACTTTTGGTAGTACTTTTGTCTTAAGACAAACTTAAGACAAAATCCTAACTTCTGTGAATACCAAAAGTAGTAAGTTTAGGATTTTGTCTTAAGTTAGTTATGTGAATCGGGCCCAGTGTGATAATCTGGCTGTTTTTTTTTTTTTAAAGAAAAAAGAATAAAAATATGTTCCTCCTTCAGGTCAGACAACACAAGCTGCATCGCTCCTGGTGGTGAAACCAACCATTGTATCCGGCTCTGGTTTCTGTCAGAATTCCCTCTTCTGGATACAGAAATCCTCAGTTCTCTAACGCTGGTGATCAAATCAGGTTTGTCAACGAATTCCTGCTTCCCAAGTATTTTTGCCATGGCTAAGGATCCTTGTGGCACCTAAACTGGTGGAACTATGGAATAAATAACTGGCAAACGCTATCCTCTCTTTAAAATTGAAACACTCGTTTAAAGCACCTCTGCCCAAAACATAAATCTATATATAAAGCTATTCTTACGAACTATAGGTCCATCCCTTTACTCCCATTCATATCAAAGATTATCAAAAGTCATTTTAATTTTTAGCTAACCACCTATTTAGAAAATAATAAGTTACTGGAGGGGGGTCCAATCGGGTTTCACACATCTCACAGCACAGAGGCAGCCCTTCCTCCTGTAGCTGAGGACATCAGAGCCATCTTTGATCAGGGAAGTTCTGCTGCCTTTAACCTATTGGACTTCTTGCAGCTTTTGATACAGTTGCATACTCTATGGTAATAAACGGGTTAAGGAGCAGCGGAGTCTCAGATCTGGCTTTGGATTGGATCAAGTCCTTTCTGCCTGATCAATCTAACTGTGTTGTTCTTTCCCCATTTGTCTATTATTTTCTGAGAAGTTCAGCTTTCCCTATGGGGTGCCCAGGGATGTTTTTTGAGGGCCAGATTAAACATATATATGGCTCCCCTACAGGCTTTAATTAGAGCCTATGGTTTCTCCTACTTGACTTACGTGAACAACACCCAGTTTATTCTTTCCATTTCTGATTATCTGGAGGAAACCAAAAGCTGTTTCTCTGCTTGCATGCTAGCCATCTTTGAATAGATGAACTCAAATTGTTTTGTGTAACTTTTTTATTTTTATTTAAAAAAAAAAAAAAAATAAGATGCCATACAGAATAACAGCCGTCGTTAGTACATTGAAGTAATGTACATCATTCAATGGCATATTACCAGGTACAACATCGGAAAGTGACTGGCGAATTGTTTGTTAAAAAAAAATCACGTAATGCTCGTCTCACATGGGTAAAGGGAAGGTTTAGGGTGGGCCACTGGGAGTCAAGTGGGTGGGGCAAAAATCACGTGTTACACAAGGTTCACAGGTGGATAATCAGACGCGCAGTTTAAAGTAGGAGCGCGCGAAGTTTCATAGGAAACTGGCCCTAAAGGAGGAGCGAGGTGTTCAAGCTGTTTAACGACTCGATTTGACAAATACAGGTATGATTAAGAGAGTGGCATTCCCATTGGGATAGAGGATAGAAAAGAGGGGTTAGCACATTAACATTCAGCAGAGCTTGAATTAGAGGGTGAGATAAGTTACTGCTAGTGAAGATTACGGCATATTTCACATTTAATAAAAGCACTGATTTATTCACAGTAAAGGGTACGTCATTGGTGGGAGACATCAGCATTTGGTACAGAAGTTAGATGGCAAGGCATTGATTTAACGGGGGCACAGTTTGGTTGCAATTAATAGGATTTGTTTTTCATTTATCTATTATGTATTAGCTACACATTTTCAGAGCATATAATTGACGTGTATTTTTTTAAACATCATAGACACCCCTGACAAAGGTCCAGGAGGACCGAAATGCATTGGGTGAAATTGTTGTGATAGAGGAACTAAGTTGCAGATTGTGCCTATGAATAGGCCCGGATGGGCAATTCTTGAGCAGTAAAACGCATAAAATAATGTAACTATGTATCTTTGACGTGACGAATAAGAATTGGATTACTTTTGGAATAAAATGGATGAACATTGAACTACCAGATGAATACGTGGATTATTTGAAACACAAATGTGAATGCAGCTGTGCAACTCTTCGACTCGCAAATTCGCCAGTCACTTTCCGATGTTGATTTTTCTAATGCGCAAAAGGGGCGGAGCGCATTCAGAGTGCATGCACGCTAAAACTATTAAATATGGTCTAACAATGATGAATTCAAAGGAAAGGTGTGCTCCAGGCTCACACACATTGCATATTACCAGGTACAGCCATAAGAGCAAGTTGTGAAGAAGACAAAAGGAACAAAAGCTTTTTGAAACTTAATGCGGAGAAAACCGAGATCTTACTTTTCAGGACAAACAATTGTACCTAGTGCTCCAAATGGCCAAAAGCACTTCGAGCCGGATGTACATACACTAGGAATCGCAATGTCCAAATAGCGATTCCAACCGAATTGCTATTTGGAAATCGCTATTCCTTATGTATGAAATGTTTTGATTCATACTTGTGATTCCTAGCGGGTCGCAAATCGACCTACCTCATGAATATCAGTAAGGTAGGTTGCCGTTTGCGACCCATTAGTAATCGCAGCCATCACAGCAATGGTGGCCTGCGGAGAACAGCAGCCCAACATGTCTGTGATTGTCTTTGTTTGTTTTTGTTGAATTGCAACCCATTTTCCTTTAAGGAAAACAGGATGTGTTTCAACAATGAAAAAGGAAATGATTTTTTTTTTTTTTTTTAAGAGCAGTCAGTAGTCCTTGGGACCACTGCTGTCTCTGAATTTTTTTTCCCCAACATTCACAAAAAAGTCCCATGGGGTCCCCTTCCACCCCTTCCAATTTGTGAATGCATTACCACCAACTTTGAGTTGATGGTAAAGTGAGAATGTTTTTTGAACCGCCTTTCAGTCACAAAACGTTTGCACATGCTAGTGTGATTTTGTATTTGGAAAGGAGTCCTTAAACACACCCCTTCCAAATACCGAATTGCAAAACCCAAATTTGGCCTTTGTACATTTCCTAAATAATTTTTCCGGTAGCAAACAGCCTAATTCTCCGATTTGGCATATTTGTGACTGGAAAATTGCTACGTACACATGGCCCTAGTCCCATACCATTTCCCATTCACCGCATCAGAATCTTAGGTGTGCTAATCGGTTCTGACCATGAGTTTTCTACTCAAATCACTGAGGCAGCTTGCAAGAGTTTTGTGATTTTAAGGGACTATGCCAGTACACTCTATCTAGTCTTACCATCAAATTTTTTTAATAGGTTCAAAACTACAGAATGCAAGAGCCCCTGTCATTCTTAAGCTCGCCGACATGACCTCAATTATATCTCTTCTTACTATGCTTAACTGGCCTCCAATCTGAAACAAATGTTCTCTCAAGGCTCTCTACCTGGGTTTTAAAACCATGCCTGGCCTTGGACCCAAATCAAATCAAATCAAAACAGCTTCATTCGGTATGAGGTAAACAACCATAAAAGCATACTAATAATCTTTTCTGTCTCAAAATGTTACATTGTTACATTGATCTAATAGAGCATTATGAGAGACATACACAACAGTAAAAAAGATAGAAGCAAAGTCGAAAATATTTCGTAATCAGTCTAAACATCGTGGTAAGGCACAAACTATGGGCATATTTAAATTAGCTAATGAACATCATGTAAAGTGCAATGTGCAAAGCAGCCTACAAAAACAGGAATGTTTCATAATCAGTCTATGCGTCACAATAAAGTGCAACCTATGGGCATTTTTTAATTAGCTAATAAAGCTCACATAAAGTGCAATGTGCAAAGCAGCCTACATCATAAGGTGCAAAAGGAAAGCCTGTATAATGTTCGTACATGATGTGCAAAATTAGCAAACAGCTTAATGGGGATAAATCGCATTTCATACTAACGTTAACATTTCTATAAGCAAATATAAATGATAAGTTGTTGGTATATATTCGAGTTAAAAAACTACACGTTATGCTTCGCCTAAATAAAATAATGTCCATAGTGGCCTGTTTCAGAATGCGTGCTAATATCTAAAAGGGGTGAAGTGATGTTTCGTGAATTTATTCCTCCAGATTTTCGAATTTTAATGCATCCAGATGTGAAAGATCTCTTCTTCTCCTAAAAGCCCTTTGTATAAATACGATAACTGAATTAATAATTTTTAAGTTATCTAAACCACATATAAAATTAAAAGAATGTTTATATTGGAAAAGCATCTTCGATAAAAAGAGTGGTTTTAAAACTAACTTCCGAATGTCCTTATAAAAACTACAAAGAGCATAAAGTGCAATGTGGACTGGGGCGATTTTCCATCACATGGACAACGGGGTAGAACATTACACCACTTTTCCGTTCTGGGGAATGCCACTAAATTGTGCAAAGTACCAAACCTTAATCTGGTCAGATAGAATCTGTGTTGTACATTTCTTACCAAGATTAAGTATGTTTGTATTCCCATCTCAAGGGGGCGTTCACAGTAGGCAATAACACTTCGCTTAGTGCCAGCATCCTCCATTCTTACTAATTCATTAGCAATAGTATATTTAAGCTTCAGGTCACTTTTACTATGCTTCAGAATATGTGCTGGGTTTTTCCTGACAAAATCTATCTTGCAGTCTATTAGCAAGTTGCGTATGTGTTCTAACCATGGTAATCTCTTACTGTGATCGAGGGCCAGGCAGTCCATAATTAAGTCTTTAGTGAATTTAGTTTAGTCTTTTGCCCAAATCCCTCGCCAGAAAGTAAGACCCGCTATGTGGATAGAATCACTTAAATTTGGTACAGACAATTCTTCATGCACAATATAGTTAGCTGTAGATCTTGGGACTGCCAATAATCTTTTTAAAAATGTGTTTTCTTGTATTTGCAGCAAATCAATGTTGTTCTCTCCCCCATATAGCTGCCCCGTAGCAGACCCCTGCTATACATTTAGTTCTGTACAGGGCAAGAATTTCCCGAATTCGTTTATTTCCTATTTTAGCTGAAAATCTGAAAATGCCCTCCGTTGTTCTTAAAAATTTCGGATTACATAGTTCTATATGGGAGTTCCAACTGCCACTTCTATTAAAAAGCAGTCCCAAGTACGAAAAAGATGGAACTCTGTTTATAACTACTCCTCCCACTTGATGTTGCCTATTTTTTTGCTCATTGCTTTCACATGTCATAACGAATGTCTTGTTAAGGTTAAGCTGGAGGTCCTTTTCTGACATGAATGATGCAAATGTATCTATTAGGCGTTGAAGGCCATTCGCTGTCCTTGATATAAGGACGGCGTCGTCCGCGTATAAAAGTACTGGAGTGGGGTGCATTCCGATTTTTGGGACATCAAACAATTGCTTTTGTAAAAAAAATATCTACATTATTAATATATAAAGAAAAAAGGATGGGCGCTAAAACGCATCCTTGGCGTATGCCCCGCATGACCCTAAGGTCCGGGGTACATTCACCCATCGTGCCATAACGTACTCTTGCGGTAAGGTAAGTGTAAATCTGGGATAAGTATATTATAATATCTACTGGGGCATCAAGCTCTTTCATAGTTTGCCATCATTTGGCATGGTTGACCAGATTGAATGCACAGGTAAGGTCCACGAAGCAAAGATGTAAAGCCCCTTCCTTGGCCAAGGTGTATTTTCCAATTAGTAGCTCCAGATTTACACATTGCTCCACCGTCCCAATACCCCTTCTGAAGTCATACTGTGCCTCCGTCAAGATGTCATTAGCGTCAGCCCAGGTTTCCAGCCTTCCCAGCATGATTCTTCCCATCACTTTGAAGGTTGAATAAAGAAGGGATATTGGGCGGTAGCAGTAAGCCTTACTTCTGTCCCCTTTTTAAAAAATGGGTACAATAGTACTTTGTACCGAGGATGCAGGCATTACCCCTCCTAAAGTAGCATTAAAACCTTTAAACAAATTGGTGTCCAAAAGTCGATATCATGTTTAAAAACATCGATGGGTACCCCATCCGGACCAGTGGCCTTCCCATTGGCGCTTTTTTTCAAGGCTGTTTCAATTTCTTCTAGCGTTATTGGGAGTGAGTTTACAGGCTCGTCCCGGATGATATAGCCGTCATTACAGGTCGAGGCTTCGATGCCATCAGGGTTAAAAATGTGTTCAAAATGTGTTGTCCAGTCTTCTGGCGGAATAAAAACATCAATTCTAACCGCTGTGTTCTCTCTAAATTATTTTCCAAAATAGGGCTGTGTCTCGTATCTCAGCAGCCTGGGTTAATTTTTCCCATGCTCCTCTCGATTTTCTATTTTCCTTTGATTCAAGATATTTTTATAATTTTCCTCAGGGTGCTTATTCTAGCACTATCCCTGGGTATATATTTCAATGCACATTTAATTCCCTGTTTAACCTGGAACAATCTTGGTTAAACCATCTGGGATTGGTGTTACAGGGCTTTTTCTTATTTTGGGTTGAGAGATCGCCTGCGATTTCACTCGTAATATTACAGAAAGCGTTTATTATTTCTTCATCTATGGAGGAACTATCCAGACAGATAATTACCTCGTTACGTTTTTTCTTTTTGAGGTTATCCATAAATATTGCAGGGTTCACGCCTGTCCATTTAATTGAGACTCCATTGTTGCCCTGCAGTTCTATATTTATATCTGCTACATTGCCCCTCCCATGACGTGTCGAGCTAAGCTTCAGGGACAGAGTTAACTAGGAATGGTCACTCAGCAAATTTGCACTAATTGACAATTTTTCTACCAGGCCCCTGCAGTTGCACACAAGCTGCATTGTAAACCCTTGAACAACAGTAAAGGAAGGATTGCAATGATGAAGCTAAATAGGCCTATCATAAAGCCATTAAGAAATACCACCATTGTATCTGTCCTGCTCGTGCAAAGTTCCTTTGTGGGCAGGATCAAAAGCGTCAAGAACCAGTCTAAACACGTTTTTTTCATTCCTTAAAGCTTTCTATCCCTGGACTTCTGTTCTAGCACCATAATTCACACTCAAGATCAGTGGGGCCGATTCACAGAACTAACTTAAGACAAAATCCTAAACGTACTACTTTTGGTATTCACAGAAGTTAGGATTTTGTCTTAAGATTGTCTTAAGACAGACTTAAGACAGGCTTAAGACAGATTTAAGACAGACTTAAGACAAACTTAAGATAAAATCCTAACTTAAGTCTGTCTTAAGTCTGTCTTAAGTTTGTCTTAAGTCTGTCTTAAGTCTGTCTTAAGTTTGTCTTAAGACAAATTTAAGACAAAATCCTAACTTCTGTGAATACCAAAAGTAGTAAGTTTAGGATTTTGTCTTAAGTTAGTTATGTGAATCGGGCCCAGTGTGATAATCTGGCTGTTTTTTTTTTTAAAGAAAAAAGAATAAAAATATGTTCCTCCTTCAGGTCAGACAACACAAGCTGCATCGCTCCTAGTGGTGAAACCAACCATTGTATCCGGCTCTGGTTTCTGTCAGAATTCCCTCTTCTGGATACAGAAATCCTCAGTTCTCTAACGCTGGTGATCAAATCAGGTTTGTCAACGAATTCCTGCTTCCCAAGTATTTTTGCCATGGCTAAGGATCCTTGTGGCACCTAAACTGGTGGAACTATGAAATAAATAACTGGCAAACGCTATCCTCTCTTTAAAATTGAAACACTCGTTTAAAGCACCTCTGCCCAAAACATAAATCTATATATAAAACTATTCTTACGAACTATAGGTCCATCCCTTTACTCCCATTCATATCAAAGATTATCAAAAGTCATTTTAATTTTTAGCTAACCACCTATTTAGAAAATAATAAGTTACTGGAGGGGGGTCCAATCGGGTTTCACACATCTCACAGCACAGAGGCAGCCCTTCCTCCTGTAGCTGAGGACATCAGAGCCATCTTTGATCAGGGAAGTTCTGCTGCCTTTAACCTATTGGACTTCTTGCAGCTTTTGATACAGTTGCATACCCTATGGTAATAGAGAGGTTAAGGAGCAGCGGAGTCTCAGATCTGGCTTTGGATTGGATCAAGTCCTTTCTGCCTGATCAATCTAACTGTGTTGTTCTTTCCCCATTTGTCTATTATTTTCTGAGAAGTTCAGCTTTCCCTATGGGGTGCCCAGGGATGTTTTTTGAGGGCCATATTAAACATATATATGGCTCCCCTACAGGCTTTAATTAGAGCCTATGGTTTCTCCTACATGACTTACGTGAACAACACCCAGTTTATTCTTTCCATTTCTGATTATCTGGAGGAAACCAAAAGCTGTTTCTCTGCTTGCATGCTAGCCATCTTTGAATAGATGAACTCAAATTGTTTTGTGTAACTTTTTTATTTTTATTTAAAAAAATAAATAAGATGCCATACAGAATAACAGCCGTCGTTAGTACATTGAAGTAATGTACATCATTCAATGGCATATTACCAGGTACAACATCGGAAAGTGACTGGCGAATTGTTTGTTAAAAAAAATCACGTAATGTTCGTCTCACATGGGTAAAGGGAAGGTTTAGGGTGGGACACTGGGAGTCAAGTGGGTGGGGCAAAAATCACGTGTTACACAAGGTTCACAGGTGGGTAATCACACGCGCAGTGTAAAGTAGGAGCGCGGGAAGTTTCATAGGAAACTGGCCCTAAAGGAGGAGCGAGGTGTTCAAGCTGTTTGACGACTCGATTTGACAAATACAGGTATGATTAAGAGAGTGGCATTCCCATTGGGATAGAGGATAGAAAAGAGGGGTTAGCGCATTAACATTCAGCAGAGCTTGAATTAGAGGGTGAGATAAGTTACTGCTAGTGAAGATTACGGCATATTTCACATTTAATAAAAGCACTGATTTGTTCACAGTAAAGGGTACGTCATTGGTGGGAGACATCAGCATTTGGTACAGAAGTTAGATGGCAAGGCATTGATTTAACGGGGGCACAGTTTGGTTGCAATTAATAGGATTTGTTTTTCATTTATCTATTATGTATTAGCTACACATTTTCAGAGCATATAATTGACGTGTATTTTTTTAAACATCATAGATACCCCTGACAAAGGTCCAGGAGGACCGAAATGCATTGGGTGAAATTGTTGTGATAGAGGAACTAAGTTGCAGATTGTGCCTATGAATAGGCCCGGATGGGCAATTCTTGAGCAGTAAAACGCATAAAATAATGTAACTATGTATCTTTGACGTGACGAATAAGAATTGGATTACTTTTGGAATAAAATGGATGAACATTGAACTACCAGATGAATACGTGGATTATTTGAAACACAAAAGTGAATGCAGCTGTGCAACTCTTCGACTCGCAAATTCGCCAGTCACTTTCCGATGTTGATTTTTCTAATGCGCAAAAGGGGCGGAGCGCATTCAGAGTGCATGCACGCTAAAACTATTAAATATGGTCTAACAATGATGAATTCAAAGGAAAGGTGTGCTCCAGGCTCACACACATTGCATATTACCAGGTACAGCCATAAGAGCAAGTTGTGAAGAAGACAAAAGGAACAAAAGCTTTTTGAAACTTAATGCGGAGAAAACCGAGATCTTACTTTTCAGGACAAACAATTGTACCTAGTGCTCCAAATGGCCAAAAGCACTTCGAGCCGGATGTACATACACTAGGAATCGCAATGTCCAAATAGCGATTCCAACCGAATTGCTATTTGGAAATCGCTATTCCTTATGTATGAAATGTTTTGATTCATACTTGCGATTCCTAGCGGGTCGCAAATCGACCTACCTCATGAATATCAGTAAGGTAGGTTGCCGTTTGCGACCCATTAGTAATCGCAGCCATCACAGCAATGGTGGCCTGCGGAGAACAGCAGCCCAACATGTCTGTGATTGTCTTTGTTTGTTTTTGTTGAATTGCAACCCATTTTCCTTTAAGGAAAACAGGATGTGTTTCAACAATGAAAAAGGAAATGATTTTTTATTTTTTTTTAAGAGCAGTCAGTAGTCCTTGGGACCACTGCTGTCTCTGAATTTTTTTTCCCCAACATTCACAAAAAAGTCCCATGGGGTCCCCTTCCACCCCTTCCAATTTGTGAATGCATTACCACCAACTTTGAGTTGATGGTAAAGTGAGAATGTTTTTTGAACCGCCTTTCAGTCACAAAACGTTTGCACATGCTAGTGTGATTTTGTATTTGGAAAGGAGTCCTTAAACACACCCCTTCCAAATACCGAATTGCAAAACCCAAATTTGGCCTTTGTACATTTCCTAAATAATTTTTCCGGTAGCAAACAGCCTAATACTCCGATTTGGCATATTTGTGACTGGAAAATTGCTACGTACACATGGCCCTAGTCCCATACCATTTCCCATTCACCGCATCAGAATCTTAGGTGTGCTAATCAGTTCTGACCATGAGTTTTCTACTCAAATCACTGAGGCAGCTTGCAAGAGTTTTGTGATTTTTAAGGGACTATGCCAGTACACTCTATCTAGTCTTACCATCAAATTTTTTTAATAGGTTCAAAACTACAGAATGCAAGAGCCCCTGTCATTCTTAAGCTCGCCGACATGACCTCAATTATATCTCTTCTTACTATGCTTAACTGGCCTCCAATCTGAAACAAATGTTCTCTCAAGGCTCTCTACCTGGGTTTTAAAACCATGCCTGGCCTTGGACCCAAATCAAATCAAATCAAAACAGCTTCATTCGGTATGAGGTAAACAACCATAAAAGCATACTAATAATCTTTTCTGTCTCAAAATGTTACATTGTTACATTGATCTAATAGAGCATTATGAGAGACATACACAACAGTAAAAAAGATAGAAGCAAAGTCGAAAATATTTCGTAATCAGTCTAAACATCGTGGTAAGGCACAAACTATGGGCATATTTAAATTAGCTAATGAACATCATGTAAAGTGCAATGTGCAAAGCAGCCTACAAAAACAGGAATGTTTCATAATCAGTCTATGCGTCACAATAAAGTGCAACCTATGGGCATTTTTTAATTAGCTAATAAAGCTCACATAAAGGGCAATGTGCAAAGCAGCCTACATCATAAGGTGCAAAAGGAAAGCCTGTATAATGTTCGTACATGATGTGCAAAATTAGCAAACAGCTTAATGGGGATAAATCGCATTTCATACTAACGTTAACATTTCTATAAGCAAATATAAATGATAAGTTGTTGGTATATATTCGAGTTAAAAAACTACACGTTATGCTTCGCCTAAATAAAATAATGTCCATAGTGGCCTGTTTCAGAATGCGTGCTAATATCTAAAAGGGGTGAAGTGATGTTTCGTGAATTTATTCCTCCAGATTTTCGAATTTTAATGCATCCAGATGTGAAAGATCTCTTCTTCTCCTAAAAGCCCTTTGTATAAATACGATAACTGAATTAATAATTTTTAAGTTATCTAAACCACATATAAAATTAAAAGAATGTTTATATTGGAAAAGCATCTTCGATAAAAAGAGTGGTTTTAAAACTAACTTCCGAATGTCCTTATAAAAACTACAAAGAGCATAAAGTGCAATGTGGACTGGGGCGATTTTCCATCACATGGACAACGGGGTAGAACATTACACCACTTTTCCGTTCTGGGGAATGCCACTAAATTGTGCAAAGTACCAAACCTTAATCTGGTCAGATAGAATCTGTGTTGTATATTTCTTACCAAGATTAAGTATGTTTGTATTCCCATCTCAAGGGGGCGTTCACAGTAGGCAATAACACTTCGCTTAGTGCCAGTATCCTCCATTCTTACTAATTCATTAGCAATAGTATATTTAAGCTTCAGGTCACTTTTACTATGCTTCAGAATATGTGCTGGGTTTTTCCTGACAAAATCTATCTTGCAGTCTATTAGCAAATTGCGTATGTGTTCTAACCATGGTAATCTCTTACTGTGATCGAGGGCCAGGCAGTCCATAATTAAGTCTTTAGTGAATTTAGTTTAGTCTTTTGCCCAAATCCCTCGCCAGAAAGTAAGACCCGCTATG
Organism: Triturus cristatus; assembly: GCF_964204655.1. Classification (NCBI taxonomy): domain Eukaryota; kingdom Metazoa; phylum Chordata; class Amphibia; order Caudata; family Salamandridae; genus Triturus; species Triturus cristatus. The sequence goes on from NC_140591.1 coordinate 724,383,349, forward strand.
TGGATAGAATCACTTAAATTTGGTACAGACAATTCTTCATGCACAATATAGTTAGCTGTAGATCTTGGGACTGCCAATAATCTTTTTAAAAATGTGTTTTCTTGTATTTGCAGCAAATCAATGTTGTTCTCTCCCCCATATAGCTGCCCCGTAGCAGACCCCTGCTATACATTTAGTTCTGTACAGGGCAAGAATTTCCCGAATTCGTTTATTTCCTATTTTAGCTGAAAATCTGAAAATGCCCTCCGTTGTTCTTAAAAATTTCGGATTACATAGTTCTATATGGGAGTTCCAACTGCCACTTCTATTAAAAAGCAGTCCCAAGTACGAAAAAGATGGAACTCTGTTTATAACTACTCCTCCCACTTGATGTTGTCTATTTTTTTGCTCATTGCTTTCACATGTCATAACGAATGTCTTGTTAAGGTTAAGCTGGAGGTCCTTTTCTGACATGAATGATGCAAATGTATCTATTAGGCGTTGAAGGCCATTCGCTGTCCTTGATATAAGGACGGCGTCGTCCGCGTATAAAAGTACTGGAGTGGGGTGCATTCCGATTTTTGGGACATCAAACAATTGCTTTTGTAAAAAAAATATCTACATTATTAATATATAAAGAAAAAAGGATGGGCGCTAAAACGCATCCTTGGCGTATGCCCCGCATGACCCTAAGGTCCGGGGTACATTCACCCATCGTGCCATAACGTACTCTTGCGGTAAGGTAAGTGTAAATCTGGGATAAGTATATTATAATATCTACTGGGGCATCAAGCTCTTTCATAGTTTGCCATCATTTGGCATGGTTGACCAGATTGAATGCACAGGTAAGGTCCACGAAGCAAAGATGTAAAGCCCCTTCCTTGGCCAAGGTGTATTTTCCAATTAGTAGCTCCAGATTTACACATTGCTCCACCGTCCCAATACCCCTTCTGAAGTCATACTGTGCCTCCGTCAAGATGTCATTAGCGTCAGCCCAGGTTTCCAGCCTTCCCAGCATGATTCTTCCCATCACTTTGAAGGTTGAATAAAGAAGGGATATTGGGCGGTAGCAGTAAGCCTTACTTCTGTCCCCTTTTTTAAAAATGGGTACAATAGTACTTTGTACCGAGGATGCAGGCATTACCCCTCCTAAAGTAGCATTAAAACCTTTAAACAAATTGGTGTCCAAAAGTCGATATCATGTTTAAAAACATCGATGGGTACCCCATCCGGACCAGTGGCCTTCCCATTGGCGCTTTTTTTCAAGGCTGTTTCAATTTCTTCTAGCGTTATTGGGAGTGAGTTTACAGGCTCGTCCCGGATGATATAGCCGTCATTACAGGTCGAGGCTTCGATGCCATCAGGGTTAAAAATGTGTTCAAAATGTGTTGTCCAGTCTTCTGGCGGAATAAAAACATCAATTCTAACCGCTGTGTTCTCTCTAAATTATTTTCCAAAATAGGGCTGTGTCTCGTATCTCAGCAGCCTGGGTTAATTTTTCCCATGCTCCTCTCGATTTTCTATTTTCCTTTGATTCAAGATATTTTTATAATTTTCCTCAGGGTGCTTATTCTAGCACTATCCCTGGGTATATATTTCAATGCACATTTAATTCCCTGTTTAACCTGGAACAATCTTGGTTAAACCATCTGGGATTGGTGTTACAGGGCTTTTTCTTATTTTGGGTTGAGAGATCGCCTGCGATTTCACTCGTAATATTACAGAAAGCGTTTATTATTTCTTCATCTATGGAGGAACTATCCAGACAGATAATTACCTCGTTACGTTTTTTCTTTTTGAGGTTATCCATAAATATTGCAGGGTTCACGCCTGTCCATTTAATTGAGACTCCATTGTTGCCCTGCAGTTCTATATTTATATCTGCTACATTGCCCCTCCCATGACGTGTCGAGCTAAGCTTCAGGGACAGAGTTAACTAGGAATGGTCACTCAGCAAATTTGCACTAATTGACAATTTTTCTACCAGGCCCCTGCAGTTGCACACAAGCTGCATTGTAAACCCTTGAACAACAGTAAAGGAAGGATTGCAATGATGAAGCTAAATAGGCCTATCATAAAGCCATTAAGAAATACCACCATTGTATCTGTCCTGCTCGTGCAAAGTTCCTTTGTGGGCAGGATCAAAAGCGTCAAGAACCAGTCTAAACACGTTTTTTTCATTCCTTAAAGCTTTCTATCCCTGGACTTCTGTTCTAGCACCATAATTCACACTCAAGATCAGTGGGGCCGATTCACAGAACTAACTTAAGACAAAATCCTAAACGTACTACTTTTGGTATTCACAGAAGTTAGGATTTTGTCTTAAGATTGTCTTAAGACAGACTTAAGACAGGCTTAAGACAGATTTAAGACAGACTTAAGACAAACTTAAGATAAAATCCTAACTTAAGTCTGTCTTAAGTCTGTCTTAAGTTTGTCTTAAGTCTGTCTTAAGTCTGTCTTAAGTTTGTCTTAAGACAAATTTAAGACAAAATCCTAACTTCTGTGAATACCAAAAGTAGTAAGTTTAGGATTTTGTCTTAAGTTAGTTATGTGAATCGGGCCCAGTGTGATAATCTGGCTGTTTTTTTTTTTAAAGAAAAAAGAATAAAAATATGTTCCTCCTTCAGGTCAGACAACACAAGCTGCATCGCTCCTAGTGGTGAAACCAACCATTGTATCCGGCTCTGGTTTCTGTCAGAATTCCCTCTTCTGGATACAGAAATCCTCAGTTCTCTAACGCTGGTGATCAAATCAGGTTTGTCAACGAATTCCTGCTTCCCAAGTATTTTTGCCATGGCTAAGGATCCTTGTGGCACCTAAACTGGTGGAACTATGGAATAAATAACTGGCAAACGCTATCCTCTCTTTAAAATTGAAACACTCGTTTAAAGCACCTCTGCCCAAAACATAAATCTATATATAAAACTATTCTTACGAACTATAGGTCCATCCCTTTACTCCCATTCATATCAAAGATTATCAAAAGTCATTTTAATTTTTAGCTAACCACCTATTTAGAAAATAATAAGTTACTGGAGGGGGGTCCAATCGGGTTTCACACATCTCACAGCACAGAGGCAGCCCTTCCTCCTGTAGCTGAGGACATCAGAGCCATCTTTGATCAGGGAAGTTCTGCTGCCTTTAACCTATTGGACTTCTTGCAGCTTTTGATACAGTTGCATACCCTATGGTAATAGAGAGGTTAAGGAGCAGCGGAGTCTCAGATCTGGCTTTGGATTGGATCAAGTCCTTTCTGCCTGATCAATCTAACTGTGTTGTTCTTTCCCCATTTGTCTATTATTTTCTGAGAAGTTCAGCTTTCCCTATGGGGTGCCCAGGGATGTTTTTTGAGGGCCATATTAAACATATATATGGCTCCCCTACAGGCTTTAATTAGAGCCTATGGTTTCTCCTACATGACTTACGTGAACAACACCCAGTTTATTCTTTCCATTTCTGATTATCTGGAGGAAACCAAAAGCTGTTTCTCTGCTTGCATGCTAGCCATCTTTGAATAGATGAACTCAAATTGTTTTGTGTAACTTTTTTATTTTTATTTAAAAAAATAAATAAGATGCCATACAGAATAACAGCCGTCGTTAGTACATTGAAGTAATGTACATCATTCAATGGCATATTACCAGGTACAACATCGGAAAGTGACTGGCGAATTGTTTGTTAAAAAAAATCACGTAATGTTCGTCTCACATGGGTAAAGGGAAGGTTTAGGGTGGGACACTGGGAGTCAAGTGGGTGGGGCAAAAATCACGTGTTACACAAGGTTCACAGGTGGGTAATCACACGCGCAGTGTAAAGTAGGAGCGCGGGAAGTTTCATAGGAAACTGGCCCTAAAGGAGGAGCGAGGTGTTCAAGCTGTTTGACGACTCGATTTGACAAATACAGGTATGATTAAGAGAGTGGCATTCCCATTGGGATAGAGGATAGAAAAGAGGGGTTAGCGCATTAACATTCAGCAGAGCTTGAATTAGAGGGTGAGATAAGTTACTGCTAGTGAAGATTACGGCATATTTCACATTTAATAAAAGCACTGATTTGTTCACAGTAAAGGGTACGTCATTGGTGGGAGACATCAGCATTTGGTACAGAAGTTAGATGGCAAGGCATTGATTTAACGGGGGCACAGTTTGGTTGCAATTAATAGGATTTGTTTTTCATTTATCTATTATTTATTAGCTACACATTTTCAGAGCATATAATTGACGTGTATTTTTTTAAACATCATAGATACCCCTGACAAAGGTCCAGGAGGACCGAAATGCATTGGGTGAAATTGTTGTGATAGAGGAACTAAGTTGCAGATTGTGCCTATGAATAGGCCCGGATGGGCAATTCTTGAGCAGTAAAACGCATAAAATAATGTAACTATGTATCTTTGACGTGACGAATAAGAATTGGATTACTTTTGGAATAAAATGGATGAACATTGAACTACCAGATGAATACGTGGATTATTTGAAACACAAATGTGAATGCAGCTGTGCAACTCTTCGACTCGCAAATTCGCCAGTCACTTTCCGATGTTGATTTTTCTAATGCGCAAAAGGGGCGGAGCGCATTCAGAGTGCATGCACGCTAAAACTATTAAATATGGTCTAACAATGATGAATTCAAAGGAAAGGTGTGCTCCAGGCTCACACACATTGCATATTACCAGGTACAGCCATAAGAGCAAGTTGTGAAGAAGACAAAAGGAACAAAAGCTTTTTGAAACTTAATGCGGAGAAAACCGAGATCTTACTTTTCAGGACAAACAATTGTACCTAGTGCTCCAAATGGCCAAAAGCACTTCGAGCCGGATGTACATACACTAGGAATCGCAATGTCCAAATAGCGATTCCAACCGAATTGCTATTTGGAAATCGCTATTCCTTATGTATGAAATGTTTTGATTCATACTTGCGATTCCTAGCGGGTCGCAAATCGACCTACCTCATGAATATCAGTAAGGTAGGTTGCCGTTTGCGACCCATTAGTAATCGCAGCCATCACAGCAATGGTGGCCTGCGGAGAACAGCAGCCCACCATGTCTGTGATTGTCTTTGTTTGTTTTTGTTGAATTGCAACCCATTTTCCTTTAAGGAAAACAGGATGTGTTTCAACAATGAAAAAGGAAATGATTTTTTAATTTTTTTTAAGAGCAGTCAGTAGTCCTTGGGACCACTGCTGTCTCTGAATTTTTTTTCCCCAACATTCACAAAAAAGTCCCATGGGGTCCCCTTCCACCCCTTCCAATTTGTGAATGCATTACCACCAACTTTGAGTTGATGGTAAAGTGAGAATGTTTTTTGAACCGCCTTTCAGTCACAAAACGTTTGCAAATGCTAGTGTGATTTTGTATTTGGAAAGGAGTCCTTAAACACACCCCTTCCAAATACCGAATTGCAAAACCCAAATTTGGCCTTTGTACATTTCCTAAATAATTTTTCCGGTAGCAAACAGCCTGATTCTCCGATTTGGCATATTTGTGACTGTAAAATTGCTACGTACACATGGCCCTAGTCCCATACCATTTCCCATTCACTGCATCAGAATCTTAGGTGTGCTAATCGATTCTGACCATGAGTTTTCTACTCAAATCACTGAGGCAGCTTGCAAGAGTTTTGTGATTTTAAGGTACTATGCCAGTACACTCTATCTAGTCTTACCATCAAATGTTTTGAATAGGTTCAAAACTACAGAATGCAAGAGCCCCTGTCATTCTTAAGCTCGCCGACATGACCTCAATTATATCTCTTCTTACTATGCTTAACTGGCCTCCAATCTGAAACAAATGTTCTCTCAAGGCTCTCTACCTGGGTTTTAAAACCATGCCTGGCCTTGGACCCAAATCAAATCAAATCAAAACAGCTTCATTCGGTATGATGTAAACAACCATAAAAGCATACTAATAATCTTTTCTGTCTCAAAATGTTACATTGTTACATTGATCTAATAGAGCATTATGAGAGACATACACAACAGTAAAAAAGATAGAAGCAAAGTCGAAAATATTTCGTAATCAGTCTAAACATCGTGCTAAGGCACAAACTATGGGCATATTTAAATTAGCTAATGAACATCATGTAAAGTGCAATGTGCAAAGCAGCCTACAAAAACAGGAATGTTTCATAATCAGTCTATGCGTCACAATAAAGTGCAACCTATGGGCATTTTTTAATTAGCTAATAAAGCTCACATAAAGTGCAATGTGCAAAGCAGCCTACATCATAAGGTGCAAAAGGAAAGCCTGTATAATGTTCGTACATGATGTGCAAAATTAGCAAACAGCTTAATGGGGATAAATCGCATTTCATACTAAGGTTAACATTTCTATAAGCAAATATAAATGATAAGTTGTTGGTATATATTCGAGTTAAAAAACTACAAGTTATGCTTCGCCTAAATAAAACAATGTCCATAGTGGCCTGTTTCAGAATGCGTGCTAATATCTAAAAGGGGTGAAGTGATGTTTCGTGAATTTATTCCTCCATATTTTTGAATTTTAATGCATCCAGATGTGAAAGATCTCTTCTTCTCCTAAAAGCCCTTTGTATAAATACGATAACTGAATTCATAATTTTTAAGTTATCTAAACCACATATAAAATTAAAAGAATGTTTATATTGGAAAAGCATATTCGATAAAAAGAGTGGTTTTAAAACTAACTTCCGAATGTCCTTATAAAAAGTAACTACAAAGAGCATAAAGTGCAATGTGGACTGGGGCGATTTTCCATCACATGGACAACGGGGTAGAATATTACACCACTTTTCCGTTCTGGGGAATGCCACTAAATTGTGCAAAGTGCCAAACCTTAATCTGGTCAGATAGAATCTGTGTTGTATATTTCTTACCAAGATTAACTATGTTTGTATTCCCATCTCAAGGGGGCGTTCACAGTAGGCAATAACACTTCGCTTAGTGCCAGCATCCTCCATTCTTACTAATTCATTAGCAATAGTATATTTAAGCTTCAGGCCACTTTTACTATGCTTCAGAATATGTGCTGGGTTTTTCCTGACAAAATCTATCTTGCAGTCTATTAGCAAGTTGCGTATGTGTTCTAACCATGGTAATCTCTTACTGTGATCGAGGGCCAGGCAGTCCATAATTAAGTCTTTAGTGAATTTAGTTTAGTCTTTTGCCCAAATCCCTCGCCAGAAAGTAAGACCCGCTATGTGGATAGAATCACTTAAATTTGGTACAGACAATTCTTCATGAACAATATAGTTAGCTGTAGATCTTGGGACTGCCAATAATCTTTTTAAAAATGTGTTTTCTTGTATTTGCAGCAAATCAATGTTGTTCTCTCCCCCATATAGCTGCCCCGTAGCAGACCCCTGCTATACATTTAGTTCTGTACAGGGCAAAATTTCCCGAATTCGTTTATTTCCTATTTTAGCTGAAAATCTGAAAATGCCCTCCGTTGTTCTTAAAAATTTCGGATTACATAGTTCTATATGGGAGTTCCAACTGCCACTTCTATTAAAAAGCAGTCCCAAGTACGAAAAAGATGGCACTCTGTTTATAACTACTCCTCCCACTTGATGTTGTCTATTTTTTTGCTCATTGCTTTCACATGTCATAACGAATGTCTTGTTAAGGTTAAGCTGGAGGTCCTTTTCTGACATGAATGATGCAAATGTATCTATTAGGCGTTGAAGGCCATTCGCTGTCCTTGATATAAGGACGGCGTCGTCCGCGTATAAAAGTACTGGAGTGGGGTGCATTCCGATTTTTGGGACATCAAACAATTGCTTTTGTAAAAAAAATATCTACATTATTAATATATAAAGAAAAAAGGATGGGCGCTAAAACGCATCCTTGGCGTATGCCCCGCATGACCCTAAGGTCCGGGGTACATTCACCCATCGTGCCATAACGTACTCTTGCGGTAAGGTAAGTGTAAATCTGGGATAAGTATATTATAATATCTACTGGGGCATCAAGCTCTTTCATAGTTTGCCATAATTTGGCATGGTTGACCAGATTGAATGCACAGGTAGGGTCCACGAAGCAAAGATGTAAAGCCCCTTCCTTGGCCAAGGTGTATTTTCCAATCAGTAGCTCCAGATTTACACATTGCTCCACCGTCCCAATACCCCTTCTGAAGTCATACTGTGCCTCCGTCAAGATGTCATTAGCGTCAGCCCAGGTTTCCAGCCTTCCCAGCATGATTCTTCCCATCACTTTGGAGGTTGAATAAAGAAGGGATATTGGGCGGTAGCAGTAAGCCTTACTTCTGTCCCCTTTTTTAAAAATGGGTACAATAGTACTTTGTACCGAGGATGCAGGCATTACCCCTCCTAAAGTAGCATTAAAACCTTTAAACAAATTGGTATCCAAAAGTCGATATCATGTTTAAAAACATCGATGGGTACCCCATCCGGACCAGTGGCCTTCCCATTGGCGCTTTTTTTCAAGGCTGTTTCAATTTCTTCTAGCGTTATTGGGAGTGAGTTTACAGGCTCGTCCCGGATGATATAGCCGTCATTACAGGTCGAGGCTTCGATGTCATCAGGGATAAAAATGCGTTCAAAATGTGTTGTCCAGTCTTCTGGAGGAATAAAAACATCAATTCTAACCGCTGTGTTCTCTCTAAATTATTTTCCAAAATAGGGCTGTGTCTCGTCTCTCAGCAGCCTCGGTTAAGTTTTCCCATGCCTCCTCTCGATTTTCTATTTTCCTTTGATTCAAGATATTTTTATAATTTTCCTCAGGGTGCTTATTCTAGCACTATCCCTGGGTATATATTTCAATGCACATTTTAATTCCCTGTTTAACCTGGAACAATCTTGGTTAAACCATCTGGGATTGTTGTTACAGGGCTTTTTCTTATTTTGGGTTGAGAGATCGCCTGCGATTTCACTCGTAATATTACAGAAAGCGTTTATTATTTCTTCATCTATGGAGGAACTATCCAGACAGATAATTACCTCGTTACGTTTTTTCTTTTTGAGGTTATCCATAAATATTGCAGGGTTCATGCATGTCCATTTAATTGAGACTCCATTGTTGCCCTGCAGTTCTATATTTATATCTGCTACATTGCCCCTCCCATGACGTGTGGAGCTAAGCTTCAGGGACAGAGTTAACTAGGAATGGTCACTCAGCAAATTTGCACTAATTGACAATTTTACTACCAGGCCCCTGCAGTTGCACACAAGCTGCATTGTAAACCCTTGAACAACAGTAAAGGAAGGATTGCAATGATGAAGCTAAATAGGCCTATCATAAAGCCATTAAGAAATACCACCATTGTATCTGTCCTGCTCGTGCAAAGTTCCTTTGCGGGCAGGATCAAAAGCGTCAAGAACCAGTCTAAACATGTTTTTTTCATTCCTTAAAGTTTTCTATCCCTGGACTTCTGTTCTAGCACCATAATTCACACTCAAGATCAGTGGGGCCGATTCACAGAACTAACTTAAGACAAAATCCTAAACGTACTACTTTTGGTATTCACAGAAGTTAGGATTTTGTCTTAAGATTGTCTTAAGACAGACTTAAGACAGGCTTAAGACAGATTTAAGACAGACTTAAGACAAACTTAAGACAAAATCCTAACTTAAGTCTGTCTTAAGTCTGTCTTAAGTTTGTCTTAAGTCTGTCTTAAGTCTGTCTTAAGTTTGTCTTAAGACAAACTTAAGACAAAATCCTAACTTCTGTGAATACCAAAAGTAGTAAGTTTAGGATTTTGTCTTAAGTTAGTTATGTGAATCGGGCCCAGTGTGATAATCTGGCTGTTTTTTGTTTTTAAAGAAAAAAGAATAAAAATATGTTCCTCCTTCAGGTCAGACAACACAAGCTGCATCGCTCCTGGTGGTGAAACCAACCATTGTATCCGGCTCTGGTTTCTGTCAGAATTCCCTCTTCTTGATACAGAAATCCTCAGTTCTCTAATGCTGGTGATCAAATCAGGTTTGTCAACAAATTCCTGCTTCCCAAGTATTTTTGCCATGGCTAAGGATCCTTGTGGCACCTAAACTGGTGGAACTATGGAATAAATAACTGGCAAACGCTATCCTCTCTTTAAAATTGAAACACTCGTTTAAAGCACCTCTGCCCAAAACATAAATCTATATATAAAGCTATTCTTACGAACTATAGGTCCATCCCTTTACTCCCATTCATATCAAAGATTATCAAAAGTCATTTTAATTTTTAGCTAACCACCTATTTAGAAAATAATAAGTTACTGGAGGGGGGTCCAATCGGGTTTCACACATCTCACAGCACAGAGGCAGCCCTTCCTCCTGTAGCTGAGGACATCAGAGCCATCTTTGATCAAGGAAGTTCTGCTGCCTTTAACCTATTGGACTTCTTGCAGCTTTTGATACAGTTGCATACCCTATGGTAATAGAGAGGTTAAGGAGCAGCGGAGTCTCAGATCTGGCTTTGGATTGGATCAAGTCCTTTCTGCCTGATCAATCTAACTGTGTTGTTCTTTCCCCATTTGTCTATTATTTTCTGAGAAGTTCAGCTTTCCCTATGGGGTGCCCAGGGATGTTTTTTGAGGGCCAGATTAAACATATATATGGCTCCCCTACAGGCTTTAATTAGAGCCTATGGTTTCTCCTACATGACTTACGTGAACAACACCCAGTTTATTCTTTCCATTTCTGATTATCTGGAGGAAACCAAAAGCTGTTTCTCTGCTTGCATGCTAGCCATCTTTGAATAGATGAACTCAAATTGTTTTGTGTAACTTTTTTATTTTTTAATAAAAAAAAAAAATAAGATGCCATACAGAATAACAGCCGTCGTTAGTACATTGAAGTAATGTACATCATTCAATGGCATATTACCAGGTACAACATCGGAAAGTGACTGGCGAATTGTTTGTTAAAAAAAATCACGTAATGTTTGTCTCACATGGGTAAAGGGAAGGTTTAGGGTGGGACACTGGGAGTCAAGTGGGTGGGGCAAAAATCACGTGTTACACAAGGTTCACAGGTGGGTAATCAGACGCGCAGTTTAAAGTAGGAGCGCGGTAAGTTTCATAGGAAACTGGCCCTAAAGGAGGAGCGAGGTGTTCAAGCTGTTTAACGACTCGATTTGACAAATACAGCTATGATTAAGAGAGTGGCATTCCCATTGGGATAGAGGATAGAAAAGAGGGGTTAGCGCATTAACATTCAGCAGAGCTTGAATTAGAGGGTGAGATAAGTTACTGCTAGTGAAGATTACGGCATATTTCACATTTAATAAAAGCACTGATTTGTTCACAGTAAAGGGTACGTCATTGGTGGGAGACATCAGCATTTGGTACAGAAGTTAGATGGCAAGGCATTGATTTAACGGGGGCACAGTTTGGTTGCAATTAATAGGATTTGTTTTTCATTTATCTATTATGTATTAGCTACACATTTTCAGAGCATATAATTGACGTGTATTTTTTTAAACATCATAGATACCCCTGACAAAGGTCCAGGAGGACCGAAATGCATTGGGTGAAATTGTTGTGATAGAGGAACTAAGTTGCAGATTGTGCCTATGAATAGGCCCGGATGGGCAATTCTTGAGCAGTAAAACGCATAAAATAATGTAACTATGTATCTTTGACGTGACGAATAAGAATTGGATTACTTTTGGAATAAAATGGATGAACATTGAACTACCAGATGAATACGTGGATTATTTGAAACACAAATGTGAATGCAGCTGTGCAACTCTTCGACTCGCAAATTCGCCAGTCACTTTCCGATGTTGATTTTTCTAATGCGCAAAAGGGACGGAGCGCATTCAGAGTCCATGCACGCTAAAACTATTAAATATGGTCTAACAATGATGAATTCAAAGGAAAGGTGTGCTCCAGGCTCACACACATTGCATATTACCAGGTACAGCCATAAGAGCAAGTTGTGAAGAAGACAAAAGGAACAAAAGCTTTTTGAAACTTAATGCAGAGAAAACCGAGATCTTACTTTTCAGGACAAACAATTGTACCTAGTGCTCCAAATGGCCAAAAGCACTTCGAGCCGGATGTACATACACTAGGAATCGCAATGTCCAAATAGCGATTCCAACCGAATTGCTATTTGGAAATCGCTATTCCTTATGTATGAAATGTTTTGATTCATACTTGCGATTCCTAGCGGGTCGCAAATCGACCTACCTCATGAATATCAGTAAGGTAGGTTGCCGTTTGCGACCCATTAGTAATCGCAGCCATCACAGCAATGGTGGCCTGCGGAGAACAGCAGACCACCATGTCTGTGATTGTCTTTGTTTGTTTTTGTTGAATTGCAACCCATTTTCCTTTAAGGAAAACAGGATGTGTTTCAACAATGAAAAAGGAAATGATTTTTTAATTTTTTTTAAGAGCAGTCAGTAGTCCTTGGGACCACTGCTGTCCCTGAATTTTTTTTCCCCAACATTCACAAAAAAGTCCCATGGGGTCCCCTTCCACCCGTTCCAATTTGTGAATGCATTACCACCAACTTTGAGTTGATGGTAAAGTGAGAATGTTTTTTGAACCGCCTTTCAGTCACAAAACGTTTGCACATGCTAGTGTGATTTTGTATTTGGAAAGGAGTCCTTAAACACACCCCTTCCAAATACCGAATTGCAAAACCCAAATTTGGCCTTTGTACATTTCCTAAATAATTTTTCCGGTAGCAAACAGCCTGATTCTCCGATTTGGCATATTTGTGACTGGAAAATTGCTACGTACACATGGCCCTAGTCCCATACCATTTCCCATTCACTGCATCAGAATCTTAGGTGTGCTAATCGATTCTGACCATGAGTTTTCTACTCAAATCACTGAGGCAGCTTGCAAGAGTTTTGTGATTTTAAGGGACTATGCCAGTACACTCTATCTAGTCTTACCATCAAATTTTTTGAATAGGTTCAAAACTACAGAATGCAAGAGCCCCTGTCATTCTTAAGCTCGCCGACATGACCTCAATTATATCTCTTCTTACTATGCTTAACTGGCCTCCAATCTGAAACAAATGTTCTCTCAAAGCTCTCTACCTGGGTTTTAAAACCATGCCTGGCCTTGGACCCAAATCAAATCAAATCAAAACAGCTTCATTCGGTATGAGGTAAACAACCATAAAAGCATACTAATAATCTTTTCTGTCTCAAAATGTTACATTGTTACATTGATCTAATAGAGCATTATGAGAGACATACACAACAGTAAAAAAAGATAGAAGCAAAGTCGAAAATATTTCGTAATCAGTCTAAACATCGTGGTAAGGCACAAACTATGGGCATATTTAAATTAGCTAATGAACATCATGTAAAGTGCAATGTGCAAAGCAGCCTACAAAAACAGGAATGTTTCATAATCAGTCTATGCGTCACAATAAAGTGCAACATATGGGCCTTTTTTAATTAGCTAATAAAGCTCACATAAAGTGCAATGTGCAAAGCAGCCTACATCATAAGGTGCAAAAGGAAAGCCTGTATAATGTTCGTACATGATGTGCAAAATTAGCAAACAGCTTAATGGGGATAAATCGCATTTCATACTAACGTTAACATTTCTATAAGCAAATATAAATGATAAGTTGTTGGTATATATTCGAGTTAAAAAACTACACGTTATGCTTCGCCTAAATAAAACAATGTCCATAGTGGCCTGTTTCAGAATGCGTGCTAATATCTAAAAGGGGTGAAGTGATGTTTCGTGAATTTATTCCTCCAGATTTTCGAATTTTAATGCATCCAGATGTGAAAGATCTCTTCTTCTCCTAAAAGCCCTTTGTATAAATACGATAACTGAATTCATAATTTTTAAGTTATCTAAACCACATATAAAATTAAAAGAATGTTTATATTGGAAAAGCATATTCGATAAAAAGAGTGGTTTTAAAACTAACTTCCGAATGTCCTTATAAAAACTACAAAGAGCATAAAGTGCAATGTGGACTGGGGCGATTTTCCATCACATGGACAACGGGGTAGAATATTACACCACTTTTCCGTTCTGGGGAATGCCACTAAATTGTGCAAAGTACCAAACCTTAATCTGGTCAGATAGAATCTGTGTTGTAAATTTCTTACCAAGATTAAGTATGTTTGTATTCCCATCTCAAGGGGGCGTTCACAGTAGGCAATAACACTTCGCTTAGTGCCAGCATCCTCCATTCTTACTAATTCATTAGCAATAGTATATTTAAGCTTCAGGTCACTTTTACTATGCTTCAGAATATGTGCTGGGTTTTTCCTGACAAAATCTATCTTGCAGTCTATTAGCAAGTTGCGTATGTGTTCTAACCATGGTAATCTCTTACTGTGATCGAGGGCCAGGCAGTCCATAATTAAGTCTTTAGTGAATTTAGTTTAGTCTTTTGCCCAAATCCCTCGCCAGAAAGTAAGACCCGCTATGTGGATAGAATCACTTAAATTTGGTACAGACAATTCTTCATGCACAATATAGTTAGCTGTAGATCTTGGGACTGCCAATAATCTTTTTAAAAATGTGTGTTCTTGTATTTGCAGCAAATCAATGTTGTTCTCTCCCCCATATAGCTGCCCCGTAGCAGACCCCTGCTATACATTTAGTTCTGTACAGGGCAAGAATTTCCCGAATTCGTTTATTTCCTATTTTAGCTGAAAATCTGAAAATGCCCTCCGTTGTTCTTAAAAATTTCGGATTACATAGTTCTATATGGGAGTTCCAACTGCCACTTCTATTAAAAAGCAGTCCCAAGTACGAAAAAGATGGAACTCTGTTTATAACTACACCTCCCACTTGATGTTGTCTATTTTTTTGCTCATTGCTTTCACATGTCATAACGAATGTCTTGTTAAGGTTAAGCTGGAGGTCCTTTTCTGACATGAATGATGCAAATGTATCTATTAGGCGTTGAAGGCCATTCGCTGTCCTTGATATAAGGACGGCGTCGTCCGCGTATAAAAGTACTGGAGTGGGGTGCATTCCGATTTTTGGGACATCAAACAATTGCTTTTGTAAAAAAAATATCTACATTATTAATATATAAAGAAAAAAGGATGGGCGCTAAATCGCATCCTTGGCGTATGCCCCGCGTGACCCTAAGGTCCGGGGTACATTCACCCATCGTGCCATAACGTACTCTTGCGGTAAGGTAAGTGTAAATCTGGGATAAGTATATTATAACATCTACTGGGGCATCAAGCTCTTTCATAGTTTGCCATAATTTGGCATGGTTGACCAGATTGAATGCTCAGGTAAGGTCCACGAAGCAAAGATGTAAAGCCCCTTCCTTGGCCAAGGTGTATTTTCCAATCAGTAGCTCCAGATTTACACATTGCTCCACCGTCCCAATACCCCTTCTGAAGTCATACTGTGCCTCCGTCAAGATGTCATTAGCGTCAGCCCAGGTTTCCAGCCTTCCCAGCATGATTCTTCCCATCACTTTGGAGGTTGAATAAAGAAGGGATATTGGGCGGTAGCAGTAAGCCTTACTTCTGTCCCCTTTTTTAAAAATGGGTACAATAGTACTTTGTACCGAGGATGCAGGCATTACCCCTCCTAAAGTAGCATTAAAACCTTTAAACAAATTGGTGTCCAAAAGTCGATATCATGTTTAAAAACATCGATGGGTACCCCATCCGGACCAGTGGCCTTCCCATTGGCGCTTTTTTTCAAGGCTGTTTCAATTTCTTCTAGCGTTATTGGGAGTGAGTTTACAGGCTCGTCCCGGATGATATAGCCGTCATTACAGGTCGAGGCTTCGATGCCATCAGGGTTAAAAATGCATTCAAAATGTGTTGTCCAGTCTTCTGGAGGAATGACAACATCAATTCTCACCGCTGTGTTCTCTCTAAAAAAGGGATGATCAATTATTTTCCAAAATAGGGCTGTGTCTCGTGTCTCAGCAGCCTGGGTTAATTTTTCCCATGCCTCCTCTCGATTTTCTATTTTCCTTTGATTCAAGATATTTTTATAATTTTTCCTCAGGGTGCTTATGTTAGCACTATCCCTGGGTATATATTTCAATGCACATTTTAATTCCCTGTTTAACCTGGAACAATCTTGGTTAAACCATCTGGGATTGGTGTTACAGGGCTTTTTCTTATTTTGGGTTGAGAGATCGCCTGCGGTTTCACTCGTAATATTACAGACAGCGTTTATTATTTCTTCATCTATGGAGGAACTATCCAGACAGATAATTACCTCGTTATGTTTTTTCTTTTTGAGGTTATCCATAAATATCGCAGGGTTCACGCCTGTCCATTTAATTGAGACTCCATTGTTGCCCTGCAGTTCTATATTTATATCTGCTCCATTGCCCCTCCCATGACGTGTCGAGCTAAGCTTCAGGGACAGAGTTAACGAGGAATGGTCCCTCAGCAAATTTGCACTAATTGACAATTTTTCTACCAGGCCCCTGCAGTTAGCCGACACAATAAAATGATCAATATTAGAAGATGATCTGACGCCTACGTAAGTGGACAAGGCTATCTCTCCGTCACAATTGTCTGGTTCCATAACTGCTAAGTTATATTTGTAGATGGTTTTATTAATTGTCTCCCCATAATGATCATGTGAAAAGTGTGGAATTCGTTCCCCGAAACTGTCACAAAAACCACATGATTCTCCCTTGAAAATGGCACGTCTCACAATTAAAATCACCCGCCCAGATGAGCATGTACTCTCCTCCCACGACCTTTAAAAAATGTTCAAGATCTGCTTCTAGTAAGTTTATCACCCCGGATCTTGTATCATCGAATATGTTTATTATAACTATAGGTTGATTCCCCTCCAAATAAAAATACAAAAACTGATGGTACTTTGACCTAGTGTTTGAATTCCTTAAAATTAAAGGTGAAGTTACAGATATTAAAACGGCTACCCCTCCTTTTGCTCTCCACCTTCTGGAGGGGCTAGCATTAGTACAGATTACTTGAAAGCCATTAATAAAAAAGAGCTCGGTATGCTATGTTTCCTGCAACAAAATTAAAGCACACCCCTCGATTGCTTTTAACCATGTTTCATTATTAAGCTTGTGTTTAATTCCAGCCACGTTCCATGACAATGTGTAAAGATTCATTTATTCGTCTCAATTTTTCCACCTCCGGCGTTCTATGATTAAAATTATTTCCCTGATTATTAATAGGTACCTCAGGCGGATACTCCCTATAAACTGGGACTTGGAGACCACCAGCTGACTTATTCCTGGTTACAGAGCATTCTAGACCACTTTCTGAAGTGATACCCTTTTCCTCCCTCTGTCAATCAATATCACTACACCCTCTCAATGGTTCGTACCAGTTGTTAGTGGGCACAAGTTGGTTTGAGTTAAAAATATGGGGTGTACTGGCTTCGCTGCGTTCAAGCCTGTAAAAGAAACCTAGTGGTACGTCTGTTATATGGTCATATTGGCTAGATGCCTACTATGGAAATTCACCACAACACAATCTCCGCGGCTCATTTTCCTACAATTACCTACCCAGCTTACTCTTCTAAGCATGATTATATTTTGTTGCAATATAATAACATCACAGTTTGTTTTTAGAGAAAACCAGTGTACCACTTGGTTTTTCAATGAATCGTATGTTTCACGGATTGTATCAGCTAGCCTAGGTGCATTTTTCAATATGATCACGTATGGGGTTGCCTGAGGGGGGAGATGTAGTGACTCTTCTTTTGTTACCATCTTCCACAACCCTGGCAGAAATGACCTCTTGATTAGATTTTGCCAGTCTGAATGAGGTCATATTATCGTCCTTAATATGCATTGGCGTTTCAACAGATTGCAGCTTTTGTCTGACCCTCAAAGATTGTACAGCGGTTGTTATTGTTCGTTTCGGCTCACCAGCAGAGGGGGTGATACCTAAATCTTCAATTGGCCTTGTAACTGAGTTATTATCAATTCCAAACGTACTCAATTGTTTTTTGGAAATGATTTCAGAGACCAAGTCTGTCAAGAATGTCACATCCTTTTGGACTAGCTTTATTTCTGACATTAATCGTCGCTCTATATTGTCCAATTTGCCATGTAGCTTTTTGAAGAGTGTTTCAATATTTTGTGACATTAGTGCTTTGCTGGTAGAGTTATTATCCCCCTTTATTGATCCGACGTTATTTTTAGCCTTTGGTTTTGTTTTAGCCTTTACTGTCGGGATCCCCCTGTGACAATTTTTCTGTTGGGGCTATGGTTTACATTTTTTAGCAGGTGGGGAGAGTGGAGGAGTACTGTTGGACAGGATTGAAATCTCCAGTGGAGTTGTTAAAATACATGGTTTAGATGCGTTCAGAATACTGTCCTTATCCACTACAATAATCGGTTGTGCCTCTGAGTTCTTATTTTTCCCGTCACTCATGAATATAGTGGGATCGCTCACACCCTCTGATGCAGATTCTTTCAGTGCAGCATCTAGTGCAAATTTAGTTGCTGCAAGTTATTCCTCAACGTGTACGATCTCGCTATTGAGTAACACCACAGCAGTTGTCAAATACTTAGTAATTGGAGCACTTTTAGTATGTGACTTTCCCCCAGAGGGCTGTAGTTGCCCATCCTCCCAGAGTGATAGTAAACACTTAGGGGTGCAAAATAGGGCGGTTTTCGCCTTACCGGTCTCTGTGTAGTCCTGTTCTTAAGGATCACGGGGGGTGGCCAAGCCCAGCCTCCGTCTGTTGCAGACGGGCGTAGACGGGCCCGCCCTTGGCTTGGGCAGGCCCGCGCATGTCCCTCGCTGCGGGAGCCCCGGCCTGTTTATGAGCTCCTCCTGGCGTGTTGGAAAGCGTGGGCGGCGAGCGTGCCGCTATGGATGCTGGGGGCTGTAGTCTCTCCCCTCCTCATGACTCCGGGAAGATGGTGCAGCCGCCCGTGGCAGTAGCGATGTGGGGTCAGATAAGGCTCTTGCTGCAGGCAAAGGCTACTGGCAGCGTTTCAGGCAAAAGGAGGCTTTGGACCCACTTACCTATCCTGGAAGATCTGTTTGTATTCGTCTGTGCGCACCTTTCATTCAGCAGGAGACAGGACTCTGTAGGTCCCAAAATTCAGACATTGCTGTAAGGGAGGGCACTCTTCTTTCCATCATACTGCTAAGTACTTGAGACTGATACCAGACTACCCCCCTTTCTAGAAAGTCCCTAAAAACGCGGTGTTAGACATGTCATCTTTTCGCCTGCTTACATCCACTTTCTGCTGTATCTTTGTCTTGGCCTTAGGACTCTGAGCACTTTACCACTGCTGACCAGTGTTAAAGTGCATGTTCTTCTCCCCTAAACATGGTGACATTGATATATACCTGATTGGCATATTTAGTTTACCTATAAGTCCCTTGTAAAGTGGTGTACCATATACCCAGGGCCTATAATCTAAATGTTACTAGTGGGCTTGCAGCACTGATTGTGTAACCCACAGAAGTAGCCTTTCAACCTGTCTCAAGACTGCTATTGCAAGCCCTGTTTGTGCAGTTTACTGCTACTTTGACATGGCATTTAAAACCACTTACCATGCCTTAAACTCCTCTTTTATAACACAGTGGTCATCCCAAAGGTACTCCCTAGGTAGCCCTAAGGGCAGGGTGGTGTGTAACCGAAAGGTAGCATGTGCACTTTTAAGTTTTACATGTCCTGGTAGTGAAAAACAGCCATAGGTGTTTTTTACTGCTGTGAGGCCTACTCTTCTCATAGGCTAGCATTGCAAATTCCTTAAAACACTTTTAAGCTGTAATTCCTGATTAGAAAGGACTAACTAAATCATGTTTCATATCTTTAGAATAGTAATGATAAATCCTCTTTAGTGGTAAAGTTGGATTTGACATTACTGTTTTAGAAATGCCACTTTTAGAAAGTGTGCATTTCTCTGCTCTTAACTTTGCTCTGTGTGCCTGCAGCCTGTCTCCAATACACATCTGGGCTGGGTGACAGCTAAACTTTGTGAATTGTCTCCAGACAGCCACAAACACAGGAAGGTAAGGCTCATTGGCAATCAGAGTACTCATCTGAATTCATTCTGATAGGTCTTCCTGGGCATGGAGGAATGAGAGGAGATGACACCTACACTTCAGTAGGTAGTGTCCTGTCTACACACAAAACACTGATTCACTCCCCACAGATAGCCTGCCAGACAGGGCCGGGGTCAAAGGGTTCCTTGTGCACTTCAGAGAGTTGCTTTGAAGTCACTCCCTACATCAAAGGTACCTTTGGGTATAAGTAGTGGGGCTCTGATCCCACCAAATCAGTACACTACACAACCTGGGAAATCCTCTTCTGTAGGAAAGACTACTGTGCTGTGAGAATTGCTACTTTGCACTGAATGACTGTTCTGAGGAACTGCTTCTCTGGTTTGCTGAGCTGCCCTGCTGATTTACTTTTTAACATAAAAGGTGCATCTGCAGGAAATGTACCCTTTTCCATGTTTAAAATGATTTATGTCAATTTGCCTCTTGGGGGTGTTATTCAGGCAAACACGTGTAAACATCAGTAGGCTTTGATGCTAATTTGAATCTACTGAGATTGTCAGACTGGGCTTTGAGTCAAAAAGTGACGCCTCCTTGAAGCAGGCATTTAGAAAGAGAAATGTTTTGCTTTCTCAAAAAAAACATACATTGCATATGTGCTGATGTGCACAGAACACATCCAATGAATGGGATCCATTTTAGTATGTCTAACCATAGTAATCTGTACTGGAACGGCATGCATCCAGTACATATCCTATTTTAGACAGCCACACATTTACCCCTGCATCATAGTGTGAGGCTGTGCATTTTGCAAGGCAACCTAATTAGAGTGTCAGATCAGGGAATAACAGCAGCAGCACGTTAATCCTACTCAATATTTCTCTGCGTTGTCAATGATGTCATTTGAGATGTCATCAGTAATATTCTCAATTATGTCATTGAACATGTCATGAGTGATATAATACGTGAGTTCATAAGCAGCATTGAGAGGGTGCAATTAATAGTTAGCTCACAGAACTAAAACTGATGAATTTCAGTGTTTTTGGGGGTTTAAAAAATTACATGAATACTGACATTTTCACCTAACTATAACACCCCTTTAACATTTAATTTTTACAGTAATTCCGAGTGTTTTTTAATGTAAGGTAATTTTTTTTATCAGTGAATCTTTGCCTTAGAGAAAAAAATAAAGTAAGATCTTTTTACCATAGCTAACTATAATGTCACTTTAACCTATGTGCTTTTCAGTGAATTTCTGTGGCTTTTTAATGTAAAGTATGTTATTATTATGATACATAACTATAATGTCACTTAAACTGTTTATTCTTTAGTACATTTTGAGTTTTGTAATGTTAAATAAGATCTTATTAGCATAGTTACATTTACTATCATTCTTATGTTTAGTTTTTCCAGAGAATCTTTATGAATGTCTTGTAATTTCACAAATCAATGTGAGATTCTTTTTTATTTTACCTCCCATAGGTATACCGGTACTATGGCATGACCCATAGGACAAACAACAGGGTCCTGAGGGAGTCCTGTGTGGGGTTCACTTTCTGTTCAGGGTTTTGCAAGAGTACTGCAGGACCCGTGAAAACTTGAAAAAAGGTGTGGTTGGTTTGAAAGACTGATTTTGATTTGACTTTGAGCCTAGAGATTTTCTCACAGGGTCAATTAATGAGCATGTCTTGTGTTTTTGTGAGTTATGTGTGTCTTGGTTCCACAGTTCCTGAAAATGGTACCACAGCACCTGAAAGGAAAGACATTTGATTGTTTGAAACCATTGTCTTCCTCCATTTACAGGACATTTGAACCTCATTGTCTAAATTTTGTGCCGGCCCTTCTGTGAGATAATAAAAGTTTCATCACAAATTGTGACATGCAATCTCCAACGGTACTGCTAAAAATACTCCCATGGTACTTCGGGCATGTAGAAACACATGAGGGTATGCCACCTCAAACACCTGTCCCGAGTTAAGCAGAAACATGATGAGGAGCAGGCGTCGTAGACCCTCCATTGGACCTGAGCACACTGTACCATCAGCCAGGGTGCAGGGGCAAGAAGACATCAACTCTGCTTACTAACACATTGTCGTATATTGCAGAAAGTGCTTGAAAATGGTGGTTATTGGGGAACAAGTGCCTCTGCAAGGAACAAGTTAGTGTCAGAACTTCAGTGCTGTCAGAAAAAAAACAATGAAACCACATGTTGAGATGGCTGTACTTTTTTGAGTTAAAGTCCCCATAAAATTCTAAAAAATCTAAGAAAATATAAAAGTTTTAAAAACAAAAAGGGTTATGTTTAGAACTGCCTTTCCTGGTTTAAAAATAGAAAAATGTAATGTTTGTCATTTTTGCTGTTTAGGCTAGTTTATCATAACAGTCTGTGATAGCAGTCTATACATAACAATAAGAGGTAATTCTACTATTATAAATGTAAGTAAATTGCAAGCACCCTTAACAATAGACTGGGCTGGGTTTACAAAGATTTTGTGTGTTTGCATTACTGTTTTATAATTCAGGTTAGTATTTATAAACCAACACAAATTGCAATTTGCATTGGTTTTTAACCAAAGGTGTGCTGCCATACATTAACCTGCCATACATTAATCTGCATCAAGGGGAAAATCCACGGGTGGTGTATAGGCTGTTTCCATGCACCCACCCATTTATTTTGATGCAATCCGAATCTACAAAGACTTGTAGCCATGGATTTGCACCAAAATCCTGAATCTCTCTGAAGCTGGTGTAAGAATGAGTGCAATTTTTATTTTTCCTCTATTTTTCATCTTTGCGTGTGTGCTGCATTAACACATCCAACGAGCAATTTGCATTAAAGCAAATTCTTTTTAAGTGCGAACAGGACCCCTTACTTCACAAAAACTATGCTGACTGCAACGCACTATGGTGACAATGTGCATGCGTCGTTGCATGTCTGCAGGAAGTGGGCTCTCCATGCAGGAGTTGTACAAAGTGCGAACACAGTGCGAAACAGGTATTCATTTATTTATTTATTTATTTAATTTGTAAAGCACCTGAATCACCCCCGAAGGGGTATCTCCGCACTAAGATAGGGATAGCAGACTAAAACAGTCGAAGAGGATTCATTTGAAAAGAGCTCTGTTTTGAGGAGTTTCCTAAAAAAGAAGGTAATCTGAGCAGTAGTGCAGGTATAGAGGGAGCTAATTCCAGAGGAACGGAGCCAGATAGTAGAAAGATTTGCTGCCAGTGCGAGCTTTCCTAATGTGGGGAATTATGAGCAGGGCTTTTTTTTCTAAACGTAGAGATCTACTTGGATGATAGGGAGTAAATTTTTCCGTTAAATAACTGGGTCCTTTACAATTCAGAGCTTTATGTACAATACAGCAGATCTTGAACTTGACTCACTTGCATATAGGAAGCCAATGCAATTGTTGCAGAAGGGGAAGAGAGGCTGTTCTTGCTGGCAAGATCTTAACAGGTTATTCTAAACTACCTGGAGTCTATTTAATAAGGAATCACTTGTCGCTGTCAGAAGAGCATTGCAGTAATCCAAGCGATTGATCACAGGCGCCTGAACAAGCGTTTTTCATACAGAGAGTGGAATGAAAGGAAAGTCTTTGCGCAGAAGGCTCCACGTGTGAAAACAGGAACCAGAGGTGGCCACTACCTGGTTTTTCATGGTGAGATACTGATCCAAACAGACGCCCAGATTCTTGACTACTGACTGGTTGCGCACAAGAGGTCGCCTACCCTCAAAAGGTTCAGTACAGAGTAAAGGATATGTGTAGTAGGGGCTTGGCTGCCTAAGGGAGCTTGGATGTCTTAGGGAGTGTGCTCTCCATGAGGTGTTGCACACAGGGTGAAGACCGTGTGAAGCAAATACTTGCCTGCCCTGGGGTGCGGTTATTTGCACAAGAGAGGCCGCCTATCTGCGAAGGGTTAGGTAAAGAGTAAAGGCTTTGTGTAGTGGAGGCTTGGCCACCTAATGGGGCTTGGGTGATTTGAGGAAGTGGACTCTCCATGAGAAGTAGTTTACAGGATGCAGGCTGTGTGCAGTAGAGCATTGGCATCTTAAGGGGGCTTGGGTGTCTAGTTGAAGTGGGTTCTCCATGAAAAGCTATGTACAAGATGAAGGTTGTGTGTAGTTGAGGGTTGACCTCCTAAGGGTGATTTGGTGTCTGGAGGGGATGAGCCCTAGTTGTGTACACGAAAAACACTGCCCATAGTAAGGGCTTGCCCACCTAAAGGGCTGTGAGTGTGTAGAGGGAGTGGGCTCTCAGTGAACCATTGTGTACAGGGTGATGGCTGTGCGCAGTGGGGGTTTGGCTGAGTGTAGCAGAGATTTGGCCACCTAGGAGGGCTTGTGTGTCTGGATGGAGTTTGCTCTCTGTTAGTGACTGTTTACAGGGCAAAGGCTGTACATATTAAAGACTTTATCTCCTAAGAGACCTTGGGTGTTGTTACATCCTGCTTTTCCTTCTTCTCTGTCCTTCTTCCGTGTTTGTTCTAAGCCCCTCAGCCTCTATCTGTGATGTCACCCAAGAGTTCCTTTTGTGTATGTTTGATTCTACTGCCAGTTAGATCTGAGGCTGAGCAGCAGGGCAGCTGCTCCCGGTGGGGCTTAACTGGGTTTTAACTGGACTTTAACTGGATCTTAACTGGGGCCTGTATCCTGTATATTGAGTCCTGATTAATGAGAATAAACTTACATCTGGATACAGCAACTCAAGGACCCATCATTTATTTTTATTAAATGTTACACTGGCGACGATTTGAAGGAAGAAACCACGTGTGATCAAAGGAATTTTACAAGAGAAACTACAAGAAATTTAAAGAAATGAACTGCATGTCCAACCCCTTGCTTGCCCCACCGGTGTCTACAACAACTGACAGCCTGAAGTAAGTTGGGTTGGGGACATGTTAAAGTATGCCTAAACATTAGATGTCACCTGCTTTTTGAAATCTACTTTTACATGGAATTTGCACCTTGATTTTGAGACTCACACATAAAAAAAAAACAAGGAGGAGATTTGATTTGATTAACCTTGGATCTGCCACGTGTTTAAAAGGGTGTGTGATTACCTGAACTCTGTGCGCTCTACTTAAAGTACTTTAATCGACCAACTCTTCAAATTCTACAAACTTTTACATATCTGAGAACGAGATCGCTCATGCTCATTAAATGGTACTGTTCGCAGAGGGCAAGAAAAGAAATCTGTTTTATGTATTGTGATCTGTTGGTTGATCTGCTATTTCACTGCATACCATTGAAGGGAGCCAGAGAATTTCTCATCTGAGCTAAACTTCGTCAGCTCAACTTGGGTGGATTTTGCAACATTTGGCTATTTTCGTTTTTGTAGGGGTCAGTACCATCGCTCAACTTGTGCCGGTTCAACCGTTCTGCAAAATTTAAAAAACATTACAGCTCGCGCTGTCTTACCTGCATCCTACGAGCCTGTAATGGAGCCTCTGTGACGTCTGCTTTTCCCGGCTGCTCAGGACATTTTGGAGCACGTTTTTACTGCAAGCCATCCGGCACGCTGTCATAAATGCGTACCTCCATCTTGGAATTGCAGAATCTCCGGTGTGCATATTCTTTACCGGGCCGTGCCCATGCTTTGCCAACCAATAAAGTTATGGGGGACGTCGTCGTTATGAAGCATTCACGTTTTAAAGTTTGCTCTGCCAGCTTCTGTCACAGTTCGTCTTCTCGTCAGAACAGTCTCATGAAGGATGTCGTATCCCTTCCTTGTGGACACGTTACTCAATGATGCTTCTGGTATCTTTTACGTTCTTTTCTGGTTAATGTCAGAATGCAGCAGTGTCACTCTGCGAATGTTCATCGTCCGTGGCAATTTCTTCTCAGCATTTGCAAGTCGTTTCATCTCTGTCATTCAGAAGGACCGAATGGTGTATACGTTTTATTATATTTCTGTACCTGTGATTGTTGCAATGATTTCACCAGTGCGATGCATTTGAGACTTGGCCACGCTCCTAAAATGTTTCTGCTTTGTCGTTTTATTACAAGAATGTTGTTTTCTTGTTATGGTGAACAATGTACTTTTAACTGTGCTCAGTGCGCCATCTTCTGGGCTTATTCTGAAACGTTTAATTCTTTACATGTTTTCTTTTCTAAGATCACACTCGGGTACTAGGTCGAGTACCGGTGTAAATAATTCTTGCTTGATTTGAAACATGATTTATTCGAAATGCTATTTCCTGTATTTTCTTATAAGAAGCTTTACCTGTATATCCATTATTTTGCCATACTTTGCTACTCATTTTGAGAGGTCTGTTTTATTCTTCTGTCCTATTGAATTTATTCTGTGGTGTACCTCTTTTTCAATTCTTGGTGGGAGGTTATGTAATACTTAGTGGATTTGCGTGTGATGGGTTTTTAAGTAATTTATTCTATTGCGTATTTTTCTGGAGCCAGTTTCATGCTCATTATCTAGTGAGGTGCTCCATTGGTAATGGGCCATTTAGGGCTCAGTGTTTATTTTGAGCCATAGGGACGCCAGTTTATTTCTGAAGATTGGTTGTTCTTGTGGATTTATTTAACGTGCATTTATGCGGAACCACATTAGTGCTCAAAGTGTTTTTGAGGTGTTCATGGTTATGGAGATTGGTTGCTCCAGGTTTTGGACTTTTAGATAAGTATTGTTGCGGAGCCACATCGGTGCTCATTTTTGAGGTGCTCCATTTTATTCGAGTTTAAAGGTGAAGCTGGAGATTGTTTGCTCCAGTGTTGGGATATGTATTGTCGGAGCCACATTCGGTGCTCATTTTTTGAGGTGCTCCAAGCTTTCAAGTTTAAAGGTAAAGAGCCATAGTGTGCTCAGTTAAATACTTGCTCGCTTTCATGTGAGAAGTCTTAGGGCTTCATGTTTTCAAGTTTAAAGGTAAAGAGCCAGAGTGTGCTCAGTTATATTCGTGCTCGCTTTCATGTGAGGAGTCTGAGTGCTTCTTTGTTTATATATGAACCACGTATGTGCTCTAATGTTTAGAGGTGTTCATTTTCAATTGGTGAGGAGGTTTTGGGAGCAGTGTTCTCCAATATTTTAAGAAGTTTTGGAACTTGAGTCAGAAATGTTTTATTGGATTTTCCCAAGGGAAAGGAATGGTGATCATTTCATCTAAATGGTGTTATATTTGGAAATGCTAATACATTGCGCCATGGTGATTATTTCATCTAAATGGCATTGTATTTGAAAATGTCGTTATATTTATGAATATTTTGTAAATGTTTCCATTTGATCTCTATCCTCTTTCACTTACTTGGGGAAGAGGGTTTTCTTTTATGTGCTGTTTGTTCTATGTCTCTAATTTCTTTTAAAGGTGAAGTTGTGTTACTTTCATCTCTGCTGTATGTTCTATTTCACATCTGTCTCTTACTTCTGTCAAGGAGGGAGATGTGTTACATCCTGCTTTTCCTTCTTCTCTGTCCTTCTTCCGTGTTTGTTCTAAGCCCCTCAGCCTCTATCTGTGATGTCACCCAAGAGTTCCTTTTGTGTATGTTTGATTCTACTGCCAGTTAGATCTGAGGCTGAGCAGCAGGGCAGCTGCTCCCGGTGGGGCTTAACTGGGTTTTAACTGGACTATAACTGGATCTTAACCTGTGCCTGTATCCTGTACATTGATTCCTGATTAATGAGAATAAAGCTATATTTGGATACAGCAACCCAAGGACCCATCATTTATTTTTATTAAATGTTACAGGTGTCCTGAGGGAGTGGGCTCTCTGTGAAGAGTTGTGTACAGGGTCAACGTCCAGAGCAGCAGGTACTTGCCCAGCCATGGATGGTTGGTTCCCCACAAGCAGTCAGCTACCAGCGAAGGGTTCAAGACAGTGGGCTTGGCCACCAAAAGGGGCTTATATATCTAGAGGGAGTGTGCTCTATGTTGAGGGGTTGCACATAGGGTGAAGCCTGCACGCAGCAGGTAATTACCCACCTTTGTGTTGCTTATTCCCCACAAAAGGTTTGCTAACAGCAACTGGTTTAGTACCAATCAAAGACTGTGCATACTAGCAGCTTGACCACCAAAGGGGGCTTATGTGGCTCTTCATAAACAGCTGTATAGAGGACGAAGGCTGTGAACAGTATGGACATGCCCACCTAATGGGCCTTGATGGTCAACAGGGACTGGACTCTCAGTAAAGGGATTGTGCACAGGATGAACATTGTGCACAACAGATACTTGTTCATCCATATATGGTTTATTCCCCATGAGAGGCTGGCTACCCAGGGACAGTTCTGTACATGGTGAAGGTTATATTTATTAAGGGCTTCGCCTTCCAAAGGGGCTTAGGTGTCTAGAGGGAGTGGGCTCTCCAGCACATGTGCCCACAGGACGGTGTGATTTTTGTTTTCACGGGTCCCGCAATACTCCAGTGAGACCCTAGCTGGATCTCACGGGAGTCCCCTAGGACCACCAGGTGTCAATTTCTTTTTTTTATTGTGGAGCTTCCATGGCCATGCTAGGACTTCCCCCTCAATAAGGTGGTCAGGATACCACGGCAATGCCTCCTTATATCTTATTATTTAGACAGTTTTAGGACTTGGGCACCGAGTCCCCATGTCCTGTAATGGCAGTTGCAACATCTCTGTTTCTGTTGCGGCCAGGCAATCAGATTGCTCAGTCCCGGGAATATGCACTGGTCCAGAAGGACCAAGAAGGCCCAGAAGAAATAAAGCTCTCTAAGCCACTCAGATTGCTCTACTTTTTTAATTTGCTGAACTACTGGGGTAACATGAAACAACAGCCCAGATATAACTAAATTTTGACCCTTCATTTCTTAAAAATGGCTGAATGGAATTACAATTTTTTTTAAAAAGCACACTTTCTGAGTAAAGATCTTTCTGCCAAATTTGGTGTAATTCTGTTCAGTTGTCTTTTTTTCTAAAAGCTTCTTAAAATTCCAATGGGAAATGGTGTGGATAAATGCAGCCCCCCCTCCAATTCTTAGTCCCCGCTTAATGCATCTTTCCAGG
Source organism: Triturus cristatus (assembly GCF_964204655.1). Lineage (NCBI taxonomy): Eukaryota > Metazoa > Chordata > Amphibia > Caudata > Salamandridae > Triturus > Triturus cristatus. The sequence goes on from NC_140591.1 coordinate 724,412,158, forward strand.
AAGGAGCTGAGGTAGATGAACTTTTCTTGCAATGATAATTACCTCACATATTACATCAATCACAACATGTTCTATAATATCATTGATCACTGCAACATCTGTAATTACATCATTGATGACAACACTGTGCATGGTGCGAGTTATTGTTAATTTATGGCACAAGCTTAGTTTCTTGAGTTAACTAAAACTGGTGAATTTCAGTGGTTTCATTTGTTTATATAAATCACTTTGGGGCCGATTCCGATCTCGCTCGGAAGGGCTCTGAATGAGATCCGTCCGGAAAAAGTTCGAGCCGTACGCGTGGTTTCCGTCTGACTCGTACAGCTGTACGAGCGAGCAAGTACGATGCGAGCAATGCAAAATTCGCCGACGAAATCGTTTCCGGGTCTGAACCGCTCCGTACGTCTCGTCCGTAAGTAAACCGTGCCGTGCAATGGAGGCGATTTACGATCGAGCCAGTACGATGCACAATTCGGACAGCCGGATCGAGTCGGAGCCTCTGACATGTAAACGCTCCGGGAAGCTGTCTTTGGGGGTCCGCGCCGGACCCCCCTTCACCCGTAACCTTACAAGTCGATCACAGGAGGGGACCCAAGGAGCCCCACTACACATGCATGTATGGTGCGGATGGCACCAGCGCATACACACTACAGGGGGCGCCCTTGTTCGCAACGTACCCATTCAGTCAATGGCAGCCCGTGTATGCGTCGTACGACCGGCTCCCATTGACTTCAATGGGAGTCCGAGCGACCCAAGCCCATCAGCATACGGCTGCATCGTACTCGCTCGGTCGGACCCCAGGGGCACGTCTCAGTCGGAAAACCCTCCGGATCCGACTCGGATGGAGGGATTTCCCAACGAGATCAGAATCAGCCCCTTTGTTGTATACTTCAGTGCATCCTCACTCTGCAACTGGAACCAAGCTGCACCCAACTGATGAGCTCCAATCATGGTAAAACCAGGCTTGGGACACATGAATCAGGTTTATGGATGATCTGGCCTGGCAGTTCGGATTGGACTATTCCAATTGTAGCATGGTCAAGATTGATTTGAATTTGACTGGGTCCAAACTGAGCTGGCATGGCGTGCAAAATGAAGATGGACTGGAATCCAGCTCCGAGCAGTGACCAGTGACTGAGATTAATTCAAGCATCCGTTTTTTGAAAATTTCAGTGGAGGGATGGGCACAGAGGCTGCAGTACTGAAGGTCAGAGTGTTGTCACTCTTGCGTCTTATGTGCCATTTCACGGTTTTTAACAAGACTTGGGACCGAGTCCCCAAGTCCTGAAATCGTAGCTGCAACATTTTGCAACATGTTTGGGGGCAGACAATGGCGATTCTCCTATTAACATGACCAGAGAATCTGGATTTCATTAAAGACACGGAGGCTAACATTATGCTTACACTTTTAATGCGTCACCAAGGCAGCCGCATACATCACAAAGAAAGTGTTCCAAATAGAACATTAACAATAATAAAAGGCATGAGCCCACAGCATTCAGCCTCTTTTAAATCGCGAAAAAACAGGATAAGTTTGTTAAAATCCTTTGAACTTTAAGGAATGAAGAAAAAACATCTTGATAAAACGTAGGACGTCATCGAAGGTAGGATACCGAAGATGAAGATGAAGAAGAAGAAAACTCTAGTCCGGAATTCGTTAGGGAACATCTGCAAAAGAGAGAGTCACGTGAGTAAAAGATTGATAAAGTCAAAGCAATCAAAATAAATGAGTGCAAGTATAACAAGCAAAAGACTGATGTCAAACAGCAATGTCTAAAAAAGCATGAAAAAGATGTCAAGTCAACAATATCTTTAAAATTGAATAATAAACAAAAGATTAATTTCTATAGAAACATAACAACCTCCATTGGGAAAGAGGAGGGGGGGATAATGTTAGCCTCCGTGTCTTTAATGAAATCCAGATTTTCTGGTCATGTTAATAGGAGAATCGCAATTTCATTACAAGACCGGAGGCTACCATTATGCTTGTTGGTAGCTTTGTAATACTAGGTCAGACACATGCGGAATAGGTTTACAGTAATGATGAGCAAAGGTTCGAGCATTAGACCAATCAGCAGCCTTGAGGATATCGTCCAACTTACCTCCGGACCAGAAAGACTTACTGGCCATAGCGCCTCTGATAGAGTGTGGTTTAAAAATATTAAGGTTGATACCTGCTAGGTTCATCACAATTTTAACCCATCTAGAGATAGAACTGGAAGAAATAGGATTATGTGGTTTAACAAAGGAGATGAGTAACTGGGTCGCAGTAGGAGGTCGAAGAGAATTCATTCTGGAGTCGTATTCTTTCATACAGTCAACCACACAGAGTTTAGGGTAATCATCAAAACGAGGGTAAAAGATAGAATTGGACATGGTCTTGGTTCTTCTGAAGAGATCAAAGTTTACTTCGAACATGTTATAAGATCTATTAGATATCTCCAGAGCTTTGACATCAGAGACTCTACGACAGGAAATTAAACAAAGTAAGGTAGCCAGTTTAATAGAAAGCTTTTTATTGTTTAGGAGCGTATTAACGGGCCAATTGGAAAAAAGATCAAGGATTAGGTTCACATCCCAGAGGGATTGATATCTGGGTCTAGGAGGTCTTCTGAGTCTGATACTTTTGAGAACTCTGCAAATAATTGCGTTTTTACCAATTGTCTTACCGTTGACGAGGGAATTACCAGCGGAGATGGCAGATCTATAACAATTGATAGATCTATAACTAAGGCCTCTTTCGAATTGTTCCACTAGAAAATTGATTATGTCAACGATAGGTGCTTGAACGGAATCCAGATTCCTTTCCAAGCACCAACGAACCCAAGATTTCCAAATGTTGTTGTATCGGTAGTGTGTGCCAGGGGCCCAAGATTCGCCGAGGAGAGTAGAAGCTGTTGACGAAAGTCCTGAGAGATTATTGGATCTCCTGACACTCTCCAGGCAAGAAGGTTCAGTTTCCCTGATTGAACCATGGGGTGAAGATGACCGTCTATGTCTGTAAGGAGGTCCACAAGGAAGGGAATTAGGAATGGGAGGTCGTAGTGTAGTAAGGACTCCCTTAATACGTACATACATTGTTAAGTTAGCATAACCACGTTAGATGTTAGAAAGCCATCTTGCTGCTTTTGCGCACGACACTGCGTTCACATGTTATTGCTTAAACAAACTGCTGACTCGAGCTTTGCCTCACACGAGAGCAATCTGTTGTTACCATCCAGAGCTCTGCGCAGCGACCTTGGTCTGTACATGATGTGACAAACAGTCTGGGTTGTTAGACAATGCATGTTTTCCACTCTAGGTTGATCGACCCAGTATTTAGCCATAACACACAGGCAGCTGCAAAATACCTGAAAGTTGGTGCTTTTAATATTACAGCCCTCATGTTTAATATTCAGACCGAAGACGAGCCTTCCTGCGAGAAGACTCCTGATGCTCCTGTGATGTGATTTCACTAAGCTGATCTTTGAGGTATGGGGTCCCCTATTCAAGCCTAAGAGACCTTCTATTAGCATAATAATAATATTAGCTTCTTAGTAAAGGGAAGGTGGTAGTATCCACTGTCATTATAACATGATCACTCCTTTTATATTCTATGGTATTGTAACGATGCTGATGGTTTTGATTTTAATCATTTGTCTGCTTGTATTAGCCAAAGTACTGCATCTTAGGACACGTGGTCTATAAAAATAAACTCTTTTTATTTTCACCGTGTCTCTGTTGATTCTTGTTGTGGACTGATGTGAGAATAATATACGAACAGGTATTTCCGATTCCCACCATTCCTGAGAGTATACTGAGTCGCTTGTTCTGGGTTGTCTTTTCATTGGGATCGCCGAGCTAAATCTCGGATAACGAATGGGACACTTATGCTAGCCGGATACTGGGTTCTGGGTTCTGAGGTGAGTTTCTGGTACACCACAATTCACTAAGGTCCTGGGGTTCTACGCATAGTTCTGTATATAAGCAGAATCCCTGCAACATGGCGCACCTAACGTTTGGTCTATGAGTTGAAACGCCTTAGTAGTGCTTATATTAGTCCACAACACCCTCATTCTTGTTTCCGGATAACAAGTCTGACGGATTTAAACCTACCTATTTCTGTTGATATAGGTTTCTTCAAGCTTGATCATTAAAAAGGTTATTGAACCCTTGCGCTACTGAATACTTCAAGTGTAGCTTGTCCTTATGGCGGTAGATATTGCGGCGCATAGCCGTGCAGCTCTGAAACGTCATTTGACGCAGTATGGGGTGCCGGACACTGGTATGAACGTCATCTTTGTGGTGGGAGCCGATGTGGCTCATCCCTATGAGTTGTTCTACTCTTGCGTGACGATTCCGGCGGTGAGTGCGGATGATAATACCTTTCATTCTTACACTGCCACTGCCGTGCCAGCGAACTATACACCGTATAGGACACAGGAAATACCAATATCTGCTTGGCAGCATCATATTTGGTTTAATGGCGCCCTTCCCCATGTGGTTATACCGCCGAGAATGGGCCCTTTATCAATTGCAGGGGCCACTTGGCCGGTACTAGCCGGATTTACGCCTCATCCCCGTTACCTCACGGTGACGGTGGCTGAGTTACGTGTACTACACACTGCCCTTATTACGGTATATAGGGCGTTAGTGCAGTACGTGTCGCGCAATATGCAGGCGGGGGCACCTGCTGTTGCGGGACAGCCTACTGACCACCACGCGGTAGTCATTAGTCCTGTTATGGTTAATTCTGTTATGGGCAAGCGCCCCCAAACTAGGGATGATTTCCCCTTTTGGCTTGCTGAAAAATTTGACCAGATAGAAGCGGTATACCCGAATACATCTCCTGTGGAGAAACACAGGATCCTTACCATTAGTTTGCCTAAAGACTTGGTCCCCAACGTAGATGATTGTGTTAACTGGGGTAAGGTCTTTGCAGCGACGTACGCGCAGTGCTTTGGCACTCCGTCTATGTTGCAGCTGCCCTCCGTTATTAAACGTGTTCAAGAGAACCACGGTGCGGAGTCTGCGATAGAATTAGGGATGCGGCTCCTCGGACAGTTTGACCTGGTGGCTACCATGATAATGGGTAACCTTAAGGGTGATGCTTTGCAATTCCAGGTTCGTAATGAACTGAAGAAAGTTGCTGAGGAGGATAAGCCGCAGGAATTTGCGAAAATAATCTCAGGTGCATACAGAGATTTAGGTCGTAGCTCTTTAGGAGTTAAGCCTGTGATCAAAAACTCCCGATATTAAGCAGCAGGGTAAGGCGGAAGCCTCTGGTAAGGATGACCGGCCAAGCTTTCCAAAACAAAATTGGCGGTCTAAACAACAGGGAAAGCAGCAGCAGAAACAGGGCTCTCGGCCTGCCTCTCCCGTTCAGTCAAGTGGTGAACGCACTTATGATCTGCGAGATCGTGCTACTATTAAGTCTCCTGATAGATTTCAGGTTTCTGAACAACGTTCTCCTCGTTCTTCACAGGAAACATCGGCTTCACAGTCCGGTGGCGGAGGCGGTGGCAAAGGTCGGGGTGCACCACAAACACGTGACCAGCCCCGACAGACTGAGGGTAAAGGCAAGCAGGACGAATTTGCACGACAAAGACCCCCGTTTCAGAAGAAGAAAGTGGCGGCTCTGACGGCAAGGTATGCCTCAGATAGTGCGGACACAGCTTCGGAACCGGACATGGGCGCTGACGCTACTGGACAGCGCAGCGGAAATTACCATAGTCCGTCAAGCTCTGCGTCCATTTCTGGCGGCGACAGCAACTGATATATTGGTTACTGTTGAGACAGCTGACACCAGAGTGGCACCCCCTGACAGACTTTATGAAATAGTCTTATTGATTGAGGGTGACATACAACGAACAATAAAGGGGATTTTTTGGGATAATCTGACTACCACCTATGATATCCTCCTAGCGGAGGCAGATTGGCCCCCAGCTTTCATTTTAGAAGCTCCTAGAGGGGAGGAGGTGATCCTCCCGTCCTTTGCGCACACAGTGCCTAAGGACCAGGCTGAAGTGTACGCTGAGGAGTGGGCGCTGGCGCTTGCGCCGGCAGTATATCGTACTCAGGTGGGATGGGACTGGTTGTCCCCCTGCCATGAGATTCCATTGCGGTCTATGCCCCAGCCTCAACCCCAATATCCCATGCGTCGTGAAGCTAGGCCACACGTCGCGGCGATCCTAGAACAATTGGAATATCAGGGTGTTATTGAAACTTGTGTGTCCCCTATGAATAACCCTTTATTCACTGTAACGAAGCCTGACGGCTCGTACCGTTTAGTTTTGGATTACCGGCACCTAAATTCCCATTGCCGGACCTGCGCGGTACAAAATACACACAGCTCGGCTCTTGTCGACAGTCTCGTGCGTGAATGATTTAAAACGACACTTGACATTTCCAATGGCTTTTTTAGCCACAACCTGTCCACACTGAGTAGCCAGTGGACGGCGTTTACATCGGGCGGCAAACAAAAACAGTTTACGAGATTGGCCATGGGCTACAAAAACAGCCCTGGCGTCTTTTCCGCTCGTGTGGTCTCTCTCTTAGAGAGAATAGACCCCGATGCATACTCCTATGTTGACGATATCTATCTCACGGATGATGAGCTGATGCCACATCTGTCTCGAGTCGACAATATTATTGTGAGTTTTGCAGACTATGGCTACAAATTTAATTTTGCGAAGTCTCACATCGCGGAATATACAGTGTTGTTTTTGGGCTACGAGCTCAACAATGAGGGTAAGGGATTAGCTCCTCACTTTCTGGAGAAGTGCGCATGCTTGCGCGCTCCTACAACGCTGAAAAAATTACAATCTCTTCTGGGCTTTCTGAATTTCGGACGTACGTATATTCCTGATTATGCCCAGCGTATCAAACCGCTTTATGCCTTGGTACAACCTTCCTTTTCGAAGTCTAGCTGGCAGCTAGAACACTCTGCTATTCTACAGTCTTTACAGGCTGATCTTCTTGCTTCACAATACTTGCTGACGCGTGATAACCGCACTAACCTGGTAATAAGAATAGTACCAGGCGCCGTGGGTTTCACGTATTTAACGTTTAATGAGGGCGATACAGTCCCCATTGCGTATAAATCGCACTTGTACACCTCTGCTGAATTACGTTTTTCCACGGTCGAGAAAGTTCTGACTGCTGTACAGATGGCGATCCTTAAAGAACGCGCACTGTCGCATGGGAAACAGATTCTGGTTGTAACACCGTATCCTGCCCTGGAGGCAGTGACTAAAGCAAGTGTACCAAATTCTAAAGCTTTGCGTCCACGGTGGATACAATGGGCCACAACTCTGACGTCGCCAGATGTCACTTATATCTTTGACGCCTCATTACAGACTCAAGAGTACTTGCAGTATGAATTCGTTCATCCGGCTCCTCTGTCTTTGCGCCCGCTCGAAGAATACCATTGTGTCATATACACTGACGGCTCGGCGCAGCCCGCGATCGGATCGAAGCACGCTTATTCTGCGGCTTGCGCAATTGTCGTAGGTACATTCGTAAATGGTGAATTCCAATCTGATGCAGTGCATACGCAGTCATTGGGTGATTGTACCGCGCAGTTGGCGGAGCTTCGGGCTCTGGTGCTTGCACTGGAGTTTGCTGATCCCCGTGTCACGACTTTAATAGTTAGTGACTCTTTTTATTGTGTCCAGTCATACAATGACAACTTACACTTCTAGTCTCAGAATGATTATCGAGACACCAAAGGTAGCACAATTAAGCATAAACTGCTTAGGGTTCGAGTGGCAGACTTTAAAGAACGTCTCCCACTCGTGAATGTTATTCACACTCTTGGTCACCAACGACTTGGTGTCCATGCTGTCGGTAACCGCTTGGCTGATGAGGCAGCAAAAACAGCAGTGGCAACATACTTAGTGGCAGCAGTTACAAGATCCAAAAGTAAGATTGATGATGACATCTTGGCAGCTATTGCTGCTACAGAGAAGGGAAGTGATTACCCGAAGGGTTTTCCTTCTCGTTATTTTTATCATTTAAGTCCTGATAACGTCCCGTTAGTGAGGATTAACGACGTTGGTGACAGAATTATTCCCAACGCGGACTGCAGACCAGCACTGATTCTAGCTGCACACGAGGGGTTGGCGTCAGCCCACGCCGGTGTGTCCGCTACTATATGTTACAACAACGTTACTGGTGGTTTGGTTTATATAAACAAGCGCGCGCTTATGTTCTTGATTGTGACATTTGCTAACAGATTAAACCTTCTACTGTTGCGCGTCCACCACAAACACAGTTGTATATATCTAATAAGCCATTTGGTTGTGTTTATTTAGATCACTGCGGTCCTTTTTCTTCTGATACTGCGTACAAGTATATCTTGGTTGCAGTGGATTCGTGCACACGTTTTCTCTGGGTATGGCCACAAAGGAGTGCTGACTCACGGACTGTCATCAGGGATTTGCGTATCTTTGTGGGAACTTTTGCGTGTGGTACCTTCCATTCTGATCAGGGCCCTGCGTTCGCCTCTAAGGCTTACAAGGAGGCTATGAGAAATTTGGTGGTCCTAGTCAAATTTTCGTCCCCCTACCGACCTGAGGGTAATAGAGTGGTGGAGCGAATGAACCGTGACTTAAAGCAATCATTGACAGCACGTGTTTTAGGCACAGGCCGGAACTGGCTAGCCCATTTGTATAACGTCCAACGTGCACTTAATAATCTCCCTAGAAGGTCTCTGGGTGGGCGGACCCCATACATGATGCTCTTCAGAATCAGAATGTTTGTTCCAGACCTTGATGGTCTAGACATGGCGGCGTCGACCGCACCCTTTGACGTAGATGATCACTGTGCTGTTTTGCAGACTCTACAAGAAGCCAGAGACACTCTTTCGAAGGAACACTTGCCCTCCACGTCTGAAGCTGAGGTTCAGATTCCGGTAGTCGGCTGGCTGCCCCGAGTTGGAGACCTGGTCCGTGAGAAGGTGGAGAACAAGAAGGAGTTCGGCCCCTCTTATCGTGCACCAGTTCCAGTGCTTGGAGTGCAGGGTACAAGAACAGTCATTTTACCTCCACTTCCTGGTCGAAAGGACAACAGGTACATCTCTATTGACAATGTCAAACTTCAGCGAGTGGCCGATACTTCTTAGCCTGACTCCAGCAGTTTCATGCCAGACGATGCAAAGAAATTCAATGTTGGTTCCTGCTTCTACCACCTTGTCTGATGTTGCCATCGAGATGCAGTCAGTTACTGATCCCCTGTTAATACCACCGGCTGGTGGTCTGCCCGACGAGACTGAGTATGCTTATCCTACAAATGGTCACTCGCCTGTTTTACAATCTACGGCGCTTGGCCAGTCCCGTTTCTCCTTTGACACTAATTCATTGCCCTCCACTCCCCCTTCGAACATTGCTGTTTTTGCTAGTTGGTTTAAAAGACATTTTTTGGTTACCCCTTGGACATACATCTGGCTATTGCTTTTCAGTATTTTTTTGTTTATGTCCATTGGATTTGTAATAGTGTTTTTCCGTCTGGTGGATGGCCACTATCTCAAAGAGAGATCAACAATTAGATTTATCAATGGAACTTTGGCCCGCACTCCTCGTCCAACATCATGAAAAGAGACCAGACTGTTGTGAATATTACTGCCTGGCCAGTTTTGGATGGAATCGCGTGGGATGCTGTTAAATTCCAAATTCATGGACCCACAGAGGTCATCAATGTACCTAATGTGTTTCGTGTTTCTATAGGTGATGTAGTTAATCAGAACATACGTTCTGATGATTGGGATGTACACGCCATTGAGGCACTGTTTTCGGATTTGAAATATTATGCCGCTTTTGATGCTGAAGATTTATATGAAAATGCGGCTAACTATGCGGAACAGTATTGTTTTCAGCACTATGGCAATCACTTCCTGCATAAAGCGAATACATTTAGAAATTTTGTAAATTTTACCCAATGGGAACACTGTCCCACCCCCTCTTTCGGCAGTTCACCTACATTAGTTGATAAGTATACTTATTTTACTGATTTCAGTGTTTCCGACCCGGCATCCTTTTATTTTAAGGTTATGCCTGAGTCTGCCTCAAAGGTTAGACTGACACACACCAAATTACTTTATTCTAAGTCCTTTATGGATGAGTTGTCAATCAAAGGTTATGATCTATGGAAGGCTACTTAAGTCGGTTTGGGGTTCCAAACCGTGGCAGGTTCAGGGAACTGATGCTTTACACCGTGCCTGTCTCGTACCAAATCATATGTTGTTTTTAAATTCAACCATCTTCCAAACCACCTGTTTCGGATTGGCCACTTCTAAAAAACTGAATTCGCCTTCTGTGCCGGATCTGGGCGCTTACCCCAATTGGGATAACCACACAGATCTGTCCCTTCCTGCTTTGCAGTCATTAGTTTCTAATACATCTTTCAATATTTCGAAATGTAGTAGTGAAGGATGGTTAATTTGGCAAAGCAGTTCTGATACCTGTCAACGTCGTTTTTCTAGGGCTGAAACCAGGGTATACTCAGGAACGCGTAGACCCTCGATTTGAGTCGTCACATACAGTAACTACATACTCTGTAGGGAAATTATGTCAGTCCTGGCTGCGACATTCCACCTTGGCATCTGTCAAAGTTTATTTATCAAAATTACATGACAAAATAGATTTGAATGATTATGTTAAAGGTCCTGTGGGTGGCAGATCCAAAAGGTGGGCGTATTCTATTTACAACGAAGTATGGAAATTGTCGCAAATTGAGGCAGCTTCACGATTAAGAGCTATTGATCAGGCTAATATGGAAAAAGTATTAGCAGTTATTGATAACAGCATTAGCACTCTTTCTTCTCGAATTTATACATTAGATAATATTGTTTCTTCAATTGTTGATATTGTGCATGATGATATGTCGGTATTGTATCATGGTCAAAACCAGTTGCGTTCTGTTATGCAGTTTGCATGGACATTACAAACGTTAAAGGCGGGGAAGGTCCCCTGGGACTATCTGAATACAACATCATTATTTCTTCCCTTTAACCTTACTGACAAACAGCAGTTCATGTCCATGAAAGATGCTTCATATTCCTTGTTACATATTGAAAAGTTGGAGCCGTTACCTTTCTCTGTGGCGGAATTGGATTCAGCAGTGTGGTTATTACATGGGTTGATAACTCTACCGTTCGCCCTTTTTAAGTTTACCTCTTGTATGAAACACTATGCTCTGGGTAGATATGAACAGCTGGGTACCGCTTTCATACATGAGGTCTGGTCCCTCCCTTTTACGTATAGATGTACAAGAGACGGTACTGAGGTTTATCTGAAGGGTGAGGAATGTACAACGACACCTGATCATTCTGTAGTATGTAGGCACATTCAGTTGCACGGTGCTTGTAATGTACATGCCCCGAATTTGGCCTGCGTCCTCAAAGGTATCCCGGTACCGGTGATTACACCATCTTTCACGCTGCTTGCAAACGGTAGTTATTTGATTTTGAATAATGAAGCTTGCTGCGGGATGTTAGTGGGAATCCCATATATAGTAACTGTATCACAGAGAGTTGTCTGCTGCAATAATGTTCTGTTTCCTCCCCTGCATGGGCGGCTGGATGTTTCCATCTGGCCTTCGATTCCGACCTTGAAAGCAGAGTTCAACAAGATGAGCAGAATAAGAGCTCTTTTGTCCCAAAAGGAGGTGCCATTGACTTCCTCCCGAGAAACATTTGTCCTTCACGTAGCAAATACGCGCACTGAGGTACAGGCGCTTTTGAATACTGACCTCCCCCTGCATTTTGGTACTTTGATCCAAACGATTTTCAATGCCTCGTCCACAACCGGCCTGGCTCATTTTTTTAAACTTGTGGGCTCGGGCCTCGTGACCTCTTTCCAAACTATTTTTGGTGTGATTCCGTCATTTTTTCATTCGCTATTCTCGGGCGTCTTTGGAGGTGTCCCGTTGATTCTGGCGCTAGTGGCAGGTGTGCTACTTTTACTTTTCATACTACGGAATGGCTGCTCTTTCTGTGCCACACGACAGCCTGTCCCGTCTGCAGCTTCTTCGTGACAGGATGCTTGAATATTATGGCGTCCTGCCATTGGCGACTTTGAGCCTGGCATATGGATTATCCTTCCGGTATTCCTACTTCACCTGCGTGCAACCTGTCTTTCACTGCCTAGATTGTCCCTTTGAATGGCCTCTGGATTTGTGCTTAACCAACACGGTGTCTCCGGACCCGGATTATGATCGACTGATGAGGCCCTTAGTGTCTCACGAGTTCGCCTGTTCTGGTGTTCGGATTATGGCCTGTGGTGCGGCGCATGGAATCCTGGGTAATTGGGACATCACAAGGGCGGCATATGACTTCTTGGATATGAGTTATTTGGAAGTACACGCTGGTTGCCCTCTGATGGTGCTAGAGGCTCCGCTAATGGAAGAACATGTATGTTCCTTTTCTTTGATTAACTGGATGGCTGAAACCTTCAGTGGCCGTGCCAACGATTTTCTGCTGGAAGCAGTGGCCACGTATGCTGCATATACGTTCATGGATTGAGTGAACTGTCGTCCACTATGTTTTCCTCACGTGTCTTGAACTGTCCCTGTACCTCTGCACTTCTGCCCGGTGAGGCGTTTTTTCATTTTTTCACCCCGCACTGCACGTTTGAGGTTTTTTGTTTTTTCTTTCCACTTTTGGTTTTTTCATTCTTGGACTTTGCCTGAACTGAAACTTGTTTTTTGAATTGAAAACGCCTTGTTCTGCTCTGTCGCACTTGAACTCTGTGTTCTCTCTTTTCTTGCATACTAAGTAGTGCTTCGATCAAGGGGGCATGTAGTAAGGACTCCCTTAATACGTACATACATTGTTAAGTTAGCATAACCACGTTAGATGTTAAAAAGCCATCTTGCTGCTTTTGCGCACGACACTGCGTTCACATGTTATTGCTTAAACAAACTGCTGACTCGAGCTTTGCCTCACACGAGAGCAATCTGTTGTTACCATCCAGAGCTCTGCGCAGCGACCTTGGTCTGTACATGATGTGACAAACAGTCTGGGTTGTTAGACAATGCATGTTTTCCACTCTAGGTTGATCGACCCACTATTTAGCCATAACACACAGGCAGCTGCAAAATACCTGAAAGTTGGTGCTTTTAATATTACAGCCCTCATGTTTAATATTCAGACCGAAGACGAGCCTTCCTGCGAGAAGACTCCTGATGCTCCTGTGATGTGATTTCACTAAGCTGATCTTTGAGGTATGGGGTCCCCTATTCAAGCCTAAGAGACCTTCTATTAGCATAATAATAATATTAGCTTCTTAGTAAAGGGAAGGTGGTAGTATCCACTGTCATTATAAGATGATCACCCCTTTTATATTCTATGGTATTGTAACGATGCTGATGGTTTTGATTTTAATCATTTGTCTGCTTGTATTAGCCAAAGTACTGCATCTTAGGACACGTGGTCTATCAAAATAAACTCTTTTTATTTTCACCGTGTCTCTGTTGATTCTTGTTGTGGACAGATGTGAGAATAATATACGAACAGGTATTTCCGATTCCCACCATTCCTGAGAGTATACTGAGTCGCTTGTTCTGGGTTGTCTTTTCATTGGGATCGCCAAGCTAAATCTCGAATAACGAATGGGACACTTATGCTAGCCGGATACTGGGTTCTGGGTTCTGAGGTGAGTTTCTGGTACACCACAATTCACTGAGGTCCTGGGGTTCTACGCATAGTTCTGTATATAAGCAGAATCCCTGCAACAGTAGCTCATCTCTAGGGCAGTTGGGAACCAGGCTTGAGAGGGCCAGAAAGGAGTGATTAACACTATTGAGCATCGATGGAGTCTGACTTTCTGAAGGACTCTTTGGATCATGGAAAAGGGGGGAAAGGCGTAGCTGTTTCTGCCTTGCCAAGGTTGTAGGAAGGCATTCACTGCCAGAGCGCCCGGGTCTGGCATCCAACTGTAATAATTCACGATTTGGAAGGTTAGTCTGCTGGCAAAGAGATCTAATTCTAGAGGTCCCCAGAAGTTGTTGAGGGAATTGAAGACGGAAACGTTGAGTTTCCAGTCACTGAAGTCTAGGAGGAATCTTGAATTCCAATCTGCAGATACATTGGATTTGCCTGGCAGGTATTCGGCTCTTAGAGAGATTTTGTGTTCCAAGCAGAACATCCAAAGTTTCTTGGCAAGATTGGAGAGGTCGGCAGATTTGGTTCCACCTAGCCGATTTATGTAGGCGACGGCGGAGATATTGTCAATTTTTAGGATGATAGACCTGCCCTGAATGAATTGTTTGAAACTCATCAAGGCGTAAAGACCTGCTGTCAATTCCAGAAAATTTATATGATGTGAGGATTCCTCCAGAGACCAAATTCCACCAGTGTTCTGGCCTTGGAAGTATGCTCTGATTCTAAAACGAATTCTGGAGTTGAGCCAAAAATTGCTTTCCCATTCCATGCCTCTAGGTTGTCTAACTACCAGGTCAGTTCTACTTTGGCTTCCTGGTCTAGTGAGATAAGGTCTCCATACCAGAGGCCCGATTGAAGGGCCCTTGCCTTCACTCTCTGAAGTGCACGATAATTTAGAGGGCCTGGAAAGATGGCTTGTATCGAGGAGGAGAGGAGACCTAGTAATCTGGCTAGTTCCCTTAGGGGAAATCTTTGAAGTTTTAGGATATGTCTTATTTCTTTATTTATTTTGGATATCCTTTTTGGAGGAAGGAGTAGTAGACATCTTGTGGTATCCACGGAAAAACCAAGGAATTCTGAATTTTTTTAAGGTGAAATGATCGATTTTTCTCTGTTTATGATAAACCCCAGGTTTTCCAAAAGGACCATCACAGTTTTTAGATCTTGGAGAATTTGACAGTGGTCCTGAGAAAGGATGAGGATATCGTCTAGGTAAAGTATCATGTGAATACCTTTTTCTCTTAAGGACGAAGCGATTGACCTCATTACCTTGGTGAAACACCAGGGGGCTGATGAAAGGCCGAAGGGGAGGGCTTTGAATTGGAAAAGATGGTTTTTCCAAAGGAATTGAAGGAAGGGTTGGTGAGCTTTGGCCATGGGAATTGTGAAGTAGGCGTCTTTTAGGTCTAATTTTACAAGCCAGTCTTCTTTTAGAAGTAAATCCCTCTGGAGATGAATTCCTTCCATTTTGAAGTGTCTGTAGATGAGGAATTTGTTGAGGGCTCTTAGATTTATGACGGGTCTCCTCCCTTTGTCTTTCTCCTTGACAAGGAATAGGGTGCTTATGGATTTTAGCATCTCTAAGGGGACTTCTACTATAGTACACTTCTGAAGCATAGAGGAGATCTCCTCCTCTATAATCTTTTCCTGATCTAGGGAAAGAGGCATTTCTTTTGGGAAAGAAGGTTGGTAAGGAGTTTGGGTAAAGTCTATCATGAATC
The DNA here is from genome assembly GCF_964204655.1 of Triturus cristatus. Lineage (NCBI taxonomy): Eukaryota > Metazoa > Chordata > Amphibia > Caudata > Salamandridae > Triturus > Triturus cristatus. The sequence goes on from NC_140591.1 coordinate 724,427,518, forward strand.
CCCTCACGGTATTTAAAACCCATGGGTCTTGTGTTATTAACTTCCAGTTGTTGAAAAAGAGTTTGAGTCTCCCACCCACTTTGGGGAATAGGGGCTGAGGAGAATAGGTAGAAGTTGTACTCACTTTGGTTATTGTTGTCGATAGATGGTCCGCGGGATCTGAAGCTTCTTGAGCGAAATCCTCTTCCTCTTTGCGGAAAGAATTGGGGGGTGTTTGAGTTGAAGAAGCCCCTTCCACCATATCCTCTTCCTCTAGGATAGGGCCTTCTGTTGAATCGGCCGGAAGACTGGCCCCGTCTACCGGCCCTTCCGAAAAGGTTATTAGAGTTAAAAACTCTCTTCATATTCTGATGGGCTTTATCTAGGGCTGTGAACGTAGAGACATATTTCCCTAGAGTCTTAATCAGGTCTTCGCCGAAGAGTAAGCCTTTAGGGTTGGCAGATGGCTCTTTGCCTGCTAGATCGCTGAGCTTGGGGCTAATTTTGGTGAGGACCACTCTTCTCCTCTCTGAATTTAGGCTGGCATTTGCGTTGCCTAAAAGAACGAGGGCCCTCTGACTAAGACCTCTAATGAGTTCAGTGTCGAGGGGAGTGCCATTAATATGGCTTTCTTCAGAAATGTCGATGATTCTTGCAAGTGGGCCCAGGATGTCAAGGACCCTATCTTGGCAGCCTTTTAGAGATCTCTCCATACCTTTTCTAGGGTCTCTTCCCAGTTTGAAAAGATACTTTATGAGTTCTGGGTCGAGATTTGGCGTTTGAGAGGCTTTTATCTCCAATGGAGGGTCGGCAACATTCCGCTCTTAGGAGGTTTCGAGCGTCCCTGTCAAGCGGGTTTCTTAGCCATTTATTAATGAATTTACCCACATGATTGTGGGGGATCCATTCTGAGCTCCTCGGATGTTTGATGTTGAGAGGAGAGAACATCTCTAGGCCTAGAGGGTCTAGGATGGTATCTTTAGAGGAGTGAGCGAGGTCGTCATCTAGAGAGCTAAACTCAAGATCATCGTGGTCTAGGTCTAGGACATATTCGTCAGGTGAAACAGAGGCATCATCGAAATAAAGATCATCATCATCATTATTATCAGAGAGGTTATCGTTTTGAGCACTTGGATATTTTGTGCCGCGGGGGACACCTTGATATTTTGTGCCGCTGAGGACACCTTTATGCATTGTGCCGCTGGGGACACCTTTATATGTTGTGCCGCTACGGACACCCAGGGAAAAGGAGGTATGGTGACCTCTTGTAAAAGTAGAGGTACTAGGACCTCCAGTACTCTATGTTTTTACATTTTTTGGCTCTTTTTCCCTTTATAACAGTGAGATCTTCGTTAGTATGTTGGTCTGGGGGGTTGGTGTCTTCGTCAGATAGAAAGGATCTTTTAGAAGTAATAGCCTTGGAGAAGGTTTCCAACATACAGGATCTCATTTCCTCGTGGATGATGTCTTTAAAGGTCTCATTGTTAAAATTGGGGGTAGGAGCGCCAGCCTCTGCTTCGTCTGAGTCAAAATCAGACATGGTAGGTGGATTAGGTGAGTAGATTATATATATATATTTCTTATATATTAATTATATATTAAAATCTAACTTTTTTTTTTACTCCACTTTTTTTTTTTTGTTTTGTTATTAATTATGTATTGAAATCTAGCTTTCCTCTCAGTCTTCTCTCTTTTTCTTTTTTTTTTGTAAGGTAAGGGTTAATAGATAAGTAAGTATATCTCCCAAAAGTGAACTGGCTAAGTTAAAATATTCCTGCTCTGTTCAGAGAGACTTTCAAGGCAAGGAAAAGCAAGGGCAAACTGATCGGCTGAATAACCGTCCTCCTCCGGTGATTGTAATGCGCTAGAGCGCGATCACCGGAGGTTATTTGCACATTGCTTGTCATGGAGCCATGACGCGAGAGATGCAGGGGGAGGATTCGAGAAATGCACCCTGGCAACGCGACGACATTAGCGTCGTGTTGCCAAGGTTTATTCCTCTGATCCTAAAATGACGAAAAACTGAGAATTTGCCCAAAACACGGCGGACCTGGGGAAATGTCCGAAAAAGAGCGCTCGGCAAGAAAAAGACAAATCGAGGTGTTTAGACGTGATCCCACCTCCATAAATTGGAGGTGAGGCGGAAACAAAGGGAGGGGGGTGGGGGGTGAGTCCCGGGGATTGATTGGGTGAGGAAAAGCGTCCAAGGGGCACAGTGATGGAGATTAGGGAAGCAATAGTCCAGTATAAGAAACAAATCGAGTGCTAGGTACAATAATAATGTGTACAGTGGTTATGCTATGTATTAACAGATATAACATATGAGTAAAAGCCAAACAAGTTAGTAAAATACATACGAATATAGCATATGCAAGTTAGATAAAGAAAGTAAAGGAGAACTTATTTGCCTGGAGCCGCATTTAAAAGAGGCTGAATGCTGTGGGCTCATGCCTTTTATTATTGTTAATGTTCTATTTGGAACACTTTCTTTGTGATGTATGCGGCTGCCTTGGTGACGCATTAAAAGTGTAAGCATAATGTTAGCCTCCGGTCTTGTAATGACAATCAGATCCTTTTGTATCCATGTACCTGATCCCAAATGGCTGATAGGAGAGAAAACTTCGTCGGCTAGTAGGATTTGAGTATTTTTTTTCAAATTTAAATTATAGGATATCCACGGATCCTTAACAGTCAATATATATATACTAACTTTTCTAAAATGTAATTTCTTTTTGCCCAACTAAAGCCCCTCTTTAAATGCTAATTTCTCAAAAACTACGGAACAGATTTTCACCAAATCCCTCCAAAAGACCCTTCCTTGAGTAAAGTTCTAACATCACGTCAGATTTGGTATAATTCTGTTCGGCAATTTTTTTCTGTATTGAAGAGCAAAACTTCCCATGGGAATAAAAGTTGGAAATGGCAAGTTTGAGATCCCCTTTTTGTCTTTGCCCCTGTTTGATGGATCTGTACTAAACTTTCCATGAAGGACCCAAAGTGGAGGAACTTTCATTTGGGAAGTTTTGTTCAACAGCACCAACATCATTAGGAATTCAAAATGTGCCTTTATTTTTTTATTTTTTTTATTATTACAATCCACAGCCACATACGTAAATAAATACATACATATCGTGAATCACAACACAGTGTGAAAAAAGAAATAGCGGAAGAGAGAAGAGACACAAAGGACAATTCACGTTATCCTTGACATCAATGAATTTCAGTGAGCCATATGGTCAATCATAGGCCCCCATATATACATGCCAAGTTTGCATCTTCTTGGCCCCTTAACTTAGTACAGGCTAAACTCCAAATTTAAGGTACTATAGAACCTAGCGCGCCACATTTCAAAAGATGGTGCAACCGGCTGCAGCCATATACACGATGGACACAACCGTGCAACTGCTGTGGCAATGAAAATTAGGTAACAGGATTTATACATTGCCAAACCTTGCCATAGATCTTCCCCGATCCCTAAAAGCATCACAGAAGTTGAGATCTTTATGCAAACCTTGTTACTTCTGACAGAAACCTTCCAATTTGTTCAATAAAGTGTAACAATTTTTCACAGGAATAGAAAATATGCACAATATCTGGAGTGTCTGCACCACACCTGAAACATTTCCCATCGTTGACTCCACCCCACTTCAACACCTTTGCAGGGGTGTGGTACAGATTGAACATTGTTTTAAAATGCTGGGCTTTTAAATCCGCCGAGAGAGGGTTGTGCCTTTCCTACAGAAATGTTTGTGTGGTGGGGAAAAGGTTAGGCCACAATATCATTAATTTAACATTAATTCCTTTGGGACATTAGTTTAGTTCCTCACCACAATTGCTTTCTTTGGTAAAGTATTGTAGTACCAATGGTTGGCCATTTGTGGTGCTTACGTTACTCCCAGGCTGAAATGGAGTACAGTTATACCTATTTTTGAGACTTTTAAGGTTGCAGTAACTTTGGAAGTATATTTCGTGACTGCAATGGTCTTACTCTTTTGTGAGTGTATGTTTTGTAGTAGCAAACCCCTCTTTAAAGTTCCCTAATCCTATCCATTTTTGAGTAATTATTCCCCATTTCCCACTACAGCTGGTCCCTCCCACATTTACTTCAAAGTAATATGCTTATGTGTGTGGAGATCTTTGCCACCCTGTTGGGGATCTCTGCCCAGAAAGTTACAAGAGGAGAAGGTCTCAAGCCATACATTTGTGAATTGCATTTTGTAGTGTGCGAGTAATACTACTGTACTTAATTTAAGTACTATGGTATGCAGTTTGTGATTGAAACGCATCATGACATATTTCTTATAGCAGTCAAATAATCAAATCCCACAATTAAAGATCATTCTGGCATAATCGTTGATTACTGGGCAGAAGTGCAGAATGTTTTTAAGAATTATTATGAACAGATATATGCTGAGGAAACAGCCTGGCTGGGGACTGAGGATATGGGAATTTTTTTTAAAGATCTGGAGATGCTGAAGGTCAGACAGGAACAAAATGCTTGCTTAGCGGCCCCAATAACCTCTAAAGAGATGGAGGAAGATTTAAATTCCCTTCCATTGGGTAAAGCCACCAGGCCTGATGGCACCCCCTTAGAATTTTATAGTATGTTTTTTCAATCTTTACGGAAATGCTGCAATTATTCCTACTGGCTCAAAGGGGGTATGTCCCCTCCTCGTGGCAGAAGACTACTATAGCTGTGTTTAAAAAAAAGTGGAAATCAGATTTGAGTTCAAGCTCGTATAGACATAAATCCCTTATTAACTGCGACAGTAAAATATACTCGACTATACTCGCAAATCCATTGGGCAAGATTGTAACTCTTTTGGTCTCAATGCAACAGCATGGATTTATCCCTGGTAAAGACACGGCGGACCATGTCTGCCGAGCCATGGCCATAGCCCTTTTGACTGGGCACAAGCCACTGGCTCACCATTGGGTATAGTCCTGCTAGATGGATAAAATTGTTGAATTGAATATGATCTCAATTCCAGATAATGTCAGCAGAAAATTGGAGAGACTGGACAATTTACATCTCTCGCTATTTGGCAAAAGCAATGTCCTTAAGATGTCGATCCTGCCAAAGGTGCTAAATGCTTTTAGGACTATTCCTTTAGGATTCTCCTCCTCGTGGCTGGCAAAGCTGGAAAGTGTATGTTGCAGACTTTTATGGGGATATTTCAAACCAAGGAGAGCATCTAAATGGATGAATCTTACAAGGCAGCGGGGCGGGGGAGGGGTTGGCAATTCACGGTTTTCTTTTTTACTAATAGGCTTTTCTTTTGCAAAACATGGGTATATTGTTAGTGGGGGATGAGGCAGAGGTCTGCATGGCAGAGAGACCAACTATCTATGAATTAGCCCTGGGGAATGGTGCTAAGGGATGTCTGGTCAAGGTATTAGAACCGAGCTATTACAAAAAAACTAAATTAAACATTTTAAAAGCTTCCTATAACTTATGGAGGCAGGTAAGGCGGAAATTCAATATCCCAAAATTAAACGTATATACACCATTCTCGGCTATAGGTATCCTCCCCCAATCTGCCAGGATCAAGCCAAATTTAGATGGGGGAGGAGGGGCATCAAAGTTCTAGGTGATTTCTATGGGGAGGGACAGTTCTTGTCCTTCCTGAATTTGCAGGAGCTGTATGGGGAAGACAAGCGAGATGTTTTCAAATATCTGCAATTTCAGTGCTTTCTTCGGGAAAGCACGAACAGGGCCGTTTTAGAACTAAAAGAAAAACCTCAGTAGTGGAGGCAGTGAGATTAGAGGCCCAGATTGGGCAAATATACCAGATACTGATCCAAGCATCCCCTGATGATCTAGAGGCTCAGAACATAAAGTGGGAAATTAAGTTGGGAATGAATGGAATAGAAATTAAAGAATCGTTGGAATTGGCAAATCAGGGAGCCTTAGGAGTCAACATTGCATGTCTATTTTTTATCTTTATTACGCCAGCAAAGATAGCCAAATGGGGAGGTTTGAGGGAGGGAAGTGCACTAGATGTGGATTGCAATCAGCTGATACCCTCCGTATGTTCTACTCTTGCCCTAAGCTGATTACATTCTTGCAGATCTCGAGGATTTTTTTGGTAGGGTTCAATGTATACCATTGTCCATCACTCCTGCAGTGATAATTCTGGGGATATTAGACAGCACGGAGGCAAACTAGAGGGCAGGGGTAGACACAGGTTTTTTGTTTTTATCAATGGCTATTGCTCGGTGGTGTATTACCTCTCAGTGGTCAAGTGTTGACCCCCCTGTTTTCAGCAATTGGCAGGCTAAGATGTTAGCCACTTACAACATAGAAACCTCTATATACAAAATTAAAGGACGAAGGAAAAAAGGAGCGAGGACAAAGAATCTGGGCACCAATCGTCAGGTTGGTAAACGAGACATGGGACAATGAGGAGATACACTAAGAGCTTACCGTCTGTTCCCTGGCTTGCCCTCTTCCGGACCATAGGCTAAGGAGGGTGAGGTATGGCTATGCCTTGCATTACAATTTCCATCTTTCCCTTACCCACTTTTCATTTTGCCTCAGTGTAACGATCTGAGTTGGCCACGTAGAGATATTTATACATTTATTTATCTTGATGGTCCATCACTTAGAATATTTATTGTACTTGCACATTCTTCAGAAGTTAAAACTTTTGGGCGTATCTAAGCTGCTTATTCCCATGTATGAATTTATTCATGACATGTCTAAACGAAATGTGGGGCATATTAACCGGCTATAATTATCGTTAAGTGCACTTAGCGCTAGGATAATTATCGCCGGCTATCGCTGGTTTCTATTGCTGAAATAGCACGCTATCAGCGACGTTTATCTCAAAAGCGATAGAAATACCAGCGATAGGTACATATTGTGCGATTATCGCTGGAAATCCAGCGATAATCATACAACGATCGGCGAAACGTTGGTGATAGGGGAGGGCAGACTTAACCATTATATCCACCTTCCATTGAATATAATGGCTAAATCAGATTAAAAGTAGGCATAAGAAAAGTAGCGTTAAGCGCGGTTAGCGCTACTTTTCTTATCGCCATGCCAGTTAGCGGGAGGTTTGATAATAGGAGAAATGTCGGTTAGCGACATGTCTCCCGTTATTTGGGGGAGGAACGTCCACTTTGCATCTCATTAGAGATGCACAGCTGGGCGTTCAGGGAAAGGGTGAAAGTGCATGGAAACACGAGCTAACGTGTCCATGCTGATAGGGCGTTAAGATTATCGCCGCTTTAGCGGCAAAAAGTGCCGCTAAAGCGGCGATAATGCCCTTGATGATATACCCCTGTATTCTTAAAAATAAAAAAATCGTGTTTATTTTTTGAGAGAGTTGCCATGACATGTACTAATTGGTCTTATATTGTCTGCAAATAAAAATGGGAAAATGAATTATTTCTTATATTTGTTTACTGGAAGCAAGAGATCCGTAGAATATGAGCAAATTGCATTTTTCTTGCAAACTGTTGATAACCTTTCTTTTAGTACGTATAAGAAATGGAAGATGTCTTATATTGGTGCATAACGCCTCTCAGATGTAACAATAATACGATTTCCTAGCAATTACCACACGTGGTACTACGCAGTAACGAGAACAGGACATCTCTTCAGCTTGTGCAGAAAGGAAACCTTAAAAATCCCCTTCAGGTTTTATTACACATGATGTATGTGAAATACAGTCAAAAGAATTACATTTTTTTTTTTTTTAGAAAAATGAAGAGCCGATGTTTATACCTTGGAAGTTACAGGGAATATATATTCACATTGATGCATGTTTATTTAAGTAAATCACCTTAAGTAACTTCCATTTTTTTATTTTACATTTATTAGTGAAGAAATTCTATATCACCACAAATATTCATCAGCAACATTTAAAACGTTTTCGTTATTATAGAAAGTCGTGCGTTAATTAATAACTTTAGTTGCGTTCGTTGTTTCAATCAAAGGAACTGACAAAATTACGTTTTTCATCTTTTCAACACTTTTTCAGATAAATACTCTGGAACAAGGACAGATGGACAGACATACAAACGAGGCTTCTGATTATTGCTTACATACTTCTTCGATCTGTTTTACTGTAATGAGACATGTTTCTCAATAGGAGCTGATTAGATTTGTGTCTGTCTTTTCTGCATTGAAAGTGAAGAAACATTGATTGACTGAAAAAAGAGGTTCCTCTGGTGCCTGTGATCCACTGTTATTGAATATTGATTCATTTTTGCAGTCGAGTGTAATTTGATGGCAAAAAGATGAATTCAAACTAGAATAGTAATAAAAAAGAGAACAGTACACTTGGGAAGGAAAAAGCAATTCATCACCACAGGTACTCGTATTCAAGCAATTAGTGTCTAAACGTGAAATATGGGGAAGTCCTAAGATAAAATTGTGGTACAAATTACTTTTTGTAGTTCGTTGTCCGGAGCTTATTTTTTTTGTTGCATATTTATATAGCGCGAACTCGACCCGAAGGTATTGGAGTGCTGTACATAAGCACCGTATTTACATTACACATTCAGGCATGGGAAGATTAAGTGATTTGCCCAGAATCACAGGATGTGGACGCGAACCCGAGGCTCGAACCCTGGTTTCCAGCACCAAAGTCTGCAGTCAAGCGACAGACCGCATCCTTTCTTATTCGCAAACTGTTGTTTATCTGCATACAGTAGTTTGCTTTCTCCCCATAGACTTTTGTTCACTTAACACATAACTCCCCGAAAAGTAGGTTGGCACAATAAATTTAAAACTTTGTAGTTGACGTTGTAAAGACTGCTGGAGCGGGTAGTACAAAATGTTGTATACCCCCCCCCATTCTGCATGTTTATATTAATCTGAATAATCAACTAATAGTAATCTTATTAATTGGTTGGCAGTGAAAGACTTATCAATCATATTAACAAAAGAATTGCACTTTGCATGGCTAAACTAATTGTAAACTAAGACATGTACGCACACTAATACTAGAAAATTAGAATCTTGCATGATACATGTTGCTTTGGTGATGTGATTGTAAACTGTGCTTTATTGAGTGAGTATAAACGCTTTGGATGTTGCTTTCTGCTAGATAATTACTTACACACAAGGGTATTAGCGAGGGATTAACATTTTATTAGTCATTTCCATGTTTTAATTACGTTTTTGTGTTTGTTTTGCTTAAGTTGCCCATTTCGGCCTAATCAAAATGGCTGAACGAGACATTGAACGTGACTGCTCCTGACAACACGAGGTTCTGGGTGAAGTGCGCATGCGTCACCGCCAGCAACAGTGGCCTGGTCCTGACCCTAGGAGTTGAAGTCCTAGTCAAGGTTGCTCCGGGAACTTCACCAACAATTATACAAAGGACTGTCTTAAAACCGGAACCAGCAAGTGCGATGACTTCATTTTGCAGACTTTGTGAGAACTTTACTATTCGACCCCAAGATGACCAATCAGAACTTTCTAAAACCCCAATCTTGATACTTTTTGACATTATTTTCATTATAAAAGTATGTAGGGAAATGAACTAGGGGGCTTCAAAAACTCTTCTTCTTTGACGAACTCGATTTCCTGACGGAGAGGACGGTGACACTGCTGGACAGCTGTTATCCTGAATCTTTGAGAGACTGAATGGCGGCCTGACTTTGATGAATTTAAAGTTTTTCACGACTTGACTGACTTAGAGGACGACTTTTAGCCAGATTAGGTAAATATGATGTTCTGCGGTTCTGATGATGATTTCTAACAATTTGCAATTTTCTTAGATAAATGATATTTGATTAATTGACAACTGTGTGGTGTCGATTATTTGAAGAAGAAAATCTAGATTAATGAGTAAAGTATAGATAAATGATTGTGTTCACTAAACCTATAAACAACTAAATGATTCATCTCCTTATGAGAGGAATAGCTCAGGGTTGAAGTCAATGCATTTAGAGTTAGGTAAAGATATTCCTTTCATGTCAGCATTTGGAAGCTTATTCCTCTAGGGAAGCAGATCAACAGAGTATGAGTGTTGGTGTTATGGGCCCCACTAATGAAGGTATTTGAGTGAATTTACTATTGAGGTATTTGGTCTGTGTCGAAAGGGGAATTTGATATTCCACGCTGCAAAAAGACCAATTAGAAGATGTAAAACAAGGTAAGTGTAGTCACTTCGGGGCATATCATCAAGGGCCATATCGCTGCTTTCCTGGCTTTAAACAGCCGCGGCCCGTGGAGGGAGTTCTGTGGGGCGGAAAGGCTAGGCGGGGGAGGGGCATGGTGGGGGGTTCTAAAAACCGAAATATGGATAATTGCAAGTAAGTAAACAATAAAATGAATAAAACGAATTTCGTAGCGCTCGTTGCATCGCATTTTGCGATGCAGGGCACGCAACGAAATTCGTTTTATTTATTTTATTGTTTACTTACCTGCAATTATCCATTTTCTGGTTTTTAGAACCCCCCGCCCCGCCTTTCCGCCCCACGGAACTCCCTCCATTGGCCGCGGCTGGCTTTAAAAGCCAGAAAAACGGCGATATTCACATCGCACTATCAGCAAGCTCGCGCTAAGCCTTGTTAGCACTAGTTTCCATGAGTTTGCTCCCGTTTTCTTATTGCTCTGCATGTCATTGCTAATGACATGCAAAGTAGGTGTTCCGGAGCAAAACTACATGGAAACAGTCGCTAACAAGGCTTCGCTTTATTAACAAGCCTGCAGCAGACCCGCTTAGTGACAAGATTAATCGCGCTAAACCCCCTTATCGCAGGATCTTAACACCTGCTTGAAAGTCGACTAAGCCATCTACATAATGGGAGGTGAATTGTAAGGTTAAGGTCACTGGGGCGTATCAGCAAGGATCTCCTTATCTCCTCCAATTTAACTCTTGTTTTCAGGTGATACTGGTGCTTTTTGCCGCTATTGCTGGATTTCATATCGCCTCAGAGATAAGCTTTGATAATAATGCGCTATCTCGGCGTTGAAATCCAGCGATAGCCAGCGATATGAGAAATAGCGCTAAGCGCGCTTTGCAATATTTATCGAAAGTTGTTGTTAATATGCCCCTTGGTGAGAAAAGATGTAAACCATTCTGAATTCTCTCAACCACCTGTTCAAACGGAGGTACTGCTACTTAAGGCAAATGTTAGTGGTAACACAAAGGCTTTAAAAGGTTATCAGTACCCTTTATCGAAGGTTGGAAGATGGACAGCCAATTAGAATACTCTCTTTTGTGTGAGACACAGTTAACACAACAGGCCAGCAAAGAGAGCTTTCCCTAGCTTTCAGCTCTATAATCTCAGTCAATTATGAGCTCTACATTTTCAGGGGTGCTAAAGTCACTGGGTTCACAATCACCACTTTCAGCCAGTAATTGCATGCCTGCACCATGCAACTGTGGGGTTTTGTCCCCAAATAAGGAAAAAACATGTTGTGCAAAATTACCTTGCACTTTTCTGCATGGTTATCCCTGATTCTGGAGACAATTCTGTTCCCATTCCATACCTGCTCCCAGCAGGTGGTAAATGGGAGGGAGGGCATGTGTGGATTACAAGGTGGGCATTAGGGATAAGAAGGATGTCACGTGGCAGGACAGGCTGAGTGCATGCTGGGGATGGGGAAGGGTGTTTGCACGCTTCTTCTATCCTGTTTGAGGGGTTGGGGCTGGACTCCAAATTGTACCCTCATCCCTGTTCGAACCATCCCAAGATTGAACAGGGTGCTGTACTGTCTGGTAAAATTGTGTTCTGTGCTCCTGCATCTGGTAATACCTGGTGCAGGAATGCAGAGGCACTTGTAATTGTGTTCCAAAGGGTGTGGCTCAAGGTTTGGAATGAGGTATAGTATCCCTTGGATATAAAAGGAGTATGACTTAGCCCTCTCATCTGAGGTCGATGCTGCTGGGTGTATCCCTTCCATGTGCAATCCTTCTGTGGGTCTAAAGGAGAACAGGCAAGGGATATCTCTTAAGACTATGCCGTATTTTGACATGAGAGTCTTAGTACTTGGAGATGTGGTTCAATCAGCGTTGACTGAACAGAAAAAGCCTGGCTATGTCTGGACAGTCCTTGGGAACCCGTAGGTGACTCCATGTCAGCCCATAGGTTGGAAATATGACTTCTGCCAAGTACTGTATTTAAGCTTTCACCTGCAGTGAATATTTAGCGATCTGATCCCATAGATTTACTGGTATCAGTTTTGACAGTTTCAGTGCAGTTTCACTGGGTATTTGCTATTTGTTTATTCTATGTGTACATCTAACGATTGTGTGCCATCAGGGAAAATTGGGTCACACAACCTAGCTGGTCTGTTTGATGACTGTTGACTTGTAGGATACATATGTGGACTGACTTGAGCTCCTCCTAATGGGTTGGATCCCTAGGTAAGGGACACAGTACCCAACTGATACATTTAGTGCTAGGATCAAATTGTATTCTTGGAGCATCTTGGTAGAGACTTTACATACAGTGGACCATCTCTTTTGCATGGCCTTTATGCTTGGATGTCATAGGGAAGTGGGTAAGCATCCATCTGTTTTTTGTCTAAGGGCATCATGTTGTCATGTGAAAAACATCATCTTTTTTGTCATGATTCCCACATTTTGTAATTTTTGTGCTCAGAATATCTGGTATTTGACCCCTGTAGTGAGCTGATCCGTTAATCAGACTCCAGGTACATTAAATATGGGCTAAAATTTAAAAAGTCCCATGAATTAAGATGATTGACACTTACATAAAGTATGATGTATTGTTCGTCTGAAACTTGGGCTTTGGCTACAGCTATTCAATTCACCGGACTGATCATCCGTGATTCACTCTTTGTTGCCCCATATAAAGCTGTGGAGATTTTCTTTGTTCCTTGGGAAGACAAATGAAAATAATGTGTCTTGGGTTGAGTTTGAGGAGAGGGAGAGAAGAATAAGAGAATGGATTAAGAGGAAGAGATGAGTAAACTTCTATTTTTCTTTTCTGAAAGTCAAAGGAATCTGGAGTAACTTTTAAAGAAAAGCATACTGTCAAAACAGGAACTGCGTCACTTCACTGAAAATATTAGAGAACTTTGATATGATTTGCTTTTGGGAATTCACAAATCACAGACTTGTTTCACCTTTCAAAGACTCCTGCATGACCAATTTTCAAAAAGTAACTGCTTGATATAGATCAAGAAAAGAAGAATTCCCTGAATGCTACTCTTGAAGATGTCTGCCTGCGCATTTGGGACAGTGGTTTTAAGCTTTGAACTTGATTTTCTAGAATGCACACTTTTCTCCAAGTGTACTGCTGCTCTTGCTGAGGCCCAGTGACATAGGTGTCTAAGGACAGTCAGGAATTCTGCTTATCCTGTTGAGCTGAGTGTGCTGTTCTGTATCAATACTCTATCTATGTTGTGATGCAGAGACCTGGAATGTAAGGTGGTTGCTAAGGTGGAATCTGTTGGGAGGATATTCCATGTCAGTTACTTTCTTATCTGGTTGTGGATGAGCTCTCTGTAGGTACCTTCGTAATAAAGTGGATTACTTTTACCTGAACCTACTGTACCCGCTCCTCTGAACTTCACATTTGGCCACAAGGATGAAATTGACTACATGTCACCTTATTGTGCTCATTTGGATATTTGGTGAACTTTAATTTGGTTTGTAGTGGAGACCTCAACACTACCATTTTTGCGCTGACACCTTAATCACTCAGCAGCACTCATCAAGAGGGAATTGTGCCAGTTTCACGGCAGCCCGATGCCTGTCTGATTTAGGGATTGGGTTTGGCTATCTCAAGCGCCTGGTCTGTCTCTCGGAGCCTCCAAAGAATTTCAACTAATACATTTATGCTGCACAACTTCTCTCTGTTGGCTAGCAAGGTGTGCTGCGTTGGGTTTTTGGAATTTTATATCTTTATTTCTGACCTGACCTGCTGCGGGCACAAGCTCATTTGGATGTGAGCTTGTGAGACTGGTTGTCGGTTACTGGCACGAGTCCGCTGCTTGTGCACTCACCTGTGGTTTGTGTCAGGTTAAGTGACAAATCTTCCTGTTCCAGCAAGAAAAATCTTCATCTTGCTGACTTTCAGCGGCTGGTGCTGCATCTGGAAATTAGTTTTTTCTTTGGAAGCCTGAAGTCTCCTGTGACTAAAGCGCATCTGTGGTGATATGCTCACCAGTAAGTTATCTGGTGACACACTCACCCATTATTTGCAAAGTGTTTCACCCTCTGGGGGCCTGAAGTGTCCTGTGACTAGCACGCATCTGCAGTAATACGCTCACCATTTCGGACTTGTAAGTTGTCCAGTGACTCGCTCACCTGTTATTTGCAAAGTTTATAGGTGGCTCCTGCTGCAAGAAACGTTAGTTCTGGTGCTATTATTGAAAGTCAGTTTGATTATTGGTCTGACCATTAACAAATAGTGACGTTACCATTAGCTCAGTGCCTCTCATTATATGACAGTGTAATTTCTCTGGGGAGTTTTCTATTGCCATTTTTATTGTGATAACTTTTATTTCATTTTCACTTGTATTTCTAAGTGTGGGTGTAATCTTTGAACATGTAGAACGTTACTGCACCTCCTTTTTTCTCTCATCCCCCAGGCTAACCTTCTATAATTTGGCAAAAATGGAGGAAAGTATTTAGTCATTATGTTCAGGTGTGTGAGACTTCTCTCAGTGCGGAGAGGAAACCATCCTTGCTTATGCATTGCCTTGGCCCGGAGGGGCAGGTCGTTTTTGAGCACCTCCCTGAGGTTTCTGATAGGATGCTGCCACAAGTTTGAAAAAGTATGACATTTTTCTCAAAAAGCTTGATTTGGATTATCTTCCCAAGATTAGTACTGTTCTGGAACAATATCACTTTGGAAGAAGAATGCAATGCCAAGGTGACAGTAGAACAGTACATCACAGAACTGTGCAAGTAGGCTGCTATCTGTCATTTTTTAGAGTCTCCGGAGGAGCACATGAGGGATCAAATGATGCTGGGGTGTGTGTTGGACAAGGCTCGAATGGGCATGTGGGCAAAGGACAATCCGCCCGTACAAGAGGTCTATACTATTGCTAAAATGCATGAACACTCAAAAGCCTGTGTGGATGTCATACACGAGAATGCTGTTGTATAGAAAAGAGTACTATAGACAAGAATGATGGGGTGGCTATCAAAGTTAGTAAGGAGAAATCTACACAGGATAAGTTCTCCACTAGCATGAAACCTATTATAAAGTAATTTCAGGGCAAGTGCTTTCTGTGTGGCAATTCTGCGCATGTTGAGAATTACAATGCTTGTCAAGGCTGAAAGGTCATATGTAAGAACTGTGGACACAAGGGTCACTTTGCCAGGTCTTTGCTTTAGGTCCACTAAAGATTTCAAGAAGGTGAGAGAAGTTGAGTTCAGTGATGAGGATATGGGGGACAGCCCATTGATTTGCTTGGTAGCTTCTCAGATTCAATTGAATTCCGAGACAAAATTCTCCCAGGGAAAATCTATATTTCTGAAAAAGGAGAATCTCTCATTAGCTGGTTTCACCAGAGTGATCTGTACGTATACTTGGATCCATCTGTGTCTGTTAAAGAAATGCCACCCTTCAGGTCTGTTTCAGTGGGAATCATGATTTGGACAAGAACATATCCTAAGATATTTGTTAATAAGCTGCATTGTCTGAAAAGTTATTATCATCTTATAAAACTCATACCCATTATTTCACCAAAGGTGGCCAAAGTCAGGAGTGTTCTGTTAATGGTAAAGGGAGGTATGAGAACTGAATTAAACAAACTGATTGATAATGGTATCATACAAGAGGTGGAGGCTTCAGAATGGTTATCCCCAGTTGTCATGGCTTGGAAAGCCAATGGGGAGGCCAGGCTCAGTGTGGACTTTAGGGAACTCAACAAAGCTGTGGTGGTGAACCACTATCCGCTACCCAATATAAGTGAAATGTTAAGTTTTCTTGATGGTGCTAAGCATTTCTTGTTCTTGGACTTAACATCTGAATACCACCAAATAAGGTGATATCTCAAGAATTTACAGCATTTGTGATACTTTTTCGCACCATCGAATTCCTAAGAATGCCCTTTGGGCTGATTTCAACTGCCTCTGTGTTTCAGAGGGTGAGGGAGCTCATTCTTAGGGGAATAGAAGATTTCAAGGTGAATAAGGATGACAGACTGCTTTTTGGTGTTGATCCAAAGGAACATGATGCCAGGCTCAGAAAAGTCTTGTTGAGGCTATGTGATGCTAGCATGACATTGAGAGCTGAGAAGTGTACGTTTGATGTCCAGGAAATTTAATATTTGGGACATTTGGTAACAAAGTCTGGCATCAAACCAATGTTGGCTCTGGTGTAGAATATTTTTAGTCCTCGTGTGCCACAAAATAAGGATGAACTGGTGAAATTCCTGGGAATGGCCAAATTTATAATAGATGTGTGCCAAAATTTGCGGAGAAAACTTGCTGCATGAAGGAATTGCTTACAAAGGGCAAGAATTCATTTGGAGTCAGGAATGCAACAGTGAATTTGAATGTGTGAAGTGGTGTTTGAGTGAAGCCCCCAATTTTGGAAGCTGTGACCCAAGAAATGAGTTGTATGTTATGAGGAATGCAAGCTCAAAGAGACTAGGAGCTGTCCTTATGCAAAAGGAGAATGGGAAGAAAAGGACTATTTTATTGATTTCTAGGGCTCTGAAGGGTGCAGAGCTTAATTATCCGGTGGTTGAAAAGAGGCACTGGGTGTGTTTTGTGCTATGTGCAAATTAAAGAAGTTTCTTTGAAGAAGGAAGTTCTAAATCAAAATGGAACATAATCCCTTGAAGGAAGTGTTTATGAGTAAGGGTATACACTTTGTCTCATACAGAATACACAAGTGGGTTGTCACCTAGCAAGAGTTTGAGTTTATTGACTGTTTATCTAGAATGGGTGGCAGTGAGAGTAAGGTTGTGGAAGGTGATTGTTTGGGTGGACGGTAATTTGATGAACGACTGAGGGAATTGTTTCAGAAAAAGATTGGAGAGAAAGTTTGATGGTCGATGGTGTGTTGCAGAAAGTCATGAAGACATTTCTGCTGGATGGTATGAGAAAAAAGAATGTGATGATGTAAAAGGGTACTGGCAGGTCAAAGATCAGTAGGTGGTTGTGGATGGTTTGTTGATGAGGGGTAGTAAGTTAGTTCTCCAGGTAGACTTAGAAAGAGGTTGGTTGATAATGCTCATGCGAGCCACATGGGCATTGCAAAAACAAAAGAGAGGGTCAGAGAATGCTATTGGTGGATGGCAGAGGAATTGAGCATTGAGAGAGAGCTGAGGAATTGTGTGGAGTGCTTATGCAGTGATAAAGTATTGAAGTATAGGACGCAACCCATGTTATTGAGGGAGCAGGCAAGTGGTCCCTTGTCTGATATTGCCTTTGACATTCTGGGTCCAGTGAGGATAATGTCTTATGATTGTTATGTCCTTGTGTGTGTAGACATGTTTTCACGCTGGCCTGAAAATAAGGTGGTGAGTTTGGTTGATTCAGAGGTGGTCAAATATTTCTTGGAGAAGTTGTTTTAGGAGGAAGGCTTTCCTTTGCCATTGGTTTTGGACAATGGTGTGCAACTCACCTCGGGTATCGTTGTTCAGGACTTTTTGAAAGCTAGAGGAATTAAACATAAGAAGGCAGCTCTGTACCACTCATAGAGAAATGATGTGATGGAAAGGATTCTAAAAGTGCTGAAAGAAACTTTACAACAAGCCTTGGTGTCTGGTGTAAACTGGGAAGAGTGATAAGGAAAAAGGTGAGTGAGTATCGCTTCACCCCACATTCTTTGACAGGGGCAGCCCCTTTCCAGTTATTCAAAGGCAGAATGGCAAATACAGAGGTGATCCCCATGTGGGTTTCTGAGTAAAGGATGGTGGTAGACAACTAAGTTGGGAAAACTGAAGGATGGAAGGAGAAGGAAAAAGAGAAAAGGTTCAAGAGGAAGAAGGGTTATGTGGAAAGGCTGTCAAAAACATTGTGTGTAATGTGGGTGACTGGGTAAAGAGTAAATCTCCTAGGAAGGATGGTAAAGAATCTAATTTTAGTCAACCAATTAAAGTTCTAAAGGTGTTCACAAATGCTGTGAAATTTGGAACTTGAACAGTGTGACTAAGTACTATCTCAATGAGGTAGATGATCCTTGTCGGGGTGGGACATCAAATGAACGTGAGGATAGTGCCACTTCGCCTACAGGCAGGGTGGTGCCTCCATCATAGCATGGGGGCATTGCTCCACTTATAATATGGCCCGACCCCCTATTAATGTGAGCAAAGTAAATTAAATTAATTAAAGTGTACTGTTTATGTTCTGCCAGCAGCCTGCTGCAGTCAGCCTTTGCCACAGGCCGATTGCATAATAGAAGCTGAGGCGTGTCTTAAAGCCAATGCAGGCTTGAGGGAGGTGGGGCTTGCTTAACATCTGATTTGACAGACTGATATTCACTAGAAGTACCTGGGCCGAAGTGCACGTCGGGTTAGACCGCTGCCTTTCTCCGGCCAGCCTGACATGCTCACTAGGCAACACAGCACAGATTAGTGAGACTGGGGGTGACTCAAAGTCACAGCCCCCAATCTCAGTATGAGCGGTGATGTCCCCTGCACCAGCCAATCCAGGTGCTGCTGTAACAGCCAGAGTGAAGTCTGAACTGGCTTAGAGGTGTGTGGTTTTATAAGCAGGGCTTCTGCTCTGGTGCGCACTGTCTGTGTGTGCACTTGACTGAGGCTGCACGGATGGAGGAGGCTGTCTTTCTCCCCTTTTCCTGCGGCATGGACAGAGTAAGTCACTGCATCGTCATTGGAGGCTGATTTTGTAGTGGGTCTGCAGCACATATTTGTTTTGAAATGAGCTTCCATCCACGGCAGTTAAGTTCGAATTGCAGCTGTCAGAGAGCTTTGTTATTTCATTCTTGGCACCCACTGCACTTGCAAAAGTTCAATATTAAAAGAATTCTTACCCCCTCCACATACATGCCCCCACCCGAGGTTTTCTTCCTGCAGGGAAAGACAGACGGTGACATGGCGAGAGTGAGATGGAATGAGGTCTGTGTAAATATTTGCGTTCGCTTTCAGTGGCCACTATTGTATTAGACCACATGGAACATTTGATGTTCAGTTTCTGGTACGTTACAAGAACTGTCTGTAACCACTCCAGAGCCCAAACAAAGCTCCATATCCCGGCTAAACCCTCTTTGGTTCCTCTCCTTTCATCTTCTTTTACTCATCTTTTTCAGTCCCACTCTCCCAGGCGCTGAGCTAACTGGCCCCCTGATATCCTGGCAATCGGGACACAACAACACCTACATCTGTTTGCGTTATGCTACTTTGTGCATTTTTAAATGCCTTCCTGCCATCCAGCTGGCAGGCCAGGGTAATACTGATTTCCCCTTACGAGTTGGAGGAGGTGTGATGCTGAACTTGCAGTACTGGTCCTGTTCAGGAAGATTTCTCAAGTGAAAGAACTCCTATGGTTCCGTCCAAGTGCCTCTCCATCCATCTGTTCCCCTTCGAGGCGGGCAGGCTGTCGGCTAGATCCCTTCACTGTTTCTTACAGCCTCCCTGCTTCTAGACTGTATTTCATGCTGTGCTCTGTTATCAATGTTTGTATAGTGTCTTCTACCATTTGCAACTAAGTGCATTCTTACCCTGGCTGCCTTTTTGTATGGTACCATCTATAAGTTGTGTATGGTTGGTTGCATTGTTTTTGGATGTGAAAGTTTAGTATAGTTTTGCTAAATCTAACCTTGTTCAGAATCTTGTTTTTCTACTAATCGGGCAAAATTGCTCGAGAAAATAAGAGAAATCAAGGGGGGAGGGGCAATGACGATCACATAAACAGCTTTTCCCAAGGATTAGACTGGCCATTTATGGTTTATTATGAGAGGCAGGGCAAGCGATTACTGTGACATGATATGTACAAGTGAAAGAATGATGTAAAATCATGAGTGTGAAGATTTAGCATGTAGGCAGCAGTATCTTGCACTTGGCAAAAAAAACCACGCCTTTGCAATGCAATAGGTCCAGCATTTGCGAGAGTTAGAGCTATTGGCGTTGTAAATGACTATGTCTTTTATCTATGGGCCCGATTCACAGAACTAACTTAAGACAAAATCCTAAACTTACTACCATTTTGGTATTAACAGAAGGCACTTACTCATTTTGGTATTCACAGAAGGCACTTACTCATTGATGAGTAAGTGCCTTCTGTGAATACCAAAATGAGTAAGTGCACTTACTCATTTTGGTATTCACAGAAGGCACTTACTCATCAATGAGTAAGTGTCTTCTGTGAATACCAAAATGAGTAAATGGTAGTATGTTTAGGATTTTGTCTTAAGTTAGTTCTGTGAATCGGGTCCTATGTGTTTTGGTTTGGAGTGGATGTATGTAGTTTGGAGTGGAATTATGTGGGTTGAATTGGAATGGCTAGTTGTGGAATTGTGTGGGCTGTAGTGGAATTATGTGACATGGTGAATAGATAGGGTTGAGAGCTGCATAGAATATACAGAAAGGAAGATAGAGAGGGATAGGTAGTTTCTGCACGAAGTGATGAATAAACTCTAGATTGAGGAGCAGAAAGTGTGTGAGAAAGAGAGAAAGAAGGGGAGAGCAGGCCATAGACGCATAAAGAGGGAGCGCCTGTGTACACAGAAGAGACCCTAAGAAGAGGAGGAGAGCGTGGGTTTGAGGGATGAAAATAATGATAAAGGCATGGGAAAGAAATTGTGCATGAAGTCCTAAAGTCAACTAATATGTGATTGGTGGGAAGAGTGCGTGAGAGAGTGAGAGAGAGTTGTGAGAGAGTGTATGACAGAGAAAGAGGGATTAGTAGGAGGGGCACCCAGAGGATGGAGGGGCGAGAGGTGGACTTTTGCATGGTGCTATTTGGTACAGGATGGTAGCATGTGTGAGCAGGCAATATATAGAGGAGACAGGGACTGTGAGGGAGGTATGAGATGGTGTAGTCAAATTGCAAGCTGAGAGGGGGTAGTGGCAGTGTGAGGGAGAGATGAGAGGGGCAGGGGGTGTGTGGGAGAGAGATGACAAGATTGGTGGAAGTGCTATATAGAGATGGTTGATTTGGAATTGTTTATTGTGGAATTGTGTGGTGTGGGATTCTATGGTGTGGAGTTGTGTAGTGGAAAAATGTGGCATGGTATGCTGCAGAAGTTTGTGGATAGTTCATAATTGGTATTAACTCTTGTTGGATTATGTGGAGTAATATTGTGTGTTATGGAGTTAATTATGTGAAATGGTATTGTGGAGTGGCATGGTGTGGAGTTGAATTATGTGGTGTGTTGTTAAATCTGGTGGCATGATGTTGAAATCTGTTTTGTGTATTGGAGGTATGTGGTGTATTGTGGAATTGTGTTGTGTAGTTGCAATATGTAATTTGGTTTGAAATTATGTGGTGTGTTTTGGAGATATGTGGAGTTGAATTGTGTGGTATGGGACTGTGTGGCATTGAGTGAAATTATGATTTTTGGAATTATGTAGCATAGTGTGTGGTGTGTTTATGTGGATTGGTGTATATGTACAATTGAGGTACATTTATGTCACATTTCATAGAGGAGAAACCTTTGGCTCGATGCAAACCTTTAGTGGGTGAAGACACAACAAAACACAAATGGGTCAAACTAACTGATTGGAAGCTATGTACATAGTTTTCCGGTAATATAGAAACTCTTGTACTCTGAGCCTCAACACTACACAGAATGAAAAAGGAAAAAAATGCAGATAAACAAGCAAATATGGCATAAAAGTTAAAGTTCCAAGCAAATACTTACTCATTTGTAAGGAGTAATAGAAGATTAGAAATATCAAAAATATACTCTGAGATTAGCAGAATAGTGTGGCAAAAATACTGTGGTGGTGCTGATTTAACAATGCACACCCTGACAGTGAAGATTACATTATGTGAAACCCAAAAAGCTGCTATTTGTGGCACAATTTAACTATGAAAAACAGTTTAGATATGCAATGTCAACCTGACCTCTGCTGTTAAGAAGTCTAACCAGCTGAATGTAGAAGTCATGGCTCTGGTGTTTATAGGTGCTGGCGGTGGGGTGAAAGAATATTCTGGTGTGACCAGCTGAATGTGGATGTGAAGGCTCTGGTGTTTATAGGTGCTGGGTAGAAGAATATTTTGGTGTGACCCTTTGAATGTGGAAGTAAAGGCTTGGGTATTTATAGGTGCTGGGGCGGAGTTCAAGAATATTTTGGTGTGCGTTGAGCCACAGAATAATGCAGCCAGTCTTGCTGGAGGGAAAGCACTGAATGAATTCTTCACGCACTGGAAAGAGACACTGACAGTGATGGCAGCTCGCAGATGCAGCCGGTCACAAGCAGTGCACAGATCCTCCGCACCAATTATGAATTTAAACACTAGGGGAGAAGTATGAAAAATATGAATCGGCTATAACAGAATTGAGAAATTTGCCTTACCACGCCTCTGTCACACTTTGGTGCTCAAATGCTAAGCGCCATATCTGTATAATTTACATAAACACATATCTGGATACTTGGCTACATATTACTTCATTCTTCGAACATCAATGCAATCTTACCTTGCCCAGGAGATCTACTGAACTGCAACAGTAATTATTTATTTCATTATTATGTAATCGCTCGATCTTGGGCTCCAGCCAGAGCCTGACTTCTTGGTGGCTATGGTGGTGTGAGGAGGAGTCGGGAAGTTGAGAGAGTAGTTTGGGCAGGGTAACCCATAAAGAAAACATGTAGGTTATGGGTGTCCAACAGAGGTTCAGAATGGCTGGAGCCCACTATTGTGGAATGTGCCATGTCCCTAGACTTTTTCCTGGACGTACAAGCAAACCTGCAAGATCTCCCTAAGGCAGCAGGAGGAGGAAGGAAGAAGCGGCTGCTGAAGCGAGGGTCAGCAGAGCTGGTGTTACGCTGCTGCTGCTCCTGGGCCCCAGCAACCTCCTCTGTGCCCCCCTCTCATGGTGATAACTTCAGTGTGGTGAGAAAGCGGTTGGCATGATGGGACATGTAGTTCCTGCAACTCGTGCTATTGGTGCGCTTACAGCATTTTAAAGGCAAAAAGAACTACATGTCCTTAAATTCAGTAGAAAGGTATTTGATTTCAGTGAAAAGACAAGGAGCTGCAGGGAGACAAGGACAACAGTGAGATGAATATGAATATTATCGACTAAACACACAGCCATGCTGGGGTATGTGGGGCAGGCATGCAGCACATGGGAGGGGATGTGGCGGGAAGGGTGAGGGACAAGAGAGCAGGAAACAAAGAAATAAAATAGTCTCCCAAATGAGCGTAACTATGCAGTCGCTGATCCCTGCTCCTGTGGGAGGAAACAAAAAAAAAAGGAGGTACAAGAGGAAGGATTGACCACTAGCATGCTAGTATTTTTAAAGGACACTGAAACAGACAAATGAAAGAAGTGGGCGGGCTGTAATCCCACATATAAGTATATATATAAGTATTTACTAAAGTATATGCAAGAGGTCTAGAATGCTCGACCTAAAAAATCACTACCAAGTTGGAAGCTCATGCAGGGTGTAAAGCCAATCCTCGTTATACATTTATTTGAAAGTTGAAATGCGCGCACAACATCGTCAGAGCACTTTTATATGGATGTCAACATATGACCATTGCATAATTACACACAACTAGCAGAAAGATGACAAAAGCTGAAGCGATGTTTAAAAGCAGCAGCTTTGGGGTGTTATCGTTACAGTGGGTTTCCTGCTCCTCCCTTAGACAAAAGTTATACCGTGATGTGACTGTAGGAGAGAACAGGTCTAGTGGGAGCCTGCAGTCAGGCACTTGGTTCACACAGTTTTTAGGCATATTATCCTCCAAAGCAAAATTATTTCTCTCTCTCTCACCCTTCCTTTCCATTTTTGTAAATTAATGTAATTGTTGGTGTTCTCTCACCTATGCCATCATATTATAACATCATCAAATGCCATTGAATTGTGTGTCTTAAAAGATTGACTGAAAGATAAGACAAATCCAAGAAAAAATACAGGTCGATTTGCACCAAAGAGGAGGATTGAAATGCCTTCCCATTAATTAGTTGCAATATTTATTTTGTAAAATCAAAGTACTTCGCTGTGGTGAAAGGTTTCCACTGGTGCAAAGTTGTGGTGGTCATAGCAAATTGGACAAAATGCGACGAGAGAAAAAAATTACAGCTCAAATATTTGAAAAAAGCATTGAATGACAAGACTACTAATTCACAAATTCTTAATAAACGTTCATCCTTTTCTCTCTAAATTCTTAAAATTTGTTTTAAAGTGTTTTCAAACTTTTTTCAGTGGGGAGAAACACCCAGAACACGCTATGTCGATCAGGCTCTCTCTCTCTACCCAACGTGTGCACCCACCACATTCACCAGTCACCAGCTGCCACTGCCTACAGGATTGTATTTAGAATGTGTTTTAGATTCTCTTTGTTTCTACACGTTTGATTGTACATTTGTATACTGGGTTTGGTGTAATTCTTTACAGTGACTGTGTTAATTATATAGGGTACTTTGCATAGGTACCAAGGGGTTCTCATTTGTTCTTTGTTGATGTAATATTGGGTGAGGGGTGTGATGTGGTGTTCTGTATCTATATTCTGTATCTATGCTGTGATGCAGAGACTTAGAATGTAAGGTAGTTATTAAGGTGGAATGTGTTGGGAGGAGATTCAATGCCAGTTGTTGATGGGGTTTCTGCAGATACCTTCGTAATAAAGTGGATTACCGCTTCTTTGAACTTCATACTACTGAGCTTCTCTCCCAGACCTGGGTAGCATTTAAGAACCTAGTTGTAAAGGAAGCTGTGCCTGTGTAAAGAGAATTAGGAGACTAGTTGTGGCAATACACCCTTTAAGGTAGTAGTGTGCATCTTAGAAATACAGTGATAGATAGATAGATAGATAGATAGATAGATAGATAGATAGATAGATAGATAGATAGATAATAGTAATATAACCAATATATTTGATTGTACAAGAATGATAGCAGTTGATTGATTTAATACATTAAATTGCCATGACTAAGCCCATATTTCTTTCTGCATAAAATACTGTTTTCCAGTTTCTGCTTGCATGTCTTTTTCTTACGGGTACATTCACATGGTTTGTTAGTTTGAGAATAGATACAACACTGTACTAGCAATAGAGAGAGTGAACCTGAGAAAAGGACCTTACCAAGGAACATGGAAAGCCAGAGTGTCAACTGAAAGATTCCATTCATTAATGTTGCGAGGAGTCTCAGGTATCCAAGGACAATATCTTTCCCAGATGTGACCTGAGATATTTAGTAAATGTTGCAGCTCACAATGTGAGACTGGAAAGGACAATGGAATCCCTGATGATGCGGACTGAGGGGTGTTACTATGGAGACTCTTGTGGTAATAACTGATGTTCACACTGTCTAATGTTGGAACACTTTACTTGAGACTTTGAGAGGTGTAGACCTCTATGCTTATCCCCTTTGACTTTTTGCTGAGTGTGGCTTAGGCTAACACGTATACTCCTATCCCACAAAGACTCTTGACCGAGCTTCTGAAGTGCTGACACTTTCCTGCATTTTCCAATTTTTCTGCATTTCCTTGATTTTTGAGAACCCTTTAGAATTAACCATCTACATTAGTTTGTACTTTAATTTGGATGATTTTAGACTATACCCATTTTAGAAGAGAATATCAGAAGCTCTTCTCTGAGCATTACATTTATTTTATTAATTTTCTGTATTGCTGTGACTAAACTTCTTGTGTGCCTTATCCTGGTATGCCCGAACATCTTTAGGAGGTTGGGTTATCCAGTTGGTATTCTGTATTTTTAGAGCATTGTATTGAGATTTATTTACCTAAACCTGACTGCTAACTTGTAATAAATCTTCACAACTATAGTCACTGATTCTCGGTCCTTATTGTGTAGCCAAATAGACTGCATGTAAATTAATTTTTTTTTATCAAATGCTAACTCCCTTTACCCCTCAGTTGGTGAAAAAGGTCTATGGAGAACAAATGGTAAAAGGGTTGGCCCAGCACTGGGTAGATAGATAGATAGATAGATAGATAGATAGATAGATAGATAGATAGATAGATAGATAGATAGATAGATAGATAGATAGATAGATAGATAGATAGATAGATAGATAGATAGATAGATAGATAGATAGATAGATAGATAGATAGATAGATAGATAGATAGAACTAGCCATTTGTTCAGCATGACCACGTGAAGTCTCTTCCTTCACTCTGTGAAATCAAGAAAGCACTGTGGACCAAAGGAGTTGGGGAATTCCTGGAACCAGGTCTAACTGGACATTGTTATAGACCTGAATTTTAGTTGTGGGAAGTCTTCCAACAGCTTGAAACCCTGGCCTGATGTCAAAGGCGCATTTTCTTGAAGTTTATTGACTTTTGGCACCAGGAGTGGTGTTATAGTACAAGAAAACTTTTTAAAAGATGGTACTTAAAAATGTTTAATCTCTGAAGAACTGTAACAATGTGATAGGTAACCCTGAAAATACCACAACATCTGGATTTGTCATACATTTACACTAGTTCTGTCATGTATGCCCCTTTTTACATATATTGTCCCATCCACACAACAATGACAGTTCTAAACAGGTGGCCTTTTACCTAGTAGCTTGCTTCTGTTTCTTCAACACCAGGCCCTTAGTATTCTATCCTAATCCCTACACCTGACGTACATAAACATGCCCTCCAGCAATGCATAATTATTCTGTATAATAGTCACTACTTTTTTCATCCTTGGCCAATGGCCCGCTGTTCATGATTGCATTGTTTTAGAAAACATTTAGGATTGATTCCAATACATTTTAAGATTGTTTTCTAAACATATCGATTCTAGAAGAAATCCTGAAGTGACCACTCTAGTATATAAGACCCTTATTCCCCGCTGCAAATTAGAGGAGAATGTGTTCCACACTGACACAGGGTCCTGCATGCTGAATTATCGACACGCAGCAGGGTGTCATCCTCGGAGCAGAGATGGGGTCTTTCATTCTTTTTCAAAATAAAAGAGAAGGGTCCTTCTCTCCAAAGGGACAGGACACCAGAAATAGACACTATTTCAAACCCAAAATCCCTTTGGGTTTCTTTTAAGCATACAACTAAGCATTACTTTCATGCCCACACAACCTAATCACCAATAGTTGAGTAGAAACCAAAGAATTACAATATAGAAATGTTTTTATTTAACATGATCCTTTTAAGAATTCAGACAATCATTTTTTTTTTTAAAACATGTATATCATCATATATATCAAATATTCATCTAAATTAAAAGCAATTCATTTAGAGAACATGGGAGAATATCACAAACAGAAATGTCTTTAAGACCCGATAGGTCAATATCACACACAAGTAAGAATAACAGATATTAATAGCCCAGGTTCAACACGCTAAAACGTTCTTTTATCCTGGTGGAACCGGTGCTACTTGGGTGATTTTTCAACACAGAGCGACACGTTTCGGTGGTATGGTCTGATCAACCACCTTCTTCAGGCTTACAAATATAATTTAGTGTCTCCCAACACAATCATTTATAAAAACATTATATAAAAAAATGCATTTAGAATCTTTTTACTGAATCTACATTTAATACATTGTTATAACATGTTTACAGTTCACTTAAAAAACTTCAAACAAATCTAAAAACATTTTTATTTAAATTTTTGGTTCCCACCATGGTGATTCACTTCCAAATCCAAACAGATGTACCCATTTTACATCCTTAATCAATCATACTCCTCATTTATATAATACAATGGTATTACCTACAAAGATAGATCAAACACTGGGGAAATCTATGTTCTCCTCTGTGGAATCTTCCTTCTCACAATGACCAAACAGTATCGATATGCTTACGATAGGGGTTTACACATAATCCCTAGCGGTGAGTAGGGACAAAAAAGAGGGAAATACACTAATATGAATTATTATACCTTTATTACCTTAGCCACTCATCTGACAGATCTTAAAACAAAATTCTACCTTTATCAAGTGTTCTTCTGTTGACTGCACAGGGGGAAAAAAAGTATATATTTTTTGGGATGGGGACGAACCTTTCCTGTAATCCTATCGATTGAGGGTAAAACAATAAGAAAACAATAAATTGTTAAGTCTTATATAGTCTTTAAAATCACTGGATCACTAAATCAGAAATTAGTAATAAAATTCTCTACCTTTTGTTAATAACTTGGGGCTTATCAGCAAGGCCTGAAGTTAAAATTATCGCCGCTTTAGCGTCTGTTTTCGGTCAAAAAGCGGCGATAATTTTAACGCCCTATTAGCAAGGACATGCGAACGCGTGAATCCATGCTTCTTCGCCCTTTACCTTACCGCCCAGCTTTGCATCTCTAATGAGATGCAAAGTGGGCATTCCTCCCCAGAATAACGGAAGAAATGTCGCTAAGCGACATTTCTCCTATTATCAAGCCTCACGCTAAGAAGCATAGCGGCAAGAAAAGTAGCGATAACCTCTGTTATCGCTACTTTCCTTACGCCTGCTTTGAAACTGACTTAGACATGATATCCTATGGAAGGTGGATATCATGGCTAAGTATGCCTTGCCCTATCAGCAAGCTATCGCCAAACCCTGTGCGATTATCGCTGTATTTCCAGTGATAATCGCACAGTTGGCAGCTTGCGCTCTGAATTTTTTCGCTTTGGAGATAAGCGTTGCTGATAGCACGCTATCTCCGCGATAAAATTCAGAGCTTGCGAGCGATATTTATCCTCGTGCTTAGAGCGCTGAGCGATAGTTCTCGCCTGGCCTTGATAATATGCCCCTTGTCTTGATATGGCCACTGTAGCTACGGCACGAAATGCAACACCTTTTTATCTCAGGTAAAACTCCCCAATCACTGGTACATAACTGGGTAGTGCTATATCGTGTCAAACAAAATTAAGACAAAGTTAAGGCAAAATTAAGACAAAGTTCTCCGCTAAAGGTAATTACGAAGAAACTGCCAAATAGATAGAAACCCCCTTATCTAATGTGGAGTTCACAAAGGAACCATGTTCGGCCTATTTATATTGCACATCATTGTACTAAACTACCTGAGTCTGTCAACAAAATAACCGAGTACAGTTGTAATGTGCAAAATTTCGATTACTTTCAACACACAGATGCCTGGATTATTTCAATGAAAAAACTGTTCATACAAGTAGGCGCCTGTTTCAAAGCTTAAAATGCCCAGTAACATTTTGTTTGTTCAAAAGCCTTTCACCAAATAATATTTCTTTAATTTGAAGGAATAAGGCTTGGGGTGTCTAACGTACGTTGGTTTATTTAAACCATTAAATACAGAATTAGCACCCCCTTCTATTTAAACGAAGTGCTGGCATCTCTCCCAATATCTCACTCACACAATGAGAAACTCTAAAAGTACCACGCCCATTATGCAGCGGCTCTACAACCCCCTTAATCTAGGTACAACATGTCCAAGAATCACAATGTCTTACCGGGACTAAAAAGTCTCCTGGCGTGCTCCGGGTTTCCTTCAGTTTTCACAACAGATGCCGGACCGCCAGCAAAGAGGCTCTTACGTGACCTCATGATCAGCGAGTGAGAGCCAGAACATAGAAGGCAGACCGCGAAGATTCATAACGGTCGCCATCTTGAAAAGGACTCAAAGCTCTTCCCACTGAAGATCAAATATATCAATATATCTTAAAAAAGTGACCTCAAAGTTGCTCCTACACACTTCATTTGTATAATATTATAATATAGTAATTTGATCAATATAGTTGTAATGGTATACTTTAGATGGATCTTTCAAAAACAGGCTGCGGGCATCTTAGCTATTGTTAAAACCTATCGCCTGCCACCTTGGAACGGGCTGAGAGTCAGTCCTTCGATCAATGCAAAACTATTTTTCAATTTATGAAAGCACTCTATCCTGTGGTCCGTTACAAATCCCTATCAAAGATGGGCAATTCCAAACATAATTTCTGTGTAAAGTTTCCATTCTACAATTCTAGGCTGTGTTATCTTGTCTTCAAACAAACCCTATTTCTTCAATAAATTAAAGCGAAAACACAAACTAAAAACAAAAAACAAAAACACAACCGACATGTACCTATACATTTGCAGATTGCCTTATAGTAATGTCCATCACTATCTTGCTGTTGAGTATACAGAGCAGGGAAATTATCAGTCTCTTAACAAAATAGTCACCTTTATTGGAGGATTTAATTTATTTATTGAATTGTTCCCATTCCTCTCGTGAATTCAGTCCTTGTCTGATGGTATTCAAAATAGAGATATACCATTGCTCCCTAGCTTTCCTTTTGTCTTCCATATTGCCCCCTCTTTTATTCAGCGTTACTTTTTCTAAAATGAACCATTCAAAATCAGTCTCCTGATGCCCCTCTTCAGAAACATGTGCTACCAACGGGGCATTCAATTTCTTAGTTTTGATGGCAGATCTATGCTCTAATAGACGTGTCCTTAATTCTCGACCAGTCTCCCCCACGTAGGCATGACCACAGGGGCATCTGAGGAGATAGATAACATTTTTGCTGCGACAATTATTTAATGTATGCACTACTATGGTTCTGCCATTGTGTTTCAGTTCTTTCGCCACTATACATTGTGGGCATAAAGAGCAGGTACCACATCTAGTATTACCTTTAACTATGGAGTTATAAATAGTTCTCCGTTTGTTAACTGGTTCCTCCCTGTAAGTATAGACCAGCTGGTTACGTAGGTTCATATTTCTTTTGTAAGCAAATAGGGGTTTCTCTAACTTGACACTTTCATCATCATTTAGTATGTTTCAGTGCCTGTGTTAATCCAAAGGAAATGATGGACGGAGTGTTGAACAATGCAAGCACTCACCCCAGTCAACTGATCTGGGTTTAATCCACCACCGTTCTTTAGCCCACTCTGCCACCCCAGTTCAGACATGGCCATATGCAAATCAGTCTGACCCTGTGCCTCATGGGAACAGTCCAGCCCGAACTGCCAAGCCATGTCTTCCCTGGACCGGAAACAAGCTTCCTAGGACCGGTTTCTGGCATTTCAGCCGTCTTCAGCCAGGCTTGCTTGAATCCAGTGGCAAAGTGAGCAAGGGACTCACGTCTGAGCATACCCTGCCAACTTATGGCGAACAAAGCAAAACCAAAGGAAATGATGGACGGAGTGTTGAACAATGCAAGCACTCACCCCCAGTCAACTGATCTGGGTTTAATCCACCACCATTCTTTAGCCCTCTCTGCCACCCCAGTTCAGACATGGCCATATGCAAATCAGTCTGACCCTGTGCCTCATGGGAACAGTCCAGCCCGAGCTGCCAAGCCATGTCTTCCCTGGACCGGAAACAAGCTTCCTAGGACCGGTTTCTGGCATTTCAGCCGTCTTCAGCCAGGCTTGCTTGAATCCAGTGGCAAAGTGAGCAAGGGACTCACGTCTGAGCATACCCTGCCAACTTATGGCGAACAAAGCAAAACCAAAGGAAATGATGGACGGAGTGTTGAACAATGCAAGCACTCACCCCCAGTCAACTGATCTGGGTTTAATCCACCACCATTCTTTAGCCCACTCTGCCACCCCAGTTCAGACATGGCCATATGCGAATCAGTCTGACCCTGTGCCTCATGGGAACAGTCCAGCCCGAACTGCCAAGCCATGTCTTCCCTGGACCGGAAACAAGCTTCCTAGGACCGGTTTCTGGCATTTCAGCCGTCTTCAGCCAGGCTTGCTTGAATCCAGTGGCAAAGTGAGCAAGGGACTCACGTCTGAGCATACCCTGCCAACTTATGGCGAACAAAGCAAAACCAAAGGAAATGATGGACGGAGTGTTGAACAATGCAAGCACTCACCCCCAGTCAACTGATCTGGGTTTAATCCACCACCGTTCTTTAGCCCACTCTGCCACCCCAGTTCAGACATGGCCATATGCGAATCAGTCTGACCCTGTGCCTCATGGGAACAGTCCAGCCCGAACTGCCAAGCCATGTCTTCCCTGGACCGGAAACAAGCTTCCTAGGACCGGTTTCTGGCATTTCAGCCGTCTTTAGCCAGGCTTGCTTGAATCCAGTGGCAAAGTGAGCAAGGGACTCACGTCTGAGCATACCCTGCCAACTTATGGCGAACAAAGCAAAACCAAAGGAAATGATGGACGGAGTGTTGAACAATGCAAGCACTCACCCCCAGTCAACTGATCTGGGTTTAATCCACCACCGTTCTTTAGCCCACTCTGCCACCCCAGTTCAGACATGGCCATATGCAAAACAGTCTGACCCTGTGCCTCATGGGAACAGTCCAGCCCGAACTGCCAAGCCATGTCTTCCCTGGACCGGAAACAAGCTTCCTAGGACCGGTTTCTGGCATTTCAGCCGTCTTCAGCCAGGCTTGCTTGAATCCAGTGGCAAAGTGAGCAAGGGACGCATGTCTGAGCATACTCTGCCAACTTATGGTGAACAAAGCAAAACCAAAGGAAATGATGGACGGAGTGTTGAACAATGCAAGCACTCACCCCCAGTCAACTGATCTGGGTTTAATCCACCACCGTTCTTTAGCCCACTCTGCCACCCCAGTTCAGACATGGCCATATGCAAATCAGTCTGACCCTGTGCCTCATGGGAACAGTCCAGCCCGAACTGCCAAGCCATGTCTTCCCTGGACCGGAAACAAGCTTCCTAGGATCGGGTTCTGGCAGTGCCTGTTAATGACATTTTTTATTTTATTGCTGATCTCATAAAACTGGCTAACAAACACTACTTTGGTCATCTTCTGGGTATACTTGGATCCCTCAAACATTGCCCCCCGGTTAAAAAATCTGGCTCTTTTAAATGAATGAGATATCAGCTTTTTGGGATATCCTCTGTCTCTTAATTTGTTTTTCAGGACTTCAGAGCGTTTATAGAAGTCATCCAGTTCCGTACAATTTCTCCAAAGGCGGAGAAATTGACTAAATTTCTCCGCACCGGTTCCACCAGGATAAATAACTTTTTAGCGTGTTGAACCAGGGCTATTAATATCTGTTATTCCTACTTGGTGTGTGATTTTGACCTATCGGTTCTTAAAGACATTTCTGTTCGTGATATTCTCCCATGTTCTCTAAATGAATTGTTTTTAATTTAGATGAATATTTGATATATATGATGATATACATGTAAAAAAAAATATTGGTTGAATTCTTAACAGGATCATGTTAAATAAAAACATTTTTACATTGTAATTCTTTTGTTTCTACTCAACTATTGGTGATTAGGTTCTGTGGGCATGAAAGTAGTGTTTAGTTGTATGCTTAAAAGAACCCCAAAGGGATTTTGTTTTTAAAATAGTGTCTATTTCTGGTGTCTTGTCCCTTTGGAGAGAAGGACCATCAGGTGAGGAGGTTGGTTCTTGCCTAGGGGATTCTTGGCTATATACATACATATATCTATACACATATACATGCTACACCTACATATCTAGGCTAGGTACATTTATGCAAATTACTTAGGGCGTGCATTATGGGAGGATGCAAGTGCTACTGTCTTATCTGAACTGTATATGTTCATCTTCTAAGCACTATGGTAGAAATGTGTCTACTGTTTACTATATTAGCACTTGCGATTTCTTTCATATGCTTCTGTCTCCTGATTGTTGCAGCAAATATGGTTTACACAAGACTGACGCTGGACCAATAAATACTTATTGAAACATCCTAACGGCCATCCTGTGTATTTTCTGAGAATAAGTGAGCACGAGTGACTAGGCGAAAAGTACTGTACTGTTTTTAACGATTCCTGAGGAATCAGGGTTTTAATGTTCAGTGGTTGCCAGAAACTACCTACACCACTGTAAGATACAGGGGGTGGTAGTGGCACTGTAGAGCTAGCTGGTCTAATGGCTGACATATCCTGTGGGGGTGTCTGGAAGCAGTTTGGACACCAAGCCCTCAGTTTAGGTCATCCAAAATGCGCAGGTCCGGTCGACTCCTAGGAACTACACAACAGATTACAATTTAGTAATCTGTCCCACTACAAATGTTTGAACGCAAAGTTAGAGGCTGGTACCAGACCACAAGAAAGGCCTGTCAGCAATTTGCAGGACTGTCCAGCTACAGAATCCTACTTCTCTCAGCTAAACATGTTTGACCTACAGATGTGTTCTAAGTCTAAAGGGAAAATGTTTGACCTGGATGAACCACCAACTCTAGCCTGACCATGCTCCAACAAAGGCTTAGGCATGATGGTGTCAAGATACTGGTCCTCCACAACTTTCATCTATGTTCCACCAGGCATGAGCTGCGGCATATGACTAGGGTCAGGTCTCCTGCATTGCAAAGGCTAACATTGAATTTTGGCCTGCCTTTGCTTCGAATTGAACAGTTTTCATTTTTTCCTAATCCCTACATCTGTTTTTCTTTATTTTAGTGCAATTTTAATAATTCATTGTTTTCTTTCCTTACTGATTTTGTGTGGACATTTTAAGTTATTTGTTTCTTAACTCTTATATTTTGGTGGTGATGTACATGTATCACATGTATATTTCTCTGAGGAAGGCCTTGCTGCTCCTGGCAAACTTTCAAGGGTGAACCAGGTTTTCCTAAGAGAAACCACTTAATGCATGTCAGTTTGTTTTAGCTCTGTAGGACTTCAGGGACTTCTTACATAAAGAAAACAACCTCCATGTCCCATGGCCTAACAAGTGAATTACCTATATGTGGTTGCACTTATAAAAGTAGAAACTGATTGGTGCCTAAGTGTAACTTAACATTTGATAAGGCTCCAAAAAGGGGTTTAATAGGTTTCACTTAAAATTCATGGCATCAACTCTCTCCTTTGTAGGGGCCACAAAAAGGATAAGAAAAGAAAGGGTAGACACAGCAATTTAAAATTTAAACAATTGGTTATAGGCTCTTTTTTTAAATTGCATCTTGTTTTTTGAGCTGATTTTGCATTTTTCTGTCAAATATTTCCACAGTTCCTCTGTAGGTTTTAATGGTTAGTCATTACAGAAACAGGATTGCATCAAGAACTGATGAGGCTTTTTTTAGTATCAACTGTGCTCAAAATTCATACTTTACCCTATGGCTAATATTAGGCTGGGCTACACTTTGCTTGTGGGGTGAATAGAACAAGGTAAAAATGAACAGGCTTTAAAAGTTAAAATATCTTGAGATGTGAGAGACGCATAAGAATCTTGGTGTACGTAAACTATGACTGGGTTTCGACTAACAAAGAAAGACAAAAGTTGGGAACCTCATGACAAAATCTTAGGTTGTGGTGGTAGAAACTATTGTGGTAGACATGAATCTGGCCTTACATACGGGAGTCACAATTAGGACACAGGAGTATCTGTGATAAGTGTAGTTACACTTTAGTACACTGCACAAAATACGAAAGTGCTACATTAGACATGGACATTGCTTAATAGCAATGGCAGCAAATGCTGGGTCTGGTACGACAGAGATAACAGATGGGTATGAACAAATTATTGGTATTTCAACAATGGGGTGAATGTCGAGGCTCTTTGTGAGAATGCATATTTTTTTTAGTTGTTCCTCCCAATTTTCAAATTGTTTTTTGCTTGCATTTTGACTCCTGCCACTCTGAAACTGCCATTTAGTCCCATGGTGCATGTGCTCTGTGACTAAAACATGAAAATAAATTGGTTTCACATAATTGACTTAGCTTTTCAGAAAGGCCATAGTAATGTGGTGCAGGGAAAGCACCAGTGGCACGAAACTTAAATGTTGAGGGTGGGCTGCGTTCTGCACTAACTTCACCCTCCTGGGTGACTGGCAAAATCCTGGCAACAGGTTCAACATTGTGGGCTGAGTGGCTGCAGCTTGGAAGAGTGCATTACCTCATGTCTGACGAGAACGCTGAGACATGTGGAAAAAACTTTCATATATTAGATAATTTACCTCTAAGTGGGTACCTAGTTGAACATAGGTCTATTTGCTTAATGGATAAAAGTGTGATATGCAATGTTTTAAAGGAAAGTATGGCCCTGAAGTGAATATCTGTTATCTAGTACTGTATAGCGAATTGTCGAATTCTCACATTTTATAATAAGGTTTTAATTTTGAAAGTTTTATGATAGTATTAGATTATACATTTCGTATAAGTCCGCAAGTATTCATCCATGGTAATCTGACTCTTTATGGTTCACTCCTCTTGGCACTCGAAAATTTATAGAATGGCTGCCACTGATATGTTTATTTGAGCTTTTATATGATATGTTATGATGAATTTAGTATTGGCAATTTTCATGGAGTGTAATGTTGTTCTTAAGATGTATTTCTATGTTGAATCCTTCGGAATTCCAAATCGTAATAAATAAATTGAATTGAATATCTACAAAAGGTTGTTTTCACTTCATATTTAATGTGGCATTTTGGCCAGGAACATGCTAAAAACTTTATTCAACATACCTGCCTCATATTAATCACAAATTGTGTTCAACGGTGAAGATAGATTTTTGATAATCATATAATTATGTTAACTTTAAAAACATCATACTTTTTGGTGCTTAAAGATTCCAGCAGAAATTAATTCCATTGTGATGTGCATCTTTCCTGAGAGTGATTAAACCATAATGAGGTATGAAAATCCTCCCTGCCAGTGAAACTATAAAATTGCTTCTGAAAGCAGGAAGGATGGGGCGGAATAATCACTAGTCACTTCTCTGGGAATGTGATAGTTGTGATAGTTGTGGGTGGACAGGAAAAGATACAAAAGGCCAACTCTGTAGCCTGGCTTTTTGACATACTTATGCCACCCACTCATTCTTCAATAAGCCTTTCCCTATATATATTAAACATATTTAAATGTTACAGAAACACACAGTCAATGGATGATGTCATCAGTGATGTCATCAGTGATGTCATTTGAGATGCCATCAGTGATGTCATCAGTGATGTCACTGACCATGTCATGAGTGATGTAATATGTGACGTCATCAGCAGTGCATTGCGGGGGGGCAAGTTATAGTTAGCTGAACTAACTATAACGGGGGAATTTCAATGGTTTTGTACGAGTGAAATGTCCAACTAACTATAACTTTCCCTAAAACCTATGTTTTTTTCAGTGAATTTCTAAGGTTTTTTAAATGCTAATTTCTAACTACAACGTGCCTGAAACCTATGGTTTTTTCAGTGAATATATATAAATATATATATGTATACATTTGTTTCCAGCATTTTCGTGGGTCACTTTCCGCTGCGGCTCATTGGATACCAACAAGATGCATGATGGTATCAGCAGTCCGTGGCAGAGGCTGCTGGGACATCAGCACAATAATGCACTGTAGCTGGGCCTTTCATCACTGCGTGGGAGGAGCTCGATATCAACCTGATGGAAACACCTTTTAGGAACTGCGGCATTTGAAAAAGGCTTGACGCCGAAACCGGTCATGCCGACTTTTCTTTAAATAAATGTCCTAAACGAACCCCGCTGTGTCCCTTCCTTCTTTCAACCGAGAGAGGATTCCTGGCATAATTCAAGTGCACTCCTGTGGCACTTTTTGAAGGGACCCTTCCTGCTTGGGCTGTGATAACTACAGGACGTTAGGAAATTAACTTGGGCTTCAACGAGGTATCGTATAATCACAGCCCGCCTGCATACCTGTGTTGTCAAGGAGTTGCTGCCAGATGGTGGTCTGGGACTTCCCGGGAGAGGCGTCTGCATTGTCCTACGCTTCCAGCCTTGGTGAAATCGGTTATGGGGGCTAGGGAGTAGGGGACCCAAGGACATTTGTTTCCAGCATTTTCGTGGGTTACTTTCCGCTGTGGCTTATTGGATACCAACAAGGTGCATGATGGTATCAGCAGTCCGTGGCATAGGCTGCTGGGACGTCAGCACAATAATGCACTGCAGCTGGGCCTTTCATCACTGCATGGGAGGAGCTCGATATCAACCTGACGGAAACACCTTTTGCGAACTGCGGCATTTGAAAAAGGCTTGACGCCGAAACGGGTCATGCCGACTTTTCTTTAAATAAATGTCCTAAACTAACCCCGCTGTGTCCCTTCCTTCTTTCAACCGAGAGAGGATTCCTGGCACATATATATATATATATATATATATGTCGCTCCAAGTACACCAAAATACGAGTCACTCATTGCGGGCGGGTGCCGAGTGCGGTGGTGTACCGCACACAATATAAGCTCCAAAAATTCCTCCGTTTTCTGGAAGGAAAGAACGGCACTCACGGGGCTTCGTTTCAGCAGAATTTAATAATTTAAACCGAATGCAATTTTGCATTCGGTTTAAATTATTAAATTCTGCTGAAACGAAGCCCCGTGAGTGCCGTTCTTTCCTTCCAGAAAACGGAGGAATTTTTGGAGCTTATATATATATATATATATATATATATATTACCTACTGGCGGTCGCCAGTAGGTAGTTATAGTTAGGACCACGTTTCCATAGGAAAACCTCAACATTCTATTTTGAATAACTTTGGCGCCGGTCGACGAATCCTCGCGAATTTCTCAAAATAGGTGGGGCGCTATGCTCCGCTCCTACCCTGAAAGTCTCGGGGGGATCCGTCAAGCGGGGGCTGAGATAAAAGGGAGGTCCCAAAACGCGTTTTTCCCATGCATTTTTCCATAGGACCTTTAGAACGAGCTACAGCCCGAACGGCTGAACAGAATTACTCAAAATTTGGCAGAGAGGTAGTCCCTAGGTCAAGGAAGTGCCTTTTGTAGGTTTGGTGTAAATCTGTTCAGTAGATTCTGAGAAAATAGCCTTTAAATCAATATATATATCTGAGCCCGCTTACGGTACGCTTACCGTACGCTTACGGTAAGCGTACGGTGGCGTGCGCGAGCGCGATTCTGATTGGCTCTTAGATCTTAGTAAACATTCGAATCGGCCGAAACCAGGAAGCGGCGGCCGCCATTTTGTGTATTTCACTCTGAAAAAAAAGAGTGAAAACAAGGAAAGGGGGCAATAAGGAGAGTTACAGACCCCCTTACATTTGTGAGGGGGTCAAAGAAGGACTGTAAAGTACAAAGAAAACATTTATTGATTTTAAAAAAAATCACGGGGTACGCGTACGGTAAGCTTACGGTAAGCGTACGGTAGAAAAAAAAAAAAAAAAATGAAAATCAGATTTAAGTGTTTAGATATTAGGGGCTCTAAAAAGAGCCGTTGTGTTTATGAAATGATTTTTTAGTGGTACCTACAAGTAAGTACAGATTTGTTGACGTGCTTTCTTGCTTTGTCATCGCACCTCGTGCCCACCGTGCGTGCACGGCACTAACTGCGTAAAGTGGGCACGCGGTGCGCGAAGCGCACCGCGTGCTCACTGTGCGCGCACGGTGCGCGAAGCGCACCGTGCGCGCACGGAACGAACTGCGTTAAGTGGGCGCGCACGCCACGAATGGCGTAAAGTAACTTAGCATTTAAAAAACCGTACAAATTCACTGAAAAAACCATAGGTTTCACACACGTTATAGTTAGGAATTAGCATTTAAAAAACCTTGCAAATTCACTGAAAAAACCATAGGTTTCACACATGTTATAGTTAGCGGAAATTTTACTGATAAAAAACCAATGAAATTCCCCCGTTATAGTTAGTGCAGGCAACTATAACTCACGCGACCGCAATCTTCTGCTGATGACATATGTGTCTTTATGAAAAAAAAATATTTGTAATATATGTATAGCTAAAAATGTATGGAAGAAGACATGGGCAAATAAGTGTCTAAATACAGTATTAGCATCAGCAGAGGATTGCGGTCGCGTGAGTTATAGTTGCCTGCACTAACTATAACGGGGGAATTTCATTGGTTTTTTATCAGTAAAATTTCCGCTAACTATAACATGTGTGAAACCTATGGTTTTTTCAGTGAATTTGCAAGGTTTTTTAAATGCTAATTCCTAACTATAACGTGTGTGAAACCTATGGTTTTTTCAGTGAATATATATATATATATATATACTGAATTTTGCTCATGCCACCACGCTTGCAAAGATTGCCCGCACTCCAAGTATATCCAAGAATTTTTATTTTTGCTGACTCATTTCAACCACACAGGTCTTGTCAATGCGAGTGAAATATCCAACTCACTATAACGCCCCTAAAACCTATGTTTTTTTCAGTGAATTTCTAAGGTTTTTTAAATGCTAATTTCTAACTATAACGTGCCTGAAACCTATGGTTTTTTCAGTGAATTTCAAAGGTTTTTTAAATGCTAATTTCGAACTATGACATCCCTAAAACCTATGGTTTTTTCAGTGAATTTCAAAGGTTTTTTAAACGATAATTTTCAAGTATAATAGTCATTATACCTATGTTTTTTTACTGTTAATTTCTAAATATAATATTTGTTAAACAAGATGATATACTTTTCTGGAAATTGCAATGCTTTTTAATTTTTTTTTCATAAAAGTGTTATATTGTATAATTATAATTGTTTTTATTTTATTTTAATAGAATTATGTAATGTCCTTTTTTTAAAAATTATATATTTTTTTTTCAAAAAACGTTTTGAGTCGCGCACCCAAAGCGCACCTAACACGGCGGCTGAGCATGTTCTAGCCGCCATTTTGAAAAAAGTCATGAAGGATCCACGTACGGTCTGCGACAGGTGTGGCTTCCAGTTACGTCATATACGTATATCATGTGGTATGCGCGATAGGTATGCGACACATGCGCATTAAGGTACGTAACGTTTGCGCGGTGGCGGGCCCCGCGTGATGTCATATATGTGTTGTGGAACGCTGGGTGCGCGACTCCCACAAAAGAATTTATACTCTAAAATGATAAGTATGTGTCTTTAATGTACACGGGTAAATAGCGCGCTTTACAAGTTCCCCTGATTGATTGATTGATAGTGCTGGATGGGTGATTGGAGAAGTGCATGGTAATGACAGGTGGATTCCTAGCCTGCATGGGTACTAACTCTGTGTTTTCAAGTGTGTATCAATAGTATGTATGTGGTTACAGCTCTGTATGTATACTGCTCGTAATATTGTACCTGTACTTCTGTTAGTGGCTAGGCCATTCCATAAGTACATGAGTAGTAACTGGAATAATTACAGTGGTGCAAACAGAGTGCATGGTAAATTTATAAGTGCTTAGGTATTAGGAAAGCGATAGGATAAGTAGATAGTGCTGGATGGGGGATTGGAGAAGTGCATGGGACCGACAGGAGGATTCCTAGCCTGTATGGGTACTAACTGGGTGTTTGCAAGACTGTATCAATAGTATGTATGTGGTTACAGCTATGTATGTATACTGCACAGAATATTGTACCTGTACTTCTGTTAGTGGCTAGGCCATTCCATAAGTACATGAGTAGTAACTGGAATGATCACAGTAGTGCAAACAGAGTGCATGGTGAATTTAAAAGTGCTCAGGTATTGGCGAAGTGATAGGATAAGTAGATAGTGCTGGATGGGTGATTGGAGAAGTGCATGGGACTGACAGGAGGATTCCTAGCCTGCATGGGTACTAGCTGGGTGTTTGCAAGAGTGTATCAATAGTATGTATGTGGTTACAGGTCTGTATGTATACTGCACAGAATATTGTACCTGTAATTGTGTTAGTGGCTAGGCCATTCCATAAGTACATGACTAGTAACTGGAATGATTACAGTGGTGCAAACAGAGTGCATGGCGAATTTATAAGTGCTTAGGCAT
Organism: Triturus cristatus; assembly: GCF_964204655.1. Lineage (NCBI taxonomy): Eukaryota > Metazoa > Chordata > Amphibia > Caudata > Salamandridae > Triturus > Triturus cristatus. Next base: position 724,469,035 of record NC_140591.1, read on the forward strand.
TGGCAGAGTGATAGGATAAGTAGATAGTGCTGGATGGGTGATTGGAGAAGTGCATGGGACTGACAGGAGGATTCCTAGCCTGCATGGGTACTAACTGGGTGTTTGCAAGAGTGTATCAATAGTATGTATGTGATTACAGCTCTGTCTGTATACTGCACAGAATATTGTACCTGTACTTGTGTTAGTGGCTAGGCCATTCCATAAGTACATGAGTAGTAACTGGAATGATTACAGTGGTGCAAACAGAGTGCATGGTGATTTCATAAGTGCTTAGGTATTAGGAAAGTGATAGGATACGTTTATAGTGCTGGATGGGTGATTGGAGAAGTGCATGGGACTGACACGAGGATTCCTAGTCTCCATGGGTACTAACTGGGTGTTTGCAAGAGTGTATCAATAGTATGTATGTGGTTGCAGGTCTGTATGTATACTGCACATAATATTGTACCTGTATTTGTGTTAGTGGCTAGGCCATTCCATAATTAGATGAATAGTAACTGGAATGATTACAGAGGTACAAACAGAGTGCATGGTGAATTTATAAATGCTGAGATATTGGCGGAGTGAAAGGATACGTAGATAGTGCTGGATAAGTAATTGCAGAAGTGCATAGGATAGACAGGAGGATACCTAGACTGCATATTTACAGTGCTGTAAGTTGACAGCAGGGAGAGTTTATAAGTGCTTGTGTTTGGGCACAGTGATTAGATAAGGACATATTTATGCTGAATGATTAGAGTATTGCAAGGAGATCACCTGAGGAAATGCATAAGTGTTTGGGTAATGATAGAGGTATTGAATTACTACATGCTATTAGTAGATGAGTAAAGAACTGTATTGTGAGTAACAGAGTGATTGGTGGACTGTATGGTTAGTACCGGAGGCATTTTAGACATTAATGAGCAGTGAATAGGTGATTAGAGGTTTGTATGGATAGTGCACAGGTGAATGTAGTAGTGGATGGATAGTGTTTGGAGTACATAACCTAACCTTTACAGTAGTAGATATCAAGTTATTGAAAATATTTTTTGCAGTTGTTTTTTATATTTTAAAATTTAAAAACTGTTGAACTTTAGAATTAGGATCTGAAAAAGAGAAGAAAAGAAACTGTTATAACATATAGGTGCCGATCACGATCCGGTAAAAAATGTCCCCGTGCGACTCGTATCGGGTCTTTTTACCGTACGAATCGTACAAGTGCCGTACGAACTGGCAATCACGATTCGCATGGTAAAAAGTCCATACGAACCGCACTGGGAATCATTCCCCACACGTCCTCGGGTCGGAAAATGTGTCCGACACGTCCTCGGACGATTTACCTTACAAACGTGAAAAGCCAAGTCCGACCGAGGAATCACGATCCATCCCGTGCGTCCGAGCGTACAACCGTATGGAAAAAACACCGTCCGCACCGAACTCCTATAGCAACCATGGAGACATGTGCCCGCATACGCGCCCAACACTCCCCCCAGCCCCCGTACGTCCGACACGTACCCCCGTGTATGTATACCCCCACCCGTCTAGGTACACCCCAGTACGTTCAAGTCGTACCCCCACCCCAGTACGTGTTGTACCACCGTCTATGTACACCCCAGTATGTTCGAGCTCCACCCCCACCCCAGTACGTGTCATACCCCCGTGTACCTACACCCCAGTACGTTCCAGTCGTACCCCCACCCCAGTACGTGTCAAACCACTGTCCATGTACACCCCAGTACGTTCCAGTCGTACCCCCACCCCAGTACGTGTCGTACCACCGTGAACCTACACCCCAGTACGTTCCAGTCATACCCCCACCCCAGTACGTGTCGTACCACCGTGAACCTACACCCCAGTACGTTCGAGCCCCACCCCCACCCCAGTACGTGTCATACCCCCCGTGTACCTACACCCCAGTACGTTCCAGTCGTACCCCCACCCCAGTACGTGTCATACCCCCCGTGTACCTACACCCCAGTACGTTCCAGTCGTACCCCCACCCCAGTACGTGTCGTACCACCGTGAACCTACACCCCAGTACGTTCGAGCCCCACCCCCACCCCAGTACGTGTCATACCCCCGTGTACCTACACCCCAGTACGTTCGAGCCCCACCCTGTGGTAAATAAAATTCCTTTACCGGGACTTAATTTGATACAGAAACATAATAAAATAGCTCAGTAAAATAAGAGGCAGAATCCGTGGTATTAGAGGTTCGGAATGGGCTTTATTCCAATGATCGATTATAATCGGTTGCTCCAAGTTCCATCACCACGGGGGTTCAGGAAGTGAAGTACATACTTTATTGACAAGAAATGATTTTTATAGAACATTCATTACAATGAAGCAAATGCAGTAGGCGTAACAATTGATAAGGAAAATGACGATTTACATGCGTAACCGAAAATGGGTGTAATGAGTAAAAAGGAACATAATTGGTTATGATGTCACATATAGGTGGATCTATAAGATAATACTTGGCATAGATGCGCGCGCAGCAGCATGACGTGTAATTGACGTGCAACTAGGGGGTGAAGGGGACTTGACATTTAGCTCTACATGTGGAGACAAAAAGTCTGGGGGGTCAAGTCAACCTAATCCCAAATCATATCTAACATCCTATGTTTAAAGAACTATGTTATCCACAAAAGAAGGACTCTCGGACAGAATCTATTCTATACTGACTGTGCGTGCGTGTACAAGCGTCTAAGTGTCTACACTGAATGCGAGGGGGTAGGAATATTCCATGGTAACGGGGCTACGAATTACTTGCATGAGGACAGAGAAGCCGAGCCTTTGCTCAGTAGCTGGAAGAATGTTTACTTAAACTGCTAGACAGGAATGCATCGGCTAAGGAGTGAAGCAGATAATTCGAAGGTGAAATACAGTTCTTGGCAGAGAATAGGCTGATGTCAGGCTTCGTGAGCCGCGCAGAGAATGAGACAAAGTTCATGGTCACAGATGCAGGCTCAGACTCGAGTTTTCAGAGGCAGAAGGCAAGAGGAGTTTGATGACAGAATCAGGGCCTACTTGCCTGGACTGTAAAATGGCATAAGTGAACCATACAAAGCCGGTGGCCTTTCATATTTGGGAATGGAATATCCGGCCTATTCATGGCGGATCTGACAGAGGACATGTTGACGGTGGACGCACATGTATTTGCGTCTTCATAACTGGAACTGGAGGGAACATACATGTACTTGTGACATGCACATAGAACCGTTGGGGTCCAAGATAGGGGACATAACTGACCAGAAAAATCCATATTTCCACATTCCCTCCTTGTCCCCTACTTGCCCGTTAAGAGATATCAATCTTCATCAATCCATTGATCTGTTCATATAGCATCATTTGTTCTTCTTTCTTCTTCCGTGACAAATGAAATCTTGGTGGTGGAATACACAATGTGGTACACAGACCACAAATCGCTGGTCCACATTGTAGACATAGACAGCAACTGAATAGTATGAGAAGGCCAATACCTAGGAAGGATAAAACTCTCCATCCCCAGGCTGATATCACACTCCAAAACCAACTGGACCAAGTCCAAGTGCCTGGGTTCTGGTGTATCTGGTTTACAATCTTATGAAGGCGAGTGATGGCTTTATATACAGATGGCGAATTTTCTGGTATGAATACGCAGCAGCTTGATCCGATGACCCTACAAGCTCCGCCCCTATCAGCTAGGATGACGTCAAGGACAAGACGATTTTGAAGCACAACAATCCGCATAGCAGACTGCTCTTCTGTTAAATTGCCTAAGGCGGAAATAGTCTCATTCACTACTGCTTCAAGGGTTCTAGTTAATCTACGTATCAGCTTACTATTAGTAACAGTACCTATATAGGGAAAGATGCCTTTATTAAAATCTACATACTTGTCCCATGCCGTCTCAGTGTAATCGACAATGGGGAGATCTCTCCGCTCTCTGTTGTGTACTAAATGAATATTTCTATAATAATCGGGAGGAGCTAGGAAAACAGGTGGCAAAAGGAATGCAATGTAGCAGGTACCATCCCAATCTAGAGGTAGACGCATATATGCAGTCTGACCACATATAAAGTAGGAGTGGCGATAAGCTCTAAATGAAGATTTGCCTTGATCACTGAATTCTACTATAGTAGTGCATTTACTATGGCCCATATGTATGGAACCAACCTTTCTTACACACAATTCACCCTTCGCTGGGAATACTGACATGGTGGGTAAGACTAGTTCAACTTCGGATACGACATTTAGAATCATGAGATTAGGTGTAAAATTACCTAATCCATATACTTCTTTTTCTAGATCAGTTCCTGTTCTTTTGGGACGACCCTCCTTGTCAGGGTAGCAGACCTTGAGTAAAACTAGGTTCAGGTTTCCCCATACCCAATGATCTTGGTAAACTGCTGTGTCTGAGTCTATGGAATTGATTAAACTAAACCATGCTCCACAGGAGCCATTATGTGTAAATGGATGTGGAAAGAAAGGCAGGACTCCTTCATAATTCTGATAGGGAGGGAGCCGGCCACACACCCAACAATTAGTGGCATTACTAGTCTGATGGGAATGATGTAACATACTAATGAAAGTGTTATTGCGCAGCGCAAGTCTATAAGACAATTCATGCGGAGGTAAGTCACTAAAAGAATGTTCAGCAGTAACATTATAAACATGTCTAGAAATAGGGTAATATATGTGCAACAATATACTTGCAGTAATTATTAAAAGACTCAAGAAAAACAAGATTAATAATGTCACTATGCAGTGGCTACGCAGTGATTTACAATACGCCTGTCGTTTCAACATTTTCCGGGTGTTTTCTCTACTCAGGTCCAAGGGATACATGTCAGAGACAATTCAACCGCTTCACCTTGGAGAGGACTTAAACAATCAAATTGCTCGACTGGTTGGGCCTAAGCTTTAGTTTATAGTGTTCAGAGTTACTCTGTTCAACAAAAGGAAGTTTTGAGTCAATGGGTGAAGACACACGAGGTGGGCTGTTTACATCTGCAGGAAGTCCATGAAATTTCTTGATATGACTTGAATGAATCCAGCCTTTCCTGCCTTCAATCTTCACGGCTGTTCTTGTGGTCAGCAGGACCAACTTGGGTGACTTCCACCTGGGCTCCAGCTGAGTCTTTCGGTCGAAATTCCTCACAAGTACGAGGTCCCCCGGAACTACGTCATGGGGTTTCACCTCAGTGTTGTCGGGAAAGGCTGCAGCTACCTGTGAACGACAAGATTGTAGTGCAGACATCAAGGAAGCCAAGTAATCTGTCAGCATATTACAGTCAATATCAGTTATTTTGCGTGGTATAGGCGTCCCCCACATATTTGGTGGTCTGCCGAAGATCACCTCATACGGGGATAGCCCTGTTCGAGAGTGTGCTACCATTCTCATGTAAAAGAGTGCAACGGGTAACGCTACTACCCAGTCGACACCTTTCTCTCTGCATATTTTGGACAATCTGATTTTCAGTATCTGGTTATGTCTTTCTACGAGACCTGCTGCCTCGGGGTGTCGGACACAGTGGAATTTCCACTGATATCCTAACAGAAGTGAAACATGTTTCATTAATTCGGATGAGAACGGCTGGCCGTTATCTGAGTGAACAACACGTGGTAAACCGTATCGTGGGAAGAATTCTCGAACCAACTGTTTGGCAGTAGTCGGGGCAGTGTAATCTGAAACCGGGTATGCCTCTGTCCAACGGGACAGAGCGCAGACAACTACGAGAACATATTTGAATCCTCGACATCGTTCCATCTGGATATAGTCCATCTGGAGGGCTTCAAAAGGGTGATTAGGAGGATGAAATCCACCCTGTTCTACGGGAACGCTTTTTCCTGGGTTAAACTGACAACAGATCATACAGGTACGGACCTTTTGTTTGGCTGCTGCTCGTAAATGTTTATTGAACCAAATGTGTTGGATGCTGTCTAGCATAGCTTTTTCTCCTAGATGTGCTGGACTATGTATAGTGTTAATTATAACTTGGACCATTGAATCAGGAAGGAACCATACAGACTTTTCCTTCATCATCCATCCTTGGTCCGTTTGGATCCCTCCTAATTCAGTCCATTTCTTTATTTCGTCTGGTGTAGCATGTGTCTGTATGTCAATTACGTCAAGAGTAGGATCTTTAACTGTCATACAATGTGTCGGTGTCGGGACTATTGTCTTTGTCATGTCGGGGGTTTGAGTTTGAGCAGTCTGTTTAGCTGTTCTGTCGGCTAGATCATTGCCTTGGGAAATGATATCAGTAACCTTCGTATGAGCCTTACATTTCATAATTGATATTGCAGTGGGTAGATGTATAGCATCTAATAAGGCATGAATGAGGGGTCCGTGCTGAATGTGGGCACCGTGGGAAGTTAAATAACCTCTCTCTCGCCACAGCACGCCGAAGTCATGTACAACTCCGAATGCATAACGTGAATCAGTGTATATGTTGACTTTTTTATTCGTGGCTTGAATACAGGCTTGTGTCAGAGCGATAAGCTCTGCGGCTTGAGCTGACAAAGTATTTATACGATTAGTTTCAATGACTTCAGTATCTGTTGTGACTGCGTAAGCGGCCACTAACTCTCCTGTACTTGTTCTCATACATGAACCATCTACATACAATGTCAGGTCTGGATCTGACAATGGGACATCGGTTAAGTCTTGTCTGGGTTTTGTCGTTATTGTAATAACTTCAATACAGTCATGAGCTAGTGGGTCTGTTCCGGTTACTGGCAACAGTGTGGCAGGATTCAATGTGTTACAGCGTCTGATTTCTATATGTGGCTGAAACAATGTAAGTTCGTATCCTGTAAGTCGCGCTATAGTCAAGTGTTGTGTTTGCGTTCTATTTACAAGAACCTCTACTGCGTGTGGTACTTGAACTGTCAATGGATGTCCTAACACTATGGCATCGCTTTGTCTGATTGCTAAAGCTGTCGCTGCTACTGATTTTAGGCATGCAGGCAAAGCCTGGGCTACGGGATCTAATGTACTAGAAAAATAAGCACATGGTTTGTGTGCTCCTGCTTGTTCCTGTGTGAGTACTGACAAGGCAGTACCTTCGCGTTCTGTAACAAAGAGTGTAAACTGTTTTCTGTAACATGGCGTTGCTAAAACAGGTGCTTGACATAAAGCTTTCTTTAGGCTTTCAAAAGCTTGTGTATGTTCCTGAGTCCAAGGGAGAACAGTCGATGTGGCTGCCTCCTGTGTTGTTAACTGAATGAGTGGTTTTGCTAGAAATGCGTACTGAGGGATCCACTGCCTGCAATATGACGTGAGGCCTATGAAAGCCCGCACCTCCTTTTGTGTCTTGGGTATTGGCATGTTAGCTATTAACTGAATGCGGTCGGGTGTAAGCTGCCTTCCCTCCTTGGACAGCGAGTGTCCAAGATAAATAACTCGCTGGACACAGAATTGCAGCTTAGAAGGGGACACCTTGTGCCCCTGTTCGGCTAGAAATTGTAAAACTGTCAGTGATGCTTTTTCACATTCCGGTTCGCTTCTCGCGGTGATCAGCAGATCATCGACATATTGAAGCAAGGCAGTGTTAACTGGCATGTGGATACTGTCAAGTTCTCGTTTCAGTGCTTGGCTATAGATGCTGGGGCTTTCTGTAAATCCTTGAGGTGCGCGAGAGAATTTAAAGCTACGCCCATTTAAACTAAATCCGAACAAATATTGGCTTTCCGGATCTATTGGGACGCTGAAAAAGGCATTCTTGAGATCAATTACAGTAAAGAATGTTGCTTCGGAATCAATAGCTGTCAGTAATGACGAGATATCTGGGACCACAGGAAATTGTGGCACAATGCATTTGTTTAACTCGCGCAGATCAATAACCAATCGATATACTGGCGGGGCCGTTGGATCTGTTCGTTTAAGAATCGGAATTATCGGTGAATTACATACATTGGAGTCTGTTTCCACAACTACTCCTTGGGCAATGAGCTCGTCAATGATTTGTAGTAAAGCCACTACAGCATCTGGTGGTAACTTGTATTGTCGCATTCGTGGTAGCACCACTCCTGCCTTTAATGTGACTCGATATGGTGTAATATTCATGCAACCAACATCAGTAGGGCCTTGTGCCCATAGATGTGTAGGTAAAGTCTGCAGTCGGGGATCCATGTCTCTAGACACATAGTGACCTTTAAAATCACGTAAAAACAACCTTACTCCTTCCGGAGAACAACATATTATGGCTCCTAGAGCTTTCAGTGTTTTTATTCCTAACAAGTTTTCTGGACATGATTTAGTAAGCAATAAATCTGTAGTTCGGGTCAGAGGTCCTATCGTAAGTGGAAGAGGCTGTGATACTTCATTAACAATAGGTTTTCCTGAAAAACCAAGGGAAATATTCTGAGAGCCTGAGAGGGGTGCCCCTGGAACTTCACTACGTTTTATAGTTGTTCGACTTGCCCCTGTATCGAGTAAAAATTTTCTATCTTGGCCTAATAATTCACTATGTACATAAGGTCCTTCTTGATCTACAGGAATCTCGATAAGGGGCAAGTCAACTTCCCTCTCTAGGCTAGTTCATGCGTAACGCTGATACTCAGGATATTCATACTGTGCGGTCTGATACATTTGTCGTGTTGTTGTCTGTGTGGCAGCAACAGGCAACGGTGGGGCAGCTGGCACAAACTGTATTGGCTGTTGTGCGGCTGGCATGGCCTGTGCATGCTGCAGAGCTCCTTGTTCATTCTGATCTTGTCTGAGTGGCCGTGATCTTTCTTGTGTTTTACCTATGGCGATATTATGTTTTAAAACTGGACAATCGTGTACGTAATGACCTGGCTTTTTACAATAATTGCATGTCCCTTTTACAGGTCCTGCTGAATCGGAATGTGTCATACCCTTTTTATGTCCTTCAGCTGGAACTGTCTGGGAAACTAGCATTTTCATTTTCGTGTCTTTCATGCGTCTGTGTTCATGTTCTTGTTCCTCTCTAATTCTATTGTGATGGTACTGTAACATTTGTAACATTTGTGATGGAGTGTTACCTTGCCAGGTACTCTCGAATTTTAATACTCTATTCTTTACTGGGGGCAGGGCATTTTCTACTAATTTTGTTACAAACAGATGCGGGTATGATTCGCTACTTGCTTTTATGCCACTATTTATACCAAAACATTTTTCAAATCGGGCATAGTAATCACTAGTGTCTTCATCTTGCTTCTGCTTACAGGCTGAAATTGTACCCCAGTCTTCCTTTTTCGTAGTTAATAAACGTGGCAGTACCTGTACTAGTAAACCTGGTAGTGCTTTAGTTTTATCCCCAAGTCCTGCTCCTGCAGTTCGGGCCTTTTCTTCCGCTTCTAACACTGACCATTCTATCTTTTGGTCTCCTACCTCCCACTCTTTTTCCTTGAGTTTCTCATAAATACCAGCAGGCATCAATACCTTTAATATTGTCATAATGTCGGGATAGGTATACTCTCCCATGAGTAACATGTCTTTAATTTCTCGGTGAAAACCCGCTGGATCTTTGTCATGACTGGGTACCACTTTCTTCATTTGTAACAATTCTATTTTCGATATGGGCGTATATACAAATACGCGCTTAAACTCGTTGTCCTCGCCTTTTATTGGGTGCACTTCTCGTAAGGGATTCTGTCTATCCATGTGATACGTTGTTCTTTCCTTGACGGGCAATGAGACATGCTCTGAGCATACAAAAAGAATATACTGCTTTCTTGATTCTAGAATTTCTTTAATTAATTTAGTACCTGCACCTCTCCATTTATTCATAAGCAATTCAGTCAATATGTCAGGTAAGGGACCAGGGTCCGAATGCTGACTCCGATATAGTATAATGAGTTGTTGAATCATATAAATCCGAGCTAACCTCTGTTCATCTGGGGTGAGATTCAAAAATGTGCGTGCTACTGTATCATCACTATATTTTCCGGGACTGTCCACCCAATGGACAGCTGCCCTGGCTAAATCTTGTTCATCCATAGAATCGAGAAAATGATAACCCCTTCGTTCTCGTAGTAGTTTGTCGGCGGTTTGGAACGAATGCTCGTTAGACCTTATATTAATTATAGGTATTTGGAAATTCCTGTTATTATCTGGACATATCGGACGTATCGAGTCAGTAAGACATCTATTACTATTACAGGATCTTCCTCTACCTACATAGGCTATGGTGTCCGACTGTCTCGCGGGCAGTCCTGACCCTTCTTCCTCGCTTTGTTCGAACTCGTCTACCTCTAATCTTTCTTCGTGTAGGCGTTCTATTTCTTTACGGATCTTTCGGCACATGGCTATTATACAATTTTGCTTGTCATGTCTCCCTTCTGATATATTCTGGCTCCATCTGGTAAGAATTTGCATTGCTTCCGGGTCTACCCCCGGTCGGTCTTGATTTCTGATCACACAATTTATGAGGAAACGTAACAGTTCCCCCTGTATCTCTACTTTCTGGTATTCCATAGCTCTGTTAATACATTCTGGATCTCGCCCTGTTTGGACAAAATGATATATTTTATCTAGATGCGCAGTCATTCCTGGTAACTTCCCTAAATACACTGCGGCTCGTCTGATACGCAATGATGCCAGGGTCATTTCGTCCTCTTTACCGGGCACAGGATCATATCTACAATCTATAAGAAGTTCCTTAAGCGTACGGGCACTTATGAGTTTGGGTGTACGTGAATGTGCTGACTCTTGAAAAGTAAGTTTATTTATTCTGGGTGGCGTAGAAAAAATATTGGTAGCACCTCCCGTAGCCCCATCTGGGGTGTCGGGTGTGAAAGGATTCGTTGAACGTGACACAGCAACTATAGGTGTGGACACAGCTATAGAAGTAGCTGTAGGGACAGATGCAGAAACAGATGTGCTTGCCGGAACTTGTGACTCGATCTGTTGCTGTAGGGATACGGGTGCTGGATCTTGGCGTTGGACCTCCCTGGTATGCGGTCTATGTGGGGCGGAATTAGCATACTCGGGAGCTGCGTCATCTAAATATGAGGAAAGAAAAACATCTTCTGCGGTTCTAGGATGCCCCTTAGGATGTACCTTTATTGGGAATAATGGGGGTGGCAAGTCTTTCGGTATCTCTGGAGTAGCCTTAGGTAATCCTTCGGCTAGAAGGGGATACATACCATTCATAAGGGCATTTCTTTGTCTATCTACTTGTTCTGATTTCACTCGGATACCTTCCTCAATTAATAGATTTTCTCGAACTTTATTTGAACTCTCTTTATTCTTTTCTTCCTGTCGGAGTGCCTTTTCTGTGCGTCTATGAGATTCTTTACGCCATAACTCAACGGCGTCTTTCTGTGACTGTCTGACTTTCCTTTTCCATAACTCTTCCTCGACTTTCATGATGCACTCTGCATCCCAGGTCCCCGCTGCGGGCCACCTCTGACTTTCTGGTAATTCCTTGGTGTAGTCTACCCATAAATCAAGAAATAATATAGCGTCTAAGCCATGTTTGTGATACATGAAGTGCCCTGGAGTATCCCTAGGAGGAATAGGGACGGCTTCTTCGAGTACCCCTTTTCTAGTAGTGATCTGTCTTAATTTCGAAAAGAGCGGCATATTGACAACTGATCCGATACTTAATCTTGAACACACTTAATACAAAAGCACAATAATGAACAACCATTCATACCACAATATGCAGGACGTTTAACACATTAAACATTAAACATTAAACATTTTTTTTAACCTTTAAAATAAACAACAATGATGATCGTCTGCATAACTAATCACCAAGCATAATTCTTGACAATAACTAGATACTTCGGAATACTTGATATACTGCTAAACAGTACATATACACTGCTAAAACAGTGCAGACCGGATTTGTGTACCCAAACCCGTCTTGACCGGCACAACCTATGTGCACGTCAGAAATGCCTCCCCAGTAATGGTACTCACCGGGTAGCTTCGGAAACGGAAGGCCTCGGCAACTGAACTTGAACCGGACTGGACTCGACTCGACTCGTCGGAAACTGGACTCGACTTCGAACTGGTGGGTCTCTGTATACCTCGGATCTTGCTCTCTCAGCTAGGCTCTGGTCGGGATACTTCGCACTTCTCACCGCCTCGTCTGGGTGTTGATCGCAGCCTCAGTCACCCCCGCTTGACCGGAGGGAGATACAGGAAATCCTGCTGGTACGCGTTATTGTCCGTCCAGCTGTGGCAGGAGACCGGGCCTGCAACTCACCGCCGGCGCGTGAGATGAGAAAGTGTCCCTGTTCGGGCGCCATTCATGTGGTAAATAAAATTCCTTTACCGGGACTTAATTTGATACAGAAACATAATAAAATAGCTCAGTAAAATAAGAGGCAGAATCCGTGGTATTAGAGGTTCGGAATGGGCTTTATTCCAATGATCGATTATAATCGGTTGCTCCAAGTTCCATCACCACGGGGGTTCAGGAAGTGAAGTACATACTTTATTGACAAGAAATTATTTTTATAGAACATTCATTACAATGAAGCAAATGCAGTAGGCGTAACAATTGATAAGGAAAATGACGATTTACATGCGTAACCGAAAATGGGTGTAATAAGGAGTAAAAAGGAACATAATTGGTTATGATGTCACATATAGGTGGATCTATAAGATAATACTTGGCATAGATGCGCGCGCAGCAGCATGACGTGTAATTGACGTGCAACTAGGGGGTGAAGGGGACTTGACATTTAGCTCTACATGTGGAGACAAAAAGTCTGGGGGGTCAAGTCAACCTAATCCCAAATCATATCTAACATCCTATGTTTAAAGAACTATGTTATCCACAAAAGAAGGACTCTCGGACAGAATCTATTCTATACTGACTGTGCGTGCGTGTACAAGCGTCTAAGTGTCTACACTGAATGCGAGGGGGTAGGAATATTCCATGGTAACGGGGCTACGAATTACTTGCATGAGGACAGAGAAGCCGAGCCTTTGCTCAGTAGCTGGAAGAATGTTTACTTAAACTGCTAGACAGGAATGCATCGGCTAAGGAGTGAAGCAGATAATTCGAAGGTGAAATACAGTTCTTGGCAGAGAATAGGCTGATGTCAGGCTTCGTGAGCCGCGCAGAGAATGAGACAAAGTTCATGGTCACAGATGCAGGCTCAGACTCGAGTTTTCAGAGGCAGAAGGCAAGAGGAGTTTGATGACAGAATCAGGGCCTACTTGCCTGGACTGTAAAATGGCATAAGTGAACCATACAAAGCCGGTGGCCTTTCATATTTGGGAATGGAATATCCGGCCTATTCATGGCGGATCTGACAGAGGACATGTTGACGGTGGACGCACATGTATTTGCGTCTTCATAACTGGAACTGGAGGGAACATACATGTACTTGTGACATGCACATAGAACCGTTGGGGTCCAAGATAGGGGACATAACTGACCAGAAAAATCCATATTTCCACAACCCCCACCCCAGTACGTGTCATACCCCCGTGTACCTACACCCCAGTATGTTCCAGTCGTACCCCCACCCCAGTACGTGTCGTACCACCGTGTACCTACACCCCAGTACGTTCGAGCCCCACCCCCACCCCAGTACGTGTCATACCCCCCCGTGTACCTACACCCCAGTACATTCCAGTCGTACCCCCACCCCAGTACGTGTCGTACCACCGTGTACCTACACCCCAGTACGTTCGAGCCCCACCCCCACCCCAGTACGTGTCATACCCCCCCGTGTACCTACACCCCAGTACGTTCCAGTCGTACCCCCACCCCAGTACGTGTCGTACCACCGTGAACCTACACCCCAGTACGTTCCAGTCGTACCCCCACCCCAGTACGTGTCGTACCACTGTGTATGTACATCCCAGTACGTTCGAGCCCCACCCCCACCCCAGTACGTGTCATACCCCCGTGTACCTACACCCCAGTACGTTCCAGTCGTACCCCCACCCCAGTACGTGTCGTACCACCGTGAACCTACACCCCAGTACGTTCCAGTCGTACCCCCACCCCAGTACGTGTCGTACCACCGTGAACCTACACCCCAGTACGTTCCAGTCGTACCCCCACCCCAGTACGTGTCGTACCACCGTGAACCTACACCCCAGTACGTTCGAGCCCCACCCCCACCCCAGTACGTGTCATACCCCCCGTGTACCTACACCCCAGTACGTTCGAGCCCCCCCACCCCAGTACGTGTCATACCCCCGTGTACCTACACCCCAGTACGTTCCAGTCGTACCCCCACCCCAGTACGTGTCGTACCACCGTGTACCCAGTACGTTCGAGTCCTACCCCCACCCCTGTATGTGTCGAACCACCGTGTATGTACATCCCAGTACGTTCGAGTCCTACCCCCAACACAACCTCCTAACTACGGAGCGCACCCCAGGCCCCAACATCACAACCGCATGTACGAGTCGTACCAAGCCACACACAAGGACAGCACCGTACAACCAAATGGCCCATGTACACACCGTACACACGCTCAAAACGCACGGACACAACCAGGACAAAACAAAACAACACAAGAATACACCATTCGAATGGCACAAAGCCACTAAACATGGCCAAAAAACACCAAAACAACACCTTCACTGACCTGCAACTGCCAAAAACAAACAGAGGCCCAATACACCACCACTCCTTATAACCAACCCACCCACAATTCAAACACAGCCACACCCACCAATGGACCAATAAAAAGGGCCCACACACACAAACCATGAGCCTTTGCAACAGACCCACTGCTGCCAGACCCCACAGACAACCCACAGCACCAGACCTCAACCTTTACTACACCTTACACTTGCACACCTTCACACAACCACCTTCACAAACACACCCTCATCACATTCACACACACACGCACCTGCACAACCACACCCACACACCCACAACCATCCACACACCACCCCCACCATCCACACCCCCCCCACCATCCACACCCCTCATCATGCCCACTACCAAGAATCCAAAGTTCAGTAACCGAGAGTTGGAGGTTCTTGTTGATCAAATCCTCAGAGTCGAGCCACAGATCTTTGGAACATTGGTCAGAAACACCAGCCAGGCAGCAAAAACAGCCATGTGGCAGACCATCGTCGATGCTGTGAATGCTGTTGCGGACACCAGACGGACCAGGCAGGAATGCCAGAACAGGTGGTACGATCTGCGGAGGAGGGTCCGAGCCAAGAGGCAGGATGAACACGACCAGGCCAACGCCACCGGAGGAGGGCCCTCCCGCAGACCCGTACACTACCCTCCCTGGGAGGAGAGGGTGATGGCCATACTGCCGGTGGAGGCAGTAGAAGGATTAGAAGGACTCTGAGACCCGGGTGAGAACACAAACAACGCACCTCACATGGGGGGAACGGCATCCACAACCAACATCACTAACAGGCACGCAACCACCACAAGCCATCGCATGACTCAACCACACTCCATGAGCACGCACATGCCACTGCTGCCACCATGCCCCATGCACCCAGCTGGACAATGTCAAGTCACAGGCCACAGAAGACAACAACACATGACACGGTAACCCGGATGGCGGGAGGCTGGGCCCAAAAAAGCACATAGTGCAACTCAGAAGCAGACAACAATTCACTCTACCCATATGGCCTAGGTCACAGCCAGACAAACAGTGTGTCCCAACACAGGAATGACTTGCCAGCAAATGGCGGACGCCTTGCATCAACACATGGGGGTGAAGGCACTGTTTTGCACATGACAGCAGCTAATGAACAGCCAACATTGTGAAAGAGTGGCAGCACACACCACCACAGCAGCAGCGCACAGACACACATCACACCCAATGGGTGCCTGGAGATCAGAAACAAACTCACATCAACAAGCCAAGGGCCACTCAAAGATCTGCTAACAGTGTGTGCCCAGGAAGCTGGGCCGAGGTGACAGAGGGTGACACACGGAGGGAGGGAGAGGGGGACAGAGAGGGAGGGAGAGGGGGACAGAGGGAGGGAGAGGGGGACAGAGAGGGAGGGAGACGGACAGAGGGAGGAGGCTGACACAGGGAGGGAGGGAGAGGGGGACACAGAGGGAGCGATACACAGGGAGAGCTAATCAGCCGTGTTGCGTGTGTGAATGTCTGCTCGTCAGCAGGTAGACTGCGTGCATGTAGACAAGGGTGGCCAGTGCCAGAACCCCCCCTCTTCACCATGGCAAAACACAGGGCCATGTCACAACCTGTACACGAGCACAAGGAAAGCTACCTGGATCATATAAGTGTGTGGATCCACTCCATGTGCGCATGTACAGTGCTACACGGAAGGCGCCAATGCATGGCTCGCCACACCTGCCCACTCCACTGCTGACTGCAGTCACACTTGACGCAGCAAGTAAGACTGTGCCACACATAGTTAAAGGGGCCAAAGTGGAGGCCAAGTGACACACCCATGCACAAGTGCACTGTGAGTGGAATGCAAGACAGATCCTAATTCCAAAAGGAAATGTGCCAACTTTGAAACGGATGAAACATGGATGTTGCATGGACCAAAATTAACATTGTCTCTCTCACACACAGGTCAACGTCGTGGTGCACCCCCCAACACTGGGGGGGAACACTCACAGGACCCGGATCTGCAGGAGCCCGATCCCACCGGCAGCGACCACTCTCACCACTCTGCGGACGACCCCGACCGACCTGGCCCCTCTGGTGTCCAACCACCTGCAGCGCCTGCGTCAGGTACAACTGTGCCAACCACCACCCCCACTCCTGCCACATCCCAGGAGACACCCAGGATCCCTGCCCCAACACCACAATGCAGCCAGGCTCGCCAGGAGGGACACGGTGTCCCGGACACCCAGGAGGAGGCAGGCGACAACGCCAATGCCACCCCTCAGGGGTCCCGGAGACCCCATGTGCCCACAAGTGCAGGCCAGGCGCAAGTGGGCAGGGGTGGTGGGAGTGGAGGACGGCGGAGGCACAAGCCTGACCAGTTGGCTGGGGATCCGGTATTTTCCCATGTCCGTAACATCCTGGACTCATATCGGCAGGACACCACGGGCATGGCCCAGGTTGTGTCCGTCCTCGAGGGGATCAAGGCCCAGCAGGCCCAGCAACATGCGGAGCTAATTGCCTGTCTACTGGTACACCAACGGAGGATGGAGGACAGACAGGCTGAGCAAGTGACGGCATTCCAGGGGATTCACGCTACACTCCGTCGGATGGCCGACACCATGGCCGATCCTCCCTGTGCCAGAAGGCGGAGAACATCACCACCCACAGGGAGGGATCAGGAGGAGGAGGAGGAAACATCCGACGGAGCATCCCAGACGTCGTCACGGCCTGCTGGTGAGCTTCCCCACAGGAGGCCGGGTCGTCCACGGAAAGGACCGTGAGGGTGGCTGCTACATCACCATCTCCCAGGACACCTGGCCTGGCCCACTGGAGCAACAGCATCACAGCATCAAGAGACATTCTCTGCCACATGGCCCTGCTGGTCACTGGCTGACCAATGTTGACAAAGACTGTGGCATGGACCCTGAGGATTTCCAATGGCAAGGACACCAACTCCCCTACTGAACTTTGGATTCCCTAATCCCGGAAAGCCCCTCACTTTGTCCCCCCCCCCCCCCAATAATAAATCACACTATGAAGAGTATATGCCTGCTGGTAGCATTATTACCTAACATGTGTCTTGTAAAGTCTAAACATGCCTGAGTCATCTTTTCTCTTCAACCATCCACACCCTGGGGCCTGAGTCTGGCACAGGACACATGGGTCACAGTTTATTAGGCAAGACAGACATGGAGCACCATACACACCCGTGATGGGCACAACCAGCTGAGGGGGTGGCCGAACAACCGTGCTGACACACACATTGAGTACACCAACAGTCATGCGCAGAGGTCAGGGATCCAGTCCAGTGTCCTGGGTGGCACCCAGGTATGTGTAGACAGGTGGCAGAACCATGTCCTGCAAGCTTGAGTCCGGTGGATGCAGAGAATGGGGGCCTGGACAACGTTGGATGCATGGGGATGGCACATGTCACAATACCCACGCAGTCATGGACATCATGCCCAATACACAGTCACAGCCCACACACACAGCTTGCATCTTGCGAATCGACACATTGACACATAGCCACAATCAGGGAATACCATGCCAGACATGCAGGATGCACCGTGCCAACACACCAGCATTGACTGAGAAGAGGCACCTTGGAGGCATAGGGACACCTTTATTAGTCATGTATTCGGGTTTGCAGAGACAACTCGAAGTACACATGAACACATCATGTGGAGTGACATGTGGGTCCAACACTGGCACCCCCCTTCTGCAGCACAAATGCGTGATAGCCATGGTACTGGCACACAAGCGTCGGCTAACAGCTAAATACCCACAGCTGCACACGGAGAGCCTGCCATACACCATAGATCCGCTGATGTGGAAGTCCCACACCATGTCAAGCCAATGCTAACCGTATGTGTCCGAGGGCAGTGTCACACACATTGATGCCATCATCACAATCCACTATCCCATCACTGATGACTGTCAACCAGGCAGACCATCTATTCAGGTGTACACAGCTGCATGTCGTGTCCCATGGGGATGCGACATGGCTGCAGAGGAACCAAACCCCGACAGGGGCAGTGTGCACACATCGTGAACAACTGCCACACCCAATACACCCCAGATGCATCCCTTACCCCATGGAGACTTCCAAACGTGTCCGTGCCTGTAACGCTGAGTCAGCCCACGATGTCATGTCCATGAGGAATAGAAGTGCCCCAACAATGCAACCAGCAAACGGCATGCGCAGGTACCTGGGGAAGAGAGACACACAAGAAGTCAGCCACAAAAAGCACAGCCACTTGCATGTGCATTTACTCGACACATGTATGGATGACAACATGCTAGGTCACAATTATGACTGGGGAAATACTACCATCACTGCCACCATCACTCCAGTGACACACCCACACACACCTCTGACCCACGTGCCATACATGCAGGTGGAGACACACATCACAACGCATGCCACACGGGGACCAATGCGTGCACACTCAGACACTGGTACTCACCACTAAGCAAAGAAGTCGCGTATGAGCCGAGTCCGGATGTCCTCTTGCGGCTCCACATCCTCCACATCACTAGCCCCATTGCCAAGCCCTTCGTCCTCCACGGGTGGATGGTCCTCGTCATGTTGATTCAGGATGAGTGGCACAGCTCTTTCAACTGCCATGTTGTGCAGCATGCAGCAGACCATGAAGATCTTGCAGACCTTCGCCGGGGCATAAGGGAGTGCACCGCCGGTCTTGTGGAGGCACCGGAATCGGCTCTTCAGCATGCCAAACGTCCTCTCTATCACTCGCCTTGTCCGGCCATGGGCGGTGTTATAGCGGAGCTGGGCCGGCGTGATGGGGTTGCGGAGAGGTGTCAGCAGCCAAGGCATGTTGGGATAGCCAGCGTCCCCTACATGGGAAGCACATGGACATCGTTAGAACTGGTGAAGCGGTCGTGCTGGTCGGCTATACAGAATACAGGACAGACAGACTGTACCCACCAACAACACATGCCCGTTCGTTGCGCAGCTGCATCATCATATCAGGCATCCCGCTACGCCTCATGATGTAGGCATCGTGTGCTGATCCTGGGAAACGAGCACAGACATGTGAAATCACCATATTGGACAGACACACCACAAGGGCATTGATGGAGTGGTAGTGCTTCCGATTGCGGTACGCCACCTCCCGTGCGTGTGGTGGTACCAAACCTACATGTGTCCCATCTATGGACCCAATGACATGGGGCATCCCTCCCAGGGCATAGAATCCACGCTTGACCTCAGTCATCTGTTCAGGGGTTGGGAACTTGATGAAGTCATCCAGGTGAATCAACATGGCCTCCAAGAAATCATGCAGCACACCGCTGAACATGCTCTGGGACATGCCACCAACATGAGCTATGGTATTTTGGAAGGTACCCGTGGCAAGAAAATGTAGGGCAGCCATTACCTTCAGCTGGGGTGTCAGTGCCGTAGTATACCTGTGCTGCGGTTGCAGGTGTGGTGCCAGTCTCGCCGTCAGCTCCAGGATCAACGGTTGGGTGAAGCGGTAGAGCCGGATCCTGTCATTCTCCTGCATGGCAGCCAAGTCTGGAATTCTTCGGGCAAGAGGCGGCGCTCTGCAGTAATTTGGAAGTGACAAGGAGGAGTGAGTGCACTACGACAACAACTCATGTCTACTGAGCACATGTAAATCTGGCAATACACACATGCTACATAGGGAGTCAGGTATGTGCTACATGCCCAGGACACGTATGGATGCAAGGTGACACTCCTTCCAAGACCCAGCTACACACGGAGATTGAGAACCTCCCCATGCCACGCCATGGGAATAGCTGTGTCCCAGTGCAAGTGAACAGCCCGACGCAAGACAGGAGTGACATACACCCACACATCAGCAGAAGTGGGATGCCGATTGCAGAGACTGGTTGCGGAACACCGGAGCCACAGGTCACATGACATTACACTAGGCCTGCCCACACACCTTGCCATGAAGGTGCACATGTCATGACTCACCACACATTCCTTGTGAGGATGCTGACATGGCCTTGTCACGCTACTCCGTGTCCCATGCATACATGTGCACCTCACATCCGATACCACATGTGGCATGGTGTGCGGAACAGTGTGCAATGACAATCTACACACAGACACATGTTGGTTGCTGCAACGGCTGCAGCTTTTGAGGGTGCTACAACATCAACCTGATGAAAATCCCGGACACATAAATGACATAGTCACATTGTGCACTGTGGGTAGTGACAAGTCATGTGTCATGACCCCTGTACCGGGCATCATGGGACACTTCCGTGTGTTGGTGTCCGTGCCATGCCAGTGACGCTCACCCCAAGTGCGCAGTACGACATGCACACATGTCAAAGGAGTCAAGGGCATGCCTGGCACACATTGCACCGTCACACAGTACACCTATGCACATCTCATCATACATCTGGTGCCTTCTCCACTCAGGAGGCATGTTCCACATCACAGCCTGTCACACCTGTGCCCCACACATGTAGTAATGCACAGACGATGCCTTGATGTCCATTCCTGGACAAGTATGTCCATCCATGGACAAGTATGTCCATCCATGGACAAGTATGTCCATCCATGGACAAGTATGTCCATCCATGGACAAGTATGTCCGCCCCATTCCTACCTGTGTGTCGCCTATCACCACTGTGATGTGTAAAAACCGCCGTACTGCTGCTAAGAGGGCCTGTGTATGTTCCCAAATCACTGTGGGAGTGCTGCCGTATGTGTACCCATCGTGATGGCGAGCGTACAGGCATTTGTACGGTCCGTACCACTACGGGTACGCATACGCGTGCAGACCCATAGTGATAGTGAGCGTAGATGCGTGTGTACGGTCCGTACCACTACGAGTACGCATACGCGTGCACTGCAGACCCATAGTGATAGTGAGCGTAGATGCGTGTGTACGGTCCGTACCACTACGAGTACGCATACGCGTGCAGACCCATAGTGATAGTGAGCGTAGATGCGTGTGTACGGCCCTATCACTATGGGTCTGCACGCGTATGCGTACCCGTAGTGGTACGGACCGTACACACGCATCTACGCTCACTATCACTATGGGTCTGCACGCGTATGCGTACCCGTAGTGGTATGGACCGTACACACGCATCTACGCTCACTATCACTATGGGTCTGCACGCGTATGCGTACCCGTAGTGGTACGGACCGTACACACGCATCTACGCTCACTATCACTATGGGTCTGCACGCGTATGCGTACTCGTAGTGATAGTGAGCGTACATGCGAGTGTACGGCCCGTACCACTACGAGTACGCATACGCGTGCAGACCCATAGTGATAGTGAACGTAGGCATGCATGTACGGGCCGTTGCCATGCATTTGGGGTGCCCTAGGGCCCCGAAACGCACCGTACCTGTGTGTGATGCTCCAAATTACATAGGGGACAAGTATTAAGGCCTACATGCATGCTGGTTGTCATGGAGACCAAGTTCAAATTTCGAAATTGTTCTGGAAGGTGCACAGCAGAAGTCAGTTGGAATTATTCTACTTTGTTGCAATGTGTTTGTGGGGCTGACATCATGCAGGAGAATGAAACCGATAGAGAACCCACAGACTGCTAGGTTTGAAGGGATTGGTGGAAACATAGGATGCAAATGTGAGTGACCAATCACTCTGTACTCCTGTGCATGAGACTGGGCAGAAGGGCACATATAAGGCAGCCAGGTCCCATGAGGGAGTACTTGCCTGCACATCTTTGCATTCGTCGACCCAGCTGCTGCTACTGATTCCCTGGAACCATGTCAAGGGCTGTGGAGAGGACACAGCCATTCACCCTGGAGGAGAACATGGCTCTGCTGGATGTGATCCTCCCACAGTACTCCATGCTGTATGGGCGACCAGGGTATCAGGTGAGTGCATAGGCCACTGCCACAGACTGTCCCTATGTTGTGACTGTGACTTCTGCCATTGTGTCCAGGTGTAACACACATGCCATGTACGGTCGGGGGGGTCCCAGGGGGGGGGTGCCTGATGTCTCCCAGCAGTGCCCTGAGACAGGAGGGGTGGGGGCCTATCACTCACAGCAGTGCCCTGAGACAGGAGGGGTGGGTGTGGAGTCCTCCCAGCAGTGCCCTGAGACAGGAGGGGTGTGTGCAGAGTCCTCCCAACAGTGCCCTGAGACAGGAGGGGTGGGGGCCTATCACTCACAGCAGTGCCCTGAGACAGGAGGGGTGGGGGCCTATCACTCACAGCAGTGCCCTGAGACAGGAGGGGTGGGGGCCTATCACTCACAGCAGTGCCCTGAGACAGGAGGGGTGGGGGCCTATCACTCACAGCAGTGCCCTGAGACAGGAGGGGTGGGGGCCTATCACTCACAGCAGTGCCCTGAGACAGGAGGGGTGGGGGCCTATCACTCACAGCAGTGCCCTGAGACAGGAGGGGTGGGTGTGATGCACAGTGTGAGCCTTGATCATTGATTGTGACATTGCCATCATTCCACCTGTGTACCCACTGTGGCACGTACTGCTTTTTCCCTCACCAGGGGATGATGTCCCTATGACAAAGGTGCAATGCGTTGGCTGCATGACAATTCCTTGTTGTAACCAGCTAATTTGTACCCATATGTCTCTCTGTGACATGTGGCTGGTGTATTGATGTGGTGTCACTTGTTCCTCCTCACAGGTAGGCGCCACTGCCAAGGAGCAGATCTGGCTGACCGCCGTCAGTGCCGTGAGGGGTGTGGATGGTCGGAGGCGGAGCCTGCCCCAGGTGAGGAAACGCTGGCAGGATATCCGGTGCTGGACGCGGAGGATTGCACGGCTCCTGCTGGGGGACTCACCTGAGAGCCACAAGAACCGCGGCCGCCGCCGTCTGAGCCACCTCCACAGGTGTGTGCTGCCGGTGGTCTTTCCAGACCTGGAGAGGCGCTTACAGGCGATGCAGCAGCCGGAAGGGGGTAGGTACATGTGTGTTTGTTGTGTGTCACCGGCATTTGTAAGGGCACAGTAGCATGAATTCACTGGCAGGGTTTAAAGGTGCTGTGCAGATCCTGTTTGCCCCAGTATAGCGCTGCGCCCCTGCCACCCTTCCCCTCCTTGCAATGTGTTCCCTGGTCTGTGTGTAGTCACTCCTTCACAAGGTAATGTAGGCTGGCGCTTTGTCCACGAGAACAATGACTGTAGCATCATGTGTGGGGGTGGTGTGTAACAGGTTGTGGGACCTTGCCTGTGCACTGTCAAGTTCACTGCATGTGGGTTCCATGTCAGTTGGCACTGATGCTAACTCCAGACATGGGAGTTGGTCTCTCATGTGTCATGCCTTACAGCGCGCATGTCCTATGTAGTGGCCTGTGACATGATGTGCATGAGAGTGCGATACACATAGTGCAGGGATGGTGACGTGTGTTGCAGTCATTACCATTCAGTAGCATGTAGTTGCGTGCCCACTACTGTCCCCTGGGGCACCTTTTCCTCAGTGGTGTATGTGTCATCATAAACATGGACAATCTCAGTGTCTACAGCGTAGGTTGTGCTCTGTGCCATTGTCCCCTGTCACCATGTATATAGACGTGCTATTTTGTACAGGTGTCCACTGTGCAGCCTGACCTGATTGTCCTTCTTCATACTCACAGTTGCCAGTGCCTGTGTGTCTTGTTATACTCATCTGAGGATGGGCACTGGTACCTCATTATTTGTACAGGCGCACCTTGGCTGTTTGGCGTCCAATCTTGCTTTTTGCCTGCCCCTGTGTGTATCACCCAGACTATGAGATGTTGGTGCCACCTGTGTCTCAACAATTTGCCTCGTGTAGGGTCTTGTTGGGGCGGGCAATGCCTATGTGTCAAATCCTGATTTCTACTTGCTGGGTCTGGGCAGTGTGTGATGTGTCTGGACACACACGCAATGTGCAGTGACCAAGTCATGTTGGGCATGTTTTCAGCATTACCTATGCAGCATGTGTCTCAAGTTCATGGATATGGTCCCTGGTCATCGGTATTTTAGCCAACGCTGTGTGGTGCAGATGCAGTGCTGGATTGTCCCCAGGGCCTGGGTGCTATGTCAGACTCCGTTTCCTGTGTTTAGCTATTGTCTCATGCTCTCCATGGTATTTCAGTGGCATGGTGGCTCAACCAACTGTGTGTTTCATGCCCTACATCGGTACCTTGTTTAGTTGATGTTAGGGATCTTCCTTTTCAGGCTATGCAGTGTTACCTATGTCGATTGGACTCATGTGACTGATGTGTACAGCTGTCTGATTAATTTCTGTCTCTCCACCCTGCCCACAGCATCGTCGGGGGACACAGAGGGAGACATGGACACAGGCAAGGCGGAGGGACCGAGCACCAGTGCCAGCCGTGACATCGGGGCTGGCACATCGAGTGGGACAGAGGTGGAGGATAGTGCGGCCGAGGACCTGTCGACTGGCACGTCAGAATACGAAGCTGACAGGTCCGAGGAGGATGTCTCCGAGTGGGCGGTGGCTGCACCAGCAGCTGACAGCGGAACAACACCTCGCACCGCCCCCTCAGTTCCCACCAGCCGCCTCCCACTTGCTTGTGTCCCTTCCCAGCGTGCCCGGTCACAGCATGTCTCCTTCCTGCCAGGCACCGCACCCCCTGCCCCTGTCTCCACTGCTGCCGCCAATGCAGAGTCTGTGGATGTTGGACCCGGCCTCGTAGAATGGCCCTCCGTGCCCCCGCACCACCGAAACCTGGTACCTGCAGCCCAAGCACATGGCCCAGCTGACCCTACCCACCCGGACACCCGCACCAACCCCGGACATCCCCGTCCATGGCCTCCCTCCTTTCGGCCACCCCGGGCCCGCGTGCCCACTCCATGCAACAAGATGGCCGCCCGGCCCCAGCGCGACCCGGGCCTCGAGGCGCCACTCCGGCTGGAGGACATCACGCTTCCAGGGGATGCGAGAGGGAGGAGCAGTTTCTATCGCACCTCTGAACTCCCCTGGGACGATGGGTTTCGATCGGCCCTCCGGCCTCCCGGCGGGCTGGCTCCGTGCCTGCTGGGTGTCTGGGACTCCTCCCGACCCGGCCCTGAAAGGATCAAAAGACAATAGCAGGAAACCCCGACAAGCGGCCCCCAGGTGACAAGACCCCTGCCTGCACAGACTCCGGACATCAAAGAGGGGTCGACCTATAACAAGGGGTGCTCTGAGACTGTCCGGCAGATTCGACGCTGGAACAACGAGAGCCTGCCGACGTGGTCGCGGCTCCCTGAAGATCGTAAAACCTCCGAACTTGTACCTGAGCCCTGCTGAGTGACTCGCGGCTCCCTGAAGATCGTAAGACCTCCGAACTTGTACCTGAGCCCTGCTGAGTTACTCGCGGCTCCCTGAAGATCGTAAGACCTCCGACCCTGTACCTGAGCCCGCTGAGTGACTCGCGGCTCCCCCAGACTCTCACGGTCCCGCCGGACCCCGACTCCGACCACGTATCCCCCAGCTCGAGGATTGTGAGCTGTGCGCCGGATACGTCCCCACTTGGAACCGTTACCAGAGACTGTCCCGCTACCCCCTACCTTTCCGAGACTCTTGAGCCCGTGCTCACCTTGTACATATTTGCCGTGATACCTAGTTGATAAAGCTTGTTTTCTGAGAATACCCAGTGTGGTCACTCTGTGTCGTGTGGTGCCAGAAGTACGATCCTAGTTGCGAGATTCCTCCCCCTGGGGAATCTCCCGCCAGTGCCCGGCTACGATACTTCGAGGGTGGATCTCAGGGTAGTCAGGACCCCTTCCGGGCTCCTCTGAGGTCGCCGTCTAACATTGGTGGCAAGCGACGGGATTCGGGCCCATCACCTAGAGATCGTACAGTGAACAACGGACGCACGACCAACAAAGATGGCAGAAGGAAGCGCCATGAGCTCCGCAGAAACCAACGCCAACAGAGTGTTCCAGGTGGAGCATCTAGAAGAATACACACACAAAGAGCTAAAGCAATTTTGCAAAGAACTTAAAATCGCTACCACTGGCCTCAACACTAAGGAAGACTTGCAGAAAGCACTGAAAACTTGGGTGGAGACCGGGGCCTCCCGCCCGGAAGGCACGGGAGAGCGCCCCGACGAAGCCGAACCCCCTCCAAGTGAAAGCAGCGACAATCAGGTGCGAGGCATAGTACCAGACGGGGGCCTATCCCCGGAAGAACTCGCGGACAGAGAGAGAAGCCGCAGTCATCAACTCGAGTTAGCCAAACTCAAAATCAAGGGCGAATTGAAGCTAGCGGAGAAAAAGCTAGCGGTAGAGCAAATGCGCGTACAAGGCGAACTGGAAGAAAAGAAGCTCCAACGGGAGCACGAAGGAAGGAAGCTCCAACTGGAGCACGAACGCAGCTTAAAGGAACTCGAGCTCAAGGCCTGAAATGAGGACGGGAGGCCCTCGGGAAACCAAGAGACGGCCCCCCCAGCGGAACAGAAGGTCCACATCCCCAAGGATGTGGTCAAGGAATATTATAAAAACGATGACATTCAGCAATGGTTTCGGGCCTACGAGGTCGCCATGACCTCCCATCGGATCCCACAGAAGGACTGGGGGGCGGGGTTGTGGGGGCGGTTTCTGAGCGAAGGAAGGGACACCCTGCTCGACCTACCCCTCTCCCTACAGACCTCCTACAGCCACATGAAAGAGGCTCTCCTCACAAGATACGGCCTCACCCCAGAAATGTACCGCCAATGGTTCCGGGACTGCAGGAAGATCCCGGGCACCACCTGGGTGGAGTATGTAAACTTTTTTAGTCGGGCCTTCGATGGGTGGGTCAAGGGCAGCAAAGTCACCACCCTTGCCGAACTCACTGATCTCATGTTATGGGAACATCTGGCTGCGAACTGCTTCATAGAGCTACGTCAACATCTGCTGGATAGCAAGGTCACAGATCCCCGGAAGCTGGCTGTGGAGGCCGACCGCTGGACCAACACCCGGGTCTCCCGGGGCATGGTAGGAGAGTACCCCCGAGCCAGTCAGGGACCACCCCGCCAGAGAGGAGGAGGGAACCAGGGAAGACACCACCTCCACCTTTCCCGGCGCCCCCTCCACCAGTGACCGGGCCCCCTGGGAGACGGGGACACCGGGTGACCGTCACATGCTTCCGTTGCCAGAAACCCGGGCACTACGCCAATGACCCAGAGTGTCCCATGGCCACCCAAGTCCCCCCTGCAAGACAGATAGCCAACGTAGCCCTGGGGGAGGAGGTTGGGGAAGCCGAGGAGTGGGAACCGGCCGCGATGGCCCTAGTATCCCTGGGAGATAGGGAAATGATCCCTGGTAGCCTCCTACCCTCCAACACACAGAAATATGGGCAGCTCGTCAAGGTCAATGGCCACCAGGTAGAGGCCCTGCGGGACACCGGGGCCAGTATCACCGGTGTCCTCAGGCACCTAGTCCCCGAGGAGCAGATCCTCCCCAATGTCTTTTGCCCCGTAATATCCGCAGACAATAGGGAAAGTATGTGTCAGGTAGCCCTGGTGCCATTTGAGTGGGGAGGGGTGATAGGTAAACTCAAGGTGGCCGTAAGAACCTCCCAGCCGGTCGACTGCCTCCTAGGGAACGACCTGGAGAGTTCTCCCTGGAAGCATGTAGAGCGCAAGGCCCACCTAGGAATGATGGGACTCCCCGAGTGGGTGTGTGCCACCACCCGATCTATGACAGCCCGACTCACTCCCCGGAGAGAAGTCGAGAGCCCCCCGGTCGAAGAAACCAGTACCGTCCCCGCCGAGGGTCCTCCCGTTCCCCCATCAGAAGGGTCCGTCGCCAGCGACGAACCCGCACCATCCGACCCCGCCCCGGTCCCCGAGTTGGGGGATCTACCCGAGTTGGCCCATTGGCGCCACGAGGGCGGGCCCACCCGGGAAGAATTTTGCCGGGAGCAAGCCACCTGTCCTTCCCTGGTCGGGCTGCGGCGCCAGGCCGAGGGCCAAGCCGCAGGTGACCAGACCGGAACGCACCGAATCTATTGGGAGAATAACATCCTGTATAGTGAGCAGAAGTCGGTGGAGCTGGGATCCGGACGGGTACTGGTGGTACCCCTCCGCTTCCGAGATTTCCTCCTGGGCTTAGCCCACGACGTCCCCCTCGCCGGCCACCTGGGTCAGGACAAGACCTACAGCCGTCTCGTGACCCATTTTTATTGGCCTAAGATGAAAGCAGCGGTAGAGGCACACTGCAAGTCCTGCCCCACGTGCCAGGCCAGTGGGAAGAGTGGGGGGAAGCGCAAGGCTCCCCTCCAACCCTTCCCGGTCGTCAGTACCACCTTCGAACGAGTCGGAATCGACATCGTGGGGCCACTGGACCCCCCCACCTCCCAAGGTCACCGTTTCATCTTGGTCCTAGTAGACCACGCCACCCGCTATCCGGAGGCTATTACCCTACGCACCATTACGGCCCCTGTGGTGGGCCGGGCCCTGATGGGGATCTTTTCCAGGGTGGGTTTCCCCCGCGAGGTCGTGAGCGATCGCGGCACTAATTTTATATCAAGGTATATGACGTCCCTGTGGCAACAATGTGGGGTGTCCTATAAGTTCACCACCCCGTACCATCCCCAAGGGAACGGCCTAGTAGAGAGGTTTAATAGGACTTTGAAAGGGATGATCGCTGGCCTAGAAGAGCCTCTCCGGCGTAAGTGGGACGTCCTGCTCCCCTGCCTCTTGTTCGCTTACCGGGAGGTCCCCCAGAAGTCCTTAGGGTTCAGCCCATTTGAATTACTCTATGGGCACCCCGTCCGAGGTCCCCTCAGTTTGGTTAAGGAAGGGTGGGAGGCAGCGCCCCAGACCACCCCCCGAGATGTGTTCCAATATGTCCTGGCCCTCCGGAACCAGACCAGGAGGTTCCAAGAACTGGCCGAGGCCAACCTGGAGGTGAGTCAAGAAGAAATGAAGCGCTGGTACGACCAGAATGCTACTCTGGTCGAGTTCCAGCCGGGCCAGCAGGTGTGGGTCATGGCCCCCGTGAAGCCTGGCGCCCTCCAGGACCGATGGACTGGGCCCTACAAAGTGGTTGAGAGGAAGAGTCAAGTCACCTACTTGGTGGACGTCCAGTCGCCTCGGTATCCCCTCCGGGTCCTGCACGTGAACCGCCTCAAGCCTCACTTCGTGCGGACAGAACTGAGCCTCCTGCTGGCCACCGATGACGGGGCCGAAGATGAGTCGGATCCCCTCCCGGACCTCCTGTGTGTCAAGGAGCAGGATGGCTCCGTGGAGGGGGTGAACCTCTCCCCAGCCCTCACTGCCCAGCAACAAGCGGACTGCCGCCAGCTCCTCCGACAATTTTCCGACCTCTTCTCCCTGACCCCCCGGGTCACCAACTGGTGTGTTCACGATGTGGACACCGGGGACAGCCCGCCGGTGAGACACCGAGCCTACCGGGTTCCTGACCGGGTCCGGTCCTGCATTCAAGCTGAAGTCTCGAAGATGTTAACCCTGGG
This sequence comes from Triturus cristatus, assembly GCF_964204655.1. Taxonomy (NCBI): domain Eukaryota; kingdom Metazoa; phylum Chordata; class Amphibia; order Caudata; family Salamandridae; genus Triturus; species Triturus cristatus. Next base: position 724,498,883 of record NC_140591.1, read on the forward strand.
GGTGATCGAGCCCTCTGACAGTCCCTGGGCCAGCCCCGTGGTCCTAGTTCCGAAGGCAGCGGCCCCCGGTGTCGCCCCCGAGCTCCGGTTCTGCGTGGATTACCGGGGGCTCAATGACATTACCCGAGCCGATGCCCACCCCATTCCACGAGCCGACGAACTCATTGACCGCCTAGGGGCCGCCCGGTTCCTCAGCACTTTCGACCTCACCTGCGGATACTGGCAGATTGCGCTCACCGAAGGGGCCAAGGAGCGGTCTGCTTTCTCCACCCCCGATGGGCACTACCGCTTCCGCGTGATGCCCTTCGGGATGAAAAATGCCCCGGCCACTTTCCAGAGACTGGTGAATAGGGTCCTGGCCGGGCTAGAACAGTTCAGCGCGGCCTATCTGGACGACATCGCTGTCTACAGTTCAGAGTGGAGTAAGCACCTCCAGCACCACCGGAGAGTGCTAACAGCCCTGCGCCAGGCAGGCCTCACCGTAAAAGCCAGCAAGTGCCAGATCGGGCAAGGATCCGTAGTCTACCTGGGGCATCAAGTCGGGAGTGGCCAGGTCGCCCCTCTACAGCCAAAGATCGACGCCATCCTGGCATGGGAACCACCCATCACCCAAACGGAGGTCCGAGCCTTTCTGGGACTCACGGGCTACTACCGCCGATTCATTCGGGGGTATGGCAGCCTGGTCGGCCCTCTCACTGAACTCACGTCTAAAAAGCAGCCAAAGAAGGTGCAGTGGACGGCTGCCTGCCAGGAAGCTTTCGATGCTCTGAAAAAGGCCATGTGCACTGCCCCCGTCCTCCAGGCTCCCGACTACACCAAGGAGTTCATAGTCCAGACCGATGCCTCCGAGCATGGTATTGGGGCCGTCCTGTCCCAAGTGAATGATCAAGGCCTAGACCAGCCCGTCGCCTTCCTCAGTCGGCGGCTGCTGCCCCGAGAGCAGAGGTGGAGCACCATAGAGCGCGAAGCCTTTGCCGTGGTCTGGGCACTCAAAAAACTACGACCCTACCTGTTCGGCACTCATTTCAGAGTCCAAACTGACCATCGGCCCTTGCGATGGCTCATGCAGATGCGAGGAGAAAACCCCAAGCTACTGCGGTGGTCAATCTCCCTCCAGGGAATGGACTTCACCGTAGAACACCGCCCTGGTACGGACCACGCCAACGCTGACGGCCTCTCCCGGTTCTTCCGCCTCAGCGAAGAGAACCCCCCAAGGTGATGGGCAGTTCTCTCCGGCTTTCAGCTGGGGGGGACGCGTGTTGGACCCGGCCTCGTAGAATGGCCCTCCGTGCCCCCGCACCACCGAAACCTGGTACCTGCAGCCCAAGCACACGGCCCAGCCGACCCTTCCCACCCGGACACCCGCACCAACCCCGGACATCCCCGTCCATGGCCTCCCTCCTTTCGGCCACCCCGGGCCCGCGTGCCCACTCCATGCAACAAGATGGCCGCCCGGCCCCAGCGCGACCCGGGCCTCGAGGCGCCACTCCGGCTGGAGGACATCACGCTTCCAGGGGATGCGAGAGGGAGGAGCAGTTTCTATCGCACCTCTGAACTCCCCTGGGACGATGGGTTTCGATCGGCCCTCCGGCCTCCCGGCGGGCTGGCTCCGTGCCTGCTGGGTGTCTGGGACTCCTCCCGACCCAGCCCTGAAAGGATCAAAAGACAATAGCAGGAAACCCCGACAAGCGGCCCCCAGGTGACAAGACCCCTGCCTGCACAGACTCCGGACATCAAAGAGGGGTCGACCTATAACAAGGGGTGCTCTGAGACTGTCCGGCAGATTCGACGCTGGAACAACGAGAGCCTGCCGACGTGGTCGCGGCTCCCTGAAGATCGTAAAACCTCCGAACTTGTACCTGAGCCCTGCTGAGTGACTCGCGGCTCCCTGAAGATCGTAAGACCTCCGAACTTGTACCTGAGCCCTGCTGAGTGACTCGCGGCTCCCTGAAGATCGTAAGACCTCCGACCCTGTACCTGAGCCCTGCTGAGTGACTCGCGGCTCCTTGAAGATCGTAAGACCTCCGAACCTGTACCTGAGCCCGCTGAGTGACTCGCGGCTCCCCCAGACTCTCACGGTCCCGCCGGACCCCGACTCCGACCATGTATCCCCCAGCTTGAGGATTGTGAGCTGTGCGCCGGATACGTCCCCGCTTGGAACCGTTACCAGAGACTGTCCCGCTACCCCCTACCTTTCCGAGACTCTTGAGCCCGTGCTCACCTTGTACATATTTGCCGTGATACCTAGTTGATAAAGCTTGTTTTCTGAGAATACCCAGTGTGGTCACTCTGTGTCGTGTGGTGCCAGAAGTACGATCCTAGTTGCGAGATTCCTCCCCCTGGGGAATCTCCCGCCAGTGCCCGGCTACGATACTTCGAGGGTGGGTCTCAGGGTAGTCAGGACCCCTTCCGGGCTCCTCTGAGGTCGCCGTCTAACAGTGGACATCCAGCGGCAACTGCAGGTTGGTCAGGCTGCGATCCTTAATGTCCTCCATGCCCACGGCAAAACCCTCACCAACATCGAGGCTTTCTTGGAGGGCATTCATTCATCGCAGGCTGACCAACGCAACTTGCTGAGGTCCATAGACTCCACACTGACTGCAGCAGTGGGTCTCCTGCAGCTCAACCTCCCCCCACCTACCCCTGCCCCATCCACACTTCCCACTCCCATGCCTGTCCCACGTACACCTAGACGTCAGCATGCACCCACATCAACGGACACGGGCACCACACCAGCAGGGAAGGTCCACCGCACTCCTCCTGACACGCACACACAGGGTGAGGTAGGCACACCCACTGGGTCGGGGGGCAAACGTGTGACACGCAGCCATAGTGGGAGTCCACATTCCACCCAGTCCACTCCCTCCAAATCCCCTCCCCTCAGCTCTCCTGGCCACATCTCCCCCAAGGACTCCTTCATGGCCGCTCTGTCCCTGAGCCCCACAGTTACACCACCACGCAAGCGGTCAAGGAGGTCCCCGGTCAGGGTGGTTGAGTCTCCCCCCCTGTCTCCACCCTCCCCCGGTGGCGCTGCGACCCATCCCTCTGACCCCCCCCCCCTCCTTGGGGCCTGAGGTCCCTTCGGGTGCAGGGGACTCCCTGGAGGACCTTGCAAAGGTGTGTAGTGCCATCCTGGCCTCCGCCTTTGGCACTGACCCACCCCCTGTGGTGGAGTCCTCCATCCCTGCACCCACAACGCCGCCCCTTTGCCCTGATGTCCCTGCGGTGCCTGTTGCTTCCCCCCCCTGATGCCCTCACCAGTGTGGAAGACGATGCCATTTGACTGTGCAGGCAAGGTAGGGGACACGCATCCCACTGTGTCCCCCATCCAGCTGAGAATCATTGACTGCCCTATGGGCTTTGTGAAGATTGAACTGCCTGCGATCCACGGACATTGTGCTCATGCTGAATAAAGCTTAATTTTGTTTTCATTATCACACTACTGCTATGCTGGTATTGGTGTTGGTGGGGCTGCTACATGGTTTTGGGTGGTGTGTAAGGGTTTGGGTGTGTGGGATATGTAGTAGTGTACTGCTCATTGGTGGGACCCTGGGATCTGTGTGCCATCACAAGGTGTTGGCTAACTTTCTTTGTTCATGTAAGCAGTTACTGCATGGTGCACTTGTCCCAGGGTGTATTCCTTCCTCTGTGTACCCAGCTTTCTTCCCTGCAGGGTGTTCCCAATGTTTAGCGCAGAGCTGTGTCTACATGAGCTGTGTGTGTGACGGAGCCCTTCTACTTTGGCCATGCATGCAGGGCCATGTCTCCACCTGCAACAATCGTGGCATCCTTGGTGATCACTGTACTTGTATGTGGAGTCTGTTGACATGAGTTCATGGGGACATGTTCCCTTGTAGCCAGTATGCATGTGGATAATTCTGGCCTCACACACATGTGTTACACCCCTCCTGTCTCAGGGCACTGCTGGGAGTGATAGGCACCCACCCCTCCTGTCTCAGGGCACTGCTGGGAGGACTCTGCACACACCCCTCCTGGCTCAGGGCACTGCTGGGAGTGATAGGCACCCACCCCTCCTGTCTCAGGGCACTGCTGTTAGTGATAGGCACCCACCCCTCCTGTCTCAGGGCACTGCTGGGAGGACTCTGCACACACCCCTCCTGTCTCAGGGCACTGCTGGGAGGACTCCACACCCACCCCTCCTGTCTCAGGGCACTGCTGGGAGGACTCCACACCCACCCCTCCTGTCTCAGGGCACTGCTGGGAGTGATAGGCACCCACCCCTCCTGTCTCAGGGCACTGCTGGGAGGACTCTGCACACACCCCTCCTGTCTCAGGGCACTGCTGGGAGGACTCCACACCCACCCCTCCTGTCTCAGGGCACTGCTGGGAGGACTCCACACCCACCCCTCCTGGCTCAGGGCACTGCTGGGAGTGATAGGCACCCACCCCTCCTGTCTCAGGGCACTGCTGTTAGTGATAGGCACCCACCCCTCCTGTCTCAGGGCACTGCTGGGAGGACTCTGCACACACCCCTCCTGTCTCAGGGCACTGCTGGGAGGACTCCACACCCACCCCTCCTGTCTCAGGGCACTGCTGGGAGGACTCCACACCCACCCCTCCTGTCTCAGGGCACTGCTGGGAGTGATAGGCACCCACCCCTCCTGTCTCAGGGCACTGCTGTTAGTGATAGGCACCCACCCCTCCTGTCTCAGGGCACTGCTGTTAGTGATAGGCACCCACCCCTCCTGCCTCGGGGCACTGCTGGGAGGACTCTGCACACACCCCTCCTGTCTCAGGGCACTGCTGGGAGGACTCCACACCCACCCCTCCTTTCTCAGGGCACTGCTGGGAGGACTCCACACCCACCCCTCCTGTCTCAGGGCACTGCTGGGAGTGATAGGCACCCACCCCTCCTGTCTCAGGGCACTGCTGTTAGTGATAAGCACCCACCCCTCCTGTCTCAGGGCACTGCTGGGAGGACTCCACACCCACCCCTCCTGTCTCAGGGCACTGCTGGGAGTGATAGGCACCCACCCCTCCTGTCTCAGGGCACTGCTGTTAGTGATAGGCACCCAGCCCTCCTGTCTCAGGGCACTGCTGGGAGGACTCCACACCCACCCCTCCTGTCTCAGGGCACTGCTGGGTGGACTCTGCACACACACCTCCGATTTCAGGATATGTACGCTTGGAACATACACGGTGGGGGTACGCTCAATGCATTCGAGGTGAGGGTACGAGTCTACTTACACTGGTGTGGTGGGGGTACGCTCCATGCATACGCGGGTGAGGGTACGGGTCGTACTTACACTGTTGGGGTGTGGGGTACGCTCCTTGCATACGCGGGTGAGGGTACGGGTCCTACTTACACTGTTGGGCTGGGGGGTACGCTCCTTGCATACGCGGGTGGGGGTACGGGTCGTACTTACACTGTTGGGGTGGGGGTACGGTCCGTGAGTCTGCGGGTGGGGGTAGGAGTCGTACTTACACTGGTGGGGGTGGGGGTACGGTCCGTACGTCCGCGGGTGAGGGTTCGAGTCGTGCTTACACTGTTGGCATGGAGGGTACGCTCCATGCATACGCGGGTGAGGGTTCGAGTCGTACTTACACTGTTGGCATGGGGGGTACGCTCCATGCATACGCGGGTGGGGGTACGGGTCGTACTTACACTGTTGGGCTGGGGGGTACGCTCCATGCATACGCGGGTGGGGGTACGGGTCGTACTTACACTGTTGGGCTGGGGGGTACGCTCCATGCATACGCGGGTGGGGGTACGGGTCGTACTTACACTGTTGGGCTGGGGGGTACGCTCCTTGCATACGCGGGTGAGGGTACGGGTCGTACTTACACTGTTGGGCTGGGGGGTACGCTCCATGCATACGCGGGTGGGGGTACGGGTCGTACTTACACTGTTGGGGTGGGGGGTACGCTCCTTGCATACGCGGGGGAGGGTACGGGTCGTACTTACACTGTTGGGCTGGGGGCTACGCTCCATGCATACGCGGGTGGGGGTACGGGTCGTACTTACACTGTTGGGGTGGGGGTACGGTCCGTGAGTCCGCGGGTGGGGGTAGGAGTCGTACTTACACTGGTGGGGGTGGGGGTACGGTCCGTACGTCCGCGGGTGAGGGTTCGAGTCGTACTTACACTGTTGGCATGGAGGGTACGCTCCATGCATACGCGGGTGAGGGTTCGAGTCGTACTTACACTGTTGGCATGGGGGGTACGCTCCATGCATACGCGGGTGGGGGTACGGGTTGTACTTACACTGTTGGGCTGGGGGGTACGCTCCATGCATACACGGGTGGGGGTACGGGTCGTACTTACACTGTTGGGGTGGGGGGTACGCTCCTTGCATACGCGGGTGAGGGTACGGGTCGTACTTACACTGTTGGGGTGGGGGGTACGCTCCATGCATACGCGGGTGAGGGTACGGGTCGTACTTACACTGTTGGGGTGGGGGTAGGCTCCATGCATACGCGGGTGGGGGTACGGGTCGTACTTTCACTGTTGGGGTGGGGGGTGCGCTCCTTGCATACGGGGTGGGGGTAGGGTCCGTACATATCCGTCCCCACGCTATGTGATGCTTGTGCGGCCGGTACCCAGGCCTTTGCCACGTGGGTGCGATCCGTCCCGCCATTGTTGGGGTGACGTGTGTGGGCGTGGTCCGACTCGTACCCACGCTCTTCAGGCGTGGGTACGGGACGTACCTGTCTGGTTGTGTTGCCGGTTCGCGTGGTGACGGACTTCCGTTGTGGCGGTCGCTGGCTTATCAGGACACGCCCTCACCCCCTCGTGGTGACCAGGGCATGGGAGTCAGGTATGTCCAGGCCATGTGTGGTATGTGACTTATGTGGTTGTTTTGTGGCCTGCCCTGGTCCTGCCACCCCCACCCCACCCCACTTTCCCCCCTCCCTTAGTTATTCTGACCTTCTGCGGCGTCTGCGTCGTAACCTGTAGAGGAGGTGGACTGCTATGAGGGCAGGGATGACTCGTAGGTTCGGGTCCATGTCTGTCCGTCGCGTACTGGTACTCCTTGATCGCGTCGTCCTGTCGCGTACGGGTCCTCCTTGATCGCATCGTCCTGTCGCGTACGGGTCCTCCTTGGTCGCGTGGTCCTGTGTGTCCGTCGCGTACTGGTCCTCCTTGTTCGCGTCGTCGTCTGTCCGTCGCGTACTGGTGGTCCTTGTTCGCGTCGTCCTGATTTCCCGGCAGTTTTTGGCTGCCGCAAAATATTCACCGTGCGGGATGACGTCGGTGCGAATCGTGATTCCTGGGTCGTGAATGGCTGGCTGCGAGCGTCCCGACGTCAGGTCGGCGCTTTTCCGGATCGCATTGGTAGGTTTTTTTTGGTCGGTCGGGCTTTTTTACGATTCGTACGGTACTGGTGTACCCGTGCGAATCGTAATTCCTTGTTTGTAAAAATTGACGACCGGGTACGCGTCGGACGGAGATTATGCTCCGTCCGACGGTTCGTACCCGGTTTTTGCCGGATCGTGATCGGCACCATAATATTTTAATTTTTACAACATAACATAATTTTAGCATTATATACATTATTTAGTTTGCCTTTTTTGCTGTTCTCAGAATATATTGAATTTCACTATTAATAGTAATTTCAATGTTACTCATCACATAACAGCGGGCAAAATAAACAATCAATTAGATCGTTTAAAAAAAAACTAATCTGTGTCAAAAATAATTTCAACATAGTCAAGTATCTCTGCACACTGAGTAAAAAAAACATCCTCAATAACATTGCATATACTACAAATATCAAATACATAAAATGCTTTGTGGTAAGAGAATTTTGTCACTCTAATATGAAAGAACAGAAACAATAATTTAATCAGCTATTCTTCTTAACTTGCATGTACTCTAAATGATGTTCTTTAAGATATTTGGTGTCAGAATATCTCTGAAAAACTGCTTAATTCATATCAATATCTTTCCTCTAGGCCAAATGATATTCCTGAAATCGTTTATACTGAAATTGTCCAAAATAATCTCATTAATAAATAATAATTTATTCCCAAAAGGCCGAATTATTGTATTAAAACTTTGGCTTTAAAAATATTAGGTATGAATTTGGTAATTCCTTAGGCAAACGATATCTAAAAACCAATTGAGTATCATTACAATATGTCCATCCTTTATTGCATTTTAAATAGACTATGTAATGTCCGGATGTTGTAGAAGGTCCATCGTGGAAAATAATTGCTACTGCTACAAAAGTTTGTCCTGATATTGATAGTTGACTTGCTACAAAATGTTTAATTAAAGTTTCCAATTTTCTTCCATCAGCTGTACAACGTTGTATCATTAAAATTATATATTGTCCAAATCTTTCTATAAATAATGTTGATAACATTTCTGATTTGCATTGGCTACACTCCATGTTTTGATTTGCTGCCTTAACTAATTTGTTGAAAGACACTGTTTTACAGTCTGGTATTGTCAAATATATGAATCTTTCAGTGTCTATGTTAGTGGTACAAGTAAATCTACAATTTTCACATTGATGTTCCCATTTATAACGAAGTCCAAATAGATTTTCAATTTTTATTCCTTCATCTTCCAATACTGCAAGCATATACATTAGAAATTCCTGAGCATCTTGTTGCACATTCTGTGTGAATTGCGTAGAACCACAACATATATCCAGAAGGTTCCGAATATCAGAAACACTTTGGATTTTACTTTCATCAGTTTTCCATTTTTCAAAAATAGAATGCAACAAAGAACAAAACCTTTTTTCTCGATGCTCCATAATTTGCTGTTGCAGATGTTCTAGAAAAAATACAAAATTTACCACTACATTAGCATAGCAGTTGATACCTGAACTATTTTCTAACTGATATCCGACAATCTCTTCAATAGTGTCCTTTTTCTTTTTGCTTGGAATCTCAACATTATCTTGATTTTTTTTCTTTTCTTTAACTTCAGTACAGATATTCTCATATCTCCGTTTTCAACCTACTACACGCTTTTCATATACAGGATATTCACCTAAATTGGGAGCATACATTCTTCTTAACCGATTATACTCTCTTACACAATTTGCATCTGCACTAATCTTCCTCTCATCAAAATCAATCAAATCCAATCCAGATAAAGTTCTGACTCGAGACAAAGCAACATATGCCATACCCTCTTTAAATACCGTACTTCCAATGTTTACCAAAGCACTGTCTACACTTAAACCTTGAGATTTATGAATAGTCCCCGCATATGCCAAAGAAAGAGGAAACTGTTTTCTACAAACATACAAATCTTTAACAAGCAAAAGACGAGCAGAACAACGAGCAATTTGTTTTACTTCGTCAATCTGATCAAATTTGATTTTCAAACATTCAATTCCATCTCTTTTTTGATAATTAACAAAATCAACAACTTTTCCCATTGCTCCATTTACTAAACCTTTTTCTACATTCAAATTAACCCGTAAAATTACCTGACAGTTTACACATATATATAAATTCTTTTCTAAACCAGCAGTTTTAGATATAGATTTTTCCAAAGAATCCAATTTTGTTTTTAATTTTTCCATCAAAATAATAGTAATTCCTTCATGCTCTATTTTATCAGTGGCTTCCATTTTTATTATTTGTTCATTTTCAAGCTTTAAAAGTTCTTCATTGAATGTAGAACACTCTCGCAATGTTGGCATTAGGAAGATTAGAGATTTATTTTCTGCAATTTTTTTGTATATTTTTTCAGGAACTATATTTTCATTTGGAAACAAGTTTGTAAGTAGCCGACTTTGCAAAGCTTGTTTGCCATGTTCTGTCAATACTCCAATTCTTATATCTTGAAGAATGGTTCCATAATCTATATCATTTGCCTGTCGCATATTTTTAGTAAGTTCTTTGTATTCAAAATATGACCAAATGTTAACGTTTTCAACACTTCTCAAAGACTTTCTGGTGTCTTCATGCAGAAGTTTTTTAAATACTGGTTGTCCTTTTACAGGAGTAAGTTGCAGTATATCACCAAAAACTATCACATGTTTTCCTCCAAATAACACATCGTCTTCTGTTTTAAAAATTTGCTGCATTATTAAATGCACAAAGGCAAGCATTAAGTCTGAGACCATGCTCACCTCATCAATAATCAGAAGTTTCATTTTCTTTAGCACTCTTGAAACTTTATAACAAGCTTCTCCAGATAGCTTGTGATATTCCAATTTATTTTCATGCTCTACAGGTAGCATTAGTAAACGATGTAATGTAATTCCTTTAATGTTGTGTGCTGCCAATCCAGTTGGAGCAGTTAAAACACAAGACAAATCTGAGTCAGTTGTTTTCTGGAGATAACTGGTCAAAACTTTAATTAAGAAACTTTTTCCTGTACCAGCTTGACCACTGACATACATTCAGATAGGTTGAAATGATTTGCATGTGCATTCCTTCTTTTCATGAAGAAAACCATGGTCGATCTGTTGTTTCACTTGCTGATATATTTCTTTCTGTTCAATGTTTAGTTGTTCTTCCAAAATCCCTAAGTCCATCATATCTTCTTGAGCTTGATGCATTGCTGTTTCCACTTCACTCATGGCGATGGCTGCTTCAATTTCAAGAATTGGTTGTCCTAGTGGATCCTGACTCAGTTGTGCAGAACTTTGACTATCTTGAGAACTGTCTCTAGCAATCTCAGCTGCAATAGTAGCTTCTTGATCTATTTCTTCATTCAACATTTTGAGATAACTTGCAAAAACTGTGCATTCAATGCTATCTTTACATGCATTGAAAGAATCTTCATAGCACTGAAAATCTCCAAGTAATTCCAGTTCTGTATGCCAAGGCTTGAAGAGTTGCAAAAGTGGTAAATAGTAAAATTCTCTTTTATCAGGAGTATAAAAACTCAGTTTCCTATGATTAATCAGATTTCCTTCACTATGTTTCACCAAACATCCTTCTAAACCAATCACTGCATATTTTTCTTCATTTATGTTCTCTGTAGTATTTCTCTTAAAACTATAATATTGCAGCACTTCATAGAGACATATGTTTTCAAGATGAGGACTTCTATTTGGATAGTATGTATCCAACATGTTTGTTTTAACAATATCTGTGCTTTCCGGTTCATTTAATGCTAAATATTCAATTTCTTGTATAGTTTTAAGAGCTCGATTTCGAGTTGCAGCAAGACCTAGACTAACCCAAATAATTCCTCTTGGCTTTGAATATAAACTTGCAGAGGACAACCGATCCGAACATTCGTAGGATCCAATTTCTCGATGTGACAGCATCTTCAAACTAAAGCTGTACAATTTCTTCCTAAGATTCTACTCGTTGGAAATTTCTTCCTACGTTTCTTTCAACTCCGTCTTTTCTGATTTTGTTATGTATGATGTTGCATACCAAAGAACAGCAATGGAATTATCCGCAACATACTGGATATCCATATTAGCATTCCACATTGAGAGAATAACTGGATTATAATCATTAATATACTTTGATTCTTCACTTCTTTTCAAATTGTAAGTACTTTTGGGAGATTTTCTAATGATGGTAGGTCTCACTGCTGACATGAAACTGTTCACTCTTCCTTTGGATATTACTGGACGTGGAAATCTAAAGCGACATTTGCTATAAAACTTTTCCTTTGACTTGTATTTCCGTCAACAGTAATTGCCACATCAATGACTTTGAAACCGTAACACTTGTTGCCTTAAGGTGTTTTGTTCTTTTGTATTTGGTATAGCACATGTAACATAATCTTCAATGAAAGATAAAACAGTCTCATCCGAGTCAGTTCCAAATTTGGGTGCATCCTTGATCCATAAAAACATATGTATATGAGGAGCACCTCTAGTTTGATACTCCTTCCTCCAAAAGAAATCAATAACTTCTCCAAGAGAAGGATTATTTTATTTGCAGATGAAAGACATCATAGCTTCAAATCTATGATTGAAATATCTGCATACATTTACAGGATCCAAAGAACACAATTCTCCAGGAGTCTTGAATTCAATGTTTTTAATATTTGAATTTGCTTCTCAAAAAAATTCAAGTAAATCATCCCATGCATATTCAGCACATCTTAGAGTAACAAACCACGTAGGAGTTCCTAAATTCCTTAGCATGCACTTAAGTTCTCCATGACGACGATACCAATACTCATTAGTACCACGATGACATGCCATCAAATTAATCAGTTGAGATTCTAAATGATCATCTCTCTGATGTACTTTATCCATAAATTCCTTTGCAGAAACATTTCGAAGATGTACTCCTGTTTTTTTTTTTTTTAAACATTTTTATTGACATTTTGAATAATATAAACATGAATCACAATGAGACATATTTGTATAATACATATCCGCTGTCGAACAACACTATATAGGATGCGATTAGTGTACTTTAACATCATGAAGTTTTCAAAACTCATCTGCTTGTGGGAAGTTGACATACATTATGTCATTACCCCGGATTTTGTTCTAGTCCAATTATTCACTGGTTTCAGACAAGGAATCTTCAATTGGGGGTTCACATATATTTCCTCGGGAGTTGTTCCATCCCCCCATATCCATGTCTATTTTTTGGGGCACCCTCTGTGAACATATACTGATTTCTCCACTATCATTACATTATCCATGTCTTTACACCATTGGTGAAGGGCGGGGGTCTGTCAGGATCCCCAGTGTCGTGCTATGTTGCGCTTTGCCAGCATCATGCCTAGTGCAACCCAGTCCTGTGCTGTGTGGTTGAGATCTGTTGGCTCCCATATATTAAGGAGGCATCTTTTTGGTTCTGGGAGAAGCGAAACCTTCGTGATCTGTGAAAGTGTGCGCATAACCGCCCGCCAATAACTTGCTATCTCCGAGCAAAGCCAGAGGGTATGGAGAAAGGTGCATTCCTCCCCACACTGTCGAAGGCAGAGCGGTGTGTCCGTCTGGTTAATTTTGTGTGGAAGCGTCCGAGTGTAGTAGGTGTGGTGTAATATTTTCAACTGCACCAATTTAAGTTTGGACGGTATTGCCACCTCCTTAGGGGACGCAAGCGCTTCATACCATTCTGTGTCATCCAATTCGCCTACTCCCAATTCCCATTTGGTTTTAAGGGCTGCAGTAGGGTCTGGTTGGTTATTTAATATTTTCCGATAAGTGTGGGATATGGCTTTTTTGTGGAGGTGATCTGTAAGGAGTCTATCCTCCAGTGGTGAATGCTCAGCAAGCTGCGACCCCAGTGGAATCAGTGCCATTAGTGAGTGTCTGATTTGCATCTATCGAAACATTTCTGTTTTTGCTAGGCCATACGAGACCTGTAATTGGGCAAATGTAATCACTTCTCCTTTCTTCCACAGATCTCCAACCCTCGATATTTCTATCAGGTCCCATTGTCGAAACCCTTTGGTGTTGCGCAGGGTGCCTAATTTTTTTGTGTCCCATAACGGCATGGCCTGTGTTATCACTCCCTCCCATCCGAGTGCTCATTGCGCCTCAACCCAAATTCGGATAGTGTGTCCTGTTGGACCTGTGTGGTCCATCCTCCTACTCTTATTCTGTAATGCGTCCATAGTTGCCACTGGTCCCAGGAGATGTCTGTCCATGCGAAATGCAAGATCAGTTTGGGGGACGTGGAGGCATTGATTTAAGATTATAAACTGTGAGGCCCAATAGTATAGTTTGATGTTAGGGAGGGCGATGCCTCCGTCATACCAGTTTCGTGTCAGTTTATGCATTGCTATACGTGGCGTTTTCCCATCCCATAGGAGACTAGTCACTTCCGCATTTATTGCTGTGAAATATGTCGGAGTAACCGGAAACAGAGTGTTTTGCAGTGCATAAAGGAACCTGGGGAGCGCCATCATTTTGAAGAGGGCTTCTTTCCCCAGAAGTGTTAGAGGTAACATACACCAATACTTGACGTCACGACAAAAGCGTTTTAGGGGCTGCGTGAGATTTTCAGCAATAAATCGCGTTTTGTTGTGTGTAATGTATATCCCGAGATATTTAAAGCCATTATCTGCTATCTGTAGTTTACATCCCCTTGGAAGCCGCGGTGGGGAGCTGTGTAGCACATAGAGGAGTGACTTTGACCAGGTTATAGTATATCCAGAGACTCATCCATACGATGTACAGATATCCAGCAGACAATTAATCAAACTCGCCGGGGACGCCAGGTACAATAGTATGTAGTCCGCATATAACGAGATGCGGTCCTCCCATCCCATGGCCAATTTTAACCCTCTGATAACAGGGTCTTGACGTATCCAAGCAGCCAATGGCTCCAGCACCAGCCTAAAGAGGAGCGGCAACAAAGGGCAGCCCTGTCGCGTCCCCCTACCCAATGGGAAGTCTGATGATATATGGCCATTTACTACAACCTGCGCCAATGGCTGTGTATATAGCAGCTGAACCCATGCGCAGAACCTGGGACCGAATCCCATGTGTCGGAGGACCGCAAAGGTCGAACGCCATTCGTGCATCCTGTGAGAGAATAACCGCGTCTTCCTCTATAGTAGATCGGCGTGCCATAATACCATGCAGTCGTCTCAAATTAAGGGCAGTGTTCCGGTTCGGGATCAATCCAGACTGATCCGGGTGAATCACTGTGGCTAAGTGCAGCTGTAATCTCATGGCTAGTGTCTTTGCCAGTATTTTCACTTCAGCGTTAATTAAGGAAATCGGCCTATATGACATACAGTCATGTGGCGGTTTGCCAGGTTTATGTATCGCCACTATGGTAGCCAGGCGTTGATCTCTGGGCAGGATTCCCTTCTCTAAACTTTCTGTGTACATATTCAATAAGTGTTGTACGATGTGAGGTGCCGCTTTCTTATAGAACTCTACCGGAATTCCATTTGGCCCTAGGCCCTTTCCTGTGTGCAGTGCGCCTATTGCCAGCGCTAGTTCTTCTGGCGTTAGTTCTGTTTCTAAAGCCGCAGCTGCTTCAGGAGTCAATGTGGGCATGGTTATATCTTTGAGAAAGTCCAAATTCTCAATTATCGTGGTTGTTGCCGACGGGGTGTATATTTTCTCGTAGTGCTTCGCTAGTGCCTCCGTTATTTGTTGGGGCTCTGACGTTAACCTCCCATCTCCTAACTGGATCTGTGCCACCCAATTGGTAGCCCGTTCTTTCTTAGCAAGCCATGCTAAGAGCTTGCCCGCTTTGTCTCCCTGCTCATAGATAGTGTGATGCGTTTTGGTGAGCCTAGCTTTCGCCTCTTCCCAGACGTAGGTCTTATACTCCTGTTGTGCCAATTGTACCCTATGTGTCGTGTCTTCCCTGTGTGGAGTGCATGTTCCGCCTCCGCTAGGCACACTTCCTGCTCTAAACTGTCAATTTGGTGTTTCTGATTCTGTTTATGTCCTGCCACTAGGGAAATTGCTTGTCCTCGAAGTACTGTTTTGTAGGCCTCCCACAGTGTTGTCTGGGATGTGACCGTGTATTGGTTTTTTCTAAAGTATTTTTTTGTCATTTTAAGGACGGATTTTAAGGTATCCAGGGTGGAGCGGGAATACCCTGCGCCTCCTCAAGGTGGAGGTTGCATATGTGATAATCTGGAGAGACTATTATGTACCCCGGAATGGAATGTGTATTGTTGTTCTGTCGGGTGTCTGATCCTCCATACGTCTATCAGTCCGAGCGCCTCGATAAATTCCACCAGTTTCAGATTTGTGTTACTGGGATCTCTAGGGGGCTTCCTGTCTATGGAGGTGTCCATGGTTGTATTAAATCACCCCCTATTACTAGTTCGCCTTGAGGGAGTGCAAGTAGGAACTTCCCTAAGGCTGGGAAAGTCGTCTGATGTAGTGTTGAAGGGATGTAAACTGTCACCAGGTTATAAATGTTACCGTCCCATTGACATGTTATGGCAGCAAGTCATCCTTGGTCATCTTTCCGGGACCCGGTTATTATCAATGGGAAACGTTTATTTACTAGGATCCCCACCCCTCTCGATCCAAAAGTAAAATCCGAATGTACTATCATCTTAAATCCCATTCTATCTAAAGCTTTGCAAGCAGACCCCGTTAAATGTGATTCTTGGAGAAGCGCTACAGCAGGACCCTTACGTTTGATATATTGTAGGACCAAACCCCGTTTTATTTTATCTCCCAGGCCATTCACATTCCATGACAGTACTTTAAATGGAAGGTCAGCTGGCTGTGAGACCTGCTGCTGGGGGTCGGAGTCACCAATTACAGTGTCTGAGTGTGTCCTATCTGTCATCAACCTTGATGAAACATCTAGTCTTCCAACCATGCCCCACTGTGCCAATGTCAGCTACAATCCCTGATTCTGCATCATGTGTCAACATTGAACTTGAAACTTTGAAAATCCCCTTAATCTGTACCCATCCCCCCCACACTCCTCCCTGCACAGTGGATTTAAAACTACCCGCCACCCCAACTCAGCAGAGTGCTTTATCCCCATAACTTTGTACTTGCGTAAGGGGGAAGAGTCACTTCCGCGCTGTCAGTCCAGTCCCCAAAGAGTTTGTATTTTGTGTGCGTTCACACTGTATTTTTAAAGTATTAAGGCTTGGCCATCTGGTACTGATTGAAACATTGGTCAGGGTCTGCAGTGAGAGTCTGCCAGTGTAAAGGCTCCAAAATCGTCAAATCAGTCTGAATTCCCATTGGCATTTTTCTTATGTCCCCACCGCTGCTTCTAGTTCTGGTCTATTTTGCGGCGCTGGAGTCCTGGCTTGTTGCTTTTGTCGGAATGCCTGTCTCCTGGTGCTTCCCGTTGGTCGCCAGCCCTCCAGCCATTCCGAGGCTTCCTCAGGTGTCTCAAAAAACCACGTTTTTCCCTCCGCTTCCACTCTCAATTTTGCTGGATAGATCATTGCATACTTAAGTTCACGGTTACGGAGTTCTCATTTTACTTCCATGAAGTTACGGCGCTGTTTTGTCACTGCTGCAGTGTAGTCCGGGTATAGGGTTACATTGTTGTAGTCTATTTGTATTGGAGGAGCTATGCGAGCTGTCTGGAGAATAGTATCCCGGTCGCGGAAGTTGAAGATGCGCGGCAAGATCGGTCTTGGAGGGACTCCAGGCCAGGGCCTTCCTCCCGGCACCCTGTGTGCTCTCTCCACCGAAAAGAAGCTGGATAGGCCACGTGGTTAGCTGGTTTTTAATAAGGTCTTCGACAAACAGGTCCAGGGTCGGCCCTTTCACGCTCTCCGGTACACCCACGAGGCGTACATTATTCCGTCTGGATCTACCTTCCTGATCGTCCAGCTTCTCTACTTGTTGCTTCTGCGTCTGCTCCAATGCCAGTATTCTCTTTTGCAGTGCCGCCGTGTCCGTGGAGAGAGCCGCCGTGGTGGTTTCTACCTCCGTCATTCGTGTGCTTATTTTGGAGATGTCTGCCTGCAGTAGAGAAATATCCGTCGAGTTCCTATGGATGCCTGCATCTGAGTAAGCGCGGCCATCACGTCTTGAAGGGTAATCTCTTTCGGATTGTCAGGCAGCGTACCTGTGCCGCCGTCTGCAGGGGGAGACAGTGTGTCCGCCTTCTCTCTTTGGTATGCATACTTGTCGAGCTTAATATTGGGCACTGTACGCAGTCCCCTACCTCCCATGGCAGTCGAGACAGAAGGTGGTGCAACCAGGTACCAGGGGGGAATGAAAGACAATGGGGGTACCAGTAATCGCCGCTGCCTGCCACGGAAGTGTCGTCCACGTGCGGCCACGTGCGGCCTTTCGGTTTTCCTGGACCCTGTTTGTGGGTCTTGCACACCAATTCAATCGCTCATTAGTCTGATGGGGCCAGTAGGGAATTCGATCTTTGGTTGCTTCGTGTCCCAGATGACTCCCCGTTAAGTGTACTGTTGGGCCTCACTCACACCTCCTGCACTGTGCTCAAAGCAAGTGGATCCGTCACTGTCTCAGTCTCTCTCCCAGTTTTTTCACACACGCTGGGCCTCCGCGACTCCACTTCGGCAAATTTCTCTCCCGTCTGTCGCCCAGGATCCGGGTCGCCAGTGATCATTACACCAGTATTATCGGGCCACGGCACATAATTTGGGTGTGATCGCACATCGGATACATGCCAGGATTCATTGAGGATAGTTCTTCGGGCGCGGAGTCGTCCTAGGATGCGGCCATCTTCGTTGGCTGCTAGCCACACCCCCACTCCTGTTTTTAATATATTGTTGACTGCATATGAAAGTTTGTCATATCGTCCACCTTTTCCAGTTGGGAACAGCTGCGGAAAACAACAAGCTTCCAAACTTTTTCCCCAAACACTCATGGGAGTCCCCTTTGCTTTTTTCATTTGGAACACTTCAATAGTATTACCCATCACTTCTTTCGAATGTAAAGGATGTACACTATAATGTTCATAAATTTCTTCAGTGTTGGACATGTCCACTTTCTCAATTTGGCCACTTGGCATTTTGCTATCATTTCCTAAAAGTATTTCTTCTTCTTCCACATACACATTTTTGTAGTAATCATTGTTTTGTATCAGATACAATGTTGCCTTTTGCACTTATCTAACATCTACTAATTCCTGCCAGATTTTCCTACTCTTAGTAGGAAAACCATTAACTAGAATAATTAGTGGTCCACTTTCTTCTTTCTCCACACCAATAGTTTCAATATTTTTCTTGAAATCTAGAGGTAAATATACAACTCTTCCTTTTAATCCTCACTGTAAATCTGTGGGTGGCAATTTACCTGTTTTAGGCTCCATACGAACAATAGCCTGAAACGGGTGCACAGATTGAATCAGAATAGACTCATACGTGTTTAATTCTATCAGTTCTGGAGGAATAGCTACCAACTCCAGATCATTATGGACAGCTCTTCCTGGCATTTTATTATCCTCTAATTTGTTATAACAATATTTACAAATACGTTGATTAGTACCCAAATCAAAGCAATCCTCTACCAACAAATAAGTTGAAAATTCCTTCCACTTATCATTATTTTCTTTTTCACTTTTTAAATACAGATCAACAGTCCTAGTCTGATTCTTATAGTGAGTTCGTCGAAAACAAATACAAGTATAATTTGTCCTTTCACACGAAATTACCTTAAACTTTGTAATATCTTCTTCAAATTTCTCTGTACTAATATTTTCCACGTTTTCTTCAATGCCTACTTCTATCGATGTCTCACTTTGTCTACTCTCTTCTTGAAGACCAAAGTAATGAAAATGCAAAAAGTTCCTCTATTTGCCGCATTGCAAAGATTTTTTTAATGTTAGCGCTTTGAAAATGAGTTCTCGCGTGCGTGATCTACTTACCGGGATCCCTGCGTTCGCCGACGAGTTTTCCAATCCATTCGCGTGCGCCACGAGATGTTGATAGCCGGTCGCGCTATCCCGTGAGAGTTCGCGATCGCGATCACGTCATTCTCCTCGCCATCAGACACCGCGAGAGTCTGCGATCGTGAACACGTAATTTTCCAGCGCGAGAGAGAGCGTGAGGTCACAAACACGTCAATCTCTACCGCGACAAAGACCATGAGATCGCGAACACGTCATTTTGGATGCGCCATCGACATCCGGCAGAAGTGTGGTGAAGGTCGCGATCGCGAACACGCCAAATTTTCGATTTGGAGAAGAATATTAACTCTAGCTGCATAAAACCTTCTCTAAATGATCATTTGGATGGAAAAAAACTCCTCTGATTGACATTTGGCTGTCCTTTTTTGTGCAAGGAGTCCTTTTTTAAAAAAAAAACTTTTTGGGGGGGGGGAGAGGGAGGAAGTGCCACAGAGTCTCCAACTTCCTGTTCCTGTCCATCAGGCTCCTCCCAGTGCTTTGTCCCTCTCCTGTTCATTCTGTCTTTGGATTTCAGCTGGAAGGATCACTCTTTGTGTCTGCTTCATCATTATCATTGGATTTGAGGAATTTTCAATTGGATATTTTACAAGAAAGTTGGTGTTGTGTCTGTTTAATTGGGGGCATTGCAGTTGTTGCAACTACAATTTTGGTACTTATCATTCTTTTTTTTTAATTGTTGGGGGTAGCCAGTAGGCCCAGAGCTAGTCATGGGTGGGTGCATGATGAAGCAACTGTTCCTTTGGTTTGTGCTGAATGTTTTTCAAACATCATTTAGGGCATGGATGGCATTGGATTGAGTTGGAAAATGTGTTTTTGGGGGGGATTTCTGTTTTTGGGGGTGTGTTAAAGAAATGCCTTTGTTGTGTGTGCCTGGTGTGTTGGTGTGCACCCTTGTTTTACCCTCTGGATTTTCGTTTTTGCATTTTATTGCATTAAAAATGCACCGCAGTGCGGTTTAGCATGCATCTTTTGCCTGGCTTCTTTATAGGCCTTTTGGCAGTTCATTGTTTGCCAGGCCTCCAGCTTGTTGCTTGCGATTTGTGAGTGTCCATGTGGCTGTGGGCCTTTTCTGGTGGGAGTTATTAGTGTGCTGCTTTTGCCATATATAGGCCTGCATGGTATTCCTTTGTGGCCTAGGCTTCTTGTTGTGGGCCTGGCCTTGAGGCTGGCAACCATTTTGAAGGCAGCCAGTGTGTTTTTTGCAACAGGCCTGCATTGTCTGTCTTCTGTTTCTTGTAGTTGGGTGGGCCTGTCCATGTGGCTGGTGGGCATTTTGAAGCCTACTCCTGCAAGCTTGTGTGGCCTTGTCTGCCCACTGGCCTGCCTTCATCCATTAGGCTCAGAGCAGGTAGCCACAAGTGCATTAAACAAGTGTTTATCTGTGTGTCCTGTTGAATTTAAACGTCATTTAGGGCATGTATGGCATTGGATTGAGTTGGAAAATGTGTTTTTGGGGGGGATTTCTGTTTTTGGGAGTGTGTTAAAGAAATGCCTTTGTTGTGTGTGCATGGTTTGTTGGTGTGCACCCTGCAGACCTTGTTTTGCCCTGTGGATTTTCGTTTTTGTATTTTATTGCATTAAAAAGGCACAGCAGTGTGGTTTAGCATGCATCTTTTGCCTGGCTTCTTTTATAGGCCTTTTAGCAGTTCATTGATTGCCAGACCTCCTGCTTGTGAGTGTCCATGTGGCTTATGGCCTTTTCTGGTGGGAGTTAATATGGGCCTGCATGGTTTTCCTATTGGCTCACTGCTTCCTTCCATCCCCTTTGACAGCAGCAGCTCCCTTCCCTTACATTTGTATTTTTGTGGTTGTTCTTATTCTTTCCTATCCTTCCTGAGAGTGTAGTGTGTGTATACTGTACACAGTAAGTAGTATACCATAGCCCTTGTTGCCAAAGACTCACAAATGGCTACACTATATCTTCTATTTTTTTGTTTGTACTAGTAGTAATTGAACCACAACAACAAATGCAACATTTCACTGATGTTCTTCTCCTGGCTTATTTGCTTTTAGGTGCACAAAAAGACACAGGAGGAGGTAACTATCAACATAATTCATTGTACTGCCAGACAGAAGTCCTGCTGCGCACCACATCACGTCCAACTGTGACCACACACATCTCTGCAACTTGTGCACCTGCGTCCTGTCTGACCTCTGAAGAAAATGGGCCCAAAGAAAGGTACCAGGTCCTCCAGTACCAAGAAAGTTGCCGGTGAGAAGGAACAGAAAAAGCAAGAGGCACTAACCACGACCGGTATGCCGACAAATGTGTTTTTTGGGACCAAAAAACACACGCCTGCAGCATCGTTGTCCGGCGGGAACCAAGCTGGGAGCAGCACATCCGCACCAGCGGGCCAATCCCACCAACCTAGGCCCAAGCCCATGAGTGTCGCAGAGGTAGCCAGTCTACTAATGAGCAGCGATGTTGAAATGTCAGTATCGCAAAGTAGTACACAATCAACGCATGCCGAAACTCAGCAGATAAGTCTGCAGCAGCAGCAGGCGCAGCCGCAAGAACAGCAGCAGCAGGCGCAGCCGCAAGAACAGTAGCAGCCGCAAGAACAGCAGCAGCCGCAAGAACAGCAGCAGCCGCAAGAACCGCAGCAGCCGCAAGAACCGCAGCAGCTGCAAGAACAGCAGTAGCCGCAAGAACAGCAGCAGCCGTAAGAACAGCAGCAGCCGCAAGAACAGCAGCAGCTGCAAGAACCACAGCAGTCGCAAGAACAGCAGCAGCCGCAAGAACCGCAGCAGTCGCAAGAACAGCAGTAGCCACAAGAACAGCCACAACAACAGCTCACAATAGTAGTTGTTCCTCCTGAAGTAGGGGCATTTCAGGAAGTCGAGCTTCCTGCAGACAAAGAGGGGCAAGCCACTGTTTCAGAAGATCCATTGTCTTCCAGACCCCCAGCAAGGAAAAGGAGAGTTATTCCATCATCTTCTTCTTCAAGCCCCGCTTCTGATGAACTTGATGCCACTTGGAAGCCACCAGCTCAGTCTGAGAGTGATGCACGCCACAAGACAAGGCTAGTGAAAAGGAAGGTTCCAGAAAGCCTTAGAGTTATGGAGGTAGATGTACAAGAGGGAGATGATGATGATGACGAGCCAATCATCACGGACATTACTCCCGGCCCAAAGGAAATGGAGACCAACATTATTACCCTATCCAAAATGGCTGCAAGGGATGTAGCACGGATACCACCAACACAGGTAACACCACCTTGACCTCCAGCTTCCATATTTTCATTTGCAAAGGAAAGGCAGGAACCTACATCCAGCTCAACCACCACCTCAGTAGGTAGTGGTAGAAGTCGCAGTGTAGCTGATCAGAGTCACATTCCAAGCACACCCTCCAGTTCATCTGGTATTGAAAGTGGCACGTCTAGCAGCACCAAAAAGTTCTTCTCCACAGTTTGGGACTTCTTTTCGGTTAGCAGTAAGGAGGAGAACATTGCTATATGCTCAATTTGTCGACATGCTGTTCGGCGGGGTAAGCTTGGTACAAACTATGGTACCAGAGGCCAAACAAGTCATCTCAAAATACACCACACTATTGTGTGGGAGTCTCACCTACTTTGCTTAGAACAAAGTAAAACTCAACCCATTGTTGTTGGGCATGAAGAATCAGGGGACGATATTATTGCGGTGGAAGGTGAACAAGAGGGAGACAATTCTAGCCCTGTCCCCAGTAGTGTAGTAGTACCGCCCACATCCTCCTCAGCAACATCTCAGTGGCATTGCAGTAAGCGTCTGAGTCAGGCTGAGACACCAAGATGACCAAGTAGTACTGCAATGATTATGAAACAAAGTGCGTTGTTGAGCCTAACTGGGTTAAAGAAAACTGCACCACAAAGGAAAATAATCCAGACTACCATTGACAGCATGCTTAGGTTGGAGGGGCAGTACCAACGCAACCACCCAACGGCACGGTTGTACAATGCGAAGCTGGCTAAAATGTTAGCGCTGGACCTTCCCCCTTTTTCATTTGTGGAAGGGGTGGGTTTCCTTGAATTTGTGTCAACCATCTGCCCTAAATGGAAGGTTCCCAGACGGTCCTATTTTGCAAGAGTTGCTGTTCCAGCACTACATCATGATGTGCTGGAATTGGTTGGACAAGCTTTGCAGCAGAGTGCTGTTCACAATATCCACCTAACAACAGACATGTGGACCAGTTGCCAAGCTACTGATTACATGTGCATCACTGCACACTGGGTCTCATTTGTGGGGGTTAGAGATAAGCTATCTGAAGGTGCTGTTGACGCAGCTGAGATTTTTAAAGCTACTCGGAAACATGCAACTGTATCTATGTTCGCCATGGAGAAATCTTATACTGCTGTAAACATATTGGAAGAGTTTCAGAGCAAGGTTTTTGAATGGCTGCGCCCAAGAGGGCTTAAGATTGGTTTTGTTTCCACGGATAATGGCAGTAATGTACTTAAGGCCATGGAGCTTGGTTCCTATTTCAGGGTTCCATGTTTGGCGCACTGCAGTAACATTATTGTTCAAGACTTTCTGAAAAAAGAAGCCATAGTCAGCAACTTATTGACCATCTGCAGAAGAATATGCACTCATTTCAGCCATTCTTTTAAAGCTCGGAAGCAGCTGAGGATCATTCAATGTGACTTTAGAATGCCAGTCAAAGCATTCGTCCAGGAGGTGGCAACACGTTGTAACTCAACTTATTACATGCTTAACCGTCTTTTTGAGCAGTACAGGCCAATCAGTGAATATGTCATGTGAAGAGGGGATTCTACTGTGATAGGCATGAGCCTTCAGATGGACCAATGGTGCCTAGTTAAATGCCTGACTGAGATGCTTCTTCCTTTCGAGGTCTTCACACGTGAAGTCAGCAAGGAGGACTGTACTATGGGCCAAGCTATCCCATTGTTGCAAATGCTAGAGCATCAGCTGAAGGAGGTGTCTGAAGCATACAAAGATGTAGAGGAAAAAAAAGAAGCATATGAGTTGGTGGAGAGCTTAGCTCATCGCTTAGCTGACAATACAAGGGTGCAAAATAAGATTTTGTCACAAAAACATTACATTTGTGCCACAATTCTGGATCCACGGACAAAATGGGCACTGGAGACATTAATTCCTTTTTCAGAAATGGATGTTGCCCAGTACAAAACGTGGATAGCTGAGTCAGCGAGTAAGTTGGAAAATGAACGGCTGCTAATTAAAAGCCCGCTAGATAAACCCACAACAAGAACTGCAGCAGGGCATCCGGCGTCAAGTTCAACTTGGGAGCCTGAGCGCAGTGTGTTTGGCTCAGAACACTCACCAACACTATCTACAACAGCAAGAGCTGTATCTTCAGGCCCAGTACAATCGTTCCAGGATTGGTATTTACAGCAAGGCATTGGTAAGTCCAGTGCTGATGCAACAAGAAAAGAGCCCGAAAAAAGTTTTGCACCCCTGAACATTGAGCGGATGGTCCAGGCCTATCTGGATGACCCAACAGATGTGTACATTGATCAAAACCCATTGAGATATTGGTATGGGAAAAGGGCCCAATGGCCAGTGTTCAGCAGGCTGGCGATAAACTATCTGGCTTGCCCTGTCGCAAGTGTCTCTTCGGAACGTGTTTTCAGTGCTTCTGGTTCCATTGTAACAGTGAGAAGGACCAGTCTCTCACCCAAAAACGTGGAGAGGTTAACAATGATCGAAATGAATCAGCACTTTATACCACCGAATTACACAATACATGAATCAAGGGAGGAAGATGAGGACAGCTGCTCAGGTGATGAAACTGGTGTGTTAGATGATGATTACCTACTTCTGGTTGAACCCCCAGAGTTTGAGGACGAGCTATACTTCCCTGACAATTAGGCTTGCACTTCCATTTCTTACTGTATTCCTCACTTATTTTCTTTTATTGGTGTATCTGTTTTTCTGGTTAGAAACTTTGAATCAAAACACAAAGAACTATCTTGGGTCTAAGAGTGAACAATGATCACAAGTGACAGAGGTTAGTTACGGTAAACTGCCACTAGGAAAAATCCCTTTATAGGACTGGAACCCTCACTCACCCTAGGTGAAATGCTTCATGATTGAGTTCTTTCTCCCGATGGAAAAACCTAGTTCCACCGAGGACTACAACCCCCTCACTGTGAGGGAGGAGTCCAGGGATGTTATATGTAAAGATGAGGCTGTATACAAAGGAGATCCTTTTTAGTCCCTTATGCGGTGAGTGGAGTGAGAAAACAGCAGCGCAAACAATAAGCTAATTTAGGAAAAAGAGTGTGGTGAAGTTAAAACTGAGTGGTGAGAACCAAAATATTTTTATTTTGTAGTTTTCACCATCAGGGTTAAAAAGCGGTGCAAATAGAGCAGTATAGAGCTTTAAACTGCTCGATGTAAAAGGTCAACATGTTTCAGCCCTATTGATCTGTAGAGAAGTATCCGGGCTTTCTTCAGGACCGTGTGTAATCAATAAGCTGCTGATATTTGGTACTTAGACAAACATTTTGATACTACACCAGTAATCAGTTCATATGTCTTCGGTATTACTGGGTATATCTAAAAGAATAACGTAAACAAAATCTCGGTCAGAAAAGTGTCAAAAGTTCATACAACACTATTGTAGTATATATTTACTACTAATAAACCGATTAGAAGTAATTGGAAGCCCGTGCTGTGGGCAAGGCACTTACCCAAATAGTTAGATATCCACCCTCACCTCAATCTGGTAACAACTCAGGGAAGGGGGGCCCCGCTCTAAGAAGAATAAAAAATCGCTCTGTCAGACCGTGGAGAAACCTACTTGCTGACAAATTGGTCTATTCCCCAAAATATTCTTAAGTGTCACAGAGAGACACATCAGCAAACAAACCAACTTTAAGACTATGTATGAATATCAGGTAGACTGGCCTTCAGTCAAAAGAGGAATAAATGATGGAATTTAAGTAAGGTTGTCTGGTGACATACAACTATTGAGCAAAAAAAGGGTTTGGGAATGCCAATCAGACAGTATGTGAAAATATATCTGATGGAGCTCATTCTCCCAACACACTCTCTTTGTAATGCTAGTTTCAAAATCAAAGAGAATCAGAGGGTAACAAAATAATAGAGAAAAGAGTAGGGGACATAATCTAAACAGTTTCTGAACCAAAGTTTCTATTCTACTCATGCAAGCCCTTACCTCTCCGTCGGTACCCGGACGGTCGTTGAGCTGGAACCGGAGGTACCGACTGGAGGCTAACCCACTCTGTTAAATAGTGCCTGTGATCAAGGTTGACTGCCGGCAGCTATGGTGGACCCAGAAGGTGCCTCCGAGTGTGCCTGATTGGAAAAACGGTAGTTCCACGTACTGAGCATGTTCAAAGAGGCAGCTACTAACCTAATGCAGTATCCCATGAACCGAGCATGCCCAGTAGAGAGGTGGTGGTTCTACGTACTGAGCATGCTCAAAGGGGCAGCCACAGAGACATAGTATCTTCACAGTCACTCAGTACACGGATCGGAGATGATTGATGGAATAAGTCAAGCCGTTTTATGACTGGCATATAAGGTAAACAAGTAAACAACAACCACAGCAGTCCTAAATGTCTGTGTAGCGGTGGAGTCAAGTGTAGCGGTGGTATGACTGCGGTAAATTGTAAAATGCTATGTTGCTGGATATGTGCTTTGTCCAACTCTTTCAAAAAATGTACGCTAAATGGAGGATGTGCAAAGGGTGCCGTCACCGTGGGCCTGCTCTGTCCTGTTGGTGTTGTAGGTTAATGCTGGAAACAGACTAGAGTAGAGAAGATGCATCCATGCCGCCTCGGAAAGAGTTCTTGTTGCACTACAACATTAACTTGTCCATTTTTTTCAACTTAGTTTCAATCTCAATATCCCTTTTGTTTCTGCATCTACAATTACAGGCCGGGCCTTACCCTGTGCTATACTTGGGAAAACAACAATGCACACTTACCTTACCAATGAATCTACATCTGCCAGGCAGGCAGTGGCGTCACCCAATATTGATGGACAGAGCATCAATGGAGGGGAGGACCAAGAGGAATGCCGAGATTCAACTCACCATTTGACCAGGATAACACAGTAACAGTATCAACTTTCAACTTTTAAATAACTTGATTCATTTTTTTGTCTACAATCATTACAACAGTGTGTTCTTGTTGTTATTACTATTATTATCATTAGGTTTGCTCTCTGTCTATAATTCATCCCTACAGATACTTTAAACTTTTCATTGCTGTCTGTAAAAGTAAGCCCGGTAACACTGAACACAAACTGTATGTAATACGGGTCTCTCCTTATCATCAATCATCATGCATGCATTATTTCCTTTTTCTCCCTTAACATATTGATATGGATAGGGTAGTCTACAAAGATTCTGTCGTTTGATGTTTGTCCATGCATTCTGTTTTTCTTTCTCAAACCTTTCCCCAAAACCCCCTTCCCAACCATTCAACTAACGCTAACCCTCTTCCCCCGGGCTGTGTGACTTATTGAGGTATGACTACATTAAATGTACACCAATAATTTATCACACGCTTGCTGGGGCGGAAGTGGCAAAAGCAACAGTACTTCAATTTCAAGGCAGGGCGGGGATCTTCTTCTGCTTGCCCACCCATGAGCAGCATATTTGTGAGGTAATTTATTTACCAAAGGAACCGGCTAATACATCAGCATTAATTCCCGGCATTGATTGGATTAATGGATTTCATTCGTTGTCATCCTCCTACACAGCACTAACAGTTACGCTTGTGTCAGTGTGCTGTAGGCATAGTCAAGTGACTCGACACAACTAGAGTTTATACTCTGTGTACTACTAGGCTATCTCCACCACCATTATGTTTTGTTGTATTTGGGCATATTAATGTTTGGCAGTAAGTTCTGTACTGTACTTCATTCTACGACTCCTCGAAGAGTCTCTCTCAGGCTCCTGACTGTCTCATTTTCTTTTTTGGCAAATGCTGCTGCCAGTGTCTACTACTACTACTACCACCACCACCACAACCATGGCATGTTAGGAAAGAAAACCATCATCGCCATGCAGCCATCGCTGTGCCTAAGTTAAACATCAAGCAAAGGTAAGAGAAGTTTGGGGGAGGCATAATTAATAATGGACATGTTTTCATTAATTCAATTTCACACACCCCTTTGAGTCCAGTTGCAGAGTGCCTAGAGTAGAAGAGACTGACAGTACTAGTAGTAGGACAAGTCACTCAGTGAGGGGTGCCGCATCTATCTGTTTCTGTCTTACAAAGTCATCCAATTATTAAAATCAAACACTGGCTGTGGGCGGCCCTGCACCAGCAAGGAAAGAAGGATACAGTGTGATGTAAAACAGTAACCCCACCCAGAAAAAATTAACAACATCATATGTAAACTTAAGTAGAAATATATTAATACCCTAACAAAAATAAACTATGTAAAAAAAATCCCACACCTGACTCACCCCTCTCCCTAACCCCAACCAATGTCCGTAAAGAAAATGTCCAATTGTCGAAAAGAGAAAACCCATTGCCCGGATCCCACCCACCCCAAGAATAATTAAAAAAGGGGCAATAAGAACAGGTACTAAGTTTGGCGTGCTTTTTTCAGGAGGACACGAACTTGCTCCTCCGGCGGGCAACACGGCGCTTCAATGCACGGCAGTTGCATCCACAGGGCGGGGGGCAGCATTGATGGAGGGGCAGTGGTGGGCGGCTGCCAGACGGTGGCGCCGTACCTCTGGGGGGCAGTGTCAGGGGCACGGGCATTGGAGGAGGCTGCAGCTGCTGCCGCCTCCTCCTCCTCCTCCAGCACCACCAGCCGACAATATTCGGTCTGTATGGCCTCCAGTTTCCGGCGCCGGGCCTTGGCTGCCAACTCCTTCCAGTCAGGTTTCCCCTTAGAAGGCGTAGCTATATATGAAGAAGAAAAAACAAGACTATTGTAAAATATACTCTTAGCAAAGCAGTAAGACAAATATTTCTACACATAGTGTCACGGTAGCACTAGCAAGCACATAACATTTGTGGTATGTACTATCTATCCTCCCACTTTCTTGGACTTTAACATTTGTGGGAGTTTCAGGCATTCAACCAACCATGCATCTGATTCCTATCAGCCACCAGTATGCATGCTGCATGCATCCCACAAATCCTTCTCTGCCAGTCATAAATCTTTAATCTCGCCCGTCCTTCTTCCTTCCACTCTTCTTTCCCTTTTCGTTCAACCCATCCATCAAGGTCATCTGATCTGACTTTTAGTCTTCTCCATAAAACTTTCACAGCTGAGTTGAAATCATCAGAGAGAAGAGGCCATTGGTTACTCAACAACACTCCCGCCACTAATGCTTTTACTAATGCTAAGTAAAGGGTGTCTTCAACCGTTCACAACAACCTCTTACTTAGTAAGTCCACTGTACAGTATTATACAGTACACCCTTGCAGTGAGTGTAATGTCAATAAGTAAGGATTAGGTATCTAACTTACCACCGCCCGCCACTGCTGCTGGCTCACCCCCTGCAGCTCCTCCTGCAACTGCTGCCTCCTCCTCTCCTCTGTCAGCAGCCGCGTCGCCGCTGGCCCCGGCACTGGTGGTTGGTAGTGCGCCTTGAAAAAACATTACACATTTTTTAGGTGTCATATCCACCTCCCCCTATTTTTCACTAGCAAGATTTAAAAATGAGTTAATAGTAATACATACATATTCAACATACATCACTAGTACAAATCAGGTAGTAGTAGAGTAGACACTAGTAGTTCTATGGTCCCTAGAGTCATTCTAGTCTTTGGTTAGTTAGCCCGAGCCATGCTACCATTTTACCTTTGTGTCTTTTATTTTAGCACACTATATTCCTATTCCTACAAAGGGGATGGTGGTGCTTCCAACACTGTTCACTTATTTATTAATCATGATTTCGCTTTTTTTTCTTCGTTCTATGGACTCGTAATTGTTGTAAGTGTAACTAAGTGCAACAATGTTTATAGTTTTAATCTTATGCATTTTGCTGTTGGTTATAGAACAACGTACATAGCTTGTCAGTTGAAAATAACATTTTTGAACTTACATAGACTCGGTGGTAATTGGTGTGGATGGACTTACACGAGTGAGCGAGCTATAGGAAGGGTGTGCCAACTGCTTGTGCATTGCTTCCATGACTGAGAGATTGGGAGTGTTATGCTCTGGGTTGTCTACTCATTGGGTATCTTGCGGGGGGTTTGGAGAGCTAATAGTAATAAGACACTATTATAAGTAGTCGGGCAGGGGATTGTGGTGGGTTCTGTTCTGACTTAGGTGTGAGTGTGAGGAAGGTCCAACCTCTCATCACCAACATCCTATTTTCTTGTGCAACTGCAATGTTCTGTATGTGGAAAATCCCTACAACAGTAGTAGTATGTCCTATCCTATCAAAATAGTAAAATCTGGTTGGGCATTTTGTTGGTGGGAATTGTCGAAAAACATCTCAAGATTAATAAAGCCTCAAAGATTAAGAAGAATAGAAGGAGTACAAGAGGACAACCCAAAGGACTGGACTCATCAATGGCTAGAGCTACTGGTGAATCTGAGTTTTATTTAAAACCTTTTAAATAAAGAGTGGCCAACTGGACATGCTTAGCTACAGACAGACTAATAGTAGTAGTACAGAGAATCATAGCAGAGGCAGTTAGAGGCAGGGATAACAAGAATCTAGAAACAGATAGTCTAGATCAAAGGGTAATTGTTGGTAATAAATAGCATTAGGAAATGGAAACAATAGTTTGGGAAAAAAATACGGTTCATTAAAAGTTAGTGAATAAGAATTAATATTAAAAACAGGAAGACTTACTGGGGCCAGCAGAAGAGCCCTCGTTCTGGTCCTCCAGTCCGACTGGAACTGCTCCCACCGACTCTGCCCCCGTCTTCTTGCCCCTGGGTGCTGATCATGAAAGATATAAAAAACGAAGAGACAAACATTGATGATTGGTGTGAAACAAATAAAATATTTTTATAAGACTGTCAAAAAAACATTTGTGTAAACAACAATTGCAATAAAATTGACCTATCTAATCTGGTCGACAAGTAGTATCTGGGGATTCGTGGACCGACTAGTTATTATTTATCTACACTAATCCAGTGTTCCATTCTGATTCCAGAATACTAACTAAGCCCTAAGTAGTACGTACCACCTGACTGAGCCCACCTATACCAGGCGTGCCAATTGTACATTAAGTAAGCATTTCCACTTCTTTTAGTCCTCAAAAATGCATAAATGGAGGACATATGCCTGTATTTTTGCATACACAAAATTGTTGGTTCGTTGATGCAGATGTTCTGCTAGTGCTAAGCCTATTAGCACTCACTGAACAAACTACAAAAGGTGCTACTAAGGACTGGGGTAAGCAGTAGCAGCACTCAGCAGCACGTGACGTAATAGAGGGTGCGTTGCAGACTGCTAAAAAAGTACAAACTTATAATAAGCAACTAAACCTAAGTATCAATCCTCCCCTATCTCTTAGTGACAGGACAAAGGAAGGGCTAGAGCCACTCTAGCATTACCTAACTTAAGTTTTCTAAAATAAACTCTTACCTAATCATGCAAAACGAGCGCAAACGCAAAGTTGCAAATAAGAGGATTAGTAGCGCAGAGCACCAGTGTCATAACAATCACAGAAGACTTTTAAACGTAAATTACCTGTAATATATGTAAGCAGCAGCATTCTAGCTGGTCGGAAAAAAAATATATTCGCAATATATAACACAGAGCAGAAGAACAGACACAAAGTAGTAATAATTAAATAGCTACTCACCAAGACCCGGGACCTCCACTCCTAGCAGGTCCAGCAGGTCCTGCTGCCGGTCCAGGATATCGGACCACCGGTGCATCAGCTGGTCCTGGCTGCGCCGGACACCCGAGCAGCGAAACACTGCCCGGCGCACCTTCCCCCACCGCTGCCGACGCTCCCGGAGCCCGTACCCGGACCCAGGCCTGCGCCTGATGCCAGGGTTAAGGGGAGGTGGCGCTGCACAAAAAAAACCAGTGCAGCCAACTCCACCTTCCCAAATAAGGCCCGTGCCTGCACCCCTTGTGGGCACCGGTCGCGGCTCAGGCTGCGATGCCCCCTGTGGCCCTTTGCCATGGTACTGGGGTAGGCGGGGGTGGAAAAGAAAAAGTAAAAATTAAAAACGTAAGTAAAAGAAAGGAAAAAGCAGGTAGTAGAAAAAGAGTGAAAAAGTAGTTAAAAAACACAAAAAAAGTAGACAAAAACAAAAAATAGAGAGTCAGGAAAATAGAGAGAGAGATAAATAAAAAAGATCAAA
Organism: Triturus cristatus; assembly: GCF_964204655.1. Lineage (NCBI taxonomy): Eukaryota > Metazoa > Chordata > Amphibia > Caudata > Salamandridae > Triturus > Triturus cristatus. The sequence continues at coordinate 724,531,321 of NC_140591.1, forward strand.
AAAAAGTTTTCAGAAGCAAAGGATTGAAAAGATAGAGGGAGGATTGAAAAGCAGGCCCCAGAACCATAGCATATAGTGAAAAACAAGATGGCCGCGCCCATTGCGACCGCATGAGCAAGTTCACGAGATATTTTCCCTCCGAGCACGCAAAAAGCATCGCGAACACGCAATACGCATTCCCGAACAGGAAATACCTAACGCGAACAAGCGTGAGCATGCATTGCGTGACGCGGAACAGCAAATAGCATCGCGAGGGGGCGGGACAAGCGAAAACAAGATGGCTGCGCCCATTAGCGACCGCATGGGCAAGTTGGCGACACATTTCCAACGCGATCACGCAAAAAACATCACGAACGTGCGGGACAAAAACTTCTGCGTCTTTGCGATATTTCCGCGCATTCGTGATAATGTTTAGCGTTTTCGCGAAGATTTGCGTAACGCGATTACGCAATTTCCACCCACCATTAGCTAACATTAGAAAATGATGAAAAACACTTTGACATACTTTTCTAGAAAGACAAGCTAGAGAATGACCTTGCAAACCAGTATTTTTTCTCACTCTGCAAGGATCTAGTCCTTGTAACATCTTAATCTTTTGCTTAATACTTTTTTTACTATACTCTCGTAAGAAATTACTGCAAATACTACTACAGTACCAAGTATACACTGGGGCTTTAGTACGTCTCCCTAGAACTTCATCAGCTACCACTTCTTCTACATTTCTAGAAACCATCTTTTCTTTTTCAATTGGAGAAGCGTCTTTAACCTCATAAGCACGACCACTGGTATCAACTGCATTCAATAATGTATTGGTTTGAAAATAGCTCTCTTCATTAAAAAAAGGCTCTGAACTTGAACTGTGTTTCCATTCACCCAAAAAACATCACAAAAGTTAGTTCTGTTAATTACTCTCTTCTTTTTACTTTTGGCCTTCATAAAATGTATTGGCTTATCTAATGATCGAATTCTGTTTAATACTAAAATGAATAATTTCCTTTTTAATTCAAAAGCCTTTTCAACAATAGTTTCAATCTGTTTCTTCTTTTTATAAAATGCTGATTTTCTTTTATACTTCTTCACATCTTTTAACAAATTAAAGACAACTCTATTGTAAAACATTATTTTCCTTATTTCAGTAAATTGATTCTTTCTCCTTTTACCATATTTTTTTTCTTGAAAATGTAATTTCCCATTTATTTCTCCTTTTTTCTTTTCATTCTTCTGTATTGCTGAGGTATTCTTTCTACATTCTACATTGTGCAAATTGTTTCTACTCTTTGAAAGTCTTTTAATAAATTATTTTGTTCTCTTACCGCAAGTCCTTTTCTTTTTTCCCATATGTTGTTGTTCATCTAATTCTTGCTGTTGTTTTTTCTTCACATAATAGTCCTTTTTTTCTTGTTTCCTCTTTTGTGTTATTCTAGTCATGGTAGTTTTTTTTAAATGATGATGAACAATATCTGTTAAAAAATTATATATATCATATTATTAAAATAAATATATAAAATATACTGTTGTATTACTAAACAAAAACGTTGTATATAAAAATCATTTAAATGCTTTGTTTTAAAATCACTATCCATTTACTGCAAGACACACATACTAACTGGATAATTGTAGAACTGAATAAGTAGTGTTTACGTGTTTAGTGGACTGCATCAATACTGGATAGATGATTGTAATACTGGATGTATTAGTACCTGGGTCATTATATGAGTACATAGCTACTGACTGGATCATTAGAGTACTGCAATGAAAGAGAATGGTGAATTTATAAATGTTTGGGTTTTGGCGCAGTGATTAGATAAACGCATGGTTCTGTTAGGATCATTGCAAGACTGGACAGAGAGTGACAATGTGATTGCTGACTTACATGGCTACTACCTGGATTTTGACAGGAGTGAATCAGTAGTCTGCAGGGGGTTAGGGGCCTGTATAGATTGCACACATTTGACTGTAGTACTGCATGTCTTAATGCCTGAGTCATTCTAGAAGTGCATGGATACTGACTGAATAGTTACAGTGCTGGTACTTGAAAGCAGGAAGAATTTATAAGTGCTTGTGTTTTGGCACAGAGATTAGATAAGGACATGGTTCTGTTAGGATGATTGCAGGAGTAGACAGAGAGTGACAGTCTGATTGGGGCACTGCATGAATACTACTTGGCTTATTGCAAGAGTGAATCAGTAGTCTGCAGGGGGTTAGGGGTCTGCATAGATTACGCACATTTGACTGTAGCACTGCGTGTCTTAATGCCTGAGTCATTGTACAAGTGCATGATTAGCGACTGAATAGTTAGAGTGCTGGTAGTTGACAGCAGGGAGAGTTTATAAGTGCTTGTGTTTTGGCACAGAGATTAAATAAGGACATGGTTCTGTCAGGATGATCGCAGGAGTGGACAGAGAGTGACAGTCTGATTGGGGCACTGCATGAATACTACCTGGCTTATTGCAAGAGTGAATAAGTAGCCTACAGAGGGTTAGGGGCATTCATAGATTGCGCACATTTGACTGTAGCACTGCGTGTCTTAATGCCTGAGTCATTGTGCAAGTGCATGGACTGAGACAGTCAGTCAGTCTGACATTAGATTGCATAGATTGCGCACCTAATGCCGGAATCATTGTACAACTGCATGGATAGTGACTGGATAGTCACAGTGCTGGTACTTGACAGCAGAGAGAGTTTATAAGTGCTTGTGTTTTGGCACAGAGATTACATAAGGACATGGTTCTGTCAGGATGATTGCAGAAGTGGACAGAGAGTGACAGTCTGATTGGGGCACTGCATGAGTACTACCTGGCTTATTGCAAGAGTGAATCAGTAGTCTGCAGGGGGTTAGGGGCCTGCATAGATTGTGCACATTTGACTGTAGCACTGCGTGTCGTAATGCCTAAGTCAATGTACAAGTGCATGGACAGTGACTGGATAGTTAGAGTGCTGATAGTTGACAGCAGGGAGAATTTATAAGTGCTTGTGTTTTGGCACAGAGATTAAATAAGGACATGGTTCTGTCAGGATGATTGCAGGAGTGGACAGATAGTGACAGTCTGATTGGGGCACTGCATGAATACTACCTGGCTTATTGCAAGAGTGAATCAGTAGTCTGCAGGGGGTTAGGGGCCTGCATAGATTGCGCACATTTGACTGTAGCACTGCGTGTCTTAATGCCTGAGTCATTGTACAAGTGCATGGATAGTTAGAGTGCTGGTAGTTGACAGCAGGGAGAGTTTATAAGTGCTTGTGTTTTGGCACAGAGATTAGATAAGGACATGGTTCTGTCAGGATGATTGCAGGAGTGCACAGTGAGTGGCAGTCTGATTGGGGCACTGCATGAATACTACCTGGCTTACTGCAAGAGTGAATCAGTAGTGTGCAGGACGTTAGTTTTTAAACCAAACAGCAAAATTTAAGTGGCATTTTTCAACTGTACCCCTCTAGAGACTTTAAAAAAATAGTCTCATCACTAAAACCTTAACTCAACATATGCACTTCCAATTTGAAATCAACACCTAATAATATGTGGTATACTATCAAAATACAAAGCTGCAACCATTCACAATTCTCTGCTATAAGTCTCACCATAGTACTGAAAACATAAATGGATATCTCCCTACCACAACACTATGTACCCCTCATAAATTCACAGAACAAACTTCAATTATAAACCAAACATCAAAAATGATGTGGCATTTTTCTACTGTATCTCTATAGAGACTAATATAAACTAGTCTCATCACTAATACCTTAACTCAACATATGCACTTCCAATTTGAAATCAACACCTAAAATTATGCGGTATACTACTAATGTACATATCCACACAGTGAAAGAAACTACCATAATCAGCAATCCCTAATCCAAAACACACACAATACTATACAGAATATATATTAAACAACATTTAAATAAATTACAAAAAACTACAATAAACATTTCTTCATTTCAAAATATATCTCAAACGTCAAATTTCATGATTTATGTTTTATCTTTTGAAAAAAGGTACCACACAGTACACCTCACAAACTATTAACTCACCTTTCAAATTGATTTGTAGATTATGAAGTATCAGAATCACACACCAGATTTTCTTATGCACTCAATGAATATAGTGCACTGCTCTTAGCAAAACCATAAAATGGCAAATGTTCCCTCTCTTTTTCGACACATATACATGTAAATATCAAATCACATTGCTTCCTAGGTTAATTCAAATTCTAAAACACATTTCTATTGGTTACACATATCAACCCTTGCCAAGTGACATCTAACTGAACCAATATTGCTTCTGTTTTTTTTAGGAGTCTCGCCTGGGCCGTGCACCGTAAGCATAGGGACCGCGGATCCAGACGAGAGTTCAAAAGTATATTTAAGATAATTTTACCATTTCTTTTTAATAACTCACCACTTCTAACCATACCACTGACTTGGTAAATCTCACTTCAATAACATATTACTTTATTATTTATAAGAAGTACACATTTTAATGCCACACATAACTTTCAACCCTACCCCTATTCTGCTTACTTTCTGTTTCCATAGTAACAGTTCATGGAACACTCAACTAAACTCACAGGTCACAAGTTCAGCACACTATGTTGCAAATACAAACAGCAAGTGTGCTTGACTTTCCAAAATATCAGCTTATCCTATCTAATGTACCTTTCAAAGATTTTTTACTAACCAATAAGAAACATGCTTTTTAAACACAGAAACATGCACCCTATTTTCGACTCTATAATGTTTTTAAACTACCAATCATTTCTCTCTTTTTTTTTAAACTGCATCTTATCTACCATTTTACATACCTCTTATTCTACCACCCGCCTCCTTCACCTACAGACATATTTTCAGTGCATCCAGACTTTCCTTCAAGATGCTTAGAGTGTGAATTGTGGGACACAGCTATGTTTTCTGGTGCAAAAGGTTTGCTGAACACAGAGGTATTGACAAAGATCTTGCTTTGCAAAATGTGGACATTAAATGGATTGGACAAAGAGGATTAAAGTGGCACCAATTGATGCCTTTGGTTAAAACCTTTTTACATCTCCAACCCCCTGACCTCATGATTGTGCACTGCAGTGGGAATGACCTAGGCACATTGACTGGGGTAAGTCTGGAAATGCTAATGAAGGACACCTTTGCAGAATTGATGTTACTTTTCCCCCAAACTGCCTTTGTCTACTCTAACATATGCCAAAGACAGAAATGGAAGTGGTCCAATGAATTTTGTCCACAGATTGAGAAAGCTAGAAAAAATATCAATAAAGCTGTTTCTGCTTCTCTCAGAGACCATAGTATGGGGTCCATATACAACAACAATCTGCGTTTTAATATGGATGGTATCTACAGGACTGATGGTGTACATTTCACAGATAAGGGAAACAGAGTCCTTCTCAACAACTTAAGACTCTGCATTGGCACTTACATATAGCAACAAAAATCTCCCAATAAACACAAGGGCTCTTATTAGAGCCACCCAATATCTTAACATATAACCTAGGTTTATATCAAAAAAACATTTTAATATTTTTTGCTTGGAGTCGCGCCCCTGGCGCGAATTGGAGTCACGTAACCCTCGCGTTCACACCGGGGGGCCGCGCTGAGAGCTGCACTAGGGACGCGACTCCTAATTGTACCGAAAAAAACAAACATCTCCTACCATTAATTTCTATTCGCCCCGGGGATCCCATCCCCCAGGGCCTAGGTAATTCGTTGGGGACTGTGGGGGGAGCCCCAATGCCCCCACGGTCCCGCCGGCTCCCCGTGACCTTCGGGAGCCGACATTGCTTTTCGCTCAAGGAGTCGCATACCCCTCGCGTTCACACCAGGGGGCTGCACTGAGCACCGTGCTAGGGACGCGACTCCTTATTTTACCCCAAAAAAAGTCTCCCACCATTAATGTCTATTTGCCCCGGGGACCCCATCCCCCGGGGCCTAGGTAATTCGTTGGGGACTGTGGGGGGAGCTCCAATGTCCCCACGGTCCCACCGGCTCCCCACGACCTTCGGGAGCCGGCATTGCTTTTCGTGCTAGGAATCGCGTACCCCTCGCGTTCACACCAGGGGGCCGCGCTAGGGACGCGACTCCTAATTTTACCGGTAAAAAATATGGCTCCCACTATTCATTTCTATTCGCCCCGGGGACCCTATCCCTGGGACCTAGGTAATTTGTTGGGGACCGTGGGGGAGCCCTAATGCCCCCATGGTCCCGCCGGCTCTCCGCGACCTTCAGGAGCCGGCGTTGTTTTTCCACATGGGGAACTGCTGACATGCAGTTCCCCGAGTGGAAAAGCAATGTGGTTTGGATTTTGGTAGAGAGAGCAGGTTTCTCTGCTCTCTCTTCAGAAATCCAAACCAGAGTTTGCTGTGGTAGGGCAGGAGCAGCAACAGCAGTGTCCCGGGGGTAGGCACCCCGGGATACTGCAGGAGCCAGCCCTGGAGGGTGGCAGTCCCCAAGGCCATTGAAGGCTCCTAGGGGGGGGGCTGTACAGCCCCCCCTCCCAACTTTTCCAAAGCCCCAGGGAGGTGGTAGTCCCCAGGGCTGTGGGGGCCCCCGACATACATATTATAAATACCCCCGGGACCTGGCCCACCCGGGGGCTTATAATTAATGAAGTCCTTGCTTTGTTTTTTTAATTTTTCGTACGGATCCACACACCCAACGTGCAAATCAATTTTTTGGGTGCCCAGGGGCTCATTGAGGGACCCCCTGAGCAGGCCTAGGGGGTCGGGGTGTTTCTACCCTGCCCCCTTTTCTTCTTCCTCACCTTTGTTTCCCTGTTTTCTTCTGCCTCGGTTCTACTGAGGCACAAGATGGCTGACAACACTTCCTGGTTTGGAGTGTTGACAGCCAATTACAATGCAGCTCGTGGTCGGGAGGGTGCGCAGATCCACCGTGGCCATAGATATCACTATCTTTATTTCTTGATTTTCTCAAAAACTCCTGAATGGATTTACACCATTTAAAAAAAATTCCCTTTCTGAACGAAGGGCTACCTTTTTGCCAAATTTGGTGTAATTCCGTTCAGTAGTTCGAGCTGTAGCTGTGTCTAAAGTTTCCTGTGGGAAATTGAATTTTTGACCTCTTAATTTTAATTTCTCAGGAACTACTGAACGGATTTACACCATTTAACAAAAAGGTCTCTTTCTGAACCAAGGGCTATCTATTTTTTTTTAATTTGGTGTAATTCTGTTCAGCAGTTCGGGCTGCAGCTTTGTCTAAAGTTTCCTATGGAAATTAACATTTGGAAAACAAGTTTGTGGACCCCCCTTTTTTATCGGCCCCCGCTTGATGAATCACCCTGAAATTTTCAGGATAGGAGCTGACCGGAGCGCCCCACTAGTTTTGAAAATTTTGCGAAGATTCGTCAACCGGCGTCAAAGTTATTGGGAAAACAAAAAACTTCTTTTGAATAGAAACAAGGTCCGAACTATAACTACATACTGGCGACCGCCATTAGGTATATATATATATATATATACAGTGGGTGTATCAAAGGTTATATTAGAGTGTGAGGAGGTACATCAGATTTTCACGTGGATGATGTCATCAGTGATGTCATTTGAGATGTCAGCAGTGATGTCACTGACCATGTCATGAATTATGTAATATATGACATCATGAACAGTGCATTGCGGGTGCGCAAGTTATAGTTAGCTGAACTAACTATAAGAGTGGAATTTCTATGGTTTTGTATGTGTGAAAAGTCCAGCTAACTATAACGCCCCTGAAACCTATGGTTTTTTCTGTGAATTTCGAAGGTTTTTAACTATAACGTACCTGAAACCTATGGTTTTTTCAGTGAATTTCAATGGTTTTTTAAATGCTAATTGCTAACTATGACATCCCTATTAAGTCCGCTTGAATCCTGAAGGTCCCTGGTGGCCAAGTAGCCCACCAGGTACATCCAGTAACTGCCACAGACCTGCGTTTCAGAGAGGAGTTCCGAGGCCACACCCCTTTTTACACCACGCTGCAAACGCAGGCCTTTATTTTTTTTTAAATTATATTCTTTCTTTTTCTCGGGCCACTTCTAGCCCCCAGGGCCGGCCCTATCCGTTGGGGACTGTGGGGGGAGCCCCAATTCCCCCACGGTCCTGCCGGCTCCCCGCGTCCTGCAGGAGCCGGCATTGCTTTTCCACACATGGAGCTGCTGACATGCAGCTCCGCGTGTGGAAAAGCAATCATCTTTGGATTTTGGAAGAGAGCAGGTTTCCCTTCTCTCACTTCCAAAATCCAAATCCAGCAGTGCATTGTGGGGGCACGAGTTATAGTTAGCTGAACTAACTATAATGGGGGAATTTCTATGGTTTTGTTCGAGTGAAATGTCCAACTAACTATAACTTCCTCTAAAACCTATGGTTTTTTCAGTGAATTTCTAAGGTTTTTTAAATGCTAATTTCTAGCTATAACGTGCCTGAAACCTATGGTTTTTTCAGTGAATATATATATATATATATATATTTCAAACAAAGAAGGTGCTCCTTCTGGATTACCGGGACCCTTGAAGGTTGGCATACACTCCGGCGGAGCCAGCCGGCGAAAATATCCAATTCAACACAAAGATCCAGTATGCTCTCAGTAAAGCAAGACAACATCCCCAAGATAGTGGATGGTCAAGTGATTTAATTCACACAACGCATTTCAGCACGCAGCCTTGTTCACGTGAACAAGGCTGCGTGCCGAAACATTGTAACAGTGTGCCCTATTTACTCTAAAGAGCCATTATTAATAAGTGCATGAACATAGGAAAAAGACTTTCACAATACAGGAAATGCATGCTTCTCAGTCAAATAAGAAATTCTCCCAAAAGTAAAAATAAACTTTTGTGTAAATAAAAAATAAAAAATGTAATGTATGCAAACAAAGTAAAAGGAAACCTTTCAGAAAAGCAAACTCTATAAACAGGTACTGTATATAAATACCTATTGTAATGCACTTCTCTTAATGCAATTTAAAGAAGATGTTGTCAAGTGGAAAAGTCAAGTGACTACATCAAGCGCACACCGGTACCAGTAGCCTGAAGGGCCTGGTCCCGGTTAGAGGGTGGGCATGAGGTTCTACAGGTCAAGTGACCAAAGAAAACAGGGAGGTTACGGCGAATGTAACAAGCAAAACGATAAGTGTTCAAACTACCCCATGCTCACTAATCCATAAAACAATCGAATAGGAGATCCGAGCCAGACAAAATACCAGTGCACGCAAGTCAAGGGCTATAGTGTCGAGGAACTGCTAGAATACAAAGTGCCAAAACACTTGGTAGGTAGTGCCCCGAGTAAAATACAATATTACAGGCTAAATTCAATGAGCTCCTAATATGCAAACTAAAAGAAGGTAGGAAATTTCCTTCATCATAAAGGGTGGATCGTATCCATAAACAGGGAAGAGAACGAAGAAGCAATAGACAGAGTAAATGAGAAGAGAGTACAGAGTATGAGCTGGAAAAGACAGAAAAAAGAGAGAGAAAAATGGGCAAAAAACATGAGAGAAAAGGAATATGGATAACCGGGGAACCAGAACAATAGCCTAGAGTCTCAAAGTTCTAGCCTAAATTTACATGGACCTCCTCATCCTGATTGAGGCCACCACGGTGTTTGCTGTTGAGACTGATGATGTATCGGGATTCAAGTCTTCTTAGGGCTTGCTTTGTACGAGAGTGGTGTATTATTCTTGTGCTTAGTTTTTGCTAATTTTAACAGTGTCCAAACAATGCAGAAGGAGCGAAAACAACAATATAATCTACAAACTGAATTCAGTGGTATGTATATATCTGTGTAATTATTTTAAAAAATATACATTAGAAATAAAGTTGCATATGGGAGCTTGAATAAAGGAGTATCACAGTGATGAGAAAAAATATATGAGATGAACTGTATCTATTAGAGGGTATGTGTTTAAGAGGTTGATGGTGAATGTTTTGGGAAATAAGATAACAAATTTAAAAGTTCCTGTTTATTACATTGAGTATTTTATTGAAAAATAATAGTATAGTTTTGTGGAAAGTTTCAATGAGGAACTAAGAATGTTTAAAATGTCTAAACATCATGTGCAGAATAGATACATCTCTCATTTGCATTGTGGGAGTTGTAGTACTTTTAAGAACATTATTAAACAGGAATAGTGTAGTGAGAAATAAAAGATGAGAACATGTTGTCTGCGTGTATATGAATTAGAAAGAAGTCATACTTGTTAGGTATATATTGGGAAGTGTTTGTCAATGTGGTTTTTAACTCATATGACCACTTTGCATATGCTTAGATGGTGAGATATAGTTGTTGTGCTTGCACATAGCTATATATACGGTGGGACTGTTGAGTTTGCTTAAAGATGCAGAGAGGTATATTTTGGGGGGAAAATGGCTTGAAGGTGTATATCTATTAAGAAATTGCATATATGTTTACATGGTGATCAAGGTTCAGAAAGGCTGATGAAAAGTTAATGTATATGGTGAGGGTTGTGTTTTTCTCTAAACATGGTTTGTTTAAAATTGAGTAGGACTGATTGTGCAGAATGCCTTGAGAGTTCTTGTGTTAGCTTCATTTTGAGCGTAGCTTTTGTTTGAGATATGCTGAATATATGTTTTAGAAGCAGAAGAAGTATGTGAGAAATGATGTAGGCATGCCATTCACAAAAGGTTTTGTGCTTTGAAAAATTTCAAAATGTTGTTTTCCATTTTAGAAACTTACTGATACATGTACACACTCAGTAGCAAAGCACTGTATGTTTCTAGAGGGCCATATATGCAAATATATACCCAGTGTGATTCCAAGATTTCACTCACACATTGAAAAGCCTGTATACAGTAAAACAGGTAGTCTGATATTGACAGAAGGAGATAACCAATGATTCAGAGATATAGTGACAATTGTTTTGTATCTAACAGGAATGAAGGTACTTTCTCAGTCAGCATTCAGGCACTCATGGAAACACCCAGCCACTACTCAGGCAGTCATCAAATCAGTGATTCAATATCCATGGAGTTATTCAATTATCCAGAAACTATACATGTACTCTTGTAATCAGGCAGGCAGAATGTATGTAGTTATTGAAGTATGCAGGCATCTAATCACCTAGATACTATGTATTGACTTATGCAATTAATAATGCTGTAACTATGCAATCATTATAACATTTGCACAGAACCTATGCAGCCATCTAAACACCCACTTACAAACCATGCCGTCATTGAAATACTGAGGCACATGCGTGCACTGATGAAACACTCAGGCTCTATTCATGCACTCATGTAATTATGTAGAAAGTACCATTGTAGTAAACCTATCACCCATCCAGTACCTATGCAGTCATTTAATTACGGAGCTAATAGACTTGCACTAATGCAATCACCCCAGCAGTATAATTACTTTCATCCAATCTCTCCAGCTTTAACAATGGAATCATGCAGTCACTCAAATATTAGTTATGCACTAATCTAATTAGGTAGGCACTACTGTTGCACTTATTCAATTCTCTGGGCACTACCCATGTAGTTATGTAAACATCCAATCGCTGAAACACTCTTCATCCACTCATCCAATAGGCTAAGCGCTAAGCATGGGCTTAAACAATCATGTGTGCACTATCCATGTACTGCATAAATCACCTATATACTATGTATGCACTCTGGCAATCATCCAGGCACTAGAGATTCACTTATTTAATCATCCCACCAGTATCTATGCATGTATTGAATTATTGCAGCATTAGCCATGCCCTTGTCAAATCATTCATGCTCTACTCATGCACTCATCAAAACACCCAGATGCTAGTGGTATACTCATGGAAACACTCAGCCAGTAACTATGCAGATATGGAATGACCCATGGAGTTATGACACAGTCAGGGAATCATCTAAGCACTAATTGTATCCTCAGTGAATCACCTAGGCACTACCTATGCGCTCATTCAATTATCCAGGGTGTAATGATATATTCAACCACAAACCCATGTATTTATAAGTTTTACTGAGGAATATGTAGTCTTTAGACAATATTGGTAATAGGTTTACCACAATGGTGCTCTCTGCATAATTACATGAGTCCATGAGTAGAGCCTGAGTTTTTCATTAGTGCACGCGTGTGCCTCAGTATTTCAATGACTGCATGGGTTGTAAGTGGATGTTTAGTTTGCTTTATAGGTTCTGTGTAAATGTTATAATGATTGCATAGTTACAGCCTTGTAAATTTAGTGTTAAATTTAAAAAAAGTGTAGAAGAAGGAGAGACGCAGTGAAACAGAAAGAACAACTTGAGAGTAGTTGATAAGGCCTTTGCTTTGAAGAGGAAGCTATTCATTTTGATTCAAAATAGAATGAAGACTCTTGAAAAAATAGTGTCTTGCATGAGGAGACTAAACCAGAAGAAAAGATTAGTGAATAGAAGTAAGTGTTGTACAGTTTTTAGTGGACAATGAATACATACTTCTTGTACAAAGCTTTCTTTAATGAAGACAGTTATCCTCAGGATAACAAATTAGTTCATGCTATTGATTAAAAAGGATGAAGTTATGAAATGAAGAAACATATAGCAAAAGAGGTGATGGTATCTAGAACTGTGGAATAAGTTATTGTAGAAGAGGTACAAGGAAGGTGTAGTCAGGGTACTGTAACCAAAAATTGAATTGTAGTAGTGTTTCTAGTATTAGACAGCAATCCATTGATATATTAAGAAAATTACGTATCTTTCCAAGGCAAAGTTTAAAACACAAAATAAGTTGTACCAATCAACAATGCGAACTTTATGTAGGAGGCTGTATTGTGTGAAAACTCCTGCTTTATGTTTAGGAGCAATAAGTAGAGCACTTTCGCATGGTAGTGTGTCACACGTAGAAAAGGTTTGTGGTGATATCCTGTTTTGTTTCTTTGGTCCTGATAAGGATTCCAGGAAAAGTGAAGAGTTGTTAAGAGGAGGAGATGCAGAACAAGTCACATATATTACATTTGACAGTTTAAAAAAATAGATTGCAAAATTTAACACAGTGTTCTGCAAAAAACAGGAGTATGTTTGTATTTGTTGTTGATACATTTACTAGAAGATTTAAACACAGACTGTTGACTTATATTTAAAAAGTGAAAAAGTAAATCATGATAACTGGCAAAAGTTACCTGGTTTTTATATGTAGAGGGATGGTTTGACTTGTTTATATGGCAAGTTATATGTATGTAGTGTTACAAAAAATTGGGAGATGATAAAATGATCAACACATAGATAATAGATACCCATTTTGTAAGATAATAAAATGCCTACTAATGTAGAAAAACTATGAAGGGCAAAAATAATTAAAACATCAACATTTAGTATTCTTTCAAGCATTGTGATGGGCCGTTATGGACTGCTCTCTAGCACTAACTACAACTCCACAATCCATGCAGTATGATGCCATCGGGGAAAACTGTGGAGCCAAATCTTGAAGTTGAGATTGGACTTTTGAATGGACTCTCTGCTTTGGTGTTGTTGTGCTGCTATTGAAGTTGAGCTTTGCATTGCCTTCTTGCTGCTCACTATGAACTCCTCTTATGAAATGTGCAAAGAATATAAAAGGAGGAAAAAAATACCATGTATGATTTTTGGCAGCATTGTGAATAGCTGGAACACACTGCTCAGCAGCTGTTATAACAACACTATAGTCCATGCAATACGTGGCCATTCTTGAAAACTGTTGAGCCTTATCTGTTGTAGTAGTCTGTGACCTCTAAATTGACTTTCTGACCATATATTGTTGCAGCTGCCACTGATGTAGATGGTCCTCCAGCTTCCCTCTTGTAGATCGCCAGTGGAGACATTTTCTATGATAGGTTTCAAGATAATATGAGATTGACGTTGTCTCTGTGAATATTTTTGGTTCATCCCTCTTGAAAGGGTCCTGTCACACATTGGGGCATATTCTCAAGAACGTGTGATAACCATTGCAAATTTTGCTTAACGCAACTCTTAACATCGCAGTCTATCGAGGGAACACTACTGCGTGTTAACTTGGTATTCTCAACACGGCGGCACCATGCAATAGTCCCACGATAACGCATCAAATGACTGTGTTAAAATTACCGCGACTCCGAAAAAACACGAACACGAAAATAGTAGGGATGAGGCCAATCGCGATACAAAAATCAGCGATAACCAGCGTTAGGCCTGCAATTCCCACGCGTCATGTGGGAGAATGCACCATAAAAGCAGAGTAAAAAAACGGTGAGATGACAATGTACGAGCACAACCCCACATACATGACGTAGAACAAATGACCATTGTTCCGCATCAAATAGGCATCTCCTCACAGGCACAATGTACATTGACAAACAGTCTGCATGTAAACTGCGCCAATGCTGAAACATGCATGGAACACACTGTGCAGCAGCATCTCCCCTTCACTTTGCTGAGGGACAAGCAACCCCACCTGCACACAGACATGTCACGACCATGATCAATCAATTATGAAAGCGTGTACGAATGTGGGGGCAGTGACTCCCACTTACGTACATGTTGCCCATGCTGTGGGACTTGAATTACAGGGGGCATCCCTGCATCATGGTGATACATATCTGACCCCAAAAGGAGCCCTGTTGTCACCTGTAGGTCAAAAATGGCTGCCAAAATTGAATGATTTTGGACACATGTGAAACGCTGAGGAGTGGGATTCCATACTAACTGTGACACACAGAGGTGGCAGTTCGAATAGGTGACACCCTAAACAGCCTCTCTGCACAGAGGTGACACACCCACCATCCATGAACAAATCATAAAATTGTTAGCACTACATGTAGCACTCACACTTGTCTGAGTAATGTGCCTGTACAGATGAGTGACATGCACTCAGGGAATGTGTTTTTGGAATGCATGTATTTGCACATGCTGTGCCTGTGGTCATTTTGTACCGTCCCATGATTGCTAAGGACTGTCGCAATGTGATGTGCTCATGTGAAGAAATTGTCAATGATGATGTTCCTACGGGCTATTCCTGCTGCGGCTGCAGTGGGATGTGGTCCACCTGCCTCTTCTTCATCATCATCGTCTGGTGCATCTGGCACTCATATCCATGGGGCATTGCTGCGTACACATATGTTGTGCAACACACAACATGCAACGATCATCTTGCACACGATGTCTGGGCTGTACAGGAGCCTTCCACCTGTGACGTCCAGGCACCTGAAACGTGACTTTAACATGCCAAATGTGCATTCCACAATGCCCCTGGTGCATTTGTGGGCTGCATTGTACTGCCTCTGGGGCTGTGTGTTCGGGGCTCGGAGGGGTGTCATCATCCAAGTGCAGAGGGCATATCCTTGATCACCTGTGACTGTGCAGAGAGACATGAGTCAATAGTTGTTTCTGCATGATGTGTTGTCAGGCTCACTGGTTCATTGGTGTGTGATATGTGTGACTTTGTGATTCCTGTATGACATGTACTGCTTTTTGCAAATGAGCGGCATCAATGTGTACTACGTAGCCTCACTGCTGCTCCTCACTCCCCTCGAGCCTATTCACTAGTGTGCGCCGTGCGGTTGCATCACTTGCACCCCTACGGCACACCATTGTCATGCCTGTCTGCGCATGCCCACAAGCCTGACAATGACACAGTGATGTTGTGTGATGAAGGTGGGCAGCCACGTGTGTGTAGGCCTATGGTAAGGACAGGGCGGACACAGATGTAGAGTTCATGCCTGGCTGAACTCGCCATGCGGTTGAGGGTAGACCTTTGGCTTATGCTCTGGAAATAGCAACACACACAACAGTTGGCATGTCTGATCCCTGACCCCGAGCGGGCTTGCGCACCCTCATTTACCCCTCAGCCGAGCCCGCACTCTGGGGGCATGCTACATAGCAACATTGTATATTGTGTGACAGGTGGCGCCGACACTACACCAGAGACACACGCATTAGTTACTTCCTTGGCAAGGCCTAACCTCAACTATGCCCAGAGCCACGTGTTGAATGACCACACCCCTACGCCGAACTGCCGTATACCGGTCCACTCCCTTACGCTCACAGGTGGGTCCGACACAGCTACATGTCCCAGGTCTACCTCACTGCCTGAGGTGACAAGGTTGCGCAAGCTGTACACAGCATAATGTAATGTGGTATGGCTCGGGGCCCTCATGCATACATAATGACCACACGGACACACTGAGATAATTTGTGGAACAGGCTACGGGCACGTGCGCCCGGCACCTTTTATTGCCTGGGTCACACGTCCAGTGATGCCTGTGCTGGATGGGTGATGGGTGTTGGTCAGTGTAAGCCACCCCTCAGGGGTTGGTTGGTGCTGGCAACAACTACAACATTGATCAGACAATCAGAAGTTCAAAGTACAAACAGCAAGGGTCCATGACTTGAGCTGCACAGATTTAGTGGCCCCGGATGCACTGTGGCCGGTACAGGCACACCGCCACGGGATGGTGACTTGCGATGCACTGAGGTAGGGCCACGAGAGCTGAGCAGGTCCTCGTTGATGTCCAAGGAGAATGTCCCGGAGTGTTAACGGTGGACAGTGGGAGATGTCCATCCAGGGCATGATGCAGAGGGCAGAAGCAAGCAGAAACAGGCAACATGGAGGAGTTGAATGCTACAGTCTCCTTTTTCCCACCATGTCAGTATCAACTACATGATGATGAAGACAACCCCCAGGCCATAGACTCAGATGCCACCAAAAGTTCAACCAGAGAGTGTCCATGACTCCTGTGGCACAGAGTCAGTGGCACCAGAACTGGAAGGGGATGCAGTCTGCGATGAGGCCTGTACAATGATATGAACTCTGCCATGAAGAAATTAAGACTCCAATTGTGTGTCCTACTCGACCGCAGTGTGTGCTGGAGGCAGCGGTCAGCAGTGGCCCACAGCCACGTGTCGTCGGCTTGCGATTCACAGAGTCAGTGGCACCAGTGCAGTTGTAGGCAGTGTTCGATCACCTCCGTAACGGAGATCCTTTTGTCCTCTGGACTGAACCACTTCTTCCTCTTACTCCTCTCCTTGCGTACTGTGATATGAACTCTGCCATGACTAAATCAAGACTCAGTTCCAAATGTGTGACCTACTCGACCGCAGTGTAGGCTGGAGGCAGCGGTCAGCGCGGGTCAACCACTGTGCTGCCAGCTCCTCCTGGATCTCTAACACACAGCGTTGAAATGGCATGTGGAGAAGATTTCTGGTTGACGGAGGTGGAGGCACCAGAGCTGAGCGGGTGTGCTCCCTGTGACAATGCCGTGTCCTGCCTGGTATGGACTGTATTGGATTGGTGTGAGCCCTGCTGGACCGCAGTGTAGGCCGAAGGCAGAACTCAGCAAGGGCCTACAGACACGTGTGGTTGGAATGCTATGCACAGAGTTGGTGGCACCACATCAAAGGGAGTATAGTGACATAAACTCAGCCATCAAATATGTACCATTGTGTAATCAAGACTCAGTTCCAAATGTGTGACCTACTTGTCCGCTGTGTATGTCTGTGAAGTAGGTCAACGAGAAAGAAGTACTGCGGGCCTTGCACGCGGAGGCCGTGATGGTCTGAAGAGGCTGCCAAGGTCGCGGGCTTCAGGCTTGGATCTTGCACCGGCATGTGGTGGGCCCTCTTGGAGACACGCTGATGTTGGCAGGTGAGAAGTGAGGCCTGGATGCCCAGGGGTGGGCAAGACGAGGTCTGTGGACCAGCGGCCTTGGGTGCAGCAGGCGCAAAGGATCGCAGGCACCACCGCTCACGGCATCGGCCTCGTGGCGGGGTGAGTGGCCATTCTGGAAGAGAACCATGCCCAGGGCTATGTGCTTTTTATTCACACGCCTACGCTAGCCTGGCGTACGCCGGGCTAGCCCACTCCACACACGCTTACAAGGGGGACGTAACAAGTTGCATTTCCAAGATCTTCCCCACTGGCTGGGGTGACATAGTTACATCCACTGTTCACAACACTATCACCACCAGCAGTATATGTCAACATGGATATGTCTGTGGTCTGCATACTGCAGTCTGTCCAGCACATCCACGCCACACTTGGCATTGTGTGCATTCTCATTCATGGGTCACTTGTCTCCTTCGCACATGCCTGGTTCCCACCTCTCCCCACATTCTGCTATTGTGTGGCTAAGGTGCCATGCCGTTGATGGCTCATGTACATGGCTATCCCAGGTTACCGCAGTACGTTGTGCAGTTGTATATGGTGGGTGGGCATGTTGTTTGGAATGTTGATGATGGCATCCAGGACAGGTGTATTGAACTTGGATAGGGCTAGCTGTGAGACTCCTCTGACTCTGGCGGTTGTTGGTTGGAATGTCCCAGAGGCCAACACGTGCAGCACGGCCAGCAGCTTTGTCTGAGGTTGGATATTAGTTGCCCGCTGTATTGGTACCATTAGCCTGTGGCCTATGAGGTTCAGGATGCGGAGGATGGTTGTCCTTTTGAGTCTGTAGTGGGCAATGACATTCTCTGATGTTAAATCTGTGAGGCTGTTGAGTTTCCTGAAGGTCCACTGTCTTTGTCTGCGCTGCCTCTGTGGTGGTCTGGGGGAGGCCGGGGGGGGGGGCTGGCCTGGGGGTGGTTGCGGTGGGTGTTGTGGCCCTGTTGGGGCTACAAGCTGCATGATGAGTAGCTCGATGGCATCTGTTGTTCTTCAGGTGTGGCTGTGGGCTGGGCTCCCTTTTCTGGTGCAGGTTGTCGTCCGACTTTGCACCAGGTCAGAGCAGGTGTTAATTTCCTGCTGCTAACACGCCTTATCGCCTGTTTTGTTGTCTTATCGCCGATCTGGCTGGTCATTGAGAATGTTGAGGTGTGGTGTTGCCGCGGCTTTTTGTTCGGGAACGCCTACTCTGCATCTCATTAGCGATAGTTGCCGGGCTCATCTGCGGCGATGTTTTTTGCAGCTGCTATTGCACGTTAACTGGTGATATCGGCTGTATGCACCAGCTTGTGAATGGGGCGATACATTTATTCCGAAATTGGCTGCAATTAAGTGGCGATAACTCGGCGATAGATCCTTGAGAATATGCCCCGTTGTGCATTGCACAAGTTTTGCAGCAGTTTTTGATTCCCCATGAGTTTGGGAATCAATGGATAGCTTGATGTTTGTTTGAAAGCTATGTTGTGTTTGTGAGTACAGATGTTGAAAGTTATTTTTTGAAACTGTTGTTTTTGACAAATATGTTGGTTAAATAAAGTTAAACCAATATGATACTGAACAGTTAGACTGAAACTTTGTGTAAAATATGTCTATATATCTGTTTTACACTTTTTCATTAGTATTCGTGACTACTGATGTCATTGCGACCTCCAGTGTTGCTGTGAAGAAGGAAAATGCATTTTTGATGTAGTTATTTCAACAAATGACTACAACGGGGAAGGTTACATTAGTATATTACTAAATAGCTACACTGAAACTTTATGTCAAATATGTCTATATATGTGTTTTACACTTTATCAAAAACACCCGGTATTCGCAGTCTGTCCTTGGCAATGACACTCATTGAATCATACAGGCACTACCTGTGCAATCATCGAGGGCATCCTTTCTGCATCACTCTGCAAATGTCCCTCGTGGCACAGTACTAGTTGGGAGATTATGTCCCCTTGGCTACTGAGGGTATTTGAAGGCCAAGTATCCCTCTTGCTACCTTCAGCAATTTCCACACAGTCGATTTGCTAAGAGGTGTTCTGAGGCAATACCCCTTTCTGCACCACTCTGCAGACACATCTCCTGGCACTCTAGTGGTTGGGGAATAAAGTTTTCTTAGATGCTAAAGGACCTTGGGCACCAAGAAGCCCTCCTGGTACTTTCTATAAATCCTACTCAGCAGGATTTCTGAGAGCTGGTCAGAGGCCCCACCCCCTTTCCAGATTATTCTGCAAAGATAATTGCTACATAAAAACCCATGGAAATTCACTGAATCAAAGGTTACAGGTAAGTAAACACACTGCTTATAACTTCACATATTACATCACTCATGACAGGGTCAGTGACATCACTGATGACATCTCAAATGACATAATTGATGGCATCACTGATGCCATCAACCAGTGAGTGTGAGTTTTTATAAATAGTTTATGAGTGTTAAAGATATATACTAAGTTAAGTTAGCATACTTTGTGTACTAGTAACAATTGATACTATTTCTAACATATTATGTGAGTACCTGTGGGACTGTGTGTTTCCGTGTGTGAGTGGGTGTCTGAGTAACTTTATGGGTGTGTCAGTGGCTCTATGTATGTGTAAGTGGGTGTGTGAGTAGCTGTGTGTGTGTGAGTGAGTGGCTATGTGAGTGGCTGTGTTGGGGAGTGAGTGGCTCTATGGGTGGGTGAGTAAGCATGAGAGTGACTGTATGGGTCAGTGAGTGGGTACCTGAATGGCTGTATAAAGGCGTAGGTATGTAAGTGGCTGCATAGGCGAGTGAGTGGCTGTTTTAGTGGTTTTTTGGTTAAGTGATTTGGTGTGTGAGTGGCTGCATTGAAGAGTGAGTGTTTCTGTGAATGGCTGTATGGGTGAGTGAGTGGCTGTTGGAGTGGCGGCATGGGTGAGTGAGTGGTTGCGTGAGTAGCTATATGGGTGAGTGAGTGGTTATATGAGTGGTTGTATGAGTGAATGAGTGGGTGAGTTAGTCACTGTATGGGTGAATGAATGTGTGTGTGAGTGCCTGTATGGGTGAGTAACTGAATGTGTGAGTGGGTATTTGAGTAGATGTGGGAGTGACTGTATGGGTGAGTGAGTGGATGCATGAGTGGGTATAAGGATGAGTGAGTGAATATGTGAGTAGTTGTATTGGTCTGTGAATGGGCATTTGAGTGGTTGTGTGAGTGTGTGAGTAGGTATATGAGAGGCCATCTGAGAATATGAGTGGGTGCTTCTATGGATGATGTCATCAGTGCTATCATTTGAGATGTCATCAGTGATGTCACTGACCATGTCATGAGTGATGTAATATGTAAGGTCATAAGCAGTGCAGTCCAGGGGATGTAAGTTATAGTTAGCTCAGATAATTATAACTGCTGAATTTCAATGATTTTGCACAAGTGTAATGTGAGCCTAACTATAACATCCAAGTAATCTTTGTTTTTTTCAGTGAATTTCTAAGGTTTTTTTATTTTATTTCCTAACTATACCATCCCTGTAACTTTTGTTTTTTTTAGTTAAATTTGTTAGGTTTTTAAATGTAAATATTGGGACTATTGTGTCCCTTTTAGCTTTTTTGTTTATGACGATTTTAAAGGTTTTTTAAAATGTAATCATTTTGTTTTATGTAGCATTTCTCTTTCACTTGAAGGAGAGTAAATCAACCTTTTCAATTTTTTTTTAGTATTATTTTTTTTGATATTTAGTATACTTGTAATGTAAGTGACATATATAACAATATATAACAATTTGTTTACATAGTTCTCATTTTTTTTTTTAAAATTGTAGTTTAGTTTTTTCAGTTTGTTTTGTTATAGTTTTTTCTATTGGCAGTTCTTTTTTATTTTTTTATCTATTTAGAAAGATATTTTTTCAAAACGTTGCTATTGTTTTAATCTTTCATAAAAACATATGTTGGAAGGTTTACATGGTACGTTTTTTTTCTTTTTTGAGGTCTGCTGTACCTAAATCCATGCTAGTCAGCAGGAACTCTATGGGTTTGTAGTCTGATCTGGTGATCACAATGTAACCATGGTTTCTGAACTGCAGATTCACCGAAAAATGTCAAAAAAATAAAATCTTCTCGTAAAGAACATTATTTGGTTTTTTGTAATCACACTAGACTTATTCATTGTTAACTATTTCAGACTGTTTATTTTAATTTTGTATAAGCTACACAGTAAAACATCCTCATTTCATTGGCCACATAGGGACCACACCTTTTACAGAACTATACCGGGCTCCTCCCCAATTATTTGTATTGGAGGAGAGAAAAAGCAGCACATACATTGCAACATCTGCAGTTGTGTGTGCCCAGTGTGATTGGTATTTACTGGAAATGGCTGAACCATCCAAATCTGTTCCAGGAGAAGATCATGTTCTTGTAGAAGAGGAGGAAGAACAAGAACCACCACCATGGAAAAGGAGATTTAAGTTTTTTTTAATATTCATGATTCCATCGGGTGAAGAAAAAGGTAATGGCAAAATTGTTAAGTGTAATCTGCAGAAAGGAACTTTCAAGAGGAACCAGCAAAAAGGACAGCCATGTGACATCTTCTATGTGGAAACATCTTGACTATCCATGAGAGAGCCTATCATAAGATAGTCAATGAAAAGGAAACTACAGTCTGTGCCTCTGCTTAATCGGTGGCTATGTCACTACCTTCCGCCTCAGTGACTATAATGGTGGCATCTGTATGGCCACATTTAGGGCACATGGCAACCCATTGTTTACGCTGCCATATGCCAGTAGTATTGAAAACAATATATGTCACTGAGTATTTAGATGCATATAACAGCCATCCTTGTTAATTTTTGTTTTGGGATTTTAACATCCAAAGTTGTTTGCTTTAAATTGGAGCTTGAGAGCATGTTCGTTTACATACAACTAGTTTTGAAACAGTTCTGTAGCATGATTTTATGGGCACACTAATTCTTTACAAAAAATATAACCCAAAAGAAGGTCAAAAAAGTTTATTTTTTTGACCATATCAAGTAATCACAAAAGAGCTGTGTTTTGTGTTTTATTTCTTTACTGTAAATACGGTGTATAATTGTCTGTGTGGGTGTGTCACTATACGTATGATTGATTCTTGGGGTGTCTGAGTCTGTGTATAAGTGAGTGACTGAGGGCCAGATATACGACCCATTTTTGCATGCGCAAATAGGTTTGTGAACCCGTTTGCACATGCAAAAACCTATTGGGGCATGTACATAGCCTATTTAGCTTGTCGCAATTTTTTTGCTACTCGCTAAATAGGTTTTGCGTTCCCTTCCAAATAGCGAGTCTCAAAACCATGTACAAATGTTTTGCGACCACAATTACGGTCGCAAAACACTCGCAATTACCACCTACTTGAAGTAGGTGATAATGCATTCGCAAATGGGAAGCGGTCCCCAAGGGACCCCTTGCCCTTTGCAAATGCATGCAAAATTATTTTTTAAGGGCAGGCTGTGGTCCCAGGGACCACTGCCTGCCCTTAAATAATTAAATAAATGGTCTTGTGTGTGTCAAGTATGAAAGGTGTGTGAAGGCCTGTGAAGCAGCTGGTGCCTTGTCGCAGCTTTAGAACTGGGCCAAGTGCCTGTGACTGGGAAGGGCCAAAAACATGTAGAGATTGAGGGGGTATCACAGTGAGTTCATAAGCGCAATTCATTTTTTTATAGGTTTTGGGCTGACTCTACTTTGGGAACCCACACAAGTGAGGTATCATTTTAATCAGAAGTCTGAGGGGAATGCTGGGCGGTAGGAAATGTGTGCAGGAGTGGTGATCCCAGACAGAAATGTGAGGAATATCATATTTTTAGCTACATTTGAGGTTTGCAGGGGATTCTGGATAAGAAAGCATTGATGGATCCATGCAAGCCACACCTCCCTGGACTCCCGAGGGTGTCTGGTTTTTAGGAAGGTCTGGATTTGATAAGTTTCCCTAGATGGCCGAGACCAAAAACACAGTTGACCATTTGCAAAACCAGGTCTATTTTGTCATCGATAATTTTGATGCCTCCACAATACACTTTAGGCCCTTCCATGCCAGGAGCACTTGGCCCACGCACAAAAGTGAGGTAGCATTTTTATCAGGGACTTGGGAGAACACTGGGTGGTAGGAAATTTGTGCTGGTCCAGCGATCCCACAGATTTCCCACCCAGAAATGTGATGACAATGTGATTTTGTTTTAGCTAAATTTGAGGTTTATCGGGGATTCCAAGTAAGAAAATGTTGGGGGATTCACTCAAGCCACACCTCCCTGGTCTTCTCGGGTATCTAGTTTTCAGAAATGTTGGGATTTGGTCGGGTTCCCTAGATTGTCGCTGAGCCAAGGACCAAAAACGCAGACGACCCCCTTGCAAAACCAGATAACTTTTTTCATCGATAATTTTGTTGCTGCCACAATCCGTTTTGGGTCTTTCCCTGTCGCAGTCACTTGACCCACCCACACACATGAGGTAGCATTTTTATTGGGAAACCTGGGGTAACGAGAGGTGGTAGGAAATTTGTGCAGGCTAGGTGATCTCACAACTTTCCCTCACAGAAATGTGAGGAAAATGTGTTTTCTTTAAGCTATTGAGATTTGCAGGGGATTCTGGGTAAGAACACATTGGGTGATCCACGCAAGCCACACTTCCTTGGACTCCCCAGGTGTCTAGTTTTGAAAAATGTCTGGGTTTGGTAGGTTTTCCAAGTTGGTCGCCGAGCCCGGGACCAAACACGCAGGTTACCCCCTTGCAAAACAGGTCTTTTTAAGATAGATAATTTTGATGTCGCCACAATCTGTTTTTGGCTGTTTCCTGTCACAGGCACTAGACCCACCCACACAAATGAGGTACCATTTTTATCAGGAGTCTTAGAGGATGCCGGATGGACAGAAGTTTATGGCTCTCTTCAGATTCCAGAACTTTCCATCACAGAAATGTGAGGAGAATGTGTTTTTTTAGACACATTTTGAGGTTTGCAAGGGATTCTCTGTAACAGAACCTGGTGAGAGTCACACAAGTCACCCCATCCTGGATTTCCCTGGATGTCTAATTTTACAGATTTGCTATGTGTAGTATCCTCAGGTCATGTTAATATGTTCCCTTTCATTCTGTACCTAGCTGCTCAGCCAGTGTGAGTGTCCCGCGTAGAATGTTAGTGTGAGTGGAATGCTTGGGTGCCTGGTGTGTGTGTGAGACAGTTGGGAAGATGGGCTGAGCAGCTAGGAGGCTGCTCCTGGTGGGGCCTATTGTGGAGCCTGATCTGGGGCCTGTTCTGGGTTTACTACTTCTACACCTAAGATCTCAATAAACTTCATCTACTCCTACCTGGCCACGTCTACAGCGTCTACTTGTACATCCTGCACACGTGGGGCCAGGCTACTACATTTATGGCGACGAGGATGGGATATTAATGAGGAGTGGAGCAAGATTACGTGTAGAAAAGAACCTATGTCAAGTAAAATGAGAAAAAAAAAGAAACAAGCATCAAGAAATTTAAAGAAAAGGAAAGAAACCTATTTAGCGACGCAGCTGAAGTCAAAGAAATATGTCAAGCTTGCCTGTCTGCCCCACCAATGTCCACTACACCGGACAGCCCAGCCCAGGCATGCTGTGTCTTCATCTCATCATCTACTACATTAGAAAATACAGTTACAAGCCAGTCTACATCTGGAAAAGAAATTATGCCACAAAAACGTCTATTGTGCTACAACCAAGGAATTTTGAGCAACAAGTAACAAGGTAATCGTTGCCGGTTGTTTGTGACTTTGCCCACCAGTGCGGGGTTGAAATGTTCACTTTGGCAAAAGTAATCCAGTTTTAAATTTGTGGCTGTGCTCAAGCTACACTACACTATGTTTCCTGGGGGCCAGCTGAGCTAGGACCCAAAAACCACAGCTAGGCCCTTTGCAAAAAAAGGGATAGTTTTCAGTGGAAAAATGTGATGTGTCCATGTTGTGTTTTAGACTGTGTCCTGTTGCGTGCACTAGGCCTACTCACACTAGTGGGGTATCATTTTTATTTGCAGACTTGGGGGAATTCTTGGTGGAATGAAGTTTGTGGCTCCCCTCAGATTCCAGAAGTTTCCATCACAGAAATGTGAGGAAAAGTAGTTTTTTAGACAGATTTTGAGGTTTGCAGGGGGTTCTGGGCAAAAGAACCTGGTGAGAGTCACACAAGTCAGCCCACCCTGGATTCCTCTGGGTGTCTAGTTTTAAAAAATGTACAGGTTTGCTTGGTTTCCCTAGATTCTGGCTGAGCTAAGGCCCAAAATCCACAGGTAAGCAAATTGCAAAAAAGGGTCAGTTTCCAGTGGAAAAATTTGATGTGTCCACGTTGCGTTTTTGTCTGTTTTCTGTTGTGGGCACTAGCCCTACCCACACAAGTGAGGTATCATGTTTATCGGCAGACTTGGGAGGATTCTGGGCGTAAGGAAATTTGTGTCTTCCTTCTGATTCTACAACTTTCCATCACAGAAATGTGAGGAAAATGTGTTTGTTTAGACAAATGTTGAGGATTGCAAGGGATTCTGGGTAACAGAACCTGGTGTGAGCCACACAAGCCCCCCCATCCTGGATTCCCCTGGGTTTCTAGTTTTCAAAAATTTACAGGTTTACCATGTTTCCCTAGGTGTCAGCTGAGCTAGGGCCAAAAATGCACAGCTAGGTACATTGCAAATAAAAAGACCATTTTCAGTGGAAAAATGTGACATGTCCAAGTTGCATTTTGGGCCGTTTCCTGTTGCGCGCATTAGTCCTACTCACACAAGTGAGGTGCCATTTTTATCAGAATACTTGGGACAAGGCTGAGTTGAAGAAAGTTTGTGGCTCCCCTCAGATTCCAGAACTTTCTATCACACAAATGTGAGCAAAATGTGTTTTTTAGACAGAATTTGAGGTGTGCAAGGGATTCTAGGTAACAGACCCTGGTGGGAGTCACACAAGTAACCCCATCTTGGATTTCCCTGAGTGTCTAATTTTCAGAAATGTGCAGGTTTGCAAGGTTTCTTGAGTTGCCGGCTGAGCTAGGGTCCAAAATCTACAGCTAGGCACATTGCAAAACAAGCATTTGCAGTGCAATAGGTCTCGCATTTGGGAGAGTTAGAGTTATTGGCATTGTAAATGATAATGGGGCATATTCACAAGGAGCTATCGCCGAGTTAATGGCACTTTATCGCAGCCAAACTCGTGATAAAGTTACCGCCCCATTCGCAAGCCGGTGCTAACAGCCCATATCACCAGTTTTCAGGCGATAGCATCCTCAAAAAACATCTCCACAGATGACCCCGGCAACTATCGCTAATGAGATGCAGAGTAGGCGTTCCGGTGCAGTAAGCCGCAACAACACCACTCCACAACATTCCCAACGACCAGCCAGATCGGCGATAAGATCACAAAACATGCGATAAGGCACGTTAGCAGCAGGAAATTAACACCTGCTCTGACTTGGTGCAAAGTCGGACAACAACCAGCACCAGACAAGGGAGCACAGCCCATAGCCAAACATGAAGAACAACACATGCCCCCGGGCAACTGAACTTGCAGCCCGGAGCCCTAATAGGGCAACAACACCCGCCGCCACAACCCCCAGGACCCCCCCCCGGCCACCCCGCCCCCCTCTTGGACCAACACTGAGGCAGCGCAGACAAAGACATCGACCTGCTGAAAATGCACCAACCTCACAGACCCAACACCAGAGAATGTCATTGCCCACCGCAGGCTCAAAAGGACAAGCATCCTACTCATCCTGACCACCATTGCCCACAGGCCGACGGTACCAACACAGCGGACAACCACCATCCCTCCGCAGACAAAGCTGCTGGCTGTGCTGCACCTGTTGGCCTCTGGGACCTGCCAACCAACAACCACTAGAGTCGGAGGACTCTCACAGCCAGCCCAATCCAAGCACCCCACAACTGTCTTGGATGCCATCATCAGCTTGGTACCACACTACCTAGCCTTCCCCCACACTGTGCAAGAACAGCTGGAGACCAAGCAAGGCATCAACGCCATAGCTGGCTTCCCTCATGTGTCAGGGGGCAATTGAATGCACACATGTCCTACTTGTGCCCCATGGTGACACTGCCAACAATATCCGCTACCAAAAGCACACACATACCATCAATGTGCTGGCAATAGTGTACCACCTGGGAATCTCCACCAACAACAACGCCAACCCCCCATTCCGAGTGCTTGAGTCCTACATCTTCCGACAGTCCATCATCACCCGGCGGTTCCTGGCTGGCACCTACGGAAATGCGCTGCTCATTGGCAAGTACCTAATGAACACGCCACACACCTCAACTCCACAATCATGCAACTCACAACACTGGGAATGCACATGTCACAAACTCACATACAACATGCCAAACAACATGTCCACCCACCAGACACAACAGCACAACATGCACATAAGCCATCAACTGCATGTCACCTCAGCTACATGATAGCAGATTGTGGGAAGAGGTGGGGACCAGGCATGTGCGAAGGAGGCAAATGACCGATGAATGAGAATGTACACAATGCCAAGTGTGGTGTGGAAGCGATGGCCAGACTGCAGTATGCAGACCACACACATATCCATGTTGACATACACCGCTGGTGTATGGAGTGCAATGGACAGTGGATGCAACCATGTCACCCCAGTCAGTGGGGAAGATCCCGGAAAAGTAGCTTGTTACGTCCCCCCCTGTAAGCGTGAGCGAAGTGGGCTGGCCCGGCATAGGCCAGGCCAGCGTAGGGGTGTGAATAAAAAGCACGTAGCTCTGGGCGTGGTCCTCTTCCGGAATGCCCAACGTCACTGCCAGGGCAGCGCCCCTCACCCCACCACGAGGTTGACGCCGTCGCCGTGAGCGGTGTTGCCTGCATTCCTGTGCGCCTGCTGCACCCCGGGCCTCAGGTCCCCGTACCAGTCCTGCCAGACCCTGCGCACCCAGGCCTCAATGCACACCTGCCGACACCGGCGAGTGTCACAGAGGGCCCACCATGTGCGAGTGCATGCTCCAAGCCCGAGTGCCGCAAATCTGGCAGCCTCCTCAGACCATCACAGCCTCCGCAACACAGGCCTGCAGAATCCCTTTTTGTTGACGTACTCCACCCGGATGCCCAGCGGACAAGTAGGTTGCACATTTGGAACTGAGTCTTGATTACACTATGGCAGAGAACATCAATTATGGCTGATTTTATCTCACTATACTCCCTTCGATGTGGTGTCACCAAGTCTGTGCATAGCATTCCATCCACACGTGTCCATGGGCCCATACAGACTACTGCCCTCAGGCCATGCTGCTTTCAAGTCGGTCCACATGTGGGACTGAGTCTTGATTAGTCAATGGCAGGGTACATATCATTGCACACAAGGAGAGGTGTGAGAGGAAGACGCGTGTCAGTCAGGAGGAAAAAAGGATCATCGTTACGGAGGTGATCGAACACTACCGACAACTGCCCTGGTGTCACTAACTCTGTACATCGCAAGACAACGGCACGTGGCTGTGGGCCCTTGCTGACTGCTGCCTCTGGTCTACACTGCGGGCGAGTAGGTAACACATTTAGGACAGAGTCTTGATCATACATTGTCTGAGTACACACATTAATGCAGCGTTTACATCACTGTACTCCCTTCGGTGTGGTGACACCAAGTCTGTGCCTGGCATCCCAACCACATGTGTCTGTGGGCCCTTGATGACTACGCCATCGGCCTACACTGCAGTCCAGCAGGCCTCGCGCCAACCCAATCCAGTCCATATCAGGCAGGACATGGCATAGTCGCGGACTGAACACCCGCTCTGCTCTGGTGCTTTTGCTTCCGTCAACCACAAGTCACCCCCAAATGCCATGCCAACATTGTGTGTTAGAGTTCCAGGAGGAGCTCGCTGAACTGCGTCTGGCCCACGCTGACTGCTGCCTCGGGCCTACACTGCGGTCGAGTAGGTCACACATTTCGAACTCAGTCTTGATTTATGTATGGCTGACTTGATGTCATTGTACAGGCCTCATCGCAGACTGCATCCCCTTTGAGCCCCGGTGCCACTAAGTCTGTTCCCCGAGACCCATGGACACTTTCTGGTTGAACTTTGGTGGCGACTGAGTCCATGGACTTGGGGTTGTCATCACCATCATGTCGGTGATACTGACTTTGTGGCAAAAACGATGCCTTGGCATTCCACTCCTCCATTTGCTTCTTCTGTACAGCTTCCAACCTCTGCATCATGCCCTGGAGGACACCTTCCACTGTCCCCCGCAACCCTCTGCCACATTCACCTCGGACACCGATGAGGACCCGCTCAGCTCGCATGGCCCATCTCACTGCACCGCAACTCACCCTCCCGTGGCAGGGTGCCTGTGCCGGCCGCAGTGCATCCGGGGCCACTAACTCTGTGCAGCTCAAGTCAAGGACCCTGTCTTCTGAGATATTGGATGGCCTCTGAGACGATGGCCTTGGGATCATCGACGCCATGTGTCTGTGGCCTTGCGCTGTCCTCTGCCTCCAGCCTCAACTGTGTTACACCAGGGCTCACACATCAAATCGACTCCTGAGCGGCCCGGATGATGCATCACCGCAGGAGGCACATGCCACCACCACCAGGTCCACATCCAACCACCAACTGCAATAGTCGAAACAGTCATACTGGCAGACTAACTAAGATGCTCACACCTGTGGTGGATGACATCATCTGCCTGATACCCTGCTTGGCACTCCAGGTGCCCCAACCTCAGTGCACTGCAACTCACGGACACTTCTGTTTGCATATTGGGTGACCTCTGTACTTGCTCGGGCTAACTCCATGAGGCTCCGCTGTTGTCTCTGTTATGCTGGTGTTTTCTGTTTCCGTTTTACTGCTGTTCACTGTTCAAGTTTTTGCCAGCACCAACAACTCCTTGCGGGCTGCCTTACACTCACCCTACACACATCCAGCACAGGCGTCACTGTACATGTGGTCCTGCCAATAAATGGGCCGAGCGCACGTGCCTGTGGTCTGCTCCATGAACTATCTGCGTGAGTCCTTTTGTTCATAATGTATGCATGAGGGCCCGAGCCCGACAACATTACATTGTGTTGTGTAAAGCGAATGCCAACATATCACCGCAGGCAGCGTGTTAGACCTTGGACATGTAGCATTAATGTCACCCACTCAATACGTTAGAGGAGTGTACTGGGCCGTCGTATGCAGGTCAGGCGTGGGTGTGTGAATGATAATTGCGTGCTCTGGGCGTGGTTCAGTACTGTAAATGTGCACATGCATGTGTCTCTGTCGCAGTGTGGATCTCCTTGGTGTGGTGTAGGTGGTCCCTGAGGGGAATTAGACAACTACGCATGTGGTCTAGTTCGTGTTCCATGGGTTTAGGCGTCACCCGCTCCTGTTTGGCCACCTCCTTTTGTCATTCTGACACCTGGCATTGGGATGCGATGTGTGCCTAGGTGACATGTTGGGAGCCAGCCGTGATGGCGGGTGCTTCCTGCTGTGTGGTCTGTGCAGGGGCTGGGGTCTCTCTCCTCTGTGTGACTTGGCTGCCCTGCTCCTGGGGGTGAGTTGCCTAAGATGTCCATGGGCTGTTGTAGGGTGTTGGTGCCGATGGTAGGGTGGTCCTCTCCAGCATCACTGATGGGTAGTCTGGTCTGCTCTGCTGGAGGTGTTGTATGTCCCTCTGCAATGTGAAGGGGAGATGCATGTTGACATTGTGTTGACAGGTATGTTGGCGCATTGTCCTTGTTTACATGCAGACTCTATGACTCTGTACATTGTGACTGTTTGAGAGGTGCTGGATTTTGATGCGGGACAGTGGACATTTGGACTACATGACAGATGTGGGTTTGTACGCGTACATTTCCTTCTCACAGTTTCCTGCTCTGTTAGATGTGGTTGGCGTGTTTCAGCACATGAGCGCACCCAGTTGTTTCCTCTCTTCTGCAGTGTTGGTGTTGCACTTTGTGCCACATTGTGGTCAATGTGGATGTGCTGTTATTGCTATGTGTGTGTGCTGCTGTGTGCCACGTGGAGGAGGGACATGTTACAGGGTCATTCTGGGTGTGCAGTGTGCTACACATCATTGTGCATGTGTGCCATTGTGCCCATCTCCCCCTGTCCCCCCAGTCCCTGGTTATTACTCACCCTGTTGATGCTGTGTCAGGTCCTCTCGGGCTGTGTCCTAACTCCCACCTCCTTGCACAGCATCTCCACACTGATGACTGTAGCCTCAGTTTCCTCCAGCTCCACCTGTGGCGCAGGACTCCCACCTCCTGTTGCCGTTGCTGCCTTCCTGTTGGCAGCGGGTTTGTGCTTGGTTTGGCTTTTCACATCATGCCAGTGCCTCTTGTCCTCCTCCATTGACCTCCTCGACACTCTGACTGCATTCACTGTGGTATAATTGTGTGTCAGTTGATGGTAATGTTCTGTCAGCTCCGTGATGCTGATCTGCTTTTCCTGTGGACTGCACCCCGTCTTCCTCTCATTTTTCTCCCAGACCCCATTGTTCCTTGCTGGTGGCTTGTGGGGCTTGTGGGGTTCACATTGTTCTCTGCACTCGGTCCGGGTGCATCCATGGTGCTACGCTGTTACTTTTTATCTCCCTTTCATTTCCGTATGAATGGTGCATTTTCCCACATGACGCATGGGAATTGCAGGCCTGTGGCTGGTTTTCGCTGGTTTTAGTGTCGCGATTGGCATCATCGCAACTTTTTGGGCTTTGGTGTTTCGTGTTTTTGCGGCGTTGCGTTGACTTTATCACAAACATTTGACGTGTTATCGTGGGTCTATCGCATGGTGCCGCAGTATTGAGAATACCACGTTGACAAGGTGTTATTTCCCACGATAGACTGCGATGTGAGTAGTTGTGTTAAGCTACTTTTGCGGTAGTTATCACAGGTTCTTGAGAATATCCCCCAATGTCTTTTATCTATGTGTCTGCCTTGGGCACACAGAGCAGCCCAGGGGGGTCCATTTCTTATACCAGAAATGCTTGTGTGCTTGGCCTAAGCTCCACTGAAAATCCCATAAGCCATCTACACCTGTCAAAAACTGAAAAATGCAAGGTGTACAAAAAAAACGAGCAGCAAAAGAAAAGCTTTGCAAGATCTAATTGGCTTTTAAAGAAGATTGAGAATGCGCACTTTCTGACAAATCATTGGATCGGGTAATATAATATAAGTGTGCACATGCTCTGCTTTCTAGAAAGAATAACTATTCAGAAAATTCATTTGTAAATGAGCTATGACTTGCAATCCATTTGTTTTTGCATGCCTATGTGTAAGTTCACATGCATACCGCTCATCTTAGCCACTGCCATATAACAAGACTTGGCAAACAGCAAATGCACCCTTGGTGACAGGCTTGTACTTAGAGACTGATCAGTCTGTATCAATTGCCTTGGACTAAACCAGTCCAGTATAATGACAAGGGATGAACCAGTCTCAGAAGTGATTTAATATCCCTGGGGCCGAGGGAGAAAATAACACAAGTTTGTTGTATATATGGTTTGTTGCAAATATTGTGAAGATAAAGATGTCAGTCAAAAGGAATGAGTCTTTTGTATCATAGTGCTGTGATACATGAAAGGCACTTGACATACCCTATAAATAGAAAGCAAATGCTAACTTTTGCAAGGTTTGTACCCCAAGACACAGAACTGACCCGTGGATGTGCTGTCAGTGGTACTTCTCGCTCCACACCCCGGGAATTAGACCGCAAGTCGCAGGTCCACTTCTTGGCCTCCGTACCAGCTTGAGGCCCTGGTGTGAGTGCAGCTCCGATGAAGTATGATAGGACAGCGCGTCAAGAATACGACATGAAGAGGTGGCTGGGTGTTCTTAGGCATGCGCACTCGCACACGTTCTCATAATATTTTCAGTTAGTATAGTTAGAGGTGGCTTGGAATATGAGAACTTTTGTCTCGCTGAATGCTGCACCACACCTCCCAATGCACTTTACACCAGAGCAAATATTATCCATTTTTGGGACCACGAGACACCCCTTCCCCAGAGATAAGAACACTGAATTGGCAGGAGTTCCACTTTTGTTCCACTCTTGTGGAAACGGCATTACCCATCCACTCCTTCAATCATTCAGGCAGTATCCAAGCATTCCTGTAATCACCCAGACATTACACCTGCACTCATGCAATCACCCAGGCATTACACATGCACTCCTTCCATCACTCAGGCAGTTCCCACGCACTCTTTCAATCACCCAGGTACTAAACATGCACTTATGCAATCACCCAGGCATTACTCCTGCACTCATGAAATCACCCAAGCATTACCCATGCACTCCTTCAATCACTCAGGCAGTACCCATGCACTCCTCCAATCACCCAGACATTACTCCTGCACTGATGCAATCACCCAGATATAATCCATGCACTCCTTCAATCATTTAGGCAGTACACATGCACTCCTCCAATCACCCATACATTACCCCTTCACTCATGCAATCACCCAGGCATTACCCATGCACTCATGCAATCACCCAGGCAGTACCCATGCGCTCTTCCAATTACCCAGGCACTACCCAGGCACTCAAGGAATTACCCAGGCATTACCCATGCACTCCTTCAATCACTTAGGCAGTACCCATGCACTCCTCCAATCACCCAGGCACTACCCATGCAGTCTTGCAATCCCCCAGGCATTACTCATGCACTCCTTCAATCTCTCAGGCATTACTTATGCACTCCTTCAATCACTGAGGCAGTACCCATGCACTCCTCTAATAACCCAGACATTACTCCTCCACTTATCCAATTACCTAGGCACTACTCATGCACTTTTTCAATCACTCAGGCAGTACCCATGCACTCCTCCAATCACCTAGGCACTACCCATGCACTCATGCAATCATCCAGGCATTACCCATCTACTCCTCCAATCATTCACGCAGTACCCATGCACTTCTCCAGTCACCCAGACAGTACCTATGCACTTTTGTAATCACACAGACATTATCCTTGCACGTATGTAATCACCAAGACACTACCAATGCACTACTCCAATCACTTAAACACTACCCATGCATTTTTGCAATCACCCAAACATTACCCCTACACTCATGCAATCATGCGGGCACTACCCATTCACTCCTTCAATCACCCAGGCAGTACCCATGCACTTCTCCAATCACCCAGACAGTACCTATGCACTTTTGCAATCACCCAGACATTATCCTTACACTTCACCCAGACACTACCAATGCACTACTCCAATCACCCAGACACTACCCATGCATTTATGCAATCACCCAGACATTACCCCTACACTCATACAATCACGCAGGCACTGCCCATGCACTCCTTCAATCACTCAGGCAGTACCCATGCACTTCTCCAATCACCCAGATGGTACCTATGCACTTTTGCAATCACCCAGACATTATCCTTACACTTATGCAATCACCCAGACACTACCAATGCACTACTCCAATCACCCAGACACTACCCATGCATTTATGCAATCTGTCAGACATTACCCCCACATTCATGCAATCACGCAGGTACTACCCATGCACTTCTTCAATCACCCAGGCACTACCCATGCACTCCTCCAATCACCCAGACATTACAACTGCACTCCTCTAATCACCCAGGCACTACCAATGAACTTCTTCAATCTCTTAGGCAGTTCCATACACTCTTCCAATCACCCAGGAACTACCCATGCACTCATGCAATCACCCAGGCATTACCCATGGGGTTTATTTGGTCTTATGAAAATTGTACTCTGTTTATTATTACAATATTGAATTTTGTGTCACTTTCAGCCTTGAGAAAGTCGTAGGCTTAATGCCATTAGCGATGAAACGCGTTGGCACAAGGAATTGGAAGAATTTTGGAAATTAATTAAGAAGAAGAACAAGAAAATAATATATCTATTTGCATTACTTTCTGATGAATATTCTTAATTATTTTTGGTGACGTTTGCTCCGACAAATTGTGAATGTTGTAATCAATCCTATGATTGAAACTTGGAGGGGTTAGGGTGTCTTCTCTCCTTTTTCTGGATGCACCGTATTATTTTGTTTCTCAATAATATTTAGTGTGAATACTATATGTGCGCTTCTTATACCCTTTACACCCTGACTACTTTGACTAATAACAGGGGTACCCCAGCGCATAGTGTTCCCTAGTGTATGTAGGTGTTTAACTGTATTCTAAGTGTCTTTTAGCATAGCGTTGGCTCTAGGACTCATTAGTCAGAGTCAGTTACCACCAGTACCCATCTGAAAAAGTTGAGGGTACAGGATGATTTTGCAACAAAGACTCTTTCTCCTCCTCTGTTTGTTCTTTCTGCACATCTTCCTTCTTCCGGCACTTTTCTTTGTCTTTGAGCTTCTTTCTGCATTTCTTTTTCTTCTCTCTGTGTGTTTTTCTTCTTTTTTCACATGTCCTATCTCTGTAGGCATAGTTAGAAATTAGCATTTAAAAAACCTTTGACATTCACTTAAAAAACCATAGGTTTCAGCAGGCATGTTATAGTTAGGAATTAGCATTTAAAAAACCTTAGATATTCACAGAAAAAAACATAGGTTTCAGGGGTGTTATAGTTAGCTGGACATTTCACTCGTACAAAACCAAAGAAATTCCCCTGTTATAGCTAGTTCAGCTAACTATAACTCGCGCCCCCGCAATGCACTGCTGATGACGTCACATATTACATCACTCATGACATGGTCAGTGACATCACTGATGACATCACTGATGACATCTCAAAGGACATCACTGATGACATCACCGATGACATCATCCATGTGATAATTTGATGCATCTTCTCACACCCTAATATAACCTTTGATAAACCCACTCTAAATTACAGACTGCCTTTCTCAAAACCATAGACATTCCAACACCAATAACTACATACCCACTTACTGATTCTTAGGTCTACACACCCATCCACTCACTCATCCGTACAGTCACTCATACTTATAGTCACTCAGTATAGGACTATCATATATAGTCATACACCTATATAGACACTCACACACCGCCACTCATCCACAGAGGTACTCATACACCTACTCAGTCATGCAAATAATTAATCACACTGCCATTTACTCACCTATACTAGCACATTCTTACACTCTTATACAATCAATGATACACGCACACACTCATCCATACAGCCACTCTCACAATAACACACTCTCACTTATAGCCATTTATGTACTCCAACCCACATATATACTGCCTTTCACATATGTAGCTACTCACACATGTACCACTGAAATATACATTCACTCACTAACACAACCATACACACACTCACCCACCCATACAGTCCATCACAGATGCACTCTTGAAACCATGCACCCAGTGAATCACCCGGTCACACATCTATGCACAGAGTCACACACACCCCACCCACACAAACACTCAGGCACCCATACAGATACTCAGACAACCAATCTATAACCCATATAGACACTCATGTAGCTATTTGCAAACCCATGCAGCCGTTTACACACCAACAGACAGACGGATACAGACATTCACACAGTTTAGTCACTAACCCATGCATTCAGTAAGATATGTTTAATCACTCACTTATAGAGTCAGTCACGCACCAACAAAATCATCCATTCACAAACCTATACACCCACTCATACTTCAATATGCCTTTCCCTATATATAATAAACATACTTAAACTTTACAGAAACACACAGACACTGGATAAGTCATCAGTGATGTCATTTGAGATGTCATCAGTGATGTCACTGACCATGTCATGAGTGATGTAACATGTGATGTCATCAGCAGTGCATTGCGGGGGCGCAAGTTATAGTTAGCTGAACTAACTATAACATGGGAATTTCTATGATTTTGTACGAGTGAAATGTCCAGCTAACTATAACACCCCTGAAACATGTTTTTTTTTCTGTGAATTTATATATATATATATATATATATATATATATATTACCCTTACCATTTCCATCCTTAAACACTAAAATTACCCTTACCGCCCTTCACTACTACCTACCCCAAAATGCTGAAATTACCCTTACCATCCTTTAGAACTATCCACCCCATAACCCTAAAATTACCCTTCCCACTCTTTACTACTACTCACCCAAAACCCTGAAAATACCCTTACCACCCATGCCACTACATACCCCTATTCCCTAAATTTACCCATAACGCCCTTTACCACCACCCACCCCTAAACCCTAAAATTACCGTTACCACCTTTACCACTCGTAACGTATCATCCGTGGTACAGGCAGGCACGGTAAACGCACACAAATTTACCTGTGTGGTAAAGGCATGCATGGTAAATGCTTCGTGGTAAAGGCAATGTTGTTAAGGCTGTTTCCGTTCAAGCCATCATCTAAAAGAACATGTTCCATAATGCATATTAATATACAAACAATAGCAATGCAAGAATAAGACTCATAAGCATTGATGCCTTTAAGCTATTTGCCAAAAATTATAAAACCAGTTTATATTTTATCACAGCATAGCGCATCTTCATTTTTTAACGGCAGTTAAGAATCAAACAGCAGTAGTTAAGTATTCTGGGATTCAAAACTGACCTTAATTGCTTTTAGCAATATTTATAAAATCACTAACAACATTCAGGCACAAAAAGTCTAAATTAAATACTTCATGTACATAAAGTTTTCTTTTTATAATTGCAGAAAACGTTAATTTGGATTTAAAAAAATCAAGTTCCTGTCCTTTCTGCTGCTAGTGTGTGTTTCTGGTAAGCAAAGTGTGTTTAAATGCAGTGTGTTTAAGACTGCAATACCACCTCCTGTCTACAGGGGCAGAGCTGAGCAGAAATATAAACACACTCGATGAAACACAAGTCCCCACAAGGCAATTTTTTAAAAAGTTGTAAAATTGACACAGATGGTCCTGAAGTCATTTTTTTCATCATTTAGAAGACATTGCCTTGTTGGGACCCGAGGTCAGGTCCCCACAGTGCTATCAAGGCCCCACAGCGTGAGTTTGTTATTACACCCAAGGTCCCACAAGTATAGTAAAACGAACACACACACTCATGCACACTTTCTCTCTCGCTCTCTTTTTCTCTCTCTCTCACTTAAAATTCTGATTTTCTACGCAGACCAATTATTCCTCTGTCAATTTAAGGCAATGTGCCATGCTTGAAATGACATGAAGAATGGTTTATGGAGTGCAGCTAAAACCTAATATGCCTCAGAACTTTACACTTTAATAATGAGCTATGTGATCAAAACCTGCTGAAGTGTTCCAGTAGGGTGTCTTCAATTAACATTTATCAAAACCACCATGAGCTGCACTGATCATTTCTTGGTGGGAAACACAGTTTGTTAAACAGTTTGTTAAAACAGTCCTTTTTGAATTTCACCAAAATACGTCAAAAGAAGTTACTTAAAAAAAATAAGTTTTCCAAGAGTTAAGACGTTAAAAGCATCAAAGTTTATTAAAAAGTGCTGTGTCTCTTTTGCTCGCTATTACAGAGCAGTTCCAAGCAGCCACCGAATACTTTGTGGGTGTTTCTGTGAAGGCTCGAGTGCACTATTCATACTGCTGTGCTCGCTGTCTGATGCCAACATTAAACAGAGAAATAAGTTGTTCATTTTCAAAAAGAGACTGAAACTAGGCCAACTAGTCATCAACTTGTTCATGGCTGCCTCTTCAACCAGGCATCTGCACTTAGAAGTCAGGACTCTGGAATTCAACAGACTGGAAAATCATGACATGAGAACCATTTATCCATATTGGATGACCTAGATTAAATATGCTAATTACATTCATTTTGTTACATAGGCCATGGCCTCTTCCCGGAATCCACCATCTGGCCAATGGAAAATCAAGCATAACTTTTAATTTGAATACTTTAAAATAGTTTCTGATCCAAGGTGGAGTGGATCTCCTCGAGGTGACATTTTTGATAGTGTGCAGTGCACCCTTCTTCAAAACAGTCCTGCGCACACTGCTCCTTACAGAAAACTGAACCCAAAGATACACAATATAACAGAACAAAAATACATCTATGAAGGTGATGAAAGTGATACTAATCACAGTGAGATTGTGGGGTGTTTAGGATAAAATGTAATCATATGATACCTTTAGTGACATTAATCTTCACTTTAGAGTTAGTGGTGTCTTGTCGAAGACTAGGAAATCGAGGTATCTTACGTATGTCTTGACAGTGATTTCTCTTAGGAGCTGAATATTATTCAGTGGACTTTTGTAATATTTTGTGACTGCAAAATAAAGTGCCCAGTGCCTTGTGAATCCAACGTTGCATGCTCATTATATTTTCATTAGGCAAACTAAAGAAATGTACGTAACTACGTCAGAGTGCTTCATGTTGGCTCCTAGCCCTCTGCTTCCCTAGACTAACACTTGCACCTA
This sequence comes from Triturus cristatus, assembly GCF_964204655.1. Classification (NCBI taxonomy): domain Eukaryota; kingdom Metazoa; phylum Chordata; class Amphibia; order Caudata; family Salamandridae; genus Triturus; species Triturus cristatus. The sequence continues at coordinate 724,571,203 of NC_140591.1, forward strand.
TGGGATGACTGTCATTACTTGAAACTTTTCACAAGATGAAGAAGTTGGAACTTCAATTTTTGCTGCCCGCAGAAAATTTAATAGGCCTGCTATTATTTTTGACAGAGTCTGCACCCCCGCCTGTGGCGTAGACTGGGGGGTCACGGGCCCTTGTGCAATAACTGAAACTAGCCCCCCCCAAGCCGGGTTTTAAAATACTGCTATACAAAGTTCACCACTCCCCAGGGCGCTGGTGTCACTACACCTGCCACACTAATGACATTTACGAGTCTTAAAATTCCTCATTCAGCTCGTCTTTCCTTCTAAACTCTCTTTCTTCACTCTACTCTGCTCTATTCTCCCCTCTTTATCCCTCGCTCTCTTTATCCCTGTCTCTCAACTCATCCTCCTCTCCTTCCTTCCTTCTCTCCTTATTTCTGGTTCCTTTTTCTTCCTTTTCCCTTGCCCACTTTGCTCATCCTTATCTTCTTTATCCTTCTCCCGCAACCTTCCTTCTTTCACCCAATCTGTCACCTTTTCCCAGCCCTCTTCCCGTTCTTTCTTCCTCTCCTTTTCTTTCATTCTTTTCATCTCTCTTGTATTTGGCTCCCTTATCCTCTACTCCCTTGTACCCCGCCCCCTAAAAAGTAAACACAACCAAACCCCAGGAATACACTGTGTCTACAAAATAAAAATCAGAACAGACAACCTCTGAAATAACATCAGTTGGTGCAGGGCAGACTGGGCCAACAAACATCTCCAGGTCCCAGTACATTGCAGCGGCTGGACCAAAAGGTAGCCACGTCCCTGACCCAGCTCCTAAAAATCTGTTTCCAGAATTCTAAAAAGGAACACTGTTTAGTTAGAAAAATTAAAACGCTTCTTCAGAAAATTGACAGACAAATAGAAACACAAATATAGACCTTCAACTATATTCTTAAAAACCATCCACACAGTAGGCAGCAGACTTTAATAAAATCGATTTTCCCTGTGAATTCTAGAGCTCAATGGTCATTGAAGACTTCTATTTTTTCCAGAACAGCGGCATGAACAATGTAGTCCTGATTGCCAAAATAATACTCTCATAAATGTACGTCAACTGTTTACTTGCAATTTTAAATTAGAACTCTGTAACATCTATACATATATGTTTTGTAAATATCAATAATATATAAAAATAGATGAGAATACTACTATTACTAAAAAACTGAAATTAAATTCCATGAGTCTATTATAATTCATATATGTTGTATGATGTAGTTATTTATAACAGTGTTCCTTTGTAGTATAGACATCTCTTAACACAAAGGACACAGATGTTGGTAAACTCTATCTGATGAACTCTTCAATGATTTCGGTCAATTGTATTGAATTTTGGTAGCAAAATGATAATGGAACTAAATATTCAATTGCAAATCTTTTTCAAAGTCAAGTGTAATGTTGTTGCTGGAGACTGTTCGCCAGAATTCTTTGATGAAGAGAGGTCTGCAAGAGCTTACTGGACACCAGTATTCTGGCTGACAGTGGAAAACAAGTTACAACAATGATAAAAAAGGTTAACACCCTTAGTAAGACAGTGGCACCACTGAAACGTATATTGAACAATTTGTTTTCAAATGATGCTTTCTTTTTAGCTCAATGATAAACACATTTTTATTTAGGATGTCTTTGCTTTGGAAACCTTCAAAATCAATCAATCTATTGAAAATCTGTTGTAATCCATTGGTTGTGGTTTGGCCAGGCTTTCTAGATTGCCATCCAAAATTGAATAACTTTTTTTATTTTTTTTTACGGTAAATGGGTATGGAAGTCTCTGATGATGTGTCGATTGTACAGAGAGAATTGTTGCATCTACTTAAATGAGACTTTCCCTTGAAATGCAATCATTTTTTAATGTTGTCCTAAATGGAAAGATAATTCAGATTCTTTTCTTCATACTTTGAAATTACAAAGTGCAAGAACCCTATTGTATCTGCTTTATCATTGCACATGAAGAAGATTGATTCTCCTTTAACATATATCCAAAGAAGGACCTCTGAGTAAAGATGTTTGCAAATTTCTGAAGGAGTCAGGAAGCAGCATAGTCCAGTACATGGTACTCTTTGGGAGAAAAGAAATTGAAGCAGGTTGCGGTACCGCTCTCTTCTAGTAGAAAACTGTCAGCGTTTGGGAAACGGTCCTTTGCCCAAGAAAGTAAGAAAAAGGAAATTGGCTGTTCTCATAGCTAAAACCCAGTCTCTGATAGGAAATTTAAGATTATCTCCACAGTCTCTGCAGCAAGAGGATGATGAACACTCCAAACACCACAAGATATGATTGACTGTTCTGGGATGCGGAAGAATAGTAGTCATCCTCCCTCCTGTCTGGCTCCGCAGGGGCGGCTTCCGTGGGAACAAACTCAAATTCTGTAGGGCAGATGTCATCAGTGCAACCGCTTCCGCTTCCTGAGCCGCTAGTTTCATCACCTAGAATGGAGAGCAATACAACAAAATGTTTTAAAATGTGAACAAAGCTTGCATTCAAACACCGCTACATCTCTAACACAGATTAGGGTGAAAGAAACAGTATACTTGCATACATTTATGCTAGGGGTAAACAGGCTGGAGTCAGGCCTGCTATCAGCGGGACAATGATGGTGTGATTTTAATTCAAGTGGATTTTTTTGCCTGATTTCCCCCTACTTTGTTACCGATATTGGACTTAGTGGTGACTCTGGGGGTGTCAGGGTAATAGAAATGCTCCTCTTAACTGGTTTTAGATAATGACATGTCAATTGGTGTTCTGTGATAACTCCTGTATGTTTTCCTCAGGGTCCCAGCCAGAGATTTGAACTATGCTGATGAAACTCCACTAATTAATTGGGGTGAGTCACTCCTGATAGCAGCCCTGTTAGGATTACTCGGGTCACTCAGAATGAATCACTACGTTTACAAAAGCATGGGAAGTGTGGGAAGAATTAGGTTTGAATGCAATCAAACTTATTTTAACATTTAGGGGCCTCAATATAGGGTCACTATTGTGTGAGTCCAGCAACAGAGGTACTGATGCTGGAGGTACCTATAACTCTGGAGAGTAGAGTTAATGGGAATCACAAGTGGGACCCTGAGGGTCCCTTAAAATGAGAAATTACTGTGGGAATCAGTCATTTTGACTCCATTGCCTCTGGTAATTCCTAATTTCTAACTGAAGTGTAACCCAAACTGTTTCTGTTACCAGCACTGGCAGGCCTTCCGAATAAAATACAAATCCACAGAAATTACAACAGAACTTGTAATGACATGGGGCTAGACACTTTTGTTACCAGCCCATCAGATTTACCAAGAATCTTGTCATGAGGCCTTTGGTGGTGCAAAGATGAAGCCATGTAGGGAGAAATAAGAGAAATCAGATATAGCATAAAAAGGAATATATATATATATATATAATGCCAATATGTAGGTATAGCTTGGTCAGACTTTCATAGGAAAATCATTTTTTGGGAGAGACAATATTGAAGCAGCTTATGTTTTTTTTGTTTTGCTATTAAATTTGGCGCAGTGTAATGAATCTCCATAAAACATTCAAAAAATCCTCTCACCTTAGCTTCTTCCTGGAAAGTTTAGGGGTGATTCGTCAAGTGGGGGCCGAGAAAAAATAGTTTTTCCATGCCTTACCTTTAGGAATTTTAGGGAGAGTTTTAGAAAAAAATGCTGAACAGAATTACACCACATTTGGCAGAAAACTAGATCTTTACTTACAAAGAGTGCTTTTCATTAAGTGGTGTAAATCTGTTCAGTGTTTTTTGAGAAATCAATGCTCAAAAGTTAGGGATAAATTGGAGATGGTCCTGCAGGAGGCCCACGTTAGCCCAATTTTCCCCAATTTAAAAAAAACAAGAGGATTCTGATTTAACAAGAGGGCTTTATTCCCATCACACCCTTCAGTACTGATCCCATAGTAGTAAGCAATCTGATTGGTTGTCTGCTCGTGTTCTGAGTCCCCCCCAAATAAATAAGGTACAAGGGGTCAGGGTAGGGGCCAAAAAAATCATTAAAAAACAATTTTGTGCCACGGGCCACCTGTGCGGTCCTGTAGGTCTCTAGCAGGATCCAGTTCAGGCTCCTGTGTGGTCCTGCGGAAGTACCGTGGAACCCTGAAAATAAAGTAACCAAAAAATTTAAAACGTGGGATAGGGTTGTTGGGGCGCTTCAGTGACTGCTTGGGGTTATTTGACTGGTTTCACCCTTGTGGCTGAAATTCATTTCAGCATTCGATCTATTACTTTTATGCATGATTCAGTAGGACACCGTAAGTATGCCCAGACATGTGTTCCATGCACACTGTGGTACTGGAAGCAATCTATACCCAACTGAAGAGCCCTAATATGGCGAAACCAGTCTTAGGTTGATTGTGTTGTAATTCAGGGAGGAGCTGGCATGAGAGTTTGGGCTGGACTGGTTCTATTGGAGCAGGGTCAAGACAATTTGCATATGGCTAGGTCCAAACTGAGATGGCATGGTATGCAAAATAACGATGGACTTAGATGCAACCTGAGAAATTACCAATGGCTGAAATTATTTCAAACATTCCGGCAATCCCTTTTTTGTATACATTGTGTCAAGAGGGCATTCCATGGCTGATACATGGGCATTCCAATGCAACCACATATGGTTTTTGAAACAAATCCCTATCCACTAAAAATGGTACACAGAGCTTTGTGACAAAAAATAACTCTTCTTTGAAGCTGGTTTGAAAAAGGAAACTGGACATGCTCTCCATGCAGGCTGTAATGCAGCCTGCATGGAGAACATGCGAAATGAGCAAGACTGTTTGGCCGAACCCGAGAGAGCCGGCCAACAGTTATTGCGCACTTAGGAGGGTGCTACACTCCTCCCCTACCCCGCCCCCACATTCAAAGCTGTGCAAGTAGGAGAAAATAAAATTATAAAAAAACAAGTTATTATCCTCTTGTTTTCCTTTTATCTCACTGCTAAAAAGCAGTGGGGCGTTGCTCCTCCACTTTAGCGGAGGAGCCACCACTGCCTCTGCCACTCTTGAAGGTCTGCGACATGGATATTATAGCGGCATGATCCGCTCTCTACATCTTCTGTGCTGACCTGAAGTCTTAGATCTCTTTCTGTTGCTTGACCATTATCTTTTGAAGATTTGCCAGAGCCGGTGAAACTTCCAACAAGGCTGCTTCATTTTCCACCACCTTCACTTTCAGTTTCTAGTGGACTACACTTAAATGGTAAATCTTAATGGTCACTGCTTCGAGTTTTGTTTCTAAATTGTCTTTACTGTCATGTATTGTAAACCAAAGTTGAATTTGGCAGAGTGTATCTCCAACTTGGACTCAACCTGTTTCAGAGGAGCTAGACTATGATTCATTTCAACAAGTGAAGTAATTTTAGGGTCCCTAGCCGCATATGGTTTTGGGCTCATGGGTTTTACCATCTCACAGTAGTGGCTTGTTAGTTGTGATATTTACATTGTTGCAGGAATAGTAACTACTGGAGCAACATGATCAGGACAGGGGAAATCCTCAGCCCATCTGCTAAACCAAATCGGCAGGTATTCAAACAGGGTTAGAATGAGGTCAGAACCTAGTTCAAGGCACCATAGTGATGTATCCACACTATATTCAATTGTCAGTGTTTGTGAATCAACACATGCCCAGCTTTGTAGAGAGGAATAACAGTGCCCTGGCCAAGTCAGCATTGAGAGGCAAACTGGTTAGGAATGTGTCGCAGTTTATTGCAAATCCTATTCCTTTGACCCAGTTGAACAAAACTTCCCCTCTACCGGTCAGTCTGCATCTTGAAGGTCCTTTTATATGTACGCATTCTGACACGTTGCGTGAACTTCAGTTCGACAATGTTGTTGAGGCGTTATCCCCTCACTGATTGTTGTGCAAGAGAGGTTTTCACAACTAATGTTACACAAAGTAAAGTCACTTTAGATGCTAGGGATGGGGGAGGGCAAGACTGTCTATAGGTAAGGCAAGAGGATGCAGCAAACCCTACTTCCAGTGCAGTAAATGACCCAAATAATGGATCCTAAATATCCTGTGACATGAATAATGTGCATTATGACTACATAAATATCATTTAGTAGAAGGTTGATTGGAAGAATATCTTTCTTTACAAGAGTATTGTTGTATTCAATATCGTTTACTTTAATATAGTGGTAATAAACATTGTTTTTTAATTTAGTATATATTAGATATTATTTTAATTTTAGATGTTAGCTTCAATCAGTCAAATGTGCCTGAAGCTCTTCACCAAAATTGTAGCAATTTATTTTACTCATTTAAATGAGGTTTCTGGTAGGATAGTTATTTATAAAATCAGAAGTAAGAAGAGCAGCTGCTAAAGACCCAGGAGCTCCTCAATAATTGTACATAAACAAAATACATCTCATAGCAGAATGTGATATCGAACAATGAGGCGATCCAGCTACATTACATCATAGGTGCTCCACACTAATACATGAAAGGAAAATGCTACACTATAGTTATTATTTTTGTGTGGCAAAGGGTTCTACATTAGAGCCTTCCAGGTGAAAACCAGTGATACCAACATAATACAAAAAAAATTACATCAATTATATCTTAAGTTACTGATCTCTTTACACGTGGAGTTGATCTATAATTAATCTGATTCTGATATGTTGAGGTTTTTGTTTGATCTATCTGTGTACTTTAATCACGGTTCATCTGATTAAGCTTTACTACACATCAAATGTATACTATTTGACCTTCAACTGCTATCATACTTGTACAATTAAATATATTGACTGTATTATGTATTCGGAAATAATCCACACTTATGGACACCAGATTGGTGGCCAGAAGAATTGGGGGTTTACCCTGCTCCCACCCAAAAAGCAAAAAATCTGGGGGTGTAGGTGGATAACAAACTTATGTTCAGTGACCACATAAGCGCGGTGGTGTCAGCCTGCTTCATGATATTTAGGATTATAAGGAAAATAAAGCCCTATCTCCCAGAAGGAAGTCTCAGGACTGTACTTGTTATGGCATGCCTGGATTACTGCAACAGCCTCTAACTGAATGCCCAAAAACAGCATATTAACAGGCAGATCGCACAAAACGCGGTGTCTAGGTTGCTGTCAGGGACACCTAAATTTGTCTCTGTCAAAAAAGAACTAATCCAACTACACTGGCTCCTTGTTAAACAAAGGGTACGCTGCAAGGCCCTCTGTACGACCTTTAAAGCCCTCAATGGAATAGGCCCCGACCATCTGAGGCAAAGATTCAAATGGTATGTTCCTGGTAGGACTCTTCGGTCCACAGGAGCAAAACATGTTCAAGTTCCCACATTTAAAAACGTTAGTTGGGGAGGTAGGAGTTTCATCACCTGCGCATCTAAAGCCTGGAATGCTCTGCCATTTGAGGAATGCAGCAAATCTCCATTCTTTTAGAAGGTGGCTGAAAACATGGTTGTTTACTCAATAACATAATTTCTCCGCTAAACAGCAGGAAGTGCACAGTGCCAGGACACCTTAGGGTAACTGTTGCGCTTTAAAAATTCAATTAACATAACATAACGTACTACATACCTGATTATCTATCTATCTATCTATCTATCTATCTATCTATCTATCTATCTATCTATCTATCTATCTATCTATCTATCTATCTATCTATCTATCTATCTATCTATCTATCTATCTATCTATCTATCTATCTATCTATCTATCTATCTATCTATCTATCTATCTATCTATCTATCTATCTATCCATCTCTGTCTGTCTGTCTGTCTGTCAGTATTGAAAACAGATGGATAGCCCAGTAGTTCTTTGTACAGTGGAAGGACTTCCCTAGGAAAAAGGCCAGAACGAGGCAAATGTCAAGAGAGCACAAACTATCCACATTAGTTTTCAATGTGGCCATATTTGAAAAGTGTTCATTGTTATACTGTATCCTGACTGACACTGAAGGGTGATTTTTCTCACTGTGAATTTAAAAAGTCGGATGCCTTTTTGACTCCTGTCTTTTACCTTTGCTGAATCACACATTTCTTCCAGTTTCTGTTAAGTAAAGCAATGCTCTTCAGACCTTGCAGCATTTCTCACATGCAATTGTGCCAATTTAGGGCCAGAGTAGTTCCGGCTACAGGCTGCCTGTTAACAATATGTTCCTCGATCAAAATGGAAACTAGTGACTAGTTTTACAAACATTGGGTAAGGATCTACCTTATACCCATCTTCAAAAGTGAAGATTGGGAAAAAAAACATTTTGTGCTTGTGGTAGTAGTGAAGGAGAATTTGAGCTTGCACAAAATCAGCTGCATGTGCATTATTTTTCTTGCACAAAAGCTTCTGCCCCAACTGCAAAAACAGCAGCCGGTGTGTAGGCATTACATTGTACAGTACTGTATTTTTTGTTTGACTTAAAACTTGCAGCAGGGGGTGATTGCTTTGGAGAGCAGGGCAGATTTTAGAACATCTCCTGCCTCAGCGCAGTGGCAGGCTTGAATTGTTGCATGGATGCAATGCCTCTCTCATCCTCAGAGGAATGCACTCAAATGCACACCTCACACATCCTGTTCCCCTTAGGAGTCCTGAGCTTGTGCAGGGCCGCAGCAGGGTAATGTTCAGCAAAGGTAATCCACCCTCACAGGATGCTGAGTGGTGGAGTAGAGAATCGACTTTCTAGTCTCATTATGGACTGTTACATGTCAATTCTTTGTCATGGATGATGTGGAAAAAGATACTGACAAGCCTGCTGGCAATTGCAGGTCCCTGAACTGTGTTGAAGTGGGTCATGAGAGCCAATGCATACCGAGCTTATGATTATGAACTGTGATCTTGACCCCCAAAAAATGAAACCTCATATCTGCCACACTCAAATGTGCAGTTGTATTTCTATAATTTTAGGTTTAAGGGCACGCGAAACAATTTCTATCAGTCATAATTTTTGCACAGGTTGTTGAACTTCACATTTAACATTTCAAATTTGTGTCCTGATATATTCGTGTGTCTAACATTGCTTAGATCAAGCATAAATAAATATATTTGACTAGTAGCGAGAATGCATAAGATACTCTTGGCGAGATGTTGTTGTGGTTCTAATTTCTTTTGAGATATTTCAGAGACAGTGGTGTGCTTCAAATGCTCTAACTTACTTGTGTCCTGAAAGTTTACATCATTTCCATTGTAGGCATTCTTCAGTTTATTTGTCATCACTCTTAGGGCCATGATTTGTTGTCGTATAAATATATCTGGTCTTGTTATGTCTACTTCAACTTCTGGGTTGTTGATCTGATTGGTCAGCCCATCGTTCATTATTTCAGGCAAGTATCTGAAAAGCATAGAAAAACAGACCAATGCACACAGTTATTAACACCCACATACACTGGATGAGGTTTCTTTTCAGAGAAAAGTGGAGAAGGGGAATTCTGAAGATTCACTTTTCTTTAACAAGGACCTATTGAATGGTCAGATGGTCTACAAAACAAGAGCATTATCTTCAGTTGTGTAATAGTACCTTGCAGTTTCTTGGACTGTGAGCATTAACCAACTATTCGGTCTTATTTCAATATTAAGAGCTACATTGCACACACTCGAACACATAACTTTAAATTTGTTTTGATGAAATGTAACTGTGCTGTGAAGCCTAATCATGTAAACTTTAGTGGCCATCTTTATGATTAGGCCTGTTAATGCATTAAGCGGAAACCCTCGCATCACCAGGAGACAGGGATTGTACTTGACAACTTAGACATGATTTTTAAAAGATCGCTGTGTACACAGAACAGTGAAATTGTCAAACTTCATGATTGGACACAACTGTAAGACACTCATTCCCAGTCTTACTACTACTGAAGATCGCAGTCTTGCCCAAGGTGATTACAGTAAAAAAAAAAAAAACTTTAACCATGAGCTGTTACCATTTGCAACACTCCTATCTTACTAATTAAAAAATCCCAGAAAGAGTAGTTACCACTTTGTCCATGTTCTAAGGGCTCAAAATTTTGTTCTGCTGCCCAATATTGCATCGTTCCAAATCAAGTTGGTTTGTGCTGTCCTTCATTTCAATCTCAATACATCCTGCCAGCCAATTTAGTTTTACTTTTCCATTTGAACAGAGACCGCTAATAAGTGTGAGGTTTTCTCCCTGCTTTACAAAATCACACTCGATTGTCTCCCAAGCGCTCAAGAAAGACTTCGATTCCCTTACCTCCCCTCTGGTTCTGTTCTCATTCAGAAGGGGGCGACCTGTAGGCTGTGTCTCATTCTTTAGACCAGTACAACATTGATGCATTGTATTTGCTTACTGACTTAATACAATAATAACATGATGTTTCTGCAAAAGAAAAACACTTGTGGACCATATCCAGGCTATCCTTACAGTTCCAAATCCCACTGCAGTGTCTCACATGCACACCCTTTTAGGAATGGTTGTTTTTTTGTAACTCATGGATGTAGATGATGCTGCTACTGTGAACCCCTATAGGATGTTGCCAAATGAGACACTCCCGAGCCTTTGCCTTGGCCCAAGAAAGCACTGTTCAAAGCCAAAAAAGGGTTTTGCCCCAGGCCTACTAATACATAGGGTACTTTGACCCTAAAGAAACCTATTGCTTGATATTCTTTGGTCTAGTACCAGGTGCTGCTGTATTAACCCTTGTTTATCTGCTGTGCCAGCTCCTGCCACTTGGTTGAAGGTTCTGAAAACAGTATGGTTCGCTGTCATTTCTGGTTGCTGTCATCATTCTTTCAATTTGTCGTGATGCGCTTGCTCACCACCAAAATTTAACACCTGCCAATATCAAGACACAGTATTCAAATGTACTTTGTCTTCTTTACATATCACTCTTATAATTTACACTAAAGGCCATTGTCCTTGGATTATCCCTAATATAATGCGCTTACATCACTCTTGTAACATGTCTTGTGTTGCATGAAACCTCATTGTTCCCTACCTTCTAAGATGGTAAACTCCATAATTAGTTAATAACCACTACCTATTTCACTAAGGCCCTGGTTGACATCAAAGATGCCTTCTTACTAAACTAAGACTCTGGGTTTCATGGCAATGGACCCTGCCCTGATTAACGTAAAAGATGCCCTCATAATGAACTAAGACTCTGGGTTTCATGGCAGTGCCTCTGAAACAGTGCTGGATGGCTGGAGGCAGGTTATGTTGTGTGCATGCAAACGGATGCAGTAGAAAGCAGGTGTCATAACCATGTGCACTGTGTCCAAGTGGCCCTTGGTAGAGCTTGCGTCTTCACTAAAGACCAGAGGGTCACTATTTTTACTAATTCTAAGTATGCCTTTGGAGTTGCATATGACTTTGCCCATTTATAGTTGCAAAGGAGTTTGCTCACATGGGGTGGTACACCAGCTACCTCTGGGAATACTTCTTCTTACTCAGTTGCGAAGAGTGCAGCCCAATCACCAGATTCCAGCATTACCAGATATGTGCCTGTCACTGCTGATCTTCTTACGCCCACTTAGCATGATATTGCTGTCCTACAGGAGCAAGCACTAGACAATGAGAAAATGTTTTGGAAAAACATGGGTGCCTCCTACATCACTACAATAAGTGGAGGTCAAGGTGCTACGAAATGTAACTGTGCTGTGAAGCCTAATCATGTAAACTTTAGTGGCCATCTTTATGATTAGGCCTGTTAATGCATTAAGCGGAAACCCTCGCATCACCAGGAGACAGGGATTGTACTTGACAACTTAGACATGATTTTTAAAAGATCGCTGTGTACACAGAACAGTGAAATTGTCAAACTTCATGATTGGACACAACTGTAAGACACTCATTCCCAGTCTTACTACTACTGAAGATCGCAGTCTTGCCCAAGGTGATTACAGTAAAAAAAAAAAAAACTTTAACCATGAGCTGTTACCATTTGCAACACTCCTATCTTACTAATTAAAAAATCCCAGAAAGAGTAGTTACCACTTTGTCCATGTTCTAAGGGCTCAAAATTTTGTTCTGCTGCCCAATATTGCATCGTTCCAAATCAAGTTGGTTTGTGCTGTCCTTCATTTCAATCTCAATACATCCTGCCAGCCAATTTAGTTTTACTTTTCCATTTGAACAGAGACCGCTAATAAGTGTGAGGTTTTCTCCCTGCTTTACAAAATCACACTCGATTGTCTCCCAAGCGCTCAAGAAAGACTTCGATTCCCTTACCTCCCCTCTGGTTCTGTTCTCATTCAGAAGGGGGCGACCTGTAGGCTGTGTCTCATTCTTTAGACCAGTACAACATTGATGCATTGTATTTGCTTACTGACTTAATACAATAATAACATGATGTTTCTGCAAAAGAAAAACACTTGTGGACCATATCCAGGCTATCCTTACAGTTCCAAATCCCACTGCAGTGTCTCACATGCACACCCTTTTAGGAATGGTTGTTTTTTTGTAACTCATGGATGTAGATGATGCTGCTACTGTGAACCCCTATAGGATGTTGCCAAATGAGACACTCCCGAGCCTTTGCCTTGGCCCAAGAAAGCACTGTTCAAAGCCAAAAAAGGGTTTTGCCCCAGGCCTACTAATACATAGGGTACTTTGACCCTAAAGAAACCTATTGCTTGATATTCTTTGGTCTAGTACCAGGTGCTGCTGTATTAACCCTTGTTTATCTGCTGTGCCAGCTCCTGCCACTTGGTTGAAGGTTCTGAAAACAGTATGGTTCGCTGTCATTTCTGGTTGCTGTCATCATTCTTTCAATTTGTCGTGATGCGCTTGCTCACCACCAAAATTTAACACCTGCCAATATCAAGACACAGTATTCAAATGTACTTTGTCTTCTTTACATATCACTCTTATAATTTACACTAAAGGCCATTGTCCTTGGATTATCCCTAATATAATGCGCTTACATCACTCTTGTAACATGTCTTGTGTTGCATGAAACCTCATTGTTCCCTACCTTCTAAGATGGTAAACTCCATAATTAGTTAATAACCACTACCTATTTCACTAAGGCCCTGGTTGACATCAAAGATGCCTTCTTACTAAACTAAGACTCTGGGTTTCATGGCAATGGACCCTGCCCTGATTAACGTAAAAGATGCCCTCATAATGAACTAAGACTCTGGGTTTCATGGCAGTGCCTCTGAAACAGTGCTGGATGGCTGGAGGCAGGTTATGTTGTGTGCATGCAAACGGATGCAGTAGAAAGCAGGTGTCATAACCATGTGCACTGTGTCCAAGTGGCCCTTGGTAGAGCTTGCGTCTTCACTAAAGACCAGAGGGTCACTATTTTTACTAATTCTAAGTATGCCTTTGGAGTTGCATATGACTTTGCCCATTTATAGTTGCAAAGGAGTTTGCTCACATGGGGTGGTACACCAGCTACCTCTGGGAATACTTCTTCTTACTCAGTTGCGAAGAGTGCAGCCCAATCACCAGATTCCAGCATTACCAGATATGTGCCTGTCACTGCTGATCTTCTTACGCCCACTTAGCATGATATTGCTGTCCTACAGGAGCAAGCACTAGACAATGAGAAAATGTTTTGGAAAAACATGGGTGCCTCCTACATCACTACAATAAGTGGAGGTCAAGGTGCTACGAAAGAGTGAAATCAAGAATGGGTTAGCCTACTCTTGCTCATGTATATAACAGAATTTCACTTTAGCAGAGATGGAATGATCCTTGCTGATAACACTCAGTTTGCTCCTTATTTTCTTTCTCTGGGTTAACAGTACTGTTATTCAAAGTGTCTATCCTTGGCTCCTCGTAAGGCCTTAGGAGGAGCCAAGGACAGACACTTCAGTGTGCAAATAAGCGCGTATTACGAGCTGCCAATCACAGCGTCGTATTCAATGATACTACTGACACGACAGTAAAGCAACGTGTGTGTCAGAGATAAACATTGCCACAAGAAACGGGATATATTTTTCGGATTATCATCCCAGCCCGAATACGGCCGGGACGGAAGTATAACCGGCAGGAAGGCAGAACGTTCTCTACAAAAGTAATACAGCCCTGAGGAAGTCACGGGACACAACCCCATAGCGACGAAACACGTGTTGGCTGGAGCAACTGGAAAGGAACATTAAATCTACAACATCACATTAATATTCATTGTCTATTACAATTTATTTTGCACTATTAATGTGTATAAACATGTCATTTATGTGTGCTAGAGCTTGTTAGCATTTTGTTAAGGATCTCTTGGGGTCGGGATTGTGGGGTATAGGGTGATTACCCCCTCCCTGAGAACCATAACCTAAAAAAAAACAAATACTGTGAAACACAGACCATTAATAGTGAAGTGCCACTACCACATAGGGCGTAATCATCCTGCAGAGTAGCTAGTGTTTTGCTTGATGTCTAGATGGGTGGGCGCACCAAAGCGGATAGTGTAAGAATCGTTAAAAGACTGTTTTGGCCTTTATGTCAAGGTTTTGATTACACTTCAAGATCAAGAGTGACAAAGGCTGCCACTTTATGTCATGCATGGTTCCAGAATTAGGCACAGTTATCCATGTACAACATTTCTAATCAGCGGCGACCAGTACAGGTTAGCGTGGTGAGGTGGAGCAGGGCGCAGCAGGGGGATAGTCAACCGGCGACGGAATAGGTATTATTTATTTATTTGATTATACCTATTCCATCTTTTGTCGACCTCCCCCCTCTACCACCCCGCTCCCGCCTCACCGCGCTTACCTGTGCCAGGTACCGCTGTTTCCAATGCGTTTATCACACCAGATTCCACCCGTAAGGTTGAACATTTCAATGGAACTTTGAAAAACAGCATATTAAAACTGTTCAGAAAGTGGGTTAAAAAAGCCTGGTGCCCTACACTTAGCCATACTGTCAATGATGGTAATCCCTTTCCTAAGAAATAAGTTTAGTGCTCAATAAGTACTAATGAGTTTTCCTTCCACACCTCCAGTGGCAGCAGATTTGCTAAATGCACACCTCTCTGGTGAAGATGTTCTTTAAAATTTTTGCAAGTATCTTATCTGACCAGCTTCAATTCCCTGGTTAAAGAAGTTTCAACAACAAGCACGTCCAAGGCCTGCCAGGAACTGCAGCCCAGAGCCTCGATATATGTTAAAGTTTACCAGCTCAAGTCATCACTTCAGCAGAGGTGGGACGGACTTATCTACATTCTTCTCATTGCCCACACAATGCTGAGGACGGCCAAAGCGGGAAGTTCCTTTCTCTGCCACAAAATTGCACAGTGGCCAGTAAACTTCATGCCTACATCCTATCCTTGACTATAACTTGCAAACCCAGCGGTAGACCATGACCTGGCTGCTATGTTTCTCTGTAGGCTTGACTGGATCTCTTCACAACTGTTTGATTGGCTGTCTCAGAATCTGGCTGTGTTTGAAGATGAGAGAGGGTGGGGGTCCAGGCCAGCACATTCAAATAGTGCCTGCCACTCTTCCCGGAGACAGACAATCATTCTATCAATGAAATGAGTTCCTACAGGTCCTTGATTGAAACAAAAGGGATCTCAATGTATTGACCTGCTGGCTTTACTCTTCTGTGCTCAAAGACTCAATTGGGGGCTGTGCCTATCACCGAGACACTGTTTGACTGGAAGAACAGTATGCTGTATTATTCCAGAATGTGATGAGAACTTAACTTGTGCCACCCTCGAGGATCTGAAGTTGCCCATTTATAATCAAGACATGCACAGTTGCCATTTATCCAGCTACTACTGCCCAAACGCTGGCTTGTGGAGAAGGAAATGGCAAATGACTATATAAGAACGGTGCGCCAGCATAGTCCCAGGTAAACTTTACACTAGCCATCTTCCCATAAGGAGTCCTTTTTACTGAAAGAACCAAAACTACTCAAACTCGAAGTGGAAATAAGGAATATATGTAGCTACTTAATGTTATTTTTAGCTTCTGCTATCACGGCCACATAGTACTTGCCATTAAGGAACTTGTGTCCTCACTCCTAGATTTTCGAGGAAGTATCAAATGGAAAAGAGAGATTTCGGAGACAGCCAGGATTTTCCATAGCTGCATTTCCAAGCTATGGGATTGCCCTCTCAAAGAAAAGATTAAAAGGGTGGCTATTTTATTAGAGAAAGAGATCAACACTCTTGCTGGTGCTCTTGGAAATGTTAACATTGAACCAACAGCCCAGAGAACAGTCACCTTACAGAACAGAATGGACAGAGTCTTTGTGCTTAGAGCATAGAGACAAGTCCATGATATAATGTTGTTTGTATATCAGCTGACAATTCTCAAGCTGTTCACTTTAAAGTTTAAATTATTGGTGCTCAGGTTAAAGAACAATTGACAATAATCCAGAGTGTGGGTCTCTGCTGGGCCACCAAGCTTGTTGGATAATTTGGTAATGAAATGAGTAAAACTTGGCTTTGTCATTCTTACTATAGTCTTTTTCCTTTGCTTACTGTGTCAGATTATAAAGGCCTCAATAACGGAAGTTGCCCAGAGACTGGCCACCAGTGTTGTCTCTTTCATATATTTCCAAAGATTTATTTGGTTGAAAGAGCATGAACAACATGAGGGCCAATGAATAATTTATCTACTGAATATTGAGCACACATAAAAGTGTTGAAGCTTGTGCTTTACATGAAGGGAGGTAATCGACAAAAGTTATCTGAAAGCCAAATCGTATATATCCTTTTGCTGCCATCTTTATTATTATTGTACTTTGAATGTGAGACATGATTTTTAAAGAACTGCTGTGTATGTAGAAGAGTAAATGTCCTTAACTTCATATTTAGATACAGTTGAAGTACACTCACTTCTAAGGTTACTGTTTTTCATGATGTAATTCCTCCATCTACCACTTAGCATGACAAAACCTTTAATCATGTGACCAGATTCTAAAAGCTTCCAATAATGGCTTTAAATGTGTCCATGGCTCTGCCTTGGGGATCTCCTCTTCTGGAGAAACCCCGCCAAGCTTTGTGATCTCAGCTTTTAATAAATATGGTTTGCAGACTCAATCTGAAGACAGGATTCAGAGGTTTTCTTCAGCAATTTTCTGTGCCGACAGCAGCAAACCATTGTATGTAGCATCAAAACACTCCATGGTAGGATGCAGAATTCAGACAGTGGTGGGTTCAGCAGTGTGGAAAGCAGGGCCTTCAAATCCTTTGCATAGGTAATATGATGGAGAGTCCTAGAAATATATTCTGCAAATTGTATAACTTCTGCGAAACATGGTGTGTAACTTATAGATAACAGAATGAAATCCAGTGAGGGCCCAACCATCCTTTAATCCTTCTGAACTCAATGCAATGACTATCACTGAGCTAGATAAGATTACTATTACTCAAATGCTAATGGATGCACACCTTGGTTTGTTCATGGTGAGTAACTAAAACATAGTATTGTGATCACTATCAAGTGCAATGCTAGCCATTAAAAGCCCTCTCCCTCATATTAGCTATAAATCTATTAAGACATTTCAACAGTGGAGGCCGGCACAGGTAAGTGCGGTGAGGCAGGGCAAGCCGACAGACGACGCAAGAGGTGTTATATATTTGTATAAATATACCTAGTATGCCGTCTGTCAACTTCCCCCCGCTCCCGTCCCGCCCCTGCCTCGCCCCACTGCTTTTACCTGTGCCGGCCGCCACTGCATTTGAATAACTTAGGATAAAATGTTTTAAAATAAACAAAGAGATACAGAAAAAGCAAAGCACCGTTAAAATGTTGACACAGCAGACCCACATAACCTTTACTGTTCCTTTGCCTCTCTATTGTCTTCAGTGGAGCGCCCAACATTCCATTGTTCTAATCAAATGTTATTGCATGCACCTTTGGGCAATAATGAGTGATAATTTACCGCCCTCAAAGTTATGGAACAGAGCTGCTGCTGAGGGATTACATTTCCCTTTCAAGGAAGCAATAGGAGCAACTGCCACAATGGCAACAGAGTGGCGAAGATATAAGGAGATGCTGTACAAATGAGCAGCCATGGTGCGCAGTAATCTCGCTTGTTGTGAGACGGGTGAAGGGCTGAGGTAGAGCAAAAACTCGATAGTGCACACCAGAGGGTGGTGAGTTGGAAGCCACTGGATACTTTGTGAGCAGGCCTTTAACAGTATTTAAAGCCTGCAAAGAAAACATTCTGATTGACTATCCGGCTCACAACGCTCCACTCCAGCTGCTGATAACAATAGTGGCCTATTTATCGTTTACCTTTTTAGTGTAATCAGTCCTATGCTGGTTAACAGTGATGAAAAGGATGGAATGGCAGTGTCCAGGCTTTATGGTCTTTGTAATAATAAATGCATCAGTACAAACTTAGGGGCATATTTAAAAGGCCCTGAATAGTCCTTTTTCTTGGGGCTCCGGTGGCGCACAATGCTGAGCAATATTTACTAGAGCTTGCAAAGCCACCCTGCGTGACTTTTCATGGCTTTATAAATATAGCCCCCTTTCACGCATTACTCTGCATGAAAGGGGTGTTCCCAGGGTGTTGCTGTGGGTTTCCTACATAACACCCATCGATTCTGGTTTACTTACAGATTTACAAGGTTTTTTAAACATGGTAATGCGTCACATTCTAACGCCTCCCCAGGGGAGGCATTAAAGTGGTGCAACGAGGAGAAATACCTTTATTTCTCCTCGTTGTTTGCTCTTTCTATGTGTGCTGCATTCTGCAGCACACATAGAAGGAGGAAGACACCATCAATGATTGTTTTTGCGCAGGAAGGTGTCCATTTCTGCACAAAACAATCATCCCTGCAACGCAGGCATCTTTGCACCATGGTACAAGGGTGCCTGCAATGGCTCTAGGAAGTCAATAGTGCACCAGCGGAGAGCAAAGCACAATAATTCATCATATTGCTGTAAATACGATGCATTCCTGCACTTTCATACCTACGCACCTGGGGCAGGAAGAGGGCTTGCAGCACAGCGCCATTTTCTAGTAAATATGCCCCGAAATCCTCTAGCGCTCACATTCTTCATGATTCATCCACAGTGTTAGGTACCAGCTACCTGCCCTGCTAATCCAATACAAATGGACGTCTGTGAGTGTTGCGAATCTGTAATAGCATGTTGTAACCATGCCAGTTTGAACTGACTGTACGTACACTGGATGGACTATAGGTGCAGAGTTGCAAATGGTCTGCGCATATCTTAAGTGGGAGACCTGCATCGCTTGGCTTGCATTGCACGCGGATAATTAATGCCTTATGGTATAGACTTGCATTTTATGAAAAATATACCGCTCTAGGCTGTATCCAAACAAATAACCACCAAATAGAAAATGTTTTAATTTTTTTTCCAAAACTTAAAATCAGTCCATGACCCAGACTTTCAGCAGTACATTGATATATGTCTATAGACAGTGTTGAACTTTTGACTGTCAGTTTGCATGATTCTGCTGAACTGCAACAGCCTTGAGTACTTGCAGAGATGCTTTGTCAGCAACAGGGGTGCACTTACATTTTAATATAGTCAGCAGTGCTTTGTGCTGATTTTCATTTTTGTACCAGATGCCAGGAAAGGTGTAAAAAGAGTAAACGCATTCTTGAACAAGAAGACATTTAAAAGTGCTTGTTTGTCTTTACTCACGTTTACCACGTTTTTAATTCGGGTTCCTGGGATAAAACAGGCATGTTACATACTATGAATCTCAAGGTCACCTTTGATAAACCATCCATGCCCTGACAGTCCACCCACCTTCATCCAAAGCATCTGCCTAGATATTCACATGATAAAGGGTTTTTTCATACTGAAGGCTTTTGCATTATATCAACATTGACATGTAAACACACAACTGTTATTAACCCCTTCAGCGCGGCGCGGATTACCGCGCTGTGCTGAAGGTTCTATTGCGCGGGCGGGGCCATGACAGAGCGGTTCCGTCATACACACAGCGCAACCGATGCCCATGACGGAACCGCTCCGTCATGCGCATCGAAGGGGTTAACTGTGTATTATTCACATTTATACTGACCATACATAATGTAGGCTCGCGGTTTAAAAGGGCTATCATTTGGTTGCCGGCTTGCTACATGACGTGCATGTGTGTTTCTAGGAAAAGCTGAAGCCTTTGCTTGCTTTCTCCTGTGAAATGTTTTCTTTTAAATGATAAACATAGAATAACCTAATTGGTTTCAACAGTACACCTGCAGAGTACAGGCTGGCCCAGTGTACCTTGTTTGATTGCAGATAATTGTAAGTTTGAAGGACGCTAAGAGAAGCTGTATTTTGGAGGACAATGAGAAACTAATGAGCTCCTCTGTATCTTTATATTCTAACCTGATTGGATCTTGGTATGGGAACAGTGGGGCATATTTATGGGATTTTTGTGCAGGAAGGGGCACCTTTTCGGTACAAAAACATTCCTGGGAGGCATATTGCTATTTTTATGCATGCTGCAATGCAGCACGCATGGAAAGAGGAAGAGATAAGGAGAAATAAAGATACTTCTCCGTGTTACGCTTCCCTAGGGAAGGTGTAAGATTTTAATGCATCCCCAGGATTTCAACTTTTTGGGATCTATCAAAATCCATGGGAGTTGCGTGGGAAAACCCACTGAACGCCCATGGAATGCCTTCCCAGGCCAGAGTAAAGGAACACAGCGATGTGCCCTCCGTTTGGCTACTTTCAGGAGTGTGTACAGTAGAATACAGTTGAGTAGAGTAGGGTAGAGTAGAGTAGGATACTCTCTTTTTAGGAGAATTGATTTTACTTAACTTTTCTTTTTAGGCAACTTTATAATAGTTTGCCCTATTATATGATCCTTTTAAATGACTTTGATTAATAGACTTCAAATTAACTAATGCATTCATGTATTGATTATTGATTGTCATTAATTTGATGGTTTTGTCTCTGTCTTTCTTGCCAAGCCACATTATTAAATCTATTGATCTGTTGACCAGCCTCAGTTGTGTGCTTTGATTCATCAGATAGTGCTTTATGGGTCCCAAATTGCACAACGAAGAGCACTACCATGCACCTGACTGAAGCGCTGTCCCTTTGCTCCACTGCTAGGAAAGCCTATTTCTCCCTATATGCGGCTGCTTTTCCATTCTGTGCAAGAGGCAGAGCCACATCACCATCCCTCTTTCAGTATATATTTCTTCAGTGCATCCTTCTTTCAATCTATATTTCTTCTGTCACTCAACTTGCAGATGCTTATCCTATCAGGATAACTGAATGACCCCTATTTCAAAAACTGTCTGCTTATGTATTTTATTGTGCTCAGTGGTAATAATATACCCGAGCCGAAGGCGAGGGACTTTAACAAAGCAGAGGGACTTTAAAAGCCGGTATAGCCCTGCTACGAAGGGCTATAAGGCTATTAGAACATTCTGCCACTAGAGGACAGAATGTTCTAACAAAACAAAGCCTTCAGGGAGCGCGAGGGGATTCAAATCCCCTCAGGCTCCCTGAAGCCTTTGTTCACAGCCGGAGCTGTGAACAAAGACACATTGGAATGTTGGTGCTCCAGGCTTATACCAGCCATTATAAGCCCGGAGCACTCCATTGTTTTCAATGGAGCTCCCAACATTCCAATGTTCTAATAAAAACCTCATACTTGCTCATGCTAAATATTCAACTCCCTAAGATTTAGGTACAGGTTTCTATGAACAGCAAAAGCAAACATACATTACAGACCTCATGTATTTTAATCCTCAGTCAGAAATGAGTTTCTCCTATTCAGGACAATTCACAAAGGCACTCATGAGTACATCAAGTGGTACACCAGGAGTACTCTTTGATGTACAACTAAATGCTTGTGTGAATCAACCCCGAAATGATTAAATCCCTCTTAGTAGAAGAGCACAGAGCTTTTGATTTCTACTAATTGTATATGAATAGTCCCTGAATATTTAAACTTTAGATGTTTTGAGACAAATTGACAAAGGTAATAAAGAATATTTGAAGCAGCAATAAAGGAATATTCCTTCATGTACTTATCCATGGCTTTGTGAATTGGCCCCTTTGAATGCAGTTCCTATTGTAAAAACAGTTTTTATCAAATAATTCATTGTTTTAGAGAACTATTCTCTTGCCCTCCTTCACTATATATGGACTACCAAACTTACAATAGATGAACTACAATTAAAATTGTGGTGTGATCCAGTTTGCCGTTGGCAAAGGGCTACCATTTTGATAATGCTTCCACCTCATCCACTTGCATTAAAAGACAGGACCCATTTGGGCATTCATTTTTTTTTTTTTTTGAGAACTTTTATTAACCATAGTTGCATCAATTGGCAATGTACAATTCTGCGACAGAGCATCAGGTCAGCAATGTTCGAGTACATACAGTCAAATGTTGAAACACAGCCGTTTAGCCGACAACCCGGAGGTCCGGCGGCGGAGCTCAGTTGTACCTAGATAGAGGATTCAGGTGTGTACATTGCGTGTAAGCGAATCGGTGGTGCTTTTCTGTTATGTGTCGCGTTGTTTCTCAGCTAAAGCGCATTGTCCGCGTGTGAGGGGGGCGTTTCGTATCTGCCCGCTGCACAGCATTGTCAGCTAGCTCCGGGTCTCATAGTAGGATGTGTGCTGGGTGCTGGGTTGTCCGTCAAGTGCCCTGATTTGTGGGCATCGGAGTCCCGGTGGCCCGCGTGTAGCGTGGGGTGGAGCGCGTCAAGGAGGTTGCAGTGTAGTTCGCAAGGGTGCGCGTGGCGACCGTTGCTATGATGGATCACATGCTCTGCTAGGGAGTGTAGTCAGTCGCCGAGTTGTACCCCGGGTGTGCAACGTAAACTTTAGGGATCAAGGCCAGGGTCGAGAACTCGGGTAGGGGCCAGAAGAAGAGGGGTGAGGGGGGGGGGGGGAAGTGGTGATCCGCGTGCAGCAATGCGTGAGGAGATAGGGGCTGTCCAGCAGGGCGTATCCGGCCGCCCGGGGAGGGGTCGTCAGTGTGCGCGTCCTCTCGGGTAGCAGCGGTGGTAAGTCCCGCGCGTGCGCCAGAGCACAGCGCAAGAAGTATCCGACAGTAGTAGCCTGCCGCGCAGTATGTGAGATGTGTGTCAGGGGAATAAACAGGTCGAGGGGGCCAGGAGCTAATCCCACCAGGGTTTCAGACATGTTGCCAGCGATCTAGTAGTATATCAGTGCCCACCTGGTGTTTAGGTTATCCCACGGGCTCGGCAGGCCGTCTGAAAGGTGGCGAGGAGGCCATCCCAAAGGTGAGCGATGGGGTACTGCCTGAGTCCCGCAGTTTCCTCACGGAGGAGCACTGCACTTTCCGCCTGCGCCCAGTTGACGAAGGATGCCCTCCAGTGTCTGATGTGCGGAGGGGCCGTCGCCTTCCAGTGCTTGGTGAGCAAGCGTTTGGCTGTAACAAGCCCCATGTCCCAAAAGCGCGCCTGTACTCTATTCGCTTTTGTGCGCCCGTACAGGCCCAAGATACACGCTTCCCACGTGCGTGGCAGCCGTCCGTCCGCGCCGCGCTCGATCAGTGACAGCACGTCACTCCAATACGTCTGCACGTCAGCGCAGTGCCAGAGCATATGCAAAAGGTCCGCTCCTGGTGACGAGCACCGTGGGCAGGCGGCATCCGTCCGCAGGAAATATTTATTGATCTTCTCCGGAGTGAGATACGCTCGCTGTAATATGTAATATTGTATGAGCTTGAAGCGGGGGTTGCGTGGAACGTTAGCCGGGCTGGCCAGTATCATCGCCCATTCTTTATCTGTCCAGTCTCTGCCCCTGTCCGTCGCCCAGTGTTCCCTTAATGTCGAGGTGGTCAGTCGTGAGTGTGCGAGGAGTGCCTGCACCAGCCAGTGTATGACATGTGCGCCATTGCCCATAATATGCAGATATTGGATGAAGGCATGCGTCGGTAGCTCCGTCGTCATGTCGCCCCAAGAGGCCGAGAGCGTCTGCATGAGGGAGGCATGCAGGAGGAACTGTCCTGCCGGGAGCGCCGTGCCGTCAGCCAGGGCGGCAAACGTCAGCAAGTCGCCGTCCTCATACAGGTCACCTAGCGTATCTACACCTGCCTGTTCCCACCCTGCCAAATGGGCCTCCGTGAGGGGTCCCGTCGGGCTAGGCATGCCCAGTATTGGTAACTCCGGAGCGTACGGTGTGGTCGCGCGCGTGAGGCGAAGGCACCTCTGGAAACACCTACGCGCCACCACCAGGTAAACCTGGGAGGGGCAGGGCGCACGAGTCAGCGGGTGAAACAGCGCGTGGACTTGCGTCCGCGTCCAAGCAGCCGCGTACGAGGCAGTGTCCTCTAGTTGCTTGCCGCTCAGCCACCCCGCCACCCATTGCATCTGCGCTGCTAGATAATATAGCTCCATATTGGGGACCGCTAGTCGCCCAGAGTCAGCAGGCATGTACAGTTTGGCCAGTGCTACCCGAGGCCTCCCCTTGTTCCAGATGAGGGTGCGCAGCAATACCTCCAGGTCGCGGAATATTCTGACGGGCACATACAAGGGCAGGTTTGCGAAGTAGTACAAGAGGCGGGGCAGCACTATCATTTTGGTCAGTGCTACCCTGCTAGGTACGCTGAGGGGCAGGGTGTTCCAGTAGCTAACCTGCGTACGCACGGATGCGATTGCTCTGAGGAGATTCCCATCTAGGACGTCCGCCGGGGACCTGTAGATCCGTATCCCCAGATAGCGGAAGGTGGTGGGGTACCACCGCAGCCTGTCTCCTCCCAGGCGGACGTCGCATTCAGGTGTCTCCGAGCCAAAGGGATAGGCTCCCGACTTGGCCCAGTTAACCCTCAGGCCCGACAGTGCTTCGAAGGTGCGGAAAACGTCAGCGAGGGAAGCAGGGATGGCGGTCATGTCTCTGACGTATAGCAGCAAGTCATCTGCATATAGGGACACCGTGTGTAGGCCATCCGGCAATGGGATTCCCCAGTCCAGTCCGTGTGCTCGGAGTGTCGCAGCCAGGGGTTCCATTGCCAGTGCAAATAGCAACGGCGACAACGGGCAACCCTGGCGGGTGCCTCTGCGGACTCGGATGGCGGCCGAGAGGATGCAGCCCGTGCGGACCCGGACGGTCGGCTCACTGTAAAGCAGGGCGATCATGGCGTTATAGCCCCCCCCCAGCTGGTATTTCTCCGTTACTGCCCTTAGGTATGGCCACTCGACGGAGTCGAAGGCTTTCTCCAAGTCCAGTATCAGGCATCCCGCCCTGGGCCACTGCCGCGTGGCGTATTCCTGTACCCGGAAGAGCCTGCGGATGTTGTGGGAGGTATGGCGCGTTGGGACGAACCCGTTTTGGTCCCGGTGTACAAGAGTGGGTACGTGAGGGGCCAGCCTCCTAGCCAGTGCAGAAGCAAGGATCTTATAGTCTGTGTTTAGTAGAGCCAATGGGCGGTAAGAGCCCACCCGCGTGCCGTCCCTGTCTGGCTTAAGTATAGAGACCAGTGTGGCTTCGTTCAATGTTGGGGGCAGGGCAGCTCCCTCCGCCGCCGCCGCGTACATGCGCAGGAGCTCCGGGATTAAGATATCCGAGCCAGCCTTGTAGAATTCAGCCGGTAGCCCGTCTGGGCCCGGAGTTTTCCCGTTGGAGAGCTGAAAGATGGCCTCCCTAAGCTCGTCCGCCTCCAGTGGAGCGCCGAGTTCGTCTTGCTGGGCGATAGTCAATTGCGGCATCGGCAGAGGGGAGAGATAGTCTGTAATAGCAGCGTAGGGAACCGCGAGTCGGGAGCGGTACAATGTGGTATAGTGGGCAGTAAAAGTGTCATGGATACCAGCTTGCGTGTACTCCAGTTCCCCACCCTCGCCCAGTATAGCCGTCACTGGCTTGGAGCGGGCATCCCGCGAAATCAGCCACGCTAAAAGCTTGCCTGGTCTATCACCAAGGCGGTGAGTCCTCGCCGAGTGTGCCGCATAGTTGACATGGCGAAGTCGCTCCAGGAGGCGCGCATGTTCCGAGCGGGCGTCTTGCAGCGGGCCCTCGTCTCCCTCCGCCGCCTCCTCCTCCCGCGCAAGTAAACTCGTTTCCAGCCTAGTGAGATCTCCCTCTAGTTGGTGTCTGATCTGCCCCTGGGTGCGCAGACAGTGACCTCGTATCACGGCTTTGAAGGCATCCCACTCCACCCTCGAGTCAGTTGCTGTGCCAGTGTTGTCCTCGAAGTACTGCGCGGTACGCTCGAGTAGGGCAGCGCGAAAAGCCGCATCTAGTAGCAGCGCTGGCTGCAGGCGCCATGTGGGGACAGGGGGGTGTGGGCGGGCCCAGGCTACGGACATGAAGTGTGGATTGTGGTCTGAGTGTGTGCGGCCCATGTATTGCGCGTCCGTCACATGAGGTAGGAGGTCTGTGGATGCCATGAAGCGGTCTAGGCGGACGTATAAGTCGTGAGCGCCAGAGTAATAGGAGTACGACCGCGTCCCCGGATTGCGCTGTCGCCAGACATCGTGTAAGCCCCATTGCGCAGCCCACTCCAGCAACGCCTTCGTGGCTCCCCTGGTAGGGGCGTTCGCGGGGGGCGGGAAGGAGCGATCCAGCGTGGTGTCTAAGGTGCAATTATAGTCGCCCCCTATAATCCACGAAGTGTCATGCCAGGGCGCCATAGTCGTTGATAGCCGCGCCAGGAAGCCTGCTTGTTCGATGTTTGGGGAGTAGAGGGATATCAGTGTGATGGAATGACCATCTAGCCTGCCTCGCGCGGCCGTGTATCTGCCCTCGCTGTCTATCGCAGTGTCTGTGGCCTCCCACGGGGTCCCCGGGCGGATCCATATCAGTGTTCCGCGAGCGAATGAGGAGTATTCCGTAGCGTAGAGTTGTCCCCGCCATCTACGGTGTAGTGCCCTCACCTCAGCTCCGTTCAGATGCGTCTCCTGGAGCAGCGCTACGTTAATCCTGTGCCGCTTTAGGTACGAATAAATATGGTAGCGCCTAGCCGGTGTGTGCATCCCCCTGACGTTCCAGGTGCATATTTGGGTACTAGCCATTACTGTCCTGTGTGTGGGGGTCTCCCTCCGCCCCCAAGAGCGCATCCCCCATCTCAAGGGCCCCCCAGGGCCAGCAGCCCGCTCCCGCCGCGCAGCTAAAGCTAGTGATGTGCATGCAGTGTCGTGATCTCCAACAGGGTGAGGGGAGAGGGAAGAAAGGGTGCATAGAAAGTCGAAACATAGCAACTAAGTAAAGAAAGATGAGAACTTGTAGAATACCAAAAGGTCGGCTGCACAACAGGTCGCCGTCCAAACACTCAAGCGAGCTTACAAACTATACAGTCTCGAGGGGTGGGTAAAGTATCTTCGGAACAACAACGGAAGCAATGCAGGTTCGGAAGCGCCTCGCATGCCTCCCAGGCGTTGTGTACATGCTGCTGCCGGCCGGCGGGCGTCCGATGGCCACAGTTCAAGACCGCGGCAGCTGCGCGCCCGGCCATCAGGTCAGCGGGGGGCTGGAATGTCCACGGAGAGAGGGGGGGGGGAAGGGGGAGGGCGCGGGCACGTTCCCCCCCACGACCCCCCAGTAGCAACAAGCCGAGCATGCGGCACCAAAAGGCGTCACTGCGTGTCTGTAAATCAGGTGTGTAGGCCGTGCGGCCACAAGTAGAGATTGTACTTACAGTGTCCGGCCCCACGGGCGGGCCCCCCTGCAGCGTCGTCAGCATAGGTGCCTGGGCCCTTCCAGCAGGTTCAGTTCCGTAAGGGGGCTATCCCGCAGGGGTTCGGGAGGTTGGCGATGTACGTCAGGTGGCAGCCCATTTCCGGAGTACCTCAGCCAAAGAGGTCCGCCGTTTGTGGTGTGACCTCCGGGGGTCCTCCAGAGTCCTGTGTGTCCGGGATGCCGTAGATTGCCTCGTCGTCCGTTGAGTGGGCCGTCGGGCTGGCGTCCGGCCGAGCCGACGACGCCGGAGAGTTGCTAATCTCTGCCACCCTGCGCAGGGCGTCCCGCTGCTCCTGTTGAACAAGGTCCACTGGCGGGGAGTGACTCGGCATCCCGCCGGTTGGCGGCGGCGTGGGTGACCCGCGGTGGCGTCGTCGTCTTGGTCCCCTCGGTCTTTCCATCGCGCCTGTTCCCGCCGTCCGTCGTGGCGCGGCTGGCATTCCGCCATCAAGCCAGGCCTCCGCGTCTTCGGGATTCGTGAAGAAATGGGTTTTGTCGTGCGCCACCACTCGCAATTTGGCTGGGAAGAGCAGCGAGTACTGGAGGGCCGCTTCACGTAGCCGTCGTTTGATGGGCAGGAAAGAGTGTCTTTGCCTCTGTACTCGCGCCGTGTAGTCCGGGAAAAACATCACCGTCGCATTGTCAATGGTAATGTCCCCTAGGTTTCTGGCCCCTCGCAGGATGGCATCGCGGTCCCTGTAGTTGAGGACTCGGAGGAGAAACGGCCGAGGGTTAGAGCCCGGAGGTGGTGGTTTCGCGGGGACGCGATGGGCCCTTTCCACCACGAAGTGCGGGGAGAGCGTGTTGTCTGGTAATAGGTCTCGTAGCCAGTCCTCGACCTTGCGGACAGGATTCGCCCCTTCCCATCGCTCCGGGATGCCCACCAGGCGGATGTTGTTCCTTCGTGCCCGGCCTTCCGCATCCTCAGCCCTTCCCTCTAGTAGTTCCACCCGATGTAGAAGGTCGCTTACCCCGGCTTCGGCCCGTTTCGTCGCCGGCTCGACCTCTGCCATGGCGTCTTCCAGCGCGGTGGTGCGCGTTTGCAGTTTTTTATGATCGGCTCTGAGATGCGTCAGGTCAATTGCCACACTGTCTATGCGGGTCTCCAGGGAGGTGCGCGTCTGCTGCAGCGATTCCTCCATCCTCTCCATGGCCGCCAGGACACTGTCTAGTTTCGCCGTCACATGGTCCGTATCCATCGCGGGCCTCGTTGGCTCGTGGCGCCTTCTCTCCGCCGTCGACCCCGGTCCGGAGCGGGTTCGCGCCCCTCTAGGCATGGAGCCAGCGGCGTGCGGAAGACGTCCCCCCGTCGATGTGGGGTAGGGGGGTGTTGCTCCGTCGATGCCCTGCTCCAGCGGAATGGGAGCGGCCCACCTCGCCGTATCTCACAGCCTCAGCCAGCCAGGCCGTGTCGCCTTCGCCGCGTGTTCAGGGGCTCAGCCAGTGGGGGGCTCAGTCGCAGCCGGGTCAGCTCTCAGTGTCCCTCTTCCGGTCCGCAGGGCACCCCTGAGCCCTTCTTCCCGCGTCGGCCCGTACCGCAGCGCGTGGCGCAGGGGTCACGCTGTGTGTGTGTGCCAATGGGGCCCAGGTCGGCGCTCCCACAGCGGTTCCAGGGCTCCGCGGGCGGTGGCAGCGTGTGCTGGCGCGTCGTGTCGCTGAAGCACCAGGGTCACCACGAGGAGAGCCGCCTCAGTGCGTCTCCTGTCCCGGCAGAGTGTGGCGCAGGGAGGCAGGTCCGTGCGTGTGTCCCCAGATCCGGGGGGCTGCCGCTGCTGCTCCCCTATGGTACCCCCAGTCCTCGTAGGACGCTGCAGCTACCTGTGATGTGCAGGTAGTCGTCGTTGGGGTTCAGGCGCAGGCCCACCCGTCGCCAGTGGTGCGGTCACGCGGTCTCGGGGGGAGTGTCGCTGTCCGTCACCGTCTTTTCCATGGCGCCACAGGGGGGTCCCCAGGCGGGTCCAAGCGCGGCCTCCCCGTCGCCAGGCCGCCCTCGCCTCAGTCGTAGGCCGCCGTTCAGTGTCGCGGCAGCTCCTCCTCAGATTGCAGCCTCGGGCCTAAGGGACAGGGCAGCGCCCCGGTCTTGCGTAGCCGCGAGCCGCGGCCGCGTGTCCTGCAGAGCGGTCGCGGCCTCGTCCGCGGGGCCGGCGCGGTGTTCCACCGCCGATTCGCCGCAAACTCGGCCAGGTGGCGGAGAAGGCTCCGTGGAGGGCCCGCCGACCAAATCAGCAACGTTTAGGATCGTTGCAGCGGAGAAGCGGCCCGGGGCAGGAGGGCTCGATCGGGAGCTCTACCCGGGCACGTCCGCTTCCATCACGTGCTTAGCCACGCCCCCGACCCATTTGGGCATTCATGTTGCTCATACAAAAATCACTTTACCCTCCAAGACACGTATTTCTCTCCAGAATAAAATCATCCACTTATACTTTGAGGGACTACGCTTTCGCCACCTCAGCACTTGGACATTAGAACAAACCTACTTTAGTTCATGAAATTCTCTAAATAAGGATTTTCACCTGCTTCCTACCTACCTGTACAGTCCTTCTCCATCAATTTTGCCTAACCTGGCCCAATATTTACCTATAAACCTTACTTTGATTCTATTGCTTCTTTGATTCTATTGCTTGACTTGTCTATCCTTTACATAGTGCTCCTGATACAACTCTGAGTATGTTCGAGAAAATAAATCTAGAAATAAAAGTTGAATTAAAAAAACTGTGTATCACAATGTGACATTTTTAAAAGATATATAGAACCTGAATGAGCTTAACTCATAATTAGGCTGCAGAAGGATGCAAATGGGAATCAAACAAACTAATTATCCTTTCATGAAAACAAATAAGAATGTGTGAATTTACCAAGAAGTTGACGAATCACACTTAGTGCTCTGCCAATTACTTCTTGTTGCCAATATACAACTCAGTGAGGAATTTGAAAATATGAAAGAAACATTTCTTCTGCACTCTACAACAGACCCTTTCACCTTGGGCAAAACAACCTACATTTTACCCACACGTATCACACTTCTCGGTACCATCCTACCGTGAAATCCCTTGCCACCACATAACCTCCATGCCTCAAGCATTCCTACCAATCACTGACATTCCTCACAACCTCCTGTACATCACTTCATCAACATGCTTACATGCTCATCTTGCTGCCACCATTCATACCATCCACTGATGATCATCATTTGCATGGAGGACAAGTGGTCACAAATAACCTCAATGCTCCCAACAACCTAGACCTTTTTCAGATCAGTGCTTGTCTTCGACCTGTCAGCTTTCTTGATGTACTCAGCCCAAATGCTTAAACAATCACAAACTAGCCATGAACTTGTAAATCTAGGTAAATTTGGCCGTGGCACACCCTTCACAAACAAATCCACCTTGCAGTACTAACTTTACCTCCTCTGCCTTATTTGAATGCCATTTATTATGGTTAGCTCTCATCCCACTCAGTGATTCTTGGCTCACTGACTTTTAATGACAGAACTTTCAAAACTCACTTCCAGAGTCACTGTTAGAAATGGGGGTCCAAATAGGGGCCCTTCTTCCGAGTCAGGGTAAGGGAGTTACACTCCTAAAATAACCCCTGCTCACCCCCTTGGTAGCTTGGCACGAGCAGTCAGGCTTATCTTAGAGGCAGTGTGTCAAGCATTTGCACAAAACCAACAGTAATACAATGCAAGCACTATAAAAGGACACCAAACCACTTTAGAAAAATAGCCAATACTTTTATATAGTTAAAACAAGACCAAATACGATAAAGAATCCACAATACAGTACTTCAAAAATAGTTACTTCTCAAGATGTCTTTAAATTGCAAAAATACGTTGAAAACACAGTTTGTGCGAGTCGGTAGCTCGTTCCAGCTGACCACGTCGGTACGGGCCAGCAACAGCGTAAACAGACTCGTTAACAGTACCTTTCTTAGCGCGGCTCACACGGGCGTGCGAGTCGGTCTTGGCATCCATCGCGGTTGAGATGCAAAGTGGAAGTGGTGCAAGCAGCAGCTCGGTGATGATTGTCCAAACGGCGTCGGTGAGACCAGGGCTTGCGGTGCAGGGCGAGAGGGTGCTCGATGCGGTGCTGGCAGGTTGCGTTGCAGGTGACAGAGCCGGTCGTGGCGTCCGTCGCAGTTACAGTGCAAAGTGAAAGCGGTGCAGGGCGCGGTGTCCTCTCGGTGCGGGGCAGGCAGCGGCTCGGTGACGATCGTGCAGACGGCGTCGGTGTGACTAAGGCTTGTGGTGCAGGGCGAGACGGTGCGGCCTGCGGTGCCTTTGGGACACAAGGCCAGCGACGGAGTCGGTGACAGAGTCGATCGCGGTTACTTCTTCTCTGTGGTCCAGCGGTCCCAGGAGCGGCACCCAGAGGTTGGTGAAGTCTTTGCAGTCCCTGAGACTTCTTAACTTCTTAACAAGAGGCCAGCTTGGTTTCAGGCCCTTGGAGATACTCAGCACAAGTAGAGAAAGTTCAGTCCAGTCCTTTCACTGCCCAAGGCAGAAGCAGCAGCTGCAGGCCAACCCAACAAAGCAACAACACAGCAAATGGGCAGTACTCCTCCTGGTGGCAGCTCTTCCAGCTCTTCTTCTTGGCAGGTTCCTTGATTCCAGTGAGTTCTCAAGTTCTGGGGTTTGGGACTCCTTTTTATCCTCAATTTCTCTTTGTTCTCTGAAGGCAGAGAAGTCTTTGCCTAGTCCAAACCAGTTCTGGTCAGTCCTGGAGCACTTTGTTGACAAGACTCCTTCTTTCCTTACACAGTGTAGGCCAGGGACAGCAGACGCAGGAGGTGGTGCCAGCATTGTGGAGGGAAGGCACAGCCCTATTCAGGTCCCAGGTAAAACTCCTCCCACCCATCTACATGTAGATCTAGCTATTCAGCCCTGTGCTGACTCACCCTGTCTCCTGGAATCCCCCAGCCCCTGTCACTCATACTCCAGACAAGGAATACACAACCTAGCAGAGGCAGGCTTGGATGGTTAGACAAGAAAATACCTACTTTCTAAAAGTGGTATTTCCAAACACAGAATGTCAAAACCAACTTCACTAAAACATGCATTTTATCATTCTGAGTTCAGGCATACTAAACTCGGATTTCTACCATGTTCCCTGGGTCAGTTAGGATTATAGGATGTAATAATCAAACTGCCCATTCTGGCCTATGAGTAACAGGTAGCCTTGCTATAGTGAAAACAAAGTAGGCTGTAATTCACTATCAGGACATACCACACACACCAGGGCATAACCTACCTTTCACATACAATGCACCCTGCCCACAGGGGTACCTTGGGCCTACCTTAGGGGTGACTAACATGTAGAAAAGGGAAGGTTTAGGGACTTGGAAGTATGTGCACTTGCCAAGTTGGCATGGCAGCCCCAGGCTGCGCACAGGCCCTGCAATGGCAGGCCAGAGTTACACTTTACGGGCTGTTTGTGTGGGTGGCACAATCCAGTGCTGCAGCCCACCAACAGCATTTGATTTATAGGCCCTGGCACTCGCAGTGCACTTTACTAGGGACTGACACATAAATCAAATAGGCCAATCATGCAAACACCAATCCATAACACAGGTTATACAGGAGCATTTGCACTTTACCACTGGACAGCAGTGAGGAAAGTGCGCAGAATCATTACACCAGAAAAAACAGAGTAAAAAACGGGAGGTCAGAAAGCAAAAAGTCTGGGAAAACATGCCAAAAGATGCCAAGTCTAACAGTCACCATCAAAACCACGACTATAATTATTAATTACACAAAACTCTTTCCATAAGGCTAGACTCACAAGCCACGGCCATCTAACCAGGTTGACAATAATATGAAGCTCAAGCATGTCTATGCCTTTATGCCTAAACTAAAGTCACAACATATTTAAAATGTAATAAATGTCAGCCCTTGGACCTCATCAGTAATCTACAACCATTGCTTAATTTTAGGTACTAGTCATGGACGGGGCCCACCAGCACTCAATTTTACAGCCTGGCACTTATTTTAGGTGCTCAAACTTTTACCCAGAGCAAGAGAGGGGAAAACAAACAAGGGAGAAATAAGAAGAAACACAAAGATGACTGAAAACTTAGACAAAGGGAGAAAGCAGTAACCTACTGTTAGACCTTGCATTTCTTGGCGTGATTACCCCTGACTTTTTTCCTCTACAACCTCTATTTTTGATGCTGTCATGGATTGCATTTGACTGGCTTAGATGCTTTGGGCACTTTGCCACTGCTGATCAGTGTCAAAGTGCAAGCGCTC
Organism: Triturus cristatus; assembly: GCF_964204655.1. Taxonomy (NCBI): domain Eukaryota; kingdom Metazoa; phylum Chordata; class Amphibia; order Caudata; family Salamandridae; genus Triturus; species Triturus cristatus. The sequence goes on from NC_140591.1 coordinate 724,604,910, forward strand.
CCTGTGTAAAGTGTAATGGTAATTGGTTGTCCAGGATTGGTATGTTTGCCTTACTAGTAAAAGTCCCTAGTAAAGGGCACTATGTGTGCCAGGGCTAGTAATGAAATGCAAATGCTACTAGTGGGCCTGCAGCACTAATTGTGCCACCCACACACATAGTAGCCTTAAAGAGAGAACTCAGGCCTGCCACTGCAGTGCCTGCGAGCAGTTTGTTAAACTGCCATGTTGTCCTGACAAGTGCACCCACTTGCCAGGCCTTACCCTTCCCTTTCTATGCACATCAGACACCCCTACGGTAGGTGCAAGCTACCCCCTGTGCAGGGTGCAGTGTATGTGAAAGGTAGGACATGTACTGAGGTGTGTATCATGTCCTAAAAGTGAAATACTCTCCATTTATTTTTTCACTGTTGAAAGGTCATCTTGCCCATAGGACAGAATAGGGAGACTGTGTGATCTGTTTCCAGCCTATCTTGCCATAGGCTTAAGATGGAGAGGTGAAGTTTAGTGTGCCTGAACTCACAATTTAATAACACATCTTTTTGTGAAGGTGGTTTTTGCATTGTGTGTTTAGAAACCACTCTTTTAGAAGTGGCTGGGTTTTTGCGCTCTAACATTTCTGTGTGTCTCTGCCTGGTTGTGGATCGACTGTCTGGATTTGAAAGCGATAGGATCTGGGGAATGCCTTGACCCAGGGGAGGAGGTGAGACAGCAACAGGCTGACCTGCATCTGGAACTTATTTTTAATGCTCAAAATTTTACCCAGAGCAAGAGAGGGGAAAACAAACAAGGGAGAAAAAAGAAGAAACACAAAGATGACTGAAAACTTAGACAAAGGGAGAAAGCAGTAACTTACTGTTAGACCTTGCATTTCTTGGCGTGATTACCCCTGACTTTTTTCCTCTACAACCTCTATTTTTGATGCTGTCATGGATTGCATTTGACTGGCTTAGATGCTTTGGGCACTTTGCCACTGCTGATCAGTGTCAAAGTGCAAGCGCTCCCTGTGTAAAGTGTAATGGTAATTGGTTATCCATGATTGGTATGTTTGCCTTACTAGTAAAAGTCCCTAGTAAAGGGCACTATGTGTGCCAGGGCTAGTAATGAAATGCAAATGCTGCTAGTGGGCCTGCAGCATTAATTGTGCCACCCACACACATAGTAGCCTTAAAGAGAGAACTCAGGCCTGCCACTGCAGTGCCTGCGAGCAGTTTGTTAAACTGCCATGTTGTCCTGACAAGTGCACCCACTTGCCAGGCCTTACCCTTCCCTTTCTATGCACATCAGACACCCCTACGGTAGGTGCAAGCTACCCCCTGTGCAGGGTGCAGTGTATGTGAAAGGTAGGACATGTACTGAGGTGTGTATCATGTCCTAAAAGTGAAATACTCTCCATTTATTTTTTCACTGTTGAAAGGTCATCTTGCCCATAGGACAGAATAGGGAGACTGTGTGATCTATTTCCAGCCTATCTTGCCATAGGCTTAAGATGGAGAGGTGAAGTTTAGTGTGCCTGAACTCACAATTTAATAACACATCTTTTTGTGAAGGTGGTTTTTGCATTGTGTGTTTAGAAACCACTCTTTTAGAAGTGGCTGGGTTTTTGCGCTCTAACATTTCTGTGTGTCTCTGCCTGGTTGTGGATCGACTGTCTGGATTTGAAAGCGATAGGATCTGGGGAATGCCTTGACCCAGGGGAGGAGGTGAGACAGCAACAGGCTGACCTGCATCTGGAACTTATTTTTAATGCTCAAACTTTTACCCAGAGCAAGAGAGGGGAAAACAAACAAGGGAGAAAAAAGAAGAAACACAAAGATGACTGAAAACTTAGACAAAGGGAGAAAGCAGTAACTTACTGTTAGACCTTGCATTTCTTGGCGTGATTACCCCTGACTTTTTTCCTCTACAACCTCTATTTTTGATGCTGTCATGGATTGAATTTGACTGGCTTAGATGCTTTGGGCACTTTGCCACTGCTGATCAGTGTCAAAGTGCAAGCGCTCCCTGTGTAAAGTGTAATGGTAATTGGTTATCCATGATTGGTATGTTTGCCTTACTAGTAAAAGTCCCTAGTAAAGGGCACTATGTGTGCCAGGGCTAGTAATGAAATGCAAATGCTGCTAGTGGGCCTGCAGCATTAATTGTGCCACCCACACACATAGTAGCCTTAAAGAGAGAACTCAGGCCTGCCACTGCAGTGCCTGCGAGCAGTTTGTTAAACTGCCATGTTGTCCTGACAAGTGCACCCACTTGCCAGGCCTTACCCTTCCCTTTCTATGCACATCAGACACCCCTACGGTAGGTGCAAGCTACCCCCTGTGCAGGGTGCAGTGTATGTGAAAGGTAGGACATGTACTGAGGTGTGTATCATGTCCTAAAAGTGAAATACTCTCCATTTATTTTTTCACTGTTGAAAGGTCATCTTGCCCATAGGACAGAATAGGGAGACTGTGTGATCTATTTCCAGCCTATCTTGCCATAGGCTTAAGATGGAGAGGTGAAGTTTAGTGTGCCGGAACTCACAATTTAATAACACATCTTTTTGTGAAGGTGGTTTTTGCATTGTGTGTTTAGAAACCACTCTTTTAGAAGTGGCTGGGTTTTTGCGCTCTAACATTTCTGTGTGTCTCTGCCTGGTTGTGGATCGACTGTCTGGATTTGAAAGCGATAGGATCTGGGGAATGCCTTGACCCAGGGGAGGAGGTGAGACAGCAACAGGCTGACCTGCATCTGGAACTTATTTTTAATGCTCAAACTTTTACCCAGAGCAAGATAGGGGAAAACAAACAAGGGAGAAAAAAGAAGAAACACAAAGATGACTGAAAACTTAGACAAAGGGAGAAAGCAGTAACCTACTGTTAGACCTTGCATTTCTTGGCGTGATTACCCCTGACTTTTTTCCTCTACAACCTCTATTTTTGATGCTGTCATGGATTGCATTTGACTGGCTTAGATGCTTTGGGCACTTTGCCACTGCTGATCAGTGTCAAAGTGCAAGCGCTCCCTGTGTAAAGTGTAATGGTAATTGGTTATCCATGATTGGTATGTTTGCCTTACTAGTAAAAGTCCCTAGTAAAGGGCACTATGTGTGCCAGGGCTAGTAATGAAATGCAAATGCTGCTAGTGGGCCTGCAGCATTAATTGTGCCACCCACACACATAGTAGCCTTAAAGAGAGAACTCAGGCCTGCCACTGCAGTGCCTGCGAGCAGTTTGTTAAACTGCCATGTTGTCCTGACAAGTGCACCCACTTGCCAGGCCTTACCCTTCCCTTTCTATGCACATCAGACACCCCTACAGTAGGTCCAAGGTACCCCCTGTGCAGAGTGCAGTGTATGTGAAAGTTAGGACATGTACTGAGGTGTGTATCATGTCCTAAAAGTGAAATACTCTCCATTTTGTTTTTCACTGTTGAAAGGCCATCTTGCCCATAGGACAGAATAGGGATACTGTGTGATCTGTTTCCAGCCTATCTTCCCATAGGCTTAAGATGGAGAGGTGAAGTTTAGTGTGCCTGAACTCACAATTTAATAACACATCTTTTTGTGAAGGTGGTTTTTGCATTGTGTGTTTAGAAACCACTCTTTTACAAGTGGCTGGGTTTTTGCGCTCTAACATTTCTGTGTGTCTCTGCCTGTTGTGGATCGACTGTCTGGATTTGAAAGCGATAGGATCTAGGGAATGCCTTGACCCAGGGAAGGAGGTGAGACAGCAACAGGCTGACCTGCATCTGGAATGTAGGAGGGAGGAGTAGCCCCTGGAGGTGAAGAGGCCTGGGCTGCCACCATAAAACAATGGCTCCATCTCCTGCTGAATGATTGAGGATCCAGACCCCCACTATCAAAGGAAGAAGGTGTCACTGGCAGGGAGACACCCAGAAATGGTTTGAACAGGGGTCGGTGCCCCCCTGAACACAAAGACTTCAAAGACATTTCGGGTATAACTATGAGAGCTGAAACCCCTGAAAGTCAGAACTGATCAAGACTGAAAAGGATTGAAACTACTCTGTGGTCAAGAGGAACCTCTGCCAAGGAAGAAACAGCTGAAGAGACTGAAGGAAAGGACTGACCCTTGCTGTGTGTTCTGGGGCTGGCCTGCTGTTTGCTGATTTAACCAAGGAGAGGCTAAGGGACTTTGCCGGGTGCTGTGACCCCCTGCTTGATAGGACTTTGCTGTGTGCTGTGTCCTGAAGTAACTTATCCCCAAGGGCCCTAGGAGAGCTGTCTCCCTGTTGTGGAAACTCAGGAACACAAAAGTTTCTATGTGATTCAGCGACGCTGTGTGCGTGTGCTTTTTGCTGCCTGGGACCCTTGTAAGAATTGCCCTGAGATCGTGGGCACCTGAAGTCCAAGCGAGTCTCAGTGACGCTGTGTGTGTGCTTCATGTAGCCTGAGACCTTCGTGAGGATTGTCCTGTGATCGTGTGCACCTGGAATCCAAGTGATTCTCAGCGACGCCGTGTGCGTGTGCTTGGTGCAGCCTGAAACCTTTGTGAGGATTGCTCTTTGATCATGCACACCCGGAGTCCAAGTGAGTCTCAGCAACGCTGTGTGCGTGTGCTTCATGCAGCCTGAGACCTTCGTGAGGATTGCCCTGTGATCGTACTCACCCAGAATCCAAGTGAGTGTCAGCAACGCTGTGTGCGTGTGCTTCATGCAGCCTGAAAATTTTGTGAGGATTGCACTGTGATCGTGTACACCCGGAGTCCAAGTGAGTCTCAGCGACGCTGTGTGTGCATGCTTTGTGCAGCCTGAGACCTCCGTGAGGATTGCCCTGTGATCGTGTGCACCCAGAACTCAAGTGAGTCTCAGCGATGCTGGGTGTGTGTGCTTCGTGCAGCCTGAGATCTTCGTGAGGATTAACCTGTGATCGTGCACACCCGAAGCTCAAGTGAATTTCAGAGACGCTGTGTGCGTGTGCCCTGTTGCAGCCTGAGATCTTCGTTATCGCCATCGGCCCAGACCGGCATCCCCAGAGGAGCTGTGGCGCCAGCCCAAGCCCACCATTGCCAGAACGGGACATTGTACCCACCCTGTTGGGGTAGGGCCTGAGTTCCACAGCCCGGAATCAACAAAAGTCGCATTGGAGGCCCAAGTCGTGAGAGGACGAGAGGAGAGCAAAGTCGCACCCCCCCAGGTAAGGTGTTCTGCCGCCTGGGGCGGGGTGCCGGCTCGGAGAGAGACACTCTCGGCCTCTCTCATTCTTGTAGCGTGAGCCTCTGCTCAAGCTCGTATCGCGACCCGTACTTGCCGAGGAGTGGCAGTACTGAGGCCGGGGTGTGGAGCTGCACTTTGGTTTACACCATACCCGTGTTGGGGGCATATGTTGGCGGAAGCTGACCACAAGTCAGTACGAGTGGCATAGAGACCGTCTAAAGCACCGTGATCGGTGCCGGAGTGCATTACTCATTGCATTATTTCTGCATTACGAACTGCCTGATTGTTGCATTACGCATTGCATTATTTTTGCATTACGACTGCCTGATTGTTGCATTACGCATTGCATTATTTCTGCATTACGAACTGCCTGATTGTTGCATTACGCATTGCATTATTTTTGCAGAACAAATTGCCTGATTGTTGCATTATGCATTGCATTATTTTTGCATAACGAGCTACCTGATTGTTGCATTACGGATTGCATTAGGTTGCATAACGAACTGCCTAATTGTTGCATTACACATTGCATTATTTTGGCATTACCAACTACTTGATTGTTGCATAACGTACTGCATTATTTTTACATTGCAAAGTGCCTGATTCTTGCATTACGAACTGCAATGGATTGCATCAGGACTGCATTGGATCATCTAGAATTGCTCATTAATACTGCCAGAACCTACAAGGGCTGGCTGGCCTAATAACCGGGCAGGAGGAATATTACAAATACGCATATGTTGGATTATTATCGTATGGTCTCATCGTATATCTTTTTATATAAACATATACTTGTTTTTTATGAAACTCGTATGGAGTCCATTTGTGGTGTCATCATTGGGTTTCTGAGAGCCTGGCTGCTCGTGCCAAGCTACCGAGGGGGTGAGCAGGGGCTATCTGAGAAGGTGTCCCTCCTTTCCCTGACTTAGAAGCAAGGGTCCCTATTTGGCCTAAGGTACCTACCTCAGCCAACTCAGACCCCCAGTTCTAACACCTACAAAAGTGAGATAAAGGGGCAGAGAGTATCTGGTGGTGGATTAAAGAGGCATGCAATGGAATCAAGACTGTGGAGCCCTGGTATTCGGCATGCTGATATCCAGTAGCAATAGCTACGGGCTTCTGAGTAAAACTTTGGGCTCATTCACTTATTCCTTTACAAATTAGGTACTATCTCCAACCTTTTCTTATTAATGTAGAGAACTCAAAATGTGTGTTACTGGGTTTTTCCTCATTTTCATATCAGTGGCGTACAAAGTTGCAAGTTATGATGAGGGGTGCTCCATACCCACACCCTGCCATCAGCTGTGGGCCACACCCCAGTAAGACAACTGAGATCAACTCTTCTGGGTGTGGTGTTTCTGACAGTGAAAAATATTTTTTTACTGAATGTTGTGCTGACGGCTGAGTACATGGAAAGTAAACTGAAATACAAGGAAAAAGAAAGCTGAGGTGTTGGCTAGCTTGTATACACCTCCCTTTACTATCTGTGCTAGACCAGTGGACCTCATCCTGCAAGAGGTGCAGGGCCGGACTGGCCATATTAGGCTCGGGTGTCTCCCCAGTAGGCTGGGTGGGTTGGAGTCGGTTTTGTACCTGTGGGGTCCAATTTTGTTACAGGGGGCTAGTTTTGCAGCAATGCTGTAATATCAGCCCCCTTTAACACACGTGGGAGTGTGCTTCTCACTAGCACCTCCCCTCCCTCCACTCACAGCCGGTCCAGCAACAATCTGCCATGGCTGGTTGTTGTTCCCAGTCCGGCCCTGAAGAGGTGTTAACTGCCCCAGCTGTATTAGGCCTTCCTGGATTGCAGAATACAAATTGCAGCTTTCACTGTAATTCACTCAATCCCTAAGGGGTCTTGCAGATCACTAAATGCCTCGCCCTCTACCTAAGGATTCGTAAGCTCTTCTGCAAATGCAATTTGTCTCATTCGGCTTTGTGAAGCAACAGCAATTTCAATTAAGCTGTTGTTTTTGTCAATTTCATTTCATTGCCGGTCAGCTATGGCTGTGGCCCCTCCCTGAAATGTAAAGTATCACACCCCCTGCACTGCTGGAGCTCGGATGCCTGAGGTACACCCCTGTTTCATACGTGTATATACTCGATAAATATGACTATGTGGACATTATTTAGGAGTCGCCTCTGCGACCCCCAGCGTGCCCCTTTAAACCCCTGGCACTGCCTTTGCGACCACTGAACTCAGAGGGGGCAAAATCAGTGCCAGGAGCACGGGGGCAGCACGTCATTATAGATGTCTGTTGGGTCTCTACTTGCTATGTTTTCTCGAAATTTCTTATTACTCTAATAGTGAATAATGAAATATTATTCACTATTAGTGTAATGAAATATAGAATATAATTAGCTGGAGTATGATCAGTAGCGGCTCCTGGAGGGAGTGCTGCCAGGCGGTGAAGCAGGGCGGGAGAGGGTCAAGGTGGGGGGTAGTAAACTCCGGATTATGGCCGAACGGAGGTAAGTATACAAATAAATAAATAAAACGAATCTTGTTGCGCCCACTGCGTCGCCAAATGCGATGCAGTGCGAGCAATGAAATTCGTTTTATTAATTTATTTGTATACTTACCTCCGTTCGGCCATAATCCGGAGTTTACTACCCCCCACCTTGACCCTCTCCCGCCCTGCTTCACCGCCCAGTAACACTCCCTCCAGGAGCCGCTACTGAGTATGATATTCCCTGGCAGTTGAGGAAAGTAAAAAACAATGCTTTAAAATGTATGTTGTGTGCGAGCTTGCGGGTGAGTGTGAACCGGGTTTGAGTCTCGGCAGGGACGCTCAACATCCTGTGATTCTGGGCAAACCACTTAATTTCCCCGTACCTAACAAAATTAATGTGTATGTCTGTATCGCAATTGGTGCTCATGTACAGCACTCTGATACCTTCGGGTCTAGATTGCGCTATATAAAACTAAGAAAAGAAAATGTGTGTGTGTGAATTAAATTAAAGGTCAAAGGGCATGTGATGTCACTTCTGTTACCACTGGCATTTTGGTGAATTGATGTTCATGTGTGACAATGACTTTACTCAATGATTTGGTTTACTTTAAACCCAGAGTAGATCTCTCAGCTGTTGACTATTGTTTAAACCCACCCAGAAGGCGCCGAGTAGACCCAGAGACCGATGTCATTTCCTATATTGCATAATTATTCTTAGAAATGTGGACAGATCGAAGGCAAAACTGTTCTAACGCATTAAAAGGGGAAATATTCATCAGAGCATGATTTACGACATTAGTTTTTCATGCTAGGTGTTTCCATTATTATTTTTTAATGCTAAGTATATTGCTTCAGATTCTGTGTTTTGTTTCTGCAATGTTGTTTATCTTTTCTTTTAATTTGATGAACGTTCAGAACTGAATTTCTGAGACGGTTAGCCTTGAGGACTATATAAAGTGGCTTGATATGCGAAATTTATTTGCACAATCTGACAGGTTAGTTTACCGTAGCTTTTTCTCCCGTCAGTAGCTGTTTACTCTGCATTTAATCATTCATTTTGCTGCTTTTACTGCCTTGTAACAATCATTGCTTAGCTCACCAGGCCTAATGCTAATATTGCATATAATTTAGTACGTAATCCACAAAAGAAGGTTTTAACAGTGGGGGTGGGAAGCCCAATTTTGTGGAAGAGACGGCCTGAGTGGTTTCCAAGTGCAGAAAAAAGATTACCGTCATGTATATTCTTTTGAAAAATGCCCTGGCGCTTTTTTCACATCATTTAGAAATAAAAGTTCAGCCCTGAATAAATACATTCTAAATATCGTCCTCCGTAAATTATGCATTACTCCCTGGGCAGCATTCTCCTGCGCATCATGGGGCAGATTTACAAGCCCCGTATGCCACATTTGTGCCGCCGGTGCGTCGCTTTTGTGACGCAGTGGCGGCGCAAAGCCAGCGCCATGCTGCGGGGTATTTACAACATGCCGCATCTAGGGAGATGCGTCACGTTGTAAAGCTCTGCGCCACATGTGGCCATTCTGGCGCAGGGGGGGGGGCGTTCCGGCGCAGGAACGCCTCCTAAAAGTGGCTGAGTGAAATCTACAAGATTTCACTCAGTCACTTTTACGGCCATGCGGCGTCAAAACCCTGCGCCTGCTTGAAGCAGGCGTAAGGATTGACGCAGCATGTTAGGCATAGGGGCACCCCAAGCCTTGCTGGAACTGCGTCGCAAACTCCAGCAATGCGTCACCTTTACGGCAGCAGATGTGTCACACATCTGTCTATTCTATTCTTGCCCCACGGTGCGCCGCATTGTAAATGCGGCGCATCCATGGTGGCGCAAGAGGTGTCTGCCGTGACGCAAAATAACTGGCGCATCCCTGCTGATATGCAGGGATGCGCCAGTTATTGTAAATCTGCCCCCCGTTTTTTTTTCTGTCGCCCATGGATCCTGAAAGACGCAGCACTTTTTTGTACATCAAAGTTAACTGACCATAGAACATGGTTTAAAAAGACCGCAGAATCTACGGTTGGATAAGGAAAAAAACAGGAGGGCATACAAGCAATAAATTGTCTGCAATTCAAAAGAAAAAAAGTATTTAATTAAAAAAACAGTATATATATTGCGGCTTGTCAATGGTTTCAAAAGTTCATTCATTTTAATTGACCTATTCTTCCTGCATTTCTCAGTAGGTACGTGGGGCGGCTCCTACGTTTGATCGGAGGAGCGTCGCCCCACTTAAATTACCCCCAAAGATGAAAAATAAAATGGCAATTCATTACCATTTTATTTTTCATTCTTCAGTCCTGAAGTGAGCTCAGGGTGGGGGCAGAATGACAGCAGCAAGGAGGAGGGTGGGCTGTTTGTGCACTTTTTAAAGTGCTCATGTCCCTTTTGCCAGCTGTCTTGTGACAGCCAGCCAGACATGCACAATTTGAAACCTCTAACCCAGTTGTCTTAAGACAGCTGAGTTAGAGTATGTGTAGGCCTCCAGGGCACTGGGGAGCACCAAGTGAGGCTGCTTCCTCCAATCAGGGCACTGCTCTCACAACATAAGAGCAGCGCCAGGATTGGTGTCTAATCTGCAGCATCCAGTTCCTCAGAAGAGGTCCGGAGCAGAGGACATTGGTTCAGGTAAGTTTTATTTTTAATATTAATATTTGCGCATGCGTGAGCGCGCACGCCCCTCCTCCCCGTAGATGCCTGCCACCACTGGCTATAACCGTGACATAACTTACATTGTTGATGTGCACTGCTGTGTTGAGTTGCTGACAGAGGGGCAGATTTACAAGTCCCTTGTGCCTCTTTTATGCTGCCGTTGCGTCACTTTTGTGACGCAGCAGCGGCGCAAAGCCAGCGCCATGGTGCGGAGTACTTACAACGTGACGCATCTGGAAGATGCGTCACGTTGTAAAGCCTTGTGCCACATGTAGGCGTTCCAGCGCAAGATTTCACTCAGCCACTTTTAAGGCCATGCTGCGTCAAAACCCTGCGCCTGCTTGAAGCAGGCGTAAGGACTGATCCAGAATTTTAAAGATAGGGCACCCCCGAGCCTTGCTGGAGCTGCGTCTCGCTTGCGGCGCAACTCCGGCAATGCGCCGCCTTTACGGCAGCAGATGCGTCACGCATCTCTCCATTTTTGCCCCATGGTGTGCCGCATTGTAAATGCGGCGCATCCATGGTGGCGGAGCCGTGACGCACAATAACTGGCGCATCCCTGCTGATATGCAGGGATGCGCCAGTTATTGTAAATCTGCCCCAGAATACTTAGGTGTTACTATTTTCTTTTACTTTCACCAAAATTCGATTAGGAAGCTCGATTCACGATAAAAGAAATATACATGTTGGGTTTCAGTACGTCAATATTCAACTTTTTTGTTAGAGTCTATGGAGCAGATCTATATTGGAGATGCGCCACTTTTACGCCGCCGTTGCGTCACTTTTGTGACGCAGCGGCGGTGTAAACCCTGCGCCACGTTGCGCCATATTTACATCGTGACACATCTATGGAGATGCGTCACGATGTAAAGCCCTGCGCCACGTAAAACCTGCGTCAGGTTTCACGTGGGCGTGTCGACAGCGGGGGGGGGGGCGTTCCGTCGCAGGAACGCCCCTGAAAAGTGACTCAGTCAAATCTATAAGATTTGACTGAGTCACTTTCCCAACGCTGATGCGCCAAAACCCTGCGCCTGCTTGAAGCAGGCGTAAGGCTTGACGCACCATGTTAGGGATAGGGTAGGTTGGAACAGTGCTGGAGTTGCATCACGCTTGCGACGCAACTGAAGCACTGCACCAATCTTACGCCATCGGATGCGTCACGCATCTGTTTATTCCTGCGCCATGATGCGCCGCATTGTAAATGCGGCGCATCATGTGTGGCGCAAGGGTAAACTTGCGTGATGCATCATTCCTGGCGCATCCTTGCTGATTTGCAGGGATGCGCCAGGAAACATAAATCTGCCCCTATACGTTTTTGATTTCATAATGGAAGCTAGCGGCCATATCATGAAGAGCAGCATTGTCTTAAGGCAAAGGTGAACTCCTCTTTTTTTGCTTATGAGGTGTTCTAAGTATATATATATATATATATGTATATATATATATATATATATTCACTGAAAAAACCATGGGTTTCACACACGTTATAGTTAGGAATTAGCATTTAAAAAACCTTAGAAATTCAATGAAAAAACCAAAGGTTTCACACATGTTATAGTTAGCTGGACATTTCACTCGTAAAAAACCAATGAAATTCCCCCGTTATAGTTAGTTCAGCTAACTATAACTCGCGCGCCCGCAATGCACTACTGATGACGTCACATATTACATCACTCATGACATGGTCAGTGACATCACTCATGACATCACTGATGACATCTCAAATGACATCACTGATGACATCATCCAGTGAATGTGTCTTTTTCTGAAAATTACATATGTTTTATACATGTATATCTCAAGGTCGATGGAAGAATCAATGGGTATATAAGTGTCTAAGTGGATGATTTGTTTTTGAAAAATTGATTGTATTACTGACTGATTAAGTGTATCTTATTGAATACATGGCTTACTGAGTAATGTTTAAATATGTAAATATCTGTATCAGTCTCTCACTTTGTGTATAAGTGGCTGCATGGGTTGGTGAGTAGCTACATGAGTGTCTATAGAGGTTATTAGTTGGTTTTTTGAGTATCACTATGAGTGTCTGAGTGTCTGTATGGTTCGGTGGGGGGTATTATGTAGTGCATAGGTGCATGAATGAGTGACTCACTCTTTGTATGTGTTGAAGACAGCACGTGTGCAGGACTGTATGGGTGGATGACTGTATGCATGGATGTGTTAGTGAGTGAATGACTGTCTCAATAGTGTCTTTATGAGTAACTACATATGTTTTAAACTAGTATATGTGACTATTGGTGTATATAAGTGAGTATATGTGAGAGTGAGAGATTGAAAGAGTTCCTGTATGAATAAGTATGTGTTTCTATAAGTGATTGTTAAAAAGACTAAGTATGTGTAAGTTTCTGTTAAAGTAAGGGTGCTGGTGTGTGTATAACTGTATATGCAAGTAAATGGATGTTTGTTTCTTTATTAGCATGAGTGACTATGTGTGTGAGTAACTCTATGGATGAGTGGAATTGTGTTACAGGATGTTTAGGTGTATGAGTACATATGATGTGTGAGTACATGTATGAGTGACTGTATAGGATTGTTGGTGGATGAGTGGATGTGTATGTGGATCTTAGAATTACTGAATAGGTTGTTGTAACTGTTATTGGTATGTCCATTGTTTTGAAAATTTTAGTGTCTATTTTTGAATGTTTGTATCAAAGGTTATATTAGGGTGAGAGGAGGTCTACCACTCTGTCACAAGGATGATGTCATCAGTGATGTCATTTGAGATGTCATCAGTGATGTCATGAGTGATGTCACTGACCATGTCATGAGTGATGTAATATGTGACGTCATCAGTAGTGCATTGCGGGCGCGCGAGTTATAGTTAGCTGAACTAACTATAACGGGGGAATTTCATTGGTTTTTTACGAGTGAAATGTCCAGCTAACTATAACATGTGTGAAACCTTTGGTTTTTTCATTGAATTTCTAAGGTTTTTTAAATGCTAATTCCTAACTATAACGTGTGTGAAACCCATGGTTTTTTCAGTGAATTTGCAAGGTTTTTTAAATGCTAATTCCTAACTATAACGTGTGTGAAATCCATGGTTTTTTCAGTGAATTTCCAAGGTTTTTTAAATGCTAATTTTTTTTTCTTTCTTTTTTTTTTTTTTTACATATTTTTATTTTAATTTTCTATCCTTTTTTAAAGACTATGGTTAAATTTTTAAAATTCTATAATATGTTTTTTTTTTTATATATTTTATAAAATAAACATGTAAAATTTATTAGCAATACATTTTTTCTTTTTTTTAATTTTTTTTTTAGTACGCGTACCGTAAGCTTACGGTAAGCGTACGGTTTACGCAACGTCTGTAATTTTTCTACGCTGTTTGCGTATAGTTATGCAATTTGCGTAGCCGCGCGTACTCCGCGTGGGACGCGTACGCGTGTACGCTACACGCGCACGTTACGCGGAAGTGTCGGGTAGTGACTGTTATGCGCATGCGCGCAAGCGCGTGTCTTTTTTACGCGCATGCGTACTTTTGTCGTAAGCGTACCGTAAGCGTACGGTAGGTCATGTGATCATGAAACACAACTTTTGATTGGATGAAACTACTTTCAGTTCTAGAACTCTCCTACACCACACCCATTCCCCTCATTTCTGCTTGTGATCCCTTAGGAGAAGGAGCTGGGTTGTCTTTGTGATACGATGGCAGAACAGCAGAGCCCTTCTGAGAGTGAGGCTAGCACTAGCAGCACTACCTTGAGGCAGAGAGCGAGGAAACAAAAGACCTCTTATGTATGGGATTATTTTACTTTTCCTGAAGGCCAGCTAAAGGTAAATGCACCCTTAGTGACTTGCAAGCTGTGTCAGCGTGTACTTTCAAGAGGTAATCCTGACAGGAAGTATTCCTTTGGGAATCATACCATGATGAGGCACCTCAAGGATGTACACAAAAGGACACATGCTCGACTTTTTGGAGGTAACCCTTCAGTAAGTCAACCAAGCACATCCACAGCAGCTCAGCCTGGACCATCATCTGCAGGGCTGAGTCCTTCTTCTGCAGGTCAGGTGAGCCCTTCATCTGTGGGGGGAGCATCTCCTTTTGCTGGCCCTCAGGAAATTAACCCTCAATTTCTGAGGGTGGATATTCGATGCGCCTCTTGTCATGATCTAATTTGTCATAGGGAGACCAGTGTTTCCCTAGTGAACAACAAAATAGATCAGCACACTTGTCGCAGAGACTAATTTTCCCAATCTTTCTTTCCTCTGTCCCTGCATGAACACAACGGCTCTTTTAAGAGCCAACCTTATCTTTCATCTTTTTTTTATATATGTTTTTAAAAACTTTTTTTTTTTTTTTTTTTTACCGTACGCGTACGGTGCGCGTAATTTTTTTTTTTTTTTAAAAAACCACTAAAAATCAATTATCACATTACAAGGTCCTTGAGAGACTACAATTATTATTATTGACTTACCATACCCACTCAAAAAAATATTTATTCATTTGTTTTTAAAAAAAATTGCTTTAAAAATGGTTCTAGTTTTCGAAAATTTTCTATATCAATCTGAAAAAAAAGAAAAAAGTATTAATATTTTTAAAACATTTTATAATACAGTACACATATTTACATATTTATCAAAAAATATTTTTGCCTTATTTTTGCTGTTTTCAGAATATATTGCATTTCACTATAAATTGTGAAAGCAATTGCATTCATCATTTTACAGCGGGAAAAAAAAAATAACAATCTCAAAGATTGTATTAAAAAAGCCCAGAATCTCTTTTTACTTAAACTTAACATCATAGAAATGCATAATATTCTAAAAAAATATCATCTAATATCAATACTTATTTCTTTAAAATACCGTCTGATATGTTTGTTTCAGAAGTATAATCACAATATTATATCTCAAATAACTCCACATTACATCTGGTTCCATTTCCTTTAGGCCAAATAGTAATTTTAAAATTATTTTTTGATTAAATTTCCAATGGTAATCCAATAAAATTCTAAAGTTTTATTTGTACAGATCTCACCGATTCTCTGTAACATATTGGTTCCCGAAAGATTTATTAATAATTTATTAAGTCCACAATAGAATTGGTTACCTTTCCACATAGCCAAATAGTAATTTAAAAAATCTTTTTTGAAAAAATTTCCAATGGCACTCCAATAACATTCCAAAATTTAAATTGTGCAGATGTTACTGATTTTCTCTAAATTTTTGGTTTTCGAAAGTTTCATTAAAAATTAAAAAAGTCCACATTACAATTGGTTATCTTTCCATTAGGCCAAATGATAATTTAAAAAATCTTTATTTTTGAAAATTCCAATGGTAATCCAATCAAATGGTAAAATTGTTTTGTCCAGATCTTGCCAAGTCTCTCTAAAATTTAGGTTTCAGGAAGATTAGATAGGAATTTGCTAAATCAAAAGGCAAACGTTGCTTAAAAACCAATTGGGAATCATTACACAGTGTCCAGCCTTTTTCACATTTAAGATAAACTGTGTAATGTCCAGAAGTAACAGTAGGTCCTTCATGGAAAATTATTGCAACAGTTACAAAAGTTTTTCCTGAAATTGATAATTGCTGTCCTGTAAACTTCTTTATTAAAGTATCCAATTTTGAACCATCAGCTCTACATCGTTGCATCATTAAAATTACATACTGTCCGTATTCCTTTAAAATTAATGTTGAAAACATGTCAGATTGACACTCACCGCATTGCATGCTATGATTAGCATCTTTAACTAATTTAGCAAAAGTGACTGTTTTAGTCTCTGGCAATGTCAAAAAAATAAACCTTTCATTATCAACATTAGAGCCACATATATTATAACAGTTTTCACAACTATGTTCCCATTTATAAGAGAGACCAAATAAATTATCAATTGCAACTTCTTCTTCTTCCAGTACCTGAAGAAAAAACATCAAAAATTCGTGTGCATCTTGCTGTTCATTTTGAGAAAACTGTGTTCGTCCTGAACATACATCTAAAAGTTTTCTAATTTCAGTAGCACTTTCTATTTGAGTTTTATCATTACTCAGCTTTTGAAAAAGGAGACTCAGCTCTGAACAGAATCTTTTTCCCTGATTTACTATTATCTGCTCTTGCAAACTTTCCAGATAAAATGCAAAATTCAGCACTACATTTGCGTAGCAGTTGACACCAGAGCTATTTTCAAAATGACATCCTACAACCTGTTCTTCTTTTTCCTTACTCTTTTTGCTTGCAATTACATCACTCCTCTTTTTTTTCCTCCTCTGTACATCTTCATCACAGATATTCTCATTTCTCCTTTTACGAGAAACTACACGTTTCTCCAACACAGGATACTGACCTAAATGAGGAGCATAGCTTCTTCTTAATCTATTATACTCCTTTACACAATTTGTATCAGCACTAACTTTTGAATCATCAAAGTCTATCATGAATAAACCTGATAATGTTTTCACTCGTGACAAAGCAACATATGCCATACCTTCTTTGAACACAGTTGAACCAATGTTCACAAATGCACAATCTACAGTCAATCCTTCAGACTTGTGAATAGTTACAGCATATGCTAGCGAAAACGGAAACTGCTTCCTACGTACATATAGGTCTTTCACAAGCATGAAATGAACTGAACAACGACAAATGTCTTTAACTTCTTCTATTTGATCAAATTTTATTTTTAAACATTCAATTCCATCTTTTTTCTGATAATTAATAAAACCCACAACTCTTCCCATAGCTCCATTAACTAAACCTTTTTCAACATCCAAATTTCTCCTTAAAAATACTCTACAGTTCATGCAAACATATAGATTTTTTTCTAATCCAGCTGTTTTGGAAATGTTCTTCTCTAGTGAATCCAATTTATTTTTCAGTGTGCCTGTTAATGTGATAGTAATTCTTCCATCTTCAATTTTGTCCACTGCTTCCAATTTCCTGATATCTTCCTTTTCCAATTTTAAAAGCTCCTCATTGAATATTGAGCATTCACGTAGAGTTGGCATTAAGCAGATGACACTTTTCTTTTCTGCAATGTTCTTGTATATCTTCTCTGCAACTATTTCTTCTTTTGGAAATAAATTATGTAGCAGCCGACTCTGTAATGCTTTTTTGCCAACTTCTGTGAGTAGTCCAATCCTGATATCTTTCAGAATACTTCCATATTCTTCATCGCTTGCTTGCCTCATATTAGTAGTAAGTTCCTTGTACTCAAAGAAGGACCAAATATTTGTATTTCCGATGCTTCCCAATGACTTCTTTGTGTCTTCATGTGTCACAGTATTAAACACTGGTTGTCCTTTAACTGGAGTAAGTTGCAAAAGATCTCCAAAAACTATGACGTGTTTTCCACCAAATAACATGTCATAGTCTGTCTTCAGAATTTGCTGCATTCTTAAATGCACAAAGGCAAGCATTAAGTTTGAAACCATGCTCACCTCATCAATAATGAGAACTTGCATCTTCTTCAAGACTCTTGAAACTTCCAAGGATGCTTCTCCAGTTAGCTTGTTGTATTGTATTTTGTTCTCATGCTCCACTGGTAACATTAGCAAACGATGTAAAGTGATTCCTTTTATGTTATATGCTGCTAACCCAGTTGGAGCAGTAACCACACAAGACAAAGTAGAATCCGTTTTTTGCTGTAGGTAGTCAGTCAGTCAGTCAGTCAGTCAATTATCTTTATTCGATTATTGAAAATCATAAAAGATCGAGCAAAAAAATACATAACAACATTTCATCAGATCATTGAATTTGCATACAATTATCAGAAAAAAAGAAACAATTAAATTTGTACATTTAAAACATACATAAATATTTTAAAAAGAATAAAAAGAAGGGTATATTACAAAAGAGAGGAAGTTCATTTTTCACAGATAAAGTGCCTATGCCTTATTTGGAACTTATTCAAACGTGCTCCTGCCACTAGAAAACTAGCGACAGCGAAGGCTACTTTTATATTAGGAAGAAGTTGCAAGAACAGCAGAGCTGGTTTTACCTGAATAAAGCCCTGAGTGCGTAAAATAGGGAGCAAGTACCTTTTTCTAATCTCAATATAATGACCGCAGAACATAATAAAATGCATCGTATCCTGAACCGAAAAACAGTCGCAATCACAAGGTTCAGCGTCATCAGGTCTGGCCCAGGTTCCAAAATTACCCAGGATAAAGTGAGTTAAATCGAAACGAAATCTCGTTAAGAGAAAACGATGGTAAGGGTTTGTTACCCACAAAAGGTATGGTTCCATTCCAGGAACAGAGGTGAGCAAAAAGTGTTTCCTTACCATGGGTTTTTTTAGCTCTTGTGCTTCCCTTTCCAGAGCGTATAGATTTAACAGGGTATTTTTAACTAATTTTAAATCTTCGTAAGTTATTTCATCTGGAGATGAGAAGAGCTCCGGTCGGCCTGCTAAGGACAGCTGAGTTCTCACATATCTTACCCATGGGATTTTAAGTGCTCTGTCCAGGGCTAAACAATCTTTTAAAATGATGTGATTTAATGTAAGCTCCTGGTTAAGCCAGATTTTTAACCAGCCAATCACTGGTGCTAATTTCAAGGTGTCAGATATATAGCCCAAACCTACCTCTGTATGTAATGCAAATGTCGGGGTTGATTGGGGAACAGAAAGAAGAGATCTTAAGAATTTATTTTCTACATTCTGTATTTTAATGGGGTTAATATATCCCCAAATAATGGAGCCGTACTGGGCGACTGACAAGCATTTTGCTTTATAAACTTTAATTATGCTTTCCATAGGACGAGCGCCCAGTTTTTTGGCAAAACCCAGCAGCGCTGCGGTCGCTCTAGCGACAGCGTTACTTTTAACCAGAAGCTGGGGGCCCCAGGAGCCCTTTTCATCAAAAGTCACACCTAAATATGGGAAAGAAGGAACTCTCTTTACCTCCTTCCCTGCGCAGTGAAATGTTAGCGTCTTTTTTTTTCTGCCTGCGTGTCCAGAGATCATTACATGTGATTTATCTGTATTGATTTTCATATCCAAAGATGCCATAAAAGCTCCAAAAGATAAAAGGAGTTTATTCAATGCAACTCCAGAGCGTGCAAGAAGAACAGCGTCATCCGCGTACAGGAGGACAGGTATCTTTGTCTCCCCTGCTCGCGGAATATCACTGTGTGATGTTTGCATTACTGTCTCAAGGTCATTAATGTATAGGGTGAATAGTAGGGGGGCGAGTATACACCCTTGTCTAACCCCCCTCTCAGACTTAAAGAGGCAGGTGCATCTTCCTTCCCTAGTGACTCTAACTGAAGTCATAAGATCCTTATGTAGCTCGGCTAAGTAATCAACTAAGGGTGGGTCAAGGCCCATGGCCAAAAGGATCCCCCACAGCCTTGACCTGTTAACCAGGTCAAAAGCTGAGGAGAGGTCCATAAAGGCCATGTACAGTGAACCACCCCTAGCGACCACATATTTGTTTATAATAAGCTCTAGGTTTAGGCACTGATCTAAAGTTCCTCTTTTGGCTCTAAAGCCATATTGTGCATTAGATAAAATACCCTTACTTTCTAAAATCCTGGACAATCTGCCTAACAGGACTCTCCCCAAGATTTTGACACTTGAATCAATAAGAGAGATGGGCCTGTAACAGGCCGGATCTGTCCTCTGTCCCTTCTTGAAGATTGGCACAATGGTCGAAATTGCCCAACTGGGGGGGAAAATAAATTCCCTAGTGGCGTTAAAAATATTAGTTAAAATTTTTGAGCTGAATTGAGGAGCGGTCTTAAAGAAGTCTGCAGGGACCCCGTCTGGCCCCGGTGCCTTTTTGCAAAGTGTATCTTTTAATGCAAGTATCACCTCTTCCTGAGTGAAGGGAGGAATTTGAGTCAATGATTTTAATGCTGTTGTTTCACAATCTGTTGTGGTGTGAGTTTGACTATAAATGTTACTAAAGTGTGACACCCACTGTTCGTCTGGGATAATACAGTCAGCTCTTTGATTATCTAGTCCCACAAAATATGGGTGGTTTATGACTGCCCAGAATTTAGCACTGTCTTTCTGTGTCTCGGGCAGTAACAAATCATTCCAAGCCTCATTTTTAATCTCAGATTTCCTCTTCCTAATAGCAAGATTGTATTGTTTCCTCAATGATGCTATCAGTACTCTATTTCTAGGTTTACACTTTAGAGCCTTAAGAAGGGCTGAATGGGCTCTAGAACAGTTTGTGTCAAACCATCTAGGGCCAATTGGTTTGTTTGACTTTGCCTTTACGGTCAGATCTAAATTAACTTGATGACATATGACACCAAAGGCATCAACCATTTTGGCACTCGGGTTTTCGTTATCTAAACAAATGGCAATTTCATCAACAACTTTAGCCAATGTCTCCTGTAAAAAGGATGTTGGGATAACTTGGTCCCATTTTAGCCTGCGATTTTGATCTTTAAGCTCAAGACCTGTCGCGCACAATGTGTCAATCTTCCTATTTTCCAGGACTCCATATGCTAAAACCTCTAAAATCACAGGATTGTGATCGCTAAAAACAGAAGTTTCTACCATATAAACGAATGTTTTAGGTAGAATACTTAAAGAAACAAAAATGTAATCTATGATTGTACCAGAATCATGACCCACATATGTTGGTAGCCTCAAATCGTTTGAGCAGGTACAAAATTCATAAAGGTTGAGGGTAGCCAAAAATAATTCCAAAATCTCTCCGCTTGGAGTGTGTTCAAAATGCGGAGATGAAGGATGAAAAGGAAGTATCTCAGTTTCCCTCTGACAACCTGCCAAACAGGGATGGATATTAAAATCTCCCATAAGGATTACCTCAAATTCGAAACAGCTATTCTCAATATGAATAGATAAGAGATCCTGTAAGGCTAACAAATGCTCGTTAGGAAATTGACTGGTCGAAGAATTATAAAAATTTACAAATAAAATAGGGTTACAGTTTGATAAAGTCAATTCAACCATTAAGCAATTTTTGGATTTAGACTGGATATATCTGGGTTTACCTTTAACGTCAAGAGAAATATACATAACTAGCCCACCCCTAGCTCTTCCTGCTTTACTAGGGACTGCAGGCACTGAGAAATGAGAGTAGCCATCTAGGGGCAAACACTCTGACGTGTCCCAAGTTTCCTGGAAAGCAAGAATGTCATAACTCCTGATTTTATCCAACCACATTTTGTCTTTAAATTTGGTTCTGAGTCCAGCAATGTTCCAGCTCAAAATTCTACAGGCTCTATTGCCTGCGGAGAACTGGAGAGGTAAAACGAGAGCCGGCTGTGGTTCCTCAACATCATTAATTTGACTTGGCAAAAGTCAATCATTTTGGTCCATAAAAGAAAGTGGCGCAAAACGGTTAAACAGTTCCAAAGGTTGTGTAACAGGGTTAAATACAAAGGGTTGTTGTCGGTGGGCTGGTGCGTTATTCCTTATATCTTGACCCCATCTAGAATGAAGATCCCAATTTGTATTCCATCCTAAAACAGGAGTCCTTGGGATTGATACATTCTGCTGTTCCCCGTAAAAAAATTTCAGAGTAAGGGGAACCACAGTGCCTTGTCTTCGTTGAGGGGGAAGGATATTTGCAAGGATATTAGGAAGAACATGTTGGTTTGAAAAGCTCACAGCCACACAATCACCTTTGAATTTTTTTGGACGGTTTCCCAGCCAAGAAACCCTAGATGCTGATTTGATTACACTTGCGAGATGTTGCTGTCCTCCTGGAGCTAGCCGCACATTGCTGGTTAACCAATGTAAAGCTTTGCTACACAGTGAGTTAGAACTTTCCACCGTGCCTCTTTCTAATGGAGGAACATTTGCAAGGACTAACACCACGGGTGTGGCTTCAACAATAAATTGCAGGGGATCCGACGTAGAAGTATGGGGTTGTAATGTTTGCATGTGGGTAACATTCGCCGCAGGGATTGGGTTTACTGGGGGGCACTGGAGCGTAGAGGTCCCAACAACGGCGTTGGAAATCAGTGGCGATGGATTCTCCCCAGAGGGCTCTGTTCCCTCTCCGACACCCAAAATAGTTCCATCAGCGGCTTCCCCATGATTATTGTTCAGAAGAGTAACTAACGTGGTTAAATTTTCAATGCCACTTGCAACTGTATTTTGATGGCCACCCAGCTTCTTGACCTCTGCTTGTAATTTATCTATCTTGGATATGAGGGGTTTGATAATGAAATTAATTTTAGTCTCAATAAAGTCCGCAATTTTGTCTAAGAGGGCTTCTTCAATAGAACGAATAGAAGGATCCTCAGCATGATTCATTTGTGTACATTTTGAGGTATTAACCCTCTTCCATTTAGCCCCAGAACGTAGACCACCCCGCTTAAGAGGGATCTTGGTACATTGACGTTTGGGTCTAACTTCATGAGCTGTAGGAGTTAAGTCAAGAATAGGCACCTGGGATGTCTGAGACTGTGTATCTTGGTCAGAATTAATGTCATTCAAATCATTTATATCACCCTCAATAAACGAATCTTCTGAAGCCGGAGTTACATTGTCCGGAATATCAGGTATGACTTGTGAAACAGTGTCAGCTGACATGGTGGCGCTAAAAACATCTTGTGTGTTAATTTCATCAGACGAAGTAATAGCAAAAGTGGGTGGGGACAAACAGAGTAAGTCCGGTGATTGGCTCAGCCCCAATGACTCCCTCCTTTGCGTATTAATTTTCTGTACAGTCTGAACCAAATAATTGTTCATCTTGTTATTTTGGACTGTAACTGCTTTTTTAGGCATGACTTATACTGTAACCGCAAATCGTGCGAAACAATGAATATGGGGACTTCTATGTGCTCAACTTACTTGCGCAATAATGTCCGATATGACTCCGGCAGCGTGTGTGGCCCTGCCCCTGCCTCTTCCTGCCGATGAGGGCCGTAGAGGGCCCGCCCTTTGCCCGGGCTTCGCTCAGGGCGTCCCGCGAAGCGGGCCTGACGCTGATTGTATGCGCCTCCTGGCGCCGTTGATGCGTGCGCGCTGTGCGCCGCCGCAAGTGCTGCCGGGATTCGTAGTCCCGTGCGGCGGCGCGGGATCTGGCTGGCGATGACTCTTGGCGGTGGCGGCACAAACGTGTGGTCTGTACGGACTCTTGGCGATGGCGGCGTTCAGGTAAGCTCGGTTCCCCCCGCTCCGCCGGCCTGACGCTGATTTTATGCGCCTCCTGGCGCCGTTGATGCGTGCGTGCTGTGCGCCGCCGCAAGTGCTGCCGGGATTCGTAGTCCCGTGCGGCGGCGCGGGATCTGGCTGGCGATGACTCTTGGCGGTGGCGGCACAAACGTGTGGTCTGTACGGACTCTTGGCGATGGCGGCGTTCAGGTAAGCTCGGTTCCCCCGAGGTAGCTTCTGATGACTTTAATTAGGAAACTTTTTCCAGTTCCAGCTTGTCCGCTTACATACATCCTGATTGGATGAAATGATGTGCATGAGCACTCTTTTTTTTCATGTAGAAATCCGTGATCAATTTTGTTTCTGATCTCTTCATAAATTTGTTGCTGCTCTTCGTTCAGTTGTCTTTCCAAATTTTGTAAGTCTATAAATTCTTCTTGAGCTTGATTCATAGCCGTTTCCACTTCATTCATGGCTATTGATGCTTCATTTTCAACAATTGGTTGTCCTAGGGGATCTTGACTGAGTGTTTCTGAACTTTGGCTGTCCTGAGAACTGTCTCTAGCTATTTCTGCTGCAATTGTAGTTTCCTGTTCAATTTCTTCATTTAACATTTGCAGATAACTTGAGAATGTACTGCATTGTATGCTGTCTTTGCAAGCATTAAAAGAATCTTCATAGCTTTGAAATTCTCCCAGTAGTTCATCCTCTGTACGCCATGGTTTAAACAACTGTAAAAGAGCCAAGTAGTAAAATTCGTTCTTGTCAGTAGTGTCGCAACTCAGCTTCCTGTGATTTATCAAACTTCCTTTTGTTTGCTTCACCAAACATCCTTCCTCACCAATGACTTTATATTTTCCATTGTTGATGTCTTCTGCGGCTTTCCGTGAATAAATGTAGTTCTGCAGCACTTCATAGAGACACATGTTCTCCAGATGTTGACTTCTCTTGGGATAATATGTGTCCAACATGTTTGATTTCAAAATATCTGTACTTTCTGGGTCATTCTCGGCCAAATATTCAATTTCTCCAACAGATTTTAGTACCCGATTTCTCATTGCTGCAAGGCCTAAACTTGCCCAAATTATTCTTCTTGACTTCGAGTAGAGACTTGCAGAAGATAACCTATCTGAACATTCGTAGGATCCAATTTCTCGATGCGATAACATCTTCAAACTGAAACTGTACAGCTTCTTACTGACAGTCTTCTCGTGAGAAATCTCTTCCCACATTTCCTTCAATTCTGTTTTTTCTGATTTTGTAATGTAAGACGTTACATATCGAGCAACAGCAATGGAATTGTCAGCTACATACTGTATATCCATGTTAGCGTTCCACATGGATAAAATGACTGGGTTGTAGTCATTTATATTTTTTGATTCTTCTTTTCTTTTAAGGTTGTAGGTATTCTTAGGTGATTTTCTTGTGATAGTATGTCTCACAGCTGACATAAAACTGTTTACTCTTCCATTTGAAAGAACAGGTCTAGGAAATCCAAATCGACATTTAGTGTAGTATTTATCTTTGCTCTTGTATTTCCGTCGACAGTATTTTCCACACCGATGACTTTGGAAACGTAAAACTTGCTCCTTTAACTTTTTCTCTTCTGTGCTTTTTGGTATAGCACATGTTGCATATTCTTCAATGTAAGATAACACTGCTTCATCAGTATCTGTTCCAAACTTTGGGGCATCCTTGATCCACAACAGCATATGAATATGAGGAGCACCTCTTGCCTGGTACTCTTTTCTCCAAAAGAAATCTACTACTTCTCCAAGAGGTGGATTTTTTTTATTGCAGATGAAGGACATCATAGCCTCAAATCTAGGATTGAAATATCTGCAAACATTAACCGGATCCAATGAGCACAGTTCTCCTGCTGTCTTGTATTCGATGTTTTTAATGTTTGAATTTGCCTCTCGTAGAAAATCCAGTAAATCATCCCAAGCGTACTCCGCACAGCTTAGGGTAACGAACCATGTTGGTGTTCCTAAATTCCGTAACATGCATTTTAATTCACCATGGCGTCGGTACCAATATTCATTTGTCCCACGCTGACAAGCCATCAGATTGATCAGTTGTGTTTCCAAATGATCATCTCGGTGCTGCACTTTCTCCATAAAATCCTTAGCAGACACATTTTGTAAATGTACTCCACTTTTTAAAATGTGATTTACTGCATAAGACAGTGCAGACAAGTCGCTTTCAAATAAAAGATGGAACAAATAAGGAATACTTTGTCGAAATCTGGGATCTTCAGCATATAGTCTTGTAGTCCGATACTCAGAAGCTGGAATCTGTTCCGGACGTTCATCGTATCGTCCTCCTTTTCCTTTAGGAAACAGCTGGGGAAAACATTGAGCTTCCAAGCTCTCCTCCCATACACTCACGGGACTTCCTTTTGCTTTCTTCATCTGAAAGAGATCAATATTGTCTCCCATAACTTCTTTTGAATGAAGAGGATGTATGCTAAAATGTTCATAAATTTCTTCTTCCTTTGACTTGTCCACTTTTTCAATTTGTCCAGTTGGTGTTTCTGTGTCTTCTTGTAAATCTTCTTCTTCTTCTTCTTCTATATAAATTGATTCATACCATTTGTTATTCCTTTTCAAATACAAATTTGCTCTTTGTACTTTCCGTACATCTACCAGCTCCTGCCAAATCTTCTTATTCTTTGTAGGTACACCATTAACCAGAATAATTAATGGTTCAGTTTCCAAAGTATCCGCATCAATAGTTTCCATATTTTTTTTCAAATCCAAGGGCAAATACACCACTCTACCTTTTAAACCTCTCAGTAAATCAGAAGGAGGTAATTTACCAGTTTTGGGCTCCATACGTACTATGGTCTGGAACGGATGAACACATTAAATGAGTATAGACTCATATGTATTTAATTCAGAAAGTTCAGCAGGAATAGCATCCAATTCTAAATTATTATGTACAGCTCTGGTCGGCATTCTATTTTCCTCTAACTTGTTGTAACAGTATTTACAAATACGCTGTACTTCACCCAATTCAAAACAATTTTCAAGAAATATATATGTGGCAAAATCCTTCCACTTATAATTATCTTCATTTTCACTCTTTCTGTAGAGATCAACATACCTGGTTTGTTTTCTATAATGAGTTCTGCGGCAACAAATACAAGTAATATTTGGTCTTTCATTAGAGATTATTGCAAATTTTGTTATGTGATCATTAAATGTCTTACTTACAGAGGGTTCTACATTCTCTTCCACTTCTTCCTCATTTACTGTGTCCTTCTCTGCACTGTTTTATTCAGGACCAAAGTAACAAAACTGAATTTCATCAACAACCTTCTCTACATCTGATACCGTTCCACGGAACAGAGCCCTATTCAATTCATCTAACTTTATTGCTGGACTTTTAGCAAAATACAACCGTCTCACAAACTTTCTCATTTCAGTATGATGAACAGCCAGCATCCTAAAATGATGGAAAACACTATTACACACTTTTCTAGATAGACAAGCCAGAGAATGACCCTGCAAACCAGTATTCTCTCTCACTCTGCATGGATCTAGACTTTGAAGCACCTTAATCTTCTGTTTTATACTTTTTTTACTAAATTCTCTTAGAAACTCACGAAATTTGTCAATAGATTCCTGACGCACAGTGCAAATACTACTACAATTCCAAGTGTACACTGGGGCTTTAGGACGTCTCCCCATAGCCTCATCTGCCATCACTTGTACCTCATCTCTTGGAACCATTATCTCCTTCTCCATTATGCAACCATTTTTTACTTCGTAAGCACGACCTCTGGTGTCAACTGCATGCAGCAAACTATTACTTTGAAAATAGCTCTCTTCATTAAAAAAAGGTTCACTACTTGAACTATGCATCCACTTTCCAAAAAACACTTTACAAAAGTTTGTTCTGTTCACTACTCTTTTCCTTTTGCTATGTGATTTCAGTACATTAACCATTTTGTCTAATGTACGCATCCTATTCAAAATTAAAATGAATAGTTTCCTTTTTAATTCTAATGCCTTTGCTGCAATGGCTTCAATTTCTTTTTTTCTTTTATAAAACTTACTCTTTTGCTTATATTTCTTCACATCCTTTATCAAATTGGACATAACTCTTCTCTGAAACATTTTTCTACGTATCTCTTTAAACGCTGTTTTTCTATTTATGTAAATCTTTTCAGTTGCAGAAGGTATATTTGCATTAACTAAATTCTCAATTTTTTCCTGTCCTTTTCTTTTCAAAACATTCTTTCCAGTACAGACATTTTGTACATTTTTCATTCTTTTGAATATATTTTTTAGAAATTGTTTTTTCTGCTTACCAGAAGATTTTTTCTTTTTCCCAACACGAGCATCTTCTACTAACTTTGGTCCTCCAGTTGTCTTCAAATATAGGTTTTTTTTTGTGAGTTTTTTGAACTCTGGATTTTGTAGGCATCTTAAATTTTGTTCACTGCTCTTCAGCAATACCTGAAAAAAACTAAAAAAAAATTCCTTTATTTTATTTAAATATATTACTACATTTCTTTTCACAATAGTCACAAAACGAAATTTCTTTGCCAATTTGAATGCACACTTACTGCTCTTTTTTTTTGGCAAGTGATAATCACTTTTACAGACTGACACATTATAAATCCACTTTTCAGATTTTTTTAAATGCACATGTCCAGACTGCTTTTTCAGACCACCACCATGTGTATCCTGGGTGACTGCCTACACTCCAGCAAGGGCAACCAGCCTTAGTGATGCTGAATGTCTTTGCATTACAGACTGAAACCTCAAACCCCACTCGCTTGTAAATACTGTGCATGATTATACATGGAAAGGAGCTGGGTGTGTGCTAAGAGTCTGCTTCTGCACCAAAAAATCGCTCCCCCTTTTTCCTACTAATGCAACTGTGAAATCACCAGAGCAAAACGCAATAAATCTCTGCCTGTAATTCCTATTTGCACACAGAGTCATGTTTTCACATTAGTCACAAAACGAAATTTCTTTGCCAATTTGAATGCACACTTAATGCTCTTTTTTTTTGGCAAGTGATAATCACTTTTACAGACTGACACATTATGAATCCACTTTTCAGATTTTTTTAAATGCACATGTCCAGACTGCTTCTTCAGACCACCACCATGTGTATCCTGGGTGACTGCCTACACTCCAGCAAGGGCAACCAGCCTTACTGATGCTGAATGTCTTTGCATTACAGACTGAAACCTCAAACCCCACTCGCTTGTAAATACTGTGCATGATTATACATGGAAAGGAGCTGGGTGTGTGCTAAGAGTCTGCTTCTGCACCAAAAAATCGCTCCCCCTTTTTCCTACTAATGCAACTGTGAAATCACCAGAGCAAAACGCAATAAATCTCTGCCTGTAATTCCTATTTGCACACAGAGTCATGTTTTCACATTAGTCACAAAACGAAATTTCTTTGCCAATTTGAATGCACACTTACTGCTCTTTTTTTTTGGCAAGTAATAATCACTTTTACAGACTGACACATTATGAATCCACTTTTCAGATTTTTTTAAATGCACATGTCCAGACTGCTTTTTCAGACCACCACCATGTGTATCCTGGGTGACTGCCTACACTCCAGCAAGGGCAACCAGCCTTAGTGATGCTGAATGTATTTGCATTACAGACTGAAACCTCAAAACCCCACTCGCTTGTAAATACTGTGCATGATTATACATGGAAAGGAGCTGGGTGTGTGCTAAGAGTCTGCTTCTGCACCAAAAAATCGCTCCCCCTTTTTCCTACTAATGCAACTGTGAAATCACCAGAGCAAAACTCAATAAATCTCTGCCTGTAATTCCTATTTGCACACAGAGTCATGTTTTCACATTAGTCACAAAACGAAATTTCTTTGCCAATTTGAATGCACACTTACTGCTCTTTTTTTGGCAAGTGATAAACACTTTTACAGACTGACACATTATGAATCCACTTTTCAGATTTTTTTAAATGCACATGTCCAAACTGCTTTTTCAGACCACCACCATGTGTATCCTGGGTGACTGCCTACACTCCAGCAAGGGCAACCAGCCTTAGTGATGCTGAATGTATTTGCATTACAGACTGAAACCTCAAACCCCACTCGCTTGTAAATACTGTGCATGATTATACATGGAAAGGAGCTGGGTGTGTGCTAAGAGTCTGCTTCTGCACCAAAAAATCGCTCCCCCTTTTTCCTACTAATGCAAATATAAAATTACCAGAGTTGTACACAATAAATCTCTGCCTATATTTCCCAACATGTGTAACCTGGGTGACTGCCTACATTCCACCAAGGGCAACCAGCCTTAGTGATGCTGAATGTATTTGCATTACTGAGTCCAACCTCAAACCCTTAAACTATTCATTTTTTATACCAATACACCTTAATTTATCGTGAAAACATAGTCCATATTATTTTACATGTTCCTCACATTTAAATTTCTCCCAAAACAGAAAATAATAAACGCAACTTCAACAAAAAGAATTACATTTCTATTATTCATTTCTTAATTTACCATATACATCCCCTCTCAAACTCTAACCTCACCTTTAAAATTAGTTAGTTGTGAAAGAAATGTGGCACTCAAACAGCAGATTATCAGAGCCAGGATCTCTGTTCTCTACACCTCTCTCCTCTCAGCAGAACCAGATAATGGCAAAGTTTCCCTCTATTTTTCCACACATATACATGTAAGTTTCAAATCTCAGTGCTTCCCCCTTTTTTTTAAATGTAATCACACATTTCTATTGGTTGAAAACCAACCCTTTTCCAAAAGTACCCTGCCCCCAACTTGACTTCTGCCTAGTACCCTTCCCCCAACTTGACTTCTGCCTGCTACCATAGCAACAGCTCATGGAACACTGCTGTGTGGAGTTAGGTCAGAAGTTCGCCACACAATGTTTCAATTCCACAGAGCAAGAGTGCTTGACTTTTCAAACCTAACAGCAAATCCATAGTACTGTTCTTTGGTAACACATTTTTCTGTACCAATACAAAACATGCTTCTATTAATTTACACATACAGCCTAGTTTTTATTCTAGAATGGTATGAAACAGCCAATCAGTTCTTTTTGTTTTGAAAAAAATATGTATGCCTCCATTTCCAAACTGTCTTTCTTTTCATATTGCCATTCTACTGAAAGACACCTCCTGAGTGCATCCAGTTCTCCTTTGAAGATGTTCACAGTGTGGATTGTAGGGCACAGCTATGTCTTCTGGAGTGAAAAGTTTGCAGAGAAAACAGGTATGGTGAGAGACCTTGCTTTGCCAAATGTAGACATTAAATGGATTGGTCAGAGAGGGTTAAAGTGGCACCAATTGATGCCATTGGTGAAATCCTTCATGCAAATCCAACACCCTGACCTCATAATAGTGCACTGTGGTGGCAATGACCTAGGCACTTTGACTGGGGTAGGTCTGGAAATGCTTATGAAGGACACCTTTGCACAACTGTTTTCACTTTTCCCTAAAACTGCCTTTGTGTTTTCTAACATATGCCAAAGGCAAAAATGGAACTGGTCCAATCATTTCTGTCCGCAGATTGACAAAGCAAGAAAGCACGTCAAAAAATCTGTTTCTGCTTTCCTCCGTGACTATGGTATGGGTTCCATTTACCACAACAACTTGCGTTACGACATGCAAGACATTTATAGAGGAGATGGTGTGCACTTCAATGATGAAGGGAACAGAGTCTTCCTCTTGAACCTTAGACTCTGCATCGGTACTTACTTGTAGGTACCACAAAAAAATCACTTAATAAACACAACGGCTCTTTTTAGAGCCCCCTAATATCTAAACACTTAAATCTGAATTTCATTTCTTTTTTGTATTTTTTTTTTACCGTACGCTTACCGTAAGCTTACCGTACGCGTACCCCGTGATTTTTTTTAAAATCAATAAATGTTTCCTTTGTACTTTTCTGTCCTTCTTTGACCCCCTTACAAATGTTAGGGGGTCTGTAACTCTCTCCCTTGCCCCCTTTTCAAGATATCACTCTTTTTTACCGGAGTGAAATACACAAAATGGCGGCCGCCGCTTCCTGGTTTCGGCCGATTCGAATGTTTACTAAGATCTAACAGCCAATCAGAATCGCGCTCGCGCACGCCACCGTACGCGTACGGTAAGCTTACGGGTAAGCGTACCGTAAGCTGGCTCAGATATATATATTGATTTAAAGGCTATTTTCTCAGAATCTACTGAACAGATTTACACCAAACCTACAAAAGGCACTTCCTTGACCTGAGGACTACCTCTCTGCCAAATTTCTAGTAATTCTGTTCAGCCGTTCGGGCTGTAGCCCTGTCTAAAGGTCCTATGGAAAAATGCATGGGAAAAATGCGTTTTGGGACCCCCCTTTTATCTCAGCCCCCGCTTGACGAATCCCCCCGAGACTTTCAGGGTAGGAGCGGAGCGTAGCGCCCCACCTATTTTGAGAAATTCGCGAGGATTCGTCGACCGGCGCCAAAGTTATTCCAAATAGAATGTTGCGGATTTCCTATGGAAACAGGGTCCTAACTATAACTACCTACTGGCGACCGCCAGTAGGTAAATAGGAAATCCGCAACATTCTATTTTGAATAACTTTGGCGCCGGTCGACGAATCCTCGCGAATTTCTCAAAATAGGTGGGGCGCTACGCTCCGCTCCTACCCTGAAAGTCTCGGGGGGATTCGTCAAGCGGGGGCTGAGATAAAAGGGGGGTCCCAAAACGCATTTTTCCCATGCATTTTTCCATAGGACCTTTAGACAGGGCTACAGCCCGAACGGCTGAACAGAATTACTAGAAATTTGGCAGAGAGGTAGTCCTCAGGTCAAGGAAGTGCCTTTTGTAGGTTTGGTGTAAATCTGTTCAGTAGATTCTGAGAAAATAGCCTTTAAATCAATATATATATCTGAGCCAGCTTACGGTACGCTTACCGTAAGCTTACCGTACGCGTACGGTGGCGTGCGCGAGCGCGATTCTGATTGGCTGTTACATCTAAGTAAACATTCGAATCGGTCGAAACCAGGAAGCGGCGGCCGCCATTTTCTCTCTCGCACTCTGAGGGGGGGGCTGTAAATAAAGGCAAAAAACATATAAAGGGGCTGTTTAGACAGCGCCCATGCACATAGCCATGTTAGTTGAGTCCTCAAAGGCCAAAAACGGTAAATTTTTATTTTTTGAAAATTTCGCCGATTACGCTTACCGTACGCGTACGGTGCGCTTACGCTAAAAATTTTAATAAAAAAAAAAAACACTCTCTGTGCATGGCATATTATTGTCATCACTTACAAATTAAATTTAACAGATTACCTATCACAAGGAAGCGCATAATATGTCCTCCATGTGCGCACGGTGCGTAACGTGGGCACGCGGTGCGCGTAGCGCACTGCGTGCCCACCTTGCGTGTACGGCACTAACTGCGTTAAGTGGGCGTGCACGCCACGAATGGCGTAAAGTAACTTAGCATTTAAAAAACCGTACAAATTCACTGAAAAAACCATAGGTTTCACACACGTTATAGTTAGGAATTAGCATTTAAAAAACCTTGCAAATTCACTGAAAAAACCATAGGTTTCAGACATGTTATAGTTAGCGGAAATTTTACTGATAAAAAACCAATGAAATTCCCCTGTTATAGTTAGTGCAGGCAACTATAACTCACGCGACCGCAATCTTCTGCTGATGACATATGTGTCTTTATGAAAAAAAAATATTTCTAATATATGTATAGCTAAAAATTTATGGAAGAAGACATGGGCAAATAAGTGTCTAAATACAGAATTAGCATCAGCAGAAGATTGCGGTCGCGTGAGTTATAGTTGCCTGCACTAACTATAACGGGGGAATTTCATTGGTTTTTTATCAGTAAAATTTCCGCTAACTATAACATGTCTGAAACCTATGGTTTTTTCAGTGAATATATATATATATCTATATACATCTCAGCACGACAAGGAAAACAGAGAGGCCCATTTCAGGACACACAGCATTTATACCGAAGGCGAAGCAGCACATGTTTCCAAGTCCTTACGCATTTCAGCAGTTGCCTTGATCACAGGTGGAAATCATTAAAGTACAAAGTGCATCGTGCATGCTTTTTTATACTTAGTCACATGACCAGTTCTTTAGAAATACAAATCCCATAATGCATTGTACTGTTACTGATGAAATGTCACATGGAATCTCAATAGATCCTCATTTTTCTTTTATATTTACAGTTCTTTCTCTGTACCTGCATTATTGGTCATGTGACTCTAAGTATAAAAAAGCATGCACGATGCACTTTGCACTTTAATGATTTCCACCTATGATCAAGGCAACTGCTGAAATGCGTAAGGACTTGGAAACATATGCTGCTTCGCCTTCGGAATAAATGCTGTGTGTTCTGAAATGGGCCACACTGTGTTCCTTGTCATGCTGACTAATGATGGGCTGCTCCATGCTCATTGATAAAGAGGATGCCCTGTAGGGTCGGCGGGCTCCTTTGCTTATATATATATATATATATATATATATATATATATATATATATATATATATATATATATATATATATATATATATTCACTTAAAAAACCATAGGTTTCACACATGTTATAGTTAGGTGGACATTTCACTCATAAAAAAACAATGAAATTCCCCCGTTATAGTTAGTTCAGATAACTATAACTCGCGCGCCCGCAATCCACTGCTCATGACGTCACATATTATATCACTCATGACATGGTGTTCTGCTCGATTTTCCCGGCCTTCTTGTGAGGAACAATAATGGAATGTGACTTCAGTCTCTTATCATTCAAGTCTAAGGGTTAGAGTAGTGAATGGAGCCTATTTACTAGGCACTTCGACATGATTCTGTGCTCTTCCCCATAGATCAGGGCTTGCACACATAGCCTAGGGGATAGATTCGTTAGTATTAGGGATAATCTGTCCTGTAGTGAGGGTATTTCATGGAGCTGTGCTGAATTCAGGCCTGGTAGGCCTCAAACGGGAGAGACTCCATCTTTCTTTCTGCTCCGGCAGCTTGGGATGCTTCTAGGTCAAATGTAATGTTTTAGTTATGAGGTGTTATTCGCTTGGAGAGAACCGGTTCAGGCCGGCCCTTATCGAAGGATTGTATTTTTCTTCATGCCGAAGACACTACATCAGGCCGGCCGGCTGGGAACGTGTCCTTGGTACGGGGAGGTACAAGAATTTGGTGGGCGGCAGGTTACAGGCCGGAATTTTCCATGAGGAAACGCACCTCTATATTAGTGAAAGTCTGAGGCAGTTACATGTTCAGTCCGTAGGCGGCATCTAGCCGTTAGCAGTAAAGCTACTACTTATTCCAGGGAAGACAGACGCCATCTTGAAGGCGGAGAAGAACCGAGAGACAGATGCTTTCCTAGCAGAATAGCCAGAGAGGAGAGAGTAGCCGATAAGGAAGAGGTCCCAGTGACTCGGAGAAGGGTGATTCCAGGCGAGCCGAGGCACAGACGAGAAGGGAACCTAGATGACCACTGAGTGCAGGCTACATACTACTAAGGTGATGTCGACCCTTTCTTATTAGAGTGTACAACTTAATCTTTCACTTTTCTTTGCAGGTTATCTGTTATATCGTAATGTTATGTGATTGTGTATGTAATGAGTAATAAAGTATCCAGTTTGTAGTGAACCAACATGTGCTGCGTGTTCTTGTATAAGAGGATAGCCTATTCTTCTAGTCAGCTGCGGCTACATGAACAGATGTTAACCCTGATCAGGTAAGTGGTAACTGAATAAGGGAAAGAGGAGCCCCTCGAACCTGAGAACAGGCTATGCTCGAACTGGCAATCCTTGTGTGATCTGATGAATAGTGAGACTGATTCCCTTTTTGTATGTTATGGTGTTCATAGGATGAACTGTCGTATGAGACTGCCGTCTAGGTAGAGAGGTCTGGATTCGTATAGGATCGCGAGGCCGCCACTTGTGATACTGTCGTATGGGCAGAGAGGTCTGGATCGGTATGGGATCGCGAGGCCGCCGATTGTGCTGAGACTGCCGTCTGGGTAGAGAGGTCTGGGTTCGTATGGGACCGCGAGGCCGCCACTTGTGATACTGTCGTATGGGCAGAGAGGTCTGGATCCGTATGGGATCGCGAGGCCGCCGATTGTGCTGAGACTGCCGTCTGGGTAGAGAGGTCTGGGTTCGTATGGGACCGCGAGGCCGCCACTTGTGATACTGTCGTATGGGCAGAGAGGTCTGGGTTCGTGTGGGATCGCGAGGCCGCCACTTGTGATACTGTCGTATGGGCAGAGAGGTCTGGATTCGTAGGGGATCGCGAGGCCGCCGATTGTGATACTGTCGTATGGGCAGAGAGGTCTGGATTCGTGTGGGATCGCGAGGCCGCCACTTGTGATACTGTCGTATGGGCAGAGAGGTCTGGATCCGTGTGGGATCGCGAGGCCGCCGATTATAAGAGGTCTTGGTATGTATAGTAGGAATCCCCTGTCCTTAGGTGGTAGATATACGTGGTTGCATTATTGTAAATAGGTTCTAGGGAGGGGGTAACGTTCTGGCTGGGTTAGTGAGGCTCTGATGAGCGGGTTCTATCTGATCCGAAAACCCAAGCAGAACATTTGGCGTCACGAACCGTTTACGAAACCTGTGTGCGTTGTGGTTGTATCGTGTTTGCTTTCGGCGCGTGCGTGGTTTCGTTTGTATATTATTTGTATATAATTGTTTGTTGTTTTCTTTTCTCTTTCTTCTTTTTCTTTTTCTCTTTTTCTTTCTTTTCCGAGATGTTTTCTAGAAAGTCGAAATCTACTTTTAAGTTGCCCGTTGATATTCCCGGCTGGGATTCAACGCCTTATGAAGCCTTAGCCCGTGAGTGGGCTGATTCTACTGGTTTGAGTGAGAATTGGAATTCTTTTTTGGAGCTGGCGGAGCCGGCTAATGTGATTACTTGTTTACAGAAGGCGCCGGTATCTAAGGGTGATGAGCTTCCCGTTTTGGGACGCAGAGGTTGGATTGTTCTGTCTGCGTACAGAATTCTGCATGAGAGGTTGTTGAAGTTACAGAACTTGCATAAGGATTTGGAAGCGAACTTTGTTGAGATTCAGAATGCTCATACTTTGTTGCGGTGTCAAAATAAGTTGCTTGCTGATAAACTTGAGACGTACCAAACTATTGCCGAGAGGGCGGCTGTGCGAATTGCTCGTTATAAATACAAGAATCGTCGTGGTCGGGTTTCGACGCGAAAGGTGCGTCTGGTCGTGGCGAAAGCCGGACTGGATTGGAATCCTGATGAATGGGATGGTAATATCTGGAACTCGAGTGATTCTCCTTCCTCGGGTGAGGAGTCTGCCAAGCGCGAGTCCTCTCGCTCCGGCCGTGATTGTAAGTCTGCTTCTTGCGCCTCTGATGGTGCACCCCGTCATTGCGCTCGTCCTTCGAGCGGAGTCGATGCTTCTTACACTGATTGTTCCTCTACGTGTCCTGGTCGAGCTCCTTGTGATGCTCGTCCCGCGGTCTCGGTGCATCCAGTTTTTCGGCGGAAGTTGCAGCAGGCTCCCGGTGCTCCGAATGGTATTGCTTTAGACTCTTTGGAGGATTTTACTCAACAAGAAATTAGTGATATTTTGCAGCGATTTCGGCAGCGAGCTGGTGAGACGTTACTCACATGGATGGTGCGCCTTTATGAACTGGGCGCTGCTGGCATTATGTTGGATACTGGCGATTGTTTGAAGTTTTGTTCCTTGAGTTCGGATTCTACTGTACAGGATCATTTTCGTAACTTTAATGCTGGTGGTCAAATTTCTTTGCTTCAATTGGCGACTGAGGGTTGTAATCAAAAATATCCTACTGAGTCTGACTGGCCTGTGAATGACAAACCGTGGTATACTTTGCGCGATGCTGCACAACGTCTCAAAGAGGAGGTGATGAAAACGGCAATTTTTCTAAATACTGCTGACAGGTTGCTTGATGGTTTCTTGACATCTTCTGTGCGGAATCGTATTATTCGTTCTTCCCCTGTTGCTTATAAGCAGGTCGTGATGACTTTATTGATTAATCAGACTGGTAACATGTTATCTGTGGTGCTGGAATCGGTACGCCAACTCGGTGAGTTGGGTGAGTGGTTTAAACCTGAACGGCAGTCCCGGCCTGACACTCGTACTCCTGGTGACAATAAACTTACTAGACGTGATATGTTTTTTGGTCTTATGGCCGATGGTGTGCGGAAGGAGGACATTGATGGTGAGACTACTTCTCGTTTGTGGGAAATGTTTCGCAAACGTGGCTTGGATCGAAAGGAGGGTGCCCGGCGTGTTCGGACGACTGAGTGTGATCGTGGTTTTTCTGACGGTAGCGGTGATGACGACCGCCGTGGGCGCTCTGATCGTCGTGATGATCGACGTTATGTGCGTGATTTCTCCCCCCGTCGTGAGAGAGACAGGGAGAGAGAGGGGGAAAGAGAGAGGGGGAGAGATGATTATGTTAACAGCAGACGTAGAGATGATAGGGATCAATCCCCTGAGTTGAGAAGGAGAGAGGATCGACACATATTGGCCGATCGAAATCCGCAGTACAATGCAGAGAACAGGAATCCGTTTCGTAATGGAGATGGGTATGAACAGGAGGTATCGATACCTGGGAAACGTGAGAGTCTTTATCCTGATTTATCCTGGTACACAGAACACAATAAAAAGGACTAGGAAATAGGTCAAGCTCCAGTACACAGATGGGCTCACAGAGATAATAGACCCTATGTAGATATTGATATTTATTGGAGACATCGTAATATCCAAAGGGCCCGAGCATTGGTAGATACAGGAGCGGAGGCCACTCTTATTTATGGAAAATCAAAGAAGTTTAAAGGTCAGCCTTTTACAATTACCGGATTAGGTGGAAAGGAAACTCCCGCAGTTCAAACTTTACTTGAAATGAGAATAGGTAGAATTCCTAGAAAAGAATACTCTGTATTAGTGGTGCCACTCTTAGAATTCATAATTGGAATTGATATTTTGAAAGGAATGACTTTGCACTTAGATGATGGATGTTACCAATTTGGAACTAAACATTATATATCGTCCAGGCCTGTACGGGTTGGTCGTTTAAGAATGCCCCCCATAAAAGTTCCCCAGGCGACAAAAGTGGTTCGTCAGAAGCAGTATCGTATTCCAGGTGGTCATGAAGAGATTAGTACCACTGTTCAGGAGTTGGTGGATGCAGGAGTTATAACCCCAGTTACTTCTGCTTGGAATAATCCTGTTTGGCCTGTACGTAAGAGTGATAATTCTTGGCGCATGACTGTTGATTATCGAGAATTGAATAGACACACACCCTCTTTGACTGTTGCAGTACCGGATGTTATTACCCTAATTGAAAGAATCCAAAAACATCCAGGTACATGGTATGCGTCCATTGATATTGCTAATGCTTTCTTTTCGATTCCGATTGCCCCTGAGTGCCAGGAACAATTCAGTTTTACGTGGAACGGGCGTCAAATGACGTTTAGAAGTCTTCCCCAGGGCTATGTGCATAGTCCTACGATATGTCACCGGCTGGTGGCAGAGCATTTGGCTGAGGTACCGGTTCATCCGCAAATTCAGATATGTCACTATATTGATGATATTTTGATCCAAGGCGAAACACAAGAGGAAGTTCAGACCCAATTGGATAGAGTCATTGAGTGCTTGCGTGAGAAAGGTTGGGAAATCAACCCGGATAAATTACAAGGTCCGTCCCAGGCTGTGAAATTTTTGGGCATTAATTGGCATGAGGGGCATCGAGAAGTGATCCCTCAGGTTAAACAGAAAATTCTTGATTTTGCAGTTCCGAGGAATAGGAAAGAAGCCCAAAGCTTCATTGGTTTATTTGGCTTTTGGCGCCAGCATATTCCTCATTTGTGTCAAATATTGGCCCCTTTGTACCAGGTCACTCGTAAAAAGAATGCATTTGAATGGGGTAAACCACAGCAAGATGCGTTCAGTCTGGCAAAAGAAGCAATTCAGCATGCTCTGGATTTATGGCCTGTATGTGATGGTGATGTGGATTTGAATGTGTCTGTACAAGGCCTTTATGCGAATTGGAGTTTGTGGCAGAAACAAGGCAAGAGTAGAGTACCGTTAGGTTTCTGGACTAAAAAGTTACCTGATGCTGGTGAGCATTATACACCTTTTGAGAAACAGTTACTTGCATGTTATTGGGCTCTGGTGGATACCGAGCAATTGACTTTGGGACATGATATAGTTTTGCGACCTGAGATTCCTATCATGCAGTGGGTTATGAGTTCGCCGAAAACTCACCGAATTGGACACGCTCAAGAGGCGAGTGTGATTAAATGGAAATGGTATATACAAGACAGGGCACGTGTGGGACAAAAAGGAGTTGCATCTTTGCATGAGCAGGTGGCACGGGCGCCATCAACTGAGACTGAGAGTGAATGTTCCGTACCTTTAGTACAGGAGTCTCCTGTTAGGTGGGGTAAACCTTTTGATGATTTGTCCGCAGAGGACAGAAACCATGTCTGGTTTACGGATGGTTCAGCAAGGTTCATAGGGACGAAACGGCATTGGAAGGCAGTGTCCTATAATCCGATCACACAAAAATTGCTGAGTACAACTGGTGAGGGTAAGAGCAGTCAATTTGCTGAACTCTATGCTGTTTATCAAGTTCTGAAACAAGAGTTACCTGGCACATGTCATATTTTCACCGATTCTTGGTCTACTGCCAATGGATTGGCAGTTTG
The DNA here is from genome assembly GCF_964204655.1 of Triturus cristatus. Classification (NCBI taxonomy): domain Eukaryota; kingdom Metazoa; phylum Chordata; class Amphibia; order Caudata; family Salamandridae; genus Triturus; species Triturus cristatus. Next base: position 724,644,908 of record NC_140591.1, read on the forward strand.
GTTACCGACTTGGCATTCCCATGGTTGGAAAATCCATTCAAAAGAACTGTGGGGAAAAGAATTATGGCAGGAGATTTGGGAAATGCTCCCACAGAGTACTGTTACAATCTTCCATGTGGATGCTCATACCCCGATAGACTCTCTTGACAAATTCTTTCATAACATTGCAGATGAGAAATCTAAAATTGCTGAGGCAGTGGTGGACAGGCAAGATTCTGATATTGCGGGATTGGCGAAATGGGCCCACCAGAAAGCAGGACACTTTGGAGAGAAAGCCACTAGCAGGTGGGCTGCTGATCGAGGAATTTATATTCCCCTAGATTTAATTAAAAATGTTATTCTACATTGTCCCATTTGTCAGCATATTAGGCAGCGCAAAGTGCCCCAAATTGTTAAAGGTCATTTACATCGCGGGAAATTGCCCGCTCAAATTTGGCAGATTGATTACATTGGTCCACTTCCTATGAGTAGGAATTGTCAATATGTTTGCACTATTGTTGATACATACAGTGGCCTGTTGGTGGCCCTTCCCTGTAAGCAAGCTACCCAATTGAATACTATTAAAACGTTGGAATTGATTATGATGTATTATGGTGTGCCTTTCCAAATTCAATCTGATAATGCATCCCATTTTCGTGGAAGATTGGTACAGGAATTCTGTGTGGAAAACAATATTGAATGGGTGTTTCATATACCATATTATCCACAGGCCTCGGGTCTTGTGGAGAGGTTGAATGGCCTGCTCAAAGACCAATTACGTAAATTAACAGATGACAAGTATAAGAATTGGCGAGACTTTTTGCCTCAAGCGCTATTGATTTTGAATAACCGTCCTTTTCTAAATGCTGAATCCCCACTTATGCGTTTGTTTCCTCCGAATGTTGATGCTAAGCCCAATGAGATCAGAGAGACTGTGATGTGCTGGGAGATTACTCCCGGAGCTTTGGCTCCATGTAGAGCGACCCCAGGGTCGGCAGGTTTAGACTTGCATGCCATGGATGACACCGTTATAAAAAGTAAAGATCGAGTCATCATTGAAACTGGTGTTGGTGTTCATATACCAACTGGAAATTTCGGATTAATCGCCCCTAGATCGGGGCTGGCTGTAAAAGGCATTCAGGTGCTTGGAGGAATCATTGATAGTGATTATCAGGGAGAGATTAAGGTGCTCCTGCTGAATAGCAGTGAGGTTGACTTACTGATACATCAAACTGACCGAGTGGCTCAATTGTTAATAATGCCTGTCTTCAGTGGTGAGATGACAAAAGGCACTGCCCCAACGTTGCTAACTGTACGAGGCCAGAAAGGTTTTGGCTCCACAGATAATCCTGGGGCCAGAGTTTGGGTGCAGTCGCCTAAGAATCCCCCTGAACAAGCAGAAGTGATTGCAACCGGTCAAGACAACACCATTTTAGTTATGAGACCAGGGAAAGATAGCTGGGAAGCAGTCCCGGCTGACAAATGTTACTTACGAGAATGAATAATGCCTGTATTTGATTCTCTTTCAGATCATTCTTTGGACTGTTGCTGCAGGATGTGTCGGCGTTGGACTCCTTTTGGGCTGGTACGACGAGAGAGGAGGGATCCCATCAACCCGGGCTGAGTTGAGAACCCGAGTGTCGCGTTCCTTCGCTGCGTGGGATTCGTCGCCGAACTTTTGGATTACATTGGCCAAGCAAGTGACTAAAGCCCCTCATTTCTGCTTGACACCGATGAGATCGGTGACGGACATTCTGGCAACTTGTTTAGTTGCTGTCCCTGCTTCATTGGAGACTTTGACTCATATTTTTAATATATCAAATGCTCGCCCCAATGTTCTTCTGGGCGATTTCGCTGCCCATGAGTATTGCCCCTTGTGTACTGTACTGTCAGACCCGATACCGCCCATCCAGTCCCAAATAGTTACCTATAATATCACACAGGGTGATTTATGTTTTTTCCTTACTTGTGATCCTAGGGTGATTTCTGAATGTATGCGTTTAAGATTGAAAGGTGCCACTTCATTCACCGCTCATGAACGAACTTTGCGCCTTCAAAGGACACCGAAAACATGTACTTCTGTTCAGAATAACATGACTTGCAAGAGTATGGTAGTTACCCCCAGTCACTATCACACGATGTTACTACCTGCCGGATGGCTTTTTTCATGTGGTAATACTTCCTGGCCATATATCCCCGCAAATATTTCTGGAGGCCCTTGTGCCATTACTAGACTGAGCTTGCTAATGTTCTCATCACATCCGAATGCCAACTCTCGTGTGATTCGAGATACAGTGAGGTTACAGGAGGATTGTGACTCATCTTTGCATTTATATTCCAAGTCTGAATACCTTAGCCTGGCTATTTCAATTGTTGGTGTTCCTGCTTTGGCAGTTTATAATGCCAAATCTATTGGGAAAATGGCCTGCTGGATGGTAAAATCCATCAATCATACTTCTACAATCCTGTCTGACATGCTATTAGACGCCCAGGGTGAACGTAGGGCTATCTTGCAAAATCGAGCGGCCATTGATTATCTTTTGCTTAAACATGGACACGATTGTTCTGATTTTGAGGGTCTTTGTTGTTTTAACTTGTCGGATCATACAAAATCCATTCAAGCTCACATTGATAAATTACATGACTTGACAGAAGAAGTTAGAAAACACATTGACCAGGGCTGGTTTGACTGGCTCTTTAATTGGTTACCTAATTTGCATATGCTACGTCGAATATTAGGAGGTATTCTGATTACTATCGGCATTTTGATTTCTATCTGTTGCTTTATTCAGTGTATTCCTTCACTACTTCAATTCTGCACACCTGGTACTAGACATAGATCAGTTAGTCTTGTTTCATATTATTCTTCCACAGATATTAGTTCCGTTTAATGAATGTATAATAGACTGAAGTCAAGGGTGAAATGTTCTGCTCGATTTTCCCGGCCTTCTTGTGAGGAACAATAATGGAATGTGACTTCAGTCTCTTATCATTCAAGTCTAAGGGTTAGAGTAGTGAATGGAGCCTATTTACTAGGCACTTCGACATGATTCTGTGCTCTTCCCCATAGATCAGGGCTTGCACACATAGCCTAGGGGATAGATTCGTTAGTATTAGGGATAATCTGTCCTGTAGTGAGGGTATTTCATGGAGCTGTGCTGAATTCAGGCCTGGTAGGCCTCAAACGGGAGAGACTCCATCTTTCTTTCTGCTCCGGCAGCTTGGGATGCTTCTAGGTCAAATATAATGTTTTAGTTATGAGGTGTTATTCGCTTGGAGAGAACCGGTTCAGGCCGGCCCTTATCGAAGGATTGTATTTTTCTTCATGCCGAAGACACTACATCAGGCCGGCCGGCTGGGAACGTGTCCTTGGTACGGGGAGGTACAAGAATTTGGTGGGCGGCAGGTTACAGGCCGGAATTTTCCATGAGGAAACGCACCTCTATATTAGTGAAAGTCTGAGGCAGTTACATGTTCAGTCCGTAGGCGGCATCTAGCCGTTAGCAGTAAAGCTACTACTTATTCCAGGGAAGACAGACGCCATCTTGAAGGCGGAGAAGAACCGAGAGACAGATGCTTTCCTAGCAGAATAGCCAGAGAGGAGAGAGTAGCCGATAAGGAAGAGGTCCCAGTGACTCGGAGAAGGGTGATTCCAGGCGAGCCGAGGCACAGACGAGAAGGGAACCTAGATGACCACTGAGTGCAGGCTACATACTACTAAGGTGATGTCGACCCTTTCTTATTAGAGTGTACAACTTAATCTTTCACTTTTCTTTGCAGGTTATGTGTTATATCGTAATGTTATGTGATTGTGTATGTAATGAGTAATAAAGTATCCAGTTTGTAGTGAACCAACATGTGCTGCGTGTTCTTGTATAAGAGGGTAGCCTATTCTTCTAGTCAGCTGCGGCTACATGAACAGATGTTAACCCTGATCAGGTAAGTGGTAACTGAATAAGGGAAAGAGGAGCCCCTCGAACCTGAGAACAGGCTATGCTCGAACTGGCAATCCTTGTGTGATCTGATGAATAGTGAGACTGATTCCCTTTTTGTATGTTATGGTGATCATAGGATGAACTGTCGTATGAGACTGCCGTCTAGGTAGAGAGGTCTGGATTCGTATAGGATCGCGAGGCCGCCACTTGTGATACTGTCGTATGGGCAGAGAGGTCTGGATCCGTATGGGATCGCGAGGCCGCCGATTGTGCTGAGACTGCCGTCTGGGTAGAGAGGTCTGGGTTCGTATGGGACCGCGAGGCCGCCACTTGTGATACTGTCATATGGGCAGAGAGGTCTGGATCCGTATGGGATCGCGAGGCCGCCGATTGTGCTGAGACTGCCGTCTGGGTAGAGAGGTCTGGGTTCGTATGGGACCGCGAGGCCGCCACTTGTGATACTGTCGTATGGGCAGAGAGGTCTGGATTCGTGTGGGATCGCGAGGCCGCCACTTGTGATACTGTCGTATGGGCAGAGAGGTCTGGATTCGTAGGGGATCGCGAGGCCGCCGATTGTGATACTGTCGTATGGGCAGAGAGGTCTGGATTCGTGTGGGATCGCGAGGCCGCCACTTGTGATACTGTCGTATGGGCAGAGAGGTCTGGATCCGTGTGGGATCGCGAGGCCGCCGATTATAAGAGGTCTTGGTATGTATAGTAGGAATCCCCTGTCCTTAGGTGGTAGATATACGTGGTTGCATTATTGTAAATAGGTTCTAGGGAGGGGGTAACGTTCTGGCTGGGTTAGTGAGGCTCTGATGAGCGGGTTCTATCTGATCCGAAAACCCAAGCAGAACACATGGTCAGTGGCATCACTCATGACATCATTGATGACATCATCCTTGTGATAGAGTGGCGGTCGCGCGAGTTATAGTTATCTGAACTAACTATAACGGGGGAATTTCATTGGTTTTTTACGAGTGAAATGTCCACCTAACTATAACATGTGTGAAACCTATGGTTTTTTAAGTGAATTTGCAAGGTTTTTTAAATGCTAAGTTATGTATGTATGTATTTTTTTTTTTAAGGTTTTCACCGTGCGCGCACCGTGCGCGCACCCCGCGCGCTGCGCGCACCGTGCACGCACCCCGCGCGCTGCGTACACCGTGCGTGCTGCCCGCGATTTAAAAAAAAAAAAAATGTTTTTTCACCCTTCGGGGTCCTTTAGGGACCACCTGACAAAGGCTAGGGGGTCAGGAACTCTCTAGCCTGCCCCCTTTTCACGTTCGCCACCTCTCTTTTTCACTCTCGCACCCAAAACAGACAAAATGGCAGCCGACACTTCCTGATTTCGACCGATTCGAACGTTGACTGACATGTAACCACCAATCAGAATTACGCCCGTGCACGTTAGGGTGGGCGCAGCGTGCGCGCACGGTGCGCGCCTATAGATATTTATATACTTTTAACTGCAATTTTCTCAGGAAATACTGAACAGATTGACTCCATACATGCAAAAGGCACATGCCTGACCTGAGGACTACCTCTCTGCCAACTTTCAAGTAATTCTGTTCAGCTGTTCGGGCTGTACCTTCGACTAAAGGTCCTATGGGAAAATGCATGGGGAAAATGCGTTTTGGGACCCCCCTTTTTTCTCAGCCCCCGCTTGACAAATCACCCCAACACTTTCAGGGAAGGAGCTGAGTGAAGTGCCCCGTTAGTTTTGAAAATTTCGCGAGGATTCGTCAACCGGCGCCAAAGTTATTCAAAATAGAATTTTCAGATTTCCTATGGAAACACGGTCCTAACTATGACCATCTACTTATATATATATATATATATATATAAAAACAATAATACCCTTTCAGGCTTAGAGTGACGCATGAATTATGCAAAAAAAGAAGCAGACGATTCCAGGTAGTTCTCAAGCTTTGGTGGAAAGCAGCTCATGTATACAGCACCTTCAACACCAGCGACACTCTAGTTCTGCTCACCTGATATGTCTGCTTTTCAGTCAAAGTCTTTAAGCATAGGATTAGCCCAGTGCCATCCACACCGAGATAGAAAGGTACAAAGGGGCATATTATCAAGGACGACGTTAAAATTATTGCCGGTATAGAGGCAGAAAACTGCCGCTAAAGCAGCGATATTGGGCTTGATAATATGCCCTGGGTAATTCCCATAGAAGCCCAGGTTCTGGTGTGAACCTGGGCTTCTATGGGAAGTCAAAAGGGCATATTATCAAGCCCATTCTCGCCGCTTTAGCAGCAGTTTTCTGCCGCTAAACCGGCGATACTTTTTAACGCCGTCCTTGATAATATGCCCCAGAGTCTTTAGCCATTTCTACAACAAAGTTTTTGAGCAACGGACAAGCACAGTGCTATCCATGCCGAGCTGTAAAATGACAAAAGCCTTTCTAGCACTCCAGGCACATTATTACAGCTTTGAATTGGTAAAATACCAACCAAGCCAACCTGAAATGAATAAAAGCAACCCCCTGACACGTCTTTTGGTCTCATTAGAGATATACATATATGCTGAAAAAAGCCAAAGTTTAAAGAAACGTAATAGCTAGGTGAAATCTTCAGTAACAACGTAGCATTTTAAACTCTAAAAACCACTGAAATTCACCAGCTTTAGTTATAGTTATCTTGCTTTAGTTCAAAAACTTTATTCGGCATGTTGTAAAAACAGCCATAAAATTACATGAAATTATGTAATTTATACAGTGCAAAAACAAATCTCAATTAATTTAATAAACATAATTAGCGAACCATCAAATACCTTATGTCGTTAAAACAATTAAAATCAGTCATTGCGCCCCATAATAACATCTAAAACATGAGGCTTTTCCTTATGTGTATTACCATCATAATAAAAAGGGTAACATTGAATGACACACAAATGATAACGTAGTGCAGTATCAGAGCATCTTAATGTGTCCTAATATTCTGTGGAGCAAAATTAGGTTTGAGATAATACCACCGGAGATTCTTATACAGGTTGCAAAACAACAAAGTGCAACATGCTTTGTTTGCTCAAACGATTCATGGACAGGAGGTCACCCTTCCTGCACAAAATCTATCCTGTCTAAATATCGTAATTAAAAACAAAGGCCTTGCATGAGACAGAGTTGAAACCCCATGGGTCAGAAGTCTTTTTTTAGAGCTCTTGCTGTGAACGTTTAATGAGTACATCTGCACACAGAGCCACCAGGCCTGGACTGGGCACACAGACCAGCCCTGGCAATTCTTCTGGACCCTCCCCCCCCCCCCCGGCAGGTGGTCGGGTGCAAGTGAGAAGCAGCACTGCTTCCACTTTAGCACTGCTGTCAGTTTTGTTACAGGGGTCCGATATTACAGCACTGCTTTAAAACCGTCCCCAGAACCAAAACTGGCCCCCACACTTCCGATCCACCGTGAAAATGCCCTGTGCCCGCTAAAGGCAGTCGGGCCCTGAGAGCCACGGCTGTTAACTGTTGAACATAAACAGCAACAACTGTGATGAAAGAAGGCTGAATTCAACCCCTGCTCAATCTGGGTTTAGTCAAACTGTGTGCTCCTTCAGCAGAGCTAGGGATATCCAGGAGCTGAGGAGAAGTCCTCCCTCTCTCCATCTAAGGCTCAGGTGTCACTGTGAACTATAATAGCGGAGGAAGACTCCTGCGTGCCCTGGTCCACAGCTTCTGCCTCTCTCCTTTTCCTGCCCAATCCACATATCCTGGAGAGGCAGGGGAAAGAGAGAGGCAGTGGCTTTGGATTAGGGCACTGTGATGTTGAAAGTAGTGGACTACACTAGCATTTACACGCTGCTTCATACATTTATTAGGAGGGTGTAACACCCCACACACCCCCCTGAATCTACACCCTGGTCTGCTCATGAGTTTTCTTCTGTTTCAGTCCCAGAATCGCCCAATGATGAAGGCCACTGAGACTTTCTTGTTTGTCCAAAGAAGTCTGATATTTTCACTTTATACCCATATACATTTAATTTTCATATAATTTATTATCCTGGGTCAAGATCTTTTTTTTCAGCCAACATGGGGGATTGACCTCAGCGTGCAGGGTTCATCTTTTCTCCTTTGCATTTTAGCTGTATTCAGTCCTTCTCTGTTATTCCCATTTTTGTACCAGGGACCATCTGCCCAAAGGCAGCCCCTGCCACTTCTCTGATCACACTCAGGCAGGATATTGTTCCTGCTTTTCATGCCTCCCACCACACCTTATTTCATGGCCTCTTCCTTATAACTAGCTCTTTTTCAGAGTAACTGTTAGATGGCATCTTTGTGGGTCCACCTTTTCCAGCTGTGCCTTCTATATGACTGTGCCCTAACAGGAGGTACTCTTGGGTGGTCTACATACAGTCAATATAGGAGGGAGAGTGGAGAGAGGAGCTAGCACCTTCTCTGGGTCACAGACTGAGCCAGAAAGGCCTGGCCAGTCACACTCAGTTTGTGTGAGGCGGAGAATATACCCTCCTTTTTGCTAATTGTGGAAATCAGTGTGTGTGAACATCAGTGTTGAAGGTAGGAAACATCTACATTACAGTTGTTTTGATGAACTTCTGACCTCTCTCAGCTCTCAGGGATAAACCCCAGTGCTGCTCAAGCATTTCATTCTCTTGTATTCTTTGAAAGGTGCGGGTGTGCGTGTCTCCCCAGCCTCTAAGGGCTTGATTACGAGCTTAGGTGTTATGTAGTATACCTGGTGAATACTGATACAACAGGGTACGTTATTTATCGGGTGCGATATACAACACCTATTACAAGTATGTGGAAAATAACGTGGATTGTAGTGTTTAACGCACCAAAATCTGCATGTTACAGTAAATACCTTATCAGTTTCCCCTGTTACATTTCAGCAGGTTTGACCTGCAGAAACGTAAAGACATTTGAGGTATTTAACACATCCGATAATTATAAGATGCCGTAAACAGAGCCAAACTCGTAATTTGAGGGGTTTATGCACAGGTCGGAATTAAACAACCCACCACCGACTTCCCCAGGAAACATCTGATCTTTAGCCGCTCCAGAGGGAGCCTGCGCTTTCCTCACAGCTTTGCAAAGCATGTTTCATACACATTTTTTTTAAAGGAGGACAAACAGTAATTGAACATGTGCAAATAAAATGCCCTCACTGTTTCTCACCTGGACTTGTTGTGACCATTCCAGCAGGCCTCTTCGTTGGACGTGCCGGCCATCGTTCTCTCATCTTTACAGATGGTGTGTGGTAATGTTGACCAGAATTTTTTAGATAGCTTAAGTTTCTCTTTGATGTCTGTAACCTGGAGAGGAGATAAGGTTAATACACATCATAAATATGTTTGTAACACTTTTTCATTTTACCTTTGCTTTCGGAAGTGTTTGAACCTGGCCAGTGGAGATCAGTGTGTCTGATGGAATGATGATGCAATGATGTCCTATGTGTGAAAGATAGGAGCTTCTCATCGGGTCTCTAGGAAACTGTCTACTCAGTATCCATCTGCGCACATTGACCAGAAAGAAATAAGGAGTCTCTGCAGGTGAATGGTCTACCACGGTAGGAGCTGAAACGTTCGTACACTGAAAGGTCTGCGGTGAAATAGTGTCTAAAAGGTATTCTTGGCCCATGCAAAATAGAGTTCCCTTGAGTGCGCACCTGCACCAGATTATAAATCCAGGTACATGGGTCAAAAGGCCCCCAAGAAGTCTGTAGACTTACCAAGAGGTAGCATACTTTTAATGAGTGCCACCATAATGACCCTGGGAGTGAGCACAAAGGCTCCTCAGTCTCTCCGATGACTCCCTATGGGAGGGTGCAGTCACATATTACACTAGGGCGAACTCCTCACTATTGGTCATTACGGACTCAAGTGCTGAACTTGAGCAACAAATTATTGTTTTCATGTGTGTTAGTCTAATTAGTTAAAATAAAAGTAATGTTGGGCTACAACACCCATAATGCGTTATGATCTCACACAGAGGTTCAGGACTGGAAACAGTGCCCGTAATGACCTGGAAAGAGGTAATCACCCTATAATGCAGTTTTCTTACTGGCTCTCTTACGTAAGGTGTTCTTCCCACTTCTCTTTTTCTTCTGACTTCACTAGTTCTTCCATGTCTGTCCCTCCCATCTGCCCTCGCCGTTTCTTGCTCTATCTATCCAGTCCCATATCTTCCCTCTGGCATTTCTGCTCGTCTTTTTACTCCTTTCTCCAACTCTTTGTTCTCAGAAGTCTCTTCTCCCACTCTCTGTATCCACGATCTTCATTATTTTAATTGTTTTCTTCACTGTTTTTAGGAGACACTGGCAATGCTCTTCCCGCCCTCCCATCTGTCACAAGACCGCACTTTTCTAGTTTTTTCTTAATCTATCCCTGTGTCCATAGAATTTGTAGCTCCCTCTGCATTTGGTTCCCTGTCACAACTTCCGGTCAATGCCATCAGAATGGGAGATCCGCCAGGGCTCTTCACACAAGGTCCCACATATTTTGAGGCTCCACTCTCTGGTTATGATGTGATTTTAAATAATACAAGAAGGCATGCACTATCCCTTCTTAATGGAGCCAATTCAACAGTTCCACTAGGGGCGCTAAACAATGTGTTTTCACGTTCCCTAGAGTGACTACCTTCCTAATTACGAGCTACTTCTTATCACAACCTAAGAGCTGGTTCTGGTGGCTTAGTGGACTAATGCATCCACTGTAGGGGCCTGTGTTTGATCTCATAGGCACAGGTTCAAATCCTGGTGGGTCCTCTCAGCCTTTCATCCTTCTAAGGTCAATAAAATGAGTACCGTTCAGTTGAGTAACAATGAACATCGGTTATTTGGTGCCAAGATACCCTGGGGTGCTTTACAAATACACCTGTTAAGAGAGGGCCCTTTAAAGTGTTCGGCTGCGCCCCAACAAAGCTTGTCACATGCATGCTCTCTGTGACAGCAGTAGTGCCTGCCACATCTTTACATGGAACTCTACCCCTCCCTGTCAACACCAAGAAAATGTCTGTACCAATCTCCTCCTCCCTGCCCAGGGATCACTAAATGTTTAATTGGGGAAGCAGCAAGAATCAAAAACCAATGGATTGGAAATCATACACCCATGCAATACCAAAAAGAGTGAGCTTTAAATGTGTTCTCTGCTGGTCAGCAATTAGCAGGAACAACGAGAGGTGGAAAATGAACCACGCCTCATCACAGCATCATCCTCCTATCACTGCAGTTTATTTGTGTATCACTAAACTGAGATGACAGAACACATCTGAATCAACTGAAAAAGTACACGTTTGATCTCGGGGGCACATTATCCAGTGTCTTGAAATAAGTGCTGTCGCTGTATAGCAGGTTATGTCCCTTTAAACTTGTTCTTTCTTTGGTTTTAATGCTCTTTTTTTTTATGTTTTTGTTTCCTGTGTTTGATTTGGATAAAAGTTAAATTTTGAGACACATCTCTGCGGGTTTTTCATGTGTCACTGTGAACCCCATTGTAGTTGTTTTGTATATGGTAGGTGAGTGTGCTAAACATGGCGTTGGTTGATACAGATGCCGCAGACATCAATGTAAGTGTAGGTTCTGCGGATCAAGTGCATTATGTGGCCAATGTGTTTATTCACAATTTCCATGATCTTTTTCTTAGGTCGATGTGGGTATGCAATATATAGTAATTAGTAATCGAGCAGTGGTTAGTTTGTAAAACAAATAAGTGCCGGGGCTCTCGTGATGAGGCCGCTTACACCGTCGCTTAAAACAGAACTAACTACTGACCATTAAACCGGGGCAAGGATGTGGCGTAATGACAGGAGCTGCCGACTTTGGAGCTGTAGAACGACGTTCGGGGCTTGGTGGCTCCACAACCTGTGATTCTGGGCAAATCACTTAATCTTCCAGTCAATATATAGATATTATTAATATTAAACATATAACTGTTGCACACTGGTGCTCATAAAAAGAGCCGGGGTTGATGATTAAGTGCCAGTGCTGAGCACTGGAAACCACTGGCTCGAATTAAGCACTGTAATCGAAAAACTTGGGGGTAGATTTACAAAGGTCTTGCCTTGCCCTTGCACTCAACAAGGCAACGCAATCCTTAAGCGGGATTTATTAAGCCACGACAAGCCACCTTGCGTGGTTTAATAAATGCAGAGTAACACAAACCAGTACAAATCACTGTGTTACTCTGCATTGAGAAGATGCTCCATTGTTGGAGAATGGGCATCCCTATGCATCCACCCTTAGATTTTGACGCAATCCCAGATTTACTGAGGTCAGTAAACTTGGGATTGGATCAAAATGGTACGCCTTCCCAAGTGAGCGTAAAGAGGAGAAATACCTTTATTACTTCTTGTTATTTCCTCCTTCCATATGTGCGGCATTCTGCAGCAGATGTAGAAAGAGGAAAATGTCCCTAAGAATTAATTTTGTGGGGGGAGGTATCCCTTCCTGCACAAAAACAATCCTGTCTGTAACACGGGCACCATTGCACTGCATTGCTACTAGGCAGATTTTAGATCTATCAACCTTGGGGTGGTCTTCCATCAACATGTTTGTCTTCCTCTTTCCCTTTTTGATGAGTTGTTTTTGTTGATTTCAGGACTCTGTGCACTTTACCACTGCCGATCAGTGTTAAAGTGCTTGTGATCTCTCCTCTAAACATGTCGAAATTGGCTTACACCCAATTGGCAGCTTAATTTACTTGTAAGTCCCTGGTAAAGTGGTACTACATGTTTCCAGGGCCAATAAATGTATTTTTACTAGTGGGCCTGCAGCACTGATTGTGCCACCCACTTAAGTAGCCCTTTAACTGTATCTCAGGCCTGCCATTGCAGCCTGTAGGTGCAGATTTAAACTGCCATTTCGATGTGGCACAATAAACTTTTTGCCAGGCCCAAACCTTCCTTTTTAATATATATAATTCAGTTCTAGGGTAGGCCATAAACAGCCCTGAAGGCAGGTGCAGTGTATTTTAAAAGTTGGACATGCACTTTTCACACTGCAAGGTCTACCTGTCTCTCAGGATAACATTGGGTTTCCTTACTACATTTAATAAGTGCTAACTTTCAAGTGGGAGCAAGTAGGATTTTTGAATTTGTTGTCTAAAGAATTGTAATTTTACACCGTCTTTAATGGTAAAGTCAGATATTAAGTCACAATTCTGAAAATGGCACCTTTAGAAATCTGCCATTTTTTAAGGCTGTCCCAGGATGGGACATCTCTGACTTGATGAGGGGTGGAGCTGTCATCTACTACTTTGCACATCACAGACGTTCTGCCCAACACACTCACAAAGGGTTTGACACTATTATTTTGTGACCCCAGAAAGGTTGGTGCCTGGACAGGGAGGCAGAACATTCCAATCACACATGGGGCTGGAAACCTCCAGAAGTTACTCCTACTTCAAAGTGGTATAAATATTGGGCCCTCAGTCCTAAAACTTCAGTGCACATCTGGACCTGTGTAAGACTCAGAAGGATTGCTGTGCTGCTCTGCAAGAATGATTGCTACACTCTGGACCTGCTGCTTGAGTGAAGAGGACTGGGCCTAATCTATATTCCAGAACCACCAGAGTGACTCCAAGGGCTAGTTGTCTGGCCTCCTGACCAGAACGTTAGGGACAGAGGAGGCTCCAACCACCTTCATTCTAGCACTTGGACTATGCTTGCTGTGAGTCTTGCTCCCCGAGTGGTGCCACACCAGTCCTGGACCCTTAGAAGTGGGCCTAAAGGTGCTCTGCCAGCTCAACTGTGGTCCCAGCGGAACCGATGCAACACAACTCATTGCCTTACAGCCCTGCATCAGAATCACTGCCTGACACATTCCCAAAGCGGGACCCCCATCGCTCCTCGGGACCGCCGTTGCACGGCACATCTCGACGCAGGTGTTCAGATCGCATCTCCGCAGCTCCTTGGAACAGTCACTATGGGACACATCTTGATGCAAGCATTCAAATTGCAGCCCTGCAGGTCCTCTGAACTGCAGCTGCGTGATGCATCCTCGACGCTGGATCTCGTAACCTTCTGCAAACCAGGATTTAAGGTACTTTGTTCAGCAGGCCTAACTTGGTTCCTATATGTGGCCTGTGTCCACTCGCAGTAGGCCTGAACTTGTGACTTTGTCCCTGTCTGTCTTGATCAGATAACCACAGTTAGCACTTTGTGTTTTAAGGCACCATTTTTACTTAAGTCTTCATAACGGCATATCTCCTGATCTACTAATTGGATTTTTGTCATTCTGATCTCAAATAATCTATTACATTTAGTTCTCTTTTTCTAAATTGGTGTGGGATTTTTCATGTGTTTTGTTGTCGCTTTATTACTGTTTGAGGTGCTGCATAAATATTTTACACCTTGCCTCTAAATTCAGCCTGCCTGCACCGAGCTACCAGAGGGTTAAGCACAGGTTAATTTAGGGTTTGCATGTGACTTCATTCCAACAGAACTTGTGGTTCCTGCATGAGTAGGGTTTCACTCCCTCGACCAGTAACTCAATTTCCAACAACAGGACACAGTGCACCAGCGCATGGATAGAGAAGATATGCCTCATATCTTAGTAGATATGACACATTTCTTCTCTATCTCTGTCACGTATTGCAGCGCAGCATGTTGTCTTGCTGCATTGCGACGCGTGACTTCTTAGTAAATCTGACCCCTGGTCTTTGGACAATTCGGCAAAGATAGTAGAATTGCCTTCTGCTATTGTGTTCAGTCTATGACGGGACATCTTTATTTCAGTCGGCGATTTGGGAGTTATTATTGTTGAAACCGTCACAGGCGTTTAGGCGCTCCTGGCATACTTCCCAATTCTCATGTGGGAGGTTGCGGTATCCTTGTTTTTCTTCCTTCGAGAGAAAAGCGGATTGTTTCAGACTACAGGACTTCGTGTACACTTGACTCAGCTTCCAGCAATTGAGTGGGAGTATTTCTTATTGAAATCCAGCAGTCAAAGATGGTTAACACAGCACAAGAACATATGGAAAAGTGCTTTCTATTTATATTTGCTGTCTGAAGTATGTACAGATGCTTCCCGAGCCGAAGGTGGTCAGCGTGATTTCGGAGAAGCCCATTTTCTGCCAGACCTGCTTTTCTTGCCACTGCCTGCTGATTAACGGAGGGGAGAGGAGGGGAGCCATTTAAAATGGTACGGTGAATAGGGTGGGCGGGTACCTCAGCAAAAACCTTACGTGGTGACTGTGTTGTGCTAACTTTTGGTTCGCCATCTCTGGTGTGTGCAATTTCGGATAGAGGAAGCACTGGGTCTGTCAACTCTAACGACATAAATATTCTCTCTCTTGGTTATTTTTATCAACCACCAACACATTTTAAACTTTGTTAGCCCCCATGTGAAGGAGGAGACTTTATAGGGAATATGGAGTCCAGATTTCGGGTTCCAGTGAGTAATCGCTTTGATGCTTTCAACCAACTGGAAGACGTTAACTGACTGGCTTTGGGGACACATGTCCAATCTAACCCCGTACCTGGTTGTTCTGAAAGCATGATTAAGCCCGGACTGACCCGGGTAGGAAACGACTGCCCTCCTAGCCCCATTAATGGTTGCCATAGGGATGAGGGTTTCAGGCACAAGAGCTTAACCTTCGGAAATACTTCCTAACCCTGTGGGCTGTCCAAATGTATTTCAGTCACATTGTGATGTAGCTGAGGATCCACTAGGGATAGTAACTCCTACTATTGCCTTAGATGGAGGCAAATCAGCTCTTTGTCATATTGCCTCATGGAACATTGCAGGCATCCGTTCCAAGTTAAGCAACCACTTGTGGTGGGATTTTGTTTTACAAATCGATATTTTATGTTTTCAAGAAACATGGTCGAAAGAAGCAGTCCATATGAATGGGTATAGTACCTACCATACCCCAGCAATAGACGGCCTGAGTGGGAGGGCCAAGGGTGGTCTTTGTACTTATATATCGAGTGCTTTGAAGATAAAGGAAATTACAATGTGTGCTAACGATCCCTATTATCAAATATTTATATTGGATATAGATGTAAAACACTGTATAGTCCTAACTACTTTTTATAATAACATCCCCCAAGCTGAAGTAGGAACTGTTATAAAGAATATTACAAAACTGTTAAAATCTGCTGGTAAAAGTAAGGCGAAAGATATGATATTATTACTGGCAGGTGATTTTAATTGTGCGCTATGTGCCAACGCTGAGGACAACTTATGCAGGATCTTAAATGAAGAGGGGGTGTTCATCCCATTTCCGGCATTCCGCCTTAGGGGAACAACTTAACAATTACATTTTTTCCCTTGATCTGGGTTTTGTCAACAATTTGTGCCCAGTACCTGTCTCTATGCCCTGGACTTTTAGTGGTTGGGGCCTATTTTCTACCATAGACTATGTTTTAATGTCAAGTAACTACGCACAAAGTCTCTACTCATTTTATGTCTCGGAGATCTCCCTTAGCGATCACTTTCCTTTGAGCTTGTCAATCATGCTAACTTCAGGTAAAATGGATTAATCAAGCACAAATGATCAGTTGTTAGAAAATATAGCTATTGGGAGTGTAAATGGTCTTTCTCTGCGCTCGTCCATGGTAGATCAGGCAGCGACAATTAAGACAGTGGTGGATAGATGTAAATTTGCCATTGAGACATGTTTGTCTGAAACAGCCGCCCCAGATAATATTTTAGCCTCATTCCTGCTGCTATCCAAAACTATAAAAGAATCCCTCCACAGACGTAAAAATAGTAATCGACATGTGAGTGGATGGTTTGACTCCAGGTGTACTCAAGCATATTCCCACCTAAAAAGGGAGTTAAACAAATCCCCAAGAAACCTGGTCAATCTGAGGACTGCTAGATGGGATTACAAGCAAGCAATTAAGGCTAGGAAAAACACCTTGAAGAAGAAGGCCTGGGAGGCATTACGCACCGCCTCAGTGGCGAATGATAGTTTGGCATTTTGGAAGGCTGTTAAAACATCTTTTCTCTCATGGTAGGCTGGCCCAATCATTGAATTAGCTATTAGTGAGGATCAATGGATTGAGCACTTTTCAAGAGTATATAATGGTGAGGGAAATCCTGACATGACGGGTAGTAATGTTCAGGAGGATTACAACTTGAACCCACCTCATCATTATTCTGATCTGTTTTTCACTTTAGACGAAGTGGAGCGGGCACTCTCTAAAAGTCAGGGAGGGAAGGCCCCTGGACCAGATGGGGTCCCCGTAGATTTGTTTAAATCAAATATTTCTCTGTGGGGGCCCATCATAGTCCAGGTGATTACTGCCAGCTGTAGCACTCCTTTTTTACCTACCTGGGTAGAATCCACCATTGTGTCTATTTTTAAAAAGGGGGATAGGCAGGATCCGGGATGTTACAGGCCTATCTCCTTACTCGATGCCGTAACAAAAGTAACAAGTAGAATAATTTTGTAACGCCTCCAGGATTGGGCGGAGGTGAATCTGTCCTGTCTGACCTGCAATACGGTTTCCGTGCTGGTCTCGGAACGATAGAGCAGGGCTTAAATATGTCAATCCTGGTGGGGAAATACACGAGGGTAAAGCAGGGGAATCTATTTTTAGCTTTTGTGGATCTCACAGCCGCATTTGACTGTGTGATTCACAGTAAACTCTGGTCTATTTTAGAAGACATGGGGGTTGAGGTTCAGATTATTTATTTTCTTAAGCGCTTTTATAGCGATGCCAAGGCACGTGTGCGCTGTGGACTGAAGGGTGAGTGTTCGGCTGCATTCCCGATTAGGAGCGGAGTCAGGCAAGGTTGTGTTCTGGCTCCGTTCCTTTTTAATCTTTATATTAATGGTCTGGGGGATGCCCTTCTTAAAGATAATAAAGATTTTCCACAAGCGGCAGGACGCCCAATACCAGCGCTCCTATATGCGGACGACGCGGTGTTGGTGTCCCGCACACAGGGTGGCCTTCAGAGGGTGTTAGATAACTTCTCTCACTTATGAAAAATCTTGGCCTGAGAGTAAACTCCTCTAAGACCTTTATCATGCGCTGCGGCCCTGGTATCAAGAAATCTAAAGACATGTTTGTTGCAGGGCAGAAGATCGGGGCAACTAAAAGGATCTCATACTTGGGAATTCTTTTTGCCCACAATGACACCTGGGTACAAGCAGTTTCAGCAAAAAAGTTGGTACTCCTAAGGACAACAACTACCCTTACTACCTTTGCTAGAAAGCTGGGAAAAAGACCACCAGAGGAGCTTATTAAGATCTATAAGGCAAAGTGTGTTTCATCAGCAGTGTATGGGGCAGGAGTTTGGGGATTCACTGACCTGCTTCCAATCCAACGCATAGAAAATTCCTTCCTAAGATATATTTTATCAGTCCCGAATAGCACCTCATCATATATATGTCATGCGGAGCTGGGACTCCCCTTCATCTCTGATTTAATAAAGCTCGAGCCTGTACTTCTCTGGCACAGGCTATGGACCAAAGAAGAGGCCAAGTTAAACAGGGATTTTAAAAATTCCATTGATAAAATACGTTCGTAACTTTTTAAAAGACCTTGGCCGTCTAGAGTATTTTACTAACCCCCTATCTATTCGGCAAATACCAAGGAACGAACTAAGAAATTAGGGTCTTTTGTTGTTGGATTCTATCAGAATGTCATCTGAGATATTAAAACCTACTGTACTCCATAATCAGTTGATTTTAACTACTTTTAACATTCAACCCTATTTAACTTTTGCACCTGGAGTTTATGATAAATTTTTATTAACTAGATTCAGTTTGGGGGTATTTCACAGGCTAGTTACCTTGCCTAAAATGAACGACTGGTCTCAAAACCTCCATCTTTGCCCTTGTGATAATAACTCCAACCAATCTGCGATTCATGTAATGTTGTTTTGTGAATTTTATACCCATTTAAGGAGATTGAACTTGGCACCAGTTTTAAAAATGTTCGGGTTTCATCAATGCTGGCCTGCTTTACTTGCATTGCAACATCTTGAAAATGCGCACAGCACTTTTAGAATAGTAACTTACTTGGAGCAAGTCTTGAGACATAGGAATTGTTTGTCTACTTAATCCTTTCACTGGATAAAGTACATGTGAATTTAATAACGTTTTAACTCTATAATGTATTGTGTATCTTGTTCTTACTGAGATGATACTCTTATTATTTTAGACTATGTACCGATGTGTCTTTTATATTGGTATGATATTTTTTAATATTGAAAATCATGTATTGACGTGTTTTTTCCTATGTGCTTTTATGATTGTCTTATGTAGCAATCGAATAAAGCTTTCTTGATCTGATCTGATCAGTCGGCGATTTGACCAATGCTAAATCAATCTTTTCATGTTCATTAAGTTTTGTTTTAGTGATCCAGGGGGCTAGATTTAGCTTTGCACAGTCAGTTATGTGATTTCAGTTTTTCATAGTTCTGTAAACATTGAATTAAGAGAGTCAGGTCCCAGAATGCCACACTTTATAGCTCAGTTATTTCACCCAGGGGCGTAGCTACCACTGGTGTAGAATGTGCAATGGCACCAGGGACCACAGGCCTAACCTATGGACTTCTGAATAATGCTATGTATTGATTTGCCAATCCAACAGTTAACAGGTCAATTTTCATTACTTGCATTATGGCAACCCTGATGCACCATGGCCTCACTCACCTTTACTAGACCCATTTCCTTTGTCCCCTACATGCAGAATATACCGCGTTTAGACACGTGCATTTTATAGTGTTCAGGTCTGTACAATTGAATTGCCTCGAGATTACAACTCCTTTTTTCATATTGTAGGGGGGGGGGGGTCTATCTGTATTAATTTGTATTACTCTGGCTGTACATAAGCCCAGCGACGGCTCATCCATAATAGTAGAGGAGCGTCACCCCACTGCTGGCCAGCAAAAATTAAATGATAATAAAAGACTTTAATAATCATTTATCTTTACTGACTGAGCGGATGCCAGTCTAGGGTGGGGAGTGGCCAGGCCATGGCAGGGAGGAGGAGTGGTGGGCACGTATAAGTGCGTATGTCGGTTTGGGCGGCTGTTTTTTGGCTGGCCAAACAGACATGCACACTTAGGTTTCTCCAACCCAGCTGTATCCTAAAGGCAGGTGGAGAAATGGCACAGACTTCCTGTGCCTGCGCGAGCATCAGGCCAGCCCGCTCAGGCCAATTCTGTTGCTTCTCTCCTGCATAGTAGAGCATGAGAGCAGCATCGGGATTGGGTGGGGGAGTCTGGGAGTCTTTCCTGTGTTCTGCATCGCAGAGGAGCACTGAGGCGGTAGGCAGAGGAGCACCACAGCCGGCAGAGGAGCACTGAAGCGGCAGAGAGTCCGGTAAATCTTGCAAATTTTTATTACTCTCCCACCCTCCACTTTATATGGCAGCAGCCATCATGGCTTGAGCACCAGATCTATGATGAAAGCTAACCGGTTGTGGTACTATGAACATAGCTACTGAAATTGAAGGAAGAGATTAAAAAAAACTGAGTATCAGGCCAAACTTAAGGACGATTTTCAAAGTTTCACGTTTTGAGTCAACTAACGGTAGGTGGGCCTACATTTTGGTTACGATATTACAACGACTACTTTTTCCTACGGTGAACACAAAAATCAGTGAAATGCGGAATGTCTGACAGTTGTCAGTTGCTTTGTGCAGGGTATTTGTGATTATTACAATTAAAACACTGTAAAAAGTGAACACGTGATTTGAAGTGTATATCAAAACTCTAAGCAAAAATCTTGTCTGTAAGTCTGACTTAACTTCCAACAAAGGTGTGACTTGAATGTCGTGGGCAACTCACACATTTGTATGGAAAGAAATGTATGCATCTGACTCTTGTGTTTAAATAAAAATGAGTTGAAGATGTGCTTTGTACAAAAACTTTAACAATTGCAACACATTCAATCAATATTGCTACCGGTACATGAATACATAAGAATTGTTTTTTAAGAGATTTGGACATTAAAGGTAACCAGAACGGATTAAAGTAAAGGTCACTCAGTGTGTTGGTTAAGCCTAAGAACCATTTTGCAATTTTTATACAGCGCGAACTCGACCCGAAGGTTTGGAGCTCTTTACAGGAGCACCAGTTACAAGACACATTCATTTTTGGTAGACATAGGGAGATTAAGTGATTTCCTCTGAATCACCGGATGTGCCGACGCCGAGACTGAAACCTAGTTGCCCAGTTCCAAAGTCGACAGTTCTGGCCGTTACGCCACATCCTCTTGGCGAGATGGGGCCGAAGGCCACTAAAGAGGAAATTAATTTTGCGGGTATTTTATATGATGGTATCAATATATTCACAATGTTTAAAAGGGCAGTGTCAGTAGCCACAATTAGTGCGTTCTACCACCATGAGCTTTGGGGTGCTCGACCGGTCCACTGTGTGCGTGAACAGTAGGTGGTGGACAATATCTTATGTAGACGTTTCCTTAATTGCAGTGGACAGGAGCCAATGTTGACATTGGAGACCTTGTGAAATTAGGAAGGACCACTTCTACACTGCCCTTAGGTGGCTAAATTGGCAGTAGCTACCTATCAAAATATATTTAGTAAGGAGAACCGACATTTGCGAAAGGAACATGACACCTATAGCAAGTACTAAACTCCGCTGATATTAATCTCGATTGCTTTTTTTCAGAGTTTAAGTGGCCTGTCTGATATTATTTATGGATTCAGTGCTCAACTTTGTACTTTGCCAACATGTTCTTTTTGTGCCACGTTTGAATGCAACGCGATGCAATCGCATACTGTTTGGTGGGAATACAACTGAATACTGTGTGGTGGATATAATGTTGTTTAATAACATTTACACCTATATGATCTGTTTTATAGTCAGGGCCAGTGGAATTATACTATGGTGCGGCTGCGTGATTTTGGCATAATTATAAATTTGCCACATTTGCCCCATTCTCCACCATCTGCTGCATAATCTTCAGATTTTAACAAAAAATAAATGTTTCTAGTTTAAACAGTTCAAAAATTTCTAAAAACGCGGCAGCAAGTGTTGCCACCCAGTGGAATGGCTTTTGCAAAGGTTGACTGGTCACCTTTCTGTGGCTTATTGCTATATTTGGGTATTAAACCGGTACTAATGAAGTGCACCCAATGACCAGAGAGTGTTACCAAGTGTAAAACAGACAAAATAATGAAGTAATACTATGAAAAAATGTGCCCCTCTATGCCGCATAATTTGCCTTTTCTTGCCACACAATTTACTCAACACTGCCGCACATTTTGGCCCTCTCCTGCTGCATAATTCCAGTGGCCCTGACTAGTCAGAGTAGGTACTTGGCTATCTGTTTAGCAGGAATTCAGGAATTGTACTGTTGATTGTGGGTGGTTTCCATCAGTAATGGGTTGTGGCCAAGGGGAGTTCGAGTAGCAGGTGGATATAAGTTGCCTTCGGTTGTAGGCCTGCCATCCAGAATGACTCATTCCTCTTCTGGGGGCCTCGCTTCTCAATCATATGATTGTTATAATAGCTCAGAGTGCTGCAGTTTTCTGAAGAGCCGACAGGCTACCTATGTTCCTATTGCTGGAGAGAGCACATTCCAGAGTTTTGAGGCCTGTAATTTCAGACTTCTTTCTACCACATTGTTTAAGCCTTAGATTATTGTCTAGTCTCACTTAGTGTTGCTCAAATTTGGCTTTAAGGCATTGATCCAGGAGTACTAACAGCACCATATATTTTGGGCAAAGTTCAAATTCCAACAGACTAATGCCCTCATTAAAACGGCCTTGGTAATCATGACTCTGGTATAAGCCGGTGTTTGTGCCTGAACAAGAATTAAATATTGTTGCAAATTTGGCACAATATCAGCAGTGCTTCCCTACAGCTATTTTTTCAAAGAACAACCTGATAGACTTTGTGTGAGAAACACATTAATCATTCTGAGTTTACAGGGGGAAACATGAATGTTATCCCCCCCAATCACGGCCTTCGAAATACAGATTGGGGAGGACAACAAAATTAGGATATTCCACTATTTCATGGGTTTTATTATCTCTTGGTCCTATTGCAGCCCTTAAATTTACTGCCTAAGTGGGAAAGAATAAGAGCGCCCCTTGTGGGTGCTTAATTCGAGTGGGTGGTTAAAGGTGGGGCCCATTAGCAGGGCTGGACAGTGAACCAAAACTGGCCCTGGCAAAGAGCTTGGTCGGTCCGGGCAGGGGTGAGGTGGGAGGCAGAGGGGGGCCCCAGTGTAGCGGAAAGCTTAGTGCCGCCGCTTTTATTGCTGGGGACCGATATTGAGCTACAATGCAAAACCGGCCCCCAGTAACAAAAACGGTCTAAATCCGGCCCCCACCATGGCCCACAGTGGAAACACCCAGTGCCCGCTACGGTCAGTCCAGCCCTGCCCACTGGGAACCAACCTTGCTTTTCCTCATCAAATTTTCACCCAGAACAGGAAAGAGAAAAACACCAGAGAGAGAAAGAAAGAGAAAGAGCATCGGAAAAAACCTGACAAAAGGAAGGAACTTCCAAGAGTGAGACAAAAGGGCAGGGAGTGTCTGGTGGTGGATTAAAGAGACACAAAGTGGAATTAAGACTACCAGTCTTGGGGTCAGATTTACAAACCTGTCACACAACGCAGCACAGCACTCAGAGTTGCTATGCTGCTTTGCGTGACCGAGAGAGAGCAGGAAAGTGACATATCTATAGAGATTTGGCACATTCCTGCTCCCTCTTTAGCTCTGACACACAATGAGGCTGCTGAGCGCTACCACACACCTTTGCACAGTAGTGCAAATGCATCTGTGTGAGTCTAGCACAGGTTTTGTACTGGAAGGGAACCTTTCCAGGACACAATACTATGCTTAGACTAACTTTAAAACTTTTCCCACAGTGGGTGTGCGATGTACAGTGCAGCACCCATGCAAAGAGAGAAAAACGAGGAGAAATGAAAGCATTTCTCCTTTTAAATGCATGGTTAAAGTACCATTCATGTTTGGCGCACGACCCTGTCTACTATTGTTAGTAAATAGGGTTTGCGTCAAAAACCATGGGTGGTTGCACAGAAACGGTCATACACCCCCTGGAATGCCTGCGTGCGGCAGAATAAAACAAAGCAACACTTTGCGCTGGTTTGCGCTTTTTCTTACAAACCAACGCAGATACCGATCAGAGCTGATTTGTAAAACCCAAAAAACATAGGGGCATATCAACAAGGGCTTTATCTCTGCTTTTTTGGCTTTAAAAGCCAAAAAAGCAGAGATAAAACTAGCACCTTATCAACAACAGGGTGCTAACATGCAAATTTGCATGTTAGCACCCATTTACTCTACGCTTCCCCTTGCATCTCTAATGAGATGCAAAGGGGGCGTTCCAGAGTAAAATAATAGGAGAAATGTCGCTAAGCGACATTTCTCCTATTATCAAGAATATCGCTAACCCTGTTAGAGACAAAAAAAGCAGCGCTAACCGCGGTTAACGCTGCTTTTTTACGTCTGGTATTTTTCAGACTTAGCCATGATATCCTATGGAAGGTGGATATCATGGCTAAATTTGTCTGTCCCTATCAACAAGCTAACGTGAGATTATCGCTGGGTTTCCAGCGATAATCTCACGTTAGCCACTGAGCGTGAGGATTTTTATCGCTATTGAGATAAGCGTTGCTAATAGCACGCTATCTCAGTGATAAAAATCAACGCTAGCCGGCGATAATTATCCTCACGCTAAGAGCGCTGAGCGATAAATATCGCCGGGTGTTGCTGATATGCCCCTTAGGGGCATATCAACAAGGGCTTTATCTCTGCTTTTTTGGCTTTAAAAGCCAAAAAAGCAGAGATAAAACTAGCACCCTATCAACAACAGGGTGCTAACATGCAAATTTGCATGTTAGCACCCTTTTACTCTACGCTTCCCCTTGCATCTCTAATGAGATGCAAAGGGGGCGTTCCAGAGTAAAATAATAGGAGAAATGACGCTAAGCGACATTTCTCCTATTATCAAGAATATCGCTAACCCTGTTAGAGACAAAAAAAGCAGCGCTAACCGCGGTTAATGCTGCTTTTTTACGTCTGGTATTTTTCTGACTTTTAGCCATGATATCCTATGGAAGGAGGATATCATGGCTAAGTTTGTCTGTCCCTATCAACAAGCTAACGTGAGATTATCGCTGGGTTTCCAGCGATAATCTCACATTAGCCACTTAGCGTGAGGATTTTTTTCGCTATTGAGATAAGCGTTGCTAATAGCACGCCATCTCAGCGATAAAAATCAACGCTAGCCGGCGATAATTATCCTAGCGCTAAGTGCGCTTAGCGATAATTATCGCCGGTTGTTGTTGATATGCCCCCCATTGCGTCGGGTCTGCATTAAAAAGACTGTTACTACATCGCCAGCAACAAAGCGACAAGCTCTCAGAGAAAAATGAATACCCTGGTAAACGGCGCTCAATCACACTCACACAATAATGTCACGTGATTAGCTTATGAACAGTGAAGAGCGAGGTTACACTGCCAGCCTACCCCCATACTCAGTTATATAAGCGTATTACAGCAAATTATGCGCATACTTCCAGAGCGCGGCCGCATCCCGTCACCGAGCGCGGGAACCAATGAAAAGCTCGGAATGAAAATACTTAGCCTTATTTACACTTGAATGGGATAAAAGTCAGCCATGAAGCACATCATTTCATTCTTGCTTCCTAAAACAAATGAAACGGTAGAGTTTGTCTCCAAACCAGAACTTGCAGTGACAGCTGACTGAGGCACGCGGGCTTCGGAGCTGGCACGCGGCAGTGAGGGCTGACGCAATACAAATGAGCTGTAACCCCGTGCTGATGAATGCACCAATCCAGGGGGAAAAACACAAAGCTCTTACATAAACACGTAATATGGTTCAGCTCCTGAAAACCGGCTCACGGTGGCTATAAGGAGTGTTATGATTAATGGTATCAGTGGGTTTAGGATTGATGTTCTGCGGGAAATGGCATTTCGCATGAGATTGAATGGGATTTGGTCAAAGCACAGCCTGTTCCCCTAGAACGGTTTGTGAGAATAAATGCACGCTTGCTAAATTTTATTCTTCAGAACACTTAATACATGAAATCCTCATAGTTGTGAAGAGTTTAAGTCGGAGGAGGGGATACCTTGACTTCTGAACTTTCACTGAAAGGCAGCGAACAATACTTTAAATCTAATGACTGCTCCGATTTATTAGGTTTGGTATTAACCACATCTGCTCTTCAGTGTTTACTGGCCAATGCAGGGCCGGCTTTAGAGATTGTGGCGCCCTGTGCGACAATCTTTGTTGGCGCCCCCCCCCCCCCCCCCCACAAACATTTTTTGTGTTGAGTTGTATGGTTTCTCAACCGCATATTTAATATATACAGGATACATTTTATAATATATAGAATGTATGCTCAAATGTCATGTAAATTAAATAGGGATTAGATGGGGAACAGATATTACGACACCATCAGTCAATTATAGCTTATTTTATAGCCCAAAACAATGTACATCTTGTTGATGTAATTATTAAAATTTTCTAACTGTTAATTTTGTAAAAACAATTTGCAAATTTCAAGAAAATTGAACTTTACAGGCTTTCATTTTTGCAAATGCCAATATTGATGTGGATAAGTCCAGTTGTTGTGCAATATCATTTTCAATGGATAGGATTGCCAAAGATGATAGCCTTTCATCTTTCATTGTGGATCTTAAATATGTTTTAATTAACTTTAACTTAGAAAAACTTCTCTCTCCACTAGCTACTACCTCGGATTCCCTCACTGCCACCCTCCAACAGAGCCCCTCATCTTTAAGTAGCCCCTCTCTCATATGCATTTCATTTGTTGTATAGCGCTACTCATATCAGTGTAGTGTGTGTCAGTACTTTACACCACGCACACATTATACAGAGACAATGAATCATACAAGTATATAAATCAGTATACAGGGAATGCCACATAAGCAAATGAGGATTACAAGGTGTATGAATCACATTTCATCCATGTTGGTGGGCCGGATATTTTAAGAGGGTTTGGTCTGGGGAAACACAACCTTAGGATTTAAAGAGTATTCCATGGGGTCGGTTCAGCTTTACTGATAAAAATGTATATCTGCCCAAACATACTCATTTTAGCAAAATTAGAATAATGAAAGACTGGGGAAGTTCTAACTATGTCACAAAAAAAGAAAGCGAAGTTCTAACTATACCATTCATGTTTGTTTGCAGCTCTTTGATGACAGTTCATTGGTCACTGTCCTATGTTAGGATTGTAACTTCTGAACTGCAAGTAGCACAAGGATCTCTGTGACAAAGGCAGTAACCCACTGAGCTTCCACATAAAATACAGTTCATCTGCATTTAAAAACTACTAACAGACAAATGATTGCTCTCCAGCAGGATCATTAATCACCAGCGTTATCTGGGCATCTTTTATTGTCTTATTGTTGTCCTGCATCACACACGAAGTATATGCCCTGCAGGGCCTGCGCATATTTTAAAAAGAAAAACATATTAGTAACACATTCTCTTACCTACTCCGTTAGTCAAACTTTGTGTCACAGCCTGCTGTGATAAGCAGCTGCAGGAGTCAGGAAAGGTGAATATGAATAAACAAACTTATTTTCTTCTGCGCTGCATAGAAAAAGAAATATCCACGCAGCAGAACATTGTGGCCATTGCCGGGAATGTGGAGATGAAGGGGTGAAAAAATAAACAAAGCCTCGTTAACATGAAAATGGTCTTTTAAAGACCTGTGAAGTACTCGGGTGCGGCTGCGATAATCTCTAAAACGTTGTGTGTGCACGCCCGGGAAGCTGTCTCTGCCCGGGCTGACATACACGACATATTCTTTGCGCGCCTGCCTTCAAGCCCTCACTGCGAGGGCCAAGGCTCATGTTTGGATCGCTAAAACCGGGCCTGAGAAGGAGGGGAGGTCACCACCCTATATTGTTTGTGCACAGTGCACATTTAAATTATTGATAGATTTTAAAAAAGTAGACCGTCACCTAACTCACTTTAGGTTGCTGCAGAGAGGAGGCTCGGTCTCTGTGCTGCTGGAGCAGAGTTTTCTGTTGAAAATTCATCGGGTTTTGAAGCTTCAGTTGTCTAAACGTGGTAAAAATAAAATTACTAATTTTTAATCATTAATTATTTGTCTTGTGTAAATGTTTTTTTTATTTAATCAACATGTATGTATTAACAAGAGAAAAATCGACACGAGGGACGCTTATGTGTTGCTATTGACAATGTGCATGTTTTATTAAATAAACGTTTCTGAGTGCTGTTTATTTTTAAGCACGAAACGCTTTTCGAATTAATGCTTTTCTATGTTGCAAGAACTAGATAATTGCATACACATAAGGGTATTAGTGGGGTTAACACTGTTCAATCACTATGCTGTGGTAACGTTGTTTTTGTCTCTTTTAATTAAGATGGTCTATTGTGGCCTATTGTGGCCTAAATAAAGATGGCCGATACGAAAGGCCTGGCCTCGAGTAGAATTCGTGACGAGAGAGAGCCTTGCTGAATATGGTCCTGTAGTCAGCTGACCACAGTCCTTGCTTTGCTTGATTGAAAATTTCCGTGAGGACAGCAGCAGTTTTGGGCGATCTCCAAGTGAAATGAAGCGTCCTTGGCAGCTTTGGGAAAACAAAGGAGCTTTAAAGAAAGACTCTGAACTATGATCTCATTGCCGAGGAGACGTGGAATTACACGATACAAATGTATTTTTTGGTTCCTGTTCCGTTATGTTTATTTTGTGATTTTTCCTGAGCGGAGATTTTTAAATGTAGCGATGCTACATCCTTTCCTTCTCGCTTTGCTCAGAGGTTTGACGGAAGAAGTTATTACAAATTATGTTTTTCTTTGTTCAACTTGCTATAAGAATTGTTAGCCTAGAGAGGGCTTTGCCACTTGCCATTTGCCTTTTGCCGCGTTCCGAATCAGCGTTGGTGAGGATCGTTGCTGAGAGGACTTCGTCTTGAGAGACTTTACCGAGAGACTTGTCCTGACCCGTTCTGACATTTAGCTAGAATAGGTAACTATGAGAAAAATGATTTATTCTGATTGATTTTCTTTGACTAATTTTAGATAAAGCAATATAACTTTGAATATGGTGTTGGTTCTTATTTCTTGTCAATTATTGAGTATCCTATTTTGATTATTATTGTATAGATTGTTTAGATTATGTTTAAGGGCAGTCTCAATAACCAGATCTTATCGACCCCGATATAGATGCAGGATGTCTAGGAGTTTTTCTTTCCACAGGTTATTGCTGGTAGAGTATTTGAGCGTATGTTAGTGAAATGGGCCCTAGTGTATGAAGAATGTATGTGCGTGTAACTGTGAGATTACCCTATCTGTGGAAGTAGGGATATTATATGCACCCTGATCTCTATCAATTTCCTGGTAGCAGAGTTGTGATGGTTATTGATGATTGTCTTGATCTGATTAGATTACATATTGATTATTGAATATTGATGTTGGTATATGTACTAATACTATATGTTGGAGTTGTCATGTTGAGTTATATGTAGTGCTTCTGGAATTTGGAAGCTGGTAGCAGTTCCGTAGTAGGGCAGAGGGAAGTATATGCTGCTCTCGGGAAAGACGGGATTGTTGGTCCTGTATGTATGCAGGAAAATTCACATTGTCTGGGTTCGGAATCAGTGACATTATTGTATGTTACTATTAGAATATATTTCTGGTATATAAGGAGTGTGTATGGTAGTGAAGGTTATCTGTGAAACTCTGGTCTTAAGTCCCAGGGATCCGTAAGGTTTGCCGTTAAAGCTTATCGCGGGAGGAGTAATAGGTATTCTCTGAGCTTGTTTGAGAACTGGGCAAGGTAAACTGCTTGGTTAATGTGTGTTATAATTCTGTAGTGGAGCAGATTTGCTGTTCTCGGGAAGCAGGATTCTGTGTGTATGTACTATATTTCCTTGTATGAATGTGCGTGAATGCATATACATTTAGTTGATTGTAAGTCTCTTTGGATAAGTCCTAGAGGAAACAGTTAATGAATGTATGTTAGAAGGGCAGAGTAGAGGGAAGTGCTACTGTGTCAACGAGAGGTTCTTGTGAAATAGATTTCTTTTACTATTCTGTGGTTAGCGAAGCAGACAATGGAGATGTTTATATGTCGTAACTAATAGATTTTGTAGAAATTTTGACACGAAGTCTACTGAAAAGATTTTGTAAAGGAGGGGTAGACGAGTGACAGGAGACAGGAGACAAGCGACTGCAGCGACTGCTGACGTCAGGAAGACCGCGCTCTGATTGGATAATAGATCAGAATAGTGTTCGCGCTGGGATTGGTGCGTTGGTGTGAGCTATTCTAGTGACGTAGACGCTCCAGGATTGGTGCGTTAGTGTGAGTCGCGCTATTATTGGTTGAAAATCTGTATTGTATATTTATAATACGGAAAAGAGTAGAGAGCTTTGGTAAAAACTAAAATGTATTACCAAGAAGAGAAAAAGAAGAAAACATTCTTTGGAAAAATTAAAAAGTGGTTTAACAAGGATAAAGATGTTAAGACAAGAGAGGGTGAATTGTTACCTCCACCGAAAACACCTGCATCCTACATGGCTGCAAGATATGGGTATCATACCTGTATATGGTTGGAGAATTGGATTAGGTATACTAAAGAAGATGGTGTTCTAGCATTTCCAGAACATGGTTCATTTAATTTGGCCGTGTTGAGAAATTTACGGGAAAAGATGTTATGTCTTGACCCGAGACCAAGACCTACACAGTTTGAGGCTTTAGTGGAATGGGAAGAGGAAGTACATGAGCGAGAAAAACAGAGATCTGGAGGACAGTACAGGTACATGTTTGGGAGGAGACATGATCGTGAGACTCATCATGATCGAATGAAAAGGTGGCGAGATGCTAGTATGTCAGAGGGATTATATCCAATGAGAACAGTTGAAGAAGGAGCAGAGAGGGTTCCTGAGTCAGAAATGAGAAGATATGGAGTTAATGAATATGAAGATGAAGTCTTGAATGACATGATTTACAAAAGACCACCTCCATATAGACCAGAACCAGAAGAGAGTACACCAGTTGTTTCTCCAATAAGAGATACAGTTTGTATCATTGAGACAGAAAATGTGACACCTGAATCAAGAAATGGTAATTCTTTCAGGGAGAAAGTAAATCGAAGTGGTGACGAAAATGCAAGAGAATTAGCTAGAACTACAACAGAGCTAACTGAAAAGATTAGGGAGTTAACGAAAAATCTAGAAGCTGTTACGGTGCCTGTAACAATAGGTCCGGTTATGACTGTGTTTGACAAGCAGAGAATAGGTGAAAATGGTTTGGTGATTCCATATGTTGGGAATAATTTGATAAGTTCAGTTGGTCCTTCAGGAGATTCAGGAAAAAGGACAGAAAGTAATGACCTGAGACAGTCCAGACATGACACATGTAGTGAAATATTAGATGCTAGTGAAGCTAGTTGTTCAGGGATGCCAATCTTAGAACCGCAAAAGAGAGTGGTTCCAGTGAGGAAAACTACTGCAATAACAGCTGAAGATTTGAATGATTGGATGAAAGTTCTTCAGAAAAAGGATAAGGATTCGCAAACAATTGATGTGGCTAGGTTACGGGTAGAATTAGAAGAGCTTGTTACAGGGACAGTTCCAACAGAAATTCTTAAAAGTCATCATGATGGTGAACTAATGTTCATGTGCAAAAATATTACCTGGAGAGCGAGAAATACACATGACAGGTTAAGAGCAATAGGGAATGAGCAGGGAGTTGACATTGATAAGGTTAAAGCTTTGCAAAAAACCTACAGGATGGATTTTTCAGAAAAGGACATTGAAAATTTGAATGCGACTGGTAGAACAGGACAGATTAAAGAAATGGTTGCATTATTGCGAAGATGGGGAGATGTAGAAAAATGGAAGGATAGGTGGTATAAGAAAAGAGAGGAATCTGAAGATAGAACAACTTATTCAGCTTTTCCAGTGAGAGAAAAAGAGAAATCAGTGGATAATTATCCTATGAGAGAAATACCTGGAGGAGGATATGTACATGTTCCATGGACCAGACAGGATATTTTATCATTTACGAATGATTTTCCTCGATTGAGAGAAAAGCCCGTCGAGTGGTATAGGCAGGTAGATAGGTTTGTGAAATTGTCAAATGTGCTGTGGATTGACCTGAATAGTCTGTTTGATATAATTGTTCCAGCAGATTTGTGGACTGAGTGTAAAATAGTTGTGAGTTGGCCTACTGAGGAATATCCAAGAGATCCAAGAACAGGAGCACCAGATCCAGAGGTAATGAGAAAGTATGATCAGGTGATGGTATACCTGAAGAGTAAAGTACCTGCAAAAGAGACAGATTGGGTAAAAATAGATAGAACACAACAGGAAGCAAAAGAATCAGTTCATGCTTTTTACGAGAGGCTGATACTGGCGTTTAAACAATTCAGTGGAGATGAACACCTGGGTGACAAAGATTTGAGTCATTTTGTATACAGATTTGTATATGGCCTAAGACCTGAAATTGGTGAGAGAATTCGTGAGCATACAGTGGATTGGCAGAGTAAGAAAATAGATGAAATTCTGAGACATGCTAAATACTTCAGTGATAAAATTGAAGCAAAACAAAGAAAGCTGAAAGAGAAAGCAATGTGGGCACAAGTGAAAGTTGCAGAAAGACAGGAAGCACAGTTGATGGAACAGGCAAATAATCCAGGAAATAATGCAGGGAATAGACCTAGATATGCAGGGAAAGGAAAGGGGAATCTTGAGGAAGCGAAAAAAAAGTTTCCTTGTCACAACTGTGGCCAATTGGGACATTGGAGGAATGATTGTACGAATCCACCATTAGTGAATAATGAGGGTAAAACCTTGAATCAACAGGTGCAGAACGAGGGGAATAATCAACAGCAGCAACAGCAGAAAGTTGTGAGACAGCAGAGTCAAGAGCCAAAACCGCCCTTGCCGCAGAATAGAGGAGCACAAAAGTATAATCAGGATTCGGGATTCTACAATGATGAGCAGGTAAACAAACCAAGGCGTTCTAATCAGGTACAACAGTACTTGTTAAAGAATGAAGGGAGTGAGTCTGAGGGTAATTATTGACGGTGCCGAAGAGAGGAGGAAGAGTGCATACTTGGTGCAACTCTAGAAATAGACCAGGCAGGACCATTTGTGGATGGGAAAATAAATGAAGAAGGTGTTACTTTTTTAGTAGACACAGGTGCGACAAGATCAACTGTCAGGTCAACAGATATTAGAAATCTTCCTCTCTCGGATGAAGCAATCCAAGTAGTTGGTGTAGCCAATACACAAATCAGAACACGTCTTACGGAACCAGTAAGAGTACAGATAAGGAAATTTTCAGACATGCATAGATTTATTGTCTGTGACACGAGTCCAGTGAACCTGTTAGGTAGGGATTTGTTATGCAAGATGAATTGCACAATTTTCTGTACACCGGATGGAATAGCTTTTGAAACACCAGATGAGGATGTTTTGTACCGAGTGACTCTAGAAAACAGGGAAAGTGAGTTAATTGGTGCATTTGCTGTGTTTGATCCAGAGGATTTGCCTCGAGAGCTGAGGGACACAGTGAAAAGGACAGTTTGGGATTTTACTGGAGAGGATGTGGGATTGATGAATAATGTAGATCCAGTGAAAGAGGGAATTACATATCCTAACATTCCTCAGTACAAAATGACACCAGAAATAATTGAGGGAATAACTCCTATAATTGAGAAAATGATTCAACAGGGAGTCCTGAGAGAACTACTGAGTAGTCCGTGTAATTCACCGATAATGGGGCTAAAGAAGCCTAATGGGAAATTTAGGATCGTACAGGATCTGAGGAAAGTTAATCAAATTGTGGTGGCATGTTGTCCTATTGTGCCAAATCCATCAGTGATCCTGTATCAGATTCCACATGATGCTGAGTGGTATACAGTGATTGATTTGTGACATGCGTTCTTTTCAATTCCATTGCATCATGACAGCCAGCCGATTTTTGCATTTAGGTTTGGCCAGCGTATTTTAGCATGGTGTCGAATCCCACAGGGGTATACAGAGAGTCCTTCGATATTTAATCAGTTGTTGAAAAAATCGTTGGAGAGTTTGATCATGCCTGAAAGTTCAGTACTAGTGCAATATATTGATGACCTACTTGTGGCATCAAAGACACGAGAAGCTTGTGAAGTAGATACCATAGCTTTACTGAATCATCTGGCAGATGGAGGGTTAAAGGTATCTCCAGCCAAATTGCAATTTTGCAAGAAAGAGGTGCATTATCTTGGACATAATATTGAAAAAGGTCTGAGAAAAGTGACTGATGACAGAATCAGAATCATCAGGGAAATTAAAGCTCCAAAGACCCAGAGAGAAGTGAGGATGTTCCTGGGGATGGTGGGTTATTGTCGTCAGTGGATAATTAATTTTTCGCTGATAGCAAAGCCACTGATTAAACTGACAAAAATTGAGATGACAGACCCATTGGAACTAGATGGGGAACAAATGGCAGCATTTGAAGAGCTTAAAAATAAAATGTGTGAGGCTCCGGCTTTGGGTATGCCTGATTACGAAAAGGAGTTTGAATTGTACTGCAGTGAGAGAAATGGATGTGCACTTTCAGTGTTAATTCAGAAACATGGATTACTGAGAAGGCCTATTGCGTACTTCTCATCGACACTTGACCCTGTAGCTGTGGGTTTACCAGGTTGTCTAAAATCTGTGGCTGCAACATGCAGGAGTCTGGAACAGAGTGAGGGAATCATAATGGGATATCCTGTAAGGGTATTCGTACCTCACAATGTGGCAATTCTTTTGACAAGAAGCAGAACTCAGTACATGTCACATAGTCGGTTGACTAAATATGAGAAAGTGATTCTAGGAGCATCAAATGTGACTCTTGAGAGATGTGTAAATGTGAATCCAGCGACACTTTTGCCGGATATTGAAAATGTGGGTGTGAAAACAGAAGATGATCATGATTGTTTGGATGTGCTTGAGTACTGTACAAAACCGAGACCAGACATAAGGGATCTTCCCTTACATGAGAGTGATCATGTGTTGTTTGTGGATGGTTCATGCCTGAGAAATGATGATGGTGTGCTATGTGCAAGAGTTAAGCACACAGGGGTAACCCTATAACCCAAGGAACCTGGGCCTCATCAATATATATGAACAATGGTTCCGAAGGGAAAGCAATTACTTACAGTGAAATACATCAATTTAACACAACACACAGCATTAGTTGATCCAGCAAATAATTAATATTAAACAATGAATAATAATTCAAAAGAACACAAAAATTTATTTTTTGATTTTCATATGAATTTCAAATCATTTATCAACTTCTTTAGATATGAGCAAAAATGAAAAAGGCTGTATATACAATAATATTTGCAAAAAAGCGACGCAGTGACAGAGTGAATAAGGTGACTAGGTGTGATAGTGAAAATGTGAATATTTACAATGTATGTACATGATTATCAATAAAATACACAAAAAGATTTTGCAGAATTTTTGCAAAAAAGTCCTCAGCTGAATTATGGATAGATAATAGACCTTGTAAGGCACAAGTCCTAACTTTTCTGTATATACAAGGAATTCCAATTGGTACGGGACTGTGGAACCGTCAACGTTTCGACCCTATATCAACCAGTTGTTGTATACAGTCATATCGGGTCTTCTTCAGGACACAGGAGGTGTATAACAGCCTAATTGTAGGTGATAGGACAGCCTGCATCAGACGGACTCTCCTTGACTACGAAAAACAAGCCGAAAACATCAGTTGAATTTGTATCCTGATGACTGTGCCCCCTGCAGCACTATACGTAAAGTATCTACCCTGAAGTCAGCGATGCACAACATGTCTCGATAATCAGAATGGAAAGAGATGAAAAGATTAAATAACTAAACGAAGACGAATCTAGATCTACTACGACACTGGTAGTCCCTTCTGATTGAAATCAAGTGGCAACTACGTCATACTGGTGTCCTATCACCTACAATTAGGCTGTTATACACCTCCTGGGTCCTGAAGAAGACCCGATATGACTGTATACAACAACTGGTTGATATAGGGTCAAAACGTTGACGGTTCCACAGTCCCGTACCAATTGGAATTCCTTGTATATACAGAAAAGTTAGGACTTGTGCCTTACAAGGTCTATTATCTATCCATAATTCAGCTGAGGACTTTTTTGCAAAAATTCTGCAAAATCGTTTTGTGTATTTTATTGATAATCATGTACATACATTGTAAATATTCACATTTTCACTATCACACCTAGTCACCTTATTCACTCTGTCACTGCGTCGCTTTTTTGCAAATATTATTGTATATACAGCCTTTTTCATTTTTGCTCATATCTAAAGAAGTTGATAAATGATTTGAAATTCATATGAAAATAAAAAAATAAATTTTTGTGTTCTTTTGAATTATTATTCATTGTTTAATATTAATTATTTGCTGGATCAACTAATGCTGTGTGTTGTGTTAAATTGATGTATTTCACTGTAAGTAATTGCTTTCCCTTCGGAACCATTGTTCATATATATTGGTGTGCTATGTGCAGCATATGCGGTATGCAAAGTTTCAGAGGTTATGGAAGCATCACCATTGAAAGGAGTTAAATCTGCACAGGTTGCTGAATTAGTGGCATTGACAAGAGCTTGTGAAATTGGGAAAGATTTGAGGACGACTGTGATGACTGATAGTCAGTATGGATTTGGAGTGGTGCATGATTTTGGCCAGCTTTGGCTACAAAGAGGTTTCTTGACATCGAGTGGAACTCCAATAAAGAATGCTGAAGCAATTGGGAAATTACTTGAGGCGATACAGCTGCCTAAAGAGTTAGCAGTTGTAAAGTGTGCTGCCCATGGACAAGGGGATGATTTTATCACGGTTGGAAACCGGTACGCAAATGACATTGCTCAATACTGTGCAAAATCGAATCAGTCAATTAATAGGGAAAGAGAGGGGGAAATGTCTTTTTGCTCTGTGATGTTTACTAATGCCTTAGAGACATGGGATGAAGTGAAGCAGTTGCAGGATGAGGCAGGAGAGGAAGAGAAAAAAGATTGGATTAAGGCAGGATGTGCCCCAAGAGAAAAAGACCATGTTTGGGTCTACAGGGATGGCAGACCAGTAATGCCCAACTCCATTTTGTCGTCAATGGCAAGGATGTATCATGGCCAGGGACATTTGGGGAGGGATGCGATGATAAGGTCGTTCAAACAGACCTGGTACAATGCAAAGTTCAGGACAATTGCAGAGAGCATCTGTCAAAGGTGTTTGATTTGTCAGCAATTTAACACTGGGAAAAAGACAGTGGTGAGTCTGGGAACAATAGGCAGAGAAGGAGGTCCTTTTACAAGAATGCAGATTGATTTCATTGAAATGCCCCAACTGAACAGACTAAGATATGTACTAGTTGTAGTCTGTTTGTTTTCAAGATGGGTTGAGGCCTATCCGACTAGGAGAAATGATGGAGTGACAGTGGCAAAATTACTGTTAAGGGAGTTGATTCCTAGGTACGGGTTTCCAGTGACGATTGAGTCTGATAGAGGTGGACACTTCTATAATGAACTCATGAGTTTGATTTGTGAAGCATTAAGCATACAGCAGAAGCTACATTGTGCATACAGACCAGAGGCTTCTGGTGTGGTTGAGCAAATAAACGGTACAATCAAGAATAGGATTGGAAAAATGTGCTTAGCCACTGGCATGAAATGGCCGGACGTCTTGCCTCTAGTGCTAATGACTATTAGATCTACTCCAGATAGAACTACTGGTTTAAGTCCGCACGAGATAATCATGGGTGAATAAAGAGAAGAAAAACAAAAGGTTGAAAAGAGAACCACAAGAAATTGAATTAGAAGAATTGAGGGAGAGTGTTTATTTGGAAACAAAGAGGGATGATGAAAGAGTGACTGGTGTGTAGTGTTGTGTAAGGAGAAAAAAGACATTTCCGATTTCTCCTAAAATGGGACTAAATTTTCACAATTTTTTTTTTTTTTGGGTTTATTTGGTGATAAAATCACCAAAGGGGGGATTGCTGGAGCAGAGTTTTCTGTTGAAAATTCATCGGGTTTTGAAGCTTCAGTTGTCTAAACGTGGTAAAAATAAAATTACAAATTTTTAATCATTAATTATTTGTCTTGTGTAAATGTTTTTTTTTATTTAATCAACATGTATGTATTAACAAGAGAAAGATCGACACGAGGGACGCTTATGTGTTGCTATTGACAATGTGCATGTTTTATTAAATAAACGTTGCTGAGTGCTGTTTATTTTTAAGCACGAAACGCTTTTCGAATTAATGCTTTTCTATGTTGCAAGAACTAGATAATTGCATACACATAAGGGTATTAGTGGGGTTAACACTGTTCAATCACTATGCTGTGGTAACGTTGTTTTTGTCTCTTTTAATTAAGATGGTCTATTGTGGCCTATTGTAGCCTAAATAAAGATGGCCGATACGAAAGGCCTGGCCTCGAGTAGAATTCGTGACGAGAGAGAGCCTTGCTGAATATGGTCCTGAAGTCAGCTGACCACAGTCCTTGCTTTGCTTGATTGAAAATTTCCGTGAGGACAGCAGCAGTTTTGGGCGATCTCCAAGTGAAATGAAGCGTCCTTGGCAGCTTTGGGAAAAAAAAGGAGCTTTAAAGAAAGACTCTGAACTATGATCTCATTGCCGAGGAGACGTGGAATTACACAATACAAATGTATTTTTTGGTTCCTGTTCCGTTATGTTTATTTTGTGATTTTTCCTGAGCGGAGATTTTTAAATGTAGCGATGCTACATCCTTTCCTTCTCGCTTTGCTCAGAGGTTTGACGGAAGAAGTTATTACAAATTATGTTTTTCTTTGTTCAACTTGCTATAAGAATTGTTAGCCTAGAGAGGGCTTTGCCACTTGCCATTTGCCTTTTGCCGCGTTCCGAATCTGCGTTGGTGAGGATCGTTGCTGAGAGGACTTCGTCTTGAGAGACTTTACCGAGAGACTTGTCCTGACCCGTTCTGACATTTAGCTAGAATAGGTAACTATGAGAAAAATGATTTATTCTGATTGATTTTCTTTGACTAATTTTAAATAAAGCAATATAACTTTGAATATGGTGTTGGTTCTTATTTCTTGTCAATTATTGAGTATCCTATTTTGATTATTATTGTATAGATTGTTTAGATTATTTTTAAGGGCAGTCTCAATAACCAGATCTTATCGACCCCGATATAGATGCAGGGTGTCTAGGAGTTTTTCTTTCCACAGGTTATTGCTGGTAGAGTATTTGAGCGTATGTTAGTGAAATGGGCCCTAGTGTATGAAGAATGTATGTGCGTGTAACTGTGAGATTACTCTATCTGTGGAAGTAGGGATATTATATGCACCCTGATCTCTATCAGTGCCACTGCCAAAAATCCCGTGGACTGTCGGAGAGCGCGCGCAACCACCAGTAACATTAGCCGCCGGAAGAGTATCTGCGAGTTTTCCAAGGCCCGCCCCCGCGATGTAGGTAACGGTTTCAGTTACAGGCCAATCCAAATCCAATCAAACGTTCAACACTTAGTTAGAGGCAGTCAGGCAGAGCAATGCATGGGCGGGCAAAACAAAAGCGTGCCTCCTGATTTGGTAACACGGTTTTCCTCTCTTTCCATTTCTACGAAGATACATCGTAGAAAAGAAAGAGGGGACAGCCGTTTAACAGTGCAGGCAGGCTCAGTGAGTGCTGATTTAAGAGTAAGAGACGTAGGTGGCGGCCGGCGCCCCCCTGACCTTGGCACCCGGTGCGGTCGCACCGCTCGCACCGCCCAAAAGCCGGCCCTGGGCCAATGGAGAAGATGTGCTTAGGCCCATTGTTTTGTTTTAAATTTCTGCTGGAGTTGCATGATGTCTGCTTATTGATTAATTATGAGGGAGGCCCTGTGTGATTTATGCAGTGGTTTGATAAAGCCAGTGGGAACTGTATAGACACCTCCAGCACTCTGAAAAGCACCAGCACCAGAAAGGACTTTGAATCACCCTCCCGTAAGTCTTCCTCACCACATGACTAACTTGGTGACCTTCAGCTCCCCAACAGAACCCTCCAAGCAAATTAGCGCTCTAGTCTACCCATCCCTTCCTAACATGACTGACCTCCTTCACCCAGGGGCGTAACAAAGTCCCCTGCAGCCCCTGCTGTGTGGGGGGCCCCCGAGCTCCATGGGGCCCCCTAAGCACAGTACCATAGCTTCAGAGATCTGGAGTTAAGTCTGGAAGGGGGCCCCGCCATGCACTTTGTAGGGGAGCCCCCTTAAGTTTCGTTACGCCACTGCCTTCGCCCTTGACCTAGCACAAGAGGAGACACAACCCAACCCACTTACTGTTCAAGTACCAAGCCTCAGCACCCAACAAGATGAAGCTAATAGCCAAATAGGGAAGGGAGGGATAGGAGCTAATTTGGTGAGGAATACTACACTCGGAGTAATGAAGATTACCCGTAAGTAACCGGGGTAGGATTGATAGTGACGGGCTAGGTAACTTGCTGCAGTAAAAACAAGGCCCTGCAAGGACCCTATACCAATGTCCATGTAGATCAATATAATGCAGACTAATCTTTCATGGTCCAGAGTGTCACGTGCCACTGGAAAGTTGATTAGAACAAGCAAACAAGCATCAGCACTATGCATTATGCATAGAGTGTCGTTGTCCAGGAGCATGACTGTTTCAGTCTGCAACCTAACGTAAAATCCTATTGTTATTCTCTGACTGCTATCTGAGCAGGAGACAGCAGGGGTCCAAAAAGAAGCTGGTTGGCAACTATGAGAATCAGCTGTTAGCATGGTAAAATTAATGTGATTGGATATGACAATGTGTGGAGTAGGATGCTAAACCTATGAGCTGCTGACTTGACCCAGTAGTG
Organism: Triturus cristatus; assembly: GCF_964204655.1. NCBI lineage: Eukaryota > Metazoa > Chordata > Amphibia > Caudata > Salamandridae > Triturus > Triturus cristatus. The sequence goes on from NC_140591.1 coordinate 724,685,594, forward strand.
GTATGTTTTAAAACAAGACTGTATTGGAAGTTTCGTTTGAGTGATTGTTGGGTTTTATAATATGGTCGTATTGTTATTTAGTGATACATATTTTTTTTAATTTTTGCCTATTCAATGTAATGCTATTAGGTAATTTGAACTTTGGCAACAAAGGTTTTCCTGCTTGGGTCTTGTTTGGTTGTGTGCAAGGAGGTCAGCGAATATAATGTCAGAGATCTTTTTTTTTTCTCAAGGTTACGGGTGTCAGATGATTTAGGACTACAGCAACTGCCTCCTGATAAAAAGTTGACAGTGATTTGAAAGTCCTTTTGTTGACTAGGTCTACGGAGTTATATCGTCTTTTCTGGGCGATTGTATCTGTAGTTTTAAGGTTTTCAGTCTCATGGAATTATAATGATACATATAATGTGCCTATTCACAAAGGCGGTTTGGAGTATATAAAGTGACGCAGTACTCCCTTACATACTCTTTTACTAATAGGGAGCAGAACCCTTCGGGTCGATTCACAAGGCATGCAAGAGTATGTGATAGAGTACTCTTGCTTTTCTGAACCAGTCCTTATGTGTAATTAGTAACACTACTACTACTACTGATAATAATAATATATTTAGTTGTTGTTGTCATTGTTTGTTTCATTTGCTTTTCCAGCGCTACATGAAGAACTAGACCGCTTCATGACACTTGGTAGATACTAAGGGCCAGATTTATCAAATTGATGTGTTTCCCTTACGTCACGCAAGGTATCGCAAGGGCAAAGCAACACTAACGTCAGAATTACCCGGCCACGCAAGGCCTCCAGGTGGGACCCTGTGGTGCTTGGTAAATCTGTTGTAATGCAAGGCAGCGTAAGTCACTGCCTTGTGGTACTCTGCCCCAGAGAGGCGTTCCATGGGTGGAGTGTAGGTTTCCCACACATCCACGCTTGGACTTTGGCCCATTCCCAGAATTAAGATTAGTGTGATAAAGATATTTTAAAATGAACATGAAGCTAGCACTGGTTATAATGAAACGTGCCGAATTAACATGCAAGCTTTGATGAAAATGTAAGTATTTTTATTGCATAAACCTGTAAGCTGTCCTATTTTCGCATACTAGCCCTCAAAATGACTAAAGCAACGCTGCTTGAAAAACAAGCTTGAATAGAACATTCTAAATACACATAAAAAGTTTGATTCTTGACCTCTCCATGACACTTTGAAAAAAATAATGAATAGGTTGCTTATATAGTTTCAAGTGTTTCTGCAGAATGTTTCTACTCACACACATACCACTGTTTATACATCAAGAGACCACTGTTAACACATGACTAATTGTTGTCGTTTAAGGGGGTAATGAAGTGAAATGCAGAGTTCAAAAGGGGAACTTGACTTACTAACCTACTTGTTTTTCCTCATCAGTGGTGATTCAGCAAATTGTTTTCTTTTTTCTTAGTAAGGAGGTTTTAACTTCTATATAGATTATTGATTGGAAATGAAATATTGGAAGGTGAAAGATGTAGAGCATAGGTGAGAAAGTAGGTCTGAAAAAGGGAAACTCCACATGAGCCCATAATAATTATAATTTCGTTGCAAATGTAACTGCTGTCTGAGGACTTTTGTATTATTGTAAGAAGATGAGGAGTGATCCTGCTCCCAGGAGAGCATCAGACGCTGATTGGCTGTTGGGAGGACCACAGAGGAGTGACCCCTGGAAGATCCCAGGCTGGAGAGAGATGTGTTGCCTAGAAGCGAGTCATAAGGACCTTGAGTCACATAAATGACCAGAGGAAACTTTCCCAACAGTGGGAGAAAAAAGATACTTAGGGATCATTCAACCTCCGTAGGACAAAGATAAAGTACTGAGGCTTGGCCAGGGCGGCCACACCTGAAGTGGGCAAAAAAAACAGGATTATCCCACCCTGAAATGTTTGCAGTGCAATAAACAGGTTCAACCGGACCTTGTGATTAAGCTAAATGGTCTCGTGTATGTATGCCTAACTTTTTGTTCCACCCATGCCCTGCTGCAGGATTTTGAGAACCAAAAAAGTGACTTAGACCTCAGGTAACACATTAGGGCAGACAAGGCAGCAAGTCCATCTTAGCGACAAAGCAACCACAGTAGCTACAAAATCCGACTTTGGCTCGTTCTGAAGCTTTTAGTGCTAAGCCCAACTGGTCAAACAAGAGCTCGGTAATAAAATATATAACTTTGAAGGATCCTTGCTGCCCCCTTGTCAACTGAAGAATTTTGACTTCCAATTTATAGATTATGGTCCTTATTTAGAGTTTGACAGACAGGCTGCTCCATCTCAATTGTAGCAGACATCATGTCTGACTTACTACAAGAAATCTACATTATAATGCACCTGTAATATTTCAGACAGGATATTCACAGCAAGGGTATTGCGGCCGTAAAACTCTAAATAAAGCCTTAGGATATGAGGTAAAAACTTTGATCAGGATTGAAAAACTTTATTCGGTAAGGCAATTACATACCATAAAAGCATTTACATATCAAATACATTAGCAATTACACACATATCATTTTAACAGGATAAATTAGTTTGGCCTGACTAAATGGCAGTAAGTGCAAAAAAGAGAAAAACGGTTAAAAGAAATGTTTTGACAATCATTAAAAATAATAAAATAGAATAAAAGTGTTTAGACGATGCAGGACAGGAAAGAAACAAACCCCCCGCTAGCAATTTTAGGATGCATAGGAGGGCTAGTCCCAGTTTATCGTAGGGTATGTTTGGATGACTCGTGAAGACCACCTGTCAATTAGATGTTTAAAAGCAAGGAGGGGGGCAAATCTCCGTTTAAAGGTTAGTTCTATGTCGCACACAGAATTTTAAGAACGTTGCCATATTTTTTGCCAATGTTTCTGTTTCTAACATTTGGAGGGCCATAAAAGCTGGCTGACATTGGGTTAGGCCCAAATGTTTCAGAAAAGGGATCAGGTATAACTTTCTTGGCTCTACATAGAATTTACGAAACATAATTACATGCAAAGTTGCTTGGGGAGAAAGGTCGTCACAAGGGCACGGCATCAGTTGGGTACTCCAGTCGTTTATCACAGGGAAAGTAATTAAACGATGGAATATGTTCAGTCGCATTCTGGTGAGTAGGAATTTCTCATGATTACTAAGAATGGAATTCAAATAAGGCTCTATTTGGTCTGTTTGTATAGAAAAAGACAATTGTGCAGAGTTTTTGTTTAATTCAAGAGCCAGGCGCAGATCAGTTAGATGGTTTAAGCACATGTCTCGCAGTCTTTTTCTAGGGATTAAGATGGTATTTTGGGGGTTTGAAAAGAGATGCTCAAGTCCTAAATCCGTTAAAAAGTTTTTAACGAAGGCAAGCCAAGTAATTAGTGATCTGTGCTCCAATTTCATGCAATCGTTAATTAGTTCCTGAGTGAATTTTAATTCTGGTGTGGACCAGATGCGGTGCCATAAAAGAATAGGCTGCATGCGTATCACGTCAGTGATATATGGAAGGCCCAGTTCGCTGTGAATATTAAAAGTTGAAGTGGACGGTGAAACTCCCAACAGAAATTTCAGAAAGGAGTTCTCTGTCTTTTGAAGTAAAGTGACTCGTGCGTTTCCCCAAATCCCGGCCCCGTAGGTTGCTGTACTAAGGCATTTTGAGTTGTAAATGTCTAACATTTCCTTAGATGCTCTTTTGCCCAACCTCCGGGCGAACACTCTCAGGGCCGTTGTTGCTTTTAGAAATTGTGAATTTCTATTCTCTATTGCACTTTTCCAAGTGGTTTTGTTATCTATCACGACTCCTAGGTAGGGATAAGTGGTGGTATACTCTATTTTGGTGTCGTATAAATAGATGTTTTTCTTTTTGCGTGAATGTTTCCCTGATGCCATCACGAAGGTCTTTTTGGCATTAATGTTTAGGTCCAGATGTTTCATAAAATTTGTATATCTGACCAGGGCCCGTTGTAACTCAAGGGGGGTGCGGGCGAGTATAACTGCGTCGTCCGCATATAGGAGGGCGGGGATTGGGCGTTGTTTAATGTGTGGTTGGTCCTGGCTACCTTTTAACAGGGCTACTTCTAGGCCGTTGTAAATGTTGAAAAGAAAGGGAGCCAGGACACAGCCTTGCCTTACCCCCCGCTCAATTCCAAAAGATGATGTTAACTGCCCCCCAATGCCATATCTTACTCTAGTAGTGGTATTCGAGTAGATTTCTCTGATGTAGTTGACCAGATTGGTATCAATGCCCAATTGGGTCATTACAGTCCAGAGCTTGGTGTGATCTACGCAGTCGAAAGCTGCGGACAGGTCGACGTATGCCATGTAAAGACTGCCACCCTTTGCATGGACATACTTCCCTCTCAGAAGGGTAAGGTTGAGGACCTGTTCTGTGGTGCCTCTACCTTCCCTGAACCCGAACTGAAGGTCAGATAGGATGTTATTTGTCTCAGCCCAGTTTTGTAGGCGTGCTAAAAGGATTCTACCTGCTACTTTTCCAAAAGAATCCAGTAAGGAAATGGGTCTGTAGCACGCAGGACTGTTCCTATTTCCCTTTTTAAATATGGGGACTAGGATCGAGTCTGACCAAGAAGTTGGTAGTCCTACGTGTCCCAGCGCCTCTAAAACGTTTAATAACAGAGGAGCCCAGAGGTCGATGTTTGATTTATATAGGTCCATAGGGACCGCGTCAGGTCCCGGGGCCTTTCCTGACCTGCTAACGTTCAGGGCCAGCTCTACCTCTGCAAGCTCAAAATTCATGTTTAATGAGTTGGTTCGGGGCGTTGGTGAGGAGTGAGTGTGTGTAAGTGGCCTGGCCGGATTTGAAATTTTTTTTGAGAAATGGGTGACCCACTCTTGTTCGGAGATGGTAGTTTCGAGTGTACCGCTAACTTTCGGTCCCGTCAGAAAGGAAGAGTTTACGATCTCCCAAAAAGTTACTGAATCTTTATTTTGGCAGCTATTATGTAATGCAGTCCAGTGTTCTTCTTTAAGTTCCCTTTTCCTGAATGCTACTGCCTTATTATAGTTTTGCCTGGCTGTTGAGATTTCAAGGATATTTCTTGGGGATTTTTTGAGGGCAATCTTGAGGTTTTTGTGGGCTCTGGAACATACTGAGTTGAACCACCTGAACTTGGGTTTATCCTGTGGTGTTTTTTGCACCCGTGGGTGCACTGTCAGGACGTTCTTAACCTCTAGTGTTATTTTTTCATAGTTAGCCACAATCTCTGCAGGAGTAGACGTCTCCGTTAAGCAGACTTCAAAGGCTGGGCGGGCCGCATTAATTATGGTTTCTAGAATGGCAATGGGGTTAATTTTAGACCATTTCAGTGCGTAGCCATTTGAACGGGGCATGGAGATAAGATCTGCGTGAAGTAGTGTTTCAGTATTTTTTTGTGGGGCAGTAGTTTGAATTGTGACGGTCAATGGAAAGTGATCACTAAATGCACAATCATGAGTGATGACATCAGTGATCAGGTTAGGGAAAATATTCCCTACTAGAATGAAATCAATACAGGAGGATAAGCCTCTGCCGTTAAAAGTTGAGGCAAAGGGAGTTGTGGGGATGGTAAGTTCATTTGCGAAGGCCAGTTGGAAAAGAATCATGGTCTCATTCAGAACAGTCCCCTTATGAGAGTGTAAAAAATGGGGGATATTATTTTGTAAGTGGTCCAAGTGACCGCAATTACCATTTAAGGTACTCTTACATAATGCTGAGTTAAAATCCCCCCCCCCAGATTATTATTGGTTCCTTACCTTTAGTGGAGGTAAGTTGTTTTCGTAAGGAAACGCGAATTTCTTTTATAACCTCTGCAAATCTAGTATCCGGGAGGTTATTGTAGAAGTTAACTATTAAGATAGGTGACATTCTACTTATGGTGACTCGTATAATCTGGTATTGTGGCTCAATTTTAAGGGTGTGGGCCTCCAAAGTTGGTATTAAATTTGAGACATATATGGTTAATCCACCCTTTGCTCTACCAGATGTTGAAGGGAGTGCTGGGCTGAAAAAGGTCTTAAAGCCGTTTATATGTAAAGGGGTTGTTGACCATGTAATAAATTTAGTCCATTCTTCGTTTTGGATCTTTAGACGGAGACCTGATATATTCCAGAATGTTATTTTTAAAGGTGAGTTTATTTTCTTGCGTATAGGGTTAATCCTACAAATGTTTTGCTTGTGTGCAGTAGGGTCCATGCTGGTACTAGTGTCACCCTCCCTATGAGGTCTAGCTGTCGGAGGGAAAATATTTTCAGGAGTACTGATCTGTTCAGGGTTGAGTGCAATCCCTTGTTGATTTGTGGGTGTTAGGTGAGTTGAGAAAGGGAGGGTCTTATTTTTTCCAAGATGTAACTCAAAGTGGGCAGTTGATAGAGATGGAGAAAGGATGGCGATCGGAGGGACAGAATTGTCCGATGATGTTAACTGTCAGTCCACCTCCTCTAGTGTGGTAAGCTGTTCAAATCTATTTTGGGTAAGGATACACCCATTCCCTCTATGAGCACTTATTTGCTCGCTGTGGTAGAAATAGTCAAGTGACACCATGTTAATGTGAGTGATTTCATGTGTTATTGTCCTGTTGATTCTGAGTAGAGAGCGAACTAGGCCTGGTGACCTAAAGTTTACAACTATACAGTCTCCGGGACATTTTTGTGAGAGTCACCAATCCAGCCCACTCTCTGCACCATCAAGATCTGGTTTATATGTCTTGGGTGGAAGTAGGTGTTTTTAGTAAGCCAGTAGGTGACCTTGTTCCTTAGCGAGACCCATGTTTCGGTAGAGTCTTTTTGTAAGAAAGGGACATTTGTTAGGACCAGGACGTATGGCCGGGCAGCTGGTGGTAAGTGTAAGTGATCTTTATTAGGGATAGTAGAAGCTATAGAGTCTGCCCTGTTGTTATGATTTGGAGTTACTTTAGAGCTCACAGGTGGGTCTAATTCAGTATTTGGTCTTAAGGGTCCCTTTGTTACTTGAATCTTCGTCGGTCTAGTTGTGGGGAGAAGAGTAGGGGTATTTACACTAGGGTTATTGGAATGATTGAATAAAAGTGGTGAATTCCGGTTTTGTTGTGCATTTGGTTGACTGGTTACCAGCGATGTATTTGTCAAGTTTGGTCGGGTTATGCCATCGAGTACGGTTTTAGTGAGTTGGACAAATTTGTCTTCTAATACCGAAGAAAGTAGAGAGATCATTTCACCAAGTTTGTCTCCGATGTCATGACTGAGAGCTAATTGTAGTGTCTTTACACTATTTTCTACCGATAGCTTGATCGTCTCGCCAAGAGTAAATAATTGGTCATGGGGAAATAGATTTATTTCCTCTGTTTGTATGCGTATATCACAGGTAGCTGGAAGTGGTAAAGTCTTCCCCCCTTTGGGAAGCTGACCTTTTTTATGTGTCCCCCTCCCAATACTCATTTTAGTTTTGGCTTTCCCTCGTGTTAGAGGGCCCTTTGATTGTGGTACACCGACGTTCGACCGGAGTCCAATTCGTTCAGATGACGTTGAGAGGGGATTAGGAAAAAGTTCAGTGGTGATCATCAGGGTAGGTGATTTAGGCAGTGAGGATGAATTTGAAACATCAGAAGTTCTGTTGGATCTTGTCAAGGGTTCTAAAGAGAGCCTCCTTTCGGTTGATTGTATTTCCTGTATGATTAGGGATTCTGCCCTCAACAGATAGGCGTCTAATGTGCCCGCTGTACTTTTGCGTATTTCCATTTTGGAAAGGCGGAACGATTACAAAAAAATGGAAATTGATGAGTAACACAATACGGTTCGCACTATGGTAAAGGTAAGATAAGACTTTACCGTCTGCTATGGTTAACAAAACCTTAAGGAGCAATGGGGGGGCAGTAGTCTTTGATCCGATGATATGACTTTGCGACGATATCCCAGTGGCACGGCGAAGAGGAATGGCCCGGCCCGGCCTCCCTCGGCCCCGGACGGCCACAGACGGCCCGCCCTCTGCCCGGGCTCAGCCCGGCGCCGCCCACGCGCGGTCCCGCGACGCGGAGGTTGAGCGCGCTTTTAGTAGCGCCTCCAGGCGCGTCCAGTGGGCGTAACCTTCCCCCCCGCCCCACCAGGTGTTACTGGGAGGTGTAGTCCCCCTCCTGGCCACAACCGCTAGCGTGTCGAACGCGGTGACAGGCGGCGAGAGGAGGACACGGGCACAGGCAGGCAGAAGGCAACTGGAATCCCCAGCACAGAGGGCAACGCACAGAGTCCGTCTCCGAAGCAGCAAACAGGTTTGAACACCCCCGCTCCACCGAGGGTGAGCGCGCTTTTAGTAGCGCCTCCAGGCGCGTCCAGTGGGCGTAACCTTCCGCCCCACCAGGTGTTACTGGGAGGTGTAGTCCCCCTCCTGGCCGCAACCGCTAGCGTGTCGAACGCGGTGACAGGCGGCGAGAGGGGGACACAGGCACAGGCAGGCAGAAGGCAACTGGAATCCCCAGCACAGAGGGCAACGCACAGAGTCCGTCTCCGAAGCAGCAAACAGGTTTGAACACACCCGCTCCACCGAGGGTGAGCGCGCTTTAAGTAGCGCCTCCAGGCGCGTCCAGTGGGCGTAACCTTCCGCCCCGCCCCACCAGGTGTTACTGGATGGTGTAGTCCCCCTCCTGGCCGCAACCGCTAGCGTGTCGAACGCGGTGACAGGTGGCGAGAGGGGGACACGGGCACAGGCAGGCAGAAGGCAACTGGAATCCCCAGCACAGAGGGCAACGCACAGAGTCCGTCTCCGAAGCAGCAAACAGGTTTGAACACCCCCGCTCCACCGAGGGTGAGCGCGCTTTTAGTAGCGCCTCCAGGCGCGTCCAGTGGGCGTAACCTTCCGCCCCGCCCCACCAGGGGTTACTGGGAGGTGTAGTCCCCTTCCTGGCCGCAACCGCTAGCGTGTCGAACGTGGTGACAGGCGGCGAGAGGGGGACACGGGCACAGGCAGGCAGAAGGCAACTGGAATCCCCAGCACAGAGGGCAACGCACAGAGTCCGTCTCCGAAGCAGCAAACACGTTTGAACACCCCCGCTCCACCGAGGGTGAGCGCGCTTTTAGTAGCGCCTCCAGGCGCGTCCAGTGGGCGTAACCTTCCGCCCCGCCCCACCAGGTGTTACTGGGAGGTGTAGTCCCCCTCCTGGCCGCAACCGCTAGCGTGTCGAACGCGGTGACAGGTGGCGAGAGGGGGACACGGGCACAGGCAGGCAGAAGGCAACTGGAATCCCCAGCACAGAGGGCAACGCACAGAGTCCGTCTCCGAAGCAGCAAACAGGTTTGAACACCCCCGCTCCACCGAGGGTGAGCGCGCTTTTAGTAGCGCCTCCAGGCGCGTCCAGTGGGCGTAACCTTCCGCCCCGCCCCACCAGGTGTTACTGGGAGGTGTAGTCCCCTTCCTGGCCGCAACCGCTAGCGTGTCGAACGTGGTGACAGGCGGCGAGAGGGGGACACGGGCACAGGCAGGCAGAAGGCAACTGGAATCCCCAGCACAGAGGGCAACGCACAGAGTCCGTCTCCGAAGCAGCAAACACGTTTGAACACCCCCGCTCCACCGAGGGTGAGCGCGCTTTTAGTAGCGCCTCCAGGCGCGTCCAGTGGGCGTAACCTTCCGCCCCGCCCCACCAGGTGTTACTGGGAGGTGTAGTCCCCCTCCTGGCCGCAACCGCTAGCGTGTCGAACGCGGTGACAGGCGGCGAGAGGGGGACACGGGCACAGGCAGGCAGAAGGCAACTGGAATCCCCAGCACAGAGGGCAACGCACAGAGTCCGTCTCCGAAGCAGCAAACAGGTTTGATCAGGAAGATCTCCATGGTGGGACGTATATTTACTAGAACATGACACAGCGAGGTGCAGCAAGCCATCTTGTGGCGCCGACCTGCATCATTAGAAAAGTGCAGGGATGCATCGTATTTACAGCAACACAACTCATCCCTGTGTTTTCCTCTGCACTGGTGCACAATTAGTTGCTTAGTGCCAACGCAGACACCCTTACACCATGGTGCAAGAGTGCCTGTGTTGCAGGGATGATCGTTTATGTGCAGGAAGGAATACCTTCCTGCACATAAACAATCATTGATGGCCTATGCCTCCTTGTATGTGTGCTGCCGAATCATGTTTAGATGCATGCAAACAATGCTCCACCTATGTAATGCCTCCCTGACGCAGTGTAAAGGAACGTAGCTCACAGTGCTGTGTTGTATTACTTTTTTTTTTTTTACAAGTCCCCGAAGGTACCAATCGACCCTTGCATGGCTTTGTAAATCTCGGCTAGCATTTTGCCAAAAATGAGGCAGAACCAAAATGCAAAATGTTGCTGAATCTAGGTTCAAATGTTTGCAAACTGAAGCAGGGGAGAAGTAGAAACATCACGTTCACAGTTGAACAGATAAAGAGGTTCAGTGATAAAAAGAAGAATTTCATCAACAATCAAAGTTTATGGTCACATTAGACAGCTAATAGCAGTAAGCATCACTGCTCTACTTATAAGGCAGGTAGTAATGTGTCTCATTGTCCTCAGGGGTGGCCCAGGCAAATATTTGCTACAAGATTAAACACTGTCAGGGCTGACTCAACGTTTAATCCTTATGTGTTCCATTGAGCTGGGTAATAACTGCTGTCATTGAAACACCTGGAGTCAATTGAGTATGGGATGTGCAATACAGAAGTGCATACCAAAACGTTATATGCGATATGCCATGATAATCAACTGTTTTCAGTAAGAGGCTGAAGATTTGTGTTAAGGAGTTATGTGGTGTAGACCTCGCTGCTTGTAGACTTTTGTGTGGTAAACCACACAGGATTTAGAACGTTTTTTTAAACACACCCCTTTTGGCAGACCTTATGACAGGGGTCTTTAAACTGTGGGGCATGCCCCCTTGGGGTCCATGGCTTCATTCCCAGGGGGCCGCAAATGCATCGGCCACTACTTGTAAATCAAGATGGCCAAGAAGCCCGACTTTGTTTATTTGGTGTGTTTCTAGGCTTATTTAATTTACATGCAACAAAAAATTATGTGAACAGTGTCAGGGTTAAACTAGCCTGTAGGACAATCAGGAAGAGCCCAATGGATTGGTCTGATAGGTCAGTATATGGATATTTTTGGGGCTGTTTGTGGGCCTGTTAATGGTCTGCTGGGCTAGTTTCCACTGTTCATTTCCGGGATATTAAAACAAACATTGCCTAAAGCAAGCGCAAATGCATGTAGTCTCATACTTTGCAAAATACTTGCACAAGTTCAAAACAACCCCAGTTTGCAAACATGGGCCACTTTTCTAGCTATCTACTTCATTATTTGGGGCCACTTTTATTTTGGTGCCCGGGCCTGTTTTCTGTCCCGACCCTGCTGGGTGCCATGGGGTGGGGGTTGGGGTTCAGTGAGTGGGGTGGAGACTAAAAAGAGCAAATGAACTCTATTGAGACAACTTGTTTCTGCTTTGATTTTCTGCCCTTTCCTCAGCTTCACAGTACAGGAGCCGACCTCCCACCTTTCACTTTCAGACAGCGACATCTCAAGGTCAGCCTTGACTTTTAAGGTGTGGTTGGTTTTGTTATTGTAAAAGGGTGAAACCAGGAGGTGGCTGGGAAGAGGCAGCAGGGTTGCATTCAGAGTCAGAGCCCTGATCCCTGGGACCCCTGCGTCCTAAGAGTGAAGGCCCAGGAGAAAGAGGAAAGGAGCCAGGTCCAAGAATAGTGTCAGAGAGATGTGGTGACTCATTCTTTGTTTACAAATGGACAGAGGCAGTTTCTTCTGAGAGATGGCCATCACCACCATTAGTGCATCAGATGATGTTGCACTAGCGCTGGGATTATAAGTGGCCTACACCATAGGGAGGGGCTAGTGGCCAGGCCCTGCGACCAACCCATCACAGGCAGCCAACCCTACACCACACCCGGCCTTCGACAATGTGCAGCATGTGGTTGGCCACGGGCCAGACCCTGCACCCAACCCCCTCTGGTGTCCACCACCCTCCGCTGTGCACAAACCATGCATTTCGGGAAGTTGGTACAGGGCCTGGTGCCCAAATTCACACAGGCATTTTAAGTATCACAGACTACTGACTTTATCGAATAAATATATATATGTGTGTGTGTGTGTGGGTGTATGTATATAAATTATATAATGTATATAATGAGATTTTTTTTTACATGAGGCTAAGGCAGATGAAGGTGTCCCTGGCCAGACCTAAAAAGCAACCTACTTCTTAAGAATTCATTAAGACCTTATCATTATCTAAGTAAACCTTTGGAAAAAACATGCATTTTTCCGAACCTGCAAAAACACATGGCCTGATACATAAATGCTGATTGAAAATGTACTCTTGAGTGGTTCCTTCTACATCTGGATTACATTTCTTACAGAAATGACGCAAGAACACACCCCTGCCTAACCCCTCCCTCAATGCCAAAAGCACGTATCCTAGCTCTGCTCCCCGTATACATCTCTTTAAGGAAATATATTATTGATGGGTCAACCCGTAACTCTGACGGTACTTTTCACAATTTGTTATGCACCACACAATCAAATGCATTCCATAAATCGACAAATGCCAAAAACAGTTGGATTTGAGTATACTTCCCAATTAAAAGTAGAGTAAGTCCCTTTTCAATCGTCCCCATTCACCTACGAGATCCATACTGTAGATCTGACAGAATACAAATATTTTCCTCCCATTCTTCAAGTCTTCCCAATAATATTCTACCTGTGACTTTCACCAAAGAATCGAGTAGGGAGTTGGGACAGTAGCAAGGTGGATTAGAGCGGCCCCCCTTCTTTTTAATTGGGACCATCAAAGAATCCAACCATGTGTTCAAAATACTTGATCTACTACAAGCCTCTATTATCTTAGTAGTATTGGTCCCTAGAATGGTATTTAACCATATGAGATCAATAGGGTTATAGTCTGGACCCAGCTTTTTAGCGCCCTGTTAATCTCATTCAAAGAAAAAGACAGCCATCCTTGGTCCAGTGGTAATACCTCAACAATGGCGTGATCTGGCCACAAAGAAACCAAATCAAGGGCAGGATAGAGCTTTGAAAAATTGGCTACCCAGTCAGTTTCATTAATAGCAATCTCCAATCTAGGGGCACTTTCATCCTTTCATAGAGGGACATTAATCGCACGTCAGAAGGCTGGAAATTCTTTAGTTTTACTTGCTTCAAGTAATGATTCCCAAGCAGCATTTGTTAACTATTTTTTTCTCTCTTTGAGCGCTAAACTATAATCTTGCTGGTGTGCCTTAACTTCGAAGGAACACATAGGAGTTTTATGGAGATCTGCTTAAAGTCACCTATGGGTTTTAGAACATTTATAATTAAACCAGCTCAATCTATTATGCTCAACCTGGGGCATAGGTCTAATTAAGAGTTCTTTGATCCCACTAGAAATACGAAGAAAAACTTCCTTAATGTCATTGGAAGAATCTTCTAAATATGTGTCAAAAGGCTCCCTTAGATCAATGACCTGTCTTTCAAGGAAACTAACTGGTCCAACCTGAGTCCAATGTAAGGAGATACTGTTACGAGTGGCTATTTCAATATAGTCAACAGTACACTACGTGGGAGGCCTCTCCGAACTAATCGAGTGACTAACATTAACGAGTCGCAAATTGTGTCGTTCTGCGCTCGCAATTTGCGTCTCGCAAAATGAATGTACAACAGTGTCTCAGACCTCATGGGGTCGCAAATGACCTGCCTCATCAATATTCAAGAGGCAGGTCGCAATTTGCGACCCAGTGGGAATGGCTAGCACTCACAGGGATGGTGGCCTGCTTGGGCCAGCAGACCAACATGTTTGTAACTGCTTTTTAAATAAAGCAGTTTAAAAAAAATGCATTTAAAAAAGAAAAACGAAACGTTTGTTTCATTTTTTCAAGAGTAGGCAGTGGTCAGTGGGTCATGTTCCTCATCAGGCTGTGTAATGCAGCCTGGTGGGGGACATGCAAAGTGTGCAGGACTGCTTGGGTTAGCCCAAGAGGGCCGGCCACGCTGTGCTGTGTCCTTCAGGACTGAAAACCACTCCTCTCCCTACTCCGCCAGCCCCATCCCACCCCACTGAGAGCCACTGACTTACCAAAAATAAAATGATAATGACAATAGTTATTATAATTTTATTTTTCCATTTTTTTTGGCAGTGGGGCGACGCTCCTACGCCTTAGCGGAGGAGCCACCACTGCTCTGAAGGGTGCAGACGGCCCCGCTCTTGGCCTGGTTTTTGCCCAGACATGTACTGGCTTCCCACTCACACAATGATGGAGCTCCTCCTACTGGGCTCTGAGAAAGAAGTGCTGGGAGATGGAGTCTCCCGCCACAGGTAGCAGTGATACAGGTGTCCCGTGTCGAGGGCTTCCCTTGAGCTGCTAAGGGCTCACACAATTTGGGAGTCCCTCCTTCTGGGCTCTAGAAAGCAGTGCTGAGAGATGGAGTCTCCGCCAACAGGCAGCAGCAATACAGGCGTCCTCAATTCACAAAGAGACTTTGGGAAGGTGTAAATGCATTAACTATTGTGGACTTCTCTGCAGAGGAATTTGCAGCAGTAAATCCTACTGAGCTGGGTGGAAACTTGGCACTTCAAAGCGTGGTCCGCTGTGGAAGCTCATGGTCATTCTCAAACTTCTCCCCAACCTCTTTTCATCCTGGAAGTGGTCGGAGAGTCACTCCAGCCACAAGCTGAAGTAATTTCCCTTCCAAGATGAGAAGGGAATGGATCCCCCCCCCCCTATTTCGTAGTGTAGGGGAAGGGCTTTCTGCGTGGGCAAAAATGTTTTAGTCGAAGAGAAATAAATATTCATCTGTACAGAAAATTCCATTCCCCTGTGCAGAGTTCTATGCAGTGTATAAGTTATAGTAGGAATAACAGCCTTTAGGAACAGGGAATGACATTTCCAGTGTTGCTTCTGGAAACCTGCTCCTGGTACAGCTTTCCAGGTGTAGAACTGAGAATATTTGTTCAAAAAAATGTCTTTTCAAGTGGAGATGTCATTCTCTGCCTGTACTTTATGGTTTGTTCTTCCTGCATATATAGGTTCAGGAATACTCAAGGAACTCTTTTATATTGATAGATCTCCAGAAGCGAAAATGTTTCACATGTACGTTTTTCCTGAATCTGGCTATGCTAGAACGTGCTGTGGAAAAACTAACATTTGTTTTCTCCTCTGGGGATTTTTTTTTTTTTTGCTGGTGGCGCCTTCCCTTACACACCCAATAAACTCAACTTTTCCTCCATGAATTGAGCTTAATCCTACCTTTGACATTAATATGTAAAAGTAGTTTAGAAAATTGCCACTAACATACGAGTTCGTAGGTGTTCACTGATATACAATGGAAAGTCAACAGTTCGAGCCTTAGGGGCTTATTTACAAGACCCTTGCGCCACCGGTGCGTCACTTATTCTTAAAAGTGAAGCATTGGCGGCGCAAGAGGGTTGTAAATAAGCCCCTTAACCTTAAATAACAAAATAGAGGATTTTCCCGCACTGTAAGTGCCCTTTGCTAGAGCAAAATTCTACCTATCTTTTATTTGCGAAATACAATCTAGAATTTTAGATGCCGAAAAACGATTTTACATCGATATCATGCACAACAAGATGATTAAGTACAGTATATTTTAATACATTATCATGCACTGTAACTTCCATTAAGTAGTTGAAAATTGGGTAGCAGTAACACATCCTTTCATATGCTCAGAAACGACAGGAGTGCAGCATGAACCATAATAACACTTTTTCTTCTATTTATCGAGTCAAATAAACAAACATATCACTGACCTCTAGATGGTGCTGTTGCCTAATAGGACGACACACGCACAGCGTGAGCGACCCGATAAAAAGAGAGATTGTTCCTCAGCATATAAAAGTGACAACCCTGTTATTGTAAACTTGAAGCTGACAGACTGTTATTTTAATGAGGCCTGCAGATGCCAAGGTTAAGCAAAGCTTTATTTCCCTACAAAGTGTTAGGGGCAGAGTTCTAAAAAGAGGGCTGTGAAATGTTATAGTTATTGATGCCGTCTCAACAGTTTTAAGATTTGCGCACGGTAAATGCGCGCCTTTTATTGTGCTTCACAAACTCCCGTTCTCCGGCTTCTTAGAATAGCTTGAATGGGAATTTTTTAACACACAAAAAACGCATATCCTCTAAAGAACAAAACGGTTAGGGGACTGGAAAAATTGGCTCCTCTTCGCTATTTTTAAGAATAACATCTATGTCGAAGGAATATATTATAGCAAAAAATGAATAATGCAAGAGGGTTCATTATTCCATACATGAGAACTGCCAGGTGTTTATAAAGGCCTTGCTGTTTCTCCCAGACCATCTCTCCACAGACCGGGCAACTGAACATATTGGGATAGATTTTCTAACATTTTTCCCTAGAACTAGCATCACAAAAGTGACACTAACCAGCACAAAATGTGTTTTTCCTAATTTACTTTCAAGTGCAAAACTTGTTTTGTGCTCGAAATTACCCTGAAAGTAACGCAAAGCAGCACGATGAACTACTTTGCATTACTTAGCGCCAAGGTGTCTGTACATGGGTGGTACATGGGTGTTCCCATACTAGCACCAATGCCTTTTGACGCGAAGCCCTATCTACAAACAATTGCAGAGTTTAGCTCCAAAAGTTCACATCATTTAAAAGGAGGCATTAAGAGGAGAAATGTTTTTATTCTCCTTTCTTTCCCGACTTTGCATGCGTGCTGCATTGTGCAGCACACATACAAAGTAGGAAAGATCTAAAGTGTGCCCGAACATTGGGACAGATTTACAAGAACTGACGCTTCTCTGCATACCAGCAGAGATGCGTCAGTTAAGTTGCGTCACGTAAAAAAACCTTAGAGTCACCATGGATGCTTCACATTTACAATGTGGCGCACCGTGGCGCAAGGATTGACTGATACGTGATGCATCTGTCGGCGTAAAGGTGACGCAGTTCTGGAGTCGTGTCGCAACCGCGACGCAACTCCAGCACTGCTCAGGGGCGGCCTATACTTGCTGTGCTGCGTTACTCCTTACGCCTGCTTCAAGCAGGCGTAAGGTTTTGACGCAGCGGCATCGTAAAAGTGACTCAGTGAAATCTTGTAGATTTCACTGCATCACTTTTGTGAGGCTTTCTTGCGTGGGAACGTCCACCCTGCATACATTATACCTGACGCAAGTATAATGTGACGCAGGGCTTTACAACGTGACGCATCTCCCTAGTTGCGTCACATTGTATATTTGTCGTAATGTGGCGCATTGTTTACGCTGCCGCTGCATCACAGAAGTGACGCAACAGCGGTGCAAATGTGTCGCAAGGGGCTTGTAAATCTGCCCCATAGTATTTTGTACAAAACCTATGATAGACTCAGACACACACCATTGTGCTATGGCGCTAAGGTGTGTGCCTGGCACCCAACAGCTGAAATTAGCGTTGACGTGATGGGGAGGAGAGAGCCATATCTCTGTAGATATGGTACGCTCCTTCTCCCTCACTGTCACACAACACAGTGCAGCATATTTGGCTGCTGCGCTGAGTTCCGTGCCCTGTTAGTAAATCTGGGCCTTTAAGTTTTATTTACTTTCATGACAAAAATGGGGATTAAACATAATATGCATTTGTTGTGTAGGATCGGTTCAGGCACATCTCAGTGGGTGCCTACCTGTAGTCCTCCATATCCTTACTTTTCACGTTCAGGTTCCAGCAGGGCCTCCACAGCCATTCATCATTGTGAGGTGAATAGATTAAATTGCTAAATATTAAGAATACCATAATTGCAACACTTTGAGACTGAGATTTTGTGCTACTTGAGATGATTTTATGCAAATCACCTTAGTTTCCAGACACTGGGGGGGGGGGGGGGGGGGGGCAGATTTTCTAAAGTTTCTTGCAGGGCCGAAAGCAAAGTTGCTACACTGTGTTGCGCAAAACAGAGAGCACAGAAATGCACCATGTCTATTAAGATATGGCGTACTTTGGCTTCCTCCTTGCGCTGACGCACTGTGTGAAGAATTGTACCAACGCAGGCACCCTTGCACTATGGCGCACAGGTGCCTGCGTTATGAGCAGTACTGTATTTCTAGCACAAAACAATCTTTAAAGGAATTTCCCTTTTTCTATGTGTGATAAACATGTGCATCACCCATAGAAAAAAGAAGCAACTAAGAGAAATAAGGAAGGGAATGCGGCAAAATCCATGGGTGTATGCATGGGAATGCCCCAGCTCCACTCATGAAACGGCTCCCGATGCAAGGAAAAGTGCAACACGCTGTTCACTGCTTTGCTTTACTTTCTTTTTTACAAAACTATGCAAGGTGAGGCAACTCGGCCCTTGTGTGACTCTCTAAACCTGCACTAACATTTTGCGTCATGCCTGTGCCAAAAAAGTGGGGCAGTCACGACATAAAATGTGCGCAAATCTGGGCCTGCGTTGTGGATGTCCTTATCCTAGACAACTCTAGATTATAACTAATGAAGAGAGTGAGGAAGGTAGTTTTGTAAGGCCCACGGCATATCCTACCTAATCTACATGGACAAACACTGCAGTAGCAGCTCGCATATGGCGTGCTGCGGGGCGCTGGGGTGGGGGAGGGACAAGGGTGGGGGGTAGCAAACACGGACATAGGACGTAACGGAGGAGAGTAATTATTACCCTCCACCGTTCCGTTGTATCTCTGTGTTTGCTACCCCCCCACCCTGCCCCTCCCCCGCCCTGCCCCACCACCCCTCAGCACGCCCTATGCGAGCAGCTACTGAAACGCTGTAGACCCTGTAGCAAAGGGAAGAACCATTTCACTGGACAGTTGTGCAATTGTGTAATTCACTGCCCAGAGCAAGGTAACTCATGACTTTAAATTAACACGGCAACAGATCCTAACCCAAGTAAGGTGGTAGGCTTCATCATCCGTCCTCTCCTCACCACAGAAAAATGCCTGTTCCCATGGTGTGCTCCAAAGGGACTCTTTAGAGTTTCATCTTATGTTTTCCATGACGGTTTTGGAACACTTTTCAATCAACTCCTAGGAAGTCTATCACAAATATATTTTAGTCCTCTAGTCATCGGGTAACAGAATACCGGCTTGAAACTAAAATTGTGTCATGGTAAGTAATGCTACTTTCTTTATTTATGCTTCCTTTGTACATGTATGAAAACAGTGGGCCAGATTTTCCAAACTACATTTTGTAGTATGTAAAGACGCACTACAGTAGTGCTACTTAATAAAAAATGCAATTCACAAACCTACAAATGAAAATCTCCACCTCCATCTCGCTTATATTTTCTTTTGGGAGATCTCTGCACCTGTAAGTTGGGTTTTATTTACTACATATGGTAATTCCCAGGTACATTAAATATCTCACCCTTCATTAAATTTCGCCAAGTCAAACTTGCCCGATTTTAACAGGGGAATAGTGTACAGTATTTACCACACCAGACGAATTTCTGTGGGGTAAGCACCAAAAACCGCATGTTAATCCACCAAAAAGTTGTCATAGGAGTTATTTATCGCACACATTAAATACCGAACCCCAAGGCATCATTGTTTATAAATTGTGAAAAAAAGCACCTTCATTCCAAAAAACTTGGGATCAGGGCCTTAGTAGTGGGCAAATGATGAATAATTACTCTGAAATGGCACAGGTTTAAGGAAGGGTAAGGAGGTGTTTAGGGAGCGGTAGGGAGGAGTTTAAAGAGGGGAAGAAAAGAACCATTGCTACTCACAAAGTATACTTCTAAAGTTACTACCACTCTAAAGGTGGCAAAACAGTAGCAAACATACTCCAGCCAAGCCTTGGAGTGAGTCAATCCCCATGCAAAGCCACATACAGCTACTGCAAATCACTCCCATAGAAAAAAATGGAGGCAGGGGCTTAAAATAGCACCCCATATGAAATAATGCTAAAATAATTTCATTATTTAAACTTTTAATTTATGTGTAAACAAATATATTTTAATCTTGAAAAGAATAATGAAATATTTTATTAGTTAAAAAATTATAGTAAACTTATTGAAAAAAAAAAGTTAAACCTATATTGAAAGTGACAACTTTTAATTTAATTCATTAGATGTTAATTGATGAAATTGATCAATGTTTTTATTTTACTTTGTTTGAAATGTATATTTATAAAAAAAATTAATACATTTCAATTGTTTATTTATTTAATAAACATTTATTTTGAAGAGATTTTATGCTTCAACATTTTATTTTATTACTTCTATGGTAAAAATAATTATTTTATTGTATGTTAAATTTATATTTTACAATGAAATAGATAACTTTAAAAAAACAAGAAAAAAACACTGCAATCATTTTTCTCCATCTTTCCGATAGCGAGCTCTCTCTATGATGGTAGAGACCTCCACCACAAAGGTTGAGATCTCACCATAGTGTCAGTGATCTCTACCTATGTGCAAAAAGTTAAAAATAGGAATTTTACGCTCATACATTATGGCTCCTGCCCCTAGTTTTAGGAGTATGCATACTCTTTGAAGTACATTTATACACAGAAATGGTGAACAGCCGAACGTAGTATATTTACTCCAAAATTCAAGAGTAAATTTACACTTGTAAGTTTTCTCATGTGTTTAAATTTAGCTTTATGCATTGGCCCCAGGTGGTTTATTAGACGCCTTCACATCCCAGTGAGTATTGACATGTTCTTCCTCTGATAATGCCTGTCCTAGTCAAAGACATTCATCAGGCCCATGCCTGTAACCATACCTTTCTCCTATTATGGGTGTAGTGTTTATGAAGGAAGAAAGGAAAAGGACACACCTGTCACCGGTGAGTATATATATGAGAAATTATGGGTTTCACATATTCCTGTGGGCATCTCTGCTCAATAACCTATCTTTATACTATCTTTACTGGTGCAAAATTCCTTTTGTACACAAAAGCTATTCAGGTAAATTACTGCTACTTTTTCCGATCAACGCAAAAGCACCTGCACAAAAGGATAATACATTTGAGTATATATATGTCTCATCTTCTATACCAAGAACGGTGGTGTATCCAATTAATTTTCCTCTGCAGATTTACACCCCCAGAGCATAAATACTATTTCTTCTCATTATGATGAAAGGCAGATGAGCTTGGGGGATGATATGTTAAAATAATTTAATTATTTAAACTTTTAATTTAAGTATATATAAATATATTTTAGTTAAAAAAATTAAGGAAAAAAAATTAAATATTTTATTAATTTAAAAAATAACTGTAAACTTATTGTAAAAAGTTTAGCTAATATTAAAAATTCAAATGCAATTTACTCTAATTACAATTTAGCTTCTTAAGGTTGCACATTCTAGCTGAAATATGCTGACCCTGGCCGATGGTGTAGAGAGCTCGGCTGACGGTTCATAGAGTTCTTGGGATGGTGCACAGACCTTGGGCAATAATATGAAGCATAGAATAGGTTTGTTAGGCATGGGACAGTAATGACATCTGGAGATTGGTTTAGTGTGGGACCAAGTATGAGAAGCAAAGCTGTAGGGGGCACTACCTGCGAGATAGAGTGTAGGACATTGTTGAGCCTGCAGGGGCATGGCTGGGTATTTGAAGTGTGATAGTGAGTATAACAGAATATATGCAAAGTGTGAGTAAAGTTGTTCAGAATTATTGTAGTTCCATATTTTCTAAGTCGGCAGTTCTTTGTAGATTGGAAAAAAGACAAAAAATGATCTTATCTTCTGTGGAGGTGTGATAACACATAAACATAGATGTCTACTTTGCCATTTCTTAGTGCATTTCTTTTTAAATACAAAATGTAAAATCTAAATTTAAGATACAACGAGGGAGTGTAAGACGGCATGCATTATCAAGATACTCTTCTCTTTTGTATACTTTTTGAACAACATATATAACTATATATATTTGATGGTTAAATGAGTATCAACCAGAAGTTTCAGCCATTGCCTCTTGCCATTGTTTTACCAATTAGGGCCTTATTCAGAGTTTGGCTGGAACTGAATTTGATTTTGAATTTGAATTTTGAATTTGAATTTTGAATTTGAATTTATTTATTAACTGTTCGATTATTTAAAATCATTACAGTAAGAACAAACACCATTAAAAGAATAGTAATTGGACTTCATAAAAGTGCCTCCCTCATTTCCCCGGCACCCTCCCGATCCAACCCACAGCTAGATTTGTAGTTGACCATGTGTCCTTAAACACACTTTTGGAGTCCCAAGTATTCTTTAAAACTAATTTTGATTAAAACACCTCATTAGAAATTTAAAAACACAATCTTAAAAGGACTTGTAAAATGGGGATGCTCTCCTCAGGGCCTGTCATGGACCAGTCTGCTTGCTTCCCCAGGGTTTGGCATATCCATCGCCAAAGTCTGATTGCGATCATTCGAGGCCTTTAAGGCAACCCTGATAAGATGTGTGAATTTCCCCACTCTTGCTAAGGTCATAGCATTTGTTTTGGAAAAGCACAAGGCTGACGCTTCACTGCATGTCTTTGCTCCGTTAGCAAGACAAATCGGGCGCAGAAGTCGCCAACGTTCGTTGTGAAGATTGGGGCAGCAGGATGGGAGGTGCAACCAGGATTCCCTCGTGTAGGAGCACAGCCTGCATTTTATGTTTTCCCCATTGCGGGCCCATGCTGGATTGAAATCAGCGATACCTAATGTGGTAAGTCTCAGAAAGAGTATTTTGCTTCGAGCTTGTGGTGTTAGGGCCTCACTTGGGTAGGGTTGAGCTTTGCCTGGCGTGTACGATTTATTTAGTGAATCAAGATTAAAGCTTGAGCAGAGAGACTTGGTATCTTGAGCAAAAGATATTTCATGCACTTGTCTATTTATTGCTTTTTTCCAAGCATTAATTGGGATTTCCAGTGACTCTAGACATGCTTCCTCTATCTTAAGGTGTTGATGGCACTGCCAAGGCCGGTTTGCCAGACCGAACCTCTCTCCTTGAAGATTGATCTCAGCTGGTGTCTTAATGAGTTAACTGGAGCCCTCAGGATCCTGAGATGTAACTTTATAAGCTCCCCCTGACACGTCAGATCAGGCCTCATGAGGCCTAGCTCCAATCTCTTCCTTGATTTCCTAGCTGACCTCGGAATAAGGAGCACTGATTTATATGTTTTAACTTGAGCTTAGTTTTAAAAAGTGTCCAGCGACCCTGGGAAGGCTAGTTGGCCATAACTAATAGCTGTGAGCAGTTTCGCTTTTAGGACAGTCAATATTGTCCGGTGGAAGGTCTTATCAGATGTTGGTTCAGTTGTTTTAACAAATGCGTGACGTTGCTGGCCTTGGAGGTCAGATGTTTCTGATGAATGTTCGCCTTGGCCCGTTCTGTGAGCCAAACCCCCAGATAGTTGTATGAAGCTACTGTGCTGATTTGCAGATCCCCCAATAGCCATGTGTTTTCCTTTTGAGATTGTAGCTCCCGAAAATAATTACCTTGGTCTTCCCCTGGTTCACTGTCAGGAAGGTGTCCTTGTTAAAGCGGTTCAGTGCATGTAGGGGTCTTTGTAGGCCCATTTTTGTATGATCCATTATAGCTGTATCATCAGCATATTGTAATACGGGCAGCTTCACACTGCCTAGCCTAGGTGCTACTAGATTTGCTCCTTTCAGAGAGTCCCCCAGGTCCGCAGTTTGCAAATTAAACAAAATAGGGGCCAGCACACAGCCCTGTTTAAGCACTTTGTTGATGGTCAATTTGGATGACACTATACTGGCGCTAGTTTTAACCCGCACCCAGGTATCTTCATTAAGGGATCTGATTGGCTTCAGGAGTTTAGATGGAATTCCCCATTTGTCTAATTTCCACTTTGTGGAAATCTGTGCTGTAATCAAGGAAACAGCAAAACAGTGGGGGGCCATTCTTCTTTACTGCCTGGGATGATAGATAAGCTAACGCCAATACATTGTTCAGGGTCGACAACTGAGAACTGAAGCTCGACTGATAAAAGGGAATGATGCCTCTTTCTTCTGCCCAAGACGTCAGGTCTTTCAAGAGGAGGCGAGCATAGGCCTTAGCTTCAAGGTCAAGAAGGACAATGAGCCTGTAGTTTGATGGCTTCCGGCGGTCTCCTTTTTTGAAGATGGGGAGCAATATAGAGCCCCTCCAAGAATCTGTTGACTTGTCTGTAGAGAGGATATGATTGTAAAAAGGAGTTAGGGTTGCTGTCCAAAAGTCTGGGCCAGTTTTAAAAACGGGTGCAGGTATCCCGTTGGGCACTGGGGCTCCATCATTCTTCATAATCTTGAAAGTCTTGATGACCATAGCAAGATTTATCAGTCCTGGCAACCTTTGGTGCTCCTCTATCCGGGCGCTCTGTTCAGTAGAGATAATGACAGGGGCGGCATGCGATTCTTCAGACTTTGGATTGTTTGATTGGTTTAACCCCTCCTCGCAGTTAGTTTCTTCGGAGGAGCCTTTATTTGAAGTAGTGTGTGAATATAGTTGCTTCACGTGATTCAGCCAGTCTTGCTCCACTATTCCGTTTTCTCTTGTTACCCCACGACTATTCAGCTGATTGATGTGTCACTATAGCCCAGAGAGGTTCTTTTCCTTGAGCAGAAAGAACACCTTAAGCCATTCCCTTTCAGTATGCTCTTTTTTTTGTCCCCACAATTTCTTTCTTAGGGCAGACCTCAGTATTCTAACCAATCATCCTTCCGTTGGTCTGTTCCCTCTTTTTTTTACTTTTAGGGCCTTGAGGAGTGCTTGCTTGCAGTCGAGTATGTCTTTTGTTGGGAGTTTACTTCCTGCTGTTAATGGCACTTTAGTGCTGAAGCGTTGGTGCTGAGGGTTTCCCAACGTCAACTGGAGATCCTCTACGATATTCGCCCAGTCCTTTATGGATGATAGGAGCATTGTTGAAGTACGCTTCTGGTTCTGGTCCAACCAGACTTGCACCTTCTTGCCTATCTTCTCTGACCAATTTATCCTCCTTAGGACTTCATATTTTTCTTCCCCTCTCAACTCTCCAATGGCTTGGAAGATGGAGGCTGTTGGTACTTCCAACTGGATCACCTCTCTTAGTGGTCTATGGTTACTTTCCAACCTATCCCTGACTTCAAAATCTTTCAGTCTGGCTGCGATTGCTTTGCTGACAATAATGTAGTCTATTCTTGAGATATTCCGGAAGGTTGGATGCGGCTGCCAGGATGGTGTTTGTGCTAATTTCAATGCATGAATTGAAATCAGCTTATGGTTTTTGAGGCGATTGTAGAGGGGTTCTGCCTGGCCCTTTCCCCATGCAAGGGGTATAACAATATCAAGATCCTTCAAATTTAAGTCCACAGCTGGGATTATCTGATAGAATTTGTGTTTATTTAAGAGGTCGTCTAATTTCCGTGAGAGTGCCTCCATGGAAACTTTCATGGTGGCCTGTACTGGGTTAACATAGCATTTTACTAACAGTAGGCAAAATGGATGAGAGTTGAGATTCAGGCCTCTAATCTGTAACACTTGTAACCCGAGTATTGCCGGTTTGATGTCTGTGGCCACAAGGCTGCAGGCATATTTTATGAAAATTGATAGAACTGGAACTGAAAATACTAACATTTCTGGACAAAACTTAAAATATAGACTAAAATCCACCACCTGAATTTCCTCAATCATAGGGATGTTATTGTGGATAAAATACAGCTGGTAAATTCCACTTCATATTTAGAGTCTCATGAAAGATCTGGAGGATTTTCAATGCCCTTCAAACTCTAAAAATTGCCCTGAACTTTATCACAGATTAAAATGTATTTCCTTCGAGATGAGAACTGGTTTCACGTATGCCTATGAGCTTTAACTTAATGTGGTGTATCCCGGAAAGTGAGAGGAGAGGAGTTGGCCAATCAGTTAGAGGGGTCGACCTCAAATCTGAGGAACCAGGTTCGAGTCAAGGAAAGGACGCGCAACATCCTGTGATTCAGGGCAAATCACTTAATCTCCCCATGCCTAACAAAAAATAATGTGTCCTCATGTAGCGCAACTGGTGTTCGTGTAAAGCGCTCTGATACCCGATACCTTCTGGTCAAGTTCTCGCTATACAAAACTCCGGAAAAAAAAGGGGAATAAAAGAACCACTGATTCATGATATCCCTGAGTGTCTGCTGATTAATGTTGATCTCTGTCTCTCAGGGTGTTGCCATGGAGCTTAACGTAGGATCCCTTGACACCCAGAGAGTGGAGGTCCACATCTGGATACTTCCTATCTCTTAAGTTTACAAATCAGCCACTAAAATTGTCAAAAAGGAAACAATACAGAATGCACAATGCAACCTAGCACCAGTAACAACAAGAGCTTGGGAAATTACTATTTAGTTCACAGTAGTACAACAACTCCTGCATAACTTGGAATCACAAAACTGTTCAACTATGTCACTTTAGGGACAGGTGAGGAAATGTGCATCTATGTAAAAAATCAGTTTTTGAATAGATACTTCCGTGTTATTTTCAATAAACTGTAGTTTGGTGGAAACTACCACAACATACAGTCAGACTGTGTCTCGCAGGGTTATCGGGAAGGTGTAATTTTGGTTGTATTGACAGAGTGAGCAAGATGATCTACTTGCAGTCGCGGCTTCTGCAGTGGGGCGGGGGCGAGTCTGGGTATGGAGGAGGGGGGAAGTCGACAGATGACGGAATAGGGAGAAGAAAAAAAATCCTA
This sequence comes from Triturus cristatus, assembly GCF_964204655.1. NCBI lineage: Eukaryota > Metazoa > Chordata > Amphibia > Caudata > Salamandridae > Triturus > Triturus cristatus. The sequence goes on from NC_140591.1 coordinate 724,712,144, forward strand.
TTCCATCGTCTGTCGACTCCCCTGCGCTCGCCCAACGCGCTTACCTGCAGGAGCTGCGACTGTCTGCAGGTGGACACTTCTTACCACCTAGAGTTGCAATACAAGAACTGACGTAGTCAACATAGACATCGAGGAGACTGGTCCATGCCACCCGTCACCATGAACAGCAAGAGTCTGAAAAATTACTAAAGCGCTCCATAGTACAATTACTCCCACTTGTATCTCAGCTGCATAGTTTAGACCAGTGTTCTTCAATCTGTGGGGCGCGCCACCATTCCAGGGGGGGCGCGCACTCCACACGAAAATCTGATGATATTCGGCCGTAAAGGAGGTTTTGAAAACAGCGGGATGGCAACCCTCACACCTTCAGCCCCTTGATGAGCTGTTAAGAGGTGCTTGAAGGTGACTGAGAGGGAGGGGCTGCAGCTACAGGCACAGGGGCATCTATTCAGATGCAAACAACCCTGATTGCTCTCTGCAATTTAGAGGGGCCTCACACATTCTCTTTCTGCCCAGGGCCCCAAACATCCTAGAACCGGCTCTGATTACCCGAGGCAGCACGTGGTTCTCTTCACAGAGCTTAATTACTGTCACTAAATTGTAAGCAAACCTCAGTTCTGCAAACATGCAGTCTATAATTGGAATAAAATAAAGAAATGGCACAATCGCACCCACACTGATTAAACAAAGTATGGAGGACAATCAGTTAAATCAGTTATCTTGGAGTATCTCCTTTAAGTACTGTACATCACAGTGGGGGATGGCACAACTAACATTTTGGAAAGAGAGCCTGTCTTCTCGTTGTCTTGTCCAGGAGGGGGTGAGGAGCCCTACCCCTCCCTGGAATACTTGAAAACTGCATGCCCACCCCTGTGCCCACCCTGGTGGATCCTGTCCAAGTCCTGGAATGGCTCCTGCAGCGAGGGTGAAGTTCTTGATGGGCCTCTTCTCAAAAAGGCTCAGCTCAAAATAAATATGAAAAGGTGGGCGAGTGAGTAAGTGAAGGGATGGGTGGATGGCTGGATGAATTAGTGAAAGGGTGAATGGATGAATGAAAGATTGAATAGATGGAGAATGAGAGAGGATGGATGGATTGATGAGTGAGTGGAAGGATGGATGAGAGAAAAGGTAAATAGCTGAATGTATGGGTGGAAGGGTAGCTGGATGGGTAAAAGGGTGGATGGATGAGTGAAAGGATGGATGAGTGAAAGGATGGATGAGTGAAAGGATGGATGAGTGAAAGGATGGATAATGAGTGGGTGGATGGATGAGTGAAATGTTGGATGGATTGATGAATTGATAAGTGCAAGGGTGAATGGATGGAAGGATGAGTGAAAGGGTGGATGTAAGGATGGATGAGTAAGTGAAAGGGAGGGTAGATGGACAAAAGGATGAATAGATGAGTGAAGGAGTGAAAGGATAGATGGATGGATGAGTGATAAGGTCAATGGATGGATTAATGAGTGGATGAGTAGATGGGTGGGTGGGTGGATGGATGGATGGATGGATGGATGGAAGGAAGGATGGCTAAGTGAAAGGGTCGATGGAGAGGGAAAGGGAGGATGGATGGATGACTGAAAGGGTGGATGGGTGGAAGGATGAGTGACTGGGTGGATGGATGAGTAAGTGAAAGGATGGCTGGATGGGTGAAAGGGTAAATGGCTGGATGGATGAGTGAATGGATGGGTAGAAGAGTGAATGGATGAGTGTACAGATGGATAGGGTGAAAGGATGGATGGATGATGGATGAGTGAAAGGATGGATGAAGGAATGGTTGAGTGAAATGATAGATGGAAGGATACGTGATGGATAGGTTTGCAAATGGTTGAATATGTTTGGATTTGGCTGGGCTTACTTATATACTATGGCGTGACCTCCTCTGATGTGTCTGTAAAATGTACCTATTGTCCTGAAGTTTTGTCCTGAATTTTGACATTCTGTCCTGAATTTGTGTCCTGAATTTTGACCCTTTGTCCTGAATTTTTACACTCACCGTTGGCAGTAGCAAAAATCTATCCACAGATTGACCGTCTCTGTGGTGAAAAACAGGCACACCCGTCACATTAATGTTGGTGGTGTTATTATCAATCTGTCATGTGTAAAACAAAGCATCCTAGTAAAAACAATTTGCACACATTTTATCTTGGAACATTTAATTTTTTTTGAGCTGTGTAATAAGCCTGTCATTAACCACACCCACTCACAAATCTACAGTTCACTAAACTCCCATTGCGTTGAACATTATTTGCCGGATATGGCCCGGGATATGCGGGTGGCAGTCAATTATGTAGTGTACAAGATTCCAGAAATTTCTGTCAGGTGGTGGGGGGGCCCGACATTTCAAAAAATTCAGTTGGGGGGGCTCAACCTACAAAAGTTTGAAGACCTCTGGTTTAGACAATGTGGGAGTATTAAGTCTGCATTATTCCGCAAAAAAACCTGAACTTCACAATGCATAACAATATGCTATTTTAAATGAACTGCAGACCTGGTGGAAAATATTACAACAGACAGAGCAAAGCTAAATAGCATGACAACAAAACAAACACTGGAAGGAACACAAACAAACACTTTGATATGAAAGCTAAAGCATTACAGAAAACGTTCCACAGCTAACATTCCTGAAGTCAGCCGAGGCCAGGGTTCCGGGAGGTTTTATTACAGATAAGTATGAAGAAGGCCCTGGAATCCTATAAATGTCAAGGGCTTTATGTTGCAAAATTGAACAGACGGCAATTCTGATACCTTGAGGCGGGGGAGTGCAGGAGGAATAATGTGTTTTATGAAAATGTACTCAGGGGAAGCTCCCTGGCAATTTATAAAAATAACAAGTCCTCCTTTATATGCTGTGCCGAGCTACTGGGTCCTCAAGGGTTGCGGGGCCAGGACCAGGGAGTGGGGGGCACCGAGAAGCTTGGATTACATTACGGAAGACGTATAATGTGGAAATCTGTTTGCAACCTAAATTTCCCCTTCCACAAATAGAAGTGATAAAACATGACATGCAGAAAAATATGGAATAAGTGAACTATGTGTTTGTTTCATTGTTCAATATAGGAGTACTGACAGAATATATTACTGTATAGGTACACTTCTTTTTCTTGCACCTTTTGACCAGGAAAACCTGAATGAGTTCCTTTATGATGTTTTGTTGCAGAGGTCGTGTGATGTTATATTGTAATTAGGGCTCCCGGTTTTATAGTTTTTATTTTTTAACATTTCCATCTGTATTTACCTATATTTAGTTTTGGCCATTTTACCTGTATTTATCCATATTTCTTTTGTGTTTTGCTTATAAATGAAGTTGTAAAATTGTACATTTCCATATTTATTTAACTGATAAACATGCACTCATACATTGATGTCTGTCAAGTTTTAGCTATTTAAGCTGCCAAATATTACATAACAATACATCCACTGGTAAATACTAGCATTATACCACAAATGTATATTGACACACGCCATTATTTACAGAAATTTCATCCTGTTTTTTTATTTCCCATGCTGTCCATCTGCTCATCTGTTGGGCTATAATTCATGAAAGACAGCACGGAGAGTCACTTTAAAGCAGCACAATTTTTTGTATTTATCCACTTTTAAAAATAAATGCAGACAGAAAAAATATTGTTTTCTGTCTGTATTTATCTGTAAAAATCTTTAGAAACGGACAACAGGAGCCTTAGTTATAAATATGCGCAAGGAGAGGGCCAAATTATGCGCCAGGGTTGAGAAAATTATGCAGCAAGAAAAGGCGAATTATCAGGCATATTGTAGCACATTTTCTAATAGTATTACTTCATTATTTTGTCATTTTTAAACTTGGTAACACTGTCTGGGCATTGGTTGCACATCATCTGTACCAGTTTAATAGCCAAGTATAGCAATAAGCATCAGAAAGGTGATCAGTCCAGCTTTGCAAAAGGCCTTCCATTGAGCAACAACACAGGTTGCTGCAATTTTAGTAACTTTTGGACAGTTTGAACAAAAATCATGTTTTTGTTAAAATCTGCATATTATGTGCAGATAACAGACAATGCGGCAAATGCGACAAAACTATAACTATGCAAAAATTGCAGCAGCCGCACAATGTTATGTTGCCATGCGCTGTATTATGCTATGCTAAAAACGCAGTTCATTTTCTGCAGTAATGGGGCAGAAAAATGCGGATCCTTAGATATTTGTGGAAAATGTGCTGTGCATCATTCACGCGGAACCCCGCTTTTATTTCTTGTGCCCTCAGTGAATGTGGTTCCCTGCTGCCAGCCACCTGTACCTTTAGGATTCTACTGGTATGCCCTTTTGATATTTCTGCAAATGCTCCTAAAAGGTAGGAGTGATTTGAAATAATTCCAAGGTCATGTAAATAGAACAAACCATGGAACTAGTGAGATGGCGTCATGACAATCAACAAAATGAAGCATGCCATATTCATGGCATTCTGACCAGGCCTCCTATTGAGAAAAGCGTGGAAAGTGTTTCCCTCTTAGTGATGTCATGGTAAGGGGGAGTCAGTCTTTCGAGGCCTCTCTTCCCGCACCTGTGGGAAGTGGTGGGTGCCATATGCTGATTCACCACCTCCCCACATCATCTAAGATATAAAGAAGGATGTGGAATAACAGATGGTTGTCTCTCATCTCCCCCATGTCGCATGCCTCCCTTAGTGGGGCATAATACATGGTCCTGCAGCACCTGAGGTGCAGGGGGGTGCCCAGCCCTCCAGGGGACTGCAAATTAGGCCAAAGCCAATCAATATCTGCAACATATGAGCAATTCAGGGGCCCCTCTTGACATTATGCAAGGGGGCATGAGAGGAATCAGGACCTGTTTGCAGAGACCCCCAATTTTTGCCCCCATTTTGACCACTAGATGCTGGTTTTCTGACTCTGACTGTGCCCTGGGCTCTGCTGACGAGACCCGGCGCCTTTCCTCTGTGTAAAAAGTATTCAGTAATTTGGTATAATTACAAATGGCAATGACAGACCCCTGTAAGCCCCTAGTGTATAATAAGGCAAGGAGGGTTTAGAGGCCAAGTAGATTTCCTGCACTGGAGTGTGCACTACTGTGGTGCCTGCTGTCATTTTAAAAGCCAGCCCTGCCTTGCAAGCTGCTTTTAAATTTAAATTATGTGCACATTTGATTTTCGATTTCAAGGTACATCCAAAGGATTAATCTACCTTATTTTTTACATATAAGTCACACTTTAGGTCTCCCCTAGGTGCCCCAGGTTTAGGGTGCCTTGTAACAATAAGCAAGGACATCATAAAAGATCTTGTATAAGCCTTGCTGAGGGAAAAACTGTCAATTCAATTTTTTCCCATTGTAGTAAATGGCTCCATAAACTAACATTGTGATATTTATTTAAGTCTAAATATTGGTAGACGCCATGAAAAATAGAGTTCAATGTATCAAATTAATAGTTAAGGTAACTCCAACAACTTGTCACTGTTAGATTTGTAATAACTATGACAGAGTAATTAAACTTTTTGTTCTGTGACCCAAAATCCAGCCTTTCAGCTGTGCTATCCTGATTGCCCAGCCCTGCCCAGGATGGCCAGGCTGCTCTTGTGAGGTGTGAAAAGCCCTGCTAGAAATACAATGGGTGTCCTGTGGTTGCAGAAGTGCATCCTGCAGAGCATTTGGCAGGAAGGGGTGAGGGGTGGCCAAACTGATCTTCAAAGGGAGAATGACACTTTGGGACAGCACAGGCTGACCCCCATATCCTGCCACCCCCAGCTACACAGGAGCCCCCGTAATTAGATTAAGGAGAGGGTTCGAAGGGGAGTGTTTCGGAAAATTAGCCACACCTGTAGGTTGGGTTAGCCTGATCCAGCTCCTCTAAAGAGACTTTCTCCATTTTTGATTTCGAGAGAATGGTGCTTTCTGGGAAAAGAATATGCCTCACTTTGGAGGAAGTGGTCATACACCTGGGTGGCACCCTGCATCTCATTGGTCAGGGGTGCCCCTTTGCTTGATGCCGAGAAACTGTGAATAAATATGGGAGAGTTGCATCGTTTCTCAGATCTGCTGCCTGAAACTATAAAGAGAAGAAGGACTGTCCTGCTGGAATCTAGATCTATACCCAAAGTCTTTCAGCCTGAAGGACTGCACCTGCTGCACAATCTGGTACTACAGCCCTAAGGACTTTGCCTTGCTCCCAGGAGGATTAAGGAGTGGACTCCCTGCAAGCTACAGGTGACCAGAGCCCACTTACATCATTTCTAACAAGAGTCCCGATCCTGGAGTGTGTCTAGTGAACTTTTAAGGTTTTGGCCAGGTGCACTGTGGAAATTGTAGTCCAGATATCCTAAGGACCATCCAGGAGATTTCAGACCCTTGGATTTGTGTTTTGGACACTTTTAACCCTCAAGGGGATCTTCTGGAAGAAGTTCCAGACATTTTGTGAAGTTTGGAGCAACTTTTTGAAAAAGGTCCATAAGATGACGACTTGATGTTGACAGTTAAGCTAGCTATCTTCAATCGTGACCTGGCCTGGATTTCAGGTTCATCCCACTGAAGTCTCCGGAGCTCCAGACTTCCAGGATTTGACTAGGGCCTTGCAGAAACTCAAGCCAGCGAACTCATACCGAATCCATCCTGATGAAGTGCACTGCTTTATGTCAAGGGAAAAAGCTCCAGAAAAACTACTAAGTGTGAAGGCAAACCTTGACTTTGTCGTGGTCAAGCATGGCCAGATGTCCCAATATGGTACTGTATGTTTTTAAGCACTAGAAAGTGTTTATTCAAAAATTCATATCTCTGGTTCCCTACAATGGATTTTTGTTGTTTTGGTGTTTATTTGTTCATACAAATATAATCTATTTTTAAAAATTGGAGTTGGATTTTTATTGTGTGTTGTTTCTTACGTATTTAATGTAATTAATGTTTTTAAATGCTTTACACATCTGTGTCCTAAGTTACGCCTGCCTGCTCACTGCCAGCTACCAAGGGGTGAGCATAGGAATAATGTATTGAGCCTTTGACTGACCCTTTTATTGTCTTTGTGGCCTTATTACTAGTGGTAAGTCACTACTTACCACTACTAATAATCCTCTTTCCAACAGGGCCCCATTGTTTTGCGTTACGCTAATGTCCCATTGGTCTCCATGTGATGTGGTAGGAGAAGGAAAGACAGGTGATGCTGTGGAGTTACCATTCTCCATCTGTCCTGCCTCCCGAGGATCAGAGCAAACCATTGCTATACACTGGAGTTCTGCCTTGCTCTGCAGTGGCTTCCTGTCTCAGCATACACGTTCCTAAATGGCTTAATCAATACACAAGTGCACCTCTGTTCTCCTCCACAGAGTCCTCAGTAAAGTGTAAGCAGCATGGTGTGCACCCTGAAAATCAAAACCAGAATACAAGTAGCACAGAATATCAAGGACAAAGTATTGTAACTACAATATCAGCAAGTAACTAAGATTGTCTATGCCTGAACTGAAACTTAACTCATGGAATGAGGTGCTTCGATTTAACATAAGCTTAATCAGCAAAACGCTTCTTATAGATGAGTCCACGAGATAGTGATATATATTTTAAATCTGATTAAGGGATGCTTCACTTAGATTCCTTAAAATCTTTACATTTACACTAATTACTTGTGAGCAGCACAGCTCCCACAACTCTCTAACAACTATTGCATCTCTTGTGTTACTGACTAGTGCTAATTCACCTACTTTTACGATTGTGTGTTTCTGATCCATGCGTGGCTGTTTTTTTTAGAGTTTTATATCGTGCGAACTAGATCCGAGACATCGGGTGTCAGAGCACTTTACATGAACTGTTAAGTTGTTTTTAATAATCCTGAGGTACACCAATCCAATTCGATAGATATAAAAAACCTAAAAGAGCAGGATAGTTATTTCTTCCCTTCCCCCCAAAACATCAGTACATGTCACTGACTCCTTCGAGGGCCTGAGCGCAAAACCTTTCTGACTGGTGCTATTTCATGTCCCTGGCGGTAAGTTAAGGCAGTCCTTGGTGCAAGTACGTTTTACAGTTGTGTTAAGAAATCATGGGACATATCAGCAACACCCGGCGATAATTATCGCTCAGCGCTCTTAGCGTGAGGATAATTATCGCTGGCTAGCGTGGATTTTTATCGCTGAGATAGCGTGCTATTAGCAACGCTTATCTCCTCAGCGATAAAATTCCTCGCGCTAACTGCCTAACGTGAGATTATCGCTGGAAACCCAGCGATAATCTTACGCAATGTGGCGTTAGCTTGCTGATAGGGACTCACAAACTTAGCCATGATATCCACCTTCCATAGGATATCATGGCTAAGTCAGTCCTGAAGCAGGCGTAAGGAAACTTGCGATAACAGGGGTTATCGCTACTTTTCCTGACGCTATGCTTCATAGCGTGGGGCTTGATGATAGGAGAAATGTCGCTTAGCGACATTTCTCCTGTCATGTTAGGTCAGGAACGCCCACTTTGCATCTCATTAGAGATGCAAAGCTGGGCTTAGGAATCCTGACGCTAAAGCAAGGTTTGACACGTTAGCGTGGCCTTGCTAATTAGGCAATAAAATTATCGCCACTTTTCGGCCGAAAACGGCCGCAAAAGCGGCGATAATTTTTTATAACCTGCTTGTAAATATGCTCCCTGGTTTCTGGAAGTGGTAATGTCTGTAAAGAATATCTGTGCATATTTGTTGTGTGCCATTTTGCAGTGGTGGTAATGTGTTTTGTTGTTTTGTGCTACTGTGTTTTTGTGCCTATTTATTGCAATGTGATGTGTTGTACTGTGGTTGTTTTCTCTCTTGTTGTATCGTGCCTTGTTATGTTTTGTGTTGTTATGTAGATTTGTGTATTTTTTTTATTGTTTTATGTTCTTTTGTTTTCTTTAGAGAGGCCAATACATGCTGCAACATTTCCAGCCAAAAGCAGCACATGCCTTTAAAGTTCCAGGACAATCGCCATTTAACACTGTCTTAGGTGGTAAAACAGGACTGCTCCAGCTGTTCTACTGTTTACATGCCAGTCAGTACAAAACTGTGTCAGAAACCTCATCTTAAATTAGCTCTTCCAATGCTTGCTTTATGTGATACATCCCCTGATGTCTAAGGTACATTCTAGAAATGTCGATTTGAAGCATCTCTCGAATAAACAATGCACGCCCCATGTACAAAGTTCAGATGACTAAAGTTGACTACAGTCCATGTAAATTGCACTAGATGCGTGTTAAAGAGCATTAGGGTATTTTGCCAGCTGTTAGCATTCTGTGTAATTCACAGATCAGTCTAAAGGTGGCGCAAGAACAACGCTCTGCTGCCGGTGACGCAGACCTAAATCTGTATGTTTTTACATGCACCAGCAGTAGTATTTTGAATTTTAACACTGCCATGCAATTTCTAATTCCCGTAGGCTTTGCTTACGATGGTTTCTTTGAAGCATCACCTGGCTACATGTTCCTTATGTTATTAAAAATGGCAATAACATTTTATACTTTATTTTTGTTGCATGAACATAGCTTCACTGTGGGGCAGGTGCAAGTTTAAGGGAATGCTGCCAAAGAGCCAGGTCGTTCATTTTGTTTCTGAATATGTGACAAGCTCCTGGGCCACGTGAGCGGCGCGTGTTCACGACAAGAGTCCTCGTGTCAGCTGTTCATCGGGGAAACATTTCGACATCACCTCTGTTCCCGGTCATATGTTTTCTGGGTAGGTAGTGTGCCCTCAAGAGTGCTGATGGCCGAGGGCCCTGACCTGAACATGGCGGATACAAGGCAGGCGGCCTGTAGTGGGTGGGTGTTCTCTTTGGGGGTAATACATTCTCGAAGACGTGTCCCTGTGATTAATGTGACTGGATTCTGCAGCGCGAGCAACCTGGAGTTTGGAAGAAAACATGGCGCTTCCACGCGCCAAACTCTGCATGAAGCACACCGGTAAATATAATAGATGATTATGAGGGTCATCATGGGAAGCAAAGGAGCACTGGCAGGGCATCGAAAAGAGTGGAGAAAATGCGTCAGTAAAACTAATAGACAGGCAGCAAGGCCTTCCTGGATTCCCCTTCTATACGTTATTCCATAATGAATCTATGCAGGGGCCGCCGGGGCCAGGGAGGGGCTTCATGTGTAAAACAATAAGAGCAGGTACCCACAGATTCCGGGGTTTCTGAATACGAAGGTTCTGTAGTCTTCTTGATTCCATCTATCACCACGAGCTCTCCGCCCATTTGTTTAATTCTTGCAGGTTCTTTTTCTTCCCTGCTTTCTCCCTATCCTGTTGTCTGTCGACTTCCCCTACCCACCCACCCCGCCCGCCCTACCGCTCCTACCTGTGCTGGCCACGCCTGCCCCACACCACTGTTGAAGCCCTTGCTAGGGCTTTGTTCTCCATCTGATCAATTCAGAATAAGCTCCACTGCCCCTAATCGGGATCATTCTGAGGTGATGTCCTCTGTGTTTGCAAAGAGATAGCCAGTCAGTTGCATGAGAACATTCATTATGTTTGTGACATCAGCAAGTGGCATTAGGTCTTCAAGGGTTTCCTTCAATCACTTCCAGCTCCTGACAGGCAGTTCAATGGATTTCATTAACTCAATCTGGCCAATCATGGATGGATTGGATTCATTAAAGTATTGGACATTGGTGGTCCCTTGGTAGTTAAGGGCCATTTCATTGTAGGTAGTCAGAACATCCAAAATAGCATATTCAAAGGTAAAGTGTTTCTAAAGCTGTGTTCTGCAGAAGGCATTCTGTGAGGCACTGTTTTCTCACATTAACATTGTGAACAAATTCTGGTCCATCAAGTTCCTTTGATTCAACTCATGTTCTGAAGGCGCAGGAAAGCATGAGGGATATCCCCCAAGTCACTTGAGATATCAGAGTCCACCCCCACCATCAGTGGCATAAGGCAAAATGATGTCCCCCGCAGAATGTGATGAGGGGTCCATGAGTCTTCCATATCTCACTGATATCCATCGGCCTTGGGCTGAATGGGGGCCATCTATAGTTTTGGGGGCCCTTGAAACACACACAGGTAAGTGTGAAAATCAAATTTCTTCCAATAAACGTGGGAGCCCATATCATGAGCTGCCAAATTCAAGAGAGCTCTGCCGCAAACTCTGAACAAGCAAACAACGTCTCTATGGAGCGCAAGCTCCGAACAAGGAAAGAGATCAGACATGCAAAGGAAAACATTCTTCGCATAAGGGAAAATGCGCAAGGAAATCAATCACGCTATGCTATGCTCTGTTAGTACATCCAGCTTACTATCTCTCACTGACCAAGTTAATTTTGCTGCCGTTGAGGGCTTTTTGCTGCTACAATTCAGCCAATGAACAGACACTGAGATGCCCCTAGATGATGCATATGGAAAACAAGCATGTGATAATGGAATTCACAAGGTAATTAAATTCTCTTGGGAAAACTGAGTCATCCACCTATTAGCAGACCTACAAAAAGTCATAAAGTTAGACCACATGTAGGTGTACACTCATGGAATAACATTTCTGACTGATATTTGTGAATCTGGCCCACAGTATTGGACTTGTACCCAACGGTCAGCAGATCATGTCATGAGAAGCCTGTAACTTACTTATAGGCCTTTCTCGAGCTTGACTGCATGATTCCCGTAGGACCTACTGTCGATCCATCACCTTTCAACTTTTGGAATCTTGTGAGGTAGTACCTGTAATGGCCATGTGACGTATTCAACTGCTGTGTTAGCACCATTGGCTACTTTTTTTCTACAAGAAAACGTTAGGCTTTTTCTGACCTTATTTCAGGTAGAGACTGTCACTCAGACCCTCATTATGAGTTGGGGTATTTCACCACGAATTGGAACTCTGGGTGAAACTCCGAAAATCACAATCCGAAGACTCTGTGGGTCCGGAGTTATTGATTCCGCAAACTCCAGACCAGATAATTCATGGCACAAAGAGTCTGAGGCATTGGATTTTTCTTTGCTGCCACAAAACAGGGCCTTTGGGCATCAATATAGCCTACCTCCCAATACCAGGTTAAACCTTGTGGAGTTCCCTAGGCAGTGCAAATTCCCCCCCCCCCCCCCCGCAATTTATCTCCCAATACCCAATGCACCGGAATTTTTTTACAAACTGACAGCTGCCAGAAAATGAGCTTTTAAGATACAAACTGTAATGTGAATCTGATGTATCCGGTTGATTGTACTTTAAATTGTATTTTGATCCGTTGTCGGGGGCCTCTTGAAAGGAGTGGGGCCCATTGACTCGTGCCCACTTTTCCTATTTGGTAATCCGGAACTGCCATCTCCGTTCGAACCCTGCAGCAGCATGGGGAGGAGGGGTAGCAGACAACGTTCACAAATTCACTTTGCACTCTTCTGGAGATTCCGGTATCCCTGAATCAAATTTTGGCCTAATTGTAAAAAGGCCTTTAGACTTCATTCGCACAACGTACGTAGGAAATTGAGCAGTCACAAAGGTAAAAACGTCGATTGAAAAAAACATGAACTTTTAAAACGTATAAAATGCCAATATATAGACCACACATAATTGTTAACACACAAAAAATTCACACAAAAAACATGTTTTAAATTCCCAAATCCTGCCAACCCCACTTTTCACATATTGTGGGAATGGTCTAATTTACTAACACTACTGCAATCTTCAATTACAAGTCTATGATAATGGTTTTGGAGTCAGTTCGACATTTGTTTGTAAGGTATTCAGGTGTCGAAAATATTTTGGAAACCACCTTTTAAAAAAAAAAATCGGTCTTACTTTACCCATGCAACTGAGAGGACTGCTATTATCATTTTTTGTCAAGCAAATATTTACAGAGTAGTCACTTCTTGCACACTTTTTAGCAGCAGCATTGACTTCCGGTTATCGTACAGCTGCTAAAACGGATTCCCAGCCTCAATGCTTTTTTTTATTCAGCCTAAGGGATCAAAATATTGACAGGGGAATGTGGAAGCTTCCCTTGGATGAAACACCAGAGGAAGCAAATATGATATAAAAGTCCCGGATGCAGTTTTCAGTTTGGCGCTTTAACTGTAATCCTTCAAGAAGACAGATTGGGGCTGTCGAGACTCACTTTAGAACCTCCTGCCGCACACATGCTGCTGGTTTCCCCACCGGAAGGTCTCGGAAGAGAATTGGGTGGAATAGGCCAAAAACACACACACACTATGGAAGCAGTGATACAGGCTCAGAATGTTTGCAGGGCCCACATCATATGGGTAGTATTAGTGTTAGCTGTTAGTTGACTGCGATTGGGAACCGTACTGTCTCTGTTATGTATATACGTAATCTAGCAAGAAGTTTAGGTTTTATTGAACCTATGTTTTATTTTATACCTGCTTGAAATCAAAATAAAAAAGAAGAAGAAGCATAAGTAAACAGGTGAGCTTTATCTTTGCTTGTGTTATTCTAATAAATACGATGGACCCAGAATTCCCTTTTTGGTGTCAAACTCAAATGGGATTTCAATTTTGAAGCAAATCAGAGTTTTTTCTTTCACAATTTGCAGTAGATGACACCTGGAGCACATTGGCCAGCCGCGGCCCATGCATGTAAGAGCGGTGGGCCGGGTGTGGGGGAATTTCGACGGACGATGATGAGGGAAAATTAAATAAATAATTAATTTTGCACGGGCCGCGGTTGAAATTGGCAGAAAAAATACAGCTTGTGTGCCATGGAACGGGGTATACACCATAACATATGGGGTTACTTTGTGTTCCTCGGAACCTGGGTCAAGTACCGTACATCGCGTAATGGATCTGTCAGATCAATTTCCAAACCAACTTGTTTTCATTTTCGGGAAGGGCAACTAATGGATCCTCTACAGGTCAAGTGAAGTACCAACTTTGGTTTACCTTAAGAGAAGATATATTAGTTGCACTTCCCGTTGCTGAAAAAAAGTTGTTTTGCAAATTGATCCGATTGGAATTTGGATTGACATGCTATTAGCATGTTAATTTTATTTTTTCACCAAACTGCATTCATAGATTGACTTTGCCAAGCAAGAATTACCTGTTTCCTCCTCTTCTACTTCCGTTGTTCCATGTAGGTACTTTAAGAGGGAAGCCCACTTCCAAACACAAGTACTGTGCTGCTACGAAACGTTATTATTTTAACACAATAGGCATTCTACTGTCATAGACACGCTCCCTATAGCTCTTCCAGTTTATATCTGTCTTCAGACAGATGTGTTGCTGTTGAAGAAGCAGTCAGAACGCAATATAGGGGTAAACGGTGAGCGGGTGATAACTGCAAGGTGGGGCCATGGTGAGCTGTGAGGTAGTTCCTACCTCCATGATACACTCTGAAGGCTTTTTCATGTCAGTAGTACGTGAAGTCAGGCTCTCCCCTGGTTCCTGCAATGCTTGGACTAGAGAAGATGTCTGATGCATTCTGGCCACTGTTTATCAGCCAGTATAATGGGCTATTTTAAGTCTTGGCCAGAGTGGTGTGGAGATGTCACCATGCTCCGTCTACGGCTAGCCATTGGTTATGGTGCCAACTATTTCTTTTCTTACAGAAAGGGCCAAGTAACCAGCATATGTCCTGTTAGATAAGTATAGTATTTCTAGAGGAAAAGAAACCCGGAAGCACAGCATTCTACAAAAGCAAGAGGGAGATTTGCCCATAGGACTTGGTATTTTAAAGTAAAACAAAGTTAAAGGCCCATTGTGATTTAAACCCTGTGGTTAGCTTGGAATCATGGAAGCCTTGCTCTGCATAGTCAAGTTTATCTTCTCCTGGAGTTGGAAAAGACAAGAATTTCCCAAAAGGGGAGGAGCCTAGCGCGCAACCAAGATAGCCGCGTAGGTGCGAGGCTCCCGAGGACCTCCGTGACCTCCTACACATATCCTGAAAATATCCTGTCCTAGATGAGGGGACTGTTTTGGTGAGCCTGAGCTGAGGTGGCACCCGTTTTCCGCTTCCAAATTGGACCTCGGACGCCGGCGGGAACACCGATCGAGGTTTGCGGCCTTCTCCACGCCGAACCCCGGATTGGATCTGTGGGGCTATCCGGAGACAAAGTGAACAACAGCGGCGGGCAGGGCTCGGCGACTCGCGTACCCCGCACTTTCACTTTCGCTTTTGCACCCTCCTTGCTGTCTTGGCGAGGTTGGGTCGCGGGGCACTGTGAGGTGGTGTGGCCTCGTTGGGGTACCCTGCCGGCCCGCCGGCTGTGATCCACCCCGCGGATCTGTGGTGGCCCCCCCCCCGGAGCCCGTGAACCGGCTTGCCTGCCCTTTACGACGTGATTGGCACGATCGGGGGACTGGAACCATGTCCACAAAGCAAGATGGTGACCGGGCAAAGGTGAAATCGACCCGACGTGGCGCAGCCCATCAGTCTAACAGCATGGACCGCTACACCCTCCAGAAGGGATCTCCGGAGGTGCCGCGTAGGTCCCCTGAGGGCCCGACTGATGCTCCTGCTCTGCCCGCGGATCTGACCCTGCGGGATGTCATGGGTGCTATCGCCGAGATGAAGGCCTCGGTGAGCCAGCGGTTTGATACACTGGCGCAGAAGATAGACTCGGTCCTCGTGGATGTTGGCTTGGTGAGGGCCGATCTATCCAAGACCAATGATCGGGTCGATTCTTTGGCCCACACCACATCGGGCCTCACGACAGATGTGGCGACCCTCCAGAAGGAGGTGCGCCGGCTTGGCCAGGCGAGTGCGCTGATGGATCGCCGCTTGGAGGACTCCGAGGGTCGGGCCCGGAGGAACAATGTCCGCATTATCGGGGTGCCTGAGGGACATGAGGAGGCGGCGGCGGACCTATTCGTGGAGGACTTGATTCTCACCCATCTCCAGCCCCGGGGGCTGAGTAAATTCTTCGCGGTGGAACGGGCCCACAGGGTTCCCGGGGGAAGGTCTAAGACCGGAGCCCCTCCGAGGCCTCTCATTGCCCGGATTTTCAACTTTCGGGACAGAGATGCTATTCTGCAATCCTCCAGGCTACAGGGACCGGTCAGACTCGACAATATGGACATAAATTTTTATCCTGATTTCACCCCAGCGGTCCAAAAGCAGAGACTGAGCTTTCTCGGAGTCAAACGTCGTCTACGGGACCTAAACCTCAAGTATGCGATGCTTTTCCCAGCTAAGTTGCGGGTGGAGGTGAATGGCCGCACGCACTTTTTTGATCGTCCCGAAGCGGCCGGGGACTGGCTGGATACTTTGTCTGGGGATCGGGCTCGGGGGGGTGGGGGGGGAGCGGTTGGGGGAGAGGGCTCGCCGGATCAGGACTGAGGGACTAATATTAGGCCTCGCTCTGGACAAAATTGATGTCACTTTTGACTGTTCGTCTGTTCGACTAAGTTCCCCTCGTGTGGAGGTTGTGTGGGGTCTCTTGGGGGTTCTCCCTCCTCCTCTGGGGGCTTAGTTAGTTTAACCATCTATGGGGCGACAGGCACACTGCACTTTGGGGGGGCTGTTCGGGCTCATGCAGGGGTGCAGGGAGGGGGGAGTATTGTGGGGTGGGGTGGTGTTCGTTTTTACCACAAGGCAAACCCTTTTTTGTATTGGTCTTAAGGTGCTCTCCGGGGGACGAATGATGGCTTCTGTGTGTGATGGGGGTAGGGACTTGACTTTGTTGTCTTGGAACGTTAATGGACTGGGGGATAGGATCAAACGAGGTGTGGTCCTGCAGTATTTGAAACGAATCTCACCCGATGTAGTCTTTCTGCAGGAGACACACCTTATTGGTAATTCTTTTTGTGCCATGAATCGGCGTGGCTACCGTTTGGTGGCCCACTCGGGCTTCACGTCGGGCTCACGGGGTGTGGGCATCATGGTGAAGAACTCGCTCCCGTTGGAAATTGATGAGGTGCTCCATGATGATAGGGGACGCTACACTGTCTTGGTGGGGAGAATGGAGGGCAAAGTAGTTGTCTTTGTATCAGTATACGTCCCACCGGGGCTACAGTCGACCACTTTTGCAGACCTGGGGCGCCTCCTCCTTGGCCTTCCGGGGGGGCTTCTGGTGGTTGGGGGGACTTCAATGCGGTGGTTTCTGGGACTGTGGATCGTCACCCCCCTAGGGACCTCCCCCGGGCACAGGCGTGGCTGTCCGGCCTCTTGGATACACTGGGATTGGTGGACTGCTGGCGCTTAAAACATCCCACGCAGCTGCAGTACACTTTCCACTCCGGGGCCCATGGTAGCCTCTCACGGCTTGATTATGTCCTTGTCCCGGCGGCCTATGTTGGGAGGGTTGGAGAGGTGCGCCATTTGGCGCGGGGTATCTCAGACCACTCCCCGCTCCTGTTACACTTTGATGTCTGCCCGAGGGGTGAGGGCAGGGTAGTTCCAATCAATGCCTGGTACCTGCGCGACCCCACCATTCGCTCTGACTTGATTAAATCCTTACAGCGATACTTTGATGAGAATGTGGGGTCCGTCCCTTCGGCTATCTCCCTGTGGGAGGCCTTCAAGACAGTTCTCAGAGGGGAGGCCCTATCCCTTATTTCCCATGCCCGGAGGCGCGAGCGGGAGGAGGTGACCCGGGTGGAGGCCGAAATTGCCGAATTGGAGGGTGATCTAGAGGGTGAGGTGACAGATGCTGCGCTACATGTCCTACAGCTTAAGCAGGCGGCCTACAGGGCCCTCGTCACGGAGGCGGCCAGGGGCCTCAGTAGGGAGCAACAGGGGCGACTGTATGATGTGGGTGATAAGGCTGGTAAACTGCTCGCGTGGTTGGATAAAAAGGAGAGAGCGAATCGTGTGGTCCCGCTGATTGAGAGGATGGATGGTGTGAGTGTAACCGAGCCAGAAGAAATTGTCGCCTGTTTCGCGGATTATTTCCGTGAAGTGTATTCCCCGGTTTCTCCCTGCTCGGAGGAGGATTCCCATGCCCTGCTTAGGGATATCGCGCTGCCTTCCCTTTCGGAGGAGGACAGGGTGTCGTTGGATGCCGCTCCCACCTCCGACGAAATTGCCCTCGCCATACGCTCGGTCGCCTCTGGCAAGGCCATGGGCCCGAATGGCATCCCTATCGAGTTGTATAAGTTGCGACCGGATGCATTGGCACCCCACCTTCGCGCGATGTTCCTGGCGTCCCACTCGCTGGGCTCCCTCCCGCTGGACCAGCGTCTGGCTACAATCGTGGTGATCCACAAGGAAGGGAGACCTCGGGACCGGGTTACATCCTATCGGCCTATCTCGCTCTTAAATGCGGAGCCCAAAATTCTTGCCAAGGTGCTGGCCAATCGGCTGGTCGGCGTGGTGGGCGATCTGCTCCATCAAGACCAGTCCGGCTTTATTCCCCATCGCAACACGGCCCTTAATCTGCGGCGCTTGCACGGGGTGCTCGCACGTGTTCCATCCGTGCGGGAGCCAGCCATACTGGCGTCCTTAGACGCCACCATGGCGTTTGACACGCTTGAGTGGCCATACATTTGGGCGATGCTGGCGAAGTTTGGATTTGGCCCGGGTTTCATCAGTTGGGTCAAATTGTTATATTCGGGCCCATTGGCGCAGGTGGTGGTAAATGGAAGAGTATCGGCCCCATTCGAGCTGGGCCGGGGCACGCGGCAGGGCTGCCCCTTGTCGCCGCTCCTGTTTGCGCTGGCCTTGGAGCCCCTGGCGGAGTGGCTGCGGTGGCATCCTTCCATCTGTGGTCTCCGTTGGACCCCCGAGCACGAGGACCGCGTGTCCCTATACGCTGACGACATCCTTTTGTACCTAGCCTCCCCACGTAAATCACTAATAGTCCTGGCTGATGTTTTACGTTCATTCGGCCGCAACTCAGGCCTTGTCATCAACTGGGCTAAATCATGTGTGTATGTGCTCTCCGGGGAGGCTCCCGTCCTCCCGCGGGGTTGTCCGATCCAGATTGCCGCTCAGGGGTTTAGGTACCTGGGTGTCTACATTACTCTGGACCCGGAGGCCCGCTACGAGCGGAACTTGCTTCCCCCCCTCCAGCGCTTGAAGGAGGACGTCGCGCGCTGGCGGCGCCTGCCGCTTTCGCCGCTCGGCCGGGCGGCGCTGTTTAAGATGATGTCGTTGCCACGCTTCCTGTACGCTCTCCAGAACACTATGGACTTAGTCCCGGCGCGCTACTTCCGTGAGGTGGAGAGTCTACAGCGCTGCCTGTTCTGGGACGGGAGGCCGCGTATTGCCCTGGCGAAGTTGACGCTCCCATGGTACGACGGGGGGATTGCCCTCCCGGATATTAAACGGTATTACTGGGCCTCCCAGTTAGCTGCAATTAACCATGGCCTCTACGGGCCCGCCTTGAACCCGGCATTTGAAATGGACAAGATGCTACTGCCCGGTGGCGACTACAATCGAGCGCTCTACTCTGGCGCGCCCGACGCTCGCCTGACGGGACCTACGCGTGTCATGGTGCGAGTATGGCACGCGGCTAATGCAGCTATGGGGTGGAAGGACCGTTTGACCCGGGCGTCACCGCTGTACGCGTCTGAGAGGTTGGGCTCCCTGTGGACCTCAAAGGGCTTCGAGAAGTGGGACACGATAGGCATCAGTAAAGTTGGGGATCTCTGGACGAGGGGGGGATTTAAAACATTCGAGATGCTGCAGACGGAGTTTCAGCTGCAGGACAGTGAATACTTTCGGTACTTGCAGGTCCGTCATGCACTGGGCTCCGTCTTCCCAGACGTTGCCTCCATCCCGGAGTCTTCCCCCCTGGAGGACAGAGTGCTAGATGGCCATGTCCCAGACAGCACGATCTCACTTATTTACAAAAAACTGATCAATGACTGCTCGGGCTTGCTAACTGGCCTCCGAGAGGCTTGGGTTGCCGATGGGCTGGTGTTGGACGACGAGGACTGGACCTCCGCGGTGGCCTCTCCGAAGGAGGTGGCCATACCGGCTCGCCTTCGCTTCGTCCAGCTTAAGATACTCCACCGGGTCTACATGACGGGGCCAAGGCTTCTGCGTATGGGCTATGCTGAGGATGGGTTGTGTAAGCGTGGGTGTGGTGCTTTGGCGACCTTTCTGCATATTTTGTGGGAATGTCCGAAGGTGGAGCGATTTTGGCGTGGTGTGCACGAGGTCCTGCGAGTGGTTACGCGTGTCGCGCTGCTGCCTGAAGCGAGGAGGTGCCTGTTGAATGTGTGGGAACCAACTGACTACTCGGCTCCGCAGATGTGGTGGGTGACTCTGGGATATATGGTAGCTAAGCGTGATATTGCTCAATTGTGGGGATCCCAGAAGCCCCCGGCGGTGTCGGCCTGGAAAGAACACATGGACTGGTGCATGTTTCGAGAAAAGGTGGTGTATGTGGCGAGGGGTAAGCCTGGGACATGGGTGAAAGTATGGGGCCCTTGGAACGCCTATCGCGGGGGTATCTGCGCGCCACCACTGCTGCCTGCTGCCTCACCAGCCCCGTCCCCTTAGCTGACTCCTTCCCCCAGCCCCGGGCACAGGGTTCCCCCAGTCCTTGCTCTGTTCCCCTTCCCCTCTTTAGACTCCTGTGGATACTTGGGGTCCCCCATTCGGGGAGCACGTGCTGCTACTATCGATTGCGGGTTGCCTTGTGGGTGTGGTTTTTTCTTGTTGTTTGTATAAAATGAAACCGTATTGTGGGGTCTGACTGATATGGCCCACGGCATTGATACCTCCTGATTATGCTCCTCTGCAACACCAAGTGTTTTATGAACGTATGTCATATGCTCCTGTCATTCCTAGCGGCCGGCCGGAAGGTTGTAGGCCCATACCTGTATATTCTTGAGATTTGTAATAAACGGTTTAAAAAAAAAAAAAAAAAAAAAGAATTTCCCAAAAAGGATTTCCGAAAGAGCGATGAGGGAGACGTTTCATTCAGTACAGTCGTACCCGCAGTGTCAAAAGCTGCCAGAATCCATGCAGAAGGAAACGAAGACAGAGACCTATAGAAAGTTTAAGGCTCAGAGAAAAAACAACAGGGAGCCTGGAACCTCTTAATCCCTTTCCCTGTGTTTGACCTTCCATCGCAGTACCTCCTGAACATTCCATGAATATGACATCGAGTGGGCAGGTCTTGCTTAGCCAGACCCTAGGGACTGTTTGTTTTATGGGGCAGTGACAGGAAAGAAAATGTATCATGTCAGGATGCACTTGCCAGCTGCTGAAGGGGGCTTTTCCTCCAGCAGGGCATAATGTTCAAGTCTCAAAGAGACTCAACCCGCTTTGTCAATGCATAATGTATTCAGTGACCTTTGACCTGCATGATGGAGTGATTTGGAGAAGACAACTGTACTCAGGTTCTTCGCCAAAATGTACATCCACATAGGGAATTAGATGACCCAAGGCATTCTAATTTGGTAATTTGGTAAGATGCACATCAATGTCCACGACCTTTTCTAGATGTCTATGCTGAAACAGTCGCTTGGTGCTCCTTCACAATCAAACATAGTTTTGCATTTTCTTTTTTGTCATGGGTTGTCCCTCCAGTCTTTTAAATACCTATTCTTCCCTTGGGTCATTCAAGTTCGCAATTTTCATGTCGTGGATAATTGACTATGTGAAAAATGCTTTTTGTAACTTTATTTTTAAATGTTTTAAAAGGTTTTTAGTGTGTAGGATAATATTTGTTGACATATTTTGTAAGTCAACAAGCAATGTTTTGGTTTATACCGCCATTTTGAATGTACTTAAGTCAAACCTCAGGTTGCAAGTGTGCTGATGCAGAAAGAGAAGGGGGCAGTGGGATATCATCTTGCCACAAGAGAAGGACGAGTTGGAATTCCCGAATGATCTTTCCTTCCTTCTTGCTTTCACAAAAGATGAAAAACCGAGCTGAGAGTTTGTCCTCCAGCACAGGCACGCTAGGATTATTTTCTATGGAGCATGACGGAGTTTCCCTGTTGAGAGCCATAGAGATTTCCAGAAACCTGCAGATTACTGCGCTTAACTCACCAATGTTTTTTTCTGGTAGATCCCTCCCGATTGTTAACAATATAGAAACAGAGTGTGTCATAGATAGTAAAATCATTGATTAAGTTATGATCAGGGTTGATCCTTCATAAAGCAAGGAAAAGCTTGGGTGCCACCTATTGAAAGTCCAACAAAAGATCCAAAATTCATTTTTTAGTATATTGGAAGTATACTAGCAGCACAATGCCATTTTACCTCACACAATGGAAATTCTTCCACTGTTTCTGGTACATTCTAAATATGTTTGCAACCAATGTCCTCTCTTGATAAATTAACTTACATTCTGCATTCTATGTACTTTTTTCCTGAAGTGTAGTGGAAACAGGGACATTTTCAATGTGTTTAAAGTTATGTGGTTTAAAAGATTCAAGGGCCAAGTTTTTTATTTAAAGTGCGTAAACAATGGCTTAAGCAGCTGACTGTTTAAGTGCTTTTGAAAGGACTGTACGACTATCATGACCTTCTAAATATATCTTAAATTAGCCCTTTTTACTTGATTCTGATTTCTTCTGCAGTACATTTTCACCCAAGTAATACAGAGCATGTTGTGAGACTTTTAGCATCCAGGTCTGTGCTAACTTTCCAAGGGGTAACCCCATTACCAAAATCAGGGTACCTACAAAAAAGCTCTTTAGCCACTCAGGTTTATGAACATAACTACCTTCCCATGTCAAGTGCAGACTGGAGGTTGGAATATTGAAGAGACTGGAGCTCATCACTTACTAAAGGTATGGCCACTGTTCTTCTCCAATCCTAAGGTCCCTCCCCCCAGGAGTTAAAAAGCTTATTTTGTTAATACACATTTGTGATTCACACACATGGATCCCAGGTACGCCGCACTAAAGAGCCTATCAGGATCCATAAGTGGAAATTGTCACTGGTGACTCCAGGTAATTATTCTCCTTCTGGAACAGCTGTGAACAGAAATATGAGGAAATTGGCAAATGGCCGTAGACAGTGGGCATGGCTAATCCTTATGGCAGTCTCTCTATTGAAGCCGAATAATGGCCAGCCAATGAAGACCAACTAAGCACATTTTCAACAAGCATGCATAATTTTTCTCCACATGGATGGCTGATGGGTCTTACAAGATTTGTGTCTAAATGACGAACAGAACACCCTACCCTGATGCTATCACGAGCCTCTTGGCAATGGCCACATTTTCTGCTTCGGCTTCCTCCCTCCCCAAAATAGTCCTAGCTCTGGACTCAAAGATGAAGAGTTATCAACCACCAAACATCATCGCCCCACTCTTGTACTTTATCCATGAACTGGAGCACAAGCTGGGCCATTGGACTTTCATGTAAATAATGTCCAAGAGGTTGATATTAACTAACTTGATATTGGTATAGTTCGCTGATTGATAGCACATCTATTCATTTCAACATTAAGAAGAAAAAAGGAAAATTAAGTGAGGATCATAGAATATCCTCACTATTTAACTTACTAAACAACACAGGAAAGCTGTTTTCTTTTAAAGATAAAACAGCCTCATGCCACAATGGGCTTGTGTTCATGCTATGAATTGACTACCTAGCTGTTTTTAACCATAAGGCCTGAGTTAATAGAAATATAGGGGCTTATTTATGAGCCCTTGTGTCCCTTTTGCGCCACCGGTGCGTCACTTTTTGTGATGCACCAGCGGCGCAAAAAATGCACCATGTTGCATCATATTTACAAAGTGATGCATCTAGGTAGATGCGTCACTTTGTAAACCCCTGCGCCACATTATACCTGCGCGATGTATAATGTATGCAGGGTAGGCGTTCCGACGTAAGTAAGCCTCGTAGAAGTGGCGCTTTGAAATCTATGAGAATTCACTGCGCCACTTCTAGGACTCAAATGCGTCAATATCTAATGCCTGCTTCACAGCAGGCGTAAAACTGACGCAGGCACATTTGAAATGGGACTTGCCCATGTGAAATGACCCATTGCTGGAGTTGCGTCTCTTTTGTGACACACTCCAGCAATGCGTCGTTTTTGCGCCTACAGACACGTCAGAAATACTGATGTATCTGTAACTCCTTGCGACATACTCTAAATATGACGCATCATTGGTGTCGCAAGCAGGGCGCAATGAAAAGTCACGCATCGCTGTATTCACACAGCGATGCGTCACTTTTCATAAATGAGGCCCATAGACTTTAAATCACACATGGTGGCATGCTTCAACATAGGGCCCACTCCTCATCTTAGGAGAATGCTTGCGTCCATTGTGGGATTTAAAGCGAGCACTTGAGGATTTCATCTAGTTGAATCTAATCTCCTAGTTGGTCATAGTGTTTTCCTTAAATTATAGCTCTGAGTTTGTCAAAATCTGTCTCTTTAAGGTGAGTGTTTAAATATAAAAATACATTACTCTTTATGCTTCCATTTTCTAGAACGTGTATGTATCAGCGGAAAGGCTGGTCGCTTTTCCAGTTTGATTTTACCATGTACATTTTTACCACTTGTTTTGAAATTTTCTGAGCACGTTACTCCTGATCGAATGCCTGTAGGAATGTCAGAATAATGTCCATGATAGCCAGCCTAGTATCCATTCTTGATGTGCTTGTACTGTTAAAAGGGATTTCAATGGATATTAGTCCCTCAGTATTGCCCTGTGCTTTGAATTAACCTCTGAGTCACAGGGACTTCCCTGTGGCAGCTGCTATGGAACTGAGGCAGAGGGGTGGGGGGGATAACAAAAATAAAAAATATCACTAACCTGATTACAGCTGCAGCTCCCCTTCCGTCCTCTTCTTTCCCTGTCTCCCAGCAGCACACGGCTCCCCTAAGCCAATCATGATGCTGTTGTCACCAGCATGACAGCAGCGTTGTGATCGGTCTGAGCGACCTGTTTGGCTACTCAGACAGTGCCCGGGAGTTTTGGAACTGTTCTCCACCTGCCTGTGAAACACAGCCAGGTGGAGAAATGCTAAGTGTGCATGACTGTTTGGCCTCCCCAAGATGGACGGCCAGCCGACAGGCCAAACTGTCATATGCACTTATGGTGCACCAACCACACCTCCTCCCTGTGCCTCCAGACCCACCCCACCCTAACCTGGCCCCATAGCCTATACTAATAACAAAATGATAAGAACATTGTAATAATCATTTTATTTTTCCTTTTCACACTGCTCTGAGAGCAGTGTAGCGACGCTCCTCCGCCTCAGTGAAGGAGTCACCATTGGGTACTCCCCCAAATGGTTAAGATAAGCAATTTTTCTTGTTAAATGACCAAATAGCCAGTTCACTCCTCAAACTCCTTTCAGTGTTATTCTCAGATTTCATTGTTGCATTGCATACATGTAGACATTCTTCTTCAGCATTTTCAGGAGAAAATAACACTAGAAGCAGGGATCAGCAAATGACCTTCTGCTACACACCAGGGGGCTTCTCTCACCCAATACCTATCTCAGCATATTTACAAGCGAGAAAGACCTATAGTTAAATTGCATATCAGAGTTGTTGTATTGGAGCTGCGGAGTCACAGTCACTTATAGTGGAATGGGAAGCTGAAAGAGAAGCCATTCTGCTCAGGTCAGAGTTCTGAGTTCATGGAGACGTGAATCTGAGGAGCATCTTCTGCTGCTATTGTAGTGTTTGGGCTTCCTTGGAGAAGCCATTCCTCAGCAAATGTTAGCTGCTGCTTGATACAAGCAGTAGTTTAAGCCATCCGGACTCTACATCAACAGAGGGTGAGTTAGGGAAAATACAAGAGTCCACTGCTCTTCAACCCAGGCCCTGTCCTTCCCCTACCTCCAGCCACAGTGTGTTTTTAACCTATACCTCTGCACTGTGCTTTCTTCTCTCATAGTAAAGTGAAATCTCTGCCCAGAAAACATTAGAAACAGTATTGGATTTATGTTGAAGCTCAGATCTTTCTAGGATAAATCACAGTGTGCAATGGGGTGCAAGCAGTTGGTGTCAGTGTGCTGCCGAGAGAACAGTGAAAGCTCACTTGCGGGACACTGCCAGTCAGATGACGTCTTTCACCTTGTTTATTCAAATTTGCTTGCCTGGAATGGCACAATGTCTAAAGTTGTTGAATAGAAACTACTGTTCTCCCAACTCATTTATGGAAATTAAAGTCAATCAGGAACCTCCAGTATTTGCTCGTAAGCATTGCAGAATGAATCACAATTGTCAGTGCCCCAAGCAATTGCCTAAATTGATGTTTTGCCACGTTTTGAGCTCTGGTTATTTGGATCTCACTGTTATTATTAAGTGTGGCGATCCCAGCCAGAACACAGAGTTCTTTGAAGACAGTGATTTGAGATGTGATTACTGAGTTCCATTTCATGGAACAGAATGTGACTCACTTGAAACATACATTAGATGTGCCTTGTCAGTATAGACATGCCCCCATTCTCTACTTTCGGCTAACCTTAACAGTAACTCATCAGGTCAATTTATTTGTGTCCTCCCTGAATGGGAGACACATACACTGATGACTGAGAAAGTCAACAACACTGAGGACCTCAATCAATCAATCAATCAATCAATCAATCAAATAAAGCATTATTATGTTGTATACAAATGCCATAAAAGCCCAAATACCAGTCACATTGGTTAATATTGCATTGTAACAAAGTTGCGAATGCTGAAATCAGGTGTATCAAATACAAAATGGTAAAAAATCAATGAGCTACTGTACTTAATCGCACATTTCAAGAAAGTCGCTGTTCCATGACAAAAATTTAAATCAGACAGCATCTGTAAATGCATTATGACCTGATAAAACCATGAACTTTAAGCAACACCATTAAAAATGTTAAAGAAAATGATTTATAAAAATATACAGAAAAGATAAAGTGCAAAAGTGATTGGGGTGCGGCCTCCTCATATGGGCAACAACAGATGAAATCAGAGCTGTATTGCCCATTGGGAAAAGAAAGCAAATCAAGCCTAAAATGAAGCAACAAAGGAAACTTCTCTCCCAGAGGTGATTAAAAGCTGGTTGATGATTATAACTCCAGGCCAAATGAGCTGTGCAACAAACTGAAGGTTTAGGCTCAGAAGCCGCACGTGAGCTAACGCAATATTAAAGGAAATGCGGACTAACCCTGTTTTAATCTAATTTAACCATGTTCTCAACATTGGAAAACAAAGACAATCTCCTGCGGTTGCCGAAAGAAGATGTAATAAATTTGAGCCAAGGAATCATAAGTGGATATGTGTAGCGAGGACAATCACTAATAAAGGACTTGGGTGCATATCATCAAGGGCCGGCGTTAAAATTATCACCGCTTTTGCGTCCGTTTTCTGTCGAAAAGCGCTGATAATTTTAACGCCCTGTCAGCATGGACACGCTAACGCATGAATCTATTACTTAGCACCCATTATCTTATCTTATCGCCTCGCATCGCTAATGAGATGCGAGGTAGGCGTTCCCGTGTGAAATACAGCAAAAATAATCGCTAACAAAGGTTCTCCCTATCATCAAGGGAATCGCTAACTGGCCTAGAAACAATAAATCTAGCGCTAACCGGCTATATCGCCAGTTTCTTACTGCTAATTTTCCGACTTAGCCATGTTTATCATGGGAGGTTGATTGTTATACTAAATCCACATCTCCCTATCAGCAATGTTTTTTCTAACGCTGTTTTTTATCGTAGGTAATCCTGGGCCGGGTTCAGGGTTGTTTTTTTGGCTGTGGCCTTGGTTTTAGAGCTCAGGGTAGGAGGTTGGGGTCGTTATTAGGGTTGGGGCGGGTGGATTAGAATGCAGTAGGGTCCGGATTTTAGGACTCAGGGCAGGGAGGGCTGGGATGGGATCTTTACTAAGCATATACCTTTACTAAACATACCTTTACAACGAAATTTGTTGAAAAGGCATGCGTGTTAAAGTCACCGTCGTTGTAAAGACTGCCTGGTTAAGGCATGCATGGTTTAGGCATGCATGGTTGTGTCATACAACCGCCCCAAAGTCCATGATTGGATGCATGGGAACATCCGAAGCTCCACCCACGGAATGCCTCCCTAGGGCAGTGTAACCAAATGCAGTGATTTGCGCTACGTTGTGTGACTCTAGATTTGTCAAGCCACGCAAGGTGGCCTTGTTTGGCTTGATAAATCTAACTTAAGAGTTGCATCGCTCTTGCACCACGTTGCATGGAGCAAGTATGATGCAAATCTATAATAAATATACCTCTTCAGTTTGTAAATCACTAACATCCGAGCAAGAGGTTTCCATCCCAGTTTAGATGCGGAATTAAAAACAGCCCCTCCTGATTGAGCTAATTTCAAACAGAAATTATGGCATGGAGATCAGGGTCTAGAGGAATCAAGTGTAACTCCCAATGAGAGAAGTGGTAAGCTCTCTCAACGTTTTTGTTTTTGACACGTAGTGTTCTGGTCTAGTTGCGTTTGGCCCACAGATCATCACATGGCTTTAAGAAAGATTAGTATCCAGATCTAGGTTATCATTTGGGTGGCAAAATAGCTACAGGTTTTTTAGTCTGTTGGCAGTACGCAAAAGTAAAATGGTGTCCTCATGACCAATGTGAGTCCCTTATAATGATCTACAAAGTGAATACAATTGGGGCAAATCACAACCCTGCTGAATGCCCTTATTTAATAGAAAGGTTTGCGAGCGTTCACCACAATCTCCAAATATAACAATAGTTGATAAGTAGGTGTGCAGACAGTGGAGAAAGTTAATATGTGATATGTTGAGACCCATACAGAATACAATTTGTCATAACTTTGATTTATTAATATTATCAAACACCCTGCTCAAAACCATAAAAGTCATATGGCTATGAAGCCCAGTGTTTTTTGTTTAAATCTCTTTTATTGAATTTTTTATACACAAGAAAATTCAACACAGCAGATACCAGACACTAAGCATTATAAGACAGTACATAGCGAGCAGGTTGCATCTTGTGTGTCGACGGTGCAGAAGAGGCAGGTTACAAAGATAAGCATACAGGTCCAGATAGCGAGATGTATTACAAGAGACCAGGCGTATAGATCAATACAGTAAGTGGACTCAAAGTGGTTAGTGGGCGCCATAATAGTGGTGAGGGTCAGGCAGTATGTGTCATATAGATGCCT
The DNA here is from genome assembly GCF_964204655.1 of Triturus cristatus. Taxonomy (NCBI): domain Eukaryota; kingdom Metazoa; phylum Chordata; class Amphibia; order Caudata; family Salamandridae; genus Triturus; species Triturus cristatus. The sequence continues at coordinate 724,741,011 of NC_140591.1, forward strand.
GCGGCTGGACTAGCCAGGTTGTATGAAGCCCATTTTAACACAGTGTAAGTACTGATGATCAAATGCAGATTGGGGCTCTGTCCGCACCATGGTCCACAGCCCCTCCTGAAAGCTGCATTGAGCAACGGCAAGAATATTGTAATCAATGAACCAAACAATTTTCTTTTTTCAAAATTACCCTCCCAACTACTTCAAAAATCAATTACCGTGATAGGCCAATAGTCTTTTGAATCTCAATGATTGCCCTTCTTGAATATAGGGACAATATTTGAATTGGTCCAAAAACACGGTGATTTCGATTGACTGGCAAAATTCTAGATGTTTGTCAAAGGAGGGGCCCACAGCTCCATGTTATGATTAAATAGGTCCATGGGAACGACATCTGGTCCAGGGGCTTTATCAGATGGACTTTTTGAAATGGTAGCTACCATATCCTCTTGATCAAAGCTAAAGCTAGTGCTCATATTTGACGTCAAACAAGAGAATGGGGAACTGCAGCCGCCAACATTATCATAAATAAGCTTAAAGTGAGTTATCCACTGTTTGTTTGAGATGTGCGTCACTACGAAAGTTCCAAAACACCCACCAAAGAAAGAAGAGTTAATCACTTTCCAAAAAAGTGAAATATCTTTCAATTTATTAGCCAGTTCTAGCTGTGTCCAAGCATCCGATGTAATTATACCCCTTCTATTCTTTCAGAACAATTTGTAAACTGCTCTGCCAGAAGCAATCACAAGTTTACTTTTAGGACTTCCAGGTAGAGCAGCCCGAAGACACCTATTGGCTGCAGGACAATCGTAATCAAACCATTTAAGGGTGGGCTGCTGAGTAAAACTGACCAATCTAGTTAGCAACTTTGAGATATTTTTGACTTAAAAGAACCAACATTATAATCAGGACTTAAATTAGACGAAAGAGAAACTTCAAAAAGGTTATAAGTAGACTCCAACAAAATTGTTGGAAAGTCAATGAGACCTAGCAGATACCAGATGATTCGCAACCCACAAGCAGTAATGGTTTCACAGCGGATCATCCCAAAGATAGGATAATGAACCATGTGGCCAGTCAAACAAATGGCAACGAGATGGGGACTGTGGTCTCAAGAACAGCTTACATGAACACAATATTCAGTAACAAAGTTATTCAGACCGCTAAGATACAAAATGTAATCTATACTAGAACAGCAGCCACTACCTGTAAAGGCTAGAATACTCATATTATCTGAACTAAAGAACTTATTACATTAACAAGATCACGGTAAATTCTAAGACCACACAACAACGCTCCACGTAAATTAGCAGGCGATGAAAAAGAATCCTTATTATCATGCAGAGAGAAATGATTAGAAAGATTTGAATTAGAGCCAATCTTACCATTAAAATAACCACCGAGATCACATACATGGCTTGTGATGTGCAGTAAATAAGAGACAGGGGTAAGTTAGCCATCATTTTAAAATGTGTTTAAAAGTTATTCAAATTGTGTGGAGAAAAACAATCATTGTAAAACTTTAAAAAAATAAAACTGAAAGCAATCTTTGCAAGAAAAAATAATTTGCTGAATGCCTAAATGGCAGGTTCTAAGAGCTCTGGCAGAGCATTTATGAGACATTTGACAGGGGGCAAACAACGGTCCAAGCTCAACTTGACTAATCTAGTTCTGTTCCACCTAACAAGACGCACCATCCCACCTGATCTGACAGAAGAATCAGGAAAAGGGAGAATGCCATGTGTGACTGGTATCTGGTTTATCTGGAATGAGCGGCTCTTTAAAAAAACTCTAGGGATTTCTGGAGAGTCATTAATGCCCCATTTCTCAAATCTTCTGAAGATCTGAGTACCGCGTGCCATGTGGATGAAGATTCCTGGATCGTACATTTCTCCTCTATTTTTAACTCTCATACAGAGGGGTTGGCTAGTCAGTTGCCATCAAATAATCGCCCTACAAATCTGCCCTTGTGTTTTAACCTATAGGAAATTAGACTGGCCCTCTCACAGTCCTCTACCAACTGAACCCCTTGCCCGGATGGCACTCCAGTAGATTTGTTTTGGAGCACCCCGACCTGTGGGGGCAGGTGCTCACTAACGTTTTTAATGTAATTGCCACAGTGGTCCCACCCGAATCGTGGAAGATGTCTATTATAGTGCCAATTCATTAAAAGGAGACAAAGCCATGCCTAAAATCTATCGACCAATTTCCCTGCTAGATAGTACCGCCAAACTGATAGGTCGCGTTTTACTCAACATACCTGAGGAATGGGCCACTGACAATAACATTCTAATCCCGGTACAATATGGGTTGAAAAAGGGGAGTGGTACCCAAGATCAAAGCCTCAACCTGACCCTATTAATGGCAGATAGGATAGGATAGGATATGGTTTTATATTGTGCGCGAATGCCGAAGCGTCTTGGCGCTGGTAAGCACAGAGGGAGACATGATCCTCAAATACGATCCTCTTGGAAGAGCCGTGTTTTCTAAAAGCTTGATGATTTTCTGTTAGTTTTAAGGAACAGGGAAGCTTGTTCCAAAGTCTAGCAGCACGGAACGAGAAAGCTCTACCGCCCCATCTGACTTTCCTGATCCGATTGATCTTGATAAGACTCCGGGTGCTGGACCTTAGCCCACGGCCAGAAGTATAGGGGATAAATAATTTCTGAACATCCTTGGCTCCCCCTCCGAAAACAGCCTTATGTACTAGGCATATGGCCTTGAAGTCTATACGCTGTTGGACCGGGAGCCAATGTAATGTTTTAATTCCCCCTGAGATAGATTGATCTCTTGGGACGTCCAATAGTAGCCTCGCCGCAGCATTCTGAAGAGTCTGCAACCTCTTTATCTGTGTCTTATTTATTCCTAACAATAAGGCATTGCAATAGTCCAGTCTGGACAGCACAAGGGCAACTACAACGGTCTTACGCAGCTCTGGTTTGATAAAAGGGAAAATCTTACGCAGAGTCCTTATTAAAAAGGAACAAGATGACGCGAGGCTGTTGACATGAGCTGAAAAATTTAGCTGGTTGTCGAACAGCACGCCCAGGTTTCTTACTTTGGGCACGGGGCAGGGACACTCCCCGGCCCCCACCTGCCACCATGATCCGTTCCACAGGGGACTCCCCTGGCCAAACTCAATAATCTCAGTCTTCTCGGTGTCGATCTTCAAGAAGCTCTCCTGCATGCAACTCATAATTTCAGACAGGCAGCTATGAAATTTAAAAGCCATGTCATTAGATTGTTTAACCACGGAAATTATGAGCTGGAAATCATCAGCATAAGAGACTATCGTGAAGCTGTGCTTCCTGATGAGTTTGGCCAGAGGAGTCACATAAATATTGACCAGCGTGGGTGACAACGCTGAACCCTGTGGAACACCACATGGCAAATGGAAGCTGTCCGACTGTAACCCGTCCCACAGCAGACTTTGCTCCCTACCTTCCAGAAAAGAAGAGAGAAGGGACAGCGCAGACCCCTGAATGCCAATTTCCTGAATCCTTTGGATCAGCACCGCATGGTTTACGGTATCGAAGGCAGCCGACAGGTCCAACATCACAATAATTGCCTTGCCTCCCTTATCCACTATACTGCGAATTTCCTCTGCTGCCACAAGAAGTGCTGACTCCGTAGAATGTTGTGCACGGAAGCCGTGCTGAGTTGAGTCAAGCAAATTGTGGGAGCTTAGGTATTCTGTCAGTGATCTGTTTAACTCCCTCTCCAAAATTTTGGCTTCAATAGGCAGTGAGGCAATTGGGCGGTAATTCTTTAGTATATGGGGGTCCAGTGCGTTTTTTTTTTTAACAGTGGTCTGATTGTTGCAATCTTCCAACTTGAAGGATAGCTACCACACTCAATTACTTGATTGATTAGAGAGGATAGTTATCCAGCAATCAAATCTGCAGCAAGATGCATAATTGAAGGGGGGCAGGGATCCTTGGGTGACCCTGATTTAGTTAGAGTAACCAATCTACAAGTTTCCTCTCTTGTGATGGGGGAGAAATTCCTAAGGCCAGGATGGCTCTTAGTACTAGTTATCAACAGCTGCCCACGACTCTCCGAGCTTGGGTGCGGATTCATAAAATCTTTATAAATTACCTGCACCTTATCCTGAAAGAACGCGGCAAGCTTTTGACATGTTTGTCTGGCCGATAAGTGTTATCCTGAGGTGGCTTAGAAAGAGCGGTTATTGTCTTAAAAAGCTCCTTGGCCGAATTCCCTGCATTCCTGATCTTAATCGCGTAAAATGCACCTTTAGCTACAATTATTGCATCTCTGTATGCTAGTAGGGCACGACTGCACCTGACTTTACCATCAATACTGTAGTCCACTCTCCAAAGGCGCTCAGCCCTCCTACATGTGCTCTTCAGGACCTTAAGTTCCCTACTATACCAGGGAGCAGATGGTTTGGTTCTCCTCGTGCCAAGCAACTTCTCAGGTGCTACTTCCTCGACAGCGGCCGCCAGCCATTTGTTGAAGAGCAGTGCAGCCTCAGAGTTATCCCTGCTACGAGTAGGGCGTGAGCGGGCCAGCGCAACAATTAAATTATCCGCATTCACCTGTGACCATGGTCTAATTTTTATCTTCGCCGGTTTAGGGCAGGAGGGGAATACTAGTAGTCCTGCCCTAATATTAAAATGAACTGCACTGTGGTCAGACCAAGGAAGAGCCGTGATGTTGACAACCTCCAGGTCCATATTATTAATTAAGATGCCATCTAGAGTGTGGCCCATTTTATGAGTAGGACCCTTGACTACTTGGTTGAAGCCTACTGCTGCCAAATTGTCAACCAACAAGGCTACCTCCGGTTGGTTAGTAAGTTCCAGGTGGTAGTTGAAATCACCCAAAAGAATAAAAGGATGGGGATCCATCCGAGATTCAAGATGATTCATGAGCCTTGAAGGGAAAACGGACTTAGGCCCTGGTGGTCGACAGACTAATAGGCCTTGAAACTTGAAAGAGTTTCCTAAATAGATAGTAAAGTAAAGTGCTTCCGCGGCGGAGATCTAGGTGTGTTTCCACTCGTAGTTTTAAATGTGCTAAATGAACAACCGCTATCCCACCGCCCCTCTTACCTATTCTGTCTTGTGAGGTGACCACATAGCCAATTGGTAAGGCAGTGTTCCAATCTGGACCAGATGTACTGTCCGTCCAGGTCTCAGTTAAAAAAATTATATCTGGGGAGCAATTCTCAATCAGGTCCCCAATTTGATACCTATTTTTATGTAGGGGTCGAACATTTAAAAGGATACAGCTTAGAGTTTGGGGCTGATCGGTTCTGGACTCTGTGTGCGGGTTATATCTACCGCTGTTCTCTACAGCGGCTATGCACGTCGTATCCAGTGGATTATCTGGACCCACCTCCTCTCGATCCCACCTAATCTGATATGAACATTTAGTACAGGCCCAATTAAATAAATCCCGATCGTGGGGCCTGCATAAGGCTTTATCTAGAGCCATCAGCTCTCCTCTACGGTAGTGATATACTTGTGGAGAGGCAGGGGTCCTGGCGCTGGGCACGCTCCGGACGCGGACGGGCGCAGACGGGCTTGCTATTGGCGCACCTTCGGCGCGCCCGCTGCGCGCGCCCGCTGCTCGGACATCCTAGCGCGCCTTTTGTGTGCATCTGGCAACGCCCACCAGCTGACACGTCAACCCAGGTGCAATGCGGACCCGCCTAACTTCCGGGTCCGCTTGGGTCAAGCGTTGGAGAGCAGAGAACAACGAAACAGGACTAAAACGGGTAAATAATCTCCCCCGAGCTAGCAACCGGTTAGAATAGTAATGCAGTTTTTACTTTTAAATTTCTATTTGTGCAAATAACGCAATGTGCAAGATTCAAGCAGCGTTTTCAACAGTGCAGGAAAGGCAGGCTATGAGGAGAAACCAGTTAAAATAGTAATACAGTATTTAATTTTAAAATTCTATTTGTGCAAATAACGCAATGTGTAAGATTCAAGCAGCGTTTTCAACAATACAGGAAAGGCAGGCTATGAGGATCAAAAGATAAGGAAACGAGAGCCCCCTCTGCTACACTAAAGTAAGGTAGGAGAAACTATACCTGGCATTCATGGATCTCCCAGCAGCATTCAACTGCATAGTCTATCACCATCTCTGGAAAATAATGGCAGAAATGGGTATTGATGATGCCAAATCCACCTTTATTAGACAGCTCTAATCCTCAGCATCGGCAACTGAGCGCTATGGAAACCAGGGTGAGCGCTCTAGGTCATTCCCAATCTTGAGGGGAGTGCCCCAGGGGTGTGTTCTTGCCCCATTTCTCTTTTCCATCTACATCTACACGAATGGGATAGAAACACCCATGCTGAATTCCACACCAGACGTCCCATTAATTGAGAATGTGCGCATCCCAATTCTGCTATATGCAGACAACGCTGTTCTGATTGCATAAGGTCGGGAATTAGACCACACAGATACCTTCTCGTATCTTGCAATAACCATGTAGAGACAACTATCCTGGACTAACATGATCACAACTAGGGGCCTAGCACTGGAAAAAAAGTATAATAGCACTTAATTCCTGAGTGCAAAGCCCCTCGAGATGATCAAAAAGGTTTACTCTGCAAAATCAATATCAGTGGCAACCTACGGGGCAGGAATATGGGGATACACTATCGCCCACTCTCTCCAGACTATCGAAATTCCTTTTGGAAAAGACTCATTGGCCTTCCAGTCAGCTATTCCAATTTGTTATGCCATGCTAAGTTGGATGTCCCTTATATTGACGACATAATTAGGTTGCCACCCATATTGTTGTGGCACTCCATTTGGAGAAGAGCTTCAGTAAACCATACAGAGAGACTAATAGAAGACTGTCTCACCCTGGAATATGGGCTAAGGATCCCATGGTTATTATACATTAAAAATAGCCTCATCTCTTTCGGTTTAGGTCGACTATTTACATCCCCTTCAACCTGTATTACAGTATCAAAAATGAAATTAAAACATTATTTTTTAACCGAAGGGCACTGGAGCGTTCTAAATTTAACTGCTTGAAAGCGTTTGTTAAATTATATTTAGAGATCCCTATTGAACAGGAAGGCACCCCGGGATATCTATTTTTTGTGACCAAATTACGCCATCGATTGATCTGGTAAGGTTTCGTCTGAACCTTATTCCTTTTATGGTTTCCTATCCGGCTGGCATTTACTCTATGACCGACCTCCCGCCCTGTCCGTGTGATGGCTCCTCCTCCTCCCAATCAAATCTACATATTTTATTTTTTTGTAAATTTTATTAGGCACACAACAAAAGACTTATCTGGCCGCTTATGCGTAAACCTCATTTTACTCAATGTCGCCCAGCTCTGCATTTTTTACAATCATTACCTAACGAACTAGTATGTTTTACTGTGGCCTCATATTTACTTCTTTTATGGAAGACTAAGCGGGTGGATCACTTTGTCTTATGAATTATGAATCACGCCTTTTAATTTTGTTCTTAAACTTAATGTTTCCAATTACTGGTACCATTCTCATTATGAAAGCTGTATTTCTTTAACTGTATATTATATATTGTGCACGTTGTACATTTATCTTAATAACTTAAGTATTGAATAAAGTAATTTGACTGACTGACTGACTGATATGAGAATGACGCAGGACTCCATACTTGAAGCAGAACAGATGTTATTGCCTGTATTAGAAAGAATGTCATTATGATCTAAACAATCAAGAACCCCCAGATTGGTTGTGACTTGTGAGCAGGTAGAGTTGAAAATATTGGGGAAACAGCAGGCTGTGAAACACTGTCAGATTTAGCCCAACACTGAAGATGTAGATGAGGGTTTATAAAAAAGCACCGTGGGAAAGCCTTAACTGGATCATTAAGTGTGTCAGGAAAGCTAAATTTAAGGAAGCTATCTGTAGCATCAACAGGATATTTAAAGTTAACAAGCACACCTCCCTTGATAGCTTTTAGGTGATAAGCCGATCAAGGGATTTTCTCACAAGCAAAACCCAATTTAGTGGACAACCAGTGCATCACCTTATTCTTAAGTGGAAGGGTGGTCTCTGTGGTGTTGGGGTGCCACATCTGAACCTTGGTCAAAATTATGACATAAGGACAAGCTTACAGAGGAAGATGCAGAGTCAAAGGTGGGGAAATACATATGTTGGATGGACCTGTGACGCAACTAGTAGAAGTAATAAAATTGAAGACAGTTGGTTGGTTGTCTTGCGTAAAAAAAATGTATGTGCTGGGTATCAAGGGAGGAGGACTGGTGCAGTAGCACAAGCTAAAGAAACATGAGTGTCAGGCACATGAGAGCCTAGTTAAACACCACCGGCATGGAGGAATTAGGTGTGACAACATCAGAAGTCATATGCCGCAGGAGAGCAGAACTCACTATGTAGAACCTAGCTTTTCCCTCTTCTTCTCACCACCATCAGGATCCACAGCAGCAGGGTATCACGGGAAGTGTAGTTCTTGGCACCCTTGCATGCAAAAGTCCAGCAAATCACAAAAGCCCCCACCCTGCACTGAGGAAGAGCCGAGCACACTATGTAGTACCTAACTACTCCTCCTCCCCACCTTCAAGTCCACAAAAGCAAGGTATCCTGGTAGGTGTAGCTCTTGTCTTCCTCCCAGACCAAAGTCTAGCAAACACCAAAAGAGTCTTGCCCTGCAGGAGAGCAGAGCACCCAATCTAACCTAGCTCTTCCTCTGTTCCTCCATGCACTCGGGTTCCACAGCAGTCGGATATCCTGAAAGGAGTAGTCCTTGGCTCCCTTCTAGGCAAACATCCAGCAAACACCGCTGAGGACTTATCTGAACAACAAGTCACTCCATGGTACCTATATTAAAAGGAACAAACTGTGACCATCAGAGGCTGTATCAAAGGATGATTCAAAAGATTGGATTAGCATAGTTAATTTCCATTTACGAAGTGCAATCAGTTTCCAAGAATTAGCCTTGCTTCAAATTGCCAATAATTACAATCTAGCAGACTATCACAGGATATCACATGGGAAATGAACAAATACGTATACTTCAATAAAATCTGGATATTCTTGTACAGGGAGTAAGCATGAGCGTAGCCTTACTGTTTCATTGGGTTTATCCACTAAGAAGAATCTTACATCATGCCATTACCCTACCAGGGTCAGTACATTAGGTTTTTAGCCAAACAAGAATTGTGCAATAAATAAGTTAACTAGAGAGCATAGAGCATTAAGGCCCACATTTACTAAAGTTTGGCATGGACGCTCAGATGACACAATGAAATACAAATGATTGCATAAATGTATTTAACATTTTGAAGGATTTCTTGCACAACGCTAAACTGCTTTGTGTCACAAGAACGTCCACGTAAACTTTTGTGAATGTAGTCCCACATGTGTGTTCTAGAAGGTTTCAGTCATGCTTGAGCCCTATCACTGCAAACATTTTATGCCCTACAGGTGAAGTGCTTCACGCGTGCGCCTAGAAATAGTAGTTCCGAGAATGTTCTGGGCCATTTCTTCCAATTCAACTCTGGTCAATAGACTTTTGTAGTAGCCTGAGAGGAGGAATGGTTAACAACAATTTAAATCTCAAAGTACAGTGTGATCAATAGGACCCCACAATAAAAGACTGAGTCAGTAATTTGACTTTAAAAGGTTTATTACAAACTAAAAGCCAGACTAATATAAATCAATCTTAAGAGCATTGTATAAAAGTATAAAATAACCAAAGGGAGACCAAAGTGTCTTACAATATTGGTCCTCAAGAGCCAAAGAGCATATGAGAATCTCAGTGCGGCAATACAGAAAATAAGGAATAGAATTTGATGACTCATTGAATGGTTTCGATCCTTCTCCCCATACATGTAAAAGATTTGCAGCATCTACTAATCCCTACACTGGCCTAAGGATAGGGGAAACCCTATTGAATCAAGCTAACAAGAAAGGTGTCAGCATCAGAACCTCTGTAGAAGTTCTAAAGTAAAGTGTCATGTATAGCATGAATCCACACAATCAGAGAAGTCAAGAGAGGTCTGTCCCTCTTCAAGCCTAAAGAGAATCTGACTAAACGCAAGGTGGGTCCATAATTAAAATGCACAAAAAACATTCGAGAAAATATGACATCAGACACATCATAATATGACCTCTAGTTCCCAGAAAAGAGCTTGCCGCCTCGAACACTACTCGCAATGCTCCCTTTGTTCTTCATTAAAATCATTTGACCCTGCCAGCTCTTCCTCCACACCCTATCTCTGAAATACAATGTGCTTTTCACTAACTAACAAATGCCTTTGGTCTGCACCTGCAGAGGAGAAAACTATGCAGAAAACAACTTTCCCCCTAAGGTTAAAAGTCTCGACTGTCTGGGGCACAGGGGGCGTGAAGCCTTTTGACGCCCTCCAAAGTCAACACTCACTGGCAGACTTAGAGTTTTTCCGATACCTTCAAGTCCGTCACGCATTACAATCCGTTCTGCCTTGTGACGCCTCCCCACCAGATAGCTCCCCACTGGAGGATAGACTGCTAGATGGGCATCTGCCCGAAGGGCTATCAGGCACATGCATCAAAGGAAAAACCGGTCGCAAACGGGCAGATTCTCAGAATGTGCCCCTTTGCGACCGGTATTTTTGCATTTGGGATGCATCATCCCAAATGCAAAAATCGCAATTTAAGGAATCTCTAAATTGCGCTTACTTAAATTGCAATTGCATTTAAGGAATCCCAAATTGAGATTCCCTAAATGCAATGCATGAAAGTAAAAAAATTAGCGATTTTGCTAATAGGGGGAGCAAATTACCATGAAGTTGAACTTCATGGTAATTTGCAAAAACTTTGAAAAATGCACTTTTGTGCATTTTTCAAAGTTTCATGTTGCGCACACACATGCCCTTAGGGCATGTGTGTGTGCAACATATGTGCACAGATCAATTTCAGGGGTGCAAAAGGGTGTCATTTTGACACCCTTGCCCCCTTGAAATTGCATGAGCAATTTGCGAGTACCTAGTGGTACTCGCAAATTGCTCATGCAATCTCCAATTCATTCTTATGGGCCTGGAAGCCCATAGGAATGAATGGGACGGCATTCCTTAATTGCGACTCGCAATTTGCGAGTCGTTATTAAGGAATGTGTAGGAATCGCTATTTTTTTAGCGATTCCTACATGCATAGGCTTTTGCAATTCCTTAATTGCGATTCCTTAATAATCGCAATTAAGGAATAGCAAAAGCCTACGTTGATGCATGTGCCAGTATATCCCTAACCTACCGAAAACTTATCAACAATATGGGTGATCCCCTAATCTCACTGCGGGAGAAATAGACTGGAGATGGCATCGAACTGGATGATGAAAGTTGGCAGACGGCGGTCTCCTCCCCTAAAACGGTTGCTATACCGGGATGGCTTCGGCTTGTGCAGCTTAAAATCCTGCATAGAATCTATGTAACAGGCCCTCAACTGGTACATATGGGTGGTCAGACGGATGGGTCTTGCAGACGGGGTTGCTCTCAACTAGGCACTTTCATGCACATTCTATGGCACTGTAGACCAATCCAGGAATTCTGGCGCAAGGTACATATCGTCATGAGCGAAACATTGGAGGTCGAGATCCAGCCAGAAGCGCCCATATGCCTTCTTAATATTTGGGAACCGACCGACCTCACCACACATACCACACACTGGGTCACGCTCGGATGTATGATCGCTAAAAGGAATATCACACAGCTCTGGGGGGCCTCACATGCACCCACAATTGCGGATTGGAAAAAAGACCTTGATTGGTGTATGCTAAGAGAGAAGTTTGTGTATACGGCCCGGGGATGTCCCCGTAAATGGTCCAAGATATGGGCCCCTTGAAATGCATACCGTGGAAACATTTGTACCCCCCCTCGCTATCAGGACAATGATGTCTTCCCTTCTCCGTGATTTCCACTGCATAATTTTACTGTATTTGCATGTATATTTGTTTTCGCGGTTCCCTCCGTATTGACCTTTCTGGTACTATGCCTTGTTGTCGAGTCTGTTTAATAAAAAGATTTATCAAAAAAAAATTTTTTTAAAGTCTCGACTGCAAGGTTAAAGCCCAAATTCACGGTAACTTAACATTTCCCTTAGAACATTTTTTGATTTACACCTACATATAATCAATGAATGAAATCTTTGATAATGAATCAAGCTATATCGTGGGTTACTCTTATATGTGACACAATAACTAATAAATGTAATTTTTAAGCAAAAAACGACTGGTCACAATTTATAAAGAAAACATTAAACAGAATTGTGATTCATTCTCACTAATACCTGGCAAATGCCCTACATTAAATGTATTTTAGCACACCACCTAACAATCTAAGCCTATAGAAGATTAATATCAGCAATCCAGATGTTTCTGAAAAGGAAAAGCGTTAATATGCACACACATATTTGTCAAATCACACAATAGATGCCCTTCTATACCTTCGGCGCACTATATTGCATTAGTATTATTGTGCCCCATGGGTACATAAGGCCATATATAAATATGTATGTGGTCTAGCCAAACGTAGAAGGATGGAGCCAAAATTATGCTACTCCAATCCCCCCTCTCATAGAGATCAAGACATTACAGATTGCAATCAGATCATTATCAGATTAGACCAATCAAAACCTAGTAGTCTTGATCCTCTTTCATTTGGATTCCTCCAGAAACTTCATATCGTCATATTATCTGCTCTGACCTTCTAACTTTACATCTGCTTTCTTTCTATTCAACCCGTTTCACTTGTGTATCCTGCTATCCCTTAACCCCTTCAGCGCTGCGGGAATTCCCCCGCGGTGCTGAAGGGTTCGAGCGCGGGCGGGCCCATGACGGAACGGTTCCGTCATGAGCACAGCGCAACCGATGCTCATGACGGAACCGTTCCGTCATGGGCATGGAAGGGGTTAAAGATCATATATGGGCATGTTGCACAAAAGGGGCACTATATCGCGTTAGTAATATTGTGTCACACGAGTACATAAGGTCAAAAGTAAAAAAATATGTGGCCTAGCCAAAGGTAGAAAGATGGAGCCAACATTATGCTAGTCCAGTACATTTAGTTTGAGCCCTATCATATGAAATCGATTACGTAGGTGCACCATCGATACAGTGCCTTAGTTGTAGTCTTGTCTCACATGTGTGCCATAGAAAATACAGTGCACCACGATTTTGTTCTAGATGGAGTAGTGTATTGTTTTTGTAATCAGTCAGTTTTAATGCATCATGGTTGTGCCTTACCAAGGGTAGTGTGTCATGGTTGCATTCCAGCAGGTGGATGGTTATACCCTAGAGGAATGTATTGCATCTCTTGCTCTAGGAGATATTTTTATGTTGTGATATAGATTGTGTTCAGACATTTGTTTGGTTCACTATCATTCAATATCATTGTCTCACAGCACAGTCTATTTAGTGAACCGTCCATGCCATTCCAACATTTTGAGAAAAGACTAATCTGCGTTACATTTGTGCCTAAAAGATGCAGTGCTGTGTGACTTTCCCTAGCAGATGACCTGTACAATGTCCATAGCGCAGCAAGTACCGTGCACCATGTCTGTATACTAGTTGGGTTGGTGCGTGAGATGTAAGCTCAGAAAAAGTGTAATGCATAACACTTGTGCTCTGGCCATTGTTGTCCCAAATGTTTGTATTGTAGCGAGTGGGTTTCATCATTTCTGTGCCACAGCCGGTCAGTTACCTAACAGGGTTAGTGGATTACATGTGTGCCATAGCAGCAATTGTGCTATTTGTATCTGCACAGTGCAAATCCGACCCCAGTGTGGACTCATAGCATTGATGTTTGCTGGATGTACTGCTCAAGCGATTCTAACATTTCTCTCTCAGATACGAGCGGACATCATGTTTTTGCCCTAGGAAACAAAGTGCATCATGTTTATTGCTGAGTGAGTTTTTTTTGTTATGTGTTTGTCCTAATGGATGTAGTAGACCATATCTGTGTTCTAGTAGGTTTAGTACATCACATTTGGGTCATTGCATGTGTGTTGCCTCAAATATCTGCACTAATAGAGCATCATGGCTGTTATCTGGCCAGTGTAATACATCATGTTTAGGGTCTAGTGGGTATAGGACATCATGGGGTAGATTTGCGAGTCACCTGCGGCACCATTATGTCACTTTTTGTGACGTACTGGAGGCGCATTTCACTTCTCCATATTTACAAGGAGAGGAAAAGCCACCCTGCGTGGCTTTTCCTCTCCTTGTAAATATGGCCCCTTCACACGCAGCACTTTGCGTGAAAGGGGCTTTACATGGGTGTTTGCTGTAGGTGTTCCCACGCAACACCCATGGAACGAGACACATTTCCAGATTTACGAGGAATCGTAAATCTGGAAATGCGTGTGAATGGAGGCGTAGGGAGGCACAACGAGGAGAAATGTATTCATTTCTCCTCGTTTTCCTTTCCTCTTTCTATGCGTGCTGCATTCTGCAACACACATGAAAATAGGAAATCACCTCTAATGATTGTTTTTGTTCAGGAAGGGTTCCCTTCCTGAACAAAAGCAATCTCCCCATGACTCAGGCACTCTTGCACCATGGTGCAAGGGCGCCTGGGCCGGTGCATGTCAGCAGTTTGTGCGCCAGCGCAGGGGGAAGCACACAGATGCAATATATTGTTGTAAATATGTTGCATGGCTGTGCATTCCAAATTAACGCAGCACGGCGCAGCAAAATGACTTGCTGCACCGTGCTGCGTTAGTTTATTGTAAATCTGCCCCCATGTATGTGTCCTAATGGACTTAGTGCATTACACGTGTTCCCTTAACATGTGCTGGGCCTCACGTTTGTGCTCTATCTTGTGTGGTGCATCAGGTTTGCGTCCTAACAGATGTGACGCGCCATGCTTATGACGGTGCCATTGTGTCATTTCAGATGTAGGGGCTCGCCTCTTTGCCCTAGTTGACATAGTGCCTTATGTTTGTGCGACAGCATGTATAGTCCACCATTTAGGTGCTATAGATGACCCCCCCTCCTCACCCCTCCTTGCATACCTCGCCCTTATGTATTGTCTTCGCTCGTGGACTCGTCTTCATTCACAATGAAACAGGTAATATAAAAATGGGTAGAGGTTTGCTTGAAGAGGGCGTTTGCACATCACCGCAAGTGAGATTAAAAATGTCTTTCAAAGCCTTGCAGCTACTTTTAGATTAAACAAAAGTATCCTTCACAGCAGTGCCTTCTTACAGTCCAAACCAACCAATCTCCTGGGAGTGACAACAGACTCTGGGAGCTAACATTCCAGCAAATTTAATTTAATGTAAAAGACAATGTAATCTTAGCCGGCTCTTGAGGCTACCTTGATTGAAATACTGTACCCGGCAAAATATCTCCGCCCTGACTCCATGTTTCAAGCCCATGACATTTTAAATATCATAGGCGCCTGCAACACATTGACTTATTTCAGCATTTCCTCCACACGCATTAGTGCTACGGAAACCAATTAGGCCTACATCTGAGAGAGACAGGGAATGGTTACACATAGGAATTGCAGAGCACATATTGGCAAAACTTCTTGAAAAATTAATTGCCGCAACCTTTTCAATTCAAAGATTTCCTGGGAAAGATGTCTGCGCACTTGATGTTGCCATCCCAGGGGTTTTAATAGCAAAAGAAAGATTCCTGTCAGCGCACCAAACTTTGATCCATCTGCAGGCGCTGTACACTCAGTATTTTAAGAGCAATAGGGCGCGCATATTAGTATTTAAACCGCTCTGCAATCCATCCGTTAAATGTCTTTCAATGTCAGACAGGGTAGAGTGTGGGCCTTCCACAGATAGTAAGCAATTGTCTTAGCTTATGCAAAGGCCCATAAAAGTAATTGGAATGTTAATAAGGCAATTCCAAATTTGTCCATTGAATACCAATTTGCCTTCTGTTGATTTCATAGTTTTCGCCCAGTGGTGAAAACGGTCTATAGAGTCCGGAACAATAACGTAACTTTCTGGGTCTTCCTCGAAAAGGACCTCTGTGGGTAGATTTGCTTCAGTTTTGTGCACCTGTGCATAACAAATTGAAATTTAGAGCTTATTTACTATCTATGCATTATAAAAGCCCACTAGTTCAGCACATAAGTGTTTTGTGCCGCATGAATGCCTACTCATACCTTAGTAAACCTACCCTTTGGAGCTACTTTAAAAGGCTGTAAAAAGTTAAGATAAGTCTGCAATGTTTGCGATTGTCCTTTGACTGAGACCATGTGGGACGCTGCTAGGTACTTCATCCAAAACACATTGCTTTGAGTTGTGTCCCTTCTTCTTTCCTACAGTAAGTCAGGAGTGCAAGTCTCAAATTACAGTGGCTTCCAATAAGAGTAGAACAGTTAAACTTAGCATGGCATTGTGAGGGAAAGAGTCAATTCAAAATGGCAGCCGCATGGCGGGAGGGGTCATGCTTTATTGCTGATGTAATAATATTTGCATGCAGTGAAATCAATGCAGCACTGTCCTGAAACACCCTTCCACACTAAAAATTGTGCACAAACCAAATTATTGCATATGCACATCTAGAAATTGAAGTGAACCAGAAGCTTTCAATAATTGTATTTTGCTTTGGGGGCACCTACAGTGATTTTGATTGTGAACAGTGCTGGCTGTCGTTTTTAGGTCAGGCCTGACCCAGCTCATGCACTGGTCTGGCGAGACTTATTGAGAGGGCTCCAAAAATTGCTACCAGGCCAGCCTAGAGCTACAGTGCATGTGCGTGGGTGCGCGCGCCGTGCTTTACCGCGATTACTTTCACTTTTGCAGCCGCATGGCCGCTTTGATGTTTGATCGCGATCACTTTCACTTTCGCGGCCGCACGGCCGCTTGGCATAGCCAATAGGTCTCACTTTTGGGACCTTATAAGTATTTAGTTATGCCACTGTTGCATGGCTAAACACTTATAAGGTCCCAAAGGCGAGACCTATTGGGCATGCCAATGCTTGTGTTGAAATTGTATCTGTCGTAGGTGGTCAGCACGAGCACTTCTTTTGTTAAAATTTAAATATGGCGGGAAGGTGTGGGCGGGGCCTCCGGTGTCTGCAACTTACTAATGACTTCGTAGGGCTCGTGGAGACACTAGACGTTTGTTAGGGAGCTATGGGCTGAGTTGCTGGGTACATTTTTGGATTGAATTCATTAAACATATTTTCTAAATCAAGTAATCTCAGAATGTAACTTGAATAGATTACTCATATCGCTAATGAGTATCGAGTCATACTGCGTTTGGCTTGCGTATGTTTACCACATGAAGTAGTTCACGACTGCTCGTTGCTATTTTCGAAATACGTTTTCAGAAGGAACAACTCGGTTATTCACTTGGGGGTAAAATAGTCATAAATTCTGAAACACTAATGGAAAAGTTCAGTATTCATAGATACTGCTCTGTAACTACATATTGCCATAAAATCCAAAGGAGAAAGTTCATGAAACTTACTCAGGACTTTTACTAATTTGAAAACATTGGTGGAACTTAGAAACGTGTTCTATACAGGGTGACCGCATCCATAGAATATTGACTGGCCTACTTGCAAGGAGACCAATGAATTGGATGTAGTCCAGTGGTTGCTTTTTAACTACGGAACTATAAATCTCAGTTTTACAACTGCACGTACTATGCTGGAATTGAACACTCTTCTAGAGCTAGGCAGGTGAACAACCCGATTTCATTTTATGTGTCGAGGGTAGTCCCTTAAGCTTGCCGTCAGAATCCCTTTCACAACAATTGTGATTTAGGAGGCTAGTTAGAAACCGAAACCAAGAGGCATCGTAACCCGGGTTCTCCACTGGGCATTGTGTGCTTTTGAGCCATCACTTTTTAATTTGTCTGTGCTCCCTTTTTGTCAAGACGAGGGTTATTTAAATTGGAATGTTTTAAGGCTACTAATAAGCATGTGGATAAACAAAAACTGGATTGCTATTACCCTGAGGTGGACAGTGGCCAATAAAATGGCTTATTGACCAAAAAGCAATGTGGTGGTAAATATATCGTGAAGATGTGTAAGGTTTGCAGTAAGTATTAGTGTGTTTCTGGGTAAGGTCTCCTACTGTAGCAAACTTTAAGCTTATGCAAATCATTATTTCACTGGCCGCTAATCCGACAATATATAAGCACTGCTGAAACGGGCTTAATGGACAAAATATACACCAAAGGCATATTTCCTGTACGTTACTCCAGGATGGTTTCAATTCACACATTTAGGGCTGTTTTACAGCAGGTGGTGGCATTCTGTATTTTCATTATTACAATTGAACACGCTGCGTTGTGCAGAATCCTCTTATGCATCAGGTTTTCCCTTTGTCACTGATACGCACCTGTCTTAAAATCTATAAGGCAGCGGGAATAGTGTGAGTTATAGTCTGGCAGGCTATTCAAGGTGCCCTGCCTGGTAGCTACAACGCGCCTCCCCCCTCGTTCTTCACCTGCAAGTACAAACAAGCATTTGCAATGCAATAGGTCTCGCATCCCTGGAGCTCGGGTTGTGTTCAATACCCGCCAGGTGAAGCTCCCTTCTTTTAAATAAGCTAAAGCTTTTTATTCGTTGTATTGCTGCTGGTTTATGTGTTTTTAAAACGTGCCTTCCTTGCTGCTAATCTGTTTGTTTTCACACAAACCTAGGCTGCTATTGCACTGTTTGCACACACTCACCCGGTTGCTGGGGTGTTAGCGGCTCTTCCTCCCGTTGTTCTCGGAGACGCCGAGGGAGAGGCTGCTCATTGGTTCAATCAGGGAGGTGGGAACAGGGCTCGGATTCGGCGCTGGAGCGGGTGGGAGAGCTAAATTGACAGCATGCCGCGGCCGCGCAGCGGACGCGCCGAAGGCGTGCCAAAGGCAAGCCCGTCTGCGCCCGTCCGCGCTCGGCCAGGGCTCAGGGCGCATTAACCTGGTTCAGGGGCATCAGAGGTTTGCAGATATTCTTCTGCGCAACTCAGAGCTCTGAATCCTGAAGGTGGGAAGGTTGATTGCCCCAGGCTCTGTCCTGAGACAATTCTAAATGATTCTTGGGGCAATTGTAGGTGCTGTCAATACCCTCTACAAGATATCTTTGCTGCCTATCGCAGCGTAGGGAGTAGAGAGAGGAAGGGCCCGCATGTTAGAGAGAATAGAGCCCCACCATGGAAATGCCTGTTAGTGAATACTAGGTCTCTGGTCAAGTACAGTCTGGAATGCAGTCTGTTCATGGAGCAGCACCAGATCAAACTTGCCTTTATTACGGAGGCCTGGACAAACAACTCCTCAGGCCCCGATATTGTGAAGGCCCTCCCTGCAAATTTCCTCTGCTTCACGTTGGACCGACCGTCAGGAAGGGGGGGTGGGCTTGCGGTGATTTATCACAACAGCCTGGATCCCTCATTTTCCTCAGCCTCCAACAATGCATGTGAGGCCCTATCTATCATCGTTCGTCTTTCTCCCCAGAACACTTTTAAAGCACTTCTGATTTACCGTCCCCCTGGACCCAGAAGCACGTTTTTGGAGGCCCTTGGTACTTTGGTAGAGGATGGACTTTGTGCCCATTCGTTCACTGTCATGAGTGATTTTAATTTTTATTTGGAGGGCCCATTAGATCCAGATAATATGCAACTTACAGAATTTATGGCTGCAGGAGGGTTGGAACAAAGGGTGGCAGGACCGTCGCATACTGGAGGGCACACCCTGGATGGCATTTTTACGAACAAGCCTGACCTGGTTATCGTTGATATTCTGCCGCTCCCTTGGTCCGATCATGCTGCCATAATTTTTACACTTTCCTCTGATTCTCAGACACAGTCTAGCTCCAAGCCAAGGGTTAAGATTGTGAGCCGGGCTTGGAAAAACATAGATAGTGTAGAATTGGGGAATTACCTAAGGCTCAATGCCCCTAGTATCCCGTCGGACGTAAATAATGCTGTCGACTTATACTCCAAGTGGGTTGAGAGGGCCTGCGATATTTTTGCGCCTGAAAAATCTTTCACGCCTAAAAGGGCGTTGCCCTCGGCGCCATGGTTCTCAGAATCTCTGCAGACTGCCAAAACGGTTTGTAAGAAATTGGAGAGGAAATGGCGGAACGGGTACAGTCCAACTAATAAAGAAAGTTACAAAAGAAGCCTCTCTATTTATAAAAACCTAATAAATGAAGCTAAAAAAGCTTACTTCACGGAGCAAATAGAGAGGGCCAGTTCTTCCTCTAGAGAGTTGTTTAAGACCATAGCCAAACTTACAACTCCGGCAGAACCTATCTCAGCAACCAGTGCTGATATGTGTGAGACCTTAGCCACCTTTTTTCAGACTAAAGTGGCGGGGATCTTCTCCTCCTTTGCCGAAGTCTATGGAGAGGATGGAACTGCAGCACAAAGGGCGGATGCCGGGTCAGTCTGGCCACAGGATAGATTAAGGGAATTTATCCCGTTGCTATCGGAAGAGGTCACTGGTCTTTTGCTGGCTGCACGCTCAGATGCCCCTAGTGATCCCTGTCCGGTGGCAGTCCTTAAAAACTGGCCAGATGTGATTGCCACCACGTTGACCCCTCTATTCAACGCTATTATTGAGTCAGGTATTTATCCTAGGAGATGGAAAGTTGCTTCTATCCTACCTCTAATTAAAAAACCAACTCTAGAAAAAAGTGACCCTACCAGCTATAGACCAATCTCGCGGCTCCCACTGCCTGCAAAACTATTTGAGAAGGCCATACATAGCCAACTTAGCATTTTCCTGGAGAGAACGAAGGCCCTGGATTCAACGCAATTCGGGTTTCGTGCTGGACACAGCACAGAACTGGCCCTGATTAAAGCAACGGAGGAAGTGAGAAAGGCTGTGGATCAGGGGGGTGAGGCAGTCCTGATTCTGCTGGACTTGTCCGCGGCATTCAACACGGTGCATCATGGTGTGATGATGGACCGGTTGGCTAAGACTGGAGTGGAAGGCACGGCCTGGAGCCTCCTGAAGTCCTTTTTGGCCGATAGGACCCAAACCGTGGAGCTGGGTGCCAAGGTGTCCAAACCATTTGCCCTCCCGTGTGGAGTTCCGCAAGGGTCTTCCCTTAGCCCCACTCTCTTTAACGTTTACGTTAGTCCGTTGGGAGCCTTGATTAGATCTTATGGCCTCCAACTTACTTCGTATGCAGATGACACACAAATCGTGTTATCAATTCAAAGAGAATCTAATGTGGACATGACAACTAGGTGTCATGACTGTCTTACAGATATTGCAAGCTGGATGGCCGCAAACTGCCTTAAACTGAATGCTGGCAAGACTGAGGTCATGATATTTGGAAACAATCCAAATACCTGGTCGCCAGCTATGTGGCCCGAGGCCCTAGGGAAGCAACCAGTGCCTACCCCAAAAGCTAGGAATCTGGGTGTCTTTATTGATCAGAAATTGGACTTCGGAGGTCAGGTCAGCGGAGTGGTTTCCTCATGCTTTCACATTATTAGGATACTAAGGAAGGTTAAAACATTCCTGCCCAAGGATGGTTTCCGGTTAGCTGTTTCAGCTTTGGTCCTGTCGCGCCTCGACTACTGCAATTGTTTGTACCTCAATTTGAAAAAAAAGCATCTGTACAGACTGCAGGTGGTTCAAAACGCGGCTGCAAGACTGCTGACTGGTGCTCCTAAGTTTGTTTCAGTTCGAGAAGGAATAAGGAAACTCCATTGGCTCCCGATTCACAGACGCTCTCAATTTAAGGCCATGTGTACGGTTTTTAAGGCCCTGAAAGGCACTGGCCCAGAGTTCATGAGGGATTGTTTTAGGCGGTATGTTGCAGGGAGGGCACTGCGCTCTGCTGAGAACAACCTTGTGGTTGTTCCCAGGATAAAAAAAGGCTAGCTGGGGTGGAAAGATGTTTTCCTTTGGCGCGGCCTCCACATGGAATTGCCTTCCAGCACATCTTAGGAGAGAGGAGGAACTTATGTCTTTTAGGAGGGGGCTGAAGACTTGGCTGTTCAGGGATTAGACCATCGTTCTCCAGGGATGCTCAGCATGACAGCGCCAGGACACCCTCGGGTATTAGTGCGCTTTATAAGCTCCTAAAATAAATAAATAAATATAAGTGAGTTTAATCTATTGGCATTGTAAATGACAATACTTTTTATTATGTTTTAAAAACCAAAACATAAATAAAAGGCATTTTCTTTTACAATGCCAATAGCTCAAACTCGCGTAAATGCGAGACCTGTTGCATTGCAAATGCTTGTTTAAAATCTGGTGTAAGGGGAAGCATAGTTTAGCAAGAATTTGTAAATTTCAACAGCGCATTCCTGCTTACCATGAATGAAAAAAGGCAGAAGGGTAGACAGGTAGGTTTCAGTTAGTGGTGGGTGGTCATTGACAGGGCAATTAATGAATGAGATGCCTTCAGCTAATCAGAATGATGGAAACCATCGAAACACTTATTGATTGACTGAAACGTGATAAAAACTGCTGAAAAAGCCTGACACTGTAGGCTGTTTCAACCATTTGATTGGTTGGAATCAGTCGATGTTACTGGGGATCTTTGGTTGGACACTCCTGATTGGCTGATGGAAGACTATTCACAACAAAAATGAGCATCCTGCAATTTCCTAGACGGTTTTACAGTTCAGATAGATTCCGACCACCAGAATGCAAACAGTTTTTGCCATGTGCATTTATGGGAAACTCTGTCCACCTGCAAAGCAGGTTTAGGCTTTTTTGTCTGTGATCCTCTACAGAAGGGACCTAAAAACAGATGATTCAGCCCAAGGTGAGTTTCTCCTGGAGGAACAGGATCATCTGGATGTGGGAGATCCTCTGTGCAAGTGAAAACAGAGGAAAAAAATGAAAGCAGGGAATTGAAGTTCAATAGAAAATCAGAATCCACGTTGACCTAAACTCGACAGTTTGAAGCACAAAGCCCATGCTGTGGGTTGATCACAAGTAACCGGGGCCCTTCCATTCCATAAACTCTACCAGTAACTGGCTTGAAACCCATCAAGGAAAATTAGTCTAAAAAAAACATAAATTCAGGACTTGCTGTAGTACAGACTGCAGCATATCCCATCTATCACATCTCCTTCAGAAACACATTCTCTGCCAAACTGTTCCCAAAACCAAATAAACGTTTTAAAACATTTTAACTGGACCCTACTAATCTATTAATGTGGTGGTGTAATTGAGAGATACTGTTTACAGATGTAGCATGTGGGACATACTTTAAAGAGTGCAAGAAGTTATTTAAAATTGTTCTTCTCTTTAATCCAAATCAAAATTCAAGGACTAGTTCAAACATCCCATAAGTTGAATGCATGGTGATTGATTTAAGTATTAATCAACAATAATGACACTCATGATTCGGCCATACAAATAGTTGGTTGATGTAAAGCAGAAAATGTGCATCAATCTTTAAGGAATAGCCCATGTCTTTTCCTGATGTTAAAAGTCAATTTACAATTTGTGTCTATATCAGGATACAGGGATAAAGAGCGGGTGATCCGGTACACATTACTTCAGTTTCCCATTATTATAGTCCGTAATCGCTTTCTTCAATCACTTCTTTGGCATATATTTTCACTAATGCAGCAGATGTGTCAAATGAAGATGCCACTCCAGTATTCGTCTCGAGCAGGCAGGCCTGTGTGCTAGTTAGAGTTCTAGATTGGATTGCTGCAGTCTCTAATGAGGTCGCTTGCAGTACGACTTGGTGACCGATTCATTAAGTATGATGGACTGATGTCAGTTAGAATCTGTCATTTGGTAACCCGGAACTAAAAAATACCTTGAAGAAAGAGCATGCATTTCAGAGACTTGGGAACTCTTGAGCGTGAGGTCAATCCATTCTCCCATAGCAGCATCAGAAGGATTGCAAAATGATTACAAGCAAGGCAAATTCTTAAGCAGGGATATGAGACGTTTTAGTGGGACCCGGGTCCACAAAATGAAGAAAAGCCATTCGTAGGACAAGGGCCTGTTTTATAATTTTGAAAAAAATGTCCTACAAGGAAAGACAAAATTTGAGACATCTAGCAATTGACTGCATCTGGTGACATTAACTGTGTTAGTTGCCCCATCATTAATAAATAGGGCAACTTTGTTTTAAAATGTATAAAGAAAAGTTGCAATGTGAGTGTGGGACCCACACAAAGTGCTGGGCCTGGGGAACAATGCACTCCACCCTATGTGCTCTCCTCAGACAGTCTATTATTAGCTAGAGTATTCATTGGACAGTGCATACCAGTGCATAATATGCCTCTGTAGCTAGGTGAAATTAGAGGCAGAGATTCTCTGGAAGTAAAATCAGATCAAATCAAATCAAATAGTGTTTGTATAGAGCAGCACTGACACCCCTAGGAGTATCTGGGCACTGGGGGTGCGATGTCTCAGTTTAAGAGCCAGTTCTTGAGATTCTTAAGTCTGCCAGGGAGGGTGCTGTGCGGAGATGAAAGGGCAGGTCGTTCCAGGTCTTGGTGGCGATGTAGGAGAAGGAATGCCCCTGCTGCAGCTGTGGAGGATGAAGAGGGTGTGCACATGAGCTAGTGCAGCGGAGCATAGCTGTCTTGCGGGTCGATGGAAATTAAGTCAGTGGTTGATGTAGACCAGTCCTTAATAGTGTAGAGCTTTGTAGACGGGTGTGAGGATCTTGAACTGCCATCTCTTCTGGGTAGGGAGCCAGTGGAGGTGTCTGCGGTGGGAAGTGATGATAGTCCTTTTGGGGAGGTCCAGGACGGGTCTGGCTGCAGCATTCTGTGTTGTCTGAAGTCACCTGAGGAGCTGCGTGGAGATGCCACCATGGAGAGTGTTGCTGTAATTGAGGCGGCTGATGACGAGAGCCTAATTGATGTTTTTTCTGGTGTCAGTTGAGATCCATCAGAAGATTCAGTGGAGCGATGGAAGGGCGTGGAAGCAGGAGAAGGCCACTGCATTGACTTGCCGTTCAATGGTTAGTTTGCTGTCAAGGATAATGACTAGGTTGCACGCTTGATTTGTCGGTGTTGTTTTTGGTTCGAGTTCTGTCGGCCACCAGCTGTGGTCCCAGATGGAAGTATTCTTGCTGAAGATCAGTACTTCTGTCTTGTCAGAGTTGAGTTTAAGGCAGTAGTGCCTCATCCAGTTTGTTACATTGGTCATGGGATTGCAGAAGTTGGTTTTGGTGGTGGAGGGGTCTTCGGCAAGCGAAATGATAAGTTGAGTGTTGTCTGCGTGTAAACTTTTGTTGAGGCCGTGGGATCTGACAATTGTTGCAAGGGGGGTCATGTAGGTGTTGAAGAGGGAGGGGCTGAGAGATGATCCTTGGTTTACGCTGCATATAATTTCCTTGGGTTCAGAGGTACCTGGATGCTCTGTGTGTGATCTGTCAGGGAGAAACCGATTCACTTGAGAGTGTTGTGTCGTATGCTGAGGTTGTAGTCTGTTGATGAGGGTGTGATGGGAGATGATGTGCAACGCTGCCAAGAGGTCAAGGTAGATCAGGGCCACAGTCTCTTCTCGGTTGAGGAGAGTTTTGATGTCTTCTGTGGCAGCGATCAGAGTAGTCTTGGTGCTGTGGTTGGCATGGAAACCTGATTCGGAGGCATAATGTAATTGGTTCTGTTCCAGGTATTTGGTGCACTGTTGGTTGATGGCGTTCTCCAGTACTTTGGCCTGGTAAGGGAGCAGGGAGATCGGCCAGAATTTTTCGAGTTCTCTGGGGTGTTTCAAGCTGTCAGGGAAGACCTCTGTGGGGATGGAGGTATTCATGATGCTGGTTGTTCCAGGCTGATTGTGTCAGATGCGAGGTTGATGAGGCGGTGAGGGAAGGGGTCGAAATGGATGGATGACATGATGGCTGAGGTGGTCTGGGTAGTAAGCACTGATCAGGTGGTGATCATAAAGCTGGTGTGCGCTGGTTGGCCCTGGCTGTTGAGGTTGAGAGCAGAGGCTTGTAAGTCGAAGTTGTTGTAGATGGTGGGGATCTTGCCGTGGAAGTAGTTTGAGAGGGTGTTGCAGAGTTCTTGGAAGGGGTGAATGGAGTTTACTGTGGCTGCCGGGTTGGAGAATTCTTTGACTATTTTGAAAAGTTCTTTTGTGAAGTTGGCTGCTGTGTTGATGCGGGCTGTGATGGCCTCTTTTCATATCTTCTTTTATAGAGAAACATGACTAGACACTTGAAATATCTGTCCTGCCACATGGCAGCACAGAGCCCAGTTGCAAAAAAGACAACGTTCAGTAAGGGTCGTGTTAAACTTGGAGACACAAGCATGCTTACTAGCATCATCAGAATTTTACCGCACTAATGAGAAGTCATTTGAAAACTGTAAAAGGAAGTTTGGAATAAACAAATTGTTTCTCTGAGTTAACTGTATCACTGCCTAAAGTGGGAAAACTCTTAAGCTCAATTTGATTTACCTCTGAGTCATATGCAAACTTTTTTTGATCAGGAGTAGAACTTATACTGTGACATCAAGTTACTCCTTTTGTTTATACGACAGTGCAAATATGCTAAATACTACATATATATATCAATTGTTTCCAATGGCAAATTCCTCATTACTGATACACTGTTCCGATTACACTCAGAGGAAAATACATGATTTTTATCTCCACGCTCCTCTCATCTTGAATTTCATGTAATTCTACTTAAAACATCTAAGCTCTCTTGCTTCCTTCCGCTAACATTTTGAAATTGATTTTTGATTCTTTAGGGATTCTTAAACTCATATTTAATGAACCAACATGCAGGTCACTCTGTCAAGTGCGTGCTGAAACTGAATCACTCATTCTTGACATTTGTAATGTAAATAAAACCATATCAACAAGGATTGCACAAATGCTCAAAGGTTTGCATTGAAATGTGCAAATTAAATGTTGTGCTAGTGTTTCCCTTAAATGTAATTGCCTTCTGATTCATACGGGTGTTTTGTGCATTTGAAGGTGAGCTGATTCTGGCATGAAGAACCCGGGAGACAGCTCTCTTATTATTATGCATGAGCTGAGAGAACTCTATCTCTTTCAAATTACGCGACTTCTCATCAAAATATGAAGGAAGAACGATGGCCTCATAGATAGCTTCTTGTCTGAGCTAAGTGCCATTAGATTTTGGGTACCCCATGGCTCAGCCCTTTCTCCAAGACTGTTAAAATTCTAACCCTATCCTGTATTTGACCTTGAATGGGACCTCGAGATATATTCTCATGCGGAAGAGACACAGATCTATATTGAATTTTCTTATGCGGTGAAGGGAGTATACACCTGCAACTTTTACTGAGGGTCATTCAAGACAGAATTACAGCAATTATCTTTAACTCAATTAATCCAAAATTGAGTTTATAATATTTGGCAGTGGGGTTGAGTCTGGTAATTATCATTACATACAACTAGCATATTTAGCCGACAAATAGGTTCTTCGACTAATGTTAAAAAGCTGAGTTCATAATGGAGGATTATGTTTCTCTCAAACCCCAAGTGAACAATGTGCTTGGAATTGTTTTCACTTAAACTAATAGGCTGACGCCTCTGCTGCTACTATCCTTGGTTATGCACTGTGGCCCTGAAGCAGGGGCTGAAGTTAGTCCCTACTTGATTGTTGCAGAGCCCTATACCACCTAAGATTTACCCAAGAACCTTAGGAACAGGTTGAAAAGAGCTCAGAATGCTGCAGGTCAGGCAATCTTTGGACTTCCCTAAAGTCACCCTTGCTGTCAGTCCTGAAGATTCAAACGTTGTTTACCAATCTCTAAATGGATCACATTTAAGGATGTATGTCTACTTTATACAAGGCTTTACCATCAAGCACTTCTCTATCTTTCTTCTAAAAGTTATCCTTTTATCTCTGAATGAGAACTTCACAGCAGGGATAAACCTTTATTCAAAATTCCAATTGCACATAGCTATTGCACAGACACACAGCCATGCCCCCAAGGACATTACCCTACAACTACATATTTGCCCGTGCATTTGTAAACCATCAAACAAATACAATTGTTGGCTATCCATCACTTACACAGTATATTAAGGGGTACATTTATGAAGGTTTTGCGTCGCCCTTGCGCCACACAAGTGTGCTCAAGGGTGACACAAAACCTAAGTCGGATTTATCAAGTCACGCAAGGCCACCTTACATGGCCCTATATGGCATGATAAATCCAGAGTAACGCAACACAGTGCAAAGCACTGTGTTGCGGTACGCTGAGTGGGGAAGGCATTCCATGGGTGGAGCGTGGGTGTTTCCACGCATCCACCTATGGATTTTGGCGCATTCCCAGATTTACCAACACTGGCAAACTGTGAATGCGTAAAAATGCTACGCCTCCCCAGGTGAGGTGTAACGAGAAAAAACATCTTTGTTTCTTTTTCCTCGTTATGTCCTCCTTCTATGTGTGCTGCATTTTGCACATGTAGAAAGGGGGAAACGCTTCACAGGATGATTTTTGTGTAGGAAGGTGTCCCGTCCTGCACAAAATAATCTGGCTTACAACGCAGGCACCCTTGCATCATGGTGCAATGGTGCCTGCGTAGCGCCAGGCAGCACATTGTGCGCCAGCACTGAGTTGTTAAGTACGGTACATTCCTGCCCTTTCCCTATCACACAGTGCAGCGCAGCAAGGTGACTTCCTGCGCTGCGTGAAGATTTCATAAATATGTCTCACAGTTTTCAGAGAGTGACGCATTGAATACACAGCAACGTGTTACTGTTAACAATATTAAAAACACACAGAAAAGCTTGAGGGAGTTCATATGCAGCATTTCAGCTTGTTTATAGGATTGCATTATTTTGTCAAATTGCGGCTGCTTATTTTTTTTGTATTGACAGTAACTGTGTAGCTATCGGTAGATATTGTAATAGTTCATACACCTGTGACAAGACCTTGAGAGACAGAGAAAGAGGAAATCAGAAACCCAAAAAGATATCAATTAAGTGTACTGATAGAACAAGCCACAATTCATGAAGGGTTGAAGCAAAGGATTTTGCCACACCCCCTCTAGCTACATACCTCTGACTCTATCTTTATATCGCTCAGTTAATTTAATAGTTTCTCAAGTAGCTTTCTCTTTCTATCACCCTATTTCCCTTTGTCTCTGTCTAACAGTCTCTCGCGTTAATCATTCCTCTATTTCTGTTTCTCTTGCACTTCTCTCTTATTTTTAGTCTTGCAGCTCTGTTTCTCTTTTCCTTCTTTCTACTTCTCTCCCACCTCTCTCTCGTTCTTAATCTTCCTCTCCACTCTTTCTCCTCTTCGCTGGCTGTCTTTTCCTTCTCTTATCCTCTGACAGTCTTTCTATCATCTGGTTTACCATTCGGAAATCAGTCGGCGTTTTCTGAACAGTCCAGCTTTCGTGCAAATGAGAACCAGTGGGTGACATTCAAGCAGAGGAACAAATGCAGCTTAGCAGCACAGGACGCGCAGAGAGGCTTTGATTCGTCTCTGTGTGAAAGCGAGTTTGACACTTCAAGAGAAATGCAGAGCCTGGGATGCCGCGGCAAGTCCTGTTGTCAGGAGACAGTTTTTTAATTTACTCGGGCACCAAAAAACACGCTCCCTGGCTAATGAAGCCTCCTTTTACCGTGTGTTACAGCCGTGGCGCAGCTTTAAAAGAAAGGCGCCGAAATGTTGCCAAGGGAGAACACCTCACGGACCATGTTTGATGACACGTTCAACGTTGCAGCAGGGAAAGGCGGCACCGTGGGAGGTTCTCAGAGGGAACCAAGATCAACAGGCGCAAACTTCCGTACCCCGGAACGCAGTCTGTGTCTGCCTGAGGCGCGCGCTGTAGCTGGGTGCATTCACCTACCTCAGACAGCAAGCAGTGGTGGAGTCCAGTTGTGCCTTAGAGAACGGCAGCATTTGTTGCAAAACATAGTTCCTGCTTCCTTGGTGTGTCTAGACAAAACACATTGATGTGTTGTTTTTTTTATAACCCTGGCAGAGCTCTGGAATGTGAGTTGAAAATCACGGCTGCTGTCGAGTATTTTTAATGAGCACTCCCAATTCTGTTGGTCGCTCTTAATTTACAGTTGGATCAAAATGGAAAGTCCTTGGATTTTGGAGGAATTGCTAAATCAAAAGGGGGACCAGAATTTCTACCATCACAGAGAAAGCATATCCTGCTCATGAAGGTAAATTCGGTCTTAAACAAACAACAGTTTGTAACTAAATTTACCTTTCATTATTGGCAGATATAATTTCATTTACTACTGAGTATTTTTTCGCCAAGTGAGGAAAAATCTGCAGTATATTAAATCCCACTCCAGGCGTGAGAAGGGGACGTGTGGTTTTCTTCAGCACTTTGGAAAAGACCACAGACGTACATTTGTGGGCGTTCCCAAATTTTAATCTGAGCGCTTCCAACCCTGGAAATAGTCAAAGATTTACCCCAGGTTAGGGAAGGAGTAACTTCTCTTCCAGGATAGGAAGGATCAACCCCAAATTTGCAAGAGGTTTAGAAGTAGGGTTTTCTCCATGGGGATGTATATTCCCCACACAAGGCTCCATTTCCCATTTGTGGGACAGTCTCTGCTGTGACGGGCTCCTCACAGAGGGGAATAAGAGAATTTAGAAAAAGACACAACATTCCCGGAATGGTACATAGAAACCTACATTGGTGCAGCTTCCCTGGCATACTTCTAGGTATCCTTGTGAATATCAAAAAGCAGTGCGTGAATGTATTTCTACGGTAGCAGATTAACTACTTATTTTGAAACTTGAGCCCAATATCGAAAGGAAATTCTGCTTGTGGGTTCTATGTTCCACTGGTGTACACTGTATGCCAGGCATGATAAATTATAGACGTATCATTTTCAAAAGGCTATGCAAAAGTGGACCTACCCATGTGAATGTCAAAGAAACAGCCGAGGATATGCAATTTATGTTAGGTGTCCACCACATAGTATCCATTATTTGACTTCCAGAAAGGTTTCCAAGTGTACTTGGTTAACTTATCTAAGAACTCACCTTACAATCTAATTTTATCCACCTATATCAAGGTGCATTATTTTTCATACAGTGCGTATGTATCAATGAAGTTTTGGAGTGGCCAGTACAATTCTTCTACATGATACTTGCCTTACACAGTAAGTACCAAGTTTAGAAAAATCAGGGTAAGTTACCAATGAACATTTATAATAAACTCTTACGTATCCAGTGTTTGAGGTGAGTACTTTGAGCTTAAGTCCAATGAATTACATGCGCAGGAAATTGTAAAATGTAGCTTACACAACTTCTGCAAACCTAGCTTACAAGTTACAAATATAGCGACTTTTCCTGCTGACATTTGCGGCTCAGTCCCAAGGGAGGCCATGTTTTACATACAAAACGGATACCGTGTAAATTATGTGCATTGCTTCATAGATGGTTAAATAAAAATTCTTTATGAAGTATTACACGAACCAGTAGTGAGCCTAGTGGAGTTAGACCTTACAAGTCTGTTTTGTGGAACAAAAACCACAATAAAGTGAGTTGATAAACAGTTTTTTTGGGGGCAGATTTAAGCGCTCGAACTCGACCCCAAGGTATTGGAGCACTTTACATGAGCACCAGTTACGTTACACAAGGACGCATTAATTTTTTTTTTCTGGTAGGCACGGGGAGATTAAGTAATTTGCCCAGAATCACAGGATGCGGAGTCAACCCCAAGGCTCGAACCTTGGTTTCCCAGCTCCAAAGTCGGCAGTCTAGCTGTGCTTTTGCAATTTATAAAGATTTCAGATGTGTTTCAAACACTTTGGTTTGGCTGCTTGTATAACAGTCCTCCAAGTGTAGGAATTTCTTTTTCTGGTTTTGACAAAAGTACTGGAAAACCTCTACTAGTCTCTCTTTCATGAGGGTGACATATCCATAGAGAAAATGTTAATGGTGGTTCCATGATAGTTTTTATAGGGCTCCACTTTAATGTGCAGAAATATGATTGAAGAAGGGTGCCATGTGAACGCTTGGAAGCCATGCAAGTGGGTCTGATGGGAGATCTGGTAAAAAGAAGTTGATATGCCCTCTGATCTTATGCAACATGAGGAAACTCATGCAGGCAAATGTATGATGGTATTCTGCTTGGGTTTATCATGCATGTCTTGGGAACACTGTCATTAGGACGCACGTGCCTTTAGCACACATTCGTTCTGCATGCAAATCATTATAACAACTTGCCTTGGGGGGGGGGGCTGGATTTTGGAATAGTTTAAATTACTATTCCAACTCCAGTCTGCGCAACAGCAGGGAAGGTATTGGACTTAATTCCAACACCATTCCGCCAATACTCCCCCTTAAACCAAGTCATTGTAACGACTTGCATGCAGAACGAATGCATGCTTAAGATGCGCTCGTTCTGTTGCTGGCGCTGTGAAGGCAGAGCGTGATTAGGGCTTCGTCCGAAAGGATGTTTCCCGATGCAGACACAACATAGTGGTCTGTGAGTGCATTAATTAGAAATGCATTTTTATTCAAAACTAGTGGCTAAGAAGACTGCCATGCAGAATTAGTACTTTTTTATTATTATTTGTATAGCACAATGCCACCACTTGTGTAACTTCGCAGCATTGTTATCTTGTCCAGGTGGTTGCGCTTAGGGACCTGCATGTGTGTATGCTAACCATGTTGGTATGGCCTGTGTGTAAAATGTTTGGCAATGAGTGTAAGGGCCAGAGGTGTGCTGAAATTCTGCTGCAGGGAACGTGGCACAGCATCAAAATGAGGAGTGTACTTCGGAAGGTTCTGTTAAGGCCATGTATCATCAGCAGTCAGGCAGAGTGAGATGTCAATGTACAAGGCTGGCAGTGCTTTAATATGAGAATGTTGTCATGGCCGCTAAGTGTATGAGTATGTGCCAAGTGTGATGGTCAAAACTATGCTCCATTTTTGAGTGCAACACAGTATTTGCAAGAATCAGTTTAAGCCATGATATATAGAAGAAGTTACAGGCAGTAGGTAGAGCTTTCAGGACACGTGGCATTTACTGTGAGGTGGTGTCCTGAAGTTTCATGTATGTGGGATAAGCTAGCAGTTGGTGTTTGTAGGAAAGTGGAGTATTATGTAGTGAGGCTGGCTAGGCTTGACTGTGAAATTATCTCACAATACTCAAAAATATGCCCATTGGATTAACACTAATTAATCCCTATCTTAGCCCTGGTAGTGTGGCACAGAGCAATCCGGCTTTTCTAGAGGAACATGTGCTAAGCATTTCAGAGTACCAACATGGATGATAAGTAATTGACACAATTCAAAAGAAATCTGACACCAATTTATAAAAATGAATCAGATTTTTACATAAATTTAGACACCAAAATGAACACAATCGGATAGTTATAACCAGAGTTATAGATTTTTGAAGAAAAAATAAAGCAGTGCAATTCACTACTGCGAAACCTTAATGTTGCGGTCAATGGGAAAAAACACTGGTGACAATCGGGCACTTACAGGTCGAGTTGAGTGGAGCACACTGGGGGTAAGATGATGTCGGTCCCAGGACCAGCCACAACAGTCAGTTGAATTTTAACTGGCTCGTAAGGCCCGGATGCAGAGTTTTCCTGGCCATTTCTAGTGCTGAAGTGGGAGCCACGGAGGAGCAGGTTTTACAGTGCTGGTGAGGAAATGGATGCAAAAACTTTACAACAGGGTCTCTGCTGAAGTGTCTGAAGATGCTGGGGTGTTCCCTCGAGTTGCAGTATCGAACAACGGTAATGGCAGCCCGCGTGGCCACCAACCAGCCCTAGCACTGGCAAGCTCAGCGTGGAGTTAATTTGACTTCTTGGAGTCAGAGGGAAAGCGGAAGCCACCTGAAACTTTCTGGGGTCAGAAGTATGTTTCCCACAGTGCACTGGATCATTTACTTTTGGACGATCCCTCAATGGGCCTGATGGCCAGCAAGTCCTTGGTTCTGTGAGCGTTCGGTCCTGTGGGCTGCATAGGACTAGTGCCGCTAGTCCAAGGAAGTTCTGAAATGTAATGTAATAAACATTTCTAAAACGCACAGCTACCTCTATGGTGGTGTACCAGCGCTAGCGCAGACTCACGCGAGGGTCAGGCTGGCAGTTATGCCTGAGTGAAGAGCCAGGTTTTTCGTGCTCTCCTGAATCCTAGTTCTGATTCCAACTGCCGAAGGTGCCACCTTACCGGGCTTTGCAGAAGCGTGGAACCCGCAAAAGTCGCAGGTCATTAGATCTCAAGACCCAATCTTGATTAAATAGATAGAACCTCTGCCAAAGGTACCTAGGGCTTAGATCTCTGGTAGCTCTAAAAGCCAAGATCAATGACTTGAACTCTATCGTCCTGATTACTGGGAGCTGTCTCAAATAAGAGGAGATGTGGTGACGAAAAGGTACCCGCCTAATCAATCTTTAGACGGAATACTGGATTATTTGTAACCTGCAAGTCAGGTGTGCAGTTAACCCCAAATATAGTCTGTTAGTGTTGATTAAGATGTGAGATCATCAAAGCATGGACCATTTTCTTCTGGTTTTCCTCCGGCATAAAGCATATGAATTTCTTAATAGATCTCAGATTCCAAATACACGTTGAGGAGATATGTCGTACCTGAGCGGTGACTGATGTCCTTATCCAGCCTAATTCCCACATTTCTAGCTGAGTCAGTTGGGATTGGAGGTGGATTCAACTCTGACGGCCACCAAGGATTAAACGGGGGAGGGGAGTGATGCCTAACTACAGAACAAAACTTCCGTCTTTTCTGCATTCTTTTTCAGGCAGTTCCCATTCATCAATTCCAAGATGTTTTTCAGGCATTCCTTGAAATTGTGAAAAGCTGCCACCGAGTGTTCTTTTTAAAAGAGCACACTATCTGCGTATCGTTCGCATAAGAGACTACCTTCACACCCCAAGATTCAATAAGAGTGGCCAATGGGGCGAGGTAGATGTTAAAAAGCAACAGGATCAATGCTGATTCCTGTGGTACCCTGCACACCAAAGGTTTCTGGGAAGACAGAAAAGGGCGAAGAAACACCTGTTGGCAGCGATTCTCCAGGAATTAACGTACTCCCGCCTGATTCAATCTCCTGAGCAAGATAGGGTGTGCCACCGTATCAAATGCTGCCGATAAATTTAGCAGATAAATTTAGCAGCACCAGCATGGCAGAGGCATCTTGGTCCACAGACTCTTGTACGGATTCAGAGACTTCTAAAAGAGCAGTCTCAGTACTATAACCAGCTCTCAAGCCCGATTGGGAATCATGTAAGAGACCATTAGTTTCTATGAAGCCTGCCATTTGCTTACGAACCACTCTCTCTAATATGTAAGCAGGGGCTGGCAGCAAAGAGATAGGTCTAAAGTGTTGCTGAGCACCCCAGGATCAACCTCAGGTTTCTTTAATAAAGGGAGCAGGAACGCTTGCTTCCATGCCTCAGGGTAAATGCCTGATTTCAAAGAGGAGTTCCAGATCTGAGTTAGTATAGGATTTAGCCAGTGCGTCAGCATACTGTCAAAGCGGGCAGGGCAGGGTTCTTCAGGGGAGCCCTATGTTGATTTCAGTAGCTCCAACAATGACTCCTCAGTTGACAGAGGGAGAAATTCTGACAGTGAGATGTGAGATTCAGAGATCAACAGATGAGTAGTGGATTCCACATCTGGTGGAAAAGTGGAATAGATATTAAAGATCTTTCCCTCAAAAAATTCCGAAAAGCTCGAACATAGAGCAAGAGACAGGAGACACGAGCTATCTAAAGCTGTAGAATTTGTAAAAGATTTTATGATCTTAAAAATGTATTTGGCAGAGCTATCTGAAGTCTTTATTCAATTAGCAAAATATTCCCTCCTCTTGCACTGCTTCAGCCTAATAAATGATTTCAAGGCTTCTTTATAGAGGCCCTTGTCTGCCAAATTATAGGACTTTCTCCAAGTCCATTCCAGCTTCTTGCAGCGCCTTCTCCATTCTCAGTTCCTCAGAAAACCAAGGGGCAGAACGTTTAGATCTTTTCTAAGTGACTGCCTTTAACAGGGCAACTGTATCTAAGGTAGTCGTAACCCATACATTTAAGCAGGATGAGTCGCTGTCCGGGTTGCCTGCCAGCTGTGGCATAGTTTCTAAGAGTACAGGCCCAATGGCCTCTTTGAGGACTTTCCGACCTAAATAGAGAACATTTGAGAAACTATTAGAACTACATGGTTTTTATGAGCAATAGTAATACAAAGTTTGACAAACTGATTGTCAGTCACTATTTCTTTTTATTTGTTTTACCATTACTTTAGGAAACAACAAGAATAGTAGGAATAGGCAAAAGCATACCAGGCAACTACATGGTCGCTACCCGGTTGCTTATACATACATGCTTGGAGAAGGAGAAAAACAATGAAAGAACAAATAAAAAAAATAAAAAAGAGTAGAGTGGTAGCCAGTTTAGTACCTGAGGCATCACATGGCAGCCTCAGGCACCACCTTCTATCCTTATAACTGTATGCTGTTCCCTTTTCCAAAATCCCATACAGCCTCACTCACTCAGTACTCGCCGAGCTGTGTTGCAGTACTCCTATTTTGGAGTTACCTCCCAGTTGTTTGAGTTGCCAGAGCCAATCAACCATATTCACCAAAGTCACAGCTCAGTGAAGCAGTGAGCTTTCTATACCGGGTTTCTAGTGCCTGTTCATGGCATCTAACATATCTCTTAAAACAAAACGATTAGCTGAATGATTGAACTAGATATTTCCGTAGCACACCAAGCTGATTCAACTCTAGGTACTTTGTTTTGACAGCTGAATTGGAAGGACATAATGAGTTAAACAGGGTTAACATAGGTGGATTATCACTTAGTCAAGAGAAAAGGGGGCATCCACCACCTGAGACCTAAAAGGTGCACCCTCAGTTTGTACCAGCTTGCCTAAAGTGATACATGAAATTACAATTGATTCATAAGATAAGCGAGTAACACATTTCCCAAGTTCAGCAGTTAGCCACTCTTAACTCAGTTGTTCAGCTTAAATACATTTAATCCATCAGAGGCTTGCCTACTCATAACATTTGTTTAGTTAGCTACCCATTAAGAGTAACATTATACTTCTCTCTGTAGTACTTTGTAAGGATAAACTATTGGCCGTGACTCGAACCCTTGTCATCTCTGGACAGATTCATTCTGAAATACCCTTGACTCACAGTCTAAGTTGTTTAGTTAAATCCTATTTAAGAGTCACACTCTATTTGTCTGTGTGGTTTTCTGCTGGCTTGTATCTCAGGGATATACTCGAAGTCCACAGCTTTAGATCACCTAACCCTATAACACAAGGACTTATTACGATGTGCTATATATGAGGAAGGCGAATCTGGTGAACATCAGACCCACACCCTGCCCCGTCTCACGGGGGAGAGGTGCTCTCCGGGAAACAAACAGTCCTTTTGTTTTCAGGGACCCAGTGGGATTGAGAAACCCGCCTTTTGTGCTTAGAATGTTACACTCAAGCATCTGTACAAATAATGACACAAGGTATGTTTAAGAGCATTTATTGCAATAACCTGCTCCTAAGTACATGCATTGTGACCACTAGACATATAAAACAAAAAGCTATTATCAGGGTTATTAGAAATGTGTAAAATACAAACATTTCAATCATGTTTTTTAGGAATATGCGTCCTAAATCCTATGCCCCACTCTTATCGCTGCACTGAGAGAATGAAGTAATCTAACTGCGCCTAACAGGAGAGTATTTTGGATTGTCGCCCTGGATACCTGAACACAGCATATATACCTCTGTGTGTATCAGACTTTCAGCTGGTGCAGCAGGAGAAGGGAACAGCTGTTGTCAATCAAAACCTGCTCTTGCAGCAGAGCTTGATTGAACTCGGCTTCTCTTCCATGTGTCCAACTTCAGTCCAAGAGGGACAGCTACAGGCAGTCTAGTTCCTGACCTCTTATGGATTATCCTCTAGTGAAGGCCTCTCTAATCTAAATAGTCATGTCTTGGTGTTTATATAACAAAATGACCACTGAGAGGTCAAGCTGGTTACAGCTGAAAAACAAGCCAAAAATCCAGCCGGAACCAGTGTTCATAATATGCTGTGCCTCTGTGCATATATAATCTCTAGTTCTTGGTGGCTGAATCAGCAGACCCAGAGTAAAATATATTCAGGGCATCTTGGCCAGACTCATGTCTTTTCTGCTGATAATCAAGCGAGAAAGTGTTGTTGTGCGAACTGAATGTGCCTGCGTGTCGTGAAATGTGCAGACAGCTTGTTTGAGGCTGACAAAGGAAAATAACTCAGCGAGGCTATCGCTAATTATATTTAAAATGGAGTCAGGCGCAATAATCTATATCACTGCATGGACATGTTTTCAGAGTGGCTCAAAGCCTTGTCATTTTAAAAATAAAACTATATCAGCCAAGATTCATTAACTTTTTCTCATTCGGTTCAGCTAAAATATCGGGGATTGGGCATTCAGGATTCTATGGGAGATACAGAGGGCTTTAAAGTTGATTCGTTTCTTCATCGGAAGCCAGTGTAGGCTGCTGATGAAGTCAGAAATAGAGCAGGTCCTGGGCAGACCGAAGAGCATACTCGGAGACCTAATGCCATCGGCACAGCTTTGGGGGCAAAAACGTGCACGTGTTGCATTGCTTGCATTGTCAACGCGTGCACGTCTGGCGATTTCTTTGCGGGAGCGCACGGCGCCATATGGTGGCGCCATATGGTCGCACGCTCCCACAAGGGAATCTCGCAGGCCCCCTCCCCTGCGCGATTATAGCAAAAGTAAACAAGCATTGGCATAGCCAATAGGTCTCGCTTTTGGGACCTTATAAGTATATTTACTTTTGCTATAATCGCGGCACGTAAAGCGCGCGCGCCGCGATTATAGCAAAAGTAAAGAAATAGAAAAAAACATCTATTTCTTTACTTTTGCTATAATCGCGGCACCCGCGCTTCACTTTTAACATTAAAAGTGAAGCGCAGGTGAAGTGATTATAGCAAAAGTAAAGAAATAGATGTTTTTTTCTATTTCTTTACTTTTGCTATAATCGCGGCACCCGTGCTTTACGTGCCGCAATTATAGCAAAAGTAAATATACTTATAAGTTCCCAAAAGCGAGACCTATTGGCTATGCCAATGCTTGTTATTATTTACTATAACTATCGTTTTAGCATACAATGCATGGAGTGTGCTGTATAATCGAAGTACTCTTGACTGCATACTCTATCCATAAAACTATCAATTGGAATGTATTACGGTGATGAATTTTAATCATGTTACTGACTGTGGGTGACGTTTAGCTCTCGTACACTCGGCCACTGGGCCCTAACACAAATTGAGGAGCTATGAGACATGGGGATAACAGATTTACCCACATAACGTGTATGACTACAGATTGAGGGGACTACCTAACAATATAAACAACACTGTTCTGATCTAATATTATTTACTACAACTATCGTTTTAGCACACAATGCATAGAGGGTGCTGTATAATCGAAGTATTCCTGACTGTGTACTCTTTCCATAAAGGTGTGAATCAGAATTTATTACGATGATGAATTTTAATCATGTTACAAAATGTCTGTACAATACTATTCATAAGTATAATGATTCAACAACCGGCATGAGAATCTGTAGGTCTGTATATGTATTTGCACATACAGACACACATATATTTATGTGTGTATATTTTGAGAAGTTTATATTTATAAATAGCGTTTATGTTAGTTGCATTTATTTAATTTACATTAAATTATTGTGATATATTAATATATGTAAGATTTACTACTTTAAACCACTTATATATTAAATGTGTTTTAATGGGGGCATGACCAAGATGGCGACCTAGGAGGACGTGGGACCCTGAGGATCCTCGGACTGGTCCTCCCTCCTCGGCCAATTTGCGCATAATTATCCCCTGATATGCGCTGAATTTGGCGTAGAGCCGAGCAGAGGCGAAGCACTGTGCCTGGGGGCATTTTCGGGGGCGGGCTGCCTCCGCAAGACACTGCAGTGGAAGATGACTCGCAGACGCGAAATAGCGCCCAGGCCAGGCGGGCACAGCAGAGAACGCGGTTGTGCCCAGCTGGGGGTCCCCAAGGCCTAGAAGACTGACCGCCCACCGCCCGGCGTCAACCAGATCTACTGGAAAGTGAGGGGGCAATAACAGCGGAGTGGCGGGGCGGCAGATCCTGCGGAGCATGTGAGGCAAGTGAAGCTGTGCGGCGCGGCGCGCCTGCACGGAGGCACGAAAATAGAGGCCAGGGCTGTCGGACCTACACAGGAGCAGACGGATGCCGCCCACTTTGGCGCTGCACCGGGGACCCCAGAGGTAACTCCTGACGGGCACGCATTGGCGAGGGCAGCGAAGGAGTGGACATAGCTACCCCAGCAACGGAGGCGCCTGAAAAGTTACGCGATCAGCACAGGCGACGTGGGAGCAGGCAGGGGCCTGTACAGCCCTGGCAGATTGTATCAGGCGGGAGTTATCACAACGGCAGGGAAGCAAAGCGGGAGCGGCGCTTCATGTTGGCGGCACCCTAGGGGCATGCAGTAGGAGGCTGACGGAGGCGTGCGGACACTAAGCCTCTGGGGGGCCCACATAATAGCAAACGGACCCCCTTTGACAACGAGAGAGGCGGGGAGGGAGGATTAGTGGCCTAAATACAGACCCAGTTCTCACCGACTGGGAGGAGTTGAACCGGTTGAGCTCCCCAGCTGCGAGCACAGTGCGACCCCCATGGGCGGTGGGCTTCGTGAGTGAACCACAGCAAATAGCAACTTGGCAGCTTGGGGCTGGGCAGTGTAGAGCGGCCCACTAGGTATTCTAACGCCTGGACGGACAGGGCTGGCCTTAGCAAAAGGTGACGTCGGCCGCTATGGGGTGTTTCACGGCGGGACCGCTTTACCTGTAGCGGGCCATAGAGACTCAGGGCCCACCTGGGGCCCGGCCAAGGCGCAAACCGCACCATCGGCAGGGACATCACCACGCTGGAACTGAAAGCCCAGCTGGCTGGGGCCCATTAAGTCTTCTACACAACCATAGGGCCGCAGGTTCAATGAGCAGACACACAGTGAGGCCTGGAGGGGGCTTGGTCTGGAAGGCTCTTGCTGATTGCACATCCCACCTTGACCAGACGCCAGAGCCCTTGATGGGGGCGGGGGAGCCCTCAACCCCTGTATTACAACGCAGTGGGCTTGTCAAGACATACTAGTGCTAGTGGGCCCGGATGGGGAGGCCTGCGGAGAGTGGATAATACCGACGTGGTGACGCAGGACGGTGCTGCAGGTCAGCACGGAGTGGGGGACTGGCCCCCTGTCGTCCCCTGCTTGGTGGGAATCGGCAGACCTACAAAGCTAGTGGGAGGCCGTAAGATGGCGAACGTGTAGAAAAGGGTCGAGAGATCGCTCCGAGAAATGCTCACCAAGACCCCTTCCGCAGGAGACAAAGGGAGTCATGTTTCTCCGGCAACACAACTTCCTCCTGAACAGGAGCCCAAAGGCGCACCTATCACCAAAGAGTTTTTGGAAATGCTTTTTAACACGCTCAGGGACGACTTCCAGACACTGAAACAGGAGGTTGCAGACGAAGTCAGAGAAATACGCCGGGACGTTGATGACCTCAGGGAGTTTGTAGCAGCCATCGAGAATGGAGAACAGTCCAAAAAATGAGGAAATAGAACTACAGCAAGAAGTCATCCGCCTCAAAGACCAGCAGGTGGACCTACAGGCGCAGGCTGAGGACCTGGAGTATCGGTCCCGACGCAATAACATCCGAGTTAGAGGAATTCCGTTGCGAGAGGAAGGGGCGGACGTGACCGGATACCTCCAGGGCCTCTTCAGAGACATCCTGGGGGAGTCGACGGACTTCGAGATTCGTATTGATCGGGCACACAGAGTGGGTACTGGGAGACGGGCGCAGGCCCCGCCACCGGATATTCTCGCCTTCCTGCCAGACTTCCCATTGAAAGAACACATCCTGCGGAAGGCTTGGCGGAAGCAACCTCTCAAATACCAAGATCACCCTTTGGCGCTCTCCCAGGATCTGGCATCCATCACTCTGCAGAAGAGGAAAGCGTTCAAGGAAGTGACAACATACTTGAAAGATAAGGGGTGCCGTACTCATGGGGACACCCCTTCCGCCTAATCTTTAAATGGAATGACAAGATACAGCAACTACGCTCACTCCAAGAAACCTGCGAACTTTTGGGCCTACCACACCATCGCCAAGCATCCTCCCCCAGCCCCTCGCAGCGTAC
Organism: Triturus cristatus; assembly: GCF_964204655.1. Taxonomy (NCBI): domain Eukaryota; kingdom Metazoa; phylum Chordata; class Amphibia; order Caudata; family Salamandridae; genus Triturus; species Triturus cristatus. The sequence goes on from NC_140591.1 coordinate 724,783,031, forward strand.
GACGGGAAATGGGTGGCAAAGAGTGCGACGTCGACTCTTACCCACAGCTGCAATGAAGCCAGACCACAACATTGTAACTCAAGAGAGGGCATCGGCCCTTGAAGAGGTGCTGTGAGACACTTCGTTTCCAGAGTGAAAGAAAATGCACACTGAACTGAAGCTGGCCGGGGGGGTCAGGGGGGGGGGGGTTGGGGTCCACGGGGCTGCACGAGGACCCTACTCTTTTCTCTTCCCATTAGCCTGCACTTTGGGACAGCAGGCTGATTGGGATTGTTCGGTTGGGGTTAGGGTGGTGGGGGGGGTTCGGGGGGAGAGGGGGGAAAGAGAAAGGGGGGGAGTTGACTTTGGTGTGGGTAGGAGGGGGAACTGTTTGGTAAGAGAGTTTTGGACTGGGGTGAGCGGTTGGGGTTGTGGGGGGGATGGGGGGACCTGGGAGCAGCGGAGGGGAGGGAACCAGTGTGCCATAAATGGGGGAGGTTCAAGTGAGATGCCACACAGGGGTAGGCCACCTCTGACAATACTATCCCCCGGTATGCAGGCAAAATGACAGGGGCCACTCTGAAAGTTATTACTCTAAATGTGAGAGGGCTCAATAACCCCATTAAAAGACGCGCCATTTTATCATATCTAGAGAACTCCGGCGCCTCGATATGTCTTCTTCAAGAAACACACCTCCTATCCAAAGACTGGCACCGGATGAGGTCCCGGGCGTTCCCTCAACAGATCTACTCCTCTACCACTGATAAGAAAGCGGGGGTAGCTATATTATTTGCTAGGCGCTTTCACGGCCAGGTGGGAGATAAGGTAGCAGAAATCAAAGGTAGGCTGGTAGCTCACAACATACGGGTGGGCGGGGATGTCCATGATCATAGGGTCCCTATATGCCCCAAACTCGGGTCAAGAATCCTTTCTCAAGAGCGCCCTGTCGGAGATCCTAAGTCCCCAAGACAGACACACACTCGTGGGAGGTGACATTAACCTGGTCATGGATCGGGAGACAGATAGATCAGGTCATCGCATTGGTTTAACGGGAGCGATCTCACCAGAGGGGAGGGACTGGATGGCTCAAAGGGGACTGGTGGACTTGTGGCGGGAGGCGCACCCTCAAAGCATGCACTACACATTCTACTCGCATGTGCACCACACTTATGCCAGGCTTGACCACTTTGTAGGATCCTCGGAGTTACAAACACTAATAGGAGAAGTAGATATTATTCCTGCTGCCATATCAGTTCACGACACAGTGGTAGTGATTGTTGAGGTCCCCCGGACCAAGACGGTGGGGGGAAGATGGTGACTGCGGGAGGCCCTGCTACAGCGGAAGGGGGTAGCCCAACAATTGCACAAAAGCATCACTGATTATCTCACAATTAACGATAAACCGGACACACCCTTGACAGCAGTTTGGGGGGCACTTAAGGCAGTAATAAGGGGGGAGCTGATAGCCATCTCAGCGGCAGAAGCCAAAGAGTGTAGGAAAAAGCGGAATCCTTAACAGCCAAAGTGGTCGAACTCAAGCGGGTACACAGCCGCATGGGGGCTTCCAGGATATGGAGGCAATTAAAAGCTGCCAGGGCGCTACTAGCTGGCCTAGACCTTGACCGTGCCGAGTATGCAGCCCTGCGGCTCCGCCACACATACTATGTGGGAGGCGATAAAACGGGGCATATCCTTGCCAGCGCGCTTAGAGCTAGGGCCCAGCGGTCTAAAATCACAACCCTTTACAACGCCCGAGGAGAGAAGTTGGACAGCGACAACCAGATAGCTGAGGGCTTTAAAGAGTTTTACGCATCGCTGTACAGTGCAGATCGGACTCTTGACACAGACAGAGAGGCCTACCTTAGGGGGGCGGCGACGATGGCGCTCAACAAAGCTGGGGCTGCCGCATTGGATGCGCGTATCAGGTTAGAGGAGGTGGTCAGGCCGATCTCTCGCCTTAAGCCTTTGAAGTCACCTGGGCCAGACAGCTTCTCAGCTGGCTTCTACAAAACATTTTGCCCGGTACTAGCACCACTTCTAACTCGACTTTTCAACTCATTCCAGGGGCCTGGCTCGATTCCCCCTTATATGTTGGAAGCCGACATTATTCTACTACCTAAGCCAGGTAAAGACGCCACCCAATGCGCCGCTTATAGGCCTATCTCCCTACTTAACCTAGACCTTAAACTCTTCACAGGGGTTCTCGCTTCCAGAGTTGGACAACGGCTCCCTGGCATCATCGAGCCGGACCAATCTGGCTTCATCCCCAACAGACAATGCAGTGATAATACCAAACGCCTAATGCACTTAATAGACAAAGCTCACTACCAGGGGATGTATGCCATGCTCCTGTGAATAGACGCTGAGAAGGCGTTTGACAGGGTGGACTGTTTTTTATTTAGATATAACGATGGCACACTTTGAATCGGGGATCGCTTTAGGGCATGGGTTGCCAGCTGTTACGACAAACCTAGAGCAACGATTTGTGTCAATGGCATAGGCTCTAGGCCCTTCGACATCAAGAGAGGCACGAGGCAGGGATGCCCGCTCTCGCCCCTTCTCTTTGCGCTCTACGTAGAACCCCTAGCGCAGAGGATCCAAAATAACCCCGACATCACGGGCATCACCTTTGGGGGGAACATCATACACTTAGCCTATATGCAGATGATATCCTGGCTGCGCTGGACAAGCCTAAACAATCAATGCCTGCCTTCTTGAGGGAGCTCGAGACCTTTGCGAGTGTATCTGGCTTCAAAATGAATAGGGGGAAATCAGTGCTCCTCCCATTGGGCCGCAACACATACACAGTCTGTGAGGCATCTTCTGAATATGAGGGTCTACAAATCTAGGCTTCAATCCCATACTTGGGGATAGTCCTAACCCCATCCACCGAGTGGATGGTTACTCTGAACTATTCGAATATCACCTACCAGATACAGGGGGACCTAAGGAGATGGCAGAAACAACCCCTATCACTATTTGGTCGCATCGCTGCGGTGAAGATGTCCATATTACCCAAACTCCTCTATGTCTTTCTGACCATCCCGGTGATCCCTCCCCTGGGCATCATAAAAAAGCTACAAGAAGCAGTGCAACACTTCATATGGGCCGGGAAAAGGCCACGTATGAGCAGAGACCTATCCTACCGACCCCCGGACGAGGGAGGCCTGGGGATTCCAAACCTACAACAATACTTTAAGGCAGCACAATTGAGATACCTGGTGGAATAGAGCCGGCCTGAGTCGGAGAAGAGATGGCTCTTTCAGGACAGGGCGATGGCGCAAACATCGCTTTGGAAGATACCCTTCCCAAAGTGCCCCGATAAACCGGCCTACCTTCAGAATTCCCCCATCACTCGCACAGTGATGCTGGTGTGGGGCACGGTGGCGGTTAAGAGTAGACTCACCACTTTTCCCTCGCCGCTCACACCTTTGTTTGATAACCCTGACTTTATCCCGGAATTAGAGAGGAGGGCGTTTCAGCAGTGGCGGATGTCAGACTGTAGATCCGCAGGCCACCTATTCGATCTTGAGGGATTCATTCAGCTCTCCGATTTACCACAGCTTTACGGCATCAAAGCTCCACAACGGTATCAATATTTTCAAATTCGACATTGGTTGACGCAGCCCGAAATACGCCCTTTAGTCGGTAAGAAGCTGACAGGTTTGGAAAAATGGCTTCTTACCAAAGAGTCGGACTGCAAGCTGATCACTGAATTGTACAAGATGATCTGCACGCCTGTCGCTACGCTCCCCTCGGCAGGTCAGAAGCTTTGGGAAAGAGAGCTGGGGAGAAGCCTCACTGTAAAGGAATGGCAAGCTATATATTATAGGGCCAACCACACGGCCAGGAACACTGCCAGCAAGGAAACAGCGGTAAAGGTCGCAACATACTGGAACTTGACTCCGGTCAGGTTAAATAAGGGCAACCCTGACCGTAGTCCAACATGCTGGAGGGGATGTGATGAGGAGGGCACTTTGACCCATTTATAATGGGAGTGTAGAGACGTGACGGGTTACTGGACAGCAGTCCTTAATGACATTGACAAACACTTTGATAACGAAATTCCCCGTCTCCCCGCCTATACACTTCTAGGGCTGCCCAACGCAATCACATTTCCACTGAAGTCCATCGAGGGGCGACAGATGGGCCTAGCCATGGGAGCAGCTGTTCAGCACATTCTATCGCTCTGGGGTACACAAACTCGACCTACCCACACGAGCTGGCTGCATAAACTGTGGTACACAGTGGGAATGAAACGCATACAAGCAACTCTTACGCAGTCTACGGCATCCTTCCACACGGTCTGGCAGCCTATCCTGTCATTCCTATCAACGGAATTTAATGAAGTTACCTGCCCAAAGTACCTTCGCCTCTTGCGACTTACCGACACACTGACCTCAAGAGACACTCCTGGAAATTAGACATCGGGTAGTCCTCCTATGTGAGGGCCTAAGAAGACATGGACATGGCACACCAGTTGGGGAGGGGGGGATTTGGGGGGGGGTTACTGTTGTTCTTTCTTGGCATTTTGAGAGTGGATGAGAGACTAAGTAGTGGGAGCCTCGGCCCGCCCGCACCGATGGATACACGAGACCCCGACAAACTCTTGCCACACTGAGCCGATATAAGAGGGATGGGGTGGAGCCCGGGGTTCATCTGCAATGTACCTACATGGGAATATATGAGAATTGTAATGTATCTGCAACAATGCCAAGATTACTAAAACAAAGTTAAACCTAAATGTGTTTTAATTATATAAGTGTAAAACAATAGTTTTTTTTCTGTTACTTTTGTACTTATCTTTATAAGGATAGGAAGATTATATGTTTGTAATCGATTTTTCTGACACAATATGTATGTATCACAGTGTTGTTTTGGTTGATTTTGTCAGTTATCCTACAAAAAGATTGCTCTTAGTGTGCAGGAAACTTTGCTTCTTTAAGAGAAAGCTGTTTCTAAAAGTGGATTGCTGCAAGTTGCACATACTCTAGCCATTTTAGAAGTGGTCAGGTAGCTGATAGGTAAATGGAATTTGCAAAATGGAGGCATGATTTAATGAGAACAGTGATTATGTTCAGTGGTTATTTCTGACAATGACAGCCAGTGCACACCACTGGCACCTATTTGAAGGGACTGGGACACTCTGCCACCTCATTCATTGTCCTGGCCCCTTCTGAGCAGCAAGAGACAGCTAATAAGTCCTTCCTCTATCACAATGAACATGGAAATAGAAGAAGGGCAGCCAATGGAATGTCATTTTGTCATATTGGTGGCCCTTCTTCTATTTCCATGAACAGCAGCAGCAATGAAATTAAGACTAATGCTCTTGCTCCTGACCAGTATGCATGTTGCTCATCCACCGGGATGACTGTGCAGCTGATGGGCTGCTTGCAGAGATGTTCAGAGGCAATGCCCGAGGGGCCGGTATCCGAGTTCCAGCTGTGGACTGCTTTTTAGAGCAGCCTGGGGGGGGGAAGATTTGTGCGGTGTCTGTGTTGTTGGGATGCCGCCACAGGACCAGTGGGTGCCTGAGTGGCCTTTCTGGAGGCAGATGGGCGTCCATTACCTCCCTTTTATCAAGGGGCAGAGGTGTCACTCCTTTTCTCTCGCTGGGCCAGCCAAATAACGTATGCATATTGAGCAGGGGCATGGCGCCTGTGCAGAAGTGGCCTCACTTGTTTTCAGGTGTGTTTCACCAGTGTAAACTAATCTGTGCATTTTTTTAACACCCCCCTCCCCTTTTTTTAAATAAAATTTTTCCAAAGCATTGTTTTGCGGAAAGGTAATATGCAAATAGGGGCCACTGTTTTTTTTAGCGTGCCCGGACGATTTTTAATTCCAATCCAATCATGTGCAGTGGCCTCAGGTCGCAGCTTTGCCGAAGCTTCGACCTGCTCCCACGAGCATCAGGCTATCCAATGTACAGGCGACATTGTAATTACCACAGTTTTTTTGTACCCCATGCAATGTTGGTTTTTTTCGTGTAATGCCAAGAAACATGACGTTATTAGTCGTGCTGTTTTCGCAGAGGTCGCACCCAAAGGGGGCCTCGAGGGCCGGCGCCATAACCGACACCGAGCCCCGGAAGAAACTGGTTTTTCGCGCGCTGAGATGCCCAAAAGCAGGAGAAGCACCCGCGCCCTCCTTGCGGCGGTCCCCAGGAAGGTGCCAACCCCCCTGGCCAATGGGGGGACAAGCGGGGTACAAACCCCCCAATGGGGAGCCTGCCAGCTAGGCAGAAAAATGCTGGGAGGGGGAAATAAGCGCTGTTCCCCCAGGTAGCTCCTAACTTTGTGGAGTGGGAGAGCAGCAGCGTCACAAGGAGAAGTTTGTTTGTCCATTTCAGCGACGTACAAGACGAAGCTCTGCCCAAGTGACTGTCGGCGCGGATTGGCTGCCGCTGCTGCCCAACAAAAGAGGAAAAGTCTGGAGCTACATTTTAGCGGAGGTCTCCCCTGCCTGCGGCGGGCCAAGCAGGATGACCCTCTGGTCCCTACCAAGCCTCAACCTTCACAGAGACTTGGCAGACGTACACCACTCACGGTGGAAAAGAAGGAGCGACCAGCGAAAGCCTTTCATCTCCCGCACTCCTCCTGTCGGCGACAGAACTGTGCAGCGCCCCCCATCCAGTGTCGGCAAGCCCCTGCAATGTGAGCTGCTGGCGGCCAGGGGAGGGTTTGGCAAAAATCTAAACACTGGCATCGGAATTACCCCAGTTCGACGGACCGCAGCTAAGTGGCCCATCCAGCATGTGTGAGCCCTTGTCGAGTGGGCTTCCAGGCAGCCGGTGAGGCATTGGCACAGTTATTGAATTTGGCGACGGAATCACAATGCGTCGCAGGCAATTAGGACGCTAACCGGATCGTGAGGCCAGCGATCCAAGAAACAGCGGGCGGCAGGTGCGGGTTCCCGCGAGCTTCCTCGACGTAGGTGGCGGCACTGTCACGGGCGGCTTCAGCATCTGCCGGCAGGGGCCTGCACGGAATGAGAGCAACGAGGGGAATCTTAACCCCTGCATCAGCGATGCCGGAGAGCGCGATCACAGGAAAGGGGCCCATGTGGCAGCAAGGACCGGCTGCCTTAAAGGGACAGGCGCGCACGTACACAACGAGCAGTGCTCCGGGCCCCCTGAGCAGCTGAGGACAATCACAGGACTACGTGGAAGGTCGCCAAGTGCAGGGGGCCACAGCATCTGCCCAAGAAGGACCTTTTTGGTGCATGAGACTCAGCGGCAGTACCCCGCCATAACCGTTTTGGGAGGCACCAGCCCGAGGGTCCCAGCCATGGGCCTTTTTTCAGCAAGCGTGAAAGGAGGTTGTGGGCACCAAAAAGTGCCTAAAGATGGAGAGAAGAGGGGGCAACAGACAGCCAGAGGACCTGGGAGAGCTGCTGAGGAAGATCCGGGCAGCATCGGAAGTCAATGGGAGCGATTGGCTGCAGCCACATCTGTGGCAGGATGGCGGGGCGAGCCCAAGCCAGCAACTAGAGGACGCCGGCGCACCAGCAGCCAAGAGGGAGAGAAAGGCACCAGCCAAGTTAGCAGAGGCAGTGCCAGCCCAGAAAGCCTCCCAGAGAAAGACCTGGCCGCCTGTAGCCAACCCGGCGGCGGCAGGACCAAGCAGTGGGACCTGGGACACAGCAACAAGTGGTGAGCTTTTTAGTTCAATAGTGCAAGAATGTTTCAAAACAATGGCGCCACTGTTGCTGAAAGGTCTGGGCATGCAAGGGTTAGGGGCGGCTGAAGCCCAAACAGAGGGGGAGGTTTCAGGGTTGCCTTGCCACCTAGTGGACCCTGGCCACGCGCGTCAGGAACGTTTGAGGGGCCAGGGCACTCAGGAGGTTCAGAGCGAGATAGGGTCCCCCACAGCAGCATGGGGTGGCGCGACCACATCAAGCTACCCGCCCAATCCTCTCCCTGCGCCAGAACTATACACAAGGCCCTCACCTGGTCCGGCATCCATGACCACTAGGGCCACAGGCCTAGCAAGCATCATACCTCTGGCAGTCAAGGAGAGGATATGGAGGTAGGAGTTCATTGATATATTTACACTGTTAGAGATACAGTTAGATGGGCTGGATCTGATAGTGTGCGACAAGAAAGATGATGATAGAAGGGAGCGGCATTGGGAGAGAAAGGAAAGGAATTTTGACAATTGGTTGGATGCAATTTTGACAATTGGTTGGATGCATTCAGAATAATGGCTTGCATTATTGTGGAGAAATTCCCGCGCTGCGCTGCTGACCTATGGCTCTACGAGGCCAACATACATAAAGCACAGAAGCAGTTCCAGGGCGACGCGTGGCTAGAATATGATAAAGGTTTCCGGCTAAAAGTGCAAGCACATCCAGAGATGGAATGGAATGAGGAGGATGTCTCAGGGTTCATTCATAAGATGATGGTAGCCAGGGAGGCCAAGGCATGGGCAGGGAAGAGCTAGCAGCCCTTTTGGGGTTCCTTCCAAAAAGGGAGAGGGAGGACGTTCCAAAAGTCCAGACAAGTCAACACATGGAAACCCCTACATAATAGCGGGGCAGCGGCAATATGCTGGAAATATGAGGCAAACGAATGTACCTATGGGGCCTCCTGCAAATTTCAACATATTTGCGCCTCCTGTGGCGGGGGACACCCAGCAGCGGGGTGCAGATGCAAGAAGGAACACAAGGGGGACAAAAAAGAGAAGAAAAAGCAGTGAGGCAACCACAGAGGTGGAGGGGGAACCAAAAGGAATACAGGGTTACAGGCTAGCCAGGTCCCCCATCAACACTAGCCAATTACGCAAGCTAGACAATTCATATCGCATCCGGACAGACACTGCTATACTAGTGCAAGGTTTTGAGAATGGTTTTATTATCCCTTTTGCTGGCCCCCTCCCCCCAGGCAGCGCAAACAGTTTAAAATCAGTGCTGCAACAGCCAGGGGTGGTCACTAAGAAATTGGAGAAAGAGAGGGCATTGGGTAGAATAGAGGGCCCCTTCCCCCATATGTACGAGGGGTTGGTGATATCACCATTGGGGGTAGTCCCCAAAAAGGGACCAGGACAGTACCGGCTAATTCACCACCTGTCTCATCCCGAGGGGTTATCAATGAACGATGGGATCAGTGCAGAAGCATGCTCAGTGAGGTATGCCACAGTAGATGATGCCATCGACCTAGTCAGAACAGCGGGCCGCGGGGCACTCATGGCAAAGGCGGACATAGAATCAGCCTTCCGCTTACTCCCAGTCCATCCCGCGAGCTTCCACCTATTAGGTTTACAGTGGGAAAGGGACAGGTACTTCGATAAAGCTATTTCTATGGGGTGCTCAGTATCCTGTGCTTACTTCGAAATCTTCAGCACCTTCCTAGAGTGGGCACTGCACGTCTGGCATCCCTTGGGTGGGAAACTCCTTTACCTCGACTATTTTCTCTTCAAAGGCCCCGCTGGGTCGACCGAGTGCAGCGACACCCTGGCAGTGTTTAAAAAATTGGCAGCAGAGCTAGGGGTCCCCCTGGCGGCAGACAAAATGGTAGGCCCAGCGACAAAAATCACATTCCTGGGGATAGAGTTAGATTCAGTGACAGGAACTTCCAGGCTCCCCGAAGAAAAAGTGAAGGATTTCAGGGAGGACATTAGGAGCCTCCGTGGGCGGTAGAAGGCCACACTGAGGGACCTCCAAAGGCTGATAGGCAAGCTCAATTTTGCAGCCAGGGTCATCCCTGCAGGCAGGGTTTTGACCAGGCAGTTAACACAATTAATGGCAAGTCTTACCCTCAAACACCACCATGTCAGGCTGGGAGCAGGTGTCGAGCAGGACCTTCTAATGTGGGACACATTCTTGGCGGACTTCAATGGGATTTTGATCTGGAGGGAAGGCTGGGTCACAAGCAGACAGATAGCGCTGTTCACGGACGCTGCAGGCAGCACGGGTTTTGGGGCAATCCTGGAAAGGAAATGGTGCGCAGGCCAATGGCCCAGTAGCTGGCGCAGGCAGGGACTAACCAGCAATATCCCATTTTTGGAGTTGTTCCCCATTATAGTAGCGCTAACAATCTGGAAGCAGGAATTGCGTAACATGCAGCTGACACTATTAAGAGATAACAAGGGCGTAGTACAAGCGATTAATAGAGGGTCAGCCAGGTGCCCAGACACACTGCGATTAATGCCCCAACTGGTTAAATTACAGTTGGAGGGAAACATAGACCTGAGAGCACGCCACATACCAGGGGTGGAGAAAGAGGTGGCAGACGCCCTGTCAAGAGCACGGATGGACAAATTCAGGTTATTGGCCCCCGGGGTGGAGCGGGACATGACACCCTTCCCGGTACAGCTGTGGGGTCTGGCAGGGTAGATCTATCAGAGCGATGCGAATAGGGGGTATCCAGGCCCTGGAGGATGTAGGGGCCCCAAGCAGGGCAGTTGAGAGGTTCATCCAGTGGGCATTCAACAGCGGGAAATCCCGGTCATGGGCACAAGCCCACCTATCCATTGTGGCGCATTACTCAAAACTAGAAACAGGACAGGACCCCGCGGCTTTGCACTATATCACAGCAGCAATGAAAGGGTGGAAACGCGCAGAGGGTGCAAGGAAGGACACCAGGCGCCCGATAGACTACACGAAGCTGCGCTCACTATTGAAAACACTGGGTGACATAGCTAAGGTCACTATCGAGCTCCTACTGTTCAAGGTGGCATTTTCCACCGCATTCGTTGCGGTATTCCGCCTCAGCAAGTTAGTGGCACCCGCAAGGATGGGGCCAGCTAAGCACTGTCTACAGGCAAACGACATGAGGCCCAGAACAGTGGAGCTAGAGATTCTACAGAGACGGTCAAAAACAGACCAGGCCGGCAAGGGGGTGGTAGTGCGGCTACAATGCATCAAGGACCAGAGCTTCTGCGCAGTGTGTTGCCTGCTGGCATTCATGGCAGTGCGACCAGCGGGCGAAGGGCCACTGTTCAAACACAGGGATGGCACACAATTGAGCAAATTCCAATTTACAGCAGTCATGCGCCTAGCCCTCAGCAAAGCAGGGCAAACCCCAGCAAGTTCTGGGTCACACTCATTCTGAATCGGGGCGGCACAACATGGGATGACCGAGGCTGCGATATAGGCAGTAGGTAGATGGCGGTTGCGTGCATACTCGACCTACATGAGGCCACAGTTACTGTAGATCCACCTAACTGCCAGGGTGGGCAGTTGCACCCATCCAAAGGGCAGGCAGCTAATTGACACTTGTGATCATTGCCTCGGCAGGTAGGAGAGCGCGCCTGATGTGAGTGGTGGGCCATTCCTTCATAACTAGAATGCATTCCTGGCGGCAGGGAGGGGGCCACAGACAGTAAGGACAACCAGTGAACACGTGCATCAGGTGGTTTGGCCGGTCAGGAATGAAATGGGACCAGCTGCCAGCGACCCTCGCGGACCTGCAGGCAGACGCGGCATGGCATCCGGACATATTGATTATCCATTTGGGGGGCAATGAGCTGGCCAGACTGGGGAAGAAAACACTCCTGCACAACATACAAAGAGACCTCACGGAAGCGGCCAGGTCTTTCAAGGGTACCACCATAACCTGGTCAGAGCTGATCAGCAGAAGGCAGTAGCGCGGGGTGGAATCACCGAAAGCAGCGGAAAACTCACGAAAAATGCTGAACCTCGCCATGAGCAAATTTTGCAGAACCAATGGTCTGGAAAGTATCAGACATGGGCTCATCCACACAGGACGCCCAGAACTCTATGGGCAGGATGGGGTGCACCTGTCAGAGGAAGGCATGCGAGTATTTTGGGACAACCTGTGGGGTGCCATGGCTCTGGCAGGTTGCAGATAAAATGACAAAAGGAACGGGGGAGCTGTAGGAAGATGTAAGCCTCCCTCGCGGCGTGGCGGAGAGCTACGAGGATAATGTTAGTACGGAGGCACACCGAAGGGCGGGTGCCGGAATAGAACCACTCACCTTGGGATGCCTCACGGCTCGGTGAGTTGGCCTAAGGGAGGTGTGTATGACAACTCACTTTGGGATGCCTCATGGCTGGGTGAGTTGGCCTACAAAAAGGGGGTAGCAAACGGAGACGGCGCTCGCAGCCCAGCCCCTGCCGGATGGCAGGGCACAACAGATCCCAACAAGGTAGCGAGTTGTGGCCTAACTCCAGGACAGAAGCTACCCCCCACGCAAAGAGGGCGCAAACCCAACCAAACAAAGAGATGACTCAGAAGAGACAAGAAACAAGACAAGACTGCAAATGAGCTAACCAACGAACTGGCAGTCCAATTTGTTAATTGGGGATGTACATATGATTTATGGCTGATATGATGTATGACAAAAATGCATATGATTTATGACGCAAATATGACAGTCACCAATGATGATTTATGACCAGGGCATGCAAATGATGCCAATGTATATCCATGTATTCCAAATAAAACTGCGGCCAACAAATGACCACTACAAACACAAAGACATGTTGGCTTGTTTATTCTAAGGAATACAGTGGGGGAACGTTGCATGTACTATGGAGTGGGCACAGTGCGGGTGTTATTGTTGCTCAGTGCCATGCACACAAAAGCACACCTAGAGGAAGTAGTTACATTTTAGTTACTGTCACTGTAGAGTGAATGTGTAGGCTTGAACCTTGTATTTCAAATAAACAAATTAATGAATATTTGGTGAAACCAACAGTACTTGCATAAACAAGTTGCAGCGCATAGAGTGACGGGTTTCTGCCACCTTGTCCTCTCATTGCGCTACGTGTATAACATATGACAACTGTGCTGATTACCAATTCGTTGAATAATACAAAGCATTTTCTTATTGGCTGTTCGGCCAATAAGTCTTCCCTCCCCTGCTGGAGCTCTACGGTTATGGGTCTGATAGCGCCGGGACACTCTGTCTGAGTAGCTGAGCGCTTAACAAAACCCCGGATAACATATCATAACATAACATCTGTCCAAGTTATTTTTCGATTTCTTCTCCATTTAGACAAGTGTTGGAAAATTCACCAACTGGACGTTAATTCGTGTATTTGTTAGACAGTGCAAGTCTACACAGTCGTTCTTTATAGCATAAAAACAGAAATATAAATACTGTCTATGTATTTATGCACCTATATTCCTAGAGGAATACAGGAATGCCCTTTATTTGCATAGATAAGTCTTGTTGGTCTGACATAATCATCTCTGCAACAGCGCACCACATTTGTGAGAAGGAATCATAACATATGTGTGTGTTAGAGATTGGGTCTGTGTGTGTGTGTGCGTGTGCATGTGGCATATGTGCTGAAATAACTAAACATTATGAAGCCATAGGCTTTCTTTAAATGATTACCCACTTCACTAACAGTACCTTCCAGTAAGGAGAAATTGAGGTCAATCTATGGTTCTGACTGGTGCAAAAAACATTGGGATTGTGCCTGCTTTTTCTACCTCCTTCTTTGCCGAAAGGGACAGTCATACAGTTTAAGGAATAATCCACGTTCCTTGTGGTAGATTGCGTTGTGCACTCTAAAGTTTTTTTTTTTTTGCTATGGTTAGAGCTAACTTCAAACATGATAAACAGCAACAGCGGATTAAATGTGGAGCCATTTTAATGCCTTAAAATTAGTATCCAGACAGAAAATAATGTGTGACAATAAAATCTGTCATTTTGAGATTTATATAAATATGGAATAATGCATTTAAATTACACGGGCTTTAAACTATTAGAATATATAGTTAGAGCAACTGGATTTAATTACGTCTAATATTGATTATGTTTCTTGCAAATGTATGGGGCTGCAGGTAGGCGCCGGTAATTTACGGCTCCAGCAGCTGTTAGCAAACCAATGAGGCACTTTCAGGTTTAGCATCGAACAGGATGCTCTTGAAATTATATTGGAAGGCATTTGGTTTGGACAAGGTTCATTTATCGGGGGCGAGGTGTAGGGTTGCAGATATTTGGCACCTCACCACCCTGCATTTACGCTGCATCATCAACTGGGTTCACCCTTCCAGGTTTGAGAAAAATGCGCCATTTCTTTTAGGGTAACCTGAACACTAGGGGGCAGATTTATGTTGCACTTGCGGCACTTTTGCGCCGCCGTTGCGTCACTTTTGTGACGCAGCAGCGGCGCAAATCCTGCGCCATGGTGCGGGGCATTTACAAACGTGACGCATCTCCCAGATGCGTCACGTTGTAAAGCCCTGCGCCACATGTAGGCGTTCCAGGGCACGTGGGGGCGTTCCGGCGCAGGAACGCCTCCTAAAAGTGGCTGAGTGAAATCTACAAGATTTCACTCAGTCACTTTTAGGCCCATGCTGCGTCAAAACCCTGCGCCTGCTTGAAGCAGGCGTAAGGATTGACGCAGCATTGTACAGATAGGGCCCCCCAGATCATTGCTGGAGCTGCGTCGCGCTTGCGACGCAACTCCAGCAATGCGCCACTTTTCGGCACAGATGCGTCACGCATCTGTGCCGTTTTTGCCCCATGGTGCGCCGCATTATAAATGCGGCGCATCCATGGTGGCGCAGCTGTGGCGCATAATAACTGGCGCATCCCTGCTGATATGCAGGGATGCGCCAGTCGTCATAAATCTTCCCCTAGTTATTCCAGAGTGCAGAAGTATGGGAGTATTTGCACCTTACAAGTACAGTTACAAATAGAAATTTACATTTCCATTCTGCCAAATTCACTCAGTTGCTGCGCATTAATGTTCACTGATGAAGAATACCATGGCTCTCATGTTGCTGCAAACCATTCGAATTGTGCAGGCTTTTCCTTCAACAAAACTAGCCCCACACAAGTCTCTGAGGAGAATGATAGGCAAAGAGAAATACATGTTTTTAGTGAAAACAGGCATCCCCGTTGAAAAAAATGTGAGACTTCACCTCACTGATTTTCTTTACATCATGACATGACAAAATAAATTATGGTTGTATGTGTGACTTTTGATTTGTTCTTGTATATTAATTCAGTAACACAGTGAAAATACTGCAAATGGACACCACACCCGTTTAGAAAAAAAGAAAATCTTTATCTAAACCAAACAAGACCAAAACAACAAAAATCCACCATACGAATATCAAGATATTATCCAAAATAGGTTATTCACCAAAATCAACTTGTAGCAACAAATAGCTCCACCTGGGGCTTTTACGACGTTGTGACAGATGAAAATGCCAAATTACGACATTGACAGCGAGGTGCGCGGCAGCGGGCCAGAGTCACACTGGCCCCAAAGAACAGTACCTTTGCAAATGATGAAAACAAAGACAGTGCATCGCAGGGGGAGGTGATGCTCCATTAGGGCTGGGAAGCGTTGGATCTTTACGACCACAGGGGAGGTGAGGCGTCGGTTCCTTACTGAGATGCAGGGGAGGTGAGGCATCAGTTCCTTACTGTTGTCAGTGAGGTTCCGTTTCATTGATGGCGAGGCATCAGTTCCTTACGACGGTGCGGGGTAGATGGATTCAGGAGGATACCCACATCAGGTATCAGCTCTGCGCTGATGAAGCACCAATGTCAGTGAGGTTGGGGCTATGGTGCAAGTTGGCACAGTGCCCTCGGCTCCGGTGAAGGCAGCAGCCTCCAGGACAACATCAGAGTCAGTACAGTGCGTGTCGGCAGGCGTCGGACAGCGGTGTAAGTCAGGGTGGTGCGTTGTGTACTTCAAAAGTGGTGGCCACAGCTTCATTGCAGGTTTCAGCATCACTCACCGGCGTCGGTGTTGTTATTTGCCTCTGTGGCAGTTGAAAAAGCAGTTGCAGGAGGACAAAGGAAACAAAGTCTTTGTGTCCCTGAGACTTCAGAAAAGGAGGCAAATTCTACACCAAGCCCTTGGAGATCTTCTTCAAGCAGATACACAAAACAGTTCAGTCTTTGTCCCCTCTTTGGCATAATCAGCCACTGCAAGCCAACCCCACACAGCACACAGCAAGGGGGCAGTACTTCTCCTTCAGCTTTCCCAGCTTTTCTCCTTGGCTGAGGTTCCTCTTGAGTCCAGAAGTAATCTAAAATTCTGGGGTCTGGGCCCCAATATTTATACCACATCTTCCTTTGTTCTCTTGTTTTCTTGTGGCAGAGAGACTCTTATCTCCCCCCAAACCAGTTCTGTCGGCTGTGGTGCAGATTCCTGGCAGAAGGTGGAGACAGCATTGCACAGCAGACAGGGCCCATTCAGATGTAAGGAAATCTCCTCCCACTACTCTAAATGCAGCCCAGGTCTATTCAACTCAGCTCGGAGTCATCCAGGGACCCCCCCCCCCCAGTGGCTGTCTGCAGTGAATGCACATCCCCAGCCCGTCACTCCAAAACCAGACTTTCAATTCACAACTTAGCAGGGGCACATAGAATGGCTAAGCAAGAAAATACCTACTTTCTAAAAGTGCCATTTCCAAACCCACAATTTAAAAAGCATCCTAACTAAAAGATGTGTTATTATATTCTGAGTTCAGAGTACCTAAACTCCAACTTTCCATCTTGTCCTCATGGGAAGTTATACTTGTAAGATGTTACAAAGTATCTCCCATGCTATCCTATGGAACAGATAGCCTTGCATAAGTGAAAAACGAAATGCTCAGGATTTCACTATTAGGACATGTTACAAACACCAGTACATGTCCTACCTTTGCCCAACAAAGCACCCTGCCCACGAGGGCTACCTCGAGCCTACCTTAGGGGTGTCTTATATGTGAGAAAAGGGAAGGTTAGGGCCTGGCAAGTGGGTGCACTTGCCAGGTTGACATGGCAGTAAACTGCACGCACACACTGCAGTGGCAGGTTTGAGAAACCTTTGAAAGGCTGCTTGTGTGGGTGTCACAATCAGTGCTGCTGGCCCACTAGCAGCATTTGATTTACGGGCTCTGGGAACACATAGGGGCAGATTTAAAAGCCCCTTGAGCTGCCAGTCTGTCACGTTTTGTGACGCACTGGCAGCGCATCTCTTTGCCCCATATTTACAAGGACAGGAAAAAGCCACCCTGCGTGGCTTTTCCTGTTCTTGTAAATATGGCCCCTTTACACGCAGCACTTTTCGTGAAATGGGCGTTCCATGGGTGTTGCTGTGGGTGTTCCCGCGCAACACCCATGGAACCAGACACATTCCCAGATTTGTGAGAAATTGTAATCCTGGAAATGTGTCAGTTTGCTACGCCACCCAAGGGGTGGCGTAGCCAGGTGCAACGAGGAGACATGTTTTCATTCCTCCTCGTCTTTTTCCTCTTCCAATGCGTGCTGCTTTCTACAGCACAAATTGAATGAGGAAAATGCCTGTAGTGATTGCTTTTGTGCAGGAAGGTGCCCCTTCCTGCTCAAAAACAATCTCCCCACGGCGCAGGAATCCTTGCACCATGGTGCAAGGGTGCCTGCGCCGGCGCATGGCATCTGCGCCTGCGCAGGGGAGAGCACAGGAATGAGACATATCATTGTAGATATGTTGCATTCCTGTGCTCTAAAAGTGCCGCAGCGTGGCGCAGCCAAAGGGCTTGCGGTGCTTCGCCACTTTCTTGTAGATCTGCCCCAGAGTGTCCTGTACTAGCGACTTACTAGTAATTCAAATAAGCCAATCATGGAAACAGCAATCCATAAACACAATTTACAGTGGGAGCACTTGCACTTTGGTACTGATCAACAGTGACAAAGTGACCAAAGCATCTAGACCAACAAAAACGAAACTCTAGCACACAGCAAAAATACAGGAGATAGAGGCAAAAAGATTGTAGAAACGACGCCAAGGATGCCAGGTCTTGCTACCTAATTCTTCAGAATTGGAGGTCGGCAGAAGCACCTACATATGAGAGGTGGGTAAATAAGATGAAACGGACCAGGCTTTTTGAAGAAGCTTATGCAAGGCGGGTGGGCGCTACAAAAAAGTTCACAGCGATCTGGAAATATTTAGTTAATCTCGAAACCTCGATAGACTAGTAGTCCTATTTTACATAATGAGTAGGATCATCTAAACTTTAAGCCAGGGGGAAATGTGCCCTGTTTTTTTTTTAGCAGATTCTGCACCTTGGCTTTTTAGCACTTTAAAATGTTAGCATTTTAGTAAGATTGAATTGTATATCTGGAAAGTTGGGATATTAATGTTAATACTCCCAAAAATGGGTATGCCGTTAGATTTTTGCTGCAATATGCTTCTTGCACTTATTTTGCACTTTCACTGTATTGGTTTTATCCATGCTTGGTATGCTTTGATCAAATGATGCTTTAAAAAAAAAATTGAATCCCTATTATTTATCATTATTGTCATGCCCCTGATGCTCTGCTCAATAGAAAATGTAAAAAAAAAAAGAAAGGCTGCCAGGTCTAACAGTCTTCTTAAAGTGTACATTCGCCCAAAAGTGCCTAGACACTAAAGGTGAGAAACTGAAGTATTTCTGACAAGCTGCTCTAGATTAATCTCGAAACTGAGGTTTATGATAGGGAAAACAGCCATATTTTTAACTTTTTCCTAAATTTCTTACATTCAGAATCTTTTCTGAGCACAAAATAAAGTGTGAGTCACAGGGTGGCTACTGCCACAGGAAAAATCCTACTACTAAGTGTGGACTAGTTGAAACTGGCAACATTGAGCCTACAGGAGTTTACTGATCTCAAGTCATGCCGTGGGTTATAGAAAGAAGATCTGCTACACAAAGGACTAATTTTTCCACAATATACAGAATTATGAACTAGACATAACCCTTTAAATTTCGTCCTTTGAGAGTCTGGCAGCTGATTGAGTTTCACCAGGGCAGAGGCAATGACTTTAGGTGTTTTCAGACTCAGAAATAACCTGGCCACAGCATTTTGGATTAATTGCTATTTCTTTAGAGATTTTCAGGCAGACCTAGAAATATAGCATTACAGTAGTCCAATCTTGATGAAACAATGGCATTCCGTTCTACACTGCTTTCCACAAAGAATTGCCATGAATACGTTCACTGTAAAGACATGGAATGTGAATGGTCACCAGCACCACATTAAACGTGACGTAGTCATGCAATTCTTACACCACCATGCACTGCCGATAGTGATGCTTCAAGAAACCCACATCCTAGGGTCCAATTGCACCTTTTTGGCCAGATATGGCTCTAATAAAAAGTGTATTATGAGTGATTAGCTCATGGCTAAAGGGGAGTAGCTAATGTGCTCCATAGGTACCTGTCAATGGTGATTTCTTGGATCTCCTGTGACTCCCTGGGAAGAAACGTGTTGCCAGAGCGCTCGATGGAAGGAACCCAATACAATTTGCTAAGCGTTTATATCCCACCACAGCCGGCCTTCCCAACATTACTGACACTTAGGGATCTTATACTGCTGATACCCCCTGGTAGGGAAATCATAAGAGGGATTTCAATGACATCCGCAGCCCCCTCACCTACTTTTGGAACCCTGAGTGTGGTTCCAGGACACAGAAGATACTAGCCAAATGGGCCCTGGACTTGGGTCTATGTGATGCCTTGAGGGTGTGGAATCCTGGAACCAGAGAATATGTGCACATCTCCGCAGCCCACTGATCACTATCCTGTATTGACTTTTTTTTGCTCCCAGTCGTTGATCTTCTTTGCACACGTGATTCACATATTCTACTGAGAGGCATTTTAGACCATTCTGCTGTCACTGTTCAGGTCAGGAACAGGAGGGGGTAGACAGATGCAGCGCTTTCAGACAAACAATTCATTACCATTCCAAATGCCCAACTGAAGGCCTTTCTACAGGATAGGATCGTCACTTATAGAGCGCGAACAAATGCCGAGGCGTCTTGGCGCTGGTCCATAGAGAGAGATCGCTCCATCTAACACCGAGTCGTATCAAACAGCCGTGTTTTTATCAGTTTTCTGAAAACTTGGTGACTCTCTGTACGTTTAACAAAGCCAGGGAGCTCATTCCACCGGCAGGCCGCATGAAACGAAAAAGCTCTACCACCCCATCTGGCTTTTTTGACACGATTAAGTTTCAGCAGGCTTTGCGTAGATGACCTAAGTGTCCGCTCCGGGAGATATGGGCTAAAGAGCTTCTGAACTTCCTGGGCTCCTCCCCCATAGACCGCCTTATGGACTAGGCATAACGCCTTGAACTCTATTCGCTGCTGAACAGGGAGCCAGTGTAGCGTTTTAATTCCCTCGACAACAGACTGGTCCCTGGGTACATCCAACAAGAGTCTAGCTGCCGCATTCTGCAGAATCTGCAGTCTCTTCAGCAAGGTCTTGTTCAATCCTAGCAGAACTGCGTTGCAATAGTCTATTTTAGACAGCACTAAGGCTACCACCACATTCCTGCGAAGATCAGGATTGATGAAAGGGAAAATCTTCCGCAATATCCTGATTAAATAAAAGCAGGAGGAGGCAAGGTTATTAACATGTGCAGAGAAAGTAAGTTTGTTGTCGAATACCACTCCCAGATTTCTAACCTTAAGCACAGGACAGGGACATTCACCTGCCTCCGCCGGCCACCAGGAGCTATTCCATACCGGACTTCCCGGGCCGAATTCCATTATTTCAGTTTTCTCTGTATTAATCTTAAGAAAGTTTTCTCGCATCCATCTCATGATTTCGGACATACAGCTGTGAAATTTCTTAGCTGTGTCATTCGGTTCTTCACCAGCCGAAACTATAAGCTGTGAATCATCAGCGTAGGAGATTACAGTAAAGCCCTGAGCCTTAATCAGCTTGGCCAGGGGGGCAACGTAAATGTTGAAGAGCGTGGGGGACAGAGAAGAGCCTTGTGGCACCCCACAAGGTAGGTGGAAAGGGTCCGACTGTAGGCCGTCCCAAGACAGGCTGTTATCTCTGCCATCCAAAAAAGAAGCTAGTAGTGCCAATGCCCTTCCCTGTACCCCAAACTCCTGAAGCCTTCGAAGCAACACCTTGTGATTAACGGTATCGAAGGCAGCCGAGAGGTCCAACATCACCAATACTGCCCGACCTCCCCGGTCTGCTATACCCGTACATTTTCTGCTGCGATCAGCAAAGCTGACTCCGTAGAATGCTGCGCACGAAAACCGTGCTGAGAAGAGTCCAGCAGATCGTGGGCTACCAAATGTGCCATGAGGGCACGATTTAATTCTTTCTCCAGGATCTTTGCCCCCATGGGCAGGGCAGAGATTGGACGATAGTTCTTTAAGACGAGAGGGTCTAATGTAGCTTTTTTTAATAAAGGTTTAATTATTGCCCTCTTCCAGCAAGACGGATAGTGCCCAGATTGTAATGCTATGTTAATTACCTGGGACAGTTCCTCCGCTATCAGGTCAGCTGCCAAATGGAACACTGATGGAGGACAAGGATCTAGAGGTGATCCTGAGTTTGTTGAGAGAATCAACCTCTGAGTTTCCTCCACCGTAATTGAGGCAAACTCACTGAGTCCTGTGTTGTTCCTAGGGCCCAAATCCGGCCCTACCTTTCCCCCTTCTGAACTGTAACACATGCTACTGAACTCAAACCAACCAAGGGACAGCAGACTCATCTGGGACACTGTTGGAAACCTGTAAAGCCACCATTGAAGGGGTGGCTCGATCCTTCATCAGATGCAAATCCTGCAAGACATATGCCAGAATTAGAAACAGTTGTTCTAACACTAGAGAACAGTAGCCTGGGCAATTCAATAGATCTAATGAGCCACCACCTGGCAGTGGAGAGGGCATGCTTGCAACAGTTGTGTCTGGATTTGGCCTGATGGTGCTGGGAAGCGTTGACTAGGAGGGTGTATTAATAGGGTGGCTGAACTAGTGAAATTTTACACTGGCTTGCCACCAATAAGCTAGAGTCTAGGGTGGTGCCTCACATTACCAAAGCATCTGGAGTACAAGCAATGACTGCTCCTAAGATAGCCTCCTCTTTTTTGGAATACTATGGCACTCTCTATGTATTCCACCCAACACACGAGGAACATGATCCGCTAATTACACACATACCAATGCCCAGATTGACCCTCACTAAATAGGAGGACCGTTATCGTCCTTTGTCCCTAGAGGAGATTATTAAGGCACTCCTGGATTTGAATCCGGTAGACTCCCCGTCCAGACAGGTTCCCGACAAAATATTATTGTAGACTTTGCCAGACTGTTCTGCGACCCATTTTAAACATTTATCTTGAGGCTGTTACTCAAGGCCACTTCTCTGCAGAGGTGGACCTGGATACCATAGTGGTGCTGCCAAAACCAGACAAGATGCTTGATCGATGTACCTCTTACCAGCCTATTTCCCAAATAAATTCTGAGGTCAAGCTGTTTGCTGTAGTCCTAGCAAAAATGGCTCACCTGCATGCTGGTCTACCTGGTTCACCTGGACCAATGCAGGTTCCTCCCCAATTGCAATACATGCCATTTTATCACAAGAGACCAGTTAGCACTAGCCCGATTTTGATCCTTGCACTGCTTCATGGTGCTCATGCTCATTAATGTCCAGAAACTTTGATTACCTGGATTGGGCTTTCCTACATGAGTTGCTAGATAATCTGCCGCTTGGTGCACAATTTCAATTCAACATGCACATCTTATATTCTAGGCCACAGCCTAAAGTGAGGGTGAAGGGGCAGTATCCACCAGATTTAAGATCCCCGGAGAACTAGACAGCAGGGCCCCCTGTCCCCCTCCTCTTTTCCCTGGCAATAAAACCGCTGACATTCTGGGTGCATTGTGATGCCCAAGTCTGGGGATTCAACTATGGATTAGCACTAGAGAACAAGATAGCCCTCTATGCCAATGATGTCCTTATATTCATGGCCCGACCAGACATAATTGGGTCTTTCATCCTAGACATATTTGTGTCAGCATTCGGACTACACATGAACTGGTCCAAGTATCTCCTGGTCCCCTTGAAATGAGACTGGGGGGGCAAAACCTGACACCCTACTCTTCCTATACTGCCCTTCAGATTCCACTATTAGGGGACCCAAATGGCGTGAGAGCCTGAGCAAGCATTGAGCTTGAATCTTCGGCCACTCACCTGTGTAATCAAGGAGGAAAAAACATCTTACCTTTGCTTTAGATTTTTGTGTATACATACTTGAGTGTCCATGTGGGCTCAAATATTAGCACCATTTTTCCACTTTGAGAATAAGTACTAGAAAATCACAGGACAATAAAAATAATGATTTTTTAACTTATCCTGTTGCCCATGACTTTCATGAAGTGCATAGCTGCACTCTTGACTTATTGCATTGTTTACCACTGACAGGATTAAGCCTCAAAAACATGGAGGAAAGAGAGTTAAATTGCTCAGAAGATTGGAGTCACATCTTATAATTGAGTAAGAACCAAACTCCCATTGAGATTAAATAAGGATGAGGAGTTAGTGGTACATATGGGCGACTGAGTTCAATCACATTGTCTTATATTTCTGCTTACCTCAGCTGGTGGACATGACATTGGACTATTGTTCTGTTTCATTGTTTTTTGTATTTATATGCCACTGCTGATTGGAATATCACAGGCCTCATTATTTCTTCTCCACATATTGGAAGGTTGGAAGCAGCCTACTAGGGCTTGATATATTCAAGTTTATCAATATCTGGCTGTGAGCATGGAGCCCACTTGGGCATCGAACACATAGAGGTTATTAGTATATGTCCCCATCGATACACACGAGTTAATACACCATTAACTGCAACTGTTTTAGACCTTTTGATAAGGGTTTGGAACCCATAACAAAAGTATGAATTAACCATGAAGGTATGGCTACACTAATTTTCACAAGAATAGTATGATTAATAATCTTGTTGTAATTCATTTGAGTATGGAAGCACAAGAAGACAGAGCTGACAAGTGCAGATTAAGGGCCTGATTTCGCCACTCCTCCCGAAACAGACTCGCTCCTGGGACCGACCGACCTCTGGTAAACTGGCCCTAATACATGGTCCCAGAGGGAAATGGAAGGCTTTGTTCATCCCTGCACCCCATTGCAGGCAACTCAAGGTGCCTTCCACGGAGTGCAAGGATCAACAGGGAGTCACAAGGTCACGCACCCAAGGGGACCCTGCTGTTGGCCCCCAAACACGTGTTACGACATGGTCAGGCTGGCATGGAAACCATGTCGGAAAGCATGTATCGTAATCCCAAGGGCGGAAAGGCCCACCCTTTGGGATTTCGGACCAGTTCCCACTGGCCGACAGACTCATGGGGCCCATCGTGAGCTAGCCGGAATGACCGGCCGGTTTACATTCCGCCCGCCAGCATCATAATGCAGCGGTGCAAAGTAAACTGAGCAGCCCATTACGATGTGGCCCTGAAGGGGCCTCATCGTAATTGGCCCCCCTAAGTTTTAAATTGGAGGGAGGTAATTGGGATTGTTTATCTTTGGTTTACTGTGATTGACTGAACTAATATACTGGAATTTATGAATAATATAATTTGGAAATGTGCAGTAATCCTAATTTAAAAAGAAGCTAGTAATCTTTTTAGCAATAAGAAGAAAGACTACTATGAATGACAAAGTTGTTTCTATGCCCATTTGGTAATTGGATGCCTTGATCTTCATGTCTCTCAAAAGTTTACTTCATACAAATTATATGGTGGAATATTTAGTGGGAAAATGTGTAATAACTATGAGTTAATCAAAGCAGAATAACTTGAGGTTATGAAAAGAAAGACTACTGTTGGCTTGGGTAATGTTTGTATATGTTTTGGTGGGGGAAGTGGGTCACAATATCTGATAAAGGCTGAGAAGCTGACCGGCATCACTAATACTGATTAAACTGAGTGATCATCTTTTTTGAAGTGCCAGTGTGTTCCTTGACTGGAGGTGTTGTTGGCAATTGCAAATTCAAATATTGGCAGGTTCCAGTGCCCGCTGCAGGTCACTATCATTGCAAAGTGGAGGAGTGTCCTTACCAAACTCTGAAAAACTAGATCTATCTACTGTGAGTTAAAGTTACTTCAGTTAACTATAACTGGCGAATTTAAGTGCTTTTTTTTTTTTTTAAATGTTACATTTTTGCTGACATTTTTACCTAAATATAAAGGGTGAAATTTTAAGTATGGCAGACCTATTGATTTGTCAAAGGGGAAGAACCCAAAATATAAAAGACAGGCCTATTGGCTTTACCAAAGTGTAAGCACATTTGTAATTGTATTTGTAGAGCGCAACATTCATCCTGACAGATATCACGGCGCTGTCTAGCGGAACTTGTAGTAGGTTGTGTTGGGGGTCTTCGAATGCTCATGCATACGTCATCGGAAAAAGGTCGGTTTTTAGCTGTTTCCTGAACGTTGCATAGTTCTCAGAAAGGCGCAGGTCCAGAGGTAGTTCATTCCAGTGTTTAGCTGCCAGGTATGAGAATGATCGGCCACCTGTTCTGACTTTCTTTATGCGCGTAGGCCTAGCTAATGCTTGGTGTTGTGATCTCAAGCACCTTGTAGGGATATAGAATTCGATTTTATTCTGGAGAATTTTAGGTCCCACGTTGTGCAGTGCTTTGTGAGCATGACTCAACAGTTTGAACCTTGCTCTTTGGCGCATAGGTAGCCAGTGGAGCTGTTTCATGCATGCGGAAGCGGAGTTAAATCTACCTTTATTGCAGACAAGTTTAGCGGCCGCATTTTGCAGCACTTGTAAGCGTGAGAAAAGGTAGTCTGCCATGCCTACGTACAGGGCGTTGCCGTAGTCTAATCTGCTAGTGAGTAATGCCTGTGTAACCGTCCTTCTACATTCTAACGGGATCCATGGAAAAAGCCTTCTTAGGAGTTTCAGAATAGCAAAACCTCTTCCGCACAGAACCCGCACATGATCCTGCATGGACAGGGTGTTGTTGATGGTTATACCTAGGTTTTTAGCGCACTGTTTGGGCGCTGGGCCATCTCCCAAGGATTGTGACCACCAAGTGGGGTCCCAAATTAGATGTGCTCCACCGAAGAACAATAGCTCTGATTTCCCTGCGTTTAGCTTAAGGCAGTGTTTGGTCATCCATATTGCCATCTCTGAGAGGCTGTTGTTTAACTTGACCCTGGTATCCTTATATATTTACATATATAAAGCAGGCCTTCTGGTTTTGCCAAAAAGTCACCTATATATTATAGCAATACATATAAAAGAAAGCATTCATTATTAATAGACACATAGCAATGCTTACTAACAGTTACACAAATATTTATAAAATAAATCATTTTACTCAAAACAACTACAAATGTTTGTGTGAGTCTTTCTTTAATTCTTTTCAAGCCACAAAAACCAGCCATTCGAATAACCGCAAGAGATTACGCCATTTCAACTAAAGAGAATACTGCTCCAGCTCTAAATGCTTTAAAAAAGATGGTAAGCTCTCTCCTGGGGTCATGTTTCAATAACCCAGTAGACTTAATGCAAGTTAAAAAAAATATATATTAGTACAGAACTGCTGTACTGCCTGCAGCCTGTCACAACATTTAAACAAATGGTTAGTGGGGTTCCTGCCCCTTCTTGGGGCACCATAAGGAACGAAAAATCCAAAGAAATAGCCCTCGATGGGCATTATGGTTCACTCCCCAGCAGAAGCAGTGAATGTGAAATAAGCTTCTAGTCTGCTCATTTCATCATCATCGCAAACTTTAGTTTCAATCACTAAGATCATAAAAGTACAACACACATACATATCCCACATACATGAGTAGACATACAATCATTCTAAAAATGGATCACATGTATAAATGCACAATACAGAAAGATCTCAGGACGACCACATCAAAAGATAAAAGTCAAAATATGTTAGCAGCAGGATAAATGTAAGATAACTATACTTTATCTCAGGCCTTTGCCATATGTAAATCGTGCTAATTTTCTATTCATATTGGTTTATTTCTTCTTATTTATTTTTGAGTGGGTGCCCCAGTCCTACCCGAGACATTGAACAACTATGTTAAACGTCAGGGGCTGCAGGAGGGTCAACCATGGCCCCTGCAGCACTGCAGGTTCCCCCCTAATGTGCCATTGCGACCTCCAAACAGGAGCCGTGCATACATTTTTTTTTTGTTTGGATACCCTGGTCCCATCTAATCGACCCAATAACTTAAATCAACATTGGGGAGCACAGGCGCAGGCCCATGGTGGCTGTAACCCCTCCAGCTCCCCAGCTAGCACCCATCCTGGGTCCTTACGGTAGTCAGCAATAACTGTTTGCGTGTTTTATTTACTTTACTATTTTTTAATTATATTATTATTTTATAGTTTAATATTTTAAATACATTTCTTCTAATGCGATATTTAATAGCTATTCCAATATATCGATATTCCTACCTTTGGTTTGATAATATTCTGTTCCACAATAGTTTTGACACAATATTTTGGTGGTGTACATACAAAGTATGTCAACGTAATATTTTTGTCAACAGTTATTTTGACACAATATTGTTGCATCCCGATATTGTTGTTCATGATATTCTGTTTGCATTTAATGATTGTAGTGGGAATATTTTTTGGGGAAGGCCAAGCACAGTGTATGCTGGGAAGTTTGGGACTTGTACCCTGAACATCAGATCAATGTCATCCAGGACACTTTTCCGGTACCGAGACAACTTGGGGCAGTTCCAGAGGAAGTGAATCTGCACCCCCATATTGCTGTGCACTCTCGGAAGCATTCTTCTTTTCTCTCGGGTTACCAGTTGTTACGTTATATTAATTGTAAGGCATGCATCTCACCCAGAAGGGTATCTTGACACCTAAAGAAGGGAGGTGCAGCCCTCGCTGGGGCCTATTGTGTACTCAGGATGGGATGTAATACCAATCTGAAGCTATCTTTGTCAACGTCTTCCTGTCCAAACACATCTTGCTGTCCTACACATTCTTAGGAACATGCCATTCCATTCTTTGCCTGTGAGAGTACGATCTAGCTCAGCCTCCCATACCCTTTGGCCTGCTGACTGTTCTCTCCGGATACCCTGCTTCAGCCGGTAACTGATTTAATATTTTAAAACGAAATAAAACATTTTGAATTAGAATAATTCAAGCCTTTACTGAGACATGATATGTGCAAGCTTGAATAGTCCAGTGGACCTACCAGTGTATGTGCATATCTATGTATTTCATACACCTCCAGGTCAAATCTGACATGTAGTTCACCAGGCTTCCATACTGTCTCCTGTCATCTTCATCCTTTAAATGGAGCTGCTTGGCACTCTATTCATGGAGGACTGTATCAAGATTCACCAATATGTGTATGATACAAATCTCTATTTGACAGTCTCCTCTGCTTCAGATATCCAACACCTCAAACACTGGTTGCACATCATCCAGACCTGAATTTCCATCTCCCACCTGAAGCTCAACTCAACCAAGATAGCCTGGTACCAGCTGTCTCTTCTTAAGAAAGTCAAAACATTTCTTCCAAAAGGCAACTTCAGAGCAGCTGCTTAAGCCCTTGTACTCCGAGGTCTGGATGGTGGTAATGCCTTGCTCCATGGCCTCTCAGCTACCACACTGGCTTCCCTCCTTATATTGTTGACAAATGCACCAGCTCTGGTGGGTCTCAGGAGATATGCAGCCAGGACACCATCAGATTTCAGACTAAGAAGTGTTAAAAAAAGAAAAATACAACAAGCTTTTTTGATCTATACACCTAGCATCTGGAACAGCATCTCTGTATCTATCAGGACCTCCCCAACGCTGCTCTAATTTAGGAAGGTGTTATACAAAACAATTGTTTCTGTCGGGATTTCAATTGCTTTCGAATGTTCAAGAAGCATAAAGTTTACTTGTAACATATATCAACGATTTAAGAAAAAGAGTAGCATGAACATAACACAAACCAAGGTAAGAATTCAATAATATATTTAGAAAAAATATTAAATATTCAAGACTGTCGCAATTTTACAAATTCAATTGCAAAAAGGGTTTAGGTGACTGTGGTGAAAAAGTGAGATGTGGTGATTAGTGATATAGACAGTACACTATATACAAAATAAAAATGACTGTGCAATCAAGAAGGGAAAAAAAGAGGACAGGAAGGAGTATAGGCAGCCAAAATGCAGATTCTCTAATATGTCTGCAAATGTGAAGGGCATCTGAATCAGAGAGTGATCTATGTTCTCGCTTAGTTTAAAGAACAATATTGTTGAACTAAGCGAGAGCCGGACGGACGCACCTTGCCAGATCACGTAAATTGTCTGACTGGCCACCATTACAGAATCCGACCGATGGGTGGAAGTCCTTAAACAAAGAAATCTAAAAAGAAATACATTGAGGCTACCACTGGCTGGTGGAGAACATAGATCACTCTCTGATTCAGATGCCCTTCACATTTGCATACATATTAGAGAATCTGCATTTTGGCTGCCTAACCCCCCTTCCTGTCCTGAAGAAGACCCACCTTGACGCATTTTACAATTTGCGCAACTCACGGGGTCAAAACGTCGACACACCACATATGTCTGCACAACGCTCATGATCACAGTTTAACTTATCAATAAATCCTGAAGCATATGTGCAAAAATCATAAGGACAAACAAAAATCTCTTTTTTTCCCTTCTTGATTGCACAGTCATTTTTGTTTTGTATATAGTGTACTGTCTATATCACTAATCACCACATCTCACTTTTTCACCACAGTCACTTAAACCCTTTTTGCAATTGAATTTGTAAAATTGCGACATCCTTGAATATTTGATATTTTTTCTAAATATATTATTGAATTCTTACCTGGGTGTGTGTTATGTTCATGCTACTCTTTTTCTTAAATTGTTGATATATGTTACAAGTAAACTTTATGCTTCTTGAACATTCGAAAGCAATTGAAATCCCGACAGAACCAATTGTTTTGTTTAACACTTATACCCAGGTTCTGAGGGACACCGGGTCGCCCCATTATTTTTTCTAATTTAGGAAGGAGCTGAACACTGCATCACAATGCATTAATGTTTCATAACTCAAGTTTCTCTCCTATTACTCACCGACTTTAAGCTTCGCTTCACTTTGAGTATGTACAGCGTTCTACTGCCTTTTCGCTAGTTTTGCGCTATTGAAATGCCAAAATGCATACATACATACACACACATTCAAAGAAACGTTGTACATTTGGATACGAAGTGATTATAGATCATGTACAAAAAAAGAACATAGTAAGTATAGATGAGGTGAAGAATGGGTGTCCTTTTTGATTGGGATCCGTAATTCTAGACTATTAATAATAGAGTCGACCGCTCTAGCCATAAGGCTACATCCTCTCCCTACTGGTGGGGTATGAAACATGATTTGAATTTTCCTCCTCTACGATGGGTGCACAGCAACACAGGATCACCGACAGCTAAGGACTGTGGCTTTGCACGCCTGTGTCAGCTCACAGCATCAATGTTTCTGCACCAGTGATCTTGAATTGCTACAGGGGTGTCCACTGGGGAAATCCAAGAGTAGTGGTTAAGGACAATTTCTTTTAATTGGGACTCTTCCAGCATTGCAACTGGAGTTGTCTTTGTGCTGGCATGCAGTGTCTTACAATAGTCTTGTAACAATTTGTATACAGTCCACTGGACTTAATAGTCTTTATCCTTCTCTGCGATTCAGCTTACTCTGTTAAAAGTCCAAATTAATCTTTCCACCTTTCCATTTGTTTTGAGCGATATTCCTGTATTTTACACCTAGGGACCTGAGGTAGTCTGGTATTTCTTGCCCTTGGACAGGTGGCCCATTGTCTCCCTTGAACTCAATGGGATGCCATGGTTGGTGATCACCTTCTCAAGTTTTGGTATCTGATGTTGAGTATACCAGCTCTACATCTGGGTGTGCAGTGAAATCGTCAACTACAGTGAGGAGGTGTTGACCTCCATTCAACATGGTGACATCACACTGTTAGTCTGAAGGTGACATGGGAACGTCCTCAGGTGTGATTGGTGCTGAGAGGTCTGGTTTCCCTACTGCTTGACAAAGTAAACAATCGACTACAGCGTTTTTGATTTAAGTTTCTAAATCTGGACCCAGTCTTTTTGTCTTAACTACCTCTTGATGGGTGTGGTGGATGACTTGGTTACAGACAAGGTGAAATAAGTATATGGTTGACTTGGAGAATTAGATCATTCTGCACACACAGCAGCTTGTTGGCAATGTTGCCTATAGCTTGATTCTTCTTTTGGTTCTCTTGTCTCTGTCTTGTTTGCTGCTTCATAACTGGCCACCTGTTAACTGTCTTCAAGACCCCTTCGTACATGTTGGAAGCATTCATTTTAAGGGGAAGCGTGGCAAAAGTCTATTAGTGTGAGGGCCTCGGGCCGCATGCAGTCTACCATCATGCAGACATACTCCTCAGTATCTAAAGCCATTTCCAGTTTAGCAGTAGGTGCGAGTCTGTAGTGGTGGGATAGATAGATGGTGAGGTTGTCAAGACAAGGTCGGTATACTACTACTGCAAGATGCACTTTTCAATTCACGGTGGCGGTTTGTATTTTAACCCTTGAAACAGATTTTTAGACTTGTGATCTTGATTCATTTGGAAGATATTTCAATAAAGGTAAAGATAGAAGTGTCTGCAGCCCCACAATACATCAATAGCTTCCCATACTATTTCAGAGTACCACTGCTTGGCCTCTGTGAGTGCTCGGCTGTTATAGGTGACAGGGGCCCAGACATCTTTGTGTTGCTTTTACATGAGAACAGTCCCAAGCCAACTGGAGCTGGCATTAACAACCACTTTAGTTGGCTTGGCATAGTCGTAATACTTCATGATAGTCTCTGCTGAGACAGCTACTTTGGTCTTTTCGAATGCTTGCTGTCTGCCTGACTCCTATAACCATGGCAAATTTGTTTTGAGGAGACGGTGTAGTAGCTTTGTCAATGCTGCGAGGTCTTATGTGAACCTACTGCATTAAGTGACCATGCAGACACGTTGTTTGGCACACACGCTTCCTGGATCCTGTCACTTTTTGGGGGCTTAAGAGAAACCTCTATCCATGAAATGGTTGCCTAGGAGTTTGCACTTCTGTAGATGAAGAGTCAAACAAGCTTGAAGGTGGTCAGGGTGTAGTTTGATGTCGCAAAAACTACAAAGTGTTCACTGACCTTCAACAATCTGTGTAAATGGAACAGTATTTCTTGAGTGCATTTTGTAAACACTTCCACTGCCCATGATATGCCACACTTCAGCCTGTTCAGCCTGTGATAGAGATGCAGTCCCATATTCTTTGAAAATGTTGAGGTATACCGTAAATCCTTGCCGAGCTTGTTCTGGCAATAATACGTTTTAAAGTCAATATTCATGGACCTCTTGACTCAGTGCATTTCCACTATTATGTTATCAACAGTAGCTGACAGGTCCTTTTTTAGGTCGAGCCTAGAGCAGCGCATGCGCTGCTCTAGGAGTGACCTTTAGAAATTGGTCAGCCCTTTTTAAGCACTCGTGCTTGAAAAAGCATCCACCTTGCGGGAGCGAGCAGCGGCGTGCAGGGGCCATGTGTTTGAAATTAGCAGTGGCCGCGCGCGCTTGCTGACATTCCTCTACGCTCAGCAAAACACACAAGATGATGGACGGAATGTTGCACTTTGGCAAAACATTCACCCCCAGTCACAGATCTGGGTTTAATCCATCATTATTTTGCTCACCACGCCACCCCAGTTCAGACATGGCCATATGCAAATCAGTCTTGACCCTGTGCCTCATGGGAACAGTCCAGCCCGAACTGCTAAGCCATGTCTTCCCTGAACCGGAATCAAGCATCATAGGACCGGTTTCGGGGTTTCACCCATCTTCAGCCAGGATAGCTTGACTCGAGTGGCGTAGTGAGCACGGGACCCACGTCTGGGCATACCCTTCCCACATAGGGCGAACAGCAAAACGCTCCCCTGCCTGTCTCACCCTTGCCCTCCCTTGTTTTTAGTCACTGTCACAGAGCCAGGAAATACTAATAACAATCACCAGACGTTTGGTTGCGCTTCAGGTTCATGACCTTGCATTTTTACAGCATTCTGATTTTCCTGACCATATGTTCTTTAAAAGCATTTCTGCTGCTTGTACAACAATAATAATTTCACTTCCGTAATACCATGATTTTGAAATTTAAAACAATTACGCAGTGTCTATTCTGCATGCTAAACCTTTCAAGCTGTGTGCGTTTGAAAGTTAAGACTTTCCTGGTATCACTGTGCGTGTGCATTACTAGGCATCTTAGGCACACAAAGAAAGTTTCTATACCTTCCTTTGGGCCTTGTTTTGCCAGGTGTGGGTTTGCTTGTGTACTGAATTGAAGATTCAATGCCATCAGTGTGCCATCAAAGCCAATATCAGGCAGTGTTAGGAACATTATGTGTACTTCTTTGCTACCTGGTGAAGGAGGATGGGCCTTTTGGTTATCCAATCTTTTTTGTTTGTAACCTTCAGGTATTTCTCAGACCTGGCCACCCTTGTTTTCCATTGCCCTGCAACTAAGGAAAGTGTTGACGGCATGCCAACAGGCTGAATGGTATTCGCAGTATTGTGCAGCATGATGGGCAGGGGTGGAAGCTCTGCTGCTGAAAAAATGGAGGCAGCTACTTGCAAATATGGTGCTGGTGCAGACTGTATCTGGATATCTATAGTAAAGCATTGTTTGTTCCTCCCAACTCTTCTAGTAGCAGACCGTTATGTCACCCAGTGAAATACACCTCTCTTATGCTGCCATTAGGTTTTGTTTCAATTCATCAAGTAACCTCGTAGTCTTACGGTTGGCCCATATTGTATCTTCATATTTTGCTTGCCTTGCAACTACTCTTTTGTACAGGACTACTTTTTACAATCAACCTCTTCTCTAATCTTCAATTTCAGATACTGGATTTGTAAATTCTCGGAAGAGATTCAATTTACCCAAAAACTTTTTTCCAATCTGACCCTACATACCTCTGCTGTGTTGTTATTTCTCCTCAATTGCTTGTTAGCATCCATATTACTTTCCTCTTGTCCTAGTAATTGCAGTACAGTGCTATATTACACACCTGAGTTTGATAATAATGGTGAACACCTACTAAAAGTTATTGGGGGGTTTCCTTTTGCTTCTTTACACTTTGTTTTTTCTCATCACCTTGAAAAACAAGATATCAGCTTCCAAGTTGGACAAGCTTGTCTTAAGTTTGTCTGAGTTGGCTTCCCTCTAGCCATATCTCTCTTTATACATCTGAAACAGCCCTATTGGGCATTCAGAGAAGGTCTTACAGATGGGCCTCGGGAGAAACTCCATCAGCCTCCAAATGGTGTAATCACTGGATAGCCTCCTCTTGTATGGGCTATACTTTGCGTAAAGGTATTGCATCTGTCATAGGTTGCCAAAATTTAGATTTTTTTCTCGCCATTGCATAATTTATCGTAACCACTGGTCCTCTTCACCAGGCAACCCACTCACACACGTTGGGGGAGAGAGAGAGCACATCCAGCCCTTTTTTGCATATTATGTGCCTTGCCAACACCTTCAGGTAAAAAAACTAGGGATAAATTTATCAATATTTCATGCAGTGCAATGCAACAAGACACCTTGCTGTGCTGAGTGGATGGGAAAGGACAGGAATGCACCGTATTTAACATTAGATTGTACACTCCTATCATTTTCTAGCCCTGGTGCACTTTTGGCTCCCTAGTACCAATGCAGGCTCCCTTGCGTCATATTGCAAGCGTGCCTGCATTATAGGCAGGATTGTTTTTGTGCAGGAAGGGACACCTTCCTGCACAAAAACAATCCTGAGCAGCATTTTACTCTTTATACATGGGCTGTAGAATGCAACTATTTTTTGATCGCCACCTTTAACATAGGGAGCTAAGATTTTCATGGCCAAATAGCCTGTGCCAGGGGCTGAATAAACAAGTCGAAAAGAATAGGAGAGAGAGGGGCATCACTGCCTTGTACCTCTCCCAATCATAACCTTATCCTTAAGCATATTGTTAATAAATGCCCTAGCTTAGGGTATTTTATCCATGCCTTAGTTGCTCCGATGACATTATGAGGGACCCCAAATTTCTTCAAATATGCCAATAGTTATTCCCAGTTCACTTTGGCTGCGGCAGAAGTTATCAAAGCCAATGGAACTGATATGTACTGGTCAAATCGATAACACCAACAACTTGGTGAACTAAGTGGCTCAGTTGTCTCCCAGGTACAAAACCCGTCTGGTCGTCAGGAACCAATTTTCCCAATACCTCAGCCAGCCTCTTTGCCAATATCGAAGCAAAATGTTTATAGTCTGCATTTAATATGACTCATAACTTGTAGAGGGCTTGTTTGGTTTCAAGATCTTTTTTTTTTTTTTTTTAAATATTTTTATTAACTTTTATACCAGAAGATAAATAGTTAGCCGAGCATTACAGATCAGACAAATGATAAAAATAAAGAATAAACAGAACTGAGCATCACTTAAACAGCGTTGACATGAGTAGACAGATTAGACTTTTAGCATTGAATCCAATTATAAATAGGGGCCCAAATTTTTAAACCAAAGGCTTTCTTTCTCTTCCCCTTTAGACAATAGATGGCTTTCTCTAGTTGATAAATGTTTAACAATTTAGATTGCCACTGAGAAAATGAGGGAGGATCAGCATCAAGCCAATGAGAGGTTATACAATATCTAAAAATAGACATAGATATAAATAAAAAACCTTCTTCAGCACCTGTCTGCAGCCTATCAGGATTTGATTGGATACCAAGTATTACGAGTTCGGCAGAAAGTATTACTGGTGGGTTCATAATGTTATTTAAAAACTTTTGAATTTCAGAAATAAATTGGGTTAGATTAGGACAAAAAAAAACATGTGAATAGAATTTGCACCAAGAAATCCACATCGGCTGCATTTGTCACCTATAATTGGCTTTCCACTTCAATAATTTAGCAGGGGTATAGTATAGGTCGAATATGCTCATAAAGAATTGGCTTTTTAAAGATCCATTACACAAGACTTGATCGGACAATGCCAATGCATCAGATACATTAATACTCTCTATACCCAAATCCCTTTGCTATTTTATGTTAAATAGTTCAGTTTATCATTGTCTGATAGATCACCCCGATTCTATTTTGTTTCCAGCAGCATTCCAATACATCAATTTTCTTACGTTTTACCGAACCGAGCTATTACAAAAAAACAAGATTTAAAGTCATGCTAACGGCTTTCCAGATATGGAAGCAATTTAAGATAAGATTTTGTTTGAATAGCAATTTTAGCTACTACACACCACTATCTGATAATCCGATATTGCCAACAATATTCACAGATCATATTGTGCAGCGCTGGCAAAGTTCTAACATATCCCGGTTAGGAGATCTTTATCAGGAAGAACAATTTGCAACATTCACGTACTTACAACAACAGCATAATCTGCCCAAAGCCGATTTTTTTAAATATCTGCAAGTACGCAGTTTTCTAACTACAAAAAATTTACTGAACACTAATAAAATTAAGAAAATTGATGTGTGGTTCAATTGTAGCCTAGGCCCATGAAGGTGGTGGGTCTGGTTGCATCCTAAATATGCAGTTGAACATCTTGCACCCGACGGGAAATAGCTCTCCCATCATGATCTTCTGGGAAGTCATCAGGACCAGTGGCTTAAGGTTTTCTGAACCTTGTTATTGCTGCTCTAATCTCTTTCTCTGAGATTTTTTTTATGTCAGCTCACTTTGTTTCTGAGGGCACAACACAGCTAAAGGTAATACATTAAACCAAGCATCCCTCACCTTTCTCTTACCTTCCCATGAACCCGAAGTAGATCCCTGTAAAGGGCCTGATAAAAGCTGTGAAATCCATTGACAATCCCCTCAGTATCTTCTCGGAGTTCGGCTTCTAGTGAGACATGAATACTGGCTATATTACTCCCGGCATGCTGTGCCCT
This sequence comes from Triturus cristatus, assembly GCF_964204655.1. Classification (NCBI taxonomy): domain Eukaryota; kingdom Metazoa; phylum Chordata; class Amphibia; order Caudata; family Salamandridae; genus Triturus; species Triturus cristatus. The sequence goes on from NC_140591.1 coordinate 724,819,677, forward strand.
AATTTTCCAAGCTAAGATCTTCCACACTCCTCACCATAATCAAAATTCTAGAGTTTTCTAGCTTCACATCTCTCCTGCACCTTCCTTTCCATTAGTAATTTATAGTGTTACTTACATTCTTCTAATTCAGCAATGAGTTTCAACTGATCAACTACTGTACCTAGCTAAGTTTTTGGAGCCTCCAGCATTCCCATTCAACATGACAACCTATGCTCCTCAGCCCTTTTGGCCTTAAAAAATCTGATAGCCCAATTCGTAATAACTCCACGTATAAATGCCTTATCTGCATCCCATACAATAACTATTGGCACATTCCCAAGATTAGTACTTAGGCTTTTATTTAGCGCAATTCCGGCTCACAAGCAGTGCAGAGACTCCCGGCTGAACCAAGGGCTTCTCTTTGCTGACCTGTGGACGTGCTCTCAGTGCCTGTGCTGCCACTCACCTTGTGCCCACTGCCTCGCTGCTGCCCTTCGTCCTCCGCCGCCGCCAATTCCACCAGCGGCTGCCGAGCGGGGACGGACCACAAATCCCATCATCCTCTGCGCAAGGAGACCCGCTGACACCGTTTCCCGCGCCAGGAGGCGCTTAAAAGTCCGGCGCTTCCTCCGCGTCGCGGGACGCACGCGGGCGGCGCCGGGCTAAGCCCGGGCAAAGGGCGGGCCATCTAAGGCCGTCAAAGGACGACGAGGGACGGGACGAGCCACTCCCCTGACATCTACTACATGGTAAGACTGTCCTCCGGATTTGTTGCGACTACTGTTTGGACCTTTCAAAGATTTTACAGGAATTACTTTTTTCTGTAACTATACTTCTTCGTGCCTGGAAACCCTCAGTACAATCTCTGTTGACTAGTATTCTACCATGTCTACACAAATGGGAAAATCCCGCACCATAACTGTCAATACATCACATGGAACTGCAACTGGGACAATTGATCAATGTTTTAAGAGGGTAACAAATGTACTTGAAAAAGAAATAGCTGATACAGAGAAGCGTCTTTCACTAGATTTATTAACTGGGAAACGCTCTTCTCTGGGGTTATTAGCCCAAGTTGCTTCCCCAAGGAGGACACACTTGGACTTAGCACAGGGTTCCACTCTCCCAATAGCGGTAAGGGTGGAGGACGATGATGATATACCTTCCACCGCTAACGCTAACGCTGTCCTTCTTACAAATTCCTCCTCACCTTGTTCAAATACATCTGGATTATCAAATTCCCCCAAATTATTCTCAGTTTCTCCATCGACCATAGACCAGCATCATGGTGACACAAAAAATAGGAAAAGAAGGGGATCTCCATCTGTGACAACCCAAACAAAAATACAAAAAATCAGTCCCTCTGCTCCCTACTCCACTAGATCCTCTGAATCGGTAGGACCCTCTCTCTTCTTAGAGATAAACAATCCGCCCGCTATTTCTAATCCTTCAGGATCCTTAAATACCTTACACTTAGAAACAGATTTCATCAACAAATTAGAGGTTTTGATGAAATCCCTTTTACTCCCCCTGTTAGAGAGAACACGAATGATAAGTGCACATCTAGATAGCTTGGGTAGCCAAATAGAAGGGAATACTGCCGCCCTGATAGAATTGCAAAGCGCTTATGCCAAAAACATTGATAGTAACCATATAATGCCTCCCATTTTGTCAACATCACAATCTTCGACAAGCGCCGTGCCTGTAACAGCAGTTAGCATACAGGGGAAAAAAGCTCTGTTCAAAACAAATAAACCAACAATTAGTAAGGAGAAATTCTCCTCTCTAGCCAATAGTCAGGGAAACAGGGAGACCGTCCAGTCTAGCAATAAAAGGGAAGGGGATAAGAAAGGACCCACTAAAAATCTTCCAGCAGATAAAATCTCCCAACCAGTAAACGAAGTAGTTGGGAACGAAAAGGGAAAGTTGCCACCCACACAGCTACCTAGAGAAACAAAAAGAATAGTAGATTTACCACCACAATCGGCCCCTTAGACGATTATTATGGCTGGCGTACCAGAGCTTGTAAAGGGGGTCAGAGAGGATCATCATGCCTCAAAAAATAAAACTATCCATTGGCTGGAGCAGAATAGACCATTACCTGCCCATGTCAGTGGAGAAATTTTGACCGTGAGACGAGCAATCTGGGTGGGATCAAGACCCAAAGATAGAACTGGGGATGTGATAATTATAAACTTTAAAGATCATAGAGCAGTAAGGTGCATCGGAGACTGGTACGAAACAAGAGGGGGGGACATTATCTCCACCCATTACGTCAGTTATTTCTATCCAAGAGACCCAACCTCATATTCAAAATCTATCCCAGTAAAAAATCCTTATTTGGATTGGAAGGAAGTGGGTCCCCGATTTCTGCGCCAAAACGTGGATAATTATCGCCCTTATCCCCAGTCATATAGGAGGTTCCACAACAACAATAATAATTTTCCTCCACATTATGGGTCTAACGTGCTCACCTATAATCGTTATTCAATGCTCTTTGGACTAGATGAAGTTGATTGACTTAGACGGCAGTGGAGAGTCCCGCAAAGGCCGCCTCCTTCAGAGCCTTGCATAGTGCAGGACTCTGTAACTGCGGAAGGGGATGCCATTGATAAAGCATTAGAAGACAGAGAGCAAGATGCATTGGGTGACCTACCATCTGCAAATGAGGAAGACATTCCCCTTCTGCAGGAAGTCATAGACGACTCAGTACATAGATTACCCAATGAAGATGACCCCACCATGTTGGAAAACACACTAAGCGGCATATCTAGTTTATTAAGAGAGGAAGGTCAACCGACCGTAAAGAGTCCCTCACAAGAGGAAGTACACTCGACTGAAAGGACTGATGTAACCCAGAAAAGTCTAAAAATACAATTTTTATACTGGAACATTGCGGGGCTCAAGAGAAAAATCATAAACGGGAGTATTTTAAATTATGTACAGGAACACCATGTGATTTGCTTACAGGAGACCTGGGCAACAACTGAGCTGCATTTAACAGGGTATAAAACCTTTTTTACACCAGCAAAAGCCGTCTCGCATGGTAGACCCAAAGGTGGGTTGGTAATCTACATAGCGAACACTCTATTGGGCCTAGAGATTACACCCCTTGCACTAGAATTAAACTATCAGGTACTAAAACTAACATTTGAGGAGAAAAAGATCATTCTTGTCGTAAATGTATACGATAATTTGACAGAAATTGACAGATTGCACATATTAGGGGCTCTCCGTAAGAAACTTGTAACCTGGTCTAAACAGAAAAAAACTCAGGATCCCCCAAGCATCATATGGGGAGGTGATTTCAACCATCACCCCTGTATTAGAAGTAACACTAACCTCTGCGGGGTGGTGGATGAAACAGATGGTCAAACAACTCATTTCAGCCACTCAGAGGTGGGAAACCTCTTAAACGAAACCATGTCTGAATTAGGCCTCGTAATATTAAATACGCCAAAACCTTTTAATGGGCAGCTGGAACCAACTTATCTGGGAAGGGGCTGTGAGTCGACAATCGATTATGTATTGGCCACAGCCACATTAGGAAACAAGGTTGGAAATTTTAGTATTCTCATAAATACCCTAAGTGACCATGCTGCCCTGTCCATAGTTTTATTCCTGGACCAAGGTCAGCTCCCGCCCTCGCATATAAATTCCATCCTTGCCCAACACGAAATATATCTTAAAAGAATAAACGGCTATACCTTAGGGTGGGGTAAGATAGACCCCGTAGATTTAACAAAAAGGGTGGTGCGTACGACATACGAGGCAATAGTAAAATGCTTAGATATTAACACGGGGGAGCAGGAGGTTTTGGATAACTTCGGGGAAATCTTAGACAAGGTAAAGGAGTTGCTAACCAAAAAGTGCAAAGGAAATGGGGGGGGAAAAGAGGGTGGTTTGACCACAATTGCTCTATGGCACATAAAAAACTAAAGCGAGCCCTGTCTAAGGAGAACTTATACTTTAGTATGTAAGGGCAGGAAACAAGAATTGAAACAAGCATTATGGGATCAACTCCATGAGAGTTCCCTGACTAAAAACAGCGATGCCTTCTGAAAACTGGTCAAGGCTCCATTTCTGCAAGATAATAGCAATCAGCCATCAGTAGATGTGGCAATTGATGGCCCGACGTGGGTAAACCATTTCTCAAAATTTTTTGCCAAACCTTCAGAAATTGACCTAATAGAAGATAATGTCAGGAGTACCCAGCCCAATTCCTTCCCAATTTCAATAGATGTCACACTAATTGAAATCATCAATGCAGTTAAATCAAGCAAAAGTGGGAAAGCCCCTGGCCGAGATGGTGTGCCAGTGGACTTTTTAAAATCTAATCTAGAACTGTGGGCCCCCATCCTAAAAAGGGTATTCGACGCAGTAATGAAGTGCGGTTTAATTAAATCCTGGACACAATCAACCATGGTCCCTATTTTCAAGAAGGGAGATAGGGAGGATGTTTCTTGTTATCGTCCAGTCTCGCTCCTGGACTCTCTGGGGAAGGTACTGGGCAGAGTGGTTCTCCAGCGACTCCAGGAGTGGGTGGACGATGACAAGGTCCTCTCTGATATCCAGTTTGGCTTCAGGGAGGGCTTTGGGACAATTGAGCAGGCCCTGAATTTGTCCCTAATTATGGGGAAATATGTCTCTGCAAAGCGGGGCAGATTATATATGGTCTATGTTGACCTGTCCGCGGCTTTTGACTGCGTCTCTCACTCGAAACTATGGATAATTCTTAGCAAAATGGGTGTAGACCCGGTCCTAGTAACTCTCCTTCATGAATTATATAGGAATGCCTCTGCCAGGGTACGCTTTGGAGTCCGGGGAGAACTCTCGAATTCATTTGCAGTAGAGCGTGGTGTCAGGCAGGGTTGTGTCCTGGCCCCCTTTCTCTTTTCGTTATACACAAATGGTCTTGAGATGGAGATGTTACAGGGGGCCCAGGACCTCCCTCGAGTTGGAGAACGCTTGATACCAGCGCTCTTATACGCGGATGATGCCGTGATACTTGTACGTACCCCACGAGAATTACAAAAGGCAACGGAACGGTACGCAAGTTTTATGGGCAAATTAGACCTTCGCATAAATATAAAAAAAACGTTTGTTATGGTGGTGGGGCAGGGCAGAAAAAGGGGGAAGAGTATCTATCTAGACAAGGAAAGGCTAGAACCAACGGACCAATACCCATATCTTGGTGTAATGATAGATGCGAAGCTAAATTGGAAGCCAGCCATAGAAGCCCGCAAACATCACCTTTTGAGGGCAAATGCCGCCCTAATAAAATTCTCACAAAAACTGGGTAAGAGGCCACCTGTAGAGCTTCTCCGTATCTACAAAGCGAAATGCCTTTCGACAGCACTCTACGGAGCAGGCCTTTGGGGATACAAAAATATTAACTCCCTCCAGGTGGCAGAAAACAACTTCTTGAGATTCCTCCTGGCGGTTCCAAAACGAGTCTCTACCTTCGCATGCCATACTGAATTGGGGACTCCCCATATTGAGGACCTCGCAAAAATTGAACCACTCCTACTGTGGCGCCGCGTTTGGACTTCGACCAAAAATACCTTCACAAAGAAGCTACTGGCAGATTGTATGTCATTGGACCACGTGGGGAAGATCGAGTGGCTGATGTACATAAAACATTTTTTATCTGACCTAGGACTTGGTAAATATTATCTGACACCAGAACTTATCTCTGAAATACCCAAGAAGGAACTAAAAATAAGGGCATTGTCCCATGTCGAACAATCACGTATGTGCGCAGAGGTACGGAAACCATCGGTTCGCCATTCCATGGTAGTGATGACAACTCTGTATATCGAACCATATCTGACGTATGTTCAGTCGCAGTTTGAGCGGTTTTTATTGACCAGATTTAGGTTAAACATCTTCCACAGGATAGTTGCCTTCCCTTCTAAAAACACTTGGGAGGAACATTTGCCGGTGTGCCCATGTGACGAAATAGCAGAGCAATCTACAATGCACACTATTTTGTTCTGCAAATATTATACTTCACACCGCAAACTCTGGTTAGTTCCTGTGTTGAGACGGTTAGGTTTTAGAAGGTGCCGGCCAGCTATGTTACGGTTGCAATTCCTGGACTCTGAATTTGTCTCCAAAAGTGTTAGTACTTTTCTTAAATGCATTTTTTATCATAGGAAAATCTTTGAGGATGTATAGCCGGTTATTTGAGGTTATATGGTATAATATACTTTTAAACTGTATTTAATAATAATTATTTTCCTGAACATTTTAATCAAATCTATTTTATGGATTATTTTTATCAAATTGTATGTTATTGTTGAAATCCTTTTATGGTTTTTTCTTCTTCAAAAATCGAATAAAGAAGATTTATTATTATTACTTACGAAAAAGACTTTACTTTCTTTCAGTCGCTGAACTTAAGAGGGGTTTCCCAAAAACCTCCTTTCCATTGTCCACCTCTATTCCATAATCCTTTACCCCAAATCTAATTCCAATTTTACTAATGCATGGTCAGACAAAGACGAGGGAATATACTTGGCTGTTTTAACTTAAGAAACTATAGACCTCTACACTAGCCAAAGTTCCACACAGGAGCTGTGCCCATATTTTCTACTATGAAAAGATAACACCTTCAACCGTCCCTCTCTCAGTCTCCAGATGTCCACTAAACCAAGATCTTTCATAATATTTTTAAGCCCAGTCACCATTTTGGGGGTGTTGCAATGTGGACCTTTTCTGTCAAGTATCTTCAAACAACTTCCTAAGTGGACTAAAATCATCAATATTAGGCTAGTTCTGTAGTAGCCTACACAGGTTACCCTATATTCACCGACCACTTGGAGTGAGATTTTAACCCATCTACCAACTATATCCACCTCCCAGTCAAGGACCTCTATATTCGTATTCCTTGTAATCACAATAGCAACCCCCTTATTATGAGCTATCTTTGTTTTACGAACTACCAGCTACCCACATGCCTGTGCCTTAAATACCCTTTTGCAATCTGACTCCCACAGATGGACTTCTTGGAGGAAATGGCATGCGCCCCACAACCTCTCAAATATTCCAAAACACATCTTTGCCTCCTCTTCATCATCAGCCCATTTAAATTCAATGTGATTTACCTAACACAAGCCATTTCCTTCCCAACAACTAGAGAGTCCTTTTCGAAGCCAACCCCTTTGTTACTCCCATAACTTACTAAGCATAATATGACCATAAACTTGATAAGGAATTTGGTTCCAATTTTTCTTCACTGCTCCCCACCCATGCACCCCCAGCTCTTGGAATCCCCCAGTTGACTTGCCTAGCATTATTTATCCAATGAGCACCCACCGACAGTCCCAGACCTCCAGCCTAAAGTTGCACTGGCAGGTCCAACTCTCTTACTATGAGTGTCAAACTACGATGCTCCTCAAGTGATAAACAAAACTCTTTAAATGTGTTGCCTGACCCATTAACACACTTTCACTCTCCACCCTTGGCTGTTCCTAGAGGGGATCTATCCACTAGTTTGACCTGACCATTCCAATCTCAGTCTCATTCTGAACTAGCAGGGAGCACCATCCTAGATCTGCCTAATACTTAGTTGTTTTCATCTCCTGAATAGGTCTGTCCACAACCTTTTCATCCCTGTCAATATGTCATTTGTTATTCCAAATCGCTTTTAGGATCACAGGAATCTCAATTGGGCCTTCGCCCCGGCTCATGAAGTTCTTGCATCCTCCTGCTCATATGCTGTTGTCTCTCTTCTTTGGCATGACATATGTCTGATCTCAACTCACATATGCAGTCCTTATACATAACATACCTGTTTTTTAAGGGTGCTGAGAGAACTGCTTATCTTTTCGAGTATAAACAAAAGTTTACAAGAATCTTACTCAGTTTATTCCTGCTAGGATTTAATCTGAAGGGATCTCTATGTACTCTCTGTATCTTAAGTGACAGATCACCCTTCAGGGAATTCCTCTTCACCTTCATTAAACCTTCTTGAATTAGAGAAATCAAAAACAACTTTATGTCTGGTCCCTCAGCCTCCTCAGGCACATTCATATTCCTGATTTTGTTTCTCCTTGTCTGATTCTCTAACCTTGACAGTTTCTTGCTTGCTTTATTCAGTTCCTTATGGTATACAAGTTCCTTAGTATTCCTTTCCACATTCCATTTTGGGTCTGCAACAGTTTCTTCCAAAATAGCAGTGCGCTCTGCTAATTCATCCAGCTTTCCGCTAAACCTCTGATACAACTCTAATGTCATTCTGATTTAGCTCAGAAATATCAAATCTACTGTTGATCTACTCTGCGCTCTCTAGCCTTGAAAGAACATCTCCCTCCGTGTCTCCCAATCCTAGGGCCCCAACACCCATCCTTGGGCCCCCACTTTCGGGGACTTCTGAACCAATAGAATTCATACCAGCTGGGGAAATAATCCTAAAGTAAGTCCACATTGAGGGAGTTGGTTTGAATACCTAATGCCCTGCAGCACTGTAGAGGGGTGTTCTCCTGATTACCCTCTCCAGCCCTCTTCTATCTGTAATATCCTGGCGGGCTGGGCAAACTGTGCAACTGCTCGCCGGCTTTGTTAATTCCAGGGATGCACTTGTATTCTCTTCTGTTGCAAACCCAAAGGACCTTAGTTGGTATCTACACCATTTTTTTTACATTGAGGCCACCTTTGGAATTCGCCTTAAAAGGGCCCCCTGGCCACAGCTTGCTTTGGTAGGATTTTGCCAATGTCTTCAGGGGTTACAAGACTCTTACCAAAGTATGGCCTAGTGGCTCTTTAGTCAGCACCTTCAATGCAGGCTGCTCTTTCAGGACCCGGGGGGGCATCTCCTACAGACCTATGACTAGGTTGATGCACAGCTCCCCCTCCACTGGGCACATATGTGCTCCATTCAACTAGGAGCGCCACATCCCCTTGCACTCCTCCAAACCATGTCTATGTTCCTTGCCCTGCCCGCCGTCCTCTCGCTGCACACTGTTCAATGCTGTCCCTGCCACTCTTTATCTGGAAACAAGATCCCCAGGCTGCCTTCTGCTTCGGAACCACAGTCTTTTCTACTTACCCCCACCTCGGAGCCAGCAGCGGAGAGGACCATGCCCCTGCAGAAGTGCCTGTCATATGTTCCGATGGAAAACAATCCATGAGACTACAGAGCAAGTAGTTAAGGTAAAGCAATAATTTTCGCTTGTGTTTTTTAGTTGAGGAGGAAACTGTTTATCCCACGTGCAGGACATGTCCACCTCAAGCTGCAAAGGCCTTAAATTTGGGCCGCATTCTTTTCCTTCCCAGGAGAAGGTCTGAAGCGCTCACAGCAGTAACTCAGTCTCCCGCCATGTAACCACAATGCTCCCCCACAACTATCCTCTGTTACACTTTCTTTATTCTCTCTGAAAAGTAACTAAGGGCATGAAAAAAAGTAAAAAGTATTTCGGAGATTTACATCTCTTTTTGAACATACTTTTATGTTGTTTTGTTTTTCATTCACAAACATTCCCAGAAATACAGTGAGATGGTTGTGACGGACACAGACTTCTTTGGATACTTCTTGGAATGTCATGTGACATCTGCAGCATAGATTTAATGACAAAGTAATGAAGTCCACTTTGCAAATGCACCATATATATATTTTTTTCTCTGCAGGGTAACATTTTTCCTTGTGGTGAAGCCTCTTCCTCTACATCCCCACCAAATCTAGGGTGGAGTAAATTTCAGACCATATCCAGGTTAAGAAGGGGTCAGACTGGAGATTATAAATGGCCATAAATGTGTACGTTTGTAGGCGTTTACACACTTACAAGGCAAACCATGCCTCGCAATGCCCACTCCACATCGTGTGTGAAATTTACTACTGCACATTTATCAGCACTCATGGTGGCGACATCAGTAGTAGTGGATCCATTTATAAGTACCATGACTCCTTTTGTGAATTTTCTAGCGGGTGAAATGTATGATGTTTTGGCCCCTAAACACACATTTGTGACTGTAAAAAACTTTGTGGATGAGGCCCTACAAGTATAGCAATATGAATAAAAATAAATCTTTTTGGTTTTCTACGTCAGCCACTTTAACGTCCTGGTTTTCTCAAAAGATGACAGAGTGAAACATCGAGAGTGGTTTAACACACTTTCTGTGAAATTGTGATGGTTTTAAGATTAAACATGTTTGGGAGTCATTTAAGTTGTAATTTTTTATTTCATAATCGTTTATGTAGGCTACACATTGAAGCAATACAAACTTAATTTAAAAAAATAAAGTCTAAATCTAAAATACAGATGCATTAGGAATGAATCATCAAACTCAATTCTTTCAAGAATAACAGCAATTTAACTCTATCTTTTTCCCAAAGTTTGAAATCCATCAAGGAGTACATGGTATATTCTTCTCTTGCAGGTTCCTAGGTCTTTGGTCTTGAGTGAATTAATTGAGAAAACATTATAAAATGCGCATTTGTAACTTTTTTATATGTAAACCAACCAAGAAAAAGATCAGTGTACATAAAAAAAGGATTTGGACTAACAAACAAAATGTAAAGTTAAAGAATAGAGTTGTCAGGTCATAGTCTAATACCAGAAGTATTATTATTATTTTTTTTTTTTTTTTTAAATGATTTTATTTACAGTTTGTGCACCTCATAAAAAAAAAACACATCAGCATAAATACATATCAGGCGAGTGCAATATGCAGTACATGAAATACAGTAAGAGATTTATAAAAGCAGATTTAGAATTTTTAAACCTAACTCGACTGATTACTGGTCATCTCCCTCCAAATTGAGACCGGCGCCCAAAATTTTTGGCCAAAGTCGCGCATTTTTTTACCCTTCTGTACATACAAACCGGTCTCAATATTATGAATACTCAACAGCCTAGAGAGCCACATTTGAAAAGAGGGGGCCATAGTATCTTTCCAGCCTGAGGAGATTAAAATCCTCAATACCGCAACCGACATAAAAACCAACGCTTCTTCGGTTTGAGACAGTTTTTGCTTATTATCACAACCCAGCAGCATCAGGGTAGGAGATAGATCGATCTTATGACCTAGCAGCCCCTCCCAAAACTTACACACTTCCCTCTGTACTGAGGCTAGTGAGCTGCAATGAAAAAACATACGCAGGAGATCAGCTTGCCCGGCATTGCATCTAGGGCATCTATCATCCCCCCTGACCCCCCAGGCATATAATTTGGCTGGAGAATGATATAGATTAAATATCGTTTTATAATGCTGGGCCCTCAGGTTGGTGGATCTAAAACTTTTTTATTCAAGGAAATGGCCAGGTCCAAGTCAGCATCAGGGTCAGCTAATTTCCGAGCCAGAGAAATTTCTGTTTTTTCCATATCGTCTGGTATTTCCATGATAAGCTGCTTATATACCAATTTAATCTTTTTAGGCCCAACCATTAACAGTTCTATAACAGAAACAAACTCCATTGACAGGGGTTTTGGTCTCGCTGCCTTTAATGCCCGGGCAACTTGACCATACAGGAACCACTGATTGGTCGGAAAACCATACTGATGTTGGATAGTATCAAAACCAAGCGGGACGTGGTCTCCCCAAATGTCGCCGAAAGACCTAATACCAAAATTTCTCCAAATCTGTAAATTCCTATGGGACCCGACATAGGGGAGTAAACTAGAGTTCCAGAGCTGGAGATAACGATTTACCTTTGGGATTTTACATAGCTTCGAGATAGACCTCCAAACCTCCCAAACCCCTTCCAAGATCTTCAATCGAGGCCTCTTATAATACCTACGGTCCACCTCACGCCACAGCAACCCAACAGCCTGTTCCCCGATTAACAACTCAAAGATAGAAGGTAGATCCAAGGCTAACAAATTAACACCATCAGAGTTGACCTCTTGTTGGAACAGGATGGACATTTGTGTCAAAAGGCATGACCAATGATAAAATCTTAGATTTGGTAGGGCCAGACCACCCCTTTCCCTAGGGAGGGACATATAATTTGTTGATCGCCTAATCCTGCCATACTGCCAAACAAATTTGATAAAGATAGACTCCAACCTTTTGATAATTTTTTCATCCAAAAATAAGGGTATGGCCCTAAACAAATAGAGAACTCTAGGGAAGATAGACATTTTTAAAACATTTACCCGCCCAATCAAAGAAAGATGTAACACATCTATCCTCTTTAGCTCTTTTTCAATGGATTTTATGATTGGGGGATAGTTCTCAGCAATTATTTCCCCAACTGAGGCGTTGATCTTAATCCCTAAATAGGTTGCTGAGTCCACATACCTCGAATCATTTTTAACTATATTCGGAGAACAAATTATTTGGGTTTTGGTCTCATTAAGAAGATAACCCGACCTCTTACCAAATTCCTCTGCTATTTCAACCAAGGCCGTGAGCGCCTGCTGAGGGTTATCTGTAATTATTGCCAGGTCGTCGGCATAGGCCAGAATTTTACTAGTATGGCCATTACATACCACCGGGCTAATCCTGGAAGACCCCAAGATTTTCTGAATAAGAGGGTCTATATAAAGCGCGAAGAGGATTGGGGAACAGGGGCAGCCTTGGCGGGTGCCCCTCTTAATATCTAATTTCTCAGAGCTCTCACCCATAACCACCACCCTAGCAACCGGATCTACATACATTGCTTTGAGGGCTCTGATAACCTTTTCACCGAATCCTCTCCCCACCAGAACACCCCAAAGGAAATCCCAGACAACCCTGTCAAAGGCTTTTTCTGCGTCGAGCAGAATCATGGCGATATCACCTCCCCCTGCCCCCCGGGCGTCAAACAGCGCTATAGCTCTTCTAACATGGTCCGTTGTACCGCGGCCCGGGATAAAACCATGTTGCCGGGGGGAGACAAGATCGCCAATGATCCTGCCCAACCTCTTAGCCCATACCTTAGAGTATAACTTTGTGTCTGCATTTATGAGCGAGATCGGGCGATAAGAGCCGAGTTTCTCCGAAGGTTTCCCCTTCTTGTGAAAAACCACAATGTTAGTTTCTCGCCAGGAGGCTGGGACCACTCCCGTATACAATATTCCGTTGAACAAATCCACTAATAATGGAATGACTACCGATTCAAGACTTTTATATACTTCCAAAGGGATCCCGTCCGGACCGGCGGCCTTACCAGAGGCTAGTTCATACAGAGCTTCTAAAATCTCTCCCTCACTAATATCCCTATCCAGTTCATCCTTCTCCGAGGAGTTAAGACGGGGGCCGTTATCGACCAGATCGAGGCCTTGGTTATCGTCCTGAATTTCTTCGTCATATAGGCGCTGATAGAAATCTTTAAAAGCCTGTAGAATCTCATTTGGCTGTATGAATATCTTGCCATTTTCCTCGATCAAGGAGATAATATTCCTGGCTCTCCCCTGTCTTATTTGCAGGGCCAGCACTCTACCTGCCTGCTCCCCCGTTTCATAACGTTTAGCCCTGGATGTCTGATACTCAGCCGAAGCTTTATGAGTCATAGATTTCTAAGGTTCGGCTCTGATTTTCAACAATTCACTCTGGCTCTTCCTGCCGTCCCTACCCCTGATTATATCCCTCATATGCTGTTCTTCAGCTGTAGTCAGAATACCTACTAATTTCTCACCTTCCCTCTTGTCCTCCTTTCTTAATCTAGCCCCAAAACTTATAGATTCCCCCCATAAAGCCGCTTTAAAAGAGTCCCAGACAGTGATCCTGGAGGCACTATAGCGATTGGCAGCGAAAAACGCATCTGCCCATTTCAAAATATGCCCAGTGAATCTAGCATCTCCCAGTAGTTGCCTCTCAAAAGTCCACCTAGACCTGACCCTAACAGGACCAGATATTTCATACGACAATATAAGCGGATTATGGTCAGACAATATCTTTGGGGGTTTCGGTATTCCAACCTTATTTAATTCATTGGCAGAGATGAAAAAATAGTCCAATTTGGAAAATTTCTGATAAGGATTTGAGAAATAGGTATAGCCCTGATTTAATGGCTCTTTTGCGTCCCAAACGTCCTTAAGCCCATGTGAATTAATAAGGGCCTTTATTGCCCTAAACACTCTTGGTTTTCTATCCTGATACGACACAGTGTCGCTCCAATCAGCAGAGATATTGAAATCGCCGCACATGATGATAGGGGCTGGCCAGGACGCGAGTTCTAATTCTAGAAAATCAAATAGCTCTGGATCGTCTTCGTTTGAGCCATACACCACACAGAGTGTCTGGCCGTTTTCAAGTTCGACCAGGACCCATCTACCGTTGCTATCTGATTTAGTCCTTCTAACCCCACCCAGAGTTTTTTTAACTAAAATCGCAACCCCCCTAATTGTAGAGGATTGAGTAGAACACGCTACCAACTCAAAGCCAGTAAGGAACAACAGTTTCCTTTTAGACCATGGGAGGTGGGTCTCCTGGAGGCAGAGTATATCAATTCTGTTATTCTTGGTAAAATGCCCCAACCTTAAACGTTTCCTCCAGTCATTCAGCCCGCCAATATTCAACGAGCAAACCCTAATGCAGACCATCTTGACATGAGAAAACAACAACACTATGAACCTGCTTTTTAAACTGCTTCTGAAGCACTAATACTAATATCTGACAAAAAAGAAAAAACAAAGAAAAAAGAATAAACAAGGTGAAACAAACTGCATTTTTTACCCCAATTTTTCCCCCGTCGAACCCCACACCACCACCCCCCCGCCCACCCTGAACTCCTTCCCCACCAGTGAGAACCCCACCCCTGAAGCTATCCCTCGTCAGGACCCCCCTAAGTGGAGCGCTCAGAGTACGTCTGTGCATGTGATCGTGATGCAGTACGTGAGTGAGGGCAAAGCCAGAAAGACCAAATAGCTAAAAACCCTTAAATGCCCCTTAGCTTAACAATCTCTACTTTTATCAATTTTTACTCGACAAAGCAAGCAACAAACCAATCACTCCAATGTAAGAAAGCTTGACACCCAAAGCCCAATCTACCGGCTAGTCAGCCTTCCTATCCAAAGAAGCCAGGTACTCCTTTGCTTTCATTTCTGACGAAAAAAAGAAGGTCCTCCCTTCATTAATCACTTTTAACTGAGCCGGGTTAACAAGAAAGGCCTGGATTCTCTTCTCCTGGAACTGTTTGATCATTTCCCTCAAGCGCCATCTTCTTTCCACGGTCGTATGGCAATAGTCCGGGCGGACAAAGAAGGAAAACCCATCACCATTCCTCCTAGCATCTGGTCTAGCCTTTTCCGCAATAGACTGTCTCAAAATAAAGTTACCAAAAAATATTAATACTGCTCGGGGTTTATCACCTTCCTTAGCGTTGGGCCGGATCTTAAGGGGAGTACGATGAACTCGTTGAATCTCATTGGCCCAATTCCAACTTGAAAGCTCGGGGAATGCTTGATCAAAAAGCTTGATTATAAATGCCTTTATGTCCGGCCCTTCCATCCCCTCCGGGATCCCCAAGACCCTCAGGTTATTTCTCCGGAGCCTGTTCTCCATCTCTTCCATTTTCCAGTGTAAGTCCGTAACCTGAGAGCAGTGGGCGTTGACTTTGCTAGTGGCCTCGGCTACCTCGGCCTCCGTGGACACCACCCTCTCCTCAAAATTCGAGACTCTATCGGCCGTGTTCGTACAGGCTTTTGAAAGCTTCCTGACCACTCCCTGCATCTTCCTCATGGCAGACTGTACTTTGCGGTTATCCTGGCGCGTTTCTTCTCTATGAGCCAGGATCTCCTGATGTATGACTTCCAGGAGGGGATGATCGGGACTATCCGCCACAGGTCCTCCCTGCAGTGCCAAGTCGGGAGTGTGGTCCCATCTCAGTTCTCGGGAAGAGTGACCTATTTTCAGAGTCTGGCTTTTAGCCACCGGGGGCCGCACAGTAGTTGATGGAGGACCCTCCTCTGATTCTGAATCGGAGCCTAGATAGGAGCTATGTTCTTCTTCTTCAGACCACTCCACACCATCAGAAACTGAAAAATAATATTCGCTTGGCACTTTTTCCTTATCAGCAATTATGCCAGTTGGCAACAGGTTCATTTTCTGTAATTCCGTGTTTGCTTCTGCTCCTGACCCTGGCTGGTTTTCCAATGTATTACTACTCCCCTTCCCCGTATCTAGGGAAGCTCCGATAATATCCCCGGGGGCCGGCTCATCGGGGGCAGCTATAGAATCTGTAGGAATGGGAGACTGACTTGAGACAGGTACTATAGGTATACCAGGAGGGATGATGGGGGCAGTGCATTCCTCCGAGATCGCGCAAGAGTTACTAGACATAATATCCACCAAGGGATTTGCGCCAGCCCCCAGTAACTCAGAGCCCTTCTCCTTTTCCTTTTCCTTTTTTATGTTGGAAAAACCCCACTCCCACACCGGTAAGGGTTGGTGGTAACGGAGTCTTTCCAGAACATACACAGTGGTAGCTTGGCTCGAGTGGTCAGGAATCAGGCACCGTGCTAAGCATACGATATACCCATACAATAACCATGCGTGCATCCGTTCCAAAAACGACTCTACACCGTAAAAATTATGAAAATATCTTTCTTTATCTTCTTTTTCTCTTAGTTGCTGATTAGATAAATAATAACACAATCACAATGTACAAACTTTTTAAATAGTGCAGGTCAAATAAATACTGGCTTAATGATTCAATAAATAGGGGTGATCATAAATATTAAAGGCATAAATATAAGTGCAATTCATACAGGCAATTAAATATTCTGAGGCAATAAATACTGTAAACCAATAAATATTGTGCATCACTAAATACTGTGGACCAATAAATACAGTGGAACAATAAATAGGTTAAATACAAGGAATACAGTGCCCCTAATAAATAATTAAAAGCTGACAGTGACACTCATAGAATCAGATCACATTTGAATTCCTAAGGGCTGATTTGGCCCAGGCACAGCTTGTGGGGATGTGGAAGGCTTGAGGGTGTCTACTCCCTGGCTTGGACAAGGCTGAGGCCTAAACTGAGGTAGATCAAGGGGGGAATACCAGAGACCTGGCTCTCTCACTCTACACCACCCCTCTAGATTAGTCCCAGCTCACCCCTGGCACAGTCAGGTTGGTTCCAGCACCTCCCTAGCCCCTTAGAGCAGTCTCTCAGGTCTCCACAGGGCCTTAGGCGCCCTCTACTCCACTTACTGCCCTTTTTCTGATGCTCCGACACCGCTGGAGTCGTGTCGACGCCGTGAGGCGGTTCCGATTCGATGTCGGCGGCCTCGGCACAATGTCAGTTCTTGACGACGCCGGTAGACGGTTCCGGTTCGATGTCGGCGGCCTCGGTTCGATCTCGACCTCCGATTCGATGACGTCGGGCAGTCTTGGCTCGGTGTCGACGTCGGGCGGCTCCGGTCCGATGGCGACCTCGGATTCGATGACGTCGGCCGGCCTTGGCTCGATGTCGACTTCCGGCGGCTCCGGAGTGCGATCTCCACTCCCGACTTCCGGTGCTCCTCTCCTCAGGTTTCCGGCGACTCCGGAGTGCGACCTCCACTCCCGACCTCCGGCACGATTCTCCTCAGGTTCCGGCGACTCCGGAGTGCGACCTCCACTCCCGACCTCCGGCACGATTCACCTCGGTCTCCGACGACTCCGGAGGGCGGACTTCACTCCCCCGTCGACGCCGCTCACTCGACCTCGGGTGACTTCCTCCTCGACCTCTGGTACTCCTCACGACCTCTGACGGCGCCCTCTCTCGACCTCTGGCGGCTCCGGGTACGACGTCCGCTTTCCAGTCGGCGCCGCTTCTCCACCTCGGGCTCCAGGTCTCAGGCTACTCGACGTCCGGCTCCAGGGAAACCAGTTTCCAGGTCAGGATCTTGCTGTTCTCTGTTTCTAAGGCCTGTTCCTGCTGTCCAGGTCCTTAGGATGGTTTTTCTTGCTTCGTCCCACACAGGGCTCCAGGCTGGGCTCAGTCAGTAGGGACTAGTATCAAGGGTGGGTTTATGGACCCCACTCCAGGCACAAGTTTCCACCCCTGCTGCTTCACTCCTTCCTCCTTCAAGTTTCTGCTGCTCACTCTTCACCAGTCAGGTGCCAACTGCCAGCTCCAACTGCCAACACTCTGTCTTAGCTTCCCAACATTCTAAACCGCCTCCAACTGTCACAGGGCTCCAGAATGTTGCAGAAGGTTCTAGTAGGTTCCAGTGGTTGCTGATGATGTCACAGGTGGCCACCATTTTGTGCTCCAGGCCCTCAGACAGAAGTTTCAGGGGTAGATAAAATGGCTCCCTGAATCCGCAGCAACACTAAAAAGTCTGGTGGTTCCCCAAACAGGAAAAATTCAAACAGGGTTTGAGGCAAAAGTGGGACAAAATAAATAATGATGAGGAGGGACCACCCAAAGGGCTGACAGGTCTAACACGCGTCCCCCCCAGCTGAAAGTGGGGAGAGCTACCCAACCCCTTGGGAGTTCTCATCACTAAGGCGGAAATACCTTGAGAGACCGTCTGCATTGGCGTGGTCCACTCCAGGCCGATGTTCCACCTGGAAGTCCATTCCCTGTAGGGAGATAGCCCACCTCAACAACTTGGGATTCTCCCCCTTCATCTGCATCAGCCAACGAAGGGGTCTGTGGTCGGTCTGAACTAGGAAGTGCGAGCCAAACAGGTATGGCCGCAACTTCTTCAGAGCCCATACCACTGCAAAGGCTTCATGCTCTATTGCACTCCACTTCTGTTCCCTGGGAAGTAGTCTCCGGGATAGGAAGACCACGGGTTGATCCAGACCCTCTTCATTGAGTTGCGATAACACTGCCCCAATGCCATGTTCTGATGCATCCGTCTGGACAATGAACTCCTTGGAAAAGTCTGGGGCCCTTAAGACCGGGGCCTCGCACATGGCTTTCTTCAATCTCACAAAGGCTTCCTGACAAGCCTCCGTCCAGACTACCCGTCGAGGTTGTTTCTTGGACGTGAGCTCCGTGAGGGGGGCTACGATGGTACCGTACCCCTTCACGAAGCGGCGGTAATATCCCGTGAGGCCCAGAAAAGCTCGGACCTCAGTCTGTGTCTTGGGGGGTTCCCAGGCCATGATGGCCTCGATCTTCGCCTGGAGGGGTTGCACCGCTCCCCTACCCACCAAGTGTCCAAGGTACACTACCGACCCCTGCCCGATCTGGCACTTGCTGGCCTTGATCGTCAATCCAGCTTGTCTCAGGGCCTGGAGAACAGCTTGCAGGTGACGCAAGGGATCCTCCCAGCTGTTACTGAAGACGGCTATGTCATCCAGATAAGCAGCAGAGAAACTCTCCATTCCGGTGAGGATCTGGTTTACCAGGCGCTGAAACGTGGCAGGTGCGTTCTTGAGCCCAAAGGGCATCACACAGAACTGGTAGTGGCCATTGGGCGTGGAGAAGGCTGACCTTTCCCTTGCTCCATCAGTCAAAGAGATCTGCCAGTACCCCGAAGTAAGGTCAAAGATACTTAGATATTGGGCAGCTCCCAGCCGGTCAATCAATTCATCCGCCCTAAGGATCGGATGAGCATCAGTTTTGGTCACTGAATTCAGTCCCCGATAGTCCACACAGAACCTCAGTTCTGGTTGGGCACCCGGTGGTGCAGCTTTTGGTACTAACACCACCGGACTGGACCAGGGGCTGCTAGAAGGTTCGATCACTCCTAGCTCCAGCATCTTAGTGACTTCACTATGAATGCTGGCCTTCACCTTGTCTGACATCCGGTAGATCTTGGACTTCACAGGTGGGCTGTCTCCTGTGTCCACATCATGGACGCACAGGTGAGTCCTACCCGGGACAAGGGAGAACAACGAAGAGTACTGCCCCAGGACCTGGCGACAGTCCTCCTGCTGTTCAGGAGTTAGAGATGGGGAGAGAATCACTCCCTCCACCGACCCATCCTTTTCTTGAGACGCAAACAAATCGGGGAGAGGCTCGCTTTCCGCGTCCTCTGCTCCGTCAGTCACCATCATCAAGATGACTTCGGGCCTCTCGTGGTGGGGTTTGAGGCGGTTGGCATGCAGCACCCGCAGGGGCTGACGAGGGGTCTTCAGGTCCACCAAGTAGGTAGCCTTACCCTTCTTCTCCAACACCTCAAAGGGTCCTGACCAGCGATCCTGGAGGGCGCTAAGCTCTCCCGGTTCGATCACCCACACCTTCTGGCCAGGCTCCAACTCCACCGGGTGAGCATTGTGGTCATACCACGCCTTCATTACTGCTTGGCTGGCTTCCAAGTTGTCAGAAGCTTGCTTCCACAACTTAGCCATTTGGCTCCGGAAGGCCAGCATGTAGCTCACCACGTCCTGGGGAAGCTTTCTGGGAGTTCTTTCCCATCCGTCTCTCACCAGGTTGAGAGGTCCACGTACAGGGTGCCCATACAGAAGCTCGAAGGGGCTGAAGCCCACTCCCTTCTGTGGCACTTCCCTGTAAGAGAACAGTAAACAGGGTAGGAGGACGTCCCACTTCCTCCGCAGGCTTTCAGGCAGACTTCTGATCATGCCCTTCAAGGTTTTGTTAAACCTCTCCACCAGACCATTGGTCTGGGGGTGGTAAGGAGTTGTGAACCGGTAGGTCACTCCACACTCCTTCCACATCGCCCGCATGTACGCTGACATGAAGTTGGTCCCCCTGTCGGACACAACTTCCTTGGGAAAACCCACTCGGGTAAAGATTCCCATCAGGGCCCTAGCCACAACAGGTGCTGTTATGGTCCTCAGAGGTATTGCCTCTGGGTACCGTGTGGCATGATCCACCAGGACCAGGATAAACCTGTGACCAGCTGACGTTGGCGGATCTAATGGACCCACAATGTCGATGCCCACCCTTTCAAAGGGGGTGCTAACGACAGGAAGTGGTTCCAGGGGAGCTTTCAGCTTCACCCCTGTTTTCCCACTGGCTTGGCAAGACACACATGTCCGGCAGTAGGTATCGGACGACACTTTCATCTGAGGCCAATAAAAGTGTGGGACAAGACGGGCAAAGGTCTTGTCTTGCCCCAGGTGTCCTGCCAATGGTATCTCGTGAGCCAACTCCAAAAGGAAGGCTCGATAACGTTGAGGGACTACCAAGGCTCGTGACGATCCGTGTAGGGGTGCCTTGGGTTCACTGTAGAGGAGGCCATCCTCCCAGTAAACACTGTAGTTCCCTTCAACGTTCCCTGCTGCCTGGGCTTCGGCCTGTCGCCTCAGCCCCTCAAGGGTAGGGCACTCCCTCTGGCCCTGGCAGAATTCCTCCCTGGACGGGCCTCCCTCCACGTGCCACTCGGCCGGGATGGGTAGGTCCTCCAGGTTGGTAACGTCCCCCACCGCAGACTCCTGGTCCACCACCTCCGGTGGCCTATCCGTCCTACGGGGTGGGGACGCCGAGGCAGGCTCCTCCTGTCCTCGGTTCTTCCCTTGACCGGCAGCTGGCTGGGCCTTTGTTCCAGGCTCCAGCCGAAACGAACACCCTCTTCGGGTAGTCGCGGACCTTGTGCTCACACAGGCCCAATCAGGTGTACCCAGCATCTCAGTGTGAGTCCGGTATTCCACCTCCTTCCAAGCGTTGTGCTCCATGTCATTCCCCAGCAGACAATCGACTGGCACGGCAGGGCTTACGGCAACTCGAAGTGAACCTGCAACCCCCCCCCATTCAAAGGGAACCTCGGCCACCGGATAGTGGCCTGTTCTGCCGTCAGCCATCGCGGCTGGGTGGAGTACATCGGGAATTACCTGCTCTGGAGACACCAGTTGGCTACGTACCATAGTCATACTGGCTCCTGTGTCTCTCAGAGCCTCCCCTCTTTGGCCGTTGATGGTGACCCACTGCCCATACTTTACAGTATTGGCGGGCACCTGGATCTTAGGAACCATCTCCCGTTCTCCCAGGGACACTAAAGTGACACCCGCCCACTCCCTTCCCTTAGTTAAGGGCATCTCCTCCCCGAGCACTGCACTAGCTACTCCGGGGGCCTTTCCTCCAATGGGAGGGGGTGGTCGTTTCTGGCACTTCGGATCTCCTTTATAGTGTCCAACGCCACCGCACTCGTAGCAATGGACGACCCTTGGCTGCTGACTCTGGCCAGGATTAGGGTTTCTGGGTGGGTTAGCCCTAGGGGTGAATCCTGTTCCCTTACCTTGGAAATTATTTTGGGGGCCTTTGGAGAACTCCTTTTTCTTTTCCCCTCCCTCTTTCTTCTGGGGGGCGCCCTGTCCGGCCTTTTGAGTATCCCCTCCAGTCCCCCTTGTGGACACCCGGGTACTAGCCCAAATGTCCGCCTCCTCAGCAAGCTTCCGGGGACTGGTCAGCTTGCTATCCACCAGGTGTTGCCGCAGTTCAGGGAAACATTTCTCGAGCAGGTGTTCCTTCAGTACTAGATCAAACAACCCCTCATAGCTCCTTACTTCACTGCCCTGAATCCAACCCTCCAGTGCCTTCTTTGCATAGTCCAGGAAGTCCACCCAATTCTGTGTGCCCAGTTTGTGACTACCCCTGAACTTCTGTCTGTACTTTTCGGGTGTTAGTCCAAACTTTCTTATGAGCGCCAGTTTCATGGTGGGGTAGTGGGTCTGCTCATCCTCCTCGAGGGCCAATAAAGCATCCCTACCAGCTGGAGGCATGTACTTGTACAATCCCCCTCCCCAGTACTTCTCTGGAACCCCATGGGCCCTTAACGAGACCTCATAGGCCGCTAGCCACTTGGCGATATCGTCACCCACCCCATAGCTAGCTACTATGTCCTTTGGCAGGTAGGGTTTGGGTTCCCTGGTGTACTCTCGTTCTTCGCTGCCACCGTTAGGTACAGGGTGTGCCCCGATTCTCAGGATCTGAAGATCTATCTCTTTCAGCCTTATCTCATGGGCCATCCTCTGTTTCTCCTTCTCATGAGCCATCCTCTGTTCCTCCTTCTCCTTCTCCAGCCTTGCTAAGTCCCATGTGAGCTGTCTTTTCTCCCTCCGGTCTGTTAACTCCACTTCAGATAAGCCACCGCTAGAGGCGCTGCTGCCCTTCCTAGAAAGTGTCCTGGGCCCCGCTGACAGGTTCCCCACCTCAGGTTGGTACAAACCAGCTCCCTCACTGTCTGGCTCTCTATCCCTGTCCTCCTCCTCAGCCTTGCTTTCCCATCGTGCCTCCCCCCAAGCCCTTAAGCTGGTTTGGAGTGCACCCTTCTTTGCTCCTGGGGGACAATACACCCCCTCCCGCTGACAAAACTCCCTGAGTTGGGCCACAGTGTACGTTTCTAAATCTTCCAGTACAAACTCCATCTTGCCCACTCAGGTCAGAGGACAGTTATTTGCAGTAACAATGCAGGGGGGTACCTTATATAACACCTCCTCCCACCACCAGAGTAAATTTGGAAAAAACAAAAACCCACAATTAGGAAGGCCGCTTTGAGAAAACTCCCGGTGTAGGCCTATGGACTACCCACAGTTATTGTTGAGTATACGTAGGCACAGCTCTATCCCACCACTGAACACCA
The DNA here is from genome assembly GCF_964204655.1 of Triturus cristatus. Taxonomy (NCBI): domain Eukaryota; kingdom Metazoa; phylum Chordata; class Amphibia; order Caudata; family Salamandridae; genus Triturus; species Triturus cristatus. Next base: position 724,843,010 of record NC_140591.1, read on the forward strand.
ATTATGTTGGAAAAACCCCACTCCCACACCGGTAAGGGTTGGTGGTAACGGAGTCTTTCCAGAACATACACAGTGGTAGCTTGGCTCGAGTGGTCAGGAATCAGGCACCGTGCTAAGCATACGATATACCCATACAATAACCATGCGTGCATCCGTTCCAAAAACGACTCTACACCGTAAAAATTATGAAAATATCTTTCTTTATCTTCTTTTTCTCTTAGTTGCTGATTAGATAAATAATAACACAATCACAATGTACAAACTTTTTAAATAGTGCAGGTCAAATAAATACTGGCTTAATGATTCAATAAATAGGGGTGATCATAAATATTAAAGGCATAAATATAAGTGCAATTCATACAGGCAATTAAATATTCTGAGGCAATAAATACTGTAAACCAATAAATATTGTGCATCACTAAATACTGTGGACCAATAAATACAGTGGAGCAATAAATAGGTTAAATACAAGGAATACAGTGCCCCTAATAAATAATTAAAAGCTGACAGTGACACTCATAGAATCAGATCACATTTGAATTCCTAAGGGCTGATTTGGCCCAGGCACAGCTTGTGGGGATGTGGAAGGCTTGAGGGTGTCTACTCCCTGGCTTGGACAAGGCTGAGGCCTAAACTGAGGTAGATCAAGGGGGGAATACCAGAGACCTGGCTCTCTCACTCTACACCACCCCTCTAGATTAGTCCCAGCTCACCCCTGGCACAGTCAGGTTGGTTCCAGCACCTCCCTAGCCCCTTAGAGCAGTCTCTCAGGTCTCCACAGGGCCTTAGGCGCCCTCTACTCCACTTACTGCCCTTTTTCTGATGCTCCGACGCCGCTGGAGTCGTGTCGACGCCGTGAGGCGGTTCCGATTCGATGTCGGCGGCCTCGGCACAATGTCAGTTCTTGACGACGCCGGTAGGCGGTTCCGGTTCGATGTCGGCGGCCTCGGTTCGATCTCGACCTCCGATTCGATGACGTCGGGCTGTCTTGGCTCGGTGTCGACGTCGGGCGGCTCCGGTCCGATGGCGACCTCGGATTCGATGACGTCGGCCGGCCTTGGCTCGATGTCGACTTCCGGCGGCTCCGGAGTGCGATCTCCACTCCCGACCTCCGGTGCTCCTCTCCTCAGGTTTCCGGCGACTCCGGAGTGCGACCTCCACTCCCGACCTCCGGCACGATTCTCCTCAGGTTCCGGCGACTCCGGAGTGCGACCTCCACTCCCGACCTCCGGCACGATTCACCTCGGTCTCCGACGACTCCGGAGGGCGGACTTCACTCCCCCGTCGACGCCGCTCACTCGACCTCGGGTGACTTCCTCCTCGACCTCTGGTACTCCTCACGACCTCTGACGGCGCCCTCTCTCGACCTCTGGCGGCTCCGGGTACGACGTCCGCTTTCCAGTCGGCGCCGCTTCTCCACCTCGGGCTCCAGGTCTCAGGCTACTCGACGTCCGGCTCCAGGGAAACCAGTTTCCAGGTCAGGATCTTGCTGTTCTCTGTTTCTAAGGCCTGTTCCTGCTGTCCAGGTCCTTAGGATGGTTTTTCTTGCTTCTTCCCACACAGGGCTCCAGGCTGGGCTCAGTCAGTAGGGACTAGTATCAAGGGTGGGTTTATGGACCCCACTCCAGGCACAAGTTTCCACCCCTGCTGCTTCACTCCTTCCTCCTTCAAGTTTCTGCTGCTCACTCTTCACCAGTCAGGTGCCAACTGCCAGCTCCAACTGCCAACACTCTGTCTTAGCTTCCCAACATTCTAAACCGCCTCCAACTGTCACAGGGCTCCAGAATGTTGCAGAAGGTTCTAGTAGGTTCCAGTGGTTGCTGATGATGTCACAGGTGGCCACCATTTTGTGCTCCAGGCCCTCAGACAGAAGTTTCAGGGGTAGATAAAATGGCTCCCTGAATCCGCAGCAACACTAAAAAGTCTGGTGGTTCCCCAAAAAGGAAAAATTCAAACAGGGTTTGAGGCAAAAGTGGGACAAAATAAATAATGATGAGGAGGGACCACCCAAAGGGCTGACAGGTCTAACACTCCCCGCCTTGGGGAAAATGTCTGCGATTGATGCTGCTGCCAGCCGGGTCCTACCTGCCACCTGTTGCTTCTTCTTAGATTGTGCGGGTAAAATTTGGGGTCCTTGTGAGTCCTCCACTCATTCTGGCTCTATCACTTCTCTATGATTTTTTTTTCTGTAAGGCATCGATTTACCCCCAGCAGCCACCTTAGGAGCCATGACAGCCCTCTGCGCTCTCTGCTCTCTACTCTCCGCTCTCTGCACTCTCAGCCCCAGTGATTGACTTCCTCGATTGCCTCTGTAAGGCTTCCCAAGCTGTGGGCAGCACGTCGTCGCTCTCCGATGCCTCGGGACCAGGCTCCGCCTCTCCTCACTTCCATAGAGTTCGCGTATTCCGTAGGCAGAGAGAACAGCTGCGAACGCGGCCAAGGCGAGACGAAGAGCCTGCTTCAACTGCTTCAGCTGCTGACACCCGGTGAGTGCCATCGGCATAGCCAGTTTCAGTAATCCTTGATCCGTTATCCCAATGGCACTGACAGGACCGTGACCGTGGCTACGGGGGAACACTCCTCGGGGGCTTAGCTCATTGCCCTCACTGCACTGCTGCGTCGGCCTCCGTTACGGGACCGCCATCTTGCTCCCTGATGCTACCAGAAGTATTATTTGAGTAAAGACAATTTAAAGTTAGCTTCTAAAGGAAACTTTAGAATTAATTGCCTTGTTTCATTGACTATTATGATAGTCTCCTTTGTAGCAACACTTTGAAAGAACAGAATACTAATGCTAGACACCTAAATATTTAATAAAGCGTGAAGAACGTGTAATACAATATATGACTGAATTAATTAATTATTGGCAAGCAGGTCAAGGGTTCTCCTAAACCTGACATTGTGAGCTTTGATGAGCAAATTTGCTCTTTTCACAGATTTGAAAGTAGCATAATTAAGAAGACAGTTTTGGTTCCCAGGGAGGTCATTTCAGACTTTAGAAGACTAAGAAGTGTTAAAATATTAACAATTGCATCCTTGACTTGGGTTGTCAGAGGGCCTTAGATAATCTCTGGTACAAATGTAGAGGTCTCTCAATTATGTTGAGGGTATTTGCTCACCATTCCATGAAAAGTACTCTCTTTGATTTCTGATCCACCCATCTTGGACCTAGTTAGAAAAACATCTACAAACTTGCAACAAAGGTGTACTACCTTTCATGGCGGCAAATTTCATGAAAGCATTTATGAATTCCCACTTGTGCATATGCAGAGTCATTGACAAATGCACAATTGCAAACATTGTACAACTGAGCCTCGGAATGCCATTGCATTTGTGTAACAGCAGATTTTTCTTCTCCACAGGGAAAATATTTTTGCAATTAAAAATAACGTTTGTTCTAAAACCTCAGCAATTCTGAGGGTATTCTGATCCATTGCCGGCCTAGAAAGGAATTTATACTCATGCCTTTGCAAGGTGTGATATTGTGAGGATATCCTGGGTGAGAATCTGTGTGAATTCCTGATAGCTCTTGATTTTGTGGGTGTTGCCAAACCTTCCAGGGCTCCGTCTCCATTGAACATTCACTCCCTGTTAGTGGCTTAGGAGTTACTCATGAACAAAAGTATACCATTGTAGGGTAATATGGAGCATAAGTAAATGGAGTTATAAATCAGCCCATTTGCATGTGTATGTTGAACGAAATGTGCCAAAGGCTTTGACAACTGAATTCTTTGTGCCATGGTTTGTTGTTCATTTTTACATTTGTTTTACCTATGTTTTTTGCTTTTTCTATTTCTTGTGTCCCATCCCATCTCCCTCACCACTTTCCCATGGATCCACATGACCACGTCGGAGGAAGATCCTTTTCCTACCTTGCTGCAAAGACCTGGGACTCTCTTCCTCTACATCTCAGGCAATCGCCCTCACTGCCTCAATATAGGAAAGACCTCAAGACATTATCTTCGACTGAACTGACTCTTTGACTGAAATGCAGATCATCCCTCTGCACCAGGGCCTGGAGACCTTAACGAATGATTAGCCGTGCTCTATAAGAATCCTGATTTATAGATTGGCGTGTTTTATTCCATATTATTATACTAAAATGCAGTAGCTGCTGTTTATAAGGCCTACAATATACCACCCTCTTACATGCAAGTTAAATCTTCCAATCCTTTTTATTTTGTGCTATAAAAACTAAAAAGAAAATACTGCATTTTGTATCAATGATTTAATAGTACATTCCATTGTTTCAGCTACAAAAATTTGTGACACGCTCTGTAGATTTATTTGATGAATGATTGAATTTGTGAGGAATCTCCAAAGAGTAAATCTATCTGAAGTGAGAAGTCTATGCAAGAGTGCACATACTCACATTTTACAAATGTTTTCACCAATATTCATGGGATAACTAATGCTGTACCTTAGAAAGCGATTCTTCTAATTAATTTTCCACATTCCTACATACTCTTGTAGGGCGTCCTGAAGCTAGTAATGTTTTATTTACAGTTTGCTTCCCAAAATGGCTAGCTAACTGTCAACGTAGGGATAAATGTTTTCTGTACCACCTCAGCTTGAAACAATATTGATTGAAATTCAGAAATGTGCTAAAAACCATGCTGTTATGCTCTATCTATTGACTCTAACTGCAAATGGAGCCTCGAGTGACCTTTTATTTTGTTTCTACCCAAAAAATGGCCGCAAGGTGGGCTGTGGCCAACATAATACACATATAGAATATAAATGGATAACATTGAAAAACTGAGATGTTTTTCACAAAGGGTTTCAGAGTGGCATCAGTTGTCAATTGAGGTGAAAAACATCCCCGCTGTTCCCTGTTATCCATCTACAAATTAAGGTTCTGGATTAGTTGCCACCCTTTTCAGAACTGACGTTAATGAGCAAAGATGATACTCTGTGTAAAAGGTACATTTAATTTATTCCCATGAGTTTTTTTTTATGTTGGCGAGAGCTGTAAATAAAGTAATTCTGTGCCTCTCGGTCGATATAAAATTGTAGTCCTACTTTTCTGCTTGTGAAATGTCCATATTTGTGATTTTAAAAATCTGTTCACCCTACCACACCACCCTCTAGCCATCAAGCACCCATTCATAACAAAGAATACATGAATGCTGCCACCAATACACACCACACGTTAAACATGAAATATTAAAAATATACATATGTTTATGTTTATGTTTAGATGCTTGTATAGCACTTGAATGCTAAGGCGTCTTAGTGACCAGACACTCAAACTCACCACTCTCTGCATTTACCATCCCTACCCACTCAAATTTGAAAGCTAAACCTGATTTCCTGTCATCCATTGATATCACTTTCACTTTAATCCACTTATCCTGCATCAAAATATATAAAGATAATACTTGGCCTCCTGTCATCTGTCCCACATCACCCTCCCTGCCTTCTCTTCTTATTCCCCTCCTGAATTTGTGATCTTTGATCTCCATTAAGTCTGAGAACCATACCAGCACTGACAAGCTGTCGGGGTCCGGTCAGAGTGGCCTGGAATCCTTTACAAATTAGCAAGAGAGGGAAGAAACTTTTCTATCCCACTATTGCTATTTCATAGCTGTGAGAGCGATACAAAACGTATAAAATTATAAATGGGTAACTGAATTATCCAATGTTTTTGTCAGAAGCTGGAATTGTAAAAGATGTCACTCAGAACCCCGAGGTGAAAAACAACCTTTCTGTTATTCACGTTATATATGGTCCCTCAAAATCATCTGCCCCAGTTTCCATAAAATGGGCAAGTGTTGCCCTCGCCCTACTGAAAAATAAATACCTCGACCTCATGTCACCCACTTCTCTCACCACCCTCATAAAATTACTCAACCCTGAGCAAGTCCAAATATTAAGTAAAAAATGGCCTCCTGCCACACTCTCCCATCCCCTCCGTGCCATCCCAACTCCGCCTTACCAAAGGGGCACCCCCTGCATTCACATCAAGAGTAGAGAGTCAGCAACACATGGACACCTGTACAACACATGGACACCTGTAGGGCAGAAGTTCTTTCACTTCCCTTATAAATGAGGATACCTGAGAGAGGTGAAAGAAGGCGTGTTAGAATATCAACTACCATTCCGTGGCCCCATTCAAGTCTCTGGAGAGCTAGACAAGGCCGTGGAACGCTCACTACCTCTTTTGGTGTCACACCACCACGGCCATTGCAGTGATTTTTACCCACTTATTATGGATAGAGGCTTCTATGCAAGCAATATGTAACAAATAAATTCGATATTTGATGGATGGGACAGTGGTTACTTAGGAAGTCACATTTTACTCACAGTTAACATGCATGGCTATGCAGGAGTGGCGGCTCGTAGAGGTAACGCTGTGGGTCGGTGAGGCGGGGGAGGGGAGGGTCTGGGTGGAGGGGTAGTGGAGTCCAACATACGATGGCAAAGGTGAACGTAAATAAATAAATAAATATCTGCCATCGTATGTCGGACTCCACTACCCTCCAGCCGCGGTCGGTAGTAGGAGTAACTGCAGGGCGGTGACGTGGGGAGGGGGAGAGGCAGGGTGGGGGGTAGTAAACTATGGATTGCGGAGATTTACAGGTAAGTTAACATATAAATTAATAAAATGAATTTCGTTGCGTGCATTGCATCCCCAAATGCGATGCAGTGCACGCAACAAAATTTGTTTTATTAATTTATATGTTAATTTACCTGTAAACCTCCATAATCCATAGTTTACTACCCCCCTCCCCACGTCACCGCCCTGCAGTTACTCCTACTACCGACCGCGGCTGCTACCCTCCCACCCAGCTCTTCCCCTGCCCTGCCTCACCGCCCCACAGCGTTACCTCTGTGAGTTGCCACTGCTATGCAGTGAAGGCTAAAGTAACAGAAAGGAAAGATAGAGACAGAGACGAATAAAGACAAGTGCGCTCAATCTGCGAATGAAGCAGAACAAATGAGGGACTGGAATGTATACTGAGAGATGATGATTACTACTGGTAAAACAAGGGGAAATTATTTTTGGGCACAATTCATAAACAGTAGTTGTATCTCACTTCTATCTTTGGTGTAAATTGCTCACGAATTTCCAGGTCTTAGTAACAACGCTTTTTGTCCTTGAGTAGGTAAGTTATACTGACAAGTTCATTTTATAAGTCAGATGAAAGTATGGAGTTTGATCAACTCACAGTAAATCAGTACATAATATACCGGAGCAATGCACACCTAGGATGGGAATAAGACCCAGAAAAAGCCTTTTGAATCTGACATTTACTATTTTTACTTAGACTGATAAGAGTCAGAATTCTTCATTGGGTAATAACTGAGGTATTTCACATGGAAAGGCTAATTTTATTAATGAATTATATTCCTGTAACACTTTGGTTTTTACCATAAACAAGTAACAGACAAGAGCTTAAAAGGCACATGAAATAATATTTTGTGTGTCAATTTACAAAGCTTTTTTCGTCACCAAGAATCCCTCAGGTCACAAAGTCCACTCTTTGAGTAGATGCGACTTAGACGGGCCTTAGAACTACATTTGAAAAATACAGGTTTCATTCATAAAGCGTTATCTATGAGTAGTTGTTTCTTACTCCAGATTTATGTGTGACATACTCATGCATTTTCTGGTATAATACATTGTTAATTAGGGTTGCTTGTAGTAAGGCGAGAGGATGTGGTCCGTCGGCTAGACTGCCGACTTTGGTGCAGGAAACCAGGGTTGAGCCTCGGGTCGCGTCCACATCCTGTGATTCTGGGCAAATCACTTAGGGGCATATTAAAAATGCGGCGATAACAAATTATCGCCACTTTTGCGGCCGTTTTTCGCCCGTAAAGCGGCGAAAATTTTATCGCCGTATCAGCAAAGACACGCTATCGCGTGTTTTGCAGATTTTGCTCCCGTTTCCAGAATGCCTAACTTTGCATCGCTAATGAGATGCAAAGTAGGCGTGTCTGTGGAAACAACATAGGTAAATATCACAAAGGCAGCTTCATGATATTTACAATGCGGGGAAGCGATTATTTAATTCGCGCTAAGTATGCCTTAACGCAGGAATTTAACATCTGTTAAATTCCTGACTAAGGCATACTTAACATGGGGAGTGGATTGTGTGGCTAAGACCACAGGCCCTTATTATCAAGGGTATCGCTGTTTTCCATGGAACATCGCTGGAAAACCAGCAATGTTCCATGGAAAACATCACTATTGCTAGGATAATTATCGCCATTGCGCTGAGCGTTTTTAATACAGCGCTAGCATGGCGATAATTATCTGCGATAGCCGGCGTTAAACATTTTAACGCTAAAAGCGGCCAGCGATAATTATCGCTGGCCGTTGATGATATGCCCCTTGATCTCCCCGTGCCTGAATATGTAATGTAAATACGGTGCTCATGTACAGCGCTCCAATACCTTCGTGTCGAGTTCGTGCTACATAAAAGATGCAAACAACAAAACAAAAAAAGCACGTCTTGCTTTGGGAAACTACTCACAGAAAATGCTTTGTGCATCGCACTAGACGAAAAACATACGGTGCGATTCACGAATATTTCCCTGTGGTTTACTCTTGTAGAACTCCTGTCTTACTACTGGAATTTCGGTCTAAGCAAGGAGTACTACAAGAGTAAGTCACACCAACTCATGTCACAATCCTTTCAATCGGGCACATCATGTACAGCAGTTTGGAAGAAACGAACTTGAAGCTAAGTAGCAATATGTAAATAAATTCAAAACTCACACATACAAAACAAGTTACCACAGAGCCGTCATTTGAACTGGCTATTCTCATTACGCCATCCAGCTCGATTCATGCTATCCAAATTGATGATGTTCTTTGTTATTCAGTGATCACGATATATAAATTTATATCTTGTGGGCGGACACCATAGATGTGCAAATATCGTCACCAGCGGTTTCTTTATGAGGGTTGGGGAGCGTCGCCCACTGCGAGCAGCGCAAATTATAAAAAATAAAGGGGCATATCTGCAACAACCGGCGATAATTATCGCTAAGCGCACTTAGCGCTAGGATAATTATCACCGGCTAGCGTGGATTTTTATCGCTGTGATAGCGTGCTATTAGCAACGCTTATCTCAAAAGAGATAAAAATCCTAGCGCTAACGGCCTAACGTGAGATTATCCCTGGAAACCCAGCGATAATCTCACGAAATGTGGCATTAGCTTGTTGATAGGCCCCCACAAACTTAACCATGATATCCACCTTCCACAGGATATCATGGCTAAGTCAGTCCTGAAGCAGGCATAAGGAAAGTAGCGATAACAGGGGTTATCGCTACTTTTCCTGCCGCTATGCTATATAGCGTGGGGCTTGATGACAGGAGAAATGTCGCTTAGCGACATTTCTCCTGTCATGTCAGATCAGGAACGCCCACTTTGCATCTCATTAGAGATGCAAAGCTGGGCGTTAAGAATAGGTGCGCTAATGCAAGGTTTCATGCATTAGCGTGACCTTGCTAATTAGGCGATAAAATGATCGCCGCTTTTCGGCCGAAAAAGCCCGCAAAAGCGGCAATAATTTTCTATCGCCGCCTTGTAAATATGACCCAAAATGATTTAATTTCCATATAATTTTTAACCTAGGCATGTCACAGCTGCCAGCCTGCCTCCAAGCCAGGAGGGCATATCCTCTGCTGCCGATTGGCAGTAGAAGGACTGGAGTAGTGGTGCCCACGCACTTCAAAGTGCGCATGCCACTTTGGCCGATGGTCTTGCGCCGGCCAAAGTGACATGTTCACTTTGAAGCTCTCCACACAGCTGTCTTGGACAGCTAGGTGGAGGTCAAGCACAGGCATCTAGGGCCAGAAGGAGCAGTAGGCCAACCCGTTCCATCCAATCCTGGCGCTGCTCTCATGCAGCATGAGAGCAGCATCTGTATTAGTTAGGGTTATTTTCACAGTCTTCTTAAGGACAGCGAGAAGGACAGGGTGCCTGCAGTAAGTACAATTTAGTTTGATTTATTTATTATAATGTGCAATGCATCTACCGTTTGATTTATTTTGGGGGGAGGGGTTGGTTGTTTTTGGCTTTTTGAGGGAGGTTTTTTTTAAGTATGGGCTTTTGCTCGCCAACCACTGTGAAAGGTCACCAGCCACTCCTGAATACCGTTGAATATACTCCACTTCGGGCCTCATAAAGAATAGTTTGGAAATTGGAAACAAGTGTGGCAAATATGTAATAAGTAGTTTTTAGAGGCATTTAACACAATTTTTCTGGTTAAAGTCATGTAGTCTTATTACATTAAAAAATGCAAAAATACAGTACAGCATGGAAAACCATGTCTGTCAGCACCAACAAAAAACTGGTTCTAACCTTTCACCTCTGCATGATGAAAAAACATATGCATACACTATTTAAGGAGGCATTCCCAATGTAATGCTGAATTTGTCGCAAGATCACTGTTACAAGTTGTACTAATTAAATTACCACAATTTGGTATTATCATGAAAAATGTGACAACATCTAGATCACACCTCAGGACATTGGCATCAGCCTCTATGTTTTTTTAGAGACAGTGTTGGTGGGGCTGGAGAGGCGAGCCCTCGATAAAGCCTGCCTGCTCTCCATGGTGCTGCACCCTCACTCTTTGTAAAAGTAATGGGCTGAAGGCCCTGCCTCGTCCACCCTTTTAAGCCTCCGCCGCCTCTGACACTTCTAGTTGTATCTCAAAGTTGGCAGGCTTGCTATCTAGTAAATGAGTAGAGTGTTTCCTTACAGACTTGACAATGGACTTGAAGTAGCACATTTTCCTGTTTTGCTTTGATCATGTTTTTGCTACACCGAGTATTTACATTTTTTGTATTGCGCACTAAGGGCCTCATGTAGGTAAATAAATTTTACCGGTTCTTAAATACCGAGCCGTACCGAATCGGTAAATTAGAATCGGTAAGTTACATGTAGGTAAAAATTCGGTAACAGTTACCGATTCGGTAACAGTCGGTAAATACGAATCGGAATTCACCGATTCGGTAAATACCGAGGTGATAATTACCGAATCGGAAAATACCGAGGTGGTATCTACCGAATCGGAAAATACCGAGGTGGTATCTACCGAATCGGAAAATACCGAATCGGTACGTACGGATTCGGTAAATAACATCACATGACTTGACGAAACAGCTAATCCTGTGCAACGACAGCCCACCCAACCAGGAACTGCCCACACCCAGGCAGGTGTACACAATTAGCCGAAGTGGCCACACCCAGGCAGGTGTACATAATTAGCCGACCCTGGAGAGGCTCGGAGTGCAGAGGAGAGGCAGGGAGCAGTTGCATGTGCGAGCGGGAAACGAACAGCATGTCCAGCCAGAGCACACAGAAAGACGGAGGGGAAAGGAGGAGGAAGCTCAAATTCAGCCCCAAGGAACTCCAGGTGCTGGTGGAGGAGGTGGTGAAGCAGCACCAGAAGCTGTTTGGGAGGCAATCCCTGCAAGTGCCTGAGGCCGAAAAGCGCAACATATGGCTGGCCATCCAGGCGCAGGTCAATGCTGTGGGAGTGACCCACAGGGAAATTGAGGTCCTCAAAAAGCGCTGGTATGACCTGAGGATTGTGACCAAGAGGAAGATGGGCGACATCCAGAAGGAGGCCAGCCAGACCGGAGGTGGAACCAACAGGGCACCTGCCCTCACCGAACTGGAGGAGCTGGTGGCGGCCACACTCGAGCAAGAGAGCGTCGTGGGTTTTGGGGACGCCGACAGCTCTGCCAGAGCCGCAACACACCAAGGTAAGACGAAAGCACAGCAATGTAGCCGCCCCTACCCCTATCCCACATCCCCCATTGTGACACGAGAATCACACTGCAGTCCACACGTGTCAGTGCAGACAGGCAATGCATTCCGGGAGATGTAGTCAGGGCAACACTAACCATGACGTAAATGTCACAGGGCAACAAGGCATGTCACGCACTCGAGGCACAAGGAGACAGAGGACAGATTGGAATGTGAAATGATTTATTGTGACGCTTGCAATGCAGCCCTTCGGGGACACTGAGCCAATGTTGTTTTTCTGTCCACAGATGTGACATCATGCAGTACAGGGCATGCTGCAGGGGAGACGGCACACCGGCCACAAAAATCACCTCTAGCCAGCACGAGTGCAGACCAGGGAGCAGGCCCACTTGCAGCCGCACCACCTACGCAGCCAGCCTCGCCGCACACAGAGCCAGCATCACCTCACCGAGAGCCAGCATCACCACCACCAGAGCCAGCATCGCCACTCATGTTCGATTCACCGGCCACATCTCCGCTTGCAGGTGTGAGAATGAGGAGGCGTCCAGCAGCCAGGCTACGAGCCTTAGACACCTCGTCAGACGACAGCATGGGCCCAGAAGACCGCACCGGGCCCCAGGAAGGGAGCCATCCCACTGTGCCCCAAACATCACAGGCAGCACAGACGGGAGCAAGAGGGCGCCGCAGGTCGCGTGTCCAGAGTCCACCAGCACCCACTGACGGCCATGGTGTCTTCTTGGGGCTCGAGGGCCAAATGTTGAAGCAACAGCGCCTGCAATCAAAGGCAGTAATGTCAGTCCAGAGGCACATGCGGGTGATGAGGACAAGCTTAGTCAACATGGACACAAACATTGGCGGCATGGCTGCGGGCATTCGGGACATGTCCCAGTCAATCCAGCAGTTGTGCAGCAAATTAGATGCTGACATCGAAGCACGGCGCCGGGAACGCCAGAGAAGGGACACTACCAGCAGGGCACTCAACCGTCTGGCAACTGCGACTTCCCTACTTTGCCGGCGCTCTGTGACGATGCAGGAGGGCCTAACACAGTGCTGCAGCGACCTGTCACGGGGGATGGTGCAGGTGACAAGTGCACTAGGGGTGCTATTGACAAGTCAGGCGTCGACAACTGCTGCAGGGGATGCTGCGGAGAGCATCGACACCAGCAGCAGCATCACACCCCCCGTCCCCGAAGCACGCAGGAGCAGCAGGCGGCTTGGGGTTGGCTCTAGTGAGGATGCACAGGCCGTGCAATCCACCACTGCAGCACGTATGCGCAAACATTGATGTGGCCCTGCTTATCCACTTGCCATTGGGTGACGTAACCCTGGACATACTCATTGTATAGATGGCATATTGCCAGATTGGCCTGTTCATGTGTTCATGGCGTGGTGACACATTAAACTACGTCATGACTTCTCACGACTCGCTGTGTCCCCTCACTTACTCAGAAATAGTTGCATGTGATCTCTGCCCGTCTCTCTCTCCCATCGATTGCAGTTGGCACTCTAGCTGCGCTGCCCTCTGGCTGGCCTGACTCATCCTCGTTGTCCTCAACATATGTTAGTTCCACATCTGTACCTTTTTTCGTGGCAAGGTTGTGCAGCATTGCACAAGTGGCAATTATCTTGCAGCAGGTGATGGGTTTGTACTGGCGTGCGCCTCCGCTCTTGTGGAGGCAGCGGAACCTGCTCTTCAGCAGTCCAAACGTGCGCTCCACCACATTGCGTGTAGATTTGTGGGCCACGTTGTATCGTCTCTCACTCTGGGTTGCTGGGTGTAGGTAGGGAGTGAGGATGAATGAACGGCATGCATATGCACTGTCGCCTGGATGAGTAAAAGGGAACCATCAGTTACATGCCTCTATACACTCTGATTTGCAGGTTTCAAGGGGCGTCACTGTTACTTACCCAGCAGGTATCCCTCTCCGAATTCTCCGGCTCTCAGTCGTGTGTAGATCCCACTATTCTGGAAGATGTAAGAGTCGTGGGTGCTCCCAGGAAACTTTGCAACAATATCTGTGATGATGTTCCCTGCATCACAGATCACCTGCACATTGATGGAGTGGGTGGACTTCCTGTTCCTGTAGATGTGCTCTGTGTCAGCTGGAGGACAGATTGGGATGTGTGTACCATCAATACAGCCGATGACATGGGGGAATTGTGCCATGTGATAAAAGTCTGTTTTTGTTTTCTGCAGTGCAGCCTGTGTGTTTGGGAAGCTGATGTAGTGGTGCATTCTCTGCATCATGGCATCCAGGAACTTCCTGAAGAAACGTGACAGGCAACTCTGGGATACCCCACCCACCGCAGCTATCACCACCTGATAACTGCCGGATGCCAACAGATGTAGGCTGCAGAGCACCTGCACATGTGGGGGTATGGCGTGCGCCCTTCTTATTGGCTGGTCCAGGAGTGGGTGAAGGTCCCTGATTAAGTCCATGATGGTTTCGGGGTGTAGCCTGTACCTCTCATGTATCTCTGCATCAGTCAGCTGGAATAGTGTGATGCGCTGTCTGTAGATTTGTTCCTCCCGTCGCCACACCCTCAGTCCTGCTGCCTGTAGACGTAGGCGCCTTGCAATGACGTACATGGCGGCCATGTTGTCCACGCTGTTGCATTTTGGGATTGCTTATGTGCATTGTTGATGGTTACCACCTGCTTTCCATCCGTGTTAATTACCGACTCTTATTTACCGATTTTCCTGGATTTCTTAATTACCGACTGCTCCTACATGTCATTTTCAATTTTTACCACTTCATATTTACCACTTCATATTTACCGATTCGTTAATAATGTATTCGGTAAATATGAATCGGTATTTTAGAATTCGGTAACTATGAATCGGTATTTACCGCCTCATATTTACCGAAAAGTGGTTTTTGGACTCCTACATCTCACTTGTCTGAATACCGGTCGGTAACGGCATATTTACCGGAAATCGGCCGTTACCGACCGGTATTTGGCTACCTACATGAGGCCCTAAATGAACAATTGGATGCAGGCGGTGTGTCTGGGCTGTTTGCACTGTGTGCCTATAATCTTTGTAATTAAACGCATCTGAAAGTTAATTGTGTTTCTTTAAGTGGCTCTTGCTGCTTTTAAGTGTGCCTCTCGAAAGAAGAAACAGAAAGCAAGAAACAAAATAATGAACTCTTCAAATGTCGGCTTTGTACTGAAATTAAATCGCATTTTCTTATCTTGGCATTAATTCAGGAATGCAAATAGAATTTAGGGAGAGTGGTTTTAAGCAGCTTTAATATATACACTTTTAGACCACAATGAGGCTCCCCTCTCAATAAGCCACTTTTTTATACAGCATTTAAGATACAAAATAGCACATTTTGATATAGTGACTTTTCAAGGATCATTCAAGTTTTTTCCTAGTGTTGCAGGGACCAGTAGACCTCAGGGGTTCTTCAACCATTGACCATTTCTCATCCTCCTATACAAATTTGTATCCTTACAGGGCCATCCAATGCCTTTACAATACAATACAATTGCCTTTACTCAGTCCTGCATCTCTAACACTTGCCAACAATAGACATTCTAGATACTGCAGAGGGAAATCGTATAACTTTTTCTTGCAAAATTTTGCACAAATCTATGAAAATTTCGCAAATTATACTGTTGTAGCAAAGTGCATTTGCCAGAATTTTGAGTCACATTTTTTACCCAGGCGCACACCTCATATAAAGAAGTCTTGTGAGATACTAGCAGGAGGAGACTGTTTTGAGTAGCACATTGAGATGTTTTCAGTGTATCTCACAAGACATTTTAATGCAAGATGCATTGTACGGCAAAATATTTACTCAGCATGTAATAATGTGTAATTTCATTACATTTTTCGAATTTCACATAATGTGATATTCAGGAACTTTGCACATTTTGCTAATTTCATTAAATTTTCTCCCAGGTCCAATTCTAGAAAGTTCCTTCATTTTATAATGTCAGCTAGGTTTTTGAAATGTACTGTGTCATTTTCCACTGACTGACTTGTGGCACCGTAACAGCTATACGGTGGCTGGCAGATAGACCTGTCTAACTTCTGAGAACAAGAAGTTACCATTGCATTGCAAAAACAGCTTTACCTTAACAATATCTGTCAGTTACCACTTTTTTGGGACAACTGATGATGGTAGTTTTTTTAAATTTTGTTAGTCACTAGAAACTTGTATTATTAGGCATTGCTACTCATTATGAGGGGATGCACACAGTGGGCCCATGAGGTGGTTAAAGTCATGTCTAGCCTTAAACCCCGTCTAGAGATGTCCTACCTATGCTAAATGTGCCAATTCATGATGAGGTTTCACCCTCAGTCCACCCCCCCTACATTCAAAGCTGCAAATCATAACCTCGTGGCTCATGTCAGACCCCCATTACAGTAACATTTAAGGGGCTCCTCACCTTTTTAGATGACACTCATTTTGAGAAGTCCACATACATACATCCTTAACCATACCATTTCAGGGAGTTGACTACTTAGTCTGATAATGCAATATTGGTGGAGTATATTCCCTGATCACCAATATGGGCCTATGTGGGCTTTGCATATTGTATGACTGTGATGGCTTAAGGCATTATGCAAAAAAACTCATATTTCTGTTGGTTTGAGTGACATTGATTCATATGGCTTGCATGACTTTAATGTCAAACCCCAAAATCTAGACCACTTGTGCCCTTTCACTCATTTACATTTAATTACACCTAAATGTTCTTGATAAAACCACTTGCATTTTATATTTTCATATTTTCGAAGGAGTGACACAGTCCCATCATTGCCCGTAACATATTCCACTATATTAATGAATTAATTGTTGCCCTTTAATATTGATATGATTGATCGAATACAAATCTGACATAAATATGTAAATCTCATTTTATCTGAAACTTTGTTATGCTTACAACATAACTAATTGTGAACTCCAATACTTGTCAGTATTATTTACTCATGTCCCTTCTCTTTTTTATTTTATCAAGGTTCATAATATCACAGTACACTCTTTTTCATTAAAAAAACAATTTTCAAATCTGAACAAACTTCATCCACATTGATTAAAAAGTTGGTGTGAAATACTGATGATTTCCATGTAGTTCTCATAAATAGACTATAGGCCCGATTCTGATACGGTTTGGAAATCTTCCCAACTAGATGGGGTTGGGAATGGTTTCCAACCGAATCGGATCGAGAGAGTCCAACCGACCAAGTACGATGCATCTGGATACTTCCAGATACGATTTGGTTGGAATACAATTGACTTCAATGGGAGCCTTTGTTCCGACCGAATGCATAGGCTCCCATTGAAGAAAGGGGTGGCTGGGGAAAATCGGGCACCCTGTGGCGGGCACCCTCTTGTGCCTGCCACACTGTGCATGGCTGGTAAGGCAAGACCCATGGGTACCCCCACGGGCCCGATTGGGTAGGCTCCAGGGACAGGGGGGCCCACTTAGGGCCCCTAAAGTCTGATTCTGACTGCTGATTCGAGTTCAACGGTACTATCCGGAAAGGCTGTCGAAATCCAGCATCGCTCTCGGTCGTTTGGAAACACGACCCGTAGAGACGTACAATTCTGCTTCCTACGGCTTGGTCATTCCAAATGCCGTCTGGTTTGGATTGGGATATTCCTAACACCTAACTTGCTTCATACTCAGTCGGTTGGAAACCTTTTCCGAGTTGGTTGGAAAGACACATTCCCGATCCGATTTGGACGGAGCAAATGCCGTTAGGAGGCCTTCCCAACCACATCAGAATCAGGATCTGTGTCTTTTTTAATTTCCTCACTGCCCCCACATGTTTTGGATATTTATTTTCCTTAACTTACTCACCCATTAGGTGTTTTTTTCAATTGAAAATAATATGTAATTATAATTCTGGTGTCAAAATGGGGATAAACTACCTGCGTCTTGCTGCTTTTACAGCTATTCCCAGATGCAAAGAGCCACCCAATAATATTGATGCTGTAACTACCTGAATTACTAGTTACTGATTGTTTTCAAAACCTTATTCCAAAACACTTGTAAACATGTTCAAGGCCAAGTCATGTGAGTCCAGGCTCCTTTTCGTCACATTTTTAAATATTTCGGTGAAATATCTACTAGAGTTTGCTTATATAGGAAGGCTGGGGCTTAGTAAAGAAACTGTAGCCTCTTGTAGCGTTGTTAAATTATACGCACAAACTTCTTCCCACAATATGGGATTGATCCTTGTCAGTGTTTCTATTTCAAATGTGTTCCGCCCATTGAGTATACCAGGATGTTTTGCTTTTTGATCACCCAGACAGGACGAAACAAGTCTTGAGTTGCTTGTGTTCCAGTTCAGAGAGGACCTGGCTTGACAATTCGGCTGGACTGTTCCTATTGGAGCAGTCTCAAGACTAATTTCCATATGGCTGGGTGTAAACTGAGGTGTCATAGTGGGCACAAAAATGATGGGTTGGAATGCTACTCTGAGTGTATTGTGATTGATTTAGATAATACTCTGTAATATGAATTTAATAGTGTTATTGGTTGAAATGAATTTAAGTTAACTGGGTTCATAAAAAACCAACAATAAAAAGGTTAAATTGCCTTGCAAAAACAGGAGGAACTTTGCCTCCAGACAAAATCTGATTAAACAAATATGATATAGGGGATTTATGTTAATCAACAAAAGTTTGATACCATTCTGTGAGAAAACCATCTTCTCCCACTGCTTTGCCTTTAGGGACATTCTTAATGACTACTTCATCCTACGTACATGGGAAAATTAGCTCTGAAGCCAAATTAGAGTGTAATTAAAGGATTTGCGATTCATTTAAAAAGTTTCAGATGGTTTCTTCTGGAACTGCATCCTGCTCTGAATAAATATTTTGGAAGTTATCGCAAAAAATGTCCTGTAGTGTTAGATCAGTAATATGGGTAAATATTTTTGGTCTTGAATCTCAATTATCTAATCCGAAGTAGAGCAGATTTTGATGATCCAACCAAAATCTTACAACTGCGCTCTACGTCTTTGTAAAACGTTTGGTCTATGGATCGTGAATTTACTAACTAATTTTTAGTAAAATTGTTTTAAGTCCTCTTTTGAGCATTCCCATTTATTTATATTTACTGGATTGCTGTGGATATTCAACAAGATTTGTCCATGGTTGAGAGCACCCTGTTTTGTGTATAAATCGTGATAGTGCTTCTTATTCAGTTAAGCCCAAAAGGCAATCACTTCCCCTCTAGGATTTCTTTTGTAAGCCTGCCAAACAATTTCCATCAAGGCGTTCCCCATATTTTGCTAAAATAAAAACTCTTCATCTTATTTTTATGATCTTGATATTACCTTATTGAGCAAGAGTTTTTGATCAAACTTCTATCTAGGAATATCCGAGCCATTAAAGAGGGATTTAGAGTGATCACAAAACAGTTCAGCACAAAATTAAATTAAAAGTTTGTCAAGCTTTTTAAAATAAAAAAGGCCTTTCCATGAAGCTGTTTGAAATTTCTTTGTAAAAAAAGTAAAATGCTGTGCTGTGCTTTTCATAACCATTCAAGGATCAAATAGCCCTAGGTCGGATTGAAAAACTTGCAAAGCACTTGCAACTTGAGGTTTTCTTTGTATCATACCAGAATTCAAAGAATCAAGTATAGCAGATTGCAATAAATGAATATGCCCTCCTAGAACCAATAATTTAGGAACATCTAAAAAGACCTCTTACAGACGTTTAGGGTAATTTTCCAGATTGCTGCAGTAAAATGCACTAGTCAAGCTTAATTTGTTAATTTCAAGCGCAGCAGCTACCCATTACCAGCTTTGCTAAAATTGCCACCACTTGGTGAGCGGCCGAAGCTGATGAAGTAGCTAGAACGATAAAAGGAAATCATTATTGTTTTTTCCCCTCAGAAGGGAATTTTTCAAGGGTGTCTCCTTAAACAAAACAATGGAGAAATTCTGGTCTTAAGCCCACAGTAATATGGCTTTCTTTTTATTTAATCCATTAACGTTTATTGATAATATTTTAACAAGAATCATAATGCCAAAATGGAGAAAAAAATAGCATTAAAATGTCTTCTCTTAGAATTATTTTTGAACTGTATTTGGAACCTAGATTTTCTAAACTTTTTGTCCCCTTCCCATCACCATCACCACAAATACATCACTCTCTACTATTATTTAGTCTCACCCTCCACCCCTAACAGTGAATTTTCACTATGCCTTGCAGGAACGACTACCCTCTCTAATTATGGCGAAATTCTAACAATGTGTTATTTAGAAAGGATGATTACCAGGAGGCCCTTTGCCCGCCATAAGTATTACAGTGAAATTACAGTTAAACAATGTACCATTATTACATATTTTCATCAATATAATAGCTTGGACTCCCTCATTTTTTAAAGAGGAATCAATTGTATACATTTCCTCAAAGCCTCAAAGGACATATCTGAGTAACTTAAAATTGTATTCATTAGTGATTTTGCCTAATCTCCATAGTCAGAATTTTCTTCTTAATCTGATAGTCTCCCAAATTATCCAGTACTGATCTTGGATGCTGATAATTTGGATGAATTGAAAAGGGAACACGGCGAGCTCATGCTATGGTCAAACCTACTTTAAACCTGGAAAAACATGAGTTTGAATAAAATCCTCAACTAATTGCAGAAGAGTTCCTTTCTTTCTACAAATCTCATATTTGACCTCCTTATCCTGTTTTCCTGTTCTTCTACTTAAAGTTTTATTGTGCAACATCTTTGGCTAGAGAAGTTGATTGTTTTAAAGTCAAGCTTAAGAATCCTCAGAATCTGATACCCTTTGTTGCAGTTCCTCTATTTCCAAATAGAACGATCTATGTCTAAAATTTGATCATGGAGAGAAGATGCCATTGTTTCCTGGTTAATTTTTAAGGATTTTATTTCTTAAAGACTGTAGTAAACTTTCAATGGTATGGGTTCAACTGTTTGAAGACTGTGTTGCTTTACCACAGATTGTTTGCTCATCCTGATTATGGGGTGTGTCTTTTCTAAATTCATTAACTCATTTGTTCCTGAACTATGAACTTTGCAGAGAAAAATGAAGGTGCTATCATGCTCGCCAATTCAAGTACTTCGGTGTGGCTAAGCTGGAGCTCTGAGTTAGTAAAACCAGTCTTCTGCTTAGGTTTCAGCCCCATCTGTTGGAGAGGTTTGAAATAAAAAGACAGAATATGTTTTGTTTGATGTGTTTGAGCTTTTACCCATGATTGATTCTATCTGCTTATAAGCCAAGGTATTATTCGGCCCCTTTTCTGATATACATGTAAATCGATTCTTAGCTGTGTTGTTTTGACTGCCATTAATGGTCCACAAATAAGACCCATAAATTACAGCACTTGGGGCCAAATGCACAAAGAATGGATTTGGAACAAGTGGTTGGAACTGGACACCGACCTTTACCTAATCCATTCTGGTCGGTTCACAAAAACACAATTCAAAGTGGATTGCAAGTCATCCTACCTCATGAATTGCAACCCACTATGATTCACATCCATAAGAGGAATGGTGGTCTCCTGATGTCAACAGACCACCTTCTCTGTGATTATTTTTAAATAAAGCATTTAAAAAAAAAAATGTTATCAATAGCTATAGTTGTTGAGACATTGAGAACCCAGATATTTTCCAAATGTTTTGTAAGATCATACATACTATGTAAGAGTAATGTCTGATCTCTTCATGATGACTCATATAAATACAATCTTGGACCTCTGAGAGACAAAGTTTGTTTGTTCGGAAATTGCTACTACAAATGTCTTAGCCTGAATTGGGGTTTATGAAAGACAGCTAATACCTACACATTCTCATGAGTCTGGGACCAGTTTCTAAATATAGAAGTGACCAGAATACTGTTAAATAAATTATTAAGAATCCCTTTGTTTATTTTTTGTTAACTCTACAGTCCTAAAGAAGTGTTGTATATTGTGAAACATGTGGTGGTGTAATTTCCTGGGAAACTGGATGGTATTTGAAGAACTACTGAAGGCCAGTGTTCCCTGTATGGTGCGCACGTTCATGCTCACCCTGACTTTCCCAAGCGTCCAATCACTATTGTGAAGAACACACAGTTCACATATCAGTTAGATGTCGATTGCAGCTGCTGCTTTTAAAATGTGAGCTGTGCGTCAAAGCGGTCACTTGCGTTTCGAAAAAGCCCAGGGAGCATCAGAGGCACTCACAGCTGAAAGAGCAGACCACCATGGAAGAGGAGAGCAGCAGTTTAGCATTCCTCTTCCATGGCACTGTGTGGGGCTGTAGAGGGTCAGAAGTTTATTTGACCAGTGGCCTAAGACTTGATGATCATGTTTTGCATAAAGTTTGTGCTTTGGACATTGGCAGCTGATGCTCCTGCGAGGAGGGCTTCTCGTGTTCCTGGCCCACCCATACCACTCCTGGGGGTAAAAATAAAAAAGAGAAAGATCAGCCTGCTTTCTTCCTGCATCTGTACCCAGGCCCAGCTGTCTCGGTAATTTTAGAAGCTGAGGGAGCGCTGAAACGTTTGCCATGTAAATCATGCAACAAATCACGTAAAATATGATAATGTCCCTTCAAATTCAAATAAGCACACTCAATAGCTTTGGCGATAATACATCATATTATATCCCTGCACTGAGAGGCCCTTATTAGAAGTGAGACTTTTTCAACTTGAACTTAGAACCGTTTTTGCACCTCTTCCTGGCAACAATGAGGGAGAGTTCGCCCTTCATGTTGAATGTCCTCCCCGCAGAGCAGCCACAAACTCGTGCTGCCCTGGAGGCAGCGCATTCAAGTGAAATACATACTGGCTGCTTCAAAGCCGCTCTGTGTTTCACACTGCAGGCAGCAACCAGCCTGCACTTTCAAGCGGGATTAGAGATCCTTTTGTAGGTTGGTGCAGTGAGTGACTACGCCCACCTGCAAGGGGATGTATGGGGTGCATGGGAGAACCCCTTTCATCTCCCTCCTGAGATAGCTGTGGCGTTAGATGTGAACCAGCGCTATCATTATTACAGAAGGGGCCGCACATGCATCTGCGGTCCCTTCTGTAATACCAAAATGGCCAGAGGGTGCACAAAGTGGGCGCACATGACCTCTGCACCCCTGGGGCACTTTCTGTAATACAACCCCTAGCCTTTCGATAAATATGCATAAACCTGATCTATATGTCACTCCTAGCATCAATGGTGGATTGTATTTTTTGGCAAAGAAGTGGATTTGTGCAGGACATGGCACAGATAACATCATTACTACAAGTCACTGCAGCACCGCTGCCTGAGCAGGAGTGAAGAGCTCACCTACCTCTTCTTTGTTCATGCAGGCTTCCCTTCTATTTAAAATAAGGTTTTCGTTTGTTTAATTTACAAACACAGTCTTCTTTTATAAATGTAGCAGTAATAAAATATTTTATTGTGTATGATTTTAAAATCACTGTACAGTAGATACAGTAATAAACATGTGTTTCGGAAATACACACCACACACATTCTTACATCAACAGTGTTAAAAGTATCCCAGCCCTTTATCTATCATACTTTAGCCTACATAATGATCATGATTGTACAGGATGGGCTGGATAATCCTTTTACAAAAAGAAGGGTTCAAGCTGTGCTGCATTTTAAAAGAGACCTTATACTATCAGTTTTCAACCCTTTGACCTGCAAGCTACAGCTCTCTGCAGTGGATACATTAACCTTCTCAGCTTTCTTACAGGTTTACTAAGGCACATGTATAACAGTCAATGTGTGTAATTTTTACCTAAGGATCCCTGAACATTTTGGTTTGGTAGCTCCAAGCACTTTATTTTCCTTATAACACTGCACTGTGCATTTTTTGCTCATTATTTTGTGACTAACCATAGAAACAACTGTGGTTCATACAGTGCCACATGGCTCCTGGCACCCCCATTACTGGCCCATTTAAAACAAAATACACTGAAGCACATGGGTGCTTTATGTATTATTTCAAAGTGAATTACCCGAGGATTAGATTTTCCAAATGTTGTGTATTTGTAGTTGTTTGCATGAATGACTCTTGTACAGTACATACTGTAAACTGAGTCACATCCAGATGTCTTTTTGAGAAAATATTATGGGTTTGTGGTTATAATGGGACGAGATGAGACAGAATGCAGTGGCAGCTTGCCAAGATGGAAAAGGACAAGGAGCAGGCCCTTGTCCTTACTACGCTTGAGAAGGAGCAAGCTCTAGATGAGAAGAGACTTGCCATTGAGGAGAGGAAGATGGCCCACGATCTAAGCCTCAGAGAGCTGAGTATTAGAGCCCTCCAAATGGGGTTCAGCAACAACAATATTGGTGTCAGAATACCAGCAGTGTCTTCACATGAGTCCAGATATCATATCCCAAAGGATATGGTGTAAAACTATATAGTGGGGATGATATAGATAAATGCTTGCCAGCCTATGAAGTGGCTTTGAAAGTGCACAGGGTCCCTGAGGAGTTCTGGGGGGTAGTGTTTGGAGGTACATGCCCACTGTGGGCAGGGACACTCTCCTTACACTAAAGGTGGGGGACCAAACCAACTACACTGCAGTGGAGACCATTTCAGTCAGTAAGTTTGGATTGACACCTGAGAAGTACAGGCAATGATGATTTAGGGCCAGTCACAAACTCTCTACCCAAACATGGGTGGATTTTTTGGACTATGCTGGTATGGCACCGAAGGGCTGGGTGAAGGGCAGCAAAGTTAATGATTATGAAGTGTTGTACAACTTGTTTTTGAAGGAGCACATTCTTAATTCTTGTTTTCCAGATCTGAGCCAACACCTGGTTGATAGCAAGCTTACTAACTCCAGGAGGTTTGCTGAGGAGGAGGACTGCTGGGTTAGCACCAGAGTGTACAGAAAGGTATCTGGGGGGGGTCAAGGTTCCAACCAAAACAAGCATTCGCATAGCCAATAGGTCTCGCCTTTGGGACCTTATAAGTGTTTAGCCATGCAACAGTTGAACAACTAAATACTTATAAGGTCCCAAAAGCGAGACCTGTTGGCTATGCAAAGCGGCCATGCGGCCGTGAAAGTGAAAGTAATCGCGGTAAAGCGCGGCATGCACGCCCGCGCACATGCACTGTAGCTCCAGGCTGGCCTGGTAGCACTTTTTGGAGCCCTCTCAATAAGTCTCGCCAGACCAGCGCATGCACTGGGTCAGGCGAGACCTAAAAATGAGGTGGAGATAAAAAGACTGAGTTCTCTAAAGGCCTCCAAAACAACTCACAGGGAAAAGGGTCTGGTTCGCATTACCAATTTGGCCACCAGAAGAAAACGTATTGTGACAAAGGTCATCAGCCCAAGCCCATCAAGTGCTATGAGTATGAGCACTACAAGGCGGATCCCAAGTATACAAAAGAGCGCACAACCTGGAAGGAAGTGGAGCTCAACGCTTCATGTGGAGACGTTAGGATTACCTGAGTGGATCTGTGCCATGACAAGGTCCATGGCTGCTGAGGAAGGGAGTCAAGAAGAACTGGATCCTGGAACAATGGCCCAGCAAGCCACTAAGAAGAGGAAAGGGCATGGTAAACCAGCCAATGAATGTACCTACAGTGAGATGGATGGGGCACCTGCGGTGGCCACCCCGGAGTCCACTGAAGAGGGCATTGCGTCCCTTGTCGACCAGCTTGAGCTTGCTGGATGGCATGTGGAAGGAGGAGCCACCATGGAGGGGCTCTGTAGGGCTCAAAGGGAGTGCCCAACCCTTGTGGGCATGAGGCAACAGGCTGAAACCCAAGAAGCAGGTGATGCCTCTGGCAGTCACCACATTTACTAGGATGACAAGCTCCTGTACAGTAAACCTAAGATTCCCAGGCATAGGACCTCAAGGGCCCTCATGGTCTCTCAATGCTGCGGGGCCTTCCTACTGGAGCTGGCTCACAAAATTCCTCTGGAAGGACTTTTAGGACAAGACAAGTCCTTTGCAAGGCTTGTCTCACACTTCTATTGGCCTAGAATCAAGAATTCCTCGGATGCATTCAGTAAGACTTGTATGACCTGCCAGGCCAGGGGGAAGACAGGGCAGAGGCTTAACGCCCCCATTACTCCCTTGCCTGTTGTTAGCATCCCCTTTGAGAGGGTAGGCATCAACACTGTAGGGCTTCTTGATCCCCAGACTGCATCAGGCAACATGTTTCTCTTGGTTCTGGTAGAACATGCCACAAGATACCCAGAGGCACTCCCTCTGAGGACTACTACTGCACTTGCAATGGCAAAGGCCTAGATGGGGATTTTTACCTGAGTGGGTTTCCCCAAGGAAGTTGTGTCCGACAGGGACACAGACTTTATGTCTGCTTATATGCAGTCATTGTGGAAGGTGTTTCTCCATCCCTTACCATCCACAAACCAATGGGCTTGTTCAGAGGCCTGCCTGAGTCCCTGAGGAGCCCTAGATATCCTCTTCCCATGCCTGTTGTTCACTTATAGAGAGGTGCCACAGAGAGGAGTGGGTTCTAGCCCCTTTAAACTGTTGTATGGGTACCAAGTCAGAGGATCTTTGAGTCTGGTGAAAGAAGGGTGGGAGTAAGCTCCCAGGAAGGTACCCCAGGATGTAGTGACCTACATGCTGGCCTTCATGAGCAAGATGGCTAAGTTATGGAAGCAAGCTTCCAGTAACCTTGAAGCCAGGCAGGAAGTCATGAAGGAGTCGTATGACAAAAAGTCTACCACTGTGGAATTTCAACCTGGTCAAAAAGTTTGGGTGATGGAGCCGGCAGAGCCCAGGGCCCTCTAGGACCACTGTAATGGGCCACATGGGGTGAATGAAAGAAAGGGTGAGGCCACATACATGGTGGGATTCAACACCCCTAGTCAAGCCCACAGGGTGCTGCTATGAAAATCACCTCAAACCACACTTTCAGAGGTCTGAGCTCACGATGCGGTTGGTGACTGATAGAGAAGAAGAACAGGAGAGTGAACCTCTCCCTGGCCTCTAGGAAGACAAGGAAAAGGATGGGCATGTGGAAGGAGTAATCCTTTCCCCTGTCCTAACTCTTGAACAACTGAGAGACTGCTACCAAATGTTGGGGCAATACTCTTCTCTGTTATCCCTTATTCCTGGGACTACCTACCTGTTTAGCCATGATGTGGACACAGGAGACACCCTACCTGTTAAGAATAAATCTTACAGGTTGTCAGATAAGGGGAGGTCCAGCATTAAGGTTGAAGTGTCCAAAATGCTCTAGTTGAGGGTGATAGAACTCGCCAGTGGCCTATGGTCCAGTCCTGTGGTTCTGGTACCATAAGCTGCCCCACCCATCACAACATCAGAACTGACATTCTGTGTGGATTACAGGAAGTTCAATTCTGTAACTAAGACTGATGCTTACCCCATCCCCCAGGCTGATAAGCTGATTGATCAGTTAGGGGCTGCCCACTATCTTAGCACCTTTAATCTTACATCAGGGTACTGGCAGATTGCCCTAACAGAAGGAGCAAAGGCCTTCTCCACTCCCAAAGGCCACTATCAGTTTTGGGTGATGCCCTTTGGATTAAGGAATGCCCTTGCCACCTTCCAAAGGCTGGTGAACCAGGTCCTTGGCGGTATGGAGGCCTTCTCCAGATGACATAGCTATCTTCAGTAGCAGCTGGAAGAACCACCTTTTTCACCTCCAGGAGAGCTTTAGGTTCTGCAACAGGGACGCCTGACTATCAAGGAAAGTAAGTGCCAGATAGGGCAGGGGTCTATTGTGTACTCTGGACACCTGGTAGGTAAGGGGAAGGTGCAACCTCTTCAGGCCAACATTGAAGCCATCATGGCCTGGCTGCCCCCCCCAAAGCCCAGACTGAGGTCAGAGCATTCTTGGGCCTCACTGGGTACTATAGGAGCTTTGTCAAGGGATATGGCACCATTGTTGTCCCTTTGACTAAGGTGGGTCCCACCATGTATGACTTCCAAGAAGCAGCCCAGAAATATGATTTGGACAGAAGCATGCCAAGCTATATTTGACTCCCCGAAGCAAGCCATATGCACAACTCCTGTGGTCAATTACCCTGATTTTTCCTAGGAGTTTATCGTTCAGACAGATGCCTCAGAGCATGGCATAGGGGCAGTACTATCCCAACTTAATAAGGAGGGCCTACACCAGGCCTCTCCAATGAGTAGCTCGTGGACTACTGGTAGCTATCCAGCTACCTGTCAGTAGCTCTCCTGTGTGCATCCCAGCCTTCTAAATTGAAACTTTTTGCCTGTTAAAATAGCAACTGTATGACAAAAATGTGTATTACAAGACAGATATATGGGTATTCTCAGAACTCATGAGATAATGGTTGGAGAAAAATGGCTGAATTGTCAAAATATATTGTATTTAAATGTGTTTTTTGAGTGATACATCATGTGCTGGATATAAAGATAAAGTTATACATATATTTAGATATGATATACAAACTTATATGTATACCTTTATCATTATATCCATGTATAAGTAGATCAATACATCAATAACATGTAAGAAGATGGGTGTAAGCTTAGCTTATGGGTTAATTTTCATATAATAACACATATCTGTCACAATGTGTATATATGACTATAACAATTGTGTCTATTATTACTTCACTATTGAAATATTGGGGGGCAAATATAAATTTAAAAAAGAAAAATCAAAAGCTGATAATAATAAATCAAATTAAAAACAAATTAATTGACAGCAAAAACTGAAAAACCTGAGTTTGTAAATATTTATCCATACGTGCAACTTTGACGGCCCCCCAATTGTGCCGCCACCATGCCGTCCACTGGAAGACCATAGTGCGTCCACCTACATATTATTAATGTAATTCAAGGTGGACGGGCGGTGCAGTGGCAGTCTGATGGCAGTGGTCTGTTAGGCTCATGGGAGAGCCTAACATGCAGACCACAACCGCAAGAGCACTGACTACATTGTGTGACATGCATTCCTGACCGTGCAGGAACTGGGGGTGCAAATCCAGGGGGGCACAACATGTGCCCCCCCCGCATGCACCCCCAGGCCAAGGAGCGGCAGGGGGCCTTGTTAGGCCCCCTTAGTTGCCTCTTCATCACTGTTTTCGTGGCAGGCTCACCACCATGAAAGGGCGATGGAAAGCCAACTTATTATATGCTTGGCGGAGTTGCAGCAGCACTGCAAGCTTCTTGTTGTTCCTGACCGCTGCACCACTGACGCAGGATCCGGGATCCCCGGCGGACGCAGCGGTCCTGTGGCCATCCAACTGCCACACTCGTAATACTGAGGACAGGCCTGCAGTGTGGCGGTGGTCGAACTGCCACCAAAAGTGCAGCAGTACTTATAATAAGACCCTTAATCTATTTTATAGCTCCCGAGTATTTTCAATATACGTATCATGTTAACATTTCTATATATGTATGTATACCTCTTATGTGTCTTTATATAGCTACATATTTATATATTTTCTTCCCACTACAGAAGGGAAAAAAAGAATTCGCCCTAAATCTCATCAAACCACCACTCTATGTCTCATCCTATTCCTCTTCCAATACATGCCCCGTCTCCTCTCTCTGCATTACCCCAAGCCTCTTTTACTACTATGAACTACCAAATAACTCTTTCCAAACTCCTCCCTGCTCTCTCCATCCTTTATCCTATTTATCCAACAAACAGGCTTTCGTTCTGACTCATCCCCAACCTGTTTTACTACTATAAACTCCCAAACAATCCTTCCTAAACTCTTTCTTCCTCTATCCATCCTTTATCCTATTCATCCTACTAACAGACTCGCATGTCTACCACTCTCACTGATCCCAATTACAATTTATATTTCCCTTCACTAATCCACCACTGATCCACCTTTGGGGTCTGGAGTAGTGTGCTACTCACTGAAAACCGCTTTAATGCCTCATCAGAGGTAGTATACGCTTTTTAAATACAATTACAATTGCGATAACTAAAAAGATTACTTTTGTGCGAAGGGCACTGCAGCTGTAGCAGGCTTGTATTACCTAGGTATAGGCATTCCAAATTGACAAGGCCTTTTTTACATTATTGTTTGCAACCCTCCTGATGCATTAAGGTGAGCACTGATGGTAATCTTGCACATGGTGGTTACTAATGTAATCTTGCCTAATGTCACTATGACAAAACTAATACTATTGGTAGCTCGCAATGATTTTCATTTAACATGAGTAGCTGTCATTACACAAAAGGTTGGAGACCCCTGCCCTAGAGGTTGGGTAGATCTCCCTACTTTTAGCTAGGGGGACCTATGTTAGACCTGTCATCCTTAGGGTGATCTTTGCCAGACTTTTTGCCTTTTGCCTCTCACTTTAGCTGATGCTTTTTGTTGGCCTTAGGACTCTGAGCACTTTACCCCTGCTAACCAGTGTTAAAGTGTGTGTGATTCGCCCCTAAACATGGTGACATTGGTATATACCTGACTGGCATATTTGCTGTACTGGTAAGTCCCTTGCAAAGTGGTATACCATATACCCATGGCCTGTACTTCAAATGCTTCTGGTGGGTCTGCAGTACTGATTTGCCACCCAGATAAGTAGCCTTTCAAACCTGTCTCAGACCTGCCATTTTAGTGCCGTTGTGTGCAGATTACCGTCACTACGACTTGGTATTTAAAACTACGTGCCAAGCCTTAGACTTTCTTTTTAATTACATATAAGTCACCCCTGAGGTAAGTAACCTATGGGCAGGGTGCTGTGTATGTAAAAGGTAGAACATGTACTTTTATGTTTTGTATGTCCTGGTAGTGACAAACAGCCTATTTTATTTTTCACTACTGCTAGGCCTATTCCTCCCATAGGCTAGCATTGGGAATTCCTTAACAGACTTTTAAGCTGTAATCTGAACTGACGCATCGCCCTTCGACCAGAGGCTGTTCGGCAACTGCAGTTCTACAACCTGCAGGTTCTGACTATGATGCTCTACCCGGCTCAATTACAACGCATTGCCTTCACCTTAGCGAAGCTCAACGACGACTCAGTGACCCGACTGCTGTGAAAAGACTGACGCATCGTGCCCTCAACATCTACACTTTGCTCCATCCAAGGTACTTTCTCAGCGGCTCCTGCGTGGGTCCTGCACCTGGCCTGCCCACCATCGCCGTTGGCCTGAACTTTGGATTTGCAACGGTCCCTTGCGACCTAAAGTAACCCTCTGACCGCTACAGACTTCTAAGCGCTTTGTTTTGTTTAATCTCTAAAAATTCATATCTTGACTTCTACTGATTCGAATTTTGTCGTCTGGGTCTCATTTTTCTCAGATAAATATTCTCTATTTTTCTAAACCTGTGTGGAGTCTTTTTGTGGTATATTCATTGTGCTATTATGTGTGTGTATTGTACAAATACTTTACACATTGCCTCTTTAGATAAGCCTGACTGCTCTGTGCCAAGCTACCAGAGGGTGAGCACAGGTTATCTTTTAATGTGTATGTAGTGTACCCTAACTAGAGTTGTGGTTCCTTGCCTGGCCTGGGTGCATACATCAGCCAATTGGGAATCCCGTTTCTAACAGAAACACACGAGTTAAGATATGGGCTGCTGACAGCAAAGCTCAGAAACAGATAGGTAGGTACTGCCCAGTATTTCCAGGTTATATCGTTCACAGCACATGATCTAACTCACAATGGTACTGAGTTAGTATATGACCTTTAAACAGCATGATTTCATGACAAATTAACTTACAGCTCTCTTGGGTATCTCTGCGCTAGTGCAGAGCATCTTCATGATACAGCTCTGTTTGTTGTAATGAATGCTCTTGTTCCTGCCATTACTGCTGAATTTGTAAAGACTGCTTTCATATCAAAGGGTATCAAGGCATTGTTAATTGTTAAAAATGTATATTGTTACCCAACTCAGTGAAATCCTTTTGGTCAAATTCAGAAGGATTCCAGACTTAGTTTTAGGTTTCAATAATGTCTTATTAAGTTTTGGAGAAACAATTACATATCTTCTGACAGGCATTCCCACTTTGAACCTGCACCCATTAACTCCTCTCTCTGATCTATCGCCTGATTCACCGGCCCATACTCTTTTTCCCCCCAGTGACTATCATTTACAACAAAAGTCCTGTTGGATTACACTCCCCACATCCCAAATCTTGATGGTGAATTGTTAGCAGACATTTCTCACTACCTAATAGACCCAGAGCATGTATCTATCTGACCAGTATAGGCCTCTCTTCTGTTCATTCAATTAATACAATAATAGGTCCCACATTTTACTATAGTATATTATAGTATACCCTTTGCACTCCTACGCTACCTTTTTATGTGCGAGTAGGTGCCAAAGGCACTGGAGCCATAGTTCGGATGTCTGTGCCAATGAGCTGCCCAGTAAGCCCAATACTGACAGAAGGTAATGGGTAGGAGATGTTCGCTACCAGAATCCCTAATATTATGGATGCTGGATCTTTACCTACCACTCGCCCCTTGAATTTGCGATATAGTGTTTAATACGGCTCTTCAAACTTCTTTAATCTTCGGACATGTCCATAATACCTGCAATATATATATATTTTTCGCTTTATATAGCGCGAACTCGACTCAGAGGTATCAGAGCACTTTACATGAGCACCAGTTGCGTTACAGACGGTCACATACATTTTTTTAGGCACAGGGAGATTAAGTAGTTTGCCCAGAATCTCAGGATGTTGAGCGGCCTAGCCGAGAGTCAAACCCAGTTTCCCAGCTTCTAAGTCAACGCTGTAGCCACTAGACCGCATCCTCTCCATTGTCCCTTCCTCCATGCAATTGCTCGAGCAGGTTGCCAACCTTGTTCTATCTACGGTATGTTAGGGGGCTGATGTGTAGTGTCTTCTGTATATACGTTTTTAGATGGTTTCTCATCCTTGAGCATAGTCTTTTGTGTGTGCAAATGTCCTGCCAGCGTTTGTGAGACAGAGGGATTTTGAGTTCTTTCTCCCCTGTTCTTGGTATACAAAGCACAATAGAGATGATTTTGTTTTGAATAGTGCAAACATTTCAGATATTAGGTGTCTTGTGGATGTTAGTGTTTGGAGAAGGTAATGAAAAAATTTTCCTTCTGGAATTCCATCATTGTCCTAATGTTTTTAAATAAGCAGGGCTTCCCGTTACTATAGGAGTCTTACAGCTTGAAGCAGCCCTGGGTCTTCCAGCACATGTAGACAGGTGAAGTCAGGTTTTTCCAACAATAGTTAGTAGGGAAAAAGGGAACGTGGCAGCTTTTGACATCTTTTTAAGCTATCCCAGATCTCGTGTTACTGTAGACATCGGCGACATATACGAGTTGCTGGAACGCTGTTTTTAAGGGACCTAGATCAGCTCACCTACTGGATGGGCCATTAGATTCTTCTCCATGAAGCATCAACTTTTATGTGTTACCTGCTGAGCCAGTCTGTGTCATAGCTCACCTGGGCCACCTAGTAGTAGAGGTGTAAGTCTGACACACCAGGCCACACTGTCTTGGTTGCAGCATGCAGATGAAGGTGTTGCGTAGCTCCCCCAGGTAGGTGATTCCACCCTAGACAATGGGGAACTAAGTCTTGAAACAAGGATTCTGGGTAATATTGACACTTTGAATTAAGCTATTCTCCCTAGCCATGACAGGGTGTAAATATGGCAGGAGCTTAAGAGGCCCTTGACCGCCTTCATTAGGGTTTTGACATTCTGGTAAAATGAATTATTTATATATTTTCCCGTCATCATCGTCCATCGAAATCCCCCCTAGCCGGCCCCATGGCCCCACTGCTCTTACCTGCCCAGGTCACGGCTGGGTTCATGTAGAGGCCTAGGTATGTTAACCCATACAGTGTCCATTTAAAGGGAGACTCACTTTGTAATAATTTAGCCAAGGTTTGCGTTCCCGACAATACGAGCCCCTCTGATTTTTATAGTTTTGAGGAATGCAAGAGCGCTGTACTCTTCTAACAGTGGGGTTAATTCCAGCAGAGACTGTCACGGCGTGGTAAGGAATCACAATATGTTGTCTGCAAAAGCTGATGCCCTGAATATATCTTGAGGTTGAGGGGGTTCTCTTCTTTTTTGCAATAAAGTTTCCAAGTACAGGGCAAAGAGAATCGGGAAAGGGACACCTTGTCTTCTACCCCATGGTGTTGCCACAGTTGAAGATGCCTTGCCATTTAACCGTGTTTTAACCAAAGATGTGGCGTATAATGCACTAACCCAACTTCAGAATCTGGCACAAACCCTCCCTCGCATAACACCATCGTCATCATGCCCCAGTCTACTGTGTCTAATGCTTTCCTAGCATCTAAAGATAATAATATCACCTCTTTATGTCATTTCTGTGCTAGATCTGTTAAGCAGGGAGCTCCTGTGGTCCTTCCACTAGTTGACCTTCAGGGGATAAAGCCAGTCTGATCAGCAGAAATTAGTAGTGGCAACACTGCCTCCAGATGGTCTGCTACAACACTAGCAAATATGTTATGATCCACGGTCAACGGGGAGAACGGCGATACAATAAACACAGAGAGAGTGGTTTCTTTGTCGGTTTTAGCAAGCATAGAGATGGTTGTTTCAGTAATTGAGCAGGTGGCGCCATGTGTGTGGTGCAAGCTATTGTAAACTTCTGTTAACAGCAGAGCTAGGAGGGATGCACTTTGTTTATAAAGTGTTGGCATATAGCAATCCGGATCCGGGGATATGCCTGCTTTGTGATTTTGATTGCTGTAAGGACTTCGGCCGCTGCTATTGGTTCATTTAAATGTTCTTGCTCCTGGAATGGCACAGTAAGGAGGGTGATCAAGTGCAGATAGGCACGTATGGCCGTCATGTGGGCTGGAAATATTGCACATAGCTCTTTGTAATATGTAAGGAAAGTGTGCAATTTTCCCTCAACTGACACTCATCTTTCTCATTCCTGACTTCTCAGGGAAAATTCTGCCCTCTTTTGGTTTGAAGTAAGTTGGCGAGCAGAGATTGCGCTTTATTGCCTCCCTCATAAAAACACATGCCTACCGTGGTTAGAATATAGTTGACTTTAATATATTCTGCAGTGCGGATCAGTACCCTATATGAAGTTAATTTTCTGCCAACCATTTTAGTGGGGTTCTCTTTGTGGTTATGCTCCAGAGTTTGCATCTCTTCATGAAGACACTCCAATTCCACTTTTCTTATATGGTGTTAGCAACATGCTACTTGAATGAGTGCCTCCCTTGCTACTGATTTTAGAGCATCACACACTACCGTTGGGTGAAGTCCCACAGTGTTGTTGAATGTTAGGTATTTTATTATTGTTTCATGAATCTAATGTAGAAGGAGTCATTTAAGTGCCACCTACCTCCTGTCTTTTTGCCCACTTTTTTGGGTCAGTCCAACACTGGCTGTCTCAGGCCATGCTCTGAGATAGTATGAAGTCCTTGGTCTAAGTCACTGATCAGCTGCATCAGCCTTTGATCAAGTAATATGTGGTCAATGCGTGCATAGCTTTGTTTTTTTACTGAAAAGTGGGAGTAATGACTCTGGAGTGGATATCTGTAGCCACATGTATTGATTAGGCCCAATTCACTGAGTACAGTTCTACCCACTGCTGAGAGCCTTCCAGCCCCTGTGCATTATTGGGACTTGTCTACCATGGGGTGCATCCCACAGTTGAAGTCTCCTCCAATAATAACCGGGTTAACTGATATCTGTACTACATCTTAAGTTTGGAGGATTAGAAACTTTTCTTGTTGTATGTTGGGGTCATACAGAGTAGCCATCATAAATGGCTGGCTCTCCCATTCTCCCACCAATATCAACCATTGTCCCTCTTTGTCGGGTTTGATCTCTCTTTCCACAAACTTTTATTAGGTGAGGAAAAGAATGGCAACCCCACTCTCTTAGCAGAGACTGCAGGTGAAAGTGCATGGGAAGTACCTGAATCGCAACATATATCGATCTGAGTTTTGGAGGTGCGCCTCTTGCAGAATGCAAATGCCTGCCCCTGATTCTTAAGTTCTTACAGTATATTCAAATGCATTGTGGGGCTGGTCAGTCCCCGAACATAATATGTGGGAATTTAAAATTGCGGTATCTCCTCCCTCAGAGACCTTAGGTGGGATGCCTATGGCTTTGGAGTGGGGGGTTGGTGTTGCGGAGCCTTGAGCCAGTGCAGTCTGCAATATATCCTGGTTGGGTCAATTATTTCGATACCTCCATTAAAATGAACTACACAGAAAGTGTAACCTTGAAACTGTATGACACAAATTTATTTATTTAATTATTTTAAAGGTTTTATATAGCGCTGGCTAGGCCCAGGGGTATGAGAGCGCTTTACAGAAGTGTGAGGAGGTACAGTAATCTATACATTAGGTCAAAAACATTATAATAAGAACCAATATAACAAGGAAAGCCGATAAATACAAATGCTACTTACAAAAGAACAATAATAATCTCACGTGGGTGGAAGTAATAGGGCTTGCAAGGATGTACACTGTAATGTGTGTGATCTTTTGACCCAGACACAATGTGTGGACTGAGCGGCATCCCTCCTCCATCTCACATATATCCTATACGTGTGGGTTGAAGTAAAAATAGAAGTGCAACAACCTAATTTATGGTTGTCAGTGGAGCTCTGCTCAAGCCCATTGCCCCCCCTGCTATTCTCTTACTATTTCTTCTGGGTCATCGCTGCCACTAGCCTGGTGGCAACAGGTATGGTAAGAAGTCTGTCTTGCCCTTAGTTGAATGGTGAGGGTTCTGGATGATCACTGGAGACAATCTTCAGGTGTGCGAGAAATCTTTCCTGTTACTGCGATTTCTGCTCGGTTGGATTTTGATCTCCCCTCACTTATTTGCTACTGCTTTCGATTTCTCTCATGTGGTTCTCATTTCTTCAATCCACTGTGGGAGAGGAAGTGCTTTGGCAGTGGAAGCCCAAGAGTGCGCATGCCTAATCTAACAAGGCTAAGCTTCTTTTGGTACCTTCCACTGGAAGAGGATCCAGAATGGGTGACCCCATCTGTATTGTATTCCTTTTGCCCTCAGTCATTCAGTGACAGGTCTAAACGATCTGTACTTTGCCAACAATATGGGAGGCAAGTCTTGGAACAGCTGTATTTCCTGCTCCATTGGAGGAGATAAGTTCTTGCGCTTCTATCATGATAGCTTCATTCTCCTTGAAAGAAGGAATTTTTGTCAGGACATCTGGAGGCGCACATTTTGCACCCTTCCTTTAGGTCGTTCAGTGAATTCTGTCTAGTTTAATTGGATCCATGCCAGGTCAATCAAGAATGCATTCAAAGAGATCGTGAACATACTTTGCCAGCTCAATGTTATGGAAGTCTGGGGGTATTCCTTGGATGCGGATGTGGTTTCTCCTTGAACGATTCCCTAAGTCTTTGCATTTGTCTTGGAGAATAACATGTTGTTTCTTGAGGACAATCATCCTTTTTTGCATGTGCTCGCAGTCGTTTGCTTGCTTGCTTGCCTTTTTCTACTTCATCCATGTGAGCTCACGGGTCTGCTATTTCGTGCCTCGTTTCTTTCAAATCTTTCCAGAGGTTCATTTTAACAGATAATATGTCATCTTTTACCTCGATGAAGGCCCACAATAGGAAGCCTCTGTTAACACCCAGTGCAAGTAATCCTTTGCCCAACTGTCATCTAAAGGAGTCACCTCAGGAGCCTCTGTTGAGTCTCTATTCACCCATCGCCGGTTGAATTGGGCCAGCATTACTTTTATGAAAGCTTCTTTTTTGCTCTCCTTATCAAGTCTGGGATTAAACTTTTCTGATGTTAGAACTGGGATCTTCGCGCCATTAAGAGGGCATTCCTCTCAAAGGATGTCAGGGGATGTCTTTTATATTTAGTCTTGTGATCTCTATCAGAGGAGAGTTCCAGGTTTGTACCACTTTTTCTTCTCAGGGACTCCGCCCCCCACCCCCTGCATCAGGGTCAGTCTGTGCACTGTGGCGGCAAGCTTGAGTTGTCTGAGCACTTGTTTTTCAGCCTCTTTGTCTGCTGATATATTGCAGGGTTGCACACCCAACACGAGACAGCCACTAGGAGGTTCTGCTATATATCACTGAGGATTATGGAGAGGTCATTTTCCTACTGTTGCAAGCTTGTATGCCCTTTAGGGTAGCTAGCAAAATGGTGTTTCTTTGTATATGAGTTTAAAGCTACCCCCTGTATGTAGGGGGTCACTGTGGCGGTTTTACTGGCACTGTGTGAGTTCTTGTTCCAATTTATGCTCACATTCCCTACTTAGGTGATCCTGGGCATTGTATGTACCCTCGGCGGAGGGGCATTTCAATTCTGTCATTGAATGGGGCACCACAGGGGTGCTTTATATCTCTCTGACCTCTGCCATTCTTATAAGAGTATCTGTGTAGGCCACACCTATGAGGCCTAAAGCAGGTCGTTGCCAATCACTCTGGTCACCTTTAGTCTCAGTTTGATCGACCCTCCTGCTGTGGGCTCCACTGTTGCAGAGTTCAAGGAGGCCTGACCTACATGGCAAAAGAGAGGTGGTGCCCCCCCATGGTTCATGTGCCCCTCACTACCGCCATTTTCTTTGGCTTCCCTGGATGAACAAGGTGAAAGCCTCGTTGTCCAATTGATTTGCCTCCCGGGTGCAGCAGGACTTCAAAAGGCTGCGAAGCACCCCCCACATCAAAGCAAGGACGGGTAGGGGTGTTTGGATGACTCTTCCCCATTGCTGCTACTGAGAAGTTGGCTGGACCACTTGTGTGCTCTCGTCCCACATGTTCATAGCATTATTGGCTGGCACGGATTGGGGGTGGTGGGGTAAAGATAAAAGAAAATAACACTTTCCTTCTCTCGTCTCTCGGCAACTTCCCTCATTGTCGTCCCTCGCTCCAGCCAGAAGAGGAAGCAGCTAGGCTCAGAGGGCCGACCAAACATTAATTTGCGCTTAGGAGCGTGCCACTACTCCTCCACCTGCGCAGCCTAGCCCCGCCCTGCGAAGACGCAGGAACAAATAAAATAATAATAACATCCAGTTATTATCATTTTATTTTCCCTTCATTTTCACTGCTAAAAGCAGTGGGGTGACACTCCTCCGCCTCAGCGAGGAGCCACTGCTGGTACGTAACCACTTGTGCACTGTCCCTGCTCCACTCTCTGCTTCCGAGGTTGGAGGACGCAAGTCTCACTGTGTTTGTGCAACCCCCTAGGGATCCGTAATTCAACAATATGCTGCTCAGCCCATCTCTGACAGACAGCAGGAGTAGCCACATCTTTGATTTGTATCTGAGGGACCCCTTCTGGTAGGTGAAGGAGTGGAAATTCCAGGCCTAGGTTGGGAGCCTCACCAGCATTAAACGCCCAACTTTGGCACCTGGCCATGCCCCCACACCAGGCTCAGTTTTCAATGCACATTAATAGAGTTGATGTATTAACCCTCTTACCCACCAGACCAAATTTGAAATTATTGAGTCTCCTATATGCCACCTGACATTGAGATATCGATGTAGATAGACATTGCTAATATCACTATTAACTTTTCGAGTCTCCTAGAAGATCTTATGCATGCCCTTCAAATGAGGGGTGGTTACCTTACATTCTAACTCTCCCTTCCTTAGCAAAGACATGACCTAGATTCATGCCCAGGGACCAGCCCTTTCCTTTCTACCATGATCCCCAAGCTTTCCAAGAACTCCAACAAGCGTGTAGGGAGAGGGGGAAGAGATTTTTCAGTCTGAACTGTAAAATTCTGAAATGGCATGCCCATGTTGATCTGTACCTCTTTGCGGAGGAAGTTTGATCAGGGAATTCTAATATAATTAACTTTTCCTACAGAAATTTGAACACCATTATTTGCTCCCAACCTGAAATCAGGAATTTAGACTCTATTTAACTAAATCTTGCTAGGTGTCTGACACTAAGGACGACTTCACAAAACCATTTATGAGTATGGGAAGCAGTCGCGGCTCGCATAGGGCGTACTGCAGGGCGGTGGGGTGGGGCGGGGCAGGGAGGCGCGGCGCAGGGTGGGAGGGTAGTAAACTCGGACATACGGAGGAACATAATAATTACTTTCCTCCGTTCCGTCGTATGTCCGAGTTTACTACCCCCCCCCACCCTGCCCCGCCCCGCCTCACCGCACGCCCTATGGGAACCACCACTGAGGGGAAGTAGCACAACAAGAACACTCTTTTACCTGGTCCTACACACCTTTAGGAATCGACCCCAAAATATACAATTCCTTAATAATAAAAGTGCCAAGAGTGTGCTGTTTTTCCTATTTGTCTTAATTGTATATGAATATTTCCTGAAAATTCACCCTTTCAATGCTTTGGGACCATTTCACAGAGGCAACAAAGAGTATGTAAAAGAGTATTACAGGAGTACCAGTTTAGGTTCTCTAAAATCCCTTTGTGAATAGGACCCTAAATGATAGCAATATTACCTGTAAACTCCAATGCCTTTCTGCAAACCACGCAGTTGAACAAGCATACATTGGGAACTGCGGGCAAGCATTCTACAAGCCACTTACACAAATGCTTATATCAACACAAAAGGACAAGCCCTCTCTTCAGCAGAGACTTTCAAACACAGAATATGAGGACATTTTAAGCGTATGCATTGTTAGTGCATTTAAGGGATGATGTATTCAACAGTAACAAAAATAATTTTAATTTGTATGGATTAGCTACCTGGCCGAGAGCCAAACCGGACTCAGAAAACATCCTTTGAATTCCCACTCACAGATGAGCCAAAAGAGACATCCTATATTTGCAACTCTGAAAGTACTTAACGCTATGTTTATTTAAAATTGTCTTTATTTTATATAATTCACAATCGCAGGCTTCTCCTTAGCGCATGCTAGGTGCAGAAAAAACAAACACTAGTCGGAAGGAAGTGGTTGAAATGCTGAGAACATCGGCTCTCCTATGAAGGAGACAGTCAATGTTACAATGTTGTACATTTTGAGATGGACAAACAAATCTTTTACCAGCCCATCATATTTTTAGACCCAAGTTCTTTGCCTTAAATGTTAACTTTTCTACCTCTAAATAATCTTTGACCTCTTCATCTGTTATTCAGAGTGGAGTGGAAAGTCGAAAATTGGCTACAAATGATTTTGCACCTGGTTTTCGCTTTGTGCCATTACAATGTTTCTGCTAATTGTGCTAATTTGTTTTGCATACAGGCAATCGCCCCCAGCTCCTACATGGAAGAAAATGTGCAAGGGAAATAGCGTGGTATGTGTAATACCACATGTGGACAAACTTTCACAAAGACCATTTTCAAATCTTGTTCTCCATGTTAAACTACAAGAGTAGCACTCAGGTGCCTGGACAGACCTGATCTACAATGCAAAATGTATTTCACCCTGCGGTTTTTGCACCCTTCACGAGTGCTGTAACTGCTCTGAGACATATAGGGGCAGATTTATAAGCCCTTTGCGCCACTTTTGCATCATTTTTAACATGGGAAAAGTGACGTACGGGTGATGCAAGGGGCTTGTAAATAAGCGCCATAGTGTGGTATGGACCTTTTACTCGTATTTTTGGCCATGAGCTGAATTAAGTTTTCTAAAGCTGTCTTACACCTAATCAACAAAAACAATATGATAGGATTGCTTTTATCCCAGTGTTGTGATTCTGTTCAGGTTTGTTTCCTGTAATACCCTTCCACACAATTGCTATTCAGCTCAGGAGGCTTTGTGCTGAGCGCCTTCACGCTGGTTGTGTTATTTCTCTCATCGAATTCCCGCATGTGTTTGATGTCCTGGTCCACTGACTTTTGCGGTGACAAACATGATGAATGTGTTTGTGGTGTGCCTCTTGCCTTGTATTTACTCATGCACTGACCTCCAATGAATTAAATGCTTGGTGAGTTCTGTGGCTGAATTCAGTGAATCCCTCTTCTCTCTATTGAATGCCGGTTCTATTATGCTCTGTGTTTTTTTACTTGTGGTCGGTTCTGAGT
The DNA here is from genome assembly GCF_964204655.1 of Triturus cristatus. NCBI lineage: Eukaryota > Metazoa > Chordata > Amphibia > Caudata > Salamandridae > Triturus > Triturus cristatus. The sequence continues at coordinate 724,884,544 of NC_140591.1, forward strand.
AGCCATTTTTCTTGAGGAGTACTCAGTGCTGGAATTGGCAAAAATGTACTTTGGGAACCCATAAATTAGGGGTGAAGGTGTGGTGAAGGAAGGGTGTGGAGTCATGAGGGGTGGAGCTTGAGAAGCAGGGTCTGACAGTCAACATTTGCTGCATTGAAATTTGCAACAAAGACAAATGTGACAATACATCTGTTCTGGATTACTTAATTGGTTACAAAGAGGCTGCATTTTAAAAGATTTTACAGGGTTAAAACACCTGCTACTGAAATTACTGTGCACCCAGCAATTTTGGGGAGATTACAATAGCAATAAAATAGCTCTAGTGGTTAGCACAGTTCTGGGAGTGTTCTGTTGTTTTTTTAGTTCAAATATTTTATTGCCATTTAAATAACCAAAGTACAGTACAAAGATGCATAGTCCTTGCGCCAAAAAAGATGTATATCATAGTACAACATTATTAATCGTATTACAGAATAAAATATATGTAATAGTACATCATCTTACCAAAAGACAACATAATGCGGAAAACATGTAAGACACACATAAATGCCCCCCCCAAAAATATGTAAAGATATCCCGTAAAGCAGTAAGGTATAGGGTTGTGTGCCTTTAATAATTCCTTATAATAGAGGTAATTGAAGTAAGACGAGAAAAAAATCTGAGAACATGTGTAAGGATGGAGACTTCTGTTGTTTGTCCAGTCACAGTTTTGACCCATAAAGCAGCATAGAGAGTTAATGTACCTGCTGCAAAGCACATTATGTATCATGCAGATCACAGAATTTTTTTTTTATATAGATAAGTGGGCTACTTCTTTTGCCACTGAGATCATTTTGTTACTTCCAATTCCTAAGTTTCAAAAGGAACTACATGCAAACTGTAAATTATGGGTTTAGATTCTTATTGTTTTTGCTCAGTCTGATGTAATTCAAAGATTGCAAAGGAATGTTCCTTGGGAAGTAATAAAATCGTATTCGTTCAGGCAACCACAATCACTGCATTACCTTTTATGTCCTGAATTTGTGTTTCTCCGACCATTCACTCATAACATATAATGTCTATAGGAATGAATGAGATCTGATTCCTACAGCTTATTAACCTAATTGTCTTATGTAGCATTTCCTGTATATTGATTTACACACTTATATGATTTATTGTGACTCTGTGTTTAATGTAAAGTGCTCTGACAGCATACACTAGGATGAGTAACAGTATAAAAGAAATGAATAAAAAAAGTAGGTACCATATACATCAATATTTATCTAATTACTCATGCAGACAGATACATTTTGCATTCTTACAATACAAGCACATCTTTTACATAGGAAGTTGAACAAAGTTAAAAACCTGCCTTCAAATCATAGTTTCTCTTAAGTAATTGTGAAGTGATAACAAGCTGTGCGCCTTTGTTTTCTTTCACTGCATTTGCATCTGGTGTTAGGCGCAAGATGACTCCAAGCCAGGATGATATTTGAACAAAAGAAGGGCCGAAGGCCCTTTAAATCAGTCCTTTGTTTCAGGTCCAGCTGGAAGTGTAAATAAGTAATCCCCCTCCTTGATTGCACGTTGCTACTCCGAACAGAAATCAAACAACATGTGGGCATTGCAGAAATGTGTCCTCATGTCAGAAAATTACCCCAGGACAAATTCAGCATGTTTCCCTGGGATTCAGTCCAGAATAGCTGCCGGAACAAGGATTCAGGGGGATCCACCTACTTACCAGCACTGGGAGTCTAACCCTAATTATATTTGCAATACTGGATATGCAACAGTTTCTAGTTCATGAAATGTTTGGTTTTAATACCAGATGAGAATACATTTAGAGTACACGAAGTTTGTTGCCCATACAATCTCATTTCCCAGCCTGCTGTAACTTTGTAGAATGTATTTCATTAGCCATGTCTTTCCCTGTCTCTCATGCATCTCTCTCGTGTCTGGGCAAAGCTGTTTTTTAAACCAATTACCTCTCCCACTCTCACCACCTCTGCAGGAAGGCATATCCATGCATTTTCCATCTCTGGCTCTGCCATTAGGACCTCCCATTCCGCAGATCTAGCGCTGACCCAAATCATGTTGGATGGGCTGCTTAATTAGGTGAGGCCAATTTGACCTCATTTACAAGCGTATGCGTTCTGTCTGGGACTGCCACTAAAAGCTTTGTGGTCCCCTGATGCAGAAAGAAAGCTTCCAGTATGTTAAGGGCTTGTATTTTGTATGTCACAGGAATGGTTGCTCACTTTGAAGATCTTTCTGCAGGAACTGAAGCCATGTTTTTCTTCCTGCAAAGCAACTCCTGCCTTTAAGGTGGAAGCCATTTTGTGGAAAAAATGCCAGCTGCATTGGTGGTCATCTTGAAATTGACAGTTTGGCTCAATTTTTCAATCAATTCAAATCTTTATTTCGGTTATTGCTAACCATAAAAGACATACATAAAATATACAATTCATCATTACAGGAACACCAACCATTTCAGTACACAAAGAAAAAGAATATTGCTCTCTAAAATATGAACACAGAGCGAGGGGCATGGTTTCACTGGTCCAGGCAGTTTCTCAATCTAATACATAATTTTAAAAATTCCTTCATTTGGAGAACACTGTCACTGTGCAAAAGCTGCAAGTACAAAAGAGCCGGTCTGATTTGTTTAAAATCAAGTTTTTTTAAAAGAGTCACTAAATATAATTTACGAGGAAATTCATAAAATTTGCATAAAAAGATAAAATGCAGCATATCCTGCGGAGACTTTCCGTCGCAGCCGCAGGGCGCTGCCAATTTATTAAAAATGTCACATTTAGGGCGAGTAAGCAGGTGATGAAATTGGTTAAACCTAAATCTGGTCAGTAAAAATTTCTCATGTGAAGAAAAAGACCCTTCCAGATATGGTTCGATGGCCAAGGTAGTCTTAAGCATAACAAATTTTCTCACACTTGGTTTCTGGAGCTCCACGTCTTCTCTCGTGGTCCTCTTATCACACAAAAATGATTGTTTAATTTGCTCCAGATCTCCCCTGATAATTGATTGTGGATTAGAAAAAAGATCAGGGCGACCAAGTTTGTCAAAATTTGTTTTTAAATAGCTTAACCAAGGAGAACTCAATGCCTTGTCCAGTGACATAAAGTCCTTAATGATTAAGTGTGTTAGGGGTATGTTCTCATTTAGCCAAATTTTAAGCCAAAACATCAAAGGGCGTAAGGAAAGCAAGTCGCATATATATTGGGACCCCAACTCCTCATGGACGGCAAAATTAGCCGTACCAGATGGGACACACAATAAGCGCTTCATAAAACGATTTTCAACAATCTGTAATTGCTCTCCATTAACATACCCCCAAAGTTCACTACCATAGGATACAGTTGCCACAGACTTAGCATTGTACAATTTCAACATTGCACAGATTGGCTTTTTTCCCAATTTGGTTGCAAAATTAAATATTGATGCATTAACCCTCACCATTTCACCTTTTTTCTTTACAAGATGGGGTTCCCAATTTAATTTTGTATCGAAGAGAACTCCTAGGTAACAAAATGTTTTAGTTGAAGGTATTATTTCTCCGCCAATCCTAAATTGGAAGGGTTTTCTTGGTTGCTGACCAACTTGTAATACAAAAGATTTAGTGTTATTTACCAAGAGGTCTCTATCTCTCATAAATGTATTAAAAGCTGTTAATAATGATTGCAATCCCCTCTCGGTCCTAGATATAAGTACTGCATCATCTGCGTAGAGAAGTATTGGAATTCCTCGCCTGCCAACTCTAGGACAGTCAGCATGAACATCTTGTAGCACCCCATCTAAATCATTAATGTAAAAGTTAAAAAGAAAGGGGGCCAGGATGCAGCCCTGCCTGACACCCTTTCCAATACTAAAATTATTAGATACACTCAAATCCAGGGAATATCTCACATTGGCACTGGTATTATGGTGCAGGGCAACCAAGAAATCAACCAGACCGCTATCAACCCCTTTTGACCTCATGGATTGCCACAGCTTACACCGATTGACACAGTCAAACGCTGAAGACAAATCCATAAAGGCAAGATGAATGGTACCTTTCTGTATTATGGTATATTTACTTAAGATCAGGAAGAGGTTAAGGCATTGAGTAGTTGTGGATCGGCCTTTACAAAATCCGTACTGCGAAGGAGACATAATGTTCTTTTCCTCCACCCACTCTACCAATCTTTGCAGTACAATTCTTCCTACAATCTTAACCATAGAATCTAGTAGAGAGATCGGGCGATAGCAGTGTGGGCTGCCCTTGTCACCCTTTTTAAAAACTGGGACAATTGTGGAAACACCCCATGATCGTGGACATCCTTCTTTTACAGCTGCGTTAAAAACTGACTCTAAAATCGGTGCCCAAAAGCTAGGATCAGATTTAAACAAATCAGGGGGGATCCCGTCCGGGCCAGGAGCTTTTCCACCTGTGATTCCCTGTATGCCCTCTAAGACCTCACTTCTATTAAAAACAATCTGCACACCAGTTTTACTACAGTCAGTACTAATATCCATGTCCTCTGTACAGCAGTATAGTTTTTTAAAGTGCACTTCCCACTCCTCCTTCGAAATATAACTTTCAGTACCGTTTCCCGGGTCCTGTGTCAGAAATGGTTTTCTCATCAAGGCCCAGAAAGCTGTACTACTTCCAAGGGTGGCAGGATCTAGGATCGCTAACCACGCCTCTTCCCTTAGAGATTCCTTATGTCTTGCAATAGTATTTTTATAAATCGTTCTACATTGCTGGACATCAGCTTTTATCCTAGGCTTGGATGACAATGCTGCTCTTAGATTTTTGGCTGCTAAAGTGCAGTCCTTGTTAAACCACTTTGGACCTTTTAGGGAGTCTGAATTTTTTATAGGAACTGATAGTAGTTGAGATACCTTCATCGCTAAACGGTTGAAGGCATTTAGAACAATGTTTGGGAGTGCATCTACTTGCGTGCATAACGAAATTTCGTCAGCACAAGTAGTTTTTATTTTGGTGTACAGCTGATCAGGAGTTACCATGGACCATCTCAGACGGCGTCTGCCATCAGTGGTGTTCACCCTACCGATAAGAGATTCCACTCTTTCTTTTGCTATCAGCGGACCCCTCAAAAGAGCAGTGAGAGGATTGTGATCACTAAATTCACTGACTTCGATAGAGAAGGATCCCACAAAAGACTGCATAGCAGATGTTAACAAAATAAAATCTATAAAAGTTGCCCTGCCATTCCCCTTAAATGTTGGGGTATCAAAACGCTTATTTGGGGCCATCAATGCCATCATAGGAGTTAATTCTAATTCATTAAGCATATCATTCAAGTGTTCCCCCTCAGTTGTGTGCTCAAAATGAAAGTTCTCACAGTCCGGGCAATTAAGTTCTGTGATCATTTTGAAAAGAGGGTCTCCACAGGGATGAACATTAAAATCCCCAGCCACCATGAGGTTGTGAAAACAGCCCTTCATGGAGTTACTGATAAAGGAATGCAATGTAACTATCTGACTAGAGTTGGTACTACAAATAGTGGAATTATAAAAATTGACCAGACCGGCCGTACAGTTTTCTCCATTTAAAACTAAACCAATAATGCCAGTGTGGTTAGTTGTAATTCTCCGAACCTTACAACATAAAGCTATAGATATAAACACAACCAGGCCCCCCTTAGCTCTACCCCTATTTGTTGCTACTGCCGGTACGTAGTAGGCCTTAAACCCTTCCAGGAAGTAATTACAATCGATTGACCAAGTTTCCTGTAAACAGATAATTTGGTACTTTTTGATATACTCAATCCAATTGCAATCCTCCATTTTGGAACCAAGACCCGCAATGTTCCAAGATATTATATTATTAGAGATATTTACAGCCAAATTACGTTCCGAACATTTCATATCCGTTAAGCCATAAATTTCCTGCCCACCTGATACCTCCTGTCAGTCACATAGCTCTAATCCCGAGAGGGCATCAAATCTGTTATGAGTTGCAATGTTGAAATCATTACCTCTCTGTAGCCCCGCATTATAATCATATCCATCATTGGGGGGCAGAGACTGTGAGGGTATACGAGTTCTAAATGGGCCAGGGGTTGGTGGATTTCTAATAAAATGGGAATAAAAAAACCCCAGTGGACGTATGCAAATAGTATTGGGAGTGTTGGCCAATGCAGCAGCTCTGAGTAGAACTGTAGCAGCATGCTGAGGATACCTAAAATTAATGATAATGCAGTCACCATTTGTTGTCTTGCTGGACGATCCAATCCAGCTGACCCTTCTTGTCGTTAATATTTGATCTGCATACTTAACGGGAAACCCACAATTCTTATTAAGCCAGAAAACCGTCCTATTCTTTAAAGAGTCGTGATTTTCTTCAGACACCTGATGTGCTTGGGGCTGAATGGGAGGGACATTCGTAAGCACAGCCACATAAGGAGCACAATCAGGAGGAAGATTTACATGACGGTTTTTCTTTGTGTGGGTATGGGTCAGATTTCCCTCAAGAGATCTCGTATTAATGCTATTCTGTAATGTTATTGACGTGGGACCTGATAAGACAGGGTCAACAACAACCACTTTATTCTGTGTGTTAATCTGCCTATTTAATAGAATATTGGATGCACTACTTTTTAGTGATCCCGGGTCAACCACAATTGAATTATTATTGGCTGCATCTGATTTACCTGATACTCCAGCCAGGTGGGATTTTAACAAGCCACCTAGTCTTTCAACTTCTGAGGCCATAGTATCTAATTTGTCTAGCAGTGGTTGCATCAGCTCTACAATTTTTTCCTCTAATTTTCCCTCCAGTGAGTGGAATAGGAGAGTTAATGATTCAGGGGCGATATTAGAACTCAATCCGCCCATGCCACTACCCTCTCCTAGATTCTTTTGCAGTCCCCCACTCATAGAGACTCTATTGCCCCTCCCGGTTTTACTCTTGCAATGGTTGCCCATGCGCTTAGCTTGTACCTTCCTGCACAGCCTTATTGGTCTTTGCTTGGGTGTTAGGGGAGATAAGGGTGATGAATCTTCCTCAGTTAATTCTATTAATTCAGATGCAACTTCAGGGTCATCTGCAATCTGATCTATGTGTATTTGCGCTGTAGTAATTACAGCCGCCCCACTTCCCCCGTTCAGGCCATCTATAGGAGCTGTGATTATCAAAGGAGGCGGTAGTTCGGCAACATCATTACCTCGCCCTAGGGAAGCTCTACGGGTGTTGTTGATTTGGGTCACCTTTTGCACCAGATAGTTATCCATAGAGCCAACCCCCTTGGTGGGTTTATTCGTCTTAGCCTTATGCATATTAGCAATAATCCTTGGAACCAAGCGCTTTTTTTACCAGGGACTTTATAACCCTCTAATTTCTCTTAAACCCACGTTACACAACAATGTATAGTGACTACACAGGGACTGACTCAAATACATACAATGTCCGTGGCCCAGTCCAGTCTCTTCCGTCCTCTGAGGGCCTCAGAGGGCCCGCCCTTTGCCCGGGCTTAGCCCGGCGTCGCCCGCGCGCGTCCCGCGACGCGGGAAGATCAGCGTCCTTTTGAGCGCCTCCGGGCGCGTGGCTGGCGTCACGGGTCGCTAGGGCCGCTGGGAGCTGTAGTTTGCTCCGGCCGCGGGAAGGTGATGTAGCGATGGCGGCGTCTTCGTCCCTACGGAGGTACAGGCAAAACCATGGAAGGAGGTAGGAGAGGCACGAGCAGTAGCCTCGGAGCAGTTGCGAGTCACCCGTATCATGCAGGGTCTCGATTTTCAAAATTCCCGCTCCCCCGGATGATCAGCGTCCTTTTGAGCGCCTCCGGGCGCGTGGCTGGCGTCACGGGTCGCTAGGGCCGCTGGGAGCTGTAGTTTGCTCCGGCCGCGGGAAGGTGATGTAGCGATGGCGGCGTCTTCGTCCCTACGGAGGTACAGGCAAAACCATGGAAGGAGGTAGGAGAGGCACGAGCAGTAGCCTCGGAGCAGTTGCGAGTCACCCGTATCATGCAGGGTCTCGATTTTCAAAATTCCCGCTCCCCCGGATGATCAGCGTCCTTTTGAGCGCCTCCGGGCGCGTGGCTGGCGTCACGGGTCGCTAGGGCCGCTGGGAGCTGTAGTTTGCTCCGGCCGCGGGAAGGTGATGTAGCGATGGCGGCGTCTTCGTCCCTACGGAGGTACAGGCAAAACCATGGAAGGAGGTAGGAGAGGCACGAGCAGTAGCCTCGGAGCAGTTGCGAGTCACCCATATCATGCAGGGTCTCGATTTTCAAAATTCCCGCTCCCCCGGATGATCAGCGTCCTTTTGAGCGCCTCCGGGCGCGTGGCTGGCGTCACGGGTCGCTAGGGCCGCTGGGAGCTGTAGTTTGCTCCGGCCGCGGGAAGGTGATGTAGCGATGGCGGCGTCTTCGTCCCTACGGAGGTACAGGCAAAACCATGGAAGGAGGTAGGAGAGGCACGAGCAGTAGCCTCGGAGCAGTTGCGAGTCACCCGTATCATGCAGGGTCTCGATTTTCAAAATTCCCAAAATCACCATAGCTATTTTTAAAAACGTTGACCCTCTTTTGATGTATGTCTGTTGATAGCAAGTGAATTCCATTTTAACTGCCATAAAGTGTTTGCTCAGTCTCTCTCTCTCTCATTCTGAAAGTCTGGTCTGGCCCCAGTTGCTCCCCTATAAAATATATAATGTAATTATTTTGTCTACCCTCTCTCTTACAAGCTCTCCAACCAGGTGTGCATTTATACCTCCACACAGTGTCTGATTTTGGAAAAGGAATAGATTTTGACTCCTAGTTGACTTGTAATAGGCTGATTTATTCGGGAGCTTGTCGGGCTTACATAACACAAACATCAGCTTTGCGGTACACACAAACTAACTAGCAATGAATACCTATTCTTTCCCCCTCTTCTAAACAATTCCCACCCCTCTAAATGTGCCCTACTTCCTGGTTAACATTCATCCTTCATGGCATCCCTATCACCATTTTGTGTTATGGCCCATAGACCATTCAGATTGGCTCCAATACTTCTTTCTGCTTAGCAAGCCTGTCTGCACCTGGACCAGGCCTACGTTCCAGTTAATTTCTCATTCATTCTTATCTTACTTTTCCACAGTACTCTTCTCCTGTTACCCCAATCTCCTCCTTGGAACCCTCACACATCTTGCTCTCACCAACATTACCTCACAACATCCCCTGTGACTCCAAGCCACAACACCTCACAACATCCCCTGTGCCCAATCAGCTGCTGAATAGGAATTAATGTACCAGGATGGGAACTAAGCCTGCAGAGAGCTTTGGAAAATGATTCCCACACTTTAGCAGAGCACTTAATGTGAGCACAGCAGCACATGGCCTCTATATCATCATGCCCGCACACCCTCCAAAGCTCCCCAGGTAGGTCTTTTCCCTCTGCTAGGGAGCCCACTTCTCACACCACAATGTGTAATATTGCTTCCACTTCACTGGTTGAATTGTGAATTTCTCTGCCCCTCTTTATGTTTGATTTCCTATCCATATGCTTTAGATTTTCGATACAAATGTACATTTCTACATCTCATTCCAATTCCTCATGTCTCATATCCCTCCTCTTTCTTTCTCCCACCTGCCAACTCACAAGGCACCTTTGTGTGTCACATGAGCTAGGCTTACTTGACATGGTCTCCATGTGAAGAGATGATATCCCACGGTGTGCACAAAGTTATCCAGAAGCCCTGCTGAGAATGGGTTTCCAGCTACTTGTTTGGAGGCTCAATGCAGCCTATGCCCTTCAGGTCTTTACAACCTCCCCAAATTTCAGTGGTATCCTTAGAACTCTTTGCAATTTATTTTTGGGTGTACAAGGATCTGCTCTTGCAGTGGCAAGTCCTAACCTTCACCCTCTCTCTTACGCCCCTTGCGTAGTTGGCCAGGTGGTGATGAGTTTAAAGCTCCTCCCCCATTACAGTCCCTGCTCTTCAAGGCCCGCCCCTCCTCTTACATAGTAAAATGAATTTCAAAGTGGATGGGTCTGCTTTCTTCTCAACATGGCAGGTCCATGCTCAGTGCCTTTATGCTGGTCATTCAACCTGGGTATCAGGAGTCCATGCCCTCTATGTTTAGTAAGCCTGTGTGGCCCCCTATACTATTTGGATACTGAGTACTTGAACAGAGTAGAACAAATGTGGGTGTTGTTAGTTAAATGCATATATGCAAGTCCCTATGGACATTCAGTCGTCTTAGACATTGCAAGTGTGCAGAATATTCTCAGTGATTGTATATCAGAGGCGCGTCCAGAAAGTATGAAAGAATAGACATGGAGCCAGAACCTAACTAGAAAGCAATGCAACCCGGAAACTAGGTGATATTCTGTGATATGATTCTGAATTGTTTAGAATAGGCAGAGTTTTTGATAGTGATTAGTCTTATTTTGAAGAAATGTAAAGCCAATTTGCACCCTGAATTCGAGATATAATAAACAAATCACCTGTAAATAATTGTGGCTCACTCCGTGCTTAAGAACAGAGAGCTTCTGGGAGTAAGATATGCTTCCTCACAGAAACAAAAATCTCTTGTATCTTACTCCTGAAAGACATGAGAAAGCCGCTCATAATGCCATGGTAACTTAGCTACTCACAGATGATGCTGTGTATGTCAAGGTGTATCTTCAGCTTATTTTTGAATTGCAGTAAGTTTGGGGGTAGATCTGATATTGATGTGGATTTTGTTCCAGATCTCTCCAGATTCCTGGAGGTTCACAGGGTGTTCATCATAGGTCATTTGCAAGGAGGGGCGATTAAGGAGATCATTTTTGTGCACTGGATGCAGTTTGTGTGCTCTGATTGGCACTTCAATTTTGATGTCTCAGTTGATGCTGAGGTGACAATTTGAACTGCAGAGGGCGGATAGCTGAGACAGGCTTAGAAGAGCCTGTCTTTTTCAACTCTGAATGGATGATAGCTTTGTGTTTCGAAGGTTAAACTCAATATGTAAGAGTGTTTGCATTGTGTTTGCCCCATTGTTGGAGGTGAGAACTCCTGTGCTCCTAAGTCATTTTTTGGAATAACAGATTCTGAAATGGGCTCTACTAGTTTTTATGTCTTCGGATAGCATGGGAAGGAACAAAAAGCGACTTCACACAGCACCACTGACTAGGATTAGCTAAGGAGCAACAGATTCCGATTTCGCGATCAACTAAACTTCAGCTGTCATTGCCATTTTGATTATGACTCAACAGTGAACCACGTCCTGGTCAGAGGAAGGGGCTGAAAACACAATTTTTCCTATTTACTGTGCATGCTTTTTGGCATTCCTTCAGGGTGCAGATGCTGTGCACATACATCACCCATGTGTCCATTCATCTTGGCTTACATACATATGGATGATTCAGTGGCTCTGAGATCACGGCCTGGAAATGAAAGAGTTTGCTGATTGAAGATAAGAAATGTGTCTATTTTTTTAAAAACATTTAATTCACAAAATAGTGGCATACAACAAATGATAATTAAAATCCCCACCAATATAACTTCGGCATCTCGCAGAAGGTATTGTGTTCGGGAAAGTGTTACACTCTTGACTGTCACAAAGCAATGTGTAGAGTGACCCATCCAATACATCCATGTAGCCCTTACCCTCCCATGCAAGTGTTCAAATGTGCAGTGTCTCGACAATCGACCGGTTAGTTGTCTTGCTCTTTTGCTTACATCCCTTGGCCCCATATTTTGTTAAACTTCTTTGGTCAGCCCCATGCCCAATACACCATATGTTCCGCTAACATACACCAGTTCATTTTCTGCACCCAGCTTATCATGCTGGGAGGCTTCTCTGTGCTCCAAGCCAGTATGATGTCCCTCCTGGCCACCATCATTGCAATGTTACAAAACCAGAGGGAATATTATGGCAGCATCTTCTCCCCCAGATTCCCAGACACACCATTTGTGCTGACTGGATCTCCCACTGACTCCTTTAGAGGTGTTCCCATATGGTCTGCCAGTAGGCCTCCACTCAAGGACACTCTACCAGGGTCCCCCTCTGACGGCAAAACCCTCAAACTCCTGTTGTTGGGAAGTCTGCCCGTGGCATGAAGCCTCGTCCTCATGTAGTACACTCTGTGCAGTATCTTGAGTTGTATGAGGTGAAAGATAGCCCTGATCTCCACCTCTCTCTATCTGCATACCTCTGCCCGGTCCGCATCCTCCAGTATGCCTAAATCCCACTCACAACTATCCTTCAGCTTGTCTAAAGGCAGTACACAGTTCCGGACTAACGCGGCATAGGTGAAAGGCACACCATGGTGTTGAAATGGGGCAGCCAAAAGCCTATTTTCTAAAGAAGTTTCTTTCTCAATTCGGTCTACATGGCCAATGTGACTATTAAGGGTATGTCTAACCTGTAGGTAGCAAAATCTCTGGGATTCTGCCAAATCATACTGCTCTTGGAGGAACTCAGAAGATATCATCCCACTTCCCTCCCAAAGGTCCCAACCTCGGAGATTCCAATTAAATTCCATTGCCTGAAATCCTCCACCCATCTTAGACCCGCAAGCTTGTCCGCATCCTACAGTGGCTTTTGCAAAGTTATTTTCCCCTCCCACTCTGTCACCTTGGTTTTCCTACTCCATGTCTGGAGCACTGTGGCTGTGGAGGCCCGATACCCCTGTACTGTGGTCCAACTATAGTGTGCCCTCAGATAGCCCACTGAGGCAGAGTTCTCCTGTCCACCATAAAGGCCAGATCCTGCAGGTCTGTAAATGCCCAGTAATTGACCACCTGCAGTTGTGCCACCTAGTAGTAGAGTTTCATTTCGGGCAAAGCAATGCCCCCCTCGTACAGGCCTCGCATGAGTGTGTCCAGCTCTATCCTGGGTCAACTACCGTCCCACAACATTGTCCTAGTAGTCATTTGTACTGTCCAAAAACATTCCTCAGGGATTTTGTAAGGCATATTTTGTAAGACATGGAGGAAATTAGGTAGATAGATCATGTTTTAGAGCGCTGCCCTACCCATCAGGGATAATGGCAGCTTCCTCCATCTGGCCACGTCCTCCTTGTAGCAACCAAGCAGCCCTTCTAGATTCTGAGCATAGAAATCGCTGGGAGCCTTTGTAATAAAGATACCTAAATACTGGAAGCCAGACCTAAAGAACCAGAGGGGGCTGTCCTTATGTTATGGTAGATGCCAGCCCGTAGGTGAGTATGCCACCCTGCTATTCCAATTTATCTTGATCCCAGAGTATCGCCTAAAAACATTGAGGATTTGTAACACCTGGGGGGTGGACTATACTGGGTCTGCTGAGTACAACAACAGGTCATCAGCGTGACGTAAGATCCCAACCTCCCAATCGGTGTCGCAACACAAATCCCACATCAGACAATTCCTACTGACCCATTCCGCTGCTAGTGGCTCGATGGCCAAGGCAAACAGCAGGGGTGATAGAGGGCAATCCTGCCTGGTAGTCCTATCCATCTGGAGTTCCCTCAGCAGAGTTGCATTAATGCCCACCCTAGCCATAGGCACTGTGTAAAGCAGGCAGACCCAGTCAGATACGCCACTCTAAACCCCACCTTCTCCAGCACCACCAGTAGGTAGGACATTTGAGTGAATTGAACGCCTTTTTGGCATCCAAATATAAAGTCACCTCTGATTCCCCAATAGCACTCCCTCTTTCAAGAACACCATAGAGGCATCTCAGATTGTGTCATGTATCACAAAGTGGGCATAAACCCAGACTGGTCCCTGTGAATCAATTTGACGCTCACGTGGTTACAAGCACACTCACTGGTAATTTTCTCTCTATATTTATTAGGGAGATGGGCCTATATGAGGCACAGTTCTCCAGCTTGTTTCCTGCCTTATGTATTAGGGCAATGTGGGCCCTTCAAATATATGGCGGGAAACTTCCTGTGGCCAAATCATCACAGTACATACAAAGGAGCAGCTCCCACAAATGTCTCCCCAGACATTTGAAAAATTCCGCAGGCAAGCCATTGGGACCTGGAGTTCTTTCCTCCGTAAGATGGTGTATGTCACCTCAAGATCCTTGTCTAAATTAGCCTTATCCTCTAGTGTCAGGACTGAGGTGGGGATATCTCCTATAAAGCTCAGTAATTCCTCAGTTGTGCATTGCCACCTAAGGAGAGTACAGGACGTCAAAGTAGTTAGCGATTTCTGGGGCCATGCCTACGCCACATAGAGTTGTTATGACCACCTCCGGCACACATCTCTGACCCTTGTTACAGTTCACCAACCAAGTCAGGAGCTTCCCTGCATTTTTTCCGACCTCGTACAGTCTATGTTGCGTGGCCCTATGTAGTTTCCATGACTCCTTTATCTGCCTATATTTCACCCGCAGGGGCACTATGATATGCAACAGGCAATGCGCCAAAGTAGGAGTCGAGTAGCCAGGTAATCCTCCTCCCACATCAATGAGCACTGATCCGTGTCCCCCAGTTGTTTTGTCACCTCCCTTTTCATCCCAGAGATCCTAGATATCAACCAGCCCTGCATAACCAGTTTATGAGTACCATTGAGTTGGGTAACAATATACATCTGTTATTCAGCACCAAGATGCCCCGTTGCTGGGGTGAACGTGCGCTTTACAAATACACGTTATGTTATGTTATATGCATCTGACACCATTGCCTCAGACTCCACGGAGCCTCTGTTATCAGTGAAGTAGTTCCCTGTAGCCATTCTCAGGCCCTTCCTATTGTCCCAGTCCTTGATATACCGGAGATCCAAGCACCAAGTGTGTCAGCAGACCCTAGTCTACGTCTTCAGTCTGGTATAGAGTGGTGCATGATCGGAAACCTCTCTTGAAAAAAAGGTGGTGACCCAATATTGATGCTCCTGAATCTGGGAACCAGGAAATAATCTAACCTCGAGTCCACCTGGGAGGTGGAGGATCAATAGGAAGATTGCCTCCAGTCAGGATATCTAGACCTTCACAGATCTTGTAACCCCAGCGCTCCATCACTTAGTCTATTCCTTCACTTGGCACCCATGGCAGTCTGTCTATCAATGTTGAGGGGCATAGTGAGATTGAGGTCTCCCCTATAATCAGTAGTGCGTTCGTAGCTTGAATGATTCATTTTTCCATCTGCTCCAAAACCTGGGACTACAGCCCCAGGGGACATAAGTAGATACAACCAAGATGCTCTCCCCATGCCACTTCCCCAGTAGCACCGCATAACAGCCTCCCTGTCAGTCCACAGATGCATCCCCGTCAGGGTGAGTGATCAACAGACCAGGATTCCCACTCCCCTGGCATCAGACGTAAACCAAAAGTGAACAACAAGACTATACCTAACCTGATCCAAAAAAGCGTAGTTATTGTCCTTCAGATGTGTGTCCTATAGGACTAGTAAGTCTGGGTTGTGTCTACTGATAAATCTACTAACATCCCTCTTTTAACTTTGTGGCCCAATCATTCACATTCCAGAATGACAAGCCGAGGGGTTCAGTCTCTAGTACAGGACTCCCTGTTCTGCCTTTCATGCCTGTCATTTCTTTGAGCCAGCCCTACTGCAGCCATTCTGTCAATCGATCCTCCCTCAGATGCCATTGTAAAGCCTTAACCCCCCCCCCCCAAGCCTCCTCTCCCTACTACCTCATGTAGTGGATTTTGAACTACCCACCACTCCAATACTCGAGGTGCCTGTCGTCCTTTCCCCATAAACTACTCTATCAATCAGGGTTTGGGAAAGGGCCGCTACTTACTCGTAAGGGTCTCAAGGTGCTGGGGGCGAAGGGGAAGGCTCTGTTAAGTGCTAGGGTAATCCCAAAATCCAGGTCTTAAGGTCCTTCCTGAACTGGGGCAGTGAGGGAGATTGCCGGATGTGCAGAGGGAGGGTGTTCCAGGCTTTGGCTGCAAAATTTGAGAAGGACTTTCCTCCTATTCTAGTCTTGCTAATATGTGGTACAATAGTCAGAAGGGCTGGGCTGATCGAAGTAATCTTTAACGTTCGTGGAAGGAGAGGCGGCTGTTCAGGTATGCAGGTCTGGTGTTGTGAAGGGCCTTGCATGTGTGGGTGAGGAGTTTGAAGGTTATTCTTCTTTCGACTGGAAGCCAATAGAGATTGCTGAGGTGCTGAGTGAAGTGGCTGTGAGGGGGATGTCAAGGATCAGTCTAGCTGTGGCATTCTGGACAGTCTGGAGTTTGCAGAGGAGTTTCTTGTTGATTACGGCATATAGAGTCCAGTCTGCTGTTGATGAGTGCGTGACAGTTTTTCTGGTTTTGGCTGGTATCCATCTGAAAGTCTTTCCAAGCATGCAGAGGGTGTTGGAGCAGGTCGAGGAGACGGCGTTGATCTGGCGGTTCATTGTGAGCGATGAGTCTAGTATGATGTTGAGGTTTCGTGCATGGGGTTGGGAGATTTCCGAGGGTAGAGGGCCACCAGGAGTCATTCCATGCGGAGGGGGTGGTGCCAAGGATGAGGTCTTTTCTGAGTTGAGTTTCAGGCAGCTGTTCTTCATCCAGGTGGTGATGGCTTTCATCCCTTCTTGGAAGGTGTGTCCGTTAAAGTTGGGTTTGTTGGTGAGGGAGAGGATCAGTAGGATGTCGTTGGCGTAGGAGATGATGTTGAGCCCGTGGTTTCTGGCGATGGTTGTGAGGGGGACCAGGTACACGTTGAGGCGGGTGGGGCTGGGGGAGGAGACCGGGAGCATGTATCGGCCACAGACTGCCTCCCTAAATGCAGGATTGGGCAGGATCAGGGAGAATTCACTCTCCTCGGCGGTAGCCCGCTTTCAGTGAAGTATGTTGCTTCAGTGATGGCCACGCCCCTATGATCAGGGCCGGCTCTAGGGTGGTGCAACCGGTGCCACCGCACCGGGTGCAGACTTCACGTGGGGGCGCCTTTTTGCTAGTTTACATTTTTTTTTTAAACAACCGCCGCTGCATTCCTGGCCTGCAGCAATTTTCAGCAAACAATAAAAATGTCAAGTGAACTCCGGCGAATAATATATTTCCCGGAGAGAGACCGTAGTTTTGTCTAGTGGAATTTTGACTAGTGGAAGTATTGATTCATCATAAGGTAGTGCAGAAGGTTAATATACCCACAGCAAAGAATGTGTACCATGCAGATCAAAAGTGAATATTGCATAAATAGGTAAGTGGGTTATTGCTTTCGACAGAGACTTCCTTTTGTTACTTGCAGTTTATAAGTTAAACTCCTAACAGCTATTAACTGTCATCAAAGAACTGAAATCCAGCCTTCAAGTAAAGATTAGAGCGTATTGATTTTTTACCCAGACTTTCATAATCCTAATGTTGCACAAAGGGTTCATTTGGGTAGAAATCAATTCCGATTATTAAAGAGAACCCCCAACCATGGTGTTGCGTTTTAAATGCTGAGTTTGTGCTTCTCCAGACCAAGTCCCCTAAACTATACTGCCTACCGGTATGGATGACATATAAATCCTACCCCTTGTAGTCCTCTGTCTTATGTAACGTGTCCTATACATTGATTTACACACATATGATTGATTGATTGTCTCTGTAATATGAATGCAATGTAAAGTGCGCTGACACCCTTCACTTTAATGAGTGACCCCATAAAGAGAGAGAGAGGTTATGGAGATTGTTAAAGGGTGGTAGTGTGGGAATCGGTTGTGGAGGTGGTCGGGGGGGGCACCAAAAAACATTGTTGCACTGGGCGCCACCAGTGCTAAAGCTGGCCCTGCCTACGATCCAGCCGCGGTCAATGCAGGTAACAGCAGTGGGGTGGTGGGGCTGGGTAAGGGGGGATACCGAGGGATGATGCGGAGGGAAAATTAAATAAATAAATAATTTTCCCTCGACATCGTCCTTTGAAAACCCCTCTTGCCCAGCCCCACCGCTGGTTCCTGCACGGACCACAGCTGCTACGATCTTTGTCATGACTGCCAAAGTAGGTTTCACATGTTTTGATCTCACCTATTAGTTCTCGCCTGGAACCAGTCCCAGAGCAATAGCCATCGTCATGCTCCATCAATGAGTGCCCCAAAGGAATTACAACCAGAGGCAATGGCAGTCCTCCTGTACTGGTCCTCCAATGTGACCTGGTTATATGATGAGACCATCTTCTTTGCAGCATAGGGGGTAAGACTCAATTTAGAAATTCAGTGAGACTTGCATCTCCAATTCTGATTACTCCTAAAATCTGCTACTAGCGGGGCAGGTGGCAAATTTGTAAGCACGGTGGTTCCCTAAAAAGCAGACAGATGGTACAACCCAAACCAAAGATGCTTATGCTAAAATAAATTTGAGCTCCCCTTGCATATACTGTGTGTCTTGTTAACATCTATTCCTTTTGTTGGAAGTGTAGAAGACCAAGATGTACCTATTAGGCGAACTAACACAGTACTTTGTGAGCTTGCTGGAAATGCATTATGTACACTCTGCTGGACGGGAGCCGCGCTGCCTCATTTCATATTCCTGGCTTTGCTCACCCGGCTGCTCTTGAATATTCCAGGCCATTACCTTTTGGATAAATAATATGATTTTTATACACTGACCTGATAAAAGCGCTCATTTGTCGCCCTACATTTGTATGCACACCACGTACCTGCATTAATATTTATCAAGTAACATATAGCTTTCACGCCTCCTCTCTAAACCTCATTATTTTTGCGTATTCCAGCGTCCACGCCGAATGTCTGCCAGACCCCTGTGAATATCGTTTTTCTCACCTTCCTTGGCCGGTGCGCTGCACCCCTCCGTTACCCACTGCGCAGGTCGTACCCTTGACTCTTGTCATTAGCAGTTCTCTGCTACTCATTCTCTTTCCTTTTCCTTCAAAAAAGATTAAAGAGTTGCCAGAGACAGCACTCATGCCCGCTCTTCCTTCCACAGACAAACATTGCCCTTCGCGTTCTGGAGCGACGGTTTCCACAGTAAGCAGCTCTTAACGCGCGTTTGAGGGAAGAACTGGGAATAATGTTTTCTCGCAGAAAAACACTTGAGCAGTTTAAAGAAACGGCGTTGCCCAGAAGAGTTTTGGCGTGCGCAGCTTGCAGTCTGCTAACAGCTACGTTTAGCTTGAAAATAATACTCCAATTGCAGTGGCGGTTTCTCTTCAAGGGCTCCACCCCGTTACTTTCTACAATGTGTATAATGCTCATATTTTGTTTTAATTTAAAAAAAATACCTTCTGTGGTATGTTGAATTGGAGCGGTATACTTACTAGTTTCTACTAGAACACCGGGCACTGTCTGCCCCATTCACCGACTTCGCCGCCATTGTAAAGTGACCGTTTGTGGACACTGTCACGTGACTCTGCTTGCTTGCTCCCCGGGTGGGCTCAAACAAGCCTATGTGTTTGTAGGGCTGACAACCTCACAGCCCTGAAGGCTATGAGGTCATCAGCTCGGCAAAGACCTTGCTGCAAGGCGCAGTCTCCACCCCCTGATAGCGTGGAGGTAAAGTTAGCCCCGTGCGTTTTAAAAACTAGCTCAGTATTGCTAACCTCCACGTCGATCAGAGAGTGGAGAGCTTGTCACCCCACCCTTTCCCAACTCGTTACAGGGCATGGTGGGACCCACCCTGTGACGAGTTGTGAAGGGATGTGGCAGATGGGAAGCCTGGGAATCGGGTCTGCACAGACTCGACCTGAGACTGCTTCCCGGGCCTGAGTCTCGTCAATTGGAGTCGGACTGCATGTTTTTTGGAGCCGAGGGCCCGAGGCAGTCTGAATCCGAATTGGATTCAACATTACTGAAGTGCCGGCAGCAGCTGAGCCTGAGCTTGTCCTGGTTGCGCGTGGCTGCGCACAGCACAGCAGGGGGCTGTCCGGAGTACTAGGACAGTAGGGCTACTTGTGAACTCGGGAGCCGGGCAGTTCACCAGGTAAGGCCCAGGCAGGCATTTTTTTAACTTATATAGGCCCGTTTAGCCTTAGGGCCCTGTCGCATGGATGGATGTCAGGGTGGTGAGGGGGCAGACACAGTGCATTGCATTGCCATCTCATATCTCATATCTTTTCCCTCCATAAATGGAAACATTCATTCAAACGCTGTAAACCATGGGTGGTTTGTGGTATTATAACCGCGTCATGGGCGTATAGGAGGACAGGAGTTGGACTCTTTCATGTGCTGGCAATATAGCACTGTCCAGATAGGATTTGGGACAGGGGCAGACGACACATCCATTACACATTCCATCTTACAGCTCAGGGCTGCTTTTCTCTTGATGTCTCCAATAAAGCTTGTAACGCTCTCTGTTGTGTTAATGCCATGAACATGTGCCTTACATTTATTTTATTTTGTGAACCCATTATGTGGTTTAGCCTCTGTTCTTTCTTTGTCGTCACTTCCCTCTTTCCCCATGTGTCCTCATTGATGGTGCCTTCCTGAAGGTGGTCTGAGGTCTCATACCCACCTCCTTACCTATAACAGGATCCATTCTTGGGTGAAACAAACTATATATGCAGCGATTTAAGTAGACACAAAATACATAACAAGGGCCTTGTAGACACAGCTGAGGCTGGGGTTTTGGTGGTAGTAGTTTGTTGCCAGAGCGCCTTGAGTCTGATTTTGCTAATTATGTAAAATTATAGAGCCAATAATGTAAGGGGAAGACAAAGGCATTGGGGCTCCACACAGTTTAGTATACAGGGCATCGCAGCGCTAAAGAACTATGTGCAGACATATTGTGTACAAGGCGCTGCTTCTGTCTCGGTCACTGACACCCTGGTTTTGTTTCACAGCCCATAATAATGGAGGGGTCCCCCAAGTTCCGAATCCTTGAAGATAAGTGCTAGTGACAGTAATAATGCTGTGACACGCAGTGCCGCACATCGGACTTCAGACACTTCTAAGTGTATGTGTAGTTTAAGACCTACTGATGGAATGGCCGGCCTCTGTGTGTATTAATAATGACTAGTGAGGGGTTCAGGGAGGACATGTGCTGCTTTCCTCAGTCGGGACACGTGATCTCAGGGTAGCCTTCAGAAAGGAACCCTGCCCCCATACACTGGTGCCCAGATCCCAGGAGAGAGCATGGTGAGGTGACAGACTGGAACCTGAAACACTGGTCCCTGCCAGCAGTAAGCTTTCTTGCTGCGCATGCTCGGTAACAGTGGCAGGTGATTTCATTGACCGTGTGAAATATTTTTTTGTTAGGTGGTTAGCACATTATTCTGACAGGTGATATTGATACGTCTTCACCTTGAAATGGAAAAAATGGTCTAATGAGTTTTAACACTTGACGTGAAATAGGAGAAAAGGATTTATAGAGCAATTACTTGGTGAGGTTAACTTTGTTTTCTAAGAATTGTAGTGAAACTTTCACTTGATGATGCGCCCTCAATTCTTCTGTCAATGTTTTTATTTACTTGCCTTGCTCATCACTCACTGAATAACATTTACAAGTAAGACATCGTTTGAGTTACACAGTTTTTTCACTCACACTAAATGACAATGTCCACAAACAGTGAAAACATGTAGTGCTTCAAAGCTGCCTCTTATGACGCTCCAGAAAGATGTTGAGGGATTGTTTCAGAAATCAAGATCATCATACAGAAAGAATAGCAGTGGAGTGACAGCTGGGAGGAATGGTAATTGAGGAAAGGTTAGTGAGCAGCACAGAGGTAGATTACATTGAGAAAGGATTGAGTGGAGACAGGAGCAAAGGATAGGGGAGACGACAAAGAGGAAGGTCAGAACACGAAAGACTGAGGATAGCAGAGCAATATTAAGAAACAGCATAAATGACGAATAACATAAGAGAGACACTTGGACTGGCTGCCGCATCGTTGACAAAAATACAACATTCACCACGAGGAGGGTTATGTGGTAATCTTGGAAACGGGGTGGTGGACTGCATGGTGGAGGTACTACCGGTACTGGGCCAACTTCGCCTTCACTCGGTCCAGAATGTCTCCACACACTTGTTCGGGATGCACTGCTAAGTGCAAGTCAGCTTACCGTATGCACTAAGAAAGAGGTGCAGACTCAAGTTTGCAGCTTCAATACGAGCACCATGGCTGAGTGATTAGAGAGGTAGTAGGCCATGTTAGTAGAAAAAGCACTACACATACCCTGCTGGGTCTATAAGGACAGGTGTGTAGTGCATTTTCTTGAGCAGACGTGCTTTCCATATCACTATTGCCTTCAGGAAATGCAGTTCGCACTTTGGGCACCACTAATGACAGGAGGGGGGAGTGGGGTACCAGTGGCATCAGCAGAGGGGTAGCGGCAGATAAGATGTGTGTGCAGAGACCACAGGGCTGCACTGGCCTTGGCTCTTGTGTGAGCCTTGACAACTTCATCAACCAATACAGTAAAGAGGCAGAGATGTGTTACAGGTAGAAAACACTTAGATGGCCTGTTTCCATTGGATGTATGTGCTTGGCTTGGGGGGTCATTTTGCAAGCATACCAGTTAGAGGATTGGGCACATTTTTAATATGTTTCTCATGTTTACTTCACACTTGTGTTTTAAAATGCTATATTTGGATCCTGTGTTTGCAACAATTTGCAGTAAATATGTGGAGTAAGAGCCACCATTTGAATCCATTTTTTGCAAAGTTTTCTTGTGGGGGAACCCCCCCCCCCTGAAAACCCACACCAAACATTTTTTAGATCGGGCTTGCTCGCTTTGCTCACAATTTTTCACTCCACCACTTTCAAAATCCATCACCCCCCACTGTCCAATTGTTAATGTGGGGAGAGGATGTGGTCTGATGGCTAAACTGGAGCTAGGAAATCAAGATTCAAGCCCGGGGTCAACTCCACATCCTGTGATTCTGGGCAAATCACTTAATCTCCCTGTGCCTACCAAAAAAAACGCAATGTGTCCTTGTGTAAAGTAACCGGTGCTCATGTAAAGTGCTCCAATACCTTCGGGTCGAGTTCGTGCTATATATACCAGCACACAAAAAACCATTTGCCCACATTTTTGCATCAGAACTGATGTAATTGCTGCTCAACCAGTGTGAATGTGGTGTGGAATGTTGGAGCGTGATGATGCAGTGGAATGTTGGATGAGTGAGGTTGGCAGTTGGTGTATGGGCTGAGAAGCAGGAAGGCTGCTCCTGGTGGGGCTCTCTGTACTTTCACTCATGATTTTACCATCATAATAAATACTACCTAAGCTAATGTGGAGTTGGATCATCGTTTCATTTACAACAAGAACATTGAAGTGACATTCGTCATCTGTTCGGCAAACTGCTCCTACGTGGACGTATTGTGCTGAGAGTCTATGACCGTCGAAAATGTAAGCTTTCAAGAACTGGTTAAAGTAAATGCTCACAATACAGCAAAGTGGGGATAATTGTCGGACTGGGTCCTAATATCATCCTGGGCATTCCAAAAAATGTGGCCCACGTTTACAAAACGAGACATTTCATAAATCTTTGGTTGGTTGCAATGTCTAGGGCTAGCCTTGTTAATTAAGGGGTCCTTGGTCCCATCCTATTGATCATTCACATTCCGGGCATATAGAACAGCCATTATAGAGCACATGATCGACCTTCACAAAAGGAACTTTGCTTAACTTATAACAAAGTTTCCATTTTAAAATGCACATAAACCCTACAAGATTTAACCACAACATTTATATTTTAGTGGATTTTACAATTTATGGGCTGGGGACTTCAGAACAGAATTGACATCATGGTTGTTGTTTTTGTAACATATGCTATTAAGCGGCACTATTTCTTTGCAGGGCGTTGTCCATCAGCCACACATTCTAAGTGTTCTGGGGCTTGAATGAGTACGTTTGGACTGCTAGAACACCATTCATGGCAAAGTTATTTCACGCCAACTGCCTTTTTTGCCTGTTCTTTAGGCCTGGTGGCTTCCTGCATGGGTGTAGGGCAGTTATTTCATGGCTGTTAATCCTGGCTTGCCACAACAGCTATTTTATTCTGATTTTAGATAGGCACAGATTCCTGGCAGATTAGTTAACAGGCAGTAATGCTGCCATCTGATTTCCACTGTCTCATTAAATCTAGGAAGAAATGGAAAATGCAGTAGCAATCAAACCTGAGACTTGCTGGTCACGCATCCCGAAATGAGGAGTGTTAGAAATTGGATTTCTGGTTGGCTAGGGCTTGGGCCTAAGCCAGGCAGAAACCACCACTATTGTCAGGGCTAGGGAGGTACACGCTGAAGATAACCCCTGCTCACCCCCTTGGTAGCTTGGCACGAGCAGTCAGGCTTATCCCAGAGGCAATGTGTAAAGCGTTTGCACAACACACTCACAGCAACAAGATATTAGGCACACCACAAAAGGAACTCCACACAAGGTTATATATAAAAATAGCCTTAGAATTGTCATAAAAGCATTAGAATAGTAATCACACAAAATACACGGTGCCCGCTGGCACTAGGCAATATCTACAGGGGATTATATACACATGACAAGGCCAATTGGGCTGTGGTAAATAAAAATTCCTTTACCGGGACTGAATTTGATACAGAAACATTATAAAATAGCTCAGTAAAATGAGAGGCAGAATCCGTGATATTAGAGTTTCGGAATGGGCTTTATTCCAATAATCGATTATAATCGGATGCTTCAAGTTCCATCACCACGGGGGTTCAGGAAGTGAAGTACATATTTTATTGACAAGAAGTAACTTTTATAGTACATACATTATAATGAAGTGAATACAGTAGGCGTAACAATTGATAAGGACATTGACGTTTGGTCTGCGTAACCGAAAATGGGTGTAATAATGAGTAAAAAGGAACATGATTGGTTATGATGTAATACATAGGTGGATCTATAAGATAATACTTGGCATTGATGCGCGCGCAGCAGTATGACGTGTAATTGACGTGTAACTAGGGGGTGACGGGGACTTGACATTTAGCTCTATATGTGGAGACGAGAAGTCTGGGGGGTCAAGTCAACCTAATCCCAAATCATATCTAACATCCTATGTTTAAAGAACTATGTTATCCATAAAAGAGGGACTCTCGGACAGAATCTATTCTATACTGACTGTGCGTGCGTGTACAAGCGTCTAAGTGTCTACACTGAATGCGAGGGGGTAGGAATATTCCATGGTAACAGGGCTATGAATTACTTGCATGAGGACAGAGAAGATGGGCCTTTTTGCTTGGTAACTGGAAGAATGTTTACTTAAACTACTAGGCAGGAATGCATCGGCTGAGGGGGAGGCAGATAATTCGAAGGTGAAATACAGTTCTTGGCAGAGAGTAAGCTGATGTCAGGCTTCGTGAGCCGCGCAGAGAATGAGACAAAGTTCATGGTCACAGATGCAGGCTCGGGCTGGAGCTTTCAGAGGCAGAAGGCAAGAGGAGTTTTGATGACAGAATCAGGGCCTACTTGCCTGGACTGAAAAGTGGCATAAGTGAACCATATAAAGCCGATGGCCTTTCATATTTAGGAATGGGATATCCGGCCTATACATGGCGGATCTGTCAAAGGACATGTTGACGGTGGACGCACATGTATTTGCGTCTTCATAACTGGAACTGGAGGGAACATACATGTACTTGTGACATGCACATGGAACCGTTGGGGTCCAAGATAGGGGACATAACTGACCAGAAAAATCCATATTTCCACATTCCCTCCTTGTCCCCTACTTGCCCTTCAAGAGATATCAATCTTCATCAATCCATTGATCTGTTCATATAGCATCATTTGTTCTTCTTTCTTCTTCCGGGATCTTGAATGAAAATCTTGATGTGGAATGCACGATGTGGCACACAGACCACAAATTGCTGGTCCACATTGTAGACATAGACAGCAACTGAATAGTATGAGAAGGCCAATACCTAGGAAGGATAAAACTCTCCATCCCCAGGCTGATACCGCATTCCAAAACCAACTGGACCAAGTCCAAGTGCCTGGGTTCTGGTGTATCTGGCTTACAATCTTATGAAGGCGAGTGATGGCTTTATATACAGATGGCGAATTTTCTGGTATGAATACGCAGCAGCTTGATCCGATGACCCTACAAGCTCCGCCCCTATCAGCCAGGATGACGTCAAGGACAAGACGATTTTGAAGCACAACAATCCGCATAGCAGACTGCTCTTCCGTTAAATTGCCTAAGGCGGAAATAGTCTCATTCACTACTGCTTCAAGGGTTCTAGTTAATCTACGTATCAGCTTACTATTAGTAACAGTACCTATATAGGGAAAGATGCCTTTATTAAAATCTACATACTTGTCCCATGCCGTCTCAGTGTAATCGACAATGGGGAGATCTCTCCGTTCTCTGTTGTGTACTAAATGAATATTTCTGTAATAATCAGGAGGAGCTAGGAAAACAGGTGGCAAAAGGAATGCAATGTAGCAGGTACCATCCCAATCTAGAGGTAGACGCATATATGCAGTCTGACCACATATAAAGTAGGAGTGGCGAGAAGCTCTAAATGAAGATTTTCCTTGATCACTGAATTCTACCATAGTAGTGCATTTACTATGGCCCATATGTATGGAACCAACCTTTCTTACACATAATTCACCCCTCGCTGGGAATACTGACATGGTGGGTAAGACTAGTTCAATTTCAGATACGACATTTAGAATCATGAGATTAGGTGTAAAATTACCTAATCCATATACTTCATTTTCTAGATCAGTTCCTGTTCTTTTGGGGCGACCCTCCTTGTCAGGGTAACAGACCTTGAGTAAAGCTAGGTTCAGATTTCCCCATACCCAATGATCTTGGTAAACTGCTGTGTCTGAGTCTATGGAATTAATTAAGCTAAACCATGCTCCACAGGAGCCATTATGTGTAAATGGATGTGGAAAGAAAGGCAGGACTCCTTCATAATTCTGATAGGGAGGGAGTCGGCCACACACCCAACAATTGGTGGCATTACTAGTCTGATGGGAATGATGTAACATACTAATGAAAGTGTTATTGCGCAGCGCAAGTCTATAAGACAATTCATGCGGAGGTAAGTCACTAAAAGAATGTTCAGCAGCAACATTATAAACATGTCTAGAAATAGGGTAATATATGTGCAACAACATACTTGTAATAATTATTAAAAGACTCAATAAAAACAAAATTAATAATGTCACTATGCAGTGGCTACGCAGTGATTTACAATACGCCTGTCGTTTCAACATTTTTCGGGTATTTTCTCTACTCAGGTCCAAGGGATACATGTCAGAGACAATTCAACCGCTTCACCTTGGAGAGGACTTAAACAATCAAATTGCTCGACTGGTTGGGCCTAAGCTTTAGTTTGTAATTTTCAGATTTGTTAGGTTCAACAAAAGGGAGTTTTGTATCAGTCTGTGAGGGAGTGCAGGGCACAATGTCTATATCCGAAGATAGTCCATGAAATTTCTTGATGTGGCTTGAATGAATCCAGCCCTTGCGGCCCTCGATCTTCACGGCTGTTCTTGTGGTCAACAGGACCAACTTGGGTGCTTTCCACCTGGGCTCCAGCTGAGTCTTTCGGTCGAAATTCCTCACAAAGACAAGATTACCCGGAACAACGTCATGGGGTTTCACCTCAGTGTTGTCGGGAAAGGCTGCAGCTACCTGTGAACGAGAAGATTGTAGTGCAGACATCAAGGAAGCCAAGTAATCTGTCAGCATATTACAGTCAATATCAGTTATTTTGCGTGGTATAGGCGTCCCCCACATATTCGGTGGTCTACCGAAGATCACCTCATACGGGGATAGCCCTGTTCGAGAGTGTGCTACCATTCTCATGTAAAAGAGTGCAACTGGTAACGCTACTACCCAGTCGACACCTTTCTCTCTGCATATTTTGGACATTCTAATTTTCAGTATCTGGTTATGTCTTTCTACGAGACCTGCTGCCTCGGGATGTCGGACACAGTGGAATTTCCACTGATATCCTAACAGAAGTGAAACGTGTTTCATTAATTCGGATGAGAACGGCTGGCCGTTATCTGAGTAAACAGCACGTGGTAAACCGTATCGTGGGAAGAATTCTCGAACCAACTGTTTGGCAGTAGTCGGGGCAGTGTAATCTGAAACCGGGTATGCCTCCGTCCAACGGGACAGAGCGCAGACAACTACGAGAACATATTTGAATCCTCTGCATCGTTCCATCTGGATATAATCCATCTGGAGTACTTCAAAAGGATGATTAGGGGTATGAAATCCACCCTGTTCTACGGGAACGCTTTTTCCTGGGTTGAACTGACAACAGATCATACAGGTACGGACCTTTTGTTTTGCTGCTGCTCGTAAATGTTTATTGAACCAAATGTGTTGAATGCTGTCTAGCATAGCTTTTTCTCCTAAATGTGCTGGACTATGTATAGTGTTAATTATGACTTGGACCATTGAATCAGGAAGGAACCATACAGACCTTTCCTTCATCATCCATCCTTGGTCCGTTTGGATCCCTCCTAATTCAGTCCATTTCTTTATTTCGTCTGGTGTAGCATGTGTCTGTATGTCAATTACGTCAAGAGTAGGATCTTTAACTGTCATACAATGTGTCGGTGTCGGGACTATTGTCTTTGTCATATCGGGGGTTTGAGTTTGAGCAATCAGTTTAGCTGTTCTGTCGGCTAGATCATTGCCTTGGGAAATGATATCAGTAACCTTCGTATGAGCCTTACATTTCATAATTGATATTTCAGTGGGTAG
Source organism: Triturus cristatus (assembly GCF_964204655.1). Classification (NCBI taxonomy): domain Eukaryota; kingdom Metazoa; phylum Chordata; class Amphibia; order Caudata; family Salamandridae; genus Triturus; species Triturus cristatus. The sequence continues at coordinate 724,913,025 of NC_140591.1, forward strand.
ATGTATTGCATCTAATAATGCATGAATGAGGGGTCCGTGCTGAATGTGGGCACCGTGGGAAGTTAAATAACCTCTCTCTCGCCACAGCACGCCGAAGTCATGTACAACTCCGAATGCATAACGTGAGTCAGTGTATATGTTGACTTTTTTATTCATGGCTTGAATACAGGCTTGTGTCAGAGCGATAAGTTCTGCGGCTTGAGCTGACAAAGTAGTTATACGATTAGTTTCAATGACCTCAGTATCTGTTGTGACTGCGTAGGCGGCTACTAACTCTCCTGTACTTGTTCTCATGCATGAACCATCTACATACAAGGTCAGGTCTGGATCTGACAATGGGACATCGGTTAAGTCTTGTCTGGGTTTTGTTGTTATTGTAATAACTTCAATACAGTCATGGGCTAGTGGGTCTGTTCCGACTACTGGTAAAAGTGTGGCAGGATTCAATGTGTTACAGCGTCTGATTTCTATATGTGGCTGAAACAATGTAAGCTCGTATCCTGTAAGTCGCGCTACAGTCAAGTGTTGTGTTTGCGTTCTATTTACAAGAACCTCTACTGCATGTGGTACTTGAACTGTCAATGGATGTCCTAACACTATGGCATCGCTTTGTCTGATTGCTAAAGCTGTTGCTGCTACTGATTTTAGGCATGCAGGCAAAGCCTGAGCTACGGGATCTAATGTACTAGAAAAATAAGCACATGGTTTGTGTGCTCCTGCTTGTTCCTGTGTGAGTACTGACAAGGCCGTACCTTCGCGTTCTGTAACAAAGAGTGTAAACTGTTTTCTGTAACATGGCGTTGCTAAAACGGGTGCTTGACATAAAGCTTTCTTTAAGCTTTCAAAAGCTTGTGTGTGTTCCTGAGTCCAAGGGAGAACAGTCGGTGTGGCTGCCTCCTGTGTTGTCAATTGAATGAGTGGTTTTGCTAGAAATGCATACTGAGGGATCCACTGTCTACAATATGAAGTGAGGCCTATGAAAGCCCGCACCTCCTTCTGTGTCTTGGGTATTGACATGTTAGCAATTAACTGAATGCGGTCGGGTGTAAGCTGCCTTCCCTCCTTGGACAGCGAGTGACCAAGATAAATAACTCGCTGGACACAGAATTGCAGCTTAGAAGGGGACACCTTGTGCCCCTTTTCGGCTAGAAATTGTAAAACTGTCAGTGATGCTTTCTCACATTCGGGTTCACTTCTAGCGGTGATCAACAGATCATCGACATATTGAAGCAGGGCAGTGTTAACCGGCATGTGGATACTGTCAAGTTCTCGTTTCAGTGCTTGGCTATAGATGCTGGGGCTTTCTGTAAATCCTTGAGGTGCGCGGGTGAATTTAAAGCTACGCCCATTTAAACTAAATCCGAACAAATATTGGCTTTCCGGATCAATTGGGACGCTGAAAAAGGCATTTTTGAGATCAATTACAGTAAACAATGTTGCTTCGGAATCAATAGCTGTCAATAATGATGAGATATCTGGGACCACAGGAAATTGTGGCACAATACATTTGTTTAACTCGCGCAGATCAATAACCAATCGATATACTGGCGGAGCTGTAGGATCTGTTCGTTTAAGAATCGGAATTATCGGTGAATTACATACATTGGAGTCTGTTTCTACAACTACTCCTTGGGCAATAAGCTCGTCAATTATTTGTAGTAAAGCCGTTACAGCATCTGGTGGTAACTTGTATTGTCGCATTCGTGGTAGCACCACTCCTGCCTTTAGTGTGACTCGATATGGTGTAATATTCATGCAACCAACATCAGTAGGGCCTTGTGCCCATAGATGTGTAGGTAAAGTCTGCAGTCGGGGATCCATGTCTCTAGATACATAGTGACCTTTAAAATCACGTAAAAACAACCTTACTCCTTCCGGAGAACAACATATTATGGCTCCTAGGGCTTTCAACGTTTTTATTCCTAACAAGTTTTCTGGACATGATTTAGTAAGCAATAAATCTGTAGTTCGGGTCAGAGGTCCTATCGTAAGTGGAAGAGGCTGTGACACTTCATTAACAATAGGTTTTCCTGAAAAACCAAGGGAAATATTCTGTGAGCCTGAGAGGGGTGCCCCTGGGACTTCACTTCGTTTTATAGTTGTTCGACTTGCCCCTGTATCGAGTAAAAATTTTCTATCTTGACCTAATAATTCACTATGTACATAAGGTCCTTCTTGATCTACAGGAATCTCGATAAGGGGTAAGTCAACTTCCCTCTCTAGGCTAGTTCATGCGTAACGTTGATACTCCGGATATTCATACTGTGCAGTCTGATACATTTGTCGTGTTGTTGTCTGTGTGGCAGCAACAGGCAACGGTGGTGCAGCTGGCACAAACTGTATTGGCTGTTGTGCGGCTGGCATGGCCTGGGCATGCTGCGTAGCTCCTTGTTCATTCTGATCTTGTCTTAGTGGCCGTGATCTTTCTTGTGTTTTACCTATGGCGATATTATGTTTTAGCACTGGACAATCGTGTACGTAATGACCTGGCTTTTTACAATAATTGCATGTCCCTTTTACAGGTCCTGCTGAATCGGAATGTGTCATACCCTTTTTATGTCCTTCAGCTGGAACTGTCTGGGAAACTAGCATTTTCATTTTCGTGTCTTTCATGCGTCTGTGTTCATATTCTTGTTCCTCTTTAATTCTATTGTGGTGGTACTGTAACATTTGTAACATTTGTGTTGGAGTGTTACCTTGCCAGGTACTCTCGAATTTTAATACTCTATTCTTTACTGGGGGCAGGGCATTTTCCACTAATTTTGTTACAAACAGATGCGGGTATGATTCGCTACTTGCTTTTATGCCACTATTTATACCAAAACATTTCTCGAATCGGGCATAGTAATCGCTAGTGTCTTCATCTTGCTTCTGTTTACAGGCTGAAATTGTACCCCAATCTTCCTTTTTCGTAGTTAATAAACGTGGCAGTACCTGTACTAGTAGACCTGGTAGTGCTTTAGTTTTGTCCCCAAGCCCCGAACCTGGACCTCGGGCCCTTTCTTCTGCTTCTAATGCTGACCATTCTATCTTTTGATCACCTACCTCCCACTCTTTTTCCTTGAGTTTCTCATAAATGCCAGCAGGCATCAACACCTTTAATATTGTCATAATGTCGGGGTAGGTATACTCTCCCATGAGTAACATGTCTTTAATTTCTCGGTGAAAACCCGCTGGGTCCTGGTCATGACTGGGTACTACTTTCTTCATTTCTAACAATTCTATTTTCGATATAGGCGTATATACAAATACACGTTTAAACTGATTGTCCTCGCCTTTTATTGGGTGTACTTCTCGTAAGGGATTCTGTCTATCCAGGTGATACGTCGTTCTTTCCTTGACAGGCAATGAGACATGCTCTGAGCATACAAAAAGAATATACTGCTTTCTAGATACTAGAATTTCTTTAATTAATTTGGTACCTGGACCTCTCCATTTATTCATAAGCAATTCAGTCAATATGTCAGGTAAGGGACCAGGGTCCGAATGCTGACTCTGATATAGTATAATGAGTTGTTGAATCATATAAATCCCAGCTAACCTCTGCTCATCTGGGGTGAGATTCAAAAATGTGCGTACTACTGTCTCATCACTATATTTTCCGGGACTGTCCACCCAATGAACAGCTGCCCTCGCTAAGTCTTGTTCATCCATAGAATCGAGAAAATGATAACCCCTTCGTTCTCGGAGTAGTTTGTCGGCGGTTTGGAACGAATGCTCGTTAGGCCTTATGTTAATTATAGGTATTTGGAAATTCCTGTCATTATCTGGACATATTGGACGTATTGGGTCAGTATGACATCTAGTCTGATTCCTATTACAAGATCTTCCTCTACCTACATAGGCTATGGTGTCTGACTGTCCGGCGGGCAGTCCTGACCCTTCTTCCTCGCTTTGCTCGAACTCGTCTGTCTCTAATCTCTCTTCGTGTAGGCGTTCTATTTCTTTACGGATCTTTCGGCACATGGCTATTATACAATTTTGCTTATCGTGTCTCCCTTCTGATATATTCTGGCTCCATTTTGTAAGAATTTTCATTGCTTCCGGATCTACCCCCGGTCGGTCTTGATTTCTGATCACACAGTTTATGAGGAAACGCAACAGTTCCCCCTGTATCTCTACTTTCTGGTATTCCATAGCTCTGTTAATACATTCTGGATCTCGCCCTGTTTGAACAAAATGATATATTTTATCTAGATGCGCAGTCATTCCTGGTAGCTTCGCTAAATACCCTGCGGCTCGTCTGATACGTAATGATGCCAGGATCATTTCGTCCTCTTTACCGAGCACCGGGTCATATCTACAATCTATAAGAAGTTCCTTAAGCGTACGATCACTTACGAATTTGGGTGTACGTGAATGCGCTGACTCTTGGAAAATAAGTTTATTTATTCTAGGTGGCGTAGAAAAAATATTGGTAGCACCTCCCGTGGCCCCGTCTGGGGCGTCGGGTGTGAAAGGATTCGTCGAACGTGACACAGCAACTATAGGTGTGGACTCAGCTATAGAAGTACTTGTAGGAACAGATGCAGAAACAGATGTGCTTGCCGGAACTTGTGACTCGATTTGTTGCTGCAGGGATCCGGGTGCTGGATCTTGGCGTTGGACCTCCCTGGTATGCGGTCTACGTGGGGCGGAATTAGCATACTCGGGAGCTGCGTCATCTAAATATGAGGAAAGAAAAACATCTTCTGCGGTTCTAGGATGCCCCTTAGGATGTACCTTGATTGGGAATAATGGGGGTGGCAAGTCTTTCAGTATCTCTGGAGTAGCCTTAGGTAATCCTTCGGCCAGAAGGGGATACATACCATTCATAAGGGCATTTCTTTGTCTGTCTACTTGTTCTGATTTCACTCGGATACCTTCCTCAATTAATAGATTCTCTCGAACTTTATTGGAATTCTCTTTACTCTTCTCTTCCTGTCTACGTGCTTTTTCTGTTCGTCTATGTGATTCTTTACGCCATAATTCAACGGCGTCTTTCTGTGACTGTCTGACTTTTCTTTTCCATAACTCTTCCTCGACTTTCATGATGCACTCTGCATCCCAGGTCCCCGCTGTGGGCCACCTCTGACTTTCTGGTAATCCCTTGGTATAGTCTACCCATAAATCAAGAAATAATATAGCGTCTAAGCCATGTTTGTGATACATAAAGTGCCCTGGAGTGTCCCTAGGAGGAATAGGGACGGCTTCTTCGAGAACCCCTTTTCTGGTGGTGATCTGTCTTAATTTCGAAAAGAGCGGCATATTGAGAACTGACCTTATACTTGATTTTGACCTGATACTTGAATTTGAACAGACTTAATACAATAAACACGATAATGAACAGTCATTCATACCACGATATACAGAACATACTTAAACACTTTAAACATTTAACATTAAACCTTTAACTGAAACAACAATGATGATCGTCTGCATAACTAATCACCAAGCTTAATTCTCGACAATAACTAGACAATAACTAGATACTTCGGAATACTTCGGAATACTTGATATACTGCTAAACAGTACAGATACACTGCTAAAACAGTGCAGACCGGATTTGTGTACCCAAACCCGTCTTGACCGGCACAACCTATGTGCACGTCAGAAATGCCTCCCCAGCAATGGTACTCACCGGGTAGCTTCGGAAACGGAAGGCCTCAGTAACTTGAACTTGAACCGGACTGGACTCGACTCGACTCGACTCGTCGGACACTGGGCTTGACTTCGGACTGGTGGGTCTCTGTATACCTCGGATCTTGCTCTCTCAGCTAGGCTCTGGTCGGGATACTTCGCACTTCTCACCGCCTCGTCTGGGTGTTGATCGCAGTCTCAGTCGCCCCCGCTTGACCGGAGGGAGATACAGGAAATCCTGCTGGTACGCGTTATTGTCCGTCCAGCTGTGGCAGGAGACCGGGCCTGCAACGCACCGCCGGCGCGTGAGATGAGAAAGTGTCCCTGTTCGGGCGCCATCATGTGGTAAATAAAAATTCCTTTACCGGGACTGAATTTGATACAGAAACATTATAAAATAGCTCAGTAAAATGAGAGGCAGAATCCGTGATATTAGAGTTTCGGAATGGGCTTTATTCCAATAATCGATTATAATCGGATGCTTCAAGTTCCATCACCACGGGGGTTCAGGAAGTGAAGTACATATTTTATTGACAAGAAGTAACTTTTATAGTACATACATTATAATGAAGTGAATACAGTAGGCGTAACAATTGATAAGGACATTGACGTTTGGTCTGCGTAACCGAAAATGGGTGTAATAATGAGTAAAAAGGAACATGATTGGTTATGATGTAATACATAGGTGGATCTATAAGATAATACTTGGCATTGATGCGCGCGCAGCAGTATGACGTGTAATTGACGTGTAACTAGGGGGTGACGGGGACTTGACATTTAGCTCTATATGTGGAGACGAGAAGTCTGGGGGGTCAAGTCAACCTAATCCCAAATCATATCTAACATCCTATGTTTAAAGAACTATGTTATCCATAAAAGAGGGACTCTCGGACAGAATCTATTCTATACTGACTGTGCGTGCGTGTACAAGCGTCTAAGTGTCTACACTGAATGCGAGGGGGTAGGAATATTCCATGGTAACAGGGCTATGAATTACTTGCATGAGGACAGAGAAGATGGGCCTTTTTGCTTGGTAACTGGAAGAATGTTTACTTAAACTACTAGGCAGGAATGCATCGGCTGAGGGGGAGGCAGATAATTCGAAGGTGAAATACAGTTCTTGGCAGAGAGTAAGCTGATGTCAGGCTTCGTGAGCCGCGCAGAGAATGAGACAAAGTTCATGGTCACAGATGCAGGCTCGGGCTGGAGCTTTCAGAGGCAGAAGGCAAGAGGAGTTTTGATGACAGAATCAGGGCCTACTTGCCTGGACTGAAAAGTGGCATAAGTGAACCATATAAAGCCGATGGCCTTTCATATTTAGGAATGGGATATCCGGCCTATACATGGCGGATCTGTCAAAGGACATGTTGACGGTGGACGCACATGTATTTGCGTCTTCATAACTGGAACTGGAGGGAACATACATGTACTTGTGACATGCACATGGAACCGTTGGGGTCCAAGATAGGGGACATAACTGACCAGAAAAATCCATATTTCCACAGGGCCACTGTCAGAACCATCACAAAGTAAAGATAGTAAATGTAGAACACAACCAGTAACTACTGGCAAAACACTGTACTCAGCATTACATCCTGCAACATAAATCCTAGTATGCAATCAGCATCAAATCAGGCGTAAAATACATTATGCGCCAACCTCATAAGCCTACACATATTAGACCATAACCTCCTAATCATAAATCACATTAGAGGCATAAATCACAGTAAAGAATAACCTATTAAACTTAAACACAGTATGCAAAACCTCATAATCATTAACCATATTAGATGCATAAATCAGGGTGCATAAATCACATTTCCTGCGCACCACATAAATCACAATAGAGCCTGGTGCCCTATCAACCTAACACAGTCCCCCTGGCAACTGGCCTCCTCAGACAGCTCAAATGCCCTATGTCCATAATGTCAGGGCTTGGGCTGCCAATGCAGCAGAATTCACAAGTGCGCAATTGCGCTGGCCTAAACGTTACAACTGCCACTAATTGCTGTGCAGCTGTGATGAAAACTGTAGGCATGAGCACTCACTGTGCCCTCTGGGTGGGTCCCCACTGGGACTCTCTAAAACAAATGTGCGCAAAACGTTGCAGCTGCTCGCGCTGGTGCGGTGCAACTGGGAACAAGGAAATCACCCGTGGCACCACTGTGCCTCTCCTGTCACACTCAGGGATTTCTAACAGAAAATGCTGCCAAATGTTGCAGCTGCCTGCGCTGGTGCGGCGCAGCTGTAACTAAAGTAAAGGGGCTCTGGCACATCTGTGCCCTCAGGGTCTCCACTAGGGCTCTCTACATCTCAACTGCCCCCATTGTTGCAGCTGCCCTCTAGCAGGAGAGGCAGCTGTAAAAATAGCCAAACTGGAAGAGGCACGGGCCCCCCTGGGCCCTCTGGACCCCCATGGGGACCCTAAAAAACAATGTGGGCCACGTTGGAGCGGCCCGCTCTCCTGCAGGTCCGCTCTGGAAAGTAGGCACCGGCACTGTCCCTCGATCGCTCCCCCCCCAGCCATCCCCACACACCGGGCTCTCTGCTAGGTGGAAGTCTCCTCTGGTGCCACTGGGAAGGGCACTGGCAGTGTGCCCTAACCGGCACTGCTCCCGGGGGCCTCGCCTCCTTCTCCCGGTCTCCTCGGCCCGACGGCATCACTTGTTCTAGTCTCCTCGCAAGGCAGGCTCCTGGCAGTCTGAGGAGCCCGCCAGGCTCCTGGGCGGCATGCTCAAGAGAGCCCCCATCCCTCGGGGACTTCCTCCTTTTCTCTTGCAGCATACACGGGGCTTCCCTCCGCTTCACAGGAGCCCCGCCTGGAATTTCCAGAGTTCCGCCTTCCGGCCATAGCTCTGCCCAGAGTCAGGCTCCTTGCCTGGCTTCCTGGTCGCGCTTCGGCGGCTGGTGGCAACTTCTCTCTGTGACACAATGCGGGGTGGGCACCCGCACGAAAAATACCATAAGCGGGGTGGACACCCACCGTTATCAAAATCAAATCACCAATGCTGGGTGAGCACCCGCGAAAGGCACCACAATGTGGGGTGGGCACCCGCCTCGTAAATATTCATAAAGCAGGGTAGGCTCCCGCTCGGCAGTAAATTCAAAATGCGGCGAATGCGGGGGAATCCTCATGTCAGGATTCCCTCTAAAAGGGCTGCAGCTCCGCGCTGCAAAGCCCAAGCTCTTCCCCTTGGGAAAATTAAAAGAAAGCGCTCACGAGGCGCTAGAAGCAAGAGTCCTGCATGAAAAAGTCCTTAAGGTCCTGGAAATTTAAAGGAAAAGCGCTCACAGGGTGCTAGAGTCTTCCAGGGTCCATGGGGCATAGCAGGGCCCAGGGAGGCCAGCACACAGGGCCCTCCAGAAGGGAGGCAGGCCCCCATGGCGGTTCCTCCTGGGCCCCAGCAACAGCAAGCCCCAGCAAGTCAGGAACAGCACACAAACATGGGGTCACAGCCCCTATACTTATACTACTTTCTCCTTTGTCAGCAGTGCAGGGCTTGGGGGAACCAGATGCAACTGGTTCAGGGGGGAATTGGGGCACTTTTTTACCAGGCTTCTCTTCCCCTTTGTCAGGTGGGGGCTCAGTGATCAGACACACCAGAGGGGGCAGAGACAGCATTGTACAGGCTAAGCACAGATCTATTCAGGATCAGGGGATTATTCCTCCCACTACTCCCAATGCAGATGTCCCATTCAGCCTAGTGATGACTCACCCTGCCTCTCCTGGAGCCACACACACCTCCCAGTCACTATCACTCACAAGCCAGACATGCAATTCACATCAGGCAGGCAGACACATAGCACACAGAAATGCCAACTTCTAAAAGTGGCATTTCTAAAATAGTTATAATAAATCTGCGCACACCATTGCGCAGCATTTATTATGACAATTCCAAATATACTAAACTTGACCACGCTGCTCCTCTCATATCAGGAATTACCACTGAAACAGTTATCATTGAATCCACAATGCATTCCTATGGAAGGGCAGCCCCACAGTAGTGAGAAACCAAAATGGCTGTTTGTCACTACAAGGACATATCACACACTTGAGGTACATGTCCTATCTTGTATTTACCATGCACCCTGCCCATAGGGCTGGCTAGGGCCTACCTTAGGGGTGACTGACATGCAGGAAAAGGAGGGTCACAGACATGGCACACACTTTAGGTGCCACGTCACAGCAGCAGTGACACTGCGCGCACAGGCCCTGCGATGGCAGAGGCCTGATAAAGGTTTGCAAGGCTAGTTTGGTGGGTGGCGCAATCAGCGCTGCAAGCCCACCAGTAGCATTTAATTTACCAGCCCTGGGTATATGCGATACCACTTTACAAGGGATTGACAGGTAAATTAAATATGCCAAACAGGTGTAGACCAATCTTACCAAATGTAACACAGAGAGCGCACACACTTTACACTGGACAGCAGTAATAAAGTGCGCATAGGCCTAAAACCACCAACACCATGTCAGAGAAAAGGCCAGGAGAAAGGCAAAAAGTTTAGGGATGACCCTGTAAAAAGGGCCAAGTCCAACAAGAAGCATTACCCTACCAGGCTTAATATTCTGAGACCTCTACAGTTGTCTGTCCTCAAACAAGCATATCTTGTAATGCTGCAATGAGAAGACTGAAACTGCACCTTTGGTTAACAGCCAGACACAAGCATATTACTGAAGATGGAATTAAAAATATTTCCTGAGCTCATTGTACTTTCACAGATAGAATTTCAGAGAATAGGTCAATTGTGTTGCGGTCTTAAAATAACTTTGCAAACCTGGGGCTGTATTACACTATGTGCCCCACGGGCCCCTGGAACACTTTTGTATTACAGAAGGGGCTGCAGATGCTTGTGCGGCCCCTTCTGTAATTCTGAAAGCACTGGTGCACATACAGTGCCAGCACTTTCTCAAAAGGGTGTTCTCTCATTTGCATGGGGGCAAACCCCATGCAAATGAGGGAATCCCATTGCTCCCGTCACTCACTGCACCTGCCTGCAAGGGGAACACTAATCCCTTTAAAAGTGCAGGCTTGTTGCCGCCTGCACAGTAAAAAACAGGGCAGCTGCGTCAAAGCCGCTTTGTATTTCACTTGAATGCGCTGCCCCCGGGGCAGCACAGATTCACAGAAGCCCTGGGGGCACCGCATTCTATGTAATGGGGCGCGCTTTCTGTGTTTGTGCCCGGCGTAGCTGTTTTAAGGTGCGCCACGGTGCAAACATGGAAAGTGCAACCTATACATTATAGGGCCCTTGGTTTTGAAGGGCACTGTACTGAAATTTGTAGAAGCTACTTTTAAAAAACTTTGCAAGCTTCACACTTGGTGAAACTGACAAAGTTTTAAAAATAAATATACAAAGTTATAAAGAGCTTAGCTTAAAACGTTATGCACAATGAGTACATATGTGGAGAAGTATTTCAGAAAAACAAAACATAACGTAACATAACATAGTCTATATTATGATGCCATTTAATTTCTTCATTGGGAGGAATTTTGCACCAAAACTCACAGTTCACATGGATCATACAATCCACATTCATTGCAATCTGTACAAAATGCCATTTTTGTACGTCATTCAAGGCAAACATAGTTTATTCACTTATGATGTGGTGCAAACATTGGTATAAAATTACAGCGGTAGCAGTATTTTCCAAATAATGCAGAAATCCTGGAGAAAATTCGCACATCTGGTTTAATCTTTGTATTCAGTCCATAGACGTTTCAATGTGACATGCTTTAGTACACGTTATATTTACCGAAATGAATAAAGAACCTACGTTTAAAGCTGTACTTACATTTCTAAGGTTGCTTGTCATCATGTACTCCTGCGCCACAGTCTCTGTTCAACTCTTCAAATAATGCAATTGCCTACAGCTTCAGTTATAATGTTTTCTGGGCCTCAGATAAAACGGTGTATTGATGTTCAGGCGCTCCCTTTCCCCAGTAACAAGGTCATTTATTGCAATCTGGTACCTTCATGTGAGCCATTTGCGGTGACGCTCTGGGGCATTCCCCGAAAATGGGTTTAATGAAGCATTGACATCCATTCTACCTTCTTCACGGGCCAATCCCGTTACTCCAATAGCAGAAACGCAAACGTCTGTGGTTGAACTGACTTAATAACTCTGTCGTTTGATTGGATAATGAATGTACAGGACATTGTTGCTGCAGTGACGATGACGCATTTGAACTGGCGGTCCCTGTTGCAAACGTGACGCAACGTCTCCTGTCGTAGAAGCTTGTAAACAGAAGAGGGTCAGGAAGCAGTGACAGCTCCTCTCAGCGTTTCGGAGTCCATAATTACCCAACCATGCCACTCTCTGCAGGAAGAGTCAGCCCCACGCGCTTACCTTTCGAGAACTAATTAAAGCTGAGAAATTAATTTGCTGCGCTTTTTTTCTGAGTGATAATAATTAATTGCTCATTCCAATCAGTATCCGAGCACCAGGCAGCGTCTGCTTTCTGGCGAAGAAAGATATAAGGAGTCAGTTACTAAGTAACTGCAACCTTTAGAAATATCGATCCGTAATACCTAAAAATCGGGCAACGCAGCACTCAAGTCCATTGAACTGAGATGCGCTAAATAAAAGGAAAAAAGTGTGCAGCGCCGCGTTAACAGAGAATTGGACGCTCGTCTGATCATTGGTCGCGTTAAAAATGCCTTTGCCTTGTGCGAACCTAAGCATGATGCTGCGGCTCACATGCGAGTGTCTTGCCTGACATTTGTACTCGAGGCACACCACCCAGTGACGAGCATTGGCAGAGCCAATGGGACTGGTCGTTGTGTGTCTTAGAAGTTTCCTTTCGATTTTTTGAAGTTTTATTTAAATTGCCTTCAATTGAGCAAATTTTGATGTATATAAATTCTACTAAAGGTTGTTTTTCTGGAAAAAAGAGTGTGCAGGGTGTTTTTTCAACTGCACAAAATAATACTGATATCAAGGGCAGCTCCTCCACTAGGGGGGAGGAGCATCGCCCTACTGCTTTCTCGCTGTGCGAGAAAGCCAAAACATAAAATGGTAATAACTTTTAGTTATTACCATTTTATGTTTGCTTTGCGCATTGTGGGCGGGGCTGCTCTTTGAGCAGGGCAGGGGAGGAGTGGTATGCCGACTCCTGAGTGCACAAAGACTGTTTGGTCAGCCCTCTCGGGCTGCCCAAACCAGTCATGCACACTCTGCCCTTTATTTTGAACATGCCTACCCTATTAGCCCCTGGCTAGGCGCCGTCCGACCAATCACAATGCTGCTTGCAGCATTGTGATTGGCTTAGGTGAGTGAGCTTGGCTGCCTGCTTTCTGTTCCTGTCAGAGGCAGGAAAGAAGAGCAGGAGCAGTGAAGACGCGGGACCCGGCGGAAAGGTAGGTTTACATATTTTTTAATTGTGATCCCCCTCCCCACGCAACCACTCCCTCCCCGCACGACTTCCCTGCGCCCACCCCCCCACCTGTGAGCCATGCCAGCCGCTACTGACTGTTATATATTTATATTGTTAGACCAGGCCCTTTTTGCAGGTTTAGTCCCAAACTTTTTGCCGTTTGCATTCTATTTTTCTGACACTGATTCCGTTGACTATAGGATTCTGGGCACTTTACCACTGCTGATCAGTGCTAAAGTGCATATGCTCTCTATGTAAATTGTGATTCTGATTGGTTATCCATGATTTGCATATTTGATTTGCTGGTAAGTTTCTACTGAAGTTCACTGAGTGTGCCAGGGCATGTAAATAAAATGCTACTAGTGGAACTGCAGCACTAGTTGTGCCACCCACATGAGTACCCCTGTAAATATGTATCAGACCTACCACTGTAACAGCTCGAGCAGATTTAATCTGCCATGTTGACCTGGCTAGTGCACCCACTTGCCAGGCACTAACCATCCCTTTTCTTACATGTAAGGTACCCCTATGGTAGGCACAAGGTACCCCCATGGGCAGGGTGCATTGTATATGAAAGGTAGGACATGTATTGTTGTGTGTGACATGTCCTGAAAGTGAAATACTGTGTAGTTTGTTTTTCACTGTTGAAAGGCTGCATTGTAACAGTTTACATGTGTAACTTTCAATAGGGACAGGATGAAAAAATGGAGTTAAGGTTCTCTGAACTCAGAATTTATTAACACATCTTTTGGTAAATGTGTTTTTAACTGGTGTGTTTGAAAATGCCACTTTTAGAAAGTGGGCATTTTCTTGCTTTACTATCCTGGGCTTCTGCCTGCGGAATCAACATCTGGTTTAGACTGACAGCTGTGTTGTTTGTGCATTCACTCTAGACAGTCACTTAAAGGGAGCTGATGGGTGTCCTGCATATCCTGATTTCCTAATACCAGGCTGATTGGCCTTCGTGACTAGAGTGGTGGGAGGAGATGTCATTGACACCTGAATAGGGCTGTGCCTGGCACCTCACAATGCTTTCTCCACCCTCCTGTGGTGTGTTTCTGGAGCCAGGACAGGGCAAGGCAATATCTGTGTGCTACAAAGACTATCTGTAACCCCAGACTTTTACAACACTTCTGGATCAAGAGGAAGCTCTGCCAAGAGGAAGAGCTGGAGAGCTCTCGGGAGGAGTACTGTCCCTTTGCTGTGATTGCTTTGCTGTGTTTGCTTTGCTGGGTTGGCCTGTAGTTGCTGCTTCTGTATAGATTAAGGACTGGACATTTGGCTTCCTGCTTGAGAAGATTCTCCAAAGTCTTGTGTGTGGTTACCTTCTCTTAAGAAGTCAAAGGGCCATTAAGGACTTCATCTGCAGCCCCTGAACTCCACTGCTGGGAGTTCTGACCTTTCAAGTGGTGCCAATTCCCGTTCTGAGCCCTTGGAGGTAGCTTCTGCTGCAAGAAGAGCTGAAAATCCGCTGTTTGGCAGAAAAGATCGAAGCAGTGCCTGCTCGCAGCCAGAAGAACCACTCCAGCCTGAGTCCAGAGCACTGTGTCTCCGACATTCGAGACCCTCGCTCCGATTACAATGCAGGCCCTGCTGTGCGGCTGAAGGAATTGATGCATCACCTGCTCGTGGCTGGAAGAATAGGCCCAGCTCCTCTTCCATCGCCACGGCATCTACTCCAGTGCATCCAGATGTTCCACGCAACACACATGTGTGCCAAGTCTACATCGACGCTGGGCTACAGGAAGGAACTGTGGCTGCGGGTCCGGAGAATCAACGTGTCACCTCCCCTTGCAGTAAAAAAACGATGCATCACCTCCTCTCTCAGTAAGGAAACGATGCATTACCTCCCCTTCGTAGCAGTAAGGAACCGATGCCTCATCTCCCCTGTAGCATGGAACCAACGCATCACCTTCCCTGCATGTATGGAACAGATGCATCACTTTGCTTTCCTGTGCCTCACCTCCCCTGCGCCTGTTTTTGTCATGTGATTTTGACGCATCACAGGCACTTTGCACAAAAAGCGACGTATTCATAGTTTTATATTGACTGAACTGTTTTAAACCTTTTTAAAATGATTTCTTGATATGTGTATGTTGGATTTGTCATTTTGGTCCTGTTTGGTTTAGATAAAGATTGGTTATTTTTCTAATCTGGTGTGGTGCCCATTTTTAGTGTTTTCACTGTGTTACTTGGTGTTTATGTACAAATGCTTTAGACATTGCCTCTGAGATCAGCTTGAGGCTCATGTCTAGCTACCAAGGGGGTGAGCAGGGGCTGTCTTGGGTATGTAACTCCCTTACCCGGATTAGAAGGATGGGTCCCTACTTCGACAGGGTGCAAGACACTGCCAACTAGAGACACCCATTTCTAATCTATCTATCTATCTATCTATCTATCTATCTATCTATCTATCTATCTATCTATCTATCTATCTATCTATCTATCTATCTATCTATCTATCTATCTATCTATCTATCTATCTATCTATCTATCTATCTAAAACCAAAGGTTACAGGAACGCTATAGTTTGGCTCATATTTCATTTGCACAAAACCAGTGAAATTCAGCAGTTATAGTTAGCTGAGCTAACTATAACTCGCACCTCCCGCATTGCACTGCTTATGACCTCATATATTGTAACCCTCATGACATGGTCAGTGACATCACTTATGGCATCTCAAATGACATCACTGATGACATCCTCCGGTGACGGTTAGTGTTTTTTAAAAGTTTATAAATGATAAATATATATATCGAGGTATATTGATGAATCAGTGGGTGTATAAGTGCCTGAATGGATGATTGCGCGGGTGCATGACTAACTGTATAAGCGAGTGATTAGGTGTCTCCGTGAATGTATGGGTGAGTGATTGGTTGTGTGAATTTCTATATCACTCTATCAGTTGGTGTCTAAGTGGCTACATGGGTGTGTGAATGGGTACGTGATTCACTGTATTGGTGAGTTATTGGTTGTCTGAGTACCTGTATGGTTGTCTGAGTATCTGTGTGGGTGGGTGAGAGGGTGTGTGACTGCCTGTATGGAAGTGTGAGTGGGTGAGTCAATGGCTGTATGCGTTAGTGAGTGCATATGGGAGGGGCTCTATGGGTGAGTGTGTGTATGGCTGTGAGGGTGTGTAAGTGGATGTGTCAGTGGTATTTGGGTGACTAACTGGGCATGTGAAAGGCAGTATAGGTGAGTAATGGGGTATATGAGTGACTGTGTGAGTGAATGAATGTGAGAGTGGCTGTATGGGTGGGTGTGTGCTTGTGTCAGTGACTGTATAGGTGAGTGAGTATGTGTTAGTATCTGTATGAGTAAGTGAGTGTGTGTGTATGTATGTGTATGAGTGAGTAAGTGGCTGTGAGATTGACTGTATGGGTGAGTGACTATGTGTGTGAGTAGCTGTATGGGTGACTGACTCAAGTAGTGAATAGCTGTATGGGTGTATAAGTGGATATGTCTGTGGCTGTATTAGTAACAGAGTGGGTGTATGATTGGGTGTATAGGTGAGGGAGTGGATGTGTGTGTAGATCTGTGATTCAGTGAGTGGGTGTGTAAGTACTAGTATGGGTCCATAAATGGCTTGTGAATGGTTGTGTGGGAGTGGGTGTATGAAAAGTCCTCTGGGGTATGAGAGGGTGCGTCAATGATTCTGTGGATGATGTCATCAGTGATGTAATTTGAAATGTCATGAGTGATGTCATAAGTGATGTCACTGACCATGTCATGAGTGATGTAATATGTGAGGTCATAAGCAGTGCATTGCAGGGGGTGTGAGGTATAGTTAGCTCAGCTAACTATAACTGCTTAATTTAACTGGTTTTGTACAAGTGAAATCTGAGCCTAACTAAAAAAGCCCCTGTAACCTTTGTTTTTTTAAGTGAATTTCTAAGGATTTTTAAATGCTAATTCCTAATTATAACATCCCTGTAACCTTAGTTTTTTTCAGTGAACTTCATAGCTTTTTTAAGTAGTGGTCACGTTTGCAGAGTGGTGGAGAAAAGGGCTGGGTCTCCGACCAGCTCTCAGGAAACCCACTGTGTAGGACTTACAGGAGGTATCAGGAAGGCGTCTTGGCCCCCAAGTTCCCTTATGAGTAAAGTGGACTACATCCCCCAACCAGTAGTGCACCAGGAGGCGTGTTTGAAGAGTTGTGGAGAAAGGGGGTGCGGCCTCCGAAGACCTCTTAGCAATCCTGCTGTGTGGGACTTACTGGAGGTAACAGGAGGTGTAGTTGGCCCCCAAGGATGTCCTTGGCAACAGAGACGTGATCACGGAATGTTGAAGGAACAAAAAAATGGGAAGCCAGGACATTAAAGGAGCAAGGTTGCAACAAGTGAAACTTGCCTGTCACCAATGATATAAGAAATTAACTAGCCAAAGTCCTGATAAGAACCCTAAATTTACAGTGGAATGAAACGCATTGATGATAAATCCCTGGGAACTCCTACATCAAAATCAGCTTGGACAGTAGTACAATCCCTTGAATGAAAATCCAACCCTTGTTAAACAATTCGGAAACCCCCAAGTGTCTCCCTAGAAGATCACAACATTGTGAATAATTGTGATAGACACCTCAGGCTTTGACTCATGGGACTGGTTTTGATAATTTCATTTAGGTCTTTCATGATTATGTGTCACTGTATATGGAAGCACCACTTACGTTGATGTTTATTCTTTTGATGTGCAATTTGACAGTCATTTGATTTGTTTGGTGTATTATGTATTTCTAGTTTTGTGAAGCATATTTGATCTAAGAAAAAGTTGAGAAATGGACTTGTTCATGACACAAAGAGAGTTCATAATATGTTTATTAAAAATATTATTCAGTTGACCGTGAAATAAACACATGGGCAGAGAAAATTCAATTGCTTGACCTTGCTTGTGCAAAGAGGAAACTAAAATAACTACAGCCATTTTTTTCAGTTTTGTGAAAGTTTCAATAGGTCCATTTTGGCTGTTTGATAAAGGGGCCAACCCCTTAGTTCATCACTTTTAGAAAATTGGCATTTTGTTGAATTAACCATTCTGTTCCTTCTGTCTATCTCTGGACTATACGTCTGAGTTGGGTGACAGCTAGGCTTTGTGCATTCCAACTAAGCAGTCACACACAAAGGGAGCTGAGGTGTGCCACTCACATCCTGATGGCCCATCACCAGGCTGATGGGCCTTCCTGAGCTAGAGTGAGAGGGAGGAGCGGACACTTGCACCTGAACAGGGCCATGCTTGTCCCCACTCAAAGAGTTGCATGCTCCCCTTAATGAGTCTGGAGCCAGACCAGAAAAGGGCAGGGTCTTCTACACCTCAAAGACCTTTCTTTGAAGTCTCCCTAATACAATACAATGTCAGAGGCTGTAATGGGTATAAGTACTGGACCTCTGACACCATATAGGCAGAACACTTCTGGAATTGACGACATTCTACCAGGGAGATGAGCTGTTGTGCTGTCAGGAGCGACTGTTACTTTGCTGCTTGCTTTGCTGTGTGGACCTGATGCTTCTTGCTGTGAGTGAGAGGACTGGACTTGACTCTCCACATTGTGCATCTCTAAAGAGTCTCCAAGAGCTTGTTGGGCTTTCTTTCTGTTTCTGAAGTCTCAGGGATATCGAAGACTTCACCTGCGTCTTGTTACCAACATCTGAGCTCCTCTACTGTGATTCCTGCTCTGCCAAGGGGAGCCAAAGCCAGTCCTGGGCCCTGGAAGTGAGTGCTTGGTGTTGAAATACAAGAAACCAAGCATCAACACTGAAGTGTCGTTCAGAACCAGTGCATTTCCATGTGATATCAACCCATTGCCACTGCCTGCACTGAAGCTTTGGACTCCGCTCTCTGACTGTGCAACACATGGACCATGACTTACAACGCAGCCCTGACTTTGCTGATGCATCACCACTGATGCACGAGTCTCAGACACCGCATCACTGACATCTGCGGCACCCGTGCCTGGACTACGATAGATCCCTGGTACTGTGAGGTTTCGCACCAATGCATCTCTTGTGTGCTACACACATTGCCTTTAGCCCAGCAGTTCAACATCGACGCATTGGACCTACACACAGTGCTCTTGACATCGACACATCAACGATGTTGCCCATCTTCGAAAACGACACATCACCTTCAACGGCGATGCATCTCCTCCCTTGCTCAATGCATTTACCAGAGCTTCAACGCATCCAAGGTACTGTCAGCAGGGCTGCGTGACTCCTGCATCCAGCCCTCGCTCTATCACGGTCAGACTGAACCTTTGGATTTGCCCCAGTCAAGCACAACCAGATATCCCCAGTTGGAGATATTGATTTCTAAACACTGCATTGTTGATTTAATCTTGTAAAATCCATACCTTAACTTGTGTATATTGTATTATTATATTTGTGGTGTTGCTTTCAGATAAATATTGGCTATTTTTCTAAACTGATGTGGAGTACTTTTGGGGTGTTGTCACTCTGTTACGGTGTGTGTGTGTGTGTGCACAAATACTTTACACATTGCCTCTTTAGTTTGGCCTGACTGCTCTGTTCCAAGCTATCAGAGGGTGAGCACATGCAAACATTTAGTATGTACTTGACTTACCCTGACTTTGACTGTGGTTCCAGCTTGGACAGGGTGCATGCCGCAGCCAGCCGGAAACCGAGTTTCTAACTGTAACTCAATGTTATCCTATGGTAGAGGAACGCCTTACAGTAGTGAAAGCTAATTTGGGAGTTTTTCACTACCAGGACATGTAAACCTTAAAAGTATATGTCTCACTTTTGAAATACACTGCACCCTGCACTTTGGGCTGTGGGCCTACGGCAGGAGTGACTTATCTGTATATTAAAAAGGGAGGTTTAGGCCTGATAAAAGGTTTATTTTGCTAGGTCGAATTAGCTGTTTGAAACTGCACACATGCTGCAATGGCAGGACTAAGGCATGCTTTAAGAGGCTTCTTAAGTGGGTGACACAATAAGTGCTGCAGACCCACTCTAGCATTCAATTTACAAGTCCTGGGTACATATTATACCACTTTACTTGGGGCTTACTAGTAAATTAAATGTACCAATCAGGTGTAGACAATGTGTTCCATGTTTTAAGGAGATAGCAAAAGCACTTCAGCACTGGCTAGCAGTGGTAAAGTGAACAGAGTCCTAAGGGCCAGCAAAAACGGGGTCAGAAAACAAGAGGAGTGAAAGTAAAAAGTTTGTGGGTGACCCTGCAGGGTTCTGGTGACAATTACAAAACACCTGGGCTTCGGCCTCTTTGTTTATCATTTGAAACATTTTCATATCATCACATTGTACAAGTTACCACTCTGCTGACCCTAACTCTCCAGCAGCATCTCCATGACACCTGGAAGTACGCCAGGCATGATGATGGAGCAAAGTTGTCCCTCAGGATGTATCGGGAGGAGTCACTGTGGCCTGAACAGGTTGGAAATTGAGAGTCAGAGTCTTCACTTTCAGGTGGTGCGGGCAGGATTGGATCAGTGATTTCCAACATTCACTTCTCATACTAGGAGAAACTTGGAGAGTCACCGTGCTGAGGAGAAAAAGAGTTCTGTGTCACATCCTCATTGCTGGGATTGGGTTCCTCCTCTTGTTCGCTATGCCTTTCGCCTCCTTCCAGAACTTTCTTTAAAAAAGAAACAATGCGAGTGACCTCTTCATCACCTTGGCTGACAGTGATCATTGTTCCTTTTCTGCACCTCACCACCCACGAGTGGCGTTCAAAGAGCAGGCAGAATTTACTGAGGTCCTTGAGGTCTACCAGGTACCCTTGGCGGATATGTGAGTGACAGGCTCTCTGTCTAACATTGGACCGTTTATTATTAGCCTTTCTTCTGTTGAGTACAGTCACATCATCAATGGGAGCAGGAAACCATGTAGGGTGTACCATCCAGAACCACTCGTCCCAAGCTGGCATACCCTGGGACTCTCCCTGTTGTTACATGGGGAGTCAGCCGATACTCGCGCAGAAAGCTGTAACTAGCCATTTTAATCGATGTATGATCACCGTGGGCTATGCAGATCACCTTATTACGGGTCCGCATAAAACGCTTGCCTGGGGCTACCTTGGGTCACTTTGTGATGCTGTATGCCCATGACCTCATATAATCTGCAAATCCTTGGCCATGAAATGGAGGGCCGTTGTCAGTCTTCACCAGTTTGATTAAGCCATGGCCGACGATTATTTTCTCTACCTTGGCTATAACTTCTGAGGCAGTCTGGGATCTCATTATCTCCAACTCAGGATATTTCATATAATCATCAATAATGACCAGGGTATGTCGTCCATCTGGGAGGTGGCCAAAGTCCATGCTAGCTTGCTCCCAGGGGTGCTTAGGTCCTTCTGTTGTGATCAGTGGAGGAGGCCGATCCAGGGAACCCACCACTTGACACCAGCCGCATGACCTAACTGCTTGCTCCACCATTTCGTCCATTCCAGGAAACCATACCTTGGCGCAGAGCCGGCTTTACGTTTTGAACATTCCTTGATGACCCCGGTGTGCTAGCTGCAGTACTTGGGCTGTGAGGCTTGGCGGCATGACCAGCCTTGGCCCTCTGAAGAGACATCCACTGTTATCAGTCGACGACTCTTGTGGTACATGTATCAAGGACTCAAGCACTTTCCTATCCACTGGGGTTCTCTTTGAGTGATGTCTCATAATGGGGCTCCAGTCATTGGACCTTGTTGCGGTCACGACCATCTGCAAACATTCATCTTCTCGTGTGGTGTCTCTCAGTGACTCGAACGTCATCGACATGGGACAGGACTTTTCTGCCACGCACTTTACATAGGTTTCCATTGCTTTGGCTTATGCCACTTCCGCTGAGGTGGCACTCCGAGGGTGATGGGACAGATAGTCAACAGGATTAGATGATGCAGGCTGGTATTTGACTCTGCAGTCATAATCTTGTAAAGGCCACAGCCACTTCTCAATGTGTGGTGGCAGTTGGATGATGCTCCTTGGATAGGGCTATTAGAGGTTTGTGGTACAATGAGATGTCAAAAGGGTGGCCCTACAAATATATGTGGAAGTGTCTGCCAGTCCAATGAATGGTGATGGCCTCATATTCAATTTGGGAATAACGTTGTTAAGTCTCGGTTAAGGACAACTGGCAGAAACAACCGGCTGGACCCCAGTCACCTAGACTGGGGTCCAGCCGGTTTTTTCTGCATTAGGACTGCTCCAAGACCATGAGGGCTCGCATCCACAGTTACTTTGGTGGCCTTTTTGGGATCAAAGTAGGATAGAGTGGTGTCTGCGAATACTGCGTCCTTGGTTTGTTGGAATGCTGTTTCCTGTTCTGGACCCCACAGCCAGAGAGTTGACATTTAGTAAGCTTCCTGAGAGGTCAAGTGAGGTTTATAAGAATAGGGATAAACCTCCTACAGAAATTTTCCATTCCAAGAAAGCTCAGTACCTCGGGGATGTTGCACGGTGCTTGAGCTTCTTGTACATTGCGCATTTTCTTTGGGTCTGGGGCGATCCCTTTTTCTGAGGGTAAGACCAGCCTCTTTGATGTGTTGCAGCACTCCCTGTAGATGCCTGTGGTGTTCCTTTAACTACTTTGCATTGACGAGAATAACATTACCTACATTGATGACTTTAGGTAACCCACTTAGCAGCTCTCTTATGGTATTCTGGAACACCTTTACCACACTAGATATTCCAAAATTGAGGCGGCAATATTGACGGAGACCGACATGTGTTGAGAAAGTAGTAATATATCTTGAATTGGGGTGAAGCAGTGCTTGGTGGTATCCTGATCTGAGTTCCATCTTGGAGAACCACTTTGCACTGTTGAACCCACCCAGTATGTTGTCAATTGTGGGAGTGAGGTGGCATTCCCTCTTAATAGCTGCATTGGGAAACCACATGTCCACACAGATACAACCTGTCCCGGTTGCTTTGGCTTCTTGGCCACCATGATCGGGGAGACCCACGGGGTGGGCCCAGTAACCTTTTTGGTGTTTCCTTCTCGCTCCAGTTTTTCCAGCTCTTCCTCCACTTTTGGCCTCAGATGGAAAGCTATGTGCCGGTGTCTTAGGGCTACTGGCTGTTTAGATGGATCTATGTGGAATTTGTTTTTACTTGTTCTTGAGGCATCCAATCCTTTTGAACACTTCTTTAAATTCTTCCGAAATGATTGTGATTTCTTCCACTTGTAACCCTAAGGCAATAACTCCACTTACGAGCATGCCATGACCTTTTCTTGGCTGCACATACCATTGTGCCTCTATTCCTGTCATGGTGAGACACTGTGGATGTAAAACAGCCCAGGAGAGGGATGGAAGACTTCTGCCCATATGCAAATAATCAGAATTTTACCAATTCCAACTGGGGACTAGGGTCCATGGTACAGTAGGTGTTTGTCCACATAAGCTCGATGGATTCCTTCATATCAGTTGTCGCTGTGATTTGCTGGTCATCCACTTTAATTTGACACAGAAGGAAGGTGACAACGGGTGGAAGGCGGTTTTCCCACCGCAAGGATGTAGTGCACCAGGTATTCTTCTTCCATGTCTTCTATGTCAGCTGTTTCATCGACCAGTGCATGCGCTGCTTCCGTTGGAGACCTGAATGACCTCCACACCTTAGCGAAGTGATTGTATTTCACACATGCCAAGCATCTCTTTCCATTTGCTGGGCATTTGCTCATCCTGTGTGGGGACTCTCCACAATACTCACATTCTTTCTTCTTTCCTTGTGGGCGTTTCGGTAGAGCGTTGGTCGGCGTGTCTTTGTAGCGCTGATTTGCTCCGTTTTGAAAGGGCAGTGAAGTGCAGCCTCCATGTGGGAGACTCTTCCGGTTACCAATTCCTTTGACCGTCCCAGCTTTAAAATGTTTTGCAAGGACTTCCCTGATCCTTGAAGTATCGTTTCTCTGAGCTTCGCGGAGTAGCACCCTTGGATCACTTGATCCCAAATTTCCTCTTGCTCATCCTGAGACCTGCACGTCCTTGCAAGTTCTTTCAGCCCGCCATAGAACGTACCAAGTGATTCAGACTCCAGGCGGGCTTGCCAGAATACAAAACGTATGGATATCACTCACCCTTGCACACTCTCCGGCGGCTGGACTGCATATAGGGAGGTGCCACAACTCACCGTCTTCTTGCAGGGAGCCGCGTTCTTCTGACTAGTGCTGGCTGTGCCGGATGCTGCTGTGTGGGTGCAGCTACACTGCCGAATGGGTAAGCACGTGACAGGAGCCTGTGGCGCCACCTGCTGTGTGACCCACATGCAGTGAGCTCTCCAGGCGTAGCCGTGCACGGACTGGGGTGTTTGAGCTGGTGACCAGTTGTCCTGCGCCTGGGTTGGTGGACTGGGCAATGGTGCTCAGGCAGCCAGTGGGCACTACCGGAAAAGTATACGCAGGGCCTAGCACATAGCAACTCCTGCAACCAAGGGCTGTACATGACGGTCCCGGGTTCTGAACAGCTGGTTGCAGCAGGTTATGTGGCCCGCCTCGTCGCCTGTGTAGTGGCGGCCCACTATGTAGTGGCTCAGGCCCTAACTATGCTTAAGGCCTTGAAATATTTGTGAGGCTCAGACACTGTATTGCACTCTCTGGGGCCTCTACGTGACTGCCATTTATTATATTGCCTCTGTCACCACGTCATGCTAGACGCAATCACAATAGAGTGTCCACGGGGGTGTTGGTCTAAACTCCCACGCCCATTGAGTGTAAGTGGTACACTACAATTTTGTCCGCTGCACTGTAGCACCTAAATAAACAGCACTGCAGTTGGAGTAGGCGAAGTACCTGTGCACAGGGTAGGGACTGGATAGAGGGGGGAGGAAGATGAACCTCCCATAAACAAAATCTGCAATCACCGGGACAAACATCAGCATCAAGAGTGTGTCAGTGTTTGCCCCATTGTAAAATGTCTGCAAATCAAGGAAAACTACATGCAGTACTGCAATCCTGCTGATAAACGAAAAAATAATATCACAGGACACTAGGGGAGCAAGGAGAAGCCATATGTCAGATAAAGTAAATGGAAGCATTTGCCAATTGCTCTTTCAGAGGAGTTACAATATTCTTTCAGTCCCAGTTTTACAGAGCAAGTCTAGCATGCGCTCTGTGCAGCAAGTCATATTACAGCCTATCATCTACAATGAAAACCACTTCAAAGGTGCTCCTATGTGATTTAACAGAACAAAGGAGAACAAACGAAGGGGGACTTAGGGGTTGACATCTAAATAGTCCGAGGGAGCAGTTGGATAAAGAAACATCATAGCACAGCAGGGTAAACAAGAACAGCCACTTGGGAAAATAAGCACACTTTATAAAGGTGTTAGAGACTATGTACTGCTTACAATATCTTGGCTATAATCAGGGCCACTGGAATTATGCGACAGAGAAGGGCAAAATTATGCGGCAGGGTTGAGGAAATTATTCAGTAAGAAAAGGCAAATTGTGCAGCATAAGGCAAGCACATTCTATGATTGTAATACTTCATTGTATGTAATTGGTAGGTTTTGCCTGCACAGCAAAAATTGTTAATTTCCCCTGGCTGCACGCATACAATACTTCTTCTAAAGCTGTTTGCACTGTTTAAGCCCCATTCACTGTCAAAATAAGATCTCTTCCCACGGAAAAGGCAGATAGTTTCAAACAATATGATGGAATGGAATTACTTAGTTGTGTAAAGCAGATACTTTAGCCTTAGAACATTTGTGGCATTTCGTGTTCATGCCTCAGTATCTTTCTTTGCATTTTGTAGACATTATTGGATTGATTTTTTTCAACTTAATATGTTTGGTCATTATGATCACTTTCTAAATGTTGTAATAAACATTGCACGTTAAAAATAAAGTTAATATACAAGGGCGATGCTATATTTTACTACTAAACAGGCAGTCACCTTGCAAACAACAGGATCATGATTTAGTAGCACCGGGCCCCAAAGTTGTTAGAACTCCTCTAAACACATAATATTGCTATATTTGACTACTAAACAGGCAGCCACAATTGCGGTCACCTTGCAGTTGAAAGGGGATTGACTTAAATGGTGCAGCAGGTGCAGTGGCACTGGGGCCAAAAGTTGTCATGACTCTACCTACTAAACACCAAATATTGTTATATGTGACTACTAATCGGGCAGTCACAAGTGCAGTTATTTTGCAGACAACAGAGTCATCATTTGAATGGTGCAGCAGGTTCAGTGGCACCGGGCCCAAAAGTTGTAATAACTCCTCTAACCACCAAATATTGCTAGATGTTACTACTAAACACTCAGTCACAAATGCAGCTGTCTTGCAGGCACTAGGGGCATGATTTGAATGGTGCAGCAGGTGCAGTATCACTGGGCACAAAAGTTGCCAGAACTCCTCTAAGTATTGCTATTAAATCAATTAATTATACTATTTCCCTCTTTCATTTAATCTTTCAAAAATCTGCTATTACTTACCCACACTATACAGATACTCCAGCATTTTGCGATTCACGAAATAAGCGCTAATTCATTTGAAGGGCATGATGAACATAATATTTACATTTCTGGCCGCAAGAAAAGGTCTCCCGGCACGCCCACTAATATTGTCAGTATGCACACACGTACAGCCATCTGTCAAGAAATACAGCGAGGTTTAGGGACTGGAAATAGGCTACGGTGGACTTGCTCTCACATGGGCATGGCTTCTGGAAGCAGACAGGTCAGAGTTGTATGCGCTGAAGCTACGGGACTAATGTCAATGAAAATTGACATTGCCAGGATAGACTGTGGCAATCATGGATACGTGTGATGTCTTGCTGTGTTTTGTGCCAAGGGAGTGCTCTACCTCTAGGACCTTGCTTATAGGAAGGAGATTGATTATCTTGCTGTGCTTGCCCTAATAATTGTCTTTTTGGGGCTGGCGGTCACCTCGGCAGCCAGGCCCTCTTACTGTCTGCTGATGGTGAGACTGACCCCACTTCTTCAGCCCACAGGTGCCTCCTGCAAAAGACATTGCTAGCAGGGGCCTGCTTGCGGGCCCTCAGCTATGTTCTCACTCTATTAATGTGTTTTTGCTTTGGGGTGCACTATCCGCTTACAGAAAGCCATGTCCACAAACGATGCAGCCGGCCTTCTGACTCCTCACTTCTGAAAGAGTGCAGCAGACTCCTGAAGCCCCAAGAATAGTGCAAAACAAAATCTTGAGGCAGCAGAGGTAGCCTGTCGCAGAGAGCGGGCAGCAGCAGTTTATGGCAGCATGGTCGATGTCCTCCTGAGAACTGCAGAGATGATGACAGCTAGCTACAGCAGACACATTTGAAAGGCTGCGCACTGAGTGTAGTAAGAAGGGCCGGACTGGCTGCAGCAGGCACCGGGCATTTCCCCGGTGGGCCGCCAGGGTTTTGTTACAGGGGTGTTTTTGCAGGATAGCTGTGATATCGGCTGCTGTAAGGAAATCTGACCTGACAAGCTGCTCGGCCACACCGCCAACCCCCGCGGGGGCCGGCCAAGCACTTTGCCAGGGCTGGTTTTGGTTCCCAGTCCGGCCCTTGTTGTAAGTAGTTTGACTTCTAAAGCTTCTACTTTAAAGCATCATTCAGTGCAGCGATTCTCACAAGAAAGCGGCCCCTCACTTAACCCCTTTGGTCACTCTTTTTTGTGTTCTGTTTTCTTTGGCTGTCACTGAATTTATTAATAGTGACAGTATTTTTTGTTAAATATATTAGTCTTGCCAGATTAAAACAAGGCAATTTCTGTCCCCATTGCGCTTCGGGCTTATGGAAGTTACCAGTACATCGTGGAGTGGAGGGTAAAATATCTCGTACTCTCACTTCTGTAAGCACTTTGTGTACAAAGTTAAACATTTCTACAACATATTTTACAGAAACGTTTCTATTAAGATAGATGTCTGTGCTGGTTTTGAACAATTCATCAGCTTTCAAAACTCTTCTGAACGTTCTAAAATAAAGCACTGCCAAAATAACTGCAGCAATCATGCGCACTTTAATAATAATTCTCAAGTTATGAAACCCAAATTTCAAAGCCAATTTTTCTCTGTAAATTCTGTGCTTATCCACTACAAATTCTCCTTTTCAGAAAATTAAAAATAAACCTGTTATTTATACATAGTACTTTTGCTCTTTTAAAGGTTTTAAAATTACAATACCAGCACCAGATGTAATGGTATTAAATTCATCGACCTTGATAGTACGAAACGCAGAGTTAACATTGATTTGTGACCTACAGGTTATCATCGGATGTCAGCAGCGAGCGCTTAACTTGTTGAAACAAAGCATTCACACGACCCACCCATGACACACTGCTTTCACGACTTATTCTTTGCTACGTTGGTTAAAATAATTCTTCACAATTCTTTTAAATTGAATTCCCAAAAAATTGCACACAAATAGTTGCAAACATATGCAAAATTCTATGAAGAGTAATCACAATTGATAACCATACATTGGGCCAACAAAGGAAGTATGCACAGATGACAAATAGGGGTTTCAGGGGTGCCTATAGCCAATATCCTGCAGAAGTCCATAATCTGAATTTTTAAAAAAGATTCCAGTAGTCTGTACGAGTGTGCTCCCCATTCTACAGCTACTACATTAGGCCATAATAAAGGTCCACTGTCGATGAAACTAACAATTCATGTTTGATGATAGCTTTTAAAAAAATCTGAGACCCTAAATCTGGTATGGTGATAAGTAATACTCTGGCAATACCATGTGTGAAGATAACAAACACTCTCTGACAGTTTAAACATGCCTATTTCAAAGTGAAATACTCTGCTAAAACAGTTTCCATTGATTTAAGGCTGAAAAGGAATGATTACAAGTAAAATAAAGTGCCACAATAATGCTGCTAAATTTCCATTTTTGTGCCACAAATTTCAATTATCGCGCCACAAAATAAGCCAATTTGTGCCGCAATATCCTGGGGGTCTGACTATACCACTAGTAACGGCACAATATTTTGCCTTTTTTGTACATAAAAAGTCATAACACCTTAACAGACTTTTTGTAACTTATATTGTACAACTACTCAGCAAGCTACAACGTACAACAAAAACAGCTTATTTTTAATCACATAGGCAAAACTTAATGCATTTACAAATGCTTGTTGCTATTGTTACCACTGCCTACGCATTGGTTGCACTTCATTAGTACAGGTTTGACACCCAACTATAGCAAGAAGCACCAGAAATGTGGCCAGGCAAGCTTTGCAAAGGGCCTTCGCAGCAACAGGTGTTGCTGCGCTTTAGTAACTTTTGAACGGTTTGGGCTAGAAACAACATTTTTTTGTTAAAATCAGCAGATTATGCAGCAGTGTGGAAAAAAAAGCAAATCTACAATCATGCAAAAAAGGCTGCTGGTGCACAATTGCATAATTTCAGCGGCCCTGTATATAATGTAGCCTACACTACACATGACGGCTTCCAATGACAACTGTGAACATAAAACTTTCAGTCACAGCTACACACAGCAAAAGATATCAGAAATAGTTCACCCCTGTCAGGTATGCTGGTTTGTATTTCTTGCCTGAACTGTGCTCAGGCATTCACACACTTGATAGCCAACAAGAGTCAGCTGTCTGGTACACAGGGAAAATGCTTACTCTCACAGTAGTCAACTGCTGAAGTGGGCTTACCCATTACCCCATGCTGTATGCTCTGAGTGACACAGCAACAGACCAATGCATGGAGATAGCTGGCTTAAAGCCATCTGAAGTAAGCATATTATACCTATAATTTTAGTAAAATCAAAAAGTCTTGGCTAACTCCACACCTAACAATTTCTAGGCTCAGACAACCAACAGAGGACAGGCTGAGTAAAATGTGTAATTAAACAGAAATTACACGTGGAGTAGCATAATTTTGGCTCCTTTTATGTTTGCCTAGGCCAAATATATATTTACATTTTGCATTTACATTTGGGTGATGCAATAATACTGATGAGGTAAGGTGCACCGAAGGTATAGAAGTGCATTCATTGTGTGTTTTGACATATATGATTATGCATTTAATGTTTTTCCTTTCAGAAACATCTGGACTGCTGATATTAATATTCTATAGGTTAATATTGTAAGGTGGTGCGCTAAAATGCAATTCATGCAGTGCATTCACCAGGGACTAGTGAGAATGAAGCACGTGTGTTTAATGCCTTCTTTATAAATTGTGACCAGCTGTCGTTCTTGCTTAAAATTATATGCATTAGTTATTGTGCCATATATGAGTACTGCATGATATAGCTTGATCCATTATTAAAGACTTCATTTATTATATTATATGTAGGTTGTAGCACTAAAAGATTTTAAAGAGAAATGTTAAGTTAGTGTGATTGTGGGCCTCAAGCTTGCAGTCGAGACATTTAACCTAACGTCAAAGCTGTTTTTCTGCATATTTATACCCTCTGCAGGTGCAATCCAAAGGCATTCGTTAGTTAGTGAAAAGCACATTGCATTTTAGAGATAGACAGGTGAGAAAGAGCTGGCAAGATCAAATGATTTTAATGAAGAACAAAGGGAGTGTTACTAGCTGGTACTATCAGACAAATGGGGGAACCAATGACGCTTTGGAAGCAGAGACTGTAATATGGGAGTAATGTTCAAGGCCCAAGTTCTTTTCTGGAAACTGGAAAACATATTATGATGTGTATGAGGTCATGTTTTCTCGAATGTTCTTTGTGCATTTTAATTAGTGAACACACCATTCCCTTTAGGCTTGGATAGGTAAAGACCCCTCTTGACATCTCTGATTGTGTGACTTCATGCTATACATGGCTCTGTACTTAAAACTTCTGCAGAGGTTCTGATGCCAACACCTTTCTTGCTACCTTGATTCAACAGGCTTTCCCCTATCCTTAGGTCAGTGTAGGGTTTAATAAATGCTGCTAATCTTTTCCATGTATGGTATGAAGGATTGAAACCATTCAACAAGTCATCAAATTCTATTCCTTATTTTTTGTATAATTCCTTCCGAGATCCACGTATGCTCTTTGCTGTTGAAGAATAATATAGTAAGACACTTTGGTCTTCCTTTTGATACTTTATACTTATATACTATATTTTTAAGATTGATTTATATTAGTCTAGCTTTGAGTTTGTAATAAACCTTTTAACGTCAAGTTACTAACTCAGGGCCTAATGTCGATCTCAGTGAATGGGTTACTCCGTCACAACGGTGATGAATATCCCATCCTCCGAAATCTAAATCACATTATATCCTATTAGATTTTAATGGACAGGATATCTGTAACCGCTGTCACAGAGTAACCCATCCATCGAGATCATAATCAGGCCCTTGGTCTTTAATTGGTTGGCCCTAACGATCACACTGTAGTTTGAGATTTAAATTGTTGTTAACCTCTCTTCCTCTCAGGCTACTACAAAGGTCTACTGGCCAGAGTTAAATTAGAATAAATGGCCCAGAGTGTTCTAACATGTTATGCAATATTTCTCCTGCCTATTGTTTGCGCATGGTTTTATTTGGTATAAATTCCACGAAAAGCCAAGTGGTGCTCCTTTAGTAGATCTTGCTATGGATGGATTAGTATGGGTGTTTGCACGGTTGCAACCCCTTTATGTCAATTTTGAATATATTAGCAGGGGCATTTGATGCTTCTCTTTTTACAACATTCGAGGCAAAAATTCCTTTTGAGTGTGAATATTGATTGGCTTTGCTATTTATGCTCCTTTGCTTCACACAAGCGCTTTGTGCAAATCAGCAGTAAATGTTGGCTACATTGTTAGCCATTCATGTTATTTACCCTCCATTGCCAGGTGTTTTTTGTCTTTAGCCTGACAAATACATAAAAACATCAACAGATATTTTTAGTGGGCCTTTGACAGTCTTTCCTTTCCCCCTGGTTTTTCTAAGCAGCAAATTGCTAAGTGAAACTAATTAAAATGTTAACTAAAAAATATAAAGCAAACAGAAGGAGATGATGGACGGAGCGCTAAAACATTTCAGACACTCACCACCAGTCACAGATCTGGGTTGAATCTATCATCGTTGTTTAGCTCACTTTGCCCCCCCCCCAGTTCAGACCCAGCCATATGCAAATCAGTCTTGACCCTGTGCTTCATTGGAATAGTCCAGCCCGAACTGCCAAGCAAGGTCTTTCCTGGACCAGAAACAAACATCCTGGGACCGGTTTTGGGGTAACACCCCTTATCAGCCCGGCTAGCTTGACTCCAGTTGCAAAGTGAGCACGGGACCCACGTCTGGGCATACCCTGCCAACTTTGGGCAAACAAAGCAATCACAAGGAGATGATGGACGGAGCGTTGAAACTTTTCAGACAATCACCCCCAGTCACAGATCTGGGTTTAATTCATCATCGTTCTTTAGCTCACTTCGCCATCCCAGTTCAGACCCAGCAAATCAGTCTTGACCCTGTTCCTCATGGGAACAGTCCAGCCCAAACTGCCAAGCCAGTTCTACAATGGATTTAATCCAGATCTGTGACTGGGGGTGAATGTTTAATTAATTAGGCCTTCCATCCATCATCTGTTCTTTTTGTATTTTTGTATTTGTTGCCCTAAGTGGGAAGGGTATGCCCAGATGTGGGTCCCGTGCTCGCTACGCCACCAAATTCAAGCTAGCCTGGCTGATGAGGGCTTTTGCCCCGAACCGGTCTGAGGATGCTTTTTTCTGGTCCATGGACGACCTGGCCTTGCAGTTCGGGCTGGATTGTTACCATGGGGAACTGGTTCAAGTTTGATTTACATATGACTGGGTCTAAACTGGAATGGTGTGGCATGCAAAAAACAATGGATTTAACCCAGATCTGTGACTGGGGGTTAATGTTTGATTAATTCAGCATTCCGACCATCATCTGTTATTTTTACATTTGTTACCCTAAGTGGGATGGGTATGCACAGACGCGCGTCCTGTGCTCCCCATGCCACAATATTCAAGCTAGACAGGCTGATGAGGGGTGTTACCCAGAAACCTATCCCAGGATGCTTGTTTCTGGTCCAGGGAGGACCTGGCCTGGCAGTTCGGGCTGGACTGTTCCCATTGGGAACAGGGTCAAGACTGATTAGCATATGGCTGAGTCTAACCCAAAAAAGCGTGGCATGCAAAAAACAATGGATTTAACCCAGATTTGTGACTGGGGGTGAATGTTTGATTAATTCAGCATTCCGTCCATTATCTATTCTTTTTGCATTTGATTTGAATAAAGGTTGTCATCAGTAGGAACTTGAAGAAGACTGCACTTACATTACAACTTTTTCTACACATGTTGGTCTGTTTCCATACAAAAGACTATGTTTTAGTGTGTCATTTGCTGCCGATTTGTTTCAAGACCCCATTCGAAGTATCATACAGCCTGTCATGAATATGTTTAATTACAGCGATGATATATTTTTTTCCAGAGCTACACAAAAAGAACATGATAAAGCTCTTACACAAGTATGTCTGCTAAACATCTTTGGCCATATCTTTTTGATGGGGTATGACACCAGATCCTGCTAAAGTACAAGCGCTGTCAAATGCTAATCCCCCACAATATATTTCCATGGTCTGTTCATTTCTTGGCATGGCCAGCTACTGTTCTAGATATATACAAGACTTTGCCACTGTCAGTGCTCCATTGAGAGAAATGAAGAATTTCAGTGGTCCCAATGAATGTGAGAACAATTTTAAGAAAATCAAACAAGCCATTGAGAATGCTTCTGAAATTGCTTATTTCAATCCATAACTTCATGCAGAGGCTGTTGTTGATGCTAGCCCAGCGGGGTTAGGTGCTCTCCTTGCACAGCACAGCGGACACCAAAATGCTCAAAGGCATATTGTGACGTATGCGAGTAGGAGTTTGTACCAACAAAAATGTGCTTACTCACAATCTGAAAAAGAAAGTTTAGCTGTGGTTTGAGGGTGTGAACACTTCATGTATTCCTGTACGTAAAGCCTTTTATGCTGGTAACTGATCATTACGCTTTACTGACAATATTTGGTAATCCAAAGGCCAAGATGCCTCCTCGCATTGAACATTGAAGACTACGGCTGCAAGGGTACAATTATAACATTGTACATCATCCAAGAAAGGATCTGAACCCTGCTGACTACTTTTCCAGAGTCCTTGTGTAGCAAACCCTAAACTTAGGGTGTGTCCCCTGGGCACTGGTTAAATGAATAAATGTTTTTCATTATTAAATCAAATAACGTTGATTTTCTGTATTTTTCAATAAAGTTACACTGTTTTAAATTGAATTGAACGTTTGTTTATTTCATCACGACGTTTTTTTTGTTAGTCTTATCAAACGAAGATGCAGTAATTAACAAGTTCTACGTGTCTCACGTATCCCACGTGTCTCACATATCCCAATGCATTTCGGTTTCAACATATAGCCTTCGTCAGGGGTTTATCTAGAACAGAATAAACAAAATGTATCCCTTATACAATCTGTGTCATTGTAAAAAACTCAAACAGTCTACGTACATTATAGTCTAGATGAATACGTGCAGTATATGGGAAACGTTTGTATCTCTCTCTGTTTATTGTCGATCCCTAGCGTGTTTCAGTATTTATGTGATGATATGGATTATGTGAACATCCTGTTTTCTGACTTGTTCCGGTGTTTCATGTTCCCTGATTCTTTGAATTGTGTGGATAGTATTCAAGAGACGGATGCAGTTATGTGTGTGCTGATTAATAAATGCGCCCAATTCGCTGAATTCTCGTAATGGGTGCTTGCTAGTAAGTCGGCGTGGTGCGCCCGGTTAACTAAGTATTTCGCTGGGTACTTACTAGTGAGTCGGCATGATGCGGTTCACGTATTTGAAAAAGTTTCATGGGTGATGTCCGTTTATCGGTAGCCAAACACTCTCCTAGCTTCCCTTCGGTGTTCGTGGCTGAATGGGTGTTCCATACGGATGATGTCAGAACGTCTGTGAACATTGAAATAGGACTTAAATGTTATGTGTCAGGGAAGGTAATGACAAGAGGTGAGAGTCGACCAAAGGTTTATGGATCTAGTAGTACGTGTGTTTTAGATGAGTTATGAGTCTAAATGCCACAATGTAATCAAGTGAGCAACCTGATTTCATGCAGCAAAACTGTATACAGAAATAGTACAGTACATGAATCATACAGGGTGTTAGAAATTATTTGGGATAACAATAAACATTTGTTGAATGATTCGTAAAATAATATAATATCAAGTAGGCAATTCCAGTCAGAGATAACACGTAAATTCCATGCGATCATTCATCCCATGAGGTTTCATGGAATTTAATAGACGAATCCAATGATTTTCTCGTTTTAATAATGTTTTATGGGTGTCTCTTCCTTCAGTTTTGTTCACCGTTTCTAGAACCATTTAATTTGAGTTGGCTTATATTATGACCACTTTCCTGGAAATGGTTAGCTACAGTGGATTTCGCATTGTTTGTTCTGATGTTGCTTTTATGTTCGTTTATGCGAGTTTTTATTTTTCTTTCTGTTTGTCCTACATATATCTTCCCACATGGGCATTTTAAAGCATATATGGCGTTTGTCGTATCACATGTGGCTGTTACTTTCAGTTTGATTGTATGACCTCTCATGGGATGGGTTATTTGTGGTCCTGGTATAATGTTGTTGCAATTATTGCAATTTCTGCACGCAATGGTACCCTTATGTTGAACAAGTTGATGTTGTTGCGTTGGGTTCTTGATTATTTCTCCTAGGTTTTTTGCTCTGGTGTATGCGAATATTGGTTCATTTTCGAAAATTTGGTGAAAATCTGGTTCTAGGCGAAGTATAGGCCAATGTTTTTTAATGGTATCCTTGAACCTTCTGCTCATTGTTGAATATTTTGACACCACAGTCATGCGATCTTGTTGAGTCCTGGTCTTTGGTAATAACGCCGTCTTTCTGCTGATTTTGTTGTTTCTCTCCTCTGCTTGGTGAAGGATATTTTCTGGATATCCTCTAGTTTTGAATCGGTGTAGCATTTCTTTGGTGCGTGTTGTTGTGTTTTCTGGTTCAGATACGATGCGTTTGACTCTAAGGATTTGTGTGAATGGTAAATGATTTTTTAGAGCATTGAGATGGAAGCTGCTGTATGCCAAGGTATTATTTTTGTCGGTGATTTTTCTGTAGAGGTCTGTTTGAAAACCTTTTTCTGTTTGTATAATAGTAACATCCAGGAAGTTTATTTTATGATGTTGAATCTCAAAGGTAAATTGTAGTCTTTGGTCGATGGTATTGAGTTCTTCCAATAGGTTTGTGAGAGTCGTGGTTGTTCCCTGCCATAGTATGAAGATGTCATCTATAAAACGTGCAAACATTTTCAAATGATTGTGCCATTCTGGATTAGTCAAGATATATGTCTGTTCAAAATTGCCCATGAAGATATTGGCGTATGTTGGGGCAGTACAATTGCCCATAGATGTACCTGTCTTTTGTAGGTACCAGTTGGATTTCCCTTTGAAATAGCTGTGTTGAAGTGTGAATATTAATAGTTCCATGAGAAAAATTTGTAAATCTTGGTCATAATCACTTTGTAGTAGTGCTTGTTCTATGGCTTCTATGCCGAGTTGATGAGGTATAGAGGTGTAAAGTGATTTTACGTCTACTGTACACATAATCACTGGTGTTTTTATGTCTTTGGTTTTTTGATGAAATTTAATCAAAAAGTCTGTAGTGTCTTTAATATACGTTGGTAATTTAATGACACTATCTTGTAAATGTCTGTCAAGGTATTTCCCCACTGGTTCGTGAATACTGTTTTTTGTTGATACAATAGGTCGAAATGGTGGGTGAGTCGGGTGTTTGTGTATTTTAGGCACCATGTAGATGGTGGGACTTTTGGGATGCATTTGAATCAGATATTTCTTGACTTTTTCATTAATGGTGCCTCTTTGGATTGCTTTATCAACTATTTGAATGAGTACTCCTTTGATTTGATCGGTAGGATTGATGTCTAGTTTCATGTATGTCTCGGCATCTGATAGGTGTAGTTCTACTTGTTCTTCATAGAAGTTGGTATTGAGTATTACCAGAGCGCCGCCTTTATCTGCCTTCTGGCAGATGATGTTAGTTCTGTTAGCCAATGTTCTTAAAGTTCCCCATTCTTTCTGAGTAAGGTTTTTGTGTCTTTGTTGTTTCTGAAAATTGAATTTCTGAAGGTCTTGTTTAACCAGAGCTTCAAATGTATCTAGGGTTTTGTGGCTAATTGGAGCCATGTAGGTGCTTTTTGGTCTCAGTCCTTTCAATGGGTCTTCATTGGTGTGTTCTCTTGGTTCCACTATATTGGAAAAATAATGTCTCAACCGCAATTTCCTCATTAGCTTAAAGAAGCTTATCTCTATTTCCAATTGGTTAGTATGTGTTGTAGGAACGAATGAGGTTCCTTTTTGTAATATTTTGAATTCCATTTCAGTGAGTTGGTAATCTGAAATATTAATGATTAGGTCGTTTTCGTGCTCCCTTTCTTCTGTTTGTTGAATTTGGAGGTTGTCTGACGTGTTTGAGGTGGTCCGCTTGTTTTTTCTTTGACCCCTCCTGGGTCTTCCTCGTCGTTGGTGCCTATCCCTAAAAAAGGGACCGATGACGATGTTTCTGGGTGTGACGTTGTGGAGATGTTAGGCTCTGCGGATCTCCTAGTGGTGTTTGTGGGTTCCCCTTCTGACGAGGATGTGTCTGTGTTAGTATTGTATGGTGTATTCTGTCTTCTCTTGGCGTATATGTCCGCCCAGGTATAAACCTCTCCCAATTTATAATCAACTGTATCTCTTCTATATTTACGAATCTTTCTTTCGTTGATTTCTTGTGTATGTCTTGATAATTGCTCATTGATGTCTTCTAGTATCTTGTTCCAATCCTCTTGGGTGGAGTTTGTTTGTAATTCGGTTTTTACCATTTCTATTTCTTTAGTCAGTTCTTCCAATATGTTGGATAGTTCTTCTATTATTAGTAGGATAAGATCCAGTGAACATTTGTTCAGTATCGCGAACCAGCGGTCCTTGAATGGTTGATTGTTTTTACATAAAGATGGTTTTAATGGAATTCTAAGTCCTCTTGGGATCCTTTGGGCTTTGTGATATTTTATCATGGTGCTAGCATGTAATTTCTGATTGATTGCCTTTCTTGAGAGATAAAGTAGTTGTCGTACATTTTGTTCATTTGTTCTGGTGGATGAAGACTCTGTGGTGTCTTCTTGTATAAGAGCGTAGATCTTGTTGGCTGCATCCTCTGAGTATGCAAACGTATCTGCTCTTATGTCCGTTAAATTGGTGATTTGTTCGTAAGCCATGGTTTTTGTTTAGCGTTCTACGTGTCTAGGTTCAGAGCGGTTAGGATTTATCACAAAGTTGTTTGACTCGTGCACTACTCGTTTCTAAGTAAGGTTTAGCAGTTGATGTTGAGTTTTTGAAAAGTTTTTTTGCCGTGCTCCTAGGGCGTCACTCCTCTGATGTGAGTGCATCAAATTGAATCCTGGTGTAGCAAACCCTAAACTTAGGGTGTGTCCCCTGGGCACTGGTTAAATGAATGAATGTTTTTCATTATTAAATCAAATAACGTTGATTTTCTGTATTTTTCAATAAAGTTACACTGTTTTAAATTGAATTGAACGTTCGTTTATTTCATCACGACGTTTTTTTTGTTAGTCTTATCAAACGAAGATGCAGTAATTAACAAGTTCTACGTGTCTCACGTATCCCACGTGTCTCACATATCCCAATGCATTTCGGCTTCAACATATAGCCTTCGTCAGGGGTTTATCTAGAACAGAATAAACAAAATGTATCCCTTATACAATCTGTGTCATTGTAAAAAACTCAAACAGTCTACGTACATTATAGTCTAGATGAATACGTGCAGTATATGGGAAACGTTTGTATCTTTCTCTGTTTATTGTCGATCCCTAGCGTGTTTCATTATTTATGTGATGATATGGATTATGTGAACATCCTGTTTTCTGACTTGTTCCGGTGTTTCATGTTCCCTGATTCTTTGAATTGTGTGGATAGTATTCAAGAGACGGGTGCAGTTATGTGTGTGCTGATTAATAAATGCGCCCAATTCGCTGAATTCTCATAATGGGTGCTTGTTAGTAAGTCGGCGTGGTGCGCCCGGTTAACTAAGTATTTCGCTGGGTACTTACTAGTGAGTCGGCATGATGCGGTTCACGTATTTGAAAAAGTTTCATGGGTGATGTCCGTTTATCGGTAGCCAAACACTCTCCTAGCTTCCCTTCGGTGTTCGTGGCTGAATGGGTGTTCCATACGGATGATGTCAGAACGTCTGTGAACATTGAAATAGGACTTAAATGTTATGTGTCAGGGAAGGTAATGACAAGAGGTGAGAGTCGACCAAAGGTTTATGGATCTAGTAGTAAGTGTGTTTTAGATGAGTTATGAGTCTAAATGCCACAATGGAATCAAGTGAGCAACCTGATTTCATACAGCAAAACTGTATACAGAAATAGTACAGTACATGAATCATACAGGGTGTTAGAAATTATTTGGGATAACAATAAACATTTGTTGAATGATTCGTAAAATAATATAATATCAAGTAGGCAATTCCAGTCAGAGATAACACGTAAATTCCATGCGATCATTCATCCCATGAGGTTTCATGGAATTTAGTAGACGAATCCAATGATTTTCTCGTTTTAATAATGTTTTATGGTTGTCTCTTCCTTCAGTTTTGTTCACCGTTTCTAGAACCATGAATTTGAGTTGGCTTATATTATGACCACTTTCCTGGAAATGGTTAGCTACAGTGGATTTCGCATTGTTTGTTCTGATGTTGCTTTTATGTTCGTTTATGCGAGTTTTTATTTTTATTTCTGTTTGTCCTACATATATCTTCCCACATGGGCATTTTAAAGCATATATGGCGTTTGTCGTATCACATGTGGCTGTTACTTTCAGTTTGATTGTATGACCTCTCATGGGATGGGTTATTTGTGGTCCTGGTATAATATTGTTGCAATTATTGCAATTTCTGCACGCAATGGTACCCTTATGTTGAACAAGTTGATGTTGTTGCGTTGGGTTCTTGATTATTTCTCCTAGGTTTTTTGCTCTGGTGTATGCGAATATTGGTTCATTTTCGAAAATTTGGTGAAAATCTGGTTCTAGGCGACGTATAGGCCAATGTTTTTTAATGGTATCCTTGAACCTTCTGCTCATTGTTGAATATTTTGACACCACAGTCATGCGATCTTGTTGAGTCCTGGTCTTTGGTAATAATGCCGTCTTTCTGCTGATTTTGTTGTTTCTCTCCTCTGCTTGGTGAAGGATATTTTCTGGATATCCTCTAGTTTTGAATCGGTGTAGCATTTCTTTGGTGCGTGTTGTTGTGTTTTCTGGTTCAGATACGATGCGTTTGACTCTAAGGATTTGTGTGAATGGTAAATGATTTTTTAGAGCATTGAGATGGAAGCTGCTGTATGCCAAGGTATTATTTTTGTCGGTGATTTTTCTGTAGAGGTCTGTTTGAAAACCTTTTTCTGTTTGTATAATAGTAACATCCAGGAAGTTTATTTTATGATGTTGAATCTCAAAGGTAAATTGTAGTCTTTGGTCGATGGTATTGAGTTCTTCCAATAGGTTTGTGAGAGTCGTGGTTGTTCCCTGCCATAGTATGAAGATGTCATCTATAAAACGTGCAAACATTTTCAAATGATTGTGCCATTCTGGATTAGTCAAGATATATGTCTGTTCAAAATTGCCCATGAAGATATTGGCGTATGTTGGGGCAGTACAATTGCCCATAGATGTACCTGTCTTTTGTAGGTACCAGTTGGATTTCCATTTGAAATAGCTGTGTTGAAGTGTGAATATTAATAGTTCCATGAGAAAAATTTGTAAATCTTGGTCATAATCACTTTGTAGTAGTGCTTGTTCTATGGCTTCTATGCCGAGTTGATGAGGTATAGAGGTGTAAAGTGATTTTACGTCTACTGTACACATAATCACTGGTGTTTTTATGTCTTTGGTTTTTTGATGAAATTTAATCAAAAAGTCTGTAGTGTCTTTAAAATACGTTGGTAATTTAATGACACTATCTTGTAAATGTCTGTCAAGGTATTTCCCCACTGGTTCGTGAATACTGTTTTTTGTTGATACAATAGGTCGAAATGGTGGGTGAGTCGGGTGTTTGTGTATTTTAGGCACCATGTAGATGGTGGGACTTTTGGGATGCATTTGAATCAGATATTTCTTGACTTTTTCATTAATGGTGCCTCTTTGGATTGCTTTATCAACTATTTGAATGAGTACTCCTTTGATTTGATCGGTAGGATTGATGTCTAGTTTCATGTATGTCTCGGCATCTGATAGGTGTAGTTCTACTTGTTCTTCATAGAAGTTGGTATTGAGTATTACCAGAGCGCCGCTTTTATCTGCCTTCTGGCAGATGATGTTAGTTATGTTAGCCAATGTTCTTAAAGTTCTCCATTCTTTCTGAGTAAGGTTTTTGTGTCTTTGTTGTTTCTGAAAATTGAATTTCTGAAGGTCTTGTTTAACCAGAGCTTCAAATGTATCTAGGGTTTTGTGGCTAATTGGAGCCATGTAGGTGCTTTTTGGTCTCAGTCCTTTCAATGGGTCTTCATTGGTGTGTTCTCTTGGTTCCACTATATTGGAAAAATAATGTCTCAACCGCAATTTCCTCATTAGCTTAAAGAAGCTTATCTCTATTTCCAATTGGTTAGTATGTGTTGTAGGAACGAATGAGGTTCCTTTTTGTAATACTTTGAATTCCATTTCAGTGAGTTGGTAATCTGAAATATTAATGATTAGGTCGTTTTCGTGCCCCCTTTCTTCTGTTTGTTGAATTTGGAGGTTGTCTGACGTGTTTGAGGTGGTCCGCTTGTTTTTTCTTTGACCCCTCCTGGGTCTTCCTCGTCGTTGGTGCCTATCCCTAAAAAAGGGACCGATGACGATGTTTCTGGGTGTGACGTTGTGGGGATGTTAGGCTCTGCGGATCTCCTAGTGGTGTTTGTGGGTTCCCCTTCTGACGAGGATGTGTCTGTGTTAGTATTGTATGGTTTATTCTGTCTTCTCTTGGCGTATATGTCCGCCCAGGTATAAACCTCTCCCAATTTATAATCAACTGTATCTCTTCTATATTTACGAATCTTTCTTTCGTTGATTTCTTGTGTATGTCTTGATAATTGCTCATTGATGTCTTCTAGTATCTTGTTCCAATCCTCTTGGGTGGAGTTTGTTTGTAATTCGGTTTTTACCATTTCTATTTCTTTAGTCAGTTCTTCCAATATGTTGGATAGTTCTTCTATTATTAGCAGGATAAGATCCAGTGAACATTTGTTCAGTATCGCGAACCAGCGGTCCTTGAATGGTTGATTGTTTGTACATAAAGATGGTTTTAATGGAATTCTAAGTCCTCTTGGGATCCTTTGGGCTTTGTGATATTTTATCATGGTGCTAGCATGTAATTTCTGATTGATTGCCTTTCTTGAGAGATAAAGTAGTTGTCGTACATTTTGTTCATTTGTTCTGGTGGATGAAGACTCTGTGGTGTCTTCTTGTATAAGAGCGAAGATCTTGTTGGCTGCATCCTCTGAGTATGCAAACGTATCTGCTCTTATGTCCGCTAAATTGGTGATTTGTTCGTAAGCCATGGTTTTTGTTTAACGTGCTACGTGTCTAGGTTCAGAGCGGTTAGGATTTATCACAAAGTTGTTTGACTCGTGCACTACTCGTTTCTAAGTAAGGTTTAGCAGTTGATGTTGAGTTTTTGAAAAGTTTTTTTGCCGTGCTCCTAGGGCGTCACTCCTCTGATGTGAGTGCATCAAATTGAATCCTGGTGTAGCAAACCCTAAACTTAGGGTGTGTCCCCTGGGCACTGGTTAAATGAATGAATGTTTTTCATTATTAAATCAAATAACGTTGATTTTCTGTATTTTTCAATAAAGTTACACTGTTTTAAATTGAATTGAACGTTCGTTTATTTCATCACGACGTTTTTTTTGTAAATCTTATCAAACGAAGATGCAGTAATTAACAAGTTCTACGTGTCTCACGTATCCCACGTGTCTCACATATCCCAATGCATTTCGGCTTCAACATATAGCCTTCGTCAGGGGTTTATCTAGAACAGAATAAACAAAATGTATCCCTTATACAATCTGTGTCATTGTAAAAAACTCAAACAGTCTACGTACATTATAGTCTAGATGAATACGTGCAGTATATGGGAAAAGTTTGTATCTCTCTCTGTTTATTGTCGATCCCTAGCGTGTTTCAGTATTTATGTGATGATATGGATTATGTGAACATCCTGTTTTCTGACTTGTTCCGGTGTTTCATGTTCCCTGATTCTTTGAATTGTGTGGATAGTATTCAAGAGACGGGTGCAGTTATGTGTGTGCTGATTAATAAATGCGCCCAATTCGCTGAATTCTCGTAATGGGTTCTTGCTAGTAAGTCGGCGTGGTGCGCCCGGTTAACTAAGTATTTCGCTGGGTACTTACTAGTGAGTCGGCATGATGCGGTTCACGTATTTGAAAAAGTTTCATGGGTGATGTCCGTTTATCGGTAGCCAAACACTCTCCTAGCTTCCCTTCGGTGTTTGTGGCTGAATGGGTGTTCCATACGGATGATGTCAGAACGTCTGTGAACATTGAAATAGGACTTAAATGTTATGTGTCAGGGAAGGTAATGACAAGAGGTGAGAGTCGAGCAAAGGTTTATGGATCTAGTAGTACGTGTGTTTTAGATGAGTTATGAGTCTAAATGCCACAATGTAATCAAGTGAGCAACCTGATTTCATACAGCACAACTGTATACAGAAATAGTACAGTACATAGAAGCCATAGAACAAGCACTACTACAAAGTGATTATGACCACGATTTACAAATTTTTCTCATGGAACTATTAATATTCACACTTCAACACAGCTATTTCAAATAGAAATCCAACTGGTACCTACAAAAGACAGGTACATCTATGGGCAATTGTACTGCCCCAACATACGCCAATATCTTCATGGG
Source organism: Triturus cristatus (assembly GCF_964204655.1). Taxonomy (NCBI): domain Eukaryota; kingdom Metazoa; phylum Chordata; class Amphibia; order Caudata; family Salamandridae; genus Triturus; species Triturus cristatus. The sequence continues at coordinate 724,956,906 of NC_140591.1, forward strand.
CAATTTTGAACAGACATATATCTTGACTAATCCAGAATGGCACAATCATTTGAAAATGTTTGCACGTTTTATAGATGACATCTTCATACTATGGCAGGGAACAACCACGACTCTCACAAACCTATTGGAAGAACTCAATACCATCGACCAAAGACTACAATTTACCTTTGAGATTCAACATCATAAAATAAACTTCCTGGATGTTACTATTATACAAACAGAAAAAGGTTTTCAAACAGACCTCTACAGAAAAATCACCGACAAAAATAATACCTTGGCATACAGCAGCTTCCATCTCAATGCTCTAAAAAATCATTTACCATTCACACAAATCCTTAGAGTCAAACGCATCGTATCTGAACCAGAAAACACAACAACACGCACCAAAGAAATGCTACACCGATTCAAAACTAGAGGATATCCAGAAAATATCCTTCACCAAGCAGAGGAGAGAAACAACAAAATCAGCAGAAAGACGGCGTTATTACCAAAGACCAGGACTCAACAAGATCGCATGACGGTGGTGTCAAAATATTCAACAATGAGCAGAAGGTTCAAGGATACCATTAAAAACATTGGCCTATACTTCGCCTAGAACCAGATTTTCACCAAATTTTCGAAAATGAACCAATATTAGCATACACCAGAGCAAAAAACCTAGGAGAAATAATCAAGAACCCAACGCAACAACATCAACTTGTTCAACATAAGGGTACCATTGCGTGCAGAAATTGCAATAATTGCAACAACATTATACCAGGACCACAAATAACCCATCCCATGAGAGGTCATACAATCAAACTGAAAGTAACAGCCACATGTGATACGACAAATGCCATATATGCTTTAAAATGCCCATGTGGGAAGATATATGTAGGACAAACAGAAATAAAAATAAAAACTCGCATAAACGAACATAAAAGAAACATCAGAACAAACAATGCGAAATCCACTGTAGCTAACCATTTCTAGGAAAGTGGTCATAATATAAGCCAACTCAAATTCATGGTTCTAGAAACGGTGAACAAAACTGAAGGAAGAGACAACCATAAAACATTATTAAAACGAGAAAATCATTGGATTCGTCTACTAAATTCCATGAAACCTCATGGGATGAATGATCGCATGGAAATTACGTGTTATCTCTGACTGGAATTGCCTACTTGATATTATATTATTTTACGAATCATTCAACAAATGTTTATTGTTATCCCAAATAATTTCTAACACCCTGTATGATTCATGTACTGTACTATTTCTGTATACAGTTTTGCTGTATGAAATCAGGTTGCTCACTTGATTACATTGTGGCATTTAGACTCATAACTCATCTAAAACACACGTACTACTAGATCCATAAACCTTTGCTCGACTCTCACCTCTTGTCATTACCTTCCCTGACATATAACATTTAAGTCCTATTTCAATGTTCACAGACGTTCTGACATCATCCGTATGGAACACCCATTCAGCCACGAACACCGAAGGGAAGCTAGGAGAGTGTTTGGCTACCGATAAACGGACATCACCCATGAAACTTTTTCAAATACGTGAACCGCATCATGCCGACTCACTAGTAAGTACCCAGCGAAATACTTAGTTAACCGGGTGCACCACGCCGACTTACTAGCAAGCACCCATTACGAGAATTCAGCGAATTGGGCGCATTTATTAATCAGCACACACATAACTGCACCCGTCTCTTGAATACTATCCACACAATTCAAAGAATCAGGGAACATGAAACACCGGAACAAGTCAGAAAACAGGATGTTCACATAATCCATATCATCACATAAATACTGAAACACGCTAGGGATCGACAATAAACAGAGAGAGATACAAACGTTTCCCATATACTGCACGTATTCATCTGGACTATAATGTACATAGACTGTTTGAGTTTTTTACAATGACACAGATTGTATAAGGGATACATTTTGTTTATTCTGTTCTAGATAAACCCCTGACGAAGGCTATATGTTGAAGCCGAAATGCATTGGGATATGTGAGACATGTGGGATACGTGAGACACGTAGAACTTGTTAATTACTGCATCTTCGTTTGATAAGACTAACAAAAAAACGTTGTGATGAAATAAACGAACGTTCAATTCAATTTAAAACAGTGTAACTTTATTGAAAAATACAGAAAATCAACGTTATTTGATTTAATAATGAAAAACATTCATTCATTTAACCAGTGCCCAGGGGACACACCCTAAGTTTAGGGTTTGCTACACCAGGATTCAATTTGATGCACTCACATCAGAGGAGTGACGCCCTAGGAGCACGGCAAAAAAACTTTTCAAAAACTCAACATCAACTGCTAAACCTTACTTAGAAACGAGTAGTGCACGAGTCAAACAACTTTGTGATAAATACTTTTCCAGAGTGCCCATTCAGGGTCAAGGCACTCTATTCAAGTCAGCTGAAATTTATATCAACTTCATCAAAAAAGCAAACACACCACCAGCTGCCATTTTGTTAGCCCAGGTTATAACTGCCACAATCCATGATAGTGACATGCTAAAGCTGAAAGATATAATTACATATCTGTCATGGGAGTAGCACACTCGACCTCTCACCAGTGAGGGTGAATATCAAAAACACAGAAAAGTCAATGGTGAATTGTCGATTAACTCAAGAGGGAGTTACTTGCGAAAGTCAAGATTCTTAATTCTGGAGTGTCTGTGACTGAAGTGGCCCACGAAGGTCATTGGCGAATTGTTGCCACAAAATAACTTCTCCAAACCTGTGTCTGCTTTCCATATTTTGATGAGCAATTTGAGAAGGAATTAAAGACCTGTTATCTATGCAACTGCCTATCTACAAACGTTACTCAACACACTCTAAACATGTCAGAACTCCTGAAGCATGCCTAGGAGAGAATGTCTATTGACTGTTTTGGTCCACTCGATAACGAACATCACCTGATGGTGATTGTGGAAAATATTAACAATTTCCATTAAGTGAGGATCTCTCATCCACCACTCAAGAAAGAGTAATTGAGATACTGGATAGCATATTTGAGAGATGGGGTGTTCTATCTCTACAAAAATCTGACAATGGCCCACTTTTTAACAGTCGGGAGTTCAAAGACTTCTTAAAGCATCTGTGTATAAAGCATCAAAAGATCACTCCCCCGAAGCCGCAGGGCAATGGACTGGTTGAGAGATTTATGAGCACTCTAAAGAAAGCCGTGCAGCGTACTACACTTGAAAAGCTCAATTTACAAACTGTTTTAAACTCTAAATTGTGAGCCTACCATTCAACACCTCACTCGACCACCAGTGAAAGTCCAGCAACATTGAAGTTCGGGAGAGCAATGGCAGCCAAGATACCCCAGTGGACCAATCCGAGAGAAAGAGATGAGAATGTAATGCATTTGAGAGACTTGATTCAGAAACAAAAGTTGAAAACATACGTTGACCGAAGATGACATGCGAAAAACATCATCTTCCAGGAATGAGACAGAGTGCTCTCGAGGCAGATGTGGTAAAGAAAATCTGATGCTATCTTCGAATCATAATTCAAGTGGTGTCGAACAAAGGACACATGGCAATGGCCCAGCACCCTGGGAAGTCTATTACCAGAGACTCTTTTCACTTTCGGCATTTGATTCACAGTTCACCAGATCTCCATGGTGAAGGAGAGACTGACTCTGAAGCACCCGTGACTGCTGCTGCCTCTCCACCATCCACCAGCTCTTGGATCATGATGGTGACATGTCTCAACTTCACACGACACATTCAGGTAGAAAAATTACAGCACCAAAGAGAATAATTGAAGAAATTTAAATGTACATATTTGTATGTCTTTTACTAAATTGGTATGTTCTTGTTTAACAGAGGGGGAGATTTAGTATCTTGAGAGTTAACAATGATGGAACCCTTTTGGCTCCTGCTGAACTCCGTAAAGCTATGATGTAATGAATAGGGTTTATTGCAGTTGACCAGTAATGATTTATGAGACACTGATCTGACTAGATTGTTATTGCTTCATAATTAGCTACATAACAATAGATAACATATACTTTGTATAATGTTTAGTACAAATTAAATAAATACACTTTTTTATTGACATTTTTCTTCTTCTCAATTGTTTTGATTACATTCGTCCTGCCGGTTCCCATCCTACTAGTGTGCAAGGTGTATGGATTGTTATGTATCTCTGACAAGGAGGTTCTATTTGTTTGACTAAGGTCATTATTGGTGCCCCTCTCCTTTGTCTTTTGGGGTCCCTCTCCCTTTTTAGACACATTTATTGCAGTGAAGGCTGCTTTAGACTGTAGAGTTTTCAGTTACAGGCAGACGCATAAAGACGCGTGATACCAAACTCTGTGGGGGGCGTAGTCATTTGCGGGTACCCTGGATGGGAGCATGCTACTCACGGGTGCGCACTGCACAGGAAAGTCAGCAGCATTCTGAAGCACACTAAGAGCTAACAAACAATAGAACATCACTATACAAAAATGAAAAATAAAGTAATTTGTTCTATTAATACATAGGACCACTGGAAGCCAGTGTATGGATCCCAAAAGGACTTTGTCTCATATGACCACAGACCACTTGGCTGTTGTGGCTAGAGGCATGCTGTGCTATTGAGAATGCACCATTCACAGCACCTATTGGTGTGGATTCAGAGGGGAACATTTGCAATTCAAATGCGAAATGGCCAAGTGACATAAAGTCAGTTATTCCTGAAATTTTAGTGTAAAGGACTTTGCTTCATTTAAGTGGTAATTCTAACTTTTAATTTCTCATGAGCTGAGAAATCCAAGCAACAAAATGTTGAACACTAAAAAGTCAGGACTGGCTGAAGGTATCACCGTAATGTAACTTATTGTGCAATGCTCTCCTAAAAGTCTGTTTGGATAGGAGTGTTCCAAATGAGCAGCCATTTAAAATATATGATTACATCTTTCTGGAATCAAAGAACATACTCTGAACAGTGGATTTAGTAATTTAACAAGTTAATCTCAAACCTGTGTCAATGAAGAGATTTGCACAATTAAGACAACCAATAAGTAATCTAAGAATTCGGCTCAAATACTTGAGATCCTATTATCAGATCGCTCTCTCCTGGCAAAAAACAAATCAGTGGAGAAGTAAAGGTTCTCGGGGTATTAGTATGAGCAAGGGAGGTGCCCCCGAATGCTGATGACCTGTAAAATGCACCAATAATCACAACTGAGTTTGTCCCTCAGGCCTCAGAGCCCTTTTGCCACTGCATCTTGTGCTGAGGCGGCGGCGCTGCTGATCCGGAGGTCGACAAAGGTAAGTTTTTTTATTTTAATTACTGTCCCCCCCGCTCGACCCTCCCCCCCCCCACATTGCTTGCCGGCCGCGACTGCTGCCGTCATGGGTAACCGCATATTTCTCGGTTTGAGGGCCTGAGTTTGGAATGAAAAAAAAAAAAAAACTTCACGCTTTGAGCCCTGTCCATTTTATCTGCTTTTTTTGTTTTTGATATTTACTCGTTGCCTGCGAGGCTTTGAAATCTTTTATGAATGGGGTTTAAAAGCTTAAATGATTATGTGGGAAATATCATAGTACCATAGGAAAGTCATGGTGGCATTGCTACGGTGAAGCCTATTTTAACATGACTGCCGCTCTTACGCTCAAACAAGACGTGTAATATGAGTGAGGAAGTTGCGCAGATTGACTCCATATTTCAAAAACAGGAAATACAGGGCAAGCGTTATTTAAGTTTTCAGACGGATTTCGGCTCAGAGTTGCTTTCCTCCGGGGACGTGTCCAGCTTCTCGAAGAATCGATGCTTCGCCTACAGCTAGGTTTTGTGCTTGTGCGGTTGATTTTCACTGCGCTACGTGTCATGTTGTCCTGAATAAGTAGTGTCAGTCACTCTGTCTGGGATCTTGCGGGACAGAAATCAATTAATTAAACATTTCCAGTATAATTAACAGCAATGTAACGGCATGTCGGTGGCCAATAACTGCTTTGTCATTCTGTAATACCCTGCGCACTGTTGTCTCACTGCCATAGTTACATTCTGTACCCAAGAGTATTGCCGATGATAGGTTGAGATTTGAACTGGCACTTTCAATGATTGTCTTCCTGGTTCAGTTCTCAGCATCCCTACTTGATTAAACTACCTTCTAAACCCATCGTTTCTTTAGCTAAGACAGTGTCTCAGTGAAAGGTAGTTATACATTTAGATGAAAAATAGTGACTGTTAGTCGGAACATTACACGGTTTTGTTATGTGAGCATCATGTCTAGGTACAAAGCATAAAAAATATGGATGTTGCAATCAAATTTGTTCTTCGTCAGTGGCAGTGAGTGATTGGTAGTAGTGTGGCTAGGTTTGGGTGAGTGGGTGACTCTATAAAAGTGATACCTTGGGTGGCTTTGGAGAAGTCGTGGTCTGAGTGGCGATATATGAATTGAGTGAAAGTGGCAGTGGGGAAGACATGGTGTCAGGAGAAAGCATAGCGTGGGTAATAGTGAAAGTGGCCCTTGGTAAGAGGCGGTGTTAGTGGTTTAGTGCCAATGAGTCTCTAAGTGTGTCAATTATAATGTAATTGGCAGTAGATGACTATTGTATAGGGTGATTGTTTGCTAATGATGATGCAGGCCATCAGGGAAATAGTTGTAAACATGTTTATGATGGCTGAAGGTGTTTGGACCTGTTGATGGGGTTGGGCAGAGTTGAGATTCTGGGTGGGTGCATACTACTTCAAGACTATACGTTCCCACTGCTTTATAAGCCTGGCTTTATTATGAAATGCATTTGCTTTACAATGCACCATTTGCCAATCTTTTTCCAATTTTCTCTTGGGAGGAGGACCCAACCTGTACCCCACTTTTGCTCGTTTCGCTTGCTGCTTAAAAGTCATGCCCAACTTTTAAGCCCCACTACTTTCAAATGTCACCAGCCTCCACTGATTAAGAGTTAAACACAACCACTAAAAGGGAGTACCAGACCATACCCATCCAGAGAGGAATTGTGGATGTGTGCTGAAGCATGCACTGCACAGAACACATAACAAGAATTCGATCGAGAATGAAACCAGATCCTGCTCAGTGACTCTGCTCCTCTCAACATGTGACATCATTTCAGGTGTATGCTATCAGTAGCAGAACCGGAAATGAAGGAGAATCTCCTATGCAACACTTGAAATGCAAAACATTAATAAATATTCATTAAGCTAAACAGCAAGCGGAAGGACTACTTTGCCAATCACCATATTGAAAAAGAACGACAGTAATGTAACCCTCCGCAAAATGCAGGGGGCAGATGCCAAAGCATGACAGACATTGACCATTGCCTCAGCATTGGGCTCGCCCCCACAAGCTAGCGGCTGAAGCGGGCCTTGTGCTTAGTCCTTTTCTAAATGAAATATCACATGTGTGGGTTTGTGTTTTGTATATAAGGTGAGGATTATCTGTTAATGAAAGAGTCCTTAAAAAAACAGAAAAACGTTATCTGTCTATTCAGATAAACTAGCAGTAACCTGCAGTGTTAAATGTTGCAGCAGGTTGGCTTAAGTATATATTGGAAAATAATGAGCTGTTCAGCGTTATGTTAAGTGAACACTGTTTCCCAGTGGGGCATTAACGGTTGTTAATAACCATGCCTAAGTTATGGACATACATCCAAGGGGGCAATGGAAGTAATAGCAATTAGTGCCCAAATCAATTGGAGAGTTAGGACATTGGAAGATGACTTTACACAAGGGCAGAGGAGGACATTGAGAGTCTAGAAGCCTGGGGGGCCTTCTGTAGATAAGTCAGTCTCCCTCTCAACCATTCTCACCGTTCCCCTTCCTCACTTAAAGATGGTGGAGACATTCAGTTTCAAAAGTGGAGCTTGAACTGGTCAGACCATTAAGTATCAGGGCCATCGCGTCCCAGCAGCGGAAGGCCCACGCTACTTAGGGCAGGATTTTTGATCCACGTTCTCCTGCCCAAGACCATCATGCCATGCGTTTTTACCAGCAAACATAAATAAATACTTCTATAAACCAATAAATACATCGAAAATACCATCTAGGTGCCATTATGTGCTGGCAGGCCAGCATTCAAGGTTTGAGAAAATTGCCCTTACTGTTTATATAGATAGTATAGTATGCCCATTAGAACATAATGACCAAATGGATTAATTAGGATGACAAAATGGATTTAATAATGTACGTCAACGAATAAGCATCATCAAATCTCTGGTGCTGATGATACATTGATGCACAAAAGGCAATTAATTAAATGGCGCTATTTGCCTGCAGTTCCTCAACAAATGCTGTGCTGCATCAGAAGTTTTACATAGCAACTCGAAGGCATTTAGGGCCAAATGTATCAAAGGGTTTATTAACCCATTCTGTGTCTAGGAGAAAATAGTGTAGTACATATGCCCCCTAATTCCTCTAATAGTTACATTTATGAACCCTACCCCATGAGCAAATGGACAGGACAATAATGTTCACTTTTGACTCTGTTGTATGACCAGGTGCTGGAACACCTAACTATTGACCTTCAACATGACACAGTCATTCGTGGTGTTAAAACTGGAGACACTGCACTGAAGTGGAGAGGTGTGGCTCACTGGTTAGAGGTGGCAGACCCGTAAGCAGAGAATCGGCCAGGGACCAAGGTTCTATTCCCGACGCGGCAGGGTTGTGGACCAGGGTCAAAACAGACTCGATAATTCTCGCCTCGGTACCTACTCTAACCAGGAACACACTCGGCAACTCTGGGCATTAAGCTTGCCTCATCTCTACAACGGCCCCCCACAGACGCTGGGGATGCCTGGTTTCACCTTGGAGATACCCAGAAAGGGACCATCTCACAGGGAAAACCAGGACGGGTTGCCCAGCGGTGTTCAGCGCCAGGATACTCCATGGAGTCACAGTGCGCTTTACAAGTACACCCACATTTACATTTACAAGCTGATGATACGCTGCTGCGTTTTTGACTTTGACCTGGGTTCTTGGCCACCTCCTGGAGGATGAGGCATTCTCTTTGTTATAAAGCCTTTGTTATTGTGCCTTTGTTAGGCTACAAAAAAGTATTAACCCCTTCAGTGCCACGCCCTTTCCCCCTCCTGTGCCGGGCGTTGCACTAGTGGGTGGGGTTCATGACGAGATAGTCTCGTCATGGGCACAGCGCAACCGTGCTCCATGACGAGACTATCTCGTCATGGGCACTGAAGAGGTTAAAGAAAGGGAAATCACAAAAGGCAAAGGAAAGAAGACTAACCAAGGCTCACAACTGTCCTTTCTTCAGACTAATACATGGTCTTTGAGACGTGTTTCCTCTTAAACACTTCAGACTTTGACTAAAAGATAAATCAAGCACTTGGAGATATAACTTTTAATAAGTGGATGAAATATATGTCTTGTTGAACTGTCCATTCATCTCAGAGTCGTAGTCTGATATTTTCAGTAGCATGCTGTGATACACAAGGCCCGCCTCTCATTGCTTGGAGTAACATGGCTCACTGCAAAACTGCGAGTAACCTATAAAACTGTGCATTGCAGCGGGCTTACTTGTTACCAAATGAATGCTATTGACAACCTGGAAATGTGAATTTAAATCAAGAATTGGGCACTGATATTGTGAGCTTATTACTCAGACATCTTTAAAAGGAGTGGCTTATATCATCTAGATGAAAAGCAGGCTATAATAACATTAGGGAACATTATGCATTTTTGCACGACTGGCTTGCTTTGATAGTGTGGCTACACTTCCTTTGCCTGCCATTGTCATATTATTTGTTGATATATACATTAATTGCATACTTTCTTTCCCCTTGCTTCTTACGGCACACTATTCAGTTTCACATCTCTATATTGCGATTGTTTGAAATATCCCATTAGAGTTTTCTCTGTGAAAAGTAGACTTACCCTGTGGCCCGGTTAAATGTGATATGTGGAGTAACACTTGTACCGCATATATTTCGTGATTAGGGATTTTGAAATAAATATTGACTGATCTAACCTGCCGATATTTACCTGGGTGACCACACCTGGTATTAAGTGGAACATGTGGATTTTTGTGTGGTAAACACCAAATTCCTCATGTTATTCACACAAAACTTATCAAGTGTAGTTACTGCACCGGATAAATTCCGACTCAACGAGATTGCATATTATCAGATGCAATAAATTTAACACCATTTACCAGGCCGTAGATAATGAGGGTCTGTGTCTGAGCTCTACTACTCCCCTTATTAAGTTTGTACTGCTAAGGTGTTCTACTACATGTAGACTCAGGGCATCTTTAGAATACGACAGTAGCGCAGCAGAGTAGAAAAAAGGGCAGTCATCGACTTGCCTGAGATTTTTACCACCGCACAGCATTACAACGTTGTAGTAATACCCTAAACTCAGAGCTTTAAGTGGGATGAAAAAACTGGGGGGCCTGTCAAAGGGGCGTGGCCAATGTAATTAAGGGCATGACTTGAAAACACATAAAAAAAATCTGTGCTTAGCATAGAGTGCTGCCCGACTTGTAATTTTCTGTTTTTGTCATTGCATCCAGATATATGATACAGCAAGTAACATCATACCTACAAGTCAGGACATTGGCTTTGTCAATGGTTGTTAGTTGCATAAGATAAATAAGCAACAACTATGGCTTGTTGTATATAATATTGAAAAAGCTTCCACTTCAAGCCCTGGTGACACAACAACAATGTTGCTGCTCCTGAGTTTCAAAAAGAGAAGGTAAATCCAGAGAAAAAATGACTCTCTTTAAAGGATTTCCCTTTGCCTACAACGCTCACACTTGGCATGATGTCATGCCGTAACTTCTCCACTAGTGAGAAGTAAGCAGTGTGACTGTGAGCACGCGCACATCGATGTGCCTGCTGTCACTGCAGTCGGGGAAAAAATTTACCGACTGTGCCAGGGCACAAAACAGAGCCCGATAGAGACCCGTTTCGAGGCCCCCTTTAAAAATCTGCTGGTGCTCAGCACCGGTGAGACCCGGCCCACTTAAAGCCCTGCCTAAACTCACTGTTTGGGGTAGTTAAGGGACGCTAAAATCAAGATGCAGAAATGACAGCCATAAACACTATTATTTCCGAATAGTCCTCTAAAAGAACAGCTATGGGTGTGCTGCCGAGCTGTTTGCCAGGGCCGGTTACGGCCAGTCTGTCCCTCGGAGCCGGACCTGAACCTCTTAATAATTAAGCCTGGGAAAAGCACTACGCTACGCTTGCGTAGTTTGCGAAGTTTGCGCTACTTCGCACTGCGCGAATTGCACGTAGCACAGTGCAAACACGCGTAGCGTAGTGCAGTGCAGCGCTCATTTTTTGCTTGCTCGCGGTCCTCAACGTCAAGTTGGCGACCGCGAGCAAGCAAAATGAAATCCCGGCAAGACTTTTTCCTCGTTCGCGATCAGCAACATCAAGTTGCCGATCGCGAGCGTGGAAAATCAACCTCCCGGCGAGCATCTCGACACGGGGAGGTCAGGTTTCTCATTGTGAGTGGTCGCGTATGCTCGCGACCGCTCATGATGAGAAACTACCAGTCCGCGTTGAGAAAGCTGCTGCTCGAGTAGAAATCTACTCGAGCAGCAGAAAACGACCGCTTGCACTGTGCAAGATACAGTTTGCACTGATTGCACAGTGCGGACAAGCATCCGGCACTGTGCAATCAGTGCGAACAGCATCTTGCACAGTGCACTACGCAGTTTGCAAAGGTACGCATAGCTCGCGTAGTGCGAAGTGCACTTCGCGTAGCTACGCGCAGCGCTACTTCGCAAACTACGCCCAGGGTTATTAATAATGAGGGGCTGTCTGTCACTCGACTGCGTCCAAAACATCTCTTGGTTTAGGTACATAATGGACTCCTTCTGTAAACTTGGGAGGAAGAAGTTATTTTTTAAATCCTGGAAGCATTTGTTTAGGGGATTATAAATGGATAAAGGGCTGTTTCATGGAAAGGGAGAAGTTACTTAGAAAAGAGGTAGAGTTGACGAAACCCACTGCTAGGAAGTACGTTTTGATAACCACTACACAGGATGTGGAGCCCTATCTAACTTCGTGAAAACAATAGGGTCAGATACTTGCTTGCAAAATTCATACTAAATCTGTTGCACTTGACATTACTCTCCCCAAGAGGCTGTTACGATTTAAAATCTCTGGGCCCCTGTGGTTGTGGCAATTGGTCCCTGCAAGACACATTCTGTTCATTATGTTTTGTGATTTTTATAAGGAACCAAAGAGACATTTTACTGTCCCGCTACTTAAAGCGAGCGGCTTTCGTCAAGTTTGTCCTGATCTTCTATATTTACAGATGCTTCCAGATGAGTTTGTTCTTGCAAATGTTGTTGCTTTTTATACGGAGCTTACAGGTAGATTAGTTATGTTTTACTGGACCTTGAGCTTTACCTTTTATTGTTCACAATGTTTTTATGCATGTTTTTATGTATTTGTTCATGTCAGGCATTTTCGTAATCTACTATTTGTTGTCTTTTATGATTTTTTAACACAAACTGAATAAAGAATTATGACGATGAAGATGATGCTGTGTGGCCATTATTCAATACCACTCTAATAGTAGACAGAAGGGAAATGGCCTTTGCAGTCATTACTGCCAAATTTGACATTATCAATTTCTAATGGCCCGTAGGTTGGATGACTCTTCGCCCAGTAGGCATTGGAGGGTCTGGTCACATAAGTGAGGTCCCAGAGTGCACCCATAGATTACCACCTTTGGGAATCCTGCCCAAAGGCGGTCGTCTATGGGTTCAGAAGCATCTTCTCTACTATTGGAGGGAGAGAAGGAGAGAGTGTGAATGAGAGATAGACTGACATGGAGTACGCCCTTCTGAACTGGGCAGCAACCATTTACTTCATATTAGCCTCTGATTTGAAATCCTAGACTATTTGGCTGCTACGTGTCTTTGTCTTTCCATTGTCTTTATTGGAATGCTTGGTTAAGTACTTTAAAAGTGAGAGAGACTGTGAGGAGTAGAAGGATGCAGCTTCCTCCCTTTTTTGACTGATTTGCATCAATCAGCAAGCGAAAACATTGTTAAATTTGATGAGGATCAGCCGCTCTGAGAAGAGCTAAGAGCAAAATTCATGGTAAGACTAATGCTTCACATAAATGACAAGGAAAAGGGGGTGAATATCCTGTGAGTGGCCTTAAGCTATCTTTGGTAACACAAGTAGACATGTTTTTACTCTTAGCCACCCATGGAAAGCATTAGTTTTAGAAGAAACTGAAAAACAATTACATTGATTAAAGAAGTTAACTAATTGTTGACAGGAATATATGTAAACTCTCCGGATCCAGCAGATTCCTTATACTTGCTAAAGCTAATTCTGTTTTACCTGATAGACTTTGTACAACCATCTTGGAAATGATTAATTACGAGTTCTTACATTCTGTTTTTTTACCTTGATCTGTTATTGTATTGATGACTCTGACTTGCTGGATTAAGGAATGTTCTTTTTAACACGTTTTTTTCAGAAATGGAATAAACCATATTTTTTTCTTCTTTCTACTTACAACGTAATCTTAAAAGGACGTTGATCAACTGAAACTGTAGGGAGAACAAATGTGCTTAAAGTACATTTGGACCAATAGACAAGGGATAGCTTCCCTAGCGCACACAGTGCTTAATTTGTAAAATAATAAGTGCCAGGGCTCTCGTCAGGAGGCCACTGCAGCTTGCAACACACATAGCCCCTGCAATGCTGCCAACGATAGAAACATCACAAATACTAGCCATCAAACTCCCACAAGTGTGACTATTCGGACAATTTCAGGCCCCCAAAGCTATAAGAATAGCTTGGGAGGCAGGTAATAGTCATTTTAATGTTTATTGAATGAATAAACTTGTTGTGTGGTCATCTCCAAATTAGCCAGACATCGCCACCTTGTGGCAGCTGTCACCAGCGCTGGTTTCGAGAATTAAGTGCTGATCGGGCACTGGTAACCACAGCTCAAATTAACCCTGGTTGCTAATCACACCTCCCGCTGATGAGGGGATAGCTTTCAGCTTATGTCACCAATTGAAGTTAATGACCTCAACCAAATCAGGAGTTTTCTGTACAAGTAATTCACTGGCTCAAGCAACGAAAGAAAATCAACCATTAAAATGTCAGCACCTGCAACACTCCTCTGGAGCATACCCATGGCTCTCAATTATATAGACCCGGCCCTGTGAAATAAGTGCAGGTGCTTAGCACCGGAAAGCACCGGCACAAATTAAGCACTGAGCGCACAATAAAATTGTTGACATTTCCACGGATCTTGGGTGGGTGAGCCTACCCCTCCACCTCCACATTTATTTTTCTTAACTACAATCGTCCTACAGTTGTGTTATCTATTTAAATAATGACAAAAGTAATTGAGCATGATTACTGGCTGTATAAGACATTATAATGTGTTTATTTACTCACTGAATTAATTTAAAAATAAACGAATTAATCAAATAATTAGAGAGCTGGAAAGAAGAATACAACACATAATTAGTACTTATAAAAATAGCATTAGAGTCATTATGGAGATGGTACACTGCATTAATTAACAGCATTTTACACAGCTTGCTAATTAAATGGCACCCACTTAACTAGCCAGTTACCCGGTTGTACAGCCACTCAGATTACAGCACATTTTAGCAGGTCTGCCTAGTGCTTACTCTGTAAAATAAAAAATATAAAAGTGCATGGGTCCAACTTTGTAGGAGCCCGCCACCAATGAATTTGAATTCTATGGTTGTAGAAAGACAAGTCTTCCTATTCTTGATTAAACTCTTCCTCCTGCCTCTTTCTAATACCACCCTTTCTCTCGCTTTCAATTGTTGTTTTTCAGCTTTGCTTTCTTCCTTTCGCAGTTTTCCTATCTATCTTTTGCTTCCTTCTTCTTTCTACATTTCTGCCTTTTTTCTCTTGCTCTGAGTCAAAGGCCGATGATGAAAACGGAGTTACTTATTCCCAAAAATTACTGACGGTGACAACATCCTACAAAAATGAAGTACAGATATTGCCATTCTCGATAAGCGAACATAAACCCCGGATGTACATTAGGCATGGGCGGAGCTCGCGGAGTAACCGAAAAACTTTGCGAGACTGGAGTTCCGCGAGTGGGCAAGGTAGGCCAACTCCAGTCCCGAGTCCTGTTCCTGTGCTGCCATGAGTGCGGAGTAGGCATCAAACTGTGACAGACAACTGCATGTTATGTTACATGTAACTTGTATAGCACTTTAGTACCATTTATATGGGCTCATAGCGCTTTCAGAATCTGGGTGCCCTAAGCCCTTCTGATTCTTCAGTACTCGTTCACAGAAGTGAAAGTGGTCTGTTGTCTTCGTACTATAGCTTGAAGTGTGCTATCTCGCTCTGTTTGTGTATACCTGTGGGTAGGTAACTCTGATAGGGCGCTATACACCCACCATATAACATATACAAAGATGCACACAGAATTATATATATGTCCTCGTGCATATATGTACTCGCTGCTCATCCGGGTAACTAATCAGCAAAGAGATGTTTACATTCAGGGTATAAAGCAAGTATATAGGAGGGATGAGGTGCCCTTTTGGGGGTGTGCTCAGATGTGTTCTGTGGAGTGTGCTGTGCCCAGGTCTATCTGCAAATGCCCCATTTACCTGTCACACAACCACCCCGTTGCCCACCTTTCTGTCACCCACAATGTCACTCCCTCTGCCCCACCTACCCCCGCCCAGGGGAACGACTGACTATCTGCTGCAGATCCTACTCAGGCCCCTCTTGGAAGTTCGCTCTTCATTGCAAATTTGTATTTTTTCCTGTGCATTCCTCACCCCCTGCGTGCTTTGTTGGATTTTGTGTTTGTGTACCCTTCATTCTCAGGCCCCTCTTGGAAGTTCGCTCTTCGTTGTAAATTTGTATTTTTTCCTGTTTATTCCTCACCCCTGCGTGCTGTGTTGGATTTTGTGTTTGTCTACCTTTCATTCTCAGGCCCCTCTTGGAAGTTCTCTCTTCGTTGTAAATTTGTATATTTTTTCCTGTACATTCCTCGCCCCTGCGTGCTGTGTTGGATTTTGTGTATGTGTACACTTCATTTTTAGTCTTTGTAATGTTCTATTTTGTACCACTTTTCTCTTGTAACGTAACTAGCTCTATTGTACAGGGCTCTGACACCTACGGGTAATGTCAGCGCTTTATAAAAATGCACTAAATAAATAAATAAAAAAAAAAAAGGTGTAGGGCATCCTGCCAGTGTCCCCTTGCCCAGTGGCAGGCCTGTGATTGGGCAGGGTGGGCCAAAGGAACAGCAACAATGGTCCCTTCCCAGCAGAGATAGGACCTAATGAAATGAATCTGAAAGCTCCTGCTTCCAATGCCCTTCACTTGCTGCTCTGACCCTGTGCAGAGCTCTCCAAACATTTCCTGTCTGACTGGGAGAAACGATGCTTTCCAACAGGGCCTAGTGTGCTGTGCTGAGAAATTCATGCCAGCAGCAAGGCCAATGAAAGCATGGGCCATGGGACTCGGAGTTCGAGAAGTGAGCACTCTGACCATGAATACAGACCAGGCGAAATCAGGAGAATATTCTGGCATTTCATCAGCACAGTCGCAACCATGTTACATTTCATGTAATAGTTTTTTATTCTATGTGCGCATGTGCGGCTCAGCCTCTGTTAAAACACATGTGACAACCAAGAGGCGCCTGTCTTCGGTCAGCCGCCCTCAACTGCCAGCTGCATAGAAATGAACCAGAGTTGCTGCACATTTCTAGTGTTATGTAATGTTATCCACACTGTGAGACAGTGTTTACCTCTCTCCAACTCCAACTGCAGGCTCGCACAGCAGGTCCATGTTCACTCATGCTGTAGCCATGAACTGTCAGGAAATGATGCTCTGAATGGGAGGAGGTGCTGCAACAAAGGAAGGACTAAAAGGCCACCACTAGCCTAAAGCTAGAGCGCTTGTCTGTCAGTTCCAGACAGAATTGTTGGTAGGATGATGCACTGGTAAACTCTGCCACGCAGCGGTTGGTGAAGTTTTTGCTGAGAAACTCTGCAAACTCTGCCGGCCGAGCGGATTTTATCGCCCACCCCTAGTCTACATTGCTCACAAGCCTGCACTTCAAAGTTGTTTGTGTTGAAGGAAGGTACATTTTGACCTTCTTATGTGGGCACTGTTTGGTGAAGAAAAAAGAAAGGGTGGTGATTGGGATGTCGAACTTATTGTGCAACTTGTTAAGAGGTTGTTAGGCACTTCTAAGGTTCTTAAATTATAATTGTCAGCTCACCTTAAGCCACATGCATGTATTAGTTTTCCACACACTACCTATCTCAGAATTTAGGGATGACGTGTAGGTGAGTTGCCAGTCATGCCCACTGTTGTTTAAATGAAATGCAGGGTTGGTGTCAGGCAAGGGCAGCAAGTGGATTAGCGCAGGGCATGCCGCAGCGCACCACCCTTGGAGCCTCTATTCCACTGTACAAGCATTCATTCGATCGCCTCAAGGGCTTCAGGAAATTAATGAGACGGGGGTTGATTCATGCCTAGCAGTCATGGCATCCGAACTGAATAGCTCTCATTGGTGGCTTGCACTTTTGTGTGTCTGGGCTCCACCCTTTTTTTCTGCCCCATTTCTATTACCCAATTCCATTATACAAATAGTGAATAATAAACTTTGTGTGATGCACTGTAGCATCACCTGCAAAGCTAGTGATTCAGGCTTCAGCTGTGTTGTGCCTGGGGCTACACATCAATCAGCCTGTCACCTCACCCTCCCCTATCTTGTCACAGAGTGGGATCAGCAAGCCGACTGCCTCCTCCCCACCGTGTGAGGAGTTGGGAGAGATTGACGTGAAAACGCAAGAGGCTGAATGTTGCAGCAAGTGCACTGTATCAACATGGTGCATCCAATGTGCAGTCTTCAGCTTTCACTTTCCTGCTTCAGTGCTTGAGCCAGGAAGGAGCTGTGTTCCCTTCCAAAGGGAGCACCTTGGCAGACCTGAAATGCGCCGGTACGGACAACTGAAAGTAGGTCAAAAAAAGATTTCTCAATTTTGGGTGCTTGCCTGTGGGTCAGAGTGTGTGTGCTGATGAGAGCATGAGTGTGTGTGAAGGTATAGACATGCGTTTTGAGCGTGAGTGATGGGGAAATGAGTGAAAATGAGTGAGTGGCAATTATAATAATTGTGAGAGAGAATGAGTGACAGTAAGTGAAACTGAGTGAAGTGAGACCCTGAGAGTGAATGCTGGCGTGTTGTGGGGCAGATTTACAAGCCCCTTGCGCCTCATTTGCGCCGCCGTTGCGTCACTTCTGTGACTCAGCGGCGGCGTAAACCTTGCGCCACATTGCGCCCTATTTACAACGTGAGCATCTAGGGAGATGCGTCACGTTGTAAAGCCCTGCGCCACATGAAACCTGCGTCAGGTTTCATGTGGGTGTTACGGCGCAGGGTGGACGTTTCCTCGCAGGTACGCCTCGTAAACGTGAAGCAGTGAAATCTACAAAATTTCACTGAGTCACTTTTACGGCCATGCTGCGTCAAAACCCTGCGCCTGCTTGAAGCAGGCGCAAGGAGTGACGCAGCAAGTTAGGCATAGGGCGCCCCCGAGCCTTGCTGGAGCGGCGTCGCGCTTGCAACACGACTCCAGCAATACGCCGCCTTTACGACGGGGGATGCGACACGCATCTGCCCATCCGTGCGCCACGGCGCGCCGCATTATAAATGCGGCGTATCTGTGGTGGCACACAGGTGGTTTTGCCTGTTGCAAGTGTTCTGGTGCATCCCTGCTGATTTGCAGAGATGCGCCAGACCTTGTAAATATGCCCCTGTATGTAGATGCACCCGTGATAAAATGCTGGCCCTCGCAAAATGATACCTATTGACCTATTAGGAGCATCAACTGCACAATTTGAAACAACAGAGTCAACTTCTGGGGAAAATTGGGCTTTGTAGTCTTTGTACACATATGAAGTGCTTGAATATTTAATGAGTGGTCTTCCAGATCCTATAGCTTTTGAGCAAATTTATGTGAAAAGTGTGCATTAGAATACAAAACATAATGTAATTTATTAAATTGTTTTTGAGGGACACTGCCTCTTCACCCCCATTTCAGCCCCCACCCAAACTCACTAAAATCTTTCCTTCTCGAATTTGGGGCACATTTTGTGCCCAGCCGCTTTACTTTTCAGTACTGCTAGCTCTTCTGTATTCCACACCCATCTAGGGTGAGACACAGATTTGCATCTTTTTGCACCTCAGGCAGCTGAGCTGAGAAGCGCTCAGCAGAAGGATGTAAGACAAATGTAGCCAAGAGCATGCTAGGATGTGCCTCTTGAAGCTCTACACACAAGAAGCTGTAGAGAGGATCCTCTGACAGGAATTTGACTCAAAGAGAAGTGCTGTGTTACAGAAGACGTTGAAAGAGGAATTCAAACACCTCCAGTGAAGTGGTCATTAACTAGCAGGCATCTGGCCCCAATGCCTTTAATGTGACAACAGCCTGATTACATTTTAATGACCAGTGCTCTCGAGATAATCACCGGAATGCCCCTCTTTAAGGACAGCAATATTTTTAACTAATTTGACTGAATGTAAAACAGAAAATACAATTGTGTGTCCATAAGAATCGTTGGAATCCATGTCCAGAACTAGATGTAGTGTACTTTTATATTTTTACCCCCATACCTAATGAAATAAGAAAGGCAGAATTTAAGACGAATTAGTGTGTTAGGGATTTTTCTCACTCAGGTTCATTGGTAGACCTGGCTGTCATTTTCTCATGTATACAATATTAACCAAGGATATATAATAAAATATTAACTATGCGTGAATGAAAACTGTTCATTACTTTATAGACCTACACTTCTATGCACTCATCATCCAGACCACATTGTTGCTGGTTGCATAGTTGCTGGAGTCCACTTTATCCTTGTCAGACATATAGGATACACCGTTGTTTTGCCAAGTACTGCTGTCTGTAATTAAATGTTGTATATTAACAAAAACCCTGAAAAATACTTTTAAAAATGTGTGAATGAAAGTGAGTGGTCCTTAAAATATATTCCTGGTGCTCATTTCCAGTATTGGGTCTCAGTAATGTAATAACTGTTGAGTAGATAATTGCACACAGGCATAGGATACATGATTTGCACAAAATCAAACATTCTAGTAAATTAGGAGAACTAAGAATGTAGAGGAAGACTGCTTGCTTCAAGGCTGTATCTTTTGCACTACAACGCTCTTGGGTGAGTAGTACTTGAGGCTAGGCGCTTTCTCTTTTGAGATAATATCTAATGCATGGTGGATTCCAGTACACATTTCTTATCTCTTAGACACTTTTCTGCTTCATTCTAGGTACTCTCTATCTCAGCAAAAACTAGAACAGATAAAGAAGTTCAACAAAGGTGTTAGAACTGGGGTTTCTGGTTGTCACAGTATGCATGTAAATAATCAAAATAGGGAGTGAAGAGGAAATGCTCAGAGAGCAAAAGAGGTGGAAACGCCCTCCTCTAGTTAATATATGAGAAACAAAAGGGATCCGCCCTTGAATACATATATAACAGTGTTCTCCCAGACTTAGTGTGTCTCCTACAGTGGTGGAAAGCACACAGCTTTGTTTAAATATTTAAACAAAGCTGTGTACTTTCCACCATTGGAGGGGACACACTAAGTCTGGGAGAACACGGTTATATATCTATTCAAGGGTGGATCCCTTTTGTTTCTCAAGAAGAAACCACCACTCTAGTCAGAGAAATCTAGGTACACACTAAAAGATAACCTGTGCTCTACCTCTGATAGTTTGGCACAGAGCAGTCCGGCGTATCTAAAGAGGCAATATGTCAAGTATTTGAGCAGCACACACACGCACACAGTAACACAATGAAAACACCACAAAAATACCCCACACATGGTTAGAAAAAGAGATTATATTTACCAAACACCAAGAATCCAATTAGTAGAACTGAAGGTATACATTTTTAAAGAATAAATCAAAATCTAGTGCTTAGAGTCAAATAGCGCTTAGGGATTACTTGAGATTGCACTGGACCAGGGGAAAACCAAAGTCCAGGCCGACCACGATGGAGGGCAGGTCGGCTACAGGACTCACGCAGGTACCGCTGAAAAAGTACCTGGAATGGAGCAAGCATGGACATCAAAAACTCTATGTGTCAGTTCCGATCTGCACAGGCGATGAAGACTTCGTCGACGAACCCCTTTACAGTGCTACAATGCAGGCACTGCTTCATGGTTGACCCACGCTGTCTTTCGTTGTCAAACCACGCTGTCCATTGAAGCAATAGCGTTGATCGGCTTCTGCACCAGCATCGAAAGTCAATGCCTCTCTACTGACCGGCGCAAAGCCGTCACTGCGTTGGTTTTGATGGCTCTGGAGTCGGATAGCAGAAGTCACCTCTCAAGTGCCCAGAACTGTATTGACGCCACTTGGTAGGGCAGGACTCTCAGATGGTACAGTAAGGTGCTGTTGCAGAGTTGAAGGAAGTCTTTGATGGCTCTGAGACTTCAGAACAGGGGGCAAGCCCTTGTAGTCACTCTGGGTTTAAGAGAGACGGCCTCAACATGGCAGAGACCAACAGGCAGCAGGGCAGCAGAGCAAAGCAGAAAAACAGATCTCCCAGAGCTGCAGTTAAGCAGAGTGACAATCCTTGTAGCACATCAGTCTTTACTCTTGGCAGAGTTCTTCACAGGTCCAGTAGTCTACTGTGTTAGTAGGGTCAGAGCCCCAGTATTTATACCCAGTTGTGCCTTTGAAGTGGGGTGACTTCAAAGCAGATGCTTGAAGTGCACAGGTTCCCCTTTCATCACAGCCATGGCTCCAGACTGTCAGTTGGGTTAATTATCCCTTTGTGTGGGAAACAGGGCACTGCCTATTCAGGTGTAAGTATCAGCTCCCTCTCTCTCTCTTCCTGCCCAGCAAGAGCTATGAGAATGCAGAAGAAAGCAGATGAGTTCTCTGTCACACACACCCTTCCTGTGCTTGTCGCTGTCTAGAGGGAATGCACACAGTGTAGCTTTCACCCGCCCCAGACATGTATTGAAGAAAGGCTGCAAGGACCACAGAGAAGTATGAGCAGAAAAATTGACACATTCTAAAAGTGGCATTTCTAAAATAGTGATGTTAAATCCAACTTAACCATTCAAGAAGGTTTATCATTTCCATTCCAAAGATATGAAACATGATGCAACTACTTCTTTCTAATCAGGAACTACAGCTTAAAAGTGTATTATGGTATTCCCAGTGCTAACCCATGAGAGTAGTAGGCTTCACGTTAGTGAAAAACATATTTATCTATTTCTTATGTTATGGTATTTGGATCTTGATATAGCTCATGACTCATTCCCGTTGGGACATCTCGGTGCACGAGCAGGGTGTGTTTGTAAAATATATTAACACGTGAATGTTTGGCAACTTCCGCTGCACAAACATTTTATATACGGTGTAGCTAAATACACTTTTATAGACGGGCACTTAAAGCTCATAGTTTTTTCATTCTTTGGAAAGTGCAGGAAATACACTGATAAAGGCCAGGCTCTGCTACATTTCCAATCACTGCAGAAAGGTTGTAGTTTGTGAGACCCTGCGTCTGCCAAAACTTGTACAGACCACACGTAGTGTACACTGTGCACTTCTACCTGGGCCACCACAGATCTAACAACCTGACCCCAGGAGCATCCGGAAATGTGACTTTAGGCAACGTCCCACAGTCAGTGTGCGTTAAACATGAAAACAATTTAGTAATCCTCTGTAAGTCATATTGTAATTGTGCTCATACACCCCATGTGCAGAAATTACCCCAGTGCCATCTTTATGTAGCCTGTGGTGAGCAGCATTTGGTTAGAGGCGTGGTCCTTCATCCGCAACTGCAGTCAGGGACCAAAGACAGGATATATGACCCAAGTGACCATCACTTCTGAAGCAGTCAAGTAATATTGACTAATGTGGTAAAATTCTGTGCGCTCTAAAGTGACCCACATTTCACACAATACTATGTGTCAGTCTCATTCACCAATGCTGTCGAATGAATGAATGAATGCCTTGAGAGTACAGGGTAACAGGGATCAGCACTGCATACATTCTACAGATATGATTGCGGACCTGTTGTGCACCTGAGCTACGGCGGCCAACACTGCAGAGATAGTAGGCCTGTGAGTTTTAGTGACCATCATTTGTTCCACAGTGAAATAATCATACGCATTTATGCCTAAGGACCGGCGCTTCAGAAATATTAAGTTTGTTATTCCACTGAATAATACTGCAGGTTCTAGCGCTGCAAGTATTGTGTGAGCCCCGGAAACCGTCACTGTATATTTATCTCAACCCAACAACATATATTGCTTGTTTGTATAACTCTCAATGACCAACACTGCAAACTTGCATTATTGCCCCACAGACAACATAAATCACGGCACGTATGTATGTACAGTGACTAGAGCAGCTTGGCATGTTAAATCCGGCATGACCAAAAACTCAATACGTATCTGAGCAACCAACTTTGCAGAAATAAAATCCCTGTGTTGCTGTGCCTAACACTTCAGAAATCACGGTGCCGCATTGCAAGTTGTGTATGAGTCATATGTTGTAGCACTGCACTCGTATGTGCAGGAGCCTCTGGGTGCGGCACTGGGTCACCCTGTGTAAAATACGATGCACGCTAACTGTATGCCCCCAAGACATTTTTAACGTATCTGTGCCACATTTTTGTACCGTGTCGTGCTTTGCTCATTGTACCACTGTTACTGTGCACACATTGTTCTGAGGGTCTTACAGTTGCTGTCCTCAGCCTTAGAGTGCACCCTCTTGCCACGCTGTCTCTACAACATATCTTAAACACATTTGTAAAGACAATAGCTCTGGCTAAACATTTATAAGGTCCAAAAAGCGAGACATATTGGCTATGCCAAGGCTTGTTGATGTAGTCAACAAAAGGCTTCCACCTACAGACAACTAAAAGTTCTCTAGTAGACAAGACCTAAACAATGCAATTTTACAGAGTTCACTACTGAGACAGATAGTGGTTTCAGTGGCTCTGTCTCCAGTTCAGATGCACAAGACTGGATTGAAGACACATGGGGGCATATTATCAAGCCAGGCGATAAAATTAACGCAGCTTTAGCGGCAGAAAACTGCCGCTAAAACTGCGATAATGGGCTTGATAATATGCTCTATGGAATTCCAATTGAAGCCCATGTTAGATGTGCAGGACATCTAACATTGGTTACTTATCCAACCGAATAAAGCTTTTGAAATGAAATGTGTGCATCCTAGCTTTCTGTCCACTTTGCAGCGTGATTTTATTTCCCTCAACATTTGACGGTCTACAATGCTGTTTTGATATTTCTAATTTACAAGTAAATAAGATATTTTTTCAAACTCCTTTACATGGGAACATATTACTTCAAACCTTTTCGTCTGCCTTCTGCAATGGTGGGCAGCAGCATTGTAGATGTCAGTCTACTCCATAATTTAAATTGGCGCGAGATTATTCTTACAGAATTCAAAGGAATCGTTAGTTGTTAGAAGTAGTAACCTAAAAGAAACCTTGAAATAACATTCTCTGATTTCAAAATGCATAGTTCTAGTCCAGGTGGACCACAAATCCGCGAGGTTTTATCGCCCAAGCTATGAATGTGCAGATCAGATCCGTTATATGCAAATCGTCTTCATGCATTATTTTTGAGGGTATTTCGAAACACTAACTGGTTGGCAGACTGCGAGAAATTAAGTTTTATATCGCTAAACCAAAAGTGCTTTTACAATCGAAAGGTTTCTAAATAATACCGCACATCCCCTTCCAGGTTTAAAAGATCATGCCCACGTTTTTCAGAGTGTAATGCCATGCCCACCTCAATAAAAGAAACCGGCAGTTTAGTAATTGGCCACGTTTCACACTTCATGCAGCCTCCGTGCCCTTTTTGACACATTAGTCTGCTATGCATATATTTTATTAGTATTTATTCTACCATTAACGCTGTTAAGGTTAACAAATCATTAATTCAAGTAAAAGCCCGTACAGAGCCAAGCTTCGCACGCAGCACCACCATGCATTTAACCCGAGCCCACGGCACCCAACAGGAAGACTACTGTTAATTAAAAATGATTTGTTTTTAGGCAATCGGGCAGCACGCAGACACCGTGAAATGTGGTCTTTTTTATTTTGCAATTAGTTAACAGACACGCCGCGCACACACTCACAAACACTCTTCAATACTGAAGTGGGAAAAATAAAGCGTCCTCACATTTCCTCAGCTGCGCTACTTGGCAATTCCTCGAGGTGCGAGCGCGCGCCTCTCGCGCGCTTACTTCACACGTGGGCCTCCCTGCAGCACATTTAACGTTTGGAAGAACATCACACCCAATCCATCCCGCGTGCCCAAGCCCTGCATAAATATGACGGATAGAAGTATTTCAGTGCGTTGGATGGTGTTGGGCGCAGCTGTTTGAGCGCTAATTAGAATCAGATGCGAGCGTTTAACATTATGAATGAAGCTCTGTTTATTTTACTCTGCAGACAAATAACGGGAAGTTAGTGGACATGAAACCGCGGGAAACGCCATAGCAAGCTGCTCAGTGAGGAATGGGGATGGGTTTGAGGAGAAAGAAAGCAAAAGCTTACACCGTGCTGCATTGTTCTCCAGACAGTCCTCTGCGAAGCAAGGGGGTGCAAGGAACAGAAAGAAAATAGATTACTACACACATAAGCATCAGAGAAAAGCAAGAGCTGGGCAGAGGCATGTAAAATTAGAGCATATAAGAGGCAAAAGAGAAATAGTACAATATGGGTCAGACTTGCTTCACAGATTGGCATTAAATTCAAATGTTCTTGCACTGCTGAGGTCATTAGTTCCCTCTTTTTCACTAACCACCTCGTGTGTAAACCCAGTATCCTCACATCATCACTGTGGTGGTGTTATGAGGCTGTTTGGGTTGAATAGATTCCACTGAAGCAATAACTTCGAGACCTCTGGTAATGGTAGAATTGTGAGATAGTTCCACTGCCGCACATTTTTAGGGTATGGTAGCAGCATTTCGCGACTAAATATTCTCTTACCAAAATATTGTGTCCTACACTGCATTTACAAAAATATAGCCACATTAGAGTTAAAAATAGAAAAGTTAGAGCCAATGGAATACTAGTTTTGTAAACGACATTTAGGACACAATATTTATGTCGTTCAATATTTTTATCAACACTAGTCTGGTAATCAACCCATTTCTGCTATTGCGGATCAAGAGTATTCCTAGATCTTGCAAATGACTCCAGTGGTTTCTGGCAGCAAAGGCTGATGGACGCCGAAGACAAAAATGTGGTAAACTAATCATGTGGTAAATGGGTGGTGGTGGGGCAACACTAGACATGGCTGTACCATATGCGATGCATTTTTATTCCCAAATGAAAGGGTCATGATGCATCTCCTTATTAATGCATGAATGACATCACCATATCAAGTTATTAACTTTCGATTTAGTGCCGGACTCTATATCATTCCCTAAGAATCAAAGGTGAGGGTCTTGCTTTCCGAAGCCATTATTTATATGTATAGTTTTCTACAGTATAGTCTGCAAGGCCGCAGTGTAACATTGATAACAATAAAACAGTTAGAACTGGTCCTGATGACGATGATGATGATATGCTTTCCCCATTTTTAAACAACTGGAGCAGGTTCCAGTTGGGCCATTCTTGTTCCTCAGCTAGATTCATGAATGCAAGATTGATTAAATCGTCCCTTAAAGCAAGTTTGATAAAGATTTGTGTAGGGAAATGTGCTTCTCAGGAGTTCACGTGGTGTCATGAGATGTTTTGATTTGATCAAACTGGTTTTATTGGCATATTTTGACTTTGGGCATTTGGAAGCTGCAATACAACACTCAGCACATGTACACTGCTTTTTAAACATGCCGATAAGTTGGCTAACTCTAATAGGCATATCAGACTGTAAAAGAAGGCCATGGTAATAATGGGACACAAAAAATAGCATTGGCATGAGAGGCAGATGGAACAAGTGGGATGGCTGGAGATAAAAGGCCCAATTTCTGGTCAACAAGGGTATTCCAATTTGGGTCCTGAAAGAACAGCAATCCAGAGTACCAATTATATTGCACTGATGTATATCAGCACCCTATATGTATTGTTCCAGTTGAGTGCCAATTGTAAGTCCAATAACTCAGTTTAAATACTTTTTGTTTTTGTTTTGTTCTGATATATTTTAGAAACTTTATCCTTAGGTATCAAGGTAGGACTCAAGGTGACATCTATATTTTTCTTACTCACTGGCTTAGCATGAATTATAGAGATAGGGATCCCTATTGGCCCTGAAGAATGCCCCTGATCATTGTTGGCAAATGAAAGGGCAGAAACATGTTGGCATATTACGGATGGTGGGACAATAGTACACATACACCATCCCCTCATTCTTTTAAAAGTTTATCCTGGGTTTACCTTTAGACATTTTTAGCATATCTGGATCCCTTCTTAGACAGTTAGTTTTATCCAGGAACTCTCTCTTATTTGAGGTTGAGTACGCCCTGCTTGTATTATCTTACCAGGAATGAGGTCGCCTATGAAGAAGCATTCCACAAATAGTGGGTGAGGCCTCTTCTTCCAATATAATTGGTATTCTGCATAGCTGTTCCTCCAGTTCCCTAGTTGGAATACTCTTGATATAGACCAAAAATAGGTCCCTATATCTCCACCATCACACTTATTGTGCTTTCTTTATTATTGATGTTGAAGGGCGTGCATTGGTGTACCTCCACCTCTCCTGTTGTGTTTTGAGATGAAAGGCAGATGGCACATTTAGCAAGCTGAGTGGACTTACACCACCCACATGAATGACTAAAACATGGCACCCGGAACCCCCATACAGCTCTGAATTGCTCTGAGCTGATGGTGCAGCAAGCACATGCAACATTAACCATCTCAATGTGCTTAAAAAAAAACTTTTAACATTGACCACTTCACCTATAAGTAGTGCCTCTTGTGCCTACAAAATAACTGGTTCATAGAACTTGATGGCTGGAGGTGCAATTTGTAAAGATGGCCAATACTGAAGAAGTAGCAGAGTTTTTATAAACAGTTTTCTTGAGAGAGGGTGCCCCAACTGTACGGGTCACTGATAATAAGGAGCAGTTTATATCAAGGAAATTCCAGAGATTCTTGTCTCATCTGGGCATAAAACATGTCATGACCTCTTTATATCACCCCACAGCAATGGGTTTGTCGAGCGATGTAACAGAATTATAAAGGTTAACATTCAGTTGTCTGTGGCGAATGGGTGGGATTGGAAACAGGAGCTCAAGGATTGGCTGCAAACTTTATGAAGCGCTCCCAATGCCACCACCAATATGTCATCATTTGCTTTATTGAAAGGTAGGGTGGCTACTACCAAGTTGGTTAGACCGTGGATGGATGACTTAACAATGTCAGTTGAGAAACTTGAGCAAGTCAAGCTAAGTTGTGAGAAAGAATGAAGGTAGTATGTGAGTGTGGTAAAAACTAAGGGAAGATCTCAAGCAATTTTCCAATTGGTGCAACTGGGTGAGGGTGAAACTGCCTAGTATATTTTCTCAGGGAAAATGTAAGTATTCAGTGCCAATGCAAATCACAGCTGTCAAAGACAGAGTGGTTCAACGTGACGATGGCAAATGGTGGAACAAATAAAGATTGTCCAAACAAAATCATTTGTGATGTTTTCCGATGGTTCCTGACAGGTTTCCATCATCTGATTGGTAGGAGAGGTGCTTATTCTGTGCCCGTTTTTCTCTGCTGTTGCCCCCTTTGATTCTGTGCCCCGTTTTACTCTGCTGTTGCCCCCTTTGATTCTGTGCCCCGTTGCTGCCTTCCATGCCCTCCTGATCCCTGCCCCTGCCCGTCTCCTTCCCGAGATCGCCCCGCTCCGCTTCCCTGCCCCCGCCGCTGCTTTCCCTGCGGCCCGCTCTCTCTGCGCCCATTCGCTGCCCCTGCTAACACACCTCCCGCCTCCCAGCTGCTCCTCTCTCCCCTCCTCCCCATATATGGCAGCTGCTGTGCGGCTGCACCGCTGGCGCGCCGAAGGCGCGCCTAAGGAAAGCACGCCAGAACCCCTGCCCCCCACAGCAGCTATGAAGACCACCGCCGCTATGACGCCAACACCCTCGTCGCTCTCAACCCAAGAAGGACCCACACCTGCTACAAGGCCGCCCCAAAGCGCACCCACGGTCCCTTCACCTGCCTGAACTGCAGCTTCCCCTGCCTCGAAAGCGCCGAGACACCTGCCACGACAGAACCCAACCAGCTTAGATGAATCCTGATCAACACCCGCTCCGCACACAAACACGCCGTCAAACTCTGGGACCTACTTGACACCGCATCACCGGACGTCGTCTTCCTGACCGAGACCTGGATGAACGAAGCCTCCTCGCCAGACATCGCCATAGCCATCCCCGACGGGTACAAGATCACCCACAGAGACCGCTCCAACAGGGTCGGAGGAGGAATCGCCATCGTCCACAAAAACACCATCAGGGTCTCAACAAACACCAACGACACCCTCTGCACCGCCGAACACATGCACTTCCAGATCCACACAGACCCCAAGACCACCCTAAGAGGCACCCTCGTCTACAGACCGCCAGGACCCCGGCCTCAATTCTGCGACTCCATCGCCGACCTCATCAGTACGCACGCGCTGACCTCCACCGACTATATCTACTCGGAGACCCGAACTATCATCTGGAGAACAACAACGACAACAACACCTCCACCCTGACCGACAACCTCGCCAACCTCGGACTGAAACAGCTCATCACGACGCCAACCCACATCGCCGGTCACACGCTTGATGCCATCTTCTCCTCAAGCCCCCACGTCACCTTCAGACACGCCTCCGAACTCACCTGGACAGACCACCACTGCATACACTTCTCCTTCCGAAAACCCCTCACACACCACCGCACCCTACAGACCCCCTGCCGCTGCTGGGGCAAAGTCACTGAAGAAAAACGACAGACAAGCCTCGCACTCAACCCTCCGACCAACCCCACCAACCCCGATGATGGTGCACTCACCCTAAAACGCTGGATGGACGACTGCGCCAACACCGTAGCCCCACTGAAAAAACCCACCAACAGAGACACCAGCAAAAGAGTCAGTTGGTTCACCCCGGAACTCCTCGACTCAAAGAGCACCTGCCGGAAATTGGAGAACATATGGCACAACGACAAGACGCCGGACAGCCGCGCCGCACACAAAGACGCCATCCACAACCACCACCACCTCATCAGGACCGCAAAAAGGACCTCCTTCACAGACCGCCTTGACAACAACGCACACAACAGCAAAGAACTCTTCACCATCGTGAAGGAACTCTCCAACCCCAGCTTCAGCGCCAACGACATCCCGCCATCGGAAGCACTATGCGACTCCCTCGCCACCTTCTTTCACCGGAAAATCACCGACATCCATGACAGCTTCAAACCCCGGACAACCCCTGCAGACCTCGCCGCACAAGACCCACCGCACCCCACCGCCCACGACACCCTGACATCCTGGGCCAACGTGAGCATCGAGGACACAATCAAGACCATGGGCACAATCCACTCCGGATCCCCGTCCGACCCTCTCCCACACCACATCTTCAACAAAGCCAGCAATTCCATCGCACCCCACCTGCACAAAATCATCACCCTCTCCTTCGAGACCGCTTCCTTCCCTGAGAACTGAAAGCACGCAGAGATCAACGCCCTACTGAAGAAACCAAAGGCGGATCCGAGCGACCTCAAGAACTTCCGACCCATCTCCCTGCTAAGCAAAGGTCATCGAGAAGATAGTTAACACCCAGCTCACCCGTCACCTCGAAGACAACAACATCCTGGACCCCTCCCAATCAGGATTCCGCAGCAACCACAGCATCGAGACCGCCCTCATCGCCGCCACAGACGACATCAGGTTCCTTCTTGACAGCGGCGAGACAGCGGCCCTCATACTCCTGGATCTCTCCTCCACTTTCGACACCGTCTGCCACCGCACACTACGCACACGACTCCAAGACGCAGGGATCCGGGAGAAGGCCCTGGACTGGACCACCTCCTTCCTACCAGGCAGAACTCAGAGAGTCCGCCTCCCCCCGTTCTGGTCCAAGGCCTCCGAGATCATCTGCGGCGTCCCACAAGGAACTTCCCTCAGCCCGACGCTGTTCAACGTCTACATGGCACCACTAGCACGCATCGCCCGACAGCACGACCTCAACATAATCTCCTACGCCAACGACACTCAGCTGATCCTCTTCCTCACCAAGGACCCTCTCACCACCAAATCCAACCTCCACCAGGGAATGACGGCAGTCGCCGACTGGATGAAGGAAAGCCGACTTAAGCTGAACTCAGACAAGACGGAGATCCTCATCCTTGGGTCCAACCCCTCAGCATGGGACGACTCATGGTGGCCCGCATCACTGGGGACCCCCCCGGCCCCCACTGACCTGGGAGTCATCCTCGACTCGAAACTCACCATGACCAAACAAGTCAACGCAGTCTCCTCCACCTGCTTCAACACCCTCTGCATGCTCTGCAACATCTACAGATGGATCCCGACAAACACAAGGAAAACAGTCACCCAGGCCCTAGTCAACAGCAGACTCGGCTACGGAAATGCCCTCTACGCCGGAGCCTCGTCCAAGCTCATCAACAGAGTGCAAAGAATCCAGAACGCCTCTGCACGCCTGATCCTTGACGTCCCGTGCCGCGACCACATCACCCCCCACCTGAGGAACCTACACTGGCTCCCCGTCGACAGGAGAATCTCCTTCAAGCTCCTGATCCACACACACAAGGCACTCCACAAGACCGGACCAGCCTATCTCAACAGTCGACTCTCCTTCTACGTACCCAACAGGAAACTCCGCTCTGCTGACCACGCCCTGGTCACGGTCCCGTGCATCCGTAGAACCACTTTCGGAGGCAGGCCCTTCTCCCACCGCGCCGCCAAGACCTGGAACACCCTCCCCCTCTACTTACGACAAACCGAGGACCTGCTGACCTTCAGGAGACAACTCAAGACCTGGCTCTTCGACCAGTAGCAGCAGCCCTCCCCCCCCCCCAGTGCCTTGAAACCCTTACGGGTAAGTAGTGCGCTTTACAAATTAAATGATTGATTGATTGATTGATTGATGGAAGTGTTGCAACTGGAGCATCTTTTTATGTGCAATGAGTGGAAAACCATGTTTTAAAGCTGTATGGAAAAAGTTTATTATTTGTTTGTGTTTGCTGTGTATGAATCTGGTATTTATGCAGTTCATATGTGGACCCCTGTAAGGTGCAACCTAGATGCACTTCTCTATTTTCTAGGAAGATGAGGCAACTGTTGTTCATTACTGATCAATTGTCTCCTTCTTCAAATTAACATACACTGCTAATTTAAAATTAATTTCAAACTTTAAAAAGAATGACACGTAGTAAATCACTTTAAAGTATCATACTTTCTTTCAAATATTCATCTGTGGGTTTGCTAATGGAATTGGACACTTTATATGACAAGCTTCAGCAAAGCCTGTAAGTCTAGCTGCTTTTAAAATCTGACAAAAACACTCAAAAGCCCTGCTGAGTGAAAAAGAAAATATATAGATTGCTTCTGTATATAATACATCTATGAGAAAAATCATTTAATGCGTCATGTTTCAGTGTACTTTTGAGAAGTTAAATCGTCCCTGATGCAGTGCACTCCAAGCACACCACAGTAGGCAGAATGATATACCCAACAACCAATAACATGAGGTCAAAGAGAAATACTCTCCTGGGCATAGCCCAGCCCTACTCTACATATGTTTTTGTACAAATAATTGTATTGCTTTCTGGTAAGGTATACAACGGTGATCAGACCCTCTTTAAACTTTACTCATACATATTCATACGGCCTGACCATACAGTATTTTCAATTTGCATATCCTCCATGTTAAATGCATATCCTCCTAATTACAAATGCTCCTTATTAATTGAATTACTTCTCTATCCTTCTCCTCCACTCTCCAAATTAAGATGTTTGTTCTTCCCACTTCATAAAGGAGGGTTCACAATATCCATTTTCTCTCATCTGAGGCATGATATTATTTGAAAGAACAGGAACACATGTTCTTCAAAAACTTTTAAGACATATGTCTGCCTTTCAACAGTATTATTAGTCATTTGAATGATGTGAGGTATAATCACATATTACTGGTCTTTTCTGTCCACTGAACGTCTACCACAAACTAAGGTGTTCACAATGAATCATCTCCTTTGTTAAAGAATCACTTCCTATGTTTGCAAAAGTGACCTAAATTCGAGGAGAAGCGTATGTGTGCATATCAGCATTTATATGAGCGAATTATGCAATTTTGCAAGTCTTTGAAGTTATAGCAATGTTATTTTACAAAGTCTAAACATTTATTTTAACATGGCATATTCATACTGTAAATAAGACATAGCCACTGTGCAGCCACATTTGTTACTATAAACACAATAAAACCAATCGCCCAGGTGTATTAGGTAGGCTCACAAGTATGAATATTGTCTTAACAAGCTTGTTCTTTAGACGCATCCTTAAGCTATGCTTCATAAAAATATCATTTATCGTGATACACTAATATGTTAATATTTTTCTGCATTGGTACATTGATAAATACGTCCATTTTGATCCCAACACATTAGAAGCAATCTAATCTGAAGAGTGATTTACACTGTAGGATAATGCTGAAAACATCTCAACCCATCTATAATTGCACTAATGAAATTACCATTAGTAAAATGGTAGGATGGGATGGAATCAGCATTAGTTTACATATTTGGTCTATCTCATTGGTATAAAAAATTGTTTTCTAGGAGTAAAAGTAGTCAAGCATTGCTAAATGTATTATCACTTCCACATATATAATGGGAAAAAAATTAAAAATCTTGCAAATTTACAATGATTACACATTCCTATGTTATAGTGACCTGCATCTCATACCGATCTGCCACTCTCCCTTTAATCCAAGGGACAAAGACAGAATCAGGTGCAATCAGTTTCATGGAAAGCAAAATAATTAACTGACAATGGTAAAATATGTGTGCTTCATACAAAATGTATAGATTTGGTGAATATCGACACCTTCTCAAACACATAGAGGTGATTCAGTTTCCTTCACAAAAGAATTTACTGTTGTTGAGGAAGTTCATATTATGAGAACATTCTACACATATACTCATCAACAGTACTCCTGCATTTGAAAGGATCCACCGTGTTATTTCCATTTTCACTGTCAAAGTCTGAAACCCAAGATAGATCAGACCACAGCATACTTTATCGGTTTTCTTGTCACATCCAGGGATTTGGGAGGTGAAATTGTCTAAAAGAATTACCTACAATGCTGTCATGCTTCTAAATTAAACCAGAATAGCACCCCAACTTAAAGAATACAGAAGAGGACATTACAAAGAATTAGTGAAATCTCTAAATTCATACACTAACCCTGTAAATTTGGACAGGAATGCCAAAGAAATCATTTACGAGTTAGTACTCCATCAGTTATGCAAGCCATCATGTTTATTGTGTCTTCTTCACATCCAGTAGAAGGCGCATTTAAAAACAAATATTTTTTATAATAGCGAATTCACTCTTTTAATTAGGAACTGGGCTTCCAAGCCCACTGAATAATCCAGTTGGGTTATCAGAATGCCCAACAAACAAGCAAATGTTCTACAATCAAATTACCTATGTCGCTTATTAGGGTGACCAACTTACTACGGGACATTACGGACACAATCATTGACTTTCCATTGTGTTAGTGTTATTAGTACACTCAAAGTAAAAAAAAAAGAATATAACATCTAGAATGCATTAGGCTCTATTACAGAATTCCAGGACTAGAAACAGTGTCAGTATTGACAATTTCCCACTACTCACCAGCCGGTCTAAGCTTGTGCCTGCTGCTGTCGTTGGTCTTTCTTCTGGAGTGTATGGCCGAAACCTGGTGCTGAAATTTTCAGAAATTGAACGAGATGACCGTATTGCAGGAACTGGCTTTGGCTGCCCACACCCCTGAAAAACCTGGAAGAAAAAGTTTTGATGTGAACAAAAATGAAAAAACAATGGCTTAATAACTAAAGCACTATTTCAATTTTAGAAAAAGACCAGATTTTGGTGCAATCGGAAGGCACTGAAAAACATGACAACTACACAGTATTGGTATCCCGGAATACCTACACGATGTATGGGAGGAGAGATTTACATTTTAAGCGTTATCGGGCAACAGTTCATAAAGTGAAACCATGAAATACACTGCATTAAAACTCTAACTTACAAATTGCTAGATTGATTTGGCAATAGATAGATACTAAAGTACAGCATATTTTGAAGATGGAAAATGCACTAATGGGAAAAAAGTTACCACATGGGTTTGGCATTACCCCATACTTTTTGGGGTCTGGAATGTGGAATTGTGGTTTGAACGTAACTCACAGCGTAAGCTTTTCTCACAACTCGCCTTTTTTTCACGTAATACCTAAAGACTTTGTGCAGGCTCAAAAAAAATGTATCGCAAATTAAGCTGAACTTGGAATGTAAATCAGTAACAAATACAATTTGTATTCTATTCATTTTAGCACAGAAGTCACAATAAGCCAGTAAGGTGGGTTGCCAAGTGCCTCAAAAAGAATAGAAAGAGGCATATTCGATAGGCCCAATAAACTAGAGGATAATTTTCTGCTTTCTCTGTACTGTGTTTATCCACACCAGTGGGCATAGGCTCAGAAGCCTGGCCTGTGAGTTCTGTTACTGATAACATAACTCTAGCGCCAGGTCTCCCATTTACACAATATTATTTGAATGTTAGACGGCTATTTAAGTGCTCGTCACAATCCAATAGTAACTCCAAGATGTTCTATAAGCTCCCGCAATAGACAAGCAGTGCCAAGTGGCTGGCACATATTCTTTAAGGTAGAAATTCTCCGGTTTTTGCAAGAAGCATAATTAGCTGGGTGCTTTGCGCAATGTGGAAGCGCAAAGTGGCCATGGCTTGTTTCCCTGAGGATATTAACTTCATTGTACCATCTTTGAGACCTCAGTGGTCCCCTACTCCTCAAGTGATAATACAAATAACCAGTTCCTCCCATGAGGGGGCAAGCTAATTATGTCTACAGTTTCCCACAATCTATAATATTTGTTTTATGTAATTGCTTGCAGGTAAGCAAGTACTGTCCTTTAGAGTGGGCTAATTGCCATTTTTTATAAATAGTAGGAAAATAGAATGTCAATGCAGATGCATCAAAGTGTTGTCAAGTATTTGGGAAATTGGATGAAACTTTTCAACATATGTTATTCCATTGAAATGTTAACTCAAGACATTGTAAGGGTCTTGTCGCAAAAGAGAATTTGCTCAAAGGTTAATTTACAATTTCATAATGACAGCTTTTATTAGGTCTTACTTTGAAATAAATGTTGTCCAGAGATAATTGTGTTGATATTTATGTATATATTATCCACATTTGAGTATTCATGGTTGTTATATGTAAATGTAATGTAATGTAATTAGATAAAAAAAAGTATATGTCTAGATTTATCCTCATTTTAAAGCTTGAATAATAATATAATGCCTGAACAATGCAGTATGTTGGTATATGTTAGCCTAACAAAGGTGTCACACCAGCAAGATCACAGGACTCCACACTGACTAACCTAACACCCGCCTCTAGGTGACATTAATCCAAAGCCTTTTAATTATGTACCAATGAATGTTTGCTCAAGAGAAGCTACATACATGTTAAATATCGGATCAATTTACATGACCATAACAGCACCAAGACTTTGCTAAGGGATGCTGAATAACACGGGGCAGGAAGAATAAGACATGCCAAGATTGGGGTGCCCAATTGACCAGACCCCCCTGCAACAATATCCAAGACAATAAGTCCCATTCACTGACATCATGCTATAAGAAGCACCAGGGCACAGATCACTGAAAAAAGCCAGGGGCATAATAAAAAGGACCTGCCAACACTCAGTGCTCAACTGACTGGAATCTGCTGCAACAATCTAAGACACATAGCATTGCCCACTAATACTGAACTACAAAAAGAACCAGGGCTACCACTGTGCTGCCCATCAAAGCACCGAAGAGGCTAGGCTAAGTCAACGCTCTCCGATGCTTTGTAAGAAAAGTGGAGAAGACTGTGTGACTGGTTGTTTTCACTTGTCATCTTTCTTGTTGAGGCACAAGAGGATACTATTTGCTCTGGGCCAACACCGTACTAAAATGACTGTTGTGCTTGAGGAGGTTAAATCTTAGACATTGTGCATCTCTCTGAGGTTCTGTCTATGTCTAATGTACAGGGGAACACCAATATGTATGCTAGTTTCAATGTTAGGTCTGACAATCCCAAGTGAACCATTCCTAAAGGAGAAATGAACTCACAAATAATATCTCCAAACAGTTGAAACCCAGCTTTAAAACGGACTCATCAAATGCCAACTACATTTCGAGCCATAGTGAATACCACCTTACCCGAAAAACGAAGACACACCTTGCCTAAGTAGTGCCCCATACATGCCTTGTATTAATCGCCTTGAAGTTTTAATCCCTATGAAGGCACATGTTTCTCAATTCCAAATGATTTGGAGATAGCTCCTTCTCATAGGTCTACAATGGATCAGGTGTGCAATTGCTTTAAGAAAAGTCTAGAACTTTTTGAAAAAAAATGATGAAAAAAGTTAATGCCTTTGATAGCAAATACTAACTCTGAAAATAAAGTCAATGCTAATGAGAGTTTGATTAAAATGACTAACATAAATCAGGGAAACAAACAAGATTACTGTAAAAACTTCGGAGCACACTAATAGTTCAATGTGGTGGGTTCTGCTTCCAGACACTGCAGAAGAAATTTTAGGGACCCAAAGAGAACGTCTCACATCCATCAGGTCATCGAGAAATGATATTGTTACAAACCTCCTCCAAATAAGTATTTGACTAGGCAGCTTTACAACTGCAATGGTAAGAATACTACATCATACAATTCATGACTGTTTTGCTTCAGTAATCAACATTACATACATTTAGAAGCTGTCCTGGCAGTACCAAATACCTCAGCAACCTATGACATTTAAAGAAAAAAAGTAATCAACCTTTTGTGTTCATGCAGAAACAATGTCAAAGGTGGGTATGGAACAAAAACCTTAACGCAGTAGCCCTGTTTAAAATGACAGCCAAAAAACCTGACAGAAGTCACGCTATGATCCCACAATTCCTAAATGAAACAACTATTGAGAAAAGTTAAAAAACATTATGACACTTAAATTGTAAGCTATCACCATCCTAAAAATTCAGTGAAACCTCATGTTAAAACAAAAAGGCCAAAGCCTCGGAGATTATATTATAAATGTACCTCACCATCAATGCTCTTTAATTTCAATGGTAAAACCTTGTTTAAATTGGCCCCCACTACATCCTTTCCTCACTCTCTGAAACCGGTAATCCCATCTCTAAATTCTTACATGATAAAATGTCAAACACCAGCACGCTAAGCAAATCTACCTAAGAAAGGTAGGTTAACGAATAGGCCACGTTACAATGCATGTGATACATCGCATGCCATTACAACGCGGTCATTACAACGACCGCGTTGTTACATCGCATACCATTACAACGCAAGTCATTACAAAGACATGCTGTAAGGGGCGCGCTGGATTTAGGAATAGTATAATTTACTATTCCAACTCCAGTCTGTGCAACAGTAGGGAAGGTGTTGGATTTTGAATCCAACACCTTCTGCCCCTTACAGCAAGTCATTGTAACTGCTTGCATTGTAATGGTGTAATAATGATGTAACAATGCGGTTGTTGTAATGATTGCGTTGTAATGGCATGCGCTGTATCGCATGCGTTGTAAACGATGTTTCCCAGGTTAACAACTAGACTCTATTTAAAGGCACAGACCATATACACTAAAAAATATTCTTTTAACCATTAAGACTTCTTCCCTTACAGATGATCCCATTAGCGCTAAGCGTTTGAGAGAATTTTCTCTGCCTTCCAGCCATGTTATTGAAGATAATAAACATCACACCCTTTACGCATTCATAAGGAAAGAGAGAACACATTTCTATTAAAAACCTAACCTGGATTAATAAAATATTTGTAATTTAAGGCATTTGTTTTTTAAACTATTGGATGTTTATGGGAAAATCCCTTAAAAGGTTGTATCAATCTATGTTCAACAGTGCAACGAAGAGAATTCTTTTCAAAACACTAGTTTGGTCCATAAGGCAATTCATCATACAGGTGCAGGCAACCGTAGGGTCAGAATATGCTTTTACGTCCCCACAAGAAACCTGCGGTCAGCTAATAGCCTTCTGGTGAAGATCTCTAAGATTGTCCACATCAGAACTGGAGGACGGGCCTTCTGTTATCTTGGGCCAACTGCCTAGAACAAGCTCTCTTTTTCCCTCTTGAGCTACAGTCATTGGATGCCAGTTCACTGTTCAAGAAAAAGCTGAAAACCTGGCTTTTTAAACTAGAGTTTACAATCTGACTGTACTCTGTAGGTGGCCAATGAGCACATCACCAGGACACTCCTTGGAGTAGCTGTGCACAATTTGAATTTCAATAATTCATTCAGTCATCGCTAAACCAGTCTCCAATGCAACTGTCTGCCA
Organism: Triturus cristatus; assembly: GCF_964204655.1. Taxonomy (NCBI): domain Eukaryota; kingdom Metazoa; phylum Chordata; class Amphibia; order Caudata; family Salamandridae; genus Triturus; species Triturus cristatus. The sequence continues at coordinate 724,996,486 of NC_140591.1, forward strand.
GGGTGCAGAAAAAAATATAGTACAGAACAGTAGCCCCCAATGTGCTGGATGACGCTTTGCATATACCTGATGATAGCGATATCTCTCTCCTCAGCATGCTCAACGTTGCAGCAGATGTTAAAAAAGTTGAGTAAATGTGCCTTCCTGGTACACTGTTGCATATACTTTCTGCATTTTTGGGACTAAGTAGACAGATCATAAACTGTCCCTCTTCTTGTTTTTACTGATAGATACCAATTCAGTGTCACTTTAAATTCTTTGTCTAAGAAAATCCCCTAGTCTTCGCTGCTATCACCTCTATTATATAATATATCTGGTGCTGATAGGACCATCACATGCCCAGGAAGGTGAACCTACCATTCATAAACATATGAATTCATATCTGCGCCTGAGTTTATCATGACTGCTGACATTTATTTCTAAAGCTAAATCATGGATAAAGAACTTTTTAGGTCTCAGCACTAGCCAGCGCATGCGCTGTCTTGAAAGAGGCATGCTGTATCTACTTAGAGGTCTACAGCCCACACATAGGCTTCCCATTTGCTGACTCCATCATCCCTCCTCTATTCTTTATCCCCATTTGTCCATGGCATGCATGCGCCATGCATCTACCTGTGTTTAGCTCTCCCAGGGACCAATTACTAATATGCACACACAGGGGCCATTTTAGGAACTGTTTCAAGACTACTTTTTTCTTTTGTGAAAAGCGTTTTTCACAAACACTTATGTTTACATTTGCTGTGAACATTTTTGTAAATCAGGTACTTATCTCATCACATTGATGTGCATTCTGGTGTTGCTTGCTCACCACACAAGCCCCTTTCAAGTCGCAGCTTGACCCATCCCCCAACCCTTCCTCATCGAAGATTGCTTTGTGCACAAGCTCTTGTGGCAAAGAATTCCCAGCTTTCATTTATTAGCACACATAATGGCAATGGAAAAGGGAATCGATCGGAATACATTACACCAAATGGTTTAATGAACTAAGGGGCAGATTTATAATGGACTTGCGCCACTTTTACGCCGCCGTTGCGTCACTTTTGTGACGCAGCAGCGGCGTAAACCCTGCGCCATGTTGCGCCCCATTTACAACGTGACGCATCTAGGGAGATGCGTCACGTTGTAAAGCTTGCGCCACATGTGGGCGTACCTGCACAGGGGGGGGCGTTCCGGCGCAGGAACGCCTCCGAAAAGTGGCTGAGTGAAATCTACAAGATTTCACTCAGTCACTTTTCCGGCCATGCTGCGTCAAAACCCTGCGCCTGCTTGAAGCAGGCGTAAGGATTGACGCAGCATTGTAACAATGGGCACCCCCGAGCCTTGCTGGAGGTGCGTCGCACTTGCGACGCAACTCCAGCAATGCGCCAACCTTCCGCCATCAGATGCGCAACGCATCTGTTTATCCTTGCGCCACGATGCGCTGCATTGTAATTGCGGCGCATCTATTGTGGCGCAAGGGTAAACTTTTGTGACGCATCTTCCCTGGCGCATCCATGCTGATTTGCAGCGATGCGCCAGGGAACATAAATCTATCTGCCCCTAAGTGTCCATATCTCAGTGGGGGACATGCTCTCCACATGCACCTTCATTTACTTCGCAGAAATGGCATCTGTAAAGGAAGTGCGCCACATACGGAAAGCTGTTCATCAAAATGACTAACAATCAGGAACGTGCGGACTGATCTCTTTTCTAAGCCTTTTGAATTATGCAAAACAGTAAACAAATAGAATGCAACTGGATTTCGGTAGGCGGGATGCAGGCAGGATTAGAACATGGTCACCAATGTGCAATTTGTGTGACATTTGCTATGCATGCTTTACAACCGACTCTTCCGGTGCTAGGGATGTTCCTGCAGCAAAAGTGAACCACTCCATGTCAAATGTAAAATTAGCTGGGTAATGCGCATGGAAGAATGACTACAAGGCAGGGTTGTGAAAACAACTAGAGTACTGACTTTATTCCAATAACACTGTTATGCAATGCCAGTGGTGACATAATGGCAATCACCAGCCCCAGTGCCGTACACAAATACATTAACATTGCCAATAACTATAGCTCTCAGATTGCTAAGACCTATTGGCTTCACCATTGCTTGTTTGATTGAAACTAGGTGACAGATGTACTAATATTGAGAATTGTGATCTCCAAATTGTGATTTTTTTTTTACAGAATGCATGAAAGCTTTCAATTTAAAATAGCGATTCCAAGTAGCAAATCGACCTACCTCATGAATATTGACAAGGTAGGTCACAGTTTGCAACCCGTTAGGAATGATAGTCATCACAGGGATCGTGGCCTGCTGAGGGCAGTACACCACAATGTCCGTGATTACTTTTTAAAAAAAGCAAAGATTTTTTTTTTTAAATGCACCCCATTTTCCTTAAAGGAAAATAGGTTGTGTTCAAAAAATGAAAAATGAAAAGTGTAACTTTCACATTTTAAGAGTAGAAAGTGGTCTGTGAGACCACTGCCTGCTCTTAAATTTTTTTTCTTCACATTTTCAAAGGGGAAGCGGTTTCTTCAGGATCCCTTCCGTTTGTGAATGAGTTTCCATCTCCTTTGAGGTGTTGGTAAAATGTTAATATTTTACAAACGCATTTCGGTTGTGAAACATTAACACATACCACTATGATGTAGTATTTGGAAGAGATGTACGCCCCTTCTAAATGCCAAATCGCAAACCCAAATTTTGATTCTGTAGAACAGCAGTTTGGTATTTGTACAATTGAAAAAGCATTTTTGAAAATGGCTCAATTCTGTAAATGACATGGTGACGCTGTCTGTCTAATTTACAGATGTACAGTTGTTTATTAATTCAATATACCTCAAAATGACTAATACCTGCAGTGGCAGCTGGCAGTAAACGAGGGTGGCGGGGCAGGTAGGGGTAGTAAAAAAAAAAAGCAGCAAAAAAACCACTTGCCTTTTTGCTGCTGCTGATTTCCTGTGTTCCTTCTCTTCCTGGCAAGTCTGGAACCAGGAAGCACCCAGTTCCCCTAAGCCAATCACAATGCTACAATGAAGCATTGTGCTTCGTTCCCCTAAGCCAATCAGAATGCTGCAATGTAGCGTTGTGATTGGGCTGAGTGCTGTAGTTTAGCGCTCAGATGGGACCTGGTTGCCTGGGCATGTTCCCCACCAGGCCGTGTAATGCAGCCTGGTAGGGCACAGGCTAAGTGTGCAGGACGCTTTGGCCTGGCCAAGACGGCCGGCCAAGCAGTCACTCGCACTTTGAGAGTGTGCATTCAACACTCCTCCCAGGCTCTGACCCCCCGCCCGCCCCGTCCTAACCCAGCCCCGTAGCAAAGAAAACAATAATAATTAAGTTATTATCGTTTTATTTTAATTTCTCTCTACCCTCAGAGCAGTGGGGGATGCTCCTCCGCCTTAGCGGAGGAGCCGCTCCAGACTACTTGCAACCCAGGGCATTCTTATAGCTTTGGAGGCGTGGAATAGTTCAATTAGTCACACTTGCAGGGGTGTTACTTGTTGTGAGGCATTTCCTTACAGATACTTTGGACACTACTTTCCATCTGATCTAAGGACTCTGACATACAATGTCACTACCCCATTCTAATTAAACTGCATGGATTGCCCTGAGAATCAGTGGATGATAATATTGAAAATGTTTCTTACAACTTTCAATTCATTAACTCTAAAAAGGATCCATACCTCCAGTAGAAACTAGCACTAGTTAGGAGCACATGTTATACAAGAAATACATTCCAGATGGTAATAACTGCTTTTCAGATTTTAAAATGCAAAATTGCAAACACTCTGTCTTGCCCTTAAATCCAATTTTGTCTCATGCCCAAGCTCTCGCAGTAAAATTGGCTTCCATAATCACAGTCACCTGCTTAGATTGTTTGCAATGACCTGTAATAGCAATACTTCCTATATCTTTTGTTATTCTGTGGTGTAGAATGTGCAGCACCCTTACACTTCTATGTTTCTCAGACATAATGCTCCCCGATTGTCCAGCTGACCCATGACCTTCTCTTGGCTTATACATTTTGAAATTATTTTGAAGTGCAAGAGTGTGAAAATACAAATATTTCCACCCTACATTTCCTCCAACGTATTAATCTGTAGAACCAATTTGTTTTTACATTTTAAAAAACATACTACAATGTAGGTTCTCTGATGCCCGTTTGTTTAGAATTCTTCCTGCTCCACAATGCAGTAAATATACTTCCTAGCCTGCTCAGTTCCTGGGTCAACCAATCACTGCTTCGTCTGTTGACGGGATCTTCCAGCAAGCCTTAAAGTTCCATAGATCACCTTTGGCATTATACCACTCGAGGCCATCTGGTCTGTAGTATTTGTGGATCATGCTTTAAGCAGAGGTTCTTGAGTGCAGTGGCAACAGTCACAGTCCCATCCATGACCAGTCAAGGTTTTGGGCAGTGGTGCTCAGTATGCTAGGCAGCCACTAACAATCTCTTGAATTCTGGGATGCATGTTGATTTATATTTCTAGTTAATCTGTTTTTCACTGCTGTCTTTAACAATTTTAACATTGTCTCCAGAGCCTGTTGAGGTTTATTTCACCCAGCTCTCATATTTCCTGGTCACTTTATATTTCAGAGAATCAGTTGAGTAGATTTTGACAGAAAGGAAGATCTACAAAGTCTCTTTTGCTCCATGCATGATCAATCTAGTTATGTTACCCATGTTTGTTTCTCGGAGAGCCTGAGGACTCACATACTAAGATGGAGATATTACATAGATCTACTGAATTGTTTTCGGGTAATCTCTAATGCTATTTGATATTCAATCAGGCAATGCATAGCTTTGTACATACATTTATCCCTTCCATTCTACACTCTTTCATACACGCGGCAGAACATTACATTATTTAAATCAGAACTTTTCGCCCAATGTGATCCGTTCTACACTGGTTTCCCCTTAACACTCAGACTTATTGAAATCTGGCCTGTATCACATACAAAGGGCTTCACCTACAATCCTACCTCAGTGAAAATCTTGGAGCATGTTTGTTAAATACTCATGCAGTGCAGCACAATGCAGCAAGTCATCTTGCTGTGCTGCATGACAGGGAAAGGGCAGTAATACGCTGTATTTAGCATTCTATGCCACATTCCTGTCTTTTTCCAGTGATGGCGCACAATGTGTTGGACTGGTATTGTGCAAGAAGGGACACCTTCCTGCACAAAAACAATCCTCAGAGGAATTTTCCTCTTTCTATGTTTGCTGCAGAATGCACTGCTTTGCGTTATTCTGTATTTATCAAGTCACTCAGGGCCATCCAAGGTGACTTTGCGTGGCTTGATAAAGCCTACTTAGAAGTTGTGTCGCTCTTGCACCCCATTGCGTGGTGCAAGTGTGACACAACTACCTGATAATTATGTCCCCTCATCTTTGCTGAAGGCACCTGTTAAAGCTTTCTTTTGTCTAGCAAGTCTGGGGAATAAGCACTTTCCGTCAACACAAAAAACATATCAAAGTCTTATCCACATTATCGCATGCTTTCAAAATCATGTAATTTTCTAAGCTTTTTTGCCTCACCTCTAAACATTGTGTCTTTCATAAAAAATGCAAGCTTTTGCTCTTCTATGCCCTTGAGCACTGAATATCTTTGGACAAATTAGCCAGCATCTTTGTTAGACTTGGTATCTTTTGGCGTGTTTCTCCTGAGTTTTTGCTTTCTGACCTCCCGGTTTTGACTCTGTTTTTGCTGGAGTAGCGTTTCTGCGCACTTTTTGCACTGCTGATCAGTGGTAAAGTGCAAGTGCTCCTGTGGTATATTGTGTTATGGATTGGTGTTTCCATGATTGGATACTTTATTTACTGGTTAGTCCCTAGTAAAGTGCACTGAGTGTGCCAGGGCCTGTGAATCAAATGCTACTCGCGGGACTGCAGCATTGATTGTGCCACCCACGTGAGTAGCCCTGAAAAGGTAACTCAGGCCCGCCATTGCGGAGCCTGCGCACAGCTTGTAACTGCCATGTCAACTTGGCCAGTGCACACACTTGCCAGTCCCTAACCCTCCCTTTCCTTGCATGTCAGCCACCCCTTAGGTAGGGCCAAGGTACCTCTGTGGGCAGGGTGCAGTGTATGTGAAAGGTAGGACATGCCCTGGTGTGTGTGGCATGTCCTGATAGTGAATTACTGTCAATTTCGTTTTTCACTATTGCAATGCTACCTGTTCCCCATAGGACAGAATGGGGAGTTTGTTACATCATCTTAAAAACATAACTGGCCCGGGTAATTAGGTAGGAAAATAAAGTTTAGTATGCCTGAACTCAGAATCTAAAGATGCATCTTTTAGTGAAGGTGATTTTTACATTCTGTGTTTGAAAGTACCCCTTTTAGAAAGTAGGTATTTTCTTGCTCAGTCATCCCGTGTGCCTCTGCTGGAATGTGGATTGCCTGTCCGGGTTTTAGATGACAGAAGGCTGGGGAGCAGGAGTGGCTCCAGATGGTCTAGGTGGGTCAGGAAAGGGCTGAATAGACCTGGGCTGCAATTGGGGAAGGGTGAGGAGATTTCCTTGCACCTCAAAGGACCTGGTCTGCCTCTGACAATGCTGTCTCCACCTCCCGCCAGGAAGTCATACCAGAGAAGGCAGAACTGCTTCTGGCTAGGCACAGACACTCTCTGCCTAAGAGATCAAAGGATTTTGGGATATAAATATTGGGGTCCAGACCCCTGAACTTTAGAACTCTTTTGGACCAAGAAGACTGCCAAGAAGAAGAGCTGGAGAAGCTGTGAGGAGCAACTACCACATTGCTGTGTGTTTTGCTGTGTTGGCCTGCAGTGGCTGCTTCTGTCTTGGGCAGTGAAAGGACTGGACTGATCTTTCTGCAATCTACTTTTGTGAGTTTCTCCAAGGGCTTGAGGTAGAGCTTGCCCCCTGCTCAAGAAGTCTCAGGAAAAGCAAAGACTTCAAGCTCTTCTGCCCTCAGCACTGGGGACTGTGTGTTTTGTGCAGCAACAGAAGAAAAAGTAACCCGACGCTGTCTACGACGCCGCTGCCGACTCCGTGTCCTGAAGGCACCGCAGAGGATACCGCCGCAACACTGCACCGTGACCCTGGTCTCACCGACGACGCCTGCTGATGCAGCCACCGAGCTGCTCCTCGCACCGGGACCTGTGGGCACCGCACTCTGTACCGCCTCGATTCACAACGACGCCTTGGTATGCCCGACGACGACGCTCCATGCCGAAATCTACGCCGCTGTTTGCACCATGGTTCGAGGGCACTGCTCATAAAGTTACACAACACACCGCCCTCATCCTGCACCGCAGCCTTGGCCTACCGATGTCGGCGCCATCGACTCTAGTTCGTCAGCCAACAACAGCGCTTCAGCAACGCCGCCGCCGCTGCTTGCACCGTGTCCTGCCAGCACTGCGACGAGCACCACATTCACTTCGCACTGTGACCCTCGTCTCACCGACGACGCCATCTGACGCCGCCACTGAGCACCAGCTTGCACCGTGACCTGAGGGCACCACACGCCGCACCGCAGCACCCGATGCCTGCCGACGCCAGCGCTCCAGACTTCAAAAGAGAGGAGTTCGATCTGCAACACGTGTGACTTCGAGGGCCCCAACGACTCCGGCACTGACCTCCGGAACTGACGCCTGCGGACGCCGTGCATTCGGAAGCGCAACCAGAGGTTGCCGACACCCTGCATTTCTTAAAGGTACTGTTTGTGGGTCTTCCCGACACCGTAGCTGACCCGCGACACCGCGGTCAGCCAGAACTGCTTGGATTTGTTTGCTCAAGACGCCGTGATAGCCCCGGACGAAGCTATCGACATCAAGGAACTGTTTTTTAAGCATATTTTGATAACCGAAGATTTTTAAGTACTGTGTTGTTGATTTTTATTGTATTTGGTCTTGTCTTAAGTATATAAAAATATTGGATATTTTTCTAAACTGGTGTTGTGTCCTTTTGTAGTATTTACACTGTATTACTGTTGGTTATGTGCAAAGGCTTTACACACTGCTTCTAAGATAAGCCTGACTGCTCGTGCCAAGCTACCATGGGGGTGAGCAGGGTTTATTTTAGGAGTGTAACTACCTTATCCTGACTAGAGTGGTGGTTCTTGCCTGGCTTTGGCACATGCCCTAGCCTCATTACAATCAGGAGCTATAGAGGGTATGTGCCATGCCGCCCTCCACTCAGTACTCAATATATCAAACAGGCTAGGCACCAAAGAGGGATATGAATTTTATTGTAGCTTAGGACCCAAGACAGCTTCGAGACTGGTAACCGCTAACTGGCAGAGCCGTATTTCGTCCCCGCGAAGATATGGCTCTGCCAGTTAGCGGTTGCGGTGTTTAACGAGCTAATAATATTGCTGCCATTAAACCGGGGGTATAAGTATTCAATATAACCCCGAGTGGCATAGTGGAGGCAGGTACGAATGCCCTCCGCCTCTACATGCCCTCCCGCAACACAAAAATATACTTCCAGTGAGGTGATCGAAACCCTTGCCCTGATGAATTTGCCAGAACAAAGTTAAGTGGCAATGAAACATGTTGGCCTTCTTCAAAAAGGTTAACAACATTAAGTGTTTTTAGTTTGAGTGAGCTCACTGTTTTGAATAAAGAGGGTGATTGTAACGTGAGTCTGTAACTCAATTTTAAATATTGCTTTGAACATCTGTTCCTTGCAATACACAGGTTTCTTTTCTTCTCTTTTCTTCGTTGGGAACAGGAAAACAGCCTTCTTTTGTGGTCTGGTACCTCTTTCTCTTCACTGGACTCTAACTCTTGTTTCCCATGAGTGGGCATCCGATGATGAGAAAACGTGGGCATACTAGCGAGAACCGGCTGGCAGTCTCCCTGGTGGTGCGTACGTGAGGGGCCCACTCATGTTTCACTTTCATTTTTTCTCAAGTACTTTTGACTTTTTCTTTGTGAAGGTGATGGTTAGCGGAGGGTTGTTTTTGGTTTGATAAATTGAGGGTAGTAGGACTACAATTTTCTGGATAGAATACCAGTAGCAGAAGAGATACAATTATTTCTCTCGAAGCTGTCTTGGGTCCTAAGCTACAATAAAATTCATGTCCCTCTTTGGTGCCTAGCCTTGTTTGATAAATTACATGCCCTAGCCTACCAAAAATACCATTTCTAACACACTTATTTTACACTTTTCTTCACAACCTCATTTCCTTTAAAACCTCATGATGTGTTCCGGTACATTGTTTGTTAAGACTCCGCGGGCCATTTAGTGCTGGGTGCCTGATACTGCCATGCAAGACAGAAAAAAGGAACAACAATTCCTGATGCCACGAGAAAACTCCCAACGTGTCAGGGTCATCGATTTTTTGTTTGTTTTGTTAGGACAATTCCATTGTGTGAGGGTCTTTAAATCAGGCAGGCACACCAAAGGATAAATGTTTCACAAAAACAAGTTCCCTTCTTTTTGGACTTGTTTTTTGTGAAACAAAAATGTAACACCAACCAGTCCAACATGGCGGGCCAGATGGTAACACCAGTTTTGCCGAAATTGCCCTTGCCCTGTCAGTAAAATATTTGGACAAAATATCCTCATCCACTCTGCAGGTAAAAAAAAAAATCAGACAGGCTCATCAAGGGCTAAACGAAGAAGGTACTCTGCTCAAGTTGTATTGCTGCACCTCTCCCCATTACCTGTTTCACGTTAACTTCCTATTAGTACTCCTATATACAACACTCTGCTCACTCCCATTGTCGGTGTCACAGGAAAATCCAAAATAAATAAATGAACAGCAATGTCTTCATGATTTTTGTAACTTCTCTGCCTATTTTACTGTCACATTTAATATCTTACTTTGCTCAAGATGTATTGCTGACCAGATCACGATGACAAATAAACTATTTTGCTAAAGCGACAGTAATGTCCTGTTGGTTTTCTAGATCACGATTACTCACAGTGAAAATCTTTTTATTAACATTGTATATCTTTCTGTATTGACACAAGGTTAGAAGTCTTTGACTATTGAAGACAGTACTGGAAAAGTACATCACCCCCAGGAAGCCTGGGAGATGATGTGAAATAGATGAGTGATCTCATCTGCTTCCTAGTTGACATATGTCTTCATCAAGAACAAATACAGTCATTACGATTGACACTAATTTGCACCTCCAGCAGAAAGACTCCACGATGAGGTCAAGACTTGAATGGGGATGGAAAGCAAATTATCTTTACACTCTGCAGTCACTCTGACAGGGGTGCTTGGGGGACAGTTTCACTGCCACTGACTGTTCAGCAACACTTGAGTGGATGAGCAGAAGATGTCAGTTTCCCCTCTAGGCAACTGACACCTCTCACCAGCCCAGCATGCATAGTTAAAGTGAAAGTTGCATCCGTTCTGTAGGCATCTGCTATTTTGATTGAACTTCTTTTATGATAGTCTACACTTGTTTATTACAAAAAGCTGTGTCTGGATGGAACCAAATGTTCAGAGTTGTCATTAAAATATTACTGGATATTTTCATTCAGTATGAAGAAAAAGCAGGCCTCTTATATGGGTGAGGAGTATTTTTAGGATTTTTGTTTAGAGAATATGATAGCTACAAAAAATAGATCTGACAAAAGTACAGCTCCATATAGGTGATTGGTATGTTGGCTAACACAGGATTTTATATGAGTCTCTACAGTTAGGCAGTTTTTATGCCCTTTGCAGGGACAACTATACAATATATATATATATATATATATATATATATATATATATATATATATATCCAACGTAAAAGTTTCCTTTAAGAAGGAGCCCACACGGAGAGTAAAATCACCTCTTTATTGAAGACTGCAGCAGAATGACAGTTCCATCATTGGCCCCTCATGTAAAGCCAAACGCGTTTCAGAATTTTCATTCCTTGTTCACTGGCAAGCGGCAGGAAAACAACTGCATCAATGAGGAACTCTTTTCAATGTTTGTAAAGTCCCGCCCCATGGGCGTGTGCAAAACTGCCTCTTGGTACTCGTAGTTCCTTAAAATTAATCCCAGGTGGGTGTTTCTTTGCTTGTTGTCTCCAAAGTAAATGCATGTAAAAACCCCAGTGGGTAGGTACCAATAAGAAAACTTGCATCCGCTGCCTTTGAAATCCCCAACAATGTGTGGCTCACCGTTCTTTTCACATCTCGTGTTTACGAGATGCAGAACTGCACTGCGTGCAGCAGGGCTTCTTCGCGGCTGGAAAAGCCGCTAAACATCCAACGTAAAAGTTTCCTTTAAGAAGGAGCCCACACGGAGAGTAAAATCACCTCTTTATTGAAGACTGCAGCAGAATGACAGTTCCATCATTGGCCCCTCATGTAAAGCCAAACGCGTTTCAGAATTTTCATTCCTTGTTCACTGGCAAGCGGCAGGAAAACAACTGCATCAATGAGGAACTCTTTTCAATGTTTGTAAAGTCCCGCCCCATGGGCGTGTGCAAAACTGCCTCTTGGTACTCGTAGTTCCTTAAAATTAATCCCAGGTGGGTGTTTCTTTGCTTGTTGTCTCCAAAGTAAATGCATGTAAAAACCCCAGTGGGTAGGTACCAATAAGAAAACTTGCATCCGCTGCCTTTGAAATCCCCAACAATGTGTGGCTCACCGTTCTTTTCACATCTCGTGTTTACGAGATGCAGAACTGCACTGCGTGCAGCAGGGCTTCTTCGCGGCTGGAAAAGCCGCTAAACATCCAACGTAAAAGTTTCCTTTAAGAAGGAGCCCACACGGAGAGTAAAATCACCTCTTTATTGAAGACTGCAGCAGAATGACATTACGTTGGATGTTTAGCGGCTTTTCCAGCCGCGAAGAAGCCCTGCTGCACGTAGTGCAGTTCTGCATCTCGTAAACACGAGATGTGATAAGAACGGTGAGCCACACATTGTTGGGGATTTCAAAGGCAGCGGATGCAAGTTTTCTTATTGGTACCTACCCACTGGGGTTTTTATATGCATTAACTTTGGAGACAACAAGCAAAGAAACACCCACCTGGGATTCATTTTAAGGAACTACGAGTACCAAGAGGCAGTTTTGCACACGCCCATGGGGCGGGACTTTACAAACATTGAAAAGAGTTCCTCATTGATGCAGTTGTTTTCCTGCCGCTTGCCAGTGAACAAGGAATGAAAATTCTGAAACGCGTTTGGCTTTACATGAGGGGCCAATGATGGAACTGTCATTCTGCTGCAGTCTGCAATAAAGAGGTGATTTTACTCTCCGTGTGGGCTCCTTCTTAAAGGAAACTTTTACGTTGGATGTTTAGCGGCTTTTCCAGCCGCGAAGAAGCCCTGCTGCACGTAGTGCAGTTCTGCATCTCGTAAACACGAGATGTGATAAGAACGGTGAGCCACACATTGTTGGGGATTTCAAAGGCAGCGGATGCAAGTTTTCTTATTGGTACCTACCCACTGGGGTTTTTATATGCATTAACTTTGGAGACAACAAGCAAAGAAACACCCACCTGGGATTAATTTTAAGGAACTACGAGTACCAAGAGGCAGTTTTGCACACGCCCATGGGGCGGGACTTTACAAACATTGAAAAGAGTTCCTCATTGATGCAGTTGTTTTCCTGCCGCTTGCCAGTGAACAAGGAATGAAAATTCTGAAACGCGTTTGGCTTTACATGAGGGGCCAATGATGGAACTGTCATTCTGCTGCAGTCTGCAATAAAGAGGTGATTTTACTCTCCGTGTGGGCTCCTTCTTAAAGGAAACTTTTACGTTGGATGTTTAGCGGCTTTTCCAGCCGCGAAGAAGCCCTGCTGCACGTAGTGCAGTTCTGCATCTCGTAAACACGAGATGTGATAAGAACGGTGAGCCACACATTGTTGGGGATTTCAAAGGCAGCGGATGCAAGTTTTCTTATTGGTACCTACCCACTGGGGTTTTTATATGCATTAACTTTGGAGACAACAAGCAAAGAAACACCCACCTGGGATTAATTTTAAGGAACTACGAGTACCAAGAGGCAGTTTTGCACACGCCCATGGGGCGGGACTTTACAAACATTGAAAAGAGTTCCTCATTGATGCAGTTGTTTTCCTGCCGCTTGCCAGTGAACAAGGAATGAAAATTCTGAAACGCGTTTGGCTTTACATGAGGGGCCAATGATGGAACTGTCATTCTGCTGCAGTCTGCAATAAAGAGGTGATTTTACTCTCCGTGTGGGCTCCTTCTTAAAGGAAACTTTTACGTTGGATGTTTAGCGGCTTTTCCAGCCGCGAAGAAGCCCTGCTGCACGTAGTGCAGTTCTGCATCTCGTAAACACGAGATGTGATAAGAACGGTGAGCCACACATTGTTGGGGATTTCAAAGGCAGCGGATGCAAGTTTTCTTATTGGTACCTACCCACTGGGGTTTTTATATGCATTAACTTTGGAGACAACAAGCAAAGAAACACCCACCTGGGATTAATTTTAAGGAACTACGAGTACCAAGAGGCAGTTTTGCACACGCCCATGGGGCGGGACTTTACAAACATTGAAAAGAGTTCCTCATTGATGCAGTTGTTTTCCTGCCGCTTGCCAGTGAACAAGGAATGAAAATTCTGAAACGCGTTTGGCTTTACATGAGGGGCCAATGATGGAACTGTCATTCTGCTGCAGTCTGCAATAAAGAGGTGATTTTACTCTCCGTGTGGGCTCCTTCTTAAAGGAAACTTTTACGTTGGATATATATATATATATATATATATATATATATATATATATATATATATATATATATATATATATATATATATATATATATATGCATCAACAAAAGAGTTCCCAACATGGAGAGCCACGCACAGGTGTGTGAAAATCATTTATTCAGCCGGGCAGCCCTGCTAAAACAGTCTTTCAAGCACACAGAATACACAGTGCCAGTAAATCCTTACGCGTTTCGAGCGTCCTTGCGCCCTTGGTCACAGGTACTGGCCGTTTGAATGTAGGCAGGATACCGCCGCTCGTTAGCACCAGCATATGAAGTTCCACCCAGTGGGCGTGTCGGCTCAGTGCATGCTGGTGATAGGAGTCCATATCAATACTAATCACAGGTAAGTGCGTCTGCCTTAGTCCAAAATAATTTGCAATCACCACAGTGGGGCTGTGTGACTCTCAGGAATGCCGCAGAACAGGAATTTCCCAGCTGAACACACATATATATAGTTTTTCACAAATGTCTCCAAGGAACTAGGAGCACACAGCAGGTTCAAAATTCAATTGAGTCAATAATACTAAAATGGAGAGTGCAATTACTAAATATGTGTTTTTTTGGCAAGTGATTCTCCTGATGTGGTACTGTGCGGCAAAACAAAGGCATACATAACATTTATTTTAAAAGTGGAATCGCTCGCAGTAATTTATTGTTCCAACTATTAGCGTGCACCCAAAGAACTGCATGATGGTACTTTTAGCTAATGCTTGGTGCATGCATGTGGAGCCTGTAAATTATTGGCCAGTGATAAGTCAATAAGAGAAAGGCAAGCATTAATACAAAAGAAGACGGCTTCGAGATGATTTCTTGTAATGGGCATTGATGAAGACAATTTGTTGTAGAAACACATCTGCTGACCTACAACTAAATGGAATTTTAAACCTGCTGAGTGCTCCTAGTTCCTTAGGGATATTTGTGAAAAAATGTGTTCCGTGCAGCCACTTGTACGTATGGAGGCAACCACCGTTCGACAGTGTCCAGCGGTTGAAATGAGGCTTTGTGAATCATATATCTATACAATGTGGGACCAGAGGCCTTGAACTTCTCAGAGCTTCGCTAAGGTACGGCGGATAAATGAACATTTAAACAGCATTTTTCATGGAGGGGCCCACTGGAAGGTTTTAAATAATTATGTTTGTGAATGGCTCTGGCGCACACCCACTGGAGGGTCAAAATCAATAATAAGGGACTACGAATTCCAGCATGCCTTGTGAGAACAAACACACTGGAGAGGCCCACCGGAGGGCAATTATTTAATCAGCATGCAGACGGAGAGTGAAGTCCTGCAGTGTTTCCAGATCCTTTCAGAAATGCCTGTGAACAAGAATCGTGAGATTCGAAACGCGTAAGGCTAATGAATTCGTTCTGAAATGCTAAATGCTGTTTCCAAATAAAGAACTCTGCCGAGCTTATCTGCCTTGAGAGTGCGTCTTTAATTGAGGGCAACCTTGTGATGATGTTAAACGGCAGCCCAGCCGTGAAGACTGCACCACCACGAGAAAACAATGTGGGACCAGAGGCCTTGAACTTCTCAGAGCTTCGCTAAGGTACGGCGGATAAATGAACATTTAAACAGCATTTTTCATGGAGGGGCCCACTGGAGGGTTTTAAATAATTATGTTTGTGAATGGCTCTGGCGCACACCCACTGGAGGGTCAAAATCAATAATAAGGGACTACGAATTCCAGCATGCCTTGTGAGAACAAACACACTGGAGAGGCCCACCGGAGGGCAATTATTTAATCAGCATGCAGACGGAGAGTGAAGTCCTGCAGTGTTTCCAGATCCTTTCAGAAATGCCTGTGAACAAGAATCGTGAGATTCGAAACGCGTAAGGCTAATGAATTCGTTCTGAAATGCTAAATGCTATTTCCAAATAAAGAACTCTGCCGAGCTTATCTGCCTTGAGAGTGCGTCTTTAATTGAGGGCAACCTTGTGATGATATATATATATATATATATATATATATATATCCAACCTCGGTAGTCGCTTCAACTCGAGCCGCTTTACGATGGCGGGCCGTGATGGGTTAGCGAGACCCAAATATTCCAAAATTGCATTGCCGAAAATCCATCAAGGAAAAAACAACGCTACACGGCACCCGATGCTTTTAAGGCAGAGTTTAATTAGGCCACACAAACTCTACGCGTTTCGGGAAACTCGGTCCCTTGATCACGAGTA
The DNA here is from genome assembly GCF_964204655.1 of Triturus cristatus. Classification (NCBI taxonomy): domain Eukaryota; kingdom Metazoa; phylum Chordata; class Amphibia; order Caudata; family Salamandridae; genus Triturus; species Triturus cristatus. Next base: position 725,012,320 of record NC_140591.1, read on the forward strand.
TCAAGGGACCGAGTTTCCCGAAACGCGTAGAGTTTGTGTGGCCTAATTAAACTCTGCCTTAAAAGCATCGGGTGCCGTGTAGCGTTGTTTTTTCCTTGATGGATTTTCGGCAATGCAATTTTGGAATATATATATATATATATATATATATATATATATATATATATATATATATATATATATATATATATGTATTCACTTAAAAAACTATAGGTTTCACACATGTTATAGTTAGGTGGACATTTCACTCATAAAAAAACAATGAAATTTCCCCGTTATAGTTAGTTCAGATAACTATAACTCGCGCGCCCGCAATCCACTGCTCATGACGTCACATATTACATCACTCATGACATGGTCAGTGGCATCACTCATGACATCACTGATGACATCATCCTTGTGATAGAGTGGCGGTCGCGCGAGTTATAGTTATCTGAACTAACTATAACGGGGGAATTTCATTGGTTTTTTTACGAGTGAAATGTCCACCTAACTATAACATGTGTGAAACCTATGGTTTTTTAAGTTAATTTGCAAGGTTTTTTAAATGCTAATTCCTAACTATAACGTGTGTGAAACCTATGGTTTTTTAAGTGAATTTGTATGGTTTTTTAAATGCTAAGTTATGTATGTATTAATTTTTTTTTTTTTAAAGGTTTTCACCGTGCGCGCACCGTGCGAGCACCCCGCGATTTAAAAAAAAAATAAATTAAAATGTTTTTTCACCCTTCGGGGTCCTTTAGGGACCCCCTGACAAAGGCTAGGGGGTGAGGAACTCTCTACCCTGCCCCCTTTTCACGTTCGCCACCTCTCTTTTTCACTCTCGCACCCAAAACAAACAAAATGGCGGCCGACACTTCCTGATTACGACCGATTCGAACGTTGACTGACATGTAACCACCAATCAGAATTACGCCCGCGCACGTTAGGGTGTGCGCCTATAGATATTTATGTGCTTTTAACTGCAATTTTCTCAGGAAATACTGAACAGATTGACTCCATACATGCAAAAGGCACATGCCTGACCTGAGGACTACCTCTCTGCCAAATTTCAAGTAATTCTGTTCCTGTACCTTCTGTACCTTCGACTAAAGGTCCTATGGGAAAATGCATGGGGAAAACGCGTTTTGGGACTCCCCTTTTTTCTCGGCCCCCGCTTGACGAATCACCCCGAGACTTTCAGGGTAGGAGCTGAGTGGAGTGCCCCATTAGTTTTGAAAATTTCGCGAGGATTCGTCAACCGGCGCCAAAGTTATTCAAAATAGAATTTTCAGATTTCCTATGGAAACTATCTACTGCGACCGCCAGTAAATATATATATATATATATATATATATATATATATATATATATATATATATATATATATATATATATATATATATATATATATATATATATATATATATTCACTGAAAAAACCATAGGTTTCACACATGTTATAGTTAGCTGGACATTTCTCTCATACAAAACCAATGACATCAGTGATGTCATTTGAGATGTCATCAGTGATGTCATTAGTGATGTCACTGACCATGTCATGAGTGATGTAATATGTGACGTCATCAGCAGTGCATTGCGGGGGCAGCATCCACAAGACCAATAGCGGCCGTAATGGACATTTACTCCGCCAGAGGAACAAGTGCAGCACTTTACGGAGCGGAGCTCTGGGGGATGTCAAATGTGAAAGTGCTAACTCTAGCTGAGAACGCCTTCCAGAGAAGCCTAATGTCTCTCGGCCCTTCTGTTCCCATTTTACCCCTGCAATTGGACATGGGTTGCCGGGCGATTGAAGATCAAGCAAAACTACGCCCCCTGCTATTATGGGCCCGCATCTGGAGAGTGCCAGAACTCTCAAGTTATGCGGAAGGGCTACGGGAGATAATTAATTGCCCCGGCTGGGCAAAAATAAAATGGCTAAGGGACGTCAAAGCTCTACTTATAAATCTGGGTCTGGAAGAAGCATGGCACCAACAGACAGCCCCGCCCAAATCCATGTTAAAACAAATCTATTGGACATGGGTAGCAAATAAAAGGAATTCTTCCTCAACAATTTGTAAATCTACCAGATATTTTTTGGAGCACAAAGATGTCCCTATCAGAGAACTGTACCTGGACATTGTTACTGCCCCATGGGATAGATCTCTGTATTTCAAATTCAGAACAGGTCTTCTCCCGGTCATGGAACTCACATGCCACTGGAAAATACCACACCAGACAGCGCCATGGTGTCCATTTTGCCCTCAGCGTCATGAATCTGTCCCCCATTTGTTATTCGAGTGCCCCGCCTATAAGGTCCCCCGAACGAAATGGTTAAAACCGATGTGCCTTACTTTGGGCACTAGACATTGTAACGTGGCATTACGTATTCTACTTACAGACACTCGCCCATTTCTCGCATGTGCCACCTCGAAGTATCTAGGTTGGGCATGGCGAATTCGGTCAAAAAGACTTAGGCAAATTGTTTAATCATGATCTTAACTCTTTTTAGCTAATTTAAATACCCTTCTTTTTAGTCAAATGTAGAAAAAATGATGAATTTTAGAATATTTAGGGTTTTTTACGTTTTTTATTTAATAAATGCTCTAAATGACCTCTAATGTATGTACGCTTTTTAAGATATTTTATGTCGAAATAAAGCCTATTTGACTGACTGACTATAACATGTGTGAAACCTATGGTTTTTTCAGTGAATTTGCAAGGTTTTTTAAATGCTAATTCCTAACTATAATGTGTGTGAAACCTTTGGTTTTTTCAGTGAATTTGTACGGTTTGTTAAATGCTAATTTTTGAATTATTTAATTAAATAATTTTTTTTTATAATAAAAATAAAATTCCTATGTATTCATTTATATATTATCTGTATCCTTTTATTTGTTTTTTCTTTTTAAAAAAAATTTCAATTAGGATAAAGTTGAACAGTTTTTTTTATTTGTGCAATTAATTTTTCTCCACTTTTTTTTTAATATAAATTCTTGGGGTGCGCGCTCTGAGCGCACTCCTAGTACAATTTCGTAAGTTTTTTATGAATACCGTCGTACGTTATTTACGTACGCATATATACGTCATAGTGCGCGCTGGGAGCACGCACCCAGTACGTATGCGTACGTACGTACGCATGCGTGCGTGCGTCCTACGCGCTCCATGCGGTTTACTTCCGCATACGCTTAAATTACGCGCAATAACGTTCGAGTATACGCGTGTTCAACGTATGCGCGCTACGTACGCGCATATGACGTATGCACATGCGTTCCTACACGTTCGCGCATGCGTAATCACGAGGTGCGCGCTCGGAGCTTGCGCAGTGCACGCACCTCGGGTTATATGCTTAATAAAACAACACTTCTTATTGGTTATCATTAATTTCAGTTTCTGATTGTTTCAACACCACACCCAATCCCCTCATGGCAAGTCATGTGATCAAGAATCATCACTTTTGATTGGTTTGAAGCACTTTCAGTTCCAGATTCTTACCAAACCACACCTACTCCCCTCATTATTAGTTCTGATTCCTTTGGAGAAGGAGCTATTCTGTTGTTGAGAGACAATGGCTGAACAGCAACCATCTTCAGACAGTGACCAGGACACTCTTGAGAGGCAGAGGAGCAGGAAGCAGAAAGACAGCTTTATATGGCAGTTTTTCACTTTTCCAGAGGGACAAAAAAAGGTAAATGCACCTAAAGTTACATGTGTACTTTGTCAAAAAGTCTTGTCACGTGGGAATCCTAACAAGAAGTATTCTTTTAGCATTCACACTATGTTGAGGCATGTTGACAAAATGCATCCAGTGACTTTTCGTCGAGCTTCTGGAGCAAACCCTCCACCTGCTCAACCGACGACATCTGCAGCAGCTCAGCCGAGCACATCTTCGGCAGCTCAGCCGAGCACTTCTTCTGCAGTGGTGCCTTTGCCCTCTTCCACACCTCGTTTTGGACCACCTTGTTTTGCGAGGTTGTCCACACGCTGCACTGATTGCGGTAAACTTATTTCTGTGTGTGAGACCAGTCTTGATCTCATTCAGAGAAAATTTGATGCGCATGAGTGCAGTAGGCCATAGATGTTTTTTCTTTTTTTTCGTTTTTCTCTTCCTGTTTCCCTCCATTAACTCAAGGGCTCTTTTAAGAGCCACTTAAAAACTAAACCCAAAAATTTTTGGGGGGGGATTTATTTATTTTTTGGGGTGCGCGCACCCTGCGCGCACCCAAGGTTTTTTTTAAAAATTTTTTTTTTTTTTTTTTTAAATTTAATGTACAAAAAGAGGTGAAGAAATGGAAGCATGAAAAGGGAGGATTGAGAAATAGAAATATTTTTCACTTATTGTTTTAAAAAAATAAATTTTTTTGAAAATTTTTTTTAAAGTATTTTGCAAGGAAACAGATTTTTTTTTTTTTTCTTTCCAGTTCTGCAAAAAAAGAAAAAAAGTATTAATATTCAATCATACATTACAAAAAGCATTACATGTTTTTACATATTTTACAAAGCAATTTTTTGCCCTTTTTTTGCTGTTTTCAGAATTTTTTATTTTTCACTTAAAATAGTGAAAACAATTGTATTCATCATTTAACAGCGGGCAAAAAAAAACCAATCTGAAAGATTGTTTAAAAAAAGCCCTAAAACTTTCCTCACTAAAATATACCTTGTTAGAAATATTACATATATATTACAAGTACTTTTCTAGATGAATAAAAATTTTCTAGACAAACCGTCTTTAAACCTTGTCGCAGAAGCACACATGCCAAAATAATTTCTGTCAAAGGAGTCCACAATTGTTTTTATTACTTTTCCTTTAGGCCAAATAGTAATTTCAAAATCCTTTTTAAGTGATATCTTCAATTATAATCCTTTAAAATTACAAAAAATGCTTTGTTCAGATGCAGTTTTTAGTTTTCAAAATTTAGGTTTCAGAAAAATTAAATAAGAATTGGGTAAATCATAAGGCAAACGTTGCTTGAAAATCAATTGGGAATCATTACACAGTGTCCAGCCTTTTTCACATTTAAGATAAACTGTGTAATGTCCAGAAGTTACAGTAGGTCCTTCATGAAAAATTATTGCAACTGTAACAAAAGTTTTTCCAGAAATTGATAATTGTTGTCCTGTAAACTTCTTTATTAAAGTATCCAATTTTGAACCATCAGCTCTACATCGTTGCATCATTAAAATTACATACTGACCATATTTCTGTAAAAATAACGTGGAAAACATGTCAGATTTACATTCAGAACATTCCATGTTGTGATTGGCATCTTTAACTAATTTACTAAAAGTCACTGATTTACTTTGTGGTAATGGTAAAAATATGAACCTTTCTGAATCAACATTACTACTACATGTGTTCATACAGTTTTCACAGCAATGTTCCCATTTGTAAGAGACACCAAATAAGTTTTCTACTTCTACTCCTTCATCTTCAAGTACACTCAAAATATATATTAAGAATTCCTGTGCATCTTGCTGGACATTTTCTTTAAACTGTGTAGAACCACAACATACATCTAAAAGATTTCTAACATCAGTAGCACTTTCTATTTCAGTTTTATCATTACTCAGCTTCTCATAAAGGAGACTCAGCAGAGAACACAATCTTTTTCCATGATTTACTATTATCTGTTCTAGCAACTTTTCAAGATAAAATACAACATTCAGCACTACATTTGCATAGCAGTTGACACCAGAGCTATTTTCAAAATGGCAACCAACAACCTCTTCAACACTGTCCTTTTTCTTTTTCCTTACAATCACATCACTGTCCTTTTTTTTTTGTTCTGTTCATCCACATTACAGATATTTTCAAATCTCCTTTTCCGAGAAACAACATGTTTTTCAATCACAGGATACTGACCTAAATGAGGAGCATAGGTTCTTCTTAATCTATTATACTCCTTTACACAGTTTGTATCAGCACTAACTTTTGAGTCATCAAAGTCTATCATAAATAAACCAGATAATGTTTTCACTCGTGACAAAGCAACATATGCCATACCTTCTTTGAACACAGTAGAACCAATGTTTACAAAAGCACTATCTACAGTCAATCCTTGAGACTTGTGAATAGTTACAGCATATGCTAGAGAAAACGGAAACTGCTTCCTACGTACATATAGGTCTTTTACAAGCATGAAACGAACTGAACAACGACAAATGTCTTTAACTTCTTCTATCTGATCAAATTTTATTTTTAAACATTCAATTCCTTCTTTTTTCTGATAATTAATAAAACCCACAACTCTTCCCATAGCTCCAGTCACTAAACCTTTTTCTACATTCAAATTTCTCCTTAAAATCACTCGACAATTCATGCAAACATATAGATTTTTTTCTAATCCAGCTGTTTTGGAAATGTTCTTCTCTAGTGAATCCAATTTATTTTTCAGTTTGCCTGTTAATGTAAAAGTAATTCTTTCATGCTGAATTTTGTCCTCTGCTTCCATTTTCTTAATCTCTTCCTTTTCCAATTTCAAAAGTTCCTCATTGAATATTGAGCACTCACGTAGTGTTGGCATTAAGCAGATTACAGTATTTTTTTCTGCAATGTTCTGGTATATTTTCTCTGCAACTATTTCTTCATTTGGAAATAAATTATGTAGCAACCGACTCTGTAATGCTTTTTTGCCAACTTCTGTGAGTAGTCCAATTCTGATATCTTTCAGAATACTTGCATAATCTTCGTTGTTTGCTTGTCTCATATTGGTAGTGAGTTCTTTGTACTCAAAGAACGACCAAATATTCGCATTACCAATGCTTCCTAATGACTTCTTCGTGTCTTCATGTGTCACAGTATCAAACACTGGTTGTCCTTTAACTGGAGTGAGCTGTAAAAGATCTCCAAAAACTATGACGTGTTTACCTCCAAATAACACGTCATAGTCTCTCTTAAGAATTTGTTGCATTCTTAAATGCACAAAGGCAAGCATTAAATTTGAAACCATGCTCACGTCATCAATAATGAGAACTTGCATCTTCTTCAACACTCTTGAAACTTCGAAGCATGCTTCTCCAGTTAGCTTGTGGTATCCTATTTTGTTCTCATGCTCCACTGGTAACATTAGCAAGCGATGTAAGGTAATTCCTTTTATGTTATAGGCTGCTAACCCAGTTGGAGCAGTTACCACACAAAACAAATTTGAAGCTGTTTTTTGCTGTAGGTAGCTTCTGATGACTTTTATTAAGAAACTTTTACCAGTTCCAGCTTGTCCACTCACATACATCCTGATTGGTTCAAATGATGTGCATGAGCACTCTTTCTTTTCATGTAGTAATCCATGATCAATTTTTTTGGTGACTTCTTCATAAATTTGTTTTTGTTCTTCATTCAGTTGTTGTTCCAGATTTAGTAAGTCGATTGAATCTTCCTGTGCTTGATTCATAGCCGTTTCTACTTCAGTCATGGCTACTGCAGCTTCATTTTCTATGATTGGTTGTCCTAGGGGATCTTGACTAAGTGTTCCTAAACTTTGGCTGTCTTGAGAACTGTCTCTAGCTACTTCAGCTGCAATTTTTGCTTCCTGTTCATTTTCTTCATTTAACATTTGGACATAAGTTGTGAAAGTACTGCATTCTATGCTATCTTTGCTAGCATTAAAAGAATCTTCATAGCTTTGAAATTCTCCCAGTAGTTCGTCCTCTGAACGCCATGGTTTAAACAGCTGTAAAAGAGCCAAGTAGTAAAATTCCTTTTTGTCAGTAGTGTCGCAACTCAGCTTCCGGTGATTTATCAAACTTCCTTTTGTTTGCTTCACCAAACATCCTTCCTCACCAATGACTTTATATTTTCCATTGTTGATGTCTTCTGTGGCTTTCCGTGAAAAAATGTAGTTCTGCAGCACTTCATAGAGACACATGTTCTCAAGATGATGACTTCTTTTTGGGTAATATGTGTCCAACATGTTTGTTTTCAAAATATCTGTACTTTCTGGGTCATTCTCGGCCAAATATTCAATTTCTCCAACAGATTTCAGTACCCGATTTCTCATTCCTGCAAGGCCTAAGCTTACCCAAATTATTCTTTTGGATTTCGAGTAAAGACTTGCAGATGACAACCTATCTGAGCATTCGTAGGATCCAATTTCTCGATGCGATAACATCTTTAAACTGAAACTGTACAGCTTCTTACTGACAGTCTTCTCGTGAGAAATCTCTTCCCACATTTCCTTCAATTCTGTTTTCTCAGATTTAGTGATGTAAGATGTGACATACCGAGCAACAGCAATAGAATTGTCTGCCACATACTGAATATCCATGTTAGCATTCCACATGGATAAAATGACTGGGTTGAAGTCATTTATAAATGTTGACTCTTCTTTTCTTTTTAGGTTGTATGTATTTTTGGGAGATTTTCTGGTTATAGTATGTCGCACAGCTGACATAAAACTGTTGACTCTTCCTTTTGAAAGAACAGGTCTAGGAAATCCAAATCGACACATTGTGTAGAATTTATCTTTGGTCTTGTACTTCCGTCAACAGTATTTTCCACACCGATGACTTTGGAAACGTAAAACTTGTTCTTTTAACTTTTTCTCTTCTGTGCTTTTAGGTATAGCACATGTTGCATATTCTTCAATGAAAGATAACACTGCTTCATCAGCATCTGTTCCAAACTTTGGGGCATCCTTGATCCACAACAGCATATGAATATGAGGAGCACCTCTTGCCTGGTACTCTTTTCTCCAAAAGAAATCCACTACTTCTCCAAGAGGTGGATTTTTTTTTATTGCAGATGAAGGACATCATAGCCTCAAATCTATGATTGAAATATCTGCAAACATTAACTGGATCCAATGAGCACAGTTTTCCTGCTGTCTTGTATTCAATGTTTTTAATGTTTGAATTTGCCTCTCGTAGAAAATCCAGTAAATCATCCCAAGCGTACTCGGCACAGCTTAGGGTTAGAAACCATGTAGGAGTTCCTAAATTCCGTAACATGCATTTTAATTCTCCAAGCCATCAGATTGATCAGTTGTGTTTCCAAATGATCATCTCGGTGCTGCACTTTCTCCATAAAATGCTTAGCAGACACATTATGTAGATGTACTCCACTTTTTAAAATGTGATTTACTGCATAAGATAATGCAGACAAGTCGCTTTCAAATAAAAGATGAAACAAATAAGGAATACTTTGACGAAATCTTGAATCTTCAGCATATAGTCTTGTAGTCCGATACTCAGAAGCTGGAATCTGTTCTGGGCGTTCATCGTATCGTCCACCTTTTCCTGTAGGAAACAGCTGAGGAAAACATCGAGCTTCCAAGCTCTTCTTCCATACACTCACGGGAGTTCCTTTTGCTTTCTTCATCTGAAACAGATCAATAGTGTCTCCCATAACTTCTTTTGAATGAAGAGGATGTATGCTAAAATGTTCATAAATTTCTTCTTCCTTTGACTTGTCCACTTTTTCAATTTGTCCAGTTGGTGTTTCTGTGTCTTCTTGTAAATCTTCTTCTTCTTCATCTATATAAATTGATTCATACCATTTATTATTCCTTTTCAAATATAAATTTGCTCTTTGTACTTTCCGTACATCTACCAGCTCCTGCCAAATCTTCTTATTCTTTGTAGGTACACCATTAACCAGAATAACTAATGGTTCAGTTTCCAAAGTATCTGCATCAATAGTTTCCATATTTTTTTTCAAATCCAAGCGCAAATACACCACTCTTCCTTTTAAACCTCTCAGTAAATCAGAAGGAGGTAATTTACCAGTTTTGGGCTCCATACGTACTATGGTCTGGAACGGATGAACACATTGAATGAGTATAGACTCATATGTATTTAATTCAGAAAGTTCGGCAGGAATAGCATCCAATTCTAAATTATTATGCACAGCTCTGGTCGGCATTCTATTTTCTTCTAACTTGTTATAACAGTATTTACAAATACGCTGATCTTCACCCAATTCAAAACAATTTTCAAGAAATATATATGTTGCAAAATCCTTCCACTTATAATTATCTTCATTTTCACTTTTTTTATACAGATCAACATTCCTTGTTTGAATTTTATAATGACTTCTGCGGCAACAAATACAAGTAATATTTGGTCTTTCATTAGAGATGATAGTAAATTTTGTCATTTCATCCTCAAAATTTTTAGTAATAATGAGTTCTACATTCTGTTCCTCATTTTCCTCATTAACTGTGTCCTTTTCTGCACTTTCTTGTTCTGGACCAAAGTAACAAAACTGAATCTCATCAGTAACCTTCACTACATCTGATACAGATCCACGGAACAGAGCATTATTCAACTCATTTAACTTTACTGCTGGACTTTTAGCAAAATACAATGTTCTCACAAACTTTCTCATTTCAGTATGATGAACAGCCAGCATCCTAAAATGATGAAAAACACTTTTACACACTTTTCTAGATAGACAAGCCAGAGAATGTCCCTGCAAACCAGTATTCTCTCTCACTCTGTATGGATCTAGTGTTTGAAGCACCTTCATCTTCTGTTTTACACTCTTTTTACTATATTCTCTTAGAAAGTCACGTAATTTATCAATAGATTCACAGTACAAATACTACTACAGTTCCAAGTGTACACTGGGGCTTTTGGACGTCTCCCCATAGCCTCAGCAGCCATTACTTCTTCCTCATTTCTTGGGACCATTTTCTCTTTTTCCATCACACAACCATCCTTAACTTCATATGCTCTACCATTGGTGTCAACTGCATGCAACAAACTATTACTTTGAAGATAACTCTCTTCATTACAAAATGGTTCAGTACTTGAACTGTGTTTCCATTCTCCCAAGAACACTTTACAAAAGTTACTTTTTTTCACTTCTCTTTTCCTTTTGCTTTGTGACTTCATTGCATTCACTAATTTATCTAATCTACGCATCCTATTCAAAATTAGAATAAAAAGTTTTCTTTTTATTTCCAAAGCCTTACTTACAATATTTTCTATAAAAAAAAATTTCTTAATAAATTTTGATTTTTTTTTATATTTTTTCACATCACAGCAAATTTAACATCACTCTTCTCTGAAACATTTTTCGACGAATGTTTTTAAAATCTAATTTTCGTGTTAAATCAGTTTGACATACTTCTGATTGTACATTAGCTTTTGTTTTTTGCTGTTGACTCTGTTGTTGCTTTGTACATAAAACACTGTTTGTTTTACATTTATTTTTGGCGTTTTTTTGTTTTTTGAAAATCTTTTTTAAGAAATCTCTACTCTGCTTACCAGTAGACTTTTTCTTTTTGCCATCACCAGCTTCTCCTCCTATTTATTTTTTCCCAGTTTTGTCCAGATATACTTGTTGTTGCTTTTCTTTCCTCTTTCTTGTCCTTAAAAGCATTTTTTTATTTTTTCACTGTTGCTCAGCAATACCTGCAAGAAACTTTAAAAAAATTCCTTTTTGTAATTATAATTCATTAAAATATTTTTTTTTGCTTTTCATTAATTTCAAATGTTTTTCCATTTGCCTCTCATTTGTGATTTACTAATTTGTGCACAGTGCTAACCACCACAGTTGAAAAAAAACAAGCTGCCCCTTTCCTGCAAGTGCATGTTTTACAGAACAACTGCAACACAAATTATATCTGTGGCCACAATTCCTGTGCGCACACAGCCTCATGGTGTGCTTCTAAGCAGAAAACAGAATTTGATTTGCAAATTCAAAGCACATTTACTACTCTGGTAGATCAAGTGATAATTGCTGTTACAGCCTGACACATTTTCCTTATAGTTTACAGAGACAGAAAAGAGCACATTTCCTAACAGCTACTTCATACCATAAGCATCTGCAACCTGGGTGAGTGTTTAGAGTAGAGCAAAGAAAATGAGGCCTTGATGATGTTTTTATGTGTTTGCGTTATACACTGCTTTCTGAAACATCACACAGAGACCTGAGTACTACGCATGGGAGTGTTGGAGAAGCTGCTGCGTGTGTGCCAAGAGTGTGTTTCTGCAGACTATGTATTGTCAGCTGCAAGAGAGATGAGCAAGGAGACTTCCAGAACTGCATGAAGACTGCAGGGATGTATGTAACAGTGCATGTGTGCTAAGGGATAATTTGTGTAAAGACAACAGGCTGTCCCTTTCCTGGGACTGCAATTCTTACTGAACAACAACTTCACAAATTAAATCTCTGCCCACAATTCCTGTGCGCACACAGACTCATGCCATCATTTTAGGCACATAATACAGGCTGCCCCTTTCCTGGGACTGCAATTCTTACTGAACAACAACTTCACAAATTAAATCTCTGCCCACAATTCCTGTGCGCACACAGACTCATGCCATCATTTTAGGCACATAACACAGGCTGCCCCTTTCCTGGGACTGCAATTCTTACTGAACAACAACTTCATAAATTAAATCTCTGCCCACAATTCCTGTGTGCACACAGACTCATATCATCATTTTAGGCACATAACACAGGCTGCCCCTTTCCTAGGACTGCATTTCTTTCAGAACAACAACTTCATAAATTAAATCTCTGCCCACAATTTCTGTATACGCACAGACTCATGCTATGTTTTTTGGAACAAAACAGTGTTCATGAATAGTACCAAATTACTGTTACAGCCTGACACATTTCCCTTATCATTTACAGAAGCAGAAAACAGCACATGTCCTAACAGCTCCTTGAGACCATGACCATGTGTTACAGGGTGAGTGATTAGAGTAGATCAAAGAAAAGGAGGCCTTGGTGACATTGAATGTGTTTGCATTACACAGTGCTATCTGAAACATCACACAGAGCTCAGTACTACACATGAGAGTGTTGGAGAAGCTGCTGCGTGTGTGCCAAGAGTGTATTTCTGGACACTGTGTATTGTCTGGTGCAAGACAGATGAGCAAAGAGACTTCCAGAACTGCATGAAGACTGCAGGGATGTATGTAACAGTGCATGTGTGCTAAGGGATAATTTGTGTAAACACAACAGGCTGCCCCTTTCCTGGGACTGCAACTCCTACTGAACAACAACTTCACAAATTAAATCTCTGCCCACAATTCCTGTGCGCACACAGACTCATGCCATCATTTTAGGCACATAACACAGGCTGCCCCTTTCCTGGGACTGCATTTCTTACTGAACAACAACTTCACAAATTAAATCTCTGCCCACAATTCCTGTGCGCACACAGACTCATGCCATCATTTTAGGCACATAACACAGGCTGCCCCTTTCCTGGGACTGCAATTCTTACTGAACAACAACTTCATAAATTAAATCTCTGCCCACAATTCCTGTGTGCACACAGACTCATATCATCATTTTAGGCACATAACACAGGCTGCCCCTTTCCTAGGACTGCATTTCTTTCAGAACAACAACTTCATAAATTAAATCTCTGCCCACAATTCCTGTATACACACAGACTCATGCTATGTTTTTTGGAACAAAACAGTGTTCCTGAATAGTACCAAATTACTGTTACAGCCTGACACATTTCCCTTATCATTTACAGAAGCAGAAAACAGCACATGTCCTAACAGCTCCTTAAGACCATGACCATGTGTTACAGGGTGAGTGATTAGACTAGATCAATGTAAATGAGGCCTTGGTGACGTTGAATGTGTTTGCATTACACAGTGCTATCTGAAACATCACACAGAGCTGAGTACTACACATGAGAGTGTTGGAGAAGCTGCTGCGTGTGTGCCAAGAGTGTGTTTCTGGACACTGTGTATTGTCTGGTGCAAGACAGATGAGCAAAGAGACTTCCAAAACTGCATGAAGACTGCAGGGATGTATGTAACAGTGCATGTGTGCTAAGGGATAATTTGTGTAAACACAACAGGCTGCCCCTTTCCTGGGACTGCAATTCTTACTGAACAACAACTTCACAAATTAAATCTCTGCCCACAATTCCTGTGCGCACACAGACTCATGCCATCATTTTAGGCACATAACACAGGCTGCCCCTTTCCTGGGACTGCATTTCTTACTGAACAACAACTTCACAAATTAAATCTCTGCCCACAATTCCTGTGCGCACACAGACTCATGCCATCATTTTAGGCACATAACACAGGCTGCCCCTTTCCTGGGACTGCAATTCTTACTGAACAACAACTTCATAAATTAAATCTCTGCCCACAATTCCTGTGTGCACACAGACTCATATCATCATTTTAGGCACATAACACAGGCTGCCCCTTTCCTAGGACTGCATTTCTTTCAGAACAACAACTTCATAAATTAAATCTCTGCCCACAATTCCTGTATACACACAGACTCATGCTATGTTTTTTGGAACAAAACAGTGTTCCTGAATAGTACCAAATTACTGTTACAGCCTGACACATTTCCCTTATCATTTACAGAAGCAGAAAACAGCACATGTCCTAACAGCTCCTTAAGACCATGACCATGTGTTACAGGGTGAGTGATTAGACTAGATCAATGTAAATGAGGCCTTGGTGACGTTGAATGTGTTTGCATTACACAGTGCTATCTGAAACATCACACAGAGCTGAGTACTACACATGAGAGTGTTGGAGAAGCTGCTGCGTGTGTGCCAAGAGTGTGTTTCTGGACACTGTGTATTGTCTGGTGCAAGACAGATGAGCAAAGAGACTTCCAAAACTGCATGAAGACTGCAGGGATGTATGTAACAGTGCATGTGTGCTAAGGGTTATTTTCAGTTTTGAACATATGGCATCTACCTGTGCCTTTGCTATTTTGAAAGGGAAATCTACCCTGTTGGTTTCAAATGTTTTAGCTTTTGCCTCCCATTTGCGATTAAGTGATTTCTGCTGAGTGCTAACCACCACATTTGAAGAAAACAAGCTGTCCCTTTCCTGCAAGTGCATGTTTTACAGAACAACTGCAACACAAATTACATCTCTGGCCACAATTCCTGTGCGCACACAACCTCATAGTGTGGGTCTAAGCAGAAAACAGAATTTGATTTGCAATTTCAAAGCACATTTACTACTGTGGTAGAACAAGTGATAATTACTGTTACAGCCTGACACATTTTCCTTCTAGATCACAGAGGCAGAAAAGACCACATGTCCTAACAGCTACATCATACCATGAGCATGTGCAATCTGGGTGAGTGACTACACTAGAGCAAACGAAATGTGCCTTGATGACGTTGAATGTGTTTGCGTTACACAGTGCTATCTGAAACACCACACAGACCTGAGTACTACACATGGGAGTGTGAGAGAAGCTGCTGCGTGTGTGCCAAGAGTTTGTTTCTTGAGACTGCGTATTGTCTGGTACAAGACAGATGAGCAAAGAGACTTCCAAAACTGCATGAAGACTGCTGGGATGTATGTAACAGTGCATGTGTGCTAAGGGTTATTTTCAGTTTTGAATATGTGGCAACTACCTGTGCCTTTGCTATTTTGAATTGAAAATCTACCCTATTGGTTTCAAATGTTTTAGCTTTTGCCTCTCATTTGCGATTTAGTGATTTCTGCTGACTGCTAACCACCACATTTGAAGAAAACAAGCTGTCCCTTTCCTGCAAGTGCATGTTTTACAGAACAACTGCAACACAAAATACATCTCTGGCCACAATTCCTAAAGGCACACAGACTCATGCTGTGTTGGTAGGCACAAAGCACAGGCTGCCCCTTTCCTGGGTCTGCAATCCTTACAGAACAACAACTTCACAAATTAAATCTCAGACAACAATTCCTATATGCACACAGACTCATGCTGTGTTGGTAGGCACAAAACACAGGCTGCCCCTTTCCTGCGTCTGCAATTCTTACAGAACTAATGCTAATTTCAAATGTGCTACCATTTTCCTCTCTTTTCTTTCAAAGTGATTTCTGCTAAATCCTAACCATCACAATTAAAAACAAGCTGTCCTTTCCTTTCAACTGCAAGTCTTACTTTTCAACAGCAACGCAAATTAAATCTCTGTCAACAATTCTTCTCTGCACACAGACTCATGGTTTGATGGTAGGCACAAAACAGTATTCCTCATTCTTACCAGTACACATTAACTTATTGTGAAAACATACTCCATAATATCTTACAAGTTCAAAACAGTTAAATATCTCCCAAACCTCAAAATGTCAAACATAACTTTTGAAGAAGATTCACAATTCTAATATTTTTCTCAAAAATCACCACATACTTCCCCTCTCAAACTCATAACTCACCTTTAAAATTAGTTACTTGTGAAAGAAATGTGCCACTCAAACAGCAGACTATCAGAGTCAGAATATCAGAGCTCTACACCTCTCTCCTCTCTGCAGAACCAGTAAATGGCAATGTTTCCCTCTCTTTTTTCACACATATACATGTTAATTTCAAATCTCAGTTCTTCCCACTTTTTTTCAAATGAAATCACACATTTCTATTGGTTGAAAACTTCAACCCCTTTCCAAATGTACCCTTCCCCCAACTTGACTTCTGCCTGCTACCATAGCAACAGGTCATGGAACACTGCTGTGAAGAGAGAGGTCAGAAGTTCAGCAGACAATGTTTCATATCCAAAGAGCAAGAGTGCTTGACTTTTCAAACCTAACAGCCAATCCATAGTAATGTTCTTTGGTAACACGTTTTTCTGTACCAATACAAAACATGCTTTTTAAAATTTAAACATACAGCCTAGTTTTTAGTGTAGAATGGTTTCAAACAGCCAATGAGTTCTTTTTATAAAAAAAAACTATGTGTGCCCCCATTTTTCAACTGTCTTTCATTTCATATTGCCTTTCTACTGAAAGACACCTCCTGAGTGCATCCAGATCTCCTTGGAAGATGTTCACAGTGTGGATTGTAGGTCACAGCTATGTCTTCTGGAGTGAAAAATTTGCAGAAAAAAGAGGTATGGTGAGAGACCTTGCTTTGCCAAATGTAGACATTAAATGGATTGGTCAGAGAGGGTTAAAGTGTCACCAATTAATGCCTTTGGTGAAAACCTTTCTACATCTCCCACAGCCTAACCTTATTATTGTGCACTGTGGTGGTAATGACCTAGGCACTTTAACTGGGGTAGGTCTGGAAATGCTTATTAAGGACACCTTTTTGCAATTGATGTAGCTTTTTCCACAAACTGCCTTTGTATATTCTAACATATGCCAAAGGCAAAAGTGGAACTGGTCCAACCAATTTTGTCCGCAGATTGACAAAGCAAGGAAGCACGTCAACAAATCTATTTCTGCTTTCCTCAGAGACTATGGTATGGGTTCTATATACCACAACAACTTGCGTTACAACATGCAAGACATTTATAGAGGAGATGGTGTACACTTCACTGATGAAGGCAACAGAGTCTTCCTCTTGAACTTTAGACTCTGCATCGGTACTTACTTGTAGGTACCAAAAAACACACAATAAACACAAGGGCTCTTTTTAGAGCCACCTTATATCTTTTTACTTAATTGCCAATTTTTTAAAATTTTTTTGTTTTTAAAAAAATTTCGGGTGCGCGCTGGGTGCGCGCACTCGGCGATATTTTTTTTCAAAATAGAAATCTTTTTTTTTGCCCTACAAGGTCCTACTGTGACCCCCTTACAATGCCTAGTGGGTCAATATCTCCCCACTCTGCCCCCTTTTCAAGTTCTCCCCCTTTGTTTATCACCCCCTCTTTATGCGAGAGACAAAATGGCGGCCGCCGCTTCCTGATTTCCACCGATTCGAATGTTTACTGACATCTAACAACCAATCAGAAGTGCGCTCGCGCACGGCAAGGTGCGCGCACAGGACTTGCTCAGTGCGCGCACGCTGTGCGCTTACAGATATATATATTGATTTAAATGCTAATTTCTCAGGAAATACTGAACAGATTTACACCAAACCTGCAAAAGGCACTTCATGGACCTTATGGCTACCTCTCTGCCAAATTTCACATAATTCTGTTCAGCCGTTCGGGCTGTAGCTGCGACTAAAGTCCCTATGGAAAAATGCATGGGGAAAACGCGTTTTGGGACCCCCCTTTTTTCTCGGCCCCCGCTTGATGAATCACCCCGAAACTTTCAGGGTAGGAGCTGAGCGGAGCGCCCCATTAGTTTTGAAAATTTCGCGAAGATTCGTCAAACGGCGCCAAAGTTATTCAAAATAGAATTTTGAGATTTCCTATGGAAACACGGTCCTAACTATAACTACCTACTGACGACCGCCAGTAGGTAATATATATATATATATCACCGGCCGCTGTCAACGGCAGACCTTGACTGCACAGGGAGGTGGGTTGAATCCCTCCCGCTTCACGGCCCGGCTTGTTCTATTTCTTGGGGCTGAGACGTTGGGGACTGGAGGGGGCCCTGAACACAAGATACACGAGTTTGCCTGCTGCAACACGGCCCCGCTTTTGCACGGCAAAACGCAGCGCTCACATGAGCATGATCCGGCTGCCACACTGATATTTTCTGGTGCATGCTGGGGGAGGCAGTTGGACATCATACTGCTTCTGCCTGAACTACAGCAGGATCAGCTGACTTCCAACCTATTGGAGTGCCCAAGGAGATTCAAAAGAGGGAGAAGGTGGTACTCGGCGTTTTTCAGCATCTGAGGAAGGCATAGTCGCCGAAATGCATTATGCTGTTATCTGCAGTGAATAAAGGGCTCCTAAAACTTACCCCGCTGTGTCCTAGGATTACTTCAGATGAAAGTGGTCGAGTGGTGATATTTTCCGCGTCTGCCAGGAACGCGGTACTAGGACCCGTCTCACATGTGTCCAGGGACATTGCTGGCAAAGAGACTTTTGTGGAATCGAGGGATCGATAGCTCCCTGGACCGCCCCAGGAACGGGCTTGTTCACCGGCCGCTGTCAACGGCAGACCGTGACTGCACGGGGAGGCGGGTTGAATCCCTCCCGCTTCACGGCCCGGCTTGTTCTATTTCTTGGGGCTGAGACGTTGGGGACTGGAGGGGGCCCTGAACACAAGATACACGAGTTTGCCTGCTGCAACACGGCCCCGCTTTTGCACGGCAAAACGCAGCGCTCACATGAGCATGATCCGGCTGCCACACTGATATTTTCTGGTGCATGCTGGGGGAGGCAGTTGGACATCATACTGCTTCTGCCTGAACTACAGCAGGATCAGCTGACTTCCAACCTATTGGAGCGCCCAAGGAGATTCAAAAGAGGGAGAAGGTGGTACTCGGCGGTTTTCAGCATCTGAGGAAGGCATAGTCGCCGAAATGCATTATGCTGTTATCTGCAGTGAATAAAGGGCTCCTAAAACTTACCCCGCTGTGTCCTAGGATTACTTCAGATGAAAGTGGTCGAGTGGTGATATTTTCCGCGTCTGCCAGGAACGCGGTACTAGGACCCGTCTCACATGTGTCCAGGGACATTGCTGGCAAAGAGACTTTTGTGGAATCGAGGGATCGATAGCTCCCTGGACCGCCCCAGGAACGGGCTTGTTCACCGGCCGCTATCAACGGCAGACCGTGACTGCACGGGGAGGCGGGTTGAATCCCTCCCGCTTCACGGCCCGGCTTGTTCTATTTCTTGGGGCTGAGACGTTGGGGACTGGAGGGGGCCCTGAACACAAGATACACGAGTTTGCCTGCTGCAACACGGCCCCGCTTTTGCACGGCAAAACGCAGCGCTCACATGAGCATGATCCGGCTGCCACACTGATATTTTCTGGTGCATGCTGGGGGAGGCAGTTGGACATCATACTGCTTCTGCCTGAACTACAGCAGGATCAGCTGACTTCCAACCTATTGGAGTGCCCAAGGAGATTCAAAAGAGGGAGAAGGTGGTACTCGGCGTTTTTCAGCATCTGAGGAAGGCATAGTCGCCGAAATGCATTATGCTGTTATCTGCAGTGAATAAAGGGCTCCTAAAACTTACCCCGCTGTGTCCTAGGATTACTTCAAATGAAAGTGGTCGAGTGGTGATATTTTCCGCGTCTGCCATGAACGCGGTACTAGGACCCGTCTCACATGTGTCCTGGGACATTGCTGGCAAAGAGACTTTTGTGGAATCGAGGGATCGATAGCTCCCTGGACCGCCCCAGGAACGGGCTTGTTCACCGGCCGCTGTCAACGGCAGACCGTGACTGCACGGGGAGGCAGGTTGAATCCCTCCCGCTTCACGGCCCGGCTTGTTCTATTTCTTGGGGCTGAGACGTTGGGGACTGGAGGGGGCCCTGAACACAAGATACACGAGTTTGCCTGCTGCAACACGACCCCGCTTTTGCACGGCAAAACGCAGCGCTCACATGAGCATGATCCGGCTGCCACACTGATATTTTCTGGTGCATGCTGGGGGAGGCAGTTGGACATCATACTGCTTCTGCCTGAACTACAGCTGGATCAGCTGACTTCCAACCTATTGGAGTGCCCAAGGAGATTCAAAAGAGGGAGAAGGTGGTACTCGGCGGTTTTCAGCATCTGAGGAAGGCATAGTCGCCGAAATGCATTATGCTGTTATCTGCAGTGAATAAAGGGCTCCTAAAACTTACCCCGCTGTGTCCTAGGATTACTTCAGATGAAAGTGGTCGAGTGGTGATATATATATATATATATATATATATATCAGTGGCCACTGGTTAGTTATAGTTAGGTCAGCTGTTCCACAGAAAAAGCCTGTTTTGTGTTGCTAATACCTTTGGCCCCATTTGACAAATCTCCTCAAAACTTTCCAAAAATGTGCTTGGTTTTGATTACTTTGTGCATGGAAAGGTTCGGGGTGATCTGTCAAGTGGGAACCATGAAAAAAGGGTTTTCTCAAAATTCAAAATCCCCTTGCATTTTCCATAGAGTTCTTTAGCCAGGGCTACAGCACAAACTGATGAACGGAATTACACCAAATTCGGCAGGAAGTTACATTTTGATATACAGAAAATCACTTTTTGAGATTTAAGGTTAAACTAATATAGGAATCTAGACAGTTAAAAAATAAAGCGTTCTGATTGACCTAGGGATTTCTTTCTCGCTTGGGTCAATTTGCTTCCACTAGAGTGAGACACCCACAGGAGAGAGTGCTCTGACTGCAAGCAACATGAGAAATATGGTGCTGGTAGCCATTACAGAACTCGGGGACTTAGTTTCCTTTCCTGAACAATTAAAAAAATATATATATCTATGGGGTCAGAGTAGGGATACCTTGACCCTGTAGGCCCCATGGGGGGACCCCCTCTGGGGCCAAAAGCAAAAGAAAAATCTTCAAAAGTGCCGCTATCCTTTGGGACTCCTGCAGGATTGTTGAAAACAAAACAAAAACGAAATTGTGGTTCTATTCGGGGTCCAAATTTCTAGAAATTGGGAGGGGGATACGCTGGCCCCCCTTTTTCCGAGCCATGACAGTTCCCGTGGAGATCACTCCTGGGGCTGAAATTAATGTATATGCGCAGGGTTGCCGCGTGGTCCCCCCCTCTGGGGGAGCCCACCCCGGGGCCAAAATTTCTAAAAATGGGGAGGGGGGCTGCATTGCCCCCTCCAGTAGCAATTACAGACCATAGGGAAACCACCCCCGGGCCTGATATTTTTTCAAAATGGGGAGGGCGTCATGCAGCCCTCTCTCTGAGCCTCTAAAGGCTCAGGAGAAGGCCATCCCCTAGGCTGGGTCACTAGCTATGTCCTGGGAAACCACTGCCCGGTACATAGTGGTTTCCCTGCCTGCACCAGTGTGGGCAGGGAAACCTGTGCTTGCACTTGCTTTGCTGGAACATTTTGAATATCCCGTCAAGCAGGAGCAAACACAAAGTCTGCTTCCAGCTGGCGGAAGCTTTGAAAATGGTTGCACCAGATGGGAGCAGAATTTTGTCTGTTACCCAGCCTTCACTGATATGGACAGGGAAGCCAATGAAAACATTTCTCCGACATGTAGGGAGCAGATTTGTAGCTGTTCCCTACAGGCTGGAGCAAAACCGGTTCCTGCTGTAAGCGGGGAGCCGACTGGGGCTGCGGTGGCCTTGAGGCTCCCTCGCAGCCCCCAACTAATGTATTGATGTCCCTGGGGTTTTGGAATCCCCAGGGCCTAATAAGGCTCGGGGAGGGTGGCCATGTGACATCTCTCCCCTTTAATTAAAAAAACAGGCCTCGGGAATGGGATCTCTAGGGCCTAATAAGGCTTATGGTGGGGGGCGCATGGTCCCCTTCTCTTTAATAAAAATAAATGCCCTGGAGGATTGGGTCCCCAGGGCCTAAAAAGGCCCAGGGATGGGGGTCATGCTGCCCCTTTAACAAAAAAAAAACAGTCCAGTTTGAACCCAAAACTAGTCCTGGGTTGCTTGTGTTCTGGTTCACGGAGGACCTGGCTTGGCAGTTCGGGCTGGACTGTTTCTATTGGAGCAGGGTCAAGACTGATTTGCATATAGCTGTGTCCAAACTGAGGTAACATAGTGTGCAAAATAATGATGGATTGGAATGTGGCCACAGCAATTACGAGTGGCTGAGATTGATTCCGGCATTCCATCCATCGTTTATTTGTATACTTTAGTGTGTCACCCTAAGTGGGACAGGTAAGCCCATATGTGGATACTGTGCATACTGTGTAACTGGAACAAAGCTGTACCTGGCTGATGAGCGAAACTGGTCCTGGGTTGCTTGTGTTCCATTTCTCGGAGGGCCTGGCTTACCAGTTTTGGCTAGACTGTTCTGATTGGAGCAAGGTAAAGATTGATTTGCATGTAGCTGGGTCCTAACTGAGGTTGCATAATGTTCAAAATAACGATGGATTGGGATGCAGCCTGAGAAATTACCAGTGGCTGGCAGTTCAGGCTGGACTGTTTCCATGAAGCACAGGGTCAGACTGATTTTCATATGGCCATGTCTGAACTGGGGTGGTGGAGTGAGCTAAAGAATGATGATGGATTAAACCCAGATCAGTTGACTGGGGGTGAGTGCTTGCAATGTTCAACACTCCGTCCATCATCCCCTTTGGTTTTGCTGAGATTAATTCAAGCACTCCATCCTTCACTTTATTGTATACTTTGCAGAATCTTTAGTTAGCACGGGCTGCTTGGGGCCGGCTGCAGGCTTGACCCTCTCTTTGTGATACTTAGCATAACAGTTACAGGGTTATGCTCACTGTAAATACTTGGTAAAACTTCCCAATTAGAAACATGCTTGATCATAGATCTTGACATAAAGATGCAATCAATAGAATCAACAGAAACCTACACCCGTGTCAATTAGCACGTCCTGCTGCTGGTTGGCCCTAATACTCTCTAAATCGTAAGATGCCAAACCGGAAAATAAAAAATGACCCCAAGAAAGCACAAATGAATCAGAGCCAAACATGCATTGTAAGTAGGGGAACATAAAATGTGGCTAAGGCACCCAGTTTTGCATTAAAGTCGCCAGCCAGAAAGAGATTTAATAATGAATCTAGGCATGTATTTCTATTGAATATTTTTTCAATGCCATTGAATAATCAACAAAAGTTCTGATTCTCCTTAACAGAAAATTCATTATTATAGTAATTGATAGAACCAGCCCAAAATTGGATCCCCACCTCAGTTCAAAAGCCTGCATGTTTTTCCCCCTCAGCCATGAGAAACCTGATGTCACAATCAATGGAGACTTTGAAAGAAGCAGACAAATCCCCTTTAACCTGAAGTAGTCTACAAAGCTGGCAAACTAATAAAATTATAACCATTAAAGAAAACATCATGCAGTGCCCAAGTGTCTTGTGATTAAACAATACCAAATTTTCTAATCAATGTGCTCCAATCCTCAATATGTAGTTTGACAGATAGACCTGCAATATTAAAGCTCAATAACTTTAAGTCTGAATTGGGAGAAAGAGACCACATGACACCCTGTTCTGGAGTGAAAGGTAGGGGGTGTGTGAAGTTGCTTGCCCATCTGAAGACCACCCGATGTACATGCACTCTTACGAATATCCTTGTCAACAAGCAAGTCCATGGCACTAGTTAGTCCCAAAGGCGAAGCTAAGCTAGCTGAAGTCGTAGATGAAAAAAGGGAATTGGTAAGAAGTAACAACAGCGGGAGGTTTGAGCAGGACCAATCTGTGGTTTTCATCAGGCTCCCTACTGTATTGTTAATCATTATCTTCCAGATCAAACAGCTCTGAAAATCTTTTTGCAGATAGGAATTGGTTGGTACGGTACAGCAGCAGAAGTGGCCTATTTTGTGGGTTGTGATGTGGCATGGAGGGTTTGAGGTGGCTATAGAAGAAGCCTAGAGGTTATTACTTTATTGGACCTGGCCGTAGCTTCCTGCCCTACCTTGGGACAATATCTCAACCACATCCTGAGGCAATCGAAAGTTACCAATGATGCAGTCTCCTTGTAGCTTCTTTGCCAAAGGGCCCACCCACCCAACCCTGCGGACAAGAAAGATCTTGTTATAAAGGCAGATGCTGGACTTATTCTTTGAATGAAACCAGTGGGTCACCTTATTTTTCAACTGGGCTAGAGATTCTGACATGTCAGGGGCCAAGCTGGGAACATTAGCCAACACCTCCACATATGGGCAGGAGTCCATAGGCAAGTGAATCACAGGAAGGGGGACTGAGTGCCTATTGGTTGGGCTCACGAGGTCGGACTGAGCATTTTGTTTAGTTGGAACGCTGTTCTCCTCATGACTAATAATGTCAAATATATATATATATATATATATATATATATATATATATATATATATATATATATAGTTACTTTAGGGCACAAGTTATAGTTGCTTGAGATAACTATATCTGGTGAACGTAAATAGTTTTGTTAATTTAATTTAAGACAGTTGTTTTAACTGATTTTCACCCACCTGTATTGTTCTGTTAACCTTTGCTTTTTTCAGGGAGTTTCTAAGGCCTTTTAATGCAGAGTAAGATATTTTTACAATACCTAATTATAACGTCACTTTAACCTGTGTTTTTTCGGTTAATTTCTACTTTAAAAAAAAACTTAAAGTAATATTTTACAAACATACGTAATAACGCCAGCCCCACTCTTGCGGGCAAGACCCTGCATCCAACTCCTTGTGGGCAGGCAACCTCATGTTGTGCACGGCCGTCCTCCACAGTTTCTGAATTTTTTGTAAACATTGTAAATGCAGAACCCTGTCACCAAAACTTATACTGCCCCACATTGCACTTTACTTATTTTCTTCCTTTATAAATATAGTGCTCAACTTATTCTATAGTGCCAATGTATTACAAAAGAAAAACACATTTTAGAATACATATTTTTAATTTCCTACAATGTGCTTTTACATTTACACATTGTTGCATAAAACACATTTTTAAATATTAACACATTATCCCCAGGAAAACATCCATATTTCTCAAAATATTGTTAGACACATCTGCAGACTTAGGCAGATCATGAATACTAAAGAGGTGGCACAAAATCTAAGAGTACTAAAATCAATTAATAAAGCATGTCATTCTAAAAAGTAAAGAGTAACATTCAGCATCATGGTTTATAAATGGCATCAAAACCCCTTGATAGCATACAGAATTACCTGTTATGTATCTCCCTTTCCCTCTATATACACACACACACACACACGCACATGCACACACACACACATGCACGCACACACACGCACACATAGTCATTACTCAGTGGTTGGTGCCATTGTGAAATTATAATTATTGTTTTACTAATAACTTTGGTGCCATTTGACAAATCTTAATGAAACGTTCCCCTAAAAAGTTCATGCACCTCAGCTTCTTACTGGACAATTTTGGGGATATGTGTCAAGGGCGGCTGAGGAAAAGGGGGGTCTTTAAGTTCCCATGCATTTTTCTGAGGGAATTTTAGACAGCTCTATAGCCAAAACAACTGAACAGAATTACACCAATTTTGGCAGAAAGTTGATCTTTACCCATAATGCATGATTTTTGTGAATGAAAAATTGACTAATTGCTATGAGGACTAATGCAATGAGAAGGTTTATTTATTCATGAAACTAAAAACCAAATGCATGGCATTTATTGCACATCAGTCCTTCAATTTCAAGTTAACACTCAATAGGGAATGTCTGTGATGTGGTTTGGATATTGATTTCTTTCGTATTTCAATCAGCTAAAATAGGAGCTGGGGCAATCAGCTGGATAAGAGCACCACTATCCTCTCTCATAGAGCAGGGAAGTAGCTGATCTAACAAAAAATTCATTAGGAGGGCGAGCCATCTTACTAGCTTTGACAGTATACAAAGCACAGGTCCACACAGCAGCAACTTATGGCAGAAAGACATGCATGCTATCCATTACTTAAAATAGATTTTTAAAAGTGTTAGTGGGACTCCTACAGAGTATGCCTAACATACCTTTTCAATTTGAATTGGGATTAACCTCCACTGAGCACAGAAAAGGCGATTGCCAGTGGTTAGACAAATTGGAAGCATTCCTCCCAACTCCTTTTGTGTGTTTGATGTACCGCCCTAAGTGGCAACGGTAGGCCCAGACGTAGGTCCCTTGCTCACTGTGCCACTGGAACCAAGCTATACGCAACTGAAGATCCCCGAACTAGGTGAAACCGGAATTGGGTTGCTTGTGTTCCAGTTCAGAGAGGACCTGGCCTGGCAGTACGGCTGGACTGTTCCTATTGGAGCAAGACCAAGACTGATTTGCATATGGCTAGTCAGAGGACCAAACTGAAGTGGCATGGTTGGCAAAAAAATTATGGGTTGGAAGGCTGTCCTGAAGGATTGGCAATGGGTAGACACATTGCAAGCATTCCTCCCATCTCCTTTTTTTGTGTTTGATATACCGCCTTAAGTAATAACAGTATGCCCAGACATGGATTCCATGCTCACTGTTCCACTGTTGCCAAGATACATAAGACTGATGAGCCCCATTTGTGGCAAAATTGTCTTGCTTTGCTATGCTCCTGTTCAGGGAAGATAAGTCATGGTAGTTCCAGATGGACTGTTCTTATTGGAGCAGGGTCAAGACTGATTTGTATTTGGCTGGGTCCAAACAAAGGGGGCATGGAGGGCAAGAGAATTATGTGTTGGAAAACGAAACCATGCAAATGTCACTGGTTAGACAAACTGCAAGTATTCATCCCGTATTTGGTTAACCTCCACTGAAACATCATTAGTTTTAAGCCTATTATATTTGTTTCATTTATGGAAGAATGTCATAAGAATGTGGACACTGGAATCTATAGAGGTGCAATAAAAGATGTCTTATCGATAAACGGTAGCGAGAACCTAAATTGGTTGAAATTTGTCTGTATCCATCTTGGGATGTTCGGATTGGATAATGTCTAGTTCAAACCAGATGTGAAAATCTTAAACTAGATATATACATACAATATACATATGATTTTAGGATTAGGATTAGGTTTTGTACGCAAGTTATAGGACCAATATATGTGTTAAAGAAATGACCCAATTTTGAGGATTATTTGGACTATGTAGTATTTCAACATGCTAAGAGATTGATTTTACTCTTCCACTTAGAGACACTTCTGATAGCTGTTCTAACAAACGTGTAGGTCTTGCAACAACACACTATTAAAGTTGTGCATTTTGCCCTCTTGTGACAGAACATGAGGGACACTTTTTATTTTTTGTTCATATAAAAAGCAGCCCTGACATACATACTTATTACCTTGGTTGGGTAACACTGGAGTAAGAAAGTCTGACGTTGCTTTAAGGACATATAAATGTGGGCTGTGCAAACCTCTACTTTTGCAATTTTAGCAGTCCAAAAAATCTGTCTTGGCCTGACAGCTCAGGAGAATTTCTTTCAGTTGTAGGGAAGCCTGCGTTAGGGGGCAGTGCATTTACCATGAAACAGCTGGCACATTTTTGTGAATTCCGTGATGTACATATTGTGCAATTTACATAATGGGAAGCACATATCTATGCCCTTTAGTTTATTCACGAGGAGGGTTTTAGGATGAAATAGGGAGCACATGTCTGTGAATTCTCTGATTTCTGTATTGTGCTATGTATATATGGGGAACTGTACATTTATTCTTTCAGGTACATATGGGCAACATCATTAGTGATTGTCCCAAATTTATTGTAAAACAAGATCATCACATACTCATTTTACATATTGAGAGCTGGAGGCATTTTTTATTTAATTTAGATTTTATAAAAATATCTTATTGACGGAGTTCTGAAATAAGTTTCACATCTCCATGTTTCACTGAATATTTTTATCCATGTAATTAATGTTTTATGGATTGTGAATGATCCGAAATGAAAATGATTTGGCACAGCTACAAAATACCTTTGTGAATAGGACACTGTATTTATGTATTCCTTTATATATGAACAAGAAGGGCTTTTCACATTTGGAAAAAGAAAACATTACATCATGATATTGTGTCACGACTCGTGGATTCTGACAGCTCAACTGCAGCTAGGCCAAGCAAACCTTTTACCTGTGAACGCATCATCTGTGAACAGGATGCAATCAATAGATGGGAAGAAATGAGAGAAACATCAGACTGAAAATTCCTTTTCATATAGTGACACAGAAACAATTATAACTCCGAGGATGAAAAAGTGTTCACATTTATATGCATGTTGGTCATGTTTGTTCAGGAAGCGAATCAATTGATGCATCACAATGAGGTGCCATTCATTATGATTGATCATCAAAGATGATCCACATGGCCTTGCGATGATGTGCTTCTCCCAGAAGGCACCACTCTGGAAGCATAACCTTGAATATATTTTTATGCAATCCTATCTTCAATTCCCTGAACTCCCCATACTGATTGTTTTCATCAGGCATAATGCATATGTCACTTTTTTGAAGCTAAAAATGTAGGCAGTTTTCTGGGCCCTGTAACATTTCTTAAGTTCGAACTAAGCATTTCTTACAGTCTATATTATAGTCAGAAAATGTGTTTAAGACTGTGTTAGGACAAAAATGTGTGCAGAGTATTTCAGAAAGTAATACTTTTTATTTGGCTGACAAAATAAACGCAAAAATAGACCAGTGCACTACATTTTATGAAACCATATGTTCCATATATTACTTCTGTAAATTTAACAGAGTGAAATGAATGTGAAAAATTAAATTAAGATCGCCAAATGCTACCTCAAGCGATGATCAATACAGATCCTCGTTAGCAAAGTGGAAGCTGGTAATTTCAGACAATTTACACTCTGTGCGGTGCAGCTGGCATCAGGAGGAGGTGTGCGAAATTCGTGCAATTTGCATTTCGGTAATTATGGATCATTTTGGGGAAATTATGTATAATTATGTGAAATGCAAAACTGGCATTTGGCACAATATATTAGAGGACATTACACCCGTGTGCCCATTTTGCTAAGACGAATTTTGTGCAAAAATTATAGCTCAAAAGCACAAGTGCTGCAAACCGTTTATGTTGATCCCGTACTCTCTCTGAGTTTTAATTACACGACGTGAAATAATTGCATAGTTTCTGGACTTCCACTTAGCAAGTATAACGTGAAACTACCAAAACTGTGTGAGATTATGCTGGTGTAAAGGCGCCAATGACCCCAAGCTCCCCTTTCATTGAATATGGATTTTGGGGCACACATTCTGTGCCTGCATGATTTCAAGGAGCCATTCTCTCACATACATGACGACATGCCCCCCAAGGGCTGGGGACACTGAGTACCAGGACCTACAGTTTTTCCTCTGCAGGGTTGTGGCTACACACTGCACCTCTCTGTGTCGCTGGCTCCTTCGTGGAATCCAGGTGAAATCCAGGGCCGGACTGGGAACTGATACCGGCCCTGGCAAACTGCTCGGCCGGCCCCCGGGTGAGGGGGAGCGGGATGTGGCTGAGCTGTTTGTAAGGGCCTGATTCGGCCGATTTTGTTACAGGGGGCCGATATTGCAGGTCCCCGGTAACAAAAACGGCCTACCAGAAGCCCTAAAACCGTCCCCACCCTGGCGGCCCACTGGGGAAATGCTCGGTGCCCGCTACGGCCAGTCCGGCATTGGTCAAATCTACTGTCAGTGACCCAGAGACTCACATTTTGAAACCATGGTCCTGCCTCTCACTGCTGTGCTCTCACTAGGGCAGAGAGCAATTTTCCTGTAATCACCTGCATAGCCCCCCCACCCCACTCAGCGCCTTGAGACCCTAATGGGTGAATAGTCGCGCTTTACAAGAACATTGATTGATTGCTCTGTACCGGACACAACAGATGAAGGTGCACTTGAAACTCAACATGACTGTGCACCGGATTCGTTTATTCTGGTATTCGTTAGGTTAAAACATAGGGCCCAGTTGTAAAGATATTTGTGCACCTTTGCTGAACTAAAATTAAAAAAATCTCAAATTATAAGTGCAAAGTCACGTTCTAAGGAAGCTCATAAGTGATGCGCTCACAGTAATATCCCACCAACATGGTGAAATATTAAGTATACGAACCTTTGCTGAATGGGGTAGATTGTAGGCATTCAAGTTAGTGAACACCCACAAAGTTGAAAACTTGTGGGTATTCAGATTTGTACGCTAGACACATTCCCACCCTAGATGCTATCAGAGATTTAACTCAGTGACCAGTATAAGTAGATCAAAATCCAATGTTGAAATGGGGCCTAAAGTCCCCAAAATTGATATGGATGTAGTGGAACTGTTTTATTTCTATGGGGAAAAATATTTGACCTGAGGAAAAAAAATAACTTCTGCAAATGCACTCACACATTGGTGGTACATTTATTAATCTGTAAAAGTACACACATTCAAACATACATGCGTTCATATACAACGTTCAATGCCTAGTTCTTCAATAGATGGCTCAGTGTAATATAAGCAATTCAACACTTTGCCATGTGACGCCTTGTTTTACTGAAAGGATTTGAGACATTGTAAAACTGGAAAATTATTTCAGAAAAGAAAATTCAAATTATGCACCACGAACATTAAAAAAAATTATTCTCAGTGGGAGTTAGCGCTTCTCATAATTAGTTACAAATATTGGTCAGGTGAGAGTATGTTGGCCAAACCGCTACCAAGCTTCCTCTAAGACAAAAAAGGCAAGAAAGAACTAATAAATCATAAATTAAACCACTAGGACATAGTATCAAGGCATGATCAAATATTATTTTGGAGTGACTATCACATTATGGCCTTAACAAATGGAGTTGGAACTCCTAACTAGTCCAACATGTTAAGAAAAATAAGAGTTATGGAAAATATCATAATAGTATTTAATTAGTCACACTGGCCTCATAAATGGCAAGCAATTATCAGGCAATGTCAAATGATGTAGGAATATTATAAGTGGTCCCATTGGACTTCTCTCATCCATTGTAGAAATACCTTATAAAGTGGAATCACACTTTGGCCACTTTGAAAGGAGGTTTCTTTTGTATACTTTGGAGAATAAGTAATAAATTGATAAGGCTGTTGGAGATAGTGACAGAGGGCCTATTTGAAATTTTGCGGACAGGTTAATCCGTCACAAACGTGACGGATATCCCGACCACTTTATTGCAATTGCATTATGTCCTATGGCACTTGTAAAACGGCGGACTGGCTGCTGTCACGTTTATGATGGAGTAACCTTTCTTCCCAACTCTAACTCAGGTCCAGCTTCCCCATGGTGTAAATATTCATTCATAGAATAATCTAATCATTCTACAAAGTTGGAGAAGGCCGTAGGGAGTGTTGCCCTTTTCTCTCTTTTTGTTATTCTTTATAAAGTATTAATTTATGTGAATTGACCCTCTGCAATATCTTACAACACTTTTAATATTGATAGAAAAAAAAAGTTAAGCTCTCAGCATGGCTGTTTGATTTATTTTTTTGTATAAAGTGAATCCTGAGTTTCTCAAAACTGTACTAAAAATAATTAATGATAACCTATTCCCATTATGGTATATCATGAAATGAAACAAAATTGAGTGCTTACCCTAACCTTCCCCTGAAGGTTCCTTGTCTCTAATAAAAGGGCCTGGTCTATTGCCATGTAGGGTGAAATGTTTGGGAGTGGCATTTAACTGTATTTACTAGATGCCGTTAAATTGAATGCCACCAACATGCTGAGGTCAATTAGAGATTCTATGAGATTCTGCTCTCCCATTATATTAATCACTGTTTGGAAAACACTGAAATTTCATAGGACAGAAGATTTAGGGTTATTAATGAATTTCCGAAATTAAACTTAATCACTCTTCTGGAAATGTCTACACTACATGACTTCCAGCTTTCCCTAAATTGCCTGATTTGTAACTTAGATTGTGATCTCAGCAAAAGGTCTTATAATATATGGATCAATTGACAAGTGCTGATTTTTGTTGCCCTCCATATGTGATGATTTAGAGCCCCCTTTATGATTCTGAGGAAACCACACGGTCAACACATGAAGCTCCTGCCTTGATAAACGCTCAGTTTGCTACTTCAGTTAGAAGTAGGTGAAGTACCAGGTTCCTGGCAGCAAATCATCAGCCGGCTCTGCCATCAGAAACCTTTGACTGGCAGCCCTTTCAACTAGGTACATGAGAAGGCCCACTCCAATTACAGCAGGTCATCTTATGAGCATTTTTCCTGTTTGCAACCTACAGGAAAGGCCTGTTTGTCCCAAACGAGAAACCTCCCAGCACATCAGGGCCATTTGTTTATAGTTTTTAAGAAACAATCTCCAACTTCTAACCATAAGGAAGGGAGAACATAAAAGGATTTAAATGTGTTATTCCTGGATCAGGGTTGTATTACCCATTTTGAAGGGAATAATTCATAATCACTACATAAAGGTTTGTGGGTATGATTGAGAATCACAGATTCTGTACTACCAGTGTCCCTACACCTAAATCCTTAGAGCCCATAATGAGGCCCTGAGTCTTTTGTCAGCTGCATGATAACCTGAATGTTATCAGCGTAGTTATAAAAGAGCAAGTGACAGCTGTGATTTTTGTCTTAAAGAAAAATATTGATGTGGATTTACCTCGGATCATTCCATATGGCAATCACCATGATGCTCACTGCACTTCGTTCATACAGACTAGACCTCATTAATTATTCTAGAAAAAGTTGTGAAATTTGCAAACATCATGTATAATTTGGCATTATGCAGCTTTGTTTCGACCAAGGCATAGTGGTTTATTCAGCAAATGTGTCCCTCAATAGACATTTTCTAGTTGAACCAGGGACCTGCGATTTCTGTGACTTTTATTATGTAATATATTCCTTTGTGTGAAATTGTCATTCGCAATATCAGCAAACCAAATTTTGAATAATTCCATAACATTTTGGAAAACAAATATGGAATTTTGTCAAGCCATGGTACAAGTACTTAACTGACCATTCCACAGAAATGACCTGTATGGAATTGGGTTGCTGGTTGACTGGGTGTGAGCCCTGGTCAAGTAGCAACCACAATCCTTGTCAGGGTGAGGCACAAGCCAACCCAAAATTAACCTGTGCTCAACACTGTGGTAGCTTGGCACAGAGCAGTCAGGCTTAACTTAGAGGCAATGTGTAAAGTATTTGTGCAACACTTCAAACCGTAATAATGTGAAAACACCACACAAAAAAGATTCCACCCCAGATTGGAAAATAGAGGTTTCTTTAACAAATAAAACAAGACTAAAACAACAAAAATCCAATCATTAGAACAAGAGAATGCAATTTTGAAGATTTTAGTGAAAGTAGCACCAATAAGCAAAAAATTCCAACTGTGGATATCTAGTTGCGCCGAACCGAGACAAAGTCACAAGTTCAAGGCAACTGTGATGGAGCATGGGCCGGCTACAGGGATCCAGTTAGGCATGCTGAACAGAGTACCTTTAATCCTAGTATGGAAGCATTGTGAGAATCCACATCAAAGATGAGTCATGCAGCCGAAACCATGCGTCAGTTTTGGGATGCAGAGATGCTGCAATGCAGAGTCTAGCATCGTCTTCGAGGCTGCCGACTATGAGGTCTGCGAGGGTCTGTGCTGAGGATGAGCCACGCAGCGGCAGCTCTGAAGAGGCTGTGGAGGTGATGTGGGGCTTTGTGTCTGGTCCAATTCACACTGCAACAGTGATGTGCTGGTTTTGCTCAGGGTTGTGCTACACAGCAGAGGAGATGCATTGGTTCCACTGGATTCACAGAGTCTCGCAAACCACCTTAAGCCAACTTCCAAGGGCCCAGGACTAGGGTGGCACCACTTGACAGGGTAGACTCACAGATGGCAGAGTCCAGGTGCTGGGGTCAATGCTGTTGGAGCTTTCTGCCCCTGAGGCTCAACAGGAGCCATTGGAGTCATTCTGGGGTCCTGGGTTCAACACATGCAGACCCAGTCCTTCTCACCAATACAAGAGGTCAGATGTCAGCAGATCAGCAAGCAGGGGAGTAGCCCTTCAGAGCAGCAGTCCAGCAGAGTGGCAGTCCTTTCAGTAGTACAGCAGTTCTTTTTCCTGGCAGAGCATCCACTGGTCCAGAAATGTACTGAGGAGTTGATGTCTGATGTCCAGTATTTATACCCAGTTGTGCCTTTGAAATGATGAGAAGCTTCTAGAGGCAGGCCCTTGAATTCCACAGTTGCCCTGCCTTCCTGGCTCTAGACTAACTTAATGTTATGTAATGTATGTAGCACTTTGTGTGGAGGCAGGACACTGCCTATTCAAGTATAAGTGGATCTGGGCCAAGTTTCTCCCTCCCATCCTGCCAGTGATGACACATCCAGTCCCACTTAAGATCCCTATTATATGTGGCTGCCTAGGAGGAACACACAACGCCCTATTGTTCATTACACTCTGTCATGTGACCCAGAGACAGGCTGCTGGCACCAAATGGCTAAGGCAGGAAAATGCCAAATTACTATAAGTGGTTTTTCAAAATTGCAATTCGAAATCTGGCAATAAGGTAGGATTTTTCATTACAATTCTAAAGACACCAAACATGAACTGGTTGCCTGCTCCCATTTGGAAATCACAGCATATTAAACCTAATAAGGTAACACCACTGCTATTCTATGGAAGAGGTGGGCCTTGCAGTAGTGCAAAACGAATTTAGGGCCTGATTGCGATGGCGGGAGGCCCGCCATCACCAGCCACACGGTAGTGGGCCCTCCGCCATCGGACAGCAATTTCCCCTCGCCATAATATGATGGTGGGGGGAATCGTTCCGGTACTGTGGTGGTCGTAAAGACCATCCGCCACGTCTTGACACAGGCAATCATTCCGATTGCCTGGCGGAGCGGTCAGCATGTGTAAAATGGTGGTGGTGCCTAGGAGGCACCGTCCGCCATATTCCGATGGTAGCCGCAGCCGGCCTTTCTGTGGCTGGTAAACCGCCATTGAAAGGCTGGCAGAGAAAGCATTCAGGGGCTCGTTGCGAGGCCCCCCTTGTGTTGGGAGGTGGTGGTGCACTGTGGGCCTCCATTTCAGTGCACTAAGTGGCAGGCACCGTGTGGTACCTGCCACGTAGTGCAGTGAAAAGCACGACCTGCATTTTTAGCATTGCGGCGGGTGCTGCAGCCAGCAGCACTCGCCACAATATTAACCATGCACGATGCGACTGCCATGGTGGCGGTCACATCGTAATCAGACGTGCGGGATTGCCGCATTGCATGCGGCGGGTCCCAGGCACCGCTACGGTGGCATGCGGACTCGAGTCCGCCCGCCATCGTAATGACCTCTTTGTTTTTCACTGGCAGGACATATAAAACTTAAAAGTGCACGCTCTACAATTTAAATACATTACACCCTGCCTTCTAGGCTGTCCAGGACCTATCCTAGGGGTGACTTATATGTATTAATAAGGAAGATTTAGTTTGCCAGGTTAAAATGACAGATTAAAGACTCAGCTGACTGTAACTGCTGCTGTGAGACTGAGCAGCATCGGCTGACTAACCTCACGCACTCCCTGACTTAGCTATATAACATGGGTCTGACCTTCTCCCTTCTTAAGGAACTGCTCAGGGCCGAATATGACCTGAGTTCCCACTATACAGCACAAACAACATCGGCACTCTTTTGCTTGTGGCAGCAGCATTATGAGAGAGGGGAAAAAGCTGTCTGGCCTTGCAACTGAACCAGGTGCAATCACGCACAATGATACCTGCTATTAGGACCGTTCATAACATGCCTCTTACTGACCTGCATGCCATTTTCCAGGTGTTTACCACCAGTTATGAAAACCTCTACTCCTTGATGGTGCAGGACCATGCTCCCAACCAGGCACAAATACTCGGTGCTTACATCAGTGATGAAGAAATTGCCCTGGCCACAGATGAGATGGTAACCATGAAAGCCTTGGGAGATGATGGCCTCCCAATTAAATTTGATAACATAGCCAAACCCTTGATAGTGCTGCTGTCAGGCAGGTGGTTCAGAGAGATCTCTGCCACTCCAGACCCCTTGCTGGAATTTAATATGGTTCCAATCTCATTGATTCCCAAATCTGGTTGAGACCCATTCCAGTGTGCCAACTACTGCAGATATCCCTTATTAATGCGGATATGACGATTATGGCGAAGGTCTTGGCCACTAGACTCAAGACTTATATCTCACCACTGATGACTGATGAGCCCATCACTAGGGCGAAACATGTCCAGTGTTGCTTGTGTTCTGTTTCAGGGAGGACCTGGTTTGGCAGTTCCGGCTGTACTGTTCTGATTGAAGCAGGGTGAAGACTGATTTGAATTTTGCTGGATCCAAACTGAAGTGACATGGTGTGCAAAATAATGATGAATTGAGATGCAACCTGAGTATTTTCCTGTGGCTGAGATAAAGTCAAGCATTCCATCCATCACTTTTTTGTATACATTAATGTCACCCTAAGTGGGACGGGTATGCACAGACATGGGTCCCATGCACACTATGACACTGGAGGCAAGCAGTACCCAACTGATGAGCCTATAATGAGGACAAAACCAGTCCTGGGTGGCTTGTGTTCTGTCACAGAGAGGACCTGATTTGGCAGTTTGGGCTGTACTGTTCTGATTGGAGCAGGGTGAAGACTGATTTGAATATACCTGGGTCCAAACTGAGGTAACATGGTGTGCAAAATAACAATGGATTGGGATGTGGACTCAGGAATTACCAGCATCTGAGATCAGTTCAGACATTGCATCCATTTGTTTTGTATACTTTAGGAGCCAGCTAACGAGGCAACTATGTGGGTTTTTTTGGAACAGATTTATTGCAAACGAAGGGGGCTCTCGATACTCTCTACAAGTGTCAGGAGCAGACTGGGCAAAATAGTAACCCGATCATCCATGTACTGCTCTACACCTAGCACCGTGCCCATCAATTGCTTTGTTCACCCCGCACAATTCATCTTAAGGTGCCTATATAGAAAAACATGGATACCACGATTAGGGGGAAGGAGAGCAATTAGCCTCAGTGGAGAAATAGGAGTATACACTATGTAGACAACTTGATAAAGGATGGTGAAGTGGTCCCTTTGATACCCTCATGAGTTACAATGGGCTCACACATTTGCAACACTGGAAATATCTCCAGCTTACACATAGCCTGTGACACATGCTGGTTACTCTCCCCTACGACCTTGAGACCGACCTACTGTTACACTATATGCTGACCTGGAAGTTGTAGAGGGGAGCCATGGAGTGACTATGTTACCCTGACGGATGCCCTTTTTTTGCACCTCAATAACCACAATTTACTCTGTTGGTGGCCTCTCACTCTCTGAACAAGACTGGCATGACATTTTAGAGGAGCATGACTTTTTTGTTTGAGAAGACAGGGTGAAATTGATTTATTTTAAGGTTCTATCCCAATGGCATTGGATTCCGGAATGGCTCTATAGGGCACACATGAAGGCAGACTCCAAATGCTGGAGGGGCCCTGCACCAGACTGCTATATTGTGCATGTCCTATGGGACTATACAGTTATTTTCCCATTACTGGAGCTCAGCTTGGGATACTTTGACAAACAACCTGGGTGTAGCGCGTCATTGGACGAGTTGACTGGCCTTGCTCCATGACATGTCAGCATTCCCGGAATTGACACACCACAATAAGCAATGGCTGGCTACGGCCTTGACAGTAGCAAAGGTTGCAATCTTGCATCCTTGGAAATAAACCACACCACCGTATTACAGTACGTGGCTGTCTGATATGCATAAAACGGCCACTTATGAAAAATTAATCTATAAACACAACAACCAATGGCAGAAGTTTGAGGAGGTCTGAGGTCTCTTCCTTAACACACAGCTGTACGCACTGGCACCAACCAATTCTGATTTCCCTAATATTCCCTTGAATCTGGCAGTTTGCTTCTTGGGGGCCTGGCTCTACGCATTTTCTAACCCCACCCCCTTGCCCCTTATCAGCCTGCCTCCCCTTATTCTTCTTTCCTACCCAATTGGGGGATTTGTCCTGCCATGTAATCTCTGTATAGTGGAGGATGTACTAATTTTCTTAGTATATTTGTCCTTAAAAGTGGTATTGTTTCTGTAGGATCATTAATATTGAACTTTGAATATTTCCTGTATATGTTACATGCTTGTTGTGTGTGGAAAACCTAATAAAGAATTGAGATACAAAAATAAAGCAGTACACACACACAGTCTGCAATGGCAGGCCTAAAAAATTTGCTACTTAAATCATCACTGTGGTATCTGCCAAGGGATCTAAAATGAGTTTAATAGTTTTAAAGAGCTCCTTAGTTGAAAAACCTACTTTCGCACTCCTGTTCGAGAAGAATATTTTTTCTCTCATTAAGATGTCCGATTCACAAATATTTAGCATACAAGTATACATATTTGAAGAGTTTTATATAGCGCTGGCCGGACACGAAGGTATCAGAGTGCCTTACATGAAGAATATTGTTACAAAAGAACAGTGTTACATAGTTACATGAGTTACTAAAGAAAAATACATCCGTTAATAGAGCAAATTAGGTAACATAGAAAATAAGTCATAAGGGGCATACATGGTCGAGGGGAATAAAGTACAGGGTTTTGATTACAGATCAAGTCTGGGAGACCGGACATGGAGAAGAGAACTTCAGGGCGTACCAAAACAAATCATAATTAAGCGAGTCGAGCAAACCAGAGAGGGCCCAGGGATCAACAACAACCAGTGCTGGACTTCTTCACTGAGACCGATAGCAAATTAGAAATGGAAGGGTGTGAAGGAGGGAGCGAAAGGGCCAAACAAGAAGAGAGGGGTGTAGCAGACTCAGAGGGGGTCGACATAGGGCAATGGTCACTTTGGTGGCACAGGTCACTGACCCGTGGCATGAATCAATCAGGGGGACTGTCGAAAACCGCTAGATGGAGGATCCAGGACAAGGACCCCGATAGCTTCGTAAACAATATGGCGGGATTGAGGGAAAACAAAAACAAAAATCCAAGCGAAAAGCCAATTTTGAAACCTACCCCAGAAGCAGGGATGATGGATGCCAAGCAACAGTGATTCAGAGTTTCAGTTTTATTCCGGTCCGGAAGGCAGTAGCGGTGACCAAGAAGGTGGTCTTACCCAGACTCGAGAAGTGAAAAACAAGCTCGGGCCATTAGATCGTAGTGCCGTGGAACTCCCTAAGCTGAACCCATGCTGGGGGAAACAACACTCGCTTGTCCCAGTCGCTAATCCGGAAGGCGAAGCAGGAGGGGGCAGGCCACTGTGGTTAAACCCGGGAAAGGCAGGAGGCGGCCGGAGGGTAGATCCCCAGCCATCCCCTCCATAGCCAACCAGGCATCTCAATCAGGCGTCGGCAGCTCGGACTTGCATCCATCATCGGTAGATCCTCGGTGTGTCGTTGACAGGCGGGGGCAAAAGGAAACGGAGAGATGAAGGAAAGTGCGCCCACTGTCCGGCTGGGTAGGTGACGGCTGAGGAGGGGATCTGCAGCCAGTCTCCCCCATAGATACCTTGGTAGCTCCACCGGGCATCAGTCACAACGCTAGGTCTCAACGTTCGGCGGCACACACATGGTTCCTCAGAGGTTGCAGAGACAGGTCTCGAAGTTAAAACCTGGAAAACAGGAGAATCTGAGGACCGCAGTCATTAGAAGCCCAAGTGAGTGAAAAAGGTCCACAGAGGGGAAGATTCCAGGGGATTTGAGCTAAAAAGGCAGTCCCTAGCTGGGGAGCTCCCGGCCGGAGCTCCTTACCTGTCGGCCATCTTGGAGATACATACTTGGGTCTGCCACTGTGTGTGTGTATAGGTCTGTCCTATCTACTTGTGTATACATTTTCATTCATTCGTAGTAGCTTTATTTTGATAGAAAGCAGATCATAAAAGCAGAATACAAGTTGTTTTAAAACAATTATTGCACATTTTCATTTTATACAACCATACATCTTACAGTAATTACTTAATTCCTCTCCAGTCGAACCAGGATGCTGCCCCAAGGGCTATGCACAATACTAAGGATAATAACAGCATCTCGTATTCCCACAGTGTCTTACATATTTTTGTGGAGAGGAAGGAACAAATCCTGATTTGTGTAAAGGGTCAATGCAAATAGATTTAAGACAATAAAATTCATAAAAACTTCATACAATTGCCAACACAAAGCAATACAATAATAAATAGAAAAAGCAGCTTTTAAAAAGTACATATAAGTAAGGGTCCTAAACAGGCAGGGAGAGCGTCTATCATAGTTGTGTTATATGGATACTTAAATAAATTAGATAACATTACCTCACATTTATAATCAACCTATTGATCCATATCAACAGAGGCACAAATACACTCAGACCTCCAAAACCATACAGCCTGTCGGTATCTCACAAGAGTGAAAATCACGAGCCTTGTGGTATCAGTCCTACGGGCATCCAAGTGTCTCCTCATACCCAATGACCTGCACAAAGGCAATAACCATTCCCCCCGCTGCAGGCCATATGCAGGAAAAAAACAATTGTGCTACATATTCAGATGGGCCCCTGCACTCTTGGAATTCTGCAATATTCAGTTTTTCTTTATCCCATTAACCACTTTATGCCTAATAGGGAGAGTCTTTTATCTAAATTGTAAAAACAATTTCCGGGCCAGGGGTGGTGTGATCTCATAAATTGCTCCCCATAACTGGGTAATATTTTAGTGCCTCTGTTGTTGCACACAGTGTCAATATATACTTGCTGCCAGTATTCTGCTTTAATAGGTACTTATATAGTGGAGGGAATACTTCCCGGGTTGACCCAAAACTGTTCCAACCCCAGCTTGTTGAGCATCATTCTTACATGTGGGAACCACAGTAGATTTTGGGATCCAGGCAAAGATAGTATATATTTGAAGGGTTCTCTATAAGCTTCAAGATCGGAGGATGACCATATCCTATGCCAGTAGAGCACCTTTCCATGAAACGTTCTTAAGCTCCAACTCAAGGAATAATGGGATCAAAGATGTACTTTTTGGAAGTTCAAAGAGTAGCCTAATAAATCTGTTTTCCGCAATTGATAAAATGTTGCAATTGGCATGGTCCACAACTCAGATTCATATCAGGAGACTCCTAAAGCTTTTACAATATATATGTCTAATGCAGGAGCAACTTTCTTATAGAAGGTTTTGTTAAAAGTCATCAGCAGTCTTGACGTATAAAAAGTCAATGAACATTCTGATTCATAGATCTGCATGGACCAGTCCATATTAGGTGTTACTCTAATTCCTAAATAATCAAAGATGGAACCCTTCTCTATTGGGACTGTATCAACAAATAGTTTGCATCTATACCTCTTGCTTCTTTCTGGGTGGAAAACCATACATTTTGCTTAGAACTAATCAATTCTAACCCCTGATCACTGCATTAGGAGTTAAAGTCAGCCAACAACTGTTGGAGGCCCTTAAGCAATTAGGAGATCAGGAGAGTGGCGTCCGCAAAAAGCAGAGCAGGCCTTCTCCTAATCCCCACCTGGGGTGTATGGCAGCCATTCCTATCCAGGTGGTTCACTACATCATTTATAAATAGGGAGGACAATGTGGGGGCCAAGACACAGCCCTGTCTAACCCCTTGTCGAATGCTTATTGGAGAAGTGAGTTGCCCATTGTTCCGCTACCAAACCCTAGACTGATTCCCTTCATGCAAAGGTACTAAAATCACCAGTAAGTTGGGTGGGATGCTCATTTTATCCAATGTTGACCACAGCAAATATCTGTGAACAAGGTCAAAGGCTGCATGCAAGTCAACAAAGGCAACAAAAGGTTGACCTCTGTTTACTGCTACAGTCTTCCAGTAAAGACAATTGAACCAGAAGGCCCGATCTACCATGTTGATTCAATTTTGGAAACCTGCCTGAAGCTCAGATAATATAATTTTATCATTAATCCAATCTTGGAAGTGGTTTAGGACTTGCCTATAAAAGATCTTTTTTGAAGCTTCAGTCAAGTTTATGGGTCTGTAATGCTGTTCCTTCTTGTAGATCGGAATGATCTCAGCTTTGCACCAGGACATGGTGATCTGCATCCCTTCAAGATGGCATTTGAGAGGTCTGCCCCCAAGATGTGTAGGAGTACTTAGGATCTCCTCCACATCAATCAAAACGCCATCGATTCTTTTCAAAATGCAGTCATTGGCAGCAGATTTCTGGATTTTTTTAGCGTATGGGGGACATCTGCTGTGTCTATGGCCTTTCTTTTCCCCATATCCAAAATGCCAAAGGGAAATGTGCTTGTGCTTAGTGACAGCCCAACCTCCTAATATTGTAGACAAGAAAGTAATGCTTAAATGAATAAAGCGGCAATCGGAGGTTGCATAAGAGAGAAAGAAAAAAGGAAACTGTACCATTATGCAGGATGATCGAGGGGGGACCAGCCTAGTCTACGTTGGTCTCTGACGGGCACGGACGGGCCCGCCCATGGCCTGGGCACGCCCCAAACAGCGGGGTTGTGAGATGCTTAAGTAGTGTTTATGATGTCCAGGTGATGATGCCAGAGAGGGTTATGGGACAAGTGGTTCCCAGTGGTTACTGTCAGCAACCACTACCCCCTTCAGCAGGGCAAAATACAATAGTAGCAGGGAGAGCAATCCCATGAGGTATCCAGTGAAGCAAAGGTCAAAAACTCTCCTGCAGTAGTGAATGTTTGTGCAGATAGAAACGTGGCCCCCCTTGCTGGTTTATTTCACAGATCAAGTGGGGGCTAGGTGGAGTCCGGGGAAGTTGTTTCGCTGGTCTACTGCTCCTCAGGGAAGGAGACTGTGCTTTATGCAGTTGCAAAGGAGCCTGCAAGGCTCCCTGGGGTTAGCCTATGCAGCCATGTGTTGGAAGCCCACAGGACATGGTCAGGGAGCTCCCCTGTCTGTTCTGCACCTCACGGATTCCGCCGAGTGGGTTGGCAAAAAACTACAGGTAGGGCTGGGGAGAGGTAAGCTTCTGACGGTGCTGAGCAAGATTAAATTCCCCAGGGGTGGTTCTGTCTGCTTTATATATTTATGAATTAGATTATGCAGATAGTCCTATATCAAGAACATTGCTAACATGGACAGTGGAGCAATTTGAGGTGAATACTAAAAACAACATAAGCAGACATTACTGCAGAGAACACTAGTAAGGCTAATAAGCATGAGCCTTTTCGCCTCCGTTTCTAAGAGTTACCTTGTGTTGTAATTAATACATTTATGTATGTGATTAGTTATTTTAGTTACTTACGTGATTGACTTAACAACCTGCTCTAATGCATGGTGCTAAGCCCCGTAGCATTATATCCAAGTCATTACTTTCTTCTTCCTTTGTCTCTCTGTCTTTTAATTCACCAACATATGGTGGTATGGAGATTCCTCACCGACCCCTATATACAAGCAAATTATAGAATTATTTTATTCCTGAGAGTTCTGAAACATGTTCTAGTAACTGTTGCTACTACGGCCGCCTTAGATTTTCCTGCTGAGGTGCTAACAGCAAATACATTTAAGGATTT
The DNA here is from genome assembly GCF_964204655.1 of Triturus cristatus. Classification (NCBI taxonomy): domain Eukaryota; kingdom Metazoa; phylum Chordata; class Amphibia; order Caudata; family Salamandridae; genus Triturus; species Triturus cristatus. Next base: position 725,055,870 of record NC_140591.1, read on the forward strand.
CAATGGCTAATGTACTTCTGCTTCATTTTAAAATGTTTTCAAGATGAATTTTAATCTTCATGAAGGTCCCTCCATATTTGGAATGGAGACAATGTCGTATGGTACTGGCCTTTTCTGCAGGGTCTCCAAGATTTTTTTCTTCTGTTGTTGAACTCATTTTTCTTGGCACTTTTCCCCTGCTAATTGGTTGTAGTGCTTGTGTGCTCTCTCTATAAAGAAAACATGGTAACAATTGGCATCTACCTGACTGGTACATATAATTTGCTTGTAAGTCCCTAGTAAATGGGATACAGATACCCATGGCCTGTAAATTAAATGCTAATATTGGGCCAGCAGCACTTATTGTGCCACCCACTTAAGTCGTTTTTAAAACTTGCCTCCGGTCTGCCACTGCAGCTCATAGTGCAGTTTTAAACTGGCATTAAGACCTGGTAAAATAAAGCTTTTTCCAGGCTTAAACCTTTCGTTTTAATACATATAGGTCACCCCTAAAGTATGCCCTAAAGATTCACAGGGCAGGATGCATTGTATTTAAGAAGCATGGCACCATTTTTACATGTGCTAGCAGTGAAAATTTCCTCAAGTCATTTTTCACTATTGTCAGGCCTATCTCTCCCACTCTGAGTTACCTAATTGTATTTATTAAAAGTTAACTTTAGATTGGGAGCATGTAGGGATGTGCTGCTTAGACTGAAATGAATTGTAATATAAAATCCTATTTAATGGTATAATGGGATTTTAAGTCACAATTCTGAAAATGTAACTTTTAGGCAATTGGCAGTTGTTTGTTTGCCCCTGTTGTGCCTTCTGTTAGTGTGCTGGGTCACATGGCTGTGAATGTCTCTGCTGTTGGGGTTTGTGTATAGCTCCCAGTCAGTGACAAAAGGGGACGAGGTGGGGTCAGTATGGGCCATCCATCCAGGATAACTAGGAACAAAGCTGTGCCTTGCCCTACTTGTATTTCAAAGTCCTTTCCCCCACCACACACAAAGCAACCAAACACCAGTCTCTTGTCATGCCAGACTTTTTGGAGCCTTGACAGGGATGTCAAGGTCATGAGTGATGTCATATATGATGCCATAGAAAATGTCATGAGTGATGTAATACTTGGGGTCATAACAAGTGCATGGCGGTGGCGCCAGATATGTTTAATTCAACTAGCTATGACGGGTGAATTTCTGTGTTTTTTTAAAGTTTAAAACATTAATGATGTCACTGACAAATTCACCTAACTATAATGTTACTTTAACGTTTGGTTTGTTCAGTGAATTTCTAATGTTTTTTATAAACAAGACCAGATCTTTTTATCACAATTAACTATAATGTTCCTTTAATCCTTGTTTTTTTTTAGTGAATTTCTAGTTTTTTTAATATAAAGCAATATTTTATTACTATATGGAGTCTTCCCACTCAGGGTGGAGCTCTGCTTCGACTGCAGAGACTGCACCAAGTGTGGAGACACCGCAGTCGTAAATATACTACTCGTAACTTACCTTTGTGAATAGTAAAAAATAGTAAAAAAATAAACTTACACCAAAAGTGAAAGTTTACCTTTGTGAATCAGATTCTCAGTCTTTTCTTACACATTTTACAGTGGGTGACACTCAGCTGGTGAGACTCACTCATAGTGAAAGTCTCAAACTGGGTAGTCCAAAAGCTAAATATTCAGGGAGTTTAAATATGCAGAACCCACGACCTACACTGTCCCTTTAAAGGTACAGGGGATGCAATTTAAAAAAATGCCATGTTGCGAAGTGGATTGTGGAAAGTACGCAGTTGTCCCCTGAACTGCTTTATACTCCCCAGAATGCACAATCCAACTTTGGAAAATTAGAAGATGTCCTTTATGGACATCATCTCATTAATGGTTTGTGTGTATTTTGTAACCCTGGGAGTAGTTCGCGAAGTAACACTTTGCGAAGCTACGCAAAGTGCAGTTCGCACTACGCGAGCTACGCGTAGCAGTTCGCGAACTGCGTAGTACCTTGTTCGCACTGTGCCAGATGTCGTTTTCAATGATTGCACAGTGCGGACAAGCAACCGGCACTGTGCAATCATTGAAAATGGCATCTTGCACAGTGCGAGCTGTAGTTTTCTGCTGCTCGAGTAGATTTTTACTCGAGCGGCAGCTTTCTCAACGCGAACTGGTAGTTTCTCATCACGAGCGGTCGCGAGCATACGCGACCACTCGCAATGAGAAACCTGACCTCCTCGCGTTGGGAATCTCGCCGGGAGGTTTATTTTCCATGCTCGCGATCGCCAACTTGATGTTGGCGATCGCGAACAAGGAAAAAGTCTCGCCGGGATGTCATTTTGCTTGCTCGCGGTCGCCAACTTGACATTGAGGACCGCGAGCAAGCAAAAAATGACAGCAGCACTACGCAACACTACGCTACGCGTGTTCGCACTGTGCTACGTGCAGTTCGCGAAGTAGCACGAACTTCGCAAACTACGCGAGCGTAGCGTAGTGCTTTGCCCAGGCTTAGTATTTTGTCCAAAAAATGCATAGTTTTACTTGGGTAAGTATAAGCTGTACAACATGGCGCCACCAACGTTATAGCTTGTGTTCTTATTTAATAGATCACCTGAGTAGTTTTCTTTGGCATACTCAAAGACCCCTATTTACCTCCTAACCAGAGATGTCTGTGGTGTTAGGGAAAAATCCTCCTTGACTGAGTAGGTAAATCCTATGTATTGGCGGTAGGTTGTTCAAGCTTGAAGCTTTGAAAGATCACCCTATAGAGGTACCTTCTCTGATTCCACAGGTTTATTTTGCTTAAGACGAAATAGCAGTTAACATTCTAGTGAACTACAGACATGCTGTTACAACATGTACCTCCCCTTACGGATGGGGACAGTACCTTCGTGGTTGAGGCCCACGAAGCATTCAGGACAGAGGTATTCTTTTCATGGTCTACATTTCCAGCAGAAGAAACATGAACAAGACTGTTTCAAACATACACTGATGCTGCAGGTCCTAACAATTACACAGCTTATGAAAGCACTAGAAATAACACTAACTTACCAAGAACATCAAAATTGATTTGAAGGAGCCCTTCCACATACACACAACAATGTTAGCCTGGGTCCCCTTCGCAATGTGGGAGCAACATGGCCAGTCTTACCCAGTTACACACCTTACCAAGATATAGACAATCTAACAGCACCAGACCTATGTACACAATACAAAGATCTGGTTTTAACATATAGACGTGTGATACAATTTGTCATGAGAGCAAGACAATAAATCCTGCAAACGCTGCTCAAGCTGCACAACCACAATTGGGTATGCCTGGAATTAGTCTGGTAACTATCAATGAGGTCATGGGTAAAATTTCCTTTGGACATGAGGAAATTCTGTTCTGGATTGAACAAAAAACAAGCCAGGTTGGAGTAGTGTTTCCCCATATGGGACATCATGAAAAACACAGAATTCTCACCATATGCCTGCCAATGAGGATGCCTCCCCCAGTGGAAGACTGTGCCACTTGGTGTACAGTCTTTGCTGCAGTATATACCAGAACACATGATACACCCTCATTAGCTGTTTTTCGAGAGGAGCTTAAACAGTTCCAAAATGAGTACCAGGCTGCCCCTGCTCTGGATTTGACAATTAAACTGATGGGCAACTTTGCAGTTGTATCTGCAATAATGTTAAGTAACATTAAAGGGGAAGCAGTACGCCAACGACTCAAAAATTTGGCTCCGAGACATCAAGAGCACAAATTAAAAAAAATATTAACCTAGGCATCCACAGGCAGAGATAATTTGGGAACCAGACCTAATAGACCACAAATTAAGAGTATAAGAGTAATTTTGAAAAGGATAACTCTAAGCAGGCATCTGAGACTTCTAAGAAGAAATTGGGTAATAAGGAAAATAAAGAAAAGATAAAATCGTGGGGCGGGTCTCCTCAACAGCAGTCTACAGAAAAAAGCCATAATTTGCATAACCATGATATTGAAATGCCCAATAGGTATCAGAATATTTATAAATGTACCTCTTGTTTCGTTCAGGATTCAGCTGAAAAATGCTTAGAGAGAGGTGAACGATTTGAGCACACATCAGAGAAGTACTTGAAACCAAAGAAGGACTCACAGCGCTCATCTGACTTTATAAAACAGGAAGACAAACCTAAACAGTCAAAGCCTCAATTCAAAAAGAAGAAAGTAGCTGGCATGAAAGTCAAGCATGCCCAGGATATATATAGAGGACACTGCTTCTGAGCTGGTAGTAGGGTCTGACCATGCTTGACAGCACGGAAGAAGTCAAGATAGTTCCTCAGAATCTAATTGAGTCTCTAGTGGCAGTAGCAACAAATGAGCATATCCAGGTAGAAACACCAGTGAGTGTCCTACATCAACTATACAAAAAGCGACTTTAAATGGAGGGATAAAAATACCACGTACCATAACTGTTATCTTTTGGGAGAACTTTTTATGCGGCTATGACATTCTCTTGGCTGAAAGGGATTGGCCAGCCAGATTTGCCATGGATTTCCCCGAGGGAGAAATGGTAATTTTAACTGCTTTTTCCGACCTCTCCCAGATGCAGTTAAACATTCATACATTAAGGAGTGGGCCCTAGCACAAGCTCCTGCATTATACTTCAACCATGTGGAGTGGGATGATAGTTCCCCTTGTCACATCATACCACTGAGGTCAACCCTACAACCTCAAAGACAATACCCCAGTAAACATGAGGCTAAAAAACAAGTTAGAGCAATACTCACACAACTTGAATACCAAGGTATAATTTAGGGTTGCACCTCCCCTATGAATAATCCTTAGCTTCCAGTAATGAAACCAGACTATTCATATTGTTTAGTGTTAGGTCACAGACACTTAAACACAGCTACATGTACAGAAAATGCACAGAGCAGCACTATTGAACAACATTGTGCAAAAAATAAACCAAATTACTTTATACATTTCCAATGGATTTATCTGCCAAAACATAGCATCTGAAAGCAGGTACTAGACCACATTCAGTGCGGTGTGTTCTCAAAAGCAGTTCTGTCAATTGCCCCAAGGGTAAAGGAATAGGCCAGAGTTGTTTTACGCCCGGGTTACAGAACATTTGCAAGATTATGATGACCAGGCATTGTCCTATACCGATGACATATATCGAAATGATGATGACCTTTCAACTCATTTGGGTAGAGTAGATAGCATACTTCTGGGATTTGCTCACATGGGCTACAAATTCAATAATAAAAATAATCAAAGATATCCCACCTCACTGGCCTATTCCTGGGATACGAGTTGTCAAGTGAAGGCAGAAGCCTTGAGACACATTTCCTTGAGAAGTATGTGCTTTTACAACCACCAAACATATTGAAAATACTTCAATCAATATTGGGTTTCCTGAACTTTGGCAGAAAATACATTCCCAATGCTGTATGGTATTGCATGGCTGACAATGCCGCAAAAACAAGAGTGCAAACTGCTGCAGTGGCTGAAATTACTCGTTCAGGCTTTCCAACAAAATCTTCCTACCAGTTAAGGGCACAAAACATTCAATTTTCTCGGATTCCCAGAGTTGGGGATTGATTGATACCAAATTCAGATCACAGGTTAGGTTTAATTCTAGCAGCACATGGGGGCTTAGAGTCTGGTCACGCAGTGGTAGAAGTTACAATTTCATTATTGTGGCAATGCTACTGGTGGCCAGGTTTAAGCAAACAGACCAATGACTTTGTCCTTAAATATGACATCTGCCAGCAGATGAAGTTTTCCACCAAAGCACGTCCACCACTGACACCTCTATTGAGCTCAGAAAGGACTCCCACTTTTATTTATCTGGACCCCTAATGCCCTTTGCATTCAGATGGGGCTAAGAAATACATTTTGGTAGCAGTGGATTCCTGGTCTCGATTCCTATTGGTTTGGCCACAGCGATCGGCTGACGTCCGAACTGTTATGCAAGACTTGCAAGTCTTCATCATGACATACACAATAGCCACATTCCATTCAGACCAGGGTCTTATGTTTGCCTCCAGGGTTTACACCATGGGAAACCATGGGAAAATTGGGTGTGACTGTCCGGTACTCCTCCCCCTTCCATCCGGAGAGAAATGCAGTAGTGGAAAGGCAGAACCGGGACTTAAAGCAATCTTTTACAGCTAGGGTATTAATTTCAGAGCGCAGTTGGGTCCATCACCTATATGGGGTCCAGAGAGCACGCAATATTCTGCCTAGAATATCATTTGGTGGTCGTACTCTTTCTGAAATCTTGTTCTGGGTTAAGATGTGGGCTCCATACCTCGACAATTGCAGTACATTGGCAGCTGAAACACCTTTTGACATCGATGAACATTTGGATGCTTTACAGGAACTGAGCGACTTTCAAGAAGCTCAGAGTAACGTCCAGCTGAAATGCACCACCACGGATGAAGTGAAGGAAGCACCAACATCAGGTACTCCTGGGTCGATTCCAAAAATAGGTGATCCAGTCTGGGAGAAGAGATTGGACAAGAATGATTCAGGACATCTCACATAGCACCTGTACCAGTCCTAGAAGTTGAAGTCACCAATAGATCTCATCAAACTACATTATGTGACTGGTTCTGCACCAGGTCATTCCTGCCTCCTACCCTACAGGAAGTGCTGATGGAAGTTTTGGTCAGTAATGAAGGTTCTTCTCCCTAGTAGGGAACAGCAAACAGAAGTATCTTACAGTTACATCAACATACTCCTTAAAATCAACATGCACGGAAACACAAATTTCAATTCTGCAAACAGACAAAAAAGGTATCTACTGCAACCTGCCTTCATTCAAGTCAACTCCCAGTTCTACACAGACTCCTGAGCTGCCTAAAATAAATTGAACAGCCTCTAGCTATTTTCTCGACGCCAGTTGTAGACTGTGTGAATTTTATGTTTGGCTGCAAAGCCCATACTTGGTCCCTCCATGCATATGCATTGGGATTACAATTTCATTGCTCTTCCTTTTTCTTTGGATTGGTTTTGTAACAGTCATTTTCATGCTTCTGAACGGACACTAGCTCCCAGAACACCCTGCTGTTGAACCGTTAAAACTGGTTTTAACTCCCCATTCTGTATCATTCTTCATCACACGAAGTGCAAAGAGTCCTTTCCCTGGTGAACATTTCTGCTGTTCAGGTTCCTGATGGAATTGTTTGGGATAAGCTATCATATGATATATATTAACTGACAGAAATAATTCAGATATCATATATATTCTGAATTTCTTTACATGATATATTCACTCCTAGTACTTTCTCAGATGATTGGGATATTAATAGAGTGCTTGAAATGCTAGATGATCGGCAGCAGTCTACTGTTTTCAATATGATAGCAGCGCTAATTTAGATGAAGTGTTCTGTTTTCTCCATTATGGCCACCAATTTCTGCCTAAAGCAGGTACTCCACATGCAGTATTTAATTATACTCAATTGGAACACTGTCCTACTCCACCATGTGGTAGCGCAAAGCATTTGAAAAGAAGTTTGTGTACTCTTCTGGTCACAATCTTGCTGACCCAGAGTCTTATTATTATTGACTCACACCCTAACAGACTAAGAAAAATATGCTCGCTGACACCAAGCTGATATATTCAGCATCTTTCATTTCCCAGCTGTCTGTACTAAGGTTTGACTTTTGGAAAGACAATGTCAAAGTAAAATCCATTCGGGAACTAGACTGTGGAAGGTTCAGTGTAACAAGGCTTTATTTAGAGCATGCCTTATACCACACCAAATAATTTCCTGAACAAAACTGTGCAGCAAACATCCAATCTTGGCCTGGCTAAGGTAAAAGATTTAAGGGCACCAAACATTCCCAAATTTCCACGATTTGCGAACTGGCAATTTAGAAATGACACGGACAAAACATTAGATAACTTGCTTCACATTGGCTCATACAATTCTTCATGTACCAATCAAGAGGAATGGTTAGTGTGGCCATTAGTTACTAATCGATATCAAGCATGTTTTCTTGACAACACCAAAGGGTTTGGGATCAATAGGCCTGACCCACTTTACGTGCAGGCACAGCGCTCAGGGCTGTTAACAACTTACAGTGTTGGAAAGTTGTGCCTTGACTGGATTAAACAATCCACGTTGTCTCAAGTGAATCAACACTTGTTGCTTCTTTCTAATGACATAGGATTGACATAGAATTACAGGGCTTCTTGTTCGGTCCTCGAAGACCACGTCAAAAGCATTTTCTGTATGCAATATACAATGAAGTGTGGACAATTTCACAGCAGGAAGCTGCTGAGAGACTGCGCTAAATTGCCACTGCAAATTTAGAAAATGCTCTTGCAGTAGTAGGTAATGGTATGACTACTCTATCCACCAGGATTTACTCTCTTGGTAACATTGCATCATCTACAATCGACATCTTACAGAGTGACATGTCTTCTTTACAACATGTCAAAAACCAAGGACAAGGGAGACCCTACTCACAAGGAACCAGGGTAGGTAAATTATTAGCAGAAACAATGGTTCCTGTGGAATTATATCATAAACTATACAGATATGGTTATGCACAATCACAATAGGAAGGGTTAGGGTGATGTCAAAAGGAGAAGAGACCACATACACCTTTGTTTCTGTTTTTTACAATCAGTTTTTATGTTTTTGAAAAGGTTAATCATAATATATACAGGTAGTAGTAGAACAATAGTGCGTTAGTGTCCCCATTGAAAATGGAACCTAAAACAACGGTGACAAATTTGTGCCATATGTGCATGGTTTCCATTTTTTTGTAAAGTCGATCATTCCAAATTATACAGAATATACACAGCGTTTCTTATACAATGATAAGCGCTAGGTTAATGGTTTGCTTTCGTTATTTGTCGACGACGTTTCGAACCTCTGTGCAATGTAGGGTCTCTTCAGGACCTAGAAATGAAGGGACATCTAAGATGAGAGGGATACTAACAGTGTGTGGCCATTAGAAAAGCAGCAATGCTTGAACTGGATCGCAAAGGATTATGTAGTACCTGAAAGGTTGTTTGTGCATCCACGTGGTGGATGTGTGCCACAAGCAAGTGAGAGATGGGGTAGCAGAGGCTAAAACACTCTTGGACAAATTTTAAAAAACAATAGACGTTTTAATACATTTGGGCTGAAGAAAAAGGCTGACAAAGTGACAAAAGATATAAAGAATTTTTCCAAAGAAAGAGCCTACCCCTAGTTAAGAGAAGATTACCAGACTACTATAGGCCCACAAAACAGACAAAACACTTGGGGTAGATTTAGGAGAAATCAACCAAGCACTTAGGTGACTCCGACGATTCAGATGCCCAACCCGCCCCAGCCACTCAGACAATCACCCAGGTCAGCCTCTTTTAGATTGAGGTGGCAATGCCAAAGGGACAACATGATACCAATACCCAGGGGAGCGGCAAATGAAGAGGAAACATTACCAATGGGGCCCCCAACCATATTATGTCAGGAAAGAGACAGAATGGAAGTAATTCCCATCTTAAACTTATCCCAACATGTACTATCCTCATCAGAAATATCTTTACTCAGCAAAGGACTATCATTTGTTATTACAGAACGGCCCAACATATTCAATTTGAAGACAGAACTTTTACAGTTCTTCTGAAAGATATGGCTAAGACTATTCTTCAAGGACAGGGAACCCATGCTAGAAGACTCTGTTACAGGAAGTCTAAGCCTCCACATTTTACCCCACCAACGCCATGATGCCACCAGAGCTTATACCGTTTGAGAAGCTAGTGCTTGGCGGACTAGACAATCTGAAAAACAACAGGTGCTTTATACCGTACAATATTACCCTACAAGAACGCAGAGCACTACAGGAACTCAAAAATGACAAAACTATAATATTGAAACCAGCAGACAAAAGAGGTGGAATTGTGGTACAAGACCGAAAGGACTATGACATAGAGATGGGTAAGCAAATTAGTGAAGAAAAACACTATAGGAAGTTAGGTTCAAACCCATTACCAGACATTAGAAAAAAAATCTTGAAAGTCACCACAGAAGGGAAGAATCACGGACACATAAGGAAGAAAGAATTGTGGAAAACCCAAGAACCCCTGTCCTATATACCATTCCCAAGATTCACAAGAGCACCACAAATCCCCCTGGATGCCCCATTCTTTCAGGGTGTGGTTCTATCCTAGAACCCATTGGGAAATATATAGATTTTTTTAATCAAAGAGTTTGTCCCCACACAGGAAACATACGTACTTGATAGTATGTACATGATCAACCTTGTTGATGGCATGCCATACAACATTGAATCAGACTGGCTGGCGACCCTTGATATCTCCTCTCTCTACACCAACATACCACAGAACGAAAGCATTCAGGTGATAAAAAGACTATTGGACACAAGACATAGGCCTACCCACCACATTCCTTATCTCCTTGCTGCAAATTGCCCTCAGATCTAACAACTTTGTCTCAGAAGGTTGTTATTATGAGCAATACTACATAGATGACATCTTTTTGATTTGGTGAGGCAGTGAAACAGAATTCAATGACTTTGTTACATATCTGAATAACATTCAAAAACACCTCACTTTCACCTCTACTATACATATGTCCACCATAGCCTTGAGAATGGTGTTCTGTACACTTTCCTCCATAGAAAACCTACATAAAGAAACACACTTCTATTTTACAAGAGCCACCATCCACATGCACTACGGGATGGCTTACCGTTTGAGCTGTTTCTGCGCTTGCACAGAAGCTGTTCACGGAAAGAGGATTATATGAATGAGGCTGCAACATTGAAAGCGAAATTAGTGGCAAGAGGCTACCCCAACAGGCTAGTTAGGAAATCACTCAAACAAGCCTGGTTTGTCCTAGGGAGGAATTACGAGTTACAAAAGAAAAAGCCTCAATTGACAGACTCATCTGTGTGACAACATTCGGTGTACACACCAACCAGGTCTGCAAGTTAATCTAAAAAACCTGGGATATTATAAAAAAGCATTGACCCCGAGATTGAAACCCCCATGTTTGCTTTCAAACATGGCAAGAATATGAAAGACCATTTGATACGCTCATCCACAGAAAGTACTGTGCACACTACAGGCTCATTGCAATCAACCTGGGGCCTACCAGAGGTAAAAGGACACTTTAAGTGTGACAATTTTGTGTCTCGTGTGCCTTTACATCTAACACCAAAACATTTGAACATGCAAATATAAAACATACATTGGAATTCTTTGCAAAGTGTAACACACGCAATGTGATGTCTTGTCTATGGTGTCCCTGTGATTTGCCATAGATTGGACAAACCCAACAACCCATCAAGGCAAGAATTGGGCAACATCGCAGTTGCATAAGGCGCTCTGTGGTCAATGCTCCATTGGTCACTCACTTCTCTGAAAAGAACCACACTGCAGATGACATAAGATGGCAGGTTATTGATAAAGCCATTATCCCAGAAAGAGTTGGAAATCTTACATAGATTCTACAATGACTAGAATGCCATTGGCTAGAGAGGACGAATTCCATAGTTCATGGGCTAAACTCCGCAGAGAAATGGCGGGGTTTTGTGACCACACTAATGAACTAGAACCAGTAAATACACTGCTACTGAATATGAGAAGCCTCCAATATTTCGTTGTTATCATAATTGCAAGACAATTGCACCCAGTACGTCGCCATGACCTTATTTTGTCTTCTGTATCACATAACATCCGTTGTTTACAGATTACAATTATGTACTACAATCTATCTGAACAAGTTTTAAGTTCCAAAATGTACTAACGTAATGTAGTTGTCATCCGGTGTCCAGTAGCTCTCGTGTCAAATAGCTGAAACTCGTTATGATAAAAGGGGTAACATCTGCAAAGGTGTTGAACATTCTACTAGAATATATTTATGCAATCTTATTGTCGACAAACGGAAATGTAAAGCAAAATGTCCAAATGAGAACACACTACTATTGCAATACACTACACACTATCAATGACTGCAGTACTTGCACACGGGTTGCACGCACCCAAGAGACATTGTTCATACCCGTTAGCAGAATATACCGCCATGCCTTGACAGTCGCAAATCATGGCATACTCCCATATTACCAATGCGTCCGCCTCAGGCCTGACAGCCGATACAAATATTGCATTTGCGCCGTGTGCACCCAGTGGACACTGTCCTTCACAGAATATAGGACCAATCCTTGGCATTAATATATCACTGAGCACCCCTATATTTCCAATGGGTCTACCTGAGGTTTGCCGTTCACAAACAATTATGCCACACTCTATTTCTATCTGCTCTATTCTTTCCCACTCTATCCCACTATCTGTTCTTCCATTCACCGCTCTTTCCTTCATTTCCTCTGTAGAGAGCAGAAAACCGGATCACATCGGTTACAACGCATACATTTACAACGCAAGCCTTTACAACACAGTTTTTACATCGCAACATCCTTTACAATGCACACATTTACAACGCATACCACTACAATTAATTTTTTTAAACTACACTTACAACGCATTCCATTACATCGCATTATACCTTTACAACGCATACCATTACAACGCATACCATTACATTGCATTTCAGGTAAGTGTTGGATAGTGTAGGAGTAAACATTACTATTCTAACTCCAGGGGGTGCAACAGTAGGGTAAGTGTTGGATAGTGTAGGGGTAAAAATTACTATTCTAACTCCAAGGGGTGTAACAGTAGGGTAAGTGTTGGATAGTGTAGGGGTAGAAATTGCTATTCTAACTCCAGGGGGTGCAACAGTAGGGTAAGTGGTGGATAGTGTAGGGGTACTATGCGTTGTAATGGTATGCGTTGTAATGACATGCGATGTAATCCCTGCGTTGTAGTGACATGTGAAGTGTCATGCGTTGTAGTGACATGCAATGTAATGGATGCGTTGTAGTGACATGCATTGTAAAGGATGTTGTGATGTAATGACTGCATTGTAAGTGTAGTGCGATGTAATGGTTGCGTTGTAAAGGTTGTTTCCCGTAGGCAACAACTACGAGTACTGCCTGCAACATAACTCTGAGCCAGTTTTGGCGGGATCCAAGTTAGTATAACCGTTGTGATCACCGCGGGCTCATTGTCATCAGGCACCAGCAGACAGACATACACTGTTCTGTACACACGCGTTGCATCGGCACGCTGCGCGGTTGCCCCTTCACACTGCGAAATAGGTGAGATGCGGTCATTTAATGATGATGCGCTCATAACTCACACTGGCATAGATCTCTCACTAAATTTCCCCTCCCTGCTGGTTTACAGGAATCGCCATCCTACTGACTGGCTGCACCTCCTGCATTACAACACAATGGAAAATATAGTTCCCAGGCAAGCATATACGACTAATAGTTCAAATTAATAAGCACAGAAATAGTAGGGCAGACGGTGAGCAGCCAAAATATCGAAACTAAAATATCTACCTACACAAATATCGAGTTTTTAATATCGATGGGACAGAATATCGATGTCAATAATATCTATGGACAGAATATCGATCCTAAGGTAAGTATTTTAATATCGATGTTAGTAATATCGAAGTTAGTAATATCGACATCAAATATATCGATTTTACTAATACTGATGTTACTAATATCGATATTTATATTATTGTTATGTATTTTATTATGTATTTAATATGTATGTGTTATATGTTTTTAGTTAAGTGTTCTACTGGTTTTAACATATATGTATACAATTTTTATATGTTAACAATGGTTTTTTAAGTCAATTTTGTGTTTTAGTACCGTAGCGGGTTGTGGGTTTATAGGGGAATAGGGTGGGAAGTAATTTAATTATATGGAATTAATTATACATTTTTAGGAATTATAAATTGATATTGATAAATTTTTGCGTTTAAGTTCTGTAGCGGGTTGTGGGTTTATAGGGGAATAGGGTGGGAAGTAATTTAATTTTAATTAATTAATAATTTATTCTCATTTATTGGTATTGATAATTATATTATTGTTAATTAAGTATTAATTGGTAATTAATTTTTATTAATTGGCAATTAGTTTTAATTAGTTGATTAATTGATAATTATGTTAAGTGTATTATTTTATTAGTGGAGTGTGTTGTGCGTTTATATGGGAATAGTGTTGGAAGTAATTGAAATCTAATTAAGTAATTATTAAATTAGTTGTTGGGTATTGATAATTAATTAATTGGACAATAATTATTAATTGGTAAATATTTTAAATGATAATATTTTGGTTATGAAAAATAATTAATTGTTGATTAATGATTAATTGTGAATTAAATATAATTAAATATTATGCATTGATATTTCTAATTAATATATTAATAAGTAATTATTAATTGGTAATTAATGTGTAATATTTATTATTTTGGCGTATGAAAAATATTTAATAGTTCAATATTTTTAATTGGTAATTAATGTTTCATAATTATTATTTTGCGGTATATATTTTTTTAAATGGTTAAATATATTTTAATTGGTATTTACTTTTTAATAATTCATATGTTTTTGGTTATGAGAAATATTTTATCGTTTAATATTTATTATTTGGTAATTAATATTTATTAATTATTATTTATTGGTATTTATTATTAATGTATTGTTAATTAATTATTCTTTGGTAGTTATGTTTGTAATAATTATTTATTGGTATTTGTAAATAATTTTGAGTTATTTAATAATTAAATCACTAATTATTTTAAAGAATTATTTTATTTATAACTATGTTATTTTTAACTTCTACGCTATCCAACACTTTCCCTACTGTTGCACCCTCTGGAGTTGGAATAGTAAATTTTATCCCTACGCTATCCAACACTTTCCGTACTGTTGCATTCTCTGGAGTTGGAATAGTAATTTTTACCCCTACGCTATCCAACACTTTCCCTACTGTTGCACTCTCTGGAGTGGGAATAGTAATTTTTACCCCTACGCTATCCAACACTTTCCCTTCTGTTGCACTCTTTGGAGTTGGAATAGTAATTTTTACCCCGTCGCTATCCAACACTTTCCCTACTGTTGCACTCTGTGGAGTTGGAATAGTAATTTTTACCCCTACACTATCCAACACTTTCCCTACTGTTGCACTCTCTGGAGTGGGAATAGTAATTTGTACCCCTACGCTATCCAACACTTTCCCTACTGTTGCACTCTCTGGAGTTGGAATAGTAATTTTTACCCTTACGCTATCCAACACTTTCCCTACTGTTGCACTCTCTGGAGTGGGAATAGTAATTTGTACCCCTACGCTATCCAACACTTTCCCTACTGTTGCACTCTCTGGAGTTGGAATAGTAATTTGTACCCCTACGCTATCCAACACTTTCCCTACTGTTGCACTCTCTGGAGTGGGAATAGTAATTTTTTCCCCTTCGCTATCCAACATTTTCCCTACTGTTGCACTCTCTGGAGTTGGAATTGTAATTTTTACCCCTACACTATCCAACACTTTCCCTACTGTTGCACTCTCTGGAGTGGGAATAGTAATTTTTACCCCTACGCTATCCAACACTTTCCCTACTGTTGCACTCTGTGGAGTTGGAATAGTAATTTTTACCGCTACGCTATCCAACACTTTCCCTACTGTTGCACTCTCTGGAGTGGGAATCGTAATTTTTACCCCTACGCTATCCAACACTTTCCCTACTGTTGCACTCTCTGGAGTGGGAATAGTAATTTTTACCCCTACGCTATCCAACACTTTCCCTACTGTTGCACTCTGTGGAGTTGGAATAGTAATTTTTACCCCTACGCTATCCAACACTTTCCCTACTGTTGCACTCTCTGGAGTTGGAATAGTAATTTTTACCCCTCCGCTATCCAACACTTTCCCTACTGTTGCACTCTCTGGAGTGGGAATAGTAATTTTTACCCCTACGCCATCCAACACTTTCCCTATTGTTACACTCCCTGGAGTGGAAATAGTAATTTTTAGCTCTACGCTATCCAAAATTTTCTTTACTGTTTTTTTGTGGAGCTGGAGTAGTAGTTTTATTGTCGATGCTATTTAATATATTTTGTAATATTTTAGCTAATGTAATATATAATTAATTTTAACAATATTCAAATTAAATGTAATTTTTTAAATGTGTTATATATAATTATTTAATTTTTATTCATGTTATTGTTTTATGTGTATGATGTATTTGTAATTTATAATAATTTGTAACAAGTTATAAGTTATTAAAACAATTATTAAAATTTATTATTAAGTAAGTATATATATTATATATTATATGTATATGTTTAATTAATGTTTTATTACATTATATATATTAATTATTAATTTTAAACATTATAACACATATTTAATTATGTTTATTTTATTTATAAGTATTATTTGGTTTATTTTACATTTTTTTTTTTAACTAAAAAATACTTTATATTTTTAATAACGATATTTTTGACATTCTATATTTTATTTTCGATATTTTTGTACTTACCATGTTGTAGATAGGATCTCGATATTCTTGTCATCGATATTTTTGTGTCGATATTTTTGTAGGTCGATTTTCTGTCCGTCGATATTCTGTCAGACATTCAGGGCAGACACATAATGTAGTTCACAATTTTAATTAAAAAAGGGGAGAAGATAAAAACATCACATATAGTGAAATGATAATATACAGTAAAATTAAAATTTACAATAATACAGTTCAATGATATCAGTTACATGTAGTGGCAGAACATAAAATATCTTCACGACGCGCGTTTCGGCACAGGGTGCCTTCGTCAGGAGTAGCCACAACAGATCTAAATAATTAATGAGAACAAACATTATTAAACATACCATTCTGTGCTACAACTTTAATATTACAATGCTGAGTTTGTCTGAAAAAAGGTTCTTTTAATTCGAAAATTACATGCACCTCCTGCATTATCCAGATGTTTTGAATAATAGGTAAGAACCATTTCCCTTTGCTGTGATTCACACAGACCTCAAATTGGAATGGACTTTTCCACAAGCGCATCTTCCTGTTATTTTATAGGAATCACTACCTAAGCGACTGACCAAATAACTAACCCACAATCCTTGTAACCCAAATGCTGCTGGTGGGCTTGCAGCACTGGTTGGGCCACCCACTGGTTGTGCCACCCACAGAAGCAGCTTGTAAAGTGTGTCTCAGACCTGCCATTGCAGGGCCTGTGTGCAGTCTGTGACTGCCATGTTAACTGACCAAGTGCACCCACTTGCCAGTCCCTGAACCATCCCTTATCTTCAAATCATATACCCCTAAGGTAGGCCCAAGGGCAGGGTGCATTGTAAGTATAAGGTAGGACATGCCCTGGTGTGTGGCATGTCCTGATAGTGAATTACAGCTATTTTCATTTTTCACTATTGCAGGGCTATCTATTCCCCATAGGCCAGAATGGTCTGTTTGATTATTACATCTCACAATCCTAACTGACTAAGGGAAATAGGTAGAAATTCGAGTTTAGTGTGCCTGAACTCAGAATGATGAAATACATCTTTTAGTGAAGTTGGTTTTAACATTCTGTGATTGAAAATACCACTTTTAGAAAGTAGGTATTTTCTTGCCTAACTGTCCAAGCCTGCCTCTGCTAGGTTGTGTATTGTGTGTCTGGTTCTGTGAGTGACAGGGCTGGGGAAATCCAGGAGGGAGGGTGAGTCACCACAGGGCTGAATAGAGAGCTCTGCTGGTAGATGGGTGGGTGGAGTTGCACCTGGGACCTGAATAGGGCTGTGCCTTCCCTCCACAATGCTGGCTCCACCTCCTGTGGTGCGTCTGATGTCCCTGGCCTGCACTGTGAAAGGAGAGAAGGAGTCTTGTCAACAAAGTGCTCCAGGACTGACCAGAACTGGTTTGGATAGGCAAAGGCCTCTCTGCCTTCAGACAACAAAGATAAAAGTAGTATAAATATGGGGACCCAGACCCCAAGACTTTAGATCACTTCTGGAACAACAAGGAGAAGGAGAAGAACCAAAGGAAGCTGTAGGAGTTGTACTGCCCCCTTGCCAGTGTGCTGTGTTGCTGGGTTGGCCTACAGTGGTGTCTTCAGTGCCAAGGAGGAGAAGGAACTTTCAAAGGACTTTCCTCATCTTGCAGAATATTACTCCAAGGGCTTGAACTTGTGCTTGCCTCCTGCTGAAGTCTCACAGACAAAAGACTTCACCACCAGCTCCCCTCTGAATTTCCTTGCTGGGAAATCTATCTGCAGATGCCTGCGTGTCGCTGGGAGCTGGAAGCGCGATGCAACAAGAAGAAGCGTGTCGCCGCCGCAGCTGTAGTTGTCGCCTCGCCGGAGAAGTGTGCTGCCACCGCATCTCACCAGAAGCGTGTCTTCATCACAGTTGTCTGCTGTCGCATCACCGGAGAAGCGTGTCGCAGGGCCTGTCGCGACTCCAAAGTACAGAGTCACCGCAAGGCTGCCAGGGCATGCACACATCGTCTTAACATCGGTGCATCAAGGGCGCCATCTTATCGCATCGCACCGGATTGTCACATCGCATCGAGGCGCCATTTTGCTGCATTGCAACCAGGCCGCAGCACGAGAATCTACGCATCACCTCCTCTCAGATAAGGATCAAGATGCATCCCCTACTCAGCACAAGCATGGAGGCACGACGCATTGTCTCCCCCAAAGCAAGAAACCGACGCATCTCTAATGCTGCGAGTCTTTTGTTTATTTTGCGTTACGCATCCAGGTACTTTTGTGAGAACTGTGTCGCATTTACCATCAACTTGAACTAAGTTAATTCTACCATCTTTAAGTCAATTTTGAGTACAGTATTGTGGATTTTTGTCGTTTGTGGTCTTGTGTTAAGTCTATATAAAGAATACTTATTGCTTTATAAAAACCTATGTGGTGTCCATCTGTAGTGTTTTCACTGTATTGCTGTATGTGTTTACACATGCTTAACACACTGCCTCTGAGATAAGCCTGTCTACTCGTGCCAAGCTACCAAGGGGGTGAGCAGGGGTTATCCAGTAGTGTAATCCCCTTTCCCTGACTTAGAAGCAAGGGTCCATATTTGGTCAAAGGTACCTACCTCTGCCAACTAGAGACCCCCAGTTCTAACACATACACTCCATGATTGGAAGCATTTTTGGAGGCTTACAGCTTCTCCTGTTCCTAGTTGTTGAGACTGTGCTTTTATGTTTTCTGCTCCACAATGGATGTCTGTTCATGAGGCCAAATGGGGATAGCACTACCACACGTGCTCCTGTGTTGTCAATGCATGATACAGTTCTTTGGGGCACCCTTACTACTGGCACCCAATAACCGCTGGTTCTTGTACTTTTGGCCTGGGTGGCTACACTGCGTTCAGCTCATATTCTGCTATCTGCTGTGCACTTTTGAGTGTGCCATGGACATATGTCTAGGAACACAACTGGTCCAATCTCCGGACATAGAACTGCTTGTGGGTAAAGGCCCACTTGTACCATTGTCCTTTGCTCTTACCATTGCATACTATGAGCCTTCCTGGGATGCTTCGACTCCTGGTGATCTGGATCCTGACTCGTCCTATGCGGACTCAGCACTGGCTATTCTTCTCTTGGCAGACGCTGAGGTGGATGGACTGGAACATGTTTGCTCTATGGACCTGATGAGTTGGGTGCCTCTGGGAACATCATCTGCAGGTTCAGTTGCACAGCTTTTTACTTGCTTTTAAAACTAGCTTTTTAGATTACCTTTTTAAACTGTGGCTTTCTGAATACTTTTATTTTCAAAATAAGCCTGGAGCTTTTAATGATTTTATCTATATTGTTAGCATTGTTTTTAGGAAGATTTTTAGTCGTCTCACATCCAAGGAGTGGGTGTCACATGGTTAGATTAGGCCCGGTGGAAACACCATTTTACTAGCCATGTTTTTGAGGTGCCCTCTTTTCTTAAACACAATGACATTTGACACACATTCTTTTGCATGACAGAGCAGGATAATATTCTCTGAACCAAACTTTTCCTACATTTCTTCTTTGTAGGCACATTATCAAATATCTTGAACATCCTGTACAAGGACTAATTACATTATGCAAAAAGTTTTTATTTGTCATTGGCAATTCCGCAACGGAACTATCACAATAGAATAAACTATAGTGGCCTGACTGAAACTTTGGCATGGCAGCATGGATGATGTTTAGTATATAAATGTCCCTCCTTTGCTTAGAAAGAGGAGCATTTAGCTGGCACAGAGAGGTTGACCCCATGCTGGAATTCCAGCTCAACTGATTCCTGTTTACCTCATGTGAGGGATGCTCCCCAGCTCTCCACCAGGACCGGCAGGCTGATGACACTTATCCACAGGTAATGGGGAGTTAGATCACCCTACAGGGATTTGGCAGATTCACCCTCTCCCTAGGCACACTAGGTTAGGAAGTGCTAGGTAGGTGTACAATATATTACAGAACTTGTATGCAAGCATATATTCTATGTAATCAGCAAAATGGTTGAACTGTTTATCTTTTTCACCACTCTCGTAATACTAATCACATTATTCTGTTTCCTTCTATTGATTATTGCAACACACGTATTTTACTCAAGAATCACAATGCTTCAACAAATATTGAAATTGCATGTTGTGTATTTCTTCAGTATCTCTTTGGGTATATGACTTGGGGAGTCAGGGTTGTCATGTTCTGAGGTTGCACAATCCATTTTTACCTTGTCAGGTTGTGGGTACGGTTGGTGCTCTGTGAGCTAGCAGGACTAATTCCAACATATTCTGAGAGTGTGCTCAGAATCAGTCTCACACAGTCCTGACATTTATGTTGTCCAACAAATGCACAGTTTTACTTGGGAAAGTATAATCCGTAAAATCCTGGTAAAAAATGAAGATGTAATGTAATGGTGTCTCCAGCGTTAAAATGTCACTGATGTACTATTACTGCATCACATATAAAGGTTATAAAGGTTATGCTGCGTACACTAAAACAAGACAAATTTGGTTCATAAATGCATCGCTTTTGTATAAACATCTTTCAAATTCTCACAGACAATCTCTAGGGAAGTTCTACTTTAAGGAGCTGGCCAAAATATGTTCAAAACAAATGGAAGATCAAAGTCATTTATAGGGTATGCACAATTTCAATTGTCTAGTGAAATTTCAAAGGCAAAACAGTGGGCCACATGCACAATAATTTTGCTTTGACTTTCTCTTGTAGTAGTCCTGGAATTCAGGTATAAGCCAGGAGTATGCTTCACTTCCTGCTGAGATTCACAAGTAAGCCAGAAGTACTACACCACATCTACTCATACACCAGTTTTTGTGAATCAATTCCCATGTTGGCCTTAGGGTTATACTGATAAATAAATCAATAGGGATAAGATTTTTTGTTCCTACGGGGGGGAAATATTTTGCTCACAGAGACCCACCCTCGCCTACATCACTATTACATATTGGGATGTTCCCTCACCATTACTCTCTGTAAAGTTCCACGTTTTTCCTGGGTAAGAAACCACTTTGGAGGGTTATGTGAATACCCACAAATATAAAAGTTTGTGGGTGTTTGCCTACTTCTAAAGTTCATCTCGCATAAAAACCCAACCAGATTGTAAATTTGCACTTAAAGAAATTCCATAATTCAATGCAAGTTTAATTGACATATTCGGAAATGCCGTTTGTGAGAGTGAAATTTCATGAATCATGATTATTTGACTCAGGATTGGGGTTTACGCTCACAAATGCTTTTTTAGTAGTGCATCTAAGTGAACTGAGTTCATCATTGTTTCAGTTTACAAGAATAAACTTAGAGAAAGTAAAACTATTACTGCAATATGCAATTGAGTATTTAAAAGTTTTCTTTAACACAACTAATTGGGTTTCTCATGAAATGAGACTGTGAACACGTATTTAGGCAGCATTAGAGAACTGCCAGTGTGCTTGTTGACTTATCATGTATGATCCTTTAAAATAAATATAGCTATATATAAATAAGAAATAGATATTTCAGGTAAATTGCAAATGACACCTAAAGGGGAATATGTTTAGGTGTGGAAATATGTAATGCTGAAGAGTACACATTAATTAAATGATCACTGAGAAGCTGATTTAGAGTGCCTAGGATTTTCACTGATAGCTCTTAGCTCTTATTAAACTGATGCACACTTTTCTAGATGTAATATTTATATGTTTGAAGCCAAACAGAATATGATTTGATTGACGGTTGATATTGTCTGCCTGGACCCTGGCTTTCAATATATGAGTCTTCTTTGAGGAGCACTGTTGTGAAGAATCCTTTGCAGGGTGGTGGTAAAGGCGTTATTTGTAGGTACGAGAATGAGACATCTGCCAAAAATAATCAGATGTCATAGCTGGCCATATTAGGACTCCTCCCATTTTATTTAAATCACTAGAGGAGGTGGGCTTCTGATAGCAGGGCCACCACTGGCTCTGCCATTAGGAACCCCTGTTTGATGGCACTTGTGCCAATGAGAATTGCATTGATTGG
Organism: Triturus cristatus; assembly: GCF_964204655.1. Classification (NCBI taxonomy): domain Eukaryota; kingdom Metazoa; phylum Chordata; class Amphibia; order Caudata; family Salamandridae; genus Triturus; species Triturus cristatus. Next base: position 725,078,217 of record NC_140591.1, read on the forward strand.
GCCCCCAGTTAAGGACAACCCCTCTGATATCCTTTCAACTTGCAGCTCTTTTGTCCATAGCCGCTATTGAAACACTGGTGATCGTGCTCAGAAAATCTTACAAACGTTCCCCAGAAACAAAAGAAAAACGTATAGTGCAAGAATGACCATTGCTATAGATTTTCCAGGAATCAGAGGATACAATTGTTTCATCATGGCATGAACATTACTATATTTTCTTTGTTCCTATTGGAAACACATGCAATTTGACTTTCATGACAGTGGCCAAACTAAGAGTTTTTCCATATATCTTGAAATCTTATATACTAACAGGGTGCCTTGTTTTGTCTTTTCTTTTCTTTTCTTTTCTCTTCTTTTCTTTTCTTTCATTTCTTTTCTTTTCCTTTCTTGGTGATCAAAACTTGGCATGATTGTATTCAATGTCACACAATTGTTCACTGGTAAACATTCACCTGGTGAACATGTCTGATTGACATTTACCCCTGGTGGCTTTCTTCCTATTTATTGTTGCAGGTGCAGTGACTGAGTAGGTGACTCTATGGTCCTCTAGCCCTGACAAAATTGCTTCAAAATTAACCGGCAATGAAACATGTTCGATGCCCGTTACACACTGGACTGAGCATGTAATCTTGGTTTTAATCATGAGCCCAGGGTCTGTGTTATTAAAGTATGGTATCACAGACCCAGGGATAAGTTTTTAACTTTATAGCCCTGAGAGATTGTGCAAAGAGAATATTACTCTTACTTAGGCACCGAGCACATTTAGCAACAGGGACAGACATAGAAATCCCCTTTACATTTCTGAGATGCATACTTCTCTGGTCAATTTGGAACATCTCTGTATACACAGGTGCACACTAATGATGAAAAGCCCTTCCAGCTGGAACTGCTACCCAACAGGCACTTGGTGGTCACTGACACCTATTGCCTCTTTTTAGCACCAGTGGTTGTTCGCTTCATGGTCAAAGCAGCACCTCGGTTGAGCCTAGTGTTTATGGACCATGGATCCTAACTGAACTAGAGTTGCGGTCGGGTGGAATTTAGAAATAATTCAAGATGTGCGCTGAAAGTAGGGTTTCTTTTTCTATGTCATTGACTAGGCGGAGGACACCCCTCCTTGTTTTTTTTCTGAGTTGGTGTTTTCATTAATATTTCAGAATGCATTGATATTTATTTATGATACTAAGGTCATCATTATGGATTCCCTTATAATCCGACTGTGGGTGGAAATAAGAGATAAGGCCTATATTTCAATTGCAAGTTATGTCTTTAAACTGTACACCCAGTTGCTTTTTTCTCAAAGCACATTTCTGCAGGTGAAAGCTGACAACATGCTTTCACGCCTCTGGTATTTTATTAAGCATCATTAAGCTAAACGTTTTTTAGCACATAAATAAATCTACATACCAGATTCTAAGCTCTAATACAAATACAAGAACGAATTTTTTTTTTTTTTTTTTTTTTGAAACCGTTTATTGCAATCTCAAATATATACAGGTATGGGCCTACAACCTTCCGGCCGGCCGCTAAAGTGACGATAGCAAATGACATACATACAACGAGGCACTTGGCTTTGCATAGACATTAAGGCAGGAGGTATCAACAACGCGGGCCATATGGCTCTGAGCCCACAATACGGTTTCATTTTATACAACACAACAACATAAAAAAAACACACACCCGCAAGGCAACCCACGATCGAAAGTGGCAGCACGTGCTCCTCAAATGGGGGACCCCAATCCATACACAAAAAACCCCCGAGAGGGGAAGGGAAACAGGTCCGGGACTGGGAGAACACTGTGCTCGGGACTGAGGGAGGGAGTAAACTAGGGGGATGGAGCTGGTGAAGCGGGTGGCAACAACGGCGGTTCGCAGATACCCCCGCGGTAGGCGTTCCAGGGGCCCCATATCTTCACCCATGCCCCAGGCTTACCCCGCGCCACATACACCACCTTTTCTCGGAACATGCACCAATCCATGTGTTCTTTCCAGGCCGACACCGCCGGGGGCCTCTGGGACCCCCACAGCTGTGCAACGTCCCGTTTAGCCACCATATAGCCCAGAGTCACCCATCGCGTCTGCGGAACCGAGTAATCGGTCGGTTCCCACACATTCAGCAAACATCTCCTCGCTTCAGGCAACAGCGCGACATGCGTAACCGCTCGCAGGACCTCATGCACACCACGCCAGAATCGCTCCACCCTCGGACATTCCCACAGAATGTGTAAAAATGTCGCTGAAGCACCACACCCACGCTTACACAATCCGTCCTCGGCATAGCCCATACGCAGAAGCCTTGGCCCCGTCATGTACACCCGGTGGAGTATCTTAAGCTGGACGAAGCGAAGGCGAGCCGGGATGGCCACCTCCTTCGGAGAGGCCACCGTGGAAATCCAGTCCTCGTCGTCCAACTCCAGCCCATCGGCAACCCAGGCCTCGCGGAGGCCAGTCAGTAAGCCCGTGCGATCATTTATCAATTTCTTGTAAATGAGGGAGATCGTGCTGTCCGGAACATGGCCATCTAGCACTCGATCCTCCAGGGGGGAGGACTCCGGGATGGAGGCCGCGTCTGGGAAGACGGAGCCCAGTGCGTGACGGACCTGCAGGTACCGAAAGTATTCACTGCCCCGCAGCTGAAACTCCGCCTGCAGCGTCTCAAATGTTTTGAATCCTCCCCTCGTCCAGAGATCCCCCACTGTACTGATGCCTATCGTGTCCCACTGCTCGAAGCCCTTCGAGGTCCACAAAGAGCCCAACCTCTCAGACGCATACAGCGGTGACGCCCGGGTCAAACGGTCCTTCCAGCCCATAGCTGCATTAGCCGCGTGCCATACTCGCACCATGACACGCGTGGGTCCCGTCAAGCGGGAATCGGGCACGCTAGCGTAGAGCGCTCGATTGTAGTCGCCACCGGGCAGGAGCATCTTGTCCATTTCAAATGCCGGGTTTAGGGCGGGCCCATAGAGGCCATGATTAATTGCAGCTAACTGGGAGGCCCAGTAATACCGTTTAATGTCCGGGAGGGCAATCCCTCCGTCGTACCACGGGAGCGTCAACTTTGCCAAGGCTATACGCGGCCTCCCGTCCCAGAACAGGCAGCGCTGTAAACCTTCCACTTCACGGAAGTAGCGCGCTGGGACCAAGTCCATAGTGTTCTGGAGGGCGTACAGGAAGCGCGGCAGTGACATCATCTTGAACAACGCCGCCCGGCCGAGCGGCGAAAGCGGCAAGCGCCGCCAGCGCGCGACATCCTCCTTCAAGCGCTGGAGGGGGGGAAGCAAATTTCGCTCGTAGCGGGCCACCGGGTCCAGCGTAATGTAGACACCCAAGTATCGAAATCCCTGCGAGGCAATCTGGATCGGACAGCCCCGCGGGAGGACAGGAGCCTCCCCGGAAAGCACATAGACACAGGATTTGGCCCAGTTGATGACAAGGCCTGAATTGCGGCCAAAAGAGCGCAACACATCGACCAGGACAATCAGTGATTTGCGCGGGGAGGCTAAGTACAAAAGGATATCGTCTGCATAGAGGGACACGCGGTCCTCATACTCGGGGGTCCAACGGAGACCTCGGATAGAAGGGTGCCACCGCAGCCACTCTGCCAGGGGTTCCAAGGCCAGTGCGAACAGGAGCGGCGACAGGGGGCAACCCTGTCGCGTGCCCCGTCCCAGCCCGAATGGGGCCGAGACTCGACCGTTCACCACCACCTGCGCAAGTGGGTCCGAGTACAACAGTTTGACCCAGCTGATGAATCCCGGCCCAAAGCCAAATTTCGCCAGCATCGCCCAGATGTACGGCCACTCGAGTGTGTCGAACGCCATAGTGGCGTCCAAAGACGCCAAGATGGCCGGCTCCCGCACGAACGGAACACGCGCTAGCACGCCGTGCAGGCGTCGCAGATTAAGAGCCGTATTGCGATGGGGAATAAAGCCGGACTGGTCTTGGTGGACCAGGTCGCCCACCACGCCGACCAGCCGGTTGGCGAGCACCTTGGCGAGAATTTTAGGCTCAGCATTCAAGAGCGAGATAGGCCGATAGGATGTGACCCGGTCTCGCGGTCTCCCCTCCTTGTGGATGACCACGATGGTAGCCAGACGCTGGTCCGGCAGGGAGGGAGCCCCGCGAGTGGGCCGCAAGGAACATTGCGCGGAGGTGGGGTGCCAGTACATCCGGTCGCAGCTTGTATAACTCGATAGGAATGCCGTTCGGGCCCATGGCCTTGCCAAAAGCGACCGAGCGGATGGCGAGGGCGATTTTGTCCGAAGTGGGGGCGGCATCCAGCGACTCCCTGTCCTCTACAGAAAGGGAGGGGAGCGCGATGTCACGCAGCAGGGCATGGGAGTCCTCCTCCAAGCAGGGAGAAACCGGGGAATATACCTCGCGGAAATAATCCGCGAAGCAAGAAACTATGCCTTCCGGCTCAGTAACACGCACGCCATCCGTCCTCTCAATCAACGGGACCACACGACTAGCTCTCTCCTTCTTGTCCAACCACGCAATCAACTTGCCCGCCTTATCACCCACATCATACAATCGCCCCTGTTGCTCTCTGCTGAGGCCCCTGGCCGCCTCCGTGACGAGGGCCCTATAGGCCGCCTGCTTAAGGTGCAGAACGTGAAGCGCAGCGTCAGTCACCTCACTCCCCAAATCACCCTCCAATTCAGTAATTTCGGCCTCCACCCGGGTCACCTCCTCCTGTGCGCGCCTCCGGGCATGGGAAATAAAGGAAAGGGCCTCCCCTCCAAGCACTGTCTTGAAGGCCTCCCACAGGGAGATAGCCGACAGGACTGACACCACATTCTCCTCAAAATACCGTTGTAAGGATTTAGTCAAGTCAGCGCGAATAGTGGGGTCGCGCAGGTACCAAGCATTGATTGGAGCTACCCTGCCCTCCCCCCTCGGGAAGACATCAAAGTGCAACAGGAGTGGGGAGTGATCTGAAATGCCCCTCGCCAGATGGCGCACCTCCCCCACTCTCCCGGCATAGGCCGCAGGGACAAGGATATGGTCAAGCCGCGAAAGGCTACCATGGGCACCCGAATGGAAGGTGTACTGCAGCTGAGTGGGATGCTTTAAACGCCAACAGTCCACCAATCCCAGTGTGTCCAAAAGGCCCGACAGCCACGCCTGTGCCTGGGGGAGGTCCCTAGGGGGATAACGATCCATAGTCCCAGAAACCACCGCGTTGAAGTCCCCCCCAACCACCAGAAGCCCCCCCGGAAGGTCGAGAAGGAGGCGTCCCAGGTCCGCAAAGGTGGTGGACTGTAACCCCGGTGGGACGTACACTGAGACAAAGATGACTACTTTGCCCTCCATTCTCCCCACCAAAACAGTGTAGCGTCCCCTCTCATCATGGCGCACCTCGTCTATTTCTAGCGGGAGCGAGGTCCTGACCATAATGCCCACCCCTCGTGAGCCTGATGTAAAGCCCGAATGGGCCACCAAACGATAACCACGTCGATTCATGGCACAAAAGGAGTTACCAATAAGGTGTGTCTCCTGCAGAAAGACCACATCAGGCGAAATCCGTTTCAGATACTGCAGGACCACACCCCGCTTAATCCTATCCCCCAGTCCATTAACATTCCAGGACAACAAAGTCAGGTCTCTACCCCCCATCACATACAGAAGCCATCATTTGTCCCCCCGAGAGCATCTCAAAAACACCAATACAATAAAGGGTTTGCCTTGCGGTAGAAACGAACCACACCCCACCCCAACCCACCCATCCCAACAGAACTCCCCCCACCCTGCACCCCTGCATGAGCCCGAACAGCCCCCCAAAGTGCAGTGTGCCTGTCGCCCCATAGAAGAAAACTAACTAGTCCCCCAGAGGAGGAGGGAGATCCCCCAAGAGACCCCACACGACCTCCACAGGAGGGGAACTTACCCTAACAATCAATGGTGACAATAACACAGTCCGGAGCAAGGCCTACCATTAGTCCCTTAGTCCTGATCCGGTGGGCCCTCCCCACCAACCGCTCCCCCCCCGCCCCCCCGGCCCCGATCTTCGGGCAAAGTGTCCAGCCAGTCCCCGGCCGCCTCGGGACGATCAAAAAAGTGCGTGCGGCCATCTACCTCCACCCTCAGCTTAGCTGGAAAAAGCATCGAATATTTGAGATTCAGGTCCCGTAGGCGACGTTTGACACCCAGGAAGCTCAGTCTCTGCTTTTGGACCGCCGGAGTAAAGTCAGGATAGAAATTAATATCCATGTTGTCAAGTCTGACTGGCCCTTGGAGCCTAGAAGTCTGCAGGATAGCGTCTCTGTCCCTAAAATTGAAGATCCGGGCGATGAGAGGCCTCGGAGGGGCGCCGATCTTAGGCCTACCCCCGGGGACCCTATGGGCCCGTTCCACTGCAAAGAATTTGCTCAGCCCCCGGGGCTGTAGATGGGTGAGGACCAGGTCCTCCACAAACAGATCCGCTGCCTCTGCCTCTCGTCCCTCCGGCACCCCGATGATGCGGACGTTGTTTCTCCGGGCCCGACCCTCGGAATCCTCCAGTCGACGATTCATCAGGGCGCTCGCCTGGCCAAGCCTGCGCACCTCCTGTTGGAGGGCCGCCACGTCAGTTGTGAGGCCCGAGGTAGAGTGGGCCAAAGAATCGACCCGGTCATTTGTTTTAGACAGATCGGCTCTCACGAGGCCCACGTCCACGAGGACCGAGTCGATCTTCTGCGCCAGAGTGTCAAAGCGCTGGTCCACCGAGGCCTTCATCTCGGCGATGGCGCCCATGACGTCCCGGAGGGTCAGGTCCGTGGGCAGAGCAGGAGCATCAGTCGGGCCCGTGGGGGACCTACGCGGCGCCTCTGGAGATCCCTTCTGGAGGGTGTAGCGGTCCATGCTATTAGATTGATGGGCCGTGCCACGACGGGTCGACTTCACCTTGGCCCGGTCGCCATCTTGTTTTGTGGCCATGGTCGCAATCCCCAAATCGAGCCAATCTCCTCAGAAAGGGGGTAGACAATCCCGTTCACGGGCTCCGGGGGGGGGCGACCACCGCTCCTCAGGATGGATCGCGGCCGGCGGGCCGGCAGGGCACCCCAACGAGGCCACAGCACCGCACACCGCTCCGCAACCCTACCTCGCCTGGCAGCAAGGAGGGCGCAAAAGCGAAAGCGAAAGTGCAGGGCACGCGAGTCGCCCAGCCCTGCCCGCCGCTGTTGTTCGCTTTGTCGCCGGATCGCCCCACTACTCCAGTACGGGGGGCCGGTGTCGAGAAGGCCGCAAACCTCAATCGGCGCTCCCGCCGGTGTCCGAAGTCCGATTGAAAAACGGAAAACGGGTGTCACCTCAGCTCGGGTTCACAAACTCAGTCCCCTCATTCAGGACAGCATTCGGTCAGGATTTATGTAGGAGGTCGCGGAGGTCCTCGGGAGCCTCGCACCTACGCGGCCATCTTGGTTGCGCGCTAGGCTCCTCCCCCTACAAGAACGAATTTAAACTTGATTCATAAATGTTTTTCAGAGTCTGAACTCTACACATCATAGATTTCCTCACATTTTGTGACTTTACAACTATCCTCTGAGTAGACACTGTAATCTACACAAATCAGAGCTTTCTGTGTGCCCATCTCCTGAACTAGCCATATGTAATGCTATTAAGAATGATATATTGACCATTGACTCCATTTTGCATAACTGACTCCGTTTTCTGTGCTGACTTAATCTCGTGTAACAGACTTCATTTTCTATGCTCGCACAAAGCTGCAAAGTGGGGAGGGGATGTTTTGGCTCTTCACTTGTTTTCGCTCCTCACCGATCCGAGTGAACTGGAACATGTTGTGTGGGATAACTGCTTGGTACCTTTAAGGGAATGTGTGTAATGTACAGCTCTGTCTCGGAGTCAAAATACAGGGGCCTGGCCAGCTTCTGTCTTGATCTTGACACAGACAAGTGCGGTCAGTTTGGTTTTTCGTAACAGAAGAAAGTGTGCGAGGTTTCTAGAACCTTCGCCTCACGTTGAGTAAACAGTATTAAAGGTGGAGAATTTTGACAGGCAGATTGGAGCTTACTTGTGGGGTAGACTTGCCGTCACAAGAAGAATCTGGATTTGAGTCCCGATCGCGAGTCTTGTCTGGCTGTCAACGGGCTCCCCAGCTTGAGTTGGCAAGGATTTCGAGTGAACGATCGGTGAGGCATTACTTACTTTGTTTATATGATTTCTAAGTTCCTTTGCTACATTAATAAATGTTACATGTTATTCTGGTTTTGTGCTTGAGTTACTTGATATTTTGGAGTCTGTATTAACTGATATATTTTGCCTTCCTTTTCAAAGTATTGAATCAGTTAATATGTGTGTGTCACTTTAATTACACCTGAATTTGGTTTCTTGTCTCGCCTTAAGAGAGTGCTGGGTCTTGTTTTATCGCCTCGTTTTTTTTGGAGTGCTGGTTTACATGTTATTTAAAGGTGCAGCAGTGCATTTGCCTCCTCTCGGGAGTGCAGGATTTAGGTGTGTCCTAATGTGTCAAATTAAAAGCACAACACCATACTCCTCAAGACTGTCAAATTATTGCATAGGCTCACAAACCTTTTTTTCTCTACAGGAATAATATAGCTTGACAATAAAAGTTCTCCTACAGTCTTTTGTTGAGCATGGAGTACGATCTGTGAATGTAGTAAATATTGCCAATTTACATTGATTGTTGGTTTACAAAGCATTTTGCATGACATTTTGAAAGACCTCCTTCTTAGACTCTCTGTTCTGCCCAAAACTTAAATGTAGTACCAATAGATCGAGCAACTAAGGGGCATATTTACTAGAAAAGTGGGGGAGCCACTTTTTAAATGCAGGGCTGCACCATATATACAACAATTTGGAGCAGCCCTGCATTTCCCCCTGCGCTGGCGCAAATTTTAGCTGCCTAGCGCCAGTGCAGACATCCTTTCACCATAGTGCAAGGGTGTCTGCATTGAGGGGACGATTGTTTATGTGCAGGAAGGTGTTCCTTCCTGCACATAAACAATCTTTAAATGGCATTTGAAACTTCTATGTGTTCTGCTTAATGCAGCACACATAGAAGATGCAAAACGTCACTTTTTGTATTGATTGTATATGTGCAGGAAGGAACACCTTCCTGCACATAAATAATCAAAGGCCTTTCGCTGTTTCTATGTGTGCTGCACAACGCAGCACACATGAAAATAGCAAAAACGAGGAGAAATTAAACATTTCTCCTCATTGTGCCTGTTTAAGACCAGGTTTTCCCTGGTCTTAATTTTGGTGCTTCCTCCTATTTACACTGCCCTTGTAGATTGGGGGCATCGTCAAAATCAATTGGTGTTGCGGTGGAACGCCCACCATAACACCCATTGCCCACCCCTTTCACGCTAAGTATAGCGTGAAAGGGGGCCTTATTTACAAGGCAGCATTAAGCCACGATAAGTGGCTTAATGCTGCCTTGTAAATAAGGTGAAGCACATATCACCACAGGAACGTCACTTAAAGTAACGTTCCTGTGGTGACAGGGGCTTTTAAATATGTCCCTCAGTTCTGTTCTAGAGTATAACTCTCCATAGATTGTGATTCTCTGAATGAAGATATTAGAATTTGCGTTTTATTTTTTCTTTACATCTCAACCAACTTCAACATAGAAGCACAAAATTGTTCATGACTCTAATCTACGAACATCATTGTTTATAGTATTCAGATTGGTTTTTATATAGAATATAGAGTTAAATCAGTTTAAGGAGAGTGGAAGAGTGTCCAGCACAGAAATAACTTCACTACTGATGCCACTCTGCCTCATCAGCCTGAACCAGCAGCTAAAATTGGGTATTGCTCAGCCAATGTGAATAATTGGCTCAGCAGACTATTCTGCCTCATGTACTCTTCTTAGTAAACCCAACATTTATAGCATGTCATTTAGAAAAGCAATTATTTCTTTGTACAAATAGCTTTGAAATTCAATAGAAATTTGTCCTGATGTTCACATTGATAGAAATAGATAGATTGGAGTCTTTGCACAAAGGGATAACTCTTTTTATGTAATTTCAATAGTTTCCTTGGCAGATGTTGTTAGAAAATTGAACATTAATAATTCCTTGAATTTGACTTGATCTGTTTTAATGTCAGATTGAAAATCATCCATGCTCATGCCAGTAAGTGTGAGGAATTCTGACTATCTAAGGTGTTTCACTTTTATATTGTCCCGGATCACTTCCATTTCAACCTCTGCTATAGTCGGAAGAATGCTGTTCAGGATTTCGGCCAATGTCCTCTTCTAAGCACTTTTTGCTTTTCCAATCTTAGTGCAGGCTAGACCCGACAGTATGAGAAGTAAATTTGAATGAATGACAGAAGACGTGAAATTCTGGCCCATTTGAGACCAGTTACATAAGTGTAACGTGTCGGCTGTTGAGTAGCATAATTTCTCCTCACCAGTTGTTGCCTCTTGTGCTCTGCACAGGTTCCAATGGAGTTTATTTCTCTAAACTATTACTGTGACCAATTACTCAATATATTTTGCTAGTAGGACAATGGTATTATTACAGTACTAACATTAATGTAGTTTTGTTTGAAACATACACATTTGAAGACAGCTTTTGGTTATCTTTTTTACTTTTCACTAAATAATAAATAGGAATTAAATTGCCTTATTGGCCCGGGGTACAATATTACAGTAATTTCCTGATTTGGTCTGAAGAGAATAAAAACTATACAAAAAGCGAAGTGAGAAGTGGTGGGGGCTGAAAGTGACATCTTCATTTGAAGTGCCTCTACAGTGGTTTTGATTGAACTATTCGGCTGTGGATGAAGTTGAGGAGCAAGAGAGTTCTTTCTTCATAGAGGAGCATCTGTAATGGTATATTTTGTCTGCAAGGGACTCCTTGAGATTCTACGTGCAACACCGTTCTGTTCCTGAGCAGGAAATACATTACACTGTATGAAAGATTGGGGTGGGGTTAGGGTGAACTTTCTAAGAATTTGGTTAAGGGAATCTACGGATGAAAATCTACATCTACCCTTTAGGAGTTCATTCTTGATCTACTGGATCTTCAGAACACTGTTAGAGCCAAGACTGGCTTTCTTTTCTGTGGTACCAAAAGGAATCCCTGCTACCCACTTGATGAGAACTGGAAAATCTGTTCCTAACTCGCAATTTGAATCTTTTGCTCAACATAAGTGATCCAAGAAATAAAAGAGTCAGTTCTCTGAACATGACCAGAACAGGACCATCTGGATAATAATGTTGTGGGGCAGGAGATTGCCTGATATTTGCACCAGGTGAAGAAATCTCAGTTAACTGGTGTGATAATTGGAGGAATTGCAGGTAGGCATCGCTGTGGGTGGGCCCTCCCCTCCCAACTAATTTGAAGTGGGCCCTTCCAACTAATTTGAAGCAGGAACACAGCCTCAAGGATCAGTCAGACCAGAGGATACCAGCATCTAAAAACTGCTTACTATTACCATTCACCCGGAAACCTTTTTTGATGGGCATTCTGAATTTTTGTTGGGTAAAATATCTGTATTTATGGGTGCTGGATCAACCAAAATGTTACCTGTTGAATAGCATTGCCATCTCGTACTACTCAGAGCTTTTTAATTGCTGCAAAATATATTCACTAACATCAAATACAGGATCAACTGCTGCATCAGATCTGGTTCCAATACCTGGCAACCTGCCTGATTTTGTCCCAATGCAGCAGTGGGTGATTTTCATCACCGATATCTAGGATTAACCAAAGGCTCCCACACTGTATACCTAATATCATATCCTAAAATTTTTAACAGCAAAGTTATAAATATTAACATGACCCAATCTCCACCTTAAGTTCAGTGGGGTGAAGTTGCAAGTCACCTACATGAAATGCCCAAGCCTCAGTCATTTCTCCGGAGAACTGTTCATTGTCTCTAACCTTTCTCACAGATTCATCTATTTTGTTTTATTACCTTATTAAATTATTTTCCTTTTACTTAGATCTGGTGTGAACCTTCTAGTTGTTAAGGGACAGATTTAGAGTTTTGAGGACAGTGTGCTTCATCGCAAATGTAATGGAGTATCCTGGCTGCTAAAGCCTCAGTCTGTCCTCCTCATTTAGAGACAAGTGAACTTCAGTATTTCCCCAATGGAGCCCTCATTGGCTCTGTCGATTAATACTTTCCAGCAAAGTAGGGCCTATTAGAGGAAGGACATTACCATTAGCCCTATTTAGGGTTGTTGGTGTAATGCCTTTTTTCTGTCCATAACCACCAGAAAAACCTAGTAGTTAGGAACAAGAAAAAAAATGGCACCCACCCCCTGGGAGGTGTGGGGAAAAATAGTTTTCTGTTTTTCGAAAACAAACTCTCATTTTAGGAGTTTGTTTTTTTAAAACAAAACAACTGTCAAAAGTTTGTTGTATGGTCGCCAAAACCAGAGGTGGATATACAGCAAATTTTAGTACATCAAAAGGAATCGCTGTAATGGGGATTATTTTCAATATGTAGAGATGAGAGCAGGCCTGACTGTCATCTCTAAGTTTGTCAGGCTGAGAACCATCCCTGTACTCATTTCACCAAACTTTAAATCAGGTTCTAAGGGGGCATATTATCAACGGGCAGCGATAATTATCGCTGGCCGTTCATAGCGATAGAAAAATTATCGCCAGCTATCGCTGAATATTATCGCCATGATAACGCTATATTTACAACGTATAGCACTATGGCGATCATATTTCAGCGATAGCGGTGTTTTCAATGGAACATCGCTGGTTTTCCAGCGATGTTCCATTGAAAACAGCGATAACATTGCTGATAGGACCCTGTGATCCTATCAGCATAATCCATATCCCATTAAAAGTATGCCTTAGTCAGGAATTTAACAGGTGTTAAATTCCTGAGTTAAGGCTGAGGTGCCACGATTTTTTTTATCGCTGCACCTTCTTGTTAATATCGCGAAGCTGCCTTCACGATATTAACATGTGTTGTTTTCACAGCCACGCCTCTTTTGCATCTCATTAGCGATGCGAGGCGAGGCTGTGAAAAAACGGGCTCTACATCAAGGAAACACGCGCTAGCGTATCGATGATGATATTGCGATATAATTATCGCCGCTTTTCGCCCAAAAACGGACGCTAAAGCGCCGATAATTATATTGCCAGCCCTTGCTAATATGCCCCCATGTTCTCTATTTATTTAAGTGTAATGTTATTGAGTCGATTATCTCCAAAGACTACCTGGCTGCTCAAACTACCAAAGTTGAGCTACGGTCACCATTAGTGAAGCCTGTTTGCCTCTGTGGACTCTTCTGTTTAGGGAGTCTGTATGCTCCGTCATGGTGAAAAATTGTGAAATCAGTCCTACATAGTTTACCCATCAAATTTCCTGCACTGAGTCTTTTTGTGATTGTTTTAAAAAAATGTTGCTAATTTGTAACACATCACCTTTTATAAATCATGTTGATGGTACTTAGGGCAGAATACAATACTGCTGAACATCTTATTGCTAAATAAAAGAGGTATCTGTAAATTGACAGTTTCACTATGATATAGAAATCATTTTGTACAAGTTCACTTCTAGAACTCAGCAATTTGGCCACATATTTATTGCACAGAATTCTTTATGTAGCTAGGCATTGTTGAACTAAATTACCTTACTTAGTATTTGCTAAACCAACATGTGTTATGGAGAAGTCAGTATGTATCAAAGTATACCAAGCACGGGCAGAACCAAGCAGATTTGTGATGTCAAGTGTGCGTTTTGCTTTTTTGTTTAGATTCAGAACAGTTCTCAATCGAGCAGAGTAAGACTTTGTTCAAGTAAGCTCCAAACAAATGTCTACAGCACAACATATATTAATGATTCGAATTGCATTTCATGTAAATGTTGAATAAAGTGAGATGAAGTACATCAGATCTAAAGAAAGCATGCACCTGACTACACAATACAATAACATGAAGTGAATGATAAGGGTAAGCAACAGAAAGCTTATTAGCTGAGGTGTCCTTCAAACACCAATGTCTTTTCTGTAACTAGTGGTAACTGCTCGGATCACAAAGGCCAAAGCCTGAGAGATAGGCCGGTCCACTGGAGCTGGAGTGCATTGATCTCTGGAAAGGCTGTCCCAATCACTTCCCTATGCATCAGTGTGATAAAGCAGAGGACCTTTGCCCTTCCTAATTTGACTGGTCATGTTGTGCTACCTCTGCATGCTTCCCCGAGGGACGATAACCACTCAGGTTAGCCTACCTGGTTATACCCTTTGGCTTATCATCCCCGCGTAATGCAATGCAAGCACATATTGTGAAAGCTCACAGTACAGACCTGCAGAAGAATATCTCTTAGGTGCACCACATGTCAACTGTGTGGGGGATATGACAAACTGAAGTGACATGACTACAACCTAAATTTCATCTAAAAAGCTTTTCCAGTGGCATAAATACATGCAATATGCAACAGCTAGCTGGCATTGAAGAGAGTTTCCCACCCAAAATCTAAGGCCCTCATTACAAGTTGGCCACTATCAGATGGGAAACAGCAGTTACACCGCAAGCGGTACAATGCATGCCATTACCCCGTATGCCGCTGCAACGCAAAAGGTGTGTAGCAGTGGGTAGAAGGTGTTGGACTTAGCTCCAACACCTTCTGTACTGTTGCACACACTAGAGTTGGAATAGTAAATTAAACTATTCCAACTTCCAGCGCCCCCCGACAGAAAGTCGGGGTAAAGTTTTGCGTTGCAATGGCATGCGGGGTAATGGCATGGGTTGTAACGTCACCTATCCCTATCAGATGCGATTAAAAAAAAGGTGGTCTGTAATTCTCAGGAGAGATCATTTTCGCCCATCTCAAGCATTTGGGAATAACATGGTCTTTTGGGTGGTAACCTCGCCACAATCCTCATGTTCTGCGAAAAACTGGTATTTTCCCTGTGATAAATATCTCCAGCTTTGACCCGTTCATATTTCTCACAAAACCTATAAATCCAAACTGTGCAGTAACGGGAGTTGCTACACATATCAGAATTTATCGGCCCACTGATAATGAAAGCCTAAGTGTCAATGTAGACCTCCTTCGCCAGCGGCACCGAGTAACCCAAGTTGAATTTGCAACCCCAGACCGTGAACACTCTTGTCCTGCAGTGCTTTGGTTCCTGGCTCCTGGATCCTTTTTGTCTAGTAATCATCCCTTCTGGCATCCATTTAAATTTTCCCTCCAAACATATTATTTTGGGGTACATGTTTGAACTGCCACACAATTATTTACTGCATGGAAAATGCCCTACTAACATAGTAGTTTACAAACAATCTATGACAGCATAACATTTTTTAGTTGGTTGTCGAATGTGGCAGTGTTTTAAACATATAAAGCTGGAAGATAGCTTTTTTTTATTCCAAAAGTTTTAAAACCCATGCAGAAAAGTGTTTCTAATGCATTTGAGTTGATCAAACTGTACTCATCTACAAAACAGTTTTGTCTGCATTGTGTGGGTCCAATGTTGTCAACAACTTTGCTGTTTCACCCTCTATCATCTCACAGGTGGGTAATGAGTTGTTGTCGGGTTACCTTGGCTGACACCTGTATGCTGTTTTCTTGCATGTTCATTATGGCTTCGGAAATCTTGACATCAATGGGATCCATGACCGACTCAATGTTGAATGGGCCTTCTAACCTCTCCGCTACCAGGAGCATGGCATCTGTGAGAAGACAAACGAGACAAGCAAGACACCCCTTAGTGAAAAGATAGCGACACAACTTCAGATACATGAAAAAAGAGTCAGAGCCTGCCATTCACAGTGTTGGAAATATGGCCGCCTGAGCTTGGTAATTCATGGACAAGTCCTCAGGTTGGGCAGCTGGGCAGCACAGAGATGTGAGCCTCTGACACAGAATTTCTTCCTTGAAAGCAACTTTCAGCATTGTAATTCTCATTTAATAACAAATCACCATCAGGAGTTTATTTATAGTGTCAGTTCTTGCGTTGCCAGAGTGTTATTTGGTCTTCTGGGCAATTGTTATCAATGAAACATAGGTCCAGACATTCAGGACTTGGTTTAATATTGCGCTGCGGCAATACTGCTTTTATTGCATGACAAAGGTCTCTGACAAAACTGGTACCATCAAAAGGCGACTATTACACAATATCAATGTTAATTTTAAAGGAGAACTTGGGGAACCATAGGCCTGATGCAAAACAAGTATTTTGCAGTCACAACGCCAGCAATTAATAAAATGACATGGTTTGCGACTGGAAAATACCTTTTTACTATTCACATAAGCCTTTTTACAAGTCAGAGAAGTCAGGGCTTTTGCAGCCCCAACATTACTAATCAGTGCTTCGGAGAGGAATGTATCCATGGTTTGCAAGCATAACTGTGGTTGCAAATCATTGATCAGATACCAACACTTCAAAGGGGGTGGTATTAGATTCACAAAAGGAAAGCTGTCCTGATGGGACCTCTTCTCCTTTGGGAAGTGTGGCAGCAGACTTAGGGGTATATTTACAAGGGCTTTATCTCCGGTTTTTTGGCTTTTAAAGCCAAAAAAGCGGAGATAAAAATATCGCCCTATTAACAAGAGGGTGCTAACATGCATTAGCGCATATTAGCACCCTTTTACCCAACGCCTCCCTTTGCATCTCTAATGAGATGCAAAGTAGGCGTCACTGGGCAGGACAACCTTGTAAATATTGCTGATGTCCACATCGCGATATTTACAAGGCTGCCCCAGCATTTTAGCACACGTTAGTTTTTGGAGAAAACCGCTATTTTCTCCAAAAACTAACGTCTGCTAAAATGCAGACTTAGGCATACCTATAATGGGGGTGGATTGTGCTGATACGAGCATGTGGGTCATATCAGCAAGGCTATCGCTGTTTTGCAGGGAACATCGCTGGAAAACCAGCGATGTTCCCTGCAAAACGGCGATCTCCCCGCTATCGCTGGTAATTATATTGCCCTGGGGAAACGCGTTGTAAATAGCGCGCTAACAGGGCGACATAATCAAGAGATAGACAGAGATAAATAGATAAGCGCTAAGCGCGCTTTGCATCTATTTATCGCCGTCCTTGTAGATATGCCCCTTAGTAAGGGAGATAGTCAGGGTCGGACTGGGGGAAAAAAATAGGGCCGGGCACTAAAATAAAAGTGGCTCCCGTCAGCAAACCAGATAGCTAAAAAAGTGGTCCTGTCAGTGAACTCAACAGTAAAAACCGGCCCACCTGGCCAAAAAACAGGCCCACAACTGCTACAGAAATGGCCCACGCAGTCATCTATCAGACCAGCGCATCGGGCACTGCCTGATTGCCATATAGGCCACCGACCCTGGAGCTGGAAGTGGTCCTGGTGACTACTACCTGCTCTCCTAAATGCCATCCCAAATGGGAAGTTTTATTACAAGCAGCATCGGTCCCTGGAATGGACACTTGCTGTTTTTAAAAAGCGGTTCCCCTTTTAGAATGCAAAGGCAGGGATGTAAATATGGTGTCCTTGTAGGCCTGCATCACTGCATTTGCAGCCAAACATAGTGGGTTGCAAACTGCGACCTGCCTAATTAATCTTCATCAGTCAGGTCATTTTGCGACTGCCTGCAAACGTAAAATTTGCGGTGTGTCCTATTAGTACATGGGTTGCATCGCAAACTGCATTCCCATTTGCAAACCAGTCTGTGTGCAAATTGCACTTCCCTGGTTTGCAAATGGCAATAGTACATAAGGCCTTTGTCACTTTTAAAGTATTTTTCGGTGTTATTGTTTTGTCATTTACACTGAACTATTCATTTTGTTTCGGAGTTAAGTGCAGATCTTACCCTCCCTGGACTACACAAAACATTCTGAAAACCTGGGGTACTTGCTTGTGGCAACTCGCTGAAAAAGCGCTTCGACACTTCATCAGGGGTAGTAAGCGCTATATAAATGCAATTACAATACAATACAAAAGCGATTTTCTTAACAAGAGTTGCGACAATCCTGATTTGGATGCAAACATGAGTTCAAGTCCGAATGGTGAATACAAGTAGTGTGGGAACAACACACTGCTGTGTTGTTTGTCTTGGACCATAGTGCAAGGAAGTTCAAGCTGCAGCTTGAAATATAATATATTGCAATAATCAGGGTTCAGGAGGCTCCTCGGGACTCTGGGCCCCAGTGTCACTGCACCTGCTGCACTAAACCAATTGAAATATGGGCTGCCCAGCTACAGGATCTTTGAGATGAGCATTATTGACAGCTGTTATTGAAAGCAGCTGCCAAAACAGATTGCCTACCTATACAGGGACGTAGATAACCATAGCACAGCAGGTGCAGTGACACCGGGGCCAAGGGTGTGATGGACCCATTTGATCCCTATTAGTGGTTGTGTTTTCCTACCAAATCAGGGAAAGTGAGTCCAACATCTGTGCTTGTGCTAGAGCTCGTGCTGTCCCAGCTAGGCCACTGTGCATATCTAAGCTAGATCTGCTTGAAGAACAGAGAATTAAAATGATTCTTTTTTGTCAGATAAAAAAAAAAAAATTAAACGTTACTAAACCACATCCAAGCAGAATATTTGACAGATGTCATTTCATGAACACTGTTCTATGATGCGTCCAAAAACAGAAGAGCTACCCCTCATAACAAGGGACAGGATAAGTGTGCCTACCAAAACATGCTGCCTCACTTAATGTTGCTTCTAATGTGCTTCATGGGTATAATAAATACTCTATATGCACAAAGGTCTCTTCTTTTCAACAGCATTTGATATCAAATATATTCATTCTTATTCTAAATTCTTCATAAAACACTGTTAGAATAATTTTTCATATAATTAAAAATAACACATCTCATCAAGTGAGAACAGTTACACCTTTTAGACCCTCGTGTACTATATGTTGATGCACGGCAGCACACCTAGCCGTCCTGCTGCGCTGCCGTGCGTCAAAATGAAAGAGCAGGAATGCGCCTTATGTACAAGATATTGCGCATTCCTGTCCTTCTCCCCTGCAAGGGTGCCTGCATTGTGGAGATGATTGTTTTTGTGCAGGAAGGCACACCTTCCTGCACAAAAACAATCATTGTTGGCATTTTTCTCTTTTGATGCGAGCTGCAAAAAAACGAGGAGAAATAAAAGTATTTCTCCTTGTTGCACCACTTCTACGCCGCCCCTGGGAGGCGTAGTATTCTGACGTATTTCCAGCTTTACACAAAATGTTGTAAATCTGGGAATGTGTCAGGTTCCATGGATGTTTCGTGGTAACACCCATGGAACGCCCCTTTCATGCATGGAAATGTGTGAAATTTGCCCATATTTACAAGGCCATGAAAAGTCACGCAGGGTGCCTTTAAATGTCATTGTATATAGGGGCAAGCCCATTGTGCTGATGGCGCAATGGGCTTGTAACTGAGGTCCTTATACTTGAGGCCCTTAGACTTTACACATTTCCTTCACACCCTACCCTTTCCTCTCTAGTCTCCATTTAAAAATCACAGTAAGACCTCCACTGAACACTATTCCCATTGAGATAATGTGCACTGTGTACATTTAATTTTCATTAGCTTGTTGAGGAGGTGTTTCCATGTTCTGTGTGTTTCACTCCACGGTTAAGGGCAACAATTTGCGCAGTGGCGCAGCAAGAGAATGAGCCTTCTGTCTGGGGATGGGTAGTTAGGTATAGACATAATGCGGGTTCACTGGTCCCCTGCAGCTCCTGGGCCCTGGTGCCGCTGCACCTGCTGCACTATTGAAAACTTTGTCCCTGAATGTGTGCTGATAAGCAGAACAGAGATGTGATAAACTTTGTTTTCGCACTGTCTACAGTAAGTCCATTAATCCGATAACTGAGAGTTAGCTCATGAGCTACAGACAGAGAAGCTCAGAAACTTGCCACTCTGTTTTAAGCCCTGTCAAACACCACACATCAGAGGTTAGGCGAACGCATTTTAGTGCAGGAGTCCACATCACTGGACTAAAATGTATTTTTCACACATAAATAGAGCTTCTCTGGTTTTATGAAGTCAAAACCAAGCTGGCACACTACATGCCTCTAGGCAATTTAATCACATATAGGCAACAGTGATTTTAATTGTGTCATTTGAAGAAGAAAATAATCAATTAAGAAGCTAGATAACTGCATGCAATACATGCAGCATTGAGGGTAAATTAAGGATAATTAAACACATCAAACCAACTTAATCATGATTACAAATAAACTTTTATCTCTAGTATAATCCACAGAGAAACATACAGATGAAGCACAGTGCAATGTATCCCCAGTGCCAAAGCCATAACACATTAAACATCAAAACCAGCTATTGACTTGGTAAAAAATACCTTCATAGAATTCAGAAGCTTCTGCATGGATAAAAGGTCAACAAACTCAAGTTTGTTTCTTATCCATGTCGACGACATTTCAACCCTTACATGCAATCCAAGGGTCTCATCAGGACTAGGAAATAGGATACATCTGTAAACCCTGAAATAAAAGGGTTAGCCAAAAAGGGAGAATATGGGGGGGGGGGGGGGGCAGAATGTGAAGAGGCAGGATGCGAATGCTCACCTATGTGCCATAAAATAAGGTACTCACTCAGAGGAGTAGACCCTGAGTGTTTGCGCTAATTCCCTGGGGTCCCCGTAGCATAAAATGTAGGCAAAATGCTCCAACCATAGGGAGCAGGCTACACGAAAGCAATGCTCCTAACAATGCAGGAGCTAACACAGCGTGAGCACTGTCAGTGTCTGATTTGATCCTTGACTCCTTATAGTTGGAGTGATTTGCCTACATTTTTTGTTATCAGGGCCCCGGGGAATTAACGCAAACACTCAGGGGTTACTCCCCTAAATGAGTACCTAATTTTATTTTTTACACATAGATGTGCATGCTCAATCTACATTCTGCTTTCTCTTCCTCTCTTTTTGTACTAACTCTTTTATTACAGGGTTTACAGATGTATCCTATTTTCTAGTCCTGATGAGACCCTTGTATTGCATGTAAGGGCTGAAAAGTCGTGGACATGGATTACAAACAAACTTGAGTTTGTCGAACTTTTATCCATGCATTAGCCTATGTATTCTATGAATTTGTTTGTTACTGGCAGAGCAGAAAATAAAACGCATAATTTACATGAGACATTAACACAAAAAAGCTTAATAAAATGAAACACTGGAAATTGTGCCTTTTCTTAAATGTGAAAAATGATGTGTAGCATGGTTTTTGCAGTAAGCACTTATTTCTATCATAATTACACTCTTCCATTTTCTACCTCTCAGTTATTTTCTTCTTTAATAAATAAATGCTTTTAGGAAATGCTGGACTATGGAATATGATTTGCTAAATGATTCCCACTTGACTTGTTTAAATAAATCATCGCTGTAGAATGTGCTGACTGAAAAAATGTCTTTCTTCTTTTCCTAAGCTACATCTTCTCATCATATCTAGTTTGCTTTCTAGCTGCCACATATTCACAATGCCGAATGCTGAATAGTGTAATAAAACAATAATGTTTACATGAAGACGTGAATCCCATAACTTAATATCGTAGGTTACGACTAGAATGTTTCTGCCATTAGAAAAGTTAATTGTTACACAGTGGAATACTGAATAACTAATAGTTTAGAGTGCATGAATATTTAGTAACTAAGTTGACACTTGTAAATAGCACCTTGCCCACATTGTACGTTTACCATAGGAATGAAGGAAGAAGCAGCAAACCATCAGATGATCTTTCATTATTGGCTTAAGATGACCTAACACCAGTATTGATTGTTACATATGTTTTATGTTTTATAATGTATGTGTTTCAGGTAAGAATTAAGGCAGTGCAGTCCGGTCTGGTCCAGGCCATTCTTCTGCGGCCATTCCTTTTCCCCGTAGGACTTTTGACCCTATTCGCAGTAAACTACTGCTGACGGTGATCTCTGTCGTCTACTACTTTTTGGGTGTCTACTTTCTTTAACAGTTATGGCTACTGCTGTGACTATTTTCTTAGCTTAACTTTGAACAGTTGTTACTGTGACTGCTTTCTGATGCTGCTTTGAGAGAAGAGACTCAGATGAGTTTCTGGAACTACTCTTCATGAGGAGTTCGGCTTCAATCTGATTCTATTCCAATGCTTCTTTAAATCAGACTCTTTTGCAAAATAACTCTTTATGGGTTATGGTAGATAACAATCAACTTAGAGAAGAATAGGGACTAATTTCCTTTATGGAGCATGATGTAATATACTTAATTGATTCTATGACTTTTCTTGATATTTCTGCAAAACAGATGTATCTGATTTTCTAATTTAGGTAAAAAGACAAAATAAATACTAAACTCTTATTGATAAATAAAGGTTTTTGAACTGATCTAAAACTCTCATGAGTGACTGAAATAAAATACTAAATTGATGATGTCTATTGAGATGTTTTTTATTGATGCTTCATTCTAAAATGGTGGCAAAGATGCATTGCAGAGAAGAAGATTTTGGTGCGGAGTTGGAGACCCCTTTTGTAAGTTAGGGGTTTAACTGAAATATTAAACAAAAAGGTTTCTGTGCCAGCATTACCAAGCCACTTGCTGGTTTTGATGTTTAATTAGATTTGTCTGTACTCATACCATTTTGGATTTGGCCCTGGGAACACATTGCAAAGTGCTTCATCCGTATGTTTTACTGTGGATCATTCTAGAGATAAAAGTTTATTTGTAATTATGATTAAGGTGATTGCATGTGTTTCGTTATCCTTAATTTAACCTCAATGCTGCATGTATTCCATGAGGATATCTAGCCTCCTAATTGTTTAGTTTCTTCTTCACATGACACCAACGAGCCATTGTTGGCTATATGTGAGTTTATACCCTGGTTTCCATGGGTTCAAGGGTTGCTCTTGTAGTCCTGTATATTGGGCAGGCAATTTAAAGCATACGGTCAGGCATGGGACTGACTTGTGTTGCTATGGTCACAATCAATGAGTTGATAAAGTAATTAAAAACAAAGTACCCCCTGGTGCTGCAGCCATCATGGATGTCATCTTTCTAAAAAAACAAATTTGCAGCGGAGATCATGCCCAGCCTTTCTTAGCCATGTGGATCCAGTGATCAGCGTTGTCTCTAATAAAAAAAAACTGCAAGCACATGGACTCTACTTCCCATTGATTGTAGGGCCCTCTGTTGTTTTTCTGGGATGGTGCGCACATGCAAGCCTGGCCAGGCTGTCTCTTATCGTAGCTCCATAAATCGATAAGAGCAACCGTAGCTCCATAAATCGATGAGAGCAACCCCTCAACACAAAGGGCACAGGTTATTACTATCAAGGAATAAAAACGACTTACCCCAGGTAACTGTACTCACTCGTAACAGTCACACAATCATTTATAAACTCTTACACTCATATATTGTATATTCTTTAAACACTGTGCAATCACCCAACTAATTAAAATTAAATTACAGATATTTATTACAATAATTGCACCAATTCATTATATTTTACTACAAAAAAATTACATTCCTAAAAGTACATAAAACCATTCATCATTCATAAGTTAGAAGAAATGTAAAATTAAGCTAAAATATTACATTTCAAAATACATAACCATTAATTCATGTCACCATACAAATATGAATGATTTTTTAATGTAAAATTTGATCGGCGCTAATGGATCATGAAAAGGTACTTTGTGTACTCTTTTCAGTGGAGTAAAAGTATAACAGCACCTTTCTCAGGATTTATTCAATTAATATTCTTCCCAGATTGAAAAAAAAATGATGACATATTTAAACATTCAATATATAAAATCTTGTTTTAAGAAGCCTCAAATGGCACATTCATATTGAACACCACTATGGGTAACTGAAATTCTACTCGTGGTTGGTTTTTCTCTGATCAATCAGTAGACAATAGTATTTCATTCCTGAGCTCCAAGATTTAATGGATATGCATTTTGAAGGCTAATATTTTAGCTCTTTTTTACATTTCCTCCTATGATGAATGGTTTTACAATGATTTAATGTAGTTTTAGGAATGTGATTTTTTTTGTGATAAACAAATGATGAACTGATGCAATAAGTGGTCCTAATGCACTGCTGTGGGCGACTGGGCGACACAACATGTTGGTCTTCTAAGAAGGAAAAATAATTGTATGTTTATAGCAATAAATAAAGATGCCTTTAAATTTCGTAGTTATCTTCTTGCATTTGCTGCACTTAAAAGACAGAGGTCAAATGTCAGACTATGTCTTCTGAAAGACTGCTGCTTATGTTTTTAAATATGGGAATTGAGGTTTACAAACTCCTCTCACTTGCCAGTCAGCCAAAGAACAGTAACCAAATTATGTGATAATCTTGTTGAGTACAGAGAGTGTGAAAGGAAAGACTGTATGATGTAATTTTTGTAACACACCAAATAATGCAAATACCGGTAATTAAACGGTACACATTCAACAGTTAGGAAAGCAAAAATGGCGCGGTTTTTTGGTAATTCTCAGGTGTGATTGAAAAAAGATTTTAATAGGGATGCAATTAAATCGAGACACTTTACTTGATGATTCACAAATGATAAATATTCACTGAAACCTGATTTAGACACAATATCATTTGTGTGCAATAAATATCAATCAAACTATATGCTTATACACATTTAGGGGCACTTTCAATGGAAAATGTGCTGTCTGTAAATGACAGTGCACTCCCACATGATGCATTAGTTTCATTAAAAAAATCTCCCACCTCATATCTATTGTAGCTAGATGGTTCGCAAATGCTTGTCGTTCTAAAACTGGGTCTAAAAAGCCTGGAAAGCACTGTTCTAAATAATTAGGCTGGTAAAGGACCGTGTAATTTACAAACAAATGTAGCATCTCTCCTCTAGAAGCAGTTTTTCTAATGACAGTTATTTTAATAGCTATAAGAGTAATACTATGGTTATGGAATTCAACAAAAAAAATCAGTTAGACCGGTTTTCCTTAGGATGGTGTTCCTCCAATTTTTTACCTGCTTACCTCCAGTTTTTGTTGTATCTTTATGTTGACTTAGGACTCTGAGCACTTTACACTGCTAACCAGTGCTAAAGCACATGTGCTTCTCCCCAAAACGTGGTGACATTGGTGTATACCTGATTGTTATATCTAGTTTACTTATAAGTCCCTTGTAAAATTGTATAACATATACCCAGGGCCTGTTTTGTAAATGCTACTAGTGGGCCTTCAGCACTAGTTGTGCCACCCACACAAGTAGCCATTCACACCTGTCTTAAGCCTGACATTGCAAGGCCTGTGTGTGCAGTTTACTGCCACTCTGACTTCTAATTTAATGCCATTTGCTGAGCCTTAAACCCTCCTTTTATTACACGTGTCAACCCTAAGGTAGGCTCTAGGCTGCCCTAAGGGCAGGATGCTGTGTAATTAAAAGGTAGGGCATGTACTTTTACATTTTACATGTCCTGGTAGTGACGAACAGCTACATTCATTTTCACTACTGTGAGGCCTACTCCTCTCATAGGCTAGCATTGGGAACTCCTTAAAACACTTTAAAGCTGTAACTCACGCTTAGTAATGAGTATTTGCATCATGTTTCACATCTTTGGAATGGTAATGATGAATCCTCATAAGTGGTAAGGTTGGATTTAGCAGGATGCTGTGTCCCAGACAAGGGGCTGATTACCACCACAGAAATCCTGACAGACAGGGCTGAAATGAAAGGATATCTGTGCATTTGTGAAGTCACCCCCCACTTCAAAGACACATTTGGGTATGTATACTTAGGCTCTTTCCCTACCAATACAGTACACTTCTGGACCAGTGAAGAACTCTGCCAAGAGTAAATACTGCTGTACCACAAGGATTGACACTCTGCTTGACTGACTGTTCTGAAGGAACTGCTTCTCTCCTTTGCTGAGCTGCCATTCTGCCTTCTGATCTCTGCCCTGTTGAGGACAAGGACTGGACCCATCTCACTTGAGCCCAGAGTGACTCCATGGGTTTGCTGGCTTGGCCACTATTTCTGAAGTCTCAGGGCCATCAAAGACTTTCTGCAGCCCTGCTGCTGGACCCTTCCATCTGTGAGTTCTCCCTTGCATAAGGTGCCAATCCAGGCCTGAGCCCCAGAAGTGGGTTCTGCAGTGGGTTATTTTGCTTAAAAAGCAATGCAGTGCTGACTTTACAACGATTGGCCTTCGATGCTTGACCCAAATGCATCGTAAGGGGTTCAAAGCTGACGCTGGACCTGACTGTAAGGGTCAATATTGACGCTTCGACAAAACTGTGTGAATCGGAACTGACGCATTGAGTTTTTGATGCCCACACTTGCGCCATCCAAGGTACTTTTTCAGTGGGTCCTTCTTGTGTCCTGCAGCAGGCCTACCCTCCATAGCGGTCGGCCTGAACTTTGGATTTACCCCGGTCCAGCATGACCTCAAGTAACCCCAAAGCGCCATGTGACTCTAAGCAGTATTTTTGGTTTATTCTTTAAAAATTCCAAACTCCTTTTCTACTTCTTGGATTTTTGTCATTCCGGTCTTGTTTTACTCATAAAATTTGTCTCTGTTATTCTAAACTTGTGTGGAGTATTTATGTGGTGTTTTCATTGTGTGTGTGTGTGTGTGTGCGTGCGTCTGTGTGTGTGTGTGTGTGTGCGTGCGTGTGTGTGTGTGTGTGTGTGTGTGTGTGTGTAGCACAAAAACTTTAAACATTGCCTCTTTAGATTAGGCTGCTCTGTGCCAAGCTACCAGAGGGTGGGCACAGATTAACTTTTAGTTTATGTTGGTGCTTTATTCTTTTAAGCACTATATTTGTAGATATTCTTTTAAAACAAATAACTTTGGTTTACTTATTGGATTTTTGCCGCTTTTGTCTTGTTGTGTTCAACAAATTAAGCTCTATTTTTCTAACCAGGTGTGGAATATTTCTGTGTGGTGTTTTCACTGTTTTATTGTGTTAAGTGCTGCACAAATACTTTACACATTGCCTCCTAAGTTAAGCCTGCCCCTCTGTGCCAAGCTACCAACGGGTGAGCACATGCTATCTTTTGGTGTGTATCTAGGTTACCTGACTAAGATTGTGGTCCCAACTTTGACAGGGTACATACCTCTGCCAACCAGAGACCCAGTTTCTAACAGTCACGTATTGAGGACCGCGTTCAAGACTTATTCTGATTAGATTTTTTTTAGTTTTGAAAACTTTCTTACTTTATGTAAAAAAGGGTAGTTGGATACATATAATTCAATCTAGAGTGAATTTCTAGAACTGTACACATAAATCCAATTCAATGCAAGATGGCAAAATCATAAAAAACGTGTGCATGTATAATAATATGTGCTTGTCTACTTCTGTTTTTGAATGCAATTTCCTCTTTCCTAATTGCATGTTTTTCTCTTTTTTTTCTTGTGTATTTCCAGTATTTTTAGTTTGTTAAGATGTAGAAATGATATTAACTTCTGCACTAAATTTTATAACTTGAAAGACATTTGTTAGAATTTTATGCTACTTGTTAATAGACTATTGTTTGTATATCAGTTGTTGTAATAGTGTCTGCACGTCTGAAAAAATCTTACTCCATCAGAAAGATAAAGTTGAAGCAAATGTAAAGCAAATTTGCATTTTCAGCAACATACATGATCACTAATATTTGAAAAAATGAGGAAATTGGGTGTTTTAAGTGTCCATATATGAATAAGTGCATAGTAACTGGATTTATAAACCACAATGAAGCACAAGTTGGCAAAAACACACATTAGGGACAATCCATCTGCCCTTGCTGATTAAAAATATAACTTATTTTACAGAATACCAAATAATTTTAGTCTCCCTCAGTCACCCATGTTTAAAGTTAGAAGCCTCCATAAGTTCAAGGTCTGATATACCACCTGTCTTTCATGTGATTGAAATGCCTTTTGGGATTTTTTTTTTATATTTCGTACTTTTTGAATATTGTTGCTATGTTGCTAAAATAAAATCTTTATTTTCTACCAGCACTTGCTTATACTATTTTATCATATTTTAAATAAAACATGCACTAATTATCAGGCTGAGCTGTCAACTCTTTCGGAGTATCCCTACATATATTTGCTTAACCCCTTCGCTGCTGCGGACATTCCGCTGCAGCGCTGGGGGGGGCAGGGGGGCAGCGCGGTGGGCCTGTGCTCATGACGGAGCCGCTCCGTCATGAGCCACAGTTGAGCTGTGCTCATGACGGAACGGTTCCGTCATGACTCCGCCCATTTGCGTTGTTGCCCCGCACAGGCGGGGAAACAGCACCGCGCAGGCGGAGCGGCCGCCAACAGGATTGTCATGACGGAACCGTTCCGTCATGAGCACACGGCAACCGTGGCTCATGACGGAACGGTTCCGTCATGAGCGGGGAAGGGGTTAAACAGAGGCACAAAATTCCCAAAGAAATAATAACAAGCTCATGCAATGACTTTTTCTTAATTAATACTTTAAGCTATCTCGGTTTGTCTTTCTTTTTCTGTATCCCTGTAGAGTTAGAAGCCTCCATAACAGGAAAAAGTAAGGGAAGGGAAATTCGACATTTCCTCTAGGAGGTATAGATTAAAAAATGCATAATGTGTATCAGGGTGATACCTCTAGCCAATTTTGCCTTTGGAAAAAGACAGAATAGATGCAGCTTTGTGTAATTGGGCAATATACAGAATGAACAATTGGATGGCACTTGTAAGAACAAAATTCTCAAAGATGTAAGGCGACCAATGAATGCTCTCTTGTCAAGATATATATATAACGTTTTTAAATGCGCCATTTACAGCTCCACTCACATTCATAAATTGGTTTATTGACTACTGATCACTTGATAATTAATATACTCTTGCTTGTTTGAGTTACAATTCCATCTCGAATACTTTCTGTTGGACATTTTACCAGCAAAGGGACGCTTAAGCTCCATTACACCCTGTTTTTGAAAAGTGATGTCCTGTACTTTGTAAGTAGGTTGTTGCTTATTTGGACATATATCTTTCCCAGTTAAGATGCACTGAGTAAACTGAAAATGTAAGTGTTAGTCAGAAAGTAAAAAATCTGGGATAATTATTGACAAATCGTTGTCGATGCGCTCTCAGATCCAACATCTTTCCAGTGCATGCTTCGGCATACTTTGTAGGCTACATTTCTTTTTACCGCTCCTGCCATTGGAGAGTAGAAGGACTGTGGTGCAGGCTCTTGTGACATCAAAACTTGACTATGTCAATTGCCTGTACCTTGGTCTTCCTAAATCCTTGACCCAGCACCTGCAAGTGGTTCAAAATGCAGCAGCCAGAGCTATTATGAGATCAAAACCTAGAGCAAGTATGACCCCGATTCTGAAATCCTTTCACTGGCTTCGTATTAAAGAACAAATTAACTTCAAAGCCATGACCATCTTCTTTAAAGCCTTCCACAGGGTAGGAGCCGGGTACTTAACCAAACGAGTAAACCACTACCTTACATCTAGAACTTTGCGTTCTTTTAACACTAATCTGGCCATTTTTCCCAAAACTCACCTTGCTCGCACTGGCGGTAGTTCCTTCGGCTTTCTGGGTGCCAAACTGTGGAACAGAATGCCAGAATTCCTGAGACTTGACACAAACCTACTCTCTTTTAGAAAGAATGTAAAAACATGGCTTTCTAACCAATAATTGTGTTTCTTTCCACTCTGTTTCCCTCCACTGTGTATGCGCCAGGACACTCTAGTTTGAGTAGCTGTGCGCTTTATTAAATATTGTATTTCATTTCATTTAAAAATTCTGTTTTGAAAATTCAGTAGTAATGCTGCTTACAGGGTTGGGGAGTGGCTAGGACACAAATGCAATGGGAAATTGGAAAATGCTCATTAACGTACGCTCTTTCGGATATTTTCACATTCTTCTATGGCCCTTTACCACTTTATTTACAGTGATAGATTTGCCATTGTGAAAGATAAATCCTTATTCGGGGTTAGAATGGGAAGGAAACCTTCAGGGTCCTCAAATATATAGGGTGTAAGGGAAAGTGTTCTGAACTGGCTAAAATATTTGTGAAACATATATAAGAAAAAACTTGTTAACTTCTGAAAATGCACTTTAGCTGAGCATTTTTACACGTGGAAACTTATTCTATAACGCACACTTATGTACGTATGTATACTGTTGTGTCTTACCAGATGTAGCCGAGTTGTATTTCAAGTATTTCTTTATTAACTTCAAGTTGCAGAAAGGTAATTATGTACATCAGTCCATAAGCCTGGTGATCCTGATACGCCAGCCCCACCATGAGCAGCCTGAGTGCTGCTCAACCCATCTTCCAACTGTCACCACTCATCCACACAGGCACCCAAGCATTCCAAGCATCACAGCCACACCAATACTCCACTGTCAACACTCACACTGGCTGAGCAGCTAGGAGAAAGGTAAACTGAACCACATATGATTAAATAAGCAGGATATAACATATATGCTTACACATGTGATTACTTCTGCAAAGCTGTGACTATCACAACTCTAAGGCATACTCCTGAAAATATTTGGGGTATTGCTTATTGAGTTCTTGAATCTACTGGAATACATAATCATAAACCTACAAATGTAAATTTATGAATTTCCTTGCTCGCCTCATTCTCAATAAACCGGCTCGGACCCCCTCATCACCCCTTCTGCATCAGCTCCACTGGCTTTCAATGAAAAAGAGATCGATTTTTAAACTGCTATGCCTGGTCCACAAGTCTCTCCATGGGCTGGGCCCTTCCTATTTGGCTAGGAAGCTCAAATGGTACCACCCTACTCGATTGCTGAGATCAAGCAATCAAAATCTGCTTTGTGTCTCGAGAGTCAGAAAGGTCAGGATGGGAGGGAGAGCTTTTTCCTATCTTGCTCCCACCCACTGGAACTCCTTGCCAGATGAGCTCCGTGCCTGTATGAATTACCGTAGCTTTAAGAAGCTTCTTAAAACCTGGCTATTCTAAGCTGTCCTTCTTTTTTAATATTGAGTGCCCCTCTCCCATGCGCCGAGAGATCCCTCTGGGGATGATTCGCCTGCGCAATATAAATGAGTAAATAAATAAATAATCGTGCCTGTATGCCTAGCCTCTACCTTTTGCCATTTCAACACACCCAGTCAGAACGGATGACATCTGCTTCTGTTTCATCAAGCAGAATGACTTCATGTGTTATCCTGGCTGCCAGATCTGCTAAGATAAACAGGGTCATTGATCAAAGAACCTTGATACAATGGCGTTTACACCTGTAATGTGTGAACTTGGGCATACTTTATTCAGGAACTGTTCTTTGAAGGTGTTAGATCTCAGGGATGAGAATTAAAACCGTCTATGACAAAAGCACAAATACTTTGGTGCTAGAAACTAGTGCAACCGTACTTTGCTCGGGATCTCACTGGATAAACATTTTTGCACAACAGCAAAAACGGTAAAAACAGATTGTGAAAAAATAATAGTCATAAGCAGGGCTAATAAACCATTTCTGGGTTGTAATAGCTTCTGTAATAAAGAAAATGCCCAATCCATCAGTAAACTTCATTAAAAAATGAAGCAGACTGATTCGAAGTCATATGTAATGATTTCCTACGAAACATAGCAAACTGAATATCCTAAAAATTAGTTTACTCTTTCACATTTTAAAGGTTCTACACAAACTGTTTGTTCCATTCCCTGCTGCACACGCAGAAACACAGTGATATATGTTTCCAAGGGCCCATATGTATTAAGGTTTTGCTTTGCCCTAGTGCCATGCAAGGTGGCACAAGGCGACACAAAACCTGAGAGAATTCATCAAGCCATGCAGGACCTCCTTGTGTGGCTCTGTATGGCTTGATGTATCTAGAGAAAGGCAAGGCAGTGCAAATCGCTGCCTTGCATTACTCTGACCCAGGGACACATTCCAAGGGTGGTGCTTGAGTGTTACCACGCATCCACCCATTGATTTTGGTGCATTACCAGATTTACCATTAGTGGTAGACCTGGGAATGCATCAAAATGCTATGCCTACCCAGGTGAGGCGTAACAAGGAGAAATATCTTTAGGTTTTCTCAGTATTTCCTCTTTCTATTTGTGCTGCATCCGCAGAACATCTAGAAGGAGGAATATGCCTCTCAGGGCTGTTTTTATGCAGGTAGGTGTTCTGCCTGCACAAAAACAATCCTGCATGCATTAACATTAGGCAGCCAAAAGTGCACCAGCACAAGGAAAGGACAGGAATGCTCCGTTAAATGTTAAATACAGTACATACCTACCTTTTCCCTTTCACGCACACAGCAAGGTG
Source organism: Triturus cristatus (assembly GCF_964204655.1). Lineage (NCBI taxonomy): Eukaryota > Metazoa > Chordata > Amphibia > Caudata > Salamandridae > Triturus > Triturus cristatus. The sequence goes on from NC_140591.1 coordinate 725,110,324, forward strand.
GCTTTCTGCGTTGCGCGGCATGAAAGATTAATACACCTTCCCCCAGGTATTTAGCACTTTTTGTTCCCTTCTGCCAGAAAAGGATTTGAATACTAGGGAGCACCCTTCTAAACTGAAAATGGAAGCCATTCCCTGGTATATACATAATTTAAAGGGTGCAGAGAAGGCTTTCATTATTTTAAGCAGTTTAGTGATGGGAGGAAACTTCAGATAGCAGTGCAGTACTTCATGCATAATGCAGACTTTTAGATTTCGTGAAATTTAAAAAAAAATGCTGTGGTGGTGTGCTTCCTGGTCAGTAGAAAAACACACTCAAAGGTTGTAGAAGACGCAGATTTCGATCTACCTCTACCATGGTTCAAGAAGAATTAGCCATTTTTGTCACCCTGTCTTGGTGTTGTGCAATCAAAAGCTAACAGAATAATTTATTCAATATTTTATACAGGCAACCCTGTTTAAGGGATTTAATATTTTCCCAAATTCAGAAGTGTAAGTATCTCGTTACATCCACTAGAGAGCTGAAGATCAGAAATGAAAACAGCAAACCGATGAAAAAATATGTAAATATTCAGTTAATTTCCATATGTTGAATACTATTTGACTAGGAGTCACTTTTTGTTTAAAATCCAGGTGGTGTAAATAACTTAAGGTCAATACTGTTTGAAGAAACATTAGGAACACCTGAACTACTGCCTTCATTCACACATTACAAAAACCTGGATACCCACGGCCAGTTGGATGTTTCGAACACGTAATCAGACGGCATTGATGTGATATGTGGTAGAACCATAGCAATCCGTTAAACTCCCTTGCACTAAAGTTATGGAAATATGCCCTCCAATGATCCACAGATCCCAACTGTGAGATATCTGGTTGAGGAGGTCCTAGGGCACTCAATAGGTACCGGAACTCCAGTTTTAACTAACAGAGTATTTTGTGTCTGTTGTCATCAGCCTCTATACTAGAGACCCCTAAACTGGCAACCATATACCCATTATAACACTTGATGTTCAGAGTAGCGAGTCAGAGCAGTCCACGGATATGCTGTGGGCTAAAGAAATCAGCGGTGGAACATATACCACATGTTCAAGTGCTGCCTGGTAGTGTTTTTACTTTTAAAAATAAAACCTTTTTTAATACGCACAAAACTAAATATAACTCACAAAATAATCAATATATCCAGACTGGAAGGTGAAAATATCAACTGGGACACCCATTTAGGGGCCTCACAACCTACATAGGGTGCAGAGCAAAGAAAGATCACACAGGTCAAGTAATACTGTAAATGTACACTGAAACCTTTATGTCACAGGCACCTTACCGCTTGTGTACCAGCAGGCCCTACCTCCTGAAACACAATCCCTCCAGCTACATAGCAAACATGAGGGGTCTATTCAGAAAAGTTCAAGCCTACTCGCTTTGTCAGAATGTCACCATACAGTTAACAGCATAACATAAAACCTTGAGCTATAACAAAAAAATTAAAATGACCCTTTCTTGAAGATCACCCCCAAATGTTTGCCTTCCTCCTCCCCTTTTTTTCTGACGTCATTTTTGTTGGCATTAGTACTCCGGGCACTTTATCACTGCTAGCCAGTGCTAAAGTGCATGTGTTCTCTGCTTAAAACATGATAACAGTGGCTTATCCACAATTGGCATATTTAATTTACTTATAAGTCTCTACTTAAGTGTTGCTAGTGTGCCACCCACTCAAGTCGCCCTTTAAACATGTCTCAGGCCTGTCACTGTAGAGCCTGTATGTGCGGTTTCAAACTACCATGGCAACCTGGCAAGTTGACCCTCTTATCAGGCCCAAACCTACCTTTCTAATACACATTAGACACCCCTAAGGCAGGCCCTAACAGCCCGAAGGGCAGGGAGAAGTGTATTTAAAAAGTTGGTCATGTACTTTCAAGTTTTACATGTTGAGGTAGTGAAAAAGGCTTAACTTTAGTTTTTCACTATCGCAAGCCTTATCTCTCCTCTAGATTAACGTGGGGATTACCTTATCACATTTTATACGTGTATTTCCAATTGGGAAAAGATTGACATTTCACGTTTGGTGTCTCTGGACTCACAATTTAAAATCACAACTTGTGGTAAAGTTGGATTTTAAGTTTCAAGACTGAAAATGACACTTTTAGAAAGTTGACACTTTCTTACTTTAACCATTTTGTACCTTCTGCCTGCCTATGAATACACATCTGGGGTGGGTGACAGCTGGGCTCTGTGCATTCCCTCCAGACAGACTCACACAATGAAGCTTATGGGTGACTGATGGGCCATCAACATCCTGATTGCCCATCCTGGGCAGGATGGAAGGGAGGAGCCGACACACCTGGCTTGTGCCTGTACCCACACAAAGAGTTGCGTGAGTCTTAAAGTGAGTCTGGAACATGGGCAGGAAGGGGAGGGACTCTGTGCACTTCAAAGGGCTTTCTTTGAAGTCTCTCGCACTTCAAAGGCACAAATGGTTATATGTACTGAATTTCAGACACCACCACTTCAGCACACTTCTGGACCTGTGGATACTCTGCCAAGACGAAGGACAGCCAAGCTGCTGAAGAACTGCCATTCTGCTGAGCTGAGGCTTTGGAAGAACTTCTTTTCTGCTGTGCTGACCTGCCTGCTGCCCTCTCTGTCTGGATTAGATGGACTGGACCTACACCATTTGAACCCAGAGTGACTTCAAGGGCTTGCCTGCGTGCTTCCTGTTCTGAAGTTTCAGGGCCATGAAAGACTTCCAGCAACCCTGCAACAGCACCTAGACTCTCCCATCCAAGAGTCCTACCCTGCCAAGTGGTGCTAATGCTGTCCTTGGCCCATTGAAGTGGATTTTCTCTGCTGAACCAGCAAAATCCATGGATTCTCGGAAAGGGTTTGCTGATGATGCATCTCCAACTGCATGGATTGGAAACAAGGCACAGCCTACATCTGAAGGGATCAACACTGACACATTGCCTCCTCTGCTTTTTACATTGGGTCTTCGACGTCTACAAATCCTCCATTCAAGGTACTTTTTCTGTGGGACAAGGATGGTCCCTGTATTCAACCTACGTTCCTTTGCGGCCAGGGCCAGGGCGACCAGATAGCTCTGGTTGGTGCTTTATGCTTTTAAGCACTATATTTGCAGATGTTCTTTCAAAAGTCATAACTCCAGTTCTGCTTATTGGATTTTAGTGGTTTCGGTCTTGCTTTGCTTAAGTAAGTTCAGACACATTTTTCTAACTTGGTGTGGAATATTTATTTGTGGTGTTTCCACTGTTTTAATGTTTGAAGTGTTGCACAAATACTTTACACATTGCCTCCTAAGTTAAGCATGACTGTTCTGTGCCAAGCTTCTAGAGTCTGAGGTTAATTTATGGTGTGTAACTGACTTACCCTGACTAGGATTGTGGTACCTACTTGGACAGGGTGCATACCTCTGCCAACTAAAGACCCAATTTCTAACAGTATTCGTGCTTAATAAGCATTACAACATTGAACATTGCTTTAAGGAATATCATTGTTTACATTTTACAAAGTTGACTTGGGACACCTTAAAACAGAGCAAAGCCCTCCTTAGGTCACTCTCTCTAGGTCACAGTATACTTTGAATTAGTAAATTCCAAAAAAGAGGATGGAGCTCCGGGTGAGTGGTGGGGTAGGGGGATTGTTAGGAGGGCTGCCATTCTCTTTGCAGTGACTACAGACTGTGCCAATACCTTTGATGCAGCCAAGTAATATGCACAATTGGAAACGTCCTGCAGTTCTCCTTACACCCTGTGGCCCTGCCTTTGAACTGGATATGCCCTTTCTTTTTGCTTTTTGTCTTTTATTTATTTATTTATTTTTGAAGCTTGTAAAGCGCACAGCTACCTCCGGCGGAGGTGTCCCGGCGCTAAGATTACATAATTGTCCCCATAGAGAGTAACCAGAGTCATATCCCACAGAGGGACTAGGAGAATGCGAGAGTCTGACAATGCCAGGCCCTAACGCTTAGTGAACAACCAGGTCTTGAGTTTGCGTCGAAAGGCTGGCTCAGATTCGCAAAACCTGAGATCAAGGGGGAGGCTGTTCCAGAGCTTGGCGGCAGTGACGGTGAAAGATCTGCCGCCACTCCGAGAAAGCTTGAATCTTGGTACCATCAGAAGACGAAGGTTGTTGGATCTTAGATGCCTAACTGAAACAGAGATTTTGAGACCCTTTCTCAGATAAAGCGGGCCAATTCCATGAATAGCCCGAAATGTCAGAGTCAGGATTTTGAAATCGATGCGACGTGAAATGGGAAGCCAGTGAAGCTCTTCTCGATAGGCTCTGACTGAAGTACGGGCAGGGATATTACCAATGAGCCGGGCTGCCACGTTTTGAACTATTTGCAGGCGGTCGATAAGGTATAGAGGGGCACCAGCATATAGACTGTTAGCATAGTCTAGATGGGTGGTGATAAGAGCCTGGACCACAGTTTTGCGTGAAGATTGAGGGAGGAAGGGGAAGATTTTCCTGATCATACGTAATTTGGAGAAACAGGCCCCTACCACTTTGTTGACTTGTACACTTCCAGACAAAGAATTGTCAAAAGTGAAGCCAAGGTTACGAGCTGCCTGAACGGGGGTGGGAGGAGGATTCAAGATGGTAGGCCACCAAAGGATTGCAGGGGGGTGATTTCTTGCTGAAAAAAAGAACCTCCGTTTTGTCGGTGTTAAGGGCAAGATGATTGGCTGACATCCAGGTGCAAATGTTGCCAAGGCAGTTTCTAAAGTTGGAAAAAAGGGAGTCAGAATGGTCTCGAAAGGAAAAAATAAGCTGAGTATCGTCAGCATAGGAGACCACCTTGACACCCCAGGACTCAACTACCTTGGCCAGAGGAGCCACATAAGCATTAAACAGTAGAGGGCTCAAAGCAGAGCCCTGGGGCACTCCGCACAAGAGGGGTTTGTCCTCGGATTCAAAAGGGTGCATCGTAACCCTTTGAGAACGAGTAGACAAGAAAGAAGTGATCCAGGCCAGCACTGTCCCACCAACCCCTAGCTGTTGTAAGCGGGTGGTAAGTATTTTATGGGAAACAGTATCAAAAGCAGCGGATAGGTCGAGGAGGACCAACATGGCCTCCTCGCCCCTATCCACTGATTCCCTGATGATTTCTGAGACTTCAAGCAGCGCTGTCTCAGTGCTATAGCCGGTTCTAAAGCCGGACTGGGAGTCGTGTTGTAGCTGGTTTGACTCAAGGTACAGTGCCAACTGTTTCTGTACCACCTTCTCAAGAATCTTGGCAGGTTTAGGCAGAAGCGAAATAGGTCGATAGTTGCTAAAGAGTAAAGGGTCGGCACCGGGTTTTTTCAGTATGGGGACAAGCCTGGCCTGTTTCCAAACTGAGGGGAATTGGCCACGCGACAAAGAGGCATTCCAGATGGAAAGAAACGGGTTCACTAGAATGGGGGCGAGAATGCTCATAACTTTGTCCGGGACTGGATCCAGGGGGGAACCAGACTTGACGTTGTGTAGCAAGACTAACGCAGGGTCTGGAGTTAGCTCGCAAAAAGAATTGAAAGAACAAGAGAGGGGGCAAGAGCGATCTTCAGGGTGGTCAGGAGTCGTCGCTGCAAAGGAGGAAGAAAGTTTAACTATCTTCTCTTGAAAGAAATCAGACAATCCATTGCAGAGATCTTGAGTGGGGGTACAGAGGGATTTTGAAGCAGGGGGGTTTACGAAGTCTTTCACAATGGAGAAAAGGGTTTTAGAGGAATTCTGCGCCTGTTGAATAAGATTGGAAAAGTAAGCTCTCATTGAAGAGCGTTTAAGTTTGTGGAATTGATTTAGGGCAGATTTGTAAGCCGATTTGGCTAAAGGATCATAGTTTAGTCTCCATTTGCGTTCCAGCTGCTTACACTTGCTCTTTTCCTCACGCAGCAGAGGGGAAAACCAAGGGGCAGAGGGGCGAGATCTGAAGGAAGTAAGAGGAGCAAGAGGGGAAACAGAGTCAAGCGCATCGGAGAGAGACGAATTAAATCTCAAAGTTTCAGAATTGAGGTCTTTTTGCTGGTTGAAATGAAAATGAAGATGAGCTTCCAAGGAGTCACAAGTAACTTTGGCCCATTTATGTCCTTTAACTCGATTAAGGGGGATAGGGGGAGGAGGGGTGGGGGCCGTGAAAGAAAAAGGAATGAGAAAGTGATCGGTCCACATCAAAGGAGTGGGGGGGAGGGTGGAGAGGGTAGGATGATTCGAAAAAATGAGGTCAAGTGTATGGCCTGCTATATGAGTCGGGTCTGTCACAAATTGGGACAGGGTGAGTCCTTGTAAAGTTTCTAACAAAGAGGAGGCTAGAGTACAGGAAGGATTATCAATATGTAAATTAAAATCTCCTAATACAGTGAAATGGGGGTGTTTAAGAGAAAAATCAGCGATAGAATGCATCAAAGTAGTAAGGGAGGAAGAGGTAACGGCAGGGGGGTTATAGACCAATATGCCAGCACAGATGGTCCTGGCAGTGTCCATAATTGTAAAGTAAGCGGCTTCAATGGGACCTAGATTGGGAATTTTTGTGAGGTTTAATTTGAGATGGGATTTAGCAATAATCGCAAGACCCCCTCCGGTCTTGGAGTTGTCTCGATTAATGCCAGTGAAACAATAACCAGGGGGAGTAGCTAGAGTGATATCCGGTTTGGAAGAGTCTTTTATCCAAGTTTCAGTAAGAAACAATAAATCCCAATTGTGGGTGTCAAGAGATAACCAGATATCATGGGCGTGGGCTGGAAGAGATCTGCAATTAACTAATGCGGCCTTTAAGGTGGTGGGTGGCTGATCATTGACAATTGAGGATAGTAGTGGAGCTTTAAATACCACAGGAAGAGAGAAGTTGCAGTGAGGGCAGGAATATGCAGTAGATTCAAGGCTAAACGTATTACAGCAGCTAACGGGGCGCAAGTGGCAGGACGGAGGTGTAGCAATTTTCTCTTGCCTGGCATGTTTATTTTGTAAATCCCACTCTGCCCTCTCCAAACAGCTAGCAGATTACTGTGTAGTCAGGTCAGCTTCTCCATCCACCCACCTATTTTTCAGCCAGACCTTTTATTTTACACAGTTTTCCCCCAAAGTGTACAGTTAAGTACTACACACTTTTCTTTTAGTCAAAAGTCAATGGGATATTTCCTTTTGAGTGCCCGATTCAGTTGTAAGACCTACACCATCCATTACCACTTTATCTGTTTCCTATCTGCGACAGTATTACCTCTACACAGTTACCTTTCTAAATCAAACAACGGTCTTCCTTGCTCACCCTGCACACTGCAACACATGCACATGCTTGTTCACATGTACTCAGTGCTTGACCTCTTACCCTACTAGATTGCAGGCCTTATTTTAAAAGGAGGGTACTCTAGGTTGTAGCACCAAACTGTTTTGAAAGAAGCTTATAGTGGTTGAGGCCCCAGTAGGGGGCTTGATCACAGCAGAGCTCCAAAATAAAGGACGTCCATAATGCAAAACTCTGTGTGGTTTAGGAGGAATAGAACATACTTCCTCACACCAACCATTCTGCAACGTAGGGCTACAGGATGCTGTAGGCCTGTAAGAGGTAACTCAGCTATTTCCAAGGAGACAGCTAGTGACCCCAGAAGCCATCATGTCTCGCACCGATTCAGGAAATTATAAGGGGCGCTGTAGGAAGTTGAGTTACTGGTTGCGTGGGTTGAAGCCCTGCTGAAGCAGCAACCAGAATTATTCTCAGGGTGAAGCACCAGTAAACTGCAAATTAACCTGTTCTCAACCCTCTGGTAGCTTGGCACAAAAACAGGCTTAATTTAGAGACAATGTAAATAGTATTAATGCAGCACTTCAAACAACAATAAAGTGGAAACAAAACACAATAAAATCTCATACCAATTTTGAAAAATAGAGTAAGATTTGACACCTAATGACAAAAATCCACTCTGTAGAACTGGAGATATGCATTTTTTTTAAATTTCAGATCAGTACAGTGTCTGAAAACACAAAGTGCTACTAGTGCGAGACCGGGTGAAAATCACAAGTTTAAGCCAACCACAATGGAGTGCAGGCCAGATACAGAAACAAGGTTAGTCCTGCTGAAAAAGTTACCTACTGGAGTCCTGTGCAAAAAGATCAGTTTGCGGTAGGGGAGGCTGCGAGGAACAGGGAGAGCGCTGTGGATGGTTGTCACTGGTGCGTGAAGAGCAGGCTGGGCACTGTGGATGTTTGGCACTGTAGCGCGAAGATCCTGTCAGGTGTCATGGATGGTAGTTGCTAGAGGTTCGAGTTGGAGGTCACTGCAGGCTCTCAATGATGTTGCACGAAATCCAGGTCTTGCAATGCTGGCTATCGCTGGCAGTTGCTCTAGCACGAAGAGTTTGGTTTATTGGAGCTCCATGTTGGCAGCCGCGGTGGGCAGCAAGATCTTGGCACGTACTGGCCAGTTCGTGGTTGCAAAAACCACAAAATTCAGGGTATCTCCAATTTGTGAAGGGAGGAGCTCAACTGATGCCACACCAAGGTCCAGGACCTGAAGAACACCTCTTGTGGAGCAGGAACTAACTTTAGCAGAGGCCAACAGGGCTTAGGCAGTTCCAGTTGCAGGTCCAAGCAGCAGGTCAGCTGGACAGATGCAGGGAGGTCTCTGGAGCTTGTTATTTCCCTGTAGCTCAGAACAGGAGGTCTGTGAGCTGACACTTGCAGTCACTTCAGCATGGCAAGAAGGGTGCATGTCTATTCTTTCTTATTAGTAATCAGGGCAGCAGGAATGAGGGCAGCAGAGTGGCAGGGCAGCAGAGCAGCAGTCCTTGTAACAGAGCAAGCACGTAGTCCTCCTGAGTCTTCCACAGGTCCAGAGGTATACTGAAATAGTGTCTGATGGTCCCCAGAGGTGTTTGAAATGTTTGGTCTCCTTGCCCTGGCTCCAGCTTGTCTGGGGACACAGAAGACTAGTGTAAAACCCTTTGTGAGTTTTCTGAGGCAGAGTCTTTGTGATGTGCCAGCGTGGAACGTGACAGCTCCACCCCCTCATCAAGTCAGATATGGCACATCCAACTATCATCTGTTCCCCCATTGTCTCACTATCTAGGAGTAATACACAAAGAACAACTGCCAACTACACCTAGTCATGTGACCAAGAATATAGGCTACAGACACCAAATGGTTAGGAAAAGAAAATGGCCATCTTTCTAAAAGTGGCATTTTCAGAATTGTGTCCTAAAATCTGACTCAACCATTAAAGAGGGTTTTAAATTACAAGTCTTTAGACACCAAACTCAACATTCCAACTTACTCCAATTAAATTTATCACTTATTAAATGCAATAAGGTAACTCAATGTTATCCTATCGGAGAGATAGGCCTTGCAGTAGTGAAAAATGAATTTAAGAGTTTTTCAGTACCAGGACATGTAAAAGGTAAATGTACATGTACAAATTTTTAAATACACTGCTCCCTGCCCATTGGGCTGCATAGGGCCTATCCTATGGTTGACATATGTAAGAAAAAGGAAGGTTTAGGCCTGGCGACAAGTTTGATTTGGTATCTCACAAAAAGGGTCTAATTAGAGTATTTATCACCACCCAATGTACTGCTCCACTCAATATATCTCACATAATATATGGGGATGGTACAAATAAAGGAGAACAAAGATTTTGTTTTTTAAAGAAAGCAAGGGACTTGGAGGAACTGCTGTGCTAAGAGGAGAACCCTCACTCCCCCTAGGGTGACATGCTTCATCATGGGGTAACTTCTTCACACAGGGACCGCAAGGTACTCAGTGTGGGCTACTACTCTCCTGTAGGAGAGAAGCAGGGTTTTTTCTGTCAACTGCACTACAAGTTCTGTCTTTTGTATAGGGGAGGGAGGGGCAGAGTGCAAACAAAAATTGTATGTGTGTTAAAACTATCTCTTGGTGGGCGAAGACAATCTTTATTCTTGTACCCCCAATGGATAGAGTTCAAAAACAAGCTCAGTGAAACAGGAATATGGATATGTCCCTATTCTATATTTCTGGTCAACATGTTTCTGCCTACATAGACCATTAGGTTCATAGCATTCCTCAGGACCAAAACTATAAGTCACTCTGCTTTGAATAAAATTAGAAAGTGAAAACCATACTTTCACTGGTATGGATCAATCTCTTGGTAGCAACTTCTAGCAGAGTCCACAAGATCTGACCCGCCATGAAGGGACTGATGAAGGTAGGTTACAAATGTATCTTGTGGACCCTACTAGAAGTCGGTACCACGAGAATGATCCATACCAGTGAAAGTATGTTTATTTTTGGTATTGTCTTGGTTTCTCTTGTGTCTGGGTGAAGATGACATGAGTGACTGCCATACAGCCTCTCAGAGAGATGATTGTGAGATGTGATTGTGTCTCAGTGATGCGCATTAGTTACCCAGTGTCACATTGTGTCCGTCCATCAATTGTGTGTCTTTTGCTTTCTCGCCCTAAGTGCGCCAGGTATGCCCAAACGTGGGTCCTGGGCTCACTGTGCCACTGGAATTAAGCTATCCTGGCTGAAGAAGGGTGAAACTCCGAAACCGGTCCTAGGATGCTTGTTTCCGGTCCAGAGAGGACCTGGCTTGGCAGTTCGGGCTGGACTGTTCCCATGAGGCACAGGGTCAAGACTGATTTGCATATGGCCACGTCTAAACTGGGGTGGCATGGTGAGCAAAAGAATTATGGATTTAACCCAGATTTCTTGACTGGGGGTGAATGTTTTGATTTGTTCTGCATTCAATCCATCAATTGTGTGTCTTTTGCTTTCAAGCCCTAAGTGCGCCAGGTATGCCCAGACGTGGGTCCTGGGCTAACTGTGCCACCGGAATCAAGCTATCCTGGCTGAAGAGGGGTGAAACCCCGAAACCAGTCCTAGGATGCTTGTTTCCGGTCCAGAGAGGACCTTGCTTGGCAGTTGGGCTGGATTGTTCCCATGAGGCACAGGGTCAAGACTGATTTGCATATGGCCAGGTCTAAACTGGGGTGGCATAGTGAGCAAAAGAATGATGGATTTAACCCAGATCTCTTGACTGGGGGTGAATGTTTTGATTTGTTCTGCATACTGTCCATCAATTGTGTGTCTTTTGCAAATATTCACAGCATGCTGTATTAGTTTTTCTCATAATAAAACAACTTTTTATACAATGTTCCTTTTGTCGTGTATTTTTGTAAATGTTTTATGCTCATGTTTTGGTGAGTGGAAAAGGGCCTGCTTTTTCAGAAAAAAGCGATTCAATGCTGAACCATGCCACACACAGTGGGTAAAGGGATTGTCATCCTTTTATCTGATATGATTGGTAGGTGCTTTGGAATCCCACTTGGTGACCAAAGCATGTCTACGGGTTCTACCTGTTGTAGACCAGAGGTTATATTTTTGTTGATATATGCATAGGTTGGAAATACATGCTTTCTTGTGCACATCAATTTGCACTTGCTTTTTATGTGTGATTATGCGATGCAGGTGATAATGCATTATGGGGCAATATGTCACTCGATTGAGGATTAGGGTGAACAATCAAATGCGATGGTCAACCTTAAATCTGATCTTCAAATGGCTTTTGGACGATGGTATAATAGGCAGTTCTTCTACTATGTTCTGTATTTTTTCTTTGCTTTATGCTGCCAAAGGTCATAGATTTTGTCACTTTCCTCAGCAAACCAACTAAAACATGATTTTTTGGCAAGTTAGCTTTTTCTCTGTCAGTTCCTGACAATTTTAAATTCTCACACTTTTTTATTTTAGAAAAAAAAAACATTCTTCATATTAGCCCTTTAACCCTTAGTACTACAAATCATTTTCATAGGATAATTGTCATGGATCTAATTTATCCAACAAACACACACAAAAGCCTAAAGGCACGATTCATAAAACTCACAAGAAACAGACAATGTTCCTCTGAAAGCCGTTCTTGCTTTGTAATAGTGACAAGTTGCTTCAAGGGAAACGGGAGACAGCACTAACGTATATTCATTTTAATAATGACACACCATTATATTAAATGTAAATGGTACTTTAACATTGAAACTATTTGTAGCCCACAACATAACAAGCAAAACAAAACCGTTAGGCAAAGCAAATGCATTTTCTTTGGTAGCAAATTAAACAACAAAACATGAAAATGAATTTTAATTATCGCTGTAAATATTTAGAGAGAGACTTGAACCAGGGTTTTCTTTATCTCTACTAGTACAGATTAGGAGAACAAGAATTGTATTCGTGCAACAATTCACAAAAATAATGTTTTCGTGCTGGGCAGGAACGGTTGATTTTTCACACAATTTGCTACCGTCTAATATTGTTCTGGGGGCATTCTACAGGTGTGTCAGGGACAGATTCTAGTGCATCCCTCATTTACAGAGGGCTGGCAGAAAAATATGCCCCTTTCCTTCTCTTCACTTGCCTTCCCTTCCCTTCCCACCAATGATTACATACTCTACCACCCTAGTGGCTAGTTAGAGCTAGTGTACAGAACAGTGAGGAGTAGTGCTGGGCCTTTATTAGATCAGTGGAATGAGGAACTCCCATTGGATAGCCACACTAGGACAGATGTAGACTGACTACATTGCCAAGAAATGCCTGGCCGGGGGCGCAGTGAGGATGTGGGGGTGCAAAAAAAATAAATACAAAATTCAAGATATTTCACATAAGGTACACTCCACCATTACTGAAAGGTCAAGTCATCAATATACTGACGAATAAAAAGTAACAAAGCCATCATATCTTGTTACAGGGTTGCGCTATACAGCAATGTGACTCAAGGCAGCTGGAGAACACAAAATGCTGTGCCTGTAGATCTCCTTGCAATATGCACAAGGGATGTGTATTGGTATTTTATATGCACATCATAAAATATGACATATGTTTGGTGATTCCTTTGAGGTACACAAAGAGCGGGTTTTGAGGTACCCTCGATAGTTGTACAATTTTTGCATCAGAAATTAGTAAAACAGGCATTTGTTACCTTTCTTAGAATCTGAGGTCTGCATCTCTCTTCTCTAACAGCATTTTCCCTGTCCCCATGGTAACCTTAACCCTATACCCTATTTTGCATTGCATTTTTATTTTCAATGCTTATTCAGAACAGTATATATGTTGTGCTAGCAGTGTAGCAATATAATATGGATCAGCACCTCAAATTTAAAATTCCAGTGTGGAGTTTTTGTTTTCATTCATGCAGTTGAGATTTGTTGTGGCGCTCGCTTTTGAGCGCCACGATATTCTTAGGTCATTAGCGAGTGCAGGTGAGACCTCATGTCTGTTTGCATGGCTTATGCACGCAACAGCGCCAATGTAATGTCGCTCGCGATAGTGAACGCAACACTCGAGCAGCTTTTGTGCTCCAGAAGCTGCTAAATCTACTAAAAGAGGTTTTTGAGTGCCTTTTCTTCTTTGAGAGGTTTTCTTTTTTGCAAGAAGCGTTTTTTCCACTTTTTTTTCCAACAGGAAGGAAGTACCCAGATTCCAACTTCCTGTTCCTGTCCAGCAGGCTCCTCCCAGTGCTTTGTCTATCTCCTTGTCACTTTCCATTTGGATTTGGAGCTGGAATGAGTATCTCTTTGTCTGCTGCATATATATATATATACCATTGGATTATAGGAGTTTGTATTTGAGATTTCACAAGTAAGTTAAAAAACTCCTGTGTAAAGGTGTTGTTTGTTTGATAGAGGGCATGCAGCAGTATTTAATCGTACTTTTATTCGAATTTTCATTTTATTGTGGTGGGAGGCCTGCAGTTATAGTAGGGGCCTAGTTACATTTTTGCATTACATTTTTCTTCTTTTGTAATGGAACAATGTTGCAGAGTTCAGGACATTTTTTCTGGGATTGGTACATTTTCAATATTTATTTATTTTACTATGTGCCTAGTCTGCCAAGGGACCATCCATTCAGTAGGACCAGGACCATACTTGTCGTGGGTGCATAAAACAACTGTTTCTATGGTAAATGTTGTCTTAAACTATAATTTAGGGCAGGGGTGGCATTGGATTAAAATGAAAATGTGGTGGTTTTTTTGTATTATGTGGGGTAATATTTGCTGCCTTGGGAGGATGTGAGTTGTTTTAAATTGTTTATAGCTCAGTTAATTTTTGTTTTTGGCATTTATTTATTTATTTATTTATGCCATTTATAAAGCGCATGAATCACCCCGGGTGGGGTATCTCTGCGCTGTGGACGAGTAGGGAGAAAGCTGAATTGGTTTAGAATAGAGTTGTTTTCAGATTTTTTCCAAAAGACAAGTAGTTATTGCAGAGCCGGATATCCAGGGGTAGCTGATTCCAAAGCTGGGGGGCAAGGTAGGAGAATGATTTGCCTCCCAATCTGGTTTGTTTAATCCTTGGCATGGTAAGGAGACCTTTTCCTTGGGAACGTCAGGTACGTGATGGGGAGTATCTAACTAGTTTGTCTGCCAAATATGTCGGACCCATGTGGTTAAGGCCTTTGAATACCAGACAGCAGATTTTGAACTGGATCCTCTTACGTATTGGTAACCAGTGTAGTTTACGAAGTAGAGGAAGAGAGGGTGTGCGGTCGGGAGCACTAGTTATTAGACGAGCTGCCGTGTTCTGGACTACCTGTAGGCTGTTCAGTGAGGACTCCTTTGCGGCAATAAGTAGGGCGTTGCTGAAGTCCAGGCGGCTGACAATTAGGGCATGTACCAAAGTTTTCCGAGTGGAGGAGGGGAGAAAATGGAATACTCTCCGGAGTAGGCCAAGGGCATGGAAGCATGCACGTTTGGTTGTGTTAATGTGCTCCTCTAAATTGAGTTTGTTGTCAATTAGAACTCCAAGGTTTTTGACCACTGGTTTAGGGGAAGGGGGGGGGCCTAGATCTTCGGGCCACCAACTTGGTGCCCAGCTAGAAATTGCATCATTGAACAACATTATTTCAGTTTTTCCTGCATTGAGCTGTAGGAAATTATTGCTCATCCATGATGTTATGGTTTGCATGCCTTCATAGAAGATATTTTTGGTATTGGGAGAATCTTTATCAAACGAAAGGAGAAGCTGGGTGTCGTCTGCGTAAGAAAGTGGAGTGAATCCGATGTTTCTCAGGAGAGTAGCTAGGGGGGCTACACACACATTAAAGAGAGATGGACTGAGGCAGGAGCCTTGAGGAACTCCCTTTGTGACTGAGGTGGTCTTAGCACTGAAAGGTCCCAAGTTGACTGTTTGGGTTCTTCCTTTGAGGAAGTTCCTTAGCCAATCCAGAGCCGCGTCCTGTATTCCTATGATTTGTAATCTTTCTAATAAAATCTGGTGTGAAATGGTATCGAATTCAGCGGACAGGTCGAGCAGTATGAGAATTACTGCTCGACCCGTGTCCGTCTGCATTCGAATGTCATCAATGATATTGACTAAGGCTGATTCTGTGCTGTGTCGAGGCCGAAATCCCGATTGTGTTTGGTCAAGACAGCCGGAAGATTCAATGAATGCGGATAAGTGGGTATTGATATGTTTTTCTAGTAGTTTACTATGTAAGGGGAGTAATGAAATTGGGCGATAATTGGATATCACATTCGGGCCAAGTTTTGTGTTCTTTCTTATAGGCATGATCTGTGCTGCCTTCCAGTCGTCAGGTAGCTTGCCTTCCACGATGGATTTGTTGAGGATATGACAGAGGGGAGAAGCCAGTTCCCCTGCTAAACTTTTTGAGATTTTGGCTGGAATGAGATCCTTGGGAGAGCCTGACTTGGCAGATTTAAGGAGCGATTCAGTTTCTTGGGTTGTGAGCAGAGGGAATTTTTGGAGGATAAGTGTGGGGGGAGGGGGGAGATTAATGTGCTGTGGTGATTGTGGTGTATGGTATTGGTACTTATTTTGTCATATATATCATTTATTTTCTGTGAGAAGTGATTGGCAATGTTGTCACAGAGTGCCTGAGTGGGTTCATCTTCTGGATTACAGGCTTTGGGATTGACGAGGGAGTTGAGTACTTGAAAAAGGACTTTGGGAGTGTTGCCTGCGGTCTTTAAAAGGTTAGCATTGCTGAATTAATGGCCGTGTTTTCTTCAGTGTTACCATGCCTCCTTTGTCTGCCCAGTGAGTGTGCCGGCCATAGCCCACCATTTGTCTTTGCTGTACATACCATATGTCCAGGGGCCATTTTGTGGAGTCTGTGTCCATAGGCCTGAATGTGTTCTCTTTGTTACCCATGCCTCCGTGCTAGCTGTTGTTGTTTGATAATGTGGCTAGCAGCCATTTTGTGCATACAGCCAGTGTGTTTTACCATAGTCTTGCATGTGTTCTTTGTTCCCCATGCCTCCTTGCTCATTGTTGTTGTTTCACCATGGTGCACTGTCTGGCAGCCATTTTGTGAATCCAGCCATTGTGTCTTTGCCACAGGCTTACATGTGATCTCTGTTCCCCATGCCTCCTTTCTTGCTGTTGTTGTTTGACCATGTGACTGGCAGCCATTTTGTGCATCCACCCAGTGTACCTCTGCGATAGGCTTGCATTATTGTATTTGATATCAGTTTAATAATATGCTTGAGGATTTTTGTAGTATAAGTATATTAAGAATATGATTTTGATGAACAGTGCTTATATATGACATGCGTTTTTTTGCAATTTATTATTTTGCTCCTTCTTGCCTCACGATAGGTTTCTTCTCATCCTCCCATACAAATATCAGCAATTATTGATCACTTTTTATTTTTTTTATTTTAATGTTTCTATTGAAAAAAATGTATTTCATTTTTCATTTTCATTTTTAATTTTGATATTTGTAATTGTATTTTTTTGTTTTTAGAATAAAAAGTTAATTGTTTTTATGTTTACATTTTTTTGATTTATTTCTTATTTTTTTGGAATTTTGCCTCAGTTGGTCAGTTCATCAATCCATCCATCCATCCATCCATCCATCCATCCATCCATCCATCCATCCATCCATCCATCCATCCATCCATCCATCCATCCATCCATCCATCCATCCATCCATCCATCCTTCTATCCATCTATCCATCCATTCATCCATCCATCTAATCCATCCATCCATCCACCATAGGCGCACAGCCATGCAACAGTATTCCATTTTTTTAGGCATAGCTCCATTTACTCCTGGACACCCTGGCTGCGGAGCACTGCAGGCACATCCACATCATTCATTTTTTTTAATGATTAATCCATTACCCCCTGGACCACATAACCTGTCATAGGTGCACACACACCTTATTTTTTTTTACAGATTATTATTCCATTTACCTAGTCAGTTCCCTGAGTGCCACGGGGGTCTCCTTTAGAATATATGGACATAAAGGAAAGAGCTCTATCTGTATGTTGTGATTTCCTGTTTTGAAATTACATTTTATGGTACGATGGTGTGGTTTGACTTTAAAGTGGCGGATTTATTATTACCTAAGTAACGAAAAACACTAATATTGCTTTTGTCTGTACTAATTCAAACTGCAACGATGCCACATTTCCCTTATTTACAAAGCCCGGCCGAGATCTGCACCAACCCCTACCTCAGAAGGGCAGTTTGGGACTTTTTTACGGTTAGCACACAGGGGGAGCACATTGCAATATGCATCATTTGCCACACGAATGTTCATCGAGGTAAGCCTGGTTCACATTATGGTACTAGAGGCCAACCGACCCATATGAAATAACATCATGCAATCCAGTGGGAGGGTTATCTTAAAATTTGTACGTGGTTGTGGTGATGAAGGTGTGGAGAGCCATGAAACATCAGCTATAAGTCCAATCACGGTGGGAGTTGATGAGGAAGAAGAGGGTGACATCCTCATGCAAAACAGCCCTGTCCCTAGCAGTGAGCCAGCAGAATCACCCACCTCAGTGACTTCGCAATGGCACCAGAAGACGCAGATTCAGATGGAGACACCATGGCATACAGTGACTTCCCCACCACAACGCATGCTGTCTACCACCACATACAGTGCTTGGATTGGAAAAGATAACTATTGCACCGATGAGTGATATGTTATTGAGTGATTGCGAGTGATAATTGATGATTAGTGTAGTGGCAGACAGTGAGGGAGGGTGTTCAACTAATTTGTAAACTTGATTTCAATGATTTGCAATGTTTGGGGCCTGATGGGGGATAATTCTTTCATTAGCAAGATTTACGTGTAGGGTCCACTCTTTTTTTCCGGTTCATCGGAGACCAGACCAGACCAGTCACTTTAGGTAACAAACATAAACCTATACAAAATACTGCAGTTCTGTTTCTCTACTTGTTCTTCAACAGCATTGCACTACAAATCTATCTTGCTCGGGTCGAGACTGGGACTGAGTTACTCGAAGTCAGGAGGAGATGGACGGACTCAGGGTGGGACTAACTCATCAACAGCTAGAAGAAGGAAGTTATCAACTTTAAAGAGAAAACATGACTCTGAGGCCCTTTACTCAGCAATGTGGAATGGAGAGAGGTTTGTTAATTTGGGAAATGCTGCTGAGTGGGTGCATTGCACTGGTGGCAAAAGTGAAACTCAGAGTCCCCTTGTATTTTGTTCTGCCTCTGAGTCTTCTTGGTACACCCATCATGAAGCTTACTTCCTACTGTCCATCTGCTTGACTCTACAATACAGTTTCTGTTTTAGAATCCACAGGTCTTCTCGTCTCCTGCACAAATGAAAGACGAAAGCTGAGCTCAACACTCCTGCTTACCTACCAGATATGTCTAGACACGCATCCAAGACTGACGACCATTCCTGAGGAGAATGCAGTTGTACCACCTAAATTGGAAATACAGTATAATTTTTATTTTAATGATCATATTTTTAGAACTGGGTGGGTTCCCTCCTCCATAATTTGATTTTGTCAAACCTAGAAGACAGAGCATTTAAATAACCGATAACTTGGGTCTCTCGGGCAGAAGGTCTGTTTGCAATACATTTAACTGTGCTGTGTCATTCTCATTCCTTTATTTCCTTCCACAACAGATTGAGGATAATGATGTGCTGCTCATTGCCTAGATGAATATTGTCCTTGTGCAGTGTTTGTCCTTGTCAAACCTTATCTCAAATCCCCTTTACCATCAATTCATCAAATCACTAACCCTCTTCCTCCGGGCTGTGCGATAATTGAGGGGTGACTCAGTTTACACCATAAATGGATCACATACTTGGTGGGCCATATGTGGTGAAAGAGATACCAACTCACTACAGGATCTTCTATTACCTAAGCAACAGCCTACACTGGCCACATTTACCTACTCACACATAAAAGTGATCAATATTTTAGATATAGAAGAATATCATTTGTCAGCATCATCACTCATGCCTAGTGTTGTGTAAATGCTTAACCTTGTCTACTCCAGACATTGAGTCCACTTTTCATGCCTCGAGGATTTCCTAACTTTCGTTTTAATAAAATACTTGCTCCCCATTGCTCAAAAGAAGTTACTGTTGCTATTCTTTGTTAAAATTATCACTATCAGGTATTCTTTGTTGTGTCATGTAGTAGTCTGGTCTCAATTCTTTGTAAAGCTATGATGTAATATATAACCCACTAGCTCAGTGTTTTTAATTCAATTTAGTTGCCAGTGATGGATAATCCTTCAGATTAATCCTACAGTTGGAGCTCACCTGGGTGGGAGTGGGACCTAGCTTGAGAAGTTGTGATGTCTTCCCTGTTATTGATTCATCTATATTCAGGTAAGATAACTATGGAGTGAAGTTAACTAGTTAAGTTAGTAAGTAAGCAACAAACTTCTACTATTGATAAGTATTCATTTATCTAGGTTGTTGTAGCCATATAAGTGATGGTAGCATGACCCCTAATGGTCAAGATAGTTACAGAGGGAAGTAGGAGAAGGGTATATAACTAACCGCTATACACTTTTATAAACAGATTTAAAAAAAACAGGCTATGTAAAAAGGCAGCAGTGCAAATTAAAAGAAGTAAAACACAAAAAAACTACTTTAGGCATAAAGTGTGGTAAAATAATGTTCCCCTTTTATTTTTTTTCTCCACCCACAACAGGCCCACCCCTCTTCCCAAACAAATTGACATGTTCCCAACCAATGTCCCAAAAATGCCTAGGAAAAAAACATCAAGTCCCTTTTCATCCTTAGGGCTCCAGAGCTGGTCCAGGTTCTGCTCTATGCTCCCTAGCCAGGTTTAAATTAGGTCAAGCCGCTGCAGGAGCTGATGCTGGAATTGCCTGTCCGTGTGGGAGGGGGTGACAACAGTGACAGTCAGGGCCCCTGACAGCTGGGGGTGGTGCCCTCAATGTACTGGCCAGGTGGCTGGAGGCTGATACTTCCACCTCTTCATCCTCCAGGGCCACCAGCCGCTGGTATTTGGACTGGATGGTCTCCATCCTCAGCCAGGCTGCTATCTCCTGCCTGGTGGGTGGTGCTGGTGGACCAGCAAGAGTAGCTGTATTGAGAAAAAGAAAACAAAAAAGACAAATTGTAAACAATGCTCTGTGCAAACACTTGTTCAGGGGCAGCTCCTCCATTTGAGCGGAGGAGCATAACCCTACAAGCCCCAGAGCTGAAGAATAAAATGGTAATAACATTTATTAGCATTTTATTTTTCGGCAACCCGTCCTGAACTAAGTGTCAGGCCTGGTGTGGTCAATGCTGCCGAGTAGCAGCAGCAGGGAGCTGAGCTGTGCGCGGATGGCCAGCCAGATATGCACATTTTAAAGTTCTCTAACTTAGCTGTCTTAGACAGCTGGGTTAAAGAAAGTTCAGACCTCCAGTGCTCGTAAGAGTGCTAAGAGAGACTGCTCTATCCAATCCTGGTTCTGCTTTCATGCTGTGAAAGCAGTGCCAGGATGCAGTAGTGCAGTTTTCTGCATCAGGAGCTTCCTGGAAGACACCGGAGGGAGGAGGACGTTGCGCTACCAAAGTAAGTGATTTTTTTTGTGTGCCCCCACCCCACACCCTTGGTACAAGCTAGCCACCAGTGCTCTTGTTTAAAATTAAGTAGTGGGTGGCACAGTAGCAGTACATTGCTGGTCCCCTAGGACCATTGGAATTTTATGTGATTATGATAAGGAGAGTTAGAGGGCCAATGTATTTTTTACCCACACATGCATCAAATGAAAAGCACTGACTGTCTGGCAGAAAAATAATTAAATCAGAATAACACCAGATTAAAAAAACAGTAATTTAACTGTTTTCTTTAAAAGGTTTTTCTAATAACTAAAAAGACACTTTGAGTGGAAAAATAAAATAAAATGACCTCTCATTAATGAGTAAGGCATTATGCACTATGGAGTACAAGTTGTTTTGCTAAATTAATGGAGGCATGCTAGCCAGCAGGTCGGGTACTTTGCTAGTGTCTGCAGCTGGGGCAGCTGTTGTTGACAATCATCTATCTTTAATTCCAATTGCCCTGCTCTTCCCCAAATGCCTTTCAATTTCTACCATGACTCCAGAGAGGCAGATAAATAATAAATAAGATACTACATCACACACATCACATATAAAATGCATATATTATTATCTTGTCTGCCATAAGTGGACTGTGGGGCAAATGATGCACAGCACTACAGGGAAAGGAATTGGCTATATAGATTGTATTTGGCATGTTCATCACAGAGTATACCATACACCAAACTTGAAATCAAAACAAGCACTTAGTCCCACTTTACTCATTGGCCTCACCCACCACCACAAATCATTTCCAACAAATTCATCCACTGGGCAGTAAGGAAAGGAAACTTGACTTACTCTACTGCAGGGTAAGGTAGAGGGATTAGGCAGGTAGGTAGAGCTTTTGCTATAGAATAGACAGGTGTCACTGATCATCGATTTGTCATGTGCCTAAGCTTGGGCTCATTCAGTCACTGTAGTTGACGAAAGTTGAAAGGGAAAAATTTGAACAAGCATAAAATGAAATATATTTTTGAGTCACTTCACATAGCTATAAAAATGTGGCACATGCCAAGTATAGATTTTTCAAATGTTTGGTAGGCTGGAAAAGAAGAATTTAGGAAAAGATAAAGGAGTGAAGTACTATGAGGTGACTAAGTTGAAGGGAAACTAACCTTGTGTGTTCCGTTTGCTGTGCATTTAAAACTTTATAAATGCTGCATTAACTGAAGCAGGTGAACATTGAACCATACTGCACTTAGGTCATGAGAGGCGAAGTGCCATGGGCAGTGTGGGGAGTGATAAATGATGATGGGTGGGATACATATCTGCCTCGCTTAACAAAGACAGTAAATCAAGGAATTAGAACAAAAATAAAAATACCCCCTACTTTGAGGCATAGTTTTGATAAACATAAAACACAGTAAGGAACGTAGGTGAGCAACATGCCCTTCTCCAGAAGAGCTTCCTTGTTTATTCAGCCAAGCAATTATTCATTCATCCGCTCATTCTTCGGTATTTGCCCATAGCCACCATGATTTAAGCTTTACTTTCTCTCATCCAGATTTTCACCAAAGTTTCCAATCTATTATCCATCCATTCATTAGCCACCCTTTATTTCAAACATCCTTTCATCCATGAATTTACCCAATACCCACCCATGCATCCTTTCTCTTACCCACACATCATTTCACTCATTTACCATTTCACCCATCCTTTCTTTTAACCTTCAGTTCTTTCCCGTGTCCATCATGCCATCAATTTTAGCGTTCATTATGTGAGCTTTTGCTGATTTGCAGATATAAGAGGCCATAACTCAATCACCACTGTAGCTGGTAAAGCAGGGAGTTCACGATCACGAGTCACAATGATGTCCTTGAAGCTAGTGAGTATAATAGTAATTGTCAATAAGCAAGCAATGCGTCTTACCACGCACGTCCCCGCTGCCACTTCTCCCCCTCCATCCGAATCTTCTTTTTCTCCTGCAGTGGCACTTGAGCTGGCAGCACTGATGGTCTGTGTGGCTAGAAAAACATTATATACTTTTTAGATGCCATTTCTAATAAACAAAACACAACCGCAATACATCACTACAGTTCAGTTAGCACTGCAGTATCTTCTATCAAAAATATCGCTCTGGGCATTTTGTTGGTTGACAATGTTTGCAAAGCCAGGTAGTCAACCCAACCAAAACTTTTTGGAATGGAGGGGCAGCACTATAGCCTATGATGATGATGATGACTCAGAGTCATTGAAGTGCAATGAAGGGATGGAAGAATAATGGTCAATGAAAGACATATGATGTTGGCTGCCAAATGCAATTGGACCTCATAATTTCAAGCTATGCTGCACTGTCATGGAAACTGATGGTATACTGTATAAATGAATTACACAGCACAACATTGGGGGGTGAGGTGATCCATGACCATGGCCACTCTCTGGGGGTTAGAGCATGGGCAAGAAAAAGAAAGCCTTCTCAACAAACATACTTGGTGAATATTATTTATAATTCAAGCTTCCTTGGACCTGCAATCTTCCCAGTAGACAGTTGAGTACCAACAATCTGTTTAGTCTTACAGTACCACAAGATATATAGTTGAAAGGGAAATATTACCAACAAAGCAGAAGAAAACTACAGACTAGTACAGACTGAAAAAAGTCAGATACCAAAAAATAAAACATGAAATATGGAAAAAAGAAAATGTAGCCTTAACAGAATTAAACAAAAATTGGAAAGGGGAGTTGAAAAAAATTTAGACAGCATATAAAAATAAAAAAGGCAAAATTAAAAGTGGTGTAATAGTGGGCAGAGGTAAAAGATTAAGTAATAACAATAATAAATAATAGGACTTACTGGGCTGAGCAGAGCCCTCAGCAGTGGCGCTGGTGGTCAGCATCTCCTCTCCAGCTTTTCTCGGACACACCTGTGCGCTGCCCCTATTTTTGCCCTTGGTTGCTGATGTAAGAAATCAAGATTAAAAAGTAGAGCAGTGGTACAGCTAATCTGCACAACATTCTAATACAGGCAAACGCAGTAACATTGTACTTATCTAAATCAGATCACCTATAATACTAAAATCGACTATCGTTGAGTTGGCCACACTAATCCGAAAATCCCTATTACAAATTTCCTTGTCAAAAACTACATTTGGAACTAATGCATTGCAATGAATCATCTCTGATTCTATTCTCATTTCTCAACCCCCTAGATGGACCAACTCATTCTCCCTTTTTTGCAATGCATAGATGTAACTAGTACTACACATCACTGTGAAATTGCTTTGGACTGTACGAGCAACATCGAGAAAGTCACAAAGACCGCTAACTCACTGATATCACTAATTCACTATGGTGACAGGAGGACAGAGGAGTCTGCAATGGCTTCTTAAATAATCATCCAAAGCGAGTGCCGTTGAGTACAAATTGACTAGCGCCAAACACCTGCCTAGCTCAAACTGGATCACATAATAATATTCATAATATAAACTTAACGTGACTTACCTCTGAGTGTGAACAGCATGCTATTCGGAATTTAAAAAAAATCATTTTTAGAACACAAACACAACAAATAATTTATACTCACCGACCCCGCAATCCAGACGCCTAGCCAGTTGAGCAGGTGCTGCTCCCGGTCAAGGATATCTGTCCAGCAGTGTGTCAGCTGCTGGAGGTGTGCTGGACTTGGCTGGTGTGTCACTCACACCTGTGCGCCCTCCTCCAATGCAGTCGGTGTTCCCACAGGGGGTACCTGCTGCCTGGCCTGCCGCTTGCTGCCAGCATGGTGGGGAGGAGGCACTGCAACAAAAAAACTAGTGCTGCCACCTACAGCTCACAAAAGATTGCACGGGACTGCACCCAGCGCCGCCGTCCACAGGGTAGGCGGCTGCTGTTGCTCGTAGTTTGGTGGGCCTGGCGCCCCTGCTCCTCTGTTCACCCTGATCTGACATGGCACTGAGTGTGGGGAAAAAAAAAAACAGAGGAAGGAAGGAAGAAAATAAAATACAAATAAGGAAGTAAATGAAGGAAAAATAAAAAAAGTATAAAAACTCATGAAAATCCATGAATTTTAAAAAAAAGAAGTAAAATGCACAGACACAAAAACACACCCTAATACAATTACCCCGGACTTAAAATCCCTGAACTGGCTTCCTTTTGAAGCTAGAATCCACCTAAAAGTGGCGTGCATGACCCATAAAGCTTTACACCACAGCTCTCCCAGCTACCTCGCGCAGAAACTGACAATCTCTGGGGGTTTAAGGTCCTCCAGGAGTGCTGAAAATCTTTTACTGAAACCCCAAAGGTTCAACAAAAAGAAAACTTATAATCAATCCTTCTCGGGGATGGCGCCCAGAATTTGGAACGCTCTGCCCCCCGCAACCAGACGGAACGCCTCCTACGCCGCTTTCAAAAAAGAAGTCAAAGCGTTTCTCATGGCTAAATTTACATGAGCTCTCTCTCCTCAGACCTGAGTTCTCCTGTTTCCCGTTATAATAGACAGCACCAATCTGTAATCCTCATACTTTATGTGCACCATCTATGCTTTTTTGTTATTATTGTTTACCTGCATATCTTGTATTGTTCTACTTACTTCCAGCTGTTATGTAAAGCGCTCTGATATCCGCAAGGATCTTGTTCGCGCTCTATAAAACTTTCTAAATAAAATAAATAAATAAATAAATAATTAAAAATGTGGAGTAGATTGATTAGGAAGGCGGAGGTTTGAAAAGATTGAGAAGGGGTTCAAAAACTGGCCCAGCACCATGAACAGAATAGAGAAAACAAGATGTCCACACCCATGTGTACCACGTGGTGCCGTTCGCGCTTGATTTCCAATGTGAGAACATACTCTGTGTAAGACGTAAAGAAGCAACATGGAGGGGAGCACCAGGAAACTCTGCCCACCCGTAGAACTCCACGTAGCACGGCAGAGCTTTTTACAATCACTTTGCGGAGTTCAGCATAGCTCAACTCCGCAAACTCCGCTCAGGCCTAGAAAACTGTCCACCAACTTGAGATGATTTTGAGTTGCAGGTGTATTTTCCTTTTGGCCACACCTTGGCTACCTATCCTACACTTCATGTACTGGCAGTTCAATTTAAGTTTGGCCTTTGTAAGAACAGGTTTTAGGCCCAGATTTACTGAAGGTTGCTCATGTACCACAACATTGGTGCAAACAGAACCAATCATCAACTTTTAGGCACAAAAGCTATTTTGCTCCAAAATTAAACCTTGCACAGTGCCAAAACAGCTTTGTGCCAAACATATTTTAATTTCCATAAAGGGAGCGTTTCTGGGGTGGAACAGGATAAAACCCATGGATTTTAGCTCAATGTTGGATCTATTAAAGCAGTGTGACCTGGGATTGTGCCAGAACCTAATGGTATGTGTATCAGGCTCAAGCAATGGGACAAGAGGTACATCACTTATATACCTATTTGTAACTAAATACACTAATAATATAACGTACATATCTCACATATCTGAGCCCTGTGCCTGACACAGCTGCTATACCTTTGCACAAAAAGGGAAGTCCCAGAATAAATCTCAACGGACTTTTTAGCACGAGTCCCGCTAATGATGCTTTCATCAGACACGCCCTGAGTTCCAGTGCATGACGGGCAGTAGATGTGGGCCTTAATTTGAATAGTCATTACTAAAGCAGGTGTACATTATTTTTCATGCAGTGGTGATTTCCAGTGATAACGCAGTTACTGTTGACATTAATCTGTCCATTGTGATAGCCTAATGTAGTATGCCAACCTGCAATGGGCATATTTCATCACTGCCAATCGTTTCCAAGCACAGATGGTGGTTTTATATATTGGGTACTATACAACAGTGCCTAGGATGTACCCTCATTGGTGGCTGATAGTACTTTGCTACCCATCACATAAGTGTGGTTGATGATATGCAATGTCTACTGTCAGGTAGGGTGGAGGCATATACTAACCATCAATGACCACTCCCTTCTGAGGAAGATAGGAGTCATTAAAATAGTGAATTGATAAAGTACAGTAGGCATCACCACCGTGATATATTTTCATATGACAGTTATGCTATGTTATTTTCATTATGAATTGCTTGTTTACCAAAGATGTTTGATGCTATCAAGAAATAGTCTATGCACTTTCACTGATACAGGCAGGTTACTATAACAAGAGTTAGGATTTAAGGTGTTTCCTAAATCTTAGAAAGAGGGATTCCTATTGGAAGTAGAATGTAGTGAATTTCTAAACTTAACCGCCAGTAAAAAGAAGGACACGGACACTCAAAAACTCACATGATTGGCTAATCTCAGTAACCTCTAAGTGACACACCAATTAAATTTGTTGACCATAAGGACACGGTACAGTTAATGTATGGCCTTATGTACGGACCTTAGACATTAGCCTCTTACTAGGAGGAAGCAATGTTAGGCTAGTGGATTTATGGACCCATTGAAGCCAGTGAGCTGCCTTTCTGTAGCATTCCAGGACATTGAGATATGGTCAATCATCTTTTCCGCAGATCATAAGTGAACACTATTCCCATAGTCAAAGCTAGATTGAAGTAGAGCATCGACTACAGGAAAATGAAGATGGAAGTCGGTGAAAAGCAGGATGGATCCTAATATGTTCAATGAAAGAAGGTTGTACTGTAGAAAGCTGCTGCCTGGGCATCAAAAGACATATTATGGTCTACAAAGAGGGTAAGGCAATGGACAGTTTTATTAACCACTCTACTATGGCCAATAGCGGAAGCCAATTAACAGAGGACCACATTGGGGAGTCAGTGGATGTCAGTGAGTCTCAGTAAGACTAGTTTTAAAAACATTCACTCACATCAATCTGAACGTTGTAGTGCTATGGGCCGAATACCATCGAAAGCAGGATGTGCAATGTTTTCTACAGTTATTTGAGCATTGCATGCGTGGTACAGCCATGCATAAATCATCAATCTCACAAAAATCACTATATGAAAACAAAGATCATTTTTGGGATACTTTAGAAGTCAATGTTAGTATTATAAAGATCATGACCTTAAAACATATTAGCCAAAGTCATTATTGTAATGACCTGGGAGTATCAATAAATTTTCTGATGGTGAACACATTGCAGATATCAGTCTAGTTATTTGAAGTTAGATATGCATCTATGTGAGTATACATACCGTGGGGCAGATTTACAATAACTGACGCATCCCTGCATATCTGCAGGGATGCGCCAGTTATTGTGCGTCACGGCTCCGCCACCATGGATGCGCCGCATTTACAATGCGGCGCACCATGGGGCAAAAAACGGGCAGATGTGTGACGCATCTGTGCCGTAAAGGCAGCGCATTGCTGGAGTTGCATCGCAAGCACGACGCAGCTCCACCAAGGCTCTGGGGTGCCCTATCTTCACTATGCTACGTCATTCCTTATTCCTGCTTCAAGCAGGCACAGGGTTTTGACACGGCATGGGCTCAAAAGTGACTGAGTGAAATCTTGTAGATTTCACTCAGCCACTTTTAAGAGGCGTTCCTACGACGGAACCCCCCCCCCCCCCCCCCTGCACAGGAACGCCTACTTCTGGCGCAGGGCTTTACAACGTGATGCATCTCCCAGCAGCATGGCACTGGTTTTGCGCCACCGCTGCATCACAAAAGTGACGCAACTGCAGCGTAAAAGAGGCGCAAGGGGCTTGTAAATCTGCCCCCGTGTTTTTAGGGTGTAATGCTTCTTGTCTTCATGAAAACTCGTTCATTTCATTAAGGTTTTCAAACTAACTTCAAATTAAAAGAATTGCAAATATATTTGGTCCTATTCACAAGGGTAGATTAACAGCTGAAAATAACTCATTTGCCCCTGGCAAGAATTCATAACGGCTTTCTGGCAGGAGTAAATGGATTTTCTACTGTGGAGTTCTTTGTCACAACTGTCAAGAAATCTGCAGTCTTAAATCGCACACATGAGTTCGGTAGTGGAAAGTGGGCAGTTCAAGGCGTGGTTTACTTGTACATTTGTAAATGCAAAACATACATTTGTGAGAATTCACAAACTCCCCATCGGACCCCTCCCCACCCTGAAGTGGTCGTAATTCCAGAATGGAAAGGGGAATTTTTCACTTCCAGATACGGTGGGGGCACAGGAGAAGAGCTTTCTCAATTGGGAATAATGTTTTCCCAGCGAAGAACAAAGAGTTTTAAAAAAAAGTGCATTTGCACAATGGGTTCCAATCCCCCTAGGGCTACTTACTCACATCAAAAGAGGAAGTCCTGATGCAGTGGGGAAATAAATGGTATTTCTCTGTTTTAGCATATGAAGTAATGGCAAACACTGAAACTATGGCAGAGAAGCAACGCTAAATGGAAGTGATGATAGGACACTGTTGTGAGACAACTTGCTAATTTGTTTATTGGATGCATTCCACCGCTCATGCTCTTGGTCGGTATTTCTGACGCCCCCTCGTGGATATTAAAATTAAACCCACCTAGCAATCATTCTGATGACTTCTAAAGACTCTTAATTTCAGACTTCATTTGTCTCAAAGTCTGTGATGTACTATTTGTCAGAATAAATTTGCCTCATTATCACTCACGTAGTTAGAAACTTACATTCCTCTCAAGCTCATACTCCTCTGGCCATGCTCCACCCTGCGCCTCTCCCATATATTGTTTCCACTCGTCCTCTCCCCTCATGTCCATCTTCTTCTGCTCCACCTCCTCCTCCCCAGCCAACTTCTGTTATTCCATCTCATTGGCCTGCCATATTCTTGCCTCACCCTCATCAGGCCCCACTCTGACTTGCCTTCCTACTCTAGTCACAGCCTTGTCATCTCCTTGTTTCTCTCTCATCCTGTTTCTTCTTTAATAATCTCTTGCCATATATTGCTCCTTCATTAACCTAGTCTACTTCGTTTCCTCTCCCCCTTCTCTCACCTATCCCACTTTCTTTCATACTCTTTGCTCGGTTCTTTCTTAAATCTTCTCACTCATTGGCAACTGCTATACAAATTTTCCTTAATCTATATAGCACCTCCCACATCTTCGCCCTCTTATCTCCACAGTCTGTGTCCCCCACCTTCTCTCTGCTTTCACTTACCCCTCCCCAAAATTACCTCTTCTCTTACCATCTCCCTACTTCCTTTCCACAAACTTTTTCTCTTCCCACTTTGTTATTTCTTACATTTTAGTTCTTCCTCCCACATTTCCTCTAATCTCATATCCATTTGCTCCATAATGTTCAAGCTTTGTTGTAATATTTTCGTCGCTGTTTGGTTAATGTGTAAAGTGCATCTATACCTCTGGGTTCCCATGCACTATTTAAAACTGCAATATAAATACAAATAAATAAATTGAGAAATTATGTTGGATATGCACAAAGAGATTATTTCATTTCCAAATGCTGTTTAAAAATCCTCTCCTTGGAAAATGCTTACGACATGTTGCATTTCATATTGTATTCCTAAACACTGCTTAGAATTTATTGTTGATACCCAAGACACCACAGGGGTTGTAGCAGTTATTAAAAGCCTTCCAGACATTTTGAGTAGAGATGGGCCTGGAGCTTAATAGATCCAAGGCTAAATGCATGTCCTTCTCTAAATGAAAGGTGACTTTTTGCAAGAGATGTATGCTAGTGGGTGACACCCCAAATGATGCAGTGCCAAATTTGACTATCTAGCCATAAGACTTACACCAAATGTGTGCTGGGCTTCGCACCTGGAAAATGCACAGTCGTAACTAATTCAGCAGACTGCTAGTATAGCAAAGATCCATAGAAAGACGACATCTAGTAGTGTGGCCCCAGCCCTCGAGATTTATACCATCCAGACTATTGGGTCAGTAATGTATGGGGGCAGAGCTATGAGGCTGCATGACTACACAAGGGCTTACTTTAGTGGAGCACAGGTTTTTAAGACCCCTACAAAACCTCCATGCAAGTTCTCCACTGACCCATTTCTACATAGGCCTGGTACAAAGAATGATATCTCAAATAATTGAGTGCCGACTCCTTACCTTTTATTGAAGGACAACAGGAGTATGACCCATAGACCAGGTTGAGATCTGGGTAAGTATGCGTAATTAACAACAACAATGTCTCAACCGGATTCAATGAGGCAGGCAAATACAAGTGTATGTACACGATATTACAAAACAGAAGCAAAAAGGGGAGACTCCCAGTATTCTTTCAAAAGTGCTCATAGCATCATATATTTAAATTCACAGTTTATACAGAACAGTTATAGCAGCACTGTGGGCATAAATTGCGAAGGCAACCCAAAGGAACTTTGTGCACGTTGTGCTCGTGATATAATGTGTGGCGGCGCAAGTGATAAGTGCAAAAACACAGCAAAAGACGCAAAGTGACAAGGTGATGAAAAATATATGTACAAGAATCAATGGTTCAATAGATTTAGTTCTCATCAGTGATTAGAAGGGATATAATTTTTTATGAACCAAGGTTGTGTATGCGCCGTGAGTTGCGCTGTATGGTTGGTCGACGGCGTTTCGATCCTATTTAGTCAGGATCATCTTCAGGACCGGGTTGCCAGATTTGTTGGGGTGCTGTACAATGACAAGGAAAGGCTTGCCAGTAAGTCCACTGGTAAGTCAAGGATCAGTATGGACGGTGGCAGCGTGGAAAAGTATAGCCGGGACGTGTGGTGGCTGCGTGCAATCACGGAAAGAAAGGAGGTTCGCCGGAGTGCGGAGGAATCACATGTCGGGGGCAGCGTCGAGTCGCGTCTGCTAAGTGGAATCAATGATCAATGGGTCCGCCGTGGTGGCGAAGAGGAAGGAAGGAGGCAGGGTTGGAGCCCTATCCACTGCGCAGGTCGTGGTGAGGGTACCTTGGTAACGAAGGCTGTCGTTGGCAGGGTCGGGTCCCCGATCCGCTGCACTGGTCCCAGGGAGGGTACCTAGGAGGGAGGGTGTTTGGTCCACGGAATGAATCCAGAGGCCGTGGTGATGTTACAAATTAGTCCTGGTCGCCACGGTCGTGTGCAATCTCGTCCGGCAAGACACCTTACCTTTTGGCATTGATTGTGGTCCGCTCCAGCTCTAAATACCTATTAGGTGGGCCTTACAGATCTTACGGTGTCCCAGTGCGCAGAAATAAATCCCCTGATTTTGAGTCATCAAGGATCATCTTCAAAAGTTGGGGCTAGAACTCTCTCGGTCCATTCCTGAGAAAATGTGTATGATCCCTAGAATTAGTATAACAGCAAGCTATTGGGAGTGTGTGTCTCTCTGTGGAAAATATGGTGAATTGTGAAGGAACGCTATCACTAGCCTTTATTGACTATAACCCTTGTGCAAGGTATGAGCAGACTATTGACAAAATTGTTCCCCCTTGGCACAGAAGTTGCATTTTCAATTTAGGTATGGATCCCTACCCATTAAAGCTTTTAACAGCAAATGGCAAGAGAAGGGTATTGCTGGTGATTTATGCCCTGAATGGGTTTGGAATCGTTAACCCATATATTATTCTTCTATTCATGCTATCATCGTCCCGAGCAAAGTGGATTGTACCATTCTGCAGTAAATTGGGCACTAAAAGGTATCTGGAGGTATTTAGAATATTGAACACCGATACAAGCAGAGTAGTGGTCTTTGGTATAGCTAAATACCTAACGGCCCTTTGGTTTAGACCCACAAAGGGGCATATTATCAAGAACAGCATTAAAATTATCACCGCTTTAGCGGCGATTTAGGCTTGATAATATGCCCTTGAGAATTCCAATAGAAGCCCTTGTTCTGGTGTGAACATGGGTTCTATTGGGATTCTCAAGGGCATATTATCAAGCCCATTATCGCCACTTTAGCGGCAGTTTCCTAAAACGTCGATAATGTTATTGCCCTTCTTGATAATATGGCCCAAAGTGTTTACAAGGAAGCCACTGATTTGATAGCCTAATGGTTTACACTGGAACCTAGAGTTCTTGCTGACTCAAATATTAAGATTGAATGTAAGGAGGGAGGGGGCGTTTCTAAGATTTGTTACTAATGCACTGGTCACCTTAATTGGAATGATGAGTCTGCACATTCCTGCAGTATGGAAGGTTTACGCTTGGTTGGTCCAGCTTCATACTGTATCACCTACCTCACCTGATTTACTAGAGTTTGCTGCCATCTAGTCGTATTTGTTGCGCTCTTGCATTGGTCACTTTAACATAAATATGCAGTTTGCACTTTACCACAGTATGGAGAACTTTACTATGGCTGGCAGAGTTCAATATTGTGCTGGTAATTCCCTTGGATTGTATGTTGTTCCTCTGATGCATTTGCTGTTTTTCCGTCATGAATTACCATTTGAAAGGGGTTTTATTGTGTACAACCTCTATCTTTTTTAAATGTTTATACTGCAACTGCACGTCTTTCATGATTTTATCCTTGTATTTTTATCTCAACATTAGTTCCCACGGCTTTTAGTGTTTTAGGAGATTTACGTATGATGTATTTTTACGATCCCAGTGATCGATAATAAAGTATTTGATGATGATGACTAGCGACCATCAGTACATGACGGTTTAAGAGCATTTTTCTGTTCCAGAAAAGGCAGCGCCTTCTCACAAATGTGTGTGAAATGGAACAATACAGAACTTTTGTCATCCTGCTCATCCAAAGGAATGCAATTTGGTTTCAGCAATGTTCATATCAGTGGCCCATTTGAAGGGTATTCCATTCTGAAAAATCATTCTGTGCCCCACCTACCGCGAGAATGTGATAAAAGTGTTTTTTTGCTGAAACACACATTCAAGAGTCCAGAGAATCCATGTCACTGAAGAATGCTTTCATTTTTGATCATATCAAGGGCAAATAAAAATGGATATAAGATTGAACATATATTCGAATCTTCACGATTTAATAACTGAGTACTTTGTGTACATAAAAGCATTTTTAGAGCTCCAGTTTCCATTTGGAAAGCAGCATGTGCAAAAATCCGCTTTTAACCACCTGCACAAATTGCAAAATAAGCTCTTTGAATCAAGCCGATAATTATAAAGTAAACTTTATGAATTCTGATCAGAGTTTGTCAAAGTTGTGCGAAGTAACCAAATCATGGATAAATTAGTGTTGGGAGCCAGAAAAGACACAGCACCAGATCTAATGTTACATTTAATGATAAGATTTTTACAGTAGTACTGGTGCCAATCACTAGCAAAAGGAACCAGGCTAAAGGGGATCTCACAAGATGTCACTGGTACATGCCTTTATAGATTCGAGATATCATCTATAGAGAGACAGGCCGGATCCGCGCAACACGCTGGGGCCATGGGGTTGAAAGCAACCAGGGCACCTCTCATGTTGTCCTTTTATAATAACCTGCCTGGAATGAACTATAGAAAGTAACAGAAACATTGTCACTTCTTGTGCCTTTGCTAGACCGCCTGTAAAACCTTTAGAACTGACTAATAACCCTTACCAACTCAGGGAAAATATGATTTTAGTCCAGGTGAATTGGAAGTCAGATAGACCAAAGAAGTTATGAAATGTTCTCTTTCTTGGATGTACTTTCCATAAGATACATTTGTCTACTGTGGTAGCTAGGGTAATTGATTATTTTTTTCTGCTTATTCGCTGGTCTAGGGTGCTATATGGGAGAGATGTTAAAATGTTAAAAGTTGCTTTGTTCATGAATAAATCATTTTGGGGGGTTAGTGGTGATGTTGGACCGCATGGGGTTTATATAATCTATTTTTCCTACTGTCTCTTGCTGCAGATGTACAACCAGTTCATTCTTGCTGATGCAGAATCCCTTCCACCACTTCAGAAATTAGCTAATTTGCCATCAGATTTCTGCAGATCTTCACAGCATTATTGCTTGTTAATGCTTCAATGAGGAAAGTTAAACCAAACAAATGGTGGACCTGTTGGTGACAAATGTATACATGTAGAAAACTTACAACACAATCATGAAAGCCCATGTCTGCATTTTTTTTGTGGCTTGGATAACATAAAGTATGCAACTAACACAAACAGCTCATTCTACAGTGTGCTATTTTCTGTGCACCCCAACTACTTTGGCGTGTGGGACTTCAATTTTGAGTTGGGGATAGTGTTACACCTTAAGAATGTAGCCACAATATGGAGGAAAAAAGTATTGACAGGTAATTTATGTACAGCTTTCTTTTCTATGTCTAATTTCACATATAGTTACCTTGAAGATATATTTATATTTTCACTGTACGTATATGTGAAGTTAAATCTGTATTTCCTTATATACACTTACATTTTGATATTTTGGTCCTCAATATATGACTATAAGGTATCATGATATTCCCTACTCGATTTTCTGGACTAAAACCCTACTTTGGTATTACACAAGACGCTCAAGGCTCCTCTTGTAATGCCAAATCTGGCGTTGGGCTAAGTTTACTGGTGCATTCACAAGGGAACATTGCTCGTTTGAATTTGAAGAGATGTATTTTCTTTCTCAATCTGAGGGAATTTCAACAGTTTTCATTGCTAAGTAAAACTTTTTTGAGACAAATATCAAATTCTTTGTAATAGGTTTTAAAAGGTGATGACTCTTTACAGAAGGACATAATAGAGGTCATCAGGGTATTAAATTCAAATCAATGTCTTCCCACAAACCATATCCTTATCCTTAGATAATTCCCGCCCTAGGTTCTTACTCTTCATTACCACTACATATAATTCCACCTGTGTGCCAACATCAGCCAGCATTGAACTTCTATAAGCCCAATGCAACCAAATTGCCAAGGTATCCCACCACACTATAAAATGCTCACCCCCATACGTACATATTTTGAAATTGAATAAACATTTTCACTCACGTCTTTAAGCTCCCTAAGTCTATCCTTTCGTTTCCCAGTTGTCCACAATTTGACTTGTGATAACTCTATCTTCCCCTCATGTCAGCAATCATCTCTAAATCCTTTTACCTTTGGAGCACTTCAGCATTCTCCCTTAGCATGCAAAATCTCTCAGTAGCAGTGCTTCCTTCTCTTCAGCAGTATAAATCACTTGCTCTCATCGAACAACTAACTCAATCTCAAAACTCAATTACTCTCAGTGATCACCTTCAAACGCACATTAAAATAAACAAAAAAGTGATGGATGGAATGCTTGAATTAATCTCAGCCACTGGCAATTACTTAGGACCACATCCTAATCCATCTTTATTTTGCACATCATGTCACCTCAGTCTTGACCCTTGTTAGACCTTCCATCCTTGGCATGGTTTCGCATGACTTTTTGACTTCAGACCTCCTGTTTATGCTAAATCGTTTTTGCTGGCCTTAGGATTCTGTGCACTTTAGCACTGCTGATAAGTACTAAAGTGCTTGTGCTCGTTCCCTAAAACATGGTAACACTGGCATATCTAATTTTCTTATAAGTCCCAAGTAAAGTGCACCACATGTGTCCAGGGTCTGTAAGTTAAATACTAATATTGGGCCTGCAGCACTGGTTGTGCCAGCCACTGAAGTAGCCCTTTAAACATGTCTCAGGCCTGCCATTGCAGAGCCTGTGTGTACAGTTCTAAGCTGCCATTTCGACCGGTCTAGTTAAACCTCTTGCCAGACCTAAACTTTCCTTTTTAATACATATGGTACATATAATACACATAAGTCACCACTAAGGTAGGCCCTGGACAGTCCAAGGGCAGCGTGCAGTGTATGTAAAAAGTAGGACATGTATTTTTAAGTCTTATATGTCCTGGCCTTTATGTATTCCTCCTGGACTGCCACACATGATTGGAGCTCAGGTTTGACCTGATGGGCCATCCTGGCAGGTTGGGAGGGAGGAGCTGAGCAAAGCCTCACTTATACCTGAATAGGCTGTGGTCTGTCAACACACAAAGGGCTTCAGTGGAGGAAGGGCAGGGACTCAAAGACGTCTTTGAAATCCCACCCTCCTTCAAAGGCACATCCGGGTAAAAGTACTGGACCTCTGACACCACCACTTCAGTACATCTCTGGTCCTGTGGACACTCTGCCAGGAAGAAGGATTGCTGTGCTGCTGAGAGGACTGTCACGCTGCTGGACTGCCACTCTGAAGAAGCTGTGCTTTTGCTGTGCTGACCTGCTGCCCTCTTGCCTGCAGAGGAAGAACTGGACCTGGAACCCATCTTGAACCCAGGACCTCAGAGGGGCTCAAAGGGATAGTCTGCTGGCCTCCTGATCAGAGCCTCAGGGACTTAACAGGCTCCCCATACCTCCTGGACCTGTCTTCTATGTGTACATTACAAATTCTAGCATTTAGTTCATGATTCCCAAGAGATGCCTCTATGGTCCCTGGACCATTGGGTGAATCTGTAGTTCTTGAAATCAAGCTCTTGAGCTCTGCGCGAATGGGCCAGTTTGTAACGGTACGGCTCCACTTGCCAGAAGAATCAGCGCGAGCCGCCTCAAGTCCTTCTCTTCAGAGAGCAAGCATCATCTGCCGGCGTGGCTCACCACCACAATGCTCCATCCCATCCATCCGCGATGCCCGGCATGTTTTTCGCATCCCGCCGACCACCAACAGTTTCGCTTTCCTTATTCTCAGCAAATTTCTCCCCCGTGAACGGGACTCTTGGCACAATTCTTGCGGAGATCAAATTGCAGCGGGACTGACCTGGGGTCGTATCTGACCCGCACTCCATCATGGTCAGCCTGAACAGATGAATTTGGCCCAGTCCAGCGCAACTAGATATCCCTGGTTTGCGCATTATGCTTTTAAGCACTATTTTACTATTTATTATTAAAAAATTCATAACTCCGGTTCTAACAATTGGATTTTGTTATTTTGGTCTTGTTTTACTTATACAATTAGGCTCTATTTCTCTAACCTGGGGTGCAGTCTTTCAGTGGTGTTTTCACTGTGTTACTGTTTGAAGTCTTGCACAAATACTTTACACATTGCCTCTAAAGTTAAGCCTGACTGCTCTATACCAAGCTACCAGAGGGTGAGCACAGGCAAATTTAAGGTGTGTTTGTGACTTACCCTGACTAGTATTGTGGTTACTGCTTGACCAGGCTCATACCCCAGTGAACCAGGAACCCAGTTGCTAACAGTCCTGCTCCAACCGGAACAGTCCAGCCCGAACTGCCAAGCCAGGTACTGAACCAGAACTGGTTTTGTCCTAGTTATGGGCTCATTAGCCTCACAGCCTCCTTTTTAAATACTCACATCACACTGCTTGATCCTTTTATCATGCTTCAGGCTTTCTCTCCCTTTGTTTTCCACTCTATTTTCTTCCATCTCACATCTCTCAGCCCTCCTACCCTCATATTGCAATTGCCCACATCACTTTCTGACTCCCTATCATCTCTGCATTTCTTTCCTCATTCTTTCAGCAGGGAAATCACCTTCCCAGCTTCCTGCTCCCTCCTATAAGCACTAAAGTTCACCTGCTTTTTACCATCACGCAGAGGAACACCACCTATCTTGTCAACATTTCACCTGTGCATCCCACTCCTGCTAAGTCAACACATGTGGTCAGATCAAAAAATATTTTAAAGCCAGCAACATTGCATTTGTGTGTGGTAGATGGTACAGTTTCATGTCTACATTTTGAAGCCCAGATTTATTAACACTTTGTGCCAGGTTTGTGTTACAAAAGTGACTCAAACCCTACACTGAGTGTTGTGATAAGATTTACTTTCTAAAACAATAACAAATGGAAAGTTGCCTAAAGTAAGGCAAGGTACCCTTATGCACTACTTTGTGCTCCTTTGTATCAGGGGGTCATACCATGGACCAATGGGTTTTGATGAACTTCCCTATTTACAAACATTTGCAGACAGGGATTTGAGCCACAAAATAATGCCTCCTTGATGAAGGGGTAACAGAGGAGCAACTTTTAAATCCTCCACATTTTTCCAACTTTACATGTGTACTGCTCTGAACAGTGCACATGCATGCACATGTAAAAAGAGAAAAGTATTTAAGTATGGTTTTTGTACAAGAAGAGCCACCTTCCTGTATAAAGCCTGTCTATGGCAGAATGCATGCACTATGATGCAAGGGTGTGTGTGTTGGCATATTGTAAACTCAAGTGCATCGGAGCTAGGGGAGAGAAAAACAGTGCCACATTCTAGTAGATTTCTTTCACCCTTTGATGCAATGCAATGCGGCAACTTTGGTTGCTGCACCGTGTGGCCCCCAAACTTAGTAAATCTGCCCTGGAGCATTGCTTTATCATGGCAAGAGAATTTCTAAGATGGGACAGTGTACACAGGTGTGTTGCTGGGTTTATTTACTGATTTGTCAGGAAAATGAGACCCAATTGGTGAGGAGACTTTACCTTTTGTAAACTGCCATGATGGAAGGTTGGTTAAAAAGAAATATATATACATACCTGATGCATTTTATGTATTTTTTTTTTATTACATTTTTCAAACAATCACCTCATATTAACTAATATCATCCTGACCTGATGCATTTGTTGTGCATAGAACTCAGCAATTATTTCCATTCCTTAATTAAAATTCATCGGGTTCCCTTCATAAACATGTCATTGCCTAATGAATGTATGTCCTGCTGTAACAACAAACAGGCATCCAGGTTGCTGTCCTTTGTCACTCATTAGCAGCTGCTGTGATGGAAACACTCTGACTGATAAAAAGAAGCAGGAGGAAAGGTGAAAAGAGGATTTTGCTTCCATTTTAAATAAGGGCTGTCAGAAGAGTTCATACATTTTAGAGCATTAAATACAGTTTTAGTGAAAACAAATATTTACTACTTATGAAAGTAGTAACATACCATTATTCAAGATCCTCAAAAATGATAGCCTGGAATGTTGCATGAGTGATCGCAGTGGCTTAGATTAATTCAAACATTCCTTCCACCCCCTTGTAGTTTTTGCATGAACACCCTACGTGGGAAAGATATGCCCCGTCATTTGTCTCGTGCCCATTCTGCCATTGGGTTGATATACCTCACTGAAAAGACATAAGTATGACATTGGTTTCTGGTTTCTTGTGTTCCCATCAAGATTAGACCTTGTCCTGGCAGGTATGAAGAGTTCCTGCTATAGCAGAACCAACAGTGATTTGCACATATATGGTTTCTTTGTAGTGTAATAGAGTCAGCAAAAATGATGGCCTGGAAAGCAGCCCTGAGTGATCAGTGGCTGAGATTAATTTAGAGAGTCCTTACATGACATGGTTGTTTGTTGCTTTGACTATTTAAGGCATCAACAGGTCCAAAATCATGCCATCTTAAAGGGTGTTATGTAGAGTGTAGTGGTTGCAGGATATCTGCCAAAAATGTGGATGGTTGTCTGGAATATCATGGCACACTAATAGTGTGGACAAAATACTGAAAGATAAGTGCAGATAGGAAAGTATATATTTATTTGTCCCAACTCCGCATTTATATACCTTGAAGATATATATGTATATCATCAAAGCATACATAGGTATAGCAAATCTCTACAATCTTGGCTTTTGCTAATTTGTACCTCAATATTCTACATGATATTAGTGTTCCACAAGGTTCTGTAGTCGATATTCATGAGCCACTCCAAAATTGTCAGATATCTTGTCCATCCTACTTACTGTGTATGAAACGTAAACAATATAAATATGACAGCCAGACTTCTGCTAAATCCCCTAAACTGCTCAAAGTCTTAAATGAGCACTTCCCCGACTCACTTTATTTGATTTGGCTGCCGGTATTCTCCTTCCTTTATATGCCTTCTCTTCTCAGATCCATGGAGTTACCTCTTTGTTCCTCAGCTTCCCTCAAACCAATCCTCAAATTCCTCATTTCACCCAACATTCTACTTAACACTTCAACAGCTTCACTTCCTCTCCTCTCCAGATGACGTCTTTCCTTTCAGTGAGCCACTGTATCCTCTTTGCTGCTTCCTATTTTTTCTCCTATTTTCTTCTCCTCAAGCATCACTCCTAATCCTTCCTTTACGTCTACAAGCCTGCTTCTGGCCCTCTTTAAAACATTCCTTTACTGGACACCACATTTCTCATTCAGAATCTCTTTTCCTAGCTCATCCTCTCAATACACTATCACTGTTCAGTATAAATAGGTTCTTCTTTTCACCCATCCTGTGAGTAAATCTCACTTTTCTTCAGCTTCCAGTTCCACTGCCCAAAACCCCTCACCCCACCCCCATCTTCTTACAATCTCAGGTCGTGCGACTGCTCAGGAGTGGGAGTGGTAGGGCGGAGCATGGAGGGGTGTAGTGGGGGGAGGAAAAAATAACACTTACCTAATTACAGCTGCAGCTTCTTTTCCATCCTCTTCTCATCCTGGCTCTCGGCAGCACACAGGCTCTCCTAAGCCAATCGCGAAGCTGCTGTCACCAGTAAGACAGCAGCGTCTTGATTGGTCTGAGCAGCCTGTTTGGCCGCTCACAAGGGCCTGGGAGCTTTGGGAGTGTTCTCCGTCTGGCAATGAAACAAAGCCAGGTGGAGAGATGCTAACTGCACATGACTGGTCGGCCCAAGATGGCCGGCAAAACTGTCATTCGCACTTATGGCCCACAAACTACTCCCCCTCCATGTAACCGCAACCCCACCTCGCTATAACGTATCCCCGTAGCCGGTACGAAAAATTAAATATTAATATATTAATATATTAATATATTTATTATCATTTTATTTTTCCTTTTTCCACTGCTCTTAGAGCAGTGGGGCGACGCTCCTCCACCTTAGCAGAGGAGCCGCCGCTGGCCTGACGCACACCATCGCCTAAATAACTTTACTTTCTTCAGCATGCTCCTGGTCTTTTAGTGCCAAATCTCATCTTATAATTATTGTTGTTTCACTTATTGATTATCCTCTTCAATCCCAGCTGCTTAAATACACTTGGGCACCGATTACACAACTGTATAGTAAACTGAACACTTTTGTAATAGTGAATGGACAAGTAAGCTCTGCCATTTTCATTGACTGGTCACAACGAAATGACATTTGCAGAGACCTATGCGCGAAGACAGACATTTTAATAGAATGCAACAAGCAGGGATGGGCTGTCCATAGCAGGCACTGGGCATTTCCCCGGTGGGCCGGATGTGGGGGGGGGGGGGCTGCTTTTGCAGCAGCGGTGCAATATCAGCTCCCTGTAACAATAGCAGGAGCGGTGCTTTTCGCTAGCACCCTCCCTGCCGCACCCCCCCTACCCTCCCATGGCTGGTCAGGCTGAAGTCGCCAGGGCTGATTGCTGTTCCCTGTCCGGCCCTGGCAACAAGGCATGTTTCTCTGTTTGATTGCTGAAAATGGTGGTGCCAGGTTGGTGCTCAGTTGATGCATGGCATGTAATGCCGCCTCTGGTGGTAATCTTAAAATCATACAATGTACATTATAAAGGATGAATAACACGGATACTTTTGGGATATAGCAAGTTGTCACTTTTAAGTTTGAACTTTGATAATTGGGGGCAAGAATATGGATTAATGATAGGATCATATCGAATATGGCACAATAACACTTTTATTCTACACATTCTATATGCAAGCAGAGAGTATTTTAGAGAAACTAACGTCTAGGAAAGGACTTTAGCCGAAACTGGTACTTATGGTGGGAGCAATGCTTACTTTTGAAGTGCCATCCATGATTTGATTGCATGCGGGGCTGAAGCTTACCAAATACCATTGTACGCAGCTGCCTTAAGTTGCCACCAAAAATGAACACTTTAAGGTGAGGGATTACAACAAATGGCTAAAATAATGCCGTTGTTGCTGGATGAAAGAGAGCACCCAAACAGCAAAACCGAGTTTTGCTTGGGGATACAAAAATCATCAGCAGTGGCTGGTACAGAATGGGGGTGGCGGTACGGAATAGGAGGGGGTTTGTTTGGGGGGAGGTGAAATAATAAAATAAAAATCCACTTACCTCCTCTGCAGGGCCGCTGTCTCTCCTCCAGTGTCATCTCTCCTCTAGAAGTAGGAATCACCCAGGCTCTCCTAAGCCAATCATGATGCTACTATCACCGTGACAGCAGCGTTGTGATTGGTCTGCATGCTGTGGTTCTGCGCTCAGGCAGTGGGAGCCTGGGCATGTTTTCCACCTAGCCTGTGCATTACAGCCTGGTGGAGAACATGCTAAGTGCACATGACTGTTTGGCTAGCCAAGACAGCCGGCCAAACCACATACACACTTAAGTGCATGAACCACTCCTCCCCCTGCTGTCTATAAGACAGCCCAGCCCGCCCCACAAAACTGCCTCAGTAAGGAAAAATAAAATCATAACCACAACGTGATATTATCATTATATTTTTCCTTTTTTCCACTGCTGAAAAGCAGTGGGCCGACGCTCCTCCGTCCTAGTGGAGAAGCCGCCACTGTAAATCGTGCACCAGTGCTGATTGCAAAGTTAGCAGTGAATTGTTTAGAGCAATTCTATTTTTATAGTTATTAATCTTAATAATCTTCCTTATTGCGTGATTTGGGAATTGTCTTAACTTACTGACACTGAAGGCAGTAGTTACAGATACTTAATAAAAAAATGAATGCAATTTGGTTGAATTGCTACATCATCAGAAAGTGGCAATGGTGTGATTGAAAAAGCGTTCTGGTAGAAGTGATCAAGCTGCAATTAATTAACAAAACAAAAGAACTCACAACGTTCTACACCTGGGATACTGATTTAACAAGGATACCATGTATGTTGGACACGGCTCATGTTCCAGCGCTAGGCCATGTAGCACAGGGAAAATACACACTAGCAGCCAAATTCATCAATACTTTGCACCAATGCAACGTCTCCATAAATGATGCAAAATTGTGCAAATGCCCTGGATATACTTACTCCCAAATGGGGAAAAAAGGAGCTAAGAGGCAGATTCACTAGCACTTCATGACGGTTTGATGTCAAAAAAATAGTGCAAACTGGTGCAAATTGCTGCTTTGTGATGTGCTTTCCAATGTAAATCCTGATCTGGATTTGAAAGTAGCCCTACAGTAGTAACACAAAGTAGTGCTTTCTGCTACTTTGATTGAAGGGGGCGTTCCATAGATGGTACATGGATGTTCCATAGAACCACCCTTGGATTTTGACTCAGAGCCCTACCTACTATAAAAAGTAGACAAGACTGCTCCTTGAGACAGTCATAAAATGTGAGACAATCTTTCTTTTCTCAAAAATTTTCTGTCTCGGCTTATATGCTGCACTGTACATCACACATACAACGTGGGGAATGTGTTAATTTCTAAGAAAAGTATTTTGCACTGGAAGAGTACCCTTCCAGTATAAAACCTGTGCTTGCATCACGTACACAACCTCACACTGTGGTATAAGTGTGTGTACCTTTGAGCACGGCAACCAAAAGTGCATCAGTGAGGTGGGGAGAAACTGTGCCATGTTATTAGTATATATGATGCGCTTTCCCTTTCATGCA
Organism: Triturus cristatus; assembly: GCF_964204655.1. Taxonomy (NCBI): domain Eukaryota; kingdom Metazoa; phylum Chordata; class Amphibia; order Caudata; family Salamandridae; genus Triturus; species Triturus cristatus. Next base: position 725,154,357 of record NC_140591.1, read on the forward strand.
ATGCAGTGCAAGTTGCTGTCATGCGTCAAAATTTAGTAAATCTGCTTTCAAATACCTTATTTGAAATGGATTTGTGTAATTAGGAAAAAATAAAAATGCACAACTACTCTTACAGTATCAAGTCCTATATGAAACTTTGCTGCCAGCAAGTCTCATATATCTTTTATAATTAAGGTATTTTTAGCAGAGTCCTTTTTTGGATCTTTACAGAACTTTTCATGTGACTAATACAATTATCCAGTCTGTCAGGTAATATTTTAGCAAATATGAATATGCATCTAAAAAATAGGTACATCTTCCCTTTCCATTGATATTAAGTGTAAAAAGGATATTGCTTGTGTCGGTGGGTATTATTTTTTAAACAAAATTGTATATATCTAGACTATCTTCATGGGAAATTGGGGTAAGTGGCACCATCCAGGACTTATTTAACCACACCCTTGTGATTCGCCTCTAGATGATATATCTTGCCCCCTTTAGCCTCTCAAATAAGACATTCCCCAGAAGCCACAGTTGTCCCTCAGCCTTTGTTATAGCCTATACCATAGTTCACGTGGTTCCTTGACTTTCTCTTGTGGGTGAGTACCAAGGATTCCTATTTCTGTTGGAAGATACAGGGAAGGGATGTAAAGCATATCAATCTCAGTGATGCACAGTGAAAATTAAGGACCTAATGGTCCATTATTGGCTGAAACCTAAAGCCGCCAGGTTGAAATTGTAGTGGTGGGTATCTGCACTGACCTCTGTTGAAGGGTTTACGCTACTTTCTGTCCGCTTGATATGACCGACTGCCCTGTTCCTGTTAAAGAGGTAAAGAACCTATGTTTTTTCAAAGTAATCCTGATCTTCCAGTTTACCCCAGGATGACATGATGCATTCCTGTTCTTTATGCACTTGAGAGTTGTGAGGAAGGACCTCCCCATTCTCACAGTAGTTGCCATAATCAATTTCTGTCATTATGAAATCCCATCTGGAGAATGAATATGCCTTTAATTTGTAACTACCCCAGTTTATTTTGGGAAAGCTTCCTCTGATTCTATCTTGCACGAGCCCATTGACTGTCTTCGGTTGTAGCTCATATTAATACGGTTACAAGCTCCCTCGGTTCTAACCAATACATTCATAAACAACTTACATAGAAAATTCAGTTTCAGAAGTAGCTCTGAATGGGCCATTCTACTATATACACAACCTTCTGCGAAGTATAGAAGGACAAATTGGATCTATGTGAGACATCTTTATCCCTTGTGCCAATAATCAGTCCAAATTGAGATTTCCATGTGTATAAGCCATACAATTAGTTTAGTCCTTCTGAGTGCAGCCACTTTCTTTGTAGAGGGCTTCTCCTGTACCAGTGGCCTTCACTGACAACTTCCTCATTTTCTTTACCTACCAGTTGGCTTCTGGACAGCAGGAGTACTTTGTCAGTGGAGTCAAAGTGGCTTTCGGCTCACTTACTCTTAAGGGTGATGTGAAGAAATGCCAAGAAATATGTTTGGTGTATCTGCGTTCCATAAAACATGGCGCTAACATAACAAAAAGTTCTTAAGAACACTACAAAGGTCCTTCAAGTTTAGTAAACATTTATGTATGGTACCAGAATATTGCTGCCTAAATATCATTCTCTTAAAAATATTGTGTCATCAATATTGTTATCAAATATATCACAGCAAAGACCCACAGTTGTTAGTTCCTTCAAAATACAACTGTGTATGAGACTGAAAGAATCCAGTGATTGAGGGGATGTTAGTGTTAGCACATTCATGTGGTGATGTCATTATCAAACTTGGAGACTTTTAATAAAGCATGTTGTTGCCCTATATCATGCTTATGGAGTGGAATGGGGTGGAATAAAATGTGTAAAGCACACTATTACCCCGAAGGCATCAAAGCACTAGGGCAGGTAAGGAAACATCTGCGGAACCCAAGGAGTTACATTCATTAAGGGAAAAAAGACAGGTTTTAATTTGCTTACGGAACACTAAGAGTCCAAATTCGCAATATGTACAGGCTGATTGTTTCATAATTTTGCCGCCGCTACCGGGAAGGAGAGGTCGCCCCACCTTGCTTTTTTAGAATCTGGGGAAAGTCACTTTCCTGAGAGAGGATAATCTGAGCAGTCTTTTAGGGGTGTACCAGTGAAACGCTGTTCTGAAAGGCGCAGGCCCTTGATGTTGAAGTGCCAGCTAGACCATGCTAAGAGCTTTATATATCACCTGCCTTCTGACTGGCAGCCAGCTAAGGGAGCAAATGCCTTCTCTCACTGAGAGATGCTTATGCACATTCAGAACCAGGTGGGCTGCCGCATTCTGAATGACCTGTAGTCTATTCAGCGAGGACTTGTTGATGTTCTAATAAACAGTATTATAATAGTCTAAAGAGATGTGATTAAAGTGATAACCACTGCCACTTGGAGTTCAGATGGGATAAGACAAAAGATCTTTTTCAAGGTTCTGATAATAAAGAAGCAGGAACTCACAGTCCTGCTGAGCAGGGCATCAAATGTAAGAGTTTTATAAAAAAATAACTCCAAGGTTTTATATCAGATTCAACCAGAGATGGGAAAGGACCACAAGTCTCTGGCCACCGAAGTTCAGACCACATCAAATGCTGCGCCCCAAAAACCAAGATCTCTCTTTTTTCAGCATTACATTTTAAACAATTGTCCTTCATCCAGACACTGACGCCATTCATACATTGCTTGAACATCTCTGCTACCAGCGGCAGATTGTCTGATATGGAGACAACAATTTGACGATCGTCTGTATAGGATAACACCTGAAAGCCAAACGAGCACACCAGCTCAGTGAGTGGGGATACATACGGATTGAATAAGGTGGCGCTGAGGGAGGACCCTGAGGAACCCCACAAGAGAGTTTGAAAGTCTCTTCTCTAAAAGGACTGCAACTTATTGTTTGGACCTTATCAGTCATAAAGTAACAAAGAAGTTCCAGAGCAGTGTCCCTCACCCCTGCCTGATGCAATCTTTGGACCAGGCAGGCCAGCGATATCGTAGCAAGTGCCGCTGACAAAGTCCATATTACCAAGAGAGCAGCACCCCCCTGGTCTACTTGGCAACAAATGGAATCTGCAGTGGCAAGCAGCGCCGACTCCATATTGTGACCATTTCTGAACCCGTTCTGTGATGGATCTAAGAGGTCATGGGAGGTAATAAAGTTAGCCTACTCGTTTGTTATATATTTTTGGAGCATTTTTGCCAGCACTGGCAATAAAGTGATGGGCAAAGGTTCTTGCGGTCCTCTGGGTCCCCATTTGGTTTCTTTTGGAGCGGAATGACTACAGCTACCTTCCAAAGCGTGGGAGACGCTCCCGTTGTTAATATCTGATTGAAGACTTTGACCAAAAAAGTCGCAATCTGATCCGGAGGGAATTGCAAGGCTTTTGTGGACAGGGATCATCAGGTGAGCCTGATTTTATATCCATGAGGAGATTGGAGGAATGAGGAAACAGGAGGAAATGCAGACAGAACTGCGGGGAAGGGCAGGTTAGCAGGGTCACCTGCTCAAATGAGGGGAAATGCCTATCCTCATTGACGTTGAGGTCTGAGTTGATTTCAGGATCTTGTCGCTAAAGTAGACCGCAACTTTGTCGCAGAAATTCTACGAGTTCTTTATGGAATATTAGAAAGGGGGAGTAGAGAGCTCTTTGACCACCTTAAAGACTTCATTAGGGGAGTTTCTAGCAGACCTGATTTTATTCACATAAAATGAGGATTTGGCCACACCAGTGGAACGTTTGTACAGGAGTATCAGCCCTTAAGGTTTTTCTTTATCCTCCAGGGCAGGATTCACACTCAACTGTCGCTCAGGTAAGCAAGTCAATCCAGGACCAATATACAGCAATAATGTTACATAAGCTCTGTGGTATATTATAATGGTATATCCTTGTCTAGTTCTGAAAGTTTAATAAATGCAATGATAGTGCATTTAAAAATAGCACCAGCTCACAAACTCGTTTAAAATTTGCTTTAATTAGAAGCAGGTATGATTTAATATTTCCATGTCGTTCAAATAAAATGTTGTATTTATTCTCGGTTTGTGAGCCCAGGAGGAAAATGACTGCGACGAAATCGTTAGCTAATATTATATATCCGCAAAATGTATCATCTACTCTCAGCTGAATTCTGAGGGCCATATTATCAAGAACGGCGCAAACATTATCGCCGCTTTACCGGGAGGAATCTGCCGCTAAAGCGGCGATAAGGGGCTTGATAAGGTGCCTTAGAGAATTCCAATAGAAGTCCAGGTTTGTGGTCCTTGACACCAGAACCTGGGCTTCTATTGGAATTCTCTAGGGCATATTATCAAGCCCCTTATCGCCGCTTTAGCGGCAGTTTCCTGCCGCTAAAGCAGCGATAATGTTTGCGCCGTTCTTGATAATGTGGCCCTAAAGGTACTGCGTTGACATCCCAGGAGCTTGACGTAGATGCAAGGAATAGAAGAAATAAAGCAGAGAACAGAGGTGCAGCAGGTGCAGTGGTACGTGGCGCGTGAGTCTAAGGAGCCTACTACGCCCCAATTATTGTTCCTCCCTTCCAAAATAATGGGCTGGAGGCCATTTGCCTCCCCTGCATTAGGGACCTTGGCACCACTTCTAGGCCATTGAGAGGACACTTCCTACATTCAGACATGAGACGTGGATGCTGGTACGAGCTAAGCGCCTTACGAGGATTGAAGTCGGACTTCAAAACGCTTCTTCTGAAGTAACAAAAAAAAGAGAAAAACAGGATTATTTTCTGCTCCGTTGGATGCGGAATTGATTTTATGAACGTGGAAAAAAATTATCGGAGCCTTCCCCACTGCTTTGTTTTGAAAACGTGTCAAAAACGATGGATGGGCGGCTATTCTTTCCGACTTTAACGGATATTTGATTCATATGGTAACTTACTGTAGGCGGTTTGTGGAATTTGTATAAGTGGGCCCTCTTTTCAATGAATTTTTGAGTTGTCCTGAGGAATTCGCCTGAGCGCTAAATCGACAAATGCATAAAGAGAATAAAAAAAATACATATAATGTCAAATATATATAGGGTGGATTATGCCGGGCGAAAAGCCTGCTTCTCTCAAGTATAATTCCCCACAACAAACAATGCTTCTGAATGCCCAGGGGGCGCTATGCGCCAACAGTGAGACGAATCAATAGCAGAGATGAGTTAACTATGTGTTGTTTTGGCAGCCTTTGCTGAACGCGGACAGAAGAACAATTTCCATGTGTTTATCTAGCCGGGCTTATAAAATTATGGAAATACCTCAGAAAGGCTGTTCAATAGTGAAACGCATTGTGGTTGAAAATTGCCTATTCGTCTTTCAGGCTTCTGTGTAAACTGCTTTAATGAGTTGCGAACAAATACATTGGGTGTGACGTCGCTTGAAAGAAGAGGGCTAAACAATATGGGGCAGATTTAAGAGGGACTTGCGCCCCTTTTACGCCGCCGTTGCGTCACTTTTGTGATGCAGTGGCGGCGTAAACCCTGCGCCATGTTGCGCCCCATTTACATTGTGACGCATCTATGGAGATGCGTCACGGTGTAAAGCCCTGCAAGTGACTCCGTGAAATCTTATAGATTTCACGTAGTCACTTTTCAGGGGCGTTCCTGCGACAGAACGCCCCCCCTGAGTGGAAACGCCCACATGAAACCTGACGCAGGTTTCATGTGGGCGTTTCCACTCAGGGGGGGCGTTCTGTCGCAGGAACGCCCCTGAAAAGTGACTCAGTGAAATCTATAAGATTTCACGGAGTCACTTTCCCGACGCTGATGCGTCAAAACCCTGCGCCTGCTTGAAGCAGGCGTAAGGCTTGACGCACCATGTTAGGGATAGGGTAGGTTGGAACAGTGCTGGAGTTGTGTCGCGCTTGCGACGCAACTTCAGCACTGAGCCAACCGTACGCCGGCAGATGCGTCACGTATCTGCTTGTCCTTGAGCCACGATGCACCGCATTGTAAATGCGGCGCATCTGCGGTGGCGCAAGGGAAAACTTGCGTGACGCATCTTCCCTGGCGCATCCATGCTGATTTGCAGGGATGCGCCAGGGAACATAAATCTGCCCCGATGTTCTTAACTGTGATATAGATATGACCTTAAATGAATCTGTTGAAAGGTACATGGGACCGCAAAAGGCGATGGGAAGAATGCTTGCAAATAGTCAGAGCTTTAAGTGAGCCGGGTCCTGCCAACCAGTCCCAGGATGCTTGTTTCCGGTCCAGGAAGGACCTGGCTTGGCAGTTTGGGCTGGACTGTCCCAATGAGGAACAGGGTCAAGACTGATTTGCATATGGCTGGGTCCAAACTGGGGTGACATGGATTTAACCCAGATCTTTTGACTGGGGGTGAATGTTTGATTTGCTCCGCATTCCGTCCATCATCTGTGTATCTTTATGACTCAGCAATGGCAGTTCTAAAAAGCAGGTGCTCAGACGGGTCTGTATTGGGCTCTCCATTTTTGCCCTCATTCTTAGGGTGAAAACAAATCTTAACTCTGCAGTGGTACAACCCTTCACAGCGTATGCTTTACCTTCAAAGAGCCTAGTTTTAGTTATTTTGCAGTCTCATCATTTCAGAGCCAAATGATTTTTAATATTATATACAACGAAGCTGTAGTTGTTGCTTTTTTTTCTTATGCAACTAACAACCTTTGGCTAAGCCAATAGCACTGGCTTGTTGTAGGTGTAATGTTTCTTGCTGCATTATATATCTGGATACAATGACAGAAAGAGCACCTTACCAGTTGGGCCGCACATTATGCAAAGCACAGATTTTTAGCTTTTGTGTTTTTAAGCCATGCCCTTAATTGCATCGGCACTGCTCTTTGGAGAGACCCCCCCAGTTTTTTACATCCCACTTAAAGCCCTGCAAATAGTCTAACTACTGGCTATGGCCTGTGGTAGCATTCCAAGTATCATTTTTCACCTCCTGTGCCAATCTCGACAGAGGCCTGCCTTATGCAAATCACGACTAATCCTACTTCTTAAGGGAAGAGTCCATTCTGAACTGCCAAGGGACGCCACTTCAAGAAGGGAACACCAGCAACCACACACATGGTGTAGCCTATTAGCCCTAGCCAGGGCCACTGGAATTACGCAACAAGGGAGATCAATTATAAGGCAGGGTTAACTAAATATTGTGTCAGGAAAAAGGCATACCATGCAGCACATTTTAGGGAGTATTTCTGCATTAGTTGGTATATTTTCTACACATGTTAACACAGTATGGAGGTTACACCTCATTAGCAACAGTTTAACACTCAAAGGAAAAGGCCTCCCACTGTGCAGAAAACCTTTGTCACTGCCTTGTTAGTAACATTTGATCTTTGTGAGCTAGAAACTAATTGTTTGGTAACATCTGCAAATTATGTAGCAGCAAATGAATTATGCGGCTACTCAGACAAATCTATAGTTAAGGGGAAACACAACGGCCACGGGATTGCATAATTCTAGTGGCCCTGCCTACATTAGCCACTGCCTGAACTTCTACCAACCATTGAGAAGACTCCTCTCTGCCTCCCTTTTACTTGCCCATACTCCCTGCATCTACCAAAGCAGAAGTGGAGGGCACTCCTCTCACATCGCAGCAGGGCCTCCCCACGCACCTCTGGACATCACCTCACTTCCAGAATTCTGAATAGCCCTCAAGACCTGATTGTTCAAATAATTCTCTGGGGCCTGTAAGCGCCTGGATACCCTATTGGGTGATTAGAAGTGCTTTATAAATCCTGATTGATTGATTGATTGATACATGAGCAGGCACTTACAGGCTCAAGACTCCAAATAGCTACACATCTTGCAATGAAAGGGAGGCATGCCTGTACTTTCCAGCAGAGCTGAAATATTTAAATAGGCAGCTTACGATTTCCCAGTAGGCAGCATTTACTCCTGCACAATGAACACCTGATCTTGTAGCTTCTATGTAATTACTGGCTCTATTACCTTTTGATACCATGACCCTGCATGGTCTCCAGCTTTTGCCCATTTAAAGATCGATTGCTGCCCTGTTTCTGTCCCAGGCCAGTGTCAATACGGTTAAAACTTCTGCCCCACCACTTCTGCTGAGAGCCCTGATTTCCCAGAATTACTTATTGATTTGTGAGTACGGCTCTTACATCATGTGTAGCTCACTCTTATAGTTAAAGATGCAGTTGCAGAGGACATAGGATGTGCTGAGTTTACATAGCATATATTTGTTTGTGTAATTTTTGTGGATTACTGTTGAGGTATATATTGTAGAAATGGTTTGGAGATCCCTAACTTCTAATTTTGATTCAGTGAGTTCCACAGAAATCAAAAAGGTTAAGAGCCACTGGTGTGGTTTGTTTTAGGGTCATCTATTCTGGCATACTGAAATCTCCTCAATAATGGGAGAAGTATCATTGCCTAATGCACTCTATGTAATCCGAATGATGTCTGAAGTTGACTTGACCTTGGTAAGGTGTGCTCATGTATTTCCATATTCAATAACACTGGATATTGATCCCTGCCTTACTTTCCTAATAAAAACATGCAAAAATAGCCTCAAGCGTATCTAAATCAGCGAGCCGTCGCACATAGGTTTTGACTAGCACTGTGCTCACTGCTCGTGCCAATCACTGCTTGTGTAAATCCATGTAAGTGACTTTGTAAAACAGAAACCCCTGAGCTACAAAAAGAATATATGCATTGCAACATAACTTGTTCTCAATAGTCTTAGGGCCAGATGCACGACCATTCCTTTTTGCGAGTCGCAAATTGCGTCAAATTGCGACTCCCAATTTGCGACTCGCAATAATGAATGTACAACAGTGTCTCAGACACTGTTTGCGATTCCCAATGGGGTCGCAAATTGCATGCCTCATTAATATTCATGATGCTGTCACAATTTGCGACCCAATTGGAAATGGCTCACACTCACAGGGATGGTGGCCTGCTGGAGTCAGCAGACCACCATGTCTGTGACTGCTTTTTAATTAAGCATTGTTTTTAAAAATGCAGCCCGTTTTTCTTTAAGGAGGCAGTGGTCCCTGGGAACACTTCCTGCTCTTAAAAATAATTACGCACACATTCCCTAAGGGGAAGGGGTCCCATTTGTGAGTGGCTTACCACCCTTTTGAAAAGGGTGGTAAACTGCGAGTGTTTTGCGACCACAAATGTGGTCGCAAAACAATCTTACATGCCATTTGCACTTGCTATTAGGAAGGGACGCCCTTGGCACGCCCCTTCCTCATAGCGAGTCGCAAACAATATTTTGCGAGTCGCTAATTGGTTAGCGCCTAGAAAAATATGGTTTGTTCATGGGCTGACCTTTTTTGCGGTCGCAAATGGGCCGAATTTCCGTTTGCGACCACAAAAACGGTCGTACATCTGCCCCCAATTTTCCAAAATTACAACAGGCTGGTTGTTTTTTTGTTGTTGAGTTTTTCATGTAATGTACTAGTAAAACACAAACCCTCTGTAGACCCTGTCTCTCCCTCTATCTTACTTTATAAAACAAAGAATGTTGGCAGTGCCAAGGGAAAGGCAAGGGCTACATCGGGTTTCTCCTTCCTTCTTACACAGTTCCTTATGTCCTTTAATGATTGTTGCTTCTTAGGCATTGCACACTGTTACGCAGGGTCCCAATAATAACTGACATGAATGGACCAAGTACATATGACAGAAGTGATGGGGACTTGCCAAAAGCAGTTGGCGGTTGAAGTCCCCTCTGTCTTGAAGAAAGATTATTTATTTAACACTCTAATTGCCCACTGGAGTGGATACATTGACCATTAAAGCTCTTGAAGGCCTTTAAGTGTTGGTAAATCCCACTGTGGTAATATTGCTATTATATAGTTCATAGCATGGTTCATTCATCCATTGCTTACTTTCGCTGAAGAAATATATTTATTATTGATAACAATATCTTGGCAATATCAACAAGCCAAACACTTTGATTACAACAATTCATATTTTCCTGGAGGTCCAGTGTAATGTCCAGTGCTTTCCCAGATCATCACTTCCATCTTGATAAATGAAAACTGACCATTTTTTCCACTTACCCTGCACAGTCACTCAATCCTTTCCTACAACAAAGAAATGCAAGGAAATGACCAGCATCTTTCTGAGGCTTTGTGGTCCTCCCCAAAGCATGAGCTTTCTCACATTCTCAATCCATCTTAGTCATTGCCATCACAATAAACCCATGGTTTGGACCTGACATCTTACACAAAACACCTCTGCATTAGCATCCTGCACACATAGTCATTTAGCACATTTTGCACCACTCACCTGCTTCTACCAACCTATTCATCCTTTCATTACTTGCCAAAACATTTTAAGCTTTTCCCTAACCTGATTATTCCTATTCTCCACACATTTGAAGCCAGATGCTTTCTCAGTCTCTTGATCTTCATCCCTATTTTTATCTTTTCTCAAAATCCGATCATGGGCTACTGGTCAGACCACTTTCAGATCTTTTTTTGTCCAATTACCCAAAATTACTTTAGACTGTGAATTTAGATGGCAATAAAATGACGCCTAACCAGCAAATCTTTGGCTCCTGACCTCTATAAGCCTTTCTAGGAGGCCCTGACGTCTTCCATTTTTAACTTTAATAACTTCACTTTCTCAGTAAAGTGCATGAAACCCATTCTGAAGAACCTTCATGAATTTCATATTCAATCCTGTGAAAAGACCAAGGTCCAAAATTACATCATGGTATGTTTTATCTTTAGTGAAATAGCATCGGGTGAAGCTCCATTTGCTTTTCCTTTAAGCATTTATGTGTACTTTCTGTTGGCCCTGCTCACAGATCAACATATTTCATTTCTAAAATTCAATATCTAGCTTCTCACTACTATAATAAGTGTAACTTGTATTGTATGAGATTATTAACCATGCTCTAATAACACTTTCTTTCTCCCATTAGCTGAATTACCTAATTAATGTACTTACATGGCTCTATGCAACCTATTACATCTTTTCCATATACATAATATTTTTTAGTAACATGATTAAAGCCCCCTTCTCAGCTGTCCTTTTCTTGACTTCTTCTGTGGAGAGCAGGAAGCACACAGGCTCGCAGACTCCTCTTAGCCAATCACAACGCTGCATTGCAGTGTTGTGATTGGTATGAGCGCCGTGGTTCGGCGCTCAGCCAGGGAATGGTCACCTGGGCATATTCTCCATGCAGGCTGTAATGCAGCCTGCATGGAGAACCTGCAGTTTTCGCATGAATGTTTGGTCAGCTTGAGAGGGCTGACCAAACATCCATGCGCACTTACATAGTGCTCACCCATCATCCCCCTGACTGAGAGCAGAGCAGATCTGTCCCGCCCGCCCCACCCCACCTTGACGCAGCAGCAGGAACAAATAAAATGATAATAACACAAGTTATTATAATTTTCTTTTTTCTTTTTTTTCAATGCAAAAAACAGTGGGGCGACGCATCTCCGCCTTAGCGGAGGAGCCTCCAATGATTAATGTTCTTCCTTCGATGAGCCCAATTCTGAATGTGGAGAGCCCAGGGCTGCAGATACCAATTCTGGCTGGTATTCCCACTTCAGTTACTGACCATTCTTTTTCACCTGGCCTGGGATAGCGAATAACATCTGGACCTGAAATTCCAGTCCCATTTCAGGGAAAAATGCATAGATCCATTTGGTTTTATTGAGTCCATTCCCGCAACGCTATTATGAATCTATAATACTAATGAATTGGGTTTTTCAAGTTATATTTGTATATATTACAAATTTGCCCTTTATGTTAAAAAAATCAATTTTTGTCTACAACCAGACCAGCATCTGCAAGCATAAACTTTTGAGCTTCTGTCTTTGACTTTTACATTATCATTCAGAAAAGTCCAGCCACTGGAAGGGCTTTAACAAAGGTCTGTCTGAGAGACTTACTTTTTCACCTGATAGCTCCAGACATGTTATTCAACACAGCGGGCATTTTTGTGTTCAGCCAAGCAGCATGGGGTTTGCTCAATGGGCTTATGAAATGTACCTGCTATGATCTTTTCAGCAGGACACCAGCTTTTGGCTTAAGTGTACTCTGTTGTTTTACCAATCGACACCTGAAGGCCAAAGCAGACTGACAGATATTTAACAAGGTCAGTGTTGAATGCTGAACGCTATGGCTGCATATCCTTGAATTAGTACTGACTCCAGCAAAAGCTTGAATAAGTAAAGCAAGTAATGCTGATACCTTAATTCCTAATATACACGTCATGCAGTCACCTGACTTTAAGTCACGTGGCTGTAAAAGCTGCCTGTCTAATACCTGCTTTAACTGCTGGAGGAAAGGGTGAGGAATTAGCAGCATCTGAAAATAAAGACTGAGGCAAAACCGAATACAGCACATAAAAGCTAAGGTGGCAGTACGAGATACCAGGCAACAATTCATTGTTTGAAAAAACATAAGAAGTGATCCAAGAACACCGAAACGGTATTTCGAGAAACTGTATTCTAAAATATGATCAGACACAATTATATTTGAGGAGAAACCATCTTAATTTCTAACCATATCCCCTAAAAAACATATTACTTTATTATAATTTTTGAAGTGACCTTCCCAAGCAGATGCCAATATTCTCTTTCCAACTTCATCTCTTCCCAAAAAAATCTTGAATACTTTTTCTTTGTCATTACACTCCTTTGTGCCACTGAGGCGCAAAAAGAAGTCAAAAGTAGGGCAGGCAACATTTTTGGGAAATGTATATACATATATTGTAGGTTGGGATTTATTGGTGTATTTGGATAATTCACAAGTTTACAGAGTTGTGGGATATCTATCTCCACTACTTAGTGACGGCTACTATTTATTTATTTATTTTTAATCCGTGACATTGGTTTAAGAACACAACTTTTGGAAAAAAACACTGACGTCTTTGGAGCATCAGTAGGAAATATCAAAAGTCGTCATCAATCTGCTGTTCAGCTTCTAAATAGTAGGCCATGTTATCATAAAGCACATTTTCTTTCTTGATTTCAATTCAAGGATAGATTCACTTACAGGTTTCTTTTCCGAACAACATTTAGAGAGCACCAAAACTAAAGTATAAAAAATGTTTCTCAATTATTTGAAATATTTGCATTTTTAAATCATAGTGGAGTGGAAACATTACAAAAATATTGTTTCTTCTACAAAAGTACTTTTCGAAAAGTGGCCAAGAAGTATAAAAGTGCACAGTTGCACAAAATAGGATTGGTGATCTAAGTCATCCTAAAATGCCACTGAAGTATAATAACATGCATTGTCAAAACCAGTAGGTCTTGCCATTCGGATCTATTTGCTTTGCCAATGGTTCTGGCCATGCTGTAGAATGGCTTGTAAAAAGGCAAAAAAAGCCTATCGGGTGAGCAGCCATGCCATTTTGTGGGTGCAAGTATTTTCTTTGCCAATCCGAGTGGGATCTGTAAAAAAAAATGTAACATGGGTCCTGGAAGTCACATGGAGGGGAGTAGGGGGAATTATAGAGGGGTGAGTAGCAACAGGAGGGCTGGGGGAGCAGCAAGGGGTGCTGGTGGGGAAATTCAAATGGAGAGAGGAACATAGGGGAGCATACAAACAAGAGAAAGTGCAACGTGCAGTTGGGGGCGGAGAAGCAGTCAGGCAAAAAAGCAATGCGAGGGTGATAATCACATTAGGGAATCACAGAGAAGGGCAGGGGAGATGCACACAGGCGGCGAAAAACAAACACAAGCAAGCACAGACATAAGGGAATGCTGAGAATCATAAAACTTTTTCGATTTGCAGGCTAACAGAGCAATACATGTTTCTCTATCCCAACTTCGTAACTTGGTTGTTTCATCTTCTTAATGGAAAGGATGTCATTTTTCATTCCACATTATATAAACATGTAGGTGCTAAATGTTCTTATTCATTCATGTTCCTATATGAGTGGCAAGAAGCTGCTGGTCCAATCTGAATTCAGATTTAGAGAAACTTAGTTTATTTCCGTGGGCGATACTGGCGCTCAACCCGAATTATAGATCTGATCCTTAGGCAAAAACCTATTTCAAGTGAGAGAGCTTTTAAGGACTCATACAGCCTGAGGCAGCAGAGCCATAATGCTAATAGGACATTCCACTAAGTGCGGGTGCTCTAAATTTAACATGTAGAGACCAAAAGACAAGCACTAAATGTTAGACCGGAAGCTATATATGTGCCATTATTGATCCTGATCCACTACATTGTGTTCAATGGAGCTCGCAACATTCCAATGCTTTAATTACACTTCTGCCAATATGACTATTTCAGAGATGTCAGAGAATCTTTTGTTAGCATCACCACTGAAGATCAAAATTGAGGTTTACATAAATGTATTAAATATTGAGGAAGAAAAAAGAAAAAGCCTGGACAGGTGTAATTTTGATCCATCTAAGATTTAATGGGAGTGCCTCATAATCATGCGTAGCCAGCACTCAAATATATACTGTGATTAATGTTACTAAGGAAAATGGAGTATTGCATATTTTAAGTACTCCCCGTGAAGAATGTTGTGTATAGAACGTAACTAAAAAAAAGTCTATATAACATTTATATATTAATGTGACAGTAGAAGTTAACGTAAAACGTGTCCTATTGTGAGGTAAATAAAATAGAATGTGAATGTACAGACTAATGTTTAAACATTTATATGTGTAAAAAGAAAATTATTTCCATGCAGGTGAATTTGGAATGACACCTTCATAATTCTTTACAATTTATTTATGTATTAAGACGCTGCATTTATAATGTGTGTAGAAATGTGCACGTATTCTGTAATCCTGTGCACTGCTAAGATGACTAGAGTGAGCCTCGAGAAACCCTTTCAGTTCAAGCTTACATTTAAAGTCTAACATGAAATTCGTATTTAACCTTCAAGGTAGAATATATTTGCTTGTAATTTTGTTTACTCTGCAGGTGTGGACAAGGCCTCATTAGTTAGAATAGAAGGGTTTTGCGCTCATTAGATAACAAGTTATGAGAAGATGAAGTTTGGCAAGGAGAAGCCCGGTAATGAGCCAAGAGGCGAGTTCTCTTTGAGGAGAGAAAAAATGACCAAGAACGAATGAAGTTGCAACATAACGATGTGGGAAAGGTGGTGCAAGTATCCAGTTAAGTCGGAGTCCTGGGTAAGTACCAGCAAAAGTCACGTGGGATTGTCTAAATTGAATATGATTGATATTTTATCCTGTAACTTAAAGAGGGAGAGAGGCATCTGAGGAATTCACAGGGAGCTGATCTATACATCTGCTTGTGTGGCTTTATGCTATGTGACCCATAGTTGGAGTGCCGTCTATTGAAGTCTCCGAAAGCTGACACCTTTCTAATTTCACCTTTACTGAATGCTTTGTAGCTTAAGGTTGCACTTTTGAACAGTGTAGAGAGAGATAGCATGCTCATGCTTACTTTAGAGAACCATACAACCATTTCATGCAGTTTAATACTCAATTCTTTTTTCTGAACATTTGCATTGTCATCAAAGAGTTAGTTGTCTGCTTTGCATTATATAGGGTAAATCTCGTCAGGAGATTAGAAATTAGTTTGGATGTTCTGTATTTATACATACATGATAATGTTGAGGCTGTCCTATATCGATTTGTTTCTAAATATATAATTAACCCTACTAACGATTAAGTTGTCGAGTGGATTATTGTGTGATCAAATTGGTTACACTGCATTGCAATTACTGGTGACTGTTTTTTCCTTTTTACCTCTCAAGCTGCAACCAAGACCATTGGTCTGGAGATAAATGTTTAAGTGGGCCCAAGCTCTCACAAGCCATGCTCTAAATCATTCACGATTATTCACTAAAAAGAGATTTTCTTTGATTTGAGAAGAGGGTAAAAAAACTTTTACACTGCATGTACTTCTTTCCTCACACCCCATCTAGTATGTCCGATGCCAAGTGTTTTTGTCACCACCTTCACATAAGTACATTCAATGGTTTCCATATTCATAGTTTAAGCACTTTCCGTCGCATTCCCATGACCGCCCAGGGATCTGACAGCCATCAAATGTGACTGGTGGGAGCAGTACAAAGATACTTCAATTTTCCACTCTCTAACCTGAGGGGGATGGCTCCTATATTACAGTCTGGACATTTATGAGCACATTCACACTTTCAGGGCTTTTATTCCAAATAATTTATCAATATGTCCTCCGCAGTTATGACAAGGCCCAGAGGCATTCTGGCAGAGGGATGGAAATCTTTTCTGTGGAAGGCAGGGGAAAGAAATGAAACAGGAAAGGTAAGCTTCACTGTGAAGGTCACAGTATGTGATATTGAATTCCATTATATTTAAAAGCTGCTTCATATTTCATCCATCTAGTTCTGCTCATTGAAGTTAATTCAGGACATGAATTGGACATTTCGCTGAATAAATAAGTGCCTATTTCCTTACATGTCAAATGTGTGAGGCAAACTTTTATGAAAACGGACACATCAATGGCTTTGATGGGCCGTAACACCAAACTTCAGATTTGTCTTGGAACCTGCATCCGTTGTTGACTAGTAGTCAACCGTCTGTTTTCTAACTTGATATGTGGTCCATAGCTCTGGCTGTCAAGAGTTATCAAAAGTGGTCCCAATTTCAAATGTCATACCTAGAAAACTTTACTAAAGTGGGAAACTTGTAACAGCTGACACTAGCACAGAAAGAATACATCTGATCATTAACTACATCTTACTTCTAGTAGAGGCTAGCTGTGGAACTCTCTGCAAGTCTTCTCACAAACATGCTGGATTTTGTGACTTTTGTCATGGAGGAGAGAGCTTATCTTACTGCTCCACACCACACCTTATACACTAAGCTAACAGACAATGCTGAATTTAAGAGTATGTGGTTTTATGTTCAGTGCTAGCCATAAGGTCTACACAATGTTTCAGATACTGTGGGGTTGCTCTGAGAGGCAGAAGGGTTGCTGTTTTTAGACACAGACAACATGTTGTGGCTTGTTTAGTGTGCATCAAAAACAAAATAGTCTAAACCAACAGAGAAAAGGGTGTGTCCATCTAGCTGCCGTGGAATACTCATTTTACTTCTACATTCAGAAACTGTACTCCAGACCGCGGTGTAGACTGGGAAATTGAAGCTGTATTATCAATGGAACAGACTATAGTTACAACAATATTGAGGGACAAATACCAAAAGGTAAGTTTCTCTACATTTTCTATACCTAACTCTACATATATGAACCTTGGTGATATATATATATCTTCAAGGTAAGTAGATGTGGAGTTAAGAAAATTCTGTTGATATTTTGTTTGTCGATATTGTTGTAATGATATTCTTTCCGGTCAATATTCAGGATTTGATATTCCTAGGCTCATTCCGGACTGCATATGACATTACACTCTTGCCCCCCACAACGTAGAGTGAAGCAGTCAGAATACTTAGCACATACTTTATACGATAATTGATGCATATTTGAGAATTTCTGACCCCAGTCCCTTTTCTGAGGAATCGCGGTCACTGTTTGGCCAACCTAAATTACCAGAATCTCAAAGGGAGACTTGGCGATCCGATTAATTTTCCAAGATTCATAAATTAGCCAGAACTTGTGATGGAGATGTGCCTCGACTAACAAATGAAGAAAGGCCTACATGAAACAGAAGTAAACCAGAATAGGTGAGTACAACGTTTACAAAAACATTGACCTTTTTTCATCTTTATCCTCATTCTCTTTCTGCATTCAGTTTGCAAAACAACTTCTAAGCGGATGCAGAACATTGTTCACTGTTAAACAGAGACTAAAATCAGAACAAAGATATTGTTATTTTTTATGAATACTAATAAAAATAATTGCTTTTATAGCACTTCATAATTCATGGTGGCATGCAATTTTAAAATACTCCACCCCATAGCTGCCTTTATTATTGAATTTAATGGTCACTAATGTATCAACCCTAGAAGACTGAGAAGCTAAGTCTCTAATGCCAGAGTTATAGCTTGTGATTTGCAGACCTTGTCAGCAAACAGCAGGGAGCTGATAACTCTGTGGGCCACATTTACAAATGTTTTGCGAAGGGTCTGCGTTACTTTTATAATGCAGACTAACCTTTTCAGGATGTACAAACAAACACAAGTTGGTATTTGTGTTGGTTTCTAAGAAAAAGTAACGCAAACCAGTGCAGCGCTGCTTTGCATTACTCTGCGTAGCGGGGGCGTTTCTAGGGTGTTACCTGGGCATTACTGTGTAACAACCCATGGTTTTTAATGCAAAAATCTGCCTACTAACAATAGTAGACAGGGTTTTGTGCCAAAAATGAATGTCACTTGAAAGCAGGCATCAAAAAAGCGAAATTCTATTATTTGTGCTTTCTTTTCCCACTTTGAATGTGTGCTGCACTGTGATACTCACATACAAAGTGAGAATAGTTTTAACGTTAGTCTAAGCATAGTATTTTGCACTGGAAGGCTACATATCCAGTACAGAAACCTATGCTAGTCTCAGGCAGACATTCTGGCACAAAGGTTTCTGCATGCCACTCGACAGCCTGATTCGGCACCAGTGCTGAAGAAAGAGCTGGAGAGTACCATATCCCTGTAGATATGGTGCTTTCCTGCTCTTTTTTCTTATTTTTTTTAGTATTATATAGCGTGAACTTGACCAAAAGATATCAGATTGCATTACATGAGCACCAGTTGCATTACAGACAGACACATTCATTTTGCTAGGCAAGGGGATCTTAAATGATTGGCTCAGAATCACAGGATGTGAGCTTCCCCTGCCGCGACTCGAACCCAGTTGCCCAGTTTCGAGCCATTTGGCTACATCCTCCCTCCCTGTCACACAATGCAGAGCAGCAACTTTGGGTGCTGAGTTGCGTTGTATGAAAGGTTTGAAAATCTTGGACCCAAAGGGGCAGATTTATGACGTCTGGCACATCTCTGCTAATCAGCAGAGATGCGCCAGAAGAGTTGTGACGCATCTGCCCACCCGTGCGCCACCATTGATGCGCCGCATTTACAATGCGGCGCACCGTGGCACTCGGATGGGCAGATGCGTGACGCATCTCCTGGCGGAAAGGAGGCGCATTGCTGGAGTTGCGTCGCAAGCGCGACACAGCTCCAGCAAGGCTCGGGGGTGCCCTATCCCTTACATGCTGCGTCAATCCTTACGCCTGCTTCAAGCAGGCGCAGGGTTTTGACGCAGCATGGCCTTAAAAGTTACTGAGTGAAAACTTGTAGATTTCACTCAGCCACTTTTAGGAGGCGTTCCTGCGCCGGAACGCCTCCCCCCCTGCTCCAGAACGCCTACATGTGGTGCAGGGCTTTACAACGTGACACATCTGTCAGATGCGTCACGTTGTAAATACCCTGCAGCATGGCGCAGGATTTGCGCCGTCGCTGCGTCACAAAAGTGACGCAACGGTGGCGTAAATGAGGCGCAAGGGGCTCATAAATGTGCTCCAAAGTCTTTATGCACAACCATGCCTCACTATACACCATTTTTGGAGGAATGGGAGTGAACATCTATCACAGTCACCCTTTGCACATTTGAGGTCAGTCCATGTCTTGTGCATCTGGTGACTGATAACAGGCATAGCAGATCCCATGCAGCACAGCACTCCAGACGCGGATTCAGATAGTGCTGTTAACAACAACAACTTACAACACAGACAGCATATCAAGCCTATCTGACTGCCCATCAAAAGTCACAAGAGGCTTAACTTGGCCGCGAGCCAGCTCTCTGGGCATCATTAGCAGCAGTACATGTTCTCCTAGTTCTATTTTTTATGGCCTACAAATTAGGCGGTCAATAACATGTTTCTCCAGGATGACAACATCATGCCATAACAATTACTTGGAAGCAGTATTTATTATTAATTCTGAACCAAGAGCACACACAGTAGCTTCCTATGACCTCCAACTCTGCTTTAGAGTATTTTAACACGGCTAGTGGGACATATTGAACAAATGTTCTTTCGACTTTTACAACAAGCAATGAATGTAAAACCTTTAGAGGGGGCCAATTGCACTAAAATGGATTTTGAGGTCATAAAAAGGCTTTACTAACTGTCATAGACCACTGCTGAATGAAATAAGGGGCTGATGCTAATTTTCATGTCAATGCCGGTGCTTTACAGACTCACAACAGTGGCTCATTGAAGAAGAGCCCTTGGCAAAGACATTTTCTGTAAGTGTGTGTAAGTGTGTTATGGCTGTGCATGTGTGCGGGGTTGGATTGGGACCAAAAATAGGCCCGGCCATCCCGAATAAAGATGCCCACGTTTGAATATCGCAACTTTTGTGAAAAAAATATTTGGTTAGTATCAGGAGGTTAATTTCTAGGGATCAGTATTAAAGTTTTTTAAATCTTGTAGGGCCAGTAACATTGGTCCTACCCAGAAACCCAATTAATCCTCTACAACTCTGACAAATGAATAGTGGCAGGCTCAAAGTTTTCTACAAGGTAGAAATATACCCACTCTCAACCAGCCATGTCCTAATTAATAATTATTGCACACATCAGAAGCCTATTACAGGAACAAGGGGGAAGAGATCAGGTTGGGTCTTAGGAGAACAAAACCTATAATGAAAAACTTGATTCCAGGATTAGTTACAAAAAATACGAATAGACGAATGTCATTACATTAATCAGGCAAGTTAAAGGATTGATGAGCGTGTCAGAAAGGCTTCCTTTTGTTCACATATTGTTGTTGCGTGAACACTGTTTTTGCATTTCTATATGAAATGTGGTTTTTCATCTATCATCTGTGTCTCTGTAACATCAATTGGGGGAAGAGATAGAAGATTTCTCCTGGCTTTTGAGAAAATGGGCCTCTCCTATTTGTAGAAGCTATTCTTCTTCTTTCATCAAAGTAAACACATTTAGTAACCAGATTCTGTTGTGCAAAATAGGAGGCTATGAAAATCATCAATAAAATGTTAACATTTTCGAAGCTTTGTGTGTTAGTGAATTTGCTGAAACAGACGCAGGAATGTCACATATTACTAAAAAAAAAAAAAGGGAGGTTCCCTCCTGGAGACCCTCCACCCACCCATTTAAGATGTATACCGAAGGCACATAATCCATAAAATTGTTTTGGCAATCGACAATGGGAATTTATTTGATGCCTGGCATGACAAAAGCAGGTTTAACATTGGCTCCATTCAATACAGGGGCCACCTTGCTCTGGTTTTAGGGCCACGTTCATGCCCTTCATGAAATGTTCAATCTTGGATACGTTTCTGAATATTTTGTAGGCAGGAACGAGAGACAAAATGTTGCAAGACAGCTTGCTGCGTTGCATCAAATAGAGCAAGCAAGAATGTGTCATATTTACTAACATATGTCACATTCCTGCTCTCTAGCTGTGCTGGTGCACTCTGTGCTGCCTAGAGCCAATGCAGGCTCTGTTGTTCATTGTGCAAGAGTACCTGCATTGTAGGCAGTATTGTTTTGTGCAGGAAGGTACAGATTCCTGCACAAAAACAATCCTTAGAGGTGATTTCTCTTTCTAGTGTGCTGCAGAAATAAAGATATTACTCCTTGTTGTGTATTTATCAAGGAGAGATATGGCATTTTGACGCATTCCCAGGATAACTTGTCGTGGTAAATCTGGGAGTGCGCCAAATTGCATAGGTGGATGCGTGGAAACACCCACTCGCCACCCATGTAATACCTTCCCAGCACAGATTAACACAAGGCAGCGACATGCACTGCCTTGCATTATGCCAGATTTACCAAGTAACATTGGGCCACACAATATGGCCTTGCGTGACTTGCTAATTCTGATTTAAGCATTGAGCGCCCTTACATCATCCTGCGTGATGCAAGGGCAATGCAATCCTTTGATAAATCTGGATCTATTTTTTTCACACTCACTGCAGTTGTCACATGAAATTATATACGCTAAACATTTAAAGCCTCCACCCCACCAAAAAAACCTTTAAGATGAATGCAATATTCCACAGAACTTGCACTGCATGAAGAGCTGAAAACCACGAGCTTTGTGTTTGGCTTTTTCCTCACATCAACGCCTGCCCTAAAAATAAAAAAACCAGAAACCAGTGTGTTCCCTGCTCCTCCATCCCCACCCACAATCTCAGTCACATGCGCGTTTGCAGTTTGCTCTGAGGTATTTGCATGTAAATGGTATTGACTTTTCTGCCCTGAAAAAAGTTGAAAAAATATCTTTTCATTAAAGGACTGGCTACCGAGCATGCAAAACAGGGCGAAGCACTGCACAGGAATGACAGGTTCACTTTGTTTTGAGGAATTGTGGTGTATTAATATGAAATATAGCTCATCCTTTGCAGGTTGGGTGTTTTTGCGCCAGATAAGAAAACGCTGATAAAAAACATGAAATCTTTTACGATTACTCTGTGTAGCTTGCAGTTAATCTTCCCATGGAAAGAATATTGCATTCAAAAGAACTTTTCACTTCATTTCTCCTCCTTTGTGTCACATTGGTCAGCAATGACTTTTTTACAATTTAGGTAAATAAATTATTGTCGGTCTCTTTTATAAAAATCTCATTATTTTTCTTTTTTTTAATTGATGCAATTTGTAATTATTGATATATGTGAAACACGAACCTAGTAGGGGAACAACGGAGTGTACTGTTAAGGGGCTCGGAGAAGGGAAGGGTGCAGAACGGGCAATTCTCATAAGCATGACTATTTAGGAATAATG
The DNA here is from genome assembly GCF_964204655.1 of Triturus cristatus. Taxonomy (NCBI): domain Eukaryota; kingdom Metazoa; phylum Chordata; class Amphibia; order Caudata; family Salamandridae; genus Triturus; species Triturus cristatus. The sequence continues at coordinate 725,176,956 of NC_140591.1, forward strand.
CACTTTATATGTTAGTGTACATTACTAAGCAGTTTAATTTGTAGCAGTAATTTTCCAGTTATACAATATTGTCCATCAGAGTAAAACCAGCGTGAGCATTCCGCTGCACTTCCGACGGGCTCAAGGAGCGCATCGGAATGTCGAAAGCCATCATATTCCCATAATTTGTCATCAGGATTATGATGGCGCTTTCCCACAGCCTTCCCATGTTGGCCTTTCTAACACGGAAAAGCTGGTGGAAAGTGACTTTGGGGACCCCTAGCCGGACCCTCTTCCCCCCCTGGCCCTCTATTTTTGGGCTTGGGGGGGGACCTATGGTGCCCCCCTAAGCATCCCTGCACCGTGTGGCAGGCACCAGTGCAGGCACCATGAGGTGCCTCCCACACGGTGCGGCCTTTTCCACCCGCAGCACAAGCTGCCTTTGTAAAATGGATGTTTCCAATCAACCATAGGGCGGTCGCATCTAAATTGTGTGGTAAGATCTGCTGACCTATGTTTGTGCAGTTCCAGTCCATGACATCGTAATGATGCCCTTAGTATGGAATTATTTTGTACCAATTGGAGGGACTAAGCGATAGGAGGGAATGCAGAGGGTTTCGATTTTTAGGTCGTTCTATACACAGTTGCTTGATCCATACCACTAATGATGCCCGAAAATAACTATTGTCGATGCCATCCTAAGGATAATGCTTACCGTTTGTATGAGAGGATGGATCCTGAAAAACATGTTTCTTTTTCTCTTTTTTCCAATTTGCCGAAATCTGATGTGAATAACATGCAACTCACCAGTAGTGTATTTAAAATACCTGTTTACATCTGTGCTTATAGAGACAGAGCGGTGGAAAATGGTACTATGTACTAATCTGATACTCCTTCATCACACTGTTTATGTGATAATCCCCCAAATCAATAAAGTTTATTTGAAAACAAATAACTGCTTGAAGCTCAACTCAATCATGACGGAAGTACTGGTCTTCGGGAACAAGACCCCCCCAATGGACTCCAGATGGTGGCCATCTGAGCTAGGACCAACACCGACTGACACTGCAAGAAACCTAGGGGTCATCCTCAACATCAAACTCATCATGAAGCACAAGTCAACACAGGGAGCTCCTACTGCTTCCACATCCTCCTCATGCTACAAATGATCTTAAAGGGGCTGTCACAGAATACCAAAAAGACTGTCATGCAGGCACTCATCACTAGCTGACTGGACTATAGCAATTCATTCTACACTGTGATCTCCTAACAACTTTTACACAGACCATCTGGAATGCTACTGCAAGCCTCATACCTGACCTCTCATGCTGAATCCACATCACACCTCACCTCAAGGAGCTCAACTGGCTCCCCATAAACAATCACATCCATTTCAAACTCTCCATGCATGCATACAGGGCCTTACACAACACTGGACCAGCATACCTCCACAGCCACACACATTTTTACCAACCTGCCAAACACCCACGCTCTGACTCACTCTTATTTGTACACATGCCCTGCATCCACAAAACCAGAGCAAGAGGTTGCTCAATCTCCTATGCCATACCCAAACCCTAGACCGACCACCCTCAACACATCAGAGCCTCCTCCTCACTTCTTGACTTCTGCAATAAGCTGATGACCTGGCTCTTCAAATAGCACAACGGGGATCACTCTATCGCCTAGATACCCTCACAGGTGATTAGTGCACTATACAAATCCACTTAACATAAAAAAAATAAGTGTATTTAGTGCTATTTTAAAAATATATTTTATATTTTTTAATGTTAATAGTTTTATTTAAGTAGTTTTTTAATGCTATTGTTATTTTGCTGATTATTTCAATTCTTTTTTGGTGTCTATATCTTGCTTTTTTTTATTTGTTTTAATAATTTTATCTTGTTAGATGTTTTTAACAAAATGATATGGCCCTGATTCACAAATATAAATTACAACTTTGATTAAGTTTACACTTTTGAGTAAGTTTACTACTTTTTGGTGTTCATAAACTACATTTTTGTATTAACTTACAATTTTGTAGTACCTTACACTTTGGTACTAAGGGGTCTATTGGGATGGCGGCCATCCGCCTGCCATCGAAACCCGGAAACCCGCCGGTCCGATTAGCATCGCAGTCATGACCGCCGCGGTGTGATTTTCCATCCGCCACTTTTCTGCCGGTTGCAGTCTGCCTGCTAGCCTGGTGGGCGAAGTTGGTCCGCTACAATTGTTGCGGATCAGGGCCAAGCACCGCCGGCACGATTATGATGCCGGCGGTAGCCAGCCTTTCTGCTGCGGTGGAACCGCCATGGAAAGCCATGCGGAGACATGTTCCGGGGGCCCATTGCAGGCCCCCAATGTGTTGGGGGGTGTGTGGGTGCACTAGGGGGATGTCCCTGTACCAGGTGGCAGGCACTGTGAAGTGCCTGCCATGCAGTGCAGGGATATGCAAGACATGCTCTTTTTGACATCGTGGCGGTGCTGCTGGCAGCAGCGACCGCTGAAATGTTAATCGCCAGGATCCGACCGCCGCGGTTTGATTTCTATTGCGGAGCATCCTAATTGGACTGGCGGTTATGCCGTGGTCCTTGCGGGTGGTATTTTCCCGCTACCATGGCGATTGGGGAGATTTTCCGACCGTCATCCTAATGGGCCCCTAAGTTACATCATTATATATGGCCAACAATTGGTACTGAAACACCACCCCCAGAAAATAATAGAGGTACCTACTTAAAATGTGTAAGTTACTTCAAAAGTGTAAGTTATTACAAAAGTGCAGTTTGTGAATACCAAAAAGTAGTAACCTTACTGAAAAGTGTAAGTTACTACAAAGAGCAGTTTGTGAATAGCACTTTGTAGTAAGTTTTGTAGTAGTACTACTGTACTAAAAAACGTGCTAGAAAGTGCAGTTTTTGAATCAGACCCAAAGAGATGGAATTGTATATGTAACATCTTTGAAGTTCAACACTTTCCCTACTGATGCTTAGGCTGGAGTGAAAATAGTAAATCTAACTGTTCCGAATTGCAACATTTAACCTATCAGTGCTTAGACTGCAGTGGTAAAAGTAAATCTAACACCTCTGAAGCCCTCTGAATCCCTTGTGCTGATTGGACTGGAGCAGGAAAAATAAATCTAATTACTCCGAAGTCCAACACGTTCCCTACTGTTTGCTTAGTCCGGAGCGGGAATGGTAAACCTAATCCTGTGGAAGTCCAACACTTTCCCTAATGTTGCTTTGACTGTAGTAGGAATAGTAAATCTACCCCTCTGAAGCCCACCACCTTCCCCACTGCTGCTTAGCCTGGAGTGGGAATAGTAAATGTAAGTTTCCAAAGTCCAATACTTTAACAGGTTTCAATTACGTTCAAGTGACATCAACAAATGTAATGCGTGCAAGGTGCAATATTTTCATTTTTTTAAAAATTGGACCTATATTCATTGTTTGTTTTATTTTAATGGTTTTTATTTTTTTGTGTATTCTGTTTGTTGTAAATGTATGAATTATTTAAAAATAAATGTTTTCTCTTTGAAATTATTATTTTCATATTAATTTTATTAATTCAATTATTTGTTATATATTTTTACTATATAGTGTGTACTGTTGATAATATGTTTGAATTTTTTTAATGTTTAACCCCTTCGCCGCGGCACGAATTCCGCCGCGGCGCTGGGGGGGTTCGGGGTCAGCGCGGCGCCGCCATGCTCGTGACGGAACCACTCCGTCATGAGCCACGGGCGCGCTTTGCTCATGACGGAGTGGTTCCGTCACGACTCCGCCCACTTGCATTGTTCGCCCGCACAGGCGGGGAATCAGTGCCGCGTGGGCGGAGCGGCCGCCAACGGCCGCAGCATGACGGAACCACTCCGTCATGAGCACACGGCGCCCGTGGCTCATGACGGAGTGGTTCCGTCATGAGCAGGCAAGGGGTTAACTTCTGTTTTATATGTTAATATATATTTATATGTCTATTTTATTAGTATATTTACTTTAGAGTCATTAATGCAACTACTTTATATGTCTATTTTAATATTTAGATCAGGTTAGATTTTTGTTCGTCATATATATGTTTCTTCATTTCAATTTTATATTACTGGTAATATTTTAAATTAAATGAATTTAAAAATTGTTTAATTATTATTTTTATATTTTTAAACTCTCTCTCTCTCTCTCTCTGTCTCTCTCTCTCTCTCTCTCTCTCTCTCTATATATATATATATATATATATATCTCAATCTTGTAGCGCCCTCAGTTTGAACGTCGGTGCTCCTCGTATGGCGCGCTGTGAACTTCCTCCGGCAGGACAGCCGGTAATTTACAAACAAGGTGACCCCTGAGCCCAGGGATCAATTGAAAACGCACTGACTCGAAATCCACTACTTTTCAAGTTGCTTTTATTGCATGTCAGCAATCATCGCTATGCCCAATGCGTTTCAGTTCTTCACGCGATCCTTGATCACGAGTAGATATATATATATATTTCCGAAAGTCTACAGTTAATCCTCAAATGAAGAACACAAGGAGCGGCACACCAAGAGACTGCGCAATTCCTTTATTGTGCACCAAGACGACGCGCTTCAGCGTGGAGCCTTTTTCAAATGATTTTTTTTGTTTGTGAACATATATATGAAAACGAACAGTTACACCTTCGATTTACTGGAAAGATGACTCCGGCACTCCTGTGACTGTATCACTGCTGTTTTATTGTTTCAATGCAGAGCGATACAAAATCCACGCATTCCGGCTGCCAGATGCAGCCTTGTTCACAATGGTGGGCATTTTACTTTTTTTGATTTTTATGTGCTTTACAAACATCGACATAGAAAGTGGACTGCTTAGTAATATTGCATTAGTCTCAAATACACATAATGGACGCCATCTTAAAACATGCTTTACAATAAGTGATATCACTTAAAAATAAAAGTCATTACCTCTGTAAAAGCTTATATAACTTTTAACATTCTTTTTATTTAAAATACAGTATTTTATCTGTATCTATGTTCTTATTTTATTTTAGTTCGAGTATCCTGTGCAAGTGCCCCGTATTATTATTCTTAATCGTGCAGACTTTTCATATTTTTACAAAGGCTCCAAATGTTATTTTCTCTTTTCTAACGGTCTTACTAAAGTGCAAAAGTGCTAAAAGTGACTTAGTGCTAATATAAAGTGCAAATAACATCATATAAAGTGCTTAATTCAAGATTCAATTTCCTTACAGTTCAATGTGCTTAAAAGTGCTCTATAGTCCACTGACTAAAAAAGATTTTTTATTTACATGTAGTTCTTGCTCTTCTAATGAGTGCTCTATGTCGGCTACAGGAATCTTAATAAAGACAGGTATACATCTCTTCATCCACGTTAAAACCATTCGGTTCTCTACTGTCCAGCTCTAGGATGAGATATGTTTCAAGTTTTCTTAACTCTCTTTCCCTGTTTCCACCCCTCCTCCTCTTTGGTGCCTGTGCTATGCATCTAAATCTTAGTGTTGTTGGATCACTGGAATGCTCTTTTTCAAAATGTCTCGCTATGGGGTAACTACGATCCTTGTTTAATATTGCTCTCCTATGCTGTATGATTTGTTTGTGTACCGGGAGAGTTGTGCTAACCACATACATTTTATTGCACGTACACTTTAAAATATATACAACAAAATCTGATTTACATGTTAAAAACCCTTTTACTTTCACAGTTTTATTAAAAACTGTTTTAAAAGTTGAAATATTTTCTCCATGTAAACAAGCCTTGCACTTAAAACATTTTTTAAAACCTTCTTTTTGTAACCAGGTACGTTGTTGTCTTACTTGCAGACTGTCACTTCTAACTAGGTAATCCTTCAAAGATTTAGACTTTCTGTAAGTAATCTGTGGACTTCTAGCTACCTGATGTCCTAATATCGGATCATGTCTATAAAGTGCCAATGCTTTTGTAAAATTTGACATACTTTTAAGTGTTCTTTGTTGTATGTTGTGATAAATCTATGAGTAACTTTTTGTTCTTTGTTATTCCTCTTCTTATCTGTATTGGATGGTTCAAAAAGTATCTTTTCTCTTTTTATACTTCTAGATTTTTTTGATGCTTTTTCTAGAAGTTTGGGTGAGTGTCCTATCTGGAGAAATTAGAGTTTTCCTTTTCAATTCTCTCGTATTCCCTTTGTGAGCTACATGCTTTCCTAGCTCTATAAAATTCACCGAAGGGAATACTTCTGATTAGGGGGGCTGGGTGTGCACTCTTGGCATGTAAAATTGTGTTCCCAGCTGTCTTCTTCCTAAAAATAGTTGTCTCTAATTTCTCCCCCTCCACCATTACTCGTACATCTAAAAAGTCAATTGATGTTGTACTTTTGTCTCCCACAAAGTTCAAATTCAGGTTATTTACATTAAGATCATCAATAAATTCATAGACTTCTGTCTGTGTGCCCTGCCACAGCACAAAGACATCATTGATGTATCTTAACCATAAAGGAATCTTATCAGTACATTGATTCAGCGTTGGTCCCCCGAGCACCTGCTCCTCCCACCAGCCTAGATGTAGATTGGCATTACTTGGGGTGAAGTAGGTGCCCATGGCCGTTCCTTGTTCCTGTTGAAAAAGTTCATTTTCAAACAGAAAAATGTTCTTTGTAAGACAATCCTCCATCATATCTAGCAGCATGCCGTTATGTTCAGTGTATTTCATTGGTTTCATCCGTAAATAATATTCTGTGGCTCTAAGTCCATCTTGATGTCTGATGCTGGTATACAGTGTAGATACATCCAGCGTTACCAGAACCATTTCCTTTTCCTATCTGACATCGTAAATACATTTTAAAAAGTTGGATGAGTCTTTCAGATATGATGGCAACGTTTTTACTATGGGGTTTAAAAAACAGTCTAAATATTTAGAAACATTTAAAAACAAGCTCTTTGGGGCTGAAATTATTGGCCTTCCCGGTGGTTGAATCTTGTCCTTATGAACCTTTGGGATCATATAAAACGCGGGGAGGACTGGATGTTCTTGTTTTAAAATCTTATATTCATCCCAACTTAAATGATACTTTTCTCTCCATCCAGACAGTTTGTCATAGAATCTTTCGTGTATTCTTTCATATTCACTCATTGTGATTCTCTTATATCATTCCGCATTATTAAGTTGTTTCATAGCCTCTTCGCGGTATAGTTCTCTCCCCCAAAGTACGACATTACACATATATATATCTTAACTGTGTAAAACTTTTTATTTTAAAATATGTTTTTTACTAATGTAATATTTTAAATTGAATGAATGAATAATAATTTATTGTTCATTTAATTAAAACTTACAATATAACACAATTAGAGCACTTCGTACATAATATCACTTAAAAGCAGCATCATAAAATGCTATTTAAAATCTCTATTGGTATTTTCATAGCTTAAAAAACCCTTACCGGTCTAAGAAAGAAAAGACAATCTACAGTAATATCTTTACATAGATCTTACTGTAATTACTGGTCCAATTGTGCCTAGGATACCCTGTTTGCTCTATTGTTCGTTAAGCCATACTACTATTTAGAGCTTTATTATTAAAGTTTAGTGTCCCCTTCTGGGTCACTCGACCATTAAGTGTTATTCGATGGGCCAGTTTTTCAGGAGTGCAAAGTAATCGAGTGTAGCATGTCCTACGGTGTCTCTCGATCAACTGAATACTATTTGTTAGACCCTAGTACTGGACGAACAAGAGATTAATTCATCCAATACATTAAAGTAGTGTGTGCTGTTTTGTAAAGCCATAATGATTTCTTGTGTTATTGAAATCGTCATTTATTCTCGTGTTTCAAGGAACACATATGACTGAACAAAAGCAAGTCTCTAACTGTGTTTGTGTCTCATGCAATCTTATTGCATCTCTGTCTGCAATCCCTACTATTCACACTTTGCATTATCCCTTTCAGTTTGAACCTCAAATAATAGTAAAATTCCTTTACTGTTCGCATTTCGCAAGTGTTCCCTTCGATATGGCAGTATATTTTTAAAAAATAATAGTAAACGACAAGACTTCTCCCTGAAAAACATCTTTAACTGCGTGGCGACATGCGCGTACTGTGAGCTGATTGAAATACTCTCTCAGCAGACTCTTATATTCAACCATTGAAGCTGGGAAACTACAAACTATGTGACAAATGTCTTGTCTGTAATAATTAAGTCTAGGCGGTGAACTCCGCTCCGGACGCGGAGCTCGCGGAGTTCTGAAAAACTCAGCTCCAAGCTCACGTTCATCAACGTCAAGTTGGCGAGCGCAGAAAATCCACCTCCCGGTGGGATTTTTCCTTGTTTGCGATCACCTTCACCAAGTTGGCGAGCGCAAGCGCGGAAAACCAACATCCCAGATAGATTTCTCAACGCGGCGGTCAGATTTCTCATTGTGTGTGGTCGTGACAGCTCCGCGACCGCTCACGTTGAGAAGCTGTCTGTTTGCTTTGAGAAAGCTGCCGCTCAAGTAAAAATCCACTTGAGCAGCTTAAAGGAAGCAGCGCCCGCTTGCCCTGTGCATGGTGCCGTTCGCGATGATTGCACAATGCAGACAAACATCTGGCACCGAAAATCACAGCAAGCAGCATTTTTCTAAAGAAAGCGTTTTTTATGCACGCGGAACTCTGCAAACTCCGCCCAGGCTTAATAATAATTACAAAGGCATCATTATGTTTCTTTGCCCAACAATTTCCAAGCTGGTAGATTGCTACAAAATTGTTGTGCTGAGTGTGGATCTATTGTATTTTTTTAATTTATAACAAGATTTCAAGTATGCTCCAAATCTATTAACATTTTGTCTCCGTAGGCCAAACTCTAATTGGATTTGGGCTGGCGAAGCGTGTCGAGGGAGGTTAAACAGGCAACGATAAGTTCCTTTCATGAGGTTATCTATTTTATCAGCTTTCCCTCTCAATATCTTCTTGCCGTATGTCAAGGAGGGAGCATGTTATTGCCATGATTTGTAAAAAATGTTTAAGAGACAAGCCTTTTGAGGTGTTCTGCGGGGAGGCGAACGCTACCATTAATGAACTATTCTTTCCTTGTATCGCAGCACACTGGTCTTTAAATGAGCCTCTGGAGTCAATTATCACCCCCAAGTATCTACACTCTTGTACTGACTCTAACACCATCCCTTCTATGCAAAAGTTTGGGCGAGAGGCTATTCCCTGTGAGACTAACATGGTTTTAGTTTTACTTAAGTTGACTTTTAACCCGTGGTCGACAGTGTACTGTGCAGTTTTATTAATTAACCTCTGAAGCCCCACCATTGTGAAGCTAATCAAAACAATATCATCAGCTTACAAAAGATGGGAAACATTAAAGCTGGCCACAGTCGGGGAATGTGAGTTAATACTATTCAAAGCTGGGTAGATGTCAGCAAGGTACAAATTGAATAAGAGAGGGTCCAGGACATTGCCTTGTTTTAGGCCATTCAATTTTGGAATTCTTTTCAAGGTTGTTGCGCCTTGGCCCAGTCTGACTCCTGTCCATGTTTCGGTGTACAGTAATTGGATTGCTCTGAGGAGAGTAGAAGAAATACTCCAGTTTATTCATTTTACCCAAAGAAAGTTTCTCTGTACTGTGTCAAATGCTGAACAAAAGTCAATATAACACAGGTAAAGGTTGATTGTGCTGCGCCTTGCTTGTTCTTTTGAGAGTGCCAGCATCTGAATATTGGTGAATGTACCAATTCCTTTTAGGAACCGGGTCTGGTTTCTTGGCAGCGAATGTTTGGAATCCACCCAGGTCATAAGATCTGTCAGAAGGCTTTTAGCAAAAAACTTGGCTTCACAGTCCATTAGAGCTGAAAACCGATAGTTGGAGGGGTTCAGAGGTTTGACCGGCTTTGTGTATTGGAGCCAGTATTGATCTCCTCCTATTATCGGGGATTTCTTGACTGAGAAGAATGTGATTGAATCAAGTGACCAAGTTCTCCATCCAGAATTGTGGGTTCTCTTTGTAGAGCGCTTGTTGGGGGGCGTCCTGTCCCAGGGCCCCATCTCATCGGCTGTTACTGATAACTTTTTCCACCATGCCAGAAGGGAACCCCATAGGCGGGACTTTCCGGGTGATTTTTTTGGTGGCTACTCTTGAGGAGCCTATTATAGTGGCTGTACCCCCTTACATTTCTTCCAGATAATTTCTCCATGCTGTTTCTGAGATATTTGATGTCAGACAGTGGAATTTCCGACTGTTAGGTTGATTGACTAGTTTCTAGAATTCTCTTGTGTCTTTACGCTTAGAAGCTTGGAGCATTTTGCACCAATACTGGTCAGTTTCTAATTTTATTTTAATCCATACAGTTTTTTTATATAGTATAGTTTTAGTAAAACCTCACTCTGTAAACTAGAATTTGGGTTGTTTCTTAATACCCTCAGAGCATAATTCAGTTTTCTTGCTATTATGAGTTGGGCTGATATTTTCCTTCGGCAGTTTGTCGCCATTGTTGTTTTGACCGTTTGACAGCCAGCATGCTTCTCTATTACGAGCTTTGAGAATTGTGCCCAGTGATCCAAGGGTTTTTTATTTGATGTGTATATTTTCTCCCATAGGACTCTAGCTTGGTGTTCTACTTTGTCGGTACAAGCTACATACCACTGTAGTTTTTTGTAGTTGCTTGTTGTAGCATGACCGATTTCGGTGCAGTGTGTCTGTGCAATGGGATTTTTAAGTTAAAACTGATCATTTGCGATAGATGATGACTTTCCAACCTATTGCCCATACCGTAGTTTGTAACCATGTGAAATAAGGGCAGAGACACTAAGGAATAAATTATGACTGCTTGGGAATTTGCCGAGTGGTGTGTTGCCTGTGCCGGAATGTCTGGAGCCACCCAGTTGTTCAGTACCCTTAGGCCCAAGTGATCCAAATTGCTCACATTTGTTTCCCACGTGCATATGATCATTGTTTAAAGGCTTACATAGGTGGAATTTGCCAAGTCTGATCAGACATGACCTGAAGTAAAATCATTTTAAAACCGCTGGTAATGAAAATTAGAGGTGCAGAGTTAGATGAACATTGAATGGTTATGAAGCCCAGTAAAGTTTCAATTGTTTCTTCTTTTTTGATTTGGTGTGGGTGAATGTAAACATTCATAATCAGCAGGGGATCATGTTTAATGGGTGGTTGGCCCAAACCTTTACCGCTTGCAAATTAGGATGGTCAATGTTCATTTCTTCTATTATGATGTTAAGTTCCACTAATGCGTACAGAACCAAACCTCCTGCAGCACGCTATCACTTCTTGGACCCATGTCCCTTGCAAAATCACCATGTGAAATGTTTTAATAAAGTGTCAAATGTAATCGTCATCCTGTTTTACAGAAAGGTCTTCTATGTTCCAGAGGCAAACCAATAGGAGATGCTACGTATATTGCTAGCGGGCGCGCAATTTTTCTATCATTTGTATGTTTTTTTATGTGATCCAGAAAACAGTGCACACGAAACCCATGACCGGTCTGAATTTCGATGTGGGCTTGACTTACTGTTCGTTCATCTGTGCTTTTTCCTTTCAAGGTAACCTCAGCAGCACTAGTCGATGAGATTGATTGGCTCCAGGCCCTTTCTAAAATTGAGGTTGCGGCTGATTGAAGATAATTCGTAGAATTTTGGGAACTTTTGTTCTCACCATGAAAGCTCGGGCCGCCCTCTTCACCATCTACCAGGACACAGGCCCCATGATTATCTGGATAAAGAAATTGAGTGTAAGCTTCATCCTTCCCACGTGACATTTATTTATTTATTTATTTGTTTATTTTTAGCATTTCTTAAAGCGCGAACAAATGCCCGCAGGCGTCTCGGCGCTGTACTATTGTGAACTCTCCTATGCTTGGCTTCTGGCTCTTAGAGGTTAAACAACCATGTTTTCAGCTTCTTTCTGAATGACAGGAGATTTGGGCTGGATCTGATGGATTGAGGAAGTGTGTTCCATAGTTTTGGGGCGGCAACCAGGAAACGACTGTCTCCCCAGTTGACTAGTCTAGTCCGGGGTACCACCAGATCGTTCAGCTTGGCTGAACGGAGTGGTCGAGGAGGAATATAAGGAATAAGGTGGTCTCTCTGGAATTGAGGGGCTTGTTGGTGTAGCGATTTATAAACAATACACAATGTTTTGAATTTGATTCTTTTCCTGATAGGGAGCCAATGAAAGCTTCTCAAGGTATCAGTTATAGGTTTAAATTTGGGGATATCCGAGCGAAGTCCGGCCGCTGTGTTCTGTACTGTCTGCATTTTCTTGATGACCCTGATTTGGGCATTGGCAAACAGGCCATTGCAGTAATCTAATGCAGACAGGACTAGGGCACTAACTAATGTCTTGCCTACACTTTTGGGGAGAAATGGGAGGATCTTTTTTACCAGGCGTAATTTGTAAAACGCTGTGGAGGCCGTCTGGTTGGCATGAGCCATAAAGTTCACGTTGTCGTCAAAAATGACGCCTAAGTTTCTCACCTTCGTGGTTGGTTTGGGCAAGGCTCCAAAGGATGACGGCCACCATACGGAGGACCAGTTAGGGCTAAGATGACCAAAGGTTACCACCTCGGTTTTATCGGAGTTCAGTTTTAAACAGTTTGCTGACATCCACTGTCTGATGGCCAGCATGCCTGCTTTAAAACTCTCCGCTACTGTTTCCCCATCATCTCTGATGGCCAGAATCAACTGAATCAATTTCTATTCCACAGTTTGAAAATGCCTCCTTTTCTGCCAACACTTGTTCTGCTAACGAAGCCGCTGCCCACATAATCATCGTCAGTTCTACCCCCCAAGATTGGTGTGTTTAAAATGGTGACTATATGGATGTCAGATATCTCAATGTGGCAGAGAGACGGTATTTCTTTGGGCATACATAGCATTGACACTTAGTTAATTTTATCAAAATGTCCCCTTGTCTTATATTTTGGGAAACCACTTCTATTTGCAAAGGTTATCAGGTGGGCAAATAGAGGACAGTGTTGCTTTCAAGCTTGGCTGGCTTCAAACTTTTCAACTGCCTGTTGAGCGATGGGCCCCTGTGCAAATGGTTGTAAAACCTTTTGTGGGGCTGTGATTTCTGGCTGAAGGATCTGTACTTTGATTTTCTTCTTCTCTTTATAGTTTAAATAATTAGTTATAGATCGATCATTATTAAAAAAAACAATATTCTTGCATTTATTTGGGCAACATTCTCTTCAACAATATTTTTTAGATCATATTTTTGTACTTTGCATTGTAAGTATATAAATACAATATTTTTGTAAACAATATTTTTGATAGAATATTCTTGTCAATCGATATTGATGTTCTCGACAATCTGTCATACAACCGTGCTCCCAACAGTAATTCACTACCAACCTAAAACTGCACATTGCTGACATCCTCTTTGCTGTCCCCTGACTAACTCAAAATAGCTGCACCAATAGGGATCCTATGGCAAAAGTTTCTGAACAGGCTCCTTAAAAATTGATCCAGCTTAAATGTACCCTAATCGGTTCTATTTCTTTACTGCACCATCACAGGCATCACAGATATGTCTGCCAAATCTTTCTAAGACCAGGAGAACACAACACAGGCAGTATTGGGGCACATCTGCTACAGTCAAAGCCTGAGTTAAATTCTAAGTGTTCTAACTTAGCAGTACTAACTATCTTCAGGATGAATCATGGACTGCTAAAATGCATGTCTCTGCCTGCTCACAACATCCTATCTACTCACAAATCCCAACATGGTCTTGCACATTCACTTTATGGAACATGGTGACTCACTTCACCAATGTATGTACATCTTACACACCTAATGCATCTCATTCTAATTCCTACTTGATACCACTGTGAAACACGAGACAGCACATAAACAATTGCCTCTGAAGAGCAATTGCAGGACTTGATCATTGGCCACTACCACTGAAATGGGTGCCCATCACAAAACAACACACCCAACCATCATTGATGATGCATAGATGCCATCAGTGCCTCCATGCTGGACAGACCGCACTACAATGTAATTCATACCACACTGTCACTGATGGACTATAAACCATACAAGATTTGTAGAATGCATAAAACCTTTGCTTTATTCTGCAGGTTCATCCATGTTTTAGGCATTTGTTATGACTTACCACCTACCTAGGCACAACCACAAGATCTCACTGACTTCTTTGATGGCTGTGCTATACCCACCTAAAAACATCCAGTAATACTTCTCACTTCTACCCAGCAAAATGCCAACTGATTGGGGACAAGGATAAAATACTGACTGGTTAAGAAATCTTTCTTATGTATTGAGTACAGGGTTGGACTTGCTTACAGGGCAATCTGGAAGTGACAGAAGGGCTGGTCTGCCAGATCAGTATGTGGGACTGTTTTGGTTGTTTGTGGTCCTGTTTTACGATCTGGTAAGCTACTTTCACAGTTGATTACCCTTTTATTACCACTATGTTATGGTATGTAAATTTCATTTAATATAGCGCATGAATCGCCCGGGAGGAGCATCTCAGCTCTAAAATAGTCACAGGCAAAAAATTGAGCTCCATTAAAACAGAAACATCCTAAGCATTTCTCTGAATTTATTGTAATCCATGTAGAGACGAAGTTGAAGAGGTACATTATTCCAGCATGAAGGAGACAAGTAGGAGAAGGCCCTGCCTCCACATCTTGTCACTTGAATATGTGGTACAATCAGCAAGGCTTTGTTCATAGATCTTAAATTCTTAGCTAGGGAGTAGTGTCTGAGTTTCTGCTGCAGGTAACTAGGACCTTTACCCATCAGGGCATTGTATGTCATGCTTCTTTGCCTTACTGGTAACCAGTGTCGAGATTTCAGCAATGGTATGGAAGTGGAGCTCGAAAGGAGGTTGCAGACAAGCCTAGCTGCCGAGTATTGTACCACTTGTAGTTTGGACATAAGTGTCTCATTAGCTGAGGCCAATAGCGCATTGCCATAGTCCAGTCCACTAACTATCAGTGCCTGAAAACAAACGTTTTTCTAGCTGCAATGGAAGAAATGGGAAGGCTTTCCTCAATAGGTGCGTTGTATTGAAACAAATGCCTGTGGTAGATAGAACTTGTTCTTTCATGGACAGAGATTGGTCTCTCTACTCTACTAAGATTATTTACAACATGCCGAGGGGTGAGAACAGCCCCTAATTCTGGCTGCCACCAGTCAGACAATCAGAATTGTTATGCCTTACCAAACAGCATGATCTCCACATTTAGCTGTAGGAAATTGGTTGTCATCCATACCGATATCTCTATCATTCCCTTGGCAAAGCGTTCTTTAGCTTTGTTCAGATCTTTGTTGAAGGAGATGATCAGCTGCATGTCCTCTGCACATGATATTATTTCAAAGCCAAACGACTCTGCGATCTTGGCAAGGGGGGCATATATATGTTAAATAAGGTAGGGCTTAGACATATGGACCTTGCCAAAAGGATGTAATCATTGTAACTGTAACTAAATATATATATATATATATATATATATATATATATATATATATATCACGCAAAAGGTTGCCCTCGTAGGAATGCTACACACGAAGGGGTTCACACACACGTATCACTGGCAGCAGCTTCACAGCCTGTCTCACTCCTCTCCTGTGGTGCCATACGCGTTTCGAGCGCCTCTGCGCCCTTGGTCACTGGCTGCACAAACGGGAAACAGTCTGCTTAATTACATGCACGTGTTTTATTGAATTATTTGAGTCCCGCCCATGTGGGCTGTGGCAAAGCATTATGGTAGTTGCTGTTCTTATAGCCAAACTCCTAACGAGGTACATTTATTCGATTGAGGCGCAGGAGTGGATTCCACTTGGTGAGAGGAATTGCAAGTCCAGGGGAAGCACTTTGAACTACCTTGTCCAGCATGCCCTTGGCCCACATGGGCGGGACTCTGAATGCTAATAAATTAATTGTTCCTCCTTTCCGCATCCTGTTTCCTTCCAGCCAGTGATCAAGGGCTCATGGGAGCCCGAAACGCGTTTGGCCGCAGAAGGGGGGAGGCAGCCTCGTACTACACTGCTGCCTGCGGCGTCGAGTGCAGTAACCCTGGTGTATGTGGCATCCTCACAAGGGCAACCCTGCGTTTTGGCATAATATGCGGCCCCGTCCGGTCGCGAGGATGCCCTGACGCTGTTCGGCGGATCCTGGGCACTTATTACCACAGGTGCTGTTGGGACATCGGGGGCCTGAACCGCAGGATTACAGTGGCAGTGTCAAGCGTTGCTGCCAAAACCATTCTCCTAACGAGGTACATTTATTCGATTGAGGCGCAGGAGCGGATTCCACTTGGTGAGAGGAATTGCAAGTCCAGGGGAAGCACTTTGAACTACCTTGTCCAGCATGCCCTTGGCCCACATGGGCGGGACTCTGAATGCTAATAAATTAATTGTTCCTCCTTTCCGCATCCTGTTTCCTTCCAGCCAGTGATCAAGGGCTCATGGGAGCCCGAAACGCGTTTGGCCGCAGAAGGGGGGAGGCAGCCTCGTACTACACTGCTGCCTGCGGCGTCGAGTGCAGTAACCCTGGTGTATGTGGCATCCTCACAAGGGCAACCCTGCGTTTTGGCATATATATATATATATATATATATATATATATATGAATATCAAGCGCATCCTTCCACTTCCCAGCGGGCGAGGAGGAAAAGCACACGGACACCAGACGTGCTTCATAAAGATTTATTCAAGGTTAGTAATGTATATATATATATATATATTTAATATATGAAAACCGATCTGAAACACCAAAAATATGCACATATATCAATAGTGGAATATGATTGTAAATAAAATGGTGGAATGGGGGGTGGGTGGGTTGGGGGGAGTCTCCTATCTACTATAGTGTCATCAAATAAGCCCAGCCTTTCGGCAGTCCTAACAGGCTTATGCCTGATAGTAAAGGGAGGGTTCCCAAGGGGGGAGAGTCATGGGGTGGGTCACTGGGTGGAGAGCAGTGGGAAAAAATTTTTTTAGTCCACATTGTATATCCTATTACACATTACTGCATAGCATTATATTTGCCTTCTTTTTTGAGAAGAACCCCAGGCCTCAAAGTACTAGACAAAACAAAAATCGATGCCAGGGAAAGATGAAGACATACTAATAACAACATGGAATGTTAACAGTTTAAGAACAAAAAGTCGATAGGTCCTGGTATTGAGATACCTAGAAGAGTCGTGAGCGCATATATGCATTATCCAAGAAACCCACCTAACGGCGATAGAGAGTAAAGCACTCTATAGCAAACAAAATTGGATAGGGAGCTTTGTTGCCTCCGATCAGATGGAATTTTCTAAAGGAGTGGCAATAATAATAAGGAAAGGCGTAGGAGTTGAGCTGATCTCCTCTAAAACCGACTGTTCCGGCAGATGGTTGATGGCTACCCTGAGAGGCTCAGACTATGAAATCTTCTGCATAGGGTTTTATGGTCCTAATATTGATGACCCTCAGCATATAATAGATCTACAACTTGTGGCAGCAGAAACAGCAGTTCCAGTAATGATAGGGAGAGATCTTAACACACTGCTAGATCCAGTACTGGACAGGTCTACGAGTCGGAGTGGAGCTACCCCCCAAGGGACAAAGACGAGACAAGCCCTAAAACATATGCTAACCGAACTGGGCCTGGTTGACTCTTGGAGGCATTTAAAGGCAGGTAAAAAAGCACATACTTTCCACTGTAAGAAATAACGACATTTCTCATGACTGGACTATATATTTGTGAATAGGGAATTGGTAGGGAGTCTCAAGTGTGTATACTTCCAGGTCATATCTCCGACCATGCAATGGTCAGCATCCGATTGAAGGGACTTAAGAAACCCAATAATTATAGATGGACGCTTAAAAGGTCCATATTGTCGGATTTAGATGTTTCTACCCGTTTGAAAGAAGCCATCCTTGAATTTTTTCAGATAAACAGCCAATCGGTCCTATAGGTGTCACACGGGACGATTTTAAAGCATTCCTTAGGGGAGAGTTACAAAGCGTGGCTTCTTATAAGAATAAGACAGAAAGGGCAGATCTGAAAAAACTGAAAGTGGAGATCGGAACATTAGAAGGAAGAGCACAGCAAGATACACACGACATACTGTTAAAAGAAGAGATTCTGAAAAATCTTGAGGAGGCCAGGACAAATTATAGGATCAAATTAGATCAGAAGTGTAGGGCCAGATGGGACAATGCTCGTATGCAACACTTCGAATATGGGGAAAAAGCTGGTGCACTCCTTGCTTGGAAATCTAAAGCTGAGAGAACTAGAAACCATATTAATGAGCTGTCAATCAATCAAAGGGGAACGATCACTAATAAAGAAGAGGAAATACAGGAGACCTTCGTCTCCCTCTTTTCTGAGCTATAGTCGGAAGCCGGGCGACCGGACGAGGAAGCATTAAAAAGTTGGTTGAGAAACTTAGGCCTCCCAGCCCTTACAGATGACGGTAGGAATAAATTGGATGCCCGATTACCGAAAGGGAAATAACAGAGCAGCTTAAACATATGAAAAATGGCAAGGCTGCCGGCCCAGATTCCATACCAGTTGAAGTATATACATTGTTATTAGGTGAAATTGCACCAGAGATGAAGACTCTTTTTAATGCAGCCTACAGGGAGGAAGAGAATACCCCGAGGTCCTGGAGTGAGGCTATAATAACTCTGTTTCTAAAACCTACAAAAGACCCTAAGAGAGCAGATTCTTACTGTCCGATCTCCTTACTTAATACAGATCATAAAGTATATACAAGAATATTGGCAAACCTCTTGGCTACGGTCGCCCCCCAATTAAATCATATGGATCAGAAAGGTTTCGTTCCAAATCGACAAATACAGGACCTTACATTGTCCCTGATTGGAACAATAGACCTGGCAGTTGCACGATCGATCCCATTGGCAGTAATAACAATAGATACAGTTAAGGCATTCGACCGAGTTAGCTGGGGGTTCCTATGGGGGGTGGTGAACACTATGGGTTTTAGTCATGGTTTTATAAGGGACATGCAAAAGTTATATGAACACCCAACGGCCAAGATTCTCATTAATGACAAGTTAACCAAATGTTTTGAGATACAAAGAGGGACAAGGCAGGGTTGTCCCCTATCCCCACTCCTCTCTGATCTCTATATAGAGCCGCTTGCGTACCTGTTGAGAGCAAATGAGCAAATTATACCTATACACCAACTCCCGTCCCATAGTAAAATCGCGCTTTACGCAGACGATCTAATAATATATACTTCTGATCCAACCCTTACACTAACAAGAATGGAACAAATGACAAGTGAATATGGGTCTTTTTCAGGGTATGCCATCAATCCAATCCGCATGGTATGGGATTTAAATGGGTCCACAGAGATAGTTTGAGTTCTATTTCCCCAAAAATCTTGGAACCATTTAAGAGATGTCCCATGAATATCTATCTCATGCAGTCTCTGTGGCAGCCTAGTATGAAACACATTATCAAAAGCTGCGGACAATTCCAGCAGCACTAGCATGTAATGAGATTCTGCATCGAGAGATAGAGTCTTAATGTATCTGTAACAGCTAATAATGCGGTCTCAGTACTGAGAGAAGACCTAAACCATGATTGGGAAAGTTCTCACATCTAGTTAGGCTGTACGTTGTTTATTTATTAAGCCTCCTAATTGCTTTCCTAAGAGAGGCAGCAATGAGATGGGTTGATAGTTGAATAGATTTTTGGGATCCATATTGGCTTTCTTTTGTGGGTAAAACCTGTGGGGACTTCCACACTAGGGGAATTTATCTGTTTTTCACTGTTAAGTTAAACAGAGACTGAATTGCCGGTGCAAGCTGGTTAGAGAGTAGAGCAATGATCCTTGGAGGACATGGATTCAGACCATGCCCAAGTGCATGCATCTTTCATACCTTGGAAAAAGCCAGTACAGTATACCGCCACAAATTAATGAGGGCTATTTTTGATTCATTTATGAAGGCCACTTTTATTATGATGTAAGGGCCTATGTGTTGTCCCAATCCGACCCTAAATGAGTACAGTCCTTGTTGATTGATACCTGTTTTGGGATTTAGCTTTCGTTTGGTTCCTGAGCTTGGGAACAATATTACACACTGCTGATGAATGAGGGTACACTGCTTCAAATGTATGGAGAATCCTAAACATTGCTGAACATTGTGACGCATATAAAATGTGTTAACAGAGATGTACTTATTTTAATGACATTTTTGTTTTGGTAGGATCTCCGAACCCTCTTACTTCTACAAGAAAGTTATAACAGGTTTATTGTACATGTTTGCTGCCACAGAAACACATCATGCTCAGGTCACTTATGGTCATATACTTCCGTCATGGCTACTGGTTCTTGGCACGCCCCCCACCACACTCCCCTCCCACCGACTAAATGCTGCATCAGGATACAGCCAATGTTCACTACAACTTGAAAAATGCTCCCTGATAGATATTACCTTTCCCAATTATTTTTGATGTGGTTAAATATCGCAGGACAGGCTGTTGTGTGTATGTGGCGAGGAGTGCAGTGTTTGCACATTCTTGTTAAGAGCGTACACCATGGGTCTGATACGTTGGCTTGTTAATTCTAACCCATGCTTAAACTACTGTTTATGTACGGGTTGGAATTATGAGTTGTTAGGTATTTAACACATCCAATCATTTTTAGATGCATTAAATTACTCAAGCTTCATTACATTCCTGCAGGTCAAACCTTTCGAAATTTAACTGGGGAAATCCATGTGGTATTTACTGTATCAAGTGGATTTTGGTGTGCTAAACACCAAAATTCGCATATTATCCCCAACAACTCGTAATGGATGGAATTTATCATACTTAATTTATTATGTGAGATAAATAACACCTAAATTCGTGATCACGACCCAAAAAGTAGTGAATAAATGATGGTGTCTGCCCGGCAGTGCAATGTGGACACAAATCACTGAAGACGGACCTCTTGATAGGTAATAATATGCGCTGTTGTGGCAATATTCCCCATCCTGGGTATTCAATCTTGGAATCGGGTAAAGCTGCTCACCTGTCAATTTACACACCCCTGGTTAATGCTAATTAGTCGGTGCACAATGTACACCTTTGTTTTGCGACCACATTGTGACTGGGGCAGCCGCGGTCGGTAGTAGGAGTAACTGCAGGGCGGTGACGTGGGGAGGGGCAGGGTGGGGGGTAGTAAACTGTGGATTACGGAGGTTTACAGGTAAATTAACATATAAATTAATAAAACGAATTTCGTTGCGTGCACTGCATCCCCAAATGCGATGCTGCGCACGCAACGCAATTCATTTTATTAATTTATATGTTAATTTACCTGTAAACTTCCGTAATCCATAGTTTACTACCCCCCACCCTGCCCCTCCCCCTCCCCACGTCACCGCCCTGCAGTTACTCCTACTACCGACCCCGGCTGGACTGGGGGCTTACTGTGCTTCGAATCCAACAACTTTATCATTAGAAAAGAGCATTTTCAAAGCATCTGTAATCTTAAGGAAAATCACAAGCTTAATAATATCTGCGCACTTTCTGTGCCAAACATGACATTTTAAATCAAATAGCAAATGTAGAAGTAATACTTGACATAAGTAAATGTGCATCTTTAGATGCAAAGACATTTTTTTCATCCAAAAGTCGTCGTGTTTAGCAGATGTTGAAAGCAGGTTGCATTATTCAAGGGCCCACAAAATCACCAGAGGGGTAACAGCAGGCTAATCTTATATATTGTTGTAATTTGATGATCATGCGGTTAATGAGAATAGTTTGTCATATTCGTACTGCACTTTTGTTTCTAAGCGCTATAGCAAGTAAAGATATATGTAGCATACTTGAGTTTCATAAATTTAAAGTGAAAGGAAACTCTTGATCATTATGTGCAAACGCTGCTAAAACACAGAAATAAAAGCAGTACAACTTTATGTGTGTCAATTTATTAATTGTGTGTATGAACCTTTCACTGCTAAAATCCACCTTTCAGAGAAAGGGCTATTTTTAAAAGTAGACGGCTCTAGATTTGAGACAGTTCTTCCTAATAGGCATCTGTGTTTTTTCTATGACCAAATTTGAACAATTACATTTAAAAAAAACGTTTTTAACATCCTTTCTCAGATGCCTCGATTAACGTATCCAAACATTATCTACAATAAAAACATCACATGCATAATTACACTTATATCACACCCACGCTAAGATAAAATCTATATTCGTCATCCGCATGCAGCATTTTCATCCATTTATTAATGGCATATCTTCATAATCAGCCTGTATTGGCGGCTCGCCTTTTAGAACACGAACAGGAGACATTACCTAATGATCAGTGTGATAATCACGTTTTTCCTGAGCCTCCCTTTAGTCACTGGAGGTGTTATATCTTCTCCCCATTTTCTGCTAATCATGGCTTCCTGTAAATGGTGCGCCCTTCAATCTAGAACTTTCAGTCATCTAATAATTGGCAATGTTCACAAATAGCACATGTAATAAGCAGTATGCATTGCTGTGCAGTCACCTATTGATGTTATTAACGACAAACTAAGGCTATTCATTGACATTTTGCTGGATGTCTTCCAGGCCCTCTCAGGGCTAACAAGGAACACTATAAAAAACAAAGCTGATATTTCTTCCTCACAAGACGAAGATCTTTGGTGGCCAATACAATAGCAGTGACAAGTCTGGGAAGTGTGAGAAGGAGAAGACTAGATCACAGACCATGTCCTGGTTTGCACCTCGTCCCCAGAACGCCTTCCTGACGCGGATCCAACACGTAGTGTGGTAGGGGCACATTGAGTTCTTAATATCGGCCTACAGATATATTGACACACCAGTATTGACTTGGATAATGTCGTCAAGATAACTAGATGGAGAGTTCAAATAATAACTCTTGGCTTCCCTCTTTACTTCCGCATGAACGATTAGGTTGTCGATATAAAGGTAGTTGGTATTTTTGAACTTGTATATATGCAGGTTGATATTTCTTTAGTTGATATCTTGGTGCACATTCTCCCAGGTTTCGTCATCTCTCCAATTCCGGAAGGAATTTAACACTTATCCGTTCAAGAGCTTCTCTTCCTCAGGTAACTTGGCGTACTACACCTACTTGGATGCTCACTAGATAATCACCCTCCTACCACCAAGCAACAGCTTTGTGCTTCACCCTTGATAATAACCCTCCCCCTTCTTCCTCAAGCAAGTGCTCTGTCCTTCACACTCTAGGGTATCTCTTCCCCACCTCTTGCAATGCTTTGTTGCTTTAGTGCTAGATATTGCCAATATATGTTTTTGAAACACATATAGGAACAAACTCAAAACACATCTTCTCAGCAGCTTCATTCTGATTGTAAAACGAGTGCAAAAAACAGTTATCATTTTAACTTTCACTCTCAGATTACGCGTCAAGCAATTGCACCATTTGCTAATAAGAATACATTGGATCCGAAGCAATTAAGGAAGAAGGATGAAGATAAAATTGAGATTTTAGTCAGATTTGACCAGTAAAGGAGTAAGATCAATAGGCTAATACCTAGAGTGAACAATTCAGCACCATGTTGACGTTGCTGCATTTGGCCAAGATAATTCCATCAATAAGAGCAAGATCCACTGCAGACAAAGATTTTGGGAAGAAGATTAGGGATTACCAAAACACTCATTATTGAACCATGAAAATTCATAGAAGGTTCAAGACAGTTCTGAATGTTTCTTAACTCCATTGGAGGAACCACACGAAAATTGACCAATTCTAGATTTGTCATACATTATTGCTCTGATTATTTCTTGAATAAGTATAAATTATTTTACATTGCAGATTTGCTGGCTAACCTGGAGCTAAAAGAATAAGAAATCTTCTTCCTACCTTTGCATCCACTGGCCTATGTTAATTCCATCCACTGTTGCCCAGGAGGAACAAAAAGCCTACAAGTAAAGCCTCAGTGACTAGTTAGCTCACTTTAGGAGGAGCACGTAGTGCAGCAACACCTGTACAAACCATAGGAAGCGAGCAACAGAGCCAGTTAATGACACATGTCTTCAAGCATGCTACATGTTTCAGGTGGTAAAACATGCTGCAACCTCCTTTAGCTTTCCCACAGACTTGAGGATTGTGACAAATGTAGCTAGGGTACTGTCAGGGCAATCAGACATTACTGGGCTCTAGTTAGTGTTCTCGGGCATGGGGACTCTCTACCATGAACTATGTACCATGAACTTTCAAACTGGGGAACATGTAATATTTTAGCATTTGACCACTAGGGTAGTATGTCAGAGCAGTACAAAACTCATGTGCGGTGGGCTAGAAACTCAGCAGTTTTTAACCAACCCAATAACATTCAATACATCAATATCAAGTCATCTTCTGTGTCAAGAAGTTATATACAAGGCAATAGCTCTGATTCTTGTATCATGTTCAAATCTAAAGTTACCGTTTGACTACAATTTAATATAAAGTGTGCAATGTGAAAAATGCACTACATTGATACGCTTTACCTAAGCTAACAATATTTTAGGTAGAGGTTTCGTGGTGTGAAAGTCATTATGGGGTCACACATTACAGGAGAGTTGAAAAAAAACTAAACATAAAAAAACTGAAAGCATTTACTGGTAGAACCAACACCCCTGGGAGTCCTTGCAGAGGGTGGTGATGTAGAGGTTTTAGCTTCTGCCTTGACCAGTCCTCCAATACACCAACCCACCAACTGCTACAGTTTCCTCTATAGGATTTTAGGTGGACCATAGTACAGGGAGATGGTGTGGCGCTCTCCACGCATGGATTTTACTGCATATTGGAAAACTGTTCTTTTTCTTGCTCAGTGATTGATAGCTGGCCATCTAGAAGCGGCGGTTGAAATTTGAGAGCCCTGTAGCAAGGACTCGAAATTGGTTTGCAGTGAAGGGACCACTGCCTGCTCCCATCCTGTGGAACATGCAGAGTACAAGCCATCTAAAATGGACAGCTTCAACTTTGTGAATGGTTATCGTCTGCTCTCTCCAGCCAGTATCAATTTAATATTTGGCTATTGCAACAGTTGGTCAAAAATTATTTGTGCTTTTTATTGCAAATTGGAGGTTGGAAATAATCCTTTTGATACTCCAGACCCACAAGTTCTGTCAATTGATGCCTTGCTAAATGTGAATAAAAATTGTTGCTTGCAATAAAGATTTATACATTGTGAATTACAACTTTGCATTGTCAAAGGGAACTGCATTGCACAGTGGTGCAACAATTCTTCCAACATATGGTCTAAGTTTTCCTTTTCCCCATACAATGTTCTCTGGAATTTGTAGTTTTAATTCACAACACCCACAGGTCAGTGACCACTCCCAAAACTTTAGTGGGGAGATCTTTATATCTATATTCAGGACGGGGATCATACTAATTCAAGTGGCAGAGCATCACCTTACCATCTTTGACCGACACTTTTTCTCTCGTCTTACCCTAGTGCCACAAGATAGTCCTGCTCCCCAACCACCCCTCCCTACTACTCCGGAACCTGATAGTGCTTGTACCAATCCAAGTTCATGCACTGTTGAACCACTCTTGAAAGACAACCCGGACCCGGACAACCCGGACTCCCAATGTAGAACCCACACAGCACAACTCTCCCTCTCTAGTTCAAACCTCAATGACACCGTCCTCCCCTCTGCTGGAGATCATTCGCCCTCTGTAGACACTGGAACCACCGCCTGTCCACCCTCCGACGAAATAGGAATCCTCCCAGGCATACTTACTCTGATTCTTAGTGAATAGAACAAAAACTTGATTTGCTAGCTAAAGACATTTCACACGAAAAAACTGACCTCGCGATCCAGGCCACGTTAACTCACAATCCCAATCCGAGATTAAACAAACTAACCACCTCCACAATAGATCTGCAGGACACAGCCAGCAAACCTGCTGGACCTCCATATTCATGAGCCGACAGTTCCACAGACCCTACTAAGCTCTCAATCCCCTTTCCTCAAATGAAGTTGAGCCACTCAGCGAATCATATATCACAAAAACTCTGCAAGTGGACTCCAAGCCTCCATCCACAATCCCAGTTATCATGGGCACAAACAGAATCCCTGAGCTACCATATCACTCAGATCACCTGCTTGATACACCACTAGCCAGACATTAGACTCTACAACAAATAGTCCTAGCTCCCTAACATGCATGCTCATCAACTGCAGATCAGCAGTTAAACATGCCACAGAAACCACACTAGCCGACGGAACCGACATTCGAATACCTCTGAGTCAAACTCACGACAAAAGGCACTACTTCCATCAAACTCCACACCATCCATCGCCCACACCCCTGGGGATTGTATACTCTTCACTGAAGAACTAACTGACCTAATAACAGTTCGCCCTGACTGACACTAATGACGTGTTCATAGGCAACTTCAACCTGCACTGGAATGACACAAAAGATGCCACAATACGTAACCTAATAAACCTTCTTGAAATCAATGACCTCAAGCTACTCTGCAACAAACAGACACACAAGAAAGGTTCTACTCTCAATAAAATAATCACCAAAAGTGAGCTTGTCTCCCTCCGATCTCTCATGCCTATCGACTGGTCTGATCACCATCGATTACTGTTCAATCTCAAGGCTCACCCCAGATCCTCCCGAGACCAATCCTGCATCCCATCACACACTGGACAAGGAACATCAAACAAATCCCACTAACAGAGCTGGAATACAGGATCAGCACCCAATTTATTTATGTGATTTATATTTATGTGATTTATAAAGTGCATAGCTGCCCAAGGGCTTCCAAGAGCTGCAGAGAGGGTAGCGGATCGATGTGGAGGGGAGATCAAGGAAAGAGCCAGGTTTTAAGTTTCTTCCAAAAGCTGCGTATGACCTTTAGAAGTCACAATTCATATGTCATTGAGTTCCAAAGGGAAAACAGCATTTAGAACGCTGTTTCCACAACGCGTTACTTCACAACGGGGTCATTACAATGACCACATTGTTACCACGTGCCACGTTGATACGACTTGCGATGTAATGGCACGCATGGTAACAATGTGGTCATTGTAACGACCGTGTTGTAAAGGCATGCATTGTGAACGCATGCGTTGTAACGTCATACATTTGTTAACTTTTTTTTGAGCCAAATGGCTAAAGGATCTTTCTCCACATCTGGCTCTTTTTATTCTTGTTGTACACATGAGATAGTCAGATGAGGACCTGAGGGACCTGCTAGGGACATATGAGGAAACCAGGGACTGTAGCAGGGCTGGACATCTGCCTTGCATAGCTTTGTGGGCTATGCATAGTGCCTTGAACGTGATTCTGGATTGGATAGGGAGCCAGTGAAGTTTGGACAATGAACCTTTCATGAACACCTGCTTGGGTAACTTCAGTAACATCCTGGCTGGTGCACTTTAACCACCTGAAGCCTGTTGACTACATATTTGGGGACCCCTAGGTACAGTGAATTACCATAGTCCAATCTTGAGCCCACAAGAGACTGAATCAACGTTCTCCGCGCCTGGTCTGGGAGAAGGTCTATGATCTTTCGGAGCAAGCGTAGAATGCCGAAGCAGGTAGCTAAGAGTTTTTTTGCTTGGGTATCCATAGTAAGGTTCCGGTCAAGCCACATCCCCAAGTTCTAGATGGGGGCTTACGGGTGGGGGGGGCAAGCCCCAGTTGTTCGGACAGCTGATCCTGTTCCAAGGATTTGGGCAGTTACCCAGGAACATAAGCTCGGTTTTCTCACCGTTTAGCCTTAGACAGCAATTGGACATCCATGTTGCTCTTTTTCCATGCATGGGACTAGCTTCAGATGATTGTAGTTAGTGGCATCAGACAGTGAGACTACCAATTGTGTATCGTCGGCATACGACACAATTGATAATCCAAACTCCTCTACAATTTGTGCCAGTGGACTCATGTAAACATTAAACAGGGTGGGACTAAGTGCAGATTCCTGAGGGACTCCATAACGGGCAACGAGCGTAACTGAGAAGAGATCCGTTTCCATGCATTGGAAGGATCTTTCACTTAGGAAGAACGACAGCCACAGCCTTACATTCTCAACCTCTCCTTCACACAGTACATGACCTCACTGCCCACTATAGCTCAGTGATGACAGACGCTCTAGACCAAGTGGCGCCACTCAAACTAAAGAGATCATAAAAAACCCAATCTAGATCCTGGTTCAACTCAGACCTTAACAAAGAGAGGAGACAACTAAGACTGACCGAAAGGATATGGAGATAGAACCCATCTCCGGCACATCTCTCACTCCTCAGATCAGAATGACTTTACTATAAGAAACACATCTTTAGGGAAAAAGCTTCTTTCTTTCGCAATCAACTTGACAGGGCAAAGAACAGACCGGGGGAACTATTCAACATAATAAAACAACAAACTACCCTTCCCTCCCAACATGAAACAATAGCCACCAATGAAGCTGTGAAGAAATAGCTAACTTCTTCACTGACAAAGATGCAAAAATTGAAGTTTCTCTTATCCATGACGCAAATCTGAAATCCCAGCCCTCTGCCCCAGTGACTCACAAGTCTCCACGGACCCCTTTCCATGATTAAACTTATAACCAGAGCACCATAGAAAAACTGAAGTCATTAGTGATCTCTCACAACTGAAAAAGAATGCCAAGTGAACAGACTTCATACCTATGATAGAAGGAGAAGTCTTCAAAATAATCGCAAACTTGAAGCCCACATCACACACACTAATGATATCCTACCCTCCTCCCTATTACAGAACCTCAATCACATCATCTGCCCATTTTGGACCAAACCATCAACGCATCTCTCTCCTCAGGCTGTGTACCTGACTCCCTCCAACTAGGCCAAACCACACCCATTCCCCAAAAAACACGTGCAGACCCCAATGACCTCAATAACCTCCGACCTATCACCAACCTTCCCTTCTTGGCAAAAACTATTGAGAAGTGTTTCCTTCTGCAACTCAACCATCACATTGATGAATTCAACCTCCACAACACATTCCAATCTGGATTCAGGAAAGGTTGTAGTACAGAAACTGCTATGCTCGATATAGTAGATGACATTCACAGATCCTTAGATGAAAGTGACTCCTGTCTCCTAATCCTACTTGACTTATCGGTGGCATATAATACAGTAAACCATCCGGCGTTACTTGAGACACTCAAGTACCATACTGGTAGCAACAGTACAGTACTCAGATGGCTCTTGTCCTATCTGCAACACCATTCTCAACAAATAAAAATCAACAGTTGTCTCTTTAAACCTGCACCAGTTCTGCAAGGTGTACCTCAAGGTTCAATCCTCTCTCAAGCCCTATTTAAGCTCTTTATGGAACCCCTCACAGTTATTCTGACCCATGCGGGAGTCAAATACCACCTATATGCAGACGACACACAACTCTACTACAAAGTAACATCACCCAGAGACATCTGGCATCTGAATGACACCCTACATGAATTCAAACCTGATTAAACCTCAGTCTCCTAAAACTGAACCCTACCAACACTAAGCTACTACTTTTTACCCCTAAAAATTAACCTTTATAAATCCAAGGATGGCTCAAGAGTTTGGCTACACTAAACCGTTCTCTCTCACTTTCTAACTCCGTAAAGTCCTTGGGCGTCACTTTGGACTAAAACATGTTAATGAAGGCGAACATCAACAACTCAGTCAAAGGAGCGCTCTACACACCAAAACATCTTTAAAAAATCAAAAACACTTATTCCCCCTGATGATCTCAAAACCGTAGTGCAATCACTATTCCTTTTGAAACTTGACTACGGCAACACTATCATCACTGGAACTCCAAAATGTCATCTTGCGCCCCTAAGAACAATTCTCAATGTGGCTGCCAGGCTCTTGACAGAATTTAAATGGTTTGATCACATCTCACCCACCCTCAAGAGTCTCAATTGGCTTCCCGTCTAAGGAAGATTTATCTTCAAAACAGCTTGTATCACTCACAAAACCTATAATACAAAGTACCCCAAATGCATAGAAACCAAACTATCTAGAGCAGGAAAATGCTGGTCACTAAGACCCTCCAACTCACTTATTCTCATACCTCCCAATCTGAAGAAGAAATACTCCTAGACGCACTCCTTCTCAGGTAATGCTCCTAGGATTTCGAACTCACTCCCGAAGGACCTCTGCTATAATCTCTCCTTTTCCTGCTTCAAACAGACCTCAAATTCTTGCTGCTCTTCAACTACTTCAACACACGCACAGGATTATTCACGTTTCCCAAAGTTCCAACCCAACCCCAGTGACACGATCCTCCAATGCTGTATTGTTATTTCTGTTTCTTGACTGGTTAACTACCTTAATTCTGTATTGTTTTACCCTCTTTGGTTGACTGTTACAACCCACAAGAATCCTCACATGTATGTCGAGTAAACTTCTTTGCATAATATGTAAAGCGCTCTGATACCTTCAGGTCTAGCGTCTTTAATATTACAGAAAACATGTCTATAATTATTTAAATTGTTGCTACAAGAGGTGGTAAAGAAGAAGCCTTTGACACAATACTCTCCATTCTCTAGATCCTCAATCTGAAATCAAACAGCATCTCTGATTAATATTTTTAATTCCCACAAAAGACGTTGTGAAAATACCACTTTTCAGTCGAATAACAAAAGCAGCACTGCATGTAAGATGATACGCTAGAGTATGAATTAGAACATGGGCGCTTGATTGCATTTCTTTATTTTTGCCACATGAAAAACATGATTTCACTTAGTGGCTGATTAAGATGTTGGTCGGAGTTGCCTCCGACCGACACCATCTCGGACTCTGGACCGACCGACCTCCGGTCGGTGGTTCTGACCGATTATGATGCGACTGAACACTGTTCGGTCACATACTCACTTTTCTCTATGGGAGCTTGTGTCAAATCCATAAACCGGCCCTAATACAGACTCCTATGGAGAAATGGGTGTGTGTGTAAAAACCCCGCACCCTGTGGCAGGCACCCGATGGTGCCTGCCAAACAGTGCAGAGTTTTGCAGGGGGTACCCTAGGTACCCCCTCGACCACTAACCGTAGACTGCAGAGGCAAGGGGGCCCTGCTAGAGGTCCCCAAATTCACTTTCCGACAGCCATTCCATGTCGGAAAGGCCGGCATGGAAATGCTGTGGGAAACCTACATTGTGATTCTGACGGCGGAAACGCAGTCCATAGGGGATTTGGTGGAGGTCCGACCAGCTGGAAGACTCCGAGAGCCCGTTGGAACCGAGTCAGAATGACCGGCCAGTTTACTTGCAACCACCAACATCGTAATAGAGTGGTCGGAACAAAAATCGACCGTGTCAGTCGGAAAGCTTCTGACTAGCGGTTAGAGGCTTTCCGACAAACATCGTAAATGGCCCCTTAGTGTGGGTTGGTATGGCACCAGAGTTTAACACACAGACAAAACTGAAGCTTATAAAACATTTTTTAAAACACGGCCATATGCAAGTGCTTCTGAAAACACTTTAAATATGTATAATGTAATTATTTACAGATATTTATACACCTTTGTAGCTTAATCTTTATTTGTCATTTTACAAAGAGCAGTCAAAATACCACATAACAGTGTCGTACTTGTTTATGTACACCTTGTTCCATCTGGAAGTTGGAAGGCATTATAAGTAGTTTTACAAAATTGTATGTTTCAGTGTTGTTTTAAGGCAAAAGTGTATTGGGCTTTTGAGGGCTTTGCACAATTCTGATATGAAGGCGTAATATAAAATTGGTCATCGGCGGTACCACGGGCAGAGTAAGCACAAGTTCCTGAACGTGAAGGAACCGAAATACAGTTCCTCTCGTACCTCTCGGTACCTCCGAGAGTGCAATTTTCGTGTTTACGAGGTACAGATACCTAGGATCTGACCACATGAATTTAGACTAGTGAAGAATTCTCACTAAACAAGGAGCCAAAACGCGCCCTCCTTTATTTCGGTCCTGATGAAAGCCTTTAGATGTTGACAGAAGGCTGAAACATGTTGACCCCCACTACTTGACAAAGTACGACGGACCAGTAACCCGGTCCTCCAACCGTACTTGAACCTTCCACTATTTTTCTCTTATCAACATTCTCAGAATAAAATCACAACAGAAAAACTGATTTAGAGATTTTAACTTCACTTAATTTCATCACCTTTCACCTCATTTTTATACCTGGACGCTACTGTACAACCAGTTGGTCTTCCTCCTGGCGGAGGACAGCATACATACAACAGGACACTATGATGATGCTGTACTACTACACATAAAGCGGTGACCCAGTATATACCGCGTTCGCACTTGTGTATAGTTATGAGGGTTCTTTTGTGACGGAACCAAGAGCAAAAAAGACCCTGGCTACACAGGACAAGTGGTCCATTCCCCCCCTGATTCTTTGTACTTATGAAAGGAAGCCGAATGGATCACAGCTTCTCCTTCCCTCCCCATTGATTATGGCGTAATATCTAAAACATAAATCTCCTTCTGTGCTGGAGCATTACCGGTCCCATCTGCCAATGATCTTGATGGTAGATAGACGCATAACCAAAATGGAGTCCAGACAAAGAAGCTAGCTTCAGGGACTCACTTCTGTATTATTGCACACTGAAAATCCTGGGCGACGCTTTGTGGCCTACTGTTAGTCCTGTGCAGCACAGTCACTTTGTGTGTGTGTGGAGTGGGTGGTGCAATGAGGTGACATGTATTGTCACTGATGATATCATGCATGATGTCAAGTGACATTATAAATGATGTCATTTGTAATGTAATCTGCGACGCCATAGGTGATGTCATGAGCAGCTTCTTAGGGAGCGATTCTGGTGGTTTTTCGGATGTGGTTCTTCACCATTACTTCACTGTTTTCAGGTAAAATAGTAAAAAAAAACACATGCAGACATTATGATCTAAAATCAAGTCCTAAACAGGTAGAAAGTCATCCACTAGGTCGAAACAATAAATTAAGACCGTCCTTTAAATATATTTATTACAGAAACACTGCTATACAATTTCTTGCTGCTATGTTCTCTCAGTACAATTTCTGTTTTTTATTTAGTGAATGTTGTTTCCCTAGTACAGCGGGGAAAAAATAGATGTATTGATTTGTAAAAGAGCAGAAAAGATGTTTTAGAGGTTTTCTAGTGCCACCGAGCCTCCTAATAATAAATAATTCTGCTAGCAGAACAAAAGCTATAAACATTGTAAAGCATACAGCGCAAACAATATTCTTTCATCGTTTTTTCTAAATGATAATGAGCAAATATCTAGAAACAAAAAGAATAGAACCCTACTCAGTGGAGTAGATGGTGCTATATAGTACATGGTGAGCACATTAATCACTATAGGGCATTGTTCTAATACCATACTGATCCCTATTAAACAATAAACAGTTGCTGTGTATAAACTACAAACAAGGGAGTAGCCAGAAAAATAAAATACACCCACATAAACCATACCCCTAATCACACCGAGCACATGAAGCAAGCAAACCCAACCCTCCATAGAAAACGTCCTTTCATCCTTCGCTTCAAGCATTATTTAGCCTTACTGTCTTTCACTACTTCTGTCTATTCTGTCCCATTTCCTTTTACCGTTCCTTCCTTCTCCTGTTATTTCTTTCCTCTGTCTACCCATCTTTTTACTCTCATCTTTACTTTTTCTTTCTTACCTTTCACTTTCACTGTCAATTTTTCTCTGTGCCCCTGTCTCTGTGTGTCCACTAGTTTCATGTTCTCTTTCTTTATTTCTTTCACTGTGCATGTCAGCTCACGGGCCACACCCCTCTGACAGTGTTATTTGTGAAAATTCTCTCTGCTGGCCTGCAGACAGAACAGCCCACAAACAACTAATTAGACTTTTAGTGAGAACCAGTTCCACGGCCCCTCCGGCACAGTGGCAGCCCCTGCTTAAGCTGCTACAGTGGGGGGGGGACACTATGCCACTGTAAACAAAACAGTCCATGCAAAGACGTTTTAACAACAGCAGTTTGCAGTGGGTAAGCGGCAGGGGGGCATAGAACAATAGAAATCATCTACAAGACTGGTTTTGAGTAAACGAACTGAGCATTATGATAATCACTATTCAGCAAATATATTCAGTCTGTTATCTCTTCGTCAGCACCACAAAGCATCATTATCTGGGAGAAACAAAAATGTTCAAACTCAAATCAGTATTTTTTTGATGATTCGAGTTTTGACCAGGCCTGGATGAATTGTAAATGATGTTGGCATAATTCACCTAATTTCAGGAATTTACCGTTATGATCATGTGAAATTCATGAGATCACGCCATTACGCAATGTCCTGTATTTATGCCGCTGTTCACAGCAAAATTATAGGCGCGGGAATAATATGAACAACATTAACATGAGCAGCTGTTTATTGCAGTAATATATCTTTTTTGCTCTAATTCTTTAGTGTGAAATTAATTCTCACATTAAAAACTGTTGTGAGAACGCATTTCATGCTAAAATATAGTGCTAAATTCCGGATTTGCATTTCCCTTAATTATGCATAATTATGCATACTTTTTCCTAAATTTCACATAATTATGTGAAAAGAAAATTACACAAATTTCACACACCCCTAGTTTGGACACACTCTAAAACGTATTCAAGACTATAGATCTAAGATGCAGGGCTAAACATGTCATTAACATGTAGAGCTGTGCCTTTTTATTTCACTTAGAACTGTGGGTTCTGGGGCCTCCTAAATCACTCATGAAGGAGGTAAGAGGATGAAGTTTCCAGAGTTCAAACTCCCTTGGTTACTCCTGCATACTCAGGACAGGGTGCAATGATGTTGAAAATTTATAAATAATTATGGAGGTGGAGGTAGCAACTATATTTCAGCAAACTAGTGAGGGCTGTTTTTGTTGTGAGAGGTTTTGAGGTGTTGAGGCCTGGCTGAGGGCTGCTGAAAATTGTCTGAGTGGCTAGCAGGGATAAAACAGTGACCTTAACCAGGTAATATTTCACTCGGGCCAGTCCATGCTCTTTTTCTGGTCTGAGTTTTGACAGATCAGATGTCAAACAGGCCTAGTATTAAGACTATACATAGAGTGAGCTTTGGGTCCATACCTTTTAACCGCTGACTTAATTTAATTCGCTTTTTTCAGTAATTGCCTTGTGACTTTGTCATTAAAGTTTTGGCTCAGACCAGCGAAATAACCACCTCTTACCCAATTCAACTGATTGTTTGGCTGTATACTTTCACTTCCAGTTAAGTGCTTGCTTAGAACCGCATAAGTACTTCGGTGGGTACGTCCACAATACACCCAGACATGTTGGCCCTGCCAATGCTTATTTTCTTTGGTAAGGGTTAGCAGGGTAACCCAATTATCATTCACTGAAAATTAAAGTAGGATATATACTCCTTTTCGGAAAAATAAAAATAGAGATGAAGCTAGGTTCACAAGACAAAACACGCTTTTCTGATCATCTTCCAGTTCCCTGGTTTCCAATGCTGCTTTCGTTCAGTGCAGTGATTCCTTGCCCTTTGGATCAGAAGATTCTGTAGGTAATTAATAAAGACCCTAGATGTATTCAAATGAGCTAGGCACAAATAATGACATGGCTTGTTTTTGCTGTAGAAAAGGTGGAGATCATGTGTGGTCTGTGGGTAGAAAGGCCAGAAATCGACAGTGTGTTCCTGATTGTTCTCATCTTTTCTAAAATTAAGGTATATTTGAAACCAACTCACACCTCTGAATAATAAGGACTTTTGAGAGAGTCAATCTTCCTAACCACTAACCATTGCAGCAACCCTACCTTGTGTTAGGTAACCCTAATCACTCTACTAAATCAATTATCCATTACTGGCAAACTAGTAACTTTGGTCTCCACATTCAACACCATTACAAAATCATTCCATGAACACTCATAGAAAAAAGAAATTCCAGATCTGTATTCAGCAGCTTGGCTTTAAGCACTTTATTGCCCTCCTTAGGCCCTATCCACCACTCTCATCAAGACATGCATTCGGGCAGCATGCATACGTTAAATGGGACAGAGTGACAACAAAGTCTTTCCCACTTACATACCAACAAGCATTGAAACACAAACAGTGATTACGTGCTATTGGAAAGCTCAAATTAAAGTAAAGTCACTGCTCCATTCAACACATGCCAATTAGTAAGAGATCATAACATATTCCAATCAAGGAAACATAAAGCAGGCACGCACAAATTCATGGTATAAATCCAGGGCATTAAGGGGCATATTATCAAGACAGGCGATAAAGTTATCGCGGCTTTAGCGGCAGAAAACTGCCGCTAAAACGGCGATAATGGGCTTGATAATATGCTCTATGGAATTCCAATTGAAGCTCAGGTTAGATGTCATTCACATCTATCCTGAGCTTCAATTGGAATTCCATAGAGCATATTATCAAGCCCATTATCGCCGTTTTAGCGGCAGTTTTCTGCCGCTAAAGCGGCGACAATTTTCTCACCTGTCTTGATAATATGCCCCTAAGTGGGTTGTAAAAAGTGGGAGGGGTCTAAAAGGGGTGTGGCCTATGTAATTGAGGGCCTGGCTTAAGCATGTAAATGAAGTTTATGTGATTCCCATATTGTGCCACCCAATCAGTATTTTGCATCCTCTCTGAGCTTTCTGTTATGACGATGAGATATATATAACAAGTGACCTGCACCTAAAAACAGCCAGGCATATTGGCTTTGAAATGGCTGTTAGCTGTTTATGATAAATGGGTGAAAACAATGATTTTGTGGTAAATAATATTGAAAATGTTTAAATTCTGAAATTATGAGACTGTGACTCAAGCATTAACGAGGTCTGTGAAAGGAGTAGTGGTCTTCAGAGTGTCTCATTCACTCCTCTTTTGTTAACTCTTTTAGACATGTATACCCTTTTTCTCTCCACTTCATCTGCATATCTTACTCTTCATCTCTGCCCCTTCAGCAGCCTCATTTTCTCTCACTTGAATACACTTCCTCGCATCTCCTTTACTTCACCATCCTCACCCCTACAATGCTCCCGCTCCCACTCACTCGTAAGAACTGTATTTCCTTTACCTTTTGCCTTGTGAATATTTTGACAGCTATGTACCTCCTTCCCACACATTTTCAGAGAATCACAATTGCAACTACAATATGTGACCATTGCTCCGACTGCTCTGCAGGGAGGCTAAGGACTGGATGACCATTTATTCTGACCACCTTTGTGACTCACCTACATTCACTGTGAAAACTCACATTGCCTTCATCCTCAACTCCAGAACTCTCATCTGTGGCCCTACAAACACCCGGGGGTGACTGAGTTCAAAGTATGCACTACACAAGAGTAATGTAAATGTAAATGTACAGATATTTATATAGCGCAAATCACCAACCGGTCTCTAAGCGCTTGCTTAGGGAACCCGTCCTGGTATTCCCCTGTGAGATAACCCAGCAGGGCATCCACAAGGTGAAAGCCAGGCATCCCGCCGCGAGGGGCCATTGTGGAGATTAAGCAAGCTATTGCCCAGAGTCGCAGAGTGTGAACCCATGAATCGAGTATGCACTGGAGCGAGAATGATCAAGTCCATGGACAATTTATGGACTTAAGACCCAGCTGAGCCGGGAATTGTACCCTGGTCCCGGGCTGACCTCTGCTTCCAGGTCTGCCTACTCTAACCAGTGAGCCACACTTCTCCACTATGCTACATGAAACAAATACAGAAACACAATATCCTGGAAATAACTTACACCCCCAGGGAATGGAAGATCAAGTAAAACTTGAAAAATATAAACAAGAACTAAATTGCAGACATGGATTACCTTAACATTTTTTTTAATTAATTATTCAGAATTTAATCAGTGGTATTTGCCAGTTAAGGACATTAATGTAAGGTCTGAAACTGATCTGTTTCAATATTTGTTTTTAATTACTTACGGGTTTGAGCACTTATGGGACCCGACCCACTTAAAGCCCTATTACCACTGTGCTCTTACTCACTGATATGTTTGAGCCTAAGTGTTCAGGGGCTTTTTCATGATACTGATGATGCGCTGTGCCGGCTCAGATCAGGTCTATGCCTCAGAAACTGCGCTGTCTAGAACACATATATTACCTCCGAAAATCTATGTGTTAATGTATGAACTGCAGACAGCACAGCTGGTAAACACAGGCAAACAATTACTGCCCTCTGTTTCTCAGCATTGATGTTTGCAATGCAGGCACTAACTCAGAGATGTCCTGCAGGAGCTCTAAGCAGAGCAATTTCAAGCACAGTATGGAGTACCAATTTTGTAGTCAATAGAAAGTAGTATCCTGGAGAAATTGTTTGGAGAAATTATGTATATGCGAGACATGGATTACATGGGAAATAACATTAAATGAAGTCTGGTTCCCATGTAATTGCCAAAAAAAACAGGGTTGTTCAGCATTAAGCTATCAGCAGTGGTGGTGTAGTACCTGATGTACAAAGTCACTCCGGTTAACGTGATCAGTTCTGACTCTTGATAATGTTCCAAATCTACCTCCACATCGTACACCCTTTCCTTGCTTCGCAACCTTTTCTGTGCCCTAAGAGGATAAGATGGAAGGAATCAAGACATTGATCCCATTGACGTTAGTGAAGATTAAATATTTTCTGGAGAGTGAAGAAGGCTTTTAGGGCGGGTGAACAACCTGAAGTCTATGGAAGACTTTCCCTTATGTGGAGAGTGAAGATGAGTCCTAGGAGGATGAGGAAGAATTAAGAGGTATGACTTTAGAGATATTAAAAGCATGGCCAGATCTATCTCAAACAAAAATACTCCTCCCTTATGATCCAAAACTTATTTTAGATGCAAACATATATCCTTGTATGAGGGAGTGGCTCACCCAATGGCAAACATGCTTCCCTGACAGCAAGTGGACTCAGTACATGAAATATCATCCTAGATAACTGAAGTGAACTGAAGGTCAGAGGTCAAAAAGAAAAGCAAACTCAACCTTCAATACTTCCAAGGTCAGTAAAGTGAGCACTAGTACATTTGGTAATTCTATTATCTCTTATTTGCAGTACTTAAATAAGGGCAGGAGCTCAGTATGAAGTGCTACACAAAACACAAATTTCCTGCAGGGATCTCTTTTTTTTACCATTGAGGGAGGCAGACTTTCCCATGGCCATTGGCATTTGGGATGAATCGTCAGAACCTGAAATATCCTTGTTGATTTGTTTTGCCTCACATACCATCGCCTTGAGACTTTAAGAAAAATGCCATGCCAGTTTACATAAGCATCACAAGTTACATTATGACGTAATTTAGTATATCTTCTTTTTCCCATATTAGTTTTTACATGTCTTAGCCTCCCTGTTTATTTGATTACATTTGCTGTCAGCTCCATGGTTCCCAAGCCCAGGCATGTGTGCTCCAGTGTTGTTTAAATAAATAATTACAAACCCAGTGCTATTATCAGATCTATTATTGCACTCTGCCCTTCCCATCGCCCCAAAAAGGCTGAGGTAAACAGAGTGCAAAACAAAACATATGCTGCTTCTTATTTAAGCTAGGACATCTGCAGATTTTTCAGCTATCCTTACCCGTGGGAGAATTCAAGATGTAATTGCTTAGGGCACCAGAGTCAGACCGAGAGAATCTCATCAATTTTACATTTTTCCTGATGCCTTACTGCACCAAACCTATTTCAAAGATCACACAGGAAAAAAATTAAGGGTGAGGTTTATTTTATTTTGTGAAATGACATTGAATGTGTGAAGGAATATGCAAGTGATTATTTCAGGGAATCGCCGAGGCAGTCAATGTCACCTTTTCCAGTCACAACCGTCTGAATAATTGGAATTGTTATGACTAATAAGAGTGATTTATCTGAAATTTCTGTGAGCAAGGAAGTCACTAGCATCGGTGCCCTGATATTTTTTAAAAGACATCAAGGCATTTGATGACAGGAAAGAGGGAGAAGGTAATGGCACTTACAAGTGTGGGTGAACTGTGGAGAAAGGATGTAATCCAGCATTGGCAAAACCAGTAGGTCTCCTGCAATGTGATAACATGTAAACACTATAATGTTTGTGAAAACATTAGTACTTTTAAGGACTCACCATTCTGCGATGCATGATATCTGCAGATTGTCCTAAAGCTTGCGAACATCTATCCGGAAAAATGTTTTTGGTCATGGGTGGGAGATCAGAGAGGGTACTTCATACCCACTGAGCTATCTGTAAAATTTCCAGAGAAGAACATGCATTTGTCATCCAGGAAAAGGCCAGGAGTTAGCCAAAGACAGGAGATTCCAAAGAGAATATACATGTTTTTCTTTCAAAGAAAATTTAAGATCTGAGTTCAATAATGTATTTATACGATATAACCCTAAGGCAAACTGTGAACTGGTACCACTAGGTACTGCACGTATGGTCTTGCAATGTGCACTGTACAAGTTGGTACAGCAACATACTGGTGCAGCCTGAAAGTCAGAAAAACATCCTTTAATCATATAACTTTTGTGGTGTAGTGTTCAGAATGTTGCCAGGGACCATGCTCTGATAGCAGTGCCAGAAGTTTTTTTTTTCTACTTAACTTCCAAAGAGACCATTCAAGTTGAGAACAAAGTTTACCGTTAGCAGGTTTTTCGTCTTCAGGCTTACTGTTACATAGTCTTGAAGAAAGGATGGCCTAAGTTTTCTGTCACAGGTGAATGTCCTGTTGTTCCTGATGACAGCATCAAAGGTTTGAAAAGTGTACTAGAAATTCGGTCTTCAACAGGGACTTGGTTGATTGAGGTTGAGGTTCCTGGCTTCGTACTAAGCAGAGACATTCTCTCTCTTGATCAATGAGAATTGCAAGTCATTAAATAGTCGAGTGCTGTGACTACTGTTATTTCAAAATTGTGGGCTAGAAGCCTCCCATCTACCAAAACAGACTGTTCCACCTCCACCTTTCCATTACTCTAACCATCATCTTTTACCAATCCTTTTAAATAATATAATTTCAAGTGGCCACACAAAGACACAAATGGAAAATAATACTGTTAAATATATCCCAGCACTTACTGCCACACCAGGTCCTCCCTCAACCAGAATACAAGGAACCTAGGACCGGTTTCGCCCATATTATGGGGCTTCAGCCAGGTATAGCTTGATTTGAGTGGCACAATGAGTACGGGACCCACATCTGGGCACGTAGGGAATCAACTGCAAAATTTTAGTAAGTTGCCATTTTCCTGCCTTATCCATTTAATGCCTGCAGCCAATCTCTGGGTCACATGACTTGGAATCGTTAGCAGTTGGGCCTTATGCATTCTTCCTAGACAGACACACACAAGAAAGAGCTTAGGTGTGCCACCTCCACCCTCTCACTGATAAGATGAGAGGGTGGAGGGGAGCTTAGCATTACTTACACATGAATTGGCTGTGTCCTGACTTCACACAAAGGGCTGCATACCTTCTGTAGTTAGTCTGAACTCAGGACAGGAAAGGCAGGATGCCTGGGGACTTCAAAGCAAAAATATCTAGAAGTTTCTCCCCACTTCAAAAGCACAGCTGGGTATAAATATTGGACCTCTGACACAAACTCTTCAGTACACTTCTGGACCTGTGGATACTCTGCCAGTAGGAAGGACTGCTGTACTGCTGAAAGGACTACCATTCTGCTGGACTGCTGATCTGAAGTACTGCTGCTCTGCTGTGGTGACCTGCTGCTTGCAGCCCTCTTGCCGGGGTGGGAAGGACTGGGCCTGCCCAATTCTTGGACTTAGGGCCCCAGAGTGAATCCAAGGGTAGTTGGCTGCCTTCCTGACTTGAGCCTCTGGGACAGAAGCCTCCAACAATGTCCACATTAGCACCAGAACTCTGCCATCAGTCAGTCTACCCTGTCAAGTGGAGCCACCCCAGTCTTGGACACTTGAAAGTGGGCTCAAGGTGATCTGCCAGCCTCTGTGGATCCAGCAGATCCAACTCATCTTTTCTGCTGCACCGTGCAAACCCAAGCAGAACTTGTGCATCGCCGCTGCTACATAGATCACCATGTCACAAAGACACGCATTGCATCACAGCCTCATCAGAACCGCTGCTGCGTGATACATCCTTGGCACTGACCCTTGCATCCCTCACGATGACACCGAACTCCACATAGCAGCTTCACAGCTCTTTGAAACTGGCACAACACTCCTAGTGCCCAACAAATTCTCGACGCCGGACTTTACATCTCATGCATCTGTCAAAGGGATCCTTCATGAAGATGCAGGCCCTCGCATTGCAGCCTTGTCACATCTTGAACCAATGCATTGCTTCGGCTGTGCAACGCATCTTCAATGCGAACCCTCACAATGTTCCACAAACCAGATTTAAGGTACTTTGTTCAAAGGGCCTAATTTGGTCCCTGTAGTTGGCCCTTCCTTCAACGCGATCAGCCTGAAGTTGTGACTTTGTCCCAGTCCAGCGCGACCACACATCCACAGTTTGCACTATGTGATTATTGGCGCTATTTTCATAGAAACCTTTAAAATTGCATATCTCTACTGATTGGATTTTGTTTTGTTTTGGTCTTGTTTTATTTATTAAAAATAACTATTTTTCTAACTTGGTGTGAGATCATTTTTTTGTGGTGTATTTCACCTTAATACTGTTTGAAGTGTTGCAATAATTTGCACATTGTTTCCAAGTTAATCCTTACTGCTCTGTGCCAAGCTACCAGAGGCTTGAGCACAGGTTCATTTATGGTTGGCTTCTGTCTCCTTCTGACAAGGATTGTTGTTGCTACTTGGCCAGGGCTCGCACCTCAGTCAATGAACAACCCAATTTCTCACAAACTCCAACTCCTGCCATGCAGGGGATATTTTACAGAATGCCCACAATGGGCATTTGCATCCAATTATTGCTCTTTCCGTGCACACTAGTATTTTAGAAGGGGCCACAAATGCTTTTGCAACTCCTCTTATAAAATAGATCTCACTGACAGGTATTTGCACTGCCATTATCAGAATCAGTAATTTCTTAATTTACACATGGGGACCTTGCTCCATGCAAATGAGGAAGCAATTTGTCTTTGAGCTCACTCTCCATACAGATGCAGGTGTAGAGGCAAAGAAGCTATCAGGAGGCACACACACTGTATTCCACATAGTGGTAAAGCAATTTCAGTGTGCCCACAAGCATGCCTCTGGGTAGGGGCCATGGCACCAATACGCAATGCAGGCACATCCCTATATGTGAGAGAACTTAACACACTGCAAATACCTGCAGTGTCTTTCCCCATCTTCATACAGAGGCCTATCCAGCTCCGTTAACAGATGGAACCATGGTTTCAGATGGCAGGTCTGTCTTTCAGTAATATGCTCTTCTCAGCACAGGTATGCACTGTTAGAGTTTTGCAGCTGAGCAGAGAATAAAGCATTTTTGTGCATAATCCACACAGGGCACACCTAGCTAAGGGTGTGCCAATATATTATTTGGGCCTTGGTGCAGCTTTTTTCTTCTGAAGGATTCTCCCACACTCCTTGTCATGGTACAACTTGGATGGGTGAAGACATCCTGCATGTCAAAATCATTGTTGTGTTTCTCCACCT
Source organism: Triturus cristatus (assembly GCF_964204655.1). Classification (NCBI taxonomy): domain Eukaryota; kingdom Metazoa; phylum Chordata; class Amphibia; order Caudata; family Salamandridae; genus Triturus; species Triturus cristatus. The sequence goes on from NC_140591.1 coordinate 725,220,323, forward strand.
CCTCACTTTTCTCAAGGCCTAAAATGATTTCGAACTCTGGTGCAGTAAAGTTGTCCTACACATTTCATCTTCAGATGTCCCCACTATAATAGATTCCCATATTTAGCTGTGAATTGCAATTGCACAAGTTCAGGTTTCTTATTCTTTACAAAATGGTGAATGAGACACATACCTGATTTAGAGACTGTGGATCTTAAGCAAACCACAAAAAAGTCGATTTCATTATAAACAACCGCCTTAAAACTGTTTTCGATGCAAGGGCACACCTATAAGATCACTTGTGTCTGGTCTAAGTTGTTATTTATTTTTTATGGTTCCCAAATGCCTTGGTAGTCTGAGAACTATTTGTTTTGGACTGTAAGCCAGACACACCTAAAATGCACTAAAGGTATATGGTCACAATACAGGGACTGCAGACCCTGACAAGTCCAGAACCCTTAAGTACATCGTCTGTAGTCTGCAGTCCAGGTCCTGAGAGTGCAATCTCTCAGAGTTTCATAGTCTTCATTCTCGTGATCTGGACTGAGATCCTGGAAGAAGGACCCAACAGGAATCCATGAGATCTATGGTCTATGGGCTTTGTGCTGGGAGTGCGGGCCTGTTGGCGTCTTTTGTGGATCCCCAAGACATGAACATATTAAAAAAAAAAACATGAGGGTACCTCTGAGAGTCCTGCCACCAAGACCTGTGTGTGTCAATCTGCCATATTACTTGGCCTTTCACATTTCTTTTCGGCACAAGGGGATCATTCCCTGTGTACCGAAATGCAAGTGTTGGAAATTACCATCTTTTGTGTGGTATCATCCCACATTTTTGCCTTACCTGTTTTGCTTGCTGTTCACTTTACCCTTGCTATCCAGTAGTAGAGTCCCTGTGCTCCCTCTCCAACATGATGAAATTGGCATATACTTTTCTGGCAAATGTAAGTTACTTTTATGCCCTAGTGCAGGCTAGAAAGTATACCCAAGGCCTGTAATTTGAATGTCACAAATAGACTGCAACAAACATAGTGCCATCTACAACAATGACAATGTAAACATGACAGCAGTACTGCCACCTGTTGCCTGGCTTGTGCAGGTTTGAACTGCAAATTCGGCTTGTCAAAATAACCTATTTCGACAGACCTTCCTTCCTTTTACATGTTTCTAAGACACACCGAAGTTGGCCTTACTGCCCATGAAACTGGGCGAATGCTATTTAAAAGGAGGACATGTAAACGTTCATAGTTAAACATCTGCTTACAGTGAAAAGGCCCTAAAAGCTTTTTTCACTGTAGCAAGGTTGGCTATTATGTAATAAAGCATTGGGCTAAAGTATTAAATTCACTATTGTTATCCCGGGCTTGGAAACACATACAGCGTTAATTTTGTGACTTTTTTTTAAATATTAATTAAAAGTCCAATTCATTGGTGAAGTTGGATTAGTAATAAATATTTTGGGGGGAAAAGTACTTTGAGAAATTAGTCTGTTGCCTGCCTAAAACCTCTGGAGGCCCATTTGCAAGAGCAACTACTGCAACCCAGGAACGTAATAGCCTCTTTGATAAAGTGTCAACTTGCTCTCAGTTCTGAGACAAGGCTTTGGGTGGGAGAGGTGTTCTGTTTCTCTAATGCGGCTTACCATCTGGGCTGGAACTTAAATAGCTTCAAATAGGCCTACTATGTCACAGGCAGATGTAGTTAGCACCTCTTTTGTCCTTCTAGTCAGCCAGGACACAATTCTATTGGGAGTAGAGCTGGCACAGAACCAAGTTTGAGAGACCACTGGGGATTTTCCTGGCCACACCTCACACCTCTAGGCACATGTAAACATGTTTTTTTCTTCTCGCCTGGTTGGAGCATTTTAAATCTCCCACCAAACCTACAAGTCTGTTCCCAGCCCCCTGGAGCTTTAAACATGCTCCCACAGTACCCGCAGTCCTATGGAACACATTGCTCCCGTCCGGATAGAGCATGCAAAAGACATCTGCTCCCTCCAGGCGGGAGTAATGCCGGCACCCACACCATGCGGGGAGATGGCTGGGACCACAGGGGCCCTGGGGCTCCCCTCGTGGCCCTCAACATGGTGGTTGGTGGGTGTCCAGGATGGAACCCCTTCCCTTTTTATTAGAATTTGGCTGATCAGGGATGGGGTCCCCAAGGCACTTAAGGCTTAAGGAGGGAGGCTGTATGTCCCCCTCTCCTTAATATGTATGTTTTGCCTCTGGAGGATGGGACCCCTGGGGCCCTAAGGCCAACTCAATGCTATGCATATCAATGGCTGCGCGTGGCGTGGGGTTGGCAACCTGTAGAGCTTTGGGCACATGGCCCTATGGACAACCGCCGCTTGCACATGGTCTAAGGGCATGCAAAGCACGGGCTTGGCTTCCTGTGACCAACTCCATGTGGTGCACAAAGGCCATTTGCCACACACGACCAAAGGCCATGTACGGCGTAGGGTTGGCTGTCTGCAGGGAGATAGGCGCAGTGCCTGGCTGCAAGTCAGGCCTTACGGCCAACCCCATGCTGCACACAATGAAAGACTGTGCGCAGCGTGGGGTCAGCTGCCTGCAGGGAGTTGAGTCCAGGGCCAGTGATGATATCAATGATATCATCTGCCAGGGCCAGTGATATCATCAATGATATCATCTGAGATGTCATCAGTGATGTCATATATGATACCATGGAAGATGTCATGAGTGATGTAATATGTCAGGTCATAAGCAGTGCATGGCTGGGACACAAGTCATAGTTAGCTCTACTAACTATAACTGGTGAATGTTTGTGCTTTTTTAGGTCAAAAAGTTAATAATGTCACTCACATATTTACCTAGCTTTCATGTTATTTTAAACTTGTTTTTTTTCAGTGCAATAAGCATCAGCCTCAGTCATCTGATTGCTCTTGACCGGTACCTAGTTATAAAGGAATGCCAGTCGGTTAGGGTAAGCAGGTTTACCTTGAAACTTAGTCTCTGAAATGGAAGTCAAAAATCATCAGTGGGGCCAGGGTGTGGCCAGAGAGGTCTCCATGTTTGAGGATAGCCACTAAACGAGGTCTCAGTGAAACGGCTGACTTTGGAGGAAAAGGCTGGAGCAGGAGGAATTAGAATTTTGCGTTTAGAGAACATCCCTTGCTGGCTAGATACATATTGGGCCTTCACCTGGTGAACATGTCTATCTTCAGGCGTAGTCACTTCTAATGAGTTCTGAATATTCCAGTGAGGCAAGGTTGCAGACTGTAGCCAAAGAGGGCTCAGCGAGGCCGGTTACCTTCTCCATGAGGTGCAGCTAAATCAGGTTTGCTGCAGTGGAAAAGCTCAGAGTGGCCCAGCAGAAATGCTCCCTTGTCAGATCAGCTTGATAGGTTGGTCCCAGCCCTCTGAAATTCTTTTGTCAGCAGCGGGATCTAGAGCAAGTCCACTTCGCACTGGTCAGCTAGGCAGCTGCAGAAAGGCCTGTTGTGGCTTGTTGTGTCCCTGTAGCTTGAACAGGAGGTCAGCCTTATGAGATTTGAAGTCCACTTATTTGTTGTGGGTTCAAGAGTGAGAGCAGTTCCAGTCTTTTAGTGTCTTCTGAGGTCACAGACAGCAGGTACAGTCCTCCTCTATTCTTCCATAGGTCCAGAAATTGTTTTGAAAAGGGTAATGTATTTGTCATACGTATGCATGCCACCAGCCTGTGGTGGGAGTGACTTCTGGCCCTTCCCTTCCCAATAGGGTAAAACGTCTATCAGATAGATAGATAGATAGATAGATAGATAGATAGATAGATAGATAGATAGATAGATAGATAGATAGATAGATAGATAGATAGATAGATAGATAGATAGATCTACATTTGAACACGGACAGAGAAGATAGGAGCGGTGGAGTGGAGATCATGGCCGCTGTTGAGTTGTATAAAATACCCCCGTTCCCGAGACTGGATAAAAATCTCGTGACAATGGTAACATAACTTTAGATGAAATGCTATTTCTTGCGGCTGTGATTCAGTTTTCCCCATAAGATGTCTGGAGTAAGCATTCCCATGCAGCATTGAGTCACAATAACTAATGGGGCTGTTGGTTACCTCCTAACCTCCGTGGCAGAGTGACTGCATGGATTGATGGACTGCTGGCATTCCTACGCATGATGTACGGCCTCACACTGGATAGCAATTAGCACATACATTATTGTCAGCAGCATCCGTTTCCCTCCATTCCATCCATGCAAAAAGCGAGGAAAATAAATAAATAACTCCTCCGGGAGATTTATAGACTCTATTTGCGATCCTGTCATAGTGAGAGCGGGAATCAAGCGGGTCTCCAACAAGAGGAAAAAAATCAGTTTCAGGGCAATGTTTTGTGGTGAATTCTACTTCGGTAGACATAAGTTGATAAATGGCCAATGTTTTAAAGGGGACTAAATCTACATTGTGGGCCAAATACGCAATTAGCTATTTTTGTATTTTAGAATAATGACTGATAATTTGTTTCTAGTGTGTGTCAACATTCCGTTTAATGAACAACTTAAATGCCTTTTGTCAGTTTCCAGTCATCTCATAATCACCTCCCTCCCTCCATGCCTTCCTCCCTCCCTCTTCTCTCCCACCGCCCTACATCTTTGTACTGCCCAACATTTGACAGATACTTTGTCGCATAATTTCCTTTGAAATGACGAGCAGTGCATGGCGTACTTATTGCAATCGGCTCCATAGACGCTCTGCTACCCAACTGTCGCGAGATCAAAGCATGTGACTTGACTTCACAGGGCTCAAGTAAGCAGCTTTGCGTTCTGTCCTCCCCGCCTGACAGACTCCCTTCGCCCTCATGATGAAATAGCAGGATATACTCGCCCTCTTTGTTTCTTTATGCCCGGTGACATAATTGATCTTAATGTTCGACTTTTGAAACGTTTCAATTAAAAAAAGATCATACAACATAAATTGCTTATGCAAACAGATCGCCACGAGGATATAAAAATGTGAACGTTCATTGCATTTTGGATTAGCGCGGTAAATTTCAGTTCTTGCACACTGGAGCTCTTGGATCTTGCACCATAAATTGAAGGGGCTGGAACACTGGGATATTGGCAGCGCCACTGTAAAATATTGGTCTCAACAGGCAGCAGCCGCACATCAGAAAAAAAGCTCTAATTAATTTAAAGATTCGCTAGTAAACTAACAATGGTGGCCTGCATTGTGCAGTCACCTTGGCTGACCTTGAGCTCAGCAAACTGCCTGCAGCTGAGAATACTTGATGCTTCCGAACTTGCAAACTTTCCTGAAAGGAAACAATTCCTGCAAAATAAGAAGGACACCGAGTAAAAAATGCAATTTACGGATAGATTAATTAAATTCCCCACCGACCGTCCATGTCCGAACTTGTCTCCCCGGGAGAGCGATACGGAGATGAATTAGCTAATTAATGTTAATGCAATGAATTTGACAATTAGAGGAACAAACTCAGGCTGGGGCAAACACACAAATGCAATCTCTTTTTTTTTTTTTGCAGAGGAAGAGGTATAAGAGGTATAAGTCACTCGGTTTTGATTTAGTGGTGACAAATTTAGAATTCTTCGCATCCAGTTGACAATGAGATTCTAACAATGAACTAAGAAGAAAACATGGCCTCCATTTGTAGGGCCGCGGACACACCGATCCTGTGCCAATACTGCTAATGAGTAGGCTGCTAGGGCACTACCAGCAGAAGGCATTTATCAACGCCATTAAACTCTTGGGCCCAGATTGATCAATTTTCACACAAGGCAGCGCAGCAAGACACCTTGTGAAAGGGAGAGGGCAGGAGTGCGCCATATTTAACATCATACAGCACATTCCCATGATCTTCCTGCACCCAGGGCTTTAAGTTGGCCGGGTGAGCACCTCAGGTTTTTAAAGGAGGCCTCGACACGGGTCTCTATCGGGTTCTGTTTTGTGCCCTGGCCGAGGTCCGTTTTATTCTGGACTGCAGTGACAGCAGGCACATCTATGTGCGCTGCTCACTCTGCTTACTTCTCATTTGTGGAGAAGTTACAGCATGACGCCATGCCAGGTGAGCATTCTAGGGGAAGGGAAATCCTTTAAAGAGAGTCATTTTCTCTCTGGATTGCCCTTCTCGTTTTTGAAACTCAGGAGCAGCAACATTGTTGTGGTGTCTTTAAGTCGAAGCATTTTTCAATATTATATACTAGCCATAATTGCTGCTTATTTATCTTATGCAACTAACAACCATTGAGAAAACCAATAGTCCTGACTTGTTGTAGGTATGATGGTACTTGTTGTATCATATATCTGAATGCAATGACAGAAACAGCAAAATAAAAGTCGGGTGGCACACTATGCTAAGCACAGATTTTTTAGCTTAGGTGTTTTTAAGCCACGCCCTTGATTGCATTGGCCATGCCCTTTTTTTCATCCCACTTAAAGCCCTGCTCGCACCAACGCAGGTACCCTTGCGCCGTAGTACGAGGGTGCCTGCGTTGTAAGCAGGATTGCTTTTGTGCAGGAAGGGACACCTTACATTTTTCTGAGGTTGTTGTCTCTTTTGATGTGTACTGCAGAATGGAGGAGACGTAGAAAAGGAAAAAACAAAGAGAAATAAACATATTTCTCCTCGGTACGCCTCCCCTGGGAAGGCGCAGAATTTTGACACATTCTCAGGTCTACCACTCATGGTAAATCTGGGAATGTGCCAAAAGCCATGGGTGGGAGCATGGAACACCCATGCCCAGGCGCGCAACACCCATTGGACTCAAAGAGCTTCAGCCCCCCCCCCCCGTCGTGTGTGGCAGCCCGGGATCAGACAGCTTCACGGGCACACACACAGCCGCACCCAAGCACTTCACAGGTCTTTAAAAGACCATTTGCATGTTAATGAGGCCTTGATGTTGTTTCACCCCTTCTAAGAGCCCCTGCAGCTCCACTCTGCCTATTGCTTAAAGATTCAGCCCCCCCAAATTGTTTTCTTAGCCCCCCCGAAATTTGGCTCTAGTTGCGCCTCTGCCCATGCTCCACCCATGGAACGCCTCCCTCGCGCAGATTAAATAACTTGCGCTGTCTCACGTTACTGCAGATTTATTAAGCACTGCAGGGCCACAGAAGGTGATCTTGCGTTGCATGGTAAATCTGACTTCAGCATACACGACAACAGAACCGATACAGACAGGAGACTCCCAATTTGTGAAGAAAAAAATGCCTTTATTTTTAACTGTCTCCCACTTGAAATTGCCGCTTATTGAATAGAAAACTATGGGTTAAAAACATTTTCCCAGTTTTAGTCTCATATTCTCCCACTCTCCTGTTCTAAAACGTTGGCATGTATGCTTTAGTGTTGTGCTTGAGTTACCTTGCGTGACGGAAAGGCAACGCAACACTATAATAAATTTGCCCCTGGTTTGTAATGGGAAACTAAAAGTAAACTATATGGCCAAGGGGGAGATAAGAGTTTCTTGCTGGGAGCCAGGAAAGCCTGAAATGCACTTCCACTGCATATTAGGAATGCCTCAACTTACTGACCTTCACGGGAAACATCGGTCTCACAAGCCGATGGAGGTGAACGCGGCAGAGGTCGGGGTGCCCCTTAAGGACGTGAGCAGCCCGCACGGCTGATGGTAAAGGCAAGCAGGACGACTTTCCACATCAGCGACCTCAGTTTCAGAAAAAGAAGGTTGCTGCACTAACAGCGAGGTATGCCACAGATAATGAGAACACAGCTTCGGAACCTGACATGGGCACTAACGCTGCTAGACAGCGCAGCGGAGGTCACAATAGTGCGGCAAGCACTGCGTCCATATCTGAAGACGACAGCAACTGACACGTTTGTTACTGTAGAAACTGCTGACACTAGAGTGGCCCCCCCTGACAGGCTATATGATATAGTCAGGGCCGGACTGGGAACCAAAACCGGCCCTGGCAAAGTGCTCGGCCGCCCCCTCACCCCCCCCCCGCGGGGGGATGGGGGTGCCGCCGAGCTCTTTGCCAGGGCTGGTTTTCGGCCGATTTTGTTTCAGGGCCGATTTTGCACACATGCGGCGCACCGGGGGATTGCCCGGTGACCGCTACGTCCAGTCCGGCCCTGGATACCTTTTAATTGAAGGTGACATACAACGTACAATAAAAGGGATTTTGGGGGAAAATCTGACCCCCTACGTATGACATTTTGTTAGCAGAGGCGGACTGGCCCCCACCTTTTGTTCTGTCAGCTCCGAGAGGGGAGGAGGTGATCCTCCCCTCTTTCTCACACACTGTGCCTAAGGAGCAGGTGCAGAACTTTGCTGAAGAATGGTCTCAGGTGCTTGCACCGGCGTTGTACCGTACTCAGGTTGGTTGGGATAAACTATCGCCATGCCATGAGATTCCATTGCGGTCAATGCCTCAGCCACAACCCCAATATCCCATGCGCCGGGAAGCTAGATCTCACATTGCTGAAATCCTTAAACAATTGGAATATCAAGGTGTAATTGAAACATGTGTGTCACCCATGAATAATCCTCTTTTCACTGTTACCAAACCTGATGGGTCGTGCCGCCTAGTTTTGGATTATCGGCATTTGAACTCTCATTGTCGGACGTGCGCTGTACAGAATACCCATAGTTCTGCCCTCATTGATAGTCTTGTGAGAAAAAGGTTTAAGACCACACTTGACATTTCCAATGGCTTTTACAGTCATAACCTGTCCTCTATTAGTAGTCGATGGACAGCCTTTACTGGCGGCAAACAGAAACAGTTAAAAAAAATTGCCATGGGCTATAAAAACAGTCCAGGCGTCTTTGCCGCACGTGTTGTCTCTCTGTTAGAGAGCACTGACCCTGATGCGTACTCGTATAATGATGATATCTATCTCACAGACGACGAACTATGGCCGCATCTGTGTCGCGTTGACCGCATCATTGTTATGTTTGCGGACTTCGGTTACCAATTTAACTTTGCCAAATCGCACGTTCTCGGTGGCAGCAATAGCCATGTTACAGGGATTCTGCTCATGCACAGAACTATGCGCAGGAAACCAGGACCTCAGTGAATTGTGGTGTACCAAAAAACTCACCTCAGTACCCAGAACCCCTATCCGACTAGCATCAGTGTCTCATTCGTTCTCCGTACTACAGTGAAGCTTCCAATGATTAGACAACCCAGAGCAAGCGACTTAGGTTACTCTCAGGAGTGGTGGGAATCAAGAACACTCTTTCGTTTTTATTCACATATAAGTCCACAACGTGAATAATCAGAGACACGGAAAGGTTTAACATTTTTAACTACGTGCTCTAAGATGCAGTATTTTGGTTAACATAAGCAGACAAATGATTAGAAATAAAACCATCAGCATTGTTACAATTCCATAAAACACAAAGGGAGAGATCATATTATAATGATAGTGGAAACAGATCTTATAGCGCCTTGTGAACCACCCTCCCCTGGCTAGAAGCTAGTTTTATAATAATAGAAGGTCTCTAGGCTTGAATGGGGAACCCCATACCTCCAAGATCAGCTTAGGTGAATCACATCACAGGATCAGCAACGCTCTCTGTAGCTGGAAATGTTTTCTCCAAGTGTCAGGATCATGCAAAGTGCAGTTGACCAGTCACGTTATTTTTTTGACACTAACCCTACAACATGCCCCATTGAAAAGTTTTATTTTTGCTGTTTGGTTTAAAAGACATTTTTTAATTCCCCCTTGGACTTACATTTGGCTGGTGCTCATATCTATTTTTCTGTTCATGTCGATTGGATTTGTGGTTGTCTTTTTTCATCTAGTGAACGGTCATTATCTTACTGAAAGATCTGCAATTGGATTAATTGATGGAACTTTGGCACCCCACTCCTCATCACACATCATGAAGAGGGACAAGACATTTGTTAATATTACTGCCTGGCCTGTGTTAGATGGGATTGTGTGGGATGCTGTAAAATTTCAAATTCATGGCCCCACAGAGGTGATTAATGTCCCCAATGTACTTCGTGTTTCTATGGGGGATGTTGTGAAACAAAACATACGCTCTGATGATTGGGATGTCCAAGCCGTTGAGGCTCTTTTTTCTGATTTGAAACATTATGCTGCCTTTGATGCTGAAGATTTGTACTTGGACTCAGCGAATTATGCAGAGTTATTTTGCTACCAACACTATGGCAATCATTTCCTGCATAAAGCAAATACTTTTAGAACTGTTGTTAATTATACACAATGGGAACATTGCCCAGCTCCCATTGATGGTAGGTTGAAAACTCTATTGAAAAAATTTACATATTTTACAGATTTCAGTGAATCTAATCCTGAAGCCTTTTATTTTAAGATATCTGCTAAATCCACTTCCAAAGTGAGGCTTACACACACTAAATTGCTGTATTCAAAGTCCTTTATGGATGAATTAGCTATAGGGGGCTATGAGCTGTGGAAGGATACCATTGATCTTAAATCTGTTTGGGGTTCTAAAAGCTGGCAAGTGCAGGGCGCCGAAGCTTTGCATCATGCACGCCTTATCCCGAACCACATGTTGTTTTTGAATTCTACTATTTTTCAAACCACTTGCTTTGGATTGGCTACTTCTAAAAAAATGAATGCCCCTACCATTCCTGATCTGGGTCAATCACACAGATATGTCCCTTGATGAATTGCAGTCACTAATTACTAATACATCGTTCAATATTTCCAACTTAGGTCCCCAAAGATGATTATTATGGCAAAAAGCTTCAGATTTGTGCCAACATCGTTTTCTGGGTCTGAGATCAGACTATACACAAGTTAGGGAGGACCCCCGATTTGAAAACTCCCATTCTGTTACTACCTATTCGGTAGGCAAATTATGTCAAAACTGGCTTGAACATTCCACCTTAGCGTCAGTTAAACTTCATTTGTCCCAATTGACTGACGATGTTGATTTGAATTACTTTGTTAAAGGCCCTGTGGGTGGCAGGTCCCAAAGATGGGTATATGCTATTTACAACGAAGTTTGGAAAATATCTCAAATTGAAGCTGCTTCTAGATTGAGGGCTATTGAGAAAGCAAATTTGGAAAAAGTGCTTGCGGTTATTGATAATAGCATTAATACTCTTTCTACCAGAATTTACACATTAGATAATATAAGCTAACATAAGCAGACAAATGATTAGAAATAAAACCATCAGCATTGTTACAATTCCATAAAACACAAAGGGAGAGATCATATTATAATGATAGTGGAAACAGGTCTTATAGTGCCTTGTGAACCACCCTCCCCTGGCTCGAAGCTAGTTTTATAATAATAGAAGGTCTCTAGGCTTGAATGGGGAACCCCATACCTCCAAGATCAGCTTAGGTGAATCACATCACAGGATCAGCAACGTTCTCTGTAGCTGGAAAGGGTTTCTCCAAGTGTCAGTATCATGCATGCAATGCAATATTAAAGGCACCCGAGTTTCAGATATTTGCAGCTGTGTGTTTGTTGTGTCTAGAGCGTGGGCCGATCAACCTGAATTCAACAGCATACATTGTTATTTGACCTTGAAGGCTTCTGCACACAGTGTTCAGACCAAGGTTGTGGTGTAAGTCTAGGAATATGAAAAACAGACCGTTCTCATGTGAAGAAAAAGCAAGCAAGCAGTTTTACTTATAATAACAGTTGCGTGTAGTATCGTGTGCAAAAGCGGCAAAGTGGCAAGATGGCGTTTAACTTCTAAAACCCTTATGCTAACATAGCAATGTGTGCAGGCAAAACCCTGTCTTCACTACACCCTCCCTTGATCGGACCACGAACAAAATAGGTAAGCAATGTAGGAACGCAGAGTTCAAGTTCGAGTGAGACAGAACTAAGTTCATAGTTTGCCAAACCGGATAATTGGTAGTGAAAAGTTTGAAATTACGAGGTGAAAAACGTAAAAAAGCAAAAAAATATAAAAAGCAAGCAGGGGCGGTAACCTGCCCATTGGTGATCAAAAAATTTAAATTTCAAATTAGAGTCAGTACGTGTCGAATATGGACGATTTCCCATTCAGTCCATCAACCACAAAATATTCCCTGTAATTATGTGAAATTTTGGACAACCAAAAGCGTATTCAATATTTGCTATATGCTTTGAAGATTCGAACATTTGTTTTCACAGCTACAGTCTAAACTTGGATGCTGCCTGCATGTGTGTGGGATTATGTTTTCAAGGGACAACATTTCTTCAAAAACATTTGTTTCTTAAATTAGGAGTAATTTATTATTTTGGTTTCAAAAGTAATGCACTTATTCTGCTTAGAGTAATTTTTGAGAAGGAACCAGAGCATGGGGGTGTTTAGCTTTTCTCTTTCCGGTAGACCCCTTTAAATAGAAAAAATCAACCCACTTTGGATTTTTATGTCCCACCATGATCCCTTCATCATATTTGCTTCACATATTTGCCAGTTTCCTTTTCAGTATCATTAGTTTGGATATTTTCTTGGGTTTATTTCTTAACTGTAATGTTTTGCTGTTCCTTTTCATGTATCACCAGTCGTTTTTGTGAGAAAGATCTTGCTCCTTGTGTCAAGGGTAAAGTTAGGATTCCTCACAGAAGGTACTTTCATTTTTTAGACATTAAGTTGTTGTATCTGTTTCTCAACAAGACTGCATCCTCTTTTCCCCTACAGACTAACAGTCTCGTTTCCTACATCAGGGTGATCACAGAGTGGGGATTTTCCTGGGCAGACTCTGCCTTTGGAAGTTTTTCATGGAATTTTAACACTTCTTCAAATCAGAACCTGTATAGGTATAATTTTCAGTGTGTACTTTCATTTGTCCCTCTGTCTTGCAACAAAAATGCTGGGATGGGAAGTACCTTTACCAGCACAGATGCCACCTTCATTCACTCTCTGATGAAAGGTTAGGAGCCAAGCCTGACACGTTTCAGTGAATTTAAATTTTTCTGTGGAACAGTACAGCTAAATCTACTGTTACCGTGAGAGAAATCGCATACTTAATATTTCATTTTTTTTCTATTATAACAACATTTTTCAGTAAATTATAAACAAATAGGTCAGAGCACATTATAGGCCAGACTCATTGTTTAACATGTTTGTTATGAACTGTGCAACAATGTGGCCCCAACAGTGCGGCATGGATCACTATAAAACACGCATAAACACCAAGGGGAGTAATAGTGAATTAGTGTTATACAAAAATTGGAACTTTGGATCAACAGTCTTTTTTTTGTGAACATCAGTCCGGCATTCACAAAGAGCTCATGTGGGGATAGGTTCCCTGCACTTTGGCACCCCACTATGAATGTTGTATGATCAACTTATGAACCTATTGTGGTCTGGGGTGTCCTCTATTAAAAATTAAGGAACCCTCTGGAATCTTTTTAAAAGTCTCTTTTAGGGTGCCGTTCCCTTGATCATCTAGGTGATGGCGCGTTTTGACCTCATACCCCTTTGAGCTCTCCCCAGGACATGGGCTGGTGGTGGTTCTTTCCTGCTTCAGGGAAGTCTGCTCTGAAAACTTTCAGAATTGCGGGTTCAAAGCAGGGGTCTCTGTGTAATGCTTCTCAGCTTCTCCTGTGTCACAGAGAAGTCTTCCCAGAATTAAACAGATCGGACACCTATTAAACCCCTACAAAGCCTGGCAGGAAACAGTTATTTTGCCTAGACACTTCAACAATCATGCATTCTCAGAACCTTTTTTATTTAAAGAAGCTGATATCATTAGCGTAAAGGAGCACATGATTTAAATGATTTGGCCTCTGTTATTTTGGTAAATTGAGGTCTATGAAATAAAGATGAGCATGCAACTAGGGTGTGCCTTATTTTACCTCTCTGGAGGAGGGATAGATTTTTAGGAGTATACATTGTAACAGCGAATCCTCTAGGAAGACTGAAACCTTTTAGTATAACTGTTATATGTGTATGTTTAACACTTTTTTGTTTGCATGTCTATTGTTTGAATTTCTCCTCTGAGTATCTCTGATTATTTCAAAGGCCTCAACATACCAGGCACCCAAGTTATGCCCCTTTACTGGCTACCCCTCCTAAACGTGGGAGTATGGATCACTCCCCTACAACTGGAGTATATAAACAACTCTAGACGTGCCTAATTTCATAGAGGACTAAGAAACCATGTTGATTTCAGGGGACATGTGAGGAGGACAAGAACCTGTTGGGTAGCCTCCTTTCCTCCCCAGCAATGATAGCCACAACTGTTACTACATGAATAAACCATGCACAAGCTGAACATGTCCCCAGTTTATCTTAAGAAAAAATCCTTGATGGACGGGGCTACCTGCAGTACTTCCTACCTGGAATGTCACCTTGCATTTGATGGCTATACTTGACTTGAAATGAAGCTCTCTCATGCTTCATAATGTCACATTTTAGGATTAACTATACATGCCCCACATCATCCACCATGTCATATCTGTATGTTTTCTTTTAATGTTTACTGCTATGTTGCTGAAGAGTTGCCTAGCCGATCCTCCACATTCCTATGTGGAAACCCTTCCCATCTCAAATAAGTGTCTGACCAATAAGCAAACAATATTGAAAAAAACAAAGACCTTTACTGGATAAGAAAGACTTTGAAATGTCAATCTGGATGCCTCACCTTTTAGAGCCAAGGGCCAGATTCCAGAATAAATTAAAGAATCTTCAAACACAGGCCAATGACTGAGCATCGGTGCATTTTTATGACATTCAAGAATTCACAAAAGGTTTCAGAACTATACCTGTTGTCCTTAATCAGCATTATCAGCAGATTAACAGTGATTCTCCAGGACACCTTTTCTTAAAATCTTTTTGCAACAATGCAGAGATGTTTCTTTTGTGTAAATGTATGTCTATTACAATAGATATGATTAAATGCCAGTGTGCAATAGCACAAGTACGATTTGTGTCCCACAGGAGAATATTTTTCCTCTTTAAGGAACTACTTCAGTTGCATTAGAATGATTTTGGGAATGTCCCCTTTCCTTTGCAGCTAGGAAATGAATTTACTTCAGCACTTTATAGGTGTAAGTCTCTAAACATTTCCAAGGGGAGAATGTGGTGAGAGGAGTTAGAGAATACCCACAAACTGTCAAGCTGGTGAATTTTCCCTAGCGTTTCAAAGAAACTCTGCCTTTCTCCTCTCTTGAGTGGGATTTATTCAATGGCAATATTACTTCTTCATGGGGAAATATTTCTCATTGGCCTAAAGATTTACAAGAACAAAATCATCTTTTCTGAATACCCTTCACTCATAAATAAAAGTATTTAAATGTATAAGTCAGAGGTAAAAGTGCAAATAGTTAGGCAAGTTTTGCCCTATATTTTCTTAACTCCAAAATATTGTTAACCAACAATTTTACAATGAAGTATTAATTTTACTGATCCTGCAGCGAGGGTAGGGAGACAAAATGGTTTAAACTGCAAAAATTTAGTACTTGTGCTTGTTTACTGAATGGGTCCTAATAACATTTGTCTTTTCTGATATATCTGATTTGGCTAGACCCCTTGATAAGAGTTTGTTGTTTGGATGATGATAGGATTTAAAGATCAATTAACACTATTTATTTGGTAGGAAGGTTGATGTATTCTATCATTTTTATTATTATCTTTCATATTCTTTTGTTGAACGTGTCATGTAATATGTGAAAGGTGTCGTGCTGAGTACAGCATGAATGTTTTATATCAATTAAATTAAGTACAAATGTAATTATATTTTATAAACCGTTGCCCACCTCCATAATTCCTTCATGAGAAAAATGATTGCTTCGCTGATAAGATATCTACCAAAGATTTGGCAACATATTTTTTCATTAAAGAGTCGAGAGGCTATACCTTTGCTCAACCCAGTTTGTGTTATAGCAGTGGCGTCACTAGGGTTGGTGTCACCCGGTGCGCGTAACTCATGGTGTCACCCCCTCACGACTTACCGCATGGACCTCCTCCGCTCCGAGTCCGCCAGTGGACACAGTTGGCAAATAACGTGACCTTACAGAATCCTTAGTAACGTTTGTAAATGTAGGTCCTATATTTACAAAATGTGCCTGTTAACAACAGTGTGATAATGACTCATTAATCAGGTTGTACAGTGGGCTACCTGCTAGTCAACAGTTTATTGGAATTTATGATATCATAGGTATGGTACTTTTTACTGGTGTGGTGTTCCCACTATCCAGCAACACGATATATCAGTGGTCGAAGTGGGGGAAAAGAAGTAGAGGAACTGTGGGCGGAGAATCAGAGGGCGGGAATAACCCACGGATTGGATCAGTGGGCAGAGGCGTGGCCAGAATGCGCAAACATCCCAATTTCTTGTATTTGTTTGGTTTCACTGCCCAGTTTTATCAACCAATGGATACACATGATTATTTAAGGTTATAATGAGTTATTGACAGTAAAATGTATTCACAAAGTGGGATATGCTTCTAATCACAGAATGTCCCCAAATACGATAAAATGTGGAAGCACAAGCCATTTGTCTCCGAGCCATGGAGCTTCTGTCATCAGCACTTCTCCCTTTTCCAAAACAGCAGTTCAAACATGAATGGCTAAAAATCCTAGTTTGCAAATGTTTTCTAAATAATAATGGCTCTACCATATTTGACTCATAATGCAAGATCTGCAGCATGATCTGACCATTTAAACTAATAAATTGTTTGTAGCTCAAACGTATCAAAAGTTAATAAAAAATGTGACTTGTGTTGCTGCGGAGTAGATGACAGTTAATAGCTCACTGTTCTATGTTAGGATTTTAACTTAAAAACTGCAAGTAACAAAAATATCTCTCTGACAAAAGCAGTAGCCCACTGGCCTATTTACATTATGTGCACTTTGTGATCTGCATGGTACATGTTCTTTGCAGCAGGTACATTAACCCTCTGAGCTACCTTTCCATGAGTCAAATCTTCCATTAGACAAAATTCCGATCTCTCTCTAGGAAGAACATTAATCATCAGAGTCATTATGACATTTTTATTGTTACCAAAAATTACTGGCGGCCAGGAAGGAGGCAGCAAGTGCTTTTAAAACCATAATATACTTGCAAAAATGATGCCTCCACCTAAAGTCAGCACCTGGTGCGGTCACACCGGTTGCACCGCCCTAGAGCTGGCCCTTCTCAAGGGCCCTGTGATCTCAGTGACAGGGTCACTGTTGTTCTAAGGTGTACTGCTTCATAGGCCTGCCCGCAAGACTGGAGGTGAACTTCAGTATGAATAGTGGTGGACAAGCCTTGAAGGTTAACCTGCACTTGTCATGCTAGGGTCCGCCTGCTGGTGCTACGACACCGGGGCTTCTAATGTCTTGCGAAGCCTTCTAAGGTCTAGCATGAGATAGTGCTGTCTCAGGAGAGTGGTCTGGCGGACTGGTTATTAAGGCTGAACCTGGTTCCCCAGTTCCAAATTCAGCAGCTCTGGCCATAGTGCCACATCCTCTCCCCCACTGAACACCATACTGCCCCACTGAGAAAAACTCAGACTGCCTTCAACTACAACCCAATTGTTGCCGGCTATAAACAAATGGATGCGGCTCAATTTAAATTACACACTGGGCAAGAGCAATATGTGGCCTACAAAAAAAAGTGACAGCATCCTGGAAAAAGCAAACAATCATAGGGAATGCAAACTTTTGCAAACCATGTGAAATGTAAGCAGGAACAACATGGTTACCTTAACGCTTTTACACTCACTGTTCAGAAATCAGTGAGTGCTTTTTCCTGAAAAGTTAAGGAAATGACAACAGGGCCCTGAAAGGACCCATTTCAATGGCCATTGCTTATATCCTTACAAAACGTAAGCAGTATGGTAAAAAAAAAAGACAACATACCTAGATACAGAGCAGCAGTACAAATTTTGTTTTTCAATCCTCATATTGCAGTACCTCCAGTATTGGTGCACTAGTTCCAAGCCCAGGGAAAACAAAGCCAAGACAATAAAAATAGCGCTTCACTGGCAAACTCTGTAAAAGTGGCTCTAATGTGTTTGGGTGTGAATAAAATCAGTCTGGCCAGTTTGCTACCACTCTGTCTTACTTTATTTAGTTATTTATTTTTCATATCTTTAAACTTTTATTCCAGATGCTGCACTTTGGAATTAAATGTCAGAAAAATACGACATTGATTTCCGGCAAAAGTGATTTTCTTTTTTGGATCCATTTCACAGGGAAGCAAATAAAAGAAAGGAGAGGAGACAGTGCGCGCTGCGCACAGGCACCTCCTCCTCCTGAAAGGTTAGGTTGCTAGGCGCACACCGGCCCTGTTGGTGTCACCCCGTGTGAGGGTGTCACCCGGTGCGGTCCGCACCCCCGCATCCCCATAGTGACGCCGCTGTGTTATAGAAAGCTCTATAAGGCACAAATACCTGTGTTAGAAGTTGAACACATGGAAATGCTACAGAGGAAAGTTATGAGTAATGCACCCTGTGGAACACAACAACATATTTCAATGTTGCAAATATTTTAAAGTTTCTCACCATTACCCTACATCATACCGATATTTTATTTAGGAGTATCTAGTATTACATTTTCTCTAGCAAACTATATAAAATGCACTTCTGCCTGTGGGCTTTACTCAGTTTTGCAATATTGTAATAGGAATTATACATTCAGATGTTGCTAGGTTTGGCACAAGTTGTACAAGCCTAAAATCAATCAATATGCATGTGTCCTTCAGTTGTAAATATTGATTGCTCAAAAACATGTTGAGGTTGTGTGATGTAACTTCCTCTAACTATTAGAAATGAATGCTGTGGCTGGTGGTGATTCATTATGTTAACCTTGTCCATCCGATCTAGTAAGTGTTATTGTTGTAAACATTTAATATTAATTATTGATATTAGTTTATGTGTTTTGTATTGAAATCAACAAATTGTACAAAAAATATTTTAGAGCACCTTTGGGCTCTTGAATCCCATTGGCTGCCATTTTGTCATCGTGTAGTAGACCGTCTTATGTTTATCTTCAGGCCCCGGAAATTCCGGTTCGACGAGCAGTCGTGGACTGTCAGGATTATGCTGACCCGATGTATAGCTTGCAAGGCAATCTGGAAAAATGAGTCTGGTCTTTCTAAGGAGAAGAAGTAATTGGCTCCTCTGGTATGAGTTTGTGGTTGAAGCCTTTACCAAAAAGCTTAGGGCCAGATGTATCAACATTGTATTTTGTGGGTCCTTAATTGCGAATTTTACCGATTCGCTAATAAGGCCTCGCAAAATGCAATGTATGTAGGTTTCGCAATTAAAATTGCGATTCCTACGAATTCCATATTTGCGACTCACAAATTGTGAGTCGCAAATAATGAATGGGAATTGCATGCACAATTTGCGAGTACCCAATAGGTACTCGCAAATTGAGCATCTAATTTCAAAGTTGCAAGGTTGCCAAAAGGACACCCTGCTGCACCCCCCGAAATATGCATGTGTGCACATGTGGCACACATACATGCCCTAAGGACATGTATATGCGGCACATGGCACTTAGAAAAATGTAAAAAAGTGATTTTTTTAGGAATTGGCAAATTACCACCAACTTGAAGCTGGGAGTACCTATTTTGCGAATGCATTTAAGGAATCACAAATTGAGATTCCTTAAATGCAATTTTTGTAAGCATCCAAAATTTGCAATCTGGCCTTTAGGAATCACAATTTGTGATTCCTTAAATGCATTCGCAAAATAAGTACTCACAAAAATTGTGAGTCCCTATTTTGCGAATGCCTTTTGGGATGATACATCCCAAAAGGCTTTTACCGTTCGCAAACTGGCCAATTCTGTGAATTGGCCCGTTTGCGAACGGTAAAAGACTTGATACATCTGCCCCTTAGTTTGTATCTTAATCTTTCAATACTAGCTTTGCCACTGAATGATTGTGCTAGTTAATTCCGATGCTATGTCTTTAATTTTTACTCTCTGAGTATTCCTCTTTACCATTTTGCATAATGACTATTTGCTTTTCTCTTGTTTCTCTGGCTGTTGTTAGCATACTACCTGTTTTTTAATGGTACCTGGGACATTATCTACACAGCCATAAGCATTGTAAGCAGCAGTTCTGTTTCCACAAGTAGTTGATGCATAGCTTTCACGAAGGTCCAGTTTTTAGGAGCTAAAGTACATCTTGCTGGTTTTGTTCTGCATGTGTTTTGCAGTTTCATTAGATGTTTTATAGGAAGCCTTATTGTTGTATTGGGTTCTGCCCCCAGCAGTACACCCACATTTTTTGCTTTTCTAAACACCTGTTTTTTGGACTTTTTACTGTGTGTGAGCCTCACTACTGGTGTCTCACCCAAGGTAATCACATGGTAAACAGACTGCACGTATTTACCACCAGAGTCCGCCATTTAAGATAAGGCTGCTGCATGGGTAAGGGGCACTTGGTTGATTACACGTGTGCGCATACGTGCGCAGGCCGTGCGTGGGAGACTACTGTAGTGCGCAGCGCGGTAACAGCTCACAGGTAGCCTCGTCCAATGGGGACTTCACATGGTTAAGTATTCATCTGGGATAGGCCTCATGAGAGTAATGTACACTATTAGGGAAATTCAGTGTGCTTTACTGTTTTAACTATAGTGACACTGCATTACACACATAGGGAGGGAACTGCCTTAGAGTGTAGTGTTCCTTCCCCTTGGCCCACAGAGACCACTGACGTCTTGAAGTAGAGTGTAACCTGTGTGAAGAAATCAAATTTATAGCTTCCAAAATGATAAATGTATATTTTGGGGGTCATTCATAGTTTCGAGGTTTGCCTGGCTCACCTCAGTATCAGAGCCCAGGCCTTTTGTCACCCTCCTGTGCCCAGTAATTATTTTTTCTCCAGTGGCAGGAACAAAAGCTGCCCCACTCAGAAATGAGTATTTAGCAGTACTTCTCCCAACTCCTGAGGCAGAAAGGGGTGAGGCGGAATGATCTCCATCAATCACCCAACTGTCACACTGCACCTGGGATGGGCCTAACCAAGCAAAAGGAACAAAGAAGAGTACCCAGACAACTGGAGCCAACCCACAAGGGGACTTCCTTTGAAATTCTAGTGTGCAAGTCTCTGGCAATGATGTCAGCGAGGGGTGGAGCTGAGACCCCAGGAGCTGATGTGACCAGTGGCTCTTGAATGATGGCATTTTGGACTGTCTCAACATGCTGTGCAGGAGGGTTGGGACAGGGGTGGAGAGGTGATGTGTTACCTCTAAATTGGTGTCTGTCTTCTAGAACCGTCCTCTCCCCTTCATAAACCCTTGTATAAGGGGAAGACTTTCTCTGGCCTTCAAATTTTCTACCTGTTTCGCTGCTGGATCTTGGGACTGTCACGGAGAACTAGAAGGAGGAACCCCTTGACCCCACTCAGGACCAGGAACTCTGTCCTGTTGACCCCAGGACCAGTGGATCGCCTCAAGGGCCGGGGAGGCTGGCCCCCTTATTCCCCCTGAGTACCAGTTAAGGGAACCCCTGAACTTTTCTGCACCCACCAACAAAGCCACACAGGAGACTGGTGCAAGGAGACAGGAGAACCAGCTTTTTGTATTCTGCACTGCTAAAGCAGTGAGAGGGGATGCCGCTACTGCCCCTGGTGGATTGAGCTCACCACCAGAAGTAAAACACGCCCAGGATCGTCCAAATCAGCCCAACGGGGTCCGAGTCATGGCATTTTGAAGTTTGGCAACCTTTAGCCCTTTTCCTTCTTGTAGCACAAGAAGCTCTACTGCTAGGCTGAACAATTTCCCCTGGGGTGGACCAGGCCCTGGGTGACGGTTCAAGAAAGCTGAAAAATGCCATGTTTGGAGAGAGGGCTTGCTGGCGGCCACCTCCCTGTGTTCCTACCTCTCCCAGGGACCCCATTCCCCGGGGCAGAATCATGATTCAGGGGCCTGGACCCCATCCCTGACTCTGTGTAATTCAGGTGATGGGGAGTAGGATTTTCTTGTCTCTACTTTGAAGTGTTGTGCTAGGTTGAGAAATTTCTCAAGGACTAAAAAATGTCCTGTCTTTTCTGTAGATACTCAGGAGATATCAAACACTGCAGGATGGTCTCTTCAGTACTATTGTGCTTTAGTTCCTGGTTCCTTTTTTATTAACATTAATTTGTGGTGGGGGGGGGGGGCTTGGCCAGAATTACCGTAAGTAATCAGAAAACAGAAAATAGATTTGTAGTACTTAATTAGATCATGAATTTTGATGAAGTGTTCATTTGCAGAAGAGACATTCATTATGCTGGGTCTGGTGGCTTAGTGGAGTAATGCATCCACTATAACATTCTGGGTTTGACCTTATGGTCACAGGTTCAAACTCTGGTGGATCCACTCAGCCTTTCGTCCTTCTGCGGTTGATAAAATGAGTACAATTGGGTAAGAATAAACATCTGTTATTCAGGGTCATGATAACTTTGGGTGAATGTGTGCTTTACAAATACACACGGTATGTAGGTCAGTTGTGATGCTTGCGCACTTGGGTATTGGTGTAAAGTTATTAGTAAGAGCATACTGGGTGACAATCGATACAAATATTGTAGCTAATTGCTCATTCATTAATGTAAGGGATTTAAATTGTGTAAGTGTTCTTTAATCATTTAGTTCTCTTCTTGTTTCTAGCTCCATAATTTTGACTAGATATGTCATGAGTATTGACCTGTTGGTCTTATCTGAAAAGAGAGGTTGGGATAGTTCATCTCGGTCTGGACTACATCTTGCTGATGGTGCACTGCTTTTTATGTTTTATCTCAGATCAGTATCTTTGAATTTTCGGAATGTAGTCTGCATTTGATTTTGCAAATTAAGATGAAATAGTTGGATAGTCAGATTTAGTCAAATTGCCTGCTATATTTAGGATCACCTGGAGCTACGCAGGAGAGAACGAGGTTTGGGCCAGCAAAATAGAGTAATTGTGTGGTAGTGTTTTCAAGCACGTATCACAGAATCAAATACTGATATGTGATTAAATTACCATTTATTCAGGGAGTAGTGAAGCAGTGAAACTATTTTTTTCATAAAGTTCTTCTTCCTCCTCATGGGCAGTCCTCTTGTAGTCACTCGCTCATCTCCATTATAAAGTAGAAAAGGTATAATTTAGCAAAACATAGCATGCCAAAGCTACAAACTTAGGGACTTCTTTACAATCCCCTTGCACCGCCGGTGCATCACTTTTTTGTGACGCACCAGCAGCGCAACCTTCTGCACCATATTTACAAGGACACGTAAAGCCACCCTGCGTGGCGTTTCGTGTCCTTGTAAATATGGCCCATTTACATGCAACACTTTGCGTGAAAGGGGCATGCCCACGCAACACCCATGGCTTCTGCCACATTTCCAGATTTACAAGAAATCATAAACCTGAAAATGCGTCAGAATGCTACGCCTCCTCAGAGGAGGCGTATGGCGGCGCAAGCAGGAGAAATGTTTTAATCTCTCCTCGTTTTTTTCCTCCTTCTATGTGTGCTGTATTATGCGGCACCCATGGAATGAGGAAATCGCCTCTTGTGATTGTTTATGTGCAGGAAGGAGTCCCTTCCTGGAAATAAACAATCATTTAAAAAAAATGCAGTTTTTCAACTTCTATGTGTGCTGCTTTAAGCATCACACATAGGTGTTTAAAAACGCCATTTCAGATTATTTATGTGCAGGAAGGGACACCTTCCTGCACAAAGGAATGATTCCCTGCAATGCAGGCACCCTTGCACTATGGTGCAAGGGTGCCCGTGTCTGCACATGGCTGTAAATTGTGCACTAGCGCAGGGGAGAACATAGGGATCCGTCATAAATATGATGCATCCCAGTGCTTCGGAATTAACGCAGCGCGGCGCAGCCAAATGGCATGCCGCACCACGCTGCGTTAATTCCTTGTTAATGAGTCCCTTAATATCTATCAGCAATTCACTTCTCATGCAGATTTCTACGCATTCTTCATGCATTTGCATGTATTCCAAAGCCACGTGTAGTCATCTTGTCCTTTTTCTTCATTTTGAATCACTGAGTATTTTGGTATATCTAGTTCTTCCTCTTTATTAGAACAATTCAAGGTACAAATACCAGATGCAAAATGGCACAACTTTAGACAGTTAGGCCCGGCTGAACATCTGACGCCTCACATTTGACAACCGAAGGGGCATATTATCAAGCCAGGCGATAAAATTATCGCCGCTTTAGCGGCAGAAAACTGCCGCTAAAACGGCGATAATGGGCTTGATAATATGCTCTATGGAATTCCAATTGAAGCCCATGTTAAATGTGAAGGACATCTAACCTGACATCACCTGTCTTGATAATATGCCCCAGAGAGCGCTGCATCATGTCGATTTTCTAGCAATATGACTTATTCTAATAAATGTTTCAGGTATTCACGTGGTAGACCATAGAATATAAAAGCCACCTTGACCGTGAAGTGCGGCTTTAAATGAAAACATACAGTAATCCACACAGCTGACTGTACTGTACTACCATAGAGTTTCCTTCTCTGTCTCAAAGGCCTCCTGCTTTGCAGATTGACAGCTGCTCAGCCAGGCTACAATCTGCTGTTCTGTTCCCAAATCTCCTGACAGGGGAGCTTAGCCACTAGATCATTATTTGTGATTTCGTTTAGCATATATCATGCTTTTTATTTTCTTTACTTACATGTTTTCTACAGCACAAACCAAACTCAGCAAAAGTGCAAGAACGCCTCATGAGCAAATGCAGTGATAGAAAAAACTAAACAATGAAAATTAACGACGGTATGTTTAAGGAAAATGTAAGTTTTGTTTTTCAAACAAAAATAAAACCACACTAAAACATAAAATGCCATTTATTTTGTTAAAAGGACAGTTTTTTATGGCCAATTAGCTGCACTTAGAATAAAACCTGAGTGGAATATATTATTCGTATAATAATGGTGTAGCATTGTTTTTATTTACTAAGATCCAGTCAAATACCGTCCACCTGCACAATACACTGTAAAGATACCTCCATCGTTTGCCACAAACATTGAAATGTTTTTTTAAAACTCTTTGACACGTCAGCGTGATTACAGTCAGTGTTACAACGTCACCCACAACTCAGCTAAACAAGGGGCATATTATCAAGACAGGCGATAAAATTATCGCCGCTTTAGCGGCAGAAAACTGCCGCTAAAACGGCGATAATGAGCTTGATAATATGCCGCAGAGAATTCCCATAGAAGCCCATGTTAGATGTGAAAGACGTCTAACCTGAGCTTCAATTGGAATTCCATAGAGCATATTATCAAGCCCATTATCGCCGTTTTAGCGGCAGTTTTCTGCCGCTAAAGCGGCGATAATTTTATCGCCTGTCTTGATAATATGCCCCCAAGTGAGTTGATGCCTGGCGACAGAATGTGCCATTTTACTCTAATATTGCAAATTTATAGTTAATGTTTCCTGTGGCTGGTTAGTTTCTTGTTGTTTTAGTTTAGCCCAATTAATATCATCATAGTCAGTTCTAGTACCAAATTTATAGTTTGGCTTTGAAAAAAAAATGCAAATGTTTATATTTGAATTTGTTCAGAAAAAAAAACGTTTTCAACCCTAAACGTGATCAGTGTGCTTCTTGTGCCAACGTTGCTGTTGCATGAGTGGATAAGGGTACATTTTACTGTGTCCTATAGCACATGGACTTTGACAACGAGCCCAACACCTAGTAAAGTTTGTCTGGATTGTGGTGTGATGCAACCTAATCTAGCACTTGCACTTGTGCCTTTACAATTGAAGGTAAATAGAACTTTTTGCACTGTGCTGTCTTACATGAACTCCCACACAAAACTTCAGGAAATGTGAGCCTAAGGCTTGGCTGCAGTGGCGTAGCAAGGGGAGAGCGGGGGCCGATCTGCCCTGGGCGGCAAGAGTTTTGGGGGCGGCGCCCTAGTCCCCTCTCTTCCCTGCAGTCGTTGCGGCAAACGCAGCAATCGCCAGCACACCCCCCTGCTCTTACCCGCAGCCACCTGGCGGCAAAAGCAGGGACCGCCACTGCTTGGTTGTCTAAAAAACATTGGGCCCAATTCACAAAACCATTTTTGGCCATCAACATACTTTCATGGCGGAAAATGCCTTCATTATGCCAGTCAGGAAGTCACCGAAGGATTCCAGGCAGACATAAATGGTTTTACTGCTGCAGCTTTCTTCACAGCCACGCAGGGGTGGGCATATCAAGGGGCAGATTTACTATTATTTTGCATCGGGGTTGTGTCACCTTTGTGGCGCAGCCCTGATGCAAAATCATTTTTGACATTTACTAAGTCACATAAAGCCATTTTGTGTGGCTATGCGTGCTTTGGCAAGTACAAAGTAACACCGTGCTGTGCAGAGAGCTACAGTGCATTACTTTTAATTGAATAGGTGTTACATAGCTGGTGCATGGTTGTTCCCATGCATCCACACATATATTTTGATGCAAACCCAGATTTACAAAGACTTGTAAACCTGTATTTGCGCCAAACTGGTGCACCAACCTGACAGAGGCGTAATGATGAGAAATATCTTTATTTGTCCTCATTGTTTCTTCTGTCCATGTATGCTGCATTTTGCAGCACACATGGAAAGAGGAATTTATCTATAAGGACTGATTTTGTGAAGGAAGGTTTCCCTTCCTGCGCAAAAACTAACCTACCCATAACACAGGCATTGGTGCTAGGCAGCCTCAAGTGCACCAGCGCAGGTAGAGAGATGAAGAGCGTGGCATCTTAGCAGATATGGTGCTTTCTAGCCCTCCCATCCAAGCAACGCAGCACAGCAACCTGCCTCACTGCACTGCATTGTGTGAATTCTAAGTAAATCTGTGGTTTGGCTTGAAAGTTTGTAAACTCTCATAAACTTGTGAGTTTTCTGGCAGTCACAAATTCTGATCTGACCCTTTTCCACCCTTGAAATGGTTGAAGTTTTAATCCAACAAAAGGCTGGAGAAACTCCCTTTCCAGTGTGGGATTGCCTCCAAACTTGAATGGGATGTAGGGGAAAGAGTTTCTCTATTGGAGTGAAAAAGAAAAGCAAAAGAATAGGTATTTTGAACATCCGGCTATATCTTCCCTTTTCTTTGCATTCTTGGGCACTCTGTGGTAAATTGGGGCAAGGGGCATATGCCACATGCCATTTGCTGCAGTACTCTTTGATACCTGCACCCGGTACAGTTGTTTAAGCAAATTAGTGGGAATGCTTGTGAATTACCAACGTTTTAAGTTGTTATCCATTCATAGGACTACTACTACATGTGCACTTTTACTATTATATAAATC
This sequence comes from Triturus cristatus, assembly GCF_964204655.1. Lineage (NCBI taxonomy): Eukaryota > Metazoa > Chordata > Amphibia > Caudata > Salamandridae > Triturus > Triturus cristatus. The sequence continues at coordinate 725,247,379 of NC_140591.1, forward strand.
AGTGTCATTTCAGTAGCAGTAAGTGAGATGATTCTTAGTGTTTACAGGGAAAGGTCAAAAAGCTAACTCCAATCTGCTATTAGAGGAGTGGCCTGGAATTAGATGTCACAATATGAGACCGGGCGTTCAAAAGCAAACATAGAAAACTCACTTTTGCTGAAACATTTTGCACGCATGTGACAGCCTCTGCAACCAAAACTGTGTTAGTAAGCTGTGACTTTTCCATGACTCGTGTGGAAACCCCATGTTTGGCTACATCTGTAAGAGAGGAGCTTTGCTATATAAGCATAGTTACTAAAACTATACCACCTTGCCTTCATCCAAAACAAAATATATCCTATTGCCTCTGTGGAAGTGCATAGTTGATACAAGTGCTCAGAACTGGCAGAAATTTTAATTAAGGCAAATAACCACATTGGTAGAAAGAGATTCTGTTTGCCCAAAAAGCATAGAAAGTTGTATGCGAGGGGCTACTTGACTCATTCTAGAAAATAGTCTATTTGCATATTTACATTAAAGAACTTGCTTGGGTTCAGTTAGATTCAAGACATATTGTAGTAGAAGTACCACTTTCACTTGCTGTAGTGCACACCCTTATTGCAAACTTCTATTGGCTCCACCCAGGACATAATTGGGATCACCCTCAATAGCTAAAATAAATGTATTATACAGAGGGCATGCGGTGAAGTTGGTACATGTGCTGGACTGAGCATAGCTAGGAATCATTCATCAGACATTCAAACCAACATTGGTGCTTCTCTGCAGGAGTCCCCTGTAGGAAAGTTCCCTTTCTGGATAATCATCCCCCCCCCCACAAGTTTTGCTCCAATGCTGATGGTTATGGCTCTGATAGTGCACTGGAGCCTGCTGCCCAGGTCCCAGTGCCAGTACCCTCTCTCCCTAAAACTGTTATGCGTAATTTGGCAACCCCAATAGACAAGGACTTTACTCTACCCCCCTTGTAAATCTCTAGTGTAGAGTACCAGTGGTACTCAGGGCATGGGTGATAAAGGTGTCACCAGGGCTTGTAGCACTGATTGTGCCACCCTGAGTGACCCAAGTAAACTACAGACAGCAGGACTGCCATTGCAGACTGCAGGAGCAGTGCAAACTGCTTGAACTTGACTTTGTCCTCAGCATGTGTGGCAAAGTAAATACACTGTCCTTAAAAGATGTCAGTCACCTCCAATCAATCAATCAACCAATAAATCAATCAATCAATCAATCAATCAATCAATCAATCAATCAATTAATCAGGATGTGTATACCATGGCTAATCATCCATGAGGGTATTCAGTTGCTGAGAGTGCTGCTGTAGCGGCTCAGTTGAACAGCCAGGTCTTGAACCCTTTTCTGAATTCCAGCAGAGGGGATTACGTTTGAAGGTGAAGTGGGAGGTCATTCCAGGACTTTGCAGCGAGGTAGGAGAAGTAGCATGCCCCACTGTTGCTCCGGCAAATGCGGGCTGTGTGGGTGAGGCTGAAGGAGGCGAAGCACAGGAGTCTTGAGGGAAGGTGGAAGTTCAGTCTGTGGATTATAAACGCTGGTCCCTGGTTGGGGAGGGCTTTGAAGGTATTTGGATCAAAATCTTGATCTGACATCTCTTCTGATTGAGGAGCCAGTGGAGCTTCTTGAGGTGGTGGGGGTGATGTGGGTGGCTTTAGGGAGGTCAAGGATGAGTCTTGCTCCTGTATTCTTTATTGATTGCAGTCTCTTGAGGAGGTGCAGGGTGATTCCTTTGTAGAGTGTGTTGCCTTAGTCCAGTCGACTGGTGACCAGGACTTGTGTGATGGTAAGTCTAGTGTTGATAGGGAACCACTTGAAAATCTTGCAGAGCATGTGAAGGGTGAGTAAACAGGCATAGGACACTGTGTTGATCTGTCTTTTAATGGTGAGCTAACTGTCTAGGATGATGCCATGGCTGCGGGTGTGGTCGGTCAGAGTGGGTGCAGGCCCTAGTTCAGGAGGTCACCAGCCATTGTTCCATTGGGAGGTGTTGTTGCTGAAAATCTGCAATTCTGTCTTGTTTGTGTTGAGTTTTAGGCAGTTGTCTCTCATTCAGTTGATGATTCTCATCATATACCGGCAGAAGTTGATTAGCGTGGCGGAGGGAGTCTTCTGATAGTGAGAGGATAAGATGGGTATCGTCGGCGTAGGATATGATGTTCAGTCCTAAAGAAGGCCTCCTAAAGCCCAGGAGGCCGGGTTTATTATATTAAAGGCGTGGACACGTAAGTGCAAGCTTTTATGTCCCTATGGTGGCCTTCCCCATTAAAGGACACTATAAGTGATAGGCGGTTTATTGGAGAACATGGGCTGGCACCCGGGCAAACCCAAGATTGGCAGCTCCATTATGGTACCGCCTAAATATTTCGTGTTTGGTATCAAACAATGTGCCTCCTCATCCAAGTCACAAATCTCATGTTGAGGACAATGTGGCATGCACCCAGTTGACTACCTTAGAGGTTGCCCCAGCGTTCCTGTTCTTCAGCTGACATCTCACGCTTGCTGCCGCCAAGACAGGTTCTAATCTCCTGCCAGGCAGTGTGAATAGTCCCAGGAGTCAGGAACAAAGACCTGAGCAGGAAGGATCCTCTTAGATTGGCTAGGGAAATGGCACATCAAGGTGGTGAGCTTCAAAGGCTACACCATCTCTGATGTGCATCAGGGCTGTCTTCCAGAGGAGGAAACAGCCCTCTCCCTGCCAGTGGTACATTTGCTCCCAGACAAGTGGAAAATTAGGTATGCAGGAGGTGTACACCCTCAGAAGGCTAGCCACTCCTCTAGGGTGGACTGCCTGGTCTGTACAGCTAAGAAAGACTTCTGCCATTTTTAAAAGTGGTTGAAATAGTGGGTCCTGATTAGAAAAGGTGACCTACATCCCCGGATGTTGTCACCTCAGGGGCGGATTAGATGCTGAGGCAAGTAGCCCATTGGTCACTTGCATCCACACCCCTGGATTTAAGTGGTACCCCTGACACCGGAACCTCAGTTCTGAATTACCTTGCATCAAAGAGGAGAACCGTGCCTGCGACAACAGAACTTCCCCAAACCAAAAGAGGGATACTCTGCACATGTGGTAACACTCCTGGAACTGCCTGATCGAGACTCACCCTAGACTAAAACTTAGTTTCTCCAGACAGAGCCCGAAGCACCCTCAGACTACCTTGGACTAGTGGCATTAGTCCCCTGCAAACTGTATGTAAAACAGCGCTCCGGATCAAAAGAATCACTAGTCATTGGGACCTCTGAGGGTTTGTCCAAATCCAGATGGTCTAGTGCATTGTGGGAACTGTAGTCCTGTCTTCCATGAAGTTCCCTGGGATCACCAGACCTCGAATTGCCCATTTGCTCTGCTTACTGTTGCCAAGGCTTGTTGGTCACCCGTCTGGAAACTGACCCCTGCACTCAATGCTGCACCTAGAGGGAACTCCATCTGACTTTCATTTGACATCAGCAGCAGCCCTGTTGTGTTTTTACATCTTGTTCCCCGAAGCACAGTGAAAGCAGTAAAAGCAGCTATACTGCAGCTCCCTTTCGGAACCAGAGACATGCCAGGACAACTTTACACCCGGGGCCTAAGGGTCACGTAAAACTGAACTTATTGTCATGGCTTGTTCCTGGGACCCACATCACCTTTACCCTTCATGGGTTCCAATAAACTCAAACTGCAAGTGACTGGTGGTTTTTACCATTGACAAAGTTTCACTGTAATATTTTGCACTGATTTTCTATTGCTTTTAATATCCATGACTTTGGTTATATGTATCTGCTTTTTTCCATTTTTAAGTCTAAATTAAGATAAAAATCTACTTTATTTTAATGAGTAGGTGTCGGAGTGCTTTCGAGTTGTGTCATTTACTTATCATCCATGTTGGTACTCTGAAATGCTTGACACATGTCCCTATAGTAAGGCCTGACTGCACTTTGCCACACTACCAGGACTGAGTAAAGGATTTATTAGAGTGAATCCAAGGACCATCTTTGGAGTTTGTGATAGTATTGCAGGGTGAAGCATAACCAGAATCACCAGATAATCCTTCACCTTCCTACATGCCTCCTCCCCATGTGTGATGAAGGCTTGAAAGTTCACACTTTGAATTTATATTGGCCTGTACTACTTTCATTAATGTTTCATCTCAGGTCCAATTTGCAATGGCAACTTCCTTGTACACTTTTCCTTCCTGAGTGGTAAATGATTCTCAATATCGCAAATGTAGAGTGAACCCCACATCTACGAATCGCAGGAAAGCACAGTGCACAAGGGCTTCCTTGTGAGATGGTAGTGCTTCAACAGAGTAATTTGCTGTTGAATAAATTAGTCTAGAGCTAGCATAGTTCTTGATATTAAGTTGTGGGTTATTTTTATTGGAATATATGAAAGTACGGTTTATACTGTGAATATCTAACTGACTTATTTCCAGATTGACAGAATATACCTGAGAGTACCTGTAGGTTACTCATTGTTGAAAAAATTCAATCTGTCTTTTACGTATGGTGTACAATCTAATAGGTTGTTTTAAAATATGAAAAAGAGAAGTTAAATGGTTGTTCTCAGCAGGAACTTAGTCACAAAAATGGAATGTAGGAAATGTGATTATTATTTGGGAGGACAAGTGTCTACATTAAAGGATAAGGCCACCACCCGCTAAATGTGACACAAACGAAATAAAACAAAGCTATGCTTGATCCCTGGTAACATGAGACTCAGCAGTCACGCTTAAATCAAAGGCAATGTGTAAAGCATTAAAGCAGTGCATAGTTAGCAAAAACATACACATAAAAAACAATAAAACTACACAACTACATTGAAAGTAAATGGAAACATTGAATGTGTAGAATAAGACCAACATGACAAAAATTCAGTAAGGGGAACCTGTGATATGGATATTTAAAGACGTAAATGAAAATAGAGCCAAAAAGCAAAAAGCACCAATTATAGTCTATGGGAGCCAAAGACTGGGACCCAGGCGCAATTTGAGGGTGACCATGATGGAGCCCTGGTCGGATAGAACAAGTGGATTGGTCATAGTGAAATTCTGGAAATCACAAATCTTGAAAAAGTTTCTAAGTCACTAGGCAGAGAGTGACTTTGTCACTTTTCAGTACATATATACTCTGGCCAAATGGGTAAGTTAAATGTGATAATTATTTATTAATCCATTTTTTACATGTTTTAGTGGTCAGAGCGCATACACTTGACACTGGATAGCAGTGTCCCAGTGTTAGAGATCAAGATTACTATCAAATGAGTCCCCAAAAAATGAAAAACTGCAAGTGACCACCTAAAAAGGGATCATTTTGCAAAAAGGAAGGTTAAGTTGTAGTATACACTTGTTTAGTGCGGACGGTGTTCTAAATTGCAAATTGTGAGTTTTGTAGCTCATACACAAAATGTTTCAAACAATAGTGCTAAGATAATGACACAGTGTTCGCAAGGTACTCACAGTAAATAAATGTAATGTGTGGTTGAGCAAATATGATCATAAAATCTTTGTCAATAACACATCAACAGACAATATAGCAGGACTATAATGTGTATGATTACAGGTGTTTTCTAAGATTGTACTATAAACTGCTAAAATAACACAAACCCGGACAAAAACTGCAAGCTGCAAATATTTAAGGATAATCTGCATACTTAGTTATTTGAAATACCCAACTAATAACTAATCTAGGCACATTGTCTCCCACAATAATTAAGGACAAGTGGTGCAGAGAAAAAACAACAAACACCCCGATGAAGACCTCTGCAGCAGACCCCAGCTACTTTTGTTGTTTGACTGAAACAAAATTACAATTTCTGAATTCAGTGTCGAAACTGGCCTTAAAATATGGCAATTTAAATGCTTTCTTTGGTTGTTGTAGAAGAAAATATAAAAGGAAGTTGTAAATTTCAGATTCTAATTCAACAATTTAAATCTCTTCATGACCATGTCCCAATTGACTTTTATCCATGTTGGTTAATGATTTTAAGCTTAGTCCACCACCCCACACATCAACACTGTGAGCCTGCTTTCTTTATCAATTACAATAAAAAAGACACTTTTCGAATCAATTTTCAGTGATGCACCCTATCACTGATGATTTTTGTGGTCAGCAATCCTTTCGCTGCTCGTAATCTGTTCTTGAGTTTTTCCCTTCCAAAACTGAATCTGATTTCACAAGGTCATCCTCCTATATTAGGGGCCGAGTACGATGGCAGGCAGACTTGAGTCCGCCCACCATCGCGGTTCTACCGCCATGGAAAGGCTGGCTGAGGCCAGCATCGTAATTTGGCAGACCGTGCTGCTAGGCACGCCATTATTTTACATCTGCAGACCGCTCCGCCAGGCAATCGGAACGATTGCCTGTGGCGGATCGGTGATGGGTGGTCTTTGCCTCACCACGGTCCGATTCCCCAGCCATCCTAATTTCGCAGGCGGGGAATCAAGGTAGGGTGGAGGGCCTGCCACCGCACGGCTGGCAGTGGCAGGCATTTCGCCATTGTACTCAGCCCCTTAATTCACCTTTAAAAAATGTATTTTGCTCATCCACAGAATTATCAATTACCAACATGTCAAATCATGTTTTGCCACCAAATCTTTTCAGTTTTGTCCTTGCAAAACTGAATCTGATTTCACAAGTTTACTCTTCAATAGTCAATTCTTTCAATTCTCCTTTTAACTCTTTCTTTTGATCATCCATAGAATTAGCAATCATCTTCTCATAACATTTTGCTACCAAACATGAAGCTTTCTATGAACTACCACCTTAGATTACATTTTAACAGTCAACAACTTTTAAGTCCACCTATAATGTCATGCCCTAACCGCATTTTATCTGTATTGCATTCACTGCCAATACTTTGCTGTAAATTTAAACACACAACACTGTCCTGACATCCACACACTTGTAGTGTCATCCAGCCAGCATTTTGTCTTTGCTCACCCTTATTATCCACTTTTTTGTCATCCTCTATGGTACTTCTTCCATTGTGCTGCCACCACCATGTAGATGATAAGGTCAACTTATAGCCAATACCTTTAAACTTTCATCCAAAGTTCAAACAAATTCTATCTCTGCCCCTAAATTTAGGCTGACACCTACCTACTTAAATTTAAATAGTGCCACCTTCAAATGTTAAATGCTTGCCCATATACGCAGTCAGCATTTAAGTTATCCGTGTTTATGTTGCAATCCCAAAAGTCTCCAAACTGTGACCATCACATTTCAACAATAGTTCCTCTTGCTTATTTACACAAGCTCTCTGTGCATCCAAGTCCCATAAAATTGTGATCAAAACATTGTCGTCCTACATTTTTATTCTTTAAAAAAAGGTGAAATTTGTTATATTATTACACATTTAAAATGTGCACAGCCTTAGTTTTCACCCCAAGCCATTGTTTTCCTTTTTCCTATGGAGCATTTAAATGGAGACTTTCTGAAGAACCAAGGCAGTCCTTTCAGAGTATCTATAATGATCTCAATGATCAAATAATTGTAATTGGAAAATCGGGCAGTTTCCCTTGAGGTGACAGGAGTTCACCGTACATCATGTTTACTGTAGAGAAGATGCTGAATACTGTTATGCCCCTAAACCAAAACACATCACCATGTGTTTATTAGATTCGGTGGATTTCTTTGTAGCATGTTTAGAAATACAAGGCCCATCTACTTTGAAATTAGTAGTAAATTATTCTTATTTTTAGGTAACCCACAATGATCCAGTAAACTACTGTCCACAGGCCTTAATAGATTCTGCAGATAAAATATATAGAAAAATGTTTGAAGGTAGAAAAAATGAAAAATGTAAAGTAAGCAATCAGTTCTTTCTGCATGTCAAACCAGAATTCCATAAAGCATAAGTGCAAATGGCCAAGCATTTAGGTTGGACATGAAGTGATGAAGTACTCCATTATAATAAAGAAATGTATGCATATACCCCAAGCCTGCTTTGATAGCATTGCTAAATGAAACTATATTAGGTCTTGCGGGAGCTGGGAATACCAGCGTCCATATTATGGTAAAAGCGCATTTTCATTGTTTGCACTGGACGCACCTTCAAAAAGGAGCGCTGGGCGCAAACAGTGAAAATGCGCCCTATTACCATGAATATGCTGCCCCCGGGGCAGCCGCGAATTTGTGCTTCCCTGGGGGCAGCGCACTCCTGTGAAAAAGGGAGAGGCGGCTTACAGCCACTCCGTGATTTAGCAGTGCAGCAACACGCCTGCACTTTTAAAGGGGATGAGAGATCCCCTTGCAGGCGGGTGCAGTCAGTGACTGCACCCGCCTTCAATGGGATGTCTGGGGGGTCCATGAGACCCCCTTTTCCCCCTCCGGAGGGCTTTTCTCAGGGGCACACAGACAGTGCACCACCTTTTAGGTGACACACTGTCAGTGCACCTCCTTAGGGCTTCTTGTCCTCTGTGCCCGCGTCTGTAGTATGGCAGGGGCACAGATGCGAAGGGATTCCCTCATTTGCATGGGGGACTCCTCCATGCAAATGAGGGAATGCCCCCTGCAGATATCGCTGGCGCTTTATGTGCGCCAGCCCTATTGGTATTACAGCAGTGGTCACACAAGCATCTGCATCCCCTTCTGCTGAGCTATGACTGGAAGAAATCCCTCGGGCACAGAGGTGGGGAAGAGTATTGGCTGTAGCAGCAGTCTGGGAGTTAGTCATACTCATGGAGCAGACATAGCAGAGGTAGTACTAGTTCAAACTCCCCTCTCTACACAAATCTGACACAGAACAGGAGTACTAGTGCAAATATTTATGCTTATCTTTGTTAGGCTAAACCTACTGGGGGCAGTCTCGGGTACCACCCACAGTAGAAAATACTTACTGCTAAATGTTCAAGCTGGAAACACTTTGGGTCAGAAACAAATTAAACAGTCTCATATACCTTAAAAGTAGGTGAGCCCTTTGAAACAATAGCAGCACACATTCATGCAATTTACTACTTTTCGGGATTCACAAACTACATGCAGAGTTTTACAACTCCGCACTCCATATGTGCGGAGTTCTCTGCGCAGATTGTGGAGTCTCTGGGTGCAGAGCACACAGCACACAGCACACATAAGCATAGGGGGTGCGGCATCGTGAAACTCTGCACATAGGGGCTTATTTACGAGCCAGTTGTGCCGCCGGTGCATCAATAAAAGCGCAATGGGCTTCCCCATGTGTACAAAGTCATGTAAAGTCACCCTGCATGACTTTTGATGACCTTGTATATATGTGTCCCTTTCACACATAACTCTGCCTGAAAGAGGCGTTCTATGGGTGTTGCTGTGGATGTTCCCATGCAACATCCATGGAACTTGTAGCATTCCCAGATTTACAACATTTTGTAAACCTTAGAATGTGTCAGAATCCTACACCTCCCCAGGGGAGGCGTAAGGAGGCACAACAAGAAGAAATACTTTTATTTTTCTTCGTTGTTTCCTCTTTCTATGCGTGCTGAATTCTGCAACACAAATAGAAAGAGTAAAATGCCTTTAATGATTGTTTTTATGCAGGAAGTTGTCCCTTCCTGCACAAAAACAATCATCTTCCCAGAGCAGGTACCTTGGCAAATGACCCAAGGTAGTCTGCGCTGGCGCATGGCTGCTGTTTGTGCTCCAGCGCAGGGGAGAAGGACACAAATGCGCCGTATCATGTAGATATGCCACACTCCTACCCTTTTATTTTGATGCATGGCAGTGCAGCAGGAAGGCTTGCTGTGCTGCTGTGTATCAAAATATTGTAAATGAGGCCCATAGTTTGTGAAAACTGAAAAGTAGTAAACTTACACAATTAGGATCTGTGTCGTTCCACACTCATACAATTGTTCACATTATTCTACATGCACATACACAGGAATGATGCATAAACATTCTTGGGTGGTTGGAATAATGTGGTGCTTGGCTTCACTGAAAAAATAGTTGGTGCTTCTATGAGTATGATGCTCAGTATAACTGCAGCCGGTAGTGTTGAAAGGATACACCAGGACTTGGATTAATGTACCAATCTGCCAGTTGCTACAGGCCAGTGTTGGAACGGCCATTTTTAGGCCTACATTTTAATGCTGGTGTCACACTATCCAAGGCAAGCACATAATCCCATGGAATACCACAAAGCCTCAGATGCCCTAGTTAGGCACACATTTCAAGGGAGAGGTGTGATGCAGCGGCCAGAGCGGCTGACTCCAAAGCGTGGGGCTCACGGATCAATTGCCGGCTCAGCTCAGCATCATGTGTCACTGGGCAATAGCTCACTTCAACTCCCTGACAGCCCCCCAGCGCCTGGATACTCTGAGGGGTGATAGCTTTGGCGCTGTACAAATGTGAAATTAATTAATTTTGTAGCACAAAAACGCCTTTAAGCACACATATTCATTTCAAGCATTTTGACAACTTACAACCGCCAGACGATCCTTGAAAATTGTGGGGCAGATCTACGAGGAAGTGCCGCAGCATGGCACCGCAAGCCCTTTGGCTGCACCACGCTGCGGCACTTCCGAAGCACAGGGATGCGACATATTTACAAGAATATTTCGCATCTATGCGCTTCCCCCTGCGCTGGCGCACAAACTGCAGCCATGCGCTGGTGTAGGCACCCTTGCACCATGGTGCAAGGATGCCTGCGTCGTGGGGAGATTGTTTTTGTGCAGGAAGGGGCACCTTCCCGCACAAAAACAATCACTACAGGCATTTTCCTCTTTAAATGCGTGCTGTAGAATGCAGCATCCATTGAAAGAGGAAAAAACGAGGAGAAATGAAAACATTTCTCCTCGTTGCGCCTCGCTACGCCACCTCTAGGGTGGCATAGCGTTCACATGCATCTCTAGATTTACGATTTCTCATAAATCTGGAGATGTGTATTGTTCCATGGGTGTTGAGTGGGAACACCAACAGCAAAACCCATGGAACGCCCCTTCAACGCAAAGTGCTGCATGTGAAGGGGTCATATTTACAAGGAGAGGAAAAGTCACGCAGGGTAGCTTTTCCTGTACTTGTAAATATGGAGGAGCCCCCTGCGCCACCAGTACGTCACGAAATGAGACGTACTGGTGGCGCAGGGGGCTTGTAAATCTGCCCCACAATATCTGCCGGATGCTGCAAATGACTGTAGGACAGAGGTCTTCAAACTTTTTGATGCCGAGACCCCCTCCTCAAACGTTTTTAGGTGTAAGGACCCCCCTCCTGACAAAATATTCTAGAACCTGTTACTCCCCATCAATAACCATAAACGCCCTTAATTCATGTGGCAAATCATGTTTACGGTGGGGAAAATATTATTAAACAGTGTATTCTGTAAAAATGTTTAGGTTTGTCACTGCCACGTAGCTACGTATAAAATAACTGGTAGTTTAAGTGAAAAATACATTTAAGAAGGTGTGACTCAGTGGGAAATGCACAATAGTACATTATGACACCTTTATTGGTTTAATGCACTTCAGAGGTCTATGTGTAACCAGGGACCCACAGAATTAATTCTTTAATGGTGCAGTGGAGAATAGTGATGTGTGTATTTTCTGTGCTAGAAGGTTACAGCTTGTTACAGAAAGCACTGTGAATATGTAAGTCATTATTTAAAACTTGCATTTTAGTGATACCCAGATTGTACATATTTTTTACAAAACTGTCCCTTCAACACCTCCTGGGGTAGTAAGCGTTATACAAATTCAATTACAATTGAAAGCACACACTTCACAGCTCAATTGTTCTCTTTACACTACCACTCAAAAATAATGCATCTGTGTCATCACAAAGCTTTGAATGATTCGATCAATTAAAACCAGTACCTGCCTTCAAGCACCCTTTATTTACCTTTGCACCTAGCACACGTTTGTATTTCTTTCAGTCAAGCCGCTGCACCCTGGGAGTTAACTATCTGCTTGCTTCCGTTTCACAGCACATGACACTCCTTGAATGACACTCCAGCTGAAGCATATTAACTATTAGAATTAACCGTCCCAGGTGGGTTGTCTTTTTTCCAAAAAGTAGGGGAACGTCTATTTAAATATATTTGCGAGTGCTTTCACTGCGGAAACCATCTTCATACATGAAAGGTCGTGCGATTACTCTGTATAAATATAACATTTGGCAGAATTATGCCTCAATGAGAGCAAAGAATAAAAAATTAAAAGTTAATAGAAATAAATCTTACAAATAATCTTCAAACATGTATTTGAAATATAAATATTCTGCAAATGCCTTTCCAGTACAGGTTTTTTATGCGCCACAATAAAACAATCGAAAATCGAAAGTATTTTTGTAGAGTAGGTAAAAAAAAACCAAGAAAAATGACAAATTTCGAAATAGCAGAAAGAAGGTAAGGAAAGTTCGAAGTTGGGTGGTTCTGGTCTCTGATTTCCATCCCATGTTCCCCTCGCTGAGAACGGCCTGCTCCAGCCCCCATCGCACCTTCCTTTGTAGACGCAGTGCATGAACAGGCCCAGCACGAGGTCAATTAAGTTAGTACTGGCCTCCTGCAGAGCCTGACTGCCTCCTAATGGTCGTTGTCGCCAAGACCCATCCTCCTTCATCAGCTGGTGAGAAGTGTTCACAATCGGATTGCTCTTTAGAGCAGCTCCCAGTCCGAGGCCCTCTCTGGCACAGCGCTCGGCTGGGGAATGCGCGCCCCCCTTCCTGTGACTCCACGGCCCCCCTGGGGGTCGCGCCCCACAGATTGAAGACCTCTGCTGTAGGAAATGTTCCAATACTTCAGTCTATGCTAAGCAGTTGTGAGCCCCTGCAAGAAAGATTGCAGTTGAACAGTTCCTGCCATTTTCAATACAGTTCAAATCACCTCCCTCCATTCCGACCTTTAACATCCTATAAGTTTCACTTTCTCTTCTTTGTAATAGGCAATGGATCCTCTGCTTGCAGCAGCTCATGTGGTATTACTGGCTGTTTTAAAGATATGCCCATTACTGTGATGGGTATGGCATTATTCAGTTCTTTTAGCTCCTCTACTCTCCACATGGACACGTTTTTCTACACTGCCTCGTTCTGAACAAGGGCAGCGCAGCCACCGTCACGAGACCCGACAGTCATGAGAGGAAATAATGTCAATGAGGAACTTCGCTGCCTGAGGTGGATACTGTGGTGTTGCAGTCTAGTCGTCAGGCAACCACGTGACCCCACGCTGTGCCTGATGGGATAGCGCGCCACCGCGCTCAGTTGTTCAGGGGACACAGACCCTGATGCATATTGTCTCTCCCTCTCCGGAATAAACCAGTTATCTTCCACCATCTTATTTTGGGTGTGAGACACGACATTACAGACTGGCGACGAGCGGAACACAAACCCCGCTGCACCTGCCTGCTGCCGCGCTCACTGCAGAGAGCACATTGCATCAACAATCCAGAGAGGGAGTGCGGAGCCATTGAAGCTCCTGTCTACGCGTCACCCGTCCACCCCTCCAGAGGCGTCCAGTGACTGATCTTCCCAGCCAGCAAGTGCAATGTACCCTGAGGCCTCATGTCAAGCAGCTGCCAGTGACCACATCAAGTGCCACAAGTGGATGTGCACACTAGGAGGCCCCACACACGCCCGGTGGCCCCTACAAGTAGTGCAACGCTCCTGCACGGCGACGCCTTGCACTGCGGCCTGCTCTCCGGCCCCTACGCAGCACACTCACGCAATGTGACCAGTGCAAGGCATCCCAAGTTCATGTACCCTCGCCTCATTGCATGCGGTCATCTTCTGCGCAACGCCTACTGGGGGAGGACATTACCCCCAGCGATCCTGTTTCGCCATCAGCATCCCATCCGTGCTGTCCAGCACGGACTCCAGGCATCGCCCTACTACTTCTGCCACCTCTACATCGTGTAGCTACCAACACATACCCACAGTGCCACCTTTGTTCTGCGAGTACATTCCAGCCCATCATAATGTGCGCCCAAACCTTCTCACTCACCAACCCAGTGCCTTTCCTCCCGAAGCCAGGTGAGCCAGCCATGACGTGGGTTGATTGGAAGGGGTACTTCCTCAACTACCTATCAGCCCTGGAAGATGAAGGGGAGGAAGCGTTCTCCAGCAAACGCAGAAAGAAGATACTACTACACAACCTAGGTCCGTAAGGGTTAAGGGTATACAAGAACATGGTAAAGATACCGAGAGTCGCAACGGATGAAGACGCGTTCCAACATGCGTTAGAAGATCTGGACAACCACTACCAGCCAGTGATTTGCACAGCCATAGACAAATAGAATTTTTTCCAACGGAAACAAAGTCACTCAGAGACAGTGGAGGACTATGTCGCGGCGCTCAAAAAACTGGCTGTCAACTACAAATTCGGTCACCTTCATGACGATTTAGTGTGTGATCAAATAATAATGCATACTACCAACACCAATGTCCAAGAAAAGCTGTGGGTGAGTGGGGAAGCGCCACTTCATGAGATCATAGCGAACGTCAAAAAAGCTGAACTGTCCAAATGATGTGTGGAAGCAGCGAAGAAGGATACGGAGAGTAAACCCGCAGTATGCAAAGTGAGAGACACAAAAGGGTCTGGGGACAGACCTGCACCCATGGTTGGACACAGGAACAGCAGATGGCCCATCAAGAACGTAACCGGGCCTACAAGACCTCTCCCAGAAAAGAAGGGTTCTTGCTACAGGTGTGGCAGCCACACACACATGGCCAATGACAAACGTTGCCCAGCCTTCCGAGTCAAATGTTCCTTTTGCGGGGTGGTGGGACATTTTGGCAAAGTCTGCAGACGGAGACCCACCAGCTCCTCAGTGAAATGTGTCATGTATGAGCCGGAACCTGAGACGGGGGAGGGTGAGGGTGACAACGATTGCATTTTATGTATTGATGAACAAGTGTGGGGCATAAATTGCACTGGCAGAAAAAAGCCCCCCCTGCTTATTGATCATTGGGGGTGTCCAAATATCCATGGTAGCTGATTCAGGGTCCCCGTTCACGATCATACAAAGGGACATTTGGGACAGTGACTTTGCGGCCACCATAGGGAGCCACCTACACCCCACAGATGTACACCCTGTCACATACACAGGTGAGAGAATCCCCATGGTAGGATTCAGACAACTAAAATTTGAGTTCAAAGGGAGGGGAACCACAGGCAAACTGTAAGTGGCAGAAAAAGGCCCCTCGGTCCTCGGTAGGGCTGACCAAGGAGCATTAGGCATCCAACTTAACCCCAACGGAGAAACCCAAGTTCTCATGACGGATGACCCTCCCGGGCCGAACATCGTCAACCTGCAGGAAGAATTCCCTGACGTCTTTGGCGGGACAATCGGACAACTGTCCAAGTTCACACACAAGATAGTGCTAAAGGAGGGTGCAACACGGGTCAGTCACAAAGGAAGAAACATCCCGTTCAACTGTAAGGAAGCCGTACAGCTGGAGTTGCAATGCCTAGAAGATAATGGCATCATAGAACCCATCGAAAGCGCCGAATGGTTGGCGCCCTTCGTCGTGGCACGCAAACCGAACAGTAAGGTGAGCCTGTGCATCTACTTGCGCGAACTGAGCAAAAAGATACTGGTGGACAAATTCCCATTGCCACGCATCAACAAACTGTTGGCCCAGACCAAGGCAATCAAGTGGTTCGCAACAATAGACCTTACAGCAGCATACCACCACATCCAGCTCCACCCTTCATGCAGGAAGTTGACCTCCTTCATTAACCTGTTTGGCTGCTACAGGTTTCAGCGACTCCCATTCGGACTGGCTTCCGCCACGTCGGTTTTTCAAAAACTGATGCACAAGCTATTCAAAGACATCAACAACGTCTTGTACTTTCAGGACGACATACTCGTCATGGGACACACCAAACAGGAGCACGATACCACACTTCAAGAGGTATTAAGGACGCTGTCAGAGAACGGTCTCACAGGGGAACTGGAGAAGTGCAAGTTTGGTCTACGCAACGTCACATACCTGGGGCATGAGATCGGTGAAAATGGAATTTCCCCGAAAAATGCAAATGTGGAGGCCATCAAGTCGGTGCCCAGGCCACGGACCAAGGAGGAAGTCTGTTCCTTTCTGGGGTTAGCGGAACTTTATAGCAAATTCGTCCAAAATTTCACAACCAAACCCCACAGCCTGCACCAACTCCTGAAAGAAAAGAACGCCTTCAGTTGGACGCCGGAATCGAACCTGGAGTTTGAGGCCATCAAAAAAGACATCTGCGGAGCCGTACCATTACAAGGCTTCGACTGCTCGGCCCCCAACATATTGATGACGGATGCCAGCGAGAAGGGGTTGGGAGCTGTCTTGTCGCAACGCGCAGCAGATGGCACGGAAACCACGATAGGCTTCGCGTCACGCTCGCTCACCCCCAAGGAAGAGAAATTCAGTGTCATTGAAAAAGAAATGTTGTCCTCCATCTGGGCCATGGCAAAGTTTCAGCAGTACCTCTGGGGTTCCCACTTTACCCTCAGAGCGGACCATAAACCACTAATAAAGGTCCTAACGTCCAGGGGCCATGCGACAGCCACCCCCGCATAGCCAAAATGTTGCTCAAACTCCTAGACTTCGTTTATGACGTGGAATACCTGCTAGGCCAAAAGAACAAGGTGGCGGATTTTCTCAGCCACCCCGCTGCCATGGAGGGTGCGCCAAACCCCAGCGATTGGGATGAGTACCAGGTGGCACTCACTGCAGACCATGAGAACATCATCAGCGCGCAAGACTGGACCTCAGACTATGATACCGACCCGGCCCTGTCCCAGTGAACGATGAGACCCAGAAATATTGGGAAGTACGGGATGAATTGTCCCTCAGCGATGACACTGTATTTCTTACTCAGAGGAGACAAAGTGGTCCCCCCAACAGCTCTGGTGGACCGCATCCTCGGCATCATGCACAAAGGCCATTTAGGCATCATGAAATCAAAAAGGAGACTGATACAATCGTACTGGTGGCCAGCCACCGACATCTCCGTGGAAAAGTACGTCCATGCATGTCCGCACTGTACCACGCAGACAAATCGTTGACACTGCTTAGGCCCCCGATGGGTGAGTTCATCACTCCCTCCAGCCCCTGGGAAGAGTTATCAGTGTATATATTGGGTCCCATCCTGAATTCTTGGTGTGTGCCTAAATATGTTATAGTCCTGGTTGACAGGTACTCCAAATGGCCGGAAGTAGAAGTCTGCGAAAAGGTGGACACAGAGGCAGTCATCGCCTTCCTCACCAGCGCATTCTTGAGGGAAGGAATCATATGCAACAACGGTCCCCAGTTTACCTCAGAGAAATGGACGGCGTTCACTCGGAGGAATGGCATCGAGACCAAACACACGCCAGTGTAACACCCCGCCGGCAACAGCCTAGCCGAAAGGTTCAACCGAGTCATCATGGGCTCAGTCCAAGCGGCCGTCAGCGCGGGCAAGAACTGGGAGACAGAAATCCGGAACACGTTATGGGCATATCGCATCACGCCCACACTGACAGAATACAGCCCGTTCGTGATACTACTTGGAAGTGAACCATTTACGAGGGACAATCTCGCATGGATGAACATGAAACTTCAAAGCAAATGGTCCCCTGCGGTGGTTCGAAACAACATGGAAGGCTCAAAAAATGTACAAGGAAAACTACGATAAGAAACACGGAGTGCGAGAAGTCTCTTTAGCGTTAGGAGACTGGGTCAGGGTGAAGCTTGGCCACCTACACAAGAAAGGAGACAGCAAGTTCAGCAAATCTCTACAGGTCAGAGAACTCTATTCCTACTCTGCTCTACTGGGCAACGGCAAAGTGTGGCCCGACTGCAGAATGGTGAAATGCAACAAGGTCCTACAGTGGAATAAGGACAGCACTACCACAAGGGCAGGTTACGACGGAGAGGACTCTTTTGGCACCATGAGGGGGACAGGGGGTGATACGGGGACCACAAGCGAGAGGAACAAAGGGGATTCCACACAGCACATACCACCTCCGGAAACCAATGACAACCCAGACATTAGGAAAGTGTCCCCACAGCACACAACAGGAATCAGGTACAGAGCAACATGCAGACCCCATCAAAGGCAAGAGAAACATGTGAGGAGCAAGACTCCTCCACACGCACCCGCACAGGCAGGGTAGTGGTGCGCCTCAAGAGATATAGGGAGTTTGCTATGTAAATCCTTACCAAGCATCTCCTGCTCCCTTATCACAGGATACCCTCCGCAATCTCTCTCTCTCTCTCTCCCTCTCTCTCTCTTTCCTCCCCCGTCCTCCTGCCATCCCTGGGGGTAGCGCCATGCACGGCCCCACCTACGTGGCTCCTCCCCTGAGGTGCCACTATATAGGTCTCACTCAGACTCACTGTTAATGCAATCTGCGCCATGGCAGCCAATGCAGAGTTACGCATTTTCCTTTTGTTGTTATTGTTAAGGGGGAGATGTGTGGTGTCGCAGTCTAGTCGTCAGGCAACCACGTGACCCCGCGCGGTGCCTGACGGGATAGCGCGCCACCGCGCTCAGTTGTACGGGGGACACAGACAGTGATGCATATTGTCTCTCCCTCTCCGGAATAAATCAGTTATCTTACACCATCTGTGTCTGTACCTTATTTCGGGTGTAAGACACAACATTACAGATACCCAGTGGATGAGATCGCACATGGCACTGTCAGGCTACAATAAGGGCAGGTCCCTTCTAAGTAAGAAAGGGGTTTGTGTGTGTGTGGGTACGCCGAATGGCCAGCAACTGATAGTCACGGTGGACCACGCCCCACCAATAGCAGAATGCCATGCTCCAAACACCTGCAGGTCGCTGCACAGGGCTTTTACTGATTTCATGACGTAGTTGAGCCTGGCAGCAACAGGCAGGCTGCAGAGATGTGATCGACCCTTCTTCACAGCACTGACAAAGTGCTCCGAAAGGCGTGACGCTTCAATCTAGTAGGCGGGCTTATTTGGCCCCTCCACCAGATGGACGGTGTCCCATGCACCCTCATTGATCTGTCAGCGTAAACTAGTGCATTGCCTGTCTGCACTGATGAAGTGACACGACTAGACTGTTAACTACCACTAATTCACCACTCCTTTGAAATAGTCCCATTTAGACCACTTATCTTTTAACAAGCAGCTTAGGATGCTGGCTGGCTGTATCAATGCATCGCCTACAGTTGTAACCAGGCAACACGAATCAGAGAGCTTGGGGAGAGAGTGTGGCTTAAAGGCTAGGGCGGCAGCCTTTGAAGCTGGGGAACCAGTTGCAAGTCTAGCGGGAGGCTCAAACATCCTGTGATTCTGGGCAAATCGCTTAATCTCCCTTCGGGTCAAGTTCGTGCTATATAAAACTGCAACAACAAAAAAACAGTAGTCAAAATGCTATCCCCTCCCGCGCAAAACAGAACATACCATGCTCTTTCCAAACAGAGAAACTCCATCAAACCTGATGTTGCTTGTAGTGATGTCAAAAAGTGCGTTATAACATTTGCTTGTACATAAATAACAATGCAACACTTTGCACATTTTCCTGAGAACGCCCTGCCCAGTGCCTTAAGGCCCCCTATTGCTTGGCATTACAATTTAGTAAAATGTTTGTGTATGCTGAACGTGGCACACTTTCAGCAAGTTCAGGCTTTCTAACTGCCACAGGCCATTTAAAAAGGGAAACGACAAGCCCCAGAAATCAATCAGTCGTCTCATGAAAGGGCTGGGCGAAGTGGGTCACATCTGAAACGTATCTAATTACCATGGCATAACTTTTTAGTTTAACTCGCAGTAAAATGGCACTCAAAGTGCCACATTTAAGGCCATTAAGTGCCAGACCCAAGCACAATGAAAACATGGAACGTGCCATGCATTACCATTTTGGAAATGTGGGAGCCATGGGAAATAGAAAAAAACTAAAAACAATTATTGTGATTGCCTGCAAAGCTCACATGCCAACAAGAATAGCTTGTGTCCAGCAGCAACAGGAACACCAGCATCCAGTCCACTACAGAAACTGCAGCTGAATTATGTTCCTGCCTGGTGGAGGATGTGGTCTTGAGTGATTTGAAAAATGTGTTGCTAGGCAACACCTTTGCAAAACTTTAGCTGATGGGGCACATTGAAATAGTTGCACATTTCAGCTGTTAACTGTTCTCAGCAAGCTTGCAGCCTGGAGCAGTTGCTCTTTCAATATCTCACAGCTATTTTTATTTTCTGACCACGCCTGTCCTGGTTCCTCTGTTCCTGGTGCTGCACTTTGCAACCTGAGCAATTGTGACCGCTGATGACACCTAAATGACGTCCATAGAGCCACTACTTATTTCTCTGCTCATGTCCTTCAGTTGAAGAGATTACAGGGAAAATGGATGTAGGAAATGTCAATGTTGTGCATAATGTTTGTAAGAGCATGAATTCCACCAATAAATGTTCTCTATGGTGTCTAGCTGTTTATTAACTTGATGGAATGTTTACAGGATGCAAGCAATGCAAGACCAATAGCTGTTATTAGAACATTGGAATATCGGACTTCTAATGGCGGGTAGAAGCCTGGAGTTCTAACATTCCAATGTTTGTTCACTGCTGTTGCTGTGAACAAAAGGCCTCACGGATTCCGAGGGGATTTCCATCCCCTCAGGCTCCATGAGGAGTTGTTTTACAAATTAGAACATTCTGCCCTCTATGGGCGGAATGTTCTTAGAGCCTTAGAGCTCTCTGTGGTGGGCTCTACCGGCCATTAAAGGCCCGCTCCCTTGTTAAAGGCCCTCGCCTTCGGCTCAGGCTTTTAACGATGGAGCGGGCCTTTAATGGAATGTAGAGCCCGCTACGGCGAGCTCTAAGGCTATATTAGAACATTGGAATGTTGAGGGCTCCATTGAAGACAATTGAGCACCAGCTGCCTATATGAACTGGTGTGAGCCTGCTGCTCTCAACATTACAATGTCCTATTACCTAGCATCTGCCTTGCTCTTTCCCCTGCCTCTTGAAAATATGCTATTTAGGCAGAGTAAAGTGAAAGGCAGAGGCTATGCAGGACACACAGCCTTCTCCCTTCCCTCTTCCTGTTGCTCAGTTTCACTAGGGCTTCAGAAAGAGGGAGGGGTGACGGCTGCTCAGGTCCTGGGTCTCCCCACAAAAAGCAGTTCAGCTAAGCCAGGGAAAACCAAGGATGACTTCAGCCCCCTTTCCCAGCTCTTGCTGTGAATTCAATCGATAACGGCCACGGCCCTGCATGCCCTGTTAACTGTAGAACATTCAGAGCAAGAGCTATGAAACAAATCCTTCAGAACCCGTGGGGGAGTTCAACCCCCTTGAGCTCTGAGAGACTTTTTTGTTTTTTTAATTAGAGGATTCTGCCCTCATGGGGCGTGAATGATCTAATAGCTTTATAGCCTGCCCTACCTAGGCGTTACAAGCCATTAAAGGCCCAGTCCCTTGTTAAAGTCCCTCACATTCAGCTCGGGCCTTTAACACTGAAGCAGGCTTTTAATGGCCAGTAAAGCCCGATACGAAAAGCTATAAAGCTATAAGAACATTGGAATGGTGAGAGTTCGATTGAAAACAATGAAGTAGATCCAGGCTTATCATGGCTAGTATAAGACCGCAGCGCCAACATTCTAATGTTTGACTTCAAGTTTCTCCCTTTTTAATTTATAACATTCTACCCTTAGTGGGTGTAATGTTCTAAATAGCCTTACAGTACTTCTGCCTCGAGCTGCGCCAATTGTTAAAGGCCCTCTCCCTCGTTATAGAGCCACAGGGTTCAGGGTCTTTAGAAACTGGTATAGCCTCAGCAGCAGGCTATAAGGCTATATTATAGATACATGAATCCATGGACAGACAGACAATGAATTTGATTTTGGTTAAATGTTAGGAACATCTTCTATTCATCAAATTTCTTTTTACAACATACTATCAGATCTGCTTTTGATTAATCGCTTTAACTCACCCTTAAACAGATGTTCCACTACACTGATTTTCCTCTTTCATTCCCACCAGAGGCGGGCAGCAGGGAGCACACCACTAATCCTACCACTACTTCCCAGTTCACTCTGAATTAGCTCAATAAGGTTCTGCTCATGGCATGAATCACGGCCTATAGCCACATCAAGGTGGGACAAACTGCCACTTATTCAGCCTCTTCTAGACTTAGTGCTTTATTTATAGTTTGTCTGTTGAGATACTCCATCAAAACGTGACAGAAATCCTGCTCCCCATATGACAAGTGCAATAAGCTATAATGCATTTGACGGGATATCCTCCACATTTTTGATGAAGTATCCTGTCCTACAAACTTTAAAAAGGCACTGAGGGGCATATTTATCAAAGGGTTGTCTCGCCCTTGCATCACACAATGGGGCGCAAGAGCAACGCAACCCTTAAGTTTGATTTGCCAAGCAGAATGAGGCCACCTTGCGTGCCCTTGAGAGGCTTGATCAATCGAGAGTAACGCAGCTATTTGCGCTGTGTTACTCTAGATTGATCAAGCCACTTGTGTTCCTTTGCCCCAGGGAGGTGTTCCATGGGTGGTGCATGGGTGTTCCCAAGCAACACCTAGGGATTTTGACACATTCTAAGATTTACCATTACTAGTAGACCTGGAACTGCGTCAAAATTCTACACATCCCCACGGGAGGCCAGCAAGGAGAAATATGTTTGTTTCGCCTCATTATTTCCTCCTTCTATTCACCAATAGAAAGAGGAAAATGTCTCAGGGGATTGTTTTTGTGCAGGAAGGTGTCCCTTCCCACACAACATAGGCCCCCTTTCACCATGGTGCAAGGGTGCCTGGATTGGTGCTAGACAGCACTTGCTCACCAGAGCTGGGAAAAGACAGGAGTGTGGTGCATTCGTACCCTTTCCCTGTCACGCAGCGCAGCAAGGTGGCTTGTTGTCCTACACTGCGCTGAGTGACGTATTTATAAATATGCCCCTGAGTTTTGTGTTCACTGAAGCAAAGGGGAGGGGACATTCTCAGACCAATAGAACTCTTTTAAAGGGAACCTTTAGTTTAACCCAAGTACTTGTGGTTATGGTCAAGAAACACAAAGAACTCTTCTAGCAGGGAGAGGTTCAAATGTATAATATTGCTTCATTTAATGCAACCAATATGTTTCCAAAGAAATCATGACTACATTTGTGTAAGGGCAACCATTTCATTTCATTTCATTATCTTTATTTCGACCTTATAAAGTCATAAAAGAGATCACAATACAATTTACACCAGGTCTTTACACACTGGAATATAGCATTCTAAAAAACTAAGCAAAATACATCTAAAAAAAGAGAAAACTCTTCATTAGCAATAAAATACATCAAGAGGGGATCTTGCTCATCAATGGAAAATTCATGTATGCTGAACAAAGTCTCATTTTGTCACAAAAGTTCTTCTAATATTCCACACAGCAGCTAAATATTTGCTAACAGCAAAAACAGTTAGAGAGGATAGCTCGGATTTCAATAGTCGATAGGCGTGCAAATGATGCCTAAACCCCCAATTTCTGCAAATGGGAATAATCCACTTTTTCCTAGATTTCATATAGGAAGGACAAAAAAACATAACATGAATGTCATTCTCCAGCTCCTCAGTACAGGCTGGACAGTTTTTGGTGGTAGGTGGGTGCCATCTACTGGTAAGGGCTCTAATTGGTAGAGCATTATATCTCCATTGGAGAAATAATTTCCTAAGGCCAATGGGGTTAATATCATCCAGGACTGTCTCCAACTTATAATAGTCCTTCACTGTTATAAATGTACTAGACATTATCCCCATTTTATCACTCGATAGGGAAGCAGACAAATTACTATCATAATACGTTGTGACCAAGTCTTTGCGAGATATACTTCTACAGGCCTCTTGCGGGTTTGTCCACAGAACCGAAAAACCCAGCCTCTCAAATTCATCCTTTATATATTTTAGCCATGGAATTTTCCGTACAATTTGATGTTGAAATAGTTCCGTAAATTTGCGCCGGTAACTGGAGAGTTCGGGGGTTACCCAGAGTCGCCTCCAGAAGGTTAAAGGCTTTAAGCCTAATTCCTCCTTTACTGATCTTAGTCCCAGGTCAAGCCTGAGAGGAAGAAGAGGTGAACTCATAGGTAGGGCAGCCAAGTTCCGAAGGAACTTGTTTTCCGTAGCAACGATTTCAGGGGCACAATTGTGTCCCCACAATTCACCGCCATATATTATTGCCCCACGCGCCTGCATTTTATAAATTTCAAGTGGCGATCCAATGGGTTGTGTCATGGATTTATTCCATAGTTTAGTAATACCCCCCACCTTTTGGGTTAACTTTACGTTAGATTTAGTCTGGTGATGAGCCCAGGTCAATTTTTTGTTTAAAGTCAATCCCAAATACTCAAACGTGTGAACTCTCTCTAAACTAACACCATGAATAACCGGATTTGGGCGGGATGTCTTTGGAGGATTAAAAATCATAAATTTTGTTTTGGCCGTATTTATCTCTAACCCCCGATCACAACAAAAAGAGACAAAACCATCCAAAACTCGCTGGACACCCATTGGTGTCTTAGCGAGTAACAGGGTGTCATCAGCAAACATAATAGCTGAGATCCCTATGCCACCCAGTCTTGGAGCGTCTCTATTGGGGACCACATTCAAATGGGAGATAAGTCCATTTACATAGAGGCAAAACAGGGTTGGTGCCAAAACACACCCGTGCCTAACCCCCCTGTCAACGGAAAAGCTGGATGATAAATTTCCTTCTCTCCCACATCTGACCCTTGCAAAATTATGGGTGTGGAGTCGAATTATGATTTGCAAAAGAGGTATAGGCACACCTAGTTCCCGTAACACAATCCAAAGTTTCCTGCGTGGGACCAGTTCGAAGGCCGCACGCAGGTCAACAAAGACAGTATAAAGGGATCCCCCCTCGACCTTGACTGTCTTCCAAAAGAGCATACTCAATCTAAAAATCTGATCGGTAGTAGAAACGCTCTTTCTGAACCACGCCTGATACTGACTCAGGATCTCAAATTCCTCCATCCAGTCCAAGGGGCGGTCTAGGATTAGCTTTGCAAAAAGTTTCTGGGCAACATCTATTAGGCTAATTGGCCTATAGTTGCCTGGGAGCAGAGGCGACCCCTTTTTGAAGATAGGGACTAAGGGGAACCACTTTGGCATGCTGCTTGGAAACAATGGTGCCCACTTTGAAGTGCTGCTCAGTTCTACTCCAAGCTACACATATGAGAAAAATGTCTTCACCCTGGTACCTCCCACTTACCATGAACAAGGCCAGACTGGCTATACCGGGCATCAGACAGTTCCCCAGGAGGCTGGAAGGGTGGGTCCCGGGTTTGCTAGTGGGGGCTGGTTTTGTAGCAGTGCGGCAATTTTAAAAGCATTCAAAAGTTCCTTGTATAATCAGCAGTTTTTGCTCAACAATAAAAGTGCCAAATCAACTCTGATGATTAATGTACCAGCTGTAGACATCAACTGGCAGTTTTGACTCACCTAAGTTATTGCAGAGGGTTAATATGTCTGCTGCAAAGAGTGTGTAGCATGCATATCAAAGAACAATACTTTATGTGCATAGCTCAGTGAGCTACTGCTTTTGTCACAGAGATTCTTTTGTTACTGTGCAATTCATTGGTTGCAATCATAATCTAGCACAGTGAGCTTTGAAATGCCATCAAAGAGCTGCATGCAAGCTGCATGGTACAGGTTAGATAGTTATGTTTTTCCCAGTCTTTCCTTAACCTGATGTTACTAAAAAAGGTTTGTTTGGGTAAAAATCAATTCTCGTTATCAAAGTCATCCCTAATCACTGTTTTATGTTTTGAATCCTGAGTTTGTGCTTCTCCAGACCAAGCACTAAAAAGGTGCCTACCAGTATGGCTGTAATGTAAATGCTTCATCTTGTAGTCTCCTTTGCCTTATGTAACATTTTCAATATACTGATTTACAGATGTATGATTTATTGTCTCGGTTTATGTGTGATGTAAAGGGCTTCGATTCCCTACATTGGTATGAGAGGTGCTATAAAACAAATAAAATGCACAGGGGCAGCTCCTCCGCAATAGCGGAGGCGCGTCACCCCACTGATTTTTAGCAGTGGGAAGCAGAAACCTAAAATGATAAAAACTTTGCGTTATTATCATTTTAGGCTGTTTCCTGCTGCTTTGCGGGCAGGTGAGTGGGCGGGTGGGGCCACGCTGCTCTTTGAGCCAGGCGGGGAGAAGTGGTTTGCCCACTCAAGTGCGCAATGACTATCTGGTCAGCCCTCCCGGGCTGCCCAAACCAGTCATGCACACTCTCCCCTTCTCGATGCAGCATGGAGAACAAGCCCAGGCCCCTATTCCCTGGTTGAACATCAAACTGGGACGATCAAAACCAATCACAATGCTGTTGCAGCGTTGTGATTGGTTAGTGGGGCCTGCTTCCTGTTCCTCAGTGTGCTCAAGGAGAGCAGGAGCAGAGACGCTGGACCCGGCCGGCGGCAAGGTAAGTTAATTATTAACTTTTAAAAAAACTTTATTTTATCCATGCGTGACCACCTCCGACGAACCCCCAAGTGCGATACCCCTGCGACCCCCTGAGCGATTCCCCCGCGACCCCTGCGCAATCCCCCTGCCCTCCTCCCCACGAGCCATGCTGCGCGCCCCTGAAAATAAATGTGAGAGAGGGTCTATGGAGAGATAAAAGGCACTGTTGGAGGGGGATAGTGAGGAATTCATTGAGGAACCCAAGCAAAGATTGTTGTATTCTGGTGCAGACTAAGGTCATTAACTATTCTTTAAAAGCAAATACAATTGAATATATAATACCAAATGTGTTGTAGAATTCACCATTTTTCCCCAAGTTTTTTCGTGGGAGAACCCCCCCTTCAAACCCCCCGTTGAAGTGGTCAGGCTCGCTCACTGCACTCGCTATGCACCGTACGGGGGGGCTGGTCTTACAAAATTTGCCAGGGCTGTTTTGAGATCCCAGTACGGCCCTGACCATGAGTGCTCAGCTTTCACAATACCAATGGGAAATATGTTGTTCTTTACACTCTTTATCATCAAAAAAGTTGGAGTCAACACATTACAGGGTCCTCGGAAACCTTCTGACACATGTTCATAAAAGTGGTATGTCTGCATATTGCAAGGTGCATTTTATTCTGCCGTAGAAGTGCACGCATCGCATAGGTTTAGCATCAGTAATTTTTTTATATATGTTGTTGCTCGGCGATGCTGGCTAGTTGTTGAATTGACAATACCTCACACATTAAATCTCAACATCACCTTTACCACTATTTCTTTCACAGTATTGTCAAAATATGATCATTCCTATATTTTCATTGGCTTCCTCAACAAGCCTCGCCTTATTTCTGATGCAGTAATTTAGCACCCAAAGAATGACCCTGATTGTTCCCCTGAAAAATGGAAAATTATCAGAATTGGTGTTGCCTCACCCGATTTCAACTGAAATCCCAAATTGTCAGTTGTTTTCCCACCGAGAGTTTTATCTCGGTGAGTACCCCAAGAGCTGTATTCCTGCATCACCTGTAATTCCAAGTGTTGTAAAATTTGTATTTCTGGCTTATTAGGGAATTTCATGAAAATTGGAATGGAGGACTGGTTCTAAAATTCTCATCCACTCCTCTGTCATCCGCTTAGGCCCTCATTTAGAGTTTCTCAAATACTTTTGAGAAATATCACAGACCAGTAATAGTGGTAATATGTGGGCTAATCATGGTATTTCCATAAATGCAGCTTTATATAGAAAAAGGGTGTTTCTGTATATTTTTCTGCCTTTGAAGGGGCATTGTGAGAATCTGCTTTTTGTTTGCGCTAATGAACATAGCTTACCTGAGCTGTAATGCAATACTACTGCAATGTTTAATGCAGAGAAACCATATACCTTGAAATGGAAAAATCTGCTAAATGAGTGCAGGAAGGATTACCATGTGATCAACATTGCTTTTGTCTGGATCCAACAACTCAAGCTGTAGCTCCTATGCTACTACGAACCCTTGCTCACCTGGGTACTTGACTTCCACCAGATCTCTCTTCGATCTTCCCAATGCAACACAACCAGATTCTTTCATAATATAGTTTAGCTTTGTCATTGAGTGCAATTCCTTTCCATCCCTTTTCTAACCTCTAAACCCATTGTATCTCACAGATGCTTGTATTAAACTGCACGCTGTAGGTCGCACTCTACAAATCCTTTTTAATATTCTGCTATACTCTCCTGCTATTTTCCCTGTATGCATTCAAGCATGCATACATGCTTACACTGCCACCTCTCCTTCCTCCTTAAATCTGCCCCATTTGTTCCTAGAACCTCATTCTTCATGCCCTCTTACTCACCACCTTGAAAACAATTTCCAAACTTTATAGAGTGATCACTACAGCCCATGTCATTAGGTACACAATGCATTCTAGGTATTGTAGTCTTGGTTTGAGTCCACTGACCAAATTAAACTAATACACCTAGTACCAGTTATTTGCAGGTGAAGAGTCCTGGACTGGAATCAGTGTCCATAATGGGGTGAGGTGGCCATTTTTAAACATTATTTGATCCACAAAGAACCAGTCTCTGTCCTGTACTTCCTCTTCCGTTATAGGAGAGAATACAAATAGAAAGTATAATAAAATATTATGAAGAAGAACTGCTATAAGGCAGAAGATAATTCATTGCCTTTGGAAGAGTCATGTGGAATGTGCGTAGGTGAGTTACAAAAATAGAGCAGTGGCTTGTCCACAGGCGGCGCCAGGGAGTCGGCCAACTGCCTCGCTCTGCTCTCAATTGCCTGGCATGTTACAACACTTAAATGGCAACAAATGATTTCATTGTGTATTTGTTTGCATGTAAAAGCTTTAATATCACCTTGGCAGCAGAAGAGGCCTCCACTAGATGCATTGTGTGGTGCAAGGCAGTGGTTGTTACAGACCAGCCTTTCACAGTCACAAGACATGTATGACAGGCTGCAGTGTAGCATGCCAGATAATGGAGCATCGGGGATTGTCAATCATACACCCTTTTGCCCTATCAGAAGTCGCAATATAGAAAAAGAGTCTACCTCCAACTCTATCTTACTTCTGGTTGGGTAGAAGCTCATGGACCTCCTTCTGGTGTGCTGCTTTCCAGAGTTAGGAGAATCATGCCCCCTGCAGATAAAGAGTATGCAAGTCCATGTGAAAGAGGACTGCCCTATGAAACTATTGTGTGTTCAGCAGTCTCCAACTTTGTATGAGTTTGTCTGCATGCCAGGGACTGAATGTGTAGGTCTGTGTTTTTGTATGCATGACCGGAACTGTATGTGTATGTGTGTTTCTATGCATGAGAGTGTGTTCCAGTGTATGTACTTGTGAGTAGGGTGACATCCTTTCTGTGTGGCTGAGAAAATATGAAAATCGAGACACGGTTATGCCTCTATTCTACCTCGTACAAGCCCCTGTACAAAATTCTGAATACATTTTATATATGGTAAAATAATGCACAGGGGGACGTGGGGGGCAAGGCTTAGGTAAGGGAGGCAGTATGCGCCTAATAAAACAAGCATTGGCATAGCCAATAGGTCTCGCCTTTGGGACCTTTTAAGTGTTTAGCCATGCAACAGTTGCATAACTAAATACTTATAAGGTCCCAAAAGCGAGACCTATTGACTAAGCCAAGCAGCCGTGTGGCTGCGAAGTGATTGCGATCAAACATCAAGCGAAAGTGAAAGTAATTGCGGTCAAGCACGGCGCGCGTGCCCGGGCACATGCACTGTAGCTCTAGGCTGGCCTGGTAGCACTTTTTGGAGCCCTCTCAAAAAGTCTCGCAAGACCAGCGCATGCGCTGCGTCAGGTGAGACCTAAAAACTTGCTCCCGAGAGACTGTATGATCGAGTTCAGGTCCTATATTGGCGATAGCAGTGCATGCAAATAAACAATAAATGATGTACTAGTATGGTACACTGGTCCACCTGGCTTACATTACCTAAATCAATAGAACCACTTCAGGCAGGCAAACGTTCATTCTAACAGCAGCAGGACTCCAGCTCTGTGAGGTGGTAAGCCAGTCCTGGTGAATGGCTGAAGCCTCTCCTTTACAGCCTCCCTCCCCTCGCCGATACTATAGGATCCTGAGGCAGACTGTACCTGGAATGCCTCCAGCTAGATACTTTCAGCAGGGTGGAATCAGGTTGGTCACCACCAGTGCAGCCTGCCTGGCTGCTCCAGACTGCTCTTCCTGTGCTTGGCCTTCCTAGCCCCTCCTGTGGCTTCCCTCAACAGAGCAGTAGGAAAGGCCTTCCCTCTCTGACCCCGACTGGACCGGCGCCCTAACTGGCCAATAGTGCTGCTGCAGCCTGATCCGGGCCTGTGTGCACGCAAGGAGGGCCATGTGGCTTTGTGAGTGCAGGGGGGGCAGGGGGTGTATCTGCAAGTGCAGGAGGAGTGGTGTGCCTGTGTGAGCCCACTGAAGTAAGGTGGCCAGGTGTCCCGGGTTTGCCAGGACATTCCCGTTTTTACCCAGCTGTCCCAGCAGATTTTGGCAAATTTGGCTCATATCCCGTTTTTTAGATGGGGTTGACTGAAAACAGTGAGAGTTGATGAGAGCTGTCATTCTGCGCCGCTCTGTTGATGTAAAATTGTAGTCATTCTATTTTTACAGAATGCCCCTGTTTTCAGTTTTTAAGATCTGGTCACCCTACACTAAAAGCAGTGTGCATGTTTACGTGAAAGGTGTGCAGTCTACCTGCACGAGTCCAGGCTACACAGTGTACCTGTGAGTGCAGAGTCTGTGTTGTGTCTGTGGAAGAGCAGGGTAAGCAGTGCGCAGGCATTGTGAGTGCAAGTAGAGCAGTGTTGTTGTGTTAGCGCACTGTGAGAAATGTGCCTTTGTAATGGCAAGGTGAGGTTTGCGCCTGCATAAGTGCAGAGTGCAGCGCATTGGGTGCAGTATGGGTGCCATCTGCAATCTTTAAAAAAAAAAAGAATTGCAGTCAATTTTCTCAAAATGCATGTGGTATAATATGCCATTTGCATCCATTTCAACAGTGAGAATCATCCTCACACCTCCTCTTTCAGCTCAGGCAGGCTGCTGCATTCAAGCATGTGTTATACTCTCCGCAAACAGATTTGCCCCCACCACTTTTAAAATCCACCGGCTGCCACTGTACAAGTGCTGATGTAAATGGGTGAGTATGCATGCAGAGATGCAGGCAGCTTATTACTGTGTTTTATGCTCAACCTAAATTCGGTCCAGGAGTATGATCCACGTCTAAGACTGCCGGACCATTCTTCTCGTGCACAGCTATTCTTTGAACAGGGGCATGAAGCGAAAGAATCCTGAAAACTGGGGCATTATTGAAAGTGCGAAAGCAAGAGGGTGTCAGAGAAAGGGGTCCCAAAAATATATATTTTGACACTTGCTTCCTCTGGTGGCCTTAAACGAAGAGTGACAGAAAAACATCGAATATTCTGCCATTTTCTTTCTTTCCTCTTTCATAAAATTAGGTTTTAAGGCCTGGAAAAATGCAAGGCCTGCCAACATTTACGAAAACATTCACATTCTGTTAAAAATGCTGCGTGTACCTTTGCAGAGCAACGATTGTAATGGCTTACAACTACTTTTTAGATGGCAATATTCAGGAACTACCACCAGGCCTCTTTGGCCCAATTTTCAAAAAAGGTCTGAAATATACTTCCATAGGTTTACTCCTATATTTATATTTCACAGTGGATTCGATTACAACTTCTGACAGTTCTTTTTTTCCAGAAGACGCTCTGGAATCGTATTGTTACCTTCAAAATCCTCCCATTCATAGGCATTTTCACATACATACCTGTGACATGACACAACAGAATGCACCATAGCCATAGCAGGTCTGGAGGGGCCAGGCAACTTCATAAAAATGTCTGGCTCCCAGAATGCAACTGGCAGCAGGCAGGGCTGACTGGTCAAGAGATAGTTTTCAAGACAAAGGCTCCCATTTCCTTCATCTCATAATATTTTCAGGGGAAACATCGTTTACAACGCGGGGATTACATCGCGATGCCATTACATCACGGTTTTTACAACGCAAGTCGTTACAACGACTTGCGCTAGATGGCGCTCTAGGACAAGGAATAGTATAATTTACTATCCAACACCTTCCCTACTGTACGTAGACTGGAGTTGGAATAGTAAATTATACTACTCCTAAATCCAGCGCCCTCCAACGCAAGTCGTTGTAACGACTTGCGTTGTAAAAACTGCGATGTAATGTACCGCGATGTAAATGTATGCGTTGTAACGTCATACATCCTATTTTCAGCAATGCAAGCCATATATACAGATCTAGATTCCATTGTGAAGCAAATTTCAAACCCTTTCTTTAAGTTCTTGATGAAAAAAGTGTAATGAATCCCTTATATTCAACTACAAAAAATAGTGCAACATACAAGTGAAATATTTGTTGTGTTTTTCAACTGTCCCTCATATGAAGTGGGCCTTTCTCTCTGTAGAGAAAACACTGGGGCAAATGTACCAAGACTGCGCCACCGAAAAGTCTGGGAAAGGGATTTACTTTCCAGTGCTGGAAAAGTACTTTTCTTGTATTGTGCTCTGTGCTGCTTCTGTGTTATTTGGACTTTACAGCTCGAGCACCCATGTTTTTGATACACAGCCCGATCTACTGAGATAATGAGGCAGGGATTTGCATAAACAAAATGATGCCTTTTTTCAAGCAGGCACAAATAGTGGACACATTATTTGCTTCTTCTAACATCCCTCACACTGCAAGGGTGCTGCACTGCACAGGAAACACTCGTTTAATGTGTGAAATGTTACAAAAAGTGTTCAGACATAAGATTTTGTACTGGAATGGTATGCTTTCAGTACAAAGTCTATGTTAGGAGACATTTGGAGAGGGGGGTGCACCATTGGCCTTCGAAGACCTACAGAGCGAATATGAAATGGGGGCAATGGAATGGTTTAGATACATGCACTTAGGGCATGTGTTACTGTGCCATATTCTGGAGGGAAAGCAATTTCCAGAATCCACTCCATTGGAAGATTGATTGCTACTGGATCCAATGCCAGCCAATGCAATCTCCCTGATATATAGTAAAATAATGAACAATTTCCCTGACCTGGCCTCCCTGCGAGAAGCGTTGGGAGGAGATATAGGACTTATTGAGGATGACGACTGGGTGGAAGAGCTGGCTACCATCTAATACAGTTACAGATATTACACAGATCCTACTATTCTAGGTCTCTGCTACACCGTCTGGTTCAGTACTAGAGGGTTTGGTATGATGGTCTAACATTTTTCAAATCCTCTAGAATGTCCTGTAATCCCAAATACTGGAAGGGGGTGGTGTATATTATGGCCAAAGCCACGGGTCTTGCGGTCCCATTGGAGGCAAGATGGCAGTTATTCTGCATAACGGGAGACGATGCCTAGCCCAAATATTCGAAGATCCGGTTAATGGTGGCAACCAGTGTGGCCAAAAGGAACATTGCAAAGGCAAGGGGTGCACATAGAAACCCAAGCGTCCAAGATTAGTAAAATTACTTGGACTGGTGCCAACAAGAGGAGCGGGTGAATTCTCTAAGTCGAGGCTGTCCTAGACAATTTTAGAAAGTTTGGGACCAATGTAGCGGTACAGGGAAGCATGAAAGCCCACTTTGGAGAGGCTGGGGTGGGGGGGGGGGGGGGGGTCTGGGGTCCGAATGGTGAATGATGATGATGATACTTGTGTTAACTTATAATTGCATCTATGTGATCTGTATTATGGCTTATTAATGACTGAGATTGTAACCTTATTATGCCTTTTCATTGTGAAGTGTCACATTATTCGTATGAGATTTTATCAACGTCTGTGTACTGAGCAACTGCTCAATAAAAAGATTTAAAAAACAAATCTACACTAGACATCACACATGCTGCAAAGATGTGGGCATGACAGTAGGCACAGCCTGTTTGCGCGACAGGGTGGGGGAAAAGACCAGCAGCCGGCCATTTTTAGTAAATGTGGATCTCAGCGCTGGACTGGCCGTAGTGGGCACCAGGCGTTTCCCTGGAGTGCCGCCAGGGTGGGGGCCGGTTTTCGGCCCCTGAGGGGTCGTCTTTGTTACCACGGGCATGCAATATTGGCCTCCGGTAACAAAATCGTCCGAAACCGGCCCTTGCAAACAGCTTGGCTGCACCCCCTCAGCCCCCGCAGGAGGGCGGGCAAAGCAGTTTGCCAGGGCAGGTTTCTGTTCCCATTTCGGCCCTGTACTACTTTCTCCCCTTGTGTAACACAGTACAGCAATTTTCGTTGCTGTGTTGCATTGTGCTAACATTTAGCTAATTTGTCCCATTATTTCACAACATTTTTGAAGCTCTCCTCCTATAATACTCCCGGTCCATTTTTAGATTACCATAACTCTCTATTTTTATTCTCAGTACCAGTGCTCATCTATTCCCGTATTGTTTTCAAGTGAAGTGGACTCATGATGGAATAAGCAGTTTATAATCTTACAATAACATTATGTGGGTACACTGGAATTGAGGGGGTGGGGGGGGCTCACAGGGACACCAGAAGATTGACATAGGGATACCAACAATGACACAGGGCCCCTGATGAGTGAGCTCCAGCTCTGTAATTGACTCACTCCCACAGGAGAAACAAACAGAGGCACACATACACTGACACTGACATGGTGACACTGACCCAGGGACATCAACAAGTCCACAAATACTAATACATTGACACAAGAGCACTAGCATTGAGATGCTGATGCATAATGCTACAACACACGATTAACAACACAAGGAAGTGACAACACCAGGCACCAGAATAGAGGTATTAACACTGGGTCTCTGGAATTGGAGCACCAAAACTGACACGGGGTGAACAACAGGAGGGGACACACATTGGGGCAGCAACACTTGCACATGAATACTGATGGCAGGGGATAGACACAGGGATACTGACATTGGGGCAATTGCACAAGAGCATAGATATGAATACATTGACATAGGAAAATGGAGTTATCAATATTGAGAGTGGAACAATAACATGCACAATTAGATGTCCATTGCTGAAACTTGGACAGTTAAATTTACATGGACACTGCCATTGAAATAGTGACACTGGGACAATGACATAGACGTTGAGATGAACATATTTTCACTGCCACGGGAACATAAACTGACAAAAGGACACAAAGACACTGGCACTGTTACAGGGAAATTGTAATTTGTTCAATGATACATGGATATTATGACTGACACTGACATTGGGAGACGTATTGCGACCCTGCCATCGGGACATGGTGATACAGGCACACTGTGTCTGAGTCTGACAATGAAAGCGACACAAGGTTATTGGCATTTGGACATGATGACAGAGAGACATTAATGCATGGACACAACTGCTAAGCCTGAGAGATAGCCTGGAAGACCAAGAACCCCCAGACCATGGGCACAAGAGCAAACAAGTCAATGGTCCCAACTATACAACATTAATCTGTAACAGCCCTAACTTTAAGAGGGCATGACGTTGGCAGATGTTGTTTATCAGCAACACTTCCGAATCTTTATTTGTGAGACAATAAACAGCCTATCAGCTCCAACACACAATGACTCCTCAGCTCTGCCCAAAATAACTAGAACCGTGGCTCAGCCTATGTAAGTTTCCAGAAAGCACCTTTTTGGTTTTCCAGCACTGTGGGAAGGTCTTATGCTTTTTTCTGTCACAGTAAAGAAAGATGAACTTCAATCAGGTCAGGAATGCTGCATTTGAAGGAGAACTGGGCTCTTCATTCCATGTTTGTTTCACCCTCCATCATTTAAATTGCATGCCTACTATGTGCCTAGTCATTTTGGAAGCACGCTGCAGGTGACCACGCAAAGAGAAGGAGACCGGTACAGAATGAGAACCTGGACCTAAAATGTGTCACTGTCACTCTCTGTCAGTGGGTGGCTTTCAAAGCAGTGCTTACTTTGTTAAAAAATATTGCTACAGGGACGGAAGATGTTCCTTGAGAAGCTGTCACAGCTTCCTAGTTTTGATTCCAACTCATGACGCGTTCTTCCACCACCCTACACTTCCTCTATCTTTTTCTTACCGGTGAAGTTCATTTTCATCCCAGTTATCCTTCTTTGTCACTGTTTCCCTATCTTTCTCTTTGACCTCTGGTATCCCTTCCTCTCTTTTGGTCTTGGTCAAAGCCCAATGAGGAAAATTAAGTCTGGTTCCAAAAAATGAGTGCTGATGCCTGCCACCTCCAACTACTCACACAAATTAGGCACTTGACCCCAAGCTCTGGAACGATGTTGCATGGGTGGCTGTCTAGCTAATTCTAGGTCCTTTCGAACAGTGAATGTGAGCAGATTGCCACATTCACTGACTGAGCTGAACCCATGCTCCCCCAACAGCCCATGTCTACCTTGTCTTTCTCTGCTACTGATAATTCCGTTGAGATCTCTCCTGCTGGAAGTACAGTGAGTGCAGTGCGACTGAGGGTCATTCTATTTTTGTTTGCACTATGTCTATCTACATAAAATTGTATGAATGTGTTTAGAACTGCCTTTAAAACCCATTCAATTATTATTAATGGCTGATATCAATGTGACTAGAAATGCAGCAGTTGCCATACATGTCTCCGAAGGCGAACACATAGCCCCACTGTACCATTTATAATTGCATCAATATTAATTTCCGTATTCATCAATGATATAGTCCAGAAGTGCTTTCAGAACACCATTTGACACACATTTCATGTAGCATTCCCAATGCTCCTTTCTCACTGTGCTTTTAATGGCACAATCTAATAGTACTTATCATAAATATCTGTCACGGTAGAATACTCTAAAAAATACAGCAAAACGTATTGCGCAATTTAACACACACACAAATAAATTAGCTTACAGCACAGCACAAGAATGTGTCTGTGTTTATTAAATATAACCAAAATCTTGATATATTATCTTCCTTATACATGTATACCCTCTATGTACTTATGTATTTATACATTTATTTCTTTACTCTTACTGTAAAAAAAAACTTTGACTCTCTCCAATGCACTACTCTATGGTTCACCCTATACCTCTCTGAATATATCCTCTACCTCCACTCTCTGACTCATCCCAAACCTCATTCTACTACTATGATCCCCAAAATAACCCTTTCTAAACTCTTCTCTCCTCTATCCCTCCTTGGATCACCCCAACCTCGTAATACTACGATGATCTCCCATACTACCCTTTCTGAATTCCTCCCTCATCTATTCCTCTCCTCTGACTCATCCCAAAACTCATTTTACTATATGATCTCCCTACTCCAATCAATCAGTGAATCATTTGCAGAATGTGTGAAAACACCCGAGAGGGTCTCGAGATGCTGGAGCTGTTTGCTTCTGTGTGAAGGTTGTTTGTTCAAACAACCAGGTCATTAGATCTCTTCTGAATTGTTGGAGTGAGGGTGCGGTCCTGAAGTGCAGGGGGAGGTTGTTCCAAGCCTTGGCTGCCAGGTGTGAAAAGGAGTATTCTCCGCTGGTGGCTCGATGGATCCATGGAGTGTCTGCAATGCAAAGGGAGGCTGATAGGAGGTGTCTGGACGGTTGGTGGAACGTTAGGTGCTTGTTTGATGTGTGCTGGTTCTTCGTTGTGCAGGGCCTTGTAGATGTGGGTCAGCATCTTGAACTGGCATCTCTTCTGGATCGGGAGCCAGTGTAGCTTCTTGAGCTGGAGTGTAATGTGGGTCATTCTGGGGAGGTTGAGCATGAGTCTTGCTGCTGAGTTCTGTATTGTTTGGAGTCTCTTCAGGAGAAATGCAGTGTTTCTGTACTGCAGTCTGCTGGTGATGAGGGCCTGTGTGACAGTCCTTCTGGTGTTTACCGGGAGCCACCTGAAGATCTTGGGAGAGCATGCGAAGGGTGTGGAATCCAGCGGAAGAGACTGCATAGACTTGTTTCTTAGTGCACAGCTTGTTATCCAGAATGATGCAGAGGTTGCGGGCCTGGTCTGTTTGGTCGGGTGTGTACCGAGCTCCTAGGAGCTCCATGAGTCATTCCACAGAGAGGTGTTTTTCCCAAAGATGAGGACTTCCTTTTTTTCCAAGTTGAGTTTGAGACAGTTATCCCATGTCCAGTCAGCAATGTTCATCATGCATCTGTGGAAGTTAGCTTTTGTAGTGGGAAGACCTTCGAAGAGAGAGCGGATGAGCTGGATGTCGTCAGCATAGGAGATGATGTTGACTCTATGTGATCTGACGTTGTCGGCCAGGGGGGTTATGTAGGTGTTGAAGAGTGTCGGAATGAGGTATGAACCCTGGGGTACTCCGCAGATGATCTTCTTGGGCTCTGAGGTGAACAGTGGGATATGGATCCTTTGGGTTCTGCCGGTGAGGTATGAGGCGATCCATTTGATGGTGTTTCCTTGAATCCAGATGTGGTGAGAGACAGTGTCAAATGTGATGGACAGGTCCAGGAGGGTGAGGGCTGCTGTTTCCCCATGGTCCAGGAGGGCTCCGATTCCGTCGGTGGCTGCGATCAGGGTTGTCTCGTGCTGTGGTTAGTTCAGAACCCAGATTGGGAAGGGTCGGGGAGAATTTCTAGAGACTCTTCCCTCCTCCATCTCTCCTTTTACTGACTCCAATCCTCATTTTACTACCATGATCTCCTGAATAAACACTTTCTAGACTCTTGCCTCTTCTATCCTTCCATTATCCTTTTTAATTCAACTAACAGACTCACATCTCCACGGCTCAAATTTACTCATATTTCTCTATACTAATCCGCCACTAATCCATTTTGGGTTCCGGAGTAGCATGTTACATGCCAAAAAGTGCTTTGATGCCTCGTCAGGGGTATGAAGCGCTATATATATATATAATTACAATATTGTATCTTTTTTTTTAAAAGATACTGTGGGGAGAGCCATATCCCTGTCCACTCTGAGACCCCTTTTACACTTTAGTTATTTTTTAGAGCAAGGCCTCCCAAATCAGCTACCCTTGCTAAGAGCCTGAATAGGCATTTTGAAATACTTGTCAATAGTGCAGAACCTTTTTTTCATGACGGGGATATTTTCACTGTGCAGCAGCCTCATTCCTACCTTGGAAACGCTCAACTCCTGCGGATTTCCCAGAAGTAAATTTCAAAATGTATCCAGGGTGGAAAAGTGTTTCGCAAATATTTTTGACCTTCAAATTTGTTTCTGTGAAATATTTTGAGTGCGTAAATTGCAGAGCAGCCGCGGTCCTTGCAGGTAACAGCTGTGGAGCCGGGTAAGGGGGGATTTTGAGGGACGATGCCGAGGGAAAATGTTGCACAGTGAGTCTCAACTCACATCTTATGAATACAAATTCTGATCTTACACTTTTAAAAGTAGTCATTTGCGCATCTAAGACTACTTTAGTTGGTCAAATGACTTCAAGAATTGGGTGCTTAACTGCAGTTCAGCTTTAGAAAGAGATGCTAATTTCATTTTACAGAACCTATTTTTGGAAAAGAAGAAATTACCAGAAAAAAATACACTTCTAATCATTCTGTATTATCAAATAAATTAAGCTATTGTTTGTAAAAAAACATAATTTTTCTTTGATTTCACTTACAGGGCAAATAAGGAATAAACATGGATTAAGTATTTAACCTTGTTTTCAGGTTCCTGGGATGCTTCTTGATTACAGAAGAGGCCAGAGATAGCAGCATTGCCTCTTCTGTCAAGCGCATTGCAAGGGTTCAAATGTCATGCATGCAAAATTTGAAACTCTGTGGGGGCTTGGCCCCATGCAAATGAGTTACCCCACTGCAGGTACACACCTGAACCACGCTACAGATGTAAGCGCAGGGCAAAAGAGGCAGCTCAGAAATGCCATTTCTTTCCCATTGGAAAGGAGCAAATAAAAGATCCCAGGATTCCCTCAGATGACAGTACACTCATAGACTACACTCCTCTGTCATATATCCCTCCCACACATACGAAGGCAAACTAAACTCACACTAAGGGGCTTATTACAATGTCGGTCAGAGTTTCCTTTGACCGACACCATTGCGGAAAGGGGACCGACCGACCTCGGGTTGACTGCCTAATTATGATGCGACCACACATGGTGCCGTCGCATTCCCACATTTCCCTATGGTAGCATCAGTTACGGATGTAAACCGACTGTAGCACAAGCTCCCATAGGGAAATGGGAGGTTGTGTGACAAGCTCCAATAGGGAAATGGGAGGTTGTGTGAATCCCGGCACCACGTGGCAGACATCCCAAGGTGACAGCCACAATGTGCAGGGATCAGTGTCCCCACTGGGCCCCCAACCGGAGGCCAAAAACAGAAGGGGACCCTGCAAAGGGCCCCAAACATGCTTTCTGACAGGCTTATCATGTCGGAAAACCCAGCATGGAAAGCCTGCCAGAAACTGTGCATCGTAATACGGACACCGTAAAACGCTGTCCATATGGATTACAAGCCGATTCTGACTGGCCAATGGGCTCCTTGATCCCATCAGAAGCCAGCCAGAATGACCAGCCGGTTTCAATTCCAACTGGCTGTATTGTAATCAGCCGGTCGAAATTGAAACCTAAGATCTGAGGCTTTACGAGCGATATCGTAATAGGCCTCTAACTGTAACATGTAAACTATCCTACTGCTGTGCTCTTTCCAGCATATTAACTTAATTAGAGAGTTACTACATACACTTGAAGAACACATGTTTATGTAAGCGGTTACAAGGACCTCGATTGTGCCACATGCCCTAAAAGCAGTACAATGCACATAGGTACATAATCACACACCATGTAACTCAAACACTTTCACTAACTTCTTGAGATGGTCATGTCTTTCAGACTTTATGCATTTTCTACTTCAAGGGATGAATTTGTGAATACGTTCAAGGTGAACACAGGAAACATTAGTTTCTCTTCTGTAACTCGGCAACAGCACAATAACCCGAATTAGCAAGTTATTTCCTGCTGCGCATGGTCAGGCGGGCTTGCTGAATACACAAAAAGGCATATGGTCTTCTCCAGAGGGATGATAGTTCTGTAATGGAGGATTCCTCTTCAAACAGATGGCGTCTCCACAGTACAATTGCTGCTCAAGGAGGCAGCGGCACAATTTCAGTGATTTTCAATTTCAAAGAAAAAAAAGAAAACTGCTGCTGTGAACAATGCCAACTGAAATTATTTTTTCAAGGTATCTTTGAACAAGTGGGACTGAAAGAAAAGGAAGTGCCTGTAAATGAAAGGCAAGATGGAATGGCACAAAGAACCTAGTTTAAGCGGAGTACTTAACTTGGGAGGACATTAAAGAACAGAGAAAGTGACTTCAAGCTCAATGCTATTTAATGAATACTGAAAGAGGCTCCTACGTTTTAGAAATCTGGATACTGGTTTGAACACTTCTACAGTGTTAGTTCCTGGTCCTGCCTATCTAACAATGTAGCTTTTCTACATTAGTGGCCATTT
Organism: Triturus cristatus; assembly: GCF_964204655.1. Lineage (NCBI taxonomy): Eukaryota > Metazoa > Chordata > Amphibia > Caudata > Salamandridae > Triturus > Triturus cristatus. Next base: position 725,288,620 of record NC_140591.1, read on the forward strand.
TGGCAGAAGATGTAACACTCTAGGGTTCGAAACCTCGCTGTCTACCACTAGGAATCCAACTTCTTATCAAGAAAGCCTTAAAATTAATCAATTGTGTGAAACGTGATGTTTTTTTTTTAAACTCTTAAACGGGCCATGCAGGATTTGAATGCTACCTAATTTCTTATTTTTTTCTTATTTCATCATTTGGTTTAATTATTTATCGTCTTTGCTTTTTTCGGTCATGTGTGTTGCTTGAGATAGACCTTCTACTTGACTGTTTATTTAACAGTTCCAACCTCACAACATTACTTTTATCAGGGTGATATTTACATTTTCATTTTGAAATTTCAAATAACAACCCATCTTCATTTTTCTTCCGTGACTCCCAATTTCTTCCATTCCAGAAGCACAAAATGTCAAGAATGGGATACTGAGCCTTGTATCACTTGGAGCCAATTCTCTCGAATCTGCTTTGGTTTAGGATTAAATCAAATAGGTTCCATGTCTCATAACAGAAGTCTTGAAAAGGGTATTTATTTTTTCGAGTAAGTTCTATTTCTTTCTCTCTCTTTACTGTGTGTTTGTTGGTCTTAGTGCCTTTTGAGGTAATGTTCACACTCTATGCGTCTTTCAATTCTATTCAATGGAGCCCATTTATGAGCCAGGCTACGTCGCTGTTGCACCACGCAACATGGTGCAAGAGTGACGCAAACCTTACATGTGATTTATGAAGCCAGGCAAGGCCACCTTGCGTGGCCCTGAGTGGCTCCATAAATCTGGAGTCAGGCAACGCAACGCAAATTGCTGCTTTGCCTTACTCTGCCCTGTGCCATTGGCATTGCGTGCGTATTCCAATGCGACTCCCATGGTTTCAGATGCATTTCCAGATTTACCAGTACTGGTAGACCTGGGAATGCGCACAAAAGATATTCCTCAAGTGAGGCGTTATGAGGCGAAATATCAATATTTCTCCTCATTACTTCCTTTTTCTATGTGTGCTGCATTCTGCTGCACACATAGAAAGAGGAATATGTCTCTCAGGATTGTCCCTTCCTGCACAAAAATAATCTTGCATGCAACGCCCTCTCTGACATTCACAAGCGGGATGTATGTCAGTGGGATTCGTTCTCTGCAACAACCTAGGAGCCCGACTCGACTGAAGAACATCAAACTTTGAAGATGATTTAATTCCAAGGCAATCCTATCATTGCTTCAGGACGTCTGTAATACGGCGTGAAAGCAGAGGCAAAGGAATTGACTCACTTGCATAGGTCATGCCCTATGCAAATGAGGGATTGCCCTCTGAAGGTATCAATGGCGCTTTAAGTGCACAAGCTCTATCAGTATAACTGAAGGGGGCGCCTCCTTCTGTAATACCAAAGTGCCCCGGGGCTGTGCAAAGCAGGCGCAAACTCCCATTGCGCACCCTGAGAGCAGCCCTCTGGCAGGGGAAAGGGGGTCTCATGGACCCCCCAGACTTCCCCTTGCAGGCGGGTGCAGTCAATGACTGCACTCGCCTGCAAGGGTATCTTTCATTTCCTTTAAAAGTGCAGGTGGGTTTGCCGCCTGCACTCTGAAAACAGGGAGCAGCTGTACAGCAGTTGCTCCGTTTTCCCCCCGAATGCACTGCCCTAACGGCAGCGCATGTTTGTGGCTGCCCTGGGAGCAGCATAGTCATCATAATAGGGTGCATATCCTTGTTTGTCCTGGGCACACCCTTTAAAAGGTGTGCTTGTTGTAAACAATGAAGATGCGACTTGTCTGTAATTCGGTCCCAGGAGTCTTAACACTATTATTTACATGTATCTGTTTATTTGATTGGATTATTGACAATCATTAATTATTTTTTAATAAGTTGGTAAATGATACCTAGAATGACTTGTGTTGTTTTGTATCACTACGTACCCTACCCTTCGTAGGTCTAATGGCAGCTTCTGTAGTTATCATAAGACAACTCAGAAGTTGGTAAACTCCTATCCTATGATGACTACCTGCTTTTCAGCAGTAATATTATCTCTCCCCTGTAATTAAGCCTTTTACCCACATTCATTTAAGATTCATCTAAGTATTTCAACTCTCCATCTGCCTGGAAGATGTATATACTTGTGATATGCAACATAAGGTTCTTCTAATAATCCTGACATCTTCAACAGAACACACATTTCCTTGAAAACAATTCCAGATCACTTTTTAGCATGTTTCTAAAATCAGAGTCTGCAAAACTGTCGCTGGTAAATCACCAGTTTTAATACATGTTGATGTCATATTGAATTACTAATTGTGTGAGATCAGATGGATAGCTACTTGACCCATGTAACAGTCATTCAGATAAAAGGGTCATAAAGCATTATCCATTGCTCCCAATGATAATTTAGAGCGGTAGAATAATACATGCACTGTGCTATGTTTTTTTGTGTGTGTCAAGGTATCTCAATACATTAATTATTTTGTGTAACTTAGTGAATTTAACCACGCAGGCTAGTTTATTTATAGTGCTTACCTACAGTTATCATTGTTCTGTCATAATCATGCAATAGGGTAGTAGATTTCTCCATCTGATATTACGAAACAAAAGCCTATATCAGACCTGCCAACTAAAACATAAACTTCACTATGTGAGAAGGGGGACAAGGCCATGGAGGGAGCGGGGCATAGTGCCCAGAAGTACCTGCAAGACACTTTTGCTCCAGCCCTGCTCCAATCCCTCAACTCCAAAATAAAGAGAAATAGATTGGTAAGGCTGGTGCCGATGTCCTGGGGTGTTTTCACGTACCATAATGGATGTCTGCAGTTCAAAGCCTCCAAAAAAGAATCAGAAAACCGGTGTTTCGATAGGTGAGTTGGCAGGTCTGCTATATATCTGGAGCAGAAACTCCTGAAATGTTAATGTTACTCTGGTGAACTGGTGTTGGTGGGTGTTAGAAATGGAGGTCTCTAGTTGGCAATGGTTTGCACCTTTGTCCTTGTAAGGACACTTCTTCCTAATGAGGTTAAGGGGGATGCACTTCTAAAATAACCCCTGTTCACCCCCTTGGTATGTTGACACAAATGGACAGCCTTATCTCAGAGACAGTGTGTAAAGCATTTGTGCATGCACATAGTAACACAGTGAAAACACTTCAAATGGACACCGCACCAGTTTAGAAAAATAAGCAAAACTTTATCTAAACCAACAAGACCAAATATGACAAAAATCCAACATAAAATACTTTAAAACTAGGTACTTTGCAAGATAACCTTCAAATTGCAAAAATAACTTGAAAACACAGTCCTTCTGGGGCTACTGCGATGCTGAAAACGACAGAGTCTAACAGTTCAAGCTGACTGCGTCGGTACGAGCTAGCTATAGCGTCGATAGACTTGTAGACAGGACCTTCCACGTTGCAGCCGATCCCGTTGGTACGAGTCGGTCGGGGCCACTGTCGTGGTTGCGATGTGAAGTGAAAGCGGTGCACTGTGCGGTGCCCCCACAGTGCAGTGCAGGCAGCGGCTCGGGGATCGTTGTCCAACAGGGTTGGTGAGACCAAGGCTTACGATGCAGAGTGAGGTGGTGCTCAATGAGGTGCTGGCAGGTCACGATGCAGGCGACGGAGCTGGTCGATGTTTGTTGTTGGGCCGCCTCGGTGTAGGTGATGTACGAGCAGAGTGAAGCGAGGTGGTGCGGAGTGCGGTGCCCAAAGAATGCAGTGCAAGCAACAGCTTGGTGATGGTCGCGCAGCATCAACGGTGAGACCAAGGATGGGGTGCGAAGTGCAGCGGTGTCTTTTACAGTGCCTTCAGGACACAAAACCAGCGAGGGACTCAGTGACGAAGTTGGCTTCTCTTTTCTTCGGCAGAGGCTGAAACCAGTGGTTCCACAGGTGGTGCCCAGAAGGGTGGTGAAGTCTTTGCTGTTCCTGAGACTTCTTGAACAGGGGGCAAGCTCTACCTCAAGCCCTTGGAGATACTTTGTCAAGCAGAATATACACACAGTTCCTCTCCTTGGCAGAAACAGCTACTGCAGGCCAACCCCAGACAACACACGGCAAAGGGGCAGTACTTCTCCTCCAGCTTCTCCAAGCTCTTCTCCTTGGCAGAGGTTCCTCTTAAATTCCAAAAGTTATCTAACATTCAGGCGTCTGGGCCCCAACATTTATAGTCCATTTCCCTTTGTCCTCTGTGCTTAGTCAAAACCAGTTCTGTCCTCTCTGGTGCAGATTCCCGGCAGGAGTTGGAGACAGCATTGTCCAAAGCAGACCAGGCCCATTCAGGTGTAAAGGAAATCTTCTCCCTCTACTCTAAATGCAGCCTAGGTCTATTCAGCCCAGCCCTGACTCGTTCAGGAAAGGCAGGACACACATTACCCCCCCAGTGGCTGTCTGAGAGAATGTACATCCCCAGCTCCTGTCACTCCAAAACCAGACAGTCAATACATAACCCAGCAGAGGCACAGGATGGCTAAGCAAGAAAATAGCCACTTTCTTATTGTGATATTTTCAAACACACAATATAAAATCATCTTTCCTAAAAGATGCATTTTTATATTCTGAGTTCGGGCATTCTAATCTCCATCCTTCTATCTTGTCCCAATGGGAAATCATATTTATAAGATGTTTCTATCCTATGGGACAGATAGCTTTTCAATAGTGAAAAACAAAATACACTGTATTTCACTACCAGGACATGTCACACACCTCAGTACATATCCTACCTTTCACATACACTGCACGCTGCCCATAGGGCTACCTTGGGCCTACCTTAGGGATGTCTTACATGTATGAAAAGTGATGGTTAGGGCCTGGCAAGTGGGTGCACTTGCCAGGTCGACATGGCAGTACCAAACTGCGCACAGACACAGCAGTTGTAGGTCTGAGTTACATTTTCAGGCTTCTTATGTGGGTGGCACAATCAGTACAGCAGGCCCACTAGCAGCATTTGATTTACAGGCCCTGGGCACATGCAGTGCACTGTACTAGGGAAATACCAGTAAATCAAATATGCCAATCATGGAATCATCAATCCATGAATACAATTTACAGGGACAGCATATGCACTTTAGCACTGATCAGCAGTGTACACCTTTGTATCCCAGAAACTGATGGATACAATTAGATACGTCCATCAGCAGTTGACACTGAAGGCTGACAGTTTAAAACAGCAATCCCCAAAAATATTGGGTGATCCCTAGAATCCCTAGAATCCTCTCACCCCTCCATCCAATTCCAGTATTGAACAAAATGCCCAATTATATCACTTCCAACAAAGATATTGCCCCTTTTTAGTGCCCAATCAGCTGTCTTTCCCCTTATGCCCAGAAATACTACTTGTCAGAAATTGGGTTATTTTTTGACTGTGGTGTGAGCCATGGTCAAGCAGCAACCACAATTCTTGTCAGGGTAACGCACAACCAAACCATAAATTAACATGTAATCAACTCTCTGGTAGCGTGGCACAGAGCAGTCAGGCTTAACTTAGAGACAATGTATAAAGTATTTGTGAAACACTTCAAACAATAAATTTGTGAAAACACCACACAAAAAAGATTCCGCACCTTGCTAGTAAAATAGAGCAGAATATAATAAATGCAACAATACCAAAATGAAAATAATCAGTAGAACTGGAGTGATGAATTTTTAAAGAATAAACTGTTAGATAGTGCCTAAAAGCATAAAGCACCAACCTCAGCCTTCTGAATGCCCTGGAGCTGGTAAAAGTCAAAAGTCAGGCCGACCTAGATGGACCATACAGTCAGATGCATTTCCAGATTAGTCTCGTTGAAGGTTTATCTTCTCAAGTTGGAGAGGATCACAAGGAGCAAGGAGAGCATCACGGGCGGTTGTCGGCATGGTCTGGAGAACAGGCCAAGCATCGAAGATGGACAGGCTTGCACTTCACGTTGGCTGTCCCCCACTAGCGGTCAATGCTGCTGTGCAAAAGACCGGCTGGCAGAGTCTTGCGATGATTTTCAATGTGAGTAATGCAGACTCTGTGCAAAAAGGTCCATTTGTGGTCACAAATAGTCCAAAAGCTTGATGTCCAGAGCCCATGAGCTACACCAAGGGTCCTTGACCTGAGAGGCACCACTTGGGGGTCAAGAACTTGCTGGACAGGTCCAGCAGTTGCTGGGGAGCCTTTTATGTCCACGAGGCTCAGATTAGCCAGCAGACTAGCCCTTGGAGTCAGTAATAACATAAGAGGGCTTGAGGAGCTTTAAGGGCCTGCGGAAGCCAACTCGCCACCCATGTATTCACGTCACAAAAGAAGCCCCGGGTCCGTAGTGATAGGGAGGTCTATCATGTGACTCGATGTTCCTTAGTGCATGCTAGGGGATTTCCCTTTTAAGGGCAGTTCCCTTCACACACCAAAGGTGTCATGCTTCATCATGGGGGTACCTCCTCGTGTGAGAGACCTAGTCCTCATGCGGGTTACAACCCCCTCGCTACGAGGCAGAGTTGCAGTTCTTTCAGCAGCACAGCAGTCCCTCTGCCTGACAGAGGATCCACAGGTCCAGAAGTGTACTGAAGAATTGGTGTCTGTGGTCCAGTTTTATACACAATTGGGCCTTTGAAGTGGGGAAAAGCTTCTAGAGGCAAGCCTTTGAAGTACACCAATGCCCTGCCTTCCTGTCGCTGGCTCCAGACTTACTACATCCATTTGTGTAGAGGCCGGACACAGCTTATTCAGTTGTAAGTGTGGCTGTGCCCAGCACCTCCCTTCCATCCTGCAAGTGAGGGTCCATCTAGTCACACCTAATCTCCCATTGTGTGTGGCTGTCTAGGGGAATATAGAAAGCCCAACTACCGACTACACCCTGTATTGCGACCAGAGACAGACTACAAGCACCAAGTAGCATTTTCAGAATAGCAATTTAAAATTCGCCTTTACAATAAATTAGGATTTTAAATTGTTATTCCAGAGACACCAAACATGAACTGGTTATTGTTTCCCATTTGAAAATCACACTTATAAAATGTAATAAGGCAAATTCCATGTTATCCTATGGGAGAGTTAGGTCTTGCAGTAGTGAGAAATATACTTATGTTTTTCCACTACCAGGGCTTTTACAACCTAAAAGTACCTGCCCTTTCATTTACATACACTGCACCCTTTCCTCTTGGCAATCAGGGCCTACCCTAGGGGTGATTATATCTATAAAAAGGGAAGATTTTGCGCTTGGCAAAAGGTTTATTTTTCCAGGTCGACATGAACTGCACACACAGGCTCTAGAATGGCAGACCCTAGACATGCCTAAAGGGCTTCTTAAGCGGGTGGCCCAATCGGTGTTACAGGCCCACTAATAGCATTTAATTTATAGGACCAGGGCACATGTAGTCCACTTAGAAGTAAATTAAATATGCCAATTTGGTATAAGCCAATGTTACCATGTTTTTAGAAGAGAACATAAGCACTTTACCACTGGTTAGCAGTGGTAAAGTGTGTAGAGTTCTAAGACCAGCAAAAGCAAAGTCAGCAAAAACAGTAGGTCTGAAGGCAAAATATTAGGGGGAAAACACGCCAAGGATGCCACTACTTTATAGGGTCTGCTCAATCTTTGGTTCTCTGGAAATGAAAAGGCACAAAGAGTGCCAAATGTTCATCCTCTGTGGAAACTAGGAGTCAGTAAACTGACTTGTTTCTATGAAAAGATGACCTGTTCCACATTGATGCCACCACTACAGCACTGTGCACGAGGGGTGTGCATGTAATAGTAAGCGGAGAGGCTTGTATCTTCCATGATTTACCTACAGTAAGTAGTTAAACAGCAGAAGCTCCATGTGGTGCAAAGGGCTTCTTCTTTGTACTCATGATAATCTGACTAGGTACCCCACTAGAGATGTTTATGCTTCTATTATATGCCAAGTGGGGTATGCTCATCACTGATTCCTTTTGGTGGCAAGCTTTTGTCTCATCTGTTTTGGTGTGTAGGTAAGTTATGGTGGATGGACAAAGGCAGTGAAAGCATTCTTGATTTCATTGAACGGTAGCCCACTCCTCCCCGATTCAAAACATGAAGGTTATGGTGGATTCTGAAGGATGCATGTTATGGAGGTAAGCAGATGTGTTCCATGAAGGACAGATAAAGGGCATTAGATTTGAAACACGGATATCTAATGATGGTTAACTGAGTTCAGCCATGTTGATAATAAGCCTTCTAGTGTCCCTGACCCTGAGCATTGTTCATATGGGTCACTTGAAGCCGCAAGAAAGTACACAACGTATCCTGGGTACCTTGTAGGCCATAATTCTTAGTCAAGATCTGCTTCACATCAGAAAATATGATTACACTGCTGAAGCAAAGCTGTATAACAATGCACTGTGTTATGAATGGAAAGACCACAGTTGGTCTTCAAAGAATGCTTAATACTTTTGTTAGCTTTGCGAGTAAGCTGAACGTATCCACCAATATTAAAAAATACCACACTATGGTGGTGGGAGGGGTGGCAAGGGGCGGAAAGCCTATACTTTTACAGGGCTGAGATCGTTAAAGTTAACAGTTTCCCTTATTTGGTGGTTCCTTTGGATGAAAAGGGTTCTTGGACACCTCTCCTAATGGAGAAAAGAAACACAAAGGCCGGGGAGGTGGCCTCAGTGTTTTCAAGTCAGCTAGGGGCAAAACCTATCAAGGCACTGATTAAAATTTACCAATCGAAAATCATTGCCCTGGCCTCCTATGGTAGTGGTATATGGGGCTATGAAATGGCCCCTGACATCCAGGTTATTGAGAATAAATTCCTGAGATGCCTGTGGTGCCTCAATCTATACCCTCTTTTGGGGTTCATGAGAAACTCGGCGTGGGTTATATTTCTAATGTGTTGTCAATCCCCCCTTTGTTAAAATAGTTCTTACTCTGGCCTAATCCTGAATTGGAGTTAAACAGGGTAATTTTTAGGGATTGTATGCATTTGGGTAAAGCTAAACTAAGTCCATGGCTGAATTACATTAGACTAATCTTCAGGGAATCGGGTCGTCCAGATGTTTATGATCAAACAGGTGGTATTGTGAAAGGTGACCTAATCTGGGTTAAATAAATCATTTCAGTGCCACAGCTCAGGCTTTACGGTAGGATAGGGAGTTAGTCAAGCCCTCAGTTCATACATATGTTATCGTTTCTACCTGTGGGTTTTCTGAATCTTGAATGAATTAATTTTCACTTCTAAAGCGTGCAAATACTCGTGGGTGTCTTGATGCTAAGAATCTAAGACAAACTGATGTAGGAGCTTGAGGAGCTAGAATGATGAAGAACACAGCCAAGATTTCAGCTGTTTATGGAAGCTGGGAAAATTCAACTGACTTTTAAGATGTAATGGCAATTCGTTCCAAAGCTGACAGGTGTTATAAACAAAGTTGTGGGCCCCCCAGGAAACATTTTTAATCCTGGAGACAGCAACTTAAAGTGAGGCAGCAGATCTCAGACTTCTATTTGACTGATACCACCTGAATTTCCTTGCAAGATAATTAGTTTCTGCACCATGCAAGGCCTTATGGGCCTAGCAAAGTGCTCTGGATTCCATCCTTTTCTTTAAAGGAAGCCAATTAAGTTCCTTTAGGGCATTGGACACTGATTTGTGTTTTTAACATTTTTTGAGGCGGCGAGAGGCTGCAATCTGCAGCATTTGAAGCTTTTTGAGTGCTGATTGTCTAATGCCCACATAGAGGGTATTACAATAAGAAATCCTGGATAGGGCAAGAGCAATAACCACTGGTTTTTGGAGATGAAAAAGAATGAAGGGCAACACCTTCCTCAGAGACCTAAGAATTAGGAAGCAAAAGGAGGCCAGTTTATTTTTGTATTCCCTGAAGTACAGATCGGTATCAAAAACTATTCCAAGATTTCTTACCTTAGAGACTGGCTTAGGGGAAGAGCCAAGGCCCTGTGGCCACCACGAGTAATTCCAAAAGATGGACTCATTCCCGAAAATACATTTAAACTGAAATTTAACTTCAGTCAATTAAAAGTCATATACTTAACTATGGCATTCATGCATCTATTGAATCTATCAGCACCCTCCTCTACGTTGCTTGGGACTTACCACAATCTGGGTATCATCAGCATAGGCTACTGGAGCAAATTCGTAAGAGCGGATCAGCTGAGCCAGCAGCTCTACATAGATGTTAAAAGCATAGGGCCAAGCAATGATTCATGAGGAACCCCACAGCGAGGAAGAAGGATTTTGATTTGAACTCCCCAAGTGCCACCATCTGCTCCCTATCTCTCAAGAAAGATTAAATGAGATCATGCGTTGAGCCAGATATTCCAATTTCTGTCAGGTGTGTTAACAGAATGGTGTGAATGACCATGTCAAAAGTGACAGGATAATCCAAAAGGACCAAAGCCCCTCTCCCACATTATCTTTGATGGCTCTGATCTCTTTTGAGACAGCTAACAAGCTGTCTCTGCACTATAGCCTGATCTGAAATCATACTGTTCATTGTATCTCACCTTTCCCCAACATTGGACTTTGTTCACCCGATTTAGTTTGAACTTAATACATTGGCTCTGGTGGATCCTATAGGCTGGAATAAAGTTGAGACTCTAGCCCCAGGTTGCTGTGAAAACTGTTCTGACCAGGATATTATGCATTTGGTTCTCTGTTGTGAATTTTATAGTGGTTCTGTTGTCAATTTATTTTACCTCTGTGAAGAGGGAAGCAATTTACTCAGGCCAACCCCCCTTAATCTTCCAACAAATGTATATAAAGAATATGCCTGTTTTAACGTCATATGGTTTCTAACGTGCAATTAGTATTAGGAAAAGAAGGCGCTGAATGCTATATCGTGTATCTTGTGCACCCATTGTAATTCAATGATGATGTCTTTTTTGATTGGCAGTATGGTATTGTTGTGTTCTTATATATCTAGTAAATGATCTTTTAGCTTGATCTGTATTCCAGTTGCTATTTTAGATTTCTAAACCTTGATATACATTTTTCTTCTTGACATACTGTATGTATTTCTATGGTTTTAATTAACCGATTAAGGATTGCAAAAACATTAACAAAGCACGCACTTTCAATGATCTATGAATATAATCAGCTAATCGTCATCTCTAGAAGAAGGACAGAGGGGTTTGAAGTGACACATTATGGTAGTTATTGCAGGTCTTTAAGTCAATGAGTTATCAACATGGTACATAGCCACAAAAGCCGCCGTTACAAGGAGTGCGGGAGTACTGTACCTGTATTCTAACACCAGAAAGTACTCATATCCTGGGTATCAGTAATATGGGGTTGAAGGAGTATTTGTCATTACAAGGAAGCGACTAAGAAATGAGGAATAACATAGAGTAATCAACGTTTCCACACCTACTCGTACATGTTACTCCTCATTTGTGGACTGTTTTCTCCCCAAACATTTCGCCATCATGAACCAAGAGCAATTTCTGGGCAAAAACCCATGAGCCGCGTAATTCACATAGTTGACTCAGGAATTAAGAGGCATTAGTAATAGGGCACTAAGGGGCATATGTACGAGGAAGTGGCAGAGAGGGCGTTAGCCGTCATGGCTTAACGCCTCGCTTTGCCACTTCAGAAATGCAAGGCTGTATCATATTTACAAGGATATGGTACAGCCTTGCGTTTTCTCTTGCGCTGGCGCTACACTTAGCAGTGTAGCGCCAACGCAGGCACCCTGGCACCATAGTGCAAGGGTGTCTGCGTGGAGAGGAGGATTGTTTATGTATAGGAAAGTGTCCCTTCCTGCTCATAAACAATCCTAAAATGAAATGTTTTCACTTTTATTTGTGCTGCTTCATGCAGCACACATGAAGGTCACAAAATGCCTTTTTTTTTTTTTACAGATTGTTTATGTACAGGAAAGGGGGACCTTCCTGTACATAAACATCCATGGCAGTTTGCTTTTTCCATGTGTGCTGCACAAGGCAGCACACATGGAAAAAGCAAAAACAAGGAGAAATAAAGCATTTTTCCTCATTTCGCCAAGTTAAGACCAGCTTTTCCCTGGTCTTAATGTTGGTGCTGCCTCCTATGTATGCTGCCCTTGTACGTAGGTGGCAGCATCAAAATCAATGGGTGTTGCGGTAGAACGACCACCGCACCACCTACTGCCCACCCCTTTCACGTTAACCATAGCGTGAAAGGGGGCCTTATTTACAAGGCAGCGTTAAGCCACGCTAAGTGGCTTAATGCTGCCTTGTAAGTAAAGCTAAGCCCCTATCGCCACCGCAAGGTCGCAAAAAGTAACGCTGTGGTGGCGATAGGGGCTTGTACATATGCCCCTAAGTTTTCAATCCACAGTCGTAGTTAAAACATCGGATTTTCATGATTAAAGTATTTGGAAACCACTTTTTAAAGCAGGCCAATATTTTTTAGTGGATGAAACACAGAATGAGCAGCTTTGTTATCATCAAGGCTTGCCAGCACAATTGCATTTTGCTGCTGCTCATCTTCACAGAAGATGCCACGAGAGAACTTTTTATGATATGCTGCAGGGGGAGAATAGGCTGCATACTTTAAATAATAGGTTCCTGCTCAAGGCTGTCTCGTCAGTAAATTATATTTTTGCTGTAAAATATGAAAAGCAAAGAAAGGGATCTGGAGACTGAAGGAGGATTAGGTCAGGAAATTGACTTCACGGAAATTGAAATGTCCTTGGAAGTAAACTCCCAAAGCTGCCACCTCCTAAGGCTCAAGTAGATATCAGTACAGAAGAATGAGCACTATTTTGTCCTCTGCTGCCTGATGCCTGTTTTATTTTCTCACTGCCACAAGAAGGGTGAACTATCTCTGATTCACTGACCTCTTTAAACACCATCACCCTAGCCCTAAAACTATTACAGCACAGTAATTAACACAAACTTCTTAAAGTTGAGAAAACAAGCTTTATAGTAATTTTCCATCAGTACAGACATGGGTGTTGTCATTCCTTCTGCTGTTCATAGAACATCCTCAGTAGCTGTTTTGAACATTACAACAATGAACAGCAACAGGGTGTGGGTGCATCTAGAGGTGTGTAGAGGGGTGTCATATAAGGGAGCCATTCTCACAGTTATGGGCTGACTCTTGTCTTAACTAGTTGAAGAGCTTGAGCAGTGCTATTTTATCACCTTAGTGGTAAATTGTTGCTTGTCACATGAACTTTAGTGGAATATGCTACATTTGGCCGGAAATGTAGCAGCACTTGTTGACATTCTAAAGTAAACAGCAGAACACAGGGGCTAATTTATAATTTGGTAGACAGAGGTTTGGCAGTCAGGACGACGGAGTAATTGACTCTGTCACATTGACTGAACCTCCGCCTGCCAAATTATGAAATGACCACCAAGCAGGTGGTCATTCCTTAAAGCTTTGCCAGGACCTGCCATCATAGCAGTTCCTGTCGATGCTTTTTGAAGTTTGATGCTCGGCTCTGTCAAGCATGGTGGAGTGGTTCGGCAAACTGTTTTCTTTTTATGTTCAAGAATTAAGTGGGCTCATCAGTACAGAACAGCAAATATATTCAAGCTGGTGGGTTAAAATGCTAATGGGGGAACCAAATAAAGGGTCAAACACACCACATGTGGTGCTTAACAATGAAATGTTACAGAGATCAAATATCCACCTAAATGTCAAGTGAATCACCGAGCCCGTTTTCCATACCAGTAAGCTCCAACCCCTTCAAATGTGTTTGCCAACAACAAACATGAGCGAAGCCTTCATAAAAAGTCAAGCCTGACTTTTTGTCAAGGTGACACCATAAAATACCACAATAGAACATAAGCTGTCCAACCACAGTACATTTTCATCATGACAAACATTTCAGATAGTACTAGAAATATGCATGGACAAGGATACTGGGAGCAGGAGTGGTGCGAGTGCTCTGGTGCACTTCAGATTTCAGGAGCCCCCTTGTGCAGAAGGCCACATCTCACACGCCCAGCGGTTCCACTGGAAATATGGATGATGTTGTTACCCCCACCTCAACAGGGAGTGTGAGGTAACTGCAGCGCAATAGCACCAATGACTCAGGGTGGTCCCTGAAGGTGCCCAACATGCCACTAGTTCCTAGAGGAATGTTGACAAAACACACCAGGGGGTGGTTAAGGTTTTTTACAATCATGTTTGCCCTGGAAATGTAGCTCATAATGTGCTTACACAACACAGATTTCACTAATTGGCCAATGTGAATGTTATTTTTGCTATTCTACTCCGGATGATGTGATCTATCCACTGATAGAGTCAGTTGAGGGCCTTCTAGACTCTAAAGTTCCTCAGGTATTTCTGGTGATTTTTGAGTTACTTGTTCTCAGCTCCTGGGCACTGATAGTTCCTCCTAGCATCAGAGGGCTATAGAAACCTCAGAAAGTGCCTTCCTGTCCGAGATCCTGATAAAGTCTACTGGTCAGGGGTCTTCATGAAGCAGCACCCTATGTCCCTCAAGGTAGACTAAACTCGCTGCTTGCACTTCCCAGGTCTTGTGGCCTATTGGTCACTTATGGGACACTCAGGTGTCCAGCAGATGCTAGGAGGCCCTCTTTCAGGGGGACCTAGCACAGGACACACATAGGAATCCTCTTCTTGATGGTTGTTAGACCCGACATTCTTGGTGTGGTATTCCCCCAAATGTTTTGCCTTCACCCCTCCTGTTTTGTGAATTCATTTTTTCTGGCATTGTGACTTTACCACATCCAACCTGTGATAAAGTGCTTGTACCCTGTGTCTAAAACATGATACAATTGGCCTACACCTGTTTGGCACATTTAACTTAATTGTAAGTCCCTAGTATATGGTACAACATGTACCCAGGGCGTGTAAATTAAATACTACTAGTGGGCTCGCATCACTAATTGTGTCACCCACTGAAGTAGCACTTTAAAACTTGTCCCAGGCCTGCCAATGTAGCCTGTAGTGTAGTTTTAAACTGCTATTTCAACCAGACAATATATACACCTTTTGCAAGGCCTAAATCTTTCTTTTTTAATACACAGAAGCCTTCATAAGGTAGGCCCTAAAGGCTCATAGGGCAAGGTACATTGTACTTAAAAAGTAGGACAGGTGGTTTAAGTTTTACATGTCCTGATATTGAATAGCTCCTAAAGTATTTTCTCACTACTGGAGTTTTATCTCTCCCATTGACTAAAACTGGGTAACATTATTACATTAACATGGGATTGAGAGCAAAGAGAGATGTTGTGTTTAAACTCAAATACATTGTAACTTAAAAGAACACTTTAATGGTAAAGTCGGATTTGAAGTCACAATTCGAAAAATGTCACTTTAAGAAAGTTGGTATTTTCTTGTCCTAACCATTTGAACCGTCTGCCAGTGAACTGGCTCTGGTGTTTTGGTTTGTGTATTCTTCCCAGC
Organism: Triturus cristatus; assembly: GCF_964204655.1. Classification (NCBI taxonomy): domain Eukaryota; kingdom Metazoa; phylum Chordata; class Amphibia; order Caudata; family Salamandridae; genus Triturus; species Triturus cristatus. The sequence continues at coordinate 725,303,883 of NC_140591.1, forward strand.
CAGTGGCACAAAGAGTACTACATGAGGGCAGGATCGGCCATCTTGCCAGCATGGCTTGGGGTACAGCTTTGCCCTACCCCACTTGCACTTCAAATGGCTTGCTTCCACAACGGAACCTGAAACCAGCCTTTGGTCACCCCAGATGTCTTGAAGCCTTGACAGGGGAAGGGAAGAACTTTCCAGAACCAGCTATTGGGTAGGACAGGGTGCTCCCCCATACACAAAGGCTGATACCAGGTATAAACAATGGACCCTCAGAACAATTCTTCAGTAGACGTCTAGACCTCGAAGTTCTGCCTTGATGTTGGAAGGACTGCCTTGCAGGTTGAAGGAGAACTGGACATGTTCTGTGAAACCATGACCAGCAGAGTGACTCCAAGGGCTAGTTGGCTGGCCTCCTGTGTGAGCTATAAGGACAAAACAAGACCATGAGGCCTTGAACCCTGCTGCTGGCCTCTGCTGGAGAGAATCTTAATCCCCCAAGTAGTCCCTCCAGGTCCTGAAACCTTGGAAGAGCTGTTGGTGGTAATTCTGTTCTTACCAAACTCAAAAGGCTGGTACTTAAAAAAAACTTCAACAAAAATGTCCTTATCAACCAATTGAAGATAGGAACCTACCTGCCAGCCAATGCACCCAAAGGGCATTGCTGGTAGGCCTGACTTTGCAGTAGCTCCTGCTACATTCATCTCTGCAGCAGCAAATCCATTTCAGTGGGAGCTCCTGACAATGGTATAAGCCTCATGAAGCTCTCTTTGACTACAGCCTTTTGCTTTGCGTCTTTGTACTATAAGGTCTCCAGGACTTTTTGACGGAAATTTATCAAAGTCTGAAGGTAAGTTGAGACCAGGTCCAATGCACCCCTCGTATTCAACCTGCTCTCCATCGTAGCCGCCATTAACTTTTGACTTTCACCTGATCTCGCGTACCCAGATAATGGCTGTTGGTGCTTTGATCTTTTAGGCACTAGATTTCACTAGAATACTTTAAACATTCATAACTTCAATTCTACTGAATGGATCTAGTTGGCTTGATGTCATTTTATTTATTACAAATTTGACCATATTTCTGATTTGGTTTGGGATTTTTCTTGTGTTGCGTTCTCATTTTATTACCTATAACACATTGCCTTTAAGTTAAGCCTGACTACTTTTGTACCAAACTACCAGAGGGTTAAGCACAGGTCAATAGGCTAATTCCACCCGACAACAATTGTGGTTGTTGCCTAAGTGGGGCTTTCACCCCTCAACTAATAACCCAACTTCCTACTAGGGCCTCCAGCAAGTCTACCCTCTGGTGGCCTCCAGAGGGATTTGGGAAATCAGTGGCACTAGCTCTAGAGACAGACTCAAACATAGTCCAAGAAGTTCAATCAAAGAGTCCACTCCAGGCAAGACTAACCAATATAGAGATGATGCTTGCACTCATAGCTGACGTTTACAGGGAGTAGCCCACAGGTTGGCCCAAACGCTGCACAGCATTCTTGGAATTTTAAAGCTGGCAAAATCTACTAGTAGTTCAGAAGACCTATTTCCAAGGCTTGGCTCCATCTCTAAAGGACACTGCAAAACTGATTTATTCACCCCAAAACATCAAGGGGAATCCCTAGTGGGACTGGTGCCAAGTTCTCCCTGCACCCTACCTTTCTATCTCAGGGAAAAATATAACCAGATTTGTCAGGGCATGTTTACAGATTACCAAGTAAAGATTTCTCCTCTGCATATTCCCTCTCCCAAGGGAAGGCTAATCCCTTCCAAATTGGCCTAATGGATAGGAAAGGCTCATAATTACGAGAAAAGAAAGTACATCATTTAGAGCTATATTTTACCATGAAATGCGTCTTTGCATCATTTCATGGTTAGAAAAGTGCATTGAAAAGGCACCATGAACAACAGCCCCTTGTGTTTTGTTTTTCCTGTGCATTTGTGGTAAAGATTTTCTGCGAATGGTGCATATGTAGTAAATGTTTACCTTCACTGCTGTGTATTTGGTGTGACATGTCGCATAATGATGCGAAATGGCACAATATTAGGAATTTTGCATAACAAGCGTAATACAAAATTTCTAGAATTATGCTAATTACACAATTCATAATTTTAATTTTACTCAGGTCAACTTCAAACTGCCAGCTGCATCCATGCGTACATGAGCCTTTACGATTAAAACAGAAAACTCACTTTATATAAATGAAAGATTAGGAGTGTGTAAGAAAACATTTTACACATGTTGAAGACATATGAACTTCAAGGCAAGCCCGATTTTGAGCTGAATAGCTCAAGGGGGAGATAATGTCACCTGCAGACTGTCACATAATGGCATATTTATTTTAAAAATGCGACTAGAGACAATACTGTCTGATGGCGATATCTGGAGAGTTCCCAGCAGTACAATATCGAGGGCAAGAGTATTGTGGCCAAAATATTAACTACGGCTATATTATGAAGAAAAGCATGTACATAGGTGAGTAGAGATTTGTTATTTTTAACTCCACAACGGTTTACCTTGAACATATCATTCAGGTGCATATATATGGATTTATACTTAGTAAATTTGGGCTTACCTATACATAATTCCCTTTACAATAGTGTGGTAGTTAATATTTTTCAGGGTAATATTAAAATCCTGGTTTTCTGGTAGGAAACTGTTCTTGACTAGCTGCCCTGTCTAGCTAACGATGCCTGGTCTGGTGTGAGGTATATGATGGGCCTGACTCTGTGTTAGGCCATCTGACTTCTCAATGGGAGGACCAGCTGCAAAACTTTCTGATCTCTCAAAGGCAAATCCCCCTCTGTTTGCAGCAATACAAAGCCAGAGCAACACCAAATGGCTAACTTTGAATTAGAAGAATGAGAAGCCAAACTTTCTCCCAAATGGAACAGTGAGTTCGGTAGCAACTGCAACGAGAGATCCATTTCAGTTAAATAGTGGTATAGCGGTCATGGTACTTTTGGTAGATACGTGCAGCGTGCGCACTGCTGATTGAAGAGCCTTTGGGTATGAGCGGGCCCAGGGCTTTAAGTAGGGGGGGCGTGCCCAATATAATTAAGGGCAAGGCATAAAAACACTTGAGCTAAAAATCAGTGCTTAGCATTGTGTGCCGCCCAACTGGTATTTTGCTGGTTCTGTCATTGCATCCAATTAATACAACAAATAACATTACAACTACAACAAGCCAGAACTAGTGGCTTTGTTAATGGCTGTCAGTTGCATAACATAAAAAAAATCAACAACTATGGCTTCATTGTATATAAAATTGAAAATGCTTCAGTTTGAAAATGATGAGACCGTGGAAGAACTATACCCAGTCTCTTTGAATTTACATCAAAGGCAGTGAAGGGTGGCCCTGCTGCAGAGTTAGGATTTTTTTTGCTACCAAGGGTGGGGGCAAAAATGTGGAGCTTGATAGGGACCCGTTTTAGCACCTGCTTTTTGGAACTATTGGTGCTGAGCACCAGCAGGACCCAGTCCACTTAGAGCCCTGAGTGGACATCATAGCCACTTATTAGGAAATTACACTGGCTGGTGACCATTGATAGCCCACTAAGAGTTGAGTGAAAGTACATTGTAATTGTAATTGCATTTATAAAGTGCTTACGACCCCTGACGAGGCATTGAAGTGCTTTTTCGGTGAGTAGTACGCTACTCCGGAACCCGAAAAGTATTAGTGGTGAATATGTATAGTATAAGTATAAGTATATTAATATGAAATTAATTTGAGCGATGAACATGTTGGTCTGTTATTTGGATTGAAAAGGATAGAGGAGGGATAGGAGAAGGAAGGGTTTGCATTTATACAGCGCTTGCTACCCCTGATGAGGTGTTGAAGTGCTTTTCGGTGAGTAGCACGCTGCTGCGGAACCCAAAAAGGATTAGTGGTCAATTAGTATAGGAAAATATGAAATAAATTTTAGTGGTAGACATGTTAGCCTGTTATTTGGGTTGAAACAGATAGTGGAGGGATAGAAGAGGGAAAGTTAATATATTGCTTGCTACCCCTGATGAGGTGTTGAAGCACTTTTCTGCATGCTACTCCGGAACCCCAAAAAGATTTTTTGTTCTGAAGGAAAAATGTGCGCTGGTCTGTAAAGCTGTGAAGACTCTGATAAAGCCTACGCCTGAAGGCCAGTTCCTAACACTGAAAATTGGCTATGGTGCTTTCCTGCTCAAGCGGAAGCAAAATGAGACCTCTGCAAATTCCTAGGTTTATTAAACGAGACTTCCTAAGTAAATGATCAGTGACAAAATGGCAGCCTACCCAGTGCTCGGCGTTCCATGAAGTGGCACCCAAATTTGCAATACTTTTTGTTGTCCATTTGATAGCACAAGTTTTCCTTTATACAAGAAATACAGTAAATGTCCCTGTCAGGATGGAGCCACAACTAACAGTACTTTCCAAAATAACAAGCTCAGTGTCCAGCGATCCTGAAGTAGCGCAGCGGATATTTTCTCCCAGGACTTATTTTGAACGGCAGAAAAAGAAATGGAGGTGGAAACTGGTGACCCCGGAAGAATGCAATATACAATAGGAAGCACAAGAAATGAAAGAAAAAAAAGCGAGATAGGAGGTAAAAGGTCAGAGAACAGTGAAAAAGGCAAGCAGATTGAGAAAACTAGCATCAACAGACCAGAATAATGCAAAGCAACTGCATGAACAGGAAGAAAGAATCCGTCAGAAGATAAGAGATTGGCAAGATAGAAAGGCAGGTTCATTAAAATGGAAGCTTATTGGAAAGCAGAGGTGAAAAAACATTCATACTGGGGAAAAAGGGAGAGAGGAGTGCTAGAACTAGTCAGCACATCTTAGAAGTTTCAGCTAACATGCAAAGGAGGACATAAATGGTGCTCTGAATATTCCCAGTTTATTCCAAGAACCTATGGTATTTAATACGTAACTTGCAGTTATCCAGTATCCAACGAGCAAAGCGTTGAGTAGCATCACACACAAATGCACTTTTTAATACAGCACATTTATCCGTCTATTGTGACTTCTCAGAATCACTGCATTTCATGGACGTGCCATTAACTTTATATGTGCAAGGGGGCTCCTCCACTTGAGTGGAGGAGCATCGTCCCAGTTTATTTATTACCATTTTACTTTTCAGCAACCCGTCCCGAACTAAGGGGCTCATTATGATGGCGTAACGATCGCGATCGTTATGCCATCGTCATGAGATTTACCCCCGCCATATTATGATGGCGGGGGTATCGCGGCAGACAGAAAGTCCGTCCGCCACTTTTCCGCCAGCAGGCAATCGTTACGATTGCCTGCCGGGCGGAGCAGGGACTCTAATATGGTGGCAGTGCCTAGCAGGCACCACCAGCCATATTAGGAAGGCGAGTTTTAAAGGCCCATGGAAAGGATGGCGGGGACTGTGTGTAGGGGCCTGTTGCGGGCCCCTGTGTGTCTGGGGGAGGTAGGTTACACTTGGGGGGCTACCTAAGGTACCCCCCAACATTTCACTGCACCAAGTGGCAGGCACCGTGTGGTGCCTGCCATGTGGTGCAGCGAAATGCCTGGCATGCGATCTTAACATTGCGGCAGGTGCTGGAGTCAGCAGCAACCGCCGCAATGTTAAACCGCAGAATGCGACCGCCATAGTGGCGGTCGCATCCTAATTCACGGTGTGGGACTGCCGCATATCTGGCGGCCGGTCCCAATGCTGCGGGGATGGCGGGCAGACTCAGGTCCGTCCGCCATCCTAATGAGCCCCTTAGTGTCAGGACAGGGTGGCCTAGTGCTGCAGAGTGGCAGCAGCAGGGAGCTGTGTGCTTTAAAATGCACATGCCTCTTTGGCCGGCTGTCTTGGGCCAGCCAGCCAGACATGCGCATTTTAAAGTTACTAAGCTAGCTGTCTTACACAGCTGGGTTAGAGAAAGTGCAGTCCTCCAGTACTCTTAGGAGCGCTGAGAGTGCCTGCTCTATCCTATCCTGGCGCTGCTCTCTTGCTGTCAGAGCAGCGCCAAGATTATGTAGTGCAGTTTCCTGTGTCCGGAGCTTCCAGAAGACACCCGAGGGAGGCGGGCATTGTCAATTTATTTATTTATTTTGTGCCCCATCACCCAACCACCCTCGGTACAAGACAGCCACCACTGAAAGTAGTTCCTTACTGCATACACACCCAGTGCTGATCTGCCACCATCAGAAGCTTCTCCTATTCCGAACGCAGCTTCAAAACAGAGGCTCACGGCCTTACTAACTGTCTTCTACCATCCCGGGGCAGATTACTAATGTTTTTGGCATAACAACCTAAGTTACTGTGCTTTGTCAATGGCAAAAACAAATCTCCAAAGACATTGCACTGTTTTTGCATCCCCAAGTGCTGGCATACTTTTGGCTGTCACTTGCCAACGTGCAATCCAGTAGTCAAGTCAAATTAACTTTATTCGGCACACGGCCACAAACGTTTCGACAAACAAACAATACAAATTTAAGATACATTTTTTTCTAATAAATATTAAAAAGATAAAAGTTCCTTTACAAGCTAAAATCATACTTATACATTGATGTAATAGCCATACAATTTCGAATCAGTTTGACATAAAAACAAGGAATACAGATCATTTCATCTCCCCACCCAGTTGTTGCACTTCATAGCGTTTCCTAATGCCCATTGCTGTTTTAATTAAATTTAAATCAGCAGTGCAAATATCTAGTACAAAGGGGACCAGTCAGTACAAAAACTATGCTTTAATACTTTCCCACTGCGTACATGTGCTTTACAGTGCAGCACACATGTAAAGTTTGAAAAAGTCCTGAGAAAAGAAAACTTTTCTCAGACCTTACACCTGCCTTGAGGTAATAACATACCTTAATTGTGATTATCTGAATGTTGAGATTGTTCGGAAATAGGAAATTCAAAGCTTTACAAAGGTAAGATTGTTCTACTATTTAGAACTTGTTGAGCGTTGATATGAATTAATATCGGACCTAGGTCTCGGAGTATTCCTGGCAAGGCTACAGTTTGATTCTTCAAGTGCGGTGACAGTGTTCAACAGGGTACAGTGAGTCATCTAAAAACTATGATAATATACAACTGTATCCTGTGACATCATTACTGACATCCGTACTCTGTACAACTCCATATTATTACAGCTGTGGAACAGGGCATAAAGTAGTGAAAAATGTAATATCTAATTTAAGTGAAACAGAGTTATAGAGTGCATTGCCTACAACAAACAGAGGCAAAGAGGTTAAATTACTAGACTCAGGCCCTTATTATGAGTGCAGCGGTCCATAGGACTGCCGTATCCATGGTGGCGGTCCGACGACTGCCAAACTGTGGGACTGCATGCAGTATTAGTTCCTGGGAAACACAGTAAGTCCAGGTTTATTTTTGTACATTCTGGGACTTACAGCCATTTTCATCTCTATTGACAAGAAGTCCCTGGGCCTCATTTATGAGGTGCCTTGCACTGCTGGAACATCACTTTTTGTGACGTTCCATCGTGCATGAGCCTGCTCCATATTTATGAAGCAGCACTAAGCCACTTCTTTTGGCTTAATGCTGCCTCATAAATATCGTTCCCTTTAAAGCAGTTTTCTGCATATAAGGGGCGTGAAATAGGTGTTGCTGGGAATGTTTCCAACAACATCCATTGCTTTTAGACACTGCCCCAGATTTACAAGAATAAGTCTGAGGCACCACCAAAAATGTACGCCTCCCCATGGGAGGTGTAAGGGAGGGACAACAAGGAGAAATATATTCTTTTCCCCTTGTTTTTCCTTTTTTAATGTGTGCTGCATTCTGCCCACCCCCGGGCAGTTTGCTATGGCACTGCTTCGGCCATGTGACAGCAAACTCTGCTTCACTTCATGGAAGCGAGAGCATTGAACATTTTCTCACTTCCATGAAACAAAGCAGAATTGCTTTTGGGCACTGACGGCTCCTACAGGAGGTAGGGAGCCGACAGGGAACTTGAGGCTCCCCCCTCGGTCCCCAACGAGAAAGGCAAGCCCCGCTCGGCCCCCCTCCTTAAAAATCATTGGCCTGGCCTCGAGGGATGGGGTCCCCGGGGCCTAAATCTGCCTGGGGAGGGGTGCGCAATGCCACCTCTCCTTTATAATTAAAAACAATAAAGATAGGCCTAGCCCTGTGGAATGCGGTCCCCGCAGCCAAAGTCGGTCCATGGAGGGTGGGCCCACAGCCCCCCTTCCCTTTTTATTTTGCTTAAAACAAAACAAAACAAAGTGTAAGGCCCAAGTGGATGGGGTCCCTGGGGCCCAAAAGAGTCAAGGGAAGGGTGGCCACACAGCCCCCCTTCCTCAAATAAAAAGGAAGCCGGAAAATCGCCGGAGGCCCCGCTCCCCTTCTCCACTACTCTGCAATGCACCTCCTGGCGCGCTCTTGGTTGCGGGACGAAGTCCCTTGCGCTACTAAGGGTCCTTAAGGGCCAAGTAGCCCACCTGCTACCTCCAGTAATCCCCACACAGTGGGACTGCTGAGAGGTGGTTGCAGCCACGGCCCTTTTTACACAACTCTGCAAAAGTGCCTCTTGGCGCACTGCTGGTGGGGTGATGAGGTCCCCTTGTGTTCTGAGGATCTCAGGACTAAAGTGGACTTCATACCCCAAGCAGCAGTGCGCCTGGAGGTGCGTTTGCAGAGTGGTGGAGAAAGGGAGCGTGACCTCTGACCACCTCTCAGCAATCCAGATCATTTCTAACTATAATGTCCCTGAAACCACCAATCTTCATGAAATTTGCCCACAAAATAATGTTTTAGCTGTCATTGAAAGTTTGGGGGTGATCTGCCCAGCGGGGACCGAGAAATAGGGGCACAAAGAAAGGATGCGTTTGTACTGTTAAGTCCCATTGGAATGCATTGTCAAACCTACAGCCCAAACCGCTGGACGGAATTATACTACATTTGGCAGGAAGGTAGGTAGTGTTACGCAGATTGTGATTTCTTTTATTTGGTGCTAATCCACCCAGCAGTTTTTGAAAATTTAGGCCGCAAATTAAGGATATATCTCTGGCTGCCGATTTTTCATGGCGGTGATTGATCGCAGATGCACGTGCCAACAGGAATGCTCTCTTTGGCTGGATGCAACTTGAACAGAAAGTTGTGCCCACTATTTTTCATCCGGGAATGGTTCACAGGACTGAACATTTTTGTGAAAGCCCACATAAGGGGCCAGGGTGGAGATACTCTGGCCCCATGTGTTAGTGACACAAGTTATGTGTCCAAAATTGATTTTTTTCATCTTGCGAGAATATTTGTGACAATGCCACGACCACCATCATGGGCCCCCATGTACCATCGCAGGGACATGGCGACTATCGCAACGACATCGCAAATATTGATGGAAGCATAAAATATCTATATTTATATATATATGCACACCCTTGCTGGTCACTGTCAGACACTCATGAACGCACTCCCAAACTCACTCAGACACTTATACACCCATTCACATACCCACTCATATACTTATACATCCAGTCACATAACCACTCAGATACTTATTCACTCACTGACATACCCATTTGGGTTCTTATGCACCCACTTACAGACTCACTTGGAGAGTGACGCATCCATGTACAGACCGGGTCAGAGACTCATGCACCTACTTAGAAACTCAGTCATAGACTCATGTGTACAGTTTCATACCTTCTTAGAGACTTCTACACCCACTCACAGAACCACCAGGGAACTCATACACCCACTTACAGATACACTCAGACACTCATACATCCACTCACACACCAACACATTCACTCTCACACTCAGTCACGGACTCTCTCTGAGACTTATAGACTCAGTTACTCACTGACACACTCAGAAAGTCACACACCCACTCACAAACTCACTCAGATACACACACATCCCCCCACTCACTTGCCCACTCAAGGCTTATGCATCCACTCACAGACCCACACAGACACTCGCCCACCCAGTCACAGACCAGCTCAGACACTCAAGCATGCACCTATTCACTCACCCTCTCAGAGACTTATGCTCTCAAACACAGACCCATTGAGACACTCATAAACCCAGTTACAGATCTCTTTTAATAAATTTCTGATGGCCACCCCTCGCTGCTCCGCACCGGGACTCTTTCATGTATATGTGCGCGCTACAAATCAAATTAGCATAACATAACATAACTCAGACACTCATGCACCCACTCACTTACGCACTCAGACACCCACTTGGAGCAAACAGATACATCTCGGAGGTGTTGCATTTCCTAATTAGGAAATCACAAATTTGGAATTGCAAATCCATTGGTACCTATAGTAATTAATGGTTTAGCATTTCCTAAATAGTGATTTCTTAATAGCGATTTCAGGAATCACTAATAAGAAATCTCTATTTTTGTACATTCTGTTTTGCATTTCCTAAATAGCGATTTCTTATGATTCCCTATCTTGGGACGGCAAACCAGAAGTTTCATACATATGGTGCTAAGTCCCTGCCTTCATTACTTTCTATGGTAGTGAGTTGTAGCATGTGTGAGTGGCCATATGTGGTACTACACAAACTACAAGGCTGGACTGGAGTATATTTATTACTGTTTTGTGACCCTTGAAACTTTAATGGCTATAGAAGGACAGTTTCTAAATGATTTTGGTTCTCCTTTTTGTGGATTGGTGTTTTTGTTGGCATTTTCCTACCTAAGTCCATCTTTGCCCCTCCTTACTCCTTCCTAAACTCTTCCCATTGAGCAGTTTGTATTCCCAATTGTCCAGTCTCTGGCCATTGTTCCTCCCACATTTAATCTTAAATCATAGGTTTACCTTTGCAGAGATCTCAGCTACGTTGGTGGATATCTCTGTACAGAAGTGATCAGAGAGGCGAAGGAGGAGGTCTCTCTCCGCATGTAGAAGTGTGAATAGTAATTTGTAGAACTTAGGTAGCAGTACTTTATCTATTACAAAATGTAGAGAATATGAGTATGCCACTAACTATGCAAATTGCTGTTGCCTGGTGGCGTAAAGTTCATTACTGATCAAGGGCCTGATTTAGAGTGTGGACGTCAAGGCTACTCCATCATGAACATAACAGATATCCTGTCCGCCGTATTACAGGTCCATTATATCCTATGGCACTTGTAGTACAGTGGCCAGGTTAGTCGTCACATTTCTGACTGAGTAACTTGTCCGTCAAACATTAAATAAGGCCCTAAGTCTTATGTCCTATGCCCTATTCTGTGTCCTAAATGTGGGCAAATTCCTATCATGGGGGATCTCATGCAGTTCTTTCCACATGAATTTACTGAGCTTGTACCAGTTGGCAGGAGCGCAATTATTCTACTGTTACTGTCTGGGACCTGAGCATTTAACAGAGTTGTAACCTCCATGCCCGTCAAAGCAGATCCAGAGAAATGAAGTGAATACATTTGCCACATATATTTTAGTTAACGATAGGTAATGTAAACAACTTGTCTAACTGTTTAGCTGACAGAGCACTTCAGCCATTTTCTTTAGAAATTGTTTTAAAAATCCACTTTTGTCACCATTTTCAGAGACTTATTAGAATGTGTAAACCTCAGAACATTTGAATTTTTACTCCATTTGTGTGAACATTTTACAGTAAAATTCATTGTTTGACACTGCCTTTTTCCAAATTTTCATTGGGTAAACACCCCACATCTCATAATCCCCAAAAGAATTCTGAGCATTGCTCAATAGCCTGGTTCTATCTGAGAAATTAATTTATTCCTCACCACTTTGAACGTTTGCCAGCTAGTTTGGAAATGGGCTGGTGCTATACACAAAACCAGTGGGCAGCACCAGTGCAACTGGACCTCTGTAGAAGTGGCAGTAGGCGGCACCCATCTAAGAAAAATGTTTGTATCTGGCACTTATTTTTGTGCAAATTATGCCCTGCTATCCGCTAAAATAATTTACCCCATTTTTGGGCATTATTCCTACACATCTGGGTACCCTGTTTACCCCTCTTTGTGGTTTAGGACTAGTCAACGATTCTCCCCTGTTCTATGATTTTGTTCCACAACATAAAATGTGTGAGTTTGAGGGAATATGCAATTTACAAAATCATGAAAAAAATATTACAAGCTCTTCATCAAGCAAACCCATTTCATGAAAATTCAAATGTGAGTGGCAGAACTCAAAAGGTTCTAGCTCACAAGTATAATATCAAAGACATCTCTAGATTTTAACTCTTCTATGCCCACCTGAGAACTCATTTACAATGAATTGGTGTAGGGTAGCGCCGTAAGTCTTTTTGCTGTGCTGCCTTACACCAATTTGAAAGGCAGGAATACACTGTATTTAAAAGATAAGGTGCATTGTCCTTTCATCCAGAACTGGCTTACAATTTGTGCAGGCATTAGGATTGTTTTGTGCAGGAAGGGGTACCTTCCTGCACAAAAACAATCCATGGAGGCTTTTTCATCTTTCTATGTGTGCTGCAGAATGCAGCACATATAGAAAGAGGAAACAGCGGGGAGAAATAAATATATTTCTCCTCGTTACACCTCTCCTGGGGTGGTGTACAGTTTTGACTCATTCCAAGGTTTACAGATCCTTGTAAATCTAGGAATGTGTCAAAACCCATAGATGTTGCGGTGGGAAAACCCACTCCAACGCCCATGGAACGCCCTCCCCTAACGAAGTGCAAGGCAACACATCGACTTGCGGGGCATTGCTTTACACCATATCTATGAGGCCATGAAAAGCCATGCAAAGTGACTTTGTGTGGCCTCGTAGATATAGAAATGCACTCTGCGCCACTGGAGCATCATAAAAAGTGATGCATCAGCAGCGCAAAGGGCTTGTAAAGAAGCCCCATAGGGCCTCATTTATGAAAAGTGTTGCATCGCTGCGTTAAAACAGCGATGCAACACTTTTCACTGCGCCCCCCTTGCAACACCATGGATGCGCCATATTTCCTGTATGGCTCACCATGTCGCAAGGATTGACAGATGCATCAGAAAGCCAGACGTATCCGTCAGCGAAAAACTCACGCATTGCTGGAGTTGTGTCTGAAGCATGACGCAACTCCAGCGATGCATGGGGGATGACTATACCTATTAACTGTGTCACCTTACACCTGCTATGAGGCAGGCGTAAGGTTTTGACGCAGTGGTGTCCTAGAAGTGGCGCAGTGAAATCTGATAGATTTCACTGCGCCACTTCTACGAGATGTTCTTGTGAAGGAACACCTACCTTGCATACATTATACCTGACGCAGGTATAATGTGGTGCAGGGGTTTACAAAGTGACGCATCTGCTTAGCTAAGTGACGCAACAGGGACGCCAAAGTGTAGAACGGGGCTCATAAATAAGCCCCATAGTGTACAGGAAAATGCCTTAACACAGTGATTCCCAAACTGGGGTCCGGGGACCCATGGGGGTCCCCGAAGCCTACTCAGGGGGTCCGCGACTACTTTGAAAATCAAAAAATATTAACAAGTTAATAAAGTGTTGATATATAAAGATGCTGAATGTACAATTGAACATTTTAAAACATACTGTAAATGTGAAGGAATTTAAAATGGAAGGCTAAAAATTAAATTAGTATCCTCAGATTCATTTGTGGGAGCAGTGCAAGTGCCTCAAACTGAATATACTATGGAGATGAGTGGCCTCAATTGAATTTAGAAAAACTCCAACCATTCTATTAAAATTACATTTCAATGTCTTTTTTTATTTATATGTGTTCTAATTAAATAAAATGTGTAATTTGTGTATTTGTTTGATGAATGCATTTTTCTGTATTTTTGTGCATTGTTTAGTGGTTCAAATCATCAACATTGCTTAGGCCGGGGTTCCCGACTTCCAGTAATGACTCATGGGAGGTCCCCGAATTCGAATAATGATTCAGTTGGGGTCCCCGGATTGCAGTAATAATTAAGTGGGGATCCCCAGAAGTCAAAAGTTTGGGAACCACTGCCTTAACCCCTTCAGCGCGGCGCGGATTACCGCGCTGTGCTGTAGGGTTCGTGCGCGGGCGGGTCCATGACGGAGCGGTTCCGTCATCTGCACAGCGCAACCGATGCGCATGACGGAACCGCTCCATCATGCGCATCGAAGGGGTTAACATATTTCAGTAACAGTATGTTCCACATTCTTAATTATCCTGAACATTTATGTTGAGAGCTTGTCCTTATGAGGACCCCGTATTTATGTAGTTGATGCCCTCTGAATTGGTTGCGTATTTCTCGGAACTACAGCAGCTTAGCATCTTTAATACATAGAGTAATATTTCAAATGGATGTGCTTCTGTCAAAATATTGTTTGTTTTTCTGCTCCAATGTTACAGGCTATTTTCTTAGCAGCTGACAAGTATAAAGGTGCTCTATATTTTAAATCCCCGCAGCCTGTTCATGCTTTTCCATGCTGAATCTCTGAATGAAACATACTCATAACGTCAAATGTTGCCTTTCATTTACATTACAGACAGGAAGCAACATCACATTTCTCTTTTGACAGAGGAAGTGTCAAAGATACAATCTGGAAAAAAATGTTATGAAAAAGTCAGCTGAAGCCTGATTTTGAGTGGCAGCTATATTTTTTTCCGAACATTCTCACTGTGGTGAGTATTATTAAAAAAAGGACCTTTCAAATTGGTACAAAGTTTTCTAGAATGTATTTGAACAGCTGGGCCTAATGAAGGGGCACAGCACTGCTGAGTGCCCTAGCAGCAGTGTTATGATTCAGTGATGGATATGGGCGGTTCACTTCAGACTTCAGTGCCTTCTGACTGAGTGTTTGACAGGAATCAAGGTGCCACTTCAGCTTGCCCTCGGTACATGGAGCCTTTATTTAGCATGTGGCCATGTTTTATAGAAACACACTCTTTCTTGTACTGAACGTCCATTTCTATGTTTATTCTGCAGGCTACTATTGCATACTCTAAAGCAGAAAGCATGTGACGTATAAAAAATGATCAATTATGAAATCCTTGTGCATATTAGTGCCATTTCTTACAGCTTACCTATCATAATGAATGTGCACCTGTTTGCCTGTGGAGTGGAACATGTAAAGATTGGCCTGATCAGCTGCATCGAAATGAAAAGGCATCTAAGCACCTGCAGCTGTCAATGAGCTGTCAGGACCAATGTCTATTAAAATTATACTGGCCACATATTACTGTGAGAGTATCCAGTGGTGGCTCCTCCGCTATGGTGGAGGAGCGTCCCCCCCACTGCTTTGAGCAACGTAAATAAAGGAAAAATATATTGATAATAAATCTTTGCTGTTATCATTTTATTTGTTCCTACTGAGGCGTTTTTGTGGGCCGGGGCCGGGCTGCTCTGCTCCCAGAGCAGGGGGGGGGAGAGTGGAGGGCACTCTGTAAGTGCATTACAGCCTGGGTGGAGAACATGCCCAGGCTCCCATTCCCTGGCTGAGCACCGAACCATGGCGCTCAGACCAATAACAATGCTACATTGCAGTGCTGTGATTGGCCAGGGGATTCTGAGTGCTTCCTGTTCATGCCCAGTGGAGGGACGATATGGAGAGACGACGAAGGAGAGACAAGACACGGCGAGGAGGTAAGTTCAATTTGTTTTCCTTTATCCCCTCTCCACCCCCCGCCATGCGCCTCACCACCCCGATCTGTACGAACCACCACTGGAGTATTCACTGTTTTCAGCAGAGATTTTCATGTAAGCTACCACTGCCCAAACAGGGCAGCGTTGGACCGCAAAGTATAAATTCCCTGTTTTTCTTGACCAGCGCAGAAACTTTTTCAAGCTTTCAATAGCCTTGTGGAAGCTTTCAACTACTTGTTTACCAGGTAAGGAATTCCCCCAGTCTCTACATATACCAATCCTTATCTTGACAAAGATCATTATAACTATCCTTCCCTATATTCCAGGACCACATATGGGATAATCATGACTCCATTGACTTGGCCACTGATGCCACTAGTCTAAAGCAACTCACTCTGCTAGTACAGCATAACAGTGAACATTGTTACGTTGGTCCTGCCAAGACCCCTGGTTAACGCACATTCCAGTGGTTATCAAATGAATGGGTGAGACCACTTCAAATACTTAGCCAGCATATATCTTGTTAATTCCTTCCTTACTGCTAATTAATTATCTTTTTAATTTTTCAGTTTTTTAATTATGCACATTTCCTTATTGCAGTCCTGATTAGACTCTAGTGTTTTGGAAAGGGTTGAAATGCTGTCATCAAACAAAAAAGACAGACCTGACTTATGAGTAAATGAAGCACTGAGAATTCCCCTGTTGTTTTTCATTGTATGAAACAGAACTGGCTGTTGTGCTGATAAAATAGCCAAATACTATATATGCTAATGCAATTGCCCACTGTGTTCCCTATTTGTTTTGGTTTCTCTCAATTGGAGTTCTTCTTTTCTTCTTTTTTCAAAAAATCTTTTATCACTCACATATTTGCAAATGATGATTATTTATTGTTTTACTTATTAAAATCAAATGTGATTCTCTGAATCTAGACAGAACCTTGTCTGTCGTAAAATAGAACTTTAAATATTGATATCTATTAAATCTACACAGAAACTTCGGTGTTATTTTATTGTGCCTAAAAATGAGTCCCATGTGAACGCCTGTTCCAAGTTCTAATTGATACCCATGTTCATGTGGACATTAGGGTCGCTCTTGTTTTTTTTCACAATGTCTATTAATTGCAGTAGGAGATGGTCTAAAGGAGCCAATGGGACTGTATGTCTGCAAAAAGGCCTTTTCTTACATATAACACTAAATTGCAATTCAGAAACACGTTACCGAATCAAAATTTAGGTTTGCTGCCAATACCGATTCTGTATTTGGAAGGGGCGTGTTAAGGGCATCCCTTTCAAATACTGGATCGGATTGTTACGTACTAATGTGGAAATATGGTCGCAAAACACAATGTTTTACTGACTACAAACATGTAGTGGTAAGCCATTCATGGACAGGAAGGCATCCCCTAGGAGCCCTCTTTAAGAATTTTGAAAAAAAAGATTTATATATATTTTTTTTATTCATCCCGTTTTCCTTAATAGAAAACAAGCTGCATTAAAAAAAATGCTTGATTTGAAAGCAGTCACAGGCAAGGTGGTCTGCTGGCCTTAGCAGGCTATCATCCCTCTGATGGCAGCGATTCCAAATATGGTGCAGTTTGCAACCTACTTCATTACTATTCAAGAGTTAGGTTCAACTGCGACCCACTAGGAATCAGTATTTTGTTAACCGACCTATTAATATCTAGGTCTGCTTGCAAAATACCAAGCTGGTGCCGAAAATGCTGGTTGCAAATTTCAACCAGTATTTTGCTGCCAGTGCTTTGTATATGAGGTCTATAGTCCCTGCTAAACCCGTAAGCCTTAGCGTGGTCTTTCCCCAAACACTTTGCCTTCACCCCTCCTATATGTGCTGAATTCGTTTTTGTTGGACTCCGGACTCTATGCACTTTACCACTGCTAACCAATGATAAGGTGCTTGTGCTCTCTCCTTTAAACTTGGTAAAATTGGCTTATACCTGATTGGCATAAATTAATGTACTTATAAGTCCCTTGTACCCTTCTAGAATGGTATACCACATACACAGAGACTTGCAGTTAAAAGCCACTAGTAGGCCTGCAGCACTTATTGTACCACCCACTTGAGTAGTTCCTTAAAACATGTTCTAGGCCAGCCATTGCAGCCTGAATGAAGTTTGAAACTGCAAATTAGCATTGGCAAAATAACCCCCTTGCCATAGCTTAAACTTCCCTCTAATTTCATATAAGCCCCTTCACCCCTCCAAGGTAGGCCCTATGTAGCCCATAGAGCAGGGTGCATTGTAATTAAAAGGTTGGACATGTATTTTTCGGTTATATATTTTAGAAAATTGCCTTTTTCTTACCCTAAATTATTTGGTGCCTGCAGCCTATCCTTCATCGCATGAATGGGTGTAGTTGGCAATTGGACTTTGCTTATTCTTCCCAGACAGCCGCGTAATATAGGGATTAGCAGTGACTGGGTGGGCCATCAACTGGCAGGATGGGGGAGAGGAGCTCGGCCCAGTTGCAACTGAATAGGCTGTGCTCTGCCTTCACACAAAGGACTCGTCATCCCTGCATTGTTCGTGCAGCCAGCTTGGAACCAGAGCAGATGAGTCAGGAAATTTCACGCACTTGAAAGGGAATCCTCCAGAAACCACTCCTAGTTCAAAGAAGGCAACGCATATGAAAAGGGGTCCCTTAGACCCATCTGCAGTTCAATTTATTGACTTGCGGAAGAACTCTCAGAGGGTTGCCTGCTACTATGGCCTGCTGTGTACTCCACAAGATTGGTTTTCTACACCTGGAAGGACTGCTATGCTGCCTGGAGACTGCCTTTAACCCTCAGAGGCCTGCCCTGCTGCTTAAGCCCTGTTTCATCACTTGTACCCAGGTCTGCCTGAGTGAGTCCAAGGGCTAGTTGGCTGGCCTCCTGATCAGAGCATCAGGGACAGAACAGTCTCCTACCCCCACCCAGCCTAAGTGAGCCCTAACCTACCCCCCAAGTTGTGCCCCTCCAGTCCTGGACACCTGGTGGTGGTGCTAAAGGTGCCCAGATAGCCAAAGACCAAAACTTGAAACTTAGAAACATTTTTACTAAACCCTGCTCTTAGAACTGAGAGAAGACCGGGACTGACCTTCTCATCTATCCGCCGAGGGTGCGTCGCCAGTTGGCTTGACTTCGCTGCAGTTCCTGCTACGTACTTCTCCACAGCAAATTTTCTTCAGCGGTCCTTCGCCAAAGAGATAACCTGCCACATGGAACTCTTGTGGGCTACAGCCTCCTACCTCATCCTGATTTAGGTTTTCGACTTCCAAAAAAGAGACTAAGGGCCAAATTAAATTCTTGCCGGTAAGTATACTCCGTCACAATGGAGCATTCTTACTGACAAGAATGCAGTCTGCCTGCCACATTTAGATGTGAACAGACCTTCCGGTTAATCACGGCGGAGGTTACTCTGTCTCCAATGTGATTAAGCCCCTCCAATGGCCCTGGGGAGCAAGAGCTGCCTGAGAAATGAATGCATGTCAGCCTACCCAATTTGGATGGGCGAACATGTAGTAATTTTTTACTTTTAATTAACACCAGTTAAAACCTGGCTGTAAGGAGCAGTAAAAGTATTTTAATGCTCCCCGCGCCATGGGAGGAGCCTCCTATGGTGAGGGGAGCATGACTTTTTTTCTAGACAAAAAGAAAATTCTCTTTCAGGGTTTTCTTTTTTAAAAGAAAAAAAGATTAGTTTGCTACAGGGTTGTGTCCTTCCGACGCAGCCCTGTAACAAACAATAAAATGCATTGGCAGGAACCGCCATAATGCCATCTCATGCCACTGCCTTTATATATGACCACCTACCAGGTGGTCATTTAAATATTTGGCAGGCATAGTAGTCTGAGTCTGGCAGATGTAAAGTCCTCTGCCAGGCCAATGGTGACTACTCCATCTGGCAAAACTTAAATTGGGCGCTAAGTCTTAATGTAGAAATCTTCACAGCGACTTCATCCAGTGGCCCCCGATGGCCACGCTCCCTCCTCTGACACTGTCTCCAGCCTTGCCCCACTGAAGTTTACTTTCTCAGATATTTTTTGATAACATTTCTGCAAGTCAGAAGGTAAACCCTGACTGGGATCAATCCACTTTTTGTATACGACTCGCGCTCCATCGCATTCGACCAATTTTTCAATTTTTATCCAGTCTCGCAGGACTAGATGTCTGCAGTTGGGTCTTTGATTTTTTAGGTGATAGTTTGTGCTTTAAACTTTGAAAACTCATAACTCCACTTCTACTGATTTGATGTTTGTCATGTTGGTGTCATATAATTTATTAAAATTCAGTCTATTTTTCTAAATTGGTGTTGAAGTTTTTTGTGCTGCATAAATACTTTACACACTGCCTCTAATTTAAGATTGACTGCTTTTGCGCCAAGCTACCAGAGGGTTAAGCACAGGCTAATTTAGGTCTTTTGTGGTTCAACCTAGAAGGTATTATTGCTGTTGTCACCCCCTCTTCATCCAACAACCCAATTTCTCACAGTCCCTTATTGATTACAATTTCAGTGCATCAGTAAAATGTACCCTGCACGGTCTGCCCATATGTGCCACCTTTGTTTGGGAATGAGCTGCACAGGCCACAGGGAATATGGGCTAAACATGCCTGTTGGCACCCTGTACAACCATACCTGTTTTTGCTGTTGAAATATGGGCAGTCCATGGATAGGGTTTCAAAGATTCTCTAAGGACCAAATCTCAGCCCTGTCCCGGACTGAGGTCCTTGGAGAAGCACAGACTGCCACCATGGAGAAGATTTGCCTGGGTACCTGATCAAACCTGGACAGAGGAGCTGCTTTGTGGAAGAATGTGTGAATTGAAACGGACTTAGAGGCAATATTTCTTCTCTATGAGCAGTTTGGTAATAGGAAACTGGTATGGCAATGATAACGCGGTGTCTTTGATGGTCATCGAGGGACGTCTGGCCCAGCAGCTGCAGAGAGCATGACAGTAACAAATGTGCATCAAGCTCCTCTTTTGTTTACTAAAACATGCTCCGAAGCTCCCTGAGTGTCCTTTCTGTACATGGGCACCTAGTATGTGTTTATCTGCACTGAACCAGGAGATACAGTGTGGACGTCTGTGTAGGTCTAGTGATTGGAATGGGATTTTCTTTGCGATATATTGTATTGTAGCATTGACTGCAATGTGAGGTATGTGCCTGTGGCTCACCATGACTTACTCAGTCATATGAGAGGATACACAAAGGATGTCACGTAGAGGGCATACATTGGAGACATTATCACTCCAGCTGCTATGTGGGATTGCCTGGGGCACTTTACAGCAGTAACTGATGTATTAGAGGATTGCCAAAACATCAAGGCATTGATTAGTAATTAGGATAAAATATGCATTGATTGGTATGAGGGGTTTCGCAGGCGGATCCTGATATTGACCGCATATTTGAGGACCTGGGACACATTGTGTCATTGAATGGCATATGTGATACGCCTGAGACATATTACAGCTATGGTCACATCACAGAATCTACAGACATGTGTGTCACTGGCTGGCATTAAGAGCTTGTGAAGGATATACAGTCCACATAATGGGACAGACTAGCATAAGATGGAGGACACCTAGGACCAAGGTGATGTTTACTGCTTTATGATAGAGATTACCAGTGCACATGATATGGGTACTTTAACATGTCATGGCAATTTCTGATATATGAGGAAAGTTGAAAAAAACGTTTTCACAATGAACTTACTTAACCGCATCGCTGCTCATGACGGAACCACTCCGTCATGAGCCACGGGCGCCGTGTGCTCATGACGGAGTGGTTCCGTCATGCTGCGGCCGTTGGCGGCCGCTCCGCCCACGCGGCGCTGATTCCCCGCCTGTGCGGGCGAATAGCGCAAGTGGGCGGAGTCGTGACGGAACCACTCCGTCATGAGCACAGCGCGCCCGTGGCTCATGACGGAGTGGTTCCGTCACGAGCATGGCGGCGCCGCGCTGCCCCCAAACCCCCCCAGCGCCGCGGCAAAATTCGTGCCGCGGCGAAGGGGTTAAAATGACACGATTATATAAATACCACATGGTATATAATGAAGAAACAAGTACGTTCCACAAAAGGAAACACTTTTACTCTGTGAGGAAATTAGAATAGCTTTAGAAAATCACGGTGATATTCGGCAATTAATGTGTGTGAAGGCTATTTAGTCCATTTAAAGAAAATGGCGATGATTGTGGGACAAAGGGAGTTTAATTATCAAGAAGGAAAGCTGTTATTTTGGCAACAGTATATCTATATCTATCTGTAAGATGCATCTAAGAGAGGGGTAGTTCTTCTGCCTAAAATCGAACGTTTTGAGCTTTGTGTAGCTTTTGGTTTTTCTTGTCTTTACCTTTTCTAAGAACGTGATTGTGCAGCTATGGGTGTGAAAAATCTCAGTCTTCATGTGAGCTCTGACTTATTGATCACATTCCACGGAACCTAGCTTAGAGAAGTAAACTCAGGTTTCTTTGAGGAATTCCAAGTGTATCCGAATGTATGTTCTTATGACGCATTCTCTTCCACCGCAGGGAATTACAACGCGGTCGTTACAACAACCGTGTTGTGATTCCGCATACCATTACTTCACAAGTCGGAAAAACGACTTGCGGAGTGGCGGTGCTGGATGTTGGAATAGTATAATTTACTATTCCAACTCCAGTCTGTGCGGACAATAGGGAAAGTGTTGGATTTTAAATCGAACACCTCCCTCCCCCCCCTCCGCAAGTCGTTGTTCCGACTTGCGGAGTAATGGTATGCGAAATCACAATGCGGTCGTAGTAACGGCCGCGTTGTGATTCCCTGCGGGGCAAAAGATTTGTGGTAAACATTGTCTACCCTACAATTAACATTGCAGCTGCGAAATAAACATGTTAAAATTATTAAGCCAATGCAACCTAAATGAAAATATTTTAAATGCTGAAACAACGCAAAATGAAGCAGTTCTGATGTAGGAATCACAAGATACTCAAAAACAAAAGTGTTGGCTTTGGAACTTTTGTGCATTTGTGAGCAATACACTCAGTTTTTGAAAATAATTATAGTTAAACAACAAGGCACTAAATGAGCAAAAAAAAAGCATACAGGCAGCAGAACATTTGTTTTTCAAGAAGGATTCAAGGTGGAGCAAGAGTACCAGGTGGCTAAGAGGCCCGGGAGGGAGACGAACGGCAATGTAAAGGCCTACACCTAGTGGAGACATTAACCCAGGCAGGCGGTAACTTGCAGGCGGGCCTGAACTCCTGATACACAGCAGCGGAGGTGCAAAGGTAACGGGCGGGCACCCCGGGAGGCACTTACTAATTGAGGCCCCGGCTTCCGAGGGACTGCTGGGCCCCAATCGAACTTAAGAGGTAGCGGGGCCCTGGTGGGGGGCAGGCAGTGGAGGGAGAGCATGGTGGTTGCTGGATCCAAGAGTGCGGACTGAGAGACATGGCCAGGAGCTATCTGAACGGTGGGGCCTGCTCTCCACCCCCGAGCTGTGTCCCCCCTCTTTCTGGATCCTGGACAGGCCTAAAATCCAGGCCCTTGCGCACAGAAAAAGGGGCCATTGAACGGTTGGGCGGAGACTGTCTGGAGCCAACACACTGTTTGGGGGCCATCTGGATTTACTAGGTGCTGATATATTCGCTGTGGTCCGCGTATGTAGAGTGATGCCCCCAGCTGTTTTGGTGCGCACATGGGTGCACCGCAAGCAGTGACGCCATGATCACCACGCCCACAGAAGTTTGAGTAAATAAGGGGCCGTGAGGGAATAATATCGCCCGTCCCTGTGCTTATGTTGAGTTGAGTGGGGCCTCCCCTCGCCCCACGCTGTCACCAGTGAGGTCACTAGGGGAGGTGTAAGCTGCACATGAAGTGGATGTGATGGTAACGGTGGTCAAAGTGAGAGACCCTGCTCATTAAAAAATTGTTGCTGAGGCTGGCGAATAACACGCGCACTGCTAAGACACACCTCCCCCCTGTTGTAGTTTGTTGCATGTGCGCAACACAGACTCACGGACAGAGGAGAGTCTAGCAGTGGCAAAATTCGAAGATCAGGACCTGGCGGAACTCTGACAGACCACCGGCGAGGCCCTTTGACTCGCTGGGTATTCAGCAGATATTACCCTGGGACATTCTGTCACTGACTCGTGACACCCCGAAGTGCGCACATGGCGACGGGCAGGGGCCCTAAGGCCAACGCGCAAAACAAACTTGCGAAATTCGCCTGGGGGAAGGTGGCGGAAGACAGAGACATGCACCAGAGAAGGCTGAGATGCAAAATAGCCCTAAAGCAGGGTCAGGGCCGACGCTCCATGATGTGATGGCGGTGATCAATGGAGTACGCACCTCGTTAGACTCCGTCACCGTGTCTCACTAATCAGAGCAAACTTTCGTAAAATGGATGAACGAGTTAAGGAACTCAAAATAGTTACTACAGCATTGCAAATGGACACATCCCAGCTCCAAAAGCAGGTGGCCGATCCACAGACTAAACAGGAGCGGATGGCGCAACAACTTGAGGATTATGAAGGTCGGGCACGTCGAAACAACATAAGAATTTTAGGTGTACCGGAGCGGGCCGTAGGGCCAGCAGCTGATCTATATATAGAAGATTTGATCACTACACGCTTGCAACCAAAGACCCTATCACGCCATTTCTCAATAGAGAGGGTGCACCGGGGCACCGGGTGCCGGTAGGCAAGCGGAAACTTCCCCCCCCCTCCCCGAGACCACTCATCGCTCGCGTTTTTAATTATCATGACAGGGACATCATATTGCAGATGGCGAGGTCTAGCCCGCTGCTAAAGATCGACAACAGTGAGATTAGATTTTTTCCGGACTTCACGGCCAAAGTCCAGGCTCAGCGCTCGTGCTTCCAAGCAGTGAAGAAGGAGCTCCGAGACAGAGAAGTAAAGTATGCCATGCTCGTCCCAGCAAAACTTAGAGTGGAGTCCGGGAAGAACATGGTTCTTCACATCGCCAGAGGAGGTGTGGGACTGGCTGGAGGGATGGCAGAGGGTGGAGGGCCAGAGGAGAGACCGTACTGGTGGACCCAGACAGCAGAGGGGAGGCATGGACGGACTACCTGTGGGTCCTCCCACTGGTGGAGGTGAGAAGACAAAGGAGCCTGCATAGAGCCTGGAGATAAGGAGCGCCGGCCAGCAAATATACAGAAGTGCAAGTATCACCGGGGTGGAGAGACTGTTCCTAAGGTTGATATATGCCTATGTCCGATTGTGGCTCTGCTTGGTAAATGTTTAGCTGGTTCACACTTCACTGTAGGGGGACCTCTCGAGACACTCATAGAGTACGGACAAGAGACAGATTGTAACAGACATGATGTAACATGACACTAGCGGGGATGGGGGCTGGCTAAGCCCGTGCTTTTTCAGAATTATGGGGGGGGAGAGAGGCACTCTGCCTAGTTGAGGAGTGGGTAGTTTTACATCCACGGGCAGGGAGGCAGGGAGGGGGTGGGTGATGGGAGGAGGGAGCTGATATTCTCCCTTATGTTGGAACCCTTGGCGGCGTGGATACGCCGGGACGTGATGGTGCGAGGTTTGCGGTGGGCGGAGGATCATGATGATCGAATATCCCTGTATGCTGATGACATACTATTATATCTTGCCTCCCCATATAAATCCATACATGCTGTTCTGAACATATTTACAAACTTCGGGAAATATTCGGGGTACGCGATCAACTGGCGTAAGTCAGTGCTATTCATGCTTCAGGGACAAATTCCCAGACTTCCAGTAAACTGCAAAATAGAAATAGCCGAAGAAGGGTTTAGATATTTGGGGGTCTTTGTTACATCAGATCCGGCTATCTTTTATAGGCTTAATTTGGCACCCCCGCTGGCTAGGCTGCGAGCAGACGTGAAGCACTGGAGGTCATTACCTCTATCCCTGGTGGGCCGAGCCGCTCTCTTTAAAATGCTGGCACTCCCGCGCTTTTTGTATATCCTTCAGAACAGCCCTAACCAAGTCCCAGACGCATATTTCGCAACAGTGGAGGGAGAGGTCAGTATGCTGGTGTGGGATGGCAAGGCCCCTAGGGTGGCATTGAAAAAGCTCACGAAAAGCTGGTATGACGGTGGTATAGCGCTGCTGGACCTCAAGCTTTACTATTGGGCTTCGCAGCTGGTGGCTGTAAAGCACTGGATATACTTCCCACCTACTGACCTGGCCTATGCCCTGTATAGGTACCAGACAGACCGCTCGGGCTACTTGGGGTCCCTATACTACCGCACTAGGAAGAAGAGATACATCGGTCCAACACTGCACACATTAGGGATTTGGCGCCAGGCGAATTCACGCCTGGGTTGGCCTAACACCCTCACCAAGGTGACACCACTGTGGTATACTCAAAAATTGGGCATGCTGTGCTACCAACCAGGGTTTGACAGGTGGGACGTGATTGGAATCTCAGCGGTGAAAGATTTGGTTCAAACAGGTTCAATACTTAAATTTGAGGAACTCCAGAGGCATTACAAGATGGCTCCGGGGGAGGTATCTCGATACCTATAAATAAGACATGCCTTACAGGTGGCTTTTTCAAGTTTTGATGGCATATCGGACCCATCGCCACTGAAAGACCGCTTGCTAGATGGGCCACTACACTCTAAAGCCATATCTTTAACGTATAAGAAACTTACTAACAATCTGCCTGATAGCTTTGGCGAACTTAAAGAGCAATGGGAGAGAGACTTGGAGTAGATTGATGAGGAGGATTGGCGGTCGGCCCTTATGTCACCCAGGGAAGCGGCCAACACTCTCAGATTTAGACTGATACAGCTTAGGATTCTGCATCGGTCATATATGATAGGGATAACCTTGGCTACAATAGGCGCAAGACAGGACGACCTCTGTCTGAAGAGCTGCCGACAGCAGACCACCTTCTACCATACTCTCTGGGAGTGCCCGGCTGTTCATCACTTCTGGGAGGCAGTCACAAATCACATGCAGAATGCACTGGGGAAGACGGTAGTGCTGACACCGCAACTGGGTTTATTAAACATCTGGGCTGCCACTGATCTTACTGAAACCGAACAACAGCTAGTGACGCTGGGATACATGCTGGTGAAGAGAGAACTGGCCAGGGGTTGGGGGGGCGCCATCGCCTTCTGCATCTCTATGGATGACAGAATTAGACAGATGCATTATTGCGGAGAAAGAAGTTTTCATACCCCGGGGGTGTCCTAAAAAATGGGATAGAAAATGGGCCAAATGGAATGCTTATCGGGGGGTTGTCTGTTTATCCTCAGTGGTGTAGTTGGAAATACTCAGAAATATGGACAGAGATGTGCCGAATTAATGTAATTGCTTCACTGACCTCTGTATTCTGTACCATGATGTGAGCAACTAGTTCATATTATCAATCGGTAGCATTTGTATGATTGTCTTTAAATTTAATGAAAAGAAAAAAAAAAAAAGACGAACAATCTAGGTCCATAAAAAGAAAACAATCCAAACCCACACACACAAAAATGCTAACTTTCTATACCCTTCAAGATTAATTTAAGGATTTTTGGAAGGGGTATTGTCTCAAAATGATGTTAAGGCAAACATAGAAGAGAAGGCAGGTGGTTTATGCTCCTTATGTCAATACTAAGTTAAATTGCATGCCAATTTTTCTTAATTACCTGTAAGTCTATCGATTTTTACGATAGCTTCAAAAGATTGGAAATCCTGAAAGGAAAACCCATTAAAAAATCCCAGCTGATGATTAAGTTCTGTCTGTGAATGATGAACAATTAGACCAATACATGAGTGTCCCTACAAAACCACTTGTAAAACCTTTGTTTTTTCCCAGTTTCTAAGGAAAACATGCTGCAAAATGAGCCACTTGAACAAATGTAAAACCCAACCTGGCACCAAACACCACTTGTCACTACTTAAATGTGTGATTCTCACTTGTTTCTCTGTGCAGTTTGAACTAGGTGCTTACTCATGGGCTATTATTTGAGCTGGCTGTTAACAGACTGATTTATTAATGCGCTAGCAAAACCAAGGGCTGTCTTTAAGCTGTCAGGAGTGGGTACTATGAATGAACCATGCAGTGTTGGGCGAGGGGAGAAATGGTTATCATAGAGAATGAGTCATCATCATCATCATCACTTTATTTCGCCAATGAAGAAAACTATGGCATAAAAAGTATGCTACATTCATACAAAGTTAAAATACCTAACAAAAGGTTACATAGAATATCATTTTATATACAAGGTGTCATTTACAAAGTGTGATACAATACACAGATAATTTAAATCGAATACAAAATCCTTAAAGACCAGCACAAATTGACTCATCATAACAAAGTCTGTTTCCTCTTGTTTAGAGCACATTGAATAAAGGAAGCCAAACAGAAGCAAGTAAAATGATCTGATAGACACTAAAAAATTATATAGAGCTGGGCAACATTGTCTAATATTCAGACTTCGCAGGAGTGGTAATATGTGCCTCTACCTTTCCTCCCTATGCAAATTTACAAAGTGTTGTCAAGTGTTTTTACAATCAAAAAGAACCCCTAGGTAGCAAAAGGAATCCACCACTTCCAATTTTCTTCCTTCAATATTCCATCTTGGGATTTTCTTTGGTCTCTCTCCTGCAACTAGAACAAATGATTTTGCTTCATTTACTCTAAGTTCATAAACCTAGTATACGTCTCTATCAGATGCTGAAGTGCATTGCCGGTCCGAACCAACAAGACCGCATCATCTGCATAGAGAAGTATTGGCACTAGGGTGGAGTTAATTAGTGGAACATCTTTTGCAGACGATGCCAAGGCAGCTTCCACACCATTGGTGTACAGAGAAAATAGGAAGGGGGTGAGTACGCACCCTTGCCTGACCCCGCAGGCTATCCCAAAGGGACTAGTAATTTCAATTGCTCTACCGTACTGAACACAGGCTGTAGCGCCGGCGTACATTCCACGATTAAATAAATGATCGGTTTCTCAATGCCCATGTCTTCCATTATCAACCATAATTTTTCGTGGGCAACTAGATCAAAAGCCGCAACAGGTCCATAAAGGCCCTATATAGTTGACCTCCCTTAACCGAAGTATATTTAGCAATAAGTAGATTTAAGTTAAGGCACTGATCAATTGTCCCATTTCCCTTTCTAAATCCATACTGGGAGTGTGATAAAATGTTTCTTTCTTGGGCCCAAGACTCTAGCCTGTTTAAAAGCAGGTGGCCCATTAGTTTTGCAGTGCTGTCAAATAATTATATTGGTTTATAATTTATTGTCAGTAACTTATTACCCTTTTTGAAAATTGGGATGATAATCTTTTTTAACTAAGAGGTGGGAGGGCCTACTTGAGCTATAGCATTAAAAGTGTTAGTAATAAGTGGTACCCCATCAGGGCCAGGTGCTCTAGAGGGGCTAAATTGGTTCAGAGCAGATATCACTTCCTCCAGTCCAAAGTATAGATGTTCTTCAGATATGGTCATCTGTGGGACAAATAGCTGTGAAATAGCTTTAACTGGCTGACCAAACACTTCTCCAAAGTGTGTCACCAAGGCCTCCTCTGTGACATATGTGTCAGTGGTAATCTCTGGGTCACCGCTGAGGAAAGGTGCGTTATTAATATTCCAGAAATCCCTACTGTTCTTTAGGACTGCCGCCTCGGAGAGTTTATCCCAGGCCTCTTCTTTCAGGGCCCTCAACCTATTAGTTCTTGCATCTTTATAGTAAAGCTGCAATTATTTTACTAATACTACATCCCGGGGTTTTACTTTTAGAGCGCAATGGAGACTCTAAGTGCCTTAGAACAAACATCATCAAACCAGCAAACTGCTACCAGTGGCTTAGGGGCACATGGGTGAAATAAACCATTGTTAATTTCAGCTAAAATTTGGTTGAATACTGAGATAATCTCAGCAGTCGATAGAGAGAAGTCTAAGCAGATATAGATTTCCATGCACATCTTTGCAACAAAGCTACACATAAATGTTGCCATATCAATATTACCCCATTTCAGCACTACACCATTTTTCCTTGTAATCATAGGTTTTGGAATGTGATTCCTATGAATCACATTCCAAAGACTCCAAGGAAAGTGGCAAGAAATCGCAGCATGATCGCTAAATGCAGAAAAATTGGCCTCAGGCAGGGATATCCAATTTCTAATATATTGCGACACCAAGAGGTAATCTATGGTCGAAGCAGATAAGCATGAAGAGAATGTGTGTTCAAATTGCCATGTGTTGGCATCTAATGGGTTTGATATCATAAGAATATGGACCATTAATTGTCTATTAAATGCATTGCCATTGATGGTGTCACTAAAATGATATATTGGATCCCCTGCAATATCAACCAGGCCACATACCCCTGGACCTCCTCTATCGCAGCTATGGGTATTAAAATCGCCCAGCCAAATAATATCGATAGTTCTGCTGTGCGCTTCCATTAGTTGGACTATATCCTTCTCAATTGGTTCAATAACAGAAGCCATGCTTCCAGTGAAATTATTTTAGAAATTAATTAGAAGCCAATCCCTCCTCTTTTGTCCTTCATGTAGGAGGATTTGGTTGTGAGGTGAGGTATAAAGGAAAGAAATTACCTTAATTCTCGCCGTACTTGCAATTAAAGTAACTAGACCTCTGCTGTTGCGACCAGCTCCAGATGGAGCTGCGTTTGTCTGATAGGTACAGTACCAAATAATATTAATCGGTGTAATCTCCCAAGTTTCCTGGAAACAAAGAATATCATGTTGTTTCTTGATGGGCAGGAGTTCCCAACAACCCAGACGGCTTCTAGTGAGCTATTGTGGCAGGTATTCTGCTCAGGAACAGAACTATGCTTGGGACCATAGAAAGTCTGTAGGTAGGGACTGAGTTACCATACCATCTCAGTACCCATGAGCCCGAGTCCTACTAGCTATAGTGTCTCACTTGCCTTCCTAACCACATCCAAAGAGACACGTACATTGAAACCCCAGAACACAACACTCATAACTCTCTCAGGGATCTCGGTAATGGGACCCCCCTTTTCGCACTCACACTTAGCGAAAAAAAGATTTTATGATGATGATGATGAGTGTCTTTCTAATTTGGCTACTTGGAAAGGATCTCCTTTGATGGAACATTGATCATTTTCTGGATGTTCTTGTTTCTTCAACTTCAATGCTGCTATTATCTGACATCTTTTCAATGCATTTCCCAATACTATACATTTTTTAATAGAACATATAGAAACCATGGAATGGGACGTTTCCTTGTACATTGCATCTCTGGGGATGAATGTCATTGAAGTTGATGTTGCATTGTGTTCCAAAATGGGCTATTAGTTGTAGAGGATGTCAGCAGTACCCAAGTACTAAGCTCAAAAACCTATAAGGTCAACCACACGGTTTCAATAATTTAAACCTGAGCTCAACCCCTGGTTACTATGGCACAGAGCAGAAAGGCTTAACTTAGGAAAATGTGTAAAATATTTAGCAACACTATAACAGTTGAAAAGTTAAAACACAGCTCAATACTAACCCCACGACCATGATCTAAAAGTTAAGGAAAAATTAGCAAGAACAATGACATGGAAGTGACAAAAATCTAATACGGGGTAACAAAGATATTCATTTAATGATTTAAGACAAAGAGCACCAAGTAAACGTAAAGCGCCAATCAGAAACCACTAATTAGGGTTCACTGGGACCTAGGCACAATTTCAGGCCAACCATGATGAAGAGGAAAAGGATACACCAAGTGGGTCGTTCTAGCCATAGTTTTTACCTTCTGGTTTAGTATTTTTATGACAGTTGAAATCCTCCAGCAGAGCAAGGATTAGGGTTGCAGCAGACGGAGTCAGTTTGCCACTGGATAAGGTACTACTGAAGCCATTCATTTTGGCTAGAAAAGCAGGAAAACATAACTTTCAAGACCACCAAAGTCCTTTTGTCAGGTGGAGGCTTTTCAACCCTTCGCCTAGTCAAGATTTTTACCTTTGGACTTAGTCTCTTTTTTGGAGCACACAATCTTTCTGTGGGCAATCCTGAAATTGTATCTAATGACGGCCTATCAAAATAGGACAGCTTTGCAGTGAGATCCAGCTGAAGTTATGGATGCCTTGGAAGCCAACAAAATACTGACTTTACAGACTTTCTGGAGTAGTTGCCCTTAGTCACATGTAAGGCTTCCCGTACCTCAGGAACAACACTTGGAGGACATGATATACATTCTTGCAAAGGCTACAAGGAAGGTCCTATGCAAATCCAATGGCAACTAGCCAAATGGTCATTCGAGGAAAAAGGCCTTAAAGCCCTTTGCTGCTTTTGATGTCCCTGTCGGCACACAGGACATCAACCAACTGACCCTTGGAGTCCACCTTTTAGTCCTGGGTACAAGTGAGAGCAGGTCCAACCCTTCAGTTCTTCAAAGAGGTTAGAAAAAGTAGGTGACGTCCTCATCTGTTCTGACAATGGCCCATACAGTGTTCTAAGCTGCTGGTGGTAAGTTGTTACTTTTGTTCATGTTACTAGCCAGTGGGTGGGGTGACTTCTGGGCACCCGCCTAAGCCAATGGGTAATATGTTTTCAAAGGTAAACCTTCCTACTTTTGCAGCACATAATGTTTGCCTCACTGCAAGATATCCCACAGTGCAGCATCCTCTGTGAACTTCAACATAGTAGAATCTTTTTTTTTATTTGGTTTTATTGTTTTTTCGGTAAACATATTCATATACGTGAACGAGTTTCTTTCCGTTGCTACAACATGCAGCGGCAGAAGATGTTGATCGTCACAGAACATCAGTATACATTATGTCATAGTTAATGTTACAGTAAGCATATTTGTCTCAGTCCCTACATCTGGTTGGTTGTACGATGATACTGTACATGTATAGTGCCACCGGAACAGTGCGTGCATTTTGTAGAATATGGTACTGCCAGGGGACAGTGCGATGCATTCAGATGGATGTGAGCTGTTCATTTAGCTATAACTATGAGTGTCGGGTATTAAACTTGTAGTAGGGTTGGGATGCTCCCGTTGGTATGCGGGTGTATAAGGTTAATATGTATGCCTCCTAAGGTGTATACTACTGGCGCTATAGCCATGTAGTTTCGACGTGTGTGTGTATCTAAATAAGGGCGCTTGGACGTAACGCGTGGTCAGGTGTACAGGTACGGTCTAAAGGCTAAATACTGCATGCGCGGGATTAGACAGTTTAGGCGGTTGTCTGTGAGGACTGGGCTGGCGGGTCTGTGGGTTGTTGTAGCACTGCCAGGATCGCCTCCCAGTAAGTAGATATGGGTACTTTCCTGAGGCCCATTGTTTCCTCCCTTTTGATCGCTATGCCCTCTCCTCTGGCTCATGCAGGGGTGGAGCGCTTCAACATGGTAGAATCTTTATCCCTCCTAGGGGGAGCTTCTGGCTCCCCTACACGTCTACCTAAGGTAACAAGCAGTTCCCTCCCACTGAACCCCTCCAGACTGGATCTGAGGCCAGCTCCTTCTTCCACTGAGACTAAAACAAGAGACTAAAACATTTTTTAGGGCCAAAAGCCTCCTCTGGAATGGACTGTTCCCAGGAGGCACAGGGTCAGACTGATTTGCATATGGCCATGTCTGAACTGGGGTGGCAGAGTGGGCTAAAGAACGGTGATGGATCAAACCCAGATCTGTTGACTGGGTGTGAGTTTCTGATTGGTTCTGATGCTCCGTCCATCACCACCCCCTTTTGTTCCTCTTTTCAGACATCCCTTATCACTAAACCATAAAAGTACAGGTCTCCATCAGGTCTCTTTCAAGTTAGTAAAGTTCCCTGATCCTTGTTAACTACTCCTGGTGGGTTAATCTGTGTTACATTCCTCCCACAAGCCATCCTGACAGCAGTATTTCACACCTCATCAAAGCAGCAGTGATAGGCCAGCTTCAAGCAAGCTAATGCTAATAAGCCTGCAGCAGCTTCAGAAAGGGAAAGTATAACTTTAAAGGTTTCTGTAACAATTGGACTTCACCACTGAATTTTATTTTTGATAAGTATTAAAGTCACTAGGTGAACCATCTGCGTAGCTTATTCCAAACCGAAGATACTGAATACGAAAACTGTACTTTAGTGTTTTCTTCATAGAACCATGTACAAGCCTAACAGAGAAATAGCTTTTGAGGGATAGCCACTGTAGGAATATGCAAATATTGATGGCCTCATGTATGAGGTTCTGACGTAGGGCAGCGCCACAAGGAATATTACTGCGCTGCCCTATGTCAAAACAAAAGGGCAGGAATGCACCGTATCTATGTGATATGGTGCATTCCTGTCCTTTTCCCAAGCACCTGTGTACAATGGGCTGTCATGCAGCAATGCAGGCACCCTTGCACCATGGTGCAAGTGTACCTGCATTGCAATGCGGATTGATTTTGTGCAGGAAGTGACACATTCCTGCACAAGATTAATCAATTCAGGCGATTTCCTCTTTCTATGTGTGCTGCAGAAAGGAATGCAGTGCATAGAGAAAAGAAAAAACTAGGAGAAATGAAAACATTTCTCCTATATGTCCGCTTTTACATATGAGGCACCTTACCTTTTGGACCACAAGGCCAACTTAGAGATTACTTATTTAATATTAAAGAGTAGGGTTTCCCTCCTCTCAAACAGTTTATTTTTAAATGACTGCTGGCAGGTTAAAGACTTCAGGAGTCATGTTACACATTTAAGCCTGCAGCCATGTTTTCCCATCAGCCTAGTGGATGGCACAATAGGGGCTGCAGCCCAAAGGGAAAACGTTGTTCTCCATACCACTGATGTATTTTCCTGCACCATATACTCTGGCTTTATGGAAATTATTTATACCAGTTGGCAACCCACCAATTTTACCATGTTTTATTGGACAGACTGGACTGTGGGGACTGGGCAGCAGTACCCCAGTGCGCATAGTTCAGTTAAAAAAAATGGAGTGACCTCACAAAAAAGGGCATTTCTCAGTTCTCCTTCCAGAATAGTCCCTTCACCCCTGTTTCCAACTGCTGCAGCTTCCATCATAACTGGAGCAACACTTGGCATCACTGAGTGGGATAACCACTCAGAACAGCCACAGGACTCCTCCAGTGATGCGGCTGTTGAGTAGTCTGTGCATGGGCTTGTCTGTAGGCTTGATATCAACACTATTGGGCATATTTACAAGCCCCTAACGCTACCGGAGTGTCACTTTTTTTGCCGCTCGGGTAGTGTTGCACCATTCCCCATATTTGCAAGGTGGCACCAAGCCACTTAACATGGCTTAACGCCACGTTGTAAATATGCCCCTTACCACCATAGTCTGCTGCAGCAAAGGGGCGGGCAATGGATCTTGCAATGTCACTCCACACTACTGAACGGAGCTGATGGCTGCAGTTACTTCCACACCAGATTCAACGCATGCTGGCCCTTATCAAGGAGGCCCACGCAGCCATACTAGTCATGTGCATTCTCTCCCAGGATCGTACATCACTCTATGCCCTGAAGAAGTTCATTGTATATGAATGAAACACGTTGGCTGGCAATTTTCTGTATTTGGATTATTATGGAAACAAAGGATTCATTAAGACCACCTAATCAAGACTATATGACTCATTAACGGGTGGTGCACCACTCCATATCTTAGTGTTGCAATGGGTGTTCCACGCAACATCCATTGCTCGTTGAGGCTGCCCCAGATTTACAAGGCTGGGGCCGTGCCAGAAACTAAGGCCAGATAATACCTGGTCTTAGAATGGCGATACGAGGAGAAATTATTAATTTCTCCTCCTTTCTTCCTTTTTCTATGTCTGCTGCATTCTGAACCACACATAGAAAGAGCAAATCGCCATTATTGATTGTTTATGTGCGGGAAGGTGTACCTTCCAGCACAAAAACAATCTCCCCTGCTGCGCAGGCACCCTTGTAGCATGGCACAAGGGTGCCTGCTCTGGTATTAGGCAGTTTTTTTTGCGCCAGCTCTAGGGGAAGAGCAGGAATGCGCTGCACTTTTGTAAATACCGTGCATCCCTGCATTTTGAAAATGTCAGAGCGTGGCGTAGCCAAATTTGGCATATCACCGTGCTTCAGTTTTTGTTTGGAAATACCCCCCTATGTGTGCCGTTGTATGTGGGGTTTTGGGATCTGAAATGGAAATTAATATCACTCAAATTTTCCACTATCTTGCGTTTGGGGTATTCTGTATTCTTCCTGCATAGGATAGGATGGGAACTATGTGCCTCCTGCTCTTTTATTCTGTTTAGTAGTTTTAATCTGGCCTTGTTCAGCTGCTTGGTTGTGATCAACTACCTCAATAGTGAGCGAACTGTATTTGGGCTTGTTTCTGGCTCCCAGAGACTCACTTTCTTCCCTCTTGTCGGATGAACAGTAGGTTTCTGCTGACATGATCCCACAGATAGGAGTGTAAGTTGTTGCTGATACCAACTCTAGAGGCACATGGAATAGGAGGGGCATATTGGGTTAGTGTCAGGAGTTTCTAAAGAACTAAAAACAATATAGGGGCCGATTCCGATCCTGGAAAAACCGGGTACAAACTGTCGGTCGGAGCGTTTTATCCGTCCGACTCGTACCCGGGAAAAAAACCCTACAAACTTGCAAGTACGATTCGTACGGAAACACCATTTCCGTACGAATCGGAAAAAAGACCGACCGACAGAAAAATACATACAAATGTGATCCGGGACACCGCGGACGTGACATCCGGACGGAGTTTGGCAGCTTTTTACGTACCAGCAAGTACGATTTGTACCGACAGCACTCCGGACGGCAATATTTTTACGGCACCCAAAAAGTGCCGTAAAAGCGAAGTACGCCGCGAAGCGTGAGGAAAAGGGGGTCCGGTACGTGCCGAACACCCCCCTAGCCCCACCGTAAGTACGCGCTGGACCCCCAGCCCCCCCGCGGATGGACGCGCCGTACCCCCACCCGTGTATGTACGGAGCGTACCCCCAGCCCCCCGTATGTACGGAGCGTACCCCCAGCCCCTGTATGTACGGAGCGTACCCCCAGCCCCCTGTACCCCCAGCCCCCCGTATCCCCACCCCCGTATGTACGGAGCGTACCCCCAGCCCCTCGAATGTACGGAGCGTACCCCCACCCCCACCCCCGTATGTACGGTGCGGACCCCCAGGGCTGGGGGTACGCTCCATACATACGGGGGTCTGGGGGTACGGCACGTACACACGGGGGTGGGGATACGGGGGCTGGGGGTACGGTCCATACATACGGGGGGCTGGGGGTACGCTCCATACATACGGGGGGCTGGGGGTACGCTCCGTAATACGGGGGCTGCGGGTACGGCACATACACACAGGGGGCTGGGGGTACGCTCCGGGCATACGGGGGGCTGGGGGTACGGCACGTACACACGGGGGTGGGGATACGGGGGGCTGGGGGTACGCTCCGTACATACGGGGGGCTGGGGGTACGGCGCGTACACACGGGGTGGCCTGGGGGGTGTTCGGCGTGTACCGGGCACCTGTTTGGACATCTCCATGGTTGCTATGGGAGTTCGCTCCGGACGGTCTTTTTTCCATACAGTTGTACAATCGGACGGATGGGACGGAACGTACTTGCGCATTCGGACTTCAGTTTTCCCATTTGTACGTAAAAATGTCCGGGGACGTGTCGGAGACTTTTCCCGACCCGAGGACGTGTGTGGGAATTTTCCCAATGCGATTCGTATGGACTTTTTCCCATACGAATCGTACTTGCCAGTTTGTACGGGACTTGTACGATTCGGTCGGAAAAAACTCCAGATACGATTTGTACGGGGAATATTTTTCCAGGATCGGAATCGGCCCCATAATTGTTAACTAAATCCTGGGCAATACCCACTAAGTTAATGAGGGTCAAGGGAACTATTAGCTGTCAGGTACCAAACACTTTTGTACAAACACACACGGACACAGATCTCACTCTGTCTGCTTCCAGACTTCCCCACAAAGGGGCAATAGTTTCTATGGACTGATGCAAGCAGGGTAAGTCAGCTTCACAGGCCTAGCCAATGTACATAGGTCAGGTCTAGCGCAGCTCATCTATTGCTGCATCAGAGAGGGCCATCTGCATCCGCAGCCACCACATCTATGGCCCTCACTTCCGGGTTCCAACAATGCAGGCACCACCAACAGCTGCAGAACAAATCTCTGAGATGAGAGCAGTTTCCCACTATTCCTGAAGCAAGCTGCAGCAAATTATGGCCAGCAAACTTCCAAAGCATATGTGACTTTGTGAACCCACAGGTGTTTACAACCGATTTACAGACTGGGCTTAAAATGGGAGAATACTGTGCCCAAGGGGCTTTTCAATCCAGTTTGCAGGCCATATTGCTGCTACCTTTTCCAAGTTTTGCACTTGTTGTCACAGGTAGCTCAAAGCTTTTCGTAGCAGTAATTGCTAAATCATTGACAACGCAAATAGCGTATATCAATAAAGGGTGCTCAAATTAACTGTGCCAATTTCTTAACTATAAATGAGAGTTTAATACTAGTTCGTATACTTATAATAAGCATTGCTGGACCCAGCTGAAACGTTATTTTTCAATATGTAAATCTGTTGGGGTTGAAGATGTTTAGTGCTGGGCACTTGAACAAGAATGCATGGGTAGTCGACAAATCCTTACTGTTGAGTCGACCCAGGCAAGTCACACTTCTCTAGGTGGAATGGATGTGTTCAGTCCTGGACATATGCAGCTCACAAAGGCAGAAAACATCAGCCCGAGGGTTGCATACATTTGACAATAAATTCTCATCTTTTTATGCCGATTACTGGAAATATTTCTCCCAGCTATTGTTAAAAGTACCTGACTAGCACCTAGACCTCTATAAGCACAGCGCATACATTTTATCATGGTAATTTAAGTCTTTAGAAGACTTAGCAACAGGCTAAAAATATTGTCTTTTCATGCTTGGATACTTAAAAAATGTTGAAGATAAAAATATGACAAGGTCAGAAAATGGTGCTACGGTTGATAGGTACTGACGCACATGAGAGCATAATTTACGGAAAAACTACATTCAAGTTATACATTTCATGAAAGTAAAAGAGATGTCTGGATGCAAGACTTGTTTGGTGCGTAAGGTCACCGCATGTCGAAATACAGATAGACACATCTATCACTACAGACCTCTGATGCAGCAGACCTTGTTTGTAGGAATCCTTTAGGGAGTCACGGCTTACAAAGGAGCTCTTGCATAGCGCTAAAGTCATTACTGATGACATAAACGAATGCTAGGCCGCTGCCGTCTGACTCGGAAACCTTCAGCTTGTTGAGAGCCATGCTGCTGGCTGAAGGAAGCGATACCAAAGGGGATGATTGACGGAGCGTTTGAGCAAATCAAACACTCACCCCCAGTCAACTGATCTGGGTTTAATCCATCATCAATCTTTAGCTCACTCCACCACCCCAGTTCAGACATGGCCATATACAAATCAGTCTGACCCTGTGCCTCATGGGAACAGTCCAGCCTGAACTGCCAAGCCATGTCTTCCCTGGACCGGAAACAAGCATCCTTGGACCGGTTTTGGGTTCATAACCCTCATCAGCCAGGCTATCTTGAATCCAGTGGCAAAGTGAGAAAGGGACCCGTGCTCTCCATGCCACTGGAATCAAGCTATCCTGGCTGAAGAGGAGTGAAACCCCAAAACCGGTCCTAGGATGCTTGGTTCCAGTCCAGGGAGGACCTGGCTTGGCAGTTCGGGCTGGACTGTTCCCATGAGGCACAGGGTCAAGATAGATTTGCATATGGCTGGGTTTAAACTGAAACAGCATGGTGAGCAAACAAACTATGGATTTAGGCCCAGATCTCTGTATTGGGGTGAATGTATGACATTGTTCTGCATTCTGTCCATCAACTGTTGTTTTTGCATTTTTGCAGCTGTCTGAACGAAGCACTATTTTACTCCGCGTGCATGAAGAAACCAGTTAACCTCTCAGAGGGGCATATTATCAAGAGCCATCTCGCTTCTTTTTTGGCTTTAAAAGCCAAAAAAGCGGCGATAATATTATCTCCCTATCAACAACGCGGAGCTAACATGCATTAGCCATGATAGCGCCGTTTTTGTAACGCCACGTATCATAGCGATATACATCGCTAATGCGATGCAAAGAAGGCGTTCCTGACCATTACTCCATGTAAATAACTGCTAACAAGGCTTCGCGATATTTACAAGCATGGAGCAGATCCGGGAAGTGATGAAAAAAGCCGCGCTAACCGCGGTTTTCACCGGAATCTAACGCCTGGTAAAATCCTAAGTTATCTGTAATATGGGAGGTGGATTTACAGGTTAAGTCCACACTCCCATATTATCAAGCATTCCCTTAGCGCTGTGAAATCATCGCTTGATTTCACGCACTATTGCCAATTATCACCGTCTGTCGCTGGTTTTCACATCGCCATTTAGCAAAGCGTTGCTAATATGCCGCTAAGACGGCGATGTTAATCAGCAATAGACGGCGATAATGGTAAACGCGATAAGCGCGATTTGCGATGTTTATCGCATTACCTTGATGATATGCCCCAGAGTCTTTCATCTGAATAAACTAGAAGGAAAGTTATAGAGCCTGGAAGCACAGGTCATTAGGGGTTTGAGGACAGCTGACCAGGGGGAGATATGCCCCCCAGGATGTTTGGAAGGGTGTTACATTGCAGGCGACTGGCATACAAATTTTGGGCAATATGTGGACTGTACCACAAAGTTACAGCCGTGGGGAGATCTGGGCTTCTATCTGCCATTTTGAGATAGGTGACCTGGTTGCTGGTAGGTGTTTTAAGGAAGGAAACATTTTAAGAACATTTTGGTGGGGATGAGTGGCATGGAGGATGTGAAGGAGGAGCAGGCGCTGAACTTGTTGCGTGAAGCGGGCGCATGGACTGGCGGGGTGGTGGGCTCCGGCCGGCTGGCTAGTAGAACCTCTGAGAGGGTAGAGGCAGTGGTATGGGCTTGTTTACCACTGCGGAACAATGGGCAGCAAGTGTGAGGTTTCAGAGGGGCCTCGAGTCTGCAATGGATGCTTACATTTCCTAAAAGAATAACATGCCTCTCATGCCAAACCTTTCATGCTTGGCTGTCAATGAAGATTCAAATGACTGCACTGTTTTTATGTGTGACTTCTATGTTAAGCAACACATAGATACCTCACTGGGTTGGAGCAGGTGACTTGCATTTAGTAACAAATAACGCGAGTGCAAAAAATGGAAGTGGCTTAGTTAAACTTGATATTTCTAACATTTGGGAGATGATTCTGAGTGCACGCTTCAACTTGACTCTGTGAGTGTTACTTGATTTGTCTTTTGGTAACTGTGCTGGAGCAGAGTTTTCTGTTGAAAATTTATCGAGTTTTAAGCTCCAGTTTTGTCTATATGTTATGATTTAAAATCACTAATTTGTAACAATTAATTAATAGTTTGTTTTGTCTGGATTAACCAACATTACTAATGAGAGAAACTACACGTGGGATGCATATATGTTGCTTAATAATAATGTGCGGTTTTATTAAATATGTGTTGTAAAGTGCTATTTGTTTGTATTATTTGCTACAGTCGAGACATGACACATGTAGTGGAGGATTAGATGTGCAGCCTAATTCAGGATTGAATACTGGTTGTTTGGGAGGAACGATTTTGGAACCACAGAGGATGACAGAACAAGTGGGTGCAGTGAAAATATCTACTGAAATAACAGCTGAAGATTTGAATGATTGGTTGAAAGTTCTTCAAAAGAGGGATAAAGATTCACAGGCAATTGATGTAGCCAGGTTGCGCATAGAATTGGAGGAGCTTATTGCAGGGACATTTCCTACAGATATACTGAAAAACCGTTCTGATGGAGAGTTGTTATTTATGTGCAAAAGCATCACCTGGAGGGCTAAGAGTACACATGACAGGTTAAGAGCAATAGCGAATGAACAGGGAGTTGACATGGATAAGGTGAAAGCTTTGCAGAAGCCTTACAGAGTGGATTTTACAGATAAAGATATTGAAAATTTAAATGGTGCTGGCAGAACAGGACAGATTAAGGAAATGATTGCCCTATTACGAAAATGGGGTGATGTAGAAAAGTGGAAGGATAGGTGGTACAAGAAAAGGGAAGATTCAGTGGACAGGACTTACTCAGCTTTTCCCATGAGAGAAAAAGAGAAAACAGTGGATGCTTATCCTATGAGAGAGATTCCTGGAGGAGGATATGTACATGTCCCATGGACTAGACAGGATATTTTATCATTTACAAATGATTTCCCTCGACTGAGAGAAAAGCCCGTCGAGTGGTATAGGCAGGTAGACAGGTTTGTGAAATTGTCAAAAGTGCTGTGGATTGACCTGAATAGTCTGTTTGATATAATTGTTCCAGCAGACTTGTGGGCGGAGTGTAAAATAGTTGTAGATTGGCCTGCTAAAGAGTATCCAAGAGATCAGAAAACAGGAGCACCAGATCCAGAGGTTATGAAAAAATACGAGCAAGTAATTGTATTCCTGAAAAATAAAGTACCCCCGAAAGAGACAGACTGGGTTAAGATAGATCGAACACATCAGGAAGCAAAAGTATCAGTTCATGCTTTTTACGAAAGGCTGATACTGGCTTTTAAACAGTTCAGTGGAGATGAACACCTGGGTGACAAGGATTTGAGTCATTTTGTAGACAGATTTGTATATGGCCTGAGACCTGAAATCAGTGAAAGAATACGTGAGCATACAGTTGATTGGCAGAGTAAAAAGATTGATGAAATCTTGAG
The DNA here is from genome assembly GCF_964204655.1 of Triturus cristatus. NCBI lineage: Eukaryota > Metazoa > Chordata > Amphibia > Caudata > Salamandridae > Triturus > Triturus cristatus. The sequence goes on from NC_140591.1 coordinate 725,346,008, forward strand.
ACATGCAAAGTACTTCAGTGATGAGATTGAGGCAAAACAGAGAAAGCTGAAAGAGAAAGCAATGTGGGCACAGGTGAAAGTTGCTGAAAGACAAGAAGCACAGTTGATGGAACAGGCAAATAATCCAGGAATTAGACCCAGATATGCGGGAAAAGGAAAGGGGAATTTAGAGGAGGCTAAAAAGAAGTTCCCTTGTCACAACTGTGGACAATTGGGGCATTGGAGATCCGAGTGTACCAATCCACCATTAGTGAGTAATGAAAGTAAACCCTTAAATCAACAGGTGCAGAACGAGGGGTGTAATCAGCAGCAGCAACAGCAGAAGGTTGTCAGACAGCAGAGTCAGGAGCCAAAACCGCCCTTGCCGCAGAATAGAGGGTCCCAAAAGTATAACCAGGACTCAGGATTCTACAAGGATGAGCAGGTAAACAAACCAAGACTTTCTAACCTGGTACAGCAGTACTGGTTAAAGAATGAGGGGAGTGAGTCTGAAGGGGACTATTGACGGTGCTGAAGAGAGGAGGAAGAGTGCATACTTGGTGCAACTCTAGAAATAGACCAGGCAGGACCATTTGTAGATGGGAAAATAAATGGGGAGAGTGTTACTTTTTTGGTAGACACAGGAGCGACGAGATCAACTGTCAGGTCAGCAGATATTAGAAATCTTCCTCTCTCGGACGAAGCAATCCAAGTAGTTGGTGTAGCCAATACACAGATTAAGACTCGTCTTACCGAACCAGTGAGGGTAAGAATAGGGAAATTTTCAGACATGCACAGATTTGTAGTCTGTGACACCAGTCCAGTGAACTTGTTAGGTAGGGACTTATTGTGCAAGATGAATTGTACAATTTTTTGTACTCCGGATGGGATAGCTTTTGAGACACCAGATGAGGATGTTTTGTACCGGATGACTCTAGACAATAGAGAGAGTGAGATTGTTGGTACATATGCTGTGTTTAATCCAGATGATTTGCCTCAGGAGTTGAGACACACTGTGAAAACAGCAGTTTGGGATTTTACTGGAGAAGATGTGGGATTGATGAATAATGTGGATCCAGTGAAGATTTCAGTGAAAGAGGGGATTGTTTATCCTAATATCCCACAGTACAGATTGACACCAGAAATAATTGAAGGAATAACTCCTATAATTGACAAGATGATTCAACAGGGTGTTTTGAGAGAGTTACTGAGTAGCCCGTGTAATTCACCGATAATGGGGCTAAAGAAACCTAATGGAAAGTTCAGGATTGTGCAAGATTTGAGAAAAGTTAACAAAATTGTGGTGGCATGTTGTCCCATTGGGCCAAATCCTTCAGTGATTTTGTATCAGATTCCTCATGATGCCGAGTGGTACACAGTGATTGATTTGTGTCATGCTTTCTTTTCAATTCCATTGCATCATGACAGCCAGCCGATTTTTGCATTCCGGTTTGGCCAGCGTATTTTAGCATGGTGTCGTATCCCACAGGGGTATACAGAGAGTCCTTCGATATTCAATCAGTTGTTGAAAAAGTCATTGGAGAGTTTGATCATGCCTGAAAGCTCAGTGCTAGTGCAGTACATCGATGACTTACTTGTGGCATCGAAGACACGTGAAGCTTGTGAAGTAGATACCATAGCTTTACTGAATCATCTGGCAGATGGAGGGTTAAAGGTATCTCCAGCCAAATTGCAATTTTGCAAGAAAGAGGTGCATTATCTTGGACACAATATTGAAAAGGGTCTGAGAAAGGTGACTGATGACAGGATCAAAATTATCAGAGGAATGAGAGCTCCGATGACCCAGAGAGAGGTGAGGATGTTTCTGGGGATGGTGGGTTATTGTCGTCAGTGGATAAGTAATTTCTCCCTGATAGCAAAGCCACTGATTAGGTTGACCAAAAGTGAGGTGAGAGACCCATTGGAACTGGATGGAGAACAAATGGCGGCATTTGAAGAGTTAAAGAGCAGAATGTGCGAAGCCCCTGCTTTAGGAATGCCAGACTATGAGAAAGAGTTTGAGTTGTACTGTAGTGAGAGAAATGGTTGTGCACCTTCAGTGTTAATTCAGAAGCACGGACAACTGAGAAGGCCGATTGCGTACTTCTCATCGACACTTGACCCTGTAGCTGTGGGTTTGCCAGGTTGCCTGAAAGCGGTAGCTGCTACATGCAGAAGCTTGGAACAGAGTGAGGGTATAATAATGGGATATCCTGTAAGGGTATTCGTACCTCATGATGTGGCTATTCTTTTGACAAGGAGCAGGACTCAGTATATGTCACATAGTCGGCTGACTAAATATGAGAAAATCATTCTGGGAGCATCAAATGTGACTCTCGAAAGATGTGTAAATGTGAATCCAGCAACGTTGTTACCAGATGCTGACAATGTGAATGTGGGAGATGATGTTGATCATGATTGTTTGGATGTGCTTGACTACTGCACGAAACCAAGACCCGACCTAAGAGATTTGCCGTTGCCTGAGAGTGATCATGTGTTGTTTGTGGATGGATCATGTCTGAGAACTGATGATGGTGTGCTAAGTGCAGCATATGCGGTGTGCAAAGTTTCAGAAGTTATGGAAGCTTCGCCTTTGAAAGGAGTAAGATCTGCTCAAGTGGCTGAATTAGTGGCATTGACAAAAGCTTGCAAGATTGGGAAGAATCTGAGAGTGACTGTGATGACTGATAGTCAGTACAGATTTGGGGTCGTTCATGACTTTGGCTAGCTTTGGCTACAGAGAGGTTTCTTGACGTCGAGTGGGATTCCAATAAAGAATGCTGAAGTTATTGGAAAATTGCTTGAGGCGATACAGCTGCCTAAAGAGTTAGCAGTTGTGAAATGTGCTGCTCATGGACAAGGAGATGATTTTGTTACTCTTGGTAATAGATTTGCCAACGACATAGCACAGTATTGTGCCAAAAACAATCATTCGATTAATAGGGCACGAGAGAGGGAAATGTCTTTTTGTTCTGTGATGTTTACTAATGTCCTGGAAACGTGGGATGAAGTGAAACAGTTGCAGGATGAGGCAGGAGATGAGGAAATGAGAGATTGGATCAAGGCAGGTTGTGCCCCAAGAGAAACAGATCATGTTTGGATCTATAGAGATGGTAGACCAGTCATGCCTAACTCAATGCTGTCGACAATGGCAAGAATGTATCATGGCCAAGGACATCTGGGGAGGGATGCGATGATTAGGTATTTTAAACAGACCTGGTACAATGCAAAGTTCAGGTTGATTGCAGAGAGCATCTGTCAGAGATGTTTGATTTGTCAGCAGTTCAATACTGGGAAAAAGACAGTGGTGAGCCTAGGAACAATAGGCAGAGAAGGAGGTCCTTTTACCAGAATGCAAATAGATTTCATTGAAATGCCCCAAGTGAATAAATTGAGGTATGTTCTAGTGGTAGTCTGTTTGTTCTCAAGATGGGTGGAGGCCTATCCGACTAGGAGAAATGATGGAATAACAGTTGCAAAGTTACTGTTAAGAGAGTTGATTCCTAGGTACGGGTTCCCAGTGACTATTGAGTCTGATAGAGGTGGACACTTCTACAATGAGCTCATTGGTTTAATTTGTGAAGCATTGAGCATACAGCAGAAGCTACATTGTGCATACAGACCAGAGGCTTCTGGAGTCGTTGAACAGATGAACGGCACAATAAAAAACCGAATTGGTAAGATGTGTTTAGCCACTGGAATGAAATGGCCTGATGTCTTGCCTCTAGTGCTGATGACTATTAGGTCTACTCCAGATAGAACCACAGGTTTGAGTCCGCACGAAATCTTAATGGGACGTGCAATGAGACATGCATTTGTGCCTGTCAACAAGTTGATGACAATAACTGATGACATGATTTTGGATTACTGTAAAGGCCTGGCTGACGCAGTTCATTCTATGTTTCACCAGGTTGGAGAAGACGCTACCACACTTGAGAAGAAGCAAGCCCATGATCTGAGTCCAGGGGACTGGGTGAGGATTAAGGTGCACAGGAGAAGAAATTGCTTGGCTCCAAGGTGGGGAAGGCCAAGACAAGTCATTCTGACTACGACAACTGCAGTAAAGTGTGCTGGTGTGAAGAATTGGGTGCATGCGAGTCATATTCTGAGAGTTCCAAATCCAAAGGATGGGACTGGTAAGGAGTATTTTGAAGAGTCAGATTCGAGTGATGATGAAGAAACTGAGCCAGTGAGAAGGAGAAAGAATCCTGAAAGAGCTGAAGGAGAAAGAGAGTCAGGTGATTCTTTCTTTCCAAGAGAGGCTTCAAGAGAAACATTGAGAGTCTCAGAGGAGAGATCAGATTCTGTAAGAGTGCCTGAAGTTCCAACAAGCAGTAGAAGAGAAAGGAGTAATTCCGCAGAAACTACACCTGAATCAGATGAAGAGGTTGAAAATCCACTTGATATTACACCTGAAGAAGCAGGGTCAGAAGAAGATAGAGAGGGACAGATTGCGAAAGACCCCCGAGGAGGTGTAGGGAACACTTCTGATAAGCTAGGTGAAGGGACAAGTAAACAGCAAGAAGATTGCGTGTCGGAGACCAGAGGAGGGACAGAATTAGGGAAATCTCAATCGGTGGTGGAAAAGACTGTGGAGCGAAGGAAAATTGTTGAAGAACAAGAGGCAAATGAGACAGAATCAGATGAGAGTGAGAATGAGAAATCAGAAGGTCGAGTTCTGAGAAAGAGAACTTGGATCGGAGAAAGAAATAATAAAGAGGTGAGACCAAAAAGGGTTGTAAGAGGAGATCTTTGGCCCAACAAGATAAAGAGACAGAGGTATAGACTGACACGAGCAAATTCATCAAAAGCTGAACAGGTGAACGAGGTGTCGAGTCAAAATCAAGCAAAAGGTGAAAAACAGAAGGTCTCAAAAGAACCAGAGGAGATCAAGAGAATCAGAAAACCTAACCAGAAGTGTAGGTCACCGGAATGGACGTACGTGGCACTGTCTGAAGGTGAAGAGGCAGAAAGTCAAGGAAATCCAGAGGGGACCGTACGAGAAGTGGTTGAGGAGAAAACTGTTGGAATTCTAAAAGTTATCTTGACTGACATTGGAGAAGAGTCAGATGCACAAGATGTTGTTGATGATCTAATACAATTTGATGTTGCTGAAGAAGAAGTGAAAAGTGATGAAAATCCAAATTGAGTGAACTGAAGGAGTCACTTGGAGAAAAGTGAAAAGAAAATCTGAAATTAGTTGTGTGATATAATCTAGAGTTCTTAAACTCAGTAGTGGAGTAGAAGAGGCTAAGTCAAAAGACACTGCCAAAGTAATAAAATGGCTAACACAGAGAATAATCAAAGTAGATGTGCCTTTTTGAAAAGATGGTGTAAAATGTGCTGCTGCTGTACTGGATTATTAATGCTATTATGGGGTGTACTAGCTTTACTAGTTACTTTTAGAGTTACAATAGAAGCTTTTGGAATACATACTGAAAATGTGACTAATGTAGAGAAGAGTTCACAAAAAGTAGTTCCAACTAGAATTAGTAACATTTACATACATAAAGATAGATCAATTAATGATTTTTCTAGCAATGTTTTTTCAAAGTTGTTGTATGAATATGTAAAGACAATGGAAGTTAGGGATTGCTACGTATGTAAGAAATTGCCTACATCCGTTTCAGAGGGTGTTACTTATCACCATTTACCAGCCAAGTATGGAATTTCATGTAGTGTGCTAAGTAGTGTTTTTTATTTGTTAGGGAAAATAGATTATGAGATGTCTAACAAAGATAACATTTTTGGGCAATTGCCTATGAACAAAAAGCTGAATCCAGCTAAAGAAGCTAACATTTTTGGTGAGATTTTTATTGAGAAAGAAGAATTAACCTTAGATTACATTTTTAGAAACAATTTAACTTGCAGTCTGAAAGAAGAGGAGAAGGCTTTCCTAAACATGGTAGAGGAAAGGAGAATGAGCATGCATGAGAAGGCAGGGAAATATAAAGTGAGTGAGACAATATGGGACATTGAGATGGGAAAGGAATTGAGGAATGGGGCCAGCCCGACTTTGGCTATAGATGCACCACAGAAGGGTAAACTATGCATTACCAGGAAGAAATCCCAATATGATACATATTTTGTTGGGACTAGTGAGTGTCATGATACATACTTCATTGCGACAGGATGGGGTTTTAAAGGTGGTGAAGATCCAGTTTTTCCAGGAGTGTGTTGTGGGAACAAGGCTTATTACAAGTTGCCTGACCATTGGTATGGCACGTGTTATGTGGGCCTGGTCTTTCCAAAGATTTTTCATATAGATAGAATAGAAGATGTAGAACACATTAATTTACTAACACGTTTTAAGAGAGAAACTTGGTCAGAAATCGTGGGTGACATTTTTGGTGCTTTAATTCCTGCAGTGGGTATTTCTTTGAATGCATATGGGATTCGGAAACTGTCAACAGTGGTGGATCGCTTATCGACAAGTACCGCTGGAGGGTTTCTTTTGGTAAATACGGAGATGATTGCCGTACGTGCCATGTCTATGCAAAATCAACTTGCCCTTGATATTCTATTGGCCAAAGAGGGTGGAGTTTGTGGAATGCTGAAAGTTCAACATTGTTGCACTTACATTCCTGACGAAAGCAAAGATCTAAAGGTCTATATCAAAAATATTACTGATTTACATGAAGAATTAGTACCACTTGAAGCTGAAAGTGTCTGGACTAAAATAGCTAATAAGATAGTTGCTGTTAAGAGTTTTATTGCTAAGATAGGTAGTACCATTATTGGTAAAATATTGTTTCCTTTGACATGTGTAATTGTTGTTTTATTGATACTAAGATTGGGGTGTTTGTGTTGTAAAAACAGGGGAGGGAAAAAGAGAATAATCAGAGGGAATGCTGAAAAGAAACAAAAGAGGTCAAGGAGAGACCCACAAGAAATAGAATTAGAAGAATTGAGGGAGAGTGTGTACTTGGAGTCAAGGAGGGATGATGTGAGAGAATCTGGTGTTTAATGTTGTGTCATAAAAGACATTTTCAATTTCTCCTAAAAATTGGGACTAATTTTTCTTTTTGGGTGTTTTTTTGTGGTGATAAGATATCACCAAAGGGGGGATTGCTGGAGCAGAGTTTTCTGTTGAAAATTTATCGAGTTTTAAGCTCCAGTTTTGTCTATATGTTATGATTTAAAATCACTAATTTGTAACAATTAATTAATAGTTTGTTTTGTCTGGATTAACCAACATTACTAATGAGAGAAACTACACGTGGGATGCATATATGTTGCTTAATAATAATGTGCGGTTTTATTAAATATGTGTTGTAAAGTGCTATTTGTTTTGTGTTTGTGCGTTTAAAATAACGTGTGCTAATGCTTTATTGCGTTGCAGAAGGCTAGATAAGTATATACACATAAGGGTATTAGTGGGGTTTAACACTGTACAATAATTATGATGTGGTAACGTTGTTTTGTGTTTCTTTTAATTAAGATGGTCCGTTTTGGCCTAAAACAAGATGGCTGCCATTTACAGCCTGCGCTCGAGTGATCGAATTTTGATGAGAGGCTTTGCTGAACATGGTCGAGAGTCACCTGACCACAGCCTCTGCCTGGTTAGAAAGTTTTCCGTGAGGACAGCAGCTCTAGGAACGATTCCAACTGTCCTTGGACAAGGATAAAGCCACAATGAACAATGACCAGTCTGCGGTGGCTCTGCTAAGATATCAAGGAAGAACATTTACGAAAGTAACATTTGCAAACTCGAGTTTCCTTCTTCCGTCTTTTTATTTTTGTGATTTTTCCTGAGCGGAGGTTTTCTAAATGTAACCAAGAGACTTCCTTTCCTGCTCGCTCTGCTCAGTGGTTCAACGGATATCTAACATTTGTTTGTAACTTTTATTTGTAACTTTCTCTATAAATATATTAGACTAGAGAGGGTCCATGTTCGTTCGTTGGTTCGGTCTTTCCTTGCGGTCATCGCGTTTGGACGTTTCCTATGCTGGGGACGGCGACTCGAGAGACTTTACCGAGAGACCTGTCCTGACCCATTTAGCTATAATAGGTAACTATGAGAATAACGATTTGATAATGATTGACTTACCATTTGAATTAATTTTAGATAAACAAGCATTTGTTTGAATTCCAGTGTCGGGTGTTTATTCCTTGTCATTTATTGAGTTTCAAATGTATTTCTTATGTTTAAAATCACGACTCAGGACAATGTCATTAAGGTCGCATTGACCTCTTTGTAGATGCAGATTGGTTTAGGTTTTCTCTCCTATATTCAGTGTGGATAGAGTAATAGTGTGAATTTAGTGTGATGGGCCCTAGCGTATGATGTGTGTTTGCGCATGTGACTGTAGATTTACTCTGTCCGTGGAAGCAGGGAGATTTTATATGCGCCGATCTGCAGCAACTGCACACCAGAATCTTGGTTTTTCTGAGACCTCCAGCATTACCTTGACTCTATATCTCAATTTCTTTTCATTTTCTTGTTCAACAGGTCCATCTCTTCTTGGAAGAAAATTACTTTTCCATGTCCCCATCAGCATCAGAGAGAAGGACACATTAAATACTTCTATGGAAATTAAAGCCTCGAGGACCATTCCCCTATGCACTAGAAAGAGAGGATTTATGTAGAATAATGCTGACTAGTGTCTTGAGTGGCAAACCCTCAGTTATTCATGTTGTGGACATGATGGGCATATCTTTACTTGACTTTTTATTGTTTCAGTGATCAGTCATTCTAGGAAAATGAAGCTAAATATCTCGTTGTGTGGAAGATTGGCCTTCTATTTATTTTTTCATATAAAGCAAAGCCGACCTGAAGTTATTGGAGCACTTACATTACACAAAGTCACATTCATTAATTATTTTGTGCATGGGGAAACTAAGTAATTTGCCAAGAATCATAGGATGTTGAACTGGGACTTGAACATGACTTGCCAGTTCCAATGTCAACAGCTCTGGCTGTAATGCCACATCCTCTCCCTTAGTTAGTTACCAGTTTATGTTCCTTCCTCTGAGTCCTAACGGACCATGTTTATCTTGACTTAAAGAAATTATTTTTCCTCCCTTTTCTCATTCAATAAGTATTTTCTAAGGACAATGGCAGAATGCAGTTGCTCTATTTTTATCCAGTATCACTTTTAATTACTATACATATTTTAAAATACGTGTCTTCCCTATTTTACATACCATTCTAGGTACTTGTCTGTTAAAGACTGTTAGAATAAGTTAACTCAACTGTCATCTTTTTTCCATGACTGATCAATGCGGCCCCCCTCTCTGAACTTTTCCTTAATTCACCCCATTCACTGATTTGTTAACCCTCTTGCGCCCAGTTGTGAGATCTAATAAGCTGTCATCTGTTTTTACTTTCAACAGATCTCACACTTGGAGGGACGGCTATGGTGTAAGCTTTGCTAAACATTTACAGGATAAGAGTAAAACAATTGCAAAGTCACCCACAATATCCCTTTCTTAGGGCAAAATGCGAGACATCTCGGTGCTGAACATAATGTTTAATGGTGGGCTAATTAGTGTGTACGTATTATTAATAATGTATGCCCCATAGAGAATCTAGTTGCTGAAGAAATCTCCTCTTGATTACTGACTTGTCCTCATGTCAGTCCTGATTTTGTGAGGCGTTTCCACTTCCGACAGAGATTGTACACGCTAGGGGTTCATAGATCCCGCTAGCCTGAAGCTGTCTTCTATCTCCATGATAGACGCATAAAGCCCCACCCCTCCCGCCCATCCTCCTGTTTTCTTCTATGTCCTTCAGATCAGAGGTGAGTCATGCTATGGGGCATATTTACAACGAAATGTAGGAGCACCAAATTTGGCCGCGCCATGCTCTGACAATTCCAAAATGCAGGGATGCACCGTATTTACAACAATGTGGCGCACCCCTGTGTTACCCTAGCACTGGTGCTAAAATTAGCTGTCTAGCGCCAACGCAGGCACCCTTTCACCATAGTGCAAGGGTGCCTGTGTTAAAGGGAAAGATTATTTATGTGAGGTGTCTCTTCCTCCGCATAAAGAATCCATAATGGTGATTTGTTACTTTTATGTATGCTGCAGAATGCAGCACACATAGAAGTAGCAAACTGTCATTTTTTAATGATTTTTTATCTGCAGGAACGGACACCTTCTTAAAAGTAAACAATAATTCATGGCATTTTGCTCTTTCTATGTGTGCTACACATGGAAATAAAAACGAAGAGAAATAAAAGTATTTCTCCTCGTTTCACCATTCTAAGGGCCTGCTTTTGCATGGCATACGTTTTTGGTGCTGCCTCAGATTTACACATCTGGGGCAGCGTCAAAGCAATGGGTGTTGCGGTGGAACACCCAGGGCAACACCCATTGCACGCCCCTTTCACTCTTAGTGGTGCTTTTAAAGGGGCAATATTTACAAAGCGGCGCTAAACCAGAAAAATTGGCTTAACGCCACTTTGTAAATATGGAGGAGAACATAGCGCCACCAGAATGTTACTAAAAATGACGTTTTGGTGGTGCTATCCTCTTGTAAATATACCTAAATGTTTTACTGTTTCATTTATTCTATTATTGCTTATTCTGTCCCGGTTCATCTGGACAGTGTATTTTGGCATTCCGTCATCGCTGGGTGTGACGAACTGTGTGCACTGCGGGTGGCGCGCTCCCCGTCTATGTACTGAGCCTGAGATAGGGAGCTTGTGGTCTCATGACTGCATGCATCCCGCAAGCTGCTGACAAATCACGGTGACGGTATCTGAAACTGGGGACCAGTGTACAATGACGCACAGTCCCGAGAAGCCGCACTTTTTTTTGTTTTCTGGTAAATTCTTGTGGGAGTGAGATTTGGGTACTAGGCTACCATATTAAGTGAGGAAGAATGCAGCTGTAGCCTGTTCATATTCCTGCTGGCTTACGATGAAGCGCTCATTTAAGGAGAACCATGTGGAGGTGCCTCCGGAGGAAGAGATGGAGAAAGTGCTCCAAATTTCTCGACCAGAGCTCCAAGCTCTTATTAAGGAAGCTGGATGGGGTTGAGGATGGCATGAACTCTGAGCCCAAGGGCAAGTACATTCAGGGTGCTCAGCTAATGGATCTCATGTCCCATATGAGAGAAGTTCTGGGACTTGGTGATAAACCCCAACAGGAGGAGGGGTTTTATTCACAATATAATGGTGCTGACAGTAATGATTTGCCCTTTCATGACTTGATTTAGGCTATTCTGTCTAGGAAGTGGAAGGATCAGGACAACAGTCTATTCCACAGGTCTTAGCCAAATGCTATGTGTTGCAGGACTTTGATGAAGTGTTACCTCAGACTCCTAAAGAGAACACTATGTTGGCAACCATGGCATCATCTTCCAATTTGGCTTCTGAGGACTCCACATTGTTGGATGTGGTTGACAAAAAGTTTGAGGCTTCCCTTAAACGGTGCCATGTAGCTGTGAATTGCTCCATACAGACCAGTACGTAACCAGCATATGCATCTAACGCCCTGCTTAAGGATTTCTAGGCTTTATATAATCTGATGCAGTCTGATGCAGTCTGACAAGGACTGCACGTCAGTCGTGGCAAATATGGAGTTGCTATTCCAGTTCCTGTCAGATATTACTTTTGCTGGCCTGTGGGCAGCATCCTCCTTAGCTGGAGCTTCAATCACTGGCTGGCAATTATTGTGGTTAAAGTCTTAGAAGCTGAAGGCTAGCCAGGGTGCCCTGGTTATGAAGCTTCCTTTTACTGGTCAGAAGTTGTTTGTTCTAGAACTGGATAAACTTGTACAAAAGTCTGCAAAGTAGAAGAAGATCTTGAAGCCTTTCCAATTGCCTGTGGGCAGGCATTCTTTTCTTCAAACAAGGCTCCTGACAAATGTCCCTTTTGTGCGAGGTCGGGGGCTGCGTTTGCCGCAAAACCCAGAAATAAATTCCAGCCTGGAAGTGACCACCCACCCAAATGACTATCACAGGGTAGGGGCGCGCCTGCTTCATTACTATCCTCGTTGGCGTGCTATGATTTCAGACGATAGGGTCCTGTGAGTTTTGAGTCAGGGATGTCATATTCCTTTCTAAGTTTCTCCTCCTTGGGGTTGGTTCCTTCTGATCCCATTCTCAAGGGATGAATCAAAAAGACTGGCCATGATGCAGGGGGTTCACTCTCTGCTGGAGAAAGGGGCTTTTGTTACAGTGCCTGCCTTGCAGCGGAGACGTTTTTTTGGTCCCTGCTGTTCTTTTTTTTTTTTTTATTGTTCATCATCAGAAAAATAAAGTATAAACAATTAGTTGCTTGACATATATATCTAATACACCAGAAATCCTTCGAGTAAAGTTTAGTCTCTTAAAATAAACAGCATGATACAATACATAATATAATTATTATAATTCCAGAAAAAAGGGAACATTGAGAGATCTGAAAAATCTGAAAGAGGAGGGAGAGAATTGTTTTTTTTTTCTTTTTTTTTTAAATAAATAAATTAATAGTAAAGTAACATAAAAGTAAAAGTCAAGCAATTTCAACACCGCCGACTTTAGTCCTGACAGAGTGAGCATATACCTATTCCTTTTTAGATTAACCATCTAATTTAAGTTTCCATTTTTCAACTGGGGCCCATACCCGTTTCCCAAGTTGGCTTGCATTCACTCCCTTTTTTTCATATAGAGATTTCTCTAGGGTGTAGATAGCTAATAATTTTGAGAGCCATTGTTGAAACGAAGGGGGGTTAGAATCTTTCCATACCGTTGCGATACAAAGCCGGCTCAGCGTCATTGCAATAAACAAAAATTCTTGATGGGGTACCTCCTGTCCCTCCTTTACCACCCCAAGAACCATAATCTCATTAGTTAACTTAATTGAAATCTCCAATTCATCTTTAAAAAAAATTTCCATTGCTAGTTTAAAGGGATCTAAATTAGGGCAAGCTGCAAACATATGTGTCGTATCTGCCTCCAAACTCTGACATCTTGGGCAGGAGATCCCAATCGTACCACCCCAGCGAGCTATTCTATGTGGTGTATAATATAGTTCATGAAAGGTCTTATAGTATTGTGCTTGCAGGTTTGCAACCTTCAAAATAGAATTTCCAAGCCGAAGTGATTTTTCGCCCTCATTCCCAACTAAATCTAATTTAGTTCTCCATTTATCAAATACCTTTCCTCTATCATCCTCCTTATACACGCACAGTGCACTATAAAGTTGAGAAATTGAACATCCCTCATCATCTCGAATAACTTCCATCAGATCAACCGTAGTATACTTGCAATTACCTGACTGTTTCCTCTGTAAAACTGATCTTATCTGTAAGTATTTAAAAAAATCTCTCCGATCCAAATTATATAGTTGTTGCGCCCTTTCAAATGATATTAACCCTGACTGATCCATGATGTCTCCAATTGTACCAACCCCGAGATTATCCCACCGCCTCATTACTTGATCATGGAATACTTCTGGGAGGAGCTCATTCATATATAAAGGGGTATAGAAATTCATTCTCCCTAATTGTATTTTCTTCCGGATTCTTGACCAAACTGAGATGGCCGCCCCCAACAACTTAAACTTTGTTCTTTTGTAGTAGTTTAACTCCTTGAATGTGAGGAGTCCCTTATTAGAGTCCAAGACCAGAAGATCATATATATCCGGAATGCCAGCACTACCCCTCCAAATGTCTTTCGTATTCCCGCCGAGGAGTCCTTTACAATACTGAAGGACTGACGCAAAATAATATGCTTTAAAGTCAGGTACTGCAAGGCCCCCCCGGTCTTTAGAAAGTGCCATCATTTTTATGGCTCTGCGAGTTCTGCCCTTAGCCCATATAAAGCGATTAACAATCCCCTCTATTTCCTTAAACCAATTATTGGAGAATGCTAAAGGAATTGTACGGAATAAATATAAAATTTTGGGCAAAAACAACATCTTTATAACATTGCAGCGGCCTATGATTGTTAAGCGTAAATTGTCCATCCTATCCAAGTCTAATTTTGCCTTTTTGATTACTGGGGTCAGATTTTCCTCCACTACCTTAGATAGGTCAGATGTTATAGTAACTCCCAAATAAACCGCGGACTCTACAACTTTCTCATCGTTAATCGCAGTAAATTGATTTATAACTATTTGTGTTTTTCCTTGATTTAATTTATACCCTGACAGCAATCCATATTTTTTAGCCTCATTCTCGATTTCCCCTATCGCTAATTTTGGTATTGATGATGTAATTGCTAAGTCATCTGCATATCCCAATATTTTGGTCTCATATCCATTCAGCACTATTGGACAGATGTTTTTATTTTTTTCTATGTGTCTAATAAATGAGTCTATATAGCAAGCGAATAGTAGAGGGGAGCAGGGGCATCCTTGCCTGGTCCCACGCTCAATTTTTATTACCTCACTCGACTCCCCCCCCACTCTCAGTCTAATAGTCGGGTTTCTATAAAGGGCTTTTAATGCTCCTATGCTTATTTTCCCAAAATTATATTTATACATTGTTGCCCAAAGAAAACCCCACGAGACCCTATCGAAAGCTTTTTCAGCGTCCAGTAATATTGAGGACATAGGGTCTCGTGAGGCAGTAGTACCATCCAGCAGCGCGAATACCCTTCTGATATGATCGGCGGTGCCCCTCCCTGGTATAAACCCGTGCTGCCAGGGTGAAACTATCTTCCCAATAACCAAGCTCAGTCTGTTTGCCAAGATTTTAGAATAGGCCTTAGTATCGCTATTCATTAAACTGATTGGTCTATATGACCCAGGATCCGTAGAGCTTTTATTCTTTTTTAGAAACACCACCATTGAAGCTTCTCCCCAAGACTCCGGAGGGGCAGCACCGTTCTGTATTATACCCATAAGTCGATTAATGTCTGCTTCTAAGGTTAGAAAAAACTTCTTATAAAATTCTAACGGTATTAAATCGGGTCCCACTGCTTTCCCTGACGGGAGATCCTTAAAGGCTCTTTGTACTTCTTCTGCGGTAAAGTTAATCTCAAGGGAGTTCTTATCTTCCTCTGTAAGCTTATCTAGGGAGGCAGAATCTAGATATTCCTCAATTTCCGCTACATCTGGATCCTCATTATTCTGGCTGTATAATTTCTTATAAAAATTCTGAAATACAGCACAAATTTCCTTTGGTGTTTTTGCTTTTGCCCCTGCCTCCGTAGTCATTTCTGTTATCTGCCCCTGAGTGGCCGCCTGCCGGGTTCTAATTGCTAGGATTCGTCCTACCTGTTCGCTATATTCATGCTGCTCTTCTCTCCTAGCCAAGTATTTACCAGCTGCCTTTTCAGCATATACTTCACCCACTGCTGCTTTAGCCAGAGCTAGTTTTTGCATTACTTTTATCACGTCCTCTTTCTCTCTTATACTTCTTACCAGTTCTTCCTCTAGCTTTACTACTAGATTTATTTTCTTCTCTGTAGCTTCTTTTTCCCGCTTACTCCGTCTAAGAGAATAGCTTAAGGTTTCCCCCCTAATACCTGCCTTCATAGCATCCCTCACTATTTGTGGTGACGCTGTGCCCCTATTGTTTTCCAGAAATTCTTTTAACCAAATATCCATGTGCCTAATATAATTTACATCCTGTAGCAAAGCTCTCTCAAAGGTCCAGCTTTTTATACTATTCTGTGAATGTAGTATAGAGATCTCCATGGTGAGCGGGTTGTGATCTGACATCAATCTAGGCATTTTTTTAACTTTCACCATCGGTATCATCGAGGGGGAAATCAAAAAATAATCTAGCCGGGCTAGAGTTTTATGGGGGGCAGAGTAGTATGTGCAGCCTCCCCCTCCGTTTATATGTTCCCAAATATCGATCAACCCATTGTCCTGCATCAGCTGTATCAGCGCTCTATGAGTTTTCTTCTTTTTACCAATAAATCTTGCAGGATCATCTTTCCACAACCCGTTAAGACCATTTATATTCAAATCACCACATAGTATTATAGGGAGAGGCCAATTGGGTAATTGAGAATTTATATGGTTAAAAGTTTCCGGGTCATCAACTGTTGGTGCATAAATAGAGCATAAAGTAAAATTAAAATTTTGAATTTGGCACTCCGCTAAGACCCACCGACCATGTCTATCTGCCTGTTGTTTTTTTAATATAATCTTTTTTCCACGTGCTAATATTGCAACCCCGCGTGTTCTAGTGCCCTGAGTCGTACAAGTCAAAACTTTATACCCCAGTTGTTCCAATAGATATTTCTGCGAAATCTCTATATGCGTCTCCTGAACACAGATTAAATCAGCTTGCAGTGTTCTGAAATATTCTTTCAAATCCCTTCTTTTTCTTGCATCATTTAAACCACATACATTAATTGTGACTATGCGCATCATTTTTCTTTTCTCCCCCATTTCTGTTTCCTTTCTTCCTCTGATGATGATTTTTCCCCCCCCTTTTCTCCCCCGAAGATCCCCCCACCCACCCTCCGCCCCCCTTACCTCCCCTTGAGGCATCCCCCCTTGAGGCATCCTGGGTCCAACCGGATCCAGATGTGGGCGTCGGTTGGTCATGGCGCCTCAGTGCACCCCCCCCAGCCCCGCGTGTATTTTTCTTTCTTTCCTTCTTTTTTTTTCCCCCTTTTTCATTTGCCAGTATTACTCTTTACAGTCTCTGAAATTTCTCTGAGATAATGTTCAGCCTGTATTTCGCTTGTAAAACTGCGGGTTGAACCCCTAAAAATTATCTTCAATCTGGCAGGGTTCTGTAGGAATACCTTTGCGCCAATCTGCTCAAAAGGGGAGAATAGCTGCCTCAACCTCCACCTCCTTTCAACCGTCGCATGAGCAAAATCTGGTCGAACAAAGAATATGGTGCCGTTGTATTCTCTCTTGCTTGTAGGGCGCGCTAGGTCATAGATGGAATCTCGGAGTAAGAAATTTCCAAAGAACACCAACATTGCCCTTGGAAATTTAGGTTGGTTCTGTGTTTTCTTGGATTGAGTTAGGGGGAACCGATGGGCTCGTTGGACTTCTCTCTCAAATTCCCAGTTTTGCAGTTCAGGAAGGGCTGATTTAATCAGTTTGATTACATACCCCCTTGGGTCATTGTCTTCAACGCCCTCAGGAAGTCCCAAAAATCGCAGATTATTTCGTCTTGATCTGTTCTCCTGATCCTCAGCCTTTATCAATAAATCCTGTATAATATCTTCTTGCTTCTTTTCTTGCCTTTGTAGGTAAGCAACATCATTCTCCAGGTGGTCAGTTCGTATTTCAACTGACATCATCCTTTCAGATATCTCTAGACATGTGCTGCCCACCTTACTTACAGCACCTTGCAGATTTTGGATGGCTAGATGATTTCTTTGAGTGTCCATTTTAACATCTTTATGAAGTTTCCTAATTGAGCTTAATATATCTCTCAAAGACGGCTCATCTGATTCTCCTGCTTCATCATGTTGAATAATGTCCTCAGTTAAGTCCACCCCAATATCTTGAGCCACTGTTCTTTCCTTTGATTTTTGGGGTTTTGGGGTTCTCCGAGAATTACTAGGTTCAGGATTACTTCCTTGATCAGTGGTTTCTTCGTAGCTATATTTATTTAATCTTTTATTTCTTCTTTTTCTTGTTTCAAGTTTTTTCCTTGAAGTGTTTCCTTGTCCGGGATCGCTCGATTTCCTTTTATCCGAGCAGCTGGATATTTCTTGAGTTATGACACCTTGGTCTTGGTCTTGGCCTTTATTAACTTCGCTTGTGTCACTAGAAGTCGAGATACCTGTTTCATAAATATCTACATCAGAATCTTCTGAGTGTAAAGGTGAGTGTGAGGCAGTTTTCAGCGAGAGCCCTGTATCTAGGGGGGAATTCAGAATTTCGTGAGTGTTCACCCCCAAAGTATGTTTTTGATTTTCCCCATTCTGCATTATTGATTCCTGGACTGCTAGTACCCTACTTGACCCTTTGGGTAATGGGCTAAAGATATTCCGTATGCTCGGCTGTGAAGTAGTTGGCTGCCCTGTCAAGGTTGAGGTTGCTTTTGCATTTGCTTTCAAATCTTTAATGGCTTGTAACCGTTTTGCTTTTTTCATCATTAGTTCCATCTCTTCGATATCTTCAAAATCCTTCTCTTTTTCCTTATATCTCTCCTTGCGTTTTTCTTTCTTTTTCTCTAGTTCTGTAGTATTACCTTTGACTGCGTGTTTGTCACTTTTTTTAAGTTTTTCGTAATCCCCCTGTTGCTCTCTGCAACTCATCATTTTCAATTTGTCCTTATCTATCTCTTTCTCTTTATTTTTCTCTTTCTCCGGGTCTCTCTTGTTACCTCTCTCTTTCTCCTTCTCCTTTGTCCTGTCCTTTTCTCTATCTTTCCCTTTGTCTTCATCCCTGTCTTGTTCTTGATCTTTATTTTTGATTTCTTTAGCTTTAGCTTTAGTTCCTCTAGTCTCTCGTCGTTGCTGCATTGGCTGCAGTGACTGCTTTGGTTGCGTTAGCTTCGATGTATGAGCAGTAATATTAATAACATCCGCGTTATCTCCTTCTAGTGCGTCTTGCATCTTATCATTATCTTTAGGTTCATTAGGTTTAATTTCGACTTCAGGTTCCTCAGCCTCTTGGGCACTCATGGCCCCCGGGGTGTTCGATCGCGACGTAGATAGGTCATGCACTCCATTTTGATCCCGTAACTCCCTTGGTCCATTTCCCACTTTCTCTATGGCAATCTCATTCATTTTCCCTGCCCCTGTCTCCTCTCTCCTTTTAGGATGCCCGTTCTTCTTGCTCTCCTCTCTTACACTAATCTGGGTTGATTGCAGAGCAGTTGATGCCTGCCCTGAATATGCGGGGTTTAATACGGCTAACACAGTCCAGATACACAGTGTAATATGCTGCTGATGTATTTTGCCGTTACACTTGCAGATAGGCTTGAATCTGTTTGCGGCGCCTTCAAAATTTTGGGTTGACTGTTTTGTTTGTGTCCGCCGCCTAGTGCCTTGTATGCATTTAATAGTCGCCTTAACCCCCACTGCGGCCCTCGTGGCAGATAACACGACAATTTTGCTGTGTCTCCCCACCATCCACTTCTGTTTAGATACCCCTAGGTACCTTGTGCACTGCTCTTGGATTCTCCACTGAGGCCCCCCTAGCATTGTAGGCTGTATCTCTTTAAGAATAGTGGCCCCTTTTTTTTTTTTAAGCATCCACCACTTAAAACCTCCGTGGAAGCCTCTAGACAGGTGATTGGTAGTGGAGATCGAGGCTGAGAGCAGAGCCTCCCCTTTCCAGCAGTCCTGATCCACTCAAAGCAAGCAGCAAGGTCGAGTGGGGCTAAGCAGAAAGCTTAACTTGATTAACTTTTAGCTTCTGTGTCTGTCTATGTTTGGTCCCTGCTGTTCTTGCGCCCTAAACACCTGCGACCTGTTTGGGACCTCAAGTAACTAAACAGGGATCTGATGGTGGAACACTTCAAAATGGTTTAAGTTCAATCTATTCATCCTTTGTTGGCTCGAGATGAATTCATGGTCACGTTAGACCTCCAGGATGCTTACTTCCATGTTCCCGTCCATCAATTAAGCCAGACATTTCTCTGGTTTGGTGTTGGCAGAAATCACTATCAGTTCCAGGGCTTGCCCTTTGGTCTGGTGACCTGTCCATGTGTCTTTAACAAGGTAAAACACCCAGTGGTGGCCTTCTTTTTTTAAGGCTCAGGAAGATCTCCAGCTGGTGCTTTGGACCCTGCACGACTTGGAGTTTCTGTTCAACTTTCCAAAATCCCAGTTGGAGCCTACCCAGACAAAATTGTTCATTGGGGTCCTGTTCAATACCATGCTGGGGATGGCTCGACTTACTGTACAGAGGGTGTCAGCAATTCGGAATTCAGTGGATCATCTTCTGGGACAGTCCTCCATATTGGCAAGGGCATGGTTGAGGCTTCAGGGCCTGATGGCAGCATCAACAGCGGTAGTCCCTTGGGCTCATTTAGATCTGAAGCCCCTGGTGAATCATGTCCTTTGCTTTTGAAGTCCCAGTTCACGCAACTACAACCTTGTGATTCCAATGACACCGGCTGTCAGGGAGGCTTTGACTAGGAGGCAGTCAAAGTTGAGTATGGCACGAGGTATGTCATTCAGCTATATCCCACCTGTGTATCTCACCACAGAGGCCATGTGGGGCTGTGGGGCGGTGTTCCATCACCAGGAGAGGCAGTGCTCCAGGATGGCTTGGGAGGCTCATCAGCCCTCCAACTGGAAGGAGTTATCGTTGGTCTGGCAGGCTCTGAGCGGCTTTTACACCTAGTTGGTGGGGCCGCATGTGTGGGTCCGTAAGGACAATCAGGTCTCCAGGTCTCATCTAAACAGACAAGGGGGGACCAGGTGCAGGAGTAAGAATGGAATTGCAGTTTGGATATTTGCTTGGGCGGAGGCCCATCTTCTGGCTCTTTCTGCTGTGTATGTTCAGGGATCTTTCAAAATCCAGGCCAACTGTCTGAGCAGGAACATGCCGTCTTCGGAGAAGTATCACATCCCAGATCTGGAGTTCAGTCATGTGTATGCAGCATTCGGGGTTCCATGGATGGATCTGTTTGCATTTCCACACAATACGATTGTTCCTCTTTTCTGTTCGGAGACTCCGGTACCCCTGGTGTGGGAGGTGGATGCCCTCTCAGTCTTGTGGCCCAAGGGAATTCACTATGCTTTTCCTCCCATTCCCCGCTTCCCAAAGGTGGCGCAGGAGATTTGGGAGCAGATGAACTCAGTCATTCTGATTTCTCCCTTTTGGCCTCGGAGGTCTTTGTTGCTTCTGCTATTATCTCTGTCCGAGGGGGCTTATCTTCCTCTGTGCTTTGGCCTTCTGTTTTCCAGTTTCCTCTTCTTACCAAGCCACACCTTTGTCATCTTTGACTGACGCCCTAGTTTGTGAGAGGGCAGGGTTGATTAATCTAGGATGTTCTAGTGTTGTGGCTTTAGATATTTACGGCTTACATTAACCTTCAGCCTTGAAGTCGTACAAAATACACTGGTGATCTTTTCAGAAATTGTGAATTTCTAATGCTTTAGATCCCCTGTCTGTGGATTGTTTTACTGTTCTTGACTTTTTATGTGATGGGTTTGTGAAGGGTCTAGCTCCTTCCACTCTTTGTGCCCAGTTGGCTTGGGTCAAGACATCTCATGTGTAGGGGGGGATTTTTCTAAACATGCCCCGTTAGTGGCTCGGCTCCTGAAGAGCTTCCAGTTTCGGAGGCCGGTGGTTTCCAAAACTGTACCTTCTTGGGATTTATCTGTAGTCCTTAAGGGTCTTAGCTGGCTGCGTTTGAGCCTTTGGATTCCTGTTCCTTGTCTTGGTTGTCTGCTAAGACATCTTTCCTGGCAGCCATCACGTCTGCAATGCATTTGGGTGAGCCAGGGGCTCTTTTTTCCTCTTTCACCGTCTTGCGCTTCTTTCCTGACAACGTTGTGATGAGAATGGATCCTACCTTATTCTTTGAGTATGTTTGCCTCCTTCAATTCCAGTACTCTGAGTAACAAGGTCTCTTCCCAGTCTATTGATAGATGGGTGAAGCACACTACCCTTCAGGCTTATGCTTCTGCGAAGGTGTGCCCTCCTTCTGATCTTCAGGGACATTTTACTCATGCAGGAGCTGCCTCCTAGACTGATGCTGGTGAGTCTTCTATTCAGGAGATCTGTCGTACTGCAACTTGGTGTTCGCAGCTGACTTTTTCCTATCATTATCTTCTTTATTTGACAGGGATGGAGCGTTCTTTGGGATGTCTGTTTTGCAAAAGGCATTGGAGTAGCTGTTGTTGTTTAATAAAGCTTTTGTATCCAGTTTTTTTGCGTCAGTGTGCTTTTTGCTTGGAATATCCTCACAAAGTCAGGACTAGGTTGAGGAGGATGGAGATGAGGGGATGAGGTCCTCTTACAAACAGGTAATCTTCATTAACCCAAATCGAATCCTCCTCCTCCCGTTCGCCATGCCTCCCTACTGCCCTTATGGACACCTTCACAAGTGATTTTCTCGGACTTGGTATTTTACAGGAGGATGGCTGGGAGGGGTGGGGCTTTATGCTTCTATCATGGAGATAGAAGACAGCTTCAGGCTGTAGGGATCTATGATCCATAGTGCGTGGAATCTTTGTTTGAGGTGGAAACGCTTCACAAACTCAGGACTGGGACGAGGAGGATCCTGATTTCTGGTAATGAAGATTACTGGTAAGTAATAGGCATTGATAATTATGTAACCTTAACCTTCCCTGGTTAACCCTGCATCCTACAGATAACAAATAAAGAGATAATTTTGTATATGTAAACAATATTTATGTATAGGGAAAAATCAGATTTCTTATTACCTGGCCATCAATCTAAGCCTAAGCATATTTGGCTCCCACGCTTCTGCCAACCTTGGGGATCTCCCCACTCACTGCTGAAAACATTTTGTTTTAAATTCCAATACTAGGCATAACATGATATCCATTCCTGACACCTTCCCTGACATGACCCACTAGCTTCTCTGGACCGGGAGCACTTCCCACTGTCACGGTCTAAAGAAACCTTTTTTTATAATATCCTTTTTTAGTTTTAATGTATAGATATAGTTCCATAGATATCATGATAGATCGATAGAGAGATAGATAGATAGATAGATAGATAGATAGATAGATAGATAGACAGACAGACAGACAGACAGACAGACAGACAGACAGACAGACAGACAGACAGACAGACAGACAGATAGATAGATAGATAGATAGATAGATAGATAGATAGATAGATAGATAGATAGATAGATAGATAGATAGATAGATAGATAGATAGATAGATAGATAGATAGATAGATAGATAGATAGATAGATAGATAGATAGATAGATAGATAGATAGATAGATATACAGACAGGTAGATAGATAGATAGACAGATAGATAGATAGACAGACAGACAGACAGACAGACAGACAGACAGACAGACAGACAGACAGACAGACAGACAGACAGACCGACAGACAGACAGACAGACAGACAGACAGACAGACAGACAGACAGACAGACAGACAGATAGATAGATAGATAGATAGATAGATAGATAGATAGATAGATAGATAGATAGATAGATAGATAGATAGATAGATAGATAGATAGATAGATAGATAGATAGATAGATAGATAGATAGATAGATAGATAGATAGATAGATAGATAGATAGATAGATAACAATGATTAATTACCAAAATAAAAAAATGAAGATATGTAATGTAACATAATATAAGAAAATAATGTTTTACAAATGTCTCTCTCTCTCTTTCTCTCTCTCTCTCTCTCTCTCTCTCTCTCTCTCTCTCTATATATATATATATATATATATATATATATATATATATATATATATATATATATATATATTTTCACTGAAAAAACCATAGGTTTCAGGCACGTTATAGTTAGGAATTAGCATTTAAAAAACCTTACAAATTCACTGAAAAAACCATAGGTTTCAGGGGCGTTATAGTTAGCTGGACTTTTCACTCATACAAAACCATTGAAATTCCCCCGTTATAGTTAGTTCAGCTAACTATAACTCGGGCGCCCGCAATGCACTGCTGATGACGTCACATATTACATCACTCATGACATGGTCAGTGACATCACTGATGACATCACTGATGACATCTCAAATGACATCACTGACAGATTGTAATATGTAGGCATAACGCTGTGCGTTATAACATAGGCACCGAGGAAGGCACGTTAGATGGGGCAATATAACCCGTGCGAAGGCAAGTGTGGCATGACATATTCACGGGGTGGTGTTACAGTGCACATGTGCTAGAGAGTGTCTTAGCATATGCACTAGCTGGTAGAATATAAAACAGAGGTGTGTGGCACTCGGCGGGCACTTGTGGGTGTAACACAGCATTGGGCACAGCCAGGAGCGCGCTGTGACTCTCAAGTGAGGTTTGCCTCCTTTCCAGAGAGTAAAATAAAAAGTATTACACATCCGGCGGTGGATGTGTGTTTTATTAACCGTGAGGGGGGTTTCTTGCATAGTTTTGGTCGAATTTTTGTTGAATCCCCTTTGAATTACTTGGTGTGCGTGTCTATTAAATGTGCCCGTGAATAGCTACCCATGTTTGTATAAATAAACGACAAGGGTGTCTACTTGGAGAGTACCCACCGGCGGGGGTGCCGAGATTAGGCACGGTAGGGCGTCAGACACGTCAGAGCTTCACTAGCTGTGTAAATACATTCCACGTGGATTCATTGTATGCATAGTCGCCTTTTAATAAATATCACCCACATCGTTATGGTGATAGGTACATACAAACCGTAAACTACCCAGCATGTCCTAGGTGTTTCTATGAATATATTAAAAAAATATATATTTAAAAAACAAAGGCCGGCCCCGGGGGATGGGGTCCCCGGGGCCATAAGTGGCCTGAGGAGGGGGGCAACGCAGCCCCCCTCATAAAGAATTTTAAATAAAAGCCTTGAGAATTCCCATAGAAGCCCATGTTCTGGTGTCAACATGGGCTTCTATTGGAATTCTCTGCGGCATATTATCAAGCCCATTATCGCCGCTTTAGCAGCAGTTTTCTGCTGCTAAAGCAGTAATAATTTTAACGCCGTGCTTGATAATATGCCCCGAAGTGCCTTATCCACATCGCATTAGTTGGCTAATGTCACATTGTCTAAAATAACACGCTCCACACATCCATTGGTGCAAACAGCTTTGGCATTTGGCAAAACAACTTAATGTATTTTGGGAAAAAATAAATCATGCCTTTTTATTCAAGGGCGGAGTTAAATAGAGGCTGCCACCAAAACATTTATTTGTGATTGACATTGAAATGCATGCTGTCTTCAGAAAGTACATAGTATTTTATTTCCTGAAGATCCAGATGACATTTGCTGGCTGAAATGGTTTTACTGCGGGTAGAAGAGTCACTTACTACGATTATCTACAATGCACTCAAGTGATAACAGGCTTGCTGTAAAAGCAGAAATTTTTTGCTGCTCTAGAGTTAATGGCAACCAAAGGCCTGAAATATGTTCCTACACCCAGATTTAGCCAACTTTCACGCAGCGCAGCAAGACACCTCGCTGCGCTGCGTGAAAGGACAGGAATGCACTGCATTTAATATTAGACGGTGCATTTCTGTCCTTTCCAAGCGCTAGAACACAGGGTGCTGCCTTGCGCCAACGCAGGCACCGATTGCGCCATGGTGCAAAGGTGCCTGCGTTGGTGGCAGGATTGCTTTTCTGCAGGAAGGGACACCTTCCTGCAAAAACAGCAATCCTCAGAGGAATTTTCCTTTTTCCATGTGTGCTGCAGAATTCAGCACACATAGAAAGAGGAAAATATGAAAAGAAATAAAGATATTTGTCCTCATTACGCCTCACCTGGGGAGTCGTAGTATGTTGATGCATTTCCAGGTCCACCACTGATGGTAAATCTGGGTATGCGCCAAAATCCATGGGTGGATGCGTGTGAACACCCACCCATCACCTTTGGAACACCTCCCTAAGCAGAGTAACTCAAGGCAGCGACTTGCGCTGCCTCGCGTTACCCCAAATTTATCAAGTCAGAGAGGGCCACGCAAGGTGGACTTTGTGGCTTGATAAATCTCACTTAGGTGGCGCACAGGTGGCACAAAACCTTGATAAATCTAGACCGTAACATCTCCAAACATCTTCCTGCTGCATCGGCTTGCATGAAAGATGCTGAGTATTTTCCTGTCATGCTTATCAAGCCTTTGAATGTGGCTTGACACTGGACAAGGGAACCTTTAACTGCTGGACCATAAAAATCTTCAGGAAAATTTAGTTGTAGTTAATTATCAGCTGCCTCTGACCAGTCTTAAGTGTGAGGTGTTAAAATGCTTATACTCAGAACTAGCATTAATAGAGCCAAAAGGTCTCGCCCTGGCATGCTTGTGTGGTGATTAATTTGTTTTCTTATTGCAAGCAATGCCACATAACTGAAAATAAATGCCACCGCCTACACGTAGTGAGCATTTGATTTCAATTTCATAATGGTACTTCAGGCACCTCCCTGCCCAATGACATTGATGTACTACAGTGTTGTACAGATTTGTTGGTCACACAGGTGACCCTCAATTACATCACATTGTCAGAAACCCATTCAAAGGGCCGCAGGGCAAGCAGGGGTTACTAAGCTCAACCAAGATGGTTGAAGCCTTTTACTCCTGGTGTCCAAGGGCACACCCTAGTATGGATCCCACTCAACTCTGTCAAGCACCTCCTCCTACACTTGACTCTTAATTAGGTAGTGTCGCTCAAGCAATCATGGCTCCCTCGGACGGAAGTGTAGATACAGATCAGTGAACATGACTCATAACTCAATGTGCATGTAGTGCCCACAAGAAATCAATGCCCAGTGTAATACTTATTTTGTATAAAAGAAGTAATCTAATTCTAATTCTACACATGCAAAGGCAATTTAACATTCAAAAAGAAATAACACAGTCCCCCTTGAGGTAGGTACCCTAGTAGTTGCCGAGCCACCCCCATGGGCTTCTAAGTTCCCAAGTACACAAATTCACATGCAGCAACATCCAGGGAATGTAAACTACTAGGCCCTGTTCGTGGGAATCCCCCTCTCAGGCTCAGTCAATAAGATGTAGTCACTTAGAGTCCAATAGCGTTGCAAGAACCAAAGATAGTATATACCCCGCAATCTATTAGGCCCAGTTGACAGCTTACCTGCTCTGGTGGTACAGAACCTGGAAGCGGTGCAGTGCACGCTTTGCCAGGATCAGCAAAGTTGGGCTGCACACGTTTACCTGTGCAGTCCTGGCAGGTGCCTGCTCTCTCTCTCTTGAGCTGCGGTTACCAATGTCCTGATGGTTAGGGTTGCTCTGGCTCTAGTCACACACAGTAAGGGCCCGATTACGACTTTTTGGCATGGCGGTAATGTGGTGGTGCAAATCACTGCGACACTGCTCCGCAGAAGGTGGGCGACACTCACCCACCAGATTACGACTTTTCAGTAGTCTGGCAGGCAAGTGGCATGGCAGTCCCATGGCAATGCCTCTTTTAAAGGCTGCGGTGCCTTTGAAAAAGGCACTGCAATGATACCGCACTACAAGGTTCCTGCACGGCATGGACTCGAAAGTCCATCTCATGCAGGAACCTATGTACATGCACACAGGGGGGCACTTTATGCACCCCTGTGTGTATCCACATGCAGTTGAGCACCTCCATGTAAAGCCTGGAGGAGAGGAAACTCGTAATATGCTTGGTTGGACCAAAGCGGTCCCACCAAGCATATTGTGGTCACTGACCACTGCTCCAACGCCAGGGAATGGAGTTCCCTGGGGGAGCCAGCGGTCTGACTGTTCAACTCGTAATGGGGCAGTCAGACCACTGCTGCAGAGATGACTTGATCTGCCACCACCACGCCACCATTAGTCTGATGGTCCTTGGACCGCCAAACTCGTAATAGGACCCTAAGTGTTTTCTTCCTTGCTCAGGGATAGTACACAGGGTTGCAGCAACTGCCCACACGCAGGTGACAGCCAGATCTGATGTGACACAGTTCCTTGGCACATGGCAGCCCCAGCTGAGATCCTAGGGTATTGTTTCTAAACACAACACATCTTCAGCATTTTGGTTCTTTCGTGGGAGTATAGAAAGAGGAAATAGGTTGGTATCCTATTGAAAAGGTCACAGCACCCTTGCTATCTGCTTTGTCTGAGCTTAGTATTCTGATATTTTACCAGAAGCAATGAATTCCCTTGATTTCACAAATGAGGGCATTTGTTTGCAATTTGGGAAGTGATACCCACTGAATCTCTGAAGACAGACATGATCCCCCATAGAGCCTGCTACTCCAACCTTTGAATTACTGCAGGCTTTTATGAGGGCCAAACAAACTAAAAGAAAAAATAGTTAAAAATTGTCAACAGACAAAAATGGGCAAATCCATGCTTCTGCCTACAAAAACAACTGCTAATCTCTTCAGCACATAACACCAGTGTTTTACGATCTACCAAAAGAACAGGAATGAAATCTCTTAACCTCTTAAATTGGAGAAGGTAGCTGCTTAATACAGTTTTGCAACAGCCTCAAAGTGGAATCACAGGTTTATTTTCGGTGATACAGGAAAATTGTGGCGAAAAAGGTTTGAGATAGGGAGAAGGGTTCTTCCTGTGGATCCACTAGTGCTACATAATAGGTACTCAGTTTTGAAGGTGATAAATTGTAAACTAATAGCTGCCTTCCATTGCTGAATTTTAAGAAAGACGTTCTGAAATTTTGCGCCCCTTTTCTGGTGCACGTGCAAATAAAGTCTGTGCAGCTGCACATCTTTCACTGTCCTCATCCATCATGTGGTGTAGCTGATGGTTAAGCACCCCGTATGTTTTGCCAATACCACTGGAAAGCCCATCTGTCTAATACAGAGTTCATTCTGCCGTCTGGTCTGTCCCCTTTAAAGAGTCTTATATGACCAGGAAAGGGATGCAACAGAAACAATACAGGGGAAATGGAGTCAACAGAAATTGATCTATTGAGGAAACTTAAGAAATTAAATAAAACTGAGATCTCCAAATGGTGGGAGGCCATCTCCCTCCAGTACTACATCGACAAAGAAATGGTACCCAGGGGTTTTAGGATTTATATATCATCCCGTCTTATGATTCGCCAAATCCATGAATCCTTGAGGAATGGGCAGCTAATTCAGACAAGAGCTCCAGGACCATGCTGACAATTTGGGTGAAATATGCGTGGGCAGATAGAGATACCGTGAAAGAGGAAATCAAGCGCATTAAGGAGGAATTGAATAAAAGCAATGAACAGGATATCATTGTTAAGTTCCTGGATGAAATGAAATCAAGGCTAAAGAATTTTAAAGACGATGGTAGGGCAAGAAAACAAAGGAAGCTACATCACGACTGCTTCAACTATGAATCTGGAAGGATTCTGACTTACAGTCGCAAAGATGATCATCTATACTATGATACCACTGCCCATACTACAAGGGTGCGGGTGACACCGGAAGAAGAGCCAGCCAGCTCCAGTGATGCGGACACAGAAGTATAAGTGGCATCCAGAACATCTGAAAGCTCCGCGTCTGGGAGTGATACCGCGATGAGACCAAAAACTTTTTTTAGATGAATACCAGCTCCTTCGTAATGGCCGGAAGACTACCAGAATGACTCCGAAATCAAAACCCAAATCCAAACAACCGACCCAAACAGGAAGAGGGCGAGGAAGAGGCTGGGGTACCAACGCAAGAGAAGGAAAAGACTCAAACAGAGGAGTAGGAAGAGGGAGCGATACGGAGCACATGAGAAACAAAGTAACACGCTCCAAAACGACATCATGATGTATAAAAACATGGTAAACCGCACGATCATTAATTTTTCCGAATGATCGCTCAGTGATTTGGAAAAGAGAACCCTTTGTTTGGGTCAGTCTGGAAGAACCATTAAACTATGTTAACACACGCATTGACCTTTTTAAATGTTGTCGTAAATTGCAACTTAAGAAGTGGCACAAACTGAAACCAGTCTCTAACAAGGAAGCTAGCAACGCTATATAAATAATGTATATCAAATGCTTGATGATTTGGATATAGCATATGATAAGGCTGCAACCACCAGCTTCAAACCTATATCCACATTCCTACCCAATATGTCACACAACAACATTGATACCTTTCAGGATATGGTAAATGGTCAACTACTTAAATTCAAACAGAAAAATTGGTTTTCCAAATCAACCAGTTTTTCACATAATATTACCCTTGCTCAAAGGAACATCATTAATGATCTGGCAGGGGACACCAGCATAGTCATAAGACCTACAGACAAGGGAGGGAATATAGGTATCCTGAGTAGGATTATGTACATTGATGAAGCCATGCTTCAACTTAATGATCCTATGGCATATGTGATTACCAGTAAAATAGAATACAGTGACCGTAAAACAGGCCTTTGGGGTAGATTAGTGGACTGGAAGGACAAAGGCCTTCTAGAATGGGAGGAGTACTGCTTTCTTAAAAACGACTATCCGAAACTCCCAGTACTGTACCTTCTCCAGAAAGTACACAAAAACAAATCCAATCAGCCAGGCAGACCCATTGCTTCCTTCAGAGGCAGCGCACTGGAGAATGTATCCAGATACGTTGATCACTTTCTCAGAGACCAAGTCATTACCCTTCCATCTTATGTTAGAGATACGAAGAACTTTCTCAACAAGATTCGCAATATCCAGTATCAGAAAGAATTCCTTCTTATCACCATGGATGTTAACTCCCTGTATACTATCATTGAACATGAACAAAGGATATCTGCATGTGCCAGATATCTATCCAGGAGACCTATCTGGCACATGGAACACACTAATATGCTTATCAACATGATCACATATTGCCTCCATAACAACTTTTTCATGTTAAATGCTAGTATATACAAATAGATCTTAGGAACTGCAATGGGAACATGCTTGCTCCCAGTTTTGCAAACCTGTTCCTGGGCGCATTTGAGGAAGAGATCAGAAGAGATACCAATTTTGAGAGTGACTTCAGCAAGGTGGTACTATGGCTCAGGTATAATGATGACCTGTTTCTAATCTGGAAGGGTACTGAGAACAAAGCCAGTGACTTTGTCTGCAGACTGAACTCCAACAACTATAATTTCAAACGTACTAGCAACAAGAGCAGGAAGGAAGCTGAGTATCTTGACACTGAGGTGGAAATCATCAATAATGAGACCCATACAAGGCTATTTAGAAAGATTACTGCAGGTAACACCCTATTGCGTGCCATGAGCAGCCATCCAGATAACTTAAAATGGAGCACTCCCTACGGAAACTCTTAAGGGCCAAACGCAACTGCAGTTCTGACTTGGCCTTTTAGGTGAAACAGAAAATCATGATTTCTAGATTCATTGAAAGGGGCTGTCCCAATTGGGTACTACGTAAGGCCATGAACAAAGTGAAAGGGATCAATAGAAGCATGATCTTAGAAAACAGCACCACTGAGATAAATCCAGTGAGAAGAGCAACCCCACTAGGGTCATTCTTACCTACAATGGTAACTCCAGAGATATCCAGAAAATTCTAGCTAGGAATTGGGAGATGCTCACCAAAGACCCCATCATAGGCACATCCCTCCCTAACAGGCCCAGTATCACCTTTAGAAGAGGGCACAGCCTACGAGACATACTGGTGCACAGTGACATCACTGTCACAGACCAGAGCAGGGGTATCAATTTACAGGGCTTTTTTCCTTGCGGGCACTGCAAAGCATGCAACAGCAGCCACATGAGAAATTAATACTTCAATCCCAGTACCGGCACCAATATTCCCATTAAGCAGTTTCTCACGTGTATCTCCACTTTTGTTGTATACATACTGGAATGCCCTGGTAATCTCAGATATGTGGGCAGTACGACACTCATGGCCAAGAAGAGGGTACTGGAGCATATGAGGGCCATAGCCAACAAGGACCAACACTACCTAATTGCAAGGCACTTTGAAACATATAATTTTTCTGATTGCTCCAAACTCATGTATTATGCCATTGAACAAGTTACTGCTAAGACCAGAGGAGGCAACAGGGCCCTCCAAATTAGGAAAAGAGAATCTAGGCACATCATCAGCCTTGGGACCCGCTATCCTGGGGGTTAAAATATTGATGAAGAGATGGCAATCCATCTGCAGGAGGAATAACAGATTTCCTGCTGCCTTCCTCCCCCTGCCCTTGGTTTCCCTTGTCCCCT
The DNA here is from genome assembly GCF_964204655.1 of Triturus cristatus. Taxonomy (NCBI): domain Eukaryota; kingdom Metazoa; phylum Chordata; class Amphibia; order Caudata; family Salamandridae; genus Triturus; species Triturus cristatus. The sequence continues at coordinate 725,377,589 of NC_140591.1, forward strand.
GTGGAACCTATACTTCTTTCAAGTCTGCTTTAGTTTCTAACCACAGCATTTGCTTTGTATAGTGAATATGTATTTTGTATGATATATGTCCAGGTTTTATTGTTTGCAGACTAACTGAATAATGTGTATTCTGCTTTCCTGAGGTTCATGTCTCGGGACTCACCTGCCATTTTGTCTATCTTCACAGGAGGAATGGAAGGGGCCCTCGAGTTGATCAGACAAAACAATATGGGTTCCCTAACCTTTTCTTCGAGTCAGCCATCAGGTGTATTGCATCCTCCAGATAAGGAACTTCAGAAATGTTTTATTTTACATTGTAGTGTATTATATGTGCACTGTTTTGGTTTCTTAGGGATTTGTAATCACCATACACTGTCTTTGAGCATCTTGGGGCCCCTGGGCATGTACCTGTCACCAGCCATTATCATGTTGCCATGCTTCCACTAGTTTGCCTTCCACCTCTCTACAGGCACACCTGATACCACGGTAGCCCTGTGACTATGGTCTAGCCACCATGTTTCTCTGACTCATGTGGTACCTTCTGACACTATGTCACCATGGGCACCCTTCAACTCTGAGTCACAGTGGCCACCGACGAGCCTTTTCTGCCCTTCCGTGAAGAATCCGGTCCTCCACTCTGGGAAACTATCAAGCACTATGCCGAGACTATGTTTGCCGCTCTCAACCTCCACTTCACCGCATTTGCCTCTACGAAGGATTTCTTTGTGCCTTCTGCCACCTACACTTTGTCAATTTCCGGGTATCCAGCATGGCAATAGGTGCAACAGGTGGACCAATCTGTTTTCATGGTTTCCACCTTTCCTGGTTTTGTGCCAGTTATACCATGCCTGGAAGGCAAGTTTTATTTTATTCAAAGGGTAGGATTATACCTGTGAAGTGTGCGATCTGTGACACTTGCTTGCATCACAGGCACATTTGGCATTTGGTCTATGTATTTAGGTTTATTTTGCAGCATTATGCATTGATATATTTAGTATACAACACATGATACAATTGAAGGTTACCAGTCGGAACCTGTTCTCACTGTTACTGCATAGCACGTAGTCCTATGTTGGTGTCTGTATTCATGTTTGTAAAGACGCTTGTCTTTTGGCACTCCGTTGTGTGATCAAGACCGTATACCTGTCGAAACACGTCACGCGGGGTTTATGAATTATTAAAACCCCATTTTGTTTGAATATCCCAGTGTTTTGCCTGAGTGCGCGCTCTACAAATTTGTTGATGCATATTTATATATATATATATATATATTCACTGAAAAAACCATAGGTTTCACACATGTTATAGTTAGGAATTAGCATTTAAAAAACCTTGCAAATTCACTGAAAAAACCATAGGTTTCACACATGTTATAGTTAGCTGCACATTTTACTGATAAAAAACCAATGAAATTCCCCCGTTATAGTTAGTGCAGGCAACTATAACTCACGCGACCGCAATCCTCTGCTGATGCTAATACTGTATTTAGACACTTATTTGCCCATGTCTTCTTCCATAAATTTTAGCTATACATATATTACAAATATTTTTTTTTCATAAAGACACATATGTCATCAGCAGAGGATTGCGGTCGCGTGAGTTATAGTTGCCTGCACTAACTATAACGGGGGAATTTCATTGGTTTTTTATCAGTAAAATGTGCAGCTAACTATAACATGTGTGAAACCTATGGTTTTTTCAGTGAATTTGCAAGGTTTTTTAAATGCTAATTCCTAAATATAACATGTGTGAAACCTATGGTTTTTTCAGTGAATTTGTACGTTTTTTTAAATGCTAAGTTACTTTACGCCATTCGTGGCGTGCGCGCCCACTTAACGCAGTTCGTTCCGTGCGCGGACGGTGCGCTTCGCGCACCGTGCGTGCACAGTGAGCACGCGGTGCGCTTTGCGCACCGCGCGCCCACTTTACGCAGTTAGTGCCGTGCATGCTCGGTGGGCACGCGGTGCGCGTACGCACGATGCGCTTCGCGCACCGTGCGCACATGGAGGACATATTATGCGCTTCGTTGTGATAAGGGATTCTTTTATTTTTTCATTTATGAAATATATGGCAGGTACAAATGGTGCCCTTCGGGCACCATTTGCACACGGGGTAGGGGAAAATGTGGATAATTTTTTTTTTTTAATAATTTTTACCGTACGCGTACGCTAAGCGTAATCGGCGATTTTTAAAAAAAAAAATGAATTTTTGGCCTTGGGAGTTCTTTGGGGACACCTTCATCAAGGCTAGGTGGTTAGGAGCTGTCTAAACAGCCCCTTTACATGTTTTTTGCCTTTGTTTTTCCTCCCCCCCTCAGAGTGCGAGAGAGAAAATGGCGGCCGCCTCTTCCTGGTTTCGACCGATTCGAATGTTTACTAAGATCTAACAGCCAATCAGAATCGCGCTCGCGCACGTCACCGTACGCGTACGGTAAGCTTACCGTAAGCGCAACGTAAGCGCACCATAAGCTGCCACAGATATATATATTGATTTAAATGCTATTTTCTCAGGAACTACTGAACAGATTTACACCAGACCTACAAAAGGCACTTCCTTGACCTAAGGACTACCTCTCTGCCAAATTTCAAGTAAGTCTGTTCAGCCGTTCGGGCTGTAGCTGTGTCTAAAGGTCCTATGGAAAAATGCATGGGAAAAACGCGTTTTGGGACCCCCCTTTTTTCTCAGCCCCCGCTTGACGAATCCCCCCGAGACTTTCAGGGTAGGAGCGGAGCGTAGCGCCCCACCTATTTTGAAAATTTCGCGAGGATTCGTCGACCGGCGCCAAAGTTATTCCAAATAGAATGTTGCGGTTTTCCTATGGAAACAGGGTCCTAACTATAACTACCTACTGGCGACCGCCAGTAGGTAATATATATATATATATATATATATATATATATAGAGAGAGAGAGAGAGAGAGAGAGAGAGAGAGAGAGAGAGAGAGAGAGAGAAAGAGAGAGAGAGAGAGAGAGAGAGAGAAAACATTAAAATGCTAGAGCGTAATGGAAGGCCCTGCAGTCCCTGAAAGGGGAGGGGCAACTGGACAAGGGGCATGCAAGGGGGTCCTCAGCCCTTCAAGGGGCCCACAAACCTTCTGAAGGTTCCCATTCAGCCCAAGGCCAATGTATATATGTGCGATATGGGTGACTCAGGAGTCTCTCATCACATTCTGCAGGGGGGCATCATCAGTTTGCTTTACACCACTGCTAAAATGTTCCAGTGCTCCCTGACCATGTCTTCTCTGTGTTTGCTTTCAGAATGAATTTCTATTTACGCATTTCACCGAAGCTGTGTCAAGCAGGACTGCCTAGCACACTCCATTTAGCATTAACAGAAGACCACAAAGTGAACGAGATTCATTTCATCTATTGTAAACCACAACGTTTCTTGAGAGAGTGCGCCAGGTGCAGACTGTAACATAAACAGACTTGAAAATTGATTTTTTTGTGTTGCTGAATCCCAGGGAAAGTGTTATAAAATACCAACAGGGCACACACAGTATGTTGCAAAAGCTATTATGATGTTCAGTAAAATGAAAACGAGTTCTTTTCTGAAACCAGAGACTATTTAAAATGCATTACCCAAAAGTCTATTTGCTATCTTTAGAAACTTAATGCATTTGGAAGTAACGTTCTGCTATTAGGGTGTGTGAAATCGCAGAGTTCAACCTGTGAAAGACAATAATAAAGTGCATCTCTATTATTTGGTGCCATGATGGGGGAATGGGGAGGCGGGGGGAGGGGAAGGGTGATACCATCACCGAGAGAAGGGTGCTGTACTGGGAAACAATTATTTTACTTCCACTGTCTGCAGGATGAACAGTAAGGCTCACCCTCAATACGTGGGGTCAGATTTACAAGGTCTGGCGCATCTCTGCAAATCAGCAGGGATGCGCCAGAACATTTGCGACCCGCAAAACCACCCGTGCGCCACCACTGATGCGCCGCATTTACAATGCGGCGCGCCGTGGCGCATGGATGGGCAGATGCGTGTCGCATCCCCCGGCGGAGATGCGGCGCATTGTTGGAGTCGCGTCGCATGCGCAGGGTTTTGACACAGCATGGCCGTAAAAGTGACTCAGTGAAACTTGTAGATTTCACTGCGTCACTTTTACGAGGCGTACCTGCGAGGGAACGCCCACATGAAACCTGACGCAGGTTTCATGTGGCGCAGGGGTTTACGACGTGACGCATCTCCCTAGATGCGTCACGTTGTAAATACGGCACAACATGGCGCATGATTTACGCCGCCGCTGCATCACAGAAGTGACACAGCGGCGGCGTAAATGTGTCGCAAGCGGCTTGTAAATCTGCCCCGTGGTATATCTAATATCGGGCGCAAATGATACTTATCCCCGGTTTTAGATCCGAAGTTCCGGTCAAACTGCGCTCGAAGCCACAATTTTTACCTTCACAATTTTCTCCTAGTATAACGTGGAGGACTTTGCATAGAAAAAGCAGTTGAAAAGGGGGAAACATGCAGCTTTACTGCCCGGTGAAACCGAAATGACATGGTACACCCCATTTCAAAGTATGAACCGTTCTGGCGGTAAATCGGCCCTGCGTGGTAGAGGTATCCCAAGAGGTGGTTTCACTTTTATATAATCCGGCTCAGAATTAGGAGCTTTGACAAGTGTTTTTTAAATTTAAACAGTTAATATATTTTCTGCCAGCCTAGTAATATACACAGAGCTAAATGTAATCTAATTGCTGAAGGTTAATGTACACGGAGCTATCTGTAATGTAATTGATCTCAGGCTAATGTACACAGTTATCTGTAATAAAACATATAAAGAATACTAAGACATTAAGGGGCAGATTTATATCAGACTTGCGCCACTTTTACGCCGCCGTTGCGTAACTTTTGTGACGCAGCGTCGGCGTAAACCCTGCGCCATGTTGCGTCTCATTTACATCCATAGATGCGTCACGGTGTAAAGCCCTGCGCCACATGAAACCTGCGTCAGGTTTCATGTGGGTGTTTCTACTCAGGGGGGGGGCGTTCCGTCGCAGGAACGCCCCTGAAAAGTGACTCAGGGAAATCTATAAGATTTCACTGAGTCACTTTCCCAACGCTGATGCGTCAAAACCCTGCGCCTGCTTGAAGCAGGCGTAAGGCTTGACCTACCATGTTAGGGATAGGGAAGGTTGGAACAGTGCTGGAGTTGCGTCGCGCTTGCGACGCAACTTCAGCACTGCTCCAACCTTACGCCGGCAGATGCGTCACGTATCTGCTTGTCCTTGCGCCGCGATGCACCGCATTGTAAATGCGGCGCATCTGCGGTGGCGCAAGGGCAAACTTGCGTGACTCATCTTCCCTGGCGCATTGATGCTGATTTGCAGGGATGCGCCAGGGAACATAAATCTGCCCCACAGTACACTGAAGTTCCATAAATGAGAATAAGTATTTGGAAAGGAGCTGGCAGACTCTGAAAGAATCTAGAAAAGACAGACATCCGTTGTGAAATCCCCTGATGGGTCATGTTAGAGTAGAGAACCAATACCCCCTGCACCACTAAAAGAGTGCACAGGAGCAAAAGGTCTAAATGCTCTCCAAAGCAGATGTTTCTGAGCAGTACGCCCCAAAACCGATGGTGGCAACCTCCTCTTTTACCCATGAAGAGTTTCGCCTCACAGTCTCTAAAATTGCCACTGCTGCAGGACCCACAATCTGCCCCACCTCCTTTCCTCTCTTTCTGTATCTCACCCTACCTGGTCAAACCCCACCACTTTTTCATCCATCTACTGGTGCATTTTTATCCCTCCCATTGTTGTAGCTTGCTCGTGGCTGGGATTAGGCATATAAATTGACAAAATACTCACAAGCTGCTCCCCACATTACAACCCCCAACCTGGAACATCAGATCCAGCAACCCAAAGATGAACTTTCAGACTGAATTCAGACAGATCACGAGCAGAGGCAAAAACAACCAGGTATGGGGAAGTCACTCGCAGGTTGCCAGGAACCCAGTGTAGCTTTTTTTGAAAATCTGCACCACTGTATAAACAAGCAAAAATAATGTTGCATCATATTTAGATTGAGTCAGATGCCGACTAGGTCATTAGCCACACTTAGGGTAAGAAAGGTGTTTTCTGTGCAATACTAAGTGTTGCGCTATGCCAAACAGACAAACTGCTGCCTAGTGCAGGATCTGTAATCGAGACTCCAAGGCTTGGCTGGATTATATTGAATCCTTTGTGACACTATTTGAGCTGTATGTAGTAACATTTGAAGTGTTCTACATACATGATACTACTGCATGTTACTGTAGTTGAGGTTCACCCTCTGTGAGAAATTGGCTTACTGGTTTACTTGGTGTCAGCCGTTGTCAAGCAGCAGCCACAATCCCTGTCAGGGTGAGTCACAAGCCACAAGCACACCCCAAATTAACGTGCTCACCCCCCCCCCCCCCCCCGCCCCTGGGTATCTTGGCACAGAGCAGTTAGGCTTAACTTCGAGGCAAAGTGTAAATTATTTGTGCAACACTTTAAACAGTAAAACAGTGAAAACTCCACGCAAAAGGCCCCAAACCAAGTAAGAAAACTGGAGCTAAATGTAATAAGTACAACAAGACCAAAATGACAAATTTCTAATCAGTAAATCCGGACTTTGGAATTTTTAAAGAAAAAATGACTAGACCACCAAAAAGCACAAAAAGTCAACTTGGGATATCTGGTTGTGCTGAACCAAGTCAAAGTCAAAAGTTCAGGCTGACCGCGATGGAGTGCAGGTTGGATACAGTTGCAGGTTAGTCCTGCTGAAGGTTTACCCTCTCAAGTTGGTGACAAGAGTCCTGTTCATGTTGCAGAGGGCCGCAAGGAGCAATGAGAGTGTCACGGGATTCTGTTGGCCCTAGCACGAGGAGTCAGTCAGGTGTCGCAAGCACGCATTGCTTTAGGGTGGTGGTTCCCGTGAGTGGTCGATGCTGCAGTGTGAAGAGCCAGGCTGAGTGAGCTCCATGTTGAATTACGTTGCAAGTGACAAAGTCTCTATGTGAACAGGCCCATTCGCAAAAAGCCCCAAAAATGTAAAAACAAAATGACCAATTCATTAATCGACATAATTAATTATAAATTAAAAGTTAAATTACATACAAATTAACTGCAAATTAAAAGCTAACATTGACGGTTTGAAAAACCTCCCACTCTAATCCCTTTTTCAGCAAACTCGAGAGGCGAGCATTCACTGTGCGTCTATGGTACACCTAGGACTTTTCAAAGTCCAAGACTTTTATTGACTTATTAGGCTAGATATTATGGAACTGATAGATGAACACATGTGGAAACATGCAAATACTGGATTTGGTCTCCCCTACATACAGAGATAGATGTGAATAGATCTAATACATACTTTTCGCTGTACTTATATGGGAGCATGAATTCAAATCCTTTTGGACTAAAAAAAGATAACAACTTTTTATGAACTGGTATAGAAGCACTATTCAATCTTTTGGTAGTTGTACAGTTGATAATAGGTCACTTTCTCAATTAAGATGGGTGTCACATTTGGAGTGGACACACTTTCTTTGGTGTACTATCGCACTTCTGGAGCAATATCTCCTTTATATAGCATTGAAAAAGTCAGAGTTTGGACGAAACACATGTCGACTAAATCATCTGTATCTTGTATGATTGAACCAACTGAATTCCATGTTTGATTGTGTCAAGACTGAGTAAAGAAACAACTTACAACTTTACATGAATTGTTGAGTTTACAAGGACCAAAACGCTACTGAATGGCTGAAACTTAACTTATCAGGGTGCAATATTATATGTTTGTCTAGTCACAGGTGTAACGAGTGCTCCACTATTTACTGTTATTATTTGAGCAGAGTGGGATCACGCTTAGGCACATTGTGGCAACAGATGTGAAATAGTGTGTGAGCGCCAATCTCTAATGTAACAGTGCTTCAAAGGTGAGGCTGTGTGCCACCTACACCATGGTTGCCTTGTTTTGCCTATGTTAATCCCTTACAAACCTAACAACCTGCTACTAAATAAACAATTTCTAATTTTTTTTTTTTTTAAATAATCTAAAATGTACTAACTATACTCAAACAAATTAAATAATAGTAATAAATTATAGTACTTAACGCATATTTATTATAAAATATTAAAAAGATATGTCAAACAACTATATTAAATAAAAATATTATATACAGCTATATTTAAAACAAAAGTTGTGAAATGACTAAAAAGACCATATTCTTGCCTTCTATATTCTATTCCACTATATTCTTGACATCACAATATTTTTAACTCAATATTTATTAACCACAATATTTTACACAATATTTTGGCGAAATACTGTAGCAGCAACAATCAAAAGTTAGAATTAGTCAACTACTTTACTTTTGGGATATGTTCCTTGCTATTGCCTACTGCACACACTATTATCATCACACGAAATCTGCCATTGTAAATCACTTAATGGGAAGTGTAGCTACAGAAGAACATCAAGTAGGTCTGCTATCAATCTCTGCACAGGCACCACAGCCTAAAACAAGTTAACCTCTGTCAGGAAAAATCAACACAGAGGAACAGTCTGTGATGAGAAACAAGAGACTAAAAGAAAAGGGAATGAGAGAGAAGGAAATCCAGAGAGAAACAGAATAGCAGGTACAGGGAGAGATGAAAAAAGTGCAGAGCGACACAGAGAGAAAAAGCTACAGAAAAAGAATGAGAAACAAACAGGAAGAGAGGGGTGATGAGAGAAGAAAAAGACAGAGAGAGTGAGACAAAGAGAAAGAGCGACAGAGAAAGGCAGAAAGGTGCAGAGAGAAAGGACCAACAAAATGAAAAAGAAAGGAAGAGAAAGGAAGGGAACAGAATAACAGAGAGGAGAGAAAAGGGCAGACAGAGTAAGAGCGAGGAAAATGAAAAGTGATAGAAATAACATTATAGACCTCACATATGCACCATTTAGAGTGCCACTGGCTATCATAGCTTCTCCTTTACTTTCACAGTTCATTTCTTCAGAATAACAGCTCCACTAATATTAAAAATCATACAGTATTGGAGTAGTTGTAAGTCTGAAAAATATATTGTTCAATAAAAAGCAAAGCATCTTTCAGATGCCTTGAAGTGCTATATATGCTATGAATTCAGGAAAGGATATTATGATCATAACCATCTGCCCCTGATCCATATACATTTGTTTTTTTTCTAAATGTTAACTGCATTAGAGTACTTCTGCCCAAATGAAGGAGGAACCACTCTTAAGTTATAGATGAGAACGTATAACACTATTCTGGATTGTGCCCTGGAGGATATTTTAATCATAAGTTCCCTTTCTGAACTGTTGCATTTCTTAGATGCATTGATAGGTTTATTGCATGTAGCTTCCAGTGCAGTTAGTGTTGGTGCTACATATGCTATGCAAACCAAATGAGTGTTGTGCGAGTGAGGGAGAGGATGTGTTCACATGTTGGCAAATGTAAAAATCTGGGTTTCCTGTTCCTCTATCCCCTTTTTCTAAATTCATTTTTTGAGTCAGGAGATCCAGAATTGTGGCACTTTATTTGTTATCATGGGAATAAATCTGTTACTCCGACGACTCCAGAAAATTCCTGGAAAATCTGTTAAAATATCCCCCTGCCACAAGAGGGCTAGAAGAAATCAAGCAGTTGTGGACACACATTTCTTGAAAAAGAATTTTCGTCTGCACCATTTGAACTAGAAGGATCGACCATTCCCTTGTATTGAAAATGTTACTGGGCTTGCTTGAGCACAGGATCATTTTTAGGTCTCGCCTGCGAACGCAGCACGGAGCGCTGCTTTCGGCGAGATCTATTGTTGCTGACTTGCCTCGGAAGGGGGACAGGAGATGTGCACGCGCAGGCTCTTAGCGGATTTGAATTGGTGTACGCGCTTACAGCCACGCGGCGTGCACATCTCCTGTCCCCCTTCCGACCACATGTCAGCCCACGCAGCGCGAAGCGCTGCTGTCGCCAAGGACGCTGTGCCTCGATCAGGCACCAACAATAGCCCACACGGAACCCCCCAGCCCTTCTTCACTCACCGGGCTGCTCTTCTGGGGGGGGGCTCCTCCTCGCGGCTGCAGCACTTCTCTTGCGGGGCTTCCCTGCACTCCCGGGAGCCCCATGCTGCCATGGGCAGCCTCGTCCGCCGCAGTCTTCACCCGGGCCCCCTCCTGGGACCCGGGGCTTAGCTCCACTCCGGTCGCCACCGCGGGGCTCTCCCTTCAGCATAGGAGCCCCGCGTTAGCATGGTACGCCGTCTCTCTTCCTGCCGGAGCAGGCCCCGCCCACGTCCCGGGCAAGGGCGCCTGACTTCCGGCTTGTTTGTTATTATTGTTGTGGTTAATCCGCTTCGGGAGCAGCTGTCAGGAGGAGGAAGAGGGCTCGGTCTCCCACTCTGAGGTGCTTTATTTAATCTTTTCCAGTCAGGCTCCTTTATTGCTTCTCACGTTGTAGTTTTGCTGCCTGGCTCAGAACTCTGACGGTGTGGCCACTGTTTGGATGCATGCTTGTACTTTACATACAGTTTGCCTTCTGCAGTCGCCTTATCCGAAGATGCTTTGTTTTCATGTAGGTCACGCCTCATTTTTATTCACTATTTAGGCCAATACATACGCACTTGGTGTATCAGATCTCTCTGATCAAAATGTAGGTGATTGCGGCATTAGGAAAGCTCCTTTAAATGTCCATGCCCTGTCACTTGGTTAAACTTGGATTAATGCATTTGATGACTGTCTCCATGAATCTAGAACCATATCTTTTTCATTTATACCGATTTTGCTTTTAGTCGTTATGTAGCAGTGTGCTGTAAACAATACACGTTGGTGTTATCTAAATTAAATGTTTGATTAATTTAACGTACACTACACCGTTTATCGACCGCCGCATTGAAGACTCGATTTTGCCTTGCTGTGTTTGACTGCTGCACGCAATGCAATAGGTCTCGCATTTACGCGAGTTTAAGCTATTGCCGTCATAAATAACAATGTCTTGTATTTATGTTTTCAAAACCAATACCAAAATAAAAGGCATAGCCATTTACAATGCCAATAGCTCAAACTTGCGTAACTGCGAGACCTATTGCATTGCAAATGCTTGTTCTTTAGGTAATCTAAATTTGCTACTTGAAATTGCTGCATCTGAGTAAGAATTAAAATGAAAATCACCTGTGACATAAGAAATGGAAGTAGAAATATTATTTTGCCAGAAGGCAGGTGTATCATGAGCTACTTCATTCTACAGGATGTTGAGTTACAGTGCCTAAAGTGATGAATAGCTAGCCATGGGTGGCACTCCAAGTGACCACCTCCCAAGTTTCTGCTGATCATGGTACATGAATTAGTATTTCTGTCATGAGGTAAACAATTTGCCTGTAAACTGAAGTATCTCCAGAACAATACAGAGTGTAGTTTGGATCCCTTAGTTTCAGGATGTTGAACGCGCTAGTGCTTCTGAAAAGGACTACAAACAAAAGTGTGGAATAACAAAATACCTAATAATAAATGGGGACAATGCAAGTTAACTGTTATAAGGAAGATCCTCACCTTGGAGACTTTTCACCTGCAATGACTTAAAGAGCACTCATCATTGAACATGCAATTTTGTTTTATTTTCCCTGGCCATAATAAAAATTCTCTAAAGAATGCATCATATATTGTCCACCAATTGTCTGGAATCATCACATCAGCCGGCTGGTGAATTCTTTCATGGTGATATAAAGTCAGTAAGTAAGAACTGGCAATGTTACTTCATCAAATAAACCTGTAACATGTATAGTAGTGCAGCTCTCAGCACTTTCACCACAAAGATTTATCATTGATATGTGAGATTTGACTGACATGGTAGAACAACATCTAGAATTTCAAAAGTATATCAAACTGCTCCAGTTATGTCTATTAGCGAGGAAGGAGAACTGCACATATCCAACTGGTTCAGAAATTGGGAACATGATTACAAGACACTCAGTTGAGTCCACCTAACCATCAGTCTGATTGACACAACTGGGAGACGGCACTATGTCCATATGACAGTAAAACTACCTTGCAGTATGGCTTGGCTCGGAATGTTCTGTTAACCAAACAGGTCACACAAGTGTTAAGAATAACTTCAAGTTCATGATGCTTAGGAAAAAGCCCTTCTGCTGCAGTTGCAGTACAGATTCAAGCTTACACCATCACTAGACCTTTACTATACAAGCTACATCACTGCACCAAATACCAACATTCTGCAACCCCACCAGACACAGAACCAATCAACTAGACAGATGCCTCCTAAATGTATGGAAACATGACCACTTAAGTGCATCTCTATAGGAGGGGTGGGCGGAAACAAAATCTAGGAGGCCAGATGAGGTGCTCAATTTTGGCTGGTTTATGAAGCTACACCAGAGTGAATCACTTTTATATTTTTTTTCTTCTATGACTTTCTCTATTTCCTCCTGGTTTTCCGATGTTTCTAGGCTGTTCTGTTTATTTTCTGCGTCCCAACGAAACGAGGCTCTGTGGTTCATGTACTTCCTTTTCTTTCTTTCTCTTCTTTCACAGGTTTTTTAGGTGATTTCGGACATATCCCCGGAGGTTCAGAAGAAAGGAGAGAAGATGGTGAGTATTCCAAAACTTCCTTTGGGTTTGTTGAGACGAGCCTCGTCACACCGAGAATGTGCACAAAGAAAATTTTTGTTAGGTGTGAGGGGAGCAAGAAAAGTGATGAACAAAAGAGAGAAAGGAAAAAGAGAAAAATAGGCGAAGCAAGAATGTTTTGTACAGGGCTTCCTTTTCTCCTTCTCTTTTGCTATCACCTCTCAGGGAGGATACTCTTCTATTTGTGCGTTAATTAATTAGTGTTCCAAATGTACCAATAGTAATTACTGACCTACAAGTGGTGGAAGTATCTATCCCCTTTTTTTTATTTTGGTGGGGGTCTTTAAATTTTCTCAGAGTCAATGCCCTAATGGGCTCACATGTAACCAACCCCCTTAATATGGTTGGTCACAATACAAAGAATGCCCTTAAAGCGTGAAGGGTTATAAGGCTAAACTTATATGACTGAAGCAAAGAAATTGCGGAGGAAAAACAAAAATAAAACAAGAATTAAAATTCTTCTTTGAAGTTCATGTCGGGGTCGCTCAGCCAGCCCCAGTTAATATTTTGAGAGAGGGAGAAAGTGGTGTGGTGCTTTTAACATACTTCCGTTTCCCAGCCTCCTCCTTCTCACGGTCACTCACCGTGATAGCCGCAACTCACCTGACTTGCTGCGGTGCAGCGGCTCTCCTGAGGCATCCACCACTCCTCCGACCAGTTCTCTGATGCGTCGTCTTCGGTGTCTCCTCCCGCCTTGAACCGGTATGCGAACTCTTCCTCCTCCCTGGCTCCTGGCGTCCTCCTCCCATCTCCGTGTTGCTTGAGGGCCCTTCTCTGGGTCTTTCTGCTCCTGTCCGACTTCTTCCTGGAACTGCCTCTGTTCTCCTTTTGGGCTTTTCTTTTCTGGGCCGCCCAGGACTGTTGATTGGTTCTCCCGAGGGTTGGGCTCGTCGCTAGCCTGCACAGGGGAGGTCAAGGGGTTAACCCTTTGGTTACCTTCCCCTTCCGTTCTACACCATTGCTCCATCGTAGCTTTGGGAAAATCGGCACCAGGTAGGTGTCGATACTTAAGACACATCCCTCTCCTACAATGAGCTTCACCGACACCCAGTAGAACAAAGGATAACATTCAAAGTTCTGTCCATCATCTCCAAATCCATGTTGGAAAAGGATATGATTACCCACAAACAGTGACCCCTAAATGTACACTTGTTCAGAAACTTATGTCTAGAAATACAAGGCTGGTCATACAGGGCAAATAAAGGAAAGTAAAAGGCTGGAAAAACATTAGAGAATAGGGCACACACAAGTTCAGTCACACACACACCATCAGTCAAAAGAGCATTGAGACCCAGCTCTTTCTACCAGAATTTCAGTCTCAGCAGGGATAGGGCCACTTGAAACAACCTTCAATTCAACATAATTCCCATCAATTGGTGATTGATCACAAGGGGGCTTTGTGTTTGTCTTCTCTCCAATACTGGACTATTTATTTTGATTGATTTATTTTGAATGAGACTGATCCTTGTTACTTAGAGCTGGGAAGTTGCCTATGATTACACATGAAGCATTGAGTAAATCAATCCCAGACCATCATGAAAACTGTAGCTTCCTCTGAAAGTTCTTATTCCAATGGCTCTCTGGAACTACAGTAGACAACACGGGGCATATTATCAAGGAAACAAGATAAATATCGCATTTCCCGCTTTGCCCGATTTTGGCCAACGCCGGCTATCGCTGTATTTAATCGCCGAGATATAGTGTTATTATCAACGCATATCTCCAAGGCGATTAAAGATTCGGCAATAGCGGCGAAATGTGGGATTATCGCTGGGAATCCAGCGATAAACCTGCAGCGATAGGGGAATCCTTGTTAATAGGGAGATGTGGACTTAGCCATATAATCCACCTCCCATGATACGGATAGGCAAGTCAAGGATTTTTGCAGACGTTAAGTATCGGAGATAACCGCGGTTAGCGCTGCTTTTTCAATCGCTTTGCGGTTCTGGAGCCGCGTTGATAATAGAGCGAAGTTGTGTCTGCGAGTGTTTCCAACGCCTACTTTGCATGTCATTAGCGATATATATCGCTGACATGCAAAGTGGAAAAGAAACTACAGCTAATGCCTGTAATCCTGCGCTAACGCCTGTTAGCGCAGGCTTGTTAATAGGGCCATTAAAATATTGCTGCTTTTTCGGCAAAAAGTGCCTCAAAAGTGGCGATATTGCCCTTGATAATATGCCCCCACATTTCTTCTTTAGTTAGAATTTATGGAGTTAGATGATGTAAAACAAGTGTTTACGTTATGGATTGGGTTTATTTGGTATTCCTTCTATTTTCCTATAAGTATCAACTTATTTTATTGCATGAGGTACTCCATTCTGCCAGCCTGGGATTCTGCAAATCTGGAACGGTGATTGACACTCACTTAAGTAAATCTGATTTTTGTGTGCAAAATATTTTGAGAATTTGCCCCTCGGTGTCCAATTCACAACGAAAAGCATTAAAAACATTAAAATCATTTACTTTTGTGCTCAAGGGAGAAATCCCTTCACATATGCTTGCTTAAAGTTTGGGTGTGGTCTCCTTCGCTGACGCCCCAGAAAGAGATGTATTCCTGTTCTTGAAACTACTGACCTTATCCAGAACGCTGTCATGAGGAGTTTGTGAATACATGCAAAATTATTGTTGTGGTGTTCCAAACTAATAAAGCTAATTATGCCTTGGAACACCACCTTTCAGCCCCATCCATGGGATATAACCCTGCTTAATATTACACAATTGTGGAGTGATATTCTGTATGCGTCAAAGGTTTTACAACAGCTTTGACACCTTTTGCAAATTCCTTCCTATCATATGCAGTTGGAAATCTGATTTACAAATGTAATTGCCTTTCTTAATCTGTCCTATAGATTTAAGTGAAAGGTTTCTGCATAATGCTAGAACAATGTACTATCCAAAAGAGAAAATGACAAAAGCAAGGTGGCGAGATGTGATGACACAGGGCTATCCAACTCACAAGAGAATATATTGCTCATAAAAGAATGTGTGACGTTACAACGCGATCAAAATGATCGTGGTACGTTACATCGCAGGTTTTACTACAATGACTTACGCGGGAGGGTGCTGGATTTAGGAATAGTATGATTTACTATTCCAACACCAGTCTACATACAGTAGGGAAGGTGTTGGAATAGTAAATCATACAATTCCTTAGGTTAGAGCGCCATCCAGCGCAAGTCGTTGTAACGTCTTGCGTTGTAATGCCCGCGAAGTAAAGGCATTGCAATGCAATGCCTGCGTGGTAATGGATGTTTCCCCTCGCAAAAGGATTTATGCACACCATAGTGTTGGAATTGTCATTTTTTTTCCCTTTCAGCTGTCCTCGGTTTTTTAAGAGATATGTTAGCTTTTTGATTATAAATAAAGAATGTGAAATCCACATTTATCCATGTCAAGTATGCTTGAATATATTCAAGTTATTCTATCTGAATGATGTTCTCAGTTCCAATCATTGTTTTGAGATTGTGAACGAGATTTAATGAAAGCAGATAATTTTGCGTATTGTTTATTAATATTAAACAATATGGATGGTTTCACATAATCTAAATAAAAGGTTGTGAAGGCCTTTTTCTGATAATTGTTTATTTTAAAGAGATTTAACAAGGAACAGATATCTTATAAAAGCTAAGACCAGAATGTAAGAGATAGAGAGTGACTTTGTAGACCCATGGACCGAGGTTATGCCAAGCGAAATCCCTTATTTTTGCTGATGGCTATCTGTCTGCCTGCCGAAGCATATGAGAATAGCAGACGCTGGTATTATACTGAAGATAACTTCTTTGTTCAGAAGAGGTATGTGGGTGTAAACCATTTTTGAAACTCTAAGAAGGCCCTTTTTGTGGGGCTAAGATCGGTTTAGTTAGCCCAAGAAGTGAGGGTGAGATTGAAAATAGTGACATAAAGAAAGGATTTATGATTTAACCAATATGTTTACTTTTCACAATTCAAGTAAATTGTGTGGATACTATATTGTTTATATTAATAATAGTTACTATTCCTATTGTGTGCACTAGGATATGGTTGTGATTTTTTTTATGTTAATCTTTTAAAACATACCTATGGTTTCCTAGTGTTCTTGACTGTGACTTTCCTGAATTAAAAGGGCTTTGCATTCCACAAAATTTCCATGTGATATCTAATAGAATTGATTGTTACATCTCACTTAAATATTGCTGAATGGGCTGAGGAGTGGTTGCATTCCAACTGGCTTTCTGTCTCGGGATGGCACATTGCAAAGTCCTTAGAGCCAGGGGATCTAGTAATCCTTGCTCCGGGCTGTGTTCTGGAATATTGATCCAGAAAATGTACCAATAGTTGTCTAATTTGCGGGTAAGAAAAATATGCGTGATTTGTGATGCAAAACAGAAGTGCAAGTGTATGTTTTACTATCATAATATGTGCTACACCAACATAACATACTCAAACTTAACATAATAAATGGTGTGAAAAGGCTGGTTGTACTGAGAAGCATATCAACAGAGCCGTCAGGGAATGGCCAATAGTAGAAAATGTAAATGTCTGAATCCTAAAAGAATATATTTCACAGCAAGTTTGATGATACACAAAGTACAGATATGAGATTTGTACCTGTGTTTCCTGGTAGATCTCTTTGTCCAATCTTGTGTAAGACAGGAATTTTACTTGTTTAATTATGAGGATTATAACTTTTTATTTAAATCCACATTTAACAAATGCTGCTCTCATTGTAAAAGTGTACTTTCAGACGTACATGAAAAAATACCTTTTTTTCACTTTGTTTGTGGTCATGTGCAAAGTAACTGCTTGGTACATTGAGTTCGAGAAGGGGTATCCAATGCAGGTGCAGAAGTGTCGGATCGGAGTCTGCTTTTTGGGCTATCCCAACATAAATTTACAGGCAATCTACGTAAATGAAACTCATTTACTGAACCGGTTGTTATCCTGAAAATCTGTGTTCTGCCTTCTAGAATCAATATTGGACACCCATGAGTTAGGGCCTGGGCCAAAATTGTATTTATTTGCTGTCACTTTCATACATTTCCGTATGCCTCCTATTCTACTGGCAACCTGTAGGAGAATGGTAAGCAATGCATACTATGGTGTATGTATACTTGCTGTGGTGTGAGTTATTCAAATTTCAGTAGCTGCTTTCTGTAAATCCTGTATATCAAAAGTAGGTCCAAGAAGTAACACACCCATGCCGTAGTTTCAGGATAACCATTGATCCAGTTTTTCTGGGCCCACAATTTTACTTTCACTCTCTACCTCCTCTTGGTCCTCCGATTGACCTTTCTTGTCGCACTGAGGGGGAGTTAGTATTTAATGCCCTATCAAATCAAATACACAATGAGGACCAGGAATCAGCAGCCAAGATTAAAAAAGTGTATTACAAATAAGTAATCAAATTCAAATAGGTCAGTCTTACGACCATGCTACAAAGAAACAAAATGACAACTAGAAGTCCAAGCCTCCTAAGGAAATTGAGGCGAACCAATATTAAACAGACATCAATTCAGTGAGTGTGCTGCAAAAAAATAACCATAGAACCTGATGCTCAGAAAACAATCTTAAGTTCTCCCTTATATACATTGGTGATCTAAATCATCCAAGCAAATTCCAAAACAAGGGATGGTTTGATTATCTAAATAGTCTCATAAATCAAAGAGTTCCATGTAAGGAATAGGGACAAGGCAAGGATGCTTAAGTAGGACAAGCGTTAATATCTCAGAAACTCAGTCAAGAGTCTTCAGTAGGTCACGAATAAGGGTTAGAATAAGCCACACTTAGGGCAGGATTCAAAGGAAACAGAGAGGTCTAAACTTCTAAAGGTCCATTCAAGGGGCAGTTGGGAATCATAAAATGAGTTAGCAAGGAGTCCAATGAAGGTTCTGCATAGAGTCTGCAGAAAGAGGTTCAGCAAAGAAGTCCAGAAAGGATCAGTGGAGTTAGCCTCCTCAAAGGGGACAAGGACATCTTGACTTTCTAATAGGCTGTGGGTATATAATAATCCATAAAGGACACCCCTTTGCTCACATTATTGTCACGTGTCCATTGTCTATGTTCCATTTCCCACACTGCATACTGCAACAGCCATGAAAAGTCAAACATAAAACATGGGAATGACATCTTTTGTTATACCCAAGTCAGTAAATAATAGTCCTTTCTTTGCCTTCTGGTTTCTCATGTACTTTTATCAAGGTTTATTTTTCAGTCTATGTATCTAATTCTAGTAGACAAATATATCTATTCTAAACTGATAATGTGTGTGAATACCTGCAAGAAAGCCACGTTAACAGAAACTGGAATACAGTATTTTATTAAATGCAGCATGGTGAAACACAGGCCTAACTATGAAGTCAAGTTAATCAGTAAACTTTATGGTGCACATTTAATATGCGTGAGCACAAATTAGCACAAACAAATACAAACTCTTTAATACATTTAGTTCATATTGCATAAGACATATTGTAAGTTATCAAATTACTCAAAGCCAAGTATGACTGATGTTAGGATCATTGGCGTGGGTTTCCACTGTATTTTTGCCTTTGCCTCCCGTGTTTTTGCTGTGTGTTGGACTTTGTTTTGTTGGTCTAGATGCTTTGGGCACTTTGCCACTGCTGCTCAGTGCCAAAGTGCAAGTGCCCCCTTTGTAAATTATTGTTATGAATTGGTGATTCCATGATTGGCATATTTGATTTACTAGTTAGTCCCTAGTACAGGGCACTGTGTGTGCCCAGGGCCTGTAAATCAAATGCTGCTAGTGGGCTGCAGCACTGATTGTGCCACCAACATAAGCAGCCTGTAAACGTAACTCAGGCCTGCAACTGCAGAGCCCATGTGCAGTCTGGTACTGCCATGTCGACCTGGCAAGTGCACCCACTTGCCAGGCCCTAACCTTCCCTTTTCTTCCATGTTAGTCACCCCTAAGCAGGGCCGGACTGGGAACCAAAACCGGCTCTGGCAAACTACTTGGCCAGCCCCCCTGGGGGGGAGAGGGTGAGTGAGGTCGAGCTGTTTGTTACAGGGGCCCGGTAACAAAACCGGCCCCCCAGGAGCCCAAAACCAGCCCCTACCATTGTGCCCCACCGGGGAATCACCCAGTGCCCGCTGCGGCCAGTCTGGGCCTGCCCCTAGGGTAAGCCCAAGGTACCCCTGGGGGCAGGTTGCTGTGTATATGAAAGGTGGGACATGCCCTGGTGCGTGTGGCATGTCCTGAAAGTGAAATACTGCAAATGTTGTTTTTCTCTATTGCAAGGCTGTCTGTTCCCATAGGAAAGAATGTGTAGTTTGCTTATAACATCTTATAAACATAACTACCCCTGGGAACAAGGTAAGAAAATAAAGTTTAGTATGCCTGACCTCAGAATATTAAAATGCATCTTTTAGTGAGCGTGATTTTTACATTTTGTGTTTGAAAATAACACTTTTAGAAAGTAGGTATTTTTTTCCTGAGCAATCCAGTGTGCCTCCGCCAGGATTTGTATTGACTGTCTGGTTCTGGAGTGACAGGGGCTGTGGTTGTGTAGTGGCTCCAGAGAGTCTAGATGAATCAGGGCTGGGCTGAATAGACCTGGGCTGCATTTAGAGTAGGGGGAGGAGATTTCCTTTCACCTGAATGGACCTGGTCTGCCTTCCACAATGCTGTCTCCACCTCCTGCCAGGAACCTTCACCAGAGAGGACAGAACTGGTTTTGACTGTGCACAGGGCTTCTCTGGCACCAGAGAGCAAAGGATTTTGCTGTATAAATATTGGGGCCCAGACCCCTGAACTTTAGATCACTTTTGGGCTTCAAGATGAACCTCTGCCAAGGAGATGAGCTGGAGAAACTGGAGGAGGAGTACTGCCCCTTTGCTGTGTACTGTCTGGGTTTGGCCTGCAGTGTTTTTTTCTTCCAAGGAGAGGAACTGTGTGAGCATCCTGCTTGAGAAAGTATCTCCAAGGGCTTGAAGTGGAGCTTACCCCCTGTTCAAGAGGTCTTAGGAACAGCAAAGACCTCACCATCCTTCAGAGTACTGTCTCTGGTTCCGCTGGTTCCAGTCGCTACAGAAGAAAAGGGCAACTGACTCTATCACCGAGTCCATCGCAAACTCCGTGTCCTGAAGGCACCACAGGGAGCACTGCCTCGCTTCGCAAAGCAACTCTGGTCTCACCGACTCCGTCAATGAGCCACTGCTTGCACAGCGTCCTGTGGGCACTGCACTCTGCACTGCTTTGCTACACGCTGCACAGACGTCACCGACTTAATCGCTGCCTGGCGCAACCATCAACCAGCTCCGTCTCTGCACCGTGACCTGCCAGCACCGCATCAAGCACCGCCTCACCCTGCAACGCAAGCCTTGGTCTCACCGACTCCGTCAACGAGCCGCTGCCTGCAGCGAGCCGTGAGGACACCGCACGCTGCAACGCTTCCATCTCACATCGTAACAGCAATGGTTGCCCCTGACTGGCTCGCACCATCGTGTCGGCTGCAACAAGAAAGTTACTGTCTTTAGCTAACCCGTACTGACTCAGTTGGCCAGAATTGTTTGACTTTGTCGTGTACAGTATCGCAGTAGCCCCCACCCAAGGAACTACTGAGTCGGAGGAACTGTGTTTTCACGTTATTCCCGCAATTTAAAGGTTATTTTGCACAGTAACTATTTTTACAGTATTGTATGTTGGATTTTGGAAGTTTCTGGTCTTGTTGGTTTAGATAAAGTTCTACCTATTTTTCTAAACTGGTATGGTGTCCATTTGTAGTGTTTTCACTGTGTTACTGTATATGTTCACAAATGCTTTACACACTGCCTCTGAGATAAGCCTGCCAGCTCGTGCCAAACTACCAAGGGGGTGAGCAGGGGTTATTTTAGAAGTGTATCCCCCTTACCCTGACTAGGAAGAAGGGTCCACACTTGGACAAAGGTATCTACCTCTGCCAACTAGAGACCCCCATTTCTAACAACTGAGAACTATGTTTAAATGTACATGCATGCAACATTAGTGCATACATTAGATATGAATTAGCTTTTCAATTACATTGCAATGGCATTCTACACATGAGGTTGGTTATTATCGTATTTTCCACTAATTATGTGTTTTACAGACAATATAGCACGCATTTGGAAAAGTCTCCTTTTTTCATCAGTAAAAGCTCCTTTTTATTAAATGAGGATGGTTTTTCCATTAGCCAAGCTTTAATAAAAAATCTTAATCCGCATAGATAAATGCATATTAATGAGTAGATTCTCTAATTCTACAAGAAATGCACTCCTTAAAAGTATTATCGAGTGCAACTTTTTCACCATTCATTGAATCAAGTAAGAAACGTGCTGAGTGCACGTTCAATTCTCATCTCAGTGGACATTTTCTTTCATATTCTGTGACGTGTAAAAAGAGTGGACAGCTTTGAGCTGTACCTCCACTATGTAAAGGAATTCAATATAGATTAGTAGTATACAAATGTATATTCTGTGGATATCCTGGAAAAAATACCATTGGTTAGGCCTTCTTGACTAACAGTTGACGCCTAACTGTGTGGGAGGAATTTATGAGAAGTAAATATTTCCTATTTAGGATTATGGTCCATTCTATCTTTGGTTGTAGTTGTGAGTTTTTACAAACCCTCGGAAGCATGCGCACATTTTCGGCTGCCTCCCTTCCAACACTGCATTCCTTATTGCTATGATTAACAGGACCCTGTCTCGGCTGCCCTACCCATATACCCTTGCTTAAATCTTTTATAATCATTCATTTTGTTGCCGCGATAAAATGTGTTTTTATCAGTCTCCCCCTCTTTCACACACACCATACTGCCAAGCTATCCCCTCCCCCACCCGCCTCCATTCATTCCGACTTCGATACAATTTAAAAATGTGCAAACAATAAAGCGTCTTATTACCCGGCTCTCAAATTGAAGTGCTTTTTGGGCGATATTTGCAGATACCACTCTAGATTGTTTCTTCTGGCAGCAAATCACATTTCAGGCGCCATCTTTCATGGAAACTGTTCAACGCAGCTCGAAAGTACAATTTGTAAATCATTTCACACTGTGTGCTGCAGCGGCTATAAGCCGGCTGAAACAATTCAATTTGGATTGCATTTCTGCTTGATTTGTACAATACTGCTGCATTTACGCGGTATCGGTTTTATTAGGCGAGTTAAGTTGTTTTGTTTCTGCAATGTATTTTACCAAGTTGCTGCCGCTTTCTTTCCTCAGGACAGACTTATAAACAAGATGTTTCCCATAATGATTTTTTTTTTTCCTTGGCAAAATTAATTTGAGCAAATATCTCCAGCCCACAGTAATATGTGCTGACAGGCCGCAGCCCCCGTTCGAAATTTGAGCGCTGTGTTTGTACTACCGGCCAGTCCAGTTGTCTAAATATATCACCACGAAAAATGACGGCGGCAAACCGAGCCCGAAGCTGAACATCTATAAAACTTAATTTAATATATCATCAAGATTTGCAGAGAAAGAAGAAAATTGCGAGAATCTTCGTAAAATCGTGTCATTAGCGAACAGGTGGCCATTGGGATATCAGAAATGGCGTGCAGGCATATTGGATTGCACGGATTTTAAATTGTATTTGCCTGTTGATAAGTGGCACAATGATTTCGTCGCCTGTGTTGTTAACCAAGAATATATCGCAGCTAGTCTTCATTATTCTATTTTATTGTGTTAAATTTGATTACATGTGTTCGCATTGTAACATGTTTATTCAATTCAAAGAAACTTTCGGGCATATCAACAACAACCGGCGATAATTATCGCTGAGCGCACTTAGCACTCGGATAATTATCGCCGGCTAGTGCCGATTTTTATCGCTGAGATAGCGTGCTATTAGCAACGCTTATCTCATCAGCGATAAAAATCCTAGCGCTAACTGGCTAACGTGAGATTATCGCTGGAAACCCAGCGATAATCTCACGTTAGCTAGTTGATAGGGACTCACAAACTTAGCCATCATATCCACCTTCCATAGGATATCATGGCTAAGTCAGTCCTGAAGCAGGTGTTAGGAAAGTAGCGATAACAGGTGTTATCGCTACTTTTCCTGACGCTATGCTTCATAGCGTGGGGCTTGATGATATATCATGTCAGGTCAGGAACGCCCACTTTGCATCTCATTAGAGATGCAAAGCTGGGCGTTAGACATCCCCACGCTAAAGCAAGGTTTCACGCGTTAGCGTGGCCTTGCTAATATAGCGATAAAATTATCGCCGCTTTTCGGCCGAAAACGGCCGCTAAAGCGGCGATAATTTTTTAACGACTCGTTGTAAATATGCCCCTTAATTCGGTCGATAGACCATTAAAGTACACATGCAAAGTAACATTTCATTAAAAAAGTAAAAATAATCCTTGGTAGCACAGGGTCAAGCCCCCACCACCCAATTTATAAATATCGTCAGTTAGAGCCTATGCCCCATGCAGCAATTAATACAAATCTAAAATATTAATAAAAACAAATATATAACATAATACAAACATAAAAAATCACTTAAAACATCAGAAAAATATGGGATGGTTCAAATGAGCGAATCCAGTTAAAACATGAGGTATTGGCATCTTGAACCGATACATTGGTATTCAAAAACCTGTTGCATACACACCACATAGAAAATAAGGAGCGAAAAAGTTCTAAATGTAGAGAGTTCAGACGAAAGTGTAAAACAGGAGATTTATCAGGACAAAGACAACAGGAAAGTAGGTTTGTGGCTGAGCAAATAGAATACAAAGATAAAGAACAGGAGTGGGTGCACGAAAGACCCGGAGAATCAAGCAAACCTGGAAGACAGAACATAATTTTGCAGCTAGGATACAGAAGGGTAAAGGGCTGTGAGATATGGGGTCCGAGGGCAGGGCCATGGTATATAATTTTTTTTTTCCTGATTTCTGTGTTTATATTTTATGAATTATGCTGGGTATTATACAATGTGTTCCTAAATTTTGAAAATAAGTGGTTATAAGCGTTTCTTTGTTTTGATGTCACAAAAATTTGCCTGAGACTTTTTCTAAGGGTCTACAGAATGCATCCAAGATAAAAACATTTATTGTACCAAGGCCTGAAATTAACAGACACAAGAAAGCTAGAAAAACATCTTGCGTATCAACAATTGCCGCTTCAGCATTTTCTAACTGTTTTCCTGGTCAGTAAAAAAACACAGGCACATACTCCATCCAATTATTTTGATGCTAAAAGGTGTAATGCAACTAACTATAAGACGCTGCCCTCTTCTGCACCAACACATACAAAGCAGAGGGATTTCTAAGCTGAACCAAGCCCTATAAAGCTGTCCCTGATAGTGAGGAATGGGTTTTCTGGTTGTCTAGGGTTTGCACCTAAGCCATGTAGAACGCACCACTTCAGTCAGGGGAGGTAAGTTACACACCAACGATAACCTCTGCTCACCCTCTGGTAGCTTGGCGCAGATCAGGCCGGCAGGCTTATCATCAGCGGCAATGTGTAAAGCATTTGCACAACACACATACAATAACACAATGAATACACCACAAAAGGGACTCCATACAGGATTATATCGAAATATATACAGTACATTATACATAAACAAGACCAAATACTAAGAGAGTGCTCGTTATCCTGGACAATGCAAGAATCAAACTGACATACATCAGTAAATACGAAGCAGGTAATGCATAATGTTTAGGGTAAATCACATACAAATGCAGGAAACACATGGATACAGCACATCTTTGCTCCTTTTACATGTTATGCAGTATTATAGTGAGCCCTGTATAATAATGACACACAGGCATGAAGTCTAGGACACAGAAAATGTATCCGGTAATCATAAATCTTGAACGCACCTTTGCTTCCTTTAAGCCCTCTTATGGGCATCTGTCCATGCAATTACAATGATCCCCCTTGGGGATCGGGGAAAGAACTCCTAGGTGCCAAAGAACAATGCTGCACGGGGAACAATATTCACAAAGCTCTGGGTGAATTGGCCTCTGGAGGCGGTCACACGCCTCCCCTCAGGTCTCGGTCCTGAAGTCAGCAGAGGCACTGTCCCAGAACCCTGGCGAGCCGCCCTTGAGCTAGGCAGGGCTGCTTGCGAAGGAGTGTGGGACGTTTTCTTCTCATGCCTCCCTCCAAGCCTTGCCCCAGAATGCTCGATAGTACCTTCAGGCTGACTGGCCCAACTTGGGCGAAGACCACACAAAGGGTCCCTCATCACGGGGGCTCTCCTGAGGGAAGGCAGGAAGATGAGGGATTACTCAGGTCCGCACTCGCACAAGATGTGCCCATCGAAGAACTTCAGTTTTTGCATCTTCTCTGTTGAACCCACTGGAAATCATCCAGATGATTGTGACGCTTGTGACAGCTGTGCCTTTTGGGTAGATAAGACTGGCAAACATGTTTGACACACTCGAGCTATGTTGATTGTGTTTAATGCAGCAACAATTCATGTTTACGGGTTCATTCTGATAAACCAAAAAATAATCCACTTGTAAGCAGTCTCACTATTTGAGGGACTGTCAAATGAAAATGGCAGATTTAAGTAATTGAGGTTGGCCTTTGCTTGACCGATCCAATGAAAATGAAGTAGTCTCATGCAACAATCATCTTCATTTATCACAGAACCACACCAAAGACTGATCATTGCTACAAGTGGATGCTCTAAATGTTTGGCTGTCCTGTCTTCCAGTCATGAACTGTTAGATTACACAGCTCTGGATCATCTTTTCATGTAAATTTGTTGATGTGCCCATGACTAGTTTTATTGACCTGAGTCTTCCCAGTCTAATATTAGCTCAGAAGGGCATCTGAGATGTGGTCTCAGCCTGTCAAATAACTTATTTGTGGCAGCCAGGGCCATAAAAATACAGATACAGATAAAAATACATAATAAATAAACAAGACAATACATTTGAGCATAAAAAAGGTTCATAATTCATGCAAAATGAAGGCCAGCGTTGATTCAGTAAAATGATAAAATATCATTGAACACATGCGAAATGCAAATAAGTACAAAGAGGACTATTGGTGTACTGGCATACGAGATGCAAAAATTTAAATAAGACACAGAGGCCAACATGAAGTTAATAGGGATCTCTCAGACTGACCGCAGCTACATTTGGGTGAAACTACGAGGACCAGTGTGCTACAGGGCCCCATTAGGCGGTCCCTGTCCCTTTCATCGCCTGTATCTGTTTTGTCAAGAAAGCGCTATATAGCGCGTACACACATTCCACCGCGCAGGAGCTTTCATACTGACAGCGGCTACATTGGGGGTGAAATTATGAAGACCAGTGGGCTACAGGCCCCCAAAAGGCAGTCCCCATACCTTTCATCATCTGCACCTGTTTTTGCCAAGCAAGCAATATATAGCACGTTCCCCCGTCCAGCCGTGCAGGATCTCTCAGACTGACTGCGGCTACATTGGGGGTGAATCTACAAGGTCCTGTGTGCTACAGGTCCCCAGGATGCGGTCCCTGTACCTTTCATCATGAGCACCTGTTTTTACAAGCAAGCGCTACATAGCACATTCATCCATAACACTACGCGGGATCTCTCAGACTGAAAGCGACACATTGGGGGTGAAACTACGAAGACCAGTCTGCTACAGGACCCCAGGAGGAGGTCCCTGTACCTTTCATTGTCTGCACCTGTTTTGCAAGCAAGCACTACATAGCTCGTTCAACCAATCAGTCACTTGACCTAATTGAACTGTCACTTATGCAAGATTCAAATTCACCTCCATCCAAGAAGAGTAAACATCCAGGGGGACTGCCTGAAGTAATCTTTTAAAAAGAGGACCAGGGTTCCCCAAGTTAGTGCAACAAAAAATAGCACCTATTGTAAAGAGTGCGCGAAAGACCAGGATACCTTTGGATTAGAAACTTGAGGTTCTGCCAAACAAATTATATACGAAACTTTATAACATTGAAAGAAAGATCCTTGTGGAACTCAATAACATCAAAAATAGAGTGGTAGCACTTAAGACTATAATCAAGAACCCTGCAGGGACACCACAGATCTGTGCCACTACACGCATAGAGCCATTTGCCACTAAAGTAAGTGAACCCTCAAGATTTAGAGTTACTTGGGGCATTAGTCAAGGCTGTGTCTTTGTCCCTTTTTTATTCTCTGTATACATAAATGGGGTGAACAGCATGCTACAAGAGGTGGATGCTGACGTGCCGAGAATAGGCTCTCACCCAACACCCATAATCCTTTATGCAGATGATGCGGTATTCATTTCTAGAACTGCAAATGGCCTTTAAAAGTTGATAACAAATTTTCAACTTATATGGAGCAAAAAGATCTAAAGCTCAATTTTACCAAAAACTTTGTGATGGTCTGCGGAAGGAGGAAAGTGAGGACAAAGGCCCACTTTGT
Source organism: Triturus cristatus (assembly GCF_964204655.1). Lineage (NCBI taxonomy): Eukaryota > Metazoa > Chordata > Amphibia > Caudata > Salamandridae > Triturus > Triturus cristatus. The sequence goes on from NC_140591.1 coordinate 725,405,531, forward strand.
GAGAGACCATAAGCTACAAGAAGTTCAAAACTTTTCCTACCTAGATGTACTTTCATTACTCTCTGGCACCTGTGGTCCACACATAGAAATGGCTAAGCTAAAATTCATAAGGTCAATCGAGGCTCTTTTCAGATTTGCCAATAAAGGGATCACAAGCCGGTACGGGAAATGGTGCAATTATACAGAATAAAGTTTTTCAAACTCAGGAAAACACTATCCTTTGTAGACTTTGGGCTGTCCCTCGCTTGGTACCAACAAAAATCAAATGCATTTAATGTGGAAGACACAATTCACCAAAGTGCAATCATTAGTTGGTATAACATAAAGAGCAAGACCGGAACAAAATTTACAGGAGAAGTTAATAAAGACTGCCTTATGCTCAAGCACTATAAGATTCCCTGGTTGGTATATCTGAATAAACCACTTAAAGGAATAGATAACAATATCTCCCTAAAGAGTCCTGACAGTAGCTTACAGTTTAGCAAAAAAGAGCTGAAAATGATCTATATGTGGAAAGGGGAGTGGGTGGGCAAAAGAGAAAGGAGAGAAAGCCAAATGCCGGCAGTATCAAGGTATTGTTCAGGGCACTTACACCAGGGCCTGCTATGCTATTTAATTAGGGTAACAAGTGTCCAGGAGAGATTTTACATCACAAGATTAAGGTTGGGCATCATACATCATTCAGTTGCTTTTCTGAGAAAGGAGACATGGTCAAAAAAAGTACCTACATGCCCATTTGATGGGAAAGCCACTCAATCAACTGTACATTTTATACTGTTTTGCAGGTGTTATGTTGATATTAGAAAGCATTTTAGATGTCTCTTTTTAACTAAGAAATTGTTATTTTCCAAAGATGACCTGAACTTTTAGGTTAACTTGAGTCTGATGTTGTTTGCCGTGCTCTCTCTGCCTATAGTGCATAAGCAATCTTTAGAAGGAAACTGCTTAACCACCTAGATGGCATGACCCACGAAAAAGATTAACAGGGGCAATGGTCCTAGGAATGCAATGAGATGCAGAAGCACAACAAAAGGCCCATACTATTTGTATTATCTTGGATTGTACACATATTAGACTGCACTTCTATGTACTTTTTTGGCTAGGCTGTATTACCGGACATTGACTAGATTCCATGGGGCAGATTTACAAGGATTGGCGCATCCCTGCATATCAGCAGGGATGCACCAGGTAAGATGCGTCACGCATGTTTACCCTTGCGCCACCACAGATGTGCCGCATTTACAATGTGGCACATCGTGGCGCAAGGATAAACAGATGCATGACGCATCTGATGGCGTAAGGGCGGCGCATTGCTAGAGTCGTGTCGCAAGCGTGACGCAACTCCAGCAATGCTCAGGGGCTGCCCATACCTAACACGCTGCGTCACGCCTTACACCTGCTTCAAGTAGGCGCAGGGTTTTGATGCAGCGGTGTCGGAAAAGTGACTCAGTGAAATCTTGTAGATTTCACTGCGTCACTTTTCCGACGGAACGCCCACCCTGCATACATTAAACCTGACGCAGGTTTAATGTGGCATAGGGCTTTACAACGTGACGCATCTCCCTAGATGCGTCACGTTGTAAATAAGGCGCAACATGGCGCATGGTTTACGCCACCGCTGCGTCACAGAAGTGACGCAACAGCGGCTTAAATGTGTCGCAAGGGGCTTGTAAATCTGCCGCCATGTATGTTTCAGCTACTGTGTTCTTACATTAGTGGTATATGATTTTATCTTGTATCTGTTATGCTCTTTTATAGATCTAAAACATGCAAATAAAGATTTCTTTGATTTGGTTTGAAGGTAATAGTAGAGGAGGACCTTTCTTCAGAGTATTCACATGGCACCCAAGAACTTGGCTACTGAAATAGTGTAAATTAAACTACAGTCTGATCTCAAAATATGAAGAGTGATAGATTGGCTGTACATGCCTGATAGCTTACCAAGTTCAACGGGGACGGGCATAAGCTAGACAAACAAAAAGAGATGTGGTTTCAACAGCCTTGTATCTCAGGTGAGAAAGAAAAAAGAACTAGGTTAGGCTTTTTAACAGATTATCAACCTTTTCTATATGGAGTGTCAAAGATTCGCAATACATCTATGGTGGGCCTCACCTCTGCATAAGGGAGATGACCTGCCCTCTAACAGTCGGAATCGAAAGGAACCTACTAATGCCAACAGCCATTGGATAGTCCAAACTGAATCTTTCAAATATCCAAGTGAGCAACTGAGGTTAAACAAAGAATGATATTACAAACACTAAACAATCGAGAGAAAGCCCTGAAAAGGCTGGTTCACTGAATAACTACATTTGGCAACTACTGTAAGTGGGCAGATAGGTAGATAGAAATAATTTCCCTTCAGAAGTACTAATAGGTATGAATTATTCCCCATTTCTGAATCATGATTTTGCTAAATTGTCATCATAAAATGCAGGTATGGTACTAGAATATTGTGGATTTCATATCGTCCTACAAAAAAATTGTTGGAGAACACTATCTTAGCTAGAATATGGACTACCAAATTATTGTCACAGCACTTATATGGAATGAAGTGAAGGTTTATGTAGAAGGCTCTGTGTATCTTATACCAAAGTAAGGTATAGTGTGCACATAGTCCAGTGGATCTCCAAAGGTAGGCAGAGGTAAAAGTAGATAATACCTCAATCTCTATTTGTGGGAGTGTGGGTGAGCAGCAAGGCTTCATCAGAGGGTAGTCTTAATCATTTGCTGTACACACTCAGGCAAGGAATGATGTCACACACTCAAAGACTGAACTCAGACCAATTTGTTTGTATACAAATATTATTTCGTTGTACTTTATTTCTAGAACCAAGCCAGGCCTGGTACAGGTAAGTGAAATAATACTTTGCAGGAATAATACCGTTGAATGCAGTTGTATTTCACTGCATTCAGTGCACTTCGCACTTACTGCATGATTACTTTTTAGATTACTTTTTCTACTCATTGTGATATGCCTAGATATCAAACTGGTACATTACCTAGAAAAAAAGTAAGTAAAACAGTTTTGGTAACTATACAGTTTCTTAGGTTTTCATACAATTTCTCAACTCCACACAGAACATTTTTCAAAGAAAAGCAGTCAATGCTATCCTAGGGGAGGAAATGAAGTTATCGGTTTACAGGTAAGTACTTGGGGGCATATTAACAAGGGCTTTATCTCCGCTTTTTTGACTTTAAAAGCCAAAGAAGCGGAGATAAAAATATCGCCCTATCAACAACAGGGTGCTAACATGCAAAATCGCATGTTAGCACCCTTTTTCACTGCGCTTCCCTTTGCATCTCTAATGAGATGCAAAGTGGGCGTTCCAGAGCAAAATAATAGGAAAAATGTCGCTAAGTGACATTTCTCCTATTATCAAGCTTCACGCTAACTCTGTTAGAGACAAAAAAAGCAGCGCTATCCACGGTTAACGCTGCTTTTTTACGTCTGCTAATTTTCAGATTTAGCCATGTAATCCAATGGGAGGTGGATTACATGGCTAAATCCACCATGGGCTATCAACAAGGATATCCCTATCCTTGTAGTTTTATCGCTGCATTACTAGCGATAACCTCCCAAAATACCGCTATCGCTGGATTTTTTATTGCCTAGGCAGTTAGCGTTGTTAATAACACGATAACCAGGCGATATTATCCAGCGATAGCGGTCGTTAAAAAAATTAACGCTAAGCGCCCTTAGCGTTAATTTTCCCTGTTCCTTGTTAATATGCCCCTTGGTTTTGGGGGTTGAGTTTCTTGGGTTAGAACGAGGGTTCCACCAGGGTCAAGTATGCACTCTCAAAGCACCCTCAGCGGCACTAGGACGGCCGGGTGCAGATTGCTGAGGCACAATGTTAACCAAGGGGGAATAAGGGGGCCTCCAGTTTGTGGTTGCTCATGAGCAGGCCACAGAGTTGTGGGAGCAAAGCTCCTGGACTTAAGCTCAGGGCAAAGGGGAATCCACGTTAGGACACAAAGTGCACCCACAGCGGCACAGGGGCGGCGGGGTGCAGGGTGCTGTTTTGGCGTCGGGTGCCCATTTGTTTTCAATGGGGATTCTCCTGTTGCAACAAACACTACAGGCTCAGGGACGAAGAACTTCTGGAGGCAATCACCAGTTGGAGGGGTAAGCTGAGATGTCCAAGGATGCTGGGACACTGTGGGTTGGGCCACTCAAGGCCATGGGGCGTCGGGGTAGTGGTGTCTTTTGGCGTTGGGTTTTCCTTACTGGCTCCGGTCGCGGTCAGTTGGATCCTCCAGAAAGGGGCTGCAGGTGTCGTTGGGAGACTCGAGGCGGGTCAATGTTCACCAGGTCCCAGGTCAGGATCGCCAGCTAAACCTCCTCGTGGTGTTGGGCCACTCGAACTCAAGCCATGGACGTCAGGTGCAGAGTGGTTCAGACTCGCGGATTTGGCCGGAGCCAGTGTCAAATCCGGTGCTCACAGGACACAAAGTCTGGTTGGGGAAGGCAGGGCAGGTCCTCTGGGGTCTGGGGGGCTGCTGGCTGCAGGACACACTGGGATTTCGCTGGAGCAGGTTGAGGTCGGGAAAGGCCAGCAGGGCTGGGGCCAGGTCAGTTGGTGTACTCCTCTTCTTCCTTCAGCACAGCTCTTCGGTCCTTCTTCTTCTTGTCTGAGGAGGCAATGTTCAGGGTTGCCCCTAAATACAAAATTTAGGGGTGTTAAAGGTAGGTAAAGATTGATTGGGACCAATGGGTACCTTCTTTGGGGTAGGTACACCCCCTATTTTGCCACCCTCCAGTGCGTGGGGGGCATGAGTCTCACTCTGGGTGGCTGGTCCCCCCATCTTCAAGATGGTGGGGACTGAGAGTTGAGCTACGCCTCGCCTCCTCCACCTGAGGGGTGGATTTGGCAAAGGCATGCACACCTCTCCTCCTATCCTGGTTTTCCTGCCAATTCTCCCAACCAAAGTGGGGGTCAGAACCGGTTGGGGCCAGTTGCTGGGAGCAGCAAGTGGCTGGGGTAACTCACAAAAGCGGCACGCCTTTGATGCTTCCCCTTTGTGGACCCTGCCCATCCTGGGGGAGGAGGCTTTGCACCGCTGCCCGGATGTGCTGTGTTTCAGGACCCTGAGAGCTGAAGGCTCTCGGCCCAGGGGTCCAGAAACATGTCTGAGGGTGGCAGCTGTCGAGTTGCCAGTCAGCCAAGACACTTGAGTCAGGTCGTTTCTCAGGGGGCATCTCTAAGATGCCCTCTGAGTGCATTTTACATTTAATCCCACACTGGCACACTGTGAATTTATTTATTTTATAATTTTATATAGCGCTGAATCACCCCAAGGGGTATCTCTGCGCTTATAACAGATAACTATCCCAGCACTAAGTTTAGAAAAGATAGGTTTTCATCAACTTTCTAAATTGAGGAAGGGTCATTTCAGCACGAAGGTATTGAGGAAGACTATTCCAAAAACTCGGAGCCAGATAAGAAAAGGCTTTGCCACCAGTACGGGCCTTATTGATTCTCGGAATTGAGGGGAGTCTTTTAGCACCCGATCTGAGTGAGCATCCAGGAGTGTAGATATTAAGTTTCCTGGCAAGATAGGAGGGACTGAGCTTGTTTAAGGCCTTAAAGATCATACAACCAATCTTAAACTCCACTCTTTTTTTTACTGGTAACCAGTGGATCTTGGATAACAAAGGCAAAGTGGGGGTCCTAGAAGGTAAGCCAGTCACCAGACGGGCTGCCGTATTTTGTATGACCTGCAATTTACCCAATGAGGCTACGTGCGTAGAGAGTAGCAGGGCATTACAATAGTCAATTCTGCTCATAATCAGTGCCTGAATCAGGGTCTTCCTAGTGGAAATAGGGAGCAGAGGAAAAATTCTCCTAAGGAGACTCAGAATATGGTAACAGGTGCCAACAGTTGTATTAATGTGGGTATCAAAAGTAAGTTTTAGATCGAGTTTAATGCCCAAATTTTTTACCTCCTCCTTAGGAGTAGGAGCTTTACCCAACTCCTCAGGCCACCAATTGGGCGACCAGCTAATAGCAGCACCCCCAAACAACATAATCTCAGATTTTTCAGAGTTTAATTGGAGATAATTTATTTTCATCCAAGAGGCTATCACCATCATACCCTGGGAGAAAATATGTTGTGTGTCTGATCTTTTTTTATCAAAGGTGAGGAGGAGTTGGGTATCATCTGCGTCGGAAATAGGGTTAAACCCCAAGTTCCTCATAAGTTTAGCCAGGAGAATTTAACGTGCTGAGAAGATTGATATCAAACTTTCCAGTTTTCAGTAAAGCCATTATGGTGCTATGGAGTTCGTAGTGACAAACTCCCTTTCCATATACTCTTAATGGCATTACTGCACTTACAATGTCTAAGAATTGACTTAGACACTGTAGGGGTACAGGGCTCATGCACCTGTACCCTCACCAGTGGCATAGTGCACCCAGCTAGAGGGGTAGCCGACAAATGCCATAGGCAGTGCATTGTAGGTATGGCACACAGTGATGTGTGTCATGTCGACTTTGTTCTGCATCAAAATACTCAGCCTGCAATGGCAGTCTGTGGGTGTAAAGGAACAGGGAATCTAAAGATGGCACAATAAGTACTGCAGCCCTTAGAGGACTACCCTGGCCCCAGTACCCTTGATACCCATGGTGCCTTCAAAAAGGGACTTGTATGTAGCCAGAGAGTGGCCAATTTGGGTGTGCAACAGTACAGATTTAGGGAAAGAACATAGGTCCTTGTTACCTGGTCGGCAGGAACCCAGGGCATACTTAGTCAAAGAGCATGAACATCCGGCAAAAAGTGAGGGGCAACCATGCAAAAAGGGGCACTTTCCTAGAGTTTACTGTACTTAACTCCACACAACACATATGCAGCTTGAAAACATATATAACACAGTTTAAGAGTTGAGAATAGGAAATCTATTATACCTGTATATTGTTACCTATCTAATATTTTGGTAGTTTATATTTGGGCTATAGTATTTTAGTGCAATGACGTTAATGCCTGATATTCTTACATACAATCCAAAATAAAAATTCACAATGATTATCTTGATAATTCCTAAACAACAAATCAAGTTTTTCAGGACTGGGATTGGGAGGGGATCTATTATATTCACCAGCACTGCCAGTATCGGCGAACCCCTGGCTCCCTCCAACACTTGAGACAGGAGCTGGGCGCACCCTTTCACAATTGGGCTTAAAGACTTTAGGAGATTTGTTCCCTGGCGGGCATGTATTTACCCGTACCGAAGATCCTCGCTTCTCGACTGCCACTTTTGTGGACCAATTTATACTGCCTCGGTTGCAGAATGCACTGAGAGATGTCCTCACGTCCTACCCTGTAGAACCACGAGTTCAGCCCACTCACATTGGTCGTCACGGATACAACTGGGGAGCATCTCACTTCCAGGTTGTACAGGGAGTGTCTTGCACTACTGCCACAACATGACGCCAAGATCAGAGATGCATGGGCAGCCAATATGGGACATCCTATCACTGATAAGGAGTGAAAGGGGTGTTACAAACAGATCAAACTGGTGTCCTGCAACCACAGACACAAACTTCTACATTTCAAGATGCTCCAACTGGCCTATGTTACACCTCATCAGATGGTTAGAATCAATAGCACCTACTTTACGCATTGCATAGCCCCAAATGCAACACACAGGCAGCTACGTTTATACACATGGTTTGGACCTCTAGTGCGATTAGCACTTACTGGCAGGAGGTACATGAACTGCTCCAGTGCATGACTGGGATGCAACGGACGCCTTCACCCTTGCTAGCACTGAAGGGCTACACAGATACATTACCCAAAGGCATGCGCAGATTTGTAGCGATTCCATTACTTCGCTGGGGCATTCGGCAAAAACCTAGAGTTAAACTATGGCTCAAGAGCATGTCCTACTGTGACACTATTAGCGACTTATACAGTAGCCTACAGCCGCCAACATCCTGCCCCAAGGACGTTTAGCAACCTTTAAGAGATTATCGTCAGAAGCAGGCAGAGCAAGATATTCAAGCCATTGAAAGGGGGCAGGAAACAGCATCAGGAAATTAGCACATTGGGGAACTGTTCGAGAGAATGTGGTAAACTGATTGTTGGGGACGGGTGGAGGGCCGAATATCGTCTGCAATCTCTATGCATTACTCAGTGGGGGGGCAAGCAGATATGTACCTATCACTAGATACTGTCATAACTGTGGATGCGGCAATATATATTGTACTGGACATGATATGTTTTATTTGATTTCAGAATGTTGGCCTATCGCTTTTTCTTGTTTCTTTTTTATGTAACCATATTTCACTGCTTCTGTATGCTGTTCATATAAAGCAATAAAGAAAGTTTAAAAAAAGTTTTTCAGGATTACATTTTTAATTTGCTCTCGGCAAGAGTTGGGAATCTTCCCTTAATTTCATTATTTTGTGTTCTACATTGTAAGTATTGTAATATCGATGTATGGGCTTGGAAACTATGGTGGCCACAGTTTACAAACATGTCCTCTAACCCTCAACATGATTGTAATGACGGCTGTCATTAACTAATACAACAGAGCAGTGCTTAATTTGTGAAAAAGTAAGTGCCAGGGCTCTCGTCAGGAGGCCACTGCAGCATGTCCCACACATGGCTCCTGCCATGCTACCAATGATAGTAACAACACAACTACAAAGCATCACACTCCTACAAGTGTGGCAATTTGAACTATTCCAGGCCCCCAAAGCTATAAGAATGGCTTGGGCGGAAGGTGTAGTCATTTTAACCCCTTCCACGCGGGGGTAATTCCCTCGCGGTGCAGGGGGGAGGGGGGCGGCGGCGGTGGCGCTGTGCTGGGCTCGTCACGAGGCACAGTGGGGCACAGTGGAGCTGTGCTCATGACGAGCTGAGCTCGCCACGACCCCGCCCACTGATTGATTCTCCCGCACAGGCGGGAATCAACCGCGCGTGGGCGGACCGCGACGGTTTGATGAGCCCAGCTCGTCATGAGCACAGCTCCACTGTGCCTCATGACGAGCTGGGCTCGTCATGAGCACCGAAACGGTTAATGGATATTGAATGAATAATTAACTGTTGTTGTGGTCTTCTCTTCATTAGCCAGACAGCGCCACCTTGTAGCAGCATGTCTGGCAAGCTCCTGTGCGGACAATTAAGTGCCGGTGCCAAGCACTGAAAACCACTGGCTCAAATTAAGCACTGCAATAGAGGCACACTCAATTGAAGTCTGACACAACTAAAATGACTCATTCTTTGAGAAATCTAAAAATGCCAACATTTTGTAAGATAGAAGCCAAAGCCCTTGAAATAATGCAATGGCTCACTAACAGTAGCCACTTTTCTAAAAAAAAAAAAAACACGCCACGTTCACAGGGCCTAATTCAACCTCGTTTTTTGGCCCGATTGGCTTCTAGTCACATCATGTCATTGATAACTAACTGCAGCAACACACACAAAACCACAAGGGACCAACACTGCTCCATGAGATGCCTCCTAGACTAGTGAAGTAATTGGTGAAATGTTTTGTAGGTCAAAGATCCACGTAGTTGCCACACATGCAAGAGGTTTCGTTTTGAAGTTGAAAAACATATACTAATAATTGGGGTTCTGTAATAGGCCTCTGTTGTGTGTGACCGGTAAACCTGCAGACATCCAAACCCTCCTGACTGGATAGCCACATAACCAGCCCAATGTTTCACATTCAATGAAAGTTGCATCACTAGAACGTTGCAAAGGGCTGTTTTTGACTATCTTTGTAACTTTAGTGGGTACGGATTTGAACACAATTTGAAAGAAATTAAACATTTCTGATTTTACACAATACAACATGGTTTTACACAATGGTATATAATACACACATTATTGTTATTCATTGCTGAATTTTGGAAAATGAACGTTATTTGTCTTAGTACAAAAAACAATGATTGTATGATAGATAGTAAGACAGAGTTCCCACACACATTGCAGCATTCTTGTGATGCAACTTTGCATGTAATGTGACACATGCCAATCATTGCCTCAAAAAGTGACATATCATCTGATAAAGGCCAATAAAACACAGTTGTCCGCTGATCCAAAAACAGAATAGTCGTAGCTTTGGGAAATGTAAATCCTGCCCCCTTGACACAATAGACAGAAACTGTAATTTAGCCATCAGACGCTGTGACAGGATGAGGCCACTGCCAAACACACACGCAGATAGCATTCGTCATCCAGGGCTCGAGCTTGAGGCAGCAGCGTAGCGCGTGCGAAGCCACCGACAGAGAACAAACAGTCCCCAAAATGGAGAAGTGCAGCGAGCCACAGGGTGCACGAGAACCGCTTACTCCGCCACTCAGCCCTTGTTTTTCCCAGCTTTTCTTTTCTTTAAGCCCTCCAGTCAGCTCATGGACAGAACACGTTGCATTTAAATGAAAGGGATCGTTTGTGCAGAATGAAACATGGTTTTATTTGCTTCGGGGTTTCAGACGGCCAAGCGGTTCTGTGAGTCACCTGGCGCGTGTCAACGGTGAGGGTTCGCCAACAACGGTGAGCCGCGGCACAACAGTGTCCACTACGAACATTATGTAAAGCAGCGGATCTGAAATGGAAAATAGCTTTTTTACGTCGTGCGTCATTTTCTATTCAGAGTCATGCTGCGTTACTAAACCGCGGCATCGTAAGTATAGGCAATAGGCCAGTGCTTAATTTGTAATAGAATGAGTACTGGTGCCCAAAGCTCTGCTCAGAAGTCTGAGTCCGGTACAAATAAATGCTGCCGCACCCATTACCAAGCTGTGTAGTCTTTATTTCTCCTTGTGCTTCTTTAATTCATTACCAGACACTCACTGTCCCTATTATCTCACTTTCTCAGGTTACCGCTTTCTTCCTTTATGGTGGTTTTTCCATCTCTCTCTTCCTTAGTGTTTCTGCTTTGTTCTTCTCTCTCTTGCATTCAGTACATGATGCAAAAAGATAAGTGCCGGTGGTCCCCACCGGAAACCGCCAGCTCAAATTAAGCACTGTCAAAGGCAGCCAGTGGCGTAGACTAGTTACCGTCCATGGCGGTCCCGGCGGCGGCTGCATGTAAGCGCAGGGGGTGCTGGTAATGCCGCAGGTAAGAGCGGGGAGAGGGAGCCCCCCCCCCCCAAGGCAGTAATGCTGAATGGGTCAACTGTTTTAAAAGGTTATAAAATCGATTGTGGGTAATATGATACTAACATATACAACCAGGGTCGGCTTCAGTGCTTGTGCTGCCCGGTGTGACAATCGTTTTGGCGCCCCCCCCCCCAATTTAGTCTTTCCCCACGGATTCCCTCACCACCATCCTCCAACAGTGCCCCTCATCTTTGTATAGCCCCCCTCTCAAATGCCTTTAATTTGTAATATAGCGCTACTCATACCAGTGTATGTTTTGGGTATCATGGCACTTTCATCACACACACATCATACAGAGACAATGAATCATATGCGTGTAAACCAGTCTAAAGGAAATGTTACATGAGACAATGAGGATTTCAAGGTGTATGAATTAAATGCCATGAATTCTAGTAGGCAGTGTATTTTAGGAGAGTTTGGTCTGGAAAGCACAAACTCAGGATTTAAAACGTACCCATTAAGAATGTATTTTGACCCAAACAAACCATCTTTAGCCAAATTAGGATAGTGAAAGACTGGGTAAGAAAAACAAGGTAACATTCTAACCTAATCCATAAAGTTTGCAGGCGACTCTTTGATGACAGTTTGAAGGTCACTGTGCTATATCAGGATTATAACTTATGAACTGCAAGTAACAAAAAGATTTCTGTGACAGAAGCAGTAACCCACTAAGCTATCAACATAAAATACAGTTTTGTGATCTGCATGGTACATGTTCTTTACAGCTGGCGTATTAACCCTCTGCTCTACTTTATGAGAGTCAAAACTAACCCCAAACAAAACAATCATGGAACCTGACACATTCCCAGATTTACAAAGTGTTGTAAACCTGGGAATGCGTCAGAATCCTACCCTCTACTTTATATCACAGCTACCCAGGTACATCAACAAGTTCCTGAATAGATCTCATCTGGAACAGACAATACCTCAAAGTACTTATCCACCGAAGATCCTAACGTGAATAGAACATGGAACACATGATTCAGGAAGTAGTGATTGGTCATGTTTTCACGGGCCTGCAGTGACCTTTTCAGTAATCATTTCTTATTCTATTGACCACACTGCTTGCAGTGTCCCTCCATGATGCTGGTGGGACTCCTGTGTTGAAAACTATACAAATGGTGTCCCTGCCAAGGTGATTTTACTATTCAGAAAATTAAAAGTGATTGATGGAATGCTTGAATGAATCTCAGCAACTGATTATTACCCTCTGCTACATTTCAGTCCGCTATATTTTTGATAAGTGCTCCACTACAGATAGTGGCCAAACGTGCAAATCGGCCTTTGTCCCGCTCCAATAGAAGTAGCCCAGCTTGAATCGCAAGGCCACACCTCCTACATTTAAACACAAGCAACCTCAGACAGATTCGAGCCCTTTTGGGTTAAATCTGTGGGCGCACCTTGAGTCCTATACATAGTTGGCTATAGGATGCAGATTTGATGTACCTATCACTCTTAGGACGTAACTCAGAGAAAACAAAAATGGTTTTAACCATTCCTTTGAATGTCTACCTCAGACTAAAAGTGGCACATGCTCAAAAAAATAAAGTAAAAAACACTAGAAAATAAAAAAAGAAATATATTAGTTTTTGATTTAGTTTCGCTGTGTTATCACCATTGCTCCTTTGTGCCCAGTACCTTTTCCACACTGTTGCATAGGAGTAAAAACATCCACAAGAATCACCTTTCAGTCTCTAATACAATCTACCCGTTTACAGATGTTTGGCACTGGAAAGTAGCCCTAAACCAACTAACTAACCTCTGCTTCAGTTTTTTTTATTAAGACTGGTCAAGATAACTATAACATTTCACCTAAAACCATGACTGTTGCCGGAAGCCTTACATAAATCGATATGTAGCAGGCTGCAGCTTTTGAAAACGAATTATGTAAAACACTAGTCTGTGTTTGACTTGTATTCTGGAAGTTGGCAGAGTTAAAATGTTGACGTGACCTTCTCTTTTAAGTGTCTGGGAGCCATTCCCGCCAGGACTTCCTTTGAATGAATATTCAGTGTGGCAGGAACTACTGTCTCTGACATATGTAAATTGTTCTGCTGAGAAAATTGCGCTGTGCTTTGCTTTCCAAAAGACCAATCTAAGCTCCTTCACTGATAGGTCTATCTGCCATAGCATGGAAATCAGAAGCCGAAAGTGCTAAAGCGGTGGGCTAAAAGCAAATTATCCTCTGCCAGCTGTTGGGGGGTGGGTGCAGATTAACAAAGATGTTTAAAGGACAAGTCTGTCAGTGAAGTACCAAGGCTGTTACATTTCTTTCGCTGGGGAAGGTTTCCCTTGTCATACAAGTTTACATAAAATTCAGGTATCATGCGGGAGCGCATGCAACTTTAAATATTGACACCACAATATCGATCCCACACAATCTCGAGGAGAAAGCATCGAAAATAAAATATCGACAGGTAAGTAAGTCTAGATTTTCTATACTTAACTCTATATATATGTGCCTCCTCCACTAAGGCGGACCAGCGTCGCCCCACTGCTCTGTGAGCAGTTCAATAAGGAAAAATAAAATGAGAATAACGCAATGTTAATATCATTTTATTTTTCAATATTGACTCAGTTCTAAGTGTGGGGCTGGCTTGTCCAGACCAGGGGGAGGAGTGGCTGGCAATCTCTTAAGTGCGCATGACGTTTTGGCCGGCTGCCTTGGGCCGATCAAACAGTAATGGGCACTTAGCATGCACAGGCTCCCGGCCCCTGTCTGAGCGCCGAACCATGGTGCTCAGACCAATCTCCTGGTTGATGTCTAGGTAGTGACAGCAGCGGCGTGATTGGCTAGGGTAGTCTGGGAGCTTTTTGCTTCTGGAGTCAGTCAAACAAAGAGGACCGAGAGGCGGCGGCTTGTCTGCAGGTAAGGGATTAAAAAAAAAAAATCACTTCCTCCTTCCAGCCCCCACCCCGGCACCGCAGTTTAGAAGCTGCCGCCACTGGCATTTACGTTTGATATTTTGTCCGTTGATATTTCTCATCAATATTTTTGTACCACGATATTCTGGTGGAGAATATTCAGTAGTACAACCACGTCAGAGGCCCGTGGATAGGCCCTTGCTCTAAATGGAGAGAACTAGACAGACCCTGTCTTTGCCATGTTGCTTCTTTTAGCGAACAGCATCAGGCCTGCATAACTAGTAAATACGGGGAACAACCTTTACATCGCGGTTAGTACACCGCGATGCAGTTACATCGCAATCGTTACAACGACTGCATGTTACCACGCCATGCCATTACAACGCAAGTCTTTACATCGACTTGCGCTAGATGGCGTGCTAACATTACAAATAGTGTAGTTTACTATCCAAACACCTTCCCTACTGTTAAGTGGACTGGAGTTGGAATAGTAAATTACGCTTTTCTAATGTTAGCACGCCATCTAGTGCAAGTCGATGTAAAGACTTGCGTTGTAAAGGCATGGCGTGGTAACATCGCAGTCGTTGTAACGACCGCGATGTAACGGTACGCGTTGTAAAAACTCGCGTTGTAACATCGTACATCCAGTAAATACACATGGACCAGTTGAATTATGTGGCAAGACAGGACCAAAATATGCATCACATTTGACTAAAGTATGAGGCATGGAACTAAATATTATAGAAAAGAGATTGCAAAACTGTGTAAAATAGAGCATTTGCTTAAGAATACAAAGTATATACATTCACCAAAATCTATTGGAAATTTTACTCACAAACAAATGATCATGTCTTACTGGCAAGCAAGGGGACACCGCCCTATTAACACAGTATATATTCTAACTTCCGTGGTAAATATTTTGTATAAAACGTTCAGGCCCAGATTGACTCATTTTTCACGCAATGCAGCGCGGCAACCAAATCTGATGTGCTGCATTGCACAAGGCAAAAAATAACAGCACAGCGCCATAGCTACTAAAATTAATTTGCTGCAGCTGTCATCCTTACTCCTGGCACTCTAACAAGGCTCATTTGCATGATGGGCAGTCCGTTGTTCAGCACTCCATCATTCTCAAGCTAGATTCTCCCGCTACAAATACTGACTCATATATGCATACCGATTACTGTTACAAGTCCTACAATAGCTGACGCGTTTTTTTTCCTTACCCTTCTCAAATCTCTCTGCTTGTCACCAGAAGCTTCCCCATGACCTTTAAATTTCTCATAAACACCCATTGACTCATGATGCCTCCTTAAGGAGTCCCTTCAGACTTCTTGTAAAATTACTGCAACAAACACCACCCTCCCTCACAGCTCCATTTATGGGCCTCCTTCACAGCTTTCCTGTTGCAACTCTCCAAAGGAGACAGGAAAGTGCTTAATTTGAGCTGGTAGTTGCAGGTGGGGGCCAATCAGCACTCATTTTTGAGAACTGCACTTACTTTTCTATCTAGAGCAAAAGAGTGAAAAACACGCAAAGGGAAAAAAGGATGAAAAAGAAAGAAGGACAAGCTGTGACAAAGGGAGAAAGCAGGAACCTGCAAGAGTGGGATAAATGGGCAAGAACTGTCTGGTGGTGGATTAAAGAGAAGCCAAGTGGAATCAAGACAAGGCAGCCTTGATATTTGGCACCCCGACCTTTAATAGCACCAGCCTCAGTCTACTGTACAAAGCCCTGACACTTATCCTTCTACAAATTAGGCACTGGGACAGGTAGATTAGATGCAAAGTAAGACTTACATGGTCACGAAATTCACTGACGCACTCACCACTCTCAAATAACTCTATGAAATTTTTTCAACAAATTCAAATCCCAAGGAAAAATAACTCTAGCCCTACACCAGCTGCCATGCAATATTTATGTCCCACATTTTTCTCTAAAACCCTTTTGCAAGCAGCTATTCACTCTTCGCAGCTCCCACCCATACTCCACAAAATATTTGCTACAGTTGCCCACACTGGCCTCCAACATTTAGAAGGGCATAGGATCCCCAGGTTAGTCGTGTCTCACCAAAAATAAGTAATTTCACAAAACAAAATCTACATAAAGAAGAGAATGTGAGTGACATGCAAGTATTGACATGGATACACTGAAGCAGGACTCTGAAAGAAGTTAGCAAAAAAGGGTTTACATTCCACAGTCATAGATATCCACTGAGCGACATCTGCCCTTACATGTGTGACACTGTCGAGTAAAAGGATTTCATGCATGAGCTGAAGGTCAAAGGCAGTGATGGTATTCACACTCTGGTACCCCACCTCTTACAGCAGCATTTGCAAGGAAAATAGGTAGCTTCTTTCCATAGCTAATGGTGAAAGTGAACACCCACCCAGCTGCCAACTAGGGTTCTATCACAGCTTTCGTCAGACACTCCTTTGTGCCTTCACAGTCCCTTCTCCAGGACCCATTTACAGAGCACAACATGCACAAAACATCATTGTAGGCCCCTCCCCCATCCATACACTGGGCCTCTCTATGCAGCACTTGCTCGAAAGAGTTCCCTACTTCAACCCTAGGGTTTGTCCTTCCTTGAAGACAAACTGTTAACTAAGTGTTCAAACAATCTGTCCTTCACATTATTCAGTGAGTTACTCTACAGCTTGCCATCAGTAATCTGATAACAACCTCTCGCACTCACAGTCCAACGGCCATTCTTACTACTCTACTTCACGGGACCATCCATAATTCCATTCTAATTTACCTCTAACTCCACTAGAACTAGTTATCCCAAAAGACATCCCCTTGCAATCCTGTTTTCACACCCTCCCTTTTACAACTTTATCTCTCACAGGTATCTATCTATCTATCTATCTATCTATCTATCTATCTATCTATCTATCTATCTATCTATCTATCTATCTATCTATCTATCTATCTATCTATCTATCTATCTATCTATCTATCTATCTATCTATCTATCTATCTATCTATCTATCTATCTATCTATCTATCTATCTATCTATCTATCTATCTATCTATCTATCTATCTATCTATCTACCCACCTACCTATCTAAGGGATTTATAAAGTGCAGCAGCTACTCATTGAGTGTCCCGGCACTGGACGTAAAACTGATCCTGAGTGGCCTGGAATTAAAATACAAGATCAAAAAGGGAAGTTTTAAGAAGATGCCTGAACGCCTGAATATCCTCTGTGGCACTGAGCTGCTGTGGGAGGGCATTCCAATCTTTAGCTGCCAGAAAAAATAAAAGCTGCTGTCCCACCTTTTCCTTCTGAATTCGAAACTAGAGGAACGGAGTGGTCGGGATAGTTGAAAGGGGTGATCCTTTTAGATAGGTATTGAGGGCCGGAGTTATAGACAGCTCTGTGTGTCAGGGCTAATCCTTTAAACCTCACCTGTTCCTTAATAGGAAGTAAGTGATGTTCTTTCAGGTAAGGTTGGAAGTGGGTCCTTCTAGAGAGTCTCCACAGAAGCCGAGCTGCAGCATTCTGCATCAGCTGTGGTCTCCTCAGGAGATTAGCAGGTTCTCTCTCTACTGCTAGCTTCACCAGGATCACTCCTCAGTTACTCCTTAACTCTCCCGCAGCACCACTTATGATCATCACAGCTTATTGTCATGGCCTTTGATACCTCCCACAGACTACTAGCACAGATGATATTTACCCTCAGACTCTTCCCTGTGGTCTCCAGCTCAAAGCTGCCTTTAACCTCCTCTGCACAAATCTCTTTCATTTATGATACAAGAAGCTGGACTGAATCTGAAAAACAAGCAGTGGAACAGTCAATAGGTCTATTGTGGTTGCCAGCCTTTTAGCCTTGTAAATGCTTGTTTATTTTTGGCACGGCTTTGTAAAGCTTTATCGTCGTGGAAGCTGAACGGCCTCCTCTAATATAAAAACAAATTGCTTAACAGCAAAACATTTTTTGGGTCTCCAAAAGCACACCTTGCCATCGTTGCTCATGGTGCTGAAGGGAACTACTTTGTGAACAGATGTGCTGCTCCTTGTGAAAAAGCAGAATGCCATTACACACAGTAAAGTTAGCCAGTATGCTGGCACATTGCCCTGTACTGTATGCTGTCGTGGGTGTAGGTAAAACGTGATTGACACAATAATAGACCAATAGATGAAGAGGACTGGATGACTGCCCCATAAGTAAGCATATTACATGTTTAATTTTAATAAAATTAAAAGATCTTAACTAACCCTATGCCTAGCAACGATTATTCAAAGATAAAGGCCTGTGCTTGTGGGGTGTGAGACAAGGGGACTAAAAGCCTTGAGAGTTGGGATATGGAACCCAGTGTCATAACGCACAATGATGGAGCCCACCTACAGACTGTGAAGGGCCCCCTCAGTCTCCCATACCTTCCAGATAGTCATTGGCCTTGGGCTGAATGGGGTGTCCTGAAGGGTTGGAGGCCCCTGAAAGGTTGGGGGCCCACCTGCACTGCAGGGCCTGTATGGGCCTGTGGTATGCCCCTGATAGGTGTGAGTGCTTGAGGGAGGAGAAGTCAGATAGTAATAGTGTGAGCTAGTGCTGCTCCTTGGTAAAAACGAATTGTAAGTAAAAGAGAAAATATTGGTGAAATATAAAAGCAAAAATGTAAAAGAAAGTGAAAGAATAAACCCTATTGTATTTTAAAGTTCATTATTAGTTTTAGATTCCATACTTTTTTGAGATTTGCTTGTAGAGAACTTTTTTCTGGGTTTGGATTCTCATTAGCTCTTTTTGAAAAAAATTAGATATAGATCCGACATTGCTCCTGCTAAATAAGAGAAAAAACTATGCAGCAGATGAGGGATGGAAGCAGTAATTGTTGGTGATGTAAATGGGGAGGTGACACTGGAGCAAGGATATAACATTCTCTTACAGACAGGTGCTTGGTAAACACTGGTCAGTATGCACTATGAAATTAGAAGGTGTTTGCCACAGATTTGTTTAGCATTGAAAGAGTGGCAGCAAGTAGCATTACTTTACTATATAATTTTACATTATACTTTAGAAATTCCAACACTCCCCACTTTCCGTGGCCCATTTCAGTGCTTCCTTTCAAAATGTCTTAAAGAGCTTTCTCCATTAGAGCTATCGAAATGTGGTGTCTTCATTTCGTCCAAATTTCATACAAAATCTGTTAAAGAAAGGCCACTTTATGCATGTAGTCGACTTTCACAGATACATAAAATAAACAGAAGGTCGGTATTTCCAGGTCAGTTCTACCTTAATTAAATGCCGGAAATTCATTGTGACAGCATCTTCAGAGGTGACCTCTGCTCCCTGCTCTTTCTTTTTGCATACTTGTATTTCCTACATGGAGCTATACCTCCCAGTGTACTTCAAGGCAGAACTAAATCAAATTACAGTGCCCTACCTTCTCTGTGTCTTTCATTGCTTCTCCTAGTGCGCCCTCTCTGGCCAAGTTCTGAGTAGCAGATAACTCTGGGGCATACTATCAAGCCAGGCAATAAAATTATCACCGCTTTAGCGGCAGAGAAATGCCGCTAAAATGGCGATAATGGGCTTGATAATATGCTCTATGGGATTCCAATTGAAGCCCATGTTAGACGTCCTTGACATCTAACATGGGCTTCAATTGGAATTCCATAGAGCATATTATCAAGCCCATTATCCCCGCTTTAGCGGCAGTATTCTGCCGCTAAAGCGGCGATAATTTTATCGCCTGGCTTGTTAATATGCCCCCATGTTCTTTTACTTCCTAGGTTTTGCTGCTTCTGCTGATTCTGCTGCCACCTTATGTTTGCGGGGCAAGAGTCTTTGCTTGTGACACTCCTGGGAACATTTGTTTCTCAGACTTAGCTGACCTAGAAGAGATAGATTTTGTGTCTACCAGAATCCATCTGTTGCTGTCAGCTCACAGTCCATGGAGGAGTCTCTGTCACTGCATACCGCCTCTATGACCTTCACTTGCCACTGCTGGGTTTGTCTGTGTGCCATCTGGGGTGACTGGTTGCCATGGTTTAGGAGATATTCGATGTGGAGCATTTGTCATAAGGAGTTGTCAGTTGATAGTTGGGCGGGAGTAGAGAGGATTACATTCAGCTTGCTCTCACATTAAACCACTCTACAACCTTCAAGCCGTCTCGTGTCTCTAAAAATTGGTGACTTGCCCATCTTCTGGTGTTCACTGCAGGATCAGTGCTTCTTCAGTGGGCTAGTGTGTTTTTTTTTCCCTGTTGTGGATCTTCATTGGGCGTCTGCTGTGTCAGTGAGAGCAAGCGAGATTTGGAGGTACTACCAGTGGGAACAAGAGGGGACTTGGTTTTATGAATTTTGGTGGCCTAGTACTTCACAGGCCCATGATGGGTTCCTGTTTGAACCTTGACTTGCTCGTGCACGAGTGAAGACTACAAGCTCCTTTGCTTGCATCATGACACTGTGCTGCATGCCTTACATGCACCATCAACGCTTCCTGTGGTCTATGTAACAGATATTGTCACACAAGCAAGAAGTGCCCAGAGAATCCCTGGGAGGAGTTGGGTATTGATGTTCTTGGACCAATTTTAGACTCATGAAGTGTGCTTAAATACATACTTGTTCTCTTGGACTTGTATTCTAAATGGCTGGAGTTTGACATTTGTAACTTGGTAGACTCAGCAGTGGTAGTTTCCTTCCTTGAGATGATTTTATTGAGGGAGGGGATTCCTAAATCCTTGCTGAGTGACAATGGTCACTGGTTTACAGCTGATAAGTTGGAAGGGTTTTTATTTAGGAATGGTATGAAAGGGAAACTCTCTCCGGATAGTCACCATTCAGGAAACAGTGCTGTGGAACGGTTTAAGAGAGTGATCATTAGTGTGCAAGTTGCTATCAATGCAGGACTGGATTGGGAAAGGGAGCTGGGAAGCATGATTTATGCTAATAGGATTTTTCAAGAGAAGCTTTTTGAGGCCACAGAGAGTGTACAAATAGTACTATGATATGGTGTGAAGAAGATGCAATTGGCGCAAGTTGATTGGGTGAGGGTCAAGCTAGTTATTAGTACATTCTCTGAACTTCTGCAAGTGAGAGAAGTATACTTGAATTCAGCATTGTTGAGTGATGGGAAGGGAGGGCACTTTGGGAGAATGTCTAAATGTAACAAGGTTTTAACATGAAAACTGGATACAAATCTTCACAAGGATGTAGTTAAACCTAATGTGTGGCTGTGGGATTAGGATGAGCATGTGGTGAATAAGGATGTGATGTCTGAGGATGCTGTGGATGGGGGTGACCATATTGTACCTAGTAAAGGGTGTGCTGACACTGTAAGGAATGATGATAGTTTTACAGGGCGTAACCTGTTAAAAGTCTCCATGTAGTCGAAAGGTGATGGACCAATTGGTTTTCCTGCAGAACCTGGAGTCTCTCCTCGAGTTGGGAGGTCAACTGCTCTTCCTGTGAAGTTTAAGGGTTTTGTGATGGGTGTGAAGCAGTTTTTTTAAAATTGTTTTATATTATAGTATATTATCAGATTTAGATCTGTTCTCATGGGGTTGTGGTATTGATTTTGTTTGTATTAGTGTGAGAAGTTGGCCTGGCATATGCTGGTCACTAGTTATAGTGGCCACCTTGCACCAGTCCAATTCGACTCCTATGATAGATAGGTTTAAGACAACCTTTTAAAGAAAGCTATCCTAGTGGTAGCTGTGGAGAGCAGCCTTCAGGCTAAGTCTCAGAGGAATGTAAAGCAGCTTGTTTTACCTTATAATCTCTTGAATTACCAAATGAAAGGACACCACACAGGTATATATATCAAATATATATGTATTTATTACTAGACACACTCTACTAATCTCTTTATGAGATTAGAACCAGGTGCACATTCAATATGTCAACGTTTCACAATAAATTAAGCACAAATATGGCTGGAGCCCTAGGGGCGTACCAGACCATATACTAAGAAAGTGGTATAAGGATGTCGACTTGCAAAATAACAAGGCCTAGGGCCTGGGGAATCGCTGGGGCTTCACTACTGCAGTGTTAGCAGGTAAGTAACAGGCCCACGGGAGACGCGTGCAGTGTGTGAACACAGTCGCGGGTTTCCTATTGGTTATAATGGTGCAAGTTGCGGTTAGATTTTTACAGTTCTAGGGTACTTCTAGGAAGACTACAAGCAAGCCACTTACAAGGTAAGTATATCGAGAGCCAACACACACTTGGGCACAGGAGTGCATGAGTTACCTCACACAGGGAAGCCGGGTGCATAGGCGTCTTTGGGTGTCGGGTCGCGTCGCTGTTTTCTATGGAGACCAAAGAAGACTTGCTGCTTGCGTCGTCTGAAGAAGTGTCCAGTGGAATCCGAAGGTGGATTCAAGATGGATGAGACCTGAAAATTGAGGGGACAGTGTTCAAAGTCACTTGCCAGTGACCGGTGGCCAGCAAGATGGATGACCACAGATGTCGCGTCGATTCAGGTCGTCGATGGTGTTTTGACTCTTCACTCACGAGGTCCAGGAGAGATCGACAAAGACCAGCAGCTGGATTTTAAGTGTCCCATGACATCTGCAGATGATGGCGGTGTCGGCAACTAGATGGGAACCAACAAACCTTGGAAAATGCACGTCTTGTGTAGACTACAGAAAGTCAATGGTGCAGACCAGCAAGGTCTGATGGACTCACCCAGCAATGGTAAGTGAGGGCACGCCCGGAGCAATTAAGAGAGTCCTTTGGGTTGTTGAGAAAGTCTTCGGGGGACCCACTAGCCAACGGGCAAGTGATCGCAAAGGTGCCGCCACAGGAAATGCTTCACAGAAGCCCACGGTCACTCGGGATGGGGTAGGCTGCTGATGTTTGGTGCAAGACCTGCTGGGGGCTTGGGCCACAAATGGTCCAAAGCACAAGTTTGTAGAACGTTGTCTAGGGTTTGCACTCGACAATGGTGTATGGTTCCCAGGTATTGCAGTTTCTCGTCACTCCTGGGGTCCAGACGCCACAGCTTCGCTGGGGACTCAAAATGGCCATCGAGAGGTCAGGAAATCTGCTTCTGGGGTCGCAGGGACTTCGGACTCCGGCGGGAGCGGGAAAGTTTGCAACCATTGATTAAGGTTTTTGGTGCCTGCCAAGCAGGGGAGTCACTCCTTGACTCCAAGGGAGATTCTTCTGTCTTCCAAAGGTAGTGGAACGTCGAAGGGCCAGGATTCTTCTTTGTAGAGCGTCGTCCAGGGTTATCTGATTTGTAAGGGCAATGCTTGCTATCTCAGAGTGAAGATAGGGGAGGGACTAGCTCTAGGACCACTCCTCTAGGAGGGTCAGGGGAGGGGGTGGTTACACCCACTTCCCTTTGTCCAGTTTCGTGCCAGAGCAGGGACAGGTAGCCCCTGAACCGGTTTGAGCTGGCATATGCACAGAGGAGCCTACTGCTCCCCCAGTGCAGAACTTCAAAGCACTCTAGGAGTGCACCCACCCAGCTCCAATACACTAAATCCTGTCTGGAAGGTGGTGACACCTCCCTGTGACAGGATGCCTTTTGTTGGGCCTCCTCCACAGCAGCAGGAGGGCAGCCCAGTGTCTGTGCTGGTGGCATCCATTTTGTGATGCCAGGGCGCTATAGGATTTCTATCGTTTTACATGTCGTCCCCTCTAGAAGGGTGGGATCATGCTCCCACATCATGGACTGATGTGGGGGTATGATTCCAGGTTGTTTGACACCAAACATGACATGCTTTGATGCAGTAATTCCAAAGTTAGCATTTTAATGCACTTAAGAGTATATGGTGTAACCGCATCCACAAACAGCCATAGAGAATAGAGCCTGGTAGCTGCAGAGGGGCCCTGCTCAGGCAGAGGCACCCCCTCACATTGTAAACCAAGCACCCTGCCCTCAGGATTGATAGGGCCTGCCATAGGGGTGGCTGATAGGTTTATATGTGTGTGTATGGTGAGATATAGGAACCTATATCTCAGTGAGGAGTGCTAACACTACCTCACACAGGCTGCAGTAGCAGGCCTGTGGTGTCAGATTGAGTCTGCTTCCCAGGGGTGGCATAATACATGCTTCAGCCCCTGGTAGGCCTGTGAAGTACCAATGCCCTAGGTACCTAAGGTACCATGTACTAGGGGCTCATAAGGTACCACAGTATCCAATCAATAGTGCATCTAATATGCACACCAAGTCGTTTAGGGAGAACAGAGAGACTGGGGCCCTGATTAGCAGGGGCCCAGCCAGACTGTACACATCAGAAACAAAATGGGGGCAACATAAGTGCAGATCCTACTCTCCTACAATTAGGTCTTATGTATTATTAAGAGGATGGATATGTGGCATCTGGTTTAGCTAGTAGCCACGTTGTGGGTGATTCTAGGGTGTGGGGTATGTGTTGTAAGGAGTTATCAGTTGTAAGTCAGAAAGGAGTAGAGAGGATTACATTCAGCTTGCTCTTACATTAAACCACTGAACAACCTTCAAGCTATCTTGGGTCTCTAAAGTCTGCATAAGTAAATCTGATTTATTTCCTATTTATTTTGCCACTGTGTAGCCGCATCTGCAGCAGCTGCTGTGAGGTGAGTCTCCTTGCTGCAAGTCCAGCATGGGAGTCACTTTTAAGTAAACTGTCTATGTTCTCACCAACATGTATTCAAAGTTGAGCACAACGTGTCAACTATCTTTTCTGACTTTTTAATTACACAGACAACTCGGACCCTATATAATTTCACACTTAAAGCTTACTATAACTACTTTCATCTCCCAATGGTTTTGAGGTGCTATAATTTGGTTGTATATTAGAATATCATATACAGAAACAGAGGACTTTATTCAGTTTGGCTGACGGGGTACTCTGTCACAAATGTGGTGGATGTATCATCCGTCATATTACCAGTGCAATATGGCCTGGTGACTTCAGTTTCCAGTTGATGGATATCTTTGTTTAGAGATAGGCAGGACCTTGACAAAAAATGTTCATGTGGCATGAGTTGGAGATACATCCAAAACGTCTAATGACTATGTATAACCACTGGCTACACAGAGATTTTGTCTCTAGTAATAGTGAAACTTGTCAGAGTCTATAACACACCAAACAGTACTGAGCAAATAAAATAAAGTTATTCATCCTTGGTGTTCCAAAAACATACAACATCCACATTTTACAGTTGGATATGCCATCTTAGCCCCTCTGTCTTCAATACTTAAACTAATGTAAATGTAAATGTAGTAGACTTGTAAAGCGCACAGCTGCCCCAGCAACGGGGCGTTCTGGCGCTGTAGACCGCTGGGGAACCCGTCCTGGCTATCCCTGTGAGATGGTCCCTTTCTGGGTATCTCCAAGGTGAAACGAGGCATCCCCAGTGTCTGTGGGGGGCTGTTGTAGAGATGAGGCAAGCTTAATGCCCAGAGTTGCCGAGTATGTTCCTGGTTAGAGTAGGTACCGAGGCGAGAATTATCAAGTCCGTTTTGACCCTGGTCCACGACCCTGCCACGTCGGGAATTGAACCCTGGTCCCTGGCCGATTCTCTGCTTACGGGTCTGCCACCTCTAACCAGTGAGCCACACCTCTCCATATCTATATATATCTATATATTTTCTTACCATATGTTTTGCTCAAATCTATAGAATACTGGGCTGGACTGGTGATCCAAAAGCAGCTTGCAAAAATACTCAAACCAGCCGCTCTTCTTTCATCTTCTTGCACAATCTCTGATTTCCATCCATCCATTCTTTCTAACCATCTGTCCTTTCTCTCTGATCGCTTTTTCTCCACCTTTCCCCTCTCTCCTTCCCTCCCCTTCTCTCTCGTGAAGTGTCCCTGTGCCTGCTGCAATAAACCTCGAGGAACTTTAGAAAGGGACGGAGGTATCAGGAGTGGGCCAAGACTTCCAAGGGCTCTAGCCCACCTGGGAAATACCTGGTGGAATACAAGGCCTGTTCAGCTCTATTGGAATGGCAGTCTCCATGTCTTGTGCTGGTCACGTTGGGGTTGTCTCTTGCCCTGAGTATAGGGGGATGTTCTTGATAATTTCACTTGAAAAGTTGTCACACATTAAAGTAGCTCAAAATTCTCCTTCATTCAAAGTAGGAGATTAGCTCCTCATAATTACTGTGTTTTAGAGCTGAAGCCATGCAAATGTACCAAAGGCAACTCCTAAATTCTTCAGACATATGGTTGTACAAGCGGAAGAGAGAAGACCCCACCTGCAAACTAAAGTTAATACTTACTATTTTTTCACTAAGTGCAGCATGGCAACCAATTTGGTGTGGGATGGTGGGGAAGGGAGGACACACAACACAAAGCATTTCTATTAAGATTTGCCTGCTGTTGTTGTAATCCTCTCAGCTTGTGTACAAGCAAACTGCCTTGCACGATGCCCTGCCGCGTAACTTGGTGCTGAGGTGAGTGTTTGCTATCTAGCAAAGGATTTGGACTGGAAGCTTGCTCTTTCAGTAGAAGTTCCAATGTGGGGACAAATCCAGAAGAATCCCACATATTGTATGTGTGCTGTGCACTGCGGAACACATGCAATGAGTGGTATTTATTTAGAAAACAACACATTTCCCCTTGTTAACAACACAGCAAGTAGGCATTCGCTTTTTAAGCAAAGCCTGATATGCTTATTTTAGAAGAATAGGATTTGTCGAAAAACCTAAGGGACATATTTACAAGAAAATGGCGCAGCGCGGTGTCGTAAGCCATTTTGCTAAGCTGACAGCATAATTTTCTATGTGCAGGAATGTGCCTTGTTTACAACAATATGGTGTATTCCTGTACTCACCCCTGTACCAGCGCAGGCACCACTGCAGGAATGATTGATGTTGTGCAGGAAGGGACACCTTCCTGCACAAAAACAATCACCATTGGGAATGTCCACAGCAACATCCATTGCACGCCCCTTTGCTGCAGAAAATCGCGTCAAGGAGGACCATATTTACAAGGCAGCATTAAGCCATGGAAAGTAAACATCCCAAAAAGAGACACTCCTGTAGCTCAATGCTCTTGTAAATATGTCCCCAAGTGCTTTTGTGCTGATATGCCCCACAAATACTTCAGTCACGCCTCCTTGATGCAAAACGATGCAAAGCAGTGCAACGTTGTTTTTGCGCTGATAAAAGGACACCTTCTCAGCACAAAACATCTTTTGCACTAGATAATAAATACACTTGTGAGACTATGTTGCTTTGAACCAGCGCAAAGTCTTAGTGAATCTAGGCCTAAATAAAACTCACATGAACACAGTGGATACTTTCCTTGCCCCCTCAACAAGGAAGCAAATATGGAAAGAGACAAAATAATGGTCTGGAAGACTGAAAGCAGTCTCGGAATGTCTTCTGGGAGGCGCGAAATTGTAACATTTGTCTCATGTCAGAACTGTTACACACACACAAACACACACACTTTAATTTCCTCATTTACTCTCAGGACATCACATAAAAATATAACCTCAATTATGGTTCCGGGCAGGGGTGACTTACTTCCTCTCAAACTATGCTCTGAATATTTGATACTCTTTCACAGAGCAGGCAACACCTAGAATGTGTGTTGAACGGTTATGGAACCATTTCACTAGGCCCTGTGGTAGTGTGTGGTTAAAGGGCACTATCCATTGTGGAACCTATTGTTAATCACTGGCATCTCATGTTTACAGACGCTTTTGCTTTCTATTTAGTTAACCAAGCTATTTCCTTTGTACTCTCGACTCTCCATCCATAGTTAGTTGAAACAAAGCCTTTATTTACAAGTGGGAAATGGACATCTGTTAAAATGATGAACAATAAAACAGTTACTGGCAATGTCTTCTACAGCTTAAAGTGGTCAGATATCAGAATAAAAATAAACTAGACACTTATGAACTTCTTTCAGCCAGCACAGGGGAGGATCCTGATCATTCAAAAAATGTAGCAAACAGATATTGACAAATGTATCATGCATGCTATATGTTCTCTTATATCCCAGTTTATCAGTAGCTTAAAAAACAAATTGGCGTAACTTGTTGGGTTCGGTTTGTTTAAATTGAAAATCCGCAAAAAGTGCTATAAAGCAACCTTTTAAACAACCTCAAAACAGAACACCTAAAGTTAGAGTGACTTTCCCACCTACAGCAAAATATTGGAGTTTGGAATCCAAAATGTACCGGTCAAATGTAGAGAGGGTTTCCTACCCATAGCAAAATATTGGATTTTGGGATCCAAAATGTACTTTATGTGCCAAAGACAAAGTTCGAGTATCCAAGTGTACCAACGTTATCAGACTTTGGTGGTCTAAAACAAAGGGGCACCAAGAGCAGTTAACTAACTGGAGGTGGCCTCCATTCTTACAATGGCGATATACATACTTTACATCGAATCACATCTGCAGTAGATCCATAGGAAGTAATCCAATCTGGAGGCCTGTGTCTTTTGAATAATTAATCATGGTCCACATTCCTTGACACTCTTGATACCTGAAATTCTCACTGCATGTACCAGTTCCCAGTAGCCATAAGGGACTTGCATATATGGTTAGGGTTTGGTTATATTTGTAAACTCCGAACTTTTCTGAACTATAAGCAATAGAGAAATTATTCAAATGGTTTCAGAACCTGGATGAGCCAGTGGGACTCTAGACTAAAGAGGAAAGTCTCCTGTGCCCCTTTCATGTTGGAAATGCTTTCAAACAGGCTTGATGCTGAAAAGGATGGCACAAGGAAGGCTGGAGAAATGTGTGTTCATCACAATAGCAATCTCGGAAAATTTCCTGCAGGTTCTTGACACTGATATGAAGCAAATTCCCTCAGTTCGGATCTAGGCAGCTGAGTTGTGAGGTCCTCTTGTCTCCGGGTGTCTCAATTTATTGAGATTAAATAAAGAAAGGCTTTAGCACACTGGGACATGCACTTTGTCCATGTGGTTCAGAATCTTCTTCTCTTCACACATCCAGCAGCAAGGCTTTCTCTTTCTTTAAAGCAGGTCACACCTTACTCCAGCATTTCAGGTTTGTTTTCAGCCCTATGGAAAACAACATCTTCCAGGAACCTATTCCTGGAAAGAGGTCCCTCTATGCTGGTGCAGCAGAGCTTCTCCAGGAGTCAATATAAATACAATTACTGGATTAAGGAGAACAGTGTTTATGTAAATCTGGGGGTACCTGGGGCAAGCCAGAGCCAATCAAGTATATATATGCTGGATTAAAAATCATAACAGGCAGTCAAGGAGGAGAGCATATTTACAAAGCCTTTTTCCTGGTCTCTGGGGCAAGTCAACAAATGATCAAGGAAAGGTGTGTTCCCAGATGACTATCCAGAATCCCTGAGGGAAATCTCTTTGATTTACAAGTACTTACAAGCAGAGCACAAACGGGGGGATTCTAGATGGCCACTGGGTGTGTGTGGGCCTCACTCATGCAATAAACCCTAGTTCGCGGTGAATCATCTTTAGGAATATCTGGTAACTAATCTTCAAAGGCAGTCAAACCAGTTTGGGTTGATCATTTGCATTGAGGTAGGCTCTGGGCATAAATCCTGCAATACTGTAAAAACTGAAAACTTGGCCCTTCAAATAGGTCCCAGCCAGGGCTGCACCCCCCTTCTCATCAGCTCCAGGATACCCTTCTATACAGATTCAACGCATGTTAATGTGTCCCCTTTATTTTCAGGCACATTCCTGTATGGAAAGAACAAAAGAAACCAGTAGAATATGAAGCCTATGACCGAATGCAAGCACTGCTTCCATGTTACGCAGGTTCACATTCACTGGGATTTGATGATGGGTCTTACAGGTCTAACAGGGATGGAACATGAACAATCTCAACAGTTTTTCAAATATGAATTTCAATGGATCCATGGCTCATTTCTCTGTGTAAGGCGTTCAGGAACAGAGTTACTAAAGTCACGTGATGCAACGCATCAGAACAGCTTTCTGTGCTGCGCTGCTTGAGAGGGACAGAGCAGGAATGTGTCATATCTACTAAGATATGAGGTAATGCCCCGATTACTTACCGGTAATCTTCATTACTCCGAGTTAGTCTTCCTCGCCACATGACTAACGAAGTGAGCTTCAGCTCCACCACAGAACCCTCCAAAGCAAAAGTTAGCCTCCCATGCCTCCCATCCCTTCCCAATATGGCCGACCCCTACCCCTATGACCACTATAAGAGAAGGGCCGGCCCATCCCCAAAGCCTGAAACTACCAAGCAAAACATGAAGCCGATAGCCAGACAGGGAGGGAGGGACGGGAACTCATGTGGCGAGGAAGACTAACTCGGAGTAATGAAGATTAGCGGTAAGTAATCGGGGCATTACCTCCTCGTTTGTCATCCTCGCCACATGACTAACGAAGTGAGCACATACACAAGCCAAACGGCTTCATGGAATACACAAAACACCACCAAGGCGATAAAAGGTTAACAAAACAACTTTAATACAACGTGTAATGAAAACCACATCATAAAAACAGCCCAACAAGGACAAATCAAGGGGCGGCAGAACCCGCACTCAGAACCGCCCCCGCAAAATCCCCAGGAAGAGAGCCCCCCAGGACCACCCGGTAGTGCTCCATGAACATGTGGGGAGAGGACCACGTAGCTGCCCGGCAAATCTCTTCAGTGGACACACCCTTAAACGAGGCCCAAGACACCGAGACACCCCGGGTGGAACGCCCCTGGACCGACCCCGGGAGGTCAGACCCCTGGGCGCCGTAAGCCAGCAGGATAGCCTGCTTCAGCCAGCGACTGAGAGTGGAAACGGAAGGCTTGTGCCACGACCGCACCGGGCCAAAGGTCACAAACAAGCTATCACGCTGACAAAAGGAGGCGGTGCGATCCAAGTAGATCTCCACCGCCCGACGGACATCCAACAAGGACAGGGGAGCGCCCACCGAGGGGGAAAAGGAAGGCAAGGAAACCTCCCGAGAGCGGTTAGCCAAGGAGGGAATCTTAGGCAGAAACCGGGGATCATGGCGCAGGACCAGCCGGTCCAGCAGGACCCTCAAGAAGGGGGGAGACCGAAGAAAGGACCCCAGTTCGCCCATGCGGCCGGCCGATACAATGGCGACCAAGAAAATCACCTTGAAGGTGAGGAACTTCGGATCCACCGACTGAAGCGGCTCAAAGGGGGGACCCTGCAGAGCCCGCAGGACCAAGGGAAGGTCCCAAGGAGGAGAGAGGCAAACAGCCCTAGGCCGCCTCAGAGAAAAGCTGCGCAGCAAGCGGGCCACCAAAGAATCCAGGAGGTCCAGGTCCGGACTGCGGAAGACCCGCAGGGCAGCCCACTGAGCCCTAAGAGTGGAGGTAGCCAACCCCAGGGAAAAACCCTCCGCCAAGAAATCCAGAACCCTCATGGGATCCACAGAAACCGGGTCAGAACCCAGCAAGCCGCACCAGCGGGAAAAAGAGGACCAGTGCCGGGAATAGGACAACAAGGTCGAAGATCGCCGGGACCCCTGCAATAAAGCAACCACCCCCGGGGAACACCCCTGGGCCAACAAGGTCACCCTTTCAACAGCCAAGCCTGCAGATGGACCCGTCGCAACACTGCCCCGGGCAGAGGAGGGCCCCGCAAGGGGAACGTGTGATCCGGAATCGGCCAGCAAGACCGAATCGCCAGCTCGCCCAGGAGAGGATACCAGGAGCGGCGCACCCAACTGGGAACCACCAAGAGCACCAGGGCCCGGTCCAAACGGATCTTGCAAAGGACCTGAGGAATCAAGGGAAACGGAGGGAAGGCATAAAGGAGACCCCGAGGCCACGGGAAGGACAGAGCATCCACCCTCCAGACCCCCGGACACGGATGGAGAGCGCAGAAGCAAGGCAGGAGGGCATTGCCCGACTCCGCGAACAAGTCCACCCGGGGAAGGCCAAACAGGCCCACCAGATGGTGAAAGACCGACGGCGACAGGGAGAGGGCACTCAAAGGCGCGAACACCCGACTGAGATGGTCCGCCACCACATTCTCCGACCCCGGGAGATAGACAGCCCTGATCGACAAGACCGCACCCTCCGCCCAGGACAACAGTTCCCGGGACAGCAACCACAGGGAGTGCACCCGGCAACCCCCCTGGTGGTTGATGTAACACCTCACCACCTGGTTGTCTGTCCGAATCAAAACATGATGACCCTGGAGGGAGGGAGCAAAGTCCCAGCAAGCCAGCAGGACCGCCTTCAACTCGCGGTAGTTGGAGGAGCAGCGGGACAGAAGAGGACCCCACTGACCCTGAACCGACCGGGACCCCAAGGTCGCCCCCCAGCCCAGGTGGCTGGCATCGGTCGTTACAACCCGGGATGGGGAGACCAGAAAGGGAAGACCCTCCGAGAGATGGGACGCCACAAGCCACCAGCCCAGGTCCGACCGGATCAGGGGAGACACCGGAACCGGAGCCTCGTAGTCCTCGGAGCGGGGGTCCCAAAGTGACAGGAGGTCATTGACCAAGGGGTACAGGTGAAGGCGAGCCCAGGGGAGAACATTGATGGTAGCAGACATCAACCCCTGAACCCTCAACCACAGACTCTCAGGAGCAGAATCCAGCCCCAGAAGAGCCCCCAGATCCCGCCACAAGACACTGCGGCGTGCCAGGGGCAAGAACACCTTCCCCTGAAGCATGTCCAACCGACCCCCAATGAAGATCAAGTCCTGGGTGGGTTCGAGGTGGGATTTTCGGAGGTTGATCAGGAAGCCGTGGGCAGACAGGACCTCGCAGACCCTCCGGACGTGAAGCCTCCCCTTCGAAAAAGAAGAAGCAGAGATTAACCAGTCATCCAGGTAGGGAAAGACCCTGATACCCTCCCGGTGAAGAACGCCCACCAATGGCGCCAGGACCTTGGTGAACACCCTCGGGGCAAAAGACAAACCAAAAGGGAGTACCTGGAACTGGAAGTGGCAGGAACCCACACAGAACCGGAGGAAGGGCTGAGAAGACAGGTGAACCGGCACATGGAGGTAGGCATCCAGTAGATCCAGGGAAGCCACCACCTCCCCCTGGACCAGCAGCGGCAGAATCTCCTGCAGAGAAAGCATTTTGAATTTAGCGCGAGGAATGAACGAATTCACACGTTTCAAGTCCAAAACAGGCCGAAAATCCCCAGACACCTTCCTTACCAGGAACAGAATGGAGTACACGCCGAGGCCCCGCTGAGATGGGGGAACAGGCCGGATGGCCCCTTTCACAAGCAGGTCCTGGATGCCAGCGAGCAAGGCTGCCCGTTTGTCCGGAGAGGAAGGCAGCGGGGTAGCGCAGAAGGCGCCCGGAGGAGGAGAACTGAAGGAGATGGTGAGACCCTCCCTCACGATCCGAAGAACCCAAAGGTCCGTGACAGATGACTCCCAAGCTGGAAGGAAGTGGCGGAGACGGCCGCCCACCGGGAGCCCACCCGGCGGGGCCAGAAGATAGTCAGGACTTGGGGGCGGGGGTGGAAGCAGCAGGCTGAGACCGGGACTTTGAGAAGAAGGGAGCGCCCCGGCCACGACCCCTACCTCGAAAGGGCGCACTCCCCCTGGGAGCGGATGAGGTGGAAAACGCCCTCTTGGGACCCGGAAAGCGGGCCCTGGACAAACGAAGGGGGGCCAGCAGCTTCCTGTCCTCAGCCGATTTCTTAACCATCTCCTCCAGGGAAGACCCAAAAAGCTTTGGTCCGGAAAAGGGAATACTCATCAATAAGGCCTTTTGGGCAGCCTCAGCCTTCCAGTTGCGCAACCAAATCTGTCGCCTGGCCTGAATAGCAGCGCCTCCAGCCGCAGCAGAAACCCCCAAGGTGTCAAAGGAGATGTCAGACAGGAGCTGGGTCTGCTGTTCCATTAGCGCCAGGTTAGGGACCACATCCGCCCCCTGGTCCAGCAACTCCGCCAAGGACTGGAAATCCTTCAACAAAGACTGCACCGTGTAGGACAGGTAGGCAGAGGCACGAATGGAAAAATTGGCCGCCGAATAAGCTCGTTTCGCCGCAGCCTCCACCCGCCTGTCAATAGGGTCCGAGGGAGAGGCGTCCTCGGAAATGATGGAACCCTGCGAGGCTAGCCCCGCCATCAGAGAGTCAACCTTGACAGACGAAGGGTACTCCTTGGGAAAGTCCTGGATGGCATAGCGCTTCGCCAGGTA
Organism: Triturus cristatus; assembly: GCF_964204655.1. Classification (NCBI taxonomy): domain Eukaryota; kingdom Metazoa; phylum Chordata; class Amphibia; order Caudata; family Salamandridae; genus Triturus; species Triturus cristatus. The sequence continues at coordinate 725,439,519 of NC_140591.1, forward strand.
CCTCGGGAAGGCCTGCTTGTCAACCTCCAACCACTCCCCTTCCAACACCTTCTTGACGGAGGAATGAAGAGGCAGAGACTCCGGCTCCTTACGCTGATACTGCAAGAAGAAGTCTTCTGAAAGGTCCGAAGCCGCCGGAGCCGGAAAGGCCAAGTTCTGCTTAATGTGAAGAAGAACCTCCCGCAACTCCTGACCCTGCACATAGCGCCCCCGGAGATCCTCCTCCTCCCCCTCAGCGTCAGAAACCGAAGAGGGATCCAAGCGAGGACGTTTAGGGGAGGAGGGACCCGGCACCGAGCGCTGTGCAAAAGCAGCTGAAACTGCGGCTTGAATCATATCCTGAATGGACTGCAGGGTGATCGCCTCAGGAGGAGCCTGGGGGGGCTGGACAGACGTGTGCAGAACAAAAAAAAACAGGCTTTGGGGATGGGCCGGCCCTTCTCTTATAGTGGTCATAGGGGTAGGGGTCGGCCATATTGGGAAGGGATGGGAGGCATGGGAGGCTAACTTTTGCTTTGGAGGGTTCTGTGGTGGAGCTGAAGCTCACTTCGTTAGTCATGTGGCGAGGATGACTAACGAGGAGGTAATGCTGTTCTCTCTCCCTGTGCTGGCGCACTGAGTGCTGCCTAGTACCAAATAGGGCACCTTTGCCCCACGAAGCAAGGGTGCCTGCGCTACAGGCAGGATTGTTTTTGTGCAGGGAGGGACAAACCTCAGAGGCCTTTTCCTTTGACAATCTGTGCTGTAGAATGTAGCACACTTAGAAAGATTAAATAATGAAGAGAACTAAAGATATCTCGCCTCTTATGCCTCTGTTGGGATGGTGTGCCATGTTGACGCATTCCCTGGTTTACCATTCTCAGTAAATCAGGGAATGCGCCAAAATGTATAGGTGGATGTGTGGGAACGTCCACCTTCCACCCATGGAACGCCTTCCCAACACAGAGTAACGCAAGGCAGCAACTTGAGTTACTCTAGATTTACTAAACCACACAGAACCACGCAATGTATCTTTCCGCTGCTTAGTAAACCTGACTTAAAGCCTCGCCTTGCAACACTTTGTGTGACCCAAGGGCAAAGCATGCCCCTAGTAAATCTGTGCCTTAGTTTTGTGGCACACTCCTGTTTTTTAAATGTTATGCCACATTAGAGAACTGATATTCGAATTGTATGGGTCAAAAAACTTACCGTCTGATTCTAATGGAAGCCACTTTGGGCCACATGTATGAACACATTTTCCAATAGACACAAAATGGGCAAAACTCTTTGATACATCTGGCCCTTTGTACTTCAATGCGAAATTGACGAACGCGTGCTTTTTCCGGGGAGACAATGTCACTGTGTCCTCTTTGCCAAAGGTGACAAAAACAAGCAAATCAGACAAGTGCCATTTGCGTCTAAAAGCACGGAAATTGAAACTCCTGCGTACACACTTGTGAAGGCTTTGAAGGTATTTATGTGGTTGACATTCACACCGAAGGCTTAACTAAGACATTTTGCTGGCAGAGTAAACGATCACGGTGCCTGGCTCCCGCGAAGAATCAGTCATTAAAAAGACCCATTCCAAGCTGTCTACACGGATTTGTCTCCGCCGATTTCGCTTGTCTAAGGACACTGAGCAATCTCTTCCTTAGAACTTAAAAGTTTTAGATTACTCACTCCATTATCTTTTGACAGAGCACTCGGCCTTGTAAAGACGGAAATAAGACGGGAAGGGGCTGACATTTCCGATTTCACCGTTTGCATCAAAGAGGTTTTATTTAGTTGTTCTGGAGAAGGGAGCAGGCCCGGCCAACATCAAGTAATAAAAAAGTCTATGAATATAAAAGATAAAAGGCGTTAGTTTCGCTCCAGTCATCTATCTGCTGTCAGATACTATGATGTATTCCCCTTTTTTTCAGATTTAAAAGCTTGCAATCCGCAGTCCCACTATTGACCGAAGCCCATACGAGGTACATTCACAACACAGAAATACAGATTATAAAGATAAGTCTAGTGTTCTGATAAAACATAAACACACGTGTTTAATTTGGCTTTAAATTATCCGAATGTGAAAGAAAAACATTCCAAACCCTCTACACAAGCAAAAGAGATGGGGAAAAAACAGTAATTGTAAATAAATGGAAGAGTGTGGAACTACGGGTCATCCAGCTGATCCCTAAAGATGCAAATCACTCATGAATGTTGACTCACATAACTGCCAGGCGGAGCGGAAGTGACATGTTTCACTTTTTGACGCATGATGACAACACAGGTAGTAGCATCACATGACCTTTGATGCCACAACAAGTAGTGCTGTTGTGAGACTTTGGCCCTGAGGGTATTGCAGCAAGAGAAATCACTGAAGTTAAAATGATACAATAATTGCCCGATTAAAGTAACAACGCAGTAAAAAAACATCTGCGTATATTAACTGGTGTGCACGTATGATATGCCAGTGGCAAAGCCATCATATACTGAGGTGCAGTCATTCCAAAGGGGATCAGGTGCAGTGGCGGCTCCTCCGCTAAGGTGGATGAGCATCGCCCTACTGAGAAGGTCAAAAAGGTCAAAATAAAATGGTAATAAATCATTGTTTTTTATCATTTTATTTCTACGTCCTTTCTCCCTGCTCACAGAGCAGGGCAGGGGAGGAGTGGTTTGCCCACTCCTAGTTAGGCCTGGGTGGTGAACTTTGCTCCGTTCACGAAGTTTGCGGAGTTTTCTGTACTGCGCACTCCGCGGAGCTCGCGGAGGGCAGAAAACTCCGCTTCGCGATGTGGAGCGAAGCTTTTTACCCGCTAGCAATCGCGAACGATAAGTTGCCGCTCTGGTAGAATTTCTACCCGAGCAGCAGGAATACCAGCACAAACTGCAGTTCTCACTGCACTCCGCCACTCGCGGAACTTCACTGAGTTTTTTTGTAACTTCGCGGAGTTAAGCGTAGCAAAACTCTGCAAACAACACCCAGGCCTAAGTCCTAGTATGCAGGACGCTTTGACCAACCAAACCGTCATGCGCACTTTGTCTGTTCTTCATGCAGGCTGTATTTAAGCCTGCATAGAGAACATGCCCAGCCTCCCATCCTCTGGCTGAGTGCGGATCCATGGCACTCAGACCAAACACAACACTGTATATACATATTGTGATTGGCTATCAGGAGGCTGGGAACCGGTTAGGAGGAGGAGACGGCGACAGCAGCGGTGGCAGACAGGTAAGTGGTTTTTTATTTTCATTCCCTCCCCCAGTGACCTGCCCTTCACTGCCATTAAATACCAACCGCCACTGGACCAGGGGTAGAAATTACTAGCTGTGGTTACTGATTACTTCTGTCCCTGGAATAAGAGCAACAGATCTAAATGCAAATGAACCAGATGACTTAAAATCATGAATGTGTCTCCTTTAAAAAACATTTGAACTGTGGCATAATGCCCTTTGCCCTGCCAAGGGGATTTTAGTCAGGCAAATGTGGTCGCTGGGATTGAAACACAGCAAAATGATGTGTCCTGGCCTAAAAAAAGAAAGCAAAGACGTGTGCTTCCGTTTTGCTGCTTATGTTATATGTCATGAAGCAAAAGTACTAACAGCCCTTCTTTGCGCTGAGCACACGTTCAGCATGTGTGCCTGGAGTAGATTCAGGCACTCCACGAGTAAAACATGTGTTGTCACATTTGAGTGTACACTTGAGGTAGCACAGAAATGAAATACAGATCCAGGGGGTAACGTGATTCTTTGTGTTTCTGAGCTGGTGGCTAACGCTTGAATTGGGCCAGGAGCCTTTGGTTGTAACAACTCTTACGGAAGGTGGACCTCTGGAATATGCGTGGGTGAGGGGGCGATAGAAATTTAATGGCTCTTGCTACAATGTCTATTTCCCTGGAGGAGCAGAGCTCAAACTCCTATTAAAAGGGTTCAGCCAACTTATTACGGAAATGGGGTGTCTATGACCCTCTTTGACCAATTCGAAAATCCTGGGATGAATCGGGGGTGCTCAAACTCAAGGGTCCTTTTACACATGCGCCAACTTCTGTAAAATATAGAGCATTCACAGTTCCTAAAGCTTTCTCTTTTGCATGGACCACACCCCAGTGGAAGGGAGGAGACATCTGATTTTCAATACTCGGGAGATAACTGGGATCCTGCACAGTTGCTAATACAGAAGGGACACAGAAACATCTACCTTTCCTTTGATAATATCTAAAAGTCACACAAGTGCATGAAATGGGCCACAGTGCTTGTTGCACAAATTACAAGCTGAATGTTGGTGTGGTTAACAATATTGAATCAGCACAGAGCAAGACACCAAGTGCAAGGGTTAGATAGAGGTGGGTCATAATGGAAAATGCTTAGTCTTCTGAAGGAAGAGCTAATTCCAGATGAGACTCTTATATGAGGATTGCTTCCAGAGTAGCGACAGTGTACTGGAGGAAAGTACATGGGTTGGAGAGTCTATGATAAATGTAGCATGTGCTCCAGAAATCACAGGATTTTCAAGTAATTCACAACCAGTGGTGTCTTCAACCCCCTACTTTCGCAGCTTAAGCGGGGGTGATGTTGACACATCATTATTCTTGAGCCTTTTCTGTCTGCAGCTCTGAAGACAAATGGTTTTTAAAAAAACATAAAGAACGGGAAAATCATATCAGATGCCAAGCCAGTCACAGTAAAAGAGACCTAAAAGGTAAGAGAAAGAAAGCTTGTGCAGGGATGTAGCTTCCATTGGTTCAGCAAGTTCAGTGGCACTGGGGTCAAGAGGCCTGAGGGGCCCACTGTTTATTGCTGTATTTTATCATTGAAATATATGCTGGACCCACTTTCTTTCATGAACTAGGGCCCACAATAGATGGGTTACTTCGAGTGTGAGAGAGAAGGTTGGTAGGAAGAATGAAACGAAGAACATATGAAAAGAATAAAAAAACACGGTGACAAGAAGGAAGGGCCAAAAGCATGAAGAGATTAATTCAAGGGTGAAAGGATTAATGAATGGAATGTAAAACAACATTGAATGGGTGGGTGGAAAGAAAAAATGGCCGAGATGATGAAAGGCTGGATTAATGGTTGGTTGGATGGATGAATGGATGGATGGACAGATTGATGGATGATGGATTGATTGCTAAAAAGAGAACACAATTATATATTCAAGGATGGATGAATGAATGCCTGGAATTGTGAGTGGAAGGATGGAAGGAAGGATGAAAGAGTAATGATGAAAGGGTGCATAGAGAGAATGGTAAATGAAGGATGGATGGAAGCATAAAGAGATGGATAGATGGATGGATGATTAAACGGCTTAAGGGGTGTAGAGATGGAAGGTGGGATGATTGGACCTCATTTAGAGTGGCCACGTTTTTCTTGCTTTGTTCACCCAATGGTATTCGAGGTATGGATCAAGGTGAGGGGTATATATTAATTTTCTGGCTCCTTCCTTGTCCAGAACTCTACATCAGGCCACACATATGTAAATGGGATTAAAGAGGAGGAGGCATGTGCACCCTTGTATTATGAGGGATAAAATACTGAAAACATATGCTAAGAGGATATTGCAAGTCACCTCTCAGTTTCTTGGCAATTGAAAAGATCTCAGCCTGCAGCCTCCTTGCTCTTGTCAGCAAACTCCATGCTGTCTTGCAACAGCGGATTAATAATCCGTTACACAATCACACACCACCCACTTCCTCATTTAAAACACTGAAATGTAGGTCTCATACACAGATCCACAACACTTTTTCACATTTTTTGACGACTAAATATCAATATATTGTTTCGTGGCTTAGGGGATCTTTGTTGCCCTTCTGCTCAAATCCCCATGAACCAGATCAACCCAGTGCACGTACAAGACAGTATAGCACCTTATGCTGGCATCATCCCAGAGCATCCTGCAGAGCGGTCAAAGCAGGGAGTTTGCTGAGAACCTGTTCTAACAGGAACTTAGAGTGAGAGAGCGCTTCACTAACAGATACAGAGACAAGGAGCTCAGGTCAACTCCCTCAACCTTATGGGCAGGTTGAAGACTGTGCCACAAACTTGCCTTAAGAAAGGTCATTAGATAGTATGAAATGGTTTGCAAGCATCAATGGTAACATTGTAGCCAATTAAATGACTACATTTGGGTCAACTAAAAAAACTACAAACTACAAAAAAACCAGTCCTATTCACATATTTGAGTCGAGTTTTCATGCTAAATTACCCTTATGCTGAAATATTGGTGTCGACTAACATCGAAACTATTGGTAATGTTACATATGTTGATTGAGATAGGGTTTACACCTCAGCTGTCAGCATTCAGTGCTCCCGCAAAAGTTATTGGCATTTGCACAACTGTAGGGATACATTATGCTGCTGTTTTAAAAAGAGCTGTTTACTAATATGACGTGGGGTACATGCAGTACATATCTATATGATTGTGAGGATAAGAAAAGATTGAATGGCGCTTACGAATCATGGTTTAGTCATGATTAATGTAATTAATGGCTATTTATGGAATTAAACTTTAATGTCTTACTCCTATTTATGTATGCAGACATCTGAGTAATAACAGCGAGCACATTATTTTAAGCAAGATTTATTTTAAATTAGAACGTTTTCAAATATATCATTGAAATTGTTTCAGTTCCAGAGCTGATTTTTTATTATGTATGAATGACAACTTGTATGGTTCTACATACCCTGTACATTACCTACTTGAGTTAAAGTATAATTAATAAGGTAATTACACATTTTACAATAAAAAAGAAAAGGACTCAAACTGTAAGCATGTCTAAAGTTATTTTGTTGTCCATATTTTATGCACGGGGTTAACATATCTTTGCTAGGGGGATTTTCTCTTGCTTTTTCAGAATTTATTTATTGATATCTTTCTGCAAACATTCCTTCTGCAACCCTGAAGTGGTCAACATATTTTGACATATCATGAACAAGCAAACTTATATGTGCCTTTTAAAAGGACTATAGTCAATGGAGCCGTTAGGCAAACATACATAAGAGGTGGTTAGATAATTCTTGAGATTTTTGGGATGATAATGAGCAGACATGAACCTTCTTTTTTACACTGATTTACAATCAATCAGGGATTTCAATCAATCAGGGATTTGTAAAGCGCACTACTAACCCGTGAGGGTCTCAAGGCGCTGGGGGGAGGGGGGAAATTCAAGCAGCCCCAATTTACCCAAGAGCCAGCTCTTGAGGCACTTCCTGAATGCTTGCAGTGCGGGGGTTCGTCTGATGCTGAGGGGAAGTTTGTTCCGGGTATTGGAAGCAATGTAGGAGAAGGCTCTTCCTCCCCTTAAGGCTCTGTGGATGTGAGGTATTTCTGCCAGGGCAAGGTCGACGGAGCTGAGGTTTCTCCTGGGCGTAGAAGGAGATTATTTCATTGAGCTATTGGTGTCCAGTGTTGTGGAGGGGTTTGAAGATGTGTGTGCTGTGCGCAGCTTGAAAGTCACTCTGTTTTCGACCGGGAGCCAGTGGAGGTCTCGTAGGTGCTGAGTGATGTGGTCTTCTCGTGTGATGTTAAGGACAAGTCTGGCTGTGGCGTTCTGGACGGTCTGGAGTTTGTGGAGCAGAGATTTGTTGATTCCGGTATAGAGGGCATTACCGTAGTCCAGTCTGCTGGTTATGAGTGCGTGGGTGACAGTGTTTCTGGATTCAGGGGGGATCCATTTGAAGGTGTTGTGGAGTATGCAAAGGGTGTTGAAGCACGTGGAGACAGCGTTGGTCTGTCGGTTCGAGGATGAAGACTTCTGTTTTCTCCGAGTTGAGCTTTAAGCAGCTGCTGCTCATCCAGGATGCAACATCCTTCATCCCTTCTTGGAAACTCTGTCTGGTGATGTTGGGATCCTTGGTGAGGGAGAGGATGACCTGGTGTCATCGGCATAGGATACTATGCTGAGTCCATGATTTCTGGCGATGTTTGCAAGAGGGTCCATGTAGATGTTGAAAAGCGTGGGGCAGAGTGAACATCCTTGGGGTGCTCTGCATCTGATCTCTGTGGGTTTGGAGAGGAAGGGCGGGAGTCTGATTCTTTGAATTCGGCCGGCGAGGAAGGAGTTGATCCAGTCTAGGGCAGTTCATTGTATGCCGGCGTCATGGAGTCTGGTGGCTAGTATACAGTGGGAAGCGGTGTTGGAGGCTGCTGAGAGGTCTAGTAGAATGAGAGCTGCTGTGTGGCCTTGGTCGAGGAGAGTGTGGATGTCGTCCGTGGCGGCTAGGAGGGCGGTCTCCGTGCTGTGGTTGTTGCAGAATCTGGATTGAGAAGTGTTGAGGATCGCGTTGGATTCTATGAAGTTTATGAGCTGGTTGTTGATGATCTTCTCAGTGACTTTGGTGGCAAGGGAGAGGAGAGAGATAGGTCTCAATCAATCACCAGCGAAATGATCCATATTCCCTTAGTTCAGCTTATTAGTGTTGTATTTGTGTTGTATTTTATAGTCTGGGGTGGGATAACAAAAGTATCCCTTACTAGCAATAATACATAATTTAGGAGTTTTTAGAAAAAGGGAGCACAGTAGCCTTAGCGTTTCTTATGTCTTTGCTTTTTTTCTGATACTTTTCAACACTAGTGCTGCATAGAGGTGTGGGTCAACTAAAGTGTTTCTGTACTACAAACATGAGCATGTACTTGGTTTGCAACGTACCTTTATTCATGCAGTGAGCAGGGAATCAATTTCCTGGCATTTATCTGTTTCTTTAGGTCGTATCTACGTCACCTAAATTCTGATTGGAGCAGGCCTGCCAAAGAATGTGTTCAGCATACATTGTGTCCTAAGTTATAATGTGTGGCAGCACATGGATGGTTGAGCGGTCTAGCTGCTGTGGATTTCCGAGGTCATAACCTGTCCACTGGACCCTACTGGCCTCATTTTTATTTTACTGTGTAGTACATAAAGTTATCAGATTAAAACTGGCCATTAGAGTTAACAGAATTTCTATTTACCATGATGTGTAAAAAACCTAGAAGAGTCATAGATAAGAGTCTCACAAAGACCAAATCAAATTAGTCACAAATTGGTTTTTGGAAACTTTCACATATTTTTGAGCATCCCAGAAGAGGGTCCTGTGGTGTACACAAGTTTGCCCTCAGAATTAAAGAACTTAAGTCTCATAGAAAAAATGACCTTCAACAATTTCTTAAATTGCTGTATAATTAATGTTCTACCACACATCATGATGTAATACACCTGCTACGTGGGACATTTACTTTGGGTTTATCTGCTCTAAGATTATGCTTAATTTGAGTTTTTGGTTGCATGTGGCCCACCATCACTCATTATTGGAGATTGGCACTTATTTTCCTCTTCAGACTTTGACAAGAGCAAGAGAGGGGAAAACTTGCAAGGTGGAAGAGAAAGACTGAACACTGACAATCATAGAAAGCAGGGGCAGGAGCCAGCAAGAGTGCTACAATGGGGAGTGACTGATAGTGTATTATAGAGTCATGAGGTGGAATCAAGACTCAACACACTTGGTATATGGCACCGGTCACAAGCTTCTGAGCAAACCGTTGGGTCCTGGCTTTTATTCTTTTACAAATTAAGCTCAGATTCTGCCAGAAAAAGAGAAGACAATGCAGGAAAGCTATTCCCTGATAATTGCATTAATAATGATAAGAGGTGAAACAAGCTCAGATGTTGTGTGCTCATTCACAAATATCCCTTCCTTCTTCCTTTCTTTCTAACAAGATCCCTCATGTACCACCGAAACCCTCTGAAGTATTAAGGAAATGCTGAATCTGAACCCCACCTCAATATGGCGCTAACATAGCAAATTATCAGACAAGAAGTATACACACACGGCAAGATGAGGCAACTTTACCCCTGTCCTAAAGATCTTTTTGATATAAGGCCATGTATTATTGTTAATGAGGAAGACTAAGTAAGTAAGCTGTTTATTTCTAGATTCATTAAAATCATTACAAATTTAAGCCACACAGGGAATTTTATTACTAAAAAAAATTGTGGATTAAAAGGAGTTCATAGTTAAAAGCATCATGCTATACAAAAACGATGATCTAAAACATTATGACCAATAGTTCAGTAAGGTGCTCTGTGCCCAAGTATTTACAAGTGAATTTATACCAACTTCTGCTTGGGGAACTGTTATGAAAAACAGTGTGAATTCAAAGGAGTCTATTGTTGAAGCTTCATATTGTACCAATGGGATGACCTTGTAAATTACAACCAATAGTCCATAAAGGGCTCTGTGCCCAGGTGCTCTCTGTCTATGCTGGTGAAGTTTTGCGAATTTCTTCTTGGGTTGCCTCAAATGGTTTGAGGAAGATTTTTGCTACGTACGTACAAACAAATAATACACTAACAGGCCACATTAACTGAAGCTATAATTTTCCTGGCAATAATGATGGTACGTAAACGTAAAACGTAGGTGAATTTCTGCCTTACACATGCAATAATTTACGAAATACAAAAAGAAATTATAATAATAAAAACTCCTCATATATGTGCTCACGTAACACCAAAAAACTTTATTCCAGACCAAGATCAGTATAACTCTCTGAGAAGGGCTGACACAGATTATGCTAGGTATGGCTTTTTCTTCAGAACAGTCCTGCTGCAATGCAAAACAGACAGTAATTCTGCAATACTACTTACCCTAAAAACAGACAATAAGCAGCTGAGATTGATTCAGTCTTCACTGTGTAAATATAGGTCAGAAATTCTGATGGATCTGTTGGCCCAAAAGTCACGCATTGCTGGAGTCGTGTAGCAAGCACGACGCAAATCCCGCAATGCTTGGGTGAGGCCTATACTTAATACACTGAGCCACTCCTCATGCCTGCTTCAAGCAGGTGTAAGGTTTTGATGCAGTGGCATCCTAGAAGTGGTTCAGTGAAATCTTGTAGATTTCACAGCGTCACTTCTGCGAGGCTTTTCTGCATGGGAACGCCCACCCTGCATACATTATACCTCATGCAGGTATAATGTGATGCAGGGCTTTACAACCTGCTGCGTCTCCCTAGATGTGTCACGTTGTAAATTGGCTGCATTGTTTACACCGCCCCAGCGCAGAACTGTTGCAAGGGGCTTGTAAATCTTCCCCTTAGCTTAAAAGATTGGCTTTGGATCACCTGCATGAAATTGTGCTTCACACTTTGCATTAAAAGTTGTGATATGAAGTAAGGTTGGCACGGGAGAACGCATTCCTGATGTATATTAGACTACTAAAGTCTACTGCACAATTGTTGAAAAAAAGAAATCCTTTTCCAGTTTGCATCTTTGCTGATATACAACCAATATTTTCTGTCTATGTTATTCCCATCTTAGAAGTTCTTTGTGCTCTCTCCATTTCTATTTAACAACTTTCCATTTACTTTGTGTGGAGAAGAACACATCTCACTGTCACTAATGTTTGATCATACCTTTTAGTATACCCCGATTTCTCTCCACTCTGATTAAAACTTTTCTGGCTTCCATTTATTCTTTGTCTCAAGCTATAACCTGCCCATGGTTGGTGATTGATCATTTCCTGTAGATTTACTCTGAAATGACCTACAAGTATATCTTCGGATGGCTGGGCAAAATTGCCTTAAAAAGGTTTCAAACAATTACATCAATTTTTTTTAAAGATGTAACATAGGGCAGCACTCAACATAACAATTTTACTTGTGTCATAAAATAAGCTGTCCATAGGCAATGTAATATTTAACTATATTTCTATTTGTATGTTTTTGTATACAGTCGGTGTTAGACCTAGCCCTTTTGACAGGTTTATCCCCACACTTTTTGCCTTTTGCCTCCTATTTTTCTGACCCTGTTTTCGTTGGCTATTGGATTCTGAGCACTTTACCACTGGTGATCTGTGTCAAAGTATATATGCTCTCTGAATACATTTTGATATGATTGGTTATCCATAATTGGCATATTTGTTTTACTGGTAAGTCCCTAGTAAAGTGCACGTTGTGTGCCAGGGCCTGTAAATCAAATGCTACTAATGGGCGTGCAGCACTGGTTGTGCCACCCACATGAGTAGCCCTGTAAATGTGTCTCTGACCTACCACTGTAGTGTCTGTGCATGCAGTTGTGAACTTCCATGTTGTCCTGGCAAGTGCACCCACTTACCAGGCCCAAACCTTCCCTTTCTTTACATGTAAGGCACCCCTAAGGTAGGCCCTAGGTACCCCCATGGGCAGTGTACCGTGTATGTGAAAGTTAGAACATGTGCTCGTGTGTCTGACATGTCCTGATAGTGAAATTCTGTGTATTTTATTTTTCACTATTGAAAGGCTATCTGTCCCATAGGCTTATCATTAGGGGGGGTGCTGTAACATTTTATATGTGCAGCTTTCCATAGGGTCAAGGTAGAAAATGGCATTTAGTTTCGCTGTACCCAGAATATATTAGCACACCTTTTGGTTTTGTAAATTCTGTGTTTAAAAATGGCACTTTTAGAAAGTGGGCATTTTCTTACTTTCCTGTATGTGGCGTGGCGTGTCCGTGCCACGAAGGAGTTGCACTGCAGTATGCACATATGTAAACAGTATTCACACGTACTCCATATTTTAACCAAGTTCATCCAAATGTATTCCAAAGTTTAATTGAATTTTCACCATCACGTCAAAGACATAAAGTTTCTGTGTTTTGTGCATCTTAATACTCTGAGAGTGCCCATCCAGGCTTGTTCACAGGCAATAACTTGAAACTTCATAATTCCCAAAAATGTAATTCTACTCAATGCATTTCGGTCCACACGACCTTCTTCGGGGATATCTATAATGTTAAGAACATATTTCAGTGAGACGTTCATATGCACAATAATTTTACAACAAACATTTAACCCAAACACCCCTTTGTGACCATCAAAAGTGTAACTAAATCATGTGTTTGACTTTTAAACACACTGTTCCCTACCCTGTCCTGCAATTTCGACGCTCCCCGTTGAAACTGCCCCAGTTCACATAACACATAACTTGATGTGCCCTCCTTGTAAACATCGCACTCAAGACCCTTTCAAAAAATGAAAATAAAAATAAAAACTGCTTTGACCCAAGTGTAAATTTGCCTCTACTTCCCAACAAACAACCCCTCAAGACTCCACCCAAGGTGACTACTTTTTTAAAGCTAACACGAAATCCCTGTGCATACCTGCTACAAAACGTCCTAAATTTCAACCGTCGTAACCTCCTCCGAAGAAGGTCGCGTGGACCGAAATGCATTGGGTAGAATGAAATGTTCTGGAATTATGAAGTTTCAAGTTATTGCCTGTGAACAAGCCTGAATGGGCACTCTCAGAGTATTAAGATGCACAAAACACAGAAACTTTATGTCTTTGACGTGATGGTGAAAATTTGATTAAACTTTGGAATAAATTTGGATGAACTTGGTTAAAATACGGAGTACGTGTGAATACTGTTTACATATGTGCATACTGCAGTGCAACTCCTTCGTGGCACGGACACGCCGCACCACATACAGGATTAATTATGTCAGGTGCTTTTTTTGGGACGGAGCATATCGGAGTCTTGCACGCTAAACCGGAAAAAGAGACATTTAGTCTCATTATTTAAAAGAAAAGGGTGTGCTTCAGGTCTAACCACATTGAAGTAGCATTTTCTTACTTTACAATTCTGTGTGCCTCTGGCTGTTTGTGTATTTAGCCTCTGGTGTGTGAGTGGCAGGAGCTAAGATATGCATCACTCTAGACTGTCACTGGGGGGTTGAGATGTGCCCTGCCTTGCCTGGGTGGCTCATCACAGGGCTGAATAGAGCTGGTCTGCATTTGGAGAGCTAGAAGGAGTTTCACTTCACCTGAATAGGCTGTGTCTCCTTTTGCACAATGCTGTCACCGACCCCTGTGGCCATGTTGCACCAGGGAGGACAGGACTGGTTTGGACTGGGCTCAGAGACCCTTGCCACGAAGAGAACAATGGCTTTTTGGGGTATAAGTTTTATACCTAAAACCCCAGGACTTTAGATTACTTCAAGGAACAAGAGGACCCAGACAAGAAGAAGAGCGAAAGCATTGTGTGAGGAGCGCTGCCTTTTCTGCGTGAGGGGTGGGTTGGCCTGCAGTTGCTGCTTCTGTCTGTGGTGGAGGAAAAGCACTGACTCTTTTTGTGCTTTTCCTGTTTGGGAAGAATCTTGGGTGTGCTGGCCTCCTATTGGAAGTCTCAGGGAAATCAAAGACTTCAAGAAGGATACTTGCTATGCTTAAAAAGAAACTGCCTGGGAAGAAAGCTGGAGAAGCTGTGTGAAGAGTGCTGCCTCTAATTTGTGTGGAGTAGGACGGCCTACAGTACTTGTTCCTGCCTGGGACAGGGAAAGGACTGGACTGTCCCTTCATCAAGTTGCAAAATCAGTGCATTGTGAGCGCTGTGTTCTTCACCCTTTTATTTGTAAAAGCAAGGGAGGGTTGAGCGCTTTATTTTTCCTGATGGGAGGAGCGCTTTTTGCGATTCTCCCTGATCAGCGTATGTGGAGAGCGCTGTTTTAATTAAAAAGCTCTGTGCCAGTTTCCCGCCTGTCCTGCGCTGTACCCTTGAGAATTATTGCCGGGGCTCAGCTTACGGAGTGGCTCGCCTCGAGGCAGTGCAGCTCTGAGAGCCGCGATTGGAAGAAGCCACCCAAACAGGAAGGAATCCCGGCCTGGAGTCCCCAGCATTGCTAGGGAAGGTCGAAGTCCAGGTGGGAGGGGTAGGCTATTGCAGCAGCCAAGGAAGGCCCCATCTGTTTTTCTGGAGTAGAGGAGAAGGCCCCGAAACAACTCGAACCCGCATGTATGCCCCAGCCTCGCCTTTCCCACCCAGGCTGCATAGGAGCACCAGTCACCACCCTGGGGCTCGGGGGCATTTTCTGAAAAGTACGGTGAGGGCTGTCTTGAATCTTCTATCACAGGGGAAGTCCGAGTGAGGTCTCCGTGCACTTGCCCAACATTTGGTGTTCTCCCCTTCAGCTGCTGGGAAGCGCCTGGAGGGGCGAGCACCTAGGTGTCTTGGTGGACAATTGGTTACCATTGTCATCATAAGACCTGGTAAACCCTCAACAGAATCCCAATCCTGTTGAGTCTGCAGAATTTACTGTAATACCTGTAGGTGGTGCACATGTTCTCCTGTGGCCTACCGGTTATAACTGCATAACTTGCATTTCATGGTGATGTTTTGGGGGGACCTAGGTGTTTTTCTCCCTACCTAAAGGCTGCAGTTGTGCCCTAAGGTTATAAAATATCTGCATGGATGTGCACAGTGATGGCTTGAGGGGGTATCCATGTACGGTGATAATGGTTTCATCACATGTGCACCCACCAATATTTCCTTCAGTGCACTACATGTTTATGAAAATTCCCTTATGGCAAAGTAATTCATGTTCTATGTATCTTTATGACAAGTGCCTAGTGGCAGAGTGATTTATGTGAGTGGTGGTGTAAATGTGCTTTACATACTGCCAAGTGTTTTATGATCTATGTGACTTCATGAGCGCCTAGTGGCTCAGTAATTTATGTGATTGTGTTCTAATGTTTGTTTATGAATAATACAAAGGATATTTTTATATAGTCTTGTTTGGAGTCCCTTTGTGGTGTGCCTAGAGTGTCACTGGTGTGCTTGTGTGTTGCACAAACCCTTACACATTGCCTCTGGAATAAGCCTGACTGCTCTGCCAAGCTACCAAGGGGGTGATCAGGGGTTATCTTGGGTGTGTATCTCCCTTACCCTGATTAGAGTGGTGGATTCTGTCTGGCTTAGGTGTATACCATAGCCAACCAGAAACCCCATTTCTAACAGTATGCAATTCACCTTCCCCAGGAAAATGTTGGCACAACACAGTGGCCTTGAAGCCAATTATTGAGAAATTTCTCATCATAATTCAATATTTCCCTTGGTCAAAATATCACTCCATTGTGAGTTTTACATATGTCAAAATGGACAATGGCCTTGGGAGGCAATTTTCTGTATGGGAAAACCACTGTTTTACCCTTGTTTTGAGATAAGAAAGGTGAATTTTTGCAGTTTCTCACCACAGACATTATCCAGGTTGTATATAATTAAATGTGTTTGTAGAACCAATGCTGGGGCAATGCAAACTTTGTGCATGACTCACATTCCCGATTCTGGTGCAGAATCCTGTTTAGCCCCAGGTCCAGATTTTCACAGTGCTCAATAATAAGGGCCACTTGTCTATTCTCAGGTCTCTTTCTCTGTTCTCTTCAAAAGTCAGTTATAGTCTGTAAACGTCTTGGTGATATAATTCTATATCATTATTTTGTGCTACTATTGCTTCAGGAGGATATACACTATGTTGAAGCTTTTGCAAGCATTGCTGACTGCTTAACCAGGAGGCAAGCGGATTACAATGAAATTTGATTTGCTAAATATGGTTATTTCGAGCCATACAGCATTATTGCCCCATTTCACTAACCGCACAAAGAATGTTGGAAGTAAATCTTCTGCTTCTCTTCAACATGATCATTCTAGAAAATGATGTGGTCATATTATGCTCACAAGGGTTATCTTTAGCCTATAGTTTCAAATAAGGACAAAGGGACTTCCTGCTATGTTTTCTGAAAGTTTGTTGATACTTCCGATTGTATCTCAAAAGTGTTCTTCATTACATTTAGCACCCTTAAGGTAAAAACGCATCTAAACGTGCACACATTTCTTTACAGAGTTCTCCTTGGGCCTACCTTGACTGCTTGATAATGTGCCATTTGCCGGTCTGTACTTTAGAAAGTGGATGCACAATTTCTTTGAGAGAGGAAAAGGGGAATGGGATCACAGAATGAATAGAACTCCTTGGCACCAACTCCTTTACTCATCCTTTTTTTTTAGCTATTGCCCTGGACATGCGGAGTAATAACAGTCTTCTGGCCTTGGCCACCGTCATCTGCTACTGCTGGTTCAGCAGTACTCCTCCAAATTTTAGTTAATTCAGGTTGTCAAATTCTGATACAGTTGAAAGCCCAAAATAAACACTTTCCTCACTTAAAAAATATTTTCCTTAGCAAATCCTTACCCCATGTGAATTAGGGTGCTTGGTGTTCCTTCCTATACATGTGTGTAGTTATGTCTGAACCTTCTAGTTGCAACTTAAGTGTGAAGATAAAGGAAACACTTTAAAATTCTTGTGGATATCAAACATTATACCTCTGTGTGTGTAGCATTATTATATAGTATTTCCCTGACCTCTCCCTTGACACACCTCTGACGACGCCCACAAGTGAAACTTTGAGTGTATAACCTACCCACATGCATCTTAGTTAGCACTCAATCCACTTACACAAGTCTTTTAACTTTCATTTATACAGTCCAACTTACTAAGACGTAACTGTTAGCTACGGTCTAAGTCAGTCCGAAGTGAAATTGGTATATTTTTGATGAAGCTCCTAGTTTTATTATGCAAGGTTAATGCACATTGAGAACTGGATGGCATTGAATACACATAGTGAGATTAATAATACAGTATACATTATGTCATGGATGCAATTTCTTTACAGATTTTCTTTTATCAGTTCAGTGAGGGAAGAGACTACTGTAATTTCCAAACTTTAGGCACATCTTAACTTTCGTGAGTTAGAAGTAGTGAATATAAAAAGGTCATAACCTAGTGGTATATAAATGTACTTTTTCAAAACTCCTTGCTCATTTTTTTGGATTACTTAGGAAATCAAGCTGAACTTTCTTCCTGTCAAGATTATTTTGGGAAAAAATATGACTGTTAATATGCATAGAGCAGACACCTCCAGGGGGTCACAATTCCAACATCAAACTATTTCATAAGTTCTAATTGTTATTTACTGTGCATGGTAAATTCTTACTGGATTCCACCACACTCATTGTCAAGCCCAATAGATTTTTGAACATGAAAACAGCGGCGGAGGCAGAGGAGGGTTGCCCTACTGCTCTTAGAGCAGTGAAAACAGGGAAAAATTAAATGATAATAACAAAGTTTATTTTTAGTAGCCATGGGGCTAGATTAGGGCGGGCTGGGTCCACAGGGGGAGGAGTGATGGGCACATTCTGAGTTTGCATGACTGTTTGGCCGGCCAAACCATCATGCGCACTTTGCATGTTCCCCACCAAGCTGAAATGCACAGCCTGGTGGAGAATATGTGCAGGGTCCCAGTCCCCTTCTGAGCACCGAACCATGGCGCTCAGACCAAACACACTGCTGCACTGCAGCATTGTGATTGGCTTGGGGAAGCCTGTGTCCTTCCTGCTTCTGGGACTTGCCAGGAAGAGGAGAAGCGATAGAGGAGAGATGGCAGCCGTGAAAAGGTAAATGTTTATTTTTTAATAGTCTTTACTGCATGGAAAGCATGAAAAGGGCAACAAAGTGTCTTTTCCTGATGTTGTGAAAGTAAGTTACTTAATGTCAAAATATTTGAGAGTCTCAGGCAAACATTTGTTGCTTGCCTTCTTGTTGCATATACTAAATGGAAGAGGGCATGACCTGGCCTGCACCAAACTGATGAAACACATGATAAATCAATAAATTACCTAAATCATTTTAACACAGAAGGTTTCTAAGCAGTGCTCTGGCATTTTTCCACTCCACTGATTCTGAGTGTTCTGAAAATGCACTACAAAACCAACATTAGCAATTCTGAAAGAAACATTGTCTCCTTTCGAATTGCATTATATCACTATACTGGGAGACAATTACAAAGGACTGTAAAACTGTCTGATATCCATTTGAAGAAGGCTGCTCTAAAATGCAGTAATGTATGACAAATGTTTCTGAGAAACCCTCCAAAGGAGGTGCTTCAGATTTCTTGATGGGCCTCCACTGATGATTGAAACATTTCTGAAGTACCCATTGTGAAAAGCGGCAGAATTGAAAACATACACACAATAGCCAAGAGCACAAAAGAACAAGCACACGTTTTTGAAGTATTTTGAAAGGACAAATCTCAAAGGACAAATCCTGAGTTCAAGAAAACATGAGGCAAACGTTGAACAATTCCTGATGTCTCTCTGAATAAGACTAAGGTTTACAGTGTTTGTAGGCCATTGTGATTCCTGTGTTTCTGAAAGAATTTTTCCACATGAAACAAATGGTTTTGACCTATTTTATATAGGTTTACATTTTATTCACATATTTAAGGACTCTGGGTAACTGAGACGAATGTCTAACTTTACAACTGTCGGTATTCACAAAGGGCATTTACGAGTAGAGAAGTTAGAAATTTGTCCCAGTTTTGGTCTCAGATAAACTTAAGACCAAAACTTAAGTTTAACTGAGACAAAAGTCTAACTTTGCTACTCGTAAATGCCCTTTGTGAATACCGAAAGTTCGTAAAGTTAGACTTTCATCTCAGTTTACCTTTGTGAATCAGGCGCTATGTATCCAGGGCACGTAGGATTTATTGTTATGGGTATCTATACATTCAGAATGTGAACTCATTTGTATCAATAAATGTAAATGACACTTGGTATCAAAACGTTTTCATATCCTTGTTTTGAATAGTTCTGATTGCTGCTGTTAGTCTGTGTTTCGGTCACATATAATTACTCTTTATATTTCTTTAGTGTCACTTTGAGTCACCATGGGTATGTGATTTCTGCTCAAAGTGCAGTGTTCTAGGGAACCAATGAGGTTGTTCCTCGAGTTGCAATCAAATAATTTAGGAATGCTAACACATAGCTCCAAAGTCTTTCCTCTGTGTTCAGTAAATAAATAAAGGCCAGGTGTATGAAGCATTTTGATGTTGCAAATGCTCTGATTCGGCATTTGAGACCATTAAAATGTGTTGTACTACCTGCTAATTCCATTTTAGGTGTGGAAAAAGATTTCCCGACTCCTAAACTTGGATTCCAAATGGACACCGACGTAGTATATGAAAGTGTGTGTGTTATAGTTGTTTTGTCCAAATACTGAATCAGTATCATATATAGCAATTTTTTGCAACTGAAATCCTGTCACAAAACATTGAAATTTACCGATCCCCACGTTGGGGTTGTAATGCATTCAACTAAGGAAACGGGTCCCCTGAAGACCTTTTCCCCTCTGTGAAATAAAAAAAAAGACACGCATGTTGAAAAGTAGGCAGTTGTACATGGGATCACTACCATGTTTCAGATAAATAATAAAAAAAGGTAATTACGAAATCACAAAGCCTTTCAAGCAGTGCTCATAGACACCTGCGATAGTCCCAGGCTTTTAGGAGCAGATCTGGAAACATTTGTGAATTTCAAAAAATTCAAAATCTGCAACCATGGAAAGGAGTAATCCTACAAGGTGCTGCTTTATAAATGTTTATGAATCTAGAATCTTATGTGCGACATAAGCAAGGACAGCTGACATAGCATTTCACAGTTTTAAAATGCCGACCGGTACTCTACAGTAAAGTACATACATCTAGGTGACCACTTGCAAATCTCCTGGGTAACTGTGCAGATGAATGCATTGTAATGACAGGCTTTGTGTGTATAGTGCAGTACAACTGGTGCCACAATATACCTCAGTAAGGCACAGCAGTAAAACTAAAATGATGACCAAATAATATTCCAAATACAAGCCTTGGGCAGCTTTTCCCCATGATCTAATTCAATTAAGGCTTGTTTCTTTAGATATGGTTAAGATAATTAAGGACGCTATAATTTGGCTTCATAACAAAATGTGTGTAAAAAATGGGGGACGACTTACAGTTTTGCACCATAGAAAAGTCAAGTAGGACACTGTCTATACCCTTAATGATTCTAAACCTTTGTTCATCTGCCGAAATTAAGATTTTGGGGGCATATCAACAAGGGCTTTATCTCTGCTTTTTTGGCTTTAAAAGCCAAAAAAGGAGAGATAAAACTAGCGCCCTATCAACAACAGGGTGCTAACATGCAAATTTGCATGTTAGCACCCTTTTACTCTACGCTTCCCCTTGCATCTCTAATGAGATGCAAATGGGGCGTTCCAGAGTAAAATAATAGGAGAAATGTCGCTAAGCGACATTTCTCCTATTATCAAGAATGTCGCTAACCCTGTTAGAGACAAAAAAAGCAGCGCTAACCGCGGTTAATGCTGCTTTTTTACGTCTGGTATTTTTCTGACTTAGCCATGATATCCTATGGAAGGAAGATATCATGGCTAAGTTTGCCTGTCCCTATCAACAAGGTAACGTGAGATTATAGCTGGGTTTCCAGCGATAATCTCACGTTAGCCTGTTAGCGTGAGGATTTTTATCGCTATTGAGATAAGCGTTGCTAATAGCACGCTATCTCAGCGATAAAAATTCACGCTAGCCGGCGATAATTATCCTAGCGCTAAGTGCGCTTAGAGATAATTATCGCCGGTTGTTGTTGATATGCCCCTTGGTCACTCATAAAGGTCTGCTCAGTAGCCCTGTAGGATATGAGAATTGATTTGAGAAATGAAAGAAGTGGTGTAAGGTTCAAGGGTATTCTCCCTGTCGGTGTTCTAACAGCAGAAGTAGTCATCAGTGTAACTTGCAAATGTCCGATGATTTTCGCGATTTCAAATGTTAACTACAAGAACTTCCACAGACCTATTCACTCTCAATAACTAGCTCCCCCGCCATGCACAGTGTTGTCACTAATTATCTCATTTTAGATGTCGTACTATTGTTATCAATAACGTGATGTAATATCCCATGAGTGATGTCATATATGAGCTCATACACAGAGCATGGTGAGGGCATGAGTTATAACTATAATGAGTTATAATAACTTGAAATAAATATAACTTGTGAATTTCAGGATTGATATGTGTAGAATGTTATGGCTAAACTGACAATTTGACCTAATTATAACGTCACCTTACGCTCCCCCTTATTTGATCAATATAAAACATAACACACTGTCATAGGGCAAGCAGTAGTTACTGGGCCCTACCATGGTGGTTGAGGCATTTACTTATGATGTCCCAAGGCCCTAGCTACTTTGGGTACTGAGTAATTGGGACAAGTACTATCCATTTAAGCACTTGACTCTCAGTGGTGTGCGGGTCGAGCAGTCCAAAGCTCTTTGAGGCACACGTAAAATAATAACCACAGTCACTTAAGGTCCTGGGTATCTATAAGACCATCAGTCCCCTTCTAGCGAGACTGGTTATTACCCATTCAATACTGGAGACAACTCCCAGATTCAGCCCACGCTAGTCTCCACGAGATAAAATCTAGGTTTGGCCTTCAGAGTCAACCTAAACAGTGCTACTTGCTAAGTTTGTACAAGTCACTAACAGGCCCGCTGGCCTCGAACAGTTGTACTTAACATGATGTCAGCTAGAAAGTGCGGAAGAGCAGGGTTGCATCTCTGCATGCTCCAGACTCCCAATGCTGAGGGTCCATGACCTCTCACAGTCTTTCCCCAAAAATGTGTCAGGCCTCTTTCAGTTTCTAGATGGCAAATGTCAGTGTCAGACAATCTCCTCAATGGCTTCTTGCAGTCGGTAATTGTTCATCTAAGAAACCTGGGCATGACAGCCCCAGGCGACAGTCTTTCTTCCAGTTCACCAACCCACCTGGCATATGGGGGTCATCTACTGGCACTGCACAAGGGCAATGGTCATTACTTTCCAGTTGCCCCCACCTGGCACATGGGGGTCATGCCCAAGGGTGATGGCCCTTTCTTCATGGTTGCCCCAGCCTTGCATATGGGGGAGTCGCCGACTGGCACTAAATAAATGCTCCTGACCAGAACAGGCATCTCACACTTTGCTTACTGGTATCCACTTGGCAGGATCCCCACTGGGCCCCTCTCCCACCAGATGCTGCCCTCTTAATGACAGGTCCCACTTTCCTTGGCAGGCAGGCACAAAGCTGGTGCCCCAGGCTTAGAGAAAGTGGTCTTTTTATTTTATTGTATTTCTATTTGGAGTATATAATACAAGGGCGTAAATGGTACTGTAACACAAAGGCTTAAAAAGGTTAAAAGAAACTGAGAAATTAATTTTCAAATAGTCATTCATTACATTAGCTATTGGCTCATTTGACCCCAAATTCATTGGAATTTAACAGTTAAGCCTCGTATTTTGGTGCCAGATTCATACACTTGTACCAATTCCCTCCACCAGTCCTCGCAAGTAAATGAGAGCTCTGATTTCCACTTTCTAACTATTACCAACCTGCCAATAGTTATTGGATAAAAGAACACAGTCTTCTGTCCTGCCTAGCATAATCATTTCAGGGGTAAGAGCAAGGTCACTGGAATTATGTGATTATGCAGCCGCTGCAATTTTCGCACAGTTATAGATTCGCTGCATTTCCTACATATTTCATCATTAGCTGCATAATCTACAGATTTTAACAAAAAAAAGGTTTCTAGCTCAAACAGTTGAAAAGTTAAAAACAAGGAAGCAACACATGTTGCCTCACAGTGGAAGGCAATTGGCAAAGCTTGACTGGTCACATTTCTGTTGTTTATTGCTTTACTTGGGTGGTAATCTGGTAGTAATTAGGGGCAACCAATGCCCAGACAGTCTTAACAAGTGTATATAAGCCAAAATAATTAAGTAATAGTATCACACAATCTGCCATATTAAGTCAAGTAATTTGCTTTTTCTGCCCACATAATTTACTCAACCCTGCTGTATAATTTGGCCCTCCCCTGACACATAATTCCAGTGGCCCTGGGTAAGGGTAACTGTAGAAAGTTATATTCTATGTAATATAGAAGTCCAAAATGTATTTAGGTTGGGCCATTTAGCAAACATATGTCTATTGTCTGGGGCCTGTAAATCAAATGCTGCTAGTGGGCCTGCCACACTGATTGCACCGCCCACATGAGTAGCCCTGCAAGCATATCTCAGACCTGGCACTGCAGTGCCTGTGAGCACTGATTTAAACTGCCATTTCGACCTGGCAAGTGCACCCACTTGCCAGGCCCAAACCTTTCCTTTTACTAAATGTATGTTATCCCTAAGGTAGGCCCAAGGCTGCCCCGTGGTCAGGGTGTAATGTATTTAAAAGGTAGGACATGTACTGGTGTATTTTACATGTCCTAATAGTGAGATACTGTTAATTTCGTTTTTCACTATTCCAATGACTATCTCGCCCATAGGGTATCATCGGGATTGCCTTGAAATATCTTTTAAGTGTAATTTCCCATTGGGAGAAGATGAAGATTTGGAGTTTGGGGTCTCTTAAATCATAATTTAAAAACACATATTTTGGTGAAGTTGGTTTTTAAACTGGGTGTTTAAAAATGCCCCTTTTAGAAATTGGGCATTTTGTACTTAACCATTCTGTGCCTCTGCCCCTCTATAGAATACATAACTGAGTTGGCTGATTGTTGGGCTCTTGTGCATTCACTCTACAGAGTCACACAAAGGGAGCCTGAGGTGTGCCTTGCATAGCTAGATGGGCAATCACCAGGCAGATAGGTCTTCCTGAGCTAGAGTGGTAGGAGGAGTTGTCACTAACACCTAAAGAGGGCTGTGCCTGTCCTCACACAAAGCCGTCTCAACCCACTGTAGTGTGTCTGGAGCCAGGTCAGGGAGAGGCAAGGTCTTGTACACTACAAAGACTTTCCTTTGAAGTTTGCCTACTTCAAAGGCAGAAAGGAGTATAAGTATTGGACCTCTGACACCCCAAATTCAGAATACTTCTGGACTGAGGACATTCTGCCAGGAAGAAGAGCTGGATGCTGTAGGAGGGTCTGCCACTCGAACTATTGCTTTGTTGTGCTGGCCTGCTGCTTCTGTCATGGGAGTGAAAGGACTGGATTTTGCTTACTACATCCTGCTTCCAAGGTTCTCCAACTGCTTGTGCGTGCTTGCCTCCTATTAAGAGGTCTTAGGGCCATCAAAGACTTCACCTAGCAGTGCCTGGGCTCTTCTGCTGGGAGTCCTGTCTTGCCAAGTGATGCCAAATCTAGTTCCTGGGCCCTTGGAAGTGTAACCTGGTGATCTAAAGAGAAAATCCACGCATCGACTTCCAGAGGCTGTTTTCTAACGCATCGCTGAACAAGATCGACGCATCGCCACTGCCTGCACCGAAGCTTGGTTCCTGCTGTAAGCACCAACCATGGCTCTCGCCGCAGGCCCCAGCTTACCGTCATTGTGTGTCAGAAAAATCACCATAGCGTGAATCCCGTGCACCCTGTCACCGACGTCTGTGGCACAGACTCTGACTCCAACACAGCACCTGCTCGCGACTGAAGAATCGATGCAGCGTCTGCCTCAAGGCTGCAAAATCGACACAGCACCTGCCTTGCCACTGCAGCATCGACGCAGCGCACCTGGATTTTTGATGCATCGTCCCTTGATGCCAACTCTTCATCAGCATTGCACCACAGTAAGGAACCAAGGCCTTGTGTTCAGAAACGGACGCATCACTTCCCCTACTAGTAAGGAACTGACGCATCACCTCACCTGTGTAGTAAGGAATGGACACATCTCTTTACTTTTCTGGCACCTCACCTCCCCTGTGCCTTGCATTGTCTTTGATTTTTGACACATCTAAGGTAATTTGTGCTAAAACAAACGCATCTATTGATTTATATGGACTAAACTTGCTTAATCTTTTAAAAATGATACCTTGACTTGTGTATGTTGGATTTTTGTCATTTTGGTCTACTTTTTTTCAGATAAAAATTGACTATTTATCTAAACTAATGTGCACTCTGTTGTGTTTTCACTGTGTTACTGTGTAAGTATGTACAAATGCTTTTCACATTGCCTCTGAGATAAGCCTGACTGCTCATATAAAGCTACCAAGGGGCTGAGCAGGGGTTATTTTAACTGTTTGACTCCCTTACCCGGACTAGAGTGAGGGTCCCTTCTTGGACAGGGTTCAAACCACTGCCAACACCATTTCTAACAGATAGCAATAAACCAATGTTCTATATATCGAAGACCAAGCAGAGGGTAAAGATATGAATGAACCACTTCAAAGGAAAACAGAACACTAGAAATCTGTGGAAGTAATAGGCAATAAGTAACACGTTGAAGGCTTTTAAGTTAATTCTGAAGTGAATGATGTGCTTCATGGCTGGACATGATTTTCTCTATGCACAGGACAGTCACAATGTTCTGCCTTTTCATTTAGGTTACTGATTAATTTTCAACTTAAACTACTGCTCTGATAGCCTGGGATAATCCAGCAGAAATATGAAAGTATTAAGAGTGAGCGTAACCTGATACATTTTTGCCAAATTCTGTACAAATATAGCACTGATTCTAAAGTTGTGTGTGTGTATATGTGGGTGTGTGCATCTGTGTGTGGGTGTGTTAAGGTTAGGTACATCAAAAATGTTTTGGATACTTTCATACATTTACCTGCAAAGTGATGTCCCATGCTATGCAGTGTGTCCTGATGTTAGAGTTTTAAAATGGCCGCTGATGAACTGCCTCTCACGTAAAGACTCCTGAAGTACTACCTCTGACGTATGGTAGCACACCAACTGGGCACATACCTTGTAGCACCTATCTTTTTTGTGTGAATAACCGCTGCTATAAAATATTGGGTGTGGTGGGTTCTTTGCTGGGCTAGCCCTGGCTGTGCCCAGCAACATTGAGGTTAGTTACTGTTGCTGGTCCTTGCAACTGTCTACACATGGGCTCTGAGAAGAGTGAAGGAGAGTGTTGTGGATGTGTTGATTTGTGACCTCTGTGTAGAAATTTGGATGAAAACCCATTGCTTTGTTACATTAGTTTGAGAGTTGTTATGAATTGGATTTCGGTCTGTGAGTGGCATGCAAGCACGCTTGCTGTTTATGGCAATAGTGGTGTTACCAGCATTGGCCTATGCTTCTACTCTGAGTCATGTGTTCACCTTAACTGTATGATGGTCTCTGCAAATAAAAGATGCAAGAAATTGGGTTGTTGGTTCACTAGGGTATGAGCCCTGGTTATGCAGCAACCACAATCCTTGTCAGGGTTAACCTCTGGCAGCTTGGCACAGAGCAGTTTAGACCCAGGCATATGCAAATCAGTCTTGACCCTACTCCTCATGGTAACAGTCCAGCCCAAAATGCAAAGTCAGGTCTTCCCTGGACAAGAAACAAGCATCTTGGGACCGATTTCGTGATATCACCCCATATCACCCAGACTTGCTTGAATTCAGTGGCACAGTGAGCCCGTGACACACGTCTAGGCATACCCAGCACACATAGGCAGAGATGCGGCAAGGCTGTGATGCGATGGCCTGCATCGTAGTCAAGTATCCCATTGATGGGGCACGTGATGCGAAATCCAGTGTCAAGGATGGGGTGCTCTGTCAGGGCGATGTCTCGGTTCCAGGGAGATGCTAGGCTGGGATGCAGAATCTATTGTTGCGGCTGCCATTGACAAGGGATGTGAGAGCCTGTGCTGAGGATGTGTCATGCTGCAGCAGATCTGAAGGTATTTTGAGCTGCGCTGGTAATGCAGATCCTTGCAACAGTTCCAATCCATGCAGCATCTGGGATGTATCTTTTCAAATCAGGGTTGCGTCACACAGCAGAGTAAATGTGTTGGTTCTGCTGGATTCACAGTGGCTGGCAAAGCACCTTCAGCCCACTTCCAAGGGTCCAGGACTGGGGTGACACCACTTGGCAGGGTAGCGTCACGATGGCATAGAGTCCAGGATCACGGTTGTTGGAAGCCTGTAATGTATTGGAGGCTTCAGATCAGAAGGCCAGCCAACTAGCCCTTGGAGTCACTCTGGGTTCAAGAGATGCAGGTCCAGTCCTGCCCACCCTAGCAAGAGGGCAGCAGGCAGTAGGTCAGCACAGCCAGGTAGCAGTCATTCAGAGCAGCAGTGCAGCAAAATAGCAGTACTTTCACCAGCACAGCAGTCCTTCTTCCTGGCAGAGTATTCAAAGGTCCAGAAATGTACTCAAGAGTTGATGTCGGAGGTCCAGTATTTATACCCAGCTGTCACTTTAAGTGGGGAAAAGATGCTAGATGGATGCCTTTAAAGTGCACTGGTGCCCTCCATTCCTGGACTTACTACAGGGGGCATGTAGCCCTTTGTGTGGAGACAGGGCACAGCCTATTCACGTGTAAGTGGGGTTTGATCCAGCTCCTTCTACCCACCCTGCCAGTGATGGCCCATCCAATCACGCCTAAGCTCCCCATTGTGTGTGGCTGTCTAGGAGGAATACACAAAGCCCAATTGTCAACTAGACCCCATCATGTGACCCAGAGACAGGCTGCAGGCACCAAATAGCTAGGGCATGAAAATATCAATGTTCTGAAAGTGGGATTTTCAAAACTGTACTAGTTACCTGTACCTATTTCCAAATGACACCTAAGAAAGGTAAGAAGATAACTCCTTTGACATTCTATGGGAGAGGCAGGCTTTGCAGTAGTGAAAAAACGAATTTAAAGGTTTTTCACTACCAGGACATGTAAAACTTAAAAGTACATGTCCTTCTTTTTAAATACATTGCCGTCAGCCCTCTGGGTCATTTAGGGCCTAACCTAGGGGTGACTTATAGGTATTACAAAGTAAGGTTTTGCCTGGCAAAGGATTATCTTTGCAGAGTCTACATGGCAGTTTAAACTTGCACACACAAAGGCTGCCATGGCAGGCTTGAGACATGTTTAAAGAGCTACATAAGTGGCTGGCATAATCAGTGCTGCAAGCCTACGAGTATCATTAAATCTACAGGCTCAGGTCACAGGCAGTGCCACTTTATGCCAATTGGATGTAAGCCAAACTAGCATGTCTTAAGGAGAGAGCACACGCACTTTGGCACTGGTCAGCAGTGGTAAAGAGTGCAGAGCCATAAGGCCAGCAAAAACGAAGTCAGCAAAAACAGGAGGTCTGAAGGCAAATCAAGAAGTTAGGGGGAAGCCACGCCAAGGATGGCACGTTTAACAGAAGGCCATACAGCTGGTGGGGCTGCATGTTATGAAGGATATGTTCTTCCATGTGGATGAGACAGAAGAGTCAACCTTGACCATTTCCAGGGAGTACAGCTGCCACAATTATTCTGGTGTAATTGTCCTTAGTATGTCTCCTCTCATCTTGACATTTACTTTTTTCCATATGCTGCATACCTTTAACCCAACACATTCACTCTATTAGCTATGCTCTGTCACACAGCCTGCTTCAAAGCCCTGCCGACCATGTGTAGAGACAACCGACCCTCTTGCACTTGAATGCTATGGCCTGCATCTTGAGTATTTGAGAGCAACCTGGTCCCAAGACAATGCACTGCTGAAGTGCCCTAGATGTTGGGTGAATTTATGTGCTTGAGATTGGTATTGGTGTTATTGTAAGCATTCCTCCCATTACTTGTTGTGTGCTTGATGTAACTTCCTATGTGACTCCCTAAGTATGCCCAGACATGGGTCTCATGCTCACAGTGCCACTGGATGGCAAGCAACGGCGGCCCCTCCATTGGAGCAGAGGAGTGCAGCCCCCCTGCCACCACCCACAAATAAAACAATACAAAATCGGGGTTTAAACCCATTCTATGAGTGTTTTATTTTAATCCCCTGTACCCACCCCCAGGACTCTGATGAGTCTTCGGGCTGGTCAAGGGGATGACACTGCTGGTGAGGGAGTGGTGGGCACTCCCTTCACTACACATGAGGTGTTTGGCCAGCCATCTCAGGCCAGCCAAACACCTCATATGCGGAGTGAAGCTCTCCCCATTCCCTGTTGCATTGTTGGGGCTGGAGAGAGCAGTCACAGGCTCCCTGTCTGCCTGGGAGCGCAATTTGCCGGCACTCAGGCCAATCCTGACGCTGCTTTCATGCAGCGTCAGGATTGGCCACAGTGCAAGCTGGGAACCTGTGCCCAGGAGGAAGAGTGCAAGGTGGTGGCATTGGCAGCGTTGAGATAAGGTTTTTTTTTTGCCCCATCCCCCCCCCCCCCACTCCTGCCCTGGACTGGTCTGATTAGAGCAGGGTCAAGACTGATTTGCATATGGTGCACTTAAAACTGAGATGGCATGGTTTTCAAAATAATGATGGACTGGGATGCAGCCCAAGCAATTACTAGTGGGTGAGATGAAATCTAGCTTTCTATCCATCACGTTGTTGTATACTTATTGAAATAGCTGTTGGCAGCCTATGTTGGAAAGGGCAGGGATAAAAGTGACCCTGAGGGATGCCACATTTCATCCATCAGATGATAGAGATAAAAGTGCCCTCTTGGACCTATTGAGTACACCCTTGAAGTAAGAATTTAAACCATTATTTTGTAATGTCTAGGGCCTCTAGTACAGAGGACAGGTAATCAATCAGGATGGAATGATCCACTCTCTCCTAGGCTGGTGGTATATACAAGAAACAAAGTAGGAATACCTCCCTTTCATCAGTGAAATAGAAGGTGGCATCTCAAAAATAAAAAAAGACCCTTTAGTGCTCTGAAGTGCCTAAAAGCCAGATTGGACTTGAGACAGAACATCACTGGAATTGAGAGTACATTGCAGTTAATGAATCGCGACTTTCTCTGGCAGTTCCACAACCACTGGTAAGGTGGAAGTACTGAGATCATTTGAAAGGACTTCAATAGTAAGTATGGCTTTCGAGAGAAGTGGTGTCAAGAAGCCTTCTTTCAACTTACTGGGCACAATGGCCATTTGGCTAGAAAGATATATGAAAAGGCTGACAACATTTGAGAGTACATTAGCACAATTCTTTTCAATAACTAGGCCAGAGTACATTACCTGTGTGAATCTGTAGGTTTAAAATTATATAAATGTGTAATGGTATAATTTATGGAGATACATTTGAGACTTAACAGAGAGTAATCTACAAAGACAGAGGTAGAAATGTCACTCATCAGGGAGGGATCATGAACAGTCAGTGGCCATTTACCAATCTTGACCTATATCACATTATTTAGGTTGCCACCAAACCATTTAGATGATGTGACCGAGGGAGACAGTTGAGAGAAATTTAAGGCTGAAAGGACCACTTTGGAAATCATTCCATATTGCTTTATGCATATTCTAATTTAATTAATAGTTACATATTTTTGAACCAGCTTGGGCCTCAGGATCACTTATCCTGTTGTAAAGATTATTTTTTTAAAACATTTTTATGGACATTTTGATTAAATGAACAATTAAATACATTCTAGTATTCTTTGATGGTACATATAATTGACTCAGTAAGGTATACATTAGTGCACCTGTCGTAAAGATTTGTGTTTTGACAAAAGCGATGTGGGGCTCTGTCCTGGATTTGCATATCACAGTAGTTTGTTCGATAAGTGCTTCTTTACCTCGGAAATTAAGTAGGTTAAAGGTCTCTTGAAAGTGGTAATTTCCTTTTGTTAGTATGCTAGAATACATAGTGAGATTGAACCTTTATTGATCCCATGTGGCCAGGGTGCTTACTCTTTTCAGGGTAACATGGTAACATTTGGAAACTGGCAAAGGTGTATAAGCTATTCGAGAGTGAAGAAAAGGAGAAATGGCCTGAATAATAAAGGGAGGATTTTTACTAAAGTTAGTGTTGTCAATATGTCCCATGTTATGGCTGAAAAGATAAGGGGTTGTTTAAAAGCTACCACCTTACTTAGTCACCTGGCAAAACAATCCAACACAAATGCAAACATGGGGCCTCATTTGTGAAAAGTGTTGCATCGCTGCGTAAAAACAGAGATGCAACACCTTTCAGTGCACCCTCCTTGCGACACCATGGATGCACTGTATTTAGTGTATGGAACTCCATGGAGCAAGGATTTACAGATAAGTCAGTATTCCTGACATATCTGTAGAAGCAGTACTTACGTATTGCTAGAGTGTGTCGCACAAGTGATGCTGGTCCCATGTTTAAGGCACCTGCATCAGTCTTACGCCTGCAGTGAGGCAGGCGTAAGATTTTGACGCAGTGACATCCTACAATTGGTGTAGTAAATCTCATTGATTTCACTGCACCACTTCTACGATCGTTTTTCATAGGGGAACGCCCACCCTGCATACATTATATCTGACACAGGTGTAATGTAGCACAGGGTTGTACAAAGTAACGCATCTGCTTCGATGCATTACTTTGTAAATATGGCGCAACGTGGTGCATTTTTTACGCTGCCGCAGCGACGTAACCAGTGACGCGACTTTAGGGCCTCATAAATAAGGTCCTTAGTGTTTTAAACTTGTGTATGAAGGCTTCAAAGTAATCTATCATTATGATGCACAAAGAGATGCGATTACAAGTGTGAGTGTCCATGCAGAATAAGTAGCATCCACAGAATTTGGTGTTAATAATCTGCGTGTCACTAATATAATCTTCCCCAATTACTGCAAAAGGCAAACTGGGTTGCATAGTATGAGTCTCTAAATGAGAAATTCAAGGATCTGATAATTAATGTTTGTGGACCATGCACAATATTTCAAACTGAATGCTTCTGGTCAATAGAAGTCAATATACTGACCAGTGCTTTGATGTTTCATGGTCTCACCATTTCATGTTTAAAATGCGAACTATAGCATTTTGTATTTTCTTAATGTTTTTTGCAATGTATTTTGGAATACTTCCATCGTGGGAAGAGTAATCTTGTGATTGAATGGAGCACCTGGAGAATGGATAGGTATAACAACACTTTCTAAATCACGAAGCGGTGGTAATAGCCAACATTTCAGATTTCTGCTACCAGTTGCGCCATTGTTAGTCTGGTATCCAATATAATCCTCAATTCTTTACTTTTTATCATAGATAAGAGGTCCTAAGGACAGACCATTCTTGGCCCGAAGGACACAAGACCTTCTACTACCATTACCTTTTTTTTTCAGCATTCATCATCAGGGATTTGGCTCCTGTCCATTGATTTGTAGCTAAAAAATGTGAGACTACGTTTTGCTTATGCTCTCTAGTATAGTTATACATCTTCAGCATTACCTATGTATCATCCCTATGGTTGTAAAAGTGTACCCCTGTGAATGCAGCAATTTAATCAACAGGCACTAATAAATGTTCAAAAAGCAAACATGTGAGGCTCTTGGAGCATGTCACACACGTTGCTGACCCGTTTTGATGTGTAAGTTGAATAGACTAATACATATTGCCTTACTTGAAGAAGTACGGGGCATATCATCGAGGGCAATATCGCCGCTTTAGCGGCACTTTTTGCAGCTAAAGCTGCGATATTTTTATCGCCCTATCAGCAAGCTGTCGCTAACAGCTGTTAGCTACAATTTACTGGCAATAGCGCCCCTTGTCAGCACGCCTCCCATCGCATCGCTAATGAGATGCAAAGGAGGCGTGCCTGATAAGACTCCCTTGGGAAAATATCGCTAACCCAGCTTTGTCATATTGACAACGAGGGTTAGCGATATTTAAAATCACGTTAAGTATGCCTTAACGCAGGAATTTAATGTCTGTTAAATTCCTGACTAAGGCATACCTAACATGGGGGTGGATTGTGTGGCTAAGACCACAGGCCCTATCCTCTAGGATATCGCCGTTTTCCACCATGGAAATCGGCGATATCCCCACTATCTCTGGAATTTTTATCGTCTCGGCGATGCACGTTGTTGATAACGCGCTAACCGGGCGATAAATTCCAGAGATAGCCGGTGATAAATATGCAAGCGCTAAGCGCGCTTTGCGATATTTATCGCCAGACTTTGATAATATGCCCCCAAGTTCTCCCATGCCAACGTGAGGGAGTCAAAGTCTTCAGTACTAAATGTGCAAGAAGAAGCCAGTATGATTGATGGAGCTAAACGCTGTGGACAAGTCCAGCAAGACAAGTGAGCAACATTCTCTATGTCTATTCCTAGAACCATCAATCTCTTACACTAATTCTCTCTGTTTTTAAACTTTTAGCAAACTTTTTCAAATCTCATTGCTCAAAGGCTTCACACTTCTTCCTTTCACACATTTTCTCACTTTTGGTCTGAACAGGGTTGTAAACAATGTTCTAAAGGACTCTTACATCAGTCAGTAGTTGTTTTGGGGAGCCATTCAACCCCTCATCAACTTCTTCAGCTTCATTTGATGTTTTTTCAGGGCATGGATCAGAAACTAAATATCTGTGATGTTCTGGAGTAAATTAAAGAACTTTTTAAAATTCATCATGCACCTCTCCTCTTTCAGTCAGATGTTCTACTACCCAAATGACTATCCAAGTTATTGCGGTGAGCGGTAGTCAGGAATTCCTTTCGGGAAGATGTGTTAGCACCCATTTGTGAATGTGGCATTTTTACTTTTTTAAAGTTAAAAATTTGGCCCAGAGGCCTTACTTTGTTGAAGCACCATGACTGTAGAGGAACCGATATGGGCCCTTTTGATTCCCCTGAAATGAGCCCATTAAAATGTTTAACGTCACATAAACCAATCCTGGTAATATAAATAGCAGGGCTCTAGCTCATTATCTATTTACTTGATGTATAAATATGTATGATCAACCCGCCATATTTCTTGTGGGGGGTTTATCTAGTGTGCCACCTTTGGATTTCACAATTGATGAGATCTACCCACATTCAGGGGCGTTATACACTCTATGTGTGCCACATAACCCACTAATGCTTTTATTCCCCACCACACTCTCACAAAACACACTCAGACTGAAGCCCCATTGTTAATAATGCATAACAAGTTGCAAATAAGTGTTGCTAGACTACATTATTTAATTATTTATATATCTAAGTATTTGTTCACATTGTATTTTAAGATAGCACACCTCTACCTAACGAGAGGTGTGTGCGCACTTTTAAACAGTTGTAAACGCACTGTGGCAGGCATGTAGACAGCCAAGAACTTCACCCTGCGTGAGGGACCTTTCTAATTTAGCTATGGGTTCTAGTACCGTTTATGGGCGAAAAGGTGATTTATTGTTGTTTTGCTAGAATTCTCAGGTAAGATTTTTTTTCCTTGAGAACATAAAGTTGTGAAGTGCAATTTTCATAGTGTGTCTGTCCCCGATGATAATGTTGTCTCCCACATGATTCAGCAATTAATTTTACATTTATAGCTCAGTAAGCCATTTGCTATTAGTATGCCTCCCTGTGCCTCTTTTTTTGAAAATAAACACTTAGAAAGAGGTGTAATGTTGCTTCACTCTATAAAACTCCTAAATAAACAATTAACACCGTTTGCATTTGAGAACCATGACTTTTTCGCATTTAATTTGCAGAAAGTACTTTGGCATTCACACAATTAACAGCGTGCCGAACTTTGGCTTTTTTAGTAATCTGTTTGCCTATAAAGCTCTAGATAAGCTAAAAAAACATTTATTTTTTTTAAAAATCGCTATTCTGCACCAGCAACTTTTGTACAGCTCCTAATATGTTACAAATTGAAAACGTCATTGCACATTCAATGAACATAAGCGCTATCTGGCTAATGCCACATAATCCATCCGTGAAATTGTCTGTCATCACTTTGAGATGTTTCCACATCCTCGCCATGGCGAAGGGTTCTCCCTCACTAGGCAGTGAAAATATGTTTATTGTAAACGCTCTGCAGAAAGCGTGCGGATACCCAGGACTACCTCCAAGATGGGGAACATTTGCAATTTAGCTATCAGTTCAAGAACATATTAGAGCACAAACTGATACACACGTGTCCAGTTTGAGTTCATATGGAAGCCACAAACCCTTTTCCTAGGCAACCTAAAGGTGTCAAATACAATTTATTAGTGTGTCTGTCCTTGTTAACAGTGATGCCTTCCGCATCAATTGCATTTCCAGTTACATTGGACCCAATCAACTAGGGGCTGAGGGCCATATGTATCAATGTTAGGTTTTGCGATTCTCAAATAGCAAATTTCTGGGAATCGCTATTTGAGAATCGCAAAATGCTATGTATGTAGGATTTGCAATACATTTAGCGAATCCTACATATTCCTTAATTGTGAATTGCAAATTGCAATTCGCAATTAAGGAATACCTCTCCATTCATTCCTATGGGCCCAGAGGCCCATAGGAATGAATGGGAAGACATTCTCAATTTGCGATTCTCAATTAGAGAATCGCAAATTGAGAATGCAATTTCAAGTGTTCCAGGGAGATAAAAGGACACCCTGTTGCACCCCTGAAATGAGCATGGGTGCACATGTGGCGCACATACATGCCCTAAGGGCATGTATGTGCGGCACATGCCACTTCGAAAAATGCAAAAATATGCATTTTTGAAAGAAATCGCAAATTACCACCAACCTGTAGTTGGTGGTAATTTGCGATTCCTTAAGGCCAAATTGCACTTTTTTGGTGCTTCTTACATTGCATTTAAGGAATTGCAAAATTTGCGATTCCTTAAATGCAATTGCAAAATAAGGAATCGCAAATTTTGCGATTCCTTATTTTGCACGCAGGTTTGTCTTCATTCATACCACTTAGCAAAATTAGAGATCGCAAACGCCGAAAATCGGCGAATTTCGGCGTTGCGTTCGCAATTTTGCTTGATACATATGGCCCTGAGTCAGAAGAATACCACCTTGCTGCCATTAAATTTTAACAAAGTTGTGAGAGGCAGCCACCTCCACTGGTCACCTTGAAGCTTTGTTGTGTATGTTTCGGTTATTGTTGATTGCCTGTATTTTCCAAAGACTAATACAAACAGCATGTTTTTTAGCCGGCAGGGTGGCTCAGTGAGTTGCACCCTTGCATCTGAAGCGTTTGTTAGATGATAGATCAAGTGTTTGAATCCTGGCCTTTAATCTGTCTGAAGTCAGGAAAGCATGCAACGTTAGTTTGGCTAAAAGTAACACCTGCTATATGCAGTGGTAAGAGATGGCTATATAAAACAAGCATTGGCAAAATCAGCAGATCAAACCTTGGCCAAATGGTGCAAATATATTTTTTTTCAATTTTTTTGCAAACACATGCCACATAAATTGGAAAAAAAAAACCTGCTGCCATCTAGACGTGGTGGCCATTTGCTTGCAATAGCAATTTGAAACTGTAAAGATAAATAACAATTGCATACAATTTTAACAGAACAGTAGGCGTGCTTTCCAACAGACAGGTGAACTTAAAAAAGGTATAGAACCTCCTAGTTTTATTGCAGAGTGCAGGCAAAAAAAATCTCTTTTTTTTTTAACAAAGATTTAGATAGCGTGAACTTGACCCGAAGGTACCGGGTATCAGAGCGCTTTACACGACCACCAGTTGCGTTACATGAGGACACATTCATTTTTGTTAGGCACCGGGAGATTAAGTGATTTGGCCAGAATCACAGGATGTTGCGCATCCTTGCTGACACTCGAACCCGGTTCCCTATATTTGATGTTGACTGATTTATATAGCACGAACTTGACCCAAAGGTATCGGGTATCAGAGCGCTTTACACGACCACCAGTTGCGTTACATGAGGACACATTCATTTTTGTTAGGCACAGGGAGATGAAGTGATTTGGCCAGAATCACAGGATGTTGCACATCCTTGCCAGACTCGAACCCGGTTCCCTATATTTGATGTTGACTGATTTATATAGTGCAAACTTGACCCAAAGGTATCGAGGATCAGAACGCTTTACATGACCATCAGTTGCGTTACATGAGGACACATTCATTTTTGTTAGGCACGGGGAGATTAAGTGATTTGCCCAGAATTACAGGATGTTGCGCGTCCTTGCCGAGACTTGAACCCGGTTCCTTATATTTGATGTTGACCACCCTAGCCGTTAGCCAAACTCCTCTCCCCAAGAGGCAAGAAAATATATTATTGGCTTTAAATTAATGTAACCTGAATATATTGCTTAAAAATGCAAGTAAGACTAAAAAAATAAAAAAGATAAAAAATAAACGAATAAACGGAAAAAAAAACCTTAGCTAAAGTTAAGTACCGGTCCAGCACCCCTGGCACTGAAGTGTGCTTATTTTTAGGCAGATGTGCACAAGTGATCAGAAAAAAATGCTGTGATTTATTTATTTATTTTTATTTTTAAAATATCACAATTTTGTTTTATTTCTTTTGTAGCGCTACTCATCCCAATGGAGGGTGTCAGAGCGCTTTACATCACACATACAAGCCAGAAAAGCAATGACTGGAGCGGTCTGTCTCACTAAAGCAAGCTGTGGTGGACCGAAGCAAAGTGTGAATGACACTTCTACCAACCAATGAATGAAGCGGGTTGACTTAAACCACTTCTATGTATGAATATATGTGTGTATGATTTATTTATGTTTTTGGTGACATAAGGCTGACAAAACAACTAAGGCTATTTCCAAGACAGACCGATAAATACAAGCCTTTATTTCATGTGGCCTCGGCAGCCTACAACATCACTGCTTATGGGGCACACGCTGCACGAGGAATTCAGACCTTCTGCGTGTGTGGTCCAGGCTACCATGGAACTAGTGCAGAAATTTCATTTCACACTTCTGCAGCAAACGTCGGTGCGAGAATTAATTACCTCGAACAATAGACGAGAGCCTGCTGGAATGTGGCAACTGAGATGATGGTAATTAACATAAGTAATGGCTTTTAATGGTAATTATGTTTAATGTGCTACTTTCCAGGCTAAGTGAGTATTTTAATACCAGCTTTTTTTCCGTCAGCCCTTACAGGCAGTGGCATAACATTTTTTGAAAGAAAATGAAAAAAAAAAAAAGGCATAATAGGGTTTTAAAAAATGGAGCATTGAATTGCTAAAACCCAGGAGATTGCTTTTGCTTCAGCGTATTTCAATTACCCTGACAGTAAGCTGAGGTACCGCTGCATTAGTATCTTATTAATTCTATAACTGTCACCGTTTGTCACTCTTTGGCTGACAGAGCCACGACTGCATTCCGGCTAATAAGGCTGTTTTTTTGGGGGAGATAAAAAACATATCACGCCAGAATTGTTGGGCTCCCTATCTCTTGCCCTCTGTTGCTGGGACAGATTGCGCGCGCTGTGGTTCGACCGCGATAACACCTGGATGAGGCTAAATGGCGGCTTCCGGAACGTGCTCAGTGTCCCCCTGTCACGTGCAGCATAAACGCGATAATCAAAGACAGATCCAAAGTGAAGGATGACACTGAACTGCCCTATCAAAGTACATGCTGCTAGAATGTGCGCTGCACGCATACAGATGCAAAGAGAAAGAAGTTAGTGCATAAAACAAAGATTGCTCCCCGTTTCCAGGGAAGTGAATCATAGCATCTCGAAAGTAGCCATGGTAATAATGGGGACCCAAGGGGGAACTTGGCGCAAGCCGGTGTCCCCCTGGGGTTTTTCGCACGGTGGGACAACCCACGCGGTGTGATAGGTTTAGATAGGGCGAGGGGCGGGACTAGCAGGTAGGCATTAGTAGGTGGAATTTTGGCGGTAGGATTATTGGGAGGGAAGCTAGCGTGAGTTTTTTGTTGACCCACCCACCCTTCCCCTTTTTTATATGTATATGTTATATATATAAAAAAAAGAAGAAAAAAAAGTCACAGTAGGACAGGTATCAAGTTTTTCCTTCTGTAGGTAGTTTATTATTTTTAGGCGTTTTTTGGGGGGGTTTGGATAGTCTCGAGCGGGCGTATCCATCCCTCTGGGGTGGGGAGGGGGGAGGGAAAGGTCAATAAAACAAATAAAGGGGTAGGAATGATGGGTTTGCACATTACATGAGGGGTAGTTATAAGTCTTGTTTGAAATAGTTGGTTTTATTATAAGATGTTTTTTGGGGGATTTTGAATTGCGAATGGGGGTTTTCTTGATATGGCAATGTTTGCTCTTAAGTTAAGGAAAAATAGGTTGTTTACCTGTCTTAATAAAGTGACCTTTTCTGCTATGTTAATAACAGTGAGTGGAATTGTCGTTATTGCGCGATGTTTATTTGCCTTGAACCCTGAAAATATCTTACTTTCCTGAACCAAAATGATGCTTTTCACTTCCAAATAAGGATAGGAAATTTAAATTTGTGACAAATAGACTTATGCAAACTCTCACAAGTTTTAATACATGGCTGACTATTATTAGAATTGGATTCATGAATCCATATTTAGCGCTATATGAGTTTGCAACGCCACTGGAGCATTCACAATGTATACAGCAGTATTCCTGTGTCACTGTTGCCACATTGTAACCGGCAATGTGGACAACATGGCTGATTGGGTTTTTCAGACTCACATTGACAGCTTTGGCAGCTATTGTAACCCTAGTCCTTTTTAAGGGAAACTCTCTCATTTATTGCTGACCTGAAAATGGAATTAATATGTTTGTATTATTTCCAAGTAACAGTGTTGGACTACAAGTAAATAATAGCATTCACTTTATTAGGTTAATGGTTGGAGGAAGTGAATAATTTGAGTTGATGGGTGTAGTTGTGGGCCACAGGCACCCAGTTTTTGGGACCGGCACTTATTTTTCCGCATCAGCCATTTCTATCTTTCTCTTCCTCCATCCAAGAGAGGGAAAAACACATAAAGTCGAAAGATGGAGGAAGAGAAAGACAGAAAATCCGTCACAAAAGAATAAAGCAGGCGTGCGCAAGAATGACATAAACGGGCTGGGTGTGTCTGGTAGTGAATTAAAGAGGTATGAGGTGGACTACACAGCCTTGGCATTTGGTGGGCTGTCATTTAATTACACCGGCACCAGCACGCATGATTTGACAAATTAAGCACTGAGAGCACACTATAGCAACCTGAGCATCTAATCTATGAAAAAGCTGGAGAGCATGCCTACAAAAATAGCAAGGACAGAGTCTCTCCATTTGCTATTGTGTTCAGATTTTAAAATGGTGGTCACTTCATGACGTAGGCCCATTGCTGTGGATGCAGAATAACATATACATGGTCTTAAAACAGAGACAGATTCTCCTTAGAGTACAAAGTGAAAGCGCCACAGGATATTAGGTCTGACCACAATGCAGTTCATCACTTCAGTGCTTTCTAAGAACAGTGGCAAATGCAAAAGTTTATAGCAGTCAGAACACATCAGTCTTAACAAACTCACTGGTAAAAGCCCAGTTTAACTTCCTGTGTTTTTTAGAGCCTAATAAAAGGGCTAAGTTTCAAAGGCCAGAGTATTCTGTTTTTAGAAAGTGTGATTTTCTTCATGTTTATCAGTGCTTCATGTACGTCATGCTTCAGCATGCACACATTTGCACAGTTTCATCAATGCTGTTCAAAAGTCCCAATCCCAGTTGAGTTGGTCAGTTTACAGCTTTACTGCAGTGGCTCCATGTGGACATTAGTAAGATTATAGGGCATTAGGGGCAACAGTGGTTAACACCGGTGATAAGCAAGGAAAGAGAAAGGGACACAGGTTCAAGTTTTACTTTGTTTGGTTGAACAAAAAGCGAATGTCCTTATCTTATTTTTTATATTAAAGGCAGTCGCTGTGAAAAACAACCCAGAAAGTAGTTTATTAATGATTTTTAAACAGTGCTTGTAATGGCCCTTTAAGGGCCCATTATGAGCCATGTGTGGGGGTAGGGGGGTGTAGGAGATACCATCCAACATGGTTCAGAAATTTACTGGCTGAGAAAAAACGTATCTGGTAAAAACTTATTTTTTTTCTGTGGTCATTTATTGCCTACTAAAATCAGATGTTAAATGTGTGCGGAAAAAGGCTAAGACTAGAAAATCTCAGGCAGGAATGGACCAGGTACAGATGTAGCGTGAATGTATCCTACACTCCAGTTCTAAAAACTTGTGATTACTGGTAACTGGCTTTAAGATACCAACTGAAATCCTTAACGTCACTCCCTGGTAACTCTCACTTCAGTTACCGGCCAATTTAAAATGGGACCATAAGTGACCTATGTGGGAAGTACATTTTCAGAATACAATGTGCTAACAGTCATTCAGCATACCAAAAACTTAGCAGAACTCAGATAGGCCTGAAACATGTTTGAGTAAGGGATCACTTGCAGTACTTCGAATTTATAAAATGAGTGCTGGCGCCAAAAGCTGTGTCCAGAAGCCTGCAGCGAGTGCAATTAAATGTCAGTGTGCCCAAAACCAAGGCTGCCTAGTCTTGAACCCCCTTTATGGCTCTTCAACCCACGAGCATACACTCCCTTTCCCTTTATGTCACTCTTGCAGGTTTCTGCTTTCTCCCTTTATGATGCTGTTTCTATCTTTCTACTTTGTTTTTAGCCCTTTCTTGCTCTCTTTAAATATCTGAGGTAGAGAAATATGTGAAGTCCCCCAAAAATGAGTTTCGGTGCACCCAAATGCAACCACCGGCTCAAATTAAGCACTGATCTCTTGCATGGGTCTGTATATTTTGCACCAAATCAGGAATACCAAGACACACTGTTTTACAGTCATCTAGGAGGGTCCTGACAAACACTAGTAATACATCAATCCCATTTGGAGTCTTTGGAGCTGGAAGTATACCTGTATGGCTGGGCTGTTCACAGAGACAACATTCAGTAGGCAAAGGCCCTGGGGCTGATTTTCTGGGTAAATGGACGGAGGTAACATTGTCTTTCTACCTTGGCAAATAGCTCAGAGCAAAGACAAACAATTTTCTTATAGACACATATATAACTTTCTATCTTCTGCAGGCTTGTTTAGTAAACTCACTCCATACACTAGGGGGCAAGAAAAACTATTTTTTATAAGACTGCTTGGAACTTTCAGTCCACCATTGAATTCTTCTGGTGTAAGTATCTGATAATTGCCAGTTTTATTCACACACATTATTTGAAGGTGGAAGACCTGATCATTATCATAAAATACTCCTACATCAGTGGCTAATTTGAGCCAGTGATTTCCATTACTCTACACCAGCTCTTAATTGTCAACACCAGTCAATATGACAATCTGACGCATAGTGCCTACTTTAGAGATGTACACAACAACATATGTTTATTAATAATTAACATTAAAACTGACTACCTCCTGCCGCCTAAGAGATTCTTACAGCTTTGGGGGACTAGTATAGTCTGACTTGTCACACTTTTAAGAGTGTGATTGTTAATAGTTTTGTTTTGGCAGTGCTGGCAGGAGCAATGGGTGGTGCAGTGGCATAGCTAGAGGGTGTGGTCCAATCTGGGTGGCACTTTTTGGGGGGCAGCGGGTGAGGTGCGCAATTTCGGCGAGAGCAAGGTAAATGTTTTTATTTTTTTGATTTATTTTCCGTCGTCAACTTCCCCCCTGCTCCTACCTGCACCATCCGTCACTGGGCGGAAAACTCAAGGACCGCTTAGGAAAAAGCTCTAGCTATGCCACTGGAATGGTGCCAGCTCTAGTGGTCTCCTGACAAGGGCCTGGCAATTCTTTACTACAAATTAGAACATTGGAATGTTGGGAGCTCCATTGAAGATAATGGAGTGCTCCGGGCTTATAATGGCTGGTATAAGCCCGGAGCTCCAACATTCCAATGTGTCTTTGTTCAC
Organism: Triturus cristatus; assembly: GCF_964204655.1. Lineage (NCBI taxonomy): Eukaryota > Metazoa > Chordata > Amphibia > Caudata > Salamandridae > Triturus > Triturus cristatus. Next base: position 725,482,542 of record NC_140591.1, read on the forward strand.
AGCTCTGGCTGTGAACAAAGGCTTCAGGGAGCCTGAGGGGATTTCAATCCCCTCGCGCTCCCTGAAGCCTTTGTTTTGTTAGAGCATTCTGCCCTTTAGTGGCAGAATGTTCTAATAGCCTTATAGCCCTTCGTAGCAGGGCTATAACGGCTTTTAAAGTCCCTCTGCTTTGTTAAAGTCCCTCGCCTTTGGCTCGGGCCTTTAACGCTGCAGCGGGCCTTTAACCCCTTCGATGCGTGTGACGGAGCGGTTCCGTCATGCACGTCGGTTGCGCTGTGCGCATGACGGAACCGCTCCGTCACGGCCCCACCCGCGCACGGAACCTTCAGCACGGCGCGGTAATCCGTGCCGCGCTGAAGGGGTTAACAGCCGGTATAGCCCGCCACGGCGGGCTATAAGGCTATATTAAGCACTGTCTTACATTTCTTACCACCTTCCATGTTTCTGTGAGAGATCATACTTACACAAAAAGATGACTACTCTGAGGTAGCTTGGTGCTATTAGCTATATTTAAGATACCTGTTTTCCCCTTTCTCAGGAATAGGCACTTGTTACTAATTCATACTGGCATTTGCAATAGACAATTGTCTATTCAGTGATTGCCTCCCTAACACCATCTGTCTGCAACATATAGTGATAATGGTTGTAGCAGTGACAGCATTCTTGATATCCATCTTTAAAGATACCGGTGAAAGCTGGGGAATAACTGGCAGTAGTTGTTTACTTACTATATTTATCACATCCCTTTTCAACAGCCTTTAGCTGCCAGAGACATTTGTAACAGTTTCTGTCAGCAAGATGCCATTACCACCAAACCTCAAGTAATTACTGCAAATGTGCAACTGTCATGGAGTGGAATTTATATCATGTAACCTTTCTACTGGACTGTTCCTGTGAGACCCTTAACTCTTCTGGAGTTGAACCATAGAGCTCTGGGGCACATTTGAGTGGTCTATAACAAGCCGGCGCTCTACCACTTAACCTGTGAATCTTCGCAACTAGGCAGTATCTTTAATATCTTATGTTTGTGATACATCAAACCATGTAGGAGAGGCTGTGGCCCAATGTCTAGAGCGGTCGACTTCGAAGCTGGGGAACCTGGGTCAAGACTCGGAAGGGAAGCTCAACATCCTGTGGTTTTGGGCAAATCACTTAATCTCCCCACGTCTAACAAAATGAATGTGCCGGTCTGTAACGCAACTTGTGGTCATGTAAAGTACTCTGGTACCTTCGAGTCGAGTTCACACTATATAGCCCCCCCCAAAAAAATGTCAGAGGAACTGCACTCTTTCCATTATCTTTACGAAGGGGTCACCACTAATGTTGATGAATGAATAGAGCTTAAGACCCACTTCTGCCCAGATAGCTACGTCTCCCACAAACGTCCTGATCCATTGTAACAATCCTAAATCACAGCTCAAGGCCCCCTCCTTTGTTTAGTGCTCTGTTGCACTCTAGCTAAATCTGTGTTCTTCAAACACCTATACACAAATGACTACATATTCATACAGCATGCATGTTTATATATACCTTTTTTCACCTTTTACTTCATTAAAATAGTTAACTAGTTGGTACCCTTTAATATGCTCCTACATTCTTTAGATCACTGTGGTTTTAATTATGTTTGCCAGGAGACATATGTGGACATTGGCCTAAAGTTACTTATGCTTTGTAACTCGGACCCCTGGGGTGAGAGCGGGCATCAAAGTCAATATGGGGGTACTATTATGAGTGTACAGTACACATTTTTCTCAGGTACATTGCAGTGTGTTGCTACAATATGGCAGGTTGGGTCATATCTTCCCTGACGGGAGCTTATTATGTGCTGCTTGGGAAGCGGGTTTGCTGCCCTAATTAAGTATGCACTTGATTTTGAATGCACGGGTGAGCACCGAAGCCTTGAAGTGTCACCTCATTTGTTTTTCAGACATTTACATTGATGATGCACCATCTTGCATCCCTTCTTCAACATTCCCAGAATCAAAACATTACTTTTTAGGTTGAGCCTAGCGCAAGGCACATGCGCTGCTCTATGGGAGGCTTCTTGTGAGCACTCCAAAACTTCCCCGAAACTTCTCCATGTGGGTCTGGCAACTCCCACACATTTGATTGGCCTTTGCGTGTGGCTTTCAATAATGAAAGCGCGCAAATGGCCAAAGGCGGGCGCATGTCCCACCTCTTTGTTTACTGGTCACTCCCGCGGCGTTTTGCTGTCGGAAGCGAGCAGCTGCGCGCACGGTGGTATCTGCATTCCTTCCTCGTAGTGGATCATGTTACTAATTAAACACAGTGCAGTAGCTTTCGTGGCTGCGGCCATGCTTTTTATCCCTAGATTTCTCTTTTACTATCCTCAACTGATATCCGTTTTAATGCTAGCCCCGTTCTTTCTCCCACACTTTTCTGTGGTTCTTCCTTATGTTCGCTCCTTCATTTCTTTCTCGCACCCTTTAATTTGTCATGCTATCTCCCATTGATTTATTTGATGTTATTCCATGCCCCGATCGCTATCCACTTGTCTGTGGTTCTTACTCATGTTCACTCCTACATTTCTTTCTCGCAACCTCTAATTTGTCAAGCTATCTCCCATATGTTTATTTGATGTTATTCTATTCCCCGATCGCTATCAGCCATCCCTTATACGTTTTTGTATTCATTGTCACCGTGAAGTTTCTTTTTCAACGCCTCTGGTCCATCTCATGAAGCTCAGAAACTACTTGGGCTGTAGTGACGATACCAACCAGCACAACAGATGTCCCCAACAGAGAATGACAGAACCGCAGCCGCGTACAAATATACACACAAACTGTAAGAACAGCACATTCCAGACTCATGACCACATGGCGATGAGAACAGGTTGGAGCAGCTTGAGCATCGAAACCATTGTCCGAAGGTGCACTCTGCAAGCTGCCAGCTCTTATTTGCACTTAGTGTGGCAGCAATTAGAGAACGCCAGGTTTGTGGCATGCTTTTTAACCGGCTTGTTTATGCTGTGAACTGCAGTGTTAACTTCCATACCTAAGGTACTGCACCCGCCCAGGGCTGCTCTTTGGAGATAAACAGGAGGCTCTGTCCAGACCTCAGATGTCCTTCATGCCACCAACGCTTGCACCGTCACAACCTTCACGTGTTTTTTAAACGCTCCACCAGCCCTTGCACCACTACAACCTTCACTTGGTCTTTAACGCGACACGGGCCGTTCCACCCTACAACCTGAAGACCATCTCTAACGTGCCACCTGCCCTTGCACCGTCACAATCTTCACGCAGATGACCCTTGCACCATCACAACCTGCACACGGTCCTTAACTTCCAACCAGCCCTTAAACCGTCGCAATATTTAAGCAGAGGGCCTTTCCACCATCACAACCTGGACTCAGTCTTGCACGTTCACAACCATAACGGAGTCTTTAATGCGCTACGGCACTTCCACTGTCACAATCTTTACAAATGGCTCTTCCACCATCGCAACCTGCACGCACAACCTTCATGCAGTCTTTAACGCGCCATGGCCCTTGCACCAACACAACCTTCACGCAGTCTTTAACGTGCTACGGCCCTTGCATCGTCACAACATTTGTGCAGTCTTTAACGTGCCATTAGAACAGGCAGGGAAAAGTTGTCAGCATTGTATGGACAAAAAAACTAGAACACATGTTATATGTTAATTCTGGTTTTAATAAGGGTAGTTCAGTTGTATATAATGTTTTCTAAGTTATATACAGGGTGACAAAAATAGTTATAACACTTTTTTTAATTATTTCTTTTCAACATGCTGCACAACATTCACAATGCTCTACACCACAGATTAAAGACGTTAACAAAGCCAATAGCTCTGTAAAAACACTTATAAGGCCCCAAAGGCGAGACCTACTGGCTGTGCCAATGCTTGTTCATATTACCTGTCTGGTACTTTTTATTACTGCTGTCTTTTATTTTGACGTTATCTTGTGCTCAGTAGTACAGGGCATGATCCTGATAAAGACTCACATTGGTGTACTGGTACCAAGCAGTGTACACGGTTTTATTTCTGTAAAAGACACATACTTGACACTTCACTCTTCTTGCAAAAGCAGTTGCTTACAAAGCAATCTGTCTCCTGGTTTTCAAGTTAGTGTTTGTACATGTGACACGTGGCCTCGATTAGACTCTGTCATGACAGTGAGTGGCACGTGTATTGTTGTGGTGGCCACCATGCACCATACCGATACTGCTCGATTCTTGAATGAAATGCACGTATAGTAGGCAGGGCCACTGGAATGATGCGGCATGGAATTGACAACTTATGTGGTAGGGTTGAGTAAGTTATGCGTCAAGAAAAGGCAAATTATGCGGCTTAATACAGCAGATTTTGTGATACTATTACTTGATTATTTTGACTTTGCACTAGTTAAGACTGTCTAAAGGCCTCATTAAGACCTCATTATTACCAGGTTAACACCCAAATGCAGCAATAGGCAGCAGACATGTGACCAGTCAACCTTTTAAAAGGGCCTTCCATGGTTACCTTTAGAACTGTTTGAGCTAGAAAAAGTTTTTTTTGTTAAAGTCTGCAGATTATGTAGCAGATGATGAAATATGAGGCAAATGCGGCAAAGCTATAATTATGAAAAAATCGTGTCGACGGCACAATTGGATAAATAATTCCAGTGGCCCTGATAGTAGGTGACATTATCACATTGATATTAATTTAATGTAGTTTATTTAGACTTTACAGTAGGCCCAGACCAACTCTAATTGTGCTCTGCATAATTTGAGCAATTTTGGGAATTTCGCATTCTGCTTGATGTGTGAAATTCCTGAAAGTAAGCCTCCTCCCACAATTGCACCAGGTTTGTGGCAAAATTACTGTACAGGAGCATGGAAACCATGGGAATATCCAGAACGTGGACAGCTGTCGTTCACAGTTTTTAGTGCTGTTTTTTTAGCACAGAATCCATCCTCTTGTCCAAAGTGGATGCAAGGATGCATTTTGTAATAAAATATTGTGCTAAATGTATATTTGTAGTTAGCATACTCACATGTAGCTTTTTCGTGATTATGCTAAATCGAATTACAAGAATTTCACACACTGCTAGTTTATTCTTCATTTAAACATAATACTATAAAACATCCAAGTCATTAAATGCAGGCACAATGTATGAAACGCTTGCAAACATTTACAGACTTTAAAGGTGTTTGTAGTCTCTCTAAAAAGTACCCGCTGATTCGTCGAAATGCGAAAATTGGACGAACCAGGGGGCATATCAACAAGCAGGCAATAAAAAATTATTGCCGCTTTTGCTTTTATCGCCTAATCAGCAAGGTCACGCTAACGCGTGAAACCTTGCTTTAGCGTCAGGATTCCTAACGCCCAGCTTTGCATCTCTAATGAGATGCAAAGTGGGCGTTCCTGACCTGGCATGACAGGAGAATGTGGCGACATTTCTCCTATCAGCAAGCATAACGCTATGAAGCATAGCGTCTGGAAAAGTAGCGATAACCCCTGTTAACGCTACTTTCCTTACGCCTGCTTCAGGACTGACTTAGCCATGATATCCTATGGAAGGTGGATATCATGGCTAAGTTTGTGAGTCCCTATCAACTAGCTAACGGGAGATTATCGCTGGGTTTCCAGCGATAATCTTACGTTAGCCAGTTAGCTCTAGGATTTTTATCGCTGATGAGATAAGCGTTGCTAATAGCACGCTATCTCAGCGATAAAAATCGGCGCTAGCCGGCGATAATTATCCGAGCGCTAAGTGCGCTCAGCGATAATTATCGCCGGTTGTTGTTGATATGCCCCTAGGGGGGCATATTATCAAGCACGGTGTTAAAATTATAGCCGCTTTAGTGGCCGAAAACTGCTGCTAAAGCGGCGATAATGGGCTTGATAATATGCCGCAGAGAAATCCAATAGAAGCCCAGGTTGACACCAGAACATGGGCTTCTATGGGAATTCTCAAGGGCATATTATCAAGCCCATTATCGCCGCATTAGCGGCAGTTTTCTGCCGCTAAAGCGGCGATAATTGTAACGCCGTTTCTTGATAATATGCCCCCAAGGGGCATATTATCAAGCCAGGCGATAACATTATCTCCGCTTTAGTGGCAGGAAACTGCCACTAAAACGGCGATAATGGGCTTGATAATATGCTCTATGGAATTCCAATTGAAGCCCATGTTAGATGTGAAGGACGTCTAACGTGGGCTTCAATTGGAATTCCATAGAGCATATTATCAAGCCCATTATCGCTGTTTTAGCGGCAGTTTTCTGCCGCTAAAGCAGGGATAATTTTATCGCCTAGCTTGATAATATGCCCCAGAGTTAGATATGGGCTCTTGAGGAAAGGTTTGTATAGAACAAAGTTTCCCCATTTTGCAGAGAACATTAGATGTTGGTTGAGGTATGTTGAAAATATCATTTTTATTTGGCATTGGGAAGAGGAAAAAGTAGAAAAACAAACTCTTTTGTGTGGTGACACTTTGAAGTTTACAGCTAAGAAAATCAGAGAGAGAGCGTAATTCCTCGCTATATGGATTTTTTGGCCATATAGGGTGTATTCAGACTGATCGCTACGCAGACCCTACAGCTATAAATACCCTTCTTCACTTCTCTAGTTTCCATCCTACCAGTCAGAAGAAGCCCATACCATTCGACGGATGTCTTAGAATAAGGAGAAATTGTAGTCTGATCAGTGACTACCTTAAAAATGTAGAAGATTTCAGATGGAAACTAATTTACAGAGGCTACGATAGACTGTTAGTTAGAAAGAGCGAAATACTATGGCAGAGTATCACTGTTTAAAAACAGACCTAAACAGCAGGAAGAAAAATTTGCATGTGTTACTTGGCAAGCCAATTTAAACAGAAGTTGGGCAGAATAATGAACTCTCACTGTCAGATTTTAAAACACCTGTGAGGATGATCCACTAATGACTAAACCCATGTGTGAATTCCATAAGGGCAAAAACCTTAAAGATAAATTAGCCCACACCTACTTGCGCTGCAGAAACCAATGAAAACAACAGGCTATTGATGGGCTCTTACATGTGAGGGGCAATTACTGGTGTAGCACCTGCCATTGATGTGAGATGGCATTTATCTCTAACTTTTAGGAACATAATGGCTGTAAGATAGTGCTTAAAGACATGTCTAACTGCAGAAGCAGTAATGATATGTATCTCATCTTGTACCTATGCTAGCAAGCATATGTGGTAGAGACAGCTAGAAAATTACATTTAAGGGTTTGGTAACATAAATTGGCCACATACACAAAGTAACCGCAAGCTTCCTTGGTGCAATGTTCAGCAAGAGCGGTGTCTAGGAATATGCCAACTCACGCTTTCCTTATTTCCTCCTATGTTTATGTTCTAATTCTGAAAGTTTCTGGTGCTGCACGAGCGTATAAGTTGCCACCAATCACCCGTCCAAAGCGTAGATCCACATTACTATAATAATCCCTCAAGCAATCAGATTCATAAATTCAATGTCCAAACATATGTAGATTTGCACTCTCTTTTAGTTATGTTGATCTTAAGGGCTAGCCAACATGTTTAATCAATTAATAACTTCCTCAAGGCTAGAAAGTACACAACATCACCGCTCTTGTTATTCTAATATTGGATAAATAATAAAAATGTCCTTCATCCTATTATAGCCACCAATTATACGTGAGGAGTACATCCTGTGATTGATTAATTAATGACAAACTTTCAAAATCAGCCATTATGCCAAACTACACCACTGTGAAAAATCTTTCATTCATTGTAGTGTCAAAGGGGGTAATCTTGGATCTTTACGACCTCTGCAAAGATCTAACTGACAGGCCCAAAAAAACTCCATTACACTCATTATCTTCTCTTAACAGGATTAGTCCTCTACTAACCATATCTCTGTGCGCCTTCCATGGTCGAGAGCTAGTAACAATAAACACCAAGATATTTCTACTTGAACACTGTTAGCCATTCCAAGGAACTAGCTATAGTCTTGTTAATTAGCACTACCTCCACTGCCCACCTCTTGTGCTGCCACCAACAGGAGTATTCTCATAATAATTTTATCTGTATCATGTCATGAGGTGGTATGATCAGTAAATGCCCTGGGATTCTGAAGAAACGTTCCTTAACAGTATGATCAGGACCCATAAATTACAATACCCAAAGTACTATATGGAGCTTGAGCCTCATATAGGGTGGCTGGTGGAACAAAATGTTGATTTTGTTATTATTGGAGCTGTAGGCTCTCTGAATAAAAAGCAACTAATCACAATAAACTCTTCAAGGAACAGATCACTTCCTCCAGCTCCTGACTTCCGCATCCTGCCCTCTCCCTGCATGCTGCAACTCTACCCTCTTTCACTCTCTCATGTCACCTGGGAAACCCCCATAGTTCACCCTGCCCCAGGGCAATCAGGCTGTGACTGATGGGTTGGTCTGAAAGATCAGTGTGTGAGTCGTTTTCTTTGGCTTTTTGTGGGCTGTTTTTGGCTGTTTTTTTACTGTTTAATTCACTGATATTAAAAAACAAATTGCCTTCAGCAAGTTCAAAATCAATGTAGTCTTCCATAACTTGCACAACATTGTTGTTTCTTGTACTGTAACTGCATTTTGATGCCTGTGCTTGAGCATTGGAATGTAGAGGAAGGGGGATAAAACAGCTAGAGGAGGTCATTGTCAGACGTGTATATGCTGCGCTCCAGACAATAAATGGGTGTACTTATTTAGAGTACTGTCCTTTCTACAAAAGAAACTTAGCGACAAGTTACCTGGAGCTGTACTCACGCGTAAACAAATTGAATTCTGCTTCAATTCATAGCTATATGCTTATGTTGGATTAAGCTATACACAGGACCTCATTTTCGAATTGGATCGTCACTTTTGTGTCTATTACAGAATAGTGAACCGGGACTACTAACCAATTGGAGTGGTGAGCACTATTGCCAGTTGTGTTGCTGCCTTTCATTGCTCGCCTATACAAGGAATCTTCAAGAGGAAAAGGAATTTGAGCTGCGTTTTATACATATATCGTGTGCAGATTTGACGATTACTTGGTTGCCGACATCTACTTTGTGAATTGCAGCGTGTTCAATGCAGTATTGAAGTACTGGATTTAACAGTGCTTGGATCTATTGCAACGGCATGCCAGTTGTACTGTTTTGTTTTAACAAATTACCGCATTCAAACTTGAAACAGAGCTTGAAGCAAATCTATTCCAGAGCACACTCACCTTCGGTCCAGCATGCGTGCATTCCTGGAGATGTTCCTTTGTTATGCCGCTGACCTGTTTTAGAGCAGGTGCGCCTTGCGCAAAACACAGCTCAATGTAACAGAGGAGTTCAGAGGTTACTGTGCGTACCTCCAAAGTGACACCATTTTGAGGATTTCCTTAACACTACAGGTTCACCAGGAGTTGTTGTGATGGCTGTTTACTTACATTGTTGGGTTATTGTTTCCAGGATAAAGCAAATTCCACATCTCTACTGCCTTGAACTACTTCACATTTTTCGGGTATTGCCTATTTTTAATTTATAGTGATATGCTTTGAATTTGACTCTTACAAGTGAGACCAATTCTAGTCCCACAAGTGAGAACAGTATCCAGTAGTCATCTTCAGTTTTCCAGCCTAATGGAACTAATTAACAATGGAGTTAATTAACTAATTTGTTATTTTGTATGTCAGTTAATTATCTTAGTTTTTAATTTTAAATCATTTTTTTAGTTTTACATGTTCGAGAGTTACTGTGGTGCGGGTGATTATTACTCTGTGTATTGTGCTTCATTTAGGTACAACATAGCCACACAAAACTTCACCAATTCCCCACCTCATTCATTTTGGCCTTCGGGAATGAAACCTACTCTTAAGTGGGGATAATGGAAGGAGTATTTTGTCAATTACATTTCTACTAGTGATGACTCTGAAGATATGTCGGCTACACAAAAGAAAATGATTTTACTACACTCACTGGGACCATATGGATTACAAGTTTGCAACCAAATGTTTAAAGCCCCTGTTACCAGAGATACTGATGTGTTTGAAGCAGCTTTGAAGGATTTAAATGTGTATTTTGTCGCAAAGGTTTAAATTGGTATAACCAGCTATGCATTTTTTCAACGCAAACAAAAAGTGGACAAATCAGTAGATGATTATGTGGTGGAATTAAAAAAAATAGCAATTGACTGTTAATTTGCTAGCATACAAGAATATTGGATTAGAGGCCAGGCTGTAATGCATGTAAACAATCAGTCCAGCCAGGGAAGATTATGGGAAGATGGTGACGCCCCCCTAGTGGATGTGATCAACATTGTACAAAAAGCAGACATATCAGGAAGATGTGCAAAAGAGATGATAGTGAAAAGTAAAGACACAGAAGTTTGTTAGTAAACTTAATGTTAAAACTAACTTAAAATCTTTCAATGTTAAATTGGAATATAACATCAGTGTTAAAGGTAGATGCAACAGTTGTGATAACAAGGACCATTTAGCATTCTGCAGGAGTTGCCCAGCTTTAAAGCAAAGATGCAGTAATTGTGGCAGCTTTGGACACTACGTCAAGGTTTGTAGGAAGAAGAAGAAAGATATTAAGTGCATACTAGAGGTTGATGAAGAGAGGGATACTCATGATAATATTGATGATTATGATGAGGTAATGAATCTTTCCAGTAAACGTATCCTCAATATAGGAGAGGAACTATCTATGAACAAACCTGAATGTTTGATTACTATTGGTTGAGTTACAAGTATGATATATGCTGACTCGGGGTCACCTTATACAATTGTCAATGATGAAATGTGGAAAAAGAAATTTGCAGAATAAGTTGGGGACAATCTTTGTGAAACCGATATACAACCTCAAGGTCACTCAGGAGAAAAAAATCAACATTTTAGGTTATCAGTGGTTCTCTTTTAAATTCAAAGGCAGCTGTGCATGCATGAAGCTTTATGTGGTGAGGAACGTTCGTCCAGTTTTATGATGGGAGGACCAATGTAAATTGCATATTATTCTTGTCCCTAAAAGTGTTGACCAAGTAAAAGTGGTTGATGATGGATTAAATTGTTGCAACTCATGCTGAGAGATGAAGTGTCTTGTGAATTAGGCAAACGTGTTGCTTTAGGTGTGATAGAGCCTATCGAGTGCTCTGAATGGATTTCTCCATTGGTGATGGCACAACGTAGCCATGAAAAGATCTGTCTGTGTGTTGACCTGCACCATTTAAATAATAACATTGTTATTGATCGCTTCCCATTGCCTAAGATTAACGAGATGGTGATGTGTTTAAAGGGGGCCAAATACTTTTCTACAATTGCTTTTGGCGTCTGCATACCACAAAAATCTCCCTGACTCCTGATTCCATTAAATATACAGCCTTTATAACACCTTTTGAGTGTTTAGAAAGAAAACAAATGCCTTTTGGGTTGGCATCCATGGCTGCGGTTTTCCAGAGGCTTATGTTCAGTTTATTTGGAAAGGAACCTGGAGTCAAATTCTTTTCAAGGCGATGTTTTGATTTTTGGGGAAAACAGAGATGTGCATGATTTCAGGTTACGAAAAGTCTTGCATATTTTAAAGAAGAGTGGTTTGACTGTTGAGCTATCCAAGTGTAGATTTGCTGAGCAAAAAGTGGCATATTTGGCATGACATAAGTTTAGATGGAGCTAAACCTAAACCATACTTAATAAATGCTATTAAGGAAGACCCTTCCCCTAGTAAAAAAGACGAGCTAAGATCCTTCCTGAAACTATTGGAGTATTGTTCTAAGTTTATCCAACATTTCACTGCCAGGAGTTTCCATATGGGACAACTGTGAAAAAATAAAAGTACATTTGAATGGCCTACCAATTGCCAGGAAGAGTTCAAAGCAATAACCACTACAATTGACAAAGTCCAAGCACTAAAATGTTTTGATCCTAAACTTAATATATACATCACCACCGATGCCAGTGGGAAGGGACTAGGTACCGTCCTGTCTCAAATAGACAGGGATAGGGAGGAGTTATTAATTTATTTTGCTTCACGTGCTTTATCACCTACTGAGGAAAGGTATCTGACAATCAAGAGAGAGGCTTTAGCCTGTGAATGGGCCCATGATCACTTCCACGTATTTGTATGGGGGAATCCCATTACTATTAGATGTGATCATGAACCCTTTGCTAAACATTTGACCACTGAGGGAACGGTGGGGGCATCAGCCAGAATAGCCAGGTTAGCTATGCATATGTAAGATTATATTTACAAGGCAATGTATCTACCTGGCAAATACAATGTTTTAGCGGATTGTCTGTCTAGGTTGCCTACCAAATTGGAGGAATGGGAGGATGAAGTATTGAACAAGCTCCAAATAACATTTATACATGGCAATGGAGATAAGGCTGTTAGCAAGGAAGAATGGTTGGCCGGCTGTACAAGGAATGAAGTGCGCAAACAAGTAAAGGAGTGTATTAGCAATAATTGGGCGAATGGAGGTAGAGTTACCTCTGAACTTAGACTATTTTGGGAAGCAAGATCACATCTTGCCCTTGATAAAGACACCATTTTTAGGGGAGAAAGGATTGTACCTCCCAGATGTTTACACAATTTGGTGATCAAATTATGCCATGGAGGCCACTTTGTCATAGTTAGAATGAAAAGGGTGATCAGGGATCTGTTTTGGTGGCAAGCAGTGGATGCAGAAGTTGAAAGGTTCGTAAGGGATTGTTTGGTTTGATCATCAGCTTACAAGACTTTACAAACCTTAAGATCACCTGTGTGTGAAGAATACACCCCTAAGTATCTGTGGTATACTGTGGCTATCGATTTTTTGGACCCTGTAGGAATCTGTCAAAAATGTATCATTGTCCTCATGGATTTATTTTCCGAGTGGCCAGTGGTAGTCGTTGTAGATAGAGTAGACACTACTGCTGTATTAGAATTCACGGACATGATCTTTAAGTCTGAAGGATTACCCAATTCTATTCTCAATGATAATGGGGTGCAATTTGTATCTAATGCAATCAAAAAATATTTTGAAAAAGTGGGAGCAACACAAAAAACAACCTCCCTTACATCCCTAGCAGAAACTGTGCCATTGAGAGATTGAACAGCGTGGTTAACAGTGGCGTAGCTAGAGCATGTGGCGCCCGAGGCTATCCCTCAGATTGCCGCCCCCCCCCCTCCCCGAGGCATGCACTTCAAAGAGGTCCGAGAGACACGTAGTATCGCCGCTAATAGTTACCTTGATCATGCAACTTACATGCACATACATGACACGGTCCAAGGCTACACAGTTGAATACAGCGTGACTGGCAGTACAAAAGAGAACACACAGACTGCATGATCTATCTGGGGACTCAGAAAAACCGCATGTGACATCCATCAGAGAGCTGCGTGAACAATTACCTGGTAATCCCCTCAACACAATGCAAACATGCACACACATGACACTGTTCATGTCACCTTCATCTACAGATGACATTAAATGACCATACATCTCTTCTTAGTCTTATAAGGACCAGTAAAACTCACTCTTTTCCAAATCTCTTTCTAAATATTATCACTTTCCATGTAATGTTCCTTTGATGGGAAGAGGAGGTTTCTGAGGTGGGAGTTTAAGGCAAGTGATACTACTCAGGCTCCATCTGTTCGAGCCTTCATGGAGGATCCCTCTTCATTACTACCTCCACCTGACCCCGGACTCTGCAACGCACTCCCTTACAGGCTCCCTCTGTGCGAGCCTTCAGGGAGAATCCCTCTTCATTACTACCTCTACCTGACTCCGGACTCTGCAACGCACTCCCTTACAGGCTCCCTCTGTGCGAGCCTTCAAGGAGAATCCCTCTTCATTACTACCTCCATCTGACCCCGGACTCGGCAACGCTCTCCCTTACAGGCTTGATTATCCACTACTCCTCTCTCCAGTGCACCTTATCTCACATCTGACCTTGGGCCCCAGCCCCATATCAGGCACCATCGGGCTCCACTTTGCTTTTTCCCAGTAAAAACATTAGTAAAATCACCTTCAAACTTAAAACATTGAATATAGCAGTAAATATAATTAGCATGCACTTTAAAGTATGTTCCACAGTAGCCCTTATGACCCGACTGCTAATTAAATAAACAAAAACAGAAAGTCTTTTTTGGCGCCACACTAATAACCTCTTTCTCCGTAAATACCTTTACTACCACCTTCCAACAGTGCCCCTCATCCCTCCATGGCCCCCCTAGTGACCTCCTCCTCAGATTGCCTCACGCCACAAGTGCCCCTCATCACCCCATAGCCCCTCCCCCTCACGACCTCCTCCTTGGACTCCCTCACTGCCACCATCCACCAGTGCCCCTTCTCTCTCTGTAGCCTCTCCCCCTCATGACCTCCTCCTCAGACTCCCTCACTACCACCCTCCACCAGTGCTCCTCATCTCACCCTAGCTCCCCCTCCACACCATGACCTCTTCCTCGGATTCCTTCACTCTCACCCAGGGCACAAGTCCTAAAAAAAGAAGTGGGGGGACGCTGACGTCACAACAGCAAGTGATGTCACGAAAGGTGGCTTGCACCATCAGACTCATTGCCTCCCCTCGCTCACCCCTTAGATGCCATTGCATCAGGGAAGCCAGCGTGTGAGCAGCGTTCTGAATGAGCTCCGATCTCGCCCCAGAGAGGCCAAAGAGTAAATGTGTGGCTCCATTTGCTCCAGTAATCGAGCTCCCGTTAAAATAAGTGAGGGGACGCCATCCACCCGCCTGGTACCCCGACTCGAGCCCTGCAGTCACCCTCCACCAGTGCCCCTCATCGCTCCACAGCCCCTCCAACTACCTCCTCCTCAGATTCCCTCACTGCCACCCTCCACCAGTGCCCCTCATCGCTCCGTAGCCCCTCTCTCATATGCATTTGTTGTTTAGCGCTACTCATATCAGTGTAGTGTGTCAGCACTTTACACCACGAACACATTATACAGAGACAATGAATCATACAAGTATGTAAATCAGTCAACAGGGAATGTCACATAAGCTAATGAGGATTACAAGGTGTAGGAATCACATGTCATCCATACTGGTGGGCAGTATATTTTGAGAGGGTTTGGTCTGAGGAAACAAAAAGGTATCTCTGCCCAAACATACTCATTTTAGCAACATTAGAATGATGAAAGACTGAGGAAGTTCTAACTATATCACAAAACAAATCTATACCATTCATGTTTGTATGCAGCTCTTTGGTGACAGTTCATTGGTCACTGCCCTATGTTAGGATTGTAACTTCTGAACTGCAAGTAACACAAGGATCTCTGTGGCAAAGGCAGCAACCCACTGAGCTTCCACACAAAATAAAGTCCATCTGCATTTAAAAACTACTAACAGACAAATAATTGCTCTCCAGCGAATCATTAATCACCAGCGTTATTGGGGCATTTTTTATTGTCTTATTGTTGTCCTGCATCGGCCATGATAATGATAAAAACTATTAAAATAAAGCGCACACGAAGTACCTGTCCTGCTGGACCTGCGCATTTTTTTTTAAAGAAAAGAAACACATTCTCTTACCTACTACTGCACTGAATTATACACGGACGCAGCAGAGCAGACTACCCCAGGCCAGGTCCTCACGAGAGTGAGTAGTGGTGACGCGCGTGACGCGTCACCGCTACGTTCTCATCGCGAGGGCCGGGCAAAAATGTAGCCCAGGGCCGTCATTGGTAGCGCTGGCGCGTTCTCCAAGATTGACGGCCCTGGAGCGGGGAGATTAACGGTCATCAACGCGCTGCTTGCACTAAAGTGGGCCGCCCGGCCGCGCGTTGCGGCCGCGGCGGACTTTATAATTTATTTAGTGACACTGTGTCCCTAAATAAATTATAAAGACCGCCGCCCTAAATATAGTGCCGCCTGGGGCGGTCCGCCCCCACCGCCCCCCCCAGCTACGCGCCTGGTGGTTAAGGGAGTTATTCAGCCCTCTATAACCAATAAATTGGACAGGGAAGTTCAGTTATTCAAAGCTGTTTGGGTATATAGGGTAACTAGAAATGTTACAACAGGTCAAGCCCCTTTTTTGTGATGATGGGAGGGTATACCCCTAGATGTAAATACAATCCACATTGGGTGAGTAAATCAAGTGTGCAGCAATCGTCTTTGAAATCGGTCCAGCGTAAATTGGCAGACAGTCATACAAAAATGAAGGCATACTACGACACGGAACATAAGTCAATTCTGTTTGCATTAAAGTGGGTGAATGGATCTGGGTAAAGAAAACATCCAAAGTAAGGAAAGGAGAGACTCTATTCTTTCACCTGTAAGAGGTTGTAGAGGTACTCAAAAATGCAGTTTGAGTCTTGAATGGAAAAGTTTGGAATTTGAAATGTGTGGCCCCAGTCTCAAAAGAACAAGGCGGGAAGTTTCCTGCTATGAACTGCGAGAAGAATTTCCAAGGGTTGGAAACTGATGATGAGGAATTAAATGAGTTGACCACTAATGATGAAAATATATCTGAGAAGACTATTGCAGAAGGGGGAAGAACTAGTGACAATTTTAGCGGATCTAATTATACACAGGAGAGGACTTTGATGTGGAAAATGCAGGAAATGTTGTTTAGCAAACTGCTTCAAACACTTTGCATGACAAAGGATTAGGTAGAGACGAGAATGGAGGAATGAGAGTATGTGTGAGTGTGGAAACCCCCAAAATGGGGGAAGGATTATGTGTGTGATGGAACAGACTTGCAAGAGTAATAATTGCAAGAGAAAAATAAAAAGTAATTAGAGTAATGTTTTATTCCTTACAAATGCAAATCATATCTATAGTTTGGAATTTCTACAACGTGGTGGATCACATTATTCTTTTGCTTGTTTCTGTGCAATGTGCATTTTAGGACATTATCGAAGTTTGCTGTGCATAATATGAGGTTATGATGAATGTAATGTTTGTAATATGTTATTTCTGTATTATACTGTATTTTTATTATTTTTAATAAAGGAGGGGGATGTATTTTGTATGTTGCTAAGTAACTGCATTCGGATGCACGTGCTTGAGCATTGGAATGCAGAGGAAAGGGGAGATAACAGCTGGAGGAGGTCGTTTCAAACGTGTATATGATGTTCTCCAGACAATAAATGAGTGTACTTATTTGGAGTCCTTTTCTTTGTACACCAGAAACAGTTATACAATTGCAGGTTAAAAACTTCAAAACTTCCTAACATGGGCCACTTTTTTAGCTATCTAATTCACTGATAGGGGACACTTTTATTCTGGTGCCCGGTGCCTTTTTTTGTCCCAGTCCTACCCTGCCCCCCGTCACTAATGCAGCCTGTACCCTCAACCTCGCTGTGTTGCAGACTTCTCTACCGCTTTGTATGTGCAGGTTATTTCCTAACTACTGCTACTAGGTACATTACAAACTTACACATTATCAGATATGACAAAGAAATGCATGTTAAACATCTATATCCGAAGCCAGCAAAAGCTAGGCTCTATCTATTGAATGACTTTTTTCTCTTGCTATTGTGATGACATCTAAAAGGATACCTAACTCCAGAAAACTAGTTGGATCTGTAAACATGAATCATTTATGAGCTTCTCTGCTGCTTTTAAATCACACTCATGGCAGAAATCCTAGCATGATTTTCTGCTTTAATAAATAAATAATTAAATAAATAAATAAATAAATAAATAAAGAGCAGCATGTGTCGGGTGTATTAATCAGTGAAGATTATTAAAAGAGAGAACAGGCATGCAAATTTGAACACCGCAGACACAAATATTATTGTATCGGGGCTGTGAATACAGGAGAGTGCGCATGCAAATCAGCATCCTGGCCCCACCGCTCTGTAATGGATGTGAAAACTAATTTGCAATCTTCTTGTATGCAGCATTATAAGGCCTACCTATCTTGATCATAATGTAAAGGTGCCTGGCTATTTAAATGCTTATTAGGCATTATCGCAAGATGAGACTCCTCTCTCTGCCAATGATCTTTTTCAATTAGTAAAATTCAGCGCTATATCACCACGGCACGCGGTTATCAGCTCCAGCATATGTGATTTGTTCTGGGAAGGACCTTATTAAATTTTAACTAAGAAACGTACCCTGTACTGTCCCTGCATACCAATAGGTCAGCTCTAAACAATAAACTCAGAGTAACCCTCAGTAAAATCTGTGGTTAAATGGAAGATTGCGATTAATTATGAAGGTAATATGTTCTCTGAACCCTTCCCACTATAAAATGGTGGAACCTGAGTCAAAACCCAGAGAGATTCAAGCTGTATGAGGTGAGGCCGAGGCAAACCTAGTCACTTCATCTTAAAGTAGTGTCACTTCACCCTAAAGTAGTGTCACCTCACCTTAAAGTAGCGTTTGATCACCAGCTGACCACTACTTGGCCATTAATCATTCCAAGAGCAATACATTGAGTGTCAGTTTCATTAGCTAACATCATCGTGTCTGCCTAAAGCACTTAAGGTCTGATTGGAAGTGGCTAATATGGTGTGATTCCTTCACATACGTCTGTTTGCACAAGGATCACAATTATAGGTAGTGTCATGTTTGTCACAACCAGCAATTACCAAGTGAGATAAATTACACACCCATAGTTGAATTTGGGCAGGTCAGATCTACTGATATTTACCAAGGAAAAGGCTGGTATTTACCAGAACATGCAACTTATGATGAGGAAGGCACCAACATCTGCATGTGTTTCCCCATTAATCCACAATAAGGGATAATTAGGGCACTCAAAAAATTCTGAACATCTGCTTATCAGATTTTATTGAGTGTAATAATTGTCGCTTGTGACCAGCCACTCATAGTTAGGCCATCAGAAACCCAACCCGCACCACTACGAAGGACTCTGCAAGTGAGGGGTGGTGGCAACAAAGGCTTGACTCTAAGTTGGCGTGTGTTCATAAGCCATGTTCATTGCATTATGTTTGGAACGGCTGCACAACTCATTGGCTAAGACTCACACCGACAAACTGAAAGGGGACAATCACTCTCTAGAAAAGTGACTAAAGCCTGTATGGGATGAGCAGAACAATGGACCTCTTACAAAGTAAGTAATATTTGAAAAAGCTCTCGGAAACAATGGGAAGTCGAATAGTTTTTACTTGTTTTAAATCTGCAATTTAAATGTTAACCTGTCAGTTTTATTTCAATCATATGCTGATAACACTAAGGGCCTCATTTATGAGTTTTTGACGTAGGGAAGCACAGCAAGTCACCTTGCTCCGCGGCCCAACGTCAAAGTGAAAGGATAGGAATTCACTCTATTTATCTAAGGGTGCCAAGAGATAGACTTTTTGGTTGATGAGCATATTTTTGTATTTGTTCCAAAACCTCGATATTTTTACACAGGACACAATTAATTGTTTATAAGTGTCTATCAACAAAGGTGAATGTTGCACCTCATGGCTTTATGCAAGACCATAGACAACTATATATGTTCTTTCTTAGCCTATGATATCATTTGGAACCTCCTTAGTGGAGAACAAGCCCATTATTTATATCTCCCTATGTCAATTATATATATCTAAAGGAAAATGACTGTCAACCTTGGACACAAAAGATTAGGCAGCTTGTTGTGGGTCACAAATAAACTGTTTCCTAAAATAGATTGATTTTCAAAGCTTTTCCGAGAATTAGGAAAGTCTGGGAGAGACTTAATTTGATAGGAAGTGATATCCAATAACAAGGACTCTGGATGGAATAAGCCCTGCCAACTCTGGAGGAATGCTTACAATGGGGGATAGCCAGAAGATCTTGACATCTCAAATCTCTGGCCGAGGACTGTGATGAATTCTTTTAAACAAATAGATAGGTGCCATTTTATAAGGTACATATAGGTAATACAATGTAACCTGACATTAATTCTCTCCAGCCTGGGAAGCCAAGGAGGGAAATTCTGGATACAGTAATGTGATATCGTTATGTAACCCTAATATGTTGAATTGCGGTGTTGTGCACCTTCTGATCTCAAGAACTTAACATGCTTGGAGCCCAGCATACAGTAGTTGACAGTGATGGAGTAAAAAAAAACATGAGAGAATATAGTACCAATGCTCTGCATTTGGTTGGACAGTTGGGGATGAAAATGCTTCTATGTAGGTTGTGGAAGCTTCTGCTAGCTGCTGCTGGCCCTATACAAGTGTACGATGGTAACATTAAAAAAGTATTGTCTATGAGCTCAGGCACTTTTGTGAACTATTTTTATGGAAGGTTTACAAATGTTGTGGAAATTAATGCCGTCTCTCTCACATAAAGGAGCCAAATACTAAAGTCAGCTGACCCAGTTCCCCAAAGCCAGCAGTTCTTAACCTGTGATCGCTCCCCGGACCCCGAAAATGTTAAAGGGTTCCGTAAATGTGAAGGAAGTTGAAATTGGAGGCTAAAAATTAAGTCCTGTTAAGATTGATTTGTGGGAGCAGTACAAATACATTAAGCAGACTATAGTATAGATAATGAGTGGCCTAAGCTCAATTTAGAAAATCCCCAACCTTTGCATTATAAAAAAATGTTAATTCTTTTACTTGTGAATTAAAAAAATACTTAATCTTTTTTGCTTTGGGGAATTTCTTTGATGAATACTTGTTTTTGTATTTTTGTGTTTTGTTTTGAGGTTCAAATCATTGAAATTGCTTAATCCAGGGTCCCTCACTTCCAGGTATGATTTGGTGTGGGTCTTGAATGCCAGAAGTGACCCATTGGGGGCCCGGATTCCTCTAATCATTAAGTGGCGGTCCACAGAAGTCAAAAGGTTGAGAACCACTGCCCTAAACAGTGTTAAGTGGAAGCATAAATGTGGACGAGTGAATTACATTTTGTTGGACTTGGCTCCTTTTAGAGGGTCATCCCAGAACTTTTTGCCTTCCTCCTGTATTTAATCTGACTCTTTTTTGTTGTTTTTTAACCACTGCTGTTCAGTGCTAAAGTTCATGTGCTCTCTCTTGTAAACTTGGTAAGATTGGTCTGCACCTATTTGGCATACTTAATGTACCTGTAAGTCCCCTGTACAGTGGTATCCAATATACCAAGGGCCTGTAAATTAAATGCTACAAGCTGGCTTACAGCCACCCACTGAAGTAGCTTTTCAAACCTATCTCAGGCCTCTGCCACTGCAGGGCTTGCACGCACAGTTTACTGCCACAGTGATGTGGCATGCAAAGCGGTTGCCACGTCTGAAACTTCCCGTTTACTACATATAAGTCACCAATAAGGTATGCCCTAGCTAGCCCTATGGGCAGGGTGCAGTGTAAGTAAAAAGTAGGATATGTGCCCTAACTGTGTGGCATGTCCTGGTAGTGACAGACAGCCTATTTGGTTTCTCACTGCTGTAAGGCTGCCCTCTCATCTGGTTTACATTGGGGCTACTTTTAGAAGGGGGAATTTCTGTGTGCTTATGAGTCTTTGTGCCCTGTCAGGATGTGTATTCACCATCTGGTTTTAACTGACAGAAGAGAGGGGATGTGCATACACTTTAGAAAGTCACAAGGTGGGTTGAGGTGTGTCCTGTCTTTCCTGGGTGACTCAGCACTAGGCTGAATATACCATGGCTGCATTCAGAGTGGTGGGAGGAGTTGCACCTGCACCTGAATTGGGCTGTGCCTGCCTTCTACAATGAAGTCACCGCCCCCTGAAGTGTGTCTGGGGCCAGGGCTTGAGATGGGAATGGAGGTGTTGTGCACTTCTAAACAGTGTTTGAAGCGCCCCCCCAGAACAAAGACTTTGGAACTATAAGTACAGCGACTGTGACTCCATGAAGTTAGACACTGCGTGGACTATACCTGGCCAGAGGACAGCCAGGAAAAACCCCCATAGGACTGGATTGCAGGAAGTGCTGACCTGTTGCCTGTTGGGATAAGAGAAGGACTACCACTCTGGCTCAGACACCCTTGTGCTGGCCTGTCTGAGCTCTGTTGTTGGTGTTATCAGTGTTCTCCTAGGGGGCCCAGCACAGACTCCGACCACCAAAGTGCGCATTTGAGCACTTGTGAGCAACAGCGCATGTAGAGGGTAGTTGGTATTCTGCCTGAACCTGTGGCATGGGCTCATGATAGTGGTTTCCCTGTGAAACGCGTGGTGGGCGCTGTGGAGAAAGTCATTAGAGCATAGCTACGACCAGGTGGTCCATGTGCCTGCCATCTCGAGGAGCCCAGAAAAGAAACTTCCAAACCCTGCACCCACCCAGGGGACTCCTTTTCAGGAGGGAGTCCGGGCAGTGGAACTCCAGTCCACTGAGCGTAGACGATCGTGTACTGGCATGGGTGTGCCCCGCGCCACCTTACTTGTCAGCACTCAGCACCTTCTATCGGCTGCATCAAACCCAGATGGCCAGCGAAGACGCCGGGTGGATACCGCAGGCCTCGTTGCCGAGACCCTTTATCTCCCTGAAAGTTGCAGACACAGATTTCATATTGTGGGGCAGACGGAGGCCCAATCAGCCCTCTGGGCTGGTCCTATAAATGAACTCGCCTGTGGCCTCAGTCCAGGTACTTGTTGGGGGAGCTACGTTGGTGAATATAGCAAGGGGACCGGAGGAGGTCTCTATCTGGCTCGAAGGGGGCTTGGAGTCAGTGAACCACCCATACCAGCCTAAAGCAAATAGTTGCTAACTTATGGTATTGCCGTTAATAGGAGGGCACTCTCCATTTCTTTAACCAGGGGGGCTGCCTGATAGTACCATATTCCCTGTTGTAGGTGGGCAGGTGGCCCAGAATCTTACAGGAAGGGAGGAGTTACTGAACAACCTATAACAGGAGCGCTGGGGCTGCTCTTGGTGTGTTTACTGTTATGTATGGTAATGTGGATATGTGGGGAGAAATTCCTATGTGTCATGCCTAACCTAACTCCTGCCTTTTGTGTCCTGATCTACTATGTATGTCATGTATGCCTTGCATTGGTCAGTATCACAGGCATTATATCAGGAATTGGTTATATGTGTAGTGATAGTGGATTGATGATGTGTTCATTCTACAGGTATTTACTTTAGTGCACTACTGGTATTGTTATGACAATTTCCCAATTGGCAAAGTGTTAGTGTAATCTATGTGACATCTTGACAAGTGCCTAGTGACACAGTGATATACGTGATTGTGGTCTAAACTGTTTATGTACAATACAAAGGATATTTATTATATAACTTTGGGTGGAGTCTCTTTTTGTTGTGCACTTAGTGTGTCACTAGTGTGTGTGTGTTGTGCAAACGCTTTACACATTGCCTGTGGGATAAGCCTGACTGCTCTGCCGAGCTACCAAGGACATGAGCAGGGGTTATCTTGGGTGTGTAACACGCTTACCCTGACTAGAGTGGTGGGTTCTGCCTGGCTTAAGGGCATACCCTAGCCAACCTGAAACCCCATTTCTAACACATATGAAGATGCCAATGGATGAAGAGCAAAACCTCTTACAACTATGATTATAATGTATTCTTTTTTATAAAAAAGAATAGTTGGGTGAAACACTGCTTCAAAGGGCACAGCTAAAAATTGCTGGTGACCAGCCAATATCCACCATCTCCATGAAGTGTCTCCTTCCAAAACACATCCTTTCTATAACTGAAAAGAACTCATATTTTTCCTCCGCCTTCCTGCATATTCATCTAGCCATCCTTCCCCTATCCACTTCTGAGCCAGTACCTTCCAGTTCTTTGAGAGATTGGGGCAAGCACCTTCCATCTCATTTATGTAATGCATCTTATTGGACCCCCTTGCGATCATCCCAGCTATAGTCATATTGGTCTTGGAAAACAGGGCATGGTCTTGTAGGACCAATTTAATTTTGATTTGACTGTCAGTCACTATCGCCTGTTAAAACCATTATGCAGACCATCTTTTTTAAAGTTGTGACTTTGCTGGTTAAAATATAAATAAATCTTTCAACAAGAAAATTCTGTTCAGTGGGGTGACATTTCCTAGAAAAAGGGCCATATTTTGCAGAATTTTGACCGCCAAAAGAAAAAGAATATTCTGCACTCAGGAAAAAACTGGTTGAACACCTACTTTACTTGAAATGGTTATACCTGTATTACTTATGCAAAGGAATCCCAAACTTAGAGATGTGAAGTTGGATAAATGTGCGTGGACAATGATTGTCCTTTCATGTTCTGCCAATAGAAGCTTATGTATTTGCCCCTTAAATGTATGCTTCATTCGAAAGAGACACCACCCCACCCATCTACAACTGACCCTTAGTCCGTCACTCTTAGCATGATTTTCAGACAGTAATACGCAGCCCTCTAGAAGTGCTCTGCCATAGCACTCTTACTTTATCTGATCTTCAAAAATATGGGTTTTGGGACTGGTGGTCAGGCAAGCCATGGAATTGACAAAGTGGTTTTCCAGGTGAGTACCCAAAAGTGAATTCTCAGGATGGTTTAAATTTTAGAGTTTTGGGTGAAGCTTGCCCTGCCACTTGTTGCCACATTAGCACTGACATCACATGGTTGAATGTAAATGGTACTTTTGAATGCTTTTAGGTTTTTGAAATTAATGGGTCAAGGGTGAGATTTCCCAGCTCTCATATTCAGGCTTATCCTGGTTTTATATGAGATTAAGAAATAAAAAGACAGAGGTTTATGAGTTTAAGGCAAAATCCTATTGATTCTTCGGGGTGGAGGGGTTTCAACTTCTCTAACGCTATACATTTAACGTACAATGTGGTGGTGACGTATATTCTACGACATCAAAAATGCAGATTACTTTGTTATTGCAAAATTGAGCGAAAATAGCTGCTATGTCAAATAGGGAATTAAAATGCATGCATTTTGTCTTAAAGATATAAAGTAACTAAGCTTAATGAGTCTTCCTCCTTGGCAGGTATACATTATTTTCATTTATTAACATTTTCCTTTAATGCATGTAGTGGTGATCTGCAACTCAATTCGTACAGTCAGTGGTAAGGGAATGATTCTAAATCACTGGGTTTCTTCCTTCAGCTGTAGTGTTTCTTTTAGGTTTATTACACTGTTTAGCATCTTTCCAGCTCCCAAGCCTCCTAACTCATACTCCCCTCATCTAAGTACTGCTATTGCAAGTATACTATTACCTCACTGTATGATTTTATAAGCTACTCCTTCTCATCATGAACAATCTTGGCAGGATCTTTAAGCTACCATTTGCAAGGCACTTTGGAGACCCATAAGCTAGCTTTGTAAGATATTATAGATTGTTGTTGTGTTTTTCGGTTGTATTGCGTAGTCATTTTTTCCTTATAGAGCGATATAGTTGCTGCAAGTGACATCGCAGCAGGCCAAATCATTTGCCCTCCCTGCTATGCACCAATGCGCTATCCCAAAACCAAGTTTCCTCACAAATTCTTTGCTTCATTTCATAACGACCCCCCTCTTTAAGATATCCCTTTTCCACGAATAACATCTACTTCAGCCCCTCACAAATGCCTATGCGGATCCCCCAATTATTGTTGGGTGTATAATGTCTGCAGTACTATTGCCATTCCTCACAGTTTAGCACAAATTTTTTACAACCAGGTTTGCATCCTTTAAATACCTATACATACGTACTTACTTACATGACACTATGGCCTTCATTTCTGAGGTTTTGACTCAGGGAAGTGCTGCAAGGCATCTTGCTGCGCTGCCCTATGTCAAAACAAAAGGGCAGGAATGCGCCGTATCTATGTTATATGGCACATTCCTGTCCTTTTCCCCAGCGCCTGCGCACAATGGGCTGCCGTGTACCAACGCAGGCCCTCTTGCAAGGGTGCTTGCGTTGCAGGGCTGATTGATTATATGCAGGAAGGGACACCTTCCTGCACAAAATAAATCAATTTAGGCAATTATTTTTTTCTATGTGTGCTGCAGATTGTAGCACAAATAGAAAAAGGAATGCAAGAGGAGAAATTAAAACATTTGTCCTTGTTGAACCTCCCGTGGCATTAGGTTCTGACGCATTCCCAGGTTTACGATTTCTAGTAAATGTGAGAATGTGCCAGGTTCTATGGGTGTTGCGTGGGAACACCCACAGCAACACCCATGGAGCGCCCCTTTCACATAGTTTTCTGTGTATAAGGAGCACATATTTATAAGGCCATGAAAAGCCACGTAAAGTGGCTTACGTGGCCTTATAAATATGCTGTGGCACATTGCGCCACCAGAACGTCAAACAAGCATTTGCATAGCCAATAGGTCTCGCCTTTGGGACCTTATAAGTGTTTAGCCATGCAACACTTGCATAACTAAATATTTATAAGGTCCCAAAAGCGAGACCTATTGGCTATGCCAAGCGGCCGTGTGGCAGCGAAATTGAAAGTGATCGATCAAACATCAAAGCGGCCGCGAAAGTGAAAGTAATCGCGGTAAAGCGCGGCACGCACACCCGCCCTCATGCACTATAGCTCTAGGCTGGCCTGGTAGCACTTTTTGGAGCCCTCTCAATAAGTCTCGCCGGACCAGCGCATGCGCGGGGTTAGGCGAGACCTAAAAAGTGATGTTCCGGCAGCGCAAAAGTGCCGGTTAGGCCGGATAAATGATGCCCTAAATTGCTAAACACAACATCGATAAACAAAGAGTATGAAATGACATCAGAAGAATCTCGGTCATTACGTGTTCTAAAAATAAGATATATCAATAGCATGTAGCTGTGTGGGAAGATTGTTCCGTACTGTAGGACATTGAAAAGAAAAAGAGCAACTGCTCATGAGGCACAATAGTAACAAGGCAGCAAGGATCCTACGCTTCCAACTTTTGGGAGGGGCAGTAAGATATACATTTTGGAGGACGCCTGGAATATGTATATATTGATGACTTACAGCACTTTAGATGTAGCTCAGTTGTACTGATTACGCTAATGTATAGTATGTGAAAACCTGCAATCCTAGTATAAAAACTTGTCTCTAATTTGCATATTACAGTCCAGCTGTAACATCTCCAGTCACGTGTAATGCGAAATTGACAACTTTAACAACTTATTACAGCTGAACTGTGCTGTCATAATTAGGGGTGGGCGGAATTAGCGAAATCCACTTTCGCAAATTATCGCGAAAATGTTTAAAATTATCGCAAACAAGCGGAAATATCGCGAAGATGCGGAATTTTTTTTCCAGCATGTTCGCGAGATTTTCTGCATGGTTGCGGGTTGCCAACTTACCCATGTGGTTGCTCGCGGGCGCGGCCATCTTGTTTTGAGTTGTCTCGCGGTGCATGATCGCGAGAAGAAAGACATGATCGCGCGACGCATGACGTCACTGCGGGCGCGAACTGTCGCGAGACAGCGCAAATGGCTAAAAACAATCCAACATCTCATGGAGAACGCGACCGGATCAAGAAAACTTGTCGGCGAACGCAGGATGCAGTTAAGGTGATCGCGCGCGCGCGAGAATGTATTATTTTACAGCGCGGGCAAGAAACAAATTATCGCCAAGCTGCGGAAAGCGGAAATTTTGACATTTTCGCGCTCTCCGCGGAACGCGAAAATGTCAAATTATCGCAATTTCCGCGAACGGAAGGAAATTTTCGCCCAGGCCTAGTCATAATGCCTGCTGCCAGCAGCCAAGGCGAAAGACAGATCACAAAGCAGTTTAGACAATGAAAAGTAGAACTGGCTTTCATTCTTAGCATCTGTTTTTCTAAAATGAACAGTAGTTGGCAGAAAGGAGATATTTTTGGCAACATTTTTGATTTTGGACAGTTGATTACACCAAAGAAAGAATAAAGCTGCATATTACTCCTCATTCGGACCTACTGCTATTTTTTAAATCTAATTTCATAGTAAACGAATTCTAATGTTTTGCAGCAAAATACTAACTGCCTTTTGTGTGTTCACTTGCTTGCTTGGCTCTCCCTTCCCCTGATGAGAGGCATCCACAAATGCTCATCTTAGTTGTTGCTAATGATGCACAAGCTATTTTCTTATGCTGTAGCTTCCTCACCACCTTCCTGATGGATGTCCTAATATCAAAAGCAAACAGAACAACTTTTCTGAGCTGGCTTAATCCTTTGAAACAATGTTTTTACTGGATGTGAAATTACAATTAATTAAAAAACAGTTAAGGAGAATGACATTTTCAAAAAAGCAAGCAACAGATAGCATGCTCAAGACAATGTGTTCCTGCAAGGATTATACCTTTCATGGAATACATATCATTTTGATGTGTGGTTATTTTTAGCACTGAACATCCAGTGAATAATTAAGGGTTTAATATGCTTTGATTTCTATAAAGTGTGGACCAGAACTTCACATTACAGAATCTGTGGTTTGTATTTGCCACAGTTTCAGTGAAGTTCATTATTTCTTATCATGTAAATAACAGACACTGAAGATTGTATTACTTATTTATTTGTCTGATATGCATTCCTATGTAGTTTTCTTGCTACATCACATCCCCCACCTCAAATTGCATACAAGTAGGCGGAAAATAGCAAATAGAGCAGATGAGAGATGGAATTCGTCATGCAATGCAATATGTAATGTAAAGAGATTTTTACATTGCACCTAAAAGGATTTTGGCACTCTAAAGACATAAACCTAAGCAAGCATTGGCAAAGTCAATAGGTCTGATGCAGGCCACCAGCCTTCTGGCTTCTGCAATGTTTGCTAAACGTTTGTTGTTGAGGGAGCTTACAGGCCTGAATTAATCTAAACAAATGGCACTATGACAATATAATGGTTGAGTTTCCTAAAAACACACATTACCATAGTAGTACCTGGCACCTACTGTGTGTGTGGATATGCTCATTGGGAATGAGCAGCATGCATAACTCACAGTTGAGTCAGCCAGAGGCTAAGGTAGGGTACTCCATTGCACATGCTGGAGTGGGTGGAAGAAAAGTGTGAATGATACATACTAATGGATGGAGTCTGGCTGTAAATTCCCATAACCAGCTATGTTGCACAAATATTTCAATAAAAATTCTTGGTTAACACCAGACCTAAAAAAGCGAATCGGTCTGACACTGGCTGCCAGTCTCTTGCCGCTGCTAATGCTGTTTCTGCAATGTATTTGTACATCTTTATTTAAATTGAAAAAGAGTGCTGAAAAGATGGATACATTGGCCTGAATAAACAGAAAGAAAGGCTTGCAAAGATAGATAGATAGATAGATAGATAGATAGATAGATAGATAGATAGATAGATAGATAGATAGATAGATAGATAGATAGATAGATAGATAGATAGATAGATAGATAGATAGATAGATAGATAGATAGATAGATAGATAGATAGATAGATAGATAGATAGATAGATAGATAGATAGATAGATAGATAGACAGACAGGTACCTAGACAGACAGTGACGTAGATGGATAGACAGACAGGAAGGTGCCTAGACAAACAGGGATGTAGATGGACAGACAGACAGGTTGTTACACACGCAGACAGGTAAATAGACAGAGAGGTGGACGAGAAGACAGACAGGAAGATAGAACTTTAGGTAGACAGACAGACAGACAGTCAGACAGGTAGATAGATAGTGTTAGAAATGGGGGTATCTATTTGGCAGGTTGTTACCCTGTGCAAGTAGGGACCCTTCTTCCTTGTCAGGAAAATGGAGCTACACTTCTGAAATAACACCTTTTCATCCCCTTGGTAGCTTGGCATAAGCAGTCAGGCCTATCTCAGAGGCAGTGTCTAAAGCATTTGCACATAAGAAACAGTAATATAGTGAACACCACATCAGTTTTAGAAAAATAGCCAATATTTATCTGTGTGAAACAAGACCCGAACGATAAGAATCCAACGTACAGTTATTCAAAATACTCATAGAGGAAAAATAGACTCTAAAAACAGTTCCTTGAAGTCGATAGCTCTGTCTGGGGCTATCACGGCATCATGAACAAACAAATCTAACAGTTCTGGCTGTTTGCAACGTCGCGGGCCTGCTACTGTGCCCGGAAGATCCGCAAATAGTACCTTTAGAAATGTAGGGCGTTGGGGACCTCGCGGTGAGCTCTGAAGAGCCGGCATCGGCAGGCGTTGGTTCTGGAGGTTGGTGCAGGAGTCTTCAGGCCCTTGAAGTCACACGTGTTGCAGATCGAACTCCGTGTAGTTGAAGGCGGGCTCCAGCATAAGCGGATGTCGGGGCTGTGGTGCAAAGTGCAGCTGTGCGGCATGCGGTGCCCTCTGGTCGCAGTGCAGGTAGCGGCTCGAAGACGGGTATCCAGCAGTGCCGGTGAGTCAGTCTGCGGTGCAAAGTGGGGTGGTGCTTGACGCAGTGCTGGCAGGTCACGGTGCAGGCAGCAATATCATTCAATGGCTGTCATCGGCTGATGAACTGGAGAGTGCTGGAGTCGGTGGGCCCAGACTGTGGGGTGTGACGGGGTGGTGCATCGAGTAACTTAGAAGTGGTACCCCCAAACCACGGTGCAGACAGTGGCATCAATGTCAACTTGACACTGTATCGTCGGTGAGACCAGGGCTGTGGTGAGAAGCAGGATAGTGCTCCGTGTTCTCCACGAGTGGTATGCACAGGTCAAGGTGCAAGCAGTGGCGTCGGTGACACCGTTGTGGCATCAATGATGGCATTGCAGTGTCGTCAGGGATACCAGGGTGGCGGTGTGAAGTGAGGCGTTCCAGAGTGCGGTGCCCACAGGTCATGGTGCAAGCAGCGGCTCGGTGGCATCGTCATCAGTGAGACCAGTGTTGCGGTGCCCTCTTTGGTACCTTCAAGTCACAGAGCCAGCAGCATCCTTGGGGATGTCGTTGTGTTGCTGTTTCCTCCATGGCACCTGAAACACCCAATTCCAGAAGCTTGAACCCAGAGGATCTTGAAGTCTTTGTTGTTCCTGATACTTCTTAAAGTGGTCAAGCTCTACCTTAAGCCTTTGGAGACACTCATAAAAAAGGTTCAGAAAGTTCAGTCCAGTCCTTTCTCTTCCCAAGAAATGAGCCCCTACTGTAGGCCAACACAGCAAAGCACATAGCAAAGTGGTAGTGTCTTCTTACAGCTTCTCCAGCTCTCCTTCGTGGCAGGTTTGTTGATCCAAAAGAGTTCTAAAATCCTGGGGTCTGAGCCCCAATATTGATACCCCTTTCCCCTTTGAAGTTCTGTGAGGTTGGCACAAACCAAATTTCTACTGGCACACATAGTCCAGTTCTGTCCTGCTCATGCCAGGTTCACTACAGGAAGTGGAGACAGAATTGTGAAAGGCAGACACAGTCCATTTCGGTGCATGTGGCAACTCCTCCAACCACTCTAGATGCAGGACAGACCCATCAGCCAGGCTATGAGTCACTTAGAAAAGGCAGGACACACCTCAGCCCCTTTTGTGTCCCTGTCTAGTCAGTCCTTGTCAGTCTAAAACCCAGACAGCTAATACACAAACAGGCGGAGGCAGATGGATGGTTAGAAAAGGAAACATCCACTTTCTAAAAGTGGTATTTTCAAACACAGAATATAAAAATCATCTTTACTAAAAGATGCATTTTTAAATCATGAGGTCAGGCATACCAGCCCCCACTTTTCTATCAGCTTCTGCTGGCAAGCTACATTTGTAAAAGTGTTACAAAGCAGCTTCCATGCTAACCTATGGGAGAGATAGCCTTTCAACAGTGAAAATGAAATGCACAGTATTTCACTATCAGGACACATAACAAACACCAGTACATGTCCTACCTTTACCTCACACTGCACCCTGCTCACAGGGGTACCTTGGGCCTACCTTAGGGGCGTCTTATATATGAGAAAAGCGAAGGTTAGGGCCTGCCAAGTGGGTGCACTTGCCAGGTCGACATGGCTGTAGAATCTCGGCACAGGCACTGCAGTGGCAGGTCTGAGAACCCTTTAAAAGGCTGCTGGTCTGGGTGGCACAATCAGTGCTGCAGACCCACTAGCAGCATTTAGTTTACTTGCCCTGGGCACACGCAGTGCACTGTACTGGGGACTTAGGAGTAGATAAAATAAGCCAACCTTGGAGACACCAATCCATAAACACAATTTACTCCAGAAGCACTTGCACTTCAGTACTGATCAGCAGTATTAAAGTGTGCAGAAACATGAAACCAGCAAAAACAAGATCCAAAGCACCACAAAAAACAGGTCAGAAGCAAAAAAAGAGGAGAAACAAACCATAAGGTGCCAGGTCTAACAGATAGATAGATAGATAGATAGATAGATAGATAGATAGATAGATAGATAGATAGATAGATAGATAGATAGATAGATAGATAGATAGATAGATAGATAGATAGATAGATAGATAGATAGATAGATAGATAGATAGATAGATAGATAGATAGATAGATAGAGGGATGGGTGGGCGGGCGTGCGGGCGGACGGAGGGACGGAAGGACGGATGGACAGGCAGACAGACAGACAGACGGACGGACAGATGGACGGATGGACGGACGGATGGACGGACGGATGGACGGACAGACAGACAGATAGATAGATCATAAAATTGCAATAGACCTCACAGTTTCAGTTAGTTATATATTGGTTAAATGTCTATATAAGCAAAAATACAAGAGCACTAAAAGCAAACTAGGAAGCCATACACACAGGACACACAGGGTAAAAATAGTTTACAAGTATAACTGTAATCTTCAATTAAAATGCATAACACCATGACAAACTGGAGTGCAGTTACTAATGCACGTCTTTGTGTGCATACTAAAAAGAGGATTCATTTATTAAGAACAGTTTCAAATGGGTGCCATCTGGTATGTTGTGAAATAGTTATGGCCAAATAAACATAGGCCTTTCCAAAAGGAATTTATAACTGCATTAGCAGGCAACAGGAACCGACAAATCTGGAATGTGCCCTGTGCTCACATCATAAATGACCTGCTATCACATTAGTTTCTAAACGTAGCAGCAACACTAAAGTAATAATAAAGTAAAAACCAAAAACAATGGTACTGGAGGGAACTTCCTTGTGCGCAGATATACTCCTTGAGAAAGAGCAAGATGCAGTCACTCAAAGTGAAGTCAGGCAGTGGCTGAAATATGCTGACCCACTGCCCCATGCTCTATCCTGTAGAGGGCGGAAGTAGAATGTGAATGACACAACAGACCAATGAATGAAGGGAGTCTACTGACAGCCCCTTCAATAAGTATATTATACAAAAAAATTTAGTAAAATCGGGAGGTCTTGGCCAATGCGAGACCTACAAAGGCTACAGTGATAAGGCAAAGCAAAATATGTTCTTAGGGCTTTCCTGAAACTTAGCAAATGGTGTTCAGGAAGAATGGAAAGAGGTAAAACATTCCTTCCATGGAACAATATAGTCAAGCAAACAGGGAACATTATACTCAAGCAAACAACAGGGTGTCCAATGATTAAGGCAATGGTAATAAAGATTTCAAGCAGGGTCTTGAACCGAGTAGTCATTGTGACTAGCTCCCACCAATCCCAATAATCTTGTGCCAGGAGATGGACAAAAAGGGGCCCCAATAGTAAGGACAGGATCCATCCCCCTGCATAACACTCTAAGGTATGGGCGCATCGGAAATAGAGTGTTTAAGGGGGCCCCCGACTCCTCCAAAACTCCAAATATCTTGCTTATGAGGACAAAAAAAACCAAACCATTCCTTCCATCTGGTGGTGACACATGCAGAAAAACCTCTATCCCTTATTGTGGTATGTTAATTTTTTTAACTGGAAGAAGAGTCTGTTGACGTCAATGATTAACCAATCGGATGCTAGTTAAAACAGCTGGACAAAGGAGCCTGCTTTTCATAACGTATGGCTTTGTCTTCCATGCAGAGAGATTTTAGAGGGCATATTGCTTCACTGGTAGCATGTATAAGAAAGACAAGAAATACGCTTTCACCTGTTCAGGCCTGCGGTTAATATGGCTGCAGAATTTGGAACCAATTGTAGTTTTTTTAAATATATTATCCTGATAGAGAGCATTACAAGCATCAATATGAAGGGATAAATGCATTTGTGCCAAAGATCCAACGTGAAAACAAAAAAGAAATGCAGTACTTGTTTCAATAACTGAAGCTGGAAAATACCAGTACAGTACTGACAACAGCATTTATTTGAGTGGACACGTTGAATCCCCTGGCTGAGTTATGTGAAAAGTGTAGCAACGTTGTTAGGTCGCCCAGAGATATTTGATAAGCCAGAAAAATTATGTAAAAAATATTTGGCATGGGCTAAGAGTTCCTTTCTACACTTGACATCTGCAGAAAGATAGGCCAGAGAGTTAATGAAACCTACTCCATGGGCCCACCAAATAGTTAAAACTACCTTGTTTAGATACAGTTACCAAGCCCCAACATCATTTTCCTCTAACAAGATTGAGGTTCAACTATCTGCATTTTTTACTGGCCGAGCCTCAGGGGTGGAGAAAGGCGGAGGAGTTGGGTACCTGCTCTTGTGACAACTCTCCAGTCAAGACACTTTACACTTTGTTCTGTTTTGTGAGCATTTTTGCACATTTGCAAATGTTTTATCTTACCAATTTTAAAGGACAAAGGCTTTCTGCAGGCTAGGCCGGCTCTAATACATCTACAGATGTTGAATAATCCTTGGGAAACATTTAATGTTGGTAACTTCTTGGTGGCACAGTCAGATAAAGGAAAATAAGAGGGTCCAAATAATCTGATATATCAAATGCTTATTCCCTTTTAATGTAAAATGATTTCTTTCAAAATTTGGCTGACAAACATTATATACTGTCAATAGAACTTCTTTTAGAACCTTTTAATTATGTACAGTTTGCTACCTGGGCTATATACTACGTGTGATTGACTTTTGCTCAATCATTTTGAATTATCTTGCTTTTACTCAATGGATTTTTTAATATGCTTTTATGGTTTTAATGAACCAAATAAAGTAATTATGATTAACTGACTGAGTGGACAGGTTCGGTTACTTATTAAGGTTCATGGCCAACTTCTCTAAAGCAGAACTTTGGAGCAGGACTCACCCCTCAAAGACTGAAGCCAAAACGACAGGTATCAGAAATGTGATGGTTTGAGAGGAACCAGAATTTACATTATGTCTTCATTAAGTCTGAGTTGGGTTTAGTTCATCTAGTTTTCAATGGCTACTGATGCTGGAACAGGGGCTCCTAGTATGAACAGACAGATACAAGTCTCTCTGCGGCCGCTTGTCTGGCAGTAAGCGAAGTTATTTGTCCACAAATTGGCAAATCAAATTGTATATAGCTATTGAGCTGTACATGTGGGAACAGTGTACTTTTTACAAGAAGCGTTTCAAGCTGTGGGTGTGCGTGTGTGTCCAAAGATATTTATTTCAAAACATTTCTGAATTTTAAAAAAAGACCGTCCCTACAATTGGAAATGTGGTAAGAATAAAAAACAAAATCATTTCTTCTGGATTAAGTTGGAGGCAAAGCTGTTGAATGATGTGGAGTGATAGAATTTGAGCCAACGCCAGAGTCATAAGTAGACATCAAACCCGAAGGGTAGGATGAAAGAAATCAGAAAATGTGTCTTGTAAATAACCAGTCAAGTGGTCAGACCATTGAGATGGACAACCGTAGTGATCTAGCCAGTGTGTAGTGTGTGAACGCCTTGCTGAAGTGGATGTACATTGTTCTGAACTGCTCTTTCCTCATGCTGGAGCCCAAATCAAGACGTCAATGTAATTTTTATGTGGTTGGATCTCTTAAAAGTTTAGACAATACAGGATGCATAGGTCTTATTCCTTTGGAGTTTGCTTGGAGATGTTCCAGGTGGCCATTTGTAAGCAGTGTTGTAATCATCAAGGCTAGTCATACCCACTGTGAGAACAGATAAAACTTGTGAAGGCACTAATAGTTGATGAAGTAAACTACCTCTATGACTTCTTGACAGGCAGAAGGCAATTTTAGAGAATGCATTGGTTTAGGGTAATAAAGAGTGGAGTGAAAGAGAACTTCATACTTGTGCCCATTTGTTGTCCAAAACAAATGATCTACTTTGGAAAATCAAGTGAAACGTAGGGTGGAAGGCAATAAGTTACCTAGCATCATAATCTTAGTTTCGTATGTGTTGAAATAAAGTATGTTCTAATACATTCAGTTCTCTATGAGTTTTAGGCAATCTGCAACTTAGAGTTGCTGTAGCTAGGGCTGATTGTGGTTGTGGACGTGTGTGTGAGTGCAATTGGTATACATATGGAGCCTCATTTTTGAGGTTTTACCATAGGGCAGCATCGCAGGCCTCCCTGCTCCGCTGCCCTACGTAAACGAAAAGGGCAGGAATGCACCGTATCCATGAGATACGGCGCATTCCTATTCTTTTCCTTGCGCCGACGCACAATGGGTTGCCGTGTGCCAACCCAGGCACCTTTGCACCATGGTGCAAGGGTGCCTGCGTTGAGGGGATGATTGTTTTTGTGCAGGAAGGGAAACCTTCCTGCACAAAAACAATCACAAGAGGCCTTTCCCTTTTTCTATGTGTCTTGGAATGCAGCACTCATAGAAAACGGAAAAACAAGGAGAAATAAAGATATTTCTCCTCGTTGTGCCTCCCTTTCGTCTCCCCTGGGGAGGCGTAAGTTTTTGGCACTACCTCAGATTTATGATTCCTCGTAAATCTGGGGCAGTGTCAAAATGCCATGGATGTTGTTGGGAACGCCCACAGCAACACCCATTGCATGCCCCTTTAATGCAGAAAACTGCGTTAATGGAGACTATATTTACGAGCCAGCATTAAGCCCAAAAAGGTTGCTTGATGCTGCCTCGTAAATATGGAGCAGGCTCCTGCACCAAGGACCGTCACAAAAAGTGTTGTTGTTGCTGCCTGGGTTGAGAGCGTGGAGTGCCGCTGGGTCGTAGCATTGATGGTGCAGAGATCCAGGGTTCCTGGTGCTGGTCGCAGTCGGGTCACGGACGGGCACAGATGGGCTTGCCTTTGGTGCGCCGGGGGCGCTGCCGCACAGCGCGCGCGCAGTGGCCGCCATTAAGTTGGGGTCGGGGGAGGGCTCGACAGCTTGGAGGCGAGAGCGTGGAGGGGAGCTGGATTGGGCTGGTTGCACTGGTAGTGCAGGGGGGCGGGGCTGTGGGGGCAGCAGCGGCGGAGAAAAACGGGCTGAAAAAGGCAAAAAGAGAGAGAAAAGTGCAAATAAGGCAGCAAAAGTGCAAGAAAGAGTGGAGGAAAGACACAGAGGACACAGAAGGAGAGTGAAAGGGGGAGATTGAGATGAGGGTAAAAGCGGGTGAAAAAGGAGAGAAAAAGCGGAGCGAGAGAATGGAGACAGAGGTCCACTGGACCACCAGGGATGAGGCGCAGGTGAAACCTGCGGGTGGAGGAGGGCCTGGAACACCAACACTCGAGAGTGCAGGGGCTCTGGGGAAGGCCTCACTTAATGGTGGAGCTGCGAGGGAGGGAGAGCAATTTCACTGACAGCGGTCAGTGTGCATTGCGTTAGGCAGTCCGATTGTGCTCCAGGACTAGGGAGAGAGCAGGACCGTGCCATAACTTAATATCTGCTCTCTCCCTCTTATACAATGCAACTATGGCTGCTGCTGCGCTTTATTGCGTGACATCTTTGCAAACCCGCCTTTCAACTTGTCCTAGTCCTAGGCCATGAAACCACATTCTCAAACATGCAACATTCGAAATCCTTGACAAGGGGGGGTTGAGAACACTTCAGAGCTTATGTGCATATTCCTACAAGAAGCACACCCTGACCATCTTTTGATGCCTGACCATCTCTTGTTTTAGAATTTTGCATTTATTAATTACCATGTGCTTTGCTCTTCTTGTGAATCATCCCATTTCTGCTCCTTTGACAAGCTGTACCCTTGCTGACACATTTAAAAAAATAAAAATTAAAAACTGATGGGAACACAAGGGAAAGTACTGAGCACCGATAAAGCCCTGCAGGACTACACCAAATGCATGTGCTTCTCTTAGGGCCTGATTTAGATTTCAGTGCACGGGATACTCCATCAAAAAGTTATTGGGTATCGCATATGCCATATTACAAGTGCCATAGGATATAATGTAATGTAATACAGTGAACAGGATATCTGCCACGTATGTGACGGAGTATCCTGATTGCCGCAAACTAGATCAGGCCCTAAGCCTCCTCATCACATGACATCTGATCTTCCTATTTTTTTCTTTTTCGGACTGCCATTTCCCCCATTCCCCCAACAGAAGCAGAGTTTCCATTATGTTCCTATTTAGTGTTACACTTTCTGCACTCAATCAGACTTATGTTGTGCCTTGCCCATCGGCCACTGTATTTCTTGCACTTCTTAAAATATTTTACTAATTTTATAGGTACAAGTTCGTGCTATTAATAATGCTGAACAAAATTATCTTTTCCCATACTACATTAAACCTATCTAATCCACTTTTTGTATAAATCACTGCATGCTGTAATAATAGAACTAATACTGAATTGAGGTCACATATATTATACTTATTTGCTGTGTCCCTGTAAATAAACTTCTTTCTAATTGTGTAAAATTATTTTTAGTGGATAAAAACAATGTTGTTAGTCTCTAGCTTACACTTTGCGGTCAAAACTAATTGAGGATTGATTTACGTCACAGTATCAATAAGCTTCCAGCAGCTTACGTCCAATTTGGATCCGCCTAGTACAGTTCCCAAAGTTTTGTGCTGGAATTTGGTGGAGTGAAGATTGCTGGAGGAGTGTTGAGAGTTATGTCTTTGAGACTGGACGGAGATTTTATTTCCTGTAACTTAAAACATTTTGTTGTGAGCGTAGCTGGTAATTAGGAAGAGCCTCATTTATCGTTTTTTTGCCATAGGGCAGCGCAGCAGGCCTTGCTGCTGCGCTGCCCTACGGCAAAAGAAAAGGGCAGGAATGCACAGTATCGATTAGATACAGCGCATTCCTGTCCTTTCCCCCTGTGCCTGCGCACAATGGGCTGCCGTGTGCCAACACAGGCACATTTGAACCATGGTGCAAGGGTGCCTGCGTTGCGAGGATTATTATTTTTGTACAGGAAGGGAAATCTTCCTGCACAAAAACAATCACAAGAGGCATTTTCCTCTTTCTATGTGTGCTGCATAATGCACATTTCTCCCCGTGGTGCCTCCCTTACGCCTCCCCCTCGGAAATCTGGGGTAGTGTCAAAAAGCCATGGATATTGCTGGGAATGCCCCCAGCAACACCCATGGAGTGTCCCTTTCACTCAGTTTTTTAGATCTGAATATCATCTGTGCAGTAGTGGTCACAGGGGTCATCAGGAGAGGTAGAAAGAAAATATGAATGAAAATAGCCCCAACCCCACCACCCACCCCTCAGGGGGAACCTTGTAGCTGCTTGCATATGACTGGAACACTTTCAGATACAAAATTGCTGCAGTTGACCCGTTGGGAGGTAATACCTGGCAGCTCCAGCGGGTGGATGCTACTTTATTTAAAAGGCCGGCTGGGGAGCATTGATGAAAGCCACTGAAAGGTCTTGGAGAGTCATCTCGCTCAGGAAATCACAGACTTTGTGAGCAAAGATATAATCTTTAGCTGGCGTTTGGGATGGAATCACAAGTGAAAGGGATTGAGGATGCAATGGGATTTTAGAAATAGATTTTAACGCCTACAGTCTCTTTAACCCTTTGCTATGATCTACCTAGTTGAAGCATGTCTTTTGAGAAAAGGTGATTGATTGAGGGGATCAGTAACGATTACTGGTTCCTGGGAAGTGTTGAGCATTATTGGCACATCCTTTGACTAGTTTAGTAGGGGTGCCTCAGCAGTGGCCTGAGGATATTTATAAGCATTTAGGCATTAAAGAAGGTCAAAACTATCTTGGATCTTGGATCTTACCAGCCACAGTTTTATTTTTACCTTTGCACCTAGTGTGCTGGGGAGCAAAAGTGAGCAGTTATCTTAATGTCAGAGATTTTAGTTTTTGGGGTGGAAGGACATCTCTGCTTTTCTACGCTCTGGCTTAACTCTTGGGTAATATAATTGGGCTGATTGCCCTAACCCCTTTCGAGCCCTTGTGCTCTCTGTAGCATCAGTCTTTCCAAGAAATAGTCCGGGGCTCTGTGCTGGCCATAATGACTGAAACATAGAGATAGAAAGGAAAGAACAAGAAGAGGGGGGGCTATTCAGAGGGGGGGAAGGAGGGAGACTCCTCTCTGGCCCAAATGAAGGTGAGACTCTCCAGCTACAGCTGTATTCCCAACGGCCCGTGGGTGTGGAGAGTGACCAGTACGCAGTGTCTATGCTTCTGCCGCTGCGCTGTTGCCGTTGTCCGAGGATAAAGAGTCTAAGTAACTCTGCAGTGGCGCCAATATGTTTTTCTGTCGAGACTGTGCAGGCATCAGTTCCCAGTAATCGGACACCTGATTGTGGCAGAATGCTGCATCCTTGAGCCACTTCACTGCTCTCGGACAGCGCCTGCGGCCCCAGAAGATAGCCACCCTTCTCTTTGCTAGGAGTAACAACATGGCCACTTGTTTCCTGTTCTGCAGCTATTCCATGCACATACCCCAGTGTTGTGTCCTGCGAGACACGTTCTAGTGTCTCGACAGACACAGAGTTGGTAGCCACTCCCCTATGGAAGTGGGCACACATGCACCCCCACACGCATACCTCACAGGCGTCACAAGTGACGTGAGCCTGTCAATAAAAAGGCCCGTGTGCACGTGCTCGTGGCCAGTTCTAGTGTAACACTACAGCGTCTGTGTGGTTTCTCTACCCAGCAAGTCACAACACCCAGCAGGGCCACCAAGGGGTGCGTTCTATGCAAAAGTTACAAGAGCCCCACACCTAGATGTTGGATGGTGAACATTTTTGGAGGACTAACTCAAGGAAGTAGCCAAGCGGTGGTGGAGAACAGTGAACAGGGTGATAATGCTTATGTCTAAAAGCTGTAACAAAACTTGGATACAGGGCTAAAATCTGTGAGGTTCATCATGGAGTTGGAGTTCACCAGCCTCAGCAAAATGTCTGTTTAAAGGTTCTAAAACCTTAAGAAGTCAACAAAGAGGCTGTGGGTGACCTATGCTATGTCGTTCCTGCAATCAATCCCATAGCAGTGCATTGAGGGGTAGTATTTTTGCATTTGTTTTCAGCAGTGGGAGGTGAGGTGATGTGTATGACATGCTTGTAGATGACTCATTTCTCCATCACTGACTTTAAAATGTCTTGATTGAAGTATTCTCACATCACTCTTGGTGCAGTAACTGCTTTTCAGTACACATACCAAATTTATATTGGATACTCTGACAATTACTTAGAAGTTTCACAGAGACTACCACACAGTCATAAATGAATTCATTAGTTACAAGTAGAGGTATTGGTCTGAACTGCATGCTAATATTTATTACGAAGAACACGTTGTGTTTTTAATTTGGTCACCTTACCTTTCTTTCCACAAGTTTTAAAACTATTTCTCACATTGTTTTTAATTAGGTCACCTTACCTTTCTTTCCACAAGTTTTGAAACTTTTTCTCACATTGTTTTTAATTAGGTCACCTTACCTTTCTTTCCACATGTTTTAAACCTTTTTCTCACATTATTTTTAATTTGGTCACCTTACCTTTCTTTCCACAAGTTTTAAAACTTGTTCTCACATTGTTTTTAATTTGGTCACCTTACCTTTCCACTGTTAGAAATCCTTTCCTCAAACTGTTAAATACTGTAGATGACAAAACTGAGCTTAGCTTATCAGACATAAATACCAGTTGTGCATGTTTTATGCATCAAGAAAGACCAAATTTCTGAAATAAACAATGTGCTGTTATAAAGGTTTTGGTATATATTGCAGCTGCCAGTCTTTGGGCTTCAGCTGCGCGGTAATGACTTGTTATTACAGGCATTTTCTGGAAAAGACTACTGTCCCTGGACAAAAACTGTTCTGCCATTGTGTGCGATAATCATTCGTATTCAAAAGGAAGCATCTCATTAGAAGACATTCATTTCGCACCTTCTCGCCATGTAAAAGTCCAGGCGAAGCGGCAACTCATAAAACGGTTCTATATATGCATCGCACAAAGCAGACTGAAACCAGAGATTAGAATTGTATTACATTATGTGTATCTTTGCAGCTCATCTGCATATTAAATTAAGCCAGATCCATAGTACTATTTGCATCTGGTGGGTTCAACAGGAGGAGTGAGAAATGCCTTCTTGTACTACCCAGAATTTCATGAAGGAGCAGAAATGATCTTAGAGTAAATGCTTGAGTGTGGTCCTGCCATTGCCTCATAGAGAAGAGTTCTTAAACCTGGTACTACGTCTGCCCAACCCCCCCATCATGATAACAAAATTGCAACATCCTTTTCAGATTGGGACAACTGGTAAGTATGTTACACGCGGACATGTAAGTCCTACGTTATTTAACCATCTTCTACTGATATTTCAACTTAAATTGAGAAGAAGGAAGGGACGTTAGAGCTACACAGATTGGTTTTAACCTAAATGCAAGCTCCAGGAGACCACTTACCTCACTGGTTTCTTGTCTTGTGTAATGGTCTCTATTGAGATGTTGGGCTTTTCCTGAGATAGCTTTGCTAGTTAAATCAAGGGAGGGAATTGATATTAACATATAAATACATTACTTAGATATACATGCAAGTGTGTAGAACAGGCAACAAAGACGCATTATTGCTTTAGATAGGTTGCCAGAATGTATACTCGGTCCATGTTTCAGGTCCTTCCATGCTCTCACCACCTTTGAGCCTGAGTCATGGCTAGTGTGACTTACTTGAACCTCAAAAGATTCATTTGGTGCATGTATTTTACAAGTCAGTTGTATGGATCATGGATTATTTACTGAAGTTCTGCAGGGGTGCTTGTGTGAAGCAAAGTGAGGCAGAGCATTGAATCAGTTCAACTGAAGATTGTTGTCTCTGGGTGCAGCGACAATTTGTGCAGCAGCGAAACAGCACCCACACAACCCTTAGTAAACCTAGGCCATATAGCTAATTTAGCTCTTTTAACACAACTAATTACAACACATTGCTTTTTTGTATATAGCTAGAAAAATGAGGAGATATTGTACAGAAGATGATTTGTTGGTCGTGAGATTGTGAAACCTAGGATCGAATCCTGACTTTCCTAAGAAAACAATCGTTTTACTCCTAGGCAAACTTTATAGATTTGAATGAACCACCGTCACAGAAAAGAGGGATTTGTGTCTGCCATTAGTGAAACTTACACCAAACATTTGAAATTCTTACATGGTTCAAAAACAAACTCCTAAAGCGGGAGCTTGTTATAGAAGAATGTAAAACTAATAATCCCACACCATAAGCGTTTTCTCGAACAGTATGGGGGTCATGTTTTATCTTTTTGTACTTCATCACCTGGTCTTACATGGAGGTCATGCGCATCAAAAAAAG
Organism: Triturus cristatus; assembly: GCF_964204655.1. NCBI lineage: Eukaryota > Metazoa > Chordata > Amphibia > Caudata > Salamandridae > Triturus > Triturus cristatus. Next base: position 725,525,653 of record NC_140591.1, read on the forward strand.
CAATCCCACCGCCCACACTAAATTGGGTGGATGGTCGTGGCTACCTCCGAAGCCCGTACTCTGTTGGACTGTTGGAGAAGTTGATGGTGACAGAGCCAGAGTAGGCTCTGTTGTTGATATCCCACTGTTCTGTCCAGCACTAAATCGGGCGACTGGACCGGAAGTTGGGTAGAGAGGGTAATCTGTCACCACTGCAACAGAGTGCCCTCTCTGCCAAACTCAAAATTAGGCCTTAATGTCCCTGTGCCTATAAAAAAGTAATGTGTGCTATATATTTGTGTAATCCTCATGTGATGTACACTATCTAGTAGACCTTCTCCCGACACTCCTTGTGATGTGCAGTGTTCCATTGCTTCCTAGCTAGGTTTGCACTCTATAAATACCCACACATATATACATATTGCTTATATTTATTCAATTTATGTCTTCCAATACTGCTAAAATGTGTTTCCTCATTGAAAGATTTAGCAATTAGCAGAGGCCTAAAATAAAAATGTCTTATAATTTCCGGAACTTCAAAAATGCAGCTTGGCTTGGGTGAGTGACCCCCTCTCCCCCCACCCCCCCCAACAGAGCTATGATTAATAACATTTATTGAATCTCTTGAATGTGAAAGAATTACTAGGCTACAGGGTGGAACCAATGACCTTGCAAGAACATTGAAAATCTGAATGACATGAACATGGACATATCAAATGACAATAACACTACTGAACAGAGACTATTATTAGTCGAGGACAGGTAAGATTCCCCTCTTTCTCTTTATTTCTGTGTTTCTCCTGCTCAACACGTTTCGGCGACTGTGGCTTATTTTGTGCATGTGGATTACCAAACACCCACTTGCCTTCCATATCTTTGCTTGGTAGTAGAGAATGGTACAACCTGTGGCAATGGGATTTAAGCTAATGGAAAGACTTATAGCAGCCATGTGCATGTTGGTGACCCTTATCAGGACCTCTCCCACCCTTTATTGTACTTTTGCAAATGCTTCCCTCTACACCATATTTAATAAATAGCAGCTAAGGTAGGAGCTGCATACTCTCCTCGATTGGATTTATTGGGCATGCTCTTCCCCAGATTCTTTGTCTGTACGCACTTGAGTCTAGATGTTTGTATGATCTTGGGATCGTGTGTCCAGTCGTTAGCCTACGCCACCTCTATCTTTCCAGTGGCATCCTCAAAGTGCCTCATACAATCACATTACTTAGCGTGCCATCATTTGCTGAAACTTTACTTGAGTCAAAGGTCATACCTTAAAACTGAGTAAATTGAGTTCAACATGCTTTCAAATGACTTGCCACTGGGACAAATCCACAAAAAATTGTTGGAAATTGTCCTTGCATGGGAGCAAATGTACTCTATTTGTATTTATTCATGCCAAATTATACATATGTATATTTTTGCATGCGAAAATATGCAATGAAAGTGCAAAAGCACTTGATAACTTTTTATTTCTTCATGGGCAAATATATTTTCATAGGAATAAGAAAACTTTCCCCACGAGCAGGTAAATCGCCAGCCTTTTCATGGCAGGAGGAGTCTTTGTATGCAACCAAATATGTAAGCTTGTTGGTGTTCAAAAACTCTCCCATGGCATTCCCGCCCTATATTATCCACTCCCCACATAGCCCCCACTCAAATTTGATGACATGAAAATCTTTGTATGAGTAAACAACTTTCCGAGTTTTAACTGTGATTTTCCACTCGTAGAGAAGGTTATTTTCATGTGTTGTCGGATTTACATGCCCTACTGATCACTTTAAACAAACACCTCATCAGTGAACTCTGGATACCGTGGAAACAAAGTAAAACAAGCATTGGCATAGCCAATAGGTCTCGCCTGTGGGACCTTATAAGTGTTTAGCCATGCAACAGTTGCATAACTAAATACTTTTAAGGTCCCAAAGCGAGAGCTATTGGCTATACCAAGCGGCCGTGCGGCTGCGAAAGTGAAAGTAATCGCGGTCAAGCGCGGCGCACGCACCCGCGCACATGCACTGTAGCTCTAGGCAGGCCTGGTAGCACTTTTTGGAGCCCTCTCAAAAAGTCTCGCCAGACCAGCGCATGCGCTGGGTCAGGCGAGACCTAAAAAACATAACATGTGCATTACTGCCTCAACAGTAAGGCCCTTATTTACAAGAGGTCTATTAGTTGAAGGCACCATCAGAACATTTACTTTCTGTAGAATGTAGCAAAAAGCTTTGACTAAAAGTCCGGCCCAAAATTAGGTGAATCGGACCCGGAAACAGTGATTCCCCAGGATTTCCTAGTCTTGTAGTGAACCATCGGGGGTCCACCTCATATTGAGTCAGATTTACTCCTCCCCACAGTGCTTAATTTGTGCCGGCGTTTCCCAGTTCTCGGCACCAGCTCTTATTTCATAACTCGGGCAATTATTTTAATGAGAGTCACATGGTGGCGCTGTCTGTCTATTTTCCAGCAGAGCACATCAATTTACCCATTCAATATACACTAATTATTAATAATAGCAGCGCACCCAGGTGTATTAGTGGAGCCATTTTTGCAGCACTGGTAGGGGCAGTGAGGGGTTCAAGCTGTGGTGGCATCGTAAGTGGTACATTGGGCCCTGGCACTTATTTTTGTAAAAATGAAGCATTGTCCCACTTTATTTCCCTACCACTCATAAGGAGAGCTAAGGGTGAGTCTTGAAAAATTTGAAGCACAGAAGAAAATGGCAAGCTCAATTTAGGAAGGTTCAGAGTTCATGCATAAAATGGAGCGAATGGGGGGATTCTATTTTAGCTCTGACTATCACGTTTAGTAGGAAGTCTGAAAATCAAGTGGTATCTGGTTATTAATCGGCAAAGGACAAACACATGAAACGTTAGAGGAAAAAAAGATTAAATGAATTTATGCAAAAACGATGGAACGATGATTCATGTCTCTCAAAATCTGAAGTCAGGTACATAACCAACTCGCTTCCCTTCCCTTATCTCCCTCACCCTCCTTGCCGCAAATCTGTAATTCCATCAGAGGGCGCGCAAATTCCCCCCTTTCTTCAAAGCCCATTTTTCTTTGTGTGGCATCATCTTAAGGGCCATTCTTTCCAAAGCTCTGATTAGGATCTCGTACAATGTGATGAACAGGGCTGCAATCAGGAGGGAGCGTTTTTTTACGTTCAGATGCCAGGGAAACAGAGCGAAGGATTCGCCTGTGTTTAGAGTTATCATCTCAGACACACTTTTTCTGCACGCAGCGCCTGCGGCTGGGATGTAGAGAGCATGGCGAGTAGCGCTTAGTTACAGTGGCTGCCAGCCAGAGAGCTTAAAGCTAAGTATTACAGAGACCACCAGAGTGATTCTCACTTTTACAGAGGTGTTTTATATAATAGTTAAAAAAAACAGTACATTTTCAGAAAGTGACAATATTCACGTAAAACGCAGATGCGAATTCGTGCTGTGACGGGAAAATCAAAAATATCAAAGTCCATTACCATTTTTCCCCCCAGTTTTATATAGCGCAAACTCGACACTAAGGTATCAGAGCGCTTTACATAAGCACCAGTTGCATTGCAGACGGTCACGGACTTGCCCAGGATCACAGGATGCTTGAGGCTCCTGCCAGGCTCGAACCTGGTCCCCCCCCCCCAGTTTTATATAGCGCCAAATCGACACTAAGGTATCAGAGTGCTTTACATGAGCACCAGTTGCATTGCAGACGGTCACGGACTTGCCCAGGATCACAGGATGCTTGAGGGCGGCTCCTGCCAGGCTCGAACCTGGTTCCCCGGCTTCAAGGTCGGCTGCTCTAGCTGTTAAGCCCCCCCCCCCCTCCTTGTCAGTATTATCAAAGGGAGACGGATCCGTGCCAGATTTTCAGGATATCCAAGTATGCTCAATGTACACACACTTCATCTAAATCGAAGTTATTTACATAGCAATTTTGCGGAGAACCTGCCATGTATTGAGCACTCTTGGATCTAATTGGGACACCCATGGTCAAAGGAGGAAGTTGAAAGACAAATGTTTCATCTAAGAAAATTCCTTTCAAAACTCACACTTGGATCAAGTTGAATTCTTCGAGTATCCAAGCCCTTGATTGCAAGGAATAGTTTTTGGAAAATACTTAAGCATAACAGTGAACCTGGGGACCATTTGTGGCAGGTAACCGGTATCGACAAGCAATTTAGGGCTTATGCCAATTTCAAGACTAGTGAAGAGATTGGTAGCACTGAAACCTGACTCAGACTGGCAGCCATCTTTAGATACTGGCCATTGGGAACTGCCTCCGGGACCGGCTGGGTGTATAGCAGGCTGCGATTGACACACAGCGCACGTGTCACATTAAGGTCTGACCTTCCATCAACACACAGCATTGTCTGACACCGCCTTGGTCTTGACCGGCCGACTTCCCCCTCTCCCCCTTCGACCGCCCTTAGGCAACCATCGTGGGGCGATACCATGAAACTACTCTGTATGGTGCCTTGGTGTCTCGCTCACACCTCATATTCATGGGAAACTGACATCTGTAGTTCTAGTACCCTTCACCCACTGTATCCTAAATGTTAAAATGGCAACATGCTGATGTGTTGTATCAGACTGGCACATGACTCGTAAGAATGTCTTCCTTCACATGTTAAATCTTTGTTAAAGAACAATTAAAAAAATAGATCAATGAAAGAGAGCTGACTTGTGTCTCTGCCTGGGCACTTACCACCAGGTTGAAGCTAATTGTACCTGCCAAGCAAAAAGTGCACATTTGATCATAACCTGTGCTTAATTTGAGCCAGTGGTTTCTGGTGCCAGCCAGTGTTGCTCCATTAATTATGGCACAGGTAGAAATTGGGTGCATAAATAAATCCAAAAACGTGCTGCTCTATGAGTTTTTGGGAATGTTGGTACCGCTCACAATTAAATGACTCTTAAACGTCATCCAGCTGTTTGACGAAGCACTTCAAGAAGCTAACTGGTGGGTAGTACTGGGTCAGACTGCTGCAGAGGGCTAATGCTGTTCACAAAAATGTCTCAGCAGCCTAGCACCTAGACACTCAGGAAACTCGTTCTCCTGCAGGAAAGGGGTTATCATTTCAAATGTTCCTTTTTAGATGCTCAACGACCTCACTCTTTTGATTATTGAAGAAGTTCTGGGGGAGAAAGAGATTCAAGACAAGTCGAAAACAGGTCTTCCGGTTTTCAGCAGATGGGCAGCAGAGCCAGACGAGCAGACAGAAGAGGACCCTTCTTCTCATTTCCAGGAGTATTTGTCTGGTCCGGCACAGGCTCCTATAGCAGAAATATATCATGCCAGTGGTAGGTGTTTACGTATCAATCGCCGCCTGGCTTCCAAATTCAGTGTTATGTTTTTCTGCTCTGGGTGAAAAAGTTTCTTCAGGAAGTAGTAGTTGCCCTCGAGCATCACGCCTGCTCATTGGAAACGAAGGGGCTTATTATGAGAGCCCTGTGTCACTTTTGCACCACGAAAAGTGGTACATGCATGACGCAGGGCCAGCATAAAGGTTTATGAAGCCACGCAAAGCCACCCTGCGTGGCTTTGAGTGACCTCATAAATCATGAATCATAGATCACATTGCCCCAGTTCAGGAAGGACCTCACGATCTGTCTGTTCGGGTTACCCCAGCACTCAACGGAGCCGCTTCCCTCACCCACCCAGCGCCTTGAGACCCTCACGGGTGAATGGACATGCTCTCCCAAACCTTATTGATTGATGAGTAAGGCAACCCAGCGCAAATCACTGTGACGCCTATTCTGCACCCGGGAGGCGTTCCATGGGCGTTGCAATGGATTTTCCCACACAACACCCACGAAATTTGATGCTGCCCCAGATTTACAAAGTTATGTCAACCTGAGGAAGTGTCAAATCCATAATATTCCCGAGGTGAGGCGTAACAAGGAGAAATATGTCTATTTCTCTTCGTTTTTTCCTCATTCCATGTCTGCAGCACACATGGAAAGAGGAAAACACCTCATAGGATTGATTTTGTGCTGGAAGGTGACCCTTCATACACAAAGAAAATCCTGCATGCAACGGAGGCACCCTTGAACCATGGTACAAAGGGGCCTACGTTGGTACTAGGCTACCAAAACGGCCCAGGTAGAAAGGACAGGAATGCACCATCTTGCCTAAATTAGAAGTATTCCTGCCCTTTCACTTTGGCGTAGGGAAGCTGATCCCCCTAAGGAAAAATGACACAAATAAGGCCCTAAATATTCTCCTCTCAACTTAAGGGCATTACTTCATATTTGACATGGCTTCCAGTCGCAAATGCCCAAAAAACAGAGAACAAGATATTCATACAATTGATTTGCGTTATTTGGGAAATATTAACAGCTATGACCAAAAGCGATACACAGAAAAGTGGTCGTTTTACCCGCACATTTAGCTATGACTTGCAGCTTGGACACCTGTCTCGCCAAGGGGTTTTTAAACAAGTGCACACTTCTAAAATAAAAGTTTAAAAAATCATTTGGAAACACAACAGTATTGTGTTACATCCACTCTCAGCAACTCGTCAGACCAGGTGACCTTAATTAAAATTGCTCTGTAAACCCTGAGGTTGACAGAGTTTCCATCCCCTATAGTCCCTTTATTTACTGAAGTGCTATGACAGCTTCAGTTCAGTGAAAGCTGAAGTGTTCACCAAACCCAACGTCTAACACAACTCTTAGGCAGGCATAACTGGAATCTAACGATTTTCACCGAAACACCAAAAACTGCAATTGAAAACAGTATATACTTTTTTAACTACGCTTTGCCATTTCCACCTCTTTTTTTGCATTTTTCCTACCATTAAAATGTACAACTACTGCTCATCTTTCAGGCTCATTCACAAACTCATCACTGATTATCTCACTAACACCACTTACTCAGTCACTCACTCAGTCACTCAATCAGTCAGTCATCACTCACTCATATTGTACTGGGACACCTCACACAACATTCATAGCAGTGGTTAATTTGTAAAAAAAAAAAAAAGTTCCGGGCCTCTGGGAAGGAGGTAGTTTGCACCAGCCCATTTCTGCTGTAAGCGCCGCCTAAAACACAACCAACTACTTACTGTGAAAGTGGGGAGAGGGTGTGGTGTAATGGCCAGAGCTGCCCACTTTGAGTCTCGGCGTGGGCTCAACATCCTGGGATTCTGGGCAAATCACTTAATCTCCATGTAAATGAATGTGTCCTTAACTGGTGCTCAGGTAAAGCGCCGGTGTTGATGATTAAGTGCTGGTGCTGAGCACCGGAAACCACCAGCTCAAATTAAGCACTGATAGACTACTCATTGTAACGCTAGTGCAAAATAAAATAGTCTCTTTCAGAATAAATTACAATTCTTATCGAATAACTGCCCTTAAAGCGTCCCATGGCCACTCAAGCAATGTATTGTACTAAAACAATAAACTAATTACAATTATTCTGCACAATGTACACAAATTCTGAATTGTCAAAAAAGCATTTGCTTGTGAAATTATAGTGCTGGACAGGAATCTCTTTTATCTATCTCACTCAACAATCCATTCATAAATCTTTCTGACGCAGCTACATTTCCCCCCAGGCAGAAACACAGACCAAGCAAAGGTGTCGATAAAAGCTCCACAGCTGGAAGCAGCACTGGGCCCCGCATTCAGCGGATCCCAGTGCCTCGAGGGCTTCTCAGTGTTATCTGCGCTTAAAATCAAGGACCTTATGACATGTATTTAAGCACGTTCATGGGTGAGCACATCTTTGTGCTTTACAACGTCACAACGCAATAAATCAGGGAGCATTGAGGCGGGAACGCCATTTTAATTCATCTTTTAATTCCCTCTAGGAAACTTCATTCATGTGTCTAGAATGCAAGTGTCAAGCAGTGGCAGGCGTTCACTAGCTTAGTCAGTTCTTTATTTCTGGAGTTTTCTATAGCACTGACATCTCACCTCATAACACTTCAGAGTGTGCAGCTACACACATATGTTGAGTGAATCGTTTAACATATTTTAGAAGTATAACAAAAGAACCCGCCAGACACAAGACGGAACGCAGTTGGAGTCACTTTTGAATCAAAAGTCGATTATTGTCGTCTTCTTTGATTCTTCGCTCTCAGAGACAATACAGTCTCTCCATTTGATGACTAAGATAATTGTATCTCTATCACTTGATCAGGGAAGCTGAAGAGCTTAACATACATAACCAAAAGAATATATGAGATCTCTTATCAAGATAGGCCTTGTGTAGACAGGGGCGAGACTTCAGGGGGTTACTTGGGGTCTACACCTCCCTAATAAATGTATTTCCCGATAAGTAGTTTGGTGCAGGTGCTTTCAGTCGAGTATGGTGAGGTGTCTGTTGGGTTTTCACCAGGAAGTGTTGCATATACACAGACAAAAATGCACACACAATCTGTCCCTCTCTGTTTTAACCCCTTCGACGCGCATGACGGAGCGGTTCCGTCATGCACGTCGGTTGCGCTGTGCGCATGACGGAACCGCTCCGTCATGGCCCCGCCCGCGCACGGAACCTTCAGCGTGGCGCGGAAATCCGCACCGCGCTGAAGGGGTTAAAACTCCTCAATTTTGTTTGTTATTTTACAAAATATTGGGGCTTATTTACAGCAAGTGGAACGCTCGAAAATTGCTAACGCCACGCTCCGTCACTTTAGAAATGCAGGGATGCACCATATTTGCAATAATACGGCTCACCCCAGCGTTTTTCCTTGCGCTTGCACCAAAATCAGCTGCCTAGCGCCAACGCAGGCACCCTTGCACTGTGCACCACAGTGCAAGGGTGCCCGCATTAAGGGAATTATGTGCAGGAAGAGACACCTTCAGAACGGTAATGAGTAAATCCTATGTGTGCTGCATTGTGCAGCACACACAGAAGTTGCAAATCATTTTTTATAAATGATTGTTTTTGTGCAGGAAGGGACTCCTTCCTACACATAAACAACCATTCATTGCTTTTTGCTGTTTCTATGTGTGCTGCACAACACAGCACACATAGTGGCTTAAGTGGCTTAATGCCTCATTGTAAATAAGGTGAAGCCCCTATCGCAACAGGAACGTCATTAAAAGTGCTTTTCCTGTGGTAATAGGGTGTTGTAAATAAGCCCCATTGTGTTTTCTCTGACTTAGTGCTACTATCAATCCGCATTCCTCTCCCTTTCCACTGCCCCTGAAGCCCCTTTCATGCATCCAGGTTGCCATTAACATTATATGCCATTTGAATGTTGGAGTGTCTGAAGCTCACACTACCCCCGCCCCCTCCAATCCTACTTACCAAGCCACGCCCCCGGTCCTAAACATCAAGACAAAAAGAACACGCTCAAAACATACCAGTCCCAAGAACATGCCTTTCTATGAGAGGCCATAAAATGTGTTGCTGGACTGATACATTCAGTCTTCTGTTGTTAATTGGAGCAAATCTGAGCTTATGCAGAGGTCCATCCTTCTGAACTTTGTACACAAATAATTCTATTTGAATAATGAAGCAATTAAGCATTCAAGGTCTGCCATGTAAGCTGCGAATTGTAATTAATTGTAATGTGTCTACATTTGCAAAGATGGTACTACTTTTACCAATCTCCCCATAATGCTTTGAAAATGTGTAAACTGCATATGAAAGATATTATCTTAATGAAATTCTATGTGACAAGGCATTTCTACAGCTTGTTTCACTTTTTGATCCAGAACTTATGAATATCTTCTTTGGGGCACTCAGTGCTCGGGATAAAATGCTGGACTGGCCTGACATGAAGTGTGGCCACTAAGTGGACACTTGGTGATTCATGGTGTGCTGCAAAGTGTAATGCAATGTCCTTACGTTGAGATGCATGGTGCAGTGTCAGTTCTGATGGGCTGCATTGGGCGAGGTGATGTGATTGTGTGGAGATATGTCGCGCAGCGGCGGTTCTGATGGGCTTCGCAGGGGAAGCTATGTCCCTGCATGGAGGTGCTTCACGCAGTGACAATTCCAATGTGCTGTGATGGGTGACGCAAAGTCCTTGCATCGGCGATGTCTGACCAACAGAAGCGAGGCATCAGTTCTGAGATCAATTCATCGAGCTGCAGAGGCAATGCATCAGGCCTTTGGGAGATGCACAGTGAAGGAGATATGTGGGTTCTGCTGAATACACAGATGGGCTGGCAGAGCACCTTCAGTCCCACTTACAAGGATCAAGGACTGAGGTGGCACCACTTGGGAGGGCAGGACTCACATATGGCAGAGTCCAAATGCTGGGTTCAAGGTGGCTAGAAGCCTGTTCTGTCCTTGAGACTTCTATCAGGATGGCAGCCAATTAATCTTTGGACTCACTCTGGGGTCCTGGGTTTAGAGATGCAGGTTCCGTCCTTCTCTCCCAGGGAAGAAGGCAGCAGAGCAGTAGGCCAGCACAGCAGGGCAGCTGTGTATTCCAGGGCAGCAGTGCAGCAGAGTGGCAGTCCTTTCAGCAGCAAAGCAGTCCTTCCTGGCAGAGTCCACAGGTCCAGAAGTGTACTGAAGAGTTGGGTCCAAGGGTCCAATATTTATACTTGGTACCCACTTTGAAGTAGAGGAGACTTTTAGATGTTTCCGCCCCCAGGCATACCCTTCCTCCCTGTACTGGCCCGAGATTGTCTGGTGTGACAAAAGACCAGTGCCAAACCCTTTGTGAGAGCGCTCATTCAGAGCCTTTGTGATGTGCAAGTATGATAGGTGACAGCTCCTCCCTCTCATCAACCCAGAGTGGTACAGCCTGTAAGCACCTATCTTCCTTTTGTCTAACTGTTTGGGAGCAATACACAAAGACCAACTGCCAGCTACACTTAGCCATGTAACCCAGGATCAGGCTGCAGGCACCAAATGTTTAGGACTAGGAAATATCAACTTTCTAAAAGGGACATTTTCAGAATTGTGACTACAAATCTGACTTTCCTTTATAGACGGCTTTCAATTACAATTCTTTAGACACCAAACTAGACCTGTATATCTGCTCCCAATTGGAAGTTACAGCTTATTAAATGTAATAAGGCAACTCCAATGCTATCCAATGGGGGAGGCAGAGGCAGGCATTGCAGCAGAGGAAAACAACTTTAAGAGTTTTTCACAACCAGGACATGTAAAACTCAAACGTACATGTCCTACTTTTTAAATACACTGCAGCCTGCCCTCTGGACTGTTCAGTGCCTGCAGTAGGAAAGACTTATATTTAAAAAAAAGACGTGTGGGCATGGCATAAAGTTGATTTTGCCAGGTTGAAATGGCAGTTTAAAACTGCACACACAGGGTGCACTGGCAGGTCTGAGGTTTAAAGGGCTACTTAAGTGGGTGGTACATTCAGTGCTGCAGACCCACTGGTAGAATTTAATGTGCAGGCCCTGGGTACAGACAGTAACACTTTACTAGGGACTTACAAGCAAACTAAATAGACCAGTTTGGTGTAAGCCTATTTCACCATGTTTAAGGAGAGAGCACAAGCACTTAAAAACTGGTTAGCAATGGACTCAGAGTCCTAAGGGCCAACCAAAACGGGCTCAGAAAACAGAGGTGAAGGCAAAACGTTTGGGGAAGACCCTGCAGAGAAGGCAAAGTCCAACAAAGTGTTTAATGGTTAATCTGAGTAAAAAGAAGGATGAATGAGCAGAGCTTTGTGGATTAGTTTGCTTCTGCAAGGAACCCATTGATTCAAGCCACAGTAGCTACATAGCTGTGTTGGAATTCTTTTCATTGATTTAGCAGGGAGGAGAGGAATACTTGTGTTTGCTTCTGTAGCTGGATTGATTTCTGTAGGAGGAGTGAGGGGATGGGTGTCAGGCCGTGGAGAGAGATCTAATTCACATGTTTGAAAATTAACCATGACTGATTTCACTTTTGCACATGTTCATAGGAGATTTGATTGTCACAAAGCATTCTTACAGAAAAGGAAGAACAGAACAATTGCTTACCTTTATGAAAAGCAATTGGATAGACTGTGAAAAATGGTGGCAGATAGAGTGTAAATATTTGACTGCCCAGCCATTTTCCCTCAGATCAAGAAAGGAACTGCAAAAGAAAGGAAGAGTTCCCTGACTAGACTGTGAAGACTCACTATTTTCCTGCGGAGAACCTTGAAAGTATTTTTCCAAATCCTTGTTTGTATATGTGATTTCGCCACTTGGTCCACAGGTACCACAGCCAATTTCTTGATTTGACATTGAGGGATAGAAAGGCCTACGCTTTGTGTGGGCAGTTTGCTTTGCGTTCTGGGTAAAGTTTACTCTTGGAAGCAGTTTGCTTGTAGAAAGCTAGTTCTATCCAGATAGAGCTTCTGCTCTGTAAAAGAATGACCCGTTCCCAGAAAGCACTGCGATAAAGAGTAGACTGGTACTTATTACCTGGCAAATGCTGGTCTACTGTGAATTGATGGCCATCTCGTTTTACCTATTTCCTTAGAGAGAAAGTGTGGAAATTTGACATGTTTGAAAACACGAGGAGGTCCTGGACAGAGGAAGCCTGCAGGCTTAGGGAAGACCCTCCAGTTTAACGTTATGTTAGGAGTCTCTTTAGGAGGATCTCTCTGTAACATTAGTCAACAGGACTGGAGTCAATAGGACCTGCCTGGAGATTCCTGGAAAAAGACAATCTGAAAGTATTTATTTCTCTTGAAACCCCATATATGTGGTACTCTTGCCTTCTTTTTTTACCCATGGCCGATCATCAATCTACCGTCTGGTTTACAACCGCTGTTACTCAGGGTTGAAACAGAACTCAACAACATACAGTGAAAAATAAAAGTATCCGAATCTTCTGCCAAATGTAAAATGGGAAAATAGATTGACTATTAAAAGAAAAAATGGAAATGTATACGAACTTTTTGTTTCAGCCCCATTGACTCACTGTTGTTTCACTGTTAATTCTGGATTTTAATGACCTGTAAACGGGTCTTTTAAACAGGAAACATCGTTTACATCGCTTTCAGTACACCGCGATGCTGTTACATCGCGGTCGTTACAACGAACGCGATGTAACCACGCGATGCCATTACAACGCAAGCCTTTACATCGACTTGCGCTAGATGGCGTGCTAACATTACAAATAGTGTAGTTTACTATCCCAACACCTTCCCTACTGTTAAGTGGACTGGAGTTGGAATAGTAAATTACGCTTTTCTAATGTTAGCACGCCATCTAGCGCAAGTTGATGTAAAGACTTGCGTTGTAATGGCATAGCGTAGTAACATCGCAGTCGTTGTAATGACCGCGATGTAACTGCACGCGTTGTAATGACTCGCGTTGTTACGTCATACATCCCACAGATAATATTAGGCTGGCTAAATTAACCTACAATAAGATGGGTGGTAATTGAGTGCTTTTCTTTTAATGTATGTCTATTAAAACAATTTGCTTAGGTACCCATGCACTTTACAGACCTCTTTTCTGATAAATTTAATACATTTCTCTGGAGTTAACTGGCCACTCCCTGTGAGCATTTTAGACTTACAGCAGTCATCTCATTTCATTATCAGAAAGAAATGTGGTGGAGAATATATTTAGAGGTCTACAAATTCTTTTCGATACCCCTGTGTTCAAATGTACCTGGAAGATGCTGATATGATCTCTGTTTTTGCTGCATTTCAAAACGTTGTGAATATGATACATGTCTGATAGTCTAAAGCATCGCTCTCTTGTAGCAGGTACTTCTCTCTGAGAAACTCCGATTGGTCTAAAAGCCTGTGAATTTTTTCCCACGTTTGTGGCTTTCTTCATCTTCAGTCTGTCAATCTGTCACTGACTATCTTCTGCAACTCATCTCTGTTTGAGTGGTATCCTACTGTAGTGCTCATTATTTACTCCTCCCCAGATTGAGCTGTATATACACTTATAAACGTTTGTTAAGTATTTATTTTTCCTGATTTTTAACACAAAAGACATACATTCTCAATACCAAACTCTACGTTTATCATTCTCATTTTTTCTTGCCGACAATCTCACTTCAAAATAACTAGATTATAATTGTAGGTGAGTGATAGGTACATCCTTTGCAGTTCCTGAGTCTATGCTAGAACAGATTTTGAAATCACTGACTAGTCCATTTTTTTTAGAATTGCATTACATTACTTTCATCATCATATTAACTTTATTTGGGTTGGAAAAACCATAAAAGTGCACAACACAAGAGACATTATACATGCATAAAAAAGATCATAAAAGCGAATCATATTCAAATGCCACTGTACATATATTAGAAAAAGCCAGTCATAAGACAGCAATTGGCAGATGCTGCCCCCAACTAAGACCAAAGCCAAGAGATAAAAACCTCACAAAGAGAAACCTTAAAAAGTACTCCTAAAGGGTCCGCTATGTCGCCCGGTTTGTATGTATCGTTTACATTCATTCACACATTTATTGCTAAGCGCGCTTAGCGCGAGGATAATTATCGCCGGCTATCGCTGGATTATATCGCTGAGATAGCGCGCTATCAGCAACGCTTATCTCCAATGCGATATATAATCCAGCGATAGCTGCAAAATGTGCGATTATTGCTGGAAATCCAGCAATAATCGCACAGCGCTAGGCGAATCATTGATGATAGGGCAGTGTGGATTCATCCTCACAATCCACCTCACATAGGGTATCATGGCTAAGTCGACTTGAAAACAGACGTAAAGAAAGGAGCGATAAGTGCGGTTAGTGCTACTTTTGTCATCGCTAGGCGGGTTAGTGGCTACATTGATGATAGGAGAAAGTCGTGTTAGCTCGTGGGTCCCCCTTTCTTAATTTCATCCATTTTAATTCCACTCTCTCATTCTCCCTCTCTTACTCTGAATCTCTATGAATTTACTCTCTTTCTATCTCAACTCTCCCTACCTCGCCATTGCTTATCTCACATTTTTCTCTAGCCCACTCTTTGTTTACGTCTCCCTTTCATTGTTCAATGCTGTCTCGTTACCACCTTCCTTTCCCTCAACACTCTATATCTCACCATTCTATCTGCACCTCACTGCTTGATTTCCGTCTCTCTTACAGCATCTTTTTCCATCTTCTTCACCTCTCTCTCAACTTCCTCTCCCTTCCTCTCTCAATCTTCCTATACCTTAATTCTATCTACCTCTCTACATCCTCACTCTAATTCACCCCTTTCTTCTTCGCCTATGTATTTATATTAATCAATCTCTACCTCACATAACACTCACTGCATCATCTCTGTTCACCTCACATCTTTCTCTCTATCTCTCCCACTATCTAACCTTTAAATGTATCTGTCATTCATTTGCTCCTTACTGCTCCACCCTGCCTCTCTTTCTGCCTCTGCATTGACTAATCACCTCTCTAACTACCTTTCGTTTTTCTCGTTACCTCCCCTCTCGCTCTCTTTTTCATCACTCTCTGTAATTCCTTAACTGTTTAAGCTTAAATTCTTGGCCTTGCGTCACTTGTTTTACTCATCTCTGTAGCTCACCGCTCTGTCTCTAGCTCATCACTCTCTATTCCTCACTTTACCTCTCTATCTCTGTAGCAATTTCACCTCACCTTTTTCTCTACCTCACCTACTCTTTCCTATTCCACCGCTTTTCTCTATGCACCTCATCCTTCTTCCTACCCTGAGCCTCTCTTGCTCTACCTTTCTCTGTTCCTCACAACTCACTTGATCTCACCTGTCTTTATATACCTCATTTTTTGTTTGACACCTGTTTTTTAACATGAATATTTTTGGATCATATATTGTATGGAAATTAACAGTTTCAGTTTACAACATCAGTGACAATGCAAAGCCAGGTATGAGATCTGGTTTGATCAATCATGAAAGCAGATGCCCGCATTATGAAATACTGCAGATAATACATAGAAATAACATAAATACAAAGAAACATAAAGATACATTATATCACTCCTTTATTGATAGGTCAAAGAATAAGAAGACTTTAAGATGTCCGCCTTTTCTGCATGGTTACCTTGGAATCTTTTGCCTTTTTCTGGACCCTATTTTTGCTGGCCTTTAACTCTATGCACTTCACCTCTCCTTAAACAGGAGTAAAGTGCCTGTGCTCCCCTTTTAAACAAGGTTAAAGTGGTTTATTCCTGTTTGGCACATTTACATTGGCAGTAAGTCCTAGTATTTGGTGTAGAAACCAGGGCTTTTAAGTTAAATGGCACTCTTGGAATGCAGTATCTATTGTGCCATCTCCTATAGCAGCAGTGCAAACATGGCTTCAGGCCTACCCTTTGTAGCTTGACTACTGTAGTGGTGTAATCCCTGCAGGGCAACCTGTCAAAATAACCCTTTTTCAGAGGTAAATACCTCTTTTAAATATTAAAAAGTCACCCCCTATGTTTTCCCGGTGGCTCACAAGGCAGGGCACATGGCATTTACATGTGGAACAGGTAGAAACTTGATACTATCATCTCCCTACAGTTTCAAGGCCCAAAAAGCTATTGCTACTGGGGAAGCCAAGCTGTCATATGAAGCAATCTGCAGTACAGATTAAAATATTCATAATGCTAAATCTGGAAAGGGACCAACTTTAAAAATAATGAAAACCTTATTTTTAATAGTTACCAAAAATCCAATTTAATAGTGAAGTTGGATTTTTAATAAATATTAAGTAAAATCAAATTTAACAAGTTATCCTTTACCTTTCTGAACTTTCATAGGGCTATTTAACATTAGCATCTGGGAACTCCCAGCCTGGCTTCAGTCCTCAAGTGGTATAGAAGAGGTGTGACATTCTTCTCAGGAGCTGAATGGACAGGGAAAACGCCTCTGAGCGCTGCAGAATCTTCGCAGTGGGGGGTTATGGGCATCCTGTTGATTCCACAGTGTCAAATTTTGCTTTACAGGTCAGTCTAAATCACATGTAATAGTTTGACACACTAGAAAGGAAGAAAATAGGATAGTAGAACACTTCTAGTGTATCTCCTGCCTGGCTGATGTAGGACCTGCCTTTGTCCTACCAGGCTTCTGTCTCCTAGTGTGTACGGGTCCAGCTTTAAACTGGATCTAAGTGTTAGATTTGGAGGACAATGGTGATTAGCATAGTGCACTCCTCTACACGCCCACAACCCTCACAATCCAAGTGGACAAAGTCTTTCCCCATCTAGAAAATGCTCTCACACATGGCATTTTGACGAAAGTGTAACTGTATGTCAAATTTTTTTTTCTTGTATATATTATTCATGTCCCGTCTGTATATTCACAAGATTGTTTAACTTGATAATGAAAATTAAGTAGAAAAAATATCCTTTGAAAACTATTTTGAAAAAAAGAAAATAAATAACATATTTCTGATGGTCGGAACACATGTGTGTGATCTCAGTGGTGAATGATTGTGTGAAAAAGATATCAGTATTGGCACTCATGTTGTTTCCGTAACTTTAAGAAGGATGGTATTTTCTTACCATAGTCATTTGGGGACTGCTGTCTGTCTCAGAATACACGTCTGGGGAGGGTGACAGCTGGGCTTTGTGCATTCCCTCTAGACAGCCACATACCAAGGGAGCTTAGTTGTGACTTGATGGGCCTTTCACATCCGGCTGGGACATCGTGGGCAGGATGGGAGGAAAGAGCTGGATACAGCCTCACACTTACACCTGAATATGCTGTGTCCTGTCCCTACACAAAGGGCTGCATACTCCCCATGTAGTGAGTCTGGAGCCAGGGCAGGATGGCTAGGGACATTATGCATTTCAAAGCCTCTCTTTGAAGTCTCTCCCACTTCAAAGACACAACTGGGTATAGGTAATAGACCTCAGACACTACAACTTCAGTACACTTCTGGACCTGTGCATATTGTTCCAGGAAGAAGGACTCCTTTGCTGCTGAAAGGATTGCCACTCTGCTGGACTGCTACTGTTATGAACTCCTGCTCTGCAGTGCTGGCCTGCTGCCTGCTGCCCCCCTTGCTTTAGTGAGAGGGACTGGACCCACATCACTTGAACCCACAGTGTGACAGCAAGGGCTTGCTGGCTGGCCTCCTGTTTGGAAGTCTCAGGGAAATCAAAGACTTCCAACACCCCTGCTACAGCACCCAAACTCTACCTACTGTGAGCCTTGCCCCAATAAGTGGTGCCAATCAAGTCCTGGGTCCTGCGAAGTGGGTATAAAGTGCTGCTCAAGTAAAAGCCCATGCATTGATACCATTGTGCCGCTCAGAACCGGCGCATCTTCATAGGCGTGGCCTCCATCTCTGACGCATCTCAGACTTATCGTGGCTTGGAGCCAACACATTGCCAGGATTCTATGGCTCGTCGACGACGCATTGTCTCCTCTACACCTCGCATCTCGTCTTTGACAACGACACATCGCATCGCATCGCCAGTGCACAGCATCTCGTCCTCAATGTTGACGCACCCAATGTACTTTGCAGGGGACCAAAGCTGGTCCCTGTATCCAACACACGCTCCATCACAGTTGACCTGAACTTTTGGTTTTGACACAGTCTAGCACAAGCAGATAGCCTCATTTGGCACTTTATACTTTTAGGCACTGCATCTTAGCTTATTCTTTAAAAAAGTATAAATCTGGTTCTACTTATTGGATTGTGATTGTTTTGGTCTTGTGTTGTTCATTAAAGTGAGCTCTATTTTTCTAACATGGTGTGGTATCTTTTTGTGTGGTGTTTTCACTGTTGTACTGTTTGAAGTGTTGCACAAATACTTTACACATTGCCTCTTAAATTAAGCCTGAGTGCTCTGTGACAAGCTCCCAGGGGTTGAGCACAGGTTAATTTAGAGTGTGTTTGTGACTTACCCTCACTAGTATTGTGGTTCCTGCTTCGACAGTGTGCATACCTCTGCCAACCAGAAACCCAATTTCTAACAGCTAGCTAGTGTGGTAGTTAGTTAATGGGCATTCTCCTTCATCTCCTGCATACCCAAAGACAACAAATAAGTGGTACAAATGGAGAGTGATTGCTGTACTAAGTCACATGTTGGAAAGAACCTTCCTAATGAAAATAACTATCGGTACCCAGCAACCATGCAGGACCCTTACGCATTCACTTATGATGTCATATATGTTTTCCTTAAAAACTGTGCATCTCTTTTCACCTCACAAATTTGTCCCTCTACCT
Organism: Triturus cristatus; assembly: GCF_964204655.1. NCBI lineage: Eukaryota > Metazoa > Chordata > Amphibia > Caudata > Salamandridae > Triturus > Triturus cristatus. The sequence continues at coordinate 725,544,626 of NC_140591.1, forward strand.
TGCATCTCTCTAAACTTTACTAATCACCACACCTCTTTATATGTTGACCTCTACCTCTCTGTTTCTATACTTCTAACTCACCTTGCTTTCTAACATACCTGTCTCTCTACCACCCACCTCTGTTTACCTCGTCCATTTTCTACATTTCTTTTCCCTTTTTTAGCTCTCTCTAGCTTTTTGCCTCTCTATAAATTCTTTTGTTTCTCTCCAATTATCTTTCTCTATCTATTTCTTCTTTCTACTTCTCTGTATCTTCGCTTCCGGCTACATCACCTTTCTTTTTTTGCCTTCTGTCTCTCTATATCATCTCTATCTCTTCCTCTCTTTTCCTTCACCTTTCTTGCTATGACTATCTTTTTGGCTCTGTCCTTCTCCTTTCTCCTGTCTCTTGCCCCCTCACATTTTTCTTACTTAGCAGAACCGAGGGTCACTGCCTAGACCGAAAACTGCACACATAGAAAGAGGAGAAGAGGGACAAGGCAGGGTAAGAGAATCATGGAAAAAATATCATATTTTACCCAATCAATGATGATGAAAATCCTTCAATCACTGATTTGATGTTTGAAAGTTTAACGTATAATATATTATTAAGGACAGGGCTGGACTGGGAACCCAAAGCAGTCCTGGCAATTATGTAGGACCAGCCCTCCCCTCTACCCGTGGAGGTGTGTGGAAGAGGTGCAAGTGTGAAGCACTGCTGTTTTTGTTACTGGCTGCAAAACCGTCCCCAGTAACAAATAACAGCCCCCACTGGCAAAACCGGCCCCCACCATTCCAGCCCACCGAAAAAAATGCCTGATGCCCGCTACGGACAGTCCTGACCTGGTTAAGGATCATGAGGGCTTACACTTGCTGAAAAAAGGTCATCATTTTTAACACGTTCTGACCAGGGGCCCCAAAATATATGCCTTTCCATAGGCCGAAATAGCCTTAAGATGACATTGCCTTTCCTTAATAAAGAGTACAAATATTCAAATAACAGTTACTTCATGCCACTGGTGCATTAATAATGGTTCACTGTTTTACTTCACACTGACTGCTTTTTGTATCAAATAAAATGGTTTGTTATGGACAAATGGTGAAAAATAATCATTATACTTCAAGAAAGCTCTTCCTTGCAAGAACAAATTACTAGGAACAAATATTGAGCCGAGCCTGAATAGCACTAAACCTGCTAATTCAATTATTTCCCGGAGTTAAGGGCTTGTCAATAAACTAACATTCTTAAATAATCCATTTTGCCTAGGCCCAAAGCCTGTCTCTTGCCTGACAGTGACTTAGTTGTTTTTGAATATACCAAAGCAATTAGGTCGGACATAACCCGCACTTAATAATGGGATTAGTCTGAGCACAGCACTCGGCCACAATAATGTGTTCTCTGAGTCACTGCATAAAAACAACACATCGGATGGATGGCGGCAAAACGTTCCATCCTTCCCGAGTTTTTCATTTTAAACTAATAGCGGCTGCTTCTCTTCTTGTGAAACTGAAAATTCTCATGTGATGAAAACCTTGTCATGGATGAGCTCCTGTGATGAAGGGAAGAGGGCGGAATGATGGACTGCTTGGCTGCTAATGTGCGGCGTGTTTCTGCTTCCATAATGGTGCTCTTAGAGCCGGCTTTGAATGTTCAAAATAAATGCCCATCATTATAACCTGGGATTAGCAGTACTAATATATCCTCTAAATGGCGTTATTTAGGGGAGCTTTTTTGGCAACCTTGGTCGTGCCCGTTTTTTCCCCTCTGCTGTTACAGAGCATTAGAGCTGTAAGAGGCGGTGTTTTAATACAGATATTACAGGCGAAAGCGCAGACTTCACAGTTCTATTTTTACCCGCGATAGCTCCTCTGGTGAGGAGCCAGAGGTTGTTGCAAAGGCTCTTTTCAGCAGGACCGAGAATGGAAACATATTCATTCCCCCATTACTTCAGAGTGCGCATTTCAGCCCTCTTGACAAATAACGAAGAGTGTGTGGGGACGTTGGAAGGATGTGTAATGTGCTAAGGGTTCTTCAAAAAAATATTGACTCACCGCTGCATGCCACTTAATTTTCAATAAACTCTCGAGAAAGGAACACTTTTTTTTTTTTTTATCAAGAAAGAATCTCATCTTAAAAACATGAAGTAAAATGCCAGTGTACTGACCTGCTCAGCAATGCAATTATCACGAGTGATAGGTTTGTGCCCCCAATGTTATATATAATCTCAGGGTGATGAAATCACAAATTCTGGATTTGGCGTGGTGGATACAGCAAGTTGAGTACTCTGTTGTTATAATCTTCTGTATTTGAAAACCAGTGGAAACAAAAGACAGCTGACTTGTTTCGCCCAAAAGGCCAGCAGGCCAGGGCTTTTTCAAGGCTGGTTATAGAGGTGAGCATACATATCCCAAAAAGAAGCAGTAGTGAAGGAGAGTGTGCCGATGAGTAGACATATAGTCATATAAGGTTAGATGTCAGGTTATGGCCCGTAGAGAATGGTGTCGTATAGGTAAGGGTCAGAAAGTGCAGTGGGAAAAAAAGAGGCATAAAGGAAAACAGGGGTATGGGATTTATGTGATTTGGGTATGTGAGGGAGTGAAGGGAGATATGGTGTCAAAAGAAGTACCCAACAGGAAGTGATCAAAGGAAGATGCATCAGGGATAGTAGATTTGGTAAAAGTGAGATTAAAAATAACAGTGGGAAAAAATACATGAGATTAGTAATTAATGTTAATCAATAACGACACATAGATAGTATTGTATCCATAAATTTGTGTAGGTCAGGGTAGACAGGATATCATCCCATTAATAGTATTGTAAATATACATTTGTTTTTCTCCAGGGTGACAGGAAATGCTACGTTAATATTTGGGGACATTCACATGGCATTGCCTCTCCATATGTACAGAGAGTAATGATCAACAAGTGACTATGTTCCACAGTTTACTACATGCTTACTTTAAGATCAGCAAAAGGACAGAAACATAAATCGGTTCATAGGTCAGAATGCATGTACAGAACAAGTGGAGTGCAATTTACCAGGTTATGACTGTTTTGGATTGTAAAATCTATAGTCTGTGAAGGTCAAAAGACAGCAGGAAAGCAAATTGTGAGCGGAAAGTAAACGATACTAGCTGGTCCCTGGGTGAAACCACCAGATAGGTATGTGCTATAGCCACAATTGGGCCCTGATGAATTGTGTGTAAACCCTGGTAGCACCCATTACCTGAAAGCGCTATGCAGTAATGCAATTAAATGCCACAAGTGCTCTGGTGGCAGTATGTAAAGAGGCGTGTGAGTTGTAAAGCTGGTGGTGCCCAAATAGATGGGATTGCAAAAGCTTTCACAATATGGATTAGGCAGGTATTGGCTCAGAAAACCCTAGAAAATCAATCTGCTATCATCCCTTCCGACGTGTATGACATTGCAAGAAGTCATTCAGTCAAATCTCACCACCTGAGCATTGTCTTAGGGCCTTATTACGAGTACGGCGGTTCACAGGACCATCGTACTCGTGATGGCAGTCCGACCACTGCCACACTGGCAGTCTGCCCTCTGTATTATGAGTGTGGCGGTCAGAATGCCACATGACTGCTAGCTCCACCAGAATCAAGGAACCTGCTGAACCTGCTGAACCGGCGGTCTGGAAATGGTAAGGAATATACTGGCAGTGCCGTGCCCTGCAACGGCGAGAATATTCTGATTAGAATGTCCACCGCCCATTTCATGGCAGTGATCCTGCCATGAAAAGGGTGGTGGACATGCAAGGAAGGAGGCCCTAACAGGGTCCCCAGCTGCTTCTGGGCCTAGGGATACATGCAGGGAGGAACATTTTGTGCCTCCCTTGCATTGCACGCCCATTCCTACACGGTGTGGCAGGCAGGACATGGTGCATGCCACAGTGTGCAGGAACGTGCTGCAGGCGCTGCCCAGTCGTGATCTGCTGGTAAGGCTCTCCTATGAGCCTAACAGATTACTGCCATGAGACCTCAACAGCACCGCCCACCCACCTTGGTGTACACTCGTAATATGGTGGGTGCACTGTGGGCTTGGTGGTCCTCCTGTCGACATGTGGTGGGGTGGTGGGATGACAGGAGGACTGCCAAACTCAGAATAATGCCCTAAGCCTTGGGAGATAGCACTGGTTGTTACCATGAAAATGAGAAAGAGAGAAAAAAGCTGACTCCTTTACCTCTCTGCAGAGGGATGCTGGGCAGATTACAGTGTATCATCCCTTGGCACAACCTTGAAGACGCTCTGATTTCATAAACAAGCTGAGTAACCATGAGGCGGTGTCAGACCTCTAAATCCTTTGAACTGCAGAGATACCTCACCAGATTCTTTGTAGATGTGCAACAACATGACTTCCTCTGAGTCTGCTCTGAAAGAAACACTGATAAGTACAGCAATTTAGGCTCTGGGCAGGACACTTACTAAGAATGATGTGATGGTTCTCCTGTTGTGGTAATTTCATCTGGGTATATGGAGTGTGAAATCAACCATGAGGTGTGTCTAGGACCGTCACATGTTGGGTGCAGTCATTTTTTTGTCCCACACATTTTTGAGCCTCCCTCTCCTGTTCCAGCATGTTTTTAAATATAAAACAAAAGGCCCGATCTCTTCCTTTTTGATTAATCTAATGTGGCCACACCACGAAGTGGTGAAAAATGCTACGAAAGAGAGGCCACGCAAAAATGTTGCACAAAAGTATCTGACAGTTTCTTTGTTCTGACATTTTACGAAAAGAGAATCAAGTATAAATACATTCAGTTTAGGTTCATAAAAGGACCATCATTTGCTTTCATTCTTTGAACTGTGACATTCAATTTTGTAGTTATATAACGTTTATACATGTTTAATATAGCCTTATAGCCTGCTGTAGCGGGCTATACCGGCTATTAAAGTCCTTCTCCAGTGTTAAAGGCCTGAGCCAAAGGCGAGGGACTTTAACAAGGGAGCGGGACTTTAATAGCCGGTATAGCCTTGCTAAGAAGTGCTATAAGGCTATTAGAACATTCTGCCACTACAGGGCAGAATGTTCCAACAAATAAAACAAAGGCCTCTCGGAGTTCGAGGGGTTTAAATTCCCCTTAGGCTCCAAGAGGTCTTTGAAAACAACATTGGAATGTTGCTATGCGGGCCTTTACCGGGCTGTAACAGCATGGAGCACTCCATTTTCTTCAGTGGAGCTCCCAACATTCTAATGTTCTAATTATGGATATGGTCTCGTTATGAGTGTCCCAGTAATCATGGTGGAGACAGTAATAGAAGTTACTTGCCTTTTGGGGATTGGTGCAAGTGAGGGTACTCCATGGCTCAGGGTAATGTCATTGGGTTACAATTCAGCTAAGATTGTGGGAAATATGCAGGGATCGTGTGGGAAACACCAATTCCTGAATGATATTCCCCAGTACTCCCCCAACCAATTTACAGTCAGGTGCTCTAAAAATGAGAGCTGAATGAAATAAGTTAGTCCCCCAATCACAAAGCTTTTTCCATGATTAGGTGTGACTAGTCTTGAAACTAAGGTGCGAGTCACACCTATGTACAGAATGTTTTTTATGAACCTCTAAGGGGCTGATTCATAAATGAAGACTAGGTGTAGAAAAAATGTTGCATCTGGGCCTATGTATCACAAAGCCTGACTAAGGCTTACAGGTAAAGGCCAGACATACGCCAGACAAATAAAATGTACGTTTACCTGTATAATGATTATCACTAGTGAATTTCGACATACGACAACATCTACAAAATGTAATAGTATTTACATATGCAGGCCTAGAGTAACATCAGTATTTGAACCAGGCTGTACTTATTTTCTTCCGGCAGATAATTCCTGGTACTGTCCAGCTGTCAGTTGTGCAAAGAATTTCTGTAATGTTCCATAAAAATGATGGCAGGTCTGGATAGAAATCATAGTGCTGTTCAGTGCTTAATTTGAGCCAGTGGTTACCCAGCTCCAGATTTGGCAACTCTGCCATTATGCCACATCCTCTCCCACTTCAATGGTTAGTAGTTGGCTCTAGATTAGGTGGCGCTAACAGGAGAAATGGGCTGGTGCAAACTGCCTCATAACGGGAGCCTGAACACTTTTTTAAAAAACAAATTAACCACTGGACTGCTCTCCCGCTAAGAGTGTGATCCTGTCAAGTGACCACGTTACTGCCATTTGTAGGGCAGTGTTGAAGAGGCGTGACAGTCCTGTTCCAATCATATGATGACAGTTCCTTAAAGCCTTATTACTCCAATCCATTGAAAGTATGGCAGTCCTGCAAGAAGATTTTTGGCACTGTCCCGCTAAATGTATACCACTACTGCTGAAACTGTTTACTGCCAGTATGATAGCCATGCAGATACAATGCCAGTACATACCCACTTACTGTTTACACAGCCCTTATGATGGAGGATGTTATTGTCTCTCTAAAAGAATAACTGTTCTATCTGCTACTATCAATTACATATATGACAACTCCGCTGAGACATGTTGATGTTGCCCAATACTAAAACATGACATAATGTACACAATGCACAAAAAAGTACACTTAGTAATAGAAACAAACTCTGTCACTTTGTTGCAATATACTTGATCAATAAAATCAAGGATGGTCAATTTACCTGGGAACTAGATGTTGGTAACCAGAAACCAAGGTTTGTTATTTAATCCAATGTTCTGCAACTGTTAAACAAGACTGGTGATGTACCAGATCCTAAGCAACATCCATATGGTGCAATGCCTTTATCTCGCACTCACATAGTACCACCGCTGTCAGCCATCTTTAGACTCCTTCATCTTCAAGCATCATGTGATACTGTGGACCAAGAGACACTGAACAAAAGACTGAAGGAATGGGCAGGAGTGACTAGACTGACAACATGAGTCTACTCCTTTTTCGCTGATCAAAATAAACAGGTATTGCACGTCTAGTATAAGTCAATCGTAAATTGATATGCAGTGTGCTCCACAGCTCTAGGTCACCACCACTGTTGCCCATTTTTACATGGGCGTTTAGCAATATCTTATTCATTTTCAAGTGTATGTTGATTAAATTCACATTCTCAATTGTCATGCTGGGTAGTTTTCATTTCAAATTTTACTTTAGCTCTCAAGGTCAATACAGTGGCTACAGGGGGATAACTTGCAACTTACAATGCTTTGGAAAATCCTCTCACTTTTTCAAACTCAATAAAAACTGTAGTTAACCAGAACCTTGGAAATCGATAGCCAGGAAATGTATTAACAGATTTCAAAGGCTACAAAGAGGCCAACTATGTCTTGATCTCTGTAAATAAGACTACCATGTGGTCATTCAACTGGCCCTTAGTGGAGTCATGATTTTAGTTCAAGATGGTTAGAGTCTTATCGATTTATTGAGAGAATGTGTGATAGTTAAGGATTTTTGGGAGGGTATTATCTGGAGAAGTGTCAGGAGGTCACTGCATCTCAGTTCAGATCAATCTCCTCATGAGCAAGTGTGCATCTTAACCCCTTCCTCGCTCATGACGGAACCACTCCGTCATGAGCCACGGTTACGCTGTGCTCATGACGGAGTGGTTCCGTCATGCTGCGGCCGTTGGCCGCCGCTCCGCCCACGCGGCGCTAATTCCCCGCCTGTGCGGGCGATTAGCGTAGTGGGCGGAGACGTGACAGAACCACTCCGTCATGAGCACAGCTCAACCGTGGCTCGTGACGGAGCGGTTCCGTCACGAGCACAGCGCCACTGCGCTGCCCCCAAACCCCCCCCAGCGCCGCGGCAGAATTCCTGCCGCGGCGAAGGGGTTAAAGGAGGCACCCTTTGCTTAAGACATACAAGCAATCTCCAGCTAGTGCATAAGTGATTAGTGGCAAGCCGCATTGCTATTTCACCTGTTGCATAACATCGATAAGAGCATCAGAAAGTATCCTGTCTGTGAAATAGAATGCATCTAGACCTGAGTGGAGCCCATGTAAGTAGCAAACTCACAGCCTGGTTTCACTTGGGTCATCTCTGAATGCTGACTCAGAGACACAGTGTCAGGTTCTAGTAAGAGTTGACTATTCAGGTGGAATCTGCGGACATCGTGGATAGTGATACACAAAAAGGATACTCATTTGTTAGAAATGGGGGTCTCTAGTTGGCAGTAGTGGGTACGTCAAGTCTGGCTACCACCGGCAGCGTCTGCCCCTTTGCCGGTTACTACTGGGGTCCCACAGGGGTCGTCCCTTAGCCCCCTTTTGTTCAATATCTATGTTACTCCTCTAGTCGTATTGGCTGAGGCTTTGGGGGCTAAGGTGATCGCTTATGTTGACGACACCCAGTTACTTTGCACCTGGAAAAAGGAGGAGGATTCCGTGGCCTCCAATCAATTATGCCTGTCTTTGGTGTTTAAGTGGCTTGCAGGCGCCCAATTGAAATGTAATGAAGACAAGTCGGAGATCCTCTTGTATGGCAATTTCCCCCCTGGTTTCAGAGATTTGATCTGGCCGTCTGAGTTCCCGCCACCGTCTTCTAGCAGTAGTACCGCGAAGAGTTTGGGAGTGTGGTTTCTGGATAGTTTATCTTTCGCCACCCAAGTCATGAGACTTTCAGGGCGCTGCTTTGGTCTCCTCAAAATCTTAAGAAGATTTCTTCCACTTCCGGCGAAAGAGACAGTTGTCCGCGCGCTCATTCTTTCCCGCCTGGATTATGCTAATGCTCTTTATGTGGGGATTCCGGCATACTCCCTTAATAAACTCCAGGTGGTGCAAAATGCGTCGGCTCGGCTCCTGTTAGAGATCCCCTTTAGAAGCACTGTGCGAGGTTATCTTCGCTCTCTTCACTGGCTTCCCATGGCGGACCGGGTGAAATTCAAATCTATTACCATCGCCCATCGTGCCCTGCATGGTCATGGGCCAGCTTATCTGCGGAAGCGTTTCTCTTTTTCCGTCCCAGGGAGACCGCTCCGCTCCTCCGCTCTTCTTCTGACAAAAGTGCCCCGTTTCTTCTGGCACAGGCTTGGTGGCTGTTCCCGCGCCGTTATGGCGGCTCAGGCATGGAACGCCCTTCTGTTTGCGCTTTGCAACATTAAAGATCCTGTGGCTTTAAAAAAATTGTTAAACACTTACCTCTTTGTTTAGTGCTGACGAGCTTCTTAGTCCCTCTGTGCTCGCACCGGGACACTCCTTGGAGTAGCTGTGCGCATTAGAAAATTATATAACATGACATAACATAACATAACAAATAGGGTCCCTTGCTACTAGTCAGGATAAGGGGGATACAAACTTTAGATAACCCCTGCTCAACCCCTTGGTAGCTTGGCATGAGCAGACAGGCATCTCCCAAAGGCAATGTGTAAAGTATTTGTACCAACACTCACAGTAACACAGTGAAAACACCACAAATGGACAACACACCAGCTTAGAAAAACAGAATATCTTTATCTAAACCAAACAAGACCAAACCAACAGAAATCCAACATACAGAGTTAAAAAATATGACTTTCAAAAGGTTTCAAGAATTTGTACCACAGAAGACTATGGATGCTTGACTTTTACACAAAGTACCTGAAGATGTGTCAAAATTCACAAGGCCAAACAGCCGCAGAGAACGGAAGCATTGGAAAAAACAGCAATGAGTCCGGTCCTGAGTCCTTGGGGAGGCGTTGCAACAGTCCTGCTGCGCACTGGAGATGTGATGCGTCGAATCTGGACTGTAGGGGGAAGTGAGGCATCAAAATCCAAGACAATTCTTGTCTGCAGGTGATGCGTGGAAAACTTGGTACACAGGTATGATGCATGACGCACCGGAGGTGATGCGTCGATCTGCGAAGCTTCGCGGCATTCGGCATCGGTGCTGGGGGTTGCGCAGCGAGACTTCTCATTGCCCAGCGTTGGTTCGGAGAGACTTTGCACAGCTTTGCGATGCTTCGCGCCTGTTCTTGCAGAGATTAGCTGCAAATCCCACCTCTGTGGTCCTGCAACTGGAAGGATCCACCTCAGGCAAAGGTAGGACTCACAGATGGCAGAGTCCAGCAGCACCAGCAGATTTGCAGGAAGTCTTTTGTGTCCCTGAGACATCAGAAAAGGAGGCCAGCACACTTCAGGCCCTGGAGATCTCCTTCAAGCAGGAGACACAGCACACAGCAAAGTCCTTCTCCTTTCCTTGGCAGAAACAGCAACAGCAGGACAACCCCAGACGCACAGCAAGGACAGTACTTCTCCTCAGTCTCTCCAGCTCTTCTCCTTGGCAAAGGTTCCTCTTCAATTCCAGGAATGATCTAAACGTCTGGGGTTTTGAGTCTGATACTTATACCCCAAAATTTATTTGTTCTCTTTGTGCAAGGGGTGCTGAGCCCAGTTCAAACCAACTCTGGGGGGCCCTCTGCAAGTGCAAAACAACATCCATTGTCAGTGTGAGCCTTGTCTCCAGACATACCACAGGGGGCGGAGCCAGCATTGTGGAAGCCACGCACAGCCCTATTCAGGTACAGGTGCCACTCCGCCCACCACTCCACATGTAGATCAGGCTTATTCAGCCTAGTGCTGACTCATCCAGACTCCTGGAGCCACTGCACCTCCCCAGCACCTGTCACACCAAAGCCAGACAGTCAATCAACAAACAGGCAGAGGCACCCAGGATGGTTGAACAAGAAAATAGTCACTTTCTAAAAGTGGTATTTTTAAACACACAATTTAAAAAACCATCTTTACGAAAAGATGTGTTATTAAATCCTGAGTTCAGGGAAGCCAAATTCCATTTTTCTATCGTATCCCTATGGGAAGATATGTTTGTCAAATGGTACAAAGCATTCCCCATTCTGTCCTATGGGGCAGGATAGCCTTTCAATAGTGAAAAATGAAATTGGCAGTATTTCACTATCAGGACATGTTACACACACCAGTACATGTTCTACCTTTCACATACACTGTACCCTCCCCAGGGAATACCTTGGGCATACCATAGGGGTACCCTATATGCAAGAAAAGGGAAGGTTAGGGCCTGGCAAGTGAGTGCACTTGCCAAGACGACATGGCAGTTAACAATCTGCGCGCAGGCACTGCGGTGGCAGGCCTGAGAAATCTTTTCAGGGCTACTCATGTGGATGGCACAATAAGGGCTTCAGGCCCACTAGTAGCATTTGATTTTCCAGCCCTGGCTCACTCAGTGCACTTTACTAGGGACCTTCTGGTAAAACAAATATGCCAATCATGGGTAACTAATCACAATAACAATTTACACAGAGAGCATATGCACTTTAGCACTGATCAGCCGTGGTAAAGTGCCCAGAGTCCTAAAGCCAACAAACACAGGTCAGAGAAAAATAAGAGGAAGAAGCAAACAGTTTGGGTGATATCCCTGCAAAAAGGACCATTTCCAACACCATTCCATTATCATTGTATTTTAACCATCAAGTCTAAATGGAGTATCTGTGTATTCAACTAATGAATAGTGAACACTAGGCCTCGCAAGTATGAAACTCTGCTCAGACAAAGCACTGGATGTTTTGATGATAATGCTGCAAATACTGATCTTTATGCCCTGCAAAAATGCTGTGAACACTCACAGCAAAGCCTTTTAAACATAGCGTGATGTAAAGTTTAAGTGTAGGGCCTTGTAGCCATGAAACACTTTGTTAGGTGTGCATTGCAGGGATTTTCACTCTACCTGCTGGAGACAGTGTAGGAACATTTTACATTGTCTGACTGTGAATCATCTATTTAATTTACAGAGGAAGGCATCCAACTCGAACAAGTGTATATGAGAACGTGAACTCTTGTTCATTGGCTCTTCTTAACATACCAATGTTTGATTATATCCAAAGCTGAAACAAAATAAACCAGGTAAGATGTGACAAGGAAATGTGGTAGAGGGGATTGCAGGTCAAGTGTGGTGGTGTTAATGCACGTGGTAATAGCCTATGTCAGACGTGTCATCCTTAAGGTGGTCTTCCCCAAACGTTTTGCCTGCTTACCTCCACTTTTTGCTGTATCTGTTTGTTGGCCTTAGGACTCTGAGCACTTCACCTCTGCTTACCAGTGCTAAAGTGCATGTTCCACTCCCCTAAACATGGTGGCATTGGTATATACCTGATTGGCATAGCTAGTTTAATTATAAGTCCCTTGTAAAATGGTATACAGTATACTCAGAGCCTGTAATCTAAATACTACTAGTGGGCCTGCAGGACTGATTGTGTCACTCACACAAGTAGCCTTTCAAACTTGTCTCAGACCTGCATTGCAAGGCCTGTGTGGGCAGTTTGCTGCCACTCCGACTTGGTATTTAAAACCATTTGCCAAGCCGTAAATTCCCCTTTTTATTACACAAAGGACCTCCCTAGGTAGGCCTTAGGTAGCCCTAAGGGCAGGGTGATGTGTAACTAAAAGGTAGGGCATGTACTTTTAGGTTTTACATGTCCTGGTACTGGAAAACAGCTACATTCATTTTTCATTACTGTGAGGCCTACTCCTCTTGTAATGTTCTCAGAAGCGTGGCTAGGTTACACCTTGCGCAACACCAATGTTTGAGTAATAGTATGACCGAAATTCTCTCCAAAATGCTCTAGGGAACGAAAAATAAACGGCCACCCATGTCCCAAAAGAACCTCTGTGGCCAAAAGGACACAGAGGATATACATTAAACAGAGTATCGCTCCAGAGCAAAAAACCATTTAGCATTCACAATTAAACCACATCAGGTCAGTTCAATAAATTGTCCATATTCATGGTGTACTCAAATGAATTTTCTTCTTTTAATTTTCTTGTTTTCCTTTGTCTTTATTAGAAGTGTAGTTATATTGTACAAGAATTCACAATAAATAAGTTGGTATAGATGACATCACCAAATGTAGCCAGTAGCCGACACGTGTTTCGTCTCGGGGAGATACACCCGCTGACTTCCTCAGGGCAAGCGCAAAATCTCTGGGAGCAAATTCACCACATTCAAGGTAGAGCCTGTGTGTGGTTCCATATTATATGGGTCTAAAGGGCATATAGACTGTACGTATCCTTCAGCATTCTAGCGTCCGGACGCTAGAACCCATGATGATGGCGGGAGTACTCTCCGTTTTCTGAACTTATTTTATATATACTCTTCTGGAACCATATTACAAGTCCGATTGAGATATTTTTTTAATGGAAATCATAAGAATGCTGAAGGATACGTACAGTCTATATGCCCTTTAGACCCATATTATATGGGACCACACACAGGCTCTACCTGGAATGTGGTGAATTTGCTCCCAGAGATTTTGCGCTTGCCCTGAGGAAGTCAGGGGGTGTATCTCCCCGAGACGAAACACGTGTTGGCTACTGGCTACATTTTGCGATGTCATCTATAACAACTTATTTATTGTGAATTCTTGTACAATATAACTACACTTCTGTTAAAGACAAAGGAAAACAAGAAAATAAAAAGAAGAAAAATCATTTGAGTACACCCTGAATATGGACAATACTCCTCTTGTAGGCTAGCATTGGGAATTCCTTAAACACTTCAAAGCTGCAATTCCTGATTAGAAAGGAGTAGCTAAATCATTTTTCATATCTTTAGAATGGTAATGATAAGTCCTCTTTACTGGTAAAGTTAAATTTGACATTACTATTTTATAAATGGCACTTTAACAAAGAGGATATTTCTCTGCTCTTAACTTTGCTCTGTGTGCCTGCAGCCTGTATCCAATACACGCTACATTTTATGCATTCCCTCTAGACAGCCACAAACACAGGAAGGATGGGTGTGACAGAGGACTCACCTGTATTCATCTACATTCTGATAATGTCCGGTGCAGGTGGATGGAGAGTGTGCTCACCCTTACATCTGAATAGGCTGTGTCCTGTCCTCACACAAAGGACTGATTATACCCCCCCAACAGATAGCCTTACAGACATGGCTGGGATGAAAGGGGACCTGTGCACCTGAAGGAGCTTACCCCGTCCCTCACGATCTCAAGTAACCTTTTAGCACTATTGACTTCAAAGCACTGTTTTTGCATTTATTATTTAAAAATTCATATTTCGACTTCTACTGATTGGAATTTTGTCATTTTTGTCTTGTTTTACCCAGATAAATATTCTCTATTTTTCTAAACCTGTGTGGAGTCTTTGAGTGGTGTTTTCATTGTGTTGGTGTGTGTTGCACAAATACTTGACACATTACCTCTTAAGTTAAGCCTGCCTGCTCTGTGCCAAGCTACCAGAGGGTGAGCACAGGTTAAATTAAAGTGTATATATCTAGCTAACCCTGACAAGAATTGAGGTCCCTTTTCGGCAGGCTGCAAACCACTGCCATCTAGAGACCTAGGGGCAGATTTACGCCGCCGTTGCGTCACTTTTGTGACGCAGCGGCGGCGTAAACCATGAGCCACGTTGCGACTTATTTACAACGTGACGCATCTAGGCAGATGCGTCACGTTGTAAAGCCCTGCGCCACATGAAACCTGCATCAGGTTTCATGTGGGCGTTCTGTTGCAGGGTGGGCGTTCCCTCGCAGGAAAGCCCCATAAAACTGACGCAGTGAAATCTACAAGATTTCACTGAGTCCGTTTTACGACGCTGCTGCGTCAAATCCTTACGCCTGCTTGAAGCAGGCGTAAGGACTGACGCACCACGTTAAGTATGGGCGGCCCCTGTGCATTGCAGGAGTTGCGCCTCACTTGCCACGCGACTCCAGCAATGCGCCACCCATACGCCACAAGATGCGTCACGCATCTTCCCCTCCTTGCACCATAGTGCGCTGCATTGTAAATGCAACGCATCTGTGGTGACGCAAGGGGGGGATTACGTGACGCATCTGTTCTGGTGCATCTCTGCTGATTTGCAGAGATGCGCCAGAAGTTGTAAATCTGCCCCCTAGTTTCTAACAACCTATTGTTGACATTTGTTTTTCAGATTTGCTCACTTTGATAAAAACACTTCATTCTTTATTGATTTATCCAGTCCCTAATTTCCTTGACTCCTTGTGCTTATCTCCTGCCAATTACAGGGAGGCGGGCCGTGAGGTGGAGAGACTGGAAGGACAAGCATCCATGTTAACACATGGTGACCAAGGATGTGTTAACAGGAAGTTTGGTACTGGTGATGGTTTTAGTGATGGGTTACAGCACTGTTGTTGGGAGATCTTGATTTTTGCACAGGTTGATTGTGAGTAAGCAGCTGATGCTTAAGCATTGGGAAACAAATCTAAATTGAACTTGGAACTATTGATAAACCAATGTTGAAGTTACTCTTGTTGAAGATGAATTCCCCTAAAATAAGGGACAGAACTTATTATTATTCCTAAGGCTCAGCAGTTTTGTTTATTTATTATTTAAGCGACCAGCTATTTGATTTTAATATAGCCTTATAGCCTGCCGTAGCAGGCGACACCGCCTATTAATGGCCCGCTCCAGCATTAAAGACACGTGCCGAAGGCGAGAACCTTTATCAAGGGAGAGGGACTTTAATAGCCTGTATTGCCCAGCTTCGAAGGGCTATAAGGCTATTAGAACATTCTGCCACTAGAGGACAGAATGTTCTAACAAATAAAAACATAGACTTCAGGGAGCCTGAGGGGATTGAAATCCCCTTGGCCTCCCTGATGCCTTTGTTCACAGCCACAACTGTGAATAAAGTCAAACATTGGAATGTTGGAGCTCCGAGCTTCTACCAGCCGTTAGAAGCCCAGAGCACTCCATTGTTTTCAATGGAGCTCCAAACATTTCAATGTTCTAATATGTCCTTAAAATTAATAAAAGATGTTTCAAAATAGACTGCACATTTCTCTTGCTGGTGCTTGGAAAACGAAGTGGTATTTGGGTGAAACATTGCTTGGCAAGATGAGTGAATATTTTAACGTTTGTTACACCCAATAATTGTGATTAGTTCTAATTTTACAGACAAGGTTTTCCAAAAGCTTGGAAAGATTGCTTTCTTCAAAGGCTTGAAATGAGCAAAATCTTCAGCACATTTCCAAGACTCGATAATGGCAGGCCCTGAATGAAGATGTAACAATAAAACTGACACAAAACGTGTGTTTTTTCTGCGCTACAATCAATGCAATAAAAGAAATAAGGCTTCATTGGCTCGTAGGTATGCTAGTTATCCAAGGCCTGGTACAAATGTACAATCTGCCCTTTCAATGTGAATAATGAAAGAGGTGCACAAAATGAAAAACCAATTAGAGATGTTCTCCATGTCTTAACAATAAAAATCAGACCCTTATATTGCAATCTATTTCCGTAATTGGCACGAAAGCTTTGGAGCTGATTCGCATTCTGATAATTGGCCCTAGAGTCAAGATTCCATGTACCCCAGCACAGCAAAACATAAAAGGATGTCGCCTGAAACAGATTAATAAATGCAATTATTTTAGCAGTGAACGGTTAAAAAAAGGTAAGTATGTCAAGGTCGTGGGAGGTCACATCTTTGGGTTTTCAATATCCGTGAATGTTTCATCTTCTAAAGTACTCAGAATTGGGGGAGGGGTGATATTTGTGCATAATTCAAGGTCATTTACTGCCCTTTACTGTGATCCCTTTAGTGTAATCTTAATGACAAAGTAGCAGTTCATTTCCATTCCTTTTACACCTTTAACCTGTAGAATCGTGTACACGCAGGGCTGATAGATTCCTAGATGGGTGTCAGACTTGCAATGTAAGAGGGTCTCAGGTGAGAATGCTTCTGGGAAGGTTTGGTTCCAGAGCAATTGCAGGGTGGGTCTGCCCATCAGAGGAGTTTTCATTTCCATATATAAACGTGAGACCTCCTGGCAATGCTTTTAAACTGTGCTTTTACATTTCCAAATGTAACTGTCAATTGGGTTGTTTGCATTAAATGTACTACGCACAGCGTCATATGAGATAGTCAAGTGTACGAGTATTTGCTCTGATCATAAAAGAAAAAAAAAATCAAAATATAGATTCAGAGTGAAATTAGGTTTCTACTGTTTCATTTTTTCAGTCCATCGCCATGATTGTCACCATGTGGGGCGACCCTTCCTTTGAAAGCTTTTTAGATATGTATTTATGCTTGTCTGTATGTAAGCATGTTTGTATGTATTATAACATTTGTCAGGTTGCCAGAACCACTTGGAGTATCTTGACTCCAGTTTTTCTGTAGAAGAAGCATGTTTTTTTTTAAAAGTCATACAGAATGTGAAGTAGATGGAAGAGTGCCCAAGATGACTTTGCAGACAGTTCTCGAGAGCAGGGCCCTCAACTGAGAAAGCTTGTCAACAACTGGATGTTCATTTCATATGGGGTATCTCCAAGCGATTTTGTGATTTACTGTAGATTAGGCCTGAAGCCAGATAGGGGCAAATATGTCTACTCAGCTAGAGGGCAAGCTGTTCTGACATTTGACAAAATGGATGTAGGTAAGGAAGAGAACATTTCAACCCATCATGTGGGCCTTCTCCATTTCGAGCGTGGCAACTAGCACAGCATTCGAGAGTTCAGCAGAGACTTTGGCCATGGTCGCCGATGCAACCCCCCCTTATTTAGACATCCCTTCCTGTCTTCAGGGATCTCTAATGAATTCAATCAAACTGCCAGTGAGGAACTTGCAGTAAACACTGCGGGTCTCATTTATGAGGACCCTTGTGCCGCCACAACATCCCTTTTTGTGATGTTCTGTGGCTGCGATAAAGGGGCATACAATTGGTGTTACTGGGGGCGTTCACAGCAAAATCCATTGCTTTTTGACACTGCCCAGATTTATGAGAAATCGTAAATCTGAGGCAGCATAAAAAACGTATGCCTCCCAAGGGTAGGCGTAAGGGAGGCACAACGAGGTGAATTATCTTTATTTCTACTTGTTTTTTCTTTTTGTAGAGATTTACAAAACCCAGGCCCGGGGTGTTGCAGCCTATGGGGCAGAACTATGGGGCCACACTCCCTCCCCAATTTTACTTAAGTCAGAAAACAAATTTTTTAGAAATATACTTGCACTTCCAACGAGCACTCCTATGCAGCCACTAAGGATGGACTTAGGCATCCAACAGATCACGGATATGGTTGCCTCTAGACCAGTAATGTATTGGCGCCGCCTATGGAGTACCCCTGAATTGATAAACTTTCAGGAGGAACTGAAGTCCATTTTGTCGATCCCAATGGCAGGTGCCATCCCTTGGCTAGCCTATATAAAGAAATCACTAAGGGAGATAGGGAGAGAAGACCTCTGGTACTCCCCAGAGTATGCATGCCCTTCTCTTCCAAAGAGATCCTTGGCAAAAATTCTGGAGGAAAGAAATTTGATCCTCCTTATTCAATCTGCTACCACAGCAAACTTGACCTCTGTTTTTTTAGAGGCCAAAATTAGTTATAAATTTGAGTCTGTAATAGACCTGATCCATCCAGTCATGGCCAAAAAACTATATCTACAGTTCAGGCACGGCTCCCTCCCGCTCTTCTCGAGAACAAACAAGTGGCCGGGCTCAGCTCGGCAATCCTGCCCTGGTTGTGGTACTCTTGAAGAAACTGAGGCACATGTCATTTTTTTCTGCCCGGCATACATAACCCCGCGTAGAATATGGATAATTCAACTAGCTAAGAATATAGGGGCTAGACATTGTATGGAACTTCACAGGTTGTTAAAGTATGACACCTCTCCTCTATATGCTACTGTGATTGCCAAATTTCTTTTCTCAATGTGGCTAATTAGAAGAAAACTGTTACCTCACTAAGGTTAACCTGATGTTATTACCTTTATTTTTTCTTATTTTCTTATTTGCTTTTATCTTATGTAATGATAAATAAGTTTTATCAGATTAATGTTGTATCAATAATATTATCTCTTTTTATGCACTTTTATGGCTAAAGCCGAAATAAAGTTTTCTGACTGACTGACTTTTCTTTTTCTGTGTGTGCTGCATTCTGCAGCAGATGTAGAAAGAGAAAAAAGCCTCTTCTGATTGTTTTTGTGCAGGAAGGTTTTCCTTCCTGCACAAAAATAATTATCCTGCAACACAGGCACCCTTGCACCATGGTGCAAAGGTGCCTGTGTTGGTGCACAGCAACCCATTGTGTACCGGTCCAGGGGAATAGTACAGGAATGAGCCCTATCTGATAGATACAGCACATTCATGCCCTTTTCTTTTGCCATGGGGCAGCACAGCAGGAAGGCCTGCAGCTATGCCCTATGGCAAAACCTCATAAATGAGGCCCTGTGAGTTTTGCTGACCTGGTGCCATGTTTCTTGCACCAGATGGTTTAGCTCCTTTTATGTTAATTAGCACTCATCATAGAGTCAAAGTCCCAAAAGTTGCATTTTGGGAAGTTAAGCAATGTTTTCTTGCTTTCACCTCAGTAGAATAGACATCTGTCCTTTTACAGGTAACAATTTTTTGCAGCTAGGTGCCCTTCGAGCAAAAGGGTAAGCCACTCTGCTACACAAAATTGTTCAGAGCTAAACATTATGCCTGCTCGTGGCTAAATGGTGTTCCCAGAGGCAACACTGGCTCCACGTGGCTGCAATTAATACACCAATAACTACTCAGGGATGCTTTTAGCTGGGTAAACAGATGTCACTCAGTAGCTTCATGCCTGCATCTGTCTGCTCCCAGAACTCCTGCACCTTCACGAGTGAGGCCTCCAGCAGGAGGACATTTCAGAGCATATCTGCTGAGCAGCGGTGTCCACTCTCACACACTCATGATGATAAAAGGAAGTGCAAATGGATTAATGCTACAGCATTAAACATACAGAAATGTCACTCTTTACAAAGTTTGCAAAAAATGAGAAGAAATGATGGGAAGTTGTGCATGAGCAGGCATTGCAGCTTTCTACAACGCTAATTATGAGCTGTGTATTGCTGGCAAACTGTGTGCACCACTTGCTGTATATTTTCTTCTTTTAGGTAAGCTACTTTGTTTTAACAGACCCTTATTTGCAAGCTGTTGTTAGACAGTTTAGTTGTGTGCCAAAATACCTCTTTTGCAAATCAAGCTCTAAATATGTTTAATTTTTGAAAAAAAATTGGCTACACTTAGGCATACAAATAACAGTTTGTGTGCCAATCTATGACTTCTTAATGAAGATGGTGAATTTGAATGTTTAATAAAAATTCTATTTTGGAAGGTATATGGTCTTTTTTGCAATGATGGAGTAGTGCAACATTTAAGTCCTACGAGGTGAGTTGTGTAAAGACTACAACTTTGCAAACTCTGAAGTGAACATTTACCAAAACTCTGATTTTGCAGAAGAAGTTTCATGAAAAAATGCGTTTGAAAATATTACTCTATCAAGACCCCTAGTATGTACGTGACAATAATTAGAATCAAAGCATTGAGAACTCAAACTGGGGCGGTTGTTTACCTTTAAAAGTTGGGATGTAATCTTTGAGTCAAAATCCAGTGCATGAGTCTGACCTCTCCTCAGAGGGTTCGAGGGGTTGCTCACGGTCTCCCTCAGTCCCATTCATTCTCATTCATTCTGACTCACTAAATCTCACAGTGATTCACTCATTCTCACTCACTCACTTTCATTCATTCTCACTATGAATCACTCATTCTCACTCAATCTCACTCATTCTCTCTCAGTTTCCCTCTGACCCTCGCTTGCTGTCCCTGATTCACTCATTCTCGCTCATTCTGATTCACTCAATATCACTCTAAAATAGTTTTTACACTTGGCTTCCACTTTTTCCAGCTGATGCCTTCACTGCATTTCAGCTAACCTGCCTCAGCACCCTGCCTTCAATTGTGAAGACTTATAGCCAAATCAAATCCAAACGCATCATGATAAATTAGGAGTAAGTAAAGTGTGATTACACTTGTCTCCACCCCTTACCCAAACCAATATAGACAACACTTTTGCAGAACAAAGAAAAATGCATTGTTGAAAAGTCCACACCTGCCTTCCCAGCACAGCAACACCCTCCCTCAACCCCCTTTAGGAACCATTTTGTTGCCTGTGATTCATTTTGGGTCCTGCCTATCGCAAGGTCATCAATCTGCAGATCACTCCAAAAGCTCATAAAGGCTTAACTTCTATGTACACTGTTGTGCTGTGTCCACCCTATGCATTCTTAGATGGTGTACTGTTTAATATTCCAACTAAATAATAACTCAAATATATCCTGTGACCATAATCTCATGGCCAAAATAGTGACCTAACAAAGGCCCCCACAGCCCCTGCAGTACGGGGGAGGGGGGCAAGCTCCAGGGGGTGGCCCTTAGCACAATTACCTGGCCTGAGAGCTCCAGAGTGGGTCTGGAGGGGGGGGGCTCCATGCCCTTTGCAGGGGGGCTCAAGTTTTATTAAGCCTCTGGGTCAAAATGAGATTGCAAAATTAAAGCAGAACAAAATATTGAAGATAAGAATATTATTTCATGGTTTTTCAATAATATTGATGTTTAAAATATTGTCAATGATAACATTATTTTTATTACGTTGTTTTACTAAATTCTATTTTGTCTTTATGTAATTATTTATGTGCCAGCAAAATGTATGTGCAATTATTTAAAAAAATATGGGCATATTCTTTTATGGTTGTTGGGTTGATTAGGGCATTGTGTGAATAGAGTCTTTTATAATTATATATTAGGTCATTTTAATGTAAATTCTTTAACAGTTCTAGTCGTTATTTATTTATTTTAATATGTAATACAAGTATTAATAATTTAACAGGTTTATTTTTGGGCTGTTTAAATTATCAGATAATGGGATCGGTGGTGTTTCAAATAAAATTCTGAAAAATTTGTATTAATTGCTCAATATATTAATTATGTACATTTATATTAGACATTTTGGAAACTTTAGCATTTGTTTCATTAATATTAAAATGTAAAACTATATGTTTAGTAGAAATCTATACATTATTAATTATTACATTTTATGGATTGTGGTGTGAATTATAATTTGGATGGTTAGTGTTATTTATACATTTTATATGAATAAGTGTTAATTATTTAATAGTTCACATTTGTAATGTTTGACATTTTTATTTATATGTTTTAAATTTTTTACGGCTGCAGGAATATTATCAGAAGTAACCAGGTTAATGAACTCAGCCAGTTAATAAAGCAGGCTATACCGGCTATTAAAGGCCCGCTCCTGCGTTAAAGGCCCGAGCCGAAGGCGAGGGACTTTAACAAGGGACGGGACTTTAATAGCAGGTATAGCCATACTACGAAGGGCTATAAGGCTATTAGAACATTCTGCCACTAGAGAGCAGAATGTTCTAATAAATAAAACAAAGTCTTCTTTAAGCTTGAGGGGATTTAAATCCCCTAGGGCTCCGAGAGGTGTTTGTAAAACATTGGAATGTTGATCTGCGGGCCTTTACCGGCCCGTAGAAGCAGGGAGCACTCCATTGTCTTCAATGGAGCTCCCAACATTCCAATGTTCTAATAAGTATTGGCCATCAGATTGCGACCATTAATAAATCCACATTGGTCCGGGTGGATCAGTGACTTCATCACAACACTAATACGATTGGTTAAAATGTTTGTAAACATCTTATATTCTGTATTTCAAAGTGTTATTGGCCTATATGAAGATGTCACAAACTCATCTTTCCCTTTTTTTTTCAATCTCACTAAAACATCTTTCTCAAAAGAAGGAGGAACAGGACTCCTAGCCAAGTTGGAATTAGACAAATTGGAGAAGGGGACCTCTAAAAAGGAGCAAAAACGTTTGTAAAACCTTCCCCCATACCGTCTTCCCCTTGGGCTTTAGACCCGGTTAGCTCTTTTATGACCCTTTTAACCTCTACAGGGGAAATTGGAAGTATCAAAAATACTGCAGCCTCACTTTTCAACTCTGGAAGGTGCACTGCTTGTAAAAACATGTCAGTCGCAGTGGAATCCCATGACCTGGCTTTCCCCTGGTAGAGTGATTTGTAGAAATGTAAAAATATTTGCACAATATTCCATTTGTCACTTTCTGTTTCTCCTGTACTGGGATCTTTATACAAGTAATTAAATTATGGTTCAAATTAAATCACAGTTCAGATTAAATCACAGTTGTTGGATGCGGAGAAGGCCTTTGACCTTGTGAACTGGGACTTCCTGTTTAAAATCTTGCAGAATTCTAATTTTCCATTGTAGCCCACAGGGTTGATAGCCAGACTGTATGAGAACACTTCAACCCAAATTATAATAAATAATTCAACCACGGTTTCCCAGCAGAGGGACTCCCCAGGGCTGCCCCTTATCCCCTACTCTATTCACCCTATTTAGCAAACCACTGGCCCTAAATATTCACCTGCATGCCAGCATTCTTCCACCTTTTTCGGGTGGTGCAAAAATAAAAAAAGAAATTGGGATGATGTCGCTCTGTATCTACTCCCTGGAAGAGAGAATATGGAGACAGCTCTACAAGTGGTCCGGTGCCACACTAGGTTGGGAGGCTACAAATGTAATGAATCAAAGACAAAATCATTGAGGTGTTACCACCAGATGTTATGTGTAATTATAATTCCCATCCTAAAAGATATTTAGGGATTTAGATTCGCTCCTGGATAGCTACTGCTTAAATTTCGCCCCTTTTCTATCTAAAGTACATTCTCTTTTTACTCTTTGAAAATGTCTCCCTATTTCCGTGGAAATTTCTCCCTATTTCCATGATCAACTGGCTATCATTAATAACGATGTCAATTTAAACCCTAATATTGTTTCCTTTAATAAATGCCCCCTGCAAGTTGGAAGCAGGTTGGAGAGTAGTTTTTCATATTTTATTTTTTCAGTAACAAATCCCCTAGAGTTAGTCCAAAAATTATCCAAATACTAAGTCAGAGAGTGGCCTGGCACTCCCCTGCCCTATGACTTATTACTATGCTTCCATCGCAGCACAACTGCGTGCCGCTCCTCCATGCAGGGTCTCAGTTTGATAATTCGGTAATTGTATATATGCTTGACCCCTGCAGTATAGCTAGTTTGCCGAGAGCCATTCATGAACCCAAAATGCCAAAGAAAGGGAGGTATGAGACCCTCATGCGAAGCAACATTTTTATCACAAATTTAAAATACATGTGATTAATGCAGAAACTCCCTTGGTATGTGTTATAAAAATAAACTCCAAGACGGAAAAGGTGAAAGGAAGCGGAGTTTATTCAAGATCAGACTCCTCAAGGTGCTTGGCCAAAACCGTCAATCATCTCAACATTCTACGATGCACTCCACGATAACGGAATGAACCAAGAGAGAGAGAGGGGGAAAATGGAGCGCACCAAAGGAGAAAGAATGCCAGGGAAAGGTAAAGTAGGAAAAGAAAGAGATGAAAGAAGGAATATTATAACACACCTCCTTACCCAACGAAAGAAACAGTGAAGGGAGAGGAGAGAAGATGTTCAGTAAACTACAGTGAAACATAACTGAAAGCATAATAGTATATAGTTATAACACCAACATATATGCATAAAGTATATAAAGATCAAGATTGCCCCAACATGGAGGAAAGAAAAATAAAGAAGTCATTTCATAACATAATCTCCATGCCATTTGGGTAATCTTACAGATCTGACACTTCTCTTAACACCCTGCATGTTGATATCTTTGTTGACTTCGTTATTAGACTTGGTCCCACCATCTTGTTCCGAATAAGGAACCACTCTATCCATGCTCCACATTTTTCCATCTGCCATGGTAACCACATTTTTCTTGACATTTTTAATCTTAGTAGGACCATAATACTTGTTGTACTTGTTTGATACAATGTCAGGTCTTTTGATAAAAACTCGCTGACCTACACTTAAATTGCGTGGTTTAACGCTCCATCTGTGGTCATATTGTTGTTTGTATTTCTTTTGATGTAATTCAATATTTTCCTTGGCTAATTGACTATTCCATACAAAAGAATTATCTTCAAATAGCCAATTGGGCATAAGTTTAGATCCCGGTTTGCGCCCTCTTAAAAGACAAAAAGGGGAATAACCAGTAACGCTATTCGGCGTAATGTGATAAGACCATATCATGTCCTTGATAGCTTGAACTATAGGTTTATTTGCAACCATAGCTAATTGTAAAGAGTCTTTAATCATTCTGTTGCAACGTTCCACCAAACCATTTGCATGTGGACAATATAATGGTGTGGAGATATGTTTGATGGCAAGACTTTCAAGAAAAACTCTCATATCTTCGGAAACGAACTGCACTCCATTGTCTGTAATGAGCGTGTGTGGTACACCTTCCTTAGAAAATGTATCTGAGAGAAAAAGTTTTAAGGCTTTGGCGTCCACTTTGTTGACAAACTTGAGAGTAATCCATTTTGAAAAATAGTCCACTAAAACTATAATGAACCTCTCTTGGAGACCAGATATCTGTAGTGGACCAATGATGTCCAAACCTAATTTCTCCCAAGCTTTAATGGGGACTTGTACGGGTTCCAAAGATGTTTTCATGGAGCTCTTAGATTTATCACGTATACCACATGCATAACATCCTTTGACTAAGTCCTCTATGAAAGTATCCATGCCAGGAAACCAGTAACCTGAACGAAGTTTACTCTTAGTTAGGCTTCTACCCAGATGGCCTTCATGTGCTATCTCGCAGATGCGTTGTCTAAGTTCCATTGGGGGAACTATCTTGTCCGATTTATATACATTGGTTCCAATACTCGAAAGATCGTCCTTAACATTCCAATATGGTTGTAATTCACAGGGAAGATCAGAACATTTTTTAGGCCAACCCTTGGTAATGTATTCTACAACAGTCTTTAAAGTTACATCCCTTAACATCCCGCTTTTCCACTCTCCCTCTAAAATTGCAGGAATCAATACTTGTAATACTTCAAACTCATCATTATGTTCTTCTAATTGTTTATTAAGAGGTAGGTGAGAAAGGAAATCAGCAACCTGGTTCTTATTACCTGGAACATACTCAATTTTGAAATTAAAATTCTGTAGAGAAACCAACCACTTCCCAATCCTGGGTGTAGTTTTCTCGATGTCCTTTGAAGAAAAAAGAGACACCAAAGGCTTGTGATCTGACCTGAGAGTAAAAGGTATCCCCCATAGAAAATACTTAAAGTGATTAGTTGCCCAAAAACAAGCTAAAGCCTCCTTTTCTATAGTGGAATAGTTGACCTCAGCATCTTTGAGTGTCCTGGAGGCAAAAGCAATGATTTTTTCCTTGCCCTCTTGTATTTGGGAGAGTGTGGCACCTATTCCTCTGTTGCTTGCATCCGTGGTAAGGATAGTGTCTTTCATGCTGTCAAAATTTCCAATACAAGGTGCTGCGGCAATGACTTTTTTGAGCCTAACAAAAGCAGAGTCATGTATGGCTAACCATTCATATTTGTGTTCTTTCTTTTTTTGTTTGTTTTTTTTTTTTTTTAAAGATTTTTATTGAACAATAAGTCGGTTACAAGTACGGGCCTACAACCACCAGGGCCGGCCGCTAGGTTCAGAGAGAAATATACATTTATCAAGGCAGCAGGCGATTCCCGGGGCCCAGCCCCGTAGTGGCTCCGGATATTCCTAAAGGAACAGGAGACTTAAGTCCAACAGACACAAAAACTAAAAGAAAAAACAAAAGGCGAGGCATAAGGGCAAACAGTGCGGGTCAGGCGCTCTCCGGGGAACTCCATTGCAAACCTTAAGCAGCCGGCAAAAGGAAGGAGTACCGGAAGGCTGGGGATGGGGGGGAGGGTCACGGGAGATGAACGTCCATATTTAGTTATTCCAAAAGGTGCAAGGAACCATCAAGGGTCAGGGGGACATGGCGATATCGGTGTCCACCAGGGGGGGCGTACAGATACCCCCGCGATACGCGTTCCATTGCCCCCAAATTCTACCCCATGCCCCTGGCTTGCCACGGGCCACATACACAGTCTTCTCCCTGAACATACACCAGTCCATATTCTCCTTCCATACGGACACGGTGGGAGGCCGCTGGGCACCCCAAAGCTGCGCTATGTCTCTCTTAGCAATCATGTTCCCCAGGGCCGCCCACCGAGTCTGAGCTGCGCTGTAATCATTGGGCTCCCACACATTCAGGTGAGATACAGGAGAATATCGTCCGCATACAGCGAGACCCGATCCTCGAAGCCCGGGGCCCACCGGATCCCCCTAATCGAGGGCTCCCAGCGGAGCCAAGCAGCGAGTGGCTCCAGGGCGAGAGCAAAGAGCAGAGGGGACAACGGGCACCCCTGCCTCGTGCCCCTGCCGAGGGCAAAGGGCCGAGAGACCCGCCCATTCACCACCACCTGAGCCATGGGTCCCGTATAAAGAAGCTTCACCCAGCCGATAAATCCTTCCCCAAAGCCAAGTTTAGCCAAGACCGCCCAGAGGAATGGCCACTCGATGGTGTCAAAAGCCATCGTGGCATCCAGAGAAACCAGCACGGCCGGTTCGGAGAGGAACTCCGCCCTGGCAAGGGCGCCGTGAAGACGCCGCAAGTTAAGAGCAGTGTTGCGATGCGGGATGAAGCCGCATTGGTCAGGATGAATAAGATCGCAAACGACGCTCAACAAACGATTGGCGAGGACTTTAGCCAGGATTTTAGGCTCTGCATTTAGCAGTGAAATAGGCCGGTAAGAAGTACAGCGGTCTCGCGGCTTGCCCTCCTTGGGGATCACGACTATCGTGGCCAAACGCTGGTCGGCCGGAAGGGAACCCGCCGTAAGAGACTCATGAAACATGCGACTGAGGAAGGGCGCCAGCTTATCAGGGCGCAATTTATATAGCTCAATAGGCAGACCGTTGGGACCCATAGCCTTGCCCGAGTGAAGGGAGCGGATCGCGGTTGCTATTTCATCCACCGACAAGGGGGCGTCCAGCTGCTCACGGTCCTCAACGGACAGGCTGGGCAAAGCGATATCCCTCAGTAGAAGGCGAGAGTCATCCTCATCCCTGTCAGTCACTGGGGAGTACACGGCCCGGAGGTGGTCGGCGAAACATTCCACAATCTCACCAGGCTCAGTCACACACACCCCATCTGCAACACACAACTCCGGGACTACACGATTCACTCTCTCCTTCTTGTCCAGCCACGCAATCAACTTTCCCGCCTTGTCCCCGGCGTCGTACAGTCGACCCTGCTGCTCCCTATACATAGTTTTGGCCGCATCAGTGACAAGAGACCTATATTCAAACTGTTTCAGGCTGAAGGCATGGAGCCCGTCCGGAGTGACATTCGCCTCCAAGGCCGACTCCAGCCCCGAGATGTCAGTCTCCAGCTTCACCACTGCCTCACTCCTGAGCTTCTTAGCCACCACTATCTGGGAGAGGGCGTGTCCGCGGATCACGGTTTTAAAGGCTTCCCACAGGGACATTGCAGACGACACCGACCCCTCGTTATCACAGAAGTATTGGTCCATAGCCTTAACCAGGCTGTCGCGAGTCGTAGGGTCTCGCAGGTACCACGGGTTAATGGGAGCGATCCGCCCTGCAGACCGCGACCCGGTGTCAAAGAGCAGCCACAGCGGAGAATGGTCGGAGATACCCCGTGCCAGGTGCCTGACCTCTCGAATCCGACCAGTCTGCGCCGCGGGCATAAGGAAGTAGTCCAGCCTAGAAAGACTCCCATGCGCCCCAGAGTGAAAGGTGAACTGACATTGGGTCGGATGCATTAATCTCCAACTATCCACCAGGCCGAAGGTCTCCAACAGCCCACCCAGCCACGCCTGGGCGGCGGGGAGGGCCCTCGGTGGGTGACGATCCAGATCCCCCGAAACCACCGCATTAAAGTCCCCGCCCATAAGCAAAAGACTGTCCGGGAGTTCAAGCAGCATTCGACCCAAGTCAGTGAAGGTGGAGTTCTGGAGGCCCGGGGGGACGTAGACTGAAACCAGGGAAAGGGGCTGCCCCTCCCACCTCCCAATCAGACACACATAGCGCCCTCTATCATCCGAGACTATCTTAGTGATCTCCACCGGAAGTGAGGCTCGCAGGAGAATGCCCACCCCCCTGGAACCATTTGTGAAACCAGAATGGGCCACGAGGCGGTATCCCCCCCTGTTCATTGCATGACAAACATTACCAACCAGATGCGTCTCCTGGAGAAACACCACATCAGGAGTCAAACGACGCAAATACCGCAGTACTACACCCCGCTTAATACGGTCCCCCAACCCATTGACGTTCCATGACATAAGCCTCAACCCGTCCCCCCCCATCCCCTCCAATAGATCAAGGGTCCCCCAGCCTGCAGCACAGTTCCCAAATGTGGACAAAAATCAATACCTCGCCCTGCAAACAAAACACACACAGCAAAACAACCCCTCCACCCCCCCAACCCCACCCCAAGTCCAACTCCCCCCACCCTGCACCCCTGCGGGCCAAAAAACCCCCCCAACTTGCAGTGTGCCTGTCGCCCCACTAACCCCATTCTACGAAAAGACCCCGGAGGAGGAAAGGGACCCGTCCCCGCCCGCCCCCCTCACGGGTCCTGGTGAAACACAATATACAAAAAGGAGGAAGACCCAACTGAACAGTGCAAAATGACAAAATCAAGGACCAAAAGTCATTCCAAAGGGGACCCGTCACCTGCGGTGCCCGCAGAGGGCCCGGGACGGCCACCTCCGTCCGGCAGCGAGTCCAGCCAGTCACTTACGGCCACAGGAGAGTCAAAAAAGGCTGTCCGATCCCCATGTTCCACTCGGAGTTTTGCAGGGTAGAGCATCGAATACTTTAGGCCCAGCTCGCGGAGGCGACGCTTCACCCCCTGGAATCCCATCCGCTGTTTCTGGACCAGTTGCGTGAAGTCCGGATAAAAATTAATGGTCGAGTTCTCGTGACGAACCGGGCCGTGAGTCCGTGAGGCCTGCAGAATAGCATCTCGGTCCCTGTAGTGGAACAGTTTGGCCACGATAGGCCTCGGGGGGGCCCCCGGCCGTGGCCGACCGCCCGGAACTCGATGGGCCCGCTCCACGGCAAAGAACTTACTTAGGCCAGCCGGGGACAACTGTTGCAGGATAAGTTCCTCGACCACGAGGTCAACCGGGCGGTTGTCGGAGGACTCCGGTACACCTATGACGCGGATGTTGTTGCGTCGGGCCCGTCCCTCGAAGTCCTCCAGCCGCCGGGCCATATGATCGTTGACCACCCTGATGTCCCCAAGCGCGGCCCGCAGATCCGACACCTCCGCACCGAGGGTGGAGGTCCGTGCATCGAGAGCCTGGACCCTCTCGTTAGTTTTGGAGAGATCGGCCCGGATTAAGGTGACGTCAATCGCGACAATGTCGATCTTACGGGCCAGGGCCTCGTATTGCGTGGCAATGGTTTCCCTGACGCCATCAATGGCGCCCATAATGTCCTGCAGGGAAAGCTCCGTAGTGACGGTCGTGCCACCCCCGGCAGTGTCCGGGGGGAGGCCAGCAGCTCCAGGGGACCCTCTGCCCTGGGTGTAGCGGTCCATGTTGTTGCTCTGGACCGCTCCCCCGCGGAGGGAAGCCTTAGTCTTGCGCCCCTCGGGACCCCCTTTGCCCCCCATGTGAGCACGGTCACCCAAGGGGACCTCCGAGCAAGAGGTGTAAGGGCACCAGCAAGGAAGACCAGTGCCGCACCAAAGACCACAATATGTCGGTGTAGGGGATCCGAGGCGATAGGCACTCTAGTGGCAGGTGGAGACAAAGCCTCGTGCAGAGGCCCAGGAAGCACCCCGCCACCTCGAGCACGCCCGCCAGCTAGTCTCCTGAAGTCCAAAACCGAAACCGAAAGTGGTGGATCGGCAACTGGCACCGCGCTGAAGCCGCTGTTGTTCAATTGCAACCCGGCCCCACGGGTCACCGTCACCCCGGTCACCTCCGTCGAGTGGGTCCCAAAAGTTCCGACGACGACAACTCAGGATTCCCAGGTCCGATTTGATTTTTGAAAAGAGATATGTGCTCAGCTGGTCTTCGTCTCCCAGATTCCATAAACCACGTCAGGATATTCTCAGGATAAATTCCGAGGAGCAGAAAGGGTCCGGGGAGCCCTGTGCTCACGCGACCATCTTGGATGCGCGCTAGGCTCCTCCTCTTTTGTGTTCTTTCTTAAGTAGATCTCTGATGGGATGTACTAAGTCAGAGAATGTTTTTATAAATTTAGACATATATTCAGCCAAACCCAGAAAAGACTTGATCTCTTCTTTGTTAGAAGGTATGGGAGCTCCAACAACAGACTCTATAAGATTCATCTTGAGTTTCATGCCCTCACTAGACAAAGTGTGACCCAGAAACTCCACCGACGGTACACCTATTTTGCATTTGTTTTTCTTGATGGTGAAACCTGCTTCTCTAAGATTGGTACACACCTTCCTCAAGATATTATTATGTTCATCTTCATTAGACCCATAAATAATAATGTCATCCTGAAAACATATAGCTTTGTCTACACCTTCCAATACATGTTGCATAATTCTCTGAAAAGCCGATGCGGCCGAAGCCAAACCAAAAGGCATTCTAAGGAATTTGTAAGTCCCAAATGGTGTGGTGAAAGCTATGAGGATTTGGGAATCAGGGTGCAAAGCGACTTGATGATAAGCCGAAGTGAGGTCCAAAACCGAAAAATACTTGGCACCATTTATTACAGATAGCATTTCATTGATCTTTGGAAGTGGGTATCTATCAACCCATATGCTGGCATTCAAACTTCTCAAGTCCACACACATGCGGATATCGTTACTCTCTTTTTTAGAAGTTATCACAATCGGAGCCAACCATTCAGAACTTTCAACAGTTTGAATAATGCCCAACTTTTCAAGTTTCTCCAGCTCTTTTTTTAAAGGTTCTCACATCACCAAAGGTATGGACCTGGTTTTATGAGCAATGGGAACAGCATCATTTCTGAGTATTATTTTATGCATGTAGTTTTTTACCAAACCAACATCTTCAGAAAAAACTTTTGGAAACTCATTACAAATTTCTTTTCCCGTTAGGGATCTATCAATTAGTAATACCTGTTCCACATTATTAGGATCAAGGGTGATACCTAAATCTTTCTGATGTTTTCACCCTAGTAAATTGCTTCCCTTTTCCGTAATATAGACCTTCCCAAAAGTATGTCTATCTTTAAAGGTGATGCGCATATTAACCATCCCTTTCAAGGGAATAGGATCTTTATTGTATCCCCCAGGATGTGCATCAGGTTTTTCAAGAATGTATTCACCTTCATTAAACATGCTTTGGAAAGTGTCAAATTCTATAAGGGTATAGGGAGAACAAGAGTCAGCAAATACCTTAACTCCCTTACCATCCAATAGTATGTCACACACAGGAGAATTAACCTTTTCTTCAATCCCTTGACCATGTATTTGGAAGATACATTTTGTATCTGCAAGATCAGTGGCTTGTTCATGAACAACATGTACAATCTTTTTTGCATCTTTAGAATTACACATCTTAGAAAAATGTCCCACTTTGTTACATAACCTACAATTATTACCTCTAGCTGGACACTTAGGAAAATTTCCTAGATGATTTGGATTACCACATGTATACCATCTGATATTTTCTTTTTTAAGTTTGGGTTTAACAGTGTCTTTGCTTACTACTTTTAAAACCTCTTCATCTTCATTAACCACATTAATTTGCTTATTCTCTAAAGCCGAATCTTTGTTGAACTTTATTTCTTTTACACAAAAAGCTGTGTGTTCAATACTCTTGGCAATGGTTACAGCTTCTTCCAAATCTGGGTTTTGAGTAAGCAATCTTTCTTGAACCTTATGATCGTTGGTGCATCGAACCAATTGATCTCTAATAAGAGAATCTGTCAGCGCACCAAATTCACAAGTGGCAGAAAGACCTCTCAAGGCAGCTATATATGAAGTGACTTTTTCATTCTTACCTTGAACCCTTTGGAAAAATTTGTGTCTTTCTAACACAATATTGACTTTATCTTTGAAATGAGAAACTAACTTCCTTAATGTGGTAGTGAAAACATCAATATCTCCTTCACCATCAGCTAAATCTGCATAAACTTTCCTCGCATGAACACCCAAATTATGTAACAATATGTGTTGTTTCCTGACTGAAGAAAACTTTTCTCCTCCAATAGCAATTATATAGGAGTGCAGCATTTTAACCCACGTGTCCCATGGTATATCAGGTTCCCCTTCATCATTCAAAAATGGAGGCGGTTGACTCATATTGGTAGCAGACATAATGGCAAAGTACTAATAGGGAAGAGAAAAAGAAAGAACAAGCAGGGGAAAAAAAGAAAAGGAAAAGAAGAGAGAACAGGGAAAAAGGGAAGAAAATAGATAAAGAAACTTACATAACAAATACACAGTGCAATAAAAGAAAGTTTGAAAAACTGCAGGCAACCAAACTGAGCCTGTCAGCGTAAGAAGATTACTACCAGCAAGCAGTGTGGAGATAAAAAGAAAATTAGTCCAGAAGCAATATTGTAGAAAAATTATTATCTTCTTTTTTTTTTTTTAAATGAAAGATTCACAGGAGATCCAGACATGAAAACGGAGCCTGTCAGCAAGAGAAGATGGTTCCACTTACTTGAAATGGTAGAAAGAATTATTGTAGAAGTTCACTTTCTTTTGTAAGAGAGGAGGTTCTGCAGAAATACAATGCTGAGTGGAAATTTAGACGAAAATTATACAAAATGTGGGGAGGAAACGCTGAACAGTTGAACACTGTCTCAAAGAAATGTGTGAAAGACTTCCTCACACGTGCCACCTGCCTACTCAGGCAGACACTACCCTTAATGTTTAGAAAGCGCTGCCTCCATTGAACGCTGATCCAAAGAAAATGTGAGAAAACTTCCTCACCCACCCCACGTTGAGATTCTCCTCAGGCAGACACTACCTTTTAAGCGTGGAAAGCGCTGCCTCCGTTGAATGCTGATCCAAAGAAATGCGAGAAACACTTCCTCACACGCATCACGTTGAGATTCTCCTCAGGCAGACACTACCTTTTAATGCGTAGAAAGCGCTGCCTCCATTGAACGCTGACATCGTACTCCATGCGCAGAGTAGAGACACTGTAAAAGGCTGAGATTCCACAGATGCGCAAGGAAACGCTAATCGGAGAAAAGTGTTCCGGTATTGCACATGTGACTAGGCGGGGAATAGTGTTCCGATTACGCACCTGCGCCAACCACGGACCAAAGGTGACAGCCGGTTGAGGAACGACGTCCTTCCCTCAGGAGGCAGAAAAACTTCAAGAGAGGTACGCAATACCGGGTACTCCGATTCTTGCTCGATGAATAAAGCTGAGAATCTTAAGAAGAAACTGACAGAATTCAAAAGCGGAGGTGGCACAGACAAGCACAAAAAAAAACTGAAGGAAAAGGCCGGCAATAACAGGGGTGAGGAGCTAAGCTGCCCCCTGCACAGCAACGTGGGGAAAATCGTCGCCAACATGTTATAAAAATAAACTCCAAGATGGAAAAGGTGAAAGGAAGCGGATTTTATTCAAGATCAGACTCCTCAAGGTGCCTGGCCATAACCGTCAATCATCTCAACATTCTACGATGCACTCCACGATAATGGAATGAACCAAGAGAGAGAGAGGGGGAAAATGGAGCGCACCAAAGGAGAAAGAATGCCAGGGAAAGGTAAAGTAGGAAAAGAAAGAGATGAAAGAAGGAATATTATAACACAATGCTGCTCTCATATTTCTTCCCCCCTTTCACCCATGGCTGTTAAAAAGTGATAAAAGATTGCTTTTTTAAGATCAAGGACATTTTAGGCCAGAATAGATTAAAATCAATGGCCATGATTTGCTCCCATGGCATCCCTCCCAATGTGTCTCTCTGTTTTTCTTATAGACAAAAGGTCTCAGTTCTTAATAGTTTATCCCTATCTGAGGTTCACGGATCTACCGAGCTGATTGAGAAATGTTTTCAGCCTGAAAAGGTGAATGACTCATTGAGTTTTTGGTACAAGGAACTTCGGTCGGACTGCTCCACCACTAATATCTGGGCAAAATGGAAGGAACGGACAGAGATAGAGATCAATGGAGATGCATGCTTGAAGTACTTTGAGTATAGCTTCTCACTGTTGAGATGGGCAAAGATTCCTAGGATGATGCTTTGTAATGCCTGGATGCTTTTATACACCCCAGAGAGGCTTAATAAAATGTTTTGCCCTAGGTGCAAGGACATGGAAGATTGGGACCATATGTGTATGTCATGCGGGCTATCTCAGAGTCTTGGTCTCAGATTTTCCATTATATCTCACTAAAGGTAGGATGTGAGGTCAAACCCCTTCCCAGTAGTATTCTGGTGGGCCTCACCACACCCTCACAGTTTGAGAAACAATGTGCTCAATTTAGTCATATTTCAGCCTTAGTGGCACGTTTGATTATTACCAGCCATTCGAAGTCCCCGGTGAAGCCCACATTTGAGGAGTGGTTAAGCAAGATGAGGAAAACTAGCACCAGGGAATATTGGTTTCATGTTCGCATGAATAATATACAACGTCATAAAAAGATTTGGGGGAATTCTTTGGGGAAGAGGTGGAAGAGCAGAATTTGATATACGTTTTATATTAGGACTTTAGCGGTCACGTTTTGAAGTTATGTATGTCAAGTATAAGACTTGCATTGTTACTTTAATATTTTTTTTTTTCTGGATGGGTTCCCATAGAGTAGAATAAGAGTAGTAAGTATGACCGCTCACACATCTAATGCATGTATTTTCTCTAATGTTTATGGGATTATAGCTAAAACAGTATATTTGAATTGTTTTTATTAATTTATTTATTAATGTTTTGAATTGGAGTTAGGTTAGTAAAATTTACTCATCCTGAAATTGTTCCCAAGGTAATTAGAACATATTTAATTTGAAAGAATATTTTGTATTTATTTAATTTCTGTGTATTCTTTTACTATTGTGTTTTTTTAAATATTTATTTTTCTATTCTCAGTTTTTAGTATTTTAAAAACATCAACTGTCGTCACACATTCCCAAAAATATAATTTTAAAGCTTTAATACATGTAAAGTAAGATTTTATGTGACTTTTAATTGATTATAGTTATACTTTATTGTAGTCTGTTTATGATTCAATAGAAATGTAATAATATATTTAATTTTTAAATTATTTAATTTTCACAATAAGTTATTATACTTCATAATTTAATACTATGTTTTATAAGAATTGAAATTAACATTTTAAAATTTTATGCGTTGAAAGGCAATTTTCTAGTTAATAAATTAATGGTTATTATATTTATTAGTTTAGTTTATATATGTTTTTAAATACTCAAAGTAAAAATAAAATCTTGCCGTTTACTTACAATTATTTTATACATATAATCACCAGCATAATGTCAATATTTTGGACAGCAATGTTATGCTATTTGATATTTTCATACTTGAGAGTATATGTATGTAATCTCAATATTTTGTTAGTTGATATTTCGACTACAATATTTTTGTACCACCATGTTTTTGTGGTTGATATTCTGCCGTATAACGATACTGTTTGCAATTTCTTACACAAGGACCAAAAAAAGTTTGTGGAGTTGTGTTCGCTATACTAACTATAACAAGATGATAATAATAACTTATTTTATATAGTGCTCAATGCTACATATCTTCCCTTCTAAATAAGGCATGTTACCATCAAACAGTTAAATGGTACTCATTTTAATGACCTTGGCATGCTGGAAAGCTACCTCTGTATGAGGCTGAACTATTGTCATCAGATCATTTCCGATGTCAACATAAGCAATTTCTTTGTCTGTCAAAACTCCAATGCCATTGTCAGCAGAATAGGATCAAGGAGAAATAGCAGTAACACCCATCTTGCTGCACTAAGTTCACTTTTATGCAGGCTCTTCTGGTATCAGTCCAAGCAACCCTGCAGACGTGCTTTTTTCACCTCATTAACATGATCTACTAACTGCTCAAGGGTATTCTGAGCCCTTCACCAGTATACAGCAATTAGCGTTTGCCTTCATGTAACTGGTGATGGTATTATGAAGATGGATAATTCTGTGGAAACCCCTGTAGCCCCCACTGGTCACAGGTTGGGAGCTAAACGGGGGGCAAGCTGAAAGTGTAGCCCTGCATAGAGAAGACACACTTGGGCTGAGAAAGTACCCCATTGCTACTTACTAAATCACTATTTTATCTGATTTGCAGTCTAATCACTCACTCGTGATGGGCAGCAGCCCTGACACAGTGGTGGGGGAACCGGACATGCAGACTAATGTTGCTTATCATGTTCATTATGAGGCCCCTCATGCACACTCTTATTGAGATCATTAGAGGTGAATATTCCACCCAGCACTTGATGGAGATGACAGACGGAGAATGGTGGTGGGTCATTGAGTTGTGTGGTCTGTTGCAATATTTTGTTCGGGTTTTATTGCTTAAGGTTTAATCGAAATATATGACTCTGTTCCCAACTGCAGCTATATTTCCACAGGCACGTCGCCTTTCCTACCCTATATTGCAGGGGTTGCCATACACTTGCAAAAGTATATACATTTTGGTCATATGTCCTATTTTGGAGCTAAGCTCTATTGTTTCTCACATTGTATGGGCTTATTGGTGTACACTCACCATTGTAATTCAACCCTATTATTGGCATTACATGATCATCACACTGTGGGGCCGATTCCGATCTTGCTCGGAAGGGTCTCGAACGCAATCCGGGCGGAAAAAGTACAAGCTGTATGCGTGGTTACCGACCGACTCGTACAGCTGTACGAGCGAGCAACTATGATGCGAGAAACGGGAAATCGCCGACAGACTTGTTTCCGGGTCTGAACCGCTCCGTACGTCTCGTCGGTAGGCAAACTGTGCCGTGCAATGGAGGCGATTTCCGACCGAGCCAGTGCGATGCACGATTCGGACAGCTGGATTAAGTCAGAGCCTCCGACACGTAAACACACCGGAAAGCGGACTTCGGGGGTCCACGCCGGACCCTCCTTCACCCGTAGCCTTACGAATCGGTCACAGGGGGAAACCGAAGGGTTCCCCCTACACATGTATGTATGATGCGGATGGAACCAACGCATACACACTACAGGGGGCGCCCTTGTTCGCAATGTATCCATTCAGTCAATGTGAGCCCGTGTACACATAGTACGACCGGCTCCCATTGACTTCAATGGGAGTCGGAGCGACCCGAGTCCATCAGCATACGGCTGCATTGTACTCGCTCGGTCGGACTCGAGGGGTACGGCTCGGTTGGAAAACTCTCCGGATCCAACTCGGACGGAGGACTTTCCCAACGAGATCGGAATCGGCCCCCTAATTGTTAAGATTATGTGCCATCATGTTTCCCTCTGTATACTGTATACTGTGTTACCCGTCTCTTTCTCTGAAATTGTATTGTATGATTAGAAAATCTTCAATAAACAGAATCAAACAAAAAATGAGAATAGGCAATTCTGCTAATTGTATAAAACACAAGCATTGCCAGTGTTGTTCATTGTGCAGTGCCTGACAGTAAGCAAGCTTCACTGGATGCCTCAGTGTATGTGTTAATGTTCTGGATTCTGATTACACCAAAAACATGGTCCAACGTTGTACTCCCATCCTAATGAAACCTACTTCCTAAATAAGGCTTCATACAGGTTTGCTATGTCTGACTTCCTTTACTGTCTGTTTGTACTGAGTCAGGTGCAAGTCCTTTAATATTCTGTTATGGAGGTAGACTTTCAAAAGACATTACTAGATGGCTCTCTTGAGTCAAACACATGTCCTTGGTGTCCCACAGAGCAGTACTGAAGGTTCAAGGTCCCAAAGGCATCTCCGATTAAAACTAACACCATTTCCTTCACACTTTCACAATGCCAGAGAAATATGGACAGTGCAGACATTGCAGAAATAGAAAAATACAAAGAAATAACTGCTGTTGAGCATGACAGACACTCTGAAGGGGAGGGTTGACTTTCACACATATATTTGCATTGTCACATTTCCCACTCTAATGAGTTTTGGTTGCTAGTTCTGGTGTAAACAAATACACTAGTTCCAAGCTGAGTGTACATCCTGAATGTTATGAAAGAAACAAGTAAATACAACTTAAATTATATAGGTATTACAGATATAGGTACTCAATAAGCATCTTTAATGTATACATTGAACATTTTATTATCTGTTTGAAGTTGTTCTAAACAAAAAATTATGAGTTATGGGAAGAATAGTTGGCAGTGTTATGATATCTTCTTAGATGAGATTGCATGATTTTTTAGGCCGATCACTTATATAAACTGCAAAGTAAAAAGGTGCAGTGCTGTGAGCTGTTAGGAAATGTTTTTCGTGGGTCATGCATAAGTCCTTTGAACATTCAATCCTGCTTGGTGTCCCTTTTGTGTCAAACAGAATTCCTTGCTGTGCCATGCTGCAGTACCATAGGTTATTACTAGAGAGGTTCCATGGGTGTTTCCAGTTAAAAGAAACATTATTGCTTCCTCAATATCAGGACAGCAGAGGATTACGAATGGAGAAGATCCCATTGAATAGCTTCTATTGATGAATGTGGAATAGATCATTTACAATAAACGTGGCAGTGTTTTTAAATATGGCAGATCAAGAAGAGGGAGTGGCTTTAACATATAAGTTTTCATATTCATTTTTGAGCCTCTAACAATCTTTCCTCCTTTCTACAGCTTAAACAAATATGCAAATGCTTTGTTAAAACAGCACAACATACATCTCCTTTATTTTCTGAAAGAAGCAGTTGAAGGCACCATTGTATTTATAAAAGATACCGATCATCAGTACTTTGAAAGTGCCTTTGGTTTATATATTGACCAGCTCTTTATCTATTTGAAGCTGCTGGGAGATTTAAAAAAAATATTGAGTACTTTTGGCAAGATGGATAGAAGTTGCTGTGGCTATCAATCTGATGATGTCTCCTTACATGAATTCATGAGAGACTAAGGACCTT
The DNA here is from genome assembly GCF_964204655.1 of Triturus cristatus. NCBI lineage: Eukaryota > Metazoa > Chordata > Amphibia > Caudata > Salamandridae > Triturus > Triturus cristatus. The sequence goes on from NC_140591.1 coordinate 725,584,260, forward strand.
TGATAGATGGAGTAGTGTAGGTCTGGGTGGCAGAGTACATTACCTCCATCCTCACACAGGCACACTGTCCGTCATATTTAGAGATGACCACAGTCCAGCAATCATCTTGATCACTGACACTATATTGATTTCAATAATATTGTGATACAGAAATATCGTGTCAAAAATACTGATTACAAAAATATTGTTTCCCTACACTTATAAAGGTAAGTACAAAAATATTGAAACAACTGTATCGTTTTACACTAATATTGCTATAAAAAAATAAAAATAGTTTTTTAATATATATTTAAATAGTAAATCTTAACTATATTCATATATAACATTAATATAATGTAGATTAAACAGATGTAAGTAACATTAAATACTATATAGAAATATCTACATATATAAATATACACGCATGTATGCATATAAATATATATAAAATACTATTATGAAAAATATATATCACTTTATATATTTTTAATTTACTATTATATAAAGTGTATATATAAATATGTATATTTAAATATGAATACATAAAACATAAAAAATATTAACAAATCAAATGCAAATAATAAATACATAGCAAAATTAAATAAATATATACAAATATTTAAAAAAAATACTAAAATATGTTTTTGAAATAGTGTTTAGAAAAAACAATATATATATATATTACATAAAGAATTTAGGATTTCTGCATCACAATATTTTTGTATCATTATATAATTTTTCATTTCTTTCTGCAACTTGATATTTCTGATCTGATACTTTGTCAAGATTCTGATAATTTCTTTACCCTGAAAAGAAACTGCTGTCACTGCATTTCTCTTCAAGGTACAAAAGGTTTAGTGGACCGGCAGCATCAATTTTGACAGCCATTCACCAAACTTGGAAACTTTTTTTGTTTTTTCAGAAACAAACACTCAAAGCAGAAGTTTGTTTCTGAAAATCAAAAGACAAATGGCCCCCACACCCTAGCAGTTTTGTCCCAGGGTGTGCTTCTCATTATTTGTGTATTTTTCTGCCCCTCAACGCCTAGTTTTGCCTCGTGGTAATGGACAGAAAAACAGAATTTTACACGAGCGACCCTAAATAGGACAAGGAGTTGTAAAGTTTTTCCTCCAACATCCCCTACTCCACCAGACCACTGGAGAGGGCTTACTGTCTATGGAGGCAATGGGGGTGCCATCAACTGAAAGCTTAAAATCTGCCTGTTTGTAAATGAGATGGGTGGACCGAGAGTTTTGCAGACAAAGTGCGCAGTGTTGTTTGCGATAAAGTACCTGTTAGATCTGGGGGTCTCTAGTTGGCAGGGTAGGTACCACTGTCCAAGTAGGGACCCTTGCTTCTAGTCAGGGAAAGGGGGATACACTGTTAAGATAACCCCTGCTCACCCTCTAGGTAGCTTGGCCTGAGCAGTCTAGGCTATCAAAGGCAATGTGTAAAGTATTTGTACCAACACTCACAGTAACACAGTGAAAACACCACAGATTTACTCCACACCAGTTTTAGAAAAATAAGGTATCTTTACTAAAAACTTCACAAGACCAAATATTACAGACAAACCAACATATAATTCAAAAAGGTTACTTTAAGGATAGTTCAAGAGTTTGCAGAAAGTACTCCAGGATGTCAAAGTCAGTGTCCTGCACAATGCGACTCTCAATGCACAAAATGCGACACTTTCGTGCCCAACAGTACCTGTAGTTGCGATAAGGTTCCCAAAAGCTATAACAAGGAAGATGGCAAAGGCGATGCGATGCTCCTGAGATCCTGGGGAGGCTTTGCAGCAGCCCTGCTTCACGTAGCAGAGGTGGATGCGCCGGCTCCGATCTGTAGGGGGAGGATGCGATACCTTTGGCTTTCGTTGCGTAGGTTTCTTAGGGGGAAGCTTCACGCACAGGTTCGATGCGACACTCTTCGATGTGGCGCGATGCGTGGCGCAGCGTTGCCTTCCGGCGCCGCAACTCTCGATGCGCCACGGAACGGGACTCTGCGTCGACGCACGCAGCGATTGGAGACTTTTCACGCACCGGCAGTGGTGCGGCCCGCAAACTGGTTCTGCGACAACCCTCGCAATGGCAGGAAGCTTCACGCTTCGGGACGATGCTCGACGCACTCGGCGATGCGGAGACCCTGCGTGTTGCGATGGTGCCGCGATGAAATTTTCCACGCACTCTCGTCTTGCGACACGCAATCGGATGATGCGCTGGGTACCAGTCACTCTTGTTCACGCTTCTGCTTCCCAGCTCCCTCAACACAGCAAAACGACCTCCTGAAGCCCCAAGACTGGGCAAGCACTCCAAGGCAGGTCAGAACTCTCTCAGCAGAGTTCCAGGGGAGCTGGTGGTGAAGTCCTTTTGTTCCTGGGACTTCTTAACAGGGAGCCAGCTCTTCTCAGGCCCTTGGAGATCAGAATCAAAAGAAGGGGACACAGCAAAGTCCTTCCCCTCTCCTTGGCAGCAAAGCAAAACAGCAAGCAGGCAGTCTTCTCCTCTTCAGTTTCTTCCAGCTTTCTCCTTGGCAGAGGTTTCTTCTTAGTTCCAAAGTGATCTAAAGTTTTAGGTGTCTGGGGTCCTCTTCTTATACCCCTCCAAGTCTTTGTCTCTTGTGTTTCAGTGGGGGGATTCCCCTGCTCAAACCGGTTCCTGGGTGTGCTCTGCTCTGGAGCACCTGGTTCCTTTCAGAGTGAGGGGCAGGGTCGTTAGACGCTCAGCAGGAGGTGGAGCCTTCTTTGTGCCAGCAGAGGCAGAGTCCTCAGCCTGGCCAGCAGGGGGTGGAGCCAGCTTTGTGTTTGTCAGGGGCAGCCCTATTCAGACCCAGGGACTACTCCTCCCACCCATCTAAAGCAGATCTCCCTATTCACCCTGCTGCTGACTCATCCAGGCTCCTGGAGCCACCTAGCACATCACCTGACACCAGTCAGCCAACCAGCACACAGGCACACAGGAAGGTTAAACAGGAGAATAGCTACTTTCTAAAAAGTGCTATTCTCACACAGTGAATTTAAAAACCATCTTGCTAAAAAGATGTATAATTAAATTCTGAACACAGAGATACCAAACTTGGATTTTCTATCTTGCCCTTATGGGAAGATAGGCATGTAAACAGCCTTCCCCATTCTATCCTATGGGCAAGATAGCCTCTCAGCAGTGAAAAACGAAAATGGCTGTAATTCACTACCAGGGCATGTTACACACCTCAGTACATGCCCTGCCTTTCAGATACACTGCACCCAGCCCAGGGGGGTACCTAGGGCCACCATAGGGATGCCTGACATGTACAGAAAGGGAAGGATAAGGCCTGGTCAGTGGGTGCACTGGCCAGGTCGACATGGCAGTCCTGGACTGCACATAGGCACTGCAAGCAGGCCTAAGACATCATTTTAGCGCTACTCCTGTGGGTGGCACAATCAGTGCTGCAGCCCACTAGTAGCATTTGTATCACCAGCCCTGGCACACGCAGTGCACTTTACTAGGGGCTAACAGGTGAAACAAATATACCAATCATGGATAACCAATCAACACAATAATTTCCCAAGGGAGCACTTGCACTTTGACACTGATCAGCAGTGGCAAAGTGCCCAAAGCATCTAAACCAGCAAAAACGAAATCCAGCATAGCATCAAAAATACAGGAGGTAGAGGCAAAAAGTCAGGGGTAACCACGCCAAAGATGCCAGGTCTAACACGTGTCCCCTCCAGCTGAAAGTGGGGAGAACTACCCACCCTCTTGGGAGTTCTCATCGCTAAGGCGGAAAAACCTGGACAGACCATCAGCGTTGGCGTGTTCTGTACCGGGGCGGTGTTCCACCGTAAAGTCCATCCCCTGTAGGGAAATGGACCACCTCAACAGCTTAGGATTCTCACCCCTCATCTGCATCAACCATCTGAGGGGCCTGTGGTCCGTCTGAACCCGGAAGTGAGTCCCAAACAAGTAGGGTCTCAGCTTCTTCAGCGCCCAGACCACAGCAAAAGCTTCCCTTTCAATCGCACTCCACCTCTGTTCCCTGGGAAGTAGCCTCCTACTAATGAAAGCTACCGGTTGGTCCAAGTCCTCATCATTTAGTTGTGAGAGCACCGCTCCCACTCCATGCTCAGAAGCGTCTGTCTGCACTATGAACTCCTTGGAGAAGTCAGGCGCCTTGAGTACAGGTGCTGTACACATGGCCTCTTTCAGGGCATCAAAAGCTTCTTGGCAGGCACTGGTCCAAATCACTTTCTTCGGTAACTTCTTGGAAGTTAGTTCTGTCAAGGGAGCCACAATGGTGCCATACCCCTTGACAAAACGGCGATAGTACCCGGTGAGTCCTAAGAAGGCTCTCACCGCTGTCTGGGTTTTGGGGGGTTCCCAAGCCCGGATGGTATCTATCTTGGCTTGTAGGGGCGCCACCTGGCCGCTTCCTACCTGGTGTCCCAAATACACCACCGAACCCTGCCCTATCTGGCACTTACTGGCCTTGATAGTGAGGCCTGCACTATGCAGAGCCTTCAACACTGCGCAGAGGTGTTGCAAGTGTTCTTCCCAAGTGGAGCTGAACACAGCAATGTCATCCAGATATGCGGCGCTGAATTGCTCCAGCCCGGACAGTACCTGGTTGACCAGTCTCTGGAATGTGGCAGGGGCGTTTTTCAACCCAAAGGGCATGACACGGAACTGGAAGTGCCCCTCTGGCGTTGAAAACGCAGACCTCTCCTTGGCCCCATCAGTTAAGGCAATCTGCCAGTACCCAGAAGTTAAATCAAACGTACTGAGGTAGTTGGCAGCTCCCAACCGATCCACGAGCTCATCAACTCTGGGGATGGGGTGTGCGTCAGTCTTCGTGACAGCATTGAGCCCACGGTAGTCCACACAAAACCTAAGTTCTGGAGTGGCACCTGGCGCAGCAGCTTTCGGTACAAGTACCACTGGGCTAGCCCAGGGGCTGCTGGAGGGCTCAATCACCCCTAGCTCCAACATCTTAGAAACCTCCTTCTTGATGCTGGCCCTGACCTTGTCAGCCACCCTGTAAAACTTCTGTTTCACAGGCATGCTATCTCCCGTGTCCACGTCATGGACACACCAGTTGGTGATACCGGGGGTCAGGGAGAACAGAGATGCAAACTGACCCAACACATGGCGACAGTCCCTCTGCTGTTCTGGGGTCAGGGTGGGCGAGAGGACCACTCCATCCACTGACCCATCTTGCTCCTTAGCTGCCAGGAGGTCAGGAAGAGGATCGCTATCCTCCTCCATCCCTGCATCTGTAGCCAGTAGCATTGTTATTTCAGACCTCTCAAAATGGGGTTTGAGGCGGTTCACGTGTAGGACCCTCATGGGGTTCCTGGGAGATCGCAAGTTGACCAGGTAGGTCACCTCACTCTTGCGCTCCACCACCTCATATGGCCCAGTCCACTTGTCCTGGAGCGCGCAAGGCTCCACTGGCGCCATCACCCACACCATCTGCCCAGGTTGAAATTCCATCAGAGTGGTATGCTGGTCATACCACCTCTTCATCTCATCCTGGCTGGCTTCCAGGTTCGCCTGAGCGAGGGCCCGGAAGCGCTGTGTCTGGTTGCGGATGGCCAGCACATAGCTGAACACATCCTGAGGGGTTTTCCCCGGGGATTTCTCCCAACCCTCCTTCACCAGACTGAGAGGTCCTCTAACAGGGTGCCCGTACAAAAGCTCAAAGGGACTGAACCCTAGAGACTTTTGTGGTACCTCCCTGTAGGCAAATAATAGGCATGGCAAAAAGACGTCCCACTTCCGTCTCATGGGCTCTGTCAGCCCCATGATCATGCCTTTCAGGGTCCGGTTGAACCTTTCAACCAACCCATTTCCTTGAGGGTGGTAAGGAGTGGTGAACTTATAAGTTACCCCACACTCCTCCCACAGAGACTTCATATACCTGGAGATGAAGTTGGTACCCCGGTCAGATACCACCTCCTTGGGGAAACCCACACGGGAAAAGATCCCCATCAACGCACGGCCCACCACCGGGGCTGTGGTTGTCCTGAGAGGGATAGCCTCCGGGTACCGGGTGGCATGATCCACCAGGACCAGGATGAACCTGTTGCCTAAGGCGGTCCTGGGGTCCAGTGGCCCCACAATATCTATTCCCACCCGCTCGAAAGGGGTGCTCACTACCGGAAAAGGCTGGAGAGGGCCTTTGCATTTTCCTCCAGCCTTGCCACTTGCCTGGCAAGTCTGGCATGATTTACAAAAGGAAGCGACGTCCGTCTTCATCCCGGGCCAGTAAAAGTGGGTGGCAAGCCTTTGTCGGGTCTTGTCCTGCCCGAGATGTCCTGCAAGCGGCACGTCGTGAGCCAGACCCAGTAGGAAGTCTCTGAACCCTGCGGGTACCACCAGGGTACGTGATCCACTGGGCTCAGCAAACCTAGGCTCGCTGTACAACAAGTCATTCTCCCAGTAGAGAAAAAAGTTCTTCGGATCAGCACCTGCTGCCTGGTCTGCAGCCTGGTGCCGCAGACCTTCAAGAGTAGGGCATGCCTTCTGCGCACGGCAGAACTCCTCTCTGGAGGGACCACCCTCTTGCTGCCAATGGGTCAGCTCAGGTATGTCTCCCAGCTCAGCGACCTGTTCCCCTGTAGGCTCCAGGGCATCCCCCGTAGGTTCTGCTCCTTCCTGGACCGTGGGAACAGCGGGGGTGGACGCACCACGCCCCCTGCCCTTCCTCTTTCTGGCAGGGACCTGGGCCACTGTTTCAGGCTCCAGGTCTGCTTCACAACCCTGTCTGGCTGCCATGGACCGGGTGGTCACACAGACCCACTCAGGCAAACCCAACATCTCCAAATGAGCCTGGCGTTCCACCTCCTTCCACGGGGAACTCTCCAGGTCATTACCTAACAGACAGTCTACCGGCATGGATGGACTCACAACAACTTTGAGAGGACCTGAGACCCCCCCCCACTCAAAGGGAACATGTGCTACCTTGCAAAGGCGCACAGAGTTGTCAGCTGACACTACTGGGTGAAGTACGTCTGGAATGATCAGCTCCTCAGGGACCCACTGACACCTGACCGTAGTCACACTGGCTCCGGTGTCCCTGAGAGCCTCCACCCTCCTCCCATTGATGGTCACCCACTGCCTGTACTTCTTAGTGTTATCAGGGACAGGGGTTTCCTGGACCATCTCTGTGTCTCCTAAAGAGACAAGGGACATAACTGCTAAACCCTCCAAATCACTAGAAATTAAATCCCCCCCAAAAGCTACACTAGCTATACCCGGTGTTGGAGCACCAGTGGGTGCCTGGGATTTCTGGGGAAACACAGGAGACTTGTGACCCAATTCCTGACAGTGATAACACTTAATGGGACCCTTCTTATCCGACCTGCCCTTAGGGGGCCAGGTTGGTTTGGGTTTTGACTTGGGGGGCTGGGACTGGTTACCCTGGGAACTATTTTGGGGCCCTTGTGAGAACTCCTTTTGGTTACCCTTGTCCCCCCCACTCTTCTGCTGGGGACCCTGCCCACCTTTGGCAATGGTACCCACAATTCCTCTGTGGACCCTGGTACTGGTCCAGCGGTCCGCCTCCTTAGCAAGCTCAATGGGGTCCGTCAACTTGCTATCTAAAAGATGCTGGCGCAGCTCTGGAACACATAGACTACTCAAGTGCTCCCAACTAATTAAATGTAACAACCCCTTATAATCAGTTACCTTGCTGCCCTTCATCCAACCTTCCAGTGCCCGCGAGTACAGATTCACACACTCCATCCAACTCTCAGACTCTTTCTTCTTGGAATTTCTAAACTGTAGTCTATACTGCTCTGGAGTAAGTCCATACCTGAGACATAGGGCCTCCTTCATATTGGGATAGGTCATGGCACCTGCTAATTCTAAGGGCTCTAGAGCACTCCTCCCAGAAGCCTCAAAATGTTTCCACAGGCCCGCCCCCCAATGCTGTTCAGGCACCCCATTCATCCTCAATGCAATTTCATACGATGTGAACCAGGCATAGATATCCTCACTCCTATTGTAATTCTGTACTAAATCTTTGGGGATATATACTTTACCCCCCTGCACTGGCTGTGCGCTGCCACCATTTGAACCGGACTCCACCTGCTTGGCCTTGATGTCCAGTTCTCTCATGCTCACTTCATGAGCCAGAAGCAATTTCTTCTCTTCCAAGGCACGGGCATTCTTGCTCTCCTCCGCCGCCTTGTCCTTCTCTACTTCCAATTGCTTCATTTTCATTTTCATCATTTCCATTTCATGGTTTCTCACCCTTTGATTCTCCTCCAGCTCCTCTGGAGTGAGCCCCCTACTGGAATGGGAGCTGCTAGCCCTTGAGACTGGTCTGCTCACAGGCAGATCTTGGGGAACAAAACCATCCTCTTCATTTGCATCACTTTCCTCTTGGGCCTCCCACCAGGCCTTCAGGACTCTTTGTAGCACATCTTTTCTAGCTCCGCTTTTAAAAGAGCAACCACGGTCTTTGCAGAATTGCTTGAGATCTTCAACTTTGTATGAATATAAATCCGCAATGGAAAACTCCAATTCTGCCTTCTCACTGGCTGCTTTCTCACTTTGAGCCATGATGCTCTTGAAGAGTTATTCAAAAATAGAATCAAAAATATAGTATGTGGTTGTCTATTGGTCTGCACTTAAACTAGTGATGTACACCAATTACTGTGGGTCAAGTACAAATACAAGTTCAATCCTCACCGCTGACCACCAATGTTAGATCTGGGGGTCTCTAGTTGGCAGGGTAGGTACCACTGTCCAAGTAGGGACCCTTGCTTCTAGTCAGGGAAAGGGGGATACACTGTTAAGATAACCCCTGCTCACCCTCTAGGTAGCTTGGCCTGAGCAGTCTAGGCTATCAAAGGCAATGTGTAAAGTATTTGTACCAACACTCACAGTAACACAGTGAAAACACCACAGATTTACTCCACACCAGTTTTAGAAAAATAAGGTATCTTTACTAAAAACTTCACAAGACCAAATATTACAGACAAACCAACATATAATTCAAAAAGGTTACTTTAAGGATAGTTCAAGAGTTTGCAGAAAGTACTCCAGGATGTCAAAGTCAGTGTCCTGCACAATGCGACTCTCAATGCACAAAATGCGACACTTTCGTGCCCAACAGTACCTGTAGTTGCGATAAGGTTCCCAAAAGCTATAACAAGGAAGATGGCAAAGGCGATGCGAGGCTCCTGAGATCCTGGGGAGGCTTTGCAGCAGCCCTGCTTCACGTAGCAGAGGTGGATGCGCCGGCTCCGATCTGTAGGGGGAGGATGCGATACCTTTGGCTTTCGTTGCGTAGGTTTCTTAGGGGGAAGCTTCACGCACAGGTTCGATGCGACACTCTTCGATGTGGCGCGATGCGTGGCGCAGCGTTGCCTTCCGGCGCCGCAACTCTCGATGCGCCACGGAACGGGACTCTGCGTCGACGCACGCAGCGATTGGAGACTTTTCACGCACCGGCAGTGGTGCGGCCCGCAAACTGGTTCTGCGACAACCCTCGCAATGGCAGGAAGCTTCACGCTTCGGGACGATGCTCGACGCACTCGGCGATGCGGAGACCCTGCGTGTTGCGATGGTGCCGCGATGAAATTTTCCACGCACTCTCGTCTTGCGACACGCAATCGGATGATGCGCTGGGTACCAGTCACTCTTGTTCACGCTTCTGCTTCCCAGCTCCCTCAACACAGCAAAACGACCTCCTGAAGCCCCAAGACTGGGCAAGCACTCCAAGGCAGGTCAGAACTCTCTCAGCAGAGTTCCAGGGGAGCTGGTGGTGAAGTCCTTTTGTTCCTGGGACTTCTTAACAGGGAGCCAGCTCTTCTCAGGCCCTTGGAGATCAGAATCAAAAGAAGGGGACACAGCAAAGTCCTTCCCCTCTCCTTGGCAGCAAAGCAAAACAGCAAGCAGGCAGTCTTCTCCTCTTCAGTTTCTTCCAGCTTTCTCCTTGGCAGAGGTTTCTTCTTAGTTCCAAAGTGATCTAAAGTTTTAGGTGTCTGGGGTCCTCTTCTTATACCCCTCCAAGTCTTTGTCTCTTGTGTTTCAGTGGGGGGATTCCCCTGCTCAAACCGGTTCCTGGGTGTGCTCTGCTCTGGAGCACCTGGTTCCTTTCAGAGTGAGGGGCAGGGTCGTTAGACGCTCAGCAGGAGGTGGAGCCTTCTTTGTGCCAGCAGAGGCAGAGTCCTCAGCCTGGCCAGCAGGGGGTGGAGCCAGCTTTGTGTTTGTCAGGGGCAGCCCTATTCAGACCCAGGGACTACTCCTCCCACCCATCTAAAGCAGATCTCCCTATTCACCCTGCTGCTGACTCATCCAGGCTCCTGGAGCCACCTAGCACATCACCTGACACCAGTCAGCCAACCAGCACACAGGCACACAGGAAGGTTAAACAGGAGAATAGCTACTTTCTAAAAAGTGCTATTCTCACACAGTGAATTTAAAAACCATCTTGCTAAAAAGATGTATAATTAAATTCTGAACACAGAGATACCAAACTTGGATTTTCTATCTTGCCCTTATGGGAAGATAGGCATGTAAACAGCCTTCCCCATTCTATCCTATGGGCAAGATAGCCTCTCAGCAGTGAAAAACGAAAATGGCTGTAATTCACTACCAGGGCATGTTACACACCTCAGTACATGCCCTGCCTTTCAGATACACTGCACCCAGCCCAGGGGGGTACCTAGGGCCACCATAGGGATGCCTGACATGTACAGAAAGGGAAGGATAAGGCCTGGTCAGTGGGTGCACTGGCCAGGTCGACATGGCAGTCCTGGACTGCACATAGGCACTGCAAGCAGGCCTAAGACATCATTTTAGCGCTACTCCTGTGGGTGGCACAATCAGTGCTGCAGCCCACTAGTAGCATTTGTATCACCAGCCCTGGCACACGCAGTGCACTTTACTAGGGGCTAACAGGTGAAACAAATATACCAATCATGGATAACCAATCAACACAATAATTTCCCAAGGGAGCACTTGCACTTTGACACTGATCAGCAGTGGCAAAGTGCCCAAAGCATCTAAACCAGCAAAAACGAAATCCAGCATAGCATCAAAAATACAGGAGGTAGAGGCAAAAAGTCAGGGGTAACCACGCCAAAGATGCCAGGTCTAACACGTGTCCCCTCCAGCTGAAAGTGGGGAGAACTACCCACCCTCTTGGGAGTTCTCATCGCTAAGGCGGAAAAACCTGGACAGACCATCAGCGTTGGCGTGTTCTGTACCGGGGCGGTGTTCCACCGTAAAGTCCATCCCCTGTAGGGAAATGGACCACCTCAACAGCTTAGGATTCTCACCCCTCATCTGCATCAACCATCTGAGGGGCCTGTGGTCCGTCTGAACCCGGAAGTGAGTCCCAAACAAGTAGGGTCTCAGCTTCTTCAGCGCCCAGACCACAGCAAAAGCTTCCCTTTCAATCGCACTCCACCTCTGTTCCCTGGGAAGTAGCCTCCTACTAATGAAAGCTACCGGTTGGTCCAAGTCTTCATCATTTAGTTGTGAGAGCACCGCTCCCACTCCATGCTCAGAAGCGTCTGTCTGCACTATGAACTCCTTGGAGAAGTCAGGCGCCTTGAGTACAGGTGCTGTACACATGGCCTCTTTCAGGGCATCAAAAGCTTCTTGGCAGGCACTGGTCCAAATCACTTTCTTCGGTAACTTCTTGGAAGTTAGTTCTGTCAAGGGAGCCACAATGGTGCCATACCCCTTGACAAAACGGCGATAGTACCCGGTGAGTCCTAAGAAGGCTCTCACCGCTGTCTGGGTTTTGGGGGGTTCCCAAGCCCGGATGGTATCTATCTTGGCTTGTAGGGCCGCCACCTGGCCGCTTCCTACCTGGTGTCCCAAATACACCACCGAACCCTGCCCTATCTGGCACTTACTGGCCTTGATAGTGAGGCCTGCACTATGCAGAGCCTTCAACACTGCGCAGAGGTGTTGCAAGTGTTCTTCCCAAGTGGAGCTGAACACAGCAATGTCATCCAGATATGCGGCGCTGAATTGCTCCAGCCCGGACAGTACCTGGTTGACCAGTCTCTGGAATGTGGCAGGGGCGTTTTTCAACCCAAAGGGCATGACACGGAACTGGAAGTGCCCCTCTGGCGTTGAAAACGCAGACCTCTCCTTGGCCCCATCAGTTAAGGCAATCTGCCAGTACCCAGAAGTTAAATCAAACGTACTGAGGTAGTTGGCAGCTCCCAACCGATCCACGAGCTCATCAACTCTGGGGATGGGGTGTGCGTCAGTCTTCGTGACAGCATTGAGCCCACGGTAGTCCACACAAAACCTAAGTTCTGGAGTGGCACCTGGCGCAGCAGCTTTCGGTACAAGTACCACTGGGCTAGCCCAGGGGCTGCTGGAGGGCTCAATCACCCCTAGCTCCAACATCTTAGAAACCTCCTTCTTGATGCTGGCCCTGACCTTGTCAGCCACCCTGTAAAACTTCTGTTTCACAGGCATGCTATCTCCCGTGTCCACGTCATGGACACACCAGTTGGTGATACCGGGGGTCAGGGAGAACAGAGATGCAAACTGACCCAACACATGGCGACAGTCCCTCTGCTGTTCTGGGGTCAGGGTGGGCGAGAGGACCACTCCATCCACTGACCCATCTTGCTCCTTAGCTGCCAGGAGGTCAGGAAGAGGATCGCTATCCTCCTCCATCCCTGCATCTGTAGCCAGTAGCATTGTTATTTCAGACCTCTCAAAATGGGGTTTGAGGCGGTTCACGTGTAGGACCCTCATGGGGTTCCTGGGAGATCGCAAGTTGACCAGGTAGGTCACCTCACTCTTGCGCTCCACCACCTCATATGGCCCAGTCCACTTGTCCTGGAGCGCGCAAGGCTCCACTGGCGCCATCACCCACACCATCTGCCCAGGTTGAAATTCCATCAGAGTGGTATGCTGGTCATACCACCTCTTCATCTCATCCTGGCTGGCTTCCAGGTTCGCCTGAGCGAGGGCCCGGAAGCGCTGTGTCTGGTTGCGGATGGCCAGCACATAGCTGAACACATCCTGAGGGGTTTTCCCCGGGGATTTCTCCCAACCCTCCTTCACCAGACTGAGAGGTCCTCTAACAGGGTGCCCGTACAAAAGCTCAAAGGGACTGAACCCTAGAGACTTTTGTGGTACCTCCCTGTAGGCAAATAATAGGCATGGCAAAAAGACGTCCCACTTCCGTCTCATGGGCTCTGTCAGCCCCATGATCATGCCTTTCAGGGTCCGGTTGAACCTTTCAACCAACCCATTTCCTTGAGGGTGGTAAGGAGTGGTGAACTTATAAGTTACCCCACACTCCTCCCACAGAGACTTCATATACCTGGAGATGAAGTTGGTACCCCGGTCAGATACCACCTCCTTGGGGAAACCCACACGGGAAAAGATCCCCATCAACGCACGGCCCACCACCGGGGCTGTGGTTGTCCTGAGAGGGATAGCCTCCGGGTACCGGGTGGCATGATCCACCAGGACCAGGATGAACCTGTTGCCTAAGGCGGTCCTGGGGTCCAGTGGCCCCACAATATCTATTCCCACACGCTCGAAAGGGGTGCTCACTACCGGAAAAGGCTGGAGAGGGCCTTTGCATTTTCCTCCAGCCTTGCCACTTGCCTGGCAAGTCTGGCATGATTTACAAAAGGAAGCGACGTCCGTCTTCATCCCGGGCCAGTAAAAGTGGGTGGCAAGCCTTTGTCGGGTCTTGTCCTGCCCGAGATGTCCTGCAAGCGGCACGTCGTGAGCCAGACCCAGTAGGAAGTCTCTGAACCCTGCGGGTACCACCAGGGTACGTGATCCACTGGGCTCAGCAAACCTAGGCTCGCTGTACAACAAGTCATTCTCCCAGTAGAGAAAAAAGTTCTTCGGATCAGCACCTGCTGCCTGGTCTGCAGCCTGGTGCCGCAGACCTTCAAGAGTAGGGCATGCCTTCTGCGCACGGCAGAACTCCTCTCTGGAGGGACCACCCTCTTGCTGCCAATGGGTCAGCTCAGGTATGTCTCCCAGCTCAGCGACCTGTTCCCCTGTAGGCTCCAGGGCATCCCCCGTAGGTTCTGCTCCTTCCTGGACCGTGGGAACAGCGGGGGTGGACGCACCACGCCCCCTGCCCTTCCTCTTTCTGGCAGGGACCTGGGCCACTGTTTCAGGCTCCAGGTCTGCTTCACAACCCTGTCTGGCTGCCATGGACCGGGTGGTCACACAGACCCACTCAGGCAAACCCAACATCTCCAAATGAGCCTGGCGTTCCACCTCCTTCCACGGGGAACTCTCCAGGTCATTACCTAACAGACAGTCTACCGGCATGGATGGACTCACAACAACTTTGAGAGGACCTGAGACCCCCCCCCACTCAAAGGGAACATGTGCTACCTTGCAAAGGCGCACAGAGTTGTCAGCTGACACTACTGGGTGAAGTACGTCTGGAATGATCAGCTCCTCAGGGACCCACTGACACCTGACCGTAGTCACACTGGCTCCGGTGTCCCTGAGAGCCTCCACCCTCCTCCCATTGATGGTCACCCACTGCCTGTACTTCTTAGTGTTATCAGGGACAGGGGTTTCCTGGACCATCTCTGTGTCTCCTAAAGAGACAAGGGACATAACTGCTAAACCCTCCAAATCACTAGAAATTAAATCCCCCCCAAAAGCTACACTAGCTATACCCGGTGTTGGAGCACCAGTGGGTGCCTGGGATTTCTGGGGAAACACAGGAGACTTGTGACCCAATTCCTGACAGTGATAACACTTAATGGGACCCTTCTTATCCGACCTGCCCTTAGGGGGCCAGGTTGGTTTGGGTTTTGACTTGGGGGGCTGGGACTGGTTACCCTGGGAACTATTTTGGGGCCCTTGTGAGAACTCCTTTTGGTTACCCTTGTCCCCCCCACTCTTCTGCTGGGGACCCTGCCCACCTTTGGCAATGGTACCCACAATTCCTCTGTGGACCCTGGTACTGGTCCAGCGGTCCGCCTCCTTAGCAAGCTCAATGGGGTCCGTCAACTTGCTATCTAAAAGATGCTGGCGCAGCTCTGGAACACATAGACTACTCAAGTGCTCCCAACTAATTAAATGTAACAACCCCTTATAATCAGTTACCTTGCTGCCCTTCATCCAACCTTCCAGTGCCCGCGAGTACAGATTCACACACTCCATCCAACTCTCAGACTCTTTCTTCTTGGAATTTCTAAACTGTAGTCTATACTGCTCTGGAGTAAGTCCATACCTGAGACATAGGGCCTCCTTCATATTGGGATAGGTCATGGCACCTGCTAATTCTAAGGGCTCTAGAGCACTCCTCCCAGAAGCCTCAAAATGTTTCCACAGGCCCGCCCCCCAATGCTGTTCAGGCACCCCATTCATCCTCAATGCAATTTCATACGATGTGAACCAGGCATAGATATCCTCACTCCTATTGTAATTCTGTACTAAATCTTTGGGGATATATACTTTACCCCCCTGCACTGGCTGTGCGCTGCCACCATTTGAACCGGACTCCACCTGCTTGGCCTTGATGTCCAGTTCTCTCATGCTCACTTCATGAGCCAGAAGCAATTTCTTCTCTTCCAAGGCACGGGCATTCTTGCTCTCCTCCGCCGCCTTGTCCTTCTCTACTTCCAATTGCTTCATTTTCATTTTCATCATTTCCATTTCATGGTTTCTCACCCTTTGATTCTCCTCCAGCTCCTCTGGAGTGAGCCCCCTACTGGAATGGGAGCTGCTAGCCCTTGAGACTGGTCTGCTCACAGGCAGATCTTGGGGAACAAAACCATCCTCTTCATTTGCATCACTTTCCTCTTGGGCCTCCCACCAGGCCTTCAGGACTCTTTGTAGCACATCTTTTCTAGCTCCGCTTTTAAAAGAGCAACCACGGTCTTTGCAGAATTGCTTGAGATCTTCAACTTTGTATGAATATAAATCCGCAATGGAAAACTCCAATTCTGCCTTCTCACTGGCTGCTTTCTCACTTTGAGCCATGATGCTCTTGAAGAGTTATTCAAAAATAGAATCAAAAATATAGTATGTGGTTGTCTATTGGTCTGCACTTAAACTAGTGATGTACACCAATTACTGTGGGTCAAGTACAAATACAAGTTCAATCCTCACCGCTGACCACCAATGTTAGATCTGGGGGTCTCTAGTTGGCAGGGTAGGTACCACTGTCCAAGTAGGGACCCTTGCTTCTAGTCAGGGAAAGGGGGATACACTGTTAAGATAACCCCTGCTCACCCTCTAGGTAGCTTGGCCTGAGCAGTCTAGGCTATCAAAGGCAATGTGTAAAGTATTTGTACCAACACTCACAGTAACACAGTGAAAACACCACAGATTTACTCCACACCAGTTTTAGAAAAATAAGGTATCTTTACTAAAAACTTCACAAGACCAAATATTACAGACAAACCAACATATAATTCAAAAAGGTTACTTTAAGGATAGTTCAAGAGTTTGCAGAAAGTACTCCAGGATGTCAAAGTCAGTGTCCTGCACAATGCGACTCTCAATGCACAAAATGCGACACTTTCGTGCCCAACAGTACCTGTAGTTGCGATAAGGTTCCCAAAAGCTATAACAAGGAAGATGGCAAAGGCGATGCGAGGCTCCTGAGATCCTGGGGAGGCTTTGCAGCAGCCCTGCTTCACGTAGCAGAGGTGGATGCGCCGGCTCCGATCTGTAGGGGGAGGATGCGATACCTTTGGCTTTCGTTGCGTAGGTTTCTTAGGGGGAAGCTTCACGCACAGGTTCGATGCGACACTCTTCGATGTGGCGCGATGCGTGGCGCAGCGTTGCCTTCCGGCGCCGCAACTCTCGATGCGCCACGGAACGGGACTCTGCGTCGACGCACGCAGCGATTGGAGACTTTTCACGCACCGGCAGTGGTGCGGCCCGCAAACTGGTTCTGCGACAACCCTCGCAATGGCAGGAAGCTTCACGCTTCGGGACGATGCTCGACGCACTCGGCGATGCGGAGACCCTGCGTGTTGCGATGGTGCCGCGATGAAATTTTCCACGCACTCTCGTCTTGCGACACGCAATCGGATGATGCGCTGGGTACCAGTCACTCTTGTTCACGCTTCTGCTTCCCAGCTCCCTCAACACAGCAAAACGACCTCCTGAAGCCCCAAGACTGGGCAAGCACTCCAAGGCAGGTCAGAACTCTCTCAGCAGAGTTCCAGGGGAGCTGGTGGTGAAGTCCTTTTGTTCCTGGGACTTCTTAACAGGGAGCCAGCTCTTCTCAGGCCCTTGGAGATCAGAATCAAAAGAAAGGGACACAGCAAAGTCCTTCCCCTCTCCTTGGCAGCAAAGCAAAACAGCAAGCAGGCAGTCTTCTCCTCTTCAGTTTCTTCCAGCTTTCTCCTTGGCAGAGGTTTCTTCTTAGTTCCAAAGTGATCTAAAGTTTTAGGTGTCTGGGGTCCTCTTCTTATACCCCTCCAAGTCTTTGTCTCTTGTGTTTCAGTGGGGGGATTCCCCTGCTCAAACCGGTTCCTGGGTGTGCTCTGCTCTGGAGCACCTGGTTCCTTTCAGAGTGAGGGGCAGGGTCGTTAGACGCTCAGCAGGAGGTGGAGCCTTCTTTGTGCCAGCAGAGGCAGAGTCCTCAGCCTGGCCAGCAGGGGGTGGAGCCAGCTTTGTGTTTGTCAGGGGCAGCCCTATTCAGACCCAGGGACTACTCCTCCCACCCATCTAAAGCAGATCTCCCTATTCACCCTGCTGCTGACTCATCCAGGCTCCTGGAGCCACCTAGCACATCACCTGACACCAGTCAGCCAACCAGCACACAGGCACACAGGAAGGTTAAACAGGAGAATAGCTACTTTCTAAAAAGTGCTATTCTCACACAGTGAATTTAAAAACCATCTTGCTAAAAAGATGTATAATTAAATTCTGAACACAGAGATACCAAACTTGGATTTTCTATCTTGCCCTTATGGGAAGATAGGCATGTAAACAGCCTTCCCCATTCTATCCTATGGGCAAGATAGCCTCTCAGCAGTGAAAAACGAAAATGGCTGTAATTCACTACCAGGGCATGTTACACACCTCAGTACATGCCCTGCCTTTCAGATACACTGCACCCAGCCCAGGGGGGTACCTAGGGCCACCATAGGGATGCCTGACATGTACAGAAAGGGAAGGATAAGGCCTGGTCAGTGGGTGCACTGGCCAGGTCGACATGGCAGTCCTGGACTGCACATAGGCACTGCAAGCAGGCCTAAGACATCATTTTAGCGCTACTCCTGTGGGTGGCACAATCAGTGCTGCAGCCCACTAGTAGCATTTGTATCACCAGCCCTGGCACACGCAGTGCACTTTACTAGGGGCTAACAGGTGAAACAAATATACCAATCATGGATAACCAATCAACACAATAATTTCCCAAGGGAGCACTTGCACTTTGACACTGATCAGCAGTGGCAAAGTGCCCAAAGCATCTAAACCAGCAAAAACGAAATCCAGCATAGCATCAAAAATACAGGAGGTAGAGGCAAAAAGTCAGGGGTAACCACGCCAAAGATGCCAGGTCTAACAGTACCCTATCTGAAAAACTCTAAATCAGTGCCTGAACTGTTAATAAATGGGAGAGGAGCTTAGACTGTTATGGGACTGTGTGAATATTTGTTCACAGTGGGGGCTCCTTGTGGGAATGCTGGGGGGCGGTGGGGTGGGCGGGCGCGGGGCAGGGTGGGGGTAGTAAACTCTGGCTTACGGCCGAATGGAGTTAAGTAAATAAATAAATCAAATTACATTGCGCACGCTGCATCGCCAATTGGCGTTGCAGAGCGCGCAATGTAATTCATTTTATTTATTTATTTATTTACTTAACTCCATTGGGCCGTAAACCGGAGTTTGCTACCCCCACCTTCCCCTCCCCCGCCCTGCAGAACTCCCAAGAGGAGCCGCCACTGTTGTTACACTCGTGTGTATTCTGCTTTTGTGTATTTATGATTACATATTGTTGTTCCTGTGCCTCAGTGGTTTCGTATAGTTATCATTTGGGGCAACTACTGTTTGGTTTTATTATGTGAAAAAAAATATAAAGTGTCTAAAAAAAATTGCACATATTTTTCACTGGTGGCTGGACAATACAAAGCGACATAAATGTGAACAGCCACTTGGAAAAAAGTGAAGCTTCAAACTTTTTTTATATCTAATAATCCTTGGTAAGTGCTATTTTTTCACATCAGCTTTCCTAAAAGCATGGAACGTTTGCTTTTTTAAAGCCTTGAAGTGATCAATGTCTTTAACACATCTCTAAAAGGTGATAATGGCAGGCTAAGTGAGGATGAGAAACTGAATTGACACAAGATTGGTTCTGCCCTACATTCATTGCAATAACAGTAAAACCCTGGCAGGATGCCTGCTAGTTACCAAGGATCACGCCAGTGGGTGAACAATTTACTACAAACATACAATGTGCCCTTTCAGGGTGAATCATGATAAAGTGTCCAAAATAAAGAAAACAATTAAAGACCTTCTCCACGTTTTAACAGTAAAAATTCAACTCTTTACTGCAAACTGCTTCGGTATTAGGCGCGCAGGATTAATTGAGACTCAACTGACTGGCCCTGCAGTCAAGGTTTCATGAACCCAAGCGCAGCAAAACATAAAAGGATGTCGCTTGAAACAGATTAATAATAAATGCAATTATTTCAGCAAAAGACAGAAAGAGGTATGTCGAGGTAGCTAGAGGTCAAATCATTGAGATTTTAATATCTGCGAATATTTAATCTTCAAAAGTATCCATAATTGGTGCAAAATTCAAGGTCACCTAATGCCCTTCGCTGTGATCCCTTCAGTGTAATCTTAATGGCAACATAGTAATTCATTCCCATTTCTCTTACACCTTTAACCTGCAGTTTCGTGTTACACGTCAAGATACGTGTGCCAGAAATGGAATATATTAGAGGTCTCAGGTGAGCACAGAAACTGTAATGTTTGACTTCTGGACAGTTACAGGGTGGTACTACCCATAAGAGGAATTTTCCATTCCATATTTGAAAGTGAAGCCTTCTGGGATTGCTATTAAACTGTGCTGACCTGTTTCCGAATGTAAATGTCATTTGGTGTGTTTGCGTTCCCTTTACTAGGCCCCATGTCATAGGAGATTTTCAAATTTAAAATGATTTGCCTCGGGCATAAAGCAAAAAATCCCCTGAACATATAATTCAGATTAAAATGAGGTTTGGTGAGGTGGAGATTACTTCTTTCTCCCCTGGTTAATTTCTCATTCCATGACTATGATTGCCACCCTGCTGGGCGAGCCTTCCTTGGATTCTATTTATGCTTTTGGATATAGGCGACTTCAATCTTCATGTTTCCGGAAAAGAGTTGTGTTTTTTTAATCTGGAGCATTTGGAATAGTGCCTGAAGTGATTAGGCAGACAGTTCCAGAGAGCTGTGTGCTCAATTGGGAAAGCTCGCCTGCTTCTGGGTGGTAATTTGGCACAAAAAATCTCTACGAGATTTCGTCATTAACTGGGGAGTAGGCCTGGAGGTGAATAGGGGTGAATTTGACTAGTCAGGCTGCTGGGGACAAAGCCACTCTTACTTGTGTACATCCAGCAGGTTAGTTTGGAATTGATTCTGTCCCTTACTAAAAGCCAGTGGAGAAACCTCTTCTACGTCAAATATTCCCTTTATTCCTAAATCCCATAATGGATTTAGGGATCAAGAATAGGTCAAACTAAAAGCTTTGTGATCTGTATAGGGGCACCCCTCCCCATTTAGACATCCCATCTTGTCTATTGAGGATCTCTGAACGTTCCCGGCAGCTGCCAGTAAGGTGGATGCATATGAAGGCTCAGGCACTTTGCTTGTTCTACCCAGATGAAAAAATCTAATGTCTTTCTTTGTGCAAGAGTCTTTTCTATGGCCTGAGAGCCTTTGAGCCATATCCTTGCCAGGGCCGTCATGCCTTGAATAGTTGTCCATAGAAGAACTATCTATTGCTGTCACCCCACCTCATGATCTGGTGGCCAAGGGGCTATGGGGTGCAAGGTCAAAGATTTCTGTTGGCCAGGCCACGTGAGGCTCCGCAAACAAAAATCTAGCAGTTTTCCAACCTGCAATTTAAGCGGACAAAATGACGAGGTTATTGGGTTGCAAGCACCTCTGATTTACAGAGGTGCCCCATTCTGTCGAACTCTAAATAACACCTTTGCTCATTGTATGACCCTCTAATTGTAGACATTTGACTCATTACTTTTAGAACTGAATTTCACAGTGCAGTGCTGTAGCTTAGTTGGTGTCACAGGAATGTTACCCTGATAATTATCCCATCAAACCTAATAAAGATCTAGGATTGGATTCACAAAGGGCCTCCACACATGTCGCAGAGACCCCGCAGTCGTGAGGGAGTCTGCGCAGTTCAGCATAATCTATGCAATGGGAATGCTCATTCATTGTGGACATTCCGCCCCGAGAGCAGAGACTCCCCAATGACTGCAGGGCCCCCACCCCTTTGTGAATCAGGTCCCTAAACTTTACCCTTTTCTTTAAATTGGTGCATATGAATTGTATTTATAATCAAGTTTCTGGATTTCAATGAACATATTGCCCTGTCATTCCAGCATTGCCATGATAACAGCAGTACACAAAAAAAACGTTTCTGACTTTAAAGACAAATTAGATATTGTTTCTACAAATCTTGGTTCCATCTCGCCTAAATGACTGTTGACTCAGATATATTGATTGAGTAAACATTGTCAAGCAATTCTTCATTTGATAGTCACAGGCTGGATTTCATGAAGTGGGGTTGGGCTAAGCTAAATTCTTCATCTGCAAAGTCTGGCAATGTCAAGAAACAATGCATTTCTGTTTGTTTTATTTTTCCTGGGGAGAAGATCAGCCATCTAGCCAATCTCAGGTGAAAATGTCCTGCACCCAGACTCTCTGCTGAAGGTAAAACATTCACTGTTAACCACAGCTGGATGATGCTCTTGTAGACAACACTGGATCCAAGTTGCTGCAATTATTGTACTCTTTACTGCTCAGAGATGCCTTAAGGGAGTAAGCATCTGTCACTCAGCAGTTTCTTACAGATAACATCCTGCTAGAGGAAGTCCTGCTGAACCTAGTGGGGGTAAGACTTCCAGAGGTGGGACATTTTATAACTGCTTAGCAGCTTTGGTCCATTCTCTTCCAATATCTGCTTAGCTGCTGTAGTCCTTTCTCTGCCACTATCTGCTTAGCACCTGTGGTCCTATCTCTGCCACTATCTGATTAGCTGTTGTGGTCCTTTCGCTGCCACTATCTGCTTATAACCTGTGGACCTATCTCTGCTACTATCTGCTTAGCAGCTGTGGTCCATTCTCTGCCACTATCTGCTCAGCAGCTGTGGTCCATTCTCTGCCACTATCTACTTAGCTTCTGTGGTCCATTCACTGCCGCTATCTGCTCAGCTGCTCTGGTCCATTCTCTGCCGCTATCTGCTTAGCTGCTGTAGTCCAGTCTCTGCTGCTATCTGCTCAGCAGCTTTGGTCAATTATCAGCCGCAATCTTCTTAGCAGCTTTGGCCCATTCTCAGACGCTAACTGCTTAGCAACTGTGGTCCTTTCTCTGCCGCTATCTGCTTAGCAGCTGTGGTCCATTCTCTGCAGCTATCTTCTCAGCAGCTTTGGTCCATTCTCTGCCGCTATCTGCTCAGCTGCTGTGGTCCATTCTCTGCCGCTATCTGCTTAGCTGCTGTGGTCCATTCTCTGCCACTATCTTCTTAGTAGCTTTGGTCCATTCTGTGCCATTATCTGCTTAGCAGCTGTGGTCCATTCTCTGCCGCTATCTGCTTAAAAAAAGATATTGCTTCTACAAATCTTGGTTCCATCTAGCCTAAATGACTGTTGACTCAGATATATTGATTGAGTAAACATTGTCAAGCAATTCTTCATTTGATAGTCACAGGCTGGATTTCATGAAGTGGGGTTGGGCTAAGCTAAATTCTTCATCTGCAAAGTCTGGCAATGTCAAGAAACAATGCATTTCTGTTTGTTTTATTTTTCCTGGGGAGAAGATCAGCCATCTAGCCAATCTCAGGTGAAAATGTCCTGCACCCAGACTCTCTGCTGAAGGTAAAACATTCACTGTTAACCACAGCTGGATGATGCTCTTGTAGACAACACTGGATCCAAGTTGCTGCAATTATTGTACTCTTTACTGTTTAGAGATGCCTTAAGGGAGTAAGCATCTGTCACTCAGCAGTTTCTTACAGATAACATCCTGCTAGAGGAAGTCCTGCTGAACCTAGTGGGGGTAAAACTTCCAGAGGTGCGAAATTTTATAACTGCTTAGCAGCTTTGGTCCATTCTCTTCCACTATCTGCTTAGCTGCTGTAGTCCTTTCTCTGCCACTATCTGCTTAGCACCTGTGGTCCTATCTCTGCCACTATCTGATTAGCTGTTGTGGTCCTTTCGCTGCCGCTATCTGCTTATAACCTGTGGTCCTATCTCTGCTACTATCTGCTTAGCAGCTGTGGTGCATTCTCTGCCACTATCTGCTCAGCAGCTGTGGTCCATTCTCTGCCATTATCTACTTAGCTGCTGTGGTCCATTCACTGCCGCTATCTGCTCAGCTGCTCTGGTCCATTCTCTGCCGCTATCTGCTTAGCTGCTGTAGTCCAGTCTCTGCTGCTATCTGCTCAGCAGCTTTGGTCAATTATCAGCCGCAATCTTCTTAGCAGCTTCGGCCCATTCTCAGACGCTAACTGCTTAGCAACTGTGGTCCTTTCTCTGCCACTATCTGCTTAGCAGCTGTGGTCCCGTCTCTGCAGCTATCTTCTCAGCAGCTTTGGTCCATTCTCTGCCGCTATCTGCTCAGCTGCTGTGGTCCATTCTCTGCCGCTATCTGCTTAGCTGCTGTGGTCCATTCTCTGCCACTATCTTCTTAGTTTTCTTTGGTCCATTCTGTGCCATTATCTGCTTAGCAGCTGTGGTCCATTCTCTGCCGCTATCTGCTTAGCTGCTGTGGTCCATTCTCTGCCGCTATCTTCTTAGTAGCTTTGGTCCATTCTCTGCTGCTATCTGCTTAGCGGCTGTGGTCCATTCTCTGCCACTATCTGCTTAGCTGATGTGGTCCACTCTCTGCTGCTATCTGCTTAGCAGCTTTGGTCCATTCTCTGCCACTATCTGCTTAGCTGCTGTGGTCCATTCTCTGCCACTATCTGCTCAGCAGCTGTGGTCCATTGGCTGCTATGAAAGGCAGTACAGGCTGGTTTCCGCTGCTGCAAAGGTTCCCTTTTTAAAACGTTCCCTCATTACCAAGCTTTCAAAGATTAAAAAGAAATTACGAGAGTTGTAAAAAAGCAGAGTGTGCAACTTCCACAGTTATTATTATGACGTGTGTAGCTTTGTCCTGCTTTGTGCACCACATACTAAACAAAGCGGTTTTTAAACTAAGCTACACATTTATTTAATGTTAAATTCATTTACAAGCTGGTGTTGCGCAGTTTGCTATTTGTATGCCAAAATGCCTCTTCTTTTTCAAACTAAACATTGAATTTATTTAGTTTCTAAGAAAAGTCACATTTCGGCATACAAGTAACAGTTTGTATGCAAAAGTGTGACTTCCTAATGGGAATGGTGAATTTGAATGCCTTTTAATGATTACAA
This sequence comes from Triturus cristatus, assembly GCF_964204655.1. Lineage (NCBI taxonomy): Eukaryota > Metazoa > Chordata > Amphibia > Caudata > Salamandridae > Triturus > Triturus cristatus. The sequence continues at coordinate 725,608,798 of NC_140591.1, forward strand.
ACTACGAAGCTATTTGGTAATTTTCGCAATCATTGAGTAGTGCAAGTTTGTTTTTCTGTCATGGGAGTTGCCAAAGGTCACCTTGCAACCTTCTGAAGTTGCATAGGGTATGGGATTTGGCAAAACTTTGCCATTGGGTGAAAAATCCTTAAACAAGGATTTTGCAGGAGAATTGCCCCAGAAAATAATTTCTTCCAAACAATTCTGTAGCTAAATGTAGCACCATGAAACAAGGCGGGCATGGCATGCAATTAGGTGAAAACACTGAAAATCCCAGGGTCAAATCTTTGTTTGTCTTCAGCGGTCATTGCTCCATTGCATGCAGAATGCACATTCATATTTGTTCTGAATTTACATATTGTTGATTGATTAATTTCAAGTCATCATCCAGTTTTCTGTGCATGGGAAGTTTACTATGAGGTTTTCTCGTTTAATTAGGGGTGCACAATGGCTGTAATAGCACAGAACAACTTGTTAAACTAAGGAGTTTAGGAGCCTGACACATATTTCTAATTTTGAGATTTGGAAAAAAAAATAGGTTGGAAGATGCATTTTTAACTCATTTTCATATATATACATGATTAGTATCATTTGCATGATTTAGTTTCATTTGTGATGAATATGTCTTCAAACTTTGATTTCATAATTAGAATCACGTTTGAATTGCTGACTGATAATGATTGTCCTGGTTGGTGAGGTTGATGCTGCACAGAAACCATGCAAACAAAAGAGGACATTGATATTCAACACTCTATTCTACCCTCTTCAGGGCATTGTTTGCATCACTAAAGAAGCTCCCACGGATTGTTTGTAATGCTTGTCTTTCAGTTGTAGAGCTCATGACTACACAGCATATCAGCTCTCCTGCCTCAGCACATGCCCCTCATATTTCAAGGCTTGTAGCCAAATTGGACCCCAAAGTATCATGCTAAATTAGGAATAAAGTAAAGTGTCACTAAAACCGCATTATTTGTGGATCCAAATAAATATAGACAACACTTTTTCAGAACAAAGCAAAATGCATCGAAGAAATGTCCACATCTGTCTGCCTGCCCAGGCAAAAAAAGCAAACACAAGGAGATGGCGGACGGAGCGCTGAAACTTTTCAGACACTCACCCCCAGTCACAGATCTGGGTTGAATCCATCATCATTCTTTAGCTCACTTTGCCAGCGCTGTTAGCCCGAAACCGGTCCCAGGTTGCTTGTTTCCTGTCCAGGTAAGACATGGCTTGGCAGTTTGGGCTGGACTGTTCCCATGAGGCACAGGGTCAAGACTGATTTGCATATAGCTGTGCCTCAACTAGGGTGGCGAAGTGAGCTAAACAACGATGATGGATTCAATCCAGATTTGTGTCTGGGGGTGAGTGCCTGAAAGTTTCAGCGCTCTGTCCATCATCTCCTTGGGTTTGCTTTGTTTTCCCTAAGTTGGCAGGGTATGCCCAGATGTGGGTCCCTTGCTCACTTTGCCACTGGATTCAAGCTAGCCTGGCTGATGAGGGCTCTTAGTCCGAAACCGGTCCACGGTTGCTTGTTTCCGGTCCAGGGAAGACATGGCTTGAAAGTTCGGCTAGACTGTTCCCATGAGGCACAGGGTCAAGACTGATTTGCATATAGCAGTGTCTCAACAGGGTTGGTGAAGTGAGCTAAAGAATGATGATGGATTCAACCCAGATCTGTGACTGGGGATGAGTGTCTGAAAGTTTCAGCGCTCCGTCCATCATCTCCTTGTGTTTGCTTTGCACAGGCAAAAAGGCACTTCCACCAACCCATCAGAAACGTTAGTGCTGTCTGCGACACCTTTTGGGAACGTGAGTGCTTCCTAAGCGAAGGTCACAAACATGTTGAGGACATCCCCACTACTTGTACACTTTCTGGTGAATCTAGAGCCCCAGAAATCTATGAATGCCATGTTTCTCTACCAAACGTATTGATGTTAACTGTTGTTCTGTGTCTACCTTCAGGATGTTGGAGAAGGTACTGTTTGTAGTGCCTCACACAAGCACCTCAAATGTTTTGTGGAAATATGTTTTAGAGGAGTCTTAATTATACAAATTATAGCAAGATGACAATCATGGCTTGTGTTACGTAGTGTTCAATACCACACTTCTGCTCTTTCTAAGTGCTATGCATAACACAATAATAGCACACATTAATAGTACTCACTTTGGATTGATGGAGAACAAAATCTGCCTGTATAGGCATGGACGTGTGGCCTCCAGATCACAAACGATGTCAACAACAAGCATGATTTTTTTTGTTTGCCAAAAATCCAATGCTTTTGTCAGCACAGTAGGCTCAAACACGCAACAGCAGCAGCACCCATTTTGCCACAGTATACTGACTTTCATGCAGACTCTTTCAGTCTCAACCTGGGCATCACCGCGAATGTGCTATTTCACTACATTAACTTGATGCACTAACTGACCTTATTCTGAGTCAGACACAAGTCCTTTAGGCTACCTTCACAACTGTGCAGTACCGCAAGCCATTACTAGAAATCCCCCTTGAGTCAGGCATATATTCTTAGAGTCTTTCACAAAGGTGCAGTACCTAATGCTATTATTAGATGTCACTTGAGAGTCAGGCACAAGTCATTGCTGTACCATGCAGAAATACTGTAGTTTATTATCGAGGGTCCCCCATGCACTCCATTTAATAGAAACCCAACAGCATTTTAATGTCAGAATATCAGACAGAGGAGACCCCCATGGACCTCTCAATTTACTGAGAGTGGAATAGAACAATGGGAAAACTCAAATATGCTTTTTAGCATAAGCCATTATGTAGAGGGGGTGTGACTTCAACGGATGTATGACGTTACAACGCACACTTTTACAACGCATGCACTTACAACGCATTTTTTACAACGCAAAATCCATTACAACGCACTACACTTACAACGCATGACACTACAACGCATTTTTAAAAACTACCTTTACAACGCATACCATTACAACGCATAATATAAAATTGCATTTAAGGTAAGTATTAGATAGTATAGGGGTAAAAATTGCTATTCTAACTCCAGGGGGTGCAACAGTAGGGTAAGTGTTGGATAGTATAGGGGTAAAAATTACTATTCTAACTCCAGGGGGTGCAACAGTAGGGTTAGTGTTGGATAGTATAGGGGTAAAAATTACTATTCTAACTCCAGGGGGTGCAACAGTAGGGTAAGTGTTGGATAGTATAGGGGTAAAAATTGCTATTCTAACTCCAGGGGGTGCAACAGTAGGGTAAGTGTTGGATAGTATAGGGGTAAAAATTACTATTCTAACTCCAGGGGGTGCAACAGTAGGGTAAGTGTTGGATAGTATAGGGGTAAAAATTACTATTCTAACTCCAGGGGGTGCAACAGTAGGGTAAGTGTTGGATAGTATAGGGGTAAAAATTACTATTCTAACTCCAGGGGGTGCAACAGTAGGGTAAGTGTTGGATAGTATAGGGGTAAAAATTACTATTCTAACTCCAGGGGGTGCAACAGTAGGGTAAGTGTTGGATAGCATAGGGGTAAAAATTACTATTCTAACTCCAGGGGGTGCAACAGTAGGGTAAGTGTTGGATAGTATAGGGGTAAAAATTACTATTCTAACTCCAGGGGGTGCAACAGTAGGGTAAATGTTGGATAGTATAGGGGTAAAAATTACTATTCTAACTCCAGGGGGTGCAACAGTAGGGTAAGTGTTGGATAGTATAGGGGTAAAAATTACTATTCTAACTCCAGGGGGTGCAACAGTAGGGTAAGTGTTGGATAGTATAGGGGTAAAAATTACTGTTCTATCTCCAGGGGGTGCAACAGTAGGGTAAGTGTTGGATAGTGTAGTGTAATATTATGCGTTGTAATGGTAGGCGTTGTAATGGAATGCATTGTAAAGGTAGTTTTCAAAAATGCGTTGTAGTGTCATGCGTTGTAAGTGTAGTGCGTTGTAATGGATTTTGCGTTGTAAAAAATGCGTTGTGAGTGTAGTGCATTGTAAAAGTTGCGTTGTAAAGGTTGTTCCCATAAATTTACATATTCACATTTGCTGGTCTAATCACTTTTGCTTCTATTCTATGGCCTGAGTACTTAAGACAATTTGTGTGCATGTTGGTGTTCATTAGTCTTGAAAGAAATATATAAATTATGGCTATGCAATTCATATCAATCAGCAAATTCTAATTTCGCTTGTTATGTAAAATTCCATAAATTAGGACGGTACATGTTGCTTAAATATGTTGAGGTTCATGGCAACTGTATAGCGCGGAAGTACGTCTAGAATGAAATAGCTATTGTATGCAGCAATTGTGATTTTTTGTGCAAAATGCATCCTTGTATCAAAAATAGAGGGTGCACTTTGCACCAAAATATAGAGCATCCTAGGTGAGGCTATACGATGTGTAATGCCAATGACCAATATAAATGTAATGTGAAAAATGTGTGAAGATATATTCACAAATGCGCAGTGAATTTAGAAGTCATTTCCCTTTGGATGAGAGTAGTCCTTAAATATTTCACAAAAGTGCAGAACTGCATCCTTTACGAGTTGTTCCCCGTATGTAAAACACGATTCCATGTTCTACCAGGTTGCAGTAACTTAGCCCATTCCTAGAGGGGCCACAGTTGTCTTTAGTTTAACTCTACTGCCTCCTCAGTATCAGGATACCAGAAAATAATGAGTAAAGCATACCTCACTAAACTTCTCCTTTTGATGAAAGTGGGACAGAAAAATGGAAATATAAAATGGAAATAAATGGACAACACGTTTAAGCATGACAGATCATATAGAGGGAGCTGTTCCTACACATATATTTGTAAAGTCACTTTTGCTCATCTAACGAGTTTTGCTTCCTTTTTTGGGCTTTTTGTGGGCTAAATAAATATGTCACTATGTGGTTATCACAGCTCTGTGTGCCTTTTTTCCGGAAGAAGTATATGAAGACACTCTAACATTTATAGGTACCATTTATATTAACCATTTCGTACGAGGTACATTAGTTTTATACAACTCTCTCTATTTGAAGTGGCTTCAGGTTAAAAACAATGTTGTGTACCTTTAGCAACATAGGTACAGAAGTCACTATGTCTGCAAATGTGACAATGTTTTCATAGATGACAATACAGATGTTTGAGAGGAATTAAATCGTTAGCCAATGACCTGTGTAAAATTAAATTTTAAAAAGAAAGGGACGCATTGACTAAGCAATTAGAAAAGGAATTCACCAATTCAGTTAATGGCTGAAGGGGGCTTAGCCAAATGCTTTTCTGTGTATAACTTCTTGTGATAATGTTGTGTTGGTGACTTGCGCTTTGTCATACAACTAAAGTTGTTTGAAGGCAGACCCAAAAATTACATTTATAGGGTGAATGATTAGCGAACTGTCAAAAAATGCTGTGCTTGGCAAACTACTTTTCAGTTCATTTTTGCCCCTAGGTTTGCTTTCTTTCTACCTGAGAAGGATTGAAGTCTAGTTCTTATTCTGTGTTATTTAGTGGGCAAGTTGTGTGATGAAAGAATGTAGGCTCAGAGTAAAAAGATTTTGAGTTGGATTTGCATCACTTTTTTTGTTGCAGTCCAGACGCAGAATCCATTTTGCTATTTACAAAGCAAATGTTGATTTGCGTTACTTTGTAAAAAGAAAGTGATATAGTGCATTGCACTACCTTACATTACTTTACATTAGGGAGGCGTTCCGTGGGTAGTATATGGGTGTTTCTGTGCTTCCATCTGTGAATCCTGGTGCAAACCCACATCTACAAAGACTTGTAGATATGAATTTATATCAAGTTTGTGTGCCTACCTTAGGCTAGAGTAACCTGAATAAATATCTTTGTTTTGCCTTGTTATTTCAATGTGGGCATATGTGCAGCATTCTGCACCTTACATACAAAAAGGAAATAGCCTCCAAGGATGATTTTTGAGCAGGAAGGTACCCCTTCCTCCACAAAAAGATATCATTACCTTAACGCAGACACCCTTGCAATATGGTACAAGTATGCCTGAGTTGACATAAGGGAGCCATAAGCGCACAGGCACATGGAGAGAGAAGAACTGCATCATTTCTTCGATGATATGATGCATTTCTTCTCTCTCCCATTCACACAACACAGCGCAGCGTCTTTACTTGCCGCGCTGAGTTGCCTGAACTCTTTGTAAATATGACCCAATGCAATGTCTGTCAGTGTAATATTCTTAATTTTAAATAAAGAACATATTCAAGGCTCAGGGGCATATTTACAAGAAAATGTCAGAGCGCAGTACTAAGCCAAATCTGGCAACGCCGCTCTCCGACATTTTTTAAATGCCGGCATGTGCCGTATTCACAAGAATATAGCGCACCCCTGTGTTCCCACAGACGCCGGGGATGCCTGGTTTCACCTTGGAGATACCCAGAGAGGGACCATCTCACAGGGAAAACCAGGACGGGTTCCCCAGCGGTCTTCAGCGCCAGGATACTCCATGGAGTCGCAGTGCGCTTTACAAGTACACCCACATTTACATTTACATTTCCACTGGCGCAAAACAAGCTGCCTAGCACCAGCGTAATCTTCCTGCTGTCATGTGGAAAGGGTGTCTGCGCTGCAGGTTCGATTGTTTATGGGCAGGAAGGGACACCTTCCTGCACATAAACAATAATTCATATTGATTTGCTCTTTCTATGTGTGCTGCAAAATGTAGTGCACATAGACAGAGCAAAAACAAAATGAGGTGAAATTAATAATGCGCACCTGTGCGTTTCCTCTAGCGCTGGCACAAAAAAAGCTGCCTAGCGCCAGTGCAGGCACCCTGCCGCCATGTTGCAAGGGTGCCTGCGCTGCAAGGGCAACTGTTTATGTGTAGGAAGAGACACCTTCCTGCACACAAACAATCATTCATGGCAATTTGCTCTTTCTATTCTGCAGCACAAATAGAAAGAGCAAAAAAAAGAGGAGAAATTAATAATTTCGACTCGTATCGTCATGTTAAAAACAGGTATTCCCTGAAGTTACCTAGAAAATCTGGGGCAGTGTCAAAAAGCAATGGGTGTTGTGGTGGAACACCCACAGCAACATTCATTGCACCCCCTGTGCAGCAGAGGACTGCAGCGGAAAGGGGCATATTTACAAGTTGGCATTAAGCCATGTTCAGTGGCTTAGCGCCACCTTGTAAATATGGAAAATGGCGCTACGCCACCGGAGAGTCAAAAAAAGTGACGCTCCAGTGGCAAATCGGGCTTGTAAATATGTCCCTTGGTGTCATTTAGTTTCATAGTGTGGGAAAGTTGTCAGGTGATGGAAGAATGTAAATACTGTAGAAGGGACTGGTGTGCCGGATGTTTAACATGCTTTCTGCCTGGGAGGTTAAAATAAATGTGTTAATCCATGCTAATCTGGTTCAACAATTTCAAAACAATTACATTTATTTTACAGCCCACCTGGCACTCCAGACTGATATTACAAACATGCTCCATTGCACATACATTTTCACTTTATTGCACCTCCAGGCAGAGTTAAAGCAAATAAAAAGATAATACTGTTGAATTTTATTAAGGCAGCTCTGTAGCAAATTTGTACAACCCAGGATGTTGCCAGTTCAATTTCTGTGGTTTTATGGCAATCTGTAGACGTTACACTGTTTCATAAAATAGCGTTAAGCAGTTGATCTCCATGTAACATCATTTCCTTCTGACTTTCACCTTTGCTCATAAAGACCTACAGCAGTGAAAATGTAAATTGTCTGCAATTGAACATTGAAAGTGAAATCTATCAGTCGGTATTCAATATTCTGAACAAAAGGCATTCATCATGGAACATTGATGGGAATACGTTTTTTTTATTTTACTATGTGCATTTCTCTAATCACTGTGCATGCAAGTACTGAACCACACACAATGTATCTGAAGGAGGAGGGTTTGTGTGAAACCTCTTCTAGACCCAATGAATATCGCAGCAGTGGTCACACACTCATTGTGGTTTTATTTAGTGGTCTCCATGAAAATGTGAGGGTGAGGACTGGGACAGGAACCTTTTGAGGGATATCTGCAAGCCTATATTTTCTCTTTATTTATTTATTTATTTATATATTTATTTATTTATTTATTATGTATTTACTTATTTTGTCAATTTTGAGAATAGATTTGTAACAATACATACTGTGGCCTCAGAACTGAAGTGCCTCTTGTATATAAGTATGTATTTATTAGATTGTGGTATCAAATCACTCAATGGTTCATCAATGACCCTATAAGCGTATGTAAGGGTACCTCCTGAAAGAACCACTGTTCAAATGGGCCTAAATATCACATGCATACTACATTTAATTGGTACATTAACAGGGCATATGAACGATATTATCCATTACAAATTGCTTTTGGTGTATTAAAAATCTCGCATTGATTATAATGTCCATTGTAAATGTTTGTCTGATGTGTATGTGTTTGCTAAATGTTTCATGTTCTTAGAAAAAGAAAAGTTTTAAGAAGCGTATACCTCTTTTATGTTATCATGCACATCCATAAGCCTAAATACTGTTCTGCCTTCCTTGCTTGCCTCTGTTCCTCTACCTGGCTCGATGGCACCACTTCTGGCTCACTTCCTGGGTCAGTGATGTTTTCAGTCATGGCCTATTTGATATTTGCTGTTTGAAACTACATTTTGACTAATGATCTGCTAATTATGGTGAATACTGAATCACATTTTGGAAGTTCTCAGAATTCGCAGTTTCTTAATATAATTGGCTTGTAGATCATGTTCTGTGATTCAGAAATTTCTTTTTGTTAATATTTGCAATTTCTGAATTGTAAATTTAGTGTTTGTACATCAGGCTCTAACGGCCAGATTGAGCATAGTCTAGCATTGCCCTTGCCATAAGCATGGTGTGACAAGAGCAACACATTACTAAAGTCAGATTTACCAAGTAATGCAAGGCCACCTTGTGTGGTCCTCCCTGGCTTGGTAAATCTGGATTAATGCAAGGTGGCACAAGTCACTTTCTTGCGTTGCCTTGTGATGAAGTTCCATGGGTGGAGTGAGGGTTTTCCCATGCATTCATCCATGAATTTTGATGCATGGACAGATGTACTAAAACTGGTAAACCAAGGAATACATCAAAGTTCTTCCCCTTTCCCAAGGGAGACACAACAAGGAGAAATATCTTTATTTCTCCTTGTTGTTTCCTCTTTCTATGTGTGCTGCCCTCTCCCTTTCATCTTGCTGCACTGCGTTGCGTGAAAGATGGATACATTTCTCTGTTTGGCATCTTGACATCACCGCATTGTAGTTTATTGTCATGTTTTGCATGATTTATATAGTACTTACTACCCCATGTGGGGCCCTGAATCCCTTGCCTTCATGAGTAGCCTTCCACACCATGTAGGGTGTAATTGGAAGGATGTTGTTTTTGTTATGGTCCTAAGTGAGAAGTGTTTCCAGCACGTGTGTGATGACCACTGAGGTGCAGTTATCATGTTCTCATATGCATCGCTTAACTGCGAGTTGGATAATGAAGTGCAAAAAATAGATGCACATTTTTATGGTTTTCAGTATGTTGTTAGCTTTGAACACCTCTGCTGGTCCCCTCATGGTATGGTATGATAAAGTCTGCTTAGCTGGTTACTGCACTTGGTTGTACAATCTGTGATTTTGTGAATTTCATGGTCGTGAGCTACCACGATTGGAAAGAGAGAGAAGGGGAGGGATCTGCAGGGATTAACATTTTTCTTATCATCCAATATCTGAGTGTTTATGTGAGATATAAAGAAACACAAGATTGCTGGGAAGGGAAATCCCTCCAAGCTGACTGGTGCACTTAACTTAGAAACCGAAAAGTTTCTTTGATGAAGATTCAAAAGTTCACAAATATGTAAGAGTTCATTCACTTGGTGAGAGAACGGGGAAGTGACACGGAACCACCGCGATCTATTAACGTAACCCCTGATGAAGGGCCCCCTCTGACTCGAAATGCATTGGGTTGTACATTATGGATGATTAAATAATATTACCATATGTATCATATAAGAGATTACTGACAAATTGTTGTCATTGGAGTGAATAAAACTCTACAATTTTGTAAAAGAAGTGTTGAATGAACTCTTACATATTTGTGAACTTTTGCATCTTCGTTAAAGAAACTTTTCGGTTCCTAAATTAAGTGCGCCAGTCAACTTGGAGGGATTTCCCTTCACAGCAATCTTGTGTTTCTACAGTCGGCACCAGTGGGCTCGGTGCACTGACAGGGACGCACACAGACAAAACAGACTCACCATGATTACTGGATAAAATGAGAAGTGCACAGTGGCAACAGTTCATAGATATAAAGAAACAGTCAGATTATATAGATACAAATCCAGCAATGTGTAACAGATATCTTCAGTTAATCTAAGCCTGTTCGTTTGGTGAAGTTTGGTTTTTGGTTTTACAGTACTCGTGGTGGACAACCCTCATTGCAGATTTCCATTATGTGAATTTAATATGTATGAGTAACAATGTGTTGCTAACCACTGCGTATTATGGTTTTGGTATTATGGTGTGCCATAACAGTTATGAATGAAAGCATATAACTATATGATGTCACAGCTCTAGATCAGCCCCTTTCTTGCTTGCCTGCATAAAGAGAGCTGTTTACAGGATGAGTTGTTTTGCAATTCCTCGGTTGTAAGCTGAGGATTGAACTCGAAGGTGTGAATGTTTTGTGGGCTCTGTTGCCTGTTTGCAGTTGGGGCATTCAACTAGGAAATATCCACGTTTTCAACTGTCATCAGAAGTGTATATGCTCCTGGATGCTTCTTTCTTGCACCGAGACCCTCTCCCTCCTGCCGTCCCCTGATTTTGAAAAATGTAAGGGGCATATTACCAAGCACGGCGTTAAAATTATCACCGGTTTATTGGCAGAAAGCGGCGATAATTTCAACACCGTTTCTTGATAATATGCCCCTAAGACTCTGCAATTGTTATATTCTATTGATTTGTCCCCTATTCTTTACCTCATTCGTCACAAAAGTTGGCAGTTTATAGGTGATGTGCAATAGGGCTTGTTCCTTATGTAAACCTTTTTTGTTCTCACCAAGAAACAGAAACTGCTTTATGGGATTACTAGTCTTGTACAAAAACAGTTAACAAAAAAGAGAATAAAGAATAAATAGATAATTACATGATAAATAAAAAAAAGCAGAAACACCATTGAAAAATGTTTTAAACTTTAGATCAGAAGCACTAAAACAGGGGAAACGAGTCCAACGTGCATATATGAAAGAAACCCAAATTAAAGTGACGTTGTAGGCAAATTGAGCAAAGTTCTATGGAGGGGGATATAAAAAAAAAATTTAAAAAAGGAAAACACACCACCTCATTCTGCAAAAGAAAGCACTTTCATATGTAAAAAGTCAGTGCAAAAATATTGACGACATCTTTTTACATTTAACAGGTTCACGTAGATCCATGAAAAATATTGAAAATAGAGGCAGCATTTTTCAAAACAGTACTTTATGCAGTTGGCAAGTTTGGAGGGGTGTGTGTGTTTTTCAGCAATTGAACTAACTAGCATCTCTCTTTAAGCATTACATCTCATGGTGCTGGCTAAGGGAAGGAGGTTGGGAGGGATAAGAAATCATCCTTTCTAGTGTGTCTGGAAAGATTCTGAAGACTCTCACTGTCAGATACATCACTCTTTAGAAAGATGGTACTGCAAATCGACTCCATCTGGATCTTGAGAAATGACAGCCAAGGACCAGATGCCGCAGCACTTTAAAGTACAAAGGCATGCAGCCTTGCTGTTTGTACGAGATATATGGCGCGTTCTGAAATTCATAAGACGGTCATGGGCAAATATATCACTTTATCACCTGCTGCACTGGTTCACTGCTCACAAATACCAATTAAATGCAGGCACACAGAAGGGATAATTTATCTGGCAGTCTCAACGTGGGACTCGTGGTGAGGACACTAGTGAGGCCTCATTGTATATCAAAGTAAACCATTTTAATGCATTTCCCTTTTAGGTCTGACTTGACAGTGCAGCACAGCATTTTCTGATAACATTGATACATCCATGTGAAAATGAGTGCGCTTCAGTGTTAGGGCTGGTTTGCCAGACCTTTAGTTTTCAATTTTCCTCCTTCTATATTTTCCCTTTCATTTCTTTACTTCTCCTCTTTCTATTTTACTGTTTCTTTATACGATACTACAGCTCTACAGGCAGTGTTAAAGGGTTCCTCATTTGCCACTCATTTCATCCGCAGTGCGCCATATCCTATGAGTCCACTTCTTCTAAACCACAAGACCATTGTGGAATCCTGTTGTTCACAGTGTATCATTGTTTTATCTTTCTAAGATAGCCAACTCGTTGATTCTAAATGTGGGGGCCATGTTGGAACTTTAAAACAACGATAGACAATTTACAAAACCTCTGCAAGATGAACACCTGTTGTAATGTTTTGTTTTGTTACTGCAAGCATATGCCTGCCGTGTTTTGATGAATGCATGTTTTCTTTTTTCTACTTGTATTCTTCTAATTTTTCTTACATATGTTGCTGAGTTTGTATGTGTGTTTTTGTGGTGTGTCAAAGGGTGAATAAAATAAAGAGAATGAGTCAGTGTATGGATGAATGTGTGTAAAGATGAGTGCTTGAAGTCATGTATTATTGTTTATTGAGAGTCTAAACCCATCAGTGACACAAAAGGCACTTTCATGTATAAACCAGACCTATTGCAGGGCCACTGGAATTATGAGGCAGGAGAGGGCCAAACTATGTGGCATGGTTGAGCAAATTATGCGGCAAGAAATGCCAAATTAGCTGCCATTTTGTAATAGTATTACTTCATTATTTTGTACTTTTTACACTTGTTAACACTATCTGGGCATTGAGTGCATCTCATTGGTACCAGTTTAATGCCAAAATATAACAATTAGCAACAGAAAGGTGACCAGTCAACCTTTTCAAAAACGCATTCCACTGCACAGTAACATGTGCTGCTGCAAACTTTTGAACCGTTTGAGCAAGAAATAACATTTATTTTTGTTAAAATCTGCAGATTATGCAGCAGTTTATGGATTATGTGGCAAATCTATAATCATGTAAAAATTGCCACAGCTGCACAATCGCATAATTCCAATAGCCCTGCCTATTGGCATTGCCAATGCCTATTAATGAAGCATTTCCCCACTAATAATAGTTTATTAGGTATTGTCAGACTACCACATTGTGTCTATTTGTTAGCTACTAAGGTCGAATGACAGACATCATGGAATTTCCCAGAGAGTCACAGTTTTTTATTGCTTTTCTTTGCACCCCAACACTTTTCCAAGAACAAAATACATGCCCCGGTATAGGGGAAGATTCAGGTAACCATGAGAACTACAATCAAAGTATTGCCTATGTTTACTTCTCCAAATGGCTGTTTTCACATGCAGACTGGTGAAACAGTAGGCATCCTTCTGCCAGCACAGGCGCTGCTTTTCCTCACATTTCTAAGAGAGAAGTGGTATCATCAGCAGCCAGAGCAACATGCCTACAGTTATTCATACATACAAGGATTAGCACATGTACTGACACACATACAGATCAGCAGACAAACACGCAACCATATGGAGAGACCAATTTACGCCTCTGCTAACAACCCAGCAGACAAGTATTTGACTATTTACACTCACCAATATACAAGTTATGTTGTACTAATTTGTTGCGCAAACAGAGTCTTTGCCTCAGCTCTACAATGGAGCAGTGTTAATCTACATGATCATTCAATACTGATGATTGATCACTAGAAAAGGAATATGTATTTCAGCATATGTATTTTAAAAGAGTTATGTTAAAATGCAGGGATCAAGTTCACTCAACATTGGTAACATCACAGGAGATAATAAAAAGCAACTAAACTTTTAAATAACAGTGAAAACAAGGAAAAATTGTACCATCACAATTTTTAGCCCTTACACCTTCACTGTGCTATTTCTAAGTGCTATGCTAGTTCTACTAGATGAATAATTGATAACCCTGAGTTTTGAAGGTGGTGCGCATATGTGGACAACAGGTTGTTGTCTTTATGGAATTGCGTGTCAGCTATTACTATCACAAGGCCAAGAGGAGTTTGCATCCATGAGAGAACACAACCCTGGCACCTGTTTGTGAAGGCAGAATGGAATGATTCACAGAGCCTCCAGGAGTCTTTATAGAGACTTATTTTGGTGGAGAATCGAGATGGAATCTGGTGATATACTCATCTTGATCTGTGAGCTACATCTGCGACCTGGGTGAAGTTCTCGCCCTACTAATTGGTAAAGTGGTAGTCCTTATATATTGTATCTTACCAAATATGGAATTTGCAATGTCACCTTAGGAATGTTTTGACATAATCATATAAATCAGTGGATGTACTGATATGGTAAAATACATCGATATAGACTACATTATTTGTGTTACGGTTATTATATGACCTTAAAAAGGTACCTGTCCCATGCTGATGTTGCAATGTGGGGGTTTGTTGATGTCTATAGCTGAACAACTTGACACTTTCACAGTTCTTGGAAAGATAGGTACAGACAACATCTGCGTCAAAGGCAGACATGTTGATGATTCTGCATAGTTTTAGGAAAAATGGGATCCTTCATTGTCAAAGATGGCAACCTCCTTGGTCTAAGATGGAAACCTCCATGATCTACAATGGCGACCTCCATTACCTAGGATGGATTTAGGGACAAAGGTAAACAAGCTGGACAAGCTGGCTAAAAGGCAGACTATAGCTAAAATGGAACCTGTCCTGTACATGTTTAAGAACCTAAAACTAACAGTAAGAAACCTAAAATCAAGTGATTAAAATAGATAAAATAATAGAATTGTGGAGGGACACAGGTGTAAGATTTATGACATTCCTGGAATCATTTCTAAGCTAAATATTCACTAAATTATCACTGGATGTGGTTTTGATTGATTTTTCTTCCTTACCAACATATTCTGGATTTTCTCCTTTATTCCCAAACTCTATGTTGCTTTTTCATAAAAACAGTGAAAGAATACCGCCAGTTTGTTTCGCTCAGACCATGCTGAACTTCACCGGGGATTGCAATCATATATATTCCTTTGTACATACCTTCATAAAAGGTCCTTTTAATTGATAGACATTTCAGTGCTTTGCGGCACAATGGTCATTCATGTGGGCTGGGATCAGAATATTTCCCAACCTGGACACCTGAATCCGTGTCTAGTCTCAGCTCCAATACATAATCTCTCAATCCGCAGGAATACAGGTCAATGCACAGAGGTTAGCACACACTGACTACAAAGGTGCAGGCACACATACAGTCCTAAACAACACAGGTACAGCCGGACAGCACTCAACTTGGCATACAATAACTAAACAATTGTTGCAATAAGTGCAAAATGATTAGAAATATTAAATTTCAGATTGAAACATTTATAACCATAAGAGTAACATCTAACTTGTTGTAAGTTCATGTTAATGAATTACTGAGCAACAGAAAATTCTTAAATTACCAACATTTGGATAATGGACATAATCAGAACATACGTCTCACTATAATTACCAGTAGCATTATTGCATATTGACACATTCAATTTCTTAGCATTCTTTAAGCTCAGTTTATAAAGGGTAGAGTATATTTTCTATATGCTAAATAAGTGTGTCCTGTCCTAATTCGCATCAAAAGAATACAATGGTATAATGAACATCACAGTCAGTAATCATTATGACTAAACCCAATGTTTAGTTCCATTCTCAACATTGTACTATCAGTTCATCTCCACTCACTTCATAATTCATCATCAAATCCTTAATGTTACTTACTGTCGTATGACCAACATATCTTCCAATATCAATTTTGTTATTGTGCTAGGTCAAGTACTGTAGCTAGAGCTTTTGCCACCCAGAGAAGTCCCTGAGTTTGCTTGCCACCCAGTGACGGCCTGTGCAGGTAAGAGTGGGGGAGCGAGTCGAAAGATGATGACGAGGGAAAATAAAAGAAAAAGAAAAGAAAACCACTTACGTTGTGCTTATTGAAATGTCTTACCTCACCTGGAGTACCATCATTCCCAAAAAAGTGACGCCTGGGTGAACAGACCACCCCTTCCCTCCCCACAGCTATGCCACTGGCCTAGCTAGGTCTGGCATGCTCTAAGTTTAGTTTTAGAAAACTATACACCTGCTCCTCACCTAAAAAAACTTGAAATGCACACTCTACGTTACCTCAAGTTCTGAATTCTAAACTTAAAAAGTTGTAAATTTTCCTGTAATCAATTATTGTCATAGTTGACCGTTTACTTAAAATGGCTACAATTTTGCAAATTAGCTGTGAATCTTGTATACAAACTATCTGTAAATGTAAAAAAAGAATCTCGATATTCAGTGATCTTTTTTTCTTTCACCTGATACAACTATTTGGTCTGTTTCTATCTTTAGATTAGTTGCACATGCTAGGAAATAGTTTGTCTTCAGTGATCAGCACTGTAGTCTGTCTCCCTTATCGTTTACTGTCCTCGTGATTTTTTGTGCCTGTGCTTTATCTGTGCTGTTGACATTTGTATTTAATACACTGATATTGTTTGGAGCTATGGTTGTGTCTGTCTTTTTTATTTTCTCTTTCTTTACTTCAGTTGACCACTTAGGCCCCCTGCCACAGACGCCCGGCCAAATCTGTCGTCTTTTAATTGGCTAGAAATTGTGCATTTGGGCCCCAAAAACATTTTTTTAAAGAATATTGCAAGTATTGATTTTTTGAATGATTTTAAGACATAGCATTAAGTGGATGAGTGGTAATAACATTATTTATTTAGCTTTGTATTTCTAGTGTTTTCTATGACTGTGATGCTTTGTGACCAGGGACAAGGGTATTTAAATAAATGGGGGTTTGTCATTAATCTGCATTTATTCAGGCAATTATACAGTTATTTGCCATAGATTAGTATAGTTTTTGAGGTACATTCTGGATGTTTCACTTCTGCTTTTGCAGGAACAAAGTGGTGGGGCTGTGATTGGTGACAGTGGATGACAATCAGCTAAATGGAGTCCAACGAGTTAGGTTGTTCTCTTCTGCAACGCTTACAATGACCGGATTGCTACCTTGTGCCTCAGCATCAGTGGCTAGCACCAAGCTGTAAGAAAACATGAGTGTTAGACCTGGCGTCATTGGCATGGTTTTCCCCTGTATTTTTGCTTTTGCCTCCTGTTATTTTGCTGTGTGTTGGACTTCATTTTTGCTGGTCTAGATGCTTTGGGCACTTTGCCACTGCTGTTCAGTGCCAAAGTGCAAGTGCTCCCTCTGTAAATTGTTGCTCTAGATTGGTGATCCCATGATTGGCATATTTGATTTACTAGTCAGTCCCTAGTACAGTGCACTGTATGTGCCCAAGGCCTGTAAATCAAATGCTGCTAGTGGGCTTGCAGCACTGATTGTGCCACCCACATAAGCAGCCTGTAGATGTAAGTCAGACCTGCCACTGCAGTGTCTGTGCGCAGTTTGGTACTGCCATGTCGACCTGGCACGTACACCCGCTTGCCAGGCCCTAACATTCCCTTTTCTTACATGCGAGTCACCCCTAAGGTAGGCCCAAGGTACCCCTGTGGGACAATGCAATGTATGTGAAAGGTAAGACATGCCTTGTGTGTAGCATGTCCTGATAGTGAAATACTGCCAATTTTGTTTTTTTTTACTATTGAAAGGCTATCTGTTGCATAGGTAGGTAGGTAGTTTAGTTTATTGTTGATTAATATTACAATGTTAGGAAGAATAAAATATCTTGAAAGAAATCACTTTACCATTATTATTAAAAATCACTGATATTGTTAAAAATAGTTTACATATTTACATTTATAAGGAGCATACAAGGAACAATTTCTGTGTTTGTTTCTCTATTATATTAAATCAGAAAGCTTTCATTACATATGGCTAATAGTATGGTCACATAATATATGCCATTTTTGTTTCCACTGCTCTCATAAATTTTACAAATATACAATTCAATCCCATATCAAATGGTTTAAGGCATGCTATCACCGCTTGTCTGCAGGAGCGAATGTCCCGCTGGTAAAATGGTATCCTTAGCGATCTGCGTCTTAGGTCTAATAGAGCTTGGCATATGCAAATTAAATGGGTAATGTTCTCTTCGCCAGGTTTGCACAATCTACAGGAGGTTGATGTTGTTTGTCTCAGCCATGGCATTGCATGCATAAGGCCTGGAAGAATTCCAAATTTTGCTCTTATGTACATTCTTTTTTGTTGGGGGGACCAACTAGACTCTAAATAAGAATGTGGTTTAAGGCATTTATATTTATTTATAATCTGTCCCATAGGATAGAATGGGAGTTCATTTATAACATCTTATAAATATAACTTCCCATTGGGACTTGATAGCTTATTATGCCTGAACTCAGAATACAAAAATGCATTGTTTAGTGAGGATGATTTTTACATTCTGTTTTTGAAAATACAACTTTCAGAAAGGTATTTTCTTGCTTAGCCATCCTGTGTGCCTCTGCTAGGTTTGTGTATTGACTGTCTGGCTTTGGAGTAAGAGGGGCTGGGGATGTGCATTCTGTTCAGAAAGCCACTTGGGGGCATGTGGTGTGTCCTGCCTTTCCAGGGCGATTCAGGGCTGGGCTGCATAGACCTGGGCTGCATTCAGAGTAGGGAGAGGAGATTTCATTCACATCTGAATGGGCCTGGTCTGCCTTTGACAATGCTGTCTCCACCTCCTGCCAGGAAGCTGCACCAGAGAGGACAGTGCTGGTTTTGGCTGGGCAAAAAGCTTCTCTGCCAATAAAGAACAAAGCATTTGTGCTAAAAAAGCGGGGCCCAGACTTTTAGATTACTTTTGGAATTCAAGAGGGACATTTGCCACAGAGAAGAGCTGGAGAAACTGTGTAGAAGTACTGCCCCTTTGCTATGTGCTGTTTGGGGCTGGCCTGCAGTGGCTGTTTCTGCCAAGAAAGGACGAGGACTTTTCTAGGTGCTTTGTCCCCTGCTTGAGGAAGATCTCCGAGAGGTTGAAGTAGAGCTTGACTCCGGTTCTGAAGTCTCAGGGGTACAAAGACTTCACCTCAGCTCCCCTGAACTTCCCTGCTGGGAGTTCTGACCTGCCAGAAGGCTTCTCATGCTATTCTGTGCCTCTGGAGTTTTCCTGCTATTGGGATCTGGAAAAGTCACTCAACTAAGAGAAGTGTGATAAATCGGTACCTGTTTCTGACACATCACTGAAGAAACCAACGCAGAGCCTGCCCATGGCTCCACAAATCACTGCACACCACATTGAGTGCACTGAACTATAGAGTCTGAGATCACTGCACCGATTCTAACGCAGGTGCGGCTGTTCAGCTGCAAGAACCGTCACATCATGGGACATGGCTGCAAGAACCAACTCATCCTCGAACCACATGCATCGCAACTGGGCGCCATCCCTGCAAAAACACCGGGGCCACAGTAAGAAACTGACGCATCACCTTCCCGCACAGTAAGAAATCGATGCATCATTTCCCCTTCAGTAAGAATCTGACACATCACTGCCCCTGTGTGGCAGTAAGGCACTGACGCATCACCAGCCCTGAAGTAAGGAACAGACACATCACCTTCCCTGGGTGTAAGAAAATGACGCATCACCTTCCTTGCAACAATTATTGTTTGTGCGAATGATGCATCCAATATACTTTGTGTGAAAAGTGTTGCATCTGCAATTTACTTTTAACAGAACTATTTCTACCTTTTGCAAGTCATACATTTTTTTACTGTATTGTGGATTCTTGTCGTTTTGGTGTTGTTTGGTTTAGATAAAGATTCCTTATTTTTCTAAACTGGTGTAGTATTCATTTGTAGTGTTTTCCCTGTATTACTGTATGTGTGCACAAATGCTTTAAATACTGCCTGTCTGCTCGTGCCAAGCTACCAAGGGGGTTAGCAGGGGTTATTTAGAAGTGTATCCCCCTTACCCTGAAAATGGAAGAAGGGTCCCTACTTGGACAATGGTACAAAACATTGCCAACTAGAGTCCCCCATTTCTAACAATGAGCATCCACTTATCTACTGTCTCAGTGACTGTTATTGAACTGGCCTGAAACTGCAAACCCGAGGAGACAATTGTGCTGTATCCATGGTGCATTTCATTAATTCTCAACATCATTGTGGCAAGTGAGCTTGGCTAGGAATGGCAGAGGCTCCATGGTGATGTGCAGTTACTGCCCAGAGGAGGAGAAGAATAAATATCTGGATACCCTAGCCTTATAGTTTTTGGCCTGTTTGTTGGCTGATGAATTGTTACGTGTGCCAGTTTTCTTCCATGATTGTGAGTTTCATTCTATAACTTGCAATCAGTAAAGATTAATGAAACTAACCACAAGTGCGTATGTATTTGAACTATTCCCAGGTAAAGCGATCTGTCACCCATTGAGGTTGTGTTCATGCTATACTACACAAAAATACAATATCAGTTATAGAAACAATCAGGTAATATGCATTCACTGTACTAACCATGCTGTAATTAGGAATGAGCACTAACAGTCCTTTTACTCTCTCAGAAGGCTCTACCTTTACCTTTTACCCTGTAGAAACTTTGGTGTCTCTTGGCTAGGCTTGTGCTTTATAAATACCATACTTCTACAAATTTATGCATAAAACATCAAGGGCCATATAATGCATTTTCATTGTTTGCGCCGAGTGCACACTATGAAAGTGTGCCCTATTTCAGTGACTGTGCTGCCCCTAGGGCAGCCACGAACTCCTGCTGCCCCCAGAGCAGTGCATTCATGTGAAACCACTGAGCGCCTGCTTGCAGCCGTTCTGTGTTTTCAAAGTGGAAGGGGCACCTGCCTGCACTTTTACAGGGGATTAGAGATCCCATTGCAGGCGAGTGCAGTCAGTGACTGCACCTGCTTGCAAGGGGATGTCTGGGAGGTCCATAGGACTGCCCTTTTCCCCTTCAGAGGGCTCATCTAATGGGGCGTACTCAGTGTGCGCCACCTTCTAGGTGACGCACTGTAAGTGCTTACCCTGAGAGATTTTTTGCCTCTGCACTCGAGTCAGTAATATGAGGTGGGCGCAGAGGCAAATTAATTCCCTCATTTGCATTGGGTACGCCCCCATGCAAATGAGGGAACGCCCCCTGAAGGAAGCACTGGCGCTTTAAGTGCGGCAGCACTATCGGTATAACTGAAGGTGACGCACAAGCATCTGCGTCTCCTTCTGTAATACCAAGGGCCTTTTGCGCCCTCAGGACACTTACTGTAATATATATGGACTGTTGGGCCACATTACGAAATATGCACATTTTCATTGTTTGCACCGTGCGCAAAAGGTGCGCTCAGCGTAAACAATGAAAGTGCTCCCTATAATGATGTATACGCTGCCCCCAGGTCAGCCGCGAACACACGCTTCCCACAGCACATTCAGGTGGAAAACGTAACAGCTGCTTTACAGTCATTCTGTGTTTTCACAATGCAGGCAGCAACCCGCCTGCACTTTTAAGGGGAAGGTGTACAGTCAGAGACTGTACCCGTCTACAAGGTAATGTCTGGGGGCCCATGGAAACCCCTTCTCGCCGCCAGAGGGCTGCAATCAGGGAGCGCACTAACAGTGCGCCATCTTTTAGATGGTGCACAGTCAGTGTGCCTCCTGAGGGCTTCTTTGCCTCTGCGCCCACGTCTGTAATATGGTGAATGTGCAGAGGCAAAGGGATTCCCTCATTTGCATGGGGCATGCCTCCAGGCAAAGGAGGGACCGTCCCCTGCAGATAGTGCTGGCGCTTTATGTGCGCCAGCGCTATCGGTATTACAGAAGGGGCCGCACAAGTGTCTGCGGCCCCTTCTGTAATACCAAAGAGCTCTGGGGGAGCACAAAGCGGGTGCAGACACCCATTGCACCCCCGGGGCATTTCTGTAATAAGGCTGGTTTGAAGATATCCGTTTTCTATTATTTGTTGAAAAGACTATAGTTTGGCAGAGTTCACAGAGAACATATTAGTGTACTACAGAGCTGCGGGGCCTGTATTGCCAAAAGCCTGTTTATATGTTTTTTGATCTGATTGCATTTCTTTTCTTGTATAATCTGTGAACTGGTTGCGCGATAGGTAGGGTTTAACTAAGGTGACTCTGGGATGGTATGGTAGCCTAATCATTTATCTAGGTCTCAACTGGGAACAGGCTTTTGAGGTTTATTCTGTTATCAGGTCATGGCTAAAGAGGTCATGGAGGATGGCCATGTGTATGCTGAATTGTGCCCAAGAGGTGCTGAGGAGGGAAAGCAGAGTGATGATGGCTCCAGTTGGAATTAATGTATTGGGGAAATGATGTGCTGTGTAAGAATACTGGCTTTGAGTTATGTTGGAAACTGGATCCTCTTGGTCATAAACAGGAGTTACTTTCTGGTATTTACAGTTTGCTGCAGGGTATGAGATGCACATGTTTCACATCTACTTAGTACATATTCAAATCACTGGCTCTATTGAGCTGTATTTCCCCTATGGAAAGGGGAATGGTCCCGGCCAAAATGAATAGAGATGTGCCTGCAGACTTTTGAGAGGTATATGCCTGGTTACAGACACACCAAAATTAATCTGAAAATATCACAGTCTTGGGCCCTTAAGACAGCTGAGAAGAGGGCAATTGGATGGTTTACAGTGCCCTATGGCAGAAATGCAAATATTTTCAATATACGGTTTGACTTATTGAGGAAAACAATTACATTAGATAAAATTCTCATCTTCTGCATATAGATCATTTGTGCTTTCATTTTGTCAGATCAGCAGAAGTGGTCTTTGGTTTAAAAATTTGTGGGAGATTTTATCCTTCCTGGGCTAGAAGGGTCGGCATGATGAAAATAATGGTTATGAGTAAGGATAAAATTAATATAGAATTTTCAAATCCCTGTTGAGAACTGCCAATAGTTAATAAGTAATGTTACTCCTTGACACTTTTTTGTGGGATGCCTAATTAGCTGTAGTTGCACAGGTTTCATTTCATTGTCCAGAAGCGAACAGGAGTGAATAGATTGGCCAGATGTTGTCAATTGCATAATGTAATCATTTGGATATGAGATTAGGTTGAATACATTTTTCATCTGAGAGGAACAAGAATGATAGAACTTGACATAACAAGAATGTGAGCAAAAGATTTCTTAACAAGTCTGTTATGAATTATATAACTTGCAATTAAGCGCTACAGAAATAAATAGGTTTGATACAAATCAGATCCTCGATTGGATCTTCACTGCCATAGGAACAGTAATCCGGATTTGAGTGCAATAAAATGTTGCTGGCAAATCATAATTAACAGTTGACGAACTTTTTCTCTGAACAAATATTTGCAGGTAAAAACTGGCAGAATGAATGCAGGAAAAAGTATGAACATAAGAAATGTGGAAGAAAACAATAATATTCAGGAAGTTAGTACTACATCTGGTTGTACTGATTTTTATGATGTACGTTATTACCTCCCAAAACAATACGGCGGTAAAAATGAGGGTCTATACATTTTGCATATCATTCTTGTATTCTGAATAATGGCAGGCATTTGAGACTCTATCTAGAGGTACCAAGGCAGACATAGGACTCATAATTGAAAACATATCAAATAAGAGCCTTTCCATAATTAGATTTACATAGATAATTGGAGGCAATTTTTTTCAGTCTGTGTTGTTGCTGGATATACCTTTTGAAAACAAGCACAACTCTTGAAACATACACAATTGGTGGCAATTTGTTTCAGGTTCTGTTATTGCTGGATATAGCTTTTGAATCCAGACACAACTCTTAAAAAATTAATTATCTTGGAAATGCTTGATTGCTATCTCACTATCCGGCTGTTAACCTTAATCAATAACTACCGTGTAAAATACATTTGTGTCAAATACTCCAGTAACTGGTGATAATGTAGTGCCTGTCTTTTACAAAAAATAGACAGAAGTATATAATTTCTATTTTCCTCTGTGACTTGACCATTTTTAGTCTCAGGAAATGCATGTCCCTAATTTACTAGGATTCAATTTGAAACGAACGTGCCTAGGATCCTTGGGGTAAAGGAGCCCCTCTTGTGGCAGGCTGCTCTACATTTTTGATGTTTCAATTTCACTCAGGAGAAAACAATTCCCAAATCACCCACTGCTTTGAGCAACAACTTCAGCTCCGATAAACAAGGTTGAGTACTTTGAAAACTATGATTCACAGAAAAAAAAGAAACATGTTAGTCCACATCCCATCGTATTTGCCAGCCTTGTATTAACCATGAACAGTTTTTTACAAGTAACAAGATCATCTTATATTATCTCTATTACGCATTTTCTGTTCTATAGCATGTTAAAGAAACACATAGTGTATTTGTGATGTAAATTGGATAGTTATTTGATAATACTATTTGTGATGTCACCACATGTGTATGCTAGCATGTTATGCTGAAGTTTTCATTGGTCAATGTAAAAAAAAATTAAAGGTGCCATATCCCATCAAGGTTCAATGTGGTGTACTATGTGTAAGGATATGTGGACTGAGGGACTTTGAAGTGTAGTTGGTTTCACTGAGGTACACAGTTGTCTACTAAATTGTATTGCATGGAAAAATGTATATAGCGCTTCATGTCCCTGATAAGACTCCAAAGCACTCTATCATCAGGTTCCTATGAGGTCCTTTCCTCTCTCAGTGTGCATGGTTGACATGATGAAGAACTGTAGAATGGCATTTATGAGAATAATTAGGTGTGGTGTGTGAAGTTCAGAAACATGCTCAAAAGATGTTGCTTTGAATTTGTAGCTTCACGTAAGCATGAGACGGTGCAGAAAATTGTGAGAGCAGACACAGTAGTGCAGATGAGAATATACCTTCTTCTTTACTTGTAGTCTTTCTCATGGAATCCTATGTTTGGACTAGTCATATTTCAAAAGTACTCCAAAATGTACAATGGGTTTCAATTATTTGTATTCTTGTGCAATGGAGTTCCTAGGCTTAACTGTCTAGCGTGAAAAAGAGATTCCACCTGTGCAAAGGTTTTGAAAGAATGAATCACAGTGTGAGGCCATTCTAGAATGTAATAATCTGGTTTGGCAGTAGGTTTGGCGTTTATATTGAAGCAAAGGTTGTCCAGAACCATGGATGGCTTGATGTGGACATAGCTTCAAAGATTATAGATTGATGTGCAACGGGTGTAGCTTTAAAGATTATACATTGATGTGCAGTGGACAGAGTTTAAAGATTACACATTGATGTGCAGTGGACATATATTTAAAGATTATACATTGAAGTGGACAAAGCTTGAAAAAATTATACATTGAGGTGCAGTGGACAGAGCTTTAAAGATTATACATTGATGTGCAGTGAACATAACTTTAAAGATTATACATAGCAGTGGACAAAGCTTGAAAACATTATACATTGATGAGCAGTGGACAGAGCTTCAAAGATTATACATTGATGTGCAGTGGACAGAGCTTTAAAGATTATACATTGATGTGCAGTGGACATATCTTTAAAGATTATACATTGAAGTGCAGTGGACAACACTTTAAAGATAATACCTTGATGTGCAATGGACAGAGCTTTAAAGATTATACATTGAAGTGCAGTGGACAACACTTTAAAGGTAATACCTTGATGTGCAATGGACAAAGCTTTAAAGATTATATATTGAAGTGCGCTCGACATAGCTTTAAAGATTATACGTTGCTGTGCAGCAGACATAACTTTAAAGATTATACATTGATGTGCAGCAGACAAAGCTTTAAAGATCAAATATTGATGTGCAGTGGACAAAGCTATAAAGATTAAACATTGATGTTCAGTGGGTATAGCTTTCAAGAATATGCATTGATGTGCAGTGGATTTATCTTTAAAGATTATGCATTGATGTGCAGTGGACTAAGCTTTAAAGATTATGGGCCTGATTCACAAAGGTAAACTTACACTTTTGTT
Organism: Triturus cristatus; assembly: GCF_964204655.1. Lineage (NCBI taxonomy): Eukaryota > Metazoa > Chordata > Amphibia > Caudata > Salamandridae > Triturus > Triturus cristatus. Next base: position 725,634,641 of record NC_140591.1, read on the forward strand.
TAAGTTCATGATATTTGTCAATTCATAATGGAAATTTGTGAGGAGCATCTTTATGACAGCGGAGTTTCCGCACTCGTGGTGGAGACTCTGCACATAAAAATATGGGCTCTTGTAAAGATACTACCCGTAAAATTCCTTTGTGAATTGGAAAAAATCGTAAACTTACACAAAAGTGTAAGTGCGCCTTTGCGAATCAGGCCCTATACATTGATATGCAGCGGACAGAGCTGTAAAGATTATACATTGATATGCAGTGGACATAGCTTTAAAGATTGCATATTAATGTACATCGCACAAAGCTTTAAAGATTATACATCTACCCAGAGGTAGCCATGTAATGATGGGAGGGCAGATGATGTGACTTTAGGTATTTAGAATAAGGAGTTTGTATAGCAGATGCATTCAGAATTCTCTGTAGCTTTCGAAGCAAGTAGAGGGGGTTTCCGACTGAGCTCACATTTCTAAACTCCCATCACTATCAAATTATACAGCTTTGATGCAATCTGTGTGCATGAGTCTGCCTCTGGTAGGTTAACCCAACTTGCTCAGAATGGTGTATGAAGTAAAACATTTCAACAGCTATAATAAATAATGGAAACAATGCACCTTGAACATTTACCAGTCCCATAGTGTAGTATCAGAGAATTTCAGGTGGCACTTTCAGCAAAGGGGCAAAGCCTGTCTTACCTGAAAAATGTCAGTTTATTTGATTCCCGGAGCAATTACATAAAACTATGTTAGTGCCACTTTAAAAATAACATTTAACAAGCTCAGGCATTTTACAAGCACATGAGTCTATTTCACTCCCATAGCTTCAACAATCACAAAGCACTGTGGGGCATATGTACAAAGAAGTGGTGGAGCGAGGGGTTATCCGTCATGGCTTAACGCCTCATTCGGCCACTTCAGACACGCAAGGCTGCACCATATTTACAAGAATATGGTGCAGCCTCGCGTTTCCCCCTATCCTGTGGCTACACTTAGCAGCCCAGCGCCAACACAGGCACCCTTGAAGCACAGTGCAGGGGTGTCTGCGTGCGGGGGAATGCCAGGTTGTCAGTTCTATGTGTGCTGCTTAATGCAGCACACATGGAAGTTGGTATGTTTATGGGGAGATGGTAAAAGCTCTCCTTTAGTAGTTGCTGAACTATTATCGAAATGGGAAATGGGCAATCTGGGCTGACTAGGCCTCTGGACTAGGTGTGTTTAGCTTGGAAGATAGATTTTAGCAATACCTATAAATATATATATTAAAAAGAAAGACAATGTGCATACTTGGCAGTGAACATGGCATGGAAAATGTATGTTGTTCTTTGCTGTGCTCTTTGGGATACTAATGATGAACGAGTTCGCATTTACTTTCTTTCATGTACTTATGGCTTGTGGAAATTTAAAAAAAAAATTGAAATAGTATCTTTTGTTGCACGAGTGTAGCATTTTTTTGTTTAACATCAACGCCAGTATTTGCTGATGACAGAACTTCAAATAGTGCAAATGGTGGTGCAAAACTGCACTGAAATTTTATCTAAGTAATCTGAAACCAGCTTGATGCTATTGAAACAAAAAAAATAGCAATTCGGCAGTGCAAAGGGCCAGCCCACATGTTGTATATGTGCTTTGGTTCTGGAGTACGACTCCAGATACAAAGCTTAAACGAGGGGTGTGGAGTTTGTGAAATGCAAAGGGGCTTTTTTTTGCAGCAAACAAAAATGTTTTTCTTATTTTTATGTCCCATAACATTAAACCAATTCTAGATTGAACACGCCCAATACACACCAGTTTCACACATCGGAGTAACACACTTGGGCATATGTACAAGCCCCCTATTTTTCCAACGTTCCTGTGACGATAGGGGCCTCGTCTTATTTACAAGACAGCGCTAAACCACATAACATGGCTTAACGCTGCCTTGTAAATAAGGCCCCCTTTGAAGCTATACTTAGCGTGAAATGGGTGGGCATTGGGTGTTGCAGTGGGCGTTCCACTGCAACACCCATTGATTTTGACGCTGCCCCCTATTTACAAGGGTGCCGTAAATAGGAGGTTGCACCAAAATTAAGACCAATGAAAACCTGATCTTAACTTGGCGAAACAAGGAGAAATACTTTATTTCTCCTAAATGCTTTATTTCTCCTAGTTTTTACTTTTTCCATGTGTGCTGCCTTGTGCAGCACACATAGTAAAAGCAAAACGCCTTGGATTGTTCATGTTCAGGAAGGTGACCCTTCCTGCACATAAACAATCTTTTTTTTTAAATGCCATTTTGTAACTTGCCAATTGTGATGCAGCGCGCGCAACAAATTTCGTTTTATTTATTTATTTGTTTACTTACCTCTGTTCGGCCGTATGCCGTAGTTTACTAGCCCCACCCTGCTCCTCCCCCACCCCGCCTCACCGCCCCGCCTCACTGCCCCACAGCACTCCCTCCACGAGCCGCTACTGAGTACACTTTCTATTATTCCACAATGTCGCTAAAAGTTCCCATTGCAATGTACAATTAAACGCTTTGCCTGCTTCAACACTGCCAAAGGAAAACAAAGTAATAGGTTACCACATAAAGTCCCCGTCACATACACACAGGCACACACAAGCACACACACATACATACACACATGCACACGCACTAAGAGCCAGACTGGCACACACAAATAGATGGATACAAATATACAGACACATGCATCAACCGACACAGGAACATAGACACACTAATAAACAATATCTCTTGACCACTCACAGAGATATTCTGTGGAAAGAGTGTAAATTCAGGTTCTGTTACTACAAAAATCCACTACACAGTTACATTGCGATGTTTTTGCAAACATGCAATGTTTTTGCAAACAAGTTCAACTTTGGTGCCCAAATACCTTCATGGATCAGGCCTTAAGAGAGCAAGTAGAGTAGCGCTTGCTTGATTTTTCTCGCTCTGTTACTGCATGGACATCAGCGGTGCAAGTATTTCACATGCACAGAAAACCACCATATAGATAGCAACAGGACAAGCGTTCATCAAGCAATAGGCACATGAGAGGAAGCAGACGAGGCCAGCATCCTCAGGAGCATACCACATAGAGCACATAGTAGGAAAGATACAAATTTCAAACATACATAGTATCTCTCACACACGCACACACATTCACTGTATTTTGCTCACACACAATTGCTGCTCTACTACAGTCTGCCCAACTTCCACACACATTCATGAGAGTGGAAGGGGCTGCAGGGGATGCATAAGACTACAGCCCTGAAGGCCCTGAAGTTGGAAAGGTGCAGGCAGTAACATTTGGGGTGGAATAGAGAAATTTAGGCTTCAACCTATTATTGCCATGTATATACATTTCTGCATTTATATACAACAGTCATACTCAACGAGTGTTTAACCTTGTTAACATCTGTAACAATGTAAATGAATTAACAGTATGTAACTGTTTAGACTTGGCTGTTTCAGTGGGTTTATCCCCGGACATTTTGCTTTTTGGTCTCCTGTTTCTGACCCTGTTTTTGTTGGATTTAGGATTCTGTGCACTTTACCACTGCTGTTCAGTGCTAAAGTGCATATGCCCTCCATGTAAATTGTTATTATGGATTGGTGTTTTCATGATTGGCTTATTTGATTTACTGCTAGGTCCCCAGTACAGTGCACATTGTGTGCCCAGGGCCTGTATATCAAACGCTGCTAATAGGCCTGCAGCACTGATTGAGCCACCAACACAAACAGTCTTGCAAAAGGGTTTCAAACCTGCCACGGCAGTGTCTGCGTGCAGTTTTTACTGCCATGTTGACCTGGCAAGTGCATCCACTTGCCAGGCCCTAACCTTCCCTTTTATTCCATGTGAGCCACCCATAAGGTAGGCTCAAGGGAGCCCTGTGGGTTGGGTGCAGTGTTTGTGACTGGTCAGACATGTACTCATGTGTGTGACATGTCCTGATACTGAAATACAGTGTATTTCGTTTTTCACTGTTGAAAAGCTATCTGTCCCATAGAATAGAATGGGAGTTTATTTATAACATCCTATAAATATAACTTCCCGTTGAGAACGTAGGGAGTATGTCGACTCCTCTCACGCATGGTCAATTGATTGGTTCTTGCTGGTGGCACAGAGAAATGGATATTCTTGAAGATACTGTTTGTATTTAATTGGTATTTCCAGAGGCAGAGAAGGCACACTTTCTTCAACTCTGCATGAGAGCAGACATTTCTGATGAGCATACCTTGAGTGTAAGCTTTCTCTGAACTTTTACAGTAGTTCAACTTCATGCAGACATCTTCTATGCTCCTGGCTAGAAATCCACATTAGGAAATCTTGGACTCAACTTATGCTTAGAGTTGAAAAGAGAATTTTCTTTTAGGTAACACATTATTGCTACTATTGGATTTCTTTGCATTGTGGCTGCTACAATTTTGTATCTAGTTTTATTATGATTTAAACTACTGGTACATTGTGCTTGTTGTGGAGCAGTTAAAATTGTAATTGGACTAGTCGAAGTCCAAGACCCAGGATAGTTAAGAATATGTTGATTTTAATTGTATGCTAAATTTTGTGGTGTTAGTTGTGAGGTACCATGGACCACACAATTGAGATGGGGACTATAACCTTGCTGTTAGAGTACTAACCATGATTTGTGCTGGTGGATCGTATTGAGCAAAGAAGAAGCTGAAGAAATCAAGGGGATTTTCTACCGGTGGAGATTTCATCTGTGTGTGCATGAGTAAGACAGAAAGTGTTACTCCGGACTACTTCTTGTGTGATTGGACACTTTGAATTATTTGTGCTTGCTTGATGTTGTGAGAAGTTTCGTTTATGAAAATTGCAAAGGAAGGTAAACCCCTGCAACAAGTGAAAAATTACATCATAGTGTGCCGCACTGGAATTGGATGGTTGGTGTAGGTGCTGCTATTGATTGTCATGTCATTGAGAGCTGCCCTGTGATAGGTCTAAGCAGAAAGTGTTGTGCTGAGAATAGTTGACTGTGGTTGGGTAAAGGATTTACACTTGTTGAAATAAAATTCTCATTTTTGATTGTGAAACTACTTATTAAAAATGAAGTGTTTCAGAGCTATTAGAGATATGATCCAGGGAGATGTGAGGTTTCCGGCTCGAGAAGGTGAAGCGATACCACCAGGAGGCAAGGCAGATCATTATATGACCATAAATGTGGGGCTCCACAAATGCATTTAGCTACGTCATTGGTATAAGATCACAGAGAATGAAGGTGCATTGAGATTTCCTTGCTATGGTACATTTAATTTGAGAATCATTGAAAATTTGAGAAGCGTTTTGTACGAGATGAAACCACCGCCTACACCTGTGCAATATGAAGAACTTAATGCTTGGGAGTATGCTGCCCATGTTAAATATGAGGAGAAATATCAGAATAAATCCAAAAGGGCAGTGTGGAATTATGTTGCTACTAAATGGGATGCAGAGCAATAAAACTGCCTAACATAAATAATTTAGTAAACTAGGTTGTACTCTGCATTGACAAGTGAGGAAACCCAGAAAAGGGAAAATATGAAAGGAGAAGAAAAAATAGAGTATGCAGTGGGCTTGGGTGATACTACTGATAGTGATTCTAGTGATGAATTTTGGGTTGTGCCATTGTTATCTTATTCACCACCTTATAAGGTTACCCCGGCAGATAGGTCAAGGGGAGATATTATGGGTGGAAACCTCGAAGGAGCCACCACCCCTGTGAATGTAAACCCGATCCCTATGTGGGACGTTACGGGGATTCGTGCCCTTAAGAAATTCTCTGTTCCTTATGCTCCGGATGCAATATTTGTTTCTGTCACTATTAGTCCTGCAGTTCTCACGTAGAAACCCCATCTGAAGGTACGACATATCCTTTGGCAATTCCTACTGGAGTAAATCCTTCTGCTAAAGTCCCAGAGCGCCAAAGCTGGGGAGTGATAGGATGGACTAAAGTAACCCCGTCAGATAACTTTCCTGAAACTTCAACAGTAAGTACAATAGGACTGACTCCTATAGAGGAGTCTGTTCTGATACCTCAGAATTCTCATCTGTCTATTTGGAATTCACCGCAATATATTTCTAGCAGCAGCACACAAGGGGGCGTGACATTTAACACCCCCGGATACCAAATTGGTATTAATTCACAGGAAATAGACAATTTGGTCAGATTCTTTCATGGGAAAGCATTGAGCAAAGTGGGGATATCCAGCTCTTAGAGAAGGAGAACCCCGTGAATGTGGCTAGACTAGGACTGGATTTAGACAAAATGATTTCAGGAAACCTTGATTTTTCCTGCATAGACGCTTATCAAGAGAATGAACTTGTGTATATGTACCATGATTTCACACAATGTGCAGGACAACCTCATGATAAGGTTTCCGAATGATGAAGTGGATAATTTTTTATAAAAAATAATTGCTACTAATGATAATCTGCCTTGTGCTTTAAACGTGAAAAGTGCATTTTAAAATGACATGCAGGCATTTGGTGCTGAAAACACGAGGCTTACATTTTTCACTGCCAGCCTTAGCCAGAGTTTCTTCTATTTACTTTTATTAAATAATGTTCTTAAGGTGATGCTGAAACATGCGCAAATATATTTGATAGTTTAACTTTAATATGAGTGGTTTATATGTTGTCTTAACTGTAGAAATATGATTTTATTTTGCTTACAATAATTAAACTTGTGCACAGAATTAACATGTAGTTTGTATTAAACTTTTGAAAAGCTTACCTCAGCTGAGCCTTCAAGATAACATGGGATAGAATGTGTCTTTTCTCTCATAATTTGCAGCATGTAACTTGGAACTTTCCAAATGTTATCTGCTCACAAAGAGCACCATTCACATTTGACTGCTTGTTGAGAAAGTACGTGTATTCATCAAAATGCATTTTTTTACAGTTTATATTTCTAGTGAATACATTTCCTGCTTAAAAATCTTTTTTTGCAGCCAAGGATTTTTGTGTAGTTAAAATATAGTTTGCTTTATTTACGAAAGTGAAGTCATGGAAAATAAATGCTTGAGAGATTTATTGTTGTAACAGGAAGATACAGCCTGCCACATCCTGCAGGATGATGGAAAGATGTGTGAGAGGGAACAGAAAAGTGCCTTTTGGAGAATGCTGAATTTTCATCGGATGGAGACGAGAATAGGCCACATGTTTTTGCAACATGAATTACTGTCTTTTAAAAGGGTTTCCTAGTTTTAGGTTTTCAGATTCAGCTGAGAAGGGATTCAGAGCAGACAGAGCAACAGGCATGGCAGATAAGATCAGACTAAAGCGAGATTTAGATTTAGATGGGTTCGGAGCAGCAGCTAATGAGAGCAGATGAGGGGGAGCTGCAGATTATTGACATCCTCAGCGGCATGGAGATGACACAGGGGGCTACACAAGCAAAGATGGCTTATAATCACCCCCCTTACCCTATGGATGCAAACAGATTCAGAACAGTGGGCGCAGCAGCTATTTCTGCAGGAGGCCGGTATAGCGCTGACAGAGAAATCTACCCCAGCACCAGAATAAGACAGCAACAGCCAATGCCTGACCATCAGAGAGCGGCTCGACAAGGCCCGTTAACTTGCTCCAGGCGGAGTCAGTAGCCTCAAATGGTTGTAAGGCTACCCCGTTTCCAAGCGCATGGGGTGGATAGGAACAATCACCGAAACATGCCTTCTGGGGGAGAGGAGACTGTGTGAGTGGGCCCCCGGCAGTGAGCACAACAAAACGAGAAATGTCGAGAAGCAATGGAGTGCACAGCCCAACCCAAAGAGGTCGAGCAACACGCCTGCTGTGAGGACCCCAAAAGAGTTGAGGTAGGTGGCGTGATCGCTGGACATGGGTGGCGGGGGACCGATGCAGCTCTGACTGAGAAATCTACTTCGGCAGAGGCCCACGACTGTAACAGCCAGAATCTGACTTCAAGATGGCAGCGGTGCAAGCCCAGTGAACTCACTCTAGCCTCTCACTGTGACTGGTTGATGCATGCATATGGAGGGAGAATTGACCCGCCAAGGTAGCCTGATTCCTAGGGGGAGAAGGAGCCATGCCCCGACCTCCGCCGAGACACTAAGCATAGCAGCAAGGTTTTGACTTAAGGAGTAGCTTGGCTCAGGCATCAAGGACAGGGTAAAAGGAGAAGGCAAGTGACAAATTGTCGAGACACCTGAAACCCACATCAGGCAATCAGCGGCTCACACAAGGGGGGTCACAAACAAAATATAAAGTTACCCTCGACAAAGAAAACAAGTCAAAGACCAGATTGGGAAGAGACTCTAAATGCCATTAAATGGAACAAGGTCAGGTGGTCACGCCAGAGAACATAGCTGGCCCAGAGACCCAGGCAACACGGTGCCTCTGATCAGACGCCTCTATGCCACCGAAGAGGACCCAACAGGATAGAGTGTCCAACTATTCCACTCCAGCAGAAGCACACAGCGACTCCACAACCCACTGTACAGATGACACGATACCACTCACTAAGGGGGACCTTCTGACATTGTTGCAGGACTTTAAGAAGGAATTCAGAGAGGAACTGAGGACAGAACTGAAAACCTCCCTTGAGACCCTGAAGACAGACATCAGTAACTGCCTAGTGACAATCCAGAGTGATGTGGACTCAGTGGGTACAAGGACACTAGACCTGAAATCCAAGATGCAAGAGCTGGAACAGCGAGTGCACAAAATCGAAAACACAACAAACCTCCTAGAGACACAACTCCTAACCACCATCCTGAAGTGTGAAGACCTTGAAAACAGGTCCCGCCGAGACAACATACGAATCCGCAACTTGGAAGAGGGGATGGAAGGCCCAAATCTGGAAGCATTTGTAGAGGGTCTGTTCTTAGAACTGCTCGGTAACATGACTGTAAAGGTGAAATTTGACCAAGCACTTCATGTGGACTCGCAGGAGGGAACACAGAAACGCCCCAGGGACGTGTTAGCCAAGCTCGACTCTTTCAAGGTGAAGGATGATATCCTCTAGACAGCATGCAAAGTAGAAGTTGTCTTCTTTCAGGAGATGTCATGCAAGCTGTTCCAGGACATTGCCCTGTCCACAATGGCCTGCTGTCTACAATTCAGATCAATAAGGGATAAACTGCAACAGGACCAGATCAGATATCACTGAACCTATCAGTTTGGCTTGACTTGACTGACAATGACACTGTGGAGCTCCCAAGCTCCTCAAAACTGGCAAAGGACAAACAGCAATGACAAAGCCAGACACGCTCAAAATCACAGAAGAAGCGATGAGAGTTGAAAAAAGGAAACATTCTGTCATGACAAGTTAGGATGTTCAGAGGTACCTCCAGATACACAAACAGTTTGTAGCTTCCTCCTTGCACCGCAACAGATAAGCTATGATGTGGTGGTATGGGCGTCAACGGTCTGGGAACTACACTTTGATAGGCACACTTAGGACATGTATATAACCTTAAACATGCCTTTGATACCATGACATTTTCCCATTGTTAATAGGCTGCTACAGATTTGCCTTAGTGGATCAGACCACAGACCCGAGTAGAGTTACACTACTCTGGAAATGTTTATAATTAATAGAAATTAAATTCTATATAGTTTGATTTTAGTTCAACAACGGTACATGGGACACCACCATCACATTTCACAGTGGAGGGATGAGAGAGAGACGGGGTACATATACTCTTCCCAGGTGGGTGGGGGAAGAAAAGGGACGAAGTTGAGATAAGGCTGAATAGGCACTTGTACAACACGGCTGAGGTATTGTGATCATCACATTAACGTGGAATGTGATGGGCCTGAGTTCCACTACAAAATGCCATAGAATATGGAAATACATCACTGACAGGTGAAATGATGTAGTGGCAATGCAGGAAGTCCACATGAAAAGATCAGAGGAACACAGAATGTGACATGGAGAATATCCACTGATGTATCAATCATCCACAACTTCCAAACATAACGATCGGCACTCTTCTTCCATGCGTCACTAAAATTAACTCTGGCGTGCTGTAAAACAGACAAAGAGAGTCGGATGGTTATGGTGAAGGGCCACTTGGGGGCACATTTATGTACTTTTGCCACACTTTACGCCCCTAATGCTAACCAGACCCCCTTCCTAAAGACCTTCTTGGACATGCTAGGTGGCTTCGCGGAGGGTGACATTATGGTATTGCTTGACTTTAATCTGACATAGCACCGTGGGGGCACTAGTGTCCCAGCTGCAAAATGGCCGCCACATAGTGAGGCTCTGCAGGATGGATGGACAATCCAACATTTATCGGGCGGACATCAATGGCCTAAATTACTAGGAGAGATGCCTGAACACCAAGGGCGCCTAGATGTGACCTGGAGGGGGAGAGCTGCCTGCCCCGTGAAGAAAGCTATAACGAAGTGTGACCGCAGTGCTCCGCCTGAAAGAACAAGATGGTGGCCCTGCTCGCCAAGGCCTGACAGGAACTGATTGTTTGGACCGCTGGCACTGGGGAGAGAGTGCCGGGCCAACCCCCTGCCCCGAGATAGCAGAAGTGTACCCGCTGCAGGCCTGTGCCGGCTGAGTGACAGAAACACACTGGTCCGGGGCAAGCCTTCCACAGGCTCCCGGTGGGGTGAAGTGCAGGGGCCGCCGAGGAGGCCCGTGGGAGGCTGGCATGTAGAGGAGTTGCATCAGGCGAGAGCACACTGAGGAAACAGCTGGGGTGGCTGCCTTTGCCCCCTAACTGCTTTAGTGAGGACAGCCTGAGTTGCCGTCTGACCGGTGCTGGGGCGCCGCACAGAGACACGGCAGTGCTGACATTGCTGCGGCCGTGAGCTGGACTGCGGCTGAGGTGCGGCTCCCCCTGGGCCCAGACCTGCCTGGTTTCCCCTCGACCAGCTGGGGGACTGTGAAGGACTGGATCCCGCCCCACACTAGATCCCGGTAAGAACTGCTGCGTGGGGGGGATGGGAAGATTGCTGCAGATGTATGCCCCCCCTGTGTTGTGGACACCAGAGGAGGTCGGTCGAGAATAACCCTAAACCCGGTACCTAGAGGCGGCCTGCTGGCCTGTGGTGTGCTGTCGGCACAGAGGGAACACTTGGCAGGTGGAGTGCTGCTGGAGTGGGTCCCCTGCGGTTCAGGGCATGGGGGTGAGACTGTTCGCTGCGGGTGAGGCAGGGGGCCACCCCTGGCCTGTGTGGTGGGGTCTGGCGCCCTGGTGAGAGAAGGAATACTGACTATGTGTGTGAGTGACACAGGTGCCCACAGGATCTCACCTAGACACTGCGGGTGGTGCACAGCAAGGCGCCAACGTGGCCTTCCTGCCTCTGTGGACGCTGTACCGAAGGGAACACAGCTATTGAGGCAAACATGCAAGACGACCCACACTCAGTGATAGAGCAGGAACAGGGGCACTAAAGCGGCACTTTCCTGAGACGAAGGTGGTGAGCGTGAGCCATGGGCAAGCCGGACACTAAACAGTCCAAACTCACATTTGAACAGCGCAAGCCTCGACAAAGGGCCCGAAGAAGAGCTGATGAACTCTACATCGACACCAGAGTCCAATATTCATGAAATGATGCGGACCTGAAGCAGTCTCTCTCAGCCATAGACATCAAAATCGATTCAATGTCCGACTGCCTGGACCGACTCAGGGACAAGGTCTCGAAGCATGATGTGCGCATTGCAGAGGTTGAGCAGCGCACCTCTGCGCTGGAGGATGAATGCACTGCCAAGCTGGGGAAGCTTCTTCGCATGGAGAAGGTGCTGGAAGTGATACAAAATAAAAATGAGGGTCTTTAAGCGAGATCATGCCACAACAATCTGCGCATCATGGGTATCCCGTAACCACAGCCATGTCCAAAGTTGAGGATTAGGAAATGCTCAGTGCCCTATTCGGGGACTCCCTATCCCAGGTCTGCATAGTAGACTGTGCCCATAGATCACTTGGCCAGAGACTACCACCAGAGGCCCCGGCCAGACCAATAATAATGCATCTGCTGAATTATAGGGACCGTGCTGCGCAGGGCCCAGGACCTGCAGGACACGAGGTACCAGGGCTACACAGTCTCTTTTTATCCCGACTTTACTTTAACAGTGCAGGCCGCAAGGAGAGAGTTTGTTCCAGTGAAGAGACTGATGCAGCAGATGGACATCAAGTATTCCCTCCTCTATCGGGCAAAACTCCATATTTTCCATCTGGGCTAGACCCTGTTTTTTGCTGACCCCAAACTTGCAACCAAGAATGTTCGCTCTCTCAAACAATCCACATCGTCCGCACGTGCAAAAAAAGATCCTGCGGGTGGAGACCCTCTTGAGGAGAACGACTTAGCCCCCGGATGGCCTGCAACGGGACATCTAGGAACTGGCAACTCTCCCAGGCAGACTACCTATTCTGAAACTACTGTCTGGAGGTTCGCCCTCCTTGCCCGAATGATGGATTGGATCTTCCTCTCAAATGTCCTTAGCCTATCACCCAGCACACAATGGCTGGGAACTGCCTGGCACCTCCCCGCCCTCAGGGATGTGCCCTATGTTTGCTTTAACAGTTACCTGCAGGAGGGCTGTTTGGGGGAAGGGGATCTGTCTGTCAGCTGTGTTGGGGGCTACAGTGGGTGTGGGGTGGGGCTGTTGGTTGTGGGTCAGACCTGGAGGGCTGGAATGTGTCTTGTATTATCTCTTTCTTTCCCCCTCCCTTTCCCCCTCTGGCCCCTTCATAGATACAACTTGTGGCGGCAGGGCGCCTGACGTATCAAGAATTGCATGACATAAGACACAGGTGAGGCCACTAACCGAGTGAATGCAATCAAAGCAGTGACATGGGATGTGTGGGGTTTGAGCGACTGCCGAAAGGTGAGACTGGTTGACGTATATCTCCACAGACACAGGGCAGACATCTGCTTTTTACGGGAGTTACACTTAACTAGTAATAATTGCGTGCGGCTCAGGGCGGACTGGATGGGGGAGAAATTTAAAGCAGGCTACTCTAATTATGCTAGAGGCACGGCTATCATTCTCAGAAGGGGACTTCCTTGGCACACACGCACTGCACTCTGTGACTCACAGGGGCGCTATGTAATAGTTGCTGGAGAGATGGGAGGGCAACCAGTCAGGCTTGTATCAGTCTATGGGCCCATTGTGGATGACCCACAGTTCTTTAGTGAGGTTTGGAAGCCTCCAGAATCGCTTGGCCATGGGGCCATCCTGTGGGCGGGTTTCAATGTGATTTTGGATTCGAATATGGATCGGTCTGGCGATTCTCGGTGACCCCATCCGTGGGCGGCAGAACAGCTGCGGGCATCATGGATGATCATGAGCTGGTGGACGTCTGGCAACGCCAGCATGCGCACGACTGGGAGGGCACTTCAGTCTCTGCAGCGGGTCCCACTTGGTCCAGGATTGATTATTGGCTCGCGTAGCGCAACATGGACATGTGGGTACTTCGGGTTGCCCACTTGGCCAGGTCCCTCTCCGATCATGCCCCAGTCCTGCTGGAATTCTTGCTGCCTGATGGGACTTGTAGGCCTTTTAGCTGGAGGCTCCCCACTGGCGTACTCCGGGACCAGGTATTCCGAGAGACAATCCATGCCGACATAACAGAGTACTTTGAGCTAAATTGTGAAACTGTAGATAGGAGTGATTCGGGCCATGCCTGGTGACAAGGCCCCTGGGCTGGACGGACTTACAGCTGAGCTCTATAAGGAATATGCACCGCATCTTCTCCCCCACCTCCTTAACATATACGAGGAATCCTTGGAATGTGGCGCGCTTCCCCCTCTCTTAGGGAGGCGCTAGTTGTCTCCATTCTCAAACCCGACAAGGATCCGCAGTTATGCGATTCCTATAGACCACTGTCTATGATTAATCTTGATAATAAAATACTTGCAAAACTGCTGGCGGCCCGATTGCTTTCCCTGCTGCCTGGGGTGCTTAGGTCCGACCAGTGCAGATTCGTCCATGGGCGGAGCACCTCCCACAACCTCTTCACCTTTTTTGTGACAGTATTTGTCCTGTCGATACCACACATCAGACACCCAGAGTTTCCCTCCACTGTGGGGGGGGTGCCAGAGACTGTGGACACTCCAGCTCCACACGATGGGATAGGTGTTCCCCAATGGTGTATTTGTCATTATGGATGAGGTGCTTGGGAAAGACCACACAGGGCTACTGGACAGGCTGACATACTTTCAGCTGCGAGCAGCATTGTGTGCACTTTATGAATCCTTCCTAGTGGCACCACCAACATTTCAGGTGCTGGAGGAGTATATGGTTAACCTATCGCCATGGAAGCTTATTACTTGTCTGTACTCTGGAATGCAGGGCGTGTTGCCAATATGCATCCCCCCTGCGCAGTGCGAATGGGAGAAGGTCCTGGGAGGTGCCTTTGAGGACGGTACGTGGGCTTATTGCTGTGTGCAAATCAAGGAAATGTCACCTAATTATAGACTGCGGCTTATCCATTTTAAGTTCCTCCATAGACTGTATAGGACCCCTGTCTGGCTGCATAGAGCTGGGTTGAGCGAGGACACGAGATACCTGAGCTGCTGAGCGCCGGGGGCCTCTTTCCTGCACCTGGCCTGGGGATGCCCGAAGGTGGAGAGGTACTGGGAACGCATCTTTGAGGTGTTGGCTCCGATGCTGGATGATGAAATTGAATGCTTCCCCCTGGTGGCCCTCCTGGGGTATGTGTGTGTGGGGTGTCTTCAGAGCACAGGAAACTGGTACGGTGCTACCACTTCTGGCAAAGCGGAGGGTGACAATCTGCTGGGGCCGCAGGCACAGCCCGAGATTGAATAAGTGGCTTAGGGACGCAGCATTCTGTCACAACCAGCTGTCCAACTACTGGGAACTTATGCCCGCGCAGTCACAACATAAGAACATATGGTAACCATTGCAAATTTATCTGGATTCTCACCCCCTTGAACAGAGGAAAACCACATCAGTGGAGGCACGGGCACTGTGAATTGATTATGTTAACCATTTGCAGGAGCAATGCGCTTGTCTCAATGACTGGCAAGAACTGCCTCATTAGGGCCAGAGTGTAGTCCTCTCATTCTCTACCTCTTTAATCCCCCTTTGTTGGAAATGGCCCTTTTTGCAGGGTTATCCCTAAACTTTTTGCTTTTTCCTCCTATTTTTTCATGACCTGTGTGTGTTGGTTTTGGAACTCTGGGCACTTCACCACTGCTGATCAGTGCTAAAGTGCATATGCTCTCTGTGTAAACTGTGTTTTGATTGGTGTTTCCATGATTGGCCTATTTGATCTATGTGTCAGTCCCTAGTAAAGTGCACTGCGAGTGCCAGGACCTATAGATCAAATGCTGTTGGTGGGCTGCAGCACTGGATTGTGCCACCCACGCAAACAGCCAGTAAAGTGTAACTCTGGCCTGCCATTGCAGAGTCTGTGCGCAGCCTGGGGCTGCCATGTCGACTTGGCAAGTGCACACACTTGCAAGTCTCTAAACCTTCCCTTTCCTACATGTTAGTCACCCCTAAGGTAGACCCAAGGTACCCCTGTGGGCAGGGTGCATTGTATGTGAAAGGTAGGACATGCCCTGGTGTGTGTGGCATGTTCTAATAGTGAATTACAGCCATTTTCGTTTTTCACTATTGCAAGGCTACCTGTTCTCCATAGGCCAGAATGGGCAGTTGGATTATTACATCCTATAATCCTAACTGACCCAGGGAACATGGTAGAAATTTGAGTTTAGTATGCCTGAACTCAGAATGATAAAATACATATTTTAGTGAAGTTGGTTTTAACATTCTGAGTTTGAAAATACCACTTTTAGAAAGTTGGTATTTTCTTGTCTGACCATCCAAACCTGCCTCTGCTAGGTTGTGTATTCCTTGTCTAGAGTTTGAGTGACAGGGGCTGGGGAATTCCAGGGGGCTGGGGAATTCCCGGAGACAGGGTGAGTCAGCACAGGGCTGAATAGAGAGATCTCCATGTAGATGGGTGGGAGGAGTTGCACCTGGGACCTGAATAGGGCTGTGCTTTCCCTCCCCAATGCTGGCTCCACCTCCTGCGGTTCGTCTGATGTCTCTGCCCTGCACTTTGAAAGGAAAGAAGGAGTCATGTAAACAACGTGCCCTAGGACTGACCAGAACTGGTTTGGACTAGGCAAAGGCCCCTCTGCCCTCAGAGGACAAAAGATTTTGAGGTATAAGTAGTGGGACCCTGATCCCAAGAATTTAGATCTCGCTGGAATCAAGGAACCTGCCAAGACGAAGAGCTGGAAGAGCTGCCAGGAGGAGTACTGCTCCTTTGTTGTGTTGTTGCTTTGTTGGGTTGGCCTGCAGGTGCTGCTTCTGCCTTGGGCAGTGAAAGGACTGGACTGAACTTTCTCTACTTGTGCTGAGTATCTCCAAGGGCCTGAACGGAGCTGGCCTCCTGTTAAGAAGTCTCAGGGACTGCAAAGACTTCACCAACCTCTGGGTACCGCTCCTGGAACCGCTAGTTCAGTTGCCACAGAGAAGAGGGAACCGCGACCAACTCCATCACGACTCTGTCGCTGGCCTTGTGTCCTGAAGGCACCGCAGGCCGGACCGACTCGCCCTACACCGCAAGCCTTGGTCTCACTGACTCCATCACCGAGCCGCTGCCTGCACTGCATTGAGAGACACCGCAACCTGCATCGCCTCGCTTCACTTCGCTGGCCTGGGCTCACCGACACGGTCGCTGCTGGCTCGACACCCGTGATCGACTCGTCACGCACAGCTGTCCGGCTCGGCTAGCGCCAATTCCCGCCAACCGGCTCTGTCGCTCGCATTGCAACTTGCCAGCACCGCATCGAGCACTGTATCGGCCTTCACCATAAGCCTTGGTCTCACCGATGCCATCTACACGATCGTCACTGAGCCGCTGCTCGCACCGCATCGAGGGACACCGCACCTTGCACCGCTTCCACCTTGCACCGTGACCACGACAAACGCCACAACCGGCTCTGTCACCTGAACCGCAACCTGCCAGCACCGCATCGAGCACCGACTCGCCCTGCACCACAAACGTTGGTCTCACCGACGCCGTCTGCACGATTGTCACCGAGCCGCTGCTCGCACCGCATCGAGGGACACCGCACCTTGCACCGCTTCCATTTTGCATCGCAACCGCGACGGATGCCAAGACCGACTCACACACCCATGTGAGCCGCACTAAGAAAGGTACTGTGAACGAATCTGTCCCGCTGCTGCTGGCCCGTACCGACGTGGTTAGCGGGAACTGCGAGACTCTGTTTTCAGCATCGCGGTAGGCTCGGACCGAGCTACCGACTCGTACGAACTGTGTTTTTCAACATATTTTGCAACTTAAAGACATTTTGAGAAGTAACTATTTTTGAAGTACTGTATTGTCGATTTTTATCGTATTTGGTCTTGTTTATATAAAAATATTGGATATTTTTCTAAAACTGGTGTGGTGTCCGTTTGTAGTGCTTACATTGTATTACTGTTGGTTTTGTAAAAATCCTTAACACACTGCCTCTAAGATAAGCCTGACTGCTCGTGCCAAGCTACCAAGGGGGTGAGCAGGGGTTATTTTAGGAGTGTAACTCTCTTTTCCTGACTAGAGAGGTGGTTTCTGCCTGGCTTGGGTGCAGACCTTAGCCAACCAGAAATCCCATTTCTAACACCCTTCCTCTCGCTTATTTCTATCTTTAATCTGTCTCTCTCATGAAGAATGCCTGGCACCCTGGTGTTAATACGGGGTAGATGGTTGATACAAGAGACAGTGGGACATTCAAGGCTTACCGGACTTCCGTTCAGCAAGAATGTGCAAGATTGTAGACCATTGCTTGATACTTCCATCTAATTCTGCTCAGGAACATCAATGTGTAAGTCACATGCTGTGTTGGTTTCTTGTATTTTGCAAAATTCAATAAAAAGAAACTTCAAATAAATAAATCTGACATAGCACCCTAATGTGCATAGCACACACCCAGCATGACACAACACTGACTGCTTCTCCAGAGTACTGAAAAAAACGTTTGAATAATTAGGACTAGTGAACCCCTGGCAGACACTACACCCAAACGGCAGGGACTACACTTTTTTATCACATTCACACCTTAGCTATTCACGCATAGATGATGTCTTTGTGAGTAACATCCCGGTTCAGGCTTTGCACTCTGCAACAATGCACCCCATAACCTTATCAGACCATGCTCCATTAGAAACGACTATAGACTGGGAGACTCCACTGACTAAGTATTGACGATGGTTCTTCCCCAGCTTTTTAACCTGAGATCGACTCCTGTGAGATGAATACTTCCAACATAACACAGGTGACACTTTCCACTCAAACACCTGGGGTTACTTTAAGGCAGTAATGAGGGGCCAATGTATAGCCCTGAATTACTTCTTGAACAAGCGGAGAGCTGCGGAGTGGCAAATGCTAGAGACAGAACTTATAGCGGCAGAGAAATCCCACAAGACATTCCAACTCTGGCCCAACAATGGAAAGTGATGGCGCTGAGGGGGAGGCTTAATGCTATCAACACTAACCAGGCTGAGTTTACACTTCTGCACCTTCAACAGATAGGATATGACCAGAGCAACATGGTGGGCTCCCATTTGGCACAGCAACTAAGGGTCAAGAGAGAAAAGGAATACATTGGTGAAATCAGGGATTACACGGGGAGGATTACGGGGACAGACACCGAAAAAGCACATATATTTGTCCACTTTTACGAGACCCTGTACAAGGCAGATGAACCAACAGAGTTCACCCAGTCAGACTATCTAGATGGAATCACTCCCCCTCAGGTGACAAGGGCACAGAATGACTAGTTGGGGAGCCCGATAACTGAGGAGGAGGTCCGAACGGCGATGGGAGCCCTGAAACCTCACAGGGCTCCTGGTCCTGATGGGCTGACAGCCCAGTTTTATAAAACATTCAGCTTGGAGCTCACTCTTCATTTAGAGGCCCTCTTTAACTATATGTCAGTCACAGGGGAGATCACTGCATCCATGAGTGAAGCAATCATTTCAGTGTTACCATAGCAAGGCAAAGGCCCTAGAAATTGTGGATTATATAGACCAATAGCTCTTTTAAATCTTGACATGAAAATGTATTAAAATCTTAGCCACGAGACTAGGCACTATACTTCCCGAATTGATCCACCCGGACCAATCAGGATTTATCAAAGGTCCCCAGACACACAACAACATCCAGAGTTATACACCTAGTAGAGAAAACAACAATGAAGGCAGTCCCAGAGGGCCTGATAGCCCTCGATGTCGAAAATGTTTTTGACTGAGTGGATTGGACTTTTCTGTTCTCTACTCTAAGGAAATTTGGCTTTGGTGACCATTTCATTAATATTATTAAAGCTAATTATACAGACCCGAAAGCCAGAGTACTAGTTAATGGAGTGAGCTCAAAAGTCTTTTGACTGGGACAAGGAACTAAACAGAGGTGCCCGCTGTCACCTCTTCTATTCGCGCTGAGCAACGAACCATTCGTGGCTAAAATGAGCTCCACAGCACAGATACAGGGTGTCTACTTTGTTTCCACAGAGCACAAGATATCTCTATTCACAGACAACATCCTACTCTCCCAGACCTCCCCCCAGATTTCGCTGACCACCCTTATGGGAAAATAAATAGATTAGAGCAGTTGGTGGGTTCCGAATCAACCTAACAAAGTCCTTGTTGCTCAACTTAACTCTATCACAGGCAAAAAGGGGCTCCTTGGAAAAAAACACCCCCTTTCCAATGGGCCAAGAAGGATATTACATAACTGGGAATAAAGATTATCCCCCGCCTGGATGTGTTATACAGCACCAACTACCCCCCGCTGATGCAACAACTGAAAATAGACATTAAAAGGTGGGCTTCACTATATTTTTCCTGAATAGGATGCATTCAGGTAGTGAAGATGAGAGTACTGCCCAAGCTCCTCTATCTTTTTCAGGGCCTACCCATTGAACTGGACTGAGCATTCTTCTCGGGGCTACGCTCTTTAGTGAAGCAGTTTATATGGCAAGGCCAAAGAGCTTGCTTATCATACAAAGTGCTCCGTATGCCCAAATCAGCTGGCGGTCTCGCACTGCCGGACTTTAATCTCTATTACAGAGCAGCCCAGCTCCGAGTGATCCCTGCATGGTCTGTAAGGGAATCAGACATACATTGGCCACACATGAATAGGTAGGTAGCGGGAAAATACATTTGGGATTTGATCTGGAAGCCAAGGAGTGGCCGCCCGGCAAACGTCTACTTGAGAACCCCCATACGGACTACACCGAGTATGGGATGATGTAAATAGGCAGACGGTATGGACAGCTTTTCCCCCCCTCCCTTCACACCCTTGCACGTTAACCCTGCATTTCCCCCTGACTAGGAGATTGTTTGACAATAACAGACCTGTTCCATGATGGGGACAACAAAACATTTCAGCAATGTAAATGAGACTTCAACCTCTCTGACACAGAACTATTCTGTTACACTCAGCTTAAACACTGGGTCTTGCAGGTGAATATGAATAAGGCGGCAACTAGAGTATTAACCCCGCTGGAACAATTTGCAAAAAAAGGCTGTGGGACAAAGGGTTGTATCTCTTTCCTTTATGCACACTTATTAGAAACATTGAATTAATTTAGGCCACAACATATGACACATTGGGAACAAACCTTAGGGGAACCTATCTTAGACTCATTTCAGACTGTACTTGGTCAAGATCGTGGCAATACATTACATGGTGCAATCATTTCATGGGTCTAAGTGAAGCACTCTATAAACTCCTGTATGACTGGTACCTTTACCACACCAAACTAAAGAGAATCTTTCCCCAGATGTCAGAGTTGTGCTGGAGGGGTTTTTAAGCACATATGGTGGGACTGCCCCACCATTCATCCCTTCTGGGCGGAAATCCTTGCCCAAATCAAGTTCATACTGGGATACCTGATATCGGAGGACCCAAAGCTAGTTTTGCTGGGGTTGCGAAATAAAACTCTCAGGTACCAGACGAGTGGGGAAAAATCAGTGATATGGTTATGCCTGGGGGGCGGCGAAATTGGCAGCTGCAGCAGTATGGAAACGTAAATCAGCAGCCTCTCTGATGCAATGGCAAGCTAGACTGTGGCGTGCAGTAATGATGGATTGAATGGCTGATATCGCCACGGACTCCTACAAGAATATTGAATATACCTGGGGCACATGAGACACCCTTTTACTGTCGTGATGCCCCACTCTATGGAAATATTGCTGACGCATGCTTGTACTCAGCACCTGACGAATAGCAGGTTGACTAAATATGATCAGACTATACTTGTTGGGGAGATTATCACCATTAGGAGGTGTCATTTGCTGAATCGTGCTACACTGTTACCATTACCTGAAAAGGAAAATGATAATGGGGAAATAGAGCATGACTGTCTGGATGTCATGGAAATATGCACTAAGCCAAGACTAGATATTTTGGATGAGCCATTGCCAAAGTCTGATTATATATTGTTTGTGGATGGTTCGTGCCTAAGAGATGATGGGGGAACCCTAAGAGCAGCTTATGCAGTTCGCACTGTTGGTAAGGTAGTGGAAACCTCTTGGCACAGAAGAGTAGCGTCTGCACAAGTGGCCAAACTAATTGCTCTTACTAGATCCTGTGGTGTTTCAGGACAACTGAGAGTGACTAATTTTACTGATAGTCAGTTGGGCTTTGTTGAGGTCTGTGAGTTTGGACAGCTATGGTCTCAAAGGGGATTTATGACATCATCATGGTGTCCCATTTGAAATGGGGAATATGAGCATTGCGGTTGCTTAAAGAAATTGCTGTTGTGGAATGTTCAGCACGCAGGAGAGGAAGTGACTATGTGACGGTCGGCAATTGTTATGCTGATGAAGTCGCATGGTATTGCGCTCATGGGTCTCGAACCTTCAATGAAAAATATGTAAATGAATCTGAAAACGAGACAAATCTCAACCTTTTGTTGACAGTGGCCTGCACATGGGAAGAAGTTAAGAGGTTGAAAGAAGAGGTGCCAGAATCAGAACAGCAGGGATGGGTCAGAGCAGGTTGTGTTCAGAGGGATTATGAAAAATGAATCTGATGGAAGACCCATGCTGCCCGGTAGCTTGCTTCCCCCAGTGCTGTCTCCAATGGCTATGCATGTTCATGAGCCCGCACATGTTGGGAGAGATGCTTTGGTCAGCCTATTTTGAAAGAATTGGTTCAATCCCCGATTCAGATTGATGGCTGAGAGTTTGTTTCACAGATGTGTTGTATGACAGCATATGCATGTAGGAAGGATGACTCAAGTGATGATGAGTCACAAAGTGAGATCAGTAGGTACATTCAACAGGATGCAATTGTTTTTTTTTAAAGTGTGTAACGGGCTATGATATGTTCTGGTGATTGTGTGCATTTTCTCACTTTGGGTTGAGGTTTACCTGACAAGGAGAAATGGCAGTCTTACTGTAGCCAAGTTGCTGCTAAGGGGAACTCATCCCCAGGTTCAGGTTTCTGACTTCACTGGAGTCAAACCGAGAAACTAATTTTAATAATGAGGTCCTAAGAATGTTGTGTGTAGCATTGAAAGTGGAACAGCGATTGCATTGTAGCTATTGGGCTAAGGCTTTTGGTATCATGGAGAAAGTCAACGGTACACTGAAATCCATACTAGCCGAAGTATATGCATCTACATCTTTGAAGTGGCCAGATGCTTTGCCTTTGGTGCTGATGAGTCTGCGATATTCCTGATCAGAGGATAGGATGGTCTCCCCATGAGATCATCTTAGGCCAAGTAATGAGGATGTCTGTGGTGCCTGCAAATGCGCTTGTTAATATTACAGATGACATGATTCTCATTTACAGCAAAGGGCTGACTGACATGGTGCATTCTGTGTCTCTCCAATTTGGAGTTGCCACCACTCCCCTACATCAGGATAATCCTAGAGACTAGGTCTTGATAAACACACATGTTTCGAAAATGTGTCTGGAACCTTGCTGGAGATGACCCTTTTAATCATCCTAGTGACCAACACTGCTATTAAGTGTGGAGATTTACACAACTGGGTACATGCCAAACACACACACAGAGTGGAATACTCCCTTGATGATGTGACTCTCCCTGAAAAGCAAATTGCAACTGTAGAGCACCAGAGAAAACCAGAGGGGGACTCAGAGAACGAAGGGGAGACTCAAGACTCGTTGTCAGTCCATGGACCCGCAGAAGTATAACCTCGGCCTGAGGGGGTCTTGAAGACTCGTTATCTGGAGTTGAGACAAATAAAAAGGCCTGGCCATTGGCACAGTTGGAGGCCGACCTTAATCCTGGTGAAGGGCCAAGTGGGGTTAACCAGTTGAATAGGTGCCGGCGACAAATGAACAAAAGGGCAAGAAAGTGTGAGATCGAGTATGTCTGTTGAACGCATACCACATACTGTCACTTAAGAAACAAAAGTTAATGATCTGAAGTGACAGGGAAGATGAACAGCCCACACTCAGGAGAGGATGCATTGACGAACGTATTCAACCCCTGACTGGACCTATTTTGTGGCCTATGACAGAGACTCAGTGTTCTTTGGATGGTGACAGTGCAGTGCCAAGCGAACCTCCATGAATTTTAACCCATTTTGAACCATTGCTATTGAACTGACTTTGTCACTGATTGAAATGCACTAAACCAGGTTTTTGGTTTAACCCTTTGGAACTGAACATGGGTATTCCATTTGAACAGAGACAGTTGAATGAACTTTGTCTAAAAGAATTGAGAAGATTTCCTAGGCCTGATGCTGCACGAAGAGCTTAACTGAATCATTCTTTATGAAGAAGGAGTAGGAATAGGCATGACTGATGAAGATTTATTGTAAATAAATTAACCACATTTATCGTTGAACTCAGTTTTGCTATTTGTACAAGTAGAAACATACAGAGAAAATCTGTTGGCTGCTATTTGCGACTGAACGATCAGATTGCATTGATGTTACAGAAACCAGTAACCCAAATAAGCGTAGGGTTGGAGTGGCTGGCAAACTAACAGCTGTTGTTAATAACTCTTCAAATCCAACTAAGCCTAAAGTTAGGCCTACTTCTAGTACCCCTGTTTCTGCATCGATTTTAAGGAGCAACACATAGATGCTTCAAAGGGAGATTTTTCTTCTACTTCTTATTTTAGATTGCTTTATGAATATATTGATACTATGGACGTTAAGGACTGTTTTTGTGTGTACACAGTTACCTGCTTCAGTAGCTGAGGGAATAACCTACCACCATATTCTTTTCACTTATGGCATTTCCTGCATTATATTACTTAGCCTATTATATAGACAAGGTCATTTTGAGGATTATTTTTTGAATTATGATTTAGTTTTCTCATAGGTCCTTAGGTGCAAACAGTTGAATCCACATGCCAATGTTTAAGAAATGGACACTGTTTTGATTTTTTCCAGTGCACAGATAAGCTGTATACTGCTTATGCTCATAGGTGAAATGTAACATATGCTCTGTCTGATAAGCTGTATACTGCTTATGCTCATAGGTGAAATGTAACATGTGCTCTGTCTGAGGATGAAAACAAATTTATAGACGAATTTGATGATAGAAGGATAGTGATTGAGGAGAGCCACAGAATCGGGAAAGACCAAGGGAGACATACATTTGCAAAGGAGGAATTGGAACATAAAGTAAAGAGGTAGGAGTTCTACCTACATTGACATTAGATTGGCAACACATTGGCAAGCTGTGTGTTATCAGGGTTAAATCTGCAGTCTAAAATCAACTTATGGGAAGTTGTAACTGTGAGCATATTTCTGAGCTGGGATGAAATTTAGAGCAAATTTTAGGAGGAAAGGATTCTGCTGGTCCCAGAGTCTACTATGTTTGCGGAGAACATGCATACTTTCCAATGCCTAGAAATTGGTATGGCACCTGCTATTTGGCTATAGTCTTCCCAAAAATGTATCATGTAGCTCATTTAGATGATCTTCCCTATGGATTGCTTGGTAGACCAAATCATAGTAGTACTGCCAGTGAGATAGTGGGGGACATTTTGATGCAATGATTCCCTCTGTTGGAGTAATTTTGAATGATCTTAAGTTTAGAAAATGATCCTCCATAGTGGATAAATTAGTTACTAATACAGCTGGATCATTGTTGGCTGTCAATACTGAGATGATAACTATAAGGTCATTGGTCCTGCCAAACTACCTTGCATAAGACATCCTTCCTGCAATGGAAGTCGGCATCTGCAAATGTTAAAAGTCCAACAATGTTGCACCTGACAAGAGTGAGAAACTAAAGAAATCTATTAAGAACATTACCAAATTGAAAGAGGATTTGTGAGAGTTAGCAGCTACAGTTGCGTGGGAAGAAATTGGT
Source organism: Triturus cristatus (assembly GCF_964204655.1). Classification (NCBI taxonomy): domain Eukaryota; kingdom Metazoa; phylum Chordata; class Amphibia; order Caudata; family Salamandridae; genus Triturus; species Triturus cristatus. The sequence continues at coordinate 725,659,881 of NC_140591.1, forward strand.
AAAGTGTTTGATGGTGGAGGCAATTGGTTTGAGAATTTAGGCAATGGATTTTTTGGAGCTATATTACAATTTATCAAAGTCATCTCAATCTGTGTGATTTATATGTTTGCCATGTTTAAAGGGTACGAGTGTTTGAAATCAAAGAAAAGAGAAGAGCATGGAAAAAGCTTTAAAAAACTAGAAAAGGGTGTGGAATTGGAGGAAAGCCAGTCTAGGTTCTATGATGAGATGAAGGACTTGGAAAACACAAGGTGTAAGATGCTGAAAACATCTAGGTTTTGAGCCGGTCTCATGTGATGTTGTGACGTCTATCCTAGCCATCAGAGTGGGGATTGGACCAGCACAATTTAGACTCCATCTTATTTACTTCATGCATGTACATTTATGCATTTGTTTACAACATTCATATTCAACATGTGTTCAACCTCGTTAACATGTGTGACACATTTAAATGAATTAACAGTATGTAACCATTGTACTCATTAAGAATTTAAATATGAGTGTATCAGTTTGATCAATAGATCAATGTAACCATGTTTCTTACAAATTCAAGTTCAATATCGATTGCTTGTTTTCATTGACTGTAATGCTGTAATGTGCATCCATTTTGATTCTCTAGAAACGTAGCCTTACATTAGTCCTCACCTGAAATGTGTGCTTTAACCTTGCCAGTATGCTGTTTCTTTTGCTTCTGCTAGTGTGTTATCATAGTTCTTGTTAGTCAGAGAAAGGCTTATTGTTTGTATTAGACTATTGAGAGTGAGGCCTGTGGCAAGCAAATTGGCAACAAACTCATAGAAATGACAGACAAAAGAGGCCTTCTGTTTAGATAAGAACCTAGGGAGTATGTAGACTCCCCGCATGCACGGTCTATGGATTGGTTCTTACTAGTAAAAGAGAGATATGGATGTTCTTGAAGCTACTATTTGTATTTAATTGGTGTTTCCAGAGGTAGAGAGGGTAGACTTCCTTCAAATCGGTCTGAGAGCAGAACTCTCTGATGAGTCTTTGCTGCGTGTGGGCTTCATGCTGAACACTTCTTCTTTTTCTCTGAACTTCTATAGAAGTTTAGCTTTCTGCTGACACCTATGCTCCTGGCTAGAAATCCCTGTTAGGATGTCTTGGTCTCAACTTATGTTTAGATTAGAAAAGGGAAGTTTCTTTATGGAATACATTATTGCAACTATTGGCTTTTTTGCATTGTGGCTGTTACTGTTTTGTATTTTGTTTTATTAAGATTTTACTTACTGGCAAATTTTGGATTCAAAACTATATTATTGTAGCTCCTGCATGTATTTGTACTTTGCATATATACTGGTTGGATACATGCTTTAGAATAAATCTCTTTGTATTTGAATTAATCATTGGTCTTCATTGTGGAGTCACATTGGCGTCACAAAGTTGTAATGTATTTCTGATGTTAGTCCCCTCACTATGCTTCATGTTGACTAACAAAGGTCATTACGACCAATGGGCAAATATATTTGATGATTTACCAAGAGATTGAGGTACAGATACTAATGCGCTGTCAGAGGCACAAGCTGGATGCAACTAGGTAGGCAGGGCACCATGGAGGCCAGAATCGGCTCAGTGTAAGTACTATACTGTCAATAGTCCAGTCACAGGAGTGTGGACTCATGCTCTCAAGTGTCTATTGGAAGAACTACAATGATGACATCTCTCAGCCTCTCTCTGCTGTCTAGACTCCCAGCCTCTCTGGATGTGTTGCTCCTATTCATGTTCGGGTATGGGGACCTACGTGCCTGTAATGGACATCAACTGGGCCAGGAAAGGACAAAAATGATATGCAATGTACCCAAAGTAAGGCACCACTTAGTGGTGCTTCCATCAGGTGTCTCAAGAAATAGGGTCTCTTTCTGCAATGTTAATCTAAATTGCAGCCGAGGGTCCTATAATAAGTGGGCCCAGAGAAAAAGCAGTCTTGTTACCATATCTCCTCCTAACCCACCTGTGATGGGCCTGACAGAGCTAATCATGATTGAAACTTAATGCTTGCTCTTTATACGGTCTAATCTAAATACAAGGAAAGAAAAGAAAGATTACCACTAAGTGAGCTAGATTTGCACAATAACTGCATAAATGCATTAAAAGCAATCAGAAATCTCAACCTTGCGAACGACTGAAAGAAACAGTAGGCAAGTTATTCATTAAATAGAAAACGAACATCTAAAGAAAGGGATTGAAGCAACGAAGAAAGGAATGTTTCTGCTAATCACCAAACCAATAAAGGCAAACCACTTCTCTTTTGAATTTCAAGTACCAAAAGATGGCCACGTGCACATAGTTCACCTATTCATAGCTCCCCAAGATTTGAGCATGGTAAAAGCAATATAAAACTATTAAAGCAACGTGCTTTGTTATTCCTTTCTACATCTTTCCAAGCCAGTAGCCAAGTGTCCGGTGTTCAAATGAGGGCATGCATCATTTCTAGCTGTTAGCAGAAGAATGTGTTTGTTGTTACACTGAACTCAGCAAAAGAGCTAGTAGTCTAAATTGAAATGAATGAGGAAATGCACACATAGAAAGAAGATAGTGAACCAAAAAGAACAATCCATTGGACCAGGTCATCCTTGAGTTTGGGCATAGAATGCTCGTCCACCTCTCATATCATGCTTCATCATTGGCTTCTGTCCCCATTCAGGACAGTTAGTCACCCAAATGGTTTCAACCTTAAATTGGGATCCCTTATATAATCGTTAATGGACGATGGAAGGGATTTAGACACAGAGAACACAAATATTTGGTTCACTCTTGTATAATTTTAATAAGAGGGCTCCTGATAAGATGAAAAACATAAAAAGGGGATGCATTGCAACAGTAATTGTTTCTGCATCTTCAAATTAACACGTTTCAGCCAACATTTAAGCCCATAGGGGTCAGTGGCCTTCCTCAGGACTATGAGATACCTAAGTTGAACTCACCCTATCCTAAAGAGTGTGTAATGTTGAGTTTAAGGAACAGTGTAACATAAAGCACAAGAAATACAAGCAGATGCACTTGCAGTAGTAAACAATGGGGCACGGGCAGTAGCGGTCCGTGGAGGGAGTTCGGTGGGGCAGTGACGCGGGGCGGGGGAGTGGCAGGGTGGGGACATGTAAACACCGGAATATGGAGGAACGGAGGTAAGTACACATTTAAGTAAATAAAATGAATTCCTTTGCGCGCGCTGCATCACAAAATGCATTGCAGCACGCGCAACGAAATTCATTTTATTTATTTAAATGTGTACTTACCTCCATTCATCCATATTCCGGTGTTTACATTTCCCCACCCTGCCCCTCCCCCGCCCCGCCTCACTGCCCCACCGAACTCCCTCCACGGACCGCTACTGGGCACAGGTATTCACATAACTATAGGGAGATCGGGCCCCATAGAAGGAGGGGAAAGACATATCCCTTTAGGTATACAGTCATCAAGGGTAAGTTGCCTTTTCACACGAAAGCCTACATCCTAGTGGATTTTTACATAGAAACATGTGGCATGTAAATTGTTATTCATTGCCGATACAGCAAATAAGACTAAGAGCTTGATTTTGGATTTAGCAGATGGGTACTCTATCACATATGTGACGGATATCTAGTCCACTTTATTACAAGTGCCATTTGATATAATGCACCTATTATAAGGCAAAGGGAAAATCTGTTAAATTTGTAATGGAGTAAGCTGTCCCCCAAACTCCAAATCAGGCCCTGAGTTACATTCTTGGAATCTCTTTAAAAAGATATGGGCCATTGGAAAAGTCATGCTGATAGAGCTGTTATATTTGCTCCTTCTAGAGCAAATATAAAACTCTAACAAGCAGCATTGACAAAGCCAATTGATTTGACCTTTTACAGTGAAAAGATTTTAACAAAATAAAGCAGTGCTTTAAATCAGCAGGCCCTCTCAGGTACTGCAAATTTACACTTAATTTCAAAGCCAGAGTAGCAGCACCTCTCAGCTGGGCTGCACTATTTTTAATCAAAACATATCATCACTTCTCGGTAGCATACAGCAGTCCTGTAATAATGAGTACCTGTACTTCTCTATTTTAATTTAAGACACTGAAAAAGTCCAATGCTTGTACTGAAAGTTCACTCAATCACATATTAATCCAGATTTTTCAAACATATAAATTCTTCTTATAGGTCAATATAATGCAGAAGCCATAATATGATAGTTCAAAAAAGAATTTTACCATCAAACTGCATCCCGGCCAATGTATTTCATCCTGACAAGGGACTTCATCAGGGTTTAGAGAATTCTTAGTGTTTCCTTGTAGGCAAGTGTAAGCCACAGAGAATAACAGGGGTCTTTATAGTGGTATCATCCAAGGTACATGAAAAAATTCTTATTGATTCTTCCTGGATAAGTATAAACCAGAGAAGGGAGAAGGCTGAATATCTGAAATCCTAGTGGGACCTGTCAGGTAAAGCAGAAAGACGCAGCATCCCAGCTCCCTTCATACACTTGCCCACAAGGAAACACAAAGAAATCTTTAAACCCATGAAGCTAGTTTTCATCCCCGTCCAATTGTCCATGCAATAGTTCCTCTGAGCAAAGCACATCACTTTATGCTTTATTGTTCCTTGTACAGTTTTTATTTAAGCAATTTCTTGGCCCCAATTCTATGATCAGTCAACATCAGACTTTATAGAACCAGTTTCATTTGCATACAACAGCTGGGGTTGAGTCAGGTTTCTTATGCAGTGATCAACTTTATTAGATCTTCCCTTTGAAAAAGGAAAATATATTGTGCAGATAATTGTCCAGATAATTGCTGATTTTAACACTATGTTATATATTAATGGAGTCATTTGGAAAGCCTATATTTAGCTTGTGCTTTTAAGTAATTTATGTAAATAATTGTATGAACCTATATGGTTGGTTTAGTCGATTAAAGGAAATGATGATGAATAATAGAATATGACTGAGTGGTGGATATTTAAACAATGCTGCCTGCAAGGATGGGCAGTAACAACTGTCAATTACCCTCCCAATTATAATGAAGGCAATTAACTGCTACTATTACCCTACAGGAAAGGATAATAAAGCTTGTGGCAAGAATTTCCCTCTCCTAAAAATATGAGAACTACAATCATTATGTGCCTCACAGGAATGCATAATAGCCTCAGTGAACCAATTACTCACTGTTGCCTCAAAGGACCTTCTGGTGCAGCACAGATCTTTCTTTCACTCCCAGCCCTGTTGGTGAAAGCTAAGCTGCTTTACTTTGAAGTATTGAAATTTAGATTTACCCTTGCTTATAAAATGGGGCAAACAAGGAGAATGCCACTGAAGTTGCAAAAACTAAGCGTATCAAAGTTTTCTTGGTGCACAATCTTTATGGCAGAGTGAGCGTCACCATTCACCCCTTTTGGGAATTTATAGGACCTGAAGGGAAACTTCAATAAATACCTGGGCATAGCCTGCCTCACTGACTGAAAAAAAAAGTTTTCAAAGGCTTCAATTTTAGCAAGCCAACCAGGTCAAAAAACATCAATGTATCTGATAATCTTAGATCAAGGCAGAGTGGACAGAGTCTCATTGTCTCACTCATAACATTTTATTTAAGGCCAATGTGGGTCTGCCTGACCAGTGAATCCAAACTTGTGGAATCCTTTTTGGACCCCATCTTTAGGTTTTCCCCACTGAAACTGTTTTTTCCCTAAACAAAATCGAACTACAAAGGTGAAAACTTTGTCTCAGACTAACCACTAAGTTCATGATGACTTCATGCGCTCACAGGTCATTCCAAGAGTTTCCATCGGTCCCAGTCTACACATTACATAGACCTACAATCTAAATGACTTATACATTGCATCCAAAGAAGTATTTTTGGGGGGTTTTGTTGATGACATTTGATACCTATATCCAATTTTTGGACCTTTAAGCTTTTTATTTTCTTAACTTTCGCATTGTTTGAGTTAGCTTGATACTAACATCATTTTCTCTGGGGCAAGATTTTATTCAGGCCATTGTCAGTAGGGTAAAAATTGTTTACTCTAAGTGAAACCTGTTTACCTCTGTTTGGGAAGTGTGGGAGCTCACAGCTGACATTTATACTGTGGACATGGGGCCAGATGTACGAATGTTTTTTGCGGTCACAAACATGAAATCGGCCTGTTTGCGACCGCAAAATAGGTCTGTGCAATGTACAAACCCTATTTTGAGAGTTGGTAACCTATTATCAACTGTCAAAATAGGGTTTGGAACTCACTATTAGGAAGGGGCGTGCCAAGAGCGTCCCTTCCTAATAGTGAGTCGCACTTCTATGTACGATTGTTTTGTAACCACAATTGCAGTCGCAAAACACTCACAGTTTACCACCTATTTCAAAAAGGTGGTGAACCACTCTGAAATGGGAAGGGGTCCGCAAGGGACCTCTTCCCCTTTGTGAATTGCAGCAAAAATATTTTTTAAGAGCAGGCATTGGTCCCACAGAAACGTTAAATTTTTGTTTTTTCAATGCATCCCATTTTCCTTTAAGGAAAGCGGGCTGCATTTTATTTTAAAAACCTGCTTTCTTCATTTAAAAAGCAGTCACAGGCATGGTGGTCTGCTGACACAGCGGGCCACCATCCCTGTGAGTGCTGGCCGTTCCCAATGAGGTCACAAATTGCCACCTGTCTCATGAATATTAATGAGGCACGTCGTTTGCGACCTCATTGGAAACCCCAAACAGTGTCTGAGACACTGTTGTTCATTCCATTTCGCGAGTCGCAATTTGAGAGTCAAAAAACAACACAATTTGCGACTCGCAAAATGGTAGAGTTGTACGTACATCTGGCCCATGGTCCCACAAAACCTTACTGGCTGATTCATGAAAGCAGGTTTATAGCCATGGGCGACACTGTGGGAGTCTCAAGTTAATGCCTCATACAGAATATATGTGAATACCCACAGAATTCTAAGGGGTATATTTACAAGGAAATGGCACAAGAGTGCAAGTAATTTTGCAGCACTGCACTGCATCATTTAAAAGATGCAGGGATGTGCCGTATTTACAGGAATGTGGTGCACCCCTGTGTTTTCCCTTGCGCTGGCGCTAAAAAAAGCTGTCTAGCACCAACACAGATGCCAGAGTGCAAGGGTGCCTGCATTGCAGTGATAGTTGTTTATGTACAGGAAGGAAGACCTTTTTGCACATAAACAATCTTTAAAGGTGATTTGCTCTTTCTGTGTATGCCGCAGATGCAGCACACACAGAAAGAGCAAAAACGAGGAGAAATAAAAGTATTTCTCCGCATTGCTCTAATCTAATGTCTGCTATTCAGTGCCATTCATTTTTGCCGCTCCCTCCGATTTACAGATCCTTGTCAATCTGAGGCAGTGTCAAAAAGCAACGTGTGTTGCAGTGGAATGCTCACAGCAACACCTATTGCACACCCCTTTCACGCAGATACATGCGTGAAAGGGGCCAATATTTACCAAGCAGTGTTAAGCCACGCAAAGCAGCACCACCAGAACGTCGGAAAAAGTGGCGTTCTGGTAGAGCAATTCCCTTGAAAATATGCCTCTAAGGGGCATATTCACATGCCCCTATCGCCACGGAATGTCACTTTTTTTTACGTTCCCGTGGCGATAGGGCCAGCACCCTATTTTCAAGGCAGTGTTAACCTACTTAACGTGGCTTAAAGCCATGTTAAGTGGCTTAACGCTGCCTTAAGAATAGGACCCCTTTCACGCTAAACTTAGCGTGAAAGGGGGCGTGCAGTGGGTGTTGCGGTGGGTGTACCACCGCAACACCCATTGAGTTTGACGCTACTGCCTATTATCAAGGGCGGCGATAATAGGTGGCAGCGCCAAACTTAAGACCTAGAAAAATCAGGTCTTAAGGTGGCTAAACGAGGAGAAAACCTTTATTTTTCCTTGTTTTTGCTTTTTCCATATGTGTGCTGCATGTAGCAGCACAAATGGAAAAAGCAAACTGGCATTTTCTGTTTGTTAAAGCACAGGAAGGGACACCTTCCTGTGCATTAACAAACCTCCCTGCTAGCAGAAAGCCTTGCGCTCTGGTGCAGGGGTGCCTGTTTTGGCGATAAATCATGAGATTTATCGCCGTCGATGTTGGAAACGCCAATCTGCACCACATTCTTGTGAATAGGGTGCAGACTGGCGTTTCCGAAGTGGCGGTGAGAGGCGTTAAGCCAAGGAGGCTAACGCCTCTCACCGCCACTTCATTGTGAATATCCCCCTAAGTTTGTTAATGTTTACCTCGTTTTGCAGGTAGTATTCCACCCTGAAGAGGCAAGTAATGTTGCTCCTGCCAATGGCTGGATTAAGTGCATTTCCAACTGAGAATGGGAAGGCAATACCTCCATATTTATGAGGAGGTAGGGAAACAGAAATCTTTGAGGGGAAAATATTTACCCCTCGGAGAAAAAGTAAAAGAAAATAAATATGCTAATACATAGGTGTATTTAATTTACATGCAGCTAATTTCTCACCTGGTTAAAATTATGCATCCTTAAATTGTATACTTCAGGAAATCCATGGCTTCCGTGTTGCTAACAACTTCTAGGAATCTGTTTGAATTACTAAGTTAGAAATCTATCTTAAACATATGAGAAACCCTTGAGGCAGACTTCTTTATTTCTTATTTAGGCTGCAATTCTGCACCAATCACTAGCCCTTCTGAAAAATATCCTCTGCTGCTCTGTGTTTTCTGCTCTTTGTACTGCATTTCTTGGTGTCACAAGTTCAGAGCAGTTCAAGACACGAAATAAGCACACACATTAATAACATTTGTGCAGCATTTTTCTTCTCCGGTTAGGCAAAAAGATTCCTATATACAAAAAAATGATCAAGGGCCATATGTAGGTAGCTAAATACCGGTCGGTAACGGCCGAAAATCGATAATTTTCCCGTTACCGACCGGTATTTAGCCCTTTGTAATGTAGGAGGCAGGTTTTAAGGATTCTGTAATTTACCGAATCGGTATTTTAAGGAATCGGTAAAATACCGAATCGGTAAATTACCGAATCCTTAAATCCTATGTAGGGAGCACTCAAGTGAGTGCATTTTTGTATTAAGGAATCATTATTTACCACCAACTACAGGTTGGTGGTAAATACTGAATACCTTTTAAAAAGCAATTTTGTGCTTTTCTAGATATGCCATGTGGCAGAGGGCATGTATGTGCGCCACATGTGCACACATGCATGATTCAGGGGTGCAACAGGGTGTCAATGTGACACCCTGCCACCCTTGAATATGCTCCCCCTATTACCGAATCGGTATTTACCGATTCGGTAATAGTCATTGGCTTCCCATTCATTCCTATGGGCCTCCAGGCCCATTGGAATGAATAGGAAGGTGTTCCTTATTACCGATTCGGTAAAATTCGGTATTTAGGAATCGGTAAATAGAAATTACCTACATATGGCCCTTAGTTAGGTATGCTGTGGGACGCTACATATACAATGAAACAAAAGTGTTGTAAATCCCACAATCACACATGCAGCACTATTTCTATTTCCTTAACTCATAGTACACTGAGCACGAAGTTTAACAAAAATCTTACCATTTTTTACATTGGAATGACATTTGTTGTTGGTGCGATTTTCCTAAACATTGTGCAATGCTGCCCTGGAAGAAATGGCCACATCATAAGTAACTTACACATTTCACAACAATGCAGGCATACTAAATACAGCTAAATTGCCATTTCTTCCCAGGGATAAGTGCGGTTTAGCATCTTATGCTCTAATTTTCCAAATTGTGCAAATGAATGATCTGCACAATTATCCTTTGTTCTGTACTCACTGCAATCAAAGTTGTTGTAAATTCATTGTTATTGATTTAAGAATCCTTTCACCACTCTCTGAATTTCTCCTCCAATTAGCCGGGATAAGCGTTTTAGGGCGAATTTACTTGAAACCACAGCTTTTCTGTGCTTCTTCGATCATATTCTCAGCAGTACTGCTCCAATTATCTGGAATGCTTTCAAGTAAATTACAAGTGACAGATATAGGTCTTGAAGTCCCGAAATCTTCAGTCCATATATATAAAAAAATGAATACTTCTCTCACACTGCAACTATTAAAAAGACATTCAGAAGGCAAGGTGATGCTTGTAAATTGAAAAATTCTGATGCGGAATAAAATGAGCAGAGGAAGCCATAGGCAAAGACACATATAACCGCGTTCTTCAAGAAACTGGGTCGATTGTGAGTACCCGCAGTCAATGGGTAGTATACTTAAAATTTCGGTTAACCACAGACATTAATAGTTCTAAGGTACAAACATTGGTATATGGGTAGGTGTAACTTATTGTTGTAGTACTCCTGGCTTACTCAGTAATTTCAGGAGTAAGACAGGAGTACGGTTGGCTTACTCCTGACTTGCTTCTAGAATTCAGAAGTATTACAAGAGGTCGCAGCAAAATTAGAAGGAACTGGGTCCGGGCTGTTTAGGTACAAATCTGGAAAGATTGGTGGACCATTCACAAAAGTAAATCTTTGAGTATGAAATTACCAAATATGTGGATTTGTGCCTACGTCAAGACGTAAATCTCTACCTAAGTGCAAATCAGCAATTATAGACTGATTTGTATGCCTAGTAGCAGGTGTATGTGTTCCTGGCACCTTACATGAGGGGATGGGGATTGTCAATTTTCAAATTACTATTGGTAGCATATTAAAAGAGCCCACACTCTGGGTTCTGCCTTCCTCATTTAATGCTTCTAGATATTGTGGATGCCAGATATCAGCTACAGTTGTCCTGTGTGTAATTGTCTATGTGAGCATGTACTTAGGACATGCAATGTGTTACAATGTGTCTTTGCTCATGTGTATAGCTGAGTTTGATGTGAGATGAGTCGTGCTTTCTTACATTAAAATAACAATTTATGTACTTGTAATCTGCTTTGCATGTGCATCTGTTATGTTTATATTTTTATAATGTGGTTTGTATAGAAGACTGCAACTTTTACATTGATATGACCTTTTGTATATTTTTTACATTGTTTAGGTAATGTTATTCCTCACCTTCATTGACTCCTATAGGAGTCCCCAGAAGCAGCCGTGAATGGCCATTCGAGGTGTGTGACTTGCTCTACAGCTTAGCTGAAGCAGATTTGGATCTGTTTGGGATGCAGGACAATTAGAGTAGATGTGGGTGTAATGAATTGCAAATGACTTACCCTTTTCTAATTGTGTTTTTGTATTTTCTCCTCCTTTCCCTGCTAAATTTTCCTTTCCCTACTCCCACTTAATATTCCACATTTTCCAGTCACTCTGCCTTGCCATGCACACATGTAGACCTAAAACATGGGAATGCATGTGTGTAGTTCTACAAAATCTCAGTGGAGAACTCCACACATAAGAGGTAAGTCTGATCTAGGTATAGATCTACAACTGTATCTCTGTGTATTGCAGTTAAGAGCATATGAAGAACTACTACAGGAGTATTACTTAACATACTGTCTTGGTGAACTTGGCCCAACGTCCAACCTGAGAAAAGACATATGGGGCCCTGTCCTAAGTGAATAATTTTAATATACAGTTTTCGGCATCAGCTATAGGACATGTTCTGATTAGATATGGCAAATGGAAGTAGAAATATTAGGAAAACAGTTTCAAACTGCGATTTATTTTTTAATACAAAACCACATCATCTGGCAAACATTTTCATCAAACCTAATGACACCTCAACATCCCTTGTTGAAAAAATCAACACTTCAGGTGGCCAGGGCATCACGAGAAAGAAGACAAAAACTTGCAAGATGAAAAACAGAAGACAGGCCCTCTCTATCAGAGCTCTAATGATCTGGAACAGAATCCCCACTAAAAGCAGAAGTGCCCCAACACTTTTGCAATTCAGAAATGATCACAAATCTCACCTCTGCAAAGAACATTGCATCTCGAAGCATTAAAAAAACCTTCACTCAAGAGCATCCTGCTACATGTAACTGACCCAGAATCAATCCTCAGGCCTGCAGCTCATGTTCATTGCTCCTTTACTCTCCAGCTAGGTTCACATTATGTAATACCAGTAGACTCAAACGAGCAGTACTATTGTTCTAAATAAGTCTCTGGCTGGTAGTGCCCTGTGCTGCAACATGAGAACAGGAAACCTCTTGCCAAACAGGGAAGATTTATAGAACGGAAAAGAAATCTTAAAAAAATTTTTTTAGGCAGAATGTATAACATGTTGTAACACTTAACGCTGCATTAACCCGTTCCCTGCTCATGACGGAACCACTCCGTCATGAGCCACGGGCGCCGTGTGCTCATGACGGAGTGGTTCCGTCATGCTGCGGCCGTTGGCGGCCGCTCGCCCACGCGGCACTGATTCCCCGCCTGTGCGGGCGATCAATGCAAGTGGGCGGAGTCATGACGGAACCACGCCGTCATAAGCACAGCTCGCCTGTGACTCATGACGGCGTGGTTCCGTCATGAGCATGGCGGCGCCGTGCTGACCCCAAACCCCCCCAGCGCCATGGCGGAATTCGTGCCGCGGCGAAGGGGTTAAGAGACACTTCATGAACCCAGTGGCATAGCTAGCCCTTATGCCGCCCGTTGCGGTCCCTTCATTTGCTGCCCACGGCAGGCGAATGCAAGAGCGGGGGGAGGGGTGCTGGCGGTCCCGGGTATGCCTCAAGTAAGAGCGGGGGCAGTGTCAGCTGCTGCCCTCAAAACTTGCACTGCCCCCCCCCCTGCTACGCCACTGCTTAAATCATGTTCTATAATAATTATCACCTATGAGAGTAGAAAACTCAACAAGTCCTACAAAAAGCTTAGCAAATCAAGCCCTGAGTTAGTCTTTTCATGTGAGAGCGTGAGGTGTTTGTTCCTGCACAGAACTTTTAGTCACGTCACTGCACAAAATGCATCACCCTACCCATTTGAAAGACACCTGCAAAACCTGAGTACAGTGATCAAACTGGAAATGGGGGTAAGGCCCCTCTACAAACATTTAGACTTCGGGGCCCTTCTGAAAGATAAAGTGGATGCACTAAAATAGATTCAAACTTGTACTGTGAGGTCATGTGAACAGGTTTGGGATAGCACACAAGGCCTTTACATGTTGCCAAGGTGGTAAAACAGGGAGAATACAACTGCTTGAGTAACATGAGGTTGGGGTAAGGGGGTGGCATAATGCCTGGAACCAAAAAGGTGCAGGGACACTATGCACTAGTGCCTTTTACTTATGCCCTGGATTTCCACTGCACCACTGTCAATAACCTTCAGAGCTATGCTGTGTGAAATGGAAAGTGCAGGATTGCGCCATATTTGCCAAGATATGGTGCATTCCTGCTCTCTCACTGCGCAGGTGCACTATGTGCTTCCTAGAGCCAGCAAAGGCACAGTGCAAGGGTGCCTGCCTTGCAGGCAGGATTATTGTTGTGCAGGAAGGAACACCTTGCAGCACAAAAACAATCCTTAGAGACTGTTTACACTTTCTAAATGAGCTGCAGAATGCAGCACAATCAGAAAGAGGAAACAACGAGGAGAAATAAAGATATTCTCCCCCTCGCACCTCTATCAGGAAGATCTACAATTTTGACGCGTTCCCAGGTTTACTTGTCTTGGTAAAATTTGGGAATGCCCCGAAATATGTGCATGGATTCGTGGGAACACCCACACTCCACTGATCTAATGCCTTCCTGGCGCAGAGTAATGCAAGTCAGCTGCCTTGCGTTACTCCAGATTTAACAAGCCACGCAGAGCCACGCACGGTGGCCTTGAGTGGCTTGGTAAATCTGATCTAAGGAGTGGGTTGCCCTTGCGTTACCCTAAAGCAAGGACAACACAATCCTTTGATAAACCTGGGCCGTAGATCTTTAAATCTGGTTACAGAGAAGTTCTACTCATTCTTCTTCCTTCACCTCTTTTAGTCTGCTACAATCTCATGTAATTTTACCTAAAACATATCAAATTCAATTATTTCTATCTCCCTCTCTTTCTCTCTCTCACACACATGCACAATCACACATACACACACGCGCGCACACACACACACACATTGGTAAAGGGCAACAATACTTTTAAGGTCTTACCTCCACCACAGATCGGTTATTTTCGACATCAAGTTATTCAGTGCTATACTAAAATAAGTATGACATTTACAGATGAAAAATGGATAGGAATCAATCATGAGTTATGTATATGTAGAGTACAAAAGGTTATGAAAATTACTACAGCAGTAAAGATGCACTCTTTCAACTATATACATCCACATTATGTTTTTTGAGAAATGTCATCGTAGAATTAAAACATAAGCAGAAGCTATATGTGTGCTTAGCTTCGAGAAGAAAGCTAAATGTTAGACTAATGTCACTTAACATGTAACCTTGACAGCCTAAACAGACATCTCTCAAAGATGTACAGAAGTCACAGACAAAAGTAACTGTCTTTGGGGCTTATCAGTGCAGTGTTATTGAGTTGCTTTCACCGTAATGAAGGCACAGGAAACAAGCCTTGGTAAATGCATTAGGTTTCGCCTATGTGATCCATAATAAGCTGTTTTTTGTTGTAAGTTGTAGATTGGTGAGTAGTTGTACAATATAAGTTACAGAAAGTTTGTTAAAGTGTTATGAGCTGTTTATGTATGAAAAGCCAATATATTGTACTGTTACTAGTGGTATAGTGTGGGTATGTAATGGATACATTTTGAACAATGAAATGAAAGCGGGAAATAATAGAATTAATTGATGTAATTGCAATATTATGTGTTAAGATGAGTTATTTGGGCCTGGTGTCACTGCACCTGCTGCACCATTCAAATCATGCCCCTAGTGCCTGTAAGGTAACTGCACTTGTGACTGCCTGTTTAGTAGTAAAATATTGCTATATTTGGTGTTAAGAGGAGTTATGACAACTTTTGGCCCTGGTGCCACTGCACCTGCAGCACCATTGAAATCATGGCCCTGGTGCCTGCTAGATAACTGCCCTTGTGACTGCCTGTTTAGTAGTAAAATCTAGCAATATTCTGCGTTTAGTGGAGTCCCTGGAGCTTTTGGCCCTGGTGCCAATACACCTACTGTACTATTCAAAGCCCCTTTTAACTGCAAGATAACTGCAATTGTGTCTGCCGGTATAATAGTAAATTGTAGCAATATTGGGTGTTTAGTAGAGTTCTGGCAACCTTTGGACCTGGTGCCACTGCACCTGCTGCACCGTTTAAATCATTACCTTGCTGTCTGCAAGGTAAGTACACTTGTGACTGCGTGTTTAGTAGAAAAATATAGCAATAATACGTGTTTAGTGGGGTGCCTAGAGCTCTTGGTCCTGGTGCTACTGCACCTGTTGCACCATTCAAATCTTGGCCCTATCGACTGCTAGATAAAAACACTTGTGAGAGTCTTATTTAGTGGCAAGATTTTGCAATAATCTGGGTTTAGTGGGGTCCCTATGGCTTTTGTCCCCAGTGCGACTGCACCTGCTGCATCATTTGAATCAAGTCCCTTTTAACTGCAAGGTAACTGCAATTGTGACTGCCTGTTTAGTAGTAAAATATAGCACATTATGTGTTGGAGGAGAACTTTTGAGGCCGGTACTACTGAACCTGCTGCACCATTCAAATCATGACCCTATTGTCTGCAAGGTAACTGCACTTGTGGATGCCTGTTCAGGAATAAAATATAGCAATATTAGGTGTTTAGTGGGGTGCCTGGAGTTTTTGGTCCCAGTGCCACTGCACCTGCTGCACTATTGAAATCATGAACCTAGCGCCTGCTAGATAACTGAACTTGTGGCTGCCTGTTTAGTAGTAAAATATAGCAATACTTGGTGATTAGTGGTATTAGGACAACTTTTGGCCCCAATGCCACTGCACCTGCTGCACCATTTAAATCAAGCCCCTTTTAATTGCAAGGTAACCGCAATTATGGCTACCTGTATATCAATAAATAGAGCAATTTTAGGTGTTTAGTGGGGTGCCTCGAGCTTTGGTCCTGGTGTCACTGCACCTGCTGCACCATTGAATTCATGGCCATGTTGCTTGCAAGGTAACTGCACTTGTGACTGCCTGTTTAGTTTTAAATTTTAGCAACAATCTGGGTTTAGTGGGGTCCCCAGAGCTTTTGGCCCCAGTGCCACTGCACCTGCTGCACCATTCAGATCAAGTCTCTTTTAAATGCAAGGTAACTGCACTTGTGACTGCCTGTTTAGTAGTCAAATCTAGCCATATTATATGTTTAGAGGAGTTCTGACATCTTTTGGGGCCGGGGCTACTGCACCTGCTGCACCATTCAAATAATGACAATGTTGTCTGCAAGGTAACTGCCCTTGTGGGTTCCTCTTTAGTGGTAAAATATAGCAAAGCTCTTGTATATTAACTTTATTTTTAATGTGCAATGTTTATTACAACATTGAGAATTTGATCATGATCACCAAATAGTTTAAGTTGGAAAAACCAATCTGATAATGTCTGCAAAGTGCAAAGAATAGTACTGAGGCATGAATAGGAAATGCCACAAACGATTTAAGGCTAAAGCACCTGCTTTACACAACTAAGTGATAAAAAGCAAGCATTCCAGCATACTGTAAAATGCTGTCAGCCTTTTCCTTGGGAAGAGATTTGATCTTGACTGTGATAGGGGCTTAAACAGTGTGTATAGCTTTAGTAGAAGTATCATAGGAAACGGAGCATTACCTATTGAAATCCATGAAGGAAACCATCACTTGTGAGACAGTCAAGCATTTTGAAGAACAGAGTACATCAGAGATAATTCTTGTAGGCAATTTGCTGGAATTACCCTTGCAAACATAGGCCAGCAAAAACTTCAAAGGACTAGGCGATCTCTGCTCCTTTCCATGAACTATACTTCAAATAGAACACTTTGCACAGGCAAACACCGGTTCGGTGTTGGACTTGGTCCTTTTTGCAGGGTTATGCCCAACTGTTTGCTTCCTCCTCCTATTTTTTCCTGACTTGTGGGTGCTGGATATAGGACTCTGGGCGCTTTACCACTGCTAATCAATGCTAAAGTGCATATGAGCTGTGTATAAATTGTTATCATGATTGGGTATCCATAATCTACATATTTGATTTGCTGGTAAGTCTCTAGTAAAGTGCACTGAAGTGTGCCAGAGTCTGTAATTCAAATGCTACTAGTGGGCCTGCAGCACTGATTGGGCCACCCACATAAGTAGCCCTGAAAAGGTAACTCAGACCTGCCACTGCAGTGTCTGTGCGCAGTTGTTAACTGCCATGTTGACTTGGCAAGGGCACCCACTTGCCAGGTCCTAATCTTCCCTTTTCTTACATGTAAGGCACCCGTATTGTAGGCCCAAGGTACCTCCCTGGGTAGGGTGCTGTGTATGTGAAAGGTAGGACATGTGTGTGTGACGTGCTGATAGTGAAATACTGCCATTTTCGTTTTTCACTATTGAAAGTCTATCTTGCCCAATAGGATTGAATGGGAGTTTATTTATAACATCTTATAAATATAACTTCCCATTGGAACAAGATAGAGAAATAAAGATTAGGCTCTCAGAACTAAGAATTTTATAACACATCTCTTAGTAAAGATGTTTTTTAAATTGTGTGTTTGAAAACGTCACTTTTAGAAAGTAGGCATTTTCTTGTTTAACCATTCTGTGTGCCTCTGCCTGTTTGTGTATTGACTGTCTGGTTTTGGAGTGACAGGGGCTGGAGAGGTGCATTCTCTCAGACAGCCACTGGGGGGAGGGTTGATGTGTGTCCTGCCTTTCCTGAATTAGTCAGGGCTGGGCTGAATAGACCTGGGCTGCATTCAGAGTAGGGGGAGGAGTTCTCACTAGCACCTGAATAGGCCTGGTCTGCATTTAGAGTGGTGGGAGGAGATATCCCTTGCACCTGAATAGGGCCTGTCAGCCTTACACAATGATGTCTCCACCCCCTCCCGGGCAGCTGCACAACAGTGGACATAACTGGTTTGGACTGGGCTCATAGACCCTTGCACAAAGAGAACAAAGACATTTTGAGGTATAAGTATTAGACCTAAAACCCCTGAACTTTAGTTCATCCCTGGAATTCAAGAGGACCCTTTACCAAGGAGAAGAGCTGAAAGACTGAGGAGAAGTACTGCCTCTTTGCTGTGTGCTGTGTGGGGTTGGCCTGCAGTTTCTGTTTCTGCAAAGGAAATGAGAAGGACTTTGCTTTGTTCTGTGTCCCCCAGCTCCCCTGAACTCTGCTGCTGTGAGTTCTGACCAGCCAAGAGGTGCCTGGGCCAGTATTGGACCTCTCTAGGTTGTGACTGCTGTGTTTGGGAGCTGGAAGAGAGAAGGAATGAGAATAATTGCCATGCATAGCCGTGCCGCTACAAAAACCGATGCAGCGCCTGTCGCGGCTGCAAGAATCTACGCATCAAGGGGTCGTGGCTGAAGAAAATAGACACAGCTCAGACGCCGCATTGATTACTGACGCATCGCAGATTACCACGCATCGCACAAGTGTGACAAGTTTTCCCGACGCATCTCCTGCGGACCGGAACCGTCACGAAGAATCAAAGCATCACTTTCCCCTACAGACCGTATTCGATGCATCACTTCTCCTGCGTGCAGCAGAACTGTTGAATCACCTCCCCAAGGTCTCAGGAACTGACGCATCTCTTTGTTTTTGACGCTTCTTCACTCTGCAGCACTTGGGCCTTGTGAATTTTGATGCAACTACAGGTACTTTGTGTAAAAGTCATGCATCCATAGTTTTCTATGGTACAAGTTCTTGAAACCTTTTGAAAGTCATATTTTACTGTGAGTCTTGGTGCAAATACTTTACACATTGCCTTTGGGGTAAGCCTGTCTGCTCGCGCCAAGCTACCAAGGGGGTGAGTAGGGGTTATCTAAAGTGTGTATCCCCTTACCCTGACAAGAAGCAAGGGTCTATATTTGTAAAAAGATACTTCCCTCTGCCAACTAGAGACCCCCATTTCTAACTTCACCAGTTGAAGGATTGGTTACATAGCTGCCAGCGGATAAGCTATTTTCACAAATGGAACCAAATCAAGGGCTGGTTTGCACTGAATTTGTAAATGCACATTGACTTTGCAAAAGCTCCTGTTAACTTTCATGATGCATAGTCTTGGGCACAAATCCCACCAGAAGAGTTGCGGTGCCAGCCGGCTTGATGAATAGTAGAGCCCTCATTTTATTTATTGCATTATTTGCACCTGTAAAGGTCAAATCCTTCAAACAGGTTACAGCATTCACCAGAGGACATGGGGTGATGTTATGACAAGTCCTAAGAGCCAGAATAATCAGTGAGTGGTGATGTGGTCATGGAAGAGTACAGCTTAATAACGCTTGACCAAAACTAATGCATAATGCTACAGTCATTCTCACAGTTCTGCGACCGTGCGCTGCACAGTGCGCGCACACCTCATTTTCAAGGACAGCGTTGTGAACCACCTCCACGAGAGTCCACTGCACTATAGATAGAAAACAGAACTCAGCTTAGGGGACAGGAAAGGAATTTACCCACTAATAAGGAAAAATGAAAGCTTTGCTTCAGTCTATATATTTATTTATTATTTATTTAATAGCTTTATGGAGCTCTCCGCGCCGCTTTCCTGAGATGGACCCATTAAGGAACTGAAAGAGGAATTGCCAAGCCTACCACTCTCAACATGCCATTTATAGCTCCTCTGATAAATTGGCTCATGTTTTTTTGTGGACTTTGAAATATGACAGCAATTTTTGCATCAAAGAGAAATGATAGATCTACACTCAAAGTATAATCAGTTCCAATGGCACCATTAGGCACCAGATATTTTGATAGTACTTTTGCTGAAATACTGTGCATTAAGATTGTGTATGATGTACTGAATACCATGATGAGCCCTTGTCACATTCTTATAAGCAATAATATGGCATAAATATTGACACTAAAACTTAATTCTTGGAAACTCTGCTACCTTCTGATGCAGATGGAACAAAATCGAAATACACTGTCTCCTCCTAACGGTCCTCATTGCATTATTGAGATTTAACTCTAAGCAGCTCAAAAAACTTCAAAACATTTTAAATCTATTAAACATTTCCAGTACCAGAAAGACATAATTAAGCTGTTTTTTGCATTGTGGCATTACAAAGATGTGTTTTTTATTTGCAGTTGACATAGCCTTTGATTCACTTCCAATGTTTTTAGGTCTGGCTTTTGAGACTGCTTTAGCTGTCTTGGCAGACTATTGTTTTTCCAAAAAAATAATACATAGGGGCATATTTACAAGCCCCTTGCACCGCCGGTGCTCCACTTTTTGTGACACACTAGTGGTGCAGTGTGCTGCCCCATATTTACAAGGCCACGTGAAGCCACCTTGTGTGGCTTATCATGGCCTTGTAAATACAACACCTTATCATGCATCACTTTGCATGAAAGGGGCGGGTCATGGGTGTTGCTGTGGGTGTTCCCACGCAACACCTATGGATTCTGCCGCATTTCCAGACTTACGAGAAATCGTAAAGCTGGAAATGGAGCAGAATGCTACACAAGGAGAAATGTTTTAATTTCGCCTAGATTTTTCCTCTTTCTATGCGTGCTGCATTGTGCAGCACACATAGAATTTTCAGGGCATGAAAAACTTTAAAGTATATATCCTGTCTCTTATACATTGCACCCTGTCCTCTTGGGCTGTCTAGGGCTTACCCTAGGAGTGACTCATAAGTATGAAAAGGAAGGTTTTGGTATAGCAAAAGGTTTGCTAGGCTGAAATGGCAGTTTAAAACTGCACATGCACAGGTTGCAATGGCAGATGTGGGACATGTTTAAAAAGCTACGTAAGTGGATGGCACAATCAATGCTGCAGGCCCACTAGTAGCATTTAATTAATAAGCCCTGGGCATAGGTAGTACCCTTTATTAGGGACTTACAAGCAAATTGAATATGCCAATCATGTGCAAATAAGCCAATGCTACCATGGTTTGAGCAAAGAGCACAAGTACTTCAGCGCAGGTTATCAGTGGTAAAGGAAGCAGAGTCCTAAGGCCAGCAAAAACGAAGACAGTAAAAACTGGAGGTCTGCATGCAAAACCTTAGATGGAAACCACACCAAGGATGCCAAGTCTAACAAAAACCATCTTGAAAGTATACAAAGTAATATTCCATGATGGCCACATGCTGCTATTGGCATAGCCCTTCCTTATACTCTGATTATAGAAGTTTTTGCAAAAGCAATACCTGCGGAGAGCATTGGGAAAGGAAAGCCAGTTAGCTTTACCACTGTTTGTTCAATTTGTATTTCCTAAATACACCCACCCACAGGTGTATGTTATCTTATATATAACACATGAGAGTCACATTGGCTGTGCTGTAGAAAGTTATTACTTTACAGACTTGTCATTCTGGTGTCTTCCCCACCTGATAGGTTTTTCAGTCAGAAGGATGTTTTATTTTGACTATTCGCCCTTGCCTTATCACCAATAAATTAAATCATTTTTAAAATATGAGTGGGTGACGTCATTACCTATGGTACTCATTGCTATCTGTTTAAAGTAAACTATTTTAGTGTCACAAATTCTGCTTTTGGCTTGAGAATGAATAGAGTTTATGTCTTCATGGGAATGTTTCTTTTCTGTTGCCAAACAGGGATAAACTAAGAAAAAAGTGTTGTCCACTACAAGGAACCCTCAAGTGAAAAAGTGGAATAAGTAGGATTTGAACGACTCACGGCTCAATGAATTCAGTGGATTTCCCTACATTCTGCTTTCTTTAGAACTCACAAAACCAGGGTGTATCATAATGAGGTCAACACAGTACTACCTGCTGAGTGAAGGGCCAGTACAGTGCCTGTGGAACTCACAAATGCAAATTGCACATCCACTAATTAATGATACCGCTGGGTGTGGAAGTTATCACGTGTGCAATATGCATCCGATTCTGAGTTGCGCCCCCCAAATAGGAAATTACGGTTCTCAGGTGATTTCACCCAATCTAAGGTTTGCTAATCGGAATTGCAAACTTGTTTTACTTTCTGTTTGTGGTGTGTTGTCCCTGCAACAAAATGGGGGGCAATCTCCCTTATTAGGCAGATGTGCATTCAATTTGCAATCCCGTCTGTGCCTGAAATGGAAATTATGCCAAATTGCAGCCGCGGTCGGTAGTAGGAGTAATTGCAGGGTGGTGACATGGGGAGGGGGAGGGGCAGGGTGGGGGGGGGGGTAGTAAACTATGGATTATGGAGGTTTACAGGTAAGTTAACATATAAATTGATCAAACGAATTTCGTTGCGTGCACTGCATCCCCAAATGCGATGCAGTGCACGCAACGAAATTCGTATTATTAATTTATTTGTTAATTTACCTGTAAACCTCTGTAATCCATAGTTTACTACCCCCCACCCTGGCCCTCCCCACGTCACCGCCCTGTAGTTACTCCTACTACCGACCGCGGCTGCCAAATTGTGAAAAGAGTGAAAAGTGTGGAACAAACTGTGGTAGCAGTGTTACCATTTGTTTAAAGCATGTGTTGGATGGTGTTATCACCAGAATTTGCTATGTGGTTCTATTTAATCACATAAGCCCGCTTATTTCATCAGGTCTTCAAAAGTCTATAGATAATAACGCGCTGTATGGCTGGTAGCACAGTTAGCTTTTCGTGTAAAACAGATAACCCGACTCTCTCAATTAGGCCATTTCTGTTGATGGGCAAAAACCACTTTTTTAAATCACTATTCATGATGACAGCCCCCCAAGCAGCTCATCTGAATTTCTTCCTGATCAGAGATGAAATGTAATGCAGATGGAAGTCAAATTTATGGCAACACGCTCAGTTGTCTCTTCCACGTCCTCTTCAGCCAGCTTTTTTGATCTCCCGCCCTCACTCTGCAAGCATTCCAGAGGGAAGAGAGCATATGATTTACATCAACACAAGGTATTAAATCAACGGAGGAGAAAAAGTGGTGATTTACGCACTCTGAGTAGGAACAGTGCTCGTTCTCTTCCCAGGGATACACAGAGGTGGTATAAAGCTTTCCACTGAAACTCCCATTAGACTCACAAATATTTCCTCGGCGTTTTAAGCCACAGTTGGCCATAGGTGTGCATCGACTGGAATGAATGCTGATAATAGCTTAAGCATCAAAGCCCGAGCAGGCCTATTATTTGATTCCACTATATTTTTGGGTGCTTTTACAATGTAATGGCTGCAGCACACTTGGTTTCACATGCCTCAGAGCTTAATCCCCAGGCTCCTGTACACTTTATTTACGGAATAATCCATTGGAAGCGGGCGGCTTTAATGGATTCCTATTAGAAATCCATTGTGCCGCTCAAGTGCTTCTTTTACTCCTTGCTGGCCTTCGCATCATCCAGAGTTAAGTATGTGTCTCTCCTGTGCCTTTTTTTCACGCAGAGAAATGAAATCTCCCTTTTTTTGCAAGGTAATCGAAAACTGTTGCCTGTGTCTCGCAAAGCTGTGTCAGGAACCGAGCTAAATCTCTACATAGCGAATAACCAACCTTGAATACGTTTGCATAATGTTTATCTCTTTTTTGTGTTTCTTAGCATTAGTTGGCACTATCACAGACCCCTGAATAAAAACAAGCATTTGCAATGCAATCGGTCTTGCCTTTGGGACCTTATAATTAGCTATGCAGCACATTAGCCTGGGTGCTGAAACATCTACTGTCCTGTAACCCCTTGAGTGCCCCGCCCTTTCCCCGCCCTGTGCCGGCCCTTTCATTAGCGGGCGGGGTTCATGACGAGATAGTCTCGTCATGGGCACAGCGCAACCGCGGCCCATGACGAGACCATCTCGTCATGGGCACTCAAGAGGTTAACATGGAGGGAAAGTAAGCACCAAACTGCGTGACACGCCAGGTATGGGAACACATTGAGAGAATATTGCCTTTTAGCAGAGAATGGTATAGTCAATAGCTCGGTTTTTAATATAAAAGCAGGGCCTTCGGTGGTCATATCACTGAAAATACAAGATTTGAAAAAAATATTAGTATCTACCAGATGCTTGTGGAAGACAATTTCTATGGACTGGAATCTAGAGAGTGCTAAAGTGATTCTGGTATTTTACTGACCTCTGCTGGTCATTTTCTATCATTACAGTTAAATAGAGGCAGTTGAATAGAAAAAAAGTCCCTAAGCAGAAGCAGACAAGTCCTAGGGCTGATCTCTAGAGCCTACAAAGTACATAAACATATAAGTATACTAAAGTATATACTAAAGTATTAATACTAAAGTATATACAAGAAGTCTTAAATGCTCGACTTAAAAAAGAAACACAGAAGTATGTTTGTATTGTCAGTGGATATTAGCAAGAAAATGCATTGTTTCCAGGAATTGTTGGGAAATGTTCCTGGATCAGAAAATGACTATTTCACGTAAGCCTGTGGCTTTTGTCATCTCAAAAGGAACTGAAGGCTCGTGATCCAGGTCCCAGAGCAGCGGTAATAACCACAGCAGGCACGGTGTCTGAGGGTGGCAGAATATTGCAAAAAATTGATTACTTATGAATGTGCCAATTGATATTTTATTCAGAACCTAAATGGCGGTAAGGTTATTAATCAGTGCCAGATTTTCACATAATTCGTCGGCTCTCATGACAACACTTCACTGTAATGTTGAAAACAATGTCAGATAATAATCAGGAAAATATTGCTTCACAGCAATTAGGCAAGCACTAAAAAATATTAATTAGGTCTGGGTGGAATTTCAATTACAGCGGAGTAATTGGAGTAATTTCGGTAATTTTGCTTTACTCTTTGACACAGAATTACCAAAGATAACGCGATTACTCCTGCTTGCATAATTGAGAGTAATTTGGGGTTAATCCTACTGTGACAGCACATTTAGTGCGTGCAAGCGGCCGTTCTCATTCGCTATTCATTGTTTGCTGCATTTAGCACTATTTCTTAGCACAAAGTGCATCCTCGCATCCATCTGGATGTGAGGGTACATATTTTGCACTAAGAAATAGTGTCAAACATAGATTTGCCCTTTTCTCGGAATTATGGAGAATATTGCAAAACTCTTAGGTAGCCCCACATGATTATGCTACACTGAATTATGCCAGTTATGCCCTCCCCTGTTATTAATTAAGCAAAAGGTCTTCTTGTTGGTATTCCTTGGCCAAAGCAGGATTATACAGAAAGTTGACACAAAGCTGAAGTCACAAGTATCATACCCCTGCGCCCAATGGATCAGCAGCTCCCCCCATCACCCCCCAGCGCCTTGAGACCCTCACGGGTGAGTAGTCGCGCTATATAAATTCTGATTGATTGATACTCATTCTTATTGGGCATTATAGAACACAATGGAAATTATTATTACTATAAGAAACAATAAAAAACATTGGGCCAGATTTACTGAAATTTGACGCAATGCAACGCAGCTAGGCAACTGGCTGTGCTGTGTCAAATAGAGAGGGCAGGAATGGGCTACATTTGCTAAGTGTTGGAAACAGCCCTTTTTGCAGGGTTATCCCCAAACTTTTTGCTTCTTCCTCCTTTATTTTTTCTGACCCGTGGTTGTTGGCAATAGGACCCTGGGCACTTTACCACTGCTGATCAGTGCTAAAGTGCATATGCTCTCTGTATAAATTGTTATATTGATTGGCTATCCATGATTGGTATATTTGTTTCACCTGTTAGCCCCTAGTAAAGTGCACTGAGTGTGCCAGGGCTGGTGATTCAAATGCTACTAGTGGGCCGCAGCACTGATTGTGCCACCCACAGGAGTAGCCCTAAAATGATATCTTAGGCCTGCTTGCAGTGCCTATGTGCAGTCCAGGACTGCCATGTCGACCTGGCCAGTGCAACCATTGACCAGGCCTTATCCTTCCCTTTCTGTACATGTCAGGCATCCCTATGGTGGCCCTTGGTACCCCCCTGGGCTGGGTGCAGTGTATCTGAAAGGTAGGGCATGTACTGAGGTGTGTAACATGCCCTGGTAGTGAATTACAGCCATTTTCGTTTTTCACTGCTGAGAGGCTATCTTGACCATAGGACAGAATGGGGGAGGCTGTTTACATGCCTATCTTCCCATAAGGGCAAGATAGAAAATCCGAGGTAGGTATCTTTGTGTTCAGAATTTAATTATACATCTTTTTAGCAAGATGGTTTTTAAATTCACTGTGTGAGAATAGCACTTTTTAGAAAGTAGCTTTTCTCCTGTTTAACCTTCCTGTGTGCCTGTGTGCAGATTGGCTGACTGGTGTCATGTGATGGGCTAGGTGGCTCCAGGAGTCTGGATGAGTCAGCAGCAGGGTGAATAGGGAGATCTGCTTTAGATGGGTGGGAGGAGTAGCCCCTGGGTTTGAGTAGGGCTGCCTCTGCCAGCACAATGCTGGCTCCACCCCCTGCTGGCCAGGCTGAGGACTCTGCCTCTGCCAGCACAAAGAAGGCTCCACCTCCTGCTGAGCGTCTAATGACCCTGCCCCTCACTCTGAAAGGAACCAGGTGCTCCAGAGCAGAGCACACCCAGGAACCGGTTTGAGCAGGGGAATCCCCCCACTGAAACAAAGAGAGACAAAGACTTGGAAGGGTATAAGAAGAGGACCCCAGACACCTAAACTTTAGATCACTTTGGAACTAAGAAGGAACCTCTGCCAAGGAGAAAGCTGAAAAGAACTGAAGAGGAGAAGACTGCCTGCTTGCTGTTTTGCTTTGCTGCCAAGGAGAGGGGAAGGACTTTGCTGTGTCCCCTTCTTTTGATTCTGATCTCCAAGGGCCTGAGAAGAGCTGGCTCCCTGTTAAGAAGTCCCAGGAACAAAAGGACTTCACCACCAGCTCCCCTGGAACTCTGCTGAGGGAGTTCTGACCTGCCTTGGAGTGCTTGCCTAGTCTTGGGGCCTCAGGAGGTCGTTTTGCTGTGTTTTGGGAGCTGGGAAGCAGAAGCGTGAAAAAGAGTAACTGGTACCCA
This sequence comes from Triturus cristatus, assembly GCF_964204655.1. Classification (NCBI taxonomy): domain Eukaryota; kingdom Metazoa; phylum Chordata; class Amphibia; order Caudata; family Salamandridae; genus Triturus; species Triturus cristatus. The sequence continues at coordinate 725,686,678 of NC_140591.1, forward strand.
ACGCATCATCCGATTGCGAGTCGCAAGAACGAGAGTGCGAGGAGAATTTCATCGCGGCGTCATCGCAGCACCAGGAGTCCCCGCATCGCCGAGTGCGTCGAGCATCGTCCCGGTGCGTGAAGATTCCTGACGCTGCGAGGGTCGTCGGAGAACCAGTTTGCGGGCCGCACCACTGCCGGTGCGTGAAAGTATCCAGTCCCTGCGTGTGTCGACGCAGAGTCCCGTCCCGTGACGCATCGAGGGTTGCGGCGCCAGAAACCAGCGTCGCGCCGCGCCAGAAACCAACGCCGCGCCGCGCACCGCGAAGCATCGAGGGTTGCAGCGCCAAATGTCCACGCTGCGCCACGCATCGCGCTGCATCGAAGATCGTCGCATCGTACCTATGCGTGAAGCTTCCCCCTAAGAAACCTACGTAACGAAAGCCAAAGTCATCGCATCCTCCCCCTACAGATCGGAGCCGGCGCATCCACCTCTGCTGCGTGAAGCAGGGCTGCTGCAAAGCCTCCCCAAGATCTCAGGAGTATCGCATCGCCTTGGCCATCTTCCTTGTTATAGGTTTTGGGAACCTTATCGCAACTACAGGTACTGTTGGGCACGAGAGTGTCGCATTTTGTGCATTGAGAGTCGCATTGTGCAGGACACTGACTTTTACATCCTGGAGTACTTTCTGCAAACTCTTGAACTATCTTTAAAGTAATCTTTTTAATTGTATGTTGGTTTGTCTGTAGTATTTGGTCTTGTGAAGTTGTTTAGTAAAGATACCTTATTTTTCTAAAACTGGTGTGGAGTAAATCTGTGGTGTTTTCACTGTGTTACTGTGAGTGTTGGTACAAATACTTTACACATTGCCTTCGATAGCCTAGACTGCTCAGGCCAAGCTACCTAGAGGGTGAGCAGGGGTTATCTTTCCCTGACTAGAAGCAAGGGTCCCTATTTGGACAGTGGTACCTACCCTGCCAACTAGAGACCCCCAGATCTAACACTAAGATATTGCGCATCCCTGATCTCTCACTGCGCTGGCGCACTGAGTGCTGCCTAGTGCCAATACAGGCACCCTTGCACCATGATGCAAGGGTGTCTGTAACACAGACAGGATTGTTTTTGTGCAGAATCAGCTCATCCAGCTCTCGTTCATTCATTTTAGGATACTGGTAAGCACTTCAACCACCTTCAGTTTATATGCTGCTTTGTCGCTGGACAACCGAGACACAGTATGAGCATCATTGTTTCAATTTAAAAAAACTGTCAACCAAGCCTCAATATGCAGGGTTGCTGGACTATTTCATGAGGAGACTTCAAAAAGTGAAGTTAGAAGGAGTAAGAATCATTGTCAAGTTAAACAAGAAACAGCAAAGTGAATTGACAGATCTGTACCCACCAGTCTCAAAGCATTTAGACTGCTCTGGTAGTATATTTTAGCTTACTTTTCACAGGTGAATGTACAGTGTAAGGTGTGTCACGGCTAAGATGCCATTTGGGCTCGGACCACAAGTGTCCATTCTACTCTGCTGTCAACCCATAGCCAGGCACACACTTTTGTAAACGGGTTAACATTTGTCGGCCCTTAATTTGACCTCCTGCAGCTCACCCTATACCCGCCATTGTCACGTTCTGTTGTGAACAATGACCAGAAACACAGTTTCAACAACCCACTATCCCTGATGTTCCTCTGGTTGTGCTATAGGTTTCCTATTTTTGTGAAGTTGTTCAAGGAATTTCAACACAATGAGTTTGAATGACTCTTTTGTACTAAAAAAATGTACAGACTGATATGTTGTATTTAACTAATTTCACCCATAATCATTTAGGAGAATAGTGTTGGAGTCAACTATCTCCACTTTTAATCTCACATATTTTCTACATTAAAAAATGCAAATGACGTTCATTCCGAATATAATTTTAATTAAATTGGTGTGGAATTGGTATTGTTATTGCAATATCAAGTAACTGCACAGAGAGGTGCTACAAGGTGGAGAAAAACCATTTGCATCAATGGTCAGGGTAGCAATTCTAAATATCTTCACTTTGTTCACCTGGCTACAGTGCTGTCTGCGTCGTTTGTTAATGCTGACGTATATTAGACCTGATTCACACACTGCATTATGACAAAATGCAATTTACAAACCTATGGATGGAGATCTTCACCTCTGATGCTTCATTCTTTTCTGTGCAGGAAGCCCCACCACAATGGTGGAGAGCGCCGCACAGGGAAGTATACTATTTTGCAGGAAATGTGAGAGGAACCAGGTGGAGTGGTGGGAAAATGAGGAATAATTACTAAAATATAGGTGGGGTGAAGGGAGAATTAAGGAGGGGATAGGATGTAGATGCTAATACAAAACACACTCACAGAAGAGTAAAAGCATTGCAGTTCACAAAATATATATTTCCATAGCCCTAATGGTGTCAAAGCAGGCTTAGATGTACTCCAACCACTGGTACTGCAACATGCTCACATAGCAAACAATGGAGGTAGCGAATTAGACTAACACCATAGGATTAAGTGTTAAATTAAATACATAAATTTTAAATTTCAAGTATTTTTAAAGTATTTAATAAAGTATTTAAAGTAGTTTTATAAAGTAGTTTTAAAGTAATTATTTGGTTTTTTATTTAGTAATTTAATTTATTTTCACTTTTATGATGCATTTAATTAAAGCATGAATTAAACATTTGACTTGCTTATGAAAAATATAAAAAGTATTTAAACAAATTAAATGCCCAATTTTTAACCATGGTTAATACCAATTAAAAATAAAAATGTAATTGAAGGTGGATAGTTGTCTAAATTATTAATGTAATTTATATTGATAAATCAAATTAATGTATTTTAATTCTAGTATTATTTAATACTCATTTGATTCGCAGAACTAATATGCTGGTATTTTTCATTGTATTAGTCAGATCCTACCTCGGCATTTGACTGGGTAAACAGAGAAAAACTTTGGCACATCATGTTATCAATGGGGTGGACTGGAATATTGTCCTTTTTTCAAGAGATCTTCACATGAACGCTATTGCCTCTGTGCGATATTCCAAAGATCTTAGGTGCACACAAGGTTTTCGTATCAAAACTGGCCCCTTTTCCATTCAACTTGTATGTTAATAATCCGGAGCAGGCCCTGATGGCCAGCAAAGCAGATTGTCCACAAGTGGGGTCTCTGTGTTTACCGGAGCATTTATATGCAGACAACGCTGTCATTATAGCCAAAATTGCTAGGGGTCTGCAGTTCCTGTTGAATTCATATGCCAACTTTATGGAGAAGTTGAATTTATCAGTCATTAAAAAAAAATCCTTTGTGATGGTGGTTGGCTCTCGTACTACAAAGACAAATAGGTTTCATTTGGGGACTGGTGTTCTTTCCACAGGCTAGAGCTTTTTCTTGCTTGGGTTTGCTGTTTTATTCCTCTGTGAGTTGGTGCCCCCTTGAAAGCAGGAAAACGGAGTAATTCACATGGGCCAATGCTGCCTCAAGGTGAGGTAGAAGACCTATTAGGCCTTTATTGCAAATCTATAGTGTCAAATGCATTTCCAAGCTAGTGTACGGGAGTGAGGTTTGGGGTTACATCCGCCAGGTCGAGCTGCAGATGGTTCAAAACGCCTTCCTGAGACGTCTTTTGTGTGTACCGCAAAGTGCCCCTACATTTTCAGTGCATGAAGAACTGGGTGTTGGCTATATAACCGATTTTGCGGAATTTCACCCTCTTTCACTCTCGCTAGATATACGTTGAGGCCTGAGATTAAATTACATAAGGAGATTTTAAAGGATTGTATGTCCCTTGACTGTTCACAATATATCCATTGGCTTAAGTATATCAAGGATACTCTTCAGAGCCTAGGTAAGGGTGAATTATTTAGCACTCCAGAGGGAATATCTAAGCTGGCCGTGAATGGGTGAAAGAACATTTTATACGGCAGAGGTCCATTGCCAGACAAGAGCTCACCATACAGAAGCCTTCTGTCTGTAGACATATTATGTTGAAATCCATCCCAACTACAGAGCATTACCTTTTCATTGTAAAAAGCATTTATGAACTGTTTTGCTTACCTGGTTTATGCTGGATTTACTGCACTTTTTGTTAGTTTTTCCCTGGAGCAGGAATAGGGGCCATACACTAGCACCCTGAGGCTGCGACAACAAGTCTCCACAGGACACCCTGCATTTCACAATGTTTTGCAACTTCTATGTGGTCCTAAGGAAAGCTTATATCACCCGATATTAAACCAGGCAACATTTTCTTAAGTACGTCCTGCTCTTATGTACGCACAACTTCTCCCGGAACACGTCATTTTTAATGTAGTCAGCTTTTTGAAAGCTGCTATGAGATTAAGAAACAGTTGTGACCAGTTAATCAATATGGTTAGTAGCGTTTGTAATTTTATAATATCTATGGCTTGTTTTTATAAATCTTTCTGTATATTTTGACTGTATTTTAGGAATGTTATGATTGCTGTATTTGTTTGTAATATATTTATTATGAATGCTATATTGTTTGCATACAGCACATTTTTATGACAGGATTTTAGCATATGCTTTGTTTTTATGGTGTTCTCTTTTATGGTCTTTTACAAAACTATTGATTGACTGCATTAGTATCACATTAATACTAATTATTTTAAGTTACTTTTAATTTATATTTTACATTAACACATATAAATAAGAAAACTTTAATACATTTCAATAAACTTTCCTATAGGAACGTCTTCACCCACTAACTAACAGAGATCTCCACAAACAGATCAAAAGTTAACACTAGTAAACTTACACTCATAAATCCATTCATAGAAGCTTGTGGACATGTAATCTACACTGAGGTTTAAATCTTCACTTGGAAGTGATGAATAGCAAAACCGCAGGGTGCCACGTCTTTGTGTCAGAGTAGAATTATGTATGAGTAGAGCTATGCATGTAAATTTACATTTTTTAACTGCACCTATGTTGATGAATGCTACTGCTTTACATCAAATTCTGAGATACTGGCAGGTATCAGATGCAGCAGTTGTTCTTTGTCGGAAAATACTACAGAAACAAGCATTGTCAAAATCAATATGTGTGGTTTGAGTTTTCATTCCTAAGACAGGCTGCTTGGGTAGCGGAGACGTAAGCTTTCTCTTGCACAAATAACAGGTAATGCACAACCAGCAGCCAAGCAGAGACTTAGCAAGCTTCCTTTACACACAAACTGGCACACAAAGTGAATATTTGTAGGATATGCAGCTGTGCTACAAACGTCTCCCAGACAAAGATAAGGTGCAGCATAGGCAGCAGCATTACAAGCATTGCTCACACTCCTAAAGCCAATAAAAGAACTCTGCAGCAGGTGCTTGTGTCCTGTGAATTGTTGGTGCTCAGCTATGCAACACATTTGCCACAAAAATCATTAGCATTCTTGTTAGCAGACGTTAGATTAGTTCCAATCATCTAAATCAAGCTTGTATGGGTCTTAAAATAGGTTAAAAGAAAGAACAGAACCTATAAAGTACACTGAGGATTCAAGATATGGTAAAAAAAACAACTACTGCCCCATCCAGCCTCTGCAGTGCTCTCTGTGTCAAGATCAGAGGGAGCAGGCAAATAGCTGATGAAAACAAGTTGACCCCACCAACTGGAAGCTTAGCTGAACTCCTAGTCCGGCCCATGATAATGTGCCAGCTCTTCAGAGCAGGATCATTTAACCCGTGGCCTGGAAGAGGACCACAGTGGTAGGAGAAACTCCAGGGTAAGGTCCAAGCTTACTTCTGGTGTTTTGCTTTTATGTTGCCGGTAGTCAGCGGTGTGTAACATGTGTAGAAGGGTGTTTTTTTGTTATGTTTTTAATTCAGTGAACCTCTCTTTCCTTTTCATTGCAGTAAAATCTTCTGGCACCTTGCAAAGTCTCAGGGCTGGGCTGAGAAGCAAAAGCACCCAGCAAAAATGCTCAAATGAGCCCTGCTTCCTTCCTCCTCGTTATCTACTCTCTCGTTCCTCTCTGTCTCTGCTGAAGCTGTCCCAGCCTAAAAACTGCCTTTCGAAGGCTTCAACCCACAGGGAAATGTCCGGTGTAAACAATGGCAGTCCGAGCCTGCAGAGTCCATATTTTCTAGTTGTTTTTCCTTTGGCGTCAAAGAAACACCGATTGCACATGTTGTTCTGGGTAAGGGTTATGTGAAATAACTCATAGTACACTGCATTAAATTATCAAAATTAAAAAATGAACAACTTACAAAGCAATTAAATTTACTTCAGCCTACTGAATGGTAATATTATTTGATATTTACATATGTTTATCAATACTGTATGCAATATAGCATTATATATTTGTCTAGACCATCCAGACAAAATACTCTTCATTTAATAATTCATTTATTGCTAAATAGACATTTATGAAGCATACACAGTTGTATATGTAACAATAAAAGAGGCACAGAACACCTTTACTTCATGCCAGACAGGATCAGTGGCCAGGAGACCAGTCAAGGGCACATTGATAAAGCACCTAATTATACCCATAGCATGTGTATGCTCAGCAATCACTACCCTGCTCCTGATGATGAGCAATCTAGTCTACTAATCCTTTTCAAGAATGCCACAGGGCCGAACACAGAGAGTCAGGCTACCACTGTTCCACTCGGAACCCACAGAAATCAGCTGTGGACTGCCTCAAGACTCCTCCCTGAGCCACACGCTCTTCAACATCTACATAGCCCGCTTGCAGCCATCATGAGGAACCACGCACTTAACATTGTCTCCAACACCAACGACACCCAGCTGATCCTCTCCCTCACCAACAAACCCACACTTGCCAAGAACAACTTCCACGATGAGACGAAGGCTGTTGCCACCTGGATAAAGGACAGGTGGCTTAAGCTAAACTCAGAGAGTCCTCATCCTGGGCTCCACCTCCGCCGCATAGGAGGACTCCTGGTGGCCCGCAGATCTTGGACCCCCTCACACCACAGACCACGCATGAAATATCGGCATCATCTTGGACTCCTCGCTTGAACTGCCAGATCAATGCCATCTCATGATCCTGCCTCCTCACGCTACGCCTGCTCCGAAAGATCTTCAAGTGGATCCCCACCGAGTCCAGAAAGATTGTCACCCATGCACTCATCAGCAGCAGATTTGACTACGGCAATGCACTATATGCTGGCATCACCCAGAAGCTCCTCAAGAAACTACAAAGCATCCAGAACGCCTCCACCAGACTCACCCTCAATATCCCCTGCTGCAGCCACATCACCAGCCACCTGATAGACCTCCACTTGCTCCCAGTCACCAAACGAATCACCTTCAAGCTACTCCCACACGCCTACAAAGCCCTACATGACAAGGTAACTGCATAGCTTAACCACCGCCTCGCATTCCCCCCCACCCACCAGAGACCTCCGCTCCACCCATCTGGCACTGGCCGCCATCCCAAGTATCCACAAGACCATGGCCAGGGGAAAATCTTCTCTATCTAAGGCAATCACCGTCACTGTCCCAATTCAGAAAGAACCTCAAGACCTGGCTTGCCGACTGAACCACAGTGCCTGCGACAGATCAGCAGTCTCCCCTCACCCCTATTCCCCCCAGCACCTTGATAGTCTTACTTGTGAATAGTTGCGCTTAACAACTTTATTGATTGATTGATTGAGGGCACTAAAACTATGATTTAGGTGCCTGTTTTACTTGCAAATCAATGATTTTAGCAGAATGAATCCTCTGGCAACAGCAAATACTACTTTTAAGTGCTGAACATCAAGATGTGGACTGGCCTATGGAAAGAATCCAGAGATTTAAGATCAAGATAGTGCCACTAAAGAGTAGGTGGAGTGGCCCAGAAAGAGGCAGGGATCTGGACATGTGACTGGTTCTGTCCAGCAAGCTTTCACAGACTAAGGTCCTCCAATGTCCAAATTTCCCTACAGGCCAAGTCTCCTCTGAACATCACTCTGCCAATAATCTTCCTAGGACGTAACATTCCTTATGTCAGAAATAGCCAACAGTAGAATCATACATTTTTGAGAATCACCTATGTTAAAAATAGCCAGCAGTAGAATCATACATTTTTGAGAATCCCCTATGTTAAAAAGGTCAACAATAAATGGAAAAGTATAACAAAGCATGCAACAACGCCTACCACGGTCCATCGGTGCTTGACTGACCACCTTCATTCAAAGAACCTGAGCTGATTTTGGTCACAACATGCAACCCTGTGGCACATGGCATACCTCACAGAGCATATGCAACAGCTACTGCTTCCTGCAATGACCTGAAATAGGGTCCGCAAACATTTCAAAATCCGAATTCTGCATCACAAGGAGCAGCAGCTCGTGGTTACATGGGAAGCAGATGTGAAATTAAGGCATGTGCAACATTTACTCATGCTCTCCAAACCTCTGCTGCAGGGCGTGGGGTAGTCAACTTAGCAGAACTTCTTCACTGAGATGTGTTCGCTTCACAAATTACAGTCTATGAATGGTTTGGCAACCTGCCAATACTTTTCCTTTTAAACATATGCTGTTCAGTGCACCTTTGTCATCTAATTCACCCTCTCTCCACATACATAGCACATGGGCAGGGAATGTATAATGTGAGATCCCTTGGGTTTGAGTTCCCGAGAGAGCAGATGATAGATACAGGCAGTTCTGCAGCATCGGGAAACAGTCTGCTTTTCAAAGATGAGCTGCCTTTTTTGACAGTATAGTGGTAACACAGCAATTAATGCTTGGATCATAAAAGATGGTGAACACCCCAATGTAGCTGCTGCTACATCCAGTGCATACCTTTGTGTTCACACTATAATTCAATGAACAGCAAAGTGATGGAAGGAATGTTTGAATTAAAGTCTGCCACTGGCGACTGCTCGGACACATTCCAGTTCATCATTTTTCATCCACTATAAAACTTTACACAGAGGCCAGTCATACTCAAGTCAGCCTGCTCTAATAGGAAAATTCCAGCCAGAACTGCTAGGTCAGGTCTACTCCAGATGCGAAAGCAAGCAACCCTAGAGGTGTAGCCGCGTCCTGTCAAGACTGCAGAGAGACGTTCGGAGATAAACACTTTTTAGAAGAATAAGTTGGATAACATGACAGACTGAACATTAATGATTTTTGTACAAGGTGCACTTGGTTCCAGATATTTCTCATTGCCAAATCTTAGCAGTCAAGTCCATAATAAGCGTTTAATAAGGGAAATGTCCTGAACACAGGCAGAGCCACACGTGCCGTTCCAATGGAAGCGCAACCACGCTGGCCTTAACAAATCATACGCCTTAACCATGCAAATGCAAGGCACATCTGGATGCTGAGATGGGCGGGCACAGGAACAGGAAGGACCGGGAGAGGAGGTGGTGAGGTAAGTGGGGCTGGGCTTTAGAGGAGTGGGGATAGTTTTTAAGGGTTGAGGGTGGTTTTTAGGGCTCAGGGTTAGGGCTGGGGTCGGGTTGCTTTTAGGGCTGGAGGTTCGGGGTTGCTTTTAGGGCTCATGGGGGATCGGGAAGGTTTTAGAGCTTTGGGGGAGTCAGGGTAGTTTTAAGGGTTCAGGGGAGGTCGGGTTGTTTTTATGGCTCACAGTGGGGTCGGGGTAGTTTTGGGCCAGGGGGGTTGGAGAAGATTTTAGGGCTCAGGGGGTCGGGTTAGTTTTAAGGACTCAGGGTGGGGACAGGATTAGTTTTACCGGCTCGGGGGTTCAGGTTTGTTGTTAGATCTAAGTGCAGGTGTCATAGTGCGTGATCTTTACCACACATCCCGTTTCCAGTCATGCCTTTACCACAAATTTGGATGGTAAATGCATGCTTGGTAAAGGCTTGTGTGGTAAAGGAATATGTTGTTGAGACACATTCAAGGTTTAGGCAGTATAGTAGAGGCACTCGTGGTATAGCCATGCGTTCAAGAGTGCAGGTCCCCTGGTCTCTACATGGTTGCAAACCTTGCCACTTCAAGATCTTCACAGATAGATAACATCAACTGACCAAATCATACTCACTGTTCACCAGGCCAATCACAAATGCTTTTTACGGTAGTTGATTGCTCCACACACAAGACATATTCATTTGGAATGTCCTCCCCTACACCTGCAACCTGTAGAAGAGTCCCTCCTCAATTGTTCCGCTTACAGACTGAAAACACAATTGAATCCATCATCCATCTTTCCTTTCTTACTCTTTGAAGGTCTATGAAGGAGCCGCAAATCAGAACAAGCACTACCAAAAATTAATACAATATAAAAAAATTAAAAAATAAGCATTCATATGCATGCACGTGCCAGGAGGTCTTCATAAAAAGCCTGAGCAACACAAGACACCACTTTGTTGCCTGTCCCTTTAATGGAGGGTGAGTCTAGGAGTTTTGTAGCATCACTAGAGGTGGAGTCCTACATAGCTAATACCTGTGGCTACGACTGCCATACACTGACTTCGAATGCCCTGAAACTTCTTCAGAAGTTGCAGAGCATCTTTACAACTTCTACCAAATTGCAAATCGCAATCATGTCATCCACTTCCTTTTCTGATTGAGCGGCCTATCAAAACCACAAAGGGCGCTCATAGATAGATTATCTTGGTAAACATGGCCACATTGTGCACATCTATCGCAGTTTACAAATGCAACTTGCCCACATTAAGCTTGGCCCCACAATGTATATTATTTTGATGTTGTAATGCACGGTTATTTCCCTTGGGCGATGTGGTTTATGCAAAAAGCAAACATGTAATAAAACCAAATCAATAATTTAACCCGCCAATAAAATACCTTGCTAATTTCCTATTGATTTTTGCAGATTAGTACTCTAAGAGCGAAAATGTTTTAACACGGTGGCTCTCTAGCCGTGCATCATTTTAAACACTTGGACATATGATTGTGGTTTTAAAGTCCTATTATTTCTGCTTCAAAGAGTAAACGCGCTCTACGTTCAATTGTTGCTGCTGGCGTGGGTCTGACTGGACTGCTAATGCACCCTCGCTTTGATGACTTCTTCACTTGTAGATCGTCAATTTCTGCTTGGCTGCTCTATTGTTTATCAGCAGTGGGGGACTTAGGTTGTATGAGCTGCTAGCTGCGCAAGTAGCAGACAGGGAACGGTGTAAAACAAAAAAAGTACATTTGCATAACAAGCGGGATCTCATTGCGTTAAGGAAAGCGCTGGCTTAGCTACATGCCAAAACCACGCCTGACCATGTTCAATTTATGTAGCTGGGCCTCACCCCCACTGAGGAGGTAAAATACATGCGCGTGCTCCGGCAGCTCTCCTCATCCATTTGCAAAAAGCGCGGGCTGGTAGCAGATGCTGGTGAGGAAACGCTTCTGCGCCTGCTATGATTTAAAGGAGTTGTCAGATTTATTACTGCGATATAAACGTAATTTCAGCATTGACTTTTGTATGTATAGACGAACCCCCCTGTGTAGTGCAACCGCTGACAGTCACCCTGAATCATGTTCTATTTGGCCAGCTTATTTAGAAATCAGACGGGCGCCGAGGAGGCTTACTACGAAAGGATTTAGTGCCCTTTGTTACCTCTGACTGTGCCGTGATTTCTATCTCCAGACTTCAGTACCTGGCATATATTTCCTGGTGGCCCCTTTTACTTTCCTTTTCAAAATGGCTGTCCCTGGATAGCCGGGTCTCGACAAAAGCTTCAAAGAGGATCACACAGCTTGAGATGAAATGACAGAGGCAACCTGTTTTGTCAATCTGTAGTGCAATAGAGTTTCCTACCTCAAGCGTGCACTATATATATATATATATATATATATTCACTTAAAAAACCATAGGTTTCACACATGTTATAGTTAGCTGGACATTTCACTCGTGAAAAACCATTGAAATTCCCCCGTTATAGTTAGTGCAGGCAACTATAACTCACGCGACCGCAATCCTCTGCTGATGACGTCAGATATTACATCACTGTATTTAGACACTTATTTACCCATGTCTTCTTCCATTAATTTTTAGTTCTACATATATTACAAATATTTTTTTTTCAGAAAGACACATATGTCATCAGTGATGTAATATCTGACGTCATCAGCAGAGGATTGCGGTCACGTGAATTATAGTTGCCTGCACTAACTATAACGGGGGAATTTCAATGGTTTTTCACGAGTGAAATGTCCAGCTAACTATAACATGTGTGAAACCTATGGTTTTTTAAGTGAATTTGCAAGGTTTTTTAAATGCTAATTCCTAACTATAACGTGTGTAAAACCTATGGTTTTTTCAGTGAATTTGTACGTTTTTTTAAATGCTAAGTTATGTATTTATTTTATTTTATTTTTTAAGGTGTTTCACCGTGCGCGTACCATACAGGCACGGTGCGCTTCGCGCACCGTGCGCGCTCTGCGGGCGCGCGGTGCGCTTTGCGCACCGCGCGCCCAAGTTACGCAGTTCGCGCAATTTTTCCGTTTCTACCGTACGCGCACTCCGTGATTTTTCGCAAAAAAATTAAAGGAACTTTTGGCCCTTGGGGGTCCTTCTGGGACCCCCTGACTAAGGCTAGGGGGTCAGGAACTGTCCACCCTGCCCCCTTTTCACGTTCTCCACCTTTGTTTTTCACCCCCTCAGACTGCGAGAGACAAAATGGTGGCCGACACTTCCTGGTTTCGACCGATTCGAATGTTTACTAAGATCTAACAACCAATCAGAATCGCGCTCGCGCACGGCAGCGTGCGCGTACGGTAAGTTTTACCGTACGCGCACGGAGCGCGCTTATAGATATATATATGCTTTTAAATGCTATTTTCTCAGGAAATACTGTACAGATTTCCACCAGACCTGCAAAAGGCACATCCCTGACCTGAGGACTACCTCTCTGCCAAATTTCAAGTAATTCTGTTCAGCCGTTCGGGCTGTAGCTTGGACTAAAGGTCCTATGGAAAAATGCATGGGGAAAATGCGCTTTGGGACCCCCCCTTTTTCTCAGCCCCCGCTTGACGAATCCCCCCGAGACTTTCAGGGAAGGAGCGGAGCGGAGCGCCCCACCTATTTTAAAAATTTCACGAGGATTCGTCAATCGGCGCCAAAGTTATTCCAAATAGAATGTTGCGGATTTCCTATGGAAACACGATCCTAACTATAACTATCTACTGGGGACCGCCAGTAGATTATATATATATATATATATATATATATATATATATATATATATATATATATATATATATATATATATTTATTTAAAAAAGCATTGGTAAAAACAATAGGTCTGGCTTTACTGTGCCAACACATGTTACCACATGTATTCACAGATGCTGCCTAAATGCATTTCGGCACAAACAAATGTTTTTTATAACAGTACAAGCTACCCTATTGGTTTTGACAATTTTGGGGAAAAGTAGCAAAAAGGATTGTTTTCTGTTTCGAACTTTAAATGAATTCATTGTGATAAACAACACGACGGCGGACTGTTCTTTTCAGATGTAAAGTAGTCCCACATGCATTCCACTGGACGGACTTCCTGGAAGATGGATGATACGGCAGGAAGCCAATAGCAGGAGGTGATAAAGTCAATACTATTGTGGCAAGAGCTAAAGCGCTCTCAATGTATATTTTAAAGAACTGGCAGCAGTACAGCATGCAGGCGGCTGCGTTGTCAAGCAAGACCTAAAACATTTTGATCTGGGTTTCAGGTTTTCAGGATATCCACAATGGATATGAATGGGACACAATTACATGAAATGTTTTTAGTAAAATAATATTTGCATAATTATTGGTTTCTGCGAAAACCTGACTGGATTTACTACTATATAGTACAGGTTTAGCCTGAAGGTTTAAAAGCATAAATGTGCCTTTGCGTCTAGAAGTCTGGCCTTGTCTGAGAGGGGTTATTGCACAAAAAAGTGTTTTTCTGGTGCGTGGCAGTTAAGCCACTGAGAATGAGGAAACAAAACTGTTCAAGCATTTGTTACAATGTTTCATGGCTCTGCGCTGTCATGAGGCCCTGCCACTCTCATTTTAATTCAAAGGGTTACTGTTTTGTTGTGTTTAGTAGGGAGGGAATTGCCAGTGATGTCTGAAAGCCCCTGACAAGCTTCTGTCAGAGGCAACTCCTAACATTTTATTCCCACATGAAGCCAGGGACGGCGAGGCTCCTTCTCAAACAAACCTGTCTTCAAGATCTGTAATAACATCACAACAACCCCTTTCACTGGAGTTGTTTTGAGCTAACTGTGTGGGGAATGGAAATATTTCATTTTATGTGTACCTACTTCCCTCGAGCTGAAATACCTATCAACAGAACAAGCGGATTTTTTTTATGGTGCATGTGTTTGAAATTCGAAGTGTACAGATATGAACTGGATGGAACTGTAATACTTCGATTAAATAATGTTGCATTGTATTATAAGAGACAGTTCTGATATTTAAAGAATGTCTTGATGACAAGCAAAGGACAGGAAAGATACATCTTATTCTATGCAATTGTCTGGCCTTCATTGCACATCCAGATAGAGATTGCTAAAAAAGTGACATTGAAATTGGTATGTATTACATTTTCCCCTGCATGCTGATGGAAACTAGGACTTAGAGAGGAGGCCAGATTGTGAAGTGCCACCAGGGGCTGTACCATGATGCCATGTTCTGCATTGCCCCAGCGCAGAAGGGATCAATGTGTTTCTTTTTGGAGTCCTTGGCACAAATATTAACTCGAAATATCTCTGAGTTAATGCATGATATAACAGCCCAGAAACACAAAGAGGCAATTATTGGCCTGTGTTTCCGAACTCTTCTGTCAAGAAATCTTGCAATAACTTTAAGATATTTCAAGTTAATGTATGTGATCCGGATACAAAAAAAGCAGTGCAGATTTCGTGTACGCTGGTGCAGTGCAGAATACGACACTATGAGTGCCTTCCTTACTATACATTGCACATTGATTCGAGTGTCCCTCGAAGAGACATATTTCTGAATGGGGACAGCATGGAATAAAGTGTTGGAACGTTAGAAGAAAACATTACCTGATTAGGAAAGAAGAGAGGTTGTCTTTGTTTATATATTGGTGTTGGGTTTATAACTGGAGCTGAGATGCCAATGTGTAGAAGGCAAGAGGAATCAATTCGAAAGAGGATAGTTAAAGATGTTAAAACATTGCAGCCACTGTTAAATGGTAAGGGCCACAGTCCAATCCATTGTTTTGAGGTACACCATGGTACCCTAGACAGGCCTCAGCCAGAGGCAAGTCAGACTTTGCCCTGCTCACTAGAAAAATTCAAGCAACATTTACAAATCAGGTCCCCTCTAAATGGGACCACAAGTAACCCATACCTTCCAACTTGATGAGCAATCTCACCATGTGAGGAGGGGGCGGGCCTTGAAGGGGCTGTACCACAGCCGAGAAGTACCTACAAGGCACTTTTATACTCACTGCCCCCAAACCCCCTCCCCCCCCCAAAAAAAAAAGCTTGCTGAGGCTGGTGCAATGTCCAGGCATGTTTTCACACCCCTTAATGGATGTTGGTAGTTCAAAGACTTGAAAAATGAGCTGGAAAAACACTATTTAAAGTGGTTTTCAGCTCGTTTTCCCTGCCAACATGTGATATTGGCTCCTCACCGGGAGACCGTGTGATGGGAGCCGATAACGTGTGTCGCACAGTGGCACCGTGTGAGTTGGCAAGCATGAGTAACCCCAGTCTGGTTTCAGTTTCATTGGTGAGAGGCAACTTTAGTCTTCTGGCACAACAAGGCACAGGGCTCTAAATCCACACCAAAGTATACATGCCACATTTAAACTCAATGTTGATGGGGGGATGCTTAGAAAAGATTCAGTTACTGGCAATCACTTAGGTCCAATTGTAGTCCATTATGTTTGCCACTATGCAACTCCAAACAAGGACCAGCCTTATAGAAACCATACTTGGTCCAACTCCAATAGAAAGTCAATACTGCAACAAGCAACGCCAGATGGAGTTTTGTCTTGTTAGGCCATACATGTGAGTTGTGGGTTCCTCAGTTTGGGCAGAGATCAACCAAAGCATTACATCAATACTGTGGCCATAGCCCTCCTTAGTCTGCAAGTCATATTCCCCCCCAAAAAACGGACAGAATAGCTGTCTGTGGTATATACGATGCTTCTGTATATTATTTTAGGAGTCCATACAATCATAGTACATCACAGTCCATCACACAAACTAAGACTCTGTTTCTGTTTGAAATGCACAATACTAGTTTTACAGAGCATTTTACGACATATTCAACTGAATATAACCATTTTCCCGTAGACGAACATTTACATCCTCAGATAAAGCCATACAGAAAATACTATTTGAAAGTACTGTATGTTCAGTGGCTCCTTAAATGGTGGATCATTATTCTGGTTAGAGGTTCTTTCACAAAGAATCACCAAACACACTAACCACAAAAGAGATATACAAGAATGGGATTGTTGTCCTTACTGAGAAAATGTATGAGGAGCTGAATATTGGCTGCTTCATTTAGGACATTATAAGTGTGGATCTATGCATCTAGTATAGATTTATGTAAACTCTGAAACACAAGTAGAATATATATATATATATATATATCCAATCGAAAATGCTCAAAGCTTGAGGACCCCACACACGACGTGTAAGTGAAACACTTTATTCTCTGGCAGGCAGCAGCAAATTCACAAATTGTCAACCCAGCGCATTTTCTGCCGGTAAATGCCATACGCGTTTCAGGAGTCATTCCCTTTTTCACTGGCTTCGGCAAATCGTGGAGAAAGCCTTTCACATTGTGCACTCGCGATGATATTGACAAAGTCCCGCCCCCTGTGGGCGTGCGCCTTAGTGCATTCTGGTTATGGTGGTTTGATTCATTAAAATCCGTAATGGCAACAGACTCTCGTTCTCCCTTAAGTGGTGACAAACCATTGGGTCGCTGTTGCAGGCAAAGAGTGGTCTGCTGCTTCGTTTCTGCCTGACAGAGAGGCCACGTCGTTCTTGTTGTGCACCTGATAGTGCAAGTGCACAGACCTGCTCTGTCGGCAGTGGGGAGTCCTCGTGACCGGAGCAGGCCACTATATATCCAATCGAAAATGCTCAAAGCTTGAGGACCCCACACACGACGTGTAAGTGAAACACTTTATTCTCTGGCAGGCAGCAGCAAATTCACAAATTGTCAACCCAGCGCATTTTCTGCCGGTAAATGCCATACGCGTTTCAGGAGTCATTCCCTTTTTCACTGGCTTCGGCAAATGGTCTGTCTGTCAGGCAGAAACGAAGCAGCAGACCACTCTTTGCCTGCACATAGCACATAGTCCTGACACGTTTCAGCAGTCATGCTTTGATCACAGGTGAGTGGTTCACATTCTTTAAGACCCAAGTGCTTTTAAATAAATTGTCATGCGATTCTATGATAGGATCATACATCTCCTAGAATGCATCAATAATGTTCCAGAGATTCTTGAAACTGCATTACGGTATCTATGGATTTGATATATGTTAAGCTACAGCATATGTTTAATTACAATTCTTTCAGTACTAGTAATTATTGATACTATTTCTAACATATCTAATCTGAGTGACTATGCGACTATCAGTATTAGTGTGTGAGTGGCCGTACGGCTGTGTGACTGGGAGTGTGATTTGCTGTATGGATGTGTTAGTGGTTATGTGAGTAGCTGTATGGGTGACTAAGTGGCTGTGTGAGTGTCTGCAATTGGAGAGTCAGTGGGTGTATGAGTGGCTGTATGGATGAGTTAGTGGCTTGTGAGTGACTGCATAGGTGTGTGAGTGGGTGTGTGAGTGGCTGTATGGGTGACTGAGTGGCTGTGTGAGTGACTGCATGGGTGACGCAGTGGGTGAGTGAGTGTTTGTATGAGTGAGTAACTGAGTGTGCTTATAGGTAATAGTGTGCTTATAGGTAAGCGATTGGGTGTAAGTAGCTGTACTGGAGACTGAATGTCTGTTAGTGTTTGGAAGGGTGAGTGAGTTGGTGTGTGAGCGGTTGTATGGATGTGTGAATGAGTATGTAGTGTTTCTGTGGTTCTGTGACTGGTAGTATGGGTTACTAAGAGGCTGTGTCAGTAGAGGTATGAGTAAGTGGATGGGTGTGTGAGTGGCTGCATTCGTGAGTGAGTGACAGTGTGAGTGACTGGGTGAGTGTGTGGGTGTGTGATTACCTGTGTGGGTGAGTGAGTGGGTGCGTGAGTTTCTGTATGCATGACGGAGTGGGTTTGTGAGTGTCTGTAACGTGTATAAGTGGGTGTGTAGGTGTCTGTATTTCTGTATGACTGGATGTGTGAATGGCTGTATTGGTGACAGAGTGGGTGCATGAGCAGCTGTGTGGATGAGTTAGTGGGTGTGTGGTTGTCAGTATGAGTGAGTTGATGTGATAGTGGTTGTATGGATGGATGATTGGTTGTGTGAGTACTGGTATGGGTGTGTGAATGGGTATGTGAGGGGATGTGTGGGAGTGGGTGTATGAGAGGTTCTTTGGGGCTATGAGTGGGTGTGTCAGTGGTTGTGTGGATGATGTCATCAGTAATGACATTGGAGATATAACAAGTCATGTTATCAGTGATGTCTCTGACAATGTCATGGGTGGTGTAATATGTGAGGACATAAGCAGTGCATTGCAGGGGCATAAGTTATAGTTAGCTCAGGTAACTATAACTTCTTGAATTTCATTGGGTTTTGTATGAGTGAAATATTATGTCCCCTCTAACCTAGGTTTTTTCAGTGAATTTCTAAGGTTCTTTTTAAATTCTGTTTCCTGACTGCAAAGTCCCTGTAACCTTTGTTTTTTGAGTGAGTTTCTACAGTTTTTCAGATTATATTTCCTAACTATAACAGCTGTGTGACCTTTGTTTTTTAAGTACATTTCTACATTTTTTTAATTTTAGTTCCTAAGACTAATCGTTGACAATTAGTGATTGTATGAGTGTCTCAGTGAATGTGTGAGTGGGTGTGTGAATGTCTGAGTGGGCCTGTAAGTGGATGCATGAGTCTCTAAGTGAGTCTGTGAGTGGGTCTGTGAGTGGATCTGTGAGTTTCTAAGTGTCTAAATGGGTCTGTGAGTGGGTGCATGAGTGTCTCAGTGGGTCTGTGAGTGGCTGCATGAGTTGTTCAGTGGGTCTGTGAGTGAGTGCATGAGTCCCTAAGTGGGTCTGTAAGTGGGTGTGTTTGTCTGAGTGGGTATGTAAGTGGGTGCATGAGTATATGAGTGGGTCTGTGAGTGGGTGCATGAGTGTCTAAGTGGGTCTGTGAGTGGGAGCACAAGTGTCTACGTGGGCCTGTGAGTGGGTGCATGAGTCTCTGAGGGGGTTTGTGAGTGGGTGTATGAGTGTCTCTTTGGGCCTGTGAGTGGGTGCATGAGTCTCTGAGTGGGTCTGTGAGTGGGTGTGTGAGTGTCTGAGTACTCTTTGTTTTGCACTGTTCTCCTCTTTTCCTTTCCTACTTGCTTTCCTGCCCTCTGTATTGCCCCCTTCTTCAGCTTATTTTTGCCTTTCCTGCTCGTTTTTCTATCCTTTCTTTTGCGTCTTCTGCTCGCTATTCTGGTTTTGCCTTTTTCTGCTCGATTTTCTGCTCTTTGTTCTACCCTCTGTTTTGTCTTTCCTGCTTGTGTTTCTGCACTCTTTTTCCCTCTTATTAGCCCAAGGGACCACCACCTTCCCAGGGTTTCATGTATATGGAAGGAGGGTGGTCGCAGAGAACCCACACCATTGAGCCTTGGGGACTACCACCTCACTGAGGCTTTCTTTTAAGCAAAGAAGGGGTCCACACGGACCATGGACTACCCTCCTGGGGATTTCAGATGCCCCACAGACCACTACCTCCCCGAGGCTAACTTAAAAATTATGCGGGGGACAAATTCATTCATTAAAGTGGGAGGGGGTTGCACGGCCCCCTCCCTGGCCAAATAGGGCACCGTGGACCCCATCCCCTGTGGCCCAGCCTTAACTCAATGGGGAAGAGGATGATTTCATCCCCTTGAACCCGTTTCACAGCCAAGTCTACTGGGTGCCCCCAGGCACACCCAGTTTGAAGCATGGTGACCGTAGGGGGGCCACAAGGCCTCTGTGGTCACAGCCGGCTCCTTGCCTTCTGCGGGAGCAGACATTACTTTCACAATCAGGGAGCTGCAAAACATGCAGCTCCCTGTCTGTGAGAGCAATCATTTCATCTGTTTCTGTGCTCATTTGACGGCGAACGGGGAAACAGATGACAACTCTGCTCCTAGCAAGCAGAAGAGGTTTCACAGCTCTCACTTGCTGAGAGCAGAGTTCGTGTTTGCTCTGACTTGATGGGAACTGTCAAAGCACCCACCAAGTAAGAGCAAACTGCGCTATCCTGGGGGTGGGCACCCCAGGACATAGCAGGAGCTGGCCCTTGGGGTTGGTGGTCCCCAGGCCCATGTATTGCTCCAGGAAGGGGGCTACGCGGCCACCTTCCTTTCTTGTTCATGGTCTACCCCATGGAAGTGGTGGTCCCCAAGGCAGTATGTGGCCCAGGAAGGGGGCTACACGGCCCATCTCCCATACTAGAATTTTTTTT
Organism: Triturus cristatus; assembly: GCF_964204655.1. Classification (NCBI taxonomy): domain Eukaryota; kingdom Metazoa; phylum Chordata; class Amphibia; order Caudata; family Salamandridae; genus Triturus; species Triturus cristatus. The sequence continues at coordinate 725,707,115 of NC_140591.1, forward strand.
TTGCCCCAGGAGGTGGTGGACCCAGGGGCCCGGGAGGGTATGCAGCACCCCCTCATTATGTCTTATTTAGCCCCACGGAGGTGGCAATCCCTGGGGCTCAGGAGAGGAATCTGCAAGGCCCCCCATCAATATTTCTACAGCCCCAGGAAGGTTGTGGTCCCTAGGGCCTTGAAAGCCTCGAGAGGGGGGCCCTGTGTGCCCCCTCCTCTTATTTAAATGAACCTGCTTGTGAAGACTCTTCATGTGCTTTTGTGTGCTTGTCTCCTGTTCTGAAGTCTCAAGGACACAAAGACTTCTTGCCTGTTCCAGGTCTGGGCCTCTAGAGGTTGTTTCTGTTGCTGGGACCTGTTGCTGGGAGCTGAAAAAGCATGAAGAAACCAAGAAAATCAGCACATCGCCCTTCCAACACCCGTTTTTCGGTTTTCCCATGCCGCACTGATGTGCGCTGCGTGTGGCCAAAGAATCGATGCAGCACCTGTCGGCAGGTGAAAAATCTGATGCACACCGAGTCCAGTGCACTGACCTCCGAAGTCTGAGATCACGTACCAATTCTGGTGGAGGCCCTGCTGTACAGCTGAAAGAATCAAAGCATCGTGACCGCTGCCAATGCATCGACTTGTAGCATGTCCCTGATTTTCACACATTGAACCTGTATGCTAAGTCTTCCGCCGCATCACCCACAGACCAGAACCGTCTTGGAATCGACACATCACTTGCCACAACAGTCCGGATTTGATGCATCACTTCTCCTGCGAGCAGCAGAACTGTCGCTTTGCCACCCCCCCCAAAGACTCAGGAAATTAGGCATCGCTGTGTTTTTTGATGTTTCCCTTCTCTGCGGCTGTTTGGCTTTGAAACTTTTGGCACACCAAAAGGTGCCTTGTGTAAAATCACGCATCCATAGATTTCGATATACAGAGTTGCTTCAAACCTTTTAAAAGTCATATTTTAAATTCTGTACATTGGATTTTTGTAATTTTGGTCTTGTTTGGTTTAGATAAAGATACTTAATTTTTCTAAACTGGTTTGGTATCCATTTGTAGTGTTTACACTATGTTACTGTGTGTCTAGGTGCAAATTCTTTACACATTGCTTTTGGGATAAGCCTGCCTGCTCGAGCCAAGCTACCAAGGGGGTGGAAAGGGGTTATCTAAAGTGTTCAATACCCTTATACTGACTAGAAGGAACGGTGCCTATTTGGACAAAGGTAGATCTCTTAGTCAACTAGAGACCCCCATTTCTGACAGGTACGACATGCACTGGGGTGTTTTACATGTCCTGATAGTGAAATACTGTATAATCTGTTTCTCACTATTGAAAGGATGTCTTTCCCATAGGTTAACATTGCATCTGCCTTGTAACATCTTGCAAGAGTAACTTTCCATTGAGCCAAGATAGAGGAATAGAGTTTAGGATCTCTGAACTCAGAATTAAATAACACACCTTTTAGTAAAGGTGGTTTTTAAATTGTGTGTTTGAAAATGCCCCACTAGAAAGTAGACATTTTCTTTTTTAACCGTCCTGTGTGCCTCTCTCTGTTTGGGTATTCACTGTTTGGTTTTGGAGTGACAGGAGCTGGAGATTTTTTTTGTTGCTCTAGACAGTCAGAAGGGGGGTTGAGGTGCACCCTGCCTTTCCTGGTGACTGATAGCCGGATTGAATAGACCTTGTCTACATTTAGAGTGGTGGGGAGTAGTTTCACTAGCACCTAAATACGATGTGTCTCTTTTGCACAATGCTGCTCCCCCTCCTGTGGTCAAGCTGGACCAGGGATGTCAGAACTGGTTTGGACTGGGCTCAAAAACTCTTGCCACAAAGAGAACAAAGAGTAAATGTGGTATAAGTAATGGACTCAAAACCCCAGAACTTTAAATCACTTCAGGAAAAGAGAACCCTGCCAAAAAGGAGAGCTGAAGAGCTGTGTGAGGAGCATTTCCTTTTCTGTGTGAAGGGAGGGTTGGCCTGCAATTGCGGCTTCTATCTGTGGACAGAGGAAAAGGACTGAATCTTTTTGCCTCCTGAGGTATCTTACTTGTGAAGAAACTCCAAGGGCTTCTGTGTGCTTGCCTCCTGTTTGTGGAACATCCAGAGACATCAAAGTCTTCCTTGTGGTTTACCCTCTAAATCTTTTGACCAAGGTGCTGGGTTTGCCTTCCCCATCTGCTGTGTGCAAGCCTGAGGCATTGCAACACTATGCTGTGCCGCAAGGCCCGGGCTTTGGAAGATCTTCGCTCGTCAGCAGAGCCCAGCGCGAAGGAGTCTCCGGCATTGCCCGGCAACAATTCAAGAAGTTGCAGAGGTACTGCTGCACCTGGAAGGGGAAAAACCAACAGCAGTGGCCTATCCAATGTGAGAACCAGCGCCCGAGTGTCCCAGCACCTCTGAGTGGAAACCCAGGTGTGAAGGTGAGCGGGGACACTTCCCATCTGATGGAAGCAGGAGCCTCGTCTTTGCTTGTGTCACCCGAGCCAGCTGCACCCGACCAACGTGTCTCGCATATCAACGGAGGAGAGAATCCTTGTACCTCCCACCTCATTCCAAAGGGGGGGCATGAGTAATTTGCTGGTCCTGCCATGAACAGCAAGGGGGCCGTAGTGAGTTCTCACCACCCTTGTGATACTATTGGGGGCATTGGTTCTTTGGCCTCAGCTGGCCGAGCGGGAACAAATCCTTGACGGTAGTCTTACTCGGTCTTTGCCCCCTCCAACTATTGAAGTCACTGCTGTGGGTGGGCATGGGACCCAATAGCCTACAGGTTTGAACAGGGAGTACCCTGTACCATACTGCATAAAAGGAGCACAGGAATGATTTGCCCTAGGTTCACTGGCACTTATGGTAATATGAATGTGGTCATTCTTGTTTTCCTCTACTGCATTTCAGGCCTCATATTGGGATCAATGTTGTTTTAATCTTTGGAAAGACTAAATAACAAGTTTCATTTTAGGAAAACCCTGTGATATAGAGTTGAGTTGTTTATGACATGTGCAACTTATAAGTATTTACTGTAATGCTCTAACTGTGAAGATTACGCCAACTGCTTAGTTGGCAGAGTGATTTATGAATTATGTGATTGTGGTCTATGTGTTTATATACAATATAAGAGATATTTTTATATATTCTGGTGTGGAGTCTCTCTTGTGATGTATTTATTGTGTCACTGATGTGAGAGTGGAATGTATGACGTTACAACGCGTGCTGTTACAACAAAACTTTTACAACGCAAGTGGATTTACAACGCTATGCCATTACAACGCAAGTCTTTACATCGACTTGCTCTAGATGGCGTGCTAACATTAGAAAAGTGTAATTTACTATTCCAACTCCAGTCCACTTAACAGTAGGGAAGGTGTTGGGATAGTAAACTACACTATTTGTAATGTTAGCGCGCCATCTAGCGCAAGTCGATGTAAAGACTTGCGTTGTAATGGCATGCGTTGTAAATCCACTTGCGTTGTAACAGTTTCGTTGTAATGGTAGTGCGTTGTAAAAGTTGCGTTGTAAAGGTTGTTTACCGTGAGGGTGTGTTGCTTAAATGCTTTACACATTGCCTCTGTACTAAGCCTGGCTGCTCTGCCAAGCTACCAAGCGGGTGAGCAGAGGTTATCTTGGGTGTGTAACTTCCTTACCCTGTCTAAAGTGGTGGGTTCTGCTTGGCTTAGGTGCATACCCTATTCAAACCAGAATATATGTGTGTATATATACACACACACACCCGCGCACACCCACACACACACACACATATATATTACCTACTGGTGGTCGCCAGTAGGTAGTCATAGTTAGGACCTATTATCCAGAGGAAATCCGCAACATTCTATTTGGAATAACTTTGGCGCCGGTTGACGATTCTTTGCAAATTTTTCAAAACTTGTGGCCCGCTCTGGTCTGCTCCTATCCTGAAAGTCTCGGGGTGATTCGTCAAGTGGAGGCTGAGAAAAAAGGGAGGTCCCAAAACGTGTTTTCCCCATGCAATTTTCCATAGGAACCGTTAGTCGCAGCTACAGCCCGAACTGCTGAACGGAATTACACCAAATTTGGCAGAAAGGTAGACCTTGGTTCAGAGTCGTGCCTTTTGTTAAAATGGTGTAAATCTGTTCAGTAGTTCCTGAGGAAATCAAAACCTTGCCGAGCACGAGCTGTATGCTAACTGGCTGTCAACACTCCAAACCAGGAAGTGTTGGCAGCCATCTTGTGCCTCGGTAACCGAGGCACAAGAAAACACAAGAAAAAATGCACAGAACGCAAAAAGGGGGAAGGGTAGAAATACCCTGACCCCCTAGGCCTGCTTAGGGGGTCCCAAAAGGACCCCAGGGCCCCAAAAAATGTATTTTTTTTTTTTAAATTGGCAAAATCCGTGCGGATCCTGCCGATAAAAAAAAAACGAAGTGCGGTCTCCCGCGCTTCCTTGCTAATTTGCCCTGGGGGGGCAAATCCTGGGGGCAATGCTAGTATTGGGTTGGGGCCCCCGGGGACCGCCACCCCCCGGCGCTTCAAAAATGAATGGGTGGGGGGGCTCAAAGGCCCTGATGAAAACAGGCCCCAGCTAGGCCCGCAGGACACAAGGGTTCGCTCTCCTGTAATGGAATCTATAAGGAAGTTGGCACGGAAACTGCAAAGTACAAAGACAGCATTTATTAACCCTTAAGGGTGGTCCTACAATCCACACAACACTCTTCAGTATTGCATAGAGTAGCACAAAGAACTTACGTACATGGTCCCCTTTTATACACAATAGAGGGGCTCATGAGTGGGTGGATACAACATGAGGCCAAAGAACATTACCATTTATGGTCATTTTCGATACTGAATCAATATGTGGGCGGAGCTAACACACTCCTTGAGCCCGCGAAAACATGGTCAAGCAAGGCTAACTGATAACAGATGTGGTCAAGTCTGGGCATGCGCCAGATGGACAAGGGAGCTATTTATAGACTGTTACTGGGCAGATTACAAGAGCAACTAACACAGAGGTTGGACTCTTCTCGTGGGGAACACGTGGAAGCATGACAATACAAAATGGAGTCCGAACTTCGGTCAACATAACAGAGAAAACATGATCTAAAGCGAGGGAATTAATGTCTTTAGTAAATGCTTAATCACATCGTTGTCTCAATTTACAACAGACGACCCTTTCAGCATTTACTGAAGACATCTGGTTTGTTAGGATAATCATCATATATGTCAATTGTCATCATTTCTTCGACTTCTTTAGCTAAACGTTTCTGATGAGCAGCATTGGCAATAGCTTTCTTATCAGGGATACAGAATGATACGCATAAGGAGCAGAGCAAGGGACCACATTGAACACAGATACAACAAAAGAACAGAACTGCTACAATAATACAAAGACCAGTTAAAACCTTCCATCCCCAGGCAGTAATCAATGCCCAAAACCATCCAGAAAAGGACCAAGTGCCGTTTTCTGTATGGATTTCAGCTGCAATTTTATGTAGTTTGTTGATGGCATTATAAACTGATGGCGTATGATCAGGGATAAACACACAACAGCTACTTCCAATAATTTTACATGCTCCTCCTCTGTCAGCTAGTATAACGTCTAATACCATACGATTCTGCAATGCAACAATCCTAGTAATTTGCAATTCCTCCGTAAGATTCCCAAGAGCAGCAGCAGTCTGGTTTGTCACAGCCTCTACCACTCTTGTTAATCTTCGGATCTTCCTACTGTTCAGAGCAGCTCCAACAAAGAAAAACAGTCCTAAGTTAAAATCAATATACTGTTGCAGACTGGTATCAGTCTGATCTACATCATCAATTGATAAAGTACGTTTATACCTATTTACAGTCACATTATTCAATAATTTCAGATCTTTATGATAAGATGCGGGTGCTAGGAATACAGGAGGTAATAGAAATGATACATAGCATACCCCAGACCACCCAGCCGGCAGACGGTAATAACCTTTATTTCCACACACAAAGTATGTATTATGGGACGCTAGAAAGGTACTATTATTCAATCCATCAATGTTCAGGACAGTGATGCAATCACTGACACCAACAGGAATAAAACCCACACTCTGGACACACAGGTCCGCTTGAGCTTGTGCTACTTGAATCACAAATTTGTCCTTTCCCACAGTGTCTCTTGTGCTCGTGAAGATGTAGGGAATGGATTCATTGTCTGGTCGGTACTCTTCCCACTCCCAAATTGTCCCATTCGCTTGCGGATACCCATTTTTATCCTGGTGACATTCTTTATTGAGTCTGAAGAGCAATCGTCCCACTGTCGGTTTCCGAGTGGCAAAAAGCAAAGTGTACCATGCTCTACAAGAGCCATTGTGAGAGAAAGGAAGTGGTATGAATGGCGTACCTCCTTTCTTCTGATGGGCTGGCATCATCCCACATATCCAACAGTTCGTAGCGTTCGTAGCAACGTGGGTATGATGCAGCATCTGGATGAAAGTGTTATTCAAGTAAGACTGTCGATGCTTCAACTCTTGATACGGTAATGTATAAAAGTAGTGCTCCTCAGGCACCGGAGTTGTCAACACAAGTATTTTCCGAGCGGGAGTTACATCCTCCACAAACCATGTGGTTATCCCAACAATAGCTACTGTCAACATGAACCCTGATGCACAAAGGATTTTCTTTTTCTCCATGTCAAAAAAATAAAAAAAACCAATTTCTTCCTGAAACTAAAAGTCTGTCAGAACTCTTCCCCTTGGGCAGCGGTCGATTTCTTCACCAGCGGGCCAAGACGGGTGTCGCTACACTAATGCAGGGCTGATCCCCCCCCCTTGCCTCATCGGCTCTCCGTTTCACTAACCCAAGGGCCGTTCTGACAGTATGTCCCGGTACTGGAGAACTCACTTCCTTGGTCGAAGATGATATCGCCTTCCTCCAGGAGTCGCGTGGTCCGGAAAGAGCTCCTCAGTGACGTTTGGCTCCGCAGCACGGCCTGTCTCTGCAGCCAGGATTTCTCGTTGATCGGTCAGCACGGCAGGTTCCACCAATCCGGGCGGCACCTTCCTACAGTGCAGGGAATGGATCCAATTCCTTCTGTTGGAGACTCGCACAGCCGTCCTCGTTGCGAGGAGGACCTGCTCAGGACCCACCCATCTCGGTTCCAAGCTGTTTGTTCTGTCAAAGATTTTCACCATCACGTGGTCACCAGGTCGGAGACCATGTCCTTCACCAGTAGACCGATCAGGGAGCGCCTCTCGGACCTGTTGATGAATAGAAACCAAGTTATCCGTTAACTGCGCCAGATAATCATTCATCATCACACAAGGTACATCATACACAGCCTTGGGTTTTGGTGGACCCCAAATATTCATTGGGCGCCCAAAAACAATCTCGTACGGTGTAAGGCCAGTTCGAGAGTGTGGTACCGATCTAATTGACAATAACGCCAGCGGTAGAGCATCTGGCCAAGTCAAAGACGTCGAAGCTTGAATTTTAGCGATCTTGAGTTTCAGTGTACCATTATACTTCTCGACTAGTCCTGCAGACTGAGGGTGGAATACCGCGTGAAACTTCTGGGTGATGCCCAGGCCCTTCAAGACGTACTTTATAACATCCGCTACAAAGTGAGGCCCATTATCACTCCACAGAAGTCTACAAACGCCATATCGGGGGAAGAACTCTTTCAGCAGCAACTTCGCAGTAGTCATTGCAGTATTGTCTTTCGTAGGGTACGCTTCAACCCATTTGCTGAAAGCGCAGACCACTACTAGAACATACTTCAGATTGTTACAGCGCTCAAGCTGGATGTAATCCATCTGCAAAACCTCGAAGGGTGCAGTAGGTGTCACAAATCCTCCTGCTGGAGTTCGAGTACCCTTTCCTGGGTTATACCTCAGGCAGATCATACAGGTCTGCACCACCCTCTTTGCTGTGCTAGCAATCTCTGGATGCTCCCAGACTTGGGTAAGCAATTTCACAATTGCGGAAGCTCCAACATGTGCTAGCCCATGTGCCATCTGAACCATAGGTTGCACAAAGGCCGTGGGTAATTTCCATCTATCCATCTGCTTATTTCTCCAGCAGCCCTCGTCATCCAGTTCTCCCTCGCTGGCCCATTGTTCCCGCTCTTTGTCAGAAGCGGTCCTCTGCATTTCTTGCACTTCCTCCTTCGCATCATGCCATCTTTCCACCTGTGACTTTACTACATACATGGCAGTAGTACCGGGCTGCATCGCAGTCTCCCGTGCTACTCGATCTGCTAACGCATTCCCTTCTCCAACTTTATCAACTACTTTCCTATGGGCGCTACACTTAACGATGGCAATTTTCTTTGGGTATGTCAATGCAGTTAAAAGCTTGTGAACTAACTCTCCATGCATTATCTGTACTCCATGTGACGTTAAAAACCCTCTCTCCTTCCAGAGTAGGCCGAAGTCATGCGCTACTCCGAAGGCATAGCGGCTATCTGTATAAACATTCACACATAATCCTGTACTGAGCTCACATGCTCGTGTTAATGCTATCAGTTCCGCTGCTTGAGCTGATTTCTGTGGTATGCGTGCTGTCTCCACTATCGTTTGTAATGTGGTAATTGCATACGCTGCTGAAGTCGTACCATCTGGTAGCTTCAGGCATGATCCGTCCACCCACAGTTCTCCATCTACATCTGGAAAGGGCGTATCCTGGAGGTCAATACGACCCTTTGTTTGTTCCTCAGTCACGAGAATACAATCATGTGCTTTCTGCGCCTCAGGCTGGGTTTCGGGGTATGGCAACAGTGTTGCCGGGTTTAACGTTACGCACCTTTTCAACGTAATATGAGGAGCCAAAAGCGTCAACTCATATCCCGTTAAGCGGGCACTGGTCAGATGCTGCGTCTTCGTCTGATTAAGCAGGGCATCGACAGCATGGGGGACTAATACCAACAGCTTATGAGATAACACAATTCCCTCACTTTGGCGTATTGACACAGCTGTCGCCGCAACCGAGCGAAAACACCCTGGTAATGCTCGGGCGACAGGATCAAGTACAGCCGAAAAGTATGCACAAGGGCGCTGCTTATCGCCGTGCATCTGCACTAAAACTGATAATGCACATCCATCTTTCTCATGCACATACAACGAAAAGGGTTTTGCATAATCAGGGGTCCCTAACACTGGTGCTGAACAAAGGGCCTGTCGTAGTTGCTGAAAAGCAGCATCACACTCATCTGACCAAGGGATTGGGATAGGCGTGTCCTTTGTCAAGAGGGCTAACAATGGCTTAGCTATATGTGAAAACCCCAATATCCACTGTCTACAAAAAGAAACAAGACCCAAAAATGCACGCACATCTTTCTGCGTGGACGGTCTCGGTGTGTCCAAAATTACTTGGATACGATCCGGTGTGAGTGCACGCCCCTCCTTAGACAAAAGGTGACCCAGATAAGTCACCTTTGGTCTACAGAACTGCAATTTTTTCCTAGATACCTTATGATTGTGGGATGCTAAAAAGGAAAGTAAGGATAACGTACTTTTCTCACACAACTCCAGGGTGTCAGCCGCCAGCAAGATGTCATCGACATATTGAATGAGGGCGACCCCCTCGAGCAGAACAAAGGAATCCAATTGTCTTTTCAGAGCCTGACTGTAAATGCTAGGGCTCTCTGTGTAGCCCTGAGGGATCCTACAAAAACGGTAAGATCTATTATTTAAAGTAAACCCAAAAAGATATCGGCTATCGGGGTGAATGGGAATGGAAAAGAAGGCATTCTTCAAATCGATCACTGAGAACATAGTCGCCGTAGGCGGGACCAAAGTAAGCAACGTCGTGATATCGGAAACCACTGGGTACTGAGGTATCACGATCTTGTTTACTTCTCTCAAATCAATTATAAATCGATAAACTCTGACATCCGTATCCTTTTTCAGTATGGGAAGAATCGGACTGTTACAGATGTTGTAGGGAACTTCCTCCACTACCCCTACCGCAATCAAATCCTGCACTATCTGTATGAGAGCCTCCTCGCCCTCCTGGGAAATACGGTACTGTGGGAGGCGTGGTAACACCGCCCCCTCCTGGACACTAATGTGGACCGGTGGAATCACCATTTGTCCCACATCAGTATCCGACGTTGCCCACAAAGCACGAGGGAGGGTAGCTAACAGCGCATCCTCTGACATCGCACACATCCGTTCAGACCGGGGGTAATTGTCATTCAATATTACCCGCACACCAGCAGGGGAGCAGCGGATCGTAGCCCTAAAATGCTTTAACATATCAAGGCCCATAATGTTGTCCGGTGTGTACGGGGCAAGCAGAAACGGACAGGGTGCAGAAAAAGAATCAACCTTAAACATGAGGGGCTGCGAAAGAGGGCTTCGGGAGAGTGTACCGTCAAACCCTACCGATGTGACCATTAAGCCGGATGGGGGAGCCCCCGGAACCAATTGCTTAGACAGCGCACTACGTGTCGCTCCTGTATCCACTAGGAACTGATCAGTAGAGCCCAAAACCTCAGCCGATACATAAGGACCCTTCTGATCGACCGGCACCTCAACTGATTCTAACCCCCATCCAACGCATTCCTATGCATGCTGAGAATCATGGTACCCCGATCGGTCAATCCCCGACACTTGATACTGATGCTGGCGATCGAAAACATTTGATCTATCTCGGTGCTGCCCAGCAGAGTCAAAACGAGCCTGTTCGTTAGAATTCCCTCTAAAGTTCGAGAAACCCCCTCTACCTCGCGGGCCACCCTGAGTATGCCCCTGACGCGAAGCATGCAACACCGGGCAGTCCCTAGCCCAATGACCCGATTGCTTACAATACGCACATTGGTTCCTATTCAAATCAGAGCGGCCCGAGGGAGGACCATAAGATCCTCCCCTACCTCTGTTACTACCCCGTCGGGGCGGGCCATATACTTGTGCCAACATCACCTTTGTTTTTAGATCTTTCGATTTCTTTTCCTCCTGGCCCTTTGCTTCTTGCTCCTGACGCTCATAATACTGAGCGATAGTCAGGAGGGCCGTCGGGGTTGCGGAAGACCAAGAACTCTCGCTCGCTTTCAAACGGGCCGCAACTGCCGGCAGCAGATTAGCTACATATTTATCAGCAAAAAGATGGCGACCCGTATCATCAGTAAGCGACTGGCCACTAAAATCATGAAACGTCTCCTCAAAGCGCGTAAAGAAGTCCGCCACTGACTCGTCAACTTTCTGTTTACATGAAGCTAACATATTCCAGTCAATCTTTTTAGGGGAGATAATTGTCTTCAGCTTAGCCAGAATAGCAGCAGGGAGATCTAAAATACTCTGGGGTGGTTTCTGCGCGGGCTTCCGTTCCCTATCTTCATCCTCAAGGTCAGACCACCGAGCCTTAAAGGCAACTATATCATCTACCTTTCGGACAGATCGCCACATATCCGGTGGTAGAATAAGGCCAAAGAACAGGTCTATATCTGCTAAGGTCATAACGCAAGAATTCAAGGCCCCCTCGACTTCTTCGTAGAAGGCCGCTGGATTCTTGCGGGGATCAGGCAGCGCATTCTTTAAGGCCATAACATCAGCTCTATGCCAAGGAGTATAAACCCAATTATACACAAAATATCCCTAAGCATCGGCGGAGGTAATGTCCGAGCTAGTCCCCGCTCCTTTAGGAGGAACATACAAAGGCGCCGCCTCTCGCATTGGTTTAACATGCACTATGCCATCCTTATCTGACTGGGAGGTGGATGAGTGGCCTTCTGCTGTACACGAATCCAACTGCTTCTCCTCCCCTGCTCGTTGGCGCGCTTTTTCTTTAAGGGCCAGCACCGAGTCCCGCAAGGCGAACAGCCGCCGAGCCGTATCAGGAGCCTTAGAGGAAGAGAAAACACCATTATGCAATGCTTTAGCATCCGATGTCACTTCTTCAGGCTCAAAGACACTAGAATATTTCCGGAAGGCAGCAATCACTTCCTCAGCGAAATGACCCAGAAAATACAATTTCTCTCTATCCTGCCACGGCCCCCAAGTATGGAATAATTCATCCACGGACACCTTGCCCTTAAGTGCACGGAAGGAAATTTGCCGAAGCTCAGCCATTTGCTCAGCCGATAGCATGGACCGCGTATCTACCTTACCCGGACCCGGGACAGAATCTTGTGGCCTCGGAGCAGATGCGCCAACATAAGGGGGCGGAGAGCGATCTAGTAAATAAAAATCATCATCAAGATTATTAAGGACAGGATAAAGTGGCTGCCGAACAGCATATTGACCCGAGACTTGCAGCCTACGCTCTTTCTCTTGTCTCTCCGTCTGTTCTCTGTCCTCCCGACGCCTCGCTTCCTGTGCTCGCACATGATCATTCTTCCGTTGTTCTTTATCAAACAGCGCTTTCTCACGCTTCTCTCGCTCACGCACCTCCTTCACCCACAACCGCACACACTCAAACATATCCTGACGAGCACGCCGCTTACACATACACTGTTCCACATACTCAATCTTACGTATATCAAACGATCCATACAAAGGCCATCGTAACTCAGGATCTTTTTTAGTATATTTCCTCCATACTGTGCTGTACATTATGGAAGAAAGACCATGCTTCACATACATATCCCTATTAGGAGTCCCCTCTGGGGGAGCTGGAGCAGATTCCTCCAGGTTCAACCGGTTTCCAAAGCAGCAACACCACTTACGGAGTGCGCTAAAAGCAGGCATGCTCAGAAATAATGCAAAATATGCAATATTATAAAGAAAATGGCACTTAATCGTTGCGCCGTTCAAAGTTACACAGCTCCGGAGAAATCTCTCCACATTACCTGCCTATATGTGTTGCAACGCATATATTTTCACAATAACAATTACAAAACATGACTAGTCATCACAAATCAAACTCAAATAGCCGGACCAGGCTTCAAAAACTCGGAGCAAGTACCGTACAACGGTTCTTACCAATCAAGAGTCCAGATTCCAACTGCCAAGCTCCAAAATCGCCCAAACGGCTTTCACGGCAAGACCGACAGAAGAGGTCTCAGTCGAGGACCGGCGCCACCCAGACGGTCAGCTCGGAAGGGAAGGAAGAAAAACCTCGGGATGCCAGGGCTAAGACGCCGCTGGCAGTGATCACGTCCCCGGCCAAATTCCTCACCTTCGTCGCGACCAGTCCTTCGAGCATCCGAGTCGCCGATGAGCCCCACGTGACGGGCGCCAATTGATGAAAACAGGCCCCAGCTAGGCCCGCAGGACACAAGGGTTCGCTCTCCTGTAATGGAATCTATAAGGAAGTTGGCACGGAAACTGCAAAGTACAAAGACAGCATTTATTAACCCTTAAGGGTGGTCCTACAATCCACACAACACTCTTCAGTATTGCATAGAGTAGCACAAAGAACTTACGTACATGGTCCCCTTTTATACACAATAGAGGGGCTCATGAGTGGGTGGATACAACATGAGGCCAAAGAACATTACCATTTATGGTCATTTTCGATACTGAATCAATATGTGGGCGGAGCTAACACACTCCTTGAGCCCGCGAAAACATGGTCAAGCAAGGCTAACTGATAACAGATGTGGTCAAGTCTGGGCATGCGCCAGATGGACAAGGGAGCTATTTATAGACTGTTACTAGGCAGATTACAAGAGCAACTAACACAGAGGTTGGACTCTTCTCGTGGGGAACACGTGGAAGCATGACAATACAAAATGGAGTCCGAACTTCGGTCAACATAACAGAGAAAACATGATCTAAAGCGAGGGAATTAATGTCTTTAGTAAATGCTTAATCACATCGTTGTCTCAATTTACAACAGCCCCCCCAAGCCCCGGGGACTGCCACCCCCCGGGGCTTTGTAAAAATATTTGCGGGGGGCTCACGGTCCCCCCGCAGCCCCGGGGACCGCCACCTCCCTGGGATTGAGTATTTTTTTAAAAAAGAAATACCCTGTGTGGGGGGACTCAAGTCCCCCTACATGCCCAGGGGACCGCCATCTCCCCGGGGCTCTAAATATGTAAATTGGGGGGTCTGTGACAGACCCCCCAGCCACGGGGACCACCACCCCCTGGGGCTTTGTAAATTGGTGGGAGGGGGGGCCGCGTGGCCCCCCTGGAGCCAATGATGGCCCTGGGGACCACCACCCCCCAGGGCCAGCTCCTGCAGTGTCCCGAGGGGGGACCACCTAGGGACACTGCTGTTTGCTATGGCAGGGCGGGAGCCTCGCGGCTCCCGCCCTGCCATAGCAAACTTGGTTTGAATTTTGAACGAGAGAGCAGGAAAATTCAAACCAGATTGCTTTTCCACACGAACATGCCCCTCATGTGGAAAAGCAATGCCGGCTCCCGCAGGAGGCAGGGAGCCGGTGGGACCGTGGGGGGATTGGGGACCCCCCAACGGAGAGGGCCAGCCCTGTGGGGTGGGGACCCCGGGGCTATTAGTGGCCCGTGAGGGGGGGCCATGCGGCCCCCCTCCCCAAAAAATAATAAAAGAGAAATAATTAAATTAAAAAGGCCGACCCCGGGGGATGGGGTCCCCGGGGCCTTTAGTGGCCAGAGGAGGGGGCAACGCAGCCCCCCTCCAAAAATAAATACATTTTAAAAAAAGGCCATGCCCCGGGGGATGGGGTCCCCGGGGCTGATTAAGGCCTTGGGAGGGGGGCCGCACGGCCCCCTTTCCAAATTTTAATTTTTTAAAAAAAGAATTAGGGGGCAGACCCTGGGGGAAGGGGGTCCCCAGGGCCAAAAAATGAGAAAAAGAAGGGGGGCTACGCAGCCCCCCCTTCTTAAAAATAAAAAAGATATACCGGCATCGCGCCGGAGGCCACGCCCCCTCGTTTGGGCACTCTGCAAACGCGCCCCCTGGCACGTTTGCGGATGGGGAACGAATTCCTCTTGAATACTGAGGGTCCCTGTGGGCCAACTAGCCCAACAGGTATCTCCAGTATGCGCCAGGGAGCTGTGTTGCAGACAGGTGTTCAGAGGCCATGCCCCTTTTTACACCTCTCTGGAACGCAGCTCTGTGGCGCTTACTGGAGGTACCTAGTGGGCTAGTTTGACCCTAGGGACACTTAGGATTCAAGGGGACTTAATCTCTCAACTTAGAACGGGCACAGGGCGGGTTTACACAGTGGTGAAGGGAGGGGACGAGGCCTGAGGTGACGTGTGCAAACACGCCCTGTGGCGCATTTTAAGTTGGGGAAATAATTGCCCTTCAATTCTAAGGGACTCTTGGGGCCAACTAGCCCACCAGGTGCTTCCAGTAAGTGCCACTGCGCTGCGTTGCAGAGAGGTGGTGCAGGCTGTGCCCCTTTTTACACCTCTCTGCAATGGTGCTTACTGGACTTACCTAGTGGGCTTATTTGCCCCTAGGGGCCCTCAGGATTCAAGGGGAGTTAATCTCCCAACTTAAAACGGCCAGAGGGCGTGTTTACACAGTGGGGAAGGGAGAGGACGGGTCCTGAGGTGACGTGTGCAAACACGTCCTATGGCGCGTTTTAAGTTGGGGAAATAATTCCCCTTCAATCCTGAGGGCCCATGGGGGCCAACTAGTCCACCAGGTGCTTCCAGTAGGCACCACTGTGCTGCGTTGCAGAGAGGTGGTCCAGGCCGTGCCCATTTTCTCTGCAACACAGCTCTGTGGTGCTAACTAGAGATACCTGATGGGCTAGTTGTACCCAAGGGACAATCAGGATTCAAGGGGATTTTATCCCCCAAATTAAAACGGCCATAGGGCGTGTTTGCACATGTCAGCTCAGCCCCCCACTCCCTTCACCAGTGTGCAAACACGCCCTTTGGCGTGTTTTAAGAGGTAGTTTTAATACCCCTGCCCTATTATATACTAGAGGCTTACAGAGGAGGTCATGCTAATACCAGGGGTACCCCAATGCATAGTGTTCCCTAGTGTATGTAGGTGTTTTAACTGTATTCTAAGTGTCTTTTAGCATAGCACTGGCTCTAGGACTGGTTAGTCAGAGTCAGTTACCGCCAGTACCCATCTGAAAAAGTTGAGGGTACAGGATGATTTTGCAACAAAGAGTCTTTCTGCTCCTCTGTTTGTTCTTTCTGAACGTCTTCCTTCTTCCTGAACTTTTCTTCGTCTTTGAGGACTTCTGTAGCTTCTTTCTGCATTTCTTTTTCTTCTTTCTGTGGGTTTTTCTTCTTTCTTCACATGTCATACCTCTGTAGGCATAGTTAGAAACTAGCATTTAAAAAAGCTTTGAAATTCACTTAAAAAACCATAGGTTTCAGTTACGTTAAAGTTCGAAATTAGCATTTTGAAATTCACTTAAAGAACCATAGGTTTCAGGCACGTTATAGTAAGGAATTAGCATGTAAAAAACCTTAGAAATTTACAGAAAAAACCATAGGTTTCAGGGGTGTTATAGTTAGCTGGACATTTCACTTGTACAAAACCATTGAATTTCCCCCGTTATAGTTAGTTCAGCTAACTATAACTCACGCCCCCGCAATGCACTGCTGAGGACGTCACATATTACATCACTCATGACATGGTCAGCGACATCACTGATGACATCACTGATGACATCACTGATGACATCATCCATGTGATAATTTGATGCGTCTTCTCACACCCTAATCTAACCATTGATACACCCACTCTAAATTACAGACTGCCATTCTCAAAACCATAGACACTCCAACACCAATAACTACATACCCACTCACTGATTCTTAGGTCTACACACCCATCCACTCACTCACCCGTACAGTCACTCATACTTATGGTCACTCAGTACAGGACTATCATATGCACTCATACACCTATATAGACACTCACACACCGCCACTCATCCATAGAGGTACTCATACACCTACTTAGTCATGCAAATAATTAATCACACTGCCATTTACTCACCTATACAGTTATACACACACCAGCTCAATTACTCAGACAAATACTAGCTGTGAGAAGTTGGCCTGGCATATGCTGTCCACTAGTTATAGGGGACACCTTGCACCAGTCCAATTTGACTCTTATGGTGATAGGTTAAAGACAACCTTTAAAGAAAGCTATCCTAATGGTAGCTGTGGAGAGCAGCCTTCAGGCTCAGTCTTGAAGGAGTGTTAATCTTATCGTTTTACCATAGATAACCTCTTGAATAACCAAACGAAAGAGTAGTCCACACAGGTATATATATAAAATATATGTATTTATTCTAAGAATAATCCCACTAGTCTCTTTATGAGGCTGGAGGTACAGATACAATTCAAACAAGCATTGATAGTTACAATAAATAGCACTGGAATCATAGGGCCCCAGGAGGGGACCAAACCATATATCAAAAAAGTGGTATAAGAACCACGACAATTCTACAGACAATGCCTAGGGCATTTAGGGTCGCTGGCCCCTTGTGAAACCACCCAAGGTAGTGAGGAAGGGGACCCACGGGAGACGCGTGCAGTGGTATAAGCTACTGTCGGGATCTCTGTTAAAGCCTATGGAGAATGTCGCAGGTGAATTTTACAAGATTAAAAACACTTCTAGCAGGAGTTCAAGAGTTTAGAGTTAAGCTTTTGAAGGGCCCACACCCATGAGAGTACCGAGGCACCACTGTTACCTGCCCCAGGGAAGCCGGGTGCATAGGTCGTTTTCGATGTCGGGTCGCGGGCTGATTTTCAATGGCAAAACGTGAAGAACTGCTGCTAGCAAGCAGCGTCGTCGATGTCGTGAAGATGTAGATCTTGAAGAGAAGGACCTGAAAGCAGAGGGGACAGAGTCTGGGTCACGGCACAGTGACCAGGGGGCTCAGGAGAAAGAGCCCTTCAATGTCGGGTGCTTCCAGGTGGAAGATGGGTAGCTTGGATCGTCAGCCACGGGGTCCAGGAGGCTTCAAGGAAGGCCAGCTTCTGGAGGGCGACTGTCTCACAAAGGATGAGGGTCGCTGCGTTGTTAGTGTCCGTATTGGATCCACTAAGCCTTGGCAACCGCAACCCACGCAAGAATTACAAAACAGCTACTGGTGCAGACCCACAAGGTCTGAGCGAGGTCTCCAGCAAGGAGACTGAAGAGCAGGCCTGGAGCAACCAGAGGAACTCTTGGAAGTGAAGATTAACTTCCGCCAGGGCCTACTAGTCGAGAGACAAGGGACCGCAGGAGGCAGAAATTTGGCGTGCGTAAAGATGCGCCCACGGGTCGCCGGAGCGGGCTAGGGGGTCGATGTTTTGCACAGATGATTCTGAGAGGTTGACTCAATAATGGGCCAAAGCACAACTTCCCCACTTGTCGGGTTTGTGTGCTGTGCAAGAGGTGGCCGGTGCCCTGGGGTATTGGGGATCTCGGCACCCACGGGGTCCACGGTGCTGAGCTTGGCTGTGCTCACTCACTGGCCTCTGGGATGCTTGGAAACCCAACTCAAGGTAGGTAAGAGTCGTCAATGTCCGTAGGAGCAGCGAAGTTTCAACCGGGTCACTTGCAGTGTTTCAGGTGCCTGCCAAGCAGGGGGGTAACTCCTTTACCCCAAGGGAGATTTCTTCATTCAGCTGTGCGGCAGCAAGTCGAAGTTCAAGTCTGTAAAGTCCAAGAATAATCTGAGGCTCTGGGGACCCTGTATTCACCTTTATCCAACGATTAGGGGAGTGTCCAGATCAGAGCCCACCAATGAGAGGCTACACCCTCTCCCCTTTGTGTGTTTTCCCACCTGGGCAGGGGACTGGATGCCCCTGAACCGGTTTGAGGCGGTGTATGCAGAAGTAGGCACTGGAGAAGCCTACGTGCAAGTCTGAAAGACATCCTATGGTGCACCCACCCAGTTCCAATCCACATAGTCTGTCTGGGGAGGTGGGAGCACCTCCCTGCAACAAGATCCCTATTGTCCAGCTGCCGTGGCTGGAGTTCTGCCCAGCAACAGGCAGCCAGAGTCGTGTGGGTGGCGGGTAGCATCCATTTTGTACTACAAGTGCACTCTTAAATTGGTGTCTAACATCTGCCGCTTTTACCATATCGCCCCTCTAGCAGGGGGGAATAATGCCCTCACTCCCATGGTTGGATTGGGGGTATGATTCCTACAGTTTGACACCAAACACGACATGGTTCTGTGCAGCCACTCTCAAGTTATCACGCTATCATGATTACTTATAATGCGGTTAAGAGTATATGGTATGGCTGCACTACAAACAACCCAGTACTAGTTTTACGAAGGTTGCAGAGGGACCCTACTCAGGTAGGGGTTCCCCCCCACACATATCTCAGCACCCTGCCTTGTAGGATTAGCAAGGCCTGCCTTAGGGGTGACCTATGAGGATATATGTGTTGTATTAAGTGGGATACAGGATACCTATATCCCTGTAAGGGGTGCAAGCACCACCTTACCCAGACTACAGTAGTGGTCTGGTGGTGTCAGTTTGTATGGCTGTCCCAGGGGTGGCACAATAAGTGCTGCAGCCCCTGGTAGGCCTCTGAGGAACCCGTGCCCTGGGTACCTAGGGTACCATCTACAAGGGGCTGACAGGGTGTCCTCAGTATCCAATTGGGATGTACCTAGGGTACTCACATCAGTTTAGAGAGGAAGCAGATAGGCTGGGGTCCTGGATAGCAGGGCCACAGCCTGGCTAGAGTCAGAAAATAGTCAAAACATCAGCAAAACGTTGGGGGCAACTATGCAGTCAATGCCACTCTCCTACACTAGCACATTCTTACGCTCTTATACAATCAATGATACAAGCACACACTCATCCATACAGCCACTCTCACAATCACACACTCTCACTTGGCCATTTATGTACTCCAACACACATATATGCTGCATTTCACATATGTAGCTACTCACACATGTACCACTGAAATATACATTCACTCACTAACACAACCATACACACACTCACCCACCCATACAGTCCATCACAGATGCACTCTTGAAACTAGGCACCCAGTGAATCACCTCTCACACAGAGTCACACACACCCCACCCACACAAACACTCAGGCACCCATACAGATACTCAGACAACCAATCTATAACCCATATAGACACTCATGTAGATATTTGCAAACCCATGCAGCCACTTACACACTAACAGACAGACGGATACAGACATTCACACAGTTTAGTCACTAACCCATGCATTCAGTAAGATATGTTTAATCACTCACTTATAGAATCAGTTACGCATCTACAAAATCATCCATTCACACACTTATACACCCACTCATTCTTCAATATGCCTTTCCCTATATATAATAAACATATTTAAACTTTACAGAAACACACAGACACTGGATGATGTCATCAGTGATGTCATCAGTGATGTCATTTGAGATGTCATCAGTGATGTCACTGACCATGTCATGAGTGATGTAATATGTGACGTCATCAGCAGTGCATTGCGGGGGCGCGAGTTATAGTTAGCTGAACTAACTATAACGGGGGAATTTCAATGGTTTTGTACGAGTGAAATGTCCAGCTAATTATAACACCCCTGAAACCCATGTTTTTCTTCTGTGAATTTCTATGGTTTCTTAAATGCTAATTCCTAACTATAACGTGCCTGAAACCTATGGTTTTTAAAGTGAATATATATATATATATATATATATATATATATAGAGAGAGAGAGAGAGAGAGAGAGAGAGCGAGAGTGAGAGAGAGAGAGACCGAGCGAGCGAGAGAGAATGAGTTAAATAGGTTAATTTTATTTTTTTAAACATATTTTACATTATAATAATGTTAATTACAATTAAATATATGAAATTGACATTATTGTGATGATATTTTGGACCACAGTATTTTTGTACTTTGCATTATAAGTATGGAGTGTCTATATTTTTATGGTCGCTGTTTTTTCCACAATATTTTTGTGGCCGATATTTTATCATACAACCTGCCAGACCTTATAGACTTGCAATGCACAGTTAGGGGTGACTTAGCTAGTATATAAAAACTGTTTTTTTCTATGTTGCACAGGCACATTTCCTTACCAGGTGTTTCTGCAGTGCTGTCAAACTGCAGCATAGCCATAGCACAGTGGTGTGCTCTGAAGGTATATGTAGTTGTCATGAAAGTGAGTGATATAAATACTCTCTGCAGCCCAAATATGACATCTAATTTCCATGCCATTGGTGCATTTCTCATTACCCAGTGCACAGTACATGTTTTAATGGAAAAACACACATGTTGTGCCACAATTTAGCAAACATCAGACAGGGAAAGATGGGCAAACCATGACAAACATTTTCTTTCTGACACAATAGAATATCTGTGCAGCGTTCTAAATTTACAGTAGTGAGATAAAATTGCATATGTTGAAGCATTGCTATTTACCATTGTTTTTCACAGCATATATTTATTCACTGAAATTGTGTATGTTGGCTATGAATACTTGTTTTAAGCACTCTCTGAAGACATCCTTTTGGTGCCCAGTAAGGACTGATGTTTACCTTACTCTACCAACGCTCCTCTCTTCAGGCCGCCTGTGGAGATCTATACAATGTGATGGGACTCTCAATTTTCTTTTCTGTGTCATAAGATGGACATGCACTACATCATTTGTGACATATGAATGATCAATATTAATGTATCAGCAGTGTAAATCATGGCAAATGTGTCACTTGAAGAAAAATGATAGGACCATCAAAGTGACCTGCCCCACATCAGGTTACTCTTCATTTCAGAAAATGAAGCAGCTGGTCCATCAAACTGTGTTTTACAAATTCCACCTCTATTATTTGCCCAGTGAACAGGGGCCTTCTTGTTTAAAATTAGATGTATTTTGCAAATGAAGGAATGAGCTCTTGTAACTGCCCAAAATTAATGTACAGAATTTCAGTGAGGGGCAATGGAGCAATTTAGCACTTCAAAGTTTACGGAAGAGATATAGAAATAAAGATACCATTCACAAAATAAACACTAGCTTTATGAATGATATGTCTGTGATCATTATTCTTCATAAAGCTAATCTTTATATGGGATTCAGAAGAATTAGTGACCCTTTCCTTACAATCCATAAAAATTATATACTATCATCTGTATCCCTAACAGTAAGCCATCAGGTTTAAGGTTGTTAGACCTTATGCTGGATTAGGAGTATATTCACAGTTCAAATGCATTTTACCTTCCCTTACAACACCATCAAATATGGAGCAGTTTGTCTGTTTTAGCCTACTAATTTTAATATTTATTTCAGCATTCTCAGCGCTAATGGCCTAATTTTGAGTTAGATGGTAAACTAAAAGCCTGCAGTCTCTTGGGGGGGTACCTTATCTGGAGAAGAATGAGCTAGCTAGGAATTATATATTAGTATATGATATAGAGAGAATTTTGGAGGAAACACCATCAATGCATCCTTCACCCGGATTAAGCAATTCCTCCAGAAATGAAATGATTTTCCATTACCACCCACACCCAGCTCTAAATCAGCTAATAAGTTTAGGTACACAAACAAGGTGTAAAAATGTCTTAGATAAGGTCTGTGAATAAATGCCCAGAAAGCTGTCAATCTGGGGGAATTCACTACATTCTCAAAACAGACGCCTCATCTAAAATGCTTTGTGAAACTAGGATGTTAGTTCATTACCGTGTCAGCAGGGCCGGACTGGCCGTAGCGGGCACCTGGAGTTTCCCCCGGTGGGCTGCCAGGGTGGGGGCCGGTTTTGGGCCACTGGGGGCCATTTTTGTTACTGGGGGCCTGCAATATCGGTCCCCGGTAACCAAATCAGCCGAAACTGGCCCTTGCAAACAGCTCGGCCGCACCCCCTCAGCCTCCGAGGGGGGCTGGCCGAGCAGTTTGCCAGGGCCGGTTTCGGTTCCCAGTCCGACCCTGCTTGTCAGTATAGAGAACCATGTTGCACACTTTTCTGAGTTTGTTCTGCAGACTTTCAGCTTTTCACGGGTTAAACGCAATAATGTGACCCCATTAAAGTTATTCTCAGTTTTCTCCTTCAGACAGTCAAAAGCTACTAGTGTGGCGCAGATTCTGTCATTCATGGTGGAGAATGGTAATAAAGGTTGAAAAGAAAGATTTGAAGGAAACTAAATAGAAGGATAAAGCCATTGTCATCAGATTTAGTGCCTTATTACAGGACTGATTGTAATCTTTTTTTATTTGAATCTTTTGTATAGCACGAACTCGACCCGAAGGTATTGGAGCGCTGTACATGAGCCCCGTATTTACATTACATATTCAGGCACGGGGAGATGAAGTGATTTGCCCAGAATCAGGAGGCGACTCCGAGGCTCGAACCCTGGTTTCCAGCAGCAAAGTCGGCAGACTAGCCTACGGACCACATCCTCTCCCCAAATCTTGATTTGGCTATAAAGATATCTTAATGCCTGAGTTGTGAATGAGCACTGCAGTTCAGAGTTTATTTCCTGTGCACATTTCTCCAGGAAAAGTCATTATCTGCTCGCCTTGTGTTGCTGGAGGGAATAGACGGGGACAAGACGTGCCCATGCCTGCCACCTCTGCCCCTGTTCCCCGTGGTGTTACCAGGGTTGGGTCAGCACCAGTTGAAAGCGGGTCCAGGCTTTTCAGACCCAGTAATTTCTGATCCAGGAACACCGGACCACTCGCAGTTGTCTGCCGTAGCATCACGCCGGGGATAACAGGAGCGGCCAAGGCAGGTAAGGGCGGTGAGGCGGGGTTGGGGAGCGATTTGGCAGACGAACACGGAGGGGAAATTAAATAATTAATTAATTTCCCCTCATTGTCGTATGTCAAAATCCCCCGCCCCCGGCCCCACCGCTCTTACCTGCACGGGTCACTGATGGGGGATAACACTACTGGCAATACGTAATGAGGGCCTGGCTGTCTAAGTATGGGCTCAATGTTCATAAAAGGTCATTTTTTTCAGACAGCTATGTTTATTGCGTGCCCAATGTGGTTTCAACGGTGGTCTTTTTTCATGTGGGCAGGGACATGCAACAATCTCACTGAGCCAAAAAGGTTAAGACTATATAAGCAACATACCATCGATCTGGAAGATGCTCTGGTACTAGACAAAAACTACTACTCTTCAGTCACAGCATTCCAGACTGAAGTCTTTACCACTTCACTGAATGAGTTCTGAGACTGGTGCAAGACAAAAGGTTGGTAGCTGTTTCGACAAGAACAGATTTCGGCTATTTAAAGTTTTAATTATAACTTGCTAGAAATTATTTAATATGCATAATGTCACTCTCTCATATTATGAGCCATTAGTTATGTAACGGGGGACACAGCTCCTTTTTTCTGCTCCTTTGACAAGCAATACATTTTTTAGCATCATTTTTCAAAACGCTTCTCCCATTTACCAAAGCATTTCTTGCCCTTGTATCGCACAACTTTACTTCAAAATTTAACGCCTTTACTAATGCTAATCTCCTTCCTAGCACAAATACTTCTTGTTTTTAAAACTGACTCACTTATCAGACCACAAAAATAAGAAACATACATTGCGGGCAAGATTTATCAATCCTCTGTGCCAGTCCAAAGTCACCAAAAGTGACGTAAAATGTTGCAAAGTGTTGATGTGGGTGGGAATTTCTTTCCAGTACATCACTTTTTTAGCTCTGGAAAGTAAAGTTGACTAAAAATGAATTAGAGTAGCACTGTGCACTACTTTGAGCTACTTTGCACGAAGGGGTGTCCCGGAGGATGCATGGGTATTCTCAAAAACGAGCTTTTTGACGTAAAGCCTTATCTACTAACATTTGTAGACAGGGATTTGCACCAAAGAATTATGCTTCCCTGTGATGGCTGCCAAGAAGAAGAAATGTTTTCTTTCCGTCTAACTTTTCTAACGTTGCATTTCTGCTGCGCTGTACACTGTGTTAAGGGAATGCTTTAAACTAAGGGCCTGATTCAGATCTTGGCGACTGTTTACATAGGGTATAATAGGATTTATATTTCAGCAGATGGGATATCCGTCACCTTTATCGCATAGTAACCTGTCTGCCAAGCTCTAACCCAGGCCCTAAGTCTAAGCACAGAGGTTTGTACTTGTAGCATACCCTTGCAGTACAAAACCTATGGACACTCACTCTTTTGCACTATGGTGCAAAGATGTGTTCTTGGCGCTAGACAGGTAGCAAGTACACCAGTTCTTGGGAAGAGAGCAGCAGTGCCACATCTTTGTAGGTACAGTGCTGTACTGCTGTCTTCCTTTCACGTAACGCAGCACAGCAACCTTGGTTGCTGCATTGCATGGTGTGCATACAAAGTAACTTTGTCTACTATATATTTTCTCAAAAGCGGACTGTCAGTTCATCTCCCTTCAAATAATTGAGAAATCAGATAACTACCTACAGATGGATGTGAGTAGTTTGTAGTAAGGGGAATATAGATTTGGCAGAGATCCTGACTGTGCAATTTACATGTGGCCCTTTTACATTCCTTAAAATTGTGCATATCTTGCGTGTGAGGTTCAGTCTCTGCACGAACATCTCAATCCTTCTCTAAAAAGACTGCAGACACCTTCACTGTTTGTTAAATCATTTTGCAGAAATTGCTGGTCGGTGAGTTGGCTGAACCCTTTATTGATTTTACATTTATCAATTTACTCAATGGGCCTGTCTAAAACGTAAGTCAACTAGTTTGTGTTTATGGACTAGAACCTACTGAATTGCATGTGAAATTAATCTTTCTGGGCTTCTTTTATTAAAGACCTAATCTATCACCTACTCTTCCTGGTCTTTTTGTTTGGAGTTGGAGCTCTAACCAGAAAGCTGGGTGCAGCAGGGTCCACAGATGGGTCGTAGTGACAGACAACTCTGTTGCTCCTTCCTCTCCTAAAATACTTTCCTGAGAGATTCAAACTATAATGTAAAATTTAGATCAATGTGGCCACCTTTTTGATAAAGGGTCATTGTCCTCCTCAGAAACTGTGTTGATTTTATTGCCCCAATGCAAAGTCCCATTTTCCTCTAGGATACAGGCTTCTGGAAATAGACAAACAGGATAAAATGTATATCTCTATCAAGCAAGAAATTACTTTATAAGACCTGGAAGTGCTTGAGGTCTCCACAAGACTATTGGCCTGATTTAAGGTTTGGTGGATGGGATACTCCATCACAGACATGGCCAGTGTCTCCTACGCCAAATTACAGATGCATTACAGTCTATGGCACTTTTAATACAGCAGACAGGATATCTGTCACGCTTTGAGAATCTCAACCTTCTAACTCTAAATAAAGCCTGTTGTATCTTCCATTTTTAAATGTTGCTGGAAGATTCAAGACCTTAGAGGACTATCACTGATGTCACACCTACGGTCATGTTGATAATTTGCTAGGTGCCAATAACTTGCATTTGCCTTCTGCCATGACACAAAACTTATGGAAAAGCATGCAATTAGCGGGAAGTCTATATCATCCTGAGCAGATCTCTTCCTGACTCCTAAAAGGTAGGTCACTTCCATGCCACAATAATTTAGATGTGTGAAGTGACCCATTACTATAGCTTCTGAGCTTATTCGATAATTAGATGCAAAGGAATTTTTTGTGGACACTCTTTTCTCCATGACATTTTGGCATGACACAACTCTTGATCTGAGGGACTCAGCAGCTAGAGGCAACCATTGTGAGTTGCATTTGACAAGCTCAAACTATACTCAAATAGAGGTGACCATTAAACTAGACAGATAGAGATGGCTATCTCTTCTTCTTAAGCCATGGGAGCTGTCAAGGAGAGAAGGGTGGTCTAATTACAAAAAAGAAAATATGCCACAAACCACAGATATCCAGAGAAGTAAAGCCTTGATGGGAACAAATGTCAGCAGCACGTGTATAAGTCAAGGACACATTTGTCTTTATTATGAACCTTCCTCATTCCATTCTCTGCATAAGAAAAGCAAGCCAAAGAACTACTACCAAAAAAGAGCAGAACCTTTACGTACTGAATGATCATCTGTTCACCATCCTGCATAGACCTCTGATGAGTAGCCACTCACAGATTGGTGTGTGCCATGAGTGTCATCTCAACTCCATCCAGTGTGTGAATACATCCAACATTATCTGGATTCATCAAACGAAGCATTAATTTTTATTTATACCTTTTTCACTTGGTTCATTTTCAATCTACCCAGATAATAAGGCCCTACATACCCTTTGAGAAGGATAATGTCAATATTCAGCATGTTCCATTCTGGAAAGTGGCACCTCCTATCTTATGTTCATTAATAGTTTAAACTTCACTAAACTGTGCAGTATTGTGACAGCGCCTTAGTAAAAACATTGTCCTTTTTCAAATCTTAGCATTAGAAAGAAGTGTTTTTTAATTGTTCCGGGGTTTTACATTGTGTTTCTTAAGTGTTTGCTTTCTGTTCTTTGTTGACATTAACACCAGTCACTCAAGAGCCTTGATGTCATGAGGAAAACATAGGGCTCAATGAACAAACATTTTTAGCAGTTGCAAAACCTGCAATTTGCAAATTCGCTGGGCTTACTAAAGAGGAGACTTTTCAAATGTACCAAACCCCATTTGTGAGTGGGGAAAGGTTTTCCAGCTTGCAAAGGGGCTCTGCAACTCATTCCAAAGCTCAATTCGGAGTGGGCAAGAAAGGGACATCGCCTCTTATTTGGGAATTGCAATGACAAGTGTCAATGATTTGTGCCCAGAATTACAGTTGCAAACCATGGATCAGATACAGACACCTGAGGTGAAATGGGACAGCTTCCACTTTGTGAACAGTGTTGGGATGCCTTGATAGGCGCATGCTCCTCCTGACTTCTTCCAAAATGGGAAACGTTTTGTTAAGGCATAACATGTCCATTTAATGCACATGGGCTGCAGTTGAAAATGGTTCACTTTGGGAATCCGAATGTAGAGATGCAGGTCTGATGCCCCTTGCAAGCTGTTAACGTGCATTCAACGCCAATCGGAGGGAACCTCAAATTGCGATTTTTTTTTATTATTCATTTGGCAGAACATTTTGCCACCCTCTGTTGATGGGCAATTTTTGATGTGGCCATTCTGTACACACACTGCCTGTTCACAAACCCATTGGTGTTTAATTTGAACATCCTGGTTATGGTACCGGGAATAATATTACACCAGGCCCCTGGGTCTCTCTTTGTGTGTACTGATATTATGCCTTTGTGTACAACTATCAATGGTTAATCATGGCAGGAGTTTTATGCATGAACCTATGTGCACCACTAGACGTCATCCCTCCCACCTCCCACCAAAGGCAACAAAAATCGTCTCACTTAAATAACTTACTTATTTTTTCTCAGAAAGCAGTTACAATTTAAAAAATCCCTTTGTTCCACTGAACAGGCACAACATTATTTCTAGGCTCTCTGATACAAAACACACGTTTAATCAACAGGAAATATTTGCCTTAAAATGTCACTCACAGTCACGTATTTAGATATGCAACCCAAATTTCCACTGAAGAAAATCAATTACCAGGCTAAAAAAGCGGTTGGAACAATGATGTGTTTTGCTGACTTTTGATTCTCAAATAGAGCCAAGAATGTGAATTGTATCGAGGCACCAGTGTGTACACATTTTGTATGCAACTTGTTCATAAGTGCTTGGTGCGCAAAAACATTGAAATGCGCTCTAGGCTCAAAACCCATATATATATATTAATATTTCAATATTCAATTGGAATCCTATTTTTAGCAGAATGGAGAAACAAGAATGTGTGATCTGCGCCCAGTTTATACAGTTTCTTATCAGCCGGAAATGCGCAGTGACATCAGGGTCACGCTGGAGGCCGCGTTGACGCACTTACCAATGAAGAGGTTCCACTCGGTATCCAGGTCAGCCTGATTGGCTAAGCAGCCCTTCATTACGTTCAGGCAGTAGTTGCTGCATGGTTTCACGGCGGGAAGGCCTCGGCAGTAGGGGCAGTACAGCATCTTCATTAGCGCGCGGATGCACCCTGGGGTTGGGCTGACCTGGGGGAGACGGAAACCAGAGAGGAAAGGAATCAATATTTTATCCTGTGAGACCGGATGGACTGAGGCAGTCCTCAGGCAGCTATGCAAAGGAGCCATCTCTCAGCAGTAACGCAACCCCTAATCACACTCTCCTGAGGGACTAATCGATTCGCGCCAATTATCTCAGTTCAGCGCATACGCCAGCCATTTCCGCCGCTGCTGCTATCAATGGCCCCTTCAGCGAGTCCATGTAATTGAGGCAGGCGGCGGCTCTTCGCCACTGCCTGCCCACGAAATCAAAATGTACCACTGAATCTTCCACTGTGAAGAGACAGAATGAAGGAAAAGAACACCACAGGCAGAGAGGTGTGCAACAACACTCAACAGTGCCGCTCGAGCTCAGCCTGTATTGGATTGTTGGCGCCCTTTTCTATTTAGAAGTCATGAATAATTCAATCCCAGCATGACTAAATTAAACTCTGGAGCGCGCCCTTGTCTATGTGCTCGTCAAATACCTCTTACTGAAGACCAATCGGTGAGTGGAATGGGAACATTTTGCTAAAATCCCCCAAATTGCTCCTGATTTGAGTAGAACAGCACACACCCTCTTCTATTTACCATTTAAAGACATACCTATTGGATGCTGAGGACCGAAATATTGAATCCCCAGAAAATAGTATTGTTGAAAAGAGAACAACCTGCCTTCTTTCAACTGTAGGAGTTGGACTAAACACTAATATTTGTAGCGCAAACGAGGAATAAATAAAATGCATGCATTTGACTTATGATGCATTTTTTTTCAAAATAATTCGATGCCACGGGCTGTGAAAACTCTTGACTCAGTGAATCACGTGATAGCATCAGCCTTTTCCCGTCTGGTCATAAATC
Organism: Triturus cristatus; assembly: GCF_964204655.1. Lineage (NCBI taxonomy): Eukaryota > Metazoa > Chordata > Amphibia > Caudata > Salamandridae > Triturus > Triturus cristatus. The sequence goes on from NC_140591.1 coordinate 725,736,715, forward strand.
TGTCGTTTTTTTAGTGCACCATACCAGAGTGGAGGAACTGTGTTGCATTAAAGAGGGAGTGCAGGAATGAATGAAGTAATGGATGTATGAATGAGCAACTTAGTACAGATTATAGTGAAAACTAAGGGCCTTACTTAGATTTTGTTGTTGTATAGGATATTCTGTCCCAGGCATGGGCGATATCACACCCAGAATATTACAAGTGACATAAACTGCAATACAATTTTAATACAGTAGAGGGGATGGTCACCACATTTGTGACTGAGTATCCTGTCCAAAAACAACAGTTGATGGACAGAATGCAGAACAATGTCATACATTCACCCCAGTACAGAGATCTGGGCCTAAATCCATCGTTGTTTTGCTGACCATGCCATTCCAGTTTGAACCCAGCCATTTGCAAATCAGTCTTGACCCTGTGTCTCATGGGAACAGTCCAGCCCGAACTGCCAAGCCAGGTCCTCCCTGGACTGGAAACAAGCATCCTAGGACCGGTTTCAGGGTTACACCCCTCTTCGGCCAGGATAGCTTGATTCCAGTGGCATGGAGAGCACGGTACCCACGTCTGGGCATACCCGTCCCACTCGGGTTGACAAATACAAAAACAACAGTTGATGGACAGAATGCAGAACAATGTCATACATTCACCCAGTACAGAGATCTGTGCCTAAATCCATCGTTTTTTTGCTCACCATGCCATTCCAGTTTGAACCCAGCCATATGCAAATCAGTCTTGACCCTGTGTCTCATGGGAACAGTCCAGCCCGAACTGCCAAGCCAGGTCCTCCCTGGACTGGAAACAAGCATCCTATGACTGGTTTCGGGGTTTCACCCCTCTTCAACCAGGATAGCTTGATTCCAGTGGCATGGAGAGCACGGGACCCACGTCTGGGCATACCCGTCCCACTCGCGGTGACAAATGCAAAAACAACAGTCGATGGATAGAATGCAGAACAATGTCAAACAGTCACCCCAGTACAGAGGTCTGGGCCTAAATCCATCTTTTTTTTGCTCACCATGCCATTCCAGTTTGAACCCAGCAAAATGCAAATCAGTCTTGACCCTGTGTCTCATGGGAACAGTCCAACCCGAACTGCCAAGTCAGGTGTTCCCTGGACTGGAAACAAGCATACTAGGACCGGTTTCAGGGTTTCACCCCTCTTCAACCAGGATAGCTTGATTCCAGTGGCATGGAGAGCACGGGACCCACGTCTGGGCATACCCGTCCCACTCGCGGTGACAAATGCAAAAACAACAGTCGATGGATAGAATGCAGAACAATGTCAAACAGTCACCCCAGTACAGAGGTCTGGGCCTAAATCCATCTTTTTTTTGCTCACCATGCCATTCCAGTTTGAACCCAGCAAAATGCAAATCAGTCTTGACCCTGTGTCTCATGGGAACAGTCCAACCCGAACTGCCAAGTCAGGTGTTCCCTGGACTGGAAACAAGCATCCTAGGACCGGTTTCGGGGTTTCACCCCTCTTCAACCAGGATAGCTTGATTCCAGTGGCATGGAGAGCACGGGACCCACATTTGGGCATACCCGTCCCACTCGGGGTGACAAATGCAAAAACAACAGTTGATGGACAGAATGCAGAACAATGTCATACATTCAACCCCAGTCCAGAGATCTGGGCCTAAAAACATCGTTTTTTGCTCACCATGCCATTCCAGTTTGAACCCAGCCATATGCCAACCAGTCTTGACCCTGTGTCTCATGGGAACAGTCCAGCCCGAACTGCCAAGCCAAGTCCTTCCTGGACTGGAAACAAGAATCCTAGGACCGGTTTCGGGGTGTCACCCCTCTTCAGCCAGGATAGCATGATTCCAGTGGCATGGAGAGCACGGGACCCACGTCTGAGCATACCCGTTCCACTCGGGATGACAAATGCAAAAACAACAGTTGATGGACAGAATGCAGAACAATGTCATACATTCACCCAAGTACAGAGATCTGGGCCTAAATCCATCGTTTTTTGCTCACCATGCCATTCCAATTTGAACCCAGCCATATCCTGGCTGAAGAGGGGTGAAGCCTCAAAACCAGTCCTGGGATGCTTGTTTCCAGTTCAGGGAGGACCTGGCTTGGCAGTTCAGTCTGGACTGTTCCCATGAGGCACAGGGTCAAGATTGATTGGCATATGGCCAGGTCTAAACTGGGGTGGCATAGTGAGCAAAAGAATGATGGATTTAACCTAGATCTCTTGACTGGGGGTGAATGTTTTGATTTGTTCTGCATTTCATCCATCAATTATGTGTCTTTTGCTTTCTCGCCCTAAGTGCGCCAGGTATGCCCAGACGTGGGTCCTGGGCTCACTGTGCCACTGGAATCAAGCTATCCTGGCTGAAGAGGGGTGAAACCTCGAAACTAGTCCTAGGATGCTTGTTTCCGGTCCAGGGAGGACCTGGCCTGGCAGTTCGGGCTGGACTGTTCCCACGAGGCACAGGGTGAAGACTGATTTGCATATGGCCAGGTCTAAACTGGGATAGCATGGTGAGCAAAAGAATGATGGATTTAACCCAGATCTCTTGACTGGGGTGAATGTTTTGATTTGTTCTGCATTCTGTCCATCAATTGAGTGTCTTTTGCTTTCTCGCCGTAAGTGCGCCAGGTATGCCCAGACTTGGGTCCTGGGCTCACTGTGCCACTGGAATCAAGCTGTCCTGGCTGAAGAGGGATGAAACCTGTCCTTGGATGCTTGTTTCCGGTCCAAGGAGGACATCGCTTGGCAGTTCGGGCTGGACTGTTCCCATAAGGCATAGGGTCAAGACTGATTTGCATACGGCCAGGTCTAAACAGGGGTGGCATGGTGAGCAAAAGAATGATGGATTTAACCCAGATCGCTTGACTGGGGGTGAATGTTTTGATTTGTTCTGCATTCCGTCCATCAATTGTGTGTCTTTTGCTTTCTCGTCCTCAGTGTGCCAGGTATGCCCAGACATGGGTCCTGGGCACACTCTGCCACTGGAATCAAGCTATTCTGGCTGAAGAGGGGTGAAACCCCGAAACCGGTCCTAGGATGCTTGTTTCCGGTCCAGGGAGGACCTGGCTTGGCAGTTCGGGCTGGACTGTTCCCATGAGGCACAGGGTCAAGACTGATTTGCATATGGCCTGGTCTAAACTGGGGTGGCATGGTGAGCAAAAGAATGATGGATTTAACCCATATCGCTTGACTGGGGGTGAATGTTTTGATTTGTTCTGCATTCCGTCCATCAATTGTGTGTCTTTTGCTTTCTCGCCATAAGTGCGCCAGGTATGCCCAGACGTGGGTCCTGGGCTCACTGTGCCACTGGAATCAAGCTATCCTGGCTGAAGAGGGGTGAAACCCCAAAACCGGTCCTAGGATGCTTGTTTCCGGTCCAGGGAGGACCTGGCTTGGCAGTTCGGGCTGGACTGTTCCCATGAGGCATAGGGTGAATACTGATTTGCATATGGCCAGGTCTAAACTGGGGTGGCATGGTGAGCAAAAGAATGATGGATTTAACCCAGATCTCTTGACTGGGGTTGAATGTTTTGATTTGTTCTGTATTCCGTCCATCAATTGTGTGTCTTTTGCTTTCTCGCCCTAAGTGCACCCGGTATGCCCAGATGTGGGTCCTGGGCTCACTGTGCTACTGGAATAAGCTATCCTGGCTGAAGAGGGGTGAAACCCCGAAACTGGTCCTAGGAAGCTTGTTTCCGGTCCAGGGAGGACGTCGCTTGGCAGTTCGGGCTTGACTGTTCCCATGAGGCACAGGGTCAAGACTGATTTGCATATGGCCAGGTCTAAACAGGGGTGGCATGGTGAGCAAAAAAATGATGGATTTAACCCAGATCTCTTGACTGGGGGTGAATGTTTTGATTTGTTCTGCATTCCGTCCATCAATTGTGTGTCTTTTGCTTTCTCGTCCACAGTGTGCCAGGTATGCCCAGACGTGGGTCCTGGGCGCACTCTGCCACTGGAATCAAGCTATTCTGGCTGAAGAGGGGTGAAACCCCGAAACCGGTCCTAGGATGCTTGTTTCCGGTCCAGGGAGGACCTGGCTTGGCAGTTCGGGCTGGACTGTTCCCATGAGGCACAGGGTCAAGACTGATTTGCATATGGCCAGGTCTAAACTGGGGTGGCATGGTGAGCAAAAGAATGATGGATTTAACCCAGATCTCTTGACTGGGGGTGAATGTTTTGATTTGTTCTGTATTCCGTCCATAAATTGTGTGTCTTTTGCTTTCTCGCCCTAAGTGCGCCAGGTATGCCCAGACGTGGGTCCTGGGCTCACTGTGCCACTGAAATAAGCTATCCTGGTTGAAGAGGGGTGAAACCCCGAAACCGGTCCTAGGAAGCTTGTTTCCGGTCCAGGGAGGACGTGGCTTGGCAGTTTGGGCTGGACTGTTCCCATGAGTCACATGGTCAAGACTGATTTGCATATGGCCAGGTCTAAACTGGGGTGGCATGGTGAGCAAAAGAATGATGGATTTAACCCAGATCTCTTGACTGGGGGTGAATGTTTTGATTTGTTCTGTATTCCATCCATCAATTGTGTGTCTTTTGCTTTCTCGCCCTAAGTGCGCCAGGTATGCCCAGACGTGGGTCCTGGGCTCACTGTGCCACTGGAATAAGCTATCCTGGCTGAAGAGGGGTGAAACCCCGAAACCGGTCCTAGGAAGCTTGTTTCCGGTCCAGGGAGGACGTGGCTTGGAAGTTTGGGCTGGACTGTTCCCATGAGTCACAGGGTCAAGACTGATTTGCATATGGCCAGGTCTAAACTGGGGTGGCATGGTGAGCAAAAGAATGATGGATTTAACCCAGATCTCTTGACTGGGGGTGAATGTTTTGATTTGTTCTGCATTCCGTCCATCAATTGTGTGTCTTGCTTTCTCGCCCTGGGTATCCTGTCTGTCAAACTGTAACTGAAGCCCCAACTCTTTCATGAGCCTTATCAGTCATATGAGGGCAAAAAGCAAGACAGGGCAATAGGGTTAGAGTGCTAATAAGCCTTGTCAACAAGTGATCAGCGTTTAAACATTTTACATTTTATTATTATATGTGTAAGATGGCTGAAAATAGGAGATAGGGCCACTTAAGCTCCATGACTTGGGAACCATCTTCACACTGTAACCAAAGCTCTCATTAGGACGGAAAAAGAGAAGGAGTGGACTAAAGCATCATGATTTGATTTGAAAATTTGTAGAGCGCACAAATGCCCAAGGGTGTCTTGGCGCTAAGTCGATGTGGAAAACCAGAACTGCTGATGATATAATGCTCTAACTAGGAGGTAAAAAGCCAGGTTTTTACAGCTTTCCTGAATGATAGTAGTGAGGGGCTATTTTTTATTGTAATAGGGAGAGGGTTCCAGGTCTTGACTGTCTGCAGCAGGAAGCTTCCCCCCACCTGACCTGCTTGAATTTAGGGACCTGAATCAATTTTGCCTAAGCAGATCTCAGGCTCCTGGATGGCTCATACCATTTCAGATGAGTTTTTTAAAAGTGTGGTCCTACACGGTGGAGGGCCTTATAGGCTAGGCAGACTGACTTAAACCATATCCTTTTCTCCATTGGTAGCCAGTGGAGGGTTCTTAGTCTGTGGGCAAAAGGCTCAGATCTGGGGATGTCCAGCACCAACCTAGCTGTTGCGTTCTGTAGACGCTGAAGTTTTGTCAGATGTTGGATTTGTATCCCAGCATACAAGGCGTTGCCATAATCCAACTTAGACAACGCCAGTGCCGTTACTAGTGTTTTGCATTATTCTTCGGGAATAAAAGGCAGTAGTCTTCTTATTATTTTCAGAATATAACACACAGTGGAAGACACTTTATTTATCTGAGCGTTAAAAGACAATTTATTGTCAAATACAACTCCCAGATTTCTGACTTTGTCCACTGGGGAGGGGCAGTCGCCTAAACTATCCGGCCACCATTTTGGCGACAAAAATTCATATCTGTCCCGAGCAGCATAACTTCGGTTTTATCACCGTTTAATTTTAGGCAGTTAAGCTGCATCCAATGATTAACCTGTCTCATGCAGTTGCTGAATCGGTCTGCTGTTTCCTCCAAGTTGTTTGAGACCGACACCACTATTTGGGTGTCATCTGCGTAGGAGACTGTCAGGAACCCACATTTTATTATTATAGTTGCTAGGGGGGCAACATATATATTAAAAAGAGTAGGGCTCAAGGAGGACCCCTGATGTACCCCACTCAGTGAATTGAAGGGTTTGGATGTGAAGCCTCCTAATTTGACTGTAAAAGTTCTGTCAGTCAAATATGAGGATAGCAACTTGAATGCAGTGTCATGAACTCCCAGTTCTGCTAGTCGGGTCAGGAGTATATCATGGTTTACAGTGTCGAAGGCCGCCGATAGATCCAAAAGGATCAGGGCGGCCTTCCCACCTGTATCCAATACATTCCTGAGTTCCTCTACTGCCATGATCAAAGCTGTCTCGGTTCCATGTTCCTCCCTGAATCCATACTGTGATTGGTCCAGGACGTTTGCAGAGGCTAGAAATGTTGACAGTTGTTTATTCAGTAGTTTTTCCAAAACTTTAGCTGGAAAAGGGATTCTCGAAATTGGTCTATAGCTCTCAGGTTCATGCGGGTCCAGATTTGGCTTCTTTAGTAAAGGAAGGACTGATGCTGTTTTCCAGGCATCTGGGAAACAGCTAGAATGTATTATCTTTGTAAAAACCAAATGTAATTGTTCACTAAGTAGATCTGGGAACATATGCATCAACTTGGGTGGGCAGGGGTCTATTAGGTCCCCAGACCTAATTGTCATCATCACCTGTCTGATCTGTTCCACTGATGGGGACAAGATGTTGTAATGGAAATCGTCAAAGGACTGAGTTATTGATTTTACATCTATATTGTGCACTAACTTGGGACTTTTCGAAATAATAACTTTGGCAAGGAAGATGGAAAATATTTACGGTCTTGTTTACGGAGTATTGACCTTGACTCTAGACAGGCTTAAAATTGATATAGGCAAGGAAGGCTGGCCCTGATTTACAACGTATTTGTCCTGGTTTACAGCTACGGCCCATGCAGGTAAGTGTGGTGGAGCCGGGTGGGGGGGGGGGGGGTTTCGACGGATGATGACGAGGGAAAATTAAATAATTCATTATTTTTTCCTGTCTATCATCCATTGAAATCCCCCCACTGGCCTTATCGCTCTCACTTGCATGGGCCGCGGCTGCTGGTTTAAGAGAATGTTAAAGCCAGGTGTATTCAGTTATTGGTCACTAATGAGTGTCCAATGCTGATGTAATCCTTCCGTTGAGGGTCACTTGAAGTTGTCAGCCATTCAATCATGTGCTTCAAATCAATTACCCAAATTTGGCATCTAGAAAGACACAGAACTAAACCATTCGAACTTTTAAAGACATTAAAATCCTGATCCAAGTTGAACTTTCATTGAAGTGCCACTGGACTGATGAGATACTTTGGATGACCACAGTTGGAAATTGTACTTTTTTCTCAAATTGAATGCAAAACCCTGGTCAGATTTAATTTGGAAGATTATAAAACCATGTTTACATTCCTCTCTAGGAGCGCCTGCTCAGCATTTACGTTCGTCTTTAGGTTCACATGCTCAGCATTTAACACTTTTTTAAAATTCTTTAAAAATTCCCACTGTAAGCCGGCAAAACATCCTCTCCGTCTATTGTATTTCAATAAATGTAAATTGCTGATCACACAAGTATTTTATAGCCATTTTCATTAATTTATATTAAAAGGTTCGCGGCCCACATGGCCCAGATCTTTGTATGTAATTACCACTTTATTCCACTATTTAGGCCATTATTTTACAATCCTATTTTCTACTGTCCTACAGCAAAGACTTTTCAGCACATTCATTCAGGTGTGCCACAGTTGTGCCCTTCGCTCACCTTGAAGTGAACGAACAGGATGTGCTAAATGCCACAGTGCAAGAACAGTTCATGGAACCCCCCATGACCATGACATTTGTCTCCTCAGGAGGCTTGCTTGAACCATAAGAGAGTTTGAAAAATGACCCCTTTATGGCGCCCGCAGAGCTCTTTCTGATTGATAAGTTGAAACATTTTCAGCCAGCACCACAGGGATCATTTAAAGCCATTTCCACTAGGGTTTTGTCCAGAGAAACAAGTAGAGAGCTCTTTGACTAGATTGCCATGCTCAAGGAAGGTCACAAATTGTATATTCTGGAAATAAATATGTTTTTTTTACAGTTAAACCGTTGCCACTAGGCTCTAAAGCAAACAATTGAAGAAAACGTATCCGCAGGCTGTTCGTAAAATATTGCATCCTAATTTGTAGATCTTGGTTAAAGGATCTATGGGGCAGATTTATGAGCCCCTTGGGCCACTTTTGCGTCACTTTTAACATGGGAAAAGTGACGCAAAAGTGGCGCAAGGGGCTCATAAATCTGCCCCTATGTCTTTAAATACTTTAATTTTCAGTGAACAAATATTACAGGCTAATATCTCACTGCATTTTATAACACCAAACAGCAAAAGCAGTACAGCACACCACACCAGACTGTCAAGCCGGTGACCCTTGACTGAAGCAGAGACACCACTCTGGCTCTCAAGGCCACCAGACGTCAGGCCTTGTTCCAGAAGCACTCTGTCATTCTGTGGAAGGGGAACAAGGGTGACTGAGAGACAGTAGAAAAACATGAGGACTATTGAATGTCTTTACCTCAGCTACTGATTTATTTGTCACTGCCTTTAGCATGGTACTCCTTGGCAGGATATAGTAGTTTATTGAGGAAAATATTAGGAACTAAGGAAAGTGCTGTCATAGTCCTTACTTTGCTTCAGTTATATTGCATAACTGTAAATCGTCCAACATTTTTTGGGGGGTGGGTCATAGGAATACTTTTAATTCAAACATTTAACCTTCAGAATTATACAACACAAATTCATTTTCAAAATTGCGCAACACAGACTAAGGGGCTCATTACGATGGCGGAACGATCGCCACCGCCGGGCTGGCGGTGGCGATCGTTCCGCCATCGTCATGAGATTTACCCCGCCACAGTATGATGGCGGTGGGTACCGCGGCGGAGGGAAAGTCCGGCTGACGCTTTTCCACCGGTAGCAATCGTCACGATTGCCCGGCGGAGCAGTCAGCATGCTCACAATGGCGGCGGAGCCTAGCAAGCTCCGCCGGCACAATTATGATGCTGGCGGTAGCCAGCCTTTCCATGGCAGTTGAACAGCCATTGAAAGGCTGGCGGAGAATGTCTTCCGGGGCCCCTTGCGGGCCCCCCTTATGTTGGGGAAGGTGGTGGAACATTGGGAGGGGTACCCATGGTCCCCCCCTACATTTCACTGCACCAAGTGGCAGGCACAGTGTAGTGCCTGCCACATCGTGCAGTGAAATGCACAACATGCTGTCAGCAGCCACCGCCGCAATGTTAAAGGTGCGGAATCCGACCACAGCGGTGGCGGTCCCATCAAAATTGGATAGGTGGGACCGCCGCACGCATGGCGGTCGTACACAAACACCGCTACGGTGGCGGGCAAATCAAATCCGCCCGCCATCGTAATGAGCCCCTAAGTGGTTATGAACAGAAGCATGTTGCAAACAGGCCAAACGAATCATTGGTTGACACTCGCAGCTGATATCTGCAGTTATCTAAGGCTCAAGAGTTTCGATTCTGGTGAGACAGACTCATTCTTCCAAGGCTGGTATATTGAGTACCCTTACATTGGTAATATTTTTACATTTTATTTACAGCCACGGTCTGACTGGAACCCAAAAGTATCCCAGGTAAAAATGTTCAAAGTAGCCCACTCTGCAGGGATCAGCAACTAGATCTGGATGGGGCTCACAAGAAATGGTGGGGCCAAGGGAGACCATCCTGCTCTGAAAGCAGCCCCTGGCCTCCAGCCTACCACAGTAATGCCAGAATGACAGGATTGCCTGTTTGATCCAGTTTGCGGCTCTTGGAAAAGGTAGATGTTTGGTTTGAAGGGCTACAAAAATATTACTATTTTTATTTATGCATGGCTCTCATAGAGGGCCTTGATCGTTTATTTCAGTTTCTGAATCTCATAACCCACTGCTATCACATAGGAACAGTTGATAGCAAAACTGGATACCCACTGTTGTGATGTCATAAACACCTTTGAGATCCAGCAGACTGGCCTCTCTGAGAGCCTGTCAGCACAGCCCTGCTTGTCTGCTTTGACTGAAAACAGGAAGCACAGCTGCAGGAGAGGAAAGGAGGGCAGGGAAAGTGGTGGGGACTGGTCAAGGATGCAGGTCCGTTTTTTAAAACCTTGAGGACAGGGATAATAACAGAGGCCATGTTCTACCTGGCTTTCCCATTATTTCTCTCTCTGTCACTGGGTATCAGTTGAAGCAGAGGCAGGCTTTTTTTTAGGGGCTATATATAACATACAATTATCGATGGGTAAAAAGCAAATAACGGGGATGTTTTTCACCTCGGGGTACTGAGTGACATCATTGACTTCATTGACATTGATAGGTTTTTATACGACTCAAGCTTCCCTCTTGTTGTTCTATAATTCAATATAATATTATTAATATTATTATTATTCCTATTAATATTGCTACTAATTCTATAACTACTTCTGCTACTGCTGCCACTTACTACTACTACTACTACTAATATTATTTTTATTATCATTATTATTATTATTCTTGTTACTATGCTACAGAGCAACCATGGATGTGATTTGACTAAAATGCCAGGAGTAGCAGGAGTGACATCACACACTCTTTTATCTCAGTAACATCACAGGAAGTGACATTGTATGACCTTTAAACTTGAATTGGCAGGAAGCGTTGCCACACGATCTTAATCTTGATGACTTCACGATAATTGCTGTCTCTGAAGTCTAGTGTATAACTCGAAAGAGAACATGTATTGAAAAATCACAGGTGAGATTTACAAAAAGGAGGTTTTTAAAAATAATTAGTGGTCATGCCTATCTGTATTAATCAACATGGACCGTATACTGAATGCAAACTATGTTATTGGCTTTATTCACTCCTTATCACATTGTTAACAATTTTGATTTATGATAAGTTGTAAGGAACTACCAAAGTTGTAAAGGATAGAGATGACTGTTTTATTGAAGGCAGGGTGCGGCTGGCACAAGTAAGAGCAGTGGGGCAGTGAGGCGGGGCAGGGTGGGGTAGAGAGGGGAGGTCGACAGATGAGGGGGTAGGTAAAATTAGATAAAATAGCAATAAAATCACTTACCTTGCACTCGCTGAAACGCCGACTTGGCGATGCCGCGAGCACAAGGTAAGTGGTTTTATTTTATTTTTTATTTAATTTGACCTATCCCATCGTCTGTCGACTTCCCCTTCATGCCAGACCACCCCCGCCCTACTGCTCTAATCTGTACCAGCCATGCCTGGTGCAAGCACATCATTAGGTGAGATCTAGAAACAAATTCAGTTTGTCCACCAATGTGTAGTGAGAAAAAATCTGAAATAAAAAAATACAAATACACACATGTATATAGAGGGATTCTCAGGCAGCTCTCTTCAGCTTATGATATGTTCTGCCACTGGGCATTGGTCAGCCCACTTTATCCACGTGCTCTCCCGCCCCACATTTTGTCTGATCACAAATGGGCGTCTGCCTACAAAGGAGTATACTATGGTGCCAGTATGATGGGCCAATAATTTGCCATTTCAGTAGCTTTTTCATTCTATTCTTTAAACTTTTTTGTTTTATAGTCATCTTGTGTGCTTAACTATAGCTTCAGATTTCTGTAATTCCGAGTTAACTGTACTTTATCAGTGCACCAAAAAGATAATATTTTTCGTTAAAGATCATTAAAACTAAGCAGAGTTTCTATACCAGTTCGAAGTACACTCACCTGTTGGAAAAAATCCAGATGGTTATATTAAAAATGTATGTGATTGCTATTTTTTAAAATGTAAAATTGTTAGTGCAAGCATATGGCACCATAGTTAGATGAAATGTATTTTCTTTTTATTTTCAGGCCATATACTTGCAATTATAAAAATAAACATCTCATAGGCTTGCCAAGGCCAGATCTATTGGATTTGCCAATACTTGTTGTTAGAACTGGGGGTCTCTAGTTGGCAGAGGTAGGTACCTTTGACCAAATAGGGACCCTTGCTTCTAGTCAGGGTAAGAGGGTACACTCCTAAACTAACCCCTGCTCACCCCCTTGTTAGCTTGGCACGAGCAGCCAGGCTTATCTCAGAGGCAGTGTGTAAAGCATTTGTGAACACATACAGTAACCTAGTGACAACACTCGAGATGGACACCACACAAGTTGTAGTATAAAAATAAGTATTTTTATATAGACATCACAAGACCATAAACGACAAAAATCCACAATACTGTACTTTAAAAATGGTAGAAATAGCTCAGTTCTCTTAAGATGTAAAATGTGACACTTTGAGTTCAATGTACCTTAGGATGCGTAACGCTATACAATGAAAGTGTTGCAGGGAAGGTGATGCGTCGGTTCCTTACAGGCAAGAACGGGGATGTGTCGGGCCCCTACTGATGCGTAGGGGATGCGTCGGTTCTTCTCTACGAGGGGAGGTGATGCGCCGGTTTCTTACTGCGCTTTCGTGGCGATGCGACCTACAACACCGTGATGCGATGACGATCCGGTGCGATAAACAAAAATGGCGTCTTCTCCTTGATGCAACACGATGCATGCACACCCAATGGCCGTGCGGTGACTCAATGATCCTTCTGAATCGTGACAGGCCTTGCGACACGTTTCCCGGTGATGCGGCGGCGTCTGATGCGACGTCGATCCTCTTCTCTGACAATGCGAGGCACTTTAGCAACGATGCGACAACTGCAGCGGTGACACGCTTTCCCAGCAATGCGACGACAGCAGTTGCGGCAGCGACACGCTTCTCCGATGATGCGGCGGCGTCTGGTGCGACGTCGATCCTCTTCTCCGGTGATGCGAGGCACTTTCACGTTGAGAAGCGACAGTTTGGCGACACGCTTCTTCTTCGTGTGTCGCGCTTCCAGCTCCTTGCGACACGCCGTCCCTCAGAAAGCCCAACACAACTGCAGGCACTTCCAAAGAACTCTTGGGGAGCTGGTGGGTGAAGTCTGTTGTCCCTGAGGCTTCAGCACGAGGCATGCTCTATCTCAAGCCCTTGGAGATACTTCACAAGTTGAATGAAAGTAGCACAAAGTCCTTTCTCCTCTCTTTGGCAGTCAGGCAACCACTGCAGGCCAATCTCTCATGCTTAGGGATAGTCTCTCCTCAGTCTCTCTGGTTCCTTTCCTCAGCAAAGGTTTCTTCTTGTTTCCCAAAAGTGATCTAAAGTTCTTGGGTCTGGGTCCCCCTTTTTATACACAGTTTCTCGTTGTTCTCTGAAGGCAGAGAGGCCTTTGCCTAGTCCAAACCAGTTCTGGTCAGTCCTGGAGCACTCTGTTTACATGACTCCTTCTTTCCTTTCACAGTGCAGGGCAGGGACATCAGACCCCACAGGAGGTGGAGCCAGCATTGTGGAGGGAAGGCATAGCCCTATTCAGGTCCCAGGTGCACTCCTCCCACCCATCTGCATGCAGATCTCTCTATTCAGCCCTGTGCTGACTCACCCTGTCGCCTGGAATCCCCCAGCCCCTGTCACTCAAACTCCAGACAAGGAATACACAACCTAGCAGAGGCAGGCTTGGATGGTTAGACAAGAAAATACCTACTTTCTAAAAGTGGTATTTTCAATCACAGAATGTTAAAACCAACTTCACTAAAAGATGCATTTTATCATTCTGAGTTCAGGCATACTAAACTCGAATTTCTACCTAGTTCCCTGAGTCAGTTAGGATTATAAGATGTAATAATCAAACTGCCCATTCTGGCCTATGGGGAACAGTTAGCCTTGCAATAGTGAAAAATAAAAAAATGTCTGTCATTCACTATTAGGACATGCCACACACATCTGGGCTTGTCCTACCTTTGACCTACAATGCACACTGCCCTTGGGCCTACCATAGGGGTGACTAATATGCATAAAAGGGAAGGTTTAGGGACTGGCAAGTGGGTGCACTTGCCCAGTCAACATGGCTGTACCAGACTGCACACAGACTCTGCAATGGCAGACCTGAGACACACGTTTACAGGCTGCTTCTGTGGGTGGCACAACCAGTGCTGCAAGCCCACTAGCAGCATTTGGATTTACAAGCCCTGGGCACACTCAGTGCACTGTACTAGGGTCTGACAGCAAAAAAATGGAAGGGAGACCCACGCCAAGGTGCCAGGTCTAACAATTGTTTATTGTGAATTCGCAGTAATGGAACATCGCAACCAAGGTGACAGTCAAAAAATTTGTATTTTTTCAGTTGCTCCATTTTATGATGTATTCTAAAGAGTGATTCAGTGAAGCACGCATTTAATTTACCAAACAAGGAGTGTAAGGTCCTAGTGGAATCTGTGGAAAGTAAACATTGCTGACCTGAACTGTTTACCTTCCATTCTTGTCATGCTTTTGTTCCCTCCAATGCCAGAGTTAGCAAAGCCGGTGTTACAGAGCAGAAAGGGCAAACCAGGGGTCCCAGCGACTTGTGGTGACCCCTAAATTACCTCCATGGTATCAAACCACCCTGTTGTAGTTTCAAGCAATAGTTTAAACAGCTACTTCTTCATTGCCAATTTCTTTTATGTAATCCTCTCTTAGCTACTCAAGGCTCAGCTGTCATTTATTCAAGCCCTGATATTTATGATGTGTTTAGTGTGCATATAGCTCTCATAGGTGTTTGATAATTATATAGTGTACATACTCTGTATTTCTTTGCAATAAATGTGGTCTGTAACCCGTCCCCAGATATCACACATTGTTTTTATTTAACTTTTGCTCTTATATTAACATTTGTGCCTGAAAACCGGATTGTATTATTGAAAACAGACGTGACCATTATACTTTAATCCTTGTATATACAGTATCTTACTGCATTGTTTGCTTTTGAGTTTTCCTCTGGTCTTTATAGAGAATTACACCTCTTATTCTCTGATTTCCCATTTATAAATCGTTCTGACAGCCAGCAGGTATGGTACGTGTTATATAAAACTTCTAATTAGTAAATGAAATGATAACAATGATAACAATAATAATAATAATAACAACATCAATAGCAACAATAATAACAGAACTAATAATAATAGTAATGATTATTAACATTAAATGAACATTATTATTATGATAAGTTTTAATATTATCCTCATCATCGTCATCATTATAGCTTACACAATACTAATATATCTGCTTATTGTTAGCATCTGCTTTTTGACCTTTCACCTCATGGCTTAAGACCCTTAAAACAGCAACAATAAATACTTTATTAAATATTCAAACCAAGCATATCACTGTCTTTATTTTTATCTCCCTGCATCTGTTTCCAGCAAGATTTTGCCACACTGGCCAAAAAAATGGATTATTTATCGCATACATAAAAAAGGGGTCAGGCATATTCCAATAGTTTTAATTGTACTCGTTTGTGAATAGGGAGCCATTGGAGCTCCTCCAGGTGTGGTGTGATGTGATTACAGTGTGGGAAGTTAAGAGTGATTCTGACTGCTGAGTTCTAAATGGTCTACAACATTCTGGTGAGTTTTTTGTTGATCGCGGCATAGAGGGTGTTTCCGTAGTTCAGCTTGCTTGTGACCAAGGTGTGGGTGATGGTTTTCCAGGTGTTGATTGCAAGCCGTTTTAAAATCTTCCTCAGCATCTTCAGAGTATGGAACCATTAGGCTGTGACAGCACTGACGTCAACGTTCACATCCATTTTGCTATCAAAGATGATTCTGAGGTTCTTGCAAGGTGGTGGAGGGTGGGTGTCAGTCCTCCCTCTGTTGGCCCGCAGGTGGAGTCCGACTGTGATGGGCTCATCCCAATAATCATGATTACGGTCTTGTCAGTGTTCAGCTTTAGAAAGTTGTTTTTCATCCAGTGGCCCTCCAGCAGACAGACATTCGCTGTTGTGCTGTTTTCGCGTGGACCGGCACGCTCTTTAGGAACTACTACGGCACATAAGGACTCCCTCATCTGAAGAATAATGCGAACAGACTTAAGCTGTCAGTTGTAATGCGCGCTAATTTTAAACGCGCTCAAGAATCTCTCCAGTCAGGTCACTGATCATCAAACGGCCGCCTTGACTAAACCAGCGGCATTGTTATGTGAGACAGGTCAGCGGGCCTGCACCGCCTGTGTTTTGCATCAATAATTGCGTATTCTGCACCATTTTATTCCGAGTTTCTAATAGCATTACCAGTTCACACACCCTACTGTGTAATTCAATCACTGTGCTACCCTTGGACTGCCAGCCCTTCCTCACCCTCACTTGGGATTGATATTCGAGAGAAAACTGAATCTTTTTGGACATAGAGCGAAGCCCTTACTTAGAGCATTTACTGGCCGCACGGAGACATTTAAAAACGAACCACATTCCATTTGACTATTTCTCTATTATTGTGGGCACTTGATATTATCTTGGACATCTTGGTTGGATGATGCCAATGAAATGAAAAGATATACAGTGTTTTACCCGTGTTGCTGTTAAGATTGGGCTGGAGCCATACTTATCATCAACAACAGAGACAGCACGTTAATAAGCCCTGAAGAAGTCAATGCTGTGGAGAGGTCTAGGAGGATGAGTGCTGCCATGTCTCCTCCATCCAGAAACCTGCAGATGTCCTCTGTAGGGGCGATGAGGGCAGTTTCCTTGCTGTGGTTGTTTCTGAAAAACGATTGAGTGGTGCCAAAGGAGTTGGTGGTCGTTGAGGTATTCAGTGAGGTGTCTGTTGATGCCTTTGGCAGGAGTGGTAACAGGGATATAAATCTGTAGTTGGCAAGCATTGGGGGGTCTGTTTATGATTTTGTCAGCAATGGGAGTGAAGTTGCATATTGCCAAGTATCTGGGAAGGTCAAGGAAGAGGTGGAGGCATTCTGAATGGATGTGATCATAGCACTGATGGGTTGAAGTCCTCTGGAGTAGGAGTGGTGGGTGCAAGAGTACAATGGAGCCTCCTAAGTGAATAGACTACATAGTCGCAATAGTCTCTTCTGGGGTGATGATGGGCCATGTTATTAGCATTGGTTCTTTGGATAAGATCAGGAGGCTTTTGATGGGGTCTGTCAGGTCTGGATTCGGGCTGAATCTGTGTGATTCTAATAAAATTAATTAATACAATTGTGCCCTGTCTTCCTGATAGATATGAACACTGATTTTCCTATTAATTTTGGGCCTATTATAACTGAGAACTTTGACATCAAAGATCTGAGTGAATTTTTACTGAAAGATTCTTATCACTGCCAGAACTGTTCCCTCCTGCAGGCGAACTTGCGGTACCAACATTGCATCTGTAACAATTAATGAGGCATTTAACACAGTAAGTGCACCTAGCTGAAAAATGTTGCAATATTTAGATCAGTAGATTTCTAGTTGGTTGTTTAGTCACATATCTACTGTAGCAAGCGTAAACTGTGTATAGTGAAACGTGTCATATATTTTTTCAGATAAATATGTAACATTCTACTACTGGTCCCCTCCAGGCTTAGAAAAGCTACCAGAACCCATTGGAATGATAAGTCACATGCATTATCAATGCGCGTCCAGGTGCTGGCATATTTAAATTCTCAATAATGAACACCAACCGTTTAAATGAAAAAATATGCAAACACAATTTGAGACTCAAAATGCACTAAAAAAAAGTCAGTGTCACTGGGTTAAAGATGCTCCTAGAGTTATGCTACTCTCGAAATACATGAAGTAAATCATCAAGATGATGTATCTCAAAGAGACTTGAGGTATGTATGATTCTCTCTGTGAGAGAGTTTTGTCTTTGACTGACGAAGTCTAGTTTAAAGTTGCAACACCATTTTATTAGGTTCTTTCTATGAGGGTTTGCTTTGAATACATAAAAATAACTTGTGTTTTACTGTGAGAATTTGAATATAAACACATTACTAGGTATGCCTTGCTTCTGAGGTAATGTTCTGTTGTTAATTTCTGGAGACAGTTTTGTAGTGTTTAAATCACAAATGGAAACACGCATAGGGCCTCATTATGAGTTTGGCAATGCAGGAGCAGGACCGCCCTGCTCCTGCACCACCAAACCTGTGGTTGAATTGCCCGCCAGATATAAGTTTTCTCCTGTCTGGCAGGCAGTTCTTCGGCGTTCCCACGGTAGTGCCTATGAATGTGCACCGCAATCAGAACATCAAAATGGCATGGACTGCTGCAGTCCATGCCCTGCAGGTACCGGTATGCATGCACACAGGGGGGCACAGCATGTGCCCCCCTGCTTCCACTCCATGGCTCCGAGGCAACAGAGGGCCTTATAGAGGCCCCTTTGTTTCCTCTCCACCACGGTTTTCATGGCGAGCTCACAGCCATGAAAAACGTGGCAGAGAGGAATCTTGTAATATGCTTGGCGGGACTGGGGCGGTCCCACCAAGCATATTGCAGCCTCAAGACTGCTGTGCCACTGCCAGGGATCTCTGATGGTTATGGCAGTCCCAGTAGAGTCTGACAGCTCTGGCTGTAACTGGGCGGTAGGAAGACCGCTGTGCCCCCCGAGTCTGGCGGTCTGTGGACTGCTGACGCGTAATGAGTCCCATCAAAATAATTGGAATTTTCATATCCACTTCACAAAATACATTGGTGAACATGGGTAAAAAAGTATGCTCTTTTTGTATCTGAAGGATCTACTGGCTGATATATCATTGCTGTACACGAGGAGCATAGTGACTTGGTTGTTGTCCATAAACACATTCAATTCATTTGAACAATTTTTCATATGTTGAATGATTGCTGCAATTATATGCTGTTTAGGCTTCGATGTAGATAGTATGCATGGTTTAAAATTATAAATGCATAATCTAATATTCACAGCTTGAAAGGATATTCAGCTTTCTGGATATCAGTGTCAGAATCTGATGCAGTCATTTTCTGTTGCCCCAATATGAAAGTTAGGCAGGTAGGTCTTTATGGGAATGTTGTGGTCGGGTGTGGTGAGACAGACGTGGGTGAAAGTACAGCATCATTATCATTTTTTGTCAAACCTATCTCTTCTGTGTATGATTTGTGTTTTCTCTTCAGGTTTGGTCGTCTTCCAAAAGGAGCAAGGATGTGCAGTGGATGGTCCATTGACACTATCGCTATTGTGACACATTTTCTAGGAAAGGCCCAGCCTGAGAGAGCCCCCATCTTTTCCATAAAACCCTGCAGGTGTGGGCTGTTTCTGCTCTTGAGTACCCCAGAAACATGGATGGGACACTTCTGTGTGTCTATTATGACAAGTAAACACAGCATTGCAGCCATGTGATCTATGAACCTCAGACCCCTGGTCCTGTGTGGTTGTCAGATCATTATCTGGCCAGTGATAAAGTTGCTGGCAAGGCAGCATACAAGAACATATCTTTTCTCCTAATATGGCATTGGAGCATTGTGTTGGTATGTGTTAGTGTGAGACAGTCTGTGTGTGAGTGTGTTTGTGGGGGTGTTCGGTCTCAGTCTCTTCCTTATCTACAATGCATTTCTCTGCATATTCCATCACACTTCATAATCTGTTTTTCTTTAATTTCCTATAAAATTCAGTTTTGTTACGAGTGTGTTAGGTGGCATAGGCTGCAGTCCCCTATGCAAAATCTGCTTCACCCATCTGCTTAGTGGATCATGTCCTTCACCAATAATCCATGTATGGTTTGTGTTTCTAGATCTAGTGTGAAAAAATGGTATGCCAGATTTTCCCTAGAGCTGAATTTGCCTTGGCATATACACCACATTTAAAGTCATTCAATTTCAACAAGAAATCCCATTAGTGCAAGAATGAGGGTTAAAGCCTCTAGTTCTTAGTTTAAAAGAATTTTATTAGGCAGAGGAAAATGAGAATGCAATACAGAATATCAGGTAGGGAGGGGAGAGAGGAGGGGAAAGGATGGGAGGGGAAGGAAGGGGAATGCAGAATACAACATGTCAGAGAGAGTTTACAACAAAGTAAAATTTGTAAGCGATAGTCTACAACAACATAATAATCATGGGCATTTTAAAAGAAGCAAAGAAATTGCATCAATCTTATCAGAACAACTAAGTACAGAAAAAGTAAAAACAAAACAGTATATTGAAAAATTATGGACACAAGAAGGGTATCATGGGGGTTTAGGAACTTCTTGTTGAGCAGGCGGCGGACGAGAAGAACGAGCAACACAATTATCTAAATATAACGTAATGGGGTGCCATAAGTCTGCACGTTTAGTTGCTGAGTGAACAGAAGAAACAAAAGCATTATCAAGTCTATGGTTGTGACAGACATTGTACCACCACGCTTTGAAAGAGATATTGGATGTATTTTTCCAATTAACGGTGATCTGCTGAAAGGCAATGGCAAATAGCAGATCGACAATACGAATATACATGTCTACATTGTCCCAACTAGGGGATAAACTGCCCAAGAAAAGTTGAGTGAGAGAAAAGGGAATACAAGTGTGGAAAATAACATTAACTTGAGCCCACACCTGTAACCAAAAATCATGCACCTGCTTACAAAGAAATAGCATATGAGGTAATGTAGCATTAGGTGAGCCGCATGACCAGCAGTTGTCTGAAGTACTGGGAAATCGCTTGTGTAGTGTAGAAGGAGTGTGAAGTAGTCTGTTGTAAATTAAAAATAAGGATTGTGTCAAGGAAGCTGCTCTAGAAGTTTTACGGATTTTTGTCCAAATTTTGTCCCATAGAGATACCGGCCAATTTATTCCGAGATTGGTTTCCCACTGAGATTCAACCTTGGACTTGGGTCTGAGTAACTCATGCGCATGAAGGTGCTTATAAATAAGGGATGCTTTGGGAGTAGTACGCAAGATAGAGTGAAGTTGAGAAATGGGGGTGAGCGGAGCAGAAGAGGGAGGAGAAATCGAGAGTCGCTCATAAACCTCCAAAACCGCAGCCCTGAGTAGAAGATACTTAGAGAAAAAGGATAAAGGCAAATCAAAGGAAGAACGGAGATCAGGGAAAGAGAAGAGGGTGGAGCCAGAGAAGAGCTGCGAGATCCAAATCAATCCTCGGCTTCTCCAAGATTTCCAATAAAAGGGCTTACGACCAATTAAGAGATATTTATTATGCCAGATGGTAGAAGAAAGGAAATCAGCGATAGTTTTAGGGGGACCGGGGGTGGCAGACAGTAAAAGCTTAAGGGTGTATTTATGAATAGAGGTAGGGAGCAATGAAGGTTTGCGGGAAAAAGCAAGATATTCTGCAAAAGAAAACGGAGAAAGGAGAGCGCGCTCAACCTTAACCCATAGAGGACAAGGAGAAGTGGGATCTTGCAGCCAGAGGGAAGCTTGTTGTAATAAAAAAGCCTTCTGATAAGCAGGGAAGTCAGGGAAATTGACGCCACCTTCAGAGGCGGGACGGATGAGTCTGGCCAGAGACATTCTGGGTTTTTTAGAGTTCCATAAAAATGAAGATAACGTTAAGTTGATCTTTTTAAAAAATTTCATTGGGACGGGTACAGGAATATTAGAAAGCGTGTAGAGAATAATAGGGGAAATCATCATTTCAATAGTGTCAAGACGACCCCACCAGGACAGATATAAGGGATGCCACCTTGCAGTGAGATCAGCGATCTTTTGTGCGCATTTGGACATACATAAAGAGACAGTGTCCGAAACAGAAGGGGTGATATATAGACCCAGGTACTTGATATGGGA
The DNA here is from genome assembly GCF_964204655.1 of Triturus cristatus. NCBI lineage: Eukaryota > Metazoa > Chordata > Amphibia > Caudata > Salamandridae > Triturus > Triturus cristatus. The sequence continues at coordinate 725,758,368 of NC_140591.1, forward strand.
AGGACACCAAGCAAATTGGGAGTCACTGAAATCTTGTTTAAAAGTAAATTTGGTCAGGGGAAGGATCTCACATTTGTCATGGTTAAGTTTATACCCAGAAATAGAGGAGTAATTTCGGACTTCATTCAGAAAAGCAGGGATAGATTCTGCAGGGTTAGAGAGAAAGAGTAAAATAACATCCGCATAAGCAGCAAGTTTAATGTGGGAATCTGCAATCTGAAAGCCACAAATAGCAGGATTCTGACGCAATTTGGACAGAAACAGCTCTAAAGCAAGGTTGAAGAGAAAGGGGGACAAAGGGCAGCCCTGGCGAACGCCACGACCTAAATCAAAATAGGAGGAGACTTGACCATTCGCAAAGACAGCAGCTCTGGGATGAGAGTATAACAGGGAAACTAAGGAGATAAATCTAGGGCCAAAACCAAACCAAGTAAGGGTATGAAAGAGATAGCGCCATTCGACCCGATCAAACGCTTTTTCGGCGTCAAGGGCAATCGCTGCAAGTGAGTGTTGACAGCGGGAGGATTTTGACAGGATGTTAAATAAAAGTCTGGTATTGTCCGTAATATGTCGGCCCTTGACAAACCCGGATTGTTCTTCGCCTCGGAGATCGGGGAGAAGGTGATCCAATGGGATCGCTAGCGCTTTAGCGAAAAGTTTGTAGTCAATATTGACTAAAGATATGGGCCTGTAGTTTTTGCAATATTTTACATCTTTCCCAGGCTTAGGTATTAGGCAAATGTGGGCATCCGAAAACGTCCCCGAAGAGGCGCCACGATCAATAAAAGTATGAAGAAGAGAATGAAGCCGTGGAATTAATAACTTAGAAAAATGGAGGTAAAATTCTACGGTAAAACCGTCAGGGCCGGGAGCCTTATTGGATTTGAGATGTTGCAGTGCAGTGAATAATTCCTTTTGTGTGATGTCAGACTCTAAAGAGGAAAGATCAGGGGGGAAGTTAGGTGGTGTGTGAATGGTGGAGAAAAAAGCCTCTAGTTCTATGTAGTGGTTTGAATAGCAGTCTATTATGACGTGTAAAGATGATAGACCCATTAAAACATGTATACTCTGTGGCAAAGTTTTAATATATTTCGAACAAGTTATTCAGGGTCAGAAACTGCCTTATGCACAGACATAAACACACACCCACACAAGTACATGTGCCCACACAGTTGTATGTCAGAACACCATAGTCAGAAATATCATGTAATATAAATATTATGTCCTAAATATTGTTTACAAAAACATAGTCCCATGGGGTGTAGATTTTCTTTTATTAGCTAGATGGAGTGATATTTATGTTAACCATATTTAGGGCATTATATTTAGTCAGACTACAAATTCTGGTAGCACACCCATAGTCTTTACTCTTCCACCTCATAGGACCCGCACATGCATCACAAGTCAATCTTTAATTTCCAGTGCAAGCGGCAATTGTCAGCACTAGTCTAACTGCAGTGAGCTTCACTCGCATCCCTGGGGCACACCTTCAAGGAATGAAAAAAGTGAGCTGCAACTTATTCTCTTCATTTGCATGGTTTCTCATTCTGGTGGTTGTATTTTTATTTGAACGCGCATCTCACTAGCTGAGATCCAAAGATGAAATGCTCATTTATTTTAAGTGGGTGCGCCTACGGCAGTGTGCAATTTTCAACTTTCCAGGTGAAAACCACTGGTATTTTATTCCGCTTTCGATGCTGATGAGAGAATTTGATCTGAACCACACACTGACTTCTGAGATGGCTGCTCAAACTTTGATCTGATTATATCACACTAACAAGATATAGGGGAATATGTCCTAGAACAATGCAGACAGCATAATACATATACCCAGTCATATTTAGGTTTATAAAATAGGATTTAGCATGTCGATTTTTCCCTTACTGACTGCATAGAAGGGAATACACACACAATGCTCCCTCCCTACAAAAAGGTTAGAACAGAGAAACTCTACTACATAAATAAGCAGCAAAGCAACTAAAACAGGCTTTGCACAAGTAATGTATACCCTTTAGGTGTGGAGTGAGCTCGTGGCACAAAGGGTGCAGGGACAGATTTTGCTTTGCAAACGGATAACAATGACTGTAGCAAGTCAGTATCCGTTTAATGATTTGCAATTTGCCTTTTCTGTCACAAGTGTCTCATTTTTTGCAAACTGCAGGCTTTTGTGACAGCAAAAATGCTTCATACATTGAATGTTAACATCTATGGGCACAAGTTCCATTCACCATAGTAGAAACATTTCAAGAGTCTCCTATATCTCACAGACATTCATTAGCCTTGGGCTTGGTGGGGGCCCCACTGAAGGACTGGGAGGCCCTGGAGGGTTGAACTCATCCCGCCCCGCTGCAGGGGGATTTATTACACCACCTAACTGTTCATTTTTGCTTTTGTAGGTGAAGACAGTGTTAGAACAACCTTGTTACTAGAATAATGTCTGAGGAGTGTGCTTGCGGGAACTTCCCCATCATTACAGGTGGTGAAAGAGGGAATGGAACGGTTGTCTCTTAGAATATCGATGCTAAAAATATCGTGTGGACAGAATATTGTGTCAAAATGATCAAGTACCAAAATATGGAGAAGGTAAGTGAAAATAGATAAGTAAATATTTACTATTCTTAACTTCATATCTACATACCTTAACAATATATATATATACCCTCAAGGTACTTAGATGTGGAGTTAAGTATAGTAAAACTTTGCTTACCCATAGAAACTTACCTTCACAATATTTTTGTCCTTAATATTCTTGACACCATCTTTTGTCCACATGATATTTTTAACTCAATATTTTGTCCAAACTCCAATGGGACAGGCCAGTTGTTGGCGATGTGTAGCATAGAAGTGTCTCCACATGGGAATTGATTCCCATGTAAAGAATATAAAATAACATTAAAAATGTGGAACTGCAGCTTAGGGCTAACCTTAGCATTGCATATTGTCTGCTCTGTAGAGGTTAATTGACAAGGATTTGGAAAAAAAGTAGTCAATTATAAAAAGCATTAGCACGTCTTTGCCTGTTCAAAGGTTGACTTTATGGTGACTCATTGGGCCATTTAGGAGTAAAGATTCAGAGTTTATTGACATTTTCCAGTCCTAGGCATATGTGAATTACCCATGTGTAATTGACACTCATAAATGCATAGAGCCTTATTCATAAAGATTTCGTCATGACACTCTTGTAGGATGAGGACTTACACCGGCATTCCAGGAAGTACTTGCGATTTATGCTATGATTTTGGAAGTAAGCTTGAAGTAGAAGAGTGTGTCATGCTACTCATAGCATACCCTCGGTGATCGAGGTCATAGCAATCAAGCAGAATGAGTTTAAAAAGTCAGGCTTGTTATTACCACACATGTATTTTGTATGGTCTGTGCAATTAAAGCATTTGTTAGGAAATGTCCCAAACATGTGGACATCTAACACAGATCCCGTACGTAGTTGACTGACTAGTGCACTTTATTTCATGAGTAATTTAGGAGTACTCATAGATTATTCCTTGGTTACTCCTGTGATTCAGAAGTAAGTCAGGAGTACTACAATAGTATGTCACAGCATAATCTTTGTGAATCAGGCCCTCAGTGTCTTTATTGAGTAACGTACAGCACACATACGTGGCAGATCCTTATGCACATGTGGCATACATATTAGATTTTTTCACACGTGATTTTTGCATCATGTGTATTAATCATGTATGACTTTACAGGCATTTTGCAGGCCAAGTATCTCTCTGTAGAGCCCAATGTTTTATGCAATAGGCCTCAGGCCAGGGCTGGCTTTAGGGTGGTGCGACTGCTGCTGCCTCACCTAACGCTTTGCTCAGCAGGGAGCGCTGTGTGTAGAAATAACATGGGTTTAACATTAAAACCACCTGCTGCAGAGTTTCTTGTGTGTCCTGCAGTTTTCAGTCAACAATAAAAACGTCAAGAACATTCTAGTGAATAATTTACCTCCTGAAGATTGTTCAGAGTTTTGTCTAGTGGCAGTTCTGCATCATCAAAACGTAGTGCAGCGAGATAATGTGCTTGCTGCAAAGAACGTTTACTATGCGGATGACAGATATAGCAGAGCGACATATGACCTGTCATGAAACAGCTGCAGTGCTTCATTTGAGCCTGTGGTTTCCGGTGCTCGGCACCAGCACTTAATCATCAACACCAGCGCTTTTCATGAGCACCAGTTACGGGGCGATTAAGTGATTTGCCCAGAATCACAGGAAGTTGAGTCGATGCTAAGACTCGAATCTGGTGCTGCAGCTCTGGTTATTAGGCCACATCCTCTCCCACCATGGTTCATAGTTGGTTCTGTTTTAGGCGGCACTAACAGGAGAAATGGGCTGCTGCCTCCTGACCAGAGCCCCCGCACTTATTTTTTTACAAATGAACCACTAGACAGCTGCCTGCAAACTGCATGGTATAGGTCAGAAAGCTATATTTTTTAGAAATACATTCTTATTATGTGAGAGAGGTTCTATGGGAAGTAGTGAGGGAACCCGAGGAGAAGGAAGTCAGGGAGGGGGCGGGACCAAAAAAGATTGTTGCACCTGGCACAACCAGCGCTAAAGCCGGCCCGGCATCAGGCATAAGCGCGTATCAGCTCTAGGCCTCGTGCACGCATGCGCAGTCAGTGTCTCCTTGAGCCTATAAGCAAAGGTGTTTGCGTGATTAATAGTTTGGTCCTCTTCATCAGTCCATCACGCACAGCGCCCACGCATCATTTGACAGGACGAGTCACTTCCTTGTCATTTGTAACCAGGCGAAATGTTTCACAATTTAGCAGCCATTTTTCCATTCCGACACCTTGAGCCTATATTTATGGTGATGGTTTTGTAGCTATTTGTACCCCCCTCCCCCGGAACGCGTTGCGCACGTCCCACGTTTCTAAATGCACGCTATTAAAGCAGCCCTCCAGGACAACAACACTGTTGAGAAACACGAGGCAGGAGCTTGAAAAGGTCATAGGAACAAGCGAGACACGTCCCTTCCTGATCAGGCCTTGATTGTAATACACTTTGATCTGCTTGAGTAGTCTCGCGCCCGGCTGACATTTTAGCCCTGGATCAATTTCTGCTCGTGCCTCCATTAATTATCAGGTCAATGAAAGCCACACTGCAATATAATTGTGTGCCTCTGACCTCCCAATCGGCTCATGAGCATGTTATAAATACAATTCGCGACGCCAGGTTTTCTCCACAGGGAGGGAATTGTTGTCGAGAGAAGCTAGGTACAAACAAGTAAACTGCAGAATATTGTTACCACTGATAAACATCTACACAGCACACCGTAAAACGATTGAATTCTCTCTTGCTTTTGAAGAAAAAAGGGTTGCTATTTGCAGACTCATGAATATGCATTTTATGTCTGAATACTTCGGGAGGGGGCACCCTTAGATTGGCATCTTGCTGTCACCACCCTCTTTTCTGTTCCCCCAAAAATCCAGACATGGAACAGGCCAGATGTTGTTTCTTGCACTCAGCACTGGATTCACTGCATTTACCTATTGGTTAAATGCTTTGCTGCATTGAGACCATGTTACATAAATATCTATCAACATAAATAACCAACAGTTCTGTAACGGTGGGATGAGGGCAGCCATGTGCCAGTATCCTTGCAGAATCAGGACCAGGAAGAGTTATGTAACAAGACAGAAGTTTCGATAATTCTGATCATTCTTATGAAATTGGTATCTTAAATTGTATCACTCCATGAATTCACCCCTACTCCCATGAACTCAGGAAGAACTTTAAGCATGTTTTGAGACACAGGTTGGCATCACAGTAGAAATATGACCACATCACTCCCATCCTGATAGCCCTTCATCGGCTTCCTTTTTCGGCCCGCCAAAACTTCAAAAACAGATGCATAATCACCAAAGTCACCACGACAAGCTCCCCCACATATCTGGCTGACAAGCCCACCACCTCTGGTAGTACTTGGCACACCCACACCCAGGGCACCATCAGACTGGAGGCAAAGAAATGTCAAAAAGAAAAAGAAGCATTTGCAATGCAACCAGTCTCGCCTTCGGGACCGTATATTTATGTAGCTATGACGCACATTAGCCTGAGTGCTGAAACATCTACTGTTCTTTAACACAAAGGGAAAGTAAGCACCAAACTGTGTGACACACCAAACATGGGAACACATGGAGAAAAATATTGCCTTTCAGCGGGAAATGGTATAGTCCAAAGTTCTGTTTTTAATATAAAATCAGGGCCTTCTGTGGTCATATCACTGAAAATTCAAGATTTGAAAAAAATATTATTGTCTACGGGTGCTCGTAGAAGACAATTTCTATGAACTGGAATCTATAGAATGCCAAAGTGATTCTGGTAATTTTCTGACCTCTGCTGGTCGTTTTCTATCAAGAAAGTTAAATAAAGGCAGTTGCCAGAATTGTTTTTAAAAAGAAAGTCCCTCAGCAGAAAGCAATTCTGGTATTTTACTGACCACTACTGGTCGTTTTCTATCAAAACAGTTAAATAGAGGCAGTTGAACAGAAAAAAAGCCCCTAAGCTGAAGCAGACAAGTCCTAGGGCTGATCTTCAGAGCCCACAAAGTACTTACACATATAAGTATATACTAAAGTATATACAAGAGGTCTCGAATGCTCGAACAAACAAGGCAAAGTTTTTCTCTCTCTATCAACCAAGAATCTGGAGCTATATCCTTGGATCCATCAGGATCACTGTAATCCTGCTCCATTTTAGGAAAGAGGTGAAGAATCACCTCATACTACATCACATTGCAGTAACAAGTAATTTCTTCTCCCAGAATCCAGCAACCAATCATTAATTGACTATATTTTTGCATTTGACCTTGTATAGCACTTTGCTGCCTTTCGCCTATTTTCCTTCTATGCCAACGTCATATAAATGTCTTTATAAATGCATGCATACATACATACATCCATGCATGCCTACATACATACCTACTAACTTCACATACTAAATGCATGCTGAGACTGCATTTTCCCCTCTCTCATTCAGGATTCAACAGGTATGAAATAAACCGAGCACACCCATAATCATATAAAAATGAAGTTACTGCTCTTCTGCAACTGGACCTCTCCTCTTCCTTGGAGACAGACCACTATGATTCCTTTCTACTGAGACTAGAGATCCTTGGCATCCAAGAAACCATCCTAAATCCTGTGCAGAAAATGAAATGCAAGCCAGACTGTGAATCTAGGGAAACAGAAGAGAAGCTTCCTCGTCTGGGAAGGCTGCCAATTCACACCGCGCCGAATAAGCCGACAGGCAGTCAAAAGGTCTGTGTGGGTGGCAAAGAGCTGAAATTAATCAATGCGTAGGCATACTTTTTTTAGCAATGGAAATGTGATGAAACTATATGTAGGTGCTCGTATATATTTTTTACATGAGGCTGAATTGTATATACATGCATTGCTTTATTAATTGTATTATGTCGTCATTTACATGCATGCTTTCTGAATAACAAAAGTTTGTAAATCTCACCAAATCTTACTAAGAATGCATTTTTGTTCGTCTATCATGTCTTGATGTAATTAAAATCACAGCCTGTTTAGGAATACTTACCAACAATGGGCCTCATTCACAAAAGTAACACTTCTGAGTAAGTTTACACCTTTCAGTAAGTTTACTACTTTTCAGTATTCACAAACTCTGAGTGTAAGTCACTACTATGAAAAAAAACAATAGTAGGTCCTGCCCTACTATTATATATATTATATCAGAAAATAATGGAAATAGGGACTTGAAAGCCCAAGGGAAATATTATTGAATTAAATTAAATTAATTAACATAGTTAAAAATATAAATACATCTATATTAATGCAAAAAATATATAAGTAGTATATCTTTGTTATTTAATAACACAACATTTTACTGACCAATTCTGAATTAAAAAAATAATGTACTATATATTGTGCTAAAATATTTAATCTAATTTAAATTAATTCTAAACATAACTTTTACTAATTAGTATTCTTTTTCTTTGGTGGGAATTATTTTTAATTTAAACTTCTGAAAAATATTTTAATTTATTTTCATAGATCCCCATTAAAAAAGGTATAGTTCAAAATAGTGCTGTAGCATTTTTTTTCTTCATTAAGGTAAACATATAACGTGATTTTATATTAATATTAACATAAACATTTGTTAATATTTATTTTCAAGTTAAATAATTTTATTAATTTTTTTTCCAGTACTGTAGGAAAACTCTGCAGTCAGGGCGGCGACCTCCACCTGGTAAAATATGGAGAATAATAAAATAGTTTATGTAAATAAATATTGAAAATATTTTTAACTGCTGGTTAGGATATACATTTTGAAAGAATTAAATTTCAAGTTGTTTCTGAAAATCCATTGGTCAATGTTTTGGGGGCAGTGGTCTAGTCTTAGGGCCTTATTATTAGTACGATAGTCCTCGGGACTGCCGTGGCTGCAGTATTCTGAGTGTGATGGTTGGACCGCCATGAGACAGCCGGCTCCGCTGAGATCAAGGATCCCACTGGGCCAGGGGTCTGCAACTTGCCTGAATATACTAACGGTGCCGCTGCAGCACCTCCGAGCATATTACAATTGCCTTTACACTGCCCTTTTCATGGCTGTGAGCCTGCCATGAAAAGGATGGCAGAGAGGCAACTAAGGGGACTCTAACAAGGGCCCCTGCCGGATCTGGGCCTGCGGGTGCATGTTGGGGGGGGGCACATGTCATGCCCTCCTGTAATTGCACCCCCTTTCCTGCTCGGTGTGGCATGCCACACCATGGAGGAACGTGCTGCAGGTGCTGTCACTGCGGCAGGCTGAATGTTAGGCTCTCAATCATAATCCAGCGAGCAGGCGCACTATGGGCTTCGCAGTCTTCCTTTTGGCGCGGTGGTGACGGGCCGACAGGAGGACCGCCAAACTCGTAATAAGGCCCTTAATGTTTAGAGCTCACTGTATTTTTTTCCAGTTTAAGAGCGAGCTCTGTGTCAGGATTGTAGTTGTAGCAGATTTGCTTAAAAAAGTCTATGGTGTTCAGTGGCCGGTCGAGCTAGGTATCAAAGAAGAGTGACAAATAGTTGAACCTTGTGGTAAGTCAGAGTTTGTGCTGAAAGGAGGTGGTGTAAAATGGAAATGAAAAGCCAAATGATGCTCTATATGTCAAAGGGGATCCATTATAGGATGTATCCTACCTGCCAGTGACAACACCGTTGTATATAAAATTAACTTTGTACGCTTTGGTGGGTTAAGCCACAATAACTTTGCAAACTGCTATATCACAAAAAGGCGCTAAACATGTGTGTCTGTCAGCAATATCCTGAACACAGTTGAAAAGGTGGACTAAAGCATGGGCCAGGATACTGCTGTATGGAGACAGTGCTGAGCTGAGGTGAAAAAGAATAAAAACAAAAAGGGGCTGAAGTCTGAGGATGGTACATAGGTGGAAATATAAAAACTCTTGAATAAGGGTGTACTTACTAACCCTCACTTTAAATACATAATTAAATGCCAACTTGCTAATATATACAGTACTACGCTCTTACATATATATTTTAAACGCATTTATGAAAATCCTGGTTCGGGTGCAACCAGAGCAATCTGAGGTTACCGGGCTCAAAATTGGACAGTTAGAGTCATTTACCACTGGGCTTAACATATGTTGGAACCCCCCAAACATGATTAATTATGCCCATTTAGCTCTTAGGTCTGAGGATTGCAGAGCAGTCCAAGTCTTACTCAGGGGATGAAGAGGGACAGACACTCTGGACTCAAGAAAACTAAATGCTGTCACTCAATAAACCTAACACTTTAGTCAGTGCGTTATTTTGTAAAACGTGAAGTATTTTAATACATATGGCAAAATAATGCATATAAAGAGGCCAATATTAAATGTCCAGCAGTGTTTTCAATCAGTTTCAAACATCATTAACATGGAAACAAAGACTGACAAACTGATGACCATTTACCTAATGGGACCAGTTCACACAGCATGCTTGCAAGCCCTGGGACCATCAGACAAAAGATCAAGGAACAATTCATGCTTTCTGTTAGACAAGTTCATTGTGGCCACTTGTCTGTTTGCTCCACTTCAATCAAAAATTCACTTTTTTTTAATTGCCTGAGCTTTATTTTCACTGTTCAAAGTTGCAATTTTTTATGACGTTTCACTATGTCTTCTATTTAACCTCTTATGACTAAAGCGATGCCCATGAACTCAACCAGAAGAACCCTGCCAAGCCTGGAAGACTTAACAGTCACAAAGGGAGTGAAGAGGGCAGCTTTCAGTTCCATGTGCATTGTAGCCATGTCTATTTCAGTTCTTTAATTCATCTTTTACTGAGGTGAACTACATCTGATTTTCGATAGCATACATCTGAATCATTTTTTGTGCTTGGGCAGAGATTCTTCACAGCACTATATGTTGAAATATTGAGTTGCCGTTGCATTTTTCAATGCCATGGTTCCCATTAGACAGCTCTGGCCTGAAGCAAAGCTTGAGACAGGCCAATCCTTGGATTACAGACTAGGGGGCAGATTAACAAAGGGCCGCCACATTTATGTGGGAGGTTCCTAAGTCGTAGCAGGGGCCCACACTGGTGGCGGGACCTCCACAGAAGGTAACTGCAGTGCAGCGGTCCTGCCACGAGTGCAGGGCCACCGCCATGAGTGCAGAGGCCCTTTGTGAATCGGGCCTTTGGACTTCTAACTTTTATATCTCCGGAAATGCACCACAGACACAGATTTAGATTCAGTCAGTGGTTCCTGCATCTGCAGGCCCTCCTCCATCTACGTCCAGGGGCACGGGAGCTGGGGGCTACTCAAGGCTCCATATAAGCAACTGCGTGGCGAGCACAGGCTTTCCTTCAGCAGAGGTGGGTGAGGGACAAAGCAGGCTTAATGACAACCAGTGCAGTGAAAACTATTTCTGGCCTCTTAGCTGGTGCAGATAAATGGAAGTTGTTGATGACGTCAAGCAGCTGACTAGGGAGACTTGATACTTTAGAATAGGTACAATCCAACCCCTGTCTTTTCATTTTTCTTGTCCATCCCTACACCACTTCCCACTCAATCCTTGATGAACACCTAACATTATTGCTTTTGCTGGTTTATCAATGCATCCAATGTATTGCTGTTCTCAAGATCCTTGATAGCTTCTGTATATTGCCTCATGTTGGCTCAACACTTCCTGTCCTGCTCCTTTTTGCTCCTTTGTCCCTCCCGTCAGGCATTCAAGCATGAGTGTACATTTATAAGTTAAATAAATGTGAATATATACTAGTTTCCGCTTAATTTTTTCACAAAAACTCAACCAAATATGGATAAATGCAGGTGGAAATAGCAAAATATAAGTATGCATAAACACAAATGGAAATGTCAAATAAACAAATACCAAAAAAACAGGTGCCCTACATATAATACTCCTAGGTAGTTTAACAGTGCCTCAAATGGGTTATTTGCCAGCTGTTCCTCTCTTGTTTGGGGATAGACTTTATATATTATTTCTCGGGGTTTAACAGTGCATTCAATTTGTTGCTTATCTGTTGCACCTCGCTAACAAATCTTGGGGGTTTAACAGCACCTTCAATGGGCTTCCCAACGTAGCTTCTTTGTTTGCTTCCCTCTAGCTGCTGAATAGAATCCATAGAATTCTTCTTGCTGCCTCCAAGGGGTCACTTCTCTTTCCCTTTATTGCATACTCTATATAACACTTCTTGTTGGTTTATTGGTGCCTCCAATGTGTTGATCTACTGCTGCTCCACTGTCACTACTGGGTAGACTCCATATAATGTTCCTTGGTCATTTGACAGTGTATTCAATGATTCTGATACCACTGTGAGCTCTATATTCCACACTGAGGCACATCAAATCTTGTTCTACATATCATGCTGCCTCCTGAAAAAGAGCAATGTTCGCCCACCATGTCACCAAACCTCATGCACCATATGAATCTGTCCTATATGGACAAAACTACAAACACAATTCTTTCAACCTTGACTCTCGAGGACACACAGGAGCATGTTCAATTCCGAAAAAATTTACAGCCTCCATAATCCAAAAACATTATGAAATATTATCTGCTTATGCAAAGGACTGCATAATATATTTGCATAAGAAGGCTAATATAGCCATGGTAAGCAGCCAGTCAAAGTGTAACCATTATGCATGACCTAACGCTTTGTACCAATGAAATAGGGTGTTCCCATCCATAAAGCACTTTAAAGCGTTATTAGGGGTAGTAAGATCTATGTATATACCCATAGACCGCTAGGGTTGGGTGAAATTTTAATGACGTCGGAGTAATCGCAATACTTTTTGTAATTTAGCGTTTTTCTTGTGATGTGAAATTATCGAAAATTACGCCGATAGTTCCGATTGAGCAATTTGGAGTAATTTGGGGCAAAAATGCCTACAGAAGAGCACAGTAGATGCTCACTGCAGCTGCTCTGTTTTGTTGCATTTATTGCTTTGTCCCTTACCCACCCATGCTAAAGGAAGGCCTGTGCTCGCCATGCAGTTGCTTATACGGAGCCTTGAGTATTGTGCCTCCTGTACATAAATGGAGTGCTATTTTGTAAGTGCAGAATGCATCCTCTGGTTCATTTTGGACACAATGGTGCATTTAGTGCTCAGAAAATAGCTCTAAGTGCAGGATTACGCTCCTCACGCCATCGCAATTCGTCATAATCTCACGCAATTTTTGATAAACAAATTTTTCTTTATTTCTGCATAGAAGGCAAAATCAAGGATGACGTACAATAGTTCGCTGAACTTGGCATCAGTAAATGCAAACAGGAAAGCATTGACAAGCAAATGCAAAAACCCACCCCTACTCCTCAACCCCCCGCCCCCGCCCTCTGCGCCCCCACCCTTCAAAACAGGCCCCCCCAGCCATTTCCCCCATACTTTGCGGAATTTTTTTGGGCAGCCCCGAGCAGCGTACAATGACCGCTCCTGAGCGGCGCACCAATCCACCCCTCTACTCCAGCTAGCCCCACTGGGCGGGTCCGGCTGTGACCACACGGCCGCTATATCCCTCTTGGCTACCATTAGGGCAGTAGTGAGAAAGTACTTTTCGTTACGGGATCCATCCAACCCGTCCGTGATGCCCAGCAGAGCCATTCTAGGATCATGGGGGACCTCCCATCCCAGGACTTCAGTGAGTTCGGCTTCAATCCTTGCCCAGTAACTCTCCAGGCGGGAGCAAGACCACACCATATGGCAGAAATCTGCCGGATCCACCCCACAGCGAGCACATGAGGCGTCCACGCGGAGGCCTGCCCGATGTAGGCGGGCCGGAGTCAAATAAGCGGCGTGGAGGTAGTAGAGTTGGATGAGCCGCAACCTGGCGGAAGTGGTAAGCGATCGAGGCGCCATAAGGGCGTCCCTCCAGTCCGCGTCATCTAGGGGCCCACCCAAGCCTCCCATCGCTCTTTTAGGCCACTCCAGTCTACCGGGGTATTGTTAATCAGGGATTTGTATATGCGGGATATTCCCCCCTTCCCCAGACACCCTAACATCACCTGAGCCTCGGGCGGGCTATGCGCAGGCAATCTGGAGTCCAGAGGGACATGGGCTCGGACCGCATGACGCAGCTGAAGATATCTATAAAATTGGGAAGGCTGTAACGAGAAGCGGGTCCGAAGCTCTTGGAAGGAACACATGTGGCTCCCCCGCCATATATCGCCCAGGCTGGAAATTCCTAGAAGATCCCACTGCCGAAATCCTTCAAGTCCCACCACTTCCCGCAGCCACGTTCCGTGCCAAAGCGGTGTGAGCTGTGTTAACTTCCCCGACCAGCAGGTGCGCCGCAAAGCAGCGCGCCACGCCAGGAAAGGGGCCCGCACGACATCGGGGAGCGACAGGGGGACCGTTGCCCCATAGAGCATGTTCTGGATAGAGGAGAACCCGAGACATTGCACCTCGAGTCGATAGGCCGGATAATCCCACCCATTCGAGAACCAGTCATGAATCACCAGCAGCTGGGTGGCCAAATAATACAGATAGAGACTGGTCATGCTCAGGCCTCCGTCGTAGGAGGGGACCCTGCAGCGATCTAAGGCCAACCGGGGCCTGCCGACGCCCCAGAGAAATTTGGTCGCCATCTGATCCAGGCGCGGAAAGGTGCACGGAGTATTTTGTAACATGTACAGAAACTTGGGGAGGATCATCATCTTATAGAGGGCGACCCTCCCCAGCGGATTCAGTGGGAGTGACTGCCACCTGAGCATATCTGATCTGATCTTGTTGACCACGGGAGCCACATTGAGGGCCCAACAGAGTTCCGGAAGGAGGGGGACCCAGATCCCCAGGTATTTAAATGAGAGTCTCCGGAGGGGAATGTCAGATTGCCAGTCAAAACAGTCCCTCGACGGGTGTAGGGGGACCAGTACGGATTTTTTGGGGTTCAGATGAAGACCCGACGCTTGGCCAAAGCGGTGGAGAATCTGGCGGACCCTGGGTCCTGAAGTCGCTGGATCAGAGAGATATAGGAGGACGTCGTCCGCGTATAGGGCAATCTTGTCAGGGGCCCCGCCCGGCCAGTCCCACCCGCGGAGAGTGGGATCCGCCCGAATCAGCACAGCCAGTGGCTCCATGGCCAGGGCGAATAGGAGGGGCGAGAGCGGACATCCCTGGCGCGTCCCTCGACCTATAGAAAATGGGCTGGACAGAGCCCCATTGACCAACACACGGGCCCGCGGGCTCGCGTACAGGACCGCGACCATGGCACGGAACCGGGGACCGAAGCCCATGCGCTCTAGGACAGCACCCAAGTACGCCCACCCCACTGAGTCAAAGGCCTTTTCAAAGTCGACCAGCAGAAGGGCCAGATAGGGGGAAAGGCGCCCTCGGTGTGCCAGGGCAAGATGCAGGCGCCGCAGGCAGTGTCTGGTCCCCCGATCCGGTATAAATCCACATTGGTCCGGGTGGACCAAGGAGGCAAGAGACGGGCGCAACCGCTGTGCGAGGACTGTGGCATAGATCTTGAGCTCGGTATTAATAAGGGATATCGGCCGGTAGTCTGAGCAGGACTGCGAGGGGGGCTGCGTCTTGGGAAGGACAACTATGGTAGCCGTGTCCGTTTCTGGCCGGAACGACCCGGTCTCCACCGCTTCCGCAAACAGGTCCCGAAGCCACGGGGCCAGGGTCTCACGATAGTGAGCATAGTATTCCTGAGGGAACCCATCAGGTCCCGGAGTCTTCCCGGGCGCCAGGTGGCTAATCGCTTCCTCAATCTCCTGCAGCGCGATAGGCGAGTCGAGGGTCTCAGAAGCCTCCCGTCCCAGCCGTCCAAGCACCGCCCCAGTCGTCCCCAGCAACTCCTCAAGGGAGAGCCCAGACACCTGGGTTCGATACAACCGGGAATAAAAGTCAGCGAAAGCTTGGGCCATTGCCACCGAGACCGTTCGGGTTCCGCCCGCAGAGTCCTTGATGGCAGGAATAATTCTGCCCGCCCGGGAGTAAGTGGCCAGCCGGTGGAGAAGGGTACCGTTTTTGTCTCCCCATCCGTAAACCCGGGCCACCGAGGAGCACCACAGAGTCTTTGCAGCCTCCAAAGAGTGTAGGCGAATCTCTTCCCGCAGGAAGGCCAGGAGGCGCGACCGTGTGCCATCTCCCAACATCCCCTGGTTGCGCTCCAGCTCCAAGGCCTGAGCTTCGCAAGCCGCGAGTTTCTGGGATTGAGCACGTCTCTGCCGTTGCACATGCCCTTTAGCGGCCCCCCGAATAGTCGCTTTGCTGGCCTCCCAAAGGACGGCAGAGGAGGGGACGGATCCCGCATTGTGAGAATAGTAGTCAGCAATCTCGCCACCGACGACCTTCTGAAAAGCCTTGTCATGGAGGAACCAAGCATTCAGACGCCACATCGGACGGGCAGAAAGGGGCGGCGGGCCAAGAGCAAGGAGCGTTGGCGAGTGGTCCGATAGGCCCCGCGGGAGAATGCGGGCATCCTGCACCCCAGCGCATTCGGTAGACGGGACGAGGATGAGATCGATCCGGGCATGGGTGTGATGAGCTGCCGACGTGTGGGTATACTGGCGAGCCTGCGGGTGCCAGACCCTCCACACATCGCACAGGCCCTGAGATTCAGCCCAGGTCGAGAGCTGCTTCGCACGAGCGACTCGGGCCAGGGATATCGGTCCCGTCGAATCCAGATGAGGTGTGTAGACAGCGTTAAAATCTCCGCCTAGAATGAGTGAACCCTCCGAAAGCGTCGGGAGGAGGTCCGCGGTGTTAGAGAGGCCCGCCGACAGGAGGGACGGAGCCGCGTAAAGGGACAGCAATGTGAGGGGTCGCCCCTCATGAGTGCCACAAACCGTCACTACCATGCCCTGGGGGTCTAGGTGCACTTGGGCCAGGACGAAGGGAAAGGACTTGCGGAGCAGGATAGCTACCCCCCGGGATCCCCTCGCAAAACCTGAGTGCCACACCCTATCGTAACCATATCGGGTAAGAAAGGGACACTTATTGCCCAGGAGATGGGTCTCCTGGAGAAGGAGCACGTCAATCTCTGCACGCTGCGCATATTTAAGGACCGCCATGCGTTTAAACCGATCTAAGAGACCATTGACATTCCAGGACAATACACGCATGGCGGCCCTAGGAACAGGTGGGTCAGCCATGATCTAGGACAGAAGAGGGGGCCAATGGAGGCGCGATTGCGCAAGCCCTTAGAGAGGAAGGACAGTGGGACATTGAGCAGGAGAGCAGGTCAAAGGTTACAAGATGCTGTGGAACAACAACATAGAGGGAGTCCCCCCCCACCAACAAAACCTTCCCAAGAAGGAAGAAACAACCCCAAACCAGCGCCCAAACCCCCACCCCCCACCCTATACTTCGAAAACAGAAGCATCTGCCGCCCGAACAAAATGGAACAACCACCAAGCTAAAACGCTTGGGCTTGAGCACTAGGGGACCCCTGATACAATAGAATTCAAGCCTGATGCACCTGCCCTGGCCGAGAGCAATACAGACATCGGAGCACTCCAGCCCAGGCCCGAGCACCGTCAACCTTCCCCCCCCCCCCGATGAAACACAGAATGTCAAATACTAAATGTTAGGGCTGCGAGAAAGGTCCGAGGTGTCCACAGACTCAGCCGACCGGGCTGCAGGATCCACCAGCCGGGGTGACCCGGCCAGCCGCCCGCCCGCCACGGGACTGGCAGGCGCAGCCGAGGAGGCAGAAGAGGCCTTCGACCCCCGGCGCGGCCGCCCCCCGGAGCGCGTGATGATCTTCTCCTCCGCCGTGCGCTCCCGGGGCAACGTGCGATGCCGCCGGCGGGTCCTCGATGTCCGGGGCCCCCCCCGCCCGCCCGCAGGCGATCCGCGTCCAGAGCGGCGCAGGGGGTGCTCCTCCGTCAACCAGGACCAGGCCGCTCGGGGCGTATCAAAGAACAATGTCTTGTGTTGGAAGATGACCCGAAGGCGGGCCGGGAACTGAAGCTGGTACTGGAGGCCCAGGGAGCGCATTTTCTGCTTCACCTCAGTATAAGATCGGCGCAGCTCCTGGACTTCACGAGTGTAATCCGGGAAGATCATGATTTTGTGATTTTGGTAGTGGAGGGTGTCCATGCGCCGAGCTTTGCGGAGAATGGCGTCCCTGTCTCGGAAGTTTAAGATCTTGAGGATGAAAGGCCGGGGGGGCGCACCGGGGGGCCTGGGGGCAAGGGATCGATGGGCTCTCTCCACCACGAACGCGGCAGAGAGGCCATCCACCGGCATCCAGGATCGGAACCAGCGCTCCATAAAATCGTCCGCCCGGCCCGTTTCGACCCCCTCCGGGAATCCCACCAGGCGCAGGTTGAAGCGTCGTGCGCGGTTTTCTGCATCCTCGACCCGGCGGTGTAGTTCTTTAGAGTGAGTGGTTAGTTCCCGTACTTGGTCCTGCAGGTGGCGGATGTCGTCCTCAGCGGTGGATATCCTGGATTTGGCGTCTGAGATGCGGGTGGTGGCGTTCCGCAAGTCTTGCCGGAGGAGAGCAACGTCCACCTTGACCTCCCCCACCATGCCCTCCAGGGAGGCGCGAGACGAGTTGATGGCCTGTAGGATGGCGACAAGGTCCGCAGCGGGGGCCGGGGCCGGCTCGCCCGTAGAGCCGGACCCCTTCTCAGAGGTCGTGAATTTGTCCATCCTGGTTTGGGTGGCCCCGGGCGCCGGCTTGGCGGCCTTGTCCTTACCCATGGCGGGGGCACCCCGGGCGCAGCGATCAGCGAGGCCGGGCAACGGGCTGGGGGTACCCCCTCAGGACGTCGGCGGATGCTCGAGACGAAGTGGGGGCAGAAGGAGGCACAGCCGAGGAGTCCCGCGTGGAGAAATGGCCCAGCACCTCCAGCCCCAGCGTTCAAGCCCCGACGGGCTTCCCCGCAGAACAACCAGTAGCAACCCCGGCCGCTGTCGCGTCCGCAGCGTCCCACGGACAAGGCGAGGTCCAGCTCCTTAGTTCAGGGTCCCGGGCCCATGTAGCATCACCGGTCTGCGTCGCAGGTGAAGATCGCCAAGGCCTCAATGCGTGTGTGCCGCCGACCCCTCCGAGGGGGCGCCTCACCAGTGCGATCACCCCCCCAACTCCAAGGGGGGGGAAGTCACCACCCGCTGGCCCTCTTCTCCCAGGGCCCGGAGCACCACATCCCCAGCCAGGCCAGTCTTGGAGCGATGGGAGGGGGGGGGATGGCGCACACACACCCCCCTGACCGCCGAAGTGCGGCCCGAACCAGAAGAGGGCCCCCTGCACCTGGAGCCCCTCAGGCAACCTCGGACCGACGGGGCCAGCGTCACACTGTGGACAAGAGGAGAGGGGGGGGCCCGGGCCCCCGGCCGCCGATGCCCAGCCCGATGGGGGGGGTCTCTCCCCTCCGCACCCGGCCCCCACAGCAGCCCCAGCAATCCAATCCCACGTAGCCGCACTCACTGCCTGTTCCGTTGCCCCAGATTGCTCGGGGGGTCCGCCTCACCACTCTCGGGTCATCGTGAGCCCTCAGCTAAGCAGGGCCTCGCGTTGCCGATGCTGTCTGGGCCCGCGGCAGCCGTGTGGCCGCCGCCCCTCCTCCACCAGCAGGGCCAGGCCTATACCCCTCGTGGGCGCCGCGGGCACGAGTAATAGCCTGCCCGCGCCGCAGCTCCACTGCCGCCGCCGTCCAGCGCCGGTCAGGTTCCACGGCGCTCAGGCGGGTCCCGCAAGGTCCGCGGCAGCACAGGAGCGGGCCCGGGATCGCAGGGTAGCTCCGCAAGCCTCCGCTCTCAGATTGAGCCGGCCAGGGCAGTCAGGGACAGAGCCAGAAGGATATGCGGGGTCCGGCGCCGGGAGCTTCAGTGAAAGGCGGCCATGACAGGCAGGCGCCACCTAGCGCTCAATCTCACACAATTTTACTGCGATTTCACTGAATCGCACTACAGCAAATTATACGAGTTATGCCCATACCTGTAGAACACAATATCATATCACCAAAGGGATTCCTGAGCAAGTTAAAACTATGTGGCTGTGTAAAACATCACCATCAGCGGCAAACAGAAGGATTGCCCCTGTGTTGTGTTGAGGTGTGTGGTGGTGGCAGGGAGGGGTTCAGGACTGCAAATTCCTTCCACTAGGCTTTTCATTTTTTTCCTCCTATATTAAACAATGGAAAGTTAAATTACATTCTTTATTGGAGATTCAGATATATTTTCTGTGTAAATGTGTAAAAAGTTTAACGCCTAACTGTACTAGCTATGTTCGGTTCACTTCCACACATTAGTCCCTATGTTGACAGGCAGCCTGTGTTCTTATTGGCCACTAATTACTTCCCTAACACATTTGACAGTCCCAGGATAATTTGCAGCTAATAGTCTGACACATTTCTTTACTTTTCTACCAGGCTTTTCCTGTCATATGTTCCATCTTTCTCTGTAAAATTAGACTTTGTGCAATGATGCAGAATACGAATTAGTTTTCATAGCTAAAATTCTGGTAGCCTTCACTAATTATGAGATTTTTAGTTAACCCGTTGTGTGCTTACACAGTGGAGCTGTGCTCATGACGAGCTGGGCTCGTCATAACGGTCACGCTCCGCCCACGGGCGATTGATTCCACGCCTGTGCGGGAGAATCAATTAGTGGGCGGAGTCATGACGAGCTCAGCTCGTCATGAGCACAGCTCCACTGTGCCTCATGACGAGCTGGGCTCATCACAAGCACAGCGCAGCCGTGGCCGCCCACCCCGCGCAGTGGGGGAATTACCCCCGCGGCGAAGGGGTTAAAGGATAAATGCTACAAATTCCAATATGAACACAGCCACAAGGTGCAAGCTATCCAAAAAGAGAGCACAAGATAGTTTGACTGGGGACAATATTCATGACCCTGGCACAGTATACCAGAATATACAGCTAATCAGATGTGTGGGCTTTTATTTAAGAGGCAGGTGGGAAAAAAGATGTTTATGGAACACTTGAGGCTGTTCAGGGATACTTTAGTAAGGAATGCGACATGTCCTAAAAACCAGGATGAAGATGCGACCTAAAGGCCTGAGCTGCCGATGTTGAAACTGAAAAACAAGATTTGAGTCCTGGTGTGGGCTCAACATCCCCTGAGTCTATGCAAATCACTCAATCTCCCTGTGGATAAACAGAATAAATAATCTGACCTTGTGCAATGTAATCAAGCTTTCTGGTGCCCTTGGGGCATGTTTGTGCTGTGTAAAACTGCAACTGAAATAAGGAACATTAACCAGAGTTGCTATGCCTAATGTCAAAGATAAAATCTATTTAGAGTCATATCAAAGTCACATACATTTTTTGGGTGATTTTTATTTCAGTAAAGTCAAAATTTCCGTATGCTTCCCAAACCTATGTTATCACTAAGGTGCAGTCAAGTTCTTAGTGGTGGATGACTGCATGATAAAACCATGATCTGAGTCTTGTTCTCTTGTATGGAAACCAAACATTGTTGTTTTTTTGTAGTTTGTGGCTCATTTATGGTTCTACATTTGGATGGCCCTCCAAGTAATCTCTAGAGCGTGATTGGTTTGCAGCTTCCCACTCAATAGACGGGTGTCAGAATAATTGCCTCATTCACTGGTGAGCAAATTGGTGGTGTTGTGTTATTGACAGTGCTTAATTTGAGCCAGTGGTTGCAGCTAGGGCACACTGGCACTTATTTCTAGGGATCAGCACATATTTGTCCTCATCAGGCTTTGACCATGAGCAAGAGATCGAGAAAGAAAAAAAGGCGGGAAAAAAGAGGAAGAGAAAGGCGGAAAGACATTGACAAAGAAATATAGAAAGTATGGGTGGAAAAGATCCTGAAAGTGTGGTGGTGAATGAAAGAGACATGAGGTGAAATCAGGCATACACAAAGTTGCCATTGAGTGGTCTCAATATTCAATAGTGCAACCCATGGACCTCTGAGTAATACTTTGGGCCTCAGCATCTATTGTTTTACAAATTAAGTGATGCTTGGGGATTATCTGTTTGGTCCCACCCTGGTTTTCCAGGTTAACTATCTTGCCAATAAACATTTTCCTTGGAGTGGAGATCAGAATGTCCGCCCCCTAGTGTATGAATTGTGGCAAGGCCCAACTGGGCTTCCAAAAAGGTGAGCCCTAATACCTCGTTGCAGATCAGGGCAGCGGTCCTTAAGGGAACTGTAAGTAGCCTCCTTAAGAAACAATTTTCTACCCTTGGGAGGATTGTCACTTTTCAATACCCTCATAAACCTGCTCCTAAGACCCCTCAGAAATACTTTTACTTTTATACAAGTCAATCAACTCTCTGATTGGTTTCTGACACAGCCTATGAGAAAACCCCAAAAATGTTTTATATTCCTGCATAATTGTTTTGCCCTGGTAGTTAAAATTGAGTTCTATCTCAAAGAAGAGCTAAAAAGAATCTCTAAATAATTCAAATCATTCACCCTCTCGAAGGCTGTTTTCCTCATTAAACTTTTTTTTAATCTTGTTCTACGGGGACCACATCATTGTGTAAGATTTAGAGTGATGTCACCCACACCTTCATTTATGAGGAAAAGGAGTCCAGTAAGACTTGTAAACCATTTGAAGGATGGGCGATCAACACAGCATGATCTGCATATAACAGAATTGGGATGGGTTACCTACCTATTCGGAGGGTGCCCTTTTCTACCTCAAAGAGATGGTTTGATATCCAATTTATGTAGAGGAGAAATAGGAAGGAACTAAAATGCACCTCTGCTTCACACCCGCGTAGATTTTATTTGGGAGGTAATTTCACCCTGCTGGCCATAGCGAACCCTCATGGTAAGATCCTGTCATTATGCACCAAGCCTTCAGCTTGTGCTCATAATGGAGGGGCAGGAAATCTACAGGGGCTAACATCCTCTGCAGAAGGCTTTGATCGATGTTAACACCTTGGGGGAGATTTTCAAACCTTTTGTGCTTGTTTTGCGTCACAAAAGTGACGCTAACCAGTACAAATTTTTTTTTTTGCTCTTTTCTTTCCAGTGCAAAACTCGCTGTGCACTGCAAAGCACTCTCTAAGTAGTGCAAAGCAGCGCGAAGCACTGCTTTGCGTTACTTTGCGCAGAGGGGGCATTACATGGGTGGTACGTGTGATTTCCCATGCAACCACCCATGCCTTTTGATGCAAAACCATATTTACAAAGATTTGTAAAATATGGTTTTGCGCCAAAAGTTAACGCCCCTTCAAAGGATGCGCTAACAGGAAAAATGCTTTCATTTCTCTGTGCTTTTCCGTCTTTGCACGCATGCTGCACTGTGCAGCACGTATGCAAAGTGGGAAAAGCTTTGCATCATGCCTAATTTTGTACAAGTAGGGTACCCTTCCTGTTCAAAACCTATGCTACACTCATGCACACCCTAAGTTAAGGTGTGGGCATGGCTCACGGCAGCTGAAATCAGTGCCCTCCCTGTCGCGTAACGCAGAACAGCCTCACGGGGCTGCGCTGCGTTGGGGGACTTTTTTGAAAATCCCCCCCTTGAGTATTAACACTTGAAGAGCACCCTCTTGGGAATGCAGAAATAAACTAACTCAAATCACAATGGTTGGAATGCAGGCATTCACCACTGCTGTCTGTCTGCATTGTTATCTTTTGCTTGTTGAGTGAAAGCCGGAAGATGGGGACAGTGGAAATATGGTTTAATCTGGGGCATAAGAGTAAAGGGCTTATTTCTCAAATTCTTTTGAGCATTATTGGCTTTTTATTTCCTTTTCCGCTCATTACTCACACTGCCGGCAACACATTTCCAATTCAGATCATTCAAAACATATTTTGGACACAAGTTGAAGAGGCTGCATATGGTCATGGACAGTATTTATGAATGAAAAGCTAAGCCATGGCACTCAGCTCTTCAACGGATGCATCAGAAAGATGCTTTTAAGTTTGTCAATGGAAGCAGAACATAACTGTATTCTTCTGCAGATCATATGCTTATCACAAGGCAATGCATTAGCACTAGCAGCCCGCAGCTGAAGACTGTACTAACCTGCATTGCAGCATATTTATTTATTGATTTAGCAAGTTTTATAGGTTCAAATAAATCTCGAGGCCGTCATAGAACTGTATATTAATTCGGTTCTCAAATGGCAGAACGAGAAAATAAAATTAGCAAAATAAAACAATTAAAGCAGGGGTACAGCCGACAGGATAAATAGAGTAACATAGCAAACAGAAAGCATGTGAAGTAAGTTACTAGAGTTATAAAATAGCCCTCGTATTGAAGAATACAAAATCATTAGGATTTTTTTATTATCATAATAAATGTGCATTTCTTCCTGCACGTTTTCTATTTGCAAACATTCTAACATTAACCCCTTCGATGCTGCGCAGATTCCGCCGCTGTGCTGACGGAATCTTGCGCGGGTGTGCTCATGACGGAATGGTTCCGTCATGAGCACAGCTCAACCGTGGGTCATGACGGAACCATTCCGTCATGAGCACCGAAGGGGTTAATCAAGGGACAGGGTAACCATAATCTTTTTTGTGATTATTGTCTACTCAGACTGTGTCATAACCAGCTTGGTGGCAATGTGTATCAGACCACTTTCTCCTTAACCCCTTCCCTGCTCATGAAGGAACCACTCCATCATGAGCCACGGGTGCCGGGTGCTCATGACGGAGTGGTTCTGTCATGCTGCGGCCGTTGGCGGCCGCTCCGCCCACGCGGCGCTAATTCCCCGCCTGTGCGGGCGATTAGCGCCGTGGGCGGAGTCATGACGGAACCACTCCGTCATGAGCACAGCTCAACCGTGACTCATGACGGAGTGGTTCCGTCATGAGCACGGCGCCACCGCAGTGCCCCCAAACCCCCCCCCCCAGCGCCGCGGCGGAATTCCCACCGCGGCGAAGGGGTTAACACGGGATGCATAATCTCTGGACTCGGGAATAAAGACCTGAATCCAGACACGCTCTGCGAACAAATGACTATCCCTCACATTCAGAACAGGTCTCTTTAAGAAATGTGAGTCATCATATGGACCACATGTGCTATGAAATTATCGGCATTGGAGGAATTCTTGGGTTTTACTAAGAATACTCATCAGAAAAAGCAGCTACTCACAGATGATGTTATCATGCTTTGTCTCCACCTTACTCCTGTGCTTTAATTTCACAGTACATTTGAGATGAAATGAAAATGGGTTTTGTAAAGTGCTCGAATGCCCAAGGCGTCTTGGAGCTAGTCTATCGCAGATCGGTAAGGACGGTGGACACAACTGGGGAGCTATAGATTAAAAAGCCAACTTTTAAGATTCCTTCTAAAAGAGGACAAGGATGGACTAGTCTTTAGGTGAAGAGGTAAGGCGATCCACCATTTCGTAGTTCCATAGATAGGGCTTCTACCACCCCAGCAGACTCATTTTAATTTGGGTACTATAAGATTGACTGTTGAAGAGGGCCGGAGTGGAGTGACCCGGAAGGAGCGTATCTGATGAAGTTCTTTTTTAAATAGTCAGGGCCCTCATCATGTAAGGCTTTGAATGCGATGAAAAGAGCCTTGAAGTCTATTCGCTTCTGCACTGGTAACCAATGAAGATAAACCAGCGCGTTAGAAACAGATTTGGGCCTGGGTATTCCAAGCGATAAACAGGCAGAGAAATACAAACTTATTGAGAAGACGTTTCTGTAGGTTAATGTACAGACCATTGCAATAGTCAATTTTGGAAACGGTAAGGGTTGTTGCTAGCAGTTTGCTCCAGTCCAGTGGGATCAAAGGCAGAATCTTTCTCAGAATTTTTAGAGTGAGAAAAGCAGAGGAGGTGATTGCGTGCACCTGCGTGTCAAAGGACAGATGGTTATCAAAAATGACCAGTAACACGAATCAACATAGGGGAAGGTCCAAGGGAAAAAGATTTTATAGACCTGCAGGTTGTGTTTCCCTTAATTCTAAACACTATAACCACTAAAGCAACCTGGGTCTAGTGCTGAATCAGAAAAAAGACCAGGAGAAAATATATCTAACTAATCTGACATCTCTTTTAGGAGAGAAACCTTCTAGGACAGGACCCATCAATCACAGGAGGGTGGTGAATTTGTCATCATTTGGGTCTGTATATCTCAATATAACGAACCAGGTCTTGACATAACGACTTGGTAACGTACAAAGAGAATGTAGCATAAGAGGGTTGCTGTCAGATCTCCAATAATGTCCGAAACATCGTTATGCCCTCAAGTTATGAAAGGGATCCTAAGATACGCAGCACTAAATGATATAGGTGAAAATAAAAATGGCTAGAGGAACTCAAATGTTCTTTAATCGGTAGAGTGCCTCTGTCATAATTAAAAAGCAATATGGCAATTTAGCACAAATAATTTGTCATTATGCTAGTGTCCATAGCAGTATGGTCGACATGTTTCTGCCCATTCTGATCTATAAAGTATCGGGGCTTTCTTCAGGACCTTTAATGCTGCTGTGATTTAGAAAAGTGTAAAAAAATGATTTAAGTGAAAAGTTCTTAGATAAAAGAATCCTACCGCACCGGTCAATTCAAAAGATATCGAAACCGGGTACCCAAGATTATTGGGTGATGCCCTCACCTCAACCTGGTCTGTACTCAGGGAAAAGGGGCCCGCTCTCTCCGTCGGTACCCCGGGGCGGTCTTTCAGTAAAGACCGGAGTTTTTTTTTTTTTAATTATGACAGAGGCACTTAAATCATTTTTTTACACTTTTCTAAATCACAGCAGCATTAAAGGTCCTGAAGAAAGCCCCGATACTAGCCATTTTTATTTTCACCTATATCATTTAGTGCTGCGTATCTTAGGATCCCTTTCATAACTTGAGGGCATAACGATGTTTAGGACATTATTGGAGATCTGACAGCAACCCTCTTATGCTACATTCTCTTTGTACGTTACCAAGTCGTTATGTCAAGACCTGGTTCGTTATATTGAGATATACAGACCCAAATGATGACAAATTCACCACCCTCCTGTGATTGATGGGTCCTGTCCTAGAAGGTTTCTCTCCTAAAAGAGATGTCGGATTAGTTAGATATATTTTCTCCTGGTCTTTTTTCTGATTCAGCACTAGACCCAGGTTGCTTTAGTGGTTATAGTATCAAAAATGACCCCCAAGTTCTTCACTTTTGTTTCTGAAAGCAGAACCCAGCCTAGATTAGATGGCCACCAATGCGAGACAAGAAAGTGACATTATTGCCCAGCAGCTAAACGTCTGTTTAGTTTCCGGCAATTGTCAACATACACTTGTTGATTTGTTGCGTACATTTACGGAAGTTGGCAGCTGATTCTTGCTGATTACCAGAGACTGATACAATAATATGAGTATCGTCAGCATAGCTGATGGCAGAAAAGCCAAGTTTATAATCAGGGTGGCCAGGGGAGAGACATAAATTAAACAGAGTAGGTCTCAGTGAATTTCTCATTGGGTGCTGCATTCCTCTTCCTCATGCTTATTGGCCATACGCCAATCACCATGCACAACTTCTGGGTTTTGCTCCTGCGAACTTCTGGCTCCTTGTTAGAAATGGGATTTCTGGTGGGCTAGGGCTTGCGCCTAAGCCAGGCAGAAACCACCACTCTAGTCAGGGCAATGGAGTTACACACTGAAGATAACCCCTCCTCACCCCCTTGGTAGCTTGGCACAAGCAGACAGGCTTATCTCAGAGGCAATGTGTAAAGCGTTTGCACAACACACTCACAGCAGCAACATACTAGGCACACCACAAAAGGAACTCCACACAAGGTTATATATCAAAATAGCCTTTGTATTATTATAAACACATTAGAATAGTAATCACGCAATATACACTGTGCCAACTGGCACTAGGCAATATTTACAGGGGATTATAGACACATGACAGGGCCATCACAAGCACAAATAATAAATGTAGAACACAACCAGTAATGACTGGTGAAATACTGTACTCAGCGTTATATCCTGCAACATGAATCATATTATGCAATCAGCATCACATTAGGTGTGAAATACATTTCACGCCAACCTCATAAGCCTAAACATATTATACCATAAATTCCTAATCATAAATCACATTAGAGGCATAAATCACAGAAGAGAATAACCTCACAAGCATAGACCACAGATTGGGAAATAACCTCCTAAACATAAACACAGTATGCAAATAACCTCATAAACATAAACCACATTAGAGGCATAAATCAGGGTGCATAAATCATATTTCCTGTGCTCCACATAAATCACATTACGTCCTGGCGCCTTATCAACCTAGCACAGTCCCCCTGGCCAACTGGCCTTCTCAGAGGGCTCAAAGGCCCTATGTCCAAAATGTCAGGGCTGGCTACCAATGCAACAGAATCCTAAAGTGCGCAATTGCGCAGGCCTAAACGTTGCAGCTGCAACTAATTGGTGTGCAGCTGTGAAGCCAAATGTGGGCATGGGCACTCATTGTGCCCTCTGGGTGGGTCCCCACTGGGACTAACTAAACCAATATGCCAATTGTTGCAGCTGCCCGCTCTGGTGCGGGGCAGCTGGGCATAAACAAAGAGGCCCTGCTCTTGGGCTCTCTAAACAAATCTGCGCAACGTTGCAGCTGTCCACTGTCAGGTGGGGCAGCTTTGATAATATCCAAATAGAGGCCCGACATCACTGTGCCCTCTGGCCCCCCACGGGGCTCTAAAAACAAATGTGCCCCCATCATTGGAGCAGCCCGCTCTCTGGCGGGTCCGCTCAGGCACCGACAATATGCCTCGAACCTGGCCCCTCTCCTGTGACCTCTCGGGGACTGGGGAAGTTGGGCATGGAGCTTTGCAAGGCTCCGGCCGAGTCCCTCCCCTCAGGGCTCTTCCCCCCTCAGCCTCACTCACCGGGGTAGCTTGGAGGCTCCGTCTCCTCGTGTGGGGTGGGCACCCACCTTCAACACAGCAACTGCGGGGTGGGCATCCGCCTCAAAACAATAGCAAAAACCAGGGTAGGCACCCGCTCCAAAGGAAGCACAAATGCGGGGTGGGCACCCGCTCCAAAAGAGGCACAAATGCAGGGTGGGCACCTGCCTCTAAAATAAAGATATAGCGGGGTGGGCACCCGCTCCTAAGGCATCATGGGGGAATCCCTACGACGGGGATTCCCTCTAAAAAGACGGGAAGCTCAGCGATCTGCAGCCCACGCTCTTCTCTTCTTTGGGGAAGTAAAGTACAGCGCTCATGAGGCGCTAGATGTCCAAAGATCCATGGGGCCAGAAAGGCCAGAACACAGGGCCCTCCAGCAGGGAAGCAAGCCCCCTGTGGCGGATCCTCCTGGGCCCCTAGGAGCAGCAAGCCCCCAGCAGTCCAGAAACAGCACAAAAACATGGGGTCGCAGCCCCAACACTTATACTAATTTTCTCCTTTGTCTGCAGTGCAGGGCTTAAGGAAACCAGATACAACTGGTTCAGGTGGGCATTGGAGCACTTTGCTTACCATGCTCCTCTTCCCCTTTGTCAGTTGGGGGCTCAGTGATCAGACACACCACAGGGGGCAGAGCCAGCATTGTACAGGCTAGGCAAAGACCTATTCAGGGTCAGGGAATTACTCCTCCCACTACTCCCAATGCAGATGTCCCATTCAGCCTATTGCTGACTCACCCTGCCCCTCCTGGGGCCACACACACCTCCCAGACTCTGTCACTCAAAAGTCAGACATGCAATTCACATCAGGCAGGCATACACATAGCACACAGAAATGCCAACTTCGAAAAGTGGCATTTCTAAAATAGTTATAATAAATCTGCGCACACCATTGCGCAGCATTTATTTTGACAATTCCAAATATACTAAACTTGACCACGCTGCTCATCTCATATCAAGAATTACCACTGAAACACTTATGAGGGAATCCCCAATGCATTCCTATGGAAGGGCAGCCCCACAGTAGTGAGAAACCAAAATGGCTGTTTGTCACTAGCAGGAAATGTCACACACTTAAGGTACATGTCCTATCTTTTGCCTACAATGCACCCTGCCCGTAGGGCTAGCTAGGGCCTACCTTAGGGGTGACTGACATGCAGGAAAAGGGTGTCACTGACATAGCACACACTTTAGGTGAACATGTCACAGCGGCAGTGACACTGCGCGCACAGGCCCTGCAATGGCAGAGGCCTGAGATAGGCTTATAAGGCTACTTTGGTGGGTGGCGCAATCAGCGCTGCTAGCCCAGCAGTAGCATTTAATTTTCCAGCCCTGGGTATATGAGATACCACTTTACAAGGGACTGACCGGTAAATTAAATAGGCCAAACAGGTGTAGACCAATCCCACCAAATGTAACACAGAGAGCGCACGCACTTCACACTGGACAGCAGTGCTAAAGTGCCCAGAGGCCTAAAACCACCAACACCATGTCAGAGAAAAGGCTAGGAGAAAGGCAAAAAGTTTAGGGATCACCCTGCAAAAAGGGCCAAATCCAACACTCCAATTCTATGGAATGAGCTTCCTTTTTCTGTGGGAGCTGCTTCTGGTGTCAATATTTGAAACTGAAGTCTTGCTGTTGCTAATTGGTGTATGCTGGTTCTCATTCTGTATTGGTTAGATTTTTTTGTGCAGAGTTATGGGTAAAAGTGCTAGAATAAGTACAATGAAAAGAGTAAGCGCATTTTAATGAGCTAGTCGGTCAGTGTCAGTCTGTGAAGAAGAGACAGACAGAGGAGTGTGCGGTCAAGGGTTGCAATCCAAAAAGGGCTCAAATTCTGAAAGTGCTACAGGACACTGCCAATGGCAGAAATGCACTTTTCAAATACTAATAACAGCTTAGCTCAACACAGTGTAAACTAGCAACTCACATCAAAACCTATCATAACAACTCATAATGTGGCGTAGCGTAAGAAGATAACATAGCACAAGCACAATTCAACGTTTATTTAGAGCTCAGTGAAGCCAACAACCACTGACACTGCAATGCACTTAAAGAACACTTGGATTTATTCGTTTCCTTGGTATACAAACTGTTCTGGTGCATACTTTATATAACATTCATGTACAATATCTTCGTGTTTCATCGATTAAAAAGTCACAATGTGTAGTCAGAGTATGCAACTCACCTCCCTCAAGTCAGCAGTTACGCTCTGCTTATGATTTACCATGTTTAATAACCGAAACTGAAAACAGCCTCCCCAATTTCAGATTATTTCAGCACAGAATGTATGAAGCTCTTGTAGCGTGGCATTATTTGTGCTACAATAATGGCGCGCTCCTACAATAACATCCCAAAGTGCTTTCAAAATGTCAGCTCCCAGCGAACCAATTTCAGGGCAACTGAACAGATAACCACAAAATAAGAAGATGATGACAGATATAGAAATGGGAAAAGGGCTTTCAATAAGAGCTCTGTGACATTCCGTGAAAGCTCGGCTCCCCTGTCTTTAGAAGATAGCCAGTTACAGCCTGAACCACATTCATCCCACCTGCTGACAGAAAAGTAGAGAGCTAAATGCCATCATCCTCCTACGGGCAGGGGAAAGTCACCCCTGGCTGCAGCGTGGGATAAGCTCACTGTTGGCTCGCGGCGCACACGCGCAAAGTCCTGTGTAGAGTTTGACAGAGCGAAAGAAGTTGTTTTTTGAGGTGGCATTTTTGTCAATATTTGCACCGCTATTTTTCTAAGGGCTCATGTTATAGCCAAATATCAGTGTATGTATTTGCATAACAAAATAAACAAAAAGTTGGTTGTTTACATCTAATGAAATATGTGTGAATGATACTAAGGGGTATATTTACAAGGAAATGGCACAGTGCAAGTAATTTTTCAGCGCTGCGTCATTTAAAAAACGAATGGATGCACATTATTTACAAGAATACAGAGCACCCCTGAGTTTTCCCTTGCGCTGGCGTTAAAAAAAGCTGCCTTGCGCCAACGCAGACACCCTTGCATCATGGTGCAAGGGTGTCTGTGGTGCAGGGATGCATGTTTATGTGCAAGAAGAGACACCTTCCTGCACATAAAAAAGCTTTAAGGTGATGTGCTCTTTCTGTGTGTGCCGCAAAATACAGAACACATAGAAAGAACAAAAACGAGGAGAAATAAAAGTAGTTTCCCTTGTTACGCAAATCTAGCACCTGCTTTTCAGTGGTGATTGTCTTTGGTACTCCCTTAGATTTACAGATACTTGTAAGTCTGGGGCAGCGTAAAAAAGCAATGGATGTTGCGGTGGATGCCCACTGCAACACCCATGCATGCCCTGCATGAACGGGGATGATATTTACAAAGCGGTGTTAAGCCACGCAAACTGCTGTGTAAATATGGAGCAGGGCATTGCACCACCGGAACATCGAAAAAAGTGATGGTCTGGTGGCACAGTGCCTTCGTAAATATTCCCCCAAAAGTAATATAAGCTAAGGGGCATATGTACAAGCTCCTATCGCCACAGGAACGTCACTTTTTAGGACGTTCCTGTGGCGATAGGGGCTTCGCCCTATTTACAAGACAGCGTTAAGCCACTTCACGTGGCTTAACGCTGCCTTGTAAATAAAGCCTCCTTTCACACTATGCTTAGAGTGAAAGGGGAGGGCAATGGATGTTACTGTGGGCGTTCCACCACAACACCCATTGATTCTGACCCTGCCTTACAAGGGAGGAGTAAATAGGAGGCAGCGCCAGGATTAACACCAACTCAGCACACATGAAAACAGCAAAAACTAGGAGAAATGAAATATTTCCTGCTCATAAACAATCTTCCTCTGAACGCAAACACCCTTGCACCATGGTGCAAGGGTGCTTGTGTTGGCGCTAGGCTGCTAAACTTAACGCCAGTGCAGGGGGAAACGCAGGGATGCACCATGTTCTTGTAAATATGGTGCAGTCCTGCGTTTCAGAAGTGGCAGAGCGTGTTGTTAAGCCAAGGAGGCTAAGGACACGGTCCTCTACTTCTTTGTACAGATGCCCCTAAGTATATTTATTTCTTTTTGAGTTGCATTAAATGATTCGCTGGAGGCTTGAAGCATTTTCGAGACTGGGAATGGCATTTTCTGAATATATTTAATAATTTATTTTCTGATTTTTTACAGGATACTTTTTGCAGAAATGAAATCCCTCTCTCTCCGGTGTCTTCTAATTGTAAACATTTCACTGAATGCTGTATGAATTTGAACACAACAAATTATATCTGTTCATATAGCGCTGACCAGTGGAGGATGGTGATTGCAAAATGTGGTTAGGCATAAGTCATTGCATGGAATTACAACATGTAAACCCAAAGTCAGTGGCACTCATTTTGTCCATCTCAGCAGGATGAAATGTTGATCCCACTTGACAGCATTTGTACATGTGTCTTGAGTCAAACACAGATGCTTCCACTGAATACATTCCTCGGTGAGATGGGGAAGAGAAGGAAAGACAAAGACTTGGACAGGTTTTTGCCTTTACTATAGAGGCACTCTCTATAGATTTGAACTTAGGGGCCTATGTATGAGCCGCTTTGCATCACAACATGCAAACCTTACATAGGATTTATGAAGCCACGGAAGACCACCTTGCGTGACCTTGATGGCTCCATAAATCTGGAGTAAAGCAACACAGCACAAATCGCTGCGTTTCCTTACTCTGCCATGGGAGGGCGTTCTACAAGCATTGTGTGGGTGTTCCCACACAACTACCATGGTTTTTGACGCATTCCCAGATTTACCAGGAATGGTAGACCGGGGAATGCGCCAAACAGATACGCCTTCTCAGGTGAGGTATAACAAGGAGAAAAATCTTAATTTCCCTCTTGTTACTTCCTCTTTCTGTGTGTTGCATTGTGCAACACACATAAAAAGAGGAATATATATCCTACAGAAAAAGAATCCTGCAGGCATCTTGCACCATAGTGCAAGGGTGCCTGCATTGGCGCTAAGCTGCCAAAAGGGCACTAGCACAGGGACAATCACTGGAATTCTCAGTGTTGCCTTAAATACAGTGCATTCCTGCCATTTCCTTTCACGCAGTGCAGGAAGTCACCTTACAGCTCTGCACTGCAAGACATTCTTGTAACTAGGCCCCTTACTTTTTATTTTAGTCATCCAATGTGCTGCTATTGTCAGTCACTTTCACTTCTATGTTGTGACACTTCATTTGCACTGACCCCAGGGCTGACTCAGTGGGATCACAATATGAAGGTCGTCGGGTTGCATGGACTAAATAAAAAACTGAAAGTGAATACCTGGACTTAGGGAACAAGAATTATGCAGCATCTCATAGTCTTAACTCTGCCCTTTCCATTTTGTAATAAGGTGGAGCGTGGTTAATGATGCTTCCAGGTTCCTCTCCGGCCAATGAGAAAATGGGAAAGGATGGGGAAATTGTTCTTCACTGACTTTCAGCCTTCTACAGCCTGAGATGTAATGCTCGAGGCTATTTTCTATAATGGCGCCAGAAAAAGGAGGAGACTGGGAAGCAACTTCACCCAGAATCCGAGGCAACAAGAGAGCTATAGGTACATAAGCCCTAATTACGCTACAGCACAATGACAGGCACACACCCAGAATTGTGCAGTGCAACTACTGAAAGTATCTGACTGTCTGTCTCCCTGTCTCAAAGTGAAGCAGTCAGATATGACTTGCATTTACAATGTCTAACTTTATTCAGGGCAGAACTCTTAAGGTGCCACTAAGCGGTGGGCAGAGCCACAACAATCTCAAGCACAAGCCGTGCGGGCGCTGACCTAACCAGGAGGGCAAAGAAGCCCTTCAAACAAAACTAGAGCAATACAGTAACTTGTCTAGAGGTCACAAGTAGAGAGTCAGGATAATTAGGTTATATATGAAAAAAGTTAAAAAAGTTCATTAAACATGCACCTTAAAGCAAGAATACTCATGCATTAAGGCAATAAGGTAGCAGAGGAAAGCAGAGTTAGACAGAGGTGCATTTTGAATAGATGGGTCTTCAAATGTTTGTAGAAGTACAAGTATGGGTTTAGTCCTTTTTCTCCAAGTCCAGAATCTCATGAATCATATTAACATGAATTATGTTAGCCAAGTCAACACAACTTATTTGGAAGGCAATATAGATTTGCACATACAAAAATACTTTGAAAAATTGAAAGCTCACTCTTTTTTCTGAGAGGTGGGACAAAATATGCATTAAATGAGAGGAGTTTTGCCTTTTAAAACTGCCCCATTCTAAAGATTTATAAATAATGGAAGATGATATAGGGACTTATTCAAAGTTTGATAGACAGGGTACTCAACCGCAATCAAGGTGGAGTATAGTGTCCACCAAACTTGTGGTTCCTCTGCTCTATTTTGAATTTGGGGATCCACCATGTTTTTGTCCACAGAGCCTCCACTGGCTCTGTCTGTGGAAACCTTTGACAGACAGCCCAGATGCCATTGGGCCATCCATTCTATTGAGTTTAGTGATTCCAATGTCATTTTTGACACCTTGGAACTGCCACGGGACACCTGTGGTACTAAGCAGGAAATCGGATTGCTGACCCCCATGTGCTGAGGATAATCTCCCAGCAAAACAGCTTAATTCCTTTTTTTTCAGCAACAAAGACTGCTGTGCTCCTGCAATACAAAGCTTCTGTGTCTTTAGAGAAATCTTCTCAAATCGCTCCTCAGATCTTTGCCTGACTGGCCGAAAACTCTAAGGGGCATATCAACAAGCAGGCGATAAAAAATTATCGCCGCTTTTGCGGCCGTTTTCGGCCGAAAAGCGGCGATAATTTTATCGCCTAATCAGCAAGGTCACGCTAACGCGTTAAAAACCTTGCTTTAGCGTCAGGATTCCTAACGCCCAGCTTTGCATCTCTAATGAGATGCAAAGTGGGCGTTCCTGACCTGGCATGACAGGAGAAATGTCGCTAAGCGACATTTCTCCTATCAGCAAGCCTAACGCTATGAAGCATAGCGTCAGGAAAAGTTAGCGATAACACCTGTTATCGCTACTTTCCTTACGCCTGCTTCAGGACTGACTTAGCCATGATATCCTATGGAAGGTGGATATCATGGCTAAGTTTGGGAGTCCCTATCAACTAGCCAACGTGAGATTATCGCTGGGTTTCCAGCGATAATCTCACGTTAGCCAGTTAGCGCTAGTTGCTAATAGCACGCTATCTCAGCGATAAAAATCAGCGCTAGCCGGCGATAATTATCCGAGCGCTAAGTGCGCTCAGCGATAATTATCGCCTGTTGTTGTTGATATGCCCCTAAATATGGTAGGCTTTTGTCCATAAGAGAGCGCAACACATCCCTCTGCTTACAAGCAGTATGGAGTACAGCCCATCAAACTCTAAATAAGCCCTATAGTTTGTATTCAAGTAGAAGTGAAATAGCCCCAATAGCTCACTGCGTTCAGTCACATGAGACGGAGATCAGTGTGAAAATTGAAGGTGAAAGATTTAACCTGATGTGTGTTTTCATACTGTTCTCCATTGGAGTCGATATAAATGAGTATCATGTGGTAAAGCTGGAATAACATTTTGTGTTGTGTTCTCTTCAAAATATCATTATCACTGTTAAAACTTGACTTTTAGCAATTCAATTGATTTTATCTTTATTGAAGCAATTTTTTTTTTTTTAAAACAATATTAACAGTACTTTCAAATATTGTAGACTAGAGAACAGAAGTTAAGTTTGCTTGCAAGAAAGAGGTGACAGGAGAAATCACTTGAACCGTGGAATATCCTTGTAAGGTGTGTGAGAAATTCTCCTTTACATTTGCTCGAATTTTTCTAATTTGCATTTAATTACTTGCCCAAGTACCCTCAAATTTATTTAGAGTGTACAAGTGTGCTCATATATATTTTTATCTATCAATTCTGTTCTAAACCGCTGAATTAAAGGAATCATTACAGGGGGAGTAGTCTATTTCAAGCAAGGTGACCAGAAAGCAAACCTGTCCTTCACGTTAAAGCCACTGTTCCTTCCCCATTGTAAAACTACCATAGATTAGATAAAGTAGCATCATGTTCCTGTATGCGCTTTCAACTAAATCTCTGTAGACTATGTAGAAAATTGGGTTACTGATTGAGGAGGGTGAAGCTCTCCTCAAGCAGTAACCACAGCTCTGATCAGGGTGAAAAACAAGCAAACTTCAAATTAACCCTTGGTTAACCATCTGGAAGCTCGGCACAAAAGCAGCCAGGCTTAACTTAGAGGCAGTATAAACAGAAATCAAGTGAAAATACAACACAAGAAAAATCCCACACCACTATAGAAAAATATAGTAAAATGTACTAAATTATTTGAGAACACAATGACAAAAAATCCAATTAGTAGAACCGGAAATATGAAATTTGAAAGTTTCACGGAAATCAAGAATCATGAAGCAAAAAGTGCCAGCTGCAGTAATCTGGTTGAGGTAGACCGGGTCCAAGTCACAAGTTCAAGTCAACCGTGATGGAGTGCCGGACAGATACTGCACTGAGTTCTGTCCACTGAAAAGTAGCTTGTGGGCAAGGCGTCAAGATGCGAAGTCCTTGTATTGTGCTGCGCTGGCCCACGCTGAGGAACCTTCGACAAGGTGTGGTGATGTGAAGTTTGGTATTTAGATGTACCTAGATGCGTGGTCCAGCAGTGGAGTCGATGACTGTCGATAAAGAGCTGCAATGCAAGCTTCTGTGTCATCATCAAGCAGGCCGGTGCTGTCTGCAGAGACTTGCTCTACAATGATTCGGTGCAGAGGACAAGATTCTTCGTGGGGGGCTATTGTCAACATCGGGCTGCGCCGGGGCCAGAAGAAGCTGCTGGGCCTGCAAGGACTTGTACTGAGATACATCAGTGTCTGGGATGAGCTGCTTCATGATTGGCCGGAGTCAATGGCATGGTGCTTTGGCTGCTTTGAGATGTAGGGAGATGCGTCAATGTCTAAGATGCCCTTTTTGTACCTGTAGCTTTCAACAGGAATCCGGCCAACTGACCTTTGCAGGGTTACTGGAGTTCTGGGTCCATAAAGGCGGGCCGAATTCAGCTGGACAGCTCACTGCAGCAGAAGAGTCTTGGTGCAGCAACAGCAGACCTTTGGCAGCAAAACAGCCGTTAGTCAGCAAGCATGTCAACAAGACAGTCTTCACAGCTGAGCAGTCCTTCTTCCTGGCAGAGTCCACAGATCCAGAAGTGATCTGAAGCGCTGGGTCTGAGGGTCTATTATTTATACCTGGTGCCCACTTTGGAGTAGGAGAGACGTCTAGGGTCCCCCCCACCCAGAGAAGTCTGGAATTTCCTTTCTCCATGCCCTGGCCCCAGCTTGTCTGGGGGCACAAAAGACTAGTGCAATGTTTTTTGTAAGTGTACTGAGGCAGAGGCTTTGTGGTGTGCAAGTTTTGTAGGTAACAGCTTCATCACCCAAATAAGTCAGAGCTGGCCCACCCTGCCAACACCTATTCCCACTTTGAATCATTGATGTGGGAGTCATACCCAAAGGCAAACTGACAGCTGCACCTAGTCATGTGGCCATCGATGCTGGCTGCAGGCACTAAATGGTTGTGACAAGAAAATGTTAACTTACTAAATGTGGCATTTTCAGAATTGTGGCTTAAAATCTAACTTTACCATTAAAGAGGCTTTTAAATTAGAATTCTTTAGAGACCAAATTCTACTCCTTCTTACTCCCAATTGAAAGTTAACACTTATTAAATGTAATAAGGCAACTAAATGTTATCCTATTGGAGAAATAGACCCCACAGTAGTGAACAACGAATTTAGAAGCTTTTTACTACCAGGACATGTAAAACTTAAAAGTGCATATCCAACTTTTTAAATACACTGCACCCTGTCCTCTGTTCTGTTCAGGCCTAACCTAGAGGTGACTTATATGCATTTAAAAGGGAGCTTTATTTTGCCAGGTTGTAATGGCAGTTTAAAACTGCACAGGCACACAGGCTGCAATGGCAGAACTGAGACAGGTTTAAATGGCTACTTAAGTTGGTGGAACAATCAGTACTCGAGGCCCACTAGTAGCATTTAATTTGCAGGCCATTGGTACCTGTATTACCACTTTACTAGGGACTTATCAGTAAATGAAATGGGCTAATTGGATATAAACCGATTTACCATGTATAAAGTAGAGAGCACAATTACTTTAGCATTGGGTAGCGGTGGGAAAGTGCACATAGTCCTAAGGCCAAGAAGAACAAATTTAGCAAAACAGGAGGAGTACGGTAAAAAGTTTGGAGATGACCCTGCAGAGATGGCCAAGTCCAACAAAGTATATGAAGGTTATCCCATAGGGCAAAGTTCTATACATGTTGTCTTAGTAGGGGGGGGGTGATAATTCTCTACACACATGTGCACACGGCCTAGGCGTAGACATTAATAGACTGATATGAACCAAAGATACCCTATGCTCCCAATTTGGTAGCCTTGCTGAGATCAAGATAAACTCTGCAGGAGATGAGATCAAGATTACATTTACAGGAGATAATGAGTGTTGCAAAAAGCAACACGCGTTCACAACAGAGTCCTAAAGCTAACAAGAACAAATTCAGCAAAATAGTGGTAAGATAAAAAAGTTTGGGGATGATGGTGCAGAGATGACCAAGTCCAATGAAGCATATGAAGGTTATGACATAGGGCAATGTGCTATAAATGTTGTCTTAGTGGGGGCGGGGGGGTGATAATGTTCTACACACATTTGCACACTGCCTAGATGTAGGCATTGATAGACAGATGTGAACAAAAGATACCCTGAGCTCCCAATGTGGTAGCCTTGCTGAGATCAAGATTAACTTTGCAGGAGATGAGATCAAGATTACATTTGCAAATGATGATGAGTGTTGCAAGAAGCAACATCTAGCATTCACAACAGGTCAAGAGATCATACATTCATTAAATATCCAAAACAAAGGCATTTCCCAAACATTAATTCAAAAGTGTGCACTGCCTAAGGCAAATAGCAAAATAACAAAACGCACAATGAAGTGTTAAATATCCAAAATTGAATTATTAATAAGGTCTTAAAATGATACTTGCTTTTATATGCCCATGTCCAGGGGTCCAAAAATATTTGGAAACATGTTTATGTACATAGGTAAAGACTTTTGCAGGGCAAAGTTCTGGGACTGACCCTTTCTTGTAGGAACCCAGAACAGCACACAACAAAGGTTTGGCCCAGGAAAGTGGTCTCATCAAAAATTCTTAAAGCACCCCTCTGTCATTTTCTGGAATGATCTATCCAGACACCTATTTTGAGAATTGGGTTACACGTTGACTGGGGTGTGAGGCCTTGCCAAGCAGCAACTACGATTATTGTCAGGGTGAGGCAGAAGCCAACTCTAGATTACCCTGTGCTCACCCTCTGGTAGCTTGCCACAGAGCAGTCATACTTAACTTAGGGGCAATGTGTAAAGTATTTGTGCAACACTTCAAGCAGTAATAAAGTGATAGCACCACAGAAAAGAATCCCACACCAAATTAGAAAAATAAAACTGATTTTAATAAACAAAACAAGGCCAAAACAACCAAAAGACAATCAGTAGAACCAAAGTTCTGATTTTTTAAAGCTTTAAGTGAAAACAGCACCAAAAAGCACAACCAGACTGGGACAAAGCCACAACTTCAGGCTGACTGTGATGGAGTGCAGGTTGGCTACATGGACACAGTTAGGCCTGCTGAGCAGAGTACAGCATTTCGAGGATCAGCATTAAAGATGCGTTACACCGCTAAAGCAATGCTGCAATGTGAGGGCCTGCATTTTCATTGGGGATCTAGTTGACGGGATTTGAGATGGGAAGTGCGGTATCGACGATGCGGCACACAGTCAGGGCAATGCGTTGGGTCTGAAGAGCTGGGAGACTGTGATGCAGATTCCGTAGTCGTCATAAAAGCTGCCATCAATGAGGGATGGGCAGACATGCATCATGCAGTCAGGGCATGTGGCAGTTCTGAAGAGCAGCGATGTGATGTGGGTCTTTCAAACGGGTCCAATCCACGCAGCAGAGGTGATGTGTTGGTTCTGCTTTGTGCTGTGCGGCAGAGGAGATGTGCCGGTTCCGCTAGATCCACAGAGGCTGGCAGAGCACCTTAAGCATGCTTACAAGGGTCCAGGACTGGGGTGGCAACAGTTGGCAGGGTAGACTCACAGACGGCGGAGTCCAGGTGCAGATGCAAGGTTTTGGAAGCCTGTTGTGTCCCTGAGGCTTCAAATCAGGAGGCCTGCCAACTAGCCCTTAGAGTCACTTTGAGGTTTTGGGTTTAAGAGATGCAGGTCCAGTCCTTCTCACCCAGGCAGAAGGCAGAAGGTCAGCATAACAGGTATCTAGTAGGAATGCACAAAGCCCAACTGCCAACTACACCCATGCATTTGACCCAGAGACAGGCTGCAGACAACAAATAGCTAAGGCAGGTAAATGCAAACTTTCTAAAAGGGGCATTTTCGAAATTGTAATTTAAAATCCAACTTCACCATTAGTTAATATTTTTCATTAGAATTCAAGAGACACAAAACATGAAGGAATCACCTATTCCCAGTTGGAAATTATACTTCTAAAATGTAATAATGTAACTCCAATGCTATCTTATGGGAAAGGTAGGCCTTGCTGTAGTTAAAAACGAATTTAAGATTCTTTCACTAGCAACACATGTAAAACGTACTTTTTAAGTGCCTAGCACCCTGCCCTCTGGGCTGCCCAGGCCCTACCCGAGGGACAATTTATGTATTGAAAAGAAACTTTGGGTTTGGCAAAAGGTTTATTTTGCCAGGTTGAAATGAGAGTTTAAAACTGCACACACACAGGCTGCAATGGCAGGCATGAGACAAGTTTGAAGTTATGCCAAAGTGGGTGGCACAATTAGTGCTGCAGGCCCATTAGTAGCATTTATTTTACAGGCCCTGGGAACAGGTAGTGCCACTTGACTATGGACTGGCAGGTAAATTAAATATGCCTATTAGGTATAAACCAATGCTATCATGTTTTAAGGAGAGAGCACACTCACTTTAGCACTGGTTAGCAGTGGTAATGTGCACAGAGTCCAAAATCCAACAAAAACAAATGAATGAAAAATAAGAAGAATGAAGGCAAAAAGTTTGGGGATGACCTTGCAGAAAGTCAAACAACTGTTTAATACCACTTACCCATGCACAGAATAGTTGCATGTTAGAATATTGTTGTCAGAAATATTGTCTGATATTAATAATGTGTCTATAAATTAATTAGAAAGGAATTATCACACTGAGTGTAGATTTGCTATTATTAACCAGCAAAATGTTTGCAAATTAATACATGTCACAAACTGTTTATGTCAGACAATTTAGTGAATACGATAGTCCAGTTGATGCAAAAAACTCACATGAAATTGAAGGAACAGCAAAACTAAAACCCATTTGTCACCTCCAGTTTTATCAGCATTATACCCAGCTAATCTCTTCACCCACTCAAAAAACTTTGATTGGCTATCAGCTGCATACAGCATTTGGCAAACCCCCATTAATTAGACAAATTCATGTGCCACATAATTCAACATCCACTTCATTAAGATTGTAAATTTGGACTCCAGATTTACACCGATCAAGAAGGCAGCAGTTTGTTCTACATTGGGTTTTTCCTTGTGGCTGCAGACAGCGAATCCAGGTGAGATAGATAGAGGTTGGAGCATCTGGTGTCCATGTTTGAGATGGTGGTTGAGGAGAGCATTGGCTTGCATGCGCTTGAGACCATTCCAAGATGACCAATCCTTTTTCGTGATTCCATGTCAGAACACAGAATGATTTCAATCCAATATGGGGCCCACTAAGAGGGTTTTCACTTTCTGCTTCCTGTTCTCAGTCATGAGTAGCAGTGGCAGCATAAATGGGAATTTAGCGGTTATCTGCAGTTTTCCCTTTCCCTATCTCTGATTCCTGACAGCTTTCTCGGCATGCAGAGTAACTGTTTTTTGCCTCTCTGTTCAATTCTTAATTTAGTAACAGGACACTATCTTTTACCACCACACTTTCAATATCCTTTTCAATAGAATAATGACGATATTCACTGAGTGCTTTCAAAATGCCTACTCGGATGGCAACATATACCAAAGTCATACCCATGCCAATGACTCATGTACTCATTCCCAGACTTAAGGCTGCTCTAAGTATTTCTTTGCGACTTTTTACAACATTTGACATTGAGCAACTTTTCACAACCATGAAGTTCTCTGAGAAATAAGTACAGAAAACTTTCCAACAGGCAACAGCCTGATTTCTTCATCACTACTTACCAGGGGCCATTT
The DNA here is from genome assembly GCF_964204655.1 of Triturus cristatus. Lineage (NCBI taxonomy): Eukaryota > Metazoa > Chordata > Amphibia > Caudata > Salamandridae > Triturus > Triturus cristatus. Next base: position 725,800,885 of record NC_140591.1, read on the forward strand.
TGTCTCCTTCCTTGTCAGTATAGTAAAGTTGAACTTTCTGCAGAACAAAACAACTACTAATTACCAAATTGAGTTTATAAGTGCAAATATCTTTATTTCTGAATAAAGTGTTGGTGAGGCCAAAGTACCTACTCTGGTACTGATCCACTTCCATTATGGTACAAAGGGGTATATTTACAAGCCCCATTCGTCACCGGAGTATCACTGTTTTGGATGCTCAGGTGGCGTAGTGCCATTTCCAATATTTACAAGGAGGCGCAAAACCACTTAACGTGGCTTAAGGCCACCATGTAAATATGCCTCTTTCAGCCACAGTCCTCTGCGACAAAGGGGCTTACAATGGGTGTTGCAGTGGGCGTTTCTCCGCAACACCCATTGTTTTTTGATGCTGCCCCAGATTTAGAAGGCTGAGGCAGGGCCAAAAATGAAGGCCAAGGAATACCTGGTCCTAGCGTGGAGATACGAGGAGAAAACACGGGCACTCTTGCAACATGGCAGCAGGGTGTCTGCGCTGGCTTGTGAAAACGGCACATCCCTGCATTAAAAAAATGTCAGAGCCTGGCACTGCCAAATTTGGCATTTTTTTGTAAATATGCCCCAAGATGAATTGCGAAACGATCCCGTTTTTAATGTTTCCTAACCAGAGATTTATTAATGCAGAAAAATGCATGCTTCCAAGATTAAACCAAATGTGGCTGTCTGGTTGGAAGACCATTCAAGGTGTTCTACCTTGCACTGTTGTTGCTGAACTGTATATAAGTATGATAAAATATGAAATGGAGTTGACAGATTTTATACTAATGTCTAGATTCTCCAGATCTATTCATATTTCTATGTGCATTCCATTTTTATTCCTCCCCAATTTCCTTATGTTTTTTAGGGTTGTTTTGTGGGTCGAGTATTTGACTGGAGGACGGAAAGGAGGCTGTCTTTTCCAAAAATAATAGTTGACTCTTAATAATTTTCTACCTGGATGTTCCAGTTTTTAAAATGTATTTCCATTACACTTTGTAATTGTAACACTTTTGGGCCCGGTTTGAACTTTTATTGTACGTAAAGAATTATAAAAATGACATACCTCATAAGAACTTTCATCACAAAACCTATGTTTGGATTAGGTTACATTTTCATAATTACAAATACCCTCCTTTTACAGAAGCACTCACAATTTTATTCCAACGATTTATGAGGATAAATGCTATTACTGGACACTGAAAACAGAGTTAAACTAGAGGACTTGCAGTCTGATTTTTCAATTATTTTTATAAGTTGTTAAACACGTCTAAAGTTCTAGCTGCCACGAGGTTCTCCATATCTTAGAATGCCTTTTTGCAGCAGAGGTGATGCTGCGAAGCTTAAAGGCATCAGGTAGCCCTCGGGTGTCCTCTGACACGTTGGATCATGAAACACACTCAGCTTATGATTTCCTGATCAATGTAACAGCAGCCTGTCAGCTTCTTTTTTTCCATTTTGTTGCTAAGCAGCCAATGTGAAAGAAGACAGCTGTAAACATGGTTATCTACATGCTGGCTTCGATGAAAAAAGCTGTGCGTGAGATCACTTTAGAATTGACTTAACAAAGTTTGCTTAATCACACACCTTTCAGTGTTTTCTGCCCTAATTTAAATTGTATATATGTGCAAATGAAGGCTCATTTGCTTGGAAGACAGAACTTAAAACCGGCAGGTATTCCAGTTTTGACTGTGGGATATGAGAACATCAGATACAATTGTATTGCACCTGCTGATACATGTGCTGCTATTTTGGATTCATTTCACTTCAGCTTCAAGAGGTTTATATGTTACCTCTTTTTTAGTCAATGGAATCTAATTGTAGTTTAAACTAAAAGCGTGCACTTTATGGCGTTTTCCTCTCCCTTTACTGTTGATTTTTTCTTTAGACGCCACATAATCATGTTGAACTAGTACTTTCTCTTGCATTGTTCAAGAAAATAAAACACCCTACTTTCTGTCAACCATGCTTTCTATACCTGAATATTTTTTTTATCGTATTTCAATCTTCCTTGAAACATATTGCTTTTAAAAAAGTTTATTTATATTTTACGGAAAATTAAACCCAAATGTACACATACAAAACTTTAACCTTAAGACAAATTTACGTAGATCTCTGAGACAAAAACAATTGTAGCAGATTCTGAAAGAATTCCCTAATTAATCTGTTCAACTATCGTCCTGATTTTCTGTCTACACTGATCTCAATCAAATACAACTTTGTTTTCTTTATTATGGTGCATTTCTGAAGGCGGATTAGTTACATACATAACATTTAAGTTTAATGATTGATACCATTAAGTCTCATCTTAAGCACACCCCTCCTGACGCCATGTTTTCTGGACCTCTTACAAGCCAAACTTCAATCTTTGTTGTCCTATATGTTAAGAGGTAACATGGGGACAGCCATGCCCTTTATGTCAAGCATTTCCTTGAGCACTGTTCTGGCCAAGCACAATTAGCTAGTTTGCCCCTATATAGACATCAACCTTTAGAGATTCTCTAATTGCCACACATGTATGGAAACAAAGTGGATCAAATCACAAGACAATTATGTCTTAGTATAAACCTGATATGTCTAAAGCTGACATCAATTAAACTGACAATAGCTGGTTTCGGGAAGATAAAATCTCTTCCTTAGTGAATAAATTGTTACGGTCAGTGTTCAAAGTGGACCCTTTTCCTAGCCTCTGTCTGATAGCCAAATAATGGCTGGACCACACATGAAACCTGCAGGAAACAACGCATATTCTATCCAATACCCCCCCCCATTCTATCTAAAAATGCCTCTAAAACCTTCATTCACAACCTTCTCAGGAATAACCCTGAAACACAGTTCCTAGACCCCTCCTTCAACGTAAGAAAGGTGTAATAATCAATGACCTTAAATTCTACACAACAAAAATGACCAAATGGCAAATTGCCTTCTCCAAGCTACTAACCATCCATGGCAAGAAACATATTCCCTACGGAACCAGGATTACAATGACACCCGCACAAAACCTTAGAGCCACCCTGAATATAATTTCCAACAAAAATGGCACTATTCTTATTCAAAATATTACAAACGGTTCTGTCGGGTAAACAGTATTGCTTCAAGAAAAATCATCATTTTTATGCATATATGAACACACATGGAGACCATAAATAATTTTTCAAAAAGGCTTTATGAATTGCATCATTCATAAATAACTAATGGCAATGGCTGTCAAATGTAAAACATAGTTGTGACAAAGTGGCATGAAGTGACATAAAGTGCTCAGTGCTCTGGTGAAAAGTGCGTAATATATACAGTGTGATTTTTGCAGGATACGAATAATTTGCAAAGGTCAGTCTGAGCGAATGATCAAAACAAACTGCAAGTCGATTGAATCAGTCTTTTATGCAGAGTATTTCAACTGATCCTTCAATAAGTGTCGACGTTTCAACCCAAGATAGCGTGATTCGCTAGTCAAAGCGGGTCTTCATCAGGACAGGGATAGACAGCCTATGAAATAGTAATAAATATGGTCAGGTGTGTTCGAAAGACTGAATGGCGTCTATAATTGCGCATGCAGGGTGAGGACTCACCAAATTAAGCAAACCAAATGTTGCTTGAGGGGCGATGTGAAATGGAGAGGCAAAAGCAGTAGTATCCTGTTCTCCCTGATTGAAAATTAAATATAAATTGGGATAAGTAGCCCTGTCGTGGCTAATTGAAAGATCAAATGAGTATGGAGATATGGAAAGACTTACTTTGAAAATGCGTGAGTTCCGTTCAAATTTGGAACGAATCCGCGTAGGGGAATGATCGTCCTTTGCGGGAGCATAGACGAGATTCTGGTATTCAGACGGACGATTTACTGTCAAAACAAATTAAATTATACTCAGTCAGGAGTTCGAGTCAAAACGGGCAGGCGGCTGACTCATGGAGGGGGAGGAGAGAGGAGATAGCGCACACTCACCATCTAGTTTCTGCAATTAATGTGTGATCAGAAGCGCGCAGGCAAGCGTCCTGTCATTCGCGATGTCTGTCAGCAAATGTGACAAGCGCTGTCAATTAAATGAGCGAGGAAATGCACCGGATATGGCGCGTGCGGCCGCGTCATCTGTCGGTTGCTTGGAAACGCTCGTGACTCGGATCTCAGAGTCCTGATTGGATATAGTGGCGGATCATCATTGGCTAGAATGAACGTTGTTAGGGTAACGTCAAACTTGGTTACTAGGTGCGTCGTGTGTCGATTACATGGAAACACTCGTGACTCTGATCTCTGAGTCATGATGTGGTAGCGGATCTAGATTGGCTAGAATGGACGTTGCTAAGTGATAACGTCAAACTAGGAGCCCCGGTGTGTGTAATCAGAAGGGGGCGACGTCAAAGACGTGACTCGAAATAATTAAATAATTAAAAGGAGAGGAGAGAGCGCTGTGAATTGGAGCGCGAACGGTGATGTGATGACCCTCATAGTGAATAAAGAGGCAATCAATGGATAAATTGTGCATTAGAAATGTAAATAAAACAAAATTGAAAACAAGCAAAACATGCAGGCACAATGAGGATTTTGCTGTAAGTATTCAAAATGTATACATACATTTGGTGTTTAGGAGGCATTGGTGGAGATGATACAATAAATAGATTTTTACACACCAATGGCTATTAGGCTAACATTTGATTCATGTGAGCGTTTGGCAATGTTGGGATTATGTACATATAAAAGGTTCAACAAAAATACAGGTGGTTATGACACATCTGACTGGTGTTTATGAACGGATTAAAATTAAATTAAGATTCTTGTCTAAAGGCGTGCCAACCGTCTCAAGCGTTTTGGATGTGGTTCAATAAAGCTTTTAACTTAGGAATTCAAAACATAAGAGGCTAAGCAAAGTGTAGAGACATATCTGAATGCCTTAATACAACCTGGTCTGTGTCCTGTGTGACCAAAGCGGCACATGGGGGTATGTACGAGGGATTCATGTTGCAGTGTTACCCATAGTACTGAAGATATAGACTACAGTTGCCCCATCTGTTTTGCCGTCTCCTCAATTTCGTTCAACCCGGTCTGAACAGAGTTGAGCAAATGGATCCACCTACATTCTTTGTAGTTTAGGGTCCCAGAAATCGCAACACCCCTAACATTGGGGCTGACTTTTTCTAGGATCCACCATTTGATGCTGTCAGGAGGGTGATTGTGTGTCACAAAATGCTCAACCAAAGGCGCCCCTTGTACTTTGCACCTAATTCTGCTTGTATGTTGGAGTAACAGATCAGATCGAGGTTTCAAATAATCTCATTGTAACGGATCAGAGAGAACCAATAATTAATTTGTCCACACATAACTTGACCGATGCTGAGAGAAATGTTCTCATTAAAGGACTATCTTTTGTGCCTACTGTCATACCTGATTCTTTTCAAGTGAAACTAGAGCTCCAGCAATTCTTTCGCAAAATCAGGCTGAAATATTACTTCAGTAAAAATTCTTTCAACCCAGCACCATCAGCGACAAATTTCAGGCCAGTTTCAACTTTCACCCCAAATGCTTACCAAATGAGTGAGAAAATTCTAGCATTTGAAAAGATTGTCCTTCATGAAACAATGCAAATTTTGGATGAAAGGAAATACATCCAATTTAACATTGGCAAGGAAGAAAAGCAGGCATTACGTTCCCTGAGCAGCAACGACTCAATCATCATAAAAGCAGCTGATAAGGGTGGAGCTGTGGTCCTACAGAACATTCAAGACTATGTGGATGAAATTGAACAACAACTGGGTGATCCAGAAAGTTACCAATTAATAAGAAAAGATCCAACACCAACTATACAATCAATGATTCAACAGGTGACCAAACATGGACTGGACTGCGGCTTCCTGAGCAAACATGAACATGATTTCTTAAACAACAAAGAACCCCGTATACCTACAATTTATACGCTACCCAAGGTGCACAAACGACTATTGAAACCACCAGGCAGACCGATTGTTTCTGGTTGTGGCTCAATTTTGGAACCACTGAACAAATTTATCGATTATTTCTTGCAACCATTGGTACCCAAAACGAAATCTTATGTAAGAGACACTATGCACATTATCCAACTGTTGGAGGGGCAGGAATTTGATCCACAAGCACAACTGCTTGTCACATTGGATGTCTCCTCACTATATACCTCAATCCCCCAAGACAAAGCCTTGGAAGTTATCAGAACCATCCTGGATGAACGAGAGAGACCCCATTGGATCCCGACCGATTTCTTGATTATACTCTTAGAGATCGCAATGAAAAAGAATTATTTTATTTTTCAGAAACATTTCTACTACCAGTGCAAAGGAGTGGCGATGGGAGCCACATATGCGCCGAGCCTGGCGAATATCTTTATGGACAACTACGAGGAGGAACATCTGTACAGTCTCCAAAACCCATTTCTCAACCAGATTACTATTTGGAAACGTTACATTGACGATGTCATCATGGTATGGTCCGGGGACAGAATGGAGCTTAATAACTTCCATGAGTGGCTCAATGCCAGGTCAAATGATATACAATTCACTATGACTAGCAACAACGAGTCAATCGATTTCCTGGATCTCACCTTTCGAGTGGAGGAAGGACTCCTCTATTGTGATCTCTACCGCAAACCCTTGGAGCGAAACACACTATTAAGATACAACTCGCATCACCCCCGCAATCTGAGAGACAACTTGCCCTACGGACAGTACCTGAGACTAAGAAGAAACTGTACCCGTAGAGTGGACTACTTTAAAGAATCAGATGTCCTCACTAACCGATTGAGGGAGAGAGGCTACCCCATGGGTCTGCTTAAAAGAGCGAAGAAACGTGCTTGGTACTGTCCAAGAGAACAGCTGTTAGAGGTCAAAACTAAAAACACCATAAACAACAACATCGTTTGCGTCACAACATTTAACACAAGGAGCAATGACATCAAAAAAATCGTAAAAAAGTACTGGAACCTGGTAGCGAGTGAATTGATGATCCAGCAAGACCCTATCTTTGCATTCAAGCGGGGCAAAAACATTAAAGACTCACTAGTACGAGCCTTCCTTGAACCACCCAAACAACCAGACCTGAGGAACTATTTTGGACTGCCACCAGTGTCGGGACACCACAAATGTGGGCAATGCAAAGCATGCGACCTCTGCCAGGAGGGGAACGTCTTTAGTTATGGAAATAAAACGTACAAATTGCCCCAATTCACCAACTGTAACAGTTCGCAAGTTATCTATGCCATCATTTGTCCCTGCGGCCTTATCTATGTAGGTCAAACAATTCAGAAAGCAAAAGCCAGAATCCTCCAACATACAAGCAGAATTAGGTGCAAAGTACAAGGGGCGCCTTTGGTTGAGCATTTTGTGACACACAATCACCCTCCTGACAGCATCAAATGGTGGATCCTAGAAAAAGTCAGCCCCAATGTTAGGGGTGTTGCGATTTCTGGGACCCTAAACTACAAAGAATGTAGGTGGATCCATTTGCTCAACTCTGTTCAGACCGGGTTGAACGAAATTGAGGAGACGGCAAAACAGATGGGGCAACTGTAGTCTATATCTTCAGTACTATGGGTAACACTGCAACATGAATCCCTCGTACATACCCCCATGTGCCGCTTTGGTCACACAGGACACAGACCAGGTTGTATTAAGGCATTCAGATATGTCTCTACACTTTGCTTAGCCTCTTATGTTTTGAATTCCTAAGTTAAAAGCTTTATTGAACCACATCCAAAACGCTTGAGACGGTTGGCACGCCTTTAGACAAGAATCTTAATTTAATTTTAATCCGTTCATAAACACCAGTCAGATGTGTCATAACCACCTGTATTTTTGTTGAACCTTTTATATGTACATAATCCCAACATTGCCAAACGCTCACATGAATCAAATGTTAGCCTAATAGCCATTGGTGTGTAAAAATCTATTTATTGTATCATCTCCACCAATGCCTCCTAAACACCAAATGTATGTATACATTTTGAATACTTACAGCAAAATCCTCATTGTGCCTGCATGTTTTGCTTGTTTTCAATTTTGTTTTATTTACATTTCTAATGCACAATTTATCCATTGATTGCCTCTTTATTCACTATGAGGGTCATCACATCACCGTTCGCGCTCCAATTCACAGCGCTCTCTCCTCTCCTTTTAATTATTTAATTATTTCGAGTCACGTCTTTGACGTCGCCCCCTTCTGATTACACACACCGGGGCTCCTAGTTTGACGTTATCACTTAGCAACGTCCATTCTAGCCAATCTAGATCCGCTACCACATCATGACTCAGAGATCAGAGTCACGAGTGTTTCCATGTAATCGACACACGACGCACCTAGTAACCAAGTTTGACGTTACCCTAACAACGTTCATTCTAGCCAATGATGATCCGCCACTATATCCAATCAGGACTCTGAGATCCGAGTCACGAGCGTTTTCAAGCAACCGACAGATGACGCGGCCGCACGCGCCATATCCGGTGCATTTCCTCGCTCATTTAATTGACAGCGCTTGTCACATTTGCTGACAGACATCGCGAATGACAGGACGCTTGCCTGCGCGCTTCTGATCACACATTAATTGCAGAAACTAGATGGTGAGTGTGCGCTATCTCCTCTCTCCTCCCCCTCCATGAGTCAGCCGCCTGCCCGTTTTGACTCGAACTCCTGACTGAGTATAATTTAATTTGTTTTGACAGTAAATCGTCCGTCTGAATACCAGAATCTCGTCTATGCTCCCGCAAAGGACGATCATTCCCCTACGCGGATTCGTTCCAAATTTGAACGGAACTCACGCATTTTCAAAGTAAGTCTTTCCATATCTCCATACTCATTTGATCTTTCAATTAGCCACGACAGGGCTACTTATCCCAATTTATATTTAATTTTCAATCAGGGAGAACAGGATACTACTGCTTTTGCCTCTCCATTTCACATCGCCCCTCAAGCAACATTTGGTTTGCTTAATTTGGTGAGTCCTCACCCTGCATGCGCAATTATAGACGCCATTCAGTCTTTCGAACACACCTGACCATATTTATTACTATTTCATAGGCTGTCTATCCCTGTCCTGATGAAGACCCGCTTTGACTAGCGAATCACGCTATCTTGGGTTGAAACGTCGACACTTATTGAAGGATCAGTTGAAATACTCTGCATAAAAGACTGATTCAATCGACTTGCAGTTTGTTTTGATCATTCGCTCAGACTGACCTTTGCAAATTATTCGTATCCTGCAAAAATCACACTGTATATATTACGCACTTTTCACCAGAGCACTGAGCACTTTATGTCACTTCATGCCACTTTGTCACAACTATGTTTTACATTTGACAGCCATTGCCATTAGTTATTTATGAATGATGCAATTCATAAAGCCTTTTTGAAAAATTATTTATGGTCTCCATGTGTGTTCATATATGCATAAAAATGATGATTTTTCTTGAAGCAATACTGTTTACCCGACAGAACCGTTTGTAATATTTTGATTACCCGCCCAGGTTCTGAGGGATACTGGGTTACCCCATTTTGATATTATCAAGTTGAGTGCAAGTACATACCTGCGAGGGTTTCTAACTCTCATTCGTTGTTTTGTAATTTGCTTATTGTACTGTGTGTTATTTATTTTTATTTTTTGTATTGTTTACCATTTCGAATTCTTTAGTATGTCTGAAAAAGAAACTCTATCGTATACGGAAGATTATATAGCTAAACTGATACAAGATCAAGGTGCTTCTAGCTTTCTTCTAGGCTCTGATAGAGTGTCAGCTGATTCAGGTCTCAACGAAAAACTAGCCAAAATTGAAAGACTTGAAAAGAAACTAATCAGAGCCCGCCTTCATGGGCATGTCCTAACCAAGTATTTGTCCTCAAATATAATTCCCAAGGGATTGCAAGTACGCAACGAACCAGCAATCTTCATAGATATCCCCAAGTTTAGGGAAGGATTCAGCTACGTGGCCAATAACTGCTCCAGACACTGGATGGTTCTCGGTGTTGAGACAGCTATTGAGTACGTCAAAAAACTTACACAAGAAATCGCTGACCTTAAGAAGGAGATTCTTGAGGACAGAGCTCTTACTAATGCTAGAGAAGCTCTAGAGCGGGCTGAGAAAACATTGGCAGAATTTAACACAGTCACACTAAATAGGAAGTTGGACAAATTAGCAAAGGATATAAGAGGTTACGATAAGAACAACACATATCCTTACCTATCTGACGATTATTATCAGCAAGACAGTCAAGGCTTCTTCTCAAACAAAAGCAGACAGGGCCCTAGGAGATTTAAAACCTTCTCAGATTCCTCCTTTGGTAGTGGCTCTGATACTGATATTGATAGACCTTCCACCAGCTATCAAGGTAACCAAGTCAATCAAGGCCCCAATTTTTTAGGGGAAGGCTACCGCCAAACCAGCAGGGGCGGTGGCAGAGCACAGAATTGGGAAAGACCAAGGGGTTGGAACAGAGGCAGGAATACACAACAAGGGACATCACGTGTACGCTTCTACCAACCAGAAACACACGGGGAAATATCTACCCGGAGACAAACATACAGGTGGTAAACAGTTGTAGCCCGAGGGTAGACATCCTTACACAGAATACTACAACCACTATCCAGATATACAGTACTCCAACCATCACTGAAAACCAGAGAAATAGTGCCAACACTCAGACACAGAGTAACACTGTTAACATGAACAGCGAAGCATTGCTACCGAACTCTAATAATACCAATCTTAGAACATTGATTGATGGGACATATCAGAATATGATAAGTATAGCCACTGAACAGAGCATTGATAGTGGATTATATGAGACAGCTGCAGCTAACAATTCTGACACAGAAGATACCACAGCACCACCTAGAGCTTTACCTGACAATATTGGAGTAACAGATCAGATCGAGGTTTCAAATAATCTCATTGTAACGGATCAGAGAGAACCAATAATTAATTTGTCCACACATAACTTGACCGATGCTGAGAGAAATGTTCTCATTAAAGGACTATCTTTTGTGCCTACTGTCATACCTGATTCTTTTCAAGTGAAACTAGAGCTCCAGCAATTCTTTCGCAAAATCAGGCTGAAATATTACTTCAGTAAAAATTCTTTCAACCCAGCACCATCAGCGACAAATTTCAGGCCAGTTTCAACTTTCACCCCAAATGCTTACCAAATGAGTGAGAAAATTCTAGCATTTGAAAAGATTGTCCTTCATGAAACAATGCAAATTTTGGATGAAAGGAAATACATCCAATTTAACATTGGCAAGGAAGAAAAGCAGGCATTACGTTCCCTGAGCAGCAACGACTCAATCATCATAAAAGCAGCTGATAAGGGTGGAGCTGTGGTCCTACAGAACATTCAAGACTATGTGGATGAAATTGAACAACAACTGGGTGATCCAGAAAGTTACCAATTAATAAGAAAAGATCCAACACCAACTATACAATCAATGATTCAACAGGTGACCAAACATGGACTGGACTGCGGCTTCCTGAGCAAACATGAACATGATTTCTTAAACAACAAAGAACCCCGTATACCTACAATTTATACGCTACCCAAGGTGCACAAACGACTATTGAAACCACCAGGCAGACCGATTGTTTCTGGTTGTGGCTCAATTTTGGAACCACTGAACAAATTTATCGATTATTTCTTGCAACCATTGGTACCCAAAACGAAATCTTATGTAAGAGACACTATGCACATTATCCAACTGTTGGAGGGGCAGGAATTTGATCCACAAGCACAACTGCTTGTCACATTGGATGTCTCCTCACTATATACCTCAATCCCCCAAGACAAAGCCTTGGAAGTTATCAGAACCATCCTGGATGAACGAGAGAGACCCCATTGGATCCCGACCGATTTCTTGATTATACTCTTAGAGATCGCAATGAAAAAGAATTATTTTATTTTTCAGAAACATTTCTACTACCAGTGCAAAGGAGTGGCGATGGGAGCCACATATGCGCCGAGCCTGGCGAATATCTTTATGGACAACTACGAGGAGGAACATCTGTACAGTCTCCAAAACCCATTTCTCAACCAGATTACTATTTGGAAACGTTACATTGACGATGTCATCATGGTATGGTCCGGGGACAGAATGGAGCTTAATAACTTCCATGAGTGGCTCAATGCCAGGTCAAATGATATACAATTCACTATGACTAGCAACAACGAGTCAATCGATTTCCTGGATCTCACCTTTCGAGTGGAGGAAGGACTCCTCTATTGTGATCTCTACCGCAAACCCTTGGAGCGAAACACACTATTAAGATACAACTCGCATCACCCCCGCAATCTGAGAGACAACTTGCCCTACGGACAGTACCTGAGACTAAGAAGAAACTGTACCCGTAGAGTGGACTACTTTAAAGAATCAGATGTCCTCACTAACCGATTGAGGGAGAGAGGCTACCCCATGGGTCTGCTTAAAAGAGCGAAGAAACGTGCTTGGTACTGTCCAAGAGAACAGCTGTTAGAGGTCAAAACTAAAAACACCATAAACAACAACATCGTTTGCGTCACAACATTTAACACAAGGAGCAATGACATCAAAAAAATCGTAAAAAAGTACTGGAACCTGGTAGCGAGTGAATTGATGATCCAGCAAGACCCTATCTTTGCATTCAAGCGGGGCAAAAACATTAAAGACTCACTAGTACGAGCCTTCCTTGAACCACCCAAACAACCAGACCTGAGGAACTATTTTGGACTGCCACCAGTGTCGGGACACCACAAATGTGGGCAATGCAAAGCATGCGACCTCTGCCAGGAGGGGAACGTCTTTAGTTATGGAAATAAAACGTACAAATTGCCCCAATTCACCAACTGTAACAGTTCGCAAGTTATCTATGCCATCATTTGTCCCTGCGGCCTTATCTATGTAGGTCAAACAATTCAGAAAGCAAAAGCCAGAATCCTCCAACATACAAGCAGAATTAGGTGCAAAGTACAAGGGGCGCCTTTGGTTGAGCATTTTGTGACACACAATCACCCTCCTGACAGCATCAAATGGTGGATCCTAGAAAAAGTCAGCCCCAATGTTAGGGGTGTTGCGATTTCTGGGACCCTAAACTACAAAGAATGTAGGTGGATCCATTTGCTCAACTCTGTTCAGACCGGGTTGAACGAAATTGAGGAGACGGCAAAACAGATGGGGCAACTGTAGTCTATATCTTCAGTACTATGGGTAACACTGCAACATGAATCCCTCGTACATACCCCCATGTGCCGCTTTGGTCACACAGGACACAGACCAGGTTGTATTAAGGCATTCAGATATGTCTCTACACTTTGCTTAGCCTCTTATGTTTTGAATTCCTAAGTTAAAAGCTTTATTGAACCACATCCAAAACGCTTGAGACGGTTGGCACGCCTTTAGACAAGAATCTTAATTTAATTTTAATCCGTTCATAAACACCAGTCAGATGTGTCATAACCACCTGTATTTTTGTTGAACCTTTTATATGTACATAATCCCAACATTGCCAAACGCTCACATGAATCAAATGTTAGCCTAATAGCCATTGGTGTGTAAAAATCTATTTATTGTATCATCTCCACCAATGCCTCCTAAACACCAAATGTATGTATACATTTTGAATACTTACAGCAAAATCCTCATTGTGCCTGCATGTTTTGCTTGTTTTCAATTTTGTTTTATTTACATTTCTAATGCACAATTTATCCATTGATTGCCTCTTTATTCACTATGAGGGTCATCACATCACCGTTCGCGCTCCAATTCACAGCGCTCTCTCCTCTCCTTTTAATTATTTAATTATTTCGAGTCACGTCTTTGACGTCGCCCCCTTCTGATTACACACACCGGGGCTCCTAGTTTGACGTTATCACTTAGCAACGTCCATTCTAGCCAATCTAGATCCGCTACCACATCATGACTCAGAGATCAGAGTCACGAGTGTTTCCATGTAATCGACACACGACGCACCTAGTAACCAAGTTTGACGTTACCCTAACAACGTTCATTCTAGCCAATGATGATCCGCCACTATATCCAATCAGGACTCTGAGATCCGAGTCACGAGCGTTTCCAAGCAACCGACAGATGACGCGGCCGCACGCGCCATATCCGGTGCATTTCCTCGCTCATTTAATTGACAGCGCTTGTCACATTTGCTGACAGACATCGCGAATGACAGGACGCTTGCCTGCGCGCTTCTGATCACACATTAATTGCAGAAACTAGATGGTGAGTGTGCGCTATCTCCTCTCTCCTCCCCCTCCATGAGTCAGCCGCCTGCCCGTTTTGACTCGAACTCCTGACTGAGTATAATTTAATTTGTTTTGACAGTAAATCGTCCGTCTGAATACCAGAATCTCGTCTATGCTCCCGCAAAGGACGATCATTCCCCTACGCGGATTCGTTCCAAATTTGAACGGAACTCACGCATTTTCAAAGTAAGTCTTTCCATATCTCCATACTCATTTGATCTTTCAATTAGCCACGACAGGGCTACTTATCCCAATTTATATTTAATTTTCAATCAGGGAGAACAGGATACTACTGCTTTTGCCTCTCCATTTCACATCGCCCCTCAAGCAACATTTGGTTTGCTTAATTTGGTGAGTCCTCACCCTGCATGCGCAATTATAGACGCCATTCAGTCTTTCGAACACACCTGACCATATTTATTACTATTTCATAGGCTGTCTATCCCTGTCCTGATGAAGACCCGCTTTGACTAGCGAATCACGCTATCTTGGGTTGAAACGTCGACACTTATTGAAGGATCAGTTGAAATACTCTGCATAAAAGACTGATTCAATCGACTTGCAGTTTGTTTTGATCATTCGCTCAGACTGACCTTTGCAAATTATTCGTATCCTGCAAAAATCACACTGTATATATTACGCACTTTTCACCAGAGCACTGAGCACTTTATGTCACTTCATGCCACTTTGTCACAACTATGTTTTACATTTGACAGCCATTGCCATTAGTTATTTATGAATGATGCAATTCATAAAGCCTTTTTGAAAAATTATTTATGGTCTCCATGTGTGTTCATATATGCATAAAAATGATGATTTTTCTTGAAGCAATACTGTTTACCCGACAGAACCGTTTGTAATATTTTGATTACCCGCCCAGGTTCTGAGGGATACTGGGTTACCCCATTTTGATATTATCAAGTTGAGTGCAGGTACATACCTGCGAGGGTTTCTAACTCTCATTCGTTGTTTTGTAATTTGCTTATTGTACTGTGTGTTATTTATTTTTATTTTTTGTATTGTTTACCATTTCGAATTCTTTAGTATGTCTGAAAAAGAAACTCTATCGTATACGGAAGATTATATAGCTAAACTGATACAAGATCAAGGTGCTTCTAGCTTTCTTCTAGGCTCTGATAGAGTGTCAGCTGATTCAGGTCTCAACGAAAAACTAGCCAAAATTGAAAGACTTGAAAAGAAACTAATCAGAGCCCGCCTTCATGGGCATGTCCTAACCAAGTATTTGTCCTCAAATATAATTCCCAAGGGATTGCAAGTACGCAACGAACCAGCAATCTTCATAGATATCCCCAAGTTTAGGGAAGGATTCAGCTACGTGGCCAATAACTGCTCCAGACACTGGATGGTTCTCGGTGTTGAGACAGCTATTGAGTACGTCAAAAAACTTACACAAGAAATCGCTGACCTTAAGAAGGAGATTCTTGAGGACAGAGCTCTTACTAATGCTAGAGAAGCTCTAGAGCGGGCTGAGAAAACATTGGCAGAATTTAACACAGTCACACTAAATAGGAAGTTGGACAAATTAGCAAAGGATATAAGAGGTTACGATAAGAACAACACATATCCTTACCTATCTGACGATTATTATCAGCAAGACAGTCAAGGCTTCTTCTCAAACAAAAGCAGACAGGGCCCTAGGAGATTTAAAACCTTCTCAGATTCCTCCTTTGGTAGTGGCTCTGATACTGATATTGATAGACCTTCCACCAGCTATCAAGGTAACCAAGTCAATCAAGGCCCCAATTTTTTAGGGGAAGGCTACCGCCAAACCAGCAGGGGCGGTGGCAGAGCACAGAATTGGGAAAGACCAAGGGGTTGGAACAGAGGCAGGAATACACAACAAGGGACATCACGTGTACGCTTCTACCAACCAGAAACACACGGGGAAATATCTACCCGGAGACAAACATACAGGTGGTAAACAGTTGTAGCCCGAGGGTAGACATCCTTACACAGAATACTACAACCACTATCCAGATATACAGTACTCCAACCATCACTGAAAACCAGAGAAATAGTGCCAACACTCAGACACAGAGTAACACTGTTAACATGAACAGCGAAGCATTGCTACCGAACTCTAATAATACCAATCTTAGAACACTGATTGATGGGACATATCAGAATATGATAAGTATAGCCACTGAACAGAGCATTGATAGTGGATTATATGAGACAGCTGCAGCTAACAATTCTGACACAGAAGATACCACAGCACCACCTAGAGCTTTACCTGACAATATTGGAGTAACAGATCAGATCGAGGTTTCAAATAATCTCATTGTAACGGATCAGAGAGAACCAATAATTAATTTGTCCACACATAACTTGACCGATGCTGAGAGAAATGTTCTCATTAAAGGACTATCTTTTGTGCCTACTGTCATACCTGATTCTTTTCAAGTGAAACTAGAGCTCCAGCAATTCTTTCGCAAAATCAGGCTGAAATATTACTTCAGTAAAAATTCTTTCAACCCAGCACCATCAGCGACAAATTTCAGGCCAGTTTCAACTTTCACCCCAAATGCTTACCAAATGAGTGAGAAAATTCTAGCATTTGAAAAGATTGTCCTTCATGAAACAATGCAAATTTTGGATGAAAGGAAATACATCCAATTTAACATTGGCAAGGAAGAAAAGCAGGCATTACGTTCCCTGAGCAGCAACGACTCAATCATCATAAAAGCAGCTGATAAGGGTGGAGCTGTGGTCCTACAGAACATTCAAGACTATGTGGATGAAATTGAACAACAACTGGGTGATCCAGAAAGTTACCAATTAATAAGAAAAGATCCAACACCAACTATACAATCAATGATTCAACAGGTGACCAAACATGGACTGGACTGCGGCTTCCTGAGCAAACATGAACATGATTTCTTAAACAACAAAGAACCCCGTATACCTACAATTTATACGCTACCCAAGGTGCACAAACGACTATTGAAACCACCAGGCAGACCGATTGTTTCTGGTTGTGGCTCAATTTTGGAACCACTGAACAAATTTATCGATTATTTCTTGCAACCATTGGTACCCAAAACGAAATCTTATGTAAGAGACACTATGCACATTATCCAACTGTTGGAGGGGCAGGAATTTGATCCACAAGCACAACTGCTTGTCACATTGGATGTCTCCTCACTATATACCTCAATCCCCCAAGACAAAGCCTTGGAAGTTATCAGAACCATCCTGGATGAACGAGAGAGACCCCATTGGATCCCGACCGATTTCTTGATTATACTCTTAGAGATCGCAATGAAAAAGAATTATTTTATTTTTCAGAAACATTTCTACTACCAGTGCAAAGGAGTGGCGATGGGAGCCACATATGCGCCGAGCCTGGCGAATATCTTTATGGACAACTACGAGGAGGAACATCTGTACAGTCTCCAAAACCCATTTCTCAACCAGATTACTATTTGGAAACGTTACATTGACGATGTCATCATGGTATGGTCCGGGGACAGAATGGAGCTTAATAACTTCCATGAGTGGCTCAATGCCAGGTCAAATGATATACAATTCACTATGACTAGCAACAACGAGTCAATCGATTTCCTGGATCTCACCTTTCGAGTGGAGGAAGGACTCCTCTATTGTGATCTCTACCGCAAACCCTTGGAGCGAAACACACTATTAAGATACAACTCGCATCACCCCCGCAATCTGAGAGACAACTTGCCCTACGGACAGTACCTGAGACTAAGAAGAAACTGTACCCGTAGAGTGGACTACTTTAAAGAATCAGATGTCCTCACTAACCGATTGAGGGAGAGAGGCTACCCCATGGGTCTGCTTAAAAGAGCGAAGAAACGTGCTTGGTACTGTCCAAGAGAACAGCTGTTAGAGGTCAAAACTAAAAACACCATAAACAACAACATCGTTTGCGTCACAACATTTAACACAAGGAGCAATGACATCAAAAAAATCGTAAAAAAGTACTGGAACCTGGTAGCGAGTGAATTGATGATCCAGCAAGACCCTATCTTTGCATTCAAGCGGGGCAAAAACATTAAAGACTCACTAGTACGAGCCTTCCTTGAACCACCCAAACAACCAGACCTGAGGAACTATTTTGGACTGCCACCAGTGTCGGGACACCACAAATGTGGGCAATGCAAAGCATGCGACCTCTGCCAGGAGGGGAACGTCTTTAGTTATGGAAATAAAACGTACAAATTGCCCCAATTCACCAACTGTAACAGTTCGCAAGTTATCTATGCCATCATTTGTCCCTGCGGCCTTATCTATGTAGGTCAAACAATTCAGAAAGCAAAAGCCAGAATCCTCCAACATACAAGCAGAATTAGGTGCAAAGTACAAGGGGCGCCTTTGGTTGAGCATTTTGTGACACACAATCACCCTCCTGACAGCATCAAATGGTGGATCCTAGAAAAAGTCAGCCCCAATGTTAGGGGTGTTGCGATTTCTGGGACCCTAAACTACAAAGAATGTAGGTGGATCCATTTGCTCAACTCTGTTCAGACCGGGTTGAACGAAATTGAGGAGACGGCAAAACAGATGGGGCAACTGTAGTCTATATCTTCAGTACTATGGGTAACACTGCAACATGAATCCCTCGTACATACCCCCATGTGCCGCTTTGGTCACACAGGACACAGACCAGGTTGTATTAAGGCATTCAGATATGTCTCTACACTTTGCTTAGCCTCTTATGTTTTGAATTCCTAAGTTAAAAGCTTTATTGAACCACATCCAAAACGCTTGAGACGGTTGGCACGCCTTTAGACAAGAATCTTAATTTAATTTTAATCCGTTCATAAACACCAGTCAGATGTGTCATAACCACCTGTATTTTTGTTGAACCTTTTATATGTACATAATCCCAACATTGCCAAACGCTCACATGAATCAAATGTTAGCCTAATAGCCATTGGTGTGTAAAAATCTATTTATTGTATCATCTCCACCAATGCCTCCTAAACACCAAATGTATGTATACATTTTGAATACTTACAGCAAAATCCTCATTGTGCCTGCATGTTTTGCTTGTTTTCAATTTTGTTTTATTTACATTTCTAATGCACAATTTATCCATTGATTGCCTCTTTATTCACTATGAGGGTCATCACATCACCGTTCGCGCTCCAATTCACAGCGCTCTCTCCTCTCCTTTTAATTATTTAATTATTTCGAGTCACGTCTTTGACGTCGCCCCCTTCTGATTACACACACCGGGGCTCCTAGTTTGACGTTATCACTTAGCAACGTCCATTCTAGCCAATCTAGATCCGCTACCACATCATGACTCAGAGATCAGAGTCACGAGTGTTTCCATGTAATCGACACACGACGCACCTAGTAACCAAGTTTGACGTTACCCTAACAACGTTCATTCTAGCCAATGATGATCCGCCACTATATCCAATCAGGACTCTGAGATCCGAGTCACGAGCGTTTCCAAGCAACCGACAGATGACGCGGCCGCACGCGCCATATCCGGTGCATTTCCTCGCTCATTTAATTGACAGCGCTTGTCACATTTGCTGACAGACATCGCGAATGACAGGACGCTTGCCTGCGCGCTTCTGATCACACATTAATTGCAGAAACTAGATGGTGAGTGTGCGCTATCTCCTCTCTCCTCCCCCTCCATGAGTCAGCCACCTGCCCGTTTTGACTCGAACTCCTGACTGAGTATAATTTAATTTGTTTTGACAGTAAATCGTCCGTCTGAATACCAGAATCTCGTCTATGCTCCCGCAAAGGACGATCATTCCCCTACGCGGATTCGTTCCAAATTTGAACGGAACTCACGCATTTTCAAAGTAAGTCTTTCCATATCTCCATACTCATTTGATCTTTCAATTAGCCACGACAGGGCTACTTATCCCAATTTATATTTAATTTTCAATCAGGGAGAACAGGATACTACTGCTTTTGCCTCTCCATTTCACATCGCCCCTCAAGCAACATTTGGTTTGCTTAATTTGGTGAGTCCTCACCCTGCATGCGCAATTATAGACGCCATTCAGTCTTTCGAACACACCTGACCATATTTATTACTATTTCATAGGCTGTCTATCCCTGTCCTGATGAAGACCCGCTTTGACTAGCGAATCACGCTATCTTGGGTTGAAACGTCGACACTTATTGAAGGATCAGTTGAAATACTCTGCATAAAAGACTGATTCAATCGACTTGCAGTTTGTTTTGATCATTCGCTCAGACTGACCTTTGCAAATTATTCGTATCCTGCAAAAATCACACTGTATATATTACGCACTTTTCACCAGAGCACTGAGCACTTTATGTCACTTCATGCCACTTTGTCACAACTATGTTTTACATTTGACAGCCATTGCCATTAGTTATTTATGAATGATGCAATTCATAAAGCCTTTTTGAAAAATTATTTATGGTCTCCATGTGTGTTCATATATGCATAAAAATGATGATTTTTCTTGAAGCAATACTGTTTACCCGACAGAACCGTTTGTAATATTTTGATTACCCGCCCAGGTTCTGAGGGATACTGGGTTACCCCATTTTGATATTATCATCACTATTCTTATTCAAGCAGCTAACAAGGACCTAGTATTATTCGACAAATACTTTACTACACTGAAATCCCATACCAACGCTCCACCCAATGTCCTACAGGACCTAACCATTCCATTTATCCCCATTTCTTCAGAATCTCATTGACGTACACCCTCACCTAGAACCTTCGAAAGAAACAATAACAACTCACCTCCCTTAGAGCCCACATCACTGACACCCTTACAGAGAACCATCACTAGAAGCAATAACAACGCTCCACCCTTAATACCCAATCACCGACCCTCCTCATTTCCACATTCCAGCACCACCCCTATCCCCATAGCCCTCTTCCCCCTCCACAACCCTTACCCGACCGCTGGAGAAACTCACCACGACAAGTCTATTTTAGCGAATCTAAAAAAGCCCCCAACCCGTGCACTCCCCGATCATTTTCAACTATCTCTCCCCAGCCACTCTAACCTACCACATTGCCGCCACAGTCATCGAACCCCCCAGCAATACTATCCCCATCCCTGTCTGTGCGCCGATTCTGCCTCCCCCCTCTTACCAATCTGAACTCGACTCACTCAAAACCCTTACGAACCTCACATCCCCGAACCTACAAAACGTGATCCTAGAAATCAGAAACATCTTACAACTCTCTCTAGCTGCAGCCAACAACGTGATAGACACTATCCCACTGCCTCTGATGAATCGACATTTACGTACATGCAAACACCCCAAGTACTTAACGGACTTGGAAATCCGAACCTTACTACTTCCTACTCCTCCTACTTCTTGCCCCATCACAAATAAGGAAGAATTCTCTATTCTCCAAGTCCCCATCAACCCAAACAGAACATCCCAACCAAATCACAGAACGATAAACAAGAATAACCTTCAAACAATAACCCCTACCTCAGAAAATCATGAACCTGCATTGGAGAATGCTTCAAATCAGATCTCCTGCCTCCTACTAAACTGCCGCTCAGCCCAAAAACACACCTCTTTCTGAATCTGAAAATGGATGTATCCATCCTCACAGAAACTTGGCTCACAGAATCATCCTTGCCATGCCTAGACATTCTAGTCACCCCAAACTACAACATCTTAAGACTAGACAGAAATCACTAAAAAAGGCGGAAGCATCGCCTGCATACATCACTATCTCGAAGTTTCACTACAAACCCCTGGAGTCTTGTGAATACCTCAGGATTCACTTAAAATCCTCAGATAACAACTCCCACAAACTACATATACTCTACCATCCCCCAGGTAAGAATGCTGTATTCACAGACCAACTTATGGAAATCAGTACAACTAACTCGACCCCTGGTTCCAATGACATATTCCTTGGCGACTTCATTCTCCATTGGGAAGACCCCCTAGACAAGCAGGTCAACTCTATCAAGATCTTCCTAACAGACTATTCCCTGATCTAAACCATCTCAAAGACCACTCACTCCAAAGGTGCTACACTTGATTGGATCATTTCTAGAGAAAAAATGATCTTGATCACCCCTTATGATTGGTCAGACCATCACATTATTACCTTCCGAATCCCCTCCGCAAGAAAGAAAACTTACTTGAAGCTATTCAAGCCTAAACACTGGAAAAGAGACATGAAAAACCTCAACTGGAACAACCTAGCTTCCCACTGTGAGAAAATTCTCACTCCTCCTAATAACATGTCAGATGTCAATGACCTCACTGCTCACTACAACTCCATGATGACCAAAGTCTTTGACCTTGTAGCTCCTCCAAAACTCAAAAGAATACCGGACAAAGACAAAAACCCATGGTTCAACGGAACCCTAAAGGAAGAGAAACGTAAACTAAGATTAACTGAAAGTAAATGGAGACAACATCCCTCCCCTCTTCAACACAAACTACTTAGGAAATCTATAAACTCCTACAACAAAAGTATCCTACAATCAAAAAAAGACTTCTTCAGATCAGAACTAGACAATGCCAAAAATAGACTGAAGAAACTCTTCAAAATGCTAAAACAACAATCTAACAAATTGGCCAAAACCGTTCTCTTGACTTCGAATTCACAGCTTAGTAGTGAAGAATTTTCTGCATTCTTCACAGCAAAAACCAACTCCCTCCAACTCGAGCTAAGGACGGCAGCAATTAACTCAGCTTCCCTAAAAAACACTCATGTTGAAAATCATAATCAACTTGATCTATCTTTGCCTAAAAATAACTCTCATCGGTCTACCTTCAAACTTTACGATCTCAGAGACATCATGAAAACCTTAGCTACTATCAAACCCAATAACCACTTCAATATCTCTGTCCCCTCTAACTGCCTACCCATCTCCACTATCTGGACCCAAATCATCAATGCCTCACTAGCTCAAGGTCACATCTCAGATTGCCCAAAAATTGGTCAAGTCACCACTATCCTAAAAAAACAACAGTAAACCCCTCCGACTCTAATAACTTCCAACCTAAAACCAACATTCCCATGCTAGCCAAAGTCCTGGAAAAATGTGTTCCGCAACAACTGAACCAACACATTACAGATTTCAAACTACTAAACGACTGCCAATCGGGTTTCAGACCCGGTCATAGTACAGAAACAGTGATTCTTCATGTAGTAGACGACTCCCTCCTCGCTATTGACGATAATGAAACCTGTCTACTAGTCCTGCTCGACCTCTCTTCAGCCTTCGACACGGTCAATCATGACAAAATTCTAAGAAGACTGGAAAACAGGATGGGCTTTTCTGGCACAGTCCTTCAATGGTTCAAATCTTTTCTGGAAATCAGAACGCAATCGTTCATGGTGGATACAAATCTCTCTGCCGCTTCACCCAACCTACTAGGAGTTCCACAAGGCTCAAACCCTATCACCAGCACTATTCAACCTTCCTGTGGAACCACTAACCAAACTACTACAGCAGGCGAATATCTCCTTTCGCATGTACGCGGACAACACTCAACTTTACATCAAGATCACTTCCATTGAAGAGATAACAATGATGAATCAAGCTCTCGCAAAGACCGTCCACTGGTTAACGACCAACTTCCTCAAGCTAAACTCGCAAAAAATGAATTTCTCTTAATCCCCCCCACCCCCCTAAAAACTCTCTGGAGATAAAGGAATTGACCAAGATGATCACTGCTCTAAATTTCACGCTGATGCTGGTGGACTCCACCAAATTGGTTGGAATTACACTGGATAAAAACCTTAACATGCAAGCACACATCAACCTTTTGGCTAAAAATGCCTGCTTTCACCTCAGCTATCTCAGAAAAATGAAACCATTCATCGCAACCTTGACTTCAAAACTGCAGTTCAGGCTTTAGTCATATTGAGGTTGGAGTACTGTTTTACCACCATCTTGGGGCTGCCCAAAATCTCAACAGCCCCTCTAAAGGCCTGTGTCAATGTAGCAGCAAGACTCCTAACAGGATCTAGGAAATTTGACCACATATCACCACACCTGAAGGCGCTCAACTGGCGCCCTACAAAGCTAGAATCCACCTAAAAATGGCCTACATCACCCATAAAGCTCTTCACCACAACACCCCCAGTACCTATCCCAGAAACCCACTTTATTTGGAGGAAACAGACACTCTAGGAGCCCTGACAACCTACTCCTGAAACCCTCTTGCTTCAGTAAAAAAAAGAAAAATTCCAACAGAGCTTTCTCCGGGAGCAGCACCAAGAATATGGAATTCCCTACCTCCATGCATCAGAAAAATCTCTTCTACACCACTATTCAAAAGGGAAGCAAAATCATTCCTGATGAGCAAATTCCTCCCTTAAGTCTGCACCTGCCTCATCATATGGGGCCCTTCTAGCACACTAGCTATTTCACTGACTTGCAAGTCACTGTTCCAGTTCACTACTTCAAACGTCTCCTTACACTCCCCTTAATGACACCTTCGCCTCTATGACTTACTCATACTCGAACTTGTTCCCACTGCTCTGAAAAAATGTTTTGTTACTTTCTCTGCTTTGTTTTGCAAAATGTTTTACACTTACTCTGCTTTTTTGTAAAGCGCTCTGATACCCTAATCTGGGTCTTGGTCGCGCTATAGAATACTCTAAAAAAAATGAAAAAAAAGAAATGCTCAGTTGCCAGAGGCATCCAAGTTCCAGTGCATATCACAATCTCACATTCAGCAGTGCCCTGATATATGCTGTCTTGTCAACGAGAATTCTGAGATGGAATCCAAGGACTTTTGCGGTGTCTGTGTCAAAAGCTTATACAAAGTACTAATACCGGGACAAACTCTTTTATCTATAGGTGTGGTGAGCAAATTAGTTCCGAGGCCCCAAACATTCTTGGTTTCTCATGTGACATTATTCTTAAGGTGGCCTTTTACTAAGGGTTGTGATTCTGTATGTATGTTATTCCTATGTTTTACATCTGTATGTGAGTGTAGTCTTCAACCATGCCATATATTTGAAAAAATAGAAAAAATATTAGGACCTATTCTTTTCTATTTAATAAATGACAAAAAACTGGGATTATAAATGTTAATTTTTGTTGACACTTTATTATTATTATTATTAATATTATTATTAGGGCTCCCGGTTTTATGGTATTTATTTTTTTGCCATTTCCGTCTGTATTTATCCATATTTATTTTTTGGGCATTTTATCTGTATTTATCCACATTTATTTTTCCCACAAGTAAAAGACGACGCTGCAGCTAGTATTTTTCCACATTTATTTAAATTGACAATGCACACATGCACTCGTTTGTTATCGGCAACACAAGATATTCATCTGAAAACTTTGCCATTTGCAGAATGTCCCAAATATGCCTAAAAGTGCTATCAAAAGCCGTTTCTCAGAGCCTTGCAGTTTCTGTCATCTGCACAGAGTGCCACATTCTCTCCCACACTGAACACCATACTGTCCCACTGAGAGAAACTCACACTGCCTTCAGCTACAACCCAATTGTGCCCCACTATAAGCACCTGGAAGCAACTCAATTCAGATTATGCACTAGACAAGAGTAATATGCTGCCTGAAAAAGCATTTCTGTCTGTGCCCAGCACTGCTTTTGTAAACTGCATGTTATCGTTTTTGAATTGGGAAAAATATCGGAATTTTCCATGCCCTGACTAGCACAGATTGCACAGAGAGGGTGGCTTGCACTTTACTGTTTCCTTATAATTCCATAGTTAATAATGATTTAGTTTTTGCCACTGTCAGCTTGAGATCCTGACAGCAATTCTGGCCAGACACACAGGGGCAAGGGATGCACTAAGAGAATAAAGAAACACCATTTTAACAGTACAGGTTTGACTGAACCCTGTTCACAGTAGAGTATAAAAAACCAAAATTCCAAAAAAAGGAACAGGGAGAAACACATTAGGTAATTTTTGTTTGTTTACTTGACATGAAAATGCACCTAGTTAGACTGGTATGTCAGAGTTTGAGAGGTACTTTCAGGACCCAAGCAAGCCTCCACATTAACAGCAATTCAAAGTATTAGGTAAATATGGACTAGGGGCTCTAATCAAATTTAGCAGTAAGTCTGATCTCAGCACAAGCATAAGGACTCTTGCTGTTTGGCTGTATTGACACCCTCTGAGGTGATTTAGATTTACTAGTGAAATCACTGCTGTTTCCATCTAATTATTGAAGGCGAATAACGGTTTAGCATTTAGAATTAAATTAAGTGTAATAAACTATACTATACTAGAGGTCTCTTGCCTAAAATATGAATGTTTTGTTTTAAGTGCAAAGCACTAAGCTTTTATTGTAATGCCATCTACCAGGTTGAGATTCCACAGTCTTTGAAGAGAAGCTGGGATGTAGAAGGCAGGGTCGAAAAACAATCCAAAGATGCTGAATAATTAATCATCATAATTTACCGGGGACAAAAAAAGCAGGTGTGAAAGAGAAGGTTAAATATCAAGGGTGCATATCGTGAGCAGTGTTTGGTTTTATAGGCATAATGATCAGTTTGTACACACAAAATATCAACATTGCATTCGCTCAGCTGTGCTTACTATATTTTCTTATCAGTTCCCTACCTCTGAGTCCAGAAGATCAGGAAACCGCCCATCAAAATTGGTAATGTGCAGAATTAAGGCCGTTTTGTGTCTATTTGTTGAGAGAACATCCATCAGGCATGCAACGCCCATAGGGCTCAACAGGCTTCAGCACCGCTCCCCCCCCCCCCCCCAGTCGTGTGTGTCAGCCCGGGCTGAGACAGCTTCCCGGGCACAGACACAGACAGTTTTTGAACTGCCAGCCGCACCCGAGTACTTCACAGGTCTTTAAAAGACCATTCTCTTGCTAACGAGGCTCTGTTGTTTTTTCACCCCTTCTTTTTTTCACCCCCTTTCACCCCTGCCTCTCCACCCTGCCTATTGCTGGAAGAATTAGCCCCCACCCCGGAATTTTTATCAGCCCCCCCCCCAACCTCTCCCCGAATTTTGGCTCTGGTTGCACCTCTGTAAGCAAGTAATGTGGATCTGCTCACTAACAACAACAGGCATGAAGAGAAACATACTTAGTACAACAAGCTATACAGTCGTTCCTGCACTCACAGAAATATTGCGCTGTGATACGTGCTTTCACAACGCTTTCCATTTCTGAGCTCTAAACTTCTTATTCCAATGTCCTCATTGATTGGTTGCCATTGTGTGTTCCACCACCCCCCCTCCACTCACAGGAATATAGCGCTGTGATACATGTCTTGACCATGCGTTTCCATTTCTCAGCTCTAAACCCTTAATGGAACTTTGCCACTGTGTGTTTCATCCACCATTCATTTGAATATCACGCTGTGAATAAGTGATAAATGCATTCACCTTGCCTTCCATTTCTGAGCTCTAAATAAATTCTCTAACTTGCCACAGTGTCTTTCACCCCCCATTCACTGTTATATAGCGCTTTCATACGTGCATTTGAAATGCTTTCCATTTCTGAGCTCTAAGAAAATACGGCAACATGCCACAGTGCGTTCCATCCCCCGTGCACTGGAATATAGCGCTGTGATACTTGCATTCACCGTGCTCTTCATTTTTTAGCTTTAAGACGTTTTATGCAAATACTGTAACTTCCCACAATGCGTTTCATACATGTTGGTTAGTGACTCTGGTATACACAGAGATTGTATTACACATGTATATTTTCTGTCCGTCAGACCCTGTTTTATTTGACAAGCAAGGAGTATGTTGAATTTATAGAAGAATTAGCCCCCCCCGAAATTTTTATCAGCTCCCCCCACCCCCCGAAATTTGTCTCTAGTTGCGCCTCTGACATCAGCTAGAAGCTGCACTTGACTATACTAAATGACTCATTATTTTGAATGTCTTTTTCTCACCCCATAAATACCGAGAACACCAGAGGCAATACTTACTCTGTGAAACAATTACCATACTATCCTGTTTTACAACTCTCTGCTGGAGCACAGCAGCGCAGCAAAATGTGCTAGTATTTTCCCGTTTTTAAATATAAATACAGACAAAGGAAAACTTGTTTTCCGTCTGTATTTATATGTAAAAATCCGTTTAAACGGAAAACCGGGAGCCCTAATTATTATTATGAAAAACAATTTACATACGCATTGGGTATTAAAGCAATTTTAAAGCAATTTTAATTTATTGTTAAAATATTATTGTATTTGTGAGGATTTGCAATACAAATGTGGGTTTCAGAGTTTTCAGATATGAAATTAAGTACATTTTAAGCCAGATTTAATATCATTGTTTTTAATAAACGATCACTTAAACATGATAAATACACTGCTATTATTTATTAACTTTTTTTGCAGATTTTCTAATTTACTTGAATAATATTATAAACTACTGAAACATGAGTTTGAATCATGCACACACCCTTAAATGCATACCTTTTTCCCTATTTTGGGGGAACATGATTTACAATTAAATCTGACTCCACCTCCCAAATGTATGTAGTTTCTGCTGTGTTCATGGGACTGGAGATAGCCTAGTAAATCTTAACCTGTGGATAGCTGTTGGACCTGGTTCTTTCTGGAGGATCACCATCAAACGTTCAGCTTTACCCCTCCTGTTTTCTGCACCTGTTTGTGTTGACATTTAGGACTATATGTCGTTTATCACTGCTACCCAGTGCTAAAGTGCTTGTGCTCTCTCCTTTAAACCTGGTAATTGGTAATTGGCTCATGTAATTTACTTGGAAGTCCCTAATAAAGTGGTACTACATGTACCCAGAGCATGTAATTTAAATGCTAGTCGTGGTCCTGCAATTACTGTGCCACCCACTTAAGAAGTGTCATTTGAAACATGTTTCAGGCCTGCCACTGCACCCTCTGTGTGCAGTTTACAATTTCCATTTCAACCTGGCAAAATAAACCTTTTACCATGCCTAACCCTCCCATTTATACAAGTAAGTCTCCCCTAAGGTAGGCCCTAAAGAGCCCGTAGCGTAGGGTGCAATGAATTAAAAAAGTTGGACATATACTTTAAAGTTTGACATGTCCTGGCAGTGAAAAATTCCTAAACTTGTTTTTCACTACTGTGACGCCTACCACTTCCATAGGGTTACCTTATTACATTTAATTATTGATAACTGGTGATTGGGAGCAGGTACGAAAGTCATGCTTATTGTCTAATGATTTGTTATTTAAAACTCTCTTTAATGGTAAAGTTGTATTTTAAGTCACAATTCTGAAAATGCCACTTTTAGAAAGTTCACATTTTCTTGTCCTAACCATTTGGTGCCTTCATACTGTTTCCTGGGTCACATGACTAGGTGTAGTTGGCAGTTGGTCTTCCTGCATTTCGCCCAGACAGCATCACAATAGAGAGTTTGGGTGTTGGCAGGATGGGCCATGTCTGGCACGGTACGAGGCAGAGCTCTCACCTATCACACTTGCACTTCAAAGGCAATGGCCCAGCTCATGCTCAAAGGCCTTCACACTAGCCTATTGTGCCCCCAGATAGGCTGAGACCCGGCACCTCTGTAGGGGGAAATTCCATAAGCTTCTCCCACTTCAAGGTGGGCACCAGATATAAAAATAGGCACCTCTGACCCACTCTTCAGTACACTCTGGGACCTGTTGATACTACAAATGAAGGACTCCTTGCTTCCCTGCTGCTTGAGGCCTGTCTTGATCACTGAGAAGGAAGACTGGAGCTACCCCTTCATCCGAGGCTGAAGATACTCCAAGTGTCAGCTGAGGTCTCTTGTACTGAGATACAGGGACACAGCAAGCTCCAGAGACCCCTCTGCAACTGCCCAGCTGACCTGCTTCAACTGGACATTTGTGTGTCCTGCTGGCCTGAATTGCTGATCCCTTAGTAGTGCCTCTCAGGTCCTAGACACTTGTTGTGACATCAGTTGCGCTCTTCATTGAATAAAAGGAGAAATCCTGAAGTTTGAGCTCTTTCTGATTGAAAACAGATCAGTTGGTGCCAAGATCTTGCACCTGCGCCAACTGCCAAAACAAAGCCCAGGTGAACCAAACTCTTTGTGCTACAGTGACCGCCAAGAAGGACCAGCAACACAAGATCTGCACTTCACATTACAGTATTGACAGCCCGCATTGACTGCCAGTGTATTCTCCAGTAACGACCATCCCCGCCACAGGACAGGATCTACATGCTACATAGATGACCGTCCGCGACGCCTGGCCTGCTCTCCACAATATAACGAAGACCATCTGCTATGCTCTCCCTGCTACTTGCGGCCTCCTCCATCCCAAATGGAACTCTTCGTGTTGCTCTTTTGAAGGTAACTTTTTCAGAGGGACTAAACTTGTCCCTATATCCATCCCGTGTTACATTGGAGTTGACCCAAACTTGATACTTTCAACCGGTCTCACATGACCAGATAGCTGGAAGTGACACATATCTCCGGTTCTACTGATTGGATTTTTGTTGTATTGGTGTCAAATAATTTTATAAAATGTATTCTATCTTTCTAAATTGGTGTGGGATTTTTCTTGTCTTGTGGTTTCACTTTATTCCTGTTTGATTGCTGCATAAATACTTTACACATTGCTGGCAAGTTATGACTGAGTATTTTTGTGCCATACTAGCAGTGGGTTAACACATGTTAATTTAAGGATGTTTTGTGGTTCACCCTGACAAGTATTATGGCTGTGGCATTGAGTGGGGTTTCACTCCCCTCAACCAACAACCCAATTTCTCATTTTAGGTAGAATGGCTTTAAAGAGTACATTTTACCCCAAAATAGATCAGTTTTCCCTAAAGTTTGTAAGACAGGTGTTAGATAGTTACTAAATTCCAACCCCGCAGATATATATATCTCCCCCCTTGTGAGTAGGACTGTAGTTAGAATAGTAAATCCGACCACTCCAATTATATACACTTTTCCAACAGTGAATAGAATTGTAGTCAGAATAGTAAATGTAACCCACAAACATACATACAATATAAATGTATGTTTGTTGGGTGAGATTAGTAAATGTTAACCCTCCCCTTCCCTAATAAATGCACTTGTCCAAATGTTTGTGGGCCTTAAGTTAAAAAAGTAAATTTAAGCCCTCCCCAACATATACACTTTTGCCAATGTTTGCTGGTCTCTAATTAGAATAGTAAACATGACCCTCTCTCCACCAAATATATACACTTCCCATAATGTTAGTATGCCTGGAGTTAGAATACTAAATCCTGCTATATTCCTAGGTTAGGCCCATGTAGAGAAGCCACTTATTTCTTACATTGTCCTCACAATAACATTTCAGCTATAAACTTTTGTACATATTTACGTGCACAACAATGTTGGATTAGTTTCCCTGAAACTAAACTTGTTTCCACATGTAGCTTCACACAACATTATCACAATGCCCTGAACATCATTTACAAGGTCTCTTTTTATGCTCTGTACAAATGTCATCTCTATCTTCATCCACGGCACGACGGCTATCTACATATCCATAACATCACTAATCTATACACACATCGCATGGCTGCTTTCTATTATAAATGATGATCATCCAGATAGGTTAGCAGAGGGTGTCCAGTTCGTGACCAAGACGGGGTCTTTCATTCTATCCCATCAGGTAATGAGGTTGGATCGTCCCTTGGGAGGATTCTTGGTTCTATATCGACGCACACTCTAGATACATTTAGAGTAGGGTTCGCATACTAGGAGCACACTCAATTATTGCCCTGTTTTATTTGCCTGCATATATACTCTGCTTTAGCACCATGGTAGAACTATGTCTACTATTTACACTTTTGGTGCTTGTAATCACTTTTATCTGCTCTGCCTATTAATCATTGTAGCACATGTTTTTTATACAAGAATAATGTTGGTTTAATAAACGTATAGGAAAACGTCCCACTGTGTATTCACTATATACTTCTCTGGGAATAAGTGAGCACGAGTGACTGAGCGAAAGGTTCTGTACAGTTTCCATGACCCCTGAGGGGTCATGGTTGTCATGTTCAGTGGTTGCCAGAAACCATTAGCTCCCTGATAAGGTCAGAAGGGCTTACGGTGGCGCTGTGAGATAGCTAGTCTATAGGCCAACAAGTCCTACGTGGGTGTCCGGAATCAGTCCAGACACCAGGCCCCCAGTTTATGTTGTCCATCAAATGTGCAGATCCTACAGATTAGCAGGACGTACACGACAATCCAACCTATCCTCAAGTAAGTACGCCATTCCTAATGTTTGTGTAACTTGAGTAAAAATACCACAAGAGGGCATCTGATGTGTTACAGGTAATCCTTCTTGTAGAAATATAATCACATGACCCCCATCCTGATGGGACTCCATTGGCTCTTCTTGCTGGTTTGCACCATCTTCAAAATTAGCTGCATCATTTCCAAATCCATCCCAACTACAAAGTTTTGAAGGCAAAAAAATCAAAGGTAAGTATTTAGCTTTTTGAGTTTTGTTATAATAACATTTTGCGTGGCTTAAAAGGCTGAAAATTCAAACAAATTAAAGCGAGGCATGTTATGCTGCTTTTTGAAAAAGCCTGGCATGCCGAGCTGCATTAAAACAAATATATTGGATACTTAGATGAAGTTGTTCAAGCCATGTCATGGCCGCTATTGCTAAAGCTGAAGCTTGGCATGCCACGCAGCTGAAATTAAAATATTATTTTGTGCGGCTGCAAAAATACAAAAATAAAGCGCAGCATGCTGCGCTTATTTTTAAAAAAGCATGTTGTACTGTGCTGCTTATAAAACAACATATTATGTGGTGTGCAGTGGCAAGATCGAGTAAGGCGAGCTGCACAGAAGAAAAAAAACTGCACTGGTTAAACAAAAAGCGGTTGCGGGAGAGCGTGTCCAGTCATTTAAGAAAATAGTGCTCATAGACAGTAATTAAAACATCCAGAGTAATAACACATGCAACAAGGGCAGCCATCATGGGAGGTAACAACAGGAGAGAAGGAGGTATTAAGAAGGACTACTAAACCTATTAATGATTCAAAAGCCACTGTATACAAAGGACACTAACAGGAGCCCATTGAAAAGATGGGCAGAAATGTCCACCCTGAATACAGCATGTCTGGAAGAGACAGCGCAAGCCCTGCCTAGGCAAGAACTAAAAACAATTGATTCAGTGTACTCAATGTTGGATAGACTCAAATCAGATCAAATCAGGTTTGTTAAGCGCGACTACTTACCCGTAAGGGTCTCAAGGCGCTGGGGTGTGTGGAGGGGGGTTCGCAGGTTCCAGTCCATCAAGGAGGGGGTCTGTCGAAGAGCCAGGTTTTGAGGTTTCTTGCGAAGATAGGAAGCAATGTTATCTGTCTGAAGTGGAACGGAAGGTCGTTCCAGGCTCTGGCTGTGCGGAAGGAGAAGGAGCGGCCTCCCGATCTGCTCTTTCCGGTGCGGGGACCACGGCGTAGGAGAGCTGGGCTGATCGTAGGGTGCTTTGGGGTGCCTGGAATTTGAGTTGGCTATTCAGGTATGCTGGTCCGGTGTCGTGGAGGGCCTTGTGAGCGTGGGTTAGCATCTTGAAGGTGACTCTAGCTTTGATGGGGAGCCATTGGAGTGTGCGCAGGTGCTGGGAGATGTGGCAGTGTCTTGACAGGTTGAGGACCAGTCTTGCGGCGGCATTTTGGATGTTCTGTAGCTTGCGGGTGAGGTTTTTGTTTATTCCGGCATAGAGTGCGTTGCCGTAGTCGAGCCTGCTGGTGACCAGGGCGTAAGTGACGGTCTTTCTGTGTTTGAGGGGGATCCATTTGAAGGTTAGAATAGTAAATATGACCCACCCTTAAATATATGCAATTTGCCCCAATGTATGTTAGTTTGAAATTAGGATAGTAAATTTGCCAGCTGATCTTTCCAAATATATGCATATTCTTTAATATTTTTTGGACAGGAGTAAGAAGAGTAAAATTTAGGGGAGAGGATGTGGCCTAACGGCTAGGGCGGTCGACCTCGAAGCTGGGGACCCGGGTGCGAGTCGTAGCAGGGAGACTCAACATCCTGTGATTCTGGGCAAATCACCAAATCTCCCCTTGCCTAACAAAAATGAATGTGTCCATCTGTAATGCAACTGGTGCTCATGTAAAGGGCTCTGATACCTTTGGGTATAGCTAGCGCTATATAAAACTCCCCCCCAAAAAATTGTTTTGCTAGTTGCATCTGTGGCCAAAAACTGGGGCTGGAAGTACTACTCTTCTGGCTTTTAAACCAGTGTCGAAGAAATTGCAATGCACTGCCTCCTCTTTTGAGCATCTCACTCAGAGCTACATAGACAATGGCCTGTCCGATTTTAAAACTGCATTGTGGACAGACATCGCAAAAGTTTTTTCATTTTTAAAACTGCAGCTTTGGTGACACTGATTTTTGCTACTTCTAAACTCATTAATTTCATTAATCTATCCTGAAGGTTAGAAAACAAATACAGGAGGACCTCAAGTAGAAAAGATGGTGGAAAAGTTGTTGGCCCCAGCCCTTGATTTTACAAGATTGCCCATCATCAATTAATCAAATGATATCATTGAGAAACTCTGCCCGGCTGTATTCCTGTAATGAAGTTGACAAAGCCAGACTAGTTGCATGCGGGAAAGTCTATTTTGGCGATTTCTTTTACCAATAGGATCATCCAAAATCTGGGGACCTCATTTATGAAAACTGTTGCATCGCTGCGTGAAAACAGCGATGTGATAGTTTTCACTGCACGCTCCTTGCGACAAGATGGATGCTCCAAGGTTAATGTATGGCGCTCCATGTCGCAAGGAGTTACAGATTCATCAGTATTTCTGACGTATCTGTAGGAGCATTAATGACGCATTGCTGGAGTGTGTCGCAAAAGTGATGCAACTCCAGCAATTCATTCCATATGACCAAGCATCATGTTGAATGTGCCTGTGTCAGCCTTATGCCTGCTGTGAGGAAGGCGTAAGATTTTGACGCAGGCGCGTCCTAGAAGTGGTGCAGTAAAATCTCATAGATTTCACTGTGCCAAATCTACAAGGCTTTTTTGGGGGGGGACCCCCACCCTGCATACATTATATCCGACACAGGTATAAGCTAGCACAGGGCTGTACAAAGTGCCACATTTGCTTAGATGCGTTGCTGTTTAAATAGGGTGCAACATGGTGCATTATTTACACCGCGAGTGTGTCACAAAAAGTGACGCAACGGCAGCGCAAAAGTGTCGCAAGGCCTCATGAATAAGGCCATAAATATTTCGAGAAATCCAAAATATGGCCATAGATTACAGTTATTTCACAGTAGCAAGAAGGCTTCTTCGCTACTGGCTGAATGATAGTATCTCGCAAACTGTAAAACCCTAACCATGTATTAATGAAGACTTGACAAAGGTAATCATCAACTGTATCAATTTGGTGTCATATTCCAAGTTAAAAATAGGTTGAAAGGCAAAAACCATATGTTTATTTTACAAATACATAAATTCAGCAGCACAGTTATTGCTCCCATATTATGCAGTGCAAGAGACAGAGATGTTCACAATTTTAAAATGTAGAACACCTGGTTGATGGCACAGACATCAAATAGACAAAGTATTCTTGGAAGAAATTATCCACTCTGTCAGAGACCTCTGTGGAGAGTGAAGGGGATTATGATGAACACCTTACAAAATGTATTGTATGGCCTAAAAATCAGGTTTGTGGTGATTGATGTAATTAGTCATGGTGCATAGGTATTTCTTTTTATATACAAAGGATGCTTGATTCCGGGAATACTTTTGTCAGCTGACTCAAAAATGTCCCATACATTCTGTGTCCATTTGCTATGTTTTTAAATACCCTTAATCACACCTTGCTTCTGTAAAATAAAATCCCCTGCTATGTGGACCTTTCTTAATTGGTATGACTGCATTGCTATGCACTTGACCAAAGTGCATATTATAACATGTAATTGATCTGTAATTCTTTCTTTTTATATACAGTTCTTTGCCACCTGCTGGAGTAATGTCCATGCTTTAAATTTATTTTGAGAGATTTATAAAGCATGAACAAGACCCAGGTTGTCAGAGTACTGTACAGAGGCAAGCCCCTGTGCCGCTACAATACAAATAACAACACATTTGATATAATCAAAGGTAAACTAAATGTTCACTGTCCAATACCACCCTAGAGGAGGAGAAAATGACTAGCGTTGATATAGCAGTATGTTTATTAAATAAATGTGTCATACTTATAAAGTGTGCCAAAAGTTAATTCTCTTAGAGGGAGAGCTATTTTACGTATGGACTGCTACTAGTCTATAACATTATAAATTACAGGGTGGAAATAGAAATTACATTTACCCTAGTCACCAGCCCTGATCTAGCCAGTATGAATCGTCTCCATTTGGTCAATACTTCAAAGAAAATCTCATAAGGTTTCTAGCATTAATAGCTGGAGGTTCAGAGTCCATCACTGACTGACGCTTCAATACTTTCTTTGAGTCGGAAAAGCTGATCTTAAAAGATTTTGACAAAATTGATTAATCTCTGATTGAGCATATATCACTTCTTCAAACTGTGCTACTTAGGATCAACATTATATTTTGCCTTAGTGACTGGAATTTGCAATCAGAACTGGGAAAATATATACTGAGAGATATTTCAGGTCTACCATACTTACTTTGCAAGGGGACATCTGATCTTCAAATGCTGAACCTAATTTCTAATCTGTGGCAGACTAAGTACTTCATAAATCTCAATCAACCGAATGCTCATTCTGCATATAAGAGGGGCACAGGCATACACCTCAAGGCACAAATATCTTTCCAGCCTAATGGCAATCTATTGCAGGCGAATGCTGTTTCATTAGCCAAAACTGATCCTCAACTGTCCCAGAGATAGATGTACACATTGCAATGGGTAAAAAGGTCAATGTCAAGCTCTCACTGAACATATATTATTCACAAAAATGGTACCTTTTCTGGTTGTTCATTTAAATAAAGAGCTAGCAAGATGACTCAGCATTTTAAAGACGCTGCAGTTATGATCCAACGCCAGATCTTCGAATCCCTAAATGGCAAAACTTAGCCTTGATCCTTCTGCAGTTCATACACTGAATACCAATGAATTGAGATCTTTTAAGTGCAGCACAAAAAACATAAAAATGACTCAATAAACTATGTGAAAAGCAAGTTATCTTATCTGTGAGATCAATGGACACACTTTTCTCCGCAGGCCATGATATGCAGTTGGTGCCTAGTCCTGATAGTGCCAAATACTCTTCTTTTAATTAGAAAAGGGTGCATCGTGTTGAGCAAGAAGTGAATAAAGACTGTGAAGACAGTGGGCATTTTCAGGATCGCTTAGGTAGTCTCTCTGCTGCCTAGACAACCAATCTCTGTTGTGATCTAAAATAAGATCACCTGTGAAAGGGCAGCTTTCCATGCTTCGCATGGCTGAATACTTGCATTGTAAAGACACTTTTTGAAGAAGTATCTCTAAAGCTAATTCGTCTCACTTGAGGCACTAAGGAACAGACCTATTGGCATTTAGAATGCTTTTATGTTAGTTTTTGCCATTCTTTATGGAAATACCCATTTCAAGATGACCACCATCAGGAAGAAGGCCTGACAGCAAGCCAGTCATAAACATAAACTTTTGCCAAATAAGAACCATTTGCCGGGATGTACAGATTTAGATCCACTATACAATGTGAAACTATACAATACAGAATATGCAATGGCAAGTTCAATGAGCCCATAGGTAATTGCTCTGAAATCTGATGAGTTTGTGAGAGAGTTGGGTTCGATCAGAGGTGGACCTGGAGGGGTTACCAGTCTCATTACCTGAGGCACGATCTGAGCCCAAGGGGTCCGGAAAGGCAGACAGCAGCTCTCCCCAAGTGTCAAGATCCTCTCCTAGTTTGTCGTTTGTTCGACATTTTTTCAATCTCACCTCCTCTGACACTGCCGCATTACAAGATGTTTACCATGTATGTACACACATGGGTGTCCATGTTGCTTTGGTTTCAACCTCTTAAATTAATGACCCAGCCATTAATTAGTTGCAGGTGATGGACAGCAGCGCTGTGAGGTGTGTGAAAGCAAGAAATATAAAATATCAGAATAGGAAAGGGAAAGGTGGGGAGACCATCAAAATCAAGGAGAGAGAGAAAAAATAAGCCGTCATGCAGTGCAAAACAGGGTCTGACATCAGCAGTGGAAGGCTACATCTAGACGGTCTATCAACATATGTTTAGTAACAATGGACAAAGACAAAAACGGGGAGGCTAGCCATCAAATGAAAAGCAGGGAGCAGAGACAATGAGGAAACCCATCAAACTGTGCACAAGGGGCCGGCTCAAAGCCCACAGTAAATATATTGGTTACAATAGGGCTGATAACAAACAGCTAAATCTGTCTGCAGAGTGAAATCTAAAAATGGGCCACAAACAATGCAAGTTGCAACACAATTTTTCAAGTGTATATGCTAAGGGGCAGATTTACAATAAACTAACGCAGCACGGTGCAGCAAGTCATTTTGCTGCACTGTGCTGCGTTAGTTCAGAAAGCACAGTCATGTGAAATATTTACAACAATATGTCACATCTCTGTGCTTCTCCCTGCGCTGGCACACAAACTGCTGCTATGCTCCGACACAGGCACCCTTGCACCATGGTGCAAGGATGCCTGCGTCGTGGGGAGATTTTTTTTGTTGATGAAGGTTTCCCTTCCTGCACAAAACAATCTGAAATGCCGTTTTTCAACTTATCTGGAAATGTGTCCGGTTACATGGGTGTTGAGTGGGAACAGCCACAGGAACACCCCTTTCACGCAAAGTGCTGCGTGTAAAGGGGCCATATTTACAAGGACAGGACAAGCCACGCAGGGTGGCTTTGCCGGTCCTTGTAAATATGGGGCAGGGAAATGAGCTGCCAGTGCGAAACAAAAAGTGATGTTCTGGCAGCACAAGGCGCTTGTAAATCTGCCCCAAAAGTGTTTTTAAGGATGGATTAAGACAACCCATTCAGTCCTCCAAGCAGCCCCTTAGCTGTCTGGCCACAGAGGAAATGCATAAATGGCCACTGCCCCCACCCCCCGAGCTGCCAATGTCAACAGCTCTGCCCTGAAATATGCAAACATGCCGCACGTCACTACTTTCACTCTTCGTCTTTTCATCTGCTTTCATGAAAATGGTGAGCATCATTCTTGGCCTCTCTTTCCCTTCCTCATAGAATGGTTTCTTTGGAGACACCAGATGTGCCCTAATAAAAGATTAATGCAGAGCAAAAGAACTCATTGATGAGGCACAAACCACCCACTCAGGACAGGCTTAAGCGATGGTGGCATTCAGTCCCACAATCTTTTTTTGTGCCCCCCGATAACCCCTTTCTCCACGGATTCCCTCACTACCACCCTGGAGCAGTGTCCATTATTTCTCCAGAGCCCCTCTCCCACATGCATTTCATTTCTTTTATAGCGCTACTAATAATCCACATTTGTAAAGAGCGAACAATCACCCGTAAGGGTCTCTAGGCGATGGGGGCCATCGGGAAGATTAAGCAAGCTATTGCCCAGAGTCACATGGTGCTGGGCTGACCTGCCCCCGGCGCTGGGGATCGAACCGCGATCCCCAGATTCCAGAGTCAGTCGCCCTGGCCGTGGCGCCACACCTTTTCCCGCTACTCATACCATTGTGCAGG
The DNA here is from genome assembly GCF_964204655.1 of Triturus cristatus. Classification (NCBI taxonomy): domain Eukaryota; kingdom Metazoa; phylum Chordata; class Amphibia; order Caudata; family Salamandridae; genus Triturus; species Triturus cristatus. The sequence continues at coordinate 725,840,673 of NC_140591.1, forward strand.
TCTCTAAGTAGGCGGGTCCTGTCGGTGCTTAGCACCTGCAGTTCTACAAAGCAGGTGCTGAGACAGGTCACAATCAGGATCTCCATATTTGCCCTCACCCTCAGTAAAAAAATAAATCTTAACTAACCAGCAGTGCCACTATTAACTGCCTTTAAAGATACTCAGTATAGTTCTTTCAGTCTCATCATTTCAGAACGGAAGCACTCAATATCCTTTTTTGTCTTATGCAACTAACAACCATTGACAAAGCTAAAAGCCCTGGCTTGTTGTAGGTGTTATGTTACTTGTTGGTTATATATCTGGATGCAATGACAGAAGCAGCAAAAGACCAGTCGGGCAGCAACACGATGCTAAGCATAGAATTTCAGATGACATGTTTTTAAGACACGCCCTTAATTACATCCACCACGTACCCATTGAGACATCCGCCAGTTTTTTCATCCCACTTAAGGTCATGCCATTGTGGGATGTGGTAGCACTTTACACCACACACACACACATATATAGAGACAACAAATCGTACGTGTGTAAATCAGTTTAAAGGGAATGTTACAAAAGGCAATGTGGATTATAAGGCGTAGGAATCACTTCATCCACACTATTATAGCCTTATAGACCGCCGTAGCGGGCTATACCAGCTATTAAAGGCCTGCTGCAGCGTTACTGGCCCTGCACCGAAGGCAAGGGCCTTTAACAAGGCAGCGGGACTTTAATAGCCGGTATAGCCCTGCTATGAAGGGCTATAAGGCTATTAGAACATTCTACCACTAGAGGGCAGAATGTTCTAACAAATTAAACAAAGGCTTCAGGGAGTGCGAGGGGATTTAAATCCCCTCAGGCTCCCTGAAGCCTTTGTTCACAGTCACAAAGAAGCATTGGAATGTTGGAGCTCCGGGCTTATACCAGCCATTATAAGCCCAGGGCACTCCATTGTTTTCAATGGAGCTTCCAACATTCCAATGTTCTAAGCAGTATATTTTAAGTGTGTTTGGTCTGGGGAAGAACAAAGTCGGGATTTAATACATACCACAATGTTTGGAGTTGGCTTTTCTAATAGGAATCTATTTCATCCCAAAGGAGCCCTTTTGGCACCATCAGAATAGTGACAAACTGGGAAAAACCATAAAGTTCTAACATATACCATGCGCTTTACACGCAGCTCTTTGATACCAGTTCACAGGCCACTGTGCTATATTAGGACTGTAACTTATGAACTGCAAGTAACAAAAGGATTTGTGTGACAAAAGCGATAACCCATTGAGCTCTGGCCCTAAAATACAGTTCTGTGATCTGCATGGTACAACTTCTTTGCAGCCCCATATTAACCTGTTTATGATGAGTCACAACTGTCATTAGACAGAACTCTGAACTCTCTCCAGCAGGAACATTAATCCACAGTTTATCTTGATTTTTTTGGTTGCCTGGAAACTGCTGGACACAAAAGGAATGCTGCAGCAGACGCTTTTAAACCCATAAGTTGTTTATAAGCACATCGCCCCCAGAGCTCCCAGTGCCTGGTGTGGCTGCAACTGTCACACCGACTTAAACCCCGCCATGTACCAACTGTGCTGTGTTCTTTTCTCATCTTTTAAATGACAGCGAGACAAACACAATTATATTAGTCGCGCTGCAATCCTTTCTGAAAACTCTGTGGTTAAGCCAAAAAAACAAAATAATACTCTTTCAATCTAAATATATATTTCCCACATCCTGTCCACTTCACAGTTTTCAGAACTGGAAAGTGTGTTTGATTATATAACATTTGGGGGCATATTTATAAGAAAGTGGTAGAGCACGGGTTACCTACAAAATTTGCTAACGCCGCACCCCGTTACTTTAGAGACCCATGGATGTACTGTATTTACAATAATACGGTGCACCTCTGCGTTTCTCCCTGCGATGGTGCTAAATCCAGCTGCCTAGCGCCAATTCAGGCACACTTGCACCATAGTGCGAGGGTGCCTGCACTGAGGGAGTGATTGTTTATGTGCAGGAAGGTGTCCCTTAATGCACATAAACAATCCAGAATGGCAATTTGTAAGTTCTATGTGTCTTACATTGTGCAGCACACATAGAAGTTGCGAAACATCATTTTATAAAAGACTGTTTACGTTCAGATGGTGTCCCTTCCTGTGCATAAACAATTATTCATGGTAATGTGCTGTTTCTATGTGTGCTGCACAATGCAGCACACATAGAAACAGCAAAAACGAGGAGAAATAAAGCATTTCTCCCCGTTTTTGCCATGTTAAGACCAGGTGTTCCCTGGTCTTAATTTTGGGGCTGCCTCCTATTTACGCCACCCTTGTAAATAGGTGGCAGCGCGAAAATCAACGGGTGCTGCGGCAAAATGCCTACCACAGCACCCATTGCATGCCCCTTTCACGCCAAGTGTAGCGTGAAAGGGGGCCTTACTTACACAAGGTGGCGTTAAGCCATGTGCAGTGGCTTAACACTGCCTTGTAAATAAGGCAAAGGCTTTTTCACCACAGGAAAGTAACCGAATGTGGTTTTTCCTGTGGCTATAGAGACTTGTAAATATGCCCCTTCATTCTAGAATGTGGCATTGTGAGGGAAACATGCACTTTTTTCTGCTGGTTGTGTACCCGTTCCGTTTTGACACGATGCTTGCATTGCACTGATAGCTGCCCTTATTTTCTGTGGTTGTCTAAGGGAAGTTTCCTCTGTTGTAGTGTGTGCTGTACTTGTTTGTTAATATAGGGTAATCTTGCACTGCTGTTCTCTTCCTTGTTGTACCTGCTCAGCTCACATATGAATCTTGCACCGCTGCAGATCAGACATTGCTGTGTTATTTAATCCCGCATGAATGTCGATTTTACAAATATGACCATCCCTCTTTATTACTATTTATGAGGGAACAATCCATTTCTTTTATTCAGAAATTTCATTCGAAGATAGATTCAATTTTTTAATTCTTGCAGAGCAGCTGGAACCTGATGCCAATACTCTTTTCTGAATGTTCATGTACACCTTCAAAATACAGAACGCATGTTGAGCTATCTGCATCTCAATGACGTCTAGACACTTTTCAAAGAATCTCAAAATGGCGTCGCAAATTTTTATGCGACCTGCCTGCCTCTTCTTCCACCAGGCCGCTCTGCTCAGTGAATCACTTCGGTTGTATTAAAAAATAAAGAGGCGATTTAATTTCTCGTTATTCATATTTACCGCTTGATAGATTAGCAAAGGTAATGCTTGCCAGCGCATCGCTGTGCCTGGTAAATATATGAGTTGACCTGTATGGCTGCATTACATATTTATGGGTCTTAACATGTAATATATTCAAGTGCTTTGCCGCAAAGCCTCATGAAGCTGCAGGTCTTGGTTCAAGCACAAAGGCTCTTTGAATGTGTGACTGATATAAATGCCCGTGTCCAGAAGGTTCCAAACGCAAGATTTGCTGTGTTGTAAATGTAACTTGCATGATTTGCTGTGGAACCTTGTATTCTTTTGCAACTCATATAGCGTAACCTTGGTTTAATCTCTTAAAACCAAGAGGCATATTTACAAGGAAAAGAGCGTAGAGCTGCACACATTTCGCAGCACCATGCTTCACCATTTCCAAAACGCAGGGATGCACCATATTTACAAAAATACTGTGCACCCCTGTGTTTTTCTCTGAGCTGGTGCTAAATATAGCTGTCTAGCGCCAACACAGACACTCTTGGTCCATGGTGCAAGGGTGTCTGTGTTGCAAGGAATGGTTGTTTATGTGCAAGAAGGTGTCCCTTCCTGCACATAAACAATCAATAATGGAGATTTTCTACTGCAGCACACATAAAAGTACCAAATCGCCGTTATTTAATGATTGTTGATGTGCAGAAAGGGACGCCTTCCTGCACATAAATGATAGTTAATGGCATTTCGCTCTTTCTATGTGTGCTGCAGAATGCAGCACACCTTGAAAAAGCAAAAACAAGGAGAAATAAAAGTGTTTCTCCTCATTGCGCCATTCTAACGCCTCCTATTGCATGGCACTAGTTTTTGGTGCTGCATCAGATTTACACCTCCATGTAAATCTGGGGCAGCATCAAAAAGCAATGGCGCAAAACCTACAGCAACACCCATTGCACGCCTCTTTCACACAGATACCTGGGTGAAAGGATTCCATATTTACAAAGTGGCTTAATGCCACTTTGTAAATATGATGCAGGGCATTGCGCCACCAAAACGTAAAAAAAGAGACGTTCAAGTGGTGCAATCCCCTTGTAAATATGCTCCTAAATTGTGTTTTTTGATAAATTCTAAACATCATGAATGGAAAAGGTGTCCTCATGTGTATAACTTTCAACTTGTACGTTAAAGTCAGACTTACTGGTTTTGCCTGTACTTGGTAGTGGTGGTTTCAGTGGCAGTGGTGGTAGTGGGGTTGGGGATAGTGATGGATTGTTGATATCAATGGTGGTGATTGTTTTGATAGTGGTGGTTGTTGAATGGTGGCATTGATGATGGTATGTAATTTTTTTTTGCATGGGATATTGGAGATGGTATTAGCTGTGGTGATTGGTAATATTGGTGAAGAGACTGTGGTATTGATGGTGATATTGTTGGACGTACTGATGAAGGTATAATTGGTGGTGGTATTGGTGCAGGTGGTATTTGTATTGTAGGTATTTGTGATGACAGTATTGGTGGAGGTGATATTGGTGGTAGTGACAATGTCTCTACAGAATGAAATAGTCTCTCATGCATTGCATGCCAGCGCTCCAGAGGAAGGGAAATGATACACCAAATAGACAACAGCATGGGTTGAGAGAGGAATATTCCTTTGGATGGAGTAAACACCCAGTCTATGTTTATTTTGAAGAATTATTTACACATTGTTTTTTTTTTACTTTTGCTATTTTTATAAAAAATCAAAGCCCTGACATGAGGTGTAATGATTTGCTACTTGTTAGAAATGGGCATTTCTAGTTGGCAGTGGGCTGTACCCTGTCTTAGTAGGGACCCTTCCTTCTAGTCATAGTAAGGGAGTTAATCACCCAAGATAACCCCTGCTCACCTCCTTGGTAGCTTGGCACAAGCAGCCAGGCCTATATCAGAGGCAATGTGTAAAACATTTGTACATAATGCACGCAGAAACACAGTGATAACATTACAGGTGGGCACCACATCAGTTTAGAAAAATAAACAATCTTTGTCTAAACCAAACAAGACAAAAACAACAAAAATCCAACATATGCAAATCAGGATATCACTTTTTAAACGGCTAAGCAACTCTGCCTATAGAACTCTATGGATACGGTGATTTTAGCACAAAGTACCTTTGATGTGTCAAAATCCAAGATGAAAAACAGCTGCAAAGGAGAGAAGCATCGGAAAACACAACGATGCACATTTTCTGGAGTCCCAGGGAAATGGAGCCATTGGTTCTGCTGCACACAGGAGAAGTGTTGCATCGATGCCTTATTATGAGGAGAAGTGATGCATCAAAATTCAAAGAAGGTTCCCGTCTGCGGAGCGGTGCGCTGGACGTCGGAGACATGTTGCTCTTGACTCAGGCGTCTGAAGTTCTTCTAGTCGCGAACAGGTGCTGTGTCGGTTTTCAAACGCAAGGCAAGCTTGTGGTGGGAAAAATGGCGCTGGAAGGGCGATGCATGGATTTTCAAATTTTCTTGCAGCAGAAGCCTCCTCCAGAACTGGAAATGGCACCACTTCGCAGGTCAGAACTCCCACCAGAGGAGTTCAGGGGCTGCAGGAGAATTCTTTGATAGCCCTGAAACTTCTTAACAGGAGGCAAGCACATTCATACCTTCGGAGAATCTTCTCAAGCAGAATACCAAAAAAAAGTCTAGTCCTTTAGTCTCTCCTAGACAGAAGCATCAACTGCATGCCAACCCAGCAAAGCAAAAACAGCAAAGGGGCAGTACTCCTCCTGACAGCTAGCTCTCCATCTCTTCCTCTTAGCAGAGTTTCATCGTGATCCAGAAGTGTTCTCCAAATATGGGGTTACAGGTCCAGTACTTATATCCCTTTTGAGCTTTCACGTAGCCGTACTTCAAAGGATAGTTTTTGTAGTGCACAGAAACTGCTTTGCCCTGTCCCTTCTTCAGACATACTACAGGGGGGTGGAGACAGCATTGTGAGAGGACAGGAACAGCCCTATTCAGGTGTCAGTGACAACTCTTACCACCACTCTACCTCAGGAAGACCCATCAGCCTGCTGATGGGCAATCATGATGCACAGGGAACACCTCAACTCCCTTAGTGTGATTGTCTAGAGTGAATGCACAAACAGCCCAACTGTCCGTCTAAATCAGGCGTTGATTCCACAGACAGGCAGAGGTATAGGATTGTAAAGCAAGAAAATTCTTGTAAGATGTTACAAGGCAGCTCCAATGATAACCTGTGAGAGAGATAGTCCTTGCAATAGTGAAAAACGACAGTGGCAGTGTTTCACTATCAGGACATGCAAAACACACCAGTACATGTCCTACCTATCACATATACCACATCCTGCCCATGCCTTGGGCCTACCTTAGTGATGCCTTACATGTAATAAAAGGGAAGGTTTGGGCCTGGCATGCAGGTGCACTTGCCAGGTCGATATGGCAGTTTAAAGCTGCACTTGCCGGCACTGCAGTGGCAAGCCTGAGACATGGTTACAGGGCTACTCATGTTAGTGGCACAACCAGTGCTGCAGGCCCACTAGTAGCATGTTATTTACAGACCCTGGACACACACAGCACACTTTACTAGGGACTTGCCAGTAAATCAAATATGCAAATCATGGATAACCAATCATAATAACAATTTACACAGGGAGCACTTGCTCTTTAGCACTGATCAGCAGTGGTAAAGTGCCCAGAGTACACAAGTCCAGAATACACAATCAGAAATACAGGAGGTAGCGGCAAAAAGTCAGGGGAAACCACGACAAGGATGCCAAATCTAACACTACCCTTTAGGAAGAAATGTAGTAAATGAGAACATTGGCAAAAGCACAAGACATGTCATTTTTTGCAAAAAGAACTGGTCAATTTGATACTATGGAAAATATGAGAAAAACATTACAAATTCAGTAGGCAGCTATGTCCTTTAAGGTTTTGACATTCCAGTCTACCTTTATCCCTAGACATAGGTAGAGAGACATCACTACATATCATAAAGGTGCACAATGGAAATCTTCTGACTTACTGAAAGAAAAACTAGTTCATTTTCTATGTCATTGATGTAGAGTATCAATGCACCCTGAGTTCTAATCTTTCTCATCGCAGTTCTTACACTGTGAGGTTTGACAGATTCAATGGACAGGATTTATTTACTCTAACCCTGAAAAAACTAATTGTACAGAACTATACCTGATCCCTATGTCTAGTTCTGCTGTCCTGAATGCTTCAAATAGAGATCACTCTTTCAGACTTCTTGACTTACCAAATAATTTTCACCCCAGTGATCAAACCTAAGTTGTCAGCTAGGGATGGTAGCCACAAAAGTTATGTGCAACAGTAATACCCAGAATAATGAAGATTGATTGTATCTGATCAACGCATTGCCGACTTGTCCCCCATCCTAACTCAATGGAAAGGCACCAAAATAGAAAAACACTGACCACAGGCAGAGAATAAAAGGCACAGGAGAAACATCTTGCATCTTGTGACCAAAAAAAAGCAATACGCCAATAAACCTAAGAATACAACATATGACAGCCAAGAGAACACTAGCCACTCACAACCTACAGTAGAGCAAGGAGTGCAGAAATGCTTAGTTGGTCTCATACAAAGTTCACCTGATAGGCAGACACATCCTGCGATGATCCTGCAATGGATCATGATGATTCAGCACAGAAGGCAGGCACTCTAGAAAGAGAGTTAACTGGATTCATTTACTCTTGGTCAAAGCAGAGGGTCTCTTACACATGACATCAACTTCACAAATGATAAAAAGAGAGATGACTAGCCAAAGCCATAGATTGGGACCAACCATGACATGAAGAGAAAGTGGGCCCTGCCACATTCGGAGTATGCAACCAAAGCTCAGTAGGTGAAGAAGAATACTGAAACCATTCATTTACACCAAAATAATGTGAACAAAGAAAAATAGAAGGATTGAAAGGCAAAAACTCAGACTTAAGCAAAACCTTGGCTTGGATAAAAGCAAGGAAAAGCACACAACACAGGCAGCCCCAACCCCAGCCATTTGGTCCCCTATGCGAAGGCTAACAAGAAGAAAAGAAACATTGCATTGGAGATAAGAACTACCGGGTCACCGACTGCAGTGGGTCAACAGAAGAAAAGGGACAGAAGAACAACGTAAATGTGTGTGAATATGTTGGAGAGAGCACAGGACAAAGATCAGATGGCACCAGGAGTCACAAGTGACCTCTTAAGCTGAATAGTGGCATTTATCCAGGCTTTATTGGAATATAGACAGTGTCCCACAGCTTATCCTAATGAATCAGAGGTCAACCTGCCCAGAAAGCACATTTAAATACATGAATGAACTGCCAGTGTCATAACAGATCCTTTGGAGTTGCATGACACAGAAGGAATCCAGTCTCAGCCTGCAAAGCTGTCAAAATCTGCAAGAGGCCTGCAGACACTGCAATGGATTTGGCCTTGTATAAGTAACCCAACTGGGGGGAGTGCGTTTGCCAGTAGGAGATGATAGCAGTGAGTCCTCGACACAAACTAAGATAAAAATGATCCCTTAAGATACAAAAGCCCACTCATAAAAGGTCTCCCCTGGAACTCCTGAACAGCACTGAATGTGATCTGTGCGATGGAAGGAACAGGCAGAAAGCTGTATTGGACACCTGTGGCAACCCAGGACCCTGATCCTATTTCTCCCAGCCACAAAAATTGCAATGTCCAGATCTACCTATCAGTAGAAACAAAAAGGAGCATAGTGGAGGGAAGAAAAAGGATCATAGCACTCTGGGCTGCTGTCCACTGTGTTAGAAAGTGGATATTGTGAGCTCAGGCAATGGGATGGATGCATTTCCAAAAGTCAAAAGGCCAGTGAAACAAAAAAGAGAATGGAGTGATATTTGGGGAGTCCCATTGTAGATCCCAAATCTCTGCATATCCTATGCACACACATGCACTGCTTCAACTAAAGCACTGCCCAGACCCCAACCTTGACCACTGGATTTTTGCACTTTGATCCAGGAATGAAGAACCCCAGCTGCATGTACCAGAGCAGCTAGCAAGGGAAGGACCAGTATTGAGGGGCAGATTGGTGGTCTATTTGAGCAGTAACTGCGTGTCCCACAAACAGACAATCGGTGTAAGAAGTGCACTGCCCAGAGTGCAACTGGAGGGAAAGCCCAGTGCAACTGCCAAGAGAACCAAAGTTACTGTTGCTGATGAAAGTCATCCTTGAGTCATGAGACTTAAAAAACACAAGACATCTGATGTTCCCTACTTGTTGTTGACATGGATGAGAGGATATGGAGACAGAAATTAATAATATTCATGTAAAATATTGTTTTTAAGGTTTATGGTAGGTAACTCTACCTGTTGAATGATGAACACTTCGCTGTGTAAGGATTGTATTGAGGGACTTGGACATTGACCCTTACCCTTCTAGCATCTGGACATCAAAGTGTGGAGATGTACACACATAACTCGCCACACTGACCTGTATAATAATTAAAGACACTCCGAGTTTTAACCACAAGCTAAACCACTTCAGATATCATGTACAGCATGTTCATGCAAGGCTCTTCTTAAGAGGGAACACACATGTCTGGGACAACAAGTAACAGCATTCCTACGAGATTAGCACATTCAGTTTAATTATTGACCTGAGGTAGCCTGCCAGAATCATGAAATTGCAGTCACTGACTAATTTCTTTGGGCTTGCATCCAAACTACTTTGTACTTTGCCACATTATCCTCAAGTCGATCCTCTCTTCTTCTCAAGGGTGATATTTCAATGCAGAAAACATAGTCACAGCCTAGATTGTGGTAGGTATCTCACTGTCATCATGTCTATGAACAGGGACACTCTGCATTCATCATTGAAGAAAATGGTGAAGAGCAACACCATATTCTCTCACTGCGCATCTGGTAGAGAACAGGAGAGTCAATAGGAAAGTAGTAGTGAGAGAGATTAGACAGAGTGTTTGGCTGGGTGTTGTATGGGCTACCTCAACCACCGCCTCTCCTTTCACACTCCCACCAGGCATCTCTGCTCCGCCCATCAGACCCTGGCTACCATCTCACGGATCTGCTGGACCACTGCTGGAGGAAGATCCTTCCCCTACCTCGCTGTAAAAACCTGTAACTCCCTTCCTCTGCATCTCAGGCAATCTCCATCACTGCCTCAATTTAGGAAGGACCTCAAGACATGGCTCTTCGACTGAACAGCAAACCCCCCTCGCCTCTAGACCCTTACAAGTGAGTAGTTGTGCTTTACAAGAACACTGATTGATTGATTGAATATTACTGCCAGACCTTTTGTTCGCTGAACAAATTAAATCAATTTATCTAAGACTCACAGTAGTTTGAATCTTTCCAAGAAAAGCCGTTCTGAAACATTCCAAATGCAGTCTATGCTGGTGTCCTGGCCATACTGAAGAATGCAAGATAGAGTCTCATTTGCCAAAACTTTGTTTGCCCTTTACTTAGGTCTTTGAGTTAAACTACTTTCAAATCCCATTCCCTACTTAACATGAACATGAAATGCTCGGGCGGAAGATTCTGGAAGGAAGAAAGATCACACCTTCTTTTTCATTGAATTGCATGGGCCTCTTGGAGCCTGCCTTACCCTTGCATTCACAGATCTGAGCCTGAGTGGGGCTTTAGGCATGGCTTGACAACTGCGTGCTCGATTAGAGTGTCCACATTTCAGAGTAAGTATGAGTGTAAATCACGGCTAAAAATTCACCGCTGGGGAGGTAGACAATACTTGTACCTTTAAATGGTTTAAGGTACTGTTAATAATGTCACTACCTGTGATTGATGACTGTAGTAGGCCATATTCTTACATTTGAAAAGGTTGCTCGAGTTTCTGCTCATGTTATCATCTAATTTTATCTGGACCTGGCCGAGTGTGATTATGCCATTTAGAAGCAAACATGGTCAGTGCTGCAATGCCTTTCCGGCCTGGTTGAATTATACTTATATATGTGATAGGAGATATGGGAACAATCACCATGACGAAAGCCAACAATAACACACATATGACACACACACATCAAAGCAAATGGCTCACAACAGCAATTGCCACTAAGATATGCTAAATGCAAACATCCACACAGCTGCATCAGGCCTAGACTATCTCAAATATCTGGTCAAAGAGTGTTACCCACCTAAGTGATTCAATGTGCAACTCATACATGCCCACTCTGGGCACCTGAGACGTCAAAATCATACCCAGAACCTATTTTAACAAGACACTGGCACTCAATTAGAGATGTTCCAGAACCCATAAAATGCCACATGATTACTTCAAGGTAAATCCTGGAATAATGTACAGAGGCACTCTCAGACGAATGACAGTGCTACAAGGCCCTACTCTTGGCAAAGTGTATGTATGTACATATATTTAACATGTTAAGCTAGCCACTTTGGTAATAATAGTTCATAACATCATTTGCCCCATCACTTGTTAATTGAAAGTGTTTAGATCAGCAGCATCACTTTCGTATCCTCAGCATATATTCAAATGTGTGCTATCACTAACTAATGCTCAGTGTATGCTTATATTCGGACCATCATTCGCAATTCTTGTCTGCATGCCCAGAATCTCACCATCACTCTTTAATCCTTTGTGCATATTCACATTTGAATGCCACTCAGTAATCATTAGTGTATGTTATGACCACCATCTTGGGAAGGCTGGTTCTAAGGCCTGTCAGTAACCCTTTCCAGGAAGTTATGACATTCATTTAGCAATGGAAGAAGCTCAAGTTTGACAATGATAATTTTTCACTCAATTCCGGTGTCCTTTCACTGTTCTTTATTCTTGATGTTCCAGAAAGCTTGTTGAACACCCCTAAGGGTGGCCGCGAGCTCAGAGACAAAAAGAACGTCCAAGCAGAAATAGATATTAAACCATGAACTGAGTGTGGCATCCTGGAGCACACTGGCCAGCAGTGTGAGGGGTACTTCGTTTCCTCCTGAATACACATAGTCTTTGGTGAGTTGTTGACACTGCTATATGCATAAATTCAACAGGCCCCTGATCTATCCCTTTCCAATTTTCCTTGGTACTGAGGATTATTCTGTGTGCCTGATCAAGTAAGACATCCAGGACAGGAACTGGGTTGTCTTTGAAGTAAATTCCAATTAGCCCTCTCTACTGTAGCCTAGACTTGGTATACAGGCTATGGCCATTGAGGTCATGTTTGTTGGCTAAATGTACATTAGGTAATATTCTTTTGAATGGGACCTGCGGTTGTATTCAAAGTACTCCATGAATGTTAGGGTCAACTTAGGAGGTGTGCTCTGGTAGAAATTTGACAATCTAGGACAGACACAATCTTGCGTGAACATTGTACTAACTTTTTACTCTGAACACAACCACGTACTGCATGACCACAGTCCAGGCTTACAGGGGGCATCAAATCCACTTTGTCTAATCTACTTGAGGAACTCCTGATGTACCCAATACATCTTATCTCATACTCTTGAGTTCTCAGTCAGTCTATGTTACCATGTACCATGACATACTATTGGCGAGAGTTGAGATGTGGGCCTGAACTCTGACCCCACTCTAGACTCAAATAAATGCTTCCTCATCAAACACAGTCAGCACATTCGATTAGGGTACATGGATGATTCCATCTTTTTGGATAGAGTTACTCCTATTATCACTCTTTAGTAACTGAAATGTGACACACTTCACTGTAGAAGCCGTCGAAAAAGTTAATATTTCATTTCATTGTGTGTTTATTTCGATTAAAATAATCATAAAAGACAGTACAAACAATATTACATGAAAAATGCTGAAATTAAAAACACAAAGCAGTACAAATCAAACTTTAAGGTATAACTAGACACAATAACTTGTACAAGGATTTATACCAGATGACAAAAGCTCAATGTGTTTAAAAAGCACGATAAAAGCCATGGTTATACAATATTAAAAGATGTAGAAATGAAGTTAATTCATCACAACTTATAGTTTTATTGGGGAGCTACACCAAAAGACGTAGCATCTAGGTGATTATACCTAAGCTTGGGATTCTCTTAATTTTTTACTTCGGATAACCCACACCCAACTCAAACATTTCACCATAGCAATAACTATTGGTTCGTTAGTAGATGTCTGCAGAACCCTTAACGCCTCCATGGCAGAGCTGAAACCCAAGATCCTGCAAACGGGTTTCAGCCATTTTTACCTAGGTAATTTATAAGCCGAGCATACAAAAAGGACATGGGATATGGATTCCGTCTGAGCTAAGCATACTGGGCATTGATCTGCCCCATGCAGAAGCCATTTGCTTGTTAAGGCATTAATCGGAAGGGAGCCGACCCTCAACTGATGGTATCATTTCCTGTCCATTGCTCTTTGAATGGCATCCCAGTAAGGTTCATACATAAAATCCTGTTTGAACATAAAAAAGTCCCTGGACAGAGTGGGCCTTATAATGGAAGAAAAATGATTACTCTTAACCATATCCCAATAGGCAGCCTTGAACTCCCTTTTAGACGGGAATGGATTGTCTGCTGGATGCTCCTACAGACCACTCATCCCCATCCCACACAAGGTGTTTATTATGTTCTGTAGCCATTTAATCTTGCCTAAACATCCAACCCCGCTGAATTCCAAAAGGGGTTTAGCATATTGGGAAAGCTCAGGGGTAATCCAGAGCCTTCTCCAAAAGGCTATTGGTCTATACCGGGCAAGATCTTCAATACGTAAGCAACCCAGATCTAGGAAGAGGGGCAGCAATGGGTTTGATTGCGGAAGGCCTGTGATGGCTCTAACAAATTTGTTCTGGGCTAGTACCAAAGGGGTGATGTTCACAAAACCCCATAATTCAGATCCATATAAGGATGAAGTAATGACTTTGGTGTTATATATCTTAAGGACAGGGGCTATTGGCTTGGTGAGCGAAAGCCTATGCTCTTTTACGAGAGCTCCTGCCAGCTGAGCATGTTTTGTCAAGTCAATGTGAGGCTTCCAGTTGAGTTTCCTGCCTAGGGTTATCCCCAAATACGTGAACACATCTGTCTGCTCTAATAGGACATCGTTCATATACACACTACCTTTAATATTTTTGTGTTTGTGAAAGACCATGAACTTTGTCTTGTCCACATTTACCATCAGCTCCTGATCATGGCAAAACACCTCCCCCTAGACAATGCAGCCAGTAATCCCTTCTTAGTCTTAGATAGGATCAAGGTGTCATCCGCGAACATGAGCAGTGGTATCTTCAGCCCCGCCAAAGTGAGGGCATCTGTGGGGCATGTAGAATAATAAACAACCCTATCAGTAAACACGGAAAACAGCGTGGGCGCCAAGACGCATCCTTGGCACACACCCTTTAAGACAGTAAATCTATCAGTAACCTCACCATGTGAGCTCCACCGTACCTGCGCATACTTTGCAGTGTGCAGTTTAATTAGTATGGCCAATAGCTCCTGAGGCATCCCTGTGTCCAAAAGGACACTCCACATTTTATTACGGGGAACCTGATCAAATGCAGTCTTAAGATCTATAAAAGCTGCGTAAAGGATGCCCCACCCCCCAAGATAACTACTTGCCAATAAATCATTACAAACCTAAAGACCTGATCAATAGTACTGGTATAGGGGCGAAAGCCAGAGTGCAGAGGTGATAAAATCTCATGCTCCTCAATCCACAACTGGATTCTGCAGAGTGCCAACCTAGCTATTATTGTTTGCATTGAATCAATGAGGCTGATAGGCCTATAATTGCCCGGTAGCGAGCGGTCGCCCTTTTTGTGTATGGGTATTATAACAGCTCCAGACCAGGTAACTGGGATGGGTGCGCCAATATCTATGGCGTTGGATATAAATGTAATGTAGGTGACCCAGTTTTTTTTAATTCAGAAACAAGTCCGCCGGTAAACAGTCCAGGCCTGGTGCCCTTCCTTTCGGACGGTAGTAAACTTGATCCGAGGACAAAGACTCTCGAAATAGCCAGATGTCATGCTGTTCAAAAAAATAGACCAGTCACTTGATTCGATTTTGGGCCGAAGCCCCGCTATGTTCCAAGAACCCACTGTGATGCTAGACTTATTATGCCCGGGATTTGTACTCGAAAGGGACTATTGAGCTGCGGGTACATTCTCAGTACTCAATGCAACCATACTGGGGGAACTGTACGGTCGGGGGCCTCCCGCCTGTGGTACACTCGCTAGGCCATCCTTCTTGCCCTCCAAACACAATTCTTCCCTAGATATTTTAGCATCCCCAAAGTTACAAGGGTTTTCTCCAATTTCAACCCTCGCCAGTTTAATAGTCCTAATTTTAGTAGGGTCAACAGGATCACAAATGGGAGAACCTTGAACTAATCCCATATACCCCCTATTGGGGCTTGTTGTTAATAATGCAGTGCCACCAATAGGGTTGAGTCAGTCATTGCCTTCCAGTGATGAAAGAGCATGGAATCGGTTACTGACGGGGACAGAGTGGTTAAATTGTCCCAAGGGGCGGATTATCCCTCTCCAGTTGACACGACTGGGGTCTATTGTAGATCGATAGAAGTATCCCAGTGGAAGCACTAAAATTGAGTCCCTTGCGTCGCGATTCCCTGCCATTGACAATATATGCTGAACCAGGCTCAGTGTCCTAAAGCTCAAAACCACCCCGAAAAGTTTTTGGGGACTTCCCAACCCAAGATATCCTACGCACCATTTTAAATTCAGTAAACAGTTGGGTTGTTATCCCTGTCCTGGAGCTTAACAGATGTAATGCCTTATTTCGCAGTGTAGACCAATGCTCCCGCGTCTGTGGTGCAAGCTCGGGAACATTACCCAAAATGACAGTATATGGTGTGGCTTCCGGAGGTAGGTGAAGGAACATTGGAGTATGTGGCTCTTTGACTGAGGGTTGTTGTAATGAGTGTATTCTGCCAACACTCGCGGCCTGCTGTGCACCATGATCACTAGGGCCACCACTAATTGAGGGGATGGGTTGACTATTTCTTATGACCGCGTCAGTGTAATTGGGTGGGGTATTTTCTAGCCCACTATTTTGCAATTCCCCCACCACCCGGTTTAGGGAATTACCTCCTCCGCCCAATTGTGCTTAAGGAATGCTCAAGGAGCTCTTAGGGAGACTCTGCTCTATTTTAGTGAGTTTATCTTCTTTCAATGATAATTTCTGCAGCAGGGGATCAATTATGTGGACATTTTCTGCAATAATTGTTTTGAAAAATCGTCCTCAATAGAGTTCGCTGATTTAACAATAACATCTGCGGGGGAATGATCACTGGTAGTGGCCAATGAAGATTGCAAACGACCCCCACACCCCTTTGCAGGTACCTTCCGACTTGTACCCCCAGATGAATGAGGGTGTGGCTTTGGTGGGCCCCCAGCTTTCCTTTTCTTCATTGGAGGTTCCCTCTCTTCCCCCAAAACCCTGTTTAGCCTTCTTCCCCTAGTAGTGACCGGTAACGCTCTAACAGAGCCCTCCGGACTTGTTGGAATGGGTGGAGGCGAAGCAGTTAAATCAGATATGGTCTGTCTAGGTAACCCAGAAGAAACAGCTGTGGTGATGTCTGAGTGTATTAGTGAGGTGGAGGGGGCAGGGTTACCTGGACCTGTTGATATTAAAGGTTCTAACGATAACCTACGCTCGGTTATTTGAATCTCATGGATAAGCGCAGATTCAGCCCAGGTTAGAAATACATCGAGGGTTCCCACGACACTCCCACCCACTCCTGATTTACGTTTACCCAACAGACTGGCCCCAACAGGTGGCATAGTAATACAGAACAACAGCTAAATCAACCTCCCTGCTAAAAGTCCAAGCGATGGAGGAGTGGCCCAGCCCAGCTTCCTCCAGACTCGGACGGGCTCAGATGGGCCCGTCCTTGGTCCGGGCTTCGTCCAGGCTGCGTCCCGCGCACGTCCCGTGCTGCAGGTGGAGAGGCAGCGCTTTCAGCGTGGTGACCACGCCTCCCCCTCACTTGTGGCAGCTGGTCCAGGAGGGTTGCACTCTGGGAGACAGAGTCCTCTCCCAGAGTGTTGATGAAGGCAGTGTGTGTCCTGTAGAAGCCAGGTCAGCCCAGGGACCGCGTCCCACCAGGGTGTCTCCACCACCACAGAGAACGCTAAAAACAAGCGGAGGGCAGGAATCACAGGTACGGGCAGCAGAGCAGGCAAAAAAGTTAATATATAATAAATACAATGGGGCAGATTTATAAGCCCTGTGCGTCACTTTTGCGCCGCCGTTGCGTCACTTTTGTGATGCAGCGGCGGCGCAAAGCCAGCGCCATGCTGCAGCAGATTTACAACGTGACGCATCTAGGGAGATGCGTCACGTTGTAAAGCTTGCGCCACATGTGGGCGTATCTGCACAGGGGGGGGCGTTCCAGCGCAGGAACGCCTCCGAAAAGTGGCTGAGTGAAATCTACAATCTTCCGGCCATGCTGCGTTAAATCCCTGCGCCTGCTTGAAGCAGGCGTAAGGATTGACGCAGCATGTTAGGGATAGGGGCACCCCGAGACTTGCTGGAGCTGCATCGCGGTTGCGACGCAACTCCAGCAATGCGCCAACCTTACGCCAGCAGATGCGTCACGCATCTGCTTGTCCTTGCGCCACGATGCACCGCATTGTAAATGCGGCGCATCTGCGGTGGCGCAAGGGCAAACTTGTGTGACGCATCTTCCCTGGCCCATCCCTGCTGATTTGCAGGGATGCGCCAGGGAACATAAATCTGCCCCAATGTACTTCACTGCAAAGCTTTCATGCCTACAATTACACGATATGTGTTCCTTCCTGAGTGCGTGTGACTGTTAGGTTGGTTCTTATTTATTTGTTTTGAAAAGGATAGATTCATGTGTGTGCTCATTGGCCTGTTGCTCAGGCACTCCTGGTCTGTTGATGGGCTATCTGTCAGTCTTCTTATCTTGATTTATGTGCTGTTGGTTGGTCTGTAAGTGTATCTTTTGCTGTGCATTTTTAGTTTGTCAGATAAGTTTCGATCATGACTCTGGGATGTATTCTGCTCTCCTTCCTTTTTTGTTTTGTTGCATCCAGTGTCTCCCTCTTGCTGATAATGTTCATCTAATCTTAGCTGGTGCTGTTCACTAATGTTATGCAACACAAACTCATAGTTTTATCTGTACTCTTGATTATCATTTGTAATTGCCCTGTGGATCCTAGCTTGTTACCCTATTCCCTGTTTTTTATCATGATTAGCAGCTCTCTCTACTTTCAGGATGATTACTGTCGAAGAATGAATGTTCCTTTTTAAGATGGTTGCTGGGTTTGTCTGTCCAAGTTCCTAATATGGAATGCAGTGGATCTAATCTTGTCATTCCCTGTATTACTATCTCCACCTTATAAAGATGCTTCTTCAAATATCAAACCTTAATAAGCTGGTGCACCTGCCCCTACTAGGCGGCCAGAGTACTGAACTTTAATATTCCAAAAGTCCCAGTGTTCACCCAGCTACAAGCACTTAATGGTGCTACTCTGCCTGCTTTTTTGCCAATAACACCTCCATGTACCCTGGAAACCCTTCACTGGGGGAGTGTAGGAATCTGGCTCTTCATATTATATACCAAAAAGAGGTATACCATTCAAAGAGTCCAGGTATTCCCTTACTAGTGGATAGGGGCTTGCTCTACCAATCCCAAGGTGCTCTTCTAGAGGGTAATGTTGTCGACCATTCTTAGGCTTATCAGAGAGAAGTGTTAGACATCTGCCCATACACACAATAGTCAATAAATGAGGCACACAACTTAGTAAGGAGATCCACACCAATTTATATAAATAACACGTATCTTTAAATAACTTTAGGGACTAAGATCAAGATCATCACGATCAGGTAAGTACTTTATAAAATAGCTACTTTGAACTAAACAGGTTTATGATACTTAAAATCATAATTGAAGCACTCTGTGGTAATATTAACCTTTGGAGGAAAAACAAGTATTGCATTTGGGCCCTCAACCGCAACTTACAGGACCAATCTTCTGGACTTACGGTGAGTTTGTGGTAAGATCCAAGGCAGCACCAACCACCTCAGGCAGCATGGGGGTGGCTGGGTGCAGAGGTTCTTACAGCATTGGGTTCCCCATTCAAGTCTAAAGAGCTAGGTCCGTCAGAAAAGAGGCTTTGGACTGGGGGGCCAGCCTGGCAAACCAAAAGAGGGGCTGCTGGTGCGATCAGGAAATCCACAATGGGCTTTGTCTCTCTCTGGAGGGATGGCGAACCATGCTGGCACTGTTGGCCCGCTTCAGCTCAAACTCGGAAGCACAAGTGTAGTGGTGTTTTTCGATGTTGACTTTATTGCAGTCCTGAGCACTCACAGTCTTCTTTGGGGTGTCTGCAAGATTCTGGGAAGCAGACCTGCTGCTCTACGAGAGTTTTTGAGTTTTTATTGAAGGCAGCAGTCCTCTCAGGCTTTGGTGCACTTTCGACAAGGAACAGCAGACAGGCTTATGGTACTGGTGCCTAGTCAATTGCTCTTTCTCGGTCTTCTGCTTTCGTGGCTCTTCAGTGTCCTTCATCTTAGTAGATCATCAGGATCTCGGGCTGCATAGGCATCATTGGCCTTCTCCAGGTCGGCCTGTGCTGCTTGGGTGTGGTGGGGCTATCTGGTGTCTGGGTTTTGCTGTCTTGGAGCCTCACAGCTCAGTCTTGGGTACCTGCAAGATGCAGGGGAACAGATCTGCTGTTCCACAGCAGTTCCTGAGTCTTTGAAGAAGTGCTGTCAGACCTCCTAGGCTTGCAGGGTGAGATGACTTTGGCGCAATTGTCGAGAATAGGCGATCAGGCCAGCAGGACAGATGCCAAGTAAGTTGCTTCTACAATTCTTGCTTTCTCAGCTCTTTGGCCCTTCTTCTTCTGTTGATCATCAGGATCTGATTTCCTGGTTCCAGGGCTCCCCTAAACACTGCATTTATGGGCTTTAAGGAACTGTAGGGTAGTAGCCAATGGGTTACTTACCCCTGGGGTCACTATGCCCCCTATATGACAACTTCCTGGTGGAAGTGGGCATAACCCTGTCCCAGAGATCCTGCATTTTTCATCACCAAGATAGTCATGTCTGCAAACTTGCATCCACTTCAGGTAGCCCAATTCAGGAGTGGTACTGCCCTGAGGGTGGACACTCATATCTTTCCTATCTAATTCCCCCCTCCTCTCCAAGTGCCAAAGGCTCTGGACAAAGGGGGTCCGTTTTCCTCTCCTTTGAGAGAAGCCACATTTCCATACCAAAGGCTGGGCCTCTTTAAAGCTCCCCAGTCTTGGAATACTAATCTGCAGGTCATTCTGGGGGTGGGCATGCAATGTAACCCCTGCCCATGAAGGCTTGCTTCATGGCCCCCAGAGAGCAAAGGCCTTCTTCCATGTGGGTCAGCAACTTATCTCTTGCGGTAGGCTGGCAAAAACCAGTCAGTCAGCACACCAGTAAAACGTAGGTTTTTAAGGGGCACTTCTAAGGTGCCCTTTGCATGCATGTATTACTAAATCCGACACTGGCATCAGTGTGGATTTATTAATACGAGATGTTTAACACCAAACATCCCTATTTTCAGTGAAGCCATCATGTAGCTGGGGAACTCGCCAATGTTCAGCAAATGCTCTTAGAATGGCTTCCCTTATCACTTGTACTGGCAGCAATGGAACTGATCAGTTCCGGTGCATATTTGCTCAGACAGTTATGCCCTCACATGTAGTATAGTGCACCATGTCTTCGGGCGGGAAGGCCTGCTGCATGGGGTGACTTATTTATACTGCACAAAGTGTCAGCAGACAGGGTACATAGGCTGTGTGCCATGTTGTGTTTTCACTTTTGTCTGTACCAAGACACACATCCTGCAGCGGCAGTTTGCATGAGCTTGGTGAGGGGTCCCTAGGGTGGCACAATTTGTGCTGCCTCCCTTGGTGACCCTTGGGGACCCTCTTTAGTACCTCAGACCCTAAGTGCCAGAGGTACAATTTACTAGGGACTTATAGAGGGTGCTAAAGGTATCGCTTATGTGGGAAAACAATTGCACAGTTTTGGGAAAGAGATCTTGCACTGGGAACCTAGTTAGCAGGAATTTAGTGCACTTCCAGTCGAAATCACATCAAATACCAGGCAAAAGGTGGGGATGACCATGTCAAAAAGGGCACTTTCCTCCAGGCTGTCTATATGATCAGGATTTGTAAGGAGGAGGAACAGTCCCAGTCCTGTCAGGATCCTAACTTAACATTTGCCATAGTCCTATCTTGAGGCATTTACATTTCAAGCTGCCAGTTTGTGTAATTCTAAATCTTCCGCAACTACTATACATGAATATTCTCAGGACAGAATATTCTCAGTTACACAGTACTTGCAAGGAGGAGAGTAGGCGAAAGAAGCTTGGGTGGTGAAAGGTATGTGGGTGACCTGGCTAGTAACTGGCAGAGCTTGCCTCTTCCTGAGGGAACACAGTTCCTCCTAACGCTTGGACAGTGGTCAAGACAATACTGTCAAGAAATGAAAAACGTACTCTCAGAAGGCCATAGTATATAACTTATCCCCTGTTTTATGTGCTTTACTTACTTTTCCTATTCTCCACTATGTGTTTTGTTCTTACAACTTCGGCACAGGACAATTAGTCCTGGTTGTAGTATGCTAAAAGGAATGAGTTTCAAATACATGATGAGTATTTGTACGTGGCATATTGGTGCACACCATATCACACCTTGAAGAGGTGCAGTTCATTGTTACTCTTTGTGGTGAAAAAAAAACTGTCGTGCATTAGGCCACAGCAACTTTATATACCCTGTATCCATGCCTCAAAAAAACACTGCCAAAGTTTGAAAAGTTGAAAAATTACATACCTCACTCTGTACAATATGCACCTAAAGGGGTTGAGATAAACTGACAAAAGATATGAAACTGACTGGCACTGACTCAATTTTTAATAAATGTTTCTCAGTGTTAAAGTAGGATGCATAAGAATAGCAAAAAAAGTGTCCCATGTGTGGAAGAAGCCGAGCCTTTCTACCCTCTGGAGAATTTTGGTGCAATACAAAATGATGGAGATGAAAGGAGAAGAGCGCTCACACAAACAAACACTTAATATAAACAGCGAAGACAACCTTGCAGTACTAAGAACATTCTGCTGAGAAAATAAATCGCAGGAGTGACACCTGAAATCAATATAGGACTGTGTTTCATCTTATAGCTAAATAGCAGCCACAAAGCAGTTGAATAAGACACACAAAATGTACATTTGAAAAGGAAGGTGGAAACAGGTTCTAATCAAAAGGAGGTTCTTTAATTTAAATCACATCAATTTGCTTTCAATTCTGAGTAGAGGTTGATCGAGGTCTCCAGGATATTAAGACAAGCCCTATGTCATGGGCCACCTACACCAGTAGATTTAAATGTTCTGATTCTGTGATCGAAAAAAACATGTACATTACACCCAATCTGTAACCAGAACTATGACAAACGTTATGGACCACATATATCATGCCTTTTACCGGTCGCAAACTGCCCAATTCACAGAATCGGGCCGTTTGCAACTGGTAAAAGGCATTTTGATACATATAAATGCCAATTTGCAATTCGGTAACATGTTACCGAATCACAATTTGAAATTGTGAATACAATATGGATTTGGTATTAGGAAGGGAGAAGGGGCATGTTTAGGACGTCCCTTCCTAAAACCGAATCGCAGCAGTATGTGAGAATGTTTTGGCACTGAAATGCAGTTGCAAATCATTTGCATTTTACCACCTACTTCAAGTAGGTGGTAACCCATTCACAGATGGGTAGGGGTCCCCAAGGGAGCCCTTGTCCCTTGGCGAATGGCATTAAAAAAGCTTGTTTCAGAGCATGCAGTGGTCCCACAGACAATTTCCTTAGGAATGAGGAAATACCAAGCTACTGTGTTGGCAAATTCTGGTGATAATGTATGTTTCTCGATTGAAAAGTGCACATTTTCTTTATGGGTTGAGTGGATTTCCATCACTCTCACCCTATATTCAAATTAATTAATTAATTGAGAATTCACTCTCCAATGCATAGGCCTAGATCATTTAACTTTATGGTAGGTGCATTTATCAGTACTAAGTCTGCTGTTGTGCTTGTTCAATGCATGCAGGCTAGGTAAAGAAGAGTTTAGTTGCTTTCTGTTTAGAAAGAAAATATTGCTCGCTGAGAATAGGTATTATATCTTATAGGACCTAGTGCTCTCTTGACTGTCTATCCAGGAGATGTGATCAAGTCCATACAAAGTGGGAAAAGTGGAATCATATTCATGGAATACACATCCATCTCTGTTGTGGTTGCAAAAATGAGCTATCAGGAGGTTTAAATCACTATTTCTCTAAAGGAAATTAATCTCCAAGTCATTCCTGTCTATGCCCTCAACTATTACTGGCCATAAAAGTATTTCAGGGGTTTCGGAAAACCAATCCAATATGAGTTGGACTCTGAGAATCCACTTAAGAAAGGTGAATGATTGGACTCTGATTTACCATATGTGATTCCCCTAGTTGTTCCCTATTCTTTGCCAGATGATCATCTGGGGATTTCAGATGCTTGAGCAGGTGTAGTCTCATGGGGATACTGTGCTGGCCCTCATTCTTTCTGAGAAATTCTTAATTCCTATAGGTCTGACAATTAATATCATGGGGCCCATTGGTGACTAAAGGCAACTTATAATGATGGCCATTGTGGTGAGTGTTTAATGAAGGAGCACAAGGCTCTCACACAGAGAAGTCAGTGGCTGGATATAAAGTGGTGGAAATGATGTACAGTGGAAGAACTAAGAGTTGATAAGACACACTTGAACGTGTACCACAAGACTGTTTTACTATGTAAATGACAATATTGACATGGGACGATTATCAGGAAATAGAATAGAGCTGAAGAACTGTTAAAGTCTGAAATTATCCCACTTGATCCTATGGGTTACTCTTTTCCTATTGAACATCACAAATGTATACATAATTATTTCAGACCACTTTGAGTCTAAAACTAAACTGAGATGTGACCCTGCTCAGGTGACTGATAAACCTTCTGTGTCCCTGGTGTCATAAATTAAATATGTTGATATTTATCACATTTTCATTTCCTACTCAAATAAACATTGCTGGTGCAGGGGAAGTTTCATTCCAGCCCTTTGATAATGAAGTCGAACGGGCCTGATGTACGAAATTTCCATTAGCAAAAAGTGGTCGCAACCTGAGCTACGAATTTATGCGAATGGAAAATAATTTTGTGACGTGAGCTTTGTGCTAATAGGCTAGTTCACAAAATTCTTAATCATGGTTGGTTTCAATCCAACCTATCTCCTCAATATTCATGAATAGGTCACAAATTGCAATTTGTCCCATTGGATGCAAAACAGAATTGGTATCCTCATGAGATCAGCACACCACCATATCTGAGATCGCATTAAAAAAAAGTCAA
Source organism: Triturus cristatus (assembly GCF_964204655.1). Classification (NCBI taxonomy): domain Eukaryota; kingdom Metazoa; phylum Chordata; class Amphibia; order Caudata; family Salamandridae; genus Triturus; species Triturus cristatus. The sequence continues at coordinate 725,865,182 of NC_140591.1, forward strand.
AATGTTTTTTTAATGCAGCCAATTTTCTTCAAAGGAAACGGGGCCACATTGAAAAATAAATGTTTTTTTTGGGCAGTGGTCCTCTGGTTAACTGCCTATTTCACAAAAAATGTATTTTTCATTCAAAAAGGAGAAGGGGTTCCAAGGAGATCTCTCCCAGTTTCAATTGTATTATCACTCCCACTTCGGAGTTGGTCACTTTTTAATATTTTCGCAAAACATTATGACATACAATAACATTTCAGTTTTTAGAAGAGTTGCTCTAAACACGTCCTTGCCCAATAGCAATTACTTAAGCCTTTCCAAACTCATTTTGTAATTCAGTAACCTGTCACTGTATGGCAAAAATGGGTTTAGCATATCAAAAAAGCCACTTTGCTGTCGCAAATCCTATAAATATGGGGATTGTGGTGCCCCAATGTGGCTTAAAAAAATACACAGATTTGTTTGCAGCTGCCTTGATTCCAACCTTAACCTTTTAGGCCCCGACCTTTAGCGTAATAGACCTTGTGCAGTGATCCCCATGATAAGTTAAATATTTTAGAATGTGTTACAAGGCAACATCAATGCCATTTAGGTTGTAGTGAAATTGTAGGTCTCTTATCAATCAAGTTTAATTTTAAACCCAGACTGAAATAGGTTTGCTAACTATCTTTGATACCATCTTCAAAATGGTTGATGGAGGGGATAAGCATGTACATTTTTCTGTATCTCTTAGAAGACTTCAGCATGGTGGACCTCTACTTGCTCATTCATTGGTTTGAGGAAGTCACTGATCTCTCGCAAATAACCAGTTCTTGGGCATGGACATCACATTAAAGTAGGACCTTTTTGCAGTCAGCATCAATCAGGCATCATTGTTGTCATACATCCTCAACTTTTACCTGCGGCCATTGGTGGATATCATCCACGAATCAAAGCTTGTATGTGAATATTATGATGACAGGTATAATGTATGAGGCTGGGTTTAGATATGTGTCAAATTGATTTGTACTCTTGCCTTACTTTGTTTGGCTGACGTCATCCAAGTGGAGGGGATCATATTTGCTACATCTCTAAGCTTCCAGAATGAGTTACAAGTCTTTCACTTTCCAGATGCTTAATTAATTAATCATACCCAAAATTATTGTTAGGGACAGCTGTACCTAATATATGTGCTAAACACTGCTGATGGGAGTGCCATCATTGATTAGAAGCTGCAGTTATATAGTATTTTTCTATATAAGAGGCATTGGCAAAATAAACAAACTCAACAGTTCTGAACTGCTGTGTAGAATAAATCATCACACTTGTGCTTGTTCCTATAACTTGATTTCTTGCACAGACTACGAATGATTGTGGTGCAGAAAGATTTTGAGTCAACCATGAGAACAAGATCTTGGTAGGCCTGTTGCAGGGCCGGCTTTAGGGCAGTGCGATTGGTGCGGCCGCACTGGGCACCGACCTGGGGAGGGGGGCGATGATCTCAGGGGGAACCCTGTGTTTAGCAATCAATTATGATTTAAAAACACCTGCGCAGAGTTCTTTGTGCTTCCAGCTTTCAGGTATAAATATAAATGTAAAGATAACTCTTGTTAATAATGTTCCTGCTAGAGAGAAGATCAGAGTTTTGTCTAGTGGTAGTTTTGACTCACCATAAAGTAACGCTGGTTAATGTGCCTGCTCCAAAAAACACAGACCGTGCAGATCACAGATCGGTATTTTATGTGGGATAGCTGAGTGGATTACTGCTTTTGTCAAGGAGATTTTTTTTGCTATCACAGTTCTAAGATTCAACCCTAATATAGACCCGTGACTGTTACGAACTATCCTCAAAGAGCTGCTTGCAAACTGCATAAAATAGATTAGGAAGTTATGTGTTTTTTCACCAGTCTTTCATTATCTATTCCTAGTGCTGCTAAAAAGGTTTCGTTAGATATACCTTCTTATTAGTAAACCCATTCTTCACCAGTGCTTTAAAACAAATGAAATGTATGTGAGAGAGGGGCAATCCCCGAGTGGGGGCCGTTTTTGGCCGTTTTTGTTACAGGGCCGTTTTTGCAAAATCTTCCCTGTAACAAAACCGGCCATGGCAAAGAGTTTGGCGGCACCTCCAAGTACCGGCGGGGAGGGGGGGGGGGCGGCCGAGTACTTTGCCAGGGCCGGTTTTGGTTTCCAGTCCGGCCCTGAATACGAGGAGGAGATCATGGGTAGGTGAGCCAAAAAGGATTGTCACACCAGGCACCATCAGCACAAAGCTGTCCCTGGCCTGTTCTGACTCAAACTTGTAATTATTCTGTTTTCCTAAAATCGAGCCTGCTGTTACCTGAAATGCACAGCCTGCGCAAACAGACCCCCTATCATGCTGTGTCATTTCCCTCGAGATCATCATACCTATATTTACGACTAGGTTAACTGCTAAAAGATCAATCCATATGGTTTGCAGAGTATGCCTGTGCAGAGGAGAAAGGCCTTCACATTGAGTGAAGAGTTGAAATAGTGGCTCATTCTATCTATCTTTGTCCTCTTTTTTCACCCTAACAATGATCTTCAGAAAACCATTACTACTTGAAGTAATAACTTGAATGAGAACCCTCTTTTCTTAGTTTATCTGATGAAAGAGCTGTTTTAAGGACTGCTAAGCACCTTCAGGAGGCCTTTATGTTTTAAGAAAGGTGTACAGAGAATGTGATTGGATAACCCTTGGGAAGTACAGATGTACTCTAAACCCTTGCGCTGATGACACAAGGCCTGTGTACTCAAGAAGACTGAAAAAGCTAAATCTCTTCCTATATGTGCTAGTAATGGGCTCACAACAAAATAGCATTTTATCTCAGATGCCCAAACTCCTCTTTCCAATTTTATTAACACGAGACTGCAAGAGCAGCCTAAAATTCGGACATTGAACCGAATGCCATTATGAATTTAATCTTTTGTGGCATTTATTCCCTTAACACCTCAACGTACGCTCTTACGGTCACAGTTTGCGAGGCATGCCTTGGGCCTATGTGCTATGGTCTGTTCCTTTAACCGACCCTTTTAGCATTTCTTGTTTTCTCCTTATGTCCTATTTCTTCTTATGGATCTCTTTCCAAACAGAGCAATAGTCCTGTTGTGATGTTACAAGGACTTGGCAATGAATCAAAACATAGAGATCTTATTACAAATGGTACTATTTTTCAAAAAGGTTTCGGTGGGAAAAACAGTCTTGGAATATTTCATCATATCACTGTTCAACGGTATGCTTGAGGGCATTGCAAGGCTCGGATTTATTAACATTTTGCGCATGGATTGCGTCACTGTTAAGACACAGGCCCAATGTAACATGTATTTCTGGATTTACAAAGCCACGCGAACCCAAATTTGTTTGGCTTTGTATAGCTTAGTAAAAATAAATTTACGCAAGGCAGCTCATTGCACACACAAAGTACTGCCTGTAGCACAAGACCCTTGTGCCATGGTGCAAGGGTGCCGGCTTTGGAGCTAGGCTACCTAAAGGGCACCAGCGCTGGGAGAGCGCAGAAGTGCCCCATGTCTTGGTAGGTATGATGAATTTCTGCTCTCTCCCTTTCATGCAAAACAGGGCAGCGTAGTAAATTCCCTTGCTGCGTTGCATTGCAATAAAGAATATTAAATCTTGCTCTAAATCTTGACTGTTGGTCCTCCATGAACCACATAAGTATTATCATCCGAGCCTAAACTAATATCAGTGAGTCCTTTTTAGGTCTCGCCTGACCCAGCGCATGCGCTGGTCTGGCGAGACTTATTGAGAGGGCTCCAAAAAGTGCTACCAGGCCAGCCTAGCGCTACAGTGCATGCGTCGCGCTTTACCGCGATTACTTTCACTTTCGCGGCCACACGGCCGCTTTGATGTTTGATCGTGATCACTTTCACTTTTGCGGCCGCAGGGCCGCTTGGCATAGCCAATAGGTCTCGCTTTTGGGACCTTATAAGTATTTAGTTATGCAACTGTTGCATTGCTAAACACTTATAAGGTCCCAAAGGCGAGATCTATTGGCTATGCCAATGCTTGTTTCTTATTACGAGCAAACATGAATATTTTTATTATTTTAATGGTATGTCTCAACCCTTCGTGCTATGCCTTTGCTTTCTCACGGTGACTCACTAACAGCAAAGAAATAATGTATGTCTTAGGGTATCAATCAAATCACATTCACTACTTTGTTATCGCGCATTTAGAGGAAAACAGACTTTTTGCCATAAAAAGACTCAAGTCCGGTTTCATGGAAAATAAAGCTGTAATGCACTGATCACAAAATAACTTACCCCTTTCCAACAGAATTGAGGTTCTGTCATCACTGGAGCAACTTGATTGACTACCACAGTATGCAGATAGTAGGAAAGAACTCAGTGAACCCACTATCTCCTCCAGGCCTACCCAATGTTAAACTAATGCAGCACCTGGTAAGGATAACACTCTAGGGTGCTGATTTTGTTTAAAGGGAAGCACAAATAATTCTCTTTCCACAGTTTAGCATGGAAAGTGTAAGGTTATTTATGAACCTATTTTGAAGGTTAGAATTAAGTCTTCGTAGATATTTTTGAAGAGCTTGTCTAGCAACCATTAAACATTGTCATAAATACAACCATTAAAAATTGTTGTAAATGTGTCAAAGGCCTGTTTTTGGAGATTTGGATTTGTGGAGTTAAAAGCGAAGCATGTCACAGGTGTTTGCATTTTTGTATGCTGAAAGATCCTCTGGCCAGTGAACTTTGCTGGCAATAAATCATTCTTAATTTAACTGCTGCTGGAAAGCCCAGTTCAGGAAGATAATAGAAAAACTTTTATGTCCAGAAGATTGTTTAGCAGAGCAGTTTTTGGAATAAAGGCTACTGGGCACTTTTTAGGCCACATTTCCGAAATTATTGTATTATCCCATGTCGCATAATTAAGCATCATAAGCTGCAAATATGTAGCAGAGAACAATACGAATGACCAGAACTCTAGTGCCTGCTGTTTGCAGTGCTTCTGTTTTTTGCGCTATGTGTATAGCGAGCAATGTTTCCTTTTACAAAAAATGAGGCAAGCACACAATTTGTGATAAATTTAGGGCCACTGGAATTACGCGAGTGTGCGGCCGTGTAGATTTTAGCGTAATTGTAGATTTGCCGCATGTGCCACATAATCAATCATCTGCCGCATAGTCTGCGGATTTGAACAAAAAAAAAAATTGTTTTTAGCTCAAATGGTTCAGAAGTTACTGAAAATATTATGCGTGTTGCCTCGAAATGGAAGGCCCTTTGCAAAACTGGATTGGTCACCATTCTGTTGCCTATGGATGTTAAACTGGTATTAATGAGGTGCAACCAATGCCTAGAGAGTGTTACCAAGTTTAACAAATATTTGCAATGCAATAGGTCTCGCATTTACACTTTTGACATTGTAAATGACAATGCCTTTTATTTATGTTTTGGTTTCTAAAACATAAATAAAAGGCATTGTCATTTGCAATGCCAATAGCTTAAACTTGCGTAAATGCAAGACCTATTGCATTGCAAATGCTTGTTGTTTCTAGCAGGCGGGGCAGTGTTATTTTTGGAACCCCAGCCCTGGCTTTCCCCACCAGAGCTGCATATAAAAGTAGTGGTGTGTTTAACGAGTTACTGTAATGCATGCCTCCTGCTAAATGTTACTGAAGCATCATAAAGGTTGCATGTGTGTCCCAGAGTTTAAGTTGTCTCTCATGTACAATTCAATGCATGTACTTCTAGTTGTTTACTTTGCAAGGTGTAGGTTTTTTGCCACTTGCAATAGTTGTAGGTTTCAAACACTACGTTGTCAAGGGACAATGCAACTGCCTATTGATAGCACATTGTTTAACAGGCCACTTGCCGCTGACTTTGGTTTGATTGAATATGTTTGATTATCACTTTTGATTATATCTTAAAAGAGATACCTCATAATGTCTTGTAAGATCTTTATTTTGCTCTTGTATGCACTGCAAAAGATTTAAAACGTTCCACAAAGCTGCTCCTACTGCTGCCATTTTGATGAAAGTGTATTTTGTGATAAAATACACAAATGACAATGATATAAATAATTTCAAGATATCAAATGACCACAAATCTTGTCAGTGAAGTAAAATGAAGTTGCTAACTCCAGCTTCTCCCTGGAGGAAAACACCTCCAAAAATAACACTAGAAAACTTTAAGTAAGTGGGATCAAAATTAGCTGTATAATAACTAATTTGGAATAAAATCCAACAGTATTGGTAACCAAGGAAGGATCTCCAGATTTTTTTTAGATAAACTGTCGGTGGAGGAAATGTAATTACCTCCAATATTTTTGGAGTAACGGGCAGGTTAAAGGCACTTTTCTAAGGAACAAAATAGCATGTAAATACCAATTCTGGAGGAAATACTTGAGCCTCCAAAAATTGATTTTACTCCACATTAACACACACATCAAAATCAGCACCCATGTGTAATTCTGGGGAATGTGGCTGGACTGTGCTCCAAGCATGGGAATTCAGATTGGATAAGGATTGTGGAACAACATTTAATAATATGCTGCCATACTTGACCTTTAGACTCGCCCCATATAGACGGAAATTTCACTTATCATGTCCCAGCTACCCCCTCGAAGTCAGGCCGGGCTAAAGGAGGCTTGGCTACCTTTATAACAGTGACTCTGGTGGGCATTAGTGTACCAGAAGTTGCTATTACACTGGTTTACCATATACTTTTTACAGAAACCTTTTGATTTGTTATTAGTTAATTTTTATTATAATATATTTGACTCAGCTGTGACTAAAGTTGTGCAAGGGTTGGAGGATGTCCTACATAAAGCACAAAATGAGCATGGGCAGGCATTTGTAACCATTTGGGTAGGAGATTTTAACATACAAACAAGCGACCCTAGAGTCACAGCATCATGTGGTATTTGTGATGAGCTAGAACAACCCCTCATACACTTTAAGCAGGGGTGGCTCCTCCACTAGGGCATAGGAGTATCGCCCAACTGCTTTCTCGCAGTGCGAGAAGCAGAAACATAAAATGGTCATAACATACCGTTATTACAATTTTATGTTCAGTTGCGGATGGGGGGGAGCCTGCTCTATGAGCAAGGGGGATGTGGTGTGCCCACTCCTGAGGGCTCAATGACTGTTTGGTCGCTCTCTGGAGCTGCCAAAACTAGTCATGCACACTCTGCCCTTTCTCCATGCAGGCTGCAATGCAGCCTGAATGGAGACCATGGCCTCCCCGTAAGCCCCTGGCAAGGCAGCATCCCCACCAATCACAATGCTGCCATTGCAGCATTGTGATTGGCTTAGGGGAGGGAAGGAAGGCTGCCTGCTTTCTGTTCCTGCCAGAGGCAGGAAAGCAGGAGTCGAGAAGACGCGGGACCTGGCCGGCGGACAGGTAAGTTTTTAATTTTTTGAAATGTATTATTACATTAATCCCCTGTGCGACCCCCCTCCCCATGCGGCCCCCCGCACCTCCTACCCGCGATTAATTCTGGCCGCATCTGACTTTAAGCACACCCCAAATGGAGATATGCTGAATAGAGTGGTTCTTGCTAATAACCTGATATTTGCTCCAGACTTTGGCACAGTAAGCCCAACGCACATTCCAACATATGTAGGGTCAGGCTCAAATTCCATTATCAATCACACATTAATCTACAAAGAACTCTTATCAGTTCTCAAAGTATGTAACATCCTGCATAAGTGATCACAACCCTCTATCAATGGTTTTTAATTTAGACTTGGGTAGAAACAGTAAAAAAACACTGCAACAGAGGGTATAATATAGTAAGAATAAGGGTGTGAATATTAAGTGGGAGAAAATTGACAAGGATGTTTTTCTTTGAGATCTTTTAGCAAATAATCAAGCACAAATTGAGATGGTTCTGCAAGATGACCCAAGCCTGACAGGTGTCATATAGTCCTTTACTGCCCTAAACAGCTATATGGCACCAAGACTAACTAAAAGCACCACAAAAGCTAGTAACAACCCCAGGGGGTTTAACAGCGCCTGCTCTAAGGCCCATAAATCTCTAAAGCTTGCTGTTAGCAAACATCAGTGAGTAGAGGTAGGAGTAGCCATGGCTAGGAATCCCTATAAAGAATTGACCAGAAAAGGAAGATTGAAATAAGGGAGAAGGCCTGGGAAGAACTTAAGACCGCAACCACCCTGATAGCCCCTTGAGCCTCCTAGCAGGTCGCTAACTCCCCAAAGTTGATGGGAAATGAAATGTGAAAAGTCAAGACAATTGTGTCAGCTAAAGATTGGTGAGACCATTTTCCAAAAATATCTGCCTTAAACACTCAGACTGTTAATATGCTCTAGGACTCTGCAGCCCTTTGTGATCTAAATGCTGCTGTAGCTTTGAATATGTCAATTGAGGGATCAGATATCATCCTAGCTATTGAGGGTAGGCCCTCAGAGAAAGCTCCAGGACCTGATAGAATTCTGTCAGATCTTTTTAAATCCCTCCCGCAATTTTGGGCTCCACTAATAACCAATGTCATAAGATGGCAGGAAGCTATCATCGTCCCCATCTTCTGAAAAGGGGAGAACAGTCAGCCCCACTGTTAACACCCAATCTCCCTGCTAGACAGCATGGTAAAGATCCCGTATAGGGTAATCTTGGCTAAATTTGAACTTTCACCTTTCACAGACCCAAGGTCTTTCGAACCTCTATTTGAGGTTCTGCCCTGGCCTAGGAACCGTAGAACAGCCCTTGAATTTATATCTTGCAGTCCAAAAATAGACAAAGGCAAAAACGGCTGTGTCCACCTAGCCTTTGTGGACTTAACATGTGCTTTAACATAGTGGATCACTCTAAACTATGGATAACAATGACACAATTGGGTATTGATAGTGCAATTATTACCTTGCTCTGTAGGCTCCACGTGCACACCACAGCTAGAGTTCGAAACAGCAGGAATGTGCATTTCAAAGAAGAGTTCCCCTCTGTAGCTGGGGTTAAACAGGATGTGTATTGGCACCATTCTTTTTTTTTATTTACATCAATGGCATGGAGGTCACTTGTTCAGAGTAGGAAAAGACATTCCGAGGGCTAATTCACGACAAGTCCTTGTGTTACTTTACACAGATTTTCCGGCCTTCATAGCTAGAACAGCCAATGCCCTACAATCTTTGCTTGATGCCTTTAACAGTTTGAGGGACAATTTAGGACTCAAGGAAAATCACACAAATTTTTTGGTACTGACATGTGGCCCAAAATTAGCCCAAACCAGGAAATGTCTGCTTGGGGGTAAATAAATTAGGAAAACTCCTCATTTTACGTACCTGGGAGTGCCAGTTGATGTAGATTTCCACCAGCAGTTTTTTATTGAATGTTAGAGTTTTGCAATTTCAAAGAGCAATTGGTGCTGTTTATATAGTCTCCAAAAGCCTGGGGCACAAGCGAACAAAAGAATTGCTATCTGTTTTTAAAAGTAAATGCTTGTCTGTTGCTTCTTTCAGTGCTGGTGTATGGGGCTACATTAACTGCAACTATCTCAAATATTTGAAAACAAGTTTATAAGATGGTTGCTACCAGTGCCGCAATCTACTTCTCTATCTTACTGCCACAATGAAGTCAGGCTGGGCCTTTTAGAAGATCACATTAAACTACAGCTTTTGTTACTCTGGCTCAAAATTTGGAAAAACCCAGAGGCACTTCTCTGTAGAACGATACTGACCGACTGCATGACGCTGGAAAGCTGCTTAGATAGCCCGTGGCTCAAATTTATCAAATTGAGTTTTGCTAGGCTGGGCACCCCAGAATACGTTTTTAACCCAGGCAGCCTTATTATTATCTCACCTGGTTAAGTCAAAGAGCTCTTGTACCAACATGTTCAATTGACCCTAATGGCGAATAGACGCACTGGGTCGGGAGAGCACCTTCGAAAATCTCCAGCACAGCCCACTCTTTACTTGCGTATAATATTAAATGAGAGGCAAACATTTTTGTTGACCAGGTTCAGCCTTAAAACCATACATTTTGTGGCAGCCTTCCCAGTTCAAGGCACCTGGCGTCCATCACTCCCTCTCTGCCCTTATGATGGCTCCGCACACCAAAACACAAACATTTTTAACTTATTTTGCACCCTTTATATTCTGCAGAAAAGGCAGTTTCTTCGTCTGCTGCTACTAGCCAAGCACTGGACACTAGGGGCCTCATGTAGGTAGCTAAATACCGGTCGGTAACGGCCGAAATTCGGTAAATATGCCGTTACCGACCGGTATTTAGTCAAGTGAGATGTAGGAGGGCAAAAACCAGTTTTCGGTAAATATGAAGCGGTAAATACCGATTCATATTTACCGAATACATATTTACCGATTCGGTAAATATGAAGTGGTAAATATGAAGTGGTAAATATGAAGTGGTAATTATGAAGTGGTAAAACTGAAAAAGACATGTAGGTAAATTCGGTAATTAAGAAATCCATGAAATTCGGTAATTAAGAGTCGGTAATTAACACTGATTGAAAGCAGGTGGTAAGCATCAACAGTGCATATAAGCAATCCCAAAATGCAACAGCGTGGACAACATGGCCGCTCTGTATGTCATTGCAAGGCGCCTACGTCTACAGGCAGCAGGTCTGAGGATATGGAGACGGGAGGAACGCATCTACAGACAGCGCATCACACTCTTCCAACTGACTGACGCAGAGATACATGAAAGGTACAGGCTACACCCACAAACCATCATGGACCTGATAAGGGACCTGCACCCACTCCTGGACCAGCCAACAAGAAGGGCGCATGCCATACCACCACATGTGCAGGTGCTCTGCAGCCTACATCTACTGACATCTGGCAGTTACCAGGGGGTGATAGCTGCGGTGGGCGGTGTATCCCAGAGTTGCCTGTCCCATTTCTTCAGGAAGTTCCTGGATGCCATGATGCAGAGTATGCACCACTACATCAGCTTCCCAAACACACAGGCTGAACTGCAGAAAACTAAAACTGACTTTTATCACATGGCACAGTTCCCCCATGTCATTGGCTGTATTGATGGCACACACATCCCAATCTGCCCACCAGCTGCCACTGAGCACATCTACAGGAACAGAAAGTCCACCCACTCCATCAATGTGCAGGTAATCTGTGATGCAGGGAACATCATCACTGATATTGTTGCGAAGTTTCCTGGGAGCACCCACGGCTCCTACATCTTCCAGAACAGTGGGATCTACACACGACTGCTTGCCGGAGAATTTGGAGAGGGATACCTGCTAGGTAAGTAACAGTGACGCCCCATGAAACCTGCAAATCATAGTGTATTGAGGCATGTGACTGATGGTTCCCTTTTACTCACCTAGGCGACAGTGCATATGCCTGCCGGTCATTCATCCTCACTCCCTACCTACACCCATCAACCCAGAGTGAGAGACGATATAACGTGGCACATAAATCTACACGCAATGTGGTGGAGCGCACGTTTGGACTACTGAAAAGCAGGTTCCGCTGCCTCCACAAGAGCGGAGGCGCACGCCAGTACACACCCATCATCTGCTGCAAGATCATTGCCACTTGTGCAATGCTGCACAACCTTGCCACGAAGAGAGGTACAGAGGTGGAACTAACAGATTTTGAGGACAATGAGGATGAGTCAGGCCAGCCAGAGGCCAACGCAGCTGGAGTGCCAACTGCAATAGATGGGAGAGAGAGGCGGGCAGAGATCACATGCAACTATTTCTGAGTAAGTAAGGGGACACAGCCAGTTGTTGGATGTCATGACGTAGTTTAATAATGTGCCACTACGCCATTACAACAAGATCAAGCCAATCTGGCAACATTGCATATTTACAAGGAGTAAGTCCAGGGTTACGTCACCCATTAGGAATTGGCTACGCAGGGCTGCATCAATGTTTGCGCACACGCGCTGCAGTGTGGGATGGCACGGATTGAGCATCCTCACTACTGCCAACCCCAAGCCGCCTGCTGCTCCTGCGTGTATCTGGGACGGGGGGTGTGATGCTGCTCCTGCTGCTGGAGTCGATGCTCTCCGCAGCATCCCCTGCAGCAGTTGTGGCCGCCTGACTTGTTAATAGCACCTCAAGTGCACTTGTGACCTGCACCATCCCCCGAGACATGTCGCTGCAGCAGTGTGTCAGGCCCTCCTGCATCGACACAGAGCGCCGGCAGAGTAGAGAAGTGGCAGTTGCCAGACGGTTGAGTGCCCTGGTGTGACTGTCCCTCCTCTGCCGTTCCCGGCGCCGTGCATCTCTGTCAGCATCTAATTTGCTGCACAACAGCTGGATTGACTGGGACATGTCCTGAATGCCCGCTGCCATTTCACCCATCCCCACTGCCATTGTGCTGATGTTCTTGTCCATGTTGACAAAAGTTGATTTCATGCCCCGTATATGCCTCTGGACTGACATGACTGCCTTTGTTTGCAGGCGCTGTTGCTTTAACATGTTGCCCTCGAGCCCCGAGAAGACCCCATGGCTGTCAATGTTTGCTGGTGGACTCTGCACACGCGACCTGCGGCGCCGTCTTGCACCCGTGTGTTCTACCTGTGAGGTGTAGGGCACAGTGGCATGGCTCCCATCCTGGGGCATCGTATTTTGCTCCGGGCCCCTGCTGTCGTCAGACGAGGTGTCTAAGGCTCGCAGCCTGGCGGCAGCACGCCTCCTTGACCTCACACATGCAGGCGGTGATGTGGCCGGTGACTCAAACATGAGTGGCGATGCTGGCTCTGGGTGAGGTGATGCTGGCTCTGGGTGAGGTGATGCTGGCTCTGGTTGAGGTGAGGCTGGCTCTGGTTGAGGTGAGGCTGCCTGTGGTAGTGGTGCGGCTGCCTGTGGCAATGCTCCCTGGGCTGAACTTGTGCTGGCCAGAGATGATCTGTCTGGCCGGTGTGCCCTCTCTCCTGCAGCATGTCCTGTCCTGCGCGATGTCACATCTGTGGACAGAAATGCAACATCAGCTCAGTGTACCTGAAGGGCTGCATTGCAAGCATCACAATAAATTCATGTAACACTCTCACATTGTCCTCTGCCTGCTTTTGGCTAATGTGTGTACCATGCATTGTTGTCCTGTGCTATTCACTTCATGGTTGGGGGTTCCCTGACTACATCTCCCAGAATGCATTGCCTGTCTGCACTAACACATGGACTGGAGTGGGATACTCATTTCACATTGGGGGATGTGGGATAGGGGTAGGGGGGGCTACATTGCTGTGCATTCGTCTTACCTTGTTGGGTGGCGGCTCTGGCAGAGCTGTCGGCATCCCCAAGACCCACGACGCTCTCGTGCTCTATTGTGGCCTCCACCAGCTCCTCCAGTTCGGTGAGGGCAGGTGCCCTGTTGGTTCCACCTCCAGTCTGGCTGGCCTCCTTCTGGATTTCCCCCATCTTCCTCTTGGTTACAATCCTCAGGTCATACCAGCGCTTTTTGAGTACCTCTATGTCCCTGTGGGTCACTCCCACAGCATTGACCTGCGCCTGGATGCCCAGCCATATATTGCGCTTTTCTGACTCCGGCACTTGCAGGGACTGCCTCCCAAACAGCTTCTGGTGCTGCTTCACCACCTCCTCCACCAGCACCTGGAGTTCCTTGGGGCTGAATTTCATCTTCCTCCTCCTTTCCCCTCCATCTCTCAGTGTCCTCTGCGTGGACATGATGATTTTGTGCTGCACAAACAGGCACTGGCTCCCTGCCTCTCCTCTGCACTCCAAGCCTCTCCTGAGTCTGTTAATTGTGTGCACCTGCCTGGGTGTGGCCACTTCCTGGTTGGGTGGGGTGTGGTTGCACAGGATTGGCTGTTTCATCCAGTCATGTGATTTTTTTTCCCGATTCGGTATTTACCGATTCGGTATTTACCGAATCGGAATATAACACTTCGGTATTTACCGAATCGGTAAATACCACCTCGGTATTTACCGATTCGGTAAATACAGATTCTTGAATACCGAATGTTACCGATTCGGTAAATGTTACCGAATTATTACCTACATATAACTTACCGATTCTTAAATACCGATTCGGTACGGTTCGGTATTTAAGAATCGGTAAATTTTATTTACCTACATGAGGCCCTAGGTCTCACGGGCTGGCCTTGGCTTACTTATATCATCTGGGTAGTATAAATGTTATTCATGCTGTGATGAATGATATTTTAAGTTTACTGAGGATTCAAAACTAATTCTGAGGGGCATATTAACAATGCGGCGCTAAAAAATTATCGCCGCTTTTACGGCCGTTTTCTGCCGAAAAGCGGCGATAATTTTATCGCCTTATCAGCAAAGACATGCTGATTTTGCTCCCGTTTCCAGCACGCCTAAATTCGCATCGCTAATGAGATGCTAAGTAGGCGTGTCTGTGGAAACAACATGGGTAAATATCGCAAAGGCAGCTTCGCGATATTTACAATGCGGGGAAGCGATTATTTTAATCGCGCTAAGTATGCCTTAACGCAGGAATTTAACGTCTGTTAAATTCCTGACTAAGGCATACCTAACATGGGAGGTGGATTCATGTGATACGACCACAGGGTCGTATCATCAAGCATATCGCCGTTTTACATGGCACATTGCTGGAAAACCAGCGATGTTCCATGGAAAAGGGCGCTATCGCTGGAATATACATCGCCATGGCGCTAAGCGTTGTTAATACAATGCTAGCCTGGCGAAATATTCCAGCGATAGAAAAAAATGCGGTATACAAGGTCAACAAAAATTATCGCTGCCTGTTGCAAATATGCCCCTGAGTCATTTATCCTACTATCGTTGCATTTTAATTCTTATGCATTTTAAATGATTGTAACATGCTATTTATTGATGTGCATTGTAATGTATTTGATTTGATGCAAACTTTTATGGCTTGCGAAAGTCGAATAAAGTATTTTGATGATGACTGTAAACTTTTTCGTTGAAACTATTGTGTATAAATCAGTTATGCGTAAACATGTTAAATGTGCTGCTCTAGTAAGAAAGAGCTTTCTTATGAAAGTGTTTATTGTCTTAGGACCTATAGTCGCACTATGGAAACACTTTGAAGGAAAATACTATCTTTTCAAAATTTACAGTGAAATCAGCTGCAAAAACTATTTGTCAGAAACATATAGGGAGAACTCTGGATGTGGTGAATCCAAAAATACAGCAAACCCTGGACCCCAAACTCCGAGCCAAACCAACCTTGTGTCTGATTCAGAAGATTTTAAAAATATATATTTTTTCAAGAATGCCTTTGTCTTCATCTCTACAGGGCTCACAGTCGAAGAGTGATACCATTGTACCCAACTCGACTACAGTAGGCTACTTCTCATCTGGAGTGTATTTTTAATATTTGCGCTCACTTGTTGGGATCTTCCAGTACTCTTAAGTTATTGTTTGCTGACAACCAGGGCTTTTTAACACAAATAAATAATAAATAAAATTACTAACTAAAATAAATAAATAATGTGAGGTCTGAAGCCGTGCTTCATGCAGAAGACAGTACTTAGCTACTTACTGGTATCACAGAGCAGTTAAGAACCAATCACGGCAACCCTTCTCAAGAGAGATTCATAACCTCTGGTGACTGATATGGACAGATAAGCAGACCAATCATTGCAGCTGGATTACAGATGCTGCGCCAGAGTGACAGACGGGAAAAAAAACATGTGGATACTGGGATCAAATCATAATGCGAGCAATATGGCTGTCTGAGGAGAAATGAATCTCGGTGCCCCTGGAAGCCTTCTGGATTGAGGAGAAGCCAACGACTATTGTGAAGGCAGGAGATAAGAAAAAAGAGAATTAATTGGCTCTGAAATGTGTCCACAGGCTTTATGTGCCGCAGGACTCATTGGTTCAGGAAGCGCCAATTCAGCAATCCAGAGTAACAGGATGCGCACTCTATCAAGGCGCAGGAGAGACTTTAAGGAGGAGTCATAAAATAACCGTAACAATGGAAACTGGAGAGGAAAAAATACAAAAGTGTAAATCACCTTGGCCCAATAGACCAATAAGTATAAAAATATTGCTGGTGAGAAATTCTTGGCAGTATTCCCCGAACCATCTTGCGTACTCAAATTGTTTTTTGCCATTTATATTTTACAGCCGTCTTTGAACTATTGCAACCGACCCTATATAAAAAAAGCATCCGAGGTGGTAAAATTAGTGGGCATAAAGTGCGGATCAGATCATGTTGTTAGTGCATCGCGCATGTGCGGGCAAACACAACCCTGGGCTACTATGTAGCCTGTTCTTTAATTTTAATTGGAAATAATTAATAGGTTCCTCACTGAATTGCCATTTGAATACATTGCTGTGACTCATGACTTCCGCAGTAGCATGTCAGTTGCCCTTAGTTGTATGTTTAAAGTATATTGTGACAGTGTGAGCAAGCTATCACTTTATCTGAGAGGACTGCAGTCAAGCATAGAGCCCAACACATAAACAATTAAGTAACACAAGCCAATCAGCATCAGATTAAAATCAACAGAGTATCTACAACTGATTTCACATACCACAAAGCATAGTGTTTTCATGGGGATAGTGCACGGTTTGTGGTTATTGTGTTTATTCCAACGTTGTACGATACTGTATTTTATGGCTGCTCACATACTTGCAGAAGTCGAAGCAGAGGTAGAAGTTGGTAAATGAATATTACTCCTATTTTGGAGAAACATTCTTTTATTATCCATGTCCTATCCTTTACACTAACACTAGATTACTCAACAACCAGAAAATTTCCTGAAGGCTGGATCCAAACTCATAGTGGAAGGGGTTAAGAAAGTACAGAATATTACATTAGGAACAGATAGGTGGATTATGTTCAGTTACTCAGTAAGATTTCAGGACAAATCTGTTGGATGGTATTGGCCCTCCCTCATCTAAGCTTTGTTGCCTTTAGAAGGAGAATTAGCTTAATGACTTCTTCCAATGACCACATGAGATTATCTTTAGAGCTGTCTTCTGAAATCTTTGAGAGTCAGGTAAATGTAAGCAGACCCTTCTGGCTTCCCTACATGTCACAAAGACTACTATGTTAAGAAAAGCGCAAAGAAGTACTGAATATTATTAGAAACATTAGTTGAAGAAAAAAAAAATCGAAAAAGAAATAGGTGTTTTTTTCTTATGTTGATGATAAGGAATTCTAAGAATTAGTAGCAGAACTTGAGAAAGAATGTGTTGGTCAAAATATGTTTTTTTATTTTTCTACATTGTTCTGCAGGGAAGTCTGTCTTATTTAGTCAGGGAAAGTGAGAAGACGTCTGCTTTCAATCTGTCCATCATTGTGGGTTTCATATTTAATACCTTTCCTGGGATTGATGAGGAGAATATCTTTATCTGAGAATTTAGCATTAGGAAGCTTTCTGCTATTGAATTATAGAGTTTCTCAAGGTAAGATAGCAATGTTACTGTGTCCTTCATGATAAGGTTGCTCACATAGTTTGGTGTATCATCCACATATTAGTAAATGGAGGATTCCATAGCCTCAAATACAAGGCTCAGCAGCTCCACCTTATGACTGAAGAGACAAGGAGGTAGGACCAAGCTTTGGGGGACAACACAAGACATATTGGATGTACCAGAGATGAATCTGTCCAGCTTTACCACCTTATGTTGGTTAATGTGATAGATGAACCATCTCAGGACTCTCGACAGAGGAGACACAGTGGCCCGCATTCTCCTTGACCTCCTCGCAGCATTTAACACACCCACCCCATCATCATCCAAAGTCTACACTACATTGGAACCCAAGGGCACATACTCTGATGGATCTGCTTCTTCCTGACTGGAAGGACCCAGTCAGTCATCCTGGCACCATAGACCTTGGAAGCCCGCAACCTCATCTGCGGAGTTCCAAAAAGATTATTCCTGAGCCTGACTCTCTTTAACACATGCAAGAACCTTCTAGCCAGCATCATCTGCTCTCAAAACATAAAACATAAGCATCCTCTCCTACACTGATGACATGCAACTAATTCTCTCCCTCATGGACAAGACTGCTATTCAACTCAAGTTCAATGCGGGCATGACTGAAATTGCCCATTAAATGAAGCCCAGCTGTCTAAAACTGAATACTGAAAAGACCAAAATTGCAATCTTCAGGAAGAACACATTGCAGTGGCATTCCACCTCTTGGCCAACAAACCAAGAAACAACACCCAACCCCACCACCAAGATCCTCAGGATTATCAGTAGTATTGCTGAGCCTCAGCTCTCTAGATGTAAGGTGCCTGCATGATTGTAGAAAGAAAAGGCACCTCCTGTTCGAGGGGAAGCAAAAGACCAGCGGGTGGCCCCTCCACTAAATTTCTGGATGCCGTTGATTTTGTGAGAACAGGTGCTGTCCCAGGTGCCTCCAAATCACTACCTCTGTACCCTTTAGGGCTGGCCGAGTGAACTATTGTTAGTGAGTCTTCCCCCCTCAACAGCCCCAGATATCCTAGGGGTCATAGGTGCAGCAGCCTCGACAACAGTCTTGACATTGCCAGAGTTAGAAAGATGTGAGATAATGGCCTTGACCTCCCCCTTTGGTGTCACCCATTTGCGTAGAGGGCTAAAGCCAGAGTCAGATTTCGTGCTACTCAGGGCGGAGTCCTTAAGTCGCCTGACTGTGGTAGGAAGTGGAAGTTTTATGCCGCCTCAGCTTTTTCCCCCTTTAGTCCCTCTAGTGCATCTCGAGCCTTTTGCCTTTGTGCCTCTCCCCTCCACTAGGTAATGTGCTTTTAAAATGTCTGATACCAGGGCGGCATCAGCCTCAATATCCCCATCAGTCTCACCATCCCGGCCACTTGCATTCAAAGCCACAGACTCTAACAGGACGCCATCTTCAGAATCCGAAAATATATTAGCCAAATGGGATTGCACAGAGCCAGCCATAAGTTCTACTTTAGGATTGCTGATAGACGAAGACGATTGCATATGTGATTGCGTTTGACATTCCAAGCCCAAAGTCATATTACCTTGAGAGTAAGAGCCTGCATCACTGGAGCTTGTAGTATTCACACAAAGTGCTAGATGAGGTGTTGTTGATAAAGCATGTTGAACAGCCAATGATGATACAGACAGGGTACCGTCGCCTAGTTCTAACCCACCTGGCTCTATTTGCACAGCATGTATATGCACAGCGTGATTCTCTCCTTCCCCCTCTCCCAAAGTGTTCAATTTGGCTATTTCTTTGGTACTACCTCTATTTACCACTGACAAGCCATTCCCCTGCTGCATAGAAGCTGGCACTCCTATGTTCATAGTGTAGCTGGCTAAAAGATCGCTCCTGACACCCTGTCCTTCATGTATCGCACTCATAAGGGCATCAGCCATCTCTAGCCCTGGAATAGTTGTTTCGGAGCCACAGGACCGAAGCAGCCCACGAGCCCTGCCTGATCGCAGATTGCGCAGAATCGGTCTTCCCAACTGGGATCCAGTGTCTGTATCGACTGGTATGCACGAATCAACAAACCTGCTGCCCGCGTCTAAGCCTCCTTCAGTGAGAGCTAACCTTGTTGCTGAAGGTCCTGCGTTTCCCACTTCTCCTTCAGCTCTTGCCACAATTGCAGAGTCACCAATACGCCCACGTCCTTTGGATGCAGCGTTGCGCTGTCGAGCCATTACACTGCCAAAATCAAACAGATTAGACTCCGAGCCGCCAGTAACGGGTCTAAAAGCTGCAGCTGATGATAAACAAAGAGCGAGCCCAGCATGGCTCCACTGCGCTGCTCTGCTCACCTGGAAACAGTTGCGAGCGGCGGCCGAGCACAGCCACCACATCAAAGCGTTTTTTTTCACCACTCAAACAGGGGCTACCGCTGTGTAAAGCGTCTTTGTTTGCAGCTTTCCGTGTTCCGTGTTCACGTCTTTAGCCCCCAAGTAAATAGAGAGTAATCAGGCTTTGTAGTTTATTTGGCAAGGATAGAAAAATCAAGTCACATTCTGTATGCCCTTGCATCCAAGGGCTGACCAGGGGGGAGTGGGGGGAGCATCACGGGAGGCCGTGAATCGCAGAGGTCAGCGGCGGCTTCCTCCGTCTGACAAGCCAATCCTCAAGATTGGGGAACAACCTTTACAACGCAACTTTTACAACGCACTACCTTTACAACGCATTTTTTACAACGCATAATCCATTACAACGCATGACATTACAACGCATACCATTACAACGCATTTTTAAAAACTACCTTTACAACGCATTCCATTACAACGCATACTACCATTACAACGCATACCATTACAACGCATAATATTACACTATACTATCCAACACTTACCCTACTGATGCACCCCCTGGAGTTAGAATAGTAATTTTTACCCCTATACTATCCAACACTTACCCTACTGATGCACCCCCTGGAGTTAGAATAGTAATTTTTACCCCTATACTATCCAACACTTACCCTACTGATGCACCCCCTGGAGTTAGAATAGTAATTTTTACCCCTATACTATCCAACACTTACCCTACTGTTGCACCCCCTGGAGTTAGAATAGTAATTTTTACCCCTATACTATCCAACACTTACCCTACTGATGCACCCCCTGGAGTTAGAATAGTAATTTTTACCCCTATACTATCCAACACTTACCCTACTGATGCACCCCCTGGAGTTAGAATAGTAATTTTTACCCCTATACTATCCAACACTTACCCTACTGATGCACCCCCTGGAGTTAGAATAGTAATTTTTACCCCTATACTATCCAACACTTACCCTACTGATGCACCCCCTGGAGTTAGAATAGTAATTTTTACCCCTACACTATCCAACACTTACCTTACTGTTGCACCCCCTGGAGTTAGAATAGTAATTTTTACCCCTATACTATCCAACACTTACCCTACTGATGCACCCCCTGGAGTTAGAATAGTAATTTTTACCCCTACACTATCCAACACTTACCCTACTGTTGCACCCCCTGGAGTTAGAATAGTAATTTTTACCCCTATACTATCCAACAATTACCCTACTGATGCACCCCCTGGAGTTAGAATAGTAATTTTTACCCCTATACTATCCAACACTTACCCTACTGTTGCACCCCCTGGAGTTAGAATAGTAATTTTTACCCCTATACTATCTAATACTTACCTTAAATGTAATTTAATATAATGCGTTGTAATGGTATGCGTTGTAAAGGTAGTATGCGTTGTAATGGCAATGCGTTGTAAAGGTATTTTTTAAAAATGCGTTGTAGTGTCATGCGTTGTAATGTCATGCGTTGTAATGGATTATGCGTTGTAAAAAATGCGTTGTAAGTGCATGCGTTGTAAAAGTGTGCGTTGTAACGTCATACATCCCTCAAGATTATCATAGACAGCAAATTCGACATGGCTGCCCAAACACCATCTCATGCTTCCATACTGTGAATATGCTGAAGAATATTTTCAAAAAGCCCCCAATCAGCACCAAGAAAACCGCCACGCATGCCCTGGTCATAAGCAAGTTGAAATACGGGAACACGCTCTATGCTGGGATCAACGAAAATCTCACCAGAAGGCTGGAGACCATTCAGGATTCCGCTGACAGAATCTCCCACACCACACTCACATCACACCACATCTGAAGGAGGCTCCCAGTTCAAAGACAAACACAATTCAAACTCCTCAGCCATAATTTCAAGGCAGTAGATGACACTGGCACAGCAAGCCTCAACAATCACATCTGCTTTCACAAACCTTCCAGATACTTCTGCTCATTCAGACTCCTACTTGCCCACATCTCAAGCATATATAAACCCAGATGCAGTGATCAAGGCTTCTCCTTACATCCCTCCTACAAGTATGGAACAACCTGCTGCTACACATAAGAGCATCCTTCTCACTTCTTGAATTCTGCAAGAAGCTGAAAACCCAGCTTTTGGTGTAATCTCACTAGGCCCTAGGTGTAGCTAGACTCATACTTGGTCAGCTCTAGGATACCCTGCTAGGTAACAGTGCACTCTCCAAATAACATAACAAAACATAACATAAAATGACATAAGTTTAACATAACGTAACATAACATTGTAAAACTTCACACAGTGCTCTGTGTATCAGGAGAGCCTGCAGTGGACGATTGCGTGGAAAGCTAGCAGCTCATCTAGGAGTATGAGTAGACAGTATGAGGGCATGTGTTACAATGCCTTTAACAAAAAAGAATAGAGGACTGTGACATGTCAAAAGATTTGCCCTGTTATGTAAAATTTGACACACAGATGACCCATTGCTGATATTTTACTTAGTGAAACACAGTTAATGACTTAATATCACACTTCATTCAACAAATATTCATGGAAAAAATCAAGAAACAATCATTATTCTAAAATATCACTGAAACCTGTATATTACTGCTTAGTTTGAGTTTCCTATCACATTTGAATACACATAGAACATCGAAATAAGAAAAGGTCGAACAAACAGAAATAAAGATAAAAACTGCAAAATCTGATATACATTCTAAAAATGTTCCTTAGTAAATATTTATTTGATTAATGTGCACGCATGTTATATTTTAAAGTTAAAAGGCTGTAAATACTCTATAGCACCAAATCAGAAATGTTTGCTATTTTGAAAAAGCACTGAAGCGCAGGCACATCTTTAATAAATTAATAAACAGTAAAATAAATACTTTACCATTATTTTAACCAACATAAAACATGTAGCAATACAACGTCAGATGTCAAATATTTCGAAAAGTTCTTCTTGAGTGTGCAAAAATCTCTGTGAATAGGACCCTGTGGGCTTCTGCCTAATATTAGTTAAAATATATTATATATCTCGTCTACTGAGTTCCCCTTCAAATACATTTTTGGTCCATAAGCTCAAGTTATGGCCAAAAATTCCTTTGTTATGCTTGCCTGGAATTCTCAAAGAGGTTTCTGGGGGACACAAATGTTTTTTACTATTTCTCTGCTACAAGTGCGGACAGATTTTCCGCAGTAAATCACACTCAATGGGTGGAAAGTGGCACTAGAAGGCGTTACAAGTGTATATTTGTGGCCATTTGCAAACTGAAACCTCACAATTTCTCACCCTGGCAATGCCCTTCTGGGCAGTGTCAGACTGGCCTAAAGTGCACTTTTTTTATGCTCCGGTGGCGTAGCGTCATTTCCCATATTTAAAAGGTGGCCCCAAGTCACATTACGTGGCTTAACATCACTTAGTAAATATGCCCCTTTCTGCTGCAGGCCTCTGCGGCAAAGGGGCATGCAATGGGTGTTGCTGTGGGCATTCCACCACAACAATTGCTTTTTGACGATGCCCCAGATTTACAAGGCTGAAGCAGCGCCAAAAACAGTGCCATTCTAAGGCCATGGATTACCAGGCATTAGAATGGTGATACGTGGGGAAATTATTATTTTCTCCTAGTTTTTTTGCTCTTTCCATTCTACAGCACACATGGAAAGAGAAAATAGCCATGATTGTTTATGTCCAGGAAGGTGTCCCTTCTTTCACATAAACAATCACTCATGCAGCGTAGTCACCCATGCTACAAGGTGGCAGGGTGCCTGTGCTGGCGCTAGACAGCTTTTTTAGCGCCAACACTAGAGGAAACACAGGTGTGCACCGTATTCTTGTGAATATGGCGCATCCCTGCATTTTAAAAATGTCAGAGCGCGGGGCTGCTGATTTTGGCGCATCCCCGCGCTCCAAAATTATTTTGGTAAATATGCTCCTAAATCTCCACGCGTGGAATTTTATTGATGGACGGGGCTCATTGTTAATCCAAAAGCACCTCAATGCCAGTGTTTGTTTCTGCAAAGCACACATCTAGGGTGAAAGAGGTTAAGAAGATCAGTGGACACCTAGATAACTAAAACCCTTTCCAGACCCTACAAAATGGAAAACACTTCGCTTTAACCATATGTTTGTAATGATGTGTGAAATATTACACATTGATAAATCAAAAAGTTAAACTAAAATACTAATGTATTCTGCAATCAAGACGAAGATGCAACATCCGAGCACTTGGAAATTCTTTTGATACTGAAGTTCATAAATGCAGATGGAATTTTATCTGCAGATGCCATATTTAGAACCAGTCTATTCTGGTATCCACTAAGAGCCTGAGTAAAAGATTAATTAAATAGGGACTTCATTTCTTTAGGGATGCCATGATACCAATCAATATCCAGGCGAGTGATCATGCATACATTTATACATAATATCCTTAGAGTCCCCTTTGCATGCCACCCTGCATTTATATTATCTGTAACCTTGAATTTCAAAGGCAAGCAAAGGGAGCATCTGATTTCAAATTAACCCCCCTTTGACATCAGAAGTTGTATATGCACCCTTGTATAGAATCAGAAATTACCCAGAATGTTAAAAAAAGAAATTTGTTATAATCGTATAAGCAGCCAGACACACACAATGAATATTCACTTGTAAGGAGGGCCACTGGAATTACAAGATTCTGCAGCCACTGCTTTTTTTGCATAATGAAGGATTTACCTCATTTGCCACATAATCTTTTCTCAGACAGCATTACCATGTGTAAAAATTAGAAAATATTGAAGTAACATTATAAAACAATGTGCTGCATTATGACACATAATTTGCTTTTTCTTGTCGGATAATTTAGTCACCACTACCATATAATTTGGAGCTCCTCTGCCCCTTAGTTCCATTGGCCCTGCTGATAAGTTAGGAATGCAAGAATCTGCGATCCCTAAAGGTCAGATATTAGATCTCATCTGACTATGGAACTCATTTACAGTTTGGTGGAAGGGGTGAACCAATGTTTTCACTTGCTTCGCCAAACTAGCAATTTCCCCGCTTCATTGAGAGGTGGGAAAATGTACAGGTGTCTGATTTCTGAGAGTCAATTGGTTCCACCATAGGGAACCTTCACTTGGTGCACCATTAACCGTAGGGTTGATGGGTCACCGGGAGGAAATTCTGGTGACCCAACAACCCTATGCCTATGAAAGATGCCGTTCTGATGCCTATTTTTCTTTCCAAGCGAGACATGATGGCCCTGAGCAGAAAAAAAACATCCGTGGCCATTGATGATCCATTTTCCATTCATGTTTTTGCATTTGTAAAACAAACTTGACATCCCAGCATGCATTACATTTTTGTATGAAATTATCCTTTCAATGCTAATGGAAGCACTTTCACAAAAACTATCCCTTTCGAGCTGGTGGGGATCTCCTAAATTTGGTATGCAGGCTTCCAGTGAGTAGGTGAAGGAGTTGGCTAGTACCATCCTCAGTGAGCTGGCAGGCTACCCACCAATCTCCCACTGGCCTCTATATATTTCTATAGGAAAATATTTCAAATATTCATGTTTCCTTTCCAATGGTTTGTGGGATGAATTCATATGTTATTGTTTAATAAGCCATGGTCTAAATAAGCCTTATATTAATATTCAAATATTCTTCTTTGGCATGGGCTAAAGTGCTTTATTTATTTTTTCTTTAAAATATTTCAGTAGAGTTAAAAAGCCAGTTAGATGTTCTTGCTAAGAGAGCCCCCCCCCCACTTCCCTCTCTTGGTGGCTGCCATAACTGAACACCGGTTATAGCAGAAGTCATTCACACCCAACTCTTGCCGTAACTTTCGTTTAGTCTCAGCAGCTGTTGGATGGATAAGTAAAGGTGCTGGGTCCCCAGGGTTGTTGTATAGCAAGTATTCGCCCTCTGTGGCGTTTTGTAGCAGAACATCACTTACTGTTGAAAATGTGCAGGGTGCCGTTGGGCTCCTGCTGCAACTAATATTTGTGGGGAGGAAAGGGCACTGAGAGAACTTGAGCTGTTTTATTTCCCTTCTGGCTCTTCTGGCAGGATTGTCTGTTATGTCCTAATTGGTGCATCATTCTAAAAGACTTGTAGACATCAATATGCTCCTTAAACTGCTGAAAATGTCATTTCCCATGCTACTGCTCTCTCAGGTGTTATTGGACGGTGGGTAATTACCTCTTGACTGCCTATCAGGTCAATACAGCTACAATTATTTACAAAATGTTTTAGTCACATTGTGCTCCAGAAGGTTCTTTGCTTTACAAGTTAGTCCACGTGGACAATTGAACACTCGTGCTAAGCCTCAGTCATGATTCATTCAACTAAGAGGTGAAAAGAAATTGTTTCTATGTTTGCAAGCTTTTTAATGGGTAGGCATCACAGGATATGTTTTTTAGGAAAAGGAGGGACAGTTTGTGTGGCTTTCTGCAGCAGCGGGAAACCCTTCTCAGATGTTCAACAGGCCTCTCAGGGCAGCAGACAGACTCAGTGGGAATCCCTGTTGATTGTTTCTGTCTCCCAATCGCAGGAAGAACATGGCCCGAGCACACATACCAGCTGCGTGTCTGGCTCTTTGCCTCCACTGTCCAAGTTACCTCGAGTGGCCTAGATCCTCTAACTCCCTACGTCAGACCCAACCATCTTACTTGTTCAGGCAGGCATGCAGTTGCCGTACTCAGGATTTCCTTATACTTCATGTACCACCAATGGGCCATTTTATGCCAGAAAATTTGCTATGAAGACTGAAGAGGATAGTTTTATCTATGCCACAGGAAAAGTCTTCCACACTCAAAAAACTTTGGTTAGCTGAACGTTTGAACTCTAAATTCCACTTAACAATAGTCCATTCACCAGTTGTCTTCCAGCTCCTACTTTAAGTTAGAATTGTCACACTAGTGGTGTCCTTTCAATTGGTTTTAATACGAAAATTAAGTTGCTTGTCCTAACATAGGTAACCTTGCCAGGAAGTACATAATAACATGAACACCATGTCCCATTCTGACGCAGTGTTCCTCAATAAATTCCGCGCCATCTCGCAATTCAAATTATGGTACATTTTGACAAATGTTTGTGGACGTGAAACCATGAGGTCTTTCTCTCTACTCTGAATGAAAACAATTCAGGCCAGCTATTGACTTCATTGCACATCTTCAACCTAGTAGGCTCCTAACATGTCACAGCCTTGTTTACATTAAAGACTCCAAAGCTTCAGAAAGTGTCAATTGGGGGTTCAATAGGAAATGGATAACACATTATTCCACTGATGTTAATAATGCCTCCAAGGCACAACTTATTATCTACAGCAAGGGTATAATAGCTGGAAAATGAAGACAGCGGCACATGATCATTGATAAAACCATAAACCGCCCCTACAAACTCTTTCCCACCATGATGGATGTATTTGAATGCTTGGGCTGTCAACAGTGTACACATTCTCTGCCCCTCTCTCTTTCTGTTTCTATTCAGATGTGTCAAAACCCAGCCATTCTAGCATCTCTGAAATATATATAATGAAAGATGGCATTGCTATGATTTGTATCTCACCACATGGATGTTGACCTGGCTGCAGTCATGCTAAGTAACTATGTGTCATACAACGGAATGGATGATGAGTGGCGATGCATGGTTAGAGTGGCCATCTGGTTTTCCTGTCTAGCTAAATCCTGTGTGACCTTTTAAAACATTGAAAACTTTATTCATCACAGTACTGAAGATGTGTAAAGGAAATTATGTTAAGTGCCTTTTCCATAAAGCTGCTTACTCCAACCTCATCTCAGGTCTCATTATGTAGGGAAGCAGACTCTAGGCCCTAAGTATCAGTCTGCTGATTGAGCAAGGTTCCTGAGTATCCATTCAGTAGATCTCCTAAAATCACCCACTGCTCTTTTTATCAATATAACCAGGGCTACTGGATGTATGAGGCAAGATGGACCAAATTATGCTGCAAGGGTGTCTAAATTATGCGACAAGAAAGGCACATTATGCAGTCTAAAGCTGCACATTTTCTGATAGTGTTACCTCATTATGTTGGCTTTTTTTTTTACACATTAACACTATCTGGGCAAAGGTTTCATCTTATTAGTACCACTCTGATCCCTACATATAAAAATAGGCAGCAGAATAGGGAACAGTCAACATTTGTAAAGGGCCTTTGACTGCACGGCAACACGTGTTTCTGAATTTTAAATAGCAATTACTATTTTTCTGAAATCTGCAGGCTAAGCTGCAAATGATGGATTATGTGGCAAATGTGGCACATCTGTAATTGTACAGAAAGTGCCACAGCCGCACAATTGCATAATTCCAGTGGTTCTTAATATAACACTCAGATTATTCTCTTATTGGCATGGTCTGGGCTATTTGAATGCCTGTTGTAAATAAATAAATCCATAGTTAGATACATACATGGGAAAATATACAATGAAATACATCGATTGAATTACATTTCAGTGAGTTCCACTCCTGTGAAATCATCTGGTTCTTCGTGAATGATCATGGTTACTCACTCATAATTCTTTAGATACCCCTGTATTGTTTCACACATTTGTAGGAACCTCTCCATTCACTTGAATGAGGTCTCATTTCTAGTAGCCAATTTGAACTCAAGGTCTCGGACGTCTGTCACCATGCCAACGATCCTAATCATGACATTGCTTACATTTCAAGACTGGATTCTCACACATTGGTTTCTGGTCAGTGATCCTGTGTTCCTAGCATCCTACTGCATAGATCATTTATTCATGGTAACATATTTCTTTATAACCCATTTCATAGGGTTCTGGCCCTGTAGAGAACAGACAAGAGTAAAATATTTTTCCTTTTTCAAGATTAAAGCTCAGGAGCAAATTCGCAGTTGTCCAGGGGCATATTCACACCAGAATGGCAGAGCGCAGTGTTATGCTTTAAGACCGCCTTGTAAATAAGGCAAAGGGGTTATCGCCACCAGAATGTCAAAAAAGTGATGGTCTGGTGGCGATAACCCCTTGTAAATATACCCCAAGGTTTCTTCACATGCATTGCACTTACACATGATCTGTGATGGGACCTGCCCAAATGTTTGTGCCCTGCCTGGTGTATCTGTCTGGCACAGCGCAGCGAGTCTGATTACAATGCTCTCTATTTTAAAATTATGAAGATAGATTATTTCTGTTAATCCTTTCAATCGAATACCAATACAGCGACTGAAGCCTGGAAGAATCAGCAGAACTTTGGGGCATATAATCAAGGACGGCGTTAAAAATTATCGCCGGTTTAGCGGCAGAAAACTGCCGCTAAAGCGGCGATAATGGGCTTGATAATATGCCCTTGAGAATTCCAATAGAAGTCCATGTTCTGGTGTGAATACGTACACTTCCATTGAACCCTTTTTTGCTACGCTTGAAACCCACAGCTGTCAATCACACTGTAAAGCTATAATTCATTGACAAATGTTTATCGACTGACAAGGCCAGCTGGTGGTTTGAAAAGGCTTTGTGACTACATGAGCACTCACAGAACATTGCGACATTTCCTTTGCATCACAACGAGGGGAGAATTGGTTCTTTTCCACCCTCTTTTTCCTGCGATTTTCAAATGACATAATTGTTGACCTTGTGATTAGACCTGGTAGAAGCAGTTGTGGGGAGGGCGTAGAATATTCCACAGCCCCAAACTTTTTGTTATGGCTCAGTGCTCTTGCTGCAACATTTATGTATAGATTGTAAAGCAAAGCCGCCTTTTTATCAAAGAAGAGGCAGATAACATGGCTAATAACACGACACGACTCCAGGAGGACATGTTTTTTAACCCTTGGATCAGCTTCTCATTCTTTCTTTTTTTCTTGTTTTTTATTTTTTGTATTTTATAATGCCAGAATCGATCAAGGCAAGTATAACAAGAGAAGAGAAAATAAGAGAAACAACAGGGGAATCCCCCAATTACAAGCATAAGGATACACACATAAAAAATAAAAATAAAACAATAATATGCGCCTCTGGGATGAGATACAGCAATTTCATAAACATAAAGAGGAAGAAAAAAAATACATGAGGAGCAAAATCAAAAGCAGAGAGAGAAAAGAAAAAACACTCATCAAACCCATCAAATCCAACGATCCAGTTACAGTTAGGCTTGCATAATATTCCATGGATCCCAATGGAACCCTGCCCAGATCCTATCAAATTTCTTAAGTGAGCGGAGACCCCTTACTCTTCTCAAAGCCTGATCAGTCTAAAAAAAATTGCAGGATGACAACCCACCACTCAGCAACATGCAGTGGGACTGAGAACACCCATGAACTAGCAATACACAGTGTAGCCAAAATAAAAATTATGGACAACAGCCATCTTAATCCAGAATCGTATTCCATACTATATCCCAACATTGTTTCCTTGGGGTGAATTGTGTTTCAAAACACAGCATAATGTTGTGAATTGAGCTACCCCTGCCCAAAACTCCTGAAGAGCCGGGCACGTAAAAAACATGTGTAAGATGTCGGCTGTGAGGCCCCCACACTCAGGACACACTCGGCACCAAGATTCCCCCAAACTTATAATTTTCTCAGGTGTGTAATATAGCATACAGATGGTCTTGACTTACCGTAGCTTAAGCTTTACAGAGTGCCCAATCCCTCAACAATATCCAAAGCACTATATACGTCTGATGATAAAACTTCACAGGAGAGCATCTTACTTCACTTAGCAGCCAAGAGTGGGCCATTGTCCTTCCCGTGCTTGCAGAGCCCTAGATAGATTGTGCTAATTAGGGATTCCCTGCTTGCTTTATACATGCTTGACATAATGTTGGAACCTTCTAAATCAATCGGAGCCTTAGAGCCAGACCAAAAATTGTTCCTTAACTGCAAGTATTTAAAAAAGAAGTGATGCGGAATATCGTAAGAAGCTTGAAGCCCTCCAAACATGCAACATCCGTTCACATTATACAGTTGCCCAACAGTCTCCACCCTAATCTAGACCAAGCCCTTCAGATGGGGTCATGAAGTACCTTTGCAAAAGCAGGATTAGCCAATAGAGGCATACCGCTGTATATTACGAAAGAATATTTGGCACAAATTTCCTGACAAATACATATGATATCCTTAAAAAACTGGAATCCAACCCGCTTGTAGTAGTTTGAGTCAGTGAGTCTATAAAAGAAGAGACAGCATTCAGACCCTATGCAAATATATATCCCAAAATTGACGAGTTTGGTTCCGCTGTTATGAGCAGATTGCAAAGGTGGCCAGCAAACCCTGCCCCAAAGTACAACTAAAAATCTGATAGCTGCAGCCACCCCCCCCCCGCCTATACGGAGGTTTTAATAATCGGAGAGCTTGCCTAGCCTGTTTATAGCCCCAAATGAAACCATTTATGGCTCCCTCTAGCTGTTTGAAAAGCAAATTTGAAACCTTATAAATAGAATAAGTACAGGAATTTATGCAATACGTTCACGTTTATAATATTGCTGCAAACAATAACTCTGGCTCGAGAGCTGCAGTTTAAAGACAACTGACTGAGGCAAGAGTTTGTAATTTAATTTGGAAAAATTGCTAATCTATGCACTCAAATTAATAACTAAATAGGTAGCTGTAGGGACTACCTTAGAAATTGGGACGACTGACCTAAAAATAAATTCAGCAACAACTGCGCTCTGGCTACATTTAATTATTTGGAGCCCGACCTTGCACTCCTCGATTACGCATTTCATTGCAGCAGATGGATTAATCAAGTGCATAGCAATGTCATCAGCATATGTGCTGACCTTAAATTTGCAGTTTTCAGAAACAATAGGTTGAATTCCCTCGTCCATCTGCAGCGAATTCAGATATGGCTCGAGATACAGAGCAAATGAAAGGGGAGACAGTGGGCACCCTGCTGGGTTCTCCCCTGAATCTCAAAAGATGACGTGGATATCCCAGAATAAGCAAGCTTAGCATAGGGAGTCCTACATAAAGACTGCACCCCTTTACAAAACCAGTCACCGAACCTGAAAGCCCCCATTGTAACCCATAGACAGTCCCAGACCACACAGTCATAAGCCTTCTTGGAATCCAACAACATCATCCCCAGCTTTTTTCCTGATTTTTTTGCCACCTCAATAGCAGCAGTAGTCATATTAATATGGCTGGTAGTGTCCCTACCAGGAATGAAGCTATGTTTCTCTTAGGGCTCTAACCCTTGGTAAAGATCTTTGCATCAGCATTATTCAGAAAGATAGGTTGGTACAAACCCATCTCGTCAAATGGTTTGGCTTTCTTAAAAAATATACAGGCACATGCATCAAAGCTTTTTGCGATCGCAAACGGTGCGAATCGCAAAAATCGGGCGTTTGCGATCGCAAAATTAGCTTTTGCGATGCATGAAACAACTTACCACTCGCACTTTAAAAAATCGCAATTAACTGCAATTTTTCAAATTGCGATTGCAATTAAGGAATTGCAATTTGCGATTCCTTAAATGCAATGCAAGAACCACTTGAGAATAGCGATTTCGCTAATAGGGGACGCAAATTAGCATGAAGTTGAACTTCATGGTAATTCGCAAAAACTTTGAAAAATGCACTTTAGTGCGCAACATATGTGCACAGATCAATTTCAGGGGTGCAACAGGGTGTCCTTTTGACACCCTTGCACCCTGAAATTGCATGCGCAATTTGCGAGGACCTATTGCAATTTCCCATTCATTCCTATGGGCCCATAGGAATGAATGGGAAGCCATTACTTATTTGCGAGTCGCAAATAAGGAATGTGTAGGAATCGCTATTTTTATATTGATTCCTACATGCATAGGCTTTTGCGAGTCCTTAATTGCGATTTCTTAATAATTGCAACTATGGACTCGCAAAATCCTACCTTGATGCATGAGCCTGTAAGAGATATTGGCCATGTTCCAAGTACTGGGTACTATTCCACCCCTATCACACTTAAACGTGGGGAACTATAATATCCTTGAATGCTTTATAAATTCCATTGGAATAAAGTCCTACCCTGCAGCCAATGCTGGAAGAGCAGGCTCTTTTCCCCAGCGGTAATACCTTGCTAAAGGGTCAACATATGAGGTTCCCCTAAACGTGGCAGCCTGCTCCTCATTCTAAGGAGGGTCCACTTCAGTTTCCTGACCTCGGCCCCACAAACACGTCTGATATTTGTGAATGCCAATGCAATTTGTTATGCAGTGAGATTTGTTTTTTTTCAACATTCATAAAACCTACCACTACATACAGTGAAAGTATATGGCGTCCATTGTCTAATAATTTATAATAGGTTAAATAGTAAAATAGCTCAATTAAATCAAAAACGTCACTTCATACTGCTAATTTAAACACACTAATGAGAAATCAGCAAAGATCTAATACACAATGTTCTTATTTTACCTATTTTTCCTATTTTGTTCAGACAATCATTTAATATGGGGCGAGACATCTATATATTTTGTTGGTAATTGTATAACTTGAACTTTTTGAAAAAGGCACATTCTTATAGAATATGGAATTAATTGTCGCATGTTTGTGTTTTCGAATCTTTTTTACTGTACAGCCGTATTGTTGTCTCCATCTTTTCACCTCTTGTTACTTGGTGAGCCTTCAACATGAGAGGATTGTTGTTTTTTACAGTTGGGGGTGCCAGGTGGTGTGTAGCTTGATCTGCATTTGCCTGGTTGCCTGGAGGTCAATAGGTAGTCACATCACTTACAAGGTCATTTATTCCTGATCTGTGCCTTTTTTAGGTGAGAACCTTGTTCAACTGACAAGAAATATTCCTTGTCAATCAAGAAGGAATGTTTCTGCTGCACATTAGTTCAGCGGGGACACAATATCCAGGAATAAAAGGCACTCCTGCTGACACCAGCCAATTATCTGAAAAGAATTGTTGCAACCATGAGTGTAACTTTGGTATGCAAAAATATTTCTGAGAGTAAAATCTTTTCCTAGTTCACAAAATCAGGAATTATGGATTTTTGCCATCCTTTATGGAATTTAGTCACAAAGAAGTTCCCCATTACGGTGGAATTCTATGTCAGAAATCCAGTTTCAGAGGCAAGTGTATAGACACTCCACAGGGGGTCCACCTGCAATAGTTTATGAACACCCACATAACTGAACATTTGTGGATGTCTGCACACAATTTGAAGGTTGCTTCCTACACTGTAAATGATTATAGATGTTTGCCTGTCAAGGGAAGGAGTTTGTCCTTTTTCACAGCAGAAATGGGCAGGGAACATCCCAAAAATTGATGATGGAATAACAGAAGAGTTTGTCCATGGTGGGGAAATAGGTTTCCCATTGGGAAGCATAAAAATTTACAAAGTGGAAAAACACCTTTTCGCCACATTTACACATGTGGAAATATACATGTGAGTATGTTTGAGAGTGTCAATGGACATC
The DNA here is from genome assembly GCF_964204655.1 of Triturus cristatus. NCBI lineage: Eukaryota > Metazoa > Chordata > Amphibia > Caudata > Salamandridae > Triturus > Triturus cristatus. Next base: position 725,899,159 of record NC_140591.1, read on the forward strand.
CATTTACTCATGGGAGTCTGTGTCAGTTGGAGCTTCCCAACAGTGCTCCTCAGACTCTGAGTATTCCTACAATGTTGACATTTTCTTAAAACTTGGGCATTGGACTGAATGAACAAATGTTCAACTTTTGCTTTCCAAAGTTTTCCCACGTTTTGTTACTTGGGCTAAAATTGACTATAGGTAGGTACTTTGAAATGAAATGAATGAAATGAAAAGAGGATTTATTGAGCGCGATAGCTACCCTGAGGCATCCCAGCGCTGACGGACAAGCTTGTGGATGAGAATTGAGACATTTAGCCTGATTTATTAAAGAGCAAGGTTTTTAGCTGTCTACGGAATGAGAGCAGGTTGGGCTCTGATCGGAGATGGAGGGGGAGGGCGTTCCAGAGTTTGGCCGAGTTATAGGAGAATGAGCGGCCCCCACATCTAACTCTTTTGATCCTGGGGACAGTGGTAAGGAAGGAGGAAATTGATCTGAGCTGTCTGTTCGGTATGTAAGGGATAATCAGTGATTGGTTAATGAGAGCGCCGGTTTTCCAGAAGGCTCGGTGGATGATGCATAGGCTCTTAAATTCAATTCTTTGCCTCAATGGAACCCAATGAAGATTCTTCAGTCCGGATTTGATAGAGAGTCGACGAGGGATCTGGAGGAGGGTTCGGGCTGCGCAATTTTGGATGACCTGGTGCTTGCGTAGAGTTGCCTGAGGGGCCCCCAGGTAAAGTGCATTCCCAAAGTGAAGGCGCGACAGGATGAGGCCTTGGATCATAATTTGTCTTGCCTGGAAGGGTAGAAGAGGAAGGATTTTCTGAATAAGACTGAGCAGACCAAAGCACGTCGCTGAGAGTTTGGCTGCTTGGCAACTAAAGTTAAGGGATTTATCCAACCAGATGCCTAAGCTCTTGATTGTAGTTGGTTGAGAGCCACCACTAGCTGAGTATCGTCCGCATACGTGATTATTTTTATTTCAAAAGGACGGACAATCTCAGCTAGGGGGCTCATGTATATATTGAAGAGCGTAGGGCTCAAGGAAGAGCCCTGCGGCACTCCGCAGCCGAGAGGCTTACTAGGGGAGATGGTTTCGTCCTCAAAGACCCTAAAGGAACGATCTGACAGAAAAGACTCAAGCCAGGCCATAGCTTTCTCGGAGACTCCTAGGCTCGCGAGTTGTTGCAGTAAGATGTTATGGTTTACAGTCTCGAAGGCGGCACTGAGGTCGAGGAAGATGATGGCGGCAGAGCCTCCTTGATCCATGATCTTCCTTGCCTCTTCTGTAACTGCAATGAGGGCGGTTTCGGTCCCATGGGAGGGGTCGAGCAGGTGGTTGGTTTCTAGGAATTCAACCAGTGCGTTGTTGACGTGTTTTTCAAGGATCTTACTTAGCCATGGTAGTAGGGAGATTGGTCAGTAGTTCCCTGGGTTGCCTGGGTCCAAGTTGGATTTTTTAAGGAGAGCTTTCACCATGGCCTGCTTCCAGGGGGGCGGGACAGTCCCAGTGGACAACGAGGCATTAAGCAAGTTGAGGATGGTGGGTAGGGTGTGGTTGGTGACTGTCAGCAGATTGCATGGAGGTGCTGGGTCATTGGGAGAGCCGGATTTCACCTGTCACATGATGGTTTCTACTTTTATATGAGATTTGCACTGAAAATCACCCCAACATTACAACTTGGAGTGGATGAACCTGACCTTCTTCAGGAATGATTCGGTGAACTTTTCTTCAAAACAGTTTGTGATAAAATGAACCAAAAGTGTTCATTTTAACACAGAATATTTTAAATATGTTGGGTAAAACTCAGTGGGATTTGTAGGCAGTTTAGAGAAGAATCTTACTAAATATCTTGTGTTTTAGGGTCTGCCACACAGGTCTGGCATATCAGGATGATATTGTCTAAATGTGGTATGGCAAAAATGTTCTGTTCTAAATATTGTTTACAAATATATTGCCCTATTGAAGTTGTTAATAGAAAATGTACACCCAACTGAGTAGTGTTTGGTACACATATTTAGGCCACAGTCATTATGTCAGACCATGTTTTCTAGACATATAACTGCTACACATTTAAATAAAATGTGCCTGTGATCATAAAGTGATAATGTTCAAGATGGAGAAACTTGAATACATTGCAGGGAAAAATGTAAGTGACAGAAAGAGTGCCAAATTAATTCTCCTCTGACTAAACGCCATAAAAATTACAAAGCCGAAAGAAAGAAAACATATTTTAAATGCTGTGTTAGGATATTATGCCCATCAATGTTCCTGTACCAGAGTTCAGCAAAACACTTGTGGTGCATTAATAGGATGCTAAATATTCAACTCTGGCAGAGGATGCACAGATGCACAAGTTTGAAGCACTACTTTTCCAAATTCCAGCCTTTTAGTGGTAGTTTTGATTCTCAAAATGGTCAGTATTGTTTGCTGTGACAGAGTGTTCGATCTCTGAGGGGACATCTTGGTGCCGGATATTTCTTATACAAGGTCAGGTTGGTATTCAGGGTGCAATGACTGGTGCAGGACATTTCGTATACAAGAGTCACATCTCTAATATTAGAGTTGTGTTTTTGTGTACAGGTACTACCGTGACACCAGTGCCCACCTAACACAGTATAAGAGCCATGCATTACCATGGCAGTTTCTACCTTGCCATGGAAGTTTCTACCTCATCCAATCAGGTGTTTGTTAAGCGTGACTACTCACCCGTAAGGGTCTCAAGGCGCTAGGGGGTGTCGCAGGTACCATTCCAACAAGGAGGGGGTCTGTCGAAGAGCCAGGTTTTGAGGTTTCTTGCGAAGATGGGGAGCGATGTTATCTGTCTGAGGTGGAGCGGTATGTCGTTCCAGGCTCTGGCCGCGCGGAAGGAGAAGGAACAGCCTCCCGATCTGGTCTTTCTGGTGCGGGGGACCACGGCGTAGGAGAGCTGGGCTGATCGTAGGGTCCTTTGGGGTGCGTGAAATTTGAGTCGGCTGTTCAGGTATGCTGGTCCGGTGTTGTGGAGGGCCTTGTGAGCGTGGGTTAGCATCTTGAAGGTGACTCTAGCTTCGATGGGGAGCCAGTGGAGTGTGCGCAGGTGCTGGGAGATGCGACAGTTTCTTGGCAGGTTGAAGACCAGTCTTGCGGCGGCGTTTTGGATGTTCTGTAGCTTGCGGGGGAGGTTTTTGTTTATTCTGGCATAGAGTGCATCGCCGTAGTTGAGCCTGCTGGTGACCAGGGCCTGAGTGACGGTCTTTCTGTGTTTGATGGGGATCCATTTGAAGGTCTTACGAAGGAGGCGGAGGGTGTGGAAGCAGGAGGATGAGACGGAGTTGATCTGGCGGTCCATTTTGAGCTCTGAGTCTAAGATGATTCCCAGGTTGTGTGCGTGGTCCATGGGGGTGGGCAGGCTTCCGAGGGCGGGGGGCCACCAGGTGTCATTCGAGGCATCGGGGTTTAGGCCCATGATACGTACTTCCGTTTTGATGGTGTTTAGTTGTAGGCAGCTGTTTTTCATCCATTTGGCGATAGCTTCCATGCCTTCTCGAAAGTTGTGTCTGGCGGTGTTGCTTTCGTTGGATAGGGAGAGGATGAGTTGGGTGTCGTCTGCGTATGACAAAATGTTGAGTCCGTAGGTTCTGACATTGGGGGCGAGTGGAGCCATGTAGACGTTGAAGAGCGTAGGGCTGAGGGAGGACCCCTGGGGGACTCCGCAGGTGGTAGGTTGTAGGTGTAGGGTCCAAGAGGAAAGGGGGGAGTCTGACCTGCGGCCTTCTGCCGGAGAGAGAGGAGCGGATCCAGTCGAGGGCCTTGTCTTGGATCCCTGCATCATGGAGACTGCGTATTAGGGTGCGGTGAGAGACTGTGTCAAACGCCACTGAGAGGTCGAGGAGGATGAGGGCCGCTGTTTCTCCTTTGTCCAGTAAGGTACGGATGTCGTCTGTTGCGGTGAGGAGGGCGGTTTCCGTACTGTGGTTTTTCTGAAGCCGGATTGGGAGGAGTCGAGGATGTTGTGCTCTTCGATGAATGTGGCGAGTTGGCTGTTGATGGCTTTCTCAATGACTTTCGCTGGGAACGGGAGCAGGGAGATGGTCTGTAGTTTTTTAGGTCGGTGGGGTCAGCCAAGGGTTTCTTCTGGAGGGGGTTGATCTCAGCGTGTTTCCAGTAGTCAGGGAATGAGGCAGTTGCTAGGTAGCTGTTCATGGTGTAGCAGAGCATGGGTGCGATGGTGTCGGCGGCTTTGTTGAAAATGTGGTGGGGGCAGGGGTCCATGGGGGCCCTGGAGTGGATTAACTTCATCGTCTTCAGTGTGTCTTCGGTGATGAGCGCTGTCCAGTTGTTGATCGCTGGCTTCAGGGTGTTGGTGGTGGTTGGTGAGGGTTCAGTGTGTTGGTTGTTTTCATTGAAGGTGTCGTAGATGCTCTTGATTTTGTGGTGGAAAAAGGTGCTGAGTTTGTCGCAGAGGTCTTGTGAGGGAGGGATGTCTGTGGACTTGCTGGTGGGTTGGGCGAACTCCTTGATGATGTTAAAGAGTTCTTTGCTGTTGTGTGCATGAGTGGAGATTCTGTCTTCAATCGCTTTTTTCCTCGTTTTTCTGATGAGTTGGTGGTGGGCGTTGGTGACGGCTTTGAAGTTTTTGTGGGCTTCTGTGGATTTGGTGTTCCTCCAGGCCTTTTCGAGTCGGCAGCAAGTGTGTCTGGACTTTTGAAGTTCGGTGGTGAACCATCTAGCTTTCTTGGTGTGGGTGTTGTTGTTTTTCTTGAGGGGGGCTATGGTGTTGGCGCTGTTGGAGATCCATCTGTGCAGGGTTTGGGCTGCGGTGTTGGGGTCGTCGTTTTCCGCGATGGTTGGGGTGGAGTTGCTGAATGATGAGGTTAGCTGGTCGTCAGTAATTCTGGTCCAGTTTCTTCATGGGAGCAGGTGCTGGTGTCTGTGGATGGTGGGTGTTCTGAAGGTGAAGTGGACGCATCAATGGTCAGTCCATGGGAGTTCGGTGGTGTGGCTGAAGGTGATGGAGTTTCCTGTTGTGAAGAGGGTATCGAGGGTGTGTCCTGCTGAGTCTATGGGTTCGGTCACGATCTGGTGGAGTCCGACGTTGTGGAGGTTGTCCAGGAGGTATGTGGTGCTGGGATCCAGTTGGTTATCAAGGTGGAAGTTGAGGTCTCCCAGTAGGGTGTAGTTGGTGGACGCAATGGCATGCGGGGAGATGATGTCTGTGATGGAGTTGGTGTAAAGTCTGTGGGGTCCAGGGGGTCGGTAGATGAGATTTCCTCAGAGGGTGGAGGTAGGGCTGGCCAGTATCTTGAAGTGAAGGTGTTCCATCAGGTCTGTGGGCTCGTCGGGGAGTGTGCTCAGGCGGAGGGTGGATCTGTGGACGATGGCGATTCCTCCTCCCGGGCGGGTGGGGCAGTCCCTCCTGGATATCGTGTATCCTTGGGGAAAGGCGATGGCAATGTCCGGTCCCGAGGTGGTGTTGATCCAGGTTTCGGTAAAGAATGCTACGTCCGGGGTGATGCTGTCGAGGAGGTCCCAGATTTCGGTGTCGTGTTTGAGGAGGGGTCGGATGTTGAGGAGGATGCATATCAGGGTCTTTGGTTCAGTTGTGTTCTTGCGGGCGGGTTGCGCTGGGTCCGTGGTCTTGGCGGTGCTGCAGGGGTGCCGGCAGCGGTGACAGATCAAGGGTCCGTGGGTGTCGGCTGGTGATGCTAGCTTGCAGTTGTTGTTGCGGTATGGGTTGAGAGCATGGAGTGCCGCTGGGTCGTCGCGCGCAGATGGGCTTGCCTTCGGCGCGCCGGCAGCGCGGCCGCTGTGCGGCCGCCATTAAGTAGGGGTCAGGGAGGGCTGGACAGCTGGGAGGCGGGAGCGGCGAGGGAAGCTGGATTGGGCCGGTCGCACTGGTTGTGCTGGGGGGAAGGGGCCGCGGGGACAGTAGTGGCGGGGAAAAAAGGGCTGACAAAGGCAAAATGAAAAAGCCAAAAAGAGAGAGAAAAGTGCAAATAAGGCAGCAAAAGTGCAAGAAAGGGTGGAGGAAAGACATAGAGGACACAGAAGGAGAGTGAAAGGGGGAGATTGAGATAAGGATAAAAACGAGTGAAAATCAGAGGAAAGACTCAGAAGGAGAGTGAAGGGGGGAGCTTGAAATGAGGGTAAATGTCAGAAAATGGAGGAAAGACCCAGAAGGAGAGTGAAGGGGGAGATAGAAGAGAGGGAAAAAACGAGTGAAAGAGGAGAGAAAAAGCAGAGCGAGAGAATGGAGACAGAGGTCCACTGGACCACCAGGAATGAGGCGCAGGTGAAACCTGCGGGTGGAGGAGGGCCTCGAACACCAACACTCGAGGGTGCAGGGGCTCGTGGGAAGGCCTCACTTAATGGTGGAGCTGCGAGGGAGGGAGAGCAATTTCACTGACAATGAGTCAGTGGTCTTGCTCGCCTGTCCTCGCAGTGGCCGCCATTAAGTAGGGGTTGGGGAAGACTGGACTGCTGGGAGGCGGGGAGGGGAGCTGGATTTGGCCAGTCGCACTGGTCGTGCTGAGGGGGAAGGCCATGGGGGCAGCAGCGGCGGGGAAAAACAGGCTGAAAAAATCAAAAGGAAAATGGCAAATAGAGAGAAACCTGCGGGTGGAGGAGGGCCTCGAACACCAACACTCGAGAGTGCAGGGGCTCGGGGGAAGGCCTCACTTAATGGTGGAGCTGCGAGGGAGGGAGAGCAATTTCACTGACAATGAATCAGTGGTCTTGCTCATCCCTGTAAGTAAAACATCCCTGTCCTGCCAGAAGCTACATTGTTGGACTATGGGACTGGGCTGGTGAAGTGAGCTAAAGAACGATGATGGATTCAACCCAGATCAGTGACTGGGGGTGAGTGTCTGAAAAGTTTCAGCGCTCCGTCCATCATCTCCTTGTGTTTGCTTTGTTCGCCCTAAGTAGGCAGGGTATGCTCAGACGTGGGTCCCTTGCTCACTTTGCCACTGGATTCAAGCTAGCCTGGCTGATGAGGGCAGTTCGGGCTACCCTGTTCCCTTGAGGCACAGGGTCAAGATTGATATGCATATAGCTGTGTCTGAACTGGGGTGGCGAAGTGAGCTAAAGAACGATGATGGATTCACCCCAGATCTGTGACTGGGAGTGTGTGTCTGAAAAGTTTCAGCGCTCCGTCCATCATCTCCTTGTGTTTGCTTTGTTCTCTCATGACCCCATAGTACTTCCCCATACAAGGCCCACCAGTAGCTTGTAGGTTGAAGATTTGGATGGCCTGGTCGGAAGCTTAAACCCCTAAAGTGCCTCTGGATATGCCCTACATGATGGTCAAGCTTTAACCTGCTCTTTTGGATCCAGGCAGACCAGCCAACATTCTCTATCAGAGCGAGGCCCAAGTACTCAAAGGTGCAGACTCTTTCAAGGGGAACACCATTCATAAAAGGTTTAGGAAGTGTTGTAATGCTGGGACTGAAAACCATATAATTGTTTTTTTGAAAGGTGATCTCAAGCAAGCCCTTTGTGCTCACAAAATACACCTAACTGGTCTAGGAAATTTTAAATACCCATAGGCGATTTGGATACCAATAGGGTATTTTCTGCTAACAGAAGTGCGGGGATCTTCATACCTGCTATACTCAGGGCATCATGGGTACACTTTTCTAGCTGAGCTACCAGATCATTAATATATATTAAAAACAGGGTTGGGGCAAGGACACAGTCCTGTCGTACCTTCCTAGTGACTGGCATTGATGGTGTTAACTCCTCATGTTTGCCATATCTGACCTGCACATAGTTCTTCTGATGCAACCTCTAAATGATGCCAACAAGATCATTTGGGACACCCTGTTTTGTTAGGACTTTCCATAAGGCCTCCCTTGGATCAAGGTCACAGGCAGTACGGAGGTCAATAAAAACTACATTCAGTCAACCACTTCCCAAAACCACATACTTCCAGTATATAAGTTGCAATCGTAATACTTGGTTGATGGTACTGTTCCCAGATCTGAAATCTGCTTGGAGGGGAGATAAAAGACCCACTCCCTCAACTCGCTCACACAGCCTATCCAACAATATACGAAAAAGAGCTTTTGAGAGATATCAATCAAGCTGATTGGCCAGTAATTTGATGGCAGAGACTGTGAGCCTTTCTTGTTGATCGGTACAATATTGGCTCCTGCCCAAGTGGGCGGTATAGGTAAGCCTTCCAGAATACAATTAAAATACTTTGAAAAACTATTGGCCCCAGATTGCCTTATCTGCCTGGAACACATCCCCAGGCACCATGTCAAGCCGTGGCACTTTTCCTGGAGTGATCCAATATATGGCATTAATAACCTCTCTTACAGAGATGGGTGGATATTTTCCTAAAGTCAAATCAGGCGGGTCTCCCTGGGTGGATCATTCTCTGCATGAGCAGTCTCTCCTGCCATAGCAGTGTGGCCCTCAGCACTGCAAGGTGTGTCCAGGTCTCATCAATGAACCCCCATCATACAAACCCGAAAAGTTGTTAGTCCACTACGTGCCGAGATATTAGAATTCAATGGGGCAGCTAAATCGGGAGTCCTGCCAGCCAAAGTATGCCAAAAACAGCCAATGATCTATCAGTTTCACTGCATTTAACTAAACTTCCCATTTCTCTATCACATATTCACGTTTAGCCTTAGCTAGCAAAGTTTTATAAAACAGCCTTTGCTTCCTTGATTGAGTCCCTCCTACCGCTTCTTATGGCATCTGAAAGTGATCTCCAGGCCACCCTACAATTGTTGGCCTACAATTGTTGGTATGCCACGGAGCCTCTTTAGCCTTCTTAGAGAGGGATCTAGATTTCATCATAAAAAAGGTCTTTGAATGTACAAAACATAGAAATATGGATGGCATTGAAATCACCCCATATATCTGCCATCATTCCTCCCCCCCCCCCCCCCATCAATATGATTGCTTCCAGGACAATGGCAATAGCTTCATAGATCTGCTTTTGGATAGTCTCGGTTTGGGAGATAACACACTACCTCAGCCTTCGACGATTGCTTGAGTGGACAAGCCTCCCATCAAATGGTTCATTGGCACAAGAGGATGCATATTGTGCCCCAATGAAGGGAGTGTAAGATCCAGTGCATTATGATCACTGTCTTGCCACTGTATTACCTCCATGTCAACAACTAGGGGCCATAACCTGATGTCCAACAGAATGTAATCTATTCGGTCCTATCACCTGTGTATATATATTAATTAGTGGATTAATTTGTACTTCTAATATTGTTGGAAAGACTTGTAATTAATGTTTTAAAATATAGTTTGAAACTATATATGTGCCATCAATTGTTTTATGTAATTAATACTTTGTAATGTAGTAGCAGAATGGTGGCTTTGTAGGGTAATAAGATGAGAAGTTAATTATATTATCTTTAATGTTAATGATTTTTTATAGTTTATTAAATATTCATTTCAATATGCAAATTGTTTAATTGTTATTTCACGTTTACATTTATTTTATTTTTTCCATTTTTACATAAATGTTTATATTTATGTTAACAATTTTTATTTTAGTAGTGGGTTGTTGGGTTTGTAGGAGAACAGTGTGGGAAGTTAATTACATTATTATTATTGCATGTATACCTTAATTAGTTATGGTGTAAATTAAAAATGTAATTGATTAATCATTTTTAAATTGTTAATTCAATATTTTTTTATTTACTTGCATTCAATTTTTAAATTAGAATCTAAATATAACTTTTTATACATTTGCTAGTAATCTATATTTTAGTAGTGAGTTGTTGGGTTTTTAGGGTTATAGGGTGGAAAGTAATAGAAAATACATTAAAATTCAATCAATGGTTACTATTAATTATTTTTTATTGATAATCAATTCTGCACATTTATATTTGTTCATTTATTATTTAGTCTATTTTAATGTGATCTATTTATTATTTTACTGTTACTTGTTTTTCATATTAATATTTGTAAACTGTATTTTTTAACTTTTGGGTTTGCCAGCAAAGGGGTCTTGCCCGTCATGGTGAGGTTGGGCGCAGGGCCTGCCTGCATGCCAGGCCCTGCGGGCAACGACACTTTGCGCACGGCTGAAGACCATGCGAGACAGGGTGTTGCCCACTCGCAGCGGGTTTGGCGCAGGGTCTGGGAGCAGGCCAGGGGTTGTCTGCTCGTGGGGGGTTGGGCACCTTACACATGGTAACTCAAACAATCAGAAAATGACCTCCTATTGCAGGATCTTCAACATCAAGGAATATTGTTACCCATTTTGGGACAGTACCGCTGTACCATAATAATATCAAGACTGTGCTAAGCAAATTTATGTAACATAAAATGTCATAACATAACAAGACATAGAGTAGTCCTAAAACTCCCAGTGAATGAGATGGGAGTTTTAGAAGCGTTTGGGAATACAGGGAAAAGATGATATTAAAATTCCTAAACTTTAAATCTGTTCTCCAACACAGTAAAGATTTCTTTCCAGTTACAAAACAAATAAAAGTACTCCAGGTAACCTTCATAAAAGCAAATCCACCCACGTCTTTCGAAACCATAAAAAGTGTTGCAAAGATTAAACTAATTTTTAAAAGTAAAAATTCTTCACTTACTAAGAGGGTGGCCTGCTTCATAGTATTCTCACTTACATTGGTTGTGATGGTTACCATTATGGCCTGCTACCCTGGGAAACAGGAGATCTCTTGATGTCCCTAAGGGTGTGTGTCTAGTATGGGTTTCCTGACTGTAAAAAATCAGACATAAGAGAAATCAGAGCAGCTTAACTAAAACTACCTACTATTAAGTGAGGGTCTTCGGGCTAGTCTATTTCGGCCTGTAGATTTTGTAGGTGAGCACGCTTCAGCCAATATATTGAGCATGTGTCTGTCACATTTTTAATCAGCCGATCGCATTTGGTTAATGTTTAAATTTTCCCTACTTACATTTTGAGTTATGATTGGTACAGAAAGAAGCTTTCTCAAATAATGAACTATTATAGTACTGATGTAGCGCAAAATCCAAAATTCATTATAGGAGTGCATTATTTAAAATCACACATGTAGACTGCATCCGCATACAATCTTTTGTTGTGTTAACCTACGTGTTGGGATCTTGCAATGTAAAAACATGAATGTGACGTGTTTAGGCCAAAATTTAGAATACGTGGAGAATTTATGTGGATAATCAAATGTAACCAGCAGAAACACTAACAGAAAACACTTGTGTTGTGCAATTGACAATCATATTATTATTGAATGTGCTTATTAATCATGTCGCCTTATATGTAGCTGAAAATAATAAATGAATACCTCAATTTCTATATAACTGCGTAAAGCTCATGTTCCATTTCTCTTATGCTAGCTGAATACTGTAGGCCTGAAATGCATTTTCCCTGGAAGCACTCGAGTTTGATTTAATAGTTTATTTTCATGTAAAAGTTAGATTCGGTTCTTTCTCACATTTATGTTGCAGGTGAAAGAAGCATCCTTGTTAGTTAGAATAAAGTCTTTGTTTTAGGAGTTAGGCAAGTAGAGAAGAGGATACATTGGGAGCTAATGTCGATAAGGAGACTTGTTGTATTTTCTCACCGGAGAGGGCGTGGGAATCATGGTTACTGTTTGGGTGCGATCCTTGTCCCATTGAAAACTACCTATAAGAACGTGGGCTGAACGGATGACTTGACCAGAAAGGTATCATGGGAAGACACCTATGATATTGGAGGATTGTAAGTAGGGAAAAAAACCACCTCTCTGCCTTTGGAGGGAGAACGTCTTAGAACAAGCTCTGTCTCAGTAGCTTCATGCTACCTGACCCAACTGAAGTGGAGAGAATACTAAGGAAGACTCCGCACACTGACACCTAGTCTATCCTGCCCTGAAGAATGCATAATTAGGGATGCCATGTTAGCGTTAGTGTAGGGATAGATTAATGCTTTATCTGCATCAACCTTTGATGCAGGGGAATTTGGACTCGTGTTTCTTGATCTTTTGTATCCTGATTCTTGAACTAATTGTCTTGTGTATGTTGCACCGCCTCAATCTTATTCGTCGATTTGACTTTGTGTGTTCCAATGTATTTCTACACCCTTATCTAGAGGTGTCTGTACATCCAGTTGTTTTTGGCTTAGTAATAAACACTTTAATAAGTAGTCTGTGATTATTAGGGGCCTAGAGAACTGCAATTGAATTTATTGACATTGTTTATGATTTTCCTCCCCTCCACGCTCTCATGCTGAGAAAAAGTACCATCGACGTGAGGTTCTAGAGCAGATCTAGAACATAAGGACCCAGCTCCTTCAGTACTTAACCTGCTGCACATGGCTTGTCAGAGGGATTGCATGAGGCAGTGACACAGTGTACAGCCCACCTCCTTATTGGCATAAGTCCCTCTACCACCACTACAGTAGTTTGTTACTCTGTCTTGGTTGATCATTGATCTCCTTTAGCGGTTAGATGAGGAGCACAAAGGGAAAGATACCAACATAGGTTCCCCTCCTCTCTAAAAAACACAAGAGTGGAGGCACAACCAACTTTATGACAGGGTCTTTACCAGGTGAATAGTTGGCCCACTTGTGGACACATAAGATTTGTATCAGTTATTTTCAGTGACACTCAATTTAGTGCTCAAATCAGAGAGGGGTAGTCCTGAAGAAAGCCCTGGTACCTGTTTAGGACACAAAGATAGAGAGAAATATGTTGACCTCACTATAAGGGTAGAACAATTCCTCTTGTTTTGAACTATTCAGTGGAAACACCAATAAAATTAGTTTAGTCTCCCAGTAGGTAGTTTTAGGTGTTTTCCCTTTGCATTTCACGAAAGTTTTAACCGCACATCAGAAGATTCAGGCCCCTCCAAAGCACCCAGGTTTTGATATTTCCATAAGAGCTCCCCTATTCTTCAGGGTTGCAGCCCGCATTGGTAGAGTCTAACTACTGATTTAAGGAGGGGCCCATGGGTGAAGTAAGCCATCCCATGGTGGGTCATGGCTTTTGTCCTTTAAACATAAGACATCATTATGTCTTATGATATTTACATTTATTCCGACCTTGGGCATTTATGTTTATTGTTCAAATTAACCAGTACGCAAACCCCAGTGCTGGCTCAGTGAACCAATGCACCTACTCCAGAAACCTGTGTTTGATGTCATGATACAGGTTCAAACCACAACAGGTTCACTCAGCTTTTTATCCATCCAAGGTCAATAGAATGAGTATGTCAGGCTTCACTGCTACGCTGGCGTTCGCCGCAACTGGGACGCTATTCGCGTCGCTAGGGAGGTGGTGGGTATGAGACTACAATACCCATCACCCCTAGCGAACGCGGGAACGCACTTCCTGAGGCAGTACAAAAGCCTCGCACACGGAAGAACCAGGGCTTGTCAATCAAGTCCCTTCTGACGTACCTCGAGGTAACGGACCTCGCTTGACCTTTTCCCGAGAGTATCTTGCTGCGTGAGCCGTGACCAGGCTCAACCCCACGGGTTCCGTACCAAACGACCTTCAGGCTCGTAAGTGCTCCACACGAACCAGAGATAGCGTGATTCATATTTGGTTGTGCTTATCGTCTAGAATTACCGCCGCGCTCCTGCCCGTGTCCTCGAAGCGACTGGAGACCTGGCCAGTGTCTCTACGCTTCGTGAACTACCTATTCTTCACCTGTCCTCACCCTCGCTTGGAGCCGACTGAAAGGCTCGGAGAGCTCTTGGACGACGCGGCAGAAACCTCCTTGGTGCTGTTCCTGCGCTTGGAGCCGACTGAAAGGCTCGGAGAGCGTCCGCTCCTCATCTCCTGTGCCGGCTGAGGCGTGAGTAACTCTGTTCCGAGAGCGACTGCCTGTGCGATACGGGGAACAGCCTGTGTGAGTGTATTGGGGAAGTCACCCTTTCTGCCAATGGTGTCTTTACTTACAGTGTGGGTAGGGGTTCCTGTGGCTAATGCCTGTTCCTTCTCTCTCAACAGGAGTGGGTTTCCGGAGTGCAGGTCCCGTTAAGTCGCCACAGCCCTTCCCCAGTTATCCCCTTTCCCCGGGGGTGGTGTTGCTTATAGAGGGGTTCTAGCATCCTCGTAGGTAATACTGTTCTCGGGGAGAGAGGACTCTAGCGTCGTGGATCACCCCTGCTGTATCCGGCTTATAAGGTTAGTGAGCCAGGTTGCCCGCTGACAGAGTATTATTATTGAGTTGGTTAACTATAAAACCTGTTATTAGGCATCAACATACCCCAAGGGGTGAACATCACAGTACATGTTATGTTAATTCATTGTAAGAAGAATCCCTCAACTAAGATAGCTGGCATGTGAATTTGATGACATGGTGCGCATTTTAGTTGAGGTGAATCTCAACCAATAGTTTTTGTTGGCTGGGCCATTCCATTCTTTATGTTACAGCCATTAGTATTAGCCATTAGTATGAACATACAAGAAGAGAAGGAAGCGAGTGCAAAGTGTGCCGCAGAAAATGAAAAAGGACTTGATTATAGAAGAGCAGGTAACATTGAGCTATCAAGTGCGTAAAATATGCCCGTAATAAAGAGTAATGTCATCATCTCAGAGGCACGCTTTGTGCACAATGTGAATTAATTTTCGATGAAAGCCAGCACTACCACCCTTTGGCTACATTTCAGGAGGTGTGTCCAGTGTCCCAGTCTCCAATTTTCTCTGATAGCACGCAGCTGCTATCCCCCCACAGCCACCGTTACTGCTCTCATCAAAATTCATAATGAGATCCTTAATGTTGGCATCTTCTGCTGCTGTAGAGTGAGCTCGTAATGCCTGAGTGCATAATTAAAAGAGTAGACTAATAGTTTGTTCCTTGATGAAAGAAGACAGGGGTGTAATGTTAGGCTGTGTGGGCTGAGCTGAAGAACATTACACAAATCAGTGAAGAATCTGGAGATATAGAGGAGACATGGAGTAACTACAGAGGTCACTTGAAATATTTTGCACTTGCTGAACCTTGAGTTAGAACTATTTTAGCTTTGTTGAGGACCCCCAGTTGCTCATAAATGGTGCAGAGCTATCACATGCTGCCTGAAGAAGAAATCAGAGGGGAGGTGTAATAGGATCCCAGTTGCCATCAACTGGAAAAATCTTGCCACCCTTACCTCCTTCCAAACAGATTTGCAATCTCAGAGTCTGCAATGCTGCTGCCATGTCAAAAGGGAGAGTTGGACTGCCACCATCAGTTTCAATATGGGACAATGCCCCCGCTCGCCAGTACATCACTTGCCCTCACCGCTGTCTAGGAGGACTTGTGGAGCTCAGGTACACTACTTGTCAGGAATGATCCGCATTCTCCCTCAATGATTCTGAATAATGACAGCAATTCTTAACATATTCTAGACTCTCTTTGTACAGAGGTAGCCAACTTTGGAGTGGCCCTTGCACTGAGAGAATGGTGGAATTTCTTGATATATTTTGGGTATTCTTGGCACAGAGATGTCTAGCCCTGGTGTAATGCATGCACTTGCAAAACAATGGTATTTTATGTAATTTTATGGCATTGTGATTTCACTTGTTTGCATCCATCCATGCAATCATTCACACATCCAGTCAACAGTTACTCCAGCCCTTCACCCATGTGCTCACATTGTTAAGCGTTCGTTCCTCCACTCACCAACCAATTTGTCCACTTATAAACTCACCATACATTATTTACATATTAATTCGGGAAACATCCTTTACGACGCAACCATTACAACGCGGTATGGTTACATTGTGGTTTTTACAACGAAAGTCGTTACACTGACTTGCACTGGAGGGCGCTCTAGACTAAGGAATAGTGTGAATTACTATTCCAACACCTTCCCTACTGTACGTAGACTGGAGTTGGAATAGTAATTCACACTATTCCTAAATCCAGCGCCCTCCAACGCAAGTCGATGTAACGACTTGCGTTGTCAAAACCGCGATGTTACATACCGCGTTGTGATGGTAAGCGTTGTACCATCATACATCCATTAATTCACTCATTTTAACAACTATTCACTCAGTCATCATCCCAGCCCTTGACTCATTCTGGCATTCACCTGCATAACCACCCAACCATGCATACAGACTACAGTACAGTATAACATAGCCATATTTATTGTTTTTGCCAGTGTTTTATTTTTCATTGTTACATATCAATGAAAGCTAAAACTAGTTATACTGTAGGTGCGCGAGGCCATATACATGGCAATTTAACTCAATCTTAATTGTGGAAGAATATGACAACAAGAACAAGAAGCTTCCAACTTCAGATTTTACCTCCAAAATACACACTGAAATTCCTACATTGAAATAGAAGAGATTGCACAATTCAAGTAGGTCACATTGCTTCCATTAATAGTGGGTATATCATTCAACTCCCCGGGGCTTTCCTTGAGTTGCCTTATCAAAGCCCCCAAAAAATCTTTAAGCCTGTTTCGATAGATGTTAACAAAACTTCAAATTGCTAAATACAATTGTGAAGGCAGGAATATTTTGTGACATTAAAAACAACATTAAGTATGCACATTTTTAGGCCTACAGAAGCTTTAGCTACCCGTTGTCAAAGTGAACGCTGCAAAACATGGAGTTGACTTTGGGACAGCCCATCAGTCATGACTAAATGGCGTGCTTGTATGTCTTACGTACCTACTCCTGAGTCAGTGGCTTTCCTCACTACTCTTGTGTTTGTCCTGACCAAAAAGCATTTCGGTCTCACTGTTTTTTTTTTTAATAACAAATTTTATTTGGTTATTCCAATGAAGTTTGTGCCATAGCCCTACAAGTACCTGTAAGGAAAGCAGATGGATCAGGAATACCAACATTTTAGGAAATTGCAATACCTGCGAAACATGCAGGGTACATAACGTAAACAACATGCAGACTGTACCAGATTCCAATAATCGTACCAAGGATACGGTCATAGGATGGCAGGCTATCACATGACGTGGAACGAATTGGTCAGTGGAAATGTACATGCATAGCGATTTCTGTTAAGGGTCCCTAGATGGTAAAGGGGGGAGATCAATCCCACGGTACGTTGCCAAGCGGGACCAAATTGTTCTGTGTTTTTGGGCGCAGCCCCGGGCCAGAAACACCGCAATCTTCGCATCAATGCATTTGTCTAGTTCGGCCTTCCACTTGCCTATAGTCAGGGGAAAGGTTCCCTTACTCAACTGGGCAATATCGCGTTTGCCGATAGTGAGGACCAAGAAGAGCAAATGTTGTTTATATTTATTGCCCCCTATCTCATCCGTGCTGTGCAGGAGAAAGATTTGTGGGTCGTGTGGGAGTTCCCATGATAATACATTACTTAGACAAGATGATACCCTGCGCCAAAAGGGTTGCAACGCAGAGCAGCTCCAGACCGTATGCAAAAATGTCCCATCCTCCCGTTCACATCGCAAGCATGTAGGGGATTAAATAACACCCATCCTCCAGAGTCTGGTCCGTGTGTAGTATGCGCAGTATAAACACTTTAATTGAATAAGGCCGTATCGTGTGGAAACTGCAGCACCCGAGGACTGGCAATGGCCAGTCCCCCCAGTCATCGTCAGTCAGGTCGGGGATATCCTCTTGCCATGCTTTTCTAGTCTTGTCAAGTGTCGTCTGTGTATGGGTCGTCAATGTTTGATAGATTTGTCTAATTTTGTGTACTCACTGTGTTTTGATTGAATGGCATACATCTCTTCAATTAATCCTGCAGCACAGGCTTCTTCATTATTCATCAGGGGACTCTACTTCCCACAGCTCAGCCGTCAGAAGACCTGCACCTGTGTCAAATGGGGTGGAGTCAGCTTAGCCCTAATAGTGCTTCTAAGACTCCCGCAGCACAGGATGTGTGCAGGCCATGCTTGGGTGAAGCCGGGCCAAGGGAGGGCCCATCAGAGCCCAGAGGATGCTGGGCTAGGCCATCCCTCCTGCGTCCTTTGCAAGGCACTTTTGATCATTTCATCCATTGGTGTAACTGTACAAGTTTCCCCGGTTCATCCATGTTTATGCCTACTGATGTCTATGAGTAGGGGTGGGCGGAATTTGCGAAATTCACTTTCGCAAATTATCGCGAAAATGTTAAAAACCGCGAAGATGCGGAAGTTTTTTTCCCGCCCTTTCGCGGTATTTTCTGCGTGGTTGCGGCTCGCCAACTTACCCATGCGGTTGCTCCCGGGCGCGGCCATCTTGTTTTCACTTGTCTCGCGGTGCATGATCGCGAGAAGAAAGACGTGATCGCGCGACGAATGACGTTACTGCGGGCGCGAACTGTCGTGAGACAGCGCAAATGGCTACCAACAATCCAACATCTCGTGGAGAACGTGACCGGATCGGGAAAAGTTGTCGGCGAACGCGCGGATTCAGGTAAGGCGATCGCACGCACGCGAGAATATATTATTTTACAGCGCGAGCAAGCAAAAAATATCCGGTAAAATGCGGATTGTGGAAATTTTGACATTTTCGCGCTCTCCGCAGAACGCGAAAATGTCAAATTATCGCAATTTCCGCGAGCGGAACGGAATTTTAGCCCAGGCCTACTTATGAGTCATTCACAGCCCTTTTATTGAACTGCCATATTGTAATTCATTTTATTGTCAAGTGGTAGAACACCAGGCTGTGCCATTGTTCTTGTAATGTGCTGTGTCTTATTACTTCATTATTGTCATCAAATGGTCACAGCTGTTTCTAAGTGTTTGTTGGTGGTGTGGGAGGTTGTTTTCGCTAAAGTGATATATTTAACACAAGTATGGGCAAAAGGAAGATCTTGGAGGGAGCTAGTGGCTCTGTCAAAACCAAAAAAGTAAAAAAATGCATTTTGTTTCTATCTAGTATTTGATAAGCTGATAACTGTTTTTACATATTTTAGTATCATATTGGCCCTCATGTTGAGCTGATACTGTTTGCAACTAACTTTTTTTTAATAATCATATCAGATTTTTCTTGTATACAACCTTTTTTGTCAAGAAATGTTACATTCATGTACAATTTTGTAGAATTAATGTGAACATTTCCTGTTTTAGTTAGTTATTTGTGCATTTTACCTTATTTGTATGTATGCTTTTATGACTTTAGGGCCAGATGTACGACCATTCATTTTTGCGAGTCACAAATTGCATCAAATTGTGACTCGCAATTTGCAAGTCACAAGAATGAATGTACAACAGTGTCTCAGACACTGTTTGCGATTCCCAATGGGGTCGCAAATTGCATGCCTCAATAATATTCATGAGGCTGTCACAATTTGCGACCCCATTGGGAATGGCTTGTGCTCACAGGGATGGTGGCCTTCTGGGGTCAGCAGACCACCATGTCTGTGACTGCTTATTTAATAAAGCAGTTTTTTTTTAAAATGCATCCCGTTTTCCTTATAGGAAAACGGGCTGCATTTAAAAAAAGAAAAATTAAACTTTTCAGTTTCATTTTTTAAGGGCAGGCAGTGGTCCCTGGGACCACTACCCGCTCTTAAAAATATTTACACACCCATTCACAAAGGGGAAGGGGCTCCCTGGGGATCCTTTACCCATTTGCCAGTGGCTTACCACCCTTTTGAAAAGGATGGTAAACTGTGAGTGTTTTGCGACCGCAAATGAGATCGCAAAACAATATAACATGCCATTTGCACTCGCTATTAGGAAGGGATGGCCTTGGCACGCCCCTTCCTAATAGCGAGTCGCAAACCATATTTTGTGAGTCGCTAATAGGTTAGCGACTCGCAAAATATCGTTTGTATATGGGCCTAACCTTTTTTGCGGTCACAAACGGGCCGAATTCCCGTGTTCGACCGCATAAAACGGTCGTTCATCTGCCCCTTAGATGCCAAAATAGAGTTCTTTTTTACTTGACTGGCCTATATCCTTCTACTACTGCTTCAGACCTTGCAATGTAGTGCACAGAAATGACTATTTTATTTTTCTCTGTATCGCCCTCCTCCTTACTCTACCACACCCACTTTATTACTCACCCTTCCTTTCCCACCCAATGGCTGCTTACCCTACAGCCCCCTTTATCTTTGAGAACTGCCACAGTTTTATCATCAAGCGGCCATCTTAAATAATAATTAACTTAGCCAAGATGGAGACCCTCGAATGTGCATGCACCAGTATGCAGGACAGATGTAAAAGTATTTTGTTTTATTTTAAGAAATCCCACATAGGTGACATTTTGTCAATAGCTGGAGACAATTGGGAGCTTGGTTCTTGTAACTCCAAGTATGTGCAATGCCTCTCAGTAGCCACCTAGATATCACACAAAGGTTGGAGAAAGATGTAAAAAAGAAGATGCCCTTTCTTCAGGAGGAAAAAGGCTTAGGCATAAAAAACCTCATCAAGATGAAGATTGGAAACTGGCTTGTGAGAGGATCAGGGTCAAGAAGACCAGCACTGCAGACCTGGAAATAGGGCTGAAGGACTAGTGCTGTTTTGGAGCTCAAACTGATGAAGAGCAGATGAAGGAATGCGGGATTGGTTGCGACGCCTTGATGGATACTTCTCTGCTCCTTATGCACCTAAGGAAATTACTTACAGGAACAGGAAACAATGACAGCCATGATAGACTGGAAAGGATCATAGAAAAGAAAAGGATGACAGACATGTTTAAAGGGGCTAGAATACAGGAATATTCATTGAATTTCTGGATTTACTTTTTTAAAGGAAATAATATGCCCACTGCCCAGTTCCATACCATCTCTGTAGAAATGCTGGGAGAGGCAGAGCCCCACATCCTTAACTTCTGGAACTCCGGCTGGTCCATGCATCTAAATGCACAATAAAGAGAAGATGGAGAGTTGGAGCAATGTTAACTGGGAAAATTGGTTGACACCGGCCGAAAGGTAAGTTTGGGCCTCTTTGGCTGTCACTCTGCTGGTGTTGGCATGATATGGCCATCTATGAACGTTTTTTCTTAAAACTTAAGAAAATACATTCACAACTGAGGTGTCCCAGTAAGGGCAGGAGAATCACCAATGTTTTGTGAAATGTTTTGGGAGCTGTCAGGACTGCAGAAGCCCCTACCATAGGCCATACAATTTGCCCCAAAACTCACCCTATGTCTTTCAGTGCTTGACATCCATGGTCTGGGAGAAGTTCTCCTTTTGTTGTGAACGCTCCTGGGGCTTGAGCTTTTGGTTGTAGGCTTTAATGTGTGGTGAACCCTGTTGTGTGGTTCTTGAGCTGCAATAGCAGCATAGTGAAAATAGAAATAAAGCTCTATGATGCTTTATTGATAATGTTGATGATTGATAATGCAAGTTTCTATAGTATAGTAAACAGTGTTGACTGTTGGTACTATCCTCATTGATTTCAGTGGTGTTGCAATTGTAGATTAAAACATGCTTTCTGCTTATACCAAATATGATGTCCCTCTGACGAAGCTAGTAGGTCTGCCTTAGTGACATGTCACCTTATGTATCGTGATATTTTTTCTAGGGATATGTGTAGGGGTGCAGTGAAATGTCTCACTGGGGTGCCAACTGTTTTACGTGTGTCACCAAAAGTATTCCCATCTACCTCATTGCATATATTTGTAATTAATGTGAAGTAGTGTGTGCATAATAAAAATATTTTTCCTTTTTATAAGAAATTAGTTCACTGACTGGACATTATTAGGTGTTGTTGTTGCATGCCAGTGAGCTCCTTTTAATTGTCCACACCACCTTCGTTGAGTAGACCTCGACTGCTCTGCTTCACTTCCCAGAAAGAGACAACTTCTGCAATGTGGAACTTGGTTCCCAGTGAAGAGAAACTTACTGACTTAAAATGTGTGGAAGACTGACATTCTTTGCAACTAATAATCCAATTTGCAGCTGGACCTTTACCTAATTGGAAAGGGTAGTCACATTATCTACAAAGGAGACCTGGGTACTTGCAAATCTCAGATTTAGTAAGATTTTGCATCAGGGTTGCATCACATTTTTGGTGCTGCCCATTGCAAAATCTAATTTGGGATTTGCAAAGCCCGATTTGTGAAGTTTGTAAAAAAACAACAAAAAAACAAGGCTATGCATAGGGCTGCCTTGCATTACCTTGCGTTAGGGAGGCATCACATAAATGAAGCATGGATGTCCCTGTGCATCCGCCCATGATTTTTGAGTCATTAAACATGGGTTTGGGTCCAAAAAGTCCACACACCTGAGGCTGGGGCACCCGAAGAGAAATATCTTTTTTTCTCCTTGTTACTTCCTTTTTGCATGTAAAGGAATAAGCCTCTAAGAATAGTTTTTGTGCAGGAAGAACATAAACTACTCTGACCACAACAGAGGCTCTCTTGAATAGTGGTACAAGAGTGCCTGCATTGGTGCTAGGATGCCACAAGTGAGCCAGCCCTTGGATTGAGCAGAACTGCACCATATCTTTGTAAACATGGCACAGTTCTGCTTTCTCCCTTTCATGCAATACAGTGCATAAACGTCCCTTGTTGCTTTGCATGGTGTGACATTTTAGTAAATATGCCCCTAAGAGGACAGTTGCTATTTTTTGCTGTGGCTTGGAATCAGTTTGTATATGGGAGAGATGGCAAAGGAATGTCTAATCATTGAGTCAACTGTCTCAATGACATTGTGTCCACCACTGGTTCGGATGAGTTTAAGGACATGTCCAGGAAACATATTGCCATGTGTTTAGTGGGACACTTCTAAATGGGTGAGCTGGCAACAAAATGTATTTTGGTGATTTTGGAGCATTTGAGTGAGTCGATCAAAGGGACATAGTTGAGAATCAGAGCATATAGTATTTAATGGGAATTTGCCCCTGCTATTTGGGAGTGAAGTAATATTTGAGATAGATTTTCACTGTATGTAGGATTTTTTTAAGTATTCGGGTATAGAATAAGAATTCAAGTCATTGCATTATGCAGCAAAAATAAGTTGTGTATCAGGCTGTGTGACTTAATGTATATTTTTTATGGTGGCCTACAGAGAGGCATGGTTTAGTAATGGGATGCATTTTAAAGAAGTATAATTTAGTCCAGATTAGAGATGAAAATGGGGTTGCAAATCAAGAGTGGAACTCTGTAGGATGAGCCAGTTTATAGGGGAGATTAGTGAAGCAAAGGTGTACAGCGGGAGTTGGTGCAAGATGGTTGGCCGGTTTGTTTGTAGTGGTAAAAAGGAAGAGAGAGAAGAAAGAAAGACTTGTAGGTATTCTGGATGAAGTTGGAGGAGAATATTGTGGAGAATAACATTGAAAAAATTAGGAATGGCAATTGTCTTAGGGCTTTTGTGTATTATAATGCAAGGAAGGCAGGTGTTAAAGGAAGGCAGGTGTTTAAGTGATAAAGGGATTTTGTTTTCAATAACTTGCATAGTTAAATTGTGTGTGGAGTCCTTGTGTATTTAGAAGGGGATGTGCAATGTGTTGTGTGTTGACATAGTCTTTCATATATGTGGACTTCTATTGTAGTTTATTATGTACTAGGTGGGGCCAGCAGTGGCCAATGCAGGATGTACCATATTGTACCATAACGCAGCAGTCTATTTTTAACAAATGTAAATAATTATGAAAAAGAGGGAATGCGCTCTAGGCTGGATGTCCATGTTTCATTAAGAAAAAGGAAATATCTACAAACTAGTCACCCTTAAAAGCAGCTATGTGGGGAAAGCACAAATTATTGCCATTTACACCTAGATAATTTTCTGTATCCAACATTTAATGTTCCTGGGTACTTTCTAAGATTCTGGTTTACTGGAATAGTACTTTGGTTACTCTATAGACCACATGTACATTCTAGGACTTTTTAAACTCTTTGTTTTTAAAATCTGGAAATTACTCAATATTAATAAGATTCTTGAAGAGAATTCCCTTAATGTGCTGGAAAGATTTGATTTTGCTCTCTTACTCACTGAATTATAGGGTTGACATGAACATTTTGTTTGAGGGTTGCGCTTGGCATATAGCCCCACCTGCCAAGATAGATGTTTGCCCAGCTCTGTAGCTTCCTTGATACCTCTGCCACAAGTTCTTATCACCTCCTTTTTGGTGAAGTACATGAACATGGTTAAAGATGGACATTTATTGATGATGATGGTGAGGGAACTATTTGTCATGGTCAAAATTTAAATGTGTCTTTTTCTGACTGGAAATGAGGAGATAACTATTAAGCACAAGCAATCTCTTGATTATTTTATTAGCAGTGGAATTCGATTTGCTTTTTCTATTTCCTTTTCTACTTGCCACCTAGAGACTATTTAATGTGCTTGCAAAATGGGAGTTCATCTAACAACCCATGTATGCACCTTTCTGGTGAGGTTCTGTTAGTCTTTATTCAGCAGCAGTCTGTGGCATCAAGGTGTAGAGGAATTTTTGTTCCATTGCAGAAGTGTAACAATTGTTTATATTCTCTCAATAAGTACAGGGTTAGACTTCTATTTGTGTGTCATTCTGTGTTATTACCCCGTGAAAAAGGAGGGCTTGTGCAGGATGTTTCTCTTCCTACCAGTATTTGTTACTCCTAATGGCTTGTGACTTTATTTATTAATTATTTCCAGGTAAATTCCACGCTTGTATGCGATTTGATTGGAAAAGAATTTCGTGGAATACCATTACTGAGAATCCATTTCACCTAAACAGCTTAAAGGAAATTTGCAGGATGAATGGCATTTACCATTTCGTAGAAAAACAATTCATAGAATGTCCTTTTTTATAATTGACTCTTGCATGCCTAGTTTTAAGGTGTGAATGAAATGACTAGAGAGCTTACTCTCTGACACATCTTTATCAGCTGTATTTATTTCAGTGCTTTTCTTCAGGATGCAATATTTCTGGTTTATATCTTTTAGATTGTCAAACAATTACTTTGGGTGCTTTTAATTTATTTGCTGACCATCACTAAACACCATCTATCCCTGACCCCTTCACCATCTATAAACAACATCCATTCTTACCCCTAGAAAAGCCCTCTACAAACCTAAACTGCACCCATCCCTGTCCCATAAACTCCACATATCCCTGAACCCTAAAAGCCCCTTCTACACCTAAACCTCTTCCTCATTCCTGAACACCAAAACCCCCTCATCACACCGAACTGGCACCCGTCCCTGACCCCTAATCTCCACCCATTCCTGCACCCTAAAGCCCCCTTTCAAAGTCTAGACTCCACTCATTTCTGAACCTTTAAAACCCCTCACCAAGAACACCACCCATGAACTGTACAAAATCCTCACCACCCTAAACAAACCCTTCCATGACCCCCAACAACACTCACCATCCCTAAGCTCCACCTTTCGCTGAGCCCTTAAAACATCCACATCACTCTAAAATCCACCCATTCCTGGACCCTAAAACTCTTTCTAACCATAATAATACCAGTATTTGTAAAGCGCGAACAATTACCCTTAAGGGTGTGAAGGCACTGGGGGCTGTCAGGCAGATTAAGAAAGCTATTGCCCAGAGTCACATGGTGCTGGGCTAATTTGCCGCCGGCGATCAAACTGTGAGCCCCGGCGTTCTGAAGTCAGCTGCCCTGGTTGCTGTGCCACACCTCTTCCACAACCTCTACCATATCAGACCCCTAATGCCCCTGACCAACCAAACAACTCCACCCATTCCTAAACTCTAAAAATCACCCCTCAACTCTACCCATCACTGAATCTTAAAAAACCTCACCAGCCCCAAACTACATCCATCCTGAGCCCTAAAAACACTTCAAAATCCCTACACTCCACCTTTCTGTGAACCATTAAAACCCCTTACAACTATAAACGCTACCCATTCCGGATCCCTAAAAACCCTCAACCCCCAAAACTATACCCATCAATTAACTATAAAAACACCTATCTATGCCAGAACTCCACCCATCTGTGATCCCTACAAATCCCCATCACCGCTAAAACATCACCCATCCCTGAACATGAAAAACCTTTCATTGGCCATAAACTCAGCCCAAGTTGAATGTAATTTTGAATTTTTCCATATAACAATCCTTCTTTTAAAAGGTTTCCTTCAATTTTTGCTTTATTTGCACTTCCTTAAAAACTGGCTTTCCTTAAATTTGGTTTTCCCTTATTTGGTTTCCTCCAATGTGGTTTCTCAGTTTTCGTTTTCCCAATAATTCACATACATCAATATTCCACAAATTAGATCATACATTATATTTTATTACTTCTTTAAAAAGCATTGGAAAACCCAAACTTGCTGGTTATCCCAATGCTTTTTCTTCTCTTTTATAGCTACAAGGAATGTCCGCAAATTGTGACAGACACTTTGGAACAAGTTCATACACTTAAAATACTGCATTAAAACATGGCCAATGCAGGGGTGTGCGGATACACCATAGCCATCTTTTTATACATGCTGTTATGTTTTAAAAATTGGCATTCATAAAGGCTGCCATGGATACGCAAATGTCTGCAGTGGCCATCTTTCAGTGGGATTTCCTAAATAAAACCAAAAACATTCATAGATGTATTTTAAGCACGTTTGCACACACATACATCTTAGAATGTTCAAATGAGCATTTGAGATGAATGTGCACCGATAGATAAGTTTAAAAAAAGTCAGCAAAAGTGAACTGGGGGACAAGAGGATGCTGGGTTGGATTGCTAAATTGGGTAAGTAAGGTGGTATGTTTAGCTCGTGGGCATGTATCACATGCTGTGGAGCTTGTAGCTCGAGGGTAAGTTCTGTTATGGAATATGCGGGTGCGAGGAAAAGAATGTGGTGGGGAATGTTGAGGGGGCATTACAGGGAAGAGCAGTGGAGGAGTGGGTCATCCTGAGTGAGGCCTCCTATTTGGTTTTGCTGGTGTGAGGTTTCCGAGAAATAACCACATCTCAGACTTACTGCTCTGTCTATATGTTGATTTACACAAGATAAGGCGGATGGGAGGAAAAGGGAAGCAGAGAGAGAGAAGGACATAAAATAGATTCTCACGTATACTGAAAACAAGCGAGGCTGGACATCGGCAGCGGCAGGATTTATCATCCTGTCAAAACACTGAGAGATTGAAGTGCTCCTGGGTGAAACAAACACAAAATTATAAAGGAAATCCATTGAATCTGAAGCAGGGAAGTGAGATAGACAACATAGATATCACAGACAGAGCATGTGCCTTTAAAATAATTGAGTACCACTGTCTAGGACAAATGTCGACCTTTGATCAGTTGACATTATCATACTCGTCCTCCCGTTCTATGGGGCATATTATCAAGAAACGGCGTTAACATTATCGCCGCTTTAGCGGCAGAAAACTGCCACTAAAGCGGCGATAATGGGCTTGATAATATGCCTTTGAGAATTCCCATAGAAGCCCATGTTATGGTGTCAACATGGGCTTCTATTGGAATTCTCTGCGGCATATTATCAAGCTCATTATCGGCGCTTTAGCTGCAGTTTTCGGCCGCTAAAGCGACGATAATGTTAACACCGTGCTTGATAATATGCCCCCATATCTTCCTGGGGATTTCCCAGGTCACACTGCGCATTTTGCAGGGATCCTGTGTATATGATGAAAACCTGCAGTTTGACAGTTTTCACCACCCCAGCAATGACAGTGGGGCCAAGCACAGCGATGCATCACAAGTATCCACCTTAACTATCATTCATTTAGATGGTGCAGGACAGTGCTTAATTTGAGCCGTCGGTGGCCGTGGGGGCCACCAGCCCTTATTTTTGAGAACTGGCTCCTACTTACCACATCAGAGACAAAAACACACAAATCAGAAAGACAGAGGAGGAGAAAGACAGAAAGTGTCATGAAATGAGAAAGCAGGTAACAGCAAGAGTGAGATAAAGGAGGAGGGAGTGTGCGGTGGTGGATTTACAACTACCAGCCATCTGTATTCTGCTTGAAAACGTATAATTACCCCGTATGTGGGCTTCTGAGCAGAGCTTTGGGCACCGGCACTCTTTCTTTAACAAATTAAGGACTGGTGCAGGAGAAGGTGCAGCTTCCTCCTTCCCAGAAGATGTATTCCTCCAATACCAATTTTTAGTGCAAAACATCACAGCAACCAACCATGATAAATCAACTTAGTGCTAGACACATGAGCTAAGAGAAGTCCAGTAAAACTATAGGATTCAGACCAATAGCTTCCGAATTCTGCATTACAGGACCGTATTTAAGAGTTTATTGTTGCTTTATTTGCAGTTTTCATATTTTCTTTAGAATGTTCTGCAAAAATATCTATCTTCGAAGAGCATGCTAATAACAGAGCCCACACTGAACAATGGGGCATATCAGCAACAACTCGCGATAATTATCGCTAAGCGCACTAGCGTGGATTTATATCACTGAGATAGCATGCTATTAGCAACGCTTATCTCAAAAGCGATAAAAATCCTATCGCTAACTGCCAAACGTGAGATTATCGCTGGAAACCCAGCGATAATCCCAAGAAGTTTGGCGATAGCTTGCTGATAGGGCCTCACATACTAGTCATGATATCCACCTTACATACGATATCATGGCTAAGTCAGTTTCAAAGCAGGCGTAAGGAAAGTAGCGATAACCTCTGTTATCGCTACTTTTCTTGTCGCTATGCTGCTTTGCGTGAGGCTTGATAATAGGAGAAATGCCGCTTAGCGATATTTCTCCCGTTTTCCTGGGGAGGAACGCCCACTTTGCATCTCATTAGAGATGCAAAGATGTGCGTTAGGAATTCAGGCGCTAAGGCAAGGTTTCACTCGATAGCGTGACCTTGCTAATATAGCAATAAAATTATCACCGCTTTTCGGCCGAAAACGGCCGCAAATGTGGCGATAATTTTATATCACCACCTTGTAGATATGCCCCAATGTTATTCAGCTGACCTTTAAATCAAATGTTTTTGTTTGCTGTTAAACCTTCCGTTCATATTCCGAACAGTGTGCCACTTACCTGTATAAAGCTTTTCACAATAAATCACAAATAACTTTTTAGCAATTCATATAATTATATTCACTGAATGAGTCCTGTTGTGTAATTATGCCCAGTTGAACATGTAATTTCTTAAGCACAAGGCTGAAAGGTTGAAATCTCCTAAACGCAGCTCCAGGGATAAAACCGTTCTTCAGTGCTGGACTTAGAACAAGGTTTTAATTGGGTTGTTAAAATAACAATAGCACCTACCTCATGTGTGTTTATAAATGCTCCAGCTGTTTGTAGTGCTGGGTAATTTCTTTTTATTTTGCATGTTTCAACCCTTGGAGGTTTATTCTGCATTATTTTGAAGAAAGCCTCAAGGCCACTGCAGTTTGCATAATCACATTACTATTGTTTTCCCAAGCAGAAATATCCACCCACTTGCGCTTGCTTAATCATCACAGAAAAGTAATATTTCATATGTACCTACTGGTGTGGGTTAAAAGACAGTGAGGGCACCTGATCACAGATGTAGTTGTGTGCTACTTTGCAGAAATCAAAGGGCAAGGTTCAGCTGTAAACGTAAACTTTTGAGTTTTTATATTTCACCATTCATGAGCAGTGGCGTAGCAAGGGGGGGCGGTCCCCCCCAACTCTTGCTGGAGTGGGGTTTTCTTCAAAAATTGTATACCCTCTCCATTTTGCATGTTTAGATTAATATGAATAATTAATTAATAGTAATTCTACTAATGGTTTGCTGTGTGAATTGACCAACATTACTAATATAAGAAATACACATGGGAATTGCATTTGCATGGCCTAATTAATGACGTAAACTAATTTCGTATGCATTTTAATAATAGACAATTAGAAATTGCATGATTATATGTTGCTTTTGTGATGTATTCGTGATGTGTGCTTTATTAATGTGAATATAACCCGCATTAAGTGTTGCTTCTGCTAGATAAATACATACACATAGGGGTATTAGTAAGGGGTTAACAGATTATTAATAATTTCTATGTATTTATTACAATTTCGTGTTTCTTTGCTTAAGTTGACCATTTGGTGGCCACAAAATGGCCGACATCCCTATCAGACGAAATTGACTTCATTTGTGGGCATCTCTGGGTGAAGTGCGCATGCGTCGCCATCAGCTGCAGTGGCCTTTGAACCACCCTAACTCAACTGTGCCACCCAAGGACACACCGGGCTATCAGCCAGCTGCTCTGAAAGAAACAATAAAAGATACATCTCCGAAGGGAAAACGAACTATATCTAAAGACACATTATACGTATGGGAAAGAAGTCGAACATTTTAAACGGACCAATAAGAATCGTTCAAAATATCATTTGTTACACTTTGGAATGTAATTTTACTATAAAAATGATAGAATAGAGAGGATGTAAGGCGAGACCCTTCAGAAGATTTTCGATTTCCTGACGTTATGCTGACGGAGAGGACGGTGACACTGCAGGACAGCTGTTTCCTAAGACTCTGACAGTATGAACTGATGACCAAGATTTTGACTTAGAGGGCGACTTTTAGCCAGAATAGGTAACTATGATGATCTATTTGCTTGATTAAACCAGAGACTCTTGTTTCAATTATTTAGATACAATTTAAGATTCATTACAAGAACTGTGTTGGGTCGTTATTATTTGAGAAAATGTATTTATGTAAATGATGTTATAGATTTTGTTATCACTCCAACCTGCAGCTAGTTGATCCATGGCCTATTCATGGGAGGAGTACTAAAGGTGAAGTTTAGATCTTTATGGATAGGGATATGTAAGTACTCTCTTCCATTACAGCGAGTGGAACAATCACCTCCTTGAAACAGGTTATTAGAAGGATGTATGTTGGTGTTATGGGCCCCACCAGCGAATGTAGTGATTGTGTGTGATCTATGATCTGTGACGAAGGGAGGGATTTTGCATTCCGCGCTGCATCACTCTCACATACGGCCTCCGGGAGGCAAACTCAGGGACCGCCACGGCATAACGGCTAGCTATGCCACTGGTCATGAGTTACCTCCTGTTCTACAAGAGGGGTGAATGAAGTTTTAAACTTTTCCCTTTGTCGAAAATGGGAAGTTTGTGAGTTTACCAAGATCACTCACATCGCTTTTGCAGGAAAATTTGCATGCAAAATTATATTTGCGAAATAATTTTCTTTCAAAACCTTTTTGCTTGTTATTTCTCCCATAAATAGCTGTTTTGGAAGAGTTCCCCATAAAAATGGCAACGTTTTTAAATCACTCTTCTTAATGTTGGGGTGGTAAAAACATTAATAAATTCACTTATTTCCAATCTACATAACTATTTTGTCATACTTCTTTATGTTTTCTACTTTACTCACAATAGTTCTTGTTTTTTCTTTTATTAGCTTTTCTCTGTGGTTGTTAATTTAGGTACTTTGCTGCTTCTGAAATTGTTTTTCTTTTCTTCTTGGTTTATTAGGCGCCACTCAGTCAGACTGTCGATCAGGCAAAATCATTGTTCGAAGTCGATAATTCAACTTCTTTTCCTATGTTTCACTGATAACTCTGGAACAGTTTGATGATTCTGCATGACACTTTGCAAAAACGAGGCTCGTCCACTTAAGCTCCTTCCAGGAAATGTTCGGGGGTATCTGTCAAGCTGGGGCCAAGAAAAAGGTGGGGTCCTAATACATTGATTTCCCATGTTAATTTCCATAGGAAATGTATGTGGCAGCTACAGAAAAACACAGCTGAACAGAATTACACCAACTTTGGAAAAAAGTTAGAACTTTATTCAGAAAGCATGCTTTTTGTGACTTGGAGTAAATCCCTTTAGCCATTTTTAAGAAATTTGCATTTAAAGAGGTGATTGGAGTGGTCATAAAGAGTTTAAAAAATTGATATATCTAGACGATGAGTTTCATGGGGCCACATAGTACCAAAAGTAACAAAGCTTGGGCCTTCTGATTAGCCGAGGGAGATTTATTCCCATTGACCCTTTTTGTACTTCATTACCTGTACTGGCACCATGGTACCAATCAACTTGAGTGGCTGGTCTTTACCAAGAGAAAAGTGTTGCGGCCACCATTACAGGACTGGGGGACTCACATTATTTTTTTTATAAGATATAAGGAGGCAGGGTAGGGACGCACTGTCTTCCTAGCACTTTTGGGGGGTGGTCCAGAGGGACTACCCCTGGGACAAAAAATATATTATGTTTGACCCAAAGTCACCGCTGTATAGTCAGGATAAACTTTCCTTAGGCAGAGAATTTTTTTTCTAATAACTTCAGCGCCATTTGACGAATCTTCATGAAGCATCCATCTCAGCTCCGTTCTGGAAAGTTTCGGAGTGGTCTGTGAAGCGGAGGTTGACAAAAATTGTGTGGAAACAAAACTCAATTTACACTGTATGCATCCCATATTTCTGCATAATGGTATGAGCCAACGCCATCGGGCAAATTTATAACCAGAGCAGAAAAAAAGAACATGAATATCGGTCTCGTCAGGGCTGTTGCAGGCAGGACAACCAACAAAGGGATCTTTGACCATTTATTCATGAAATCATTGACCGGGAGGGTCCCTGTTCTGAACTGGACATGCAGCTTCCTTGCCTTGGGAGGCTGTATGTCATCCAAAAAAGACGCAAAGAGGTACTCGGTTTTTATGTTAAAAAATTCAGCCGTTAAATGCCCGAGTTTGGTGTTCTCCTGCAGATCGACTAGTTTGTGTGCCCTATAAGCCCTGACAAGTTGTAGTCGAGATATTGTTGGGGACACTTCCTCGGGATTAGTCCACAGGTTGGGTATACCTATTCTGGCACAGGTTTCTTTGATGTGCTTAAATCAAGGCAGTTTTCCTACCCCCGGTAAACCCAAGACCCCCTTGGGCTCAATTCGGTAGGATGCTAGTTCAGGAGTTGCCCACAGTCTGCGCCAGAAGGTCAGTGGTCTTCGACCAATCTCTTCTGCAATTGGTTTGACTCCTAAATCCAGGCGCAGGGGGGTGAGGGGAGTGCTAGGTGGTAAGCCCAAGAGCTTTCTCATAAATTGGCTTTCAATTTTGGCCAGTCCGCCAGAGGGGCGGTGGCCCCATAGTTCTGCCCCATACATTGCAGCACTCCTTACTTGCACTTTATAAATTTTGACAATAGGGCCTGGCGGTTTGTATAAGGAGTTCCTATAAGATTTAGTGATTACCCCCGCCAGCTGCGCTAGCCTCAAGCCTGCCCTATCTAGTTGTGGGCCAAGGTAATTGAAGACAGTCACCCTCTCTAAGAGGGTGCCATTTAGGGAGGGGTTTGGGCGAGATGTTTTAGCTGGATTTTTACCCTTTGCTATCCAACACTTTCCCTACTGTTGCACTCACTGGAGTGGGAATAGTATTTTTTTCCACTCTGCTATCCAACACTTTCCTTACTGTTGTACTCTCTGGAGTGCGAATAGTAATTTTTACCCCTACACTATCCAACACTTTCCCTACTGTTGCAGTAATTGTAGTGGGAATAGTAAATTTTTACCCCTATGCTATTCAACAATTTCTCTACTGTTGGACTCAATGGAGTGCTAAATGTAAGTTTAAAAATGAATAAATATTTCAATATTTTATAATATAATGTTT
Organism: Triturus cristatus; assembly: GCF_964204655.1. NCBI lineage: Eukaryota > Metazoa > Chordata > Amphibia > Caudata > Salamandridae > Triturus > Triturus cristatus. The sequence goes on from NC_140591.1 coordinate 725,932,419, forward strand.
GTATTATTATAGTTTATGTTATAGGTGTATTATATTTCATTTTTATATATTTATAATATTTTAAAATAAATTAAAGTTATTAGTTTATTAATTTGTTTAAAATAAATATACATTTATATATTACCTTTTATATATCTATGTTTAAATTTATTTTAAATTACATTTGTTTATTATATTTGTTTATGTATATTATATCTAAGTCATTTTTTTTAGTTAATTTTATAATATAATTGTTTTGAAATTATTTTTATATATTAAAAAAACAATCTTTTTTACATCTATATTTTTTTCGATATTTTTGTCATTTACATTTTTAGGATAGGATGTCAATATTTTGACTATCAATACTTTTACATCGATAATTTAGTCTTCTATATTTTTGTCTTCAATATTATGTCAGTCATTTGTGACGACCAGTGGGGCGCCACAGGAAATAGCAAGGAGAATTGAGGTGAGCTTAAAAGGATTTATTGACAAATTTAGTTTAATCAAGTTCAATAATTCCTTGAATATTCAGATTTACTGCATCAGTATTACACGATTAAATGGTCCAAGAGCCCAAATATATTCAGGATAAGAAAAAAAAGAACATTAACAAGAACTACATAAAGAATACAGAATATCCATAAAATGTGCTCCATAACAGAAACCCCTAATCTAGGTAAACAGATGTGGGTCGGGAAAAGACATTTGGTTAGGTAAATAAGGTAAGGTGTCAATTTCAGAAATCCAAATAAAGGTTTCTGATGGGAGAATATGAATGATAAGGCATGAAGCCTGTGCACTTGGGCAGTCGAGATCAGCAGAGCTAAGAAGGGTCTTCACAGTTCGAGTCAGCAAGCATCTCCTCTCAAGTATAAGGAACACCACTTATTATTCAACAAGGCACTAGTTTGCAACATTATACCTTGTTCTCACTCTCGGGAGCCAAGCATATTACTTCAGACTCTGGGAGCAGGTAAACTCCCTGCTTTCTCAGGGCAAAGTGGTGGTACATGCATGGTTATGTCCTTGAATTGTTACACTGGACAAACTGTCAGGTACAGTCAGCTCTTTCCAGGAGTCACTCTCCAATCCTGTCACCTTTATCTTTTTTCAATGAGAGCTGCACTATCAGTCATCTAATACATAATAATAAATTATTCACTAGCTAGCAAAAGGCATCTGGAAAAGCACAGCATCTGTAGTAGAAAAACACATAACATGCAAAAATCAACAACACTTTTTTTTTTTAAATGTGCATGCCTCTCAGTCTTAAATGTGTAAATTACGACATTCCCAATGGCAATAAAATATGTCTGACTTAAGGTACACAGCATGTGAACTCAGGTGCTGCTCATAATTGCTAAATGCGGTCACAGACTACAAATTATATGATTAATATGCACACAGTATTTAACAATGTGAATCACACTTTGCTAATAAACGCGTTAATTATGCAAATGTCAAATTGCGCTCCTCCAGAACTCTCATAAAAACATAAAAAATCAGTTTAATTACAGTGATTATGGGTGCATTTTATTTCCACACTAGCTTTTCTTTACTTTCTATGCACTGCACTAACGCACTGATCTCTCATGTGTATAAAATGTCCTTTATAATTCCACCTCCCTCAATTGAAGGATCAACAGGATGCTAGCACACAAGGCACAATCCAACCCGAAGTTTTATTTTCTGTCCCAGTTCAACCCTGTGTACAATTGATAAATGAGCTGCTGTCTTTGTTTAGAAATAGGTGCTTCCTGTTGTTATGGCTCTCATATTCTGACACACAAACACACACACACACATTATCTTGCACACATGCACACACACACACATACAAACACACTCACTTAGCATACACACATGTGCATGCAAATATTGAAAAACAAGTACACTCAGAAGTACACATATGCACTTAACAGCACACACACACAAAAATTGAAGGTTGAATCCCCACACCCTCACTATGACATAGTGATGTAGACTCTAAGGGGCTCATTACGATGGCGGAGGGACTGCCACCACTGGGCCGGTGGTTCCTCCGCCATCTCACTCACATTTACCCTGCTACGTTAGGATGGCGGGGGGGAATCGCATTGTGACCGCGGCGGTCACACAGACCCCCCTCCATGCTTCCACCAGGCAAACGTCACGACTGCCTGGCGGAGCGGTCAGCATGGTTGTAATAGCGAAGGTGCCTTGCAGGCACTGGCCGCCAGATTACAATGCTGGCGTCAGCCAGCCTTTCCATGGCGGTGGAACCGTCATGGAAAGGCTGGCGGAGGCTGGGTTTTGGGGCACATTGTGGGCCCCCTTTGTGTGGGGGGAGGGTGTACATGCACTGGGGAGGTACCCATGGTACCCCCCTTCATTTTCATGCACAAGGTGGCGGGCACCGCATGGTGCCTACCACGCTGTGCATGGAAATGCACTACGTGGCTTTGTTGCATTGTGAACGGTGCTGCAGCCAGCAGCACCGTCCGCAATAATTAGGGCACCGGACAGACCTGCCATAGAGGTGGGCACATCCTCCCAGCACCACAACGAGTCTGCCCGCCATCGTAATAAGCCCCTAAGGGGCTCATTAGGAAGGCGCACCGTAGCAGTGATTGGGTCCGACCGCCATGGTGCGGTGGTCCCGCCTATTCAATTATGATGGGACTGCCACCGCTGCGTTCGGATTCCACACCTTTAACATTGTGGCGGTGGCTGCTGGCAACAACACCACCGTGATGTTGTAAGGAGCATGTTGTGCATTTCACTGCACTACGTGGCAGGCACTACACTGTGCCTGCCACTTGGTGCAGTGAAAATACCCCCCAGTTTGCCCACACCTTCCCCCAACACAAGGGGGGCCTGTTGCAATGGGCCCCGGAGGACATTCTTCACCAGTCTTTCAATGGGATTCAACAGCCACGGAAAGGCTGGCTTCGCCGGCATCATAATTGTGCAGTTGCAATTGTGAGCATGCTGACCGCTCCACTGGGCAATCGTGACGATTGCTACCGGTGGAAAAGCAGCGGCCGGACTTTCCCTCCACCGCGGTACCCACTGTCATCATAATGTGGCAGGGGGTAAATCTTATGATGATTGTGGAACGATCGCCACCGCCGGCCCGGCGGTGGCTATTTTTCCGCCATCGTAATGAGCCCTTTACTTCGAAGGGGTTGGGGAGTATACACAGAAGAGAAAACATGGACACTCACTGGCTTGAGTGCATCATTGCAGAATAAGTTGAGGATCTCTTATGCTGTCCTCATGCCCCCTTAATTAAAAACCAAGTATACATAAGTGGGTAGTGCTCTTCCTCTGCAACATTTTACGAGATTGCGCAGGCTAAAACACACAGTCTGAAGCAAGGGCAGTTGTTGTGTGTGACATTGTCTCCATATGTAGCTGTTGAAGCACTAATGCAATCATGTGGACCCAGGGGCATTGCGTACCTAAGGATGTTACCTTAGGTCATCGCCAATGGGAGTCACTAACGGAGCATTGTTTGGTATTTTTTGCTCCCTTCACATGGATGTATTTTGGGGTCCCCTGTGTGGAATATCCAGACATCAAAGTGGTAGAAAGTACACAGTAATTGACAAGAAAATGGGAATGATTTGGCTTATATATCGATGATTTATATAAAACACAGAATACCTCTGATTACACGAACTGCATTAACCTTTCTGCTGTAATGGTGGACGTGAAATACAGGTAAGCTTAAAAGGTCCATAACAACAGAAGTTACATTAGCCTCCTGCTTAGTGCCAGTCAAGAGTTCCCATTCTTTAATATTAGAGCTAGGTGGGACCAAGACTGATGTTGGAGGAGGGATTTATTACACATGATGCACAAGAAATATAGGAGCCTATTCACAAACTGAATTTTGTATTATATAAAATAGTACGACAAGTCCCTCTACTCCATCCTACAAAGATAGATAGACAGACAGGCAAGGAGGCAGGCAGGTAGATACATAGGTAGATAGATAGATAGATAGATAGATAGATAGATAGATAGATAGATAGATAGATAGATAGATAGATAGATAGATAGATAGATAGATAGATAGATAGATAGATAGATAGATAGATAGATAGATAGATAGATAGATAGATAGATAGATAGATAGATAGATAGATAGATAGATAGATAGATAGATAGATAGATAGATAGATACTACAGTGTTTCTATGATACTTGTGCTCTAAAGAGACAACATCACTAGCACCTGCAATTACCACAAGATGTTTTTGTTTAATGGTAACCATAGATTTATTGGAGCTTCTGTTTAGAATTTTCTCTCTTGCATTCAGTTATTTTTCCACTTTTCAAGGGCTTTTTCCCCAAGGTACACATAATGAATGGCACTAAGGCGAATTGTTATTGAGATGTGAAACCTTGAGACGCTGTGTTACCAGGAGTAAAATTGAAGATATTTGTCTATATTAAAGTGAAGGCCGTACTGTGCACCACGTATTACGCTCCTACAGTCAACAACTCCTAAAATATTATGAATCTTTTTTTACAGAGAACTGAGCTCTGTATTTATTTTCAGAGCCTCTGCAGGGTTCACATTTTTGGGAGAGGTTAGTCTAGATACCTGAGCGAAAGGAAAGGTATACCTTAGATAATTTCTTTGGCCATACATCCAAATATGGCCACTGTGACATCAATTCTTAAGTAGGATATTTTACTAATAAATCTATGTGCTTAATAATTACTTGTATAGGGAGGAGCCAAGATGGCGACCGGAGCAGACGCTTGAGCGCCCGGCTCCGTCGGTCCGTGGCCTCGGACTACTATCCTGATGCCCATCCTCGCCGATTTTCGAGGTGAAACGTGTGCGAAGACGCGCTGACCGTGCTGCCGCTTTCCCGGAGTCTCAGCCCGCCCGGATGCCCGAGTTCTGGGTGCTTTTGTCTTCGGCACTGAAATCCTGCGCCATTACGGCCTTTGCTGGCCCCCTGGAAGCTCCGCAGTTACCGGACCAGCGAGCGCTAACCTGAGGCCCGCGGTCCCGATCTCCCCTCGCACCACGGATCGCTGCCGGATGAGCCCGGAGAGGGACGGCCGGACACCTTCTGCACCCTGTGCCGGCCGGGCTGGAGCTGTGGGGTGGGCCCCGGTGCGGCGTGTCTCCTGCCCCGCTCTGATCACCGCGCTGTGGGATGCTGCTGCCCCCTTCACCTATTGCCTAGCCAGCGGCGAAGGGAACCTGCGAGAAGAGAAGCGACTGTCGGCCGTTCCCGTTGCGGCGTAGACCTGAGGGGAATTGACTCCTTGCCACGACTTCCCCCCCCCCTCGGCCATTGCAACGTATAGCGGCAAAACATGGCGCTGAGTGCCTGCTCGAGGCTGGGGGGTGCTACTCCGGTCTCGCCCGCTGCCCACTTCGCCCTCCCTCTTACGGACACCAGCTCCACGGTGCCGTCCCGGATTGCTGCCGCTGTGGGGGCCCAGCCTCCGCCGACATGCGGCTCCGTTCTGGCTGCCCTGCGGGACTTCCAACTACAGATGTGCGCTGGCCTGCAAGCGCTGAGTGAGCGGCTTGACCCCATACTGTCGGCTGCGGGTCGTGAGCGCACTGTTTGTCATCTACAGGGCGTGGGTCTCCCGGTGCTTTTGTCCACTTGCGGGGACGCAACGGCGGTGTATGACTGTGCTACACTGATGCCTTCACCTGGCGCTCCCGGCGCTCAGGGTACACCGCTCTACACCTCAACTGCGGACACTTTGTCCCCCTGGTCATGGCTGCCTGCCTCATTGTTGCCTGCCTCGCCGCGTCCGCTGGACTATCCGGTTGAGCGATACCTAACGGCGTCGAGGAACCGTCCGCGGTGGTCCACGGCTTACTTTTTGTGGAACTCCTGTACCTTAATTGCCAGGTTTGGATTTTATGTGGTGCAAAGAGGGACCTCAACCGATGGTTGGCGGCCATTTCGTGATCCTACTTCACCATCCTTTCACGAGCGGCCATCTTGTCTTTGTCTGCTCGGGACACGGGGCCTTCATGCAGGGGCTGGTTTAATCCCACGCCCGCGATCGGGCCAGGGCTAGACTGACTTCTATTGCCAGGGTTTATGGACGGGCTGGCCTGGGACTGGAACTGTATGTCTGTTTTGCGCGCACTCATCGCGACTTGTATCCATTCGCTTACACTGTGGTGCCATGGTATCTTCGCATGCCGTTTTTTGGAGTAGTGGGCTCTCAGTGTGTGGGGGCCATGACTGGCTGATGGTTCGGGGCGCTCTGGTGTCCCGTGGGCTCCTCCCCACCTTCTTTTCTGTTTTCTTATTTTCTTTACTCTATTCCCACTTTCTCTCTTCTCTATATTTCGGGTTCATTGGGCGACAGGCACTATGTCGGGGGGGGGGTAGGCCGTAGCCTCCGCATTGGTGTAGGGTGGGGGGATAATACTCTGTTCTTAATTAGTTCTATGGGCCTTTTTTCTTCTATGTCTCTGCGCTCTACTTTCTTCGATTCGGGGTCCGGGTGTGGGGTGGATTAAGTGGGGGCGGCTCCGGAGGGGTGCGTACTTGCTCATGTGACTATCCTGTTATATTTCGGCACCGCCTCACTGTTTGAGTTTTTTACTTCCATTGTTGTTCTTACTGATGTTGCTGCTCTCCCGTGTGGTGAGGCTATCTTGCGGACTCGAATCTCCTTTGTTCTTATCCTTCATTGACTTTTTTCTTTGATAAAATAATCTAAAAACTTAAAATTAACCTTCACTTCTCCTTCCCCGGGTGTCAAAGATATCTCCAGTATGTGACTCATAACTCGTTGTTAATCCTGACCATTGACGCACGGGGGATGTAATGTGGGTATCAGTGCTTCATTGTATCGTGGCCGGCCTGACGGTTGTAGGCCCGTATTTGTTCTTTTAAGATGCACAAATAAAGATTTTTAAAAAAAAAAAAAAAAAAAATAATTACTTGTATGTTACATTCTGACAGTGCAAGGAAGATGGCTAGGTGACTAAACTAAAGTGCTTTTCTAAAATAGCGATCTTATGCACAATTTGTGCATGTTGGGTATTTGTGGCTTTTGGGCACTATAAGCGCTAGTCACAAACATTTTTCCATGACTATGTGTGAGTTATATATCTTTTTGCCAGAAAAGATGCATGGCCAAAAATCACAGTCAGAAAATGTCTAAATCACGCATGTATAGATTTTAAGCAAAATACGAATAGGTGTGCCATTTGTACTATGTTTATATGTATATATATATATATATATATATATATATATATATATATATATATCCAGCTCAACTTTCCGTCTCGTCCCTTCACTCGCGATCGGGTGCTATCAGCTCCAGGCACACAAATACACCAGCACTCACGGGAACAGTGTCCAGATTTATTAACAGGACAAATTCACAGCAAAACGCGTTTCGGCTACCGCCTTTGTCAATTGCCAGAGGCGTCGACTTTCAATGGACATAAATACTTTACTCATGTCATAAACATCAACATAGGACTTACTTCAGTCCGAATTGGCGGAATATATATATATTCACTGAAAAAACCCACAGGTTTCAAGGGCGTTATAGTTAGGCTGACAATTCACAAAACCAGAGAAATTCAGCCGTTATAGTTAGCTGAGCTAACTATACCTCACGCCCCCGCAATGCACTGCTGATGATGTCACATATTACATCACTCATGACATGGTCAGTGACATCACTAATGACATCACTGATGACATCTCAAATGATATCCCTGATGACATGATCCAGTGACTGAGTGTTTCTAAAAAGTTTAAGAATGTTATATATATATATATATTCACTGAAAAAACCATAGGTTTCAGGGGCGTTATAGTTAGCTGGACTTTTCACTCATACAAAACCATTGAAATTCCCCCATTATAGTTAGTTCAGCTAACTATAACTCGCGCGCCCGCAATGCACTGCTGATGACGTCACATATTACATCACTCATGACATGGTCAGTGACATCACTCATGACATCACTGATGACATCTCAAATGACATCACTGATGACATCGCTGATGACATCATCCAGTGAATGTGTGTTTTTCTGAAAATTACATATGTTTTATATATGTATATCTCCAAGTCGATGGAAGAATAAATGGGTATATAAGTGTCTAAATGGATGATTTGTTTTTGAAAAATTGATTGTATAACTGACTGATTAAGTGTATCTTAGTGAATACATGGCTTAGTGAGTAATGTTTAAATATGTAAATATCTGTATCAGTCTCTCACTTTGTGTATAAGTGGCTGCATGGGTTGGTGAGTAGCTACATGAGTGTCTATATAGGTTATTAGCTGTTTTTTTGAGTATCAGTAGGAGTGTCTGAGTGTCTGTATGGTTCGGTGGGGGGTATTACGTAGTGCATAGGTGCATGAATGAGTGACTCACTGTTTGTATGTGTTGAAGACAGCATGTGTGCAGGACTGTATGGGTGGATGAGTGTGTGCATGGGTGTGTTAGTGAGTGAATGACTGTCTCAATAGTGTCTTTATGAGTAACTACATATGTTTTAAACTAGTATATGTGACTATTGGTGTATATAAGTGAGTATATGTGAGAGTGAGAGACTGAAAGAGTTCCTGTATGAATAAGTATGTGTTTCTATAAGTGATTGTTTAAAAGACTATGTATGTGTAAGTTTCTGTAGAAGTAAGTGTGGTGGTGTGTGTATAACTGTATATGCAAGTAAATGGATGTTTGATTCTTTATTAGCATGAGTGACTATGTGTGTGAGTAACTCTATGGATGAGTGGCGTTGTGTAACAGGATGTATAGGTGTATGAGTACATATGATGAGTGAGTATATGTATGAGTGACTGTATAGGACTGTTGGTGAATGAGTGGCTGTGTATGTGGATCTTAGAAATACTGAGTAGGTTGTTGTAACTGGTATTGGTATGTCCATTGTTTTGAACATTTTAATTTCTATTTTTGAATGTGTGTATCAAAGGTTATATTAGGGGGCGAGGAGGTCTGCCACTCTATCACAAGGATGATGTCATCAGTGATGTCATTTGAGATGTCATCAGTGATGTCATGAGTGATGTCACTGACCATGTCATGGTTGATGTAATATGTGCCTTCATCAGCAGTGCATTGCGGGCGCGCAAGTTATAGTTAGCTGAACTAACTATAACGGGGGAATTTAAATGGTTTTGTACGAGTGAAAAGTCCAGCTAACTATAACTCCCCTGAAACCTATGGTTTATGAATGGTATTTTTAATATAAAATTAGTTACATGGACACTTCAGTGCATAAATTGCATATTCTGTATCACAGGTCAAATGCTTCAAGATTTTATATGCCGGTTTTTCATTACATAATTTCACAGATTTACAACTTTGGCAGAATTTACACGCTTTGCATTTGTTACAAGTAAAGAAACCTTGTATATGGGATGTAAGAAAAAGCCTTAACAGATTTTGGGAAACATTAAGGACTGACGATGATCTCAAACAAAATATTGGTAGCTATCCTTCAATTACCTTTAGAAAAGCTAAATCTCTGAAAGATGTACTAATGACAAGTACGATAAAAGAAGCCAAGAAACCCAATGCTATACAAGGTTTCTTTACTTGTAACAAATGCAAAGCGTGTAAATGTCACTGACCATGTCATGAATGATGCAATATGTGACATCATCAGCAGTGCATTGCGGGCGCGTGAGTTATAGTTAGCAGAACTAACTATAACGGAGGAATTTCTATGGTTTTGTATGAGTGAAATGGGCAGCTAACTATAACACCCCTGAAACCTATGGTTTCTTCTGTGAATTTCTAAGGTTTTTTAAATGCTAATTTCTAACTATAATGTCTCTGAAACCTATGTTTTTTTTCAGTGAATTTCAAAGGTTTTTTAATTGCTAACTTTTAAGTGTGATGGTAGTTATATCTATTTTTTTGTACTGATTTTCTACAGTTTTTTAACTGTTTATTTATAAATATTTTATTCATTAAATAACATTATATATTTTAATGAAAATTGCAAAAAAAATTTTTTTTAATTAAAACTGAAATATTGATGAATTTTCTTGTTTTCATTTTTATTTTAATATATTTATATTATTTTCTTTAAAAAAAATCCAATTTTTTTCGGAGTCGCGCACTCAAAGTGTACACATCACGGTGGGTGCGCGCATTCTAGCCGCCATTTTAGAAAAGTCATGAAGGGTCCGCGTATGGTGTGCGACGGCTGCGTGTTTTTCAGTTACATCATATACATTTAATATCACGTGATATGCGCGATTGGTATGCGACCAGTCTGCGACTCCTGCTCCCGCGCATTCGCGACACATGCGCATTACGGTACGAGATGTTTGCGCGGTTGCGGGTCCCGCGTGTCATCATATACGTGCTGGGGCGCGCTGGGTGCGCGACTCCCGCAAAAAAAAAATATGTTCCAAAATGATATGAATGTGTCTTTAATATACATATTAAGGCAAGAAATTATGTAAGATATTCATCAAAATAATATATTTGTACTTATAATAAACTTATATTATTTTTAAATATATTTTCGCGAAGTCGGGTGCGTGCATCGTGAGTGCAGAAAACCAGGTCAGCAGAGCTGCTGTAGAGCCAGAGAACCAGGTCAGCAGAGCTGCTCTAGAGCCTAAGAACTGGGTCAGCAGAGCTGCTCTAGAGCCAGAGAACCAGGTCAGCAGAGCTGCTGTAGAGCCAGAGAAACCAGGTCAGCAGAGCTGCTTTAGAGGGAGAGAACCAGGTCAGCAGAGCTGCTTTAGAGCCAGAAAACCAGGCCAGCAGAGCTGCTTTAGAGCCAGAGAACCAGGCCAGCAGAGCTGCTTTAGAGCCAGAGAACCAGGTCAGCAGAGCTGCTTTAGAGCCAGAGAACCAGGTCAGCAGAGCTACTCTAGAGCCGGAGGACCAAATCAGCAGAGCTGCTTTAGAGCCAGAGAACCAGGTCAGCAGAGCTACTCTAGAGCCAGAGAACCAAATCAGCAGAGCTGCTTTAGAGCCATAGAACCAGGTCTGCAGAGCTGCTGCAGAGCCAGAGAAACCAGGTCAGTAGAGCTGCTTTAGAGGGAGAGAACCAGGTCAACAGAGCTGCTCTAGAGCCAGAGAACCAGGTCAGCAGAGCTGCTGTAGAGCCAGAGAAACCAGGTCAGCAGAGCTGCTTTAGAGGGAGAGAACCAGGTCAGCAGAGCTGCTTTAGAGCCAGAGAACCAGGCCAGCAGAGCTGCTTTAGAGCCAGAGAACCAGGCCAGCAGAGCTGCTTTAGAGCCAGAGAACCAGGTCAGCAGAGCTGCTTTAGAGCCAGAGAACCAGGTCAGCAGAGCTACTCTAGAGCCAGAGGACCAATCAGCAGAGCTGCTTTAGAGCCAGAGAACCAGGTCAGCAGAGCTACTCTAGAGCCAGAGAACCAAATCAGCAGAGCTGCTTTAGAGCCATAGAACCAGGTCTGCAGAGCTGCTGCAGAGCCAGAGAAACCAGGTCAGTAGAGCTGCTTTAGAGGGAGAGAACCAGGTCAACAGAGCTGCTCTAGAGCCAGAGAACCAGGTCTGCAGAGCTGCTGCAGAGCCAGAGAAACCAGGTCAGTAGAGCTGCTTTAGAGGGAGAGAATCAGGTCAACAGAGCTGCTCTAGAGCCAGAGAACCATGTCAGCAGAACTGCTTCAGAGCCATAGAACTGGGTCAGCGGAGCTGCTTTAGAGCCAGAGAACCAGGTCAGCAGAGCTGTTGTAGAGCCAGAGAACTAGATCAGCAGAGCTGCTCTGTAGCATGAGAACTAGGTCAGCAGAGCTGCTCTAGAGCCAGAGAACCAGGTCAGCAGACCTGCTGTAGAGAGAGAGAGACAGGTCAGCAGAGCTGCTTTAGAGCCAGAGAACCAGAGAACTGACACTGACTGATTGACACTGACTGACACAGATTGACTGACACTGACACTGACTGACACTGAGTGACTGACACTGACTGACTGACACTGACTGACACTGATTGACACTGACTGACACTGATTGACTGACACTGACTGACACTGATTGACTGACACTGACTGACTGACTGACACTGACTGACTGACACTGACTGACACTGACTGACTACTCTCTACTACTCTACTACTGACTCTCTACTACTCACTCTCTACTACTCTACTACTCTCTACTACTCACTCTCTACTACTCACTCTCAACTACTCACTCTCTACTACGCTACTACTCACTCTCTACTACTCACTCGCTACTACTCTCTACTACTCATTCTCTACTACTCACTCTCTACTACTCACGCTCTACTACTCTCTACTACTCACTGTCTTCTACTACTCTCTCTACTACTCACTCTCTACTACTCTATACTATTCACTCTCTACTACTCACTCTACTACTTTCTACTACTTTCTACCACTCACTCTCTACTACTCACTCTCTACTACTCTCTACTACTCACTTGCTACTACTCTCTACTACTCACTCTCTACTACACTCTCTACTACTCTCTCTCTCTCTACTACTCTCTACTACTTCTCTCTACTATTCACTCTCTACTACTCACTCTCTACTACTCACTCTACTACTCTCTGCTGCTCTCTACCACTCACTCTCTACTACTCTACTACTCTCTCTACTACTCACTCTCTACTACTCTCTCTCTACTACTCACTCTCTACTACTCACTCTACTACTCTCTACTACTCACTCTCTACTACTCTCTCTCTACTACTCACTCTCTACTATTCACTCTCCACTACTCACTCTCTACTACTCGCTCTCTACTACTCATTCTCTACTACTCACTCTCTACTACTCACGCTCTACTACTCTCTACTACTCACTGTCTTCTACTACTCTCTCTACTACTCACTCTCTACTACTCTATACTATTCACTCTCTACTACTCACTCTACTACTTTCTACTACTTTCTACCACTCACTCTCTACTACTCACTCTCTACTACTCACTCGCTACTACTCTCTACTACTCACTCTCTACTACACTCTCTACTACTCTCTCTCTCTCTACTACTCTCTACTACTTCTCTCTACTATTCACTCTCTACTACTCACTCTCTACTACTCACTCTACTACTCTCTGCTGCTCTCTACCACTCACTCTCTACTACTCTACTACTCTCTCTACTACTCACTCTCTACTACTCTCTCTCTACTACTCACTCTCTACTACTCACTCTACTACTCTCTACTACTCACTCTCTACTACTCTCTCTCTACTACTCACGCTCTACTATTCACTCTCTACTACTCACTCTCTACTACTCGCTCTCTACTACTCATGCTACACTACTCACTCTCTACTACTCGCTCTCTACTACTCTCTACTACTCACTCCCTACTACTCACGCTCTACTACTCTCTACTATTCTCTCTGCTACTCACTCTCTACTACTCACTCTCTACTACTCTACTACTTTCTACTACTCGCTCTACTACTCACTCTCTACTTTTCTCTACTACTCACTCTACTACTCTCTCCAACTCTCTACCACTCACAATCTACTACTCTACTACTCACTCTCTGCTACTCTCTCTCTACTACTCACTCTCTACTACTCACTCTACTACTCTCTACTACTCACTCTCTACTACTCTCTACTACTCACTCTGTACTACTCACTCTGTACTACTCTCTACTGCTCACTCTCCACTACTCATTCTCTACTACTCACTCTCAACTACTCTCTACTACTGACTCTACTACTCACTCTCTACTACTCTACTACTCTCTCTACTTCTCACTCTCTACTACACACTCTCTACTACTTGCTCTCTGCTATTCACTTTCTACTACTATCTAGTACTCACTCTACTACTCACTCTCTACTACTCTCTCCTACTCACTCTCTACTACTCCACTACTCTCTATTACTCACTCTCTACTACTCACTCTCTACTACTCCACTACTCTCTACTACTCACTCTCTACTACTCACTCTCTACTACTCTACTACTCTCTACTACGCTCTCTCTACTACTCACTCTCTACTACTCTCTACTACTCACTCTCTACTAGTCTCAATCTACTACTCTCTACTACTCACTCTGCTACTCACTTTCTACTACTCTTTAATACTCTCTCTTTGCTATTCACTCTCTACTAATCTCTACTACTCACTCTCTACTACTCACTCTCTACTACTCTCTACTACTCACTCTCTACTACTCTCTACTACACTCTACTACTCACTCTACTACTCACTCTCTACTACTCTCTACTACTCACTCTCTAATACTCACTCTCTAATATTCACTCTCTATTACTCACTCTACTACTCTCTACTACTCACTCTCTGATACTTTCTCTACTACTCTCTACTACTCACTCTCTACTCTCTATTACTCGCTCTCTACTCTCTACCTCTCTACCTCTCTCTACCTCTCGCTCTACTACTCTCTACCTCTCTACCTCTACCTCTGTACCTCTACACTTCTACCTATACACCTCTACCTCTCTACCTCTCTGTACATGCACACATATGCATATATATATATCCATATATATGCATATGCATTTATATATATGTATGTGTATATATATATACATATATAAACATATAAATATAATCTGCATATCTATATCAATATAAATGCATGCAAACATATACATATACATATATGCATACATATGCATGGTATGCACATGAAAGTTTGAAAAACTCTAATACAAGCAAAGCTAAAAAGCCACCTAATTACAAACAGAATTGCTTTAACTTAAACGAGGGCGAGACTTATTGCATTTTCAATGCTTGTTTACTTTCTTTCCATCAAGAAGGCATTCAGCTGTGTCACACATTTTCCATAAATTCTGAATGGTAGCACTCTAGTTGCTCATTAGATCACTGTAGTAAAGCTACTGCTCACCAGGGAAGTCTGCTGCTGGTATTCAAAGTGCATGTTTCAGTCTGCATCTCAGAATTTTTTAATGAAATTGAAGAGGATTTGAGAAGTCAAAATGTGCCCTAATATTTCTTTCTGCAGCACTAATCAAACATGGACAAGGGGTAATTTTGATTTGTACCGTTGGTTTCTTGTGATCTGTGTATAATTGTACTGTTTGCAACTTGTCTACAATACTAGCTATATTGTATGTCTAGTCACAAAGTATAATTAATATCCCCTTTTTAATAATCATTTTTAGTTCTCTTTTTAATAATCGCATACAGTTTTCTCACTAGAAGTCATCACCCTACAGTCAGTTCTGGGTTTCTCATCCCACCCAGGAGGACATGGAACTGTGTCTTCCATCAGCATACATGCCAACGAATGGTGGATGGGCTTGCTATTAAGTCCTTTCTTGTTCCAATTAACATGGAACAAGAAAGGATGCAGCTTCTTCATCGAACATACGAGAGTAGGAGAATAGCGGAGGTCATTCTGACCCAGATACCAACAATGCTGTTGGGCACTGTTATGATTATATTGAATTTACGGCTACCCACCGGACCCTAGAAAGAAAAGGAAAAGAGTTTGTAGGCAGTATACTTTAATGAGTTGGTGACCTCCGAACAAACTTCGAGAAGGGTGTATCTTATTCTCCTCATCCTGATTAAGACCTATCTACTGTAATTAATGTATACTGGTTGAAACATCGATGCAAGTATGATTTGAAGCCTTTTGTATGTACTTCTGTTTCAGCAGAACATTTTGATTTGTTTTTTTGCGTTTTGGAGTATATTACTATCCAAACAGGCAGATTGTCTCTAAGTTTATGTATTATTTTGCCTTCTCGTTCCGTTTTCACCTCCACAAGAACCAAGCTGTATCGCCTTTCTTTTTCTCACTTTTTGAACACCTTTCTGTGGAAAATAAGATAGTCATATTTTATATTGGTCCTTTTGATTAAATGGATTCAACATGGTGAACTATTTTGTTTGACTTGGCTATAGGGCAGAGCTGGAAATTGAATCTTCCTATTTGGTATTATTTCCCAGTGGGTTGAAAAAAATCATAATTTATCACAAGATTTAATGCTTTTGGTTCTATTTAATGTTGTTCATCCTGAACAATAACGCAAACACAGGACTACCAACACGTGTTTCGCCCCTTTTGGCACGCAGGTTTGGGGCTTTCTCTAAGCTGATAATAGAAGTATGCACATTGTGAATGGTGAAAAAGAGAAAAGGAAAAGGAAAAAGACAAGAAGTAGAGAGCAATGAAAGAGGTAATTGAGTAAGAGGGGCCGAAAGAGAAGCAACAAGATGACGAAAATTATAGTTGAAAAAGTTGATTGGCCAAGTTTACAGGACACAGAGAGGAAAAGGGATATCATTGAGTCGAAGGCAGAGAAGTTCCCAACCCGTAGGACAAGTGATCGATACAAAAAGCATTTAGTCATCACTCCGATTTAAAAGTAAAAAATCAGGAAAGAAATGCAATGAATCTAACGGAACTCATTTACACAGACGGTGGTTATCCAGAAAATCAGGCGTGGATTCAGCCCTCCTGGACTTATACTGGTAAGAATGGTTTTGCAGCCTGGCTTGTGGGTTTGTGCACCCCAATTCAGAAGCATCACCATTATTGACTGAATTGTGTGCTCTTAATTACTGACTGCTTAGAAGGTAAGGAAAGGAAAAATCCCTAAATATACAATTAATACAATCCTTGCAAAAACAAATCTTTCCTCTCCCCATTCATATTTAATTGCCAGAACTTTCCTTGCGTGTTCTGTATTTTCTGAAACAAACACTGTTTTGTACAAGTTTCCTGAATGATAAAAAAGCGAAGTTAAAAAGAAGTTGAACATCAGAAAGCGAGCCCCTTTGAAGCCAACAGATCACTTGCGCTGAGTTCAGAACAGGTTTCAATCTGTCGGCAATCACGGCATTCGACGCGGTCCATCATGGTGTTCTAATGGACTGGTTATCGGCATGTGGCATACGGAATAAAGCCTGGTCTCTTCTAAAGTCCTTCCTTTATGACAGACGACAGTCAGTGGCTTTGGGTGACTTTGTCTCAAATCCATTCTCTCTTCCCTGTGGGGTCCCACAAGGCTCTTCCCTCAGTCCCACGCTCTTTAACATGTATGTTTCTCCTCTGGCCCCGTTGATTGAATCGTTTGGCTTCTGTCTTACATCTTATGCCGACGATACTCAGATAGTAATTTCTATGTTACCAGGTGAGGAGAGGGCGTCTGGGGAGAGACTACATGATTGCATGGGGGCAGTAGGAGACTGGATGTCTCAAAACTGCCTTAAACTTAATGCAAGTAAAACTGAGGTGATGTTATTCGGCAATAATGCCAATATGTGGACTTCTAGTTGGTGGCCAGAAGCCATGGGTACTCTCCCAGTCCCCTCCCAGAAAGTAAAAAATCTGGGGGTAGTGTTGGATGATTCCCTCTCCATGCGAGCTCAGGTAAATGCGGTTGTCTCTACCACCTCTTACGTTCTTAGGAGCTTGAGGAAAGTACTCCCGCTCCTGTCTGCGGATTGCAAATTTACAGTGGTTACAGCTCTGATTATATCTCGTCTGGACTACTGCAATGGTCTTTATTTGAACATGCAGGAGGGTAATCTTTATAAACTTCAGATGCTTCAGAACTCAGCAGCCAGGTTGCTTACGGGCACATCGAGATCTTCCCCGATTTCCGGCGCAATAAGAAAATTCCACTGGCTGCCTGTAAAAAAGCTAATCCTTTTCAAGGCCTTGTGTTTTGTTTTCCGCGCCTTGCAGAACACAGGTTCTCTCTATATGAGACAACAATTTCGCTGGTACGTTCCGGCAAGAACTCTGCGCTCCTTGGGAGCAAAACTCATCATCCTCCCTAGTACAAGGAAAGCCAAATGGGGTGGGAGAAGCTTTGTTGCGGGTGCTGCTAGGGCCTGGAATGAACTGCCTTTTGCCTTGAGGAATTCAAACGATCTTCTTTCCTTTAGGAAAGCGCTCAAAACTTGGTTGTTTTTATTCTCCTTTTTGCTGAGTGTTGGGAGAGCTACAGCAAGCGCCGGGACACCCTAGGGTAGCTGCGCGCTATATAAGTTCGTCTAACATAACATAACCCCTATTGGAAGAAAAAAGGAGAACGACGTTTGACGCCAGATGTACAGAACCCTTCCTGACGTAAATCTGATGAAAAATAATGTGAACAAGTCGTAACAAACTGTTCTATCAAACGGAGGGATAACACGTTAAATGACAGCCCATTGAAATGAATAATTCCATCTTATTTGTTCCAGCGAGAAAAACACACTCTCCAGCCCGCCCGCCCCCACGATGCTTTCTTTGTTCTGTTTGTAGTTAAACCTACCTCCCATAATCTTCTGTTTCTCCCCACACAGTTTGTTTTCTTTTGAATCGTTTTATTTGCCGCCCTTATATGTGTCATTTCAATATCAGTGGAGCTCAGAACGCTTCTTGGAGCATTACAAGATAGAAAGCCTGTTGTCAGAAAAAAAACTAAAAAGGCATTTGACTGTCTCTAATTGATCCTATCTCGCTAATGGACTGTGACAATGAAACAGCAAATGTCTCCGAGTGCAGGAATTGGACTGCGAAAGGGAATGCAGCCGAAATGACAATAGAGGAAACAGTCTGCTGAGCTGCCTTCAGCCGAGAGGATTGGATTCCTGAGAGGACCACCTGCCAATTACATTTAATATGCTAATCATATTACATGAATATTTCTATCCTCTCCACAAACTGTCTTGTTAACAGTAATTACATTTTGAGACATTTAAAGCTGAAAATGAAAGAACAGAAATATAGCGCCACTTTAATTACCGTAACGAGAGGGCGATTTATTCAAATCCTAAATTTGAAGGAGAAAAAAGATTGAATTATAGATGCCAGGGGAAACCAATGCCGATTAAGGCGCCTGCATTAAATTACACTGAAGTAAATCGCTGCGGAATGTTAAGAAACCTCCGCACTAACCTTTCTTTACTTACAGGATTTCAATATCAAATTAAATGGATTACTAAGCATTTCTCCAATTTGGGGATAATTGCTGGTGGCACAGGTGATGCAAGAAGGTAACTTTGCAACTGGAGTTGCTGCTACCATGGGGTATCTCCCCTCCATTACAGTACCATTTGGAGTTATTTACCAGTAATTGGGAAAATAAATAATGTGCTGGAGCCGAGTTACCGTGTCTGTACCTGCATCTTTTCCGATCACCCGGACAGTTAATCGGCATGAATTCTGCCTGCTTCGCCAAGTCGAGCTCTATTCTGGATTTACCATACCAAGCAGGGGTGGCTCCTCTGTGTGGGCGGAGGAGCGTCGCCCCACTGCTTTCTCGCAGTGCGAGAAAGCAGTCTCACACTGCAAGAAAGCAGAAGGGTTTCATTGGGGGCGGGCGGGTTTACTCGAGGCCAGGGGAGGAGTGATTTGCCCAATGTTTCGGGCTTTGGCTGTTTGGTCGGCTCTTTGGGGCCGACCAAACCAGTTATGCGCACTCTCCCTTTTCTCCATGAAGGTTGCATGCAGCCTACATGGAGAAAATGGCCTCCCCATAGACGCCTGTGTGGTCGGCGTCCCAACCAATCACAACGCTGCCATTGCAGCATTGTGATTGGCTTAGGGGAGGGTAGGGAGGCTGCCTGCCTCCTGTTCCTGCAGAGGCAGGAAATCAGGAGCAGACCGAGCATTGAAGACGCAGGACCGGGAAAGGTACATTTTTATTTTTATTTTATTATTTAAACCCCCCTCCCTGCGTGACCCCCCCTTCCCTCACTACCACCCGCCCACTTCCCCACGTGACCCCCACGCCCGCCTCCCGACCCGTGAGCCATGCCGGCCGCGATTGATACCAAGTAATTAAGAGTGCGGTGAAACCAAGAGAATATGGGTGATATTGCCTGTGGAGATAACACTCTGTCTAACTCATGATAGGGCGTGTTGGAAATTATCTTCTTGTGCATGGTGTACCCCCAGATTTTGTTGCCTAAACTATCTTTCCTGGCAGTAGAACTCTGTATTTTACCTTTGCTGATGAGTGGTAAAGTGCCTGTGCTCACCCTTTTAATAGGATGAAATAAGCATACCCCTCTTTAGTATCTTTAACGTATCCATATGTCCCTAGTTTGTGGAACCTAAAGTGTATCCAGGGCCTGTATGTTAAATAGTACCTGTGGACTGCAGCACACACTGTGCCTCTCAATACAGTGACAGGACAGACACAACTACAGTTCTGCCGTTTGTAGCCCAGTGGTGCAGGTTTTAACTGCAAATTCGACCAGTCAACATGACCCCTTTAGACAGGTGCACACCCTTCTTCTAAATATTACCAAGTCATTACACATGCTCTTACAGTGGAAATTTCCAAAAGGCTATTTCCACTAATGCTGGGTTAGCTGTTCCATAGGAAAGTATTGGAATACAATATTACATTTAATATTTCTGTCTCCACTTAAGAAACAGATGTAAGGAGCTTTCTTGGACTTTTTAAAATGTTTATTGCAAACCTAATTTATTGGTAAAGTCAGATTTTAGACCAGGTGCTTGTTACTTGCCTAAACTCTCTAAGGGGAGAGGATGTAGCATTGCCCTCTAAGCTAGGGAACCAGGTTCGAGTCTCGGCAACGACGCTTAACATCCTGTGATTCTGGGCAAATCACTTAATCACCTCGTGCCTAACAAAAATGAATGTGTCCATCTGTAACTAAACTGGTGATCATGTAAAGCCTTCTGATACCCGATATCTTGGGTCTAGTTTGCACTATATAAAACTAAAAAGCCTGTTTGCATGAGATTCCAACTCTCACCCAGGAACTGAATAGCTCTCCTTGATAAGCTACCCCCAAAGCTGGTTTTTGCAAGACAACATAGGAAGGATTGCTCCCCTCCTAGATGGGCACAGGAGCACTGCATAGGAAAAGAAACGTTCATCCATGTGAGTTTTGGGCAGAGGGGCCCTGTAGAATTGATTGCAATACTTCACCTAGGAAGTGCTACAAAAGTAGGAAAGGTCAACCCTGGGTACTTTTACCCCATTGATTAGGAGTTTTCCCCATCCACAGGCTTCCCATTCTGCTCCTCGGATCACTTCTGGACCTGTGGAAGAATAGAAGAGGACTGGACATGCTGTCTGTGACCCGTGAAAAGCCCTGACAACAGGGCCTTCTCTCCCTCTTGTACCCAGGACAAGGAAGCAGACTCTGTTGACCCTTGGCTGGTGTCAAAATGTACTCCTCCTGATCAAATCTATTGATGAAGGAGCGTTGCTGCTGGATCAAAAAATCATGTTGCACTCCTACATTCTTCTCAGCAGCGGCAAATCCGGTTCAGCTGGACCTCACAGAGAAGATATCCTGCCTCATGGAGTCCTCTTCAGCTACAGTTTGCAGCTTTGCACTGCAGGAAGAATCCGAGCTGTAAATAAGTTACTAATCCCGAAGGTAGAAATCCTCACTGGAAGAAGATGAGAAAATGATCCAGCTGGTGAAGGACCTTCTCTGGGCACAAAATTCAAATTTCTCCTGCTAGGAGCTTTGCCGCTAAAAATCAACAGCTTCACTGAGACATCGCCCAGTGCCTATGTGATGTCATGGTGCTCTCTTTGGACACAGACTGCTGCCTTGCACCGCTATGGATTTTTTTAACTTCATTCCAGAAGTCCGAAGGTAAAACATTTCACCAGAATGAACCTGGTCACTGCATCGCACCTACGCTCTGTTATGGTCGGCCTTAAACCTTAACTTTGTCCCAGTCAAGTGCAAACGAGATGACAGTAGTTGGTGCCAAGTGTTTTGCCTGTATTTTTCAATGTTACCTTTCAATAATGCATTACTCTGGTTCTACTTATTGGATTTTTGTTGTTTTAGTGTAATTTTATTTGATAAAATGAACTTTATTTTTCTAAATGGTTTGGGATTTCTCTTGTGTTGCATTTTGAATGTATTGCTGTTTGAGTACTGCATAAATACTTTGCCTTGCCTTGTCTTTTCACCGCCTCCCAAAAAAGTGGCTTGTGCCACTCTTCAGAAATGTGGGCACCAGAAAACACATGGAGGCCTTTAGGCTATTGACAATGGATACATGCAGAGTAGTGGTTTTCAGTATGGCCAAATACCGAATGGCCCTGTGATTAAGAAACATCAAGTTTATACAAGGTAATTACTGAGTGGGCACTGGAATCTGGCACTCTTGCAGATTTGATTGCTAAGTTTGGTTGCAAGTATGGAAGGGGAGACTTTATAAGGTCCTTTCACAAATGTATGGGCCACCTTAAAGTGGAAATATGAAGTTGTCCACTACTTTAGTTTCGAATACCAATGTTTGGTTGGTCCAGTTTTTCCATAATCTTGTACACTGTCGTTTAGTTGTTTTTGATGTATTTATGCATTGGTCACTTTAATAGACTACATAGTTTTACACTCTATCATAGCATGCAAGACCATTGCTATGGTTGATATAGTTCAATATTGTGCTGCTAAGTCTTTTGTATTTCCGGATTCCTTGCTGTTACTATGATGTACCTGCTGTTAGCTATTTTTGTCTAAAATCTTAAATCGGTTAGGATTTTTTTTTATTGTGTAATAGTTTTATCCTCATAACCATGCCTTGTTGCTATTGTATCTTGATAGATATTGTATTCAGGATATTATTAATGTATTATTCACTTTTTATGCATTTTTAAACATTTTTTTGTGATGTATTGAGATGTACTTTTATGATCCCAGTGATCGATAATAAAGTTTTGATGATGATGTCTTTAGGTGTTAGTATTGACACACACCCTTTAAATAAAATGCAGCTAAGTTTCAGTTTCCCAATTTCTTTCAATTCTTCACGAAAATATTGAGTTTTACCTACTGACCCACATACACCGCTCAGAAATTGCTTGTGTGTCCTGGCCTAGTTTTAGAAATACAAATATGCATTCCCATTTTAAAATTGTTAAACCCATTGAGGGATTGGCATCAAATGTTAACAGAGAAAGGGTAGTGCTTCTTATTGATATATAATTCTTTAATGGAATTTACCAGAAATATTTTGGCCTAAGCGAAAACAACCTATTTTCATTATTTTATGGCCTGTCATTTGAAGTCCTACAAATCCAGTTCATTTGATGACCTTAAGGTGGCTGAAGACCAAATGACACTTCAAATCACCATCTTTCATCATACTTGTAGTTCTAAACATTTCTCTGACCTAAAATTAGATAAAGGACCATTGAGTCGTAAACCGCCTTTTGTCCCCAGGATCTCAATCTCCTTTTCTATTGGAGGACAGCCAAAGATGGCTGGCAGCAACATGCCTTGCTTCTTCATCGTATTCTTTCCTGAATGGGCCAGCATTAAAAGTTATAGATAACATTTTACTATAGAGTTCCTGGCAAGTGTACTCATGCATGTTGCTTTGGGAAAGTACTGAGTAAAAATAGAATTAGCAGATTTGGTAACTATGCAGGGGTAAAGAGCATAACTGACAGAAGGACATTTCCAAAACTTTTGCTGTACAGGTAAGGCTGCAGACTTTAAAATATAGGGAAATCAACTTGCAGCAGATTCTGTCATTCAGAAATAATGGTAAATTCATATCCTGTCACTGCCATAGACAATCAATCTTACGGATGTATGATCACTAGTAGGAAAACTACATAAGGAGGCTTCATATCAAACTATTCCTTGTCTCAGTGAGAGATTGAACCTCATACTGAAAGAGCGTATAGCAATATTAAATTAAATAAAATTGATATTGGCACGCAGCAATCATATGTATAGACTAAAACATAAATTAAAAAATGTGTTTATTATGTGTATTATGCAGAACACAGACATTCTTCACTGTAATAGGCCTGAATAGCTGATGCTGTAATTTTGTATCCCCTTTCCTTTTTCACTGACCTATTAGCCTTATGTAATCATTGAAAGTGAACAATAGAAAGGCTATTTTACTAGCCTTCCCATAGACATGTATTCTTTTAATGAACGAACAGTTTCCTCGGGTATTTAAGAAATTCAAATGCTTTTAATAAAATATAATTGAGTGATAAAAATGAAGTTTCCTCATGGGAAAATAGTTTGTGTATCACTATGATTGCTAGAATGCTATGAGATCTTGCTAACGATACATGTATAGCAAATTTGTGTTGTGCCCAGTTAGAAGAAGAGGAGTGATCTTGCTACCACAAAGAGGCTAGAGAGATGATTGGCTGGCTGAAGAAACAAGACTTTGTGAAATGCAACTCTAAAATTAATGCATTGTCTATATTATTATCCTGTTCCTACAGTGGGTTTAGAGGAGACTTTGTCACATTGCAGACTAGACCATTGCTTTCCCTGATATTGACCTATAGCTCTACTGAGGCGTACAAACCTCTCTTCATGAGCAGTTCTATCTTGATATTTGATTATTCAGAAGCTTCATGCTTAAATGCTCACTCTCTCTCTCTATTTAAGAAGTGTTCTGATTGATGCCGTTCTTCTCATTATTAGAATAAGGATTCTTTCCTTTAAGATACACGCTTAGTGACTGATTTTTTTAACGCAAAATCATGACTTTAAACTGCTGATTGAAATAAAATTAAGAAACTAAAAGATTGATGAATAAAAACTTTTAACTCATCATAAACTCTCATTATTGACAGAGTATAACATTTTATTTTTAAAATTTTTATGATTGTACATCTCCTGGTTAATCCCATTCAATGCCAAAGATCTTTTCACCTGATGGTGGGGATTTCTCTTTGGACAGCTGATATTACTTTATGGTAAACCTATATTTAACTGAAACTCCCTGCTTCAGAAAATCCATACCATAGCATTTACAGAGAATGCAGTTCCCTAAAAGGGTATCTGGGTGCTGTCACCTAGGGTGACAGATGTAAGAGGCTCAGGCCTAACTGAGGGCAAGGTTGAAGATCCAGGTTTTCAGAGAGTTGTGAAAATTTGACTGGTTTGGAATATCATAGTCCCATTAGGTTTGGCTAAACTCACTCCTGCTCAGCACCAGGAAACTCTACTGGGGTATAGTGCACTCCAGAAAAATGTTGAAGAAGGCCTATTATTGCAGAGCAAAAGCATGTGATTACTGTGGGTCCAGTTCATCAGAATTTTCAGGAAATATTAAAATCTGTGCTTCATAGACCCGTGTCAATACCTAGCCTATATTAGTGACTGTTAAGAGTTTCAAAAAGATTTCCTGGAATAGACATTGGAATCTATTCCAGCTAAAAACATTACATACCTACACTCCACTTAGTTGTGCAAAAATGTTTCTGAACTGAGCCCTAAAGTAGGTTTGGAAACAATGTGAATGGATGGTGTTTTGAGAGGTCAACATAGGTGCTAATTACGTTGCTGAGATGGCCAACGAGGATAGCCATAATTGGACAGGAGTTAAAATGATCCTGGCATCACAATATTGATAAGAGTTAAAATGATCCTGGCATCACAATATTGATAACAATCTTTTTAAATAACTCTTCAAGGTAAAACATCCCATTTCTGATTAATGTATTAACAGAGTGCACTATTGCAAACTCAATGTTATTTAATTTATAGTCCATGGAAAGATAATGGCTAAGTTGTCAGCTGCGATTCACACCTGAGACAGATGAGCACAGATGCACAGTAGGTGCTTAGTTCACTGAGCGATCTTACTCGATAAGAAAATGATAATTTCTGAATTTGTGATACTCATTTTAGGTGCGTGTAAAGTTTGATTTTGCATAATTGGTCAAAATGTTGCAAAATGACACGTTTTGTGTGTTTGCTTGCATTTGAGCTAAATTGTTCACCGCAAATGGCACAGTCACTGTCACTTTTTTACTTTACCTTGAACCCCATTGGCTGGGGTGTCCCCCCCTCTTGCCAGTCCAGAATGGGGAATAAACATGAGATATTTGCAGGAGCCCCTTGGATACCTGCCTGAAACATCTGGAGGAAAAGGACTGCCCTGCTGGACCCTTGGACTACACAACATAGGGCTTGCACTCTGAAGGACTGCACCTGCTGCACTCTAAAGCTTCCACACAAAAAATAACTGTGCGCCTGTCTAAAAGGATATAGAGTGTACTCCCTGAGCAGCAACAGGTGAAAAAGTACTGGAAGAAGCCCCCTGCAACATTCACTGAAAGGACTACTCTAGCTGACCAGCATCATCAGGATTTTCCTGGATTGACCAGGTGCATTGTGGGAGATTTGACAAAATAAGGAAGGTGCACTCAACAAAAAGTCATTCAAAATCACAAGTAATGTCCATTTATCTTGTTTTTATTTCAAAAGGTTGTAAACAAACGGCAAACAGTCAACGCGTTTCATCCCTTTTGCCAAGGACCGTCTTCAGGGCTATGAATTAATTGACACGAATGATATTGGGAAGACGATTCGCACAGTATCCCAAAGAATCAAGATCAGATTACTGGAAAATATTCAGCACCAGTGTATATAGATGAGACATCAAAATCCAAATCATATAATAATGTAGAGGTCACTTCCATATTAAGATGAACTGTTAGAATCCGGGTTCTCTGGTTGGCACAGGTAGGTACTTGTGACAAGCAGGGAACCTTTCCTCTAGTCAGGGAAAGGGGTTACACTACTAAAACAACCCCTGCTCACCCTCTAGGTAGCTTGGCGCGAGCAGACAAGGCTTATCTCAGAGCGTTATAGGTTAAGCATTTGTGAACACATGCAGTAACCAAGTGACAACACTACAAATGGACACCACACAGGTATTTATATTAAAAATAAGGATTCTTTATATAGGATTATCACAAGACCATTAAACGATTAAAAATACACAATACGGTTGCTTAGTTGGTAGGAGATTGCTTAGTTTCTCTTAAGTTCTTAAGTGCGACACTTTAAGTCAATGTACCTTAGATGCGACACGCAGGGCAACGAAAGTGTTGCAGTGATGCAGATGCGTTGAAGTTTTTGGTGCAAAAGAAATAAAGACGGGATCTTCCAGATGCGTTACGCTTCTCCGATGTTGCGAGAAGGCTCGACTCGATGCGTCAGCTACAGCGGCGCCACCCTTGACGAGATGCGACGACAGCGGCCTTGGCAGCGGCACTCTTCTCCGACGTTGCGAGACGCTTCCGCTCGATGCGATGTTGCAGCGGCGACACCCCTTCTGTGAGATGCGACGACAGCGGCTGCGATGGCGACACGCTTCCTCCTCGATGCGAGACTCTTCTCTCGATGCGGTGCAATGCGACAGCTACGATGGCTGCGATGGCGACACGCTTCTTCGGCGTTGCGAGACACTTCCGGAATGATGCGAGACGCTTCCGCTCGATGCGATGCTGCAGCGGCGACACTCTCTGCGAGATGCGACGACAGCGGCTCCGACGGCGGCACGCTTCTCTTCCTTGCGTCGCGCTTCCAGCTCCTTGCGACACGCAGTCTCTCAGAAGGCCCAACAACAGCATCAGGCACTTCCAAAAGACTCTGGGGAGCTGGGGGTGAAGTCCACTGGTCCTGGGACTTCGTTCAGGGGGCAAGCTCAGTTCAAGCCATTGGAGATCTTTTCAAAGCAAAAGTTGAAGCAAAGTCTTTAGTAGTCTTTCTCCTCTCCTTCAGCAGCAAGGCAACCACTGCAGGCCAATCCCCCAGGTCAGGGACAGTACTCCTCCTACAGCTTTCCCAGTTCCTTCTCCTCTGGCAGAGGCTCTTCTTGTTTCAGCAGGATCTAATTTCTTGGGAGCAGGGTCCCAATACTTATACCCCTAATTCCTTTGTTCCTCTGGGGTAGAGGGGCCTTTGCCCAGTCCAAACCAGTTCTTGAGCACTCTGTTGACATGACTCTGCCTTTCTATTCAGGGTGCAGGGCAGAGACATCAGCCGCTCCGCAGGAGGTGGAGCCAGCATTGTGGTAGCAGAGCACAGCCCTATTCAGAGCCCAGGTGTACTCCTCCCACCCATCTGACTGCCAATCTTCCTATTCACCACCAGGCTACCTAGCCCTGCCCCTCTGGGTTTCCCCAGCCCTGTCACTCACACAACCAGAAAGGCAGATACACATCATAGCAGAGGCGGGCTGAAATGGTCAAGCAAGCAAGTACCAACTTTCTAAAAGTGGTATTTGCAAACACAGAATATTAAAATAAACTTTACTAAAAGATGTATTTTATTATTCTGAGTTCAGGCATACTAAACTCGAATTTCTAGCATGCTCCCTGGGTCTGTTAGGATCATAGAATGTAACAATTCTAACAGCCCATTCTGGCCTAAGGAGAACAGGTAGCCTTACAATAGTGAAAACGAAAATGGCTGTAATTCACTATTAGGACATGCCACACATATCAGGCTTGTCCTACCTTATGCTTACAATGCACCCTGCCCTTGAGCCTACCATAGGGGTGACTGATATGAAGTTAAGGGAAGGTCTAGGGACTGGTAAGTGTGTGCACTTACCCAGTCAGCATGACAGTACCAGACTGCACGCAGGTTCTGCAATGGCAGACCTTAGATAAATTTTACCAGGCGGTTTCTGTGGGTGGCACAACCAGTGCTGCAAGCCCACCAGCAGCATTTGTATTTACAAGCCCTGGGTACTCCTGGTGCACTTTACTGGGGTCTGACAGTAAACCAAATAAGCCAATCATGGAATCCAACCAACATATACATTTTAAATAGGGAGCACTTGCACTGTGGCACTGGTTGGCAGTGGCACAGTGCTCTGAGCAGCTAACACCAGCAAAACACATGAGGCACAACGACAAAAAGGTGGAAGGGAGACTCACGCCAAGGTGCCAGGTCTAACACGTGTCCCCTCCAGCTGAAATGTGGGGAGAACTACCCTAACCCAGGGAGTTCCTCATCACTAAGGCGGAAAAATCTGGACAGACCGTCAGCATTGGCGTGATCTGTACCAGGGCGATGTTCCACCGTGAAATCCATACCCTGTAGGGAAATGGACCACCTCAACAGCTTTGGATTCTCACCCCTCATATGCATCAACCATCTGAGGGGCCTGTGGTCTGACTGAACCCGGAAGTGAGACCCAAACAGGTAGGGTCTTAGCTTCTTCAGCACCCAGACCACAGCAAATGCCTCACGCTCAATGGCACTCCATCTCTGTTCCCGTGGAAGTAACCTCCTGCTAATAAAGGCTACAGGTTGATCTAGGCCCTCTTCATTAATCTGTGAAAGAACAGCCCCCACACCATGCTCTGAAGCGTCTGTCTGAACGATAAACTCTTTGGAGAAGTTGGGTGCCAAAAGCACGGGCACCGTGCACATAGCAGTTTTCAGGGACTCAAAAGATTTCTGACAGGTGTCAGTCCAGATCACCTTCCTGGGCTGCTTCCTTGAAGTCAGCGCTGTTAAGGGGGCAACAATGTTGCCAATTCAATGTCAATTTAATACTTGTATAGCGCACTACTCACCCGCAAGGGTCTCAAGGCGCTTGTACGAATACCGCTGTGGAACCCATCCTGGCTTTCCCTGTGAGGCGTCCACTCCAAGGTGGAGGCCAGGCATCCTTAGCGTTGTGGGGGCCGTTGTGGAGATTAAGCAAGCTATTGCCCAGAGTTGCAGAGTGGGACTCCATGATTGGAATAGGCACCGAGGCGAGAATTATCAGGTCCGTGGAATTTTTTTGAGCCCAAGACCCGCCGAGGCGGGGAATTGAACCCTGGTCCCGGGCTAGACCTCTGCATCAGGGTCTGCCGCGCTAATCATTGAGCCACACTTCTCCACATACCCCTTGACAAACCTCCTGTAGTACCCGGTGAGACCTAGGAAGGCTCTCATCTCTGTCTGGGTTTTGGGCGACTCCCAATTCAGGATGGTTTCTATCTTGGGTTGAAGGGGTGCCACCTGGCCACTCCCAACTTGGTGCCCCAAGTACACCACTGAACCCTGCCCGATCTGGCACTTACTCGCCTTGATCGTGAGGCCTGCCCTCCGCAGCGCCATCAACACTTCCCAGAGGTGGCGCAGGTGTTCCTCCCACGTGGAGCTGAACACTGCGATGTCATCCAGGTAGGCTGCACTGAACGAATCCAGCCCAACCAGCCCAATCAAATGCTGACCTCTCTTTGGCCCAATCGGTCAAGACGATCTGCCAGTACCCAGACGTTAAATCAAACGTGCTGAGGTAGTTGGCAGCCCCTAGCCGATCTATGAGCTCATCAGCTCTGGGGATGGGGTGCGCGTCAGTCCTGGTGACTGAATTGAGTCCTCTGTAGTCCACACAGAACCAGAGTTCGGGTGTGGCTCCCGGCGCTGCAGCCTTTGGGACCAAGACCACTGGGCTGGCCCAAGGACTGCTTGAGGACTCAATTACCCCAAGGGCAAACATCTTGGAGACCTCCTCCTTGATGCAGGCCCTTACCCTGTAAGTCACCCTGTAGGCCTTGTGCCACACAGGTGTACTATCCCCAGTGTCCACATCATGGACGCACCAATCAGTGACACCGGGAACCAGGGAAAACAGGTCAGAAAATTGTCCCAGCAGCTGGCGACAATCATTCTGTTGCTCAGGGGTCAGGGTGGAAGAGAGGATGACACCATCCACTGCCCCATCTTGCTCCTTGACTGACAGGAGGTCAGGAAGAGGCTCGGTCTCCTCCTCCATCCCAGCATCTGTCGCTAAGAGCATGCCCACTTGGGACCTCTCCAAGTGGGGCTTGAGGCGGTTGACATGTAGGACCCTTAAGTGGTTCCTAGGGGACTTCAGGTCCACCAAGTAGGTAACCGGACTCTTGCGCTCCACCACCTCAAAGGGACCGGTCCACTTATCCTGGAGCGCACAGGGCTCCACTGGGGCCAAGACCCATACCTTCTGTCCAGGCTGAAGCTCTACCAGAGTGGCATTCTGGTCATACCACCGCTTCATCTCCTCCTGGCTGGCTTCCAGGTTTGCCTCAGCAATTACCCTGAAACGCCTAGTCTGGTTTCTGAAGGCCAGCATGTAGCTATATACATTCTGGGGAGGTTTCCTGGGAGATTGCTCCCAGCCTTCCTTGACCAGACTTAGAGGTCCTCTCACTGGGTGTCCGTACAGAAGCTCAAAGGGACTGAACCTTTGAGACTTCTGTGGCAACTCTCTGTAAGCAAAGAGGAGGCATGGTAAGAGGACGTCCCACTTACACCTCATTGGTCCTTCCAGGCCCATTATCATGCCTTTGAGGGTTCGGTTGAATCTCTCAACCAACCCGTTTCCTTGGGGGTGGTAAGGTGTGGTGAACTTGTAGGTTACACCACACTCTTGCCAAAGGGATTTCATATATTTAGATATGAAATTGGTACCTCGGTCAGACACCACCTCTAGAGGGAATCCCACTCTGGAGAAAATTCCCATCAGCGCACGTCCCACCACGGGGGCCGTCACTGTCCTCAGAGGGATGGCTTCCGGGTACCGGGTGGCATGGTCCACCAGGACCAGGATGAACCTATTGCCCATCGCTGTCCTGGGGTCCAGTGGCCCTACAATGTCAATCCCCACTCGCTGGAATGGGGTACCGACCACAGGGAATGGTTGGAGTGGAGCCTTCTGCTTCCTTCCACTCTTCCCACTTGCCTGGCAAGTTTGGCATGTTCTGCAGTGAGTATCTGAACTACTGCGCATTTGGGGCCAAAAGAAGTGGGTGACAAGCCTTTCAAAGGTCTTGCCCTGCCCCAAATGTCCTGCTAAGGGTACATCATGAGCCAGCCCCAGTAGGAAGGCTGTGAAGCGCTGGGGTACCACCAGCACACGGGCTGACCCAGGCTCAGCAACCTTAGGCTCAGAATACAGGAGGTCGTTCTCCCAGTAAATGAAATGTGTTCCGGACTGATCACCGTTGGCCTGGTCTGCAGCTTGCTGCCGCATACCCACAAGAGAAGGGCATTCTTTCTGCTCCCTGCAGAACTCTTCCCTGGAGGGTCCTCCTTCTTGCTGCCAATGGGTCAGCTCAGGCAGGTCCCCCAGTTCAGCTATCTGTTCCCCTGTAGGTTCCAGGGCATCCCCCTCAAGGTCTGCTCCCTCCTGGACCGTGGGCCTCCCTCTCAGGCTCCAGGAACTTTTGAGTACCTCTACTGGCTGCCATGGACCGTGTGGTGACACACGCCCAATCCGGCATACCCAACATCTCCAGGTGAGCACTCCGCTCCACCTTAGCCCAAGGTGAGCTCTCCAAGTCATTCCCTAACAGACAGTCTACAGGCATGGCGGGCCTCACAGCTATCTTAAGAGTACCAGAGACTCCCCCCCCCCACTGAAAGGGAACCTGAGCCACTGGGCAGTGACTCTCGGTGTTGTCGGCGGCAACAACCGGATAGAATGCTCCTGGGACAATCTGCTCCTGAGACACCAGGTGGCGCTTGACAGCCGTCACACTGGCTCCTGTGTCTCTGAGAGCTTCAACCCAATGGCCATTTATGGTCACCCACTGCCTGTATTTTTTAGTGTTCTCAGGCAGCTGGGTTTGGGGGACCACTTCACGGTCTCCTAATGATTTAAGGGACATATCTGTGGGACCCCACGCACTTTGGACACCCATCTCCTCCCCCAGGGCTACACTAGTCACCTGCCGGGATGGAGCACCAGTGGGTGCTGGTTTACCAAATAATGGACACTTCACATCAGAGGCAAAATGCCCCATGTTACCACACTTGTAACATCTGATGGGCCCCTTCTGAACAGGTGTACCTGTCGGGCCCCTGTCGGTTTCTGAGGTGGGGGAGGCTGAGAACCTTTCCCTTGGTTCCCTTGGGGATTACTTTGGTGCCTCTTCTGGAACTCCCTCTGTTTACCCTTGTCCCCCACACTCTTCTGCTGGGGACCCTGCCCACCTTTGACGGAATATGCCACTTGACCCTTGTGGACCCTGGTACTGACCCAGCGGTCCGCCTCCTCAGCAAGCTTCCTAGGGTTAGTCAGCCTACTATCAATCAGGTGCTGGCGTAGCTCAGGAAAACAATTACTGGACAAGTGCTCCCATGCCATTAAATCAAGAAGCCCTTGAAAATCATTAACTTTGCTGCCCTTCACCCAACCATCCAGTGCTCTGCAAAAAAAAGTCACATATTCAACATACGTACTGTTTGGAATCTTGGTGCAACCCCAGAACCTTTGCCTATACAACTCAGGGGTCAACCGATACCTAGACATCAAAGCAGCCTTCATATGGGGATAGGAATTATAATAATCTGAAGGCAAATCCAGCAGTGTATCCCGCCCCTCACTAAGGACCCGTCCCCACAACCCCACTCCCCAATTTTTCTCAGGGACCCGGTGGGAAGACATGGCTACCTCATAGGCCTTAAACCACTGCCCTATGTCATCATTCTTGAAGAATTCCTTAACCACATCCTTGGGTATGTACACCCTTGATTCTGTCTGCACTGACGGTGTGCTGCCACCAGAGGGAGTAGACTCTAAACTCTTAGCTTTCAGATCTAATTCCCTCAACTTTGTTTCATGCTCCATTTGTATTCTTCTCTCTTCCAGAGCCAGCTTTTTGCTCTCTAGCTCCAGCTGCCCATTCAATTTGAGCTTTGCCATTTCCATTTTGTGCATCCTACCCTCTCTTCTATCTGCCAGCTCCTCTGGAGATATACTTTTCCTTGAAACACTGCTACCAGCAGAGGAAAGGCTTCTCCTTCCTCTTGAGCCCACTGGCCCATCCAGTTGCTCATCTGCATTATCATCATCAGTGGCCTTCCTTGCTTCTACCCAGGCCCTCAGCGCTTTGTAGAGCTGTGTTTTGTTTTTACATCCAGTTGTAGAAACATTAAACTTCTTGCAAAAGAACTTTAGCTTCTTGGCAGTGTAATTATCTATTTCCTCTTCTTCCCATTCAAATTCTGTATTGATAGAGACTAAGGATGCTGTTTTCTCCACCATGGTTAAGCTTGGCAGTGCTCAAAAATAGAAAGTCCCAAAAAGAAATCTACCAACAAGTATTGGTTGCGTTTAAGGTCTGCACTCACTAAGTAGTGTTCATCAATCACCGTACATGAGTCACAAATGCAAGTCCAGAATCCTCACCGCTGACCACCAATGTTAGAATCCGGGTTCTCTGGTTGGCACAGGTAGGTACTTGTGACAAGCAGGGAACCTTTCCTCTAGTCAGGGAAAGGGGTTACACTACTAAAACAACCCCTGCTCACCCTCTAGGTAGCTTGGCGCGAGCAGACAAGGCTTATCTCAGAGCGTTATAGGTTAAGCATTTGTGAACACATACAGTAACCAAGTGACAACACTACAAATGGACACCACACAGGTATTTATATTAAAAATAAGGATTCTTTATATAGGATTATCACAAGACCATTAAACGATTAAAAATACACAATACGGTTGCTTAGTTGGTAGGAGATTGCTTAGTTTCTCTTAAGTTCTTAAGTGCGACACTTTAAGTCAATGTACCTTAGATGCGACACGCAGGGCAACGAAAGTGTTGCAGCGATGCAGATGCGTTGAAGTTCTTGGTGCAAAAGAAATAAAGACGGGATCTTCCAGATGCGTTACGCTTCTCCGATGTTGCGAGAAGGCTCGACTCGATGCGTCAGCTACAGCGGCGTCACCCTTGACGTGATGCGACGACAGCGGCCTTGGCAGCGGCACTCTTCTCCGACGTTGCGAGACACTTCCGCTCGATGCGATGCTGCAGCAGCGACACCCCTTCTGCGAGATGCGACGACAGCGGCTGCGATGGCGACATGCTTCCTCCTCGATGCGAGACTCTTCTCTCGATGCGGTGCAATGCGACAGCTATGATGGCTGCGATGGCGACACGCTTCTTCGGCGTTGCAAGACACTTTTATGAATGATGCGAGACGCTTCCGCTCGATGCGATGCTGCAGTGGCGACACTCTCTGCGAGATGCGACGACAGCGGCTCCGATGGCAGCACGCTTCTCTTCCTTGCGTCGCGCTTCCAGCTCCTTGCGACACGCAGTCTCTCAGAAGGCCCAACAACAGCAGCAGGCACTTCCAAAAGACTCTGGGGAGCTGGGGGTGAAGTCCACTGGTCCTGGGACTTCGTTCAGGGGGCAAGCTCAGTACAAGCCCTTGGAGATCTTTTCAAAGCACAAGTTGAAGCAAAGTCTTTAGTAGTCTTTCTCCTCTCCTTCAGCAGCAAGGCAACCACTGCAGGTCAATCCCCCAGGTCAGGGACAGTACTCCTCCTACAGCTTTCCCAGTTCCTTCTCCTCTGGCAGAGGTTCTTCTACCTAGCCCTGCCCCTCTGGGTTTCCCCAGCCCTGTCACTCACACAACCAGACAGGCAGATACACATCATAGCAGAGGCGGGCTGAAATGGTCAAGCAAGCAAGTACCAACTTTCTAAAAGTGGTATTTGCAAACACAGAATATTAAAATAAACTTTACTAAAAGATGTATTTTATTATTCTGAGTTCAGGCATACTAAACTCGAATTTCTACCATGTTCCCTGGGTCTGTTAGGATCATAGAATGTAACAATTCTAACAGCCCATTCTGGCATATGGAGAACAGGTAGCCTTACAATAGTGAAAAACGAAAATGGCTGTAATTCACTATTAGGACATGCCACACACATCAGTCTTGTCCTACCTTATGCTTACAATGCACCCTGCCCTTGGGCCTACCATAGGGGTGACTGATATGAAGTTAAGGGAAGGTCTAGGGACTGGTAAGTGTGTGCAGTTACCCAGTCAGCATGACAGTACCAGACTGCACGCAGGTTCTGCAATGGCAGACCTTAGATATATTTTACCATGCGGCTTCTGTGGGTGGCACAATCAGTGCTGCAAGCCCACCGGCAGCATTTGTATTTACAAGCCCTGGGCACTCCTGGTGCACTTTACTGGGGTCTGACAGTAAACCATATAAGCCAATCATGGAATCAAACCAACATATACATTTTAAATAGGGAGCACTTGCACTGTGGCACTGGTTGGCAGTGGCACAGTGCTCTGAGCAGCTAACACCAGCAAAACACATGAGGCACAACGACAAAAAAGTGGAAGGGAGACTCACGCCAAGGTGCCAGTTCTAACATGAACCAAAACAGCATGAACAGTGATGCCAATGACAGAAGCAGTTCTTAGCGGTTAAAATTCCGATTTGTAAGGGACAACCGTACCAAGCAGCATAATAACTGGCAGCAAACGTGGGAGATTGAGTCCCGGACCCCATGAGGAAAACCACAGCTTCTGAACACTTAGCTGGTGCTGCTGGGCACTTTCTGACCCTTCGGAAACCTTTCAAAAGATCTGAAAGTTTAGGAACGTTTTGCAAACTTTTGGCAAAAAGCTCCAGAAGAAGACGTGCACTGATGTCGAGAGTCAAGCCGGTGACATTGAACTGTGACTCGACCAGACTACACTGGTTTGTCCTGTTGAAACCTCTGGACCTCGTCGCCATCAATGCAGAGGAAAAGACTGCTAGAGCTCACCGAGGCATCGTGCAGCAGATGCCAGCTGTTGTCGATGCAAACTCCACATCCGAGGATTCGAGGGCTTGACGTCATGACGTCATGAGTAAAAGCTCCAAAAAGTGACTAAGTGTGAAGGTAAAATCTTAACGAGGACCTAGGACTCATCGTATCTGACCCACACTCCATTGCGGCCAGCCTGACACTTTGACTTTGTCACAGTCTATTGTGACCATATAGCCATTTGTTGCTCTTTAGGCTTTTTGGTGCTAGAAAGCACATTTTATATATTTAATCTTTAAAGATTCGTATCTCCAGTTCCCTACATTGAATGTTTGTCACTTTGGTGTCATTTTAAAGATAAACATATTCTTTATTTTTATGAATTGGTGTTGAATTTTTATTGCACTGTGTCTTTTACTTATTTACTATTTGGCGATATTAAATGCTTTACACCCCTGCCTCCTATGTTATACCTGACTGCTTGTCTGGTAGGCTACCAAGGGTTGAGCATGGATCAATTTATTGATACTTGACTGGACCTTATTAGTGATTGTGGTAATATTACTACCTGCACCTACTAATAACCCACCCTCCTACAGCCACTGAATGACCTTTGTTGGTGACAGTCCAGGGTATTACTTAGTGCAGTTTGCCTAGTGGTGAATGCAAATGCCCTCCAGGTCAAGAGCCCCACATAAAAGTTGAGATCAATGGGTGGTACTGTTGACCTGAGCAGTCTAAACTCATGTTAGAAGGGACACTGCGAGATTACCCATCAGCCATTTTATATGAATCTTTAAATCAAAGGAAGTGTTTGGTCATATGGGTATTCAATTTGTGAAGTAGGATGTGTACTAGGTGAGTCCTGGCTGGAATTTAAGAGGCTGCTAATACTGACCTAAGTGAAGAAAATGGGCCCTTTATGTCCTGAATGAGTGCAAAGTAAATTGAAACTCAGTAGTCAGATAAATCCAGCAGCCAGGACGATCTTAAAGGCCTGGCACAATCAAATAATGGTATAAAATCAAGATAGTTTCCCAAAATTGAGCCGTCCTTGGAAGAGTGAGACCTTCAAATTAAGTTCTCTGTGGTGACATTTAAACAAGAAGAGTCACAATTTTTTTGAACACAAGGAAACTTAACATTTTGTAATTCTTTCTATAAGGAAACTGCCTTATCAAAAAAAAGCTGTGATTTGAGCAGTATTATGGAGTCCGAATTTCAAGGGAACGTGCTTTCATGAATTGTTGCCAATAAGACCAATTTGCAAGAAGCGGAAAAGCAAATGTTATTAGCCATAAACCTGTGAATGTGCTATGAAAGAGATGATGATTTTTCATCTTTTATATTGCCTGACATTTAAGAAACAAAGTGTAAATTAACTAAAGCCCATTTCCTAGACATGTGGTGTAAGAACTTGCTATGATGCTATTACTTTTTTGGTGGAAGGAAATGTTACAAAGGTCCATGAATTGATTGTTGATAGGTAGCATATTTTTTATTTTATTTACAGAATTTATTTGCAGTGCATCTGGTTGACTAGGAGGCTTCATGGTGCTTAGACAGAGCCTGAAACTATGGACACAAAAGCCTAAAAAAAGGAAACAATATAGAAATGTTTTCAGAGAATGCCAACATCTCAGGCAATTCTAAATCCCGCCTAACTCAAGGGCAGGCTGTGGCACAACTGGCAAACCTGGGGCGAGATGAACAAGACCATTTTGAATTTGCTTTCTCTGCAAAATCAGTGTTTGCTATGCAAACCCCTTTTGCGTGCCCAAAATACTTTTTTAATTCACAAAAGAGGTTTTGCAGCATCTTCAGAATTGCAATTAGGAAGGGGCATGAAAGGGGCCTCTCCTTCTAAGTGATGCAGAGTGGTAGGTATCAATGATTTGTGACCGCAATTTCAGTCACAAACCAATGAAAAGTTACCAACACCTCGAAGGAGGTAGTAACTGATTACCAAAGGGAATCTGTCCCTGTTGGACAGCTTCCACTTTGAAAATCAGGTTAGGTATTCTCGGGAAGCAGGCAGTTACCCAATGACTACTTACTGCTCCTCTAATGCCTTGGCAAATGGTAAATGTTTTGTAAGCAACTCCTGCTACTATAAGGTTCACAGACTACTTTAAAAATACAAGTGGTTCCAAACCCAGGGCTGGAGGTCTGCAGTCCATTGCAGGCCACGGTCTGTGTGAGGGTAACTAATCACCAGGGGACACAGATATCAAAAATACATAACTAATAATCATTAGGTGGATCGTTCTATAACCTCCTCAGAATGGATATTTTGCAATCAGTTCTATTAGTATGTAGGTTACTTTGCAAAATGACAAGCAGGCCCCAGAAATGCAGAGCACAATTTGTGCCCTTTGTTTTGACCACCCCTGGA
Organism: Triturus cristatus; assembly: GCF_964204655.1. Lineage (NCBI taxonomy): Eukaryota > Metazoa > Chordata > Amphibia > Caudata > Salamandridae > Triturus > Triturus cristatus. The sequence goes on from NC_140591.1 coordinate 725,971,019, forward strand.
CCCTTAGTGACAAAAGGGGCATCTTTACTTATGTGACCTGGATGTGGTGCAGCGGCCAGAACTGCCAGCTCGGGAGCTCGGGATCCGGGTATGACTCTGGCTATCAGCTCAACATCCTGTGAACCTGGGCAAATCCCTTCACCCTGTTCCCATAGACAGTGCCTGTATATCCTAACGGGTGATAAGCCATGCTACATAAATCTACAAATTCAATTTTTTACCCAGAGTATAAAAAAACTGACATTGATTTTCTGATCGGAGGGGGCAAAAGAGAATGTAATTTTGCAACATATTGACCACCGCCAATGTTTCTCGGCCACAGATGGAGCTGTGTACCAAGCAGAAGGACTTATATTTAAATTTTCCTAGAAGAGAACTGGGTATTGCCCATACATTTACCGGACAAAGGCTCAACCATGAAATTGTTCAAATAATCTGGATCCAACTAGTATACAAAGTACACAAACAGAATTTCTCCCTGTGGTGGCTGGAAGAACAAATCAGTTATACAGATTGATTAGTTACAAGAACACGTTTTTGAAGAAGGACCAGCTTGGCTCTAAAAAAAAAATGTCAGGCAAAGGTTTGAGTTACCCCTTTCACTCATCCCTTTATTCCTGCGTTAGTGCAAGAGCATTATTTAATCATTTCCATTCATGTATGAATTTCAGATGTATGCTTTGACTCAATATCCTAACACACACTGCATTGACAGCAATAAATTAACTTTAGAAAACCAGGTTCCTTGGTAAATTGGTTTATAAATCCAAATATTAGTCAGAAATTGAGATTATTGGATCAAGGCAAATTATCAGCTGATAATACCATTGGGGCTGTTAACTGGTGCTACTGGTCCCTATAGGATTGCAAATCATGTTGGGATACAATGTGTAGGAGTTTTTCACATAACCATTTTACCTGCTGAAAGCAAGTGAAATGTCTGTGTGAATAAACAGGGTAAATGGGAAACAGCTGCTGGAATTGGGTGAAATATTCTTGATTTGCCAGTAATTCTCCATTTCTAGGTGATCCCTTTGAATCCAGTTCATGATCCTTGAGTATTTTTAACTCCTAAGGAATGACTGATGCCTGTATTATTGAAAAGGAATCCATGCTCAAGGCTACATTGTGTGAATAGTTCAGCTGGGCCCAGATTCAGGAAGTATGAATAAGGGATGTTTTAAATGGCGAATTTATTTGTGGATGTGAAATATTTTTAGCATTTATAAATATTCATGCGCAGGTGGTTGATAGATGTGATTTGAATAGGGTATTGAAAACATCCGACAGATTTCATGAAGTGTAATGGAAGAGCGTTTCCTCACAACATATGTAGAGTACCATCCATCTATAGGAAGGTCAGAAAATCCATTTTGTAGAGGCGTTTATCACTAGGGGACATTGTCTGCAGCCTTGTTTTTCCCTGATCTTATTCATGACATTACCTAGCAAAGAACAAAGAAAATTCTGCCTTGCCTACTTTCCCAATGAAGAACCTGGTAGCATTCCCTAAGATTGGTTGTCAAGCTTGAACAGATTTAAATTCACTGACAAAACAATATATAAAATAAATAAATAACTTACTTCCTGGTGTATGTTATAGGGATGTTGCAAGACACAGAGGAATTCCGTGACCATATAGAGAATTGAGGCCTAAGGCCGGCAGAGGGTATTTTGCACCTTATAATACACAGTCACACTAACAACCATCCCATGAAATGTTGAGGTTCTTGGTGTTTTGGTTCTTCATATGAAAAAGCTTACATGGTTGCAGATATAAAGTATACCAGCAGAATCTGTAGTGTAAAATTAAATACACCCAAGAGTAGTTATTATTTTTTGCACAAATGTAGTAGAATCCGTTTACTATAAATCACATTTAATAATACAGTAGCTCAGAATGAGTAGCAAAATTCAGAAAGAGTCTTTCTTTACTGTAATGAACTATAGGTGCAAAAAATAAATATGTTGCCATATATATCTCCTTTGTGCTGATCACTTTTCATTGTAGAAAACAGATCATAAATATGAAAGTGTTTAAACTGCTTCTGTAATGATGCTGGCTCTGGCAGCAGGAATGTTGATGTCACAACTCAACTAGAATATGGTATTGAAATTGTGTCAACTTATTTTTACAGGTGACTAGAGATGCCACACCCAGACTGTAATAAGGAAATTAGAGACTCAGGTTATTCTGGGATTGCAGGTTCCCATGTGTTGTATCATCATTGAGACACTTTCCTCACAAATGCTATTAGAAGCAGGACAGCTGGCGTTCACACTTTTGAATTGCCAAAGGAATTATTCCTGTAACCTAAATATATACCCTATCCAATGAGGATTGCTTTTAGGTGGTTCTCAATTTAGATAACCTGAAGTTGTGTTGCACTACTAAGAGCTTGATCATTGGCACACACCTCACCCTCCATTTTCTCTTTCTTTTACTCCCAATAAAGGCGTTGCATTGGGACTTCCTCTTTCAATTTTACTTTTTTTTGGTACTAACCAGTGTTGCTATGACCAGAATGTTTATATAGTACTACAATATGCTTTCTGTAACTGAGAATGCAGTGATATATGACATTTGAGGTGAATCATACTACAGTGCAATTTTACCCCAAAAAACTCCTAAAGCTCAGTCAACTTAAATTTGCTAAATTATTACTTTAAAATAATTTAAGAAAGAGACGTATTTATTTTATACCCTCCTTGATTGCCTTTCTGTCTGAGAATTAGCATCAGTGCTGCTTCAGATAAGCGAGAGAACCAGAGGCTTGTGCAATTAATCAAATCCTGGTAATATTAATTTGGGGTTCAGGAGGTTGTGCAAAGAAATATATATATGCCACAAAAATTTCATGATGAAAATGGTTTTGAACTGAACTCCATAAAGTAATCCAGCCACCAAATGTTCTGCATACTCTAAATCCAGTTGGGCTCCAAATCAAGGATCCGGGTCAAGGATCCAGACAGGAATCTACTCTTATGAAAGCATATTGTGTAGCACTTTTAATACTTTTTCCAATGAGCACGAGACTGCGGAAATTGCCAGCTAACTAATCACCAAAAATAATCCTGGATGGTAACAATGGGGCAGATTTACAAGAAGGTGCTGCAGCGTGGCACCCCAAGCCCTTTGGCTGCGCCACGCTGCGGCACTTTCAGAGCACAGGAATGCAACATATTTACAATGATATGTTGCATTCCTGTGCTCTCCCCTGCGCTGGCGCAAAAACAGCTGCCATGCGCCAGCGCAGGCACCCTTGCACCATGGTGCAAGGTTGCCTGCGTCATGGGGAGATTGTTTTTGTGCAGGAAGGGGCACCTTCCTGCACAAAAAGAATCACTACAGGCATTTTCCTCTTTCAATGCGTGCTGTAGAATGCAGCACGCATTGAAAGAGGAAAAAAACAGGGAGAAATGAAAACATTTCTCCTCGTCAAACCTCGCTACGCCACCCCTAGGGTGATATAGCATACTGACGCATTTCCAGGATAACAATTCCTCATAAAACTGGAAATGTGTCAGGTTCCATGGGTGCTGCGTGGGAACACCCACAGCAACACCCATGGAGCGTCCCTTTCTAGCAAAGTGCTGCGTGTAAAGGAGGCGTATTTACAGGGACAGGAAAAGCCACTCAGGGTGGCTTTTCCTGTCCTTGTAAATATGGGGTAGAGAAATGTGCTGCCGGTGCATCACAACAAGTGACGTACTGGCAGCGCAAGGAGCTTGTAAATCTGCCCCAATATTTTCAGGCCTATGTTGGTCTTTATGTTCTCACTGTTGCAAATTTAATATAATCCTCTGTGTTGCAAAATAAATATGGTGACAGTCAGCTGAGCAGTCTTGTCAAACGTAAATTTTGATAATTCAGATTGGCCCTGTGAAACAGGCAGCTGAAATGTCCAGGTAAAAATAAATAGATGCTGAGCTTTTCCACAGGTCTCATAATTTCGATGCAAACTGTTAACCAAGGAATATGTGACGTTACAATGCATGCGATTACCTTAGAGGGAGATGAGTCAACATCTTTGGAAGCGTTTCATAGCTGCCTGCGGGCTATGGCACACTGGTTGAGAGGAAACTCCTTGCAACTTAATGCTGGAAAGACGGAGGTCCTTCATTTTTCTGTAGGGAAGGTTCCTTCGGTGCTACCTGTAAACTTTTGGCCTTTAGATCTACCCACCGTTCTACGACCAGTGGAGAAGGTTCAGAACCTGGGCGTTATGTTTAATAACAAGTTAACGTTGGAAGCTCAGGTTAACCAATTAGTGGGAAGCTGTTTCGCCATTATACGAACTTTGCGAAAGATCCTTCCGTTAATGCCTTCCCAGGCACGAGCGCTAGTAGTACAGAGTACTGTATTAAGCAGATTAGATTATTGTAATGCGTTGCTACTTGGGTCCCCGAAATATCTTTTAGATAGACTGCAGCGGATTCAGTCTACAGCGGCCAAGCTAGTACTAGGCTGGCCTAGAGATGCATCATCTTCACTGGCTATGGCGGAGCTGCACTGGCTCCCAATTAGACAGAGAATCCAGTTTAACCCCTTCAGCGTGGCGCGGATTTCCGCGCCACACTGAAGGTTCTGTGCGCGGGCGGGGCCATGACGGAGCGGTTCCGTCATGCGCACAGCGCAACCGACGTGCATGACGGAACCGCTCCGTCATGCGCGTCGAAGGGGTTAAATCTCTCTGCTTGGTGTTCAAGGCCCTGCATGAGATCGGGCCCGTCTCCATGCAGAGAAAGTTTGAATGGTACACTCCAGGGAGATGCCTGCGCTCTGCATCAGCCAGATCGGTGAAAATACCTAGAGTTAAGAAGGTCAGATCAGGCGGTAGAGCCTTCGGTGTATCAGCTGCAAGACTATGGAACGCGCTTCCACTGGAACTGAGACAAGTCAGGGATCTTTTCCTTTTCAGGAAGAGATTAAAAACCTGGCTATTTCCTAGTGTCTAAGATGTTGTCTGCTCCTAGGTGGTCTACCCACAATATGTGCACTCGTGTTTGTTTAGCGCAAGGATGCCTGCAAGGAGATAGTGCGCTCTATAAGTGTTATACATAAATATAAATAAATAAATTACATTGCATGCCATTGCAACACAAAACTTTACCCCGACTTTCTGTGAGGGGAGCGCCGGAAGTTGCAATAGATTAATTTTCTATTCCAACTCTAGTGTGTGCAACAGTAGGAAAGGTGTTGGAGTTAAATCCAACACCTTCTACCCACTGCTGCACACCTTTTGCATTGCAACGGCATGCGATGTAAGGGTTGCGTTAAAAAGGCTGTTTCCCTTAACCAAGTTGTTATTGGCCCCACTGCAATAAAGGGGCCACTCGGAATAAGGGCCCCCATAATTCGCTTTAAATTGAATTGTTTCTTTGGTCACACAAATTCCATTAGACCTTCCACTTTCACTTCTTTTCTTTAATAATATTGGGAATTTCACTCATACACCATACAGCCTGGGTTGAAACGGAAATGAAGGTGCTCGAAAGAAGACATCATTTTCACTCGCTTATGTTTGTCATTCTCCTGACAGCCACAAATCCCCCTGCTGTCCAATATACGCACAATTTCTTCCATGGCGCTATCAATATCCAAGCCTCGCAGGCAGGCTTTCTTTAAATCAGTTTATATCCTGGGCATGCAAGAGTAATACCTCACTGAGACCCGGATTCACTGATCAATTCCCATCATGATTTGGAAGATAATTAAATCCTAGGCGTGCAAATGAAAATTAATTCATAGCTACAGACCAGACTTTACAAAGCCTCTTAAAAAAATGTGAATGCCTAGCGTTTCATCTTTGAAGGCTCCAGGGTAACAGAAAAGACTACCATGGCTCACTCACAAACATTGAAGCCTTCCTATTTAAGGGGATATGTGGTACACTAAAGCATGATCATTGGATCTTTGGAACACGCAACTCAAATACTTTCAAATGCTAATAGCATGTTTCAAACACATCTTTTGCAGCCACCGCATTTTCCGAAAATTTATGGATTTACCGCTTTCGCCACATCATCTGTTGCCTTACCTGCAGATTTGAACAACAACAAAAGTTTCTAGCTCAAACGGATCAAATGTTACTGAAAAATGAAGTGACATGTTGCCATGCAAGGGAAGGCCCTTCTCAAAGTTTGACTAGTCATGTTTCTGGTGCTTATTTCTGTATTTTGGTGTCCAAGTGGTACTAATGAGGCGAAACTTGTACCCATTTAGTTTTACCAGGAGTAAAAAGGTCAAAATAATGAGATAATTCTAACATGAAATGTGTTGCATTATGCCACATAATTCGCCTTTTATTGCTGCATGATTTTGTCTACCCTGCCGCATAATTCCAATGGCCCTCACCATAATGCATGCATGCATTAGAGATTATTCTTCGTTGAAAAGATATTTAGGGTTATTTACGTTTTGGTGGATGTGGAACATCTGACAGAAATTGGTGGATGTCAAATCCACCCTATTCAGAGTGTATACATGGATACACTGTCAATAGAGCAGACTGGACATTTGCCAATTTTTGGAAGATGTCCCACATCTGTCAAACTCAAAGTTAACCATTCAATAAGGGTTATCAGTTACCCTAGCCCGAACTTTGGTAACCCTCGGGATTTGCACTTGCTACTCATCGTCTAAGGAGTCTTTCAGGAAGTGGCAGGAACCGAGATCATTCACTACTCCTTGCTCATAAGTAGGAATCACTGGGCTGTTAAGGAGGAAAGTGGGAATCATGGCTCAACCCTTTGAGGTCTTCTTAGCCAAAGAGTATGCAATACCATTTCAGCGACCTTTAACATAATGGTAAACTAACAAGCATGGCCCAATGATGTTCTAGTAAGGCTGCAGAAATTACCAATTCTGAGACTAACCACTGTTAATGGAACACTGCAGAAATGACAAATTCTGAGAATAACCACTGTTAATAGAACAAAGTTCCATTTATATACATAGGAGCAGATGTATCATTCTCAAGACACAAGGCAGACACTATTTTTGCACCCTACTAGATGAAAACTGAAAAAAAATTGCACTGCAACTAATGTACTATTCATCACAGGACCAAAATGATAATCCCATAGGATTCACAGCATCCTGCTTAACTATTATTAATTAGGCAGTTTTCTGTTTCTGAATTCCACTGAATAGGCTCAAAATGCAGTAATGTACACCTAAGAAAGACAGCACACCAACATTCTTGTCTTCATATTCACAAAATGCCATTTTATGCTGCCCATCGCCCCTGGATCAGTGTATGCTCCCCCAAAAGCTTGTCCCACAATTCTGAAGGTTCAGCTGTACAGCTTCCACTTTGTGAATGTCATATCACCCTTCATGAGGAGTCAGTGTGTCACCAATTGGTGTGACAGAAACTGTAGTTGCAAAGCACTGATAGATTTCTTTATGCCCGCTCCTTTCTTGAGTCGCAAGGAGTCGCAATGTGTACACCGCGGGTTGCGATTTGTAATGTATCTTTTATACAACCAAATGCCACCAAAGAGCGTGCAATTGCAAAGCCCATGACTGTAAATAACAGGCTTTGCAAACAGAAAACTCTTTAATGCAACTGGCCCACAGCCTATACATGTATATATGTGGATAACCTAAAATTCTGCCTTGGCACTGGACCTACTTTGGGCATCTGTTACAAATGTGGAACCCTGAAAATCACATAGTGATAGTCCAGTATAGTGCTTCTGTTATTGCTAGAAACAAGGAACTGCTCAAGCACTATGTAGTGAATCAGTTCTACTACATCACCTCTAAGGCAATTGTGGCTAAAAGGAAGCAGGAACTTAAGAGTGTAAGAAGAGTGTACAAGAAGGACCGAAAGACTGAAGAGTGGACATTATGAGCCATAAATAAAGTGTGATTCTTGTGAGGTCTAGTTTAAAGCATTATTCCAATGGATGTATGTTTAAAAAGTATGATTTTGAAACCTGGCATGCATCCTCAAGGGCCCTAATTCACAAAGCCATTAACGGCTCTAAGCATATGTTTATGGCCAAGGATGGATCCATTTATTCCAGTCAGATATCCAAAAAAGGATACCAGACAGTTGTAAATGGTTTTACTACTGCTAATGGTTTGTCACAAATGCACACAATTTAGCAGTTGCAAATCTCAAACAAGGGTTGCAGAGTGGGCAGATTTAGGTTTGGTTTGTATGTACAGCTTGCTAGTACCCGTAAAGTTGAGGGTGTGTTGAATTTTACAATCCTCTCTCTGACATTTTCCCAACCTCAGAATGGGCGACACTTACTTTTGCGTAAAGCTAGTATAACTTTCCTATCAGCATTGGACGGGAACAGAACTAGTGCAGCCTTCTTGTGGTCATAGGAAGGGGATTCTCCACAAATAATGTTTTCCTAGTGGTCCTGTGCCCACTGTGCCACTAGATTCAAGCTAGCCTGGATCATGAGTGGTGATACCTTGAAACCGTTACCAGAATGCTTGCTTTCCAGTCCAGGGATGACCTGGCCTGGCAGTTTGTGCTGGACTGTTCCCATGTTCAGTGATTTGCATATGGCTGGGTCCAAACCTGAATGGCATGTCGAGCAAAAAAATTATTTATTTAGGCTCAGATCTGTGACTAGGGTGAATGTTTAACAATGTTCAGCAGTCCATCCATCATCTTTTTTATGTTGCAATTTTCACCCTAAGTGGGAAAGGTGTGCCTGGACATAAGTCACTGGATTTGAGCTAGCCTGGCTGATGAGGGTTGATACCCCGAAAGGACCTGGCCTGGCAGTTCAAGCTGGACTGCTCCCATAGGAGCAGGGTCAATACTGATTTGTATATGGCTGGGTCAAAACATGAATGGCATGTTGAGCAAAATAAATATTTATTTAGGCCCAGATCTGTGACTGGGGTGAATGTTTGACAATGTTCAACATTACGTCCATCATCTTTTGGTGTGGCAATTTTCTCCCTAAGTGGGTAGGGTATGCCCAGACGTGGGTCCAGTCCTCACTGTGCCACTGGATTGTGGCTAGCCTGACTGATGAGGGGTGATACCCCAAAACCGGTCCAAGGATGCTTGTATTTTGTTCCAGGGAGGACCTGGCCTGGCAGTTTGCGCTGGACTGTTCCCATGGGGAGCAGAGTCAAGACTGATTTGCACATGACAGGGTCCAAACTGGAATGGCATGGTGAGCAAAAACCACAATGAATGTAGGCCCGGGTCTGTGACTGGGGGTGAATGTTTGATAACATTTCTGCATTCCATCCATCATCCTTTTGTGCTGCAAGTTTTTGTCCTAAGTGGGAAGGGTATTCCCAGACTTGGGTCCTGTGCTCACTGTGCCACTGGATTCAAGTAAGCCTGGCTGATTATGGGCAATACCCGAAAACCGCTCACAGGATGTTTGTATTCTGTTCCAGGGAGAACCTGGAGTGGCAGTTCGGGCTGGACTGCTCCCATGGGGACCTGGGTCAAGACTGACTTACTTGTGGCAGGGCCCAAACTGGAATGGCTCGCAACAAAAAAATTGAGTTTGGCCTAGATCTGTGACTGGGGTTGAATGTTTGTCAATTTTCATCATTCGGTCCATCATCTTTTAGTGTTGCAATTTTTGCCCTAAGTGGAAAGGGTGTGCTCAGACTTGGGTCCTGTGCTCACTTTGCCATTGGATTCGAGCTATCCTGGCTGATGAGGGGTGATACCCTGAAGCCGGTCACAGTATGCTTGTTTTCCAGTCCATAGAGGACCTGGCCTGGCAGTGCGGGCTTGACTGTTTCCATGCGGAGCAGGATCAACATGTATTTGCATATGGCTGGGGGTGAATGTTTGACAATGTTCCGCATTCGGTCCAGCATCTTTTTGTGTGTCGAATTTGAGATTGTCGTAGTTTCCAAGTGTACTACTAGAAAGATTTGTGAATTCCCAAAAGTTGCATTTACACACACATGAGTAGCCATATATATGAACAGTTTTTCTTCTTACTCTGGCTGATTAGAAATGATTTAACAAAGTGAAAGCCCCATATTTTAACTTCCTAGTAAATGTGGTGATGATGTTGATAATATTTTATTTACTTTTTCATTAATACATTCAAAGACATCTACATGAGAAATAATTGGGGCAAATCACATATTTGTTTACTTACAGGAATCTGGTTGAGGTTAGAACATTTTTTAATAGGTGCATGTGGAAATTGTGCGTGATACATTTGGGTGCAAGCATGTACTATATCTGCAATGTCTGTTAAGGGGCTTTTAATGCATAAGTACTCATTAGTTTTGTGGGGGCTAACGTATCTGGTGATTCATTGGCAATGTGACTGTAATATGCTGGAAGTAAAAAGGCATAGCCACAACATTCCTGTGCTTCTTTAGTTGAGGTAACAAGGCTATGGGCTGATTTGGAGTTTGGCGGAGGGGAAAGTCCATCACAAATGCAAATGAGTACCCTGTCCATCAAACTGTCAGTCCATTCCCTTCATTTGGAGGATCATAAGCTTTTCGCTGGCAGAGCACCCATTTGTTCCATTAATAAAAAGCATACGCCAATGACCTGACAGAGTAGGGCCATTGGTGTAACGCCATCAAACAGTGCATGATCTATTTAGAGCAGACAGTGTTGATTGTTTTTTTTCCTAACATGACTGCCAGGAAAAGACTGATTGAATGTGAGAGTCATTACAGAAAAAAACTCCCACATGGCTGTTTGTTTCTGAAAAACAAATACAAAAAATTACGTTTGTGAATCACGGTCAGAAACCATCCACCAAACCTTTTTTTTTTCTGTGTAGGCAACTGCTGTGATGACGGTTGCTTTCAAGGTACATAAGTGACCGCTGGACCAGCAGTCATCTCTAAAGTTGATGGATGGAATAATGTCCGGATGGTGGAGGTAAAGTGTAGTCAATCCATCATACCCTCTAGGCTAATTTTCATCAGCAGGGTCTGAACTGATGTAATTGAAGTAACTCTGTCCTCATGTAACGTGCTCTGATACCTCCAGGTAGGGCCAGCCAGGGCGATCCCAAAGCGCAAATCTCAGGTAGCACTGGAAGGATGCACAGGGTTAGAAATGTTACCCGAACTCCCAAGCGGTAAGTGAGTTGCAAAATTGCAGTCAAATGAATGCCTCTAAAAATGTATCATTACAAACATATTTCCATGCATGAATGAGACCGTGCAACATGGTCAATGCCTGGTGGAGCTGCCTAGACAGCTATAGAGGGGATCAGCTCTGATTTACCTCCTCGTCCGTCACCTACTGAGCCGGACATTGGACACAGTATCGGCGATCTCCTGCCCTCCTTATTCCTGTGGCTGCCTCCCATCCCAGTGGCTCTCCCCTTGCTGGTCTGCCTGCATTCCTTATCCCTTTTTCTTTCCCCCCTTACCTTTTATACCCCTATGATACGTGTCTCTGTCATCTAATTCCCTATTTACTCATGTGGCCGTGTAACATTGTTTTTCTCTGTGTTGGTGCTATTCTATGCTCCAGTAACATCTGTGCAACATGCCCTTGTTACTGATGTAATTTGTAACTTGTTTCTCACTTATCGTCATAACCGTCTGTTGATACCGCGGTGCCCGAGCAACCTTGGCCGATGCCCGGTGGAGCTGTCCTATGCGGCTATAGAGGAGTTGGCTCTGGTTCACCCCTCGGCTGTCACCTACCCAGCCAGACATCGGACATTGTTTTCCTTGTCTCCCCGGTGTTTTTCTTTTCCCTCCCCTGCCTCCTCCCTCCATGACTCTCTGTCTGCCTCCCCTTTTCCAGCCTGACTTTTCTGTTTCCCCTGAAGCATCTTCTCCCTTGCCGGTTTCTTTCTTATGCTATGCTATGCTTTTGTTACTCGTGTAACTAAGTTAAACTGTTTCCCTTTCTATGTTTTGCGATGCTCCAGCAACTGATGTAACTATGTAACAATGTTTTGAAGCCAATGTCCTACCTCATGTAAAGCGCTCTGTTACCTCCGGGTCTAGCTAGCGCTATATACAACTTTTCAAATAAATAAATAAAAATAAATGAATAAGTTGTTTGTGCGTGCAATCATTTAACCTGGGGATTCAGGATGGATATCTGCTGGAGGCAGCTTTCCATAAATGTATTACGATAGACCAGTGAGGAAGGAGCAAAGTTCATGGGTCAAAGTACAGCTAGGTACTAAACAAGGTACTAAACAAGTGATGCATAAATTTGATCTGTACAAGCGTATATGTTATTTTCTGCCAGGCACTATACTGTGGCCCAAGCAGATTATATTTTAATCTCTAGGACAGTGGAAAGTAATGCAAGTCAAGATCATACCAAAAATATTCTTTGATCATTCCCCAACTGTAGTTAATATGGATGTGAATGAAGCTCTGGGACTTGTCCTGAATCGAGTCAATAAGTTTTAGTTTTAAAATCCTTTCCACCATTCTTTCTTTTTGAGAGAAATAGTTATGATTTCCAAAAGTCGATCCTTTATTCGTGTTTTTGTGCAACGATTGGTATGTTTTGGTTGTGAGTTTCATATGATCATGTTTTTTATACCTGTTTGTGTGCTAAATGTGAGAAATATTATTGAGTAGCGGTCTCATATTTATATTTTTTTCAAATAATCACATTTAGCTTTGATCCTTGTGAACACATATGGATTCGTGCTCAGCTGGCTATGACTGTTTTCCTTTTTCTAGAAATGAATGACGTTTATATTGGAAAAAAAGTCTATTGTGTTTGAAAGCATGAAATTGTACCCAAGCATAAATACATTGACTAGCCAGGAGTCAATCTCTTCTGATGAAAGCCAATATCATTAAATAAAAAGGCAAGGGAAATTGGTTTGGCCTATGCTGTACTTTTATCTACACAGCATGCATTTATGACCTACTTACATACATTTATTTGCAGAAAGCAAAGAAGAAGCCATTTTGCTTTATTTTCAGTACAAAGCTTAATAGAGCAAAATGAGAGGTAATTGTGGGACCAACTTGCATGGGAGTGCTGAAAGCACAAACCAGGACCACAATTCTGAGGTTTGTGCATTATGGTTTGTACCGTGCATCTATGAAGTGTGGACTGAAGATGCGCTTTGTACTTTCTATAATGGGTGCAGTATAAGCAGAGTTGCATGTAAAGATGGGGTGTAGTTACCCATATTTACTATTCATTTGTACAATTCGACAAATATGGCTGCTCAATCATTTAATAAAACTTGTGTCGATTTGTCTGGGACTGTTGCTACTTGCAATGTAATCCACAAAACACTGTCATTTATTTTCTTTTTTTTCCATTGGCTAAAATCAACAGAATTTTCGAATTCTGTACCATTATTTGAAATGCTACCCTCTGGGCTAAATGAATGATAAATATTCAAAGCAGATTTATACACATCATATTATAATATTGCTTATTTTTAATGTATTTTAAGAGTTATTATGTACACAGAAATGTTAGTTGACATTACAATTTATCGTCTTGTTATGTCCAATGTGCAAACTGTAGCTCTAGAGCAATGGAATAGTCTTTAGAGCAATATAGGGGGTTGGGGTCAAATGTACAAATGTTTCACGCAATACAGTGCGGCAACCGGAAGTGCAGTGCTGCTTTGCATGAAAGGGAGAGAGCAGAACAGCACCATATCAAGACATCTCTCTTCCCCTTTGCCGGTGCACTTTAAGCTGAGTTGCACTATGCAAACACCCTTACACCTTAGTAAAACAGCGTGTGCTTGATGTCTAGCATTGGTTTGGCACTGGAAGAGTACCCTTTCAGGTCAAAATACTACGCTTAGACATAGTTAAAAACTTTACACTACAGCCTAGAAACTTTTGAAAAAAAACCTTTTCTTACACATTGAGGGGCAGATTTATAAGCCCTGTGCGTCACTTTTGCGCCGCCGTTGCGTCACTTTTGTGAGGCAGCGGCGGCGCAAAGCCAGCGCCATGCTGCGGCAGATTTACAACGTGACGCATCTAGGGAGATGCGTCACGTTGTAAAGCTTGCGCCACATGTGGGCGTACCTGCACAGGGGGGGGCGTTCCGGCGCAGGAACGCCTCGGAAAAGTGGCTGAGTGAAATCTACAAGATTTCACTCAGTCACTTTTCCGGCCATGCTGCGTCAAATCCCTGCGCCTGCTTGAAGCAGGCGTAAGGATTGACGCAGCATGTTAGGGATAGGGGCACCCCGAGCCTTGCTGGAGCTGCGTCGCGGTTGCGACGCAACTCCAGCAATGCGCCAACCTTACGCCGGCAGATGCATCACGCATCTGCTTGTCCTTGCGCCACGATGCACCGCATTGTAAATGCGGCGCATCTGCGGTGGCGCAAGGACAAACTTGCGTGACGCATCTTCCCTGGCGCATCCCTGCTGATTTGCAGGGATGCGCCAGGGAACATAAATCTGCCCCTATGTGTGCCTCGAGGAGGCGAACAATTTTTTTGTAAATCCCTCTATACTTTTTCATTAGATAAGGATTTGAATTTGAAATACAAGGGCGACTGCATGAAAATGCTCTTGTATCAGCTAACATATTTTCCTTGACGTAAAATAGTGCAAAGTACAAATAGAACTACTTTCCAGTTTTGTGCTCAAAATTAAATACCAAGGGGCAGATTTATAAGCCCCTTGCGACACTTTTGGGCCGCCATTGCGTCACTTTTTGCAACAACGTTGTGAACAATGCGACATATCGCAGTCAATTTACAACGTGACGCATCTAGGGAGATGTGTCACCATGTAAAGCCCTAAGCCACATTATACCTGCATCAGGTATAATGTATGCAAGGTGGGCTTTCCCACACAAAAAGCCATGTAGAACTGACACAGTGAAATTTACAAAATTTCACTGTGTCACTCTACTTCTTCACTACGTCAAAATCCCTACGCTTTCTCAGACCAGGAGTAAGGAATGAGGCAGGGCTTTTTAAATGGGACTCACCTATCTGTTGTGTCTCATTGCTGGAGTTGCGTCACTTTCATGAGCAACTGCAGCAATGCGGCACTTTGCGTCAATGGATGATCTGTCAATCCTTGGCGCATTCATGGTGGCGCAAGGGTTTCGTATGGAGGCGCAGGGAAATAGATGCATCTGTACAGATGCGTCAGTGTTTTTGTAAATCTGCCCCCAAAACAATTTGTTGCACAAGTGTGCATCACACTTGTGACACAAACCTGGTGCAACGTGTTAGTAAATCTGGGAAACTGGAAATATGAGATAGATTTATTGAAAAAAAAGGGCAGCACTGAACTCCTCCCAACACTGTCATATTTATTAACAGTAGCATGCATTACTTTGCAGAGTCTTAGCAATCCCAGATTTCATCTCAGCTTTATGTAATGTATACCTATGTCATGTCTATATATGTATTCGATGAATTAAAAGTTGATATTTACAAAATCAATAAAAAAGAGCTATGTAAAATAGCATAACACAAGTTAGTGCAGTGCATTGCATTGGGGGAGAGAGTAGTACAGAAACATACAGGCACATGCATCAAGCTAGGATTTTGCAAGTCCTTAATTGCGAATATTAAGGATTCGCAAAATCCTATGCATGTAGGAATCGCTATAATATTAGCGATTCCTACACATTCCTTATTTGCGAGTCCCAAATTGCGAGTCGCAAATAAGGAATAGCTTCCCATTCATTCCTATGGGCCTACAGGCCCATAGGAATGAATGGCAAATTGCACATGCAATTGCAAGGGTGTCAAAAGGACACCCTGTTGCACCCCTGAAATTGATCCGTGCACATATGTTGCGCACACACATGTCCCAAGGACATGTGTGTGTGTAACCTACATCTTTGAAAAATGCACTTTAGTGCATTTTTCAAAGTTTTCTCTATTTACCATGTAGTATGATTCCACGGTAAATAGCAGGCCCAAATAGCGAAATTGCTATTTTTAAAGGCATCTTGCATTGCATTTAAGGAATCGCAATTTGCGATTCCTTAAATGCAATCACAATTTAAGAAATCGCAAAAATTTGCGATTTCTTACATTGTGAGTGGCAAGTTGTTTCATGCATTGCAAAAGCTATTTTTGCGATCGCAAACGGACGATTTTTGCGAATCGCACCGTTTGTAATCGCAAAAAGCTTTGATGCATGTGTCTGATACTTACTAAACATGGATTGCTGCTGCTCTTTTCTCGTGCGCTGGTGAACAAACAGGCTGCCTACCACCATGCACATACATTTGCAACATAGTGTGAAGGTTTGTGTGTGAGCTCTAGTATAGACTTTGTACTGGAAGTCTTTCCATTACAAAATACTATGCTTTGAAAAACTTTAAAACAACTCCATATTGCATGTGTGCCGTGCAGTGCAGAACCCCTGCAATGTGTGTTATTTTTTTGCAGCAAAGTCAGGTCTGACAATCTTTTCTACCAAAATCCATGGAACATAGTGCTGGAATACCCAAGTACCATACATGGGATGCCCAATTAAAGCAAAGAAGCTTTAAGCATGCTAAAATGTTGTTTGTTCTACGTTAAAAGAAAATATCAACTCCCCCCCAAAAGGTTTTACGCTGGAAAGTTAATACTTCATCATGACTTTGCGCTGCTTTACATTACTTGTCATGAATTTGCGTTACCACACAGTCTTCATAAATCTACCCTTTCTGTTTTAAATGGAGGTGCATTTAAGACTGTGTACATTTGTAAGTGAGCTCGTGTTGGAGGTAATCTCTTTTGTGGGTCAGAATCCAGAGGAGTTGGAAAGTGTATGTCAATGTTAGATTATGTTTATTTTGACAAGATGGGACTTTAACCCTCCCTGACTTGCAGCAGTAATGGTGCAAGACTAATGAGGAGGGTAGTGTGTTATCTGTGGACCTTAATGGATTGAAGGATGTAAGAAATTGGATTATTAGTTGACAGGGGTGAGAGATCCAAGACTGGGAGAGGCACCTTTTCAGGATTAGGACTCACTCCAGTACAGAACAACAGTAGGGTCCAGGAAAGTGCAGTAGGTGCTGGTCAGCTGGGCAGTTCCAGGCGAGGCCTCTGGAAGCTTGTTGTGTACCTGTAGCTCAACAGAAAGTCAGTCGTCTGATCCTTGGAGTCACTTCTGGGATCCTGGGTTCCAGGCAAGCAGGGCCAGTCTTCATTCTTCAGAGAGCTGGACAGTTCTTTCCTGAATCCTCTCCACATGTCCGGGAGTGTTCTGATGGGAAGTTCTCAGGATGACACTTTTAAATAAAATGCAGAGTTGCAAGTGATAGCCCCACCAACCTCTCACAAATACCCAGCCTTAGTTTTCTGATTTGGCACCTTAGTTTTAAATTAGATTATAAGGCCAAATTAACTAAATGTTCATGTGGTTACACATACTCCAAATTGCTGTTAGCAACCACAAAAATATTTTCTACTATGTACTCAAGACATTTTAGGAGTCAGTACATGCTATACCTGGCATCTTTTGGAATGTTTCCCCTGCCTTTTTGCTTTCTGACCTCTTGGTTTTGACTCTGTTGTTGCTGGTTTAGTGTAACTGCGCACTTTCTCACTGCTGTTCAGTTTTAAAGTGCAAGTGCTCCTGTTGTAAATTGTACTATGGAGTGGTGTTTCCATGATTGGCATATCTGATTTACTTGTAAGACCCTAGTAAAGTGCACTGAGACTGCCAGGGCCTGTACATCAAATGCTGTTAGTGGGCCTGCAGCACAGATTGTGCCACCCACACAAGCAGCCCTGCAATTGGTTCTCAGACCTGCCACATGTCGACCTGGTAAGTGCATCCACTTGCCAGGCCCTAATGTTCCCTTTTCTTACATATACGTCACCCCTAAGGTAGCCCAAGGTACCCCCATGGGCACGGTGCTGTTTATGTTAAAGGTAGGACATGTACTGGTGTGTGTGACATGTCCTGGTAGTGAATTACAGTGTATTTCATTTTTCACTATGGAAAGGCTAACTGTTCCATAGGATCACATTGGAGTGTGCTTGTAACATCTTATAAGCATAGCCTCCCATTGGGACCAGGTAGGGAAATGGAGTTTAGTATGCCTGGACTCAGAATGTAAAAATGCATTTTTTAGTAAAGATGATTTTTATGTTCTGTGTTTGAAAATACCACTTTTAGAAAGTAGGTATTTTCTTACTTAGACATCCTGAGTGTCTCACCTGGGTTTGTGGATTGACTATATGGCTTTGGAGTGGCAGGGGCTGGGGATGTGCATTCTCTTCAGGCAGCAACTGGGGGGGGTCAATGTGTGTCCTGTCTTTCCTGGATGAGTCGGGGCTGGGCTGAATAGACTTGGGCTGCATCTAAATCGTAGGAGGAGTTTTCCTTGCACCTGAATGGGCCTGGTCTGCTTTAGACAATGCTGTCTCCACCTCCTGCTGCGAAGCTGGGCCAGTGAGGCATAAACTGGTTAGGACTAGGTACAGACACTCTTTACCTAAGAGAACAAAGAGAAACTGAGTATAAATGTATGGTCCAAACCCCAGAACTTTAGAACTCGTTGGAATCAAGGAAGCTGCCAAGAAGATGAGCTGGAAGAACTGCCCCTTTGCTTTGTTGGGTTGGCCTGCAGTTGCTGCTTTAGCCTTGGGCAGTGAAAGGAGTGGACTGAACGTTCTTTACTTGTGCTGAGTATCTCCAAGGGCTTGAAGAAGAGCTTGCCTCCTGTTCTGAAGTCTTAGTGACTGCAAAGATTTCGCCGACCTCTGGGTACTGCCTCCAGAACCATGGCTTCAGTTGCCACAGAGGGGGGAAAGCCGCTGACTCTGTCACCAAGTCCGTCGCTGGCTCTGTGTTCTGAAGGCACCACAAAGGGCGCCATCCGCATCTCATACCGCAACCCTGGTCTCACCGTCGATGATGACTGACACATCATATTGGCTTATGATGAAGAAGCAGTGGAGTGGGGGAGAGCGGATCCGACAAGAGAGTAAATGAGATCGAAGTTGAGAGGTGAGGGGAATATAAAGAGAGCATGAAATTGGAGAGAAGAAGATGAGGAAAAAGCTAGTGGAGAAAAAGGGGGGAAAGAGTGAAGAGAGGTTAAAGAAGAGGAGAAATGAGAGAAGGGTAAGGGAAGTGAACTGTTGAAAAGGTGCAGGAGACAGTTGAGGGTACGCTTTTTGCACCAGAACTGAGTAGCTATTAGGCAAAGGAGAGATGTAATGTGTGATAGGTTGTTGTGGCAGTCTTCATGTCGCAGTGGTACACAACAGTATCCAAATAGATTCACCTGCCACATGTGAATGATTTTAGCTAGAACATCAGAATGTTGATAGCTCCACTGAACACAATGGAGTTACTAGTGCCAATAATGACTTGATAAGGACCTTCTGCTCCAACATTCCCAGGTTTATCTTTCTGTTTCTCACTTTGTAGACCCTAATTATGAGTAGCATGGCTCTTGGGCAATTCTACAGCATAGAAAATATGCATGTGATTTTGTTGGTAAAATCGCCACAGCACCTTGCAATTATGAGTAATACCCAGTGGAATGGGAAATTACTGTGTTGTGCTGATTTCTACGGCCATGAAACAACAGAGAATCCCTTATTCCATGCGTTTTTCCCATATTCATTTACTGCATGCTGCGGGCATGAAATGTATGCAGGTGGTGGTGCTCGGGGCAGGGGTTGAGGGAGGGGGCTGGATGGAAGTAGGGGAGAAAAGGCCAAGTTTTGTTTAGCGGGGGAAATATTATCTGCCCCTCTCAGAAAAAAAACAAAATAAAATTTAACTGCTGCTGCAGTCAAAATGTTATGTTATTTTTCTGGACAGTTTTTCTGGCTTGAACAATTGGGTTAAGTTTTTCCACCTGTGGTAAATTTGGATGTGGAAAAACTTAACCAGCTATAAACAAGTGGAACGAAATTAAGACATGTAAGCACGCATTCATTTTACTTTACTGACTTTTAACCAGGCCCTTAATCTAGAGCATTTTAGCTGCTGTGGGGTGAAATGTTCTAAAAGCATTATAGTCCTTCTCCCTCAGGCAGTTTAATAACCTTCATAGGACTTTGTGATTTACCGAACCCAATTACTGTTGGTCAATGCCATGCCTCAGAGAGGAAGTGAAGATGTTTGGATGTACCACCAGATCAAGGTAGAGACAGCCAAAATTGAATGGACAGGGCTTTTTCCAGATTCTTCGAAACTTAATCAAAACCATTCATTACTATACCTGAAACAGAATAATAAAAAAAAAAACATAATCGAAAAGAATAACAAATAAAAATGGACTGGTATATTATTTTAAGGGATTCTTTAAGAACTGCCCCAAAGCAAGTGCATCAGCAGGACATTCCAATGCAAATAAAAATTCAGTTGCCCCCCTTGTTGCCATAATAGATGACAGATGTAATCTACTTATTTTCTTCTACAAAGGACACATGAGTAGAAAATAAAAAAATGTATCTGAAGCTTTTAGGTGATATACCTCCTGTCATTCCATTGAGTTTGAGATATATTGAACTCTAGGCTAAGACTTACTTTTAACAAGCAACAGGAAATGGTCAGAACAGGGGTGAATTTAAAATAGTCAGGCATACCCTGTTCAAGCTTAAGTTGACTAAACATATTTGCTTATCTTTTTCCCATCACATATCAAAAATCCTTTTCAAAAGATGAGATAGCTGACTTTGGAGGTAAATGACATCTTTTTTGTGGTATTGCCCCAGATGTTTGCCTTTTTTGCCTGAACCTGGTTTTGTTGGCTATAGGACTCCTTACACATTACCCCTGCAAATCAGTAGTAAATTGCTTGTGCTCACATTTTCGCACATGGTAAAATTGGTATACTCCTGATTGGCACATTTAATTTACTTGTATGTTCCTGGTATATGGTACTACACTTGCCAGAGCCGGTAAATTTAATCCTCCTAGTGAGCTTCAGCACTCATTGTGACACCGAGTAAATTTGCACTTTAAAAACCTGTCTCTAGGCATGCCACTGCAGCCTGGTGGTGCAGTTTTAAGCTCTCATTTTGACCCGTTGTTAGAAATGGGGTCTCTAGTTAACACCCTGTCCAAGTAGGGACACTCACTCTAGTCGGGATAAGGGAGTCACACAGATAAGATAGACCCCGCTCAAATCCTTGGTAGCTTGGCACGAGCAGTCCGGCTTATCTCAGGGGCAATGTGTGAAGTATTTGTATAAACACATACACACACACAGTAACACAGTGAAAATACTACGAACGTCCACACCAGTTTAGAAAAATAGCCAATATTTATCTTAATAAAAGAAGACCAAAACAACCAAAATTCGACATACACAAGTCAAAACATCACTTATAAAAGATTAAGCAACGTTAGTCTATGGAAATCAATGGATGTGTTTGTTTTAGAGCCAAGATGCTCCTTGGAGTGAACGACGCGCTTTATAAATATACTCATTTATTTATTCATTCATTGGCACAAACTACCGTAGATGCATCAAAAATCAAAGACTGTGTGAGGCATAGGGAAGGTGAGGTGCCGGAAAAGCAAAGCTATGCACCTGTTCCTGACTACGCAGCAGAGTTGATGCGTTGACTCCTTACTGGTAGAGGAGGTGATGCGTAGGTTCCTTACTGCTCGGCAAGGGGGGTGATGCGTAGGTTCCATATTGGCAGTGGAGGAGATGCAATTGTTTCCAGACACACCACCTCTGTTCCTTACTGTAGTGTAGATGTAGAGTTGGCACCCAGGGATGATGCATCAAAAATGTAGATGAACTGTGTCAATGCTACAGCATCAAAGCAGTCACAGCGTCACTTCCACAGCTACGAAGCAGGTACTGTATCGGAGTCGGAGCAGGCATCATGGACATTGGTGACACAGGGCTCGAAATTCACACTGCGGTGATTTTTCTTACTCGCTGCAAAGGCAAGCTGCAGCCTGCGGTAAAATCTGTGGTCAATGCATCAAGCTAGAAACATGCTTTGGGTCAGGCAGCGGCGATGCGTCAATCTTTTACAGAGGTGCTTTGATAAAAACAGACGCTCGGACTTGGTGGGCGGGTTTTCACCTTAGGATCACCAGGTTGCACTTTCAAGGGCCCAGGAACTGGATTTGGCACCACTTGGAAAGTCAGAACTCTGAGCAGAAGAACCCAAGTACTGGCAGGTGAAGCCTTTGATGGCCCTGAGACTTCTTAACAGGAGGCACGCTCAACTCAA
Source organism: Triturus cristatus (assembly GCF_964204655.1). Taxonomy (NCBI): domain Eukaryota; kingdom Metazoa; phylum Chordata; class Amphibia; order Caudata; family Salamandridae; genus Triturus; species Triturus cristatus. The sequence continues at coordinate 725,993,098 of NC_140591.1, forward strand.
GCCCTTGTAGAACCATGGAAGCAGGATACAAAAGGCAAGGGCCAGTCCTTTCACTCCCAGGACAGAAGCAGCAAAGCAGCAGGTCAACACAGCAAAGCAAACAGCAAAGTGGCATTCCCTCCTGACAGCTTCTCCAGCTTTTCTTATCGGTGGAATATTCTCAGTCCAGAAGTGTTCTGATTTTGGGTTTGTGAAAGGTCCAATACGTATAGCCCTTTTTGCCTTTGAAGTAGGCAAACGTCAAAGGAAAGCCTTTGTAGTGCACAAGAACCTGCCTTCCATTCCCCGGCTCCACATACATTACAGAGAGTGGAGACTGCTTTGTGTGAGGACAGGCACAGCCCTATTCAGGAGTCAGTGATAACTCTTCCCACCACTCTAGCTCACGAAGGCCCACCAGCCTGGTTAGGGGCCATCAGGATATGAAGGGCACACTTCATCTCCCTTTGTGTGACTGTCTAGAGTGAATGCACAAGAGCCCAACTGTCAGCCAACCCAGATGTGTATTCTACAGACAGGCAGAGGCGCAGAATGGTTAGGCAAAAAAATCCACTTTCTAAAAGTGGCATTTTCCAATTTCCAATTCTAAAACCAACTTCACAAAAGATGTATGTTTCAAAATGTTGAGTTTAAAGACCCCCAAATCCAGATCCCTATCTGTTCCCAATGGAAAATTACACATACAAGATATTTCAAGGTAATCCTCATGTTACCCTATGGGACAGACAGATAGGCCTGGCATTTGTGAAAAACAAAATTAGCAGCATTTCACTATTAGGACATGTAAAACACACCAGTAGATGACCTAACTTGTAAATAGACTGCACCTTGCCCATGAGGCTGACTTGGGCCTACCTTAGGGGTACCCTACATTAAAAAAAGGGAAGGTTTGGACCTGGCAAGTGGGTGCACTTGCTAGGTTGAAATGGTAGTTTAAAACTGCACACACTGCAGTAGCAGGTATGAGACATGTTTGCAAGGCTACTCATGTGGGTGGCTCAATCAGTGCTGCAGGCCCATTAGTAGCATTTGATTTACAGGCCCTGTGCACACATGGTGCACTGTACTAGGGACTTACTAGTAAATCAAATATGTCAATCATGGAGAAATTACCATTACATTTTAGGGGGAGCATATGTACGTTAGCACTGGTTAGCAGTGTTAACTACCCAGAGTCCTAAAACCAACAAAAACAGGTCTGAACAAAATAGGAGGAAAAAGGTAAAAAGTTTAAGGATAATCCTGCAAAAAGTTACAGTATCAACACCCATCAAAATAAACTTTCCTTTATAATACTTATCCGCAACCCATAAAGAAGGCATTAAACACCCATGGAGTATGGTGCATGGTTTTGCTTTTTAAAAGTAGAAGATGATATTTAATGTTTTACATTTCTTGGCAGTAAAAACCTCCAAAGTTGGTTTTCACTGTGCCTAAACTAGCTCTCCCATAGGGAAGCACTGAGTTACATTATAACAATTTATATCTGTGATTGGGAGCTGCTAGAAAAATGACTCAAACTCTCTTTTTAATGGCAATTTAAAATCTAATTTAATGACAAGGAGGATTTTATAATATTATTAAGGAAAATATAATTTTAGAAAACTGTCCCTTTCCCGTCCAAAACCAAAAGGCTTTTACTACCAGTGTCCATCTGTCCTCTAACTACTGATGGCTACCCTGTGGTATGATGTGCTTTGCTTCCATGCAGTGGTCAAAAGGCCAAGGGCATAGGGAGGTAGTTTCTCTCCTTTAGAGTAATGCCCGAGGGTTGTGCCCAGCCCGTTTTTGAGCTTCAAAGGATAACTACTTTGTCACTGGCAGATAAAGATCACACCTAGACTTGCCTCCCTTTTGTCTCTACTGTCAGGCTGGCTCTAACCCTAGTGGGAGGGGGGAACTGCTCAGAAATGGGTTGGAGGGTGGACAAAGGATTGCTCCCCTAACCCACAGACTGGCACTAGGCACAAAAGTGGCATTTCCAGAACTGTCCTCGGAGCAATCCTGGACCAGTGAAGTTTTGAAAGTTAAAAGTAAGTATTTTAGACCATTGGTCTTCTAAATGTATACACATAAATACAAAATATTTTATTACACTCATAATTAAAACATGTCCTCTTCCATTATAATCCATTAAAAACCTTCTTTTGTCAAAACCATTAGAAATCTACCCAATGTGCGTGTCAGTATATCAAAACCTTATCGCATCACTTTGTACTCTAATCTCATATTTAATTAATACAGGATTTAATAACTGACATCAAAGTGGAAAAAACTATAATCACAGAGAATATAGGCAGTAGTGCAGCGTACCTGTGAAGAATTAGAAGAAGGACTGCATGGTTTTCTGAATACTGACGAAAGAATAGACATGCTTGCCATGAACCCAGGACCCCAGAAGTAACTTTAAGGGTCAGTTGGCTGACCTCCTTTTTGAGCTACTGGGCCACAACAAGCTTTCAGAAGTGTTGGCTCTGCAACTGCCCAGCTGACCAGTTCCAAATAGATCTGCCCTGGACCCAGCTAGGGTTTTTTGTTGGAGTGAGTCCTGACCTCCAAGTGCATTTCTGATGTTATGGAACCCCTGGCAGGGGTTAAGGTGTATTTTTCCTGCTGGTTCTAGACAACATATTTCCTTCAAGGTTCTTGAAGGGAAACACAGGGCTTCTTTTGGGTGAATGTTTTCCAGTTTGATATAGATATAAGGCGTAGCTAAGTGAGATATGGAGCAAACATACAATACTATGTTAGGCTCTTTGCCTATCTAGGGGCCAGAGAAGGACGCAGAGCGGCACTGAAAGCCATCTAGCCGGGCCGAACTGCATCATTAGAAAAGTTTATGGATGCATTGTATCTGCAGCAATACAACACGTCCCCGGGCTTTCCTCTGCGCTGGCAGACAATTGGCTGCCAAGCACCAATGCAGGCACCCTTGCACCATGGTGCAATGATGCCTGTGTTGCAGGGATGATTGGTTTTGTCCAGGAAGGGACACCTTCTTGCACAAAAATAATCATTGATGGTGTTTTCTTCCTTCAATGTGTGCTGCAGAATACAGCACACACAGAAAGAGCAAAATATGAGGTGAAACAAATGTATTTTTCCTTGTTGCGCCACTTTAACGCCTCTCCTGGGGAGGCGTTAGAATCTGAAACATTCCCAGGTTTACAAAACCTTGTAAATCTGGGAGTGCATCAGATTCCAAGTGTGTTGTGTGGGAACACCCAACGCAACACCAATGGAACCCTTCTTTTACGCAGAGCAATGCATGAAAGGGGGCCATATTTACAAGGCCATGAAAAGCTATGCAGGATGGCTTTACGTAGCCTTCTAAATATGACCACGTAAATCCAAACACTGTGCCTCCGGAGCATCACAAACATATTGCTCCAATGGGATACAAGCGCCAAAGGGGCATTGTAAATATGCCCCATAATGTCTCACAAGGGACACTAATGAGAGACGTCTTCACTTTGAACTGGATTTGGATTTGACCATATCATGGTGTGCAGCCCAGGAAAACTACTGCTAATTCTTGGCATTTATAGAGACAGATTATGCTACACACTGAAGGCATATACATTTTGTCCTTAATGTCCAGGTCATCTGCCTGTATTGGAATAATAAAATGAGATTGCTTTGCCTTTGAATGGAAAAGCCTTAGTTTCTTAAGGACTGAGCTTAGATATGAACCCTTCATACCAAGTTTGCAAAGTGCAGCAGCCCTACAAAGTAAGTAAACCTCTCTGGGTGCTGGTTTCCTAGTCACAGACATCTAGAGTCTGAAACAGGATGCAAGCAAAAGCCTTTGGTAAAGCCCAGCAAAGACAGTGCTTTATAATAAAAAGTGGAGAAAGTGATTCCTTTTTTTGTAAAGGGATTTTACAGTGTCTCCCAACTAAGACTACACAAATTCCTAGACCTAACAATGCAGTGAACAAGGGAAAAACACTGCTGCCCACCATTTAAGAGATCTCTTGAATAATGAGCAAGCAGCTCCACCTGGGCTGTGAGTGTGGCTAGTCATCAAGTCATCAATGACTTTATTATTTTGGTTATGTTGGCTAATGTTACTAATTTTACAACTGAGCTAACCAGAATAATTCAGAGAAGAAGTTAGCTGAGCTCTAATCAAAAGGTTGAGTTAGATGATAATCCATATTAGAAATATACAGATCAGGGAAAATGGGTAAGGTTCATTGTATAACTTGCCACTAGCATTCCCAATCTGCGTGAATCTCCAACATATCTTGTTTATTTTATGTGCTGCCATTTACATATTTACATAGGTGCCCCGCAATCGAGTTGAGGCGTGAACTGAATTTATCTCTGATCGGGCGCATGAAGGAAATGTAGAGAAAAGGACTATTCCTTGCGTGGTTAGATCTGCCAGATTAACTCTCAGCAGTCACGGAGGCCATGAAATGAATGGAGCTGAATTGCAAATTGTTTCCAGCTAATTTCCTCTCTTTTACACAAACATATTGTCTGGTGGGATGCTCAGTTAATTATATGTCCTGAAGATGACCGTGTATTAATGACAAAGGTCGAAATGTCGTTGACGCAATCGTGGCCGCAATTTATGGAGGACACATTGTTTTGTTTGTTGTAGTTCCAGTGTTGTCCTGGAACTCCTGCTTTTATGTAACCTCTTTTTGTCTGCCACTTGTCTGGTTTTGTATGTTTACCAAATGTTATATGTACCAGCTCACGTCTCTGAGCCTCACAATACTTTTTTATTGAATACATTTTTTATGTTTTTTTAGATTTTTACTTATATGGGCTGTATTTTCTTCTTTTTTTTACTTTTAGGTGTGCACTGTTTTAAAAAAAATGTTTTGAATTAATTGTTTGTTGTTGAAATATGTTTGTGCTATGGTAATTTTTCGAACACTTTGAACCATTGTCCGGATAAAATATTGATTGACCCTGGTTCAGGTGGTTAGGGCTTACCCTGTGGTGGTTAGCCATTTACATATGAAACACAGGCATTTTTTACCTTTTTGAAATGCTTTAAGACACTTTGGGAAGGCTTTTGCACAGTGTGCTGATATTCTCCAATATCAACCAAATCAATTTTCATAGCTTGACATCATATTCTCTGATTTAATAAAATGTAAGTGTTCAAGGTTAAGCTCTGAAGCTATTTTGGGAAGTGTTTTATACATTGTATTTTATTTAATTCAATATCAATGGCATAATTCTTGCATAACTTGATATCATATACTGAGAAAGAATAATATTTAATAATTAATCTTTCGTAAATTGGGCTCTATTGACAAAGGTAAAGTAAGTTTAGAACAAAATGTTACATTTTCCTAATTGAAAGGGAAAAAGTTAAATTAAAACTATGAAAATATCATCTGAAACTTTTAAAAACTTGCATGCATAAAAAAAGTTGCACGTGGCTCAGTTTTACATCACACATATTTAAACACACATCACAGAGAAATTAAATAATTCTCTCAGAATCACAGGTTTTATGGTCAAGTGCCAAGCTCGAAGGTGTGTTTCCATTTCATAAAGGAGCAACTCAGTCTCTGGACTACATCTCATTCTACTGTAGTTTCATGATGGAGGCCTTCTGTTTCAGTCTTCCTGTGTAAAATAGTTCATTTAGACACGTGAGTCCTCTGCAGTAAAGGGGTGGGGAAGTCACAATTCATCTACAACGAGGCCGGCCTGAGTTATTGGAAGCATGGGTTGGTTGACAATGAAGTGTGTGGCATTTAGAAGCTGATCACAAGGCGGTATTGGAACTTTGTTTTATGCCATTCTTCAGAAAGACCCTTTTTTGATCACTTAAAAGATTCAGGAAAAAAAGAGGGCAGTAGAACTAGGACACAAAAAAGGTACATGTGCCAGTGTTTGTGCCACACTCTGGCACTATGGACCAGACACCTCTGGAGACCATGCACTATGTCAGAAAATTAGTTTTACATCTGGCTAAGGACTCTAAGATTTACCAAGTCCATGAGTGAGCAACTCGTTCAGTTCAGGTTTTTTGTTTTGCTTTATAGTACTTCCAGTTGTTCATTTATGAAAATAAACAAGACTACAAATACCAGAATAAAAAGTCAAAACCTTCCTTCTATGAGCTACTCATTCTTGGAATCTAGTAGCATTTGTGTTCAGTTGGTCATGAGACCAAAATAAACATGAACCCGATGTAGTCATATTGGCTCAAACATCCCACTGCACGCATACTAATCATGCCATTGGCTCAGTTCACAAAATCATTTGAGCATGTGTGGTTATCTTACATGTAAATGACTTAATTTATAAGTGGAAAATGTTCAAAAAAGGTACATTTGCACTAATAAATCAGTTTACTCATGTACATTATTATCCCACTATTGTTTATTATTTTGCATGAGCAAAATCTACTCACGGTGCATGGGGTGAGCAATCCAGACCAGAGTTCACCATGTATGTTTGGGAACACCTACAAAGTTGAGAGTTTATGGAAATTCACAAAATTATTTTTGATCCATTCCAACCTTGGAAACAATTGATTAACTTCGGTCAAGAGTAATCCCTTTTCAGGGTGAAAACGGGAAACAAACCCATTGGAAATTGGTGAGGGTGTAGAAGAAAGGACTCCTTAAGGGAAGAATATGAACCTTTTGGGGGATAAAGGTAAACTGCACACATTTGATGGTGTTTATGCATGCTCGGTTGTACAGTATGCACCATTATGCATGTCGAAATCGATCTACATTAATGTTTTTAGGAACCCTTACGAATGTCTCTGGTTGATGGAATGCACTTGGAGGATCAATTATTAGGTGTAAAAATGTGGGTGCTGTATTGGAAATATATTTGTGAGTCAGATCCCCATATGTTTCCAGTGTTCTGAAAAATGTTACAAAATAACACATCAAAGGTTGTGGCATACGTGGTGCTGTACACTTTTTAAGGCAATTGGTTTTATTTCATTTTGGCATTGAACATGTATTTTCTGTGATGGCAATAGTCCGACCTGACTGTTCCTGTGAGGGTACTAACCTTGAACATTTAGAAGTTAACTAGCTAGCTTTGTGACTTATAAACATTCTTGCTTTTTTGACTTTCAAAATAAATACTTGTTATTATATCCATTGGGGAACATGGCTACAAAATTAATGCAATGACCCTGCAAAACCTTGAACATATTGCTGAATTGAGAAGTCCACTTTCCCTGCCATGCATCAAAAAGGCTGTCTTAATATTGGAAAGGAAATACATAATCAGCTGGAATTTGTTATACTGAATGGAGTCAAAGTGTATTCATCCCCAGGCATTCTTATAAATAATTGACATCAATGTTATTTTAATGAAAACTATTGAGCAGACCATCTCCTGTTCAGAGAATGTTAGGAAGTGTCTTTGTAGTTTGTGATTTTTAAACACTTAACTGGGTTACTTAAAATTATTTGCTCATTTTTTCTATTAAGATTACTCTAATAATAAGTGGTTCTTCGATAAAAAAAAAATACACTACCAGTTGCAATACTTTTATTGACCTAAATAGACCATAGATATTACCATGCAAAAAGGAATATATCTCCCTCTCGGTTATCCATCAAACTGCACACAAAACTGCAGCTAAAGGGGATAGAGAGACTTGCACTTCATCGTGCTCAGGTATTTGCGTATGCGTGCATGTGCACATGTGCATAAATGCATCATTCATTCATTTTTATCATGTTTTATTCATGTTAGTTTGTTTTGTAGATTTTATAAGGATTGAAGGCAGCAATTTATATGACCACTGTTTAATACGGGTAAATATATTTACTATAAGGAAACTTTTAAATACATTTGTGCATTAGATAATGTGGGTATGTGCTACAGGGTCTCCGCTTTGGTTACAGCTGCTATATTTCGAAGGAAATGTCTTCCCCATTTAGAAATATGAACTTATGAGGATGAGTTATGACAACTTTTAGCAATTACCTGAGATAATCTTGATGTTCTTAGTTGGAGAAAAGATGAGAGCACTCTTGAGAAGTATTCTTTGATCTTTAGAACATTATTAACAATGTTTTATAATTATTGGAATTCCTGTGTTAAAATTATGTGGCTATATTGTGTAATGATTTTAAGGTATCTGTATGTTGAATGATTTTATCTTTGTGACACTTTTATGGATATTAATTTTATCTGAATAGAGATTTTAAAGAAAGAATGCATGACCATGTGTGTGTGTGCATACATGTGCTGAGAGAAGTACATAATGTGTATGAGTGGCTTCAATTAAAACATCTATTTCCTCTTGAATGGCTACCATATTGCTGTAGTTATCAGAAATATGCAATTAAAAGCATACATAGACCAAATATGCATATAAATGCGCCTGTTTCACAAAGTTGTTGTTATGAGTAGGCCTAACTTATTCTTGTAGTGCTCCGGCTTACCCCCGAATTTCAAGCATAAACCAGGAGTACTGCAAGAGGAAGGATGGAGAATGTCAAGGTTGTTACAGCAAGGGGGTGTGCCTTGCATCCAATAAAGATGGCAGTGTCGCGCTATCTCCCCATGGAGCAATGGGAGGTTATATGCAACATGGAGGCGGTTTCCCTGCAAAGACAATGCAAATATTGCAGGCATTCCAGCGATAACTTTCATGACCTCTCTTGGTCGCGTTTTTATTATTTTAGCCACAACATGGTTTCCTCAGCTGCAGCGCACATTACTGTGAGACAGAGGCTAAAATGGAATGTTCATGAGAGGCCAGCTCCTGCTTTCTAGTTACTCTAAACTGAGCCTCCCCTTCCATGTTTTTGAACAACTCATAATACGTTTTCTCAACACAACACCTCTCGCTTCTTTGAGGCACTTTTTGGACTTAACATAAAGCCTATAATTTTGTTGTATTTCTACGCAGATGAGGCATGCTTATTGGGGAATTAATTTGAACTCTAATACAATTTGTGAGGATGTTTCAGTTTCCTGTAATACAACGCCTTTCACTACCATCTCCTTTTGCTTTTTCTTAGATAGTAATAGGGAAGACGTACACTTTTAAATAAGGGTATGTTCCTCTTTCTGCTCTTTTTGAGCCTATACTGTGGTGCTTATCAAGGGATGGTTGCCATTGATTTCTAGCCATAACTGGAGGATGTCCTCAGCATTTTTCAGTTGTTGCGAATGATACTGTTCTCTTCTAAAACAGCATGCATTGCATAATTGCGCATCGTTGTATGATTAGACTAAAAGGAGTTCAGCGTCAAACTATACCATTGCCTGGGTCATTTGAATCACCTGATACTTCACCACCTTTTTGGTCAATACACTTTAAAATGGAGGACGCAAATGCTTTGACCCCTCGAAGTTCTTCCTCATCCACATCTTCAGGAGGTTTTACTCAAGTGCATGCAACATGAAAAGTGTCAACCAGAAGACTAAAAATAGATGCTCCTTCCTCTATGCAATCTGCCTCTTCAGTTTTTATGGATCTTCTTTTAGAGGAGATAAAAGCACTGCACTCATGCATAGAGAACAATGCAAAACTTCAAAGTCTAGACAAGTGGTCCAGATTGGCAGACCGGATGGTAGTTGCTGAACAATGAATTTTAGCCCTTACCAACTCAGTTCATACAGTCCCACATCTTTAATCCCAGATCACCTTGCTTCTAAAGCAGGTTGAAGATTTGTAAAACAGAAATCGCAGGAAAGATTTATGCTTTTATGATTTGCCAGAGGGAATGGAGGGTTCTGATCCAGTCTCATTTTTTTCGAACCTTTCTTCCTATACTACTTCAGATGCCAGCGTTGTCTCATTTGAACATTCAACATGCCCACATACTTGGCCAGCATCTACTTCCATAAGACAGGGAGGTGTGATACTGTATTTTCTTGAATACACCGAGCTGCTTAAAGTTTGGACAGCTACTCAATCTAGGAAACAGATTTTAAGGACTGGCAACAACTTGCACTTCTCCCAGGACTATGCTAAGAATATGGTGGACAGGTGCAAATAATTTCTATCCTTGAGACCTACAGTTCATTCTCTTGGAGCCCGTTTTGGTCTGTTCCATCCATGTCTGTTCAAAGTCACCTATAATAATAAAGCTTACACCTGTAAAAATCATGCACATTTTCAAGATTTTCTTCAGGAGCACAAAGTGAAGTTCATGGACATCTCCAAGCCTGCCAAGACTTTACATGTATTATGTTCTAATATTGTTGTGGGTAGTTCTTTCTCTTTGAAGCATGTATTTTGTATTTCTCATATATATAATGTTGTGTTAGTCTTCTAATTCAGATTACTATTAATTGTTACGTTGTTTAATTATACTCATTTTAATTTTCTATTTACAGGTTTCCGTTCCCCAACATTATTTTGTGATCACCCCAGGACATCTTATACATCACAAAATCGTCTCTTCTCATGTCGCCTTCCCAGAGCTTGGATATGTCATCTTCCATGTAGTCTCAAAATTACCCATCATCGTTGATGCTTATTTGCTTTTTTTATACTCTTCTACCCTTCTGTACTTCCCAGCTTCTTTATCACATTATTTTTTCTGTGCTTCTTTCCATTCCTTTTTGTGTGACATTGTTTCTCCTCCCTTATCCTTCTCTCTTTCCTTTGTTGTCCTTTGTAGATTCCAATTTGCTTCATCATATATGTTCTATGTTCATGCTCAGATAACTTTTTTCACTTTTTTATTTCATGACTTTAAAAATTGTATCATCAAGGGACTGTGTTCACCAATTAAGCATCAACAGATATTGTCTCATCTAGCTCATTTGAAAGCTGATATGGCCCTTATTCAAGAAATGCACCTTACTGAAGTTGAATTTATAAATTTGAAGAGACAGTGGATGGGTTCTGTCTTCTTATCCCACGTAGCGATAAGAAACATCGTGCTGCTACTTTATGCCATAAATCACCTTATGTTCTTTTAATTTCACAAGAATCTGACTCTGAGCTCGGCGGGCAAACACCTATATACATCACTTGCTGCTGTCTTTTTTGGATTACTTTGCAATATTTGCGTGTTTGTAATGGCACTGTGTTTGGATACCTTAAACGTGCCACGAACCCTGCACATCAGAATGGTATGAATCGAGCTGGTAGACCGGAACTACGGGATTGGTAAACAAGCAAATTACACACTCTGGGTAATCACCCGGAAGTGCGGAAGTGGGATATTGTTCATCCCGTGCAACCGAGACCCGGCCCTGCCTCCTACTATGGCCCATAATCGGGTGGGCCAAAAGGCCGCCCCAAGACTACCTTAAGGAGCAGAGTATTTGTGTGGGGGAGGGGAGGGCAATAGAGGCATGAGAAGGAGAGAAGGGGATGAAGAGGGGTAAATGTGAGGGAAGAGGGGAGGAGGCTCTCTCGAGGTAGTGGTTGTCTGAGAGGGAAGGGGTTTGCACAGGGGGTGAAGGAAGGAGGGAGATGTCAGAGGGAGAACAAAGTTATAGATGGGGTAAATCAGGGATGGAAATATAGGAATAAGGACCGTGAGCAAAGGAGCGGGCTACTTAAGCTGATAAAGGGTGAAAAGAAGAGGCTTCCGATGGCAGAGAAAGACATGGTAGAAGAGGGAGTTAAAGAGCACAAGAGAGGCGGGAGGAAACTCGGGAGACCAGAAGACAGGACAAGGGTGGGGTAACAATGTGTGGTGAAGGGACACAATAGAGGGGCAGCGGAATGGAGGAGGGACAGGTAAGAAGAAAGGGGAAAGGGTCACAAAGGGAGACTAGGACTCACTTTCTCCTTTCTGTGCGGCCGCAGTCCTTACTGGGAGTCAAAAGCACCTTAAAGATCGAGTGACATTTCATCTGCTGCAGGACACGGAGGACCGAGGCTGGGCAGGAGCCTCAACAGACGATACCGGTGGTAAGGGGAGCGCAGATGCGCATGCTCACTGTTTACTGCGCCCTTCTTTTCTTTAAACAAGCCTGGGAGTGGTGCGTGCGTGCACGCGCAGTCTTCACTTTTCAAGCACTGCACTCGTGCTTGTGGCGCACCGCTGCTCGCTCCTGCAAGGTGGATGCCGCTACAAGCACGAGTGCAGTGCTTGAAAAGGAGCAGACTGATGGCTAAAGGCCCTCCTAGAGCACTGCATGCGCGCTGCCTAGGCGAGACATTAAAAAGGGTAACAAATGATGTTCTTTTCAAGGCGACAATAGTGATGTAATGCAGATGTTGTTTAAGTGTTCAAAAATAACATTGTTTTGAAACAAGTTTGTGAAAAGTTTGTGGACATAAGTTCAGTTAAGCCACCATTTATGAATTACACAAATCTTTCTTGTTGTGTCTTCCAGTGTTTGGTCCATTAGCACCTTTAACTGGGAAATGTAGCTCTTATTGCTATTGCTCCACATATAATGACATCTAACCGGAAAAGCACCAGCAACATTTCTTTTTCAAATGATGGAATATGATTGGGTTATAATCATAGATCAAATACAGCTCATTTCACCTCTATGAAGATGCCTATAAACAGTCATAGGTTATAGATGCCCTTGACTTCCTTTTTATCTGAGAAAATTGCTAGAGATTATATACTGGGTGAAATTGTAAAGCCCCTTATACTGATTAATTATTTGATAAAAATAATACATATGCTCATCAATAGTCCATAAAATCATTAATATTTATTTCCCATAACCAAAAATATTGTTTAACCTGGTGTGCAACAAATAGATCGTTTATACATTAGTCTGTTAAGTTTTTGATGTGTTCTCATGAATTTCTCTTAATTGCATCTTGTTTTTCCTGTCTCTTCTTTCCACCTTTCATTTTTCGATAAAAAGTATATAATACTAATTTCTTAAATCAGCAATGTATCTTGAAATAGATATGCTCATAAAAGGATACTTATTGTAATCTGTTTATGGTTAACTTACATTATAATTTATTTTTCTTGTATAACATGCCTGGTGCTTTATTAAAACTTTCTGAGTTCTTGTATTTGCTATTATTTCTTTTATCCAATTGAAATAAAGCTTATGTAATATAAACCTGTTGGGATTTTCTGTATAACAATTTTAAACTCTCAATAATTATCAGTCTTTGTGGAGGGAAGGCATGTTTTCCAGGTCCAGGCTTGAACGACTGAGCTGTTCAGAGTTTTTGCTTTGCATTGTGAGGCTTGTAATCCTGATTTCATAATGTTATGCGGTACTGAGAAACCCTATTGGATAGCTATGCGCTTTATAAATGATTTAATAATGATTAAAAAAAATGGGATTATCAGTCCTAGAATGCAAACCAAAAACGTGAACTGGATGAGTGTGTGGACCTGGGAACTTTGAATTATCTGTGAACGTGAAAGGGTGGCACAAATAGTAGATATGCTACCCCCCCAAAGTGCAAATGTGAAATCTGCTAAATACATTCATTAAATAATAAATGTTTATGACAGCTCATTGACAGGCCAAGCTTGATTAACTGGATTGACATACAATACACACTATGAATTATTTACCATTACATGCCTGACTCCTGGACTCCTGTGGTGCTAAAAGTCAATGCAAATCATAGGACTCATTTAGACCTTTGTGGTAGTAAAAAAATGCGTGTAGATGATGCTAGTATCCATTTTGTCCTAAAGCTATGGAAGAATGATGGCTTATTGTGAGACTCAGTTTTTCCTCTCCAAGCTACCAAATTTAATGCCGAAAGAGTGAACACGAAACAAGTGCAAATCAGTAAATGAGAAACAAAGACTCCGGACATGAAGTGTAATTTCTATTTGGGACTCTTGATGGAACTTTTGAGTCTGACTTTTGACCAATTATTAAAATGACCCTGTCAGTTCCCAAAACTTAAGGAAGTACATTTTGAATCAAATGTGATATTTCAAAATGCTCTACTCTTCAGCAAGAACATTCTCTAGACTACATTTCTAGAGTGAGGTTCTGTGTTGGGGGTAAGTGAGTGAAACTTTTTTCAGAGTTTATGATTCACCCGTTTGGGTTGCTTGCTCAGTTTTTCTCTTTATCTTTGCTGGAGTAAAATATGTTTTTGTATTTTAAGGTCTTTTTTGCAGTGTAGAATAATATTTTGCAATCTAAATCAACCGTTCATATTTGCAAAGGCTGGCAGAGTTTATTTCTTTATTTCATTGGTTTCACATTTTGTGAAGCTTATCTGTGGTCAATGGCAAATACTTGAAGAACTTTTCACTGCAGCTTTATCTTTTGCGGGGATTTCCAATGTAAAATTTTATTGCACTGCAGATGCATATTAGGGCCTGTTTTTTAGAGTTTTTAGAGAGGCTTTGAAGCGAAGGTTCCATCTGCCAAATTATAAGTGCATTTCAAAATGTTGCGCACTCTTTGCCACAAACCAACATCGAGACCACACCTGGAAAGCAGCAGACAATTCCAACCATCCATGTTACTCAATGATCCGAGACTCTCTTGTTGTGACATCCAAGCCCCAGAAGGCATTAGACACATATCTAAATATTTGCTTGTATGAAAGCATACAAGTTCCCTGTTCTGAGTAGACCCCCTAACTTATCAGGTTCGAAATGCGTCAACACCATCAACAGTGGTGAAAGGCGACCTACACTTTCCTCATTGGACAACAACCTCAAAAAGACAATTGAAGGGTCCATAGGCTCTTCCTAAAAACCTATATGTCCTGGTATCCCTTGACACTTCCATTAAATACTTTTCCAGACAACCAAAATCTTGAATACACTTTCGTATCCATACCTGATCTTTAATCATTTATAAACTGGCATACTACTCCAGTGATTTTTAATACATTTTAAGTCCACTTGAATGTATCTTTTTACTCTCTTTTTGACTTATTGGGGATGTACACATTCATGGGACAATGTTTGATGTGAAAATATGCATAGCACAGACATATGTATAATTTGTTGTTTTTCTGTGTATGTATAATCTTGATAAAAACATGAATCACTAGTAAGTTTTATTCAGAAGTTAACAATCAGTCAATGAAAAATTGATGATCAACTGACATTTTGCCCTTTTGATCACTTCCAATGTCTTGTCTTGAATGACATCATGCAAAGCACTTGAATTGTATTCACATATATGGTGAGCGAGATTTATATGTGGTGTTTGATATGTTCTGGAGATCAAGGAAAGGAAGGTGGGGCCTTGCCAAGTAGGCCATCACATTCATCTTTTTCTGGAATTATTTTGTATTTATTGATTCACTGATCAAATATGTATATGTGTCTATGTGGGTTCGAAGAGTTTATTAAAGGCTAATACACTTGTAATGAGGTGGGTGGGATATTTACCACATTTGTGACTGCCAAACTCTAAGGGCTTTAGTTGGAGTTTGCCAGAAGAAATACTCAGTCAAAAGGTGGGGTATTTCCCTTCTGCTGCTATACAAGTGCCATAGTCTCTAATGTCCTCATTATATCCACCACATTTGTGAATGGGTATGCTCTCTACAAAAATCTAAATAAGGCCTGTTAGACCTGGCACATTGGCGTAGGTCTCCCTCTCATTTTTCGCTGTTGCCTCATGTATTTTTGCTGGTGTTAGTTGCTCAGGGCACTGTGCCACTGCTGTCCAGTGCCACAGTGCAAGTGCTCCCTATTGTAAATTGATGTATGATTTGTGATTCCATGATTGGTTGGTTTGGTTTACTTGTCAGACCCTAGTACAGTGCACCAGGAGTGCCCAGGGCTTGTAATTCCAAATACTGCTGGTGGGCTTGCAGCACTGGTCGTGCCACCCACAGAAGCAGCCTGTAAACATGTGTCTAAGGTCTGCCATTGCAGAGCCTGCGTGCAGTCTGGTACTGTCATGCTGACTGGGCAAGTGCACCCACTTGCCAGTCCCTAAACCTTCCCTTTTCTTCATATCAGACACCCCTATGGTAGGCCCAAGGGCGGGGTGCATTGTAAGGATAAGGTAGGACATGCCCTGGTGTGTGTGGCATGTTCTAATAGTGAATTACAGCCATTTTCGTTTTTCACTATTGCAAGGCTACCTGTTCTTCATAGGCCAGAATGGGCAGTTTGATTATTACATCTTATAATCCTAACTGACTCAGGGAACATGGTAGAAATTCGCATTTAGTATGCCTGAACTCAGAATGATAAAATACATCTTTTAGTGAAGTTGGTTTAAACATTCTGGGTTTGAAAATACCACTTTTAGAAAGTAGTTATTTTCTTGTCTAACCATTCAAACCTGCCTCTGCTAGGCTGTGTATTCCTTTGTCTGGGTTCTTTGAGTGACAGGGCTGGGGAATTCCAGGAGACAGGGTGAGGTGTCCCAGTGGTGAATAGAGAGATCTGCACCTAGATGGGTGGGAGGAGTTGCACCTGGGACCTGAATAGGGCTGTGCCTGCCTTCCACAATGCTGGCTCCACCTCCTGGGGAGCGACTGATGTCTCTGCCCTGCACAAAGAATGAAGAGAAGGAATCCTGTCAACAAAGTGCTCCAGGGCTGTACTTGCCTTCCACAATGCTGGCTCCACCTCCTGTGGGGCGTCTGATGTTTCTGCCCTACACTGTGAAAGGAAAGGAGAAGTCTGGTAAACAGAGTGCTCAGGAACTGGTTTGGACTGGGCAAAGGCCCCTCTGCCCACAGAGGACAAAGGATTTTGGGGTATAAGTATTGGTACCCTGATCCCAAGAATTTAGATCACTTTGGGAAACAAGAAGAACCTCTGCTGAGGGAGGAACCAGAAGAAGCTGAGGAGGAAACTATCCCTGTATCTGGGGGATTGGCCTGCAGTGGTTGCCTTACTGCCAAATAGAGGAGAAAGGAACTTTATGTGTACTTTTGCTCAACTTGTGAAGGATCTCCAAGGGCTTGGAAAAGAGCTTGCCTCCTGCTGAAGTCTCAGGAACAACAGACTTCACCCCCCAGCTCCCCAGAGTTCTTTGGAAGTGCCTGCTGCTGTTGCTGGGCCTTCTGAGGGACTGCGTGTCACAAGGAGCTGGAAGTGCGACTCAAGAAGGAGAAGCGTGCCGCCGTCAGAGCTGTTGTCATCGCATCTCGTAAAGTGTGCCGCCGCTACAGCATCGCATCGAGCGGAAGCGTCTCACATCATCCAGGAAGTGTCTCGCAACGCCGTAAAAGTGTGTCGCAATTGCATCCATCGTAGCTGACGCATTGCACCGCATCAAGAGAAGAGTCTCGCATCGAGGAAGAAGTGTGTCGCCATCGTAGTTGTCGCATTGCACCGCATCAAGGAAAGCGCCTCGCATCCACGGAGAAGCGTGCCGCCATCGGAGCTGCTGTCATCGCATCGCGTAAAGGGGTGTCACAGCTGCAATATCGCATCGAGCGGAAGCGCCTCGCAAACGTCGGAGAAAAGTGTCGCTGCCAAGGCCGCTGTCGTCGCATCGCGTAAAGGGTGTCGCCACTGCAGCTGAAGCATCGAGTCGAGTCTTCTCGCAACATCGGAGAAGCGTACTGCATCTGGAAGATCTTCACGTCTTTATTTCTTTCCACCAAAATCTTCAACGCATCAACATCGTTGCAACACTTTCGTTGCCCTGCGTGTCACATCTAAAAGGTACATTGACTTAAAGTGTTGCATTTAGGAACTTAAGAGAGCTAAGCAAAATTCTACCATCTAAAGTAACAGTATTGTGTGTTTTTGTCGTTTAATGGTCTTGTGGTAAATCTATATAAATAATACTTATTTTTTATATAAAACCTGTGTGGTGTCCATTTGTAGTGTTGTCATTTGATTACTGTATGTGTTCACAAATGTTTTACACATAGCCTCTGAGATAATCCTGTCTGCTCGTGCCAAGCTACCAAGGGGGTGAGCAGGGGTTATTTTAGGGGTGTACCCCCTTATCCTGACTAGAGGCGAGGGTCCCTATTTGTCACAAGTGCATACCTGTGCCAACTAGAGACCCCCAAATCTAACATTGGTAGTCAGCGGTGAGGATTCTGGACTTGCATTTGTGACTCATGTACAGTTATTGGTGAACACTACTTAGTGAGTGCAGACCATAACGCAACCAATACTTGTTGGTAGATTTCTTTTTGGGACTTTCTATTTTTGAGTACTGTCAAGCTTAACCATGGTGGAGAAAGCAGCATCCATAGTCTCTGTTGATAATGAATGGGAATGGGAATGGGAAGAAGAGAAACTGAACAGCTACCCAGTAAAACAGCTAAAGTTCTTCTGCAAGAAATTCAATGTTTCTACTACTGGATGCAAAAATAAGGCAGAGTTCTACAAGGCGCTGAGGGCCTGGGTAGAAGCAAGGAATGCCACTGATGATGATAATGCAGAGGAGCAGCTGGAAGGGCCAGTGGGAGAACCCCTTCCCCTGCCGGTAGCAGTGTTTCTGGTAAAAGTCTATCTCCTGAGGAGTTGGCAGATAGAAAAGAGTGTAGGATGCACGAAATTGAGCTGACCAAGCTCAAGCTAAGTGGGCAGCTAGAATTTGAAATGCGAAGTAGAAAGTTAGCCCTAGAAGAAAAGAAGCTACAGTTTGAACATGAACAGATTTTGAGGGAGTTGGAGTTGAAAGCCCAGAGCTTAGGGAATACTCCCTCTGGTGGCAGCACACCGTCAATGCCTGTAGAATCTAGAGTATATATCCCTAAAGATGTGGTAAAGGAATTTTTTTTAAATGATGATATTGGGCAGTGATTCAAGGCCTATGAGGTAGCCAAGTCTTCCCACCGGGTCCCTGAGAAGGATTGGGGACCGGGGTTGTGGGGACGGTTCCTTAGTGAGGGGCGGGACACACTGCTAGACTTGCCTTCTGATGTCTATAAATCCTATCCCCACATGAAAGATGCATTGATGCCTAGATATGGTTTGACCCCTGGGATGTACAGACAGAGGTTCAGGGGTTGCACAAAGATAGCAAACAGTACCTATGTTGAATATGTCACTTTTTTCTGCAGAGCATTGGATGGTTGGGTGAAGGGTAGCAAAGTTGATGATTTTCAGGGACTTCTTGATTTGATTGCATGGGAGCACTTGTCAAGTAACTGTTTTCCTGAGCTACGCCAGCACCTGATTGATAGTAGGCTGACTAATCCTAGGAAGCTTGCTGAGGAGGCGGACCGCTGGGTCAGTACCAGGGTCCACAAGGGTCACGTAGGAGACTCAGCCAAGAGTGGACAGGGTCCCCAGCAGAAGAGTGGGGGGACAAGGGTAAACAGAGGGAGTTCCATAAGAGGCCCCAAAGTAATCCCCAAGGCAACCCAGGGAAAGGTTCTCAGCCTCCCCCCCAGAAACCGTCAGGGGCCCGACAGGTCCACTTGTTCAAAGAGATGCTACAAATGTGGAGAACTGGGTCATTGTGCCAATGATCCCAAGTGTCGCCTGTTTGGAAAACCAGCACCCACTGGTGCAGCCCCCCGGCAGATGGCTAGTGTAGCCCTGGGTGAGGAGATGGGTGTCCAAGGTGGGTGGGGTCCCACAGAGATGTCCCTTGTCTCCTTAGGAGACTGTGAGGTGGTCCCCAGGACCCAGCTGCCTGATAACACTAAAAAATACAGGCAGTGGGTGACCATCAATGGCCATAGAGTGGAGGCTCTGAGAGACACAGGGGCCAGTGTGACAGCTGTCACGTGTCACCTGGTGTCTCAAGAGCAGGATGTCTCTGGAGCATTCTACCCTGTTGTTGCCGCTGACAACACAGAGAGTCACTGCAAGGTGGCTCAGATTCCCTTTGAGTGGTGGGGGGGGGGTCTCTGGTACTCTTCAGGTAGCTGTGAGGCCCGCCATGCCTGTTGACTGTTTGTTAGGGAACGACTTGGAGAGCTCACCTTAGGCGAAGGTGGAGAGGAATGCACATTTAGAAATGTTGGGTTTGCCTGACTGAGCGTCTGTGACCACCCGGTCAATGGCACCGAGTAAAGGTGCTGAAGAGGACCTGCAGCCTGAGAGGGAGGCCCAGGTACCTGCCGTCAAGAGTAGAGGCAGGGGGCGTGGGAAACCGGGCCCGAAGTTCCCACGGTCCAGGAGGTAGCAGACCGTGAGGGGGATGCCCTGGAGCCTACAGGTGGACAGGTAGCCGAACTGGGGGACCTGTCTGAGCTGCCCATTGGCAGCAAGAAGGAGGCCCCTCCAGGGAGGAATTCTGCAAGGAGCAGAAAGAATGCCCTTCTCTTGTGGGTCTGCGGCAACAGGCTACAGACCAGGCAGCAGGTGATCAGTCGGGATCACATTGGATCTACTGGGAGAATGACCGCCTGTATACTGAGCCTAAGGTTGCTGAGCCTGGGTCAGCCCGTGTGCTGGTGGTACCCCAGCGCTTCAGAGCCTTCCTACTGTGGCTGGCTCATGATGTTCCATTGGCAGGACATTTGGGGCAAGACAAGAACTTTGAAAGGCTTGTCACCCATTCTTATTGGCC
Source organism: Triturus cristatus (assembly GCF_964204655.1). Classification (NCBI taxonomy): domain Eukaryota; kingdom Metazoa; phylum Chordata; class Amphibia; order Caudata; family Salamandridae; genus Triturus; species Triturus cristatus. The sequence continues at coordinate 726,013,390 of NC_140591.1, forward strand.
CCAAATGCGCAGGAGTTCAGACACTCACTGCAGGACATGTCAGACTTGCCAGGCAAGTGGTAAGAGTGGGAGGAAGCGCAAGGCTCCTCTCCAGCCCTTCCCTGTTGTCAGCACCCCCTTTGAACGGGTGGGTATTGACATTGTGGGGCCACTGGACCCCAAGACACCCATGGGCAACAGGTTCATCCTGGTCTTGGTGGACCATGCCACCCGGTACCTGGAAGCCATACCTCTGAGGACAGTGACGGCCCCCGTGGTGGGACGAGCATTGATGGGAATTTTCTCCAGAGTGGAATTCCCTTGCGAGGTAGTGTCTGACCGGGAACCAACTTCATGTCCAAGTATATGAAGTCCCTGTGGCAAGAGTGTGGTGTAACCTATAAGTTCACCACTCCTTACCACCCCCAAGGAAACGGGTTGGTTGAGAGATTCAACCGAACCCTTAAAGGCATGATAATGGGTCTTGAGGAACCCATGAGGCATAAGTGGGACGTCCTCTTACCATGCCTACTCTTTGCTTACCGTGAGGTGCCACAGAAATCTCTAGGGTTCAGTCCCTTTGAGCTTCTCTATGGACACCCATTGAGAGTACCTCTAAGTCTGGTCAAAGAAGGCTGGGAGCAATCTCCCAGGAAACCTCCCCAGGATGTATATAGCTACATGCTGGCCTTTAGGAACCAGACTAGGCGTTTCAGACAACTCGCTGAGGCGAATCTGGAAGCCAGCCAGGAGGAGATGAAGCGGTGGTACGACCAGAATGTCACTCTGGTTGAGCTTCAGCCTGGACAGAAGGTGTGGGTCATGGCCCCAGTTGAGCCCTGTGCGCTCCAGGATAAGTGGACCGGCCCCTTTGAGGTTGTGGAGTGCAAGAGTCCAGTTACCTACTTGGTGGACTTGCAGTCTCCCAGGAACCCCTTCAGGGTCCTGCATGTCAACCGCTTGAAGCCCTTTGGGATGAAAAATGCCCCTGCCACCTTTCAGAGGTTGGTCAACCAGGTGTTGGCTGGACTGGATTCGTTCAGTGCCGCCTACCTGGATGACATCGCAGTGTTCAGCGCCAGTTGGGAATCTGCGCCACCTCTGGGAAGTGTTGATGGCGCTGCGGAGGACAGGCCTCACGATCAAAGCGACAAAGTGCCAACTCGGGCAGGGTTCCGTGGTGTACTTGGGACACCAGGTAGGGAGCGGCCAGGTGGCGCCCCTGCAGCCCAAGATTGAAACCATCCTGGCTTGGGAGCTGCCCAAAAACCAAACAGAGGTGAGAGCCTTCTTAGGACTCACGGGTTACTACAGGAGGTTTGTCAAGGGGTATGGCAACATTGTTGCACCCTTGACTGCGCTGACTTCCAGGAAGCAGCCAAAGAAAGTGATCTGGACTGACACCTGTCAGGAAGCTTTTGAGGCCTTAAAAACTGCTATGTGCACAGCGCCCGTGCTCTTGACACCCAACTTCTCCAAGGAGTTCATAGTGCAAACAGACGCTTCAGAGCATGGTGTAGGGGCTGTTCTATCACAGATGAATGAGGAGGGCCTAGATCAACCTGTAGCCTTCATCAGTAGGAGGCTACTTCCACAGGAACAGAGGTGGAGTGCTATTGAGCGTGAGGCTTTTGCTGTGGTCTGGGCACTGAAGAAGCTGAGACCCTACCTGTTTGGGAATCACTTCCGGGTTCAGACAGACCACAGGCCCCTCAGATGGTTGATGCAGATGAGGTGTGGGAATCCAAAGCTGTTAACCCCTTCGGTGCTCATGACGGAATGGTTCCGTCATGACCCACGGTTGAGCTGTGCTCATGACGGAACCATTCCGTCATGACCACGCCCGCGCAAGATTCCGTCAGCACAGCGGCGGAATCTGCGCAGCATCGAAGGGGTTAAGGTGGTCCATTTCCCTACAGGGGATGGATTTCACAGTGGAACATCGACCCGGTACAGAACACGCCAATGCTGATGGTCTGTTCAGATTTTTCCGCCTTAGTGATGAGAACTCCCAGGAGGTAGGGTAGTTCTCCCCACATTTCAGCTGGAGGGGACACGTGTTAGACCTGGCACCTTGGCGTGGGTCTCCCTCTCATGTTTGCTGTTGCCTCATGTATTTTTGCTGGTGTTAGTTGCTCAGGGCACTGTGCCACTGCTGTCCAGTGCCACAGTGCAAGTGCTCGCTATTGTAAATTGATGTATGATTTGTGATTCCATGATTGGTTGGTTTGGTTTACTTGTCAGACCCTAGTACAGTGCACCAGGAGTGCCCAGGGCTTGTAAATCCACCCACAGAAGCAGCCTGTAAACATGTGTCTAAGGTCTGCCATTGCAGAACCTGCGTGCAGTCTGGTACTGTCATGCTGACTGGGCAAGTGCACCCACTTGCCAGTCCCTAAACCTTCCCTTTTCTTCATATCAGACACCCCTATAGTAGGCCCAAGGGCAGGGTGCATTGTAAGGATAAGGTAGGACATGCCCTGGTATGTGTGGCATGTTCTAATAGTGAATTACAGCCATTTTCGCTTTTAACTATTGCAAGGCTACCTGTTCTCCATAGGCCAGAATGGGCAGTCTGATTATTACATCTTATAATCCTAACTGACTCAGGGAACATGTTATAAATTCGCATTTAGTATGCCTGAACTCAGAATGATAAAATACATCTTTTAGTGAAGTTGACTTTAACATTCTGGGTTTGAAAATACCACTTTTAGAAAATAGGTATTTTCTTGTCTAACCATTCAAACCTGCCTCTGCTAGGCTGTGTATTCCTTTGCATGGGTTCTTTGAGTGACAGGGCTGGGGAATTCCAGGAGACAGGGTGAGGTGTCCCAGTGGTGAATAGAGAGATCTGCATCTAGATGTGTGGGAGGAGTTGCACCTGGGACTTGAATAGGGCTGTGCCTGCCTTCCACAAAGCTGGCTCCACCTCCTGGGGAGCGGCTGATGTCTCTGCCCTGCACAGTGAATGAAGAGAAGGAATCCTGTCAACAAAGTGCTCCAGGGCTGTACTTGCCTTCCACAATGCTGGCTCCACCTCCTGTGGGGCGTCTGATGTTTCTGCCCTACACTGTGAAAGGAAAGGAGAAGTCTGGTAAACAGAGTCCTCAGGAAGTGGTTTGGACTGGGCAAAGGCCCCTCTGCCCTCAGAGGACAAAGGATTTTGGGGTATAGGTATTGGGACCCTGATCCCAAGAATTTAGATCACTTTAAGAAACAAGAAGAACCTCTGCTGAGGGAGGAAACAGAAGAAGCTGAGGAGGAAACTATCCCTGAACCTGGGGGATCAGCCTGCAGTGGTTGCCTTACTGCTAAAGAGAGGAGAAAGGAACTTTGTGTGCACTTTTGCTCAACTTGTGAAGGATCTCCAAGGGCTTGGAAAAGAGCTTGCCTCCTGCTGGAGTCTCAGGAACAACAGACTTCACCCCCCAGCTCCCCAGAGTTCTTTGGAAGTGCCTGCTGCTGTTGTTGGGCCTTCTGAGGGACTGCGTGTCGCAAGGAGCTGGAAGCGCTACTCAAGAAGGAGAAGCATGCCGCCGTCAGCTGTTGTCATCGCATCTCGTAAAGTGTGTCGCCGCTGCAGCATCGCATCGAGCGGAAGCGTCTCGCATCATCCAGGAAGTGTCTCGCAACGCCGAAAAAGCGTGTCGCCATCGCAGCCATCGTAGCTAACGCATTTCACCGCATCAAGAGAAGAGTCTCGCATCGAGGAAGAAGCATGTCGCCTTTGCAGCCATCGTATTTGTCGCATTGCACCGCATCAAGAAAAGCGCCTCGCATCCACGGAGAAGCGTGCCACCGTTGGAGCTGCTGTTGTCGCATCGCGTAAAGGGGTGTCGCCACTGCAACATCGCTTCGAGCGGAAGCGTCTGGCAAACGTCGGAGAAAAGTGTCGCTGCCAAGGCTGCTGTCGTAGCATCGCGTAAAGGGTGTCACCGCTGCAGCTGAAGCATCGAGTCGAGTCTTCTCGCAACATCGGAGAAGCTTACCGCATCTGGAAGATCTTCACGTCTTTATTTCTTTGCACCAAAATCTTCAACGCATCAACATCGTTGCAACACTTTCGTTGCCCTGCGTGTCGCATCTAAAAGGTACATTGACTTAAAGTGTCGCATTTAAGAACTTAAGAGAACTAAGCAAAATTCTACCATCTAAAGTAACAGTATTGTGTGTTTTTGTCGTTTAATGGTCTTGTGGTAAATCTATATAAAGAATACTTATTTTTTATATAAAACCTGTGTGGTGTCCATTTGTAGTGTTGTCATTTGATTACTGTATGTGTTCACAAATGCTTTACACACTGCCTGTGAGATAAGCCTGTATGCTCGTGCCAAGCTACCAAGGGGGTGAGCAGGGGTTATTTTAGGAGTGTACCCTCTTACCCTGACTAGAGGCGAGGGTCCCTATTTGTCACAAGTGCATACCTGTGCCAACTAGAGACCCCCAAGTCTAACAAGGCCCTAAATCAGGCTCCTAGAAACACAAATGGAATTGTGTATTAAGACGGGCATGCCAAACAGGCCCACAATAATAGAGAGTCCTTATAATAGTTAATGATAGCGGCTGAAAATATTCCGATTTTTTATTTGGTGTCTGCGTGATTATTTTTGCTTACTTTCATCCTAGTTTCTTGACTAGATTGTTTCAAAAAGGCCTGACATGTTTGTCTCACTCCTCGGTCTGCATTTCAGAAAGCACTGACTAGAAAGCATCAGGCAAGTCCTAACTCGATTGAACTAAATTGATGATTGATTGTTTCACTTGAGCAAATTCCGACTTACTTATGGTGCTTGAATATAAAGATCGGAAAACTGTATTTTTATATTGACGTACACGGGCACATCTCTCAGGAGTAGGGCACACAATGTGCAGCTTTCAAACTTAGCTTTACAATCAATACTGCTGAGTACTGCAAGCATTTCATTTACTTCTATAACAATTGTGTAACAAAATTAAGGCATCCCAACATCCAGCTGTGACCATGAGGATGGGATATAATTCCCAATCAATACATACAACAACACACACGTATGTAATTGCATTAACTCTACCGACATTTCCAGTAAAGAACAATGACTTTTTAAAATATATTGAACGAATACACAAGATGCGGCAGGAAAGAAAATTGCAATGCAAACATATCTGTATTAGCTGCTTGGAAACAAGGTGCCAGAAGAATAACAAAGATTACCAAAGAGTGTGAAGTAATATGACAGAAGTTATCCAATTTTCTAACATTTCCATTCAAGAAGTCTGAACGAGTCTTCCAGATTATCACATATCCTGCAGTAACAATCACTGTACGAAGCAGTCTGCGGTCAAATTAATAGGGGCTAGTGGAAATGTGTTTTATGAACTATAATATTGTAACATAAGCTTTACTGCTGCTTGCTAAGAGGACTAATGGTCTTTAATTAAATGCCTTACAGTTACTAGGCAAAGCAAAGGGAAATTAATCACTGTTAATGGTCAGCACACAAGGGCAATATGGCTCTTGGGGCTTAATTATAGGTTGTCCATAATTTGGTCTGGGGATACTGGTTGAAGGTGGGCTGAAATTTTGGATTCTGCCTAATATCCCTGCGGATGTATGAGGTTACAACGCATGCTGTTACAACGCATGCTGTTACAACGAAAGTTTTACAACACGAGTGCATTGACAACGCAGGACATTACAACGCAAGTCTTTACATCGACTTGCACTAGATGGCGTGCTAACATTAAAAAAGTGTAATTTACTATTCCAACTCCAGTCCACGTAACAGTAGGGAAGGTGTTGGGATAGTAAACTACACTATTTTTAATGTTAGCACGCCATCTAGTGCAAGTCGATGTAAAGACTTGCGTTGTAATGTCCTGCGTTGTCAATGCACTCGCGTTGTAACAGTTTCGTTGTAATGGTAGTGCGTTGTAAAAGTTGCGTTGTAAAGGTTGTTCCCCATCCCTGCACCAAACAAAAGGCACAGTAGGCCAGGGCAATGCTGGGTCATGTGCTATCTGCTTCCTATGTTGCAGAGGGAGGCACGAGGAGTAGGCTTGGGTGGAGTTCACTGAGTTCCGCTATGTGGAAATCCATGAAGAGAGCAAAAAGCTCTGCCACGCTATGCGGTGTTCCACAAATGGCAGAGTGCATTATGTCACTCTGTTTGTGCTGATTATCAGCCCGGGCTGTTTGTCCAGTGCTGGAAAATCAGCAAGAACGGTGCCATGAGCAGCGCAAGAGGGAGGTGCTTTTTACTGACGCTCGGGTAGATGTTCTACTCGAGTGGCAGCTTCCTCAACACGAACTGATGGTTTCTCAACGTGAGCTGTCACGACCATCCACGACTGCCCGTGTTGGGAAATCTTGCTGAGAGATGGTCTAGCATTGGATTTTTCGTGCTTGTGCTCGCCAACATAATGTTGACCAGCGCCGCTCTGTGAGTTTTCTCTGCGGAGTGTGGAAGACTCCACAAACTCCGCGAACGGAGTGGAGTTCACCCCCTAGGGCTAGTGAGGAGGCAGGGCTGTGCCTCTGCCACCACCCCTTTGGCCATAGTGTTAACTGCTGCAGATCCTATCTCGGGACTTCCAGGACTGGTATTTGTAGTCCCAGTAATTCCAGGTTAGGAAACACTCAACTCCTCAAAGTTACCCAGCCGGGTGACCATTAATTAGGTTCCTGGTGCCAGAAACTTCAACCATACACACAGGCACACACCGACTGTATCTTCTGATTTCAAACACCTTTTTGACACTTTCAGTTACAATAGAATGCAGTCACATATCATTTATCAGTATAAATTATTGAATGCTATGCTTAGGTCATCCAGTCAAAATGCATAGAGAGCTGACAACTGATGTTATTAGCCCTCATTTGGTTATTAGTCACAGTGTGAAGTATAGATGTTAAAGGAGGGGAAGTGGGTCTGTGTATCTGCTTATGCTTGAGGAGGACAGGTGCTAGTAGTTTATTGTCCACATCATACACTTTTGTGTCTTGAATAATTGCTCTTCTTGTACATTTTTAACCCAATACATTGGCCCAGGAAACCACTACAGCATGGGCAGTTATCAAATGTTAACAATCTCGGTAGAGGGCAATTTCTATAAATACCTACATTCTAAGGCTTGTGATTGGCTGGCACAAACTCAACATTCCAGCGAGGGTGCTGGTACACTTATGCCACAAGATCTAGCTATATGGAAAAAGAGGGAAAATCAGTTTTAATCTGGTGCCTCCACTCAGTGAAAGAGAGTTAAGTTATAACACATTTTTTATCCTGTACCTAAAATAACTGATGCCTTAGACCACACTTTTATCATTTCTAAGCACTCTAAAAGAATGTGTAATATTAGCCTATTTGATGGGGCTCAATTTCCTGACCTCGGAAGGATGGAAAGGTTAGTTGGTCTTGCTGGGAGTCACTCTCGTGACCTGCAGATAACCACTTACAATGATACAAGAAAGTAAAAGGGGATACCTCTTGAATCCTAAGGTGCCACTTCATCAATGTTTAAGAGTTAGTTGTGTAATAACTGTCTGTGGAAATGAACTCAGAAATCTCCTTTCAAATACACTACTAGTCCTTAAAATAAAATAGCAAACACCAGTTCTTTTCTACTCTGCAGGTCCACTATAACCAGGCCATTATAACCATCAAAAAATGTATTCACTGTTGAATCGCTGAAACTTTATTAACCAAAACCTCCAATTAGACTGAATTTGACATTTGATATCCGTACACTCTCCACTATTAAAATGTGTGTGGCAAGTACCCTATTTGCCAAAACACATAAGTTTTATAATTTAAAAAACAGAGTTTAGATAAACAATAGCACATATTTTGTCTTCCTCGGTTTTTCTTCTGCTTTTAGCCGCAACATTCTGTAACCTACTGTGATCCATAGTTTAGTGTTGATGAGCCACCGTTTAGTGTTGGTGATCCACAGTTTAGTCTCAGGGATCCACAGTTTAGTGTTTGTATTTTGTTATAAGGGCTTCAGCAAGTCTGATGGCCTTTTATTATTTGTTTCAATTGTGTATACTTGGATGGTGTTTGCAGTATGCAAGTGATCATGGTAACCAGCTTCACGGATCATCATGAATACTATTGTTCAGGATGGGTTGATGGTCTCTGATAGCAAGCTGTAAAGTTGGTATAATGATCTGGATGAAGACGAGTCACCAGCCAAACACATCCAACTACGTGCTACTGCTTGAGGAGGATCCCTGCTGCTGACACCGGTGACAATAGTGACTAAGTACAACCAAGAGGAACAGTCCAAAGAACCCCTTGCTCCAGCATGGTTTCGGAAAGTAAGGTTTACTCATCCAGCTTGAAGATGTTATGTTAGAAGTGCTTGTATAGCGCATGGCTGCCCCAACATCGGGGCGTCCCAGTGCTCGCGGACGGATGACCAGGGAAAGTGATGCATGCCAGATGAAGAGACAGTCAGGTATAGTCAGTTTCTAAGAGCCACGGGAACAAGAACGCGGCATGCACATACACATGAACTAGATGGATGAAAAAAGCCAGGTTTTGACCTGTTTTCTAAATGCCCAGTGATCTTGTGTGCTGCGCGCCGTGAGTAGAATGGAGTTCCATAGGGCAGGGGCCAGAGACCTAAAGGAGCGCCCCCCGCTCGTCTCCTGCACACCCTAGGGGTGCAGGCCAGATGCAGGTCTGCAGAGCACAGTGCTTGCGTTGGACAATAAAATGTACAGAGCCCCTGCAGTATCTGGGGGGCCCTGGCCGTGTAAGATCTTATGGGTGGTACAGAGAGTTGTAAACTGAATTCTCTGTTCGATGGGCAGCCAATGTAGACAGTGCAGGAGATGGGAGGTGTGACAGTGCTTAGGGAGGGTAAAAAGTATGCGGGTGGCAGCATTCTGTGCCCTTTGGAGTCTCCTCATGACAATTTAATGTACGCCCAGTAGCATCCCGTTGCAGTAGTCGAGACGTGACAGAACCACCAATTGAATAATCACTTGTTGGGTGGAAGCGTCAAAAAACCCCAGGATGGGTTTCAGTCCACGTAGGTAGCCAAAGCAAGTGCCTGCCACTTTTTTGGCATGAAGCTCGAAAGAGAGGGAGTTGTCCATCAGGACCCCCAGATTCTTAACTACCCTTTTCGGTTGGGGAGAGGGCCCAGTGCCGCAGGCCACCACTGATAGTCCCATTTATGGGAATCCCAGCCTACCAGAAGCACCTCCGTTTTTGAGGAATAAAGTTGAAGATAGTTATCTGCCATCCAATCTGAGATGGCTAGGATATCGTCACGGAATTTCAGTTGGTCTTGGGCTGGGTTATTAGTGAAAGTGAAAATCAATTGCGTGTCGTCCGCGTATGATAGCATGTTAATCTTCCGGACTTTAGCCAAAAGGGCAAGAGGGCGGACGTACACGTTAAACAACGTGGGGCTTAGAGCAGAGCCTTGGGGGACACCACAGTTGAGGGGGTAGGTACTGGACAAGTATGGAGGGGCGTCGATCTGAAAGGAGCGATCGGATAGAAAGGACGCAAACCAGGCCCAGGCCCTACCACTGACCCGATCTCCCCGAGTCGATGGAGCAAGATCTCATGGGAGACCGTGTCGAAGGCCGCACTCAGATCGAGTAAGATCAATGCTGAGGTGTTGCCCACGTCCAGCGATGCCCTCAGCTGCTGTGTAACTGCCAACAGGGCGGATTCCGTACTATGCTTAGGCCGGAATCCGTTTTTTGACCTGAGATGAGATGAGTTCTAGTTTCCACAGAAGCTCCAATGAGTGAAAAACTGTATGCCACAGGGGTGCAGAGACCAAATAATGAGTCGTAAGGGGCACACAGAACCACTGATATATGTGTTGTTGGGGAGGAATAATGCCCAAAAGGAGCTCAGGAAGTTTGAAGGGATTAGACCTCAGCCAGGTCCAAGGACTGTTACATGTTGGTCTCGCTGGCATAGGGCAAGGAGGGAGAGTAGTCAGGCCTGCCTTGCCAACTAAGGTCCCAGGCAAATATATTCTAAATAAGTAATGAATATGTAAAGTTGCCAATTACGTTTTATTGTTGGCATGTCTCATATGACTTGATTACAAATGGGATTCCTTTGTGAAGTTCCCCAGAGGATAATAAGCTGATATGGGCACCAAAGAGTAAATAAATTAGAATCCTGTTCCAGCAGACACACTGTTGGGGGTACCCTGCTTGTGGTAACATATGTGTGACTTGGCAAATATATGTAGAATAAAGGTTTCACCAGAATGTAACCACACTGTTCCCTCAGCAGCTGAGTGCCAAAACAGATAGAAATTGACTACACAGTCTTGGTACTACACGACAAGTATGAGGCTCATGCCCAAGGTCGACGAAGTGTCGGTTAAACATAAAGTTCAAAGCCACGTTAGTAAGACCAGCGCACCCCAATTTAAAAAGTTTTAAATATTTTTTAAATGAATGAAGAATTTTACACTTAATTCAGTGTGTGGCTAGTGTTGTGTGTGAGTGCACTCAGTGTCAAGATATAGAATAAATCATAAAAAGGTGAAGGAGCGTCTTTACCCACTCCTGGCTAAAATGTAAGACAATAAATTTGGGGCACTTTTAAATAAAGCAAATTTAGAGTAAATATGGGTTAACAATAGCATATAAGACAGAGGGGGTTGTACCCAGAAGGGGGCACACATTAAAACCGAGATGCAGGCAAGGGGAATGCACTTACCACAAAATTAACAGTGTTAAAAAGCTCTGAGGTACACTCATTCAAAAATGAAAGGTTGTGGCGGCTGTAATCTTATACAGCAAATTATTTACTCCATCATCATGAAAAATTAATGAGTTACGACAAACGTTTTATTCAAAAGAAACAGCATAACAGCAAAATGTGTGATTTAATTTCACTGCTTAATGGCTGTAATGCAGTGAACTGCATGTGAGATTGCTACACGTTTTAGTGCATTCCTTCTTTTAAAAAGATTGTAAATGCCAGTGGGAAAATTGCTACTACTTCTATTGAGCGCATGACAAAGAGATTTGAATTCACAAAGGGATATCTTTTACCACTACTTTTAGTGTCACAAGGGGTGCATTTGTAAATGAAAAATGGCACCACACAGGCGCTAGCTAGTAATTCCTTTTTTGGCTGCATATATAAGGAAAAAATACATGAAGGGAGAGTACATGCCAATGTTATGCATGATCACGTTTGAAAGTATTGAATATATTGTGTCATGAGCTCATTTTGAAGATGATTGCATTCAATCTGGAAATCATTTGGACTACCGATGAAATAAATAAACGGTTTAGGCTTGAACCTTAAAGTGGGAGCTGGTGACTCTTTGCTTGTTATAGTGAATAAAATCATAAAATAGTTGAAAATAGAAAGAGCTATCAGGTCAAATCTATGAAGCGGTTGATTTAGTGAAAGCACAAAAATGTGATATTGATCAAGGAACTGGCTCTGCGGCTGCAGTGGTGTAACCAAAAATGATGGGGCCACCTGCAGATTATGATGAAGGGCTCCTGAGTCTCTCATATCTCATACTCTCATTTATCTTGGGCACTTTGGAGTCCCCCTGAAGGGTTGTGGGCCCCCTGTGCCACAGGGACTGCAGGAGCTTTTGTTACACCCCTGCAAGCTCAGAACAAACCAGCTCCCAAATAAGAGACCATGGGAAGTTCTGTTTAGAAATGAGGCCTGGAAGGTTTTCTTCCTAGAGTGTAAAATCGAATGTCCTCAGTCAACATACCTCACAACTTTAGTCACTGTGTTGGAAAGCATGTGGCATCCCCAAGTTAACATCACTTCCGTCTTTTGTTTGGGTGAGCGCATGGGCTTGAAAGGGTTAGGACTGGAACTTGACCTTTGGTACACACCTCCTGGAGGAGACAGACAGGACTCCAGGAGTTGGGAGGAGGTGCTTACCACATTTTTACTGTCAATTGAAGTCTGAAGACATGACTGTGACTGCTGGAAATAATATCATCTCAGTATCTGTATGAGAAACAGCTCTTATTTTCTCAAACACAACTCTCTCTTGGTACCTTGGAACCCAGGGCCTGATTCACAAAGGTAAGAACTGAGACCAAAGTCTAACTTTATGACTTTTGGCATTCACAAAGGGCATTTACTATTCCTAAATGCACTCTGTGAATACCAAAAGTTGAACTTTACTCTTTCGCGGGCAGATTTACAAGAAACTGACGCATCTGTAGAGATGCATCAGTTTCCCTGCGCCAGCCTGCGATACTCTTGCGCCACCATGGATGCGCCCTATTTACAATACGGCTTGCCATGGAGCAAGGATTGACAGATGCGTCAGAAATTCTGATGCATCTGTTGGCCCAAAAGTCACGCATTGCTTGAGGCATTGCTGGAGTCATGTCGCAAGCACGATGTTAGAAAGGCGACCTCCGGGGAGTCAGATGGTGTCGGACTGACCACCCCGAGAGGCACCGTTCCGTAAGGAAGTAGCCGAGCACCGCTGAGAAGCCTCCTGGGCGAGGTCCTTCCCCTAAGATCGTACAGCCAAGTAATCCCCTCCCACCACAAAGGGACACAACCAGGGTATCAATGCTCACAAGTCGTTTATCAGAATTAAGGGTAGGTCTCCGTGGCAATAGTTACAGGCGGATCAGGGGATCCAAAAGAGTCTCAGGGTTTGGTTAGTAACGAGGGTAGCGGGACAGTCTCAGTATCAGCCTGAGACGTCGTCCGCAGGGTTCGAGGGGTCGCTTCGGGGAGGTCGAGCCGCGACAAGGTCAGCAGGGCTCCGGTGGTTGCTTTGGCGAGGTCGAGCCGCGACGAGGTCAGCAGGGCTCCGATGTTCCATGAGGGTCTTCCTCTCAGCAAGGGGGAGCCGCGACGCAGTCAGCAGGGCTCGAGTTCTCAGTTCCAGGCAATGAGTCTCTCTCCGTAGGGTCAGCCGCGATCCGATCAGCAGGGCTCTGGACTCCAGGATACAACTGCCGCCCTGGTTGTGGGCTGCCCCAGATATATGGCTGGAGCCCTTTGATGTCCGGACCCTCGCGCCTGGGGGGCCGGAGGGGCCGGGATGAGAGAGTCCAGACACCCAGCGGGGGGTGGAGCCATCGCCCAGGGAGGCCGGAGGGCGTTCGGGCCCAGGTGTCGGGGGGCCGGCGGGAGGCCCCATCGAAACTCCCCTCCTCCGGGATCTGTGGAGTGGCCACTCGACCCCCTTGGGTTGGGTCTTGGCGCCTGGATGTCGGGGCTTCGCAGGGGCCGCGGCCTGGGCGGGCCGCGTCGTGAAGGCTGGTGCGGGTAGCGGGGTACAAGCTCGGGGGCCCCGAAGGGTTGGGGTTGCCCCCGTTTGGTCTGGTAGGAGGGTTCGGGACCACACCACGAGGCCGGGTCCAACACACGACACAACTCAAGCAATGCATGTTGAGACCTATACTTATTGTACTGCGTCACTCCTTGTGCCTACTTCAAGCATGCGTAAGGTTTTGACGCAGTGGCGTCCTAGAAGTGGTGCAGTGAACTCACTTTTACGAGGCTTTCCTGTGTGGGAACACCCACCCTGCATACATTATACCTGATGCAGATATAATGTGATGCAGGCCTTTACACGTGACGCATCTCCTTAGATGCGTCACGTTGTAAATGGGCCGCAATGTGGGGCATTGTTTATGCCGCCGCTGCTTCACAAAAAATGACGCAACGGCGGCACAAAAGTGACGCAAGGGGCTTGTAAGTCTGTGCCTCAGTATTCACAAAGGGCATTTACAAGTAGTAAACCTTTATGAATACCGAAAGCCGCAAAGTTAGACTTTCGTTTCATTTTACCCTTGTGAACCGGGCCCTAAGTTTGTTACAGTCAACAATAATGGTCTCTAGAAAAGATTTGAGCCAGCCTCTCTCCCCCTGCCTCGCCCCACCCTGGCCTTCATGCATGCATCACCTTTTTTGGTGGCCAGAAAGGCATTTTATTTGTGCTCCTCTGCCCGTGATTACTATTCATAACATCAGCATAATGCCAATCATAGCCAATCCGATAAAACAAAGAGCCTTTCAAGCATGGCAACTTTGTGAACGACCTCCTGCCAGTGATATACGCCGCCACCGCTGCCTCGCTGAGCACTTGATTAAGCATATTTCCAAAGAAAACTAATAGGTTGCATATTATTTGCGGCCGACACCTTTGCTCTTCTCGTAATTCTCTCGAGCGGTGTAGAAATAGACGACGGCTCTCAAGGTGAAATCAGTTAAACACAGGTTAACCCGCACACCGCCTATGCCTCTGTTTCGAAAATCACAACACTGACGCCCCATAGTTTGAATTTAGAGAGTCCACAACTTACAGTCTTGTCACTTTTATCTCCGCTGGATGCGCAGACCTTCTATGACCTTATTTGCTTGGATGCGTTTAGGCAGGCGGCGTGTTCCAAGGTCGACGCGTGTTGTCTGGCATTTTCAAATTTAATGACACCAAATTGCTGAGGGACCTGCCTTTGTAATCCCGCGGTATCCAGACAAAGTTAGGCGAACCAAGAAAGTGATGAAGAAAAAACTGTACCGCGCGCGCAGACTAATTCCCTAAACGTGGGAGGCAGTCGCGTTCTCTAACCACTTTTCTGATTTTGCCCTTACGTCTACGTTTTAATTTTTTTTTTGGTCGATTCAAGGCCTGATCCAGTGCCCTGTCCCGCGGCCCTAATTATTTGCAAACTACACAGAGATGAATAGCTCAAAGGCGGCCCCGCGAGCCGTGAGGGATGGCCCAAAAAACTGCTAATGTAGGATCAGTAGTGATCAAGTTGTCACGGTTGACAGTGACACGAATCCCCTGCCACCCTGGGGTGGAGGAGCGCCGCGTCGGGGGGATTGGCTGCAGCCAGATTTCATTTGTCGGCGTGTTGCTATTATTTTGACAACATATCAGCTCAATTGTCACATCTGTCGAAATTCTGCTGGAAAATTAAATGGAGCAAAGAAAACCGAACAGTTGCATTTTTTTTTCGCCACTAATGTGTGCGCTGGGATTCTCCACCGGTGAGTCATCTGCCAGAAGCAACAATCTAGTGTCACAACAATCACACAGATACCATCTGTTAAAGGAACGTGACACAAGTGGTAAACACACATTTAGTTTTTTAAACGCGATTCATTAAATCAAGTCCCATTCTTCTTCCTCCATCAGCCCTTAAGCAAACAATAGAAACGTTCCTGAACCACCCATTTGAAAAAAAATAATCCGAAGTAAAATTGTATTTTGAACATGATGTTCATTGTTCCAAGCAATCATCTGCGAAAACAGAAGTTGTGTATGATCAGGCTCACAGTCTTGGGAACAATGACATTTGACAATACAGAGGTTGGGTACGCCCAGCTTCCAAACTGCCCAAACCTGCCAGATTTTCAGGATATCTGCAAATAGTCTTCGTGATTTTTTTTTTACCTTTAATGAATTTCACTGAGAATGTTTATTTGATGAATCTGAAAACCTGTCTGGATTTTACTATTCAGTGGGTTGCTCGAAAAATACAGGAGCGCTGCTTGTAGGTGGTGTTTCCTCTCACTAGGATGTGAAGGAACCAGACGGCTTCCATTTTGTTTACTAGACAAGATCAACCAGGAATTATTTCGGCAAAAACTGAAGAAGCAGAAAGTCTTATATGTAATGGTCCTCAAGCCACTGGATTCTAGGAACACCAACAAGAAAAAGGCAACTTTCATCAGGATTATAGATATATCTTAGGTTTTACATTTCATCGCACTTTAATTCTCGAGCCCTCTCTCAGTCATTATTACATTGTAAGCCTCAAGATGGACCATGTACATTCAATACATTTGTTTAGCCAGTATAGGCCATAAAAGCATTAAAAAAGCGCGTAAAACAGATCAGGTCACAGCTGTAAATAAACAAAGCTCAGGGTAAATCCACAAACAGATATATAAAACACAGGCGCTTTGCAGGATAGAACAGGCACAATTTCATAAGTGAGCAAAGTTCCATGGTAATATGTTCAAAACACGAGATAATAAAAACTCATTTAAAAAAAATAGTTTCTGAAAAGTACAGAGGAAACTGTAAAAATGGTTATAAGTAAGCAGTGTAGGGGTTCTACCTAAAAAACCTGACAACAAAACTTCTAGCTTAGGGTCGCTATGTTATCAGGAAACTACTATGTAAAATGTAAATTGTTCAAAGAAAGTTTCATAGAATCCTCTTTCCCAAATGGCTGAACCTGCCAAACTTGGGGGCATATCAACAACAACCGGTGATAATTATCGCTAAGCGCACTTAGCGCTAGGATAATTATCGCCGGCTAGCATTAATTTTATCGCTGAGATAGCGTGCTATTAGCAACGCTTATCTCAATAGCGATAAAAATCCTCACGCTAAGTGGCTAACGTGAGATTATCGCTGGAAACCCAGCGATAATCTCACGTTAGCTTGTTGATAGGGACAGACAAACTTAGCCATGATATCCTCCTTCCATAGGATATCATGGCTAAGTCAGAAAAATACCAGACGTAAAAAAGCAGCGTTAACCGAGGTTAGCGCTGCTTTTTTTTGTCTCTAACAGGGTTAGCGATATTCTTGATAATAGGAGAAATGTCGCTTAGCGACATTTCTCCTATTATTTTACTCTGGAACGCCCCCTTTGCATCTCATTAGAGATGCAAGGGGAAGCGTAGAGTAAAAGGGTGCTAACATGCGAATTTGCATGTTAGCACCCTGTTGTTGATAGGGTGCTAGTTTTATCTCTGCTTTTTTGGCTTTTAAAGCCAAAAAAGCAGAGATAAAGCCCTTGTTGATATGCCCCATAATTTGTACGGTCAGTATTTACGTGGTTGCAAGGCAAGTTTATGTGGTAAAACAATTAAAACACGTTTGCTTTAAAGCTGAAAATAGTTACAAACGTTCAAGTCTTGCACAGTGGGAATTGGCGCATCTATTTGTGAAAGAAGGCTTGGAACATACCGGAAATAATGGGACACATTTCTTTCCATCGCGCATTGTCAGCGGACATGAAGGTGAATGGGAATGCACAGCACCACAAATGGGAATCTCTTCCCAAGGCAGATAGGAAAGGACAACAGTCTCTGCAGGGAATTCTTTTATGGAAGTCAATTCACTAAAGCACCAACGGTGGCAGAAGTCTCCTCACAAATCCTTTGACCGCCAATGACTTTGCAAAATGACGCATGCGCCCCCCTCTTAGCTCCTCAAAAACCACCTTAAATCTGTTTAGGAACTAGGGGAAGAGCACATTGTTGAATTTTTTGACGTTAGGCACAGATCCAAGAGTTCTGTGTTATACATGTTTCTACTGCTTGTGACAAATTGGGTTATTGGTTAAGGGCGATGAAACCTTTCTCAAGCAACAACAGAAATCCTTGTCAGGTTGAACCACAAAAAGTCACTAAATTAACCTGTGCGCAACCCTGTAGAAGCTTGGCACAAAAAAAGCAACAGACTTAACTTAGAGGCAATGTGCAAAGTACTTATGCATTTTTTAAACAGCCATAAAACGAAAACACAGCACAAGAAAAATCCCACTCCAGTGCAGAAACATAGAGTACATTTTAATAAATTATTTGAGACCAAAAAACAAAAATTTAATCAGTAGAACTGTAGATCTGCAATTTTAAACATTTAGGTAAAAGCAGAGCCAAAAGGTGCAAAGCACTAACTAAGGGTATCAGGTTGTGTTGGACCGAGACAAAGTCACAAGTTCAGACTGACTGCGATGGAGCATAGGTAGGGCACAGGACCAAATTTGGCCCACTGAGGATTGTACCTTAAAGTCCTTGGTTCGAGGTCTGCACGGCATTGCTTTGCGAAGCCTTATATCATCCACCTTTGGTTCTGATGAAGCTATGCAGTGAGGATTTGTGGTGCTTTGCGCCACTTTGAGCTGAATTTGGTGGAACCTTCAGTTATGCCACGAGGAGCTGTCTCTGATGCTAGGCAAAGGCCCAGGGCCTGGGGAGGCACTACTTGGGGATCAGGAACTCACTCCAATAGAGGCCAGCAGAGCTCAGGGCGGTCCAGTTGCAAGTCTAGGCAGGTCCAGTGCAGGAGGTAAGCTAGGCAGTTGCAGGGAGTTGTTTAGAGCTTGTTATGTGCTTGTAGTTCAGAGCAGGAGGTCAGTCAGCTGGTCTTTCCAGTCACTTCAGCCTGGGATGAAGGGAGCAGGTCCAGTCTTCCTTCACAGACATCAGGGCAGGCCTCAAACAGATCCAGTTGCAGGTCCAGGCAGGTCCAGTGCAGCAGGTCACCTGGGCGGTCTTTTTTTCATAGTATCCACAGGCCTGGGAGTGTACAGAAGAGTGGGTCTGAGGGTCATATTTTAATACCTGATGCCAGCTTGAAGTGAAAGAAACCTCTGGAGATTTCCTCCACAGAAGTGTCTGGAATTTCCTGCCTTTCTGCCCTGTTCCTAGTCTGCCAGGGAGCACAGTAGGCTAGTATGAAGTTCTTTGTGACTGAGCTGAGGCAGTGTCTTTGAAGTACAAGAAGGGCTGTACACAGCAGCGCCCCCAAGTCCTGCTTGGATGGTCCATCCAGCCAACACCCAATCCCTCTATTGTGTGGCTGTCTGGGAGGAATATACAAAGGACAAATGTCAACTAAACATAGCCTTGTGACCCAGGAAACATGCAGCAGGCACAAAATTATTAGGACAAGAAAATGTTAACTTTCTAAAAGTGGCATTGTCAGAATTGTGCATTAAAATCCAACTTTACCCTCAAAGAAGATTTTAAATGTACAATTCCTTGGAAACCAAACATGACATTCCTACCTGCTCCCAAGCAAAACTTACACATATTAAATATAATAAGGGAACCCAATATTATCCTAAGGGAGACGTAGGTCTCATAGTAGTGAAAAACACATTTGGGAGTTTTTTACTACCTGGACATGCAAAACTTAAAAATACATACCCATTTAAAAAAAAAAATACAATGCACTCTGCCCTCTGGGCTGTTTGGGGCTTACCTTAGGGGTGGCTTATACGTACTAAAGAGGGATTTTTGGAACTTGCAAGGGGTTTATTTTGCCAAGTCGAATTGGTAGTTTAACTCTGCATACAGGCTGCAATGGCAGGTCTGGGGCATGTTTTAAGGGGTTACTTAAGTGGGTGGCACAACACAACAAGTGCTGCAGGCCTACTAGGAGCATTTGCTTTCCTAGCCATGGGTATATGGTATACCAGCCACTTTAAATGGTACATCTAAGTAAATTAACTATGCCAATCAGGTGTGAGTCATTTTACCATGTTTTAGGGAGTGAGCACAAG
Organism: Triturus cristatus; assembly: GCF_964204655.1. Taxonomy (NCBI): domain Eukaryota; kingdom Metazoa; phylum Chordata; class Amphibia; order Caudata; family Salamandridae; genus Triturus; species Triturus cristatus. The sequence continues at coordinate 726,032,606 of NC_140591.1, forward strand.
CACTTTAGCACTGGTTAGCAGTAGTAAAGTGCACACAGCCCTAAAAGTCAACAAAAACAGGTTCAGAAAACAGGAGGGGAAAAGCAAAACCTTTGGAGATACCCATGCAGAGAGCGCCAAGTTTTCTCCTGACCCCTGGGACAGGAGTAGCAAAGGCAGCACCATCTGTGACTTAGTACAAGTCAGTGGTAAAAGCTGATACTGTTGGTTACTATTAGTTGATGCCCATGCATGTTTTTTAAAGGATTATACTTTTTTAAATTTGCCAATCCATGAAAGTTGCCCTCTTGTGTAATCTGACAGCAAAAAACCATCAATGAGTTTTGAATATCAAGATCGCAAATCAGATTCAGAGTTGCAAAATCTTTAAGTAGCATTACGCCATTAAAATTCATAAACAATATAAAATATTTTTTAGCAGTGACAAAGTTAAAATTAAGGGTTCAGATAAAATACATAAATCTGTTTGACAATAGAAAAAAAGCCCTCCTCTTTTTAGGGATTAGTGTGAAATATTTTCAGTTCTTTTAAAATATCAACCAACTGTTGCGTGTGTGAGCAAAGGGAAAGTCTGCGGGTTACATTTCACTTGGGTATGTCGCGGTTAATACATTGCCTTGAATTGTGTTTTGTTAACTCTTGCATAATAATTCTACTAAACACCATGCAGGCTTATTTACAAGGCCCTTGCGTCGCTGGTGCGGCACTTTTAATATGGGAAAAGTGATGCATGGCAGCGCAAGGGGGGGTAGTTAATAAGCCCCCATATTCCTATGTTCCTGCAGATGACCTTTGAAATGTGCAGGCAGCAGTTGGGCGAAATAGGTCCCTTCAACATGGTGCCCGATGCAGTGCTTTGGCAATTTTTGCTTGATACATTTTTGGAATATATGATACCCAGGTGAGAAGTGTGTTTGATGAGGACAGGGTGGGACTGGGTATTCATTTGTGTTTTGGAGTAACGACATCCATATCAAGTGAAACCCAAAGTTTTTCACATATTCTTCAACTCTGAATTCAGCAAAGTTTCTAATCATGCCTAAAGCAGAAAGCATTGCACGTACTATGTACCAAATGCAACACATATTTTGTTTACCCTGCAATAGAAATGAAAGGAGAAAAACAGCCCCTAATACAGTATGGAATGCGGCATGGTTTCAGGATGTTTCTACAACTAAAACAGAGTGAGAATGAAGCAATTTGCAATTGTCAAAGGCAACAGTAAATCCTCCCAATAAGTTTTAAAGTACTGAAAAAGTTACCTAAGCCTCATGAGAAACAAGAGAGTGTGCATCTGCCTAGATGGATTGTACCCAAAGAAAAAGTGACTAATGGTTCACCCTAAAAAACTTGGTGGCATGCTTGATCATCAGTGGCATGCTTCATTATCAGGTTGTTCCTCTCCAAAGCCAGCATATTGTGAGTATGGAGGGCTTTCTTAAGGTCTTTTCTGATATTTAGTCGCATGGTTCAGACAAAGAATGAAGGTACTTTCATTCAGGCCTACACTACATTCTGGATACTGTGATCAATGTCTCCGGTATATTGGGCTAACCTGGTAATGTGTAATTTGCACACTATATCTTGATAAATCGTGTGAAAAAGGAAAATATATTATTCATTGATTAATTTCAATCTCAAACAATCTCAATGCAGCTGAGTTGTAAAAATACTAGGATGTGCCAAGAGAAAGGTCTTGAACAAAGACTGAGGGGTGAACTCACAAAGGGCCACCACACTCATGATGGAGGAAATGCTGTTGTGGCGGGGCGGCGAGCTCGTGGTGGGACCTCTGCACTGAAGTTGGTCATTGCGGAAGTCCGGCAATGAGTGCAGGGCCCCTGCTATGAGTGCAGGCCCCCCTCCATCCTAAATGTCAAGGTCCTTTTTGAATCATCACCTGAATTTTGTGTAAAGATTGAATGACAAAAAGCCTACAGGCACGCTGTGTAAGAGTGCTGGCTGACACGACACACAAGGCAAATGGAAATACTGTGTGAATTTCTGCAATGGCTTTTAAAATTTAAAGAGTCCCTGGTAGGTAACTTAGGTGACATACATATAAAGCATAATCAGTGGTGCATCTCAAGAAAAAATATACACTTTCAGGCTTAGTTTGTGCCTAGGGTCAATCTTTTTTTTAAAAAATGAGGTTGGAGCTGGGGCAATGGTTTGGATCAGTGCAGCAGACACAAAGCAATGCTGAGGTTAAAATTGAAGCAGCGTTCATGGAGGTGAGTGGTACCTAAATGAAGGTACAGTTAGGCCAAGAAATATAGGTTCTTACAGTAGGAAGATTGGATTCCAGCCTATTATATGCATCTAACACAGTTAAACTACTCTATATATCAGCATTCACCAGGTCCCTAATCTTGTTTCATAGTTTTTTATGAGCCAAGCAAATATTGCTGGTTCATTAAATCATATATTGAGTTTTTTTTGTTTTATTCTCAACCAATATTCGCCTACCTCTAGAAGTGAATACATTGATCCACACTATATATTTAAATATCTAATGGGATTAAATAAATTCTCCTTTCATCAACAATCATTCTAAATGACAAACAAATGAAAACTATTTTACCTCTTGAAATGCAAACATCTATGAAACACAGACAATAGCATGAGTTAAGTCTATTGGCATTTCCTTTCCATTTATTAACATTTATAGAATAAGTCCATAGATTCAGCAAGCCAATTAAAAAAAGAAGATGGGTGGAAACTTTTGCTCATCCAGTGTTTATAGTATATATAGCACCACCAAACCCAAACATAGAACATAAGTTCACATTTTAGAACATATTAAGAACCTATTTTCCAAAAGATACAGGGATGCAAGATGTTAATAACCTTCTTGGTGGATTAAGTCAATCTGTATCAATATATACGTCCATGGCAAGGCTCAAATGACAGGTATCACCGTAAAGGATTACCACAATGGCGTACATTAAAAGTTAATTGAAACTGCACATACACTTTAACTTACTGTGAGCAAGCCCATACCCACTGTCACTTAGTGGTCCACAAAAGTTCCATCCACATGAACATTTGAATTGTGATGTATCAAATATTGCCAGAGAGGCTCCAAAATATGGTAATGAAATAGTAAGCAAAGTGTGAGTGTATGCACCAGCCTCAGAATTGCAGAATTGCAGTATATTAACCCCTTCGCTGCGGCGGAACTTCCGCCGCAGCGCTGGGGGGTGCGGGGGGGCAGTGCGGTGGCGCGGTGCTCATGACGGAGCCACTCTGTCATGAGCCACGGTTGGGCTGTGCTCATGACGGAGTGGTTCCGTCATGACTCCGCCCACAGCGCTAATCGCCCGCACAGGTGGGGAATTAGCGCCGCGTGGGCGGCGCGGCCGCCAATGGCGGCAGCATGACGGAACCACTCCGTCATGAGCACACGGCAACCGTGGCTCATGACGGCGTGGTTCCGTCATGAGCACGGAACGAGTTAAATAAGCAATGCAGTGTTTGTGCTTGAGCCATCACCACTGTTCTTTTGCCAAGCAAGCAGGCAATCACTTTGTATCCTCACCTTTATACATATTCCCTTAACATACCCCAATAGCCCTATAAGTACAGAGGGAGCAAGTTGAAAGTCAATTATTACATGAAGAGTCTCTAACACTTGAGTCTAAAATGTAATGACATAGACACACCAGGAATGTATAATATGCATCACTATGACGTCATCAACAGCATTTTGGGTACACATCCAGACCAAGTGATTGCAGACTGGCAGGAAAGTAATGAAATCTGTACATGAATTTAAACTGGAAAAGTCTGTGCCTGTGTTAGAACTTTCCTTTTTAGGGTGTTCTTTCCCCAAACTTTTGCTTTTTGCCTCCACGTTTTGCAGAATCATTTTGTTGGCATTAGGACTCTGAGCACTTTACCACTACTGACCAGTAATAAAGTGCATTTGCTTCTTCCCTAAATATGTGTGTAATTGGTGTATACATGATTGGCCTATTTAATTTACCTGTATGTTCTTTGTAAAGTGGTATATCATATATCCAGGGCTTGTAAGTTAAATGCTGCTAGTGAGCTTGCAGCACTGATTGTGACACCCACAGAAGTAGCCTTTCAAACCTGTCTCAGGCCTTCCACTGCAGTGCCTGTGTCTGGAGTCTACTGCATCTTCGACTTGGTATTTAAAACTCCCCTTTTCTTACACCTATTCCTCCTCTAATGCAGACCCTAGGTAGCCCTAAAGGCGGGGTGGTATGAAAGTAAAAGGTAGGTTATATACTTTTATATTTTGCTTGTCCTGGTAGTGACAAACAGCTACATTCATTTTTCTTCTACTGTGAGGCCTAACTCACATAGGTTAACAATGGAAATTCATCAATGCACTTTTAAGTTGTAATTCCTGGTCAGAGAGGAGTAGCCAGATTATTTTTTATACATTTGGAATGGTAATTTTAAGTCCTCCTAACTGACGAATTTGGATTTAAAATTACCTTTTTAGAAATGCCACTTTTAGAAAGAGGATATTTCTCTTCACTTACTGCTCTGTGTGCTTTGCTCCCTGTCTCCAATACACAACTGGGATGAGTGACAACTACACCTTGTGCATTCCCTCTAGACATCCAATAACCCAGGAAGGCTAGGTGTGTCTGAGAACCCATCTACATACAACTGCATTCTGATGTCCCTGTCTGGGCAGGATGGAAGGGAAGAGCTAACACTTCACTGAATAGGTAGTGTACTGTTCCCACACAAAGTGCTGATTTACGCCCTACCCAATAGATAGACTGGCAGAGAAGGCTTGATTGAAAGGATACTTATGCACTTCAAATACCACTCTTTGAAGTCACTCCCACTCCAAATGCACCTTTGAGTATGAGTACTGGGTCTCTGACCCTCTAAAATCAGACACTACTGGACTTGTAACTCAAGCTCTGCCAGAAGGAACTGCTGTGCTGCTTAAAGGACTCAACTGAACTGTTAATCTAGAAGGACTGTGCTTCTGTGTGTTGTCCTGCTGCCTGCTGCTCTCTGACTTTGCTGAAGGAGAGCAGGACTGTGCCTTTTCTCCAAGAGTGCTCCATGGTCTTGTTGGCTTGCCTCCTGTTGCTTGAAACACAGGGATATCAAAGTCTCTACACCTGCTTCTGAGCCTGGTTCACTTAATCCAAATGCTTGCAATATGGACATCGACACATCTCCTGTCTACATGTAGCAGAACTGGCCCATCAACCCAGCTGCATAAGTAAATGCAGCGCCTCGGGAGGCCGATGCATTGGAACTGTACATTGCCATCAAAGCAGCTTGGAAAGATAGACACGTACCTCGATTGCGTGGATAAACCCGGCGCATCGCCCAATGAAACCAATGCATTTCGGCATCTCGCGTTCAGAACAGATGCATCGCCATCGAAACATGGAGAAGAATCAACGCCTCCTCGACATGTGGGATCGACATTGGTGCATCTCCTGACACATCTCGCAATTGTGACCAGGAAAGGGTACATTGTTCACCAGGGTCTGGGTGGGTCCTGTAGCTGTCAGGCGCTCCATCGCAGTCGACTCTAACTTTGAGTTTGCCATAATCCAGTGTGACCTCTAATAACCCCTAAAGTGCTATTAGCTTCTAAGTGCTATTTTTCACTTATTCTTTTCAAATGTATATCTCGACTTCTATACATTGAAGTTTTGCCATTTCAGTCTTGTTTTGTACAGAATATAATAATCTGTTTTTCTAAACCTGTGTGGAGTCTTTTTGTGGTGTATTCATTGTGGTACTGTGTGTGTCTGTTGCACAAATAATTACACATTGCCTCTCTAAATAAGACAGCTCTGTGCCACTCTACCAGGTGGGTCCTGCCTGACCTAGGTGCATACCTTAGCCAACCAGGAATCCCAGTTTGAACACCCTGCTATTTCGGAATGTTTCCAATGTCTGGGAAAAACAGTAAAGCCGCATTTTATCAGGCATTTCATCCACTATGCCTATCACCCACTTCATTCTAGCTCTTATGGCTGCTATTTGTTTGTTCGCCAATATTGCTATATACATTTTGGACACAAGACCTAGTTGGCTGTTGCTGGTAATGAAATATGTCAGAGCTTCAAATGGCTGTGGTTCTGATGGAACTGTTGGATATCTCTCGCACACTGAATAGCGAAGTCTGCGACATAGGTTTTACACCCAGTGGCGATGTCCCCCCACCTTCCTTATATTGATCCAGAGTTCTGATCTCACCTGCTATGTAGAGATTGTCTAATTTGTCAAAGTTTAATCTGATTAGCTGCTTCTGCACTTTTTGTTCTAATGCAACCACTAAAGCAAACACAAGGAGATGATGGACGGAGTGCTGAAACTTTTCAAACTCTCACCTCCAGTCACAGATCTGGGTTGAATCCATCATCATTCTTTAGCTAACTTCGTCACCCCAGTTAAGTCACAGCTATATGCAAATCAGTCTTGACCCTTTGCCTCAAGGGGACAGTCCAGCACGACTTGCCAAGCCATGTCTTCCCTGGACCGGAAACAAGCATCCTGGAACAATGATTGATTCATCCCGATCTGTGACTGGGGGTGAGTGTATGAAAAGTTTCAGCGCTTCGTGTGAAGAGATACAATAATCTCAGTAAGAAAACCACCAGCCAGAGGTAGTGCCCATAACTGCAATGCCCATTTCTCAATTTTAAACACCACAAGGCCATAGTTGGCACACCACACCCTTTCTGTATCCCAGTGTGTGTTTATTCATAAGTATCACACTGAATCGCAAGACCACTCCAAGGGAAAGCCAAGATTTGGACGGTGGGTGGATGGAGTAACCATATAATTAGATTTGTTCTTATTAATTTGGAATCCAGAATAGCTTCCAAATTTAATAAACTACCTTACATTGTGTTAAGGATCTCTCACACATAGCGTTATGCCATCTGCATGAAAAGATATTTGACAATTACCACAGTTAATCCAAAGCTAAGTGTTCCATCTCAATAACAAAAAGGAGGAGAGACAAGATGCAGCCTTAGTTCTTACTCACGCAATCCGGAAAGACAGGGAGAATTTGCTGTTTATATGAATAAGAGCAGTTGGTTTATTGTAAAAAAAAGCAATCCATCATATCAGCCCTCCCAGTGCCCCATATGCCACAACACAGAGAGCATATAAAAGCCATTCAAGAGATTCAGTGACTGTCTTTCTCTATTGTACTCATTGAACAGACGCTCTAGCTTATAGTCAAAACGGATGGAAAACTGTGGAGTGCATTACTGTATCTAGAGACGGAGAGTCGAAGTCTTCCCAGTAGTCAGGTACAGATCTAGTCCACTGAACAAATCCCACTTCTGCAGGCAAAGGTTCACCAAAGTCTCTCCAACTTTACTCGACACAGCTCCCGAATACCCAAACACTGAGCGTGCCGGTAAACTCTGCTCTGCCAGTGGGTGACAGAGTTTTTTCGCAGAACTCTGTGCTCTAAGCGGACCACCGAGTTGCAAAATTCTGCAAACTCAGCTGGTGGAGCTGAGTTCGCCGCCCACCCCTAGTCATTTCCTCTGAAGTGCGGAGTTACAAAACTCCGCAAACTCCACTGGTGGAGCTGAGTTTGCTGCCCACCCCTAGTCATTTCTCTTTCTGAATGCTTAAGTTGTATATAATGGTAAGCTAGTAGAGCATGTTCCACCTGTCATCTAAATGTAGATTGATGCTGCACTATACGTTTACGTTTATGTTTCAGTTGAGTTGACTTACTAATATATGGCAAGCCACTGGGAATTCAATACAGTATATGATATTATTTGTATTGCAATTTGAGAAGTTTTTCACTTCGAATTGCTGCCAATTGCTGTTCAATCTCTCTATTATTTCGGTTACACACAACACAACTGTTGCATTTGGAGCGACCAACCACAGGCATTGAGGTAATGAATTAGTTGAATAGGCGAAGGTATGGGTTCCTCATATGCTCAAACAAATCGATTCTTAAGATTAGATCCCTCTGAAAAGCAAAAAGCGGTATGTCTTTAAATATTGGGGCGCCCTTTAAGAGACTCCAGTGTTGACATATTATCTTTTAATCTTGTTAGACAAAGTACCGTATGTTGATACACATACTAGCATAGATTCCGTTGGTCATTTCTTAACCTCCAGAAGGGCTCCCTGTTGTTGTACCATGCCCATATAATTGACTTTCTCAATAGCTTGAAGGGGTAGCCTCAGGCTTTTTTTTCCTTTAGTTTGTGTGTTTCCAAAAAGTAATCGTCTTTTTTTAAGCAATTTCGTTATAAATGAAAATTGGCCTAATGGAAAATTGTCTTTTAAAGCCTGGGGATGATGACTGTCATACTTAAAAAGCGTGTTTCTGGCAGGCAATTTAGTGAATAAGGTAGTGTAGAGCTTGCTATTTTCCATTTTGATTATAGTGTCCAAAAAGTTCATACTTAAGTGTTTGTATTCTATTGTAAATCTTATACTTGGATTAAGTCTGTTGATCCATTCATTAAAGTTAAGGAGACTTTCTGTGTCTCCTTTCCATATCAAAAAATATTATCAATATTTTGCATCCACTATCTTATATGTGGTTTGTGTGGATTTTCAATATATTCCATGATTTCATCTCAAAGTTGGCTACATAGATATTTGCTATGCCTGGGGCAAAAACCGACCCCATTGCCACACCTTTGACCTGTTCATAAAATTGATTCTCAAAGAGAAAGCAATTTTGCACAGTGTCAATTCCGTACATTCCAGAATGAACAATTTAGTGACATTGTGTGGATATGATCTTGTTTCCAAATGTTCTTCTAACAATTTAAAAACCTCTTATTGGGGTATGTTTGTATACAAACTTTCTATGTCCATACTGACTGACTGTTCTTCTGTAGGATCAAATAGATGATTCTCAATTGAGTTAAAAACTGCTGTAGTATCTCTAATATGTCAGATTATTGATGGCAAAATGTCTAATGAAAAAATCTGAATATTGTGCCAAAGGTTTGTGAATAGTATTCCATCCTGAGATGATTTGACAAACTGGAGGGTTCACTGGATTTGTATCTGCTTTTGGCAAGATGTATATTGCCGGGGTCATTAGGTCAGTATTGATCAGAAAAGCAGATTATTTCTCACTCAACCAGCCTTCTTCAAAACCCCTTTTGCTCAGAGTAAATTCTTTATTTACAAATTTCTCCAGTAGAGTTCTTTGGAAGTTTGTTGTAATGTTCTGCAACTTCGAGTTGTTTTAGTTCTTCTTCCATGCATGAGATTTTATCCATAAGGACAATTTCCCCACCCTTATCAGCTGGCTTTATATTTACATCAGGTAATGTCTGAAGATTTTGAAGGGCTCTGTGTTGGTCTTTAGAAAAATTGTATGTCGTGCTGTGCAGGATTTAAAAAGATTATCAATTTCAGTTAGAATGGCATCTTTAAAGGTCATGATTTCCTTTGGTATCATATTGTTTGTCGGACAAATGGTAGAAGCGTCATGTATCGATGTATAGTCTTGTCTCTGTGTGGATTCTTGTGTGGAAAAAACTTTTTCTCATCAATACTCAGTGGCAGTACCACACACAGGAAATTAGATGTAACACTGTTCGCAGTGCTTTGCTGAAATCTCAGCTAGACTAAAGCTATCCATTGGAAATATTTAAAAAACGTAAACTAATCAAAAATGTGCATGGAAGCTGTAGAGACTGATGCACTTCTTAGAAGTATGAAAATATAACATAACATTGACGCACTGCTATTGTTGAGAACGCACATGGAAACTGTGAACAATCCTTTGCTGCATGTTAATAGTGCGCCAATTAACCCTGTTGCACTCCACCACTCAGAGAGGTTTTTAAGAACTCAGTAATAAACCGGTGACATTTTCAAACACTTTGTAATAGGCTGCATGCAGAGTTTGCATTAGCAATGCTTGTGGAAATATAATGCATTGCTGTATGCAGCCTTGCCCCATGAGTCTTCTTTATACTTTGACTTCGCTCTGGATAATATGGCTTTTTTATTAAATCATTGAATCAGCTTTAAAGAGGTACAACATGCTTTGGTTCTTCCTTGCCATTCACAAGCTTTGCTAATTATTTTAAGAAAAATGTGGCTTTGAGAGATGTAGACCTCTGCAATGATGTTGGTGGATCACATTTTCCTTTTGATTTATCCTCCTTATTCCATCCCCAGTACTACCTTCTACAGAAAGGAGATATTGCCTCATTGTACATTTAGTGAGACTGTGATGAAGTTTAGCTGTTCCCTGGCCAAAAATGGATTAGTGAGATATTTACTGCATTTAATAGTTTTACTTTGGGAAAGCACTATCTGAGAAAAAGTCCAAATACAATGCAAGAAATTGGGTTACTGTTTGGTAGAGTTGAAACCCTACTCAAGCAACAACCACAATTCCTATCATGGTGAAGTCTCACCAAAACTTCAAATGAACCTGTGCTTAACCCTCTGGTAGCTTGCCACTAAAGCAGTCAGTCTTAACTTAGAGACTGTTGTGCCTGCCTCTTTTTGCAGGTTTATCCTCTGACTTTTTGCCTTTTGACTCCTATTTTTCTGACACTCTTTTTGTTGCCTTTAGGACTCTGGATACTTCACCACTGCTAATTAGTGATAAAGAGCACAAGCTCTCTGTGTAAATTGTGATTGTAATTGGTTATCCATGATTAGCATATTTAATTTTCTGGTACGTCCCTAGTAAAGTGCACTGTGTGTGCCAGGGCCTGTATCAAATGCTACTAGTGGGCCGGCAGCACTGATTGTGCCACCCAAATGAGTAGCCCTGCAAAATGTCTCAGGCATGCCATTGCAGTGTCCATGAGTGCAGTTTGAAACTGCCAAATTGACCTGACAAGTTCACTCACTTACCAAGCCCAAACCTTCCCTTTTTATGCATTTAAGGCATACCTAAGGTAGGCCAAGGTAGCTGTATGGGCAGGGTGCAGTGTATGTGAAAGGTAGGACATGTACTGATGTGTTTTACATGTCCTGATAGTGAAATACTGCCAATTTCACTTTCACTATTGCAAGGACTAGCGCTCCCATAGGTTATCATTGGAGCTTCCTTGTAACATTTTACAAGAGTAACTTTCAGTTGGGAAAAGCTAGAGACTTGGGGCCTGATTCACAAAGGTAAATTGAGACAAAAGTCAAACTTTACAACATTCGGTAATCACAAAGGGCATTTATGAGTAGTAAAATTAGACTTTTATCTCCGTTTTGGTCTCCGTTAAACTTAAGACCAAAACTTAAGTTTAACTGAGACAAAAGTCTAACTTTACTACTCGTAAATGCCCTTTGTGAATACTGAAAGTGGTAAAGTTAGACTTTCCTGTCACTTTACCTTTGTGGATTGGCCCTTTGGAGATTGGGCTCTTTGATCTCAGAATTTAAAAACACATCTTTTAGGAAAGGTGGTTTTTAAATTGCCTGTTTATAAATGCCACTTTTAGAAATTGGGAATTTTCTTGCTTTACCATCCTGTGCCTCCGCCTGCCTGTGGAATCAATGTCTGGTTTATACTGACAGCTGGGTTGTTTGTGCATTCACTCTAGACAGTTACACAAAGGGAGTTGAGGTGTGCCATGCATATCCTGGTTGTTCATCACTAGGCTGATGGACCTTGCTGAGTTAGAGTGGTGGGAGGAGTTGTCACATACATCTAAATAGGGCTGTGCCTGGCCTCTCACATGCTGTCTCAACTCCCCTAGAGTGTGTCTAGAGCCAAGAACTTGTGCACTGCAAAGACAATCCTTTGAAGAATGCCTGCTTCAAAGGCCAAAAGGGGTATAAGTAGTGGACATAAAAGCCCAGACTTTTAGAATACTTCTGGATCAAGAGGAAACTCTGCCAAGAGGAAGACCTGGAGTGCTGTCAGGAGGAGTACTGCCCCTTTGCTGGCGGCTTCTGTCTTGAAGAGGACAAAGACTAGACTTTGCTTTGTTATCCTGCTTAAGAAGATTCTCCAAGGGCTTTTGTGTGCTTGCTTCCTGTTAAGAAGTCTATGGGACATCAAAGACTTTATCCGCAGCATCCCTGATCTCCATTACTTGGGGTTCTCACCTGCAAAGTGGTACCGATTCCAGTTCTGGTCCCTTGGAGGGGGTTCTGCTCCTTCTGAATTTGAAAAGTTATGTATCGCCCTTCCTGAGCCTCTTTTTCTGATGCAGCACCATCGTATAGGAGCCATTTCCACCCACCATTGCCATGCGGCTGAAGAAACCGCTACAGCCCAAGTTCAGCGCACCCTGTCCCCGAAGTCCGAGACCAATGCACTGACTCTGACTCAGGCCCTGCTGTGCGGCTGAGAAGATTGATGCATCGTTGGACTGTGGCCGAAGAAATCGTTGCAGTTGCCACATCGACCTCCAGCAGTCACAAACAGCTAAATTCATTTTTCACTTCTGTGAGGCCTACTCCTCTTATAGGCTAACATTGGAAATTCCATAAATACCTTTACGGTGAAATTCCTCATTAGGAAGGAGTAGCTGCATCATGTTTCATATCTTTGGAATGGTAATTATAAATCCTCTTTACTAGTAAAGCCAATTTAACATTACTATTTTGGAAATGCCACTTTTAGAGAGTAGACATGTCTCTGCTCTTACTGCTCTGTGTGCCTTGCAGCCTGTCTTCAACACGTCTGAGTAGGGTAACAGTCGCACTTTGTGCATTCCCTCCAGATGGCCACAAAAACAAGAAGGCTAGGTGTGGCTGAGTACCCATCTACATGCATCTATATTCTGATGGGCCTTCCTGGGCAGGAAGGGACTCACACTTACACTTCAAAGGGTAGAGGTCTGACCCCACACAAAGGATTTATTACCCCTCACCGATAGACTGATAGACTGAACTGTGTTGAAAGGGACACTGGTGCACTTCAAAGCCTTTCTTTTAAGTCTATCCCACTTTAAGGTATAAGTGCTAGGTCTCTTACCCCAACAAATCAGACACTTTCTGGACCTCTGTCAGAAGTGTCTGTTGTGCTGCTCAAAGGACTCAACTGGACTGCTGGTCTGGAAGGCCTGTTTTTCTGTCTGTTGCCTTGCTGCCTGCTGCTCTATGACTCTGCAGAAGAAGAGCTGGACTCTGTCTGAATGTATGACATTGTTCTGCATTCTGTCCATCAACTGTTGTTTTTGCATTTGTCACCCTGAGTGGAACGGGTATGCTCAGACGTGAGTCCCGTGCTCTCCATGCCACTGGAATTAAGCTATCCTGGCTGAAGACGGGTGAAACCCCGAAACCGGTCCTAGGATGCTTGGCTCCAGTCCAGGGAGGACCTGGGTTGGCAGTCCGGGCTGGACTGTTCCCATGACGCACAGGGTCAAGACTGATTTGCATATGGCTGGGTTCAAACTGGAATTGTATGGTGAGCAAAAAAACGATGGATTTAGGCCCAGATCTCTGTACTGGGGTGAATGTATGACATTGTTGTGCGTTCTGTCCATCAACTGTTGTTTTTGCATTTGTCACCCCGAGTGGGACGGGTATGCTCAGACGTGACTCCCGTGCTCTCCATGCCACTGGAATCAAGCTACTCTGGCTTAAGAGGGGGGAAACCCCGAAACCGGTCCTAGGATGCTTGGTTCCAGTCCTGGGAGGACCTGGCTTGGCAGTTCGGGCTGGACTGTTCCCATGAGGCACAGGGTCAAGACTGATTTGCATATGGCTGAGTTCAAACTGGAATGGCATGGTGAGCAAAAAAACGATGGATTTAGGCCCAGATCTCTGTACTGGGGTGAATGTATGACATTGTTCTGCATTCTGTCCATCAACTGTTGTTTTAACATAGATTTCAACACATCTCCCGTCTGTGAGTAGCAAAACCAGCGCATTGACCTGGTTGCTGGAGTAAAAGCGGCATATTGCTTCGTAACCAGGGCTTGGCCTCTAGAGATTGGCACATCGGACAACGTATCACCACCCCTGCAGCTTGGTGATATCGGCGCATCCTCTTGACTGCATGGCAGAAACCAGTGCATTGCTCGATACCTCTCTACTCCGGTACCCATCTGAGCATTACACTCACTGCATGCAGAAGATCAACACATCTGACTGCTTGCAACCAGGAAAAGTATTTTTTTCACCAGGGACTGCATGGGTCCTGTAGCCAGTCGGCACTCCATTTGGTCAGCCCAAACTTTGACTTTACCCTGGTACAGCACGACCAAAGTAACCTTTTAGGGCTACTTGCTTGTAAGGGCAATCAAGGAATACCTTCCCATTCATTCCTATGGGCCAAGAGGCCCATTGGAATGAATGCGTGCACAATTTCAAGGGTGCAAGGGTCCCAGAGGGACACCGTGTGACACCCCTGAAATGTGCATGTGCATGTGGCACACATACATGCCCTAAGGGCATGAATGTGTGCCACATGGCACTTTTAAAAAAGCAAAAAGGTGTTTTTTAAAGGAAATCGCAAATTACTACCAACTTGAAGTTGGTGGTAATTTGCGATTACTTAAGGCCAAATCGCACTTTCTTTTGTGCTTCTTACATTGCATTTAAGGAATCACAATTTGCGATTCCTTAAATGCAATCGCAAAATAGGGAATCTCAAATTTTGAGATTCCTTATTTTGCAAGGGGGTTTTTGTGTGCTACATTGCACACTGCTAATTTGCGATAGCAAACGCTGAAATTCTGCAAATTTCAGCGTTTACGATCGCAAATTGGCTTTCTACATCTGGCCCTTATTTCTTTAAAATTCAATATCTCAACTTTGGAGTTTTGTTGTTTTGGCCTTGTTTTATTCATAAAGTCATACTTTAGCTGTTGGAGAGTCTTTATGTGGTGTTTTCACTGTGTAACTGTATGAGTTATTGTCTGAGACATTGCCTTCTAAGTTAAGACTGCCTGCTCTGTGCCAAGCTACCAGATGGTGATTACAGAATACATTGGTTTGTGTTGTGACTTACCCTGACTCGGATTGTGGTCCCTACTTGGACAGGGTGCATACCTCTGCCAAGTCGCTACCCAGATGGTAACACCTGAAGTGAGATGCTCCCAGGTGGGGGGAGAGTTTCTTTGTTTCTTTGTAGGTCAGTCCAGTCCGGTCAGCAAACAATGTTTGGGTAAGGGCAGCAATGTGGGAGGTTGAGTCAGAGCTTGTGCAATAACAAGACAGGCCAAACCATGCCCCACCTTTTATTGTCTTGTAAATGTTATGATTTTTTTTCCAGGTTGTTCTTGATCTTGCTTTTTAAAAAGAAATACCATGACATCAGGCAGTGTAGAGCTATGTTTTATCCAAGAGTGAAACATGTTTACACGTAGGTTCATTTTTAAGACATGTTGTGAGGGCATGTGGCACTTAATTTTTTTAACAATCAGCTGCTATCTGTAATTTTCCCTTTTGATAATATTTACTTATGTTTTTAACTGGATGAAATGCTAACTTGTTGTATGTGTGTTTCTTTTATGGATGGAAAACCTTCTGAATAAAGTGTCAAACTGAACTGAACTCAGTGGGAGCTCTTCAGGAACTCCCCAGAAGCCATTCCCAGGCCTGGCTGAGCTGTCTCTGCTGGGTCTTGGGCTCACCCTTGCAGTGGTTGTGTACAACCACTAACTTGGCCCCTACATACTGTGTGCTTATCCACTCCTTGCTCCCTCCGTGCCTCCCCTCAGCCTGGGAGTAGATGAGCCCCCGATCCCAGTCTGAAACCCTGACAGCACAAAAGGAAGTGTCCCACAGGCAGGGCTTGGGGGAACCACCACCCGGGCCCACCACACCTTCTTAGACCATGCGAGTGGGTGAGAAGAGTGTGGGAATAGCAACACCGACAGGCAGAGTGGGCAGTGGGTGGGTCCACAGGGGCCATGGGGAGTTGGAGCTCAGACCCTCTGGATGCCGAGTGTGGTGTGGAGCAGTTGCTCAGCTAGGTCAGGAGCAAGATCCTGGGCAGCAGCAGCCAGGGAACCCATGGATCCTCCTTTTGGTTTATTTCCAAATTAATATAAGATTGAATGTCACAACTGGTCAGCAATCCAGTGTGGCTGAGGACAGTCAACTTGTTGTCCTCCAGGTACTTCTTATATTAGTTTTATGCTGAGTAAGAAGAGCTTTACAATTGCATTTACTATCTGGAGTGAGTCTGGGTCAATAAAATAGTTGCTCAAACCATCTCCAGGCACACCTTCTTGATTTGCTTCAGCCATGGAATATCTCTTGCTTAATCAGGGGCTAAACAATCCTTCACCATCCCCCTATGTAAAGCTGCAATCAGTTTTTCCCAAAAATTATGCCATAGAAGAACCTTGCTAAAACAGAACTCAAGTATAAAGGGAATTCCAGTGTACTGTAAAGGCAATTTGTAAAATAACTCACCTTTCCTTGATGATCTGATCCCTTTTGGTCCATCACTCTTGTAATCATGCTGCCTTGTATTTAAGTGTCACAGAACATCCCGATACCTGAATACCGGGGAGGATCAATGATGAAGCATGTCTGAGTGAGAGCCTTTTAAATAAAAGGTTTGCCTTTAGCCTATTAAGCTGACAGCCAAATTCTGCATGTAGGGACTTTCATATATTGTAGAAATGTTTTGGGCACTTAATATGAGGGATAATTGGTGAGGCCCTGGAGCAGTTAAAAGGAGTTGGATGAACTGAACTAAACCACACAGAAAGATGTGAACAAATGTAGAGGAGATGGTGTTTTTATGGTTCCTATGGTTGCCTTTTTGATAGTACATTAAGTACTGTTCTTCTCATTTCAAGTGATGGAAAAATATATAGGTGTATAGAAACATGCACTACACATCCTTTGAATAAACATATCTAACTGATTTAAAGAGTGGACATTTGATTATAATATTTGAATGAAAAAACTGTAATCTAAGCGGTGGCTGGAATCAATCCCTGCAATCAACTCAGGCCAAGCAGTAGCTAAGCTGTAGACCCACACTGACTCCGGCCCATTGAAGGGCTCTTGAAGAGACTGCTTTTCTTCTGTCTTTGTCACGGTCTTATCAAGGGAACCAGATGGCACATGGTCAGGAAGAAATTCCTTCTAGATACACCCAAGCACTTTCAGGTGGAAACTCCCAATAATTTATTTTACAGTGATACTCAGCAGTTTGCACAGAATATCTTCTGTCTTGAACTCTATTGGGGAAATTTAGACCCCAGCAGGCAGTCGGCAACATTTCATTATCAGTGCAGCCCTCTGCCTATATTGACCTGGAGGGAAATTGCCAGCATTATTTACAGTTCTCCATTGGTATGGAAATAGGCTCCCAACAACAAAGTGGGAGCAATTTCACCCAAAACAAAAAAATGCTACTGGGTAGGCCCCCATATCACCGCAAACTGCTTGGCAGTGTGTTACTCTGAAGTAAATTCCCAAAGCAGGGTGTTGCTTTTGAGAACGAAACGCTCAATGGCCCTAATGCACAGTACGTTTTCTCTATGCATTTGGGGTCAATGATAATTTTTCCTGACCACAATCATAGTGCCTCATATCGTGAGTAGGACAAGCTCTGGACTTCCAATATACTGACCTGTTGGTCATGTGGCATTGGTTTCATTATCATGTTAGAGTATAACTTGTCTGGCTTCTTATCATGCATCTCCGCACTGCTCCTGTGGAAATATGGATTTTTATGATCAGTTATGTCCCCTATCTTGGACCCCAACGGTTTCATGTATAAATCACAAGTACATGTATGTTCCCTCCAGTTCCAGTTATGAAGACGCAAACACATGTGCGTCCACCGTCAACATGTCCTCTTTCAGATCAGCCATGAATGGGCCGGATATTCCATTCCTAAGTATGAAAGGCCACCGGCTTTATACAGTTCACTTATGCCATTTTACAGTCCAGGCAAGTAGGCCCTGATTCTGTCATCAAGCTTTTCTTGCTTTCTGCCTCTGAAGCTCCAGTCTGAGCCTGCATCTGTGACCATGAACTTTGTCTCATTCCCTGCGCGGCTCTCGAAGCCTGACATCAGCCTGTTGCCTGCCAAGAAACTATATTTCACCTTCGAAATTATCTGCTCCGCTCCCTGCCCAATGCATTCCTGTCTAGTAGTTTAAGTAAACATTCTTCCAGCTACCAAGCAAGGGCCCGGTTTCTCTGTCTTTATGCAAGTAATTCAGAGCCCTGTTACTATGGAAGATTCCTGCCCTCGCATCTAGTGTAGACACTTAGACGCTTGTACACGCACTAACAGTCAGTATAGTCAGTATAGAATAAGATTCTACTCTAAGAGACCTCTCTTTTGGATAACATAGTTCTTTAAACATAAGATGTTAGATATGATTTGGGATTAGGTTGACTTGACCCTCCAGACATCTGTCGCCACATGTAGAGCTAAATGTCAAGTCCCCTTCACCCCCTAGTTGCACGTCAATCATACGTCATGCTGCTGTGCGCGCATCTCTGCCAAGTATTTCTGCTGACATTGCGAAATTATTTCATAGGTCCACCCATATGTGACATCACAACCAATGACGTTTCTTTGTTACTCCCAGTTCCACCTACTTTTGCTACGTATGTATGTCTTATCTACACTATCAATTGTTACGCCTCTTGCACTTGCTTCACTGTAATGCCTATTGTATAAAAGTGATTAATTATCAATAATGTATGTACTTCACTTCCTGAACCTTCGTGGTGATGGAACTTGGAGCAACCGATTCGAATCGTCCATTGGAATAAAGCCCATTCCGAACCTCTAATACCACGGATTCTGCCTCTTATTTACTGAGCTATTTTTATTATGTTTCTGTATCAAATTAAGTCCCGGTAATTAAATTATTTACCACATGTATGGCGCCCGAATAGGGACACTTTCTCATCTCACGCGCCGGCGGTGCGTTGCAGGCCCGGTCTCCTGCCACAGCTGGACGGACAACAACGCGTACCAGCAGGATTTCCTGTATCTCCCTCCGGTCAAGCGGGGGCGACTGAGGCTGCGATCAACACCCAGACGAGGCGGTGAGAAGTGCGAAGTATCCCGACCAGAGCCTAGCTGAGAGAGCAAGATCCGAGGTATACAGAGGCCCACCAGGTTTCCGAAGCTCAGAAGTGTCCGAAGTTGTCGAGTCGAGTCCAGTCCGGTCCAGTTCAGTTCAGTTCCGTTCCGAGGCCTTCCGTTCCGAGCTACCCGGTGAGTACCATTACTGGGGAGGCGTTCTGGCGTGCACATAAGTTGTGCCGGTCCAGACGGGTTTGGGTACACAAATCCGGTCTGCACTGTTTTAGCAGTGTATCTGTACTGTTTAGCAGTATATCTAGTATATCAAGTATATAAATTCAGAATAATTCAGTTAATGCCGAGTATTATGTTTAGTGATTAAGTTTCCTTAAGATCGTTATCATCATTGTTTGCTCATTTAAATGTTAAATGTTAAATGTGGTAATACGTTCTGCATATTGTGGTATGAATGACTGTTCATTATCGTGTTTATTGTATTAAGTTTGTTCAAGATCAAGTATCAGATCAGTTCTCAAAATGCCGCTCTTTTCGAAATTAAGACAGATCACAACTAGAAAAGGGGTACTCGAAGAAGCTGTTCCTATTCCTCCTAGGGACACTCCAGGGTACTTCATGTATCATAAACATGGCCTAGACGCCATATTATTTCTTGATCTATGGGTAGACTACACTAAGGAATTACCAGAAAGTCAGAGGTGGCCCGCAGCTGGGACCTGGGATGCAGAGTGCATCGTGAAAGTAGAGGAAGAATTATGGAAAAAGAAAGCTAGACAATCACAGAAAGACGCCATTGAATTATGGCGTAAAGAATCTTATAGACGTACAGAAAAAGCACGTAGACAGGAAGAGAAGAGTAAAGAGAATTCAAATGAAGTCCGAGAAAATCTATTAATTGAAGAAGGTACACGAGTGAAATCAGAACAAGTAGACAGACAAAGAAATGCCCTTATGAAGGGTATGTATCCCCTTCTGGCCGAGGGATTACCTAAGGCTACTCCGGAGATGCCAAAAGACTTGCCACCCCCATTATTCCCAATAAAAATGCATCCTAAAGGGCGTCCTAGAACCGCAGAAGATGTTTTTCTTTCCTCATATTTAGATGACGCAGCTCCCGAGTATGCTAACCCCGCCCCGCATAGACCGTTGGCCGGGGAGGTTCAACGCCAAGATCCTGTATCTGTATCTCTACAGCACCAAATCCTGACACAAGTTCCGGCAAGCACATCTGTTTCCACATATGTTCCTACAGCTACTTCTATAGCTGTGCCCACACCTATAGTTGCTGTATCGCGTTCAACGAATCCTTTCACGCCCGATACCCCAGACGGGGCTACCGGAGGTGCTACCAATATTTTTTCTACGCCACCCAGAATAAATAAACTTACTTTTCAAGAGTCAGCACATCCACGTACCCCCAAACTCATAAATGCCCGCACGCTTAAGGAACTTCTTATAGATTGTAGATATGACCCTGTGCCCGGCAAAGAGGACGAAATGATCATGGCATCATTACGTATCAGACGAGCCGCGGTGTATTTAGGGAAGTTACCAGGAATGACTATGCATCTAGATAATATATATCATTTTGTCCAAACAGGGCGAGATTCTGAATGTATTAACAGAGCTATGGAATACCAGAAAGTGGAAATACAGGGGGAACTGTTACGTTTCCTCATAAATTGTGTGATCAGAAATCAAGACCGACCGGGGATAGACCCGGAAGCAATGCAAACTCTTACCAGATGGAGCCAGAATATATCAGAAGGGAGACATGATAAGCAAAACTGTATAATAGCCATGTGCCGAAAGATCCGTAAAGAAATAGAACGCCTACACGAAGAGAGATTAGCGGTAGACCAGTTTGAACAAAACGAGGAGGAGGAAGGATCAGGACTGCCCACAGGACAGTCAGACATCATAGCCTATGTAGGTAGAGGAAGATCTTGTAATAGTACTAGATGTTTCACTGATCCGATACGTCCGATATGTCCAGATAATAACAGGAATTTCCAAACACCTATAATAAATATAAGGTCCCCCGAGCATTCGTTCCAAGCCGCTGACAAATTACTGCGAGAACGAAGGGGTTATCATTTTCTCGATTCTATGGATGAACAAGAATTAGCCAGGTCAGCCGTTCATTGGGTTGACAGTCCCGGAAAGTATGATGATGATACAGTAGCACACGCATTTTTGAATCTTACCCCAGATGAACAGCGTTTAGCTGGGATTTATATGATTCAACAACTTCTTATACTATATAAAAGCCAACATTCAGATCCTGGTCCCTTACCTGATATATTGACTGAATTACTCACGAATAGATGGAGAGGTTCAGGTACTAAGCTAATTAAAGAAATACTAGAATCAAGAAAACAGTATATTCTTTTTGTATGTCCAGAACATGTCTCACTGCCCATCAAGGAAAGACCGATGTATTACATGGACAGACAGAATCCCTTACGAGAAGTACACCCAATAAAGGGCGAGGACAATCAGTTTAAACGTGTATTTGTATATACGCCCATATCGAAAATAGAATTGTTAGAAATGAAGAAAGTGGTACCCAGTCATGACAAAGATCCAGCGGGTTTCCACCGAGAAATTAAAGACATGTTACTCATGGGAGAGTATACCTATCCCGACATTATGACAATATTAAAGGTATTGATGCCTGCTGGCATTTATGAAAAACTCAAGGAAAAAGAGTGGGAGGTGGGAGACCAAAAGATAGACTGGACAGCATTAGAAAATGAAGAAAAGGCCCGAGGTCCAGGTTCGGGGCTTGGGGACAAAACTAAAGCACTACCAGGTTTACTAGTACAGGTACTGCCACGTTTATTAACGACGAAAAAGGAAGACTGGGGTGCAATCTCAGCCTGTAAACAAAAGCAAGATGAAGACACTAGTGATTTCTATGCACGATTTGAAAAATGTTTTGGTATAAATAGTGGCATAAAAGCAAGTAGCGAATCATACCCACATCTGTTTGTGACAAAATTAGTTGAAAATTCCTTGCCCCAAGTGAAGAATAGAGTATTAAAATTCGAGAGTACCTGGCAAGGTAACACCCCATCACAAATGTTACAAATGTTACAGTATCATCACAATAGAATTAGAGAGGAACAAGATCATGAACAAAGACGCATGAAAGACACGAAAATGAAAATGCTAGTCTCTCAGACAGTTCCAGCTGAAGGACATAAAAAGGGTACGACACATTCCGGTGAATCAGCAGGACCTGTAAAAGGGACATGCAACTACTGTAAACAACCAGGTCATTATATACACGATTGTCCAGTCCTGAAGCGTAATATCGCCACAGGTATTACAAAAGAAAGACCACGGCCACTTAGACAGGATCAGAATGAACAAGGAGCCCCGCAGCATGCACAGTCCATGCCAGCTCCGCAACAGTCTATACAGTTTGTGCCAGCTGCACCAGCGCTGCCTGTTGCTGCCACACAAACCACGACACGACAGCTGTACCAGACCGCACAGTACGACTATCCTGATTATCAACGATACGCATGAACCAGCCTAGAGAGGGAAGTTGACTTACCCCTTATCGAGGTTCCTGTAGACCAAGAAGGACCTTATGTACATAGTGAATTATTAGGCCAAGATAGAAAATTTTTACTCGATACAGGGGCAAGTCGAACAACCATAAAACGTAGTGAAGTTCCAGGGGCACCCCTCTCAGGCTCACAGAATATTTCCCTTGGTTTTTCAGGAAAACCTATTGTTAATGAAGTATCACAGCCTCTTCCACTTACGATAGGACCTTTGACCAGAACTACAGATTTATTGCTTACTAAATCATGTCCAGAAAACTTGTTAGGTATAAAAACACTAAAAGCTCTAGGAGCTATAATATGTTGTTCTCCGGAAGGAGTAAGATTGTTTTTACGTGATTTCAAAGGTCACTATGTGTCTCGAGACATGGATCCCCGACTGCAGACTTTACCTACACATCTATGGGCACAAGGCCCTACTGATGTTGGTTGCATGAATATTACACCATATCGAGTTACACTAAAGGCAGGAGTGGTACTACCACGAATGCGACAATACAAGTTACCACCAGATGCTGTAGTGGCTTTACTACAAATCATTGACGAGCTCATTGCCCAAGGAGTGGTTGTCGAAACCGACTCCAATGTATGTAATTCCCCGATAATTCCGATTCTTAAACGAACAGATCCAAAGGCCCCGCCAGTATATCGATTGGTTATTGATCTGCGCGAATTAAACAAGTGCATTGTACCACAATTCCCTGTGGTCCCAGATATCTCGTCATTACTGACAGCTATTGATTCTGAAGCAACATTCTTTACTGTAATTGATCTCAAGAATGCCTTTTTCAGCGTCCCTATAGATCCGGAAAGCCAATACTTGTTCGGATTTAGTTTAAATGGACGTAGCTTTAAATTCTCACGCGCACCTCAAGGATTTACAGAAAGCCCCAGCATCTATAGCCAAGCACTGAAACGAGAACTCGACAGTATCCACATGCCAGTAAACACTGCCCTGCTTCAATATGTCGATCATCTACTGATCACCGCTAGAAGCGAACCTGAATGTGAAAAAGCATCACTGACAGTTTTACAATTTCTAGCCGAAAAGGGGCACAAGGTGTCCCCTTCTAAGCTGCAATTCTGTGTCCAGCGAGTTGTTTATCTTGGACACTCGCTGTCCAAGGAGGGAAGGCAGCTTACACCCGACCGCATTCAGTTAATAGCTAACATGCCAATACCCAAGACACAAAAGGAGGTGCGGGCTTTTATAGGCCTCACTTCATATTGTAGGCAGTGGATCCCTCAGTATGCATTTTTAGCAAAACCACTCATTCAGTTGACAACACAGGAGGCAGCCACATCGACTGTTCTCCCTTGGACTCAGGAACATACACAAGCTTTTGAAAGCTTAAAGAAAGCCTTATGTCAAGCACCGGTTTTAGCAACACCATGTTACAATAAACAGTTTACACTCTTTGTTACAGAACGCGAAGGTACCGCCTTGTCAGTACTCACACAGGAACAGGCAGGATCCCACAAGCCATGTGCTTATTTTTCTAGTACATTAGATCCCGTAGCCCAGGCTTTGCCTGCATGCCTGAAATCGGTGGCAGCAACAGCTTTAGCAATCAGACAAAGCGATGCCATAGTATTAGGACATCAATTGACAGTACAAGTACCACATGCAGTAGAGGTTCTCTTGAACCGCACACAAACACAACACTTGACTATAGCGCGACTTACAGGGTATGAATTAACATTGTTTCAGCCACATATAGAAATCAGACGTTGTAACACATTGAATCCTGCCACACTTTTACCCGTAATCGGAACAGACCCACTAGCTCATGACTGTATTGATGTTATTACAATCACGACGAAACCCAGACAAGACTTGACAGATGTCCCAATGTCAGACCCAGACCTGACGTTGTATGTAGATGGTTCATGTATGAGAACAAGTACAGGAGAGTTAGTGGCCGCTTATGCAGTCACAACAGATACTGAAATCATTGAAACAAACTGCATAAATACCTTGTCCGCTCAAGCCGCAGAGCTCGTCGCTCTGACACAAGCCTGTATTCAAGCCACAAATAAAAGAGTCAACATATACACTGATTCACGTTATGCATTCGGAGTTGTACATGACTTCGGCGTGCTGTGGCGAGAGAGAGGTTATTTAACTTCTCACGGTGCCCACATTCAGCACGGACCCCTCATTCATGCCTTATTAGATGCAATACATCTACCCACTGCAATATCAATTATGAAATGTAAAGCTCATACGAAAGTTACTGATATCATTTCTCAAGGCAATGATCTAGCTGACAGAACAGCTAAACAGACGGCTCAAACTCAAACATCCGACATGACAAAGACAATAGTCCCGACGCCAACACATTGTATGACGATTAAAGATCCCGCTCTTGATGTAATTGACATACAGACGCATGCTACACCAGACGAAATAAAGAAATGGACTGAATTAGGAGGGATTCAAACGGACCAAGGATGGATGACGAAGGAAAAATCTGTGTGGTTCCTTCCTGATTCAATGGTCCAAGTTATTATTAACACTATACATAGTCCAGCGCATCTAGGAGAAAAAGCTATGCTAGACAGCATTCAACACATTTGGTTCAATAAACATTTACGAGCAGCAGCTAAACAAAAAGTTCGTACCTGTATGATCTGTTGCCAGTTCAACCCAGGAAAAAGCGTTCCCATAGAACAGGGTGGATTTCAGCCTCCTGATCACCCTTTTGAAATCCTTCAGATGGATTATATCCAGATGGAACGATGTCGAGGATTCAAATATGTTCTCGTAGTTGTCTGTGCTTTGTCCCGTTGGACAGAGGCATACCCGGTTTCCGATTACACTGCCCCGACTACTGCCAAACAGTTAGTTCGAGAATTCTTCCCACGATACGGTTTACCACGTGCTGTCTACTCAGATAACGGCCAGCCGTTCTCATCCGAACTAATGAAACACGTTTCGCTTTTGTTAGGTTATCAGTGGAAATTCCACTGTGTCCGACACCCCGAGGCAGCAGGTCTCGTAGAAAGACATAATCAGATCCTGAAAATCAGATTGTCCAAAATATGCAGAGAGAAAGGTGTCGACTAGGTAGTAGCCTTACCAGTTGCACTCTTTTACATGAGAATGGTAGCACACTCTCGAACAGGGCTATCCCCGTATGAGGTGATCTTTGGCAGACCACCAAATATGTGGGGGACGCCTATACCACGAAAAATAACTGATATTGACTGTAATATGCTGACAGATTATTTGGCTTCCTTGATGTCTGCACTACAATCTTGTCGTTCACAGGTAGCTGCAGCCTTTCCTGACAACACTGAGGTGAAACCCCATGACGTAATTCCAGGGGATCTCGTTTTAGTGAGGAACTTTGATCGAAAGACTCAGCTGGATCCTAGGTGGAAGTCGCCGAAATTGGTCCTGCTCACCACAAGGACAGCCGTGAAGATCGAGGGCAGAAAAGGCTGGATACATTCAAGTCATATCAAGAAATTTCATGGACTACCATCGGACGTAAACACCACACCCCGTGTGTCTACACCCATTGACTCAAAACTTCCTTTTGTTGAAACCAGTAGTCACAAACAATATAAACTAAAACTCAGACCTAACCGGTCGGGAAATTTGATTGTTTAAGTCCTCTCCAAGGTGAAGCGGTTGAATTTGTCCCTGACATGTATCCCTTAGATCTGAATAGAGAAAACACCCGAAAAATGTTGAAACGACATGCATACTGTAAATCACTGCGTAGTCATTGCACAGTGACGTTATTAATTTTGTTTTTCCTAAGTTTTTTAATAATTACTGCAAGTATATTGTTGCACATATATTATCCTATTTCTAGACATGTTTATAATGTTACTGCTGAACATTCTTTTAGTGAATTACCTCCGCATGAGTTGTCTTATAGATTTGCGCTGCGCAATAATACGTTTATTAGTATGTTACATCATTCCCATCAGGTCAGCAATGCTACAAATTGTTGGATATGTGGCCGACTCCCTCCCTATCAGAATTATAAAGGAATTCTACCTCTTTTTCCATACCCGTTCACACACAACGGCTCCTGTGGAGCATGGTTTAGTTTAATTAATTCCCTAGATTCAAATTCTGCAGTTTATCAAGACAATTGGGTATGGGGAAATTTGAACTTAGCTTTACTTAAAGTCTGCTACCCCAACAAGGAGGGACTTCCCAAGAGAACAGGAACTGATCTAGAAAATGAAGTATATGGATTAGGTAATTTTACGCTTAATCTTATGATCCTAAATGTCGAATCCGAAGCTACTCCAATTTTGCCCGCTATGTCAATATTTTCAGTAAAAGGTGAATTATGTGTAAGAAAGAATGGTTCCATACATATGGGCCATAGTAGATGCACCACTGTAATAGAATTCAGTGATCAAGGCAAATCGACATTTAGAGCTTCCCGCCATTCCTATTTCATATGTGGTCAGACGGCATATGTACGCCTACCTCTAGATTGGGATGGTACCTGCTACATTGGATTTCTTTTGCCACCTGTTTTTCTAGCTCCTCCTGATTATCACAGAAATACTCATTTAGTACACAATAGAGAAAGGAGAGATCTCCCAATAGTCGATTACACTGAAACAGCATGGGAAAAGTACACAGATTTCAATAAAGGTCTCTTTCCCTATATAGGTACCGTTACTAATAGTAAGCTGATACGTAGATTAACTAGAACCCTTGAAGCAGTAGTGAACGAAACTATTTCCGCCTTAGGCAATTTAACAGAAGAACAGTCTGCTATGCGGATTGTTGTGCTTCAGAATCGTCTTGTCCTCGACGTCATCCTGGCCGATAGGGGCGGAGCTTGTAGGGTCATCGGATCAAGTTGTTGCATTTTCATACCAGAAAATTCGCCATCTGTATATAAAGCCATAACTCGCCTTCATAAGATTGTAAGCCAGATACACCAGAATCCAGGCACCTGGACTTGGTCCGGTTGGTTTTGGAGTGTATTATCTACCTTTGGATGGAAGGTCCTATCCTTCCTAGGTATTGGCTTCCTCATACTATTCAGTTGCTGTCTATGCCTACAATGTGGACCAGCGATTTGTGGTCTGTGTGCCACTTCGTGTATTCCACATCAAGATTTTCATTCAAGATCCCAGAAAAAAAAAGAAGAACAAATGATGCTATATGAACAGATCAATGGATTGATGAAGATTGATATCTCTTGACGGGCAAGTAGGGGACAAGGAGGGAATGTGGAAATATGGATTTTTATGATCAGTTATGTCCCCTATCTTGGACCCCAACGGTTTCATGTATAAATCACAAGTACATGTATGTTCCCTCCAGTTCCAGTTATGAAGACGCAAACACATGTGCGTCCACCGTCAACATGTCCTCTTTCAGATCAGCCATGAATGGGCCGGATATTCCATTCCTAAGTATGAAAGGCCACCGGCTTTATACAGTTCACTTATGCCATTTTACAGTCCAGGCAAGTAGGCCCTGATTCTGTCATCAAGCTTTTCTTGCTTTCTGCCTCTGAAGCTCCAGTCTGAGCCTGCATCTGTGACCATGAACTTTGTCTCATTCCCTGCGCGGCTCTCGAAGCCTGACATCAGCCTGTTGCCTGCCAAGAAACTATATTTCACCTTCGAAATTATCTGCTCCGCTCCCTGCCCAATGCATTCCTGTCTAGTAGTTTAAGTAAACATTCTTCCAGCTACCAAGCAAGGGCCCGGTTTCTCTGTCTTTATGCAAGTAATTCAGAGCCCTGTTACTATGGAAGATTCCTGCCCTCGCATCTAGTGTAGACACTTAGACGCTTGTACACGCACTAACAGTCAGTATAGTCAGTATAGAATAAGATTCTACTCTAAGAGACCTCTCTTTTGGATAACATAGTTCTTTAAACATAAGATGTTAGATATGATTTGGGATTAGGTTGACTTGACCCTCCAGACATCTGTCGCCACATGTAGAGCTAAATGTCAAGTCCCCTTCACCCCCTAGTTGCACGTCAATCATACGTCATGCTGCTGTGCGCGCATCTCTGCCAAGTATTTCTGCTGACATTGCGAAATTATTTCATAGGTCCACCCATATGTGACATCACAACCAATGACGTTTCTTTGTTACTCCCAGTTCCACCTACTTTTGCTACGTATGTATGTCTTATCTACACTATCAATTGTTACGCCTCTTGCACTTGCTTCACTGTAATGCCTATTGTATAAAAGTGATTAATTATCAATAATGTATGTACTTCACTTCCTGAACCTTCGTGGTGATGGAACTTGGAGCAACCGATTCGAATCGTCCATTGGAATAAAGCCCATTCCGAACCTCTAATACCACGGATTCTGCCTCTTATTTACTGAGCTATTTTTATTATGTTTCTGTATCAAATTAAGTCCTGGTAATTAAATTATTTACCACACTCCTCAGAATTGATCAGATTACCTTCACAGAATACTTGGTTCTCATCCCCATGGTAGCTTATCATACTATGCAAACAGGAATAGGCAAAGGCACTTCTTATGTCATTGTCCTGAACATCTCATTATATTACCAAGAGAACAAATGCTAAACTCTATCTCCACTTATGGTAGAAAACTCTAATGGTTTTCGTGGTAGGTGACTTACTGTGAAGATGAATTCTGCAAAACTTATATCAAATGCCTTCAGACCAAATTGGCAGGTGCTGTCACAAACTTGACTAATGCTAAAGACTGTATTGCTATTTTTTTATCATAAAAAATGTATTTGGTTTTTGTACGAACAGAAAAATAAATAATTGGCCAAAGGAAATCTTGACAGTTCCCACTATGAAAGCATAAACTCTACAAACCCTATTCTTAATTACATTTATGAAAAACTGTTCACGGCTCTATAAGCAACTACTTCAGTCAAAGACCAGGGAATTGATCAGCATGGTTCCAGAAGAATCCCCCAATATTGAGAACAGTCTTTCCAAATGTTATAATGTTTCTGTGGACACCCTCTACCCAAGTGAATGGGTTTCTTGAGGCTTATGCAATGGTCCAATCCATTTTGCATCCCTCCAATGATGGGTGCCCGTCTCTTTCCAAAGCGGAGCAGTGTTTCTCTTAGTTGGAAGGTGTCCCGTCCATGACAGTACAATTTTGGACCTGTTTAAATCTAAGTCAAAATTAATATGTAGAATAGCCATTTTAGGTTCTGTGGGTAGCTCCACTTGCAACATCTCACTTAAAGCTGAGAGTACACCCTCCCAGAAGGGATTGTTTACCCTGCAGATCAAATTTGTATGAATGAGGTCCCCATTCACATCTTAAACTGAGTATGAAGATTATCAGACTCATATTCCATGGTCTATCATATGTGAGGTAAGAATAATGTAAATTTTTTAGCCAAATAAATCTACATTGTGATGCAATGGCCGATTCTTGTGAGGGTGTGGCACTTTCCTTCAGCCCTTATCCTAGATTGAGGCCAGGTCCATTTGTATTGCTAATATTGGCTATATTACTACAACCTTTAAGAAGAAGAGTGGCTTCTGGGAGGAACCAAATCTGAACAAGTCCACTGACTGAGTTCTTCCTCTTCAGATCAATGAGAAACAAATGCCCTCTCTGTAGACATCTACTGTCTCAAATTGATTGCAAACAATGATATACAATATGATAACTTTGTGTGCCTACCTACATTGGTAGCATGGCAAGAAATCCTTCCAGTTATTTTTTAGCAGATAGATCTCTTGTTTACCTTTATGGGGGATAGCCTATATGCTCTACTACAATCTCCTCTCTTTTTGCCCTCAGTTTGCTTTCTTTTCACTGACCTTAATGTGTCTCCCTCTCCACTACACTGTGCACTATGAATTTCCCTTATTCTAGTACTTTACTCCTCACTATACCCACATATAACCCTACCTATATTCAACAGCATTATCCCATGAACGTGTCCCTCTACTTTTACCCTAGTATCTCTACCCCTGCCTATACCTACTGCATCTACCCCACCAATGCCCTAATTATTCTTCCCCTACTTATACAACCTCAATTCCCTCCTGTACCCACCTGTGATACTTCCCATATCCTTGTTATGTGATTTCTGACCAATACAGTAGTACATCAACCCTATCCCTACCCTTCTAATTTACACCTGCCTATATCCTTGCACATCTACTTCTGCTTATGCCGTAGTCCCTTGACTATACCCTAATTCCTATGCCAAACTAATACCCTAGCGCCTCCACCCATACACATACCCTAGTGCTCTAGTGCTCTACTGATTCCCTCTTAAATTGACCTCTACCTGAAACAGAAATTCTCTATCTATACAGCAGTACTTATATCCTAGTACCTCTCTTCCTATACTCTAGTGCTTAACTCCTCACCTATACATTAATGTATCACTCTCTATCTATATCTTAGAGACTATGGGGCTTATTTACTAGCCCCTGGCACCACTGGTGCGTCACATTTGTAAAAACTGATGCACCAGTGGAGCAAGAGGCATGTAAATAAGCCCCTATGTATGTATGTATTGTATGTATGTATGTAGGTTGTGTGAAGCTAGCTAAAATGGCTGAGGACTGCTGTGCAGGGACAAAGGCAAGGGTACAGTCAATGAGTGATAGGAGGGGTAGTTGGGTTCTGTGAGTAGAACTGCGCTGTCACTAGGGGTGGGCGGAATGTGCGAAATTCACTTTTGCAAATTATCGCGAAAATGTTAAAAATCTCCGCAAACACGTGGAAATATCGCGAAGATGGGGACGTTTTTTTCCCGCCCGTTTGCGGTATTTTCTGCGTGGTCGCGGCTCGCCAACTTACCCATGCGGTTGCTCACGGGCGCGGCCATCTTGTTTTCACTTGTCTCGCGGTGCATGATCGCAAGAAGAAAGACGTGATTGCGCGACGAATGACGTTACTGCGGGCGCGAACTGTCACGAGACAGTGCAAATGGCTACCAACAATCCAACATCTCGTGGAGAACGCGACCGGATCGGGAAAACTTGTCGGCGAACGCGGGCATTCAGGTAAGGCGATCGCGCGCACGCAAGAATGTATTATTTTACAGCGCGAGCAAGCAAAAAATTTCTGGTAAAATGCGGATTGCGGAAATTTTGACATTTTCGCGCTCTCCGCGGAACGCGAAAATGTCAAATTATCGCAATTTCCGCGAGCGGAACGGAATTTTAGCCCAGGCCTAGCTGTCACTGCATTGTGAAATAGTGTTCTTTAAAGAGGTGAATCTTAAACTCTTTCCTAAATTAAACCAGCATTAAAGTGATTCTTTTGGATATGGAGATGTTGATTCAGCTGCATAGATTAAAAATGCCTGCTGCCTTTTTTCTGCACTTCTAGTATACAGACTGAAGGTGTTCGGGATGTGCCAAGAGCCATTGAAGAGCTTCTCTGCAATTTAAGCTGGGGAGCTGGTCGTGATGGCTTTGTAAATGATGCAGCTGGTGCTGATGGTGTTGTAGGCCACCAAGGGGAACCAAAGGGGTTCCATCAGAATGGGGGTGTTGTGATCATATTTCATCAGGCCCTGGAAGAGACCTTCTCGGGCATGTAGAGTTCCATCAAGAGGGGGATGGTGGACTCTTGGAGGTCGTTACCACAACGAGATACATAAGCATGAGGGACTAAACAGTAGTTCTGACGTCATTATTTGGAAGAAATGTTTTCTCTTTCTTTAGAACAGGAGGTTCAACTGTCACCTATATGCTTTTAGTTCTAAATCTATGTACCCCTTCCCATATGCTAGTTTCCCTATCGCTACCAATACAATCGCAGTTTTTTCTATATCTTAGCACCTCTACATCAGCCTATTTAACAGTACTTGCACCTTAGCACCTCTTCACCTATTCTACTCCATTTCTTAAATAGGTTAGTGTACTTCTACTACTACTTAAAGTCCAGTCTACCCCTGCTCATATTTTCTAACGTTTACACTTTCCCTCTCCATTTACGTCTGTCCCTTTTTCTCCTTACCTGCTCTTTGGTCCTCCTTTCTTCGGTTTCTTATTAGAATTTCCTCATATGTTTGGTTTTCCTCATTCTTCATTTTGAAAATTCAACAAAATGGAGTTTCAACTGTATGGTTTCTCAGTTTTACGTTTTCCATGTAGTTTGTTTCTCCCAAATGAGGTAGAGTCAAAACTATTCTCATGTCTGTCACCGATAACTGCTTAATGTCCTATGATGGTATATTCTCGATGGGTGAGTATTGTGTGTATTCGTAGCCTCATGCAAAGTAAGGTAACAGTTCCTAAAGAAATATGTATGCCAGTATGATCTACTATGCAGGAAGAAAGGGAAGGGGGGATGACAAGGTGTCTCAGATGAGGTTCGAAAGTGGTAGTGTAATGGAGACTAGAGACTCCTGGATGGTACTAGAAGTGCCCTCACACACCCTTGCGGGTGCAAAGCATCATCATCGGGCTGTGCTCCTCGTGGGGGTGGCGCTGAATCCCATCCCTTACTTTTTAATCACCACCTTGGTCCTGACGAAGCGCTAGGATCCATTAGGGACCGGCAACAGCGCGAAACATGTTGACCACCACTTTTACCCCCTCTCTCTCACTTTAAACCCTCACTCTTACGGGTCGAGAGCAGTGGGACGTATTTACCGTTTTTTTCCCCACTCAGAATGTTTATATAACATCATCCCCCGTTATTTTTAGTAGACCTCCTGGGCCCACCAATAAATAGTTAGGGCACCATTAGGTCTTTTTAGTTTCACCACCACTCACCCCCCCTCCCCACACACCCACACGCACAACTACGGCGACTCCACCAAAAGATCTCCGATAGAGAGCCCTTTTTAGGGCCCGTGAGGGACTGCAGCGCCACCCCCACGAGGAGCACAGCCCGATGATGATGCTTTGCACCCGCAAGGGTGTGTGAGGGCACTTCTAGTACCATCCAGGAGTCTCTAGTCTCCATTACACTACCACTTTCGAACCTCATCTGAGACACCTTGTCATTCCCCCTTCCCTTTCTTCCTGCATAGTAGATCATACTGGCATACATATTTCTTTAGGAACTGTTACCTTACTTTGCATGTGGATTGATTTCAGGAGCACCGGTACAGGACCTTTTCCCTCTCCTACTTATCCCGCTCCTTGTCCCCCCATTCTCTTTGCAGTGTGTATACATATGTATTCGTATCCTGACATTATTTCTCGCTTGTACCTTGTCTACCATTCATAGTAAAAAACATTTCAATGAAAAAATAGACACCGCTTCCCGAGCAATTAGTATAAAAAATTATGGGAAATCAGCAGGCTGCCATTTTGTTCGAGCCACTGTGCTTGAACAAAACAATAAGGGGCATATTATCAAGCACAGCGTTAAAATTATCGCCGCTTTAGCAGCAGAAAACTTCCGCTTCAGCGGCAATAATGGGCTTGATAATATGCCGCAGAGAATTCCAATAGAAGCCCATGTTGACACCAGAACATGGGCTTCTATGGGAATTCTCAAGGGCTGTTGGAAATGGCCCTTTTTGCAGGGTTATCCCTAAACTTTTTGCTTCTTCCTCCTTTTTTTTCTGACCCGTGGTTGTTGGCAATACGACTGTGGGCACTTTACCATTGCTGATCAGTGCCAAAGTGCATATGCTCTCTGTATAAATTGTTATATTGATTGGTTATCCATGATTGGTATATTTGTTCCACCTGTTAGCCCCTAGTAAAGTGCACTGAGTGTACCAGGGCTGGTGATTCAAATGCTACTAGTGGGCTGCAGCACTGATTGTGCCACCCACAGGAGTAGCCGTAAAATGATGTCTTAGGCCTGCTTGCAGTGCCTATGTGCAGTCCAGGACTGCCATGTCGACCTGGCCAGTGCAACCACTGACCAGGCCTTATCCTTCCCTTTCTGTACATGTCAGACATCCCTATGGTGGCCCTAAGTACCCCCCTGGGCTGGGTGCAGTGTATCTGAAAGGTAGGGCATGTACTGAGGTGTGTAACATGCCCTGGTAGTGAATTACAGCCATTTTCGTTTTTCACTGCTGAGAGGCTATCTTGCCCATAGGACAGAATGGGGAGGCTGTTTACATGCCTATCTTCCCCTAAAGGCAAGATAGAAAATCCAAGTTTGATATCTTTGTGTTCAGAATTTAATTATACATCTTTTTAGCAAGATGATTTTTAAATTCACTGTGTGAGAATAGCACTTTTTAGAAAGTAGCTATTCTCCTGTTTAACCTTCCTGTGTGCCTGTGTGCAGATTGGCTGACTGGTGTCATGTGATGGGCTAGGTGGCTCCAGGAGTCTGGATGAGTCAGCAGCAGGGTGGATAGGGAGATCTGCTCTAAATGGGTGGGAGGAGTAGCCCCTGGGTTTGAGTAGGGCTGCCTCTGCCAGCACAATGCCGGCTCCACCCCCTGCTGGCCAGGCTGAGGACTCTGCCTCTGCCAGCACAAAGAAGGCTCCACTGCCTGCTGAGCGTCTAACGACCCTGCCCCTCACTCTGAAAGGAACCAGGTGCTCCAGGGCAGAGCACACCCAGGAACCGGTTTGAGCAGGGGAATCCCCCCACTGAGACAAAGAGAGACAAAGACTTGGAGGGGTATAAGAAGAGGACCCCAGACACCTAAACTTTAGATCACTGTGGAACTAGGAAGGAACCTCTGCCAAGGAGAAAGCTGGAAGGAACTGAAGAGGAGAAAACTGCCTGCTTGCTGTTTTGCTTTGCTGCCAAGGAGAGGGGAAGGACTTTGCTGTGTCCCCTTCTTTTGAGTCTGATCTCCAATGGCCTGAGAAGAGCTGGCTCCCTGTTAAGAAGTCCCAGGAACAAAAGGACTTCACCACCAGCTCCCCTGGAACTCTGCTGAGAGAGTTCTGACCTGCCTTGGAGTGCTTGCCTAGTCTTGGGGCCTCAGGAGGTCGTTTTGCTGTGTTTGGGAGCTGGAAAGCAGAAGCGTGAACAAGAGTAACTGGTACCCAACGCATCATCCGATTGCGAGTCGCAAGAACGAGAGTGCGAGGAGAATTTCATTGCGGCGTCATCGCAGCACCCGGAATCCCCGCATCGCCGAGTGCGTTGAGCATCATCCCGTTGCGTGAAGATTCCTGACGCTGCGAGGGTCGTCGCAGAACCAGTTTGCGGGCCGCACCACTGCCGGTGCATGAAAGTATCCAGTCGCTGCGTGTGTCGACGCAGAGTCCTGTCCCGTGACGCATCGAGGGTTGCGGCGCCATAAGTCAGCACTGCGCCGCGCATCACGCCGCACCGAAGATCGTCGCATCGTACCTGTGCGTGAAGCTTCCCCCTAAGAAACCTACGCAATGAAAGCCAAAGTCATCGCATCCTCCCCCTACAGATCGGAGCCGGCGCATCCACCTCTGCTGCGTGAAGCAGGGTTGCTGCAAAGCCTCCCCAAGGTCTCAGGAGCATCGCATCGCCTTTGCCATCTTCCTTGTTATAGCTTTTGGGAACCTTAACGCAACTACAGGTACTGTTGGGCACGAGAGTGTCGCATTTTGTGCATTGAGAGTCGCATTGTGCAGGACACTGATTTTTACATCCTGGAGTACTTTCTGCAAACACTTGAACTATCTTTAAAGTAACCTTTTTAATTATATGTTGGTTTTGCTGTAGTATTTGGTCTTGTGAAGTTTTTAGTAAAGATACCTTATTTTTCTAAAACTGGTGTAGAGTAAATCTGTGGTGTTTTCACTGTGTTACTGTGAGTGTTGGTACAAATACTTTACAAATTGCCTTTGATAGCCTAGACTGCTCAGGCCAAGCTACCTAGAGGGTGAGCAGGGGTTATCTTAACAGTGTATCCCCCTTTCCCTGACTAGAAGCAAGGGTTCCTACTTGGACAGTGGTACCTACCCTGCCAACTAGAGACCCCCAGATCTAACAAGGGCATATTATCAAGCCCATTATTGCAGCTTTAGCGGCAGTTTTCTGCCGCTAAAGCGGCGATAATTTTAAAGCCGTTTCTTGATAATATGCCCCTTTATTATTCTATTTATCTCAGCTATATAAGGGGATACAGAGAAATGATATATGCAATAGGGTTGCCATTACAGTTACATTTGATTCTACTAAGAGAAATGTAGGCACCTAAAAGTTTCATTTTAGCAGAATTCCACAAATGGAACTTTTATCACAGCCTGCGGCATTGAGGTTCACACAGCCAAAGCCGCGCAGCTGATTCACATGAAGAGGTAATTAATAATGTACCAGACAAAGAGCAGGAGTAAGTGGCCTGGTTGATTTAAATGAGATAATCTTCAAACCGTTAGGATCCATTCTCACAATTAAAGCGCGCAAAAGTTCGAGTGGTTTCTGCTATGCTGAGGGTACAGTGGTTCCGCTCCTCAGTAATGAGGCGCAGTGCAGCTATCACAGGGGAAAACTCTTTTCGTTTCATCAAAGTAAAACCCCCTGGAAACAGGAGTCTGAGAGCACAGGCGGGCAGATGAAGGTGTGTTACTATTTTAGCTTCAACACACAGTAGAAAGTCAAGGAAGGTAGAAATTCAAGGAAGTGCCTTATAACTGAATATCAAAATGAAGAATTTTTTGTTCTCCTGAATTTCCTTTAAGCTGAAGTGAGAGCAAAATGGATGAAAAATTCTCATTATGAAAACTGAGGAGCATATGAGCAAGCCCCTATCGCCATGGGAACGTCACTATTTGTCAAATACAATGGGCGTGCAGTGGGTGTTGCGGTGGGCGTTCCACCGCAACACCCATTGTATTTGACACTGCCCCCATGTACAAGACTGGTGTACATTGGTCGCAGCGCCAAAATTAAGACCAGGAAAATCCTCGTCTTAAGTTGGCGAAACGAGGATAAAATGCATTATTTATCCTCGTTTTTGCTTTTTCCATGTGTGCTGCCTTGTACATAAACAAACCTTTTAAAAAATGCCATTTTGTAACTTTCATGTGTGCTGGATGAAGCAGCACACATGAATGTTACAAAATGGCATTTTAGGATTCTTTATGTGCAGGAAGGGGGACCTTCCTACACATAATAAATCCTCCCCTGCACACAGACACCCTTGCACTCTGGTGCAAGGGTGCCTGTGTTGGCGCTAAGTTAAACTTAGCACCATCGCAGGGGGAAACGTAAGACTGCACCACATTCTTGTAAATATGGTGCAGCCATGCGTTTCCGAAGTGGTGGAACATTTTGTTAAGCCCAGGAGGCTAACGACACGCTCTGCCACTTCATTGTACATATCCCCTTGAGTCTCCAGGCATGATCAACGTCGACAATCTTCTACCTCCGACCCCACCTACATGGGTCATGGGATTTGATTGTTGCAAATTGGGGTGAGAAGAATAATTAACAAAACTGTGGTTTGCATTTTCAATCCAATATATTAGTTTGAAAAAAAACCTGCAGAAATAGCCAATTAGTGGACTGTAGAGAAATGGAAATATAGGATGAACACGTTCTGCTGAAACATCTGAATTTCGGAGACCACCGCCACTTGGCAGCTCAGCAGCTGGAGGTACTTCAATTCTTCGTAGTCTCTCATTACCCAACCACCACACCAAGGACTCCTTGTCTAGACCCCACACCAAATCCTTACACCATAATTCAAAAGTCTCTCACAGAATATCTGTTCAGCCTTCAATGCTGGTCATTTCTGGTCCGTGGAATTATCCGGGGACCTCAATACCCTTCATATAACTAGATAAAATGCATTACTTAAGAATTTGTGCACCAATTTAATTTATTATAGAAAACATGCGGATATGTTATCTTGATCAGAGCCCTGAATGCTTATAAATATATATTCAAGGTGTAGTATTTTAAATAGTTGATCATTAAATATTAGCTCGGTAAATAATGGAATTATTCACAGAAATGGCTTATCTAATCTTTGCATTTATCAGTTCTGGAAATAAATGCCATCACTGCCTTAAAAGGCACGGCTTGTGGAGAATGCAAGGAAAATCTGTGAGGGTGCAGTTACAACTGGACATTCAGCTAGCACTATCAGTCATTTCAAGGTGATGTTTATAGAAAAATAATGTGTGAAATATCACTATTAACCGGATGGGCATGCAACATGACTCTTGCACCAAATGGAAACTATGACAGGACATGTGAGCAATAATTGAACACCTTTTCAAAATAGTCATAGAGAATGTCCGCCCAGCATGAAATATTGGTACTAACATATGGTGAACTATATATTGTTGCAGAATACAAAGGTTCTCCTGAAGAATAATTGATTAATTCCTGTGACTCAAACACATTGCTATCAAGTGAGAATGGAATTCTGAAGTTGTATCTAATGAAATCGTTGGAAGAGCATGTGAGGCATTGAGACACTATGTTCAAGAGGGCAGTTACTCATATGTTTTTGGGAGATTGCCCTCTAAATTAAACAAGACAAGGGGACATGGAATACTACCACTGCATCTGGGTGACCAACAGGATGCAAGGTTAGGAACACTGCTTAAAATGTCTGGTGAGAGTGACCTCAGAGCTGAAGCTGTTTAATCCTTGACCTTTTGGTGAAATTGCTATCTAGGTTAGAAGGGGAGTATCTGTTTGCTAAAAAAGGAATCGGAGTTTGTTAAAATTCTAAATCAAAACCTTTTTTTTAATATAGTGGCCTTCCGTTGTACTTATCTATTAAAATACATGCCAAATGTTAGACTTTGCAATAGCAAAGTCAACTGCTAGTCAACACAGGAACTGTCTGGTAATTTTCAAACTAGGCGATTGCACCTTGCAATAATTTGCTGTCCATCATTTAATTGTTGAGCTGCTGTCTCAGAAACACATTTCAAATACCATTGGCTTCCTCATGAACTGTAATCTCATACAATGTATCAAAGATGTTTGCGTATTTAATATTAACACCAGATTTCGAGGTCTAGATCTCCTCCTAGCTCTCCGAAAATACAACATTGTATCTCTTTCACCTTGTTTCATCTTTTCTCCACTCCTTATCAACTCACGCCTTAGCCCTTCACTACACGTAATCAAATCTTTCAACCTAATCATCTAGAACTATTCAATCGGCACCCAATTAATTGGAAAACTAAACACCCCTCCAAACTCAACTCCTGCTCCCTAGGCAATGCCAGTTAGCAGTCAAATGCTCAACACTCCTCAAATACCTCAGCTGAACTAATCAAAACAGAGATTTCATATGTGAGAACTTGGAATTGTACCGCCTTCACTGCATCCGCCTCCATGAAATGAAACACCGACCAGCAGCAACCATGGAAGTGAGGATCACCTCCTCACCACCTATTCCTTTCCCCACAGGCAAACTGAGTTGCCAAACTACATGATGCAGACACTTTGCTGAACCATCCACATCTGGGAATTCCTCAAAGTTTGCAAACCACCATTGTCTTGGTCCAGTACCACCTAGACTAAGCCAAAGACTAAACCTAGGGGTATATTCACAAGAACGTGTGATAAACATCACCAAAAAATGTCAACGCAACTTCACATAATGCAGCCTATCGCGGGAAACTAACCCCGTTTCAACGTGGAATTCACAACAAGGCGGTACCATGTGATAGTCTGCCGACACCGCAGACAATGTCCGCGATACAACCACCTTGGCGGAGATAAAAACAGAAAGCACAATGCGAAAAAATATGCGATGAGCCCATTCGCGATGAGGAAAGCAGGGATAAGGACCGCCAGGCCCCCGACATACACACGGAAGGCGCAAATAAGCACAATAAAAGCCAGAAAAAAAAAGAGAAACCAAACAGAAAACAACAGCCAAGCACAATGGAGGCAACCCCAGCCATCAGACAACCCCACCAGCCACATTGGCAACAAAACATTGTACATGGCAGGCCAACTTGGACAAGGTGAATGCAGCCGGAGAGCGGAGGCGGATAATGGAAGAAAACCAGAACCTCCGAAATGATGTGAAAGGCACAACAAGCAGGAACACACCAACAAGAAGAAGGCAGCAATGCACACCGGAGGTGGGAGTCCAGCGCCACACCAGGAGCTGGATGACATGGAGCAAATGGTGTCCACCACATCAGTCTGGAGATGGTGGCAGGACTCGGGGAACGCAAACTGGCCAAAACAACAGACACAACAGCAACAGGGAGAGGAACAAGCAGGGACTGGGGGAACGGGGGGAGATGAGCACAATGGCACACATGAACAATTAAGCACAGCACAACTGCAGACAAACCATGCCCAAGAGTAACAACACCAACCAGGAGCACAATTCACACAACCCTGCAAAATCACACCACTGAACAAGCACAGAAGTGGAAACTACACTGCCTGAAAGGGAGAAGGGTGAGCCAAATCAGAGCTGAAGGGACATCTCACACACAATGCAGCACACACACATTGGAAGCAGAGCACCCCAACATTGAACACAATGTAGCACAAACACCAACATCTGCTCAACCTAACACAGGACACAAGTGCACCTGCCTGTGGCTGGTAAACGGCCATACACATCTGGCTAAGCATGAAACAGGGACATGATAATGCAGAAGTACAAACCCACAGTCCTGATGGGGTGGCAATGCACGTATGGCAGGGAGCCAGAGAGTCTGTGACATACAGATTGGCATACAAATCAAGACACAACACAGTTGGAGCCAAGTTAAAGTGCAGAAACTTTATCAACGAGTGTGTGTCAGAACGGCCAAGAAAACTGCCATGATATGCAGACCAATGCTGCAGCATTTCTGCATGAGGAACATAAGAAAGCGGACATGTCCAGCTCTGGGGAGTCCATCACCAACACAAGTCAGTGCCAACCCGCGTTGGTTGTCCGCACCTGGATCATGAGTCCAGGCCAATGCAGCCATGTCCACTGTCGTCTTGGGACATGGACCAGATTCCCAACATGCAATCAGGCTTCGGGACACGTGCAATGGGCCACATCCAGTTATGGCTGCAGGTACCTTGTCACTCGTCCATGAACGCGACTGCAGCTGCGTAGGCCAACATCCCCAATGAACGATCGTGGTCCACCACATCGGACAAGTCGTCGACGTAATCCATCAGCTGACCCGGACAGATGTGCTGACTCCAACCACTGGACCCAATGTGCACCAAAGCCCAATCAGGTAGTGGCTCAATGTGCTCAAAGCACACGACGACTCGTGCAATCTCCCAGGTCCAGTTTCCAGCCTGCATGCCAAACATCCATGCATGCCATAGACGGGCATCATGGTGACACTCCTGGTCGTGGGCCAACAGGGGGCGCACACACACGTTGTAATCCAGGTCAGCTACCGTTACGTTGGAGAGGCAGACATCCATGGACCACTCGAATGTGCATGTGCGACAATGCAACACAGGCTGAACGCAGGTGATGGTGGCAAGGCGGTAGCTCAGCCGGTAACTGATCCACAGCACTGCCAACGGCAGTGGCCCCAGTACATGCAGCAGACGTGCTCGGTACAGGTCCACGTGACTGGAGTCGAGCATGTGTCTGGGATGGTCAGCCATTGTGTCAGTGGCTCTGCTTGAAGCGGCACTGGCTTGCCCAGCGCAACTCCTGTGGATGAAATGGCACAGCTCGGTGCAATGAGCAGTATATGTGTGCAACGGGTGCAGGCCTGGGGTGGGGTGGGAGTATGTGTGAATGCCATTTCACGCATGCTAACTACGACCAAGGATGTCTGCGTGTGGGATGTGTACAGGTTGGGCTCACGTCAGGTAGTGCGTAGTGTGGGAGTTGCAAGCAAATGCTATCGTATCTGTAAGGGGGTGCTGGCCACATGCAAGTTCCTGCTTGGACCTGCAGATGTGCTACCACCTGATAATACAGACAAAGGACCTTTCAGCCCTACAGTGACTTCACCATCTGCATGCATACATGAGATGGACAGAGGCCTGTCGTGGGTGTGGTGGGATGTTTGCGAACTTGGGAATCATGGATGATATGCACGGGGCACATGAGCAGCCTCACTGTGTGTTACATTGCCACACAGCTGCTCCTCCCTCCCACGAGCCCCCACACTTGTGTACGCTGCCTCTGTGGTGTTCCCAGGTGGGGGGGCGGGATGGGTCCTGGGGGTGGTGGTGGGCCTGGGGTGGTTGCGGTAGGTGTTGTGGCCCTCATGGGTATCGGTGCCCCATGATCATAGTCACCATGGCATCTGAGGGTTTTCCAGTGTGACTCTTGGCTGGGCTCACTTTTGTGCTGCAGGTAGTCGTCCTGCTTAGCACCAGCAACAGGCAGGTGTTAAATACCTGCAGCTACCGCGGCTTAGTGCGTGTTTTTGACTCGCATCATGGAACTGGCATTTCGTTGTGAAAGTGGTGTTGTGGTTTTCCGTGTGTTTTTGCACGGGAATGCCTACTCTGCATCTCATTAGGGTTAGTTGGTGCTGTCCACCGTGGAGATGAATTAAGGGGCAGTTATCGCGGGAATACTGGCGATGTCTGCAGTTTGCACCAGCTTGTGAATGGAGGGTTAGGTCTATCTCCCCTTTTGATGCGTTAAGGTGGAGATAATTAGGAGATAAGTCCTTGTGAATATGCCCCCTAGTGTCTCAACTTTACCTCCTCGGAAGATACATACATTTCAAAAGGCAAATACCTCCTCCGACTTCAAATGCAAATCCACATCTCAGCGGCCCTGCACAGTCAATGCATCACATACCAGGCCATGCACGGTGCTGAACCAATATTTCTGCAACTAAAACCTCAGACTTGCCCCCAAAGAAAACTTTAATCCAGTGCTGACCCATTTATGATCAGCCTCTCTAACTAGGAAGCAATATATAAGTGGAGCTTGCTTCTACATCAAAATAGACAATCGTTGGAACACAATTCATGCACAGATCAAATAAAGGACAATGGTACATTGTAAGCTCGACTCTGTCTAATTTATAACTTTTGCTACATTTCTGCAAGTTTTCTGTGTTAAGATTTAAGCACTTGTTTAAAACGTATGCTTACAGCCCACAGCCAAAACAGAGCCGTGAGTAAATGGGTGGAGAGGACAAGACCAGCAATATAATTTAACTTTGTCCATTTTTATCGTTGTGCCTTGACTTAGAAATCCCACTGTGCTGAAGTTTTGTAGTAATAATAGACTGTCGACAGGTGTCATTCACGCATAGAACCTCTTCATGCCAATGTAGTCATCATTAGATCAATAGGAAGGGGAGGTAGGTATTCAAGCAGCAGTGGCCCTTGCAGGTAAGAGCAGTGAGGCGGAGTGGGGGAGGGGACTCGACGGGCGACGATGAGGGAAAATGAAATACATAGTTAATTTTCCCTTGTCATTGTCTGTCAATCCCCCCTCCACACCGCCTCACCACTCCTACATACACGGGCCGCTCCTGGCTTCAAGGGAGCACCAGAAGCTTGAGTTCTGGTGTGCTGTTGTGTTTGCATTGAACAGTGTGCCCTGTTGTCTGTTTGAGCCTGGATAACACTTGGCATATAAATAGAAGACTGTAAGTATTTCTACAAAGACCAAGAAGATAGTAAGCCAGATTGGACATCCTTAGATTTGTGTTTTGTGGGCTGGAGAAATAGTATGTTAGTACCTCAGATGTTAACACACCCTCATTAGAATGATGTTGCAGTCTCAAATGATCACTCCCCCTTCTATCTTGATTCTATGTACTATAGTCAAATTACTCTACAAACCCTTGATTTCACACACTTCAGGCAACATGGTGAGTTCAGGCTAGCAGTTAGCGTAGCTGAAGCTGCATAATTTCCTACAGGGCATAATCAGTACCTGATGTAAGAGTTTGGTGTCAGAGCGAGGGACTTTGTATCAGAGATAGGCATGGTTGCTTTTATAAAAGTAGAGACAAATATTGCATTGTTAGATCTCTTCTACGGGCAGCCTTGGCTGTCTCTGTGTAGAGCTTTTGTTCTAAATAAATATAATCTACTCAGAGTGGCCGTTAGGTCAGTCCCTTGCTCATGTGGAATGACCTGCTCTTGAGTGAATAGCTCTTCTCAGTACTCTCGTGTTTGGCCCGCCCGTGAGCATTTCGGTCTCATAGTGTTCTGACTGGATGAGTTATATCTTTTATTGCTGCCTTGAGGCTACTGATTTTATTTTAAGTAGCAACACTTTATTTGAACGCTTGCATTTACTTGTTTTTCACAGCTTCGTTTCTTTATATAGCAGTATTTTTTGGGAGTGCATGTGTTTCTTTCTCCCAGAGCACTTTCCTTTTTAACAACCGCTCCTGTTTTACATTTTTTCATTATGAATTTATTTATTTTTAGGAGGGCCTATCAACTGCAAAATATTTCAGGCTGCTCATTTACGTTTTCTGTGCACCCACTGTTTTTTGTGTGATTTTTTTCCTTTTAATTTACAGTTATAAGATGGCTGCCTGCCCAGATAAATCAGAAAATTAAAGATAGCCACGATACAGCACTGTGTTTGCAAAAGCATGCATCACCACACAGGCGTGCGTCATGATGCATTGCCGGCCATCATGGAATGGGGTTAATCTAATAGAAAGCCATTGAAAAATTGCTATCTGTGCGTGTGTGTTGCACATGAGAGCTAGTAAAAAAATGCAAAAGTC
This sequence comes from Triturus cristatus, assembly GCF_964204655.1. NCBI lineage: Eukaryota > Metazoa > Chordata > Amphibia > Caudata > Salamandridae > Triturus > Triturus cristatus. The sequence continues at coordinate 726,077,560 of NC_140591.1, forward strand.
AGTAACTTGCCCTTTAAGTGTCCAGAACTAATGTCTCTGCCAATGCTTTTTTTTTTGCCTTCGTTCCCTGTCATTTTTCAGAAGTGAAACTAGAGATGTTTTACCACTGTATTTCATGAAACAATAAAGCATCGCCCAGGCCTTTGAACACTAGTGAAGTGAGCCATTGTCGTAAAAATAAAACATAGCGACATCCTAGAAACAGTCAATGGATGAACTGCAAAATATTGCTTTTGATATCACGAAACCGGAATCAAAGCAAGAAGGGGTGTTTCACTCTGTCAATAGGTCATATGAAGTGAAGCATAGAAGTATCAGATCCCTAGAATACACACTGTCAGCTTTTCATTTATTGTTGGGGAAGTGAGGATTGGGAGGCAACAGAGTCTATGGACATAAAGGACCACTTTATGGCTTATTTCTCGAATATTCAAACATCTTTAAAGCATTAACATTTGTTTTCCCAAGGAGGCGAGGTGTTAACATTTGAGTATCAAGCTAAGCTCTACTACTTTTGATTATCAGGGTTCTCCATTATAACTTTCCTTTTTTTACACCCACTATAGTTTATTTAATGTTAGATCTACATTTTGTAGGATAAGGCAAAAAGTAACGGAAATGGGAGAATTTGCATTTTATGTTAAGGCAAACCTCAGCTCATACTCGTGGCATAGGCGTACTCACCGCTGCCACTACATTATCCAGAATTCTTTGGGGCTATTTGCTAGTATGACGAGCAGTGTCGCGACCCACTACGTAAACTATTTAAAGCTCTTTCGAGCGACTTTGGGCTGACGAGCCTGGTGTCTGCACCTGCGCGCCTTGAAAGGTACTTTACCTATATATTTTGGCAGTCTACTTGGCACCCCGCATACCTACCTGCTCCCTGCTGACGAGAGGCAATTACCTCGAAACACGTGTCCAGGGATGGCATTATTTCACATACTCGTGGCATAGGCGTACTCACCGCTGCCACTACATTATCCAGAATTCTTTGGGGCTATTTGCTAGTATGACGAGCAGTGTCGCGACCCACTACGTAAACTATTTAAAGCTCTTTCGAGCGACTTTGGGCTGACGAGCCTGGTGTCTGCACCTGCGCGCCTTGAAAGGTACTTTACCTATATATTTTGGCAGTCTACTTGGCACCCCGCATACCTACCTGCTCCCTGCTGACGAGAGGCAATTACCTCGAAACACGTGTCCAGGGATGGCATTATTTCACATACTCGTGGCATAGGCGTACTCACCGCTGCCACTACATTATCCAGAATTCTTTGGGGCTATTTGCTAGTATGACGAGCAGTGTCGCGACCCACTACGTAAACTATTTAAAGCTCTTTCGAGCGACTTTGGGCTGACGAGCCTGGTGTCTGCACCTGCGCGCCTTGAAAGGTACTTTACCTATATATTTTGGCAGTCTACTTGGCACCCCGCATACCTACCTGCTCCCTGCTGACGAGAGGCAATTACCTCGAAACACGTGTCCAGGGATGGCATTATTTCACATACTCGTGGCATAGGCGTACTCACCGCTGCCACTACATTATCCAGAATTCTTTGGGGCTATTTGCTAGTATGACGAGCAGTGTCGCGACCCACTACGTAAACTATTTAAAGCTCTTTCGAGCGACTTTGGGCTGACGAGCCTGGTGTCTGCACCTGCGCGCCTTGAAAGGTACTTTACCTATATATTTTGGCAGTCTACTTGGCACCCCGCATACCTACCTGCTCCCTGCTGACGAGAGGCAATTACCTCGAAACACGTGTCCAGGGATGGCATTATTTCACATACTCGTGGCATAGGCGTACTCACCGCTGCCACTACATTATCCAGAATTCTTTGGGGCTATTTGCTAGTATGACGAGCAGTGTCGCGACCCACTACGTAAACTATTTAAAGCTCTTTCGAGCGACTTTGGGCTGACGAGCCTGGTGTCTGCACCTGCGCGCCTTGAAAGGTACTTTACCTATATATTTTGGCAGTCTACTTGGCACCCCGCATACCTACCTGCTCCCTGCTGACGAGAGGCAATTACCTCGAAACACGTGTCCAGGGATGGCATTATTTCACATACTCGTGGCATAGGCGTACTCACCGCTGCCACTACATTATCCAGAATTCTTTGGGGCTAATTGCTAGTATGACGAGCAGTGTCGCGACCCACTACGTAAACTATTTAAAGCTCTTTCGAGCGACTTTGGGCTGACGAGCCTGGTGTCTGCACCTGCGCGCCTTGAAAGGTACTTTACCTATATATTTTGGCAGTCTACTTGGCACCCCGCATACCTACCTGCTCCCTGCTGACGAGAGGCAATTACCTCGAAACACGTGTCCAGGGATGGCATTATTTCACATACTCGTGGCATAGGCGTACTCACCGCTGCCACTACATTATCCAGAATTCTTTGGGGCTATTTGCTAGTATGACGAGCAGTGTCGCGACCCACTACGTAAACTATTTAAAGCTCTTTCGAGCGACTTTGGGCTGACGAGCCTGGTGTCTGCACCTGCGCGCCTTGAAAGGTACTTTACCTATATATTTTGGCAGTCTACTTGGCACCCCGCATACCTACCTGCTCCCTGCTGACGAGAGGCAATTACCTCGAAACACGTGTCCAGGGATGGCATTATTTCACATACTCGTGGCATAGGCGTACTCACCGCTGCCACTACATTATCCAGAATTCTTTGGGGCTATTTGCTAGTATGACGAGCAGTGTCGCGACCCACTACGTAAACTATTTAAAGCTCTTTCGAGCGACTTTGGGCTGACGAGCCTGGTGTCTGCACCTGCGCGCCTTGAAAGGTACTTTACCTATATATTTTGGCAGTCTACTTGGCACCCCGCATACCTACCTGCTCCCTGCTGACGAGAGGCAATTACCTCGAAACACGTGTCCAGGGATGGCATTATTTCACATACTCGTGGCATAGGCGTACTCACCGCTGCCACTACATTATCCAGAATTCTTTGGGGCTATTTGCTAGTATGACGAGCAGTGTCGCGACCCACTACGTAAACTATTTAAAGCTCTTTCGAGCGACTTTGGGCTGACGAGCCTGGTGTCTGCACCTGCGCGCCTTGAAAGGTACTTTACCTATATATTTTGGCAGTCTACTTGGCACCCCGCATACCTACCTGCTCCCTGCTGACGAGAGGCAATTACCTCGAAACACGTGTCCAGGGATGGCATTATTTCACATACTCGTGGCATAGGCGTACTCACCGCTGCCACTACATTATCCAGAATTCTTTGGGGCTATTTGCTAGTATGACGAGCAGTGTCGCGACCCACTACGTAAACTATTTAAAGCTCTTTCGAGCGACTTTGGGCTGACGAGCCTGGTGTCTGCACCTGCGCGCCTTGAAAGGTACTTTACCTATATATTTTGGCAGTCTACTTGGCACCCCGCATACCTACCTGCTCCCTGCTGACGAGAGGCAATTACCTCGAAACACGTGTCCAGGGATGGCATTATTTCACATACTCGTGGCATAGGCGTACTCACCGCTGCCACTACATTATCCAGAATTCTTTGGGGCTATTTGCTAGTATGACGAGCAGTGTCGCGACCCACTACGTAAACTATTTAAAGCTCTTTCGAGCGACTTTGGGCTGACGAGCCTGGTGTCTGCACCTGCGCGCCTTGAAAGGTACTTTACCTATATATTTTGGCAGTCTACTTGGCACCCCGCATACCTACCTGCTCCCTGCTGACGAGAGGCAATTACCTCGAAACACGTGTCCAGGGATGGCATTATTTCACATACTCGTGGCATAGGCGTACTCACCGCTGCCACTACATTATCCAGAATTCTTTGGGGCTATTTGCTAGTATGACGAGCAGTGTCGCGACCCACTACGTAAACTATTTAAAGCTCTTTCGAGCGACTTTGGGCTGACGAGCCTGGTGTCTGCACCTGCGCGCCTTGAAAGGTACTTTACCTATATATTTTGGCAGTCTACTTGGCACCCCGCATACCTACCTGCTCCCTGCTGACGAGAGGCAATTACCTCGAAACACGTGTCCAGGGATGGCATTATTTCACATACTCGTGGCATAGGCGTACTCACCGCTGCCACTACATTATCCAGAATTCTTTGGGGCTATTTGCTAGTATGACGAGCAGTGTCGCGACCCACTACGTAAACTATTTAAAGCTCTTTCGAGCGACTTTGGGCTGACGAGCCTGGTGTCTGCACCTGCGCGCCTTGAAAGGTACTTTACCTATATATTTTGGCAGTCTACTTGGCACCCCGCATACCTACCTGCTCCCTGCTGACGAGAGGCAATTACCTCGAAACACGTGTCCAGGGATGGCATTATTTCACATACTCGTGGCATAGGCGTACTCACCGCTGCCACTACATTATCCAGAATTCTTTGGGGCTATTTGCTAGTATGACGAGCAGTGTCGCGACCCACTACGTAAACTATTTAAAGCTCTTTCGAGCGACTTTGGGCTGACGAGCCTGGTGTCTGCACCTGCGCGCCTTGAAAGGTACTTTACCTATATATTTTGGCAGTCTACTTGGCACCCCGCATACCTACCTGCTCCCTGCTGACGAGAGGCAATTACCTCGAAACACGTGTCCAGGGATGGCATTATTTCACATACTCGTGGCATAGGCGTACTCACCGCTGCCACTACATTATCCAGAATTCTTTGGGGCTATTTGCTAGTATGACGAGCAGTGTCGCGACCCACTACGTAAACTATTGAAAGCTCTTTCGAGCGACTTTGGGCTGACGAGCCTGGTGTCTGCACCTGCGCGCCTTGAAAGGTACTTTACCTATATATTTTGGCAGTCTACTTGGCACCCCGCATACCTACCTGCTCCCTGCTGACGAGAGGCAATTACCTCGAAACACGTGTCCAGGGATGGCATTATTTCACATACTCGTGGCATAGGCGTACTCACCGCTGCCACTACATTATCCAGAATTCTTTGGGGCTATTTGCTAGTATGACGAGCAGTGTCGCGACCCACTACGTAAACTATTTAAAGCTCTTTCGAGCGACTTTGGGCTGACGAGCCTGGTGTCTGCACCTGCGCGCCTTGAAAGGTACTTTACCTATATATTTTGGCAGTCTACTTGGCACCCCGCATACCTACCTGCTCCCTGCTGACGAGAGGCAATTACCTCGAAACACGTGTCCAGGGATGGCATTATTTCACATACTCGTGGCATAGGCGTACTCACCGCTGCCACTACATTATCCAGAATTCTTTGGGGCTATTTGCTAGTATGACGAGCAGTGTCGCGACCCACTACGTAAACTATTTAAAGCTCTTTCGAGCGACTTTGGGCTGACGAGCCTGGTGTCTGCACCTGCGCGCCTTGAAAGGTACTTTACCTATATATTTTGGCAGTCTACTTGGCACCCCGCATACCTACCTGCTCCCTGCTGACGAGAGGCAATTACCTCGAAACACGTGTCCAGGGATGGCATTATTTCACATACTCGTGGCATAGGCGTACTCACCGCTGCCACTACATTATCCAGAATTCTTTGGGGCTATTTGCTAGTATGACGAGCAGTGTCGCGACCCACTACGTAAACTATTTAAAGCTCTTTCGAGCGACTTTGGGCTGACGAGCCTGGTGTCTGCACCTGCGCGCCTTGAAAGGTACTTTACCTATATATTTTGGCAGTCTACTTGGCACCCCGCATACCTACCTGCTCCCTGCTGACGAGAGGCAATTACCTCGAAACACGTGTCCAGGGATGGCATTATTTCACATACTCGTGGCATAGGCGTACTCACCGCTGCCACTACATTATCCAGAATTCTTTGGGGCTATTTGCTAGTATGACGAGCAGTGTCGCGACCCACTACGTAAACTATTTAAAGCTCTTTCGAGCGACTTTGGGCTGACGAGCCTGGTGTCTGCACCTGCGCGCCTTGAAAGGTACTTTACCTATATATTTTGGCAGTCTACTTGGCACCCCGCATACCTACCTGCTCCCTGCTGACGAGAGGCAATTACCTCGAAACACGTGTCCAGGGATGGCATTATTTCACATACTCGTGGCATAGGCGTACTCACCGCTGCCACTACATTATCCAGAATTCTTTGGGGCTATTTGCTAGTATGACGAGCAGTGTCGCGACCCACTACGTAAACTATTTAAAGCTCTTTCGAGCGACTTTGGGCTGACGAGCCTGGTGTCTGCACCTGCGCGCCTTGAAAGGTACTTTACCTATATATTTTGGCAGTCTACTTGGCACCCCGCATACCTACCTGCTCCCTGCTGACGAGAGGCAATTACCTCGAAACACGTGTCCAGGGATGGCATTATTTCACATACTCGTGGCATAGGCGTACTCACCGCTGCCACTACATTATCCAGAATTCTTTGGGGCTATTTGCTAGTATGACGAGCAGTGTCGCGACCCACTACGTAAACTATTTAAAGCTCTTTCGAGCGACTTTGGGCTGACGAGCCTGGTGTCTGCACCTGCGCGCCTTGAAAGGTACTTTACCTATATATTTTGGCAGTCTACTTGGCACCCCGCATACCTACCTGCTCCCTGCTGACGAGAGGCAATTACCTCGAAACACGTGTCCAGGGATGGCATTATTTCACATACTCGTGGCATAGGCGTACTCACCGCTGCCACTACATTATCCAGAATTCTTTGGGGCTATTTGCTAGTATGACGAGCAGTGTCGCGACCCACTACGTAAACTATTTAAAGCTCTTTCGAGCGACTTTGGGCTGACGAGCCTGGTGTCTGCACCTGCGCGCCTTGAAAGGTACTTTACCTATATATTTTGGCAGTCTACTTGGCACCCCGCATACCTACCTGCTCCCTGCTGACGAGAGGCAATTACCTCGAAACACGTGTCCAGGGATGGCATTATTTCACATACTCGTGGCATAGGCGTACTCACCGCTGCCACTACATTATCCAGAATTCTTTGGGGCTATTTGCTAGTATGACGAGCAGTGTCGCGACCCACTACGTAAACTATTTAAAGCTCTTTCGAGCGACTTTGGGCTGACGAGCCTGGTGTCTGCACCTGCGCGCCTTGAAAGGTACTTTACCTATATATTTTGGCAGTCTACTTGGCACCCCGCATACCTACCTGCTCCCTGCTGACGAGAGGCAATTACCTCGAAACACGTGTCCAGGGATGGCATTATTTCACATACTCGTGGCATAGGCGTACTCACCGCTGCCACTACATTATCCAGAATTCTTTGGGGCTATTTGCTAGTATGACGAGCAGTGTCGCGACCCACTACGTAAACTATTTAAAGCTCTTTCGAGCGACTTTGGGCTGACGAGCCTGGTGTCTGCACCTGCGCGCCTTGAAAGGTACTTTACCTATATATTTTGGCAGTCTACTTGGCACCCCGCATACCTACCTGCTCCCTGCTGACGAGAGGCAATTACCTCGAAACACGTGTCCAGGGATGGCATTATTTCACATACTCGTGGCATAGGCGTACTCACCGCTGCCACTACATTATCCAGAATTCTTTGGGGCTATTTGCTAGTATGACGAGCAGTGTCGCGACCCACTACGTAAACTATTTAAAGCTCTTTCGAGCGACTTTGGGCTGACGAGCCTGGTGTCTGCACCTGCGCGCCTTGAAAGGTACTTTACCTATATATTTTGGCAGTCTACTTGGCACCCCGCATACCTACCTGCTCCCTGCTGACGAGAGGCAATTACCTCGAAACACGTGTCCAGGGATGGCATTATTTCACATACTCGTGGCATAGGCGTACTCACCGCTGCCACTACATTATCCAGAATTCTTTGGGGCTATTTGCTAGTATGACGAGCAGTGTCGCGACCCACTACGTAAACCTCAGCTCCGCCTGTGGTGGTGGCCCCAGAAGGGAGCTTCCCTGACAGGAAGATGTGGGTTTCCAAGCAGCACTAAACATACAAATTCAGCAGCAAACAGGGAAGGTTCGAATTCCCTCAATTAATCAACGCAGTAAACAGCTGTATCCAAGGGGATGACAGCACATCAGCCGATACAACAAGCCCCCAATACTGAGTCATGACAACTTCCTCCGGGGGCATATACAAACAACAGCAGCAGAGATCCAATTTAAATATTCACAACAATTATCACTTGAATCCTGCCTTGTATTATCTTCTGCAGTCCCTTAAAGCTCTTCAAGTCACATGACTCCTTGCGGGAGGCCTGCTGTTTTCTGTTCATTCTACAAAACGACTCATTAATATAAGGGCGGTAATGAATCCGCACCCAAGGACAGTAATAATAGAAACAACTATATAATTGGGCATCATTTACACAATTAAACTAATGCATACAGTTCAGAATTGTTAACTCTGTGTGGAACTGTGAAAACTGATCCTAGGGGAAGTTTGTAAATTTAATGTGCACATCAGAACCATATTCATGCTTGTTACCTGCACCTACAGGCAATCACAGTGGTTAATGATCACTCTCTTACTATGCACCCTCTGTCACTCGGGTCCAAAACTGTGGGAGTGGGTTACCAACATCGATGAACACCAGCACGTAGGAGGAAAAGGGAGCTGGCCACCAAAGAATACTCCCTGAGTGGGTCTATAACTGTAGTTATAGCCCTCAAAGGAAGGGTTCTGATTGGTTGTTGGCCAACCAATTGCATTTCTCTAAACAATGTTAAGAGAAAGTATGATGAAATGACCCAAGGATGTGGGGGTGGAGATGCCTAGATCTAATGTATTGGTCATCATGGAGGTAGGAATTGCTTTATATGGGCAAGCATAAATACCTTCCTGTATGTAGTTATCTTTGGTTCCTTTTTGACTGTTTTACATTAGCAATGCTATAGTATATTTTGTAGTGACCAACTAATGGTCTCATGGCACATTAAAACAGCCATAAGGGGTTATTGTTTGGCTGTAGAGGCAGAATAGCTATTTCAGGTGGCTAGCGATTGTTTTCAGACCATTCTTTCCTGAGAACAGAATCCTGGGCAGAGAACAATCTCTAACCACTTCTTACCTGTGCTTCTGAAATCCCCGCAGCACAGACTCAGACATTCAAAGAATATTCTATAAGCTAGTTTGCAATGTCTCACCGAGGAGGTTGGAGACATTTTAATAGTATCTATAGTGGTTTAGACATATGGAATTGAATTGAACCATCTTCTTGAATGGCATCAAGTGGAGAATCACCAGGGTGAGAGAGCTATGACAGCATTGGGGAGTGTATGTGATGATTCCAGCTGCTGGCACTTTCCTATCTTTTCAGTAAGTGTCCTGGGGTCCCCACTCAGAAGTCATTTGTATGCTCAGTCTGCAACAGCATCAGCATTAATATCTGGATTATAGGTGGATATGTCACAAGTTGAAAAATCCTTTTAATTATTCTGATAACATATATGCTGATACTCATTCTTGAATAGTTAGGAGATCTATTAGTCCCATTCCTAAATCACAGTCCATTTGTACTTCAAGATGGCTTGCAAAGAAGGGACATTTCACTCACGCCACCAAAGGTGCAGGACCGAGTGAATGCAAGTCGCAGTCAAATTTGAAATCACCATCCCTATCACTGTGTCAAATATGTTAATTTTCAACTGGTTTTGGTCCATACATTTGTCACTGGTGAGCATCAAGTTGATAGAGTTCACTGGCGTCTTTTTAACAGAGCAATAAGAATTTCATGGATGTACATAACTAATTTGTATTAAAAAAAAGTGATCAGGCTGTCTAAATACTGTAAATAGATATTCAATAATGGCAGAAACAGTGCACACCGAAAGGACATGCCACAATTCATTTGTCTGGGTTCAAAGATTAATAATAGGAGGAGCACTGCTAGTAGTCAGCATGACAACAATTCTTGGCTTAACCATTTTCTATGAAGTCGAAAGTGCATAGCCATTTTGGAACAATTGACGATTAATGTTGGTTTAAAACAATCCACATTGTCACTCTGATGTTGACCATCACTGCTCTCTGTGGAAAATACCCCTACCTCAGAAACCCCACCGGTCTGGGTCAGGCAAGTTATTATTTTTGGCAGAGGTCTACACTTGTTGATTCATTCTGCATTGCAGATGTTTTAAGGAGTATGGAACCTAAGGAGTATGGAACATTTGTTACAGGGTGAAAGCTCCTGAGGTGTAAAGTAGACATTTTGAACAATGTTGTCACTATTCGCACTTACACAGTACTACAACATTCACAACGGCTTTCACCACATACATATCAAACACAATGGGGTCCCGGAGCTGGTCGAGGAGGTCTCCCCAGCAAGCTGGGAGCGGTTATGGCGAGACATCCCAAAAATATATTGCAGCACCTCCCAGAGGGAATCTGCATATAAGCTTATGATGCAATGGTAGTTTACTCCTGTTCGTATACAACAGATGGTGCCCAACTTTCCCCCGACCTGTTGGAGATGTCAGGGTGCCAGGGGGGATTTCATCCATATCTGGTGGTCTTGCCCTAGTTTATTGATCTTTTGGAAAGAGATTCTTAGTCACATCAAGGACACAGTGGGTTTCCCTATCCCTTCCAATCCAAGTGCAACCTTGCTAAGTATGTTATGTTATGTTATGTTATGTTATATGCTTTTATATAGCGCACGGATGCCGCAGCAAAGTGGCGTCCCGGCGCTTATGGAGAATAGTAAACACAACACGACAAAAGATAAAAGAGATGGACCTAAATTGTGGTGAAAAGAAAAGTTTTAAGAGCCTTTCTAAAAGGAAGCAACTCAGGGATGGAGCGCAAAGGGGCAGGCAGAGAATTCCAAAGAGTGGCCGCCAAAACTGAGAAAGAGCGTCCACCCATCCTAGATTTTTGGAAGCGTGGCACGATGGCCAAATTAGCTCCAGCAGAGCGGAGAGCTCTGGCAGGAACATAGTGCTGGATAGTCTGTGCAAGGATGGGTGGGGAGGCTGCTTTGAGAATCTTAAAAGTTAAGCAGAGAGCTTTAAACTTAATTCTCTGCCCCACCGGCAACCAATGAAGATCCTGAATAGTCCGACGGGCCGATACAAATTTGGGAAGGCCAACAAGCATCCTAGCTGCCGCATTCTGAACTCTCTGAAGGCGAGATAACTCGGCTTGATTCAGACCCAGGAACAGGGAGCTAGCATAATCCAGCCTGGTGAGAACCAGGGCTTGGACAATAATCTGTCTGGTCTCCGCATCGAAGAACTTAAAAATAGGTCGGAGACACTGCAGAGTACCAAAACAAGTGCCAGCCACACGTTTTGTGTGGGAAATAAAGGAAAGCTTAGGGTCGAACCACACCCCAAGGTTTCTAACCTCGGTAACAGGGGAAGGAACGGGGCCAAGATCGGACGGCCACCACTGATCACCCCATAATTCATTGTCCCTACCAAAAATAATGACCTCGGTCTTAGAGGCATTCAGTTGGAGTCGATTGTTCGCCATCCAGCCAGCCACAGCTTTTAGAGCTGACTGAAAGGTGGAGGCATCCATGCTGTGGTCACCATTAAGAGCCACCGCCAGCTGCGTGTCATCGGCGTATGACACTAAGGAGAGACCAAAACTATGGGCAACCTTCGCTAATGGCTGAACATATAGGTTAAACAAGGTAGGGCTCAGGGCCGACCCTTGGGGAACACCCTGGAGTATGGGGCGAGAAGCAGAAACAAAAGGGGGGGTGGAAACCTTAAAGGCACGGTCTTCAAGAAAAGAGCGAAACCACTCAAGTGCCACCTCTCCCACTCCTGCTTCCATCAGGCGGTGTAAAAGAATCTGGTGAGACACCGTATCGAAGGCGGCACTGAGATCCAACAGGATCAGTGCCGCCGTCTGGCCCCGATCCAACAACTGCCTGATGTGCTCCACCACAGCCAGGAGGGCAGTTTCTGTGCTGTGGCCAGCACGAAACCCATTTTGGGAATTGTCCAATATACTAGCTTCCTGCAAGTGAGAGGATAAAATAGCGTTAGCATGAGCTTCAGCTAATTTAGCAGGCCAAGGCAGAAGGGAAATAGGTCGGTAGTGTTCGGGCTTGGTGGGATCAAGGGCGGGTTTTTTAAGTATTGGAATTACCGTCGCCTGTTTCCAAGCTTTAGGGACACTACCCGTGCTGAAGGACAAATTAATGAGACCATGAAGAGCAGGGAAGCAGCTATCAGCAAATTCCCGGAATTGGGATGGTCTCATAGAATCATCCGGAGAACCGGATTTAACTTTAATCGTCAATTACAGCCCATAACTCTGTCTGCCATGACACATTTGGACTGGCACTTGATTTTACAAATGTTGGGAGCAGCGTGACAGCCCACAGCCTTATTATGGAAGAAACCTAATCCTTCCCCTATAGCGGCTTGGTTTCTTCGCCCTTGAGCTACTTTTGGCATGCATCAACCATACGGATGCCAAATTTACTCGCACCTGGAAACCATTAATCCAATATTTCTCCAAGATGGAGAACTACCGACTGGTCTTCCCTCGGTTACGAGCCCATCAACTATTCAAAGACCCCCTTGAACCTTACTCTAGAGGTTGTCAGCCGGTGTCTCTGGCCTCATCGGAGCGGAAGAAGAGTCTTTTATCTCCCTCTCTGGGAATGCCCCGGCCCCTCCACTCTGGGTACTCCAGAGATGCCGTACCTCCCTTCCCCTTCCCTCCCCCTGGTTTTCTCCTTTGTGGGGTGTTGTTCTTCCCTTTATGTGTTGGAAGTTTGGAATATACTACTTTATTCTCTCCAGGTTGGATGTTAAGAATTCTTAGAGCTAAACACAAGCACTCCCGGGATTGGTATACTTAACTGAACAGTGATCTCTCAGTCTTTCCAATAGTGCCAGCCCCACGGGTATCTCTAAGCTTAATCACACTTGCAGTGTTGCCAAAACAGCAGCGGCAATACTTATGCACTGATGCGACCGCACCACATACCTCTCCCCCTGATTTCAGGCTTTTCCCACCTCTAGATCTGGGTTACAGTGTATTGTTTAAGTTTGACAGAATCGCAATGCTATATATTGCCACCTGTGATGGACTTTGGCCCTAACTTCTTTGCTGTATGTCTCCGATTCGTTTTTTTTTTTTTTCTTCTTTTTATTGTGTGTTCTCTTTATATTCAATAAACAGATTTGAAATAAAAATGTTGTTTTGCAGAGAGTGACCTTGGTACTCTTAAGGTATCTTTAATCAACGTATTTTCAATCAAAGCTTTATTAAAGGTTTTATAGGAAAAGATGACCAAGCCATTAGACAAACCCAAGTGATTTAGCGAGGCAATGTGAATAGCATTGCCTTAAGCAAATAGTATGCCATTGGCATAATGGCCCTTATTCTGGGCTAAATTAGGTGTGTGTGTACTGCAGATAGCTTCTTAGGAACTTGAGGGTCAGCTTAACCCATTTGAAATTCTAGGTGTCTCAAAAGTATCAGTTTTGTATGATGATGAATCTCTCCATCCACTCTTCCTGCTGGAGCAGAGGCAAACTGGTTTACGCAATCGTCTACATAGCTACAGGAAGTTACATTTAATAGTAAGTGGTATGAATTGTATGAGTGATGTTTCACATTTTGCTCAACTTAATTCAGCAAAACAAATTATTATAGGGTTGGTAATCAGTTGTTGTGTTGCCACTAGGTAACATCTACAACCTATAAATCTATTTTTTCCTCATCATCACACATCATTGTGGGCCCTCTCCTCAATAAGAGTGAGAAGAGTAAGAAAATATATACATCCTATGACTAGGTCACTGACAAGACAAGATAATAATAAAAGGTCCAACAATGAAATCTGTGTAATTTGAGAGTGAATTTATCTCAACTCCCTAAGAAACCATTGTGTAAGGGTATTTAATCATCCACTACAATGAAACTCAGTTGAAGCAAGACAATGCCAGTGCTTACTACTCCTTTCGTCAAGGTAGTTCCTTAGTGTTCAAGGGTCCTTAACCTACTAATACACTCATATGCTTTATTAGTATATATTTGCAAGATTATTCAGATGAATTAAAAACATATGTTCTGGTTAAAGTTATGCTTTGAACTTGAGGAGGGTTCATGCAGCACCATAATTAGGTAAAACAGTGTACCGTTTCAACTGTGAAGCTAATTACCTTTGTGAATTAGAGGACTATTGACAGCTCAGCCCAAAAATAAATACCACAGAAGTTAGAACTTATTTCAACTAAGGGAACAATGAGTAGAACACCTTATACTTCTGTAAGAGTTCAACTGGAATCAAATATTCCTGTGTACATCACAGGGGTTTAGGATATTTACATGTGTTTTACTTAGAAAAGCTGACAGATTGCTCCCAATGCCAAATGTGTGAAGTGGTGACACTTGTGTCCATAACTGGATGCTCATTAGAAAAAGCTCTTCCACCCTGTTGAGACCTTCAAATCATAAATCAAAGAAAATGAATCAGATCACAAAGGGTTTTCAGGGTGTCTCTGTCCAGGAGGCATTTCCGTATGATCGCAACATCCTCCATGTCCTCCAGCAGCGTCAAGTGATGAGTCAAATTTGGCCTCCTCCTATTTGAGATGATAGTGGACACATGTCAATGCAATACTTCATGAGATGTGCAAGGCATATCACGGGCTGGATGACACAACTACAACAATGACTGACATCTACAGTGACTAACAGACGAGCTGACATGGAGTGACACCTTCAGCTACACAAAAGGCACACGTGTGAACTTACACAAGACAAGTACCTCCAACACCACCTTGGTCAATGTGAATGCACATAGGGATATGGCCACAGTTCACATGGGCATGCCTGGGAGTATAGCATCCAGCATATGTGTAACTAATCAAAACCACTGTCTCATACCTAGCTGCTGTACCTGTCACACCTTAAAGCGTCACTGCAACCTGGCACACATCCACCACACAATGACCACATTCGGTGCTGGAATGACAAATGTGTTCATAAGCAGACATGAGAGGCAATACTAAATAGATCACCATTCATTGAGATGAGCATTGCTGTGATTGCCACTGGACCTCAACACATTGACATGTGTACATATTGTACAGTCCAGAACAACACTGTCCTGCCTACACCAACATCAAATCCATAAGTGACATGTGAGTGGGTAGAGGCAAATCTATGTTACACACACACAAACATGGCATGTGTAGCCATCAGTGGACTGAATTGAGCATTGGCATCGTGTGCACAATGATGTGCCATTGAACATGTTGGCACTGTGCACTGTTGATGTTGGACAGATGGCCATCGCCATTATATGGCTCCCAAATCGTGGTAGCTACCGCCAGGCCCCGGCGGTGTGTCACCAGCACCCCCATTCACACAAGTGCGGTAGTGAGAGGCATGGAGACATGGGGAAATGGCGGTTGGCATGCTCCGCCACCTGAATGGCGGAGCCTTGTGTCAATGTATGGCACCCAAATCGTGATAGCTACTGCCTGGCCCCGGCGATGTGACACCAGCATCCCCATTCACACAAGTGCGTTAGTGAGAGGCATGGAGACATGGGGAAATGGCGGTTGGCATGCTCCGCTGCCTGAATGGCGGAGCCTCGTGTCAATGTATGGCACCCAAATCACGGTAGCTACCGCCTGGCCCCGGCAGTGTGTCATCAGCTGCCCCATTCACACAAGTGCGGTAGTGAGAGGCATGGAGACATGGGGAAATGGCGGATGGCCTGCTCCGCCGCCTGAATGGCGGAGCCTCATGTCAATGTATGGCACCCAAATCGCGGTAGCTACCGCCTGGCCCCGGCGGTGTGTCACCAGCACCCCCATTCATACAAGTGCGGTAGTGAGAGGCATGGAGACATGGGGAAATGGCGGTTGGCATGCTCCACCGCCTGAATGGCAGAGCCTCGTGTCTATGTATGGCACCCAAATCAGGGTAGCTACCGCCTGGCCCCAGCGGTGTGTCACCAGCACCCCCATTCACACAAGTGCGGTAGTGAGAGGTATGGAGACATGGAGACATGGGGAAATGGCGGTTGGCATGCTCGACCGCCTGAATGGCAGAGCCTCGTGTCAATGTATGGCACCCAAATTGCGGTAGCTACCGCATGGTCCCAGCCGTGTGTCACCAGCACCCTCATTCACACAAGTGCGGTAGTCATAGGCATGTCGACATGCCCATATGGCGGTTGGCATGCTCCGCCACCCAAATTGCGGTGCCTCGTGTCAATGCATGGCACCCATATCGCGGTAGTTACCGCCTGGCCCCGGTGGTGTGTCACCAGCACCCCCATTCACACAAGTGCAGTAGTCATAGGCATGGAGATATGTGGAAATGGCGGTTGGCATGCTCTGCCACTAAAATCCCGGTAGCGCACACCGGGCCCCTGCGGTGTGTCACCGCCATGGAGCTCGTCCTAGAGCCAATGTGAAACTCGATAGCGGTGGCATGATGCAAATTTGATGATCGTGGTAGGCGTGCTCTGCCACCGCGGAGGCGGACATTGGCTGCATTTGAAAGATGCACCATCGCGGTAGCGCACCCCGGGTCGCAGCGTTGTATCACCGCCATGGAGCATGCCCTTACAGCCAATGGGAGCCATGATTGTGGTGACATGATGCAATTTGGAAGATCGCGGTAGGGGTGCTCCGCCACAGTGAAGGCGGTCATTGGATGCATTTGAGAGAGGCAGACCTGGACCACCAATTGCTGCAGCTTAGCACCTTTGAAACGACACCAGGGGGCTATATATGTGGGAGTGAGCCTCACATTGCCACTGCTCCCAGAGCCTGCTGCCTGAGACCCCTCACCTGCTGCTGCCTCCAGAGCCTGCTGCCTGAGACCCCTCATCTGCTGCTTCCTCCAGGGACTGCTGCCTGAGACCCCTCACCTGCTGCTGCCTCCAGGGACTGCTGCCTGAGACCCCTCACCTGCTGCTGCCTCCAGAGCCTGCTGCCCGAGACCCCTCACCTGCTGCCTCCAGGGACTGCTGCCTGAGACCCCTCACCTGCTGCTGTCTCCAGAGTCTGCTGCCTGAGACCCCTCACCTGCTGCTGCCTCCAGGGACTGCTGCCTGAGACCCCTTACCACCAAAATCCCCTGCTGTTGTCTCACATCCACAGTGATGGCAAGGACAGAGAAGATCCGTGCCAGTCCCTTCACAAGCGAGGAGCTCGAGGTCCTGGTGGACGAGGTGCTCAGACAGCACCCAAGGCTATATGTTGCCCCAAATGTCGTGGTAAATCTTCAACAGTGGTGGGGTAGGGCAGGGGGGCCACACATGTAGCTGGACTGATACAGTATGTGCCTGGTGTGGGGTAGTGTCATGCACTGCCTGACATGCTGTCTCCAGTGGGAGGGTGTGTGTACCCAATGCCACAGGTTTGCTTCCCTGCACATGTATGTATGAGTGACCTGTGTTGTGTTGTCAGCCATACAGTGACACAGAAGGTTGTTCATGCTGTAGTCAGGACAGTGATTGCTTGGCTGAATGGCTGTGTGTGCCCCTGTAGTCCATCTCAGTGTGAGCCAAGCTGGCCTGCACAGTCCCCGCCTACAAAGACAAGTACAACTCACTTAGCTTACAGAGTATGACATCAGTCTTTTCACATAGCACTCCAGCTATGGTCCATCTTAGCACTGTGGTTTGCATACAACTGCCCTTGTGAATGGCATTTTGTATTTGTGAGATCATGTCCATCCATGTGACCACCATGACACATTAAAATATTCACAGGACAGGGACATTGATGGCTGTGCAGTCTTGGACACAGTGAGTCCACCCCCAAACACAGGATGACATGTGATGTATGTGTTGCTCAAGCCAACAATGGACTGGAGTGTGGGCAGGCTATATGGGTGTTTCAGTGCTGGCATCCTGCATGTGTGTGAGATGTGCAGGGACTGTGTTCTCCCTCACAGGTGCATGCTTTAACATCAGCTTTTCCCATGCAGGGGTCCCATGTGAGCTGTACTATAGTCTCTGATTGACCTATTGTTGGATATGTGATTATCTTGTATCTTGCTGCTATACTGATAGATGTTGGCACATGACACTGTGTCCCTGATCATTTCTCCCTCTTGTCTTCCATGCCTGCAGCTCAAGGTACACCAGCGTAAGGCCGTGTGGAGGGCCATTGCAGCGAAGGTGCAAGCCCTGGGGGTCTCAAACCGACGGCGCACCCACTGCCACAAGAGATGGGACGACATAAGCCGGCTGGCAAAGAATGTGGCGGAGAAGACCTTGGGGCTGCTTCCTCGCACTGGGCGTCTGGCACGGCGCAGTATGACACCACTAATGTGGTGCATCTTGGCGGTGACACAGCCTGAGCTGGATACACGTTTGAAGGAGCATCAGCAGCAAGCCAGGGGTGAGCATTTGGGGAGTCTGACTTTGGCTGGGAGGGGCTGCATGTGTACAGAGCCTGGGCCAGCGCTGGCCTCTGTGATGTTGGTAGTGTGATGCTGTGTCATGTAAGTGGCTGCTGGCCTGGGTACCTGTGGCATGCATTTGCCCTACCTGTACTTACAAAGGTGATTCGGATGCTGTGCCTTCACATTGCATTCTGAATTGTGCTCTTCAGATTTCTTCTGCATTGGTGTAGTCTTGGGAATCCCATGGGAGGGAACGGCAGTGTGCCCAATCTGACTGTGCGTACATCAATGCATCCATTGCATGCACCCATATTGGGGAGGCCTACACATCTTACAGCAAAGTGCAGCATTATATTGTCCCCAAGGTACGACATGGTGGGTGGCATGGGCTAATGTCCATTGTGGACTGTCATGTTGTAGTCTGGGTCTGTGTTGCCCTCTCCTGTTCCATCCAGTTCTTTCATTGGCAACACGTAGTGTGCCCCCATCATATCCCTAGGTGTGCTCAGAACTAGTTGTGTGTCTGTTTGAACAGAGCCACAAGCAGGGTGTTGTGCTGTGTGGTCATCACATGGCTCACTCATGCCTGAGTATCCTGTTTCTACACACTGCTTGAGTCTATGTAGTGAGTTGGCACGATGTGATTGCACAGGGTGGTGCGCAACATGTAGATTTGGTCAACCTTTGTAATGCATTGCTTGCATATGTTTGTTGTCTGTTGCTGCCACTGACCTGACCCTACATCTCTCTCCCATGCAGCATCATCTGTGGTTACGGAGGGACAGGAGACAGACACCAGTGGGGGTGAAACTAGCACCACAGCTGCCCAGGAGCCCAGTGACACAGATGTCACCAGCGCCTCAGAGGGGGACAGGAGTCTGCTGGAAAGAGTCCCAGCCTGAGACGCAAAGCACCACATCATCCGATGCCAGCGGGGATGCATCTATGTTGGAGGGCACAGGGAACAGGGACTCTGCATCGACTTCCACCACACAGCGGCCATTGCCCACCCTCCCAGCCACTTCCTCTGGTGCTGCCCGTGTCCGTCTCAGTAAGAGAGGAAGAGTGTCCTTTACCCCTGGCACCACTGCCTCAGTCCCCCCTGCTGCCATCAGTGCTGAGTCTGTGGAGCTTTTGTGCCAGCTGTGTGTAGGCCAGACAGCTCTCCTCAATGCCTTCATTGACCACGACAAGAAATTGGCCCAGGTGGTTGCTTTCATGGAGGGCATACATTCCGACATGGGTGGGCTGCACCGGACAGTCCAGGCTTTGTCATCAACAGTGACGTCTGCCCTGCAACAGGCACATGCTCACAGTCCAGCTCCAGTCCCTTTGTCCACCCCCCGGGCAGTGGCCACGTCTGACGATAGTCTTAACGGTCCACATACATCAAAGTCATGATACAGCACACGGAGCACACAGCAGCAGCAACCCAAGCGGTCCCGGGCGTAGACACCATCCCCACAGAAGACCAAAGGCTCTCCAGAGCACTGGGAGAAAAGCCCGTCAGGCGACAGCAGTGGGCAATTAGCAAAGTAGCAGACCTCAGGCACACATGCCTCAGTGGAATCCCCATCCAAGGACTCTCCTACCCCTAAAGCATCACACAAAGATAATCGTACAGTGTCTGTGCCCACCAAGAAGGTGGTGCATGCCAAGGGTACACCTAGGAAGGGCTCCAAGGCAGTATCACCAACCACCTCGACTCCCATTCCAAGCCCAGTGAAGCAGGGACCTGAGGGCACTGTAGGGGTAACACCTAGTAAACAAGGGAAGAGGGGGCAGAGGCGAAGCAAGGCGCAGCGTTTCGCTGGGTCCAGCACATCACCAGAGGGGCTGCCAGCGCCTGCACCTGCTGCAGCAGTGGTGGTGAGTGTGCCTGTTGTGCCCACACCACTTCCCATTGATCCACAGTCAGTCAAGCCATTTACGATCCCCAAGAAGTGGAAGGGCACCCCTCCACAATCTCCCAGCCACACCGTGACTCCCCTCTGCATGACTCCACCTCCACGTGCCACTACACCACCTGGTCCAAGCAGCCCTCCGGCTTGCCAAGCCACTGATAGCTCTACCTCAGCTGTTCCGCTCTCTCCCGTCAAGTACCCCGACAGTCCCCGAGACACAGCCAGCTCCCAATCCGCCTGACAGCCAAGTCTGAGCGTTAGTCACCCTCACACACCTGTGTGTCACACAGGTGGGCCTGTACTGCACATTGTTGCCCCCTGACTGTGTTGCTTACCATGGCAAGGTACAGTCGCACACATTCCCTGTGCACCTTCTCATGGACTCAGTCTGCACCTTGTCCTGCCCACTGGCCTTGTCGTTCACTTGTGTGTGCCCCCTGCCTGTGCAGCTTCTCATGGACTCACTCTGCACTTTGTCCTGCCCACTGGCCTTGTCGTTCACTGCCGTGTGCCCCCTGCCTGTGCAGCTTCTCATGGACTCAGTCTGCACTTTGTCCTGCCCACTGGCTTTGTCGTTCACTGCTGTGTGCCCCCTGCCTGTGCAGCTTCTCATGGAATCAGTCTGCACCATGGACTGGCCACTGGCCTTGTTGCTCTTTACTGTGTTGGACCCTTCCCTGTGCAGCTTCTCATGGACTCAGTCTGCACCCTGGACTGTCCACTGGCCTTGTTGCTCTTTGCTGTGTTGGACCCTTCCCTGTGCAGCTTCTCATGGACTCAGTCTGCACCCTGGACTGGCCACTGGCCTTGTTGCTCTTTGCCGTGTTGGACCCTTCCCTGTGCAGCTTCTCATGGACTCAGTCTGCACTTTGTCCTGCCCACTGTCCTTGTCATTCACTGCTTTGTGCCCCCTTCCCTGTGCAGCCTCTCATGGACTCAGTCTGCACTTTGTCCTGCCCACTGGCCTTGTTGTACACTGCTGTGTGCCCCCTGCCTGTGCAGCTTCTCATGGACATGCTCTACTGGTCCCTGAAACTGGGACCACTGTCCGGCCGGTGGAATCAGTTCGTAACCTAGGGGTCATGCTGGACTATAAGCTCAGTTTGGAGACACATATCTATAAGACTACTGCTTGCTGCTTTGCTATCCTCCGTTCCCTAAGGAAAGTCCTTCCTCTCCTCCCCCTACATGCTTGTGTTCAAGTGGTAAGATGCACCATTCTCAGCAGATTGGATTATTGCAATGCCCTTCTGCTGGGATCCCCTGGATTTTTGCTGGACAGGCTCCAAAGGGTTCAATCAGCAGCTGCTAAGATGGCCTTGGGGCTTTCGAGTAGAGCACACGGGCTCTCCTCTCTGAGCAAACTACACTGGTTGCCGGTGAGGCAGAGAGTACAATTCAAAGCCCTTTGTATAGCATTTAGGGCGCTCCATGGAACTGGCCCTGCCTCCCTACAATCGAAATTCACGTGGTACACTCCAGCCAGGCAGCTTCGCTCCTCTGAGGCCAAACTGGCAGCTGTTCCCAGATTCAAGAGAGTTAGATCTGGAGGCAGATCCTTCGAAGTAACCGCTGCCAAGCTCTGGAACTCGCTCCCAGCTGATATTAGGCACATTTCTGAACTTCTCCCATTTAGGAGAAGGATCAAAACCTGGTTATTCCCTAAAACTTCTGTCTGACAACTCTCGTTTTTTTTGCTTCATTTTACGTCTCCCTCTGATCTAGTCAGCGCCAGGATGCCTGCAATGGTGACAGTGCGCTTTATAAATGCTTAAAATAAAATAAAATAAATACATCTTGTGCCTTGCTCTTCTCTTCTCATGGTACCTATCTGTGCAATATGTGAATAAAGACAGTTGCTCCTGTTGTCTATTTTGTCAGTGTCCTCACTGAATAAAGTTCTTTTGCTGTGTGTAAATGGTTTACTGTGCCACATGGTCTGTGTGGCACCTCAACATGGTCACTGTTTGGGCTCACTTACTCTCTTTTTTTTAGGGGTGACAGGGTCTTCATTTCTGTTTGACCCAGATACTTGTGGTGGCAATGGTGTCAATTTTGAATGGTTAGCAGTAATCATTTACTTCATTGGTTCATGTTGGCTCTATTGCACACATGTCGGGGGGGGGGGGTCACTGCCAGCACAGAGTGGGTTTCTGCACACAGTATTGCAGGCATGCTGTCCAGGGTCATCATGTATGTGTGTTCTTCCTTTACGTGTGCCCAGTGGTGTATGCGTGTGGTCATCTTGTGATGGGCAGTCATCCTAGTCCCATGGCTTACTTTCCATTTGTGATCTTGGATGGCCAGGTAGTGTGCAGTGTGAAGGGGGTGAGTTTGTGGGGAGTGTTGATGTGTGCATGCTTCTGCAATGTCAACTACACACATGTGCCACCCGGGAGTTGTGTGCCTGTTGTTTTGATTGTTCATCCCTTTGGATGTGGATTTATGCCCATGTGTGAGTTGTATGTTGTGCACTTTGCAGTGTGTTGGTGTGTCCTTGCAGTTCTGTCTGACTCCTATTTGTTGTTTTTGACTCTTGTGAGTATGCAGAGAGTGTTACTGGCAAGTCAGTGTTGTGGTTTTTTGCACATCCATGTGTCTTGTTGCTGTTTGTGGGGTCTGTGCAGACCTGCTGAACCACACTGCCATTGTGGTTGTGTTTTCTCATGCATTGCTGTCACATGGTGCCTTCTTGCCTCCAGTGTGGCATGTTGTGTGCGTTGTCATGCCCTCCCCTATATGTGCATTCAGCTGCATACCCATTGTGTGTCTGCATTCCCTCTCTCTGTGTATGGTACACTCCTGCCATATCCCCTACTGACATGCAGTACACTTCACTTTGGTGTGAGCTGTCCCCTTGGTTTGTATGTGTGTGTACCTCCCCATGTCTTAATTTGTGCCAGTGTGCTTTGTGGTGCAGTCCTTTGTCCAGGGTCAATGTGTCACTCAGGGCATTTCCCCAATGGGTCATGTGTGATGTTCTGGCGCTGTTTGTCAGTCATGGTTGCTCCTATGCAGTTCACCTGTGTGTGCTGCCCAGTCCTGTGGTCAAGTTGTTTCCACCTTTGTGTCCCAGACTTGTGCACCTATTGGGTGTTGTGTTGTACGTATGTGTGTTGTTTGTGTTTTTGCTTCACTTCCTGGGTGTGCTGTTGTGTTTGTGCTGTGCTGTATGGTGTTGTGTGGGTTGCTGTTCTGTCACTGATGTCTGTGTGTGTCTGGCTTGCTTGGTGTGCACACACCCCTTGTTGTGCATGCAGTGCTGTGTGTGTATGTTGCCTTGTGATTGCCTGGTGTGCATCCCCTGATGTCCTGCTGTGTTTGCTATGTGATTGTTCTGCCTGTGCATCTGTTGTTTGTTTGCTGTGGCTGTGTTGTTATGTGATGGTGCATTTCTTGTTTGTGTTGTGGTATGTTGTCTGTGCATTGTTCCTGAGAGATGTGGTTGTGCCCTCCTGTTGTGTCTGTGCTCCCATTGCCTTTCCCCAGTTTAGCTGCACAGGGCATGTCTGTTTTTGTGGCTCTGTGTGTGTTTCGGTTGGGCTATGTGTTTGTCTGTATTCTTTGTTTCAACATTTGTGGTGGCATCCCTGTGTGTGTGTGTGTGATGTTTGTGGCTGAGCCCAGGGTGTGTGGTTGTTTGTGTGTGTATTGCCTGTCAAGTGTTGCCAGTCTTCAGTGTGTTTGGCACTGGTGTTGTGTGATGCTGGTGTGATGGGGGTATGTTTGTAGATTCTTACTGGTGTTTGTCAGTCCTGAGGTGTGTAGATGGACCCTGTGTGTAGTGCTGCTGGTGCGCTCCTGTGGGGTAGTTGTATGGATTTGTGGCTGTTCCCTGTTTGACTTCAGGGCCTTCCTTTCATCCTTTCATCCTTGTGCCTATATGTGGTTTGCCTTGCTGTCTCGCTGTGTTGTTGCACTAAGCTGTCTGTGATTTGAGTTCACTGACTGTGCCAGCCATGTGTGCTTTGATGGTGTGAGGGTGTTGTGCTCTGTTCCTTGTGTTGACGTGATGTGCACATGCTTGTTGTGTGTCTCCATGGCCTTCCCTTTGTGTGCAGCCCACTTTTGTTTCCATATTTGTTGTGCTCTATTGCTGTTGGCATGTGGGATGTGTGTGTGTGTGTGTGTGTCAGTCTGTGATATGTATGTGTGACTGTGCAGGCTGTGTGTCCATTTGGATGTTAATTCCTTGTGTGTGTTCATTTGTTGCTTGTCCTCATTGATATTTACCTGAGTGTGGTGTTGTGTGTGTTTCCCTGGCCATGTGCTACTGTGCTGTGTGTTGTGTGTTCCTGTGCAGCCACTCCTGCATTGTGTGTCTCCATGATTGTATGTTGTGTGGTGCAGGGTGTGTATTGCCATTGCTTGTTGTGCATGGGGTGCACAGGAGGGGCACATGGCATTTGCCTTCATGGGGTGTGCTAGTGTGTGGTGGGAGGGGGTGTGGCCCTGTGGTATTTGTGCCCTGCCCATGCCTGGCACTGGCCCTGCCTTCTGCATTGTGCGCATGTATTTGCTTGTGTTCGCCGCTGCGGTGATGTGACCGGGACATTGCTGCATGGTGGCGGTAGCTGTGTGTCCAGGATCCAGCGGGGTGACTTTGTGGCAGGTGGGTGATGTGTGGGTGCCCTTGTGGATGTGTCCCTGTCCCCCCTAGGGTGTCTGATGTGTATTTGGACCCTGTGTCAGCCCGTATGTTGTGTGTTGTGTGTTGTGTTGTTGCGTACCTGCGGCGGCGTCTGCTGTGGTCCATGAGTTCCTGGTGATGTAGCAGGTACAGCACCGGAGAGACGTGTAGAGCTGGGTCCATGGCGGTTGTGACCGGGACTCTGGTTTCGCGCTCCGCTGTCGAGCTTCCGCCGTCTCTGGTTGGGCGGTGTCTCTGCTGTGGTGCGTCTGCTTGCTTGAGTCCTCCTAATTTGTGGAGTGGGGCGGACATCATTCCGCATGGCGGAGAGTCTCCATTGGCTCCCACCGCCGCGGTGGCGGGCGCATTTTGATGGCGGTGCGCCTCACACCGCGGCGGTCAGGAATTGGCCAATGTTTGACCATACTAATATGGCGCGCATGATGTCCGCTGCTGGCGGGCGGAAAAAGGCATTTTTCCACACCGCCAGCGCCGCGGTGGTCCCACCGCCCTACATCCTAATGGACCCCAGAGTGTGTGTATGTGCTCCTTGTGAATGGGTAAAAATGCCGTCACGCAAAGGGAAGTTAGCCAGTGGGCTGACCAGTTGCCCCAAGCTGTATGCTGTAGTTAGCGCAATAAACATTTGAATGACACAACAACAGACCAATGGATGAACATGGCTGCCTGAAAGCCCTACATGTAAGTATATAATATGTCGAATCTTTTAGTAAAATCAAAACGTCTTGGCCAAACCAAGGCCTAAAAATCAGTAGAAGTTCTTCTAGAGACTATTTCTGTGACAATCAAACCTAGGAAGAGAATTTAGCACTGTTTTCAGGGCATCATTATTAGAGGTTACAGTCCTCAAAACTTAAAAACACAAATAAAATACTGCAATGCGCAAAACATGCTTTGATAGAAATATGATTGCTTTATGTTCTGAGTTGTGTTTACCCTTAAGAAAGTAAATTATTATGAAAAAGTTCTCACCTGAAATACCAACATTATGTTTGTTTTAGGATTGATTATGCTTCCTTTAGTACACAATTAAAAAGAGAAATAGAAGGCAATGGGCCATATGTACGAATACAGCTCTCACTTGTAAATATTTGCAACCTGGAAAGATTTTTATGAACCGACCTATGAACTAATAGTTCGGTTCTTGAAAATCTTGAGTGTAGTGGACGGTATTTGACCTATCTCATACATATTAATTCTGTGCTGTCACAGGAATGGCAGTCAATGAGGTCAGCAGACCACCATGTCTGTGACTGCTTTTAAATAAAGCAATCTTTTTTTTTTTTTTATTCAGCTCGTTTTCTGGATGTGCTCCAAAAATATTTGAAGTTTTGCAAACTCTTTTCAGGAGTAAGCAGTGGTCCCATGGACCTCTGCCTACTTTTAAAAAAAACTTTTTTTTCAACATTCAAAAAAGGAAGGGGCATATCAACAAGGGCTTTATCTCTGCTTTTTTGGCTTTAAAAGCCAAAAAAGGAGAGATAAAACTAGCGCCCTATCAACAACAGGGTGCTAGCATGCAAATTTGCATGTTAGCACCCTTTTACTCTATGCTTCCCCTTGCATCTCTAATGAGATGCAAAGGGGGCGTTCCAGAGTAAAATAATAGGAGAAATGTCGCTAAGCGACATTTCTCCTATTATCAAGAATGTCGCTAACCCTGTTAGAGACAAAAAAAGCAGCGCTAACCGCGATTAACGCTGCTTTTTTACGTCTGGTATTTTTCAGACTTAGCCATGATATCCTATGGAAGGAGGATATCATGGCTAAGTTTGCCTGTCCCTATCAACAAGGTAACGTGAGATTATCGCTGGGCTTCCAGCGATAATCTCACGTTAGCCTGTTAGCGTGAGGATTTTTATCGCTATTGAGATAAGCGTTGCTAATAGCACGCTATCTCAGCGATAAAAATTCACGCTAGCCAGCGATAATTATACTAGCGCTAAGTGCGCTTAGAGATAATTATCGCCGGTTGTTGTTGATATGCCCCGAAAGTTGTTACAACTACCCTTTTACAGTCAGTTATTTGTGACGATATCTCTGTCGCAGAACATGAATACATTTCATAAGGAATTGGTATTTGGAAGAGATGCCCTAAATACACCCCTTCTAATTCTCGAGTCAGTATGGTTTCCTAAACCTGTGTAACAATACAGAAAACCTTAAACCTCATTAAATGGACTTTCACAAACCATCTGATTAACCAAATCAGAGGGTTTACGAATGCTAAAATAGTTTGAACATCTGGTCCCAAGTAACTTTACACCAAAAAGAGAGTGATAGTAGCTTTTCATAAGAGAAACATTTTCCAGTTTTAGCCTGTTTAATAAAGTGCCTTATAATGTATTCATTAAAATAAGGTATCTGCATACAGATATCAAGATATTCAAATTGAATCCTTGTGAGTTCCACTGATAGCATTTTTCGGAAGAAAGTTTGACATACTTGAAACTTAAAATAAATTTCTTCCTTCAGAATCGATGCTTCAATATTATATTAGTTTAACCCTGTTTATTTTCACAGGTAGAGTCGGCCAGAATCTCTTCAGCTGCATCTACATCTAAATCTAAAAATATAAATGTTTATTTTCTGTTACTTTCCATGTTCAATCTTTTTGGTTTAAATGGAAGGAGTAATTTAAACCAAAAATAAATATATTTTAGAATGAAATGTCCAGTCTACTTACAATTTTGTATGCAGAATGCAAGATTGTTTCTTTGCCTCTTTCAAATGAGAAGGGTAACACAATTGCAAATCTCCTCATTTGTGTGATTGGAAATGTATCCTGTGATCGAAAAGGAAATGTGAACTTTGAGAGTTTGTGAAAAACTAATAAAAGCAGAAATGCTATTGTACAGTCATCTCAGATGTAGTTTTGGCAAAGTCATCTTAGTTTGCATTTTACATGGAAAATATTTCACTGGTGCAACGAACAAAGTCAATAGAGAGAAATAAGCCTGTCAAAACTATTTAGTGTCATTCTGTGTTTGTCTATTTACTTTAAAGCATTCTGGGGCAGATTTATGTTTCCTGGCGCATCCCTGCAAATCAGCAGGGATGCGCCAGGAAAGATGCGTCACACAAGTTTACCCTTGCGCCACCACAGATGCGCCGCATTTACAATGCAGTGCATCATGGCGCAAGGATAAACAGATGCTTGACGCATCTGATGGCATAAGGGCGGCGCATTGCTGGAGTCGTGTCGCAAGCACGACACAACTCCAGCAATGCTCAGGGGCTGCCCATACCGAACATGCTGCGTCATGCCTTACGCCTGCTTCAAGCAGGCACAGGGTTTTGACGCAGCAGCGTCGGAAAAGTGACTCAGTGAAATCTTGTAGATTTCACTGCGTCACTTTTCCGAGGCTTTTTCCGACGAAACGCCCACCCTGCATACATTAAACCTGACGCAGGTTTAATGTAGCGCAGGGCTTTACAACGTGACGCATCTCCCTAGATGCGTCACGTTGTAAATAAGGCGCAACATGGTGCATGGTTTACTCCGCCGCTGCGTCACAGAAGTGACGCAACGGCGGCGTAAATGTCTCGCAAGGGGCTTGTAAATCTGCCCCTCTGTGCGTCTAGTTACTTATCGCATGCTTCCATGACGAGATCAAGCACACACCTTTTTTAATTTAATCTGTGGGTTCTCGCCAGTATGACACAATGCCCTTGTATGGAGCCTACTTTGTCGAATGCTAAAGGAAATATTCACTGATAGCATTTTACCAAAATCACACAAGAAGGGGAAACGAGATCATAAACCCATTCTCCGCTGATGACGCCATAGGAAGTGACCCAATGTGACATTTGGCTCCAGTGCCACCACATGAAGTGGCATCATGCAGCATTTACAAACAAGTAATTCCAAAATATGTCAAAAGCAGATACAGAACAAGCACAACAGGCAGCTACAACTGATCCTTAAACAACACCCCTGCCATGTTAGTGAGCTATAATAACGTACAGAATTAGTCCCTTCTTGATTTCGGAGGAATGGGTGGTGCATACAATTATTATAACCATAGGGGCATATTATCAAGTAACGGCGTTAAAATTACCGCCTCTTTAGCGGCAGAAAACTGACGCTAAAGCGGCGATAATGGGCTTAATAATATGCCCTTGAGAATTCCCATAGAAGCCCATGTTCTGGTGTGAACATGGGCTTCTATGGGAATTCTCTGCGGCATATTATCAAGCCCATTATCGCCGCCTTAGCGGCAGTTTTCTGCCGCTAAAGAGGCGGTAATTTTAACAGCGTGGTTGATAATATGCCCCTTAGTTCTTTTTCAAGGGTGCTTGAGATCATCTGAAAGCTGAGAGTGTCCTGAGGTTAGGGCCATTAGAAAAGTTATAGGGGGTCTCAAATACAAACATGGGAGAACCCTAAATTCTGCTGAAGGTGGAAATTAAACCAATCAGTATTATTTTCAAACCAAACCCTGATATAGTGTTTCAAATTGCCATTGATGCCATAACCAGGTACACATGATTTAATGGTTAAAAATAGATTTAATTCTGATATTTGCATGCATTAGTGGGATGTAGACATAGCTAACCCGGCTTTTACACAGATTAGGAAGCTGCAGGTTGAAAGCTATCAGACATAGTTGTGCTTGCCGAATGGTAGTATCAGAAACCTATAAACAAGCATTAGCAAAGACAACAGGTCTGACTTTTTGTTAGTTTGGGGAAGTGTTTAGTAATAGTGGGCGGTTATGTATCTATTGTCCCCATTTGTCCTAGAAACAAAAGTGCACATTAAACCAGCATCTTTAACAAGCTTCTTCAATAAACTTCAATTTGTTTGATTTATTGAACAGCCTGCATAGCATAGCTAATTTGTACCCTAAAATAAGAATACTATTAAACGGTATCAGTAGTGGAAGTTTGTATTGTAAGTGGTGAACTTAAAGGCACACATAGCAAAATATTTCATGGTACTTACTTTAGAGAAAGGGTCAGTATTTTTCTACATCTTTAAGAAAACCAATGCCTGCATGAGCCTTTACTTTGTGAGCAAAAAACATAAATACAACACGATTTTATCGAGACAGAAAATAAAATGAAGGGGCAATTAGTCAGTAGCATGGTATTTTAATTATGGGCTAAGGCCTTCAAAACAGCATGCAAATTGTAATCAAAAATGCTGTAAGCAGTTAAAACAGCATCATATTGGCAAAGCAAATACATTAAGACACAACGGCTCTCATATCCCCACATGTATTCTAACAAAATGACCATGTGATAGCCTATCACCAAAATGTAATGAGACTGTAAACTAAGCAATGTAACCATTCTTTCAAATGCCTTGAGATTCATGGACACCTCATCTAAGTAATGAGAAAGCATGAAAAACACATGAAAGCCAATGGCTGAAATGGATTTGACCCAAAGCCCATTCTCTGCCTGCACTTTGTGCTTCATAGGTCTTCAAAACTGCAAAACATTTCCCTATCAAGACCTAAATGCTGGGAAATTCCTGAAGGCATTTTATGATAGGTATATGACAGCATGAGATCATAGGGTCATACCACATAAACCTGCTGTATTTTTCTACAGTGGTGTACTGAGTAACCCAAGACAGTACTGATAGATATGGTCTACTTAGATTTCCACAAAGCCCTTGCCAATATTCTGCAAAGAAGATTCACATTTTAACTTTGAAGTTCTGATCCAAGGTTAATGAGAAAGAAACTGGTTAGAAAATTGCGAAACAATTAAAGACAGAAGGTGCTAGTGGACAAGGTTTATATCACTAAAAGTGGATGAGACCACTGGAATTCCGCACAATCCATCCATATTTGAGCTAACTACTTTTTACAGAAGCACTGCAGACTACCTCCCTGTAAATGGCACTATGGGCCTGATTACGATGTCGGTCTCAGTTGCCTGCTACTGACATCGTCACAGAATTGGGACCGACTGACCTCCCGTCAGCGTTCCCGACCACATTATTACAATGCGACCGCACATGGTGCGGTTGCTCAGTCCCATTTCCCATATTGGAGCTTGTGCTGTGGTCAGAAACCGGCCGCAGCACAAGCTCCCATAGAGAAATGGGAGTTTGTGTAAATCCCTGAGCCCTGTGGCAGGCACCTCACGGTGCCTGCCACAGGTTCCAGGGATTTACAGGGGGGCACCGTAGGTGCCGCTCAGGCCCAAAACCATAGGCCACAGAAGCAAGGGAGCCATGCTAGGGGGCACCAAAGTCACTTTCCAGCAGCCTTTCCATGTCAGAAAAGCCGGCATGGAAAGGCTGTGTGAAACGGACATCTTAATTCCAACGGCGGAAATGCCGTCCTTAAGGGATTACATTGTGGTTCTGACGGGGTGATGGACTCCTTGAGCCCATCGTTAGCCAACCGGAATGACCAGCCAGTTTGATTTCCGACTGCCTACATTGTAATTAGGAGGTCGGAAGTCAAACCAGGGATGCCGGTTAGAAAGCCTCTGATCTGCAGTCGAAGACTTTCTGACCAACATCATACTAGGGCCCTATGACTTTTATATCACTTTTCCCTAATACTGTGTGAACATCCTGTGCTTCTTTTTGTATTACTGCATTTTTACCAAGGACCACAATTAGTTATCTGCTTTGAACGATAATCTTTCAATATGGAAACACTTCTTATGGTTACAACTGAAATTTAATACCAGCTTTACTACAGAGCTTTAGAATATTGTCTGTTTAGTTACCACTTAAATACTTCATGAGTACCAAATCCATGTGAAACTATGACAGCGAGCGGAAAAAAACTTCCCCAGAGGTGAGCAAGATAGAACTTTTTAATATCATGGCAAGGAATGTAAGTTCCCCTTCCAATATGCCAAATGCAATAGACATGCAAAAAACTTTGAGGCTTCAGTGTAAGATCATTAATGAGATGAGAAAATAAACAGTTACCAAAAGCCCTAAATTTCTCTCATGCACAGTTTGTTAATTTTACATCCTATTTCATCAACAGAATCCAAATAAATTGTTCAGTCAATGTCTCTAAGATTAGCACCAGACCCTATCCTTCTATCCAGATGTGTGATCTGCTGTCCTCCTACAGTATCTAACATTTGGATTTGTTCTTCAGTTTGAATATGTCCATGGATGGTTAATTTGTATCTATAAGAAAATATTGTGATTTCCATTTCATCCCTGCATTCCCAAGGGATTTCAACCTATATTGGCCACCCCCCAGTGGGAGGAATATTTATGCAGATTTAGACTCATTGTTGTCATCAGGTACTGTCCCCCAACATTTTAGGAAAAGGTTTAGTATCCCACTTTTGACTTCAGTGTATTTGATGGCCATTTTTATAGTAAGGTTGCAACTAACTTTCGACACCTAACAGAAGAGCTTGAAAATTTAGCTACTGATCAAATTTAGCCACATGTGAAGACGTATACGCTCCTGGAGCAACATTAATTTATTTATATTTTTTTCCCACAGATCTTAAAACATGTACACTGTTGGGAGGCAGTGTTAGGGCTCTGAGACTAGGAACTAAAGAAGGGAAGCAACAGAAATAGTTAATTTGGCCAAAAGCAGTGCCCCCAGTTAACAGTGGGAGCTGTGGGCGTAGTAGACCAATTGAATCATCAAAGCTCTTTTGAACTACATGTTTTTTTCTAACAAAAGGGAATTGATTAAGAGTTCCAGAATCTCATATGTGTAATAAGTTATAATTTCTGTATCATCTGTAGCTCTTGTTGTAGATAAATAACAGTTTTAGGGGTGCCTGCCTTTGGAGTCTGGTAGAGCAGTCCTGGTTGTACCCAGGGAGAGAGAGAGAGTCTGTTTTGCTTGGAATTGTAGAATTAGCCTGCAAATACCCAATTTAGGGGCACTGGTCCTTTTCTATCATTCTGAAGCCTTACATACCTTCAACCACTCAATTCAGCCCCTTCAAATTGCAAAAGCAGCACCACAAACATGTAATTTTCCGGGTGACACTAATTTTTGAATTTAGGATAGCTTGATTATCTACACCTATATTACTTCACTCCTTTGAGTGTTAGCCTGTACCCTTTGGTGCCCCTGGGAGCCAGCCTTATCTAGTTGTACATTCAGCCATTAGCTAAGATATTTCACCCGTATAGGCTGTTTAAAATGGGACAGATGACATCCTAGCCATGCCAAGACTATAGTGCTCACAATAATAAACGACTGTACTGAAATAAAACCACTGCACTCACAGTTTTTGATGGATGTTGCACAAGTTCTTATCAAAGATGGAACCCTGCTTCTTGGTTGTATTAGATTTCTTGTTCAACCAAAATGACTACTTATTATTCTAAAGAATGCATGTGCACATTTTATATTGCTATTAATTTAACAAACAGATCATAAAGAGAGATACAATGGTGCCACTCTCTTGCTACCTTTGTTCCTCTCATACAAATGTTGACCAGGTTGCACTCTAGCTCCCACACTTTTTCACCGACATCTTGGCTCCCTATTTCAAAATGCACAGCACCATTATACAGATACTACACAGATATACTTGAAGGTCTTTGTCTCAGAGCAAATTTCTCTGTTAGATCTGACCCTAAGAAAAATCCAGGCCTAGATTACTTACCATCACCTGATATCCAATCCTCTTAAAACAGTATTTCTTCTTCCTGCTCTGATATTCCTTCTCATTCACAGTTAAACTATATGACTATCCAGAACTGCAAATCAGTGATCATTGAGAATACTAAACACTTAAACTTAATTCTGAACAATCAACATTTTTTATATAAACTTGCATAAACACCATGACTAAAATGTGCAAACTGAACTAAGACTTCTGCATTGCTTAACAACTTATATCCTGGAAACAAGCCTAAAAGTAGTGGTTCAATACCTAGTTGTGTCCAATCTTGACACAGGATGTTTGCAGTCACCTGAATACCCACAATCCATCTACCTAACCTGAAAGTGTCCTTTCATACTGCAGCAAGGCTAGCCTCAGATAGCATATGTTTTGATCACATCTCTTTTATTTTTATCATCCTCCAATTGGGCTAGGCAAATATTTGATTGAGTAAAAAGTACGATAACCTGTCCAAGTCTAATGTTTCCCTGTGTCCGGTAATCCGAGTGGAATTTACTCCTGGCATGAATTTCAAAGACAGGGCAGACTTGGTATTATGTTTCATGTACCACAAGTTGTGATTCAAGAATATTAATGCGGAATAAGATCCCGCACTCAAACTCCAGACCAAATGCAAACAAATAATGTGGGGGAGGATGAGGTCAGAGATTTTTAAACTATTACTTGTCATGAACTACCATTCACCCTAATTAACGATACACTTTCGCACAGAGGAGCTAAGGAAAATTAAAGAAAGGGGGTAGAAATTAACATGTTAATACAAAGAAAATACCTGCATAAGAGTAAGGCAATTGCAAATCACAAAATACACATTACATCTACCCTTTGACCTGTTTTTGCCATTGCCTAGGCTCTGGTAATTATAGGAGAGAAGACTGCGATCACCCCACGATCTAGCATTTTTTTTAGTCAATTGTGGGTGGTGGATGTGGAAAATGTGAACCATCTCCTGCA
This sequence comes from Triturus cristatus, assembly GCF_964204655.1. Lineage (NCBI taxonomy): Eukaryota > Metazoa > Chordata > Amphibia > Caudata > Salamandridae > Triturus > Triturus cristatus. The sequence goes on from NC_140591.1 coordinate 726,111,938, forward strand.
TTTTCATCTGCCATTTCATGAGCTGAAAAAAATGCCCAGGCCTATTCTTCAATGCCTTCAAGTTAACATAAGTTTCCTCTTTGATGAAATGGCTTCGTTGATTCACAAAATATTGAGCTCTGGCTCCTCCTAATGTCTTATATAGGCCCATTTTGTGCTCTGTTGTTCCCCGGCTGAAGGTTTCATGATGGTGGCGACCTGACCACTCATTTGCATGGAGCTTTGCCCCGCGGTCTTTGGTGCATATATCTCTTCGCGATTAGCGGGCGCCATCTGCTAACCACTATTTTGATTAGACAACTGTACGCAGTCACGCGTTATTGATTGACCTTTAAACGCTTCTTGCCCATATCACTTTAGCAGTTACCATTGGGACTCGTTTTCTGCATATAAGCACTACATACTTATTCTCAGTCCTTCCCCTGTGGACTTGACTTATTAGCAATAGACTGCTGGCTGTTTACCTTATCTTGGCCTTGGACCAACAGTTTTAATCTGAATGAAGCCCGGCATTGTTGATTAAATTATGGCCTTGAGCAAAATTTTGTTGTTTCTACAAACAGAAATATTAATTGCGCCTTGAAGAAGGAGCTTTCAGAACTACATGGGATCTCCGAAACGCACGTCGCCGCTTTTTCCTTTTTGTTTATTGTTTTTTCTGTTCATTGTATTGTGTCATTCATTGTTCTGTTGAGTCTTCTTTTGTTAACTATTCATGTGGCTTGTCTCATGTATTGATTTGGATGAGTAATTATACCTCTTGACTTGCTCCCTTAACCATCTGCTTGCTGGGCGTAGGACATGTTTTTCTTTAAATGTCTGTGTTACATTCTGTGTTTTATGAATGAAAATGAACAAAAAATGGATATTTAAATATATTTTTGATAAATAAATTAAACAAAAAAACATTTTTTAAAACTCACTCTTGGTCTATGGGTATATTTAATTTAATGGATTAATAGCCTTTAGTTGATGCACTAGTGTGAGGGAAGTGCTTTTGTCTTTTTTATTCCTCCTAATATCTTTCCCAGAAACTGAACATTTTAAGAACATTGCTCTTTTCAGAGTTCTGACACTTTTCACTTGGAACCCTGATATTAAGTAAACAATGTAGAAACAATTCTTAGCTGTACTCCAAAATCTTGGGTTCTTTGCCCATGGCTCTTGCAACCAACGCATTCTTTTAAACATTCAAAAAAAATTAAGAAGATATTCTACAGAAATTACATTTCCATTCTTCCACACAATGGGGCATATTTACTGATCTTTCATGCAATGCAGCGCATCAAGCAAAATTTCAGCGCTGCTTTACGTGAAAGTGAGAGAGCAGAAATGCTCCATCTTTACAAAGATATGGAGCATTTCTGCTTTCTCCTTCAAATGGCACACTGTGTACTTTCTAGCACCAATGCAGGCACCCATGCCCCATAGTGCACTGCAACCTGTGTTACAGGCAGGATTGTTGTTGTAAAGTAACGGGCACCTTCCTGCACAAAAACAAACCTTATAGGCATTTTCCTCTTTCTATGTGTGGTGCAGAATGCATCAGACCTGGAAAGAGGAAATAACAAGCAGAAATACAGATATTTCTCCTTGTTACACCTCTCTGGGGAAGGCATAGCATTTTGACACATTCCCAGGTTTACTAGCATAAGTAAATCTGGGAATGCACTAAAATACATGGTGCAACGACAAAGCAAAGGCTTGATAAATTAGGTCCAAAATGTTTGGTTTTCAACCTATTCTTCTACTCAAAGCTTCCTACCTTTCTAAAATGTTTATCTGTTCCTACATCCTAGTCATTGTGGGCAACTTTGAAAAAACAATTTCTTTAATCACATACTTTTTGTGACAGTTGTCTTTAATATTTTCTGAATCATTGGCAAATGTATGTTTCTACATTTTATGTTTCTATTTGTAAGACGACCATGATAGTTCTCTAGTATATGTGAGTTTAAAATACAGTGTATGCAAATTGTGACTATTGTCACGTCTTCTGCTCACTTTTTGTTTGATTTTAACTTTTAACTGTCTGTACATGTGAAAGTGTGTCTGTATTTACTCTCTTCTGTAACTTTTTGACCTCAAGTCTCTTACTGCTCTGTAAAGTGCTGTAGCACCCCATATTCTGGCGATGATTGTTTTTGTGCAGGAAGGGATATCTTCCTGCACAAAAAATATCCTTAGAGGCAATTTCCTCTTTCTATATGTGCAGCAGAATGCTGCACACAAGGAAATATGAGATACCAAGGAGGAATCAAGATATTTCTTCTCGTTACGTCTCTCTGTGGTAGGTGCATCACTTTTGCCTAGTCCTTGGTTTACTACCTTTAGTAAATCTGGGATTGCATCGAATTCCATGGGAGATGTCCAGGTTCACTGATGGAATGCCTACCACAAAAAAATGATAAGCAGTGCAAGCCACAGCATTACGTTAAATTTATTCACAAAGCCACGTAAGGTGGTCCAAATTTGTACATTTAAGGATGTAAGGACAGCTCAAGTCCTTAGTAAATCTCAGCCTAAGTATTTAAATTGGACTCCTGGCAGGTGAAATTACACAATTTTGTAGCTTGGAGCAGGATGATTGTGTTGATGGCCCTTACTGGCATTAATCTAAATACCAAGATACATAATATTTTAATACATCAGCTTACTGATGGGTTGACGATGATAAGACTGTATCAAAACTTTGTATTTCTCCACAGTGATCTTGCAGCATTTTCGTTACAAAAGAATTATCAGTATCATGTCAGGAGGTATATAGTTAGCATGTCTGAGAGGAGCAATCGAAGGAAGGGACTAACCTATAAAAAGACATTAACACACAGGTGACACAGAATTGGGGGTGAACAGAAGAGATGGCTGACTTTTGGAAGCAGAGAAGGAAATACTACAGGACAACTTGAAACCAAGGACGAATCAAGGGTGGGTACTTCTACATGAGTGTAAGTAGCGGCAGCGGGAGTCAGTCTGTATCTCACTGTTAGACGTCCTGCATCTTTTTTGTTTTTGCCGTTCCTTCTTTGTGATTCCTATGGAGGCTTTTGTGACACAATTTATGACATTTACCAACTAGCATTCCTTTCTTACTAATTTTCTCCTGTGCTCCTGAACTTGGAAAGGTTCTCCCGGTGCTGTATTGGTTTGTTAGTGGCACACACATGCAGCATGGGATTTCCCCTTTCTACAGTCGGATGTACACCTACTGTCTGCTAAGACCTACCTGCTTGAATCCAGTAGATTTGGTCCTGCAGCACTGTTGCCACTATCTCTCCCTTAGCCTCTCTTCCTTTTGCTGAGTTCCTGGTAGTGAGCCTTGTTCTACATCTATGTTATTGCCAAGTGCTTATAGGGAGGGGTTTGGTGAAGTATTATCAAAGTCAGTTTCAATCTAGACCCATTTTGCCGTGACCAGGCAGATTATCACATAGTGTCACTTTAATGTCTATAAACATTTTGAAGCCTATTTACAAAATGCCTTTTTTGATATGAAAAGTTTACTACTTTGTCAACTCCAATGTATACTCTAAATTGCAATTAACAAACCACTGAACACAGATCTCCCTCTCTGCCATTCACATCTTCCTGTAAGGAGATCACCCCTGTGGTGTAGATCTCTGTATAAAGAGGTATAGGTTTTTTTAATGAAAGGGGGTGCAGGTAGGGAGTGTTGGGAAACTGGGGACTATTTAATCCTAAATGTATGTGGCTAAGGGAAATAAAACGAGGGGTTTAGAGAGGGACATGCTAATACAAAACACATATTTGCAGAAGAGTAAGCCAATTGAAATTTGCAAAATACACATTTACATTTCCCACAGTTGTACTGCTGACAAAGCAGTCTTAAATATACTCCAGCCTAGCCTTGTAGTAAATACAGCACCACACATGTTCTCCACTGGTACTATAACACATTTCCATAGAAATAAATGGAGTGTTGTGTAAACTAAGACTATGACATAGCTCTGCAAGGATTTTTCTAACACCCACAGGTGACACAAGTGATGTTAGTTCAATTCACCAGTGCTTGAATGAAAGTGTATTGTAACCCCGTAGAAAATCACCCAATACATAGTTGAAGTTGAGTCAATCATTTTTAGTTACTAACAGTCCCTAAGCAGGGATCCAGAAACACTGGTAATTGGAAGCAAACCTGTTTCGCTCTCCTCAATACCACACACACAAACTGCACAGAGAAAAGACACTTTAACTAGAAAGCATTTTATTTCGACAGTATCGCTCTGTAAATGAGCACATCTAAAATAACCATACAGAATATAATTAAAACAGTACAAATGAAGATTGCGAACATTGAGAGTAAAAATTAACATTTCTACCATAGTTAAAATGTCATCTAAAAGCCTAGCGCTTTAAAACCTACTGCTATGCGCTACACTATGAGCGCATAGAGTAGTATAAATTGCACCTAGAGTTTCTTAGGGAAAATCAGAGCACTGCATACTTGTTTACAGCAAAGCGCTGTAGTTGTCAGAAATTGGGGAGGACTTGTTCCCCGCGGAAGGTAAACACACGGTGCATTAGCTATTCTCCTCCTGGACATGACTTTCAGTAGAAAATGTGATGCAGCAGCATCACCGGCAGTTGCATCACTGACATAATATCGATCACATCAATATCATGATCCAGAATTATCTTGTCAAAAAGTTTGATTAAAAACAGATTGTTTCCCTCTACTTATAAAGGTAAGCACAAAAATATTTCCCAAAGTAATGTTTTACACGAATATTGTCAAAAAAATATTATGTTTATATATATATAGAGATATATATATATATATATATATATATATATATATATTTTTTTTTTATTTTTTTTAAATAGTACGGCTTAAATATTTTAATATTTAAAATTAATCTGATGTAAAGAAAATACATTTAAGTTGCATTTAATATATGCTTACATACACACTCATACAAATATATGTATGTTTACATATAGATATATAATATAACACTATTATAAAAATATTTATTTAACATTATATTAACTTTCCTTGTGCTTTTTAAAAAGTATGCCTATATAAAGCCTATATAAATATATATACTTATATATACTTAAATGTATACATAAATACATAGAATATAAAAAAAATATTAACAAATCAAATGGAAATAATAAATAAATTGCCAAATTAAATAAATATAAAAAATACATTTGCCAAAAATATATATTTTTAAACTATACAAAAATATACACACACACACACATATATTACCTACTGGCGGTCGCCAGTAGGTAGTTATAGTTAGGACCCTGTTTCCATAGGAAATCCGCAACATTCTATTTTGAACAACTTTGGCGCCGGTCGACGAATCCTCGCGAATTTCTCAAAATAGGTGGGGCGCTACGCTCCGCTCCTACCCTGAAAGTCTCGGGGGGATTCGTCAAGCGGGGGCTGAGATAAAAGGGGGGTCCCAAAACGCGTTTTTCCCATGCATTTTTCCTTAGGAACTTTAGACAGGGCTACAGCCCGAACGGCTGAACAGAATTACTAGAAATTTGGCAGAGAGGTAGTCCTCAGGTCAAGGAAGTGCCTTTTGTAGGTTTGGTGTAAATCTGTTCAGTAGATTCTGAGAAAATAGCCTTTAAATCAATATATATATCTGAGCCAGCTTACGGTACGCTTACCGTAAGCTTACCGTACGCGTACGGTGGCGTGCGCGAGCGCGATTCTGATTGGCTGTTACATCTAAGTAAACATTCGAATCGGTCGAAACCAGGAAGCGGCGGCCGCCATTTTCTCTCTCGCACTCTGAGGGGGGGGCTGTAAACAAAGGCAAAAAACATATAAAGGGGCTGTTTAGACAGCGCCCATGCACATAGCCATGTTAGTTGAGTCCTCAAAGATCCCCCAAGGCCAAAAACAGTACATTTTTATTTTTTGAAAATTTCGCCGATTACGCTTACTGTACGCGTACGGTGCGCTTACGCTAAAAATTTTAATAAAAAAAAAAAACACTCTCTGTGCATGGCATATTATTGTCATCACTTACAAATTAAATTTAACAGATTACCTATCACAAGGAAGCGCATAATATGTCCTCCATGTGCGCACGGTGCGTAACGTGGGCACGCGGTGCGCGTAGCGCACTGCGTGCCCACCTTGCGTGTATGGCACTCACTGCGTAAAGTGGGCGCGCACGGTGCGCTAAGCGCACCGTGCGCGCACGGAACGAACTGCGTTAAGTGGGCGTGCACGCCACGAATGGCGTAAAGTAACTTAGCATTTAAAAAAACGTACAAATTCACTGAAAAAACCATAGGTTTCACACACGTTATAGTTAGGAATTAGCATTTAAAAAACCTTGCAAATTCACTGAAAAAACCATAGGTTTCAGACATGTTATAGTTAGCGGAAATTTTAGTGATAAAAAACCAATGAAATTCCCCCGTTATAGTTAGTGCAGGCAACTATAACTCACGCGACCGCAATCTTCTGCTGATGACATATGTGTCTTTATGAAAAAAAAATATTTATAATATATGTATAGCTAAAAATTTATGGAAGAAGACATGGGCAAATAAGTGTCTAAATACAGTATTAGCATCAGCAGAGGATTGCGGTCGCGTGAGTTATAGTTGCCTGCACTAACTATAACGGGGGAATTTCATTGGTTTTTTATCACTAAAATTTCCGCTAACTATAACATGTCTGAAACCTATGGTTTTTTCAGTGAATTTGCAAGGTTTTTTAAATGCTAATTCCTAACTATAACGTGTGTGAAACCTATGGTTTTTTCAGTGAATATATATATACACAAATAATATACAATTAAACAAATAATAATAATACAGGTATTTCAACAATATTAAAACAAGTCTGGGAATAATAGATATACTATTCCCACTCTGGTCTGTGCAACAGTAGGGAAAGAGTTGTACTCCGGAGAGGCAAAATTTACTATTCCCACTCTAGTGTGTGCAACAGTAGGGAAACTGTTGGACTTCGGAGGGATTACATTTCCTATCTCCACTTCAGTCTATACAACAGTAGGGAAAGGGTTGGACTTTGGAGGGGTTACATTTGCAATTCCTAATCCAGTCTGAACAACAGTGGGGAAAACTTTGGACTCTGGAGGGGTAAAATCTACTGATCCCCTTCCAGTCTGTGCAACAGTGGGGAAATCATTGGACTTCGGAGGGGTTAAACTTACTACTCCCACCCCAGACTGTGCAATGATAGGGAAAGTCTTGAACAACATAGGGTTTAAATGTACTCTTACTACTCTAGTCTGCACAACAGTAGGGAAAACCTTGGACTCTGGAGGCATAACATTTACTATTACCACTCCAATCTGTGCAACAGTAGGAAAAGTGTTGGACTTCGGAGGGGAGAACAATTATAATTCCCACTCTAGTCTGAGCAATAGTGAGGAAAGTACTTGACTGAACACATAACATATATGAAATATAACCCTATTAATGTATAACAAATATAAAACTCTTAATATGAACTTTAATTAACCCCCCAAAAGAAGAAAATATATATATATATATATATATATATATATATATATATATATATATATATATATATATATATATATATATATATACAAAAAAGAAGTAGAGAACTCTGGGTAGTTCTCAAGTTTAGGTGGAAAGCAGCTCCTGTATAGAGCATTCTCAACACCAGCGACACTCTAGATCTGCTCACCTCAAATGTCTGCTTTTCTATCAAAGTTTTTAAGCATAGAATTAGCACAGTGCTATCCACGCCGAGATAGAAATGGACAAAGTCTTTTGCCATTTCTACAGAAAAGTCTTTAAGCATAGGACTAGCACAGTGCTGACCTTGCCGAGCTGTAAAATGACAAAAGCCATTTACCACTCCAGACACCGTATTACAGCTTTGAATTGGTAAAATACCAACCAAGCCAACCTGAAATGAGTAAAAGCAACCCCTGACACAGTGTTTCGCTCTAATTAGAGCTCTTCAGAGAGGTATAGCTTTGTCCAGACACAAGGGAGCACCCAGTATAAGTCAAAAAAATACCCTTTCAGGCATAGAGTGACGAATAAATTATGCAAAAAAGAAGTATAGAACTCTGGGTAGTTCTCAAGTTTAGGTGGAAAGCAGCTTTCTATCTCGGCGTGGATAGCACTGTGCTAATCCTATGCTTAAGAACTTTGATAGAAAAGCAGACATTTGAGGTGAGCAGATCTAGAGTGTCGCTGGTGTTGAGAGTGCTCTATATAGGAGCTGCTTTCCACCTAAACTTGAGAACTACCCAGAGTTCTATACTTCTTTTTTGCATAATTTATTCGTCACTCTATGCCTGAAAGGGTATTTTTTTGACTTATACTGGGTGCTCCCTTGTGTCTGGACAAAGCTATATCTCTCTGAAGAGCTCTAATTAGAGCGAAACACTGTGTCAGGGGTTGCTTTTACTCATTTCAGGTTGGCTTGGTTGGTATTTTACCAATTCAAAGCTGTAATACTGTGCCTGGAGTGGTAAATGGCTTTTGTCATTTTACAGCTCAACAAGGTCAGCACTGTGCTAGTTCTATGTTTAAAGACTTTGCTGTAGAAATGGCAAAAGACTTTGTCCATTTCTATCTCGGCGTGGATAGCACTGTGCTAATCCTATGCTTAAAAACTTTGATAGAAAAGCAGACATTTGAGGTGAGCAGATCTAGAGTGTCGCTGGTGTTGAGAGTGCTCTATACAGGAGCTGCTTTCCACCTAAACTTGAGAACTACCCAGAGTTCTCTGCTTCTTTTTTGCATAATTTATTCGTCACTCTATGCCTGAAAGGGTATTTCTTTGACTTATACTGGGTGCTCCCTTGTGTCTGGACAAAACTATACCTCTCTGAAGAGCTCTAATTAGAGCAAAACACTGTGTCAGGGGTTGCTTTTACTCATTTCAGGTTGGCTTGATTGGTATTTTACCAACTCAAAGCTGTAATACTGTGCCTGGAGTGGTAATTGGCTTTTGTCATTTTACAGCTCGGCAAGGACAGCACTGTGCTAGTCCTATGCTTAAAGACTTTGCTGTACAAATGGCAAAAGACTTTGTCCTTTTCTATCTCGGCGTGGATGGCACTGTGCTAATCCTATGCTTAAAGATTTTGATAGAAAAACAGACATTTGAGGTGAGCAGATCTAGAGTGTCGCTGGTGTTGAGAGTGCTCCATACAGGAGCTGCTTTTCACCTAAACTTGAGAACTACCCAGAGTTCTCTACTTCTTTTTTGAATAATTTATTCGTCACTCTATGCCTGAAAGGGTATTTTTTTTATATATATATATATATATATATATATTCACTGAAAAAATATAGGTTTCAGGCCTGATATAGTTAGAAATTTGCATTTAAAAAACCTTAGAAATTCGCTGAAAAAAACATAGGTTTTAGGGGTGTTATAGTTATCTGGACATTTCACTCAAAAAAAACCCATTGAAATTCCTCCGATATAGTTAGTTGTTCTAACTATATCTCGCGCGCCCGCAATCCACTGCTGATGATGTCACATATTACATAATTCATGACATGGTCAGTGACATCACTGATGACATCTCAAATGACATCACTGATGACCCCTCCTCTGGCCACTTAAGGCCCCGGGGACCCCATCCCCCGGGGCTGGTCATTTATTTATTTATTTATTTTTGTGTTAATGGGGAGGGGGGGCCGCGTGGCCCCCCTCCCGGGCCACTTATGGCCCTGGGGAACCCATCCCCCGGGGCCTGGCCTCTCGTTGGGGACCGTGGGGGGGTCCCCAATCCCCCCACGGTCCCAGCCGGCTCCCCGCATCCTGCGGGAGCCGGCATTGCTTTTCCACATGGGGAGCAGCTAACATGCTGCTCCACATATGGAAAAGCAATCTGCTTTGCTTCATTGAAGCGAGAGCAGGATTCCCTGCTCTCGCTTTAATGAAGCAAAGCAGTTTGCAATGGCAGGGTGGGAGCCGCGAGGTTCCCGCCCTGCCATTGCAAACAGGGACACTGCAGGAGCCAGCCCTGGGGGAGGGTGGTCCCCAGGGCCACAACAAGGCTCCCCCTCCCACATCTGTTAGCAGCCCCGGGGGGTGGCGGTCCCCGGGCTGGGGGGTCTCAGAGCCCCCCACACCCAATTTTTTGTAGCCCCGGGGGGTGGCGGTCCCTGGGGCTGGGGGGGCCTGAGAGCCCCCCACCCAATATTAATAAGCCCCGGGGTGGTGGTGCCCGGGGCTGGGGAGGCCTGAGAGCCCCCGCACCCAATATTAATAAGCCCTGGGGGGAGGCAGTCCCCAGGGCAGTGTGGGGGGGATTGGGACCCCCCACACTATTTTTTTAAAATGCCCCCGTGATTTGCCCCCCCCGGGGGCCAATTACCAAAGAAGCGCGCGCGCTTCATTTTTTTTTATTTTCGGTCGAAATTCGCGTTGGGTGAGCGAATCTCACCGATTTTGTTTTTAAAAAAAATGCTTTTTTGGCCCTGGGGTCCTTGTGGGACCCCCTGAGCAGGCCTAGGGGGTCAGGGTGTTTCTACCCTGCCCCCTTTTCGTGTTTTGTGCATTTGTTTCTTAGGTTTCTTGTGCCTCAGTTCTACCGAGGCCCAAGATGGCTGCCAACACTTCCTGATTTGGAGTGTTGATAGGCAATTAGAATACAGCTCGTGCACGGCAGGGTGCACGCTGGGTGCGCATAGGGTGCATGAATCCTCCGAGGCCATAGATATACATGTACTTTTAAATGTCATTTTCTCAGGAACTACTGAACGGATTTACACCATTTAAGCAAAAGGCATGAGTCTGAACTAAGGACTACCTCTTTGCCAAATTTGGTGTAATTCCGTTCAGCAGTTCGGGCAGTAGCTGCGGCTAAAGGTCCTAAGGGAAATTGCATGGGGAAAGCATGTTTTGGGACCCCCCTTTTTTCTCGGCCCCCGCTTGACGAATCACCGTAAAACTTTCAGGATAGGAGTGGACCGGAGCTGGCCAAAAGTTTTGAAAAGTTAGCGAAGATTGGTCAATCGGCGCCAAAGTTATTCCAAATAGAATGTTGCGGATTTGCTATGGAAAATAGGTCCTAACTATATCTACCTACTGGCGACCGCCAAAAGGTAATATATATATACATACACACATACATATCAGCGATAAAGTCTGTTGTCTATGTTCATTGGTAGGATGGGACACATGATCTTGCACTGGCACTTTAAAAATTCAGGCTTCAGACGACAGCGCCATGTGATCAAGGCCTCTGGTAGGCCGAAACGCGTCATGGCGGTGGTGCAGTTTTGGACTGAATAAATGAAATCAGCACTTACTATTGGGTCCGTGTTCGTCTCTTTGTACGTTTATGGAGTGCATCTCGTGAGGCGATTCCTTGTGGCACACACATACATATATGTGTATATAAGTAATAACATAAATAAAAAATTAACATCGTTAGTAAAGAAATTAATAATTAATCAATTTAAAACATTGTAATTGATATATTACTTAATTACCTTACCACTCACAACTTTCAGCCAATAATTAAAATATAGCTAACATAAAAAATTAACACAATTAACACAATCAATAATCAATTACATATTAATTAAACATTTAATAATTAATTAATTATTCAATTATTACAAAACCAGCAACGCACACCTCATATATAACTTAAAAAATATAACTATTACACATTCTTCCTAATTCATAATCATTTAAATATTAATTAGTAAATTGTTAATTAACTATTATTTATTTAACTTGACACACTATACTCCTGCAAACCTAACAGTCTTAACTAATATATAACTTACTATGACAGAATTTACTTATTTATTAATCAATGAAATAATTAATAATTAATTGTTGAATAATTATGGTTTATTTAGCTTCCCACCATATAACCTTGCAAACTCAACAGACTGCACCTAATATATAGCTTAAGAAAATATAATTATTACAGAGTCTACATATTTATTAAGAAATTAAGTAATTAATGATAAAATCATATTTATTCATTATTATTAATTAACTTCCCAGCCTACACTCCTTCAAACATAGCAAATGACAATATAAATTACTATTGAAAATTTTTAAAAAAATTTATAAATCACTTTACAAACTATATGTAAAATATTATTAACACTTATGCAAACAATAACACATATGAAGATAATTAAAAAACAATATTTTTAGAACAAAATTATTTGAAATGATATTAACAACAATATTATTGAAACCGATATTAATTAACTAAAAATCGATATTCTTGACAGAGATATTTCTGAATTATGATATTTTTGTATCACAATATTTTTTTTCCCAAAGTTTCTTCAACTCGATAATTCTAATCAGATATTTTGTCCAAATCCCCTGGCGGTCAAGCTGTTCGCTGCCAGTATTTTGTGTGATAAACTGGGGCGAAGAAGCTCTCCTACCAAGTGGTCAAGTGGCAGCACTTTTATACTGTATCTGATCTAAAATGGAAATTCCTGACTGAATTAGGAAATGTCTGAAATAAGCTATGTGCATCAAAATGCGAGTGTTAGACGCATTCTTATAAAAAATAAGTTAAAATCATGTCAACTCAGATTACGTTGCTTTGGCTATTGTTCTTGTCTGACCCTAAAATAGAGATAACACGGTGCTTGTCCCAGACTGATGTCACATCAAGGGGCCGATTCCGATCCGGGTCGGAAAGCACTCCGACCGAGTCGGATCCGGAGTGTTTTCTGACCCCTACAGTCTGACCGAGCGAGTACAATGCGCACGTATGCTGTCGGACTCGGTTCGGTCGGACTCCCATAGAAGTAAATGGTAGCCAGTTGTACAACGCGTACATGGGCTCCCATTGACTGAATGGGTACATCTCGCACAAGGGCGCCCCCTACAGTGGGTACACGTTGGTGCCATGCGCGCCGTACATGCCTGTGTGGGGGAGACACATGTGTCTCCCCCTGTGTGCGAGTCGTATGGCTGCGGGTGTTGGGGGGTCCGACGCAGACCCCCGAAGTCGGACCCTGGGAGATTTTGCGAGCCGGACACTCCGGCTCACACAGGCTGTCCGACGCGTGCATCGTACTGGATCGGTCGTGAATCGCATACATTGCACGCCACGGTTAGCTTACTACCGAGACGTACGGAGCGGTTCGGACCCGGAAACGACTCGGTCGGTGAATTTCATGTAGCTCACATCGTACTTGCTCGCTCGTACAGCTGTACGAGTCGGGTGGAAAACACACGTACGGCTCGTAGTTTTTCTGGCCGGACCGCGTTTGGTGCCCTTCCGACCTGGATTGGAATCGGCCCCCAAGTGTCTTATCCATTTCATTGTCTGAGTGAATTGACATTTCACAGATTTTTGGAAAGATAAGGACAGATGACATCTGGACAAAAGGCAGACATGTTGATGATTCAGCAAAAAGAGAGAAAATTGATTCTCGGCTTGCTCAGTATGGAGTCGAGCCTTAGGGTCTTTACATCAGGAGTAAGGTAATAACACTAACACATAGGGAAAAACATAAATTAAAATATTAAGTATTTTCAAATAAACTTTGTTTAAGTAATTTTAAAGTTTAATATTACATTTTGTTTTATAAAAATACCACAGAGAAATGAAGAATTACCAGTAGAAATGAATGTGGCCCTGACCCCACTGTACTCATTTCTAATGGGATCCCACCCAGGGTGGCACTAATATGCAGTATCTGTAGCTCCATGATGGTACTGCTGCTATAGTACTGGTTGCACTGGACGGCAAAATGAAAAGGCCAAACTCTGGGGCTCTTAGAATGAGATATAAACACAACTTGGAGATAGGATGGAGAGACTGCTGGTACAGGATGTGCACCTGTCTCATTACAGCATCATTGCGGAAATTAAACGTTTCTTAAAAGACTGCCCTCACCCACTAGATAGTGGTATCCTTCATCATAGGGCTGCTACAACATCCCTGCAAACACCTGGGATGGAGCAAAGGGAGGGGAAGACAAAAACAAACATAAATGTGTTGGGATCTAGTGCAGTGAGACGGTGTGGTGTGAAGTCTAAAAACAAACTCAGATATACCTTCTGTTAAACTTTATTATAAGGTTCCCTGGTTAGGATAAAATGTAAATAGGCAGAGAAGGTATTGGGAAAAAATTAAGACCCCGTTCTTCTCCTATACTGCTTCAGATGTCGACATGAGGCCATTAAAGATGTAATGATATATTTATTTTTCAAAACAAAAATAGCATGGAGACGTTAAATGTACTTTTCAAATTCTTCAATACCTTGCTTTATTCCTTTGTTACTGAACTTATGAGCTGGCTGTGAAATAATCAAATGTTAAATATGCTTGGAAAATGTTATGGTTGGAAAATGGCACCACATCTGTTCATCATTGCATATTTCACCAAATATGGCAGTTTGTACACACACACACACACACACACACACACACACATACACACACACATACACACACATAAAAATATGTGGAAAGCATTTCAGAAACAAATGCCTGAAAGTATCATACCTCCTGAACCACGTTTGCGAGGAGAGCTTTAATTTAATAGCCTACAACACTGTCTTTTGAATTCCTGGGATAGTCAAAAGCTAACTTCAAAGAGGCTGAGATGACTTTGAATATGAATTATTGATTCAATCCTATACATACACTTTTTTTGCCAAACATTTGGCAGACTCAGAGGATTCTCTGGACTGGGCAAGTGAAAGTGTCATCTGCTTCAATAGGCAAGTGAATGGAAGTCAACTGCAGAAGACAGCGTGCCTACAGCTCAGCACATAAAGAAGCAATAACACAGTATTGTCTACAAAAAGTGTCAAGAACATTGTTTTTCAAATTTCTTTTATGGACATTCTTTGATGCAATAAATGCTGGTTTCTATTCATGTGTAGGAAGAAAGAAATGTAAGGTTGTTATAAAAGGACATCTGGCAAATAGAATAAATGGGAATTCAATAGCAGTAGTAAATCTTAGAACACATAACACGGAGTGGCAAAACAAATGTACAAATAGTAGTGCATATAAAAACAGCCTTAATGGACAACAACAGTAATAAAATAAAGGCTTTATTTAGTGGTTTATCTTTGCACTAAAAGAGAAGTTGCAAAAAGGGTGGGCAAATTCTCAAATGTATCGTTAAAAAGGCACAGCATTCTCAATAGACACACTCCTGAGGCGGAAGCCGGGAGCAGGAAACCTCACGCTTTTAAAAAAAAAATTGAATTGTTACTTGTTTATCTGCTGTTAAAACAAACTCTCACCACTTAAAGCATTTTGTGGGGCAGAAGCCCGAACTTCACTTACCCGCACAGCCGATATTATCGCTGTAGCGACTTCACGGAAAACAAACTCGAGCTGCCGCCATCACAGGCGTGCATCCTGGCCACACCCCCTCGAGGCCACGCCCCCTCCCGCCCAGTTAAAAGGCTGCTGACTACGAGCACCTAAGCGGAATAGACACACTCCTGAGGCGGAAGCCGGGAGCAGGAAACCTCACGCTTTTTAAAAAAAAAATTGAATTGTCACTTGTTAATCTGCTTTTAAAACAAACTCTCACCACTTAAAGCATTTTGTGGGGCAGAAGCCCGAACTTCACTTACCCGCACAGCCGATATTATCGCTGTAGCGACTTCACGGAAAACAAACCCGAGCTGCCGCCATCACAGGCGTGCATCCTGGCCACGCCCCCTCGAGGCCACGCCCCCTCCCGCCCAGTTAAAAGGCTGCTGACTACGAGCACCTAAACGGAATAGACACACTCCTGAGGCGGAAGCCGGGAGCAGGAAACCTCACGCTTTTTTAAAAAAAAATTGAATTGTCACTTGTTTATCTGCTTTTAAAACAAACTCACCACTTAAAGCATTTTGTGGGCCAGAAGCCCGAACTTCACTTACCCGCACAGCCGATATTATCGCTGTAGCGACTTCACGGAAAACAAACCCGAGCTGCCGCCATCAAAGGCGTGCATCCTGGCCACGCCCCCTCGAGGCCACGCCCCCTCCCGCCCAGTTAAAAGGCTGCTGACTACGAGCACCTAAGCGGAATAGACACACTCCTGAGGCCGAAGCCGGGAGCAGGAAACCTCACGCTTTTTTTTAAAACATTGAATTGTCACTTGTTTATCTGCTTTTAAAACAAACTCTCACCACTTAAAGCATTTTGTGGGGCAGAAGCCCGAACTTCACTTACCCGCACAGCTGATATTATCGCTGAAGCGACTTCAGGGAAAACAAACCCGAGCTGCCGCCATCACAAGCGTGCATCCTGGCCACGCTCCCTTGAGGCCACGCCCCCTCCCGCCCAGTTAAAAGGCTGCTGACTACGAGCACCTAAGCGGAATAGACACACTCCTGAGGCGGAAGCCGGGAGCAGGAAACCTCACGCTTTTTAAAAAAAAAATTGAATTGTCACTTGTTAATCTGCTTTTAAAACAAACTCTCACCACTTAAAGCATTTTGTGGGGCAGAAGCCCGAACTTCACTTACCCGCACAGCCGATATTATCGCTGTAGCGACTTCACGGAAAACAAACCCGAGCTGCCGCCATCACAGGCGTGCATCCTGGCCACGCCCCCTCGAGGCCACGCCCCCTCCCGCCCAGTTAAAAGGCTGCTGACTACGAGCACCTAAACGGAATAGACACACTCCTGAGGCGGAAGCCGGGAGCAGGAAACCTCACGCTTTTTTAAAAAAAAATTGAATTGTCACTTGTTTATCTGCTTTTAAAACAAACTCACCACTTAAAGCATTTTGTGGGCCAGAAGCCCGAACTTCACTTACCCGCACAGCCGATATTATCGCTGTAGCGACTTCACGGAAAACAAACCCGAGCTGCCGCCATCAAAGGCGTGCATCCTGGCCACGCCCCCTCGAGGCCACGCCCCCTCCCGCCCAGTTAAAAGGCTGCTGACTACGAGCACCTAAGCGGAATAGACACACTCCTGAGGCCGAAGCCGGGAGCAGGAAACCTCACACTTTTTTTTAAAACATTGAATTGTCACTTGTTTATCTGCTTTTAAAACAAACTCTCACCACTTAAAGCATTTTGTGGGGCAGAAGCCCGAACTTCACTTACCCGCACAGCTGATATTATCGCTGAAGCGACTTCAGGGAAAACAAACCCGAGCTGCCGCCATCACAAGCGTGCATCCTGGCCACGCCCCCTTGAGGCCACGCCCCCTCCCGCCCAGTTAAAAGGCTGCTGACTACGAGCACCTAAGCGGAATAGACACACTCCTGAGGCGGAAGCCGGGAGCAGGAAACCTCATGCTTTTTTTTAAAAAATTGAATTGTCACTTGTTTATCTGCTTTTAAAACAAACTCTCACCACGTAAAGCATTTTGGGCGGCAGAAGCCCGAACTTCACTTACCCGCACAGCCGATATTACCGCTGTAGCGACTTCACGGAAAACAAACCCGAGCTGCCGCCATCACAGGCGTGCATCCTGGCCACGCCCCCTCGAGGCCACGCCCCCTCCCGCCCAGTTAAAAGGCTGCTGACTATGAGCACCTAAGCGGAATAGACACACTCCTGAGGCAGAAGCTGGGAGCAGGAAACCTCACGCTTTTTAAAAAAAAATTGAATTGTCACTTGTTTATCTGCTTTTAAAACAAACTCTCACCACTTAAAGCATTTTGTGGGGCAGAAGCCCGAACTTTACTTACCCGCACAGCCGATATTATCGCTGTAGCGACTTCACAGAAAACAAACCCGAGCTGCCGCCATCACAGGCGTGCATCCTGGCCACGCCCCCTCGAGGCCACGCCCCCTCCCACCCAGTTAAAAGGCTGCTGACTACGAGCACCTAAGCGGAATAAACACACTCCTGAGGCGGACGCCGGGAGCAGGAAACCTCACGCTTTTTAAAAAAAAAATTGAATTGTCACTTGTTTATCTGCTTTTAAATCAAACTCTCACCACTTAAAGCATTTTGTGGGGCAGAAGCCCGAACTTCACTTACCCGCACAGCCGATATTATCGCTGTAGCGACTTCACGGAAAACAAACCCGAGCTGCCGCCATCACAGGCGTGCATCCTGGCCACACCCCCTCGAGGCCACGTCCCCTCCCCTTTTGCAATAAAATGTGCATTTACCGGAAGCGCAGCGGACGAGCGTAGCGGGAGCGCCGTTTGCGCGCTGAAGGCGCACCTAAGGCAAGCCTGTCTGCGCCCGTCCGCGTCCGGCCGGGGACAGGGGCCACCTCCCCTGACCCCCCTCACAGGACGCAATATAACTCTGCCACCCTTCTCTCACTGAGACCCCCCCCGAAGGATAATTGTCTCCACCAATATCACCCCATTAACCTTCCCACTTTCTGTCAACTTTGCAACGCGGACCTAAAAACGACTCATCTCAAGCAGTCACAGAAAAACTTCACCCTGTTGCTTCTAAACTGCAGGTCTAGGCTGAAACACAAAACAGAAATCTCACTCCTTTTAGATGAACTATCCCCTGATGTCCTCTTTCTAACCGAAACCTGGTTATCCCCAGACTGTGACCCAGATATAATTCAAACCTTGCCATCGAATGCCGGGACTGCCCATGCGGGAAAGGAGGAGGCCTTGCCATAATTTATAAGTCCATTTATGATTGCCATTGCACTAGCGACCCTATCCCGGACTGTGAAAGTCTGTCCTTCTGCCTCAAGCTCACTTCCAACGATTCCCTTACAGGGACGCTAATTTACCGCCCCCCAGGCTTGTTGCATAATTTTCCCTCCTCCTTACCTTCGCTCGCTGCAGAAACCGCCATGTCCTCCTCAAACTACACGCTGCTGGGCGACCTCAATATTCATTTTGATGTCAGTACCGATCACATGGCAAGCGAGCTCACTTCCAGTTTAGCTGCAATCCAATTACTACAATTGGTAAAGCGCCCACCCACGACAAAGGTCACCTACTCGACCCAGTCTTCACCAACTGCCCCACACTATCGGTCGGCTCCATTACCCCCCTACCCTGGACGGATCACCATCTAATCCACCTAAACTGGTCCATAGAAATCGCCACCCCACCCCCCCTCCCATAACTCGGAAGATGAGAAATTGGTCGAAACTTCCGTTAGAAGCCTGGTCCAGCCTTCTCGCTAAATCCAAACCTATCCTCTCCAATAACCCGGAACAAAATAGCATAACTTTTAATAAATGGCTAGAGGACTCCTTCGACACCATTCTCCCCGCAAGAAAAACCAAACTAAAAAGAACCCGTGAAACCGCCCCTTGGTACACGGACAAACTTAGGGAGCAAAAACGACAATGCAGAAAAATGGAGAGGAAGTGGCGCCTGGGATACGCCCTATCCGACAAAGACAGGTACAGAGAAAATATCAGACTCTACAAAATGGAAATAAAAGCCGCTCAATCTACCTACTACAATGAGAAAATCATGGCAGCCAGGTCAAAACCCAAAGAAATTTATCAGGTTGTAAAAACCCTCTCCAAAATTCCCCCTCCTACAATCACAATCCTTGATCCCATCTCCCGCTGCAACGAATTAGCTGAATTCTTTTTTCAAAAAATAAATAAAATTTACTCCTCATTTACAAACCCCAACCAAGAAACTGTTTCTTCACAATCTATATGCGCAACTGAACACCTTGCGCAAACCCTCCTGAATGACTTCCCATTATTAGACCTCGAATCACTCAAATCACTGGCACCTCAGCTAAAATCTGGCTCCCCCCGCGACCCAGCACCCCCAAAGATGATGAATACGGTCAACCCAATCATTTTTCCTGCTCTCCTGGATCTACTCAAAAGTTCAATTTCTTCAGGGGTGGTCCCCCCCGCCTGGACACAAGCAATGGTGAAAGCACTATTAAAAAAGCCTAATCTCAACCCAGCAGATCCTAATAACTACCGCCCAATCTCTCTGTTACCATGGGCAAGCAAAATCCTGGAGAAGCATGTAAACCTCCATCTCACTAACTACCTCGAGGAGAACCTCCTACTGGACGCATCCCAAACAGGGTTCCGCCCCAGACATGGCACTGAGACGGCGCTGCTAGCCGTTACAGAAGAAGCTAGGAAGATCTTGGATCGAGGAGGGACAGTGGCAGTGGTCCCCCTCGATCTAAGCGCAGCTTTCGACACGGTATGCCACAAAACCCTATTAGCTCGACTCTCTGATCTTGGCATATCAGGAATCGCCCTAAATTGGCTGAGTTCGTTTCTCAGCAACAGAACCTTCCAGGTCTTTGATGGCGACTCCTACTCCAATAAACGACATTTGGACTGCGGTGTGCCTCAGGGTTCCTCACTGAGCCCCACGCTGTTTAACGTGTACATGAGGCCACTGGCGGGCGTCGTCCAAAAATACGGTATCAAAATCATATCATATGCGGACGACACCCAGCTGGTGGTCTCCCTGACACAGAAAGGCAGCGTGTCCCCCCAACCCAATCTGGCAGCATGCATGGAGGAAATCAAAAGATGGATGACAATGTCATCCTTAAAACGTAACGGTGACAAGACCGAGATTATGATCCTCGGTCCTTCCCCCCCACAACCTATCACCAGCTGTGGCCCCCAAGCATGGGCCCTATGCCAACTCCCAAGGAAAATATAAAAAGCCTAGGAGTCTGGCTAGATAATAAACTCACATTAAACACCCAAGCAACCAAAACAGCTGCAACCTGCTTCGGAATTATCCGAATGTTGAAAAAAATTCTTCCACTACTACCTTTCGAAGCCAGGCAAGTGGTCATTCAGGGCCTTGTACAATCTAGGCTGGATTTCAACAATGCTCTATACCTAGGAGCCCCAGAGTACGTGTTGGAAAAACTACAAAGAACACAGAATTGTGCCGCCCGCACTCTCTTACAGATTCCTCGCAGAGAGTCAGCCAAGGCAGGGATCAGAGCTCTTCACTGGCTCCCAGTCAGGGAGAGAATAAAATTCAAGGCGCTCGGCATTTCGCATCAAGCATTTTACAGAGCAAATCCGAAAATCAATCATTCACTTCTCTCCCCCTACTGCCCTGGAAAATCCCTGCGCTCCACGAGTGCACTTCTCGCCGTAGTCCCTAGAATCAAAAAAGCTAGAGCAGGAGGCAGGTCCTTTTCTCTTAACGCTGCCAAGCTCTGGAACTCACTCCCCTTCCCACTCAGAGCCAACCCCACCCTTCTACACTTCCGCAAAGAACTCAAAACACGCTTATTTAGAAACTAATCCCCCCTGCCCCCCACTACCCGCAGAACCGTCTTCCCTCCATTACCAGCGCTTGGACGCCTTCGGGCAGCAGTCACGCTCTACAAAACCCCCTCACTTCACTTCACTTCACTTCACTTCAATGTTTACCAATGCTTGCTATGACTGTTCAAAATACTAAAATGATTCCATTTTTCTTTTACTAGTTCACAGACATTTTTGTTGTTACCTTATCAACACATGCATAATTTAGTGCATTTGTACATACAAGTGTCTTTTATTCTGAAATTCAACTGATGCCATAATTTGTACTTTGACGTTGCCTAAAAAATTAAAAAGGTTGCTTTTATTTGGTTACATTATTTTTTCCTTGCAGAAACATGTTATCCCTTGTACCCCACCCCTTCCTGCATGTAAGAAAATGAGCTGTTAGTTAGAGGTGATGTGAGTCCGTTCCAAGTAATATGTTCAAAATCTCGTCAGCTCACAACTCACAAGTTCAACAAATAAGCCTGTGTTCAACCGGCTCCAAGGTGCGATTTCAGGCCAAACTCAATTGAGTGGAGGTTAGATACACCTAGTAGGTTATCCCGGGCAAAGATTTAAATGTTTGACTTAGTCTCTGACATGGAACTCAAAATCCTCCAGCAGGGCAAAGCTGCAGGCTGTATTCAGCAAAGTTCTCTCAATGTCGCATAACCATTTGATGAGGTCCTGGCGATGCCATTGGTTTTAGCGGGAAAAGTTCAGAGCTCACACCTGCTGAACTTCTCCTGTCTGTCTGATACTTTTCTCACACTTGCCAAGTCAAAAGTTCTGCCTTTAAACCTAGGGCCTGATGTGATACTTTGTCACAGAAGTAACGCATATCCTGTCTGCTGTGTTACAAGTGCTATAGTGCTTGTAATTTGGGGGATGGGGAATCTGTAATGTTTTTCACTGAGTATACCATTACCGAACAATAAATCAGGCCAACCTTTCAAACTCTGTGAAACAGTTTGACTTGGTCACTCCAAACCCTCCCAGGATTTCAGATAAACCACTAAAGGACCAGGACTCATTCCAAAAAAAGCCACCAGCAAAGTCCAATCTAAGGTCTAGTTGATACTTGTTACAGTAGAAAACAGGCCACTTACAACTTCTTGGTCCCTGAACATTTCAGTCTACTTCTTAGTCCTAGGTACAAGGGGAAGCTGGTCCAGCTCCTCAGGTATTCACACAGGTCATTGACAGCAGGCTCAGTCCCCTTCTGTTCTCCTACAGGTATAGAACGTGTTCTCATGAGCTGAGGGTGAAGGAGCCTCTTGTGTAGGATTCAGTAGCCCGTGGGTGGGGGTAACTCCTGGACACTCCCTAATCATTGATAAAAAGTTTTCCAACTGTAAACCTTCCCACTTTGTCAGTACATCCTGTTTGCCGTACTGCAAACAATGTCATAGAGCACTAGTCAGCATTAAATCCAACAAGACAAAATCCTTTTGGAGGTGGCTTGTGTCTTAGCCTGGGATGCTGGGACCAGTTTCCCCGCCCACTGTGCTGCTGCCAAGTTCTCTCTTCACAAATTAGTATAAACCAAGAGACTTTACCCTAGTCTCCTACAAATAAATAAGTTCCTGAACCCTTCCTAACTGGTCTTCCTGAGCTGAGAGAAGTCACATACCGCACACCCAATTCTTTCTGCCTGAAGCATTGTTTCTGCTCTAGGAGCAGTTTTCACATTTCATAAAGGGGAAAACCCTTACAGAGGTAGTTGCTGCCACCATTATGCCCAATGGCCTACTAAAGCATAAGGCAGGCAAAGTGTAACTTTTTAAAAATTACTTTTCCTGTATATTTGCCCAAAATTGGACTTCACCATCAAATTGGATTTTTAATAAATATTAAAAGCAGTGGTTGGATCAATTCTGTTGCTTATTCGGAACTAAAGTAAGAAAAATATTCTTTTATTTGAACTTTAGTCCTAGACATTGAATATATCTTTTTTGGGGCTGTCACTACAGGATCATGTCAACAAAAAAGTCTTACATGTTCTACTTTTAAATACTAGGTACCCTACCTTGTGAACCCCTAGTTATGGAAGACTTTCATATTTGAAAGTACGGTTCTTTTCTATGAATATGGGTTATTTTGACGCATTTGCCTGCATATTGAAAGCTGCGGAAGGCAGTCTACTGATATTGACCTAAAACCATGTTTGTCAACCTAGTTGATGGCACTATAATTGCTACAGTCCAAAGGTGACATTTAACTTTCCAAGACATTGGTGTATTTTTGTGTACTATATAGTACCGACTTACTGGCAAGTTGAATATGCCAGTTGGGGATAAGCCAATTTTACCTTGTTTTAGTGGTGAAAGCTCAGACACTGGGCACTGGATAGCACTGTTCCAGAGTGCATACTTCAAAAACCAGCAATAACAGTCATCAAAAAAAAGGTGGGGATCCGGCAAAAATAGAGATTTTCTCACAATACACATATCTTGTACAGCTGTAAAAAGATTGTCACTCTTCATTCCATTACCCTCCAATGCCCACATTTACTCCAGATGCAAAGCTATTGGAAAATTCAGTTTTAAAGTCTATGTGTATTAAATATCCATTCTTACTCCTTTTACGCTACCTTTTTTTCAAGTGTGCATTCAATGGAAATTCTACCCTTTCACATCTATTAACCCCTAACGATATTGCATATTACTTGAGTAAATATGAATTTGTAATTTTTAACTTTCTGAGTTTCCACCTATATAAATAGGATGTTTTAGCTGGATAAAGAATATGTTGCACATGTGTAATTTATCATGATGTCCCCCAAGGATGTTGGATTGAAACGTGAAACACGTTTAGCGAATCGCCTCCAAGTATTTTACCACTAGCCCTACTTTCACTTTCCTTTTCTTTTGAAGTACATAATATATTTCAATATGTACATCCTATCCCCTTATGAGTGCAAAACAGAGCAGTCATGTACATGCATTGCGATCATTGGTTAATGGTTTTTCAAAAACATAAGAAAATGCATTTCAAGATAGCGCCCATGCATGCGCATGCTTAGTGGCCATCTGATGGCAACAAAAAAACCTTAATGGGCAAATCCAATAGTTCGATGGCAGTTATTGAAGACAATAAGAAGAACCCAGTAATAGCAACCTGGTCCTTCCTAAAGCTTACAAATTCATCCTCCAGCACTGCTTCTGGTGGCTGTCCAATAGATCAACCAAACATTCCAGGTCTGCTACCAGCGGCAGCAAGAGTGTGACAGCTGCATATGCATTGAGACACAGCACAGCTGATGCCTTACTTTATTTGGAGGAGGGCTTCCCAGCAACACTGGATGTAGTGACTGACGTTGCTGCATATCATGAGCAAATGACATCATCATAGGTGAAGTGCACCTGACCAATCTAGCACACAGCTGTTTATGTAATTTGGATCACAGCATATAAATGCACCAAACAATTTAAATATGCACCAATGTCTGGTACATTTACTTGCAGTGTTGCTTTTCTTATGATTTGTCGGGAAACAACCTTTACAATGCAGTCATTACATTGCACTACATTTACAACGCAGTCATTACATTGCAACATTCTTTACAACGCATGTCACTACAACACAGCCATTACATTGCATATCCCTACAACGTATGACAATACAACGCATGTCACTACAACGCAGGCATTACATCGCATGTTATTACAACGCATACCATTGCAACGCATAGTACCCCTACACTATCCAACACTTACCCTACTGTTGCACCCCCTGGAGTTAAAATAGTAATTATTACCCCTACACTATCCAACACTTACCTTACTGTTGCACCCCCTGGAGTTAGAATAGTAAATGTTACCCCTACACTATCTAACACTTACCTTAAATGCAATGTAATGGTATGCATTGTAATGGTATGCGTTGTAAAGTTATAATGCGATGTAATGGAATGCGTTGTAAATGTAGTTTTAAAAAAACTGTGTTGTAAAGGCATGCGTTGTAAATGTATGCGTTGTAACGTCATACATTCGATTTGTCTCAAAAATCTTTATCAATTGGTATGTTTAGAGTCTGCAAAGATCTTTCTCTTCTCTTTCAGCATCACTAGCTGGCTCTCTATAATCGGCATTGCACAAGTGGTGTTCTCACTCTCTCATGTGTCCCTCTTTCACCTGATTGCTCACTCACTTTCACTCTTTGATGACTTTCTGTTTAGTTCTTGTTTTCTTTGTGTGGTGCCAAAATATTTATGTGAGGGTTACATAGTTTAGCATGTAGCAATGAATATGTTTCTTTTTTGGTTGGGTCCTATTTCATTGCCACACAACACTAAAGGTTTCAATCGAAGAGCCTGTAATTCTGATGGGATCAGTAACAGTACGTACTGGCCCCATCAGAATTACAAGGTTTAAAAGAACACCACAGATCTAGTGCATTTTTCCGAGACATTTCAGCTGCTGAAAACAAGTGAGATCTGTGGGTGAAACTCTGGAGAGGAATGAGTATTCCTGGGGGAATCCCGCATTTCTGGGGGTTCCCTCTGGGTGCAACTCGTATTTGTATAATCCGCTTACACCCCTGAGTTAGCAATTCCCACAGTAACGGTAGCACTGCGAACGGCGTTGGTGGCATGTCAGGCCCAATGGCGTGGCACTCAGAATGAGACCATAAATCAAGGCCAGACTATATTGTTAAGCAGAAGTATTTTCTAATACGTGAACATTTTATCAGTTTCACTCACAGTCTCTGTCTATGAAGACCGGGCCGGACTGGCTGTAGCGGGCATCAGGTTTTTTCCTGGTAGCCTGGAAGGGTGGTGGCCAGTTTTGCAGCAGTGGGGGTGTGTTTTGTTGCTGGTGGATGGTTTTGCAGAGGTGCTGCAATATCAGCCCCAGTAACAAAAGCAGCAACAGTGCTTCACACGTGCACCCCCACCACCCCCGTGTCTCGTCCTGCAAAATTGCCAGGGCTGCTTTGGATTCCCAGTCAGGCCCTGATGATGACCACTTTGACCCAACTTCTCCACCATTCACATAAATTGTTTCAAGTGATATTGTTACACAGCCTTAAAGCCATACCTGTAACACTTACTATACATTCTAATAAACTGAGTCAAATTCCAAGCACTATATCATGAGGCTGACCACGGAAGTGATATCAGGTCTCATCAGCTAGTGATCATGCGGTCACCATTTCCCCAAAAAAGTCTCTATAAAACACCATATAATTTGGCAAGCCATAAACCTCCCACTGTTACAGTTCTTGATCCACTGTTGGATTCAACAAGGTATGTGAAAAGTTCTGATTCTCTTGTAAGTTCTTTTTAAATTCAAAGGTTGCAAAGATTACCTCTATATAGTTTCACTTACCCAAGCCAATATATTTTTAACATTGCAAGACAATTTTCACTCTAAATTAATCACTAAAGCAGGAAAATGTGTGCAGTCTGTTTTTCTGAAATCTTTCTTTTTGCAAGCTTTTTATGTACAATGTTAAATGTTTGTAAAATGACTTATTGCCTATTTAACCCAAGCAAGATTTTTCAATTCACAATGCCATTACACAGTGAAAGAACTCTGGGGCATATGTACAAGCCCCTATTGCCATGGTAACATCACTTTTTGTGATGTTTCCGTGGCGATAGAGGCTTTGCCTTATTTACAAGGCTTAACGCTGCCAAGTAAATATGGCCTCCTTTCACGCTATGCTTAGCGTGAAAAGGGTGGGCAGTTGGTGTTGCAGTGGGTGTTCCACCGCAACACCCATTTATTTTGACGCTGCCCCTAATTTACAAGGGCAGTATAGATAGGAGGCAGCCCCAAAATTAAGACCAGGGAAAACCTGGTCTTAAGTTAGTGAAATGAGGAGGAATGCATTATTTCTCTTTGGTCCCCCTTCCTGCACATAAGCAATCTTTAAAAAAAAATCTATTTTGTGACTTCCATGGGTGCTGCATTAAGCAGCACACATAGAAGTGAAAAAATGGCATTTAAAGATTGTTTATGTGCAGGAATGGGGACGTTCCTGTACATAAACAATCTTCCCCCTGCATGCAGATACCCTTGCACTATGGTGCAAGGCTGCCTGCGTTGGCGCTACACTGCTGAGTGTAGCACCAGCGCAGGGGGAGAAGCAGGGCTGCACTATATCTTTGTAAATATGGGACAGCCATGCGTTTCAGAAGTGGCGGAGTGAGGCGTTAAGACATGACGGCTAATGCCTCACTCTGCCACTTCCTTGTACATATGCCCCTCTATTTGTTGTGAAGAATAGACTTAATGTAAAAAAGGATTTAGCGGTAGCAAAGCCTACGATTTAGCAAAACCAAGGGTTTGAGACAGCAAAATACAATTTCCTGATATACAGAGCCCCTTCTACAAAATGGAAAATACTGTGACTCATTCTGAAATCCAATTAGAAGGGAGTATAAAGGCGTGTACCCTCCTAATCCAATTCTCAATGCAATGTACCAAAGGTTTCCATTGACCAGATACTGACACCCGATTTGGGGTGGTATTAGATTAGCAAAAGAGATGTTGCCAGGAATGATGCCATGAATCCTTCAGAGGAGCAGACACTTGTCCAGGGAACCTCCGCATGTTCTACCGAAATCTTCCAAAATGGGAAACATTTTCTTCAAAAGCAGAACGTATCCTTTAAGGGGATATTGGCTGCTTTTTAAAGCATGTTTACTATTTGGGAATGTGAATGCAGGGGTGAAAATCTACTGTCCATTGCAAGCCACCGTCCTGTATTTGTAGCCAGCGCAGGGGGTTGCGTATAGTCTTGCGTATATCTGAATAATTAAAATTTTTCAGGCAAGTCTTTTTGTAACCCTTTCTATATGGCCTTTTTGCGATGCAACCTACTATTGAGTAGATCGCATTGTACAGTGACAGACAAGCATATTTGTGACCAGCCTGTTTGTCCATCAGGTCGTACATGTTGTGTACAAACTATTGCAAAATCTGTGATTTTCGTGGATAAGATGAACATCTCAAATGTCTGGAGCTTTGCATAAACCTAACATCATGATGACTAAAACTCTCTTTCCCTCACACCATGAACCATCTTCTCATCATCTGCAGCGTACGTTTGTCTGTGCATGCCTACTAAATTCTACTCTCCCTAAAACTCAGTTGCCCTGCTGCTTCTTGTTAAGGTTTTATTATGCGAACTATAGCTCCTGAACAATGTTTGTGTTTTTTGTGAAGAGTTTTATGGAGCTCTCACTGGGTGAGAAAAGATTTAAAAATCAATAAACTGAAATTGAACTAGAACTTACAAGCCCTGCAAAAAAACATGTCTGACTGCATAAAGCCTGCTGAGGTAGCTCACCGCACTGCTGCCTGTTGCTTAAAAACAATAGGTTTGAAATTTAAATTCTTAAAATGGCAGCATTTTCTCCTGTAGAATAATATTTATATCTGCTGTCAGGACTACTGTTTGTGCAAAAATAAAGAGAATTGGCTCTCATTTCATAGAATCATACTCAGCGTATAACCCATCAAAACAGCAGCAAACCTTTCTAAGTTTTCTCTTCCTTATGCAGTTGTTCGAAGTAGGTTAATAATGTCTGCCCTGCAGATCTCCCCTACGACCATTATTGAGAGCAGCATCTACTTCCTAACTGGCTCAGGAGATGGCAGTGGATAAGTGAAAGTGGCTCTTTTAAGCAGGGATGGGCAACAAACAAATCTGAAGGTGCATGCAGGGAATTCGCATTCATTAAGA
This sequence comes from Triturus cristatus, assembly GCF_964204655.1. Lineage (NCBI taxonomy): Eukaryota > Metazoa > Chordata > Amphibia > Caudata > Salamandridae > Triturus > Triturus cristatus. Next base: position 726,140,772 of record NC_140591.1, read on the forward strand.
ATTATCATATTTTCCCTGCAGAATATTTTTTAAATGGTTTTTCTTGTCCAAATAATTATGATAATTAGCGGAAAGCTGAACTACATGGACCTTTATCTAATTTTATCTCTGCTACTTAACTAGAGTGTGCTCTGAGCTGATTACTGTGCCATCTGTATTGATGGAAAATAGGCCACATCTCTTGTGGACTATAAGGGGGGAGGGAATTTACAAGGATTTGAGACTATGTACAACTTTAATATTTACTAGTTATCATCGTGGTACAGGTATGTCTTCAAAGGCTGTTATGTTCGTGATGTGAGCTAAAAAGGACCATAATTATATGATTTATTTATGGATTCACATTGATGTGCTAACTTGAATGGAAAATATGGATAAAGACTTCAGGAGAGTATGTAGCCTTACAGCTAGAGCGGTCGACCTCGAAGCTGGGAAACCGGGTTAGAGTCTTGGCAACGACGCTCAACATCCTGTGATAATGGGCAAATCACTTAATCTCCCCATGCCTAACAAAAAGGAATGTGTCCATCTGTAAAGAAACTGGTGCTAATGCAAAGCGCTCTGATACCTGATGTCTCTGGTCTATTTTGCGCTATATAAAACTCTAAAAAAAAGAAAAAAGACTTGAGAGTATTGGACTACTGTAAGAGAAGCATATTTCTTCTATGTGTTAGCCTGTCTTCTTTTATGTTCAGCGTGCGTCCAAATAACCAACATTCAGTAATATGCGTATAAAGTCACAATATCATCATCACAGTCTCAAAGACACCAGCAAGATCACCCTGATTATTTATATTTTGGAAAATTGTTATTGCCATCCCTGGAACTTATTGTCCACTCCTGAACTGTTGTGAGTTCCTCCACTGACCTACGTTAAGGCCGTTGGAGGAACACGTCTAACAGTACCATGACAAACGACCACAAGATGGCACTAGACCTAAGGAGATCACCTCAAATAGGGACCTGATGCCAAGGTAAAAGAAATGACCAATCAGCAAATAGCATTTTGCATTTGTTTTAAAAATCCTACCTCCAGATTTACACTTCTATTTGCCCACACCAAAGACCAGAGCTGAGAGCACATGTTCATGAAATGGTGGAAGTGTGGAGGTGGGTGATCAACATCATAATGATGGAAGCTGAACTTCTGCAATGGAATACTGGGTTGTAATTTGCAAATTGCTACTTTGTCTGTTCTTTATAATCTATGTCCTTAAATATTGTGGACTTTGTAGGGACATGTAACGAGGAGCTGTAATAACAAAAATCAGCCACCAATCAACTGTATAGAATTCTTGAATTAAAACAGTTAAATAAGCAATGAAGCAGTGGCTAACAAACCTTTCAAGCGTATACAAAAGAGCCCAGCACTGAACATCAAATATGTTGCTCAGTGTTTGCAGAATTGTTTCAAGCCAGATACTTGCACTTCATCTGTCACTTCGTCAGATGAGCTTTGTAATTTCTTTCAGATTTTTGTATAGATATATAAAGGAGGATTCTCCCATCATGCATTGCTAATATAACATTTTGGCTACTGATTTATTGACAATGCTCCTTTTTTTGGCACCGCTGGCTTGACAATGAATTTCACTCCCATCTTGTTAGAAGCCACAAAGTCACTGATACCCATAATTACATTGGGATCTCCACACGATCCCTGTCCACCTCACATTGTAGTTCTGGGCTCATACTCAGTTTCCCTTCCCAAACTGAACCTATGCACCCATTCTCTAATTTCTGCATTTGGTCCATGCTAATTGAAACACGATCTTGGTAGTTTGGTGCCACAAAACCTTCAGGCAATTCTCATTGCCCTAGTGATTACTGTCTCGACTTCTTTATCGCTTTTCCTGCTGAAGTCATCTAAAAGGAGGACAATCGCCAGCTTTCATCTTTCATTACCATCAATAATTTCTGTGAGCAAGCACAATTAGGATTTCCACCTCTGCATGGTATGGAGTTCGCCTTTGACTCTGTTCCTGATCCACAAAGGAGGATCACGGATTAAGGTAGCCTGGCAGCATCTATTCTGCAAAACTTCTGTGCAGTGTTTGAAACCATCTACCACGCTGTCTTTGTCACTTCTAGGGCTGTTACTTGGGTTTCATCAATTCTTTTCAGCCATTCACAAGCAGTTAATCATCCTGGTGTCTCTCCTCTTCTAAACCTATTGCTTAGTGAGAGTCTCACCATAGTTAATGTCTTTACTTTTTTAAACAACAATAGATCAGAACCACACCACCATTCCTGACATATACGCAAGAAATCTTAAGTGTCCATATTAATCCAGTCGAACCAATTAGTGCGAGAGACAGCAATTGTCCCAGATGCTGGTTTAACATTTCTTTTATTTTTCAATCATAAGCCATCAGCCAACGCGTTTTTTCCTAATCTACTAGGACTTCTTCAGGGCAATTGTTTTTTCTTTTGTCGCGTGAATGCAAAAGGAAAGTAATCATCCGATGTAGAGTAACCGGTAATCTAATATAATCGATGTTTCTTGGCTATTTCATATCTCAGCATAATCAGAATAATCCATAAAGATCTCAAGGGTGGCATCTTTCTAGTCCCAAAAAACGCAGCAACTCCAATAAGAGGACCAGCAACAGCAAAGAAATGCAGCGTGGACCAAAAACAGTCCTTCAGTGCACACGTTGGTGGGAATTCTCCACCGAAACAAACGGTCCTGTAGCCGTAACGCACCGTTCTCCAAAATTTGGTGAAATAGCCAAGAAACATCGATTATGTTATGATTGAAAATAAAAGAAACTTTAACCCAGCTGTTGGGACAATTGACGTCTCTCGCACTAATTGGTTTGACTGGATTAATATGGACACTTAAGATTTCTTGCGTATATGTCAGGAATGGTGGTGCGGTTCTGATCTATTGGTATTTTTATTATTTCCTGTTTCAAGGTAGCGCCCTTGGGCAGGAGGTGCTTGCGGGACCTGCATACAGACCTATTGATTTGGTTTAAATACATTGGTATAACTTTCTAAACTAGTGCTGCACCTGTGTTCTGTACCCAACTGCCCGCCTTTGTGTGAATGTCTTTTCTGTGTGCATGACTCAATAGTTTTTTTGGTCTTTCTTTTATGACCTTTGCAGTTGACACCCACATTATTCTGAGACTTGATGGCAATAGTGATTTAGACAAATCTAATTTTCAGAACTCCTCTTTAAAGCAGTTTCAACTTGAATGAAAGACTCTTTTAAATTAAAATCTGCAGAAAACAGAAGTAATCATTTTCGATCTGGTCGCAGAGAAGGTAACAATTTGTCATGGATCACACTCATATTCAGTGTTATTTTAAGGATGTTTGACTCACTGAGCAAGACATAGCATGGGGCTCCCTGTCCAGAGCAAATTTAAGTCTCATTAAGTACTTTCTGTTCATTCAAGTACAAATGATGCCAAAGAATATTAAAGTATAGTTTACACCTTCAGTAAGGAGCTCACACAAAAAAGCTGAAAACTGTCTTGTCCAAGGTCCCAAAATAAGCTTAAATGGACAAAAATGTGTCAAACCCAGAGGGAGAGGTTGACGGAGAGAGGATGTGATAGAGTAAATGACAGAGGTGAGATTACAAGCCAGAACATTCAGTTTCAGGGGTGTCCCTCAGAAGGTAGCAGCCCTGGTAAAAAAAAAATTATGTTTCCTCATGCATCAGTTCCTGCTGAATCTGTACACAGTCTTCTGTTCTAATTGAATCAGGTCCTCTCTTCAAGGTCACCTCTGTTTGTTTTAATTAACCTTAGAATACTGAAAAAAGCCTTTCCTCTCCTGTTATTTTACGGTTCCTTTTTAGTAATCCAGGCAATAGTGAATTCTCACTTTGGCCATTGTAATGCTCTTTCTAATATCAAATCAGTCACCTTCAAATTGTTCTAAATGTGGCTTCTCATTTCCTTCTTACTCTACTCCATTGCACTTCTAATTCTGGAGATCTGAACAAACTGCATTGGATTTCCATTGCATAACGCGCCCTTTGAAATCCTCCTGTATTTGCCACAAGACCAGTAAGGGCTAGGGTCTGTCACTCTGAAGCCTTGGGTTATCCCCAAGTCCTCTAACTCCGTCCCAGCACCATGGAAATGTGCGATGGTTAGGGCCCTTTTGAAAAAACCCACCTTGGACCAGAACAACTTGGCCAATTTCCGCCCCATTTCCCTACTTCCCTGGATGAGCAAACTGCTTGAAAGGCACATCAATAATATCTTAGTGGACTACTTAGAATCAAATAGTCTGCTATGCGCCTCTCAGACGGGTTTCCGCCCGCAGCATGGAACTGAAACTGCTCTCCTAGCAGTGACGGAAGAAACTAGATTGGTGTTGGACCGGGGAGGAAAAGCAGCCATCATACTACTCGACCTCAGTGCCGCGTTCGACACTGTCAACCATGCCACACTGCTACACCGTCTGAAAGGCATGGGCGTGTCGGGCGCGGCCCTGGAGTGGCTGACCTCCTTCCTGGACGAGCGCTTCTTCCAGGTGTTTGAGGGCAAAGCAGTCTCCCCTAAGCAACCACTTAGATGTGGGGTTCCTCAGGGCTCCTCCCTGAGCCCCACACTTTTTAATATCTATATGCGACCTCTAGCGGAGATAGTCCAGCCCTTTGGCGTGCGTATTGTCACCTACGCGGATGACACCCAGTTGGTGGTCTCTCTGGACCACACTGAGGAGCCGTCCAACACCCTGGGCCTCTGTCTAGAGGCCGTTGCTAAGTGGATGCAAACGTCCTGTCTCAAACTTAACGGGGAGAAGACAGAGATTATGCTATTGGGTAACCCTTCTCCGACCATTTTGACATCAATTTGGCCCACCTGCCTTGGTGCTCCCCCCCCTCCCAAACCGCAGATAAAGAGTCTGGGAATCTGGCTCGATAAAGCGCTGGACTTCTCGGTCCAGGCTACCAAAACTGCCTCCACGTGTGTCGGCCTAATGAAAATGCTCCGCAAAGTACTCCCTCTGCTTCCTTTCCAGGCGAGGAGAATCATGGTTCAGGCCCTGATACTCTCCCGCCTGGACTATGGAAACGCGCTATATCTGGGTGCCCCGGCTTCAGTGACCAACAGGCTCCAAGTCACGCAAAACTGCGCCGCCCGATTATTATTCAACATCCCCCGCTGGCAGTCAGCCAAGAAAGCTCTAAAAGAATTGCACTGGCTCCCGATGGCTGCTAGAGCACAGTTTAAGGCTATGTGCATTGTGCACAAATCTTTCCATCGAACAGGCCCTGCCATCCTGTCCCCCTTAGTTGTGCCCTACGCTCCATCCAGAGCCCTTCGCTCGGGATCATTGCACCTAGTTACCACTTCTAAAATCAACAAAGCACGTTGGGGCGGCCGTTCCTTCTCCCATACTGCTGCGAGACTTTGGAACTCCCTCCCCTTAGCCCTCAGAGAAAATAATAACCGGCTGGCTTTTAGGAAAGCTTTGAAAACCCACCTGTTTGCAAAAACGTGCTAGTCTCACCCTGCGGCCCGCCACAGTGATCAATTAAAGCGCTGCGAGGCCTCCGGGTAGTCTATGCGCTATATAAATATAATTTTTCATTTCATTTCATTTCATCCCCTACACTTCACCCAAAACTCATGGTCCCACTTCTGCAGGGCTTTGGTGCTCAATGAAAATTGAGAAGGCGTGACAAGGTGGCTGTGACTTCTCTTTTTTCACTTTCAAGCATGGGAACTTTATTTCTATGTTGGAGGGTCCAAACTAAACATATGATTTTCAGGAAAGGTTTGAAACATTGCTATTTATTGCTAATATATGATGCCACTGTACAGCTTGTCTAGTTCTGCTCCAGGACACCTCTGTGGACTGATTGTGCACTGTAAAAACAGAATCAATGAATAAGCACCACACGTTCACCGCTCTCTCCAATGACCAATAAAGCACGAATGCAGCCACTTATTCATCCACTATTCTGCTCACCTGCCCACGTGCTCGCGCGTCTCATCTGTCTATTTAATTTAAAGCCAGCTTTCTCTCTTCCTCCATTTACCACTCATGTACATAGCACTCCAGTGTAGAATTCATGGGTGGCAGCCATGCTCAAGGTAAGAACTGCAGTACTTAACACAGCACTTGAGAAGGGATCTTCAGAAATGAACACAATGGACCAAAAATAGCATCTAGCAATGAAATATAATAATCCAAGTTGATTCTCAAGAACTTGACACAATAAACTTGTAGTGGCATCAGGAACTGGACACAATGCTGTGGATGTGATTTAAAAACATTAAAAAATTATGACAAGATTGACTTATAAATTCAGGTGTGGGCTGGCTATACCAGCAGTGGCATTTTCCAAGTGGGCTAGCAGGGCAAGGGTCAGTTGTTCTGCTGGTGGGGGCTTGTTTTTGTTTCGGGGACCAGCCGTGGTCACTGCAAGTAACATCGGTGGGCCAGCATTGGGGGGGATCTCGAGGGATGATGCAGAGAGAAAATTAATTATTTATTATATTTTCCCACAGCATCATCCCTCGAAATCCACCCCCACCGCTGTTACCGGCATGGACCGCTGCTGCTGGGGCCTATGCTGGCCTTGTTTCTTGCCTGCAGTGCTACTGACTTTTACAAACAATGCTCACTTCAAAACCATTTATTTTTGCATTTAGTTGGTTCCTGTCTCCTGCAGGGTTGCCACGAGCATCACGGTGGCGAATGCGGGCTGCTGTTTTTTTACACAAAAAGAACAGTACATATATGATAAAGACTCTTTTCATTTCAAAACCGACTGCTACAATCTATTTCAATTTATTATTTCAAAGTCTACCATTGAACTGAGTGACAGTTGTTAGATGTAATTTTATCATTAATTAACAAACATTCATGCCCCCACTACCACGACGGTGCTATTGGTCTAGAGGAATCAATTGTCTTTTGCCTCTCTATGTGGCTTTGGGTGCCACTATAGTTTGAGTAACATTATAGCCTTTTATTTTTGTGAAATGCACACCTGAATTTATGTATTTCAAGGTGCTCTCATGTGTGAGGAAAGAAAGAACTGTGAAAAAAGTAATTGCCTAAGATTACACAATGTTGTCAATTAACAGCCAGGACTGATGCAAGTTCTCCTGGTTTTAAATTGTGCAATTTTACCACTGTATACTTTTCCTGTGTCCATATGCCATTTTAGATCTAAGCTTAATAATTTGTGTTTATTTCTTTGAGGTACTAAATCAGAGCACTGTGTAAATACATCCGGACTATGCAGGTTTCCCAATAATTGGTGGTGGTAGTGTTTGGAGAGGGTGATGTTTTAATTCACCCACCCTTGGCCAGTGCATTGAGACCATGTGCTGCATGTAGCTAAAGTTCTTTTTAATTGTCATTCATTCTTGAATGAATAATCCGCCGACTCCATATCCTTCCAACAATTGAAGTCATTCGCTCATATTTTGAGCCATGCTACCATGTCTCAACTCTTAATCCAGCCAATGATTGGACAAGGTTCAATAATGAAAAATAAGTTCCCTAACTGCCCCCCGAAACCCTCCTTTCAAGGGTCTGGCTTGCTCGCTGTGCTCGCTCGCTACATGGAGTATGAGGTCTGACCTGACAGAAACGAGGGGGCTGCTTTTGGTTCCCCGTCTGGCACTGTTTAACCCCTTGCGTGCGTATGACGGAACCACGCCGTCATGAGCCACGGGCGGCGTGTGCTCATGACAGCGTTGTTCCGTCATGCTGCGGCCGCTCCTCCCACGCGGCACTGATTCCCCGCCTGTGCGGGCAAAATAGAAAGTGGGCGGAGTCGTGACGGAACCACGCCGTCATGAGCACAGCTCGCCTGTGACTCATGACGGCGTGGTTCCGTCATGAGCATGGCGGCGCCGCGCTCACCCCGCACCCCCCCAGCACCGCGGCGGAATTCGCGCAGCAGCGAAGGTGTTAAATGTGTTAGCAATACACTAGGAGACACAGTTCTCCAAATGGGACTTTAGGCATGAGATACAATATTTCAGATAAGCCCTCCACAACTGGACACAACATGTCAGATGAGAACTCTAAGGGGGGAGATTTACTAAGATTTTGCGCCGTGCTTGCGTCTCAAAAGTAACACAAAGCGGCGCAAAATCTTTTTTTTTCTAATGAACTTTCCAGTGCTAAACTTGTTTAGTGCTGGAAATAACGTAAAAGTAATACGAAACAGCGCATAGCGCTGCTTCGCGTTACTTTGCACCATGGGGGCGTACAAAGGGTGGAGCATGGGCGTTCCCATGCAACCACCCAAGGTTTCTCACGCTAAACCCAATTTTCTAAAAACAGTACATTGGGTTTAGCGTGGGAAACTAGGCGCAAGGAAGGAGAAATGCTTTCATTTCTTTTCTGGTGCTCTGTCTTTCAGCAATATTAAATAAACTGATGCTTTTCTGTTTATTCTGCTCTGGAAAGCAGAGTGGGTTTCTTGAGAATTTAAATGCTTCTTTTTCCATGCCTTTGCCCTCATCCTACCAGGCATGCAATGGCATAGCTTAAAGGCTGAGGGGTGCCCCCCAAAAACAAGGAACCCTAGGGGCCCCTCCTGCTCTATCGGGACTGCAGGCCTCCAGTAACCTGCCTTGTGTAGAGGCGTTATATGGGTGGAGTATGAGCATTTCCTTGTATCCAGCCATGGATTTTGGCCCATTCCCAGATTTACCAAAGCTAGTACCTCTAGTCAAAATGCAGAATCTCCCTGAACCAGGTCTATCAAGGGGAGACATTTGTATTTGTCCCTGTACTTCCCCTTCCTATGCTTGCTGCAGATGCCTATATGGATTGTTTTTGAGCAGGAAGGTTTCCCTTACTGCACAAAAGCATTTCCACCATTAACACAGGCACCTTTGCACCTTGATGCAAGGTTGCTTGTGTTGGCGCTAGATAGCAGACAGTACACCAGGGTTAGGAGACAGCAGAAACGCGTCATATCTTAATAAATATGGGGCCTTTCACACAGCGCAGCACCTTTACTAGCGCCGCTGCATTGCGTGAAATGTAGCCAACTCCGCCCCCTCATTTTTGCCGACTGACAGTTTGTATGCTTTGGGTGTGGAACTACAACTGTAAAGTAATTCTCTGAACGTTTTAATTTGCCATGATTTTCATGGAAATGCAGAATCTGAAAAATTGCCGCTAGTAACATTTATCACTTAGCAAATCAAAATTTTGTTACACAATTTCACACATTGACTGACAATGACATAATTCTGCTCCTTACCCAACAAAATAAAGAAGCCAGGACATTGACATTCCCTTAAAGGAACCCAATAAATATAAAGTTATGGAAGGCAACATACCGATGAGTTTGAATTATGAAACTCTGCAGGCTTGCCAAGCACATAATGTGATTGATGTTAACTTTTAGCTGGGAAAGCAAATGTTAGTTCATGCAGCAACAATACCTGGTGTGCGGAAGATGGAGCATGGTGCAAAATTAAAATTGAATTTTCCTGTTCTTAAGAAGAAACCATAATATAGACAAATGTTTTCCTGGGAGAGTAAACAAATGAAGGCAGCGCAGAAAAAGAAGGCCTTATTTTTGGCTAGAAAAACTCTATACCTTAGATAATAAAGCAACTTTTTTTAGTTAATTTATTTAACTGTGTGTACATGTATGCAAGAGCAAGACTCTCGGCCCTAAGTGGATTTTGCATTGCTCAGCCAGACTTTGACCACTCCAAAACGTGAATTGTAATGTTGAATCATGTGAGCCATCTACACGCCACCATTGGCAATGAATGTAAAAAAGCAGCGAATACGTATGACTTTCCCATTTCATAGTAAGGAGAGGCCAAAGCTTGAAAGCTGGTTGCTGATGGACAGAAAACAAGCATTGGCAAAGCCAATAGGTTTGGTGTTGTTTGTCAGTTTCTTGGTTTTTCCAAAGTTCTTTTGTAAAGCTCTATTACCAAAACATTTATTAAAAAAATAGCTGCATGAACGTGAACATGTGCATGTCATTTTGAATGTTTTTGTGATAGTTTTACCAAAACTTTAAAAAAAAGGTCAACAGGGCATTGATTGTGTGCACACTGGTAGTGTGATGTCTTTGAAGCATTTTGTAACAGAGTTTTACAAAATAATGTGAAGATGGCTGTTCTCGTGAGCATGCATGCACACGTTCGGTGGCCATTTTGCAATTGGTTGTAAGCCCATTCAAAGAAGGGCAGACATTTTGAAATTGGTTATGTTAGGCTTGGCAATCTTTGGCGTGTTTTCCCCTGACTTTTTGGCTCTACCTCCTGTATATTGTATGCTGTGCAGGATTTCGTTTTTGCTGGCTTAGATGCTTTGGGCACTTTGCCACTGCTGATCAGTGTCAAAGGGCAGGTGCGCCCTGTGTAACTTGTTATTACAATTGGTTCTCCCTGATTCGCATATTTGATGTACTGGTAAGCCCCTAGTAAAGTGCACTGGGTGTGCCAGGGCTTGTAAATCAAATGCTACTAGTGGGCCTGCAGCTCTGGTTGTGCTACTCACATGAGTAGCCCTGAAAAGGTATCTCAGACCTACCATTGCAGTGTCTTTGCGCAGTTTTAAACTAAACTCAAGGAGATGATGGACGGAGCGCTGAAACTTTTCAGACACTCACCCCCAGTCACAGATCTGGGTTGAATCCATCATCATTCTTTAGCTCAATTCGCCACCTCACTTCCGACTCAGCTATGTGCAAATCAGTCTTGACCCTGTGCCTCATAGGAACAGTCCAGCCCGAACTGCCAAGCCAGGTCTTCTCTGAACCACAAATAAGTATCCTGTGACTGGTTTCGGGGTAACACTCCTCATCAGCCAGGCTAGCTTGAATCCAGTGGCAAAGTGAGCAAGGGATGCAGGTCTGGGCATACCCTGTCAACTAAGGGGTCGATGGCGGGGGGGACCCCGGAGGATGGAAAGACGGTCCACCGGTTTTCCGCCGGTCGACTCGTCAACCGGGCGGAAAAAGACCATAACATGGAGACGGTGTCTGTCAGTGCGGTAATGAGCCTTTCCATGGCGGCGTTATCCATGGAAAGGCTCGCGGTCTTTGCTGTTGGGGGGGTGAGGGGTGCATATGGGGGGTACCTATGGTACCCCCCTCATTGCCATGCACTACGTGGCAGGCACAACGTGGTGCCTGCCATGTAGTGCATGGCATTGCCGTGCACAGCCCATTTACACTGCGAGTGGTTCTGCAGCCAGCAGATCCACCCGCAATGTAAAGGGGCCAGGATGCGCCCGCCAGTGTGGCGGTGGCATCCTAATTTACATGGCGGGACCGCCGCAACTTCGGCGGGCGGTCCCTGGCTCCCTTACGGTGGCGGGCGGACTTTGTCCGACTGCCATCGTAATGGACCCGTTAGGGTGAACAAAGCATACACAAGGAGATGATGGACAGAGCGTTGAAACTTTTCAGAAACTCAACCCCAGGTTCAGGGAAGACTTCTCCTGGCAGTTCGGGCTGGACTGCTCCCATGAGGCACATGGTCAAGACTGATTTGCACATAGCTGGGTCTGAACTGGGGTGGCGAAGTGAGCTAAAGAGCGATGATGGATTCAAACCAGATCTGTGACTGGGGGTACAATAGTGTGGTGTGTGTTTATTGGGGAATAGGGTGGGAAGTATTTAATATTATTAAAGTAATTACTAATTTTGATTTATTTGTAGTTCTTATTTTATGTATTGTTAATTAATTGATAAATCATTATTTAATTACAATATTTATTTGATTTATACGTATGTTATTTTTAACACCTACGCTATCCAATGCTTTCCCTACTGTTGCACTCTCTAAAGTGGGAATAGTAAGTTTTACCCCTACGCTATCCAACGCTTTCCCTACTGTTGCACTCTCTGGAGTGGGACTAGTAATTTTTACCCCTACACTATCCAACACTTTCCCTACTGTTGCACTCTCTGGAGTGGGAATAGTAATTTTTACCCCTACGCTATTCAACGCTTTCCCTACTGTTGCACTATCTGGAGTAAAGATATATATTAAATTATATGTATATGTTTAATTTATTTTAACATTAAGGGGCCGATTCCGATGTCGGATGGAAGGGCTTTGACCAATGGTCGGAGCCCTTCCTTCCGCATCGGAGGGTGCCGTTCGGATTCCTTTCCGAACTAGCCATTCTGATGGGCGCGGTTGGAAAGGAATCCACCTCGTATTTCCAGAGGGCTTCTGACGGGCTCGGAAAGCCCGTCCGCCGTCCAGATATCATTGAGTACTCCCCGGCTGCCTCTTTACGGCCGAGGGAGTACGATGGCAGTTTTCCACTGCCTTTTCATGACAGTCTTTCCGGCACAAAAAGGCAGTCAGAAACTGTTTTGGTGGCCCTCAGTGGGGCCCCCATGGGTGCGACGCCATCGAACCTATGGTGCCCCTCTGTTGATACCAGCACGCGGTGGCAGGCACCTTGGGTTGCCTGCCCCAGGGTCCAGGGATGAAGTGCACCCCTCAATTTCACAATGCGGGCATGCATTCCGCTCGGAATGCAAGCTCCCATTGTGAAACATATGAGTGCGACCGAAAATCGTACTTGCAGGGCCGTAACCGACGACAGTAGGTCGGCCGGTTATGGCTCCTGACCGATGTCGGACGGACTCAGGTCCGTCCTACATCAGATTTGGCCCCTATTTGTATTAGTTATTATTTTTAAACACGTTGTAATATTTGTAACTATGTTTCTTTTAATTATATGTATTATTTTCTTAATTTTACATTATTATTAAAACATTTAAAAAAACGATATTTTTAACATCGATATTTTTGACGATATTTTTTTCCCAATGTTTTTGTACTTACCATTCTGTTGATAGGACTTCGATATTTTTTACATCGATATTTTTGTGTCGATATTTTTGTAGGTCGATTTTTTGTCCGTCGATATTCTGTCAGACATTCATCGAACATGTCAGCACTGGGCCTGGCAAACCTCCTCAATGAATACAAATGCATTCCTTCTCTGTTCAGCCACAATTGGTCCCTTTGTCCTGGTAAGTCTTCAATGAAGGCACCTTACTTGATTTTACATAAAGAGAAGCGTTGAACAACTGTGCCCACTGACCCCCGCAAGGTTATTCTTTCTTTCTTCTAAATTAAACGATATTCTGATTTTTTGGAACATCTCCCTAATTTACATCTTTAAAATAAACTTGGCTTGGACTTCTATCTTCTTTGCACTGAGGTTTGGTTGAATTGTTCTGCATGGTTCCACTGGGATACTCTTTTTGGATAAGCTAAACTAAGAAAGTGTAACAAAGCCTTCTCTCACAGTAAACCGGTTTACCTTTGAGTGTCTTTATGTCTACACAAAGAAGGGCTTTCACTAAGGTTGTGGTATCATTTCATTAGTGCCGAATTCCCTGTACTCCGTTATTATTTTTTCAATTAGTTATTATTTTTTCAATTAAATAAGTAGGGCGAAATTAGATAGCTCTAGTGGTATAGCGTTGATTTTGCCACTGCTCATGTTATGCACCACTCAAACACAAATTGAATACGCTGCACTAATTAATTTACATCCTACAAAATTCCAAAATAAGTAGAAGAAAGAGAAAATATGACCTGCTTTAGAGAACAAAATGTGTGCTAAAGTAAAAAAGAATAACCCCGATCGATAGTTTTGAAAAAATGAGCATTGGTAATAAGCCCCTTAACCATGTATTTAATTCTATTTTATGTGCAATATTTATAAAATCGCAGGGTGGCTTCTAGAAGCAGTCCTCAGAAACGGATTGCAGAGCGAAATAGACTGTAATGCAACATAATGAATCTGCCACCTAGAATTCAGGTTACATTTTTTATAATCTAAGATTAGGGATATAAACTGCCCATTCGTCAGTCCCAAATGGCAGGTCTTAATTCAATTTACTCTCAAATTAAATCCCCCAGCAAAACACATTTTCTACAGTGGTAAATTTAGGCTGAGGGATCTTTCTTGCCACTTAACGTAGCCTTATGAATAAGGCCCCCTTTCATGCTAGAGTTAGCATAAAAGGGGTAGGCAATGGGTGTTGCGGTGGGAGTTCGGCCGCAACATCCATTGATTTTGGTGCTGCCCCATATTTACAAGAGTGGTGCAAATATGCAGCAGCCCCAATATTAAGACCAGGGAAAACCTGGTCTTACCCTTGAGAAACGAGGAGAAATGCTTTATTTCTACTCATTTTTTTGTTGCTATGTGTGCTGCGTTGCACAGCACACATAAAAACAGTAAAACACCATTGATTGTTTATGTGCAGGAAGGTGTCCCTTCCTGCACATAAACAATCATTAAAAAAAAGGATGAGTTGCAACTTCTAGGTTGTATGATGGAACAACGCACACATTCATCACCCGTGCCTTTACAATGCATACACCACCACGCATCACCCAATACCACGCACTCCATTACCACACATACTATTACATCACACATGCACATTGAAAGTGCCATTACAATGCACACCCTAACCACGCATACCACTTCCATGCAAACATTTCCAATGAAATTGTGGGATATGCGATATTGCTTAAAACAATGAAAGCTGCACTCAGGGCAGCTCAGCGGCACTGCTTCAGGGACGGCTGCCACAGCGGCAGTTCAGACGGCAAACATGTACTCTTGCCCCGTACTCCCCTCTCATGCCGATGCACTCACCACTTAGGCTGCACAGCGACAGCGACTGTTACCTGTTGGCTCTGCTATTGCTGCCGCTGGTAGTACTAATTCTGGGCCATGGCCACAGCTCCAAAATCATCCAGTTGAGCTTCACACAAGCGTAGCCTTGTTTGCAACACCACACTATTTACAGGGATCGCAAAATCGCCATGCCTCCCTCTCCTTACTGCAGCTACTAAATTGTAAATTTTTGTCATGCTGCATTGTTCTCCCAGGCCATGGGGTATGTCAGCTACAAAATGGGCAATTCCTGTTTTCTGCCCTCTATGTTCAGCATATTTGTGTTGCGCTACGTGGGGCACCAAACCAGCAGTGTAGACGGCGACCACCGCCATTTTAATAGTGTCAGTCTTGGGGGCCAATTTACCCGTTGCACACCCCCTAGTGATGGTCAGTCAGTAGGTCCCCAGCCACAGCAGACACCACAGTGGGGGTCAGTCATGAGGTCTCCAGCCACAGCAGACACTCTGGTGGGGGTCCCACCGGGGCATAGGGCTCCATGAAGCCCACAGTTAGGTTTAATGAGGCCCCCATAACACTAACCACTAAAAACTAATTTAGCGTTGGAATGGCCATATCCCAAACTTCTATGTGTGCTGCATTATACAACACACATAAAAGTTACACAATGCCATTACTGATTGTTTATGTGCAGAAGGAACACCTTTCTGCTCATAAACAATCTTACCCTGCAACGAAGGCAACCTTGCAAAATGGTGCAAGAATGCCTGTGTTGACGCTAGGCAGGTAAATTTAGCGCCAGCGCAGGGTAAAACGCAGGGCTGCACTGTATTGTTGTAAATACGGTGCAGCCTTACATTTCAGAAGTGGCGGAGCACGGCATTAAGCCAAGAGGGCTACCCTGCGCTCTGTCACTTCATTGTAAATATGCCCCTATGTTCCTTCCTTTTCGGCACATGCGTAAAGTCATCCCAAGGGAGGCGTAAGTCCCCCACAATCTGAGAACAGATGCAGCCTGATGGCCCATCCACATTGAACGTCACATTATTCTGCAGTGTCGTGGAGAGTTTCACCGCATCCCCATTGGGGCAAATTGGGAACATGTCATACTTCTACATGAATTTTCCAAAGTCGCTCATTTAGCGAGTTGCAAGTAAATAGTTTCCTGGCCCTGATCTGTACAATCAGTCCTCTTTCACTATTACTTTATTCTTTGCATTTGATGTTATTCTCTTTTAATTCATTTCTCTTTGACTGGTCCACATTTTCTTGAAATAAACGATGGTGTTATCCCTCCTTCCACCTACCCATTTAACAATATTGCTTATTTAGACACCAGGAGCAGGCTCTCTAGCCGGATGAAGCCTCTATCATTTTCACTGTTGTCATTGTAATAGTCTCACGTTCTGCAAGGTCAGCGCCAGATTGTTAGCACACGGCACAAAATGCAGTGGAAGGCATCCGGATGTCCCCTAAATTGAATGCTGAAGTTACAGAGATATTAAATAAAGGTCAGCATCTTATTAATAAAGTTTTTCAGCATAGTCAGACAAAAAAACACCTGAATTATTATTATTTTACTTCTTGCAGATAAACATTGCTCCAATTATTATTTTGATTTTTTTATTGTTCAGCACTGATTTCATTCACTTGTTTGCTGTACTCATGTAACATCTGTTCTTTCTGTGTGGGCTATTAAAAACATCTTGAAATGTCACCAAACTTACTTGCAGTTGAAATACAATAATACATTATCCCGATTACCTTTGGATCCCTGTGTTACATAGATGGAAGGGGACATGTTTCTCAAACAACATCACAGCCGGGTCTGGTGGCTCAGTGGACTAATACGTCTACTACAGAGGCCTGTGTTCGACCTCATGGTCACAGGTTCAAATCCCGGTGGGTCCACTCAGCCTTTCATCCATCTGAGGTTGATATAATGAGTACCGTTGGGTAACAACAAACATCTGTTATTCAGCGCCAAGATACCCGTGGTGGTGAACGTGCGCTTTACAAATACACATGTTATGTTATATGTTGGTTAAGACATCACATTTAACATACGAAAGGTGTTAAACTGGAAATATGTTTTTTTTTTTTTGACACACTCTTGTAAGCAAGTTAAATATGGAGGATTTTAAAGATGTGTGAATACATTTTGTCACAAAATAAACTATCCTTACGTGACGTTGTGTGTGCTGTTGTGTATATATCAGGGGGCTCATTTATGAGCTTGTGACACAATACAGCGCAGCAAGTCACTTTGCTACGTTGCACTGTGTGACAGGGAAAGGGCAGGAATACACAATATTTAAGGCAATATGGCTCATTCCTGTCCTTTCCCTTGTGCCGGCGGCCTTTTAGCAAAAAAAAACCCGCGAGGCATATTTCTCTTTCTACAGCACACACAGAAAGAGGAAGAAACAGGGAGAAATAGTGATATTTCTCCTCATTACACCTCCCCAAGGACGGTGTGAGATTTTGGAGTATCCGCAGGTTTACAAGTTCCTGTAAATCTGGGGCTGCATAAAAATCCATAGGAGCTGCATGGGAACACCCGGTAATGTTCCCAGTTATTTGTGCTGTTTTGCGTTACTCTGTATTTTCTAATCCACTCAGAACCACATAAAGTGGCTTTGCGTAGATTCAAAAATCTGACTTGGAGTTCTGCGTCACACATGTACCAAGTTGTGTGGTGCAAACATTATGCAACCCTCTCATAAATAAGCTCTCAGGTTTATTTTCACATGCCAGATTTCATGTTTGATACCTTCTAAACCATTCCTCTATCAAAATAGACATGCAAACAGTATTTGTATTGGTATGTGAATTGGCATTTTCTTGCTGAAAAGATTATGGGATAATAAACAGAACCATTTTCAATGTCTCCTTACGGCTTGAAAAAACATCCATTCCTAAGAAACAGATAATGGCATATATATTGTAATAAGCAACATTATAATGGAGTATACTGCTGTCTCCACAAAGCATGCATTTATTATCCCTTCAAAGGCCATACCAAGCTATTCAGTATTTATGCCTGCTCATGTGCATTGGGAAAGTATCAGACACCTCCTTTTAGAGCGTACAGTTTTACATTTATGCCTGCACTATGATAGAAATAAGGACCAAAAATAGGGGCCAAATTTACTTAAAAGTCATGCATGCACTTCAACAGCCAAAGTTGCTGTTCTGCATTGTGTGAAAGGGAGAGAGTAGAACAGTGTCTATCTACTAAGACATGTTGCTTTTGCTCTCTATCCCTTGTGCCACGCAGACCCTTTGCCACCTTAGAGCTAGGGTTTCTGCTTGATATCTATCTTAGATTTTGTATCATTAGAGAAGTTTTCCAGTATAAACCACTTTGCTTATATATAGTTTAAACCCTACCTTTGTATGCCTGATGTACAATACAGCACACATGAAAAGTTTGAACATTTTGGAAAAAATAATTCAACTTTTGCGTCTACATACCAGAAGTATACGTTTTGATGCAAAGCCTTGCCCACAAATGATAGTATATTAATCTTTGCATCAAAATCCATGGGTCATTGCATAGGAATGCTTTGGTACTGCCTAATGGACACTCCTTTGATGTAAATTAGCTCAAAGTCGCGAACATCGCTAAGTCGCATTATTTAAGGCTACTTTACAATGGAAAACAAGATGCACACTGAAAAGTATATCCGAAATCGAACAAGTTTGCATCACTTTTGATTATGCTGCATAAGCAGAAATTCTTGATAAATCTCTCTGTAGATATCGAGAATGCCGCCTACATTTTTTAAAGATAATGCATTTGAGTACATCTTCTTCCAAATTTATACGTTCAACTGTTCTCAATTTGGCTTCTCCAAAAATTGCACATGATTGCTGTTTGCACATGCACAAACTGTAGTGGCTTGTGGAAAACACCACCATCCACCATTTCATGCAAAAAATACCATAGATTTTCATGCTCTCATGCAATGAGGTAGGCAATGAGTTTTAAAAATGCATTTTGACTTACAGACCATATTAGAATTGCATTTTTAGAATGCGAACTGCTGCAGAAACGTTTTCACATAGAAAATGACACATTTAAAAATTGTGCCTGCTTAAACATGTAAAAAGAATCCTTTTAAAATGCATTTTAGCTTTTATAAAATAATTTTTCACACAGAAAACAATAGGTAGGGAAAATGTGCTGCTTTAAATGTATATGAAAATAACCTGAAGAAAATGTTTTACACTAGGCTATAATTCTTGTATGTGCTCACCTATTTAGGCCCAAAAGCCTTTCTATTTTCTTACTCACAGCTAAGTAGACGTTTATTTAGAACATTTTGGCTAGCACCAGCATCTTGCTAAAGAAGGTGCTGATTTCAAGCTTATGTTTCCTTACCTTCATCACACCACATTAGATCACTCTTGTAACAATGAGCCTTGCTATAATTCATAATGAATAGACTGTTAAAATGAACTATAATTTAGATATACTCTATGTATGCTCAACTAGACCATCATTGATATATTTGTTTCAGCATAGTTGACTAGCATCATATTCACACTAGACACTGAAAGCAGCTTCTAGCTTGGGTAATAAGGCTATCATGAGCACTTTACTCAATGTTGCTACTATTTGAAACTGTGCTTTACTACGTATCGGCATGAATTTTTGCCATGGGAATTGGGACAAGAAGCAATGGATGTTGACGACACCATGGTATGTGCGGTTCCATTGGGAGAGAATATTGAACCACTACTATGTTTCGTCACATTATTGTGTGACTTAATATTAATGAGTGTAGTTAGGAGAGATCACCATTTGTACTCTCAGACTCACTAACCCTTGTTGCCGACAGCTATTGCTAAAGGTGTCTGTGATCTTATTCCTTTTTTCCCTGATCAATGCTACTGCAATGATCAATCCTCTTCCACTGATATTTTGACAATTACTACTGCAGCTGTGGGGAACTCGGCTGCGTTTCCAGAATTACTCTTTATGGGTCATTCTATCTATGCTCCAAAATGTTGCTATTTTCTGAATAGGAACACTTTATGGGTTTCTTTGCGTAGGGTAGATTAGGCTCTTTACTAGTTTAATGACAATATCCTTTAAGGAACACTCTATAATTGATTTATGTTGTCACTAATCAACCTTTTATTCAATACTTCTGTGAATGAACTATTCTGAATAAAGATGACCAATCCATTTGAATCCTTTAAGATGAAAAAAGGTTTTGATAACGTATCCAACCCCTCATCAATGACTGAACATTATTTATCTGGCAGTTGATGTTATATACATGGTTTGTGTTTTTGCTCCAGCTCGGTGACAAAGGTGCATTGACTTGTCAAGCGCCATCAGGATTTCCAAAGGATGACATCTGTAAGTAAGGGCATTTAGTCCTAAATACCATTTGGCCAAATCCTTCAGGCACTAACAATGGCAATGCAT
The DNA here is from genome assembly GCF_964204655.1 of Triturus cristatus. NCBI lineage: Eukaryota > Metazoa > Chordata > Amphibia > Caudata > Salamandridae > Triturus > Triturus cristatus. The sequence goes on from NC_140591.1 coordinate 726,160,816, forward strand.
GCACGTGTCTTTGACAAACTAGTGGGCGTGTCTGACTATAGGGTGTTAAGGTCATTCTTTTATTCTGATGTGTTAGGTACATGTGTAGGAAATTCAACGTACCCTGATTTATCAATAGGCTTTTGCATATTGGGCTCCTAGAATTTGACCCTTTTTAGTGGCCTGATGTCTCCAGGAATGTCAGCTTGCACCGTCAAGTAAGCCCCCAAAGGGATGTTATTTGCAAAGGTCAGCTAAATCGTTGTGACTCAGCAATACCACCTCTGTGAACACCTTTGGGATACATTTTCTTAGTGAATATTCTTGGTACACTTTAGTGACAGTTTTTGATAACAGAACATTTTGGGTTGTTGGACATTCTATTGTTTCTCTTCACCAGATTCATTAATGGTTAAGGGGCCATTACCCCCAAAACACAATTCTTATAGAGGCTTTTAAAAAAAAATATTTAAGCAATTTGCTGTCAAACTGGTTAAGGATAATTTCCTTTGCTATTTTTCACATCATCTCCTTAACTGAATTCTTATTTTTTGGTTCAATTTACTTATTGATTTTTTATTCCTTGCTGAAACGTGGTGTGGTCATTGCAGTTTTTCATTTATTATTGTATTGTAGTGTATTATTATTAAACGTAGCCACTTCATACATTTTCGCTAAGGGATGACTTTGCTGCATAGGATAAGCTACAGAAGATCAGTCAAGTTGTCGGAAAACCTATGTGCCTCTGTTTTGATCACATACGGACAGCAACTTCCACCTTTGTTTTTTAAGTATCAGTATTACACAATATAGAATGAAGTTGTCGTTTCAGGTGAAATTAGTTTTTTATACCACTTAGTAGCTTTCACTACACAGAATTCAGTTCTCATTATGGGTGAAATTTGTTTTTTAAACTACGTAGTAGCTTTTGCAAGGTATGTATTATCGCTAAAATGAAGTACCAAGATGGCGGTCATTTATGGTGCAGAGACTAGAACCGCCATCATAGTGGTTCCTATCAATGCATTTTTCGGCACCACCAGTGGCCTAGAGCCTGGACCGAACTGGTTACATTTTCTCTTGAAACTAAAAAATGCAGTGCTCCCTATGCCATGGGAGTTCTCTCCCATGATGAGGGGAGCATTTAGCAGTTTTCACTGCCAGGGCTTTCCTGGGAAATAACAGGCAGTGAAAACTGACTTGTAATTCCGCCCATCTAAGGGGCATATCAACAACAACCGGCGATAATTATCGCTCATCGCTCTTAGCGTGAGGATAATTATCGCCGGCTAGCGTTGATTTTTATCGCTGAGATAGCGTGCTATTAGCAACGCTTATCTCAATAGCGATAAAAATCCTCACGCTAAGTGGCTAACGTGAGATTATTTCTGGAAACCCAGCGATAATCTCACGTTAGCTTGTTGATAGGGACAGGCAAACTTAGCCATGATATCCTCCTTCCATAGGATATCATGGCTAAGTCAGAAAAATACCAGACGTAAAAAAGCAGCGTTAACCACGGTTAGCGCTGCTTTTTTTGTCTCTAACAGGGTTAGCGATATTCTTGATAATAGGAGAAATGGCGCTTAGCAACATTTCTCCTATTATTTTACTCTGGAACGCCCCCTTTGCATCTCATTAGAGATGCAAGGGGAAGCGTAGAGTAAAAGGGTGCTAACATGCAAATTTGCATGTTAGCACCCTGTTGTTGATAGGGTGCTAGTTTTATCTCTGCTTTTTTGGCTTTTAAAGCCAAAAAAGCAGAGATAAAGCCCTTGTTGATATGCCCCCTAATTAGGTGGGCAGAATGACAGGTCTACCTACGATGGCCCTTACTCCACAGAGCCATCGTAGGGATTAATCAAGGTGGGTATGGAGTATACTTCACCGTGATTAACTCTAAAGTCTGCCCGCAGTTTAATCTGGCAGGCAGACTGCATTCTTGAAGGCAAGGATACCCCGTTGCGGCAGAGTATACTAATTGGCAATAATTAAATCAGGCCCTATGTTTCACTTTCTATTAACAGTAAATATGTTTGCCCAATTATGTTTGAAAGAGTTTGCCTTGTGAAATTAGTCAGATTGATAAATTTAGGTAATGGAGGTAAAACTTACGATAAGAAGACCAAAGTCATAGTAGACAGTGTATGGGTAGCACCAATGGCCCTAACGGTTGACACAACCTTCTAGAAGAAACTTCCATTGTCTTTGATGACTGAAATCGTACTGACTAAGGGGCATATTATCAAGACAGGCGATAAAATTATCGCCGCTTTAGCGGCAGAAAACCGCCGCTAAAGCGGCGATAATGGGCTTGATAATATGCTCTATGGAATTCCAATTGAAGCCCATGTTAGATGTGAAGGACATTAGAGCATAGAGCATATTATCAAGCTCATTATCACCGCTTAAGCGGCAGTTTTCTGCCGCTAAAGGGGCGATAATGTTATCGCCTGTCTTGATAATATGCCCCTAAGAATGGTTACACTGCCGCCATTGTTGGATTATTTCTTCACATACCTGGTAGTACTGCTTGTTACATTACATAGAGAGCTAGAATCAATATTAATCATTGCCTGCTGGAGCACAAGCTGAGGCCTGGCTCGCATACGCCATCATTACACCATTCGTTTTTCAACAGATTAGGAATGTTTGAAAGCTTCAGATGTTGAGCTCAATTATCTGGTGGCACAGCTTCAATGAGAGACAAGATTGCTCTCATCGGGTCCAACAATGCTGAATGATATGCAAATTTGGATTTAGAAGTAGGTTCACTCCTAAGTAGGAGGACGACTAGACGTGACATTCCCAATCTATTACAGATAACTAAATATTGTTGGGACAGATGACTGAAACAGCAACAGCAGAGACTACATACACTCCCAAATACCATTGAAGAGTTTTCACTCAGCACTTCATTGATATCATGCTCGACTATGATGTTACTTCCAGCAGGGGAGTTCATCTACTATGGGTCACTCATGAGGTCAAAACATACTGCATTGAAAGGTGGTGAGACAAAAGCATCTACTCATGGGCTTTTTTCAGTGAACATTTACATGAAAAGAAGGGAAAAGGCTGCTCTTCACTGCTATATCAAACACTTGTAACATGGACCAAATGAAATCTAGAAGGCCCTCTGGAAAAGTATTCAACAGACCATAGTCATACACTCTCTGTTTTGAATGGAAATGTGGTCATGCATACTTATCTAAAGTGTCTCTGAAGGAGAGGAATCAGAACACAGTTGCTTAAAAATGTATCATGTTTTACCTTAGGTGCAGGTCCATAATTAGTATTGCCCTTCAAATATTCATATATTTAGTGCTTTGCCACAAAAATATGTTGATGACGGGTGTAATGGTTGCTATCGCTGATTCATTGGCCACTGAAGTTTGAAACAATTGTGCGTTTTATTTTTTTTGTCATAGTTCAACCCATAAGATTATCTTCTGCACCTGACCTAATATTCAGAAGTTAAAGTGAACAAATGTGCTTACAAATTCTCAATATGACTTTTAATTTTATAATTGTTAAACATCCACTCCAGTAATGATGCTCTACTTTAGAAAACTACTGAAAGTGGTTTACTCAGCCTTAAGTATAGTTGAAACTCAAGTAGCTCTTTGAAGACAACGAGACAATGTAAGGGTTCAGTCAGATTATAACAAAAATAAACCTTAAACAACTGATTACAATGCTAGAAAATGATGGTTTGTGTGTCTCCCCACTTTTGCTGGATATTCTAGTAAAATATAATGGACATTTAGATTTTTTAAATTTAACATATGCTATTGAATGAAAACATTAACTGAACAATTCGTCAAGATGTACCCAGATAACATTGAAACATTTAGTTCAAAAGTTGCAACAATAAAGGTTAAAAAAAAGATACAATCCTAATTCGATAGTTAGAAATGAATATGTGCTTCATTTTGTATAAATAAAAGAGGGAAGAAAGGGAGGAAAACAGTAAGCCCTAATATGGAGGAAAAAGGGGAAATATGGCATAAATCAAAATTCATTTCATAGTAATGTAACAATCCTTTATGGAGAAAAGGAACTACAGTTAAAAGAAAATGAATACAAAGTAAAACAAGGTAAATACGCCCCTTAATAGAAACATAATCCATGAAGAGACTGGGACCACAGAGTACTTATCAACACTACAGTATCGGTTTTCAGTCCTAAATATTGTAAGATCACGGATATGTGTCCCTCTAATGACATATTGTTCTTTCTTTTGTATGTACTCTCTTTTTAACTTGCAAAAATGTTTTTAATGTTAATGTTTTTAATCTTGATGTATCTTTAAAGTGTATACCATTGTGAATCAATTCTAGATGTTTTGTCAGAGATAAGTATAATTGATTGCTTCCACACTAAAAGACTTACTTTATGACATTTTAATTAATAAATAGATTTATACTTTTTTATCAAAAACTTTGTTTGCATTGTTGACCTTGGGTATACGGTTATATTTCCCTTATATGATTGGTGTGAGATTGAACGAGTGTGACTAAGGTAGCATTGGCGCACATAGATAATACTAGAACGAGTCCTGAAGTACAGTCCAAAGGAAGTTTATTTTATGATACAGTTCCCACAGTGGTGCCTCAGAAAATGGGTACCACAATGGGAACGCCAAAAACAGTTCCTGCATGGCATGGACTGAAAAGTCCATGCTGTGCAGGAACTGGGGTGCATGCACATATGGGGCACATGTTGTGTCTCCCTGTGTGCATTCCCATGTGTGCAACTCCCATAATGTTCATGGAGGAGGTCCTTCAATTACACTGTTGGCAGAGAGGAAACTTGTAATATGCGTGGTGGGACCGCTGCGGTCCCACCACGCATATTGCGACTTCCTGACCACTGCAACACCACCAGGGAACATCGGTTCCTTGGCAGCTGCAACAGGGCTGTGGCAGTCCGATCACCCGAATCATTATAGGGCGGCCAGGAGACTGTCACTGCTGCGCCCCCACGAGTCTGGCGGTCCATGGACCGCCAGACTCATAACCGATCCCAAGTCACTTATAGTGAGTGCCAATGCCATTAATCTCAGTTAAGAGGCCAAAGAGCTAGAGTTTTTTTTTAAAGAGATGCAAACAACTAATATGTAAAATTTAGTAGTGCGCCTCATTGCCTCGCTTGGGAATCCTTTTACATGCTGGCTCTAAACACTGCGAAAAGACTCAGCAACATTGTAAAACCAACCATACTACTCTGACAAGGAGGCACTGTCTTGTAAGGCATTCTTGCCACCCTTGGCCTGTGAATTAGCAGTTCTATTAGGTTGCTAGGGCACTTGATTACTAAAAGAATAAACCCTATTGATACAGCTCAGGTTTTCTTAGTTTTACAGATATTACGAACCAGCACTTTTGAACATTCAGGTTGTAATAAGAATCCATTGTCATACTATATTTTCTGATGATTGACACAGCAGACCTGGTCCTGAAGGGATTTGTAAGAAGATCCAGTGAATGTTTTGACCTTCTCCAGCATTTGTCATAAAGAACATTTGCTGACAGCTACACTCTTGTGTCATGTTGTCTAACTGAATTGTAAGCTTTCATATTCTCTTCCTTTATTCATTCCTGCTTCTGAATTGCTCCCGCCTGGCTGCTGCATCATAGGAAACATTACAGAAAGAAAGTGCAGGAGGGCTGACTCTAATCAAGATTTCTTTTTCCATCATGCAGTGGTACTCTCCCCAGACACCAGTAAAACTGTCTGCTTGCCACCATAATCATAATGCACTCTATCACTTGATGTCACACGCACACTGGGTGGCAGCAGCAGATATGTCTGTCTCAGCTGTTCTGTACCTGAACCTTGTTCTCCTACTCCCTCTGATTTTGGATATTTTTAAGGGTCAATTCTACGTAGCTGATATATTGCTTGCCAATTTTATCTTTTTAAACGGTTTCTGAATTTAGATTCAGTTTACGTTTGCTTAATGTGTCCCTGTTGTGCATCTCCCTTGTGATATGAGCTGGCTCCTGCAGCTAAATAAAAGTAAAACAGTCGCACTCCTTTATTCGCTCATCAAGTCCATGTGCGGAAGGATATTGATGTCTGTGGTGTGGCCACATCCCGAGAGCCAATCAAGAAGGACCCTGTTGATCCTAAGGTGATTTTAAATCGTCCACAATATCCCCAAGGGGATGCATATTTACACATATTTCTCTGTGGGAGATTCAACATATGAATTCATTATAAGAGCTCAAATAATACATGTTAAAAAAAATGTAAGCTGTCAGAGATATGTAGAGAGGGTTTGGTGCATTATACGGCCATTAGTTAAAAAAAAAAATATTTGGGGGAGGTACAAAAACTGTAATACTTGCAGTAATATTAAAATGTCTTGCTTATTCGTGTGCTACTACATTATCCCTGCACTGATATTAATGGACTTGTTGTGGAGTGAACATTATTAAAATTAATTTTATTATTTTTAAAACACTTTCAACTGTCAGTCTTTGTATTGAAATTCTTTATTACCAAAAACATTCCAACTGGGTCCGTAAGTGCGTACATCACTGAATGCATTTCAGCAAAATTAGAGTCATTCACACATGCAAGACCCACAGGACTGAATCTAAAAATAACAGCATGCTCAGTGTGATACATGGTTGTGATCAGTAATAAAATCAGGCTAAGGGGAAAAGGGAGAAGGAAAGAGGCAGGTAGGAGCTAGTAAGCAAGGGGAGGGGGAGGTAGGCAATATGCTGAACATGAGATAGCTGAACTAAATTTGAAATATGCTCTTAAAGATGTGCAACCGATGGGAGTGAATGAAAGCAAGAAGACACCACGAGATAGAGACCCTATTCCAGTAGACGAAAAACAAAGGGGCATGTTTATGAAGGACTTGCATTGTCCTTGAGTGGCGCGAGTTGTCCGAAGGCAACGCAAGTCCTCAAATGGGATATACAAAGACATTCAAGGCCTGATATGTGCAGCCCTGTGTGATTTTGCCAGGAAATATAGTGCAACACAGTGGCATGAGATGCGTTGCGTTACATCTTATTGTTGTAGGCATTCCATGGGTGGAGCATGAGAGTCCCTGTGCTTCCACCAATAGAATATGGCACAATCCCAGATTTACTAAAGTCCTTCTGATGATCCCATGTTGAATTTTCATTTCATAAATTTCCTATTAAATTTCAGCATGCTCTGGATAGTAGGAGCAGCTAGGCAGAACCTCTGTCCTCACCACTGCCCAACTCAATAGCAGCACTAGAACAAATCCATCATGAACATAGACACTAGGATACCTTATAAACACCTGAGCAAAACCGAAAACCAATGTAGAATACAAATATTATTCAAAAAACTGGGCCCAGGAGCGCACACCACTGTGGATCCAATATCATGATCACACTGTAATGTAGATCTGTAATTGCATTAAGCATTTTATTACTTTTACCTAACCTTTATCTGAGTACTTATTAAGTATTTATTATAATTGTATACATATTGCCATGGTTTTACTTAACTGATGCAAATGAAAAAATAAACAGAAACTAAAGGTAGTAAACCTGTAATTGCACCAAAACTGATGTGCCTTCCCCAGAGAGGCATAAGAAGGAAAAAATGTTATTCTCATTATGTCCTCTTTTCGTATGTGCGCATTTTACAGCAGACATTTGAATCGGATTACACTTCTATGGATTGTTTTGTGCCAAGATGCATCTCTTACTGCTCAAAAACCATCTGGCCATAAATGCAGACACCCTTGCACCTTGGTGCACTAGTGCTATTCTTAGCGTTTTCCAGCACACGGTGCGTCTGGGCTAGGACAGAGCAGAAGTGTGCCATTTCTTAGTAGATATGGTGCATTTCTGCTCTCTCCAATTTATGCAAGGCAGCACAGCAGGTTTCCTTGTTGCATTGCATGAAACATGAATAAATCTGTCTCGAAGTGTGTATGCCTACAGGGGTTACTCCATCGTCGTGAAAGGGACTACAGAGAAGAAGAATTGCCCTGTAGGGACAAGAAAGGGAGTCAAACCTGTACTACACAGCATATGTAAGCATACTCAAGGAAAAAGGTGAGGACGTGGGAGAAGATAGATATTGGTTAAAGTTTATCTTGCTGGTTAAGCCTGAAATTAACCCTAAACACTGACATACTGAAATACTGTCAGATAGGAGAAATAGGAAGAGAGCAGGACGGGCCCTAGTTAGGCTTTCATGCAGTGTACCAGTTGATTATATTTCCAAAGTTGAGAGTCTGATGGTTAAACTCTGTCCACATGTCACCAAACGATTTAAGTCCGTGGTCTGTCAAAACGCCCACTGAGCTGTGAACACCTGTCTCCAAGACCATCAATCTTTGTGGACAAGACTGAAAACTTTGAAAGGGGAAAATGTAGAAACAAAGAATCCCTGACACCAACTCTCAGATCACATCTGGACTGGAGAGAGGCCTCTAAAAGGACTGCCCTGGTGTCCCCTTGACCCACTAGAGAGGGGCTGCACCAAAGACTGGACTGCACCTGCTGCTTCTTGGACTAGCAAAGAAAAGACTGTGCCTGTGGTCATCCCTAATCCCAAGACAGAGAAGGTGACTTAAAGATTTAGCTGGCTGACTCTTTGTTACAGCCACAGGGCCATAAAAGTTGAGAAGCCTGTTACTTTGAGATCCCAGCAACCAGAAGCCTGAATGCCACTGGACAATTAAATGAAGCCTGGGACACCAAGTCCCAGACCTAAAAAATTGCACTTTAAGCCTGCTGGACCCAGGAGAGTTGCCAGAGTGCAGTTTGGTACACAACATGAAAGTTACTGTACGCTAAATAAAATCACTGGTTTTGCTGTACCCGAAGACCAGGAGACTAGTGGCAACTAGGTTTGTACTGGTCTTCACCTGGACTTTGTGAGACATTGACCTCTGAGGCCAAAGTTGCCCCTCCATGTTCATGAAGTAAGAGGTGGCCACAGGAAGACCCTTGACACTAACACTGACACCAATATCCTCAGCATCCTTGGGCATCTTCAGCAGCCTGTATCCTTTGCATCAGGACCACTTCATTTATTTTTATTCTGTTCCCCATAGACCTGGAACTGGACTGCAGACTGCTTTTCCTGTGAGGCAACTGTACAATTGCACCTTATTGGTCGCTGTGACTGTCTTCCTGCCAGAGTTGGTTGCCAAAAGAGTGCCTCTATACCTGTTTACATGTTGTGGCTAACCCTAAACCGCGAGTTGTGGTAAATTGGTAAATTAAAAAGATAAAAGCTGTGATTTATTTTTTATATAAAAATTCATATCTCCTGAACCCTATGGTGGATTTTTGTTGTAGAGTTGTCTATTTAAAGATACAAGTACAACCTGTTTTTATGAATTTCTTTGATAAAGCCTGACTGCTCTGATCCAAAGCTACCCAGGACATGGCTAAGGTTTTACAAACTAACCTGAGCGGTCCGGAAAGGGAATTGTGACTTTATTACACAGTGAGGTTGCACAGCCCCAATATAGAGCAAACCATTTTTCTCACATATCTCCAGAAAGGAAGTGAACGTAAGATTTATAGACAGAGCTGTTAAAGTTTCCAGGTGTGTAATCGTAAGCCCTGTTAAACATTTTCTCTGAAAGGCTATAAATGTTTTTATGCATTTTCTTAGTCCCAATAGGTGTTCAAAGACTTTAGTTTTGTATGTACATTTATGGTCATAAAGATCACAATGTTGTTTCAAAACTGTTTAATGAAATGCTAGTTTTGGACAATGGGCTTTTTAAGCTCCATTACATCAGGGGCTTCTGACATCTGCAATAAATCCCATTATGACTAAGTACTGAAATCCCTTCCACCTCAATATGCTGGCATGTGTTAATTTGAAGGGTGTTGTGTGTTGCTTCATAAATTGTGAATTTCAATCATTATTCTGGATTTCTTTTCAGTAAATTGACACAGATTCTACCCCTGGAGATTGGATACATGTAAGTGTACAGTTTGTAGTAACTTTGCACTCAGAAATGGTGCATAGCCGAAAGTAGTAAAATTACTAATAATGTGTGAGAGTAAATTTAACATGTGTAGATTTACTTTCATGTAAATTCACCTTTGTAAATAGGATCCCTACATGTACAAGAAAAGAAAAGAAAATCACAGAGCAAATTCAAATTGACTACAATATCACGTTAGTACACTAAACGCCTGATTCACAAAGTAAACTTAGACTTTTGTGTAAGTATATGAGTGTTTGCTATTCACAAAGGTATTTTAGTAGTAGTATATTTACGACTGCAGAGTCTCCACAGATAAATACATAGGGCAGTCATATCTTTTTCAGTACCTAATATAAGCTGGTGGTTTTCGGTGCTCGGGACCGCCACTTACGACAGTCTGCAACATGGTGGTGCTGTCTGTCTAATATAGAAATTAGCACAACAGGCATTTATTATTCAATATACATTAAAAGGGCTAACTGCTGCTCCCTTCATTCTTATAGTGTTGAGCAACTTGAAAAGTCACACTTGTAGAAGTATGATAGTTAGTAGTTGTATTGGTACCATCATGGGCCTCGCGGGCAGCAGGGTCAGATTAGGATAGAAAATTGGCCCAGGCACCAAAATTAAAATATAAGCCCCCATTAGTTAATAGGACAATTGCCCATATTTGCAAATATGACAGTACTGAACTTGTAATGTTAAAGAGAAGCTGTAAAAGTGTTTTGCTAGGTATGGAACACTGCATGGATTTGATCTTGCTGCAGGCAAAGTATTTTTGGATATCAAGGAAATCAGAAGTAAAGACTAGCCCATCAGACGATATTAAAATGGTCCACATACTCACGTGTCAGACCAGCCCATCAGGCACTGCTAGTTTGACAATCAGGCCAATCCAACCGTGGCTGGTAGTGGCAATAGGTGTTGCAAACTCCAGTGGCCTCCAGACAGGGGGCCTAGCACTTTTTGTTTTTAATTAAGCACAGAGAATGCACAGCCGTAAAGATACTACTAGTAAAATAGCTTTGTGAATAGCAAACAATCGTAAACTTACACTTAGATATCCCATCCTTCTATTACAAGTGCATGAGGATATAATGCACTCGCAAGAATGCGAAAAGAATATCCGTCATGTTTGTGATGGAGAACCCGTCTCCCAAATTCTAAATCAGGCCCTTATTTTGTTAAACCTCATGCAACGTTCCAGTTTAATGAAGAAAGAAACCTTTTCTAAACCTCCTGATCGTATTGTTGCTTTTGTAGATTCTGTTTGATTTCCGAAGTTACAACTCCCAGGATCAAAAGAACTATTTAAAAAATATATATATTTCACTCCATTCTTGAAGGCAGCGCATGATTGTGCTCTAAATGTGCTGTGGTGTAGCTTTACCTAAATTCAGGGTAACTCAGCCAAATAATTATTTACTAAGAGTTGTTTTTGTTGTTGAAATTTAGGACTTCTAGAGTGTTTCTTTTTTCAACAGATGTTTTCTCTAGGATGTTTAATTTTTGTACCAGGTATGTCTAGATTTTTGTTTTATGACATTGCAGAAAGCACTGACTATCTTTTAAGCCAGTTTAAAGGTTTAGGACAGGTGAGATTTAATCAGGAATTTCTGTATTTGAGATTTCCATCACTTCTAGCTCAGAATTGTGCTATGGAAAAAAGTCTAGACAAGATGAGATCTTTAAGATTAAATGTCTTGTAGCCTGGCCTAGATAGAACAGAAAGTCTGAGTTTGTTAGTAAGTACACCATAAAGGCTTTCACTGAGTATTTATGAATCAGTAGGTTATGCGAACCTGCAGTGACAGTTTCCAATCTAAAACAAATTGGAGATTCTCCGTTATATACAATCCCAGTCTTGTTTCAGAAATAGTTAGAGTTAATCATCAGATTATGTTCAACGTCATTTTAGTTACTGGTGTAAAGGGTAGGAATTCTGTCTTGTTGGAATTTAGCTTGAGGATATGTTTGAAAGACACAAATATATCCTCAAGAGGGCTTTATTTTAGTGTATAAATCTCTTGTTCAGTACTTATTTTTAGATATAGCTCAGTGTCATAGGCTAATTGGTACACATTCAGACATGGATTTCTTAATTCTTCATTGAGCAGTTTCATATCTAATTTGAAAAATATAGGGGAATATGGAACCTTCTGCAAGGCAGAAGGAGCAGATGATTAGATCTAGATCTTTAAGGTATATTAATTATTTGTCGTGTAATCCAGAGAAAAATGAAATCGGTTGGGTCTGAGCACTAGTTAGTCATGAAATGTAGATGTGCTCTTTACAATCTGTGATGTTGCCATTCTTTGTTTCTTCTTTTGCCATCCAAAGGTGGATCTAAGTGTTGTCCCTATTCTTATAGGGCCTGATTCACAAAGGTAGACTTACACTTTTGTGTAAGTTTGTGATTGTTTACTATTCACAAGGTATTTTACTAGTTGTATCTTTACGTCGATGGAGTCAACATACATTAAAAAAAAAGTCAGTACTATCTTTTTATGTGCGGAGACTCCACAGTAGTAAATATACTACTACCTTTGTGACTAGCAAACAATTGCAAACTTACACAAATGTGTAAGTTTACCTTTGGGAATCAGGTTCTTGGAGATTGATTCAGGGAAGGCAAAAAACCGTTGGTCAGGTGATAAATATGAGCAATAAACAGGGTTAGTGACCCTGCCATGATTTGTGCTATTCTACATGTTACACTTCACGTTGCAAAAGAGTGGCAGCATTCTAAAGTGTACACTGTAATCAGACAGTATTGAAACATTTCATTGGCAGTTATAGACAACATCTTGTACGAACAGAGAACACCTGCATTTTTGAGGAGCCATAGCTCAGGCTATGGTATATATGTACAATATATGTCCTAAACAATGGTCTTGGATACAATCACTGAGAACCATAACTAACAGATCATTTGTGACAGCATTATAAAGTTGAGGCGAATTGGACTCATAACAATAATAATAATAATATACAATGGAAAACAGTCAGGTAATCAGAAAAGATGGGAAGGATGACGTTTTCATGAGAAACCTTTGGGTCAGTGGTCTTCAATTATCTCTTAGGAGTCCAAGGGAAGAGAAAGAGGAACGGAATGCAAATCTAGGGGTGTCTCAGACACGGTGGGAAGAAAACAGTTTGTGACTAAGTCTGAACGAAATAATCAGTGAGACCATGACTAATGGGAAACAGTATCTCCATTGGGAATTGAGGTACGATATATGGTGCACAAAGGAGAGCCAATCCAGAGTTTAGAGGGTGACACTAATGTTAATAGAGCTGATGACAAGTACATGGGCTCAAAGATGCGGATGCTGTGTGTGTCTCCCTGCTTGCAAGTCCTGAGCATTACCTAAGTCTGTACTAAGTAAGAAATCATAGCTTTAAGTTGTGCCTGAATAAGGTGGTAATAAGGGAAAGTTATGTGTCATCCAAAGTTCCTAGGTGCATGTCTCCAGAAGTCCCTTTGCATTTGTAAAGTACTAAAATATTAACAGTCACACCTAGGGCTTCTGAGAACAGAAAATGCCCCAAATCTTTTCATATATGTCCAGTTGGTAATTAATCTTGTAAATAATTCACGGTTAGCTATCCTTCTTAACTCTAGTAGCTACTCATCCATTTCAGGTAGAGTGAACTGATGTCAACGGGCATAGTAGGCACTTTCGCAGCAGCTAGCACCTTAGCCACCAGTCTATGACCATGTCTATATAGGATTGTGAGCTTGAATGTGTCATGTGGTATGGGTAAGTATACAGTGAGGGGACTAAGAGTATTTCTCAAATTCATCAGTCTGTCCTCCACCACCTTCCAGTACTTCAGAATAGGAGGGCATTCATCTTTTCTTCACCTTCAGCAGTCTGAATTGGCTAAGAGAGTGACACAAATACCTCATACAAACCCAATACAGCTCTAAGGTAATGGCTTCACAGTTTAAGGTATTGCATGGCGTTGGAGGTTGGTAAGTCAGGTTGATTCCTAGACAACAGCTTATACAGTGCAATAGCTGACGGTATCACCAATGAAGTGAGTCCAGGAATCCAAATTCAGCAGGGAATATGTGAAAGGTTTTTAATGGTCCCTCTAGCAACAATTGTTCCAAGAAGTAGATCCCCCTTTGCAAAAAGTTAGTCTTAGTGTCACTCACTAGAATGATCCCTTGTGACGTATTGCTGCTAATTTGTGGGCCAGAGGATGGATTCCTAAATGTGTCTGTACGTAATGACACATTTGAAACATGGACCGAATAATGGGATTTTCCATTGACTTTGGAAATATGTGGCATGCATATGTTAGTATGCTGCCTATTAGACCAGACATCTTTGGTGTAGTATTCGCCCAAACCTCTTGCATTCACCCTATCGGTTTGCTAAGTTAGTTTTTGTAGGCTTTAGGACTCTGTGCATTTTATCAGTCCTAACCAGTGTTAAAGTACTTGTGCTGAAACATGGTAACATTGGCCAACACCTAATTATCACATTTAATTTACTTCTATATTCGTAGTAAAATGATAACACGTGAACCCAGGCCTGGAAATTAAATGCTACTAGTGGGCTGCAGGCACTTATTGTGCCACCCACTAAAGTAGCTTTTTAAAACATGTCTCAGACCTGCCACTACAGCCTGTAGTGCAGTTTTAAACTGCCATTTAGTCCTGGCGATATTAACCTATTTCCAGGCATAAGCATTCCTTTTTAATACTTAGAAGTCACCCCTAAGGTAGGCTCTAAAGTCTCATTGTGCAGGGTCCTTTGTATTTAAAAAGTAGGACTTGTGTGTTTAGGTTTTACATGTCCTGTTAGTTAAAAACGCCAAAGGTAGTTTTTCACTACTCTTAGGCCTATCTCTTCCATTGGCTAACATGGGGTTAGCTTATTACGTTTAATAAATGATAATGTTTGATTGGGAGCTGATAGAGATATGGTGTTTTCACTTAAATGACTTGTAAAAATGGCACTTTCAGAATGTTGACATTTTCTTGTACTAAACATGTGTGCCCTCCACCAATGTCCTGGGTCACGGGACTGTGAATGGCTCTGGTTTTGGGGTTTCTATATTCCTTCCAGACAGCGAGAAAAAAGGGGACTCATTTTGGGCAGGATGGGCCATTCTGCCAGGATGGCTGGTGGTAGAGCTGCACCTTGGCCTACTTACACTCCAAAGATCTTGCCTCCAGCACACGCAAAGGGACCTGACACTAGTCTTTTGTCAGCCCAGACTACCTGGAGCCTTGAGAGGGGAAGACAAGAACTTTTCAGAACAAGATTTCTGGGTAGTATAGGGAATCCCCCAACTTCAAAGGCTGGCACCAGTTATACATATTGGACCTTCAGAACCACTCTTCCTTAAATTCCTGCACCTGTGGACATTACACAAGAAGGACTACCTTGCTCCCCAGAGGACTGCCCTGCTGCTTGAGGCCTGCCTTGCTCCCCCAGGGGACTGCCCTGCTGCTTGAGGACTGCCTTGACCCCTAGAGTCTGCCCTAATACTTGAGAACTTCCTTGCCCTCTGAGAATGGAGACTGGATATGGTCCCTTTATATCGCGCTACCTGAGTGACTTCAAGAGTCAGTTGGCTAACCTCCTTTCTGAATCAGGGACACAACTAGCTCCAGAGGCCTTCCTTCAACTGCCCAGCTGACCTGCTGCACTGGACCTCCCTGGAACATCCTCCTGTCCTCTGCTGGAGTGTGTTCCTGATCTCCGTGAAGTCCCTCTCCAGGCCCTGGACGCTTGGCTGGTGTGGGTTGAGTTCCTTCAGTGAAAAAGGGTGAAATCCTGAAGTTTTGTTTTTTGTGAGCCCTCAAACAGGCCCATTTGTGCCAAAACTCTGCCGACCACGACAATCACTAGCCTGAAGCTCAGGTGAACCCAACTGTTTGCACTACAGTGACCGCCAGTGATGACTGGCAACATAAGATCTGCAATTTACACTACAGCAATGACAGCCCCAAGGGCTGTCATTGCTATAGTGTTAATTGCAGATCTCAGGTTGGTATAATGATGTTAAGGGTTCACCATGACAAGGGTTGTGAATATTCCTTGATTATTCCTTAAGGTGGGTACTCACCCACCCCAAATAATAATTACATTTATTACATATTGAAATTGCGATACATGTTTCTGGCTCTGAGAAGAGTGTTTTGCAACTAGCTGCAGACAAATTAAACTCACTTTGAGCTCTAAGCTCTGAAATTTAGTGTGCTGTGCTCTGTAGCTGGTGATGAACATGTGTATCAGCTGCAAGATTTCAATATTGTACAAGTTCATCTTCACTGTCATTCTTTTTCAAGGTTGGCTTTTTATTTCATGGGAGCTATGGAGCTAAATGTGAATTCTGTCATCACTTGCTTTCCATGTTTTCGTTTTTTTATCTGGATAGACATGAAAAGAATTCTCATGGAGGTCAGACAATAATGTGTTTGAAAGTTGACCTGGGCTCCCTTGTAAAAAAGGTCAATTAAGACTCAATTAATTCATATTGTGAACCAACACAGAATTCCTGTCATCTACTGTGTACCAGAAACAGTACAAACCTGTCTCAATTACATGAGCCTTGATGGCTTTGAGCCCCAACTTTTCCTGACTGCCAAGGTTCTAGGATTTAACCTGGACAGCCCCCTCACCCTCAAGGAACACATTGCCAAAAAATAGAGATAATCTGATACCAGCACTTGTCCAAGGAAAATGCACCATCAGAACTGCTGTTCAAGCTGTATGTGAATAGTGCTAACATCCTGCTCCAGGGCCTGCCAGACTCACACTGGCATCTTACATGCTGCAGCAAATCTCATACAGGGCCTAAAGAATTATAATAACATCACCTCCATCCTGACGGAACTCCATTGGCTCTCCTTGCCCACCACCTTCAAACAGACTACACCAATTACAAAACCACTGCGACCAGCACCCCTCCTTATCTTGCAGACACGTTCACTATCTATGTTGGTTCTTAGCATACACTGCCATTAGGACATCATCAGACTGCAGACTAAGGGCTTTAGTTTAGAGGTTGGAGGATAGGTTACTCCATCACCAAAGTGATGGATGTCCCATTAACTTTATTAAAAGTTAATTATATCCTATTGAACTTGTAATAAGCTAGACAGAATATCTGTCATGTTTGTGACGGAGTAACTTGTCCACTAAACTTTAAATCAGGACCTTGAAGTGTAAAATGTAGGTAACAAGACAACAGGCCTTTTATGTCTGTTCCTGCAGAATCTGAAGCAATCCTCATATTCATCAGGACGAACCAAACACTACTCCAACTTAGGAAAGATTGAAAAAGTCCATCTTTAAAAAACACTACATCACAATGCATTAATCAACTACAAAGCTATCTCTGCTATCACTTGTTCAAATAATGCTTGTCTTTGTTCCTGTACAGAGCTCAGCTGACTTTTAACTAGGTTTGCTCACAGGAAGCACAAATATATCCATACATGCATACAGACATATGGGACAGATGTGGCATAATTTCAAAATGTCTCTTTGAAAGAATTGTTTGATGGAGCACGAGTACAATTGTGCCAGAGATAACGTCACATGTGTGGAATGTTTATTGTCGGCAACCACCATTTATGAAATGTTTTGCAGTACTTCACAATGGTCATATTTAGTCTCATTGGTTCTTGCTGATTTTGAGTAAGTCTATTACTTTTCTCGGGCTCTTATTCATGAGTATTTATGTTTTCTTACATTGTCTAACTCTAGGAACAGATTGGCTTCTTTGGATACTTACAAAGGATAAAATATCAAAGTGAATGAAAAACAGCCACTACTTTTGTTGTATTTTCTCTAACATGGTTTCCTATTTATACTGGCATTTGAACTACTCGGTTAAATTATGTGATTACAACGTAAAAAGTAAGAAAAGATTGTTTCAGTTTGCTAAATAAGTTCAATTTAGAATTGCTGCCTTTACGACCTTATCACATATCACATCCAACTAATTAGAGGAATTCTTGCATTTATGTGCACTCGGATCTAAAAACAAGTGGGACAGCTTTGTAAACATTACTTTGTTGTGAACGGTACATTGTGAATTAAGTACAGTTATTAAAAATCACATTTATTCGCACTTGCAGTTTAAGGTTTCTGGGCATATCTTTATTCTGATAAAAAAACAATTGAACTAAATCTGCATTAATGTTATCTTTACACATTTGTATTTCCATAAAATGCTTCATTCATATTGTGTTTTGCTTTGTAAGGAAAAATAGATAACAATACAGCTTGACAAAAGCAGTGTGAACGTTGTGGTAGCAGTCACTGCCCTTCCTAATTCTCTCACCTTGTACATTGGTTGATGATGAGCGTTATTGAGTTTCTTAGGAAGGAGTTTTGTTCAGTAGAGTTATGTGTTTTGTATTTATGTCCCCTCGGAAAGAACATTGATTGGGGATATTTAGACAGTGTGGTTTCCCTGATCTTCTTAAGTTTCTTTTAGATGGAAATTATTTAGCAGAGGGTGAAACATAAGACAAAATCAAATGTAATGGTTCTATTTTCCTATATTTGTCAAGTACAGTGGCACCTTCAAGGAGAAGGGCTAATTATGTTTCTTTCCCTGGTGACATTACATTATATTGCTTTAATTGATATTTCAGTTGTAAAAATTATAACTGGGTCTTGGAGTTGGGTGAGTTCAGGAGTGTAAACATTAGAAGGAAAATATTGACCTGGGAAAAATGATCTTTACTCATTAAGCTTGAATGTGAGTTTAATGATTCAGTCACTTCGCTTGCACATCCATTTCTAGCTTCTAGTGTTTTAGGTTGTAGATTATTTTATTTTAAGTTTAAGGTTCATGTAGATAAATGATAAACATGCTTTCTTCATTTTATTTTCATGGTTTTGTATAATGAGGACCATAAGTGTATGGTTGTCAGAGCTCCCAAGAATTAGGTATAGAATACGATTTAAAACAGTGAAGGAAAGTAATGAATTAGAGTCACAATAGAGAGAGAAATTGTGAAGATAACAATAGAACAGAATCAAGATATTTCTGTTTTCAAACGGTTTGAACCAAGTGGGAATTATCATTTCCAGGGGTGTAGATTCAGGGGGATGTTTGGGGTGTTACACCCTCCCTAATAAATGTATCATTTTGTAAATAGTTGGGAACAGGTGCTGCCAGTTGGGTGTGGTGAGATGTATGTTGGATTTTACCTAGGATTTTGATCTACACACACTGACTAGAACACACACACACACACGCATGCATGCACGCACCCATGCAAGCACACACACACACTCTTTCTCTCTCCTCTCTGTTTTGAGATTCGTAAAAACGTTTTAGTTATTTTACAAACGATTTTGTTGTAAGTATCACTAACGATATCTACTGGTCTCCCTTTCCACTGTCCCTGAAGCCCCCTTAATGCTGCTTCTCATGAAATGTATGTCAACAATGTATGTTAAAAAAATATGCCAGCATGACTGTTGGGATATCTGATGCTCACCCACCCCCTCAAGCTTACTAGCCAAGCTTTGCCCCATATCTTTTAATGGGAACCTTCTGACTGACTTGGACATGGCCCAATATTGGAGGTAAGGTTGTGTTAAGATATTTAAGTGAATTTGGAATTGTTGACCATAAAACCATCTGCCCTTGCTTTCAACTGCTGCACAGACAGAAGAGTAATGGATGAGCCATACAAAACAAACTATACATAACCACCATCTCCACCATGATCTCTGCCTTCCCTCCGCTCTAGCAATTGAGCTCCCTGCTTTCTATTGCTGCTCTGCCAGACTCTCTGGGAGTCCAGTCAGAAGAGCCAGGAATTCCATTATCACGTAGTAACAGCGGTTAACACATTCCGCTACCCATCGTTCTTACGTCATAACAGTGAATTACTGAATTCAGAATCAACATGTTCACGCAAATTACTTTCTATGAGTTCAGTTTAAAAATTAACTAGATCGAAACTGAGGCAATCACAAAGGATGGAGAAAGTAGACTACACTGTGTTTCATGTAGTTTAACATTTTTATTAGAACTGGTGATTTGGTTGTGAGAGTAAACACCCTGTACAAGCAGGAACCATCACTCCAGTCAGGGTAAACTAGATCTGCACTAAAAAAAACTGTGCTCCACTCTAGTAGCTTGGCACATAGCAGTCAGGCTTATCTAAAGAAGCAATGTAAAGTATTTGTGCAACACACACACACACATACAGCAACACAATGAAAACACAACAAAAATACACCCCACAGGTTTAAAAAATGGATTATGTTTGTATGAGCAAAATATGCACAAAACATAAAAAATCCAATAAGTAGAACTGAAGTTATGCACTTTTCAAGATGATAAAAAAATGTAGTGCTCAGAAGCAGATAGCGCTTAGGGGTTACTTGAGGTCACGGTAGACAAAGGTAAATCAAAGTTCAGGCCAAACGTGCTGGAGGGCAGCCCAGCTACAGGACTCATGCAGATCCTGCTGAAAAATACCTTGGATGGAGCAAGCGTTGACGTCGAAGACTCGATACGTCAGTTCTGATCCGTGCAGATGATAAAGGCTTCATTGAAGAACCCCTTTGCGATGCAGGTGCTGCGTCATTTTTGAGCCACGTTGTTCATCATTGTTGATCCATGCTGTCCATTGAAGCGATGTCATTGATCAGTTCCTGCTTCAAAGGGCAATGCGTTGGTTCCGATCGGCGCAAAGTCATCACTGCGTTGGTTTTGATGGTTCTGGACAGCCAAAATCACCTTTCAAGGGCCCAGGACTGAATTGGCAGGGCATTTGGCAGAGTTCAGGTGCTGTTGCAGAGTCGAAGGAAGTCTTTGATGGACCTGAGACTTCAGAACAGGGGCAAGCCGTTGGAGTCACTCTGGGTTCAAGTGAGAGTTCAGACCTTGTCCTCAGCAGGACTGGATAGCATAATATGAAGCGTCATTACTGATATCATACATACAACTCCCATAAGTAAAGCAAGTTTGTGTTATATGCAAAATTGACCCTATACCATATACTTCGTGGGTAGCCGAGTTCAAGTTGACCAAGAACCACAGATGAGTGCGTAGCCTATCCTGCACACTGTGTTCAATCTGTATACAACTGTTCAGGGAAGACCAAGTTTCTCCAGATACTGAAGCTCTGTTACATAACTACTGCTCTTGTATGGGCAGCCTTATAAGTCTATTAGTAGAAAAGTAGGTACTGTATCATGTAAGGTGGGTGCCTGGGTGCCCATGCAGGGCACCCATCAGACACTAGTTTGGGGCTGCCAGTGGTAGTTTCCTCATAGGGGCACAGGAGGGTTGACCTCCTACTGCTGCGAGCCACTACAGTACCAGGCTATTTTTGACAAATGAAACTACTCCTGTATGGCCTTACCTCCATTCATTGTATTTCATTGTGGTCAGGGCTACTGAGCTCAATGTGGGTGGGACCAGCAGCTGAGGCTGAAACTGAGCTGCGCATGTCAGATTGGATGGTGTTTTGGCTGTGGCCAATCTAAAATGTGCAGTTCAATCAATCAATCAAGAAATTTATAGAGCGCGCTACTCACCTGTGATGGTCTCAAGGTGCTGGGGGGAGGGGGGGCGGTGCTGCTACTGCTCGAACAGCCAGGTCTTGAGGTGTCTCCTGAAGGTGATGTGGTCCTGGGTCAGACGTAGGTGGGCTTGGAGGGAGTTCCATGTCTTGGTGGCCGGGTTGGAGTGTAGAATGTGAGGCGTCTGTAGTGGTACTCGGGTCCGGCGTTGTGGAGTGCTTTGTGTGCGTGGGTGAGGAGCCTGAACGTGATTCTTTTGTTGACGGGGAGCCAGTGCAGGTCTCTCAGGTGGGCGGTTATGTGGCTGTGTCGGGGGATGTCCAGGATGAGGCGTGCGGAAGCGTTCTGTATGTGCTGGAGTCTGTTCTGAAGTTTTGCTGTGGTTCCTGTGTATAGGGCGTTTCCGTAGTCCAACCGGCTGGTGATGAGGGCCTGGGTGACCGTCCTTCTCGTTTTGGTGGGGATCCACCTGCAGATCTGTCGAAGCATGCGCAGGGTGTTGAAGCATGAGGACGAGATGGCGTTGACTTGTTTGGACATGGTGAGTGAGGAGTCCAAGATGAATCCTAGGTTGTGTGCGTGGTCCGTGAGTGTCGGTGGGGAGCCCAGCATGGTGGGCCACCAGGAGTCGTGCCAGGCAGATTGTGATGTTCCCAGGATGAGGACCTCCGTTTTGTCTGAGTTTAGCTTTAGGCGGCTGTATTTCATCCATTCCGCGACGTCTTTCATTCCTTCCTGGAGGTTGATTCTGATGGTGGCTGGGTCTTTGGTGAGGGAGAGGATCAGCTGGGTGTCGTCGGCGTAGGTGATGATGTTGAGGTTGTGTTTGCGTACGATGGCGGCGAGGGGGCTCATGTAGACATTGAAGAGGTATTCGGGTCTGGCGTTGTGGAGTGCTTTGTGTGCGTAAGTGAGGAGCCTGAATGTGATTCTTTTGTTGACGGGGAGCCAGTGCAGGTCTCTCAGGTGGGCGGTTATGTGTCTGTGTCGGGGGATGTCCAGGATGAGGCGTGCGGAAGCGTTCTGTATGTGCTGGAGTCTGTTCCGAAGTTTTGCTGTGGTTCCTGCGTATAGGGCGTTTCCGTAGTCCAACCGGCTGGTGACGAGGGCCTGGGTGACCGTCCTTCTTGTTTTGGTGGGGATCCACCTGAAGATCTTTCGAAGCATGTGCAGGGTGTTGAAGCATGAGGACGAGATGGCGTTGACTTGTTTGGACATGGTGAGCGAGGAGTCCAAGATGAATCCTAGGTTGCGTGCGTGGTCCGTGGGTGTCAGTGGGGAGCCCAGCACTGTGGGCCACCAGGAGTCGTTCCAGGCAGATTGTGATGTTCCCAGGATGAGGACCTCCGTTTTGTCTGAGTTTAGCTTTAGGCAGCTGTATTTCATCCATTCCGCGACGTCTTTCATTCCTTCCTGGAGGTTGATTCTGGCGGTGGCTGGGTCTCTGGTGAGGGAGAGGATCAGCTGGGTGTCGTCGGCGTAGGTGATGATGTTGAGGTTGTGTTTCCGTACGATGGCGGCGAGGGGGCTCATGTAGACATTGAAGAGGGTCGGGCTGCGTGAGGAGCCTTGGGGTATGCCACAGATGATTTTGGTTGCCGCGGACAGGAAGGGAGGGAGGCGGACTCTCTGGGTTCTGTCGGAGAGAAATGAGGTGATCCATTCCAGGGCCTTTCCTTGGATCCCTGAGTTGTGGAGGCGGGATCTTAGAGTTCGGTGGCAGACAGTATCTAAGGCGGCAGAGAGGTCTAGAAGGATGAGGGAGGCGGTTTCCCCGTTGTCGAGCATGGTCCTGATGTCGTCAGTGGCTGCAGTGAGGGTGGTCTCGGTGCTGTGGTTGGCTCGGAAGCCTGACTGGGAAGGGTCGAGGGAGCCATTTGCCTCGAGGAAGGTGGTCAGCTGTTTGCTGAAGGTCTTCTCAATGACCTTCGCTGGGAAGGGAAGGTGGCGGACAAGAGGGAGTTGTTCATGACGTTCCGGAGGTGGTGTGCGATGACGGCGTCTGCTTTGTTGAATATGTGGTGAGGGCAGGGGTCTGATGGTGAGCCGGAGTGGATGGTGTTCATGACGTGGGTGGTGTCCTCGATGCTGATGGGGGTCCAGGTGCTGAGGGTGTCGGTGGGGGGCGTTGGCTCGGTGGCTGGTAGTGGGGTCTGGGCGTCGAAGCTGTCGTGTATGTTGGCGATCTTGCGGTGGAAGTAGGTGGCGAGGGAGTCGCAGAGGTCTTGCGAGGGTGGGATGTCATTGGAGTTGGCACTGGGGTTGGAGAGTTCTTTCACGATGCTGAAGAGCTCCTTGCTGTTGGGCGCGTTGTTGTCTAGGCGTTCTTTGAAAGCGGTCCTTTTGGTGGTGCGGATCAGTTGGTGGTGTTTGCGAGTGGCGTTCTTGAGAGCTGTGAGGTTCTCTGTTATTTGGTCATGGCGCCAGGTCTTCTTGAGGGTTCGGCATGATTTCTTTGTGTTCTTGAGGTCGTCGTGAACCAGGTGGCTTTCTTGTTGCTGGGCTTGCCGGAGAGGTTTGTTAGTGGTGCGAGGGCGTCGGCGCAGTCACTGATCCACTGTGTGAGGTTGCGTGCGGCGGTGTTGGCGTCAGTTGCGTCGTTTGGTGGGTTCTGGCTCAGTGATGTGGTCAGCTGGTCTGTGGTGACTTTGCTCCAGCATCTGCGGGGGATCTGTTGTGGGCAGTGGTGGGATGTAGTCTTCTGGAAGGTGAAGTGGACGCAGCTGTGGTCTGTCCAGTGTAGGCCGGTGGTGTGGCTGAAGGAGAAGTTGTTGATGGTGGAGAAAATGGGGTCCAGCATGTGACCGGCGAGGTGGGTGAGGGTGGTCACCAGTTGCTTGAGTCCGAGGTTGGTGAGGTTTTCAAGTAGGGAGGTGGTGTTCTTGTAGTTGTTGGTCTCCAGCTGGAAGTTCAGGTTGCCCAGGAGAATGTAGTCTGCGGAGGTGAGGGCATGCGCACTGATGAAATCGGCGATGGCTTCGCTGAATTGTGTGCGTGGTCCCGGGGGTCTTGAGGTGGTTGTTGTTGCATGGTCCGGGGGGCGGGTTGGCGGTGCGGAGGCAGGTGAAGTTGCACGTTTGGCAGGAAAAAGGTCCATTGGTGCGCTTCGGGGTGGCTCGGTAGCAGGTGGATGATCGGCCGGTGTTGAGTGCGTGGAGGGTGGCGGTGTCGTAGCTCAGCCTGGTTGTATGGATCCTGCGGGGGCCAGGGTTTATTGCGCTGGGCGCGGTCCAGGCGTGGACGGGCGCAGACAGGCTTGCCTTAGGTGCGCCTTCGGCGCGCCCGCTGCGCGCGGCCGTGCAGCGGCCTGCATTATGAGGGTGCGAGGGAGGGAGAAGCAGCTGGGAGGGGGAGCGGGAGCGAATCGGGGCTCGGGCGGGGCCGCAGGGGATGCAGCGGTGGGAAACAGACGCGGGGCAGACGCGCGATGGGGCGAGGGTAATGAGCAGCATAGACAAGGCAATACAGAATAATGGGACACAACAGTGGGTACAAAAACGGCACAGACAAGGCAATACAAGTTGGGAAATAAAAACAGTGGGGAAAGCAAAGAAAGATAGAAATCAAGACAGCAAAAAGAAAGACAGAAATTAGGGAGAAGAGGCACAAAGAAACAACAGGTACCACAGTTCAGTCTTCCAGATTGCAAGCTATCATGGAGATGCATCAGCATAGACACAGCCCCATCGGTCTTCAATGGAGCATTGTGCTTGCATGCCACAGCCAATCCTAGCACTGCTTTTATGCTGTTTAATATTCTATGCAGCATAAGAGCAGTGCTTGGATTGGCTGGGTAACTCAGGCTTATCTTTCTCAGCTAGGTTACACATTTACAAGCAGGCAATGCGAGGCAGCAGGATTAACCTCAGGACTCGGAGTGCCTGAGTCGTCAAGGTAAGCCTCTTTATAATATGTACATTTATGACCCACCTCTTTAAAAGTCAGCAGCTGCCATTGGGGGATACAATGGGAGCCCCAGGGCCCCACCAGCCATAGCCGGCTCCCTGCGTGCAGCTGGAGCAGGCATTGTTCCAGCAATATTTTGATTTGTTTCTCTGCCCATATCAATATGGGCAGGAAAACGGATCAAGAGTCTGTTTACAGCTGGCGGGAGCATTTTCAAAGCTCCCACCAGCTTGTAGTAGACTTTGTGTTTGCTCCCACTTGGTGGAAGATTAAATAATGCTTCCACCAAGTGGGACAAAAGACAGGTTTCCATGCCCACACCGGTGCAGGCAGGGAAACTGCCATGTCCTAGAGGTGAGCTCCCCGGGACATAGCATGTGAGCTGGCATGGGGGATATGGTCTTTAATGGCTTGGGCCCAGCGTGCAGCCCTACTCCCCATTTTAAGTAATTTCAGCCTTGGGGGTGGACTTCATTGGTCTCTACAGGATTGGGGAGGGGGGCTTGTGGCACATCTCCCCTAAAATGTAAATTTCGGCCCCTAGTGTGGGCTCCCGAGGCCTTTGATGGTTCAGAGAGTGGAGCCACGTGACTCCCTCCGTATTTTAAGTAATTTTGGCCGTGGGGGGAAGGATGGGCCTCTGGAGGCTCTGGGAAGGGGGCTCCGTGCCCCCCCTTATTTGCAAATGTCAGCTCTGGAGATCGGCTCCCTGGGTCCTTTAATGGCTCACGGAAGAAGGCGCCCTTCCATTGTTAAATACAGCCCCAGGGGTGTGCTCCCCGGGACTTATAATTAATAAATGCATCCCAGCCGCCATATCTATTTTTTTGTTTTTTGAGCGAGTCCTGCAGGATTGCTGCATTGTTTCCCAATTATGTTTTGCTTTGGCCCTAGGTGTGGTCCCTCTGGGTATCCCTACCCTGCCCCTTATATTACTTTGTATTCTTTACTTTATGACAAAGAGGCTAAGGGGCTCATTTTGATGGCAGAAGGACCGCCACCGCCGGGCCGGCGGTGGCGGTCCTTCCGCCATCACACAGTGATTTACCCACTGCCAAATTTGGATGGCGGTGGGTACTGCGGTGGCGAAAAGTCTGTCAGCTGCCTTTCCGCCAGAGGCAATCGCACTGATTGCCTGGTGGATAGAGCAGGGCCACTAATATGGTGGCGGTGCCTAGCAGGCACCATCCGCCATATTAGGATGTGCTTTTAGGAGGCCTCATCGCAGCCATGGAAAGGCTGGCAGGGATTGGGTTTGGGGGCCCGTTGTGGGCCCCCCTTGTGAGGGGAGTTGCTGCACTGGGGGTACCCATGGTACCCCCTGCAATTCCATGCCCAAGTGGCAGGCACCTTGTGGTGCCTGCCACGTGGTGCAGGGAAATGCGGTGCAAGCACCTTTAACATTGGGGACGGTGCTGCAGCCAGCAGCACCGCCCGCAATGTTAAAGGCCCACGATACGCCCGCCAGTATGGTGGGCGTATCCTAATAGCAGTGGTGGGACCGCCGCATGTCTGATGGGCGGTCCCAAACACCGCTACGGTGGCGGGCAGACCAAGTCATTTCTTCTCTGGTAAATACATGATGAGTGTATTAGAGTCCATGATTGCCCTATGGCTTTCATTTATGACAAGTTTCCACAGGGGTCAAGATGTGATCTCTACTGGTTGAGTTGCAGATGCTTGACCCAGTCGGCTTGGAGTCTAATCTCAGTCTCTGCAGCTACACAAATAGCTGAATCATTTGACCAAATCACTTCATGTACTTCTAACTGCCGAATGAAAAATATGGTATGCTGATTTACATCATAGTCAATGTCATATTAAATGTGAGGCAAATACTAATAAATAATTGAGTGATTACAAAGATTATGTAGCAAGCTACATCCTTTAAGAAGACTGTGATACAACCTGCTCCTGGATACAATTAATTGTCGACCATCTATGTAGGAGCAGAACTATGAGCCAGTTGTTCAAAGCCATTTTATAGTTGTGAACCCTACAACTCAGTAAATCACAGGATTTGTGATGTCTAAAGGGCTTTTTGCAATGTTAAAACACCCATTTATGAGTAAGAAAGTTCTTTCCAACTTAGATAATGCTTTTTCAACTCTTTCAGCATCAAAAGTAATGGGGGCATGAAAGAAGCATCCCTTCCCTATTTACGTGTCACAACTGCAAGTATCAATGGTTTGTGACTGCTGCTGCAAGCTATCGATCAGTTACTGATACACAAGTTGAGATGGCAATTGATTTGCAAAGAGGAAGGTGTTCTTGTGGGACAAATTCCCCTTTGACAATTGTGCCAGCAACCACGGGAGAACAAGCAGTGGACAAGAAGTTTAATGCTTCAAAACAACGTTTCCTAGTTGGGAATGAAAATTCAGGGATAGTGGTTGACTCTCTCTGCAGGCATCCATGCTTGCATTTGAAACCAAACACATGGATGGGATCTCCCAAATTCATATATTCATTTGGCAGGTATTTTACAATTCACTGCAAATGGACAATTTGCTATACGACATAGGGGCCGTTTACGATATGGTTCGGAAAGGCTCCGAATTGGATTCGGTTTTGCAGAATCTGATGCAGAACTCTTGTTTCCGAACGAATCGTACACATTTCCCAGCAACCGATAACGATGCCCGGAAACCGTTCAAGAAGTCAGAATCGGTTCAGAAAGGCATTCAGATAGCCCGATCTCTACAGCTCTGTGGACACAGCTTCCGTACGAGCAATTACGACGACCCATTTGGGCGGCCATCTCAATTCTGTTTGCTCGACACAAAACATCTAACAGATCCAACGGGCCCCCCTTCATGCGGAGGCATACGAATGGGGCCTGTGCGGGTACCCAAGGGACCCCTCTTCCTAACCATTTGCAATGTGGCAGGTGCCATAGGGTGCCCACCACAGGGTGCAAGGTTTTCCCCAAACACCCCTTTTTTCAATTGGAGCATGTGTTCTCGTTCGGAACTATGCACCACAAATACTTAGTTTATGAAGACTCAAGAAAGTCAGTGGGACACCCAAGGTCGAGTCGTCGGAAACCCACATTGTAATCCGGATGGCGGTCGGAGATCCCTGTACTGTCCTATGGATGCTGTTTTTTTCCGACTGCCATGTTGGTGGTTGGAGAAAGGCTGTTGGAGTTGGCTGTTTTTCACTGGTTGGTCAAAGTACACAAGGCATGCATTGTAATCCGGCGGTCAAACCGACCACTTCCGACAAGACTGTGGAGGTCCGACTGCCTCCAACAGGACCAAGGAAGCCTGTCAGACAGGCATCGTAGAAGCCCTAAGTGTTTTGGAATTAAGACAAAATATGGACTTCAAACTATTGGAAGACAGGAATTTTAGAAAAAAATATCATGATGCTAAAATATTGGTGTCAAGAATACCTTTTTTAAATAAGTAATATTGCTTTTAAGCATATTGTTGTTTTTAATATTGTTTTCAGTAAAATATCTGTACAAAATATATTTTTAAATTATTTGTTTTAGTTTATATATCATATTATGTTTTACTATTGTTTGTATAATTGTTAATAATGTTTTATTATAGTTAATAATTTTACGTGACTTAGAATAGTTTATTTAACTGTTATTAGTAATTTATAGTGTTGTAACGGGTATTTGGGTTTGTAGGGGGATATGCTGAAAAGTTAAGTAAGTAATATGTAATTAAAAATTAATTATTAAATGTTAACTTATTATTTTAATTATTATTAACTATTGAAATTGTTTAATACTAAATTATTTTAGTTACATTTGAGGTGTGTGATGCTGTTACAAAAAATTAAATGTAATTTAGTTTAATTTTTAATTTAACTTTACATAATATGTTATTTAATTACTAGCCATGTAAGTTATTAATAATTGTGTATTTGTTCTAAAGTTTAATTACTTTCTCTATGTATTTTAGTATGTATATGTGGATTACACATGTATTTTTAAATGTTGCATTTTAATATTTTTTTAAGATCACTTTGTTTTGAAGAAAATAAGTATTTTTGTAATAATAATTGATATTTACATGTAATTTATTGTTTGGTAATTGATGTATATTCTCTTAAAATGTATAATTTTTAAGCATTTTCAGTTAATTATACTGTAAGAGTTAAACTTGTTTTATACTGTGGTATTTGATATTTGTATTATTTTTCATGTATTAATTGAAATTAAATGTATTACTAATTATTTTGTCTTCTTTTTGGTAGTTAGGGAAGTTGAATTTATTATACTTAATTCAATTTTTCTTTTCTTGCTTTTTTATTTATATATTTAATAGTTTTAATATGTTTAAATATATATATTAATGTCAATTAATAATGTTTATATTAAGATGTTAAAATTCTAAATTAACAGGGTTATTCATAAATTTATTGCAATTGAAGTGAAGTACTTTTCTTACTGTTGCACTGACTGGAGTAGGAATAGAAAATCTAACCACTCCAAAATCCAACATTTTCCCTACTGTTACTCCTACTGGAGTAGGAATAGTAATTCTACCCCTTTGAAGTACAGCACTTCAACTATTATTGCAGTGCTTTATGTGTGAATAGTACATTTAACCTCTCTGAAGTCCAACACCATACCTAGCTTTCCCCACTGACTGGGGTAGGCATTATAAATCTAACCCTTGCAAAGTCGAACACTTTCTGTACTGTTGCGCTGACTGGAGTACGAATAGTAAATTTTACCCCTCTGAAGTCCAACATGCTCCCTACTGTTGCACTGTTGGGAGTGGTAATAGTAAACCTAACCTCAGTAAATTCCAACATTTTCCACACTGCTTCACTATTTGGAGTGGGAATAGTAAATTTACCACCTTGAAGACCAACAAATTCCGTTCTGTTGCTTAGACTGTAGTGGGAATAGTAAATATAATGCCACCGAAGTTGAGAAATGTCCATACTATTGCACAGACTGGTATAGTAATAGTGAATCTAATCTCTTCAAAATCTAATATTTTCCCTACTGTTGAATAAACTAGAGTGGGAACACTATATATAATATACCCAGTCTCCAAAATATTTCTTAATATTGGTTAAATATATTATATATTATTATTTGGTTATTTTGATGTTTTATAATATTCGTTTAATTTTTTATAATGTTTCTAGCATTTTCAGTCAATGTGTTTTATGGGGTTTACATTTCTTCATATTTTATTTCTTGGCTAAATTAATGCATTTTTTAAATGTTTTTCTTATCTTCTTATTTTGTGTGTGTATCATCAGTATGTTGCACACATCTCATTGTGTGCAACATACCGTTGACATTTGTTACCTGTTTTCTAGTCAGAGTGTAACAGATGATTGGGCAGAAAGACATATCTCAGACAAAACCTAGCAAATCGCTTACATTTGCAGCCTGTCAGGACACTGGTGTATGGTTTTACAGCCAATGGGCCTGAGCCTCAATAGTTGACTGCCATAAAGGAATTTACATTCTAGCATAGTTAAAGTGAAGTAGGATCTCTCAGCTTTTTTTCTAAAGCACGAGTACTATATCCAATGTCATTATGCAAGGTATCTTCTATCGGCAACCTTATGCTCTTTGACTTTCGGGAGGTCACCACTGTAACAGAGAGTTTGGTTTCTGGTTGGTCCAGTTAGAAGGGGATGCAGCCTCATCTAAATAAACTATATTTATACTTTTTTTTAATAAATGAAGAGTTATGTTTTTATTAATAGGTTATAAAGTATATAAGTATATATAAACTTGAAAATATATAAGTGTGTGTGTGTGTGGTTATACGAGTATATATTTATACACGTTTTAATATTTTAAATTATTTATTTTACATTATAATAAAGTTATATTTTAAAATATTTTAGATTAACCATTTTATACTATATAAATAATGAAAACTGCTATTGCTGTATTATTTTTAATGATATTAGGGTCAACAATATTTTTGTTCTGATATTCTTGCAAATTCCATTATCAGTATAAGTAGACAATATTTTTGTCATCGATATATTTGACTCGATATTTGTGTAGCACGATATTTGTTGTTCCGATATTCTGTCAGACATCCGTACTAAATTCCTGTGCTGCTAATCTCAGCAAGGAAAGAGGATTTGGATGGGTCATGCATTGTAGGGAGGGTGGGCTCTTTATTTACTTCTAAAGAAAACATTTTAATAAGTTAAAATGCATTAGAACTGATGGTCCCTTTGTTCAGTCAGTCTTGCTACATCTTCAAACTTAAGCCAGCATCGTAAGTGTAATAATTGTAAACATGTATATCCATACTACACAATGGAATTGTTTTTACTATGTCAATTAGTAAAAATCTTACAAAGTTCGTTTTCTGAAGACTGCTTAGTTGGTTATATGTAACTTCAATTGACATTTTTCAAAAGAATCAATGGAGGATGAGTAATTAGAAGCCCAAGACAGTGTCTGGCTTATCTCCATGCAGGCAGGCACTCCCCGTACTTGGCACACAAGAGCAGACCACAAAGAACACTAGCTATTCATCCACCCCCCCATGGAAATGTCCAGTACTATACGCCACATATTGTCTGTTCTTGACTACTCATTTTCTTCTGTCCAGCCGTTTCAGTCCAATCATAAATTTAAAATAATGATAAAGAGGGAAATTGATTACTTACCCCAAATCTTTGAGTTACATCGACTAGCGCTAAGCCTAAAAAATTACAGTTTGTGCTCTTGCACAGGTGATGAGAATAAAAAATTGGATGTTCAAAGAATGCCCAAAATTAATCTTTGACGAGAAACATCTTCGCAGAACAGCTAGCATCTTACACAGATATTGAGGATGATAAGCCTTTGCCAGCTATACTCTGGTCAGCCATGAACAAGGACCTAAGTTACACCTTTGCCAGTAACTCAGGAAAATGTTTGCCTTTGTTTGCTCAAAGGCCCTTGTTAAAAATCTGAGGCATTCTTCTAGGAAGAAGGGGAATCTGAGTACAGCAACAGGCAATGGCTTAAACTGCACACAATAATCACCTTCAGAAATTCAAGAAAATTTGGGCATGTCATTAACAGAATGGATCAAACTCAACCGCAACTAACGAACAGCAATGTTTCAATAGAGGAAAGGCAAAAGCATAATTAAGCTCTGTATGTCTCCTCAGACAGAGCAACTACCCTACTTAAACCATTGACTTCAGAATGTACTCTATGGGCTACTACATTAAGTCTTGTTAAAGCATCACATGTGTGTAAGTCTGACATTTGAAACAAGGTATCTCATTTTAGGTACACTGATTAATGACTGTTAGAATTCTTCTGTCATACTAGACTCCTGTTTAGGCTCAATCTTACGCCTTATATATTATGTCACACGGAACCAAAAACCACCGAATGATAGCTCTGATAGATGTGGACACTAAGGTTTATGATTCATTTCTACTAAAAGGTCTGAAAGAATGGGCAAAGAAAATATCTCATTCCTTGGTAGTAGATAGGCTTCCTTGAGAAGGGACTAACAATTGATAAGATGGTGGTATAAGCTATGCTGATTGACTCCCATACTCACCACAGCAACACCCCCTGTATGCTTGTTTCATAGATGTTCAAACACTTTTGGCAATTAAACAAAAATCTTCTCTGGGGCAAGCTGCACTTCTGAGAATTTCCTGATATATTATTAAGGGCCATCGAGCGATTCCATCAGGAAAGGCGAGTTTTTGTTTAATTAAGTGGAGGCAACTTTATTTTAGATCAAGTAAAAACAGAGGCCTAAAACAAAGATGCCGTTTAGCTCCCTTGCTATTTAATTTATATCTGGAAGACTTTGCAACAGCTCTTAGGAATTATAGGTCATGGTCTCCAAGTCTAGGTGGAAGGTCAGTACCCTTTCTGCAATATGCTGATGGCACTGTCCTGCTAGCCAGGACAAGTGTCGGTCTTCAATGCCTACTCACAGCCCTGAAAGTCTATTGTGATCTACATTTCTGTCAATAAACATCTCTAAAATGACTATAGTCATATTCACTAAAAAGCACCAAAAATATGGAAAGTGGGCCTTTGGCATGTCCAGACACATAATACCTTAGAATATGACTGCAAGAGAAAGGTGGCCATAACACTCATTTAACTCCTTTGAAATTAAAATCACCATCGCTTGTAGCAGCAATGTCCGGACTATCTCGAGAATTACTGGCCCTTACCTGAGTGCTCTATTGGAAATCATAATGGAAAGGTTTTACCTGAGATAGATTATGGGTATGAGGCTTTCCATTGTGGGCTGTCAGCTGGCTGAAAATCGTAATCTGTCCACGCGTTTGTTTCATCTTTCTGCATTGGCTCGACACATTGGCTAGTATGAAGCCTGTGAAATCAAGTTCAGGCTGATGAAGCAGAACTGTTGAGGTACTAGCAGAGGAACAAATATGCCAGACAAGGCCCTTTAAAACCAATTTTCTTGGAAGTGCTGAGTGCCCCGAATAAAAATAAAATGTGTTGGAATCCATCTGTATGAAAAGCCCTTCATAATTTGAATATGAACACTCTTTGGAATTTAGGTTTGTTGCATAATCTCTTTAATAGGATTTTAACCAGGGTGGTGAAATGTTTTTCATTTAATGAAGATCCCTTATCATTTAATATCTGTACAATGTCTAGCTGATAGGTTAGGAAATTTGCCTTTTCTGCATAGTACCCCAGATGTTTTGCTTTTTAATGGTCCCTAATTTTGTTGGATGTGGAACTCTGTGCAATGTTACCTTTGCTAAACAGGAGTGAAGAATGTGTGCTTCCTCTTCAAAACATGGTGAAATTGGCTGAACCCTAATTGCAGACTTAACTTTCATCTAAGACCACAGTATATGGTGCCGAAATACATCCAAGGTCTGGAAATGTAAATACCACTTGTTGACTGCAGGACCTGTTGTGCCATCACGGCTATGCCAGTGAAAATATGTATTCAGGCCTACTCCATGTAGCATGGCAGCAGCAACTTGAACCCTTATTTGAATACTTTTGACTGGTAGGAATCCCTTAATTTAAATATTATAAATAAGTCATCACTAAGTACACCTTTCTGCCCACAAGGTAGGGTGCATAATTGTTCAGAGTGAAACACATGTAAAAATGGCATGTTCCCCCGTGACTAGGGTCATGAAATGTTGATATTAATCCACCAAAAGCAGGGAATAAATTCAATAAGATTAAGCTTTATTGAAAGCTAGAACATGAACACCACTGAAGTGCATCTAATCTACTTGAAGTACGAACTGCCAATGTCAGTAACTGGCATTCATACCTCAACGAGAGATAGATAGCACGAGGATGCAGATTCACTTATAAACAATAACATGGTTACATATATGCACACAAAGAACAACAGTAAGGCATTTAAAAGATACAGATTAGCGTGCATGCAAGCACGTGAATGAGCACATGGGAAGATGACATAATGATGACTCAACAAAGAGGTCATAACAGCAATGTCACTGGCCAGGCTGTGACAGGCTCATAGGAAAAATCAATTTGTGAATTATATGCTCTAATTTATAACTTTCGACTCAAGTCATTCCCAGGTTCCAGTCTACCGCTTCCGTAAACTATCATTGATGTTTTGTGCTTTTTACGACTTTTTTTACCTAAAACTTTAAATATTCATATCGATGGTTCTACTTTTTGAATATTTGTCAGTTTGTGGCAATTTTGTTTATTATATTTTATACTATGTTTGGTTTTGGATTTTTATTTTGACTTTTATTATTATATTTTGGTACTGCAGAAATACTTTGCACATTGTTATAGCTGTGTGCCATAGCTACTAGGAGGTTGAGCTCAGGTTAATTTAGTGACTTTGAGGGTTCTCCATGACAAGAGTTACAATTATTCCTTGAGCTGGGCAGTCACCCACCCTATGCAATCACATTTCCAACAGTGGGGACTTCATATGTAAACCCAAGGCCACAAATATATTTAGGGGCAGATTTATGTTTGACTTGCGCCTCATTTACGCCGCCGTTGCGTCGCTTTTGTGACGCAGCAGCGGCGCAAATCCTGTGCCATGGTGCGGGGTATTTACAACGTGACGCATCTGGGAGATGCGTCACGTTGTAAAGCCCTGCGCCACATGTAGGCGTTCTAGGGCAGGTGGGGGCGTTCCGGCGCAGGAACGCCTCCTAAAAGTGGCTGAGTGAAATCTACAAGATTTCACTCAGTGACTTTTGAGCCCATGCTGCGTCAAAACCCTGCGCCTGCTTTAAGCAGGCGTAAGGATTGACGCAGCATTGTGCAGAAAGGGCCCCCCAGAGCATTGCTGGAGCTGCGTTGCGCTTGCGACGCAACTCTAGCAATGCGCCACTTTTACGGCACAGATGCGTGACGCATCTGTGCCGTTTTTGCCCCATGGTGCGCCGCATTATAAATGCGGCGCATCCATGGTGGCGGAGCTGGGGCGCAAAATAACTGGCGCATCCCTGCTGATATGCAGAGATGCGTCAGTTATTATAAATATGCCCCTATGTATTTTCAAGGAGTCAGTCCTTTAAAATAGACTACTTCAGATTGAGATTTGGTGTGTTTGATTTCAGTGAGAAAGGACAAAGTGTCATGATTACAACTCATGCATTTTGTGCAATAGTACATCTAATAGTCTATCCCATCTCCTCTGTATCGTCCTAGCCTTTAAAATCAATCAAAAATCCTTTTTGAAACCTGTGTTTTTACAATAGGGAGCACGAGCATGTACAAATGCTGTTGATCACTGATTCAACTGCAATGATGAATGGCTACCAGCAGGATTCAGGAAACTTAAGTTGGCCAGATATGTCAAATTTCTTGCTGCATCTACAAACCCTGACTTGAGATATTTGGCTAGCCCTTTGGCGCATTCACCTTAAATATCTGTGAGACACTCTCAAATTGCTATGCCTGGTACTCATTTTTATTCATAGCTGTTAATGGTTTTATATTTTGCATCCTTGTAACTGCATATACCTAAATTATTGGAACTTTCAAATTTGTTTTTAATATTTTTCTTACATGTACTCTCTTTCCCATATTGTAATGATTTTCACTAAATGTACAATAAATTTAAAGTCACTGAAATTAAAGGATTTTGCGGACCTTGCCAATCACCCAGGCAGGTTACATATCCCCTTGTGATGTTGGCTAAAGCTAAAAAGTTAAGAGATCAACATGGTGGCTGCAATTCAATGATAACGCCATTAAAATATAAATTAAAGAGTGAATATGAACATGTGAGACTGAAAGAAGTATGAGGAGAGTGTCAAACGTTCAAGGAAACAAGAGGCAACACAGCTGTCTACAAACTAATTGCTCACGTGGTTAAGGCACTGCTATATTTCCATGGAAACAACAGTTCACAGGATTACATTTTGGCATGGCTTACTCTGTCTTTCACTCTACAGAGGCAGTTAAAAGGAGTGCTACTTAGGTAGGTAACATTAAAATATAAAGATTTCATTATAGGTCATTATCTCTCTTCAAAGGGAGTGCCATTTTTTCCGAGCTATTCTTTTGAACCAACACCCTCCATTTTGAGTGGTCCAGCTTTTTGTGCGGTAAGTATTGCCCACAATAGAAAACTTTACCAATGTGTATGGAAAATATTGTGTCCAATAATCCTTACCTAATTGAATTGTGCCACTCAAATGGGCATTACATGCAGATTGTAGCGCCTTGACACCTTTGGGTATTTGTGCGCTGTATAAATTATTTTCATTTCGTTTTCATTTGATTTGAGAATCTGCCTATCTTGGTATTCACTGTGCTTTTCTTACCCCAATAAATAATAATATGTTTGACCTGTCTAAATGTATCCAGGGATGCAGTTTTATTGCACCTGGTTTGTACCTGCTGCATTCAAATTTTCAAAACTCATAATTCTGATATGTGCACCAACAGGAGTTACAGCAGATACTGGAATTTTTCAGGCACTCATAACGACAGCCACATTGTTATTATTATAATAAAATATCGTCATTTTGAAGTGCGAGACTGGGCTTATACCCTGAGGTATATACGCCTCCCCCTGCCATCTGCACTGACTTTGTATGTCACGAGCATTCCAATAGATCGACAGGAAACACAAGATGAATGTAAAGCACTAAAATCCGACATTTATTGAATTGTGTGTTTTATGTTGGGGAAATATAAATATATCGCAGGCTTTGCAGCTACTGCATTTCATTTGGTTTGCATGTTTTGTTGTCTTTTGTTGTTGGATAATCCATATGTTGTCTTCTGATTTTTGTTGCTGTGCATCAGCCATTTTGTTTGTAAACGGTAAGGCAGGGTACTTCCTTTACATTTAAAATGTGATATATATTCACATATTAATGCATAGACTCTAGAAGAAACAGCAGTTTGCCTAATGAGGCTCCATTTAGCATGGGAGAGGCAACCTTATTATTCCAATCTCTGTGCAGTTATTGGCTAGGAAACACTCATTTACTTACAGCATTTTAACACATTGTGTAAAGCACATTGTAATTTCAAACAGTATTAATATGTTATTTAGATAGATTCTCACATGCTATAAATGTCATTGCAACATCATTACAGAAATTATATGCATGGTAAATACCTAGGGAAAAACAGACTCTGGTTAGTTTACATTAGGTAAAATGCTACTCACTGATAGTGAAAAGATCACACATAGTTGCTTATTATGATGTCGACACCATTTCGGACTCGGACCGACCTACCTCAAGTTGGCAGTTCCGACTGCCTGATTACGATGCGACTGAACACGGTTTGGTCGCGTACTCACTTTCTCTAAAGGAGCTTGTGTCATGGCAGTAAACCGGCCATAATACAGGCTTCAATAAAGAAATGTGTGGGTGTGTAAAACCCTGCACCCTGTGGCAGGCACCCCATGGTGCCTGCCATACAGTACCCCCAACCACCAACCTTAGACCGCGGAGGCAAGTTAGCCCTGCTAGGAGTCTCCAAAGTCGCTGTCCAACAGCCTTTCCCTGTTGGAAAGGCCGTCACAGAAAGGCTGTGGGTAACCCCCATCATAATCCCGACAGCGAAAATGCCAACCATAGGGGATTACGGTGCAGTTATGACTGGTTGGAATCAAGTCGGAATGACCAGCCGGTTTACATTCCGACAACTGATATTGTAATCGGGCAGTCCAACCGCAAATCGACTGTGTTCATCAGAAAGCCTCCGAGTGCAGTAGGAAAGCTTCAAACTAGCTGTCGGAGGCTTTCCGACCGACATCGTATTGGGCCTCATTGTATTTCTGAAACACTTAATTCAGCTGGTTGTGCAGTTAGTAGGTTAAATATCTGAGTGCATGCATCCATGTTCATTCTTTGCTTACTGCCTTGCAGAGAGGTGAAAGTTAAAGACATTAAAGTCTCTCCTAAATAACCATATATGACATCAATTAAAAACAAAACTGAGAATTTTTGGATACACCAAGTGAAAATCTTGGTCTGCAGAGCGTAGGCATATTAGTCTGTGTCCCTTCTCATTGACACTGTTAATGCAATCAGACACAAGAGTAGACCTTGAAACTACTTATTCATTCAATGTATCAGGGTTTCATGAGGTTCATTTATATGCTTTCAAAGTATTTCTACGGGTGACCTGAGTTAATGCGCTGTACATTGAAATGACAATGGGCCTCATTATGGTGGTGGTAGGATTAGCATCCGACCACCATTGTTTCGGGACTGAGACCGTCCGACAAGGAGTCAGTGGTCCCAAAAGCCCAATTCTGATACGACTCCCATGCAGGTTGCCGTAAACATACCCTTTTACTATTGCAGCTTGAGCTGTGGCCCGGAAAAGGGCTGCAGCACAAGCTGCAATAATAAAAGGCATGTTTTCAAACATCCATGCACCGTGTGCCAGCCACCATGTGGTGCCTGGCACATGGTGCATGAATGTTAGCAGAGGCACCTCATGTGCCCCCTGCACCCCTTTACGGAGTCCCACACGGGACAAGGCCTGCTAGGGGCCCCCAAAGTCCCTTTACATCTGCCTTTATATGGCAGTCGGATCTTCATGTAAAGCAGGGGTGCTGCTCGTAGCAGTCGGATTCGCTTGGTGTCTAAGGATGCGAGGACCAGCAGCCCAGTTTCTATCACAGCTGTTTCCTCTTCCCTGGGTTCCCGCCCTTCGTCTCTGCCTGCTGCTTAATACTGCTCGCGGCCCCCGCTTCGCGGGTGCCTCTCGTAGCAGTCGGATTCGCTTGGTGTCTAAGGATTGTTAACATGGGACTGCGAGGACCAGCAGCCCGGTTTCTATCACAGCTGTGTCCTCTTCCCTGGGTTCCCGCCCATTGTATACGGGTATTTATTTCATCTCCCACCCCGCTACGCGGGACGCGGGCGGGCGCGCGCCGGGCAAAGCCTGGGCCAAGGGCGGGCCCGTCTGAGCACGTCCGAGTACGGTTGAGAACGGAACGGGAACCCCCTTTAACATCTGGTATAAAAGGTCAGTTACTGGAAGATTAAATTACATTTGCTGGGCTAAAGTGCTATCATTGAGTACTCCTCATCTGAAAAAATAAGAAGGCTGATTGAGTCCGGGGCTACAAGTACAAGTTGGAGAATGGATAAGCCCACAAGCAGGGATGGGAGCGGCAGGCAATCTACAGGAGGTGCCCTAATGGGGACTCTAGATAATGTTCTTGTGCGAGTACAAACAGCATTAGCTAGAGATATCGAATTAACGGAAAAAAGACTATCACTAGATGTACTCTGTGATAAGAGATCGTCCCTGGGAAGTATGGCCAAGGCTAGGTCACCACCATGTCAGCAGTCTGTTACGCAGGATCTTCTGGACTCATCATCTCTTTTGGTGGAGGTTGGGAGAGTCCAAACAACATTGATATCACCACTGGCTGTAACCTTGGGCGAAACTCTAGAATCCTTGATCCCCTGTAATCCGGTCCCGAAGAGTATGCCCTTATCAATAATTAAGACCCAATCTGCTAGTAATATTAAAGCAGGCCCCGTAAAACAACATCATGGCTTAACATCGAAAAGAAAGCGCCAGGGGACCCAATCGCACGTTGCAGGGAAAAAAGCGATGGCTGGGCCTGTACTTGCTCTAAATGAGGATCCAGTTCCTAGTCTTACCCAACCGATAGTAATCGAGGATAGGGCAAACTCACCATCATTCCCGGGGAGTGGAGCCATGGCAGATATTGGCCCGATGTTTTGGAAAAAATTGGAGTGTACTTTAAAGAAACTGTGTGACCCTATTTACGAAAGACTGGGCTCTATAGAAAGCACACTTGTGTGTTTGGAACTTTCACTTGCTTCGGCCCAGTCACGGGGGGGAAGTCGGGGAAATGGTTTATCC
The DNA here is from genome assembly GCF_964204655.1 of Triturus cristatus. Classification (NCBI taxonomy): domain Eukaryota; kingdom Metazoa; phylum Chordata; class Amphibia; order Caudata; family Salamandridae; genus Triturus; species Triturus cristatus. The sequence goes on from NC_140591.1 coordinate 726,201,479, forward strand.
AGTGAACGATCTAATGTGGTAGGGCAAAGTATTGACGTTGAAGTTGTTCTTACTGGTCCAGCAACTGGTATAGAGAGTTCTAAACAAACTGACTCCCTAGAGCCATGCGCCATACCCTCTCCTGTTAATCAGTTAAGAGTTGTACAATCCCCACAAAGGGACGGATCCCATAAAATAGTTGTTAACAAACATAGAATGGATAAACAACCTATGCCCATACAGCCTCCAGTGCATGCTGCATCTGGACTAATAGATATACATCTTCCCCCAGAAGCAGCCCCCTATGTGGTGGTTTTAACTGGGATCCCACCCTTGGCGATGGGGACAAGGGAATCGTACAGAGAACTTAAGAATAAGTGTACTTTTTGGCTTAATGTAAAGCGCCCATTGCCGGCCCATATACGTGCCGAAATTCTGTTTGTTAGGAGAGTAAATTGGGTGGGCAGGATGCACAAGTCGACAAAGGGGGATTGTATTATTATTAATTTCAGGGACAGGCGTTGTGTGGTACATATTTGTAACTGGCCCCAAAACGATTCATCATCTTTAATTTGCACTATGCCTTTGTCCTACTTTTATGCTCCAGAGTTATCGTTCCAGGGATGGGCAAAATCTAGGGGAATTACGACAAACGGTTGTCCTTTCGGGGATATAAGGCCTTTTAACCGATCTGATGTGTTGTCCGGACTAGCGGACTGTGATTGACAGAAAGATAGAAATGGTCATCCTAGGCCTGGAAATGTGTATGTAGCCACTGATATAGAGGATGATAAAAAACAAGGAGGGTTGTTTGGAATGGAAAGTGCCATGGATGGAGTTGTAATCGCTGGCTTAACAAATGGTAACAGAGTTGTTGTACAGGAACCTAGAGGGGTGTTACAGTTGGAATCATTTAATAACGAGGGAAATCCAGCTCCCTCTTATGGTTCAGACATATCTCCTTGGCAAATCCCTCTAACATTAGGCACAGGGAGCACTGGTAGGCCTGTAAAGGTTGTAGGCTATACAACGATATTATCCTGGAATGTGGCGGGTGTGGGACCCAAATTAACTTTGCCTCACTGGACAGACTTTATTGGTGAACACGATATCTGTCTTTTCCAAGAGACATGGTCAACAGAGCCCGTGTACAGATTGGGGTATTTGAACTTCTTTGTCCCAGCAGAGAAAAGGCCAAAGGGTCGGCCAGTAGGAGGCCTGGTCATTTGGGTCAGACAAAACTTAAAATGTAATGTCCAACTTCTCCCAATCTTAAGTTGTGACATCCTGGGAGTTAGGTTGATTTTCCCATCAAACACAAAGATTGATATTTTCAATGTTTATGCAAGGGGCTTACCAGGTGGGAAAAAATCAGAGGTTATAACAGTATTAGATACCCTTGTTGAATCCAGACCAACTGATGTGCTCCCATTGCAAGCGGGAGACTTCAACACGACTTTTGAGCCATTAGGACTTTATGATTCAAATCTAATGGAGGAGGAGGACCTTAGATGGGGAGTTCCGCAGCTTGAGACAAAGCCCATCAGCATATGAACGGAGGCGGCCCTGCATTTGAAGGGGCTCTGTTTGCGAAACCAACTGAGGGCTGCAAATGGTAGAACTTTGTCAGACAGGATGGGAAGCAAAACATATGACAATGGCATCAGGGCAAGTAATATAGATTATCTTCTAGTCCGTTTAAGGATGTGGCACACTCTCGTTGATATGGTGGTAAAACCCCGAATAGAGAGTGACCACAACCCACTGGTTGCACTTTTTAAATTGGACATAGAAGAAAGAGTGGATTTAGCAATCGGCGCTATAGGCCCAGATGTTATTATATCAAATGATGAATGCCGCCTCAAGTGGTGTAAAGTAGTAGAGCATCCTGACATCATAAACAGTATTAATTCTAATGTAGAAGAGGCATTAGCATCAATGGTGATAGGAGGCAACGAAAGTCGGATTTACGCTCCATTTAAGATAGTACATGATAATCTCTTTACTAAACTTAAAGCTTATTTTTGCAGGCCTTTTTTAGCAAAAAGAGATCCTAGAAGAAAACAAGAGAGTTGGTTTAATGCCTCCTGTAAGCAAGTCCGGGAAGAGCTGGGACTTGCACTAAAACTAAAAGATCAGAGCAAGATTAAGAAAGCCCGTAGTAATTATAGGATGGCACAATGTAATGCTAAAAAGGTATGGGAAGAGTGCGAGTGGCAAGATCTTAAGGTAGCATGTGCATCAAAAGATCAGAAAAAATTTTGGGACATTTTTAAATGGAAAAGGGGTGAGATCACTGACAGCCCGCATAACTACGTCGCCCAGAGTTCTTGGGGTTGATTACTTCAAGCCACAATATGCAAAAGGAGCCGAGGACGATAATGAGCTCCATCAGGACATGAAGTTTTATAACAAATCTGTTTTTAGTGTTGAGGAGGTCGATAGGGCGCTTGATCTAGTAACCCAGGGACGCGCCCCAGGCATGGACTGCATCCCAGCTGACTTATTTACGAATGATAGGCAAAGATGGCGGGTATACATTATCTATTTAGCTAATGCTATAGCCCAAGGGATGGCTGTCCCTCAGTCCTGGAAAGGTGCTGAAATTGTGCCCGTATACAAAAAAGGGGACAAAACATTAGCATGTAATTATAGGCCCACTAGTTTGATTGATTCTATTAAAAAAATTATGGGCCGTCTGGTCTTGGGAAAAATCCAGACCTGGATGGAGGATAGTAATATATTGAGTCCTCTCCAGGCTGGTTTTCGTCCCAAGACTAGCACCATAGACCAGGTTTTCAGGTTCATGGTCCTCTATTGGAGGACAGTGATTCTGGAAAAAGGGGTTTTGTATGCAGTATTCGTTGACCTGCGGGCGGCTTTTGACTTGGTCCCGCGCGGCAAGCTGTGGCGGGTACTGGAGGGGCTGGGGATAGCCCCTGAGTTGTTGACATTGGTTGTCCGCTTACATGAGGACAATTTTGCCCAGGTGCGGTGGGGACGACAGGGGGAGGTTACGGATGCCTTCCCTGTTGAGCGGGGAGTGCGGCAGAGCTGTGTTTTGGCACCGACCCTGTTCTCGCTCTTCGTGAACGGGGTGGCTGATTTCCTCTCCCGGGTCCCCACGGATGCCCCGGCCATGGCTGGTAATCGTGTCCCGGTCCTCATGTTCGCGGACGATACTCTGTTAATCCCAAAAACACCTAGTGGTCTCCAGCTGACCCTCCGGCACTTTGAAGAATTCTGCTTGCTGCGTGGCCTAGAAATAAATTTTGCCAAGCCAAAGTTTATGGTCCTTAATGGACCTAAACCTTGTAAGTCTTATAAATCTTTCAGAGGAACCATCCTTATGAATGGCTCCCCATTAGAGCTGGTCGACGCATTTACCTATCTGGGGGTCACGCTGCAGAAGGACATGTGCTGGAAAAGCCAAATAGCTATATTGAAGTACCAGCAACAGGCAGGTTTCCTTTAAAAAGATTCAAAACTTCACAGACTCAACCAATTAGACCATTCCTCGAGATCTATAGGAAGAAGATTCTTAGCTCGGCCCTTTATGGGTCTGAGCTATGGGGGTTTGAAAATTTAAAATGCCTGACACTAGTGGAAAATGAGTTTATTCGGAAAGCCACTGGTGTCCCGCGAAGTACCCCCCTGATACCACTATTCTGGGATCTTTGTTTGAAAATGCTCCAAGATACAGCTTATTTACGTCCACTGCTGTATTGGCGCAGGGTATGGACTACCGAGGACCTCAAGCATTATGCCTTGGGTTTGAAGGAAATCATGGAAAAGGACTCCTCTCATAAGATATATTGGTTGAGGTCAATAAGATCGCTCTTAGATAGATTGGGAATGGGGGACTTATGGGAAGATCCGCAAAATGCGGTTTTCCCTTAAAAAAAAACCATGAAGACCAAATATTGGGAACTGATCTGTTCTGACTTAACTTTTAAAGGGTGTTCGTCCCACCTTAGAGGCAGATTTTTTGAATTCAAGGTTTACCCAAAATTGGAATTGTATTGGGGCCTGATTGAGAAACCATATGATCGTAAGCTCTATTTCCAATTTAGGGCAGGTACGCTTCCGATCCGATCATTTACAATTAAATGGGCTGGAGCGTCTCACGATAAATGCCCAAAGTGCAGGGATGTTAGAAATGGGATTTCTGGTTGGCTAAGGCTTGCGCCAAAGTCAGGCAGAAACCACCACTCTAGTCAGGGCAAGGAAGTTACACACCAAAGATAACCCCTGCTCACCCCCTTGGTAGCTTGGCACGAGCAGACAGGCTTATCCCTGAGGCGATGTGTAAAGCGTTTGCGCGCGCACCCAGCAACAACACCCAAGGCCCACCACAAAGGAAACTCCACACAAGGTATTATATAAAAATAACCTTTGTATTATACACAACACATTAGATAAAAACACACACTTTACAATGTGCCAACAGGCACGGGCAGAATTTACAAGGGATTATATATACAGGGGACAGGGCCACCTGGACCACTGTCAGGAATTAGCACTTTGTAGAAATTAGCACTTAGAACATAGGAATAAAATTACTGTAGCACAAAATAACATATATAGCACACAACCAGTAACTACTGGTATCAGGTAAGTACCACCTACGCAACCCTAACCACCTTAGGAAAATACTGCGCAGGGAATCAGGACCTCACTAGCACCACCTATACTAGGAGAGAAACAACCACCTAAGTATAACACAGGATGCATAAAATACATTCCGAGGTGTAAAGCAAAGCACATGACGCATAAACACATTCAGAGGTGCAGGAAAGGAACAATGGCGCAAAAACTCACATTAGCCACTATCTGCAGCAGTCCCTAGGCCAACTGGCCTTGAAGGGCCCGGTGTCCAACAAAGTCAGGGGCAAGACTGCGCAGGAGGCGCAGTCCAAAACTCAGAGTCAGGGCAAGACTGCGCACGCAGTCAGGGCAAAGCGCAAAGTCACTGCGCACAACCTACACGTTGCAGCTGCCCACTAAGTGCTGGGCAGCTGGGGAACGAGCGTGGGCACCACTGTGCCCTTTAATACAAATATGCCCGCCGTTGGAGCCTTCAGGCTCTGTAAAACTATCTGCCCCGTCGTTGGAGTCCCTCTGGACTCGAAATGGCCAAAAGAAATGCCCCCTGGGAGCCTCCTAGGCTCCTAAAGAATGCGCCTGATTGGAGCCTCGTGGGCTCTGAGAACGAGAATGCCCCGTAACGTTGGAGCCTTCTCGGGGCTCAGGGCAAACCAATGCGGGCCGTTGGAGCACACCAGTGCTCGAGAAAATAATGCGGGCCCCTTCGTTGGAGCGGCCCGCTACCTTCCGGGGCCGCCCTGACTGCAGGAAAAATGCCCCCGTAGCTGGAGTGCCACTCGCGCTCTGGACTGCTACAGAATACTGCCCCCAGAAGGTTGGAGTCCCACTCTGGGACTCGAGCATAGAAAGGCCCCCGCTGGGGCGGGAGCGAAATGCGGGCCGGACCCCCCCTCGGAGCCCTCACTCACCGGGCTCGTCGGGGAAGGCTCTTTCCTTAGCCGGCAACACTTCTGGAGCGCGGGGTAGGCTCCCGTCCGCTCCTGCTTGCACCTCCTCTCGGCGGCGTTCCTCTTCTCGGCGCGGGGCTTCCCTCGACCTCACGGGAGCCCCGCGTCAGCCGGCACGGACTTCCTGCTTTTTAGTCACGCCCACGTCTGAGCCACATATGCCTGACTTCCGGTTACGAACCGGGTCGCAGCGGTGATTATACCTTCTCGGTGATGCCGCGATACGGGGTAGGCTCCCGTCCAGAAGCACATAGACGCGGGGTGGGCACCCGCTCGCTCCAGGACAATGCAGCACCACAAGCGGGGTGGGCACCCGCCAACGAGTGGCAATGTTCCTGGCAGGGTGGGCACCTGCCAGGGGACTCCAAGATCTGCAAAGAATGGGGCAAATGCCGGGTGGGCACCGGCCTTCAGAATTAAAGCGCTCCGAGCGCCAAAGGCAAACAAAAGCGCCTCCAGGCGCTTTAGGGGCAAAACAAGGCGCTACCAGCGCTCCAAGGCCAACAAAAGCCCCCAGGCGCTCTAGGGATAACAAAGTGAAAGCGCTCCAGGGACAACAAGCACAAAGTCCAGCAAAGTCTAGAAAGGTAGGCAGGGGGGCAAGGCTGGGCCAGGGGCCAGCTCACTGGGCCCTCCAGGGCAGGAAGGCAGTCCCAAGTGGCGGCTCCTCCTGGCCTCCAGCAGCAGCAGCCCCCTCCGGTCAGGATCCAAAAAGCAGAACAGATTCTGTGGGGACACAGCCCCATTTTTATACACTAAAACCCTTTGTTCTGGGTTCAGGGTGAGGGGGAAAACCAGTCGCAGCTGGTTGGGGAGCACCCTTGATGTGCTCAGCCCCTCACTCTATTCACTGGCAGGGCTAGGGTCGTCAGTCGCACCACAGGGGGCGGAGCCAGCATTGTGTGGGGGAAAACCCTGCCCTATTCAGGACCCAGGTGTACTCCTCCCACCCATCTAGCTGCTGATCTCCCCATTCACCACTGGGTGACTCATCCTGACTCTGGGGAATCCCTAGCCTGTCACATGACCTCAACCAGCCAATCACGCGAAAAGGCACACATTTTACACTGCACACCGAAGTGCCCACTTCTAGAAGTGGCACTTCCACACTAGGTACATGCACGCCGCACACATCATCGCGCAGCATTCAATCACACGAGTCCGCACATACCAAACTCGGGCCTGCACACCCCACGCATCAGGAACTACTAGGGACACATACATTCCCCATGCATTCCTATGGGAGGGCAGGCCTATCTCACCACATGCACTCAGAGCGCGCACGCACTTTACCCTGGGACACAGGGAAAGTGCGCAGAAACCAAAAAATCACCACACCAAGTCACCAGTAAAAATCAAAAAAGTTCAGGGGTGAACCTGCCAGAAGGGCCAAGTCCAACAAGGGACAAGAGTGAATCTTTGAGCCATTTTATGTTTTTTTTGCCCCCTTTACAATTTACCATGGAAGAAATGGGTAATACCTATTTGTCGCCTGATTGGAACTCGAAGGCATGAAGAGGCTATGCGAATTTTGTGTTCTGATCCAAGCCCGGCAATCGCAATAGCCATGGCAAAATTTATAAAGTGGGCTTGGGTAATCCGGACAAAACTGATAAGCCCCAAAAGTGCTGACTGAATATGCATAGCCCCTGATCAAACAAAAAATGTTCATTTTAGGTTGCATTGCTGCATTGTTACTTAAACTAAGGGATGGTGGCATATTGCTGTACAAATCTGAAAATTGTTTGTTTTACACTTGATTTTAAAGATATTGGCTCATTTAACATGTATAGAGCTTAATCATGTTTAAGGTATTTATATAAATCTACAATGATTTTTTGCATTTTAGTTTGCATTTTTGTAAATGATTTTTATATATTACTTTTATGACTTAATTGTCGAATAAAGTTTTTGAATACGTAAAGCAGAGGGAAATGGACATCGGAATCCTTATGGTGGTTTCTGCACAGGCACCAGCCACATTGTAGGGATTAAGATCCGACCATCACCCCGACAGGCTCCTTGAGCCTGTCAGATGCTGTGGTCTTTCCCCCGGCCAAATCGCTCCATCCACCGGCATTGTAATCCAGCGGTTGGAGCGATACCCAATATAGCAATCAGGCACATTATTTTGAACTTTTCCATTAAACATCGAACACAAAAAAATACTAACAATCCTACCCACTTACCATGTCAGCAAACTCATACCAAGACACAAGCACACCATTAGTAGTGGTGTTGTTTAGAGTTGATGCCCATCACTACATGAGAGTGACAACTGATCTCTTACAATTTACGAAAGTAGTGAAAACTCACCTTTTTACAAAAGCCTTCAATGCATCCTAAAATCATCCCACCACCTCTACATCTGACTACTATCTCTGAGAGCGCTCGTGTTAGACCTGTCATTCTCAGGGTGGTCGCTCCCCAAACTTTTTGCATGCTTACCTCCATGTTTTTCTGTATCTTTTTGTTGGCCTTAAGTCTTTGGGCACTTTACCACTGTTGACCAGTGCTAAAGTGCATGTGTTTCTCCCTAAACATGATGACATTGGTATATAACTGATTGGCATATTTAGTTTACCTATAAGTCCCTTGTAAAGTGGTATACCATATACCAAGGGTCTGTAATCTAAATACTACTAGTAGGCCTGCAAACTATAAAATAAATATGTTCCTGGAGGATTTATTTCTGCTTGACTTCGATTTTTTTGCTGGTCAAACAAATGCTCCAATGACATCCCCAAAACATTCATGTATAAAAAAAGACATAATGATGAAAACACCAGTACATAATTTTTATGAAAATGCAATTATTTAGATTTTTAAAACTTATCATCAATCATTTAATATTATAGTCCATATAAAATGTCATTGTATAACAGCAGCACAATAAAGAATTCACACTGAAGCCACCTTATGATCATAATATATTTTCATTCAGCCTTTAAGGATCTAAGGAAGCGCAACAGTCCTCCTAACTATAAAGGTCCAAGACACAACAGTCCATGTGGTAAAAATCATCACAATTCAGTTTTGTATGAAGGACTCAAAGCAGTGTTGTAAAGATTGTTCGAGAGCACAACATGTTGATGTTTCCGTCTCCTAAGGCACGTCAGGACCACAAGACCATCCTCAGGACACAGTGTTGTGAGGGAATGAAACCTATTGGTACTTGCTGATAAGTCAAGTCCACATATAAGTGAAGGGCTTCACCGAAGCCCTGTGCATCACAGCGTTAAAGCAAAACGTGCTCTAGGTACTCAGATTGATATCGCTGGCTACATGGGTTAAACTCAGCTGATCCTGGTTATCTTTTAGTGTGTATCTAGCTTAACCTGACTAGGATTGTGGTCCCTACTTGGATGAGGTAAATACCTCTGCCAACTAGAGACCCAATTTCTATCTAGTCTGCTCCCCATTATTTAAGATTACCAGCTACTTTCCACGAATGCGTGTCTCCTCCTGTCCACATTGCTCAGAACTTCCCAAACTAACCACATTATTTCCAAATCTCGCTGAATACACAAATTAGACCTTTCAAATTGCAAAGGGAGAAAAAAAGTTACAAATAGTGCTTAGATATGTGTGACTTGATAGGTGTACCCAGATTTGTCAATGGGCACCCTTTTTACCCTACCCTGAGAAAACTCATGTTCCCGCTGCTGTCAACATCCACACCTCTAAGCTCCTAGCCAAGTAACAAAGGACAGGGTGAAATGGGTCCATAGGATTATTACCATATTTAGAGCATGTTAGAAACATTGATTGGATTCTTGAAAGAATTCTACGACTACACCTGCAAAGACTATGATATTCACAAACTGCAGACACATTCACATGCATAAAATTTGCCAGGTAGAAGATTTGATGATAATATGCCCTAAAGAATTCCAACAGAAGCCCATGTTCACACCAGAACATGGGCTTCTATTGGGATTCACAAAGGCATGTTATCAAGCCCATTATCGCCGCTTTAGCAGCATTTTCCTGCCGCTAAAGCGGTGATAATTTTAACGCCGTTCTTGATAATATGCCCCTGAGAGTCAAAGTCAGCCAGGCGATACCGCATGCCCAGTAAGCGCGGAATACCCTGCTTATCCACCTCAAGCCATTCTTTAGTCAGGATATCCTTCAGAGCATCATGAAAGGGAATGTCATCCACCACAGAGGAACTGTACTGTGCGTAAAACCCCTCATCAGACAGGGATTTAGGGACAAAACCAAGCACCTCCCGAATATGGACCAGCATATCAGAAAACAACCTTGCCCTGGACATACTTTCCCTTAGGGGAATTGTCCATGTCCTCCTCATCATCCTTAGCCCTCTTTGCTGCAGGCTCCAGCAGCGCAGACTGGACTGCTGAATTAATCAAGTCCTGTAAATCAGCTCTAGAAATCTGCAATACGTCATCCTCCAGCAGATCCTGAGCATTATTCTGCTTGGAAACTGCCTTAGCAGGCACAGGTGAAGAAGCCCCTTCACTCATGGTGAGACAACTGGAGAAATGCAAACAGGAACTCACCACACAACAAAAAGGAAGTGCCCAGCAACCTCCAATGAATACTGCCCCCAATTACCAAATCACGTAATGTGAGACCGGTAAATGAAACAAAAAAGGGCAGCCCTGTAGTCTCCACCCACAGCCACAGAGTCACAAAGATCATGGCCGCAGGGGCCGGACGCTGCAAGAGAGCAGCAGCACTGGAACGACCCGAGGCCAGGACACCAAGAAAACTCCTCGCCCCAGCCCAGCACATGAACGGGGAGTGTCCTGACCCCAGAACAGGAATGCGGCTGACCGGAGGACCGGAGTGGCCACCCCGAGCATTTTTTCAGAAAACAAACAAGAATACATTCACAATAAGTCAAAGAATCAAAAAACTCACGGCACCAGAAACCAAAGAAAACAGGAATCAGGAGACCGGGAGCACCAGTGTTCCGACCGCCGTCGGAGCAGAAAAAAAACAGGCATGGCGGTAGGTGGGTGGGGTTTATGTAGTATTCAAATACTGGTGTTGTGATTGGCTGGGTGGAGGCAGGACTGCCTCACGTAGTAAGGACTGGGACGGGGAGGACCCATGAGGGGGTAATGCAAAGGAGCGCATGTTGCTGCATTGCCTTAGTCTGCATCATAGAGGCACTCCATGGTTGTTGCTGTGGTTATTTCCACATGACACTGCCCCAGATTTAAAATATTTCGTAAACCTGAGGCAGTACCATAACCTTGCACTTCCCTAGAACAGGTGTAAAAAGGACAATTTTTACATTTCTCCACGTTTTTGTCTCTTTCAATGTGTGCTGCATTCTTCAGCAGACATTGAAAGAGGAAAACGCCTTAAATGATTGTTTTTGTGCAGGGAAGTGTCCCTTCCTGCTTAAAAACAATTGTACCAACAACACAGACCTTGATGCACCATGATGCCAGGGTGCCTGCATTGACGCACTGCTGCTAATTGTGCACCGGCATTGGTTGAAAGAACAGGAATGCACCGTATCTCAGAAATACGGTGCATTCGTTCCCTTCCTAATTGGCATAGGACAGCACAGCAAAATGACGGGCGTTGCTTCCCTAAGCCAATTCTCTATAAGTATGGCACGTAGTGTTTGTCATTTGGGATACTCTGTCACAAATGTGACGGAAATCCCTGCTGAGATATTTCAAGTGCATTATATCCTATGTACTTGTAATATGGCAGAAAAAGTAGCCATCATGTTTGTGACAAAGTATTTCATATGCCAAACTCAAAATCAGATACTACAACATGTCCAATTGTATTTTCAGAATGAACCACAAACATGGAAATAGTCCCAATTTAAATCCATTACATATATTTTCTATGTTCACTGTGGATATCCTGCAACCTCGACAGGTCTTTCGTTTTTTGGGGGGTGGGGTTTCAAACATAGACGAACTGCATAGCGGAACGTGTCCCATGAATAAGGCATAGGTGGTTAATCCACTTATTTAATTATCAGTAGCTTGCTCTGTTATATTTTGATGGGTCCCTGGTAATTCAGGTGATAATTAACTGAAACGTTTCTAGACAGTTGTTACAGCATGATCCCTCCAGCAGCAACATGCTGTTGAAGACATCTGCAGTGTTGCCATATCCTAACACTGCATACTGAATTGCGGTTTGAGCTCTCAGTGGTCTTAGGACGTCTGTTAATGGTGTGGAGTGTAAGAAATGTCTGAAACTAGTGTTTAATTTGTGGAGGTGGTTGCACGTGGGGTCCACATGCATTCATTTTTGGTAACTGTGACGTATTTAATACCCTCAAACTCAGGGCCGGACTGGGAACCCAAACCAGCCCTGGCAATTTGGTCAGACTGGCCCCAACCCAGGGTTGCGGAGCAAGTGTGAAGCAATGCAGGTTAACAAAACTGGCCCCCAGCACAGCTGCTTTTGTTAGAGGTGGCTAATATTGCAGCATCGCTGCAAAACTGACACTCAGTAACAAAACCGGCCCCCACACTTTCAGCTTCCCGACCAAATGCCCGGTGCCCGCTATGGCTAGTCCGGCCTTGCTCCAACTTTGACCCAGATCAAAACAGAGGATGGTAGAAAAAGGAGAGAGATGGAGGAAGAGAGGGGAAGGAAAATAGAGTCAGAGGGAGGCAGCAGGGATGAAAAGAACGTGCAGGAATGGAGACGGTGTGTCACGTAACCAGTAGACGAAAGCAGAGATAAAAAGTGTTGGTGTAGACCAGATGGGAAAATATCAAAGCCTGAACTATGGCTTTCTGTGCATCCAAAAGTAGAAAGAACAGGATTTTTTTCAGTGTTATTAGGATCTAGAGACATGACTGGACTACCGAGGAAATCTGCCTCTTACTAGTCAGGACGACCTCAAATAGTACCCCATGTTCTTGCCTATGCTCGTCGGGCGGAGAGGATCAGTCTGCAGGCCAGAAGCCCATCCATTTAGGCATGGGGTCAGGACCAAACAGCAACATTTCAGTTTTATCAGGGTTGTTCTGGGTGTTGTTGGCACTGAGCCAGCCCATGACTGCTTTTATACAAGCTGAAAAGCCATCATAGCATTCGTCGAGGTTCCTTTGTACGAGAACAACAACTGTGCCTCTACTGCATATGAAATAATGTTGATGTTAAATGACTCAACCAAGACAGCAAGGGGCAACATATAAATATTAATAATGGTAGGACTGAGCACGGAACCCTAAGGGACCCCACAGTGTTGGGATGTCACCTGTCAGCAGAACGGTCTCATCCAGAATGCTTTCTCCCTAGACTCAAGAAAAGTGGTGAGCCAGCAGAGGGCTGAGCCAGTCATACTAATAACAGTGAGCCGTTGTAGTAAAATCATGTGCAAGACTGTATCGAGAACCACCAATAGATCCAGCAGAACCAGTGCAATGTCATAGCTGAGGTCTAGGCTCCACTTTCTTAGCTCGGAGATCTCCAGCATTGCTATGCTAGGCTCTGAATTCCAATTGTGAAGGGTGTAGCACATTAGAAGATTCTATAAATTCAGAGAGCTGAGTATTGACCAGTTTCTCTAAAATCTCTGAAGGGGCTGGAAGCAGGAAAATAGGGCAAGAATTGTATAATAGTGCTGTGCCTGCATTGGGCTTTTTCAACAGGGAAACCACATTTGCTTCTGTTTTAGGAACTGGGTACAAATCCTGAGCATAAGGAAGCAATGAACAGTGTCAGATAGTTGGGGTAGATTATGTTGGTAATCTAATTCAGAATATGTGGAGAAAAGGACCTAAGGGAAGTCATATTTTCAGCTCAGGATACAACCTTTTAGGTTGTCCTTCGAAGGAGGAAGAAACAACGTGAGTTTGTGCCCCACCTCACATTCTGAGGGGTAGAGGGTGCGGAAGCTTCCACAGCACGTCAAAAAAGCATCCTAACAAGAACTTGTTCTCCAAACAGTTTTATTTTTTCACAATCCTGCCCATCCTAAAAATTGCTTCCACAAAAAAAAGTACAAGATAAGCCCACCTAGATCCTTTTGTTGTTATGAGGTAGGCCCCTAAGAAATATGCATGCCAGCTAGGGTGGGGGAGAGTTTGCTTCGATTTATAAGACATTTGTCTTCTCCTCAAAAAATAACCTCTTCAAAATAGTCCAATGAGGTACAGCACATTCTATCAAAGATAATGCAGGAGCATTAAGAATTGAAAGAATCAGATATTAAATCGCGCTCCGATGGAGCCTCCCATTCTTTCTTAGGTTTGTTGGTACTATAAGGCGGTGGTATTGATGGCAGCTCCATAACATCCTCTCTCCCTCTACTTTGATTTTTTTTCCTATGCAATATGCATCTCATACATGTTTCCAATTCTCAGATGTTGGGTTTGATTTTCCTTAGGCCACGTCCTTTGTTACACAGGCCATTACTCTTGTGAAGGATTCCTAGTTATGCTTCCTTTGTTAGACCCTTACCTTTTAATTCTTCTTAAAGTACTGGTCATAAGAAACCAGAAGATGCAGCACAAATTCGATCATGGAATAAAATGGAGAGCAGGAGAGGGTAATGGTTAAAAATAACAGAAAAAAATGCCAGTGACGTCACCATCATTAGCTAAGGTTCTGAATTTTTATTGATATCTGCTGTGTTTCCCACAAAATGCGCTCTCCTGTTGTGTGTATTTTAAATGCTTGTGCTTAAATATGTTAACTGACAAATACATGTTTTGTGATGCGTGACTGACAACAAAGCGAAGAAAGCAGGCTGCCTGCTATTCTGACTTCAACCCCAGGATCCCTTGAAGTCAGATCTTTTCCCAGCATGAATTTTCCCTGCACTTGCATTGCATGTCAGCTTGAAGATTCTGACTGGCTCCGCGTGCGCCATGTTTGACACCTTATCATCACTGCACCGCGCGCGCAGACACGAGTGCATCGTGTCAGCTGCTGCGGTTCCCGGCTCGTGCTGGTACAGCTGACTGCCTTCCATCACATCTGTACCTGATCCATGGGCTGCAAACCGAGGTACAATTGGGAGAGCAGGGTTACCACAGCTGATTTTAATGCGAATAAAACTTGTGCAAGAAGAAAAGATCCTGGGGATGGACCAACTCGCCTTCAATAGGCACTTTTACTAATAAATATAAAAGGATTTCAACTGCAAAGAAGTCAACTGATTACAGCCGGGCCCCCTGCCCGTTTGGGCTACTATTAAAAAAATCAACTGTTTCTGACGCCATAGAACACGTCTTGTGTTTTTATTGAAAACAATCTTAACACGCAATTTGCATAATGGATTTTAGTTCAGTGTTTTGTTAAATAATGGATTCGTGCATTGCTATGATTCTGTTTTATGTCAAATAAAAAATTTGAAATATATAAATTATTTGGGATAAACACATACTATTCGCATCAATGATTTAGTGTATGGGGGCCATATTATCAAGGAACGGAGATAACATCATCGCCGCTTTAGCGGCAGGAAACTGCCGCTAAAGCGGCGATAATGGGCTTGATAATATGCCCTGGAGAATTCCCATAGAAGTCCAGGTTCACACCCGAACCTGGGCTTCTATGGGAATTCACAAGGGCATATTATCAAGCCCATTATCGCTGCTTTAGCGGCAGTTTCCTGCCGCTAAAGTGGCGATACTGTTATCGCCGTTCCTTGATAATATGGCCCTACATGACTTTTCAGTCAAGTTGCTTCTGTTAATTTACTTGAACCGATATTTAAATGTTTTAGAATAAAGACAACTACATACCACCCATTAAGAGAGTATAATGTACAGTAACAGATTACATCACGTGTTTTGACTCAAATACCTGTATGTCTGACACAGTTCACTCAAGAATTTTCACGATTTCCGAAAAATGGGCCTAGTTAACGACAACAAGTGCACGATTCTTTCAAGGGTCCCAACAATACTAAGTGCATATAGGTATTGAGTCCCAGCACAATCACATTACACAGGCACACTTCATGTAACTTCGGGAATTTCAAATTATGCCTTACTCCAAATTCCCAAAAAATGCGGTCATTATGCTATGTTGCATAATTACGCTACTAATTCCGCAAAATTATAGCACAGCAGCACAGCAACAATGCAAGCAATCAAAATGGCAGCTGCTGTTCGCAGCAAGTGTGGTTTTTGCCTTATGTTTTATTGAGAAACTTATTCTAGTGTCACAAAAAGTAACACAAGGATGAGTTTCATGAAAAAATATGGAGTTAAAAAATGGATTTGTATTTTGTATATTTACAAGTAATTTCCCATAATTTTATGAACCTTCAGGAAATTATGGGAAATTACTTGTAAATATACAAAACACAAATCCATTATTTACCTGTAAGCCCTTGTACAGGGGTAACCCGAATACCCAGGGCCTGTAAATTTAATCTACTGGTGGGTTTGCAGCGCTGCTTGCGCCACCCACCTAAGTAGCCTTTCAAACCTGTCTCAGGTCTCTGCCACTGCAGAACTTGCCCGCACAGTTTACTGCTGCTGTGACGTGGCATCCAAAGTGGTTGCCACGTCTGCAACTCCCCTTTTACTGCATATGTCACCCCTAAGGTAGACCCTAGCTAGCACTATGGGCAGGGTGCTGTGTAGGTAGAAGTTAGAACTTGTGCCTTAACTGTGTGGCATGTCCTGGTAGTGACAAACAGCCTATTTGATTTCTCTCTATTGTGAGGCTGCCCTCTCATAGGGATGCATTTGGGATTTCGTGATATGTGCTTCAGTGGTAATTTCTGATCTGAGAGGGGTAGCCTGACCATGTTTGGTATGTTTGCAATAGCAGTGATAAATCCTGCTTATTGGTGAAAGCAGATTTATTATTACTATTTTAGAAATTGCCACTTTTAGAAGTGGGCATTTCTGTGTGCTGTGCCTTTGTGCCCTGACTGGATGTGTATTGCCAGTCTGGTTCTAACTGACAGGGGCAGGAGGATGTGCATTCACTTCAGCCAGTCCCTAGGGGGGTTGCCTTTCCTGGGTGACTCAACGCTCGGCTGAGTAGACCTCGGCTGAATTTAGAGTAGCAGGAGGAGTTTTCCCTTGCACCTGAATAGACCTGGTCTACATTTGGAGTGGTGGGAGGAGGTGCACCTGAATAGGACTGTGCCTGCCTTCCACAATGCTGACTCCACCCCCGCGTGGTGTGTCTGGGGCGGGGCTTACAAAGTGAATGGAGGTGTAATACACTTCAATAGTGTTGGAAGTGCCCCCCAGAACAAAGACTTTGGGACTATAAGTATAGGGGCGGTAACCCCAGGAGGGAAGAGAAGACACTGCATGGACTGGGAACCAGAAGCTGCTGGTTCTGGATGCTGCCTTAGAGGATTTCTGGGCTACCAGGGAACCGCCATCTGGATTTTGTCTGTGTGGGCTGGCCTGAGCCAGCTCCCTGCTTGGGGCCCGAGTGATCTCACAGGGCTTTGTGGCGCTCTCCCAGGGCTTTTGGCCTTGCCCTGGGTGCTGGCCTGTTCCCATTTTTGCTTTTGGGGAAAGCGTGTGTGGGAGCACTGTATGGCCTGAAATTCTTAAGTTTTACAAAAAATCGCAGAGGGCTTTTTTCCATGAAGAGCCCTTGCATTTGGTTGTGTATTGATAATACCAGCGCACCGCCATGGGCCCGAGTTCTGGGCCTAGCCCCTACTATTTTTTGGGAGGTCGAGAGGTGATTGGATTCAAGGGCGGTCGCTCATGAGCAGAGCGAGTGCCGTAGGCATGCCAGGCATTGTCTAGCACCCAGCTGAAATCGCCGACCTGGGAGAAGAGGCTGGAAGAAAGACCAAAGCCCATCACAGTCCCACCCCCAAGCGAGACGCTGCACCCAGTGCCCCAGAGACCCGACACTGAGAGCTGTCGGCCAAAGAGAGAAAGGAAGCTTTCGAGGGAGAGAAGAGAGTTGCAGCCGCACGCCCACCCTGAATCGGTGCACGCCCACCCTCCGGAGACTCGATGAAAGAGTGGAGAGGCGGAGACTTCGCTCTGTGCCTTCCCTGGCCAGAGGGCCTTGACCAGAATGATACGGTGAGCCACCGCCATTTTTCATCCTCAGCAGCTGCTCCGTGGGATTTCAGTGAGCTGCCTTGGCTGTGGATTATGTTTGGGACGCACTGGTGACATCTCTCCGAAGCGCAGGTGCTCCCTCTCCCCTTTTCTCTCATGCCTACATACCAGGGGCTCAAACAGTACCTTAAGGAGGAGAAGGGGTGAGACCTCGACGGAGGCCCCCACTTTGTGGCACAGGAAGTGGCTGCATTGCCTGTTGCAGGTGGGCCGGTGGCCCGAAGCCTACAGTTTGAAACAGCATTACCCACGAGAGGTGTACTAGTGCTGCTCTGCCCAGTACCCTAGTGGGTGTTACTAGATAATGTGCACAAAGAGCACAGTCCTAGGTTGTGGCTGCACATTACATGCCCGATACGGTGATATAGGTTGTTTTATCTTACAGCATCCGGATCCTGATTATAAGTTCAGGGAGTTGCCTGATGTGATATTGTTGTTCATAACTAGCAATTGGCAGGAAAAGGCACCTATGTGTTCAGTAATGGTGGTATCCCTGATGTGGGCATGATATTTCTATAATGTGTGCAACTGGCCAGTGTTTACTATGGTGCACTGATGATGATGGTAATGCATAGTTTGTTGTGCTAAGTACAATCCTACCAGGAAGTACTGGTTAGCCTAACTGTGATATTTATGAAAATTGCCCGATTGGCAAGGTGATTTGTGCAATCCCTGTGACGTCAAGTGTCTAGCAGAACCGTCATATATGTGATTGTGATCTAGTGTGTTTTTATGAATAATGAAAAGGATATTGTTATATAACCTTGTGTGGAGTCTCTTTTGTGGTGTGCCTAGTGTGTCACTGTTGTGTGACTGTTGCGCAAACGCTTTACACATTGCCTCTGGGATAATCTTGACAGTTCTGCCAAGCTACCAAGGGGTGAACAGGGGTTTTCTTGGGTGTGTAACTTTCTTGCCCTGAGTAGAGTGGTGGGTTCTTCCTGGCTTAGGTGCATACCCTAACCAACCAGAAACCCATTTCTAACATTACTCTTCTAGGAATCTGCTTATTATTTTGTTTATTTGTGTTTGGGCAAGGTGATAACTAAGTCTGAGTTCTTATCAGACCATGGCCTCCACTATTAATTACGACTTTCAGTATGTGAAGATCACTTCCAGTTTTGGGGTTTACGTTCAGTTTTATCATCTGCACCATCCTCAATCAAAAGTAATCCTCATCTTGAGGGGTATAAAATTATCGCCTTAACTTAGGAAGTGGTTTAGACACACTATGATCTTCACACCTGTAATAGTGTCTTATTATCAATAATCACAAAGCTGTACTAGAGCTGGTTCACATTGAAACTCTATATTTTTACATTTCAGTTAATGTCTTCCATTCTTCAGATTTTCCAAATCTGTAAGTCTTGCTTTAATGGCTCTTGTACAATGCAGCTACCTCAGTTTGTCTCCTGCCTTATTTTCAGGGGAACATTGTAGGCCTTAATTAAAGTATCCTTAAAGTAGCCTGACATTCTCAGAAAGCAGTTGGTGATAGTAGAAAATGCTTACTATTCTGCGGAGATCCGAAGGGAAAGCCAGTTCTTCTAAATGCCTTGGTTGCCTCTAAAATATTTCCCTTTTCAATCTGGCTTGATAGCTTTTTGCCATATCTTTTATCAATACTTTTCTGAAAGATACAGACAGTGTCCTTCACAGGAGTAATTGCTTCTCACTCTCATGAAGTTGGTTCTTTGGTGCATTATTCCACCTTCTAGAGAGTGCTTCCATTGCAAACTATTAGGTGCTGGGTTTTCATGAGCATCAGCGGTTGACAAGAATTATGTGGATACTGACACTGTCTTGAAGTGAATGCTTTCCTGTTACAGGCAACACATCTGCATGTTAAAAAAGTTGACTTGAAGTATAATCTAAATATGTATGAAACTGTCCTGGAATGTTTGTTATGTGTCAGATAAAAAAAATCATTATTTGTGTGCAAAATATCTACCATAAAAATAAAACAAATTGTCCTTTCAACATGCAGCATACTACTTGCTTACCTTTGCGCTCTGGTTTCATTAGACCCACTACTCCAAGACACATGGGTATGAATTTCTTCAGGAGTGAAGGAGGGTAGAAGGGTGCACAGTGTCTGGTCCTTGCATCTTAGAGGGATGTGTTTTGTGATGAACTTGAGTAAACGCAAGGACTATGGGTGCAGAAAGCCCATAGTACTCTTTTGCCAGGCTTGCCAATGGTGGAGGCCATCTTGAAGCACAGACTTTGGCATGCTTCCTATGCATTCATGATGCATTGTTGATGCAGCCAGGACTTGTTGAAATCCTGTTATCTGTTCTTTCGTGAATTCGACAAAGATGTCTGACAACCAGGGAAGTATCTCTCAAAAAATAGGCTTGCAATTGTGTTTTTCACAAAGAGTCATTCATGGAGATGACAAACTTTAAAGCACTTGATTGTTTCACAAGTAGTCACCAATAGAGATCACAAACTCTATTGCGCCTGTTTGTTTCTAAAGAAGTCATCCATAGTATTTAGAAATCTATTGAACTGGTTTATTTCACAAGAGCCATCCATAGGATTATGAACTCTACTGCTCTATTAACTCCACAAGGAATCAGTCATGTGGTTTATGAACTATTGCCAACTTCAATTAAATTATTTTAGCACAAAAGTATTGTTGACTGGTACACTGATAGTGAATAGATATATGATCAGGATAGACATTACACATATAATACTAATGAATGAATTCATGGTCTGGTTATCCACCTGTCCCCTTGAATACAAACCAAGCAGGAAAAGGAATTCTCTAATTTTGAAGGTAGCTCTTGTTGCAAAACAAGCTTATTGTAATACTGGTGGTTATTCAGCTAATATATGGGAAAGTAAATGTATTTCAGCTCAGAAGAAAGTCCAAATGTTAAATTATAATAGAGAGTGGACTACAAAGAGTATTAGCTGATATATCAAAGAAAATGCTTTAAGTCAAACATTTACCTTCAAACTATCACTGTACAAAAGCTCTCCTTTGCTTTTTAGATATCAGTGCTCTGGTAGTATAGATATCTAGGGGCATATTTACAAGGAAATGAGGGAGCATGGAGGTGCAGCAAATCTTGCAGCACCACGCAACACCATTTACAAAACGCAGGAATGTACCATATTTTCAAAAATACGGCACACCCCTGTATTTTCCCTAGCACTGGCGCTAAAAATAGCTGCCTAGCGCCAATGCAGACACCCTTGTGCCACAGTGCAAGGGTGCCTGCATTGCAGGGAATGCTTGTTTATGTGCAGGAAGATGTCCCTTCCTGCACATAAACAATCAATAATGGTGATGTGTTTCATCTATGTGTGCTGCATTCTGCAGCACAAATATAAGTAACACATTGTCATGATTTAATGATTGTTTATGTGGATGAAGGGACACCTTTCTGTGCATAAACAATCATTAATGGCATTTTGCTTTTTCTTCATTCTGCAGCACACATAGAAAAAGCAAACATGAGGAGAAATAACAGTATTTCTCCTCATTGGGCCATTCAAATGACTGCTATTGCATAGCGTTCATTTTTGGCGCTGCCTCAGATTTACACCTCTTTGTAAATATGGTGCAGGGCATTGCACCACCAGCACATAAAAAAGCGATGTTCCAGTGGTGCAATCCCCATGTAAATATGCCCCTTAGCTTCTTTGTTTCTCTATTGTCCCATTCTCTTTTCCCCGGCCTACTGGATAACTCCACAAACGTATTGACAAGGCAGTTTGATACATTCTCTTTAAAGCTAGTAACTTAAAATATCACAGAGCATATAAAAGCATATCAAGCTCCTAATTCAATTAAGAAAGTAAGCGTTTGAACAATCATGTGATGGTTGAGCAACTTTGAGTACTGATACCCAAAGCGACATTTGATCTTTGACATTTTTATGCATTTGTCAATAATTAAATGTGAGCCTTATCCTAAGGTGTCCTCCTTAATTGGTTTGCTTTCTGAAGATTGTGAATACCTTAACCAAGAAAGCCACTGAAGTCTTTGGATATCAAGAACAAAAGCTGCAATCTGAAAAATATTTGGGGTGGGCATTATGTGGTGAAGCCAGTGAAAGCCTGTAACCACTGTTCTCTGGAACAGCACCACAGTCAATCTCAGGCTTCAGAGTCACAGGCACGGTATACAACCTTTACAACGCAACTTTTACAACGCACTACACTTACAACGCATTTTTTACAACGCAACATCCACTACAACGCATTACATTACAACGCAGGACACTACAACGCATTTTTAAAAACTACCTTTACAACGCATTCCATTACAACGCATACTACCTTTACAACGCATACCATTACAACGAATAATATTACATTAAAACCCCTATACTATCCAACACTTGCCCTACTGTTGCACCCCCTGGAGTTAGAATAGTAATTTTTACCCCTATACTATCCAACACTTGCCCTACTGTTGCACCCCCTGGAGTTAGAATAGTAATTTTTACCCCTATACTATCCAACACTTGCCCTACTGTTGCACCCCCTGGAGTTAGAATAGTAATTTTTACCCCTATACTATCCAACACTTGCCCTACTGTTGCACCCCCTGGAGTTAGAATAGTAATTTTTACCCCTATACTATCCAACACTTGCCCTACTGTTGCACCCCCTGGAGTTAGAATAGTAATTATAACCCCTATACTATCCAACACTTGCCCTACTGTAGCACCCCCTGGAGTTAGAATAGTAATTTATACCCCTATAATATCCAACACTTGCCCTACTGTTGCACCCCCTGGAGTTAGAATAGTAATTTTTACCCCTATACTATCCAACACTTACCCTACTGTTGCACCCCCTGGAGTAAGAATAGTAATTTTTACCCCTATACTATCCAATACTTACCTTAAATGCAATGTAATATTATGCGTTGTAATGGTATGCGTTGTAAAGGTAGTATGCGTTGTAATGGAATGCGTTGTAAAGGTAGTTTTTAAAAATGCGTTGTAGTGTCCTGCGTTGTAATGGAATGCGTTGTAGTGGATGTTGCGTTGTAAAAAATGCGTTGTAAGTGCGTGCGTTGTAAAAGTGTGTGTTGTAACGACATACATCCACAGGCACTAGCTTAGCTGCTTGCCTACAGAAACACAGAACAGTGCTTTGAATGTCTTTGTTGGGATGGTGTCTTTCCTATTAAATTTAAATGCGGCTAGTTCAGAGAAATCCTTTTTATTCAAATCAGTTTTCTATGTTAGTTGTAAGTTATGATACTTGCATTTTCTTCTTTTCACTAAAAAGGTTAAATACAAGTGTAGTGAATAAGTGCCAACATGACCAAGTGACGAGGAAACAGCTTTATTCACCAGAAGCCCAGGCAGCACCAGGATTCAACTGTCTGGACTGAACCTGGCACTATAAAACACAACATTCTTTTGATCTAGAATGTGTAATCTCTGAAAGTCTGTAGTGGTAAATACACATCACCACAGCATCATCCCCTCTCATCAAACAGACAGAATGTATTCTATAATGGAATAATAATAACCCTGAATAATGTTAAGCAATAAATAAACAACATGCTACGGAAATGAAAGCAGTCAGGAAGATTCAGTCATTTTAAAAACTACATAAAACAATAACAGAACAATAGGCACAAACAACTGAAGAATGTATAAACAAACTATACAAGTTCAGACATCATGATATCTTGCAGGTTTTCTAGCCACTCTTTTGCTTTTGACTATATGGAGTATACCTTGGTTATGAGAAAAATCTTTGGACCCACCCTGTTCTTGTTTCTCAAAATCTTCAGCATCTCGGCTCCTTTCTTTCCCTTGGCATCCATTGAAAATTGTTTGCTGGTTACTTTAACAACTCTCTTTAGGTTCCACCTCTCATGAACATTTACTCTGATGGCATTCCTACTCACAGCTTCAACTTTGACTGGTGTTCTACACTTTGACATCCCTTTCACTACATGTGCAAGTTCTTCAATGAATACTCAGTCAACAACCAAATGTTTACCTGTACAGCCACTAATGCCATGTTTCATGTCATATCCCAGTTTCTTCTTGGATAGGCGATCTTTAACTTTGGGTGGAGTCCTTTACCTGTTCATGCTCTGTCTGATGATGCAACAACTGTAACCAAACTGAACACATTTTGAATGTTGGGAAGTGGTCCTTTATGACCCCGAATAATCATTTGCCAGTGACACTATTGGGGCATGTACGGTGTAACCACAACATGCAATCAACAGCTTCGAGTACATAATTTCTTGTTTTTTATAGCACACTGAACGCACTCAAGAAGTGTACATTTATTTTCTCAACAAAACATTTAGCCTGGTTGATAAATTGTAATCTTTCTGTGTATAATATTATATTTGTTCAAGAAAACCCTTATCTCCTTAGGAAAAAAGTGGATCCTATTTGTTAGACGCCAACTTCTTAGAAAAGCCTTCCGTCAGAAAAATGTTTTTAAAAAACTTGATAACTTGTTGGGCTTCTCAATGACCTGAACTTAACACCATTTACTCTAGTAATCCACTAGAACAATGGCAAGCATACATCTTGTGTGGTAGAGTACTGAAAGGACCAATAAAATCAAAACAGCTAGTTTTGATAAAGTTTTATCTGTTAGCTCTCTGAACGGCAGTGATGGAGATTCTGTTTTTAGATATTTATCACTGGTGACAGAAATTGCACAGGCTCTGACAGCTAGGACAATGCCTACATCCCTACTGGGCTAAGAATACACGGAGAACATTTTCATTTTTATAATGGATTGCCCCAAATGCTCATCTGTTCTGCTTGGATGATGTTGCCTCATAACACAGCTCGAGGTATGATTTTTTTTGTCCTGTCACTAACATCTTGCTTTCTTCAGGGACAATTGTTCAGCTACTTTAAAATGGGGTTGAATACTCCAATTTAGTGACTTTTGGCCCTCCTTCTACAATGCAATTTACCACACCACATATTCATCCAATGGCAAAGACTCATCTCATTCGTCTTCAGAAAAGCCATTTTCTTTACACACAACTATAGCTGCAATTAACCATCCCATGGCATCCTCCTCATCTTGGACATTATGTACACTAAGCTGCACAAGTGAACTTTACAAATAATCCACTCTGATGTTCCTACTCCTAGGAATATGGTTTGTGTCAAAATTGTATTGCAGTAATTTAGGGTTTAATCTTGCTATACTGGGTGTATGGTCTTTGATAACACACCCATTAAATATGTTCACCAAAGGCTTGTGAGTTGTCACCCAAAAACACAACAGTTCTTTTTCAGTGAAATAATTTTTTTTCTCAATATACCCCAGTGTCCTTGATACAAATCATACTGTTTTCTCATTTTCATTACTGCTTTGGGAAAACACGGCACCCAAACCACTGGTTCTTGCATCCACTGTGATAATACATTCTTTAGTGGGATCAAATGGTGTTCATACATAGGCAGAAGCAATTTCCCCCTTTAGTGGTATGAATTCTGTTTGCCATTTTTCATCACACATAAACACCTTGATTTTCTTGAGTAACCCTTTAAAACTGTCAGTTTTAAACAAGAAATATTTTAGACATTTAGAATAGAACTAGAAACCTGAACTTTGTTGTTGGGAGTCAGAATGTTCATGATAACCTCAACTGAATCAGAACTCGGTTCAACCCTGCATTCCGAGATAACATAGCCTAAGTACTCAGAGCTTCCCTTTGCAAATTCACATTTACCAATATAACAACTATGCCTGTCTGCTCAAGTCTCTTCAATGCAATATGCATCAGTTTATCATGCTCTTGAGTGCCCTTAGATGCTATCAGGATGACAACTCCCTTGACACTGTGTAGATGATTTCCATGACCCATTGAAATACAGAGGTGGCAGATGCCAAACCAACCGGCATTCTCTGAAATTGAAATGTTCTAGCATGGGAAATGAATATCATGAGATGTCTGGAAGACAGATTTAGCACATCCTAATGACATGCAGATGCCAGATGGATTTACTGTAGAATTTTGCATGGGCAAACGCAGTTATGATAACATTGATGCGTGGTAGAGGATGGGATCCAAGCCTAATTATTTTTTTTACATTTCTAAAGTCCATGAAAACTCTTAATTGTCCATTTTTCTTTCTCACTATGACTAAAGAAGATAGCCACAGAGAAGATTATATCGGCTCAATCACTCGTTCATCACATATTATCTTTAGAATATCAGCCAAATCTTCTCTAGCATTGATTGGTACATTTCTTAATTTATGCTTGACAGGCTGGCATCATCTTGACCAAGAACGTTGTATTTGAAGCTTTTGATATTACCATGCTTTTTAAAAAGACAGGCTTGAAGGCTACCATCCATACATTTTCCAACATTTGAGTAATCGCTGGTTATGTTTCATTTGCAACTCATGATATTTGCACTTTTCTCCCAGGCCTCAGTTTCATCCCAAACAGACCCTGGTGATGCTACAATATTACATATAACCCTTAATAACTACGTATATATTTCCAAAGATGTCTCTCCTGTTGAAACTCAAAGAGCACTTATAGTAACCCAAAAGTTTTATTCTTTTACCCTCATGCAATACAGGGCATCTGTCTCGAGGAAACAGTTGTTTCTTTGGCCACTTGTCTTTAAACAGTTTTTCTGTAATCATTGTCATCCTTGCACCAGTAGTGATGAGCAAATTCAACACCTTCCCATTAACAATTATGTCCGGGTTGGGATCAACACATTCACCATCCCTCCCCTTAACTGCCAGCACAACTACCTTAGTATTTTCTTGCTCATCAAATCATTCTGCACTGCTATCATGTTCTGCTATCACAGTAATTCTGTTTTTATTAATGGGGAACACTGCAGCAAAATGTCCCTGCCTGCCACAGTCCTATTGGCAAATGGGTGGGAAAAACATAGATACAGCATCTATTTTTCGTATCATGAAACTAGACTTGATATCAATTCCTCAAATAGTTTTTTCTCTTCTGTGGTTGATTTAGGAGGAGAAGTGTCCTTTACAGTGTAATCTCCACCCTGGTCTTTTTTGACAAGCTCTCTTGACGGCTTTTGGGAGGTTTCAAAGCTTTTAACTAAATCATTTTTTGTGAGGGCCACTTTTTTTTTTTTAATGTTAATAACTTCTCATGTATCTTCTTGTACCAGCATCTTACAACAATTCGACCCCTAATTAGCTGTGTGCTAAAATTCCCAAATTAACAAGCAGCAGCCAGTGTAAGGAAATCTGCAATGTATGAGACAATGGACTTATTCTGATACTGCACAAGAGTAAAAAAGCAATTGTGTTGGATGATGTTTAAACTTGGCTGATCGTCAAACTACATTTCTAATTTTCACACTGCTCCTGATACTCATCTAACTCGTTCTCTTCATTACATAATTTATAAGGTGGCAAATATTCAGAGATAGCCTGCTCTTCAAACCCCAGATTATGTTCTAGTAAAACTATCTTACTCTCAGGAAGATATCTAAGTCAACCTTTAGCCAAATTTTCGACAATGGCACACTTAATTAGAAAGTGTCAGTGTCACTGTTGAATTTGTCCTCTGTGCTGTTGCCTATTTATTTGTTTTTTCCTGACAATCACAATCTCAAAGTGTCTGTGTCACTGCTAATTTTTTTTCAAACTTTGAATCATGCTTAACTGACAATTGTGCAACTGGTAAACTATAAATGAACAGGGTAGCGCACTCTTTGGTGAAATGAGGTACTTCACGTGGTAAATCTGTAGGTGGTGCAATTGGGTTAATCCTCCTGAGTATGAGGATGTGGTACAATGTAATCGCACTCTTTAGCCATTAAAGAATGTCTCCCTTTTGCACTCTTTGAGTAAGTGTAGTAACTGTAAATAGACTTTCAGTGTTTTAAATCCTTTAATGGATTACGAACGTAAAAAAATTTCAATGTCCATTATTTCTTCATGGTTTTCATTGTATAAATTCCATTATTTGAATTACACAATTCCTTAAATTCATCATTGTTCAAGATTCTTACTGCCCAATGCATTTCGGGCCTCTAAGCCCTTCATCAGGGGCTGACATACTGTAAATGAGGAAACAGGGTATCAACACATATGTACAATCATATTCAATATGCATTTTAGTGGTATTCAACATGTATCACGGCATGTATCACAAGTGAATGTTTAACGTTGAGATTATGAACAATACAAGAAACGTCATGTGCTCGTTGGTGCCCCGTCTAAGAAACAAGCCGGAGATATGTTTAAGTTACCACATGAGAACCTGTGGTGATACTGTTTAGTGCGCACTAATGTGAGCGGGAGAATGAGGTGAGGATGAGTGATATACGAGCATTATCAAAAAGTGCATGAATCCTTAATGTATGACCACGTGCACGTGAATAAAGTTTTGCAGAACTCACTCACAAACCGAAGATATGTTTAAGTTACCACATGAGAACCTGTGGTGATACTGTTTAGTGCGTAGTAATGTGAACGAGAGAATGAGGTGAGGATAAGTGATATACGAGCATTATCAAAAAGTGCATGAATCTTTAATATATGACCACGTGCACGTAAATAAAGTTTTGCAGAACTCACTCACAAAAACGAGTTGATTATATTGACTTCATGTAGATGGGATCGAAACGTTTCTGTGAAAAAATTATTTCACATCGTAAGCGGTCAAGACAAAATCATTCCTGGTGTGCTTTTGAAGATTAAGTAAACTGAGGTACATGTACTTACTATATCAGGTTGTAAGTGCAGTTTCGAATGCAATCTTCTTCGAATGTAGCGTGCAAGTTCGCGTTCTCGGAACGAGGAAGTGAATGAAGTGTAACTTCATTGGTTAAATAATAACGAACGTCATATGGGTACGGAACTACAAAGAAGAAAGACTTGTAGTTTCTATGCGTGGATGATGTCAACAGAAACCGTGACGGAAAAAGATGCTGAGAATAAATGTTTAACCCATATCATTTTCGGACGGGTTATTTCAAGATGTTACGCGAAACGAGACACGAATTATAAATGTATAGAATGCCTAAGATCGATCCTTCCATTTGTCAGAAGCGTGTGGAACTACCAAGAAAAAAGACTCGTAGTTTTTTAGATATTCCGTGTGGTGTGATGCGGTTAAATGAGCCGATATACATTATAAAGATGTGTATAGTAAGAATTACGGTGCGAAAATGTGACAACTGAAACGGGTGTAAAATTGGTGTGTACGCTACCCTCTAAAGTGTAAGACGAGATAAGACCTGGGTAAATGGTACGACTGTACCAATAAGTCATGGTGGAGCTGGTGTGCACATTGAAAATCAATGATACGGAAGTATCCCAACTAAGGTGAAAACTTTGATCTGTGATTATACACAGTCCTCTAATATATTATACGAGTCTAGTGTGAACACTACGAACCGTATCCAAATGGTATACCCATGATAATAAGATCGTAGAACGAACTGTAAAAATGCGTACACATGATCGATAAGTGAAAATTGCGTGAGTTAGTGGGGTAATGACATTGTCGTGGTGCTTTCCTCAAACAAACATTTCTATGTAATGATCGTCAATCACTTGGAACCTCAGTTGAAATAGATATGAGAATTCAGTATTTAGTGCAATAATGATACCAGGGGTGGGCTTTATAAAAAACAACTCAGATCACAATGTTCATTTAGTCCTTTGGGGCTGATAGAGTCCATTCTATCTATCCAATATACCTCTCTTTGCAACATGTGTTGGGTGGTATTTCGTCCTTTTTGAATAGGTACTTGCTCTAGAATTAAAAATCGCAGTTGACTGATATTGTGTTTCTGGGTCTCAAAGTGTTGGGCTATGGATGATTTAGCATTTCTTCTACGGATGTTGCTTTTGTGTTCGTTTAGTCTAATGCGCATTTTTCGTTCAGTTTTTCCGATGTATACTAATCCACAAGGGCATTTTAACATGTAGATAACATTTTGGCTATTGCAGGTAGCAGATACTTTTAATTTGATGTTAAATCCTTTGTGTGGATGCTGAATCGTATTCCCCTTTATAATAGAATTACAATTTCCACAATTCAAACATGGGGTAGTTCCTTTGTATTGAAGTTCAGCCGAACTTTTTGAGGAAGTTAATATTTCTTTGCGATTCTTTGATCTTTGGTATGCGAATATCGGAGGTGCGTCAAAGATATGTCTGAAATCTACTTCAGTTGTCAACATAGGCCAATATCTTAAAATCGCTTTTTTGAAGTTGTAGCTTTGCGTTGAGTATTTTGATACAAAAACACTTCTATTGTCTGCAATTTCTTTTGTTTTGGTAGTTAACAATATAGATCTAGTGATTTTGTCCGCTTTCTCCATTGCGTTGTTAAGGATTTGCTCTGGGTATTTTCTTCTTCTGAACTTTTCAATACATACTTCTCTACTTTCTGTGTATAATTGTTCAGTGCTGGATATTCTTTTGAGCCGCAATAATTGTGAATACGGTAGATGTTTCTTGAGAGAAGGTTGATGAAAACTATGGCAGTGAAGTAAGTTGTTACGATCTGTAGTTTTGACATGAACTTGTGTCGTTAAGGTTCCATTGGTATTGTGAATGGTAACGTCCAGAAAAGAAATACATTGTTTACTGATAGTTGATGTGAATTGAATATGATTGTCTATGTGATTTAGGTCATCAATTAAGTTCTGCAATGTTATCAAGGATCCTTGCCATAGTATAAATATATCGTTGATGTATCTCTTATATAATAACAAGTGTTGTAGCCATGTATCCTTGCTTAGAATATGATCTAATTCGAATCTGTGCATGAAAAGGTTTGCATACGTTGGTGCGGCACAATTGCCCATAGATGTTCCAGAGCACTGTAAATAGAAGTTGTTTCCCCATTGAAAATAACTATGATACAATGTAAAGTGGATGAGTTCGATTAGAAAGACTTTAAGGTCGGTGGGTTTGTCACTGTTGATCAGAAAAGATTCAACTGCCTCCATGCCCTTGTTGTGTGGTATTGATGTGTACAATGCTTTAACATCTGTAGTACACAATACTGTATCCAGATTAGTTTTACCTCGGGTTGTTTCCTATATATTTAAAAAAGTCAGTTGTATCCCTTATATATGTACTCATAGATTGAACCAATGGTTGTAGATGTTTGTCCAGGTATTTCCCTATGGGTTCGTGTATGGAGTTGACAGTCGAGACTATTGGTCTGAATGGAAGGTTTATTGCATCCTTATGAATTTTAGGAATCATATAAATGTAAGGTACAGCTGGATTGATTTTACTTAGATATTTCTCATCTTCTGTCGCAATGATTCCTTGGTCTGTGGCTTTGTTCAGAATAGTTTGTAGGATTTTTAGAAATTCCTGGGTAGGATCAAATGGTATCATCATGTATGTATTGGTATCATCAATGTGTTCTTGAACATTTTTCTCATAATAGTCGGAATCCATGATTACCATTGCTCCCCCTTTATCAGCCTGGCGGATGGTAATTTCACTTATTGCCGCAATCTGTCTTAAGGCCTGTTGTTCTTTTTGGGTAATGTTGATAGTTTTGGATTTGTTAGAACTGGAATTTTTTTTTAACTCTTTCAGGGTAATGGTTTCAAATGCATCCAACACTTTATGGCTGATGGGAGCCATAAATGTACTTTTGTTACGCAATCCCAGAAGGGTGTTTTCTTGCAGTCTTTGAGTTGGTTCTACAATATTGTTAAAAAAGTGTTTTAATCGTAACGATCGCATAAATTTGAAAAAACTTATTTCGATGTTGAGAGAGTTGGAATGGTGGGTGGGTACAAATGATAATCCCTTTTGTAGAGTATTAATTTGAAAATCTGTCAATTCATATTTAGAAATGTTAATTATGAAACTTTCTGGCTGCGTGTTCCTTTCGCCACTGGTTTTGGTGGTGCGGTTTTTCCTCCTGCTTCGTCTGGTGGTCTTTGGTCTGGATCTAAAAAAGACTGCCCATTGTTGTGGGATGTTGATGGTCCTGCCGTTTCTGATTCAAATGGATCACGTATGGGTCTCGTCGTGTCCGTAGGTTGGGACTTATCTTGTCTGTGTGACGGTCTTTTATTATGAGTGTCATCAGAAGATGATGCATCCGTGTCTGAAAAATTACCAGTGTTGGTTCTCTGTTGTCTTCTGTTGGCATACACCTCTGCCCAGGTGAATACTTCTCCTAGCTTATAGTCAACAGTGTCTCTTTTAAATGTTCTAATTTTTCTCTCGTTAATCTCTTTTGTGTAATCATCAAGTTGTTTGTTGATATCTTGTAATGTTCTGTTCCAATCCACATCTTCTAGTCTGGTCGAAAGGTCTTGCTTTAATTCGGTTATTTCCTGATTAAGCTCTTCTACTAGCTTTGACAATTCTTCAACTATCAGTAAAATCAAATCCAACGAACATTTGTTGAGGATGGCCTCCCATTTCTGTGTAAATCGTAGGCTGTTTTTACAAAGTGTAGATTTCAAAGCTATTCTTAATCCCCTTGGTATCCGTTGCACTTTATGGTACTTGATAAGTGTACTAGCATGTAATCTTTGATTGATGACGTTTTTTGAAGCGTATATTAGTTGTTTGATGGTTGATTGTGTCGAGGTTGTACTGGTGCTGGTTCCCTCCGTTTCCTCGAAGAGGTCATAAATTCGTTGAGTATCGTCCGTTGTGTACACAAAGGTATTAGCTCTGTTGTCTGTGGTTTTTGCAATCTCGTCCAGTGACATGATGGGTGCGTACTCTGTGTTACTCAGAGAGGATATATAAACGATAAATGAACAGGGTAGCGCACTCCTTGGTGAAATGAGGTACTTCACGTGGTAAATCTGCAGGTGGTGCAATTGGGTTAATCCTCCTGAGTATGAGGATGTGGTACAATGTCATCGCACTCTTGTGCAACTTGTACAGTTCCAAACATGCTTAACTGTCATCCACTACCAATCCACAATGGAAGCTGCAAACACCAAGTGCAGTGTAAAACACTGCTTCGTGAATGACGATGTACAGATACGATGGGTGCACAAAAGAAAGGAGCGAAGAGTGAGGATCCTCACACACAACACAATACAAAGCTTTATGCACAGGCAGAGATGTGTATGAGCGTGTGGATAGAATGCACAAGACACTGCCACCTTAACAGCAAGAAGACGTGCAAATTGACAAAACAGTTAGAATTGATAAGTCAATGGGCCCAGTTGCAGAACTACACATGGATACTAGTAGTTAAATGGAAAACCATAAACAGAGTACTGGCCTGATGATGGGCTGAATAACACACCTGTTGGGTGACAGGAGGCACAGGAGGTGCAGCATATCACCAAACAATTCCTTTAGCAGAAATGTAGAACAGGTTGCAGTACATGTGTAGGGTTGAAAAGGGCTTTGGTGACAGATAGTTGTCACCAAAGGGTACAGAATAAGTCACAACACCACAAAGTGAATAGGAAACATCATTCACCACTAACCCAGGCAACACCAGGGTTCAACTCCCTGGAACCAACCAGGTACAACAAATCAAAACACGTTGTTGATCTAGAATGTGGAATCTCTGAAATGCTACAGTGGTTAAAGGCACAAGATAAAAAAATGTCTAAAAATAAAATCTACAAAATTCTTAAAAAAGGTATCCCATCAAATCATTTAAATTGAAATATTTGTTTGGATTTTTTTGTGTGCCGTAACGGCTGAGGGATAATGCCATTTTAGACTGCGAGATATCTTTTCATACAGGAGTGAACTATGCAAGAGGACCTGTCCAAAGTTAATTAATCAAGTTACAGTTCAATATTAGTGCTTACTATAAAATCAATCAAGCACTCATAATGTTTAAAGCGCGGCTAATTACCTGTGAGGGTATCTAAGTGCTGAGGGCCATGCTGCTCTTGGAGGGTTTAGGTGAATAGCCAGGTATTGAGTCCTTTCCTGAATTCCAGAAGAGAGGTGAGGTCTGGAGGTAAAGGGGGAGGTTGATCCAGGACTTAACGGTGAGGTAGGAGAAGGAGTGTCCTCCGCTGTTGCTCAGTGAATGTGGAGTGTGTGCGCGAGGGAGAGGTAGGTGGAGCGCAGGTATCTAGAGTGCTGGTGGAAGTTCATGCGGTGGTTGATGTATGCTGGTCCTTGATTGTGAAGTGCTTTGTAGGTGTGGATTGGTATCTTCAATTAGCATCTCTTCTGAATGGGGAGCCAATAGAGCTTCTTGAGGTGGGGTGTGATTTGGGTCCATCTGGGGGGGTCTAGGATGTGCCAGGCAGCTGAGTTCTGTATGGTCTGTAGCCTCTTTAAGAGGTGAGTGCTGAATTCTAAGTAGAGTGTAAGTGTAGTCCAGCCGGATGGTGATTAGGGCTTGAGTGACAGTTAGTCTGGTGTTGACGGAGAGCCATATGAAGATTCTCCAGAGCATGCAAAGAGAGGAAGCAGGTGGATGAAAATACATTAATCTTGTGTTTCATGTTGAGTTTGCTCTCCAAGATGATGCCAAGGTTGTGGGCATGGTCTGTGGGATTGAATTTGAGGTGTCCTAGTTCAGCGGCCACCAGGAATCGTTCCATGGGGAGGTGTTGTTCCAAAAGATCAGCACTTCCACTTCGTCTGTGTTGAGTTTCAGACAGTCGCTTTACATCCAGTTGCTGACGCTCGTCATCCACCTGCGGAAGTTGGGCCTTGTGGTGGAGGAGTCTTTTGAGAGCAAGAGGATGAACTGGTTGTCTTACTACATTATAAAACATTCAGGCATTGCTTTAGTTTCCTAAATAGCAATGAGAAATTTAGTAGAAAGAAGCATTGACCAAGCACATAGGTCTGGCTTGTCTTTTTTTTTAAGGCAGACTTATTTTCTCTGACATTACTTTTTTACTTCATGCTGGTGGTTGAATACATTTTACAAGAACCTTTGGTTTAAGGCAGTCATCAGGTTCCGAAAACTTCCTGTGAAGCAGAATAATTAATCAAACCCTCATCCTGAGTATGAGTGGCAGGCTTGAACATTGGGGTCATTTCTGTTCATGTTGTAGCAAAAGAGATGACTTCTCAAAAGGTAGATGTCTCAGGTTTAACAAGGTGGGCTTGAATTTGTGGCAGGGTTCAGAGTGGCCTTTTATAGACACCGTAAAGCTCCAAGCCAGCTAAGCTTCATTCAGAAGTCACAGCTCACACTAGACTCAATGACTTTGATGGTTTGCCACAATCCCATTAAACAAATAGTTCTTCATTTGAGATTTCAAAATAATGAATGAAGTTTAACCTTACAAACACTTCAGGAAATCATTTAGACACATCACCAGAGAGCCATTTCCTCCAAGTCCTCCCATAACATTAGTTCTCTCTGAATTCTTCCAACCAGCCTCACACTTCCTCTGTTTGTTGGTATTTTCACTTCCTAGACTTCTGGGCCTCATGGATTCAAGTAAAAAAAAAGAGAGCTCATTAGTCTATGCCAGAACAGTTCTTTATGTGCAAATGCTCCAGTACACTGAATATTGTAAGACTGAAAATCCATCTTGACTCGTACATTTTCCCATATATAACAGATTGCACATGCTAGTTCAGCAGAGGAGAATGAGGAAACCTACAGTAAATGGAGGCCTCACTGTATCTAGAGTTTAAATCAGCCTACATGACACCTGCAGGAGAAAGAGTTCTTGAGGAAGGATTGAACAAGATTGAACAGCATCCTAGATATTTCCTTCACAGGTGCTATTTACGGAGACCACCTTCTATGTCTTGATCTGAGGAATTACTGGGTACTTAAGGAATAGTTCTTGTGCAGAACAGCCCACTATGTGCTTATTAGCTCCCAACCTCAGCACTCTCTCTTGACCTACTGTAACATGCAACTGAAGTCAGGCGAGGCTGACATTAAGGCCATGAAAGTCTCCAGCATGCTCCTGGACAAACAGTAATAGGGGATATTCTTCTCATTAGATAAATAAAATCACTCTCTCAAACCTGAAAGATCCTTGCACTCCACCCATAGAAATAAAAACATCTCATCAAGAGAAGAAAGTGATTTCACATGTGTTTCTGCTGTCAACATGCCTGTGGATCCAATGAGAAGTATAGTCAGAGAGTGCTTCCAGCTCAGAATGGGCTAGCAACCAAATAATGTATTTTTCGTACACCACAATATATGTAATTAACCCTGTAATTCTTCACTGGCTGTTATGAAGGGTTCAAGTTATGAAATCTACAAAATGGATTTGGATTTCATCTTCAGATTTCTGCATTTTATGCAAACAACTTAAACACCGGCCAAGTCACATTATCATCCTTACATTTATTACGTCAGCCAAAAGCAATACAATCAACAAGTATACCTTAACTTGATTGTTGTCCACAAAAAAGAAGAAATTAAAAGTGTGTGTTAGACTTGGCTTTTTCAGCAGGTTCACCCTCAGACTTTTTGCTTTTTGGCCTCCTGTTTTAGAGCCTGTGTTTGTTGGCTATAGGACTCTGGGCACTTTACCACTGCTGGTCAGTGCTAAAGTGCATATGCTCTCTGGGCAACATTGTGTTTATTGGTTGGTGTTTCCATGATTGGCTATTTGATTTACTGATAAGTCGCTAGTGCAGTGCACTGTGTGTGCCCAGGGCCTATAAATCAAATGCTGCTAGTAGGCCTGCAGCACTGATTATGCCACTCACATGAATAGCCCCGTAAGGGCATCTCAGACCTGCCACTACAGTGTCTGCATGCAGTTTTAAACTGCCATGTCGACCTGGCAAGTGGAGCCACTTACCAGGCCCTAACTTCCCTTTTCTTACATGTTCCCTCATTGACAGGGTGCAGTGTATGTGAAAGGTAGGAAATGTACTGGTTGTGTGACATGTCCTGAAAATGAAATACTGCCAATTTCGGTTTTCAACATTGAAAGGCTATCTGCCCCATAGGATAGAATGGGAAATACTTTGTAACATCTTACAAGTATAACTTCCCATTGGGACAAGATAAAGGAATACATTATGGTGCCGATTGCGGTCCGGTAAAAACCGGGTACCAACCGTCGGTCGGAGCATTTTCTCCGTCCGACTCGTACCCGGTCGTAAAACTTTACAAACATGGAATTACGATTCGCACGGAAACACCATTTCCGTACGAATCGTAAAAAACACCGACCGACGAAAATATACATACGAATGTGATCCGGGAATGCTGCGACGTGACGTCGGGATGCTTTCAGGCAGCGTTTCACGACCCAGGAAGTACGATTCGAACCGACAGCAGTCAGGACGGCAATATTTTCACGGCACCCAAAAAGTGCCGGAAAAGCGAAGTACGGCGCGAAACGACCAGAGTAGGTGGCCCGGTACGTGCCGACCCCCCCTCCAGCCCCCGTATGTACGCGCCGACCCCCCCCCAGAGCCCGTATGTACGCGCCGACGCCCCCCAGCCCCCGTATGTACGCGCTGACCCCCCCAGCCCCCGTATGTAAGCGCCGACCCCCCCCAGCCCCCGTACGTACGTGTCGAACCCCCCGTGTATGTACACCCATGTACGTACGTGTCGAACCCCCCCGTGTATGTACACCCATGTACGTTCGAGTCGTACCCCCACCCGTGTATGTACGGTGCGTACCCCCAGCGCTACGCGCTGGGGGTACGCACTGTACATACACGGGTGGGGGTACGACTCGAACATACACGGGTGTACATACACGGGGGGGTTCGACACGTACACAGGTGTACATACACGGGGGGGTTCAACACGTACACGGGTGTACATACACGGGGGGGTACGACACGTACACGGGTGTACATACACGGGGGGTACGACATGTACACAGGTGTACATACACGGGGGTACGACACGTACACGGGTGTACATACACGGGGGGTACGACTCGAACGTACACGGGTGTACATACACGGGGGGTTCGATACGTACGTACGGGGGCTGGGGGGGGGTCGGCGCGTATGCGGGCACATGTCTCCATGGTTGCTATGGGAGTTCGGTGCGGACGGTGTTTTTTCCATACGGTTGTAACATCGGACGCACGGGATGGATTGTAATTCCGCGGTCGGACTTCACTTTTCACATTTGTACGGTAAATCGTCCGTGGACGTGTCGGACACATTTTCCGACCCGAGGACGTGTGGGGAATAATTCCCAATGCGATTCTTATGGACTTTTTCCCATGCGAATCGTAATTGCCAGTTTGTACTGCACTTGTACGATTCGTACGGTAAAAAGACCGGATACGAGTCGTACGGGGAATTTTTTTACCGGATCGTAATCGGCACCTGTGTGTTTGAAAATGCCACTTTTAGAAAGTAGGCATTTTCTTGCTTAACCATTCTGTGTGCCTGGTTGTGGATTGACTGTCTGGTCTTGGAGTGACAGGGGCTGGGGATGTGCAATCACTGTAAACAGCCACTGTGGGGGTCGAGATATGCCTGGCACTTCCTGGATGACTCAGAGCTGAGCTGAATGCAGCTTGGATTTGGAGTAGTGGGAGGAGATTTCCTTGCACCCGAATAGGCCTGTCTCCACCCCTTTGGTCATACTGCACCAGTGAGGACAGAACGGGTTTGCACTGGGCTCAGAGACCCTTGTACTAAGAGAACAAAGACAAAATGGGGTATAACTAGTAGACCTTAATCCCTAGAACTTTATAGTACTTCTGGACACAAGGGGAACCTTTGCCAAGGAGAAGCGCTGTGAGGAGGAGTACTGCCCCTTTGCTGTGTGCTGTTTTGGGTTGGCCTGCAGTTGCTGTTTCTGCCAGGAAAAGGACAGAGATTGGAATCTTGCTTTGAACCTGCTTGAAAAAGATCTCCAAGGGCCTGTGTGTGCTGGACTCCTGTTCTGAAGTCTGAGGGACACAAAGACGTCACCACCAGCTCCCATGAACTCTGCTGCTGAGAAGTCTGACCTGCCAGTAGGTGCCTATCGCAGTTGTGGGCCTCTGGAGGTTGTTCCTGCTGTTGGGAACTGGAAGAAACCTGAAAAACAGAAGAAATCGAAGCATTGCTTTTCTTGTGGCTGTTTTTCCACTAAACAGCACCACTGTGCGAGAAGAATCTCCCGCATCGCTGCACCACTGCCGAGATGATGCATTGCCTGACGCGGCTGCAAGAACCAATGCATTGTGGGATCGCAGCTGAAGAAACCGCTTGTCGCCGCTCCATCGATCGCTGACGCATCCCAGATTTCCACGCATCGCACCTGTGTGGCAAGTTTTCTCGACGCATCACCCGCAGACCAGAACCGTCTTGAAGTTGACACATCACTTATCCCTATAGTCCAGATTTGACGCATCATTTCTCCTGTGTGCAGCAGAACTGTTTCATTGCCTCCCCAAGGTCTCAGGAACTGACTCATTTCTTTGTTTCTCGATGCTTCCCCTCTCTGCAGCAGTTTAGCCTTGTGAATTTTGACTCATCTACAGGTACTTTGTGTAGAATCACGCATCCATAGTTTTCTATGGATCCAGTTGCATGAAACCTGTTTAGAAGTCATATTCTTATTACATGTATGTTGGATTTGTGTCATCTTGATCTTGTTGAGTTTATATAAAGATACTTTGTTTTCCCTAAACTGATGTGGTGTCCATTTGTATTGTTATCCCTGCATTACTGTGTGTTTTGAGTACAAATACTTTTCACATGGCTTTTGTAATAAGTCTGTCTGCTCGTGCCAAGCTACCCATGGGGTAAGCAGGGGTTGTCTAAAGTGTGTATCCCCCTTACCCTCACTAGAAGCAAGGGTCCCTATTTAGACAAATGTACCTACCTCTACCAACCAAAGACCTCCATTTCTAACACCAGTACTTTCTTTCATAGTGCACCACCTCTCAGCAAAGGCTTTGTATCATCATATTCTGAAAATATACGCCATAGATCATCTTAACTCAGACATGATCACATCAAGGTATGGTTCTGTGTCAATTTGTTTTTTTTGTTGTTAAATATTAATACCATTAAAGATCCTTCTCTGTTGCTGTTAATTGTGTGTTATATTTTAGTGTGCCGATTGTTCCTCTTGATGACTGCAGCACTTGTGTGCAATCTATTGGCTTTCCAAAGTTTTACAGCAGCATATCATTCCAGAGGTTTCTTCTTTGCAAATCTTTCGATGCTTAAAACAACAAAAAAAGACTGTAAATACCACTTGGTGTGAGGATTCCCATGTCATAGAATCCAAGTACGATTGGGTGAAGTTGGATCACGTCTTCTATAAGGTTTGATCAAAGTTTCAGGCTTTAGGGCCTTCACTGTAAT
Organism: Triturus cristatus; assembly: GCF_964204655.1. Lineage (NCBI taxonomy): Eukaryota > Metazoa > Chordata > Amphibia > Caudata > Salamandridae > Triturus > Triturus cristatus. The sequence goes on from NC_140591.1 coordinate 726,241,205, forward strand.
GCCCAGTAGAAAACGATTCCAAAAAAGTAGCTTTATACCTTCTGTAGTTTGGTGAGTTTACAGTAGCCCAAAAGGTACATTCATTGTTGTCATCTTCAAATTGTGAGTTTGGAGCTAATAATATGACAAATTATAGAATTGATACCGTATGTAAAATAGATATATTTTTGGTTCATGAATATTAAAACTATTAAACCTTATGCACGCCACTCACTGGTCACATATACGACTACCCAGGGCAGGCTATACAGCTATATTCAACTTACAATGTGAAAAGCATTAATATTTTACCTACTTTCAGTGACAGACAAGTGCCATGATGTCTTGACACTGCAGGCCTGAGGTAACAAGAGTCACACTGGATGTGAAGAGAAATTGGATTTTGATCAAAGCAAACTGTGGCTGAAGAGTGGAGTCACCGGAAAGAGGCCAAAGCAGAGGTAATTCACCCAAAATCCAAAAATCTATAAATATGTGGGTGCAAAAGGGAAGATGACATTTCCTGTACCACTCTATTTGTTTAGTCCTAGTACCCAATACTTACAATTTTTCATTCATTCAGAGGAACTGGCTGGTTTAACTATGAAAGTGCATAATCTGTGCCACCTTAGTATACATGTTTTAGATGGTTCACTAAAAGACAACGCAAAACTGTTACTGGTTAGTAAAGAAATTGGGAGACAAAATAATAATATCAACATAATTCTAGTCTCTACATCATGCATAGTAGTAGATGTTTAACACCGTTTTCCAAGTTTTTTCTAATACATTTCTGCATTCCCTGTAGGAAAGTGTTTTATGACAGTATACATACACATAGACAAGTGCAACAGTTCTCTTTGCTACTTCATCAATCACCCTTACAAAAACAATAATGTGCAATGTATTTGGTCCCTCAATAGAAAAACTTGCTAAACAGGTTTCTATATCAACCTTTACAAACTTGCAGTGAATCAGTGATCAGTGCTCTTGCAGTTGCTCACAAAGGTGTGTTGGGGAAACACACCTCACTGTAGTTAAGGGCACCAAAATGGAAAGCAGATCAGAGAAATGTGAACTCAATGTCACATTTTCATTGGGATGGGGAAGGTCATGAAGGCCACCACATTGAATTATTCAGGAATCATGTTTGATGCTCCATTGCAGTGGGGGCATTTGATAAATATCAGATCCCTGCAATTTGCAAGGGGGACAGAGGCGTTTTGCCATTTTGCCATCAAGCTCAGTCACAGACCCCTAAAGTTGATAGTACAGCTGTATAGTAGTCAATGCATTCCAGTAGCTCTTTAGGGGGCGGGTATATAGGGTCACGTTAACTCTGAAGCTCTTCAAAGAACAGAAAATGTCTTTTTACGCAGCCTCATTTGGGTATCCATGACCATTGCCACTCACATTTGTCACTCTAAATTAGGGATAAACTACATTTCATACACTATATAATTAGCCCCTCTATTATTATGGATTCAAATTTGGATCTCACTAAGATGGCAATTTCAAGATTAGCATTAAAAGACTGCCTAGAGTTGTATAATTCATTAAAAATTCCATATAGTAAACAGACCATGTAAGTGCTTAATGTCCCAGAAAATGTCTCTAATCCTGAGATGATTGACAATGATAGCAAATCAAGGATTAAAAGCTTGTTCTTAAACCGGTGTATAAAGGAGAGGGCAGAACAATCCCAAGATATGCCAACTGTAGCTACGTATCCTTTACAACTTCACTTAGTATAAAAACCTACTTGATTACCTGAAGTAATTCACAAGATAAGTTTATTTGACTTGTTTTCGTGAGAGGCTGGTTTGTAAGTTTGCCAAACTGCCCCTGTAAAAACACAGCACTGCAATCAATCAATCAATCAATCAGGGGTTTATAAAGTGCACTACTCACCCAAGAGGGTCTCAAGGCGCTACTTCTAAGTACCACTCATCTAACATTATTTTGTGCATTATATATATAGCACCTTAAGATAACGTTTTTTAGTGCCAATTCTCTGGGCATCTGCTGTTAGATGTTATAATCAATGGCACGATATACCTACAAAGACTTGAGACTCAAGAAATAAAATCTGCTGCTTTTAATATTATATGCACTGGTTTAGTAGTGAGTAAATTATTTGAATTAGTACCATGACTAACATTTGCACAATGTATTTATTTATGTATTTGGCTATCACTGGACCTAGAATGTGGAATAAGCTGATTTTAAATATCTTATCTGTGCTATCAGTATTGGATTAACTGTTTTTGTATATATAAAATGACTTGTCTGATTTTGAAATGCTATGCTTTTAATGTAACTTTTATGGTATTTTTCAGAATAAAGTTGATGACTGGAAATCAGATTTTTACAAGAAAATATATTAACACGCAGTAAATTAAAGCCCATTCAAATAAAGTCCATAAACACATTTTCAGTGCAGTTATAAACTATTATGACCAACATGTATGCAATACGACTGGACAAGCAGCCTGTAAAACTAAACCTACAAATCGAGGCAATGTTTTTATTGGATTGTTATCTTGTCTAGACTAAGAACACTAAAGGTTTTAATATATAGTAAATAATGCGTCTGAAAGGATATACCATGCTTCATCAAACAGTTGAAAAAGCAAGTCTAAAATTAGTGAAGAGGCGATGATGGTCTGCATTTTTAAAGAGCCACACGTGGAGGAGTACAAGCAGCAGCTATCCGGTTTCTAACTACTTAGCAATTTTCAATGGCACATTGAACACCCACCCTTAAGCTTTGTTCCTATGCCAATTCAGTTGTTTAATGTTTTATCTTGGGAAATACATCAAGCCATGTGATGGGGGCAGTGAAGTCAATCTTGTTTTATTTTATATTCCCAAGAGAAGAACCCTATCAAAATAGGTTATTCTTGTGTAGTCTATACACTTTTTACGATAAAGAAAAATGCCTAAAAGCCACACGTAATTCATGTAACTCAAACAATTGTCGCTTTTCATTGTGTGTAATTCATATGTGGTCAGTCCTTGCATTGCCAACAGGAGCGATTTTAGTAGCAACATTTACAATCAGGGCCGGACTGGGAACCAAAACCGGCCCTGGCAAAGTGCTCGCCCCCCCCCCACACGTTGGGGGTGCGGCCGAGCTCTTTGCCAGGCCGGGTTTTTGGCCTATTTTGTTACAGGGCCGATTTTGCAAAAACGGCCCTGTAACAAAACCGGCCCCCAGGGGCCCAAAACCTGCCCCCACCCTTGCGGCGCACCGGGGGATTGCCCGGTGCCCGCTACGGCCAGTCCGGCCCTGGTTACAATGATGGAAATATACATTTTAGAAAACATAAATAGAGCTTCAAGATAAATCGACGAATGTGATGCTTTGGAATTAGAACAACTGTAGTAAGGCCCATAAAATTGATGGGATTGTAAACTTTAGAAAAAATAAATAGCGCTCCACGAAAAATTATCAAATGGGATAAACATAGATGATAGAACATCCTCAACAACAAATACACAAAAATCAACATATTAATACGCATTTTCTCTAAAACATGTTTTTTGTGTGTACTTTGTACTTGAAGATTTCGTTTCTGCCAGCAAAAGGACTGCGGACTATGCTAGTACTGCTGTGAATCTTGCACTTTAAACGATGCTATGAGGAAGCGGGTCTCTTGTATTCCCCACATGAAGAAATAAGTTCTTGTCATTATCTAGGAGGACCTATGGCTGTGGACTAACTTTTTCAGTGCCTGAAAAGGCATAGAGTCCAATGAGCAGTCTGCTCTGGAAAAACTCAGCAAGAATTTATGGAACTGAGCTTATGGCTATTGTCCTGAGTGGGAGAAAGGGGAAACGACAAAGGATTTGTCCAAAGAGAAGTGTCTGAGAGTTTAGATACAATTAGTGCACCAGAAAAGAAAGCTATTCAACTTTTGGAAAAAAGCTGCCACTTAGAAAATGTTCAAATCTGAAGGTTGCCAGATTATCCAATGAAGACACACCCAATGAAGACCACATGTACCTACTCTGTCCTGCTTTATGCTTTTGAGCACAATTTCTAGACTACAGCAGAACTGCAATGAATATAAATCTGGCCTCCTGAATCCCTTCTGTTTGCAACATTATGCAGTGTTCACCCGAAGTATTTTGCCTTGTGTAAAATTAACTAAGTGCAAATGTAGATTGGAAAATATCTCTAACACTTATCCAACACTTGCGGCCAGATGTACGACCCTTTTTAGCATCTGCAAAAGGGAAATCGGCCCATTTGCGACTGCGAAAATGGGTTGTGGTATGTACAAATCCTATTTTGTGAGTTGGTATCCTATTACCGGCTCCCAAAATAGGGTTAGCGAGTCGCTATTAGGAAGTGACGTGCCAAGGGCGTCCCTTTCTAATAGCGAGTTGCACTGGTATGTACGATTGTTTTGTGACCGCAAATGCAGTTGCAAAACAATTGCAGTTACCACCTACTTCCAGTAGGTGGTAAGCCAGTAGTAAATGGGAAGTGGTCCCAAGGGGACCCCTCACCCTTTGTGAATGCATGCAAAAATATTTTTTAAGAGCAGGCAGTGGTACCACGGACCCCTGCCTGCCCTTGAAAAATAAAAAGAAAACTTTTCATATATCTCCTTTAAACGCATACTGTTTTCCTTTAAGGAAAACGGGCTGCATTTGTAAAAAAAAAGTTGCTTTATTTAAAAAGGAAACACAAATATGGGGGTCTGCTGTCCCCAGCAGGCTACTATCCCATGTGAGTCGCAAATTGCGAGTCGCAAAATGAATTTGTGATTCACAAAATGGAATGGTCATGCATCTGGCCCTGTCAGTCCACTGCTGGTCAGCCACAAAGGGTGGATGAATGTGCCTCTTCCATAAAACGTAATCAGGAGATATCAGCAGTTTCTAACCAGCTGCGCTTTATCACCTGTTGGAATCATATGGTACTACAATTCAGCCAATTCCACCCATTGACTTACACTGACATTTTTTAAACTCTTAAGTACGGATCACCATACCCAATTTCTGTTGCTTTTCTATCTTTACAATCATTAAATTTCACCATTTGATTGGACAGCTTTGTGAATTATTCTATTTGATTCTTAGCTGCAATTTTTACTACTGTAGCTTCTACTCTACTTGCTTTTCCTGTAAGAAAAGCCTTACTGCCCTTGTCAAATTACCATTGGCAAGTTCAGGATTTCTCACAGAGACTAGTTTTTATTTCTAAGCAGTAGATTGGTTAAACTCTGTTGAAACTCAGCCAAAGCTCACATTAAAACTTTGTTTTATTTTCGCCATTGTTTTAAGTTTGTTTCCTATTTTGTTGAACAACTTCAGTCTGATTTTGGCAGTAGAATGTTCCAGATATTGAAATCACTTCTTTCAAATATCAAATTACTTCTGATCAGGTGAAATGTTGCCATCCCATACTATTTGTATGTATTTATTTTGCTTTAGTAAATTGATGTAGCATGGATCCAGCTCCTAGGAGCACCAGGACATTTTATGGAGGACAATAATGTAGAAGAAGCATCTCTAGCATGCAGAGGGTATTGTATATCATGTCTATTGTCCAGGTGAGTGCAAATAGAACAATTGATGGACAGAATGCAGAACAATGCCTTACATTCACCCCAGTACAGAGATCTGGGCCTTAATCCACCATTGTTTCTTTTGCCTATGTCACCCTAAGTGGGAAGGGTATGCCCATACGTGGGTCCCGTGCTCACTACACCACTGGATTTAACCTAGCCTGGCTGATGAAGGGTGATGCCCTGAAACCGGTCCCAGGATGCTTGTTTCCAGTCCAGGGAGGACCTGGTTTGACAGTTTGGTCTGGACTGTTCCCATGGGGAATCGAGCTAGGACTGATTTGCATATGGCTGGATCTAAAATGGAATGGCAGGGGAGCAAAAAAACAATTATTCTTTTTGCATTTGTCACCCCAAGTGGGATGGGTATGCCCAGACCTGAGTCTCATGCTCTCCATACCACTGGAGTCAAGCTAGCCTGGCTGATGAGGGGTGAAACCTCGAAACCGGTCCTAGGATGCTTATTTCCAGTCCAGAGAGGACCTGGCTTGGCAGTTCTGGCTGAACTGTTCCCATGGGGAACAAGGTCAAGACTAATTTGCATTTGGCTTTATCTAAACTGGGATGACATGGGAAGCAAAGAAACAATGGATTTATGTCCAAATCTCTGTACTGGGGTGAATGTATGACATTGTTCAGCATTCTGTCCATCAATTGTTCTTTTTGCAGTGTCCACTTACTCAAACTCTCACATGCGGGTCATGTCAAAGATGATCCAATCGAACATTACACATCAGATATGGGTTCTACTGATGATACATAATGCACACTTAACTTCATGGCCAATCAATGACAGTAATTATCAGCTATAACATAATTAATATTTACAGTAGAGTGGTGAATGTTCCTCCGCTCCTTTACAACAAACTCTGACTATAATCTCTGTGTCACTATTAAAACAATCACCAAATGGCCCATCAATATTACTTACCTTACTTGTAACAAGTGCTCACGTACTCTGCTCATTGCTAAAAAAACTTCCTATTCTGCAGTGAAACAAAATCCAAACATCCGTCTCACTAAACTGGCACCAAGAACATGGAAGGGACAGAGAATATTATTGTGAGACAGAGCCACATGTAGATAGGGAGAAAACAGAAGCGCCACATGTAGATAGGGAGAGCACAGAAGCACAAGGTGAGACATGGCGACCAGGAGACGGGGCAAAAAAAAAACACTGCAAGACAGAGCAATATGGAGAGGAGGTCAGAGCAGCACATGGCAAGACAGAGAAACACAGAGGTTGAGGCAGAAAAGCTGTAGACAGCTGGAAACACACACAAGTTCTCTGTTAGAGTGCTTAACTAAAAAGAAAAAACAAAAACAAAACAAGCTTTGGAAGGGTACAGTAACGTATCCAAGTTCCAGGGCAGAGACCAACTCACCATAGGGGAGTACAGCCCTCACAAGCTGTCAAATAGGCAAGAAAATGAGAGTGACAATGAGGCCAACCAATTGTAAATAATGAATAGGCTCAAAGCCCACTGTAAGCTAACAAAATGTCTCATAGAAGGCAGTGCCTGTGATGTGTTAGGGGAGACCTGAAAATAACCTATGCACGCACACTACTGATTGCGATTTTATTTTTAGATGCATTAATCTGCACCCCACAAACTTATGCACTGTGTGATATTCATGTTAAGCTGACCGTAATTAGTGTGGGCTTCAATTTAAAATTGCTCACCTTAAACTGTCTGTCTTGACTTTTCCTCTTTTTCGGTGCAGGAGCCAAGCGGTACCAGTCAAGGTTAATTAAAATGTTTCATTTGTTTTGGTTTCTGTGTGAATGTTTATCTGTGCATGTTCCTTGGAGAGCAGAATAATGAGCCCCACACCTGCGAGTAGGAACAACTGACCGATTTATATTATCCTGCTACATATATCCAGCAGAAGGTTCACGCAGCAGAAACTTTATTATGTAGTAGCGGGAAGGAGATTGAAACCTCATAGGGAGTTGAAACTATTATAGAAGACCTGGTTTAGATATGTATTGCTGAGTTATTTTGTTCTAATGGCCTTTCCACTCTCCATAGAGGAGACGCTTCTTTGGACCTTGCCTGAACGCGTTAGAATCCTGGGCAGATTCTTTTCTCAATTACTTGACTGATTCTTTTTAGGTCTCGTGCCTAGTGTTGCAGTGTGTAGCACTGCTCACGTAGCGTGAGACCTCTTGTAAGGGGGTTTTGAAAGCTGCTCACACGCTCATGCGTGTGAGCAGGCTTTCGCCGCCCGCCATCGGCTTTAGGCGCATGTCCCGCCTTTGCAACGCCCATTCCTGTCGGTGGCCAGCACGCGCAGCAGCGCGCGTTCACCTCGCTGCCGCGCTTCCTCCCCCCTCTCCTCTGTTGTCCGCGCGTACAACTACTTTCGATTCCCGGCCCTCACTGTTATCTTCTGTATAAGGCAACACCCTTGGTTTAATAAAGAAAGTTTTGTCAATGGGCTCCATAAATAACATACCAGTGTAAGTAATTTTTGTCTGATTTTGAAACTTTGTTAATAGTAGGTTCCCTTTGCCTTGCTTGAGTTTGAAGTATCATTTCTCTACGTTTGAAAATTACGTTGATTGTAAATAACAGGGGCAGGGTTCAAATAGAAAACAAGTTGTCTTGTGTTTCCATTTTGCTGCGCCCTCCTTGAAGGCAACTCGAACCGGTCCAGATGAAAGCCTGGCACCCGGGGCTTGCCACAGTAAACAGAGGGCTGAAAGGGAGTGTGGTTTCTGAGGGAGTGGTTTAGAAGCAAACATTGGTTTTCCTTCGCCCAGCTTGTGTGTAACTATGCCTCCATGAAGTGTCGATACAATAAGGGTGTATACTTAAACACTTTATGAATATTTTTTCATTTAGTAGTACAGTTGTACTTGCCACAGCAATGTTCTGAAAGTGTAGGTTACTACCAGCATGCAGTTACATTCAGAGCCCCTTAGGAACCCCCGTTTGTGAAATATGAATTGACAAAGAACAAATATAACAAACATTAGCAACTGTTCAACGAGGGATCAACTTTACACAATGATCTCTACATCTCCAGAAATGTTCTTCTTGTCTGATGCTGGTTCTGGCGCACAATGTAAAGCGATTTTTTGCTAAGATATCTCTTTAAATCACAGGTTTCACTTTTAGCAAACCTGTTTCTGACTTTTACTCAGCTGGTGAGGATGAAACGAGTGATGTTGAGTTGGGTAGCAGTGACCCCTTTTTTGTCCGCAATGTACAAGAATTCAACACTATTGAAGAACATCCCCTGCTTGCCCAGCCTTTGACAATGTACAGTTCTTCATTGCTCTAAAAAATTGATGCAAAAATATTTTTCCTACGTCATTATGTCATTACGTAATCTCTGACCCAGGTTTTTGGTTTGTGACTTGTGAGTGGCTTGTTTATGACAGTCCCGATAGATTCAGGTATGTGTATTATAACCATGCATCTCTTCTTACTAATCTAATCCCTTATATCTCAGCTCACCTCTTCCTAATTCTCTACCCCTTGCAGCGTTTGCTTCATCTCACACCTGAAGTATTTGGTTTTGCCCTTTACTACTCCCTATTCTCTGTCACTGTACTCTGCCATTTCAGTCCCCGCTCCACCACTTTAATTGCTTTCGCAATTTACTCTTATGAACTTTAACTTAAGCAACCTGTGCTTTTCATCCAGGGTCTATTTTCCCACAATTGCCGATTGAAATTTCAGTGTATTAGATTCTTTGGGCATTGGACTACAGCCTATGTCTTGTAGAAACAAGCATTGGCATAGCCAATAGGTCTCGCTTTTGGGACCTTAGAAGTATTTAGTTATGTAGCACAATATCCTTCGTGCAACAACATCAACTGTTGCATGGGTAAACACTTATAAGGTCCCAAAAGCGAGACCTATTGGCTATGCCAGTGCTTGTTTATTCTGCCTTTAGAGGTGTTGTCCGTTGACACCATCTGCCTTTTCCCCAATTTGTCTGACTTCTCTAGATTAACACATGAGGAAATCTCCCTTTATGGGAAATTTTGGGTGCATTGGTTTACTTTATGACAACTTTAAACAGTTTGTATTTGTATTTGAGATTCTGAATTGATGTGAATTTTACTTACTAATGCATTCATGTATTAATTACTGATTTATAACTAATTTGAGTGACTTGAGTTTGTAATTTTGCTAATATATTAATACACCTTAATGGTTTGCAAATATACTGCTCTCCGTCATTTTTTGAGGGAAACATTTGCTTTGTGATATTTAACTGTATCTGATTTGTGTCACTCCTCATTCCGAGACTAAAGGTCCTTCCACTTAAGTGCAGCTTGTACTTGAGTTTGCAGCAGGAATCTGCACTCTGCATATCTGCAGCAACACTGCAGTGCAGTATTCTGAAAACTTGAGGATGGGGTCTGTATCTATAGGAAAGTAAGATCAAAGGACTAAGGTCAAAGGACGAGCCACAAAAGTATATTTTAATTTATTGTTGTGAGTTGTCTTCATTTAATCATATAAAAGCTAAGTTATTCCTTGGTTATCTACACTCACAGATGCACACGATATCACATCCTATCCAAAAGAGATTTATATTGAGAAAGCCACAAATAGGAAAGACAAATAAAGAATGAAAGCCCAAACAATAAACACAAAATGAATATCAAAGTTAGAAGTCAATACAGATAATTTTTATTAAAAGATTATACAGATCAAGTTAAAAATATCATAGAGTCAAAATTTATAACATGGTGTATCAAATCGATATTGTATAAAACGTACAATCAAAAAAGCAAGTTCATACACTATTGTTGCCTTGCTGGATGATAAGGGACAAACGGCCAATATCAATCCTAACAATCACCCCCGAGAGAAGAACGACAGACAATACAATTTGTCGTAAATTGTGACACATTCGTGAAGGAAAAGAAACTGTTGACTGGAGCCCGATACACGCTTGTCTTGATCTATCTGTTGAACCAGTCAACTACCAAATTGTGTCAAATAGCTGCATCAACGCGTTTCGATGGCACGCATATATTTACACCATCTTTATCAAGACTATCTTATAGCTCTCTCGATTGGAAATTCTCACAATATTCCATAAACCAAGACCTTATAGGATCAGGGAAATACTGATTTTAGTCCAAAGCTTATACAGTTGCTGGGTGGAATTTCTCACAGAAGGGGCTTTTATATCTCCACTTCCTGTATCTAGTTGTAAGACATTTGCTCTATACAAGGTACTTCATTGTTTGAAAGGTAATCATAAATTCTGTAGCACAGTTGATTACGTCTCTAGGATATCGCCCATTTATAACATCTTGGATAGGTCTATTAAAGTATAAAGCTGCCTACTCTCACCCTTCACGATGTGGGCCAGAAGGTTGGATGAGGGCTGCGCCGTCTTGTTAATCCCATCAAATTTTACTTTACCTGCCCTTCATTACTTGGGCTTCGCATGGGGTACGGTTGCTGCTACAACTCTCCTGACACCCGGCATATGACTCGCCGTAATCATATGCCATCCTATTCATCAATGAAATGTATACAAGGGACATAAGGTAACTCAGGAGTTAAGCAACAAAACTAGAGATTTGTGTGTAGTCCGCATTATGTGAGTTTGAAATATGACAAAGACGCTCTGTAGTTTATTAGTTTTAAAACGTGAAAGGGCCGGGCCAATAAATTCTGGACCTGTTCTAGAGACACAATCTAATTGTTCGTTTTAGTAGCGTGTAAGCATTGCGGGGAGAGAACTCATTATATCTACCAATCAATTTAACAGGAAATCCTTTGGACACATAGTAATCACAGACAACTACGTATGGTTAGTTTAATTTATAACAAAGCCAGAAATATCTGAACATAAAAACACCGCAATATAAGGGTATAGACATACATCATAATTAGCATAAAGCCAATTCTGTGAATCCAATTTAGACGATGTAGCATAAAAAAAACATTTGGTTCAAGAAACAGGATGCAGATGATCAAAAAGAATGAGTCCAAGTTTACCTACATAGAGGACTGCTGAATAAAAGCATGCATCCATCCCTACTTAAGCATCTTGGAGAAAATAATAAAAGGTGCCAGCATGTGGAGTCTTCTGAAGAAATATCTCCACCATCAATGGGTCATGTTGCATAAAGCTACCAAGACAGAGCTTGCTCTAATATGCTCTCTCTTTGAAGGTAGAAGAAGAAGTGGTCACTTTCCCTACTCCCAACAGTGCATTATTGCAGGTATCCTAACCAAGATTAATTTCGGGTCACGCCATCTGCTATGGGTACAGTCCCAAAAGCAGTTTTCCATGAGACAAAAATGTTTTTCTCTCACAACACTTTGTCCTTGGTTCCCAGGCCTTCTCCTCTGTGAAGCGCAAGAACCTTCCTTTATAGACTCAAGCGACATGATGGTAACTTCTCTCCTTGCCTGACTAGTTAGACAAAGACATTATTCTAGCTAATAAGAACACTTCTTTCACCTGCAACATAAAACATGAGAAAAAAAAATTCCACAGCACACATGAAATTCAGCTGTTAATTCTAAAGCGAGAGTTTCAGGGAACAGCGTTTCAGGCCTACAGAATTCAGTTAACATAAGAAAAAATCACAGAAACCTTTACGGATTGCATAGGAAATAAGGCACATTCAATTAATGCATTTATCTACACTTAAAATGACACATCTAATAAACACATTTAGTACACAACTAACTGTCAATTTACCACACGAGTTCTTCATGTTAATTTTTTCTGTTAGTTACATTCACTTGCTACGTTAATTCTTCATGTTGCTTTTTAATGCCCTAAGCACATCATGAGTTAATACATTCAAAAATTCTAACACTCCACATTAATATGACTAAGGATTATATGCGGGTGCGTCCTACATGTGTGATTATAATGCACCCCTGCAAGCAAAATGTAATTTCCGCTGCATTGAACATTATAATAAGTTCTATTTGTATATGTAAGCATTACCTCAGATACTAAGCACTTGAACTTGTAGCTATATATTTTGTGAGTTATTTTGTAGTGCCAACTCGACCCAAAGGTATTGGAGCGCTTTACATGAGCATCAGTTACATTATAGAAGACCACATTCATTTTAGGTAGGCATGGGAAGATTAAGGGGCATATCAGCAACGAGGCGCTTAAAAATTATCGCCGCTTTTGCGTCCGTTTTCGGGCAAAAAGCGGCGATAATTTTATCGCCTAATCAGCAAGGTCACGCTATCGCGTGAAACCTTGCATTAGCGCCTGTATTCTGAACGCCCAGCTTTGCATCTCTAATGAGATGCAAAGTGGGCGTTCCTGCCCTGACATGACTGGCAAAATGTCGCTAAGCGACATTTCTACTATCATCAAGCCCCAAGCAATGAAGCAGAGCGCCAAGAAAAGTAGCTATAATCCCAGTTATCGCTACTTTCCTTACGCCAGCTTCAGGACTGACTTAGCCATGATATCCTATGGAAGGTGGATATCATGGCTAAGTTTGCCTTGCCCTATCATCAAGCTAACGCCAAATTTGTGAGATTATCGCTGGGTTTCCAGCGATAAGCTCACATTTGGCAGTTAGCGCTAGGATTTTTATCGCTTTTGAGATAAGCGTTGCTAATAGCACGCTATCTCAGCGATAAAAATCCACGTTAGCCGGCGATAATTATCCTAGCGCTAAGTGTGCTTAGCGATAATTATCGCCGGTCCTTGATGATATGCCCCTAAGTGAATTGTCCAGAGTCACAGGATGCTGAGCTGACGATGAGACTCGGCCGGCTTCCTCAGCCACAAAGTCGGCAACTCTTGCCGTTTAGGCCACATTCTCTCCCCGTCTTCACAACACATACATGACTACACACATGAAAGGGCTGGGCTCATACATTCTGGACCTGTTCTGGAGACACAATCCGATGATTCACTCTAGTGACTGCCATATTTCTATCCTTGATTTTTTTTTTATTTTCAAGTAGAAGGCATCATTATATTCAGCCGACTAGTTATGAACTGGCCCAGTGGAGATCTCACGTGAAAAGATTAATAACAAGAAAAAGCAGCCCGAAAATGCCCTGTGTGATAGTCATTCCAGTACTGCTTGTTTTCTTCCCACTAGTACAAATAGTCTTTACGAAGTGCCCTGCGATAGCGATCTTACATTATCCCCTTAAAAGCGAGTGTTTACGTTGTCTCTTATCTCCTTAATGAATCAGAGCTTGTACAGACCTGACAATAAAATGAGTGGATGGGGCCTGAATAATTAATAACCTGAAACAGAAGGAGCCTGCGTTTTCACAAACCACATGGCACTCAGCTAAAATGGGAAGCATGCACGCCCGCGCGACAGCACTTTCAACGCTGCAGTGCAGTGGCTCGAACATCTGGCTGCAGCGCCCTCACACTGCAGCAGGGAACTCTGGGAGAAACAGGCCCCTCTCCGCAGGGCGGGAAGTGGGATAATTTCCAAAACATGGTACCAGGTTTGAAGGAGCTGCTGTTTGGGAATATGAACCAACTGTGTTAGTTAATAGAGACGTCGACATTTTTTGAGCGTGGAAAGCAACGCAGTTTGAGGCTGAAATAAAAAGTGCTTTGCGTGGCGGGTATTGTCAGACAATCATAAAAGATATTAACTTAAATTGCAGAGGCACCGAGGGCAGGGCTTGGAACGGTTTCATTATACACATTGATGCGTTGTGCACTGTATTAAAGTGAAGGATAGCGAAGAATGTCGAAAATTAATGACTGCAGAGCGAGAAGCCGGCATACGCATTTTCTGTAACCTTTTCACATAAATGCTAAACTGCTCTTCCTTGTAATACCTAAATTCTTCAACCATACACTGTAAGGAAGCTCTCTCACTCAAAACACACACACACACAATGTTAGACCTGGCATACTTGGCTTGGTTGTGCCTGACTTCTTGCCTCTACCCCCTATATTTTTGATGCTATGCTGGATTTCGTTTTTGCTGGTTTAGAAGCTTTGGGCACTTTGCCACTGCTGACCAGTGTCAAAGTGCAAGTGCTCCCTGTATAAATTTCTAGGATGATTCGTTATCCATGATTGGCATATTTGTCTTACCACTAGGTCCCTAGTAAAGTGCGCTAAGTGTGGAAAGGCTGGTAAGTCAAATGTTATTAGTGGGCCTGCAGCACTGATTGTGCCACCCACCTAAATAGCCCTGGAAGAAATGTCTCAGGCCTGCCACCGCAGTGCCTGCACGCAGTTGCTAACTGCCATCCTGACCTGACAAGTGCACCCACTTGCCAGGCCCTACCTCCCCCTTCCTGTGCACATAGGACACCCCTATAGCAGGCCCAAGGTACCCCTATGGGCAGGGTCCAGTGTATGTGGAAGGTAGGACATGTACTGATGAGTGTACTATGTCCTGATAGTGAAATACTGCAAATTTTGTTTCTCGCTATTGAGAAGCCATCTTTCCCATAGGATAGAATGGGGAAAGCTGTGTACCATGTGTACCTGCATATCTTCCTATAGGAGTGAGATAGCCCATTGGAGTCTGGTATCCCTGAACTCAGAATTTAATACCACATCTTTTAGTAAAGGTGGTTTTTAAATTCTGCGTTTGAAAATAACACTTTTACAAAAAGGCTATTTTCTTGTTCAATCTTCCTGTGTGCCTCTGCCTGGTTGTGGATTGACTGTCTGTTTGAGAGTGACAGGGGCTGGGGTGGCTCCAGGAGTCTGGGTAAGTTAGCACTAGGCTGAATAGACCTAGCTACATTTGGAGTGGTGGGAGGAGTAGCACCGTGGCCTGAATAGGGCTGTGCCTGCCTTCCACAATGCTGGCACCACCTCCTGCGGTGCGTCTGAAGACCCTGGCCCACCTCCACAAAGGAAGAAGTTGTGCACTGGCAGAGTGCACCCAGGACTGGTTTGAAGTGGATCCAGGACCCCTAACAAATGAAGAACAAAGACATTTGGGGTATAAAAGTAAGAGCTGAAACCCCAGTAAAATCAGACTACTTCCACAATCAAGAGGAACCTCTGCCCAAGAAGATCAACAGAAGGATCTGAGGAGAAGTACTGCCCTTGCTGTGTGCTCTGGGGCTGGCCTGCAGTTTGCTGATTCTACTCAGCGTGAGGACAAGGGACTTTGCTGTGTGCTGTGTCACCCCCTTCTTGTAACAAGGACTTTGCTGTGTGCTGTGTCCAGAAGCAAAAGAGTCTCCAAGGGCCTGAGTAGAGCTTGCCTCCTGTTATTGGAAACACAGGGTCATCAAAGTTTCCAGGAACCATCTTTTCAAGCTGCTGTGGGTGTGTCCCTGCGCACAGCCTGTCTTGTATTTCTCATGAAACCTGCACGTCTAAAGATTGCTTCGATCTCAACCCAGAGCGGCCCGGCGACGTTACATGTTAACCCTGAGCCAGCGGGTGGCCCGCATCAAGTTACCGGAACCGCGAGCCACTAAGGACCGTCACCGCCGCTGACCCATCCGCAAGATTGTTTCACTGCTTGTGGTGTTAAGCCTTGGAGCCGTGGCAAACTGCCTCTGACCAGGGAAGCCGCTCTGAACCCCTTTTGCCGAGATCACCGCTCCGCCCCGAGTTCCAGAAGGAGGTCACGTCAGCAAAGAAGCCGCGGGTCGTTGCTAGGCAGCAAAGTACGCCCCAGCGAGGGAGCGCCGGCAGCATTGAGCCCCGCCCAGCGGGACGTCAGCCTGACCCGGAGAAGAACTGCGACTGCGTGCGGGAGAGAAGTCTCGCCCTCGCCGGAGAATTGGTGCCAAAGGAGAAGGGCTCCTGTCGGAAGACCTCCCAGTGTGAACCAAGCATTGGGAGCAGGACCACGCTCGAGACCGGGAAGGGGCCACGAAGAAAGAACTGCCTGCGGAGTCGTCAGCGCGGATTGCACCCTCCATGTTGTGACACCAGGTAACTGCTTCAATCTGTAATCGGGGCCTGCGCCTGGGACTGTGGTCGGTAGGAGTACTACTGGCAGGGTGTGTCTTGCTGCCTGGGAGGGTACCGGCATTTATTTTAAGAGGTCAGAATGGCCCGTACTGGCTAATTGAGAGAGCTGCGATATCGGAGCCCATCTTGTGTTGGCAAATGTTCCCTTCACGCTTTGGGGGCATAGTGTGGCAGAGCTGACCTCGGATTCAGCAGATTGAGGCAACGTTCAGGAGCTCACGAGAGCTAAGGGGGTGATTATTGATTACGCTCCCTTCTTGAAGACGTCAGTTTGGCCCGTACAGGCACAACAGAAGAGCTGCGGTTCCGGGGTCCGCTCCAAGGGGCCTACTTGTTTTTCACCATTTGGGGTGCATACCGGCACAATCCTTGGCCGCAACGTAAGCTTGGGACAATCTTGAAGGGTGCAGGGCCACAGGGGCCACACCCGTTGGTGCCAGCGTGAAGGGGGTTGTGATCTCCCGTTCAGGCACCTAATCTTGAACTGTCTTGCCCTAGTGAACCTGGGTATACCAGAAATTACAGAGGACAGTATTAGCGATATCTTATTCAATGACTGGAAGAAAAATACAGAGGCTACAAGTAATTTTTTTTGTTTGTCTTTTTGCCAAGAACATTGCTAAGAACAGATTATCTGTGTATGTTGGAATTTCTTTTGTCATTATTGGTCTTGCCTAATCAGATAAAGAGATTTATATTTTTATAAATAATCAGTGTTGTGTCCATTTGTGGTGTTCTACTGTGTTACAGTGGGTGTTAATACTAATACTTTACACATTGCCTTGGGGATAAGCCTGTCTGCTCGTGTCAAGCTACCAAGGGGGTGAGCAGGGGTTATCTACAGTGTGTTTCCCCTCATCCTGACTAGAAGCAAGGGTCCCTATTTGGCCAAAGGTACCTACCTCTGCCAAATGGAAACCCCCATTTCTAACACACACACAAGCAATTTATGGTTTGGTAGCAATCATGTATTTCACGTTCATTTTATGTTTCGTAATTATCTTACCTGCCCAAAGACTGCTCACAAATCAACTACAGCCAGTAGTAAACACTGTAAAACATTGGGGTTTTTCTCGGTGAATCGAGGATGAATTGCTATTACCTATTGTAACTAGAGCAGGCAATCACAAATGACACACAAGGATTACTATAGGAACAAGTAGCAGTTGTCTCAAATCTTATATTACAAAAATCCCCATGGATCTTGGCTGGATCAGTACTTCAAGTCTTTAGCCCTCATTACAAAATGCTCTGCAGAAGGTGGTGCATTTACCATCTCTGGTAAATACCATACCTCAGGGTGAGGTTTGTAGCACATGTAGCAAATGTCTTCTATTGTGAGTTTCCAACAAGAAAATGAGGCATAATATACAGGATCAGATCTTAACACATTGAGGGGCAGATTTCTAACGAAGTTACACAGTGCAGCAAGTCACCTTGCTGCGCTGCACTGCATGACAGGGAAAGGGCAGAAATGCACCATATTTAAGGCATAATGCCTTTTCCCCTGCACTGACGCCCTTTTGGCTGCCTAGCAACAATGCAGGCACCCTTGTACCATGGTGCAAAGGAGCCTGTGTTGCATGTAGTATTGTTTTTCTGGAGGAAGGAGCACCTTCACAAAAACAATACTGAGAGGCAAATTCATCTTTCTATGTGTGCCGCAGAATGCAGCACACATACAAAGAGGAAGCAATGAGGAGAAATAAAGATATTTCTCCTTGTCACGCCTCTCTGGGAAGGCTTATCTTTTTGATGCATTTCCAGGTTTACCAAGTCTGGTAAATCTGGGACTGCATCAAAAAACATGGGAGTTGCATGGGAACACCCACGCAGCATCGATGGAATGCTTCCCTAGTGCATAGCCCTAGTGCATAGTAAGGCAATGCAGTGATTTGCTGTGCGTTGCTGTACTCCAGATATATGGAGCCAGTCGGGGCTACGCAAAGTGGCCTTGTGTGGCTTAAAATTCCCACTTAGGACTTGTGTTGCCCTTGCGCCACCTTGCATGGTGCAAGAGTGATGCAACTCCGCTCGTAAATATGCCCCTGAATTGCTCATGTTTTGCATTTCCTGACTTTTTTCTCTAATAAATTTCAAACGAGGACAATTGTGAGGTTGTGATAATTATCACACAATTTGTAATTCCAATCCATGTACAGACTCTTGTATGCACAGAGATCTGAATCTAGCCCTTAAATCATAATCAAAGTCTTTGAGTAATTCTTGGCTGGCAAGATAGGAAATGATTAGCTGTACTATTATGACTTTTGTTCTTTGTACTAAAGTAGGCTAACATCGAAAATTATCATGGACCATGCCAATCCTAAAATCTGATTACCGGTTATGGGGTGAATGTGATAAATTAGACAGTTGCAACAATGTTTAATCAAAGGTTTACTGCACACAACAAAGGAACAGAAATAATTCAGCTAAGGATGCATGTATGGTGCATGTTATGACTGCCACTAGAGGTGCAATGTATTTAAGATTCCCACTAACAACAATGCACAGTTATGACTGAATAATAAGACAAGTTATTGAAATTTGCATCTAGAACATATTCTTGATTAAATGACCCAAAGACAGGAGGAAGTACTACAACGAGCAGTGCGAAAGAAGGTGATTGACATGACAGAAGTGTAAAAGGAAAAGTAAAAGCATCAGAGATCTGCCATTCCCTAATATAAAGGGAGAGATGTTCTGGTAGAATTCATCTGTTATTACTATGGAAAGAAATGACCCCTGTTCAATAACTGTGCTAAGTTTACAACTGTGTGTAATGGGGCTACACATTAGGAAGGGGTCACATTGCTGTGTAAGGGCCACATCAAGGCAAATTGTGAATCATGCCTTTTATAGATGATATGCAATTAAAGATTTGTAATTCATAAAAATTAGTTCTGGCCTTTTGGGATTCTAGAGGCAGCAGTGAATATATTAATTATAAGTTCATTTAAGCACCAGATATTCCATGTGAAGATAATTAAGTGAAATTGGTGTGAGCTGTGGAGGGTTCTGAGTCAATTCTTTTATTTATGAAGTAAACATTTGAATTTTTAGGCTTGCATTACAAGTGGCCTGACAACTGTTGTGATATTTATTGCGCCTGTTAAAATCCCACTCAGCTGAGGCGAAATTTTTGTGGTGCGATATATATACTACCCAATTACGTGTTTTGGGGGAATATAGTGCCTCATGTACAAAGATTCAAATTAGGAAATCATAAACGGCGACTAGCAATGATTCGTGATTTCTTATTTGAAATGTACTAAAATGGTTTCGTAAAAGTGGTTGCAATTTTTGCACTGACTTCTACTGACTGCATTGGTATTTTGCAAACCAACCTATATATTTGTAGGCCGGTTCTCAAAATACCAAATCTTGGTGGGGCACAATTCAAGCTACCTCAAAATATGCATGTAGAAGCTTGCAAATTGCAATCCACTACAATATGTTTTGAAGTGCTTGGAGGTGTAAGAAAGGCATCACATGCATTTATGAATACTGACAAAATAACAGCACTGTGATTTTTCAGACTGTTTGCATTAACAATTCCTCTGCCACTCTTCAGAAGATACACTCATTTCCACGTGTCGATGCCATGTAAGTGAGGACATGTTTATTGAAGGTTAGAACGAAGAGCTGTATCATAAGTCGGATGAAACCAAGTAAATTGTAGTCATAATCAATTAATTGCCATTTTAAGGGCGTAATAATGATTAACCTCATTTAGACTCATGGAAGAAATTGGAGCATTCGTTGAAGGAGTTGAGAACCCACCTCAAATAATAATCACAATCTTTTTCAGGGTGAATCACTAAAGTTGCTAAATAAGACTGTGCTTAACCTTCTAGTTGGGTGGTACAAAACAGTCAGGCTTAGCTTGGAGGAAATATGTAAAGTATTTATGCAGTTCTCCAACAGTAATAAAGCGGAAATGCAACACAAGAAAAATCCCAAACCATTTTAGAGAAAATAGAGTAAATTGTACTTAATAAAATGACTCCAAAATGAACTAAATCCAGTAAGTAGAATTGGAGATTTGAATTTTTAAAGTTTAAATTAAATTAGCCCCAAAAAACACAAAGAGCCAACTGCGGTATTCTGATTGTGCTAGACTGGATCGAAGTCAAAACATAGGCCCGACCTTGATGGAGTGTGGTTGGAATACAGGCACCAGTTTAATTTCTGGGGAAAATTAACCTTCGGACTATAAAACTTTTTTTAGAGAAAAAGTGATTATCTGCAAGATTTTGGCAGGGCAAGCTGCAAGCTGGATCTGAAGTGGGGTATGACAGCAGCAGGTTGCTGTAGTTGCAGAAGTGTGGGGCCTGGTGCAGTCATCAATGAAAGTAGGAAAGTCCTAAGTGGGTGAAGTATGGAGTCCGTGCCCAGGAAGGCTTCGATTTTTAACAGATGCTGCCCAATGTCATTCTAGATGAAGCCTTCCATGATCGGTCTTACAAACCTGTCTGTAAGTCAGATCTCCTTCAATGGAGCTAACCAGC
The DNA here is from genome assembly GCF_964204655.1 of Triturus cristatus. Classification (NCBI taxonomy): domain Eukaryota; kingdom Metazoa; phylum Chordata; class Amphibia; order Caudata; family Salamandridae; genus Triturus; species Triturus cristatus. The sequence goes on from NC_140591.1 coordinate 726,262,176, forward strand.
AAGCTGAGGCTCACCAGCAAATTAAGGTTGATGGCAGTGGCTTCAATAGCAACCAGCAATCACTATTTCCAGCTGTTCTCCAGGCAATACTTTGGAGAAAAGTTTTTAAGTCCCACTTCTTGCAGTTTGGGTAAAGGAGGAGTAGATGTTAACACCAGCCAATGGTCTAAGACCTGGGGGCAACAGTTAGGGATTAGGACTCACTCCAGCAGAGGCTAGGAGCAGGGTCCACAGAATTTTCTATTTGAACTAGTCAGCTGGGCAGTTGCAGGGAAAGAAGCCTCTAGAAGCTTGTTGTATCCTGTAGCACAAACAGAAGGTCAGTCATCTGACCCTTGCAGTCATGTCTGTGGTACTGGGTTCAAGGCAGGTGGGGCCTGTCTTCCTTCAGGCTCTTCAGACAGCAGGGCAGTGCTTGAGATACTCGTCTGATTCTGCATAGGTCCAGGAGTATTCTGAGGAGAGGCCAGTGAGCTCGACTTTTATTCCAAGTCCCAGCCTGTGGGTGGAAAGCAAGCCTTTGTTCACCTCTAAATCAGTTCCTCTAGCCCCACTGGGTTTGGTTCCACAAACAGGATATTCTAGAATGCAATATTTCCAACAGACAGTTATGTTTATAGTTGACTGTAAAGCGTATGGTTTTGAGGTATCTTCTTGAGAGTCTGCTGAGTGAGTTAAAAAGAGGCCCCACAGTTGTCCCAAATTCCCAGTCTCCCAGGGAGAGGGATTGTTTCTAGTGAGTTACTGCTAAGTGATTAAGGAGCCAGAAAAACAAAAAAGAGCACAATTGTAGCACACTTTACTCAAATAACGCATCCTGATAAATGGGAGTTTGTGAGAAGAGAAATGGCTTGGTACTTTTACCCTGTATGTCTTCTGATGCAATAGCAAGAGAGAATGTAGTGAGTAAACAAATTTGTATCCTCCTTACGGGAAGGATATTGAAGTAAGGTGTACACAGATAAGAATATCTATAATTGGACTGCAGTGAGAGTGGTCTAAAAGGCAGTTAAACATTTCACATTTGCTTTCCACCAGGAGATTGGTGCCTGTGTGTTGGTAGAGAGTCTGTCACACTGAGGTTAAGGGGGAAGTCTGTGCATAAAATAATGCCCTTGTTGAATTGAATGTTGTAGCCTGATGCCACAAACATTGGCCATTTCCTCAGTTAGGGACTGAGATTTTTACTGTGATTTGAAAGCTGCTTATGTGGAGTACCTTGAGAAGTGCAAATCTTATAAGCTGAAATGAAACACAGATTTGTTGTACTATGTTGCCTGACTGAGCCTTGTTTAAGAGAATTGATTTCAGTGGCAGAGATTTCAGCTTGTCTTGCAAAGTGTAATCATGCCTTTACTTTTATGGTTCCCATTTTCACATTCACTCCCAATTCCAACACCAATTGTTCTCAGGGGCAACCAGTACCTCTTGAAGTCATTTACAAATGATGTGAGAGTGAACCCTCAAATTGTTTTTCTTCCACTGATAATTAAAGACTCACGTGTTCAGATTATATTTTGCTAGTATGTAGCCTCCAAACCAATGCACCAGCTTTTCAAAATCTTTACTCCATCATTTCTCAAACTAATATCCAGATGAATGGTAGGAAAGTATTACATTGTTAGAACACTCTTATTGATGGAGGCTAGATAAATTGTCAAGTCTACCATTCCTGCTTCAGGTTTTTATAAAGTAGAATATTGAGCTCAAAAAGATTCCTCAGGCTTTGAATAATTCTTATCACTGTCTTTAAATTCACCACATTATATATTATATGATTTCCATTCCCAATATGACTATATTTATCAAAGAATGAACCATAAATTCATGGTACTCCTGGATTTCCCAGCTGCTTTTGACACGGTTGATCATGGTCTCCTGATCGACCGTGTCAGCAATGCCAGGATCCAGGGTCTGGCGTTGAAGTGGATTTCCTCCTTTCTCAGCAACTGATTCCAAGCAGTTCGCCTTGCCAATTTCTCTGCCCAAAAAATGAAACTAACCTGTGGGATAGCCCAGGGGTCTTCCCTTTCGCCCCTCCTGTTTAACTTGTTCCTATTAGCCTTGATCTGGTCTCTGCGCGAAAGAAAGGTCGAAACCTTTAATTATGCCGATGACCTACAGCTGGTGTTTGACATCCATTCTTCCACTTCCTCAGTGTCCAATTTCCAGTCTACTTTGAGCTTTATTAGTGATTGGATGAATGACAATCAACTGAAATTAAAGCCTGATAAAACTGAGCTCATTCTTACAGGTGGACCAGCAAACCTGTGGAACTATAATTTCTAAAAAAAAAAATTATGCTGGGTAGCCCCCCACTTCCAACAAGCTCTGTTAAGAGCTTGGGGATTGCGATTAGTAATGATTTATCCATGAAGGCACAGATTCGCTCAGTGGTCTTCGCCTGCTTTTTCTACCTGTGAAGAATCCGGAAGATTAGCAGATTCTTGACCACTGAGGCCCTGACTTCGGTCATCCTAGCCTTGGTAATCTCGCGTATTGATTACATCAACTCATTATATGTTGGCATTCCTGCATATCAATTACACCGTTTGCAGTAGGTGTAGGTGCAAAACCATGCGGCCAGGTTAATCGCCCGCCAGCCTAGACGACATCATGTTAAACCTTTGATGAAGAGTCTACATTGGCTCCCGGTGGCTAAACGCTGTGCCTTTAAGCTGGGATGTACCATCTTTAAAGCCCTAGCTGGGAATGGCCCAGCTTTTACTTCCTTCAGGATCCAGTACTATATCCCTTCTCGGGAACTGCGTTCCTCCAATCTAAATTGGTTGACCACTCCCTCATTCAAACGCAAAAAACATGGGGGGTTCAGATTTGCGGTCTTGGCCACGCAATTTTGGAACTCTCTTCCTGCGGAAGTGAGGTTGGTAACTCTTTATGCACAGTTCAGGAAAATACTTACGACCTGCCTGTTTTCACAGGCATATCAGTATGTAAGTAAGCCTATTGTCTTGTCGATGCAGCATCCCCCTTATTCTTAGCACCATGAAACCACTTGGTGTATGTGCGCTCAATAAGTACATTTAACAAAACATAACATAACATAACATAAGTTAGTTGATGATTTCAAAGTTCACTCAACTTTCTTGCTATATTACCAGAAGATGGCTATCACGTCTATGCATTAATCAATTTTAATTCATTTTTTTTAACCAAGGTCCAGATGTTCTAAAATGGAGACTTGCTGTTTCCAAATTGTGATTTTCTCTGAATCACAATTAGGAAATCATTATTCCTGATATATGGAAATTGTATTTATATTATTATTTTATTTTGTAAATGCTGATTACTAGTGGGTGGCAATTTGACCACCCTCATGAATATTAATTAGGTAGGTTGTAGTTTGCAACCCACTAGAAATTATAACCATCATAAGGATGGTGGCCTGGTGGGGTGCGCAGACCACCATGTATGTGATTGCTTTTAAATGAATACATCTTATTTTCTTAAATGCTGAACATTTTCCTTACAGTAAAATGAGATGTGTTTCAAGATGAAACGTTTAACCTGCTCTTAAAAAATATTTTTTTAGCATTCTCAAAGGGGAAAGGTCCCATGGTAACCTCATCCCTTCTGCGAATGGGTTTCCGCCGATTTTGAATTGGTGGCAAAATACTGATGTTTTCTGACCCAAATATGGTTGCAAAACATTAATACATACCACTACAATTCAGTATTTGGAAGAGATGCCCTAAGCACGGCCCTTCCAAATACCGAATCGCAAACCAAAATTGGGATTCTGTTGAATCACAGTCTTATGTTTGTACATAAGAAAAGTTTTTTTCTCATTGCAAACAGCCCGATTCTGTGAAATTAATAAAATTACTCACTCTATGCATCATTGTGGAATTTAATTTTTGATATGGTCATATGCTGTTGTTACTACAGCTAGATGCGAGATTGCCTGTAAATATGAAAATTTCAAATACATTTAAATCCTTCCCCCAGTACCTTTCTGGGTGTCTCTTTCCATTACCATATAGACTTCTGACTGGCAGATTTTATCTATCCCCTCTAATCAATTTGCAGATCAATTCTATGATACCTCTCCTACTCCCAACCATCTCACCTTAAACTGCAATTTCAACGTGACCACTGTATTTGCAGAAGGGGCTCATTTTTAGAGTATGGTAATACTATACGGTCATTCGATATAGATGATGGGGGACTGGTGAGCAATTATGTAATTTCTTGGAGTATGCTGAAGTCTTGATAAAATATGCTGTAATCCCTTTTTTGGTCATGGAATGAGGAACTCAAATGAACATTATAAATAAACAAAACCAGTGTTACTATTCTGATGGTTGCTATTGCACTGGCAAAATATAAGGTAACACAGCTAGTCTTTCTATCACATCTTCAATTCATTTTATTAACAAATTTATATTAGGAGTTATAAAAACACAATTGTACTTCATTAGATAAAGTCAGAGCAAATAATTAATGAAAGCTCCTAAATCACCAACCAAAAGTTTCCACTGAGGACTGACAAATGTTTTTGTGTGATAATTGTTTTTATATTTAACCCAGTTAAATCTGGTGACATGATAACTTGTTATAACATTGCATTTCTCCTTTCTGTCAATAGGTATGCCATGCCCTCATCTCCATTATTCTGGCACTTTACCCCACAAGTGGTTTCTTAAAAGTGTCTTTGTGGTGACTTTGCTCCATTTCTTAGTTAACGCTCAAATGTAGGCTGCATTGTTATCTGGTTCACGTAATAACTCTGTATTCAAACTGACTCAATGCTCTGACTTTTTTTTCTGTCAGGATTTTCGTTGGAAGTCTGCCTTGTACTCCTGATACTGTGGGTTTTCTTTAAGCTCCAGTGACTTCATAGGAACAATCAAAAGTTTAAAAAAAGTGAAATAGCATTATACTGTGCTCTCTAAGCTATTTTACTAGCTTTATCTTTGTAAAATTCATATGCCCCACTTAATACGTTTTTATGTGTGCGATTTTGTAACTATTCAGGCCTTTTTCCCCTTATGTGGCAGAGGCTACTCTCATTGTGTATTTGAATTGTAAACTACCTTTCTATACTTGTCAACATATTTTCCTTTAATCAGTTCCTCCTGTTTGGAATATAAGCTTGCATGTCATTGCAGTCTTATTTCAGTAGTGAATTCAAACAACTGTTATATTTATTTTATTACATGTATTTGGTTGATTTAACAACTTCAAGGAGGAGTGGGAAAATTTGGAGCTCCTCACTATTTCCACCCAATGGAATTTTATTTGTTAACACTTCATACATTTTAGAGCTTCGTGGAGTTACAAAAGATAAAATAAGTATGTGAAAACCCCAGCAGAACGTTGAATTTGCACAGAGACAAATATATTAGACCCATTTTTTGGCAAATTTGCTTTTAAAAGGTTTTGCATAAAAAAACTTTTTTGTCAAACAATTTGCTTCTAGCCTGCATTGTCACTTTTAGAGAAATGTGGCATTTTTGCAAAGTTGCAAACTTTGCACACCTCTGTTAAGCAAATTTTTATTCCACACACATGTGCACATCATGAAAGCATGCCTAAATACTTAGCAGATTTAAAATTGCCTCTTTCGCAAGACCATTTCTCCACATTCAGTAACTTCACTATTGCAACCAATATTTTGCCCCTTTTACATGATGAATATCTGTACCCACTTTGTAGTCAAGCGTTTGAAAACAGGTCTCATTATGTAAATAGAGTGGTATGTTACCCCAAATATAGTAATCAATTCACTGTGGCATTTCCTAAATATACCCATTGTCGTGAAAAAATACAGAATGCTCTAACTACCTTAGAACATGCATTTGCTTCCTTACATATGTAATCATCCTCTTCCATTGTGAAAACAGCAAAGCAGACTACATAAGGCTGGATAGTGGCTCTTGATTGATTTTTAAGTATGTCCTAATTTGCTAAGGCACATCTGCCTGTAAACCTCCAGTACCACAGATCTATGTTCTGTTCTCTACATTAAGAATTGTATTAATGAGCAGGGTTCTTCATTACAATTGTATATTGTTTAATAAAGTTTTCATAATGAGGCAGTCCATCCCATGTATGTTTACTTGTTACCACATTCCTGATCCAGTGTAGTTTGTCATACAATAACACATTTTGTCTCATGATGATTTGTGATGATGCCATACTGTATTTGATGATTTGCTTTTTATACCACTGTAGTCTTCTACTAAATTCTAATTATGCTGCCTGGTTCCAGAAGCACTATCTAAAGTGCAAAATAAATCAGCAAATCAATAGATAGATAGGAAGCTCTATTTTATTACTCCTGTTCCAGAAGATGTGTATTGCAAGTAAACCATGGAAGTGAATGCAACTTGATTTGCTTGTAAGAGTTGCAGTGCTCAGTCAATGCAAAGCAAATGTATTGTACATTCTTTATTCATGTAATTGCAATGGGAATATCACCAGAGGTATATTCCCAATTAAAAGGTTTGGAAAAATAATTGGTATGTTAGCATAATTAGAGTTGTATTCTCAATGATCAGATTTAGAAAACTTAATGGGTATGTTAAAATAACAAGGCTATAAAGGCCTATCTAATTCTCAAAGATACACAAGCATGTGCAGATTGGCCCATAACTCTTGCTGATGTCCACAAGCAGAAGAGCATTGAAATAGCATGTTTGGACAACTTTCAGAGTCTATTATGAAGAAAAAAAAGAATACACTCTCAATTCAATGCTAGCATTATTTCTTTTTCCAAAAGTGACTTTAATGAGATATTGTTAACCGATATCTTTCACCTGAAGTATCACATTTAAATGAAAAAGAACCACTTACAATATTCCTGTACTAGCTATTAAATAACAGACTAGATAATGAAATTAGGTATTTTTTTCCAAACATCTTGGTCTGCCAGATTTTCTTCTAACGTTATTTCACAGCAACACCTTTAATTGTTATTTGACCAAAAACCTAATATAGAAAAAAGTTCTGGTAATAGTATGGGTTCTTTTGTCATTAGGTTCACTTGTTGTAACTTAGCACCATGGCATTTTATGTGAAAAATCACTTTACAAAAGGTCACTTCTGTTCTTTTAAGCAGTGCCTCCTTTGAAGTAAAGATTCTAAAGTGATCCAATCAGCTGGTATAGGTTTATGGTGTGTGAACTACCATACACTTAGGACCATTGCGTAAAATGAATTGCAAACTTATATATTAAATGTTAAGAGGGCTGTAAATTACTTTTCTGTAATATTCAGCTCCACTGTGCTGGAATCTAAAATCCAACGAGGTAAATCGTAGGTCATCCTTAGAATTGCTTTCTAGTTATGAGTACATCTACAAATGCTGGTAGATGAGTGAGTCTGATATTCAGCAATCTCTTTAACCTCTTAGCATTTTAAGTGCTAGAATTTATTTTGCTCACTGGTGAATGCCGTTACACTAGATATGCTTTATAATTGCTACGTTTTCCTAAGCTAAACATTGAAATGTATTTTCTTGTCAATATCCAATATTTTCAACTGTAATCATAAAACGTGCTTTTTTTTCTCCAGAGATGAGACCTTCAATAACCAAGTGAGTACCAAAATAAAAAATTTAGAACTCCAGTATTTATGTTTAAATATTAGTCAGATGGGAACATTTCTTGTTGGCTTAAAGCATATGTCTAAGGTCTGTGCTGGATGGATCTGTAATGCCATTCGGGTACACAGGCCATGTTACAGCTGTACCTCTGAACTATAAATCATGCGATAAAGGCCAGTATCTGTAAAATTAAGGTTTTCTAATGTTTGGTTGTACTTTGTGCACCTTGTAGGTAAAATTCTTTAAGGTTTCCTGGTAAGAGTGATTTCTTTCTTTAGCTATCTAGTGTTCAGGTACAACCATGCCATGCAACTCACATTGGGTGTAGTTTTTAGTGTTAAATGGCACTGATTGTTTTTCTGTTGTTCTCATATGCGATTAATGTATTGTAAATATGCCCATGAAGTATGAATAATAAAACTAAAACTTTCAATTGGGATGTAAGGACACAAAATAACACAGAGTCAGAATTATGGAAATGAGTAAGGTATTTTTTGGGGTGAGGTGCTCCATTGTCTTTTTGAGAACCTACATTTTACCATTGAGCTTTGAAGCCCTCGATTTTATGACATCATCATTCCTGTTGAAGGCACAAAGATAACATGGGTGTGGCCTGGTTTAATCAGATTTGCTTAATTGTAACAGAAATATACTTATTAAAGTTGGAAATCACCAGTAAAAAGTGAATGAATGAACATCTGTCCCTCCCAGTTGATAGGTCTATAAACATGGTGAAATTGTTTCCCTATGTTTACACTTGTCTGTGACACCCGATATACTGACCCTAACATTCTTGATGTCCAGTAAGAATGTACCCTCTAAACAGAATTAACAGTAAACATTATTATTAACCGTTGGTAGTTGCTTCATTTAAACGCTTTTGAAGAGTACAGACTAATTTGTTACCCTCCTAAATTGTTGCATGTGTTCTAATTAATTTCCCAAAATTCTGGAATTCTGTACATTCAAATGTCTTCTGCAGACAGGAAAAAATATAAGTTCTGTATTCCATCGAAGTTCCTATTTAGCTTCAAAACTGGGTCTCTAGATGTAGCCCTGAAAAGTAATGCTTGGTTTAAACGACTTAACTTTATTTATATCTCAGTGAGCATAGTTATTCAATCTACTTAAAGTACCCAAATTCCTTTCTTCGTCTTGTATTTGAATCTTCCTCAATAACTATGGGGGTGCTTACATCAGACCTCGTGTGCATCTGGAAATTAAACCTGTCTTTCACCCATATTCAGGCCACAGTATCATAATAGGTCTCTACGTGGGTTTTTTGTGTGTTTTAAAAAGCATTTCTTTCAATAGTATTGCTAGCATACACTTGTATAGCCTTTTGAAAAAGAAAGTGCTACATTTGAAAGCACATGAAGATAATATTATATTTCCCCTCCTGTAATTTTTTTGTCTCTGTACTGAGCCTTGGCAGCATGTGTCAAGATACAATTTCTTACATGTCTTGTTACAAAACTTCTGTTTTAATAACACATGCATTTGTTTGATATTCTTCTGCAAACTAGTAAGATACTACGATTCAGGTGATGAATTTTCCAATAGTTGTGTATTGATTCATTTGCTATATTCTATTTTATTGAATTTACAATATGTTAAATCCAAGCCTAGAGGCTAAAAGGGTCTCTGCCCTATCTGACACTTACTGACCTTGATGGTCAGGCCTGATTTCTAATGGGCTTGAGCACTGCCTAGAGGTGTTTCAGGTATCCCTAACAGGAAGATCTGAAGGCAGCAATGTTCAAGTTGGTGGCACCGAGGTCTCCCAACCCAGCCAGGACTCAGTTGACCTCTGGAAGGTGCAAAGGACATTCTGTAATCCAGAGGGCATTACAGTGAACTGGAAGTGGTCCTCTGGGGTGGAGAATGCAGACCTCTCCTTGGCCCCCACGTTGAAGGCAATCTGCGAGTACCCCAATGTCAAATCAAAGGTACTCAGGAACTTGGCAGCTCCCAACTGATCAATGAGCTCATCGGATCAGTAGGATAGGGTGTGCGTCAGTCTAGGTGGCTGGACTGAGCCCTCTATAATCCACACAGAACTGGAGTTCTCTGGTGGCACCTGGTAATGTGGTCTTGGATACTTCTTCATTGATGCTAGCCCTCACTTTGTCCGATAGACTGTAGATCTTAGTTTTTCACAGGCATGCTGTCCACTGTATCAATGTTGTGGGTACACCGATAGGAGAGCCCAGGGGTAAGAGAGAGCAGGGAAGAGAAGTGCTCCAACACCTGGTGGCAGTATCTTTCCTGTTGGGGGTTCAGAGAGTCGGAGAGGTTTGCTCCCTCTATTGATCCATCATGCTCTTTTGAGGAGAGAAGATCTAGGAGAGGCTTACTCTCTTTCTTCTCACCTCCATCTATTACCCAGTCAAATGTGACCTAGCACCTACCTCTTAAAGGTTGGCTTGAGGCGGTTACATGCAATACCCTTAAAAGGTTCTTTGGGGTCTGGAGATCCAACAGATAGATGACCTCCCCCTTGCGCTCCTTTACTTCACATGGGCCAGCCTGCAAGGCCAGGTGCTCCTCTCGCTCCATAACCCACATCTTCTGACCAGGTTAAAATTCGACCAGAGTGGCCTTCAGGTCATGCTAAAATGTCATGACTTCCTGGCTGGCGACTAAGTTTTCAGTGGCAGGCTGCCAGAACCGCTTCATCTGGGATCTTAGGCCAACATGTAAGTGATTACATCCTGAGGGGGATTCGTGGGAGCTTACTCCCACCCCTCCTTGACAAGGCTGAGATGCCCTCTGACAGAGTGGCCATACAGAAGCTCGAAGATGATGTTTCACTTACACCTGAAGGGCTCTGCAAAGCCCATTATCATTTCTTTTAGGGTTTTGCTGAACCTCTCAACAAGCCAATTGGTTTGGGGATGATAGGGTGTGGAGAACATCTAGGTTGCTCCACATCGTCCCACATGGACTTCATGTAGCCTGACATGAAGTTTGTGCCTTGTTCAGACATCATCTCCTTTGGTAAAAATCTCCATCAGTTCCCTGGCAACAGCGGGTGCAGTAACTGTACTCAGAGTGATGGCTTCTGGGTACTGGGTGGCATGGCCCACCAATACCATGGTGGACCTGATGCCCAAGGCTATCTTAGAGTCCAGAGACCCCAAAATATCAATACCCACCCTTTCAAAGCGGGTTTCAACAACAAGGAGGGTAATCAGGGGAGGCTTCTGCTTTCCCATATCTTCCCACTGGTGTGACCTGTGAGATAGGAACTACAGAACACATATGAGGCTGTTTTCATCCAGGGCCAATAAAAGTGGGTGAACAGCCTTTTAAAGGTTTTGGTCAACCTCAGATGTCCTGCCAGGGGTGCTTCAGGAGCCAGCCCTAGGAGAAAGGCTCTATAGCACTGGTGAACCACCAACACATGGGTTGCCCCAGGGTGAGGAACCTTAGCATCACTGTGCAGGTGATCATTCTTCCAGTAGATGATGTGATGAACAGAGGTGTCTCCATTTTCCTGGGCTACCGCCTGGCTCCGAATGTCCTTGAGAATGGGGCACACCTTCTACACATGGCAGGGGCCACCTTCAGCTTGCCAACTGGCCATTTCAAGTAGGTCTTCCTGGTCAGCAAAGACTTCCCCTGTAGAATCCAGAGCATCTCTGTTAGGTTCTGCTTCCTTCAGGACCATGGGAATCTCTGGGGCGCGTTTTGCAAGCTCCTTGCCTCTTCTCTTCTAGGCAGGTGCCTCGGCCACTGTTCCAGGATCTTGGGATTTTCCGCTTGGGTGGCCATGATCCGTGTGGTCACGCACACCCACTCAGGCACCCCTGACATCTCCAAGACTAACTGAAGCTCCACCTCTTTCCAGATGGTGTGCTCAACATCATTACCCAACAGACAACCCACTTGCAGAATCCACTGAGTTCAGCTGCAGAGAAGCTCTCAAGGTTGTTGAGCTCAAACTCCATTCTTGCAGTTAGTGTCACAGGCACAGACAGTCAGGTAGTATGGGAATGAATTTGGAAAAAGTAAAATGCCCAATTGAGGAGGATTTTAAAAGAGATATGAATCTGATATCAAATCATTTATACTGGGATTTTAGTGTAACACTAATCACTGTATGGTACTGCACAAACACAAGCACTGAATCCTACCACTGAGCAACAATGTGAGAAATTAGGTTGATGGTTGAAGGGGGGTGTGAGGCGTTCTCAAAAAACAGCCAGGATCCTTGTCAGGGTAAAGCACAAACAATCACGAAACTAACCTTTGCTTAACCCTCTGGTAGCTTGGCACAAAAGCAGTCAGGCTTCACTCAGAGGTAATGTGTAAAGCATATCTGCAACACACTAACATGATATTCCTACCTGATCCCACACTAAACTGATCACTTATTAAATGTAATAGGGTCACCCAATGTTATCCTATGGGAGAGGTAGGCCTTGCATTAGTGGAAAACAAATTGGAGAGTTTTTCACTACTAGCACATACAAAACTTAAAAGTGCATGTCCAACTTTTTAAATACAATGCACCATGCCCTATGAGCTGTTTAGGAGTCACTCATTTGTATTAAAAACAAGGTGCTGGCCTGGCAAAAGGTTGATTTTGCTAGGTAGAAATAGCAGTTTAAAACCTCACACATAGGCTGCAATAGCAGAGCTGAGACATGATTTGAAGGGCTACTAAAGTGGGTTGCACAATACGTGTTGCAGGCTCACTAATAGCATTTAATTTACAGGCCCAGGGTATATGTAGAACCACTTAACTTGGAACTTATAAGTAAATTACATGTGACAATTGTGTATTAGCCAATTGTACCATGTTTAAAGAAGAGAGGACAAGCACTTTAGCACTGGTTGTCAGTGGTAAAGTGCACAGAGTCCTAAAGCCAGCAGAAAATGAGTTCAGCAAAATCAGAGGGATGTCAAGTGTAATATATTGCTTTTAGCATCAACCTCTCATCAACCAGAAACCTCAACAATATTTTGGAATGTCACAGGAACCAGTGAAGTAAAAAACACCATCCATTTGATAATAACAAAATGATAAAAGCCATCAAAATCCCCAAGGCTTATCACTGCAATTAATAGTCTCAAGGGACACCGGCACCCAGATTTACTACTTTTTCGTGCAATGTAGCACAGCATCCAAATTTACTGTGCTGCATTGCACAGGAGTCAAAACACAGCCAAATGCAATATTGGCTTGCTGCCGGTGTCCTTCCCTGAGCTGGCTCACAAACTGACTGCCTTACGTGTAGAACAGCCATGCACCATGGCGCAGTAATGAGACTGCTCTGCCTAGCATAGTATTTATACTGGAGGTATTACTTTTCTGCACACATTCCGATAGTGAACAGCCTCAAAAGGTTTCCATGCATTGGATATATTCTATGCACTACAGCACTAGTAAATAGTAGGCACCACTTTGTGTCACTCTGCATTCCTATGCACTGCAATAGTGCTAGCACAAACTCTTAGTAAATCAGGTCCTAGATTTATATTCCAGCACAACATGAGAACAGGTTTGACATTTTTATGAAATTGCTTTGTTAGCTCACCAGCACTATTGAACATGAAACCTCTAATGCTAACAAGTTTGCATACAACCTCAAAGGACATACAGACTCCTGCACTCAAGCAACCTATTCCAACGTATTGTTCCGTCTAGTGGTAGCCCCCTTAGTAGAAAATCATTAAACTTTGATGGACTCACTCTTGCATATACAACCAAAGCTACTGCTCCACAATCAAGAACAGCCTCAGCATCACCACCTTCAAAAGTGTGTCACTGCAAATTATATCTTCCTTACTATCAATCAATCAATCAAATCATATTTGTATAGCACTGTTCTTCACTCGCAAGGGTATGCAGGTGCTGGGTTGTAGGGCTCAGTCGAAAAGCCAAGTCTTAAGTCTCATCCTGAATTCTGCTAGGGAAGGTTATGTATGGAGTTGGAGGGGAGGCTGTTCCAGCAGTTGGCTGCAAGGTAGGAGAAGGAACGGACTACACTGTAGCTACAGTAGATACGAGGTGTCTATGCGAGGGCAAAGGAGGAGGAGCGAAGTTCTCTGGTGGGTTGGTGGAAGTTCAGGTGGTGAGTGATGTATGCTGGTCCTTGGTCATGGAGGGCTTTGTAGGTGTGTGTCAGCATCTTGAAATGACATCTTTTCTGGACAGGGAGCCAGTGGAGTTTGCTGAGGTGGGGGGTGATGAGTGTCCATCTGGACAGGTGGAGGATGAGTCTGGCCGCTGCGTTCTGTAATGTGTGGAATCTCTTGATGAGTTGGGTAGTGGTTACTGCATATAGCGTATTTCTGTAGTACAGCTGGCTGGTGACTAGGGCTTGAGTGACAGTTTTCCTACTTCAGATGGTGCACCATTTGAAGATCCTTCGGAGCATGCGGAGGGTGCAGAAGCAGGCGGAGGAGATTACGTTGATCTGTCATTTCATGGTGAGTTTCCAGTCCAGGATGATTTCAAGATTGTGGGCATGGTGTGTAGGTGTTGGAGTAGGTGAGAGTTTGGCAGGCAACCAGGTGTCGTTCCACAGGGAGGTGTTGTTCCTGAAGATCAACACTTTGGTCTTGTCGGTGTTGAGCTTCAGACAGTTGCTCCTCATTCAGTCAGTGACATTCATCATGCAGTTGTGAATGAGCTGGGTGTCGTCAGCGTAGGATATGATGTTGATGTTATGGGATCTGATTATGTTGGCCAGGGGTGTCATGTATGTGTTTAAGAGGGTGGGGCTGAGGGATGAGCTTTGGGGGGATGTCACAGATGGTGCTCTTTATTTCTGAGGTGAAGGGTGGAATGCAGACTCTCTAGGTTCCTGAGTAGATGGAAGTCAAGATGGCTGTTCTGTGTGGTGAGCAGCTCCCATGAGATGAGTGGTGGGCGGGATAACACCAGTGGGTTTGGGATCAAAGTTCCTGTAGATGATGGGAATCTTGTTGTGGAAATAGTTCCCTAGTGTGTCACAGAGCTGCTGTGATAGGAGGATCGCGTTCTCTGTGGCTGCCGGGGAGAAGACCTCTTTGACGATGCTGCAGAGCTCCTTCGTGTGGTTAATGCTTACCTCAATGCGGTTTGCAAGGGCATTTCTCTTCCAGTTTTTGATGCTTTGGTGGTATTTGTTGAGGGCTGACTAGAAGATGGCTCAGTCTGTAGGGTCTTTGCTGGTGCATCATCTTCTCTTCAGTCATTTATAGCTACATTTCATTGTCCTGAGTTCTGGTGAGTATCAGCTGGAATGTTTGGAGAATCCATGTTTGTTGGGGGCGACTTTGTCAGTGCAGCTGGTGATCCAGGTGGCAAAATTCTGAACGGCCTGTTCCTGGTTGGTAGCAGGATCTGACTGGGTGGTTTTGAGGGCACCCATCGATTGGGTCTGTGTCACCTTGTCCCAGCTGCAGAGGGAGGAGCTGGGGGGCCTGGAGGTGGTGCCTGCGGATCCTGGGATGATGAATTTGATGATTGCATGGTAGGTCCAGGTGAGTTCTGTGACATGACTGTGTTTGACTCTGTCGCTGACAGTGACGATTGGGTCTAGTGTGTGTTCTGCACTGTTTGTGGCTGTGGTCAGCGACTAGCTGGGTGAAGTTGATGTTGCTCATGCATTGGAGGATGGTGGTGTTGGTGGCTGTGGGGTCATTGAAATGGAAGTTGAGGTCGCCGAGGAAGATATAGTGCTTGAAGCCAACAGCTAGTGGGGCGATGAAGTTGGTGATGGTGTCGCAGAAGCTGGTGTGTGGACCTGGGGGTCTGTAGATGAGAGTGCCTCTGATGGTCTTTCTGCTGCCAGTGTGGAGCTGGAAGTTGAGTTGTTCCATGAACAGTGTGGTGTCGTCTTCAGAGGTGGTGAATTGGATTGTTTCTTTGTGGATGATGGCGATGCATTCTCCATGTTTGTTAGTGCGGTCTCTGTGTGCCTTCTTGTAGCAATTGGGCATTGCGGTGGCGATGTCCGGGGTGGAGGAGGGGTTGAGCCAAATCTCTTGGGTGGGGATCATTTCGGTGGAGCTCTGTGGTTTCCTCCTGTTTCCTCACTCTCCGAACTATCCGCTCTGTCTCCCGTTTCTTCTCCCCCCAGGCACTAAAGATCATCATAGCTGCCCTGGTAATTTTGCGTTTGGACTACGCCAACGCCCTCTATCATGGCATTCCAGCGTACAGCCTGCGCAGACTCCAAACCATCCAGAACCAGGCGGCTCGGTTGGTATACGGTCTTCCACGCTACCACCACTCCACTCCCCTTCTAAAGGAGCTTCATTGGCTCCCCGTGAAACAACGCTCCCTCTTTAAGATCGGATGCATGGTCTTTCAGGCCCGTCAGGGCACTGCCCCCGCTTTCATCTCCTCACTAGTCAAACCTTATGTCCCCGCAAGAGATCTCCGGTCTTCTTCCAAGTCTCTTCTCCAGATTCCCCGCTTCTCACGCAAAAAGTGGGGCGGGTCTAACTTCTCATTTCTGGCCCCCACTCTCTGGAACTCACTTCCAGACCATCTCCGCTCCGCATCCCACTACCTCTCCTTCCGTAGAGATCTGAAAACCTTCCTCTTCTGCCAGGCTTTCCCCGCCTAAACTTATCTCATTCTTTTCCTGGTCTTTCTCCCTCAGTTACTCAACCCCCAGCGCCAAGAAACCGCAAGGTGTACGCCGCGCTCTACAAATGTTTTAAATTAGAAATTAGAAATTAGAAATTAGTGGAGAGGGAGGTGATGGTGTCCCAGATTTCGGTGATTGAGCAGGAGGCATTGGAGTGGTTCCAGGGTGGTCGAGGTCAGCAATGTGGAAGTGGTGTGGGTCTCCGTGTGGGTAGTCAGTCCTGAGTTATAGGTGAAGCAACAACAGTGGCAGGTGAACAGTCCTAATGTTGATTGAGAAGATGCACATCAGCAGTCGTTGTTTTGGCATCTGGGGTCCAGATCTTGGAGTTCTGTGGCGGTGTGACTGTGGGTGGCCAGACGGCTAGGGTTCTTGGTGCTGAGCGTGATCGAGGCGCATACGGGTTTGCCTTTGGAATGCTCACAGTGCATATGTGCTGCGGCCTCCATTAAGTAAGTCCTGGGACAGGGGCTGGGCAACTGGAAGTGGGAGGCGGGAGCAGAGCCAAAGAAACAGAGGGAAGTGAGTGACGAGGCACGCCGGATCGCTGTCTGTACAATACGTGGGAAAAACAGTCACAAACTTTGTGAAAAAGTCACAAAATGACAAACTCAAGCCCAAAATATTACACAATGCTGGCTAGACAGAAAAAAAGTCTGACTACACACAAGTGCTGGAGGAACGGAGACCATTCAGCGAGCAGAACTTACAGTGCAGAGTAGGAGTGGGCGAAGGCAAGAAGGGGGAGAAAAAGCAAGCGTACAGCGGGCAGAGTCAAGTGGGGGAGTTGGCACAGGACCTGCTAAAATAGGGTCACTGCAGCCTCTGTTAAGTAGGTCTTGGGGCGGGGTGCTGTGTGGCAGGAAGTGGGAGGCGGGAGAAGAACAAGAAATAGAAGCAAGAGCGAGAGGCAAGGCAGGCCAGCTCACTGACCGTACAATAGGCGGAGAACATGGGAAAACAGTCACAAAATGACAAAATGACAAAATCAAGCATAAAATGTTACAAAATGCTGGCTAGGCAGGAATAGATGGCTGACTGTATACAGGCACTGGGGAGCAGAGGCTGTGCAGCAAGCAGAACTTACAGTGCAGAGCTGCAGCAGGCGGGCAAGGGGAGAGAAAACGAGTGTACAGCGGGCAGAGTCAAGAGACCTGCTTGACTGAGCGGAAGGAGTTGGCACAGGACCTGCTCCACCACATCTCTACCTCCTCTCTTCCAACTCACATAGTACAGTCATTGTCATTGTGAGTAGCACTTACAAGGCAGTTATTGCTGCAGTTGATAGCTATGTTACATATGTAAATCTACATATGGAATATGATATATTATTTTATACGTGTATAACATTTGGATTATTGAGGTACAAAATGTGTTATATCTGGGTACTTCAATCTTCAGGATGGGGGATTTGAAAGCGTCTTATTCAGTCCTAATGATTTCTGATCCTCTGAAATTAACTTTGACCATGTAGTTATACTCATGCTTTATTCAGATCATGGATCGTTCTTTCCCGTTTCACATCCGTATTCTCCAATTCAAAGCTCCACATATTACATTGAATCTCTTCATCCATGATAATGGCTGCCTAGGACTTGTGCAGGCAATAAAACGGTCATACAATTAACTGTACAATTTTATTTCACAAAAAGGGCAGTATATTTTGTTTGAGATTTTTTTTAAACTTGAAATTTGCAAGCATTTCTTGTTGTTTCAGTAGCAGTTCGATAAAGACAAAATACTTTAATTATACAATGCTGCTAAGATTACACTGTTAGAATACCAGTTATTTTTCTGTGATCTTTTCTAATTCCAATAATGTGCATAGTTAATACTACAAGTACTACTCCCCCTGATAATAATAATAATAATAATAATAATAATAATAATAATAATAATAATAATAATAATAACAATAATAACAATAATAATAATAATAATAATGATAATATAGCCTTATAGCCCGCCGTAGCAGGCTATACCGGCTAATAAAGGCCTGCTCCAGTGTTAAAGGCCCGAGCCGAAGGCAAGGGCTTTTAACAAGTGAGCGGGACTTTAATAGCCGGTATAGTCCAGCTCTGAATGGCTATAAGGCTATTAGAACATTCTGCCACTAGAGGGCAGAATGTTTTATCAAATAAAATAAAGGCGTCTCGGAGCCCGAGGGGGTTTAAATCCCCCTCGAGCTCCGAGAGGCCTTTGTTCACAGCAATAGCTGTGAACAAAACCAACAATGGAATGTTGCTCTCCGGGCCTTTACGGGACCGTAGTAGCACGGAGCACTCCATTGTATTCAATGGAGTTCTCCACATTCCAATGTTTTAATAATGATTATAATAATAATAAGGATAAGGCTAACACTGTAGCTGTGTCATGTATAGTAAAAAAATATATCAGCATGAATTATTGATAATGGACTGCACTAAAATTGGACAAATGTATCCTGAATCTATATAGCAACCCTTTGTTAGTGAAGCTAATATTCCCTAAAGGAACTATCTGAGGGTAATTAAGATGATTCAGTAAGGATTTATGCAACTACCAAGTTAGTTTCCTTTGGAAGGTAAAGACAAATTAGAAACTATGCTGAATGCCATTTATTTATAACTGGTAGTGTAATTGTAAAGAATCCCAGTCTTAACCAAAACACCATGGAAAGGGGAGGGCAAATGTACCGCTCAGTGAATTCATTCATCTTGTTCATGTCCCTTCCATTCCCTCGTGGTCTGGAGCAGGTGTTTTGGGGGAAAATCTTATTCCATGCTTGAATATCAGTCAGGCAGCCATACAGCAGCAGCGAGGGGTCACACCAGCTCAGTGCCACGGCTGAAGTCTCTAGTAAATATTTATATACAAGTCCTGACGACTAGAAGTAATCAACACAAGTGTAGTTAAGTAGCAAGAGGAAAGTGTACTTTCAAGTGTGAAGAACTAAGCAGACTTCGTTTTGCATCTTATGATTCCTCCTATCCTAGTTCTTTGTACATTCACCAAAATTTGGAAAATAACTAAAGTCAAGCATAAAAGTAAAAAGATGACTGCCAGGAGTACAAAATAGTGTTTTAATTCTCCTTTAAAAATAACATTGAAAGTACAGGTATCCCAGATACAACTACTCAGGAGTAAGTAAATGTTTTGTTAATTGTTGCATTCCGCGGGAAAAATGTTGGTGAACATAATGTACTATTTTTTTTGTTTGTAAACAAACATTATTCATTTTGATAGCAATGTAGATTTTCCTAATAATTTATGACGGAAAGTCTTAATTTTATTAAAGACACGGAGGCGAGTATTATGCTTTCTTTTCTTGCTTTATTCCAATAGCAGCAAGATAAAACTACTGTACCCAGAAGGCTTGGAGAAACAACTACCAGCCAATGGGAAACAAAGAAGCAAATACTGACCAATCACATCATGGATAATAGTATAAGGTGTATCGTGACTGCAAACAGCCCTCTTTTCTTATGCGAGCAATCATGGAGTATGGAAAAATAAAGGAGAAACAGAGAACAAAATGCAAAAAGTCAAAGTCCACGTAAAAAGTTCTTTTCCGAAGACCACCAGAGGAGAGTCGGAGAGAAGATCCAGTCCAAGGACAGAAGGTGCCGTATCAGAAGGAATGATCTTGATAGAATCCCTGAGGACCTCAGGATGATGCCGGTGGCAGCGCTGGAGTTCCTGTGGGGAGGGAGAACACCAGTTAGAAGTGTTGTGGCGGGATAATACTCGCCTCCGTGTCTTTAATAAAATTAAGACTTTCCGTCATAAATTATTAGGAAAATCTACATTTTATGGCAAGACCGGAGGCTCCTATTATGCTTGTTTAAAGCATATCAACCACCATAGAAGAAGCAGTAAGAACAGGTTTGCAATAAAATGTACGGAACACTGAATCATTAGACCAATCTGCTGACTTCAGGATATCCTCCAGACGGGAGCCAGCCCAAAAGGCTTTAGAAGCCATGGCTCCTCTAGTGGAATGAGCTCCGAAAACGGAGACGTCAATACCGGCCAGGGACATGACCCAACGAACCCAACGGGCCAAGGTAGCAGCAGAAACAGGATGAAAGGGTTTACGAAAAGAAATAAGGAGTTGGGAGCTGGAGGAAGTCCTGAGAGCAGAGGTCTTACTTTCA
This sequence comes from Triturus cristatus, assembly GCF_964204655.1. Taxonomy (NCBI): domain Eukaryota; kingdom Metazoa; phylum Chordata; class Amphibia; order Caudata; family Salamandridae; genus Triturus; species Triturus cristatus. The sequence continues at coordinate 726,282,476 of NC_140591.1, forward strand.
TAAACTTTTAAACATTGACCTACACACAATTTGGGATTGGAGGGAAAATAGGGATAGAACACAGACTGTAAATTGGTCTTGGTACGTTTATGAATATGAAACATTACACCAGTAGGAGTAAACTGTCTAGAAGAAACATCTAAGGCTTTCACATCAGATACGCGTTTAATGGAAATTAAACATAATAACATAGTAAGTTTAGCTGAAATCATTTTTAATGAAAGAGCCGAGTTATCAGGCCAGGTAGAAAACAACTGTAAAACCAAATTGACATCCCATAAACTAGAATACTTAGCCAAAGGTGGTTTTGAAAAACGAATTCCTCTTAATAGTCTGCATACCAAGGGATGCGCCCCCGCAGGTTTTCCATCAATGTGGGTATGATTGAGTGAAATTGCAGATCTATATAGGTTGATGGTACGATAGGATTTACCCGAGCTAGCCTCAGAGGCTAAGAAGTTAACCATAAAATTTAAAGAGGCTGAAACGGGATCGACAGATTTCTGCAGACACCAGCTTGACCAAAGAGACCAGGCGGACTTGTAAGCCTTGGAGGTGCCAGGGGCCCATGCTCGACTAATAAAGACTGAAGCTTCCTGTGAAATGACGAAATCAGAAGGGGAAGGCTGGAAATTTTCCAGGCGGACAACGTCAGAGACTGGTTGACCATTAAAGGATGGGGATTGCCCTGAGGATCCGAGAGAAGATTGGGGAAAGGAGAGAGAAGGACGGGAAAGTCTACCGCCAATTCCAGGAGAGACGGGAACCAAATCTGGGACTGCCAAAAGGGAGCTACTATTACCAGAGTTGTCATCTGGCGACGCAACTGCGATAAGACCCTGTTGATCAACAGAAAAGGAGGAAAGGCATAATTGAGGTGAAGGGACCAATCTTGGAGGAAGGCATCGGTCGCCAGAGCCAAAGGATCCGGACGCCAACTGAAAAAATGAGGCAACTGGGAATTGAGACGGGAAGCAAAGAGGTCTATTGAGAAAGGACCCCACAACTGAGAGAGGGAGAGAAACACGGAGGGAAGAAGCTTCCAGTCGCTGGAGTCCCGGAGGAAGCGAGAATGCCAATCGGCCACAGCGTTGAGATCTCCTGGGAGGTATTCCGCGGAGAGCGATAGTCTGTTGGAAAGGCAAAATTCCCAAAGGCTTTTTGCTAGATCTGCCAGAGCCTTTGATTTTGTGCCACCGAGATGGTTTATATAACGAACCGCAGAAACATTGTCCATGCGTAGAAGGATGGTACAACTTACTCTGTCTTTTGCTAGACTCTGGATTGCAAAGGAACCTGCAAGCATCTCTAAACAGTTGATGTGCAATTTGGACTCCTCTTTTGACCATGTACCGCCAGTCGATATTGGTCCACAACGGGCGCCCCAACCCGTCAGACTTGCATCGGATTCTAATACAAGATCTGGGGCGGAAGCGAAGATGGTTCGGCCGTTCCAGGCCTCCAAATGGTTTAGCCACCATTGCAGTTCTAGGTGAGATTCGAGATCTAATTCTATTTGATCGGAATAAGCGAGACCTTGCCGAAGATGCCTGATCTTTAGGCGCTGAAGAGCGCGATAATGGAGGGGACCTGGGAAGATAGCCTGAATGGAGGCCGATAAAAGGCCGACTATTCTCGCCAGAGTTCTGAGAGAAATGAGTGGACGGCGCAGAGCCTGGGAAATCTCCGTTTGAATCGTGGAGATCTTGGATTGAGGAAGAAACAGGGAAGCCAGGGGGGAGTCTACACGGAAGCCCAGAAACTCCATGCTCTGAGTCGGGATGAGAGAAGACTTTTCTAGATTGAGGAGAAAACCTAATTCGAGAAGAAGAGAACGTGTAGTGTTGAGATCGTTCAATAATGCCGATTTGTCTAGATTCATGAGGAGAATGTCGTCGAGATAAATGATGAGTCTGATCCCCAGAGATCGTAGATAAGCTACGACAGGTCTCATTACCTTTGTGAAGCACCAGGGTGCTGAAGAAAGTCCGAAGGGCAGAGATTGAAAACGATAAGTGACGTTTTGCCATTGAAATTGGAGGAACTTTGTGTGCGATTCGTGAATAGGAATAGATAGATAAGCATCTTGGAGATCTATGCGGACCATCCAATCGTTTAGACGCAAAGTGTCTCGTAAGTGAAGGATCGTCTCCATTTTGAAGTGACGATAAACCACGAACTGATTGAAGAATCTGAGATTGATCACCGGTCTCATCTTCTTGTTCTTCTTTTGAACGAGAAAAAGCGTGCTGAGGAAGCCTGAGGGATCGAAGGGGGAAACTAGAATAGCTCTTTTGGAGAGAAGTGCCTGTATTTCCGAGGTGACTAGCAGGGACATTTCGGTTGAGAACACTAGAGGAGAAGGAAGAACATGTTGAAAAGGAGGAGCGTAAAGCTCGATACGATAACCTTGGACGGTGTCGAGAACCCATGGATCTGCAGTGAGAGACTGCCATCTGTGCAGGAAAAGGGCTAGACGACCCCCCACAGGAATAACTGCACTCACCTTGTTGGGAATTGTTGTTGTTGTGGCGGAAGCCACGTTGGCCCCTGCCTCTGTAACCTCGACCTCTTTGGGGGTAAAATTGGGGCTTGAAATCCTGCTGGTTGGAGTTGAAGGCACCACGGGAGCCTTGGGACTGGAAACCACGGCCGGTAGAGCGGCTCCTGCCTCTTCCGGCCCTGCCAAAAACCCGAGAAGGAAAGACCTTCTTGATGGATTGCTGCGCCTTGTCCAAGGAGGCAAAGGTGGTGACGAACCGATTTAAGTCTTTTACTAACGAGTCTCCAAAGAGAAGACCATCAGCCTTGACACCAGGATCAAGGGGGGCAAGGTTGGCAAGCTTGGGATCTAACTTTATTAAGAGACCTTTGCGGCGCTCATGAGTCAAGGCCGCATTAGTATTGCCCAGGAGACAAAAGGCGCGTTGGACCCACAGCGAAATCTCCTCTGGATTAAGGTCCGTGCCATCCAGGCGAGCTGTTTCAGCTAAATCAAATATGCGGGCCAGTGGGCCCACCAAATCAATGGCAGGGGTAGAAGTTATATGAGAAGGGAGAGAGGGCTTGGGACACTCGGACTTTAATTTAGCCCGGACAGTTTTGTCCAAAGGGAGACGAAGTCTGGAGGTTATATACTCTCCGACATGGTCAATAGGGAACCATTCGGTAGAATTAGGATGCCTGATAGAAGCAGGGTCAAAAAGAGGGGTACCCTCAGGATCCAGCACCGGCTCCGATGCAAAAGCGTCCAGTTTTAATTTCTTAGGAGGGGAAGAAGGATTTACAATATCAAAAATATCATCAAGGTCAGTGGCGTCACCCATATCATCATCTGTGTCGTAAATTGTTGAAATGACCAATTTCTGTGGTACCTCCGGGTTGTTGGACTTAGCCTTACGTTTACCAGCTACACTTTTTAACCCCTCCTGAATAGGAGGCCTGGGAGGAACCACGTCCTCTGTCATATGTGAGGAAGACTCAGCAACCACTTTTGACGCCAAAGAAGAAACCTTGGAGTGTACCACTGTAAGTTTTCTGCTATCCCCCGCAGATTGGGCCATTGCTTTGGTCATGACACTTAAGAGAGAGTTCTCCATAGTCTTAGAAAACCGCTTCATAGAAGCTTCGACAGCAGTCTCCACTGAGGAATTAATAAAAGAGCTCAAATCCTCTTTGAACTCGTCCCCTTCATTGTCATGAGGCTCATTGGAAACCTGCATTGTGAGCAAAAACTGGGAACCTGCTCAAAACCTGACAAGAAAGGGTTAATGTGAGGAAAAAAGGAGTGGGCGTATGAAAAAGAAGAAACCCCTCCCCTTAGGGGCGTGTGAAATATGCCTGAGGGAATGAAGAACGAAGCGTGGAGAGGAGCCGGTAATAGCGCGTCGAGCTGAGGAGCCGGTCTGGAGTGCTGCGCCACAGTTGAGGCGGGGACCGGTGAGAGAGGCGCGCGAGGGGCAGGCAAAGCGTGCAGGGCGCGGGGGGAGCGAAAACTGAAAGATTTATACGCGCGTGAGAGCGCGAAGAAACGGGAGCAACGAAGTTGCGCTACACAGGCCAGTAATACAGTTTAAACCGAACAATACCGAAAGTACTTCAAATTAATGTATATAACAGAAAAAGGTACTTATCTTGACTGCGAGCAGCAAGAAAAGAGGGCTGTTTGCAGTCACGATACACCTTATACTATTATCCATGATGTGATTGGTCAGTATTTGCTTCTTTGTTTCCCATTGGCTGGTAGTTGTTTCTCCAAGCCTTCTGGGTACAGTAGTTTTATCTTGCTGCTATTGGAATAAAGCAAGAAAAGAAAGCATAATAGGAGCCTCCGGTCTTGCCATAAAATTTATTGCAGCGTATCTCATTTGCATTCCTATTATGCTCAGCACGAGTGAAACCAAGTATGTGGTCTATTGCTTATATCTATTCTCAATTGAATAATATATCCTGCTACACTGTAAGGGGCATATTATCTAGGAAGTGGCGATAAGAGGCGTTAGCCTCCTTGGCTTAACGCCTCTCATCGCCACTTCGGAAATGCAAGGCTGCACCATGTTACCAAGGATATGGTGCAGCCTGGCGTTTCCCCCTGTGTCAGGCGCTAAGTCTCACGACTTAATGCCAACGCAGGCAGCCTTGCACCAGAGTGCAAGGGTGTCTGCGAGCAGGGAGGTTTGTTTATGTACAGGAAGGTGTCCCTTCCTGTACATAAACAAACCTAAAATGCCATTTTGTAACTTGCATGTGTGCTGCTTCATGCAGCACACATGTAAGTTACAAAATGGCATTTAAAAAAAAGGTTTGTTTATGTACAGGAAGGGGCACCTTCCTGTACATAAACAAACCTTGGCATTTTGCTTTTTCCATGTGTACTGCACAAGGCAGCATATATGGAAAAAACAAAAACGAGGAGAAATGAAGCATTTCTCCTCGTTACGCCACCTTAAGACCAGGATTTTCCTTGTCTTAAGTTTCGCGCTGTCACCTATTATCGCCTCTCTTGATAATAGGTGGCAGCGTCGAAGTAAATGGGTGTTGCGGTGGAACGCCGACCGCAACACCTACTGCACGCCCCTTTCACAATAAGTTTAGTGTGAAAGGGACACTATTACCAAGGCAGCGTTAAGCCACTTAACGTGGCTTTTAGCCACGTTATGTGGTTAACTCTGCCTAGGTAATAGGGCGCTGACCCTATCGCCACCATAACGTCACAAAAAGTGATGTTGTGGTGGTGATAGGGGCTTGGTAATATGCCCCTTAGTTTTGGGGAAATACAGTCCTTGATTTCCACAGCATAAGCTCCCTCTGAGGTGCTCACAAACAATCAGAACAGTTTTTTGCTAATTCTTACAACATAATTCAACACCATTTCTCATACATGGTGGCAACATGTAAAGTGGTTATATTAGTAGGCAACAAGCGTTCTCTGGACTGTCAGATATTTGGAAAGATTTTCATCTGTTCTGACTTTTTTTTTTGGGGCAAATTTCTTCTACCAGGGACAGCATCATAATTCATTGTGTGACCGTTTGCGTCATTTTGCTTTTTTTCTCAATGAGTACTATGCCCTGCAGATAAAAGGATGGTTTTATTTTCATCTGGAACATACTATTTTACAGATAAATAGAACCTGTGCTATTCATAGTCAACTGTCATAATCTAAAGTGAAGAGAAGGAAGGTGGTAGGGAGTTGGGTGACATATCGTTGGTTTTGATCTGCGCTCTTCTTCTGCTAGTTGCACACAGACAACAGACCCACTTTCCCCTTAAGCTAAAATGATAAAGAAACTAAGGTGCATATTTATGAGAGGGTTGTGTCAGGTTTCGCACCATGCAATGTGGTACATGCGTGACGCAAACCCCTAAGTCAGATTTTCGAAGCCACGCAAAGCCACTTTGCATGGCTCTGAGTGGGAAAACGGCATTTACAATGCGGGCTGAGTTACGCGTGCTGCTTCCCTGCAAGAGGAACCACGCTTGCCTTAACCACGCATATGCCTTAACCCCGCATATGCACGGTTCAGGCAGTGCACGGTCTAGATGCGTGGATGGGTGGGCACAGGAAGAGAAAGGAACGGGAGAGGGAGCTCTGGGACATGGTCTGGTAAGTGGAGCTAGGGCTGCATTTTGGGGAAGACGGGGTAGTTTTCTAGGGGTAGGGTAGTTTTTAGGGCTCATGGGGAGTTGGTGTTGTTTTTAGGGCTTGGGGGTCGGTTGTTTTTTGGGCTCATGGGTGGGTCATGGTTGTTTTTAGGGCTCAGAGGGGGCGGGGTGATTTTAGGGCTCTGGGCGGGGAGGTTGGGATGTAATCTTTACCACACATATCCCTTTACCAGTCAGTCATGTCTTAACCACGAAATTGCATGGTAAAGGCATGAGTGTTAGAGGCATGCATTGTTAAGATGCATTTGTTTTTTGGGCAGCATTGTAGAGGCATGCGTGGTTTAGCCATGCGTGCCTCTGTCATACAAACATCTGAGTGGCTTAAAAAATCTAGAGTAACGCAACACAGCACAAATGACTGCCCTGGAAAGGCGTTCCATGGGCGTGGCATGGGTGTTCCCACGCAACTCCCATCGATTTTGATGCATCTCTAGATTTACATGAACTTAGAAACCTGGGGATGTGGCAACATCTTACACCTTTTCAGGGGAGGCATAATGGGGAGAAATATCTCTGTTTCTCCTCGTTTCTTCCTCTTTGCATTCTCCCTGCATTCTGCAGCACACATAGAAAGAGGAATATGCCTCATAGGATTGTTTTTGTGCAGGAAGGTGCCACAACAATCCTGCATGCAACACAGGCACCGTTGCACCCTGGTGCAACGGTGCCTGCGTTTGCACTGGGCTGCCAAAAGAACTTTAGGGCAATTGAAAGCACAGGCCTTAAATCAGCAGCGGTGCGTCCATTGGGGTGCAGGGGCGGAGCCCCACTTACCACGCGAACGCACGCACGCAAAAAGCAAATTGCAATGCCATGATATTATTTATTGCGTCGGACTCGGACATGATGAAGGGGGTGGGGCCGGGGGCGAGCACTGACACAGTTGACAGACAGCCGGCTCGCAATTTATTTGCGCATGCTCGAGTTTGTCTCACGACAAGCACGAGCATGCGCATTCGCCGCACTGTCTGCCACTGAGTACTACTGAGAGGAGGGGGCCGAGAGGCCGAGGGTTGCATCATACAGCAGCCCCGTCTCTCGGTATCCGGGCGAGCCCTATCCGTGCTCTTTCGCCAATCCAGGGCAGGCGCTGCTAATGCAGCGTCTCTGGATTGGCTGAGAGCCTGATACAGCCTCTCAGACCCCCTACGAGTAACTGCATTGGGTGCCGCGCAACTATGGCCAATCACTGTGGCTTATGTCTGAACACAGTGACAGTGATTGGCCATGAGGTGTGCACTCTATGCAGTCTGTGTCGCGTCATCACGCACGCGGTGGTGCCACACTGTCTGCATAACCTCGTGGCGGCGGTGCGTACAGGACCCGTTGTGTGACTCGTGTGCTGTCGAGACAATTCTTGTGTACCAGTACTCTACTCTACTCTGTTGTCCCTGTCCCTGACTTGTCCATTGTGGTGAGTACTGCAGTCTGCGACTGCACAGCTCATTATCATTGATTTTGGAGGAGGCAGCCCCTTCCCTGTTTTAGCGCCCTGTATTGAAAAGTCGCACCCCTGCCCCAGCCTGCCCCTGGCTTGTAAGCACCAGAGGTGCAGACATGGCCCCCAGGGATGACCCGAGCGTGGCTTCCTAGTCCTACAATCTCCTCCACATTTCGCACCTCCCTTCCCTCTAAAATGTTGAATATTCATTGTCAATGAGCCCGGGGTTGTCAGACAGTGGCAGGCCGTGTTTTGTCACACTTCCTAATCCAGAGTGCACTTTACCAGACACATGACCGGGCGGGATGGGGCTGTTTGTTTTTCAGGCCACGTGCGCGTTGTTAGTAACACCCCGTCTGGTCTATTGTTAATGTACTGTCATGTTGAGGCTGGCTGTGAAGGCGCCTTTGCACCTGTATCGGCAAATGTATTTACTGTTCATAAGAAGAGAGGAGGGCCAGGATGTGAAGTGACAGCTTTTGTGAATGGGGCCTCCAGCGCATCCGATTCACGCGCATCCTTTGACGTGTCAGGCGTTACTGTAATTCCCCCTTTTTTGAGTACGTAGGCATTCCGATGATTCGATCTGGCCCATTCCCGATCCCCATATACATGCCTTGCCAATGCCAGCATTAAGAGCAAAGCGGGAGATTGGGGCCTTGAATCGGGTTAGGGTTACTGACTGTGATGTGTGTGTGGGCTTTCTTTGTAAGTGTGCACTGCTGCAGCAGGATCGGATCGGATCGGACACATTTGAAACAGCGAGCATCCATTCATATATCATAGAGTTGCTTGTTGTGTAACTTGTGTCACACCGTGTGACACAACAAGCAAATCTGTCAATTTCTTACTTAACAAATGGTCACTTAAAATGTTTATTAAAGGGAAAGAAACAGCACTGACTGCCACTGACGGATGTGAGGAAGTAAAAACGATTTTTTTCTGTCCTTTCACATCCGTTTCCTGAAAATGTCTATTCCCTGTTCATTTCAAGAGTGGTAACTCCTTAATTATCTTCAGAGAGTTTACACATTTGAACTCCTCTTCTATGAGCTCTTGTCTTAACAATGTTCTCTAGAAGAACTAATAATTTTTTAAAGAATGTGCAGCGCAATTCAGAATTGTGCACGAAAAAGATGCAAAACCTAACAATTAGGATTTTTTATGAGGGTTGAAATCGGATATGTAATTACCAAAGTGGAAGGCCAATTATCGCATTACTGTGCACCTTACACTTCCCAACAACGCAGGTAAGGGAAACGGATTTGACTATAATCTGCAGAAAAAGGTATTCGTAATGAGTCTTCCCTCGTTCGTTTACTTTCCTCACTCTAAAATGAAAACACATTTTCAATGTTTAAAATGTATTATTTATCATGTAGATAAGTCAAGATCAATGCACAATTCGTTTTTTAAATGAGAGAGGTTCTAGACTATAGAGCGGCCGAAACTAACGTACATTAGTCTCACATGTCATTTATTTAACTTGAACTGGCTGTCTGAACTCCTGTGACACTCACTTTATATTAGTATTTTATTACTTTATCCACCTTGGCATACCCATCTTCACACCCTTCCTCAATAACCTAACACCCTTTCGCATTCTACACCTGATAGACCTGTAGTACCTACTAGTCCCTTCTCACCTATATCAACTGACCGCACATCTTACCCCTCCCCTTCCAGATAACCTCCTGATCCATTGGTCCCCCTGCCCACTGATCCTTACAATTTACTCACCTGCTCCCACATCCCCGTACCCCTCCGCTAATATACCCAGACCCATCGTGCAACCCCTCCTCGTCTTTCATTGCAACCTCCCCCTACCCAAGAACACACCTGCCACCTCAATATATTATGCAGTATTTATTTTACAGATTATTTATTTTTGGTGCTTTTTCTATACAAGGTATTTCCAAGTTGTCAGACGGTGTCTTCCAGAACAGCAATGCCACAGTACATGCCTCACACAAAATCCAACCCAAGCCAGCATGTCACAAGCTCAGTAAAAGACATAGTCATTTATAACGCTAGCTTGCTGCGCGCTCACTTTAGGCAGAAAGGCAATTAGTCGAAGATCACACATCGCCAATTTCGAGTAAATAGCACTTAATGAAAGCAGGCATGTTTTCGTGTCCATAGCAAACTCCCATCAATGTCTTTAGCCCCTCGCTGACATTGCTTGTGTACGCTGCGCCATCCCTCTGTTTCCCATGTCACAAGCAACCTCAAGTTTCCCTGCAGCTTTGTAACCTGCTGGCACCCCCACCTCCATGAAGCTAAACTCAGCTGGTAAACACATCAAGCCTTTATCAATGAGCTGATTTTTTTTCATGTAAATGCCCATCCAGGGGCTTATTACGGAAGCTTTCCACCAGGGCAAATCTGTTTTGCTCCTTGTGCAGCATAAACCTACCCGATGGCAAGGTTGCCCAGTGAGTTAATACTTCTGGAAACCCTGACATCGCACCCATGTCAGTAAAATGTTTATTATTAAATGTTATTTTCAGCACTTTTGAATCATTACCATTTGCAAACAGGAAGAGACTGCTCGGTTCAATATCTCCCAAACGTGAACAAACGCTTCTCTCAAAAGCAATTCAAGTGGGCATAGTATTAATCGGGTTACTGTCGTCATGTGTGGGCTAAGGGCTTTGTAATTGTGCTGCGCAGGATCGGACATTTGAAACGCAAATGCACGTTTGGTTTTCGTACATGCCAACATTTGAGAAGAGCAAAGTGGGAGATTGTAAAAAAAAAAATCGGGAGAATGGGGCCTTGAATCGGGTTACTGTCATGTGTGGGCTTTGTAAGTGTGCTGCAGCAGGATTGGACATTTGAAACGCAAGTTCACGTGTTTTTTTTATCACCTTTCAGAAACATGGAGCGCAATGGCAGGCAGAGAGAGAGGGGGATGCAAGAGTTGTGCTGAGATAACGCTCGCGCTTCTAAACGTGTCTTTAGTAGAAACGTTTGAATTTAAAATTTTGATCTATTATATTCCATAAAGATACTGAAAGCTAAAAATCATATCATTATTACATTTAAATGTAAGCAGGTTCCAATGGATAATTTTAACGTAGCAGACTAAAAAAAGTCTGGTTTCCCCGAACATCAAACAAAATAAATATTTTAAGAACACTGTAGTTATTTTATGTTAACTTGAAGAACTGACGCTGGTAAAATTCATTGGGATTACTTGTATTTTAAAAGCAATGCTTGTCTAGTTACAGCACGTTATTTTTATTTTCAGCACCTTCTAAAGCTTGACAACCCTTACCAAATTTTTGGTCATATTTCCGGCGAAGAACAAGACCTCCTTTGCTGCTCTTTCACCCCGGCTACGACCCAGCAAACACCAGAGTTAAAGGTAAGGAAACTGATGCTATTTTTTTTTAGATTGGAGTTAGAGGTATGTGTGTGGTCACTGTACATGGTGGTTGGGGTAGGCACACATTCTGAACATTGTACCCTCAGTGGATGGAATTTACTAACACCCTTAGCCCTGTGATTTGGGCAATAACGGTTGTTAACAGCACTATCTATCCCTTGCCTTGTTCAAAGCCCTCAAGCAGTGTCTGTTTCAGTGCCTTCAGCAACCACTATGGCACACAGAGGCAGCAGACAGTAAGGCTGTATTTTTAGCAGTCATGTTGTGCAAAGGGGAGCTGTTGGAGATTTATTGCGATACTGCACAAGATATATGTATTTATACTGCAATTTTATATTATTGCACCGCACCTTATATGTTGTACTTTGATTATTGGCAGGTTTCTTTAATATATATTGGTAAGGCCAGCATCGTCATCATGAATACAGTACAAGAGCTGATTACAAGGTCATTCCAGGCACGGCCACTTCAAGAGAAAATAGATTTAAAGCAATTGGGACCTCATCGGCCTGACCTAAAACTACAGCAAACTTCCCAGGACAGAGGAAAAATGTCCACACGTACATTCTCAAACGCCTGGTACACAAAAGCTGATTGGCTTACAGGGTGCCCTTTAAGAAATTCTCTGTTCTGCTTCCCCTGCTTGCTGTTTGGTGGTGAGTTTTCTTGGACAAATCAAGGAGTAACAGACTTGAAGCATTTGTCTGAAAAAATAAAGAAGCATTCACGCACAAGAAAGCATATGGAAAACCTGACTAGACTGGGAATGTTGGGGGAAGATGCTCCGATTGAGCAGCAGATAAGTGATGCATACCGCAAAGCAATACAGAAACACAATGAAACAGTTGATAGGAACAGACAGATTCTATCCAAAATAATTGATTGCATTCGTTTCTGTGGTGCTTTTGAACTGGCATTGCGAGGCCATGATGAATCGGAAGGTTCCCCAAATCCTGGAATATTCAAAGGCCTTGTGGATTTAATAGCAAGCATAGACAAGGATATGGAAGCACATTTAGCACGTGCTACAGTCTTTAAGGGCACCTCTAAAACAATACAAAATGAACTTCTTGAGTGTATGCTCGAAATTATGAGAAGCCATATTGTGCAAGAATTGCAAAACACAGACTTTGTGGCTATTCAGGCTGATGACACCACTGATGTGGCCACTAAAACACAGTCCGTATTAGTGTTTCGATACATTGACAATGACAGATAAGTTGTGGAGAGGTTCTATGGTTTCACACATTTAAGAGACTCTAGTGCAGAAACCATTACTGCAGCTATACTGCGTCAACTGAGCTTAATTTTTCCAGAGCTGCCTCAAAAAAAAAAACTTATTGCGCAAAGCTATGATGGTGCGTCCGTAATGAGTGGAAGCCTTAGTGGAGTACAAAAGAGAATTCGAGATGTGTACCCTAATGCTCATTATGTGCACTGTTACGCTCACCAACTTAATCTTATTATGCAACAGGCAGTATCAAAGATCACCGAGACACGGATTTTCTTTCAGGATATAGGAGGCATGGCAGCATTCTTCTCGCGTTCCCCCAAAAGAACAGAAGCACTTCATGACATTGTAGACAAAAGCGTTCCAAGGGGATCCTCAACTCGTTGGAACTTTAACATCCGTACAGTCAACCTAATCTATGAACATAGAGAGGGCCTTCTGAAATGTTTTGAAGCCATAGAAGCCAATGATGAGTTTGATTACAAAAGTCAGATTGAAGCCCATGGCTTTGGTAGAACACTACAAGACAGAGAGTTTCAGTTCTTACTGTATTTATTTCATGATATAATGCTAGCTGTCGACCTGTTATACAATCAGTTACAAGCACGAGAGATAGATACTGTCAAAGTGCAAGTATATACTACTATGTTTGTACAAAGCATAAGCAAAGTGAGAGATGGGGTTGACAATTTAGACAGCAAACTGCCAGAGAAATCTTTTTTCACAAACCACAGGAAAAACATCACCACTATGGTCCGAATTGCAAAGGAGATCTGTGACATTGTAATTGTGCAGGCACGAGAGCGTTTTTCTTTCACTAAACATTTGGTGAGTGCCACATTATTGCAAAGTCAACAGTTTGCCAAATATGATGAATCCTTCCCGGAGCGTGCTCTGAATGAGGCTGTGGGAGCTTATCCTATGCTCAATAAAGAAGAGCTGAGAACTGAGTTGACTGTACTGTACGGAATGCCTGTGTACCGGAAGGCCACAAGTGCCTTGTCTTTGCTGGCTTTAATCCATAAACTTAACATGGAAAAGTCACTTGGAGAGACAGTGACTTTACTTAAAATTGTCATAACCACTCCTATGACAACAGTCGAGGCAGAACGATGTTTTTCAGCCTTAAAGAGGATTAAGACATTCCTGAGAAACACCATGCTTGAGGAAAGACTCAATGCTTTGGCAATGCTCTCTGTAGAGAGCAAGCTAGTTCAGAAAATCCTGGACTTTAACACTAAAGTTATTGAAAAGTTTGCTGCTCTTAGAGAGAGACGTGCTGATTTCATTTACAAAAAGTAAACAATGTTGAATGCTGCTACTTTGCAACCAGTTTAGTTTGTTAAATAAAAAACATCTGTGAGTGAGGTACTCAGAAATGCATTGTATCTCGAAGTCTGTTATGAAGCTCTGTGGTTATACACTGAATAAGCAGCTACCTATGTTATATGACATCTCTTTATTAATGTTATAACTGCACTTTCACAATTGCTTTATTAACCTTCCTGCTTTCTCAAATTTGCTTGAAAATGCACCATTTCTCTTCTCTTTTTTCAAAATTTTCTCGGGGGGAGAACCCCCCCGAACCCTCCTTATAGGGGTTCGGGCTCGCTCGCTACGCTCGCTCGCTACGGTGAAGTATACCAATCATTTTACGCCCACCACTTTAAAATGTCACCAGCCGCCCCTGCCTTAAATACTGCACATTCCTGCCCTTTCCCTGTCTCACAGTGAAGCTCAGCAAGGCGACTTTTTGGAACAACTAACACTGAGGGGATATTCACAAGGAAGTGGCGGAGAGAGGCGTTAATGCTTAACGCCTCTCTCCACCACTTCGGAGAAGCAAGGCTGCACCATATTCACAAGGACATGGTGCAATCTTGCTTTTCCCCCTGCGATGGCCCTAAGTTTCACAACTTAGCGCCAACACAGGCACCCTTGCACCAGAGTGCAAGGGTGTCTGCAAGCAGGGAGGTTTGTTTATGTACAGGAAGGTGTCCCTTCCTGTGCATAAACAAACCTAAAATGCCAGTTTGTAACTTACATGTGCGCTGCTTCATGCAGCACACATGTAATTTACAAAACGTCATTTTAAAAAAAAGGTTTGTTTATGTACTGAACGCCCCTTTCACGCTAAACACAGTGTGAAAGGGGCCTATTCACAAGGCAGCATTAAGCTGCCTTGGGAATAAGGCGAGGCCCCTATTGCCACCACAACGTCACTTAAAGTGACTTTGCGGTGGTGATAGGGGCTTGGGAATACGTCCCTGAGTCTCTTGCCATTGAAAACAAAATGTATTGATTCAGAAATTAGAAAACATAGAAGCGTAAGTGTTACTTCAATGCACATATCACTGAGCACCATACTTCTATGCTGCGTTTCTGCCTTACAAATACTAAGGGCCCTATTTAAAGTTTGTGGGCCAGATAGTCCATGACACACAAGGCAGGTGCCCCGTCACCCTATTAATAATTACCTTATATCCTATGGCACTCAGAAAAATGCAGACAGAATATCCGCCATGATTTGGCGGAATACCCCATCTGCCAATCTCTAAATAGGGCCGTAGTAATAAGAGACTAACGTGTGTCCAAGGAAAACAAGTATACTTTCTGATTAATGCTGTTTTTGCAAAGCTGTGACTCTTGGGTCAAATTATGGCTTTAAAATACCATGCAGAAAAGGAGTCAATGACCCTCCTAATATTATATACTTTGGAAAGCAACATTTGCATCTCGTTACTCAGCGATCATCAGATACCTGAGCAGCCTCAGGCTCGAACTGTTAACACCCAACGCTGGTCAGTCTGCTGAATTCATTTCATTTCTCGATTTGTCCCTGTCTACTGCACAGGTCTGTTCGTTTTTGTAATTTCCATTGTGTTTTTTTTCACATACTTCGTCTAAACAGGAGCCGGTGTTGATGCCTTGGATGTGCTGCCCATTATTGATTTTGGCAAGACAACTATTGCTTTCAACACCAACAGGCAACTTGATACATATACAAAATTCCTAAAGCCTTTTTATGTTAAAGTGCGAGAATTATAGAAACAAATGCATATGTAACACAACAAACATGAACTTAGAACTGAGTGCAAAACTTACTGAATACGCATATATGGAGAGGAGACAGAAAATCTTAAATATCTAAATAAAAAATAACCAATGCATAAATAAAAACATTACAATAATTAGAAAAAAATAGCAAAACAGGCCCCTTATAGCTACATTAAAAAATGCCCGAATTTGATACAAATTCATGACGTGTTCATATCTCGACAATATCGACATTTCTGTTAGCTCTTATCAACATTTGAGGCCGTGATACATTTTTTACCTTCTCAAAATCAATGTAACAGTCTTTGTTAAATGTGGAGAGATCACCTTTTTTATTTGTGTGCACTTGGAAAACGAATCCTATAAATATTCCCCATTGTACATTGACACTGATGATGTCAAGTAGATTTCCACATGCACATTGTAAGGGCAGTTCACATGCACTTTAAATCTACTGCACACACACCTCCTGTGTGGTTGTCTCCACATGTAAGAATTGAACAGATGGCCTTGGTATATAAACGAAGACAGCATTGAGAACATCCAGCTGTACCAAGCAAAAAACGTGTTTTTTTACTCTGTTTTCCCTGATGTATCATATGGCTGTAGCATCTGGTCAGTCCGTCCTAGCTCCTATTTCAGTGCACTGTGATTTCCGGAGTAAACATTTACTACAGAACATTCATTCAGTCGAAAATTGGAATGGCCGCCACTCCAACCATGATTGATTTGACACCTTCCTGGCGCTTGTCCATTTCATTCCTATGTGCTCAGGCCGAGAAACGTCTTCTGAGTGCTTTGCTTTTCCTGGTGGAATAAGTGTTGTTAAATGAGAAAAGACCATTCCCTAAAACAACTTGATGCGCCACCTGTTTATAATGGGATACCAAGGCAAATATGTCAGAAACAGATGGTAAACATGTCTGCCACTTTTGCATAATTGCGTCACATTTTAATGGGGGTCAAATGTTAACTCTGTACTGTGTTTCAGTCACCACATCCATTATTAATGGTATGTTTCATGGCATTTCATAATATTTCCGTTTTTTGGTAATTACCTCAGGACGGAAACCACCAAGGAAGGGAGATTTTTCTTCATCATCACTTCATAATCACAGTACTACAAAAAATGTAGGATTACAGCATACACCAGCACATCATAAAAAATAAAAGGGCAGATTTAGGAACAGGCTGTATTTAAGAAGTGGCCACAAATTGCAGAGTGATTTTTTAGCAACCAGTATTTAATTTTGTGATGTAATCTATGTATTAATAGGTAACATCACAGAACGTCCAGGACAACCTGCCTAATGAATATTAATTGGGCAGGTTGCTATGTGTGACTCCCTGTTATTGGCTATAGTCACAGCAATGGTGACCTCCATGGAACAGCAGAATACCATCCATGTGTTTGCAGTCACAAACAGGAAACATTTTTGTGTTTTGAAGTGGATAATGATCAGATGCCGCTTTAACAAAACACGCTTCCCATTTTCTAAGACAGCGGGGTGTCCAGTGGTCCCCTGAACCACTGCCTGCTTCCCCTGTGGTCCCTCAATGTTATTCACAAAGGGGAAGCTGTCCAATGGGAACTGATTCCCTTTGAGAATCTATTACCACCTCCTTTTAGGAACTGGTAACATTTCAAAGATCTGCAACTGTAACTGAAATCACAATCCATAGGTGCTTCTCCTTGTGAATTGCATATAGGAGGGAACACCCCTTTCACGCCCCTTCTATTTGTGATTCGGCATGATTTGGTAATCCTATTTTGCAACACAAATAAGCTTTACTGAATTGCAGAATGGATTTTTACATAGCAAAACAACATTTTGTGGTTGCAAATTCTGGGATTTTTTTAAATTGTGGAGTTTGCAACTACAAATGGATTTGTGCAACTGGCCCTAGGTTAGAATTGGGATTCCTGGTTGGCTGAGGTATGCACTCAGGCCAGACAGGAACCATTACTCTAGTCAGGGTAAGATTGATACACACTAAATGATAACCTGTCCTCAACTGCTGGTATCTTGGCACTGAGCGGTCAGGCTTATTTTAAGAGGCAATGTGTAATGTATTTGTGTAACACACACACAGCAACACAGTGAATACACCACACAAATACTCTACACAGCTTATTATATTATGATCAAATCGACAGAAACCCAATGTATAGAAGTTGAGATATAGAATTTTAAAGGAAAAATGCAGTAAAACACTCAGAAGCAATTAGCGCTAAAATGTTACTTTATATCACACTGGACCAGGACAAAGTCAACGTTCGTGGAAGCACAGGCCAGCTACAGGACCCACACAGGCCCCAGGTAACAAAGTACCTTTCCTAGTCGAAAGCAGCAAAATGCATTGATCTTCTTCATGCAGTGAAGAGAATGCATTGGTTCAGATTCATGCAGTCAGGTCAATGTGTCGAAGTCGAGCCTCATGGGCAGGACCTTCAATCGGGGATGCGTTGTCGTCGAACCTGCAGTCAGGTCCCACATCATTGTCAAGCTGTGCAGGGCTGCCTCTGGACCGGCACTGCATCGGCACCGAAGAGCATTGCGTCAGTTCCGATCAGTGCAGTTGTGACAATGCGTTGATATTGTAGCAAAACAGCTGCAGAACCCACTTCTGGGGCCCAAGACTTGGAGAGGGCATATCAGGCAAGGGTAGAACTAACAGAAGGCAGAGTCCAGCAGAACCAGCTGAATTACAGGTAGTCTTTTGTGTCCATGAGACTTCAAAAAACAGGAGGCAAGCCAATAAGCCCTTGTAGATCTTAAGGAGGGAAGGCAGAGTCTAGCTCTCCTTCAGCCAAGTCAGGGAGCAGCAGGGCAACAAGCACAAAAGCAGTTCATCCAGAAAAGCAGGACAATTAAGCCCTTTAAGCAGCACAGCAATCCTTCTGACAGGGGTTCAGTTCAAGATCTGGAAGTGTCTGGTTTTAGGGTCAGGAACCCAGTACTTATACCTGAAAGTGCCTTTGATTTGGGTGGTGACTTCAAAGCAGCTCTCTGAAGTGCACAAGGATCCCTTTTAACCCACTCCTATCTGCTAGGCTATCCTACGGGGGTAAAATCAGTGCATTGTGTGTGGACAGGACACTACCTATTGAAGTGTGTCAGCCCCTCGCATTTCTCCCTGCCCAGGAAGACCCATCAGAATGCAGATGAAAGCTGGTGAGTGCTCAGAATGCAGATGAGCCTCACCTTCCTGTGTTTGTGGCTGTCTAGAGGGAATGCACAGATTGTAGCTGTCACCGAGCCCAGCCGTATATTGGAGACACGCTGTCAGGCACATATAGCAGTAAGTGCAGAAAAATGTACACTTTCTAAAAGCGCCATGTCTAAAAGAGTAGTGTTAAATCCAACTTCACCCGTAAAGAGGAGGATTTATCATTACCATTCCACAAATATGAAACATGAACAAGATACTGAGGAATTCCCAATGCTAGCCTATGGGAGTAGTAGCTTCACAGTAGTGAAAAATGAAATAATCTTTTTTTCACTACCAGGACATGTAAAATATAAGGATACACATCCTACCTTTTACTTACATAGCACCCTGCCCTTAGGGTTACTTAGGGCCTACCTTAGGGCTGATTTCTATGTAATCAAAGGGGAGTTTAAGGCTTGGCAAGTAGTTTTAAATGCAGATCTAGGTGACACTAAATTGCACACACAGGCACTGCAGTGGCAGGCTTGAGAAAGGTTTGAAAGGCTACTTATGTGAGTGGCACAATTAGTGCGGCTGGAACAGGTAATATCGGGGGTGAGGTGGGGAGGGGCGGTGGGGGGAAGTGGACAGACAATGGGATAGGGAAAGTAAAATAAAAATATAAATAAAGCCACTTGCCTTGCGTAAGGTAAGTGGTTTTCTTTATTTTATATTTTACTTTTCCTATCCCGTCATCTGTCCACTTCCTCTGAACCCCCCCCCCCCCCCCCGCCCCACAGTTGTTACCTGTGCCGGCCATTTTTCACTCCATTTTTGCTATTATCAGGGTCCGATTGGCGTACAGGGCAACCAGGCAGTGCTTGATGGGCTGGTCTGACCGGTTAGTTTGTAGGCCTTTTTTTTGCTGTTTGTGTGGTGGATTTGTTTATGGTTTGCTGGGTTGGGTTTTGCTGTTGATTTCCCTGACATTAAAACTAGCATTACCTGCAGCAAATCCACGCAGTCTTCCACACCCTTGAAAATATTCATGTTGCATGTTTAAAACTGCCACTACTTGCCACCATGGGCCACTTTTGTAGCTTTCTAGTTCACTAAAGGAAGCCTCTTTTATTTTGGTGCCTAGTCCTATTTTCTGTCCCAGTCCATCCATGATCATTATCAATGCTGTCTAGGCAGCATCTTTTTGTCTACAGGGACAACATACTAGCTTGATTATGTTTTTCTGCTAACTAGTGCCTCCCTACTAGTTAGAAACACGCAACCAGCATGTTCAAAGCAGCTACTTAGGTTATTCTCAGTAACTTGACTGAAAGCTTTGTTACTATCCTGGAGGGTCCTTTGGAATGTTCAGACACATGGGTTTTCACACCAGAGCTTTGGTTTAAGGTGTGCTGATGTAAAGAAACCATTCACAGTAAATACTGATGAATAGATGATTACCCGGACCACAAATCACCAAGTCCAAGTTGTTATAATGGGTGCATTCACATTTTTCAATCTCATATTAAAAAGAAAATCTCTCATGAAGTCAACAGAGACCTGTCAACATTGATGTTATGTTTTGAAAGTTGAAAACACACCAACCATCCTCACAGAGCGTCTGTCATTACTATTTCAGGGTTTTCACTTTAGTACAAGGCTGTCATTGTGCTCGTTACATAAGAGATGATCATTATTCAGGGCTCCGTGATGTAACAAAGATTTATATTTTATGCGTGAAAGGCGTGCTATGTTACTTTCAATGTCTTACTAAAAAAAGGCTGTTGCTCATGGTTTTTAGGGCCCTCCTGTTTACCAGGCCCATGCATGAGTAGCAACTCCATGCCAGGTGTTCTCTTGGCATTCACCAGCTTGTTGTCTTATTTATTGCATTATAAAATCAGGACTACAAGATTTAAAGTAAAACCATGAATTGTATGAACTACTCAAACATGGAAATCTTACGAACTCTGGAATTTAGGTAAAGAGTAGTATAATGTAAGGAAAAGAATCTTCGGATAATCACATTATAGGTTGTGGGACAGAGGACAATCTATGTTCTTCTAGCTAAAGCAACTTTAGGGCTCTCCACAAGCTGAACTGGTTGAGCACAGAGCCAAGCACCTGTTTTTTGTGCTTACAGTGAATATCTCAACAATTTCTCTGAGTCAATGAATGAACTATCAACAGTACACTTCCCTAACCGGGAGACGCAATCCCTGCTCCCTCTTTCCGTCTTGTGGTGCATGCATTACTTTAAATCAATTCAATGATAAATGTATTAACTATGGACACCTCCAATGCAAACATGCAGGTGCTTGACCAAGTCAGCACTGCTCTTCTTAAAATGGCTCATGGCCTTTGGCACTTTGAGGGTTTTTCTAAGTGAATCTCCAGTCATTGCATCATTTCTATCTCTGGGCAGATGAGTCCCTTTTTTAGGTTGTGGAGTTGGCTGGTGTTTTAATTTTGGACTGTCTCAGGCTTGGAACCCAGATGGAAGACAAAGCTGCAATTCATGTGGAGCCAAAAATGAATGTAGAATCCATCTCTGGGAAACCACACTGCACAAAGTGTGGAGTCTGTCATATTCGGGAGTAAACACCTATTTGGAATAATGTAATCTAGTCTAGCGTATGTCTTGTAGGGTCCCAAAGAAAAGGAGCAGTTCCAGGTGAGATGGTGGTTAGTTTTCAATATGTCTACAAGTGTAATTTCTTTCAGTAACATCTTAATTGCAATAGATAGGGCAGCTGAACCCCCTCTTCCCTTTTGATCAGTGTCAATTGCGGGGTCTAAAACCAAGATGAGGTCCCCTGCAATAATTTGGGGTGCATTAGATCAGGCATAGAGGGTGTGAATCACATCTGGCAAAAACAGCTCTTGTCTTTGGTTGGAGCTCTAGACTGAAGCTAGTGTCAGGAGCATGCATCGTAGTGTACCCCGTATAGCTACCCATATATGTATCCAAGGGTCCACTCAACACCCAGCAGGCAATATTGGTATATTAGGATACTCACCCCTGCCAAATTTTAGTGTCCTGAGGAGAAATATTGAGCAGAGTAATCTTTAGGATTTAGGCGGGAGTGCTCTAACTTTAATAGGTGGGTTTCTTGCAAGAGCTCCATATCCGTTTGCAGGAGGGATACTTTGCGTAGAATGGAGCATTGTTTAGTAGGGTTATTGAGGCCACAGACTTTATAGGTGAGAACATAAAGAGTGTTTAAGGCCATAATTATATCTTCTGATGTATCAACCCAGTGTCAATTATGGCAAGAGAGGTCATTGCGGACAAGGACAGGGCAGGGGTTATTCCCTTCCAAAACCCAAACATCCCCAGTAAGAACACAAACAAGAATAACAAACAGAAGAAAAGTGGTACCTTAGTAGAAATACATAACACTATATGGTAAGCAATCTTCAAAGGAACTTCGGTTCTCGCACACCCTTCAGCTTCTAAGCACTTGTCTCATTTAATTACACTATCATTGTTTGGTTTGCACAAACTTTATAAATTCATTATTAAATATTCCATATAAAACATCATTAATAAATAAATTAATAAATAAATTGCTCTCCATCAGGAAACATTGCAAAGCCATTCGGTCTAGTTTACATTTCAAGCCCATTAGCTTTGTCAATGCTTGTTTTCTTTTGCAGTAATTTTGATAAAACATTGCTCTGGGAACATTAGAAAGAATCACATGTATTGTCATGAAGCACGCCATAGTAGTACCTAGCAATGAAGGGAACTACTTTGTGTGTAAATGTGCTCATTGTGTAAAGGCAGATTGGAGTCACTCACACTGAAGTTATCCAATGGCTAAAGTGGGCTCACTCGTGGCCCCATGTTGTATGCTGTAGTGGGTGGAACAAAAATGTGAATGGCAGAAAACAGACCAATGGACGGGAGGGTGGCTGAAAGTCCCTGTAACCATATATAGAATTGTACTAATCGAAATATATTCACTCATGCCGGACCTAAAATAACCTGCAGTATCACAAATTGTTTAGCTTACCCGTGATGATAATACATGCATTTTTCTTTTCTTAGTAAAACGCAAACTAGTTAAACAGAAACAAACAAACCAATCAAACAGAAAGCAAAATAATTAAACAGAAGCATGTTTCTTCTAAGAGAGGGCAATTTTCTAACCAAGATCTTCTTGAACAAATTACATATCTACTGGCTAGCCAGGGGACTTTCATACAGGCTTCTCCTTACGTTGTTAGATCAAGATCTATTTGTAACGCTAAGTAAATTAAGAAAAAGGTCGTGGGGCATATTCACTAGAAAGTCACAACAACCAGTTCATGTTGCTGTGTTTCACTGCATGACAGGGAAAAGGCAGGGATTGTTTATGTGCAGGAAGGGAATCCTTCCAGCACAAACAATCCCTTGAGGCATATTCCTCTTTCTCTGTGTGCTACAGAATGCAGCACATATAGAAAGTGTAAGTAACAAGGACAAATAAAGATATTTCTCATTGCTACACTCCCCCAAAGAAGGTGTATCGTTTTGAGCGCATTAACAGGTCTGCCATTTTAGTAATCTGGGAATGCATCAAAATCCATGGGAGGTGTGTGAGAACACCCACACAATGCCCATAGAACTCATTTGCAGTGCATAATAACACAATGCAGCGATTTGCGCTGCTTCAAGTTACTCCAGATTTATGAAGCCACTCAGAGCCAAACAAGTTGGCCTTGTGTGGCTTCATAAGTCACATTTTGGACAATAAGTGGTGCAAGAGGGACAGAACTCTTCTCACAAATATGCCCATGGGTCCTTAATTCTGTCTAAATGACTTTAGAGCCCTTCCTTAGATTCAAGTTCAAGAAAATACAACCACTATTTTTCTTCTACTTACATTTTTACATAGTTCTGGGAATAATGTTTCACAGATTTAAAACAATAAAATGAAAGCAAGAGTATTCTACGGTCAAAAGGCAATAAGAACAACACAATGCAGATCCTAGCAGATGATTGGTTAGTCTGCTTCATCCAAAACTCGTATATAGAAATGACATATTAACAATTCTATTTTAGTTGTTTTAGATACCGGCTGGGTAACGGTCGAAGTAGGTGGCACTAGGTTTTTTTCTGCTGGATTTGAGTTTGTTTTTCCTCTGAGGGCTAAGGTTACGTTGCTGCTCCTGTTCATTCAACTTTTGTTTACTAGTTATTCCCAGTTGGAAGAGTGCCAAGCTTCTGTTTTCTTTTTTTTTCAACTTTGGCACGTCTCTGATCCAAAGAGTCGAGATCAACCATATACAAGCCACTGACAGGGATAGGACTATTCTGCTGATCACTTAGGTCGTCCATGGCTTTACCTCTTAATTCTCTTCGGATAAATTGTGTCCTTTTTCTTCTCCTAAAATATGGTGAGGGATCATCAATCTCCTTTGGATTGCTTGGTAAGGAGCCTTTATCAGTCATAGGAGAAGACTAGACATGAATATTCTTATATGTTTCAGAATAGTTTGTTGCCCTAGTGGGTTGGAGCATTTGCTTTTAATAAATAAAACATGCTGGTGTATGGAATTATCTTCATGGTGTATTGTTGGTTGCAAGTCACAATGTCAATACCAAAAATATTGGTATAAATGTAATTGTCTGAATACTGTTTCAAAAGTATTGTTCCCTTGTGTGTAGAGGTTTGACTCCAGTGTAGTGATTTTTTTTAGTTAACAATATTTATTACATGATATTTTTGTCAGGCGATAATTGGGAGGCGGGACCAGCTGGTCTTTAGATTTTCACACCTCCCGGCGCTGAATAGTGCTTTCCTGTGGTTCCCACATTGTGGGATGAGCACGGATTCCCGGCAAAGCCCGGGCCAAGGGCAGGCCCGTGCATTCAGGTCAGTGTCCGGGGGAGTCTGTGCTGGGCAACCCCTCTTTTGCCTGGTCCCCAGCTTAAAGTACTGTGCTTACCCTCCGTCCCTGTGCTGACTGCTGTCCCTGTCCCTGCACTGCCAGCTGTTGCTGTCGCTGTGCTGCCTGCTGTCTCTGTGCTGCTTGCTGTCTCTGTCCCAGTGCTGCCTGCTGTCCCTGTCCCTGCGATGCCCCTACACTGCCTGCAGTCCCTGTCTGTGCGCCACCTGCTGTCCCTGCGCTGTCTGTTTCCCCCGTCTGGCCCTGCACTGCCTGGTGTTCCTGTACTGCCCGCTTCAGTTCCGTGCATCACACCCAGGTCCCCTAGGGCCCCCTGCCAGAACCACTTTTGGAGGCCGCAACATGCCCAGGCAGCAAATGCATGCAGCAGGTGTATTTCCAATGCACCCCCAGTTGGACAATGCCAGCGCCAGGATCCCTGGCACTCTTAGCAACTGATGGTACACCACCAAGGAACTCTTAGACCTGGACCCCAGATGCTGAAACAACAGTTGTGTCTCTTCCTACCTACGATCCACCAGAGGACCCTTCACCTGCTGACACTGCCACTTCTCTTGCTACACAACATATGAATCCTGCACCACTCCTAACCACAAGACCAAGAATGCAGAGCAACCACTTCATTGTATCTTCCTCAACGCCTGCGTACTCTGTAAACACACTACAGAAGTATGGGACACCATCACTACCCTCTCCATGGATGTTGCCTTTATCACTGAGATTCGGACGAACCCCGACATCACCACCGCCACTACTGATGGCTACAAGATGATACACTGAGACCGCGGTAACAAACAATTCAGAGGCATTTCTATAATTCTTCAAGGAAACCATCAGATGCTCCTTCACCAACTGCAACCCCACGCATCTAATGGAATAGATAAACTTCCTACTACAAACTGAAGCGAAGACCACAAAAAAAGGCACGCTCGCCTATAGACCCCGAGCAACATTCGGCGACACTATCCCCAACCTCATCACCCCTCTACAAATCGACTCTCACCACAACGTCCTACTCGGCGACCTCTACTCCCATATTAATGACCCCACTAATGCCAATTCCATCAACCTACTGGAGAACCTGAACAGTATCGGCCTCAACAACTGCTCACTGACCCCACGCACAAACTGGACACACACTCGACCCCATTTTACCTCCAGCGACAGAATCAAATTCAGCCTCACCACAAAACTCATCTGGACTGACTACATCATGGTACACTTCACCATCACTGACGCCCAGCACACCATCATCAGGAGTTAGTTCTCCTCCCACTGCAGCTGGAGCAAGGTCACTGAAGCTCAGTGGTCACAGGCCCTCACCACCTCCCTATCCAAGGCCTCAACAGACCTTAACCAGGCCATCCAGAACTTCGCTGCCTAGATCACCAACAGTTGCCCCACTGAAACCTCCAAAATCCAACAAGACCTCCAAGCATGCCAGCTGGTGCACCGCAGAACTCAGCACCACCAAGTGCAGCTGCTACCAACTAGAGACGGTGGTGACTCCTCCGCTTTAAGCGTTGCCCCACTACCAGGAGCAGCAAAGAAAGGAAAAAATAAAATGATAATAACAGAATGCTATTAGCATTTTATTTTTTCCTCCTGCTGTGGCATTGCATGAGAGGCGGGGCTGAGATGCAGGGGAGGAGTGGAAGAACACTCCTGTGTGCAATGACTGTTTGGTTTGCCCTCTCGGGCCACCCAAAACAGTCATGCACACTTCCGTGTTCTCCATTCAGGCTGCATTAGAGCCTGCTTGGAGAACATGCCTACCCCTCCAGCCCCTGGCTGAGGGCCATGTCACGGCGCTCAGACCAATCACAACGCTGCATTGCAGCATTGTGATTGGCTTAGGGGTGGGAGCCTGGCTGCCTGTTTTCTGTTCCGACATGGAGTCGGACACAGGCGGAGAGGAGAGAAGACGCAGGACCTGGCGGCGCAAGGTATGTTTTTTTTTAAAAAAGCAGCTCGCCCCGCCTGCCCATCCTCCCCACCCGCAATCCGTGCTGGCCGCCCCTGACTGTAGAGACAATAGCGCTCCACCAAGAACCCCATCGAAAGAGTAGCTCACAAAGCAGCCTTCAACAATTGTCTCTGGTTCATCAAAGAAACCAGTAAAGCAGCGATCACTACCCGCATTGACTCACTGACAACCACACAAAGGAACTCCGAAGAACTCTCAGACACCTTCCCCAGCAAGATCACCAACAAATACAACAATTTCAACCTTCAATCTCAAGGACCTCAATCAACCAGTGAACATCAGCCAAACCATTATCACCTGGCCTCCACTCACTACCCTGACCACCAGCATCCTCAACACCTTCATCTTCACAGCAACCTTCCCGGACAGATGGAAATAAGTAGATGTCAGACCCCTCCTTAAGAAAGCCAACACAGTGATCTAAACAATTATTGTCTGATGTCCTAGCTCCCCTACCTGGCCAAAGTACTCACCGAGTTCCTGGAACAAAAGCATGTACTGGACGCCTCACAATCAGGATTCTGTGTCAACCACAGTACTGAGACTGATCGCCGCCACAGATGACATCAGAATACTGCTCAACCATGGAGAAACTGTGGCCCTGATGCTTCTCGACCACTCACGGTGTTCAACACCATCTCCCACAATACCCTCTTCAACAGGCTCCGCAACATTGGCATACAGCAAGACATCCTCAAGTGGTTCACCTCCTTCCTTACAAGATTCACACAGAGCATCTGACTGCCTCCCTTTACCTTCGCAATCTAAGACATCATAAACAGCAAACCACAAGGTCAGCCCCACCCTGTTCAACATCTGCATGATCCCCCTCACAGACGTCATCAGATCCAATAGACTCATCATCATCCTCGACAGTCAACTGACAGTGAAACGACAAGTCAACGCATTCACCTCCTCCTGCTTCCTCACACTCCGCATGCTAAACAGAATCTTCAGATGGATCCCAACAAACACCTGAAAGACCTTCACTCAGGCACTCTTCACCAGCCACCTCTCCATAGCTCCTCAGAAGAGTCTAGACCATACAGAACGCTGCAGCCAGACTCATCCTGGAACTCCCCAAATGAACCCACATTGCCCCCCACCTGAGAGACCTGCACTGGCTCCCCATCCAGAAGAGATACTAGTTCAAGATCCTCAGGCATGCCTACAGATCCCTCAACGACTAGGACCTGCCTACATCAACCATTGACTGAACTTCCAACAACCCTCTGGACATCTGTGCTCCTTTTCACTCACCCACGTACACACACCCCAGCATCCATTACAGCTGCAGCAGTGGCCGCTCCTTCTCCTACATTACTGCAAAGACCTGGAATGACCTTCCCTTCCAGCTCCGTACACCCCTCTCTCTGGCAGACTTCAGAAAGAGACTCAAGACCTGGCTCTTCTACAGAGACAGTGTTGCGATTCACAAATGCTGTTTGATTGATTGATTAATTTAGGTTACGATAGTATGGTACCATACCTCATTGTTTTCAGTCAAGTAGGTTACCATGCTGTTTCATGTCAATTCCTAGAGCAAGATGAAAAAGTTTATTTGCTTTGATAAAGGTTAGCCACAGTACACCCTGATAGTAACTCCACTCCGTACTGATAGTAGCACATTCAATGCCATGCTGAAAGAGCTGAGGGACCCCTCTTCAATGAAGAATAAAACCTTCTCTACTCTCTTAAATACAAAACAATGGTCCAGCACTCTACTCAAAGTAAACATAGTCAAGTTCAACAAGATTGAGATCCATTCAGCAGGTCTTTGTATAAAGGTTCTTTATTCTGAATCTTCTTAAAAAGCACACGACCGTAGCCAACGCGTTTCGTCCCTAAGGACTTCTTCAGGGAGGATATAATATCAGGAAATGTTTCTAAACGTTCCTCCGGATAGTGCTGGCGATCAATTGCTCTCTCCTCTAACAGACACCTAATATCTCAGTAATTTCAAATATCATTCTCCCTACAAGTAGGGGATCCAATTCAAGTCAATGCTCACCACGAGCGTTAATGGCGTAAGCCAGTCACAATTAGTAGTGCGGAATCAGTCTGCTCCCGTCACAGCACATCAGTTTACAAGGATAATATTGCGGAGCCGGTCAGCACTCGTCCTGCAGTTCTCTACTCTCTGTACTCTCATTCTTACCTTAGTAGTGTCATGCTATCACAAGAGGGTCATAATGGCTACACATAATTAGTCCTCATAAACCATTTGGTTGCATTGTGAGTCAGGATATTGCTAGCACTACTGAGCATAGCTCCCATTTTGACTACGTAGGTAGACTTTAAAAACTTTGTATACACTCTTAGAAGTAAGATACAATGTGGTCATCTCGGGGGACTTAAACAGCAGTTTTGTGCTCTACTCTCATATGTCAGAGCTGATCAGGGTAGAGGACGAGTGTTGAGAAATTCCATCTTTATCAAACTCGAGAAAAACATTAGGATTAATTTGGCCGCTTTCCGGAGAGCAGATATACTTGTGTACCATGGTCTAAGAGCTTGTATTGGCCACTCTATCTCGGATCTCAGAGTTAAATCAACTTTTGAGAGGGGGGATTATAATAGCAACAATGATTGATGTCAGGATCCGGCTTGAAATGGCCGACATATTGGTAATTGATCGCCAGGAAAGCGACCAAATCCCACTCATAGTTGAATTGAAGGGGTCCAAAATCAGTGATACAACATGCTACGAGATACCAACACCTTATCTGAAAAACAGTAGACGCAATGTGAGATGGGTGGATATAGCCAACAATGGCAAAGTCCTAAAGGAGATTAACAGAACTGTAAGTGTAGCCTTGACTACACACTCAAAGACCAGGACTGTACATCCCCTCATTTTATGGTTGTTCATGAAGAGTTGTTTTTAAAGTTTAAAACTCTTTGTGAAAAAAGTCAAAATGGTAATAACTCCCCCAAAATGAATGAATGGTTTGAGTATTCTTGTGAAGAGAAGCCAAAACTGATCTAGTGAACGCTATAAAAAGCAAATCAAGACCCAACATCGTTAGCTTCAGACAAAAATATGTTAAGATGATCAAAACCAGTAAGTCCCAGTGGGAATTTAAGCTATGGAAGGATCTGCTGGAAGCAGCAAAAAGAAAGGATACCAGAGGGTTTTGGCATCTGGTTACACATGATAGGGGTATGGATTACGCTCGCCCAGAATGGCACATCTTTACTGAGAAGTGGCTTAAGCATTTTATAGCTTTTCATGCAGAATTATTTCCCATGAAGGCCCAGAAGAGCACCATGATCTTTCCTATCACCAAGGGTAAAGAAGGAGAGCAGTTGACATTGAGAGTTTCACTGTTAGAAACTCAATGGGATCCACGCCCAAAAAGCTGGGAAAGCCCCTGGCCTTAACAGGATCCCCTCTGATCTGTATCATAAAGAACCTTTGATCTGGGTACATTACATACATTTCCAGTCCAATGCCATAGCTGCAGGAGCCCCAATACTTAATTCCATGGATAGAAATCATACTGATCTTCTAAAAGTGAGCTAGACAAGTTCTCATTAATTATCGGCCCATAAACCTTATAGATAATGTCCAGAAGATCGATAGCAAGGAACTTCTGACAAAACTACGTGAGTGGATATTGCCCAATAATGAGTTGCAGCACTTCCAGGAGAGGTTTAAAGCAATGATAAGCATGGTTGACCAGGTCCTATGGTTCTTGACCAAAAAAAGGAAAATCACTTATAAAGATCTGTTGCATTTGGGGATCAGTGAGCTGCCTTTGACCTTGTCTCAAGGTCCAAACTTTGGGAGGTCTTTAGATAAATGCGAGTCCCCGCTGGCCTACTGTCTTTGATCCAGCAAATATATAGAGGCAACTTTGCTAAAGTCAGGTAGGGACCGGATGGAGAATCCACGGAGGATATCCCTATTAGAAGAGGTGTTTGCCAGGGCTGCGTCCTGGCACCCACACTTTGCTTGTTATTCATCAATGGCTATATTACTTACCTACTTAACAAAGTATACTATTCCATACGTAACTCTAGTAAAACTCTTTTTAGAGCATATAACAGGCTACAATATAAAATAGTCAGCCCAGAATGAAACAAAATATAAAAAGTCTTAAATAGGAACTATCACTATATTTAGAATGCATAATACATTAATAGAGCGTGGGTTTTCAGCAATTTAGAAAGTATTCTGGTGATCTGTTTTCTACGTGTAACATGGCAATTAAAGGAAGTAAAAGAATGAACATAAAAAGCAGGGTGGCTATGAAAAAGGTAAAACGAAACAGTTAAGGAGTGAAAGGGTCAATATGGGAAGAGAGGTACAAGGTTATAAACAGTAATGAGGAGCGGCAAAAAAACACCTTGTCAGGGAAAGAGCTGGAGAAAAGGGAGGGAATAGACAGACACTCCCCCAAGGCATACAGAGTTTCTAGTTGTAAATATCATCAAACGAATACGAGTTTCAGAAAAATGACTGAAGGTTCAATTTTCAAAATGAAAAGCATTTCATCAATTTGGGAATGTAATTCATTTTGAAAGGTTGGAAGAAACCGCTTTGTAGAGAAAGCTGTTTCAGAACAGGTTTCGTCAGATTAGGTTTCTCCATAAAAACATTCACCTGCATGGAGAACACCCCCATGCAAATGAGTGTACTCCACTGCTGTAATATTTTAGGGGAGAATATATAGCAGTACATTTCCTCTTATATGAAGGCCTAGAGTATCACTCATCTATAAGAATTGCTACAATTCAAGGGTTTTACCATCTTGTACCACAATGTGCACACCACATACTTTATGTCATATTTTTACTGATTTGTACAATGTGCACACCACACACTTTATTTCATAGTTCTACTGATTTGTACATTGTGCACAACACATACTTTATGTCATATTTTTACTGATTTGTACTTCATGTCTGTTTCAGCACTAATGCAACAGAGCTCCACCTAAAAAGTTTAACTAAGAAAGTAAAAGTATCGAGTATCATTTGTTTTCGTGGAATAATGAATAAAAAGCAGTCAAAAATATTTTGTCCTAAAGGAAACATCAAAAGTTGAGAGGTTTGATAGTATTTTTTTCTAAAGTTAAAAGCCTTGAAGTTTGATCAGACACATTAGTTAGATTTAATCACAACCAACACTCTATATGGAATTCCAATAAACCATACTAAAAACGTAAACAGTGTCTATCTAACAAGTGTATCAATATCACTTAGAAAATAAATATTGGTTTTAAGAAATATCACTACAACAGATTACACTGGACTTCAAAACCATGTCAAGTGCCAATAATATTAAAAATAAAAAAAATATTATTTGCATTTATCTCTGTATTCTAATTTCAAAACTAACTGGAAGATTACTTTGATCAGTCACTTTACCATTTCTCAGCCCAAGATATGAGAATTTGACATTAATTCACATTGAGGCCAGTTCATGGAAAATCTAGCTTTATCTACACAGTGCAACAGCTGTTTGTAAATGTCCACTGCAATGACATACTTTTCCTTACTATTTACCATGCTGAACGTATATATGTTAAACACCTAAACTTATGGGCTTACAAGATATACTTAAAAGTGACTTAGCTAATATACAGAAGTGCCATGTAACACTGCAGTGTTTCGAACTGCAGTTCCACAAAGCACAATTGTGCTCTCTGGAAATATACCTTTGTCATATATATGAGTAGTGTAAATACACAATTTAGCCCACAATTGACATTACACTTACAGGTCATGTAGGCATTTTTTTTGTGCCATCTACCTTTGCTAGAAAGATCAATAACCAAATTGGAAGACACAAATGCACACTGGTTATTTCAGTGGAAAAACAGATATGATGTGGTACTGTTTTGTTTTGTTACATCACATTTACACTTAAAGCCAGAATATAATGAGGAAAACAACCAGGAAAAAAGTAGGGGAGGTGGAGCACAACACAAATAAAGAAAGCCCTTTCTTACAGTCTATATTTATCATGACAGGTGTGATTGTTTATCAATCACCATATAGTTCAAACAGGTTCAGTCTTACATTGTCTGAATTCCTCACCCTAGTAATTAGTGACATCTTCTACGTCTCCTTTAAAGGAATTTTAATATCTGGGCAGAGCCAGTGAACTACCTGTATTCAGGCATTTTTATTGAATCACTAGACTCATTAGTCCACATTCCTTTTGTTACAGGACTAACACATTCGGTTGTTAATTCCATTCATTTGCTTTTCTCCACTCTTTTGAATGTGGCATGCCCGGGTACCTCTTATCAAATCGGATCATCATGGTATTCATTTCAATTGGTCATGTTCATCCATGCAGAAAACCAGAATTTCCAAAGCCCACTCCGAAAAAGAGTTTGGTCTTCAGTGTCACAGGACTCTTTAGAGGCTGCTCCTGAAGCCATCTCAGCACCTTGAGGAGGGGAAATATCCTCATTTGCATTGGATTTTATCAGATGAGACATGACAGCATTAAATTCAGCAGCTTCTTTAAAACAGAAGTGGGGTCATTGTTCCATGCCAACCACACCTTGTCGTGAGGAGGAGTTACCCTAGTAAAATGCAAACATGTACAGCTGAAATGGGTCTGGCATGTTGATTATTTCCAAGCTCGAGTTAGAAGGTGGCAACCCATTGAGGGATCACAAGATACAAATTAATGAAGCTAGAAAGTTGTACTAAATACATTATTGTGGCTAATAATTTGTCTAATAATATGTTTGGAATTGTTAAATCCTGTTGGTCCCCGATGGTAGCAAGTCTGTTTCACTCCCTCTCAAGAGTTCTCTGAAGACCTGTCTGGTTTCTTTCACATGAAAACTGAGATCATCTGTGCTCTGTTTCAGTAGCAGAAATGAAATAAATGTCTCCTAATTGCTTGATAGTTCACAAGACTGATCATTTCTAGCCATCTTTTGAAGAAATTGGGCCCTTGGAGAGGAAACTCATTAGCTCAGTAAATGACATCAGGTTTGCTGCTTGATCCTTCACAACTTCTATTTTGAATAAGGCACTTGGCATTTTAAGATCTAAAATGATTGATATTTGCAAAACATCCCTTTTATTAGCTGTGTGTCTATTGTATGGAAACAGGTCATAGTAGATGTTCTATTAAAATGAAATCAGAGTCAGTAGTACTGAGTAGTTTAAATGTATTTGGCCAATAAATTAGTTTAAACTGCTTTGGCCAATAAATTAGCTGGAAAGACATATTGATAAACAATTGACTATGTTAGTGGAGGGAAATAACCTTCTGGTACCTTTGCAATCTGGGTTCAGATTATTTTACAGTCCCAAAGCAGCTATTGGCTCCATTCTTAATGACTGAAGTAAAGTAGTGGATGTTAGCAGAAGAGCATCTCTGGTTTTACTGCACCTCGCCAACACCTTTGACATGGTCTCCCATAAAAACCTGCTGACTTGCTCTCTATGAACTGGGGTTTGCAATCAAGCATTGGCATGGATAGCATCCAGTCTCGAAAATATATCTCAAATAATTTGTCCTGGCTCATTTCGGTCATCATTTAAAATCCTGAGTCATGGACTTCCAAAAGCCACTTGGTTGAGAACTTTTCACTTAATGTGAATGTGGCCCTACCTTCCAAGCTGATCAAGTGCTGTGCACTCAAATTGTTGATGATTTTTGTCACTTTAATGACTGCTCAGGACTATCTCAATCCAATTGTCTGATATGTCTGCTTTCATCGAATAAAGGTATGAAATACAATGCTCTTACGTTGAATAGAGACATCATGGAGGTCTTGATGTTGGGCGGTGAGGTTTCCAGTTGGTCAGCAGACTGATGGGCAAACAGAGTTTGGAGTTACCTTACTCTGGTTTTGTTGTGCCAATCTAGGCTTCATAATTTCTCTTGTCAACCAGGTTTCTAAGGTTATATCAACATGTCTTTACTCTACTAATATGCTCTGCAAAATATGGTCACTACTGTCAACCCCATGTAGAATGTCGGATTTGATTATATCTCTGCTAGACTATGGCAAATATTTCAATCTCGGAGTCCCTGCTAATTCAAAAACTCAGAAGCCCGGCCTGTGCATGATCTAGATCAAAGGACACATATGGCCCAAGTTCCTGAGGGAGTTGCACTTTCACCCAGTGCCAAAGTGGATACGCTTTAAGAGCAACTGTTCTCTGAGCACTGGATAAGAGTGTTCCAGGTTCTGAAGGCTCTGATTGAGCTATATGAACTAGCTACATCCTTTCATTACAGTCGTCAAATTAATGTTTAGTTTAGGCCCCTTGTCTTCACTGAGCCGGGAAGAGGGGATGCAATTTCTCCTATATGATAGCTAAAGCAAAGAATCAACTGGCTCTGGTTGCACATCTTAAGGGGATCACCTGAATTGTAATAAATTGTTTAAAACATGGCTTTTTTTCTCCCTGACACTAGCTGAACTGCTCAAAGGGCTTTAATAGAAGCCATTCCTTTCCTGTTTGCGGCACTTTCCATAGCAGCATTATATATTGGCATGGATTAGACACATCTATAGGCCAGACAAGATGTCTTGAGTGATGTTGATGAGAAATGATGTGGGCATCCGGAGTGAGGCAGCCCTAACTAACAGGGGAACGGCTCCAGCACCTTCAATTCAGCCTAACCCGCCTAGCGAATACTCTATTGACTTAAAGGTCAGCCCAACTTGTGAGGATTTAGAGAGTCAGCCTTCATTCACCATTCATAGTATTGGCAGCTAAAGATTCAAGGCACCATTTAGTAAATTTAGCTACTGTAACAATTGCTTCCTTTGTTTTCCTTTGTTTCAGATGCATGACTGCAGTGACCTGCGTGTAACAAATAAACAATGTAGAAGCTGCAAAGGTTATACATCAAATTAATTACAACTGCATGGGGGGGGTTCTATTTTGGGCTGTTCTGACAGAAAATTAAAGGCTTACAAAACACCTGTAGTTATTACAGATTCTATGAATGACAAAAAGAAAGGTGTCATAAAATGTTAGTGTTTGTGAACATATAAACTGCTGATTTTACTGAAACATTAGTAAACAGATTTGAGTATCAATTAATATATATAGCACTATGAGTATCACTTTCGTCCTGCCATCATTATATAATGTGTTTCTATCTTTTTTCTCTGGTTTGCCTTTGAAAAAGGCTTGTGACAGCTTTGAAATATATGCAAAAACAACAGTTGATGGACAGAATGCAGTACAATGTCATACATTCACCCCAGTACAGAGATCTGGGCCTAAATCCATAGTTTTTTCGCTCACCATGCCGTTCCAGTTTGAACCCAGCCATATGCAAATCAGTCTTGACCCTGTGCCTCATAGGAACAGTCCAGCCCGAACTGCCAAGCCAGGTCCTCCCTGGACTGGAAACAAGCATCCTAGGACTGGTTTCGGGGTTTCACCCCTCTTCAGCCAGAATAGCTTGATTCCAGTGGCATGGAGAGCAAGGGACCCACATCTGGGCATACCCTTCCCACTCGGGGTGACAAATGCAAAAGCAACAGTTGATGGACAGAATGCAGAACAATGTCATACATTCACCCCAGTACAATGATCTGGGCCTAAATCCATCGTTTTTTTGGTCACCAGGCCTTCCAGTTTGACTTGGGGTGAATGTTTTGATTTGTTCTGCATTCCGTCCATCAATAGTTCTTTTTGCATTTGTCACCCCGAGTGGGACGGGTATGCTCAGACTTGAGTCCCGTGCTCTCCATGCCACTGGAATCAAGCTATCCTGGCTGAAGAGGGGTGAAACCCCGAAACCGGTCCTAGGATGTTTGTTTCCGGTCCAGGGAGGACCTAGCTTGGCAGTTCGGGCTGGACTGTTCCCATGAGGCACAGGGTCAAGACTGATTTGCATATGGCCAGGTCTAAACTGGGGTGTCCTGGTGAGCAAAAGAATGATGGATTTAACCCAGATCTCTGGACTGGGGGTGAATGTTTTGATTTGTTCCGCATTCCGTCCATCAATAGTTCTTTTTGCATTTGTCACCCCGAGTGGGACGGGTATGCTCAGATGTGAGTCCTGTGCTCTCCATGCCACTGGAATCAAGCTATCCTGGCTGAAGAGGGGTGAAACCCCGAAACCGGTCCTAGGGTGCTTGTTTCCAGTCCAGGGAGGACCTGGCTTGGCAGTTCGGGCTGGACTGTTCCCATGAGGCACAGGGTCAAGACTGATTTGCATATGGCCGGGGTCTAAACTGGGGTGTCATGGTGAGCAAAAGAATGATGGATTTAACCCAGATCTCTTGACAGGGGGTGAATGTTTTGATTTGTTCTGCCCATCCATCAATAGTTCTTTTAGCTTTGAAATATATAGCACATTTGTTTGTTTACAGAGCATATGTGAAAGGTTGATGACGGTGTAAGGTTCTGATCTGCCATTTTTGCAGAAGGCACTTTATGCTCTTTAACCTGAGGCTGAGGGAAGGTAAAATAAACACAGCACCTATTGGTGTCATCAACATGGGTGCTGGGCTATGTAATTAGTGTGTACTCTCACACATGCTTTTACTAAGACCTTAAATGGCGCTTTTCTACCCCTATATTAACCAATAATAATAATGAAAGTTATACACTCATTTTAGGTCTGGCTACAAGCAGCTTTGCCAGGCGCAAGCCACCAGCACACATAAATAGGCAAAGAGTAGGTTTGGGGTCAGCCTCCTTCATGCCTTAACTTGTCGGGGTCAGCGCCTTCGCCAATATGCATTTTGCTGGTCCACCATGTTTTGTGCCAGCCCACAGGAGCTTCGTGGAGGGGATTGTGATGATTTTGCACTGGTGACTGATCAAAAAGGAGTCTCTCTCTTTTGTGGCTCAAAATATTTATCAATCTGATGACACAATGACCATCTATGTTGAGGGGAGTCAGCTGGCTGGACTTTTAGGAATTGACCTGTTCAACCTGTTCATCTTTCCAAAACTATCGCCTTAGAGGCAGATACATGTTATCAATGTGTTACAAATTCTGTTCCTATTACATCTTCTTTAAACAAGAAAACAACAGCAGCAACAGAAAGAATAAAATAGGAGGCAATGGTATTGTTGCTGATCAAAACGGGCACCTCTTTTTATAAGGTTGACTTTTGTTCTATTAATATTTCCTTAAAGTAGTAACTCCAACAAATGAATGATTGACTTTAACAGGGATAGAATCGCTGCTGAGCAAAGCTGCACTTATTTCTATCACGGAAGCCTCTACGCCAGTAATATTTTCTTGAAATTCAAATTCGAATGAACTACATTACCTAAAAGATAATGCAAACAGTGAACTACAATGTTATCCTTTTTTTCAAGACACAATTATACAGCATCCCACGATACTGTTTACCAAATAGGGATGGTGACATGCAAATTTAATAATACTTAGAAAGATTAATCACTGTGTAATTTTGGAAACATTATATTTATTTAAAATGGCTTTCGAATGCCATAATCTAATTCAGCAGTGTGGTGGTGTGAGCTATTTAAATTCAAACATTTATATTATTATGAGAGCGACCTCTAGTAAGAACCTCAAGTAATGCACCATTGCTGCTCACTTTAGAGAAACATCTAGAGAGGAAGTAAAGATGTCTGCTTCATAGTATTCCAATCAGGTTCACCCATTCTGTCTTAACAGGACAGAACACATTGCACAGCACCTCAGGTTAGAGATGTTACTGCTTCAAAAAGGTCTTCTCTGAAGTGTTTGTTTGCGTGTGGGTGAAAGATTGAGCTTAACTTAGAAAGAAGGTCACATACCAGGGCTTTAAGTGTAGGGGTTGGGGGGGGGAGAGGACCAAGCAAAAATTAAAAACTGACTTTGAAACAGGTCCCTCCGAGGCCCTTTGTTAATATCCCTAACCTTACAGAAACAAATACTGATTGATTTCTGAACAATGAATATAAAAATCATTAGGGTACTCCTTGTCAGCGATGTTTTTGTCTATATTTTTACATGTATATATGCATGTATATGGCATTTCTATAGCTCAACCCTAGCTACAAAGCAACGGAGCACTGTACATGGTCAAAGACCAAAATAAAGTCAGTGATTAATAGGAGAGTAAGCAGTGTTGTGTACAGTTCCTGTTTTGTGATGTAGTGTTCCTTCAATAGGTGAATCTTCGACTCTTTCCTAAATTGGCACAACTTTGGGGTAGTCTGCTGGATATGGGGATGTTGTTCCAGATTCTGGGTGTGGGCATGGAAAAGGCCCGCTCTTTTGCTTTTTCTTTTTGACACTTTTTAGTCTGAAGTCTTATGGAGTCCATTGTGCGGGTTTGCCAAGAACCACCATAGATAGTGAGCTTGTCTGTAAGATAAAGAGGCGCTGGCCATCATGGCTTTGCAAATGATGCAGCTGATTTTAAAGATGTGTGAGCCAGCACGAGGCATGTTTTACTCACTCTTGCATTCTCTAAAAGCATTTATTTTTTCCAGGATGTCTTTTTTTTCATGCAGCATATTACTCTTTGATAATGTATAGTGTGAACAGAGTTTTTGTGAGTTCAGGTTGTAGGTGGGTGTTTATAATGGGCTATGACCGAGACCTCTGGAGTTAAGGCTGAAGGTAGAGCAAGTTTCATAAATCCCTGTCAATGGGTCACAATGGTGTTCCAAAAGCATGCTCATCTAATCCGACGCCTGTCTGCTGCAATAGTGATGCGTGCCAATTGTCATTGTGGTTCTATGCAAAAGTGTGTTAAGGAGGTACTGAGCTGTAAACGTATTGACAGGGTAAAAGTAAAATAAATGTAGTGATTATAGGTGAGTGGGTGTGTTGTGTTTGTGGGAGGATGGTGAAGTGAAGGTGATACATGGAAGAACATGCAGGAGAGAGTGAAAATAGGGTGATGGGGGTGAAGAACAAAGGGATGCGATCTGAGATATGCAGATGGAGGATTTCAAAAGGATGTTGGGAAAAAAGGCGTAAGAAACGTAGGGCCATATTATCAAGGAACGGCGATAATATGGCCCATAGTGTGAAGGGAAGAATGGGAGTGATTGAGCCACTCTGAAGACCACAACCCCTTCCATAGACCTCAGCAATGTTTAATTTACAATCTTATGTGTTAAGAATTTAAACATTTTTCATTCTAATTATTCACACCAAAATAATCACTGTTACTC
This sequence comes from Triturus cristatus, assembly GCF_964204655.1. Classification (NCBI taxonomy): domain Eukaryota; kingdom Metazoa; phylum Chordata; class Amphibia; order Caudata; family Salamandridae; genus Triturus; species Triturus cristatus. Next base: position 726,321,900 of record NC_140591.1, read on the forward strand.
ATTTACTGACACTCATAATGAGCAGTGGTTTCTTTTAGGTGTATTTCTGTTATTGTGTGACATGTCCAAATGTAATACTCAATCCTCAACAAGAAGTAAAAAAAATGCTGATGAGATGGCATGCTATGGGAAGCACAGGATTTGAGTTTACATATTTTAAGCCATGACCTTATTTACATCTCTTGGTAGGGATTCCTGGTTATGCGTCTAAGGCCACGCCTCTTTTAAAGACCCTCCACCTCCACTTTTTCATCCCACTTAAAATCCTTCTACATATAGGGGCAGATTTACAAGAAAGTGACGCATCGCTAGAGATGCGTCACATTCCTTGCGCCACCCGGAAAAATGCTTGTACAACCATGGATGCACCGTATTTACAATACGGCGCACCATGGCGGAAGAATTGACAGATGCGTCAGAAATTCTGACGCATCTGTTGGGGCAAAAGTCAGGCATTGCTGGAGTGGTGTCGCAAGCACGACGCAACTCCAGCAATGCATTTTGGGGCCTATTCCTACTACACTGCGTCACTCCTTACGCCTTTTGACGCAGTGGCGTCCTAAAAGTGACGCAGTGAAATCTTGTAGATTTCACTGCGTCACTTTTACGAGGTTTTCCTGCGTAGGAACGCCCCCTGCATACATTATACCTGACGCAGGTATAATGTGACGCAGGGCTTTACAACGTGACGCATCTCCCTAGATGCGTCACGTTGTAAATAGGGCACATTGTTTGCGCTGCCGTTGAGTCAAAAAAAGTGACGCAATGGCGGCACAAAGAGGCGTAAGGAGCTTGTAAATCTGCCCCATAATGCCTGCATGTGTAATGTAAAATGTGGCATTCATGGAATGATATTCCATTTGATTTTCTGTTCAGCTATCCACTTTGAAATTGCCAATTATGAATCAATTCCAGGAGGTTCCCAGTGAGGATAAGGGGTGATAAAATGCATGACTTTCCAGCTCAGATTTATATGCAATTCCTGACCGAAATAATTCACCATTTTGTTCAACATTTTCAGTAAGTGGTCTGATTTTCCGCAAATGAACTTGAACACTGATGAAACATTCTTAGGCGTTGCATGAGGACAGCTCTGGTAATAAAAGGCCACCACTGCCTTCATCCTGAGCTTGATTTGTTTCTCTTGTGAAGGAAAGGTCACCGCTGACAAGTGCCAGTGATTCAAGGAGACAGCCCCCAGTTCGTCATAACAGATAAAAGTTTAAATGTCCACTCATTCTCTGAATTGAGATCAAAAGGTGAGAAATAAAGTTATGGAGTGCTAGCCCACTGCAGTAAAGCTCTGAATGTGGAAAGTTCACTTCCTAAATCTTGTCTGTGCCATAGTGTCGGCGTTCTCACTTATTTCCCGAAAATGAAAATAGAAGCCAAAATGCGATGTACAGATCAGATTTCAAACCCTTTCATACTAGAACGGCTCTCATTGGTCCTCAGAACAGTAAAATGCCGTCACTTTCAGGACCGTTGAATACAGTGAAATTCAAGGGATGTTATTTGCATATAATTTAACAATTTAATAGGCTCAATTGGGTTTTACTATTCCTTTCAACAAAATTTTCATTTCATGTAATTATGTCTGAATACCTCACATGAATCATGTTGGAACAGGCAGGGGAGGCTGTATAGCGTCCCTATCCTTTGGATGAAGAGAAACCACTGCACGTATTTAATAGTTGTTTATGCATATGTAGATTTCACCAATCAGTGACCAGTTGTAGGCACTTCAAGCCTTACTCATTTTGTATTGATTTGCAGGCAGCCACGTTGCCCTTCCTCGTCAGCTCATTAGAACCAACTCCACGCACCAGCTTTTAAAATGCTAAGGGCGGGCTACATAAACTCTGCACTGATGCGAAAATGGAGCAGATTTTGGGGCAGATTTACCAAGACTTTGCACTGGTGCAAAGCAATCCAAAATGGCACAAAGGGGCAGATTTACAAGAAAGTGACGCATCTGTACAGATGCGTCACTTTCCCTGCGCCACCCTTAGAAAGCCTTGTGCCACCATAGATGCGTCACGCAATGCTGGAGTCGTGTCGCAAGCACAGCGCAACTCCAGCAATGCGTACTGAGGCCTATTCCCACTACACTACGTCACTACTTACGCCTGCTTGAAGCAGGCGTAAGGTTTTGACGCAGTGGCGTCCTAAAAGTGGCGCAGTGAAATCTTGTAGATTTCACTGAGTCACTTTTACAAGGCCTTCCTGCGTGGGAATGCCCACCCTGCATACATTATACCTGACGCAGGTATAATGTGACGCAGGGCTTTACAACGTGACGCATCTCCCTAGATGCGTCACGTTGTAAATAGGCGCACTGTTTGCGCCACTGTTGCATCAAAAAAGTGATGCAACTGCAGCGCAAAAGTCACGCAAGGGGCTTGTAAATCTGCCCCCAAGTCTTGGAATGGCATTTAATTTCCAGCGCAAAGGTATTTTGCATTGACACTTTTTCTCCATGTAAATTGCACTTTGCGCTGCTTTGCCCCACTTTGTGTTGGGGGTATTAGATGGCTGGTACTTGGGCTGATCAGCGCTTGAACCCATATTTGCAGATGCAAAGCCCAATCTACTATGATAGGCCATTCGTTGCATCAACAAATAATGCCTCCATCAAGGAGGCACACAGTTGCAAAAATGTGTTCATTTCTTCAAACTTTCTTCATATTGCACGCGTGCAGCACTGCACAGCACACTTGCAATGTGTCTAATGTTGCAGAAGTTGTCTAGGCATAGGATTTGGACCTGGAAGTACAGGGGTGACAGCACCTTCAAGCCATTTTTACTAACTATTGCTCTGTGTTGCTTTCTCCCCTTGTGCAATGCAGCTCAGCAACAATAGTTTCTGCACTGCATTGCGCAAAAAAAAAAAAAACTACCTCCTTATTTGCATAATTTGCTGCTTGTGCAATAGAGAGTGACGAAAAGAGAGTTGGTCCGGACTAAAAAACATATTCACCTGTAAGCAAAGAAAACAAAGTGAACCTATGTTAATTTTTTGTGTCTACACTCAAAATGATTCATAAGGAAAAGTTTAGCATAGTTTTATCTTCTCAATATGTTTTTACTTTTTTTATTTTGTCCTATTGTAAAAACTTTCAGGTAGAATGGACTTGAGTTAAATTTCACTTTTCTATTATTTAAGCTGTGAAAAATGCCCAAATGAACATTTTTTAGCACCGATGAGCAAATTATTTCATCATGGTAGACGACATAGTATATTACACAAAATGACATTTGATTATTCATTCTAAAATAGAGATCAATATGTTATTTTTTTCAGTTATGAAAATATTTTAAAAGATTTGGGGGCTGATGAACAAAGCCATTTCGTGGTTGAAAACTCTGTGAAATACAAAATAACAGGGTCTGCAAATGCAAAATAGCTTTCCTCTGTTTAGTAGGCCCATTTTGTGAGTTAGAAAAGCATGAATAGGGTGTCCTCTCCTAATTGCGGGTTATAACAATACATATCAATGATTTTCAGCAGCGATTGTGGTCCAAAACCATCATTCAATTACAAACATCTGAAAGGAGGTGGCCACTGACATGCAAAGGAGAAGGTGTCACTTTCAGACACCTTCCAAATTGAGTATCCTTTTGGGCAACTTATGAGGAAGCAGGCATCTATGGTCCAAGGGACAACTGACTGTTTTATTCTCTGATGGGAAACTTTTTTTTAAGGCAACACAGATTCCTCTAAATTCCAGGGACTGATTTAAAAGAAAACACAAGGGTCGTGGTCTGCTGTTCCTTGCAGTCCACCACTTGCAGTTCACCATCTCTTTGTTTCTAGCCAATCACAGGGGGTTGCAAATAGCTAATATTATTCTCGTGGCAGGCACTTTTCCAATCCCCTGTGACAAGTCACAAAAGGTTGATGCTCAATTTGTGACCACTGTTTGTAACCTGTCTCTTTGTACATCAGGTCTATATTTTCTCTCATGAATTTGATATTTTCCCAATGGTATGATATTGCTTTTTTCTTTTCACCATGGTAAGGTTATTCTTAAATTCCGCCTAAACGGAGCCAGCATACTTCAGTAGTTCTCTTTTTATAAATGCATGCTAAAATTAACATTTAGTTTCTCACTAGAAAGTGTATAAGAAATTATATGCATTTAGTGCACATATGTATCAAGTACTAGAGAGACATTGTCTTTTGACCTTTATGCATACAAATATTAAAGCTTGCGTTTATTTCAAATTATAGGTGCAAAAGCAATAAAGGAAGGAAAAGAATAGCTACGCGGGATATTCATTTTCCACTCATTAATTTGATGGATTGAGAGTCTTTACTGCCACCTCCATCAGAATTTGACATTTTGTGTGTTTGCCTTTGATGGGAATAGCTTTTGTGAAGTAATATTAAGATTAAAAATCGAAATATCTGTAGTATATTGCTGTGAAAATGTAAGCAACAGATCTTTGGTCACAATAAAGCTTTTTACAGACATTGCACATGATACCAAGTTTGGCAGGGGAAGTGATACCAGGCATTCACTGACTGGAGGCTGCATGTACTTAATGAAGATAAAGGGTTGTAGGCACTATCTCCTCTAAAGTTTGAGCTGTCCATTGCTGTTCTCCACGTATGTGGTCATCATCATTTTAATTAGCAGTGTATGTTTTCAGCTGGGTTTGTATTAGCAATTGTGCGATGAAGGAGAGGAGTGAGTACAGACCCGGGTGCGCACTTATTGGTACTTGCATGACATAGTGCCAACATGTGTTTGCGGTGCTGGTCCTGTGGGTGATGAGACAGAAAGAGGGTCTATAAGAACAATGGCAGGTAAACGTAATGGTCTCCTATGTTCCTGTACTTGTATGGAAAGATCTGTGTCTGTATTTATGGACACGTTGAATAGCGAGAGAGATTTAGCGACAAATTTCCAAAAAGTAACAAGAGTCGCTTGTGCGGATGACCCTAGTCTTAGCTGCCATTTGTTTTGATAGACACTTCCTGTGTATTTATGTGCATTTCTCTGTCTCCTCTGTTGAACCCAGCAACTGGGATATCAAAGTGAATGTTGTTGGTCCCTTTGTGAGAGGTATAATGTCCAAGTGATGTAAGCAAGGAGGCTGAGCAAAGAACTTGTCCTGTCCTATCTGGCTCTAAAAACATGAATATCTTTCTGGACAGCAGCAGATCCTTCTAGTTACAGAATAGGGTGGTCAACCATGTTAAACACAGCTATCAGAACTTGCAATAGTATTATTTCTGACTCACAAATGTTTATAGAGGATAATATTGAAGGCTATCTGCATTACTCACAGGCCCATCTATGGTACTGGATCAATATTCTTTCAACTCACATGTACCTACTGCTAGAGAAATACTCCCAGAGCCAGATTGGACTACCTTTCCCTCCTTCACTAAGTCTGGCACTGGTAGGGTGAGGTGTAATGGGAGACATTGGTAGACCGTTCTATGCGCCTTGATGTGGTTCTTCAGTCATCTCTAAAACTTAGCCAGATGCACCCTTGTCAGGTAGACACCAGTGTTGTGATCAAATTACATTAGCCGTGTGTGGGTGATAAACAGGACAACAGCATGCATCTAAAGAGTTTCTCTTAACTGAAGCCAAGATATGTAAGAGAAAATAACACAACACCGATAACTGGACCACTACTTGTTGACCCTCCTCTTCGTTGCCGACATATCAATCCTCTCATAGTGACCAGTATTTTACGTGGCAACATGGCTGTTTGGAGGAACCGGGCAGATGGAGAAGCGCACTGGAATCCTGTATAAAACATTTTGTGTGTGTTTGGATTCCAAGAAGGCTGTGGGAGGAAGGTCTCCAACTGTGCCTTCCTCAGCATTCGACAGAGGCTTGATTCACAAAGCCATTCACATGCCTCAGTTGAACTAATATGGACAAATAGCTTTACAAACAGAAAAATCTCTTGAAATTCACACAATCTGAAACTACACCTGTAAGAAGATTTACAGATGTGTAATACTACACCGGTTTAGTGTGGTATAATACATTTTCTCCGGTGGGTGGTGAATGGAACTTTCTAGGAGGCAGGGACTGGAAGTTCTAGTGTGGCGATGCTATGAAAGTGTGTGAACATTTGGATTTGAGAATATTTAAGAATGAATGCTTAACCAATACTCAACCTATTTACACCTCCTGGGAAGGAATGGGAATTGAATGGGGGTAGTCGTGTAGCGGGATGGATTGCTTTATTAGGATTTAAATGTACACCAGTAAAGAAAATAGATAAATGCAATTTAGAAAAAATCAAAGTACAGTACACTAGTGCAAATACATTTTCTTGTTTGTAAATTGCACTGTGTAAACCACGCATTCTTGAGAGTACTCTTGGCAGAGTTTGCAAATATGAACAAGCATTTGCAGTGCAATCAGTCTCACCTTTGGGACCTTATATGTTTTTAGCTGTGCAGCACATTAGCCTGGGTGCTGAAAACTCTACAGTTCTTTAACATAGAGGGAAAATAAGCAGCAAACTGCGTGACACGCCAGGTATGGGAACACATGGAGAGAAGTATTTCCTTTCAGCAGGAAATGGTATAGTCCAAAGCTCTGTTTTTAATATGAAATCAGGGCCTTCGGTGGTCATATCACTGAAAATTCACGATTTGAAAAAAATATTATTTTCTAAGGGTGCTCATGGAAGATATTTCTATGGACTAGAATCTAGAGAATGCTAAAGTGATTCTGGTATTTTACTGACCTCTGCTGGTTGTTGTCTATCAAGAAAGTTAAATAGAGGCAGTTGCCAGAAAAATTTAAAAAGTAAAGTCCCTGAGCAGAAAGCAATTCTGGTGTTTGACTGACCTCTGCTGTTCGTTTTCTATCAAGACAGTTAAATAAAGGCAGTTGAACAGAAAAAAAGTCCTGAAGCGGATGCAGACAAGTCCTAGGGATGATCTCCAGAATTCACAAAGTACATACACATATAAGTATATACTAAAGTAAATACAAGAGGTCTTGAATGCTCAACCTCAAAAAGTGTAAAACTGTAACCAAGCCAGTGACATAAAGGACAAATTTGCGATTTTCTTGAACAAATTGGACGCGCTCTTCCTATGTCTATTTCCCTTTAAACCATCCTTTCAGCCACACCAGAGAGAGTCAAACTTTTATTTCAGCGTGGTAGTAGTTTCAGTTATTTCTTAATGACATTTTAGCTATCTTTCATTCCAACAAGGAGGAGCTAAATAATTATGCATTTGCCAATAACATCTGATGAAACTTCAGAAATGAATTGCACAATTTAACTGTCCATCATCTTTTTTTGCCACAAAGTTAACACTCTGAGTCCACTTAGCTGCTCCTTGAACTGGGCTGTACTTCAAAATCAAGTTTTTCAAGCTACCACAAGAGCTTAGAGCCTCCACAAGGCTAATTTATGAAGCACTCCCAACATTTTAGAAAAACGCAAATATTTAAATTTCCAGCTGTCTCTGTTGGTCTTTTGTCAGCTGTTCTTCTTGCTTACACTATAAAAACATGTTCTGAATGTCCCCTGCTGCTTCTAAGTACCTTCCCTGGTGTTTAGTATTCCGTGCACCATTGGTATGCACATTCATGCCCAAAATGAGTTTGTTTAAGAATAGATGGTATATTCAAAGAGCATCATGCTTCGCCCCTGCTCGCCAGGATCCCTGGAGATAGAATAAGCCACGGAACACTGTTGTAAGTGCAATTGAAAAAGGGCCTAACTTACAAAAAAATCATATTGTGCTACTTCTGCTCCAATCATAAACAAGCACATCATAAACCTGCATTTTAATAGTCATTTGCATTAAAAAAAATCAAATTTTCTCAAAACAAATCTCCAAAACAGATACCCGCCATTTCAAATCGTATATACAGGGCATGAATAGCATGGGAAACAACCTTTGCATCGCGGTCATTAGACCGCGATGCCTTTACAACCCAGTTGTTACAACGACCGCGTTGTTACAACGATATGCCATTGCTACGAAAGTCATTACAACGACTTGCAGTAGGTGGCGCTCTAACATAAGGAATAGTATAATTTACTATTCCAACACCTTCCCTACTGTTGCATAGGTTGGAGTTGTAATAGTAATTTATACATTCCTAATGTCACAGCGCCATCTACTGCAAGTCGATGTAATGACTTGCGTAGTAATGGCATCGCATTGGAACAACGCGGTCGTTGTAACAACCGCGTTGTTACTTAACACAATGTTCTTGCATGTGTTGTAACTTGCTATATTCGAATAGCATGTGGAATAACTCTTATTTCAACATTTTATGTAGAGTCGCATTGGTGCTGACTGAACTGGAAATGAAAACCTTTTTGTTTCTCTTAATGGCCAAGATTTTCAGTGGCCCTGACATTCAATTTTATTCCTGGAACAAAAATGTCAAGCGTTTTAAAACTATTTACATGAAATGGTGAATGAGGACATTTTTAAAGGGAAATAATATGTTCTACGACAAATCAAAGTTTAATAAACAATCAACAGTGATGCCACAGGGGGAGGTACGCAGGGCCGGTGCAAGGCATGGACAGTGTGGGCAGCTGCCCAGGACCTCCCACTCAGACTACCAGCATAGGGCCCACACACAATTGCATCACCCCACTGGTCCTCATGTACCCCTGCCGATCCAATTGAAAAAAAGGTGTCTATTTACAATTGGGCCCATGGGAGGGGGCCCTCTCCCCAGCCGTCCAAGGGATGGTGTGGAAAGGCCTAGGGGATTAGGACACTTCCTCTTGTTCAATTTGCAAGGAAACACAGTTTGCTGTTTTGTCCTGCAATTCGGTATCCTGTCTGGCTACCTATTCAGAGACACCGCAGGACTTCCATTGTCAGCACTTTAGTGCCCCCACAGTTTTAACACTCAGCCCCCAAGCAATTCTCACACCTTCAGCCTGATATGAGCTGTAAACGAGGTGCTTGTTTGTGGCTGAGAGGAGGAGCTGCAGCCCAGGAAGAGTCTCCGCAAAGCAGCTTCCCGAGCCCAGAAGGTGTCACTTATGTAAATAAGAGGGGCCTCGCACATTCCCTTTTGCCCAGGGCCCCAAAATTCCTAGAACCAGCCCTGGAGGTAGGGATTCTTTTATTGGCACCAGCAGAGGGCAGCAACAAGTGGCAGATTTCAGAGAGGAGTTGAAGTTCATTTGGGGCCTCCTGCACTACACCCGGAAAGTTGCGACAGTCCAAGTTTCAGATGATTAGTTCCGCCATTGATATGTGATTTTAAAGTTCCTCCCTGGTTCAGGTAGTTTGATTGCATAAATGCAGCAGATATTCAAGCATATGTAAATATTTTATGATAGTGCAAATACTGTTTAAAAGTTTTATTGGGGAAGGTGCATTTGCCATTAGAGAAACCCCTTTCCTCTGCAAAGCCCATTATTTTCACAGGTGTTCCCTTTACCATCCCTACTCTAGAGAAATATTTTTTCCTGCCCTTATCAAGAATATATCTCTGACTGTGTCCAGGAGGTGATGGTTTGGTTACATTCACAGATCCCCAAGTTTGCGGATATCCACCTACATAGTAAGGCAACTCAGCTCTGGCCCTCTGGGCAGATTTGCTATGATATCATGCCATGTTACATATGAATACATTTCTGTAAGAGTTAATATTTTGTAAATACAAAATGTGAATTTGCAGCCATAAAGTGAGCCATTTAAGTACCTATTCAACACAGGTGCAGAAATGGCTTTGTTAAGGTGGCCCAGATCAGTGGTGTAACGAAACTTGAGGGGCCCCCCTGCAACGTGCATGGAGGGGCCCCTCATGCTCTGAACCCAGTCAGGAGCTCTCAGACCTGTCTGTGCACTGTGCTAGTGGGGGCCCCCTGGAGATCGGGACCCCCCCCCGCACAGCGGGGTCTATTGTTACACCACTGGCACAGAAGTATTTGATGGAGGCTTTTCAGTCACTCCTTCTTCCAAGATCTTTGAAAAGCAAGCATCAGACCTAGACTGGATACCAAAATGAGTCGCTGGCAAAAATTCTCAAACCAGTGCCACACTGCAGGATGCCACGACTAGAAGAGGGCAGTGATTCATGATTGAGTCAAGACAGTGCTTTCTATAGGCTAGGAGCGGTTCCTAACCTGCTGCTCATTGGGAATGTGCAAGAATGGCACAAGGCCTGACTGGCCCTGGCAAAAATGAATGATGCAGGCAGCAACCCCCTGAAGATAAAGCAACATATTCATTAGTAATCGCTTATATTTTTTATATGTTTTATGCACTATATTTGTGGTGATTTATGGTGCACAATATGATTTAATAACAAGCAATTATTCTAGGAGAACAGTGATTAAATTAGTACTGCAGAAAAGATAAATAATAAATGACACCCCATTTTTAAATCTTGACTAGAGACAGCTATTTGTGGTGGGAAGACAAGCTATTTTCAATGTAATACTCATTTTTAAAGTGGGCTTTGGGTCAGCTCCTTGAACATCATTGAATGGATTGTTAATGTCTATCTTACTTTCTTGCTCTTGATTAAATTACCACTCTTGTGTTTTTCCTGCCCCGGAGCATTCCAGTCTTCTAGTGCTCCGATTCAATCATGTTCCCCTCTGCTACTGACATAAGACCTTTGTTTGCAGTGTCTTGAAGAGGATATTTTCTCTTCCTCTCGCTCACTCTCTCATTGCTCACCATTTCCTTCTATTTCCAACTTCTTCTCCTCACGCAGCATCCTCAAGAGTCTACAGCCTGTTTTCTATTGTTTCTTTTTTTTTTGGCCACCCACTGTGCTATTGGTGGGTAGACAGTGCACCTTAAACAAAATTACCATTTCAGGATGGCTAGCAGTATGTGAGCATGGTGCTAACTTTTTTATATCAACAAATATTGTTTAAAGATGGCCCTGATCAAAGTGCACAATTCACTGCAACCATTTTTGATTCAGGTTTATTGAAAATGTATGTATGCATTTAAAGTTGACCATTATGGACGACCGTGCATCCACAATAGCTGCCTTGTAAAGGCACTTCAAATGCATTTTAAGATGGCAGCTGTGGATCTGTGTCAGCTTTCATGTGATGCATTTTATAATATTTTAAACTCACCTACGAGATGGCAACCATGATGTGCTTACATTCACAGCAGCTTTCTATGCCAAAAAAGCATTGGCAAATACCATAGGTTTCACTGCCAAAACCTATTGGCTTGCCAATGCTTATTAAATGGTTTGCATTGTGATTACACCACTCCAGTTTCACCCTCTAGGTACCCCTCCAGAAACCACCTGTAAGTTGCTATTTCTTTTGTCTGGATGGAACCTTAAAAGTAAGACAAGTATTTACCACAACTATTAAACATAACCTCCTGGTAAATGCATTGGCTAACTATTACTTACCCTCATCTTTTATCCTATAGACTAAAGCATGGCTTCTTTTCAGTAAAACTCAGTTTCGCTCTGACGCTAGCTTCAATTAACTGAAGAAAGTCAAAATCGGGGGTCAGGCTATTTGTATCCTCAATTCTGAGGGATTTACTGGATGGGATAGCAATACGACAAACTAAAAGATTTGCATTGAACCTATCAGGTTCCACCAGTTGTACCTTGTCATCATTGTGTTTTAATTTTTATTTGGACTGAGTCGTTTTAAGATTGTGAAGCTACCGCATTGAGGATAGACTGGCACATTCATTGATGGACATCAATGTCAAGCTTCAGGTCAAGATTGGATGCTACTGAGCTGGAGATAGATAAATAGTAAGACAATCAAGTTTTTTTTCTTTGGACATACAGATAAATATGCACTTAGCTTAGAAACATGAGTTTCACTTCTTCTTACTCAGTTTTTACTGTTTTTTTTAAGATGGAAATTGCTTAGTTTAGCCTAACAGATTGAGGCATGTTAGTCCCTTGCTGTACAAAAAGCCCAAGAGCAGCAATTTTGGGCGTGAACTATTGCAATGTGCTACATTGCGCCTTCCATCTTGTCTTATTCAGTCATATCTTTTGGTAAAAAATATCACAGACTGGTCGTTTTAGGGGCTTAGAAAAGGACATCTTATATAATTTGAAGAATATTGGTAGACTGGTTATTATAGAGGGATAGAATAGAGTATCAACGAAACAGTTTAGCATTTAAACATTCCAACATCTCCACCTCCCAATGGAATCCAATTCTATATTGTCTTATAATATTTCCCAAACATGATGGAGCTCTAGGCAGCCTAAATTGATGTATTCTCTCCAAGATTAGGCTCCGGTAGAGGGAGAAAAGAATCTGTTATCAAGACATTTACTGTGCCAGACTTCCACAGGTTACACTTAGACAAAATTTCACGTAATAAGGAATTCAAGGTTTTGGGGCCAGATGTACAAAGAGTAGAAATAGCGATTTGCAAATAGTGATTTTATCTGTATCACTATTTGGAAATTGCTATTCCTTATGTATGAAACCTTTTGTGTCATACTTGCGATTCCTAGTGGGTCGCAAATCGATCTACCTCATGAATATTAATGAGGTAGGTTGCAGTTTGCTACCCATTGGGAATGCCTGCTATCATAGGAATGGTGGTCTGTGACTGCCTTTAAATTCCTTAGAGGAAAATGATATATGTTTCAACAATAAAAAATTAAACATTTTGTGGGATTAGACAGACTCCCTGGAGATCTGTCCAAACATGATAAAAGAGTTTGGGTCCCGTACGTTAACCTAATCAGTAACACCATAGCAGCGGCCCAGTACCGGCAACATGGAAAGGGGCTGAAATTGGCTCTATCCATAAAAAGGGTAGTAAACAGAAACTCGAGAACTACAGGCCAATAAGCCTAATAGATGTGCTCCAAAAAATCTACTCTAGACAACTCTTAAAAAGAATAAATGAATGGATTGAGTTCAACAGCATACTCTCCCCGTACCAGGCAGGGTTCAGAGCGCGCACAAGTACAGTAGATCAAGTCTTAAGACTTTTATGTATCATTTGGAACTACTCAAGGTAAAGGGACATCATATCTACGTAGCATTTGTAGACATAAGGGCGGCCTTCAACATTGTATCCAAATGTATATTGTGGGACTCACAAAAAAAACAGAACGTCCCTGCAAGCCTGCTAGCCCATATAGTAAGTCTACATTGAGATAACTATGCAAGAGTTCGCTGGGTATGAACTCACAGAACCAGTCCCAATAGATAGAGGAGTGAGACAAGAATGCGTACTTGCTCACACCCTGTTCTCACTCTACATCAATGGTGTGGTTGATTATTTACAAAAAACAGAAAATAACACTCCGAAGTTGAGTGGGAATTTGGTTCCAGCGTTACTATTTGCAGATGACACCATCCTGATTTCATAGACTCCCGGGGGGTTGCAAAGCCTAATGGATGATTTCAATGAATATTGCGACATAAAATGCCTGGAAATAAATATTGGCAAAACCAAGTACATGGCCATAAATCCCTACAAGGGTTTTAGAAATAATTTTAAGGTGAAAAACAAAAAATTAAAACATGTCCCCAATTTCACCTATTTGGGTATACTACTTGATTCAAAGCTAACATGGAAACCGCAGGTAAACCACTCATCATTAGTGCTCACTCAGGGGGCAGGGGCCATCATCAAAAAGTATAGTCTGCCCTCAAGCAAACGCTTGACACCTGCTCTAGAGTTGTACAAATGCAGGGCGCAGGCAGCAGCTTTGTATGGATCAGAACTCTAGGGCATTGGTGACATTAAACAACTAACGAATGGGGAAAACAAGTTTGTGAGGAAGCTAATGGGGCTACCCCTATCAACGCCACTTATTCCAATGTTCCACGACTTAAACATGAAGCATATAGGACAAATTGCAGCATTGTGATGTAATGGACAAGACTGTGGATAACATCAGAATTAGCGGTATACAGAGAAGGAGTAAAATAATTCTTGCTCAGTGATAGATGTCTTACCTTTCCTGATTTGTCAAGAAAGGGCTCACAGAATTATGTCTTAGCTCATATTGGAGTGAGCCACAAAACTTAACATCAAGTTGTAAAATTGTATTGAAATAAACATACTGGATGCACACTTTAAATGCACTCCATTGTGACCCACATCTGAGAAGGTTAACAACTCAATTTCTCAATGTAAGACCTAACCCACATTTTGAAGAATTCCTTGACAATGTACAACCTCACTGGGCAATAATCTTGTACTCAAAACTGAGGTATGACACCTTCCAGACTAAGATTTACACTGCAAACTGGGGAACACAGGGAGACTGCACTTTATGTAAGATCTACTGAGAACACAGTGCACATCCTTTTCTTCTCACCAGCATGTGCTCGGACAAGGAGGAAATGGATATGTCTGTTGTGTAATAAACTGGGATTCAGGAAGCACTAAGATGCTTTGAGGGTGCTGACAGTTAGCACTGTACAACATGTTATATTGACCATATCTAGATACCTGTTTGTAGTAGGGATTATATGAGGAAAAATGGGGCTAAAGTTGTGTAGTTGTAATGGACAATGTCTTATTCTATTTGAAATATACACTTATGCACTTTGAACTGTTTAAATTTTACTCATAACCTTTTAATTGTATTACACACAGTTTTAATTGATTATATATATATATATCTATCTATCTATATATCTATCTATATATATATTCACTGAAAAAACCATAGGTTTCACACATGTTATAGTTAGCTGTACATTTCACTCGTAAAAAACCAATGAAATTCCACGTTATAGTTGGATCAGGTAACTATAACTTGCGCGACCGCAATCCACTGCTGATGACATCACATATTACATCACTCATGACATGGTCAGTGACATCACTCATCACATCAATGATGACATCTCAAATGACACATTGTGGATTGCGGTCGCGCAAGTTATAGTTACCTGATCTAACTATAACGTGGAATTTCATTGGTTTTTTACGAGTGAAATGTACAGCTAACTATAACATGTGTGAAACCTATGGTTTTTTCAGTGAATTTGCAGGGTTTTTTAAATGCTAATTCCTAACTATAACGTGTGTGAAACCTATGGTTTTTTCATTGAATTTGTACGGTTTTTTAATTGCTAAGTTATGTATTTATTTTTAATTTTTGCGCGCACGGTTCGCTTCGCGCACCGTGCGCGCGCTGTGGGCACTCGGTGCGCTTCGCGCACCGAGCACCCACGTTGCGCATTTCGTACCGTGCACGCCTCGCCATTTTTTACAAAATATCAATTGTTTTTTTCTCTCTTGGGGGTCCTTAGATTTATATATTAAATGTGATTGTTAATTCTTTTTTTTTTTTTTTTTACCGTACGCGTACGGTAAGCTTACCGTACGCGCACCCCGCGTTTTTTTTTAAAAATGATTAAATTTATTTTTCATACTTTTTGGTCCTTCGTGAACCCCCTGACGAACGCTAGGGGGTCTGCAACTCTCTTCGTTGCCCCCTTTTCATGTTATCAACCTTTTTTTTTCAGTGCGAGAGACAGAAAATGGCGGCCGATACTTCCTGGTTTCGACCGATTCGAATGTTTACTTTGATCTAACAACCAATCAGAATCGCGCTCGCGCACGGCACCGTACGCGTACGGTAAGCTTACCGTAAGCGCATGGTAAGCGCACGGAGCGCGCTTACAGATATATATATTGATTTAAATGCTATTTTCTCAGGAACTACTGAACAGATTTACACCAGACCTACAAAAGGCACATCCTTGACCTGCGGACTACCTCTCTGCCTGATTACAAGTAATTCTGTTCAGCCGTTCGGGCTGTAGCTGTGTCTAAAGGTCCTATGGAAAAATGCATGGGGAAAACGCATTTTGGGACCCCCCTTTTTTCTCAGCCCCCGCTTGACGAATCACCCCGAGACTTTCAGGGTAGGAGCGGAGCGTAGCGCCCCATTAGTTTTGAAAATTTCGCGAGGATTCGTCAACCGGTGCCAAAGTTATTCAAAATAGAATTTTCAGATTTCCTATGGAAACACGGTCCTAACTATAACTATCTACTGGCGACTGCCAGTAGATAATATATATATATATATATATATATATATATATATATATATATATATATATATATATATATATATATATATATATATATATATATATATATATATATATATATGTATATTACCTACTGGCGGTCGCCAGTAGGTAGTTATAGTTAGGACCTATTTTCCATAGGAAATCCGCAACATTCTATTCTCAATAAGTCTGGCGCTGGTTGACAAATCTTCGCAAACTTTTCCAAACTTTTGGCCAGCTCCGGTCCGCTCCTATCCTGAAAGTTTCGGGGTGATTCATCAAGCGGGCCCGAGAAAAAAGGGGGGTCCCAAAACACATTTTCCCCATGCAATTTCCCATAGTGCCTTTTGACGCAGCTACAGCCTGAACTGCTGAACGGAATGACACCAAATTTGGCAAAAGGTAGTCCTCAGTTCAGACTCGTGCCTTTTGTTTAAATGGTGTAAATCCGTTCAGTAGTTCCTGAGAAAATTAGAGTTAAAAGTACATATATATCAATGGCCTCGGAGGATCCGCGCACCCTGTGCACACCCTGAGTGCGCCCTCTGAGAACCATGCGCGCACCCTCCCTATCACGCGCTGAATGCTATTTGGCTGTCAAGTGTTTGTCAACATTCGAAACCAGAAACTGTTGGCAGCCATTTTGTGCCTCGGTAGAAGCGAGGCTGAAGAAGTAAGGGAAGTAAGTGTGTGAAAGATATAAAGGGGGCAGGGTAGAAATACTCTGACCCTCTAGAGTTGCTTAAGGGGTCCCAGAAGGACTCCCAGGGCCCCTTTTTTTTTTTTTAAATGGAAAAATGCACGCAGGATGCGCGGATCCGGCCGTAAAAAAATAAATATTTTGCGGAATTCGCGCACCCACCGCATCAAACACGCACATGACGTTTCGCGGAAGCGCGCGAGCGTCATGCAACGTACTTCATACATGTCACGTATGGGCTTGGAGTCGCATACCGGTCGCATAGTAATCGCGCATGAAAATACTAACCCAACGCATACCGTACGCGGATCCTACACTACAATCGTAAAATGGTGGCTATGTTCCGCGCAGGGATCGAGAATGGTGCGCGAATCCCCAAAAACTAGTAAAAAAAAAATAAAGCATTAAAATATAGTTTGCAAAATATTTTACAAAATATAAAAAACAGTTAAAAAAAATGTACAAATATCTTTTTTTAAAAAAAAATCATGAAAAACAAAGAATATTTTTTAATTTTTAAAAGAATTAATTGATTTTTTTTTTTTTAAATGGTCAAAAACAATATATAAAAAAATAATTAAAGGAATTGGTACACTGAAATATAAAGATTTAGAAATCCTATGAAAATCATTAAACATCATAGCTTTAGAGATAAGTTATGGATAGGAATTAGCATTTAAAAAACCTTTGAAATTCACTTAAAAAACCATAGGTTTCAGGTATGTTATAGTTAGGAAATAGCATTTAAAAAACCTTTGAAATTCACTGAAAAAACCATAGGTTTCAGGCACGTTATAGTTAGGAATTAGCATTTAAAAAACCTTTGAAATTCACTGAAAAAAATCATAGGTTTCAGGGACGTTATAGTTAGCTGGACATTTCTCTCGTACAAAACCCTAGAAATGACCCTGTTATAGTTAGTTCAGCTAACTATAACTCACGCCCCCGCAATGCACTGCTGATGACGTCACATATTACATCACTCATGACATGGTCAGTGACATCACTGATGACATCTCAAATGACATCAGTGATGACATCACTGATGACATCATCCAGTGTCTGTGTGTTTGTATAAACTTTAAATATATTTATATCTCGCACCACCAACTTTCCATACTTGCAAGGAAAGAAATCCAGGACGCCCAGGAGTGCTATTCAAAGTTTATTCAAGGCAAAGTGACGCCTCACCAACGCGTTTCGCTATCTAAGCTTGTTCACGGTATGGCAAAAACTTTATTGCACCCTCCTTACATACAGTCTTGTAAACAACACAGAAGTAGGACTGTAATCGAACATTACATACCCACGTTTTCTAAATCGGTCACCCATTATTGACTTTTCACCTTCATATTCACTCTGTGTACTGCAATTGCACTTAGCTCTTAACAGCTCTCCATATGGAATGCTCTGTATTAGGCTTGATGGATGCGCACTATGTGCATTAAGGAGGCTGTTACCTGCCATTTTCGCCCACTGGGGCTTAATTGAATAGAATCCATTCAAACCACATCGTAAGCAAATAGTGATTCAGCAATACTGATTTTGATGCCTTAGTAATCGGTTTATTAAAACTTTGTTTGCGTATGCACAATGTGTTTGCCCACTTGGGCTAAATTGAAGAGGCTATTTACAAACCGCATCTCAACTGAATGATACTTTCGTAAACAATTATTTGGATGTTTTTATGTTTTTGTCAATTAAAATGTGATATTGTGCTCATAAAAACCACTTCAAAATGGTGCCCACACAAAGACCTTGAATGTAATGGTCGATTACAGTCCTGCTTCTGTGTTGTTTACAAGACAAGGGCCCACATGCATCAAAGCAAAAGCCAGTCGCAAACGGGCAGATTCTCAGAATCTGCCCCTTTGCGACTGGGATTTTTGCATTTGGGATGCATCATCCCAAATGCAAAAATCGCAATTTAAGGAATCACTAAATTGCGATTCCTTAAATTGCTATTGCATTTAAGGAATCCCAAATTGAGATTCCTTAAATGCAATGCATGAAAGTTTAAAAATTAGCGATTTCGCTAATAGGGGGAGCAAATTACCATGAAGTTGAACTTCATGGTAATTTGCAAAAACTTTGAAAAATGCACTAAAGTGCATTTTTCAAAGTTCCATTTTACACACACACATGCCCTTGGGGCATGTGTGTGTGCAAGATTTATTCATATGCAGATTTCAGGGGTGCAACAGGGTGTCTTTTTGATGCCCTGGCACCCTTGAAATAGCATGAGCAATTTGCGATTCCCTAATTGAGATTAGCAAATTGAGAAAGTCTTCCCATTCATTCCTATGGGCCTCTAGGCCCATAGGAATCAATGGGGAGGTATTCCTTAATTGCGATTCGCAATTTGCGAGTAGCAATTAAGGAATGTTAAGAAATCGCTATTTTGTAAGCGATTTCTACATGCATAGCCTTTTGCTATTCCTTATTAGCGAATCCTTATATTTCGCTATTAAGGAATCGCAAATGGCATTGTTGATGCATGTGCCAGTGTATGTAAGGAGGGTGCAATAAAGTTTTCGCCATATCGTGAACAAGCTTAGATAACGAAATGCGTTGGTGAGGCGTCACTTTGCCTTGAATAAACTTTGAATAGCACTCCTGGGAGTCCTGGATTTCTTTCCTTGCAAGTATGGAAAGTTGGTGGTGCGATTGACAGGGCAGCCGGAGCCCATCCAGGACCGCCGTGTCTGAAGCTCTGAACTTCTGGGGTTTGGATCAGCTGATATATATATATATATATATATATATATATATATATATATATATATATATATATATATATATATATATATATATATATATATATATATATATATATTGAAAACAATCGCCAAGCTTTTCTGAGCGCACTTGACAGCTGCTGAAGACCTCACGGTCCATTTGTCTGGCGACCAACAGGATCGTCCCGGTTTAAAATCTTGATGCCGACGCGTTTCGAGGTACTTCACCTCTTCTTCCTGGGCAGCTGATAACAAGTCTCACCGACTGCTCATGCATGCCATTTAATAGTACCTGCCCCCAATGGGCGTTGCTTAGTGCAATGCATGCTGGAATGTATAGTTCAACTTTTGAGCTTCTCGAGCCCTCAGTGGGATCTATGGACTTTCTTTACAGCAAGTATTGATCCCCTTGGTAGGGTTTCATCCGGGTGAGGCGTTGGTCATTGAAAGATTATTTTCTGAGTATTTCTTGTATATTTCTTTGGGTATGTATGAGAGTCCAAACAAGTTTCCTTAGGGGATCTGTGTTGTCTTGTTACCCTGTAAGGTTAGGGGTACAGATGGTGCACTGTGGGCTAGCAGGAATACAAGCCAACATATCCTGAAGGAGTGCAAGGAATCAGACTGACACAATCCTGGTGTTTATGTTGCCCAACAAACGCACAGTTTTACTGATGAAGTACAAGCGGTACGACAATGCACCACCAATGTTACAGGTTGGGTTCTTATTTAATGGATCGCATGAGTAGTTTTCTTTTGTATACCAAAAGACCCGTACTCACCCCTACTCACCTCTTAATGGAGACATCCTTGTTGTTAGGGAAAAATCCTCCTCAGCTAAGTAGGTTAATGGCTGTAGGTTGGTCAAGCTTGAACCTTACAAAGGATCTGCCCATAGGAGTACCCTCTCTGAATTTACAGCACATTCTTATGGCTGAACCCGCAGCATTAAATATACCAGAGAACTGCAGCCATGCAGTTACTCAGAAGCTGCTTCAACATGATCTCAAACTTGCAGGTGGGGATGCTGCCTTCATGATTAAGGCACACAAAGGTATTCTATTCATCGGTTAGATTCCCAGCAGCGAACGACCGCACAAGGTTGTTTCACATGTAGATTGCAACTGACGCTCCAAATACCTTTACATCTTATGAAGCTTTACAAATTCCACTAACATACCAAGAAGATCAAAATTGCTTTCAAGGCACCCTACCACACTCTACTGAAGAAGTTAGACAAGGTCACCTTAACAATGAGGGCGCAATATGGCCAGTCTTAGCTGGTTACACACCACATCCAAACATAGCTAATATGACAGTGATATTAGTCTAATCAGAATATAAAGAAGGATGACACAGTTTGTTATGCGAACAATGACAGTAAATCGTGCGAGGACTGCTCAAACTGCACAACCACAATTGGCTTCACCAGGCACTAGTTCACAGAGTATCAATGCTGTTAGGGGTCAAAGTTCCACCAGACGGGAGGAGATTCCGTTCTGGATTGCACAAAAACACTTCAGCTTGAAGAAGTGTTTCCCTATACAGGACCCGAGAAAGTTTTAGAGTATGCTTACGAATTGGGATGGCTCCCCCTGTAGAGGACTGCGTCACTTTAGGAACCGTCTTAGCTGCTGTATATACCAGGGCTCATGGTATATCCTCCTTAGCTGTTTTGCCAGAGGTGCTGAAACAGATTCAAAGTGAGTACTAGGCAGCCCCAGCCCTGGATTTGGGGATGAAGCTTACGGGTAATTTTGCCACAGTATCCTCCATTATGTTAAGTAATATTAAAGGGGAATCAGTAGCATTGGCGGTACACCATTGACTCACTAACTTAATTCTGAGAGAACAAGAGTGAGAGTTACCTAAAATTATCAAATAAACCTATGCATCCATGGGGAGAGATAATTTGGGAGCCAGACCTTCAAAACCCGCAAATTAAGAGTAATTCTGAAAAGGATAACTCAAAGTAAGCACCCGATTCTTCCAAGAAGAAGTAGGGTAATAAGAAACATAAAGAAAACACTGAGTCACGGGGCAGATCTCCTCAACAAGAAAGCATGGGAGAGTGCTATAATTTGTGCAACTGTGATAATATTTAAACCACTGACAGGTATCAGGATACTGATACATGTTCATCTCGTTGTTTTCAGGATACATCTGAAAAACGATCGGAGAAAGGTGGACGGTCAGAACGCATATCAGAGGAAACGTGAAAGGACTCACAATGCTTTTCTGACTAAATAATAAAAAAGGTAGACGAAATTAAACAGTCAAAGCCTCAATTAACAAAGAAGAAAGTAGCAGGACTGAAAGTCAAGCAGGCCGTGGATATTGAGGACACTGCTTTAGAGCGGGGATTGGGCTCTGACCATGCTGGACAGACAGCAGAAGTCACAATAGTTTGCTGGAACCTGATGGATTGTCGTGTGAAAGTAGCGTTGAGTGACTATATCTCGGTGGGAACACCGGATGATAGGGTGAGCGTTTATATGAGATGCAACTTCAGTTAGAGGGGGAGAACCTAGATACATGAATATTCTCCTTTGGGAGAACTTATCATTCTGTTATGATAATATCTTGGTCGAAATGAATTAACCACCTGAATTTGTGATGGATTGTTCTGAGGGAGAAACTGTAAATTTACCTGCTTTTGCTGACCTCGTCCCAGAATCAGTTATTCATACGCCAAGGTGTGGATGCTAGCGCTGTCTCATGTGTTATACCGCAACCATGTGGGGTGGGAGGACAGTTCCCCTCATCATGTAATACAAGAGAGGTTGACTCAACAACCTCAAAGACTATACCCCATTAAAAGTGAGGCTACAAACAGTTCGAGAGTTTCACACACAACTTGAATACCAAGGTGTTATAAAAAGTTGCTCCTCTCCTATGGGTAATCCATTGCTTCCAGTAATGAAATCCGATCATTCCTATAATCTAGTATTAAATTACAGACATTTAAACACTGCTGCATGAACATTCACAGTACAAAATGTGCACAGCGCAACACTAATGAACAATATAGTGCATAAAACAAACAAACAACATTAGATATCTCAAATGGGGTTTTCTGCCAAAATATAGTGCCCGAAAGCAGGTACTTGACAAGCTTTTGCACTCTCAGTTCTCAGAAACAGTTCTGACTTTTACCCCAAGGGTATAAGAACAGCCCATGGTTGTTATCAGCCCAGGTTAGAGCACTTATACAACAATTTGATGACCAGGCATTGTCCTAAATCAATTACATTTATTTGACGGATGATGACCTTTCAACACAGTTGACAAGAGTAGATAACATAGTTCTGGGATTTGCTCACATGGGCTATATATTCCACTTAAAAATCACAAATTACCCATCTCAATGTCCTGTTTCTGGGATATGAACTATCAAGTGAAGGCAAAAGCCTTGTGACACAATTTTTAGAGAAGTGCTCACTTTTACAACCACCAAACACATTGAAGAAACTTCAATCCATATTGGTTTCCTAAATTTTAGCAGAACATACATTCCAGATTGAGCTAAACCATTCTAAGACTTGATGTGGCTAAACTTTTCAAGCACACATTTGACAGCTGAACAGGCACAGATTTTGCATCCAGTACAAGCTGACATGCTAGCTTCAAAACACTTATACATGCGTGGACTGTCAACACCACAAACCTGGCGATTTGTATCATTGTGGGTGCATCAGAATATATCAATGTTACACTCAATGAAGGAGGCACTGTACCAATTGCATATAAGTTTCATTCATACACAAATGCTGAGATGTGTTTTGTACCAACAGAAAATATCCTAACAGCGGTACAGACTGCTGTGGTGAGAAAGAGAGCATTGGCACACGTGTAACAAATAATTGTTGTGACTCCAGTACCAGCCTTAGAGGTTTTCATGAATGCCAGTGTCCCCGGCGTTAAAGCATTATACCCTCTGCCTAAAAAAGTCATGCCTCTTGATCAATATGATTACACAATCTTTATTGAATGATTCAGCAAAACCTGCCTTAGGGACAAAACAGCAATACTCAGCTGCATGCGCAGCCGTTAACAGCAATATGCAGGATTGTGAATTGCAACCTGAAAGATCTACACACAGTATCTAGGCGATTGCACAGTGCAGCTGGCAGAATAAAATGCTCTAATTCAGTCATTTGAGAATACGGATCCTGGATTATCCACACTCATCGTGTGTGAATCGTATTATTTTGACCATTCTTACAATGAGTATCTACGCTACCGGAGCCAGAATGAATGCAGAGATTCTAAAGGGTACACCATGAAGCAGAAATCACTTTGGGGATAGGTGACTAAGCTGAAAGAATGCTTGCCACAGACTGATTCGATTCACACCTTGAGTCATCATTGTGTAGGAATACAAGTTGCAGGGAATTCCATGGCTTACCAAGCAGAAAAAGCAACAGTGCAAACTGCTGCTCTCGCTGTGATTACACTGTCCAGTATGAGGATAGATAGAGACATTATGATGGCTGTCAACACTGCATGTGAGGATACCCAGTTGCCAGCAAAGTACTCCTATTACTTGAGTGCCCAAAATATACCATTTGCTCATATTCGTGGAGTGGGGGATATAGTATATCCAAACTCAGATCGCAGGTTAGGTTTAATCCTAGCAGTGCATGAGGGCTTAGCATCAGTACAGGTAGAGGTGCAGCTACAATTTCACTATTGCAGCAATGCTACTGGTTGTCATGTCTGTACAAATAGACTAGGAACTTCGTCCTTAAATGCAACATCTGCCAGCAGAGGAAGGACTCCACAGTAGCACGCCCACCACAAACACCACTCTTAACATCAAACAAGCCTCTTGCTTGTATTTATCTGGACCTCTGTGGCCCCTTACAATCAGGTGAGGTTTAAAAATACATCTTGGTTTCAGTGAATTCCTGTTTTCAATTCTTATGAGTTTGGTCACAGAGATTGACTGACACCCGAAGTGTTATTAAAGATCTGCAAGTCATTATTGGGACAGACGCAATCTACACATTCCATGTGGACCAGGGGCCAGTATTTTCCTCCAATGTTTACAAAGCCACCATGGGAACATTGGGTGTGATCGTGCAGTACTCATCCCCCTATCATCCCAAGGGTAATTCGGTAGTGTAAAGGAAGAACCGAGATTTAAAGCAGCGAGGGTATCAGGCCCAGGTCGCAGTTGAGTCCAGAGAGCATTCAACAATCTGCCTCAAAAACCCTTGAGTGGTTGGACTCCCTACAAGATGCTCTTAGGGGTTAAGATGTGGGTACCTGACCACAACAGTCCCAGCACAGTGGAGGCAGAAGCACTCTTTGTCATCAATAAATGTTTGGCTGTTTAACAGTAATTGAACAACTTTTGGGATGCAAAGAGCAAAGTCCAAGTATAGCATACCACTACTGGATAAGTGAAGGGAGCACCAGCAACTCTTGGTTGGCTCCCCAAGATTGGTGAACTGGTCTGGGAGGAAATAGAGGATAAGAAAGAATATGGGCTATCTTACTTAGTGCCTGTACACATCCTGGCTGTTGAAGGTACCATAACTGTAGTTTTGTCTCCCCTTGCTGGCTGAAAAAAACAGTGATTTGTGTCAAAAGAGTTCATCAATGCCATCATGTGGCCAGTTCTACACAGTAGGCCATGTGGGCTCCTGAGTGGTTACCAGTCTCCTCTCACTTGTAAACAAGGTCCCATTGGAAGCTTTGATCAGTGATGACGTTTCTATTCCCAGCTTGGAGATAGAAAATAATGAATAATCCCTTCTACCTGCTACATCACCTCCAGTATACAAACAACTTGTAAAGAAACAGTTTTCTATTTGGAAATATGACACGGATGGTGGTTATGTCAATGTACCACAATTCCAGTTCACTCCAAGTTCTACACAACATACAGAGCTGACAAAAATAGATCAAACAGCCTCTGGCTACTTCATCAACTGAAATTACTTCTCCTCAGATTAATCAGAACCACCACCTCTATGAATAAGATTATGTGTATTCTACTTTTGGTTGAAGAAGATGTACTTTGTTCCCCTATGGCTGCCCATGTGGATTACAATTTCATTACTTTTCCTTGTCCTTTGAATTGGCTTTATGACGGTGGTTTTCCTGCTTCGCAATGGACACTATCTCCCCGAACGCTCTGCTGTACAATTGGCGAACTTGGTTTTAATACCGCATTCTTCGTAGTCAAAGTGCGAAGAGAGCTTTTTCCTGGCGAAAATTTCTGATGTTTCTCTTTCTGATGGAATTGTTTAGGAAAGGGTATCATATGATGTATTCAATCCTTCTGAACTTTAGCAAATACCATATGTGTTCTGAATCTCTTTAAATAACTTTATCACCCCTAGTACTGCCTCTGATGATTGGGACATTGTTACAGTGCATGAAATGCAAGAAGTTCTAGAGTATTCTACTGTTTTTAATTCTGAGGTAATGCACGAGGCATGATGAATTATAATGAAATGTTGTGTTTTCAACATTATAGTGACCACTTCTTGTATAAAGCAAGTACTCCATGTGCAATATTTAATTACATACAATGTGAACTCTGACCTACACCACCAGGGGGGTGGCTCACAAACATTTACACAGAAGTTTGCATATTTCGCTGGTCACAATAAAACTGACCCAGTGTCTTATTATTATAGGCTCACAGCATCACCAGTAAAGAAAAATATGTTCACTAATACAAAAAATGAAATACTCTGAATCTTTTCTTTTTAAGTTGTCCACACAAAGGCATGACTTTTGGAGAGACATGTTTTATTTAAAATCTATTTGGGGAATTAAAGATTGGCAGGTTCAGGGGAATGAGGAATTATTTAGAGACAGATACCACATATAATGATTTTCCTGAACAAAACTGTGCAGCAGACGTCAAGTCTTGGCTAAGATAAAATATTTAAAAACACCTAACATTCCCACATTTGCATGTTTTACAAACTGTCAACGGTTCACGAACTATACAGAGGAAATATTAGTTGCCACGCTTTGCAAAGGTTCATACAATTCTTCAGTAACCAATAATGGGGAATGGTTAGTGTGGCAGTGAAATACTAATGGATGTCATGCATGTTTTCTGGGTGACACCAACGGGTTTAAGATGGGCAGGCCCGACCCACGTTACGCTCTGACACACCACTTGGAGTGGTAATAACTTACAGTGTTGGTAAGTTGTGCCTTGATTGGCTAAAAGCCTCAATATTGTCCTAGTTAAAACAACACTTGTTCCTTTTTTCTGTTGACATGGGACTACAGGACTTTTTATTAGGTCCTCGGAAATCACGTCAAAAGTGATTCTTGTGTGCAATACACAATGAAGTATGGAAGGTTTCCCAGCAGGGGACTGCTGAAAGACTTTACAAAATGGACAGGACAAATTTAGAAAATGCTCTAGCAGCAGTTGATAATGGTATGACTATATTGTCTACCAGTATATAGTCTCTGGGTAACATTATGTCATCTGCAATAGACATCCTACAGAATGACGTCCTCTTTACAACATGGATAGTCACAGCTGAGATCGATTATTAATAATATGGACTCTTGAGACACTTCATGCCGGTCACGTACCATGGCAACACCTTAATGCCACAAGTCTTTTTTTTACCTTACAATCTCACAAACAGCAAACAATCATGGCAAGAAAGGACGCAACATACAATACGTTACTCATAGAGAAGTTGGGGAAGTTGCCATTCACTGTTGTAGAAATACCTTCAGTGGATAAGATAAACAACAGGTTTATTTCTCTGCCGATTTCGACATTCCACTTCAAATACTGTTTACAGTACTGTTAGAAATGGGGGTTTCTAGTTGGCAATTGTTTGCACCTTTGTCCAAGTAGGGACCCCTCTTCCTAGTCAGGGTAAGGAGGATACACCTCTAAAATAACCCCAGCTCACCCCCTGGGTAGCTTGGCACAAGCAGACATGCTCATCTCAGAGGAAGTGTGTTAAGCATTTGTACACACATTTAGTAATAGTGAAATCACTACAAATGGACACCACACCAATTTAGAAAAATAAGTAGTCTTTATTTAAACAAAACAAGACCAAAATGACCAAAGAAATCCACAATACAGTAATAAAAATATGACTTTTAAAAGGTAGAAACACTATTGTCTATAGCAAACTATAGATGCAACACTTTCAACACAAAGTACCTTGAATGTGTCACAATCATAAACAAAAACAGCCGCAGGGAAGGTGATGCATCAGTTCCTTACATGGAAGGTGATGCGTTGGTTCCTTTCTCCGGGGGATGTGATGCGTCGGTTCTTACTGCCACGCAGGGGAGGTGATGTGTCGGGACCCTTACTGAAGGGGAGGTGATGCATCAGTTTCTTCCTGTGGTCCCCGGCGTTCTTGTAGACTTGGCGCCCCTGTGCAATGCATGAGGATCCGGGATGCATCGGTTCTCGATGCGGTGATGGCACTGGCTCTGCGTTGGTCTCCCCAGCTGTGGTCCCACAACACTTTGGTTTCCTTCAGCCACACAGCAGGGCCAGGATCAGTGCGGGGACCTCCGCCAGCGATTTCTCCAGCCGCGGGCAGGCGCTGTATTAGTTTCTTCGGCGATGTGTCGTAAAGAGATGTGGATGCATCGCACTTATTGAAGTTGCGTCGCTTTTGCAGCTCCCAACTACAGGAACAGCCACCATAGGCCCAACCCAGCAACAGACACCTATTAGCAGTTCAGACCTCCCAGCAAGTAAGTTCAGGGGAGCCAGTGGTTAAGTCTTTGTATCCCTTCAAAACAGGAGGCAAGCTCTACTTCAAGCCCTTGGAGATCTTCCTCAAGCAGGAGACACAGCACACAGCAAAGTCTTTATCCTCCCTTTGGCAGAAACAGTCACTGCAGGCCGACCCCAAACAGTACACAACAAAGGGCAGTACTTCTCCTTCAGTTTTCCCAGCTCTTCTCCTTGGCAGAGGTTCCTCTTTGAATTCCAGAAGTAATCTAATGTTCTGGGGTCTGGGCCCCAATATTTATACAGTATTTCTCCTTGGTCTCTGGTGTCAGAGAGGCTCTGTGCTCAGTCAAAACCAGTTCTTTCCTCTATGGTGCAGCTTCCCGGCTGTAGGTGGAGACAGCATTGTGTAAGGCGGACCAGGCCGATTCAGGTGAAAGAAAATCTCCTACTCCTACTCTAAATGTAGCCTAAGTCTATTAATCTCAGCCCTGACTCATCCAGGAATGGCAGGACACACCTCAACCCCCACCAGTGGATGTCTATAGTGAATGCACATACCCAGCCCGTGTCACTCCAAGGCCAGACAGTCAATCCACAAATCAGCAGAGGCACAGAAGCTGGCTAAGCAATAAAATACCTACTTTCTAAAAGTGGTATTTTTAAACACTGAATGTAAAAATCATCCTTACTAAAAGATGGATTTTTAGATTCTGAGCTCAGGCATATTAAACTTCACCTTGCTATTTTGTCCCAATGGGAAGTTATAGTTAGAAGATGTGATAAATAAACTCCCATTCTATCCTATGGGACAGACAGCCTTTCAATAGTGAACAACGAAATTGCCTGTAGTTCACTATCAGGACATGTTACACACATCAAAACAGGTTCTACCTTTCACAGACACAGCACCACCTTGTGCGTTCCTTAGGGGTGACTCACATGTAGGAAAAGGGAAGGTTAGTGCCTGGCAAGTGGGTGCACTTGCCAGGTCAACATTGCAGTACCAAACTGTGCATAGACACTGTAGTGGCATGTCTGAGAACCTTTTGCAAGGCTGCTTGTGTGGGTGACACCATCTGTGCTGCAGGCTTACTAGCAGCATTTTACTTACATGCCCAGGGCACACACAGTTCACTGTACTAGGGACTTAGTAGTAAGTCAAACAAGCCAATCATGAAAACATCAACCCATATTACCAATTTACTCAGAGAGCATATGCACTTTAGCACTGATCAGCAGTGGTAATGTGCCCAGTCATAAACCCAACCAAAACAGTGTAAAAAACAGGAGGCCAAAAAGCAGAAATTCAGGGGATAAACCCACTGAAAAAGTCAGGTCTAACAAATACCATCAAGTAGGCCGATATGAAGCGCTAGGAGAAGGATATGTCCACAAGTAATGGATCGTACCTTTTACATATCGCTGTAGGAATGGTGATATTGATGTCTTTCTTAGTGGGACTGACTGCTAGAATACTTTAAGACATTCCTTGGTGTGTAGGGAGGTTTCACTTCATGTCATGATGCGTGTAATGAGTCCATTGTAAATTTGATCTGATCTCTGAAGGGTTCTCTAGCTGCTGTGATACGTCCGGCTTTCATATTACTCTCGATTGGGAGTTATTTGATGTTGAACAATTAGAACTGCTGCGGCATTAAGCCAGACCACGTCTATTTGGTGACAGTTTCTGCAGTTTTGACATGTTTCACACAAATAGTGTTTCCACCTACCCACAGCTAGGGAGACGACGCTTTCAAATGTGCACTTTGATGCTTTGAGTAGACTGAAAGCCTTATTGTTCCAGAAGGATTTGGCCTTAACATCTGCCAAGGAGACGTTTGATCTTCAAGTTGCAAGGTCCTCTTCTGAGATAGGCACAACTTTGCTCTAATTTCCCAGTAGATTTTGGGGAATTTGTGCACTCAATTTTTCACATGTCCAGTACCACAGGAGTGGCGCACTTGTATAAAAAAGAAAATAGCCTCTGGCTTAGTTAGTACCTTCCAGACAGTCTTTGGAGCTATTACTAGGGGTGGGTGAAGAATTGTGCTCCGCCAGTGGAGTTCACAGAGTTGTGCCCACTCCGTGCTCCATGATCCACGCTGAGTTCTGAAAAACACAACAAAGTGACATGAAGCCGAGTTTTTACTCTAGCGGCAAGCACTTGTGAGAAAAAATAACACGGTAGACCTCCTCCTTCTCTTTGCGGGCGGTCACGGCAGGATGCGGGCGCTCGCGTTGAGAAATCTGCTATTCCCGATTAAGGAAGCTGCAGAAAGCTGAAAGGAGTAGTGCCATCTGGTGCGACCCATAGTGCTGTTTGTGCTGATTTTACAGTGCAAGACAAACTCCTGGCACTAATAATCAGTGCAAGAAGCGCAACTTAACAGACTCTGGTTCTGGCGGAACTCCCCTGAGAGCGGCAGAGTTTTTCTGGAACTTCGCAGACTTTCGTGGAGTAAAACTTTGCGAACTCTGCCCAGGCTTAGTTATTGCATCATTCATACACTTGCTGGGATGCATTTTTGGAGGTCATCCGCTAGTCCTGTTGCTGATTGTCAGGACTATGTTTTACTTCTTTTGCTCTGCAATGGGCGTCCCATAAAGAGGCCAAATGGCTTTAGCACTCCACATGTGCTCCTGTATAATGAACGCATGATACAGTGTTTTGGCGCACCCTTGCTTCAGGAACTAAATGAAAACTGGTTCTTGTCCTTTTGGCCTGTGTGGCTATGTCAAGTACAACCGGTATTCCGCTGTGCACTTTCAAGTGTTTTAGAATATTTAATGTAAAGTTACAGTCACAGAAATATAAGGGGGGTAGTCACAAAGGTCAAATTGCGAGTGTAGATTTACTCTCATGAAAATTTACTACTACATCTAGGAGTAACTTTTCTGCTTTTTGCTATCCACCAAGTTACTCATAGGTGCAGTCGTATATGTCTCTTCCCCATGGTAGAACCTCCTACATCAGGATTGGGAATATAAAGTAAGTGCTTATAACATTTCACATGTTGGGGTGAATCTCTTCCACTGGGTTGGAGATCTTCCCATGGTAAGTGTAGGAAACAATAGTAGAGTTGAATAATTATTCAAACACACAGTAACTACTCATCTTAAATGTTGATAAAATATACAATTTAAAAGAAATATTAATGTTTTTCTAAAATAGTATTATTTACAATAATTAAAAAAAAGGGTACCCTCACTAGCATTCTTGCATTTAATTACTATTTGATATATGTTTTTTAATCTTGTTTGTTGAATTTGTTTATTTTACTTTCAAACAAATAGTTAAATATGTATTTATTTAATATACACATTTCTTTTAACATTTAATCTATCTTTATTGTATCCTATGGGGTTTTATTTTATGTTTGTGCCTCCATTACTTTCCATGGGAGTGTGTTACAGCACCTGAGTGTGGCTATATGTGGTACTAGGCTTACTCCAAAACTGAACTGGAGTATATTTCCTACTGTTTTGGATCCTCTTTGGTTGTATTAAAATTAGAATTGTATTGTATAAAAATTATTGTATTGTATTAAAATTGGAAGTGCAGGTTATAAATACCAGTGGGCTAACTCATTTGTGGACATCTTTTTGAATTTCCATGTTACCCTAAACCTCTCTTTACACTTCCTAAGGCTTCCTTTCCTCCATATACTTCCATCCCATTTAGAAGTAAGCATGTCTCATTTTCAAGCTACTCCCCAGGTTCCTTCTCTATTTATTACCAAAATGTATACCTGTGTGTGCAGAGGTCTCTGCATACATAGTGGAGACCTCCACATAGAAAGATAAGCGAGGTAGAGGTCCCCGCCTATAGATTTGTGAATAGCATTTTGCAGTTTGTAAGTAGTACTATTGTAGTAATACTAAACGTATTAGAAAGTGTAGTTTGTGAAGACTAACTTTCTGGGTATACCTTTATTATCGGTGCCCGGGAAAATTCCAATATGTGCAGTTAATCGAATTAGTAAACGTAGCAGAAATTTAAGTATTACTGTAAATAATGCACCTTTAGTTTCCCCAGCTAAATTTTGATAGTTAAAACCTACTGATCTTTACCAGATGACAATGCCTGATAATACTGGGATATGCAGATTTCAGCGCAATATGGAATCCACATGTTATGCCCCATTTTTGCAGCATCAATGAGAATACGAGCTAATTATAGCACCCAAAATATTCTGAAACTCCTCAGTGTCAGATTTCATCTGGTGCAATAATTATCTTATCTGACATCAGGCCATTCCTAATGAGGGTTCCAAGTATTTCCATAAACAAGAAATGGTGTAGATTTTCATTCAAAAAGGAATATTATTGGAAATATTGACCTAAATATAGCTAACATGTTTAAAACATTTTCATTATGCACTGAAATAATACATTCCCATATATAAAAGTTATGATCGATGGACAACAAATCCATTTTAATTTTTATGAGGTAAACGCACAAATGAGTGTTTGCCAGTCAATAATTATTAACATTATTCTCGTCCTTGGCAAGGAGTATATTTTGATTATGAAAAAAGTCTCACAATGTTCTGTTTTCTTTTCTTAAGATTGTCAAGGATTTTTTTTCAAAAAGTACATTTATTTTCAGAATAATATATTTTAGATTTCATGTCAGGGAAAATAAATAGAAAAACAGAAACGATGGCAACTCTTTATTGTGTCATATTTATTTTAGAATTAGATCAATTCTTTCATGACAAACAAAAGCTTTAACTTTTCTTTTGCTCTAATCTTGTAACAAAGGTGTTGATTACACAACACAAAAGATTTCCATATTATGAATATTAATTATTTGCTTGATAAGGGTATGAATGTATATAATATTTTAGGTCTATCATAATATGATTATCATTTGCACCAATAATTGTTCATAATAGAAAAACACATCTAGGAACAAAACATATCTTTAAAAAACTCTTAGGGCCCCATTATGATTGCGGGCGAATCGCCACCGCCGGTCCGGCGGCGCTACCCGCCGGACTGGCGGTGGCGATCCTCCTACCATATGTCCCTGGTTATCCCCCCACCATATTAGAATGGCGGGGGGCACCGCAGCGGACGGAAAGACCGTCCACCGCTTTTCTGCTGGTCGAAATCTCAACGGGCGGAAAAGGGACACAATATGGTGGCGGTGTCTGCAAGACACCGCCATCCATATTATGATGTCGACGGAGAATTGCCTTTCCATGGAGGCGATGCCGCCATGGAAAGGCATGCAGTTTTTGACATTGGGGGCCCGTCGTGGGTTCCTAGGGTGTTAGGGGGCTGGCGGGTGCACATGGCGGGTACCTATGGTACCCCCCTTATTGCAATTGGCTACGTGGCAGGCACTTCTTGGTGCCTGCCTTGTTGTGCATTGCAATGCTGTGCACAGTCCTTTTACATTGCGAACGGGTCTGCAGCCAGCAGATCCACCCGCAATGTAACAGGCCCAGAGTGCGCCCGCCATTGTGGCGGGTGCATCCTAAAATGCATGGCGGGACCGCTGCAGCATCGCGGTTGGTCCCGCGTTCCGTTACGGATAGTCTGCCCGCCATCGTAATGATGCCCTTAGTTTTGATTTCCTCTCATAAATACTTTCCTTTTGTCTCTTCTTTCTTGGCATGTAGAGACTGGGGCCTATTCACAAACTGCATTTTGTTGTATGTTTTGTAGTACTACAATAGCAGTACAAATGTTCCACATAATGCTATTCACAAACCTACATGCAGAGTTTACACCTACACCTTTCTACTATCTTTTTTCTGGGCTGAGATATCTGTCCTGATTGTGGAGTCTCCATGCATGAAAGTACACATTTTAGTAGCAAATGTGGGAGGGACATGGGGAGTGGCTGGAAAATAAGGAATACATCCTGCTAAAGGGGAGAGGTGTAGGGAGGAGCAAGGAGACTTTAAAGGAAGTTCAGGAGAGGAATGTGTGCCCACCCATTAAAGAGTATGTCCATTGCTATTCACAAACGTCCCTTCCAAAATTACTACAGTAAAAAAGAGATCCAGAGCAGGGTAAATTAAGCCAGATTAAAGTTGAATTAAGTTCATCACCACACATGGTCAACTTCTGATACTGCAATGCCCTCCCATAAAAATAACGAAGGTAAGGACTTAACATTAAATCACATAATAAATAATGTTAAAATAAATTTAATTAAATTATTGAAAATAATTGAAATATAAATATAGCATAATGTTAAATAAATATTGTAACATGGCACATATGTTTGAAATATAAAATATTTTAATAACATTAATATGACAATAATAATATTGTTAACTATAATTAAATTAATTTTAATTAATCCTATATCACTTTTCATAATGATTAATGCATTCTAAAATAATGTAATGTTTATAGTTGGGGATTTAATTTTTAATATGCACTTGCAAAAAAATAATTTTAATTTAATTTAATATATTTATATTATTTTGAGATTTCTTTCAAAATTTAGACAATTGTAATGTAACATTTTTCTTTAGCACTATATTGAAAATAAATATGTAAAAAAAATTTACATTCATATTTCACATACAATTTTTATACAAACATTTACTAATTTTAGTAAACTTCTATACTTTGCACTATGCCCTAGTGCGTCTTTGCCATCAGGGCAAAGAGCGCCATATTGTAAAGGACAGGGAAAAATTCCCTATACTTTACCTTAGAGATCTCTGCAATCATGATGGAGATCTCCATATGGTAAAGTGTAGGGAAAAGTTCTCTATACTTTGCTATAGGGAGATCTTCACCCTGGTAGCAGAGATCTCTGCATGGTAAAGTATAGGGAAAAGTATAAATGTATATTAAACTTGACAACATTTTGTAAAAATAAAGTTATGGTGAATATTGTTGTGAATTAATGTATATCTGTATGTTAAACACAAAACTAAAGACAAAATTGCTAGAGCACTATTAACTTAGGGCCTAATTATGATGGCAGTCTTCAGACAACCGACTGCCCTTGCAGTGGGCATGAGACCGCTCACAAGGAGTCAGCAGTCCCACCGCCATATAACAATTAGACCACAGTGTAGGAGGTTGTAAACCGCCTTTTTCTACTTCTGCTTGTGCTGTGGCCCAGGAGAAGGTGCGCAGCAGAAGCTGCAGTAAAAAAAGGCAGTTTTGCACATCCATGCACCGTGTGCCAAGCATCATGTGGTGCCTGGCATACGGTGCGTGGATATGTGATATATGCCCCCAAGGCCACTTAGCAGTGGCCTACAGGGAACAGATACCCTTCTTGGGGCCCCTAAAGTCTCTTTCCAGCTGCCTTTTCATGGTGGTGGGACTACCATGAAAAGGCAGCCAGAAAGGGATATCCTAATCCCTACGGCTGTGCCTGCGCAGGCACCAGCCCCATCGTAGGGTTAAGAATGAAACCGCTGTCCTGAAAGGATCTTTGATCCTGTTGGAGGTGGCTGACCTACCCCCTGACCTCTGCTCTCCGACAGCCGGTATTGTAATCTGGCAGTCAAGCCGATTCCCCGGATGTCAGACAGACTGCCATGGCGGTCCGCCTGAATCGTGATGACCCCCATAGTTTGGAATTGAAAATTAAATAATTGAACTGATATTAAATTACATTTTTTTACAAGTTTAAATTAAAAATAAACTCCCCAAAAGAGTAAAAAAATGTTATGCAGTGATAATCATTAAAAATGAGGTATAGAATTAATTGCAAGTAATTTAATCACATTTAATAGAATAGTTATTACATTATTTTTTAAATGGCAAACGGTTATTACACTTTTTATAATAAAATTTAAAATATGTACTATTTTTAAATGTTTTAAATTACATTTATTTATCTTGTACGCATTTGAAATTATTTAATTTAACATTATTTCCTAAGGAGTTTTATTTTAAGTCCCTCCTCTCATTATTTTCTAATGGAGAATCTTGCAGTACCATGGTTGGCCATTTCTGGTGCTCGAATTAGTAATGTTTTTTTAGTAGTAATTTACACTTGTAAATTTGACCCACCCCATTTTACAGGGGGCTGAAAGATATGGGTGTACACTTTTGAGTAATTTGACACCCTATTTTGTGAATAGCCAAAAGTAGTAGAGTTACTCAAAAGTGATTGTAAATTACTCACAAGTGTAACTTACTTCCCTGATTAACCCCAATTATGTGTAGGTACTCTGCTTACCAGGATCAGCAAAATGAATAAATGGAATTTGTGCTTTTGAATATAGCTAGATAGAACTTAATCTACCGGAAATAAAACATAATATTGCATTTTCTGATCATGGGGGAGCAGCAATATTATAGGTAACTAACTTTTAGAGTCGTTACTCCTTTCAGAAGGAACTTTACCTTCCCTATTTTTTCTATAATGCCGTCTTCCATCTGAAATTGTGGCAAAGTACCATTAGGAGAAAGTGGATTTTTTGTTGAGGTGGAATGTATCCTGCTGCAAGAAATGATGTTACTGTTCTTGTTAGGTTCAGTAAATGTTTCATTAATTCAAACTTGATCTCAACCCCATATTTCTTGGAGGACAGAGTAGACACTCTTAACTTAAGAAAATGTGCAAAGCATTTATAAGTACCTGAACAGGTGAAATGTTAAAAACACAGTGTAATAAAAATCCCAGTCCAATTTATAAAAGTAGAGAATATTTTACTGAGCAAACCTATACCAAAACAATAACAATCCGGTAAGAGTAACAGTATATTTGAATTTTGAAGGTTCTAAATAAATATAGGTCCAAAAAGCACAAGCACCAACCACAGGAATCTAGTCAAACTAGACCAGACCAAACTCAACAGATGAGGTTGAATACGGAGTCCAGGTTCATCCTGGCGGAAGGTTTGCCTTCTGACTTTGACACTTTTGTGGTGAAAAAGTTGTTGTCGATGAGTCATCAGCAGAGCAAGCTATAGTCGGATCTGAAGTGGGGCTGGACTATGGCAGGTTGCTGAAAAGTGGGTTCCCGGTGCAGTCGTCGATAAAGGTTGCAAAGCTCAGAGAAGGTGAAGTCCGAAGTCCTTACCAAGGAATGCCTCGGTGTCAATCCGAAGCTTCTCAGCATTAGTGGTGATGAAGCCCTCTATGTTCAGTCTTACAAACTTTTCTGGAAGTCGGATCCCCTTTAGTGGGACAAGCTGGCAACTTGAGACCGACTGACGATTCAACATCAACAGTTGGAACTTTAATTATGACTCCAACATCCATCAGTTTTCCAGGCAGAAAGTTGCCAAAACGTTTGTTCGTCCCACTTCATTCAATTTAGGGACGGAGAAGTTCACTATAACACCATCCCCGGGTCCAGGAGATGGGAGGAACCACTTTGGTGTTTGGACTCACTCCAACAGAAGCCACCAGCAGGGATCAAAGGCGGTCCAGTTGAAAGTGATCAGAGTGCTTTTTCCAGAAGATGGGGTTTTGCAGCTTTTGTGTCCCTGTAGTTAAATAGGTCAGCCAACTGATCTTTGGATTCCACATCTTTGTGGTCTTTACAAATGGAAACAGGTCCAGCCCTGTAAGATTCACCTCACATGTCTCACAAACTGGTGCCATCCTTCTTCTATCTTTCACAGATCCAGTAGTGTTCTGATGAGGGTGCCTAGGGTTGCCACTTGCACTAGCCTCTGGTGGGGGAAACACCTGGTCCCTCGCTAAACAGTTGGGGAAAAGCTTCCAGGGTTAACACTACCCACTTTTACAGAACTTCATGTGTGCCCTACTGCAAACAATCAAACAATGTCCCTCTTTACCTAAAACCAATATTGCAGAACCTTTCCTCCCTCATGCAGAGCTTCTGTACCAACCCTAGTGGTGTGGTCAGGGAAATGAGCAACCCCTCCTCTGTAGTCACTCAAAACCAGTTATGAGGAAAGTTCTTCTCCCAGTGGGAATGGAGCCTGGCTGGCTAGGAAAGCAAATGGGAGGCAGGTCCAGTTGTTATGTACATCTGCAGGTGACAGGCTAGG
Organism: Triturus cristatus; assembly: GCF_964204655.1. Taxonomy (NCBI): domain Eukaryota; kingdom Metazoa; phylum Chordata; class Amphibia; order Caudata; family Salamandridae; genus Triturus; species Triturus cristatus. The sequence goes on from NC_140591.1 coordinate 726,359,979, forward strand.
TGCCTACATTTACCACCAGTGCTAAGGGAAGGGCATAGGTGCATCGTATTCTTGTGAATATGGTGCATCCCTGTGTTTGAAAACTGTCAGGGCATGGCAGTAGCCTTCTTGGCTTAAAGGCGCGCTCCCACCGTTTCCTAATAAATATGCTCCATAGAAACAGCGAAAACGAGAAGAAATAAAACATTTCTCCTCATTTCGCCATGTTAAGACCAGGTTTTCCCTGGACTTAAGTTTGGCACTGCCCCATATTTACACCACCCTTGTAAATATAGGGCAGCATCAAAATCAATGTGTGTTGCAGTGGAACGACCACCGCAACACCCATTGCACGCCCCTTTCACCCTAAGCATGGCCTGAAAGGGGGCCTTATTCACAAGGCGGCGTTAAGCCACATTAAGTGGCTTAACGCTGCCTTGTGAATAAGACGAATCCCCTATCACCCTAGGAACGTCAGAAAGAGTGACTTTTCTGTGGCGATAGGGGATTGTGCAGCACAAATAAAAACAGCAACATGCCATTGATTGATAATATGCAAGAAAGTGTCCCTTCCTGCTCAAAAACAATCATTAAAAAAATGACGAGTTGTAACTTCTATGTGAGCTGCATTCAGCAGCACACATAAAAGTTACTTAACGCCATTACTGATTGTTAATGTGCAGGAAGGGACACCTTCCTGCACATAAACAATCTTTCCCTGCAATGCAGGCCTTCTTTCACAATGGTGCAGGCGTGCCTGCATTGGTGCTAAGCTGCTACATTTAGCACCAGAGCTAAGGGAAAGGCAGGAGTGCACTGAATTCTTGTGAATAGAGCGCATCCCTGTATTTGGAAACTGTCGGAGCACGGCGTTAGTTTTCTTGGCTTAATGCTACGCTCCAACTGTTTCCTAGTAAATATGCCCCTCCATGTCTTATTGGCTGAAAAGCTAGCCTTGCTGAGGGTGTTATACATAACATGGATCCTCTCGACCACTATGATTATTCTCCAATCCCTTTTCAGCTCTCCCCATCTTATGTTTTGGTCCTGCTTTCCATCACAGTTCCCCACCACTGGTCCAATTTGCTTCTGTCTTTGGCTTTACTCCTATTTGCCACAACAATGATATCCCATCCCATGCTCTCCTCCCTTGCACTACCCACACCCCCCCACCACCACCTCTCGTGTCTTGTTGTGGTCAACCTTATCTATGGTGCTCCTACCACGTCTGTTTCAATGATCAATTAGAGGCACAGAAATCATTCTTGCCCTGCAGAACAAGATGGTGTCTGGGTGAACCAGACCTGAAGAAGAGATTAGGCACATCCTCCTCCAGACATGGCTGCCATTGCCGCTGTGCTCATGTTTGCGGCTGCCCCCACGGCCTCAAGCTAATATGTGAAGAAATATTAAGAATATGTGGGGGAAAACGAGCACATAATTCTTATTAAGATTTAGAGTTCCTACATTCTGTTTTGTTTGATAGATCAAAAACTGGGACATCGATGGGCACCATGCTGCTGCAACATGAGCTGTGGAAGTCACGTTATGTTCAATAGAAGAGGTAGTAGGGAATGAGAAACATATGGGTTGCAATCATACTATTTTTTTCAAATACATATTTAAGATTTGTGGTCCAAAAATAAGAAGAAAATGTGCCTTATTAGTCAGTGTTAGGCAGAATGGACAAAAATAACAAATCAGAGATTCTCTATTGAATATGTATCTCTTTCCTATGTCTCTATGCTAAGAATATCAATTATGTCTTCCACATCCTGCCTTCCAGATTTATACATTGGAAATATGAATATTTTGAAAGATGAAAAAGGGCAAATTCACTCTCCTCTTGTAATGAATAGGAGGGAATTTTTAAAGTGAGTGGAAACTCACTTGTTAGTTGTGTGTTTTAGATGTAAGGCCTAATGCTATCTGCACCCATTCTCTGTGGAAGGGAAGTTTGCACCACTAACTCATGTACTCCATCTGGTCTTTTGTGGGAGAGACTCTTGTTTTTCAGCAGCCTGGGCTGGGCTTCATTTTTGTGTAAGAAAAACTTCCATCACCATTGACTGCTGACTACACACCTAATTTATGTGCAAATGATACTTTACAAAATTAAACATAATTGCTTGTGGCACTGCTTATGTCATATGTTAACATTTGATTGACATGTTTAATATGCATAACTCATTTAGAAATAATGTCACCCAGCAGTTCTGATGATAGTGCTACATTTCATTTATTTATAATCCGGGAAGGAAACTCAGTCAAACTTTTGACTGCCGTGGAGTTAAAGGGTTCACATAAACTAAACTGCCATTTTGAACAAGCAAAATAAGCCTTTTGTCAGGACTAAATGTTCCTTTTAAATACTTATAATTCACCCCTAAGGTAGGTCCTAAAAGCTTATAGGGCAGGGTGGATGGTATTTAAAATGCAGGACATGTATGTTTAAGTTTTACATGCCCTGACAGTGAAAAACCTCTAAAGTTGTTTTCCACTGTTGTAGGCTCTCTCTCCCATAGACTGAAAACTGGATTACCTTATTACACTTAATAAATGATAACTTCATTTTGGGCCTAGATAGAAAAAGACTTCTTCCAATCATTAGAATTGTAATTTAAAATCCTCTTTAATGGTAACATCAGATTTTAAGTTACAATTCTGGAAATGCCACTTTTAGAAAGTTGGCATTTTTCTGCCTAAACCAAATGTGCCTTACTCAAAGTGTCCAGGTTCACATGACTGTGACTGGTTTTCCTGTGGTGGTTTGTGTATTCTTGCCAAGCATGGGGATAAAGGGGTATTAGGTATGGGACAGAGTGTTTCTCTCCTGTGCAGGATGCCCTTAAAGGTTGTACTCAGCTTTGGTGAGCTTAAAGCATAGTCACAAGGCTTGCTCACCCTCTTCCTGACTTTCAAAGGCTGCTTGACCTGACACTAACAAATGCAGCTCACACCTAGACCTACCTGCCCTTTGTTGACCTAGGCAGTTTGGAGCCAACCCCAGGAAAGCGGGACGTTTTGACAAAGGGGTCATCCTCCTACCCAGACTGGCACTGGGAATTAAAAATGGCACCTTCAGAACCTCTCATCATAACACTCCTAGACCTGTGGAAGATTTAAAAGAAGGACTGGTCTGATGTCTCAAGAAGGAAGATTGGACCTGTTTGCCTCGAACCCAGGCTCCCCAAAAGTGGCCCCAAGGGTCACTCAGCTGACCTGTTTGAGTTACAGGGCCACAACAAGCTTCTGGAGGCCTACCCTGCAACTGCCCAGCTAACCAGCACCAACTGACCCTGCCTGAATCTGCCAAAGCCCTGCTGCTGGCCTCTGCTTAAGTGAGTCCTGATCCAGCAGAGGTGTCCCCCGGGTCCTGGACCCTTGGCTGGCATCAGGGAGCACTTCTACTGCCTTACAATCACAAGTCTGGTGTCCCAGGCGAAGATCCAGAGGTTTTAGGCTCTTTACAATCACAAACAAGCTCCTCACATCACCTGATAGCCAATCATGAAGCCAGCCAAAGCGAATCTGTAGCGATGCCCTGCTCTTTGTGTCAGCTCTAAGGTCCAGTGCCAATAGCAACAATTCGCATCGACACCTACTGCGAAGCACCAGTGGCAACTGACTCTTCATGCCATAAAGCGACCGTCCGTGATGCCCAACGTGCTCCTCATGTGAACCGCCAATATGAAGCTCTGCTTCTGCGAGACGAGCCTGGTCCCTGTATCCAGCCTTCTCTCCACCGCGGCAAGAACGAACTTGTGACTTTGACCCAGTCTGGCCCGACCAGATAACTACTTGGAGCTTTGTGCTCTTTGGAGATATTTTCACTAGAAAATTCATAACTGCGATTCTACCTATTGGATTTCTGTTGTTTTGGTGTTAGTTTATTTATTAAAATTAACTCTATTAGTATAAATTGGTTTGGGATTTTATTGGTGTTTTGTTTTACTTTATTACTGTTTGAGTGCTGCATAAATACCTTACATATTGCCTCTAATTTAGGTCTGACTGCTATTGTGGCAATCTACCAGAGGGTTTTGCAGCCATTTATTTAGTGTCTCTTGTGGTTTACCCTGACAAGTATTGTGTTGAGTGGGACATCACCCCCTCCCCCAATAATAACCCAATTTCTTACTGTATAGCCCAGTATTTCACTTACTGTTTTCAGAAATCAGTTCATTGATTGGAAAAAAACCATTAATTCAAAAACGTTTTCATTTGGATTTCACTTAAATAAACGTGTTTTATATTAAATACATATCAGTTAACTTATGTAATCTTATCCTATTAAGCACAGCTAAAAAGAAACTCCAAGGTATTTTCTGGCAGGCCTCTGTATTCTGTCATTCACATCCCTCACCAATTCACTGAATCTCACTTTTAAGGGTAAATAAACAAATATTATATTTGGGTTTTGAATCTTCATAAAATGCACATTAATCAGCTTTGCTGATAAGTGTATATTGTGAAATAGTGAACAGTCCACTGCAAACATTACAAGTTTTAGTCAGCAATGTTAAAGGGTTTCAATATTCAAATATAGGTTTCATAAATATTCTGACTCTCAATCACTTACACAATCTTCTGTATCTGTGGACATTATATTGCCAAATAGACAATTTACCCATTTATTAGAATAACCTCAAAGTTCCAGAGGAAAAAAACAGATATTTAGAAATATCTATTTGTAAATCATATATTACTATTTTTTGACTTTCTTCAGCAATATAACCCAGTTTGGATCTTTTCCAGATTGATTAGAAGGTGTGATTGATAAGTCTGACATTCCCTGGGTCATCGTTGACTAATGTCTTGGAAAGCTGTCCTATTGGCTGGGCAGTTCATTAGAATGGCCAGTCATTTCATCCATAGTAATGATGATCAGTGTATCAATCAACAGCTTAACTCCTTTGACTCTCAAAATAGGCTATGACTTACTCTCAAACCGATTTGAAGAGTAACAATGCTCTCTCTCTCTTCAGCATCAGTGCCTCAGTTTCTAAAACCGTCTCCCTCCTAGTTGACAGGAAGATACTGCTGTTTTGCAAATGTTCAGTATCATAAAATTGAGCCAGTGTCTACAATCCCCAAATTAAGTAGTTAAGTTTAGACATCTAACAAAATATCCTATCAGATTGATGGAGGATGACACTTTGCTTTTTGTGAATCCAATGAAAATTATTTTCTGCTATAATACAATTTATCAATTGCCTTCTCACACGTAATTCAGCACAATATCTTCCTCAAACTCCAGATGTTTGCAGATGTCTTCATCTTAGCTGCAAAGTGATTATATTACTTCTTATTACTGCCAGATGTTTAATAATTGTCAGACTTTGGTCCCTTAGCAGTTAAGTAACTCATAGGTGAGATCCCTTTAGTCTTTTTCCTGGAATTATTATTTTGGGCATTTATAATAAACTGCTCCATAGCTTGCAGTGCAGCCATCATGTTCATCAAACACACAACATTCCTTTCAAAGAGGAAATGAACAAATGTGGTTTTGGCCCTCGGCCACTTCTTCCACTGCTTATGACCACACTGCACATAGAAGGATCTAGAATGATTTCCACTCACAATAACATAAACATGGAGACTTGGTTGCATAATGGGAGTACACAACCAACCCTGGAACTATGTTTGTCATCAGCCACAAACATGTAACACCTGCCTTTCAGGCACACAAATTAAATCACATTTGTATGCACAGCTGCCACAAAGAAGACAAATGAATGTTCATATCAAAGTATATGCTAAGCACATCCAGGCAAAGGGCAATAGACACAAAGGCAGTTCGAACCCAGCACAGGTGTGACCATAATGGAATATTGAGGAAGGATGTGATAAACAGTTGGATCTTTTCTACCTTTATTATATGTTCATTCCTTGAACAAGGCAATTTTTCACAGTTCAATGGCAGGACTTTATGTACATTGTAGACCTATTATGCTATCACATCCGTTGTAAAATAACATCCTAAACAACATGGTATTATTGAGAACAAATCCCTATTTGAGAAAATGCTCAAGATACTCAAAGATTAAAAATGTGGCAAATTGAATGCTACTTTTGAGGTACAAACGTCCACATCTAAACACTCCTAATACTCAACACCATAATGGGATAAATGAGAGTTCAGATCACTGTCTTGGAAGTGCTCTGACACTTGGGGTTTGCAATAATAACACTGGGAATAGGGCTAAAGGGATAGTATTACGTTGAGAAAGTAGGTTTAGATCACGGAAAGATGTACTCTCTGCTAGGGACATGCAACTTTTCATTTTTCTTGCACCCTCAGGAAATAATTAATGTTCATTATTGCTTGCTATTGACTACAGGGTACAACAAAACACAACCTTTGTCAATTCCTCATTTACTATCTCATAAAGGAGGCAGCAGACATAATCACCAGTCTTAGTATAGGGAATTGTAGCACATGGGCCCATATCCCAAATTATATCTTGGCTATTTGACTCACAATTACGGACATATTGTGGATGTCATCAATGATGTCAGTTGAGATGTCATCAGTGATGTCAATAATGATATTATAGAACATGTAATGAGTGATGTAATATGTTAGGTGCTAACCAGTGCATGGTGGGGGGTGCAAGTTAAAGTTAGCTTTGCCAACTATGACTTGTGAATTTCTGTGTTTTCTTTTGTTGGAGATGTTAATGTTGTCCCTGAAAAATTCACCTAACTATACCATTAGTTTAATCTTGTTTGTATATATATATATATATATCCACACCAAACTCCTTCGCTGTCGGCAAGAAGCTGAGCACACACGGGGATTTCAGAAACAGCGCTTTAATTAGAACACTCGGCATGACGCGTTTCATTCTGGCGAACTTCCTCAGATGCCGTAGTATAGTGAACTGTTTGCCGCCCTCAGTTTAAAAACACAGTGATCCCTTGCGATTGGTGGGATACACTACGGGCACTGCTGCAGGGAAAATGTGGTCCGGACCCAACTGTGTGTTTCCGTGTGTAGCAGGCATCAGGCGTAGGTACTGGCCCAAGTGGACGGTGTCTGCTACTTTTCCCCCGCTTGCCAAAGATCTTCTGGGGCGTGATGTTTATACAGGCTGCAGTTTCTCTGGCCCCTCACCTCACCGCTAGAGTACCGGAACAGGATCGAAAGGCACCACCAAAGTAAGCGATCACCTCCTGCGAAGTCGCAGTCCATTGGTTTATGGCAACATTCACTGTTCCAGGTAAGCGGGGATCCAGCGCGTTCAAAAAGTTTTTGATACACCAAGTTGCCACACAGTCCGCTGGGTCACTTGTAAGGTTGGCGCTCACTGGGTGCTAGTGGCTGCACCCAAAACATCCACACCAAACTCCTTCGCTGTCGGCAAGATGCTGAGCACACACGGGGATTTCAGAAACAGCGCTTTAATTAGAACACTCGGCATGACGCGTTTCGTTCTGGCGAACTTCCTCAGATGCCGTAGTATAGTGACCTGTTTGCCGACTCAGTTTAAAAACACAGTGATCCCTTGCGATTGGTGGGATACACTACGGGCACTGCTGCAGGGAAAATGTGGTCCGGACCCAACTGTGTGTTTCCGTGTGTAGCAGGCATCAGGCGTAGGTACTGGCCCAAGTGGACGGTGTCTGCTACTTTTCCCCCGCTTGCCAAAGATCTTCTGGGGCGTGATGTTTATACAGGCTGCAGTTTCTCTGGCCCCTCACCTCACCGCTAGAGTCCCGGAACAGGATCGAAAGGCACCACCTAAGTAAGCGATCACCTCCTGCGAAGTCGCAGTCCATTGGTTTATGGCAACATTCACTGTTCCAGGTAAGCGGGGATCCAGCGCGTTCAAAAAGTTTTTGATACACCAAGTTGCCACACAGTCCGCTGGGTCACTTGTAAGGTTGGCGCTCACTGGGTGCTAGTGGCTGCACCCAAAACAACCACACCAAACTCCTTCGCTGTCGGCAAGAAGCTGAGCACACACGGGGATTTCAGAAACAGCGCTTTAATTAGAACACTTGGCATGACGCGTTTCGTTCTGGCGAACTTCCTCAGATGCCGGGAATTGTAGCACATGGGCCCATATCCCAAATTATATCTTGGCTATTTGACTCACAATTACGGACATATTGTGGATGTCATCAATGATGTCAGTTGAGATGTCATCAGTGATGTCAATAATGATATTATAGAACATGTAATGAGTGATGTAATATGTTAGGTGCTAACCAGTGCATGGTGGGGGGTGCAAGTTAAAGTTAGCTTTGCCAACTATGACTTGTGAATTTCTGTGTTTTCTTTTGTTGGAGATGTTAATGTTGTCCCTGACAAATTCACCTAACTATACCATTAGTTTAATCTTGTTTGTATATATATATATATATATATATATATATATATATATATATATATATATATATATATATATATATATATATATTCACTGAAAAAACCATAGGTTTCAGGCAAGTTATAGCTAGGAATTAGCATTTAAAAAACCTTAGAAATTCACAGAAAAAACCATAGGTTAGGTTTCAGGGGCGATATAGTTAGCTGGACTTTTCACTCGCACAAAACCATAGAAATTCCCCCGTTATAGTTAGTTCAGCTAACTATAACTCGCGCGCCCGCAATGCACTGCTGATGACATCACATATTACATCACTCATGACATGGTCAGTGACATCACTCATGACATCACTGATGACATCTCAAATGACATCACTCATGACATCATCCAGTGAATGTGTGTTTTTCTGAAAATTATATATGTTTTATATATGTATATCTCAAGGTCGATGGAAGAATAAATGGGTATATAAATGTCTAAATGGATGATTTGTTTTTGAAAAATTGATTGTATTACTGACTGATTAAGTGTATCTTAGTAAGTGATGTTTAAATATGTAAATATCTGTATCAGTCTCTCACTTTGTGTATAAGTGGCTGCATGGGTTGGTGAGTAGCTACATGAGTGTCTATATAGGTTATTAGTTGATTTTTTGAGTATCAGTATGAGTGTCTGATGTCTGTATGGTTCGGTGGAGGGTATTACATAGTCCATAGGTGCATGAATGAGTGACTCCCTGTTTGTATGTGTTGAAGACAGCATGTGTGCAGGACTGTATGGGTGGATGAGTGTGTGCATGGGTGTGTTAGTGAGTGAATGACTGTCTCAATAGTGTCTCTATGAGTAACTACATATGTTTTAAACTAGTATATGGGACTATTGGTGTATATAAGTGAGTATATGTGAGAGTGAGAGATTGAAAGAGTTTGTGTATGAATAAGTATGTGTTTCTATAAGTGATTGTTTAAAAGACTAAGTATGTGTAAGTTTCTGTAGAAGTAAGTGTGGTGGTATGTGTATAACTGAATATGCAGGTAAACGGATGTTTGATTCTTTATTAGCATGAGTGACTACGTGTGTGAGTAACTTTATGGATGAGTGGCATTGTGTAACAGAATGTATAGGTGTATGAATACATATGATGAGTGAGTGCATGTATGCGTGACTGTATAGGACTGTTGGTGAATGAGTGGATGTGTATGTGGATATTACAATTACTGAATAGATTGTTGTAACTGGTATTGGTATGTCCATTGTTTTGAAAATTTTAATTTCTATTTTTGAATGTGTGTATGAAAGGTTATATTAGGGGGAGAGGAGGTCTGCCACTCTATCACAAGGATGATGTCATCAGTGATGTCATGAGTGATGTCACTGACCATGTCATGAGTGATGTAATATGTGACGTCATCAGCAGTGCATTGCGGGCGCGCGAGTTATAGTTAGCTGAACTAACTATAACGGGGGAATTTCTATGGTTTTGTACGAGTGAAAAGTCCAGCTAACTTTATCGCCCCTGAAACCCATGTTTTTTTCAGTGAATTTCTAAGGTTTTTTAAATGCTAATTCCTAGCTATAACGTGCCTGAAACCTATGGTTTTTTCAGTGAATTTCAAAGGTTTTTTAAATGCTAATTTCTAACTATGCCTACAGAGATAGGACATGTGAAGAAAGAAGGAAAAACGCACAGAAAGAAAAAAAAGAAATGCAGAAAGAAGCAACAGAAGTCCTCAAAGACGAAGAAAAGTGCAGGAAGAAGGATAACGTGGAGAAAGAACAAACAGAAGAGCAGAAAGAAGCCTTGTTGCAAAATCATCCTGTACCCTCAACTTTTTCAGACGGATACTGGTGGTAACTGAGTCTGCCTAAGCAGTCCTAGAGCCAGTGCTATGTTAAAAGACACTCAGAATACAGTGAAAACACCTACATATACTAGGGCACACTATGCGTTGGGGTCCCCCTGTGATTAGCATGACCTCCTCTGTAAGCCCCTAGTATATAATAGGGCAGGGGATTAAAACTACCTCTTAAAACGCACCACAGGGCGTGTTTGAACACGTCACCTCATGCCCCGTCCCCTCCCTTCCCCACTGTGTAAACACACACTGTAGCTATTTTAAGTTGGGAGATTAAGTCCCCTTGAATCCTGAGGGTCCCTAGGGTCCAACTAGACCGCTAGGTACCTCCAGTAAGGGCCACAGAGCTGCGTTGCAGAGAGGTGTAAAAAGTGACACGGCCTGTACCACCTCTCTGCAGCGCAGAGCAGTGGTGCTTACTGAAAGCACCTGGTGGGCTAGTTGGACCCCAGGGTCCCTCAGGATTGAAAGGGAATTATTTCCCCAACTTAAAAACGTGCCACAGGGCGTGTTTGCACACGTCACCTCAGGCCCCGTCCCCTCCCTTCACCACTGTGTAAACGCGCCCTGTGGCCGTTCTGAGTTGAGAGATTAAGTCCCCTTGAATCCTAAGTGTCCCTAGGGTCAAACTAGCCCACTAGGTACCTCCAGTAAGCGCCACAGAGCTGCGTTGCATGGAGGTGTAAAAAGTGGCGTGGCGTCAGAACACCTGTCTGCAACGCAGCTCCCTGGCGTATACTGGAGATACCTATTGGGCTAGTTGGCCCTCAGGGACCCTCAGTATTGAAGGGGAATTAATTCCTCAGCTTACAACTGGCCAGGGGGTGCGTTTGCAGAGTGCTGCAAGAAGGGGGCATGGCCTCCGGCGCGATGCCGGTCTTTTATTTATTTATTTTTAAGAAGTAGGGCTGTATGGCCCCCTTTCTTTTTCTAATTTATTAGCCCTGGGGACCCCATCCCCCAGGGCCTGCACCCTAATTTTTTTTGTTGAAAAAAATTAATTTGGCCCTCCCAAGGCCTTTTTTTTTTTTTTTATTCTTTAGGAGGGGGGCTGTGTTGCTGGACAAACCGTATGTACCTATCACCATGACGATTTGCGTGATATTCATTAAAAGGCGACTATGAATACAATGAATCCACGTAGAATGTATTCACACCGCTAGTGAAGCTCTGACATGTCTGACACCCTACCGTGCCTAATCCCGGCTCCCCCGCTGGTGGGTACTCTCCAAGTAGACACCCTTGTCGTTTATTTATACAAACATGGGTAGCTATTGACGGGCACATTTAATACACATGCACACAAAGCCATTCAAAGGGGATTCGACAAAAATTCGACCAAACTATGCAAGAAACCCCCTCACGGTTAATAAAAACACATCCACCGCCGGATGTGTAATACTTTTTATTTTACTCTCTGGAAAGGAGACAAACCTCACTTGAGAGTCACAGCGTGCTCCCGGCTGAGCCCAATGCTGTGTTACACCCACCATTGCCTGCCGAGTGCCACACACCTCTGTGTTGTATTCCACCATCTAGTGCTTATGCTATGACACTCTCTAGCCCATGTGCACTGTAACACCACCCCGTGAATATGTCATGCCACACTTGCCTTCGCACGGGTTATATTGCCCCATCTAACGTGCCTTCCTCGATGCCTATGTTATAAAGCACAGCGCTATGCCATACTTATTACAATATGGGATCCATATCTTTGTCACAGTGCATATGCAATGTTACACTACCCAGCACATATTTTATATTACAACTTTAGAGACTACTTAGGTTACACAACACTGCCCTGTGCATATTACACTCCAAGGCGCATATCACATAGCAAGCGCTAGTGCCTGTGCTATCTCGCGCTCTCCAATGAATCTGTCATTGCGCACAATGTATTGCATATTATATTTCACGCCCCGGTTCATCTTATATCACACTTTTTGGTGCATAGTTTATACCATATACTATATCTAGTTTTCATTTTCAATCGTGCTCGCAGGACTATGTTCTATATAACACTGCGTCCACCTACCCTTTTCACGGGCATTACATTTTGCGATGGGGGGTGGAAGGTCAGGGGATGTTTCTGCCAAGTGAGCCCGGAGTCACAGTCCCAAACGTCCTCTTCTTCCTGAATAAAAGTGAGATTATGCTGCATACTTGTTCATATTTTAAGTAGTTTGCACAGACACACATTTTAAAAACAATAAAGTTCCTAATACCCACCTTCTATGAACAGTTAGCTTGCTGCCCCATCCACCTCCTCCCTATCCTCTGTTGTCTGAATCCATGGACTAGCCGCCTCCCTCCTGCCATGCATGGTCTGATGGGCTGCCACTGCCCTCCATTTAGCATGATGTACCAGTCCACTCCTCCTGCCCTCCATTGCCCAATTCTATGGGCAATCATTGACCTCCTGCTTAGCCTCTGTGCTTAGCTTGCTGCCCCTATTCTCCTTCCCCCTGCCCTCCGATGTCTTTGTGCATGCCCCTGCTCCATCCTTTTTGACCACCATGTTCCATGGACCTGCCACTCCTATCTACTCTGAGTGTTCTGTTGAGCTGCCACTCCCCTCCCACCTGCCTAGCATTGTCAGATGACTGTAACCTGTCCCTGCCACATCCACCCTGCCTGTCCACATGCCATGCCCCTATCCCCTTCCTCCTGTCCTTCCTGGTCCATTTTACTGCCACACCCTTCTGCCCTCCCTGGTCTGTTGTGCTGCAACTGCTCCTCCTGCCTGCCCCGCGCCGTCTGTTGTGAGGCCCATTCCCCTGAACTCTCTTGTCTGTGCCCAGGTCCTGACCCTCGCTTCTATCCTCCATGGTCCTTTGTGCATGCCCCTGCACCCTCCTTCTTGCCCATCATAGCCATTGTGCTGCCACTAACCCTCCCGCTTGCCATGCATGGTCTTCTGTGCTGCCATGGCCCTTCCCACCTTCCCTGTGTGGTCAGCTAGCTGCTCCTGACCCCCTCCCACCTTCCCTCCATGGGCTGTGTGTATGCCATCGGTCTCACTGTTGCTCTCCATGGTGTGTCTTGTTTCTAGTGCCCATCCTGCCTGACCTCCATGGTCATCTTGCTGCTCCTGCCCTGCCCCCTTGCCCCCAGCCCTCTGTTTCCATGTGCAGACCTCTATTCCCTCCTTCCTGGCTTCGGTTCCATTGTAATGCCCCTGATCCGTCCCTCCTGCCCTTTATGGTCTGTTATGCTGCAACTTTCTCTCCTGTCTGTCCATTATGGTCAGCTAGCTACCATTGCCTCTTTCCCCTCTGTTGTCTGTTGTCCATGTGCATGGTCCTGTCCCCTCCCTATTGCTTTCTATGGATTGTTGTGCTGCACTCCCGTCCCGCATGCCCTGTGTGGTGTATTGTGCTGCTGCAAACCCTGATGCCTGCCCTGTAGGGTCAGTTTGGTGCACCTCTCAATGTCCCTCCTGTCCTCTGTTATCCGAGTCCATGTCCCTACCCCAATTCCTCCTGCCTACCATGATCCAATGTACCATACTTGCGAACATTTTGAACTTGGTAAGAGGGAGATTTTGAAATAAATCTGGGGTATTGATTTTCCTCTTTGAGTTACATTGAAAAAGAGAAGATTGTAGACAGGAACCAGATCAAGTAAAGCCCATTTGAGCTTAAAAACATTGGACGTTTCCTGGCTGAAGTGGGTCTGTTGGCATGTATGGTTGTATGACCACTGCCTCTTCCTTCTGCCCACAATGGTCTATTACATCACCACAGCCTCTCTTGCCAGTCCTGTATTGTTGGTTTGTAGCCCCTGCCCCCCTTTCCACTGCCATCCCTAGTCTGTTGTGCTGCCACTGCCCTTTCTGCCTGCCTAGTGTGGTCAAATTGTTGCCTCTGAACTCTCCTACCTGCCTTCAATTTTCAGAGTCCGTGCCCCTGGCCTCTGCCTCTCAACAGTATCCCAATGAACAACTAGATTGCTAACATTCTATATTTATTACAAAAGTGTGGAACGCCTGACGTCATCTTGATGTAATCAAAACTGTAATGCCTAGAGCATTTCCTTTAGAAATTACATATATGAGATGGTCTTATTTGCATCAAAATTATTGCTAGTGCTCTAAAAAACTAAAATGAGGACATATTTTCTGAGTTTTCAAATAGCGAAAAAGAACTTTTAAATTATTTGTAATCTTAGTTTTTTTATCCAGTTGACCACTTGATTAAATGTTGCATTCAAGGGAAGAGGGTGTGGTGTTACTTCCAGAGCTGCAGACTTTGCAACTGGGGAACCAGGTTGGAGTTTCTGCTTCAGCACAACTTTCTGTGATTCTGGTCAAATCACTTAATCTCCCCATGTCTACAACCAAAATGAATTTGATCTTGTGTGATGTAACCAATGCTCATGTAAAGCACTCCAATACCTGACAAGTCTGCACTATATAAAACTGCAAATACACAAAAAATAAGTGTTTTGCACACTTCTGTCATTGGGCTACCTTTGGGCTACATTTGGGTGATATTTGGGCTACATTTGGGCTACATGTGGGCTCTTTTGTCTCTGGTGGCCATTTTAGGAGATTTATTTGTTATGAAGTTTCCTAATTTTCTTTCTTCAGCACTAATAATAATTTCTATGGCAAAATGAACCCCCTCATTGTGTTCCTTTTTAAATTAAATGTTTTAAGTTTTACCAGTTTATTCCAATCAAGATGGCTTCAGGTATGCCATACTTTTGTCATAAGTAAGACAGTAAGCGCTCTAGTTGATCTTAAGAACACTCTGGGACGTTCTGTCATTGGGCTACATTTGGGCTACATCTGGGTGATATTTGGGCTACATTTGGGCTCTTTTGTCTCTGGTGGCCATCTTGGGAGATTTATTTGTTATGAAGTTTCCTAATTTCCTCATTTACTGTAGTCTCCTCAGTAGGAAATACTTTCAGTTTTTTACTTTGATTCCATCAAGAAGGCATTCAGATGTGTCACACATTTTCCATAAATTCTGAATGTTAGCACTCTAGTTGTTCATTAGATCACTGTAGTAAAGCTACTGCTCACCAGGCAAATCTGCTGCTGGTATTGAAAGTGCATGTTTCAGTCTGCATGTCAGAATTTTTTTAGGAAATAAAAGAGGATTTCAGAAGTCAAAATGTGTTCTTCTTTCTGCAGCACTAATCATAATTTATATGGCAAAATGAACCCCCTCATTTTGTTCCTTTGTAAATTAAATGTTTTAAGTGTTACCACTTTATTCCAATCAAGATGGCTTCAGGTGTGCCATACTTTTGTCATAAGTAGACTGTTAGCGCTCTAGTTGTTCTTTAGAACACTCTGGGAAGCTGCAGTAGAACACAAAGGAATCAACTGACAGTCTCTGCCCTTGTTGGATGTACATGTTTTACTGAGAATGTAAGGCTTCATTCTCACATGACTGAGAAAGATAATGTGAATTTACAGAAAATATGCTCTCAGTTTAGCTTATAGATCACCTTCCAAACCTCTGTGGGAAAAGCATGAGAAAATAGTTTTCTCTAAAACATGGTTCATGATATCACAGCAGAAGGCTTTTTCACATGGTAAAATCATCTTAGAACACACCACAATTCCTTAAATGAGTATGGTACCATCAACAAATGATTTATAATGTAACTAACGTCTTAAAACCTTCTATTAACTGCAATGCTTTTTAATGAGGTGCTATCATGTATATTGGTCCCAAGATGGCTGCCAACACTTCTTGGATGAAGTGCTGACAGCCAATCAGATCTCAGGATGAGATGTGTGGTTAGGCTCCGCCCAGATATATATATGATTTTACTTTTGATTTTCTCAGGAACTACTGAACAGATTCACTCCATATATGCAAAAGGCACATCCCTGAGCTGAGGACTACCTCTTTGCCAAATTTCAAGTAATTCTGTTCAGCCGTTCGGGCTGTACCTTGGACTAAAGGTCCCTATGGAAAATTGCATGGGGAAAACATGTTTTGGGACCCCCCTTTTTTCTCAGCCCCCGCTTGGCGAATCCCCCCGAGACTTTCAGGGTAGGAGCGGAGCCAAGCGCCCCACCTATTTTGAAGATTTCGCGAGGATTCGTCTACCGGCGCCAAAGTTAGTCCAAATAGAATGTTGCGAATTTCCTATGGAAACACGGTCCTAACTATAACTATCTACTGGCGACCGCCAGTAGATAATATATATATATATATATATATTTCTATAATGAAATATTGATGCAGGCTTGAAGCACCAGAAAATGGGCAATTAAATGCAAAGTTGTTCGTTCCAAATAGGCGGCCCCAGAATCTGTACTAGTTTGCTGTCCTGAATTCATTTCATCAGGTGCCCAATAATCTTGGTATTCTTAGTACTCGCAGAGCCAGATTACATCTGCTAGAATTATCGATTCGCAATTTGTGAAAATAAGTGACTCGTAAATTGCGAGTCGCTAAATCTAATGTGCATACAAAACAGGGCACCAAATTGTGGCTCGGAAGCAAGTCACATCGATATTGCCAATTTCGTAATTTGCATGTCAGTAACCGGTCGCTAATTGTGACCGCAGTAACAAATTGCAATTGAGGTTGCAATTAGCGACTGTGATTTTAAAAAATGCCGATTCACTTCCTGGAAATACTGGAGGACCCCAAAACAGGAAGTTGAGGCCCTGGAAAATCCTGCGCATCTGTCAGAACACATTGGAAAGTCCTGCATCACAGACCTACAGTGCATCCAGGCTCCAAACAAAGCACTGCACTGGCCAGGCAAAAGAGTGAGAAGGCAGCAGGGGGAATTGGAAATCCTTATCGAAGAATGCTGCAACAACTATGAGCAGCTACTTGGGCATGCATCTCCGACTGTCCCAGAGTCTGAGAAAAGAAAGATATGGAGGGAGATGTAGCAGTGCATCAATGCCATGGGTGTGGCAGACAGCTCCCTCGAGAAGATAAAAAAACTTTGGTATGACCTGCGCTCTTAGGCCAAGGAGAGGGTGGCAGCATGTGTACTGAATGCCCATGGAACTGGAAGAGTTCCATCCACTCTCATCTACGGAGGCAATTGTGCACACAACACTGGAGCCAGGTGCAGTGGTGAGCTTTGGGTCCCTCGACACGGCTGCACCCCACCAAACCCTGGTAAGTGCAATATTTCTACTATTCCAACATTCCATGCAAAGTAATGTCTTTTAATGTGGACCTTGCACCTTCTCCCCTCTGCTGCTCTGCTTTCCTTGATTGGCTGTTGGGCAGGAGGGCCAGGATCATCATCCTCCAAGTCTGATTCAGACACCTCTATAGGTAAACATCTCCTGCAGGCAACGTTTTGGAGTATGGCACTGGGTTGCAAAAATCTTGCACTCAGTCTTGGATGCATACTGCAAGGCTCCACCACTCTTGTCAAGGCACCCGAAGTGCGCCTATGTGCCAAGTTGTAGCACCCTTCATGTGGGTTGTTTGGAGACAGGTAGGATGTAAGGATCCATGGCAGCAGGGCATACGCATTGTCACCTGGTGAGACACATGTAAGGGTGAGACAACATACAGAGAGTAATGATTGTGCTAATGCATTTTACTGTGGACATAACATTCCAGTACCTAGTAGGTATCCTTCATCAAATTCCACTCTTGCTAGTCTCTGATATATACTGCTGTGCCTGAACATATAAGAGTCATGTGTGCTCCCCGCATATTTGGTCATGATGTCTGTGATTATGTTGTGTGCATTGCAGACGACTTGGATATTCAGGAAATGGGTGTTCCTGCGGTTCTGAAATATGGATTCCAGGCGGGATGGGAGGCACATGGGCTAACAATGACTTGTGGGAATCTGGATATCAGGTAGAATGCATTTTGGTATATTGCATTTCCCTAGCATCCCTGGGCAGCTCGATATGCTGGTGTATTTTAAGGAGAATGGCATCTAGGAAATTGTGAGAGAAACGTGAAAGCACACTCTGTGGCACTTCTCCGGCCACTGCTATGACATTTTAGTAACTACGACTGGCCAATAGGTGTAGGTAACACAACATCAGGACATGGGTGGGGACTGTATTGCTGTGCTGCATACTGCTTTCAAGATGTGGCTATTAGCTCCAGAATCACACTGCTACTTAGCCTGTATAGCTCTTAAATCTCTTCCTCTGTCTTCTCAAACATGGTCAGCTTGACTCTGAATATCCTCTCCTGTTTCCACCTTCTCTGCTGAGCAGCCAGTATGTGCATCCTCCTCACTATAAGGTACAGGGCAGCGATTGTGGAAGTCCCTGATGCATTCTGGGGCTGATTTTATAGGTTGAGTCCTGTTACCACCTGTTTGAATTGGTGGTACATTTCATGTGCAAACAGCCCATTTTGTGACTATTCACAATTTGTTAATTGCTTGTACATGCAGTTTTGCAACTATCAATTAGGGATTCTCTAATTGCAACTCGCAAAATACCCACACTATTTTTTGAGAGTCTTAAATCGCTCGTACCGCTGTTTTGGTTTTGCAAATGTTTGTTGTACACGGCATATATCTGGCAGCTTATGTTCACAGACCCACACATGGGACAGGCCAGATCATTAAAAAAAGTATAGATTCCTTTATTTACCTGGACATAGAACTAGACCACTGCCTGGCACCCTTTATCCACGAGATCAAGGAAGTTACTATCTGCCTCCCATGAACCTTTTCATCCAAAACACCAGCTCTACTGTTGCGAGAGCTATCAATTTCCCTGCTGGACAGTATCAGACACAGGGTATATTTGTGTCAAGCTTAGTGATATTATTTCCTATCACATTATTATCAGCGTGCAGTATAGTGCCGAGATGAGATTTATGGACAGAACACTCAAAGACTGAGGCAAGAAGGAAAATCAAGTTCATATCAGGAAATGAAAACAAGAAGGGACAATTTCATAAGAACACTCTATCTGTCTTCCCCGCAATTGATGCTGTGAGTGCCTTAGCAGAATCTTTTGACACCTTTTATGTGTCTGTTCTGGCACAGTTGGAAAGTCAGAAAAGCTGCTGTGCTTGAGATGCTAAGCCACATAATGAACCTCCCAGAAAAATACCATATTACAAATGAACTGGGACCAAAATCAATAAAAATCCATTTCCCACATTAAAGATTCACTCTTCACATCAAGGAGTGAGGACATTATTCAAGATTAAATTACTTCTTGTTAAGTTGTCAAAAAGTGTAGGAACATTTTTTTTAAAACAATGCACCCTTGAACCTCAATCACAAGAGGAACCAACTGAGGCATTTTGTTCATACAAGCTGTTTAGAGGGCTTGAGCAAACATATTCCACTGAACCACTGAATGCCCTGATGGGCTGCTCTGGCATGGTCGTCTCTGCCCTTATGAGTCTGCCCGAAGTGATGAACTTCCACCTGTCATGCTTTGGGACTAATGGATTACAAACAACCCTATGAACCTATGGAACTAGTGGGTCTACAACAAAGCAAGAAGTGCCAACCAGATGCAGACTGATCCTTTGCTGAAGCTGCTGTCAAATCTTTGTGACAGGCAGATGATTTTTAGCTTGAATGCAGTAGGAGAAAGTTGGGGAGGCTCTATAAACTCAAAGAAATGGGCCATCCATCTAGCCCTTGTGGATCACTCTTCAGTCCTGGGTACAAGTGGGAGCAGGTCCATTCCTTGGGTCTCTCTCCACAGGTTACAGTAGGTGCAATCCTCTTTCTCAAGTCTAGGGTTCAGCAGATGCAGTCCTTCTGTCTTCCACAGGTCCAGTGGTGTTCTGAAGGTGATATCCAGGGGTGCCACATTTATGCCTGGCACTAGCTTGTGGGTGGGAATGACTCCCCAACCAATAGTGAAAAAGTTCCCACGGGCATCTTGCCCAGTTTGGCATAATTTCAAGGGGGTTTGGCCCTGCACAATCTCACACTGCCCTGTTCTGCCAATGTCCAACATGGCAGAATCTTTCTTTACTTGGTCAGAGCTCTAGTCACACTTTTGCGGTGTGTCTAGAGAAATGAGAAACTCCCCCTGCACACCCAATTCTATGACAGACTCTTCCCTACTGGTGCCACTCTGGCTACTTGAACAATGGCAGGAGCAGACCTAGGTGTGACTTGCATCTGCCTGTAACAGGGACTGCCCCTTTGGGGCTTGTGCAGTTGGTGTCCACATCCCCCAAGCCTCCAGTCAGGAGGAGGTCACACCCACCTCCCCCTAGCCAAGATCTTTTTGTTTCCTTTCCTGGGAGCAATTCACTCCTCCCAGTAGGTTGCCAGATGACAGCAGGGGATTCTCTTCGAAAGGGCTACTCGAAGCTTTATGCAGGAAAATGACAACTTTTTAGTGGCATTTAATTTTTTTTTATTTAAAATCTTACTTTAATGTCAGATCAGATTTTAAATTACTATTAGTCATGGTTCTAGCCATTCCCAAACTGAAGTTATACATTCTAAGATGTTATACTGCAACCCAGTGCTTTTCTGTGAGAGAGCTAGGCTTGTCAGAGTTAAAGATGACTGTGGACATTTTTCTTTGCAGGACATGTAGCACTTGTCCTACTTTTTAAATACCATGCACTGTGACCTATGGGCTTTTAGGGCCTACCCTAGGGGTGACTTATATGTATTTAAAACCAAGGTTTATGCCTGTCAAAGGGTTTATTTTGGCAGGTCAAATTTGCAGTTTTAAAACTGCACATGCAAGCTGAGGGGCAAGGCTGAAAATAGGCTTAGTTGTGTCACCCTAGTGGTGGCACAATAGGTGTTGCAGTCCACTAGGGAGATTTAACTTACAGGCCTTGGATACACTGGGTGCACTGAGTACTATATTCTAAGGACAGTTAAGTTAAATATGCCAATCAAGCATTAGCCAATTCTGCACGTCTTTAGGGGTCAGAGCACAACACTGGGCACTGGAGAGCAGTGCCCCAGTAGTCAGAGTCTGGGTGCTGGACAGCAGTGCCCTAGTGGTCAGAGTCCTGCAACAAAATCTAGGAAAAAGAAGGGGGTGACCATAAAAAAGGGGATTTCCTTACCGTGAGAACAGTATACATCATCTCACACACTCTTCGTTCACTCACTCATTATTTATTTACTCACACACCCATTTTCATTTACTTATTCCCTCACTCACCCTCACTCACTCACTCCCTCACTCACCCACCAACCCACTTATTCACTCGACAATTAGACCTACAGTATTTTAATTAGGGGAGGGTCATAATTTGCCCAATTTGCTGTAGCATAATTGTGCGAAATTACAGCAAAATTACGCGAGATTAGGCAGAATTATGCAAAGAGTGTAACTCAGCATTTAGCAATATTTTCTTTGCGCAAAATGCACCTTAGCATCCAAAATGGACCCTTTCTTTGTGCAAAGGAAATAGTGCTCAATGCAACAGAACATAAACAGCAGTGGCCATTCTTGCTTGCTAAGTTTGTTGTTCCTGTGCTCCTACAGTAAGATTTGTGTGAAAAATTACTCATAATTGTGTGAATGGAATTATTTGCATAAAGTTTTGTAATATTGCATCAAAAAGTAACGCAAAATTACTGAAACTCATCTCATTGGCCTAGCGTAATTATAAATTTGCCCGGGCCTAATTTTAATGTTTATACAACATGGGAAGGGTCAGTATGCTGACTTGGCGGCACGAGACAGCTTTTCGTGGAATGAGTCAAATTTACACATCATTGTAACTATATTCTGCCAATGCCCCCTTTTAGATAGGTTTGCTATTACTTTAGCCACAGCAAAAGTAGATGTTCAATCAAGTTTTTTGTTGTATTTCTCCTTGTGAATCAATCCAAAATAAAGGACAAACTCTAAACACGTAAACATCAATAAGATCTGGAAAAGGTTTACTCATTTTTCACATGAAACAGTGTAGCTCAGAAATTTGCTGTGTTACGTTGTGCAGCAGAGAAAACAGCGCTGTGCTGGTTCTTTAAGTTACTACTTTGCTTGACACAGCCTCGCAGAGGTCAGTGTGTGCTGTTTAGCATAGAATTTGTACTGGAAGCACACTGTTCCAGTACAAATTCCTATGTCTAGAAAAACATATAAGCATTCCCCGACTTCTCTGTGTGCTGTGCACTTCAGTACATATGCAATGCATGGCAATTGTGGAGTAAAGAGAACATTTCTGTGTGTTAGCCACTGCTTAAAGGAGGTGGTACTTTTTGGCTCAAAGTCCCTTCACACTAACAAAGCAGATCAGACCTTGACTGAAAAACTATGGATGTTTGCGCCGTAATACCCCAGCTATGTCGCTTTGATGCAAAGGAATGCAAAACAGCACAAAGCACTTTTAAAGATAATAAATGGGAATCTTTCCAGCGAAAAATACCTATTGCCCTAGAAAGAAAATACCAGTGCATTGCTATGTGTAGATCTGTGTGACTTTGCTTCACTTTGCGGCTGTGCTCAGTGTTAATAAATCTGGATCCATATATATAATCAAGGAAGCAGTGGTGCTGTGAATGTCCCCAGTGTTTAATTTGAGCTGGTGGTTTTGGGTGCACAGCACCGGCACTTAATTATCACCACCAGCACTTGAGTGCCAGATAAGGACAAATTCATTTTTGGAAGGTACATGGAGATTAAGGTGATTCACCTAGTGTTGTATAGTTCCTATAAATCTATATAGGATCTGTGCGTTTAGACAACATAAGCTGTGGGATCGGTGTCCAGACAGATTCCAGACACCCCCACCGGATATGTTCGCCTGTATACCAGCTAGCTCACAGTGCCACTATGAACTCCTCTTACCAAGGAGCGAATAGTTTTTGGCAACTATCGAACATGACAACACTGACAGTACAGTACTTTTTGCTCAGTCGCTCATGCTCACTTTGCCTCAGAGAAATACACAAAATAAATGATAGCATTTATGGAACCAGCATCATTCTAGTGTAAAACATGTGTGCTGAAACATCCATATGACAGAAACAGATGTATACTGGTAGAAACACCAACGGAGTAAATAGATGGTTGAATTCTACAATAATGCTAAAACAATGGATAAAGGCTGGTGTATGAATACTTGACAGAAATAATGTGTCTTAGAAGTACCTAAGTGTACCTAGCATGTATATAGGTATATAGCCAAGAATACCCCTAGGATAGAGCCAACCCTATAACCTGATTTGAGAGAGCGAAGGACCCCGTCTTGGTCATGAGATGGACACCCCGTGAGAGATGTCAGACCACTGCATGCTGGAGTATCTTTGTGCAGAGTCTTCAGCGTCTCGTGTCAGCGTGTCAGCATGAAGGTCTTTCTTCTCTACCTGTCCCAGCAAAGATATGGTGCTTATATACCCAAAAGGTACACTCAGGGGTTCTACCTTGCTCTGTCATGTCGGCCGAAGATGACAATGGTGATGAGCCCTATACACAGTTAATATGCAGTAGATGGTAATCCTTGTGTGATTCTGAGAATCCTCATGCATAATAAAAGAGGCCAGTTTTCGGGGAAAACCACACACAATTTATGCAGCACCTAACTAGGTAAAAGGTCAGCACTAATAAACCGGTATGTAGTACAATGGCAGGGTAAATGTATGTAAAATGTTAGGAGACTACCCAAGCCTATATTGGGGTATATTGTGATTCATAACACTAGAATCACAGGATGTTGAGGGGACACTGAGACTTGAACCTGGTTCCCACGCTCTGAGATCGGCAGCTACTGGCCATTAAGCCAGATCCTCTCCCTACTTGTAGGGTTTCATGGTTCTTGTTTAGGCAGCGCTAACAGGAGAAATGGACTGATGGAAGCTGCCTCCTAACGTGAGCACCGGAACTTTTTTTTTTACAAATTAACCACTGAATGCCCCACTGTATATTGGTGTACCAGGGACACATGTCAAAAGTGTTCTGCCCGGCAGCAGAATGAGCTAAGACTGATAATGCAACTTTGTAATTAAGCAATCCAAATGTCTTTGAGGATTAGGGACATTAATGAGCTTCTTGAGAGTGACAAAACAGTCAATTTCAAAACCAGTAATTAATTCTGAGCGTACATTAAGCATGCTTTGAATTAATATAAATACTTGAAAATCACGCAGCTTCATGATGCTGAAGAATGCGTTGTAAATCACTTCCTTTCCTTTAATACACTAATAGGAGCACATTGTGAGAACATTCTGTATTTAGAGGACTTTGTGACAAATTGTATGAAAACACCTAATATATAAAAATTGCTGGTTTACCACCTCTTCTTGACAGAAATCTTTTAAAGCAACAGTCCTTTTGAAACTGATGACAGCAAACTCAAGTTACTCTTCAATGCATTCATTGTCGAAATAAAAACCTTTTATTTTCTAATGGTAGACTTTTGTAGAGTATAGTTAAATGAAACCATGCAACCCTGTGACCTGGATGACACAATTCTATAAATGGCTAATTTAAACATGTGCATTTAAAGTAATTAATTGACAATGATCTTATTCAATGTTCTATAAAAACAAATCCCCTGAATAATTCAGGTAGTAGAGCAGTACAGTGTGCACCCTGCTGCCAGAAAGCCCAGCTATGACTTAGATACGCAGTAATATTATCCCTCTTTAGGGCTGCTCTCTACATGTTTAGTTGTGTCTATGCTATACAAGTATTAATTTCTGGTTATATAAATAACTTTGCCCATCCTTTACACATCACAAATACGTCACAATGTCATAACAAATAGATGAAATGAATGTAATTAGGCACTTGATTCTTCTATGGTCTAACAATATTAAAATAAGTGATGCATTTGACATTATAATTAAAGTGCATTTACAGAGGACTAGTGAATTTACTCAAACTATGTGTTTAACCGTATTACATGAGAATGTAATGAACAATCAGTACTTAGCAGATTTGTACTCAATATAAAGATGAAATTCAACCTTCAAAATGTCTCCCTTAATACATTGAATGACATTTACTTATTAGATAATTAAATAGAAACCATCCTCATATCTGTAGAATGTGATTACTTTAGAAACAAGTTTATGTAATGTGTGCATTGATATTTCATATATTTCATTTAAATGTAGTTCCTAGCCATACCTACACATGATTATTCAAAGAATTTACTGTATGCTTTATGCAACATGAGCCTAATGCACTGATCATTCATATTCGTTGGAGTATAAATGTGCCCACGCATATTAAAAAGGCACTCTTGCTAATACTTCAAGTTGAGAATCTCAGCCTATAATTCTTCATGCTGCATAAATGCTGGTTTCAAATTTTCTGCTACCATGACATTTCTTGCAGGTAGTCACATGCATTGTTCATTGTAGAATAGATACATTACTGTACTAGAGATAGAGTAAAGGCCTTGACAAAAGAACTTGGAAGGCCAGAGCTTTAACTTAAAGGCTAATTCATCAGTGTTTCAAACTGGCTTGTGTGTGAGAAGACAATGTCTTTCCCATGTTTGGTGTGGGATATTTGGAAATTGTTGCAGTCTACAACGTGAGAAGTGGAGAAAGACAATAGACTCCTGATGATGTGTGCAAAGGGGGTATTGCCTAAGAAGACTATTCTGTGTTATAACTTTGTGTTCACACTGTTGGAGATTCAGATGATTTACAGATTCCTTTCAGATGCCCTTTAGATAATTTGCAGATCCTTTTTGGCATCCCTTCAGATTCCCTAGTGCAGTTTCCTGAGCTTTTGAGAGGTGGCTTAAGCTAACACTTACTTACATGACCCAAGAAGTCTCTTGATCGAGCTTCTGAAATGCTGTCACATTTCCTACTTATTTGTCCCTTACCTTGCTCCTATTCCCTTTATGGGGATGCTTGATTTCTGATATTCTTTAGATTTTTAGAACCATCCTTTAAGCTGGAACTCTACTTTAGGTGATCTATATATATTCATGTGTAACAGAACCTGTGACTCTTCTCTGAGCATCAGACACTCTTCTTAATCTTTTGTATTGCTGTGACTGAACTACTTGTTTGACTATTATTGGTCCGCCTTAATCTCTCCTGTAGGTTGGGCCGGCCTGTTGTTATTCTGTACCTTTATAGCATGGTTAAGAGTTGTGTATCTTAACTTCATTTTCAATTTGTAATAAACAGTCTTAACCTTAGCGACTGGTCCTCATTATACAGCCAAATGGTTTGCACTCATCTCTCGGTGCAGATATGAAAGATTCATCGGATGAAGATATATGGTAAGAGAGTGGACCCAGAAAACAGTGGATCCGCCCTAATTTGCCTGTTTTATTTTTATTTTTTTAATACATGATACTATGCACGATCCAACATGGACACATGTATTTGTTACAGAGTGTCTGGGAAAATAAATTGATAACGTAGACCATACGGCAGCAGGTGTTTGACTAGAAGTATGACTAGCCCACGTTAGGTCAATAAGGTCAAATGGTAATGGTACACAAAACGAGAAGATGCTGTTTAAGTGCAAGTCCCATTGACCACTCATACTTGGTTTCTCTCGGTTCCAGGTTAAAAAAAATGTGCTTTTAACATTGGTCTGTGTATGGAAAACAAAGAAAAGAAGGCAAGACATATTATTTTGGTTGTGTAAAGATTCCAACTGAAACCAATAAGCACAAATAAATAGTCCCAGAAGTCACTTAAACCACTTAGAGCTCTCTCTTTCTGTCATTTTGCAAAGGCTCAAAAACTGGCATCGAGGGCGTAAAATTATTAGATGTTGAATTTAACCTTTGATAAAAAGGTTAATTATCTATATACATAATGGTTTTATTAGATGGAATCAGACAAAAGAACTTCATAGTCCATTGTCTTCTGATGTATTCTGTAAACCGTTAATCTGCAGTAAATGCGGGTTGTGAGATGATCTAAAGCGCCTGCTCCATTAGACATTACTATATTTGAAAATCAAGAAGAATTTGAAGAGGGCATCAAGTTAAATTGTGCCAGGAGGCAACTCACAAAAGCAAGAGTATGAAGAGAAGTACTACTGGAGTCTCACACGAGGACATGCTCATGTGAATTAGCCACTAAACATCAAATTCCTTTTCAGTAAAACAACAGAGATGGCGTAGTTTTTTTCTATTCATACTGTGTGTGAATATTCCCCGAATAGATACATTTTATTCCCAATTTAGATGTTTCCAAAGTTTAAGGGGGAGCATACAGTGACAATCTTACATCATTAACAGTCACCAACTATAGGGGTTCCAGAATGATCCCTGGTTTGATGACGACTGGTTGGATGTAACACCTAGTGTGACATAATTTACTAGATGACCCTTTAAGAGATCTAACTCCTCTTGCATGTGACATGCTAGCACTACAGAGCTGTGTGTATGGATTGCAATTAGACATAGCATTCACGTATTTAAATCCACTACTTTGTGTGATGCTAACATTCCTTTGTGCTTATTTTCACGCCCCTTGCGCCGCCGGTGCATCACTTTTAAAATGGAAAAAAAGTTACCTAATTGCGGCGCAGGAGGCTTGTAAATAAACCCCCTTGTTTTTAAGGAATTAAGCTTCATATCTATAGCAGAAAAACAAATGTACATGAGTGGATTTCCCCAGTGGCTAGTCATGTAGGAGTGAACTGTAACATTTACAATTTGCTATTAATTATCAGTCTTCTAAAAAAATAGTCACGTCATTTTTTAATAGCTCTTCTAGCTAATGTTTTCATTCAGTAAATTTGCGGTGACTCAAGATTGAATCCCATGTGGACATTTCTTATGAGAAATCAGACTTTGGGTGGACAGTTGCTGTCCTCTCAACTCTTTGGTGCCCCATCACAGAGAGAAAAAGCACTTCGATGTGCTTGCATCCAAGGGTGCGGATAAATGCTAAATTCTGGCCTGTCTATGAAGTTGCACCTTGATGGATCAGTTATTTGTGAATTTTGTAACTGAACAATTGATGGTTGTTCTACTCCTACTTCCTCAGACATCTTTGTAGAATGGCATTTTATTGATTGTACTTGTATATTGCAACAGCCTTTCAATGAATCTACAAAGATAGCCTACAGTTAAGAACCAGGGGGCCTCAATATGAGTGTCCCGTAACAGACCTGGCAATTCCCCAGTCCCCCTAGAATTATTGATAATTGGAGCACTGGTAACTCTGGGGCGGGGATTACTGGTTGTTATGAAGTATAGCTTAAGGTTACCCTCTAAAATGAGAAATTGCTACTGGAATTGCAAATACCACACCGGATTAGCTAGGTAAGTCCTAATGTTTCCAGAGTTTCATGGACATTGTGGCTGTTTTCATTAACTTACGGGTCGAGATAAAATGCTCAAGATCCATGCAGCTAATGTGGATCTTGTAATATTAATGGGATTGGTAACTCATGTGACCAGCCCAATCAGAATTACCAGTGAATTCACATTACATTAAGGACCATAATGTAATGGAGCAGACAAACCTCTTTATTCCCTACCCCGCAGGGACCATATCAATTCCTCATTGCGCTGCTTTCAGGCAACCACAACACTGCTTCCTGAGTAGACTACTTCATACACCAAGTAAACTACGCTATAGTTACTCGACACCTACAGGAGCTATTTCAACATTATAGCCTTGCCAAAAGACCTTCAGCTGGCTCCCTGTTTTCTCCCTGATTCTAGTTCTAAAAGAAATCCCAGGGGAGTATGATCTGTTCTGGCATGAGTGGATATTTGGACTTTGTTGTTGAACAGTAAAATAAAATTCCCGCTGAGTCAAACAAATGCCATTTTGGTTCTCAGTTCTAGTTTGTTGGTCGTAGCCCTAATATTCCTACATAGTTTGCTTGTTACTTTATTGGCTATGTGGAGTTGCTTTCATACTTTCACTTAATAATCACCTGAAAACCTTCTCGGGAACTGTGGTGGTAAAATCCTCCAGTCGGGATGTTAAATCATAGAGATGGTTATCACCCCACATATTGTGGGATATAATGGCATTGTGATCATAAAGGTCATTGATCATAAAATCACAAATACTTGAGTAGTGTGAACAGATACCTAAGTTAGCTTCACCCGAGAAATTGACCATACCCAAGACACTGACTGCTGTGCAATGTTCACCTGGCGCTCTTATTACATGCTCCGGATA
Organism: Triturus cristatus; assembly: GCF_964204655.1. Taxonomy (NCBI): domain Eukaryota; kingdom Metazoa; phylum Chordata; class Amphibia; order Caudata; family Salamandridae; genus Triturus; species Triturus cristatus. Next base: position 726,389,152 of record NC_140591.1, read on the forward strand.
TTTAAGGGTGTAATACATTTAGCCTGCACTTGTAAACGGAACTTGCAGATATTGGTATGAAAGCTCATTGACATTAAGCATGTTTAAAAAAAAACTGTGTTCAATTTGCCAGTATCATTAAGGACATATGTTTTAATATAAGCAATCAATGTTAATATTTCTGGCAGTAGCGGCTCCTGGAGGGAGTGCTGCGGGCGGCGGGGGAGGGTTGGGGGTAGTAAACTCCGGCTCACGGGCGACCGGAGTAATGTAAATAAATAAATAAATAAAACAAATGTCATTGCGCGCACTGAGACGCCAAATGGCAATGCAGCACGCACAATGAAATTCGTTTTATTCATTTATTTATTTAGTTACATTACTCTGATCGGCCGTGAGCTGGAGTTTACTAACCCCCCACCGCGCCCCTCCCCCGCCTGCCTCACCGCCCCGCAGCACTCCCTCCAGGAGCCGCTACTGATTTCTGGAGCTATTGAAACTATTGAAAAAAATACCACGTGGTTGTGTAGAGGTTCAGTTTACAGTGTTTAATATAATTATCTTGAAATTGCACTGTTGAGATTCTGAGAAGAATTAATTTTGCCAGTATTAAAAGACATACATTTGTTCTAATTTTGCAAAAAAGAGCAGAGAATACCCCTGGCTCCTTTCAGGTTGATAGAACTATGAATATGTCATGATCTGATATTAGCTGAGGATACGTTGACCAGCGCCTAGAGAGTTGAGAGTAATAGGCACTATACGAGTAGAGTAAGACTATTATTAGTTATTGTAGGAACAATATTAGTATTCATTTGTTTCATAACAGATTAACCTTATTTTTGATTTTTGGACAAAATACAGTGGACCCTGATATAAAATTTTAAAATTGTAGCTTGAATTGAGATATCAAGCGTTGTCAATGTTGTTTGTTCTCGCTATCCCTTAGAGGTTTACCACCCAATGTCTGCTTTTTAGGTGTTGTACTACACTTTTTGACAGAAAATATTATTCTCTTTGGTTTCTCTGTATGTCTTGACTTGAACATCAGCCTAAAAGGTCAGAGAGAGAGGCCTAGGGATTGTAGTGAATTTCCATCAAAAGCTTGCCCACTGGCTACAAAGATCACACCGCTGTTGATGAGATACTCTCTGAGTCTCGTCACATATTCAGAAGACTGTTTGTGTCAGATAAAGTGCCTTTCCCATTGTTATTTGCTATTTTGTATAAATCTACAAAGGCCTTTGGATTTTATCAAATATTCAGATCTTACCTGTGTCAGTTACTAGGGCCAGGAAATGGGAAAACACCATCCTTTATATCACAGTAAGATCTTTAGACAAGTGGTACATGCTTTAACCTTTGAAAGTATTGCCTATTGATTTTATGTACATCACAGCGTGGAGGGATAATTGTCCAAACTGAGCAGTCTTAAGAATCCTCTAACCATCCGCTTTACCAATGAGGTACATTCTATTCAGCAGTCACTAAATACTAATTACAGGCTAACATCCATTTAATTGTGGCTGAGCCATTTATTGACTAGGAGGACATAGCAAACATTGCAAAAAGGTAAATCTTCAATCAAGGAGAAATATTGAGTCTTTATAAATGTAATAATCTTAATTAGAGGAATCAAAACATGATCTTGTGCAACACACTTACCAGGAGTGGCCCATGCAGGTAAGGTAGGGTGGGGGAGGGGCGCGGCATACGACGACGAGAGTAAATGAAATAAATAATTAATTATCCATCGTCGTCATCTGTTGCGTCCGCGCCCCACCCCTCTCCATCCTCCCACCGGTCTTATCTGCAGGGGCCGCTCCTGGCACTCACTACACTTTGGTCCACCTTGTCGCCCTAGAACTTTCCTTTCTAATACACACAAATGTAGTTTTATGTGGAGATTAAGTATATATAATATGTTTTTTGATTTTTGTTTGCACAAACAGGGCAGGAAAACATCACAGATTAACAAATCAGTTCATAGAGCATCATAAATTAACACCCATTATCATAAATTAACACTCATTATCATACTTAAGAAGTGGGATCTGTATTTATAAAAACTGCTGTAAACAATGAAAGATGACTTCATGGCTGTGAATATTTGATTGGGTTGCAAATCTCAGATTTATGTCTGCGCCCAGAGTGCTTGTTGAGCAAAAAGCGAAGTGGGTAGAAGGGGAGCCTGAGAGGATGTGGCCCACGCTTTCAAGCATGGTGAGTGTGAAGGGCCTTGATTTTATGTGGTTACTCTTATGTGGGTATAAGGTGGATTCCAGAGGTGGGTAAGGCACAGTGTAGATGCACATCTCACATACTGGGCCCTGACAGGGGACTTGCCACTAAACCATTTGCATCATTGGCCTTTTAACTAACATACTTGTGCTGGATGCACTGTCCCAGACATCTCTAAGCTAAATGAAAGAAGACACGTGACCTCAGAAGACCAATCACAGCAGGCACAGTGTCCTCTGGCAGCAAACAGATGGCGCTTACTCTGCAGCATATGTCTTCTTCCACATTTATTGGTACCAAGGAGCCTGAAAAATGGTGTAGGGTCTTCAGCGGGGCCTCTGAAACATTAGGGGTCTATTCACACAGACATTATGGGGAATGTAAAAATTTACTCTTGCAGTACTCTTTCACGCAAGCTTACATGCCTGTTTGTATTTTCCCAAGGCATCTGAAACAACAACAAATTAAGAATATTCAGAGAATATTCATAAACAACAGTTACTGCAAATAGAACGAACTGCGCCCTCTTTCCACTTGCAATTTTACACATTTTAGGTTGGATGTTTCAGGTCCATTCACAAACAAATGTAACAGTTCTACAGGAGTATCTTTTTACATACTTCAAAATTACCCCTGAGTCCCTGAAGCAAAACTTCTCATTTTCTTCAAATATATTTCCTTATTTACATGGATTTTTCATTGCCAGTCAGCATCTGAAGTTGTAATGTGTTTTGTTGTTTTCCAATGATTTGAAACGCATTTGTTTCCGAGATGTAGCGGCAAAAGATCATATAAAGCACCACTAATTATTCCAGTACAAAAAAAAAAACATCTAATCGTAAATTAATTATATCCATGGCGACCCCTTTTCGAATCTGAAAACAATGCTGCTGGGTTTTCTTCCCCAACCTTTTCATATTTCATCTACTCACATGTTTTTCTTTCCTCCTTTTCTCTTCTTTTCTTTTCTTTCCTCTTTTTCCTTCCCTTCCTTTTTTCGAATTTCCTTACCCCTTTCTTCCCTTCTTTTTTCTTCTCTTTTCCTTCCTTTCCTTTCTGTTCCTTTCATTTCCTTTCCTATCCTTTCTTTTCCCCCTTCTCCTTTTAAATCAGGAAACGCAGCATTTAAATGATTATTACAAAATTGCATACAATTATTTTAAAAAGTGTACATAATATAGTTTATGACGTGTCTTCTCTTATTTGGTGACCCTTTGTTGCAGTCGCGAATTTCCATCAAAACCGTTGTCCTCGAAAATATATCATCTGCTCATCATAGATTCCTGGGCATGCAGTAAAGTGCATCTACATCAGTCCATCTGGACCATTAGAGGTTTACCTTATTAAAATTTGGATTCAATTGTGGCTCTTCCTGAAGAAGGCGCTTTTTTCGCCGAAACGCGCGTAGAAGAATTCATTCAAGAAGTTACAAATGTTATTATATTCTTGCCGCAGTGGTCATTTCCATTTGAATTGATGATTTGTCTTTGTTTTGTGAAGCATTGTTGTCAAATATATTTGTCAGTCAATCAATATTATTGGTGTATGCTATGTCATGTATTTTCCCCATTATGTGTATCTATGTTACAATTTTACTTTTTCAAGAATAAAATGAAACATTTTTATTGATTTGTGTGGTACACTGATCTTATGTGATTATCAGTTGGTTATGCATCATACTTAATTCTCAATGAGTCCTGAGTTGCCTAGGAAAGTTCTTTATTATTCAGTTGTTGCCCTGTCCTAGGTACTCCTAGAGTTTTCAGGGGGTCCCTTATTTTTGAAACATAATATAGTTTATGCCACATATTACTATTGTCAAATTACTTAGCATAATTCTACATTTGTAAAATTCAGATTCAAAGCCAGTAGATAGCATGAATAATACCCCACACACAAATCAGACATTCCATCTAGCACACACATTTCCTGCCTGCATAATATTAACCTCGTTTTACCCGAGAAATCCCTCCTCCTTTTCCTCGAAAAAATAAATAAATATCAGAACGGTCAGCCATTTAATGGCAGATCAGAATTCCAACACTTGATATTGACAAATACTGTGAACCGCTGAGCAGAAGTAAACCTCTCTCATCGAGATGAGCTTGATCTACACTTAAGAAACGCGATTTACACCTCGTAAACCGCTGTGTGAAGGATACTGTCGCCGAGGGGGAAATTATCACATAGAGTTTGATTGGAGCAAGGGTTATGGCTCAGAGGAGACCACAGCCCGTCATAAATAATTTTGAGGTCACAGCTCAGGTACAGCGCTGCACAGAGCAAGAACCAGGTAGGGGAAACTGACGGTGCTGAAATGCGCAATCAATATTGAATGTGTTTCCAAGTGTCACCGGTTTGGAGAAAAAAATGAGCCGTGACAGCAAAACGAAAGTCCCATTCCAGCTCTTCCATCACCCGAAAGAAAGATGTGTAAGGGAATATGAACGTTTTACTCTGTGGTGGCATTCATAAAACAGAACATTGTCAAGGAGTTGCACTTTAGTGCATGGGAGGGTTCAGATTTAGATAAGGACCAACAGATCAGGTCTCACTTACAGGAACCAGTACCTGATACCCAGGTTTTCCAGTAGCAGCTGCTTCAGGAGTTGGTTATCTGCAGAACTGGAGATGATTTCACTATAAATAGGACATATTCCTCACTAAATATGAGATAATATTCAATGCTAGTAAAAGCCATCAATTTAAAAAGCTGTATTTATACCCAAAAACTTACCATTCAATATTCATAGAGATAAAATGAAGTAACTTAATGCATTTACCTCCACTGACAGTCTTTCATGTTAATAGTGTGTATGTATAGCTGTTTCCTGAAACCAAGGCTGTTGTTATCTGTGTTTAATGCATGTGTACTTTACTGTGAGCAGTTCGCAGATTGATCTTCATTGTCTTCTTTACCCATATCTATCTCTAGGTGGGAAATAGCATAATAATAAGCAATATATGTGATTTGTGGACATATAAACCTGAGTCCCTTTAATTCTAATTACCCTAACAGAATTATGAGATTTGGTGGAGCACAGTGGATCTCTTTTGTTTCACACTGTGATTCTGCCTGCCTAATGTAGTCAAAATCCCTGGGTAGAACTCTAGGGCAAAATGAGGATTTACCAGGGCAATCAGACCAACAACTACGGCTTTCCTGAGTAATTCCTCATTTCTAACAAGACACCCAGGACCCCACTCGCAATCCAGCCCTGTGTTAGTGGTACTTCTGGTACAGGCAACTCCAGGAGCAGGGTTACCAGGAGAGTGAACATGGCGCTCAAAATTAAATCCTCAATTGGCAAATTGGAGTTTTTTATGATTAGGGTTTTTAGGTAGACTGTTGGGCACAGCTGGGGCACAGTAGCAAGAAGAGAGACCTTATGAAAGAGGATAGAAACATGTAAACTTACAAAGGTTAATGCTCAACAGTGCGGCACAATTCCATTATCAAGGCATTGTGGCACTGCCCCTCCAGTAATGAATAGCCTCCAGACATTACCTCCTCATACTACTAAGAACTGGTCTGTTCAAACCTTCTTAAGGACAAACACCTTGTGGTACTTGTGATGAAGCGCTTTTACGTTTGGGCACTACATTGTTTTAAGAGGTCCCTACGCTAATTGCCTGGCCAGTGGTGCATATAACGTTCAAAGGCCACCACGAGGTAGCCCAAGCTTCATGGAACTGTGCACGAGTCCCAGTTCTGAAAAACCAATGTAGCTGCAGGCACAGAATGAAATGCAATGGCTATGTGTGGCTACCAGAACTACAGTAGCAGAGAGGGACAAGCCTAAATATAATGTGTTGGAGTCTATGCCCACTAGCATCTATTTGGAATTGTATATTTCATCTTACTTTACCAAGCTCATCACCTTTGCAGTTAAACGCCCAGTGCTGATATTTTAGTTCAGGAATTAGTCAAAACCTTTTGATGTGAAAACACTCTTATTTAAACTTCAGTGATGTCATGATATCTGCGAATATCTGATGTGATCCCCCATAGTGCCTAAAAGTGCCAGGACACTCTTTCAATCATTCATTTATATATAATTACATATCCACTACACTTGCTTATAGGGCCCTTCAGCCCTTCTTCCATTGGTATTTTAGTGTGCCAATCACATTTTGTTCCTCCCCCTACAGTATTCAGCATGGGGCACATGTTCAGACCACTTCACCCACTGGCTAACGGCTCTGTGAGGGATGGCAATCTGCTCTTGCACAATGTGGACTTACACACGAAAGTAGTCTTCATTTGTAGTTTTTAAAAAACATTAGCATCTTCAAAAGCCAGCAGTCAACGCCAGAACAATTGTCTTTTCCAATGCTTGCTTTACAGTTAAACAATGTCATGTAATCCTGTAATCCGTTCAGCTCGTTGAAAAGATGTGCACCTCAGCTTATAATAATTTATTTCTCAGATTCTCTTTTTATACCTTCTATTGATGCAAATATTGTTTCAAGGTCTGAGGCCCCCATAGCTTATGGACTTCTAAAAATATTCTGTTTACTTCAAGTTTTCAGGGTAATATCATACATACATCTCTGTGCTAATAGGGTACGACTTAAGTCCTGTTCAGTATTGTTCTTTCACATTTGTTTTTCCTGTATTAATATTTCAAATTAGCTGTAAGTTGACCTGTTATAAACATCTGCCTGCCCTAAAAACTACCAGCCATTAAATTGTATGTGTACAATGTGCACGTGTGCTGACATTTTAGTCTACAACCTGGACTCATATTTACCTTTCATCAAGTGATCACACAGGAACACATACATATTTCCAACATTTACAAACTCACTTTGACTGTCTTAAAGGAACTTGTGGGCCACCCACCACTGAATGGTGGCCAAACGGTCCTGCAGTTTCAAAGCTAAGATTGGTATCTGCTTGTCAATCTGTGTAGATAGCTGTGTATAATTGACCTAAGGCGCTGCAGAGAAATGACCCTAATGAGCTCTGTTATCCATGAATGTTGAGCAGCATAGAAGAAAGTGGGGATCCCTGAGGAACCACCCACTGCATCCTCTTGGATTTGAACGTTGGAAGAGATAAAGGTATGGGATCACCCTTTAAAAACCATATTAAAACCATCTCAATCTGGTGCCAGAAATTCCTGTCTAAGACTGTCTTTAATCAACTGTGCATTGGCAAGTATATCAAAGAGTCAGGGACCAGTCCTCCTTTATTAGGGTTCTCTAAAGTCGGTCCTGGAGGGCTGGATCCAAGCCAGATTATTTGCACATCCCCATTTAGATAAATGTAGTTATCTTAAAAATCTGTCATGGATTGTCCCTCCAGGACCAACTTTGGAGAACCCTGTTCTACATTACTATAACATAGGAAGGCCCTACATTGTTTGCTAAAATTACTAGGGTGGATGAGCACAATAGGTCAACAGCTATTGATAGTAGTTGCATTGTCGGAAAGTGTTTTATCAAGGTGTGGATACCGAGGAGTCTCCAAGCATCCATACTGATCCAATGAGCTCAGAGCCGGTCACCTTCTGTCTTGTCTGATTCTTTTTCATATCATTAAACTTTCATGGTCCAAACAGAACCATTTCTTCACAGCTCCAACATCTTCAGGGTGCATTTTCCTGTTAATTCTCTATGCCCAGAGCACTCCAGAGCCCCCAAGGAGGGAATTGTTCTGGGGGAAAGAAAAGTTCTACTGCAGTACTCTGTCTCCACAGTTCATTCCACCTTTATGTGGAGTGTGTGCCTTGGAATTTAAGGCTGTGCCTGACACATGCGAGTGGCTCTTGGACATATAAGGATGGCCCTCGTCTTTCATGGCAGTACCAAGCCATGTATGCTTCGTGGCTAAAGCTTGATATTTGGCAGTGAGGCAACACCTGAACATCTATGGCTGTACATTGGCCACTCAGGGTGGCTGTGGCTGAACGTATGAGGATACAAGTGTTGTAGACTCACAATACATCAGTGTATGAGTTTGCACCTCATGTTAAGGCTCTGTATTAGCATATGGAGCTTCTTCTGCTATAGGATTGTATTACTTGATCATTTGAAGCTAAATCTGACATTTAATTGTGGGAAGTGGGCATGCAAGCCTCGTAATGGACATGCGAGTCAGGACCTGAGGATGTAATGACTTTAACTGGGTATGTGACATGAAATAACATAACATATTGCCTGCTGTCTGTGCTTGTTTATGTAGTACAAAAACCAGGAGGCCAGCTTTTCTCTATGCACCTTCAAGTGAGAAAAATAAGGGATCTATGCCATAAGGAGATAACCCCAATGGCTAAGGAAAAAAACATTTGGGTCAAATGATAAAAATGTGATTTGGGCACAAGCCTTCAAGGCGAAAAATCCCTACACCCAGAATTATGTTGTTTTAGTTCACACGAGAGTCTCATTACAAGTGCCCTGAAATTCATGCTTTTGTAGAGTGGATTATTCTTTTTAGGGAGGTCTCTTGGTGCTGTTGATACATAGCAGATTTTTATGGTTACTCAAATCAATGGTACTCATTTTCTCAACCTCAGAAGGATGAGAAACTGAGTGGACACCTATGATTAGTGTCTGTGAATATGGGGTCAAGCATAGATCCCTGGAGTGGATGCATTAGTTCCCTGAGCCACCAGACCCAGACTTTTAATCTTTTCCATAGAGATTTCAGCTCCTGAAAGCAGCTAAAACCCCCAGGGAGAACTTCAAGGGAGAATCAAAGTTTGGAACTTTGCTGGAATTAATGATTGATGTGATAATTCACGTTCCTTGGGGGATTTTTAGGGTTTAAACTGTAACTCAATTTGATTTGGTGTTGTTATTTGGAAGGGTGCAGAAATCCCCATTTCATCAGGGCACTTGTAATGAGGCTAGTCTACATTTTTGCCACTAAAGTAATGTGAACACATTGGATGTGTGAAAACATTTATAAAATGTGGGAACATCCACGCAGCTTCAACTTTGTGGGCGATGATCACTTTCCCAAGGACCAACGCTTTACCCCTGCCTTTGGAATACTCTTGTTTCGAGCCCTTACAACCTAATCACAAAAATGAAAACTCCATCATACTCATAGATTTCCCACAATCGTACATTTCATCTACATTAAAAAATGTTCACTGATCCAGATTCTGTGAATTGAAATCTTCGATATGTGCCCACATAAGCACTATCTGTGCAATTAAGCCAAATTAATTTAAATGGTGTCTACAATTGTTCAATAAGGTCAATTGCTTAATCTGCATGATTAGTTGCAGGTGGGGCCCACCAGAAATCCTTTTTTGGGTACCAGCACTTATTTTTCCTTAACAATCTGATCTAAATACAGAGAGAGAGAAACAAAAATGGGGAAGGTAAGAAGAACATAAATAAATAAAACGTGTCCAAGGGAGAAAGCAGGCATGAAAAGGAATGAGCAAGAGTGTAATAAAGTAGTAGGGAGCGTCTGGTGGTGAATTAAAAAGGTATTAAGTGGAATCACGACTATGCACGCTTGGTATTTGACACCACGATCTTCTTGCTGCCCATAGGCACCAGCACTTATTGTTTCACAAATTAACCACTGCTATAATTGAACATTTGCACGCAGGGACCCTGATGAAATAAACTAAACTGTGCCCACAATGAGAGCTCACATCCTACCTCACACTTGTTTACCTCTGCACTCACTTTGTTACTTTTACAGAGCTCCAAAGTAAATGAAAGCGGATGCACAGTGCCCCCTAGTACCTCCTGGCAGGTAAACAAATAAACATAACAATGAGGTGGAATAAGTATACTCAGCACATTTCCTGGTGATTGCATACACATTTTCACATTTCCGATACAATGTCAATAGGATTTCTATTCTCATTCGGTGAAGCAGGTAGTCGTTTGCTCACACACCGAGGAGGCAGATTTACAAGCCCCTCGTGCCACTGGTGCGTTACTTTTTGTGATGCACCGGCGGCGCATTTCACTGCCACATATTTACAAGTACAGAAAAAGCCACCAAGCGTGACTTTTCCTGTCCTTGTAAATACGGCCCCTTTACACGTAGCACTTTGCGTGAAATCGGCGTTCCATGGGTGTTGCTGTGGGTGTTCCCACGCAACACCCATGGAACCTGACACAGTTCCAGATTTACAAGCAATCGTAAATCTGTAAATGCGTCAGAATGCTACGCCACCCGAGGGGTGGCCTAGCGAAGCGCAACGAGGTGAAATGTTTTCATTTCTCCTGTTTTTTCCTTTCAATGCATGCTGCATTCTACAGCACACATTGAAAGAGGAAAATGCGTCTAGTGATTGTTTTTGTGACGGAAGGTGTCCCTTCCTTCACAAAAACAATCTCCCCATGACGCAGGCATCCTTGCACCATGGTGCAAGGGTGCCTGAACATGGCAGCTGTTTGTGCGCCAGCACCGGGCAGAGCACAGGAATGCAACATATTATTGTAAATATATCACATCCCTGTGCTTTGAAAGTACCGCAGTGTTGCGCCGCCAAAGGGCTTGCGGTGCGTGCTGCAGCACTTTTGTGTAAATCTGCCACAAGAGTGTGTAAATTAGCATGCACATTTCCCTAAAAAACACACCACCAATTTAGGCACAACTTCCCATGAAATGGCAGTCGTAGGCAGGATGTGCTATCAACTACCCTTTTAATGATCTAGTTTGAACTCTGCTTCTGCTTGCAGTACACACTTGGAGCTACTGTAAAAAGTATGACCCCGCGTGCCATCAGATAAACCAAGAAATACTGATATGATGGAACTTGACATTTTTGTATGCTGCTGAGACTTATTAAAAATATAGAAAGCAGTGGCAAGCTGCAGTGCAGCACCTTGAGAAAAGCACAAAGCAAGGTTTGATTCTCCAAGTCCACTTCTGTGGAAGCTCCTGGCGAGCTCGCGTGACTTGCAGGAAATATTTGAAGCAGCTGCAGTATAACGAGAGCTGATAGGGCCGAATTATATAACATTTTCTTTGCCCGTGAAAATAAAAGTTAGGATGCTGTTTGTACATAAAGCAGATGGGTCAAAAATGCCTGCTGTGGTTTGTACTGGGAAGTTTTGAGCATGTTCAACTTTTGAATGAGCAGTCCCCATCATATTAACATCTGCGGGCTGTATTTACGAGAAACTAATGCAGTGCGGTGCTGCAATCCTTTTCCCGCTCCGCGCGGTGTTATTTTCGAAGCACAGGGATGCAACATATTTATAATAATATGTCACATCTCTGTGCTTTTCCCTGCGCTGGCGCACACACTGCTGCCATGCGGTGGTGCTGGCACCCTTGCATCGTTGGGAGATTGTTTTTGTGCAGAAAGGGGCACCTTCCTGTCCCAAAACAATAAATTGAGGGGATTTCCACCTCCATTGCGTGCTGTAGAATGCAGCATGTATTGAAAAAGGAAAATAAAGAGGAGGAATGAAAACATTTCTCCTCGTTGCGCCTCGCTACTCCGTATCACTCTGACGCATTTCCAGGTTTACAATTGCTCGTAAATCTGGAAATGCATCAGTGGACATGGGTGTTGGGTGGGAACACTCACAGCAACACCCATGGCATGCCCCTAACATGCAAAGTGTTGCGTGAAAAGGGGCAATATTTATGAGCACATGTAAAGCCACGCAGGATGGCTTTACGGGTGCTTGTAAGTGTCATGCAGCAGGTTGTGCCGCCAGTGCATCACACAACGTGACGCACCGGCGACGCAAGGGGCTTGTAAATAAGCCCCACATTCTCAAGAACATTAACACCAAAATGTTGACAACAGCTAGGGTTTGTTATATAACACAGCACATCTTTACAGGGAGTGATATAAAAAAACATAACAACAAAACAACATGATATAGATTCACATCGGAGCACATATAATACTGCGTGGGGTTGCTTGATAAGACATTACACATCATAACATAACATAGCATCTGTCATTAAAGTTAAAGTCCATACAGTAAGGGATCTTAATCCCTTTCTGGTACAACATAATTGTGACACAAACTAATTTAATCCAAACCACGTAAACCTAAACTCACCTTCATAACATAAATCAATATAACACCACAAGATATCATAGTGTGGTATATGGTGAAGGACATAAAACATAAAATATATAACATGGAATAACTTTAGACTTCATCACAGAAAAACACAGAAAAACATAGCATATTCACCTTTCCTTCCTCAGAAGGAATTTTCACAGCCTGAAATCTATTATTTAATAACAGAAGTTTTTTTTCTTCTCGTTCCTAAAATTCTTAATCTAAACAACAATCTTTCACGTTTTAGCTACTGATGTTCACTGCAGGGGGTGGCATAAAATAGCGCATCACAGCAAAATATAGAAGGACACGACACACCATATCATAATATACATAACATACCAAACACAAAGCACAATAAATATAACATGATAAAAAGGATCACACATCGTAACATACATAGCAAATGGTATAATAATGAACTCTTGCACAGAAATTTCCACTGCTGCTCAAGCTAGCGAACACAAAGATGTATTAGAAAATTCATTTTTTTCGTTTTTTGTTTTCTGTGAATTGGTACCACAAACACCCTTTAAATTCACATGTGAACAACTGCTGTTCTCTGCAAGTCTGTCTTCACGCTAGTCTGTTGCTGTCACTGTCAGCTCGTGTCCTTCATCAGTTTTTTTTTAAAAACAACTAAAAGATCACTAGTTTGTTGCTGACTTTTCATCTTGCTCCTCGAGGGCTTAACTTTATTCTGCATATTTGTAGCTGACTACATAACTGCATACACATGGATACAGGTCATATCTAAATGGAATATTCATTTCATTAACTACTGTACTGAACATACTGAATAAAGTCACGAAAGTTATCCATTTATATACTGAAACAATAAGCCCACTGTAGAGATCATTTTGTACTTAAACTCTGACATCCGATTCACCATTTCTTAGAAAAATAAATGTTTTCAGTACAACTTGGTTAAAAACCTGGCTCAGAATCAATCACAGAATTGGAAGGCAAACAGATTTGTCAAACAGAGACTTCTGGGGACTTGGAGAAAACTTGAACTCAATGTAATAGTAATTTTAAACTGAAACACACGTTTGGGACCCCTGGATAATTTGGCAACTATTCAGCAACTTCAAAGAATTAGGCACGGGAGGGAAGCCTTGTATTTCCTTTTGGAATAAAGCATGTTTTCACTTTCCCTGGAAGCAGATCATGACATACATGGACCCTGATGGAGCAGCTCTGGGCTGGCCTTTGGCGGGCGACTGGCAATACCTATTTTTGTTCCACTAAACAGAGCAAAAGTGAAGACAATAGAGAATTGTCTCATTTAGCCACAATGGCCTCTAGCTGTTTTCTCAAAGGAAGGATGTCCTTTTTAAAGCCACAAACATGCCGACAATGTCACTGTACAATTGACAGCAATCATCAATTGCGTTTGCATCGGGATCTTGCTTCCTAGCTTGGGAAATCAGTAAAGGCAGACACAGTTAACGAGGCGAGGGATACACAATGCATTGTTAGAGGCATGTTTGCCTCTCTGTGAACTAAGCTCCATGTGCCCAGAGCAGCTGCAAAAAAATCAGCACCAATCCAGGCTCTAAATTTCCTGGCATATAATTAAAAAATAAGTTAAAGTCTATGTGAGCCTGGCTTTAAAAGTAAAAACAAGTGGTTCAGTCTGGTCTTGGTCAGTTGGTCAAAGGGAACAATTCCCTAGATTAAAGATTTTAGGGGATATCGGGTCACGTACTATGCATTTGTGATGGTGAAGATGTGATAGACTTATGCTCTACAGAAAAATAAATTCTCAGCGGGCAGACACATATTGGAACGATCTTTAGAGTTCAAAGGTAATTCTGAGTGGTAAACACTTGGAAGCGTTAGGAACAAGCAGTGTGGCCAATGTTGGGGTCGGAGATAGTTGTACTAGAAAAAATGATGCCATGTGGGCTGGTCCTGAATTTGTGAGGCAAATGGAACAGGATAAGAGTGGTATAATGTGTGTAATGCTATCTTTTGACTCATGTGTGATAATAGATTAATATAACGGAGAAATAACTGTACAACTCTCACTTAGTTCAGCCTTTTTTGAGGTGTAGTCATGTGTCTGTACCTTCCAATAGCTTGAGGAATCAAAGAATCCAACCTCAAACTATGTTAGTCCCTGAGCAATCACTTTGCAATAGATCAGTACCTTCTTCAAAGTCACTGAGCTTCTCAACTTGAGGAAGCAGATTAAGCATAAAAACTAAGGGATGCCAGGAACAGAAAAACAATTCAATATAACAAAGTAGAAAGGAAATTACTGGTACATTCAAAGCTTTAGATGTAGGACCTGTGGACTTCAAATGCACAACATATGACAAAGGAAAGAAATGTTGAGCGTTTTTGAATATTCCTGGAAACTTCGATAGTTCTTACATTTTTTATCCATTGAAAGGTCCCACACTGCCTGTATGCCTTCAAAGAAATCTGGTTGTGGACCAATAGAGCTGCCAATGCATCTCAGCTTTCAGATGCCTTAGGCACATAAACACCAGAGGTACACCCAGTACCTACATCTCTCCGGAGGAATGTGCTTTAGACAAAACAGAATGGTAAAAGCTGCCCATGTAAGCCCGTTCTTAAACGCATCATAGTCAGCTACTGGTCTCAGATTTTTGTGCCTACTTTTCAAGACACTATTAAGAAAGCACTTTTGCTTGAGCACTGCCCTAAAATACTTCCAAAAAATGCAAAAACAACAATTGATGGACAGAATGCAGAACAATATCATACATTCACCCCAGTACAGAGATCTTGCTCACCATGCCATTCAAGTTTGAACCCAGCCATATGCAAATCAGTCTTGACCCTGTGCCCAATGGGAAGAGCCCAGCCCGAACTGCCAAGCCAGGTCCTCCCTGGACTAGAAACAAGCATCCTAGGACCGGTTTTGGGGTTTCACCCCTCTTCAGCCAGGATAGCTTGACTCCAGCGGCATGGAGAGCACGGGACCCACGTTTGGGCATACCCGTCCCACTTGGGGTGACAAATGCAAAAACAACAATTGATAGACAGAATGCAGAACAATGTCATACATTCACCCCAGTACAGAGATCTGGGCCTAAATCCATATTTTTTTGCTCACCATGCCATTCCAGTTTGAACCCAGCCATATGCAAATCAGTCTAGACCCTGTGCCCAATGGGAACAGTCCAGCTCAAACTGCCAAGCCAGGTCCTCCCTGGACTGGAAACAAGCATCCTAGGACCGGTTAAGTGGGATGGGTATGCCCAGACGTGGGTCCCTTGCTCACTGTGCCACTGGATTCAAACTAGCCTGGCTGATGAAGGGTGACATACCCTGAATCCGGTCCCAGGATGCTTGTTTCCGGTGCAGGGAGGACCTGGCCTGGCAGTTCGGTCTGGACTGTTCCCATGAGGCACAGGGTCAAGACTGATTTGCCTATGGCTGGGTCCAAACTGGGGTGGTGTAGTGGGCAAACGAATGATGGATTTAACCCAGATCTTTTGACTGGGGGAGAATGTTTGATATGTCAGCATTCCGTCCATCATTTGTTTGCTGTAACACTTTTCACCATAAGTGGGATGGGTATGCCCAGACGTGGGTCCCTTGCTCACTGTGCCACTGGATTCAAGCTAGCCTGGCTGATGAAGGGTGACATACCCTGAAACCGGTCCCAGAATGCTGGTTTACGGTCCAGCGAGGACCTAGCCTGGCAGTTCGGTCTGGACTGTTACCATGAGGCACAGGGTCAAGACTGGTTTGCATATGGCTGGGTTCAAACTGGGGTGGCGTAGTGGGCAAAAGAACAATGGATTTAACCCAGATCTTTTGACTGGGGGAGAATGTTTTATTTGTCAGCATTCCGACCATCATTTGTTTGCTGTAACACCAAAATACTTCCAGACGGTTATGCCTGCTGGAGAAGAACATAGCTGTAGAAGCATAAAGCTGTAAACCCAGGATTGAGCATCAACATTGCTACTACCATGTCCAGATGCAGCGTTGTAGTACATTCATCTGATCTTTTAATGCTTCCAGGCTTGGTCTTTGATACATTCATGTCACTCCAGCTTCCTCTCAGTTTAAGTCAAAAGCATGAACCCCCAGTTGAGGGTAGCATCAGGCTCCAGGGAGGTTCTACTCTGAAGACTAAACACTAGCTATATCCATGCTGATGACAGCAAGAACTCTTTTGTGCTTATTTTTTCACATGCAGTCGAAGATACTAAGTGATGGTTTCAAGGCTACTTCAAAGGCAGCACTTGTAGTGTTTTTAATTAGGAATAAAGACTGCAGTCCTGTATTCTGACTGCAATATTGAATACATATATCTCTTCCAGTGATAAGAATTCATCAGGACAAGGTTTGTTGTCATAACAATCAGTCTTTTATTCAGAATTTTACCATGCTAAAAATGCAAAATTTCTTAAATGTGCTTTTTAAGTAAGCATGATTATTTATTCATTCATTGTTTTTTAGACAATATAGATTTATCTGAGGGTTTTATCTGAGGTCAGCTCTGAGGGTTTTATCTGAGGTTAGCTGTCAGCAGGATGGCCGTTTCGGTTGCAGACATAAAAATAGGAACATTGAAAAAAAGAGTACTTTGAAGTGTCAAAACGTGTAAACAATTATATTTAATTTATAGGATAGTGTATTGCATTTGTAATGTAAAAAGTTGTTCGAAAGTAAACCCTGAGCAACATACACCTGGAGCTGGTTTATGGTTATGCGATTTGTTATGGTGATGGTTTCTATTGCACAAAGTCAAGATGCATTTCTATAATGCTAACATAGGTTGAGGAGCACTGCACAAAGTCAAAGGCAGGCATAAAGTCAACAAATGCTAAGAGAGGTAGATGGATTTTTGACGGTTAATGCATTGTGAAGTAGTTCTCTTAAAAGAAATGGGTCTTCAGCGCTTTCTTGAATTGGAGCAGCACTGGGGTTGTCCTGGTGGATGAGTGGGTGCTCCTCCAGATCCTGTTGTTTGAATGGAAAATGCCTGCTGCCGTACTTTTTCTGTTTTCACACTTAGTCTGCAGTCTGATGATGTCCTGCCCTCGGGTGTGCTGAGAACCACCAAAGACGGTGAGCTTGTCTGAAAGATAAGCAGGTGTTTGAGTTGTGATGGCTTTGTAAACAATGCAGCTGGTTTTGAAGATGTGTGAGCAAGCAAGGTGGGCCACTGGAGTTCCAACATGGTGGGAGTGTTGTGATAATATTTCTTCAAACCTCAGATGAGCCATGTTGCAACAGGTAGGGTGCCCTTAAGAAGTGTCAATGTGGAGTTGTGGAGGTCTTGGAGCAGGGAATTACCTTCTTCCAGATTCAAGAGAACAAGAGCTTGAACAGCAGTTCTGAAGTCATTTTCTGGAAGAAACAGTTTCACTTTTGTTAGAAGGTAGAGATGATACTATGTTGTCTTTGTTTTTTTAGCAATATGTTCCTTGACGGTGAGGTTGGTGTCCACAGTGAATATAAGCGGCTTGGCATTCGGTGAAAATTAGTGTTCGGAACCGTCAATTTTTATGTAACTGACCTAGGTTTGAACTGTTTCTTGTTTGCTGTTAATGGCAAAGAATAGGAATTCTGTCTTAATTGAATTGAGCTTCAAGTAGATGCTACACACCAGGTATGGATGATGTGCAGTCTGTGTTTGAAGGATTGGATATCTGAAACAATAGAGACTTTATATATTCATCTGCATATTGGTGACTTTTGATACTGTCTCTGTGAATACAGCAACAAGTTGTGGGAGGAGAACCATTGAAGGACATTGCCTGTGAATCCAATTTAAGCCATAGCGGCCAGCACCATAAAAATATGGTGAGGCACGATGTCCAAAAAACTCACCTTGTGAATGTTGCTGGCCACAGACTCTGGTCGCCGTCTCTCGTTCTGGCACTCTCCTCGAACTTGGGAAGAAAGGGAGGGACTTCCAACCTTGTGCCACATGAATCCAACCAATCAGAGATGCAGCGCAGCTCCAGGATTGGTTGGAGCAGGCTAACCCAGCACTCAGTTTGAGGCTGGTGTCTTGCGTCTTCAATCCCGTGGCTAGTTTTTCAGCCCTGGGATTGAAGACTTTGAACTGCGCATGACAGATTGGTCAGCTGCGGAGAGCCGGCCAATCTTTCATGTGCACTGTAAGGGGGCTGACGTAAATGCAATTGCACTAATCCGCCCTGCCCCCTGCCCCCGTGATCAAGCAGCGCAAGCCTGCCACACATAATAAAATGGTATTTATCACCATTTTATGCATGTGTGTGCCTGCTGCGCTGGCAGCAGGCGGCGTGACACTCTACTGCCATAACAGAGGAGCCACCACTGAATTTAAGTCTCCATGTTGTGTAAGGATGTGAGATGGCTGAGTGTGTTGAAGGCAATAGGGAGGTTCAGCAAAATTATGAAGCAGGGATCATTTCCATCTGTGATCAAGAAGGCATCACCTGCGATGTGTAAGGCATGATATTAAACATAGACTGCTTTTTCAATTTTCTTGCTGAAAAATGGTAGGTGAGTGATGAGACAATAGTTGACAAGGCCATCAGTGTCTAATATGGACTTCTTTAGGAATGGTAGATTCTGAGGAGAATTGAGAGTTTCTGGAAAGACACCTTGAGTGAGGAAGACATTGACAATGGTGAGTAGGAATAAAGGAATGAAGGATTGTAGAATGTGAAATTAGTAGTGGCGCCTATATAGAGACATCTGTACAATAATTTTATAGAGTATGATTTGCATCCAAATTGGTTTGGATTACACTTGGAACACAAACTGCTGCTTCCTAGCCACGTTCTGGGGTAAATCCAAAGTCAACCATATGTGGTGTTTGCACCCAATTTTGCATTCCCAGTAGATTGAAATTACCACAATCATTAATCCTCCTCCCAATTCCTCTAGGCATAATCAGCACGTTAGTCCACATCCAACCTCCTAAATTCTCATTGGAGCAATAGAATAAAACACAAATACACCACGGAGATTATTTGCATGGTAAATCCACGTACTCTTGATGGGGGCCTAAGGTTCATGTAGCAACACATTTTATTGTGCTGATTGCCTATACCAGCCTTGTTTAAAGCAGGCACACATGGGCATTGGGTATTATGTTGTCATGTTATAATGGATGAAAGGAATGATTAATGGCCCTTGAAGATGGTGTAAAAACCAAAGAGGAACATTTTGGAATAGTACACAGTAGCTGGAAAATTAACGAGCAAGGTTTCATTTTATTCATTGCTGAAACCTGGGGTTACTCAATATGAAAAATGGGTATAATTTGATGTGGATCATGATGGCTGGAACAAGTTGCTCTCATAGTTAGCAGTTGAAAGTTAATTAAAATTCTATAGTAAGTCAGAGTAAACTGAACAGACTGTTGCTGATCACTCAACACTGTGTCAACATTCTGCCTATTCAGTTTGCTGTGCTCCTAGTGGCTTTTTAAGTGGAGAGGGAAGGAATGTGGTGTATAGCTGTGGTCGTATCATGCATTTTCATTGTTTGCACCGGGCGCACCTTTTAAAAGGTGCTTCTGGCGCAAACAATGGAAATGCGCCCTATTATGATGAATGCAATGCCCCAGGGCAGCAGTGAAAATGTGCTGCCCTGGGGGCAGTACATTCACATGAAAGCACAGGGCGGCTGCTTGCAGCTGCTCCATGTTTTCATAGTGCAGGCGGCAACCCGCCTGCACTTCTGAAGGGGATTAGAGATCCACTTGAAAGCGGGTGCAATCAGCCACTGCAACCGCCTGCAAGGGGATGTCTGGGGAATCCATAGTACTCCTTTAACCCCTTGGCTGCGGCAGGAATTCCGCCGCAGCGCTGGGAGGGGTTTGGGGGCAGCGCGGTGGGGCTGTGCTCATGACGGAGCCACTCCGTCATGAGTCACGGTTGAGCTGTGCTCATGACGGAGTGGTTCCGTCATGACTCCGCCCACGGCGCTAATCGCCCGCACAGGCGGGGAATTAGCACCGCGTGGGAGGAGCGCCCGCCAACGGCCACGGCATGACGGAACCACTCCGTCATGAGCACACGGCACCCGTGGCTCATGACGGAGTGGTTCCGTCATGAGCGGGGAAGGGGATAACCCCCTCTAGAGGGCTGCTCTCAGGGGCGCACTCACAGTGTGCCATCTAGAAGGTGGAACACTGTGAGTGCGCTCCCTGAGAGCTTCTTTGCCTCTGCCCCAGCGTCTGTAATAAGGTGCGGGCGCAAAGGCAAAGGAATGCCCTCATTTGCATAGGGCACACCCCTATACAAATGAGGGAATGCTTCCTGAATTTAGCGTTGGTGCTTTAAGTGAAGGAGATGCAAAATAGTCTGCACCCCTTCTGTAATACCAAAGTGCCCCGGGGGCGCGCAAAGCGGGCGCAAATGCCTATTGAGTTCCCAGGGCACTTACTGTAATTCAGCCCCTAATCTCTATTCATTAAGACTGGATACAGTTGGATATTATTTGAGGCAGTATTTTTAATATACATTTTTGCCTAATGATCTAGTACCCAAACATAATATACTCCTCTTTCATAATTTTGGTGACCAAGATGATCTGCATTTTCAATACAAGTACATCACTGAGTGTGCAACCCTCTTTAAAATACATGCCTATTTCTAGCGAGATGTATATTTCTTGCATAGTTATTACTTTTATTTGAGTTATGAGTTTGTGCATTGCAAATCTCAATCTTGATTGGACTGCTGGTGCCATCCCATCAAAATGTCTTTTTGAACAATGTTTGAAATACATAACTTGGAGACTGGTGAAATTTGGAAATAGTGAGGAGTAAAAAGCATTTTCACACCTTTTACCTAGTAAGCCAGCCAGACATTCATAACTATTTTGGGCACACTGTTGCCAGCTAGCTCGTCTCCCTAAAGTTGAGGGAGTCTCCCAATGTAAAACACACTGCTGATCATTCCATTTCATTAATGCTAACATCATCTCACACATTCCATGAATAGCCACCAACCAATATGCCAGGGTCAACACACTCAAAGCACACACACACTCATTTGCAGATACATGAACGCAGGCTGTCTCGCCCTCTTACACACATACACCCATGGACACATGCTCTCACACAAGCACACAGAGTGACACCAGAAACATTTTTTACTTACCTTCATTGTGCATCCCTGACTGGCTGTTGAAAGATCATGTGACTCTCGAGGTCAGGCAACAACATGAATTCCATGTCAAGGAAGGAAGTCAGATACAACAGCAGTGTTGGGATTGCTAAGAGGAGGTCCTGCCTTAAACCCCCTCTAAACATCAATTTCTCATCAACTCTTACATAACAGTTCTTATTGTTCAATTGTTTGTATGCCTCAGTTAGATATTTCTGCTTGTCCCATAAGACAATATTGTCCCCTTTGTCCACATTGCGCACTATGCAATTATCACATTCAGACAATGCTATGCTAATTTGCATTAGTGAAATCTTTTATTGCTAAAATACAGAAGAATGATTAAAACCACAACTTTACGAGTGAAATCAGCAGTGTGAGTGTCAATTTCCTTGATGTAACAGTGTATATTGAGAATGGGAAAGTTGAAACCAAATTGTATAGAAAACCTACCTCTGGCAACACTTTGCTGCACGCTCAGAGCTTTCATCCAGTTAATCTGAAAAGAAGTATTCTGTATGGAGAGAGTTTGAGAGTCAGGCGAAATTGTAGTGTGCCAGAGGAAAGTAAGAAAGAACTAGATACTTTAACGAAGAGATTCAGAAGCAGAGGATATCCAGATGATTGGATTGACAATGGGATTAGTAATGCATCAAGGAAGAAAAGAGAGGAGATTCTATTTGATTCTATCAAGAAAATTGACAAGGGCAATGAGAATCAATGTAGATTTATTACTACATTTAGCAAACAACATGATGAGTTAATAAAAATTCTCAACAAACATTGGCACAAAATAAAAAATGATCCACTGCTAGGCAAACAGGTTACGAAGAGACCACAGATCACTTTTCGAAAGGTCAGGTCCTTCAAACAGGCATTAGTAAGCAGTACCCTTAAGAAGCCGCAAGCAAAAACAACATGGCTAAACAAAAAGCGAGGATTTATCAAGTGCCTAAAATGTAAGGCGTGCGTGCAAGGAATTAACACAGATCAGTATAGATTAGGCCTAACAAATAAGATGAGGAAGATCAAGGGCAAATATACGTGTAAAACTGATTTTGCAATCTACGTACTGCAGTGCCCCTGTGGCCTACGCTACGTAGGAAGCACGATCCTTAAAGTCTATAATCGTGTCTTACAGCATTTAAGGGTGATAAAGAATGGTGCTAGATCTTACCCGGTGGCCCGGCATTTTGAGAAAGTCCATAATAAAGATATTAGAGGTCTGACTTACTATGTAATTGACTGTAACAATGAATGTGAGAGGAGGAAATAGAGTGAAGAAGTTGAGGAGACTAGAGTCTCGATACATTATAGAGCTCAATTCAAAATAACCAGGAGGCCTGAATATAGAAGAGGATTCGCACACACATTTATACGTACATTATAGTAAACCGTCGCCCAAGATCAGAAGGTCATAATGCTTTTATTTATGTTTTTATAAAGGAATATAAGTATGAACAGACTCGATGACATTGTCAGACAGAAAATGGTCACATATCTTTCGTAGAGAGGTGTGGCTCACTGGTTAGAGGCGGCAGACCCGTAAGCAGAGAATTGGCCAGGGACCAGGGTTCAATTCCCGACGCGGCAGGGTCGTGGACCAGGGTCAAAACGGATTCGATAATTCTCGCCTCGGTACCTACTCTAACCAGGAACACACTCGGCAACTCTGGGCATTAAGCTTGCCTCATCTCTACAACGGCCCCCCACAGACGCTGGGGATGCCTGGTTTCACCTTGGAGATACCCAGAAAGGGACCATCTCACAGGGATAGCCAGGACGGGTTCCCCAGCGGTCTATAGCGCCGGGACACCTCCTCGTGAGGTAGCTGTTCGCGCTCTACAAATATCAGTATTATTATATCTTGGTAACAGTTATTTGTTGCGCAATTTTAGCCCACTTGGGCTTTACATGAGTATGAGTTTAATGCAATGAAATTGTAGTCAAGTAAAGTTGCATAATCCGCGCTAGCAAATAACTATAGGCTCACTTGAGCTAGAATGAGATAATGAATGATGCTTGAAGGACGGTGTCAATAAAGCTCACTTGAGCTTGAATAACGAGCGCAGAAGCAACGATTGAACTACTAACATGAAACGCGATGTTAATTGTCAAACATGATTAATGCGAAATAACATGATTTTTAAATTGCACATTAGAAATTGTTTTTAACTGTGGACAAAAAGTTTAAAAAGAAATGTAATGTGAATGCCATGACTAAAACTACAGGTCTGTTTTCCATGTTAGTCACGCTTGTTGTTGTATTGTATTGCACGGTATGCACTTTAAAAAATGCCTGCATTTCAAACTTCTTAACCAGTGAGCAAGACTGCTTGACAGTCGAAACGCATTTGGTAGCGGCAGAAAATAAAAGTTAAAAACTGCACAAGGCGTCGTCATTGTTTGTTTGAAATATTTATGAGACTCGTCTCGAGGAGTCTAATAGACGACGCAACTCTCGCTTTGGAGGGGCAAGGAATGCTCGAGGACAACAAGGAAATACATATATATATATATATATATATCAAATCCTCCTTTCGTAGAACCAGCCGGTACTAACAAAAGACACGGACACATATATGCTGGTGCAAAATAAAGTGCTCGGTTTATTCCTCCACACATATAACTCAGTTCTGACGCGTTTCGACCGACACAGCGGTTTTTATTCACATGGTTAGCATGAACTGAACGTGACTTATTTAAAGGTGCCGTGCATCCAATTGCTTATAGACATAAACAAAATACTATCACCCGGCTGTAGTTGACACTTTTGTAAAAACACAGGGACCAATCCCATCAACATATATATCCAAGAAATGCAATGTAATCTAAATTGTATATATTCAACAGTATGCTTCAGTCCAGGTATAAGATGTGCAAATAACGCAAATTATGTGCAAATCTAGCAAGATAATATTATCTGTGCAAATACAGCAAAATGTGCAAATCTGCAGAAATAATGTGCAAATTCAGCAATTTATACCTGTGCAAATACAGCGAAATGTACAAATCTACAAAATGATGTGCAAATATTGCAAAACATTAAATTGAGACCTAGTACTCATCGTAAAACAAAAATCTGAAATCACACTTATACCATATCTGGATAGATGTTAAAAAATATGCTCAGCCACTTAATGTCTAAAAATCGCACTGGATAACACACATAAATAACGTAATGGTTTAAAAAGACAAACTACAAAAACGAAATTTTATATACATATATTGTCGCAGAGGAAGCTAATATACTTAATTACCCTAATCTATGTACAATTATCCGCAATGTAGTAAACAAGAAAAAAGAATGTTTCAATATATGAAAGTCACATATTCTTGCTCTTCATAAGATATGAGGACAGTATCACATGTATGTGCATATCTGAGTGTGTGTATATGGTGGAAACAAAATCTAGCTTACATATACAGCTAAATCTCGTAATGACCTTCTATGTAATGTGGCTACCATATGCTTTCATAAAAAGTGGTGTAGATCCTCCTGGAATACGTGTATCTAACTCCAATATGTATTTGCATTCCAATTGCCTCAAAGCGTTTTCCCGGTTTCCTCCTCTCTTAAGTTTTGGTACTGAGTCTATGATGAAATAGCTCAAGCAGCTCAGATTGTTGTTATGGCAAGCTTTAAAATGCCTAGCTACCGGGTACGTAGGATCGGAGTTAACTATGGCTCGTAGATGCTGCAAGATTCTATTAAAAGCTTGCAGTTTTGTGCTCCCAACATACTTGAGTTTGCATGTGCATTGCAATACATATACCACATAATCAGTTCGGCATGTGTAATGTCCTTTAAGATATCTAGGACTGTCACTGAACGGTGTGGTATAATGGTGAGTATTAGTTCCAAATTTACACGCTCTACAGGAGGAGCATTAAAAAAATCCTTTAGCTGGGGTTAGCCAGGTACCACTAGCTGATATTTCCGGACTACTGGATACCAGTTCGTCCCTCATAGAAAATGCTCGCCTGTATGTGACAGTGGGATTGTTGGGAAGCACTGCCTTCAGGGTAGGATCAGTCAGCACAATGGGCCACTCCTTACAGGTAATGTTCTTAATTTTTTTAGCCTGTCTACTGTAGGTAGTAATAAGTCTCATTTCGCTTTCAATAGGATCATTGCCAGGGATGTTACTGGTGACAGCTAGAGTTTCCTGATTTGGTATATTTTTAGAAACCAATAGGTCATTTCTATTTCTAAGATTTGCTTTCATCATTGCTTTAAGCAAACTTTTTTCCGCGCGCTGCTATGGTACTGCATGCTCTATGGATGCGCAAAAATTCCCCATATGGTATACTTTTTATTGTATGTTGTGGGTGGAAACTTTCTGCATGTAACACCGTATTCCCTGATGTACTTTTGCGGAATAGACTCGTCTCCAACTTTCCGTCTTTCCGTCTTTCAAGTTGACTGTTACATCAAGAAAATTTACAACACTGGTGCTCACTTCCGCTATATATATTCTGGATGTTTTGCTTACATTGGTGCTACCTTGTTTTGGTCCTGATGATGACCCTGTTTCAAAATAATGGTTAATAGGTTTAAAGCATTGACAAATATGCTAGAGGACTGATTTTAATCATGATCTTTGGCGCCATACTCTGATTCTGAGTTGTGTAATTGAATTTTACATTCATGTCAGCCCCTAGTGTTGTATATATGCCTTGCAATTGTGCACTTTAATTCACTTATTCACCATCGCTGCATCATTACTTGGAGCACATTTTTGATACAATGAGTCTATATGTGTCCATATATGTCTTTGTATATATTCTAAAAAACATTCTCAGTATTGTCAATAATAAACTGAATTTACCTGTGACAAGCAATCAGTTGATAACCTTTTTAAAATTGCCAAGGAAGCAGAGGTTTACACTTTCATTGAGTGGACCATTGTTTTGGTATATTATTGTCCTGCCCAGGTTCCCAGGGATATAGGGCAGCCCCTTTCATTTTGGACGGAAATTCAATTGGTCACAGGAACGCACTGATCATTGGTCGAAATACAAAATGTTAGCAGGTGTATTGTGCAGTACACCTGCTAAATAATCTGGAGCTTGCCTTTGTGAGTGGATGTCCTCCAATTATGCCCATCACCCGTACACTATCCTTGCATCCACCTGCAGACTCCTGTATGCAAAGTAGTTTGCAGATGGATCATCATCACGCCCTGTTGAGCAATCCATCTTCTTCTTTGTTGAAGTGATGTTTGATATAAACTAACTGAAATTAAGACTAGAAGACACTAGCTCTATACCCAACACAATTGAAAAATTAATAGAGGACAATACGGATAGATTTCATCCCAGTATTTCACCTCTGCCCTCTGCCAGAGTTAATGAGAGAGGGGGCATCAGTACCTCTGGCTTTATGCTCTTGGGGAGTACTATTCAGGAATAGGTGTTTTGGTGTTGAATTCTGCATTTCTTCTTCTGGAATTTCACCCAGAGATGTTACAGTCCCCAGGATAAACCTGCAATCCTGTAACTCCTATGTGGCTGGTAGCTTCCATCATCTGGGACTGACCAAATGGTTAAAAGTGGTAATGAATGTACGATGAAAACTCTGAAAATGTGAATAGTATGCAAACGAAAGGATGCAAAGTTCAGATGTTAAAGTGATTCTTTATAGTGAGAGTTGTTGGATCATTTTCAGAACCTGTGACTTTCTCTTTAATCAGTAGGATATCATTTTAATATTGTGCAGTAGTAAAGTCAGCAGCCTGTAGCATAGGCTGAATGTTGCTCTTTATTGGAAATTTGAAAACCCAGCCAAATTTTAAATAGTACCTGCCAATCTACTTGAGTGGAATCCTTATCATCCTGTTGGATTTTGGATCCAGTAGTTATTCTTGGGCCAGATCCAGAATTTGTGCCAGTCCCAAAGGATCCTCCCATTTGTGCCCCGGGAGACGCAGTAGGTGCCAGCACAGGTTTGCTGTGTTGGTAGCCTGGAAGAGGGATCCAAGTGCCCCCCTTAATTTGCTGCAGATTGCATTTGTTCAACATGCATCCTGGCTGGTAGCAGCTAAGGCTCATACAGTGTTAAGTCCATTCTTAGAAATTGTAAGTGTAGTAAAGCCATAAAGAGTATATGATCTGGCAGTTGGTCATTACAAACTCCAGAACTCCATAATGGCTTTACTAAAACCTAAGTAGTTTGGTAGCAAACGTCTCAGCACATTAAACCAACACTGATGCTAGTGTGGAATTTAATTTCAAAATGCACTCAGAGGGCATCTTAGAGATGCCTCCTGAACAATTAATCAATCAATCAATCAAGGTACTTGTAAAGCACGCTACACACCCGTGAGGCTCTCAAGGCGCTATGGGGGGGGGGGGGGGGCGCTACTGCTCGAAGAGCCAGGTCTTGAGGAGACTTCTAAAGGTGAGTAGGTCTTGGGTCTGCAGTAGGTGGGTTGGCATGGTGTTCCAGGTCTTGGCGGAGAGGTAAGAGAAGGATCTGCCGCCGGAGGTATTTAGTTGGATGCGGGGGACCAGGGCGAGGATCGCGGAGCTGAGCTGTCGGGTGGGGGTGTAGAAGTTGAGTCTGCTGTTCAGGTAGGCTGGTCCGGCATTGTGGAGTGCTTTGTGTGCGTGGGTGAGGAGCTTGAAGGTTATCCTCTTGTCAACAGGGAGCCAGTGCAGGTCTCTCAGGTGGGGGGTGATGTGGCCGCGGCGATGCACGTTGAGGATCAGTCGGGCGGAGGCGTTTTGGATGCGTTGTAGTCGACGCATGTGTTTGGCTGGGATTCCTGAGTAGAGTGCGTTGCCGTAGTCTAGCCTGCTGCTGACGATGGCCTGCGTCACCGTTCTTCTTGTTTCGGTCAGGTTCCACTTGTAGATCCTGCAGAGCATGCGGAGGGTGTTGTAGCAGGAGGAGGAGACGGCGTTGACCTGCTTCGCCATGGAGAGGGAGGAGTCGAGGATGAATCCTAGGTTGCGTGCGTTGTCGGTGGGTGTCGGCGCTGTCCCCAGCGTGGTCGCCCACCACGAGTCGTCCCTGGCTGAGGGGGTGGGTCCGAGGATGAGGACCTCCGTTTTGTCCGAGTTCAGTTTCAGACGGCTGCTCCTCATCCAGTTGGCGACGGCCTTCATACCTTTGTGGAGGTTGGTTTTGGTGGTGTACAGGTCCTTGGTGATCGAGAGGATGAGCTGGGTGTCGTCGGCGTAGGAGAGGATGTTAAGGTCGTGCTGGCGGACCACTTGTGCGAGGGGGGCCATGTAGACGTTGAACAGCGTCGGGCTGAGGGATGAACCCTGGGGGGCACCACAGATGATGTCGGTGGCTTCGGAACGGAAGGGTGGGAGGCGGACTCTCTGGGTTCTGCCAGAGAGGAAGGACGTGGTCCAGTCGAGGGTCTTCTCTTGGATTCCGGCTTCTTGGAGGCGGGTTTTTAGAGTGCGGTGGCAGACCGTGTCGAAGGCGGCTGACAGGTCCAGGAGGATGAGGGCTGATGTTTCGCTGTTGTCGAGTTGGCGCCTAATGTCGTCTGTGGCGGCGATGAGGGCTGTCTCGGTGCTGTGGTTTCATCTGAATCCGGATTGGGACGGGTCCAAGATGTTGTTGTCTTCGAGGTGGCGGGCCAGCTGCATGTTGACGATTTTTTCGATGACCTTCACCGGGAACGGGAGCAGGGTGATGGGCCTGAAGTTCTTGAGGTCCTTGGGGTCCGCCTTGGGCTTCTTGAGGAGAGCGTTGATTTCGGCGTGCTTCCAGCTTTCCGGTAATGTCGCTGTTGCGAAGGAGATGTTGATGACCTTCCGTAGCTGGGGTGCGATGGCTGCGTTGGCTTTGTTGAACATGTGGTGTGGGCATGGGTCTGACGGTGATCCTGAGTGGATGGAGTTCATAACCTTGCGTGTCTCGTTGTCGTTGACGTTGAGTCAGGAGGTCAGGCGTTTGGTGCGGGTGGTGTTCGTAGGGGTGTAGTCTGGCGTTATCGGGGTGGTTGTGGTGTTGAAGCTGTCGTGGATGTCAGCGATCTAACGGTGGAAGAAGGTGGCCAGTGAGTTGCACAGTTCTTGTGAGGGCGGGATGTCGTTGGCGCTATGGTTGGAGAGTTCCTTCACGATGCTGAAGAGCTCTTTGCTGTCGTGTGCGTTGTTATCCAGGCGGTCTTTGAAGGAAGATCTCTTGGTTCGTCTAATGAGGTGGTGATGTCTGTGGGTGGCGTCCTTGTGGGCTGCGCCACTGTCTGGTGTGCGTTCGTGGAGCCATTTCTTCTCCAGTTTCCGGCAGGCGCGTTTGGAGGTCAGGAGCTCGTCGGTGAACCAGGTGGCTTTCTTGCTGGCATGGTTAATGAAGAGTTTCTTGATCGGTGCGAGCGTGTTGGCGCAGTCTTCGATCCACTGCCTGAGGTTGCTGGTGGCGGCGTCTGTGTCGTTGGGGTCAGTTGGTGGGTTCTGGGCGAGGGTGGTGGTCAGCTGATCTTCGGTGATTTTGCTATAGCAGCGACGGGGCAGTTGTTGGGTGCGGTGGTGCGTGGTTAGTTTCTTGAAGGTGAAATGGATGCAGTGGTGGTCGGTCCAGTGGAGTTCGGTGCTGTGGTTGACGTGGGTGCTTGTGGAGAAGATGGGGTCCAGCGTGTGGCCGGCGGCATGGGTGGGTGTGGTGACGAGTTGTCTGAGGCTGAGGTTGGCGAAGTTGTCGATCAGGGTGGCGGAGTTGGCATTGTTGGTGTTCTCGAGGTGGAAGTTCAGGTCCGTGAGGAGGATGTAGTTCCCTGGTGTGGTTCCTGAATGGCTGCCTGCCATTTGCTACCACCCAACAGGTTTCTAGACCCCTGGCTAGAGAGCCTCTGCTCTCTGAGTCCAAAACAAAGCCTGTCCTCTGTAGAGTGTCATGCCTCCTACCCAAGAATGTGCTGGGTCCATGAAGGGGAAGCTTCAAAGGCCAGCACCCTTTGTAAGCTGTCCCTGCCTTTTGCTGCCCCCAGCAATTGGCTCCCACTGGTTCTCTCCCCACTTTGGTAAAAAGAATTGGCGGGAAAAGAAAGCTAGGAGGAGAGGTGTGCCCACCTTTGCCAACCCCACTCCTCAGGTGGGGGAGATGAGTTGAAGCACACATCTCAGTTTGCTCCATCTTGAAGCTGAGGGGACCCAGTCAATTAGGGAGAAGTTCATGCCCCCCCTCCCACTAAAGGGTAGCATAATAGGTGATGTACCCACACCAAGGAAAGGACCCAATGGCCCCAACCTGCACACCCCTTTTAATACCCTTAAATTTAGTATTTAGGGGCAACCCTGAAACTTGCCTCTTCAGATTCAAAGAAGAAGAAGGACCGAAGTGCCATACTTACCCACGAAGAAGAGAACACCTATTGCTTTGGCCACAGCCCTTCCAGCCTGTCCTGACTTTAACCTGCCTACAGCGAGAACCCTGGTGAGTCCAGCAGCCAACAGCCCTCAGAGCCTGAGGACCTGCCCTGCACTCATCTGGCAGACTCTGTCTCCCGAAGGGCTCCCAATTTGCTCAAGCAAAGACTCAACCCCAGAATCCGGATCCAAGCAGCTCTGCGATTCTGCACCACTCTGCAAATTATGCCTACAGCATGAGTTTGAGGGGCCCAAAATCAGGAGGAGATCTCTCCAGTGATCATGATCTGGGATTTGGTGATCCCCGACCTCCCTCAAGCTTCAAGCCAATGCCTGCAGCCTCAACCTGAATAGTCCCCTGACCATATCCGGAGGTGTTAAGACAAACCCAACGCCAAAAGACACCCCTAAACCCGAAGCCCGAGACCTTGAGTGGCGCAACCGATGGTGTCCAGGCATCCCCCAAGATCCCAACTTACCTCTCCAGCTGTTGATCGGCTCCAGGAAGCTTCCCTTCCGAGCCTGCAGCATCTTTACCGAACTGAAGATTTCCATTGACATACACAAGGTCCCCAGTGTCGCCTTGGCACTCTGCACCTGGCCACTGCTGTGCCACTGGTGATGCAGCTCATGTGCTGATTGTTGGCCGCTACAGTGCTGATCCTACCCTTGCTCCTGTACCCAAGTGGCCTGCTCGTAAGCAGTCCCTGACCGAAGGCCCCCTTAGCCCAATTGGCTAGCATTGGATCCCTGCACTCTGCACCTGGCTGCCCCATTGCAGCTGGTTGTGAAATTTTGAGTGCCTACCTAGACCTTGGGAACCTTGGTTCTAACCCCAAAACTCACACTCGTAAGTCATTTACTTACCTGTGAAACTGATAACCATTTTTCTCCCATAGGAACCAATGTTACAGGTTTTGTTCCTAAATATGTTCTGTTCAAATAGAACTTTGTATAACATAAAAAGTAACGAAATTGCAAACCTTAAAAAGTCTTACTTACCTTGTATTGTGAGATCCCTGGTGTGGTATCTAGGCATACCACCCGAGGAGTCGATGTAATTCCAAAGTAATCTAAAAGTATTCCAAAAGTAATTACTGTGTAATTTAAGCTGTTTTTTAAACCTAATACAAACCTGTAACAATTGCAATTTAATCCACAACTACATTTCCCTTTAGAGTCTTTCATTTGAGAGCATATTTTACTTACCTGTGCCAAGTCCTGCTTGGTTCTGGAACTAAAATATAAGTATATATTTTTTGTATTTACTTAATTGGTCTGTATTCTGTCTCTGAGTGTGTATAATCAGTCCTTGATTACGTGAATACAATAAATGCTTAACACACCCTCTGTATAAGCCCAACTGCTTGCCCACACTACCACAAAGTGATCTGTTATTACTTGCCTAATTTAGTCTCTGCTATACCCCTGGGAACTCCCTGGACTCTGTGCACACGATACCTCATTTTGTATAGCATATACAGAGCCAGCTTCCTACACTCAGTATAACAGTGGCAATAGGAAAGGGACAATGAGGACCATGATTGGGGGACCAGGAGCATGACGTCCATCACCAGGAGGACTGGCATCAGGAGACTTAAGACAAGAGGAGCAGAAACAGGACCAAGTCTAGGAGGGCCAGGCAGAGGACAAGGACTGAAGAATAGGACCACATCAAGATACCTGGGATGGTCAGGAGGATTTGGGGAGAGTAGGAGTCCAAGGACAAGTAGGATCAACACAACGATGGCCAGGAGGGAAAGGAACATGGTACCTTGATGACCGGGTCCAGGGAGACTAGGAGCAGTAACAGAAAGACGAGAAACAGGATCAAGTACCTGGAGGGGAGAAAATACTGAAAAAACAGGACCTTGAGGATCAGGAACAAGAAGAGCAGGAGGACCAGAACTTGAAGTATAGGCAACAGGAAAAGTGTGAGGATCATAATCAGGATAAGCAATTCAGGAAAAAGATGAGGAAGATACAAATGAGGTAGAGGACCTGGGGATGGATCACAGGGATGAGGATGAGATTCCAGACCCAGAGGAGAAGGAGATCTTGGAGTCACAGAATGAAAACCAGAATGATAATCATAAGGTTCAGAAGATGCAGAACCAGTGCTCAGGAGTATGAAGATTGCCAGACCTACCAGTGCAAGGATTACCATGTTGAGCCAGGACCTGGAACTGGACCAGAATAAGGAGGGGCTTCAGGAGGAAAACAAATAGGAGAAGGAGGATCAGGAAAGCAGCACCAGGAACAGGAGTAAGAAGAAAAGGGGCACAGTTCCAGAAAGAAGAGGTGGACCAGGATCACTAGCCCCAGGAGAATTTTGATAATTATGAGTGGAAGAAAGACCAGGAGGTGGAAGGGCAGAATGACCAGAAACAGAAGTACTGGAGGAAGAAGAGGGAAATCAGAAACAGGAATGACATCTAGGCCACATGCTGAAGTGCATGTCTTGTTTTAAAAGGGCACACCACATAGACCACAATCACTGTAGAGGTCCCCACTATGAGGACTGGAATCAGAAGGCTAAAGACTAAGATGTCTAAAGGGCAAGATGAGCAGAACCAGGTTTAGGGACAGGAGGACTGAGAATAGAGCTAGGATCCAGAATGCAAACACATGAATTGAGAAACAGGACAATAAGGATCAGGAAAATCTCTAGCCCCATTTGGGCCAGGATGACGACAGAACCAGGACCATGAAGACCAATTACAAGAGGAACAGGTCAGGAGATCGAGGAAGACCTGGAATAGTATTGTGCGGAGAATGGACGTCAGGAGAACCAGGGCAATAGCGGCCAGGTTCACGGAGACCAGGTCCAGTAGTACCAAGAGTTGGACTTGAAGGACCAGGACCTGGGGAACTACCAAAGTCAGAACCAAGAGGATTGGAAGCACCAAATCCAAGAAGACTATGGGAAGCAGGAAATGTAGGATGAAGAACAGAAAGAACCGGAGGATCAGGACCAGGAGAACAATTCAATGCCAGGAGATTAAGCAATAGGAGGCAAACCAGAAAGCATAACATAAAGATGAAGAGGAGGACACAGACCAAGAGGAGAAGGACCAGGAGGATAACACCTTCTGCTGAGGGAGAGGAGACAAAGGTTCAGGACCACGAAAAGGAGGATCATGACTTGAAGGTCTAAGACCCAGTGGATACTCAGGAATATGGGCATGGCCATGGGTACTGGATCA
This sequence comes from Triturus cristatus, assembly GCF_964204655.1. Classification (NCBI taxonomy): domain Eukaryota; kingdom Metazoa; phylum Chordata; class Amphibia; order Caudata; family Salamandridae; genus Triturus; species Triturus cristatus. Next base: position 726,423,029 of record NC_140591.1, read on the forward strand.
AGGAGGACCAGTATTTGGCCACAACCAGAAAGAGACCCACTACCAGAAGGGGTACCAGGAAGAAATCGATTAGCAGGAGTAAGGAGAATCAGGCTCAAAAAGAAGAGGAAGACATAGCTGTAAGAAAAAGAAGGAACAGGATGAGGAGAAATAGGAGATAATGATAACCAAGAGAAGGACTATGAAGATGTGGAACATGAGGAGGAGAAACAGAAGGATAAGGAATAGAGGAAGAGTATGAGGAAGAGGAAGAGTACCTGAAGATGGAGGAGGAGGTTAATGTGTTTTTAGCCACACATATAAAGACATGCACTTTGCTAGAGAGATCATGTCTCTTATAAAATATTCTTAGTTACTCTTCTCAAACCATAGTCTCTTTAGAGACTATCCACCTTTCACAGCTCACCCTCAGCTACCTTTCAATCATATCTGTAGATGAACAATTAAGTAAACTAGAACAGATCTATTATTAGATGTTTTCTTGTTCCAAGTTTTATGGGAGGAGAATAGTAGAGTTTGTCAAAAATAAAATCATAGCTGACAGCAGTTGGCTTTGCTTCTCATGAATCCCTCCCCTCGTGACATGGCCCCTCATGAATCTATCCCCCTTTTTGCTCCCTGTATTTTATGGTACTCCATAATTACTTATTCCATTTCCAGCTCTGGCAATATCTAATATGACACTTAGAAAGAAGCAGAAATATGATGTAGTACTATATAAGACAGTTTATATTACTTGAGATTCTGTGATCTCTGTGTAAATGGCAGTCGCTAATTTCTTTATAATCAGTGACTAATGACGCACCAAGTCGCCGATTATAAAGAAAATACGTCAGAGTTTGACTATTATAAGGTTATTACAATCACAATGCATGATGCCAAGGTGAAAGCCAGGTCAGCTAATGGAGCATTATTAAAGCAGCTATTTAAAGCAACAAACAGAATGTTGCTTTTCTTTTTCTGCTCTATTTTATTAGCTTACAATGACAAGCAGAGAGAATATGTTGATTTTTTTCATTCCTTATACAGAGAAAAGCTTGAATCTTTCTGCATGGTTCTACACATTCCAAGCTATTGCAACTTTTTTTTTTTGCTGACTTGTATTGCATTGTTCTTAACATCTGTCTGCAACAAATATCTAACAGGATTTTGATGTGTTTAATTTTGCACTAGAGGCTTTATTTTTATTCTTCATGCTTGCAAATATGCTTATTCTTTTATATAAAAGAGATACACACCAATGTTTTCAGTGGTTTGTGGGAGAAGTGATGGTGTGCCTATGTGTTATATGGGATAAAGTACCCCCTGACATACATAATAAAGATATTGCAAGTTACCTCAGAGTCCTAGAATCTTATAAAGAACTCAGCTTTTGACATTGTTCCTCTATATTGTTATAAAACTCCCCACTGACTTGCAATATCCTTATAATGTATGGCTGGGAGTACTTTATCAGTAATAACTAGTAGGTGAATAGGTGGCTCTGTTCCGATTTCATCTCAGTCCTTCTGCAGAAGGGGTGACATTTATTTGTCAGGTATATTACAAACATTTTTGATGTGCAAATGTTCTCATATGGGCACTGCGCCTGGGAATGTCCTGGTCTGACAGCAAAGTGCTCTAAAGATTCTACCACATCACCCTTATTCTTTCCACTGCACATTCTCGTTTCACTCTTTTATGTCCTAACTCCACAGCTGCTGCGCTGGAAAACATGCCACGCAGGGAGAAATACTCCCAAGGTTAAATAATTTAGCTTGCATGTGAATAATGGATACCACAACATTTTATCGACGTGCTTTTTATTTCCTTTTGTGCATCTGTACACCGGATTGCCGCTGGAAAGCCAGAACAAGCAAATAAGCCACGCTCACCCTGTTTGATTAAAGTTTAACACAGGAAGTAATGACTTGGTGTGTTGACCTTAACAGATTGTTTTCTCATCTGCTACTGTTAGTCTAAGTTAACACAAGTGGAAAAGATTTCAATGTATTAGAGAAATGCCATATTGTAGCTTTAGAAATCTTGTGCCCTTGCTACTTCTCTTTTTCCCAGTGGCTCATGCACATTTACCAAATCGTTCCACTGCATTGAAGTGTAAACTGAGAGTAGCATTTGTGTAAAAAAAAAACAACAAGCTGCCATCACCGAAATTGTAGCAACTTGCAAGAATCAGACATTTGCTGTCAGAATGGGCTTCTTGTTTGTGTTTTTTCACATTCAAGGGGAATGGTGAATGGACTGATTATTACATGATACAGAAAGGAAAACATATTCAGTTTGATGAACATATTTCACTTAGGGTCTTGCTCTCATGATGCGAGGCTTTTACCACGTATAAACTCCCTAGATACTGTCAGCATGGGAAGCTTTTACTCTCATGACCTTGACCTCAACACTTCTACTAGACCGATGGAGTAGAATTTTACTTCACCTCAAAAAAATGGTCCTCCGAGGGGTCTTTCTCTGTCATAGTGAGGGGTGAGGAGGCCTGCAGCAGATGGAGACGGACGCAAGCTGAGGAGCTCCGGCCGCCATCTCCCCGTAACCACCTATCCTGACCCCCTGGCACACTGGGGGCACTGAAAACTGAGCCGCAGGACTGCAGAACATGCCTGCAGCTAACGGCAGAGACCAGAACTGCCGCTGTCAATGAACCCGGGCATAAACTAGCGGTTCTTGTCCTGGCGCGTCCGCAAGCAAGATGGCGACCCCGAACTGACTGCGACCGCCGTGACCGTTCCACAGGGCTGGCGAAGCCATTAAGGCATGCGGAGTCGCTCACGATGATCGGTGGACACCTGCCTGCCCTTGCGGAGGTGAGGAGGGGCTAGGGCGTTTTACACCTGATGATCTGCCAGCCAGCGCGGACCCCTAGCAAGCCCAATAGGCGCGACAAAATGGTCGCAGCCGGAGGTGACCGAAATATCGCACAGTGAGCCGTTTACGGACTTCTGCACCTGGCCCCCTTGATAAGCCTGGCGGATTGACAACCTTGGTGAGGAGCTGAGGACTGTGGTGGCGATTGTGGACTACAGAACTTCCCAAGATGCGGGGTTAGTGGGGCTGTTCACAAGATGACGACCACAAATTAACTGATCCCGCAACTAGCTACTACCCTGCACAGGGTTCGGGGATTGAGGCGCCTCGATCCTTGAGGTGGAGACCATTATTGTGCCTCATCGCAGCTGTGCAAGAGTTTGGTGAAGCGGCGGTGCTTGCATAGCCCTAGCGAGCTCGCCCTTGCATGACCCCAGGAGGGTACAGATCCCGGAGGGACTGCAGCGGCGAGAATCGGACGGACGCTGGAGGGGCGCTCCCCTTCATAAGTAGCAGCTGGAACAGTGAGTAAGCCCATCAGGCACTGGGGATGCCCGACGAAGGTGGGGAACTCCTGGGCAGTGACCCCGGCTTCATAAGCATGCAACTGTAATGGTGACTGCACCCTGACTGTACTGGTGCCAGAAATTTGAGGCAATAGAGGCTTCCCCGGTACCATTAACTGTTAGGCGAGTGCAGAGGAGCGCTGCAACCAGTACCAAGAGCCCCTCTCGCAATGTGGAAGTGCAACTAGGCACCCCGTGATAACAGTGTCAGCCTGCCCGGGTCCCAGAGCCTGTTACTTGAGAGATGATGGCGGGCAACAGAGTACCTTCTGGGAACGCAGCACGCCTGAGATACAATTAATACCAACTGAGCATAAAGGCCTGCACTGGGGCACAGATTGCACCATTGTTCCACGTGTGACCCGCTATCAGTCTGCTGACCCATATCTGTGCAGTTGCTGAGCGCTTCAGACTTGAAAAAAGAGTCCTGCCTGCAGGGGACACCCCATCACCTCCCGCACGGCCCCCACCTGAACAGAAACCGTTTTAGTGGAGAGGACTACTGCATGGTTGGGACAGACACGGAGGCATACGTACCTGAGTGGGGCCAGAACCCTGTGAATCAACTCGCCAGCCTTTTGTCCATGCTGCTGAGGGGAGCTGCTGTGAACGTTTGGGACGAGCTGTCATGGACAAGCCCTAACTAGGCCTAGAGCTCTGCCACTGGCTCACTGAGAATTACCTGCAGCCTACAGGAATCCAGCCCTTCATCCATAGAGTACCCCGGGAGCGGAAGTGTACCTCTGATACTGCCGGGCGGGGCGGACACCGCACTCCTGACATGATGGGGCCCACACAGAAGAGGCGCGGATTCAGCGTCCTCAGTGCAGATGGCCCCGGTGCACACACAGACGACGAGGAAGAAGTCCTGGAAGCAAGTAAGGATCTAACAACCGAGAAGCCTACCTTGCCCGACATCATGCAGGTGATCACAGCCTCCAGGGAAGTGCTCGAAGAGAAGATCGACTCAATTGGCACGGACCTAAGCCTGTTAAAAGATGACCATCGCAAACTTAAAGAACGGGTGTCACTCAATGAGAAAGAACTGGGGGGGTCTCCCGGAGAAAGTCCAAGGAATGCAGCGATCACTCCCGGACCTAGAAGTGAAGATAAAAGTGTTGAAAATGCGGGCAGAAGATAGTGAAGGCAGATCCCGCAGAAACAATATACGTCTCCTTGGTGTGCTTGAGAAAACAGACGGATCGAACATGGTGGGCCTTCTGGAGGAGTGGCTCCGAACAGCAGTGGCCCCAGAGGGTCTGTCTTCGTTTTATGCCTTGGATCGAGCGCATAGGGTCCCAACGAAACCTCCAAAACCGTGGGCCCCGCCGTGCCCAATCGTAGTGCGCCTGTTGCATTTCAGAGATCATATCTTGCAAAGTGCCCGCCAAAAGCAAGGATTAAAAATAGACAATAGCGCTATAATGATTTATCCGGACTTCACCAGGGAGGTTCCGCGAGCCAGGGCATCCTTCATGGCTGTGAAAAAGAAATTGCGCCAACTACAAATCCCCTGTGCCATGATGTCCCTGCAGAGCTTCGAGTAGCAGATCCTGCGGGGCCTCACTTCTTCATGATGCTACAAGCGGCGTGGGACTGGCTCGACTCGCGGGAACGGCAGCCACACCGTATATGCAACACGACCTCTCTGCACATGAGCTCCCAGAGTCATGCCTGTGGCTCTAAGGCCCCATCACCCAGAGAACTCAGTCTGGAATGTCGCAGCGCACTGCAAGCTGTGGTGACACATAGCCAACAAAATACCAGCCACACGTCGAGCAGAAGCGGACAACAGGCTGGACGATCGGAGGCATCAATGACACACAGTGATACTGACAATTCCGAAATAGACTGCCCCAAGGTCACTCCTCAAACTGCCGACGATCTCATGTGATAAGCGGGATGAAACACACCACGTTGACGACTCCATATGCAGGGGGTATAATGCTGACCAGCCATGAACTCATTGCCCTGATTGAATGTCATATTGAAGTAAGGGTTGCTCCTGGCTGGGCTGGGGAAGACGTTCGATCCAATTGACGGGGAGGCAGCGCCACGAGGAGCTTGCATCCACGACTGTGGGCTGATTGCCCTGTAACCATCTTTGGACGTTTATCTGCCTAAGCAGTGTTTGGATGGGAGCTAGTTCTTTGGAACCAGTCCTGGGGAGGGGGAGTTGTTTTTTTTCCATAAGTTGGATAAAGTTCAGGGGGATCAGGCGTGTCATGAGTGGGGGTGTTTTTAATGGGCAACGACAACACTTGCGACAATGGGATCCCCACTAGGATTAAAATGTATCTCCTGGAATGTGCAGGGGATGCATTCAATGCTATGTCGTCATAAAATACATTCCTACCTGGTCCGTAGACATGTCCCGATCGCGCTGCTCCAAGAGACCCACCTTTTAGTGAAAGAGGGGGCAGCGTTGCATCGAAGATGGCGAAGACAGGCATTTTATACCACCTATTTTGCATTTGCAAGGGGAGCCCTCATATGGGTAAGAGCAGGGGTGCCCTTCCAGTGCACGAAACATATAATTGATCCGGAGGGCAGATATGCGGTAGTGGTAGGAAGACTAGATGGCAGGGACCTAGTACTGGGCAGCATATATGCACCTAACTCGGACCAGCCGGCCTTCTTTTTGCACCTGTCCCGTAAGCTGGCGAATGTCCTTATGGGGCAGTTTTACTGGGAAGAGACTTTAACTGCACGCTCAATATCAGACTGGATAGGTCACACCCTCCGCTCCTTGAGGCACCCGCACACAAATTAGCAAAGGCATGCTCCAGTTGGCAACAAAAGTGGGGACTGGTTGACACCTGGAGAACACAACATCCTGAAGATCGCGATTACTCCTTCTATTCAGCCTTGCATGACTTACACGTCAGAATAGATGCCATATTGTGCTCACCAGATGTTCATGAGGGAATTTGCAGCAGTGAATACCTCACAAGGACGCTGCCTTATCACAATCCTGAGCTAGTTGATTTACATTGGCGTTGAGCGCGCTCTAAGATCCCTACCTGGCACTTGCGACCAAAAGCTTTAAAAGATCCTGGGTTTCAGGAAGCGATAGGTATAGCTATTACCACATATTTTCAGGACAATGAGAATTCAGCAACGTCCTCCTTAATAGAATGGAACGCCTGAAAATCAGTCATTAGGGGACGATGCTTATCGGAGATGGTGGGGGTGCGGAAGGTTCTGCTTCGAGACATAGAGAGAGAGGACCAACGACTGCAAGACCTAGAAAAAGAGCGACCTGAACGGCCAGACAGGCAGAGGGAGCTATTGGAAGCTAGAGAGGCGGTTGCAGTGCAGGTGGAACGCCTGCGTTGTTTTGACCATAAACAATACATTACCAGAGCTCACTCAGAAAGAGATTGTCGGATCTCTGCCTGCTTGGCTGGCAAATCTTGCCAGGAGGGGGTCAGTCATATTGGAGCACAGGGACCTAGAGGGGACAATAACCAGCAGGAAATAAACAATATCTTTTTAAACTATTGCACAGACCTCTATCAGAGCAAGTTACACCCAACGGAGCTGGACTTACTAGAGTTTATGCGGGAAGTAGAGTTACCGGCACTAGATGAGGACACAGCGGATTACCTCAGGCGCGCTATTGAGCTTGGAGAAGTGAGGGGAGCGGTAAAGGCCATGGTTAGAAGGAAAACACCAGGCACAGACGGCCTCCCAATTGAATTCTACTCAACATACCTTGATTTATTAGCCCCCAGACTGGTGCAGTTATATAATGACGCTAAACCCGTTGGCCAACTACCTGTCACTACTAGAGAAACGATCATCATACCACTGCTTAAGCCGGGGAAGCCGACATGGGACAAAACAGCCTACCGCCCCCTCTCCATGCTCAATCTGGATTACAAAATCCTTAGCAGGATCTTAGCTACGTGCCTGCTTCCTCATATGACTACCCTGGTGCACAGTGACCAGTCTGGGTTTAATCCCACCAGAAACATGGCGCATAACATTAGGCGCCTTTTGCAGGTTTTAGAGGCAGACACCTACAGCGCGGACTCGGCGACGATTTTCGCCATCGATATAGAAAAGGCCTTTAATAGCCTGGAATGGCCTTATCTATTTCATGTGATGCAGCAGGTAGGACTGGGAGCTGAATTTGTGAACTGGACGGCGCTCCTGTATACTGACTCCACTGCCAGGGTCAGAACTGGGGGGCAGACATTTTCCGTGTGGGAGGAGGGACATGACAGGGGTGTCCCCTCTCCCCCTTGCTATTTGTCCTGGTGGTGGAGCCTTTAGCGGCGAGAGCCCGGACTGGTCGAGCCTACCAGGGACTTAATGTACATGGGCAGATCCACCACATTGCACTGTACGCTGACGACCTGCTCCTATTTCTGGCTGACTCGGGGGCGGCGGCGCTTGTGGGGGAAAAACAACTCCTGCAGGACCTTAGCAGGATTGCTGGGTTAAAAGTAAATTGGGCCAAATCCTGCCTGTTTCCTGCTAAAAAGGGCAGTGTAGGTCTGCAGATGCCGTAGGGGGTGACATGGGAAGATAGGTGCCTCCCTTACCTGGGTACGCACATATACCACAATCCGGAAGATGTACTAGAAGGTAACATAGGGAAGGCCATCAGGGGAGTTAAAACCAACTTCACCTTCTAGGGCTCCCTGCCACTGTCTGCAGCTGGTTGTGTGGCACTCCTTAAAAGGATCACTATCCCACGACTCTTATACTTCTTTGGGACCTTGCCTGTCTGGATCCCAATGAAGTACTTTGTTCAGCTTCATTCGCTGGTTACAGGCTTTATATGGGGAATGGGCAGGCGAAGGGTAGCGCTTACTGTTCTAATATGATCCAGAGCAGAAGTGGGGCTGGCGGTGCCAGACTTTGAGGCCTATTACCTGGCCGCACAATTCCAATGGCTGACGCAGTGGGTGGCGAGTGCTACTAGGGGAAGCGAAGAGCAGAGGGAGGATTTTGTGAACCTAAATCAAATATCCCGAATCATTTTGCGACTGCCTGTTAGTGTGGCAACTCTCACCACGGAACTGCGCACGGCACGTAGGTGCTGGAATAGGTACCTGAAGAGAGCAAAAATTAAGCGTCCTTACGCGCCGGAAATTCCGTTAATCATGTGCTAGGCTTTGCCTCATGGAGGCAACTAGCAGAGACTGATGACCTGGTTGGACCAGGGACTGACCTGTGTGGGAGACCTGTATGAAGATGGGGGACATGATCTCGTTTAATGACCTACAAACCCGATATGACCTGCCTGGGGGGGACTTTCTGTTGGACATAGCCCTGACTACTGCCATGCGGAAACACTGGAGAGAGGGCCTCACCAAACAAACAACATGAATGGGCTGGCAATACGCAGTTCTGGCGGCAGGCACATTTAAAGCGATAACGTGCTTGTAACAGCGCTGAAGCTCAGGTGGAGACTGACCTAGGAGAAGACAACCCAGAAAAGACCTGGGGGCACTTTGTTAAGAAAGCATGGAAGAGTACCAGGAACGCCAAATTCCAGTTAGGGCACTTTTACATCCTACACAGGGCGTACCTCACCACGGCAAAAATCAATAAGTACTTCCCGTAACAGACGGCGGCGTGCCTGCGCTGCAGCACGGACGGCGCAGTTCTTAAGCACGCTATGGGACTGCCCATTCCTGGACAGCTACTGGGAAGACACTACTGGCTGCTATTATGGATAGACGTAGCACAGACTCAGAAATACTGCATACTTCATTGGTTTCCACACATGCCTTAAAACAAAGTCACAAGTAAATTCTTAGATATGGGACTGCTCTTAGCAAAATGGAATATCACCATGAACTGGAAGGCAAAGAAAAGTCTAAGTACTGCACGTTGGAAGGCAGAGCTACTTAAATGGGCTGAGGGTGAAGGTGTAGTCTGGCTGCAGATGGCTACAAGACTAGGTAATGAGAAGGCGCTAGAGACAGTAAGAGCTTGGGAAAGACTAGTTGCAGAACTGGAATCTCCCACGGACTATGAGGATGAAGACGGGGTGGGAGCCTCCCCAGAGGTAGTAGACTAAGTAACAGACAGAGGTGGGAGGATTGGAGACCAACGCATTGATGCCAGGAAAGATGCCCTGCACCCTGGTAGGCTATGGAGCCCCTATAATACTACCCAGATTCTACCCGCACACATACTAGAGACTTTCGCTGCTATAGACTGAAGCCCTGAATGTACGTGACATGCCTGAGGGGAGGTGGGTGGGACAGGGGGGTATATGGGGGAGGGTAGTTGTGGAAAGGAGTTTTATACCTGGAGCACCATTCCTACATAGGACCAGCAATGTGCATCGCTATTAAGCTACTAGAATACACCCATCGGTCATTGCTATGTGGGGCACTTGAGGTGCTAATTGTAACCTGCACTGTCTAACGCGTATGATACTGTTCAATATCGTGATGGCATAATTTCCCCTGGCAACTTCTGTGAAAACTAATAAAGTTTGTTTAAAAAAAAAATAGTGAGGGGTGAGGAATCAGAATGTCTAACAGCCAGCTACCCAATGAGGACCCTTAATTGGTAGCCAACTCACAAATTAGTAATCAGGTTCAAGTAAATCACTCTCAAGACCATGCTATATAAATACAGTAAGGCAATTGATAGACTGAACCTCCTAAAGAAGTTAAGTCTAACAAGAATCATGCAAACTAAGAGATCTGCTGTGGCTACACAGAACAAGAGCAAAAGAACCTGATGTTCCGAAAATAATCTATAACTGTCTTTGCTATGCATTTAGAAGTTTGCACAGTATCTGTAAAATAACATTAGACAGAATGAGACTCAGACAAATTTAAAGAATTTGGTTATAGTATTTATGATCCAAAATCAAGGCATACAAGTAACATTTTAAGTTCAGTCATGAATCTAACAGATATATAAAATCACACACCTAATTAAAGTAATCTAACCCTAAATAAAAAATCCATAAAAGGATGGGTTTTGATCAGCAGTACAATTTCTATTGTCAACAAAATGTGAAGTTGGTTCTCAAAAGTTCTCTAAGCATTGGCAAATGGACCAAGTTAAAGTCCACTAGGGGCAAAGTCCATCGGCAAGGGGCAGACAGGAATGGAGCATAATCACGAAAGTTCAAGTCTGGTATCTCACCAAACTGCACCAAATCATCTGACAGCAACAATAGTTTCTCCATATGGGTGCAGGGACGCTGACCCGCTACCTGTGAGCCATTACATCTCTCTAATACATACCTATCTTCCCAGGTGAAATGTCCTGTCCTCCTACTGGGCGTGGTTTATTGCAGCCACCAGCTGGGGCTTTGTATCTAAACTGCACATGTCAGGCTGGCCGGCATGATGCTTGCAGCCAGCCTGACATGCGTAGTTCAGGCTTCCCCAGTCGTTGTTATGGAGGGGTGGGAAGCAGAGACAGCTCCACAAGTCTCTGATGGAGTGTTGTGTTCACCTGCCCCTGCCAATGCTTGCACTGCTCTTATGCTGTTTACTGTGATAAACAGCATGAGAGCAGTGATTTTATTGGCTGAGATGGGTGACTGCACATGCTCGACACACTTCAGTGTGAGCAGTGCAGGTGGATTGGGAGGTTCCCTACGACCTCCACATGCCGAACGGTGCTCCCAGCCCATCCTCCAGACTTGCATGAATGCCGGGAGGGACGTGCAGCCACCCTATGCCTGATAGAGCCCTCGGAGTGAGAGGCACTCTCAAATCTCAGGAAGCCACCCGGGGGGCAGACTCTTGCTACCTGCAATGGAGACCCCGGGTCCAGCAGTAGGGTTGCCTCCACATCGCCGTCTTCCACCTCGGGGGAGCCCCTCTAGAGCCCTTTGAGGACATTGCTATTGGTGGTGTGTCTGAGAGCAAGCCAACTTCAGGTAAGTCAATTTTTTAAAATTATTAACCCCTCCATGTCCCCCCGGCTCCCCCTCCCACGCCTCCGTGCTCCTCTCCCCCATGCCCCTCCACCCGCCGCACCACTTTTTGTTTGTTTTGGCCACCACTGTCCGACAGGCAAGATCATCAGAAAGGGAAAAAAAGCTAAGGGGCATAGCAGAAATAGTTCAGCAGGCAGGTGGGAGGCAAAGTAAAGTGACAAAGGGCAGCCTGAGCTTTAATGTAAGCTCTCCTCAAAAGGTGCGAAAAGGGCATCAAATGCGAATTTAGCCCTCCTCCTCTTGTGCATCGTGGTTACATAGTTCATATTTGACATCATGACATCAATGTTCGGTCCGCCATTGTCTGATGATCATCATGTGATCGTTCTTCTGTCTTTCCAGGTTCAAATTGTTACTCCAACATAATTTCCCTCATAAGTCATGAGAACTGAATGTCCTTCCATCATCACAGGTTAATAGACAAAGAGCTTGTTCAGCTTGTTACTCTTTATGGATGTGGGGAGAAAAGTCAGCTTCGCACCATTGACACACAAGGGGAAAAAAGCTGTCTTTGCTATCATAAGGAACGTCACATGAATCAAGAACAAATCAAGCAACATTTGAGAACGTATCAAGTCCATTGCACAAGTTTATGAAATAATGCAGCCTAAAGCGAAAAGCATCTAAACATGTTTAAATTCATCATTTCATCTTTTAGTAAAGCAAACCTCCTAATTAAGTTTAAGCATAATGAAATGAATAGCACATATCATATATAAACTTTTTGAAATGTTGTTAGTAATTATTACACAGAAATGTGCAACTTCAAATATGGCCACTTTCCACTATTTCAGGAAAGTAGCAACATGTAAATTAATTCTAAAATTCTTAAAATAAAATCATTTCTGAGTACAATTTATCTTTATACTATTATGCACTTATACTGAAAATTTCAGACATCTACTATTTTTCATTTAAGAATTGCACCAAAGTGTAGTTTGTTAGGACACTGCAATTAAGTCAAATAGTCAAACTTTCATACTGTTTCTTGTTAATAATATAAGGTAATTGGTTACTTAAACATCTTAAATTCATTAATTGATCAATTCTACTGTTTCTACCTAGTCAAGCACGCTTTTAAGGTGCTGGCTCATCACTTTTTCTAAGTTTCTGTGTTGTTTCTATAAACGTGTGCAAAGTGCACATTTATTCTTATTGTTGTGATTCTGTTCTTATTGTCATGCAAAGCAAGATCAGCTTTTACACTTTCTCAATATATAACCGCTTGGCAGCAGTAGTATACTTACTCAAAAATCATGAAGGTAATAGAAGTGACATCACTATTTGATCCTCAAAAATATTACAGGAAGTGACTTAAAACAACTTTGATGCACGATTCTGTAAACAATCTTCTATGAAAATTTCAAGCAGAACCTTCTATGACACTTTTGCTTTATAATCACTGCTCACACACATATGCACTCAGTACACATGATGAATGTCAGCAAAAGGCGCTGGGTTTCATATGCCAGTGGATCTTTACATGAGTGGGGTCAGAAGATCACACTAACATTGACATAGGAAAAAGGTCTAATCCCACTTTTAATCAAAACATATGGTATGATACCACCACGGTCTAATGTGATGTATCCAGGACATGGGCAGAAACCCACTGTATACTAACAGGGCATGCTTTTGGTGCCTGTCCAGGTCACAAGACAGGTACTGGATCTTACATTGTCAGCAACATGCCTAGGCCTCACTCACACGATACAATAGCGCGAACCCATGGTCAAAATAAAAGTCAGGAAAGCAGTTTCACTTGCAGTCAGACACTCAAGGCAGGGGAATACTCTAGTTTACCATGCAGGGGACAATCCCATCCCAACATACATATTTGATGTTAGCTTCACAAACATCAAACTTTCAAATTCTATTGATCAGATATTAATGTATGCAGGTATGTGATTGGTTGATGAGAACCTTGTGTTTATGTTCAACCCTTATGAATTTGAAAGTTTCAGAAAACCCGCACTTTGCTGAAAATATTTTCGCAGTGGAATTGGGAGGCATGAAGAGCATGGTTGGGTACAGAGAGGGAGTAGGTGGTGCCGAGGTATGGAAAATAAAACATTTTAGGAAACAAAATGATCATTCAATTAGTCAAAGTCACACTTTTGTTGGAATACAAAAAGTCAAGCCACCACTTCAGTATGCAAATGGCTAAGTTGCAGTTTTCATTGAAGGGAATTTTTTGATGCACTTATCACTTTAGCATCATTTGATGAATCTGCACAAAATCTGATTCACATTAAGCAAGTTTATCTTATCTTTTGTATCCAAAATTCCATGCAGATTCTGCAAAGTCAAAAGGTGGGAAAAATGTAATTTGCTAATCTGTTAGATACTGTATGCTGAATCTGTGTGAATTTTGTCAGTCAGACTGCTAGATAAGCCCAGCAAAGGAAGCACACATTTTATGCAAATATAAAAAGTGACAAAGGGTTAATCAGGGGTGTAAAAATCTGTCATTTGGTATCAACCGTTGTCCCAATTGATGGATCCATCGGAAAGCTGAGAAATCAAAAGTGGCCTTCACTTGCTAACTGTGTGTGCGTTTTTGTATTGTCCTATTAGAAGGTTTGGTGCAGGGGCTTGAAGCCAATCACTAATGCACATAGCAAGACGCCATAAGCAGCAGGCAGTGGCTGCACACTGGGTTAGGCACATAGCCTGGCTTCAGGTCAGATACTTAAATCAACCTTAAAGGAGCACGACCAAAGGCCATCTGCAGTAGGGTTGCCTGCACAGTCGGTAGTGCTCAGGGCCTGGGTCTAAGTCAAATCCTGACGTGACCCGTGGTAAGCATGACTGAAGAACATGTGCAGCAGGGGCTAGCAGCACAATGGGTTGGATGCAGGTTCTAGCTGCAAATGAACCACCTAGACAATCTTTGAAGGCTGTTCATAATGGAGGTTTAGCCACCTCAAAGGTGAAGTGTAGAGCCTACTCTTCTTCCATGGGAGTGGGCTACATGGTTTGCTGGGAGTGCCCTGCTCATTGGTCAATCCCTGCTCTGTACAGCACAAAGTTATGCACAAAAAGATTTTTGGGTGCAAGGACTGCTGCCCTTAGCCCCTGAGCAGTGGGAATTGCCCACATAGTGGGCAGTACATAATGACTGCAACCAAACTGGGTGGCCATCACTCACAGTGCACAGCTGAAGGCCATGTGCAGTGGAAGGTTGCCTTCAGTACTTAATTTGAGCCCGGGTTTGCAGGTAGAGCTCACCGACACTCAATTTTGGGAACTGGCACTTCTTTTTGATCATCCGACTTTCACCTAAAACAAGGCTAGAAAAACACAAAAGGGGAAGAAAGGGGGAACATAAAGACGTAAAACTGTTTCAAAGGGAAAAGCAGGTATGAAAAAGAACCTGCAAGAGTGAGACAAAGATGCAGGGGGTATTTGGTGGTGGATGAAATAGGCATGAGGTGGATTCAAGACAACTCAGACTTGGTATTCAGCACCCAGGATAATTGTAGGTCCATCCATGGACTTGTTGCCAAAGCTGTGGACCCCAGCACAGTTTTACAATTTAAACACCGGTTGACTGCAATGGAGATTGATCACAGGGCCTGTCCAATGGTTTTCCATCAACACTAGCTTGACATGGTCAAAGCTTGTGCACAGCCAGCATTCGTCACAGGAAGGGTTGTGCATAGTAGAATATAAAAAATGTAAGCTGGCTGTAGAATTTCATCAAATAACTCCAGAAGATTTTACTTTGACACTTTTTTAATCTCTAGGGCCCAGATTTACAAACCTGTCACTCAAAGTTGCTCTGCTGCTATGTGTAACAAGGAGAAAGCAGGAAAGCTACTATTCAGTGGAAGGGAGCTCCTTAGGTTGAAGAGCTGGCACCTACCCCTTGACGAATTTGGGACTATAAGGGACCATGATGCGGCAGACTTTCTCAAATCAGGTAGCTCATGTTGTTCAGAAGTACACAGGTATGAGAGCCTTATGCCTCATTTCAATTGCATTTATTTTCTGCACTAGTTAGGCAGGGAGTTCCTCAGTCCTGAAGAAGACTGTTGATCTGAATCGGCCTAAAAACAAGTTGAAACATGTTGGCAGTTAAAGCTGGTTAGGTGATTCATTGTTGTCATCAGAAAACCACACATCATAAATTATTGTGGGTACACTCAAATAAAAGGTAACTTTTGGGTATACCCTTAGATATTTTTAAACTACATCCAGAACCCTGAATTTTGTCCTGTATAACATAATATCAAAGAACTCCCTTTTTGGTTGAGTCCACCGAAGAGGCACTGTCCTATTTCAGTGTGGGAATGGGGGCACCGATCATGAAGCATGCCACAAGAAGTTATGGGTGAGGCGACCCCTTAACTCTCCCGTTTTATTCTTATGTAGGATGCCTTCTGGGCCCTGTGTGTGAGCTTCAGTATTGGTAATTGAATTTTACTCACGCACCTGTGTGTGATTTAGAAGTATACCTAGGAGGTCATGTTTGAGTATTGTCCTCTATCTCTCTTTTTGTGTTTAGGCGTGAGAGCAGGAAAGCGCCAAATGTACAGATACATGGCACTATCCTTCTCTTCCCCTAGCACCTAAGCACAGTTAGGCTGCTGAGCGCCATGCATAATTCTTTGAACAATAGTGTAAAGGTGTTTGTGTGAGTGTGGCGTAGAATTTGTACTGGAAGGGTCCCTTCCAGTACAAAATATTACGATTAAGCTAACTTTAAAAACGTTTCCCCCTTTGGATGTGTGCTATACTATGCAGCGCACATGCAAAGTGGGATATTAGGAGACATGAAAGCCTTTCTCCTTTTTATTGTCTGCTTTCAAGTGACATTAAGCTTTGGCAGAAAACCCAGTCGTATCTTGTTAGTAGATAGGGTTTTGCATCAAAAACCATTGGTGGTTACATTGGAAGCCCATGTACCATCCATTGGACGACCCCTTGGTGCAGAGTAATGAAAAGCAGTGCTTTACTAAGACTTTGCACTGGGTTTGTGTTATTTTTGTAACACAAACCCTGCACAAAAAGTCCATTGGGGGCATCCACTTTCTAAAGCAAATCAAGAATTGCATTGCAAATATGGCCAAAGTAACAAAAAGGAGCTTAGCGTTACTTTACAATACTCTGAGTCAAAGTGGTGTTCCATAGATGGCACATGGGCATTCCAATACAACCACCCAAGGGTTTGACACAAAGCCCTATCTACCAACCACTGTAAGCAGGGATTTGCACCAAATTCCTATGATTAGTAATGGAGGAGAAGTGTTTCAATTTCTCCATACTTTTCAAGAAGCTGTCCATTTGTGCTACATTGTACAGTACACATAGAGAGTGGTAAGAGCAATAAATAACAGTTTTGGTGCTAGAAGACTCCCCTTACAGTACAAAACCTATGCTTGACAGAACAGCTGATTTTCTCTCTTTCTTTGGCGCAAAACAGCAAAGCAACTTTGGTTGCTGTTCTGCATTGCACAACAATTTTTGTGATTCAGCGCCACTGTATTTTTTCAAGGTTCTAAAACTATTTTCTGCTCATGAACTTTTGCATGCTTTTTAACTTCGAATCGTGTTATAAAAAGAAATTAAAGATAGTTGGCACAGAGTGGCAAATGCGGATGCACAGTCAATGTTATCATGAGCCATACAGACACCTCCTATGGTCAACACCCACAATCGAAAATGTTGAGTCTTTACATACGCTTCTGTGGACCCATTCAGTCAGTCAGTCAGTCAAAGTTACTTTATTCGGTTCATAGCAAAAACCATAAAAGTACGACGAACATAAAACAATACAACCATTTAAAAACATTTGGCATAAAATTACAAACGTATTAAAACAAATGGTTTTTTTAGTCAGAAATTAAGAATGATATACACTATACCCATGTGATATTTTTCCTCAATCTCATTGATATTACTAAAAAAGTGGCTATGTTAAATATCTCCCAAGGAGAACCCAACATCTGAAGATACATGAGTGCTGGTTTTACCTGTCTGAAACCTTTATTTTTTAAAAGAGGAATAATGTATTTTTTACGGATTAAAGACAGGTGGTCACAGAAGAAGATAAAGTGCGTAGTGTCTTTTATGGAGAATCTGTCGCACGAACAGATCCCCAAATCCTTCTCCTTAGTCCAACCAGGAGAGTCAGTCAGTAAAAGATGGAATGTATTCATTCTGAACCTGGTTAATAAAAAACGATGGTTCATCTTGTTAACAATACCTAAGTAAGGCTCTAAACTGTTAGATGTAGTGATCAACTGATGTGCCTTTACAGTGGGTTTGAGTAATTCCATGTCTTCCCTTATTAACATAGCCCTCTGTTTATAGGTGACTTTAGCCCATTTTAAATCCCCCTTTACTATGATGCTTGGATTTTCAAATAACTCAGGTCGGCCCAGGTACTTGGCTAGATATTTAATATGGTTCAACCACGGTATAGTTTTACCATACTCTAAAGATAAGCAGTCTTTTAAAATTGCATGGTTCAGTTCTAGTTCAGGATTTAGCCAAATTGAAATCCATTTCAAAAGTGGGGCAATAGCTATGCGATCAGTTAAGTAGTCAATCCCACACTCTTGGTGGACAATATAGCCTGATGTTGAACAGGGAAGGGATAATAATGATTTTAAGAATCTATTTTCTACAACCTGTAGTTCAGATATATTTTTAAATCCCCACAAGTCAGCCCCATAAAATGCAATGGAGGTGCATTTTGCTACGTAAATGTTCAACATGGCTTGCATGGGCTTCATCCCCAATTTGCGTCCAAACTCTAAAACAGCAAGTGTGGCCCTAGCAAAAACATTGCGTTTGGCAGCCAATTGTGGGGCCCAGGTGGACTTGTCGTCAAAAATGACACCTAAATATGGGAATCTTGTGACCCGTGATAAAACATGACCTTCACAAAACATAGTTTTAACTCTCTTTGGATTGGAACCCACAATCATCACATGGGATTTGGAGAAGTTCACTCCAAGGTCAAGTGCAATCATGAATTTGGCAAAAGAATCTAAAAGATTTTGGAGCCCTACAGCCGTATGTGCTAAGAGTGCGGCATCGTCAGCGTACAATAAAGCTGGGATGGCAAATTTGCCTGCCCTGGGAATATCCTTGCAAGACTTAGTTAATGTAGAACCCAAATCATTAATATATAGTGTAAAAAGCAGGGGGGCTAAAATGCATCCTTGCCTAACGCCGTTAGTGATTCCAATCTTATCCGTGGAATTGCCACGACGGTCATATCTGACCGTGGCGGTAAGGTCTCTATGCAAATCCGCTAGGAAGTAAACAATATTGGCATCTATTCCACAGTTGAGTAGTAACCCCCACAATTTTGAGCGATTCACTCGGTCAAACGCCGAGGACAAGTCCATAAAGGCCAAATACAAGGCCCCTTTTTTTGCAATGGTATACTTGCCTATTAGAAGTTGAAGGTTCAGGCTCTGGTCTATGGTCCCGCGGCCCTTACGAAACCCATATTGTAGACACGAGAGAGTAGCTGTGTCTTTTAACCAATCAGTTACTCTGCCCAGGACCACACGCCCCAGAACCTTCACAGCTGAATCAATAAGGGAGATAGGCCGATAGCAGCTGGGGTCCCCCCTGTTGCCTTTCTTAAAAATGGGTATGATCACTGATTTGGACCAGGTGTCAGGAATCCCAGCGACACATACCCGGTTAAAAACATTGGTTAGAACTATGGACCAAGTCTCAGGATCAGATTTAAAGAGGTCCGTGGTACGCCATCGGGGCCAGGGGCCTTATTACTTGTCATTTTACCGATGGCCTCAACCACCTCTTGCTTAGAGACTAATAAAGTATATGGGTTGACAATGGTCGAGGAAATACTCAATTCACCATTAGTTCCCATTTCGTAGACTGATTTAAAATGAGAGTGCCACGATTGTTTCCCGATGCCGCAGTCTAGTTGATCATTACCTGTATCGGAAAAAAAGGGTTTATTGACCACCGACCAAAACTTTGCACTATTTCTAATTACATCCACACTGGAAAGTTCTTCCCATGCTTCCTCCCTAATCACCTTTTTCCTGGCATCCAAAGTTTTCTTGTATTCTTTTCTCAACCCCGAGACCAAAATCCTGTTTATTGGCTTAGATTTCAAGGCGGCCATTAGCTTTCTGTTAGCGGTTGAGCAGCTTTTATCAAACCAGCCTAGCTCTGCCTTATCCTTGTGTTTTCCAGGACGGCTCAAGTCTAATAAGATCTGACTACAAATAGCTGAATATGCCGCTAGAACCTCATCATCCCCTGCTTCGAGGTCTAAGCAAGTTTTTAACTCAGATCCTACCTTACTTTTTAAGTTGTTGTAAAAGTCGCCTGGAATTACTTTGCTCCATCTAATTCTACGAGCCTGATCTGATGGGCGAATGTCAGATTTATCCACTGTTGTTGGAAGTTTAGCCGGTTTTTTAAAAAGGTGTCAGAGACTTAGGTTCACGGGGTTATGGTCACTAAAATGGGACCAGGTCGTCATGTAATTTTTAATATTAGCCCCCAAAACAGAACTAACGAAGATGTAATCAATAACTGAGTCTTTCCCAGTTCCTTTAAAAGTGGGAATAATTTCGCCCTCCATAGACGGGAGAAACAAACCGTGGTCTGCCAAAATGGATTCGAGAAGATGTCCCGCCACTGTGTGTTCGAAATGTGCAGCCCTTGATTCGATCGGTCCCAAGGGATCCGAGGAGAGACAATGAAGTGGACAGCCATGGATGTTAAAATCACCCATCACTAGGCAATTCTTACTGTTAAGTTTATTAGTCTCCTTATGATCGGCTAGAAAACTGTTTAATGCGGCCAGGTGATCGGTCGTGGCAACTCTATCATATGAATTATAAAAATTAATTACCAAAAAATCAGGTCCCTCATTCATCTGGATAAAAATAGCCAAGCAGTTTGGCGACCCTGTTTCTAGTTGAGAGAATGAGCCAGGTATAGATGCTGAGATTAACGTAACCAGCCCACCCTTCGCCCTCCCAGAACTAGATGGGGTAGCAGATACAAAAAAACTCTCATACCCATCAATGTACAACGTGTCCTCAGTGTCCCATGTCTCTTGTAAACCAATAATATTACCTGATCTAATTAGATCTCTCCAAACAGGATCATCAAATTTACTTCTGAGACCAGCTATGTTCCAAGAAATCAATTCAGAAGAAACACCCAGGGATTCCTGATTTGGTCCTAGTGAGACGGAATCATGATTTGGGGGTTTCACAGATAGAAGGACAGGAACTTGTGTATCAGGAATGATGATTTGATCACAGGTCTTTAGTCACTCGATATCATCCAAATTGGAGAAGACATCAAATCTATTAGAGACAGGGACAGCAAAGTTATTGGTAGGACCGAATCTAGGACCGAGTCTAGTTGGTTGGATAGAGGATATTAATCCAGTGTGGAATGGAGGATAAAAGAAACCCAAGGGGAGGATATTCACGTAGTCTTTATGGATTCTCACAGACCCTGCCTGTCTTAAAATGTCCTTTACCAGCCCTGGGGATCTGAAGCTTATAACAATACAGTCGCCCTCTAGATGTTTAACAGTCTTTCCAACCCATGGTACCCTTCTGATCATCATAAAATGCTTATTAAGATGATGGCCCAGAACCGTTTTATTAGACAAGTGATGAAGAGCCTTGTTTTTCAAAGAGGTCCAATGTTCCTTTTTATCATGCTCCAGTTTGGGCACATTGGCTAAAATAATAGTGTAGGGGCATGCATGTAAATGTAAGGAAAAATCCCCTCCTTGCTGAGGTACAGGAAAATAAGAGCCCCCC
Organism: Triturus cristatus; assembly: GCF_964204655.1. NCBI lineage: Eukaryota > Metazoa > Chordata > Amphibia > Caudata > Salamandridae > Triturus > Triturus cristatus. Next base: position 726,444,139 of record NC_140591.1, read on the forward strand.
TCCTTAATCTGCATTTGCCCTTCCTTTCCTAGGGTCTTGCCTAAGTTGTCTATAACTGGTTGGAAAGTATTAGATCCTGAGCAGTTGGGCACTACAGGAGGGACTGGTTGTTGTGAGGGAGTAATCATGGAACTCAACAAGTTATCTACAGAAGCCGTGATTGTGCTTAATGTATCCCCTACTACAATGTTTGAGCCTGTTTGGGGCGCTTTGCTTCTAAGGTGAGATTCCATAATACTAATACGATCCTCAATACGTTTCAGGGTGACTATTAGGGGCTGAATAAGTGAAGTGAGATGTGCTTCCATGGTTGTGATAATACTAGACATAAGTGTCTCCCTGCTCTGGTCCACATCTACGTTGGAACAAGCACGCCTACTCTCGCCAGAATCTGCCCTGTCTAAGTGAAGAGAGCTAGAATTAACTTCCTCCGTCCCAGAAACAGAGGTATTAGTCCTTGGTTGCTTTGCCTGCTTTCGATTTCCCGCAGGGTTGTTATTAGCTTTTCTTTTACCTGTGACAATTTTCCCCCCATTACACTTAAAAACATTTTTCAACCTGGACTGTCTAGTATGAGTGGCCACAGGTGAAGGGGCTATACTGTCTGTACTTAGAAGTGTGATAGCAGTAGGAATAGGAACACAGTCTTCCACAATCGACTCACTAGGAATCACACGGGGATACAATACAGCCGGTGTAGCATTAGGGGAGGATATGTCAACCAAGGGTAGCAGGATACTTAGATGTCCATTGGGCTCGAGAGATAATCGGCGTTCAACCAGTGCGATTTCATTCACTACGGCCGTTTCAGCCTGTTTTAAATAATTGTCCAATGTCCCCATGCCTGCAGCCCTCGTACTTGATTTAGAGTGCCCTCTTGACATGGCTCACACAGGTGTTGGAAAAATACGTAAACAGAGCGTTGTGAGACTCACCCCAGAACAGATGACAATGAAGGTTCTGGCCAGATGTAAGGGGATAGTCCCAACCCAACCTCTTCCGACCTCTGACGGCCTCAGACGGTCCGCCCTTTGTCCGGGCTTCGTCCGGCGCCCGCCCGCGCGCGTCCCGCGACGCGGAAGGAGCGGCGTTCTTTTAAGCGCCTCCGGGCGCTTTGGTGACGTGTAGGGGCGCTAGGGCGCCTGGGAGATGTGGTCTTCCCTCACCAGGGCGATGTAACGGCAGCAGCAACGGCTGAGGGACAGCAGCAACGGCTGAGGGACCGCCGCGAAGCACCAGCAGTACTCAGGTGAGCGAAATGAGGGCAGGGCACCGACAGCTTCCCCTTCGCGAACTCAGTCTCCCAAGCGATGTTAGGATTCCACTTTTCCAAACTTCCCGCTCCACCAAAGGAGCGGCGTTCTTTTAAGCGCCTCCGGGCGCTTTGGTGACGTGTAGGGGCGCTAGGGCGCCTGGGAGATGTGGTCTTCCCTCACCAGGGCGATGTAACGGCAGCAGCAACGGCTGAGGGACAGCAGCAACGGCTGAGGGACTGCCGCGAAGCACCAGCAGTACTCAGGTGAGCGAAATGAGGGCAGGGCACCAACAGCTTCCCCTTCGCGAACTCAGTCTCCCAAGCGATGTTAGGATTCCACTTTTCCAAACTTTCCCATTCATTAAAGAGAGAAATGGTATACAACACCTGAATCTAGAATAGGTTTACACTTCAAAATGAGATCATTTCTGCTAGGGCTTCTTCCCACGACATCCCAAAAAGTACAAATACTACATTATTATATTTTGTGTATCACTAAGTTTCTCTAGAGAGCAAGGCCTTACTAAATACTCGAACTTTCAGAGCATGGGTGCTGGGGGGGCCTTTCCTGCAGTAAAATATAAGGGAAAGATGAAACGTGTAAAAGACCTGCTAAAGTGCTTTAGTGGTGGACACCTCTTGGCATTATTCCACACACTGCTGGAGCCCGACAAAATGATTTTCCATTTGTTTTCCTTCTTCTAATCTTCCCTGTTTACAGCGGTTGCATTCATCAATTTTTCGCGGGAAATCATAACCCCGCACCACAGCAAAACTAAAGCCCAGAGATGTCACATCTTGTTTTTAATTATCCTTATTACATTTTCAGCAAATTAAAGCGGGAACAATCGTTCTGTACTTCCACATTGATCGCAGCGGCACGCTGTACTTGTTAGACAACATCTAGTTTTCTTGCTAAAATAATTAAATTCTGCTGACAGCTACTAAATACGTTGAACCATGTAGTTGAACACGTTTCCTTGTAATAAACCTATTGACGTAAATATTTCTAGGTTCAGCAAACCATGTGGGAGTAATACAAGAAAAGACAAATATTGACTTTACGTGCTTTTTGTTTCGAATCACACTATTTAACAACAGCATTGAACTATTCTTGTTATCAGCGTTAACTAAACAAGAATGCTGTGCAGCTGATCGCCGGCTGCAAGCACCCACCGTGCTTTCCCAGAAATGTTAATCTGGCAGGCGAGCTGATGGTCTTGGCAGGATTTGACCTCATCATCGTTGTCATGCTCCCCTTCCGAACAATCCCAAGCCTTGCAAGCACGTATCCAACTAGTGCCTTAGCATGTGCTATTGGGGCATCGATTCAAATTCTACCGAATACATCTTTACAGTGGATTTGCTTATGCATTTCTGTTGAATTACAACATAAGATCTTACAGACTCACAGTCATTTCAGAATAACTCAGAATCTATCTATCTATCTATCTATCTATCTATCTATCTATCTATCTATCTATCTATCTATCTATCTATCTATCTATCTATCTATCTATCTATCTATCTATCTATCTATCTATCTATCTATCTATCTATCTATCTATCTATCTATCTATCTATCTATCTATCTATCTATCTATCTATCTATCTATCTATCTATCTATCTATCTATCTATCTATCTATCTATCTAACTATCTACATATAGATACATATATATTTCACAATTACTGTGTTGATTTATATTACTAGTTAGACACCTCTGCATGACTCATCAGTTCAGCGCATGCCGCAACATATCCTCAGACTAGCCGCCTTTAATGCTTTGAGTGGCCTCCCAATCCGATCAAAGGGATAGTCAATTGTAATTACTTCCATTATTTTGTTGCACTATAAGCACGCAATTCATTAGACTGTTATTTAGGAATGTTTTAATTGCATTGTACGCGCCTAAAAATCATGATTTAAGAGACTTTGAAAGCATTTAAACCTCAGTGAAGATCTCAGGCAATTAGGGTGGGTACATAGACGCATTATGCAGGTTATAGGTGCATATCATTGGATCAGGCACAATGCATTTAGACCACCATGATTACATGTTGATGTTATAATTTTCTTTAAACCATTTTTTTTGACCATCCTTTGTGTATATAACACATATAATTCTTATTTATTTGTATTTACATATGAGGGCTCGTGCTTCCTGGGAGTGTGTCTTTTTAAATTTCCAAAATGAAAGCAGTATGTTTTCTGTGTCTATACATTCATGTAGACTATAAGTGGTTTTAACAAAATGGCGATTACTAGACTGACGAAGGCTGCTGCGACAGCCGAAAACCCATTCTCTCTGTGCTACTGGGTTGGAGGAGGCTCAATGAAATAAATGCCTTTTAACCCAGCACTCTTCCTGTGCGTGCCCTTTTCTGTGAGGAGTAGGGTTGGATCGTATACATATATATATATATATATATATATATACATTCACTGAAAAACCATAGGTTTCAGGGACGTTATAGTTAGTTGGACATTTCACTCATATAAAACCTGAGGATGCCGCTGCTGTTATACTTAGTAGAGCTAACTATAACTAGCACCACCGCAATGCACTGCTGATGACGTCACATATTACATCACTCATGACATGCTCAGTGACATCACTGGTGACATCTCAAATGACATCACCGTGGAGGTGAGGCATTGGTGGCGAGGTCAAGGCCGGCTCCCCTGCATCATCCGCGAGGAGGCGACGTGTCGAGTCCAGGACAGGGGAAGACATCGGTGAGGAGGTGTCAGTTCCGGTGACGATGCAAAGTTGGATAGTTCGTGGAGTCACCCTCAGCTGTCATCAGCACCGTGATAACAGGATACAGGCGCTGGAAATGACAGAGTCGGTGCAGGCTCTGGCATTGGGAAATGCTGATAACTGCAGGAGTAGGCAGGCATCGAAGGGCATCGAAGTTGCAGTGTAGGCCGGGTTGTGCGGTGTTCACTTCACAAGCGGTGCCCCTGGCCTCAGTGTAGGTCACGGCATCACAGCGATGTAGCTAATGGCATCGTATACAGGGTTTCTTAGGTTTCTTCCAGCTCCCAACAGCAGGAACAACATCCAGAGGTCCTAAACTGGAATAGGCACCTCCTGGCAAGTCAGAACTCTCAGCAATAGAGTTCAGGGGAGCTGGGGGTGAAGTTTTTCTGTCCCTGAGATTTCGGAGCAGGAGGCCAGCATACTCAGGCCCCTGGAGATTCTTCTTCAAGCAGGTTCACAGCAAAGTTCTGGTCTTTGTCCTTTCCTTGGCAGAAACAGCTACTGCTGGCCAACCCCACACAACACACAGCAAAAGGGCACTACTCCTCCTCAAAGCTCTCCATCTCTTCTCCTTGGCAAAGGTTCCTCTTGTGTCCAGAAGTGATATAAAGTTCTGGGGTTTAAGGTCTACTACTTATACCCCATGTTGTCTATGTTCTCTTTGTGCAAGGGTCTCCGAGCCCAGTCCAAACCAGTTCTGTCCTCACTGGTGCAGTATGACCACAGGGGGTGTAGACAGCATTGTGCAAGGGAGACAGGCCCAATTCAGGTGCAAGGAAATCTCCTCCCACAACTCTAAATGAAGCCAAGTACCATTCAGCTCAGCTCTGAGTCATCCAGGAAGGGCCAGGCACACCTCAACCCCCGAGTTGATGTCTACTGTGAATGCACACCCCCAGCCCCTGTCACTCCAAAACCAGACAGTCAATCCACAAACAGGCAGAGGCACACAGAATGGTTAAACAAGAAAATGCCTACTTTCTAAAAGTAATACAAACAACACGCAGTCCTAACATTACTCCTCAGAGGGACTCCAAGAATTCAATTAGCTGAGTTCGAAGTTTTTCTAAATTGATATTTTCATAAGAAAGAGCTGCATATTCTACAACACACACCAGAGAGAAAGAAACAACTGCTGTATTCAGGTTTTTTTTTTCTTTTTTCTGTTCTTATACAAATAGCAAAAGTCACGGCAATATCGACATTGTATCAATAAACGGTTGCTCTAGGAAATGGTGCAGGGAAAGAAGTGCCCATGTGTGAAGTGAGTAGGGGAAGGAGAATTCAAAGGAAAATTATTGAAAAACAAAATATCACAATTTACAGTAGACCCTGGCAGGCATTATGCTGAGAACAGTATACAAGTGTGGAGAGCCTGTCCACAAGACAATTCTTGTAATTTATAGTTTTAGTGTCCATTACACATGATGATGCAGATGGATTTAAAATGCATCATTCAATTACAGGGGGGGTTCCACCTTAGTACAGGCCCTGGGTTGAAGGGTGTTGACGTTTAAACCCAACTTAATGCGTAGAGGGTAACTTGGGACATCCGCTTGCGGGTCTTCATCAGGACAAAAGGGGGGGGTGTAAGAGACAACCTAAGTGAGATGAAAACTGAGTTAAAACCTGTCTCTATGGTGTGTTGATTTAATGAGAAATGCAAATGGGTGCATGGACTACTGACCAGTAGCTGGCGCCCGATGCGGCAGGCCAGGTCACAGCTCCCATGACTGGGTAGTCCCCACAATCATGTGGAGTCCATGGAGTGTTACATGGAACATCCAACACGGTGTGGTGCCACCATAGGAAGTCAATTGCTTGAGATTCACACAGTGTATATGCATGTTGAAATGGAAGAATCCATGTGAGCAGGAGAGTTAATGCTGCATGTTCAGAATGGGGAAAACACTCCTCTCCTGTCCGCGGCAGCCGCTCAGATGGATTCTTTCATTTCACCGCACGTATACGTGGAAAACTTATGACTCAGGTAATTGAATTTCTTGAATCATAACCTCTTTGGTCTCTCCGAGGAGTAACGTTAGGACCACTTGTTGTTTGTGTTGCATTTTACCCATATATATATTTGACATGTATTGGGTTACACCATTAGTTTATAATACTTTCTAAAAGTGGCATTTTCAAACACACAATTTAAAAACTATCTTTGCTAAAAGATGTGTTATTAAATTCTGAGGTCAGAGAGCCTAATCTTTATTTCTCTATCGTGTCCCAATGGGAAGTTATACTTGTAAAATGTCACAAAGTATCTCCCATTCTCTCCTATGGGGTAGACACCTTTTAATAGTGAAAAACAAAATTGGCAGTATTTAACTATTAGGACATGTCACACACACTAGTACATGTCCTACCTTTCACATAAACTGCACTCTGCCCATGGGGGTACCTTGGGCATACCGTAGGGGTGCCTTACTTGTAAGAAAAGGAAAGGTTAGAGCCTGACAGGTGGGTGCACTTGCAAGGTCGACATGGCAGTTTACAACTGTGCGCAGACACTGCAGTGGCAGGTCTGAGATACCTTTTCAGGGCTACTCATGTGGGTGGCACAGTCAGTGATGCAGGCCCACCAGTAGCATTTGACTTACAGGCCCTTGTACACTCAGTGCACTTTACTAAGCAAATATGCCACTCAGGGAGAACCAATTGTTAAAACACTTTACACAGGGAGCACTTGCTCTGTGTCACTGATCAGCTGTGGCAAAGTGCCCAAAGCATCTAAGCCAGAAAAAACGAAATCCAGCATTGCATCGAAAATACAGGGGGTAGAGGCAAAAAGTCAGGGGAAACCATGCCAAAGATGCCAAATCTAACAGTGGGCCAAACACCCGGCTCTAAGAATCTGTGCGAACTGTGCAAGGTAACCCACTTTGCTGCTCGCGGAACTTCACGTAGCTTAGCAGAGTTTTGTTTGTCACTTCACGGAGTTCCACATAGCGGAACTCTGCCCAGGCTTAATCTGGAAGTGCCAGAAGGGACAGTCTTTCAGGTCTGGGTGTGAGTTGTTTTTTGGCTGTTCATATGTCTGTTTTATGGTCTGCTGGGTAGGTTTTTCACTGTTGATTTCCCTGATATTACAACAAACTTTGCCTGCAACAAGCACACTCTCATCTACAAGTTCAAAACTGCTGCAATTTGAAGAATGTAGCTCATATTATGTGCTTTGTTAATGGGGACACATTTATTTGATACCTGGGCCTATTTTCTGTTGCTGTTGACCCTGCAACTAACGATTTTGGTGAAAAGTCTATGATCCATGAAAATAAACGAAATGAATTTCTCCCCTTACTACAGATCGAGTGTAACATTCCATCTCCTTCCATTAAGCTAGTGTGTAGTATAGGTATGCTGTATGCTGATATAATTTAAAGGCTAGAAATATTTCACTGTTGATACAAAGGTAGACCCACAGCCATAAATATAAACCACTGTTTTTATCTTGGCAAGGGAAAATGAACAGACTTGATTTGTGAGTCAATTAGGTATACCAGTGATGGCATCAATTATGTCATTAAACATGTCATGAGTGATGTAATGTGTGCGGTCATAAGCATTATATGTCTGAAGCACAACTTATAGTTTGCTCAGATAACTATAACTAGTAAAGTTCAGTGCTTTTTTAATTTAAAATTGAATTGGAATATATATATATATATATATATATATATATATATATATATATATATATATATTACCTACTGGCGGTCGCCAGTAGGTAGTTATAGTTAGGACCACGTTTCCATAGGAAATCCGCAACATTCTATCTTGAATAACTTTGGCGCCGGTCGACGAATCCTCGCGAATTTTTCAAAATAGGTGGGGCGCTACGCTCCGCTCCTACCCTGAAAGTCTCGGGGGGATTCGTCAAGCGGGGGCTGAGATAAAAGGGGGGTCCCAAAACGCGTTTTTCCCATGCATTTTTCCATAGGACCTTTAGACAGGGCTACAGCCCGAACGGCTGAACAGAATTACTAGAAATTTGGCAGAGAGGTAGTCCTCAGGTCAAGGAAGTGCCTTTTGTAGGTTTGGTGTAAATCTGTTCAGTAGATTCTGAGAAAATAGCCTTTAAATCAATATATATATCTGAGCCAGCTTACGGTGCGCTTACGGTACGCTTACCGTACGCGTACGGTGGCGTGCGCGAGCGCGATTCTGATTGGCTCTTAGATCTTAGTAAACATTCGAATCGGCCGAAACCAGGAAGCGGCGGCCGCCATTTTCTCTCTCGCACTGAGAGTGATGTTTAAAATATAAAGCACAAAAACATGTAAAGGGGCTGTTTAGACAGCTCCCACAGACATAGACATGTTGAGGGAGTCCCCAAAGATCCCCCAAGGCCAAAAACGGAATTTTTATTTTTTCGGTAATTTCGCCGATTACGCTTACCGTACGCGTACGGTAAAAAATTATAAAAAAAAAAATTATCCACACTCTCCCCACCCCGTGTGCAATTGGTGCCTGAAGGGCACCAATTGTGCATGGCTAATTAGAGATGAGATAAACTAAAATTTAAAAAAATAAAATAATAAAAAAAAAAATTATCCACACTCTCTCCACCCCGTGTGCAAATGGTGCCCGAAGGGCACCATTTGTGCATGGCTTATAACATATACGAAAAATTAAAATATTACCTTTCAAAACGAAGTGCATCATATGTCCTCCATGTGCGCACGGTGCGCGAAGCGCATCGTGCGTACATGGCCCATCTAGCGTAACGTGGGCACGCGGTGCGCGTAGCGCACCACGTGCCCACCGTGCGTGCACGGCACTAACTGCGTAAAGTGGGCGCGCGGTGCGCGAAGCGCACCGTGCGCGCATGGAACGAACTGCGTTAAGTGGGCGCGCACGCCACGAATGGCGTAAAGTAACTTAGCATTTAAAAAAACGTACAAATTCACTGAAAAAAACATAGGTTTCACACACGTTATAGTTAGGAATTAGCATTTAAAAAACCTTGCAAATTCACTGAAAAAACCATAGGTTTCACACATGTTATAGTTAGCGGAAATTTTACTGATAAAAAACCAATGAAATTCCCCCGTTATAGTTAGTGCAGGCAACTATAACTCACGCGACCGCAATCTTCTGCTGATGACATATGTGTCTTTATGAAAAAAAAATATTTGTAATATATGTATAGCTAAAAATTTATGGAAGAAGACATGGGCAAATAAGTGTCTAAATACAGTATTAGCATCAGCAGAGGATTGCGGTCGCGTGAGTTATAGTTGCCTGCACTAACTATAACGGGGGAATTTCATTGGTTTTTTATCAGTAAAATTTCCGCTAACTATAACATGTGTGAAACCTATGGTTTTTTCAGTGAATATATATATATATATATGTCTTTCCAACAGGATGAAATCTGAGAGTTCCCAGAAAATAATCCAGCGGCACACCAAGGACAACACAATAAAAAATGTTATTGCGTTAAACGAACAGAACTACGCGTTTCGGCGAAGCCTTTGTCAAGTTAGTGACCTGTGCCCGAATTCCCCTAGAAATACAGGTCATGGTTGAAAGACAGTGAAGAAATATTGTCGCCAGATTTAAATTTGTTCCAATTTCATAACATACTCAAAGATATTGCTTATTTGACAACCAATAATTGTTAACAATCACAAGAATACGATTAGTTCAATGACCAAATGAAAATGAAAATCAAAATAGCAATGAAAAACATGATCAGATCAGATCACCCTTCCGCCTGTAAATGCCAGTAAAGAATTATCTCATGGATACAATGTCATTTGAGATGTCATCAGTGATGTCATGAGTGATGTCACTGACCATGTCATGAGTGATGTAATATGTGACGTCATCAGCAGTGGATTGCGGGCGCGCGAGTTATAGTTAGCTGAACTAACTATAACGGGGGAATTTCATTGGTTTTTTACGAGTGAAATGTCCAGCTAACTATAACATGTGTGAAACCTATGGTTTTTTCAGTGAATTTGCAAGCTTTTTTAAATGCTAATTCCTAACTATAACGTGTGTGAAACCTATGGTTTTTTCAGTGAATTTGCAAGGTTTTTTAAATGCTAATTCCTAACTATAACGTGTGTGAAACCTATGGTTTTTAAGTGAATTTGAAAGGTTTTTTAAATGCTAATTTATGAATGTATTATTATATTTTTTAAATATTTATTTTACAATAAGCTACCTATGTATATAGTTATAGATTGACTTTATCCTGTAATATGGAATGGCTCAGCTCTTTTTTTTTTTTAATTTGGATAAAGTTGAACAGCATAGTTAATATCTTCTATAAACGTATAAACACTTGAATTTTTTTTTTAAGGGTTTTTGACCGTGCGCGCACGGTGCACGCATGCGTATGTGCTCCGTGTGCGCATGCGTACGTGCTCCACGTGTGCATGCGTACGTCGTGCGTGCTCCGTACACGCGTGCTCCGTACGTGCATGCGTGCGTGCTCCACGTGCGCATGCGTACGTCGTGCGTGCTCCATACGCGCGTGCTCCGTGTGCGCATGCGTATGTCTTCTACGTGCGCATGCGTACATCGTGCGTGCTCCGTACGTGCATGCGTGCGTGCTCCGTATGCGCATGCGTGCATGCGCACATGCGCACATGCGCACGTGCTCCATACAAGCCTGCTCCATACATGCATGCGCGCGTGCTCCGTACGCGCATGCGCGCATGCTCCGTACACACGTGCTCCGTACGCGCGTGCTCTGTACACGCATGCGCGCGTGCTCCGTACGCGCGTGCTCTGTACGCACGCGTGCTCCATGCGCGCGCATGTCATGTGATTTAGAAAAAACACTTTTCATTGGTTTATAGTAGTTTCAGATCATGTGATTAAGAAACAACACTTTTCATTGGTTTATAGTAGTTTCAGTTCCAGAAACTTCCAACACCACACCCACTCCCCTCATTATTTCTTCTGATTCCCTGGGAGAAGGAGCTGAGCAGCTTTTCCAGTACTCCAGTACTTGAGAATGGCAGAGCAGCAGTCATCTTCTGGGAGTGAGCAGGAGACCCTTGTGAGACAGAGGAAACAGAAAGACTCTTTTATCTGGCAATTTTTTAGATTTCAAGAAGGGCAGAAGAATGTGAATGCTCCAAAAGTCCCCTGCACTATTTGTGGTGTTGTCTTATCAAGAGGAGATCCTAAAAAGGAATACTCTTTTAGTATCTTCACTATGATCAGGCACGTTAAAGGAGTACATCCTGTGGCTTTTGCTCGAGCTGCTAGAGACAACCCTCCAGCAGCTCAGCCGAGCACATCCGCAGCAGCTCAGCCGAGCACATCATCGGCAGCTCAGCCGAGTACTTCATCTGTGACGGCAGCTTCACCTGCTTCTGTTCCTCTGGATATACACCCTCTTTTCAAGAGGGTGCATATACGGTGCAATGCGTGCAATGCTCTTCTCTCTTATGGGGACACCAGCATTCCCCTAATAGAGAGCAAGATACAGCAGCAAACATGCGGCACCCTATAATTTTTTTCATTTTTTGTTCCTCTGTTCCTCAATTAACACAACGGCTCTTTTTAGAACCACCTAACATCTAAACACTTAAATTTGATTTTTAATTCAATTTTTTTAATGATTTTTTTTCCGCCGTGCGCGCACTGTGCGCGCACCCCGTGATTTTCAACAAAAAATTAAATGTTTTTTTCACCCTTCAGGGTCCTTCAGGGACCCCCTGACAAAAGATAGGGGGTCAGGAACTCTGTACCCTGCCCCCTTTTCACGTTCTCCACCTTTCTTTTTTACTGTCACACACAAAATGGCGGACAACACTTCCTGATTTCGACCGATTCGAATGTTGACTGACATGTAACCACCAATCACAATTACGCTCACGCACGTTAAGGTGCGCGCTTATAGATATTTATGTACTTTTAACTGCAATTTTCTCAGGAACTACTGAACAGATTGACACCATATATGCAAAAGGCACATCCCTGACCTGAGGACTACCTCTTTGCCAAATTTCAAGTAATTCTGTTCAGCCGTTCGGGCTGTACCTTCGACTAAAGGTCCTATGGGAAAATGCATGGGGAAAACGCGTTTTGGTACCCCCCTTTTTTCTCAGCCCCCGCTTGACGAATCACCCCGAGACTTCCAGGGTAGGAACTGAGCGGAGCGCCCCATTAGTTTTGACAATTTCGCAAAGATCCGTCAACCGGCGGCAAAGTTATTCAAAATAGAATTTTAATATTTCCTATGGAAACACGGTCCTAACTATAACTATCTACTGGCGACCGCCAGTAGATAATATATATGTATCTATATCTATATCTATATCTATATCTATATATATATATATATATATATATCTATATATATATATATATATATATATATATATATATACATATATATATATATATATATATATATATATATATATATACATATATATATATTACCTACTGGCGGTCTCCAGTAGGTAGTTACAGTTAGGACCTATTTTCCATAGCAAATCCGCAACATTCTATTCCCAATAAGTCTGGCGCCGGTTGACGAATCTTCGCGGAATTTTCAAAACTTTTGGCCAGCTCCGGTCCGCGCCTATCCTGAAAGTTCCGTGGTGATTCGTCAAGCGGGGGCTGAGAAAAAAGGGGGGTCCCAAAACGCGTTTAGCACATGCAATTTCCCATAGGACCTGTTCACGCAGCTACAGCCCGAACTGCTGAATGGAATTACACCAAATTTGGCAGAAAGGTAGACCTTGGTTCAGAGTCGTGCCTTTTGCTTAAATGGTGAAAATCCGTTCAGTAGTTCCTGAGAAAATCAAAAGTAAAATCACATATATATCTGGGCGGAGCCTAATCACACATCTCATCGTGAGATCTGATTGGCTATCAGCACTTCATCCAAGAAGTGTTGGCAGCCATCTTGGGACCAATATACATGATAGCACCTCATTAAAAAGCATTGCAGTTAATAGAAGGTTTTATGTTTAAAACGTTTTTATTGAGACAAAACAAACCATGGGGGAGGGGGACAGGAGGCAGGATACGTGGAATACAGTCAAAGAAGAAGGGATGCATCTCCAGAGGGTTGGCAATAGGTGAAGCGTTGGCTCAGAGGGAAGAACACAGTAAATGAACGCTAGAATTACAAGCTGTGGAATCCCACGCGCGTATCCGACACCCAAAAGCAGAGCAATAAAACCCCCCCCAATCAACCCCTCAACAGAACACAGTCCCCCCCCTCCCATCCCCCATACTCCCAGTACAAAAACAACAACACTCCCCCCTCCCCCCGTCCTATGGTCCCGCAGCAAAGTAGCCCTAACCAGGAAGCCCCGCACAGCCCCCCCCCCCCGCCGGGGGTCCCCATCTCACATGTAAGCTAGTCCGCCGGGGTCACCGGCGGCCGCAGCCTGAGAAGCCTAAGATACCTCGGGCAGGTGAGCTCCCGGAATTCAGTGGACAGCAGCGCTAGAAAGGGTTGCCATAGCTCCTCAAATTGGTCTATCTCCCCCGCAACCGTAAGCGACAGCTTCTCCATCCCCAGCACATGCCAGAGTCTGTGCAACCAACCGGTGATGGAGGGGGCGGTGGATGTGCGCCAGTGGATCAGAATGTTCTGAACCGCAGACCCCAGCGCTATCGCAATCTGCCTACCCCTGCGGGACTTCAGTGGGTACATTAGGTCATTGGGGAGGCCCAGTAGGACATACGCCGGGAGGCGCGGCAGCTCTATGCCAAAGTGCTCATCCACCTCGTCCAGAACTTCCTTCCAGTAGGCGGTCAGCACTGGGCAATCCCATAGGATGTGTGTAAGGGTACCTTCCTGCCCGCAGCTCCGCCAGCACCCCTTGTCAGTGTGTCTATGCATTTCATACAGTCTCTCCGGGGTGTAGTACCAGTATGTGGACACTTTAGTGAAGGTTTCCGTAAGGCCCGTGTGGTATGCAGAGTGCCGCGCCCGATACGCAATTTTGTCCCATTCCTTGTGGCTGAGTGTCCTACCCAATTCCCTGTGCCAACGCTCCCTCCCCGGATTGTAGTAGTGAAACGGCGGGGGTTGTAGGTGTTTGTACAGATCAGTGATCAGTTTAGCGTCGGAGGTCCGAGTAGCCAACCACCGCTCATACGGTGTAATTGGACGGGCAGCGGCGGCACGCACCTGAGGCTGGAGGGCCCAATGCCGAACTTGCATGTAGCGCAATCTGTCCAGCTCCGTCAGGCCGAACTCCTGGCGGAGTTGCTGAAAAGGAACCACTCCTTCCGGGCCATAGATCTGGAAGAGTGCCCTGCAGCCCGCCTGCACCCAGTGGGAGAAAACCCCCGGCTCCATCCCAGGGGAGAAGTCCGGGTTGCCCGCAATGGGCGTGAGCGGCGAAGGGAAGGTGGTAAGGCCCCGGGCCTCACAGACCGCGTCCCACACACGCAGGGGGACCCGCGTAACAAAGGAAGCGTAAAGATTAGCGGGGCGGTGCGCGCGGCGCAGGAATGGAACCTCTTGTAAGGTGCGGCCCGCCACTGCCTGGTCTTGGAAGAGCCAATGTTTGTCGGACTCCCACCTGCTCCACTCCACCAGATAGCGGAGCTGTGCCGCCTGAAAGTACTTACGGAGGTCCGGAATGCCGAGACCCCCCGCTTCCGGAGCAAGCGTGGAGAGGACCCTCTTCATGCGTGGCCTGCGGCCCTGCCAGACAAAGCGGGAGATGTCAGCCTGCATTTGTCGTATCCAGCCCACCGGGGGTTGGAGTGGAAGGGCCCGGAAAAGATATAGTATCTGGGGCAGCACCGTCATTTTGACCGCCGCGATTCGCCCCAGCCAGGACAGCAGGCCCTTGTTCCAGCGGCCAAGCTCGTCCTTGATCTTCCTGCTGAGGGAGGCATAATTGGCCGTAACCATCTCCGACAGTGTAGGCGCCAGCAGAATCCCCAGATACGGCACCGTGGACGAGGACCACTGCATGGGGAAGAGCCGTTGAAGATCCCTCCTGGTTTCCGCAGCCAGGGACACGTCCAGTGCCATCGACTTGCTCATATTCATTTTGAAGCCGGCCACCCCCGCGAAGGCGTCCAACTCTCGGAGGCAAGTAGGCAGCGACCTCCTAGGGTCGTCCAAAGTCAGCAGGACATCGTCCGCATAGAGACTGACGGTGTGGACGTACTGGCCCATCCGGACCCCGACAGCATCCGGATTGTCACGAATCCTCTGAGCAAACGGCTCCATGTAGAGGGCAAACAGGAGCGGCGAGAGAGGGCAGCCCTGCCGCGTGCCGCGCTCGATGGCAAAGCTACCAGAGCTACACCCGTTTACCCGCACCGACGCTGAAGGATGCTTATAGCAATTAAATACCATGGTGCGGAACTTATCGCCGATTCCCAGTTTCTTAAGGACCCGCTCAAGATACGGCCAGTGAACTCTGTCGAAGGCCTTCTCTGCATCAACGGACAACAACATCCGCTCCCCCGAGATCCTTGAGGCCTTCTCCAGAACATGTGTCACCCTCTTGGTGTTGTCAACCGTCTGTCTACCGGGCACAAAACCAGCCTGGTCCGCCTCCACCAGGTCGGGGAGGTGTGGACCCAGCCTGGCTGCGAGAATCCCCGTGTACAACTTGAGGTCGACATTTAGGAGAGAGATGGGCCGGTATGAGCCGCAAAGGGCCCGGTCCTTCCCAGGCTTCGGGATTACCGCGACCGTCGCCCTCAGGAGATCCGGAGGGATGGCTCCCGGTGCGGAGAAAGAGTTAAACAGCCGCGTAAGGACAGGGGCCACGGCCGTGCAAAAAGTCTTGTAGAATAGCGACGTGAACCCGTCCGGGCCCGGGGCCTTGCCATGTTTCAGCCGCGCAATAGCTGAAATCACTTCCTCCACATGGATGTCCCGCTCCAGGTGGTCAGCCTGAGCCGGGTCCAGTACCGGGAGGGTCACCGACTCCAAATAGCTATCGGTCTCCCGTGGCGGGGAGGGCTCCTCAGCATACAGCGCCTCGTAGAAGCCGCGGAAAGACTCCGCTACTTCCGCGTCCCCGGAGACAACCCCCCCGTCCGCGCCCACCAATTCTTTCACGACGCTGCGCTGTTGCGCGACCCGGAGCCGGTGTGCTAGGAGCTTGCCACATCTGTCCCCCCCAGTGTAGTAGGCATGTTTCAAACGTAAGGCGGCGTACTCCGCCCTATCAAGATCCAGAGCCGAGAGGAGCTTCCTCGCTGCCTTCAACTGCCTCCAGACCCTCGGCGCTCCCGTACGGCGGTGGACCTGCTCAAGCTCCCGAACTTGAGCCGTCAACTCATCCCTCTTCAGTTGTCGCTCCTTATTCTCGGCTGCAGAGATAGAGATGAATTCCCCCCGTAGGACGGCCTTCAATGCCGCCCACTGTGTCGCCTGCGAGGTGTCAGTGTTGCTATTGTGAGTGAGATAGTCCTGTATGACCTCCCCGATGCGTTGCACCACCGATTTTTTGTGTAGAAGTGTGTCCCGGAGGCGCCACACCCCCCGAGAGGGGGAGGCCGCCGGCCACTGGAAAACGCCGATAACTGGAGAGTGGTCAGACAGGGTCAGGACCCCGATGTCCGCCGCCGTGGCAGCGGCACGCATCGGTCCACTCACCAGGAGGTAGTCCAGCCGTGAGTAAGTGCGGTGTGCGTGCGAGAAGAAAGAGTAGTCCCTATCCGTGGGGTGCAGGGAGCGCCAGAGATCATGCAAGTCCATGTCCGCAATTCGGGCCTTCCCAGCCTGGAACAGTTCCCCCGTCTGCGGGAAGCGCTGCGCCGATCTGTCCATCCCAGAGTCAAAGACAATGTTGAGGTCTCCGCCCAAGATAACGTGTCGGTCCGGGGAAGCAGTGACATCCACCAGCGCGGAGTCTAGGAAGCGCTCCTGGTGCTCGTTTGGGCTATAAACGGAGCCAACCGTAAATGCTATGCCTCCCAGGCTCATGCGATACGCAAGGAGCCTCCCCTTCTGTTCAGCACACTTATGCAACACCTCCCCCCGAAAGGAGCTCGCTAGGAGAATGGCTACCCCTGCCGTCTTGTTCGCTGCCGAGGAAAAGAACTGGGTGGGGAACTTAGCAGAGCGCATCCTGTGGCAGTCTCGGGGCAATAAGTGTGTCTCCTGCAAAAGGCAAATGTCCGCCTGCGTCCCCTCCAGCAACGACAGGATCGCCCTGCGCTTCACCGGGTTATTCAGACCCTGAACATTAAGGGTCACTACCTTTAGGCCCGGCATTCCTCGCAGGGATCGGGAGCGCCATGCAATGGGTAGGGAATCAGCGGGTGGGGCGCGCGGGGCCGCAGCGCGGGACAAGCCAAGACAAAGCGGGCAAAGACAACATCGGACGGGACCTTCCCAACCCCAAAACAACCCCCTCCCCCACCCAAAACACAACCTTGGCAACTAGCCATCCCCAAACTCAAACACCCCATAGTCTCAGTCAAGCCCCAAAACGGGCAAGTCCGTAGAAAATAGCAAAGTGGACGTCCAGCCACTCACCTCCGCCCGCTCCCCCCCAACCCCCCCGCCCCGTGCCAAGCATGTTAAGAAGCTAAAGACATCTCCCCCCGGAGTGTATGTTAGGCCGTCAAGGCCACGCTAGAGGAGCCAATCGAGTCCCCGGCCGCCGCCCTCAGGGCGTCTGCCATGTCCGCCCTAATGGTAGGGGAGTCCGGGCGCCCTGCACTGGTCGCTGAGCGCCGCCTCGATGACCTCCGCCGATTCCGTCCCTCCGAGGACCTCCACGACGGCGTAGCTCCCTCTTCCTCCGCTGCCGTGAGCCCCAGGACACCACAAATGTCTTGCAAGGAGCGTAGCTGATGCAATACCCCGTTCCACCGAAAAATCAAGCGGAAGGGGTGACCCCAAGAGTACGGCGTCTCATGCTCGCGCAAAAAGTCAGTGGCAATCCTAAAGGACCTGCGTTTCTGTAGAGTGATGGCAGAGAGGTCCTGGTACAGCGCCACCGGCCGATCCCGAAAGGTCAGGGGCTGTTTCCTGCGGGCTTCAGCCATGATACGCTCCTTTAGTGGAAAGTCGGGCAGGAAGGCCAGAATGTCCGGTGGGGGTGCCGATGGCTGGCGCTGGCGGCCAACCCTATGCGCCCTGTCGATGCTGATGGGAAAGTCCGCGGCCTCCCCCAGGATTTCTCGGAACAGGGCCCGCAGATAGCCCCCCAGATCGGACCCCTCATCCGCAGTCGGCACGCCACGCACTCGGATGTTGTTCCTCCGAGATCTGTTCTCGAGGTCCTCAGAGTGGGCCTGGAGCTCCACACACTGTTCCCGGAGGCGAAGAACGTCCTGCTGGAGGTGGACTATCTCCTCCGCTCGCTGTTGGCCCTCCGTCTCCACCGCCTCCACACGCTCACCTAGGCCCTCCACCTCTCTGCGCACTTCTCGGACCTCGCTGGCCACCTCCCGCTTCAGTGTCTGGAAGTCCTCCCTGAGGGAGCTAAACAGTTCCTCCATGAAGGCCCTCGTGACGGGTGGCTCCCCTCCAGTCACATCCGCCGGAGCCCGGGAGGGCCCCGGCGAGGGCTGTGTCCTGTCCCGCAAGTGCTGGGCCCTGCCAAGCATGTCCGGCAGAGTACGGTCCCCTTTCTTCGGGCCTCCTTTCCCAGCCATCGTCAGCTCCGCAGTCGGGCCCCGATCCAGGCGCCCCAGAGATGCTCAGCCGCCGGCAAGCACTCGGGCCGGGGGATCCCCCACGAGTGAGGTCGCTGCGTCACAGGTGACAAAATGGCGGCCGAGCCCGGTCACCGTCAGCCGCAAGAGCTAGCGTGAGACAACCAAGGGGGCCGCAGCGAGGGGGTCCCAACAGCTCATCCCTCCGGTAGTCAAGACAGCAATATCGGGAGGTCGTGTGCAGCCAGCATCCAGGGCTCAGCGGAGGTCGCCACCACTGCTCCTTCGGGGACAAAATGGCGGCCGGGCGGAGCAAGCCACACCGACTAGGCCCGGCGACACCCCCGGGGCCTCCGAGGTGCCCCGCCGTGAAATAAGTTCCACCACCGGCCCCCGTTAGTCACGCACAGGGGGCCAGATGATCCGGCCCCAACAAGGAGTCCGCCGTACCTCGGCTAGGGGTCAGGGCCTCCGCAGTGCCAGGTGTCGCCGTCACCAGTCCGAGTGCCGGGGCACCCGTCCCAAGCCCTCCACACCGTCGGGCCCCTTCCCGCCAGGCTCCTTCAGTCACCGTCGAGCGGCGGGCCAGATCCCCTCCAGACCGCAGCTTTCAGCACCAGGCCCAACCGAGGCGCCCGGACAGCTCTCCAATACGCTCCGCCCCTCGGGCTCACCGCCGTCGTCCCCTGATCTCAGACGAACTTTTGGGGGGGTTCCCCCGGGGCGATCCGGACCAAAACAGCACCAATGTGTGCCTCTGATGTTCCGCCACGCTCCTCTCCCGCGCTGAGCCTCAGCGGGGGGAGAAAAGCATAACAAAAAGGCTTTAGCTTGGCCGGGCCGGAGGAGCTACGGGAGGAAGCGTCCGCTCACCCCGCCATCTTGGCCACGCCCCCTAATAGAAGGTTTTAATACTTTAGTTACATTATAAATCATTTGTTGATGGTACCATACTCATTTTAGGAATTGTGGTATGTTCTAAGGTGATTTTACCATGTGAAAAAGCCTTCTGCTGGGACATCATGAATCATGTTTGAGAGAAAATTATTTTCACATGCTTTTCCCACAGAGGTTTGGAAGGTGATCTATAAGCTAAACTGAGAGCATATTTTCTGTAAATTCACATTATCTTTCTTAGTCATGTGAGAATGAAGTCTGACATTCTCAGTAAAATATGTATATCCAACAAGGGCAGAGACTGTCAGTTGATTCCTTTGTGTTCTACTGCAGCTTTCCAGAGTGTTCTAAAGAACAACTAGAGCGCTAACACTCCTACTTATGATAAATGTATGGCACACCTGAAGCCATCTTGATTGGAATAAAGTGGTAACTCTTAAAACATTTAATTTAAAAAGGAACAAAATGAGGGGGTTCATTTTGCCATAGAATGTATGATTAGTGCTGCAGAAAGAAAAATTAGGGCACATTTTGAGTGACTTCTCAAATCCTTTCCTATTTCATTAAAGAATTCTGACATGCAGACTGAAACATGCACTTTCAATACCAGCATCAGACTTCCCTGGTGAGCAGTAGCTTTACTACAGTGATCTAATGAGCAACTAGAGTGCTAACATTCTGAATTTATGGCAAATGTGTGACACATCTGAATGCCTTCTTCATTGAATCAAAGTAAAAAACTGACAGTATGCCTACTGAGGAGACTGTAGTAAATGAGGAAATTAGGAAACTTCATAACAAGTCTCCCAAGATGGCCACCAGAGACACAAGAGCCCAAATGTAGCACAAATATCACCGAGATGTAGCCCAAGTATAGCCCAATGACAGAAATCCCAGAGTGTTTTAAAGAACAACTAGAGCGCTAACAGTCTTACTTATGACAAAAGTATGGCACACCTCAAGCCATCTTGAGTGGAATAAAGTGGTAACACTTAAAACATTTAATTTGCAAAGGAACAAAATGAGGGGGTTCATTTTGCCATAGAAATTATGAATAATGCTGCAGAAAGAAAAATGAGGGCACATTTTGACTTCTCAAATCCTCTTCTATTTCATTAAAAAGTTCTGAGATGCAAACTGAAACATGCACTTTGAATACCAGCAGCAGACTTCCCTGGTGAGCAGTAGCTTTACTACAGTGATCTAATGAGGAACTAGAGTGCTACCATTCAGAATGTATGGCAAATGTGTCACATCTGAATGCCTTCTTGATGGAACCAAAGTAAACAAGCATTGAAAATGCAATATGTCTCGTCCTCGTTTAAGTTAAAGCAATTCTGTTTGTAATTAGGTGGCTTTTTAGCTTTGCTTTAATTAGTGTTTTTCAAAATTTCATGTACATAACATGCATATATGTATATGTATGCAGGCATTTATATTTGTATTTATATAGATATGCAGATTATATATATATTTATGTGTATATATATATACACATACATATATATAAATGCATATGCATATATGTGCATATGTGTGCGTGTAGAGATAGGTAGAGAGAGGTAGAGAGGTAGAGGTGTAGAGGTAGAGACGTAGAGGTAGAGAGCTGGAGGTAGAGAGTAGTAGAGAGAGAGGTAGAGAGAGGTAGAGAGGTAGAGAGTAGAGGATGAGTAATAGAGAGTAGAGAGTAGAGAGAGAGTAGTAGAGAGTAGTAGAGAGAGTAGCAGAGAGTGAGTAGGAGAGAGTAGTAGAGTGAGTAGTAGAGAGTGAGTAGTAGAGAGTGAGAAGTAGAGAGTAGTAGAGCGTACTGTAGAGTGAGTAGTAGAGAGTAGTAGACAGTGAGTAGTAGAGAGTGAGTATTAGAGAGTGAGTAGTAGAGAGTAGTAGAGAGTGAGTAGTGGAGACTGAGTAGCAGAGAGAGAGTAGTAGAGAATGAGTAGTAGAGAATGAGTAGTAGAGTGAGTAGTAGAGAGTAGTAGAGAGAGAGTAGTAGAGAGTGAGTAGTGGAGAGTAGTAGAGAGTGAGTAGTAGAGAATAGTGGAGAGAGGGTAGTAGAGAGTGAGTAGTAGAGAGTGAGTAGTAGAGAGTGAGTAGCACAGAGTGAGTAGCACAGAGTAGTACAGAGTGAGTAGTAGAGAGTGATTAGTAGAGAGTAGTAGAGAGTGAGTAGTAGAGTGAGTAGTAGGGAGTAGTAGAGAGTGAGTAGTAGAGTGAGTAGTAGAGTGAGTAGTAGAGAGCAAGTAGTAGAGAGTAGTAGAGAGTGAGTAGTAGAGAGTGAGTAGTAGAGAGAGTAGTAGAGAGTAGTAGAGAGTGAGTAGCAGAGAGTAGTAGAGTAGTAGAGAGTGAGTAGTAGAGAGAGTAGTAGAGAGTAGTAGAGAGCGAGTAGTAGAGAGTGAGTAGTGGAGAGTGAGTAGTAGAGTAGCAGAGAGTGAGTAGTAGAGATTGAGTAGTAGAGAGAGAGAAGTAGAGAGTAGTAGAGTGAGTAGTAGAGAGTGAGTAGTAGAGAGAGAGTAGTAGAGAGTAGTAGAGAGTGAGTAGTAGAGTAGTAGAGAGTGAGTGGTAGAGAGTAGTGAAGAGCAGTAGAGTTAGTAGTAGAGAGTAGTGGAGAGTGAGTAGTAGAGAGTGAGTAGTTGACAGTGAGTAGTAGAGAGTGAGTAGTAGAGAGTAGTAGAGAGTAGTAGAGTAGTAGAGAGTGAGTAGTAGAGAGTAGTAGTAGAGAGTAGTAGAGAGTAGTAGCGAGTGAGTAGTAGAGAGTGAGTAGTTTAATTCAAAAGGAACACAATGAGGAGGTTCATTTTGCCATAGAAATTATGATTAGTGCTGCAGAAAGAAAGATTAGGGCGCATTTTGACTTCTCAAATGCTCTTCCATTTCATTAAAACATTCTGACATGCAGACTGAAACATGCACTTTGAATACCAGCAGCAGACTTCCCTGGTGAGCAGTAGCTTTACTACAGTGATTTAATGAGCAACTAGAGTGCTACCATTCAGAATTTATGGAAAATGTGTGACACATCTGATTGCCTTCTTGATGGAATCAAAGTAAACAAGCATTGAAAATGCAATAGGTTTCGCCCTCGTTTAAGTTAAAGCAATTCTGTTTGTAATTAGGTGGCTTTTTAGCTTTGCTTCTATTAGTGTTTTTCAAACTTTCATGTACATAACATGCATATGTATGGGTATATGTATATGTATGCATGCATTTATATTTGTATTTATATAGATGTATGCATGCATTTAGATTTGTATTTATATAGATATGCAGATTATATATATGTTTACACATTTATGTATATATATACATACACATACATATATATAAATGCATATGCATATATATATATATGTGCCAATGTGTGCGTGTAGAGAGAGGTAGAGAGAGGTAGAGAGGTAGAGCTGTAGAGGTAGAGGTGTAGAGGTGTAGAGGTAGAGGTAGAGAGGTAGAGAGGTAGAGAGGTAGAGGTGTAGAGAGTAGTGAGTGAGTAGTAGAGAGTAGTAGAGAGCAGTAGAGAGTAGTAGAGAGAGTAGCAGAGAGTGAGTAGTAGAGTGAGTAGTAGAGAGTGAGTAGTAGAGAGTAGTAGAGAGTGAGTAGTAGAGAGTAGTAGAGAGTGAGTAGTAGAGTGAGTAGTAGAGAGTAGCAGAGAGTAGTAGAGAGTGAGTAGTAGAGAGTAGTAGAGAGTGAGTAGTAGAGAGTGAGTAGTAGAGAGTGAGTAGCAGGGAGAGAGTAGTAGAGAGTAGTAGAGAGTGAGAAGTACAGTGAGTAGTAGAGAGTGAGTAGTAGAGAGTAGTAGAGAGTGAGTAGTAGAGAGTTGAAGAGAGTGAGTTGTAGAGAGTGAGTAGTAGAGAGAGTAGTAGAGAATGAGTAGTAGAGAGTAGTAGAGAGTGAGTAGTAGAGAGTGAGTAGTAGAGAGAGAGTAGTAGAGAGTAGTAGAGTGGTAGAGAGTGAGAAGTAGAGAGTGGGTAGTAGAGAGTAGTGGAGTAGTAGAGAGTAGTAGAGAGTGAGTAGTAGAGTGAGTAGTAGAGAGTAGTAGAGAGCGAGTAGTAGAGAGTAAGTAGTAGAGAGTGTGTAGTAGAGAGTGAGTAGTAGAGAGTAGTAGATAGTGAGTAGTAGAGAGAGTAGTAGAGAGTGAGAATTAGAGAGAGAGTAGTAGAGATTAGTAGAGTAGTAGAGAGTGAGTAGTAGAGTGAGGAGTAGAGAGTAGTTGAGAGTGAGTAGTAGAGAGTGAGTAGTAGAGAGTGAGTAGGAGAGAGTGAGTAGTAGAGAGTAGTAGAGAGAGAGTAGTAGAGAGTGAGTAGTAGAGAGTAGTAGAGTTAGTAGTAGAGAGTGAGTAGTAGAGAGAGAGTAGTAGAGAGTGAGTGGTAGAGAGAAGTAGAGAGTAGTAGAGTGAGTAGTAGAGAGTAGTAGAGAGTGAATAGTAGAGAGAGTAGTAGAGAGTAGTAGAGTAGTAGAGAGTGAGTAGTAGAGAGTGAGTAGTAGAGAGAGTAGTAGTGAGTAGTAGAGTAGTAGAGAGTGAGTAGTAGAAAGTGAGTAGTAGAGAGTAGTAGAGAGCGAGTAGTAGAGAGTGAGTAGTGGAGAGTGAATAGTAGAGAGAGTAGTAGAGAGAGAGTAGTAGAGAGTGAGTAGTAGAGAGTAGTAGAGTGAGTAGTAGAGAGTGAGTAATAGAGAGAGAGTAGTAGAGAGTAGTAGAGAGTGAGTAGTAGAGTAGTAGAGAGTGAGTGGTAGAGAGTAGTAGAGAGTAGTAGAGTGAGTAGTAGAGAGTAGTAGAGAGTGAGTAGTAGAGAGTGAGTGGTAATGAGTGTGTAGTAGAGAGTAATAGTAGAGAGAGTAGTAGAGAGAGAGTAGTAGAGAGTGAGTAGCAGAGAGTAGGAGAGTGAGTAGTAGAGAGTGAGTAATAGAGAGAGAGTAGTAGAGAGTAGTAGAGAGTGAGTAGTAGAGTAGTAGAGAGTGAGTGGTAGAGAGTAGTAGAGAGTAGTAGAGTGAGTAGTAGAGAGTAGTAGAGAGTGAGTAGAAGAGCATGAGTAGTTGAGAGTAGTAGTAGAGAGTAGTAGAGAGTAGTAGAGAGTGAGTAGTAGAGTGAGTAGTAGAGAGTGAGTAGTAGAGAGAGAGAGAGTAGTAGAGAGTAGTAGAGAGTGAGTAGTAGAGAGTAAGTAGTAGAGAGTGAGTAGTAGAGAGTAGTAGACTAGTAGAGAGAGAGTCGTAGAGAGTGAGTAGTAGAGAGTGAGTAGTAGAGAGAGAGTAGTAGAGAGGAGTAGAGAGTGAGTAGTAGAGTAGTAGAGAGTAGTCAGTCAGTGTCAGTCTGTCAGTCAGTGTCAGTCAGTCAGTCAGTGTCAGTCAGTCAGTTTCAGACAGTCAGTGTCAGTCAATCAGTGTCAGTCAGTGTCATTCAATCAGAGTGAGTAGTAGAGTAGTAGAGAGTAGTCAGTCTGTGTCAGTCAGTGTCAGTCAGTCAGTCAGTGTCAGTCAGTGTCAGTCAGTCAGTTTCAGACAGTCAGTGTCAGTGTCAGTCAGTCAGTCAGTTTCAGTCAGTCTGTGTCAGTCAGTGTCAGTCAGTCAGTGAGTGTCAGTTAGTCAGTGTCAGTGAGTGTCAGTCAGTCAGTGTCAGTCAATCAGTGTCAGTCAGTGTCAGTCAGTCAGTGTCAGCTAGAGCAGCTCTGCTGACCTGGTTCTCTGGCTCTAAAGCCGCTCTGCTGACCTGGTTCTCTGGCTCTAAAGCAGCTCTGCTGACCTGGTTCTCTCCCTCTAAAGCAGCTCTGCTGACCTGGTTTCTCTGGCTCTACAGCAGGTCTGCTGACCTGATTCTCTGGCTCTAGAGCTGCTCTGCTGACCTAGTTCTTAGGCTACAGAGCAGCTGTGCTGGGGTTCTTTGGCTCTACAACAGTTCTGCTGACCTGGTTCTAGAGTGCTACCATTCAGAATTTATAGAAAATGTGTGACACATCTGAATGCCTTCTTGATGGAATCAAAGTAAACAAGCATTGAAAATGCAATAGGTTTCACCCTTGTTTAAGTTAAAGCAATTCTGTTTGTAATTAGGTGGCTTTTTAGCTTTGCTTCTATTAGTGTTTTTCAAACTTTCATGTACATAACATGCATATGTATGGATATATGTATATGTATGCATGCATTTATATTTGTATTTATATAGATGTATGCATGCATTTATATTTGTATTTATATAGATATGCAGATTATATATATGTTTATATATTTATGTATATATATATACACATACATATATATAAATGCATATGCATATATATATATATATGTGCATATGTGTGCGTGTAGAGAGAGGTAGAGAGAGGTAGAGAGGTAGAGGTGTAGAGGTAGAGGTGTAGAGGTGTAGAGGTAGAGGTAGAGAGGTAGAGAGGTAGAGAGGTAGAGGTGCAGAGAGTAGAGAGTGAGTAGTAGAGAGTAGTAGAGAGCAGTAGAGAGTAGGAGAGAGAGTAGCAGAGAGTGAGTAGTAGAGAGTAGTAGAGTGAGTAGTAGAAAGTGAGTAGTAGAGAGTAGTAGAGAGTGAGTAGTAGAGAGTTTGCAGTAGAGTGAGTAGTAGAGAGTAGCAGAGAGTAGTAGAGAGTGAGTAGTAGAGAGTAGTAGAGAGTGAGTAGTAGAGAGTGAGTAGTAGAGAGTGAGTAGCAGAGAAAGAGTAGTAGTGAGTAGTAGAGAGTGAGAAGTACAGTGAGTAGTAGAGAGTGAGTAGTAGAGGGTGAGTAGTAGAGAGTTGTAGAGAGTGAGTTGTAGAGAGTGAGTAGTAGAGAGAGAGTAGTAGAGAATGAGTAGTAGAGAGTAGTAGAGAGTGTGTAGTAGAGAGAGAGTAGTAGAGAGTAGTAGAGAGTGAGTAGTAGAGAGAGTAGTAGAGAGTGAGAATTAGAGAGAGAGTAGTAGAGATCAGTAGAGTAGTAGAGAGTGAGTAGTAGAGTGAGGAGTAGAGAGTAGTTGAGAGCGAGTAGTAGAGAGTGAGTAGTAGAGAGTGAGTAGTAGAGAGTGAGTAGTAGAGAGTAGTAGGAGAGAGTAGTAGAGAGTGAGTAGTAGAGAGTGAGTAGTAGAGAGTAGTAGAGTGAGTAGTAGAGAGTGAGTAGTAGAGAGAGAGAGTAGTAGAGTAGTAGAGAGTGAGTGGTAGAGAGAAGTAGAGAGTAGTAGAGTGAGTAGTAGAGAGTAGTAGAGAGTGAATAGTAGAGAGAGTAGTAGAGAGTAGTAGAGTAGTAGAGAGTTTGTAGTAGAGAGTGAGTAGTAGAGAGAGTAGTAGTGAGTAGTAGAGTAGTAGAGAGTGAGTAGTAGAGAGCGAGTAGTAGAGAGTGAGTAGTGGAGAGTGGGTAGTAGAGAGTAGTAGAGAGTGAGTAGTAGAGCGTGAGTGGTAGAGAGTGTGTAGTAGAGAGTGAATAGTAGAGAGAGTAGTAGAGAGAGAGTAGTAGAGAGTGAGTAGTAGAGAGTAGTAGAGTAAGTAGTAGAGAGTGAGTAATAGAGAGAGAGTAGTAGAGAGTAGTAGAGAGTGAGTAGTAGAGAGTGAGTGGTAGAGAGTAGTAGAGAGTAGTAGAGTGAGTAGTAGAGAGTAGTAGAGAGTGAGTAGCAGAGCATGAGTAGTTGAGAGTAGTAGTAGAGAGTAGTAGAGAGTAGTAGAGAGTGAGTAGTAGAGTGAGTAGTAGAGAGTGAGTAGTAGAGAGAGAGAGTAGTAGAAAGTAGTAGAGAGTGAGTAGTAGAGAGTGAATAGTAGAGAGTAGTAGAGAGTGAGTGGTAGAGAGTAGTAGAGAGTGAGTAGTAGAGAGTAAGTAGTAGAGAGTGAGTAGTAGAGAGTAGTAGACTAGTAGAGAGTGAGTCGTAGAGAGTAGTAGAGAGTGAGTAGTAGAGAGTGAGTAGTAGAGAGAGAGTAG
This sequence comes from Triturus cristatus, assembly GCF_964204655.1. Classification (NCBI taxonomy): domain Eukaryota; kingdom Metazoa; phylum Chordata; class Amphibia; order Caudata; family Salamandridae; genus Triturus; species Triturus cristatus. Next base: position 726,471,510 of record NC_140591.1, read on the forward strand.
TAGAGAGGAGTAGAGAGTGAGTAGTAGAGTAGTAGAGAGTAGTCAGTCAGTGTCAGTCTGTGTCAGTCAGTGTCAGTCAGTCAGTCAGTGTCAGTCAGTCAGTTTCAGACAGTCAGTGTCAGTCAGTGTCAGTCAGTCAATCAGTGTCAGTCAATCAGTGAGTAGTAGAGTAGTAGAGAGTTGTCAGTCTGAGTCAGTCAGTCAGTTTCAGACAGTCAGTGTCAGTCAGTCAGTCAGTCAGTTTCAGTCAGTCTGTGTCAGTCAGTGTCAGTCAGTCAGTGAGTGTCAGTCAGTCAGTGTCAGTGAGTGTCAGTCAGTCAGTGTCAGTCAATCAGTGTCAGTCAGTGTCAGTCAGTCAGTGTCAGCTAGAGCAGCTCTGCTGACCTGGTTGTCTGGCTCTAAAGCCGCTCTGCTGACCTGGTTCTCTGGCTCTAAAGCAGCTCTGCTGACCTGGTTCTCTCCCTCTAAAGCAGCTCTGCTGACCTGGTTTCTCTGGCTCTACAGCAGGTCTGCTGACCTGATTCTCTGGCTCTAGAGCTGCTCTGCTGACCTAGTTCTTAGGCTACAGAGCAGCTCTGCTGATCTGGTTCTCTGGCTCTACAACAGCTCTGCTGACCTGGTTCTCTGGCTCTAAAGCAGCTCTGCTTACCCGGTTCTATGGCTCGAAAGCAGTTCTGCTGACATGGTTCTCTGGCTCTAGAACAGCTCTGCTGACCTGGTTCTCTACCCCTAGAGAAACTCTGCTGACCTGGTTCTCTCCCTCTAAAGCAGCTCTACTGACCTGGTTTCTCTGGCACTACAGCAGTTCTGCTGACCTGGTTCTTAGGCTCTAGTGCAGATCTGTTGACCTGGGTTTCTGGTTCTAGAGCAGCTCTGCTGATCTGCTTCTTAGGCTCTAGAGCAGCTCTGCTGACCTGGTTCTCTGGCTCTACAACGGCTCTGCTGACCTGTTTTCTCTGGCTCTACAGCAGCTCTGCTGACCTGGTTCTCTGCGCTCACAATGCACGCACCGACTTCATGAAAATATATTTAAAAATAGGTTTATTATAAGTACAAATATATTACTTTTGTGAATATCTTAGATAATCTCTTGCCCTAATATGTATTTTAAAGACACATACATATCATTTGGAACATAAATTTTTTTTGCGGGAGTCGCGCACCCAGCGTGCCCCAGCATGTATATGACGTCACGCGGGACCAGCCACCGTGCAAGCATCTCATACCGTAATGCGCATGTGTCGCGAATGCGCGGGAGCAGGAGTCACGGACTGGTTGCATACCAATCGCGCACATCACGTAATATTAAATGTATATGATGTAACTGAAAAAACACGCAGCCGTCACACACCGTACGCGGATCCTTCACAACTTTTCTAAAATGGCAGCAAGAATGTGCGCACCCACCGTGATGTGTACGCTTTAACTGCGCAGCTCCGGAAAAAATTTGGGAAATTATTTTTTTTTAAAGAAAATAATATAAATATATTACAGAAAAAAATGTATCAATATTTCAGCTTGAATGTTTTTAAACAATTTTTTTTGCAATTTTCAGAAACAGTATATAATGTTATTTAATGAATAAAATATTTATAAATATATAGTTAAAAAACTGTAGAAAATCAGTACAAAAAAATAGGTATAAGTACTATCACACTTAAAAATTGGCATTTAAAAAACCTTTGAAATTCACTGAAAAAACCATAGGTTTCGGAGACGTTATAGTTAGAAATTAGCATTTGAAAAACCTTAGAAAGTCAGAGAAAAAAACTTAGGGGTGTTATAGTTAGCTGGCCATTTCACTCGTACAAAACCATAGAAATTCCTCCGCTATAGTTAGTTCTGCTAACTATAACTCGCGCGCCCGCAATGCACTGCAGTTGATGTCACATATTGCATCATTCATGACATGGTCAGTGACATCACTGATGACATCACTGATGACATCTCAAATGACATCACTGATGACATCATCCATGTGACAATCTGATACACCTCATCTTATGCTAGTATAACCTTTCATCACTCACTGTAAAATACAGAGTACTATATTTGAAACCATTGACACACCAATACCAGTTACTACATACCCACTCACTGATTCCTAAGTCTACACACACAACTACCCATTCAACAATAGAATCATTTATACATGCAGTCACTAATTAATAGAACACTATCAAATGCACTTATACACATATATAGACATTGACACATCAGCAGTCATCTAAGTCGGTTATGCAGTCATCCTACTCACTCACACAGTGATGTCACTGACCATGTCATGAATGATGCAATATGTGACATCATCAGCAGTGCATTGCAGGCGCGCGAGTTCTAGTTAGCAGAACTAACTATAACGGAGGAATTTCTATGGTTTTGTACGAGTGAAATGGCCAGCTAACTATAACACCCCTGAAACCTTTGGTTTTTTCTGTGAATTTCTAAGGTTTTTTAAATGCTAATTTATAACTATAACGTCTCTGAAACCAATGGTTTTTTCAGTGAATATATATATATATATAGTGCTTTTTGACTTGCCTATATCTTTGTTGCCGTTTGACAAATCTTCATGAACTTTTCCCCAAAAAACGTGTGCGCTGATTCTAGTTGTGCATGGAAAGTTTCGGGTGATCTGTTAAGTGGGGGATCAAGAAAAAGGGGGGTCAATAAAAGGGCATTTCTGATGTTGATTCCCATAGGAGCATTGGCAAGACTGCATCTCGAACTGCTCGATGGAATTACACTAAATTAGGCAGAAAGCTAGCTTTTATTAAGCAGATTGTGCTTTTTGTTATTTGGCCAGTTCAGTTGTTGTTGAGAAAATTAAGGAAAACCAAATAAGGATATATGTGGCTAATTCATGAATAATAATGAGCTTGTGCACGAAATGCGATTGACTGCCCACCCTGGGACTTGGCTTCAGCCCAGTCCTACAAAAAGGCATGAAAAAAAGAAAAATGGGAGGGTAGGAATACCCTGACCCGCAAGCCTTGGTCTTGGGTTTCCCTCAAACAATGGAGTGGGGCAGACAGGGTCCACCTCCAAGGGCTTAAAAATGCCCCAGGGACCACCGTCTCCCCGGGACTCATTGTAATATGAAGCAGCGGGGCTGGGAAGGCCCCCTCAGGCCCTGGGGTCCATGAACTCCATGGGGCTACAAATTAACTGCTGTGGGGGCCAGATGGACCCCCAAACCGTAGGGACCACCCCCTCCACCAGGGCTTAAAACCAAATGGTTAGGTGGGGCCATGCAGACACTCCTGAGTTCTGGGGATCACCATCTCCCCACGACTAAATCAAATATGGAACGGGGTAGCCATGTGGATCACCCATTACCCCAGAACCACAACCTCCCCATGGATTTCTTTTTTTTTAAAGAAAGAGGGAGGCCTCATGGCCCCCCTGCCAGGCTGTTCTCAGCACCAGGGACCATCACCTACCCTGGCCAGGCCTGTGACAGTGAAAGAAGGGGGGCTGCCCGGCCCCCCTCCTGGAGCCAATAATGGCCCTGGAGACCACCACCGCCCAGGGCCAGTTCCTGCTATGTCTCAGGGTACCCAGCCCCGGGACATAGCTGTTTGTTGTGAGTTGGCAAGACTTTGACAGCTCCTGCCAAGTCAGAGCAAACACTTGCTTTTAGCAAACGGGATCTGACAAAATGCTCTCACTTTCTGGAAGCGAAGGTTAAGTCTGTTTCCCTGCCCACTTTCAGCTGGCAGGATAACAGGCAAAACAATTGCTCTCAAAGAGAGAGAGCTGCATCTTTAGCAGCTCCCTGTCTGAGAGCAATGCAGCTCTTGTAGGAGGCAAGGAGCTAGCAGGAACCGCTGGCGCCTTGAGGCCCTGCCCCAGGGGAAAAGAGCAGAAAGAGGCAAAGTAAAGGTGAGAAATGCAGTGGCGGCTGGTGACATTTGAAAGTGGTGAGGTGTAAAAGTATTGTATAAGTGCCTGGTGATGAGCGAGAGCGAGCATAGCCAGTGAGCCCAACCACCATACAGGGATTTTTTATTTTAAGAGGGGGCAAATGGTGCATTTTCAAGTAAATTTGCAAGGAAGTTGATAAAGCAATTGGGATAGAGTAGTTATAACATCAATAAAGAGATTTCATTTGATAATTACATGGTCAGCTGCTTACGTAATGAGCAGGGACTATGTGCAATTTTAAAGTGCCTGTCTTTGTTAAAAATGAGCGCACCTTTAATTCCAGGAATATCCAGCCACATGCACATCGTGTTATTCCACTTAAACAAGCATGTTTTACTTTCAGGATGCCCTTTTGTAAAAACATCTTTTCGAGGCACCAACCTGTCCCTTCCTAGAACATTCTGCTCTGGCTTTTATCTCATCCCAGTCAGGGCGTTTCTGCAAGAGAAGCCCCTCAGACTCTTGTTGAGAAAAGCACAATTCAAATGTTCGTCTTTCTCTCGGTTTGCTGCCCCCCAGACCAAAGCTGCCCCCACCCCCTCCTCGGCTACTTGGTACCTTCACAGCCACCTTGTCAGACCTCTTTGCAACAAAAGGACTTAAAACGCTGCTCTTATGGTTCTTTTCAACATGATTGTGTGAATATTCAAAAGTATTCTGGTCATTTGTGATGTAGGGTGAGAGAACATGAAGGAACATTCTTTCTCCATTTCACGCATACAATCTCTCTGATACAAACACTGTCGGCCCGATTCACAGAACTAACTTAAGACAAAATCCTAAACTTACTACTTTTGGTATTCACAGAAGTGAGGATTTTGTCTTAAGACAAACTTAAGACAAACTTAAGAAAGACTTAAGACAGTCTTAAGACAAACTTAAGACAAAATCCTAACTTCTGTGAATACCAAAAGTAGTAAGTTTAGGATTTTGTCTTAAGTTAGTTCTGTGAATCGGGCCCACACCCACATACAGGTATTTGAAAATGAAAACTAAAAACACACTGTCAAAATGAATATAATGACAAAATAATTATAAATTCCGAGGAATGAACAACAGCTATCAAATGAGAAAGTACCCATGAGACCCCTATGCTCTAAGGAAAACTAAAAAACACTGTCAACATGAATTTAATATAATATAATCGTAAATGCAGAGAAAAAAACAACTGTTATCAAATGAGAAAGAACCAATGAGGCCCCCCATGCTCCAAGGAATGATGGGCAGGTGCAGGTACAATCCAACAGATATTACAAGTGCATCTGCCTTGTTTGTACAGCTTTGAGAGAGTCTATATAGGAATCATCTCCCTTTTGACATTATCAACATATAGAACTGTGTGTATCTTTGCCATATGCCTCTACCTGCTACTGTCTGTAATGGTGTGCCCCCCACAACCTGGCCAGCATCCACTAACCTGAAAATCCAGGGAGTCTTCAGAAGCCAAGGGAAGGCCCCCGATCTCCCAGAAGGTTAAACTTAACACACTGGTCCAGGCAGCTGTGTGCTGTAAACAACCCCTGAGGAAAGGGGTTGGGGTGTGCCTCTTTCTCTGATCTCTGTATTTTGCTATGCCTCAAGAGTGTTTCTAGGCCCTTTTCTGGCTTCACAGACCCAGATAAGTCCAAGTACCTGAAGGAGCCGGGAAGACATTGTGCATCTCAAGTTTCATACCACTATCTTCTAATACCCCCTCTAGTCCTATGCCCCATCCCGCAACTAGTCTCCCATACCTGTACATGGACCCATCCCCTTTTCCCCACACCCAACATCACCACCACCCCTCTCCTTTAATTTATTTCTCACATCCCTGGATTCCGTTATCTAACCTCTCCAAGGGGGTCCTCCACTTTGTGGTCAACCCCCACCTTAGTATCCAGGGGCTTGGGGGAGAGCGCAATGTCCATTGCTGGCTGGGTCTCAAGAGCTGCCTCATTCGAAGTTTTTGGCTCTGAGCTTGTAGTTATGTGACAAGTCCTGAACTTGCAGTTATGCTACGGGTCTCGGACTTGCACTTATGTCAGGAGTCCTGAGCTAGCACTTATTCCTAGGTTCCTGAGCTTGCACTTCTGCAATGGGTCCAGCCATTAACTCTCTATCAGAGGCACTGATCGAAAGTAATCAGACATGTGACTGCTCCTGCCCCAGCCCCGCCAGTCTCTCATAGACAGTGGTACACCCGAGATGAGACCTCCTCTACCTCAGCCTCACCCACCTTTCATAGATGCCAGCGCCAATCTTTAAGGCCTTTCAGAGATACTGCTTTGTTCAGGTCCTTTCAAAAATATCGACTCTGTCCTGGCCCTCACGGCCTTTAAGAATCAAATAAATGCCAAAAAATTCACTACTTCCCCACAGGCCAGTCCCAGAAACACCTGTTTAGGAGAAACTCCACCATGGGTGGACCATGGCCTGACAGGGATTTCATGCATCAACACCTGGGGAAATTCAGCCTCTTTCCTGGAGTTTAATCTGGAAACTGAGAGGTGGGTGGGTGTTTGGCACAGTCTTCGCTTTCACTCTCCAGCAGGGTGGATTCACTTCCTGCTGCTGCCAAGTACAGAATGGACGGGAACCAAGGCCTAGAGACGCTGCACAAGCCAGCAAAGATATGGTGCAGGGTATAACACCCCTTACAGTCCCCCCAGTTGAATATATCTATTGCTTGCCCCCACTTTTGTGGCTTCAATGCAGTCTAATAATAACTCCTCGAGGTCCTTGAGGGTGGAGGAATAGCCAAGTTACTACTCATAACCTGTGATCTGCATGCAGCAGGCGCATTAACACATTTGGATACACAGGTAGCTAATAGTTGTTAAGTCTCACCAAATGGCATCATCACAGAGATAGGTACGTGAGAGGAGGAGGTGGGTTAAGTTTTCGGTCCCAATTCTCTACGCTGCTGCCTTGTCCCCAATGTCTGGAACCTGTTCCTGCCATCCTCCAACTGTCACTTTCTGCCCTCAATCTCATCTGCATAGTGTCCCCAGAGTTCTCAATCTTGCTGAATCCTTGTTAGAAATGGGTCTCCCTAGTTGGCAAGGGCTTGCACCTTTGTCCAACTAGGGACCCTTCTTCCTAGTCAGGATAAGGGAGTTACGCTCCTAAAATAACCCCTGCTCACCCACTTGGTAGCTTGGCACGGGCAGTCAGGCTTATCTTAGGGGCAGTCAGGCTTATCTTAGAGGCAGTGTGTAAAGCATTTGCACATAGCCAAAAGTAATACAGTGTAAGCACTACAAACGGACACCACACCAGTTTAGAAAAATATCCAATATTTTTATATACTTAAGACAAGGCCAAAAACGATAAAAATCCTCGATACAGTACTTAAGAATCTTCGGTTATCAAAATATTCTTGAAAAACAGTTCCTTGATGTCGATAGCTCCGTCCGGGGCTATCACGGCGTCGTGAGCAAACAAATCCAAACAGTTTTGGCTGACCGCAGTGTCGCGGGCCAGCTACGGTGTCGGGAAGACCCGCAAACAGTACCTTTCGGAAATGCAGGGCGTCGATGACCTCTCGTTGAGCTTCCCAAAACACGGCATCTGCAGGCGTCGGTTCTGGAGGTTGGTGCAGGAGTCGTCAGGACCCTCGAAGTCACATGCGTTGCAGATCGAACTCCTCTTTGTTGAAGTCAGGAGCACTGGTGTCGGCAGGCGGCAGGTGCTGTGGTGCAAAGTGCTGCGGTGTGGTGTGCGGTGGACTCAGGTCACGGTGCGAGCAGCGGCTCAGTCGCGGTATCAGATGGCGCTGTCAGTGAGACCAGGGTCGCGGTGTGAGATGAAGGTGGTGCTCGTGACGGTGCTGGCAGGTGACGGTGCAAGCAGTGGCGTCATCATTGCTGAAGCGCTTGTCGTCGGCTGATGAACTGGAGTCAATGGCACTGGCTTCGGTATCCCAAGGCTGCGGTGCGGGATGAGGGCGGTGCGTTGTTTAACTTTACGAGTGGTGCCCTCAAACCAAGGTGCAAGCAGCTGTATCGATTCCCGTGTGGAGCAGCGGCAGCGGGGATACCAAGGCGTCGTTGTGAAGCAAGGCGCTGCGGAGTGCGGTGCCCACAGGTCGCGGTGCGAGCAGCGGCTCGGTGGAGGAGTCAGCAGGCTTCGTTGGTGAGACCAGGGTCGTGTTACGGCATTGCAGTGGTGCCCTCTGCGGTGCCTTCAGGACACGGAGTCGGCAGCGGCGTCGAGCTTGAAGTCTTTGCTGTTTCTGAGACTTCTTGAACAGGGGGCAAGCTCTACCTCAAGCCCTTGGAGAAACTCACAAAAGTAGATTGCAGAAAGTTCAGCCCAGTCCTTTCACTGCCCAAGACACAAGTAGCCACTGCAGGCCAACACAGCAAAGCACACAGCAAAGTGGTAGTTCTTCCTCACAGCTTCTCCAGCTCTTCTTCTTGGCAGACTTCTTGATCCAACAGAGTTCTAAAGTCTTGGGGTCTGGGCCCCAATATTTATACTAGCAAATCCTTTGTCCTCTGAAGGTAGAGGGCCCTGTACCTAGCTCAATTCAGTTCTAGGTGCATTCTGCCAGTGTGCACCTTCTTTCTTTGACAGAGTGGGCCAGGGTCATCAGACGCACCACAGGAGTTGGAGCCAGCATTGTGGAAGGCAGGCACAGCCCTATTCAGGCCCAGGTGCTACTCCTCCCACCACTCTACATGCAGATAGGTCTATTCAGCCCTGTTCTGAGTCACCCTGTCTCCTGGAGTCTCCCCAGGCCCTGTCACTCGCAAACCAGACAGACAATACACAAGCTAGCAGAGGCAGGCTGGATGGTTAGGTAAGAAAATACCTACTTCCTAAAAGTAGTATTTTCAAACACAGAATGTTAAAACCAACTTCACTGAAAGATGTATTTCATCATTCTGAGTTCAGACATACTAAACTCAATTTTCCTCCATGTTCCCTGGGTCAGTTAGGATTATAAGATGTTATAATCAAACTGCCCATTCTGGCCTATGTGAACAGGTAGCCTTGCAATAGTGTAAAACGAAATTGGCTGTAATTTACTATCAGGACATGCCACACACACCAGGGCATGTCCTGCCTTTCACATACAATGCACCTTGCCAATGGGGGTACCTTGGGCTTACCTTAGGGGTGATTAAAATGTAGAAAAAGGAAGGTTTAGGGACTGGCAAGTGGGTGCCCATGCCAAGTCGACATGGCAGTCCCAGACTGCACACAGGCTCGAGTTACACTTTATCGGCTGTTTGCGATGGTGGCACAATGCAGTGCTGCAGCCCAACAACAGCATTTGATTTATGGGCCCTGGCATGCGCAGTGCATTTTACTAGGGACTGACACATAAATCAAATAGGCCAATCATGGAAACACCAATTCATAACACATTTTACACGGAGAGCATATGCACTTTAGCACTGATCAGCAGTGGTAAAGAGCCCAGAGTCCTAAAACCAACAACCACAGGACAGGAAATAAATAGGAGGAAGAAGCAAAAAGTTTAAGGAGAACCCTGCAAAAAGGGCCATCTCCAACACTCCTGAATAAAGGTCATCTGACTCATCCTATGCACACTCTCCAGGGTGAGCTGCTGCCCCTCACCAAACCTCAGGCACCCACTGAATATTGGCAGCTGGACCGTTGCCCTCAGTGCAGTGAGTTGAGTTGCTACTTCTGCATGGGAAGAGGTCTTTCCCTCTCCTTGTGTTCGAGTGACTGCATCCCCACCATCTTACTCACTCTAAGCTTAGCCAATCCTGGTGCTGCTCCTGCTGTTAAAGCAGCACCACGATTGGCTGGGGCAGGGGAACTCACCGCTCATTTTTGAGGATGCGGCTTTGGGTCACCCCCTGGCTCACTATGGGAAGGTAGAGGTGCATCTAATTCAGATGTTGGGCTGGCTGGAGAAAGGCACCTGACAAGCGCACTTGGGCCCAGATACGCAGTGGCTACCGAGTCTGTGTAATCAATTTGAGCCCCACCCCCTCAGGGCACTTCTACTGCCACGGCTAAAGTTTATAAACTGTAATAATTTTTTCACACTTTGAAATAACACTAAATATGAGCATGTAATTGGGGAACCAGGGGGCAAAATATGACTGGGGCAATGCCTCCACACCTTCAGGGTAGCACCGTCCCTGGTGAAATGAGGAGAAGGAGATAGAATAAAGGTCAGCAGAGAGCAGAAAGAGGCAAGATAAAGGTGAGAAACAAGCAGAAAGAGGCAGAATAAAGGTCAGAAATTAGCAGAAAGAGGCAGAATATAGATCAGTAACAAGCAGAAAGTGGCAAGATAAAGGTGAGAAATGAGCAGAATAAACGTCAAAAACGTGCACAATAAGGCAGAATAAAGGTTAGCAGCAAGCAAAAAGAGGCAAGATAAAGTTGAAAAGTAAGCAGAAAGAGGCAGAATAAAGGTCAGAAACTGTCAGAAAGAAGCAAAGTAATGGTCAGGTACAAGCAGAAAGAGGAAAAATAGAGTTCGGAAATGAGAAGGAAGAGGCAAAATAAAGGTCAGCAGTAAGCAGAAAGAAGCAAAATAGAGATCATAAATGAGTAGGAAGTGGCCTTCAGACACTCACATGCCCACTCACAGACACACACAGACTCATTCACTCGCTCACCGACCCAGTCAGACACTCATGCACCTACTCATAGACCAACTCAGACACTCATGCACCCACTCACCAACACACTCAGACACTCACGCACCCACTCACAGAACCACTCATAGACTTATGTACCCATTCACACACCCACTCAGAGTCTCATGCACCCAATCACAGACCAACGTAGACACTCACGTATCAACTCACAGCCCTACTCAGACAATTTTACACCCCCTCACAGACCAACTTAGACACTCACGCATCCAGTCACAGACCCACTCAGACACTCAAGCACCCACTCACAAAATGACACAGGCCTTCCTACACCCACTTACATAGCCATGTACACACTTATAAACAGCCACAAACCCACTCACACACTCACTTAAAGACCCATACAGCCACTCACATACCCACTCAAATGTTACAGGTTCAATGAAAAACTAAAGGTTACAGGGATGTTATAGTTAGGAAAGAGAATTTTAACAAAACATAAAAATTCACTGAAATAAACCTGGGAGAGAGAACACCTTTGTTATCCAGGCCCACACTAGCCAGGTGGCTCCAGAATCAGTGGGAGGGACGTTACCGTCATAACTAGTTTGGATTGGACACAGGGAGGGGACTGCTCCTTTCCTTGGCCATTCCACTAGGTGGACTCAAGGGCTCTACATAAGGGTAGAAGGTTTCCCCATTTTGCAATTTAAGAATGGTAGGGCAAACAGAAACTGCTGAAAAAGTGGGTAGGAATACGTCAGAGAACGTTTACCTCATTAGTTAGGGAGGGGCGGGAGTCGTCCCTGCCAGCTGACTAGTGCAAACCATAAATGAGGCCCTCAAAGGCACCCTCTTTAGAAATCTTACAGTACCTGCAGAAGATCAGAAGAGGACTGGATTCTGCTTGCTGTAACCTTGAAGGACCCTGAAGGGCTGGGCCTGCCCCCTCTTGTACCCAGGACAAAGACGTGGACTCTAAGTGTCTGTTGACTGTGTGGCTGCAAGGACACATTATGCTACAAGAGACTTTTTTTCCTGAAGTGACCAGTTGACCAGTACCACTGGACCTGGACTGGACCCTACTGGACACATTATGCTACAAGTGACTTTTCTCCTGACGTGACCAGTTGACCTGGACCATGGCTCTCATATCTGAAGGACTCATTCAATAGTTTGATTTTACCGGATTTATATGAAAACCTTCATACAATCGGACCAGAACATACGTTGCACGATAAAAAAAAAATGATTTATTGAATACTGTATGAACACATGCATAGAAATGGCCAAGGTAAATGATTGTTAGTTATGTCCAAGTGCGCAACAACATGTTGTATAGAGCCTAGTTAGGATGGATTATGCATCCCCACATATCGTCATTGGCTTACTCTCTTTAGGCTGCACACACTGCACTTTAAATTTGCTTTCCATACGCCAGGGGCCTGGCAACAGATCTTACGACCTTGTGGGTACAATAACATCTCGATGCAATGCACTAGCCACTTTATTCTGGCTGTACTCAGGGCCAAGACATTCTTTCTTGGCCCTGCTACTGCGTAAGTCAAATTTGAGATTCTATAAGGAAGGGTTAATATTCCTGCAATGTTTAGGGTCCCTAGAAATTTGTTATGTGGTTTTACATTTGATAAAAAACAGCTTTTTATATTAGGAAAAGGCCAGAGGTTTATGGATGTCTTTAAGCCATATAAGCGCATTTGAAACTTTCTACATGTTCTTACATTTTTATATAATTACATGCATGAATCCCAATACAGCACAACTCTGTAAATGATTGTAAGTCACATTTGTGCATCTTCTGTCTAATGGATTAGCCCTTTCTATTTTGAATTTTGCACCTGTTTTGGCGCCTTGGGCTGCCAGAAGGAATTCTGTCTTAAGAAGGAATTCTGTCTACACTGTTACGCGACAATTTGTTTTTTGACTTTGTATTCTGAGTAATTTAAAACAGTCATGCAAGTGTTTGGAACTTTAAATGTATCCTTTTTTTATTGCGTCTCTGCTTTTATTGCTCCCTGTGAATAAAAACTTGTTTGACTTGACGTACACATATCCCCATGTGATGGATGACTAGGATTTCTTAAGTTGTTTTTTTTTGCTTAGCCATTAAAATGCTCAGTCAGCAAAACCAATAGGATTGACCAAATCCAAAAATGGATGCAGATCTCTCCACATACTGGGCATCTAGGTGCCCGCCACAGGGTGCAAGGTTTTTCCCAACCACCCCTTTTCTCAATGGGAGCCTGTGTTCCCGTTCGGAACACAGGCTCGTATTGAAGTCAATGTGAGCCCGACCAAAGGATGTTGGGAGGCATAGTAATCGATCGCCCAGACTCACAGGACCCAATTTGTTTGGAAACTATTCCGGAACCTGTTCGTTCGGGACAGTTTACAAACAAAATCATAATCGGGACTTAAGTGATATTATTATGAGTAACAGATGAACATTTTTAAATCTTTACATTTGATTGACAAAGTAGTTCTAATTCTCTATTCTAGTTGTGCGTCTTTGACAATAAATAAACATAATCTGTTTGCTAATATTTTGGGACAAACAATGAAAATCAGAATTGATTTTGGGAATTACTTCATTATTAATCATTTTAAGGAGCAATCGTAATCGTTATGTTTATACTAATAAAGAATGCTACTTTCTAAAAGTAGGCCAGGTAGCAAAAAAAGTAAAGAACATAACTGTTGCTATGAGTCGGGTAGCTATGGCTCACCGAACGTATAATGGAAAGCCTCTCTCCCCCTAACATCACAACGTGGAGACACTCAATGCGCACCTTGGCAAAAGCATTTGGGGGCATATTATCAAGACAGGCGATAGAATTATCGCCGTTTTAGCGGCAGAAAACTGCTGCTAAAACGGCAATAATGGGCTTGATAATATGCTCTATGGAATTCCAATTGAAGCCCGGGTTAGATGTGAAGGACATCTAACCTGAGCTTCAATTGGAATTCCATAGATCATATTATCAAGCCCATGATAGCCGTTTTAGCAGCAGTTTTCTGCCGCTAAAACGGCGATAATTTTATCGCCTGTCTTGATAATATGCCCCACAGTGTGGCACTTTGCAGAGAGGATACACTAGGGCTCTGAAAGATCCTGATCGCAAACAGCTGGGACTAGATCCTAGCAACCCTCTTGAGCGTAGATAATAACGACAAACCTCCTTCACCCCACCAGCAGCAATGACTGGATGAATACAGGCATAACTAGACTGGGCCAAGGGGCCGAGTTGGACAAAAAACACCGGCAAACAATCAGCAATACTGGGCGAAACCCCGCTCACAGCCCAACAAACGTCACAACGTACATGTGAGACATGTACGTCGTGACGCTATATGCGGTATAAAACCAGGGCATCTCAGCGACAACGTTAATCATACAATTTCAAAAATCATCACGAATCACTAGTTTTTTGTTATATAATGACCCTTTCCCACAGTTTATTCTGTTAGCAAATATAATCAATAATAGGGCAATGGCAAAGATGTACAAGCTATGTTCAGCTTAGAGGAGCCGAATAGTGCCCAAAATGTCGCGAGTAACAGTGTAAAAGTAAAAGCGATGGGGTTAAAAGCAGCACAGTTGCATAACAGTGCTAAACATGTGAGATTAATGGGTCAACAAGAGTAGTACTTGTACACTGTGCAGCAAATCCTTTGGAGTAACCATAATTCATGTTCATAATGTCATAGAGTAGGCCAGAAGCAACTCTTGCAAGCTCCAATTGAGCATACAGGGGGAATTTATGTACAACTTATCATAATGCAAAATTTGAAAACCAATGAAAACAGATTAAAAAATAAAAATAAAAGGGGTCACCCAAAGTATGAACCAAGCACAGACTACTCATTACACCATAATTCCCTTTAGAATTTCCTTCTGCGTGTCTTCTTTTGATATTTTTCACAGCCCAACAGCCACTTCGTGCAAAAAGCGTAACCACAGGACACATCGCCTTTCAAGGGGTAAAAGGAAGTAATAGCAACACACACAGAATCCTGGTCGACCTCAGAAACTTGGGCAGCTGTGGAAACTGCACACTGTGTCTTTTTTGTCTTTGGGTCATAATTCAATATTTAATCTTCATTGAAACCACTGCCTGTTAATTGATCACTTAGTTTGTGTCATATGGCTATTTGATATGCATGGCTGGCAGAGGAACAACACTCCCATGTCCTCTCCTAAGGGGAGACTAAATTTATGGTCAGAGTTTCCTTTTGGTCCCCACAGAGTCATTCTTGTGGTTATACAGTTACACGGCCCTTGCACACACACACAGCGGTGCGGCACAGCGGCAGACATGCGCACTCCAAGTCAAGGTTGTTTGTGGAACGTAGGAATGGATGTGCAACAAAAGCAGAATTCTGAAGCTCTTTGAGTGGAATGATGAAATATAATGCTAGAGCTGTCAAAGACAGTCTGCAATCAATATCCAAGATGAATAATGACAGGATATGTGATCAGAAACCTCTGTATTCTTTGCACTTAAAGACAAAAATGGAGTCATCAACAGCCACTGTTAAACTTGTATACCCCTATGGTGACTCTCTTTTCGTGCAGTTGCATACATTCCAGAAACACAATAGCAGTACATGTGTAACCAATAATGGAAGAATGCATATGCTTTTAATGTATGAAAGTATATTTCTCATTATTGATAAAAGCTATTCCAATGCTATAGTAGGTAAAAAAAAATTACATAGTCGGTATATACAAATCCAAACAGTGTGGGGCTTTATTTCCACAGTTTTGTGAAAATAGGAAATCAACTTTTTGCTTTTTTCCAGCACAATGAATGAGATAGCTTTATTATTATATTCTTGTTTAAATGAAAAAAGATACCAACTCCTTATTGCAAGAAAAATTGCTGCACCTGCAGGAGAATTTCACCAGGGTGAGTGAAAAAAAACATAACTTCGCTTTTTCATGAAATTTCTAAATTATGAAATAATGGAATGTTAATTGTATGCATCCTTACCTATTTCCAATAATGAATTGCAAAACGGCACACATTGCTCGTCAGATATTTACTGGTGGTCAGAATGAAAATATTGTAACCAGCCAGGTAAGAACATGTAATTTATAGCTAAACAAATCAGTCAATAATTAATTCCAACTTCAAGTAGAATATATTGATCGCTGTATGTCTTAGTTCATTTGAGAATAGCACCGGGCAATGTGTGTAATTTAGCTGTAATTTGGACGAATGCAACAAATTACCCAAGTGTGAACTATGTTAATTACTAAATGCATTCAGCACCTTAATATTATTCATAGAATGCCACAGAAAATCCAACATGTACAGCATTTATTTTTTAAACAACACCGATTTACAGCTCTGTTAGGCTACCTTGTTTACCTAATTTATTTACCTATTTATACATAGAGTTCAGTAAAGAAAGGATAACGACCTATCAGGTGTAAGATAGTCTGCTTCATATGTCTATTGATGTGTCTGACAAAGGACGTCAGCATTTTTTTCTTAGGGCTGAAGTGCATGGTTGTCTATTGTTTTGTTTGGGGTAGATTTTCTAGTCGGAAGCATCTTTGCAATGTTTGACACCTGGAGGTACCATGAATTGATTTTAAGTGTCCTGTTAACGTTGGGTGAAGTACGAGCACATGAGAATATGCTATTGACAGGTGGCAAGCACAAACCATCTATATGTGTTGGTGATGTGGAGTACATTGACTTTGACATTTGTGGATACCCTCTGAGTCACTACTAGACACCGGAGATCCCAGCCTAAGCAATTTCCACTATCTTAAAACAGTACACATAGAGAGACAAGTATGCATCAAACACATACACAAATTACAAAGTATTTTGTTTAATTCACCATGAAAAAATATGCAGAAATTGAGATTTTAATGGGAAGGTTGGAGTTTTTCAATATTTCGATTGATTTCTAAAAGTTGAAGCAATATGCCAGATTCTTGCATATCAATTTGCCATTTTTGCTCCTAGAACATGCTTTCATTTTCGTGGCTTATACCAGTACTTTAATTTTTCAAAAAATACTTAGCCATTTTATGCCATAGAAGTACACCAACAATAAGAAAATACATCTCAAAATTGCACAAGAAACATATCAAGTTAAAATACATTAAAAAAATCTGCTGGAGAAATAAGATGTAAAATCAATAAAAAAATTGTGGGGCAATTTATTATGGGAAACATCAGGAACTACAAGGCCAGAGCCACGTGTTCTGGAAGCCCGCAAGAGTAACCAAGCTTGTCCAAACAATGAATGTGCCTCAACCACAGATATGTGTGGTTAAGGCAAATGCACTCTGGTGTTCAGAATGGGCGGGGACTTGGAAGAGGAGCATCGGGAAGCGGACATGGACAGGTAAGTGGGGTTGTAGCCGGGTCTGGGGGGGTTGTGGTAGTTTTCATGGGTGGGGGGTTCGGGGTAGTTTTGAGGGATGGGGGTTTGGGGTAGTTTTCAGGTGTGGTGGGGTAGTTTTCAGGAGTGGTGGGGGTTTGGAGTAGATTTCAGGTTTAGTGGGAGTTCGGGTAGTTTTCAGGGGTGGGGGATTCAGGTAGTTTTAAGGAGTGGTGGGGGTTAGGGGTAGTTTTCAGGGGTGGTGGGGGTTCGGGGTATTTTTCAGGGGTGATGGGGTTTGTGGTAATTTTTAGGGGTGGGTGTTCGGAGTAGTTTTAAGGGGTGGTGGTGTTTGGAGTAGTTTTCAGGTGTGGTGGGGGTTCAGGAAGTTTTAAGGGGAGGTGGGGGTTCGGGGTAGTTTTCAGGGGTGGTGGGTATTTGGGGTGGTTTTCATGGGGATGGGGGTTTGTGGTAGTTTTCAGGCGTGGTGGGGGTTTGGGGTAGTTTTCAGGGGTGGTGGAGGTTCAGGGTAGTTTTCAGGGGTGGTGAGGGTTAGGGGTAGTTTTTAGGGGTGGGGTTTCAGGATAGTTTTCAGGGGTGGGGGGTTTCTGGTAGTTTTCAGGAGTGGAGGGTTTCTGGTAGTTTTCAGGGGTTTGGGGGGTCCGTGGTAGTTTTCAGGGGTGAAGGGGGTTCGGGGTAGTTTTGAGGTTTGGGGAGTTCGTGGTAGTTTTCAGGGGGGGTTGAGATAGTTTTCAGGGGTTGTTTTTAGGGCCCGGGGGGTCGGTCATTATTAGGGCTTAGGTAAGGGTAGGGTAGTATTTAGGACTGGAGGCATGGAAGTTTTCAGGGCTCGGGGATGGGGTTGGGTTTCAGGAGGGAGGGGGTAGTTTTAGGACTCAGGGCGGGGGCAGGGGTCGGGGGGTCAAGTCGTAACCACGGAAATGTGTTTACCATACATGCTTTGACAATGCATAAATCATTGTAAAGTCATGCGTGGTAAAGGCATATTCGCGGTTAAGACTTGCATTGTACAGACTGCGTGGAACTGACATGTGTGGTAATCACATGCGTGGTTCCATCACCCATCCATTTATTACATATGCCACAGAGATAAAGTGCAGCAAAAATCCAGCTCAGGAAGAGAATATCCGAATCTAATAGTAAGTGTAAGAAGTCATTCTTGCAGGAATAGAAACATAAAGTGAATTCATACAGATAGGTACATTCAGATTCATTCAACAACCATGTTTCTTAACATAATCGCTGCCAAGATGTATTCATGAACTTCTTTACGGATTGATTCAGTCTGCAAAAGTTGCAAATACAACAGCGCAGCTCTGTAATTTCAAATATTAAGAATCTTCATTATGAGTATTAAAAACATTTTCCTTGGGACAATGTAAATATACAGAAAAATAAAAAGTGAAGCATTGACTGTGGAGCAAGAGGATCACATGGGCAGGGTATCAAATCTGACTCTCTAAACACAGCTTTAGGGTAAGAAACTAGGATATTGACTGTATTAAAGCAGAATCTCACCAGTACTTTAACTGGGGACACCATACATCCATATTAGATTCTGTTTGCTATAATTGTGCAGCTCCCATGAATCAACATAAAGATACCAACCTAATTTTAGCCTTCAATGTCAAATGCTTTCACATTTACACATTACATTAACTGTTCATCTTGAACTACGCTCGTTGTAAGGTCTTCAGACTTTGCATGGACCTTGGATGGTAGACTCACAGGCACAGAAAATGCAGACGGGTGAAACTCCTCTCTCGGAGGGGAAAATCAGAGCATCGAAAATGGCGAACAGTGAGGGCATAACCAATACCTGAAAAGGGGTAAGACATTAGCATTGTGGCGTGGGAAACAGTTCTTAGACCTCCATCTCTTACCATGCAAGGGACGGAGCCTGCCTCGGCCCTCTGGATCCGGTGTCCCTCTTTGGTTCCTTCTTAGGGATGCCTATCTGAATACATGTTTCAAGTCGAGTGGGGTGAGCCACCCAAATTCACTTCCTACATCGGTACTAATTGAGCTATGAGAGGGTGAGGATCACCCTCTCCCCTCAAACCTGGAAAACTGGAGATTAGTAAGTGATTAAATGAAAGTCAGTAGAGTCTCATGATTAATCATGTTAATGTAAACTGAAGTGGTGGAAATGCCACTACCCTCTTTGTACCCAACACAATCTCATTTGCAATTGAGTTACACATTGTTGTGTCTACAAAATCATACTGTAGCACCATTACCCAATGTCCAGGGCTATATTGGTTTTAAAAATGCTATGAAATATAACAAGAGAGAGGGCCTTTACCCACTATTAATACCTGTTGCATAAGAGCTTTAACACTATAAGAACATTCAACCACTTGGTGTAGAATGGTTTCAGTTAAAAATGGAGAAACAAAATAAGTCATTGGAATGTTATAGCAGAAGGCATATACCAGCCTATTTAATAGGGCCGTGTCTCCCTGCTGTCTTCAATGTAGCTCTCAACATTCAAATATTCTAATCCACTTGAATACCACTCTACCATTTGCTGGTCTCTAGGTGTGGATAACAGGCATTGAATAATACCACATTTCATGGTATTCATTTTATTGAACGCAGATTGATGAAAGGCAGAATGAACCCACTGGGACTCAAACTGTAGACTTCAGGTCACAGAGATAACTCTACAATGGATGCATTCGTTCATTGAGCGATCTAACTGGCAATCCTATATTATAATGTCATATTATTTGTCAGAAAAGCAATAAAATAGCCTTCACATTTTGTGCTGTCAACAACCTTTTTAAAGATAGCCATTTAACACCACACAACTGAGATAATTATGAAGCACTCAGTGCACTTTTAGAGAAAGTACTGAGGAGAACAATGTATGCACCATCCTAATCTCTTTAATGGAGAAAGAGTAGCACTCACCCATGTGGCCAAATTTAGGCCCATATTTACTAAGGACTTGCATTTGTCCTTGCTTCATGCAAGGTGATGCAAGGCAATGCAAGCCCTTAAGTCAGATTTACTAAGAGTTACAAAGCCACTTTAAGTTGCTCTGTGCAGCTTAGTAAAACTATCGTAACGCAAGGCAGTGCAAGGTGCTCACTTGCGTAACTCTGCATTGGGGAGGCTTTCCATTGGGTAAGTGTGAACATTTCCACACATCCACCCATACATTTTGGCGCAATCCCATATTTTCTAAGAATTGTAAACATGGGAATGTGTAAAAATGCTAAGTCATCCCAATAAAGGCATAACAAGGAAAAATATGTTTATTTCTCCTCAATTTTTCCTCTTTCTACATGTGCTGCATTCAGCAGCATTCATAGAAAAGGTACAATGCCTTTGAGGATGTTTTTGTGCAGGGAGGTGCCCCTTGCTGCACAAAAACAATCCTGCCTGCAATAGAGACACCCTTGCACCATGGAGCAAGGGTGCCTGCACTGGCACTAGGCAGCCCAAGTGCGCCAGAACTGAGAGAGAGCAGCAATGTTCCAAATCTCAGTAAATATGGCACATTCCTTCTCTCTCCATTTGACTCAGTGCAGCAAGTTGTCTTTCTATGTTGCGCCAAATGCTAGCAATCTGGTACTAAGTTTTTTAGGTAGCGATTCAATCTACACTCCTGCAATTTCAAAGCACAGTGCATCGCAGGTCTTATGCTACCCAATATAATGGTACTCCATGTCCTACTTTGAAAGGATGGAAAGATAGATGGCTGAGCTTGCTTTTCCACCAGTCAGACTCGTGACCTGCAGATCACATCAAATGTCAGCAGTGAGCGCCTACCTCTTCGGGCCATCTTGAATGTACATAGCAAGAAGCAGATTTATCAATATTTCAAGCAACACAATGCAGCAACATTTTTGTGTGAAAGGGCAGAAATGCACCATATTTAACATTACACTGCACATTCTTGCCCTCTCTATATTCTGCAGGACATTTGGCTGCCTAGGGCCAACACAGGAACCATTGCATCATGGTGCAAGGGTGCCTGCATTGCAGGCAGGATTGTTTTTGTGCAGGAAGGGACATCTTTCTGCACAAAAACAATCTTCTGAGGTTTTTACCTCTTCAAATGTGTGCTGCAGAATCCAGCACACATAGATAGAGGATCAAAACGAGGAAAAATAAAGATATTTCTGCTTGTTACACCTTCCCTGGGAAGGCATAGCATTTTGACATTTTCCCAGGTCTACCTGTCATTGGAAATCTAGGAATGTGCCTAAGTCCATGAGGGGATGCAGGGGAACACCCACGCTCCACCCATGGAATGTCTCTATGGGGCAGAGTAATTCAAGGCAGTGACTTGAGCTGCCCTGCGTTTCTCCACATTTACCAAACACTGCAGGGCCACACAAGGTGGCCTTGCGTGGCTCTGAATACCTCATCTAGGTTTTGCGTCACCCATGTGTTACCTAGCGTGGCTCAAGGGCGACGCAAAGCTTTAAAAAATATGACCTTGAATGTTCAAAAAAATTAGACTGTGTAAAGTGAGGCCAATTTAACTCTATCCTGGACACCAAATAAAATATGGATTAGTTAAAATAATAAATATTGTGCAAGATTGTATATGATATCTGTACGAGCTATTTTACAAATAAAAGATTATGGGGTTCAATCTACATAATATTCCAAAGAAACAATAACTCTGTAAACTTTGCCAAATATGGACATGGTTTCACGCACACTGGGCATTGGATAGAATTTGCTGAGCACACAGTCCCTCAGCTGAACAGTGCAACAAAGCAGCTCTTTTAATAAAGTCTTCAGCAGATGGCACTTTTATTAGTTAGTGTGTCTTTCAGCCAGAGATCATCTCCATTTTACTACTCACTCTTCATTAAACAGAACCGACATTAAGACAGAATCTCCTTTTGGGATGCCATTTCTCTCTGTTCTATTTTTTATGAGCTCTGAGCAATTACAAGGAAAAGCTAAAAAAGAAGTGACATTTTCACAAGGGAAGCAGTTTGCCCTGCTGGAGAACATGGCCAGTTAGAAAAATCTATAGCTTTAATTTTTTAACAATGCAATAGTGGCAGCATGGCAGTAAAATATTTTTTACTTCAATATTAAGTTGTGCTATATTGCGATTAATCAATGTGTCATGTCAGTTACTGCAAAATATAATATATACCTGTTTATGCAAAAAATGAGAGCCTGATTCACAAAGGTAAACGTACACTTTTGTCTCACAGAAAACATTTTAATGGTAATTTTACATCTGCGGAGACTCCGCAGGCAGGTCGGAGAACTCCGCACATAAAACGATAGGCCTGACGGGGCAGAGACCTCTGCACATACGAAGTCTCTACTAACTTTTTATTTGCATAGTTCTTGCCCGAGACCACAGAGATTCCGCAGTCAGAAAGTTACTATTAAATCATTTGTTTATGAATATAAAAAAAAGGTAAACTTACAGCCTGTGATCATATGACATCAGGTAGCTTTGCTGCACAGGAGACCTGATGGAGGCTGGCATTGGTAGGATGAGAATGGGCAAAACTGGTGGCAGGCGAGAGTGAGCCTTGGTTCACTGGTGGACACTTAAGGCAATATGTGATGACAAGCCAGGACTGTAAAACAAAAGCAGCCCTGGCATTCAACCAGCACCTTTTCTTCTTCCCCTTTCAATCTCTTTTTCCATGAATCCATTCTCTCACCCTAGAAATTCTTCCCCCTCACTCTACCCCCTCTCTGATCTCCCTCCACCCTTTCTCTCAATCATTCTCACTCATTTGAAGTCCCTGCTGTGACTGCTGTAATGAACCCTGGGGAGCTGGAGAGAGTGATAGAGGCACCAGCAGCGGAGTGGGGCTGTCAGAAGTTGGCCTCCAATGTTGACCTCTAAACGTGGAAATGTCCAATAGAATAAATGATCAAGGAGTCCCTCGGTGAGGAGCCCTGTGCGCCACCAGCAAAGAAGATCAGTTGTGTAACAGTCAACGATTGTCGACTGGTAAATGTGAAAATAACATATTGCAACCAATCTGTTGTGGAAAGAGTAATATATAAAAAAAAAACGCAAAAGAAAATTGGATATTATACACATTCCTCCACACAAATGTTCTCTGAGTAGCCATATTCAATATCACAAGGGCACGTTCACCAACAAGGTTCTGCACATTGTAATGTTTACAGATATATTAGTCCTCATTCTAATACACTTGTATCATGAAAACAAGGGAGCTAAAAAACAGCTATAAATTTGTATCCACAGATTTACTCCCTCCCATGAGTGCAGATTGGGAATTCCCACAACCTCCCAGGTTTTGCCTGGAATCTTCTCCAGTTCCATCTTTCCGAGTGCTCCTGGTAAAACTTTGTAAACACCTTTAGCTCAGAAGAAAATGTTCACAGGTATATTTTCACAGGAATACAACAGGAGCAAAAACAAAAATATTTATCACCACGGAAAACTCCTGTCTTTGCACTACCACCAATTTTTTTGGAGGTTCTCTTCTGCCTTCCCCAGTGGAAAGATAATTTTCCCTATTCTTGGGAGAATTAAAGTTCTGATCATTTTCAAGGTGGGAATCAGTTCGAAAATGCTTTGTGAATGACCTAACCATGTCAGTTTGTGGATGGTAACCAACTATATGATATATCCACAATGGAACACTCACCTATAGGAGCAGATTTACTCACACAGAAATAAATATTTGTGTGAATATATACAATTACAAGCACAAAACAGACTTTTATGAATTTCAAAAGTGTTTTTTTCACTCCTGAAAAATTCTGTTTATAAATGTAATTTTGAGATGACATGCTAATAACTTTGTGAACTGGACTCATTGAATTGTGTTAAACATCTCTTTATCTTGGACAACCATATAGCCGCGGAGGAAAGTGAACACTGATTATACAGATATGAGTTACACCTGTACCACCCAAAAATGTATCTGTCAAACCAAAATGTTACCAATACTCGAAAATTGTGATTGTATTTACCTTGATGTCTTTAATAGAAAGAATATTTTTTTAAAACATCTGTTTATCTTGGGTACACTATTTTAATGATGCAGTGCAGGGTGTGTGGCATGGGTGTGAATGCTGTAGCTCAGCCTGGTTGATGAAGAAAAACAAAACTAGCATTTACTACTGTAATGCTGCTCCTATGTTTGAAGTACGTTTTTAACCCTTGTGGAATTTACAAAGAATTTCAGAATTGCACTTGGAAATCTGTGACAGGCAAGACATTTTACACTTCGTAAATTCTGATCTCCATACACATAAGTTGACCTAATGTCTTCAAAGGATTTGCAAAATCAGCACTTTGTGAATGAAGGAGTACATACAAAATGCACACTATACAATCATTCTTTTATGAGTTTTTGTATCACAATTTGTACATTTGGGTTATTTCAGAGCGTAGAAGAGTGTATGAGCTATGTAGAGTTTCAGAAGACAGTGTAATAGGTTGTGACAGTTTCTAATCAGCTAGATGATACAAGAACATGCATAGACACGGAAGGACACTCTAAAATTGGATGTGTAAATATATAAAGGACACTCAGAGTAGGAACCGCTGAACTAAGAATTGGAAAAAATATCCGTGGCTGATATAAGAGATCCAAGAGACTTCTAATGACTGGAGCAGACTGGAGCAATCCATTCGCAGTAGAGCAGAACCAGAAAAATATTGGATGGCAAGGATAGGGTCTCTTAAACATTTAGCAAAAAAGACTGTATATGATTGGTAAACAACTGTAAAGGAGTGAAATAATTAAGAAAAGTAATTTCTATTTGGGCCCACTGCAGCAAAGTAAAACGTATTTCCTTGAAATAATTCTAGCAAAGCAGAGTAAAGGATCAGATAACCGTCATACAAAATACAAGGTTGGACGATATTGTCTAAAATTGTGCTTACGCATGATTAGGAGTAGAATTCTCCTACGATGTTCACATTAAAACTTACAAAAAAAGAAAATATGCAAATCAGATTGGGTCGAGGTACCATCGCATGGACAACACGGCAGATCATGGGCAGAATAAATGCCAGTGGGCAAGCCCAACATGCATGGGATAGGAATTAGGTGAAACCTAATTAAAATAAACGGCAAGGGTTTGTTACAATTGACAGATAAAATAGTCCTCCCTCACCAAGCATTGGTCCCTCATGCTACTCTCGAACCGTTACTTTATTGATCTGAGTGTTGAGTCTAATTTCGGCCGTATGTCTTAAAAAGCAGGCTTTTTTATATATAAACGGGCATTTTACTGGGGTTTCGAACAGAATTTTCAAACCCAGTGCATGTAAGGTATCTTTGACATACGTTATCCATGGTATCCTCTGTACGTCTTCTAGTGCAAGGCAGTCCACGATAAAATGTTGGATGAGGTTAACTGTGTCTCTTCTCCATATGGAGTGCTAAAAAAGAATTGGTGCTATATCTATCTGGTCAGTAATATAGGGGCTATTCAACTCACAATGTAGTTGAAAATTAGAACAGCTATTGAGGAGGCTCATAAATTATTTCCAAAAAGTGTCTTCAATTGATTGTATTGCTGTTGGATTAACATAACCCCATACTCCAGCTCCATAGGAGGCAACTGACCTGGATTTGGCCCCATATGCGCTTTTGACCCTGTCTATCTGTTTCAAACCCAACTTTTTAATAAACAAGTGAATAGCATAAATACTCTTTTCTAGCATAATTCCTTGGTTCAATACCATGTTGGAACATGATGACATGTGGTCAAAAGTCACCCTTAGATATGAGAACAACTCCATCTGCCCCATTTTACGATCAGAATAAAGAAAGAAGGAGGGTTCTTAACCTTACAGCCTACAACTCAAATGAAGGACTTAGCCTCATTCATTTGTAGGTCCAGTCTTTGCATAAAGTTTACATAAATATCTAGCAATTTCTGGAGAGCCCTTCCTGTGCGTGCAATTAAAACTGCATCATCTGCATAAAGTAGGATTGAAATACTCATTTTATTCATAGTAGGGACGTCCAGGGTTGATTCTCACAAATGGACCTCTACTCCGTTGGTATATAAGGAGAGCAAAAAAGGGGTGAGGACACACCCTTAGCGTGTCCCCCTGGTAATTAGAAACCATCTGGTACACTCCCCCTGTTGTCCGTAATGGACACAGGCTTCAGCCCTCAAATACAACTGCCTAATAAATGTAATTATTGCTTGATCAATCCCCATTTCCCTCATGATCCTTCAAAGATAAAAATGGGCAACGCAGTCAAACAAATATAACACATAATAACAGTTAAAGTGCTCATTAACAACACACAAAAATATTTTATTTATTCTTTGGAGCACTTCATAACCGTCTAAAACTGAACAACAATATAAATTAACAACTCAATAATCATTACGTAAAAATACTTCCTATGAACACAAATAGAAGCTTCAATGAATTCATACCACAGATACACCACACAATTTGTGCTAAAGTTTCAGAGTTAATCTAGGATACATTACATTACTGTGCAGTTATAAGGAGGTTGTTCCATAAATCCATAAACACTCTGGGGCCGATTCGCAGAACTAATTTGAGCTAAAATCCGAAACTTACTACTTTTGGTATTCACAGAAGGCATTTAGTAGTAGTAAAGTTAGGACTCCTAACTTTACTACTACTAAACTGAGACAAAATCCTAACTTTACGACTATTGGTATACACAAAAGGCATTTAGTAGTATTAAAGTTAGGATTCCTATGATCTGATCAAAAATATATGTCTGAAACAAATATTATATTTTAGAAAGCACTTTATTGTTTTTCACTCGATTAGATAGCCAAAGTAAACTCATACAAACAGACCCGTTGGATTATTACAAATAATGATAATCATACAATACTTAATAGGAAATGTGGTATCTATGATCTTAGGTTTCAGGCCCTACATAATAATGTTATCTATTGTTCTCATTCTTTCTATATTTTCTTCCATCACCTTTCGTATCAAAGATAGCTCTCTCTGCTCCCATATACCACTCAACATTGGCACACAATGCCTCAGATTTAGGCATTTTTATAATGACCCCAGATTTTCATCAGGTCTCTGTTTGCAGTCTTAAGTTCCAAATTCCATAACACTTTCTAATATTTCAGTGAAAATTGAGTCCTCCATCCTGTCAGTACTAAAATTCCCCCTCCCTAAGTATCATTATTTCCGTGATGGTCTGTAAGGCTTTGCTCACCGATTCTCAGAGGTTTTCAAGGGGTATGAAGAACTTTGCAAATCATTTGGGGAGAGGATGTGGCCTTACGGCTAGAGTGGGCGACCTCAACACTGGGAAACCGGGTTTGAGTCTCGGCAGGGACGTTTAACATGCTGTGATTCTGGGCAAATGACTTAATCTCCCCGTGCCTAACGAAAATGACTGTGTCCTTATGTAACACAACTGGTGCTCATGTAAAGCGTTATATAAAACTCCAGAAAAAACATACACAAAAACTTTGTAAGTTGCATCCTTTCAGGCACATGTTTTCAATTGCCTGGCCTAGAGTTAAAAGTAGCATACATGCAGTATACTCTATGCCGTATTTTATAATTCACAAGGCAGAAGTTGGACCTACTCTCAGCCACCGTATGTACATGAGAGCTTCTTCTCAGTCTGAGTTAGCCATTGGACACATGTTGTCCTCTGACCATAAATCTAAAAGGTCACCCGGGGCATAATTCAGCAATGGCTTGTTTATAGAGACTTTCTTTTCATTTTCAGCAGGGTAGCAAAGCCTCTATTTTCCAGGGTGGATTCCTCCAGGGCTTCTCCCATGAGAGTCAAACATTTCTGTAGGATGTGCATAAAGGACAGAAATCTGTAATTCACCATGAGAGTTTGTTTTAGCTCCGCCTGGAGTAGTTCAAATGACAGGAGGTCCTCCATCTCCTACGCATCCACCATTGTTGATATCCCTAAATCCTGGAGAGTCTGCAAAGTCAGTCAATAAATCAATGTTCCACTGTGGGGTTCTCCTAACCAGTAGCTCATCCAATTTCAAATAATTTGTGGTTAGCTTCTGTTTACAGATCACTTCTTCTGTGGCTTCCAATGGTTTACCCCCCTCCCTTAGCACCCATGTATCGTTTCATATAAGGTATCCCTATTGATATTTTTAGATGGCTCCCGAAGAGTCTGAAATGCCCCTTTGTTTCGATCCCTAGTTAGCAGGCCCAATAATACCTTCTATTACCCAGCAGGACAGCTCCCCATTATACAGTATTTTTTTTATTTTTTATTTTACAGAGTTTTATATAGCGTGAACTAGACCCAAATCGGGTATCAGAGCGCTTTACATAGCACCAGTTGCATTACATGAGCACACATTCTTTTATTTTTTTGTGAGGCAAAGAGAGATTTAGTGATTTGCCCAGAATCACAGGATGTTCAGCATCATTGCCGAGACTCGAACCCAGTTCCCCAGATTCGAGGCCGACCGCCCTAGCCGTTAGACCAACTCCTCTTTGCAGAGTAGACAGCACCATAAGGAAGGAGCCACATTCCATAACATTGTGTGCAGGGTGGCTTTCTGAAACAAATACTCTTAGATTACACCAAATCCTATCATTTACGCTCACCATTGAACACAAAATTGTCATTAAGCGGCCATGATGAGCAGCAGTTGCCCACAGTAGCATGATTTCATCCAAGTCTTTAGAGCATCTTATTTTCAAAGACTGTGCAGAAAATTATTTTGTCTTTGTAAAACATCAGCTACAAACAATTTCATCTTTAAAAATCTCAGACCCATGTTCTTGTCCTTTCCATAGAAAACAATTATGCACAACACAGCCAAGTCTTTTTTGACCCCTGAGCTGAGCCTGGATTCAGAGGGCATGTTCTGAAAGAAGATTGTGGAAGTGACAAATGTCTGCATTCAATACCTTGGTACAGGAAAGACAGGCTGTTAATTGAAACGTAATTAGCGAACCTTTGACTGTCAGTAAACATTTAAGCCGACGATCATTTGAGAAGACAGTGTAAAGAGACTATGTTTAAAACAGAATTGATTCCTTGTAGGTTAGAATAGTGCGTGGTAGTAAACTAGCTTGCAAATTATTGAGCACAAGATTAACTGTCACCCTTTGTGACTGAATGTAGGGCGAATAACAATCTATTAAATACCTTTTAAAGGTGGTTGAAAATATCAAGTGCATTATGGATTTACTCTTGAGGCTGTATGCCATGAGGATAATGATTTATCTGCATTTGTTCAAAGGTTCCTGTAAGTTGAAGAATTTGGCTTCAGGAAAAGGTTCCTGAAAATTGATTAATTGTTTACTTCAGCAGACCGAGGGTCAAAGGTTAATACAGTTAATCGATCTTTCAAAAACTTATCACAATTCAAGCACTCTTGGTTGACCATGGATATGATGAATGAATGACATTTCTGTAACCATTTGAACTTTAAAAATGGACTCCATACTTGATATCTCGACAGTGTGGCTTACTTTAAATTCTTAAACATTGAAGCAAATCTGATATTAGGGATGAATTTATTTGTGTTTGCAACAGACAATGCCATGGCTTTTTACTGAAATTGGATACATTCGGACACGTTTCTGGCTCTATTGCACTGTAGCTCGGAGGGCTAGCTGAACAATTGCCTCCTGACAAGTGAACACAATGAAACAATACCTGTTGACTTGAAGTGCTCGAGTAAACAAATATTCAGTGTTTTTGGATATCAACAGACAAACTAACTGCTGTGTTGAAACTCAGTCGCCATCTTTATGAAGAGGTATTGATACATCCAACCTCAAAGTCAAGGAAATTCAATATCAGAAGGCGGCATAATCAATCTGATCTTGGTACAGTGTAACAGTGGCACACATGGGAAAGGCAATCCAGCACTTTTTTCAGTACAGGTTTCACCTATGACTATTCTGTCAACACTCTGCTGTATACTAGAGACTATAACATCCACTTTTAGGGCTCCTGGTTTACTCCTGAATTCCAGAAGTAAGTCAGGGGCAACTAAGAAGCACTATGACAATGTCACATCTAACAATAACAAAATCTTTTCGAGTCAGGCCCCAGAACTTTACATATTTATGGCACTTCAAGGAACTGAATTATGCTGATAATACGACTTAAGCAATATCACTTTTATACATTCACTCCTTCTGTAATGCAGATCTTGAGCCTGATTCACTGAAACTTGTGTCTGAGCAGGTGTGATTTACTCTTGTAGAATTTTAGGCTTACATGTTAATTTCAGTTATATGCCAAGAGTGGCCCTTTGCTACTTTTAACTTGTACATGGAATTTAAGAGTACTACAATAGTAAGTCACAATGAAATGTATGTGAACCAGGCCCCCTTGTATTCAACTTTTTTTTATATGCGTCCACTTTTGCTAATGATAGTCAAATAGCTACTCAAACAACAAAGCTTCAAACTACTAAATTACATCTCCCACAAGCATTCTATAATTTGCACCTCTTTTCTTTCAAAAATCTAAAAAGCATCTTGGACAACATCTTTCAAGACTTTATCATAGAAGGTACTGAATGAAAACTCCAATTCCTTCTCAGAATATGACCCTGAAGCTTCAGTTGAAAGCCCTTTGTGTCATGGTAACAAGCAAGTATTAGTAGCCAAAGTTACTTTCTTTTAAAGTCAATTTTTACTCTGTTAAGGGTATTAAAAAATACATTTCTTGATAATAATAACAAAGTAATAGCAAAAGCGATAACAAAAGTGGCAAAATATTTTGACCTCTGAATTTTCTTCAGAGGAATTATAAAGCATACCCTACCTTAAATACTCGACTTGCAACTTCTCGGCCCACGGTCAGCCCCTGGACAAACGTTCGGGCAGCAATGAAGGCTCTTGTTACTTGCACCTTCAGTTTCCTTGGTACATCTCCGAATGGTTTCAGCTGGTCTGTGTACTTGCTAACACACTCCAGGTAGTCCTCTGTGAGCTGGTACTGGGGGTTTATAAGCTGGAACATTCTCTCCAATAGTCGTGCCCAGAAATCGTTTAGCATCTCCTCCAAGTTGACATTACCTCCGGTGTAGTAGCGCTTCAGTTCAGTAAACAGATCTTGAAATACTTCAGAGTTTTGCATGTACAGCAGTCCATAGGTTCGTACAAACATTTCGTTTAGAGACTTTTGTGAATTCTCAACCAATTCCCGAAAAAATTCTGTGTGAGGAAAAGAAAAAGTAAGATGAAAAAAATCATCAACTGAAATTGTTTTGCTCATAACCATACATGTAGGACAACATGGCAAAAAAAGTATAACAGAGAAAAACCAATAATAACCAATAAGAAACCAGGTTATACTTTTTAAAGTCTCCTATATAAGCAATAAAAAAAAGATACCTCCAATGCCTACAAGTAATCAGAAGTTAGAAACCTGTGCATTTTCACAATAATGCACAGTATGATAAAAATGTTTCTCTATTCAGAATGCCAATGTATAAGTAAATAGAACTACAACACAATATCATCCCAATTTTATGTGGCCTTGGGGCATATTAACAATATATATATATATATTGATAATATGCCCTGCATATTATCAAGGCAGCGCTATGAAATTATCGCCGCTTTTGCATCCGTTTTCGGGCGAAAAGCGGCGATAATTTAATCGCCTTATCAGCAAAGACACGCTATCGCGTGTTTTGCTGACTTAGCGCCCGTTTCCAGCACGCCTAACTTTGCATCGCTAATGAGATGCAAAGTAGGCGTGGCTATGAAACCAACCAGGGAAAATATCGCGAAGGCAGCTTCGCGATAGTAACAAGGAAAGGTAGCGATTTTTTAAATCGCGTTAAGTATGCCTTAACGCAGGAATTTAATGTCTGTTAAATTCCTGACTAAGGCATACTTAACATGGGGGGTGGATTCTGTGGCTAAGACCACAGGCCCTATCATCTAGGATATCGCCGTTTTCCACCATGGAAAACGGCAATATCCGCACTATCTCTGGAATTTTTATCGCCTCGGCGATGTGCGTTGTTGATAACGCGCTAAGCGGGCGATAAATTCCAGAGACAACCGGCGATAAATATGCAAGCGCTTTGCGATAGTTGTCGCCGGCCCTTGTTAATATGCCCCCTTGTGTTTCAAAAATTGCGTTATTAAATCTGTTCCATGCTTCCTTTGCTAATTGTATATGGAGGTGATTAACCAGATTATCGAAGATAAAATATTGTGTGGCCAAAATATTGTGGCAAGATTACTGAGGACAAGAATATTGGGAAGGTAAGTTTCTACAGTCAAGCACATTTTTACTATGCTTAACTTCACAGATAAGTAGCTTGACTATATATATATATATGTAGATCTTCAAAGTGTGGATGTGGGATTAAGACTAGTGCATCTATACTTGCCTATTTGCACTCACCTTCTCCCTACTCTTGTCCCTGATAATTTTGGCCTTCGATATTCTGACGGACAACCAGTTTGGAAAAAACCAATGGTGCTCAATGTGGGCTACACACAGGCCAAGGATAGATGAGTGTTATATTTTCTGCGGTAAATACCCACTATGATGCCTTCTCTCCGAACAACCAAAAATTATTAGCATGGCAGAAACAATTTTTCCATTACATTTTGATCTACCATAAGATTTAAATTGGTGGCTCAATCTCCCTTGCTAACAATACTGCCATGCAGTAAACTGTGCATGTTTAACTACCTTGTTTCTATGTCTACAGCTGGTAGTCATACATATTACATTATACAACCTTTATCGCAACAAAAGGCATCATTTGAAGATTGCTCATCTCTGGGAACCCTAGTTTTAAATAAGTCACTTCAGCAGATGCCAGATATGTCCCCTAGTGGGAACATTATTAAGGGCTATGTTATCTCTCAATAAATAAAATAAATATGTGCACAGACAGTTTACAATATAGGGCAGCATTAACACTAGTCACCAGCAACAATTAACAGCAGATTACACTTGCATTCGGCTATTCCAAAGGCACTGACTAACTCAAGCTTACCCCGGAGACCACACAGGAAAGAAAGGTTTCACCCTTTGGATAGCTTGTCTCTATCCATTTAACAGTTCTTGTGAAAATATAATCCCTAGACTTCAGCATTTCATATACCAGAAACTATACATTTTTCTCTGCCTCTCCTCAAATAGTTGTTTATATTTTTAGTTTTCTTCTGTCAGTTGCTTAATTCATAAAACAAATTCAGAAGTCTAGTATAAGAGACATTTTAGCCCTAAAGCGGTCAAGGTCGGGAATAGCATTGGGACGTGCAGCAATACTGACACTGCCCCATTTATTTATTATGAGAAGAATCTGGTTGGTGCCAAGCCTCGTGGATGGGCTACAAAAAAAGCAGACAAAACTGGAAGGGGTGCAGAGCATCCATTTTGTACAACTGATCATTGTCATAAGGGCATATTTACAACAAAATGTTGGAGCACGGAGCCACGCCATATTTGGCAACCCGTGCTCCGACATTTTCAAAATGCAGGGATGTGCCGTATTCACAAGAACACAGCACACCCCTGTGTTTCCCCTAGCACTGGTGCAAAAAAGCTGCCTAGTACCAGCGCAGGTATGCTGCTGCCATATTGCTAGGGCGCCTGCGCTGCAGGGATGATTGTTTATATGCAGGGAGGGACACCTTCCTGTACATAAACAATCAATAATGGCAATGTGCACCTCCTATATGTGCTGCAGAATGCAGCACACATGGAAAGAGCAAAAAACACAAGGAGAAATTATTAATTTTTCCTTGTTGCATCGTTCTAACGCCTGGTATTTCATGGTGTTAGTTTTTGGCGGTGCTACAGCCTTGTAAATCTGGGGCAGAATCAAAAAGCAATGGGTGTTGCGGTGGATCGCCCACAGAAACATCCAATGCACGCCCCTTTGCCAAAGAGGACTGTGGTGGAAAGGGGCATATTTCCAAGGTTGCATTAAGCCATGCAAAGTGACTTAGCACCACCTTGTAAATATAGAAAATGGCGCTGTGTCACCTGAGTGCCAAAAAGTGATGATCCGATGGCGCGGAGGGCTTTCAAATATGCCCCATAGTGCGTGATTACATGGACTCATCATGCTTATTGGCCCTACAGGTCCATGTACCCTTGCTGTTTTCGATAGTACTCTCTCTAGCTTCTCCGCATAGATGCATTTAAGCGTAACTAAGTAATTAATAACTGAAGAGCCTTTTCTAAAGAATGCTTGTTTGTTAGGAATCACCCGTGATCTTTTAACACAAGTTCACAATTGACATCAAACATGCCATGCTCAGTCAACTCTGCTCCAGTTCAAAAGCTCCAGTGAGCTCCACCCCATTCCACGTTCAGAAGGAGCTGAAGACTCATTTCTACACCATGCCTATGTGCAACCCCTCCAGACACTGACTCTCACTGAAAGAGGGGCAAGGAATATGGAACTGTTGTGAAAACCGTGAAATCGATATAAAGAATATAAAGAAACATCTAATGCTTGGAGTCCCAATAAAAAGATGTTATGAGGATTACCATTGAAAAGTTAAGCAGTAGACTGAGCAACCTGAAACACCAAAACTGAGTGCAGTGGGCACCAGTTTGATACTACAGATCTCTGTGTATGAATTTTTAACTTTGAAGGAGAAAGAATGTTCATGTCCTGAAGAAGGTGGTCTTATTATGAATGTAACACCGAAACACGTCGACACTTATTAATAGAGGGGTGTTCAAATTGGGCAAGAGTCAGCATCAAACTAGAGACAGGAAATTTGTATCCATGTTCTATGTTGCCTACATGTTTGGCCTAATTAGCACATGAAAGACATAGTTTATTGTCTTTATAGATTCTCCTTTTTAACTGTTTTTAATAATTGATTATAATCATTGATGTATAATATGTATTTGTTTTTCTATGAATAAAATTGTGGAACATAATTTGATTTAAATCAACAATGAGTTTATAAGTGCCTTAATTCTTAGCCTTTAGAGCACGTGTGAAAGAGAGGTTTGTGAGTAGTGTGAATGGATTCATTTATATCCCATCCAAAGGGAACCTGTGTTTTTGAACGTAATAGTTTTGGGTGCTCCATCCCTTTGGATTTACAAGCCCCCTCTCCTTGGAATTCAAGGTGAGAGAAAGGTGCCAATATCATCACAAAGGGATATAGCATGAACCTTCAAGAGTGACAGGGCATGTGTGGTAGTGGATTAAAGACTACGATCCTTGGTATTTAGTGTGCCGTCATTTCATTGCACCGGCCGCCGGCTTCTGACCAATGATTTAGGCATGGCACTTTTTCTTTCACAAATTAGGCACTGTGGGTATGCTACTGTACCTTGATTGACTGATCTATGTTAACAAAGGCAACAATATTTCATACAATTTTCAGAGTGGGGTGCTGTCATCACTGTTACATCACTTACATCACAGAAATTTTGAACAATTCAAGCATCGAGCAATGAGCAGGTGTAGCAAATGAGCCATGCCAATTCAGCAAGAGAGTGGTAAAGGTATGGTATATAGCTGGTGGTGCATTTTGGAGCTCACATTTGCAAATATATTACTGAATCATGGTGTGTTCACCCACAGTTATTCACAAACAGCACATTTACTTTGGAAATGGTCACTAAATTTACATAGACATGCAATTTTACTGATAAAACTATATATGGCACCAACACTAATGTGTGGGTATTGGGTTTCAGTGAAGAATTATAATTTGTGCATCACCAAGTAAAGTATCTTAATTTGTTTTGATCTTACTCAAATCTTTGTTTTCCATCATATTTCAGAATTACTAAAAAATACGTCATTTGTGATTTCCTAACTGTGCATATATTTTGAGAAATCTGTGCAGTTAATGTACCGGTATTTAAATGTTGTTGTGTGCTTTGAAACAATTGACATCTTACAGACTTTCCTCCAGCACTCCCTGTACCTCTGCAGCATTCTCACATACTTCATTTTCCAAACTCCTCTCACCTTGTCACAGAAAGCAAACATCAATTTCCATTTTCAAAGAATAAGCAGGACATTGTCAGAAGGCATATCCTGACATTTGATCTCTGCCTTTGAATGCACAACAAATGAGGAAAGACAAATGCAGCATTTAAAGGAAACATTATTGCACATTCATCTTCTGAACTCCAACAAGGTTATTTTGGGGGTGTAGCAGCATCCTGTGTCCCTACCTACAGAGTCTATGCAATTCTAATTCAGCTAAAAGCTGAGAAAGTTCTGGTGGGTGTGTTAATGATCAGAGTGTTTGTATGAAATTGGACTATTATTTGGGGATGGGTAAACAACCAACCTCAAAGAATATTCACAACCCTTGTCATTGTGAACTTAACCTTAACTCACCCCCTGGTAGTTATCGCACAAAGCAGATGTAGGGCAATGTGTGAAGCTATTTTGCAGTACCAAAACAGTAATAAAGTTGAAATGCGACACAATTAAAATCCCAAACCGAATTAGAAAACAAAATGACAACAAAATGACGAAAGTCCAAATAAAGGGAACCGGAGATGTGAACTTTTAACATTTTAAGTAGGAATAGAGCCAAGAAGCACCAAGTGACAAGGATAGTCAATGGTCACTGTAAAGTAAGACCTAGGCACAATTTGACGAAGACCAGTATGGAGAGTTAGATTAATTTTTTTTTTTTTTAAACGTATGTGCCAGGGCCCAAAGTATTTCACACGGTCCACTACATGCAACTCACATTTCTGTTTAAACTGCACGTTTAAGTCTTATGTTTTTCATTTTTAAACTATCTCACATAGTTAAATGCTCCACTAATGAACTTTGCTTAAAAAAACACCCACAGCACCAAAATGTGGTGGATTCTCATAAAAGTATTCAGATGTTTTCAAATAAGTGCTGGTGCTGAGCACTTGCAAAAACTGGCACACATTAAACACTGGGCATAGGTCAAATTGGTTGAAGACTTTACTTTCTGACTTTAGTCCTTTGAGTCCCAATTCACCAGAAGAGTACACTTCCAGAGCCCCTGCTCCCAAGGACCTAAGAGGAGGCACTTACAGACTCACAGGATATCTGACAAAGACAAAACAGCAGGATCCAGTCCAGGTCAGTCTGCCAGTTGCAGGAAAAGTCCTTGGGTAGCTTGTTGAGACCCTGTAGCTTTAACAAGAGGTCAGGCTTATAACCCATGGAGTCCACTTTTTTTTATCATGGGTACAAGAGAGAGCAGATCTAGTATTTTTGGGGCTCTTCCCAGGTCACAGAAATTAGGTCCAGCCCTCTTCATGTCTTCCTCAAGTCCAGTAGTGTTCTGAAGTGGGTGCCTGAAGTGCCATATTTATGCCAGGCACAAGCTAGTGAGTGGTTGGCATGTCCCAAACTAATGGGGTAAACGTTCCTTGGTCAACCCTATCCACTTTCAAGTTGGGGAAATGTTATGTTATGTTATATGTTATGTTATAAAGGATTTTATAGCGTGCTCAATTACTCGAGAGTATCCTGGCGCGAGCAGTTATCGGAGAACCTGAGAAACGGGAAGTTTGAGACGGCTAATTAAAGAGGAAAGTTTTGAGTTGTTTCTTGAATAGATTGAGCTCCTGAATGCTCCGAATAGACAAAGGGAGAGAGTTCCAAGCCAATGCCATTTTGACCGAGATAGACTGACCTCCCAGCCGAGACCTGCGAAAACGGGGGATGGTCATCAAGTGTTGGGTGGCTGAACGTAAGGCTCGATTGGGGACATAGAAACTGAAACTCTTCCTAATATATGCAGGACCCAGACCATGCAGCGCTCTGTGGGCCACCGTAAGAGCTTTAAATTGCACTCTTTGCGCCACTGGGAGCCAGTGCAGATCACGCAGATGCTTTCTCACATTAGACCTTCTAGAGATGCTAAAAAGAAGTCTAACAGTGGCGTTTTGAATCGTTTGCAATTTACTCAACAGATAGCCGGGAATGCCAGAGTAAAGGGTATTGGCATAGTCTAAACGGGAAAGAATGAGTGCACGAGTGACTGTTTCCTTTGCTTGGCTGGAGAGAAGAGGAAAAAATCTTCTAAGAGATTTAAGTATGCCAAAGCAAGCGCCGGTGAGTTTCCTAATTTGCACCGTGAAGCGGAGATCGTCGCCAAACCATATTCCTAGGTTTTTAGCGGGCGCACCCACAGACTTTGGACGAGGAAAGTCATTTGGCCACAGATTTTCATAAAAGGCAGGTGGAAAAGAGCCATATAGCAAGACCTCAGACTTATCCTCGTTACACTTCAGTTGGGCACGTGCCAGCCACTGAAACACAGAAGAGAGGCAGTTCTGCGCTTGAGAAGTAGACAGGTCCCCATCATTCCAGGTGAATAGGAGCTGGGTATCATCGGCATAGGCGATTATTTTCGCCCCCAGCTCCTCTGCCAGGTAAATAAGGGGTGTCAGATAGATGTTAAAAAGTAGTGGACTCAAGGTGGAACCTTGAGGGACACCAGTAGCCACATTCCTAGCAGTTGAGGAGAAGGGAGGTGACCAGACCTGCTGGGAACGGTCTTCCAAAAAAGATTTCAGCCACCTGCGATGCCGATGTTAGCCAGGCGAGAAAGTAGGAGATGGTGGGGAACCGTGTAGAAGGCAGCAGAGAGATCCAGTAAAACCAGAGCCTCTCTGCCGCCTGTGTCCTGACACTCTCTGATGGATTCAGCCATTTCCACTAAAGCCAACTCGGTGCTGTAGCTTTTCCTAAATCCGGATTGAGCCGGATGGAGGGCACCGGAATTTTAAACAAAAGTATCCAGCTGTCGGAAGACGATTTTTTCACAGACCTTAGACAAGGCTGGAAGAAGAGAGATGGGTCGATAGCTGGCCACTAATAGCGGATCCAGTGAAGGCTTCTTTAGGAGTGGCAAAAGTTTGGCCTGCTTCCAATGCAGAGGGACCCGTGCCGTGCACAGAGATAGATTAATGATTGATGTAACTTCCGGATAAATAACCTCAGCTACACCCGCCAGTACTCTGGCAGGACAAGGGTCCGACGGGGAGCCTGACTTAAGAGTGTTAAGAATGGCCAGTATATCTGAGCCCATAGCAGGATAAAAGCTATGGCATATAGATGATCCAGACGGCTGGGGAGAATAAGGCAGTTGGTAAAAAGTCTCGGATCCCCGAGAACCCTTCAGCACGCTGTCTTGGATAGCTTGTGTTTTCCCGATAAAAAAAGAGGAGAGATCCTCACACCAGACTCCAGACTCTTCAGAAAGGCACTCGAGGGGCCAGGGGGACGATACACCAATGTGCCCCCCAGTGTAAAGTGTGGAGACAGGACAATGGAGAAATCAAGAGCCTCTCCGTCGACCAGCCCAAAATTCACCTCGCTGGTGAAAACCCAGGAATCTCTTAGCAGCACGGCAACCCCTCCACCTCTGCCGATCAGGCGATCAGCTCTATTAATTTTGTATCCCAGAGGAATTGCTTCCTCGATGACTGGTGCACAAGATTCGTTGAGCCAAGATTCAGTCACAAACAACAGGTCCAAGGTGTAATCGGAGATGAGTTCATATATGTCTGGGGCATGCTTAACTAAGGAGCGGGCATTGATAAGGGCAGCCCGCAGGGGGGGGGATCTTGTAGCATAGGAATGAGGAACCGGGGCTGGCAACTTGTCTTGCAGGCAGAACTGACATAGGGGACATTTCCACCCAATGTTGTGTAATCCGATTGGTTCACTGCCGCCAGGACAGATGAGCGTCCTTAATGCCAAGCGTTCCGATCGGGTATATGAATAACTCTCAATCTGAACACCTGTCCTCAAACTCTCAGCATGGCTGGCGCTGGGTGCTCCCAGGGCGCGGACGGGCAAAGACGGGCTTGCCTTAGGCACGCCTTCGGCGCGTCCGCTGCGCGTTTGCACCAGCGTTTGATTTTATCAGGCAGGCAACAGGGATCAGGTGAGGAGGCCTGGGGAACTAGACCGTCAACCTGGCCTCAACCAAAATGGCATCGCGGGGGCACTGAACGCCGAGGAACGGGGAACTGGTTCCCTCCCGGAACCAAAAAGGCGGCAAAGCCTCACCCGCACCAGGCACAATCTTCGGACACACTAAACTTGGGCTCTGAGTGCTGGGGGTATGTGTGTGTGGGGGAGTATAATATGATAATCCAAGTGTCTTCCTACATCAAACACTAAAATCTAGTTTGGGGCAGCCACTGTACCCCTAATAAACTGAGAGAGATGTAGGTGGCTGTCTTAGTATATGGTGAATACTTAAGTGAAGCACCTTGCACTAATCCAGGCAACCCTTATGGTGATTTAAGTGGTATTAGATAACCATAGAAAGTTCTCTAACTGGTAGCTATGGAGAGCAGCCTTCAGGCTTATCCAGAAGGAGTGTTAAGCAGCTTATTTTACCAGATCTAATCATGTAGTGTAGGTCAAATGAAAAAGAACTACAAAGTGTATATATAAAAATACACTCCCTCACACATTAGTATATCTCCTACCCGGAGATATAATCACAAATATACTTCAATTGCAAATAGGTAAGTAAGCACAATACAGAGTGGTCTCTGGGTGGGAAACAAACCATATACTAAAAAAGTGGTATGCAAACTGCGGCTGAAGTTGGGACTTGATGCAGGAGGTTCAAAAGAGCTGTAGACATGAGGAATCACCCAAGGTAAGTACCCAGAAAGCCCACGAAGGCTGAGTGCAGAGTGGAAACACAGCCGCGTACTCAATGGAAGAAAAGTCGCAGTTGCAGTTTTGAAGAAGGACTCTTTCCCAGTGGACCCTGAAGAAACCCTGTGGAATACAGAAGGTTGGAGATTCACCCCACCCATTGATACACCAGGATACCTACACCAGAGAAGCCGGGTGCATAGGTGCGAAGTGACGTCGGAAACCGCTGTAGACCACAATGGAGGACTTCAGTAAAGATGTTGCTGGCGCAAACTGTGCAGGAGTCGGGTGGAATCCAAGTGTGGAATTTTTAGGAGAAGAACCTGCAGGCAGAGGGGACAGAGTCTATGCCACTCGGAGGTGACCAGAAGACACAGAATAGCAATAACCACCAATGATGGACGGTTCAAACGAGTTAATTGGTGACCTTGTCACTGAAGCTGTGAGGACCATGCATTGCTATGGAAGTCCAGGAGCCATGCTCGAGCTGCCCCACTTCGGAAGTCAAGAACTGGGGGAACTGTGTCTGGCGGGAGCACCAACAAGCCTTGGCAGCTGCAACAGGGGTGTAAAGAAGGAGCAACGTTGGGACCAGCAGGGCCCAAGAGACTCACCAAAAGTAGGAGGGTTAGAGCAGGCCACCAAGCAAGCAATGGAGCCCACTGGAGCAGAAGGCCCTTGAGAGGACCCACAGGCCAAGGGCATAGGAGTCGCAAGAGGACCTCGAGCAGCTCACCAAAGATCATGGCCCATGGTGCGGAGGATGCAGTGAGGACACTGATCTTGGCAAGAAGAGATGCTGGAGGCTGGAGCTTCTTGTAGCCTAAAGATCTCTGGAGTGCGGATCCAATAAGCCTTGGCATCAGCAAGTTGACATGGTGCAAAGGGGTTCTGCCCCAGCGGATACTGGCCTCAAAATTGTGGAGAGGACAGGTTAGGCCTCGAGGGAGTTGCCGAACCACCACCTGTGTTGCTGAGTCTTTCAAACTCTGTAGGGCGTCAGGATCAGCAGACTGGTCCGCTTCGTTGTGGTGCCTGCAGATGCAGAGAAGTGACTCCTTCATGTCAAGGGAGATTACTTTGAGTGCCCTTGATGCCCACAGGCCTGGTGAAAATCCTGGAAAAAGCACAGACACAAACAATGAAGAAGACTGGCAGAACAGCAAAAACAGGAACAGAAGGAGTCTTCCTCGATGCAGTCTTCATTTCATGCGAAGTCCAGCGAGTGACGTGGTTTTAGGTTTGAGTCTTGTCCCATGACGAATCTGAGGACCCACCCACTAGTAAACCAAACCCTTTTATATGATAAGAAAGGGGCTAGGACAATTCAGGGGTCCCTCCTAGAGGAGTGGCTGGACAGAGGGGAGGAAACTCCCATGTCCTTTGTCCAGTTTTGCACCAGAGCGGGAGCTAAGGGCTCCCAGAACTGGTTCCAACTGGAGTATGCAAGGAGGACACCAAATGTGCCCTTCAAAACAGTCTGGTGGCACTGGCAAGCACCTCCACCCCAGCTCAATACATTAAGTCCTGGTTGGGAGCTGATCCCACCTCCTAGTGAAAGGGAAACTACTGCTCTACCTTCCCCTGTTTGAGCTCAGCTCAGCAGCCGAAGGGCAGAATCGTGCCTGGGGTCGGCAGCAGCACTAGCTTCCTAGCAGATCCTAGAAGGATGTTACAGGAAGTACTAAGGGCTCCTGGAGGAGCTCCCAGTGCATGGAATCATACCTCCAACATCCGTAACGGTGTTGGGGTATGATTCCAACATGTTTGATATCAAACATGCCCAGGTTTGGCACAGCCACTATATAGTTAGCCATCGCTTAGTGACAGATGGCCAGTATATGTATCCAAATGGCTGACCCCACTTACAAAGCCTGGAGAATCGACTCCAGAGTTTGTAGTGGTGTCCTGCTCATGCAGTGGCACTGACACACTTATAACCCAGCACTCTGCCTTCAGGATTGAAAGGCCTGCCTTAGGAGTGACTTATAGGTTTTAAGTGTAGTGGCCTCAGATATAAGAAAAAGTATATCTGTTGTAAGTGGTGCTAGCACCAGATTACACAGCTGCAATGGCAGGTCTGTAGTTACAGTTTGAGGGGCCTCTCATGGGTGGCATTATACATGCTGCAGCCCATGGGAGACCCCTGATATACGTATGCCCTGGGTAACTCAGTACCATGTACTAGGGTCTTATAGGGGTACACCAGAAGCCAATTGTGGAGGTACAAAAGTACTTACCATGTAGAGAAAAAGCACAGTGAACGGGATACCAATTAGCAGGATCCCAGTCAGACTAATTAAATAAAAACAACTGATACCAGCAAAAATTGGGGGTACCCATGCTAGAAGGATCCTACCTTCCTAGAGAGATGTCTTGTAGAACAAAGCAGGAAGTAAAAGCAACCAGATCGTGAATACATAGAAATTGCGTTGGCATCCTGCTCCACTTCCTGTCTAATAAATACCAACTGGTATAGCTAAAGCCAACAGACATTTCAAGTTTGATTTGACAGTTAAGCAGGATTTGACACTTTAATGTCAAAAAGAATGTGCGCAGCTCCACCCTGCATATTCTGTCAGAACAGTCATTTCTCTCCAGTCAAATCAGCCTATTGTTTTCTTCTGGAAAACATCTAACACCTTTTCCACAAATATTCAAATGATAATTACTGGCAGGCAGAAGTAGGAAAGCAAATCCAAAATTAAACACTGAGAACTTCAGGCAGGGTAAAGGTATCTTTCTAAAAGTTGCTTTTCCTTAAAATTTCTTAA
Organism: Triturus cristatus; assembly: GCF_964204655.1. Lineage (NCBI taxonomy): Eukaryota > Metazoa > Chordata > Amphibia > Caudata > Salamandridae > Triturus > Triturus cristatus. Next base: position 726,514,711 of record NC_140591.1, read on the forward strand.
AAATCAGACTTTATGATTAGGTCGGATCTCAATAACTATTAAAAACAGTTATTCAATTATTTGTCTAGCTAGTCTCATTTCTGAGATGCAGTATTAAGATTTGTATTCTTTACTCTGGTTTTATATGTATGACAGCTAAGCATATTATAGTGAAAAATTGCTTTTGGGTGCAAACCACTGTAAGAACATGTTAGCATTGCATTTCTACAAATGCAATTTTTAAATATCATACATCCTGCCTTGTGGCTGATAAGGGCTACTTAGGAGTGAGTTAGTAATATTTATGAGTGAGGATGTTGCCTTTCTAAAGAGTTTATTTTGACAGGTTGAATTGCAGTTTTTACACTGCCACAGTCAGGCTACTTTGGTAGACTTGAAGCCATATTTTACACTGTTACTGTAGTGGATGGCACAATAGATGTTGCAGTCCGTTAGTGCCATTTAACCTACAGGCCCTGGGTATACTTTTTACCATACACTAGGATCTTACAGGTAAGTTATACAAACCAGTTAGGAACATGCCAATTTGACCATGTTTAAAGGGGGAGCACAGTTACGTACTTCTATTTAGCAGGGGTTAGCAGGGGCATAGTGCACAGAATTCTAAAGCCAGCAAAAATATATGTTACAGGAAAAGGGGTGATCCAAGGAGAGCAAACAACAAAGGTGAATTTCCTACAGTTCTTCAACCTTTTGTTGTACAAAATTCCCAATATCTACCTAGCCCCTTGAAAAGAAGTCCTCAGTGTGCTAGCTTGACTAACATCTTGCACCCGAACGTCAGACACAAAACCCCTATCCTATTCACCCTAAATGGCTTCCCATTGAACCGAGAAGATTATTTAAGCAGGTCAGTATTGTTCATACAGTTGTACAAATGTCGGAATCACAAGCCTGTCATCTCACTCTGTGCTGAATCTCTCCTTCTGTAAAACCCTTATTAAAAAAAACAAGAACCCTAAAATAGAACTTTTAAGGGTGTGCTTTCAGGATATGGAGCCCCATTACTCAGTGATCTAATTTTCCACTTTTATTTTCATATCTGACTGATCCTATCCTTGCTAGCAATGAGTACCAAGCAAAGAGCAGTCGCAAAATTCTCTGCGCTTGACTTCAGTCCCACCACCTATTCTCATCAACTATTGAATTGGTGCAAAGACATTTAACTAAAATCTACTCCCTTTCAAAAACTCATTAATAGTTATTTAAGCTATTTTACCACTGTTGGTTACCAACGTGTTCATATCATAATTTCATCCTTGTGCAGCATAGGATATTGGGTATTTACTTAATTTTGTTCTGTATTGTGTGTTTTTTACTCTGTTTCTTGTAATCCACCTGCTCCATTGTAAAGCATTCTGCAGCCCAGGTTGTTCTCTGCTACTTGTGCTTCTAAAACAAAATGAATCATGTTAGCTGAAAGCTAGAAGTATAATTGTTAAGGGTTATGCAGTCTAGTGTCAGGCCTCGAGCTCAGGGTGAGCAAGGAACACAGAGTTACATATATTACCACAACTGTTAAAGCATCAGTAAGTCCTATATACTTCACATACCATCCACTCAATGCGGCTTTTACTCTAGAAATATCTGAGCAGAACCTTGGAGATTGTGTAGAACGGAATGTGGCCACTGGCCCGTCAGAGAGATCATAGGGTGGGACTTGTGCATCAGACTGTTTCACTTCCAGAGCAGGATAGTCAGAGTCAACACAAAAAGGGTGTTTTGCTCAGTATAACGTTCCCTAGCAGAACTTTATCAGTTCTTTTTGTGCCAGTGAGTTTATATCCTGGCTTTGTATCCTCACGCCTTTATTGTTTGCTCCCTTTGTCAGTTCCCTTACACATAAGATCCCAACTAGTTAGTTTTGCTGTGGTATTGCACCTTTCTCATGGGGTTTTCCCACTCCCTTCCTCAGTTTCAGTACCTCAAGTCTCTAATGTTTCCTGGGCTGCATGCCTGTATCCTGGTGGGTTTTGGAGTTTATTACTCCATAACATCACCAATAAACTGGTAAGTCATTTAGTCATTCTTGCCTGCTATTAATCAGTGCACACTGCTTGTTTTTCTCAAATCATGACACTTGTGTCTTTTGATATGTAAAGTTTCTGTTGTACTTTTATCCTGCCATCTACCTACCAATAGAGTGCTGTACCTACCACCAAGTTGTGCTCCAGTGGGTGTCTCTCTTTCTCTCTTTTTCTAGACCTTTCCCTCTTTTTCCCACATTCCAACATAGGAGTGTTGTCATTTCACTCTATGTGAGTTATGGGGTGCGTGGTTGTCCACATTAAGATGAAAATGGATATTTTATTATGAACTGATCTTTTTTGATAGAAAAGACTGAATTTTGCAGATCATTTGATCAGAAGACTTTGGAACACAGAGACTGACCTGAGCGGGATGGTACGAGTTAGCTTGATGATGTGTCTTTGACTTAAGCAAGAACCAATGACCTCAAAGCCCGGAAGAAGCTAGTTACTCGCAAGACACATGTTGGCTTGGCTGTCGATCTTATGTGTATAACTGAAGAATCGAAAATACTTTGTGAAGAATCTTTGGAAGTAAAGACTTTAAATGGATATTTGTATGGATATTTGTCTTTCTCAGAACATGAACTAAAATTGGATACATGTATGTATTCAAACAACTTCCTCTTTTTGGTTCAGCTCCCGTGTTTAAAGTTTCGGGGTGATCTGTCAACTGGGGGCGGAGAAAAAAAAGGGGTCCTAAAATGCATTTTCCCAATGTTATGTGTATGGAGATTTTTACTTTTTTTAACACGACTACAGCCTGAAGCGCTGAACAGAATTACACCTTATTAAGCTAGATGTTGGTCCAGAAAGCATGTTTTTTGTTATTTGGTGCAAATCAATTCTGTAATTTCAGAGATATTTAAGTTTAAAAAATATAGATGTCTGGTAGCTCAAAATCCTACTGAAATTTGATTGGCTGCCTACACTTCAACCAGGAACTGTTGGCAGCTATCTTGTGGCTCGGCTTGAAAATGAGTCCCACAAATTTAAAAAAAAAACACAGAACAGGGGTCAGGGAAGGAACACCTTGACCCCCAGATATGGTGGGGGATCCGACAGGGACCCCACAGGGGGCAAAATGTTTTTTAAATTGAATTTTGCCACACATTCATAGGTGGACCAGCGACTCTGTGGCAAAATAAAAAAAAAACAAGATGTGCAGGCTCCCATGTGCCTTTTTTATAAAGCCCTGTATGGGCTGAATCCCAGGGGGCACGCAGGTTTATAGTCAAAGAGGGAGGCTCATGGGGCCCCCTCCTAGGTTTTTGAAAAGCCCGGGGACTGCCACCTTCCCGGTGCACTAAACAATACAAATGTGGGTGGGCTCACCCAACCCCCGCTGCAGCCCCGAGGATAACCAGACCCTGGCGCAATGAATAATAGAAATAGCCAGGGTGACTGCCACTACCCAGGGCTATGAATTATTGATGTGGGGGGGCTCACAAGGCCCCCCTGCAGCAACGGGACCTCCACTTCCCTGGGGCAATACATTATACAAGCATGTGGGGTCACAGGGCTCTCCCGCAGTCTTGGGGACCGCCACCTCCCCGGGGGCCCAAATAATATAATGGTAATATAATGCAGGGGTCCCAGTGCAGATCCATGGCCTGAAGACCACCACCTCCCCAGGGCAGTGTAGTCTAATGGAGAGGAGCTGTGCAGCCCCTTTCCTAGAGCCATTAAAGGACCAGGGGACCACCACATCTCAGGGCTGGCTCCTGCAATGTCCCGGGGTGCCCACCCCTGGGACACTGCAGTTTGCTATAACTTGGCAGGAGTATTACTGCTCTCACCAAGCCATAGTAAATGCCGCACGGCTTTCAGCAAACAAGAGCATTGAAAATGCTCTTGCTTACTGAAAGCAGAGCAGAATTGCTTTTGGACAGACGGAGCTGAATGTTCAGCAGCTCCCTCTGTCCAAAATGCAATGCTGGGCTCCCCCCACAGTCCCCGACACCTTTGTTTTTTTCAGTGAAATATATATATATATACATATGTGTGTATATGTATATATATATATATTCACTGAAAAAACCATAGGTTTCACACACGTTATAGTTAGGAATTAGCATTTAAAAAACCTTGCAAATTCACTGAAAAAACCATAGGTTTCACACATGTTATAGTTAGCGGAAATTTTACTGATAAAAAACCAATGAAATTCCCCCGTTATAGTTAGTGCAGGCAACTATAACTCACGCGACCGCAATCCTCTGCTGATGCTAATACTGTATTTAGACACTTATTTGCCCATGTCTTCTTCCATACATTTTTAGCTATACATATATTACAAATATTTTTTTTTCATAAAGACACATATGTCATCAGCAGAAGATTGCGGTCGCGTGAGTTATAGTTGCCTGCACTAACTATAACGGGGGAATTTCATTGGTTTTTTATCAGTAAAATTTCCGCTAACTATAACATGTGTGAAACCTATGGTTTTTTCAGTGAATTTGCAAGGTTTTTTAAATGCTAATTCCTAACTATAACGTGTGTGAAACCTATGGTTTTTTCAGTGAATTTGTACGGTTTTTTAAATGCTAAGTTACTTTACGCCATTCGTGGCGTGCGCGCCCACTTAACGCAGTTCGTTCCGTGCGCGCAAGGTGCGCTTCGCGCACCGTGCGCGCACAGTGAGCACGCGGTGCGCTTCGCGCACCGCGCGCCCCCTTTACGCAGTTAGTGCTGTGCACGCACGGTGGGCACGCGGTGCGATGACAAAGCAAGAAAGCACGTCAACAAATCTGTTTCTGCTTTCCTCCGTGACTATGGTATGGGTGCCATTTACCACAACAACTTGCGTTATGACATGCAAGACATTTATAGAGGAGATGGTGTGCACTTCAATGATGAAGGGAACAGAGTCTTCCTCTTGAACCTTAGACTCTGCATCGGTACTTACTTGTAGGTACCACTAAAAAATCATTTCATAAACACAACGGCTCTTTTTAGAGCCCCCTAATATCTAAACACTTAAATCTGAATTTCATTTATTTTTTTATTTTTTTTTCTACCGTACGCTTACCGTAAGCTTACCGTACGCGTACCCTGTGATTTTTTTTAAAATCAATAAATGTTTTCTTTGTACTTTAGTCCTTCTTTGACCCCCTCACAAATGTAAGGGGGACTGTAACTCTCCTCATTGCCCCCTTTTCTTGTTTTCACTCTTTTTTTTCTGAGTGAAACACACAAAATGGCGGCCGCCGCTTCCTGGTTTCGGCCGATTCGAATGTTTACTAAGATCTAACAGCCAATCAGAATCGCGCTCGCGCACGCCACCGTACGCGTACCGTAAGCTTACCGTAAGCGTACGGTAAGAGTACCGTAAGCGGGCTCAGATATATATATTGATTTAAAGGCTATTTTCTCAGAATCTACTGAACAGATTTACACCAAACCTACAAAAGGCACTTCCTTGACATAGGGACTACCTCTCTGCCAAATTTCTAGTAATTCTGTTCAGCCGTTCGGGCTGTAGCTCGTTCTAAAGGTCCTATGGAAAAATGCATGGGAAAAACGCGTTTTGGGACCCCCCTTTTATCTCAGCCCCCGCTTGACGTATCCCCCCGAGACTTTCAGGGTAGGAGCGGAGCGTAGCGCCCCACCTATTTTGAGAAATTCGCGAGGATTCATCGACCGGCGCCAAAGTTATTCAAAATAGAATGTTGCGGATTTCCTATGGAAAAGGGGTCCTAACTATAACTACCTACTGGCGACCGCCAGTAGGTAATATATATATATATATATATATATTTGTATTTGTATATGTGTATGTATTACCTACTGGCAGTCGCCAGTAGGTAGTTATAGTTAGGACCTATTTTCCATAGGAAATCCGCAACATTCTATTTGGAATAACGTTGGCGTCGATTGATGACTCTTCGCGAAATTTTCCAAACTTTTGGCCAGCTCCGGTCCACTCCTATCCTGAAAATTTCACGGTGATTTGTCAAGCGGGGGCCGAGAAAAAAGGGGGGTCCCAAAACGCGTTTTCCCCATGCATTTTCCCTTAGGACCTGTTGACGCAGCTACAGCCCGAAGTGCTGAACGGAATTACACCAAATTTGGCAAAGAGGTAGTCCTCAGTTCAGACTCGTGCCTTTTGCTTAAATGGTGTAAATGCATTCAGTAGTTCCTGAGAAAATCAAAAGTAAAATCACATATATATCTGGGCGGAGCCTAACCACACATCTCATCGTGAGATCTGATTGGCTGTCAACACTTCATCCAAGAAGTATTCGCAGCCATCTTGGGACCAATATACATGATAGCACCTCATTAAAAAGCATTGCAGTTAATAGAAGGTTTTAAGACTTTAGTTACATTATAAATCATTTGTTGATGGTACCATACTCATTTTAGGAATTGTGGTGTCTTCTAAGGTGATATTACTATGTGAAAAAGCCTTCTGCTGTGATATCATGAATCATGTTTGAGAGAAAACTATTTTCTCATGCTTTTCCCACAGAGGTTTGGAAGGTGATCTATAAGCTAAACTGAGAGCATATTTTCTGTAAATTCACATTATCTTTCTCAGTCATGTGAGAATGACGTCTGACATTCTCAGTAACACATGTACATCCAATCCAACAAGGGCAGAGACTGTCAGTTGATTCCTTTGTGTTCTACTGCAGCTTCCCAGAGTGTTCTAAAGAACAACTAGAGCGCTAACAGTCCTACTTATGACAAACGTATGGCACACCTGACGCCATCTTGGTTGGAATAAAGTGGTAACTCTTAAAACATTTAATTTAAAATGGAACAAAATGAGGGGGTTCATTTTGCCATAGAAAGTATGATTAGTGCTGCAGAAAGAAATATTAGGGCACATTTTGAGTGACTTCTCAAATCCTCTTCTAGTTCATTAAAAAATTCTGACATGCAGACTGAAACATGCAGTTTGAATACCAGCAGCAGACTTCCCTGGTGAGCAGTAGTTTTACTACAGTGATCTAATGAGCAACTAGAGTGCTGACATTCAGAATTTATGGCAAATGTGTGACACACCTGAATGCCTTCTTGATGGAACCAAAATAAAAAACTGAAAGTATTCCCACTGAGGAGACTGCAGTAAATGAGGAAATTAGGAAACTTCATAACAAATAAATCTCCCAAGATGGCCACCAGAGACAAAAGAGCCCAAATGCAGCACAAATATCACCCAGATGTAGTCCACATGTAGCCCAATGACAGAAGTGTGCAAAACACTTATTTTTTGTGTATTTGCAGTTTTATATAGTGCAGACTTGTCAGGTATTGGAGTGCTTTACATGAGCATTGGTTACATCACACAAGATCAAATTCATTTTGGTTGTAGACATGGGGAGATTAAGTAATTTGACCAGAATCACAGAATTTTGAGCTGAAGCAGAAACTCCAACCTGGTTCCCCAGTTGCAAAGTCTACAGCTCTGGAAGTAACACCACATCCTCTCCCCTAGGTGCAACATTTAATCAAGTGGTCAACTGGATAAAAGAACATAAAGATTACAAATAATTTAAAAGTTCTTTGTCGCTATTTGAAAACTCAGAAAATATGTCCTCATTTTAGTTTTTTAGAGCACTAACCATAATTTTGATGCAAATAAGAACCTCTTGTATATGTAATTTCTAAAGGAAACCACGGGGTGGTGTTACAGTGCACATGGGCTAGAGAGTGTCATAGCATACGCACTAGCTGGTGGAATACAACACAGAGGTGTGAGGCACTCGGCGGGCACTGGTGGGTGTAACACAGCATTGGGCTCAGCCAGGAGCACGCTGTGACTCTCAAGTGAGGTTCGTCTCTTTTCCAGAGTGTAAAATAAAAAGTATTACACATCCGGCGGTGGATGTGTGTTTTATTAACCGTGAGGGGGGTTTCTTGCACAGTTTGGTCGAATTTTTGTCGAATCCCCTTTGAATGGCTTGGTGTGCATGTATATTAACTGTGCCTGTCAATAGCTACCCATGTTTGTATAAATAAACAACAAGGGTGTCTACTTGGAGAGTACCCACCGGCGGGGGCGCCGGGATTAGGCACGGTAGGGCATCAGACACGTCAGAGCTTCACTAGCGGTGTAATTACATTCCATGTGGATTCATTCTATGCATAGTCGCCTTTTAATGAATATCACACAAATCGTCATGGTGATAGGTACATACGGTTTGTCCAGCATGTCCTAGGTGTTTCTATAAATATATATTTTTTAAAAATAATAAAAAACAAAGGCCGGCCCCGGGGGATGGGGTCCCCGGGGCAATAAGTGGCCTGAGGAGGGGGGCAACGCAGCCCCCTCCTAAAGAATAAAAAAAAAAGGCCTTGACCCGGGGGTTGGGGTCCCTGGGGCCAATTAAGGTCTTGGGAGGGCCAAATAAAAAATTTTCAACAAAAAAAATTAGGGTGCAGGCCCTGGGGGATGGGGTCCCCAGGGCCAGTAAATTAGAAAAAAAGGGGGGCCACACAGCCCTCCTTCTTAAAAAAAAATAATAATAAAAGACCGGCATCGCGCTGGAGGCCACGCCCCCTCCTTGCAGCACTCTGCAAACCCGCCCCCTGGCCAGTTGTAAGTTAGGGAATTAATTCCCCTTCAATACTGAGGGTCCCTGAGGGCCAACTAGCCCAACAGGTATCTCCATTATGCGCCAGGGAGCTGCGTTGCAGACAGGTGTTCTGAGGCCACGCCCCTTTTTACACCTGTATGCAATGCAGCTCTGTGGCGCTTAGTGGAGGTACCTAGTGGGCTAGTTTGAGCCTAGGGACCCTTAGGATTCAAGGGGACTTAATCTCTCAACTTAGAACGCCCACAGGGCGCGTTTACACAGTGGTGAAGGGAGGGGACGGGGCCTGAGGTGACGTGTGCAAACACGCCCTGTGGGGCATTTTAAGTTGGGGAAATGATTCCCCTTCAATCTTGAGGGACCCTGGGGGCCAACTAGCCCACCAGGTGCTTCCAGTAAGCGCCACTGCTCTGCGTTGCAGAGAGGTGGTGCAGGCCGTGCCCCTTTTTACACCTCTCTGCAATGGCGCTTACTGGACGTACCTTGTGGGCTATTTTGCCCCTAGGGGTCCTCAGGATTCAAGGGGACTTAATCTCCCAACTTAAAAACGGCCACAGGGTGTGTTTACACAGTGGGGAAGGGAGGGGACGGGGCCTGAGGTGACGTGTGCAAACACGCCCTATGGCGCATTTTAAGTTGGGGAAATAATTCCCCTTCAATCCTGAGGGCCCCTGGGGGCTAACTAGCCCACCAGGTGCTTCCAGTAAGCGCCACTGAGCTGCATTGCAGAGAGGTGGTCCAGGCCGTGCCACTTTTTACACCTCTCTGCAACACAGCTCTGTGGCGCTTACTGGAGGGACCTAGTGGGCTAGTTGGACCCTAGGGACCCTCAGGATTCGAATGAACTTAATCTCCCAACTAAAAACGGCCACAGGACGTGTTTACATCCTGGTGAGTCCACTCAGCCTTTCATCCATCTGAGGTACCATTGAATCGGGTAACAATAAACATTTGTTATTCAGCACCAAGATACCCTTCTGGGTGAATGTGCTCTTTACAAATACGTAACAGCAAACAAATGATGGACGGAATGCTGACAATGCAAACATTCTCCCCCCGTCAAAAGATCTGGGTTAAATCCATTGTTCTTTTGCCCACTACGCCACCCCAGTTTGGACCCAGGCATATTCAAATCAGTCTTGACGCTGTGCATTTGTCACCCCGAGTGGGACGGGTGTGCCCAGACGTGGGTCCCGTGCTCTCCATGCCACTGGAATCAAGCTATCCTGGCTGAAGAGGGATGAAACCCCGAAACCCGTCCTAGGATGCTTGTTTCCAGTCCAGGAAGGACCTGGCTTGGCAGTTCGTGCTGGGCTGTTCCCATGAGGCACAGGGTCAAGACTGATTTGCATATGGCTGGGTTTAAACTGGAATGGCATGGTGAGCAAAAAGACGATGGATTTAGGCCCAGATCTCTGTACTGGGGTGAATGTATGACATTGTTCTGCATTCTGTCCATCAACTGTTGTTTTTGCTCTTTACAAATATGCATGTAATTTTATGTTTATCAAACAAAAGTCCTCAATTTTACAGAAATAGTCTTCCCAACAGGACTATTTTCTACTGGTCAGTAAGTAAGTTCTACCTCGTTGGGTAAATGCCTAGTTCATATTCTACACTATAGCTGCGTATGGACCATGAGCAAATGTTTTAAGTGACCTTGTGTGCATGTAGTTACGGCAATGTTCCCTGAGCTTCTGCATTCACAAAGCTGTGATAACATAAATACTCATCAAGAAGAGACAACAAGACTACAAAGAGGTAAGAGTCCACCAAACAGAGGCTCTTCCTCTTTTATTTTTGAATTGAGGGGGAGGGGGGCATGTAGTCCCCCTCCCTGGGTTAATTTCAGACCAGGGACCCTATATCTAATGGCCCGGTCTCCTGATCCTGGGGACCCTGGAGCCCACCCACGGCACCCGGTGTGCATTGTTGGGGTCCAAGGGGGCGCCTCAATGCCCTTGTGGTCCCTGCTGGATCTCCACCTCCAACGGGAGCCAGAATTGCTCCCACACATAGGGAGCGGCCAAAGATACTGCTCTCTGCATACAGGAGCAAATCTTTCATCTGTTTTTCTGCTCGCTTGACAGAAGGCAGGAAAACCGATGAAAAGTCCACTCCCAGCAAACGGAAGTAGTTTACCTGCTCCCACTCGCTGGGAGCAGACTTATAGTTTGCTCTTGCTGACAGCTCCTGCCAAGCAAAAGCAAACTGCTATCTCCCGAGGGTGGACACCTCAGGAAATAGGGAGCTGGCCCTGGGGGTGGTGGTTTCCGGGCCAATAATGGCTCTAGGAAGGAGGCTGCATGACCCCCGTCCATTGCTTTGCACAGGGGCATCAGTAGGGAGGTCGTAGTCCCCAAGCTGAAAACGGCCCAGAAGGGAGGCCATGCGGCCCCACCTCCCATTTTAAATTAACACATGCCCAGGGTGGTGGTTATCCCTGGGGTCAAATATGTCCTGGAAGGAGAGCTGTTTGGCCCCTGACCCCTTATTGCTTGTTTTGTGTCCTGGCTAGGTAGCGGTCCCTGGGGCAATTTTTAAAATCAGAGGGGGGTCTGCGTGGCCCCCCTCCTTTTATGTGAACATGCCCCGAGCAGGTGGTAGGCCATTAAAGACCAAAGAAGGGGGACTGCGTGGTCCCCTCCTATTATATTTTTAAATAAATCTTCGGGAAGTGGTGGTCCTGGGGCTTAAACTGTCCATTGAGAGGGGGGGCTCATTCGCCCCCTCACCTGTTCTATAATTTACCCTTGCTCCCGGGACCTGGCCCACCCAGGGGCTGAAAGAGAAAAAAGAGCAGGAGGTGTGCTTATTTTTCACGAAGTTTCAACATCAAAATTGAAAAAAATAGCTTTTTAGCCCTGGGATGGGGGGACCTTAGCACCAGGCCTAGAGGGTTGGCATAGTCTTACGCTGCCCCTTCTCTTTTTTTACATTTTTGTTTGGGACTCGGTTGAGTCCAAGTCCCAAGATGGCTGCCTAGTCGAAGTGTTGGCCGGCAATCAGATCTTTGCACGAGATTGGTTAGATTTGCAGAGGTTTCCCACCTCTAGATATACAAATGTGTTTTTCCTTAAATAAATTGAAAACTAGTGTACAGATTTACACCAAATAACAAAAAGGCCGCTTTCTGAACCAAGACCGACCTTTCTGCCAAGCTGGATGTAATTCCGTCCAGCAATTCAGGCTATAGTCGTGTTCAAAATCTCGATTGGAAATTACCTGGGAAAAATAGTTTTGGGCCCCCCTTTTCCTCGCCCCCCACGTAAAAAATTACCATAAAACTTTCAACACAGCACCTGAACCAACTGTCGAACTAATTTTGAATCATTTGTGAAGATTCGTCAAACTGTGCCAAAGTTATTAGCAAAACAAAAAACTATTTTCCTATAGAAACAAGGTCCTAAATATAACTACCTACTGGCGACCGCCAGTAGGTAATATATATATATCTCATGCATTGTCTGCCTTAATGACTGCTTCTCTGTTTAAGAAAGGAACATTTAATGCTATCTTTTTTGCCCCACTGTAAAGCTATGCACTCTTTGGGACAGCAATTACATGTGTTGGAAAAGCATCTTTATTTATATACAAAGACGTTTCTAGGTTGTGAAACCACAATGTGATCAGCTGAATATTCTGACGATTTGGGAAAATGCCTGCGAACTGCATCATCTCTAGTAGAACATGTCCAGTTCAATATTTGTATGAGTGAGTTTTGCGAGGTTGGGATGGCCAAACACACAGCAGGGTGGGTGCCACAGAAAATGGCGTAACGGCATCATGACGTCTAACTTACTCGAGTGCTTTCTGTAGCACCAGTGACTTCCAAAGAAGCTACTTAAAAATCTTAATGCAGGAACTCCTCTGGCATGACCTTAGATCAGCTAATCAATAGACACTTCTCTTGTCTCATCAATTTGAGCGGAAAATTTTAAATTCCGCTATTTCCATGCCGGCTTTCCCAAGGGCCCTGCTGTTGCGCATGATAAAACAGAGCCGGATGAAAGCTTTGTCTGAGGCAACTTGCTGGAACAGACACTTGTCTCGAGATGTAAGGAGTGTTTGGATCTTTAGCATTCTTTTAAGTTCCTCAACCATCTACTATTGCCCCCCAGGACTATGGCATAAAATATGAAATGCTTTATTCTTGCAGTTTGGTGGGATTTTATAGAACACTACAGCACAAAAATAGGAAATATACGTTGTTAAAGAATAAATGTATTCCATTAAGTTGTCTGACTCTATGGAGTGTTCATACTAGTTACTTCAGTATTTTGGGCCTTTTTTATGAAAGCCTTGCAACACTTTTGCGCCGCCGCTGCATCACTTTTCGTGATGTAGCGGCGGCATAAACAATGTGCCACGTTGCACCATATTTATAAAGTGGTGCATCTAGGCAGATGCGTCACCTTGTAAAGCCCTGCACCACATTATACCTGCATCAGGTATAACGTATGTAGGGTGGGCGTTCCCTCGCAAGAAAGCCTCGTAGAAGTGTTGCAGTGAAATCTATGAGATTTCACGGTGACACTTCTAGGACGGAAATGCGTCAAAACCTTACGCCTGCCTCTTGGCAGGCGTAAGGGTGATGCAGTGCCATAGGCACAAGCCTACCCCATGCATTGCTAGAGTTGCGTCATGCTTGCGACACAACTCCAGCTATGCATGACTTTTACACTGATAGATACGTCAGAATTCCTGACATATCTGTCTTTGCTTGCAACATGGAGTGCCGTACATTAAATGCGGCGCATCCATCGCGTCACAAGGAGGGCGCAGTGAAAACTGTTGCATCGCTGTTTTGTCGCAGCAATGCGACAGTTTTCATAAATGAGGCCCCTTGCATCTAAAGACACGTTCCCGCAGTGCTAGGAAGAAGCACATGTTCACTGTGCAATGTATAGAGATGCAAAGGACTGTAAGCGGTCCAGAGCATTTCTGGGCCATTAGGTATGATTTCTGGGCTATGAGTCAAAACTCTGCAAGGGACATATTACCAAAACATTATGAGGTGAATTTAGCCACAGAAATCATCCATTCCTCTGTGAAATCGACAAACTTGCGATCTGAAAAACAAAAAAGCACAGTACCTGCAAACTGTAAATTAACCTCTTCTGTGCCTATGACGAGATAGTCTCGTCATGGAGCACGGTCGCGCTGTGCCCATGACGAGACTATCTCGTCATGAACCCCGCCCACTAAGGAAACGCCCGGCACAGGAGGGGGAAAGGGCGTGGCACTGAAGGGGTTAACAGAATTTTCAAGAAAACGTTTTCACAGTAGCGTCAATCATTCTGTAATACATCGGAGTGCTACCCTATGGAGAGAGAGGCACTAACTTCCTGTGATTGGTAACTGAGCTTGAGCAAGGCTTCGATAATATAGCCCACAAAGGTAAAGTGTTTTTTGTGAACAATCCCTAGCTTTCGATTTGTAGATTGGCTCAAGCAGTGCTTATTGGGAAATATGGCAGATCTCGCACAATATTTAACCAAATCTGCTATGAACTGCAAAGAAAATAAAAAAAGCTAATTTTATACGGTATTAATGAAATAAGGAAATTGACACATCATGGAAGGACATCTGAATTACTGATCAAATGTAACACCACACAAACAGTGTAACTTTAGGTGAAACCTATATCTTGGACCACAGAAACTACTTCTACTCTTCTGCTTACATTTTTATAATACAAAGTACTTGGGTAAAGTGCTCGAATTTTCAAGATTGGTTCCTGAAATAACACTACATATTTTATAGTTCCAGGTGGCTCCTCACAATTCTTCGTTGACTCGACAGCCAACTCGACAGTCAACAGGTCTTCAGGGTTTCCCTGTGGTCACACGCCTTGTCTCTGTACAAAAGGCCTTCTGCGCTTTCAATCCACGACAAAGAAGTTCCACAAGAGCATGCAAGAGAAGCGCCCAGTTGTAATTGGTCAACTGGGAATCATTTTGGTATGCCGGTGTGATTTCTGTCAATAGGACCTACGACCCTAATAGCCACATAAACAATATTCACATGGTCATACAGCTTTCACTAAAGGATAGCTCCTCGTCACTCGACACCTTTAAACACTCCGGACAACGGCTGTCCGTATTTTTCGTTTTGTCTGTCTGTTTTCCTTATTGCCTGTTTACATGTTGTAAAGCTCTCTGATACCCATGGCTCCTGCCAGCGCTATATAAAATTCTCTAAATAAAAAATAAAATAAATAAATAAAAGGATGTGGGCCTCCTTCAGGGTCAAGAAAAGGCCACAAGCATGGAGCGGCATTCTTGACGAGAGGAGTACCCTTCTCTCAAAGGATGGGCCCCTGACAGGAACCCAGAAATTCTTAATTCAAAGAATAAGGAAACCTTACCTTCCTTATCAGTTCTAGTCATTTCTGTCCTGGTACTGGGTCAAGGAGGACATTTTAGATGGTAAAACCAGTCAGCTATCACTGATGAGCCCTGGCAGAGTAGGACTAATAGCCCCTGGATATCCTCTCCCATAGTTTGCAGCAGTGTGGTCCTGTTACTAATCTAGGGATATTAATTCAGGAGCAAAGTTACCACAGAGCCTCTTTCACCCCCAAAGAACTACCATTGTGGATTTTCCCACCCTTTTGCTTAGCTCTGCGCTTAGCTCTACACTATTCTAGGACAGGTACTCATGATAACCATAAAAGAAATCTATCCTAGCCCTCATCTTCTTAACCCCCCTTTCGAGATTTGCTACAGAAGTCTGTCTCATTTCCCATTATACAAAATAGAAGAGTATTGCAAGGTCGCGTCAGGGGCACATTTAACCTGGAAGGTCAGAGTTCCACCTTACCTACCTGTAGAGTAAGAGTGGCTGCCAACACTTCCTGGTCAAAGTGTTAGCGGGCAATCAGATATCTGCACGAGATTGGTAAGATTTGCGGAGGGTTCGCACCTCTAGATATACAAATTTGTTCTTCCTTAAATATCTTGAATGGCCAGCTGTTAGCTAACCATTCTTCCAGACCATGATGGAGGCATGAATGACAGGAATTTAGGCTAAAAGGTGAATGCCCTTTTGTTCACCACTGAAGCTGAGCTTTGTCAATCCGTTTTCAGTACTTCCAAACTGAATTATACACTATCCAAAACTGACCACATCATTGATGTTTTCATACTGGGTTGTTTCTGCACTTGATTGTGTTAACACTTTAACATCAAATGTAACGAAAATTATGTTTTAATACATGTTTAACAATAAATATACTCTGTAGATTTGGTTGCATTCAACATGCACCTCTAAAAGCACATTTCTAGGTCCAAGATGGTAACACTTTTATTTCACTCTTCTGCCCTTTATCTGAACTTCGTGTAACTGCACTTAACTTATGCACACAGACAGTTTATGTACCAAACTGACAGGTAAGGTATTTTAAAATATATGTACTTCTATAGATAACCCACTCTGCATTGGCCTGATCAGCAGGCTATATATACTGCAAAGATCGACAAAAATTGGAGGTGTATTAACTGAACCTCAAGATGGCCGCCATGGAGGAGCTCGACTGAGGAGCTCCGGGACTTGAGATCCACCTTTTGGTGGATATCCCTGTGTATCCCTGTTTGTTCGCTTCCATCCACCCCTCTTCGGAACACCCAACAATTTGGCGGCCGGTCGCCATCGCAGCGACCCGTTTCTCACCTATTGACCAGCTGATGGGCGAGTCTCCATCGCGCAGATGCAGTGTCTTCCGTGATCGTACTGAAGACCGTAGCTCTCAGCCTGCCAGCAGGATTCGTCCCGGAGGCTTGGACCCGAGGCCTCCAACAGCTGCGTGTGTCGCATTCGGCAGCGCGGACTTATCGGAGCCGTCTCCGAGATGGGGAGGCTGCCCGGTTGCAGATTGTTGTGACCGGATCGTGGAGCCAGTTCTGGTTTCTCGGTTGGTTGGTCTCACGGCTGTGTTGTGGTGGACCCCCGGATTGCTGGTGGCGCCGACCCACTTTCGCGCTGAGAGGTATTGGTGCATGTCTCTCGCTCTTGCCGCTACTCTGTGCTGCTTCTCCTCGCTTCCTATACACTGCGGGAGCCCCGTCATGGCAGTGTGCTGCGACTTCGTGCACAGGTAGGAGATTCCCTATCTCCTGATCTCCCGCGTCCCTCCCTTCCGCCTTGCAGCTTCTCACACTGCGGGAGCTGGATGAAGAGCTGGGTTTGATTGTGGATATCGCTCCACATGTACGGGGGGAAGCCTGGAGTGTCTGTGTGCTGATAGCGGGACGCACTCTATTCATTGGATTAATGCACTGTTGGCCCGTAGGCACTGCTTGAAATATGCACTGGAACAACTGTTTCTTTGTGCCCCCACGACTTCCTGCTGAATTTATTTTTTCTTTTTGCCATTTGTGTTTTGTTTTGGGTTTTGATTGCTCCTGTTTTTGGCGACCATCTTGTTTCTGGGCTGGAAGCAGGTTACCCCTCCTCCCCGGTCCCTTTGTTCAGCTGAGCATGGAAATAGAAAGGAGCCGGCTCAACCGTCACCTGCTTAGTTTGGTGGCCATCTTGGAATGGGCAGTTGAATTAATAGCCATACATCTTGGCTGTGCATATTAAGAGAAAAATTCTTTCAACATCCCCTGCGGTTGGGTTGCTTCCGGGAGTGGTCCTGCTGTCGTTGCCCACACACACTGCTTTTTGGTTGGTGTCTTCCCATTCTAGGGTGCCAGCTTTTCTCACGTTGACACCGTCTTCCCCCCACCATCAATTCATATCCATGGGTCAATAGTCACATTTCTCACAATGGTTCTGATTCCTGATCCCGCTGGTTCCAACGCTTCCATCATCAACTACCCATCCAACCTATCGAAAAATGCGGCAAAGAAATATAAGCATCACTTTCTCATGACCTGGCCCGAAACCTTAATCTCTGATGTCTATTTTTCCACTATCAACGGTACCAGAGTTAATGACCTTATTTTCTACACCAGGAAAAGAGCTTGCTGGCGAAAAGCCTTCTACTCTATGCTCCGAATAACAAGCTCCAGGAAAACACCTCATGGTATCAAGCTCACTACAGCTCCTTCGTCCTCACTTAACGCTAATACCACCATCACCCTCTATGACAATGGTATCATCCTAATCCAAGCGTCTAATGTCAATCTATTTAAGATAACCAACATCTTCCCGTTACTGAAAAACGCGGCTTCCTCGAAACCCAATGCCACCCAGACTCACCCTCACACCTCTCAGGAACTGTCGAGTCCACTCCCCGCTACGTTAGGAAGCCCATTTCCCCATCTCCTTCTAAATCATGCCTCACCTCCTGTTCACCACAGAGGGGTTCCATCCCAGGTTGCTGCGCCCCAACTATCTAGTCCCGACGCACATCTAGCCAGTCCGAGCCTATCTGTTCCCCGACTAGAGGGTACCCATTATATCCATCTTGCCTTGCCTCCAATGATTGAGTCATCTTCCCCCAGCCCTCCCCCGGTGTCTCATAAGAGGCTAGAATCCAAGCAAATGCCCACCACTGATCATGATCGGTCAACGTCAATCAATCTGATGAGTCCTGGTCCTAACCCTCAGCCTAACGATCACTCCCCCCTCACTAAGACACCTACCTCACTTTCAAAAGCACCTGGATCTCAGCTAGACTCAAATGACCATCTTCCTCCACAGGATCTCCCGCTCACCACCTCGGACCTTGTAGGTAGACACCGAGACCTCCCCTTACTGATAGATTCCCTTTCACACCCTCCTCCTCTCGCTCAACACCCAGACGTTGCTGCGCGCCTAGATGAGATTTCTCTTCAGTTGCACCTTCTAACGTCGGAGCTACATGGCTTGATAGCCCTCTCAATTGACCTTTTCCCCATGCTAAGATCTTTCCTCACCGCTGCAAACCTGTCTAATGCTCCATCTTGCGATAGATATTCAATGGTCAAGCCTCTACCTTCCTCCATCGTGAAATCCATTCCCCTACCTAATGACACCTCCCGCCCTAGAAGATATGAGACCTACCTTGCGTCCTCAGATCTACCGGACCTGCTCAACTCTTACCCTAATTGGTCCAGCCCCAACATTAGCCCGCCGAGACAAATACAATCCATCCTTTCTAACCCAAAGAGAGGACCGCCTATCAATCCCAGAGTCAGCAATAAGATCAACCTCACTCACGTGAATATCACCCAGACTCCTCCCACCACAAAGACACTACGAATTAAATGTGTACTTCTAAATTGCAGATCAGCCAGTAAACACGCCACTGATATCTTCGATCTCATACAACACATGGACTTAGACATTATCATCCTCACTGAAATTTGGTTAAATCCCACTTCCACTCCGATTCTAGACATCCTAGTACCTCCCACTCATGATATAATTAGGTTATTAGACAGAGCTGGGAAACTGGGCGGGGGCCTAGCCTGTATTCATAGAAACACACTTTCAATCTCTCCCGTTGATTCCTCTGCGCCCTCCTCCTGTGAATATCTCTGTCTCAACATCTCACGTAAGAACCTACAGGTCTGCAAACTTCACACCTTCTACCACACCCCAGGAGACAATCTCCCCTTCATTGAGCAATTATTTGAAATCATTTCTAGCAATGTTGACACAGCTGTGTCCCAAATCTTCCTTGGTGACTTTAATCTGCACTGGGATAACTCCTTAGACCCTGCAGTTTCAAGCCTTAAAGCCTTTCTAAATGATCAGGATCTGACCCAGCACTGTGACCAACCAACCCATAATAAAGGAAAAATTCTAGACCTCATTATTTCGAAAGGGCAGACCGTCTCCTTGGATTCTATTACCCCATGTGACTGGTCAGACCACCACTGCATCCTTTTTTATATCAACAAGGAGGTACAGTTGTAGAAGGCCCAACCAATGAAGTCAAAGATATGGAAAAGGGACCTTAGACTAATAAACCCTTGTTGCCCACTGTACATCTGCCCTCTCTTCTCAAGCGGACCTGACTGAGGTGCAGTTACTCACTGGCTCCTAGAATGTGACCATCTCCAACATCATAAATGACATCGCTCCACTCAAACATAAAAATCCCTCAACAAAAATATCCCAACCGTGGTATAATGATAACCTAAACACGGAACGTCGCAACCTTAGGGCAGTTGAACGCTCCTGGAGATCAAATCCCTCCTCGCACCAACTTAAACTCCTAAGAGACGCTAGGAGCCTCTACTACAAAGAAAATAAGGAACGCCAAGTCTAACTATTTCAGACACCAATTAGATCAATTGGCAAACCGTCCCAAGAAACTTTTCGAATTGGTCAAACAGCAATCAATTGTAGGTCCAAACCTATCGGAACCTGTAAGCAGTCCACCCTCTTGTGACGATCTTGCTTCTTTCTTCATTGAGAAATCAAAACTCATATCCTCTGACCTCGCTGCTAAGAAGGCTGTACTCCTCTCCTCCAGGGCAGCCTCTCCACCTGACCTCTTTGAAAAGCCCAACTCCACCCCTCTGAGCCCTAAGAACAATGCGGCCTGGGACACCTTTACCCCACTCAGTGAACAAGACATCAAAAAGATTCTCCTGAATATCAACCCTTCCAACCACTTCAGTGACCCGTTACCCCCATCCATTTTCAAGGAAATCAAGAATGCACTCATCCCTACCTGGACAAGGATTGTAAATGCGTCTCTTTCACAAGGCACAATCCCTGATTGCCTAAATGCAGCTCAAGTATCCCTTATACTAAAAAAACCTAACGCTGATAGGACAGATCTCAATAATTTCCGACCTATCTCCAACATCCCCACCCTTGCGAAACTCCTTGAAAAATACGTTCAATCCCAACTCTGTGCTCACATTGAGAACTACCAGCTCTTAGACCAGCATCAATCCGGCTTTCGGACAGGGCACAGCACTGAATCGGCCCTCATTCATGTTATGGATGACATTCTAAAGATTCTCGATCAAAACGAATCCTGCCTCCTGATCCTCCTTGACCCTTCCTCTGCTTTTGACACGGTCAATCATGACAACCTCTTAGCCATTCTGCAAAACAGGATGGGTTTTGGTGATCAGGTGCTACAGTGGTTCTCGTCCTCCATCACAGATCGCAAAGAGTCAAGGCAAATCACTCTCTCTCCCAGTCCTCGCCTGTTCTCATGGGGGTCCCCCAAGGATCTGCTTTATCTCCTATCCTCTTCCACCTTTTCTTGGAACCATTAGCTAACTCACTTAACTCCATGGATATTCATTTCCACATGTATGCCGACGACACGCAACTCTATTTGAAAATCTCATCCCCGGAAAACATCATATCACTCAACACCACCCTAACGTATACTCAAAACTGGTTAACTGAGAACCATTTCCTGCTCAACACCTCAAAAACAGAATTCCTGCTCGTCTCCCCTCAGAATTACACCCCTAATCTTGACCTCTGGCTGAGCCACCTCACTGCTTTCAACTGCACTCCGTTCATCGTAGACTCAGCCAAATCTTTAGGAGTCACCATGGACAAGAATCTGAATATGAAAAATCATATCAGCAATACATGTAAAGGAGCAAACCACTTGATAAAGACACTCAGAAATATCAAACCTTTCCTTCCACTTAAGGATTTCAAGCAGGTGGTTCAAGAGCTTGTCCTACCGAGGCTTGATTACGGTAGTGCTACCCTCTGTGGCCGGCCCAAATACACCCTGGCTCCGCTAAGGGCTTCACTGAATGCTGCTGCTAGACTGGTTTCAGGCACCAAACGCAATGAGCGCATATCGTCAGTCCTAAAAACTCTAAATTGGCTACCCTATGAAGCACGAATCCAGCTAAAAATTGCCACTATGACGCACAAAGCTATCCACTTGAAGACGCCCAGGTACCTGACACAAAAACTTGAACTATCTTGTGGTGTAAGAGCCACTAGAAGCGCCACTACCTTACTCTTGAAACCACCTATCCTTAACAAAAAGAGAACCTGTCACAGAGCCTTCTCAGGCGCGGCTCCAAAGATATGGAACTCTCTTCCTCCAGAAATACGCAGAATTTCCAGAACAACGGTGTTCAAACTGGAGGTCAAAATATTCCTGATGAATAAACTCCCTCAGTAATTGGGCTATCCCCTTGGCCCATTGTCATGGTTCCTACTTCCACTGTTTCAACATTTACTACTACACTTTTTTTTTTTATATATATACTGTGTCCCTCTGTCGTTACACTGTATTTTGTTTAACATAACTTCCATTTGAATTTTCGTACACCTTATGATCATTTTGTTTTTAACTTGCTGTTGTTTACATTATTATCCTTCTAGTTCTAGTTTGATTGTAAAGCGTTCTGATATCCCTTGGGATCTTGTTCGCGCTATATAAAACTTTATAAATTATAAATAAAATAAATAAATAAGGTAAACTCACAATGTTTTGTGAGTTTACACTTGCTGTAGTATCTTTACTACTTTTTGGTTTTCAGAAACTACGGGTGTAATTTTACTACTTCTAAAATTTATCAGTAGTAAAATTGCACTTTGTGAATATCAAAAAGTAGCAATGTTACAATACATAGCAAGTGCAAACTTACACAAAAGTGTAAGTGTACCTTTATCAATCAAGCCCAAGATGTCCAGAGCAACACAGTGAAGGGGGAACACAACCAAAATATGTGTTTAGAGTAGTGGAAGTGACATTGCACAATATGATAGCATGTTAGCAATCAATGATTAAAAAAGTGCACTAACAAGCAGTTTCTAAACCTAAAAACAAGTTAAATAAATACCTACAGTACTTAAAAATGATTAGTAGTCAGGGTGGTTAAAAAGCAGAGTTTCGTTTTCAAAGCCATATCAATATAGTGGTAGGTTCTTTCATATACCCTCAGTGAGCTATGAATTCGGGGTGTACAGCATGGGCCCTCGAGAGGAAGACCTCTGTCAGATCTGCAGTTTATTTTTAATAAATCAGCATCTGATTCACCTAAATGACATTACCTTATCCTGAGTGGATATAATTCAAGTCTGGCATAGATCCAACCTTTGGGTCAGCCATTATGGACTTCCCTGCGATAAAATACTTCCTCTATTAGCTTTATTTTGAATGTGGAATTAATGCTAATCCTAACATTCAGTGAAATTGATGAACAGTGTCCATAGACAGAGGTCTCCTGTTTTTAGCAAGCTGAATAGGGAAATAAACACAATGACGTTGTGCCACTATTGAATCTCACCTATTATCAGGAAATTGTACAAAAGCAGTTTGTTTCTATTTAAGCTAGAATATAAAATATTGCAAAGCACTGCAGCTGGAAACCTTCTATTTAAGACTGCTGCCTCTTATTGTTTCACTTAATCCACCTTTAAGCTGCTGGTGGTCCTTGAAAGCAACGCACTCTGAAGGGCTGGCGCAACCCTCTCCTGTCTAGTTGGTTGACTCATTTCCAATAAGAAATGCCCCCAAGGACATAACATGGCAGTGGCATTTAATGCTGAGTGTCCCTGTGAGCAATCATTGATGAATGTGTGGAACTGTAAACACTGGTACAAACTAAAGAGCATACAACATTGCCTTTCAATAACCTTTGTATGTTTCAATAGTGAAAGTCCTTCTCTGTCAATTGGAGCATGCTTCAAACCATTACAGAATATATTAACTGTTCTCTATGCGATGTTGCCATGGCATCACCTAATATAAGAGGGTATTCATCAGTTGTTCCTGATTTGTGCCCATGTCCAGCATTCTCTGACAATTAGACACTAATATATCGCCTAATTATCACTAATCCAATGCAACCTTTAGCTGTATTGATCTCAGTTCACAGTGCTGATGAGCATCAGATGTGGACTTCACACAGCAGCGCGTTAATGGTCGCTGCTAGTGCACAAAAAAACTGAATTTCTAGAGGCAGTTGTTTATAAAAGATGTTGTTTGTCTGTTAAACACAAGAAATTACGGGCCATATTTATAAGGGGAATTGGTTTGTGCTTGCACCGCGTAAGGTGGTGCAAGTCCAAATGTGAGTTAAGCTATGGAAGGCCACCTTGCGTGGTCCTAAGTTGCTTCATAAATCTGAAGTAATGCAAAGCAGTGCAAATCGCTGTGTTGCGTTACTCTGCCCTGGGAATGCGTTCCATGGGTGTTGCGTGGGTGTTTCCACACAACTCCCATGGATTTTGACGCATGTCCAGATTTCCCAAAAGTGGTAGACCTGGGAATGCACCAAAAAGATACACCTTCCGAGGGGAGGTGTAATAGGGAGAAATGTCTTCATTTCTCCTTGTTTCTCTCTATTTCTATGTGTGCTGCATTCCACATGGAATGAGGTATATGCCTCTCAGAGTTGTTTGTGTGCAGGAAGCTACAATCCAGTATGCACACAGGCCCACTTGTACCATGGTGCAAGGGTGCCTGCTTTGGCCCTATGCAGCCAAAACGGCACCAGTGTAGGGACAATGGCAGGAATATGCTGTATTCTTCTAAATACAGTGCATTTCTGCCCTTACCCTGTAACACAGGGCAGCACAGCGTAGCAAGGTGACTTGCTGCACTGTGCTGTGTTGTTTTACTTTGACATAAATATGGCCGACGTGTTTAACAAATTTGCGTAAATTAGTTTATTGAATCAGCCACATGTACTTTCACAGGTGCTGTTAAGTGTAACAAACAAACAACTTAACAACTGCTTGCTGATATTAAAATCCAGACAAATGTTCACTGACTCTAATTATTGGATGGTCCTATATGAACACAGTTGGACTGGGACTGACTATAGGCCAGGGCACTAAAATAAAAGTGTTTCCTACATTAGTGGATAAGATAGCTAAAACAAAGTGTCCCATGTTTGCAAATTGGGATAATTTTGAACTTGTCAGAAGATTCTGTATAAGTTGTTTGTGAGATATGGAAGACTTCAGGGGCAGGGTAGGGGGTAGTAAACTCCGGCTCACGGCTGACCGGAGTAATGTAAATAAATAAATCAAACAAATTTCATTACGCATGCTGAAACGCCAAATGCATTTCAGCTCGCGCAATGAAATTTGTTTTATTTATTTATTTACTTACATTACTCCGGTCGGCCGTGAGCCGGGGTTTACTACCCCCCACCCTGCATCTCCCCCGCCCCACCCCACCGCCCCGTGGCACTCCCTCCACGAGCCGCTACTGCTTCTGGCACTGTCTGGTTGCTCTATAGGTCAGACTTGCCCTGTACTGGAACATGAATGTCTGTTGTAACAGCTTCAAAACACCCTCTGATTTAACATGTTCCAAAGCATGCCTTAATCCAGTTGTTTGTTTTCGCTGGTTTTAGGACTTTACACATTTAACCCCTGCTAACCCGTGCTAAAGTGCTTGTGCTCTCTCCTTGAAACGTGTTAAAATTGTCTTACACTTAATTGGCATATTTAGTTTACTTGTAACTACAGAGTAAAGGGGTACAACGTGTGCCCAGGGCATGTAAATTAAATGCTACTAGTGGACTTCAACACTTATAGTGCCACCCACTGAAGTAGCCCTCTAAAAATGACTCCCAGGCCTGCCATGGAAACCTGTTTTTGCAGTTTGAAACTATCAATTTGACCTGCCAAGATAAACCTCTGCTAGACCCAATTCTCCCCATTAATACATATAGGTCACCTCTAGGGTAGGCCCTACTCAACCCAGAGGCAGAGTTCTGTGTATTTCAAATGCTGGACATGTACGTTTGAGTTCTACATGTCCTGGCAGTGAAAAACTCCTAAAAAATGTTTCACTATCGTGAGGCCTACCATTCCCACAGGATAACATTGGTTTGTCTTATTATCTGTACTAAGTGGTAACTTTCAATTCGGAGCAGGCAGGAATATCAAATTTGCTGTCTACAAAATTGTAACTTAAAACCCTCTTTAATGGTGATGTCGGATTTTAAGTCACAGTTCTCAAAATGCCTCTTTTGAAAAGTTGGCATTTTATTGTCCTAAGGATTGTGTGCCTAAAGCCTGTAACCTGAGTCACAAGACTAGGTGTAGCTGCCAGTTGATATTTATGTATTGCTCCCAGACAGTGAGGCAAAGGGGGAATATGTGTTGGCAGTATGAGCCATCTCTGAATTGATGAGTGGGAGGAGTTGTCACCTACCTACCTTGCACATCACTAAAACATCTGCCTGAGCCCACTCACAAAGGGTATGACATTAGTCTTTTGGGACCCTGAACAAGCTAGGACCAAGGTAGGGAGGCAGTAATTGCAAACCCCTCTGAGGGTGGAAATCTCTAGAAATGTCTCCTACTTCAAAGTGGGCACCAGGTATAAATATTCGGCCCTCAGACCCAACTCTTCAGTATACCTCTGGTACATGGAAGATGCGGAAGGACTTTTGTGCAGCTCTACAATAAGAATTTCTACTGTGCTGCCCTGCTGCCTAATTGAGGAGGACTGGGCCTGCATCTTGAACCCAGTACCAACAGAGTGACTTTTAGGGTAGTTGGCTAACCTACTGATCAGAGCCTCAGAGACAAAAAAGGCTCCAACCACCTTGAACCTATCACGTAGACTCTCACTGCTCTGGGTCTTGCCCCCAAGTGGTGTCATCCCAGCACTGGACTCTTGGAAGTGGGCCTGAAAACGCACTGCCAAACCAGCTGAGGTCCCCGCAGAACTGATGCAGTCTGATGTGTCGACCCACAGCGCCTTGGAACTACCACTGAACAACGCATCTCGACAGAAGACCTCACATTGCAGCCCGGCAGCTCCTCAGAACCACTGCTGTGCAAAGCATCTCGACACAAGACCTTGCATTGCAGCCCCACAGCCCATCGGAACTGCAGCTATGCTGTGCATCCTCTGCGCAGGACCTCTCAGTGCTCCACAACCTAAATTTGAATGTTTCATTGTTTAGCATGCCTAACTTGGCCCATGTACCCGCCTTGTGCTTCACTGTAGTCAGCCTGAACTTGTGACTTTGTCACGGTCTGGCATGCCCATATAACCACAGTCGGCACTTTGTGGATCTTAGCACTGTTTTCACTTAAGTTGACTATCTCTGGTTCTATTATTTTGGGCTCAGATAATGTATTACATTTTAGTCTATTGTTCTAAATTGGTTTGGGATTTTTCTTGTGTTGTGTTTTCACTTTATTACTTTTTGAATCTCTGTATAAATACGTTGCCTCTAAGCTAAGCATGACTGCTTTGTGCCAAGCTACCACAGGGCTGAGCACAGGTTAATTTAGGTTTTTGTGTGTTTCACCCTGACCAGAATTGTGGTTGCTGTTGGAGTAGGGTGCCATCCTCCCTCAACCAGCCAGAAACTCAATTTCCCACAGTAATCAATGGGAACTTTCCTCAACACTATGTAATGCAAATAACCCCACTTCCACCTGGACTCTACTGTTCCGCCAAGGAGACAAAGGGTTTTTTTTGTTGTTTATTTTTGTGTTGCGGGGTGCTCACTTACTGTGCACAGCTTGAAGCCTACAATATGGAGTAAGACACTGTTTGTGATCAGTGATACATGCAATTGTCCTGTAATATCAAGGCTGACGATCCATCCTTGTGTGTAACAGTGGACTCTTAAGAGCAAGTATCATGGTTGGTTGTTTATTGGAATTTCCTATGTTTCTACCTGGCACAAACTGGTCTGTTCCTAAGGCAACGTAAGGTTGTTCACATAATGTTTGCTCCTCTGTCACTTCACAGTGACCCATCAGAGCACAAAATCCTAACTTTACGACTTTCGGTATTCACAAAAGGCATTTAGTAGTAGTAAAGTTAGGAATCCTATCTTTCGGTATTCACAAAAGGCATTTAGAAGTAGTAAAGTTAGGAATCCTAACTTTACTACTACTAAATGCCTTTTGTGAATACCAAAAGTCATAAAGATAGGATGTTGTCTCAATTTAGTAGTAGTAAAGTTAGGAATCCAAACTTTACTACTACTAAATGCTATCTGTGAATACCAAAAGTAGTAAGTTTAGGACTTTGTCTCAGATTACTTCTGTGAATCGGGCCCTGTGTTAGGAGTTTTATAATGCATGACTGTGAGAAAGTGGCTCTGTATATACTGTTCCCAAATAGGTACAGGGTGTACAGAGTCAACAGTCCCCAGAGGTTTGGCAGAGGCTAAAGTTAGATATAACCTTACTCTCTAAAGTGGTAGCTTGGTCGAGCAGTAAGGCAGTATCAGAGGACAGTGTAAAGCATTTGTTGTACATACTCAGTCAGCAAATGGTCTCACACACTCAATAACTGAACTCTAGGCCAATGGTTTATATATAAAAAATATATACTTGTTTTATTTTAGAACCAACAATAGGTATTAAAATATACTTTCTCAGAATGAGATGCTTTATATGAATACTTTTGCAATATGCAATTGGCTTTTGTAGAAAGTTATAAGTGGTTGCAATAGGCAACACAATTTTAAACACAATAATGCATTGAGTTCAATGGAAGTTTCAAGTTATTTGCAATAGATTACTTTTAGGATTACTTTTGGGATTCCAGGACTGGATCGTAGATGAAGTCCTGGGTCAGTACTTAGAAACAGGTGATAAAAGTCGACTTAGTTACTGTTATGATTTTTAGACAATATTTTGCTGTTTTAAAAGTTGACACTTAGAAAATATTTCATAGAAAACAGTCAATGATTCCCTATGGAAGAAAATTCAAGTTGCAGTTATAGTATCTTCTCGTTACTTTTGTAATCCAGTACTGGGTGCCTAGACTCAGTACTGGGACCTTTATCCAAAACAGGTAAGTAATTACGTTTTCATAAATTATACGATTTTTAAAGAATGTTTAAAGTTTGCAGAAATAGACACAGAAGAAATTTCACAGAAAAACAGTCAATGATTTCCTATGGAAGACAATTGGGTTACTGGTAGGTACGGTTGTGAATATTTTTCAGAGTCAATGCTGGGCACCAAGATCCAGCACTGGGAGCTCACCTAATAGCAGGTGAGTATTTTCGTTTTCGTTAGTCGGCTGATTTTTGGTGAATATTTTAAGTTTTGAAAACTCCACACAAAAGAAATTTCAGATGAAACCAGTCAGTGTGGAGAAAATTGGGTTATCGGCTTTAAGGTAAGTACTCGACTGGCAGAGTTAAGGTTCTGGGCATAGACTTAGGGGTCTCCCAGGGTCAGGTAGGCACAGTTGTTACACCCTCAGCGGCACAGGGGCAGCCGGGTGCTGAGAGAGTTAGGCCCAATGCTATCCTATGGGAGGCAGGGGGGCCTTGGTTGGTGGCTGCTGACTAGCAGGCCACACGGCTGTGGGAGCAGGGCTCCTGGTCACTTGCTCATGGCAAATGGGGAAGTAGATAGTTGCAGAGGTTACACTGCCAGGGCCACTCGGGCAGCTGGGTGCAGGGTGCTAGGTGCTTTTGAGCCTTCGGGCGCTCAATTGGTTTCAATGGGAAAGCTCCGGTTTAGAAAAAGACTGCAAGCTTGGGGGCGAAGATTCTTCAGGTGACACCACCACTTCGAGAGGTAAGTTGGGTAGTTGGAGGATAGGTAGGTACCCAGGAGTTGGGCACAGGGGGCCGCAGGGCGCCGGGTGCAGGGGTGCCTTTTGGTGTCAGGAAATCTTACCCTCTGTTGATCGCGGTTGGGGGGGTACCTTGTTCTGAGGCTGCAGGCATCGTCAGGAGCGTCGAGGGAAGTCGTTGGGTGTCGGACTCGGGGTCACAGTCGCCGTGGGGTCATCCTCGTGGTCTTTGTTCACTCCGGCACAGGCCAGGCTTGGCGGGTGCAGAGTGTGCAGGGTTCGCGGTTCCGGGCTGATGCCAGGGATTAGAAGCAGATTTTGAGTAGAGCTTCTACTCATGGGAGTCCCAGGTGCTTAGAGCCAAAAGGTAGCCAGGTCCTCCGGGGTTTGTGAGGTTGCTGGCCACAATAGACCGGGTTGTAGCAGGAGCAGGTTCGAGGGTCGACAGGCCGGTAGGGCTAGGGCCAAAGCAGTTGGTGTCTTCCTCTTCTTAGCAGCTACAGGGCAGGTCTTCTTTCTTCTTGCTCTTCTTTGTATTTCAGAATCTGGAATCTGGGGAAGGAAGGTTCAGGGTGCCCTTAAATACTAGATTTAGGGGCATTACATGTAGGTAAAGGGCAGGGACCAATGGTTCCCTGTCCCGGGGTGGGTACACCCCCTATTCTGCCACTCTCCTGTGGGAAGGGGGCAGTAGCCTTGTCCTGATTGGGTAGGGCCTCCCATCTTCAAGATGGCGAGTGCCCAGAGATGTGCTTCACCTCACCTCCCCCACCTGAGGGGTGGGGTTGGCAGGCTGGCACATCCCCCATCCTTATTTGGTGTTTCCGGCCAAGCTTCTCGCCAGAGTGGGGGTTGCAAGTGGCCTGGGGAAGCTCACAGAGGCTGCGTGCCTTTGAAGCTTCCCCCTGCCCATCCTGGGGGAGGAGATCTAGCACCTCGCCCAGGATGTGCATTGTTGCAGGCCCAGGAGAGCAGGGGCTCTCCTACCCAGAGGTCCAGCAACATGTCTGCTGTGTGGCAGCCTAGGCAGCCCCTCAGACCAGACGTGGATTGTAGGGTAGGTTTCAGGGGGCCTCTCTAAGATGCCCTCTGTGGTGCTTGGTACATTAAATCGCACACTGGCATCAGTGTGGGTTTAATGTGCTGAGCAGTTTGATACCAAACTTCTCAGTCTTCAGTGTTGCCATTATGGTGCTGCGGAGTTCGTGTTTGACAAGCTCCCAGCACCATGTACTCTTAAATGGCAGCACTGCACTTACAGGGCCCAGGAATGGACCTGGGTACTGTAGGGGCACAGGGCTCATGCTCCTGTGCCCACACCACTGACATAGGGCACCCAGCTAGAGGGGTGGCTGATGTATGCCAGGGCAGTGTAGGTTGTGGGCATGGTACACAGGGATGTGTGCCATGTCGACTCTCTGTTTTGTCCTGTATCCAGACACTCAGCCTACAAGGGCAGTGTGTGCGTGTTAGGGTACAGGGCCTCTAAGGGTGGCACAATGAGTGCTGCAGCCCTTAGAGGTCTTTCCTGGTCACAAGGCCCTGGGTACCTAGAGTACCATTTACCAGGGGCTGACATGTGGCCAGGGTTTGCCAATTTGGGTTGGAGGTTTTGGTTCAGGGAAGGAACATAGGCCCTGGGCACCTGATTGGCAGGAGCCCAGGGCACACTCAGTCAAAGTATATTCAGCAATTCAGCAAAAAGTGGGGGCATACCATGCAAGAAAGATGGCACTTTCTCACAATGACATGTAACATAACACTGTTTTCAAGTACGAAGGAGTAAGAAGCAGTTTCCAATCCGAAGAATGATGCAGTAAGAGAATGTTTAGCTATCTCAGACCCTGAATTTCTGGAAAGTTCTGGTTCAAAGTGAATGTGAATAGTTAAATTTTAATGAGTTTCCTGAAATACATTCTTTGATTTGGATTTTGGAGAGGGGCTGAGGGCATTACACAGTTTCAGACCTTGTGCTTCCAGACATCCTGCTTTACACTTCACATGCTTGAGTGATTATTGTTGGATCAGATCCGAAGCCAAATAGCGGAGGTCAATGAGCATTTTGGGTAGGTCATTGTAGATGAGGTTGTAGTGGTCTAAGTGGGACGTTACAAGGGTTTTGGTTTCCCCCGGGTCACTTCCTGAAACACCTGGGCAAGCTCCTCAGAATATAAAATATTATGATGGCCCGAATTCTGGTTACTCCTCCGTCACTCTGGGGTGACCCATCAGAATTTATACTATGGCTGATTGTATATTGCCCATTAGTATGGATTAATACAATGGCTCTTCGGGGAGGAACCCTTGGAACTTTACTACAAATGTTAGTATAATGGCTACTTACCTTGCCTCTACTCGACAGACTCATAATACTGCTGGTCTTATAATAGCCATTCATTTGGGTTGCTTTCTGCCAGAGGTCAGCACAGTGGTCGGGTGTATATATATATATATATATATATATATATATTACCTACTGGCAGTCGCCAGTAGGTAGATATAGTTAGGACCTATTTTCCATAGGAAATCCGCAACATTCTATTTGAAATAACTTTGGCGCTGATTGACGAATCTTCGCGAAATTTTCCAAACTTTTGGCCAGCTCCGGTCCGCTCCTATCCTGAAACTTTCACAGTGATTTGTCAAGCGGGGGCCGAGAAAAAAGGGGGGTCCCAAAAGGCATTTTCCCATAGGACCTTTAGCCGCAGCTACAGCCCGAACTGCTGAACGGAATTACACCAAATTTGGCAAAGAGGTAGTCCTCAGTTCAGACTCGTGCCTTTTGCTTAAATGGTGTAAATCCGTTCAGTAGTTCCTAAGAAAATTACAGTTAAAAGTACATATATATCTATGGCCTCGGAGGATCCGCGCACCCTCCCGACCATGAGCTGAATTTTAATTGGCTGCCAACTCTCTGAATCAGGAAGTGTTGGCAGCCATCTTGTGCCTCGGTAGAACTGAGGCACAAGAAACCCCCCAAAAAAGTTGCAAAACACGAAAAGGGGGCAAGGTAGAAATACCCTGACCCCCTAGGCCTGTTCAGGACCCCCAAATTTTTTTTTTAAACGGGAGGATGCGTACTGTATGCACAAATCCTGCCGATAGAACAAATATTCAGCGCGGGTTCCCGCCCTGAATATGCTAATTTGCCACCGGGGGGGGCCAAATCCCGGGGGCATATTGAAAAATTAAGTGTGGGGGGTCCCAATCCCCCACACACTGCCCCGGGGGACCGCCACCCCCCGGGGCTCTTTAAAATGGGTGGGGTGCCCTCAGGCCCCCCAGCTCCGGGAACCGCCACCCCCCAGGGCTTCAATACTTTTGGTGTGGGGGGGCTCTCAGGCCCCCCCTGCCCCGGAGACCGCCACCCCCGGGGCAACTTCAAAATGTTGGAGGCCCCCCTCCTGGAGCCTTGTACAGGCCCTGGGGACCGCCACCCCCCAGGGCCGGCTCCTGCAGAGTCCTGGGGTGCCCACCCCGGGACACTGCTATTTCCAATGGCA
Organism: Triturus cristatus; assembly: GCF_964204655.1. Classification (NCBI taxonomy): domain Eukaryota; kingdom Metazoa; phylum Chordata; class Amphibia; order Caudata; family Salamandridae; genus Triturus; species Triturus cristatus. Next base: position 726,547,190 of record NC_140591.1, read on the forward strand.
GGGCGGGAGCATCGTGGCTCCCACCCTGCCATTGCAAACTGCTTTGCTTCATTGAAGCGAGAGCAGGGAAACCTGCTCTCGCTTCAATGTAGCAAAGCAGATTGCTTTTCCATATGGGGAGCAGCATGTTAGCTGCTCTCCATGTGGAAAAGCAATGCCGGCTCCTGCAGGAGGTGGGGAGTCGGCGGGACCGTGGGGGGATTGGGGACCCCCAACGGTCCCCAGCGGTGAGGGCCAGCCCTGGGGGATGGGGTCCCCCTCCCCAATTAACATAAAAAAATGTTTTAAAAAAATGGCCGGCCCCGGGGGATGGGGTCCCCGGGGCCTTGAAGTGGCCTGAGGAGAGGGTCTATGCAGCCCCCCTCCAAAATAGAAAAATATGTAAAAAAATTGCCCATGCCCCGGGGGATGGGGTCCCCAGGGCACGGAATTGGCCATGGGAGGGGGGCCAAGCGGCCCCCTTCCCGATTTAAAAAAAAAAAAAAAAAAAAATTGGGCAGGTCCTGGGGGATGGGGTCCTCAGGGCCAATAAATTAGAAAAAGAAGGGGGGCTACACAGCCCCCCTTCTAAAAAAAAAGGCGGTATCGGGCCGGAGGCCACGCCCCCTTTTTGCACCACTCTGCAAATGCGCCCCCTGGCGCGTTTGCAGAGGGGGAACTAATTCCCCTTGAATACTGGTGGTCCCTGGGGGCCAACTAGCCCACCGGGAACCTCCAGTATGCGCCAGGGAGCTGCGTTGCAGAGAGGTGTAATGAGGCCACACCCCTTTTTACACCTCTCTGCAACGCAGCTCTGTGGTGCTTACTGGAGGTACCTGGTGGGCTAGTTGGCCGCCAGGGGACCTCAGTATTCAAGGGGACTTAATCCCCCAACTTAAAATGCACCACGGAGTGCGTTTGCAAAGTGGTGAAGGTAGGGGGCGGGGCCTGAGGTGATATGTGTGCAAACACGCCCTGTGGCGCATTTTAAGTTGGCGAATAAATTTCTCTTCAATCCAGAGTTCCCCTAGGGGCCAACTAGCCCACCAGGTACCTCCAGTAAGCGCCACGGAGCTGCATTGCAGAGTGTTGTAAAAAGGGGCGTGGCCTCTGGACACTACTCTGCAGCGCAGCTCCCTGGCGCATACTGGAGGTACATGGTGGGCTAGTTGGCCCCCAGGGGACCGCAGAATTGAAGAGGAATTAATTCCCCAACTTAAAACGCGCCACAGGGCGTGTTTGCACATGTCACCTCAGGCCCCTCCCCCTTCCTTCACCATTGTACAAATATTCCTCTAAAATCAGCCGAACTACGAATTCCGATTTACTCACCTGTTATCAGGAGAGAACCCAGTGCTGCATCTTTTAGCCCAGCACTGACCCTTAAAAGTAATTCTAAGCGTACTTACCAGTAACTTGTATTTCCTTCCACAGGAATCCATTGTGTGGTTTTCAGCAGAAAAGTTTCTAACTGTCTATTTTTGAAACGTACAAATATTCCCTAAAACCAGCCGTACTACGAATTCCGATTTACTCACCTGTTATTAGGAGAGAACCCAGTGCTGCATCTTTTAGCCTAGCACTGACCCTGAAAAGTAATTCTAAGTGTACTTACCAGTAATTTGAATTTCCTTCCATAGGAATCCATTGTGTGGTTTTCAGCAGAAATGTTTCTAAGTGTCTATTTTCACAAACTAAAACTATTCCTAAAAAATCGTCTGTATGACTTAAACACATTCTTTCAACTGTTTACAGGAGATTCACCAATGCTGGATCCAGGATCCACCACTGAGTAAAAAAAAGTCACGATAACACTACTTACCTGCTAAGTGAATTTTCTGCCATAGGATAACATTGGCGATACTATGTGAAAAAATGTCAGTGTCAACTTTTAAAATACAATAATATTCCTTAAAAATCACTACTGTAATCAAAACGCTTTTACTCAACTGTTTACAGGAGATGTCCAAGGACTGAATCTAGAATCCAGTCCTGTGGTTAGAAAAGTAATCCATAAAGTAACTAATTACATCTAACTAGAAATTCACATTGAGCTCAATGTTGCATTGTGTTTGAAATTGTGTTGCCCATTGCAACAACTGTAACTACTGTACTTAAAAGTCTATTGCCTATTTGCAAAGTATTTAAAGTAAAGTAATTCATTCTGAGAAAGTATATTTTGTATTGTAATGTATAATGTAATTATAATGTAACTTAAAAAAATATCTAAAAATAAATAGTTTAAAAAATGTAGTAAATCAGTATCAAAAAAATCAGCATAACAGTTAATACATTAAAAATTGTCATTTACAAAACCTTTGAAATTTACTGAAAAAACCATAGGTTTCAGGCCTGATATAGTTAGGAATTAGCATTTAAAAAACCTTTGAAATTCACTGAAAAAACCGTAGGTTTCAGGCCTGATATAGTTAGGAATTAGCATTTAAAAAACCTTAGAAATTCACTGAAAAAACAATAGGTTTTAAGGGTGTTATAGTTAGCTGGACATTTCACTCGAACAAAACCATTGAAATTCCTCCGATATAGTTAGTTGTACTACCTAAACATGCATGTTCCGATATTTTAATTACAACCAAGCATTTATTCAAGCACTTCTAGGCAAGCACTTTTGTTTTACTTTTGGGATAAGTCCTTGATTACTGTGGTTGATAGATTCTTGAGCTATTCATACCCAGCTTTCACTCACTGCTAAATAACTGGTGAAACATAGGTTTAAAGATGCCACATGGGAAGGTAGAGGGGGTGAGCATTTGAAACTGTTTAGCATTCCCTCAATCAATTGTATCTTTTACATGGAAAGGTAGAGGCTTTCTTTAGTTGACACAGATTGGCAGATAGTGGTTTAGAGGAGAGTGATGAACCTGTATTTTTTGAGGCACAGAGGCTTGTGAGTGAGACAAGCAATATGCATGTTAATTTAAAGCAGCACGAAGAACTAAATACTCCTTATTTGTTTGATCACAGGACATTTGTAATATCATTAGGTGCTAATTATACAGTCCCCACTGTATTCACTAATGTTGACATTCCATTTTTTTACTCTTCTAATCTTTGGCTAGCTTCCAGTTGAATAATGATAGGATGAGTGAAGGAAAGAGTCCCAAACAACCCCATCTTTAGAGGAGAGGAGAGGAGACGAAATTTCTCTTACGAAAATTGGATGTGGTTGTTGTTTTTAGTTGCATGGCGCTATGGGAGAATGTTGGTGTGGTATGGAATGTGAAAGTTTGAGCGAGCTCCAGAATGTATCAAACTCAGAGTGGTTGCATGCTTGAGGGACATCTGTGGAGATGGTTGGAGTTGTAGGAGGAGCTGATGCCAGGGGTTTGAGTTTCAAGAATAAAACCTATTAAGTAAATTGGTGTGGTGTATTCATTGGACTCAACAGTAGTCAATCACTCCACTGAATGGATGCTAACTTTTGCATCCAGCAATCAAACTGTATCTCTCACCTGCAATTACTATGAAGTTACCGAGAGGACACACACATTTCTATATACAATTCCAAACTGAATAAATAAGAACAAACATACATATGGGGAAAAAAACAGAAGACCCATACATACATGCAGATTTGTGTGAACCAGCAATACCTACCGGTTTCCACCCGGAAGGCAATCTTGAGACATATTATTAGGGCTGAGGGGAATATGCAAAAGCCTAGGTGCTTTGTGAATTGTGTGGCATATGGATCTATAAGCAAATCAAACAAGTGCACAGGCATTCTGCTTTTTGAATGAATCAGCTCATATATGAGTGTACATTAATCAGAGTTAAACATCTACACAGTACACGTTATGTTTCCATTGTCATGTGCAGTCATTATGCGACAATGATATTAGTCTGGTATGCTTCAGAAATGCACCTCATAAAGTTTCATATCAAGTCTGCTGGGAGTTGTTCTAATTCTGTACACAGTGTGTTTTATGTGTCAGTTAAACCATTTCAAGACAATAAAATTCACATCCCATCCAAATCAATCTGAATTCATGAGTGAATAGTAAGGGAATTTCTGTTCACTTTGGGGCTTTTCATAGAGCTTTAGCTGGCTTCAAAATTTATGCACGCATAGGTTATGCACAACCTAAAAGAATATAGGTGTGTAGTGTATGCATCTAATCATAATATACCTGACTTTAATGTATGTAAGGCATGCATAGATTCTGTGCAGGTACAATGTGCTGAGGTTAGAGAATAGGATTCGCCAGTGTCAGAGGAGTAACTGAAGATAACAAAAAATGCCTATGAGCCTACTAAGCAAATATTTGTAAGTTTTCAAACGGTGAGGTTTGCACTTTCTACACTTTCTAAGCACAGCCCTTAACTAGATCTGGAGTGCACTATTAAAAGGAAAGTGTGATTGGAACAATCCATCCAACTTTTAAGAAATGTTCTGATGAATACATGTTCACATAGATATCTCTCTATATATAGTCTCTTAAAAAACAAAGGTTAAAGGTGTGTAATAGTTAGGTGAAAATGTCAGTTAAAACAAAATGTTTCAAGTTAACAAACCCAGTGAAATTCACCAGTTCTAGTTATCTCAAGTGACTGGACCTCGTTCCTTAAGTCACTATACTTCATGCACTCCATGATAAACAGCTGTTTCTACTTCTTCAAATGTAGTACTTATATAACACAGTCAAGCTGAGAGGATGAGTAAAGTGCAAAGTAAACTTTTAGTCCTCTTTTCAGAGTCAGATCTCACCCCTTCAGTAGTCCTAGCAGCAGACCACTGTTTAGACCATTTGCGAAGTGTGTTTCCAAGGTGTTCCAAGTAGGATGAGATTCAATTTTGTACTCAGGATGTAAGAGAGAAAACTAAAGATGACTCTAGATACAATATTTTAGAGTGGCCTGACACCCCACTCCAAAGCATGATGACTGTAGAATATGCACCTTCCCACATTAAACCCTATGCTAGTGTGCTCTGGTTGATTATAAGTTTTCAGACAGATGTGGTTGGAAGCAGGATGGATTCTCCTTTATCACCTACTTCAGACATCATGCAGACCACAAGAAGTAAATGCTCTAGAGCTGATTACATATTAAATAATTTTCGTAGTTTTTTGTGTGACTCTTAAACTTCATTTTGCATGTTTTTACAAGTTGCTAAAGTACTATCAAGTTACTAAGTTTTTCAGGTTTAAATTGTTGTTTCTATGTCTTCAGATGTCCAAATGGTATGCAATAGTCATATTGAGTTGGCGACTATTGTGACTTCTGACTTCTCTGCCCAGTTTCTGAAGGCAAATTACACCTCTCCTTTAGGCATAATGCAGTCTACGTTTTGAACAGTTTCTGAACTGTGTTCTCAAGGGGTTCCATGTGTGTTCAGCTCACATTTCGTTAAAAGGATGGAAGGATAAGAGAGGAGTGTAAATATATCTCAGGATGTAATAATTTGGAGCTTCCTGACAACCTACACCAAAGGATACTCACTTTGTTGAATGCTGACTTTTCCACCTAAAATAATACACTGTTGTGCTTTGTCTCATTATCACTTTTAAGGTAGTGTTGTAGGAAGGAGAGGAGCTATATTTCAGTTTCAGTTTGGATTCTCCTTTCTCACCTTCTCCAGGCACTTTGAAGACCACAAGAAGGTAGAGCTCTTCACCTGACTGCACATTAAATAATCAGTCATCTTAGCATCTATTCTAAAAATCAATTGCACATATTTAGATGAGTAACTAACACACTATTCCACACACTTCTCTCAGGGTTAGTGTGTTGTTTCTGCAGCTTCAGATGTACAAATTGTATATCACAGTCCTATTAGCGTGTGTCCGAGGTCCAGGAGTGTGTGTCTGAGGTTGCTGTGTGAAAGGTGAACCGGATTTTAATTTATTTTAATTGTTGATGCCTTTTAACATTGCGCATTTGCACATGGGAATCTGCTGCTGATTACTATTTTAAAATCATTTTATACACTTATTGCAACTGAGAACTCACCCTACTGTTTAGACTTGATCCGCCCCCAGTGCCCGGAAGCAGAAGCCAGCTGACGCCTGCCGGTTAGGTACGGCGGCGGAGGGTGGTGAGCGGCGGCCATTGAGGGGTTAGTGGACTAGTTGCCGGGACAGGCTAATTAAACGGATGCTGACACGACCGCGAGCATTGTTTGCCTTGAAGGGTTGTGTTCAATACCCTCCAGGAGCGTGTGTCCGAGGTTGCTGTGTGAAAGGTGAACTGGATTTTAATTTATTTTAATCGTTGGTGCCTTTTAACATTGCGCATTTGCACATGGGAATCTGCTGCTGATTACTATTTTAAAATCATTTAATACACTTATTGCAACTGAGAACTCACCCTACTGTTTAGACTTGATCCGCCCCCAGTGCCCGGAAGCAGAAGCCAGCTGACGCCTGCCGGTTAGGTACGGCGGCGGAGGGTGGTGAGCGGTGGCCATTGAGGGGTCAGCGGACTAGTTGCCGGGACAGGCTATTTAAACGGATGCTGACGCGACCGCGAGCATTGTTTGCCTGGAAGGGTTGTGTTCAATACCCTCCAGGAGCGTGTGTCCGCGGTTGCTGTGTGAAAGCTGAACCGGATTTTCATTTATTTTAATCGTTGGTGCCTTTTAACATTGCGCATTTGCACATGGAATCTGCTGCTGATTACTATTTTAAAATCATTTAATACACTTATTGCAACTGAGAACTCACCCCACTGTTTAGACTTGATCCGCCCCCAGTACCCGGAAGCAGAAGCCAGCTGACGCCTGCCGGTTAGGTACGGCGGCGGACGGTGGTGAGTGGCGGCCATTGAGGGGTTAGCGGACTAGTTGCTGGGACAGGCTATTTAAACAGATGCTGACGCGACCATGCAGCAGACGAGCGCAGCGGGCGCGCCTAAGGCAAGCCTGTCTGTGCCTGTCCGTGCTCGGCCAGGGGTCAGGGCCAGGAACCCTCATCCTCTGCCACCAGACTTTCTGTGGTACTCCAGAGACACCTTATGGAAACTAAACCCACTAGGGGGGAAATTATGCTGCCCCAGATTTCTGCCTTGTATTGCACCAGAGGTCATGCCTAAACACTGTGTCAATTGTCTATGCTCTCTCCCCCCTATCCTGGCGCTTCCCTGTAAACCCCTTCCCTGTGGCAAATTGGGAGCAGGGACGCCGAGGATTGAACCTGAATTCAAATGCTTACTTTTAAACGCGAGATCTTTAGTCAAACATAGCGCGGAATGTTCCCTGCTAATAGAGGAACACAACATTAAGATGGCCTTCATCACTGAGGCCTGGACAGACAGCGCCTCCGGGCCGGACATTGTCAAAGCCTCCCCCCCAGATTTCCTTTGTCACACGTTAGACAGACCTTTAAGGAAAGGAGCGGGGCTTGCCGTTATTTATCACAAGAGTCTAACTTGCGCTTTTGACGCGGCCTCCAATACTACTTGTGAGGCTCTGTCAATCAATGTGCGTAATGCACCACAAGACACTTTCAAGGCGATGCTCATCTACCGACCTCCAGGCCCCAAAGGTGGTTTCCTGGAGTCAGTCGGCTCATTGCTGGAGGAGGGTTTTTGCACTAAATCCTTTACTATGTTAGGTGATTTTAACTTTCACCTGGAGGACTCCACCGATCCTGACACTGCTAGGTTGTTGGAAATCATGGGTGGTGGGGACCTCTCACAGCAAGTAGTTGGCCCCACCCACGAGGCTGGGCACACCTTAGATGGAATTTTTACAAATTCTTCCAGACTTTCCATCTTGGATATTCTGCCACTACCCTAGACTGATCATGCCGCTATTATTTTTGCAAATGCTCTGTCCCCCACTAAACTATCCTACTCTAAGTCCAGGGAAAAGATAGCCATCCGGTCTTTGAAAAACATTAACTCATCCAACTTTGATAAAGCCTTGACAGACTCAGTCCCTAATCTATCCTTAAGCATAGAGGAAGCAACAGCAGCCTATGAGGAGTGGATGAATACTGCCTGTCACAAACTGGCCCCGGTCAAATGGTGCTCCCCCAGACGTATGCTACCTTCCGCCCCTTGGTTTTCACATAACCTTCAGAAGCTTAATTCCGAGTGCAAAAGGTTGGAGCACCTCTGGAGAAATGGGTATAATTTTACAAAGAGGGAACATTATAGAACCAGCCTTACAGCCTATAAAACAACTCTGCAGGAAGAAAAGAAAGTTTACTTCTCCGAAAAGATCATCAGAGCTAAATCCTCAGCGAAGGAACTTTTTAGAACCGTAACTAAGCTCATGACCCCCTCCAAGCCCATCTTGCATAGTAACCCTGAATTCTGCAACACCCTAGCTTAATTTTTTCTAAACAAAGTGGAAGCCATTTTCTCCTCCTTTAACAACCAACTGGGAGTGGCCAGTGATGGAGGTCCTGGGATTACGTTAACCGATAATGCCCCCACATTTAATACCTTCACCCCACTGGTCAATAAGGAGGTTACCAATCTGCTGATGGAATGTAGATCTGGCTCCCCTACGGATCCATGTCCGGCCACGATAATAAAAATGTCTTTGGAAGTCATCACCAAAACTCTCACCCCTTTTCTTAACCTGATAATGGGGACAGGCTATTACCCTTTATCTTGGAAAACAACATCAATGTTACCTCTCATTAAAAAATCCAATCTAGAGCCAAATGATCCCAACAACTATAGACCCATCTCCCGCCTCCCTTTCCCGGCCAAAATCATGGAGAAGGCCATGAACATGCAATTAAGCCTGTTCCTGGAGAAAATCAACATACTCAACTGCTCACAATATGGGTTCCGTGCTGGGCACAGCATGGAGTCAGCATTGATAAAAGCAACGGAAGAGGTCTGTGAGGTTGTTGACCAGGGAGGCTCAGCCATTCTTATCATGCTGGACTTGTCAGCGGCCTTCAATACGGTCCACCACAAGGTGCTGTTGGGTCGTTTGTCGAAGGCCGGGGTCCAGGGCTCAGCCTTGAATCTGTTGAAATCATTTTTGACAGACAGAATACAAACAGTAGATCTAGGAGGGGACAGATCTAAACCATTTGCTCTTCCCTGATCCTCCCTTAGCCTGACGCTTTTTCATATTTATGTGAAACCACTGGCTGCCCTTATACGATCTTTCGGCCTACTTCTGACCTCTTACGCAGATGATACGCAGATCGTGCTATCTCTACAAAGAGGCAAAGAAGCGGAAAAGGCCACTAGCTGCCAGGATTGCATGGCTGCCATTACTGGCTGGATGTCCGCTAGCTGCCTAATGCTGAACGCTTGCAAAACGGAGGTGATCATTTTCGGGAACAATCCCAACCTTTGGACCCTGGCCTGGTGGCCCAGTGAGATGGGCCTCCCCCCCCCCACCCACACTTAAGGTAAAAAACTTGGGTGTGATTATGGACGATACTCTTTCATTTGGGGACCAGGTTAGCAGAATGGTGTCAACATGTTTCTTTATTCTAAGAACACTGAAAAAAATCAAACCCCTCCTCACGGATGAAAGCTTTAGATCGGTAGTATCTGCTCTAATTCTGTCCCGTCTGGATTATTGCAACAGTCTGTATTTGACGATTAACAATAAACACTTTAACAGACTCCAGATGGTACAGAAGGCGGCAGCCAGGTTGCTCACGGGCACTTCTAGGTCCGTATCAAACAGAAAAGGTTTACGTGACCTTCACTGGCTCCCAATTAAACAACAAGCCCAATTTAAGGCTCTTTGCACGGTATTCAAGTCCCTGCGGTGATCCGGCCAAAAAGACCTAAGAGAACGTATCCAATGGTACGTCCCTAGGAGAGCACTGCGCTCAATGGAAGCAAAGCGGGCAGCCGTTCCCAGGGCAAAAAAGGCCAACTGGGGCGGAAAGAGCTTTGTGCTCAGAGCCACTAACGCCTGGAACGAACTTCTGTTTTATCTAAGGTCTGCCACGGAACTCCTAACTTTTAGAAAAAATCTGAAGACTTGGTTGATCTCAGCTTAGTATTCGACAAGGCTCCAGGGGGTGGGTTTTCCAGGTAAACGATGTGCAGCGCCAAAACACCTTCGAGTAACAGTGCGCTTTATAAACCCATATAACATAACATAACATATTAAGTAGACACCAATAGTGCAAAGAAACTTTTCTGTGCAGTTTCGAAAGGTGAATTTCATTTCTCTTTGATAGGCCTAAATGCAGCCTACATTTTAAACAATTTCAGGGGTTTCCAAGGGGTTACATGTGCGTTCAGCTCCAATTTATTTGTCACTACATAAAAAAGGAAATTAGGTCTCTAGATGGAGTACTTTGCAGTTACCTGAAACTGAATTCAAAACCATGCAGACTTTGTAGAATGCACAGTTTCACAAAATAATCCATGTGGTGGTCCTCTGGGTATCCTTAACTTAATCTCAACTTTTTAAACAGACACATCTGTCTAAACCTATCTTGCTGTACCAATCTACATTGAACCAGTACAACACCATTGATAAAGTCATTTGTTGCACTTTTTTATCTCATGTCAAAATAGCAGAATATAATACTTCAACATGTAGAGCACACATGCACCACACTAGGTGACTTATACTTGATAAACAGTTGAAGGAGGTGTGCAAAAGTGTCTTTTTGGTTGACTTTTTGGTATTTGCTTCTCTTGTGTTATTTTTTCGCGCATCCCTTTATTTCTCTTTCCACGACCTTCATTTTATTTTCCAATGTTAATTATCAATATGTAGTTTAGCAAATGTTTACATTGCAATTCTACTTGAATTGAAAAGCACATATTAAACTGCTGGGAATGTTTCACATTAAACCAGCTGTTAACCTCCCCCCACTATTGTTCACCAGTTTCCAAGGCAGTGAAGTAAGACCATGCTAATAGCTTGTCTCCAGTTCAAGCATTCACCAAGCATACTGTGCCCCACAGAAGGCTCCAAATGTTACAATGTACAGTCCTCTTGTTCTGCTAATGTCTTTAACCAATAGCAGCACATACTATACATAGGACTTCATCTAATCCATTCAAAATCTGCAAAACAAATTGCCAGTTACTTGCTGCCAAAACATATGGTGTTAGCTGATTAACAGAAACCAGTCACAAACATAGGACTCTAAAAGAAGTTTTTTTCCTCTTCAAATTACATACTGTCCCAGAAAACTGCTCACTCTGTTGAATACTCCTTCTCTGTATTGTACTAGGATACCAGCATCATGCTCCACATCTGGATTGAGGGCGACTTCTTTGTATGTTGGGATTAAGAACATGCATAATTGATGCATTTACAAAGATTTAGGGTTTCCCAATGTGGGCATTACTGAGATTGGACACAGAGGGATGAAATTACATCAACTACTGCCTATGGTGGAAAGCATTGAGAATGTGAGAACCCTCATGGAATGATTGTGTAATACAGTGAAAACTATTTGGGTACAAACACTGGGGTATCGCTCTCAATTCAAATGTAGGGATCCTTCGGAGAGTCGATGAATCTCTTCCCCAGTACTGTGTTTGTCTATTACAACATTTGTCATAGGCAAAGTGGCAGTGATCAAACTAATTATGTAAAACATTTGACAAATCCCGGAAGCAAGTCAATGACGTAATTTTGCCATTTCTCTTAGACTACAGCATGGGGCGCCAGTACCACAAAAACATCCACTTTGGCAAGCCTTCTAACTTCAGAGGAGATGGAGTGCATTTCACGGCAGAAGGAAATAGGATCTTGCTAAACAACATAAAGGAATGTATCCAGTTCTATCTGTCAGTGTGCACAACACATTATTAACACAAAGGCTTGTGTCAAAGTCATCCCATTCTCGCTATTATATATGTTATTTTCATTTAAGATTTTTTGATAACATTATTTGGTACCCCGGTACTCATATGATACCTGCAAAATATCCATTTCATCCATATGTTCTAGGATAGTTCCCTTGCTGGTACTGTGGAAGAACCACAGCGACCTTACGTAAAAAAACAGACTAATCATTAATCTCAGTTATCCACAGTAAGGAGGCTGGGAACAAGGCATGACCTGAAAGTAGGCTCAGCACCCAATCCCCACTACTAATACCCCTGCAGTGAGCCAGCAATCTGGTGCCCTGTGCACAAGCACCATGCGGAGTGCAGATGGGGTTGCGAACCGCATCCACCCACACATGCAGCTCACCCTCCCCGCACATAGTGTTCGGCAATGCACCACAGGGGGATGGACGCCCAACTCCATGGCTGTTCAGAACACCTTGCCCACAGCCTAAAGCCATGCACAGCATGGGGTTGCTGACAAGGCCTAAACTCCAGTCAGCTCCGATGCCCAACAACCTGTGGGCAGTCAAACCCCTAAACACGACCATAGACTGTGTGCAATGGGGGATTAGCTGCAGGGTCTGACCTCTGACCAACCTACCCATTGCATTGGCCATCAACCCTTCACTGCACATGGCCTTTGGCCGTGAGCAGCTATGGGTTGACTATTGAACATGGTCTCTAGCGAGTCCTTGCACCCAACCCACTCACCCACAGATGGATATCCCCCAATTAGGCGCTGCCTTTGGCTGTGCATGGTGTGGTTAGCCACAGGACATGTCCTCTTGCCAGGCTAACAACTATGTTAGAAGCCAATACCTCTATGGCAGTGTTTGAGTGTGGCTGGCCACAGTGCCTGGCCCAAGGGTGGGCACTTAGAGCAGTCTCCCTGAAACCCATATACAAATGCCAGTACATGTGTAAGGGGTATCTGGACATGTACCGGTCCCTCAGTACCATGGAACATGATTGACCGGTCGGAACCCAAAGAAAATTCTGCCTCTGCAGTACAGGAGTCAATAACTCTGTCCCTTTTTCCTGAAGGTAGTAAAATGAAACATATAAGGGGGCAGGCCAGGGACTCCTCTCTGCATAAAAGCTGTGCTGGGTACAAAGCAGACACTCTTGCACACTGGCACAAGGGTTCCTGCATTGGCTTAAGCAATCACAAGTGCACCAGCTCAGGAAGAGAGCAGCTATGTAGCTGTTCTGCTCTCTTTCACTCATGCAACACAATGCAGCAGCTTTACTTGCTGTGCTGCATTGCATAAACTCTATGTAAATATGCCCGGGTATTTTGTACCAAAATTGTTAGCCTATGTCACAACCATGCAGACAACCTTGCACTATGGTGTATGGTGCTCTGCAGCCTGATTGTGCAGCCAAGGGAGAGGGAGCAAGAAAGTGGCATATCGATGTACCTACAGCACTTTCCTTCTCTCTCCCTCTCACGCAAATGCAGTGTCATTGGTCATTATATTTGAAAAAGGAACTATCTCAGGCATCCTTAACCTGTGACCATAGAAGGGCAGTGTAACAGATTCTATTTATGGTCTGGTATTGCACACGGTGAGCACAGGGTTGGAAATTATTTGAGTCTTGTTTTCTGAAAGCAGCACGAGCATATCTCCCACCAAATATCCCTTCCAATCTATGTACCATTATTTGCAAGCTGCTCTGTAAAAAATAATGGGCCTAATTTAGAAAAAGTGTTGCATTGCTGGGTGAAAGCAGTGATACAAAACATTTCAGTGTGCCCTCCTTGCAACATGATGGATGTGCTGTATTTGTTGTATAGCACGCCATGTCACAAGGAATGACAGATACGTGAAGAATCCTGACGTATCTGTTGTGTCATAAGCTTGACACAACGCTAGCAATGCATGGGGGATGCCTATTCTCATTGCACTGCGTCACCCTTATGCCAACATAAGGTTGTGATGTAGTAGCGTGCTAGAAGTGGCGCAGTGAAATCTGATAGATTTCAGTATGCCACTTCAGCAAGGCTTTTTCATGTGGGAACTCCCAACCTGCATACATTATACCTGACGCTGGTATAATGTAGGGCAGGCATTTACAAAGTCCCACATCTGCTTAGATAAGTCACTTTGTAAATATGGCACAACGTGGAGCATTATTTATGTTGCCGCGGTGTCAAAAAAAGTGACGCAACGGCAGCCTAAAAGTGTTGCAAACCTTCATAAATAAGGCCCATAGTTGTCTGCTTTAGGTCGGCCTTTGACACTGTGATGACAATGAATAGAGAGACTGCAGTGCACTATACAGTTCCACTGCTGTGCTGACCTGGTCGTCTGCTGAGCTTGCATTCATTAGGGCGTCTAAACAGAAATGTTTGCAATGTTCATGGAGGGCACGCGGATAAACTAGAACGAGTGCTCGGTACCACACTTGCCTCCCGCCTCTCCTCTCCAAATCGAGTCTGCGTGGTTCGTCATCAGTAATCACGTTGGCATCTGTGGATTGATTTGGCAGGAGGCTGCTGATATGAAAGGCCTCTCCGCCATCTGTTAGTATGTCGAGCGTAATACAAATAGCGGGAAAAAACTGCACCCAGTCTCAACAAAGACTCCTTCTCTTCCCCTCTCCCTGACTGTTGTCACGAGGCAGCGCTCCGGTGTTTACAATTTTAATCATACACTAGTACAAACAACCGTTTTTATTTATTAATTTTCTGTTTAAAAATTAATATTTTCTGCCACAAAAATAAAAGTTCAACATTTCTCACTTTTTAAATATTTAGATATGTTAAACTTGTTTTTGTTGAACGGGAAACATTTCCAGATCATATCACAGCTAAGATTAAGTTCAAGAAAATGATAGCAAGCAATGGCAGTGTCAATGGGTCTTGGCTTAATGTGACAATAGCCGCCATTGTTTGGCAAGGGGGTGGTAATGGTGCAGATGGTGTGGTAGTCGTGGTAGTATTGGTGTTAATGGTATTGGTTGTTTTAGTGTGTGTTCATAATGAGCTTGAAATGATTTTGGATGGAGAGATAAGGCACTGCGAATTTGCCCAACTTTCTCTGCTGCTTCTGACACAGTGTCACATGCTGTACTTAAAGACAAGCAGCATGTGACTGGGATCAGAAGGCCATTGAGTCAGGTTTCCTATTGACTGGAGGCGACTGGTTAAATTTTACACCTATGGCAACTCCTCTACTAAGTTGCTTTGTGGAGTGCCTCAGGCAGTGGTGGTTGGCATATACTGAGGGTGGGAGGGAGGCGGCAGAACAAAAAAAATAATAGTAAAAGAAACTTACCTTGTTCCTTTCTTCCCATCGCAACGTCCTCCTCCCTCCGGCGTTTTCTGGAAGCCTAGGAAACAGGAAACTGTACTACCCAATCATGGTTCTGCTTTTACAGCATGAAAGCAGCACCAGGATTGGATAGAGCAGGCTCTCACAGCGCTCCTAAGAACACTGGAGGCCTGCACATTCTCTAACCTAGCTGTCTAAGACAGCTATGTTTGAGAACTTTAAAATGCGCATGTCTGGCTGGCTGGCTGGCTGGCCCAAGACGGCCGTCTAAGGACACATGCGGATTTTAAAGCGCACGGCTCTCTGCTGCTGCCACTCGCAAGTACAGGCCCCGCCCCATCCTGACACCTAGTTCAGGATGGGTGGCTGAAAAATTAACCGGTTATAGATGAACATTATAACTGTTTTATTTTTCAGCTATGGGGCTTTTGGTGTGTGATGCTCCTGAAGTGGAGGAGCTCCCCTGGCCTCAGGGCTTTTCCGTAGGCCATGTACTGTTTAATCGGCATGCGACTCGATTTGCTAGGCTTATAAGATCCTTCAAGAAGTCTTGAGTGTGCTTCACTGAAGGCACAACACATATAATGAGATTAGATGGGAACATATACTTGACACCTATTAGCTTTTCTACTTGCTTTGCAGCAGTTTCTCACTGAGGGGTCATAAATGTTTGAAACTGAACACAAGACAATATGGAGGTTGTGGTATTAGGGAGGTCCTCTTTCAGTCTGGTCAGTTGTGTGGTGGCCGAGGGCCCCCCTCCCCATAACACTATTAAACATTAAAAAACTTGACACTTACTTTGAGAACAGGTTATCATTTAAGTAATGAGTGGCTAAGGTTTTCACCTCATGCTTCTTCCATTTGAAAGTTTTGAATACGTCCTCCTTTATTAGTGGTACCTGAGGTTAGGGAAGTAGATCAAGGTGGTTGTGCCTTCTCTGCACAGGTTTTTACACTTTGGACTTCACTACCTACTGATCTTGGTTTGACGGCAAACTATTTGAATTTAAGGAACATTCTAAAATGTGTTTATTTCCACTTTAATCACAGACTAGCACATGGCACATTATGTTCACAAGGTTTGTAATACCAACTCACCTTTTGGCAAAAGTGCACTTTAAAAAGATGTTAACTAAATAAATAAAAAACAGCTTAGGGCCATATGCACAAACACATTTTCCCATAGACACAGAATGAGGAAAAACCATTGATACATCTGGACCTTAATAAATAAATAAATGCAATAAATAAATAAATAGTATCAGTGAAATCAGTATTTTGTAGGTTGAATTGGTGATAGTACTGGTAGGGGAGGTTTTGTTTGATTATGGTTTTGTTGTATGATATTGATGGTGGTGTGGGATCAATTTTGGTATTGGTTATGGTTGTACTGGTAGTGGTGATGTTAGCGGTGGCATAGTATTTGTAGAGCTATTGGTTGTGCAATGGGTGGTATTGATGGTGATTGCATTGAGGTGGTATAGGTCTTGGTGATGGTACTAAGAGTCTTGGTGGAAATACTGATGGGAATGGTGTTGCTTGTGACATTAGTAGTATTATTAGGTTGGATTAGTGGTTGTGCTTTTGGAGGATTTGACCTTTTAATTGATTTTTGTTCATTGCATATTGATAGACTTCCCCTAAGATGGCCATTCAGTGTGATAAGCAGAAAACAATTTGGAGGCCAATACAGTAACATTTGCAGTCAAATAATCACAAAAGCACTCAAGACATGCTGCAATAATAAAACAAGATTGATTGCTTTCTGTATACAATGCACATATGAGATACAGATTGGAATGCGGACAAAAATCCTTCTTGCACTCAAATACAAGGACTCCACTTGAGGTAGAATATCACCTTAAACATACTATAGCATGAGCGTGAGAAAGGAATACTTCTATGGGATCTAAAATGTGATTGAAAATTATCCAAATAGGTCAATGGTTGCAGTAACCTGACCCAAATTCCTCGATATTTACAACATAAGCAATAAGTAATGCAAAAAGCTGCACTGTAAATATAGACCTAAAGGGTGTGACAGGAAGATGAAAGGAAATAAATGGAGGGGCAAGGGCAAGAATTAGCTCTAACAGCATTTAAAAATACTTTGCGCTGGAATGTAATCTAGAGCAGCAAAGATTCGGCCTGATTCATAAAGCTTTTGCTATCACTTCCTCTTGAAATACCCTAGACTTACTATTTATTAATTATAAGAGCAAGCCAGGAGTTATTTTATGGTGTATTATTTTATGTCCAGTGGCGTAAGAAAACATAAGCCCCCCCTGCAAAGTATATGGAGGGGGGGCTCCCATGCTCTGCACCTAGCCCAGAGCTGTCAGGCCGCCCGTGCATAGGGCAGGCGGGACCCTTGGAGCTCGGGCCCACCAACACCACGGTGGCTGAAGTGGCTAATGTTACGCCACTAGGTATGTTATGTTATGTCATGCTATGTGTGGGTCTTGTGGCTCACACAATAACCAGGAATGGTGTCCTGGCACTGTGATTAGTAGAGAAAATGCACAATTAGAGCAGAGTGAATTATTTGGTGGTCAGCCAGGTTTTATAGATCCTCCACAAAGTGAGAAGCTCAGTCTGACTGCAAAAATGAAGATGAAGAGAGTGCCATAGTTTGGCTACAGATACAGAGAAGGCCCTGCCCCCCTGTCTCGTACGTTGGAACCTAAGTTTGATCAGCAGTCTGCCCGTTAACAATCTAAGATTCCAAGAAGGATTGCATGGTACAGATTTATTACAAAGAAAGCTGGGACTCTGATTGTGGATAACCTTGACAACCAGCGTTTTGAACATAATTTGCGTCTTGGTGGGCAGCTAAAATGCAAAGAGTTCAAAGCCATTGTTGCTGGTGAATGCTAAGAAACAGATTGTGCAAGATGGGAAGCTGTATTTTGGAGTTGCCGCAGACATTGGTGAACTTAGTCCAGAGCACCGAGAAAACGTTAGTTGCAATAGTTCCGTTTGCTTAGTACAATTGACTGGACTACTACTGAGTATTAGTAACAAGTGAGACATGGGAGAGCATTCTGAGTAGTGAAAAACAGTCAGATGGCACATTATTATCCCAAGTAGTTAGTGAGGGCTCATGTTCAAATTGAATCCAGGTGGCAGGTGTGGAAGTAGGGCCCAGATGCAGTGTTTTAAGATTCAGCATAAGGCGTTTCAAGGATCCTAGAGTAGATATCAACATGATTTCCACCTTGTCTGTGTTAACTTTGAGGTAGCTGTGTGACATCCATTTTGTTATTTGCGTCATACAGTCCTTCAGTATGAACAAATCTTGCAGGACTGTTTCGTTAAGGCAAAAGAGAGTTTGTGTATCAGCAGCATAGTTCAAGGGTTAGAGTCCAAAGAGTGGATGAGTTGCACCAATGGACGGGCAAAAATATGAGAGAGTAGGGCCTAAGGAGGAGCCCTGTGGGACTCATTTTGCCATAGGTGTAAAATCCTACTGAAATGGAGGCATGACTACTGCTCGTGAGTGATTCTGGAGGTAGGATTTTAACCAGGGAAAGGCATGGTTTTAGATCCCAATCTCAAAATGTTGATCAAGAAGTAGAGAATGGGGCACCATGTCAAATGCCATGGACAAAGTCAATAATACCCTGGCAGAGGATGTACCCTTGTCAGTCAGGAAATAAGGTTCCTCAAGGATTGAAACAAGCGTCGTTTTGGTAAAGTAAGCTGGACAAAAGCGCAACTGAATTTCGTCCGAGGATCCATTAGCTTCCAGGAAGTGAGAGATTTGTCATTTGATTTCCTTTTCCAGTTAATTAACTGTCAGTGGCAGAGGGGAGATTAGCAGAAAGTATTCATGTGGGTGGAATCTGCATTGGTCTTTTAGAGCAGGAGATGACCAGGGCTGATTTCCATATAAAAGGTACTTGAGCCAGTGATGTGCAAGTATTGCAGTGATCGAGAAGGGCTTCTGTGAGTAGGAACTGTATGAAAGATTCTGGGAAAGCATGGATTGAGTGGTGAGCCTGATTTGAATGAGGATAGAACAGAAGTCCTCTGGTAGGAGAGGTCTGAACCTAGTGAGCTTGGGAGAACGCAAATAGACAGGGGGTCCTAGAAGGAAGCATGGGTTGATGCCTTTGTTAGCTTAAGAGAAAGTTTAACAGGCCTTATTAATTTTCTCAGTAAAGAAGTCAGACAGGTTATTACACAGTAGTTGAGGAGGTTCTAAATTCCTGGAAGCCAGGGGGCCTAGATAGAGCAGAACACATTAAATAATTCTCTACAGAGGTTCTGGTCCTTTAAGATTTTAGTTGTTAAGTACTGTGCTTTTGCTTTTCGTATCATATTTTTGTATGTTCATAGTGCTTCCCTGAGAGATTGTTTGGCTGGCTTGGCTTAGCCGCTTCAGCACCTTTGAAGTATTATTTTGCTGTTTGATTTAAACTCATCAAGATGTTATTTCAACAAGGACAGGAAGGTAATTCATGGTGTGAGTGAAGAGGGTTGACTGGTAAAACTGACTCAATTGCAGCTGTAATCCAATCATTGAAAGTGACTAGGGCATCGGGGTACTTCGGGTGGACTTGAAGGATCTACTCCAGACCTTGTGGCCTGTGTTTGTGCCACAAGTGCTGAGTTTTTGAGGAATAGTAAATCATTGACTTTCTTGCAGAGAAGCCTAGGGAGAGGATGGAAAAGGAAATAAAAAAGTGGTCTACTCCAGAAGAAGGGACTGGGGGGTGACAAATTATTAAGGAGCTGGGGACAAAAATGAGGTCTAAGGTATAGTCCGTTTGATGCATGGGACTAGATGCTGGCTGGTCTAAATTCATATCTTTGAGGGGCCAAATAAAAGTTTTAGCTAGATTATCGTTAAGGGAATTGACCATATGGTAACATCACCCAAGAGTATATGATGTGAGTGGTTTATCCTTAGCAGAGCAAAAAATTACCAAATACCTCACAAAAATTGCCATTACTGGATAGTGGTTGTTGGATTTGGCTCTCTCTGCAGAGTCATCCCCAAAGGTTTTGCCTCCGCCCTCCCTATTTTTCTGACTTCATTGTTGCTGGCCTTAGAAGTCTGTGCACTTTACCACTGCTAATCTGTGCTAAAGTGCTTGTGCTCACGCCTTACAATATGGTAACATTGACTTACATATAAAATGCTTTTTTCATAAGTCCCTAGTAAGGTGGCAGACTATATACCCAGGGCTGATAAATTAAATGCTACTAGTGGGACTGCAGCAATTATTGTGCCCTCCCTTAAATAGTCCCATAAAACTAGGGGTGGATGGAATTGGCAGAATTCTGAGGAATTCCATGGAATTCCATATAAATTCCAAGGAATTTGATGGAATTCTGCAGCTGGGTGGATGTGGAGCATAAATACGTTACTCAAAGCCTTTAAATTAAGCCAGAACTGCTTTTGTACAGAGAAACAAGAGCACAAGTTAATTTTGTAATTTTTGGGGTTCACCCTGACAAGGATTGTGGTTGTTGCTTAAGAAGGGCTCAAACCTCCCTCAACCAAAAGCCAAATTTCTCACAGTAGTCAATAGCATAAAATGACTGGAATAGCTAAAGAACTTGCAACTTTAATGGTATAGCTTAAGAGTTACACACAAAAGGATCCAAAGGTAAAGGAGTAATGTTGATTGATCTACAGGCAATTACTGTCACGCCCGCCTTCTGGGCGCTTAAGTAAGGGTGAATGGAAGCTCATACAATTGTTTAGATAGGCCATGTGCAAGTCCAGATCAGATGCTTCTGATGCCTAAGACTCAGTGATAAATCTATCTGTTAGACAGACAGCAGGCAGTAGCAATTCCTCCGTACCAGTCGGAGTTTGCTCCTGTTCCTTTCGGGGTCCCACAGGGGTCCGCAATCAGCCCAATACTTTTTAATATTTACATGCAACCCCTGTTGGGCATCATCAAGACTTACGGCATCAGCGTAATCAACTATGAGGATGACACGCAGTTGATGATCTCCCTCGATGGTACTCAGGCAGACTCACTCGAAATTTTTCACTCCTGTTTGCGGGAAATGGCATCATGGCTCAAACAGAACTCTTTGCAATTCAACAGTGATAAAACTGAAATAATGCATTGCAAAGTAGGCAGAATCACCAGAAGTCTACCCTCAGACTTCTGGCCTCTGGAGCCTAGGAAGTCGTTAACCCCGGTAAAGTCAGTAAGGAACCTCGGAGTGAGCTTCAATGAGAATCTGAGTCTCGAGACCAACGTCAATAAGCAGGTAGGCAGCTGCTTCGCTCTATTAAGAGGGCTGCGTAAGCTGTTGCCTCTTCTACCAACACAGGTTAGAGCCACTGTAGTGAGAAGCACTATTCTCAGCCGCCTTGATTATTGTAACTCCCTATTATTGGAGTCCCCTGCCTACTTGATCTCTAGACTTCAGACTATTCAGGCAGCTGCGGCTAAACTGACTCTCTCTCGAGGGCGAAGAGCCTCCACTACCCTTGCCTTGGCAGATCTTCATTGGCTACCTGTACGCCAGAGGATTCTGTTCAAATCCCTATGCACTGTCTTTAAAGCAGTACACGGGATGGGCCCTCGTCCACTTCAAAACAAATTTAAGTGGTATGAACCCACTCGGTCCCTTCGATCATCCTCTTCCAGACTCATCGACACCCCTAGGTTTAGGAAAGTCACCTGTGGTGGGAGAGCCTTTAGCATAGCGGCAGCACATCTGTGGAACAGTCTACCTATTGATATCAGGAAAACAGATGAACTGATGGCCTTCCGAAAAAAGGTGAAAACTTGGCTCTTTCCCAGAACCTAACTGTTCAGACTCATAAGATATCCTTCCTTGCTCTCCCTGATGCACAGAGTTCCTAGCTATGTACACAGCGCCAGTAGGCCCATAGGGTTATAGAGCGCTCTATAAATGCCATAAATAATAAATAAATAATAAATAAATTGAATTTATGTTTTTGTAATTTCTGTCTAAATTTATCCAAATGTTTTTTGTATTGTGAGCAAAAATAAGATGCAGGAAATATATTTTTACATTTAATATATACAATTATGCTCACCCTTGCAGGCTTTAATGCTTTAAGCAACCATATAAAAAAGCATAGCCCCTTTGTAGCTACCTAAATGTCCCTTAGAAATCTTGTTTCTGTCTTTTATCTCTCCATACTGCCAATCTGCAAATTTATTGCCTAGAAGATATCAATTTTGACAGTCACTACAAAGTAGAGATCGTTCTTGTTGTCTACCATATTTAAAAACTTAATACATAGAAACAGATTGTTTTTGGTTGCATTTACTAGTAAAATTCAATAAAACTGGCACACTGTATGAGTTTGGTGATGTGCAAAACAAGGTTTTGCAAATTACTGCAAAACACCCAACTCATTATTTGGCTAATGGTTCTAAACTGCTTTAGAACCACAACTTACTTTTTAGAACAACAAACCTTCGCAACACACCTACCTTTAATGGACATGAGTTGAGGTGATTTTTTAAATGTAATTAAATCACCGAGGGTTACCGAATTGTCATTTAGAGACAGCACATTATCCATTGCGATGGCCACTAAATTTTCACAGACATACAGTCTTACTGATAAAACTATAGCACAAAAGGATAATGTGTGAAAATCGGGTTTCTCAGATTATCTATCATTTATGCATCACAAAGGTGCCGATTCTGATCCGGGTCGGAAAGCACTCCGACGAGCTGGATCCAGAGTATTTTCCGACCGAGCCGGAGTCCTGCAGTCCGACCGAGTGAGTATGATGCGGCCGTATGCTGCCGGACTCGGTTCGGTCGGACTCCTATAGAAGTCAATGGGAGCCGGTCGTCCGAGGTGTACATGGGCTCCCATTGACTGAATGGGTACGTCTCGTGTTAGGGAACCCCCTACTTTGGGTATGCGTCGGTGCCATCCACACCATACATGCCTGTGTTGGGGGACCCTTGGGTCTCCCCCTGTGTCCGAGTCGTAGGGCTGCGGGTGACAGGGGGTCCGACGCGGACCCCCAAAGGCAACCACCCGGACGTTTTGCGAGCTGGACACTGTGGCTCGCACAGTCTGTTCGATGCATGCATCGTACTGGCTCGATCGTAATCCGCATCCCTTGCACGCCATGGTTAGCTTACAACCGCAACGTACGGAGCGGTTCGGACCCGGAAACGACTTGGGTGCCAATTCCGATCCGGTAAAAACCGGGTACGAACCGTCGGACGGAGCCTTTTCTCCGTCCGACTCGTACCCGGTGCGAAATCCATCCGAAAATGCAAGTACGATTCATACGGAAACACCATTTCCGTACGATTCGAACAAAACACCGACCGAACAGAAACTAAACACAATTCCGATCCTGAAAGGAGCCGACGTGACGTCGGTACGCATCCAGCCTACGTTTCACGAACCAGGAAGTACGATTCGAACCGACGTCATCCCGCACGGAAAATATTTACCGGCTGCCAAAAACTGCCGGGAAATCAGGACGACACACGCAAGGAGCAGCTGGACGCGACGAACAGACATGGACCCGAACCTACGTGCCATCCCTGCCCTCCTAGCAGTCCACCTGGCGTACAGGAACCGACGCAGACGCCGCAGAAGGTCAGCACAACAACCAGGGGCAAAGGGGGGGGCAGGGGCAGGACACACAACACCAACACATGGTACCAAATCACACATGGCCTGGACATACCTGACCATCAGGGCCTGGTCACTTCCAGGGGGTGGGGGCAAGGCCAGCAACGCAAGCGTCCGCCACAACGGAAGTGGATGGTCACGCGAACCGGTACGTACCCTACCCAGGCCGCAAGAGCGTGGGTACGGAACGTACCACGCGTCCCCCTACGTCACTCCAACAATAGCGGTACGGCCCGTACCCACGTCAGAAAGGCCTTGGTACAGCTCGTACCAGCATTGCTGGGGTCATGTAGGGGTACGCGTGGTACGACCCGTAGCCACGCCCCCAAGGCCTGTGTACGGTGCGGACCCCACGGCCCGCAACAATGGTGGGACGCACCGTACCCACACACCAAAGGCATGGGTACGGCCCGTACCCAGGCACGCAGAGCGTGGGCAGGGGTATGTACGGACCGTACCCCCACCCGTGGAAGTACGGCCCGTACCCCCACCCGTGCATGTACGCCCCGAACCCCCACTCGTGTATGTACGCCCCGAACCCCCACCCGTGTATGTACGCCCCGAACCGCCACCCGTGTATGTACGCACCCAAGCGCCACCCGTGTATGTACGCCCCGAACCCCCACCCCACCCTGGTATGTACGCCCCGAACCCCCACCCGTGTATGTACGCACCCAAGCGCCACCCGTGCATGTACGCCCCGAACCCCCACCCCACCCTGGTATGTACGCCCCGAACCCCCAGCCGTGTATGTACGCACCAAACCCCCACCCGTGTATGTACGCACCAAACCACCACACCAGCCGTGTATGTACGCACCAAACCCCCACCCCAGCCGTGTATGTACGCACCGAACCACCACCCGTGTATGTACGCACCGAACCACCACCCGTGTATGTACGCCCCCGAACCCCCACCCCAGCAGAGTATGTACGCCCCGAACCCCCACCCGTGTATGTACGGACCGAACCCCCACCCCAGCCGTGTATGTACGCACCAAACCACCACCCGTGTATGTACGCACCAAACGCCCACCCGTGTATGTACGCACCAAACCCCCACCCCAGCCGTGTATGTACGCACCGAACCACCACCCGTGTATGTACGCACCAAACCACCACCCCAGCCGTGTATGTACGCACCAAACCACCACCCGTGTATGTACGCACCAAACGCCCACCCGTGTATGTACGCACCAAACCCCCACCCCAGCCGTGTATGTACGCACCGAACCACCACCCGTGTATGTACGCACCGAACCCCCCCCCAGCCGTGTATGTACGCACCGAACCACCAGCCGTGTATGTACGCACCAAACGCCCACCCGTGTATGTACGCACCAAACCACCACACCAGCCGTGTATGTACGCACCAAACCCCCACCCCAGCCGTGTATGTACGCACCGAACCACCACCCGTGTATGTACGCACCGAACCCCCACCCCAGCAGAGTATGTACGCCCCGAACCCCCACCCGTGTATGTACGGACCGAACCCCCACCCGTGTATGTACGCACCAAACCACCACACCAGCCGTGTATGTACGCACCAAACCCCCACCCCAGCCGTGTATGTACGCACCGAACCACCACCCGTGTATGTACGCACCGAACCCCCACCCCAGCAGAGTATGTACGCCCCGAACCCCCACCCGTGTATGTACGGACCGAACCCCCACCCGTGTATGTACGCACCAAACCACCACACCAGCCGTGTATGTACGCACCAAACCCCCACCCCAGCCGTGTATGTACGCACCGAACCACCACCCGTGTATGTACGCACCGAACCCCCACCCCAGCAGAGTATGTACGCCCCGAACCCCCACCCGTGTATGTACGGACCGAACCCCCACCCGTGTATGTACGCACCAAACCCCCACCCGTGCATGTACGCACCGAACCTGCTATAAGAATGGGGTGTGCAAAACACCCCCAGCAGTGCCCAGACACAGGAGGGGTGGGTGCAGGGTCCTCCCAGCAGTGCCCAGACACAGGAGGGGTGTGTGCCTATCACTCCCAGCAGTGCCCAGACACAGGAGGGGTGTGTACCTATCACTCCCAGCAGTGCCCAGACATCGGACAATATACCCCATCAACAAGTTCAGTGACCTACAAGGGTGATACCCCAGATGCAGGCGGAGCCATCGCTGAGCCAGCATGGCTATATTGAAAGGCAACCCTCACACATCCAGGAAATGTAGACACAGCACAGCACAGCATTTGGGAGACACCCTGCAGGAAAAATGGCCTGGGCCACAGAGGACGGAACACACCTTGGGACAATGTCACCATACAGTGAGAGCAAACATGACCAAATACCATTTGCAGAGACCTTTGTGATGGCACGCAGATGGCAGGGTACACCCCATGAGCAGCACACTCCAACATTTCACAGACCCCTAACACATTATCACCACCCCAACGCAGGGAGCACCAGCACCAACAGCAAGTCCAGGAAAGCATCAGTGTGCAAAACAAAAAGAAAAGGCTTTATTCAGCAGGAAAATATATCAGAGAAAATGTCCACTATGTACAAGGGCCATGGGCCAGCCCAGCAGCAATGTCCGGGGGGGGGGTACACATCGGGACGTGTGTCCCCTAGCTTGCCTGCACAGTTCACAAGTCCATTTCATCCACAGAAGAGGGGGCATCAGGGGGGAGGGTGGAAACAGGCACCGCAGGGACAGGAGGGGAAAGGGTAGGTGTTGTGGGTGCAGGGAGGGATGAATCTGCCACAGGGGGGGTGCCAGCGCCAAAGGTGGAGGACAGAATGGCGCTGCACACGTCGGCAAGTTCCCCCAGCGACTCCCCCGTACCCAATCCAACCACAGGCCCCAAGGAGGGGGGGGGGGCAAAGGGATGGGTCGCAGCGCCACTGGGGGAGGGTGTGGACAGGGTGGGGGACTCAACTCCCCTGGCCGGGTCCCGCCTCCACCGCTTGCGGGGTGGTGTCATCCTGGGGCTGGGGGGCACACTCGCAGTGGATGATGCTGTCACTGACTGTTGGCCAGGAGAGCTAAGGGGAGTGGATTTGGAGGGAGTGGGTTGTGTGGAATGCGGACTCCCACTGTGGCTGCGTGTTCTACGTTTCCCCCCCGACCCAGTGGGTGTGCCTTCCTCACCCTGTGTGTGCGTGACAGGAGGTGTGCGCTTCGACTTCCCTGGTGGTGTGGTGCCTGTGTCTGTTGGGGTGCGTGCACGCTGACGTCTGGATGTGCGTGGGACAGGCACGGGAGTGGGAATTGTGGATGGGGCAGGGGTAGGGGGTGTTACGCAGCGCTGCAGGAGATCCAGTGCTGCAGTCAGTGTGGAGTCTATGGACCTCAGCAACTGCCGTTGGTCAGACTGCGCAGCCGACATGCCCTCCATGTATGCCTCCATCTGGGTCAGCACCTGGGTGTGGGCATGGAGGACATTTAGCATCGCAGTCTGACCAACCTGCAACTGCCTCAGGATGTCCACAGACTCCGCACTCACCGCAGCAGTGGTGACAGGGGCAGGGGGTGCGGTGCCTGGCAGGAAGGAGACATGTGGGGACCGAGCACGGAGGGAAGGGCCACGAGCATGTGGGAGGCCGGTGATGGAACCTGAGGTGGCGGGGGGATGTGGAGGGCTGCCATCAGCTGGGGGGGCAGACTCCGCCACCTCTGGGAGCTCAGCCTCGGACCCGTCTGCGTCATAGTCTGTGTTGGCAGTCAACAGGTCCTCCGCCTCACTCCCTTCGGCCTCCGTGCCACTCCATGTGCCAGACAGGACAGCACTGCTGGTACTGGTGCTCAATCTCTCCTCCCGGTCCGTGCTAGTGTCTCCTTCCGTGTCCCCCGGCGATGCTGTGGGCAAGGTGAAGAGACAGGAGAAAATCAGACACCTGTACACTTATGTCACATGAGTCAAATATACATAGGTCACATTGCATAGCCTGAAAAGCAACAGGAGTAACACCTACAAAACAATGTACACATGTAGGCCATGGAACACACAGTTTTTCTACCCACCATGCCACTGAGACACAATGGAGATCATGACACAACAGCAAATCACTGCACCTGAAATTTTAGAGAGGAGTCAGCCTCTGGGGACAAATGTGCACAGCACCTGCACCACACTGCGTCGTCAAAAAGGGATGAGCATGAATCATATCCATTTACTCTTGCCGCATGCTGCAAAGGCAATACATGAAACCAGGCCACACATGACAGGGTCACTGCACCTTGAGCGTATGTCCAGTCAAACATCACACACAGGCTAAACCCAGCAAGGAGGATGAAGCTTCTGACATGTAGGCCTTGTACGCACAAACCACCCACACCTGAGACAATCTCATTGAGACGGAGAAAGTATGTACACCTCTTACTCTGGGATGGAAACACATGGCCTCCACTAATTCATGACTGTAAACACACAGCCCCTGGTGGCCATGTCCACACATCATTGACAGGCAAACATCATCAGATTGTCTCAACAACACACACAGGTAATGCCCACTGTGAGTATGCACAAGCAAAATGGGTCCCCCTGTACAGTGGACACATGTAGCAACCTGTAGGTCCTAACAGTTGAGCCCAGGGTACAATGCCACCCTACGCAACCCATGGCAAAGACACAGTGAATGGCCATATTGTTGGATGACGCACATGATACCTAGGAAGAGGTGCCCCAGGGCACAGTAGTGCCCACACTCCTCCATGGTCCAGGATGGACATGACTGCAAATTAAGCAACCGTCCCTGCACTTAGCAGGCCTCCCACTCAGGCACATCATGTCAGAGGGCACACAATTGGACATGCATGCTGGAAGGCTGTACATTTTGGAGACACACCCCTATGTCGTGATTCACAATCAGTGCCAAGTGACATGGACACCACAATGACTGAAATTGGCCATGGCACACGCAAGGTCCCCATACCTGTGGCACATCACCCCCACACATGATGCTGATAGCATAGGGCACCTGCATGAACTGCCTGCATAAATAACCTTGTGCAAGAGTGGCGACAGACCAGGGAACACATTGCAAGGAGGGGAAGGGAGGGAGTGAGAACAGCACTGTGCTACTTTGTGGAGAAGTTGACGCACTGCACAATCAAACCCTGGCAGTGTATCCATGCAACTGCACACTTACATTGGCTGGGGACACACAACTGACACACATGTAGCTACCCCCTTCCTGCTGCTGCCTCTCCTGTAGGCGCCTGTCCATATCGGGGAAGACCACCACCAGCACACGCTTCTGGATGTGGGTCAGACGACGGCGGCCACGGTTCTTACGGCTCTCAGGTGAGTCCCCCAGCAGGAGCCGTGCAATCCTCCTCGTCCAGCACCGGATGTCCTGCCAGCGTTTCCTCACCTGAGACAGGCTCCGCCTCCGACCCTCTGTACCCCTCACGGCACTGACGGCTTCCCTCCAGATCTCCCCCTTGGCAATGGCGCCTACCTGTGAGGATGCAAAAGAGAGAATACATTAATCCACATGAGCAAAGACACAGAGACACACATATAGAACAATCCTCATTATGAACAGGCCATGGTATGCATGCAACTAATTGCACCTTTGTCATAGGGACATTATCCACTGTGGAAGGCCAAATGCACTACGTGCCAGTGGAAGCACACGGGTGGCATGAGGGGTACCACACACTCACTGACCAGGGATCACACTGTGCCTCACAGGCTACACCAGGATTATGTACAGCACCTCACAGCAGTCACCTGCCCCAGCACACTGATGCTACCTCAGCAGAGTACACAGACACACACAGGTACAGGACAATCACATGGCATTGCCAACTGCGGGTACACACCTCACTCTGCCCATGTGCCAGTAGACGGGGGTGTCACAGGTGTGGGGCTGGCTCAGCACGGCATGCACACAGCACTGCTCCCTGCTCACATCCGATGGCCAGGCCATATCCATCCCTCATGCTGCTTGTGTGCAACACTCCCCATATGCACTCACCCACATGACAGGGGACTAACACACACACCAATGTGCAGGGGACGAACACGGCCTTTGGACACTCACAGCACAGGTACACTGAACAAACACACATCCATGGGTACTGACACCTGTCACACTGGGGGGAACACAGGATCACATCAGGACTGTGGAAACAACATCCCCAGGAGGAGTATGCAGGCAGAATGTGGCATGCACCTTGCATTCATTGTCACAGTAGGCACTATGCAAGTGAGGAGTGCACACAGGAAACACAGCATGCTCTGCATGGGTGACATGAGGCCTTCCACACCCTGGGACCCACTCCAAACAACAGTGCATGTCTGTCACACATGGACACAATGCCAGAAGTCACTGTCACACAAAAGGGGCACAGTCTAAGCTAGTGGAGTCTGCACTCACCTGAACCCCTGGTCGACCATACAGGCTCTGGAACTGTGGGAGGATCACATCTATCAGGGCAAGGTTCTCCTCCTGGGTGAATGGCTGTGACCTCTCCACAGTCCTGGACATGGTGCCAGAGGAATCACTATCAGCAGCAGTGGTCATGGATGAATGGATGTGCAGGCAAGTGCTCTCTCATGGGACCTGGCTGCCTTATATATGCCTGGCTGGCCTGTTCATGTATAGGAGTACAGATTGATTGGTCAGTCACATTAGCATCCTACGTTTCATCCAA
Organism: Triturus cristatus; assembly: GCF_964204655.1. Classification (NCBI taxonomy): domain Eukaryota; kingdom Metazoa; phylum Chordata; class Amphibia; order Caudata; family Salamandridae; genus Triturus; species Triturus cristatus. The sequence continues at coordinate 726,577,451 of NC_140591.1, forward strand.
TCCCTTCAAACCTACCCCAGTGTGTGGCTTTGCATGGTTTCAGTTTTGATAATGATGTCAAGTCAACATCCACATTGCAACAATGTAGATTCTTTCTAACTGACTTCTGCTGTGCACCTGGTGCTCAAATTCAAAAATTTAACTCAGTCTCCATGGCAACCATCAGGCATTTAGGCCCTTATACTTGTCCCTCATGTGTCCCCTATGTGTTTTCATACATTTACACACAGGTACGGTGCGTTCCACGCCCTAGGGCACCCCACAAGCAGTGATACCGACCGTACATGCGCTTGTACGGTCCGGATCACAATATGGGCGCTGGCGTATGCGTACGCCACAGTAGTACGGACTGTACACGCGCTTGTACGGTCCGGATCACAATATGGGCGCTGGCGTATGCGTACGCCACAGTAGTACGGACTGTACACGCGCTTGTACGGTCCGGATCACAATATGGGCGCTGGCGTATGCGTACGCCACAGTAGTACGGACTGTACACGCGCTTGTACGGTCCGGATCACAATATGGGCGCTGGCGTATGCGTACGCCACAGTAGTACGGACCGTACATGCACTGGTGGGGGTGCGGTCCGTACATTCCCTGGTGGGGTGGTGGTTAGGTGCGTACATACACGGCTGGGGTGGGGGTTTGGTGCGTACATACACGGCTGGTGGTTCGGTGCGTACATACACGGCTGGGGGGGGTTCGGGGGCGTACATACACGGCTGGTGGTTCGGTGCGTACATACACGGCTGGGGGGGGGTTCGGGGGCGTACATACACGGGTGGGTGTTTGGTGCGTACATACACGGCTGGTGGTTCGGTGCGTACATACACGGCTGGGGGGGGGTTCGGGGGCGTACATACACGGGTGGGTGTTTGGTGCGTACATACACGGCTGGTGGTTCGGTGCGTACATACACGGCTGGGGGGGGGTTCGGGGGCGTACATACACGGCTGGTGGTTCGGTGCGTACATACACGGCTGGGGGGGGGGTTCGGGGGCGTACATACATGGGTGGGTGTTTGGTGCGTACATACACGGCTGGTGGTTCGGTGCGTACATACACGGCTGGGGTGGGGGTTTGGTGCGTACATACACGGCTGGTGGTTCGGTGCGTACATACACGGCTGGGGGGGGTTCGGGGGCGTACATACACGGCTGGTGGTTCGGTGCGTACATACACGGCTGGGGGGGGTTCGGGGGCGTACATACACGGGTGGGTGTTTGGTGCGTACATACACGGCTGGTGGTTCGGTGCGTACATACACGGCTGGGGGGGGGATTCGGGGGCGTACATACACGGGTGGGTGTTTGGTGCGTACATACACGGCTGGTGGTTCGGTGCGTACATACACGGCTGGGGTGGGGGTTTGGTGCGTACATACACGGCTGGTGGTTCGGTGCGTACATACACGGCTGGGGGGGGGTTCGGGGGCGTACATACACGGCTGGTGGTTCGGTGCGTACATACACGGCGGGGGGGGGGTTCGGGGGCGTACATACACGGGTGGGTGTTTGGTGCGTACATACACGGCTGGTGGTTCGGTGCGTACATACACGGCTGGGGGGGGTTCGGGGGCGTACATACACGGGTGGGTGTTTGGTGCGTACATACACGGCTGGTGGTTCGGTCCGTACATACACGGCTGGGGGGGGTTCGGGGGCGTACATACACGGCTGGTGGTTCGGTGCGTACATACAGGGCTGGGGGGGGGGTTTGGTGCGTACATACACGGCTGGTGGTTCGGTGCGTACATACACGGCTGGGGGGGGTTCGGGGGCGTACATACACGGCTGGTGGTTCGGTGCGTACATACACGGCTGGGGGGGGTTCGGGGGCGTACATACACGGGTGGGTGTTTGGTGCGTACATACACGGGTGGGGGTTCGGGGCGTACATACGCGGGCGGGGGGTGGTGGGGTGTTCGGCGCGTATGCGGGCACATGTCTCCATGGTTGCTATGGGAGTTCGGTTCGGACGGTGTTTTTTGCGTACGGTTGTGAAATGGGGAGGACGGGAGGGATCGTACTTGCGCAGTCGGACTTTATTTTTCCGCACGGTGGGTTTCTCGCCCGGGGACGTGTCGGTGACTTTTCCCGACCCGAGGACGTGTGGGGAAATCTTCCCAATGCGATTCGTATGGACTTTTTTCCGTTCGAATCGTACTTGGCAGTTTGTACGCTACTTTGACGATTCGGACGGAAAAAAATCCGGATACGAGTCGGACGGGGAATTTTTTTACCGGATCGGAATTGGCACCTAGGTCGGTGAATTTCACGTAACTCGCATCGTACTTGCTCGCTCGTACAGCTGTACGAGTCGGGCGGAAAACACGCGTACGGTTCGTAGTTTTTCCGGCCGGATCACGTTCGGTGCCCTTCCGACCCGGGTCGGAACCGGCCCCTATGTGTTTTGATTTGTTTGGATTCTATAAAAATCGGTTTCCAACACACTTCAGAATTACAAAATAAGTGCTTAATTTTTATTTCCTAACGGCAGGATGCATACATTTAATTTACAGATATTTTCATTTTGTTTTGTATTGCAGATAACAACATCCTACATTGTTACATAATTCACTTTAATAACACCTCTCACTTTGCAGTCAGAGAAAGAAATGTAAACACCAATCTCCATGTTAACAGGATAAAGCAGAATGTCATTGGACCTCTGTCTTTGAATCACCAGTAAATGTGACAAATTGATTACAGAATTTAAAGGTATCTTTATTTATTGCTCTGACTTTTCAGCTCGCTACCCAAAGTTTGGCAAATACTGAGATAGGCAATACTGAGATAGGCAATTGTTTTCTGTCCCCTGCAAGTGATTGGCTGCTAGATGGCAACTTTTCACATGAAAAAAAACTCACATGTTTTCAATCAAAGGTGGGTCATCGTGTTGGAAATGTTTTTATTTGCTTTATCCATGTGTCTACTGAGATTTGACTTGGTAGTAAATTCATCTGAATTGCATTTCAAAGCAATCAAAAGGAATAATATCTGAATGATTGTGTAGTTTACATAGTAGATTTATAGACAACTAGAGGTAATTGATTTTATATACATTAGCAAAGTGGGAGGCAGGACCGGTGGTAATCTGGCCCTGACTTTGTGAAATGCCTGTTAGCTTCTGGACAGCTGAAGAAATCAACATTGTATTTATAGGAATGATAAAAATGATGGACAAATATCTGCGACTGACAGACTAATGGTAATTCAAAGTGGAAACAAACAATGTTAAAAATATTTGGCAAATATCCTTCATAGAGAATTTGTTGCATATTCACATTAGGGTGAGTGAGCGATAAGCGGCAAGGAGACTATGATTCAACACACCGGACCTGCCTCCCACTTTGCTAATGTGTATAAAACCAATTACCCCTAGATGTCCATAAATCTACTATGTAAACTACACAATCATTCAGACATTATTCCTTTTGATTGCTTTAAAATGCAATTCAGATTAAATTACTACCAAGCCAAATCTCAGTAGACACATTGATAAAGCAAATAAAAACATTTCTAACACGCTAGCTCAATAATAGAATATTCACTACTGACTTCAGACTGAGTGACAGCTGTATCATGTTATGGATTTTTTAGGTCTCCGGCAATACATATTTTGGGGCCATATTTCGAAAAGACATTCAATTTTTTTATGCATTTTGATCTAATTCCAGACCGTGTGATGCCAAACTATATTCAGTTATATGATTAATTTTCAGAACTTAGAAGTAGCAATATTGAATCCATAAAATCTATGAGTATATCATCAGGGAAAGCAGATTTGGAGTTGAGATTAGTAAATCTATGCTTACTTATATAAACTTACCATGATGATCTACTCATGCATGAGTGAGAGGTAAATACAAAGGTGGAAAGAGGAGAGGAAAGGCTAAGCAGAGGTGGGAGGCAGAGGCAGAGGTAAGCAGAGAGAGAGGTTGAGATAGAGATAGAGGAGAGGAAGTGAGAGAGAGGAGTTTGAGAGCCTGAGAAAAAGATAGCTAGAGGGAAATATAGCCTTCTGCCTGTCCAGTGCACTCACAAGCCGCTGGGGGAGGGATCACTTTTAGCTGGAATAAAGAAAGGACAACAGGGATTGTTTACAGAATCCCTGGACAGTATCATAAAATATCAAATGAAGGCGGTGTAAAAAATCCCTGCACCATGCATGTAGAATAAACTAGGACTTTTTAAAAACAAATAATATATTTTTCAAAGCGACTTTAGAAAAAATATAAAACAGGTTTGAAAAAAGATCTATTTTCAAATCAAGTTAATCTCAACATTATCATCACTAGGGATAACAATGTTTTCTTCAGTGGTCTGCACTTGTTTTACAGCTGGGTCCTCTCGCACAGAATATTTGAACCCCTGCATCCCAGAATATTCTATGAAATGTTAAATATTTCAAACAACTTCAATTCAAACTCTAGAATTTCTGTTGGGCTTCAGGGCAAAAGCTTTAACACATATACACAAAACAGAGACACTAGTACTTTTCGATTGATCACAATAATTATATGTATTATAAAACATGTAAAGCGAGCCAAATATTTAATGTGTGATCATGGGTATAGGGACATTTTAAAACATAGTTCCAAAAACTGTCATCTGTGTTACTATATTCTTACTATAAATCAATGTTTGACAGACTTTAGAAAACGTCTAAAAAATGTTTTAAATAAAAATTGTAATTCATTCTCTCTTTTTATTTTAACACGTTATCATACCTAGGTAGTAATTAGTCCAATGTCATGTATGACACCTTCAGATAATCATGGCTTTTAGCCAAAAGCATGGAGGGCGCGGAGATTTTTGCACCCAACTGGGAAATATGTACATAATAACACTAGCCTAAAAGTGAAACAACACCTCCCAAAAGGAAATGGGGTTTTCTTTAAAATAGCAGGACTGGTAGAACCCTGTCAATCAGGATATGCGGCCACATTTCAAACACTGCAGTTATGTTTTGTGTGGCACCTAAGCCAGGCAGAACCCACCACTTTAGTCAGGGTAAGGAGTTATACACCCAAGATAACCCTGCTACCCCCTTGGTAGCTTGGCAGAGCAGTCGGGCTTATTCTAGAGGCAATGAGTAAAGTGTTTGTGCAACACACACACACCAGTGACACATTACACACACTACAAAAAGAGACTCATTGACAGGCTTTAAAAAAATATTACCTATATTGTACATAAGAACATTAGAGCACCATCACGTAAGCCACAATCAGTTTGCCAATTAGGCAATTGTCAAAAACACAACAGTTAGAACATTGTAAATACAATACAGTAAATAGTCTTGCAGGGTGTATGGAAATATATTGCTACACATAACTCACAGGTCTTCTGAGGCAAGAAATAACACAGGTTACTCTGATCTTCCAGGAGAGAGTAGAGCAACCGTTACCAAATCAATAAGCAATCCGGCACGGTTGTGAGCCAGTTTCGGAGTGCCATGGGCATCGCCCCCTTTACTGGAAGATACGCCCTGAGCACAATGTTCTTGCAATCCGGCTTTCGGGCCGTGTGCCCTTGTACCGTGTTGAGGGTTGCTGTGAAATGGGGGTAGATACCAGGTGGGACCTCCGATGAGGATCCTACCCGGCGCAGCAGCCGTGATGAACCAGCAGAGCACAACGCCGACTCAACGGTGTTGCCAACGGCAGAGGAACTCACATGGCTCCCTCTGGGGGCGATTGACCCAGCATGGCCTCAAGAGTCCCCTCCCCTTCGCTTCAGGGGACTGGATGCACGTCGATCTGGTGTGGCTGTGGGACCTCTGAGGCTTCTGGGGGCATGTCTGGGTGGTGCTGGGGATACCAATCTGCTGAGTTGGTTTTCTAGCAAAGCCCAGGTTCTCCTTCGTGCTGGTGCCGCTTAAGAGCAACCACGCCAGTAACCTAAGATCTCTCCTGACTTCGACTCGGTACCCAGCAGCCCAGAGATGACACAGACTCTTCGGGCACACCGGAGCTTCGTTGGGCTAAAACACCCCACACGGACTTTCAGCAATACAGCCCCAGGCAATTCATTTTGCAAAATAAAAAGCACAACAGACTTCCACTCAGGGAAGAGTGCAGAAGCTACTCCAGCAGTAAAGTACGGGGAGGCTTTTCAGAAAACAAAGCCCTCTGCAATTCTGTAGCAAAGGAAATGCTAAATGGAAACTTTGATGTCCCACTTCAGGAGGTCAGCAAACACAGGCCCTTGAAGATTTTCTTCACAAACAGGATACCAGTGCAGGGCAAAAAGAGTCAGTCATTTTCCTCCACCATAGACAGATGAAGCAACTGCAGGCCAACCCACCCCTCACTCAGAAAAGGCAGCTCTCCTCACACAGTCCTCCCGCTCTTCTTCTTGGCAGTGTCCTCTTGTTCCTTGAAGTGATCTAAAGTCCTGGGGTTTGAGGTCCAATACTTATACTCCATTTTGTCATTGTTCTCTTTGTGGCAAGGGTCTCTGAACCCAGTCCAAGCCAGTTCTGTCCTGCCTGGTGCAGCATGACCATAAGGGGTGAAGACAGCATTGTGCAAAGGAGACCCAGCCTATTAAAGTACAAGCAAACTCCTCCCACCACTCTAAATGCAGAGAAGGTCTGTTCAGGCCAGCATGAGTCACCCAGGCAAGGCAGAGCACACCTCAACCGCCTGTGTGACTGTCTAGAGTGAATGTACATCTCCAGCTCCTGTCACTCCAAAACCAGACGTTGAATACAAAAACAGTCAGTGGCACACAGCATGGTCAAGTAGGAAAATGCCCACTTTCCAAAAGTGACATTTTCAGACAAACAATTTAGAAACCACCTTTATTAAAAGGTGTATTAACATTAATGTAATCTGAATTCAGAGGGCCTACACTCAATTTTTCATCTTGTCTCTATTGCAAGTTAAACATGTTAAATGGTTACAATGCAGCCCCGATATGGGACAGATAGCCTTTCAACAGTGAAAAACGAAATAAATAGTATTTCACTATCGGAACATATCACACACACCAGTACATGTCCTACCTTCCACCTACACTCCACCCTGCCTACGGGGGTCCATTGGGCCTACCATAGTGGTGTGTTACATGTAATAAAAGGAAAGGTTAGGGTCTGGCATGTGGTTCCACTTGCCAGGTCAACATGGCAGTTTACAACTGCATGCTCAGACTCTTCAGTGGCAGGTCTGAGATACATTTACAGGGCTACTCATGTGGTTTGCACAACCAGTGGTGCAAGTCCACTAGTAGCATTTGATTTACAGGCCCTGATACACTCAGTGCACTTTACGAGAAACTTACCGCTAAATCAAATATGGCAATCATGGCTAACCAATCAAATTCATACTTTATACAGAGAGCATATGCACTATAGTACTGATCAGCAGTGGTAAGTTGCCCAGAATCCTGTAGCCAACAAAAACAGGGTCAGAAAAATAGGAGGCAAAAGGTTTGGGGATAAACCTGCAGAAAGGACTAGGTCTAACACACATTGAAACACAATTGCGAACGTGGTATTGGCAGGCCTGTCACACTAAAAATTATCCTTCATCAAATGTGAGGGACTGAGTCACTAGGTTAATTTGTGGGCCCCCTTTGAAACCTATCCGAAGCCAGGACTTGACTGACAAAAGATGTTACAGATGGCCTACACTGTGACACAATGCTGCTTTGCTTTCTTTCACAAAATGTAAGCACTGCTTTTCTGTGTGCAGTTTCCCAAGGGCCACGCCTTTTGGCCAGAGCCTCATGCCTCCCTTGATATCCCTTCAGGACGCCGAAGGGGCCCATCCCATTATTTGAAAGTCACTGGAATATTTGAAAAGACATTTAAGTATTTTTGTCTTTTAATTTCGTAGTAGTGTATATAAAGAAAACTCTTTGGTAATATTATTTTTGTATTTGTCCTCTGAGTCAAGTATTAGGTTAAGAAAGACCAATACTCCTCTGAGTTTAGTACTGTAATATTTGGCTTGAAGTTTTTTTGTTCAATTTGCATTTTAATTGCACTTATGTAGCATTATTAAATGGTCTAGGAGGAGTTATCAAGCGCTAATTATCATAAACCTAAGTTGCTCTTGCAGAACTGAAAGTGAGGATGCACAAGGGTGAATAGCCGTTATCTCACTGAAAAGACTCCCTAGAATGTTTCTCTATATTGATTTATAATTTATTTAGGAAATTGCTGCTTAAAAAAGAAAGGATTTAGCAGCCACTTTCTGATGCTTCTTCTTCAGAAACATTAGCATCAGTTTTGTGCTTTTGTCTCTTCTCCTTGTTAAACAATAATGTTTTCCAGACTTTGTCCAATTTACATCATGATGAGTGCCTTGAGTGAAGCTATTCAATAGTAGAAACAAAATTAAATATTTGCATTCTTATTTACTGGTCAGATATTGTACAGCACAAAGTTCAGAGTTGTAGAAAACAGGCCATTATTGTCTGTTAGTGACCTCTTTATAAGCAAGCTGATTGACTAGCAAATGCTGGACGGTCTATTACGTGTCCTATTTAGAAACAAAAATACAATTAATAAAAATACTTAACTCAGATATAAACATCATCCCTTTTGATCTGATCTGCACTTTTTGCAAACTAAAATGCATTGTCTTGAGGATATGATTTGAATTTTTATATTTATAAAGCGTGAGCTAATGCCAAAAGGCGTCCAGGCACTTCAAACCAGAAAAAAAGATGATTAGTGAAGAAGCAGATGAACAAAGAGGAGCCTGAATCCATAAAAAAACACAACAACAACATAGGATCCGATTATGATGTTGTTAGGAAGGTCTCCGCACGGGATTCGGAACTGTTGAATCCGATTCAGAACCCTTGTTTCCTACCGAATTGTACAGTTTTCCCAATGACCGATTATGTTGCCCGGAACCCGTTCGGGTAGACCGAATCGGTTCTGAAAGACATCCGGGCAGCCTGAGTCTTTCAGAGTCGATTCATACAGCTCTATGGATCCGGGTTCCTGACAAGCAATCACGATGACCGATTCGGACAGCCATTTCGATTTGGCTTGCCTGAGAGCAAACAGCTTTTGGATTCGGTCTTTGGTGGCCCATTGCGGCCCCCCCTTCACCAGGAGGCATCTGAATGTGGCCCGTAAGGGTACCCAAGGGACCCCTCCTCCCAACCATGCACAATGTGGCAGGCACCATGGGGTGCCTGCCAGATGGTGCAAGGTTTTCCCCAACCACCCCTTTTCTCAATGGGAACCTGTGATCGTGTACAGAACACAGGCTCCCAATGAAGTCAATGCACGTCCGACTGAACAATGTTGGTAGACATCGTAATCGGTCGTCCGGACTCACAGGGCCCGATTTGTTTGGAAAATATTCCAGAACCGATTTGTTCCAGTCAGTTTCCGAACAATATCATAATTGGCCCCATAAATGTGATCAATGAGATGAAGATGCAAAGGCACTGACATGGTTGTAATCTTTTCTACCTGCTAAGACCATGTGTACTCCTATGATAAAATCCTGGACCCATCTCTTTCTCCATAGACACCATTCTCATATCAACAACAATACTTCTTCTCTTCACTGACTTAATACGCAATCTTCTGTCAGAAGGAGGATATAAATTTGTTACCAATTCCCATAAATATGCCTAGCTGTGACATCAAACTTCAGCTGTAATATGAACACTACACAGGTTTTCTACTGTAATGAGTTATTACATTTCACCTCAAATAATTTGAAGGGTGGTGACTTTGTATAATTGCATCTTCTATTTAAAAAATTATACTGTAAGAAATTGGGTTTTTGATTGGGGGTGAAAACCCTTCTCAAGCCACAAACATAATCCTTGTTAGGGTGAACCACAAAAACAGCAGGGCAGTCAGGGCAGTCCTCTGGGACAGTGGCAGTTTATTACAGATCCTGTAAGGGCCTGTCTAATACCAGTCCGAGGGAGGTAGTGGCATAGCTAACGGGGGGGGGCAGTCTGCCCCGGGCGCCACTATTTTTGTGCGGGCATGAGTGCACGGTAAGTTTTGTCTTTTAAGTTGTTCTTCCCCTGCTCGTTCTCGTATGTTGGCTGCCTGACACCCCCCGCTCGTCGGCGTGTTTAACCGCCACTCCCCTACTAGTATGGCACAGGGCGGCAAATGAAGGGTTCGCCCCAGGCGTCCAAAGCTCTAGGTACGCCACTGGTCTGAGGTGATAAACTGAAATCTTTACTTGTAAAAATGCCTACTGCTCCCCTTACGGTCCATCTCCTCTACCCTCCAGAGAGGTAGACATTGGCATGATTAGAAGACTATTTGAAGCTAAAACTTGATTTTCTTTACATTCAGAGTCCCAGTGTGCATAGAAAAACTACAGAAAATATAAATGTGCAATAAGGATGTCTCCATACATTTTGCCATATGGTTTTAGGACGCAAATATCTTCTTTGACATGACTACCACTCTGTGTATAATTTTTAGCTTGGCTTCATTGCGTTAGAGTGAAATTAATCTCAGTAAGCGAAAGACACATTTCAAAGAGGTGAAGGGGTACCAGGAAACCTTGTAATCCAATCCAAAAAACTAAAGATCAGGAAATTCTCAAAATTGGCAGTTAAAAAAATGTACCCACCAGTATTCGAGATGCTCTTTTGCTCTGACTCTAACGGAAATATATACTGTCAATGCATATGAAAAGTAAACATCTGTCACCAAGTAACAAACACAACTCTGATGTATGAAATTGAAAATAGTGCTAAGTAATCAAAACTTACATGTGATCCTTGGTATTCCAGAGATAAAATACCTAACAATGACTCGATTGTTTTCATATCTTGTTAAATCTGATCCTCAAAGCACCCTAATTGCCCATCAAAATTGAGGGTTTTTTTCTGTGGCCTCTTCATGAGTCCCTTAGGGTGTCTGGGGGTGAACACTGCCAACAATTCATTTAAAGTCTATTGAGGGTAGTTTGTCAGTGTTGCTTTATTTGTGGTCTACTCCTTTAAAACTACATTTTGCTTCACAGCAAGTACATTACATCAGCTCATAATGCAAATTGCAGCTGCAATAAAGGACTATTTTCTGAACCCTTACACTTGTTGAGTCTGCAATAAAATAACTCTACAACATATCATTTCACAATATTCTTGATCCAGCCATAAACTGATGGAACTAAAAATCTTCACTCTGTGCCCACAAAAGAAAGACTTCAGAGTACTAAACCGTTTCTTAATCTATTCTAAGGCCAGGAGGAAGCAAAAAACTCAGGAAGATTCAAAAACACAGACAAAGATAAAGGGGGAGAGCGGAAACTCATCACTGTGATAAATATTTATATCCAAGAATGAACAGGCTGCTCTCTGAGTGTGTGAACCAGCTCGTAAAGATTTCTCAGATGCCGGCACCAAGAATGGTATAAACAGAGATAAGGGTTTAATGCATAGATTTAGGACTATATGTAGCTAGAGTCTATATTTTAAATAAAATATGTCAATCATCGGCTGCTTTTTATCAGATCCTCCACTGGGAATAGCTGGTAGACTGAACATACGCCATTCCATCCGGACATAAGAACTGGTTGAATCGCTGTAGACTTTTTTGAGTATACTTTAGCTCGCTAACTGAGTACAGAACAAAATACAAGCACTTCCTTGCCAATCAACTGCTGAAGCACGAAAAATGTTGCACTTGAAAATAAAATTGCCTTCCTAGCACAGCAAATGCAACGCGTCAAGTTAGAGCAATGGCCTCCTGTAATCTTGCTCTCTACGGCCATCTTGGAGAAACAATACAAGAGATAATGAGAGGCCCCAAGGCTCAGCCTGATGGAAGCGGAATAAGACGTAACAATGATGACTCTGGTCTCCATTTGTTTCTCAGCGTGCAGCACAATTTCACAAAGACTCCTGCGGTTTAGGGCATGCAAGCAAAATATAAAGAAAAATGGGCTCTCAAAGTTTAAACGGCTGTGTACTGACTGTGCTTTGTTAGGACAACGACTGGAACGTGCTTTGAAAAAGAGGCAAAACCTGTTGTTGAGTACCAGACCCAGGGCCGGCTTTAGTGGCGCCAGGTGCGGCAATCATTTTTGCCACTCACACACCCTATGACCGCCTCCTTGGATTCTCTCACTACCACAGGGCAAAAGTGCCCCTCATCTCTCCAATAATAAGTTATTGCTAAACACAGCGCTCCCCTGAGGTCAGCACCCCCTCCACAGGTCAGCGCCCAGTGCGGCCGCACCGGTCGCAATGCCCTAAAGCCGGCCCTGACCAGACCCATCTGGGAGCTTTTTTTACTTTCACCTATACTCTCACAAGAGGGGAGACTTCACAACCTTTGACTTTAACAGAGAGAAAGAAGGTGTAAAATAGGGATTACCTAGATTTTAGAGACACAATTTGGCATAAACGGATCTCAAAGCATACTGTGGGTTAGTTTGAATGAACAAATAAAACTCTAAGGGGGTGGGTGAGAGCTGCAGGCTGAGTAGTTAAGTTATGATGACTTTCTTATAGAATGCCACAGTGATATTAGGATATTGTTATATATCCATATCCTAGTCCAATTAACAAACATCCCATTAAAATATCATCAGGAAGGAATGATGATTGACAGAGTGAATTGAGTTTACCTAATGTGACCACTGCACTCCAGGTCATCCCAGACAATTTCGCCAGTCCTGAACCTTACACCGGCAAAGTGTTAAAATAATTAGTATGTTAATTAATATGTGTTAGATTAATTAGTTCAAATTGAAGCAAAACAAAATTACTGAATGCATAAGTCTATCACACAAAGGTCCTGGACTGTAATGATTTTGATAAGTATTTAAAGTTGAAAATATGGGAAGGGAGTCACTGTGTGCAGTTAAGAGACAGAAGGCATAAATATTGTTCAACTGATTTGCACACTAAAATATGTTTTCATTTGGAATGGTAGTCTCTTTCTTTTATCAGTCTTTTGAACAAAAACCCTTTAAGTATGAACTACATAAACTAGAAACATCACCCTGCTCCCAGACATTTAGTACAATGGCTGTAATGAACTTTATTGAGGTTGTTAAGGGTAGGAGGCTGATTTAGATAGCCAGCTCAGATCCTGATGGCGTTTTTCAAGTGGTGCTAACAAATGTGGCTTTGAAGACTTGAAACAGAATCAGTGCACATGGATCTGCCATTAAAAGGTCCCATTGTAGTTACAAATTATGGGCCCAATTCACAAGCATTGGTGTATAGGCAGTGATAGACAAAAGACACACAATTGATGGACGGAATGCAGAACCAATCAATACATGGCATGGTGAGCAAAAGAATGATGGATTTAACCCAGATCTCTTGACGGGGGTGAATGTTTTGATTAGTTCTGCATTCCGTCCATCAATTGTGTGTCTTTTGCTTTCTCAGTATAAGCAGTGATGACTTACTCTCACAGTATTCCTTAAATACAAGAGTAAGTCACAGAAAAACCTTTGTGAATTGGACTAATGTGTTCTGTTTTAATTTAATTCAATTAAGCTTTAGCAGATACTTTTTGGAACCAATTCAAAACTGCATTTTGTAGTACTCTAGTAGTACTACTTATTTACTACAAAATGCAATTCAAAACCTATGAGTGGACACCTCCACCTCCGCCTCACCTAACTTTTCTGTATGGAGATCTCTGCACCAGTGGCAAACTCCGCACACCTGTGGGTGAGATGATATACACATGTAAGTTTCCCTTCATGGATTCGGCCCTTAGTGACCACTCTCTCTTGTCACATACATGGTACTACTATGTGATTTAGAGTGAGTTGGTGAGTTGAAGTTCGAAAATTAGGCAGATAAGTCTTGGCTGTATATCACATGCTTTGTTCATTGGCTAGTGCCCATAGTTAACAACATAGCTTTCCTTTCTAGTTAATAAACAAGGGACAAATCAAGATCAAACAAAGGGTCCTATTTACAAGCCTCAATTGCCACAGGAACATCACTTTTAGTCCTTTGGCGATATGGGCTTCACCTTATTTACACCACAGCTTTAAGCCACTTAATGTGACTTAAAGCTGCCTTTTAAATAAGGCCACCTTCTACGCTATACTTAGCGTGAAAGGAGCCTGCAGTGGGTGTTGTGGTCGGTGTTCCACTGCAACACACACAGAATTTGAAACTGCCCTGTATTTACAAGGGCTGCGTAAATATGAGGCAGTGCCAAAGTTAAGTCAAGGGATAACCTGGTCTTAAGCCGGTGCAACGAGGAGAAATGTTTCATTTCTCCTTGTTTTTGCTGTTTCTATGTGTGCTGCATTGTGTAATGTAAATACAGTCCAACCCTGCGTTTTTGAAGTGCCGCTTAAGCCAAGCTAGCTAACGCCGTGCTCTTCCACTTCCCAGTGCAGATATCCATGTGATCTTTTGGGCTGAGTGATGTTGTAGATGCCTCTACTTAAAGATCTTAATCTCACTTGATTTGCCCTCTGCCATATTTATAGCATTGTTTAGTTCTATCTGTAGGATTTTCTCAGAATAAAGCAACTATTTCTACTGCGTTCCACTGTGCGTTGTAACATTACCTCTGTGCATTTTATTGTAGATGTGTCATTTTGGTACTATCCGCGTACACAAATTTGTTGTGAAAGTCATCAATGAGCACACATTTAGAAGATTCGGTTTCTTGATTTCAATGTTTGTTTATAGTGGTGGACATAGGAAATGTTGTTGTGAAATCATATCATGATCTCTCTTAGATTTTGCCAATAATGTGGTAATTGACAGCTCCTGTGCTATCTGCCGAATGTGTTCATCTTTTTCAACTGGTCTGTTGATAACAACAAACTGTATGGATATATATGACATACATACTGCATCTTTGAAATTTGGCTCTTATCAAGAGTTTTTACACAATTTACGTTTTTGTTATTTATACACTAGTGCAAAGCTTCTGTAATGTTACCCTGAGTGGGTCATTTCCATGCAATAACACATTTTGTGTGACCTGTTTATTAATGTAGAGGTTGCATACATTTGAACTGATTAAGGGGCATATTATCAAGAAACGGCTTTAAAATTATCGCAGCTTTAGCGGCAGAAAACTGCCGCTAAAGCGGTGATAATGGGCTTGATAATATGCCGCAGAGAATTCCAATAGAAGCCCATGTTCTGGTGTCAACATGCGGTGTAATTTCAAGAAAAAAACATTCACTTTGTGCTTGATGTGCAGAATGAGGCAGAAGGTGCTAAATAGTCCTGGAGACATTGCCCATTCCTAAACCCGTTTTCCCTGCACATTCACAAATGAGCAGCAACACTTGTAGTTCTGACTGAATTCTGTGATTTATTCTTGCCAGACACACTTATGTGGCACTTGCCTCATAAGCGTAATGAGCAAGCACGGAAACATACCAACATGTAAAGGGGGTCATCCAGTGAATGATGCCCCATTAGGTCTCTCAATGCATACAGACGTCTTCAAACTAAGCAAAATTCTAGAATGTCTATAGCTGGTGATTGTTCGAGACAGTAGCGTAGCTAGGCACTTTGCCGCACGTGGCGCTCCCTGCCTTTGCCGCCCCGCGGCCGCGCTGAGGAGCGGGGAGGGGGTTTGCTGGCGAGGATTCCTGCAGTTTGCCGCACCCACGACAAACTCATGTAAAAGGGGCGGGCGAGGACGCCACCCCAAAAACTCATGCCGCCTGGGGCAGACCACCCGCCCCTCCTCCCCTGGCTAAGCCACTGGTTCGAGATGCAGGACCCAGTAAAGAAAATGAATGTGTGTTTTTCTCTACACTGGATGGTCCCTTTAATTATTTGTTAAAAGTATTGTGGAGCATGAAAAAGGAAAGGATTGCCTTTTGAGTCCTGACAGTTTAATGGCTTAAGTCACTGGCACATGCTGACCTGTGGTGAGGTGAGAGAGAGGGGGAAAGAGAGAGAGAGAGAGAGAGAGAGAGAGAGAGAGAGAGAGAGAGAGAGAGAGTTTTTTTCACCAAAACACTTCTCAGAGATTGTGTTTAGTGAATCCTCTTCCTTTCTTTTCTTCAACCTCTAAATTCAGTTATCATCCAGACCTTTGGACTCTAATCTTGGTCTGGTAGATAGAATTTTAACCTTTAGCTGTATTGGAGACATAAAGTGCTTTGGAGATAATAACACTCAAATGGGATTTTTTTTCTCGCAAAGGGCACCTCAATCTAGATTTGGTTCCTGGGTTACTCACAGGTCATGTGCTAGTGCGGTTGTTTTTATTCTCCTGCGGTCGGTTTCAGTGTAGATCACTGAATGTTCGAGGGAAAGGTGATGCTAACAGACAGAGGTCGGCGGAGGTCATATGTTCTGCCAGCAGGCTCGGTGCAACCATTGAGGTGTTTCCTGTTCGTCATTTAAAGGGGAATGCCACACAGAATTTTGTCATTTGCTGTTTTCATCTCATAATGGGTTTTAATCAGATAAAATCTTCCAGCTTTAAATATGTGTTTGAATTATCTGAATTTCTTCCAGCTGGCACAGACGGTTAATCTGAATGTACGTTTTCAGATGATAAAGCACTTTTTTTTTAATCAAATGCAGATTGGCCCACAAGTGTTTTTTGGCCTACTGGAGCCCTTGGAGCGTGTGACTGTGCTATTATACCAGTTTCAACCTACTTTCAAAGAGTTACAATGTTGTTTATTTTGACAAACATTTTGAATCCATGAAATGCGTGTACTGATTTCATATCAAAAGCAAACGTATTTCTGCCTTCAATTAAGGAAATTTGAATGGGTTGGCCTTAGATGCTGATTTAACAGAAGAAGAGATTGGAACGTCACTCTCACAGCTGCAATCGGGAAAAACCCTAGTCCCAAATGGCTTACCGGTTGACTTGTTCTGACATTTATCCCCGAAAGTATTACCAACCTACACAAAATGTATATTATGCGTTAAGGCGAGAGTCGTCTTACCGAGAGATCTGCGTACAGCCAAGGGGTCCTTATTCTGAAACCAGGAAAGCTAGCAGATAAATGTGACTCATACAGACCCACCTCCCTGCTGAAAGTAGATGCTAAAATGCTTGCAAAGGCCCTGCCAAATAGACTTAGGCGTGTGATATTAGATTTGATTCGCCCAGACCAGACTGGCTTTATGCCAAATGGGCCAACTCGTTTAAATATTAGAAAACTAGACAATAACGTCTCAGCAGCAGCGGACCTGCATGTACCATTGGCAGTGGTCTCATTTGGGGCACACAAGGCCATTGATTCTGTGATTTGGCCTTCTCTTTGTTCAGTATTGAGGAACATTGAGTTAGGCCCAAATCTTCTGAAATGGGTTCAATTACTCTATATGTTACTCCAAGAAAGGATTACAGTTAATGGGGTTCTCTGAAAGGCCTTCCCAATAGAAAGAGGATGAGACAGGGATGCCCCCTATCCCCATTATTATTTGTATTGACAGTGGAATCCCTGGCACAGTGGATACGGAGGGATGCACACCTTGAGGGCTAGCTATGGGACCCCCCCGATGGGACGATCGCTTCTCTTTATATGCAGATGACATACTGTTATATGTAGCCAACCCTGATAAGTCCCTAGTTAGAATAAAACAAATATTTGCATAATTTGAGGATACTCTTCTCCTCCAGTTGCAAATCAAAAAGATGCATTTTAAATATTTAGGAGCTTGGATTTCTATGACTCCCACTCTCCCCTACGAAGATAATCCTACTTCGCTATTATGACGTTTGGAGGTAGATGTGAGGACTCCCCCTCTCCTTGTTAGAGAAAGCAGCGTTGTTTAAGATGGGAGCCCTCCCCCATTTTACTTAGATGTTGTAAAAAAAAACCTACAGGATCCCGATGTTTTTTTTTTTAAAGTCGTAGATATGCCTCTATCGAACTTGTTATGGCAGGGAGATACCCATAGAACAGCACTTGCTACATTACAATGGTCTACATAAGAGGGGGGTATCTCCCCTTTCAAATGTAAGACAGTACTATGAAGATATTTACTTGTTGATTGGACCTATACTCTGCTAACTTACCCTACATTTTTCATGGATAGAGAGATATTTAGAGAGAAAGATTACCTATTCCTGCTCTACAGTGGACTCTTAGAACTGAGGCTTCCGCCGGTACGAAACTGACTGTGACTAGAACACCTAAGAATAGCCTAATTACACTCCAGTACACCCCTTGAGTACACATTTACTCACACATGACTTTTTTCACCATTCCTCATTGACTGTATCCTTTGTTACAAATACTCTCAAAGAAGAGTAATACTAGAATAACTCCTTACTCACCAGCTGGTGAGTCTTTTTTCTAGACCTAACTCCAAGAAGTGACAGATTGCATCAGAGAGAACCTTTTTTTCATTGTTCCTGGAAATGTTTGAGAATAAGGTGAAGTATATTGGATACTTCAGTGAGTGGTTTCCGGTTGTGGTGAATGCTATAAGCCAGAAGAAAATAGAACTTTGAAAGGTGTAGCTATTGAGAGATGGAGTGATTTTCTCCAACAATACTAATTTGTTTGAAAAGCCATCATCAGACTGGGGTTTGAGAGCATATTTTTTGTGATGTTCAAGTTAAGCTGCAAAAGCATCTACCTTCATGGTCAAAGACTATGAGATTCCCACGACCAAACTAAGATGATCTTTAAATAAACATATTACATGTAAAACAGATTTGGTCGTGTATGTGATTGAATGTTCATGCCCGATATGGTACATTGGAAGTGTAATATTGCAGCCAGTGCTCCTGAGAGTCATGCGCAGGTCAAGGTCAATGTGCAGCTGGACAAGTATACAGTGAACCCAGAGAAGAAACACAAGGAGATTGGAGAAAAGGTTTTAAATGCAACCCGGTCAATGCGCATTTTGAAAAACGCCTAGTGATTCCAGATAGAATGAAGGGGTAGTAAGGGATGCAAGCACGTTGTGAGGATACGTGTAGCTGCATCTGAGAAGCAAGTGTGGAGGACAAACTCAGAGTTGTTGTATATTTGATGCAGAAGCATAGCCTCTGTGCATTCACACAACATTGAGGTATCCACAATACAACACGGAAGCCTTGAGGTGCGCATGTCCGGAATTTGGGAATTTCCCAATATATATGGGTGATCTGGAAGAATGTATGTGTGTCCTCTAGCAACTCTGAACCATATAGAAATTGGCACCAAAGCATCATGAGCCGCCATTTTCTTTTTCATCAAGGCAACACCTAAACTTGTTGGTGCGCAGCTAAGCCTTTGAGGCACCAGTCATAGGGATTATTAGGACTTTGGCCATCTCGGAGGAGGGCCTCCACACAGTGGGCCCACTCCAAGACCACCAAAGCCATTAAAGTGCACCCACCAGAGTACGATTTATTTTTACTCTGGCAGGCAGTTCTTTGGTGGTACCACAGCGCTGCCTTTGGAAGTTAATGCTCTGCATGAACTGAAGGTGCATGCACACAGGGGGGGGCACAACATGTGCGCCCCTGCATGCACCCTATGGTGCAGAGGCAACAGGGGACTTTGTAGGGCCCCCTTTGTTTCCTCACCGCCACACTTTTCATGGCGGTCGCATTGCCATGAAAAGTGTGGTGGTGAGGAAACTCCTAATATACTTGGTGGTGCAGCCATCATATTAGGAGCCTCAGGTCATTCCATCACTGCCAGGGATCGTGGATTATTGGAGGCAGCAGCGGTCCCATGGTGGTCCAACCACAAGAGTCCTAATGCATGGACGGACTGCCAGTCTGGCTGACCCTAAAAAGCCATCGCAGGTTTGGCGGTCCATTAAACTGACAAACTCGTAATAAGGGCCTTAGCCTTTCCCGTTGCGAAAATGCAAAAACACATGACGCTTATCTCTCTCAGTGGTGAAGAGAGTGTTACAATATGGCTGCCATGATTATGTGAATCCGGGCATCCTCTATTTACTTCTACTGTCTGTCCAGTGACAGCAACAACATACCTGTCTCCTGAGCTGTGAAATGACACTCTATGGTTACCGCCTCAACCACAGCACCACAGAATGCCACCACAAAGAATGTCTGGTTAAGATAAAGATACGAAAGGAATGCATCGCAGTTTAGAGAAGGTGCCTTTCAGAAAGTAGAATAGGAAAACGAGAAAAAATACACATTGATATGAAAAAAATATGAATAAATTACTCTTCCAACTTATGAAAGTTTGTTGACCGGTTCCTAGTCCCAGGGTAGATGGGTGACCTTTTTTAATGCTAAATTGCAGTTGGGGTTCATTCTGTGCCTGTTTGCACTGTACTGGGGGTTATGTAGAATTTGCCAGTGACACGCATTTCAGAAGGGTAGCTTTGCCTGCCATAGAACGACTTTAGTATAATTTATACAATGAGTGGTACTTCAGCAGGCAAACTGGTATTTGCATGCTGAACTGTGTATCATCTTTTTTTTTTACGGATGGAAAACAGGGAAAAATATTGGTTTCATTTTTTCCGTGATTTACTCATAACACAGCTGCAGTTCCGAATGCAAACAACAAAATGCGTGCCGAAAAGTGACCCTGTTTATGAATTGCGCATTTAGAATACATGCTGAGCAAAAGAAGTGCTTTTGTGGAGCATTGGGTAGTCAAAAGATTCTGTGCCACGAGGCACATGCAAATTATGCGTAACAGGTGAAACAGTGCACACATTTCCGCATGCAACCCCTGCGCAACATGGCGACCAAAAGACATCTCTAATTCGGTCCCTGCTTTAGTTTATCCGCAGGCCACAGAGCCTGCCTTAACAACCACTTAACTGGTTCCTCGCGCGCCTGTGTGGCGCGCTCACGGCTGATTATCTGAGAGCATATAAATAATCCATGCCCGTGTCATTGCGCAGCTGGTGGGATGCTCATGTTAGTATTTATTTTGCAGAACGCCTCCAAAAAAACGGGATTAATTGTGAGATATTCCCCAGCACGCGGCGATAATAATTAATCAGCTGCTTCTGAGCTCACACAAAGGAAATCATCAGCTGTTGTGATCTACTTTGGAAAGCCCAGCACGTTGTCAGCAAAAAATAAAACCAACAAAACCAGCTGCCTTAACGACCAGTGTGATTTACCGACATCCTTTTATGTTACGCAAGTAAACGTGTGCCACAGGACGATATCAAAGGGTTTTCGATATTTACTCGATATTTTTTACAACACATTTTATCTATATTTGTTATTTTCCCCTGGAAGTGGAAGACAAAACACACAGACTGATTTATCAAGCTGTATTGGTTAGTAAGCACTAATTGTCATTTATGTCTACAGCCTGATGAATTAAGGGCCTTCGGAGTACTTTTACAGTGCAGTGTGCCAGAGATTTGAAGCCGTTTTAGTCATAGGAAGCACGTGGAATATGCCTATAAGTCCTGGACACCTGAAGCATGTTTTCGCAGTGATTGGGGGGAGAGGGGGCGTGGCTTTTAACTGATCATCTGTCTACAGAACTCTGGGGCAGATTTATAACGGACTTGCGCCACTTTTACGCCGCCGTTGCGTCACTTTTGTGATGCAGCGGCGGCGTAAACCCTGCGCCATGTTGCGCCCCATTTACAACGTGACGCATCTAAGGAGATACATCACGTTGTAAAGCTTGCGCCACATGTGGGCGTACCTGCACAGGGGGGGGGGCGTTCCGGTGCAGGAACGCCCCTGAAAAGGTGCTGAGGGAAATCTACGGCCATGCTGCATCAAAACCCTGCGCCTGCTTGAAGCAGGCGTAAGGATTGACGCAGCATTGAAACGATAGGGCACCCCCGAGCCTTGCTGGAGCTGCGTCGCGCTTGCGACGCAACTCCAGCAATGCGCCAACCTTCCGCCATCAGATGCGTCACGCATCTGTTTATCCTTGCGCCACGATGCGCTGCATTGTAAATGCGGCGCATCTATTGTGGCGCAAGGGTAAACTTTCGTGACGCATCTTCCCTGGCGCATCCATGCTGATTTGCAGGGATGCGCCAGGGAACATAAATCTGCCCCTCTGTGTTTTATTACCTCAGAATCTTTTACTATTGCACTGTTACTGTAATTACCCTATGAATTAAGACCCAATGACCTGTTTGCAGTTAATGTCTTGATATGTTTATTGTTCTTTTATAGGACTGTATGTGATTGTCTTGTCTGAATTTGTGATGTAGTTTATCTATTTTTGTCTCTGTTGTCAGTGTGGTTATATGGCTCATTTGTTGCTTTCTATGTGTGTGGAGCTCACAAAATGTATATATAAATATATACTATTGTTAAACATCACTATCCTATATGTCTTAAAAAATTGAAAAACAAAAAAAGAAAATGGTCATATCTAAAATCAATACATTATAAATAACACTGGTCTGATGTATGGTACTTTTATAAAATAAACACATTGTTTATTCATTTAGACTTTGGAGACGTTCTTGTTGATTTCTGTTACTAGTATTTTTCCCTGGTATCTTCTCCATATTGAATCAATGTTTCAGGGACCCTCTTTATGTATTTGAATTTTAACTGATCACAGCCTAAACGTTTCTGAGTGGTTAATTGAAGTGGCTGACCTATTGAGATTAACTGGTCTTCAAGCCTGTCATGGTCTGAGAATCTTTTATAACTGTCTTTAACCCGTTCGCCGCGGCAGGAATTCCGTTGCGGCGCTGGGGGGGTTTGGGGGCAGTTGCAGTGGCGCTGTGCTCGTGACGGAACCACTCCGTCACGAGTCACGGGTGAGCTGTGCTCATGACGGAGTGGTTCCATCACGTCTCCGCCCACTGCGCTAATCGCCCGCACAGGCGGGGAATTAGCGCCGCGTGGGCGGAGCGGCCGCCAACGGCCGCAGCATGACGGAACCACTCCGTCATGAGCACACGGCACACGTGGCTCATGACGGAGTGGTTCGGTCATGAGCACGGAAAGGGTTAAACAGCAAATTCACTACAATAACAAAGACTTCTCAAACTCCCTTCCATGTCCTGTGGAAAATGCAAAACCATTAATGGACTTCAAAGGTGCAGCGCCTTCAGTAAATCAGTTGGAAACCTACTCCAAGTAGGGATTTCCAGCTCACAGTGAGCTCACTGTGTGCATGTATGCTCTTCACTGTGTGACCGTGGTGAAGAGTGGCAACGTCGTGTGACACATCCAGTGGTAGCATTTGAGCATGCAGGTCAGGGGCATAATTTCAAATGATGGGGCAGTATGCAGAATGTGCGGAGTGGCCCCTGTGTCTCCCATTTCTCAGAGATATTCAATGACCTTGGGTAGAATAGGGACCTCCAACGGGTTGTGGGGCACCTGAAGGATTTAGCCCCCCCGCACTGCAGGAGCTGCAGGAACCTGCGTTATGCCCCTGATGCAGGTCAGGGGTGGTAGAGATAGCTCTGCCTTCAGGGGTCTGCAAATGATTATTTGATTTGAAAAGAAGTAAAAAAAATCCACACCTCACAGTAGATTTCTAGGATCACTCCTGAGCTGCTATACTTTCTGAAATATGCTTTAAGCATATAAATAAACCTTAGGGAGACAATTTACGACTGTTAAAATTCTCCTTGTATTTACACTTCAGCCATGATGCCATCATATGCTTCATCGGACTCACCATAGTTACATGCACTAGAGTAGTGTCAACATTGCTTAGGACTAGCATTTGCAGTCTTTTAGGATAAGAAACTTAGGGACCGGTTTATATGTTGGCGGAAAGGTACTCCAGCGTAATGGTGATGGAGTATAATTCCCACCAACATAATGGTCCACCTGCCAGATTTAAAAGCGGGTGGACCATAGTTTGGCGACGATGGAGACTACTCCATATCTGCCGTGGTCAAACTGGAGTAAGGGCCGTCAGAGAATTGGCTATATGTCTGCCAGCCATTTTTTACTGCCCATCACCAGCAAGAAAACACTTGTGGTAAAGGGTAGTAAAGCCAAAAAAATGCCCCCTCTCACTATGTTAGATGACTTCCATTCTGAAGGGGAGAATTTTTTATTTTATTTTCAAAATAAAAATCACGCTACAGTTTTTTTTTAATAAAAAAAATAAAAACCTTTGTAACTTTACCATACGGCTGTGTCATGTTTGACAGAGACATGCAAAAATTTACGATGCATTCACAGGAACCGCAGTGAATGTAAATGTCTGTCTGTCTGCGCAAAAGACATTTTTTAAATTGTCTTTCTGGACCACTGCCAAGGTGACGAGTAAAAGACTGTCACCTTGGCGGAGGACAGCCCAACCAACCATATTTAATTCAGACCCAATGTCTTGAAGTAATAAACCTTGGAATTCTGCTATTTGAAGTCAATTCGATCAGCAAAATGTAAAGCAAGTGATCAAAGCAATGACGCATTTTATAAAACACACAGCACCTGTCGCATATTAAGTGAACATTTTTATTTTCTATCTTATTAGAATAATTCTTTTATCTTGGAGTAGGAAGATCTGTCTTAATGCATGTTAGGCTACGAAAGTTTCTTTTCATGCAAATTCATTGCTTTTCTTTTAAGAAAGTGAAAACCAGGTGCCGCCCATCTGGCGTGCTTTGATGTTGGAGTGTTTCTGCTGTTTTAAGAAATGGCGCCTGCTGATTCATAGCAGAATACATCACATCAATTGATCACTGAGGCGCTTTTCCCATTGCTTCTAAAGATGTGAATAGTGCCACTAAGCCTCACAATTGAATATAGCATTGCTGTCCAGATGTACTTCCATTCTGCATGGGATTGTGTGATATAAAGGGGATAATATACAAGCCCCTTGCGCTGCTGGTGCGTCACTTTTAATATGGGAAAAAGGGATTTAATGGCGGCGCAAGGCCCTTGTAAATAAGCCCTTTTGTGCGCAAAGTACCACACATGATCAACTTTTGCGTGCAAGTATATTTTGCACTGAAGGGTGATTTGCATCACCGTGTCCCAACTCCGGCTAATGTAAGATAACAGGAAAGCAGTGCAAACACTGCTACGATTGTACAAAAAGCCAGGAGTACTAAAGCAGCACAGCCGGACTTTGCAAGTAATAAAAGCACCAATTGAAACCTGGAGCATATAATGGACAATCAGAATATCACATGATATTCACATGAAATTTCACATTTTAAGTGGCCTGCTGACCATTGGGAGTCATTGCATTGAAATTTGTGTTGGAGGGTTGGAGGGTGTTCCTTGAGTACAACTGTTATGCACAACATTGCTGGCTCACCTCTGCGCTGTTGAGTAATGCTTAGTAATGCCCTAGAACAGTTTTTGTTGCACAAGTGCAGCCAATGACACTTTGGGCATATGTATAAGGAAATGGCGCAGAGCAACGATGCAGCAAATTTTGCAGCGCCGTGCTGTGTGATTTCGCAAATGCATAGATGCGCCTTATTTACAAGAATACGGTGCACCCCTGCGTTTTCCCTAGCGCTAAAAATAGCTGGCTTGTGCCAACATGGACACCATTGCGCTATAGTGCAAGGATGCCTGCGTTGCAGGGATGATTGTTCATGTGCAGGAAGGTATTCCTTCCTGCACATAAACAATGAATAATGGCGATTTGCTTTTTTCTATGTCTGCATAGAAGTAACAAATCACCATTATTTAATGATTGTTTTTGTGCATGAAGGGACACCTTGATGCACAAAAACAACCATTAATGGTGTTTTGCTCTTTCTATGTGTGCTGCAGAATACAGCACACATAGAAAAAGCAAAAACGAGTAGAAATAAAAGTATTTCTCCTAGTTGCGCCAATCTAATTCCTGTTGTTGCATGACGTTAGTTTTTGGTGCTGCCTCAGATTTTCAGATCCTTGTAAATCTGGGGCAGAGTCAAAAAGCAACGGGTGTTGCGTGGAACGCTCACAGCAACACCCATTGCACACCCCTTTCATGCAGAGACATGTGTGAAAGGGTACCATATTTACAAAGCGGAGTTAAGCCGCAAAAAGTGGCTTAACACCACTTTGCAAATGTGGAGCAGGGCATTGCGCCACTGGAATGTCAGTGAAAGTGACATTCTGGTGGCACAATCCCCTTGTACATATGCCCCTTCATGTGCACAACTTTTTAATAAATTGCGCACTGCAGTACTCCAGCTTTTGACTTTTGGCACAGCACTGTGCCTTACGTGTGGTGGATTTAGAAGTATAAATACACTACATATTCAACATAAAGGTGGTAATCCACTCTCCTGTTGATTATAAAAGATTTTAATTGCACAGGACTAGCCTGAAAATGTAAAGGTATTGATTTGGATATCAACATAGGCAAACCTGTAAATCTATACCCTTTCAATCTGGGGCTGAATTTCATAAATTGAATGTGATTGAACTATTTTGGCCAAGTGACATAGCAATTTTGCACCAGCATGTGCAATTGCCTCCAATGCAAAATGGCATCTGCACTGACAAAGAAGTAATACAGCCTATGCGATTACCCATGTACATCAACTAAAATGTAAGGGAATAACCGTGCAATGAGCATTTTGGGAATGTGTTTTTACATTGTTGTTGGCGAATGAGTGAATGATTTAATGAGTGAGTGAGTGCATGAATGAGTGAGTGAGTTTATGAGGCAATGTGTTAATTTTTTTCATAGCAGATAATATAGAATGAACAATTCCATGGGACTGAAGTGTTTCACCTATAACTATACATGGATTATTTGAAAGAGGAATCATTCGTTAAGTGTATGGGACTTACGATACTCTTCCACATTTTATTACCTGTAAGGACTTTTTCTGATGTATATGACTTGGTTGTAAAAGAGTTTACATCTCAAGAATATTTGCTTCACAGAGTAGGTGGTTGAGAAATTGCTTGTTGTAGAATATTGGGTTATTAGCTGTGTAGGAGGTGAAGACTGAACAAGTAATAGGTCCAATTTTTCCCATTACGGGGAACCAATCACCCCATTGCAGAGCTTAACTCTCTCATAGTAGTGAAGCAGGGCAGTCCAAAGTCTACTCA
The DNA here is from genome assembly GCF_964204655.1 of Triturus cristatus. Lineage (NCBI taxonomy): Eukaryota > Metazoa > Chordata > Amphibia > Caudata > Salamandridae > Triturus > Triturus cristatus. The sequence goes on from NC_140591.1 coordinate 726,604,283, forward strand.
GGCGAGGTGGTGTGGGCTAGTAATCACCATTTGCTGGCACACAACAATAACACTCAATATATGATTGCCAAGTCAGTACTGTTGCTTTAGAAAAGCAAAAGTGCATTTATTATACACACATTACTATATACTACGCATTCATTTACAAATATATACATAAGGCACATAGCAAATATCTTAGGTGGTATTCTGAAATCACATTTGACCCGTAAAGGTACTTGTCTTCCAAAATAACAGTACTCCCTCACCTATACCAGTTAGCACATCACAGTGCAGGAGAGTATCACTTTAAATACACCATACCTATTGCCTTTGTCAAGTGTTATCAAATTGAAGAACAGATAATCCACAAATTAAAATTACCATCATTTCATCTGTTGGCAATAAGCAGGTGTAAATGCAATTACTAATGTCAATAAAATATTTCAGCACGATCAAACATTATTGTCAGTAGTATTATATCAATAAAGTACTTTAGATTTTACATAATGTGTCTGTCTCCTTTTTGTATGCTTTCAAGCCATATAAAATACAGAAATAAAAAAAGCCCACAGAGAGCATTGCATTTCATATATCTATATTTGTTTTAATACATTTTCAGGCCACATAAAATGCAGCCATAGAACCGATCACTAGTGTGTGCTACACTCCCACTTCCGCTTCTTTTTTTGGGATGATGGGTCCCACTCATGCACTGCACTTTTCCTCCTTGGTAGGCAGCTCGGTGCGCCCACCCCCAGCTGCCCCAGCCAGCTCCCCACCCGGCCAGCACTCATTGGTGCCAGCGCGAGAGCCAGCAGCAAGCTTCTACCCTGCTGGCTCCATGCAGGCAGGGAGTTTGTTATGAGGTGGCTGCCCTGCTTCCCTCAGCCTAGGCATGGGGAGGGGTATAGAGGCAACTGCTGGTGGAGTACCTGGAATGGGGTCCCAGGACCCTTTTCTCTTTATTGGGGGTGTGACGGTGCACCCCCAGTTTCTGTCTGCATTGGCTCTCGGAAAGATGGGGAACCACTAGGGCAAAAGTTGAATGTGGAGGGGGCCCCACACATGCCCCCTCCCTCTAAATATTATATATATTGTCATGCTACCTCCCGGTACTGGAAGAACGCCACATTTTCTGTCTCTTGTAAAGGGCGTTCAAAGGACACCAAGTTGAAAATACCATAACTCGGGGCACGTTTTGTTGATTTGGACGACCCTGGGCTCATTTTACTCCTGGTTATGAACTCTAGCCAGTAGCAGCAGTTCCATAAGGCATCCAGGCCTAAAAAGCGGTATACCTTGCAGAGAGGTGGTTCCACTGGCTCTCTGTGCCCGCTTTCCTCCCGGTCTTTGTCTCTGGCGCTCCTCTCCCATTCTGGGTCACAGAAGTCCAGATCTTTCCCCCATTTGGTAGGTAATGGGATAGCTTGTGAGCCAGTTCCTTATTTAGGATACAAAAGGTTTTACATTATATTTTGACTGAAGTAGACAGTCAGTACCAGCAAGCACGAGGTGAATGCTTGGATGGTAATTACCAGTCAAGTGCTGAAACTTGGGTCAAAGATTTACCACAACCCGCTCCTGATTCCAAAGTCAACAGGTCTAACCACAAGACTACATCTGCTACCACTGAAAGCACGCGGTGTCACCTGACTTGTGTGACTAGTCTACAACACCATATGAAGGAGGGTGAGCATAGTCCAAGATTCGATTCGGTCAGTTTAAAAAGAATCCACCGTTAAATTTTTGCTTTCGGCTTCTTGATAGCAAAAAGAAATAATTAGCTACTGAAATTTGATGCACATTGTTCTCTTCGTTAGAAATGTTCTCATTCATTAGGCAGCACTAAATGAACTGATATTATCCGACAGTGGTAATGAAGCTATGGTGTTCTTCAGAAAAGACAGAAACTAAATTGTGTTAACTGCTAATTAACTTCCCATGTCTTTCCAGTGCTATCTCACCAACATTTTTCAGGGATTAACCAACGACAGGACTATCATAAATGTCTGTGTTGAGTCTGTTAATTCTGCTCCCAATGTAAAACTGTAAAATGGTAAAGATGTGCAGTACTCTGATAAGAATTCATTTGAACCATTATTGCATCCTTATCATGCCTCTTTGGAGGTCAAATTGACAAAAATATTTACATGTCTAAGTTCAACTGAGGAACAAAAATAACATGAGAACCATGAGACCCATGCTCACTGTGCAGTAGGTTTTAAGCTGCACCTCACTGATGAGGCCCAACAAGGCCAAAACTGGTATATAGTTTCATGTGTTTGTGTCTAGAGGAGATAGGAGCTTGCTGTGCAGACTCCACTGTTCTGGTAGGAGCAGAATCAAGTTTGATTTGAAAACCTGCCTCTGTCTGAAGTGGCAGGGTGGGCATAAAAAAGGGACCCAAATTAATTAAACAGTGGTCGCAAAATTTGAGCATTCCACCCATAACTATTTTATTGTTCTAAAACTTACCACATTACTGTCAAGTGCTTCAAACGACCGGTGTTATCATTATTCAATGTGAGGGTGCTCAATGTATCCCTCTTTGAAGGGCTGAAGGGCAGAGTCAGACCAGCAGCAAAAATAGGCTCAGACCAGGAATTAAATGCGGCTCTATTAGTGAATCAGATAGCTAAAAAAAAGTGGGCCACATTTGCAATTCGGATAGTTTTGACCTTGTAAAGACACAGGTGTATTGCTAGCTATGGGAGACGGAATTGATTTTTTCTTGCTGCATGCAATGTTTGTGGTTATGCCACATCAACAATAAAATTGCTGAGCAAACCATACAAAGTTCCACAAACAGCCAAAAAAGCGGCCCACACTCTAATTTGTCAGACCAGCCTTTCTGACAATGCCAGCTTGCCCTATAGACACTGTGGAAGGGTGAATTGTGCCTGCTGAGACTTCAACTTGTGAGCTGTAGACCACAGAAGATGTCTCTGGCGGGCATTACCTCAGTGTGCCATATTTCTGTTCCTAACACCCAGAAATGTGTGAGATTACCCCTGCATATGGTGTTTGCAGTAACAAATATTAAGCCAATTTTGAGCAAATTTAACAGCATCGTCAGGTTTGTGGACATCCGTGTGTGAGTCCACCAGCAAAAGCTGATAAAGACCCACAAATATACAAATGTGCTTTTATTCTAGAAATATTTGTTGGCAAATACCCACATGCAAAAAAGGTCATTAATTTATTCCAGTCAAGAAAAGAAGAAAAAGATGGGCATATATGGCGAAGGCATACCTGCATATTGGATTTTACAAAGTGGAAAACCAAAAAACAAAGTTCACACCCAATAATGAAGTCACATTTCTTTTGTGAACTGAAAAGTAAAGAGTTTTCACCATAGCTATGGGATCAAACTTGTCACTTTCAAAAGGTTTCATGAATCACACCTTCTAACAAGGAATAAGTTAATATTGTAGAATAGCACAATACTGAAAGTGTGATGTAAACTTTGGTGCCAAATTACACCTTCGACAGAACCCAAACTGGTTGAACACACCTCACTTTAGTGCAGGGGTCTTCAAACTGGGGGAGGGTTTAGGGGTGCCTCAAGTGATGGGGGGGGGGCGCCAGGCTCTGAACAAAAGAGGAATTATGCTGATAGCAGTGCTTTGATTTAAGCAGGAAATAAAGAAACGGCAGCAATCACTCTGTAATGGGTCATCCCTAACATCTTTTGTCATTTATAGCCTAGTTGGGAGTATGTTTCAAAAAGGAAGGGAATCCAAATATTCTTAAAAAGAACCCTCTCCCATATCTAATAGTCACACTGTGGATGCTTTTACACATTAGTAAGGCCTGCCTGACCAGAATAGTATGTATGCCAATCATGTATTTGGTTACATTTTTAAAACAGTACCAGAATTTACCAGCAATGTGTAAATCTGTTTTGTGTCTAAATAGGTTGAGACATATTTAAACATTGCCAATTTAATAGAATAATTGTGAAAATCCAGAGGGGGTCCCAAATAATTTTAATTTGTCACTGGGGGGGCGCAGCTTGAAGACCAGTGCTTCAGTGAAAGAGCAAAACATGTCCCTTGGAGGATGTGAGTGTTTGCAATCAAACTATAGTCAGATAACTTGTAGTTACTGAACGTTTATAATTGCTCCATAAATTATAATATTGATGAAGAAACTGCATTTGTTTATTTGAGTACATGCATAATTGCAATTATTTATATACCTTGTGCCCATGAGGCGCAGGTCACACTGAGAAGACTGAATTTTGCCTACAAACGCTGTCATTTTTAATGGCGTCACCCGAACTGCATAATAATGAAAGCAGCAGAAAGGACTTATATTTGCTGCCATTTCTAATGTTTAATTGTTTTACAGTGATTAAAAAAGTTGAATCGAAAGTTTGCAGAAAGAGTGAGTTCATAAGTCAGTTTTATGGTTTCAGCTACGATATAAATATGATATAAACTAATTTGCAAACCAATGAACGTTTCCCCTTCATGAAAATTTAATCTCTTAGTTTATTGCTTTAATATGTTTTGCATTGGTAAAACGTAATTTCAAATTAAATTTCAAACTATATTATGATGATAGTCTCTTACATTTGAACTGCTGTTAGAATAGTTTAACTGTATGCAGCTATTAATTTACAAAAATATACAAAAGACTAGGACTGCTTTTAATTTCTTCAAATATGAGGGTAAAGTTAGGTAAATATATTGTTATATTCCCCTCTAGCTGTGCAAAGATTAGCAACTCTTCTCTTGCAAAATGCATTTAAATTATATTCCTACTGAAGTTTAAATACTATTTGCTCAACACTTCTTTCAAGTTTCCCTCACAGTTTTTCAAGTTTGATTCTGATCAGTCACAGATGTCCGGATATGATCATGGACAAAACACTTTTTAAAAAAACTACACCGTCATTTGAGTTAAAGCACTATAGTGGCATATTTACAACACATGGAAAATACCATTACCCGGGTTTGAGATATTTAACTCATGCAGAACACACCAAATTCAACATGTTTTTCCACTCCACAGGCCTTTTCCTCTTTTAACTCCCAGCAGGTTTGACCTACAGAATCTATCAGGGTAAAACTGCAAGGGTTTGACAATTATCACACAATCCATAATTCTGATCCCTGTGCAAACAAGTGCTTGCACAGGTGGGAATTTAGCCCTGAAAGTTGTAATGAGGTTCTTAGAAAAATATAATGAGTTAATAATATTACAACAGAAAACACAATTCAATTGATAATTCCTTCCTCCACAATGAGTAAATATCACAAAATCAGATCTGGACGCTAAATTAAGTTCAGTCCTCGAAATATCAACCAGCATGTTGCCTTATGAAAAGACAAGTTCTCTTTCAAGGGGGATACAACTACATTTTTTTCACAACTCAGATGGATTCTTTGTCTTTGAATAACAAATGTGCAACCACTGTTGGTAATACAGCCAGCTATCTCCTAACAGTGAATCACATGTAGTGTTTTTGTAGAAGGGGGTACTGATCCACTTAAACTCCCTTAGATTTGTGGATTTTGGTGGACTTGCTTTTTTGGATCTCTTCTGTGCCTCTCAATTATTAAGTCTGATTCTCTGCAAACATTTGCTAACATGGATTTGAGTGCTTGCTATCTGTCAGTGCTCACCCTTTAAAGTTAGGTCAGATGCTGTGAAGCTGCGGTATGTGGCTGTGCAGTGGTATCATGACATGTGTCTAAACGTGCACATGGATGAGGGCTGAGAAAGTTGGGCTTCTGTGTCACACAGCCCGAAGCTGCATATATGGCACATTCAGTAAATTGGTCATGGCCTGTGCAAGCTTTATAATTCAACTGGGCTCCCAAAAAGAAATATCCCCATTTATTTTTTTTAATTCTAAAATGTGAGTCTGTAGTGGTTTACTGTAAGTCTATGATACATTACAGTATTCACATTTAGGTGACGATTGCACCATAATATTAACTTCACATTGACTAAATTTAGAGAAAAGGTTTAATTCTCCTTCTCTCTGTTTAAAAACATCTTGAGTAGAAATATAATATAATTTGACTGTAGTTTCACTTCTTTATAGACGTTGGGTTTTGCAGTACTTTCTTGAATTAGCCCTTAATGAGATTCAGGGTTTGAACTACCCTGCTGGGCCAAGATAATTCCTCTGCTGGACAGCAATAGGCCTATTTGGTGTGGTTTATGCTTTCCCTGGTAGAGGAAGAAGGTGGGCACAATCATCATGTGCTAATTAACTGCCACCTTGCTGATAAGCCTGATCATGCCTTTCCTAGAAAGGCAAAAGGGGCCATCAGACCTCTGGTGTCACTAACATCAGGGATTCTTTTTGTAGTCTGGGAGAGAAGGAACACTTTTGCAGTGGTAGTTAGGAGTGGTGATAAGGCTAGGAAGGAGCCAGTGCAACCTAAGAGTTAATTCTCCCATCTTACAAAAACATGCTGTAGAAGGGGGTGGACCAGCCAGTAGTCTGCTTCAAGGAAATGTCTGCCAGTGTGGAAGAAGGCTGTGGCATCTCTGAATTGGGAAGATATGCCCACCTCCTAGAACATTACGCCTTCATGTTTAAATCCCCACACAAGGAAGAACAACACTGAGAAGAAAAAGGAAACTGCACAAGAAGAGGATTGACAAGCCCATGTGGATAAGCTCCTTTTAAGGACAGTCAGAACATGTACTTTCTGGGACTCTGGGGATTCTTTTTTCCTGGTCCAAAGGTACTAGCCTCAACAATTCTCTTTAGGCAAGGTAGAGGGAGAACTTGCTTGCGCTCTTGGAAGAGAGTGGTCCTCTGAAGCTTCTATCGACTATTTCTGGTAGGAGGTGCCCTAGAAGGGGTAATCCAGACTGCTACAAGTCACACAGATACCCTGCAAGCGACTAGAGACCATGAAACCTACGGAGTGCAGGCTGACATTGTGATCTGCCTTGAGGGTCACTGGGTGCTGTTGCTGAAAGACACCAGGCTAAAGAATGCTCCTAAGAGCTGAAGGGACAGGAGGGTGTATCCCTGAGGTTTTCCTTCTCAGGCAGAGGGCAGTTTAAACAAGTTCCAGGAAAATGTCAAACATTTAGAGCCCAAGAGGCCTAAACTCAAAACTCCTGGTGACTGGACTATGCAACCAGTTGAAAGATAAAAATCCCATGCAAATTTGCCAATCTTGCTTTGAGAAATTAATACTTCTGCATCCTACTTGAGAAGGGCCTGCCCTTAGAGTCCCAAAATTATCCCTGCATCATTCAGTAGTTGATGAGAACTGTATCTATGAGGACCTGTGCCCAGGGGGACCATCTGAAACGGGAGTCTGTGCCGCTTTCCTGTTTTTCTCATTAAAATGTTTTTAACTTCTATTTGCATTGTAATTGAGTATAACAATTGATTTTGATTGTGGTAGTGGCACCATGACAAAGCCAGTAGGTATAACCTTTTGGTAATAGATACATCATGTTGTGTTATGCCTATGGGTGTTAATGTGATTCTAGGAGTTTGGGCCCCCTGTTGCAGAGACTGTTAGAGGTGCCTACAATTCAACAGGTTCAGTGTACATTTGGGCGTTTTCTTGCCTGATGGATCTTTTTGTAGTGTGTGCCCTTTGTTCCTTGCAAGACCCATCAAACTATGACGCCATAGGCATTTCCACTTTCCGTTTATAAATATTTGTTAATTTGTGGGTAGCATTTAGACGACTGTAAAATAAAGTACTTTTCCTTTTTAAAAGACAAAAAACATTGATTGGACAGCAGTTTATTAAATGCTCTTAGTTGCATGCTGAGACTCTAGAAAAAAGCACCTCCCCTGAGTAATCCCTGGACTGTTCTGCCGTACTATCCCAACTCCAGTGCTAAAAAGAGGTATGTGCCTGCTATTTCGGGGATCTACTGAACAAGACCCTAGGACATCAGTAGCAAAAGACTTCAGTTGTTCAATTGGAGCCCAATAGCCCCTGTCTGCGATGGCCCCTCTTACCCAGATTTCTTACACTATTTATTTGATCTTCTGTGATGAGAAAAAAATTAAATTATTTTCTTGGCGTAACTTTCTGTCTAATTGTCAGTGAATAACTACAACTTGCCTCTGTGCCTGAAAACTGATGAATTCCAAACATGTGCACATGGATGTCAATTCACCAAAATGCCTGGGGTAGCAAAAGTGACTTCACTTGCCCCTTGACCTTCACTTTCCCTCACACACACATATGCTTATACATGAACATGCATTCATACGTACACACACTCTGTCTACACATGCACACAAATTCAAACATACACACACTCTGTCTTACATGAACACACTGAAAACATCACACACGCATACAACATACATACATTTAAAACATTTTTTTTTACTTATCACAGCTGCAAGGGAAAGTCATATTTCAGCTATTTGTACTCCAGTTTTTATTAAACTAATAGCGAAAAATGTAACATTATTCACTATGGTATAATAAAAAATAGAAAAAAAAATAAGGTGAGTGAAGCCCCCACCGACATCCATAAGGTTGAGCTGCTTCTGTTCCTGCAACTGTTTTTGCCACTGCTGACGCTGAGGATCGCAAAGGCAGTGCCAGGGGTCACAAGGGGCATGCCAGGGGTTGCTTCAATGACCTCTGGTGACTCCTAAATGACACCCATGCATGTGCATATGATCAGCTGAAGTGGGCATCACAATATTATCAAATTGGTATGTTAAATGATCTTGTAAGTCACTTGGGATTTCCATTATAAAATAAAGGAAAAGTGCCCTCAGTCTAATTCTTCAATATGGCCACAGATCTCCTCAGTGACTTGTAATATCCTAATAATGTACGGTAGGTGGTTCTTTAGTGCATGCATAATCATAGTGTTACACATTTTCCTGTATATATTGCAAAAAACATTGGTGAAAAATGGTATGATTACAGATTCTATTTAAAGGTAATGCCTGTAGCTTCCTGGTGCTTTGTTAAGCTTGCGTAATTGAAATTTGACTGGTATATCTGAATTCAGTAGATCTTAAGTACTTCAAAAAGATATAAAGTTGATTAAACTTTGCTGAGACAAATATCCATTCCTGTTAAGATTTCCCCAAAAAATTCATTGGGAGAATCCTTTTCCTCGCTGTACCATATATTAGAACCAGTAGTCACATGACTTTAAATCAAATCTTATAATTATAAAATGCTTGTAATCAAAATTTAGAGAAATGCATAATTTATAGTGTCATCTATGCCATGTATACATGACTTGCAGGGCTGACTGTCTGCCATCAAGGACTAGTTGTCAGTTCAAAATGTATTCCATCTTATTACATCCGGCACGTTTCTTCCTATTTTCCAACGCATAAAGTGTTTCTTCCCAAGTTGTGCCCATGGGAGTCTCTTTAAATTCATCTCTTAATTTAAATCACATTTACATTTCTTCCAGAAGCATTCACGAATCTTCTCAATTAGTTCTTTCCCTATCCGACATCAAAGCTACTGTGCAAACACCAGTGCTTAAAAAACTAAAGAGTGCTGATGGGATCATTTAGGACCTGACAATCCCATCTCTATCTTGTCTCTATCTCATCTGAAGCCAATGCTAGACAATATTTTCTCTTTAATCCTTGGTGCATGATTACCTTCTGCATATTCTTTTCCAATTGCACTTGTTACCCTTTCCGTTATGACTTTTCTGTCAACTGTTTTTTATTCTTTTAGTTCCTTTAATTGACTTATTTTGATAGTTTTGTATCACCGAATCTGTTGCCTTCATTACCACTTCAGAGCTCCCAGCAGATGACACTGAGAGCCCCTGGAGTTTATTTTCTGACTGTCCATGGTTTTCAAAGTGTCCATGTTTTCCTTAATACGGTCTCTTAAGCGGCAGTACTTTGAGTTCGCTTTGATTTCTTTGGAATCTCTAGAGTACCAGCTGAAATAAAGAAAAACACTAGGAACAGGGCTATAAGTTTTTGCTCCCCCATGGCTGGAATTTTTTTTTAGAAGATTTTGAGATTAGATTCTAGATAAGCAGGAAGCTTTCTCTCTGACAATAGCAAAAATAGAGTAACCCAACTGTATTTATTTTGGCCTAATGGGGTACCTATTGAAAAGGATCTAAAGGTAACATGAAGAAAAAATTGTTTTAATCTCCGAAATATTCTTTAGGGCTCAAATTACAGCAATTCACAGCTACTTGTGCTAGCTACCTATTTGAAGCATACAAAATGTATGGTATCATGCCTCGCATATGGGGCCCTGCTCCAGTCTTTCATGCATGTGTAATAAAATCTAGGGGTACAAACCTGCCCCAGTGCTCCGGTTTCTTCGTTCTAGGCCAGTAAAGTATTTTCCTCTTGCTGTTGTTAAAACATTAGTACAGTTTTGTACCCTGCAGTAAAATTCTGCGATGGGCTTCCTTATGCCTTGTGCATCATCAATAATCTCTTGCTCTTGTGTACAAAGTAGGCCTGGGCTAAAATTCCGTTCCGCTCGCGGAAATTGCGATAATTTTACATTTTCGTGTTCCGCGGACAGCGCGAAAATGTCAAAATTTCCGCAATCCGCATTTTACCGGAATTTTTTTGCTTGCTCGCGCTGTAAAATAATACATTCTCGCATGTGCGCGATTGCCTTACCTGAATCCCTGCATTCGCCGACAAGTTTTCCCGATCCGGTGGCGTTCTCCATGAGATGTTGGATTGTTGGTAGCCATTTGCACTGTCTCGCGACAGTTCGCGCCCGCAGTAACGTCATTCGTCGCACGATCACGTCTTTCTTCTCGCGATCATGCACCGCGAGACAAGTGAAAACAAGATGGCCGCGCCCGGGAGCAACCGCATGGGTAAGTTGGCGAGCCGCGACCACGCAGAAAATACCGCGAACGGGCGGTAAAAAAACATTTTTGCGATAATTTGCGAAAGTGAATTTCGCAAATTCCGCCCACCCCTAGTATAAAGTTGACATTTTTGCTTTCAACTTTTTGCAAATAAAAATCACATTAAACACCACATCAGCAGTCAAACCGGAAAAGACCTGCATGGGAATAGCATTAAAGAAAAAAAACTCACAAGCTGTAATAGAAATATATTTTTGCACTATTAGCTGGGTGCCTTGGAATGTTTTTATAGTCATTTGTGAGGGAATCTGGATGTACCTATTACACAGCGCAAAAGGAAAATAATGAAATAACTGGGTATGATTCACAAAGGCATGTGCAGACCAATTATGTATGAGTGCAAATGTCCATGTCTAATCATGATTCACAAATTTAAGAATGGTGTGAAATTACACCCATAAATGAATCTCATTCCACATATATTTCTACCAGTACAGCAACATTTCTGTGCCAGCATACTGTGCAAAGGAGCTTGTTTCTTACCATTCCAGTGTAGTTCAACTGCAAAATGTGGTGAATACCCACAAACTCCTGTTTGCTGGAATACACTGAAAATAATAGGTAGTTTCTTACCCTGAAAACGATGAGAGAAGTATTCCCATCATGAATGTTGGGCTTCGCCCTTTCTGCAGGGTCACTCCAGATTTTCTTGCCCTCCTTTGCCCTCCTGTGCTGACTCTCTTTTTGTTGGCATTTAGGGAGCTGTGCACATTGTCTGTGTTAACCAGTGGTAAAGTGCTTTTGCTCTCACTTGAAAACATGGTAAAAATGCCCTACACCTCATTGGTGCATGTAATTTATTTATATGTCCCTAGGATATGGTGCTACATGTGCCCAGGGCCTGCAAATTAAATGCTACTAGTGGACTGCAGCACTCATTGGGCCAACTACTGAAGTATCTCAATAAAACATATGTGAGGGAGGGGAGGGCAATATGTTCCAATTGTTGGAATTTTGTTCATTCTGTGTTATGCTTGTAATGCAGAGTTCTGGCCAAATTCGGTCAACCACCATGTGGTGGAGATTTTTCTTGAATGTGGCTTGCCAATGGTAAGTTGGTGAACGAGATTTAGAACCCCCTATTGCAATATTCGGTCGCTAGGAGGCCACACGGTGAGATATCTCCAATGTAGATAGTTGCTGGTGGTCGCAAGTGAGGTGTTCTTGGCCTCAGGGCCTGTTCTACGCCTTTACTCTGTTCGAGGTGGTCAGGGTGTTTCTGGTTCGGGTCTGGGGGGGTGCAGAATCAAGTGGTGTTGATTGCACCCTGGTGGCCTTGTGAGAATGGATTTCCTCTCCTGGAATTGCAATGCGACGGGAGTAGGTTCTTCCTCTGATTCTGTCTCCGTTGGTTTTTCCGGCTCTTCCCCTGTGCACTGGTTAAACTTGACGACATGGAGGTTGAGTGGTGGGGTTTAGCTGGTTTGGGGGTCACTGAGCATTTGGCTGTGACCTTGTTGGGTTCTTGTAGATCTCCTACACTGCTTTCTTATACCAGACTTTGGTGAGCGTTTTCCGCCTGGTGTGATGGGAAGCAAGTTGATCCTCCTATGGCTGAACTATTTTTGGTTATACAATTCCTGCAGGATGGTGCCTGGTTGGGTTTGTCTGTTGCTCTGCAGTGTGTGCAATGGGTGACCTTTCAGGCATTTAGGGGTTCCTGGCGCAATTTGCGAAATGACAGAGGTCTGATGCCTAGGTTTTTTTCAGGGTCTTTTGTCTCTTTTTTCTCTGTCTGATCATTCTTTTCCATGTTGGGACTTGCAGTTGGTCTTGGATGTGTTGACAGGCCCTCCATTTGAACCCCTTGAGGGGCTGGAGTTCAAGCTCTTGACTTTTAAGGTCTGTTTCTTCATGGCATCATGTCAGCTAGGCGGTTGGGTGTGTTGGGGGCCTTGCCCTATAAGTATCCTTTCTGCAAGGTTTTTACAGACCGAGTGGTGCTGGTGCCGGCTCTTTCCTTTGTCCCTAAAATAAATTTGGCTTTCCTCTCAGTCTGGAGGTGATTTTATCTGAGTTTTGTCCTGAGCCTTCCTCGGAGGAGAAATGTGGGTTGCTCAGTTTGGATGTACGGAGGACTTTCTAGTGGTGTTTGCAGGTGGTGAAGTATTCGTGGTAGGAGGACGCTTAATTTGTTAGTTTTGGTCCTGCTAAGAAGAGGGAAATTCCATCCATGGCTACTTTGAGTAGGTGGATTCAGTGCCTGGTCCTTTTGGCTTGCAGAATGAAAGCGGGGGGTTCTCCCGTTGGGGTGCAGGGGCGCTCTATGCCCAGTATGGAGGCTCTGGTGGCTGAAATGCAAGGGGGCTTCTGTGGTAGGGATTTTTAGGGATGCAACTTAGTATTTTTCTTTAGTCTGCCACTATTGGATATCTGGGTTGGAGTACAGGTTTATTTAATGACTTTTGTGGTTCACTTTGACAAAAACTATGCTTATTATTTGAGTGGAGCCTCCACCTCTCTCAACTAATAACCAAGTATCTTATAATAGGCAGAATTTAATCCCCTGCCAGATTTATTATGAGGAGGAAACACCCCAAGCATTAGCAACATTAAGAACGAACGGGTATCACAATGTTAAGAAAGATTTCTCTCTACTGAGAAAGAACACAAATTAGCATGTGAAAATAAAATTCAGTGTGACAATTTTGCATTCGGAAATTAGTACATGTGCATTCATGATTGACTACATGGCTACACATATAATTGCAGTGGGCACTCCGGGAAGTCTTTGCGAAAGTACTCATCTAAAGGTATGTAACACAGCCACATAATGCAGAAATCTATAACAGTCCCCACAATAAGACCTAATGTATGGTTATTAATTTAGAGACTGCAATATGTCCTGCTACGAAGCAGTGACTGCTCCTCCACTAAGGCAGAGGAGCATTGCCCCGCAAGAAAAATTAAATGATAATAACACCTGGTTATTATCATTTTATTTTTCACTAGTGGATCTCCAGGTGCGGGGCAGAACTCGGCAGGGCTGCCCAAAGAGCAGGGGAAGAGTGGTGCATGGCACTTTGGCTGGCCGTCTCGGGCCAGCCAAACATTCATGCACACTGTGCATGATCCCCACCAGGCTGTAGTGCACAGCCTGGCGACGAACATGCAAAGGACTCCAGCCCCCTTCTGAGCACTGATCCACGGTCCTCAGACCAATCACAATGCTGCATTGCAGTGCCGTGATTGGCTAGAGGAATCTGGAAGCCTGGGTGCTTCCCGTTCCTGCGTCAGGACGGAGGACAGGCGGCCGCCAATAAGTTATGTTTTTTGTTTTTTTCCCTCCAGTTTTTCTTCTTTTTAACGCCACCCCCTCCCTGCCTCACCACTGCTGCCCGGTAGCAGCCGCTACTGCTACTAAAAGTTGGATACCATTTGCATTGTCATATGCCTCAAACCTCAGTAGCATCAATTCTATTCTCTTTTATACCACTTTCTAGTCGGTGCATCCCAAGTGGATAAAACCCCATATCATTTGTTAATGATTATGTTGATTAAGAAAACTTTCCGCAATATATTTTTCAATCTATTTTGCAATGTCCTCTGAATTAAAGTAGAAAAAGGGCCACATTCCAACATTTAGGATTACAAATAAAAGGAGAATCAAACCTAGAGGTCCTTTCACCTTCTTTCAACTTCAGTAACTCTGCGGCTGGAGCCAGGCCACTATTACAGAAGTCTGATTTTACCATCCATTTTAAGTTTATCCTGGGAGCCCCTTGTTTAAAAAACCAAGGAATGCTCCTCATACATTATTTCAAAGAGTACCTGCTCCTGATTCATTATTTATAAAACAAAGAATGCTCCTTAGTCATTAGTAAAGGCTAGTGCAAAAAAAGGTAGCCCTTCTTGTCCTGTGATATCTCCCAACATGAAAAATCCAATTTCGTTTATCTGTGAACACGTTGCGCCACTCAGAAAAGAACAAGAAAACAGTTGTTCAGCTATTTATATTCAAGTTGTTGTTTGGTTTTCCTGAAGTACAGCTCGTTCTTGTGATGCCTGAGAATCTCAAGAGCTAATATTTCCTCTTAATTAGTTTTATGTACATGTAAATGCTAACAGTCCCTCACAGTAACACTGAATTCTGCTGTCTTTCAGAAGGCATTTGGCTTGTGGCCTTGAATGGTTGTGCAACAATACCTACTCCATGAGTGGTTGTTCTAACAAATCCAGTGATGCGCTTAGGTAAAAATACTGTCAGAGTGTTTTTGCTCTGCAAAGCAGCCAGGTTAAAAAAAGAAAAGAGAAGCCTGACAATTTAAATATTAAAACAAAAGACCTCTGTCTATGTCATTCTCTTTTGTAAATTTACTAAGAAATGGTAGTGTGAGATATAGCGGGGCTACCACGAGGAAGTAGGCTTTATAGGTATGCACAATTTAAAATTTGTCAAGAAGAAAGATTAACAGATGATCATGCTCCCGACTGCAATGACATAAAGAAAATGAATTGTCATTATAAGCGTTGGACTTTTTGCAGGGTCATCCCTACACTTTTTGCCTTCTCCTAGCCTTTTCTATGACATGGTGTCGGTGGTTTTAGGCCTCTGGGCACTTTAGCACTTTAGCACTGCAGTCCAGTGTAAAGTGCGTGCGCTCTCTGTGTTACATTTAGTAAGGTTGGCCTGCATGCAATGCAATGCATTGGGATTCCCTGATCAGTGTGTCAGTAGTAATTCCTGATATGGGAGCAGCAGCGTGGTCGAGTTTAGTATGTATGGAATTGTAATAATAAATGCTGCGCACTGGTGTGCGCAGATTTATTATGACTGTGAGTGACAGGGGTGGGAGGTGTGTGTGGCTCCAGGAGGGGCAGGGTGGGTCAGCGCTAGGCTGAATAGGACATCTACGTTTGGAGTGGTGGGAGGAGTAGTCCCCTGTCCCTGAATAGGGTTGAGCCTGCACTGAACAATGCTGGCTCCACCCCCTGTGGGGTGTCTGATCACCTAACCCCCACCTGATGAAGGGGAAAGATCTTGGAAAACAAAGTGCTCCAAATCCCCCCTGAACCAGTTGCATCTGGTTCCCCCAAACCCTACACTGCAGACAAAGGAATGCCTAATATACATTTCTGGGCTGTGACCCCATGAAGTTGTTCTGTTCTTTACTTGTTCCTGAACCTGCTGGGGCATGCTGCTGCTGGGGCCCAGGAGGAAACGCCATGAGGGCTGCCTCCCTGGGCCCAGCCTTGCCCCCTTAATCCCTAGGACTTTCTTTTTGTTACCTATAGTGCCTTGTGAGTGCTATACTTGCTTTGCCCAAGGAGAAGAGAGCGTGGGCATCTCAGCGTGGAGCTGCCATCCTTTCAGAGGGAATCCAGACTGGGGGATTCCCCCGCACTTGCCTCTTTCGAGTGGGTGGCCACCCCTCTTTGTGTTTTTTTATTGATGGTGGGTGCCCACCCCGTGTTTGGAGTTGTTGGCGGGTGCCCACCCCGCTTGATGAGTACTTAACTTGCGGGTGTCCACCCAGCATCATGGTGCCTTTTTGCGGGTGCCCACCCCGTATTCTGCTACGAAGAATCACCGCTGCAGCCCGGAAGCCAGGCAAGCTACCTGGTTGTGGGCGGTGTCAGCAACGGGAAGTGCCATCGGAGAGGAAGTCCCGCCACCGGAGATCCGTCTGGAGCCTCGCAAGCTCCACGTTGAAGTCCCGGGTCCCAGGAGGGGGCCCAGGTGAAGTGAGGAGAGAGAGTCCCCGAGGAGCGGAGGCTCTCCTGAGCATGCCAATGGTAAAGCGGGGCTCCTGTGTGCGAGGGAGAGCCCTGTAGTGTCAGCAGCAAAGGAGAAGAGCAGAGTGTGGGACCAGACGCGGCACCTTGTCGTTGCCGGTCCCAACAGCGAGGGAAGACCAGAACAGAGTCCTGCCCAGAGCCGGTGAGTGGGGCTTCTCAGCTATTCTTTGTGGTGACGATCAAGGCACAGCGCGAGTCCTTAGTCCTGAGCGGACCCGCAAGAGAGCGGGCCGCTCCCACGATTGGGGGCCATGTGGTTTACCAAGTGCCCGGGTTGGGGCTTGGGTGCATTCCGAGGCACATTGTTGGTGCCTGAGCGGTCCCGCCGTTGCAGGCCGCTCCAACATTGGGGGCAAGTTTGTTTAGTTATAGCCCAGAGGGCTCCGGTGAGTTGTTGCCGATCGAGGCACATGGTTGGTGGTTTTTGGCCACAGTTGCCCCACTTGACAGTGGGCAACTGCAACGATGGGGCCAATTTTATTTAGAGAACCCCAGTGGGGCCCCGAGGGCAGAGTCGTGCCAGGGCTCATTTACTTTGTCCTCAGCTGCGTCACACAACCACAGGCAGCTGCAACGGTTTTTGCATATTTGTTCAAAGGGCACAGTGAGTGCCCAGGCCCACATTCTGTTTCACAGCTGCACGGCAATTAGCGGCAGCTGCAACGTTTAGGCCATCATTTCTCTGGGGGCATTGTGGATGAGACAGGAGAGAGGTACACTCCTTTGCCCCAGCGCAACTGCACGCTTTTGGCTTCTACTGAATTGGCAGCCATGACATTTTGAACATAGGGCATTTGAGCCCTCTGAGAAGGCCAGTTGGCCAGGGGGACTGTTGTTAGGTTGATAGAGCGCCAGACTCTAATGTGGTTTATGTATGAGGTTATTTGCATACTGTGGTTTATGCTTGTGAGGTTATCCTCTACTGTGAGTTATGCTTAGGAGGTTATGGTCTACCATGTTTAGGCTTATGAGGTTGGCGCACGATGTATTTTACGCCTGAATGTGATACTGTGCATAATATGGTTGTGTTACAGGATAATGAGGAGTATAGTGTTTGCCAGTAATTACTGGCTGTGTTCTACATTTATTATTGGTTCTACATCTACTATTTTCACTTTGTGATGGTTCTGACAGTGGCCCAATTGGCCCTGTCATGTGTATATAATCCACTGTAAATATTGTCCAGGGCCAGTTGGCACAGTGTATATTGTGTGATTACTATTCATATGTGTTTATGATAATACAAAGGCTATTTTTATAAATAACCTTGTGTGGAGTTCCTTTTGTGGTGTGCCTGGTATGTTGTTGCTGTGTGTGTGTTACGCAAACGCTTTATACATTGCCTCTGGAATAAGCCTGACTGCTCGTGCCAAGCTACCAAGGGGGTGAGCAGGGGTTATCTTCAGCGTGTAACTCCCTTGCCCTGACTAGAGTGGTAGTTTCTGCCTGGCTTAGGCGCAAGCCCTAGCCAACCAGAAATCCCATTTCTGAGAATAAGGGAGCTTGATTCCTAAAGGAACCATATGTTTATGTGGTTTTCCTTGGACACAACAATCAACTTCAAATTTGCCTCTGCAATTTACAAGGCTCTGCACTCTTGATTTCCTTTTTACCTCTAAGAAAAAATACACATTATAGGAGGAGAAAGAATTCCAAAAGGGAAATCCCATTTTCTTCTGGAGATTGCATACACAAGGAAGAGTAAACCGCAAAACAGGCTTTGTCTTTTCTATCTCTTAGACTTTGAATATCAAAGTCCTGAAAATATTAGACTGAATCTCAATCTCTTCCCCTTCAGGAAACATTTTAAGATTTACCTCCTCAATCTTCATCTACCAGACTAAGGCCCTGATCTGTGTTGGAATGAAGGAACTATTTATTGCACCTGATAAATAACAATACCACAGGGTTTTTCTTATTTATGGGATGTGATAAATAACATCACTTGAGGGTTTTTGGACAAATAACATGCAGATGTTTAGCACTTACCCCACTTAACTCCGCATGATAGAGTAAATAATCTATACTTTCCACTGCTAAATTCCGGAGAGGTTTGACCAACCAAAATGTATCGAAGATATAGTCTGATATTTAGTGCATACAGTTATTATTGTGCATTAAATAATACCCAACTCATAACTCTGACCCTTGCACAAAATGGAGTCTGCTCAGGGGTCAGCAAACACCAACCCACTCCTAATAAGGGCTTAATATATTTCCTCCTTCCATTCTCAATCTTCTACTACCTACCATCTTTTCATTCAAATTCTTCTGTTTTGCTAGTGCTACTGTGTATTTCTTGTCCTTGCTTTAAATCTTTTGTAAATATTAGGTTCTGTGCAAAGCGCACTTCTGCCCCGTCGCTCAATCCGCACAATAGAGGTCCCATAAATAAGAAGAAACGTTGGTGTAAGGGGCACATTTTGCCAGAATTGTAACTATACGGAGAGTGATAAAAGGCAGTCGGCGTTGAGCATCCCTATGACAGAACTCGAACCAGTCATATTTCTTAACTCCAACCAATAAGATTACTGGATCCCGAGCCTCCTGCTTACAAACAATGGATATTCAATCCAGTGGCTGTTTTTGGCATTTCATGTATTGGAGTGCTCTACCTGGGGCATAAAAGTGGGTAGTTATTGAACTGCAATGAGGATTTTCCAAAGGAGGTATAAATTGCTGCAGTGAATGAAGTTGCCCAGTTCTACAGCTCTAATTTGGAGTCTTCTTTAAACTAAGCCTGGGCAAAGCACTACGCTACGCTCGCGTAGTTTGCGAAGTTCGCGCTACTTCGCACTACGCGAATTGCACGTAGCACAGTGCGAACACGCGTAGCGTAGTGCAGTGGTCATTTTTTGCTTGCTCGCGGTCCTCAACTTCAAGTTGGCGACCGCGAGCAAGCAAAATGACATCCCGGCGAGACTTTTTCCTTGTTCGCGATCAGCAACATCAAGTTGGCGATCGCGAGCATGGAAAATAAACCTCCCGGCGAGATTCCCAAAGCGAGGAGGTCAGGTTTCTCATTGCAAGTGGTCGCGTATGATCGCGACCGCTCGCGATGAGAAACTACCAGTTCGCGTTGAGAAAGCTGCCGCTCGAGTAAAAATCTACTCGAGCAGCAGAAAACTACAGCTCGCACTGTGCAAGATGCCATTTTCAATGATTGCTCAGTGCCGGTTGCTTGTCTGCACTGTGCAATCATTGAAAACGACATCTGGCACAGTGCGAACAAGGTACTACGCAGTTCGCGAAGTGCTACGCGTAGCTCGCATAGTGCGAACTGCACTTTGCGTAGCTTCGCGAAGTGCTACTTCGCGAACTACGCCCAGGGTTACTTTCAACTCAGACATGAAAGTTAAAATTAGCATCCCAAAATGAGAATGGATTGACTTAAAAGCACATTTATGTGGACCTTCAATGAAAACGAGTTGACATATAAAAGTGGTGAGTTATTCGTTATGCACAGAAATCTTAAACTGAAAATGTCCTGTTATCCTTTTTTGTTAGTGTTAGTAGAACAATCAGTGAGAACATGCAGCACATGACTAGCACTTGCAAGCACTTCTCTAGTCTGTTGCAGTGATCTTATTGCTGCATGGTCCGTGGGTTAGATCTTTAGAGTTCTCAACTTGAAAATAAGTGTCGAATAACATAACATTACATTACCCCATGTCCAGAGCAGGTAATGAAAAAGAAATGTATCTATTTGAGAGCCGAAACATCATGTCATTGAGTATCTTTTATGTCATCTATCATCAAATATATAGAACATTTAAATACTACTCACTTTATTAAAATATTTCCTTCTATACAAGAATACTTTCTTGTGTAAAAACTACATGAAATGTAATAGCGTTTTAAGAAAAATAATGAAAGTCTGTATTTGAGCAGACCTGCATGTCTCTTGTAGAAGGAATCAGAAAGCAGACGGGGAACATTTTTGGCCCTGGAGTACTATATAGCTTTTACTACTTGACTCCTCCCGAGGTCAGGACTATAACACATGAAAGGAACCTGGAGAAACTGGAGATTATGAGCTATCACACCCCCATGAGCCTGCCCCAGGAGCAGACCTTGAACCCAACCTTCTTTGTGTAATCATCTATTTTTGTGCACAGATGTGGTCATTCACCAAATATTTCCGCACCAGGAAGTCTTTATTTGTGTTCCAGTCACATTACTGGAAAACATTGATATTAATGTTTTGGGTTAGGGTGGTTCCTGATTTTTAGGTCTGGCATTAGCCAAATCCTTTTGATTTTACTAGCATTGATATACTGTATTTTAGTGATTGGACTTTCAGTCAGCCATCTTTGCCATCTTCATCCATTGGTCTGTTGTTGTGTCATTTTTTTTCCCCACCAACTAGCATACGGCATGGCACATTGGGCCAGCCCACTAATGCCATTGCTAATGATGGGATTCTTCCCTTTCAGAAGAAGCACATGCACACACAGTACATCTCTTAGTGCCAGGGAATACTGTGGCAATGTGTGATTTTTGTAGCCAAAAAACATTTTTGCTTTTAGCCGTGTTTTTAAGAAAAACAATCTCCCAGCAATTTTCTCAACAATACATTTTTGCACATTTTGGAAACAATGCTTCTATATCACAAAACCCATGGCATTTTCTATCTCTTTTTTTGTACCTAAATACACTAAATTATATCCGTTTCTCTCTGGTCAGGATGACATAAACCCTGAAAGTAAGGCTAAGAGAGATTGCACACTAAGCACTTCTTGAGGTAACCATCACCAAGATGGAATTTACTAAAGTTTAATTCTGAGAAAGCAGACAATTAAAGGCAATTCGATAACTTCCCTCAGCAATCTTCCTTCTGAAAGTGAAATGCAGCCAGGATTCCACATTGACTTCAATCTCATAATGCATTTTCCTGTACAATAAGATCCATAACATGCATGCTATAGGCTGAATTTTGCACAATGACTTTCAAAACATTGCCTGTTTGTTGAGTAGACTATAAATCCTCTCCTTTCATATGAATGCATGAGCTAAATCTGATTATTCCACTGCTCCGCAAGGAACTTCACGCTTGCCTTATAACTGGTTGCTCGACATCTGTGCTCACCACGTTTCATAACAATTTACACTGGCTCTCCACTAAGTCCAGACTTGTATTCATAGCAGGGAGCAAGTTCAAGTTATCTTACCTGGGCTACTTCTCGAATTAATCTCTGGGGATTCAAAGAATCAAAGAACCACAATGGCATGATTTAAGATGCACAGTCCCACAAGATCAGAAATAAAAAAATGAAAAGTCAGGTCATTTCTCACTTCACCCACAGTACATCTGGGACTCCTGCCAGAAAAACAAATATTCAGCTGCGAACTATGTTAGCAGAAAGTTCCTGATTTGAATTGACACTGCCTAGATTATTGGCCTTTATTTCTACTGTTTTCACTGCTACCGACTTTGCCTTTCAATCTTAGACCCAAAACGAGTCAGTTTCATGATGCAAAAATAATTCACAGATGATTAATTTCATTAGTAGATCTCCTAAACAAATAAATGATAGGCGTCCACATGCAGGTATCTTCCAATACTGCCTGCAAAAATGCCTCACAATCTACCACAATGCTGTCCTAAGCGCAGTATTAGGCGAACCTCCTCCCCAACTTCAACTACTTCTTACTAGCTGCTGACTTCTATTTTTGGCTGTAAGACAATTCCATAACCTTACCACAAGTATTTCCTGATGTATGTGACAACTAGAGATGCTATCCAAAAGCATACCCCAACTGGCACTGCCTCCACATCATTCCCAACCTTGGAATAGAAGTTAATAAAATACATTCAAAACCTAATCTGTTAGAAAACCAATCACTAACCCAAATTATCTCTCCCCTTGCACATCTAGGTACACTCAGTACAGTCACCAACAAGTGCCAACGTTCCCCATATCAGAGAGGCAAAAGCAGGAGCAACAACGCCACATGTTTCATAGGAATCCTAAATAAACTAAAACACAGCATGCTTCACCATATACACATATTACACTAATCCCCTCTCCTTGATGAGAACTCGTGCTAAAACAATGCCACAAAGCACCATTTTTCATGCAGTATTCTAGAATTTCTCAATGGCACTTGAGAACTCTTCAAGGAAGTCCAAAAATTCACCTGCACCCAAAACACCAATGTAGTCGCAGCACAAAGAAAATAACTCTGCAACCTACTGGGTGCGTTCTT
This sequence comes from Triturus cristatus, assembly GCF_964204655.1. NCBI lineage: Eukaryota > Metazoa > Chordata > Amphibia > Caudata > Salamandridae > Triturus > Triturus cristatus. The sequence continues at coordinate 726,627,065 of NC_140591.1, forward strand.
CGTTGAAACACCTATGTAGCTTCACATTCACCAATACCAACCCTGAAACTATCCTCTCACTTTGACATTACATTACGGGTGAAAGACTAAATAACTTTTTCCTGCTTCCATCTCTTCAAACAACAGACACCATAGTGAGACCTGTATCCACCTTTATCAACAGCTCCTTGCATAATGGAGAAATCCCTGCCAACCTAAAGCAATTCTTCATTGCTCCACCACTAAATATAACCACCCTTGCAACACTTGACAACAAAAAATAATCCTCCATCAAAAGACTCCATTGGAATGCCAGCACCATACAGAAAGAGATCACAACTCAACTAGAATACAATATCTTTGATATCAAGCAGTAAGGCTTCAGCCTAAACACTGAACTGAGGTGTTAGACCTGTCATCCTGAGGGCAGTCTTCCCCCAACTTTTTGCCTGCTTACCTCCACTTTTTGCTGTATCTTTTTGTTGGCCTTAGGACCCTGAGAGCTTTACCACTTCTGACCGGTGCTGAAGAGCATGCGCTTCTCCCCTAAAACACAGTGGCATTATATACCTTATTGGCATATTTAGTTTACTTGCTCCTTGTAAAGTGGTATAGCATGTACCCAGGGGTTTGTAATCTAAATGGTACTAGTGGGCCTTGAACACTGACTGTGCCATCCACACAAGTAGCCTTTAAACCTGTCTCAGGCCTGCCATTGCAAGGCCTGTGTGTGCAGTTTGCTGCCAATTCGACATGGCATTTGAAACCACTTGCCAAGCTTTAAACCCCCTTTTTATTACACATAGGTCACCCCTAAGGTAGGCCCTAGGTAGCACTATGGGCAGAGTGCTGTGTAACCAAAAGGTAAGAAATGTACTTTTAAGTCTTACATCTCCTGGTAGTGGCAAACAGGTACATTCTTTTTCACTCCGGTGATGCCTACTCCTCACATATGCTATCATTAGGAATTCCTTAAATCATTTTTAGGCTGTACTTCCTGATTAGAAAGGAGTAACTAAATCACTTTTCATAACTGTGGAATAGTAATGATAAATCCTCTTTAGTGGTAAAGTTGGATTTAACATTACTATTTTAGAAATGCCACTTTTAGAAAGTAAACACAAGGAGATGATGGACAGAGCGCTGAAACGTTTCAGACACTCACCTCCAGTCACAGATCTGGGTTGAATCCATCGCCGTCTTTTGGCTCATTTCGCCATCCCATTTCAGACACAGCTATATGCAAATCCGTCTTGACCCTGTGCATCATGAGAACAGTCCAGCCCGAACTGCCAAGCCATGTCTTTCCTGGACCGGAAACAAGCATCCTGGGACCGGTTTCGGGCTAACATTCCTCATCAGCCATGCTAGCTTGAATCCAGTGGCAAAGTGAGGAAGGGACCCACGTCTGGGCATACTCTGTCAACTTAGGGCGAACAAAGCAAACACAAGGAGATGATAGACAGAGCGCTGAAACTTTTCAGACACTCACCCCCAGTCACAGATCTGGGTTGAATCCATCATAGTTCTTTAGCTCACTTCGCCAACCTTCGGAAAGCAAGGTGTGAACCTTTGCCCATATATGGCTTGTCACACTTTAGACTGGATTTGTGGACTTACAGAAAAGGTGCAACACTTTCCTTACTGGAGGATATGCTTAGAAGAACAGAATTGAAAAGGACAGGTCAGTCTTGGCATTTATGCTTTTCCTGACCCTCACCAAAGTGGGCGCCTCTCCTCCCCTTTCCCAACATGAGCACAGACATGCTCCTGGGCTTGATAGTCGTGTGTTTCTCACTGATTGTGAGATTGCACCTTAAAAAGATGTGTGTGGATCCTCGAACCTGTATACTTGTTATTGATCTTTGGCTTTTCAAGGTATCCTCATCCTGCCACACCCAATCCCAGGCTGTGGGAGTAGTTTTGATCACCTCCAAAATTACACCATGCTAGTGTGATATTACCTAAACCACAGGTAGGCAGGCATTCCCAAAAGCCCGAAGAACCAAAGTCTACTGGAATAGATCCAAATGGTATGCTGTCAAAAGAGCTTCCTTTTCTATAGGACCATAAAAAGCCCAGGTGGTATGCTTTATCATTGGACCTTACTCCTTTCTTGCCCCGCAAGTAAAAGGCCCAATTATGAATCATGCCACCTTGGTGGGTGAAGGTCACGCATCCTATTAATTAAAAATCTGCTTGAACAGAATAACATCTGATTCAGTCATGGCCGATGCAGGTAAGAGCGGTGGGGGGGGCAGAGGGGGATGTCGACAGATGACGAATAGGGAAAATAAAATAAAAATATAAATAAAACCACTTACCTTGCGCTCGCCGCATTGGCAAGTCGGTGATGCAGCAAGCGCAAGGTAAGTGGTTTAAAAAAAAAATCTTTTACCTATTTCGTCAACAATCAACTTCCCTGCCCCGCCTGGCACACCGTTCTTACCTGCACCGGCCGCCACTGAGTCTGATTCCATTCCAACAGACTCAGACGGTTGGTCACCCTACAGTCTTCTCCTTACTATCGGGAACATTACAACTGTTGGTTTTTGGTATTCAACTTTCGGACGACGTAAACATACCCTTAAAAACTCTTCTCACCCCATCCTCGTATTTTGTTTCAACAAGGTGTGCAGTTTGCATTAGGTCAGATATTATAAACACGCAACGTGAATTTAAACTCCTAAAACAGGACTGTTTGCGCACTTCATATCTATTTACTAGGACAGATGAGTTTGCCCAGCCTTTCATGGAAAAGGAGCATGTTGTATCAGTCTAAGGCCTTTACATACTATGGGGCATATTTACAAGAAGGCGATAAAAAATTATCGCCGCTTCTGCGGCCGTTTTCGGCCGAAAAGCGGCGATAATTTTATTGCCTAATTAGCACGGCCACGCTAACGCGTGAAACCTTGCTTTAGCGTCAGGATTCCTAACGCCCAGGTTGCATCTCTAATGAGATGCAAAGTGGGCTTCCTGACCTAACATTACTGGTGAAATGTCGCTAAGCGACATTTCTCCTATCATCAAGCCCCACGCTATGAAGCATAGCATTAGGAAAAGTAGCGATAACCTCTGTTATCGCTACTTTCCTTACGCCTGCTTCAGGACTGACTTAGCCATGATATCCTATGGAAGGTGGATAGCATGGCTAAGTTTGTGAGTCCCTATCAGCAAGCTAATGCCACATTGCTTGAGATTATCGCTGGGTTTCCAGCGATAATCTCACGTTAGGCAGTTAGCGAGAGGATTTTTATCGCTGAGGAGATAAGCGTTGCTAATAGCACGCTATCTCAGCGATAAAAATCCACGTTACCTGGCGATAATTATCCTCACGCTAAGAGCGATGAGCGATAATTATCGCCGGGTGTTGCTGATATGCTCCCAAGAGTGCGGGTATTTAGACACCAAGGGGCATATCATCAAGAGCGGCATTAAAATTATCGCCGCTTTAGCGGCAGGAAACTGCCGCTAAAGCGGCCATAATGGGCTTGATAATATGCCCTTGAGAATTCCAATAGAAGCCCATGTTAACACCAGAGCATGGGCTTCTATTGGAATTCACAAGCGCATATTATCAAGCCCATTATCGCCGCTTTAGCGGCAGTTTCCTGCCGCTAAAGCAGCGATAATTTTAACGCCGCTCTTGATAATATGCCCCCAACATTTTTGCACTCCCCTCAATAAAACATCTGCTAAGGATTTAGAGCTCCCTTCTCATGAAGGTGCGTTTTTAAATTCAATATATGTCACTGGGGCTTTTCCAGGAAAGCTGACTCAGTGACATTAATATTTTCACTGGGTCCCTGCCAAACACCTGCGGGCGTGTGGGATCCACAGGGAATTGGGACTTTCATTCATGAAAGAGAAAAGCATATATTTTTCAAAATGCGATGAGTAAGAGAGATTCGAGTGAAAAGGCTCCCACCGAAATGTTTGTCATCCTAACAGCTAGACAATACCAGCGCCGCGACGCTGCCTGCAAGTGCTCTATGTTCAGAGATGCCTAATAAAACAGCACTAAAGCACAAGTACAATTATACTGCTGAATCGTTTGCCAGCTCTGAGTGCAGGGGATGGCTCTTGCCATGTGCTATTAATCATTACAATGGTAGGTTTTTACTATGCAGTTCCATCAGCATGAATGCATGCTCTGAAGTCTTGTCTTCAAACAGCTGTCCTGCCCTCGACCACATCTCTGCTCAGGTACCAGTTAAGTGCCTTGGTTCACAATAGATTTCAGAATTAGCTGCTTGTAAGGCCCAGCTCCTTGAAAAACGCACATTAGGAGGGCCAAGAACCAGGCCAAGATCTTTCACTTTATATACAAAGGCAGGGCCAGCTTTAGCGCTGGTGGCCCATGGTGCGACTATCTTTTTTGACACCACACTTAATGACCTCCTTCTCGGATTCCCTAACTGCCACCCTGCAAAAGTGCCCTTCATCTCTCCATAGCCCCTCTCTCACATGTATTTCATTTGTTTTAAAGTGCTGGTAAAGGCTGGCTTTACTAATCCACTCAACTATCCACATAAAATACAGATGTTTGTTGCAGAAGGCATATTCACCCTCTTCACTACTTTTTTACTTATATTTTTGTAAAATGCTCCCTCTCTATGCAGTATAAGGTGCGAGACTGCCACTAAACAAAATTCCGATCTCTCTCTCCAGCTGGAACATTAATCATGAGAGTTGTCTTGACATTTTTATTGCTGCCTGAAAGTCCGACGCACAAGGAACTCTGCAGCAGGTGCTGTAAATCGTAAGTTACTGCTAAACACAGCACCCCTAACCAAACCCAAGGTCTGTGCCCCCCGGTCAGTGCCCAGTGCGGCAACACCCGCAGCACTGCCCTAAAGCCGGCCCTGTACAGAGGCCTGACTTGCCCCAAGGAGGAAGGGCAAAGCGGCAAACATCGCCATGTCCTATAAACGGAGGATGAAATGCAGAAGACACAGGGGAATCATTTAATTTTCAGTTCACAATGCTGCCTGTGTGAATTCTTTTTACAGGTGCATATTCTCAAAAAAGGTTGCTGTCGCAGACAATCATTGGGCTGATATTGCAAGGCATCTCTCACTCTTATCAGAACAGCGTTACTACCAAAGCATTATCACGTGCTCTCTCTAAATTCACCTCTCCCGCATCTTGAGCTCACCCCCTAAAGTGCCTTGCTTCGGAAAGACTTTAAAATGTAGATACTTTTCCCATCAAACGTGTTTTTTTTAGATTATTTTTGTGCGAAACATTCTTTTGCTTCACATTTTTCTTGCAGTCTAAATTCTCCAGTATGCTGCACAGCTCCAGATTTTTTTAAGAAGCCTTCTCAAATGTTGTTGAGGAAAAAACACCCTTTGCATCTTCAGATACCCTAATGTGGGTCTCAATATGCGTATCGTCTTAAGTCCCCTTTATTCTTCGCCCCTTTGTAATTACTGATACCAGGTAAACGCATGGTGGTGGTGCGGGGCAGAGGTCAAGGAATTTTGGTAGTGGAACCTTGAGAAATGAAGAATTACTGGGAAATCAAGGACTCTGGGTGAGATTCCTTTGTAATGTTTGGCTTTCAATGAGAGCCATTAGCATGAATGTCAGATTCTATAACTGAAGATTCATTGCTGTGACATAACAGTTTGACCTGTCAACTATAGGATGGTCCTATATGACCCCTGTGAGGTTGCATCGCATGGAACCTGAGTGACCCAACACCTGCCCTAGGTGCTACAAGGAAGGGGCGAATTTCCTGCATCTGGCTTGGGAGTGCCCGGGGTCCAGTTATTTTGGACCAAGGTGGTGGAGAGCGTAAGGAGAAATATCAGATGCAGCGTGAGGCTAACGCCTTCCAACTACCTGCTGGGGTTGATACGGAAACTTTAAAGGCAAAGCAAAATAGCATATAAGCTCCTACAATTACTAATAATGCTAGCTGTCATCTAATAGCGATTGTATGGATGGGAGTGCGGGCACCTGAGGTTACAGCATTGTTGAAAGACGTGTGTGAATGAAGGCTAGCTAAGGAGGTACATATGAAAGCGTGCCACAAAGCTGATAAGCTAGAAGAGGATTTAAGGTCATAGAGGGAACTCTGCCACAATTCTCTGGATGAAGGGCCACAAACAAGTTCACAGAGTCAATCGGGGGGGGAAGACAGTCTCACAGGTTCATAGGGAGATACGGGCTAGATGTTATCCATTTACTATGTCTGATGCACTCATGCTTATACTCTTAATAAATGGCGACACTGGTTTTACACCTGTTACATGTGTTGCCCAAACTATAAAATAAAGTTAACAATAAAAAATCTATAGGATGGTCTTCCCCTAAACCTTTTGCCTTCCTCTTCCATTTTTACTGACCTCATTCTTGCTGGCTTTAGGACCCTGTGCACTTTACCATTGCTAACCAGTGCTAAAGTGCATGTGCTCTCTCCTCCAAACTTGGTAACATTAGCATATACTCTATTGGCATATTTAATTTATTTATCTGTCCTTTGTAAAGTGGCCTGTAAACTAAATCCTTCTTGTGGGTCTGCAGCACAGATTGTGCCACCAACTTAAGGAGCTGTTTAAACATCTCTCAGGCCTGCCACTGCAGTCTGTGTGTCTGCAGTCTTATACTTCCCTTTCGACCTGGCAAAGGAAACCTTTTGCCAGGCCCAAAGCTTCCTTTTTAATGAATTTATACTCCCTCTAGTGTCCAGAGGCCATGGTGAAATGCATTTAAAAAGTAGCTCATGTACGTTTACATTTTACATGCCCAGGTAAAGAAAACAATTACATTCTTTTTACTGAAAGACCTATCTCTCCCTTAGGATAACATTGGAGTTGTTGTATGACATGTTATAAGTGTAATTTTCAAACTGGAAGAGATAACCAGTTCATGTTTGGTGTCTCTGGAATCACTATTTGAAATCCTAACTTATTTGGAAGTGGCATTTTAAACTGCAATTCTGAAAATGCCCCTTTTAGAAAGTTTAGTGTAGTTTTTGAACAAGGCTAATTCAGCATGGTAAACCTATATGGCACAAAGTCTAGCAACCAGTACAGTTTTAAGTGAAAGCACTATTTCATTTAAACAAGGTGAGACTGAGCACAATTATTTTGAGTTGCAGACAACATTTCAAATAGGTTTTTGCTTAAATTACAGGTCTGTCGACAAAAATATGTGAGAAAAAAAGCTTCTCTTTACAATACATTAATCACCTGTGGATTTCTGGGCACATGCTGAGGTTAAAGAATCCTTCTTTAGTGCCACGGTCAAATTCTATATGAACTAGAGACTTCTCAGGTGCACATATTTATTTCCAGAAATTCAATGTACATTTTGAGGCCTCATACATTGTTGAAGACTATATAATGTATTGGTGTCTCACAGACACTTTCAGAGTAATTCACAAAGGTAAATTACACTTCTGAGCAAGTTACTTAAAAGTGTGGACTTACACATATACATTCCTTGAAAAATGTTCAGAGACTAACTTACAAGTGTAAATTACTACAACAACAAACAATTATCAAGTCTTCACCACACAAGGTCAACCCTTGGTAGTGTAACACCCTTCCATAGTAATAATGGACACATGGACTTAAATGAAGACCCCTTAAGAAATTATGTTACATTAATTTAAATAGCAAAAAATATAAATACATATAATTTATTTTTAAAAACTTATAAAACTACATGTTTTACATTTTATTATTGAATATTTTAATAACCATTATGTGTTTATAACATAATGTGACCGAACATGTTATTAAATATAATAAAATGACATTTAATTAATTATATACATCACTTTTAAGAAATGTCTTTTTTTTTTTAAAGTATTGTGGGATTACCGTAGCACTAGGTTACAGTTTGAGCATATTTTTTATATTACAACATACATTTGCATTCCTCTTGTTGCAACAATATAATTTCTCGTTTTGCTCTGTGAAGCATGTAACAACCGTACATCTGAAAGGTTACAATCCCTATTTTTCTGTTTACAACAAACCTTATAACAATTTGCCAATAAACATACAGAACCATCTACAGAACAGGAGCATAAGGGCATGACAAGATTAAGCAGCAATTTGTTTAGCAGGTTCTAATACATCTCTTGATATCATATGGAGTTTTAGTGCAGCAGTTCGCCGAAGGACAATGTATCATCCTGTATATCAGGTATATATTATACTAGGTGACAAATGGTGTGTTGGTTCTCTCATAATCGCATGATTCCCCTATGGATACTAATATGTTAGGGGCTCCCCCCATAGATGAATGGTGCATATCTCTCCGCCCTCCTGAATAGTTATCCCCCTGACCAGATGTGGTGTAGTATGCAAATGAGGCTGGGACGTCTGAGGTAACTTCATTTGCCACCAGGTCGAGAAGTCTGGGAGCCTGGCTGTGGGTGAGAACCCACCCCCCAACTACCTAGTTTTGGGGTTTTAGGTGGGTTAGCTTTAGCCCCATGTTTTCAAATCTTGTTTGGTGTTTTCATCTGTGCGTACTATCCACAACTGCCTCTCCTCTGCTACTCCCCATTCCTGCATATCTGCTATGCACTTGTATACCGTGGGTATTGCTGTCTGCATCCAATGTGTCGCAATGCGACATCTGACAAGTACCAGCCCTAAGTGCGTAAACCTATGCTGCATTTTGTTATTTGTCTTTGGGGTCGGCAGGACCCCCAGCAGGCAGTGTTTAATGATACTCTCAACACGGAGACCTGTTGTTTCTCTGAGTGTCTCAAGCACCCCCTTCCAGTATTGCTGAAGCCTGGGGTAATCCCATGTCATATGTGTAAAGGTGGCCAGTTCTATGCCGCATTCACGGCACTCGCAGAGCTAACGCATGCCAGCCTTAGAGGTTTCAGCTTTTAATAATTATTCATAAATATTTTTTTTTTAAATTGGGAGGGAATTTTGGGGGTCTTTTAAAGCATATGTTTTATTATATATTTTATTACTGTTAAAACTTTTAGAAAAAATAGATGATTTTTCAAAATTACTTATTGTAGATTTTCTTTTTATGTTGTTGTTTTGTGCCATCTGGTCCTTCACACTTTTCACACTTCCAAGGCTCTGCATTGTAATGATTTTAATTAATTGTACTATAAAGAACCTATCTATCTATTTTCAGACTATTCACAATGTGAAGAATGTAGTTTTGTTTCTTAAAAACTCAACACACTGATCCACTCATTTGCAAAGGCTAATACTTCTTTCAGAAGAGGCACACTGTCCCAGTATGATTAACCTTCACAAACTTACATACCAGGGTATCAGCACGCATTCCTACAATCCCAGGAAGTGGATATGACAGCTATCTGCTGCAGATGTACTCAAGTACCTCTGCCCGGATGCGTTGGATGAGGGACCATGTGCCTGACTTTTGATAAGCAATGTAGTGATATTGGTGTGGGTTTATTGAGGATCAGAGTACAACCTCACCTTTCTTAATGCTGAGGATTTCACTCTAAAAAAGGTAGCTAGAGTGATGGGATTGTACCAGCGATTTAGAATGCTCCAGATATGACTTCATGGGATATATTTCACAGAAATGTCTATGTCAGCATCTTAGTTGATTTTGGAAGGTCATAACACCAAAGGATTACTTGTGAGCACTCATTTTCACTCACTACTTCCAGATCTTTGTAAAGAGGGTTTTTTTCATACTGCAAGGTTAAAATAATAACAAGAGGTGGGGAAACCGACAGCTTAGTCTAAAACAAAGTGAAGCCACCGCTAAGGCGGAGGAGCGTCGCCCGCTGCTTTTCAGCAGTGTAACTAAAGGAAAAATAAAATGATAATAACTAAGTTATTATCATTGTATTTTTTTCTTGTTGCAGCAGCTTTGCTAGTGGGGCGGGCTGCTATGCTGACAGAGCATGGGAGGTGAGGAGCGGTTTGCCCTCCTTAAAGTGCGCATGAATGTTTGGTCAGCCCTCAAGGGCCAGCCAAACATTCATGCGCACTTTGCATGTTCTCCACCCAGACTACATTACAGCCTAGGTGGAGAACATGCCCAGGCCCCTAGACCCCCAGTCCCTATCTAAGCGCCGAACCACGGCACTCAGACCAATCACAACACTGCATTGCAGCATTGTGGTTGGCTTCCCGGGTGCTCTGCTGCTGTTTCGGAGATGACGGTGGAGAAAGAGGCGCGACACGCCAAGGAGATCGTTTTTATTTCTTTACCCCCTCTCCCGATCTGCCTCCTCCCTCCCACGTCTGATCTGTGCCAGCCACCACTGCTAAAACATTTGGACGACAACATTACCTGCTTCAAACCAGACCATGGATTCCTGCCCTCCTATATGCCCCACCACTGCCCACTATTAAAAGTCCTGAGCCCATCTATGACTGGAGGCACCAGCTCCAAGCCAACACCAGGGTTAAGAGTCAATAGAAGAGCAAGCTTTCTGACACTTACAAGTAAACACTAGCTGTGAGATAAGACCTTTCTCCATCAATATCTCTTCCTGATTTACAAAGACAGGGGAAGAGGTCATCGAAGTTAGCTGTGCCAGTCAGACATAACTCTCTCACTTCTTCTTACCTCACACCAACAGCAAAAGAGCTGTCTCAGGACTGCATCATGGTTCATTTTACAGAAACAATTTTATTTTTCTGTAATTTATTGCAGTGAGGAAATGATCCAAATGTTACCATAAAATGGCTAAACATAAAACATTTCTATCAGGCTTTCTTTCTGAGTCTGGCTTTGTTCTCTATAATACTGATTAAGGAAACACGCAAAGATGCCAAGAAATTGGTTTTAGTTAACCAAATCAACCCCATTCTTCTCCCAACTTCTGAACTTCATGATAAGGGTTTAAGATTTAGAAATTATTAAATCCGGTGATGTCATGCATGCCTATCCGAAGGCATTTTTAAGATGTCCCTACGTGTTCCAATCTTGAACACACTCTACCACATTTGGATGCAACTCTACTTGCCGTCTTGCAAGAGCGACATAGAAGCAAGTGACTACACGGAGGACATTTTCTTACAGCTGGATCCCCCCCTTTTCCCTCACCATCAAGAAGGGGCCAAAACAAGACCCTTCAAGGAACATTCTCAGTAAGACACACGTGGCTCCATTGTGGGTTCGTTAGAATTTAGGCTCCATTTCGAGTTTGTTGGAATGTGGCCCTGATCTAATGATATGAAACATCATGTCCTAAAACTCCAATAGGGCCTGTAACCTCCAATCTCACCCCATGGGAATTAATGGGCTACTACAAGTGAGGGCCCTGTACTCAGTGATTATCTAGGAATGCAAAGTGGCTTTGAAGGGATAAGGAAATACCTTATAATTTTTTTTTAAATAATTATGGTTAGAAAATACATCCATCCTCCTTCCCATATACTTGAAGTAAAAGCATATTAAACTTATATTTTACCCCAACATTATTCTCCCATAAGAATCTCATGTCAGATCCGCAGATATCACAAAATTGAAAAAAAAAACAAGCAAAGTGGCTCTAGGCTGTTATATTTTTTACAGTACAGCCATCAAGTTGATTCATGATATTACATTAAATGAACTCGCCAACTGCAGTATTTTATTACAAAACAAATGGACCAAATTAACCGGGACAACTATTGCTAATTACTAATATTGTATGCAACACATTTCTGCAGAGCCAGTTCTACAGAATCTGTGGAAGCATGCAATATTTTTTCATCAGTGCTGAAAAATAACTTCTTTCACCATCGATTTAACAGATCTTAGTTAACATCCGAAAGGTTCTGCCTCATAAAAATCGTATTAAGCACACTGGACCATCATTAGCCTGACCTGTGCAACAATTGAGAGCAGGGAGAACCTGCGAGGGGAGACAGGGGTGAATTTTTTCAATGCCGGTAATTAATTCTTGCTTTGCATAGGCTAATTGAGGGCAATCATACAATACTGCATGCCATTACTGTACAGTTATACAGCACCGACGTGCTTTCCTCAGTAAAACAGAAATGAGTTAACCCCTTATCTTCCTTTAGAGTCAGCCGACTATAGAGTCTGCTCAGGCAGCGGGAGGACTCGGTTTGTCAAATGTTCCTTGCTAATTTACACTTTGAATGCCAGGCCTTGAGGTCGACTTCTGTCAAAGCCACCTAAACTTTGCAATCTTCCGAGGTCAGTTAATTGAGTGCCATTAAGTATGGCATGAAGAGCGCTTGTTATTCAGTGCGTTTGGAAGCAGCAGACGCATTATATGACTGAGTCTCATTATTGTAAATTTGAAGGCAAATGTAGCATGTCTAATTTCTTTGCTCCACTAGCCAAAAAAATAATGGCCAAAAGCAGAGTATAGCATTACGCAAAGGCTCCATAACCACTACCAGTTTAGTTTATTTTCACATGCATGGGGGCTGAACATGATAAAGCCACTGGGCCTCATTTTTAAGATTTCCGGAATCCTAACATGACACATATTCGATCACAGAACTCATATTGGCTTATTAATCAATCAATCAGTGGTTTTGTATAGCACAGCTACTCACCCGTGAGGGTTCCAAGGAGGTGGGCGGGGCAGCTCCATAGGGTGCTGTGGTCATCTGAAGAGTCAGGTCTTGAGGTCCTTCCTAAACTGGAGCAGTGTAGGGCTTTGTCGGAGGGGGAGGTCGTTCCTTGTCTTGGCTGCGAGGTAGGAGAAGGACTTTCCACCTATTCTGGTCTTGTAGATGCGTGGCATGGTGGCCAGAGAGAAGTCCGCAGATCAGACGTTTCTCTTGGGTGAGAGGAAGGAGAGGCGGTTGTTTAGGAATGCGGGTCATGTTGTGAAGGGCCTTGTATCTGTGTGTGAGGAGCTTGAAGGTTATTCTTCTTTTGATGGGGAGCCAGTGGAGGTCGCAGAGGTGTTGGGTGATGTGGTTGTGGTAGGGGATGTCTAGGATCAGTCTGGCTGCGGCGTTCTGGACTGTCTGGCGCTTGCAAAGGAGTTTTTTGTTGATTCTGGTGTAGATAACGTTGCCGTAGTACAATCTGCTAGTGATGAGGGCGTGTGTAACCGTTTTTCTGGATTCGGAGGGGATCCATCTGAACGTTTTTGGAGTATGCGGAGGGTGTTGGAACAGGCTGAGGATACGGTTTTGATCTGGAGGTTCATAGTAAGTGATGAGTCCAGTATGATACTGAGGTTTCGTGCATGGTCTGTTGGGGTGAGGGGATTTCCGAGGGCGGGGAGCCACCAGGTGTCATCCCATGCTGAGGGGGTGGAGCCAAGGATGAGGACTTCTGTTTTCTCGGAGTTGAGTTTTAGGCAGCTGTCCTTCATCCAGGTGGCAACGGCATTCATCCCTTCTTGGAAGTTGTGTCTGGCGATGTTGGGTTCATTGGTGAGGGAGAAGACGAGCTTGGTGTCATCAGCGTAGGAGACGATGTTGAGCCAGTGGTTTCTGTTGATGGTTGCTAGGGGGGCCATGTAGATGTTGAAGAGGGTGGGGCTGAGGGAGGATCCCTGGGTTACTCCATATCTGGTCTTTGTTAGTTCTGAAAGGTAGGGTGGGAGTCTGACTCGCTGAGGTCTGCCTGTGAGAAATGAGCACATCCAGTCGAGGGCCTTCCCTCGGATGCTGGTGTTGTGGAGTCTAGTGGCTAGTATGCGGTGGGAGATGGTGTCGAAGGCAGCTCAGAGGTCCAGGAGGATGAGGGCTGCCATTTGGCCCTGGTCGAGGAGGGCGCAGATGTCATCGGTGGTGGCGAGTAGGGCGGTCTCAGTGCTGTGGTTGCTGCAGAATCCAGATTGGGAGAAGTCCAGGACATTGTTGGCTTCAATGACGTTTGATAGCTGGGTGTTTACGGTCTTTTTCAGTGACCTTGGCTGTGAATGGAAGCAGTGAGATGGGCCTGAAATTCTTGAGGTCCGTTGGGTCTGTGGAGGGTTTCTTCAGGAGGGGGTTGACTTCGGCGTGTTTCCAGTTGTCGGGGAATGTTATGGTCTCGAGGGAGCATTTGATAGTCCAGCGTAGTGTGGGTGCGATGGCCGTGGCGGTTCTTTGGAAGATGTGGGGGGGACATGGGTCTGAGGGTGCTCCAGAGTGGATGCTCTTCATGGTCTTTAAGGTGTCTTCTATTGCAAGCGGGGTCCAAGTGAGTAGGGTCTGTTTAACAATGCACTACCAGATTAACGAAAGAAGTTCTTGGAAAAACTATAAATAACTCTGCTTTAGAAAGAAATCGCAATCCCTCTAACTTAAATACAATTTTCCAGATGTGCCACTTTTGCAATATTTTGCTGACCGAATGCTTTGAATTAAACTGATAATTTTGATATAGATCTGAAGCGATTGTGTACAAAGGATATTAAATTGTGAAGGTTGCTGACTATAATACCCACTACAGAAATATTGTTTTTAATTTTACTCTAAATTAGATTTCATCGAGTTTAATGACATTGATGTTAAAGATTCAAACAATGCAGCAAGGTCCGTCCTTGGAAACATAACCCAAACTGTCATATTGCTCTATGCAAATGTGGATAGCATGCATGCAAACCAAAAAGCTAATCTTTAGGGGTTGCCCCCTACACAAGCTATGCAGTTCCCAGAGAACCAGAGAAGAGATTTCGCAAGAGGATATCATAATATAGCTGCTTGTTGGATCCTAACTCCTTGTGGCCGGCGGATCAGCTTTCTATGAGGAGATAGGGCCTATGAAATGATCAGCTCATTCAAGTTGTGTTTGGAACTTGCATTGAATAAAAAGTGTAGAAATCAGAAAACAGGCAAATATGTTGCCTTTTAAAAAGGGTTGGTTCCACAAAGAGCAGTTTGTAATGTGCTAGTGTGACACCTAGCACCCTCAGGTTTCTGAGGCACTTAGGAGATTGAACTTTCTGAGGGAGAAAGAAGTAGTGGTAAGGTCAGAGATTTCCTGAATGTAGTCCTTCTTGTGCCCTGGGTTTCTATATATTAGGTGGGAGGTGTCAAGGTGACAACCTTGGGAGTGTAAAGACAGCAATGGCGTGGCTGGAACTCCAAAAAGTTCAGCATGATTAGTTGCGGGACGGTTTAGTGGAGAAGGGTGATTGGATGCCTGCAACACCTCCAAAGTACTTAGATGTGTAGTCAATTGTCTAGGTGTCGTATTCAGACAGAAATAAGCTGTCTTCAATGTGTGACAATCTGAACTGAGCCAGGTTTCTCTAAGGAAGAGGGCATTGCGAATGTGTCTTGTGGTGATGTGCTGCATGGTGAACTACAGAGTGTGTATTGGTGACCATGAGGCGAAGTGTGTTGTGTGGAGGTCTGAGAAGGTAGGTCGTGAAATTTCCAAGTTGTCAAAGTGTTTTTGATTTAATTTGGGGTGTGACATACGTAATATGTGAGAGTTAGGTCCGGGCTTTTGGCTCATCACATACCATCAATTGCCAAATAAAGAGCTGTACTTATCTTCAATCATCCTTGTCTGAGGATGAACTTGAGAACCCAAAGGATAGGCAATAGATGAAGCATTCAGAATGACAAGGATGGTAAAAAGGTGAATGCAGCAGACCTTGCTGCTGGCAATGTGGTTGGCTGGTAGCATCATCCAGTGTCCTGCTCCTTTTCCTTGGTGAGATTTGTTGGATAAATTAGACTGGTTGGGGGCGGTGAAGTAGGAGGACCAAGTCATATCTCCCTCATTGGTGCTGCTCACACTGTGAGTGTCACATCTTTTGATGTTGTTGCTCATTCTTCTTGGTGGCAAAACATTGAAGCTTTTAGATTAGCTAGAAGGTTTGGAGGGTTGGAGTAATCTGACCTGGCATGGTGATTGAGACAAAGTGATTAGTTTGGGGCCACCGAATTCTTAATACAAAACTGCTAAAGCTTATTGATGGATGGGTAAGCAGGTGAAAGGGCCCATCTCAGTTAACTTATTGGTTTAAGAGAAAAAATTCCATCTGGTCAGGGAGAAATCCCCTATGTGCAGGTCGACTGACCTTTGACAATTAATGAGATTAATCAAGAGCTGTTCATCACCAAAATCAGTACTACCATCACTAATCTAATTTCAGTCAAGAATGAGAGTTTGTTATAAGTTAAAGGGTTTTATTAATTGAATCTTTTAGTATTCCATCTTTTTATGAAGCAGCATATAAATTCATCAATGTCAATCATTATTTATCTATAATCAAAAATAGTCATTTATAATTATTAAATGCATTAAGCGCATTCCACAAAGGAAAGAATCCCTATTCTAGGAATGTGTCAGGAATGTGTTGTTCATAACTTATAAAGAGCTCTAGAAGAGAGGGAGGATGGGAACACAAGCATAAAGCTTCAGCATGAAACTCAAATAGATAATCAAAAGTCAATTAAAGCAGAACATCTTAAAATGAGAGGTCCAAGAAACTTAGGGGCACATTATCAAGATAGGTGATACAATTATCGCCGCTTTAGCGGCAGAAAATCGACGCTAAAACGGCAATAATGGGCTTGATAATCTGCTCTATGGAATTCCAATTGAAGCTCAGGTTAGATGTCCTTCACATCTAACATGGGCTTCAATTGGAATTCCATAGAGCAGATTATCAAGCCCATTATCGCCATTTTAGCGGCACTTTTCTGCCATGAAAGCGGCGATAATTTTATCGCCTGTCTTGATAATATGCCCCTTAGTTGAGTCTCAGAGCTTTACTAAGTCTGCAGCAGAGACTAATAAGGCACAGGCATAGAATGCAGTATATTGACTGGAGGACAATTAAAGGCTGAGCCCATTACGCAGGATTTGAGTCCATAGTTTAGAGATTTCACACTTGCTCAGTGACGGGGGGTGCTTGTTATGAAGCTCCCAGTTGTACTGTTAGAAAAAGGCGTCCTTCAGTGAAAACAGGTGTTGGAACAATTAGGGGAGTCTACTTCAGGTTTTCTGCCTGTACAAACCGGGCATTAATACAAACCCTGACATTTTCTACTAAGGGCAGATACAGTCCAGGGACTGCAGCTGTGTTAAACGGATGGGTCCATGGAACATGGAAGCCACGGCCAGCAGTTGCAAAGGATCTGGAAGTCAGCTCTCAGTGAGCGCTATTCGGGAAAATAAAGTTATCACCATACATTTTTACTCATTAGTCAGTTTATCGTACCCCCATTCTCTGAATGGGTCACTCTCTGTCACTCAGTTCTTGGAATCCCATTCAGTGGCATACCGCTTAGTCAACATTTTCACTCGCACATGCGTACATCAGTGTTAGACTATTGACATACTCTCTCAGTCTCTCACTCACACATATGCATTCACTGAGTGTCAGTCAGATATTCTCACACTCACTTATTCTCTGTCGCTTTCAATTATGGTTTCCGTACTGTATTATAATAAAGTATATTCTTGTGATGCGAAGTGATGTTTAGGTTTATTGCTGGCTTCTTATGTTCTGATTGTACCTTATTGTTAAGGCACCTGCAAGCTGTGATCCTGCACTAACTCTGTGATGTGTGCTGTAGTCACTGGTTCTGAAGCTGCCTGTAAGAAATCTGTGCTGCACTGAAACACAAATGTATCATGCGCACACAGGCATACACAAACTACCCAAATGCATACATAGGTAGAAACATAAATAAATATCTAGTTATACAACTACTAAGATGCATCCCTAAATACATATGCACACATACCTTCATGCATTCACTCTCACACACATACAAATATCCATTCCTACACACTCACAGACAAACACACATCATAATCACATACACACACAGACGCACGCAGACACACAGTGTTGCCTGATGGACACAGACTATACATTAAAGTATTATATATGCTCTTTGATCTGGCAGCATGGCCTGTTGTTTTTCAGGAGCCCAGGTCTCTCTTTGGAGGCACGGCTGCCAGCATTGGGCACAAAACAATGAGCAGGCGTAACATGTTACAGGTCTAGCCCCACCTAGTGGCATGAGAGCATAGTGTAGCGTTAAGGCACACTGGAGGCAGGCTGAGAGGCAAATCATCTCAGGGGGTGCTGGGCTCCCGCCCTCCCTTGGGAGGCTGAAGTCATCCTAGGACTATGGAAGTGCAAACTCTCCACACTGTCTGCTTGTACATGTGTGTGACTCACTCTCAAGCCTTCTTCACATTCCCTATCCTATGTGTCTCTCACGCTACCTCACTCTGCCTGTGCACCTCTACATACCCACGGTCCTCGGCTCGAAACCCCTATGTGCAGCACCACTCAGTCTGTCCACTAGCCTCATACCTCACACTGCCCACATTCCCCTTGCACCTCACACTGTTTGTGTTCTCTTCTTCTTTATTAGACATTGTGCAACACACACCATCATAATGCCCTTGTGCCACTGCTCCACCTTGTCTGTCTGTTTACATGACCCCAGCTCCTCAGAGTTGATATACATGCCCCAAGTACCACAGTCTGCCACATGCCCCACTTCTCATACTGTCAACATGCCCCAACTCCCCACAGTCAGTTCTCACACTCCCCTCTTCATAGTCTGTCCATATGACATAACTCACTCCTCACCCTGTCGATGTGTCCACTGCTGCCAAGTCTGTCCACATGCCTTGGCTCCTCACAGACTGTCCGCACGCAACAGCTCCTCACAGTTTTTCCACAAGCCTCTGCTCCTCAGAGTATCGGTCCACGTGCGAGCGCACCTCAGGTAACCACGTCCAACAAACTCGCTTTGCCATCACTATTCAGAACCTATGACTGTCCTCCATTTTTCTTTGCCCTGTCCCATCACCCCACACTCACATTGCCGGAAGCATCATAGCGCTTGTTTTCTACCTTTCCATCCATGCTGCAGAGCAGCCACACTACTGTAAAACATGGCTAATAGACATTGACAAAGCTAATTGCTTTCAATTAGGCGAGACCTATTGGCTTTGTCAATGCTTGTCTTCTTAGTCTATTTAGAAGTTCTTTTCATAATATATGCTACTTACCCAAGAAAAAAATCTTCATAACTATCTTTCTAAACAACATTTTTATTCATCATTTAACAGTGAACACTGTGTAAGTAGAAACATTGGCAGTATTTGATGAATACATTTATGCAACTATTATTCATTAAAAAATGCATGTCCATGAGAAGGCCAGGAAAATAAAATGTTATATGAATTCAGCATTTTCAGTCAAGTCAGCTTGTCAGAGAAAATGTTGCTTCAGTTATTTAGGCCTAATACGGACAGATATGGTGGCTTATTATGATTTTCTGCATCTAGCACACACTTATTTTTCATTTAAGCCTATAGTTAATTTGGCACATTATTATAACTACATTATTTTCTTGATATCATTTAACATTTCCCCACATGCTACTAGCAAAGTCATTTGCTCAGTGCCTGTGACACTCATGTAACATGATCATGCATGTGACGTAGCAGCTCATGACCTAGTGCTGCTACACAAGTGTGATGGCCTCCTCATAGATCAGGAGCTGCTTATTTGTCTATGTTGCTCATGTTCAACTTGTTGCTCACTTTCTGGGCTAGTTATTACGATAACTGAACTGAGATCTCCAAACCCAAGCAAGGTTTCATTTCTATTTATTGGTCAGTTGCGCTCAGATGCCAAATACACTACCTGTCTCCCTGCTCAAGTGAACAGGCAGTTTATGTGTCCGGGCAGGTGAAAATGATGCTTTATGTAGTTGGGTAAAGTAGGTAAACTTTGCCTCAGTAAAGGTGGATCACATATCCTGAAATGACCAAGGCGGTGAGTTCTGCCTTAGGGAATCTCAAGGAATTATACAGTAACCCTTCTTCACCCTGTGATGTTTGAAGGGAAGGGAAGCACATAGGGCCCGAGTCACAAAGGTAAACTGAGATGAAAGTCAAACTTTACGACTTTCAGTATTCACAGAGGGCATGTACGAGTAATAAAGTTAGAATGTTGTCTCAGGTTTGGTCCCTGATAAACTTAAGACCAAAACTTGAGTTAAACTGAGACGAAAGTCTATCTTTACTACTCGCAAAGGCCTCTAGTGTCAGGGTCCATGCAGCATGGGACTTCTTAGGTTTTGAAGGCAGAGGTGTTGAGGACCAGGCATGACAAATGCAGTCGGGCGGACCAAGGAATTTGCTAGGCTTATGGAATAGAAGACAAGGCCTAATTCCATCCAGAGACAGGCATCCCAATGTGTGCAGACCCTCATTGAAGCAAGAATGGTTTATCACTGCATCAAAGAGCTTCACAGGCTTCACATTTCACAAAACAATACGAAAAGTAATAGCAAAGTTCTGAATTGCCTGACTTTGTTGCTTTGCTAACCCTTACTTGTGTTTTACGGACTACTCAGTATGAGAGGAATTATTATTATTATGTCCTATTACTCATTTAGCAAGTGCAGCACTGGTGTCTTGCCTAATCATAAGCTTACTACTCCCTGCTCATTAGCTGCTCAGTTATCACGGATGATCCTGTGCAAGTGATGCTAATTGCAGCAGAGCTAAAATTATGCAAGCACCACTTATTGTTCCATGTGTGTTTGTGTGTTGATCCCAAATGTGTGTGAGAGGGGTTTAGGTTCTACAGGCATTCATGCAGCAGAACCACTAAGGTAGTTGGGCTGCTGAATGTTCCTTTCTTTGCTCATCTGGTTATTGTGAAGAAATGATGCTCATACACCAGGGTTATATATTGTGCTAGGACTACCTCTTGCCCTAAGCATGCTTACGTGACCAAATTATTGATGTCACAAAAAGCAGCTGGGACTCCTTGGTGTGGCATCAGTCAATCAATCAATCAGGATTTCTAAAGCACAGCCAATAACCCAATAGGGTATCCAGGCACTTGGAGGTTTATTCGAACTGCTAGGTCTTGAAGGCCATTTGGAAGTCCAGAAGTGAGGTGATTATCCAGCGGTGCATGGGGAGGCTACTCCAGGTCTTTGCTGCTATATGGTAGAAGGAGCATCCACCACTTCTGCTTCGGTAGATGCAGGGAGTATGGGCAAGTGAAAGGGAGGTGGAGCGTAGTCTTCTCAATGGTTGGTGGAAATTCAGGTGGTGGTTAATATAGGTGGGCCCTTAGTTGTGTAGATGTGATCAAAGAACAAGGGAAACCCTACTTGCATGGAGCCTTGGTACTAAATTCTAAAAAAAGGGAAACAATGGCTCCTGTGGGATAATAACCAACTATATGATATACAAAGCACAATGGCAATATATAGGGTTTAAAGCAAAGTCAGAAAGAAAAATTGGCTACACACATCGGAAGGTTGATACACAATGATATTCTTTATAATTATAATGAGCAACATATAAGCAGTATCTTAATACACATTCAAGTCAAAATACGGATTTTAACAAACAGTCATACAAGGTGTCCCAGTGAGAAAAGTGGTTGAACCGAAACTAAAAAGTGACATAAGGTGCAACATAAGTGAGAGGTTTCAATTGTTTAATATAAAGGCGATCATGCGGAATAGTGCAATACAGTTCTCAACACTTATTCATCGTAAGTGTTAGATAATGATTTGCCTTTGTTTATTGTCAACAGCGTTTCGACCCTATTTACGATAGAGGGTCTCTTAGTTGTGTAGAGCCGTGTGTGCGTGGGTCAACAGCTTGAATTGGCATCTCTTCTATACGGGGAGCCAGTGGAATTTCCTCAGGTGGGGTGTGATGTGGGTTCAACGGGGAAGGCCGAGGATGAGTGTGGCTGCGACATTCTGTATGTTCTGAAGTCTCTGTAGAAGGTGTGTGGCATTTCCTATGCAGAGGGTATTGCCATAGTCCACTCGGCTGCAGATGAGGGCTTGTATACATGTCTTGTGTGTACGGGTAGCCACTTGAAGATCTGATGTAGCATGCGCAGAGTGAGGAAGCATGCGGAGGAGACAGCGTTGATCTGTGATTTCATGGTGAGCTTGTTGTCAATGATGATTCTGAGGTTTCTGGCATGGTTGGAGGGAGTAGGTGCAGGTCCTACATGCGACAGCCAAAAGGAGTCATTCCATGTGTTGCTGCTGTTGCCAAAGATCAGTACTTCTGTCTTGTCTGTGGTCAGCTGCAGGCAGTTGTTCTTCATCCAGTCTGCAACATTTGTCATGCATCTGTGGAAGTTTGTCTTAGTGGTGGTTGGGCTGTTGGTGAGTGAGAGGATGAGTTGGGTGTCATCTGCGTAGGAAATTATGTTGGCACCATGGGATCTGACAATGTTGGCCAGCGGGGTCATACATGCGTTGAAGAGCATGAGGCTGAGGGATCAGTCCTGGGGAAAACCACAGCTGATCTCCTTGGTTTCAGAGGTTAAAAGTGTGAGGTGGATCCTTTGGGTACTTACGGTGAGGAAAGAGGTGATCCATCTGAGAGCGCCCCTTTGGATGCTGATGTGTTGGAGTCTTTCGATCAGTGTGTGGTGGGATATGGTGTCAAAGGCTGCGGAGAGGTTGTGGAAGATCAAAGCTGCTCGGTCAAGGGGAGTTCGGATGTTATCAGTGGCTGTGATCAGAGCAGTTTCGGTGCTGTGATTGCTGCGGAAGCTGGATTGGAAGGTGTCAAGTAGCCGGTTCTGCTCTAGGTGGGTAATGAGTTGAAAGTTGATGATCTTTTCCAGTATCTTCACTGGGAATGGGAGCAGGGAGATTTGCCAGTAGTTTTTGAGTTTGCTGGAGTTGGCGGAGGGTTTTTTGAGCAGTGGTCTGACTTCAGCGTGCTTCCAGGCATTTGGAAATTTTTCGGTGATAATAGTGGTCATTAGTAGGGTGGTGAGATCCTGGCCAAATCTTTGGTTTTCGAGGTTGAAGATGTGGTGCGGGCATAGATCTATGGGAGCTTCCGAGTTGATGGGTTGCATAGTGGGGGTGGCGTCATGGGTGGAGAGGATGTTCCAGGTGGTCAGTGTGTGGTTTGTGTCAGTTACAGTGGTGGCATATCAGTCGAGGAAGTCCGTAAGTGTGAGTTGGAGTTTGAAGTTTACGAATATGGTTGCAATCTTATTTTTTAAGAAGTGGGTGAGGTTGTCACACAGCACCTCTGAGGGCGTGATGATATTTTCACTGTTAGCAGGGTTTAAGACTTTCTTAACGATGTTGAAAATTTCCTTGGTGCTGTTGGCAGTGGTTTTGATGCATGTGGCAAGGGCTGTCTTCTTTGTTGCCCTCAGCAGGCGGTGGTAGATATTAGTGAAGTTCTTGAAGGCTACCCTGTCAGAGGTGTCCTTGCTTTTCCTCCATCTCCTCTCCAACTGTTTGCTGTCTCGTTTCATTGTTCTAAGTTCTTGGGTGTAACAGATGGCCTTTTTGAAGTATTTTCTCTGGATGTTGCTCATGATGGGGACGATGCTGTCTACTCAATTGCGGATCCAGGCTTTGACGTTTTTCACTTTCTGTTCGAAGTTGATGGGGGTAGCAGGGTTGAAGGTGTTGAGGGCGTACATCCAGCTGATCTCTGAGATTTTGTTTGACCTCTGGTGGGGGCTTTGGTAATTTTGGGGGTAGCGGCGTGAAGTCTGACTTTGCTATTGGCATGAAGATAAGTCTACTTGATTATGACTCTTATTCATATGTTTGCTGCCCAACTGGTGCTAATGCTGTTTACTGTACAAGCGATAGGTGCCAGAACCACTTCTGTTTTGGGCCTACCAATTTGGGCAGGTCCGCTGAGGTGGGTGACTGTTTATAAGCTAAGACCTGATCAGTTGCCAGGTGCATCTAATTTGGGAAAGCTACACATAATGTCAAGGTTGCTCATTTGGCCAGCTCTTGTAGCTGTTTAAAAGCCATGTGGGATTAGGGGCAGCTCCTGGATAGCAACTGCCATTGAAGACCAGAGCTGCTCATTTTTGAAGACTGCTCATTCTACCAGTGGTGCATGTGTTCTAATCCTCCTCTGTGTGCTACGCTCATCTAATGTCCCAGGAGTACTCACATGTCAAAGATGTGCAAATGCCAGAGCTGCCAATGTTCCTCTGCTGCTTATTTTACCATGACTACACACTTGAAAGGGCTCTTAAACTCTGTAACTGAAGAGCTGATCAAATGCCACTGCTACTTATTTGCCTCAGTAAAGTTATTTTTCAGACATTTAACTAGTACACAACTGATATTGATAAATCCCATAGTACTTTCTCGGCAGCCAGTGCTTCATTTTACCGCCCTGGATCCCAAGAGGGTTTGTTTGGAAAGCCTTGCCTTGAAGGTTTGCCAGGATGTTGTGTGAAGTAAGAATATTGTTAGGTGTTGTCAAGTGTCATGCTTTGCAATGTGTCATGGGCATTGTCACTAAGCACTGTGCCATGGGTTACCTTCAGGAATGTGTCATAGAAGTGATATTTTTGTGGCAGATAAGGAAGGTAAGCAGGTAGTTCTAGCATAAACCCATGTCTGCCAGCTCCTGGAGTGAGTTGTGACTAACGTGAGGGATTTTTGTGCCGCCTACATTTGTCTGGGATCGGATATACCAGAAAATAATGTTTATCATAGAATATGTATCTCATGAAAGTCTCATCAAATGATTGATCAAGTGCCAGGTTAGCTCACTGAGTGATGAATTCTTAGGGGTCATAGTTGCCCATGCATCAAGACTTAAATACTAGGCCAGAAACTGATTACTGGGCATATTGTTTAATGCCTGCACAGGTGCAAGGTCTGCTCAGCACCATAGGTTGATCTATAGACATGGCTTCTTACTATGCCAGGGCATTTATTAACTGCTCTTGCTCCAGGGCTGCTCGGTATACCATGGTTCATCACGTGCAAGGTCGGACTGGCTTGTAGGGCAATCAGGCAGTCCCCAAGGGGCTGGTCTGAAAGGTTAATTTGTGGTCGTTTTTTAGCTGTTTTTGGGCCTGTTTTATGGTCTGCTGGGCAGTTTTTACTGTTGATTTCCTTAATATTAAAAGAACCAATGCCTGCCGCTAGCTCAAATCTCCCATGCCTTGCAAAAAACACATATACTGTGTTCTTACAAGTTCAAAACTGCCCCGATTTGCAAACATGAGCCACTTTTTTAGCTATCTGATCCACTAACTGGGAACCACTTTTATTTTGGTGCCCAGGCCTATTTTCTGTGCCTGATCGCGTAGCAGTGGTACACATTAAGATTAGGAGCGATGGGGCTGAGGAGAAAAGAACTCGTGCATCCCATCGAAAGTTGCCTACCTGGGAGGGGGTATGAAACACAGTTCTCTTGTTTAACAAGGAACATTCATAATTATTAAACAGTTTAAAAACTTGAGTATGCTCTTTATGACAGTGGGATAGGTCCCTTACTCAAGGTGTCCAAAATACTACCGCACACCACCAACTTCTCTAGCTGCTTGCTGACTTCCAATGTAGGCCTTTAAATGGCTAATGAGGGTCCCTAAAGCCCTGATAATGTAGCCAAAATGATTAACTACACTTGTCCCTGTCACAGAAGGCATGTATCTACTACTCTGGTTCACACAAGAAGAACAATTCCCTACAGAGGCTATCTGCGTTAATTAGACCACAAAGGGATAGTTTTTATGAGTTTAACCCTAATTAGGCCAGGCACACCTTTGGCCATAAAGCGCACTACGATTACTCTCGCTTTTCATCTGCTAGTCCACGGTTTATTAAGAGAAAATAAAATTACCTTTCCTTCAGCGCTTAGAGACCCTTTCTGTGGTATTGCGGCTCTATAAATGCCTTTCGTGATAGTGGAGTACAATGATGCACGTAATATTAGAAATACTTTCATAGCCCTTTGAAGGAAATAATGAGTACATTATTTTCATATGTGCACTGTTTTTACTTAAAAGTAACACCTGCATGGCACTGGCAAATTATACATATTGAGGAACGCTAATACTTTCCCAAAGTTCATTATATGGCGTGAAAGCTAAATATATATTTTTTCTCACTATCGAGGATTAGAATATAAGTAATTCTTTAAAAGAGTAATTGCCTTACCCACAGCTGAGTTGTGTGAAAAGCCGTGTTCTCCAGCAGTTTCAAAGTGTTCATCCTTCACAACACTCTTTACTTTGCAAATACTCATATAATGTTTCACCGAAGCAGGCAGCTTTCAATAGAGGTCAGTGTCTGGGTGGAGTTTTCAGTAGAATTGGGGAGATGAAACTGGGCCTATTGTGTTCCATCAAAATTCTGTGAAAACGATTTCAATTCAGATAGATTCTTTCATTGCAGAAAATGTCTAATGCTATTTACTTCTCACTTCATCTCCTTAATCTGATTCCATGATGCCTTGTGAATGAGAACACAATGGGGGATATTTACAATAAAATGTCAGAGCACAAAGTTGGCAATGCCTCACTCCAATGTTTTTTAATTGGAGGGATGCGCTGTATTTACAAAAATACAGCGCACCCCTCCTTTTCCCTAGAGCTGGTGCTAACAAAGCTGCCTAGCGCCAGCTCAGGCATCCTTTGGCCATCTTGCAAGGGTGCCAGCGCTGCAGGGGCGATTGTTTATGAGCAGGAAGCGACACCATCCTGCACGTAAACAATCTTTAAAGGCGTTTTGCTCTTTCTATGTGTACTGCAAATTTGG
This sequence comes from Triturus cristatus, assembly GCF_964204655.1. Taxonomy (NCBI): domain Eukaryota; kingdom Metazoa; phylum Chordata; class Amphibia; order Caudata; family Salamandridae; genus Triturus; species Triturus cristatus. The sequence goes on from NC_140591.1 coordinate 726,653,464, forward strand.
ACTGGAATTCTGAGTTGGGTTATTATCACACTCTCCTTCTTTTCTACTGGTAGATTTGGTATGGTCAACATATCAAAATGAATTGAGGGAAAGGCCTGAAAAGAAGAAAAACATTAGAAATTCAGGTCAGGGGCCATATTCTGATCCAATTTTCTGCACTGCACCAACTGAGAAGCAATCTGTATACTTCTTTTACATGTCTTCAGGACATACATTAACTCCAAAAATCTCTGAGTTACTGGATGTTTTGCTGATAGCAGAGTTTGGCAACAAAAAGAGGCTATTACTGCTCTGTCTTTCCAGGCTCTGCCTTCTGCTGTCCATGCATTAAATTGGAGATGTTTTCAATTAATATATGCACTGAAGATGCACATAAAGAAATGCACAGATCCGTTCTGTACTGCCTCTGAAATAGAGTCATGATACTTTCACTAATATACAAAACTCTTTTGTGTTCACAAAATCTGCGATCACAAAATAACCCAGTTTGCACCTGGAAACGAGCTTTTTAACAAGTTGCAAGGGTTTTTCTGACTCGCAAACGTTTTTTTGTCTCCTTACAAACAATAACAGTGTGGGTGCATGGAGGGAGTGTCTTTTATTTATGTTCAAAGCAGAACCTGTCATTTTAAGGGATGTGGGCTGCTTTAAAAATATGTTTATACTTCCTGTTTAGGAATGCAGAGGGGGAGGGCTACTGTCTCTTGAAGGCCACTACTGCTTTGTTTGTAGCCAATCAAGGTGATGTGCTCCTAACTAGAGGGCGTCTGACATTAAATACGATTTCTATTCCCTTTGACATATTTGTTCACAGAAAAAATAAAATAATATATTTACGACAAGGAAGATTATCAAATGGATCACAGATGTGGAATTAGTGGAAACCTCTAGAGACAGATATTTATAGTTCAGAGACCATGTATTAATACATATGTATGTACAGATAATTATGGAGCTTGCTTCTAAAATATGTTTCGGGTCTCCTAATGCACTCAGTACTACTTTTGAACTTTATTTTAATAAGTTTAGTGAATAAAGTCTAAAGACATGTGATCTCTGCGACTCTTAAAAAATAGAAAACATAGAAGTTGCAAAAACTAAACCACTCATCAGCCTTGTCATGCAGCTTCAAAGCGTTCTCCAAAAATAAAACTTGAATTCAGGAAGGACTGACCTGCCTCTAGGGCCCGGGATATTTTTTTAGCCCAATAAACAGTTAAATATGGCTAAATCGAAGTGTCTAAAAAACTCATTTGAATGTATTGTGGAATTGAATGAAAAAGGTACAGAAACTTCAAAAGAATTAACATTTTTATTACATTACGTTTTCCAAAAAGTAAGGTGGGCAATGTAACCTCCTCATTTTCACCGCACAGTTCTTTAAGAGCTGTTCATATAATTTGGTATGATGACTTTTAACTTCTATATATTAAGTCCCTTCCAATATATTATTCCAAATTTTTCTTTACCAGAGCTAAACACTCTATCTACACTTGCCCTGGGCAAGCTAGATTATTGCAGTATCTGTTTGGCAGCCCTCCCCGACACTCATTCTTAACAATTGATAAGCTTTCTTTTCCAGAAGGACCCTATATAAAGTTTCTCAGCGCACCCGGATCTCCTACTACAGAGCTCTTCAAACTTCTGAGTACGAGGGCCACATTGAATATTTTACAAATATTCACGGACAAAAAGAATAATTTACATATCTAAAGCTGAGTAGCACTTATTAACAGGACCGGACTGGAAACCCAAAGCAGCCGTGGCAAATTTTGTCAGACCAACCACCGTATGTTGCGTAGCAACCAAGCGTAGTGAGCGAGACTGTCCACTACACAGAGGGGTTTGTTGATTCTCCCCCAAGAAAATATGGAGACAAATGGGAAAAATGGTGCATTCTACAACACATTTTTCACTATACAATCAAATGTGTAAGCTTTTAAGCATAGCAAAAAAATTCCTTGAAGTGCACCAGCATATGACAATCTTTACTGAGGCCCTTCCATGATTCCCTTACCATCCCCCTCCAACAATGCCCTTCTCTCTTCATTGCCCCTCTATCACATGTATTTCATGTTTTTCATAATGCCTCTCGTACCAGTGTAGGGCGTTGGAGCTCTTTATATCACACACACATAGAGAAAATGTTACAAGAAACAAAGGGGACTACGAGGTGCAGGCATTTCTTAAGAGTGCTTGATCTGGAGAAGCACAAACTCAGGATTCAAAACTTAACACAGTAGTTAGGGTTGGCTTTACTAATAAGAATGTATTTCATCCCAAGCAAACCCTTTTTAAGCAACATTAGGATAACGAAGGCTGGGAAAAAACATAAGTTTCTAATGGCCTGTACCAAACAGTTTGCATGCAGCTCTTTGATGGTAGTTCATTGCTCACTGAGCTAGATTAAGATTTCATTTTATGAACTGCACAATAACGAAAGGATCTCTTTGACAAAAGCAGTTACCCACTGAGCTATGCACATAAAATGCAGCCGGCATGTTTACCCGCTGCGCTTAGATGAGTCACAACTGTCACTAGACTACGATCCCTCTACAGTAGGAATATTAATCACCAGAAAGGTTTCTAATTTATATAAATCTGACAATACACATCTGAACCCTAGGTTTAGTAAGCCTTTCATCCAAGAGGCTGCTCCTGTCAAAACACTTTCTCAAACAAATGGTAATGTGAACTCTGAGACGCAGGATGACGCAAACCCATGAACTGTGAAGCCACACATAATTTCTATCGAAACCAAAAGGTAGGATCAAATAATCTTGTTAATACATAACGAGCAGTCAAGGAGCATTAGTAAAAGCAGCATTAAAAAAGGATGAAATATAGAGAACCAAAGAGGGTCAGCAAAATTATCAAATATCACTGTATCAGTAAAAACATCATCAATAGCACACGAAACAAGAGCTCTAAAATCCTCCTCTGTTCTGAAGAATTCACCCGTAAGAAAAGAATGCCCAATAGGCTCCTATTCAGGCCAGAATACTTCACTTAAGGGCAACAGGATATCCTCTACAGTGAAAATGTTATGATGCTACTTGGGGAGATTCCTGAGTTGAAAGAAATAACATCTAAAGGTTTGCTATCAGTGGATTTCCTGGCAAACGATAATCCTTCATGACCAGAATTTACGTTTACAATTTGGAGCTCAGACGGTATAGCGTCATCACTCCTAAATGTTGTTAATGTCTTTGAAAGCTGGGGAATAACGCTTAAGAGACAGCAGCCCTCTAGATACCCATATCCTCTTCTGCAGACAAAGAGAACTCAGTCTCCTATTACAACCCCTGTTGGCCAAGCTGAGTAGCTGAGGCAAAAGAACCTGCCCAGCAAGCCAACGTGCTCCCAGTGGGATTGGATCCCCTTTGTTTCAAGCGCCTCAAGGACCATCTGAATTTACCACTTGAATGAAACAGGACCAGGGTAGCCAAGCTTTAATTTTCTATCATGGAACATAGCTTGTGCTAAAACTCTGCTCCAAGATAGTTCTCCTCTGCAGAATTGAAAAGATTTTGATATTATCGCCTTTCAAGAAACCTGGTTTATGATATATCTCCCAGTAGAAGGCTTTACAAATCATCAAATCAAGGTTACAAAATCAAAATGTTATCCAAGACCAAAAAAGGGACTAGCAGTCTACATATCGCTCAGTTTAAAAATTGATGTGGCAGCTCTAACTCATGTAGACCCAGGCATCCAAATAATCGAACTTAGCAAATGGGCCCAAGTCAGGAGACCTCAGGTCCTCTTATTTAATGTTTACGTCCATCTAAACTCAGCCAAGAAAAAAGTGCTCTTAGAAACAATAGGGTCAACAATAATCATCTATAAGCAAGCTCATCCAACATGGGATAAAATATTAACAGGAGTCTTCAACTCCAATCTAATCCATACTCCAGACGACAACAGTATGTTAAGCGTTGCCAACATATTTTGGAACATGCCTGCTCAATCAAGTGAAAAACGACCCTGGAATTTCTTGGTATGAGGTTCCTGAATGGAGGATTCACAAATTATGTCCCTCAGAATTGCACCTATTATGATCCTAATTCACGATAAACCATTGATCATTAAATTGTCTCCCTGTCATTGATCCCATTGATCCAGTAGTTCTTCATAAAATACGCAACGGACTGTGATCATTTATTTCAGATTCTATTGTTAGATTTAAACCTGCGAACACACACATTGGCCCCAGTAGAAATTGGTGTGATAATTACAACTTACCAAAAGCGATTGAGTTGGACTAATGAATCCATAGCAGATCTTGGATCTCTAGTGAAAAGCCTAATGATCAACAGCATCAACAATAGGAATAATTATATAGAAGCTTGGATAATCATTGGTGCTGACTTAATGCAAGACATCAGTGACATCAGGCCCATCAGCCTTGCTAAGGATGAAACCATGCCTTTCGGCCAACTATACTCAGTTAAGTAAACAGAAGAAAATCGCCATGCAAGACTGATTTGCATATAGCCATGCCTGAACTGGGGTGGCGTGGTGAGCAAAATAACAATGGATTAAACCCAGATCTGTGACTGGGGGTGAATGTTTTGCCAATGTGCAACATTCCGTCCATCATCTTGTGTGTTTTGCTGTTCGCCCTATGTGGGAAGGGTATGCCCAGACGTGGGCCCCGTGCTCGCTACGCCACTGGAGTCAAGCTATCCTGGCTGAAGAGGGGTGAAACAACGAAACAGGTCCTAGGATGCTTGATTCCGGTCCAGGGAAGACATGGCTTGGCAGTTCGGGCTGGACTGTTCCCATGAGGCACATGGTCAAGACTGATTTGTATATGGCCATGTCTTAACTGGGGTGGCGTGGTGAGCAAAATAAGTTTCCTGTCTTCCTATAGTTGCAGTTTTTATTTTTTATTTAGCAGTTTTAAGCATTCCCATTGAGGAGAGTACTGGGAGGAGCTACTTTCAGTAAAACACACAGATGATGGACGGAATGTTGCACATTGGCAAAACATTCACCCCCAGTCACAGATCTGGGTTTAATCCATTGTTATTTTGCTCACCGCGCCACCCCAGTTCAGACATGGCCATATGCAAATCAGTCTTGACCCTGTGCCTCTTGGGAACAGTCCAGCCCAAAATGCCAGGCCAGGTCCTCCCTGGACAGAAACAAGCATTCTGGGACCGGTTTCGGTGTGTCACCACCCATCAGCCAGGCTAACTTGACTCCAGTGGCATGAAGAGCACAGGACCCATGTGTGAGCATACCAGTCCCACTCTCCACTCGAGGTGACACATGAAAAAAGAATAATTGATGGACATAATCCTGAGCAATGTCAAACATTCACCCCAGTACAGAGATTTGGTCCTCAATCCATCGTTTTTTTTGATCCCCATACCATTCCAGTTAAAACCCAACCATATGCAAATCAATCTTGACCATGCTACCCATGGGAAGAGTCCAGCCTGAATTGCCAGGCCAGGTCCTTCCTGGACCAGAAACAAGCAGCCAGGGGCCAGTTTCAGGGTATCACCCCTCATCAGTCAGGCAAGCATGACTTGGGTGGAATGAAGAGCACAGGACACAGGTCTGGGAATACTTGTTCCAGTCGGGATGTCAAATGCAAACAGAACAATTGATAGACAGAAGGCTTAACAATGTCAAACTTGCGGTGGCATGGTGAGCAAAAAAAAATGGTTTAAACCAAGATCTGTTGCTGGGGGTGAATGTCTGCATTGTTCAGCATGCGTCCATCATTTGTTCTTTTTGCATAAATTATAACATTGTCATGGTTTTTAATTGCAATATTGTTATGGTTTTAACTAATTAAAATGATAAACAAATAATCAATGAATCAATAATCAATCTGTAAAGTTGACAACAAGCATATCAATCAGAGTTGGTCGGATTTTTAGTCTGACAACCACAACATGTTTGGTGGGTAAGACCAAGTATTTCAGCTTTTTTTTTAACCTTTGCATTAATAGTTGGTCCTTTGCAGACTACATTGCTGTTCAATCTCTTTTTGCTTTGGGTATCTCATTTATGTTCACGTTTTTTAATTATATTCTCCATTCCTGGTCCCACAGACTACAAATTCTTTTTAGCGCTGATAGCGTTTTTTTTAAAGTGGATAGATCATGCTGTTGCATTTTAACAAGCATGGCAACCCAGGTTGGTAGATTTCCATCCTGACAGGAATATAGCTGAGGTGGATTTGTACTTGTTAGACCTGGCATCCTTGGTGTGGTTTCCCCTGTATTCTTGCCTCTACCTACTGTTTTTTTATTGTGTTTCGGACTTCATTTTTGCTGGTTTGTGTACACTGGCACTTTTCCACTGCTGATCAGTGCTAAAGAGCAAATAGACCCCGAATAAATGATAATTATGATTGTTATTCATGATTGGCATATTTGATTTACTAGTAAGTCCCTAGTAAAGTGTACTGTGTGTTCCCAGGGCCTGTAAATCAAATGCTACTAGTGGGCTGGCAGCACTGCTTGCACATCCACATGAATAACCCTGTAAACTTGTCTCTGAACTGCCATTGCAGTGTCTGTGAGTGTAGTTTTAAACTGCCATGTCGAGATGGCAAGTGCAACCACTTGCCAAGACCAACCCTTCCCTTTTACTACATGTAAGGCACCACCAGGGTAGGCCCAAGGTAACCCCATGGGCAGAGTGCAATGTATGTGAAAGGAAGGACATGTTCTAGTATGTTTTACATGCCCTGGTAGTGAAATGCTGCCAATTTCGTTTTTCACTATTGCATCATTGTAGCTGCCTTGTAACATATTACAAGTGTAACTTTCAAGTGGGAAGGGATAGAGAATTGGAGTCTGGGCTCCCTGGGTTCAGAATTAAAAAATGCATCTTTAAGTGAAGTTGGTTTTTAAATTGTGTGTTTGAAAATTCCACTTTAAGAAAGTGGGCATTTTCTTACTTTGCCATCCTGCCTGAACTTGGAATCAAGGTCTGGTTTAGACTGACAGCTGGGTTGTTTGTGCATTCACTCTAGGCAGTCACACAGAGGGAGCTGAGGTGTGCCCTGCATATTCTGATGCATATTCTGATGGCCAATCATCGGGCTGATGGACCTTGGGTGGTGGGAGGAGTTGTCACTGACACTGGAATAGGGTTGTGCCTGGCCTCACATAATGCTGTCTCCGCTTGTGTCTGGAGCCACGGCAGGGCAATGCAGGATCTTGTTGACAACAACAACTTTCCTTCAAAGTATGGCTGCTTCAGGAGGCCAAAAGGGGTATAAGTATTGGACCTATAACCCAACTTTTTTAGAACACTTCTGGATTAAGGACTCTGTGAAGAAGAAGAGCTGTCCTGCCTTGCTGGGTTGGCGTGCAGTTGCTGTTTCTATCTGGGGGCAGTGAAAGAACAAGGCTTTGCTTTTGAATCCTGCTTTCCAAGGTGCTCCAAGGGCTTGTGTGTGCTTGCCTCCTGTTGGAAGTCTCAGGGCCATAAAAGACTTCACCTGCAGCGTCCCTGAACTTCCCTGCTGGGAGTTCTGACCTGCTAATTGGTGCCAATTCCAGTTCTGGGTCCTTGGAGGTGGTTTCTGCTGCAAAAGGACTTCAAAATCAACACATCGCCCTGAGAGTGCCTGGCCTGTTTTTCCGACGCAGCATTGCCATGTGGAAGAAATTTCCACACACTGCCGCAGTACAGCCAAAGAACTCAATGCAGTGCCGGTCCATGGCTGAATAAACTGCAGCATTCTGACTCCAGAGCACTGAGTCTCCATCCTCCAAGACCCCTGCACAGACTTCAGTGCAGACCCTAATGTGTGGCTGAAAGAATCGACACATCGCCGGTCGTTGGCTGGAAGAATCAACGCAGCACCTGTTTAGCTACCGCTGCATCAATTCCAGCGTGCCCGGATTTACATTCATTGCATCTGTGCACTAAGTTTTCCACTGCATCACCTGCAGACCAGAACCGCCTTTGGATGTCGTCACATCGCTTCTTCTTAAAGTCCAGAACTGAACAACACTTCTCCTGTGTGCAGCAGAACTGCCCTATCATTTACCCAGGGACTCAAGAACCGATGCATAGCTGGGTTTTCTGATGCTTTCCTCCTCTGAAGCTGTGTAGGAGTTCTATGGACCGAATTGCTTAAACCATTAAAAAGTTATATTTTGAGTTCTGTATGTTGGATGTTTGTTGTTTTGGTCTTGTTTAGTTTAGCTAAAGACTGGGGGCCTCATTTGTGAGTTTTTGCTGTAGGGCAGCACTGCAGGCCTTCCTGCTGCACTGCCCTATGGCAAACGAAAACGGCAGGAATGCGCTGTATCTATAAGATACAGCGCATTCCCTTCCTTTTCCCCTGGCTGGTGCATAATAGGCTGCCATTCGCCAACGCAGGCACCTGTGCACCATGATGCAAGGGTGTCTGCGTTGTGGGGATGATTGTTTTTGTGCAAGAAGGTGTCCCTTCTTGCTCAATAATAATCACAAGAGACTTTTTCCTCTTTCTATAGGTGCTGCAGAATGCAGCACACATAGGAAAATGAAAAAACGAAAAGAAATAAAGATATTTCTCCTGGTTGTGCCTCCCTTACACCCTTTTGGCGCTGCCTCAGAGTTACAACTTCTCGTAAATCTGAGGCAGTGTCAAAAAGCCATAGATGTTGTCAGGAACGCCCCCAGCAACACCCATTGCACACCACTTTAACACAGAAAACTGCATTAAAGGGAACAACATTTACAAGGCAGCATTAAGCCAAAAAAAGTGGCTTAGTGCTGCCTGCTGAAAATGCAGCAGGCTTCTGCGCCACCGGAGCATCACAAAAAGTGAATAATAAGGCTCCCTGTTTTCAATTTTCACAGATTTTTACAGATTAATACAGACAGAAAACAATGTGTTTTCTGTCTACATTTATTTTTAAAAGTGGATAAATACAGAAAATGTGCTGCTTTTAAGTGACTCTCTGTGCTGTCTTTCATGATTATCACCCAACAGCTGAGCAAATGGACATGGTGGGAAATCAAAAAACAAGATAACATTTCTTTAAATAACAGCATGTGTCAATGTACATTTGTGGTATAATGCTCCTACTTACCAGTAGATGTGTTGTTGTTAATATTTGGCAGCTTAAATAGCTAAAACACGGCAGACATCAAAGTATGAGTGCACGTCTATCAGTTCAATTCAATTAAAATATCTTTATTCGGTTATAGTGAACAATAACCATAAAAGCACAATAAAATACAAGTTAAAAAGATAATTTCTTGGCCAGCAAAATACATATTTACATATCACATTATCATGGATTTCCGACAGCTAAAAACATTTTTAAGAAACGCAGTAACAGATGCAATAACAAATTCATTTTCTAAAAAATTGCAATGCTAAAAAGGCTGGTCGGCAGCGTTTCAGGCCAAAATTCTTTAAAACAGGTACAATCCATCTCTTTCTTGATGCATCGTAATATTTACAGAATAACATGATATGGATAGTTGATCAGTTAAATAAATATGGAAATGTACTGTATTACAACCTAATTTATATGCATAACACAAAATAAATATGGATAAATACAGATATTGGCAGATAAAATGGCCCAAAAATAAATATGGATAAATACAGACGGAAATGTTAAAAAAATACATACCATAAAACCTGGGAGCCCTACTTATAAATAAGGCCCTGGTTGTTTTTCTAAACTGGTGTGGTGTCCATTTGTAGTGTTTTTACTGTGTTACTGTGTGTGTTATACACAAATAATTTACACGTTGCCTCTGAGATACACTCATGCCAAGCTACCACGTGGGTGAGCAAGGGTTATCTTGGGCGTGTAACTCACTTACCCTGACTAGAAGGAAGGATCCCTACTTGGACAGGGTGCATACCATTGCCAACTAGAGACCCCCATTTCTAACAGTACTTATTTTCACAAGAATAGTGAAATTGTAAATATTTCTGTTTCCCACCTAAATAGTACCTGGAAACTCTCACAGAACATTGTTATTTTATTCATTCATTTTATGCCACTTGAAGCAAACTATATTTAATACATGGAAACTCCTGCACACATGCCATTACACGAGGATGTTACATGATAATTACATATGCATCAAATGGCCTCCAACATCAAATATTAATGTGTTTCACTTCCCTGAGATACATCTGCTGTGGATGGAGCTGACATTTCACATTACCGGATCCGCTGCGGGTTCGCTATCTACGTTGTCATCAGATTTCAGTCATCAAACTGTATCTCTGTCAAACACCGTGCAGAGTTTCAGCATGCTCTGATGTAAACAGTCACGGTGTCGTGACAGGCTCAGTAAGTTATTTAACAGAATTTTGCAGCCCTCCCATTAATATCTAGTTATTACCAGGGGGAGGTTTATTCCCTTCTTTCCGGTAGAACCGAATAAAAAGGTGCTGCTGTGACGTAATTCCTTCATTACTGTAAATCCCTAAAGAAAAAGGAACTGCGCATTTGCCTGTTTAGTTCCTACAACATTTTGATTCAAACATTGACACTGTAATTGCCTTGCACATGCAGTGGCGTAATTAGCGTAACTGCCACCTGTGGCAGCCCCTAAGGTTGCCGCCCAGGTGCAAGTAAGAGTAGGGGTGGGGTGTCGGCCAATGGATGACTTGTTCGGGGCGGTGGTGGGGGGGGTGTTTGACTGCCGACCTGTTCTCGGGGCGAGGATGATGGTAATGAAGAGATAGACTCTCCCTGCCTGAAAGACAGTGCCGCCCTGGGCGTACATCCCCCCCACCCACCCCTAGTTACTCTACTGTGCACGTGGGGCTTTACTCTGATAGCCACAGACCACTCATAGCGGAAGAAACTAAAACCAGCAAAACAGTGGAAGATGGAGCTCGAAACTCACAGGAAGGCATTTATTGTTGGCATGGGTAACAAGCTGTAAAGAATTTTAAAAGTCAACCGCGCACAGCAGCACACTTTTGGATTTACGTGTGTTTTGTTTCCCAGGTGCACAATGGTAAACACCAGGGGGCAGATTTACAAGCCCCTTCCGCCACTTCTGCGTCACGTTTAACATGGGAAAAGTGACGCGAGGGGATTGTAAATCTGCCCCCAGAGGAGGAGGGCAGTGGGACAAGTTCACAGGCGCCTGAGCATGGAGGACTGTGGGCCAAACACGTAGCAGCTGACTGACTAAAGCATTTATGAGTATGGAAAGCAGTACAACAGGAGTACTCTTTTACATACATTTGCATGCCTTTGTCACGCACCCCAGAACGTCCTTCTCCAGGGGCGGCTGGTGACATTTGAAAGTGGGGGGGTGTAAAATGATTGGTATACTGCACGGTTGCGAGCGAGCGTAGCGAGCGAGCCCGAACCACCATAAGGGGGGGGGGGTTCATTGCAATTCTCTTCCCGTGAAAACTTTGAAAAAAGAGAAGAAAAATGGTGCATTTTCAAGCAAATTTGAGAAAGCAGGAAGGCTAATAAAGCAATTGTGAAAGTGCTCTGTGAACTGTCACTTTTCTCTTTACCTATCTCTCTCCCAGAATTCACCACCTTCACCTGTAAGTGGCTGCAGGCTGCTCTATCGGCATCACTCTCTTCCAGTGACACTCTCACTTTCCCATCATTTAAGTATCCCTTCCTACCTTATCTCTTTCGCTATCTCAGCATCTCCCCTCCTCTGTCACTGGCTGGGTGCTGCTGACACTGTGCGGTGACTGTCTCTTGCTGCCCCTTCCATTGTCTTGCAACCCCCCATGCTCTCCTCTCTCCCTATCTTGCTTCCTCTTTCTATCTTGCTATCTCTTCCTATCTTGTTGCTGTCTCATCCATCTTGCTTGCTATCCCTCCCTACATCTCAGAATCCCTTCCTCCTTCATCTCTTTCTCTGTCTCCGCACCTCCATTCCCCCGTCATAGCAAATGACAAGTAGTTACGACAGAGCACATCTCACACAAGAATCGGATGAACTATCTCTAGACTCTACTATAGCGCCTAATATGTACCGGTGATTGCAGGTGGTGGGCGCTTAGCGCTGCCACTCTTTTAAGGTCCGGCGTCCGGTCCGGGGCGTATTTCTCATCCCCAGAGCAAGAGAGAAAAGTCAGTTAACCGGGGAATAGAAAGAGAAGGAAATAGTGACATAAGGGAACAAGGGTGCAGAAAGGAACATGTGAGAGTAACGGAGCTGACCTAATGCCCATTGCTTATATCATTACAAAACGAAAGCAGAATGGTTTAAAAAGACCACGTTTGTGAATACAGAGCCGCAGTATGCATTTTGTTTTCCAATGCACGCACCCAACAAGCAGGTATTTCAGTACCTCCAGGAATAGTGTACTTTTCCACCCAGGGAAAACATGGTTGTCCAAAGAGCGAGGAAGCAACAAAAGTAGGGCTTCACTGGCAAACACTGTAATGTGGCGCTAATGTGTTTAGGTGTGAATAAATCAATATGGCCACCTTGCTTTAGTTAGTTAGTTATTTTTCATATTTTGAATGTTTTATTTCTCTCTACCCTGAGGCTGCACTTAGAAATTGAAAAATGTCAGCAAAAGAATACGTTTCCAGCAAGTATTTTTCTTTTTTGGATCCATTTCACAAGGAAGCAAATAAACAAAAGGAGGAAAGAGAAGGTAATACCTGTTTCTTGAAGTCTCCGACCGGTTTTTACTACATGAGGAGGAGCGAGACACAGAGGGAAGAGGGGGAACAAAGGAGGGGGAGGCAGCTGCCAGCAGCGGGAGAACTGGACTCAAGCAGTGACTTACGACAGAGCACATCTCACAATCGGTTGAACATCATGAACTATCTATCTATAGTGCCTAGTGAGACCTAATGCCCATTGCTTATATCATTAAAAAACTAAAGCAGGATGGTTTAAAAAGACCACGTTTGTGAATACAGAGCCGCGCGTGCAGTATGCATTTTATTTTCCAATGCACACAAAAACATTCTTCAAAGAGGGAAGAGGCAGTCGCGAGGGGGGAGGAGGTTGCGAAGGGGGGGTCGTGCGGGGGGGTCGCACGGGAAAATACAATTAAAATTAAGACGAAAAGCTACCTGACCGCCTCTGCTCTTGGTCTGCGTTGGCGCCTCTGCCCTCTTCAAACAGGAACAGCACGTCAGCACTGGTGTGGCAACCCCTCAGCCAATCCTGGCGCTGCTGCAGCGCCAGGATTGGCTGAGGGCACAGCTTACTCTTCGCCCGCCGCCTGCCCATTAGGAGACCGAGGGGCTCCTAATGGGCATGCGCAAGTCCGTGAAAACATAAGTGCGGATGACTGGGCACGGGCTAAAAATTAGCTCACCTTGCCCACTCATGCGCACTTGTGCTGCAGTGCTGCCTGTCCCTGGCTGGTCTGACAATGCATGTCAGTCAACATGACGCCCACGGTCCGACGTCATGCTGACTGACATGCATTGTCAGTTCTCCCTCGGCGTCTCTGAACTTAAGTAAACTAAGTTCAGAGACGCCGAGGGAGCTGTGGGTGCAAGCGGGGGGGCAATGCCCCCAATGGATGCACCGCCACTGTCCTTCTCACTTTTAGTTATGATTATTCATGGAATATTCCGATATTTTTCCTGTTTTCCAAGTTTTGGTCTGATTCATATTAACATGTAGAAGATCTACTTGAGTACTCTTTTACGTACTCTTGCAGGGCTTTTTGAATCAATTCTAACGTTCCCTTTTCCTAATAGTAACTAAGGGGCATATCAGCAACGAGGCGATATAAAATTATCACCACTTTTGCGCCCGTTTTCAGGCGAAAAGTGGCGATAATTGTATCGCCTAATTAGCAAGGTCACGCTATCGGCAAGAAAAGTAGCGATAACCCCTGTTATCGCTACTTTCCTTATGCCTGCTTCAGGACTGACTTAGCCATGATATCCTATGGAAGGTGGATATCATGGCTAAGTATGTGAGGCCCTATCGTCAAGCTAACGCCACATTTCGTGAGATTATCGCTGGGTTTCCAGCGATAATCTCATGTTTGGCAGTTAGCGCTAGGATTTTTATCGCTTTTGAGATAAGCGTTGCTAATAGCACGCTATCTCAGCGATAAAAATCCACGTTAGCCGGCGATAATTATCCTAGCACTAAGTGCGCTTAGCGATAATTATTGCCGGTTGTTGCTGATATGCCCCTAAATGTAAAGAAGGTAACGTTCTTTCTGTCTGTTAGAATCAAATATGAATAGGGCCACAATATTCCCATTTTTTTCCCATTTTAGAATGTTTTGGGGCGGATACATAAAGGCATGTAAGAGTATTTAAAAGAGTATTACAGGGGAACTACTTTCCCTTCTCCGAAAGCCCCGTCTCAGGCATGGTTTTGAAACCGGTGACTATTGAGAAGCAAAGGAGTGCATGGTGGTGGCTCTCTGACTTTTTGATTGATCATCGTCATTGAATGTGGCACACAAAAAGTGCTAAATTACCTCTTAAATCATGCAGTTGCATATTGTGTAAAAATGAGTAAGTTCAAGGTATATACCTATGATTTAGCTACTGTGGAACAGGCTGTCATGTGCTTTCAGCATTGTTTTTGAAAGTTTCTTGCACAAAGGGATAGATAAATCAAGAGCTGTCAAAGAGCATTGACAATCTGTAAAAACAATAAATAACTAAAGCATGGAGGCTGTACGTGACAGTGGGACAATATAGACTTGGCATGGATAGAGCAGGGCGCCGAGAAAAGCCTTTTTTAGAGCTTGGCGTGTGATCTGTCTAAATTGAAAATTCCAGATTGGTTTTCGGGATTACCACCCAGTATGTAAATATTCTCCTTTGAAATTCATTGCATGCAAATGCATCCCATACATATTCATGGTGGATATCATGTACGCCTGAATGAATTTCACAAATTTAGTTTTTTGATTCTAGCCTCAAATATTTGCTTTTCTTAACGTATTTGTTAGGGCAAACTGCAATTTTTCTTTTAAGCACAGAAAATCACACTTTGGACCATTGCATTTTGCATTGTTTGTATATACCAGAGGAATAATACGCCCTTGTCCAAAAGGACAGCATTGCTCTGAGAATGACCTAATTTCAGGGTGTGGCATGCCATCACTTTAAACAGAAAAATGACAGCTTGGTTTTCAGGACAACCACCAGATATGTAAACAATCTCCAATCTCACAATGCACTGCTAAATACCTCACATATTACTGCACTCATTTCATATTCTATGACATAATTGATAAAATCAGTGCAATATCTGATATAACATCATTTATGACAAGACTGTGCATGGAGGGGGCGCAAGTTATAGTTACTTTAGAGCACGAGTTATACTTACTTTAGATAACTATAACTGGTGAATTTAAGTGGTTTGGTTTTGTGAAACAGTATATTTTAACTCTCATCTTCATGTAATTTTAATACGTTTTTTAAAATGTAAAGTAATATTTTGTTATAATTCCTAAATAGAACTTCCCATTGTTTTTCAGTTAACACACACACACACACACACACACACACACATGTACATATATATATATTAAAAACAGGTCCCGGTTTTCAAGGGCTCTAATGCGGCTGTTTGATGTGGGTTCCAAGCATCCGAAACATCTATGGTTCCTCCATTAAATGTGACCATGACCCTGTGTGAGGTCGAAATGTGTCTTGTTTCTCTGCAGAATAAAAACCATTTTGTACTTGGAATCTGGCGTACTCATAACTTTTGCTGGACTGTTGAACTTGTTTTTCCCTATCTCTCTCGCTCGCTCCTTCTCATTTTCTCTCTCTCTCTGTCTCTCTGTCTCTCTCTGTCTCTGTCTCTCTCTCTCTCTCTCTATCTCTCTCTCTCTATATATATATATAAATATATATATATATATATATATTATCTACTGGCGGTCGCCAGTAGATAGTTATAGTTAGGACCGTGTTTCCATAGGAAATCTCAAAATTCTATTTTGAATAACTTTGGCGCCGGTTGACGAATCCTCGCGAAATTTTCAAAACTAATGGGGCGCTCCGTTCAGCTCCTACCCTGAAAGTCTCGGGGTGATTCGTCAAGCGGGGGCCGAGAAAAAAGGGGGGTCCCAAAACGCGTTTTCCCCATGCATTTTTCCATAGGGCATTTAGACACAGCTACAGCCCGAACGGCTGAACACAATTACTTGAAATTTGGCAGAGAGGTAGCCATAAGGTCAAGGAAGTGCCTTTCGCAGGTCTGGTGTAAATCTGTTCAGTATTTCCTGAGAAATTAGCATTTAAAAGCATATCAATATCTATACGCGCGCACCGTGCGCGCTGGGTGCGCGCACCCTGCCGTGCGCAAGTGCAATTCTGATTGGTTGTTAGTTGTCGGTAAACATTCGAATCGGTCAAAACCAGGAAGTGTCAGCCGCCATTTTGTCTCTCGCAGTCTGAGGGGGTGAAAATCAAAGGTGGAGAACGTGAAAATGGGGCAGAGTGGACAGTTCCTGACCCTCTAGCTTTGGTCAGGGGGTCACAGAAGGACCCCCAAGGGAAAAAAAAACATTTTTTTTTTTTTAAATCGCGAGGTGCGCGCACCCAGCGCGCACTGCGAACCGTGGCTGCTCGGTGCGCGAAGCGCACCGAGTGCCCACAGAGCGCGCACGGTGCGCGCACGGTTCGCAGTGCGCGCTGGGTGCGCGCACCTCGCGATTTAAAAAAAATATATATATTTTTTTTCCCTTGGGGACGGTGTAAAACCTGAAAAAAAAACAAAAAAAAACCCCATAACTTAGCCATTAAAAAACCGTACAAATTCACTTAAAAAACCATAGGTTTCACACACGTTATAGTTAGGAATTAGCATTTAAAAAACCTTGCAAATTCACTTAAAAAACCATAGGTTTCACACAGGTTATAGTTAGGTGGACATTTCACTCGTAAAAAACCAATGAAATTCCCCCCGTTATAGTTAGTGCAGGCGACTATAACTCACGCGACCGCAATCCTCTGCTAATTACATCACTGATGACATATGTGTCTTTCTGAAAAATAAATATTTGTAATATATATATAGCTAAAGATTAATGGAAGAAGACATGGGTAAATAAGTGTCTAAATACAGTGATGTAATATCTGACGTCATCAGCAGAGGATTGCGGTCGCGTGAGTTATAGTTGCCTGCACCAACTATAACGGGGGAATTTCATTGGTTTTTTACGAGTGAAATGTCCACCTAACTATAACCTGTGTGAAACCTATGGTTTTTTAAGTGAATTATATATATATATAAATATATATCCTAGTTATTGTCCTAACTATAACTAGGATATATATATATATATATATATATGTATATATATATATATATATATATATATATATATATATATATATATATATATATATTTATATATATATTCACTTAAAAAACCATAGGTTTCACACAGGTTATAGTTAGGTGGATATTTCTCTCATAAAAAACCAATGAAATTCCCCTGTTATAGTTAGTTCAGATAACTATAACTCGCGCGCCCGCAATCCACTGCTGATGACGTCACATATTACATCACTCAAGACATGGTCAGTGGCATCACTCATGACATCACTGATGACATCATCCTTGTGATAGAGTGGCGGTCGCGCGAGTTATAGTTATCTGAACTAACTATAACGGGGGAATTTCATTGGTTTTTTACGAGAGAAATGTACACCTAACTATAACCTGTGTGAAACCTATGGTTTTTTAAGTGAATTTGTACGGTTTTTTAAATGCTAAGTTATGTATTTCTTAATATATATATTTTTTAATTTTTTTTTTACCGTGCGCGCACCGTGCGCGCACCCCGCGATTTGTTAAAAAAAAAATGAAATGTTTTTTCCCCCCTGGGGGGTCCTTCTGTGACCCCCTGACAAAGGCTAGGGGGTCAGGAACTCTCTTCCCTGCCCCCTTTTCACGTTTTCCACCTTTTTTTCCCCTTTCCTTTTCAGTGCGAGAGACAAAATGGCGGCCGACACTTCCTGATTTCGACCGATTCGAATGTTGACTGACATCTAACAACCAATCAGAATTTCGCTCGCGCACGGCACCGTGCGCGCACTGTGCGCGCACGGTGCACGCGTATAGATATTTATATGCTTTTAAATGCTATTTTCTCAGAAAATACTGAACAGATTGACACCAGACCTGCAAAAGGCACTTCCCTGACCTGAGGACTACCTCTCTGCCAAATTTCTAGTAATTCTGTTCAGCCGTTCGGGCTGTACCTTCGACTAAAGGTCCTATGGAAAAATGCATGGGGAAAACGCGTTTTGGGACCTGCCTTTTTTCTTGGCCCCCGCTTGACAAATCGCCCCGAGACTTTCAGGGTAGGAGCTGAGCGGAGCGCCCCATTCGTTTTGAAAATTTAGCGAAGATTCGTCAACCGGCGCCAAAGTTATTCAAAATAGAATTTTGAGATTTCCTATGGAAACACGGTCCTAACTATAACTATCTACTGGCGACCGCCAGTAGATAATATATATATATATATATATATATATATATATATATATATATATATATATATATATATATATATATATATATATATATCTTGCTCCTTGGGGTGTCCAACATGCGGGTCGCACTCGATCCAGCTTGCGCCTTCCCCAAAGCGTTCAGTAGCGGGGGCAGCTGTACGTCTGAATTTAAAAGCACCTGGTCAGCCCGACGCGTTTCGAAATTTTCTTCCTCAGGGGCCGTCAGTAAAGTGCATGAAGGTTACTTTCATCCCACATTTCACTATATCGTGCGCCCAGATGGGCTGTTCCTTATGACACCCCACGTTGTGTTTATGGGAGAAGTAGTCCGTTTATTAAGTCCTGAATGGATGCACTTTTTAATGAATGCTCAATCCCCAGGCTCTTGCATAGGCTTCAGACTGCATTGCTACCCCAATCCATCACGCAGGTCTCAATTGCGGGACTCTCCGAATGACGGGTCCCATGACATATATATATATATATATATATATATATTCAGTGAAAAAACCATAGGTTTCACACATGTTATAGTTAGCTGGAAATTTTACTGATAAAAAACCAATGAAATTCCCCCGTTATAGTTAGTGCAGGCAACTATAACTCACGCGACCGCAATCCTCTGCTGATGACATATGTGTCTTTATGAAAAAAAAATATTTGTAATATATGTATAGCTAAAATTTAATGGAAGAAGACATGGGCAAATAAGTGTCTAAATACAGTATTAGCATCAGCAGAAGATTGCGGTCGCATGAGTTATAGTTGCCTGCACTAACTATAACGGGGGAATTTCATTGGTTTTTTATCAGTAAAATTTCCAGCTAACTATAACATGTGTGAAACCTATGGTTTTTTCACTGAATTTGCAAGGTTTTTTAAATGCTAATTCCTAATTATAACGTGTGTGAAACCTATGGTTTTTTCAGTGAATTTGTACGGTTTTTTAAATGCTAAGTTACTTTACGCCATTCGTGGCGTGCGCGCCCACTTAACGCAGTTCGTTCCGTGCGCGCACGGTGTGCATCGCGCACCGTGCGCGCACAGTGAGCACGCGGTGCGCTTCGCGCACCGCGCGCCCACTTTACGCAGTTAGTGCCGTGCACGCACGGTGGGCACGCGGTGCGCTACGCGCACCGCGTGCCCACGTTACGCTAGATGGGCCATGTACGCACGATGCGCTTCGCGCACCGTGCGCACATGGAGGACATATGATGCGCTTCGTTGTGAAAGGTAATATTTAAATGTTTAACAGGTGTAATATGCCATGCTCAAATGGTGCCCTTCGGACACCATTTGCACATGGGGTGGGGAGAGTATGGATATTTTTTTTTTTTTATTAATTTTTACCGTACGCGTACGGTAAGCGTAATCGGCGAAATTATCAAAAAAATTAAAATTCCGTTTTTTACCTTGGGGGATCTTTGAGGAATCCCTCAACATGGCTAGGTGCTTAGGAGCTGTCTAAACAGCCCCTTTACATGTTTTTGGCCTTTGTTTTTTAACCCCCTCTCAGAGTGCGAGAAAGAAAATGGCGGCCGCCACTTCCTGGTTTCGACCGATTCGAATGTTTACTAAGATCTAACAGCCAATCAGAATCGCGCTCGCGCACGTCACCGTACGCGTACGGTAAGCGCACCGTAAGCGCACCGTAAGCTGGCTCAGATATATATATTGATTTAAAGGCTATTTTCTCAGAATCTACTGAACAGATTTACACCAAACCTACAAAAGGCACTTCCTTGACCTGTAGACTACCTTTCTGCCAAATTTCAAGGAACTCTGTTCAGCCGTTCGGGCTGTAGCTGTGTCTAAAGGTCCTATGGAAAAATGCATGGGAAAAATGCGTTTTGGGACCCCCCTTTTATCTCAGCCCCCGCTTGACGAATCGCCCTGAGACTTTCAGGGTAGGAGCGGAGCGTAGCGCCCCATTATTTTTGAAAATTTCGCGAGGATTCGTCGACCGGCGCCAAAGTTATTCAAAATAGAATGTTGCGGTTTTCCTATGGAAACAGGGTCCTAACTATAACTACCTACTGGCGACTGCCAGTAGGTATATATATATATATATATATATATATATATATATATATATATATATTATCTACTGGCGGTCGCCAGTAGATAGCTATAGTTAGGACCGTGTTTCCATAGGAAATCCGCAACATTCTATTTGGAATACCTTTGGTGCCGGTTGACGAATCCTCGCAAAATTTTCAAAATAGGTGGGGCGCTCCGCTCCGCTCCTACCCTGAAAGTCTCGGGGGGATTCGTCAAGCGGGGGCTGAGAAAAAAGGGGGGTCCCAAAACGCGTTTTCCCCATGCAATTTTCCATAGGGACCTTTAGTCCAAGGTACAGCCCAAACGGCTGAACAGAATTACTTGAAATTTGGCAGAGAGGTAGTCCTCAGGTCAGGGAAGTGCCTTTTGCAGGTCTGGTGTCAATCTGTTCAGTAGTTCCTGAGAAAATCAAAAGTAAAATCATATATATATGTGGGCGGAGCCTAACCACACATCTCATCCTGAGATCTGATTGGCTGTCAGCACTTCATCCAAGAAGTGTTGGCAGCCATCTTGGGACCAATATACATGATAGCACCTCATTAAAAAGCATTGCAGTTAATAGAAGGTTTTAAGACTTTAGTTACATTATAAATCATTTGTTGATGGTACCGTACTCATTTTAGGAATTGTGGTATGTTCTAAGGTGATTTCACCATGTGAAAAAGCCTTCTGCTGGGATATCATGATTGAGAGAAAAATATTTTCTCATGCTTTTCCCACAGAGGTTTGGAAGGTGATCTATAAGCTAAACTGAGAGCTTATTTTCTGTAAATTCACATTATCTTTCTCAGTCATGTGAGAATGAAGTCTGACATTCTCAGTAAAACATGTACATCCAACAAGGGCAGAGACTGTCAGTTGATTCCTTTGTGTTCCACTGCAGCTTCCCAGAGTGTTCCAAAGAACAACTAGAGCGCTAACAGTCCTACTTATGATAAACGTATGGCACACCTGAAGCCATCTTGCTTGGATTAAAGTGGTAACTCTTAAACATTTAATTTAAAAAGGAACAAAATGAGGGGGTTCATTTTTCCATAAAAAGTATGATTAGTGCTGCAGAAAGAAAAATTAGGGCACATTTTGAGTGACTTCTCAAATCCTCTTCTATTTCATTAAAACATTCTGACATGCAAACTGAAACATGCACTTTCAATACCAGCAGCAGTTTTCCCTGGTGAGCAGTAGCTTTACTACAGTGATTTAATGAGCAAAAAGAGTGCTAACATTCTGAATTTATGGCAAATGTGTGACACATCTGAATGCCTTCTTGATGGAATCAAAGTAAAAAAATGAAAGCATTTCCTACTGAGGAGACTGCAGTAAATGAGGAAATTAGGAAACTTCATAACAAATAAGTCTCCCAAGATGGCCACCAGAGACAAAAGAGCCCAAATGTAGCCCACATATCACCCAGATGTAGCCCAAGTATAGCCCAATGACAGAATGTCCCAGAGTGTTCTTAAAAACAACTAGAGCGCTTACTGTCTTCATTATGACAAAAGTATGGCACACCTGAAGCCATCTTGATTGGAATAAATTAGTAACACTTAAAACATTTAATTTAAAAAGGAACACAATGAGGGGGTTCATTTTGCCATAGAAATTATGATTAATGCTGAAGAAAGAAAATGAGGGCACATTTTGAGTGACTTCTCAAATCCTCTTCAATTTCATTAAAAAATTCTGACATGCAGACTGAAACATGCACTTTTAAATACCAGGAGCAGACTTCCATGGTGAACAGTAGTTTTACTACAGTGATCTAATGAGCAACTAGAGTGCTAACTTTCAGAATTTATGGCATATGTGTGACATATCTGAATACCTTCATGATGGAATCAAAGTAAAAAACTGAAAGCATTTCCTACTGAGAAGACTGCAGTACATGAGGAAATTAGGAAACTTCATAACAAATGAATCTCCCAAGATGGCCACCGGAGACAAAAGAGCCCAAATGTAGCCCAAAATCACCCAGATGTAGCCCAAATATAGCCCAATGACAGAAGTGTGCAAAACACTTATTATTTTGTGTTTTTGCAGTGTTATATAGTGCAGACCTGTCAGGTATTGGAGTGCTTAACATGAGCATTGGTTACATCACACAAGAACAAATTCATTTTGGTTGTAGACATGGGGAGACTAAGTGATTTGACCAGAATCACAGAATGTCGAGCTGAAGCAGAAACTCCAACCTGGTTCCCCACTTGCAAAGTCTGCAGTTCTGGAAGTAACACCACATCCTCTCCCCTAAGTGCAACATTTAATCAAGTGGTCAACTGGATAAAAAACATAAAGATAACAAATAATTTAAAAGTGCATTGTCGCTATTTAAAAACTCAGAAAATATGTCCTTATTTTAGTCTTTTAGAGCACTAACCATAATTCTGATGCCAATAAGACCCTCTCATATATGTAATTTCTAAAGGAAATGCTCTAGGTATTACAGTTTTGATTACATCAAGATGACGTCAGGCGTTCCACACTTTTGTAATAAATATAGAATGTTAGCAATCTAGTTGTTCATTAGGATACTGTTGAGAGGCAGAGGCCAGGGGCACGGACTCTGAAAATTGAAGGCAGGTAGGAGGGTGCAAAGGCAACAATTTAACCACACTGAGCAGGCAGGAAGGGCCGTGGCAGCACAACAGACTATGGAGGGCAGTGGAAAGGGGGGCAGGGGCAACAAACCAACAATACAGGACTTGCAAGAGAGGCTGTGGCAATGTAATAGACCATTGTGGCAGAAGGAAGAGGCAATGGTAGTACAACCATACATGCCAACAGACCCGATTCATCCAGGAAACGTCCAATGTTTTTAAGCTCAAATGGGCTTTATTTGATCTGTCTCCTGTCCACAATCTCCTCTTTTTCAATGTAACTCAAAGGGGAAAATCAATACCCCAGTTTTTTTTCAAAATCTCCCTCTTACCAAGTTCAAAATGTTCGCAAGTATGGTACATTGGATCACGGAAGGAAATGGGGTAGGGACATGGACTTGGATAACAGAGGACAGGAGGGACATGGAGAGGTGCACCAAACTGACCCTGCAGGGCAGGCATCAGGGTTTGCAGCAGCACAATACACCACACAGGGCATGCGGGACGGGAGTGCAGCACAACAATCCATAGAAAGCAAGAGGGAGGGGACAGGACCATGCACATGGACAACAGAGAACAGAGGGGCAAGAGGCAATGGTAGCTAGCTGACCATAATGGACAGACAGGAGAGAAAGCTGCAGCATAACAGACCATAAAGGGCAGGAGGGACGGATCAGGGGCATTACAATGGAACAGACAAGCCAGGAGGGAGGGAGTAGGGGTCTGCACATGTAAACAGAGGGCTGGGGTCAAGGGGGCAGGGCAGGAGCAGCAAGATAGCCATGGAGGTCAGGCAGGATGGGCACTAGAAGCAAGACTCACCGTGAAGAGCAACAGTGAGACTGTGATGGCATACACACAGACCATGGAGGGAAGGTGGGAGGGGGTCAGGGGCAGCTAACTGACCACACAGGGAAGGTGGGAGGGGCCATGGCGGCACAAAAGACCATGCATGGCAAGTGGGAGGGTTAGTAGCAGCACAATGGCTATTATGGGCAAGAAGGAGGGTGCAGGGGCATGCACAAAGGACGATGGAGGATAGAAGGGAGGGTCAGGACCTGTGCACGGACAAGAAAGTTCAGGGGAAGGGGCCTCACAACAGACCGCACGGGGCAGGCAGGAGGAGCAGTTGCAGCACAACAGATCAGGGAGGGCAGAAGGGTGTGGCAGTACAATGGACCATGTAGGACAGGAGGAAGAGGATAGGGGCATGGCATGTGGACAGGCAGGGAGGAGGTGGCAGGGACAGGTTACAGTCATCTGACAATGCTAGGCAGGTGGGAGGGGAGTGGCAGCTCAACAGAACACTCAGAGTAGATAGGAGTGGCAGGTCCATGGAACATAGTAGGCAAAAAGGATGGAGCAGGGGCATGCACAAAGACATCAGAGGGCAGGGGGAAGGAGAATAGGGGCAGCAAGCTAAGCACAGAGTTTAAGCAGGAGGTCAATGATGGGGCATAGAATTGGGCAATGGAGGGCAGGAGGAGTGGACTGGTACATCATACTAAATTGAGGGCAGTGGCAGCACATCAGACCATGCATGGCAGGAGGGAGGAGGCTAGTCCATGGATTCACACAACAGAGGATAGGGAGGAGGGGGATGGGACAGCAAGCTAACTGTTCAGAGAAGGCGGGTATTAGGAACTTTATTGTTTTTAAAACGTGTGTCTGTGCGAACTACTTAAAATATGAACAAGTATGCAGCATAATCTCACTTTTATTTAGGAAGAAGAGGACGTTTGTGACTGTGACTCCGGGCTCACTTGGCAGAAACACCCCCTGACCCTCCACCCCCTATCGCAAAATGTAATGCCCGTGAAAAGGGTAGGTAAACAGTGTTATATAGAACATAGTCCTGAGAGCATGATTGAAAATGAAAACTAGATATAGTGTATGGTATAAACTATGCACCAAAAAGTGTGATATAAGATGAAACGGGCGTGAAATATAATATGCAATACATTGTGCGCAATGACAGATTCATTGGAGAGCGCGAGATAGCACAGGCACTAGCGCGTGCTATGCGATATGCGCCTTGGAGTGTAATATGCACAGGGCAGTGTTGTGTAACCTAACTAGTCTCTAAAGTTGTAATATAAAATATGTGCTGGGGAGTGTAACGTTGCATATGCACTGTGACAAAGATATGGATCCCAGATTGTAATATTTATGGCATAGCACTGTGCGTTATAACATAGGCATCGAGGAAGGCACGTTAGATGGGGCAATATAACCCGTGCGAAGACAAGTGTGGCATGACATATTCACGGGGTGGTGTTACAGTGCACATGGGCTAGAGAGTGTCATAGCATATGCACTAGCTGGTGGAATACAACACAGAGGTGTGTGGCACTCGGCAGGCAATGGTGGGTGTAACACAGCATTGGGCTCTGCCAGGAGCGCGCTGTGACTCTCAAGTGATGTTCGTCCCCTTTCCAGAGAGTAAAATAAAAAGTATTACACATCCGGCAGTGGATGTGTGTTTTATTAACCGTAAGGGGGTTTCTTGCATAGTTTTGGTCGAATTTTTGTCGAATCCCCTTTGAATGGCTTGGTGTGCATGTGTATTAAATGTGCCCGTCAATAGCTACCCATGTTTGTATAAATAAACGACAAGGGTGTCTACCGGGATTAGGCACGGTAGGGCATCAGACATGTCAGAGCTTCACTAGTGGTGTAAATACATTCCACGTGGATTCATTGTATGCATAGTCGCCTTTTAATGAATATCACGCAAATCGTCATGGTGATAGGTAATTACGGTTTGTCCAGCATGTCCTAGGTGTGTCTATAAATATGTATTTTTTTAAAATAATAAAAAACAGTGGCCGGCCCTGGGGATTGGGGTCAAAAAAATATAATTAGGAGACAGGCCTTGGGGGAGGGGTTCATCAGGGCCAATAAATTAGAATAAGAAGGGGAACCACACAGCCCCCCTTCTTAAAAAATTAAAATAAATAAAAGACTGGCATCGTGCCGGAGGCATCGCCCCCTCCTTGCAGCACTCTGCAAACGCGCCCCCTGGCGAGTTGTAAATTGGGGAATTAATTCCTCTTCAATACTGAGCGTCCCTGCGGGCCAAATAGCCCAACAGGCATCTCCAGTATGCGCCAGGGTGCTGCGCTGCAGACAGGTGTTCTGAGGCCAAGCCCCTTTTTACACCTCTGCAATGCAGCTCTGTGGCGCTTACTGGAGGTTCCTAGTGGTCTAGTTTGACCCTAGGGACCCTTAGGATTCAAGGGGACTTAATCTCTCAACTTAGAACAGCCACAGGGCGCGTTTACACAGTGGTGAAGGGAGGGGACGGGGCCTGAGGTGACGTGTGCAAACACGCACTATGGCACGTTTTAAATTGGGGATATAATTTCCCTTCAATACTGAGGGCCCCTGGGGGCTAACTAGCCCACCAAGTGCTTCCAGTAAGCGCCACTGAGCTGCATTGCAGAGAGGTGGTCCAGGCCGTGCCTCTTTTTACACCTCTCTGCAATGCAGCTCTGTGGCACTTACTGGGGGTACCTAGTGGGCTAGTTGGACCCTAGGGACCCTCAGGATTCAAATGAACTTAATCTCCCAACTAAAAACGGACACAGGGCGTGTTTACACAGTGGTGAAGGGAGGGGACGGGGCCTGAGTTAACGTGTGCAAAAACGCCCTGTGGCCTGTTTTAAGAGGTAGTTTTAATTCCCCTGCCCTATTATATACTAGGGGCTTACAGAGGAGGTCATGCTAATCACAGGGGGACCCCAACGCATAATGTTCCCTAGTGTATGTAGGTGTTTTCACTGTATTCTAAGTGTCTTTTAACATAGCACTGGCTCTAGGACTGGTTAGTCAGACTCAGTTACCACCAGTATCCGTCTGAAAAAGTTGAGTTTACAGGATGATTTTGCAACAAGGATTCTTTCTGCTCTTCTTTTTGTTCTTTCTGCACGTTATCCTTCTTCCTGCACTTTTCTTCGTCTCTGAGGACTTCTGTTGCTTCTTTCTGCACTTCTGTCTTTTTCTTTCTGTGCATTTTTTCTTCTTTCTTCACATGTCCTATCTCTGTAGGCATAGTTAGGAATTAGCATTTAAAAAACCTCAGAAATTCACTGAAAAAACCATAGGTTTCAGGGGTGTTATAGTTAGCTGGACTTTTCACTTGTACAAAACCATTGAAATTCCCCTGTTATAGTTAGTTCAGCTAACTATAACTCGCGCGCCCGCAATGCACTGCTGATGACGTCACATATTACATCACTCATGACATGGTCAGTGACATCACTCATGACATCACTGATGACATCTCAAATGACATCACTGATTACATCACTGATGACATCATCCTTGTGATAGAGTGGCAGACCTCCTCTCACCCTAATATAACCTTTGATACACACATTCAAAAGTAGAGACTAAAATTTTCAAAACAATGGACATACCAATACCAGTTACAACAACCTCTTCAGTAATTCTAAGATCCACATACACATCCACTCATTCACCAACAGTCCTATACAGTCACTCATACATGTACTCACTCATCATATGTACTCATACACCTATACATCCTGTTACACAATGCCACTCATCCATAGAGTTACTCACACACATAGTCACTCATGCTAATAAAGAATCAAACATACATTTACTTGCATATACAGTTATACACACACCACCACACTTACTTCTAGGGAAACTTACACATACTTAGTCTTTTAAACAATCACTTATAGAAACACATACTTATTCATACAGGAACTCTTTCAATCTCTCACTCTCACATATACTCACTTATATACACCAATAGTCACATATACTAGTTTAAAACATATGTAGTTACTCATAAAGACACTATTGAGACAGTCATTCACTCACTAACACACCCATACACACACTCATCCACCCATACAGTCCTGCACACATGCTGTCTTCAACATATACAAACAGTGAGTCACTCATTCATGCACCTATGCACTACGTAATACCCCCCACTGAACCATGCAGACACTCAGACTGATACTCAAAAAAACAACTAATAACCTATATAGACACCCATGTAGCTACTCACCAACCCATGCAGCCACTTATACACAAAGTGAGAGACTGATACAGATATTTACATATTTAAACATTACTCACTAAGCCATGTATTCACTATGATACACTTAATCAGTCAGTTACACAATCAATTTTTCAAAAACAAATCATCCATTTAGACACTTATATACCCATTTATTCTTCCATCGACCTTGAGATATACATATATAAAACATATTTAATTTTCAGAAAAACACACATTCACTGGATGATGTCATCAGTGATGTCATTTGAGATGTCATCAGTGATGTCATGAGTGATGTCACTGACCATGTCATGAGTGATTTAATATGTGACGTCATCAGCAGTGCATTGCGGGCGCGCGAGTTATAGTTAGCTGAACTAACTATAACGGGGGAATTTCAATGGTTTTGTACAAGTGAAAAGTCCAGCTAACTATAACATGTGTGAAACCTATGGTTTTTTCAGTGAATTTGCAAGGTTTTTTTAAATGCTAATTCCTAACTATAACATGTGTGAAACCTTTGGTTTTTTCAGTGAATATATATATATATATATATATATATATATTACCTACTGGCGGTCGCCAGTAGGTAGTTATAGTTAGGACCACGTTTCCATAGGAAATCCGCAACATTCTATTTTGAATAACTTTGGCGCCGGTCGACGAATCCTCGCGAATTTTTCAAAATAGGTGGGGCGCTACGCTCCGCTCCTACCCTGAAAGTCTCGGGGGGATTCGTCAAGCGGGGGCTGAGATAAAAGGGGGGTCCCAAAACGCGTTTTTCCCATGCATTTTTCCATAGGACCTTTAGACAGAGCTACAGCCCGAACGGCTGAACAGAATTTAATGAAATTTGGCAGAGAGGTAGTCCCCAGGTCAAGGAAGTGCCTTTTGTAGGTTTGGTGTAAATCTGTTCAGTAGATTCTGAGAAAATAGCCTTTAAATAAATATATATATCTGAGCCAGCTTACGGTGCGCTTACGGTGCGCTTACCGTACGCGTACGGTGACGTGCGCGAGCGCGATTCTGATTGGCAGTTAGATCTTAGTAAACATTTGAATCGGTCGAAACCAGGAAGCGGCGGCCGCCATTTTCTCTCTCGCACTCTGACAGGGGGTTGAAAAACAAAGTGCAAAAACATGTAAAGGGGCTGTTTAGACAGCTCCCAAGCACCTAGCCATGTCGAGGAAGTCCCCAACGATCCCCCAAGTGAAAAAAGGCAATTTTAATTGTTTCGAAAATTTCGCAGATTATGCTTACCGTATGCGTACGGTAGCAAATAATAATAAAAAAAAAAATATCCACATTCTCCACACCCCGTGTGCCATTGGTGCCCGAAGGGCACCATTTGTGCATGGCTTATTAGAGCAAAACAAAACATATATTTTACCTATCACAACGATGCTCATCATATGTTTCCTCCATGTGCGCACGGTGCGCGAAGCGCATCGTGCGTTCATGGCCCATCTAGCGTAACGTGGACACGCGGTGCGCGAAGCGCACCGCGTGCTCACTGTGCGCGCACGGTGCGCGAAGCGCACCGTGCGCGCACGGAACGAACTGCGTTAAGTGGGCGCGCACGCCACAAATGGCGTAAAGTAACTTAGCATTTAAAAAACCGTACAAATTCACTGAAAAAACCATAGGTTTCACACACGTTATAGTTAGGAATTAGCATTTAAAAAACCTTGCAAATTCACTGAAAAAACCATAGGTTTCACACATGTTATAGTTAGCTGGACATTTTACTGATAAAAAACCAATGAAATTCCCCCGTTATAGTTACTGTAGGCAACTATAACTCACGCGACCGTAATCCTCTGCTGATGACATATGTGTCTTTATGAAAAAAAATATTTGTAATATATGTATAGCAAAAATTTAATGGAAGAAGACATGGGCAAATAAGTGTCTAAATACAGTATTAGCATCAGCAGAGGATTACGGTCGCGTGAGTTATAGTTGCCTACAGTAACTATAACGGGGGAATTTCATTGGTTTTTTATCAGTAAAACGTCCAGCTAACTATAACATGTGTGAAACCTATGGTTTTTTCAGTGAATATATATATATATATATATATCTATTCACTGAAAAAACCAAAGGTTTCAGGGGCGTTATAGTTAGGAATTGTCATTCAAAAAACCTTAGAAATTCACTGAAAAAAACATAGGTTTCAGGGGCGTTATAGTTAGCAGGACATTTCCCTCGTACAAAACCCTAGAAATTCCCCTGTTATAGTTAGTTCAGCTAACTATAACTCGCGCCCCCGTAATGCACTGCTGATGACGTCACATATTACATCACACATGACATGGTCAGTGACATCACTGATGACATCACTGATGACATCTCAAATGACATCACTGATGACATCACTGATGACATCATATATGTGATAAATTAGTACACCTTCTCACACCCTAATATAACTTTTGATACACCAACTCAAAATTTCAGACAGCCATTTTGAAGACCATAGATACTCCAATACCAATAACTTCATACCCACTCATTGACTCTTAGGTCTACATGCACCTTCACTCACTCACCTGTACAGTCACTCATACTTACAGTCACTCCGTACAAGACTATCATATGCATTTATACAGATATATAGACACTCACACACTGCCAATCATCCATTGAGGTACTGACACACCTAGTCAGTTGTGCAAATAATTAAACACAGTCCAATTGACTCACCTATACAGTTAAACACACTCAAGTTCACTTACTCATAAAAATACTAAAAAATGTTGACACTCTTATTCAATTACTATTACAAGCACACACTCATCCATACAGCCAGTCCCGCAATCACACACTCTCACATATAGATAGTTATTTGCTCTTATACACATATACACTGTGTTTCACATATGTAGTTACTGTCACATGTACAACTGAGATATACATTCAATCACTAACACACCCTTACATACACTCACCCAACCATACAGTCCATCACAGTTGCACTCTTAAAACCATGCACCCATAGAATCACCCACTCACACATCTATGCACAGAGTCACACATACCCCACCCACACATACACTCAGGCACCCATACAGATACTCAGACAACCAATCAATAACCCATAGAGACACTCATATTGCTATTCACAAAACCATGCAGCCGTTTATACACCAACAGATAGACAGATACAGACATTCACACAGTTTAGTCACTAGTCTGCAGTAAGATACATTTAATGACTCACTTATAGAGTCAGTTACGCACCTAGAAAATCATCCATTCACACAGTTGTACACCCACTCATTCTTCCACCGGCCTTTCCCTATATATATTAAACATATTAAAACTGTTCAGAAACACATACTCAATGGATGACGTCATTAGTGATGTCATCAGTGATGTCATTTGAGATGTAATCAGTGATGTCAGGTTTTTTAAATGCCAATTCCTAACTATAACGCCCCTGAAACCTTTGGATTTTTCAGTGAATTTCAAAGGTTTTTTAAATGCCAATTCCTAACTATAACGTGCATGAAACCTATGGTTTTTTCAGTGAATTTCAAAGGTTTTTTAAATGCTAATTCCTATCTATAACTTATCTCTGAAGATATCATGAAAAGCATTCTTTTTAAAAGTAGGGTGCACATTAGTTTTGTGGAAAAGCATCTTTGTGATTTGCTAAGAAAAAGCAGTTTCAACGTGGAGTACATATCCAAGGATAAAATTTGCTCAGATCAACCACACCTGCTACTTGCATTTGGAAGGCACTGTTCGAACTTAAAACAATCGTCAACTTTTAACCTGCACGTGTCGTTAAATATTCAAGAAAATGTTACAAAAAAATATCGATAAGTTTTAAAAAATTGATGAACTTTTAACCTGCACGTGTTGTAGAATGTTCTAGAAAGTGTGTTGATAGAATACGTTGCACTTCTGACTTCTATGTGTTGTTGAATATTAAAAAAACGGTTCATATGGAAAATTAAAAAGAAACCAATAGAGAAGTTTTGAAACATAAAAGAATCAAGGAAGTATTCTAATTTATTCTTTACATGTATTTATGTGTGCAGCAACAAAATTATAGACACAACAGCACTAGGAAGAGGAAGAAGCAGGGAGTGGGGGGAGGGGGGAAGATGGGCAGAATGGCACACATGCACAATTAAGTACAACACACATATAGACTAACAATGGCCAAAATGAAACACACCAACAAGCAGCACAAGTCACACAACCCGCCAACATCACACCACTGAACGAGCATAGAAGTGAAAACCACGCTGCATTCATACAGGATGTGTACAAAGGCCAGTCGTTGGTGTTGTGGGATGTCTGCGACCATGGTCATCATGGATGAGATACCCAGCATGTGGCACATGGTTGAGTTCACTGTGTGTTATGTTGCCAAGCGGCTGCATCTCCCTCCAACGAGCCCCCACACTTTTGTACGGTGCGCTGTTGTATCTCGTGCACTCATACGGCACACCATTGTAATGCCTATTTGCGCATGTCCTGCTACATTCCAACTACAACATCTCAGTGCCGTTTGGAGGTGGTGCATGCCAGTTTACAACATCAACTGCTGCGGCTCTTGTAGCAGGCCACACCAGAACACAGAGACACACTTACCGCACTTCCTGTACACGGACATGTCCGAGACACCCCGTTCCCCTTGCCGGATAGGCACACCCCTGCACTGACCTGTGAACCCCAGACCAGCACACGGCTGTTGTGCATGCAGGAGGATGCGTGCGTAGCTACACATCCAGGCTCACTGCCAACGCTGAGGTGACAGCACACTGTGATGTTTCAGGGCTCGTGCCTATCATGCTAAGACAATGACCACAGGGACACACTTACTAAGATGTGGATTTGGGGGGCATTGGCGGTCCTGGAGTTGTTGAGATGAGTCTTCTGGCCCTCATGGGTATCCCTGTATCATGCTCATTGACTCTATGGTACCTGTGGGTGTTCTGGTGAGGCTCTTGGCTGTGTTCCCTTTCATGGTGCAGGTAGTTGCCCTGCTTAACACCAGCAGAAAGCAGGTGTAAAATCCCTGGTGCTAACGTGTCTTATCGCCGGAATTTGTTTCGCATTGCAATTGGTGTGAAAGTTGTGATGTGATTTTTTTCGTGTGCAGAACAATATACGAACTGAGCAGTGTATCTCATCAAGATCCAGCACCTGACGCACTATTCCCAATCAATATAAATACAATGAGATTTCTTAATAGATTTTGTGTGTACACTGTAAGTGCAGCCAATACCTCAGTGCAATTCAATACAGGATTTTAGTATTTAGAATAAACGGAAAGGTGCACCTCGTGTCTTTTTGCACGGGAACAGCTACTCTCCATTTCATTATCAGCACTTTAACGGAAGTAAAGTTGAGATAAATCTAACACACTATTCAGAAGTTGGTGCAAACTGCAGATATCACCAGTATTCCAGCGATAAGTGCCTCAAAATTTAACACCATGGTGGACTCCATCAAATAACAGTAATAAGAACAAGAAAGAGTCACACAGCAGTTAAGAGAACAACCAAAAACGTTATTAATTTTTTTTTCAAACTTTATTTTTTATAATAATAAACATATAAACGAAAAACTATTTTCAAACTTTATTTTTTTATTAACATATATATGAACAATAAACTAATAAACAAAATGTAACAACAATAACAAAAAACAACAAGGCGGAACACTACTGTGGGGACAATGGATGTCGACGACAGACCTGGAAAATAGGAAAGATTGTTAAAAAAACAACAACATGGTATTCTCAACAAAGTACCACAAGAAACAAATCACAGATATATAAAATGCATACAGCTAACAAAATGTTATACGTTTAACTTACAAAAACTGTAAATGTTGCCGATTTAAAATATTTACCAAATCTGAAGAAAATGTTTTGCAGAAGGCACCACACCAACAACGTTTTTCTTCAGTGGTGAGGACATTTTTTACTTTTTCCAAGGAGCAAACAAAGACCAATGCCACCTTCTCACTCGCAAGATTTGCCATTGAGTTCTGTTACGAGGAGATCCTAACAAAAAATACTCGTGCGGCACAGCAAGTATGATGAAACACCTAAGGACCCTTCATCCAAACAATCTTGCACGAGAAGAGTGCAAACAGATGAGAAACACTCCTGTTCTGTATCTGTAAAAAAGAATCACAAATACATGTATATTAATAACTTTCAAATTTATACTATTCCATTACTGTACAAACACATTTTATATAAAAACTGACTATGAAACTATAGCCCTGAACCACAAGTGTGACGATCATTAAAACACTACATGCATAGTGCATACTACTTTGAAGCAGTTTATGCCCTAAAGCCTACCTCACTAAAAGACTACATGCTAACTGACTAAATGATTACAGTACTATAAGGAGACACACTGGGTGACTCACAGGGTGTTTGCTAGAAGAGTATGAATACTAACTAGGGAATAGAAGGTGTGAAACACAACTGTGTAGGTGATTAGAGGACTGCATCCATACTGCATAGGCATTTAAAGCAGACCATGTGCTAAGGCCTGGCTCACTGCATGACTACTTGGGTACTGACTGAATGATTATCGTACAGCAAGGAGAGTGCCTAGGTGAATTTATAAGTGCTAGGTTTTTCGCACAGGGAATAGATTAGTACTTGGTACTGAATGGGTCACTAGAGGAGTGCAAAGGCAGTGACAAGTGCTGGACTGTATGGATACTGACTAGGAAATTGAAAGTGTGAAAGACAAGTGTCTAGGTGGTTAGAAGACTGCATGCATAGTGCATAGGGGTTTGAAGCAGTCCATGTGCTAAGGCCTGGCTCAGTGTATGAATACTTAGGCACTGACTGAATGATTAGAGTACTGCAAAGATAGTATCTTGGTGAATTTATAAGTGTTTGGGATTTAGCACAGTGAATGGATTAGTACATGGTGCTGAATGGGTCACTAGAGGACTGCAAAGAGAGTGACAGGGTATATCCTGGAAGTGTATGGATACTGACTAAGGAATTGAAGGTGTGAAAGACAATTGTGTAGGTGGTTAGAGGACTGCATACATAGAGGATAAGGGTTTGAAGCAGTCCATATACTAAGGCCTGGGTCACTGGATGAGTACTTGGGTACTGACTGAATGATTAGAGTACTGCAAGGAGAGTGCCTGGGTGAATTTATTAGGGTTTGGCGCTGTGAATGGATTAGTACATGATGCGAAATGGGTCACTAGAGGAGTGCAACGGCAGTGACAGGGTGTTTGCTGGAAGTGAACGGATACTGACTGGGGAATTGAAGGTGTGAAAGACAAGTGTGTAGGTGGTTAGAGGACTGCATGCATAGTGGATATGGGATTGACGTAGTCCATGTGCTAAGACCTGGCTCAGTGCATGAATACTTAGGCAGTGACTGAATCATTAGAGTACTGGAAAGAGAGTGTCTAGGTGAATTTATAAGTGTTTGAGTTTTGGCACAGTCAATGGATTAGTACATACTGTTGAATGGGTCTCTAGAGGACTGCAAAGGAAGTGACAGGATGTTTCCTTGAAGTGTATGGATACTGACTAGGGAATTGAAGGTGTAAAAGTGTATAGTATGTCAAAACACTTTTATTTGAAGCAATCTATTTGGTACTTAGAAACTGACTAAATAATCAGACTACTTCTAAGACAGTGCTTAGGTAAAACTTTTAAATTTTCAGTTCTGCCACAGTGAACAGAATAGTACATGGTACTGCACCTTAGTGTCAAACCCTGACTCACTTTATCAATGCATAAGCAAAGACTAGCTTCTAATGCTACTAAAACTTGACAACATGAGAGGTTTTAAATTAGTTATCTGTCAGCAAATACACGATGTTACCAAATGCTTCTCTCACAGTGGTTCTCAAATGCACACAGACTCACAGTGTAATTCTAGACAGCAACCACTATACCTAGGAGTTTACCAAAAATCATTCACTACTGTGGAAGTGGTAAGCGAACTGCACACAATCTTCACATTTCAGGACTGCACTTTTGTGTCAAAGCCTGACTCATTTAATCAAAGCATAAGCAAAGACTGGCTTCTAATGCTACTAAAACTTCACAACATGACCGGTTTTATACGTCAGCAAATACACGATGTTACCAAATGCTTCTCTCACAATCCTTACCCAAATGCACACAGACTCACAGTGTGATTTTAGACAAGCAACACTATCCTAGGAGTTTACCAAAACTCATTCACTACTCTGGAAGAGTTAATGGTACTGCACATAATCTACATATTTAAGTACACCACATCAGTGTCAAAGCATGACTCATGTAATCAACGCATAAGCAAAGACTGGATTCTAATCCTACTAAAACTTCACAACATGACAGGTTTTAAAACAGTTATCTGTCAGCAAATACATGATGTTACCAAATGCTTCTCTCACAGTGATCCTAAATACACACTAACTCACAGTATGATTCTAGACAAGCACCACTATCCCTATGAGTTTACCAAACTCATTCACTACAGTGCAAGTGGTAAGGGAACTGCACACAATCTACATATTTCACAACTGCAATTTACTGTCAATGCCTGACTCATATAATGAAAGCATAAGCCATAACTGTCTTCTAATGCTACTAAAACTTGACAACATGACATGTTTTACAACACTTATCTGTCAGCAAATACACGATGTTACCAAACACTTCTCTCACAGTGGTTCCCAAATACACACAGACTCACAGTGTGATTCTAGACAAACAACACTATCCCTAGCAGCTTACCAAAACTCATTCACTACAGTGGAAGTGGTAAGGGAACTGCACACAATCTACATATTTCACGACTGCTCTTTAGTGTCAATGCCTGACTCATTTAATCAACGCATAAGCAATGACTGGCTTCTAATGCTACTAAAACTTGACAACATGACAAGTTTTAAAACAGTTTTCTCTCAGCAAATACACAATGTTACCAAACGCTTCTCTCACAGTGGTTCCCAAATGCACACAGACTCACAGTGTGATTCTAGACAAGCACCAGTATCCCTAGGAGTTTACCAAAACTCATTCACTACACTGGAAGTGATAAGGGAACTGCACACAATCTACATATTTCACGACTGCAATTTACTGTCAATGCCTGACTCATATAATGAAAGCATAAGCCATAACTGTCTTCTAATGCTACTAAAACTTGACAACATGACATGTTTTAAAACAGTTATCTGTCAGCAAATACATGATGTTACCAAATGCTTCTCTCACAGTGATCCCAAATACACACTAACTCACAGTGTGATTCTAGACAAGCACCAGTATCCCTATGAGTTTACCAAAACTCATTCAATACAGTGCAAGTGGTAAGGGAACTGCACACAATCTACATATTTCACAACTGCAATTTACTGTCAATGCCTGACTCATATAATGAAAGCATAAGCCATAACTGTCTTCTAATGCTACTAAAACTTGACAACATGACAGGTTTTAGAACAGTTATCTGTCAACAAATACACGATGTTACCAAATGCTTCTCTCACAATCCTTACCCAAATACACACTAACTCACAGTGTGATTCTAGACAAGCACCACTATCCCTATGAGCTTACCAAAACTCATTCACTACAGTGCAAGTCGTAAGGGAACTGCACACAATCTACATATTTCACGACTGCAATTTACTGTCAATGCCTCACTCATTTAATGAAAGCATAAGCCATAACTGTCTTCTAATGCTACTAAAACTTGACAACCTGACTGGTTTTAAAACAGTTATCTGTCAGCAAATACACGATATTACCAAATGCTTCTCTCACAGTGGTTCCCAAATGCACACAGACTCACTGTGTGATTCTAGACAAACAACACTATCCCTTGCACTATATCAAAACACATCTAGAAGTAGTACTACATTTTAGTATAGAAACATAACATAACTCATTTCACAAATTCATAAACAATGACTGGTTTCTAATTCTACCAAAATATAAAAACTGCACAGTTCTCTGTCTACAAACACATGAAAAACACAAATGCCTATCACAGAATGGTTTCTACATGCACACACATTGTAAAGAAAAAAAGTACTCCCTACACTTTAGCAGGAAAAATACATTAGTCTGATTAAAATAGTCTACATACATCCCCTCACAATTAAATAACTCATCTTTCAAGTTCTTTTGTAGATTAAGGAGTATATCAATCACTCACCATGTTTTCTTTTACAGAATCTCTGCACTGTGCACCTCTCAGCAAAAGCAAAGAATGGAAAAGTTTCCCTTTCATTTTCCACACATATACATGTAAACATCAAATCACAATCCTTCGCACATAAACTCAAAAGCAAACACACATTTCTATTGGTTAAACATTTCAACCCTTTTCAACTGAAATACATTTCAACCCTTCCCCCAATCTGCCTTCTGCCTGTTACCATGGAAACAGGTCATGGAACACTGCACTGAGCTCACAGGTCAGAAGTTCAGCACACAATGTTTCTACACAAGACAGGAAGTGTGCTTGGCTTTTCAACATATCAGCTTATCATATATAATGTTCCTTACAATCTGTTTTTGTTAACCAATAACAATCATACCTTTAAAAAACAAAAATATACACCCTACCTTTCAGTGTAGAAAGTTGTTATACAACCAATGATTTCTTGTCGTTTTTCAAAAAACGTTGCCGTGGATCCGCGCACCCACCGCGAGAGAATCCGTGCATCCAACGCGACAGGAAGCGCGCACCGTGCGCGCATTTCGTCGCTTTTTTTTTAAAAACAAAGGGGGGCCACAGGGGGTCTGGGACCCCCTAAGCAGATCTAGAGGGTCAGAGTATTTCCACTCTGCCCCCTTTATATCTTTTACACACTTATTCCCCTTCCATCTTCAGCCTCGCTTCTACCGAGGCAAAAAATGGCCGCCAACAGTTCCTGGTTTCGAATGTAGAGAGACGCTCGACAGCCAATTAGCATTCAGCGCATGATCGGGAGGGTGCGCGCTCCGTTCGGGGAGGGTGCGCTTACGGTGCGGGTACGGTCCGCGGATCCTACGCGGCCATAGATATCACTAACTTTTTTACCCTAATTTTCTCAGGAACTACTGAACATATTCACACCAAATATGCAAAAGGCACGAGTCCGAACGGAGGACTACCTCTTTGCCAAATTTGGTGTCATTCCGTTCAGCGGTTCGGGCTGTAGCTGCGACAACAGATCCTATGGGAAATTGCATGGGGAAAACGTGTTTTGGGACCCCCCTTTTTTCTAAGCCCCCGCTTCACAGATCACCGCAAAACTTTCAGGGTAGGAGCGGAGCGGAGCTGGCCAAAGGTTTGGAGAATTTCGCGAAGATTCGTCAATCGGCGCCAAAGATATTCCCAATAGAATGTTGCGGATTTCCTATGGAAAATAGGTCCTAACTATAACTATCTACTGGCGACCGCCAGTAGATAATATATATATATATATATATATATATATATATATATATATATATATATATATATATATATATATATATATATATATATTATATATATATCCGGCTCACATTTCCGTCACGCCCCTTCACTCGCGGTCGGGTGCTTTCTATGCGGCGACGGACACCGCACTTAGTCAAGGCTCCGGGTACAAAGGCACCAGCACTCACGGGAACAGTTGTCCAATTTTATTTATTTGGACCAGCTTACAGCAAAACGCGTTTCGGCTATCGCCTTCGTCAATTGCCAGAGGCGTCAGCTTTTCAGTGGACATAAATACTCCATTACAAACATAAACATCAACATAGGACTTACTTCAGTCCACATTGGCGGCCATTACTAAACATGCAAACATCATTCTTAATTGCAATACAATTCATGGCCTGAATGGGCCTTTCAAAGCATCACACCCTGGATGGGATTTGTCCTGCCATATGTTGAAAAACAATTTAAGTAATAATAATAGTACTTCATAATCAGGAGCAAATATCAATACATAGATACTTCAAACTACAGGTGGACAGCCAACTCCTCCCCACTATTCAGACCAAGTGGCATTTTGGTCTGTACATCA
Organism: Triturus cristatus; assembly: GCF_964204655.1. NCBI lineage: Eukaryota > Metazoa > Chordata > Amphibia > Caudata > Salamandridae > Triturus > Triturus cristatus. The sequence goes on from NC_140591.1 coordinate 726,693,585, forward strand.
ATAATATACCTGGATTCAAGTTTCCTTAATTGTAACTGTCTGTCACCCCCTCTAACATTTAATGGTACGTGGTCCAGGCAAAAGAAACTTAACAGATCCCTGTTACTCTGGTGAAAGGATTCAAAGTGTCTTGCCACTGGATATGACACATCTCTGTTGTTGATAGCCCTCATGTGTTCCAAAATGCGTACCTTGGTTGGGTGAATAGTGCTCCCTATGTAATATAAACCACAGGGGCAAACCAGACAGTAAACTGTGAAACTGGTGTTGCAATTCATTAGCTTGTTGATCTTTTTGGGGGACTTAAGACCTGGAACTTTATAATGTGTTGTTTTCCTGCTGTTTCTACAAGCCCTGCATTTTAAGCACGGATAAAATCCTGTTATTCTCCCAAAAGGTGATGTTATCCTCTCTTTACTGCAATGGCTTTGTACTAGGTCATCACGTAGCGTTCTAGCTCTCCTGAATGTCAATGGTGGTGCCTTAGGTATATCTTTCCCTAAAACTGAATCAGTTTTCAGGATATGCCAATTCCTTCTCAATATATTTCTGATGACCTGAGCATCCTCAGAATAATCGATAATTATCCTGAATTTGTTGTCGATCTTTCTTGCTGGTCTGGTAATGTGATCCTCATCTTTAATCAAATCAAGTCTAGACTTCATTTCTGCTTTTCTGATAGCCTCATTTAGGATGTCCTGGTGGTAACCTCTCTGCCTGAACCTATTCATGCTTTCTCTTGCTGCCACTTGATAATCACTATCTAGGGAACAATTTCGCTTAATCCTGAGGAGTTCACCGTATGGTATACTGCTTATGGTCTTCTCAAAATGGCAACTTCAGGCATGCAATACGGAATTCCCCGCGGTCGGTTTTCTATGCAAACGAGTGCATAGATATCACTAACTTTTTTACCCTAATTTTCTCAGGAACTACTGAACAGATTCACACCAAATATGCAAAAGGCACGAGTCCGAACGGAGGACTACCTCTTTGCCAAATTTGGTGTCATTCCGTTCAGCGGTTTGGGCTGTAGCTGCGACAACAGATCCTATGGGAAATTGCATGGGGAAAACGTGTTTTGGGACCCCCCTTTTTTCTCAGCCCCCGCTTCACAGATCACCGCAAAACTTTCAGGGTAGGAGCGGAGCGGAGCTGGCCAAAGGTTTGGAGAATTTCGCGAAGATGCGTCAATCGGCGCCAAAGATATTCCCAATAGAATGTTGCGGATTTCCTATGGAAAATAGGTCCTAACTATAACTATCTACTGGCGACCGCCAGTAGATAATATATATATATATATATATATATATATATATATAGAGAGAGAGAGAGAGAGACAGAGAGAGAGAGAGAGAGAGAGACAGAGAGACGGACAGAGAGAGACAGAGAGAGACAGAAAAAGTGTTTTTTGTCTTGCCTTCATCTTTGGTGTAGTTTGACGAATTTTAACAAAAGTTTCCCCCAAAAAGTGTCATAGTTAGTTTTGTTGTACATGTAATGTTTTAGTGTGATCCATCAAGCGGAGACCAAGAAAAAGGGTGTGCCAAAAAAAGTGTGTTTCCCATATTAATTGCCATAGGAGCTTTTAAAACGGCTACAGCCCGAACTGCTGGACGGAGTCACACCAAATTTGGCAGAAAGCTAGCTTTTGGACAACAGATTGTGCTTTTTGTTATTTGGTGTAAACCATTCAGTAGTTGTGGAAATATTTAAGGAAATCCAAATCCAAATTTTGTTTATCTGTGCCTGTCTCAAATTCGCAAAAAATAATTAACTTGTGCAGGGAAATGCAGAGCTCTGATTGGCTGCCAACAGTTCACCAAGGAAGTGTTGGCAGACATCTTGGGACTCGGTTTCAGTCGATTTTCACAAATAAAACTGGAAAAAAAGAAAAGGGGGCAGGATAGGAATACCGTGTCCCCAAACCCACGGTCTTGGAGTTCCTCTGGAGCCCTTCCATGGCATAAAAGCATATTTTTTAAATTCTCTGCAATTTTTGTGATATTTTCACAAATAACATCATGAATTAAAAGAAAAAAAATTAGTGCAGGTCCCGTGCTTCTTTTAATGGTAGCCCCCAGGTGGGCCATGTCCCGGCCGCATGTGGAAATTATTTTTAAAATGGGGGGAGGATTGTGGGGCCTATATTAAGAAGTGGGGGTCAGGGTGATCCCCCGGTTCCCGGGGACTGCCATCTTCCTGGGGCCATATAATAAATGCTTGGGAGGCCTCACTGACACTCCCAGGGACCACCATCTCCCTGGGACATTAAATAAAATGCTTGAGGGGGTGTGTGGACCCCCCTAAGCCCCAGTGACCACACCCTCCCTGGGTTAGCTTAAATGTGGAACAGAGGTGCCTCACAGACCTCCTCCCCGGAGCATTATTTTCTTATAAAGAAGAAGGGGGCCATTTGGCCCCCCTCCCTGGCACTAGGGACCTCCATGGGCTGATTTCGTCCCCAAGGACTCCATCACTCGGGGTCTGGCCATGTCTACTGAGTGCCCTCAGGGCACCCAGTCTCCACTGGGATCACAGGGGGAGTCTGAAGGCCCCAGCGGTACCTGCCAATTCCCTGCCTCCTGCGGGAGGCGTCATTGCTTTCAGACATAGGGAGCTGTCAGAAAACACTGGCGCTCTTATCTGCACAAACAATAGATTTATGCCATAATCAATACATTAATTGAGAAAGACTCTTAGATGATATTTATTATTAACTCCACACATATCCTTACCCAAAACGTTATCTCTGTTCGGTATGTGGTATTGACTTCACTATGTCTATTCATAGGAACCAATGTGTGGTAAAAGCAAATAGTTCTAAACAGGGAAAGATATTAAGATGAAATTTAGGGGCTTTAATGAGCTAGGTATTAAGTGCCCAAGTATTACAACTAAGTGACTCCAAAACTACAGACCATAAGGCTGAATTAGATAGAATCCGGAGGGTTTATCTCGTTATTCCTCATAGACCATCAAGCCAGGTTTTAATTTTATAACTTTTCAGCTTATGTCGGTATTGTGCACAACAAACGTGCTTTCTGAAACAATAAAGAAAGAGAATATCCACTTAGGAGTTTCTCAGTAATTACGCCATATAATCCTGTAATAACGTGGTATCCATAATTACAATACATGGAAGTGTGACACCATTTAAAATTGCTCGCCACGCTGGCCCTCCCCCTAAAAATATCCACCCTCAGTCGGAGGTGCCATAGCCTATATAGACCCCGCCCCGGGCCTCCCAAAATGTACATTCATGATACATCCTTGTCTTGGTTGTGTATCCTATACTCAGGGCTGTAAGAAATGTAAAGGCCACGAAGAAGACACGCCTCCACCCTATACGCAAAAATGTCAATATGGGCGTTAACAGAAAGGAATTAGGCCAAGACTTTCTCTAGCACAAATTCCGTTGGTTAAAGCAACCAAAGCATACAATAACCATTATTAACACAGCCTAACACCTGCAACCACATCCACGCTGTGTACTTACCCGTTATAGTAAATTCAATCTTCCTTCACGGGACGCCCCATGTTTCACAATCCAGTGCGTGCCTTTCAAACCGGGACGCAATGTTTAAATAGCTAATGCCTAGTTGGATAAATCGCGCAAAAACTGACGCTGTGTACGTTCGACATAGCGTCGCAGTCATACCCATAGAGATGAGACTGAACCGATACTGAAAGACAGGCACATCTTAATTTACATATTTTCCAATAATAATGGCGGCAATCCGATATTTCATGGATGGTTTTTGTATGAGGGCATGCTTCAGGGAGGTGGTGGTCCCTGGGGCACTGGGGGTCTGTGAGGCCTCCCCGATTTTATTACTATTAGGCCTGGGGAGGTGGCAGTCCCTAGGGCTGCGGGGGAAACAGTACAGGCCTCCTCTGTATTAACTATATAAACAACCCTGGTGAGGCACGGGGTGCTGTGCAGGCATCCCCTGCATAATTAAAAAGAAGTGTCCTGGGGAGGTGGTAGTTCCTGGGGCTTTTACAAAGGCTTGGAGGGGCCACTACGCACCCCCTCCTGTTTATTTATAATGGCCACAATAATGGATTTAGCCCACCTGGGGGGCTTCCTTGAAAAAGTGCAAGTGCGCAGTAGCCAGTGCTTCTTTTTTTTTTTTTTTATACAAACTTGTGGCAAAATTATTTAAACAAATGTTTTTAACCCTCACCAGTCATAGGGGTCAGGGTCATCCTACCCTGCCTGCCTTTCTTTATTTTTTACATTTTATGTGGGACCCAGCTCAAGCTGATTCCTCAGATGGCTGCCAACACTACCTGGTTGAAAAGTTGGCAGCCAATCAGGTTACAGCATGGGGACTGTTGGATCTGCGGGTAATGTGTGTCCCTATATATATAAATTTGTTTTCCAGTTAATCTCTCCCAAATTATTGAATGGATTTACAGCAAAGAACAAAAAGCAAGAACTTTTGCCTTAAAAGCCATCAGTAGATGTAAACAATTTCTTCTGCCCATAGTACTGTAAAAAATACGCAAACCATTAGCGTGGGATGTAGCTTTACAAGTGCTATGTTCAATATGAGGTTTGTTCTTCGTACTACCTGTTACAAGTTTCCCTAAATAAAGGTATGAGTCTACCACCTCCAGCTTTTCAGGACCAATTTGCCACTTAAAGTTACATGATTTTCTACTTTTGTTACTTTTCATAATTAAGATTTTACTTTTAGAACCATTTATTTTCAAAAAATGGTCCACTGTATAATTCTGTAGTGATATCAGCTTTCTATTCAGCCCAATAGGGGTTAGGTTCATTACCACTATATCATCTGCATATAAAAGACATGCAAAAGGCCGGCTACTTATCTTTGGTGCATCTCCATCTGCTTGAGCAAAGCAATCGGTTAAATCTGCGATATATAGAGAAAATAGCAGCGGTGCTAACAGGCAACCTTGTTTCAAACCATTTTCTGTAGGGATTACATCTGATAAACCTTGATTTCCACCCATTAGTATCTGGTGCCAAGTTTGCGAATGTAATGCAATAATTAAGGATAACAGGGGTGAGGGCAATCCCATTTTTTGCAATTTTCTCCATAGTAAAGGTCGATCTACCTTATCGAAGGCTGTTGAAAAATCTATGAAAGCCATATATACATTTGAGTTATGAGAAATTGTGTATTTCTCCTCAATTACTTTCAACATGGAGATATTATCTAGAGTAGAATGATTTTTTCTAAAACCTGCTTGTTCTATGGGGAGGCCTTTTTCTCAGTCACCCATTACGTAAGATGATCAAGGATACTACGTGCAAATATTTTCCCCGCCGCATCCAATAAGGCTATTTGCTGATAATTACCTGGGTGTGTTCTAGGGCTCTTTTTGTACAGAGGGATTAAAATACTTCCAGACCAGGATGGTGGTGTCTTCCCCTGGGAGTAGCAAAGATTAAACAGTGGAGCTAGATAAGTGGCCCACAAAAGTGGCTCCTTTTTAATTACCGTCATGGGATTTTTATCAGGGCCCATTGCTCCTGAGGATCTCATTTTTTTAATAGCTCCAGCCACTTCATTGATTGAATGTACATAATTGGATGCAGGGGTTTAGCCTGATCGGGTGCCACAATGGTTAGTCTGAAGGAATTAAAATTTGCAGAATACAGTTCTACCAAATTAAGTTTCCATTCCTCTACTTTTACGGGTATAGGGAGAGATTTCACTCTAGTGCCACAGCAGTCGGCGATTATTTCCCAATACCTTTTGGAATTATTTTTTGAGGCTGCCTCTTTTAGCTGCATCCTTGCACCATCTTCCTTTATTTGTCTTAGGGAGCGTTTTTTTCTCGGTCTTTTCCTCATTCGTAGGTTTATTAAATTACTTCGCTCGCCCGAAAAAGTCAGGAACTGGACCCTCACAAATGTATTTATTTCCCTATTTATAGTAAGCAATGGGTTGAAATATGATCTCAGTTTAACTGGAGTGTGTGTTAATTTACAGGATTTAGCCAGGAGACCTATATTATTGGAAAAGGCATCAAATAAATCTGATTGGGTAGAATCAAACTTGACTGTTATTAAGTGCTGCTGATCTCTTATTAGTGCCTAAGTACTCCTTTGAGTTAGCGTTAGCTTGAGTATTCCAGTGAATTCTACCATTTGTTGCATTGAACCCTTCTGTGTCGCCTTTGAAGTTCCAGGGGCCTACCTTAGCACAAGTGAATTCAAATTTAAAGCAAATCAGCATATGGTCACTGAAAACATTTCCCAGGGCTTCCACATTTGTACGTTCACAGAAAAAATCTGCAGAAACAATTAAATAACCTATAATAGATCTCCCTGTTTGTGCCTTATGAGTGTGATTTGCTGGAATATTCTTTTCTAGCCTCCCATTAGCAAATATGAGATCTAAACTTCTCAAACCTTCGAGTAATAGGACTCCTCTTTTGTAAGCCCGGCTTTTATTCAGAAATTTGGCAATGGGGATATTTAGGGCTTAGATCTTTTCAGTGTTAGAGAATACCCTTATACTATGAGATGAGACTTTAGAGTTCAAATCTCCAACTAATAATAGGGACCTGCAGTCTTCACTTTCCAGGGTAGAGGAGATAAAACAGAAAAGGTCCTTTAATAGATAAGAATAAGATGTGTTGGGAGGTAAATATGCATTTATGATCAACAAGGAATCCAAGTGATCCTGACCATCCTTATGATCTAACTTAATCGCCTGAATTAGGTTAGAGGCATGAAAAATGTCTTTATATGACCAACTAAGGCTTGTACTTAACAAAATAGCAATGCCTCCTTTAGCGTGACCTCTATTCACAGGGAGCGCAGGCCGGCTCAGCACAATATAATCTTCGGTGGACCAGTTCTTTGTGATTGAAGACTCTTGTAGACAAATTATATCGGCATTCTGCTCTTTCAAGACTAATAGTTTGTTTTTATTAGTGCTTACGCTTTTATTAGTGCTTAAGCCGGCTGCGTTCCAGGATATCACATTAATATCCTTGCTAGGAAGAGTTCCCACATTTTAGGCCTAAGGGTCTATTTGAATTAAGAACGCCTGCAACCCAACTCCATTTCTTATCTTCCTGCTCTGCAGGAAGCACATGCTGAGTATTTTTCACTGTATGGAGCGAAATCCTCCTACCTTCTCGAACGAGGGAAACCTGCAAAATACTCTCTTTCTCCAAGCAAGGTTTGCCTCTTGCGGAGATTTCTAGATCGATGATAGGCAGCTTATTTTGGGCCACTTTTTTTAAAGGTACCTCCACTTCTGATATTGAAACTTCAATGCCACAACAACGTAGTATATCGCTGTGTACCATTATTAGGTGGGAGATAGCTTTGGATGCAAATGTTACTCTTGCACCCCTAAGATTGTTATATTTTTGAACCTCAAACAGAGCGATGTCATTGCTTTTGATCATCTGCAGGCCCGAAATTTCAGCAAAGCAACCCAACAAAAATATCTGATTCATATATAGTTCCTGGTCAAAAATAAACAAAAAATCCAGGCTATAAGGGACAGGATGTGAGTTATTAAGTAGGCTAGATACCTCAGAAATATTATCATTGGGATTATAAATGACATTATTACCTAAAGAAGAAGCAAATAGAGAAGCATTAGGATTCAAAATACTCTGAACAATAGGGGGAACATTTATATCCAATGTCACTGCATCTTGGGTAGAATTAATTGGTACATTTGAGTTCAAAGAAGAGGAACAATGACCCAATAGATTGGACTCTGTTTGTCCATCTTCTTTCTTCAGAACATTTAGATCCAGATTTTGTGGTATATTATGTATAAGGTTAGGGTCGAAGCGTAACCGTTTTGCCCTTTTTTTATTTATCCTTCGGCGTCCTTCCCTTTTTTTCCTTCTACTTTTTCTTACAGGTGTTGTTACTTTTGTTCTTGATAGTCTTTTCCTTAATAGGAGAGCATCCGACTTTAAGTCCTTCCTCTATAGGCTGCTCAAAAGAATTTAAATTAGTTTTTAGGGAGATAGGGAAAACCTTTCAAATTATACTTGAATTTGTATTTTCCGTCTTAGTTTGCGGGCGGGACGTTGGTATAACCACTGTAGCTAAAGACTCAGAATCGAAGAGCTGCTGTAGAGTAGAGGAATGTAAGTTATCGAGTATGTCTTCGTTTTCTTTCATTTTGGTTTTATTTTTCTACTAAAGAAAGGCATACCAGCCTGGATGCCAAAGTCCCGCCCTTTAACATGTGGAAGAGAGTCTGTTTGAGTAGAATATAGCTTGTCGGAGTCTTCCTCCAAAAGAAGGGGAGTGGAAGGTCTCTTCCCTGGATTAGACATATTGAGGGGAAGTACGCAAGCTTTGCCTGGCAATCATTTTTGTTCAGAGGCTATAAACTTTGTCAGGGCCAAAAAAGAGTCCAAAATGGAGTCAGAGTTACTTACTGATTTCTCCATTAGTGCTAAGATGGAAGCCAGCACTCATTCCAGGCAAAGTAATGATTCCGACATCAGCATTTTTGACTCTGGATCATTAATTAAAGGAAGAAAGTTCGGGGATAGTTTAGGAGTTAATGAGCCCCGTAAATCTAATAAGCTGAACAGTTGCATTTTAACAGGATGATCCTTGGAGGAAAGTGAAGTGGCAGGAATAAGAATCTTGGACGATTCTAGATTATGAACGTGAGACATCTTATGAGACTGATCTAAATTAATATTAGGTAGAGTGAAATCTTCCATTATGTGTTCTCCCGCTTTTGGGACTAGTTGAGATACTCCTCCGGGTTCAAAGACTCCATTTGCAAGGGAGTGGATGGTTAAATTTGACAGCAAAGAGTCAACCACCCTAGATTCTGAGTGTTGATGATCTGTAGGCCATAATCCCCCGATTTTAGACAGTAGTATGGAGGGTACTACTGGCAATAGTTTTCCAGGAATTACTTTAGCCTGTACATAGTCTTCATGTTCTTTTTGGGAAGACTCCAGCATCCCTACTGATTTTAGACTTGTTTCTTTTTTAGGAAAGAAGGAAGGGATGGTATTGAAACTCTTCAAAAAGTTTATTTGCAGTGAGTTGTTACTTAGGGGATTAGCTCTAGTTATTTTGCAAGCTCTTGTGTACACCAGTGTGCCAGAGCGTAATTGTTTTGCGGTCATATCTACATGTCCCTGAGCCAAGCCGGCCAGCACAGCCAGAGAGGTATAGCTCCAATGCGCTAGTGCGCCAATGCGCCGCTTATGCAACACCGGGCACCGAGCGCCAAGTTTCTACTCTCCAGCGCACAGCACGCAATCTTGCAATCTCACGAGCTCGGGTAGGAGATGCCAGCACAAGGCTCTAGGGCTCAGGAAGACGCAGGAAGGCGCAGGAAGGGATCCGCGCATGTCTCCAGTAGTCAGCGCTCTCGACTTCAAGGACCTTCAATGATCAGAACACTCTCACTCAGCAGGTCTCTGCAGTTCTCAGCAGGTCTCACAGGTCGCACAGCAGGTCTCACAGCTCTGTGGTTGCTGCACTGTCAGCTGTACAGCTCTGTCCTACTCTGTCTGTACACTCAGTACCGAAAAACATGTGTCCGGTGTGGTCCTGTCTTTTCAAGGCCCTATTAGAGACCAGTATTGTCCGCATCAGTAATGCAACCGTGGTTCTTGCTCCGTTGTGGACTGCGGGAGAGGAGAACAATGCGGGAGGATACGTGGGAATAGACGAGACCGGGCAGGCGAGTGATTAACTGATCAAAGTGTCCGGGCGGGTGGCCAGTAATTAGGCGAGCACCACCTGAGCACCTCAGCCGCCACCTCAGCCGCCACCTCAGCCTGTCACAAGTGCAGATACCAACACTGACGCCGATGCATTACTGCCGATGCCTTGCTCAGGCTGTCGGACACGCCGGTCACGGCTCTAAAGGCCCCCCTGGCTCCTGACTCTCGCAGCCTCGCACACACTGAGGGTCTCCCAGCTCCTGGCCTACTGCCTCCAGCGGCACAGCACAGCACAGCGGCACTCACAGTCCGTCTCTCCATCACAACCCGGGACCGGAATTTTTTATTTGACCTTTGTAAGCTAGAGATGTGATTTCCGAGAGATGTAACTTAACTAGTGCTCATGTGAAGCGCTCCAATACCCTTGGGTCGAGTTTGCGCTATATAAATCTGCAAAAAAATGGGAGGTGGCTTTAGATGATTCTGTTCTTGCTGTGTGGAAAGGTAGGCATGACTGTATTGGCAGTGCGGAGAGTTCAAAAATCTCCACTATCTATGGCGCTCCCACTTCTCTAGATGCCCCCTCCACCATTCTCCCTGCACAATTTCAGGATGCAAACTGTTCAAGGTTAGCAAGCCTGTTAATATTCTTATTAACAAACAACATTCTAAATATGTTATTTGTTTGAAATATTTGTATTCGTGAAGTAGGTCCTCTTGCCATTCAGACTCTTCTGTCATGAGCTTTCCTGTTTATTCCACTCACAGTTAATGGTCATTGAAAATTGTAAAGAGTCTTTGAGTACTCACGAATATACAGCGTCGGATCAGCAATACAAATAACACCTACTCCAAGGACAACAATCACAAAAGCGAGCTCGAAAAGGATGGTTATACCAAGCAAATGAATTTGTCTGAAAAGATGTGCCCTGTAATTACGTTGTGCTCTATTGTTTAAACACTTCATACTTGCATGGATGATGGACAGATCTTAAATAAAACTGTCGAGATTTGGAGGTCAGGAAAGGAAAAGTATAATGCACACACTTGACAAAAAGATGGCTGTTATTAAGCAGGCAATTGAAATGTCGCTTGCCTGGCTTTCTGTCACTGGTATGCGGATGTCCATGGAACAAAGGGTCAAGGCGCGAGTCCCAGGAATGCATTCATCAGGCAGCCTTAAGTCTACTGGAAATAAATTGCAAATCTTCCAAATGATCTTAAGGGTTTCTGTGTATGCAGTACGTCTTTTGTTAAAAACATGTTTTATGCCAACACTCACATAGCAGTGCTTGCTCCTTTGAGTATATTAAAGGGGCTATGGATTAATTGCGGGTGGTTATTGCAGAGTTCAACTACTCAAACGGAAACGTTTAAGGAAAAAAGGAAAAAAATGTCTGCCTCTGCTGTTTCTCATCAACTGAAAAATGAAAGTGTATAGCACTTGCTTAGAGACGTTCCTTACTACAAATCTCTCTTAAGGTGACCAACTTTCCTTTCACAGTTTGTCAGTGTTATATCAGCTGAAAGGTGTGTACAACATGAACGCTTGAGGTCTATCAATAGCATTGTTCAGAAATGGTAAGGGTTGCAATATAGCCTCATAGCCTGCTGTAGAGGCCTATACCTGCCATTAATGGTCTGCTCCAGCGTTAAAGTCCTGAACCAAAGGCGAGGGCCTTTAACAGGGGAGCGGGCCCAGTTACAGTGGGCTACAATGCGATTAGAATATTCTGCCACTAGAGGGCAGAATGTTCTAACAAATAAAACAAAGACTTCAGGGATACCGAGGGGATTCAAATCACCTCGGGCTCCATGAGACCTTTGTTCACAGCAACAAGCTGTGAATGACAAACATTGGAATGTTTGAGCTCTGGACTTTTTCCAGCCAATAGAAGCCCAGAGCATTCCATTGTCTTCAATGGAGCTCCTAATATTCCAATGTTCTAAATGGCATTAACAAAGCAAAACCAACATTGTTTCTTCAAGTTAAGTGCCTTATTTATTGATGGGTTTTGTTTTCAAATCATGTGATGGGTAAAAAATACATGTTAAAACTTACTTGACACCTGCTATTGAAGGCCATTTGAGCGTGGAACATACATTTTCAGACCAGAAGGCTATGAGGAAGTTCGAAGAGTTCTTAATGAGAAGTCTCAACTCTCTATTTATTTATCTTCAGTGCTTAATTTGTAAAAGAATAAGTGCCAGTGCCCAAAGCTCTGTTCAGAAGCCCAAGGTTCTTCGCTGGGTCAAAATCTGTTGAGAAAGAATGAGTGCTGGTCCACAAAAATGAGTGCCGGTGGTCCCCAACTACAACCATCAGCACAAATTAAGCACTGTTTACCTCTGACTGTAGTCGTGAAGCATGATGTCATGTTTGTGTCAGTATCAGGTGAGACACAGAGCTGGAAGCAGGTGACTGATCAGCGAATGTGTGCTTGCAGTGTACCTCCTGAATAATAGACCCAGATGACCAGTTATCTCAATCAAACATGATTAACTGCCTAGCACTGAACGACAAGAACAGTTCATATTTCCAGAGATTCAGTTGTGCAAACACCATGATGTGTAGCCAAACAGGTATTGTAGAAAGTGCTTATTCATATATGCCATTGGGCATTTTAAAGTTTACCCCTTATCCTCTTTTGCAAAGACAACTAATGATAACCAAGCAGTGTAGATGGCTAGAGTACTGAAGTTCCCCACTAGCCAGGACACTACTCACAGAATCTGAAATGGGAGCCTTCTTGACTAGTGGATGAGAAGTCAAGACCTAGCTGAATGGAGGCGGTGTGTTTTTGAGACAAAGTACTGTATAACACAATTAGCATAGTTGCAAGAAAGATGGGAATCTCACACTAGGGTTATGAATTTCAATAAAGATTTAAAATTGAACTCTTTAATAATACCTCAAAATATATCAAATATTTGCAAAGAAACTAGGAGACAAACGTTAAAGAGCACTTAATTAGCAACACACAATAAATACAATAATGTATCACAATCCAGTGATAAATTTGAGCTCTCAATATGAACATTACACAAATGTTTGTGAAGGATTGAATACTCCTTAACCCATTAACTGTTGATGCTTTTTTTCCTCACTACTTAGGCTTTTTTCTAATTTGTATCCTTTTTCCAATTTGTTGGGGAATATAAATGTACACAGAATTTGTAGATGAGAAAATATATAAAATACAGCTTCATTTTAGTTTTTTTAGAAAAATTTGAAAAATGTGTAAGAAAGTGTATGTAGTTTTTACTTAAAAGGTATCAAAAAGGTCTTCTGTGCTAAGCTCACCACTTTTCCAGCTTTAAGGAATAAGCAGAGTGGTAAAAAAAATTGTACCTGCGTTTTTGCAATTTTTAAGTGACACTTCATTTTCATTATTTTAATGAGTTATACCTACTTGAACTTTGTAGAGGAAACAAGTGTGAAAGCCATGAGTAAACTCAAAAAGCAATTGTAGACACAATTTCAAATTGAGTTTTGGTCATTTGTATAGATTGCTCGTGGTTTTTCCTAGGAAATTGATCAGTAAAATAAAAATTAATTAACAAAATATAGAAAAATTGATTTTATCTGTACTTTTTTACTCCCATGGCCGATTTACTGAAGTGATATATAGTTACGTCCATCAGACCCTTGTGGGTATAAGGTTATAAAGTGTTATTTGGTTGTTTAAAAACATATATTACACAGAGCCAACAAACGAACTGAGGCGTTTAATGATATTTTATTGTGTCGTTACCATGCATGAATTCCTATTGTAAAATCAAATTCAGGAAAATGAGTATGAAAGAAGTCCAAGCATTTTTGCAATGTGTGCAAAATACTCAGGGACAGATTTATCATACTTTCACACAACACAACGCACCAAGACACCTTCCAGCGCTATGCTGCATGAAGGGGAGAGGACAGGAATGCGCCATATTTAACATTCTATGGCGCAATCATGTCATCTCCTTGTGCTGGCCCACAGTGTGCTGCCTTACTCCAATGCAGGCACCCTTGTGCCTTGGTGTAAGGGCACCTGCATTGTAAACAGGATAGTTTTTGTGCAAAAAGGGGCACCTTCCTGCACAGAAGCAATACTAAGAGTCCTTTAACTCTTTCTAAGTGTGATGTAGAGTGCAGCACTCTTTAGTAAGAGGAAACAGCGAGAAGAAATAAAGATACTTCTGCGTGTTGCACCTTACCTGGGAAGATGTAGCATTTTGACACATTCTCAGATTTACCTGTCTTGGGAATTCTGGGGATCAGCCGCGGTCTGTGCAGGTAAGAGCGGTGGGGCTCAGTGGGGGGGGGGGGGGTGTTTAAACATATGAGCGCGAGGGAAAATTAAATAAATAATTAAACGCGGCTCATAGAGACGTACAATTCTGCTCCGTACAGCTTGGTCATTCCAAATGCAGTCGGGTTCAGATTGGGATATTCCTAACGCCTAACTCACATCGTACTCAGTCAGTCAGAAACCCTTCCTAGTCGGTTGGAAAGACACATTCCCAATCCTATTTGGATGGAGCAAATGCCGTTAGGAGGCCTTCCTAACCACATCAGAATCAGGCCCTAAGTGACTTTTTGACATGATGATCAGTTTTATAGTAACGTTGCATAAAAGGAGCATTTTGGAAAATGTTTTTTATTTCCAATCTTGTGTGTTATTTAATATTTATTTTACAGGTGCCTGAATCTCTCCATTTTTGTAATTTGTGTTTTTTAAATTCTGTTCAAACTATGCCATAATTTGCCTGACTGTGCAGAAGAGAAGTTGAAGGTTGGATTAAACACATGATGTCTGCCCTTGGTAGATGGTGTGGGCTCTTTCAGCGTGCTGACATTCTCGAGCATGTCGAAGTTTTGGACTAAGGGGAATGGATTCAGTCTGGTTTAGGGAGCAGTTGGATTAAAACCAACACAGTAGAGAGTCATATATGCCAAGATTAGCACCTCTAGTTAACTAGTCAAGATAAATAGTACTTATAGAGAGAAGTCAGGTAGAAAAGGATAAAACGTGTGACTGCTAACCAAATGCCTTTTTCTTTCGCAATGAAACCTAAATTGTACTGTTGTTACCCCCTTTGGTGTAAAACTCAATCAACTGAACTTGATTAAAAGGGAAAAGGATGAAAGGAAAGATGAGTGGTTTTGAAAGGTTGAATTGATGAAGTGAGGGCACACTTGAAGGAGTGAAATGCTTTAGGCTGGCTTGGAGAGTGACCCATCTGCACACAAGGTGTTACGGCATTTAGAGAAGAAAGGCATTTGGAGGACAGAACTCCAATTATAGTGGAAGCAGGGGTTTGGTGTTTGTAGTGGATGGATAAAATCAGCCTTAAAACATTAAGTGCCAGATTTGACTGGAGTGATTTAAGAGTGTTATGAGGAAGGACAGAACTATAGACGTGAGGGACAATAGTGTACAAATTTGGGGCTGAAAGGGTCAGATAGAGAATTGATTGTATTGCCAGATTTCAATACGGGAATTAGTTACTCAGAATATGTGTAGGAGAATCTGACATTGTAGGCAGATCATTAGGGTTGAATTAATGTACTAGTGAAGTAGCAGTAGTGATGACTTTGGAGAAAGTGATTCTGATTGTTGAGATTTCTAAGATGTTGCAATGTTAGATGCAGAGAGTAAGTAATGAGTTCTGGCCTTGTGTGGGAACAGCAGGATGCTGACAATACAGGCTTTTCTTTAGGCTGGGATATTTTTGGGTGAAATTACCACCCATAAAAATAAGATCCTGTGTTCTGGCACAATGGAAAACCAGGTGCGGGACCACCAGCCCACTCTTAACCAGGTGGATCAGAATTCCATACATAATTCTGGTCAGCTTGACTTATAAAGCAAACACAAGGAGTTGATGGACGGAGTGCTGAACATTGCAAACACTCACCCCCAGTCACAGATCTGGGTTGAATCCATTATCGTTCTTTAGCTCACTTTGCCCCCCTAGTTCAGACACAGCTATATGCAAATCTGTCTTGACTCTGTGCCTCTTGGGAACAGTCCAGACCGAACTGCCAAGCCATGTCTTCCCTGGACCTGAAACAAGCATCCTGGGACCGGTTTCGGGTTAACAGCCCTCATCAGCCAGGCTAGCTTGAATCCCGTGGCAAAGTGAGCAAGGGACCCACGTCTGGGCATACCCTGCCAAATTAGGGTGAACAAAGCAAACACAAGGAGATGATGGACAGAGTGCTGAACATTGTAAACACTCACCCCCCAGTCACAGATCTGGGTTGAATTCCTCATTGTCCTTTAGCTCACTTTGCCTCCCCAGTTCAGACACAGATATATGCAAATCAGTTTTGAACATGTGCCTCATGGGAGCAGTCCAGACCGAACTGCCAAACCATGTCTTCCCTGGACCGGAAACAAGCATCCTGGGACCGGTTTTTGGCTAAAAGCCATCATCAGCCAGGCTAGCTTGAATCCAGTGGCAAAGTGAGCAAGGGACCCACATCTGGGCACACCCTGCCAACTTAGAGCGAACAAAGCAAACACAAGGAGATGATGGACGGAGTGCTGTACATTGCAAACACTCACCCCCAGTCACAGATCTGAGTTGAATCCATCATCGTTCTTTAGCTTACTTTGCCACCCCAGTTCATACACAGCTATATGCAAATCAGTCTTGACCCTGTGCCTCATGGGAACAGTCCAGACCGAGCTGCCACACCATGTCTTCCGTGGACCAGAAACCAGCATCCTGGGACCGGTTTTGGGGTAACAGCCCTCATCAACCAGGCTAGCTTGAATCCAGTGGTAAAGTGAGCAAGGGACCCACGTCTGGGAATACCCTGCCAACTTAGGGCAAACAAAGTAAACACAAGGAGATGATGGATGGAGTGATGAACATTGCAAACACTCAACCCCAGTTACAGATCTGGGTTGAATCCATCATTGTTCTTTACCTCACTTTGCCACCCCAGGTCAGACACAGCTATATGCAAATCTGTCTTGATCCTGTGCCTCATGGGAATAGTCCAGACCGAACTGCCAAGCCATGTCTTCCCTGGACCAGAAACAAGCATCTGGGACTGGTTTCGGGCTAACAGCCCTCATCAGCCAGGCTAGCTTGAATCCAGTGGCAAAGTGAGCAAGGGACCCACGTCTGGGCATACCCTGCCAAATTAGGGCGAACAAATCAAACACAAGGAGATGATGGAAGGAGTGCTGAACATTGTAAACACTCACCCTCATTCACAGATCTGGGTTGAATTCCTCATTGTTCTTTAGCTCACTTTGTCACCCCAATTCAGACACAGATATATGCAAATCAGTTTTGACCATGTGCCTCATGGGAGCAGTCCAGACCGAACTGCTAAACCATGTCTTCCCTGGACCGGAAACAAGCATCCTGGAACCGGTTTCTGGCTAAAAGCCCTCATCAGCCAGGCTAGCTTGAATCCAGTGGCAAAGTGAGCAAGGGACCCACATCTGGGCACACCCTGCCAACTTAGAGCGAACAAAGCAAACACAAGGAGATGATGGACGGAGTGCTGTACATTGCAAACACTCACCCCCAGTCACAGATCTGGGTTGAATCCATCATCGTTCTTTAGCTTACTTTGCCACCCCAGTTCAGACACAGCTATATGCAAATCAGTCTTGACCCTTTGCCTCATGGGAAGAGTCCAGACCGAGCTGCCAAACCATGTCTTCCCTGGACCAGAAACCAGCATCCTGGGACCGGTTTTGGGGTAACAGCCCTCATCAACCAGGCTAGCTTGAATCCAGTGGTAAAGTGAGCAAGGGACCCACGTCTGGGAATACCCTGCCAACTTAGGGCAAACAAAGTAAACACAAGGAGATGATGGACGAGTGTCACCCTGAGTAGGACGGGTATGCCCAGACGTGGGTCCCGTGCTCTCCATGCCACTGGAGTCAGGCTATACTGGCTGAAGAAGGGTGAAACCACGAAACCAGTCATAGGATGCCTGTTTCCAGTCCAGGGAGAACCTGGCCTGGCAGTTTGGGCTGGACTGTTCCCATGGGGCACAGGGTCAAGACTGATTTGCATATGGCTGGGTTCAAACTGGAATGGCATGGTGAGCAAAAAAATGATGGATTTAGGTCCAGATCTCTGTACTGGGGTGAATGTATGACATTGTTCTGTATTCTGCCCATCAATTGTTGTTTTTGCATTTGTCACCCCGAGTGGGACGAGTATGCCCAGACGTGGGTCCCATGCTCTCCATGCCACTGGAGTCAGGCTATCCTGGCTGAAGAGGGGTGAAACCCCAAAACTGGTCCTAGGATTCTTGTTTCCAGTCCAGGGAGAACCTGGCCTGGCAGGTCGGGCTGGGCTGTTCCCATGGGGCATAGGGTCAAGACTGATTTGCATATGGCTGGGTTCCAACTGGAATGGCATGGTGAGCAAAAAAATGATGGATTTAGGACCAGATCTCTGTACTGGAGTGAATGTATGACATTGTTCTGCATTCTGTCTATCAATTGTTGTTTTTGGAGCTTGACTTATAATCAATATCTAAGTTGTGAAATCTGGAGAACAGTATGGAAACTAAATAAGTGTGCAGATAAAAATCATCCAGGAATTATGAGGGCAGGGGATGCCCCAAAAATGGGAGAAAGTTGGCATCACTGGGAGGCATATAGGGGCATGTAAGTTGTAGGGAAAAGAGAGGGCGGTGGGGGGCCTAACGTTATAAGGGGACTGTGCGGTTACATGTGGGTGATTAGAGACACATGATCCGGAATATCTAATGTACCAAAGGTTTAAACAATTGAAAATGTATGATCTGTTGTCTCCACCAGTCATTCTTAGTGATTATTGTACTCTATACTGCATATGATATATATAAAATCTATCCTACTGAAATGTATCTTGGGAAAATGGTGTGCAGTACTGACTGCATTAGTCAGAATTCTGATCGCTCCACAAACTTCGGATTGCTCAGGAATAAGAATTCAACTCCCAATTTGTAATCTGATCCTTTAAAGCAAAACAAAATTCAAAAGAAAAAGGAGGAATTAAAAAGAGAAACGTCAAGTATATTGGGTCGAGGTATAAAATAAAAGGATGTTGAAACATGAGAGAAAGAAAAAGGAGACGGGAGGAAAGAAGAAGAAAGGAAGAAATTATGGTATAGGTGGAAGAACTAAGGGAGGAAAGGTAAGCCTGCCTGTATCCTGTGGAAATGCTGACATTAAAAGTAAATGGTTTAAGGGCTCCTGGATTCACCTGTACATTAATCTTCCCACCTCTGCGGTGGGTGTGATAGATACAATAGAGTGTTCATGGGCTCAGGAAGGCCTCAGAGGTACTTTTGTAATTGACTTTTGCTCACTGACAACAGCCCGCCCCATACCTGTCACTGCCATCATCTGGGATGAGATGAACTTGTAGGTCTGCAGGTCCCGTGAGGATGACAGGAGAGAACGTGTCGCGAAATTGCTTGCGGAACCTAATATGCCCTTTCTAGATAGGTAGGCCCAAGATTGCACAGCTGCCAGGCTCAAAAAGTCTCAACCAAGCAATCAATTCAACCATAGAATATCAATTAGGGATATTCTAGCGAGGATCATCAAAACATTCTCACTCTCTACATAAAGCATGGCTTGAACTAATTGAAAATGTAAATATGATGCACACCTATATTCTGTTATTTGAAAGACCAACCATTTACACACCATATATCAGCTGCTATGAGTACCTGGTTTTTAACTTTTTTTTGTCGAAGACTTTGGTTTTAAATTTGTGTCTTCTGTAATTAATTTGAACGAGGCTAGATTTCTGTTTTTATAAAGAAGTGTTTGCAATCACAAAATATCAATCTGTATTGCAGTGATGTACCATCCACAGTGGCCAAATTTATTTTTATAACTCTATATTGTATGACATGTTTTAAATGAACTCATTAATGTAAAACCCATATATTGCTTTTATCTTTTGCATCTCAGTTAGTGAAAAAGAATTATTTTACAGCCACAAAATAAAGTGGACCATATTGTTTGTACTTTATAAACTAAAGATTACTCAACATTCCTGAAAGAATGTATTAATTAAAATAATAGTTTAAATAGTAAAAAAAATTGTTAAATAAATTGTCTTTCTTCTAATCACAAAACCAACATTTCTAATGAGTAAAGTTTATGCAGTAGTCATAAAAATTATGCTTCATACATAGGATTTGCTTTACAAATGCAAGATACTGTTGAGAAGTAATTTGTGGATAGTTGATGGATTATGCACATAAACATGAACGTGTTATTTGGAAGCCCTAACAATATTTAAGAAGTGGAAAGATGGTGGGCTCAACTTTTTTTTAATGGAGATCAGTTTGATCCCCCACCATTTTTGTTCAGTGTTGGGTAGTGATGAACAAAGTCATTATGATATTGAATATGGGGCTGGGCTGCTTTGTCAGCTGGGCTTATTTTATAAAAGTGATGTCCAATGCACGTGATTTGATTTAATTTGCACTTCTGATGAATTTCAGTTACACTGAGCATACAGGAGGTTGGGCTAATGAGTTTTATTAAAGGCGGCGTTTGTTCTTGTGGGGCCCCTGTGGATGATGGGCAGGTTGTCCTGTTTTCATAGCAGAAGAAGTTGTGTCCTTTGCTCCCTTGGTGGCGTCTACCTTTACTTTGGCGAACGTGAAATAACTTGATAATTTTACGTGGTTGACAAATGAATCTCTTCCAGTGACCAATCTACTTTAGGTTTGATGACTTTTTGCTGTGGTAATGATGGTGAGGGTACTATGCTGCCTAGGAGACCGACATTTTTGGTGAGTAAACATGTAAAGCATGTCAGTCTGTATTACGAGGATTTGTTTGCTCCCTAATTGAATTTGCTGTATAAGAGATTGGATGGTAAGCAGACATACAGTACATGTGGGACTATTGTTTATCAGATTAAATATTCTATATTATGCAAGAGGATAGTCTAACTGATTAGAATTTCAAGAGTAAAGGAATGCTGAGGCAGCCTGCTCTAAGTATTGTAGAGAACCTGGCCAGCAGACATCAGACATCCATATGGTACAAAGAGAATGGTTTGAAGAGAGTTTATTATTAGAAGTGTGGACAAATATTTCTGTATCTTGTGTAGAAAGTAGTCTTGTGGGTTTACCTTGTGGGAGTTGCTGGAAGCGAAGAAGAGAATATAGTATCATCATAAAATTGGCAAAACCCTTTTGTTCATTAGGGAGTACATTTTCCCTGGCTGAATTTGTAGCAGTATGCGGAGGGTGACACTACAAATAACGTAGAGGAAGATTCAACATGACTGAGTATTTGGTACGAAAAATATGTTGCGGGTTCTTTATGCATTGGGTAGACATGCTTTGGATTTTGTTTACAATTCTGATGATAAATTGGCTGCTGTCTAGAAATACAGTGATTTCAGCCTTCTTGACATAACTTAACCTTCTCTTAGGCCACAAATTCATCTATGCATGCTTGACAGTGATGGCAGTTGGCATTGACTCACAGATTTCTGTTCTCAGATATAAACGATGGGTAGAACCTATGGGGCTGTTGATGGTGAAGAATAGACAGTCCTCTTCTATTAGAGCAGCAGCAGCCACCACTGGACGTTTGAGACTTTCTATGAGACAACAAGCCAAGGAGGTCAATGTACACCAGATCCAACTGATTGAAGTACCAGTGTTCGGAGTTTGAAAGGAGTGCGTTTCAATTAGCGAGCACCTTGTTAAGTCTAGGAAAGGCTTTGGAAGCAAAACGTAGGTGAGCACCACCAGACTGTATAATGTTGGGAAGGATCAAAAAATCCTAACAGGCCAGAGTTCCAGCTCACCATGACTGAGAGACTGGGCCTTTTTTGCAACTATGGTAATCTGTGCTAGGAAAAGTTTGGTTCTTGAGATCAAAAATAGGACTAATGGCGAGTAAATTTGTGCTGACTAGGCCTCAACTGATCACTCTAATGGAGGCGCAGATGACAGGATAAGTACCTTGGAGAATGAGGAGTCAGTTCTCTATTTCACGAGGGAAGTGGTCACAGTAACTCTTCACCAATGGAGGTTATGATTCCTCTGATGTTATTATACAGGGGCATTTCAGAGATTCAGCAAAGGCAGCCTGAGGGTCAGTCATTATGCTAAGAGGTTTTTAAGCATTAGTTGATGTAATTTCATGGAGTAACTGAGCAGTTTCAAGAAGAGCAAGGAGAGCCTTTTTTAGGTAGTCATAGAGTGCAACACCAGGAGCACATAAAGGGCAAAGAAACAGAGACATACACATAAGGGGCAAAGAAACAGAGACATTACACATAAGGGGCAGAGAAACATACACATTTTATGAACCTATGCAAAGATTCCAGCAGTGTTGTCAATATACCTACATTCAGGCCAGGGTGAAGTAGAGAATGAAGCAATTGTGGAAATATTAAGTCCACTTCACATACAGGACAATGATTATGAACAGCAAGCTCTGCGGTCTTCATGATAGCATGAAGATAAGGGAGAATGGCTGCACACAGTTCCTTCCTTAAAATGAGAGTAGACTAAAGAGCTATTGATGCACACCCAATTGTATAGACAGAAAAAACAAAAGAAAATCCATTTGACAGTTGACAAGAGGTAGATTGGACAAAGACACAAGGGTCAGAAGGAATAGGATAATATTTATTTCCAAGCTAGAGGAAAGAAGTCACTGTGGTACCTCTATATGGAATGCATGTTCAATACGCCTTTTATTTCAAAATAAGGTTAAAATGCTGTGAATCTTGTTACCTTAAAAATAAGGTGAGCAGATGGAAAAGTGATAATGACAAATCTTTGCTGAAGTACATGTTTATATATCAAGATTTTTATAGGTATATTCTACTTGTTGTTCAAAAATCATAGTTTCTTTGACATTTATATGGTCCTTCAGAGGCCTTCCTCATGCTTTCAGAGTGGCAACAACATGAGCCTTCTGGCCTGAATCTAATAAAATGTTTTATATATTTATATATATATATATATATATATATATATATATATATATATATATATATATATATATATATGTTTCCAAAAGCGGCCCGCTTTCAGGTTCCTGGGCGCTCGTTAGGCGGTGCGTTCAAGGTACGACAGAGCCAAGTCGTTACGTATTCCTCCTTTGTCCCCACCGGGATTCCTCGCGCACTCACGAGACCAGAGGCAGGTGTGCAGTGAATCAGTTATATTTTATTTCATATTCAGCAAGCCAGTGCTCAATAAAACTCTACGCGTTTCGGTTTCCCCTGAAACCTTGCTCACGAGTTCTAACAGTTTTCAAACGGCATTTTTTTCTCTTTATAAAAAAACACAAAAAACACACCCATGTGATACATTGTGTCACTTCCTGTGCTATACAGCTAAGCATTATGGTACATATATTTCGTTTTAATTCTCCATTAAAGAGGTCCCATTGTGATCTCGTGTTGACAATCTGCGTTCATCTAAAGGATTAATCCATGACGATCTTTCCATTACAATCATTAATACAATTGCAAGAGGAGAACGACATTATCCTACCAATATTGTCCAGGCAACGCCTAATTATTACCAAATAACGCCCCCCAGTGGGCAAACATTTCTGTCTGGCTTGATGTTACAACTTAGTCCGCTATAGTATATTGGAACCCTCTAGTGGGTCTGCCAATCATAAAGGGAGGTATATGTCGATTGTAACCAATATATAAACACACATCCTCATGATCACCTCATATAGCGTTCAAGCCCTCTAGTGGGCCTACACCTCACCTATTGAAAAAAGATTTTTTTGACAAAAATATACTGTTTCATTTTTCTCGTGACTGTCTATTGTTACTCATCTTACCATCGTATCTTACAGGAAGGTTTGTTGCAAAAAAAAAAAAATTCCATTTAAAACGGTGTTTTTTAGACATGAGGGGGTGTGAAACGTGAATATAGTGACAACTGTGCTAAAGGGAGACAAATTATAGCAGCTCTGCTGGGCATTTTACATTAGTCTCATCACGGAGCATATTTACAAACAGTTCATAAGTGATAATGGAATTCCTCATCCTGGTTTAGGCCATCCGGCATAAGTGTTCGAAAATTTAGAATGTGGCGTGATTCCTTCTGTCTTAGGATCCTTTCACGATCCCCACCTCTTGGGTGTATTCCTACTGTCTCCAACGCATAAAATTTCAACTTTTTCCAGTCTCCACCATGCTCCTTCTCCATATGTTTGGCTACAGCATTGCTTCTATCTGAGTTGATGGTAGCTCGCACATGCTCTAAAATGCGTTTTTTCAATTCGCATTTTGTGCTGCCGATGTATTTTAAAGCACATGGACATTCCATTACATATATTGCAAATTGACTTTTACAGTTGATTAGTTGGTCAATCCTCCACATCCGTTTGTTTGCCATCATCACCTCCTTCCTATTTTGTGCAATCAAACAGACCTTACAGCTAGTGCATTTAAAAAATCCTTTCGGCTTGAGCCATATGTCCGATTTCTTTTGGTGTTGGAAGTGACTATGCATTAATTGATCTCGCAAATTTTTAGCTCGTCTGTAGGTGATGTTCGGATGATCTCCCACTATTTTAGATACTGTGGGGTCCATATGTAATACATGCCAATTCTTGCGCAGTATTCTCATTAGTTGCAGGTTTTCAGTGCTGTATGTTGTTATGAGCCTGATTTTGTTGTCTTCCTCGTCTGAACTTTGTTTTTCTTTGATCAGATCAGTTCTTCTCACTTTGCTTGTGCGTTGCAGTGCATCTTTAATAATTTTGCAATTGTATTTTCTCTTTCTGAATCTCAGTGTGGCCTTGCCCTGATGTTGTATCCATTCCTCTTCTTGGGAGCATATTCTTTTAATTCTGAGGAATTCCCCGTATGGGATGTTCTTAATCAAACTTGTTTGATGAAAACTTTCTGCATGTAATACAGCGTTTGTCGCTGTATTTTTGCGATGAAGAGTGGTATGGACTGTCTCATTTGCAATGTAGATCTCTGTGTCAAGAAACACCACCCGTTCACTGCTGATGTTATATGTGAACTTAAGGTTGAAGTCAGAGTTGTTCAAAATTTCAAAATATTCATTGAATTCATTCTTAGTCCAATCCCATATTAGGAGCAAATCGTCGATGTATCTGAGCCATGTGATGGTCTTATTTACATACTGATCGTTTTCACTTTTCCAAGCCCAGGTCTTCTCCCACCATCCCATGGTCAGGCAGGCGTAACTAGGACTAAATGAAAAGCCCATGGCCGTACCTTTCACTTGGCGGTAGATCTCTTCACCGAACAGAAATGTGTTTTGCTCCAAGCAGGTATTGATCATTTGCAAAAGCATTTTGTTGTGGTCTGCATATTGTATGTTTCTTTCTTGCAAGAAATATTCGCATGCTTTCATCCCGATGTCATTGCGGATGTTTGAATATAGCGATACCACATCCATTGTGATCAATTTGTATGTTTTTTGCCATGGGGTTTCTTGTAAATGTCTCAGAAGATCCCCTGTGTCCTGAAGGTACGACGTTAGGTTTTTAACGTATGGTAATAAAAATACATCTAGAAAATTGGCCATAGGTTCCAATAGTGCTCCTTTAGCAGATATTATAGGCCTCCCTGGGGGCTTCGTGGGATTTTTATGAATCTTCGGTAGAAAATATATTGTCGCCATTTTAGGATGTGGCATTTTTAGATATTTCACTTCTTCCTCATCGAGCAGATTTTGTTGCTTCCATAGATCCAATCTAACGTCCAATTCCTCTTTCCATTTCTTTGTAGGGTTAGATTTTAGTTTCTCATAATATTCAGGGTTTCTCAGCTGTGAATATGCTTCCCGCATATATGCCTCTTTTTCCAGGATAATGATGTTACCTCCCTTATCAGCCATCTTTATTTCAATAGTCTCATCCTTCTTCAATTTCATCAGCGATTTGCGCTCCTCAAAGGTTAGATTGTCCTTTTTCTTAGAGTAATCTAGCTTGTATAGATCTTTTATTACACACTCGTGGAATACATCGATTTTGTTGCCTGGTGTCAATTGCGGGTAAAATTTGGATTGGGGTTTCTTTAAGCTGCACGCCGCCCCCAATTGTGTACAGTATTCTCGCAAGTCTTGCTTTTCTTGTTCAGGACTGTGTTCCAACTCCATCAGTGTGACAAAATGTTCAGCATCTTTTGCTGTTAGTTCCATGTCAGGGGTTGCACATTTTTTGCCATATTGAGCCATTTTTTAATTTTCGGTGAAAAGTTTGGCTAGTATTTATAAAGATCTATTCTTGTTTCCGCCAGATCCATGGTGTTGGTAGGGCAGAAATTCAGACCCCGTTTTAAGAGTTGCAATTCCGTTTCAGTAAGAACTTTTTTGGATAGGTTGATTACTTCCAAATCTTGGGTGTAATGGAATGTCCATGTGCTTTAAAATACATCGGCAGCACAAAATGCGAATTGAAAAAACGCATTTTAGAGCATGTGCGAGCTACCATCAACTCAGATAGAAGCAATGCTGTAGCCAAACATATGGAGAAGGAGCATGGTGGAGACTGGAAAAAGTTGAAATTTTATGCGTTGGAGACAGTAGGAATACACCCAAGAGGTGGGGATCGTGAAAGGATCCTAAGACAGAAGGAATCAAGCCACATTCTAAATTTTCGAACACTTATGCCGGATGGCCTAAACCAGGATGAGGAACTCCATTATCACTTATGAACTGTTTGTAAATATGCTCCGTGATGAGACTAATGTAAAATGCCCAGCAGAGCTGCTATAATTTGTCTCCCTTTAGCACAGTTGTCACTATATTCACGTTTCACACCCCCTCATGTCTAAAAAACACCGTTTTAAATGGCAAAATTTTTTTTTTGCAACAAACCTTCCTGTAAGATACGATGGTAAGATGAGTAACAATAGACAGTCACGAGAAAAATGAAACAGTATATTTTTGTCCAAAAAATCTTTTTTCAATAGGTGAGGTGTAGGCCCACTAGAGGACTTGAACGCTATATGAGGTGATCATGAGGATGTGTGTTTATATATTGGTTACAATCGACATATACCTCCCTTTATGATTGGCAGACCCACTAGAGGGTTCCAATATACTATAGCGGACTAAGTTGTAACATCAATCCAGACAGAAATGTTTGCCCACTGGGGGGCGTTATTTGGTAATAATTAGGCGTTGCCTGGACAATATTGGTAGGATAATGTCGTTCTCCTCTTGCAATTGTATTAATGATTGTAATGGAAAGATCGTCATGGATTAATCCTTTAGATGAACGCAGATTGTCAACACGAGATCACAATGGGACCTCTTTAATGGAGAATTAAAACAAACTATATGTACCATAATGCTTAGCTGTATAGCACAGGAAGTGACACAATGTATCACATGGGTGTGTTTTTTGTGTTTTTTTATAAAGAGAAAAAAATGCCGTTTGAAAACTGTTAGAACTCGTGAGCAAGGTTTCAGGGGAAACCGAAACGCGTAGAGTGTTATTGAGCACTGGCTTGCTGAATATGAAATAAAATATAACTGATTCACTGCACACCTGCCTCTGGTCTCGTGAGTGCGCGAGGAATCCCGGTGGGGACAAAGGAGGAATATATATATATATTTGGAAGAAAGAGCAGGAAACCTGCTCTCTCTTCCAAATAGCAAAGCAAATTGCTTTTCCACACGGGGAGCTGCATCTTAGCAGCTCCCCGTGTGGAAAAGCAATGCCGGCTTCCACTTGAGTCGGGGAGCCGGCGGGACTGTGGGGGGATTCGGGAACCCCCCATGGTCCCCAACGGAGAGGGCCAGCCCCGGGGGATGGGTTCCCCGGGGCCACACGCCCCCCTCCCCAAAATGTAATTTTTTTAGAAAAAAAATAAATAAAAAAATACCGGCCCCGGGGGATGGGGTCGCCGGGGCCAAAATATTAGGAAAAGGGACACACAGCCCCCCTTCTCAAACAAAAAAAAAGAAAAAGGCTGGCATCGTGCCGGAGGCCACGCCCCCTTCTTGTAGCACTCTGCAAACGCGCCCCCCTGGCGCGTTTGCAGAGGGGGAACGAATTCCCCTTGAATACTGGGGGTCCATGGGGGCCAACTAGCCCACCAGAAACCTCCAGTATGCACCAGTGGGCTGCGTTGCAGAGAGGTGGTCTGAGGCCACGCCCCTTTTTACACCTCTCTGCAACGCAGCTCTGTGGCATTTACTGGAGCTAGCTGGTGGGCTAGTTGCACCCCAGGGACCCTCAGTATTGAAAGGGAGTTAATCCCCCAACTTAAAACGCGACACAGGTCACGTTTGCACAGTGGTGAAGGGAGGGGCGGGGCCTGAGTTTACATGTGTGCAAACACATACTGTGGCGCGGTTTAAGTCGGGGAATTTGTCAATCCTGAGGGTCCCTGGGGGCCAACTAGCCCACCAGGTACCTCCAGTAAGCGCCACGGTGCTGCATTGCAGAGTGTTGTAAAGAGGGGTGTGGCCTCTGAACACCTCTCTGCAACGCAGACCCCTGGCGCTTACTGGAGGTACCTGGTGGGCTAGTTGGCCCCCAGGGACCCACAGGATTGAGGAGGAATTAATTCTCTAACTTAAAACACGCCACAGGGAGTGTTTGCAGACATGTCACCTCAGGCCACGCCCCCTTCCTTCACCACTGTGCAAACACACCCTGTGGCACGTTTTAAAATTGGGGAATTTTTTTTTTTTTTTTTTTATAGTCTTTATTTCGATAAAATTTCATCAAGAAAGACATTTTACAGTCATAAAATTTAAAATACAATATCGTTAAAAACAGGAAAAACATAAACCTTAAAACACTGAAGAGGAAGAGGGAGGACACAACATCATACCAGGCAACTATTGAGACTTATTACGGATAATCCAAACCCAGCCAAGGAATTTAGCCACAGCGATTACAACACACTCACTAGTGTCGAATCGCAGAATGTTGAGGGCTACAAAGCCCTGCCGGGTGCCCATATTCTGGCAGAGGGGTTTAAGCCATTTTGCCCGAGGTGCAACGTAAGCCGGGCAGGCAAAGAAAATGTGACCGACAGAATCAACACAATCCGAGCACCACCTACAGGTATCACGAGAACCACCCTTCCATTTTTTAGTGAATGAGTTGGTGGGTAAGGAACCTACCCTGAATTGGTGGTATAGTTTCCTGTCACTAGGCCTGGTTATGATATCCCAATACTCTTCAAGAACAGGGGTTTGTTTAGATCCAAAGAACTTGCCAGTCAGGGACTCAGGGGAAGCAGATAAAATGTGTTTTTGGGAAATCATAGACCAATAGAGGGTCTTAAAACTTTTTTTCGGGGGAAAAGAGCCATTAGCTGGGTCAGACCAGAGGGTACCTAAGCCCATAAAGTCCAATAAGAGACTAACATGTTTACACCAGGGAAGGTCGCCCGCCCCCAAAATACAACGAACATCCATAAAGGCTTTGGCAAAGGGGGCCAATTCAGGGACTGTCCATAGCCTCCTCCAATAAGCCAGAGGTTTAAACCTGGCAATATCATCAAACGAACAACAGCCAAGGTCCAAAAGAAGTGGTTTCACTGGCGTTGAGCTGGGGAGTCCCGTTAATTTTCTGAAAAATTTGTTTTGGGCTTTAACCAGGGAAGAAAGATCTGTATAACCCCATAATTCAGCACCGTATAAGATTGCTGAGTTGATTCTGGCTTCGAATATTTTGATAGGAGGGCCTATCATTTTTGCCTGGGATTGTTTTTGTTCCTTGATCAGACAGCCCGATAGTTGGACAAATTTAAGAGAGAGAGTGTCGATTTGGGGTCCCCAGTTCAACTTATTTTCAAACAAAACGCCCAGGTAGGTCATAACGTTAGTGCGTTCCAGAACACCACTATCCATGGTCACCTGCCCCCTCACAGGTTTCCCTTTGTTAAAAACCATATATTTGGTTTTAGAAATGTTAACTGCCAGGTCGCAGTCGGAGCAAAATGAAGAAAATAAGTTCAAAGCCGACTGCAGCCCGGACAAAGATTGTGAGAGGAGTAGGGTGTCGTCCGCAAACATAAGCAGCGGGACCTTGGACCCTCCTAGCATGGGGGCATCCGTAGATTTGTTGGAGAAATATTGGACAACTCTATTAATAAATAATAAGAATAATGTGGGTGCGAGAACGCACCCTTGTCGGACGCCTCTGTTGACATTAAACTTGTCAGTGACCTGCCCTTGATTACCCCAGCGGACTTGGGCAAAATTGTTATCATGTAACCTAATTATGATGTTTAAAAAGTCCGGAGATAGCCCAAGCTCCGCTAATTCACCCCAGAGTTTAGTCCTATTGACCAAATCAAAAGCAGACCGGAGGTCTACAAAAGCTGCATAAATGGTACCACTGCAGAGATAAACCGTTTTCCAAACAATTAGTTGGAATTTAAAAGCCTGGTCAATGGTACTAATGCATGATCTGAATCCTGCCTGTAGGGGCGAAATGATGTCAAACTGCTCAGCCCAGAGCTGGATCCTTACCAAAATCATTCTGGCTACGATTTTTTGGACAGAGTCAATAAGACTAATGGGGCGATAATTGCCCGGGCACGAACGATCACCTTTTTTGAAGATGGGCAAAATCTCTGCGCCCTTCCATGAGTCGGGGATAGGGGCCCCTCTAACTAGTGCGTTAGCCAAAAGGGCGATGTAGGGAGCCCAATTACCAGGGTCGGATTTAAAGAGGTCCGCAGGGACACAATCAATACCTGGAGCCTTGCCATTTGGAACCCTCGATATTGCCATCTTGACCTCTTCAACATCAAACTCAATGTTAGAAGGTGTAAACGGGTCCCGTCTTTGTGGTTCGAAGGATGTAGCAGCCATATCAACATCCGAAAACTGGGATTCATGATGGGATACCCAATTGTCCGGAGAAACATTGTTGGAAGGGACCTGTGAGTTTGATGTGTTACCCCATTTCAAGGTATGCCAGAACAGGGTTGGGTTCCTTAATTTACTGGCTGCCAGTAAGGCACTCCAGTGATCGTTATCCCAGTCACGCTTCACCTGGACTTTGGCCCTGGTGTAGAGTTTTCTCGCGGATCTAATAGTAGCCTGGTCCTTAGTGGCAATGGCTGCTTTCAAAGCATTGTATGAATCTCTGCAGTTCTTATTATACCAAGAGCTTTGCTTTGGAATCTTGGAGGGCATAGCCTTGCAGGGTTTTGAGAAGATGGATTTTAAGTCCAAAAACAGATTGGTATGTATGTTTGTAGCATCGACAATGTCACTGTTGTCGAGCCTAAGGGACTGTAAGGCTGCAAATGCTGAGGAGACTTTATCACCAATCTCAGAGAGTATAGCACTATCAAGAGCAACCTTTTCCCATCGCACTCTGCGATGATTGTTGGTTAAAAGGGCATTAGCAGTCGTTATCTCAGATTGAGTGTTTCTAAACTGGGGGCTGAGCAGGAGTGTCAGGACCAAAGGGTTATGATCACTCTCAATTCGCTCACAGATCATCATATCACCCAGAGTGTGCCAGTACTCCACTTTTATTAGAGCATAGTCGATTCGACTACTACATCCTCGACCACCGGAGTAGGTTACTTTGCCCGACGGATCCGAGGCGGTTCGTCCATTGGCTGCCCTGAAACCACGTTCTAGGCATAAACTTGTCCACTGAACAGCGGATTCACTCCATCGTTTAATAGGGGTGAGGGCGAGAAGAGGTATATTCCAGATTATATCAATTTCCGTGGTCAAGGAATCGCATTCTGGGTACAGTGGCTCAAAGCAGCAGTTGAGATCACCTATGATAATTACGTTGGTGCTAGGGTCAACTGTCTCCAGGAACTCATCCAATTGTAAGAATGTGTTGGTTCCACGACCTCCTGGGAGACCCCGGTTGTAAACATTAATTAACAATATTAAGGGTTCATCGTTGCTCTGCAGGGAGATGATCAGAAGGTCGGGATTATCAATAGACAGTTCGGTTAGGCTATACTTCAGGGTTTGCCTGACCTAGAAACAGAGACCACCAGAGGAACGGCCCCTAGGGTTACTAATTGCCCCCTTAAAAAAGTTTACGTACCCAGAATCACAAACAGGGTCAACAGCCCATGTTTCCTGGAAAGCCAGGATATCATGGGTAGAGACCCAGGCGGACCAATCCTCGTTAGTTAATTTGCTACGGAGACCCGCAATGTTCCAGGAAGCCAGGGTGAGAACAGGGGAACTAAGGGAAACCAGGGGAATTTGAGTGCATGGTAGAGTTGAAGAACTGGGGGAGCCCGGGGGGATTGGGGTGCGTGATGGAGTTGGAGATACAGAGGGGAATTCGACACCATCAATACCCGTAATCTTGGTTACAGGGTTACAAGAAACGATTTGTACAGGGGGTGGAGGAACTAGGGACGACCCACCAATATCAAATACCGCATCAGAGCATATATGGCTGGTGGTATTGGGAGCACATGACAGGGGTAAATTTGAACTCTCCAGATCTGCAGATGAAACGCGGGGCTTGTAGGGGAGTGTATGCAGACAGTCACAGGAAGAACCAGGGGGTGAGAACCTCTTGTCCGTACAAAATCGTCCAGGCATGCCCCGGCCGCTAGACCTGTAAGGCATGGGGCTATGGTTACAAAGAGGTCAATCGACCCCATCCAAATCACTCAGCGGGGCATATGGGTTTAATAGTGGGAGATGGAAATCCAAGCCCTGTACTCTACGAGGACCCCTAGTGACCCTCTCCCAACCGAGTGACCCGGCGTTGGACTGTTGAAAGAGTGTGGGGGGATAAAAATATGACAGATCTGTAACAAAAATTCCTGAAGCACCCGAGATGTTAGGGTGGGAACATAGATAACTCACCACCCTGGGATCACGGAAATTTACAAGCACACAGTCCCCCTCTACTTTCTTGGCCCCACTGCCCAGCCAACACACCCTGCGAACAATCAAAATTTCTGCGCTGGAAGAAGCGGGCAGTGGCCTGTTACGATTTAACCAGTGAGTAACCTTGTTTTTGAGCTCACTATGAGACTCAGCCTTATCCTGCGAAAGACTGAAAACACCCACCAGAATGGCAGTGTAAGGATGGGACTCGGGCGGGAGGTTGATACGAGGAAGTTCGGGAAATGGAGAAGCACCCTGAACGAGGGAGTGCTTAATGGTAAATTGGTTCCTATTGTTCTTTGCGTTGCTGTCTGAAACGTGGCGGGAAGTGGTACAAGATGACTGGTGGGGAATGTTTGTGGGAGGGACAGTAGGAGCAGGGGGATCTGGGGGAGCTCCAAACATAGGGGTGGTGTCATTGGGGGCGACCTCGATCACAGCGGTTAAGTCAGGAGATGTTACGGGCCCAGAGGACGATGCGGAAGCTGAGAGCTTCTCAGTTATTGCCAAGTTGGCATACATCATAACCTCTAGTTTTTCGACCAAATGAGAGAGACGATTAACTTTCTCATATAGTGGAGTAAAAAAGGACTTGAACAACTGCTCCAAAACCTCAGCATGGTCGGCTGACAAAAGGGATGTAGTGGGCGAGGACACAGGGCGAGAAATAGGCACAGAACTCACGTCAGCGGCAAAAGTAACCTGTGGCGCTGGGGGATTGGGGTCGGAACAGGGAACAGAAATTATGGGCATTTTAGTATTACTAACGGGGTTGCCCTTGGGATGCACATCCCTGCATATGTTCGTCCCCTGGGTTAACTGTGGCAGGACACCCAATAACGAAATTGTGGGAACAGGCAAATCAGGGGGAGGCTGTAAGTGATTTTCCGAGGCGGTAGGGGGCAAACCGAGGGGGGAAGAGCCAGATGTTATGGTTAGTGTATTGACCTGTGGGCCTATTACTGGGCAAGTATTCAATCCAAGCTCGGCATGTTCGGTAAGATCGGAAATGGGTTGTGGGGGCCGGGGGACAGGAGAAGAAACTGTCATGAGGGTGCCCAAAGATGATCTTTTTGAAGACAGATCAAGAGACAGTCTTTTTTATGTTAGATCTATTTCGCGTTCAAGAATCCGGGCAGCTCTAGTGATAAAATTATCTAACGTCCCCGAAACACAGCCCCCAGTACTGCTCTGTGCTAACTTCCTACCTGTTGGGGAATTAATTCTATTTCAATGCTGAGGGTCCCTGAGGGCCAAATAGCCCAACAGGTATCTCCAGTATGCGCCAGGGAGCTGCGTTGCAGACAGGTGTTCAGAGGCCACGCCCCTTTTTACACCTCTCAGCAACGCAGCTCTGTGGCGCTTACTGGATGTACCTAGTGGGCTAGTTGGACTCTAGGGACCCTAAAAATTGAAGGGAATAATTTCCCCAACTTAAAACACGCCACAGGGCATGTTTGCACAGTGGTGAAGGGAGGGGATGGTGTAGGAAAGTGGCTCTATATATATTGGACCGAAGTGAAATCAGCCGAACTACGAATTCCGATTTACTCACCTGTTATCAGGAGAGAACTCAGTGCTGCATCTTTGAGCCCAGAACTGATCCTGAAAAGTAATTCTAACTGTACTTACCAGTAACTTGAATTCCCTTCCATAGGCTAACATTGATCTGTTTCACTTGGAAATTCTTCTAAGTGTGGATTTTTGGAACTTTAAAATATTCCTCTAAAATTAGCCGAACTACGAATTCCGATTTACTCACCTGTTATCAGGAGAGACATCAGTGATGCATCTTTGAGCCCAGTACTGATCCTGAAAAGTAATTCTAACTGTACTTAACAGTAACTAGAATTTCCTTCCGTAGGCTAACATTGACGGTTTCACTTGCAAATTCTTCTAAGTGTGGAGTTTGGGAACTTTAAAATATTCACTTAAAATCATCCGAACAACGAATTCCGATTTACTCACCTGTTATCAGGAGAGAACCCAGTGCTGCATCTTTTAGCCCAGCACTGACCCTGAAAAGTAATTCTAACCGTACTTACCAGTAACTTGTATTTCCTTCCATAGGAATCCATTGCCTAGTTTTCACCAGAAAAGTTTCTGTGTCGATTTTCACAAACTACAAATATTCCTTAAAAATCGCCTGTATGACTTAAACGCATTCGTTCAACTGTTTACAGGAGATGCACCAGTGCTGGATCCAGGATCCACCACTAAGTAAGTAAAACTAAATGATAACACTACTTACCTGCTAAGTGAATTTCCTCCGATAGGATAACATTGGTGATTCTATGTGAAAAAGTGTCTTAGTGTCAACTTTTAAAATACAATAATATTCCTTACAAAACACTAGTGTAACCAAAACGCTTTTACTCAACTGTTTACAGGAGATGTCCCAGGACTGAATCTAGGATCCAGTCCTGTGGTTAGAAAAGTAATCCATAAAGTAACTAATTGCATTAACTAGAAATTCCCAAATTTCTAAGGTTTTTTAAATGCTAATTCCTAACTATAAAATGTCTGAAACCTATGTTTTTTTAAGTGAATTTCGAAGGATTTTTAAAAGCTAATTCCTAACTATAACATGTCTGAAACCTATGGTTTTTTTCAGTGAATATATAGATATATATATATATCTATATTGAGAGAGGCAAGACAGCAGCTGACGTGACCGCTTCATTAAGTTTGAAAATTTCATGAATATTCGTCAAACGGTGCCAAAATTATAGGCACATCCAAAAACGTTTTTTCCAGGCAAACTTGGTATGGGGTGGAGGAGGGTGGTGAAGCGGAGTTCCATGGAGTTTGCTCCCAACTCCATGGACCTCCGAGTAGTCCCTCTATGCCAGCTACGCCCAGTACTTATTGTTACTTTTTTACCTTGAGAAAGACCCATGTGACAGTTGAAGTGCAAAGGTCCGTTCTGGAAACTTTTGAACTAATACAGAAATGATCCAATCACCAGAGAACCGAGTGCCACTCTTTTTTCCTTGGGAAAGAAGCGTTGGATTTGATATACACACATATATATGCATATATATTTATGTATGTATTATTACCTACTGGCGGTAGCCAGTAGGTAGTTATAGTTAGGACCTATTATCCATTGGAAATCTGCAAGATTTTATTTGGAATAACTTTGGCGCCGGTTGACGAATCTTCGCGAAATTTTCAAAACTGGTGGGGCGCTCCGTCCGCCCCTATCCTGAATGTCTCGGGGTGATGCGTCATGTGGGGGCCGAGAAGAAAGGGGGGTCCCAAAACGTGTTTTCCCCATGACATTTTCCGTAGGAACTTTTAATCGCAGCTACAGCCAGAACCGCTGAACGGAATTACACCAAATTTGGCGAAGAAGTAGCCCTTGGTTCACTCTCGTGCCTTTTGGTTAAATGGTGTAAATCCGTTCAGTAGTTCCTGAGAAAATAAAAAGTAAAATCACATACATATCTGGGCAGGGCCTAACCACGCATCTCATCATGAGATCTGATTGGCTGTTAGCACTTCATCCAAGAAGTGTTGGCGCCATCTTGAGACCAATATACATGATAGCCCCTCATTAAAAAGCATTGCAGTTAATAGAAGGTTTTAAGACTTTAGTTACATTATAAATCATTTGTTGATGGTACCATACTCATTTTAGGAATTATGGTGTGTTCTAAGTTGATTTTACCATGTGAAAAAGCCTTCTGCTGGGATATCATGAATCATGTTTGAGAGAAAACTATTTTCTCATGCTTTTCCCACAGAGGTTTGGAAGGTGATCTATAAGCTAAATTGAGAGCATATTTTCTGTAAATTCACATTATCTTTCTCAGTCATGTGAGAATGAAGTCTGACAATCTCAGTAAAACATGTACATCCAACAAGGGCAGAGACTGTCAGTTGATTCCTTTGTGTTCTACTGCAGCTTCCCAGAGTGTTCTGAAGAACAACTAGAGCGCTAACAATCCTACTTATGACAAACGTATTGCACACCTGAAGCCATCTTGATTGGAATAAAGTGGTAACTCTTAAAACATTTAATTTAAAAAAGAACAAAATGAGAGGGTTCATTTTGCCATAGAAAGTATGATGAGTGCTGCAGAAAGAAAATTAGGGCACATTTTGAGTGACTTCTCAAATTCTCTTCTATTTCATTAAAAAATTCTGACATGCAGACTGAAACATGCACTTTCAATACCAGCAGAAGACTTCCCTGGTGAGCAGTAGCTTTACTACAGTGATCTAATGAGCAACTAGAGTGCTAACATTCTGAATTTATGGCAAATGTGTGACACATCTGAATGCCTTCTTGATAGAATCAAAGACAAAAACTGAAAGTATTTCCTACTGAGGAGACTGCAGAAAATGACAAAATTAGGAAACTTCATAACAAATAAGTCTCCCAAGATGGCCACCAGAGACAAAAGAGCCCAAATGTAGCACAAATATCACCCAGATGTAGCCCAAGTATAGCCCAATGACAGAATGTCCTTGAGTGTTCTAAAGAACAACTAGAGCGCTAACAGTCTTACTTATGACAAAAGTATGGAACACCTGAAGCCACCTTGATTGGAATAAAGTGGTAACACTTAAAACATTTAATTTGCAAAGGAACAAAATGAGGGGGTTCATTTTGCCATAGAAATTATGATTAGTGCTGCAGAAAGAAAAAATAGGGCACATTTTGACTTCTCAAATCCTCTTCTATTTCATTAAAAGATTCTGACATGCAGGCTGAAACATGCACTTTTAATACCAGCAGCAGACTTCCCTGGTGAGCAGTAGCTTTACTACAGTGATCTAATGAGCAACTAGAGTGCTAATATTCTGAATTTATGGCAAATGTGTGACACATCTGAATGCCTTCTTGATGGAATCAAAGTAAAAAACTGAAAGTATTTCCTACTGAGAAGACTGAAGTAAATGAGGCAATTATGAAACTTCATAACATTAAAGTCTCCCAAGATGGCCACCAGAGACAAAAGAGCCCAAATGTAGCACAAATATCACCCAGATGTAGCCCAAGTATAGCCCAATGACAGTTTGTCCCAGAGTGTTCTTAAGAACAACTAGAGTGCTAACAGTCCTACTTATGACAAACGTGTTGCACTCCTGAAGCCATCTTGATTGGAATAAAGTGGTAACTCTTAAAACATTTAATTTAAAAGGAACACAATGAGGGGGTTCATTTTGCCATAGAAAGTATGATTAGTGCTGCTGAAAGAAAAATTAGGGCACATTTTGAGTGACTTCTCAAATCCTCTTCTATTTCATTAAAAAATTCTGACATGCAGACTGAAACATGCACTTTCAATACCAGTAGCAGACTTCCCTGGTGAGCAGTAGCTTTACTACAGTGATCTAATGAGCAACTAGAGTGCTAATATTCTGAATTTATGGTAAATGTGTGACACATCTGAATGCCTTCTTGATGGAATCAAAGTAAAAAACTGAAACTATTTCCTACTGAGGAGACTGTAGTAAATAAGGAAATTAGGAAACTTCATAACAAATAAGTCTCCCAAGATGGCCACCAGAGCCAAAAGAGCCAAAATGTAGCACAAATATCACCCAGATGTAGCCCACGTATAGCCCAATGACAGAATGTCCCAGAGTGTTCTAAAGAACAACTAGAGCGCTAACAGTCTTACTTATGACAAAAGTATGGCACACCTGAAGCCATCTTGATTGGAATAAAGTGGTAACTCTTAAAACATTTAATTTAAAAAGGAACAAAATAAGGGCGTTCATTTTGCCATAGAAATTATGATTAGTGCTGCAGAAAGAAAAAATTGGGCACATTTTGACTTCTCAAATCCTCTTCTATTTCATTAAAAAATTCTGACATGCAGACTGAAACATGCACTTTTAATACCAGCAGCAGACTTCCATGGTGAGCAGTAGCTTTACTACAGTGATCTAATGAGCAACTAGAGTGCTAACATTCAGAATTTATGGCAAATGTGTGACATATCTGAATACCTTCTTGATGGAATCAAAGTAAAAAACTGAAAGCATTTCCTACTGAGGAGACTGCAGTAAATGAGGAAATTAGGAAACTTCATAACAAATAATTCTCCCAAGATGGCCACCAGAGACAAAAGAGCCCAAATGCAGCACAAATATCACCCAGATGTAGCCCAGATGTAGCCCAATGACAGAACTGTGAAAAACGGTCCCCAACCTTGTATATAGGCCCCGGGGGATGTAAATGTAAATGTAAATGTACAGATATTTATATAGCGCAAATCACCAACCGGTCTCTAAGCGCTTGCTTAGGGAACCCGTCCTGGTATTTCCCTGTGAGATAACCCAGCAGGGTATCCACAAGGTGAAAGCCAGGCATCCCGCCGCGAGGGGCCATCGTGGAGATTAAGCAAGCTATTGCCCAGAGTCACAGAGTGTGAACCCATGAATTGAGTATGCACTGGAGCGAGAATTATCGAGTCCATGGACAATTTATGGACTCAAGACCCAGCCGAGCCGGGAATTGAACCCTGGTCCCGGGCTGATCTCTGCTTCCAGGTCTGCCTACTCTAACCAGTGAGCCACTCTCCCCAGGGAGAATAGAAATTAGTGAAAGGTGCTAAAAAAATTTTACGGGCAAATTAGGAGTCGCGCACCCAGCGCAGCGCTCAGCGCGGCCTCCTGGTGTGCACACGCTGGGTGCAGGACTCCTAATGCGTCGAACACGTATATGACATCACGCGCAAGTAATACGTATGTGTCGCGTATGCGCCTGCAGTCGCCTAACGGTCGCATAGAAATCGTGCAGGAAAATACGCACCCATCGCACATCCTACGCGGATCCTACACAAGAATCCTAAAATGGCGGCTAGGTTCCGCACAGCGATCGAGAAAGGTACGCTCTGCGTGCGCGACTCCACAAAAAAATTTGAAACAAAATAAACAATAAAGAAAAGATTATAAATATATTTAAAAAAATATATAAAACAAACAAAATTAGAGTTTCAATGTTTGAAAAATATTTTTTTCCATTTATATTAAAAATATATAATGTAATTTAAAAAATAAAATATGAAAAAATAAATCGTTAAAAAATGTAGAAAATCAGAATCAAAAAAATAAATATACCTATTATTACATTTAAAAATTGTCATTTAAGAAATCTTTGAAATTCACTGAAAAAAACATAGGTTTCAGACATGCTATAGTTAGCAATTAGCATTTAAAAAACCTTTGAAATTCACTGAAAAAACCATAGGTTTCAGACATGTTATAGTTAGGAATTAGCATTTAAAAAACCTTTGAAATTCACTGAAAAAACCACAGGTATCAGACATGTTACAATTAGGAATTAGCATTTAAAAAACCTTAGAAATTCACTGAAAAAAACATAGGTTTCAGACATGTTATAGTTAGGAATCAGCATTTAAAAAACCTTAGAAATTCACTGAAAAAAACATAGGTTTCAGGGGTGTTATAATTAGCTGGACATTTCACTCGTACAAAACCATTGGAATTCCTCCATTATAGTTAGTTCTACTAACTATAACTCGCGTGAGACAAAGCATTTTTCCATTTATACAGCAGTGTCTTTAGGCATAAGATTAGCATAGCGCTATCTACACCTAACAGTAAAATGAAAAAGGCCTTCTACCACTCCAGGCAAAATATTACACCTTTGGATTGGTAATATACAATCCAAGCCAACCAGATATAAATAAAGCCAACCCCTGACACATGGTTTGCTATCATTATAGCTCTTCAGAGAGGTTTAGCTTTGTCCAGACACAAGGGAGCACAAGTCAAAACAATACCCTTTCCGGTTTAGACTGCCACATAAATTATGCAAAAATGAAGGAAATAACTTTGGGTAATTCCCAAGTTTAGAGAGAGAGCAGCTCCTGTGTAGGGCCCCTTACAACACCAGTGACACTTTAAATCAGCTCACCTCTAACGTCTGTTTTTATAGCAAAGGTTTTAAGCACGGGATGTGCCATCCATGCAGAGCTAGAAAGGGACAAATTCTTTTGCTATTTTTGTGCACTACTGTGGGTAGGGAATCAAAACACATATTGCTCGTGCTCGGAGGGAGCTTGCAAAAAGCAGCTTCTCCCTCCAGATGGGAGCAATTCTAGATCTTGCACCATGCAGTGGGACAGGTGGGGCTGCGGGGCCCTGTAGCTCCCTGCCGCCCCCTATGTGTTTTTTGGAAGGTGCCCCAGGTGGGCACCCACCTAAATTTGTTGCAGGCCCCGGGTTTGGGGTTCCTGCGGGCAAAATTGGCTTGGCGAGGGGGGTCATGCTGTCCTGCTCCCCTTTTAAATAAGGTGCAGGACCTGGGGGATGGGGTCTTGGGGCTTATGAATGCTCAGGGAGAGGGCCGTGTAGCCCCCCTCTTGTTTTTTATGATACTTGGTAAGGGTGCAAGTATAGATACATTAAGCCACGAGTTATAGTTACTTGATATAACTATAACTGTTGAATTTCTGTAATTTGTTTAGGTTAGAACTTTATGTTGTTACTGAACATATCACCTAGCTATAACATTACATTAACCTTTGGTTTTCTCCGTGAAAAAAAAAAATATATATATATATTGCTGTGTTTGGTGGTTCCCAATCCTGCGATGTAGGTGCCAGCTCTGCGGCAACAGCAGCCACGATTTATGAAAGAAGATCCTTGACAGTACCCCAACAGGAAAAAACAAGGGGCGGCACACCAGGAGACTGCACAATTATTTTATTGTGCACCAAAAAACAAGACGACGCGTTTCGGTGACGACTACTTAAACTATATGAATTATAATTATTGAATGGTAGAAATGAGGCGTTACAACTTTGATTTAAAAGACACATGATGTTACAATGTATGTTTTCTATGTCCATGCACATTGATTGCTATGTCTAAGGGAAGTTGCTGTACAACAAATCACTCGAAAAAGGCAAAACGCCAAAACTCGTCATCTTGTTTTT
Organism: Triturus cristatus; assembly: GCF_964204655.1. Lineage (NCBI taxonomy): Eukaryota > Metazoa > Chordata > Amphibia > Caudata > Salamandridae > Triturus > Triturus cristatus. Next base: position 726,734,982 of record NC_140591.1, read on the forward strand.
TGGTGCACAAGGAAGTTATAGTTAGTCTAATTGAATAAAATAAAAACAGAGGAATTCAGCCATTATAGTTACCTGACTTAACTATAACTCATGACCCCGCAATGCACTGCTTATGACCTCAGATATTACATCACTCATGACAAGGTCAGTGACATCACTTCACATCTTCACCTCCTGAGGAAATGCAGTTGGCTTACTAATGTGTGGAGGGCTGACGTTCCTTTCTAAATCTCTCTCTGGCTGTCCCTAAACACCTCTTACACCTGCCTAATCCTATCCCCTTTAGTAGTAAGACTTCCAATATCCCAGCCACTTCCTCTATCCCTCCCATATTTACTACTAATATCTATACTTACATGTGTGGAGTCTCTGCAGTTGGATGAAGAACTCCACACATAAAAGTGTAGGAAAAACATACACTTTGTAGTATGTGTTTTAGTACTAAACATGTACCACAAAGTGCAATTTGTGAATCAAGCCCAATATCCTTACTGGCAATACACATTCTGCCTGAATTAGAATCACTACATATTATCTTCAATTCATTTTTGCATAATGTTGTTTCACATAAATCAAGATCTGAAATATAAATTGCTAAAAAACAAAAGGCAATGGAGCAGCAACACAGCTCATTGTAACTAAACTGAGATACAATCCTAAACTTGCTACTTTTGGTATTCACAGAAGGCATTTAGTAGTAGTAAAGTTAGGAGTCCTTAGTTCTGTGAATCGGCCCCTATATTCTCATTTTCCTCTATGGTCTGTATTATTTGCAAATCTTTTTGTGATATTTGTTTGTGTGCAAATTTGTATATGAGTTTTTAAAGGTCTTTATTACAGCTGATTTAAAAGTATCTACCCCATTTGTCGGCATGCTTGGAGCAAATGTAGACTTTCCCTTTAGTCCACTATCAATTGTGGAATGCACTTTCAGATTATTATCAATTAGAACCTTTGTTTCAGTAAGGTCCACTGTCTCCCCCCACATTCTTTATCCATCTCATACAGTTCATACAAACTTTCGATGTTATTAACTGTCAAATTTGAGGGAAGAAGTTGAGGAAGTGCAGAACGTTGTTCCTTTATGAATTTACTAACTTTAATGTGTAGAATTTGGTCAACTTTAATTTGTGTACAAAATTTGTTGATCTCAATCTTGGTATAATAAAAATGATAATTTAGACAATAAGAGAGAACTGAACTTAGAATCCTTTTTTTTCCTCTGTGAGGGTACACAAAGACATTTACAATAGTGTGATCATTTACCTTTAGTTCTGTATTGCTCTTCCCTATTGACTTGACAGATTATCCTCTTTTTTTCTTCTCTAATTTCTTCTGATATTTTTTGGTCTTACCATCCCTTTGGTCTTTTTCACTCTGGTTCTGTGTCTGAGTGGTGGCCCTCAATTTAGAAGTACTAGCTGACTGCATAGCCTCTAAATTTCTCTGTTCACAACTCTAGTCTGTGCAACCCCAGCTGTTTCAATCTTGTTTACAAATTTAGAAACATGAAAGTAGTCTTTTTTGTCTCTAATAATGTTGTTTTGTTTATTATCCTTAGTTTCCTGCTTGTATTTATCCAGCGTATATTGTGTCTGAGTTTTGAACTGTTGTACCATTGTCTGATCAGATTTGTTGGAGAATTCTAAATTCAATAGTTCCATTGCTTCCAAGATTGTCCTGCATTCATGATTTGCAAACTTTACTAAAGTGTATATCCATCCAAAATAAAGTTTATTGCTACTCATTACCCACTCATGGGGTGAGGCAAGTGGGGGTTACATCCCAAAAATATTGTGTATGGCAATAAAATATTACTTTAAATTGAAAAAATAGTCATTTACAGGATAAACCATTGCTAAAGTGACATTGTAATTGAGTATGGTAACTTGATGTTACAAAATTCACCAAAACGTCACTTAAATAAAACAAATGTTAAAGTGGCATTATAGTTAGGTATGGTAACAATATCTAATTTTATATTTTAAAAAAACAGAAATTCACTGAAATAACAAAGGTTAAGTGATGTTATATTTAGGTGTCAGTCATAACGTTTTAAACCCAACAAAACTGAAGTTCACCATTTATAGTTTACAGAGTTAACTATAACTTGTGCCATCGTTATACCCTGCGGATGACCTCACATTTCAAATCACTCATGACATGTTTAATGACATAATTGAGGACATCATTGATGAAATCCCTTATGCCATAATTGATAACACCACTGCTGACATCATCAAACCTACTGCTGTTCAAATTACTTTATAAACCTGTACAGTATTTCAGACATATAATGAAGTACTAAATGGCATGGAACCATGTATACCATAAATTACCATTCACCTACACAAGCTCCCTCAGGTGAACCAAGGTCTTATTATGAACTGCTTTTATCCTGTACTAAACACTTTGTGGATAGCCAAACTCTTGTGGGCAATCAATCAGACACGAGTGGGCAAGCCCGTGCTGCATACAATTTTTGCCCTGTGACAATCTTTTATTGAGGACTAACTCTGTCCAAACACCCAAGCCCCTACTATGCACAGCCTTTGTCCTGTACTGGATCATTCACGGAAAGCTGACCTTTCATGGGCAATCAACAACACAGTGGGAAAGTACTCATTGCAAACAGATTTTGCCCTGTGCAGAACCGCTCCAGAAAAAACCTACTCCCTCTAGGGTGGTGAATGCCCTACTGCACACATCTTTCACCCTGCACAAACACTTTGCCATTTGCAAACATCTTGTGGGTAATCAAGCACACATGAATGGGCAACTACTTGATGGTTACCGTGTTCACTCTTGTGCACAACGTTTCATGCAGGGGCAACTCCCGCCATACATGCAAGTCCCATTAGGAAAGTAAGCACCAACGACATACAACATTCACCCTGTAGGAAAGCTTTTACAGATAGCTGACCTCTTGGGAGCAATTAACGAGATAAAAGTTGTCAAGTCTGCATGTCATCAGTGATGTCAACAATGATGTCACTGAGCATGTCATAAGTGGCGTAATGTGTGAGGTCATAAGCAAGGTATTTATTTATTCACAGAAAACCAAAAATGATGTCTTAGCTAGGAAAGGTAATAAGATTTCAGCTTACTTACATTTAAAAAATCTTACAAATTCACTGACAAAACCAGGGGATAAAGTGATGTTATAGTTTGGTCTTGTAATAATATAAAAACTACGGTTTGAAAACAAAAAACCACTAAAATTCACCAGCTATATTTTACTGTGCTAACTATAACTTACGCCCTCACCATGCACTGCTCATGACCTCACATGTTACAACACTCATGACATGTTAAATGACACCATTGATGAGATCACTCATGACATCTCAAAATATATCATTAATGACATGACTGATCACATCACTGAAGACGTCATCCAAATTATATGATTATTTTCTATAAGCTTTTAATACTGGGGGTATATGAAGCATGTCAGTGAAATCACCCACATTAAGTAGATATTATACTCTTTTTTTACTGCCATTAAAGTGTGTACGAAATGTAATGGCTCTGTAGACATTAATGGCATCAGCAATGTATTAAAACCTTGAATACTGTTTAAAAACATTGTTAGTTATTATTTACCTTAACAAGCTGTGTCTGTTAAATACCTACATCTGGTTTAGAATTTTACATCAATGAGCAGAATGGTGTACACCCTTATAACAAAGCTAAAATAATGATTACATTTTTTGAACCGTCTGTGAGTCACTCATATATTATACATTCTATAACAACCCATGCTTTCACATTATCACAGAACTTTTGGAAAGAAATATCTGCACTATATAAATTTCCACTTTTTATAGAAATTGTGCTTAGCACTGCATAACAACTCTTTAAAGTCTCTATGGCAAACTGCATTAAGGCAGTCCGTGATGCATACCTGGAGATGAGTACAATGATGTTGATCACTGTTACCATACAGAAGGGATTGGGATAAATCAAATGCTTGCTGGTGAATAATCAGTCAGCACCTGTTGTTAGTTCTGGCGTTAGCTAAGACCTTTTGATTTTACCAAACTTATATGTATAATATACTTATAGGAGCTTTCAGCCGGCCCTCTTTTTCCATTGGCCTGTTGTTTTGTTATTCACATTTTTCTCAATACCACTTTAATCATTAGATAGCTTCACTATGAGTGTACTATTCTTTTATTTCACAATGACCACATTAGCACACAATTTAACTACTATTCAGTGCCAGGAAGTACTATGGCAATGTGAACAAAACAAACAATTATTTTGCTTGTATTCAATGTATTTGTTTATCGTTCTTGAGGCTACTGCAGCTCCCAAAGCTTTACAAAAACCACAACAAAAGATAACACGCATTGACAAGGCAAAGTGCTGACAGGCGATGCCAGACCGATTAGCATTGGCAATACTTGTTTTTGTAGATGGTGTTATGTCATGGCAGTGTGGTAGAGCTAGGATGAACAGGGTGGAGTGTGGGCCGACCTGAGTGGACATGGAGTTTGGAGATGTGCCATCAGGATAGATGTGGGTTCCCCTTCTACGCTCTTTGTGAGGGTTGCTGACCTTGTTCTGTTAATCATGAGAAGATGCGGCTTAGTGACAAGGTTATTGATTTTGGTGCATCAAAACCAGATTTCTACTTTTGATTTCAATAGTTATGAAACAGTGTGATTCAGGCTCTTGAAATTATTATTATTAGTTTATTATTTCCCATTGTCTGTAATTGTGATGTAGAATTATAACTTTACTGTGTTTAAAGTATACAATCTGCTTCTCATTGCATCCTGATTTTTGTAATCTGGTTTCACTTTGGCCACACACGCATAGTATTATTTAATCTGCAGAAAGCACTTTATTCTCATTAGTACTCTTTATTTCTACGATCAAGCAATGTAATTTATCTAAAACAATCAAAACCCTCCTGACCACATCATGGCATTTTTTTTTTACATCCAACCATACTCCACAGCAGTCATGCTACTGTAGAATGTGACTACAAAACATTGACAACGCCAAATATCTCTTGCGTTAGTGAGAGCTGTTTGGCTTTATCAATAGTTTTTTATGTTTAGGAGGTAAATCGTATCAAAAGAGGGAACCGGGAGCAGGTCAGACGCATGGGGTCTCCGATTACAAGAAAACAAGAAGGGGAAAGAAGGGAGGTAGCAGGAGAAAACAGGGCAGGCATGAAAACCCGGTCCTGGGACAAGGAGGAGTGAATGACAAAGATGATAAAGAAATTGAGGTGGTGAATCTGTCTGACATTTCATTGACGGAAAATATGCAAGATCTACTAAGGAAAGGTTTAGGATTCTGCCCAAGTGCAAAAGGGGACTTGTGTAATACTAAAATAGATCTGTTTAAATATATTAGAAGATTGAAATTAAAGAAGTATTTTGAACAGAATCCTAAACAGAATAAAGAAAATGTTATGCAAATGTGTAATATTGTGTCTAATTTACAAACCATCAATGATATCCAAGATACAGTAGATTTGCTCTCAATTACGGAATTGGAAGAGGATCCAGTGACGATAGCCAGGGTTTTGCAGGATTTAGACATCAGACCGGACTTGACAATATCTAGCGGGCTTAAAAGTAAGTCCAGGTGGTCTCCCAACCTGGTCAGTAACAATATTGAGATATTTCACCAATTAGTTATCTCAGATTTAGATGTGAGCATGAGAAGGACATCACCGGGAGGTCACATAAGGGATAACTTAACATCACAGGAAAGGGCTGCTCTTAAAGAACTAATGGATAATACTAATCTTATCATTCGGAAGGCTGATAAAGGTGGTAATATTGTGTTGATGAACAGGGAGGATTACGAGCAGGAAATATATTCTCAATTAAGTGATACTCACTGTTATGAGAGAATAGCTAATAATCCCATATTTGCATTAACTAATCAAATCAATGGTCACCTAAAAACATGGCACGAAAAGGGACTCATAGATGGGGATGAATACCTTTACCTAAAAGTGAACCGTCCAAGGTATCCCTGTTTGTACACCTTGCCTAAAATCCATAAAGGCCTCCCTTTTCCACCGGGGAGGCCGATAGTGTCAGGCATTGGGGGACCCACGGAACATTTGTCGCAGTTTGTAGATATCTTTCTGCAACCAATAATGACTAACTTACCTTCTTATATTAAAGATACGGGTCATATCCTGAATATTTTGGGAGATATCAATTGGGACCCGGGGATGATATTAGTAACCCTGGATGTGGTCTCGCTCTATACGAGTATTAAGAATGAACTTGGCTTAAAAGCTCTTAATCATTTCATGTCCAGGAGACCTGCAAGCCACTGGGAGCATACACAAATGGTGATGGCTATGACGGAAATAATACTATCTAATAATTTCTTTTTATTTAAAGAGGAATGGTACAAACAAACTCAGGGTGTAGCCATGGGCTCCAGATTTTCGCCAGCGTATGCGAATATATTCATGGGCTGGCTTGAGGAAGTATTTATCTGGGGCCCTGGCGCTAATCGATGGAATGAATTTATCCTTTACTGGGGGAGGTTCATCGATGATTGTTTGATGGTATGGACAGGAACGGAATTGTTGTTACTTGAATTTTTTGACTATCTGAACAGTAATGAAATGAACATCAGGTTCACCACAAGTTAAAGCACTACAAAGATAATTTTTCTTGATGTAGAGCTATATATAAAAGGCAATAGTATTCAGAGTAGACTGTATCGTAAACCGACCGCTTGTCATAATATTCTGCATGCCAAGAGTGCTGATCCAAGGCACCAAATAAGGGCAATACCCTTTGGGGAAATGACAAGGGCCAGGAGAAATTGTACTGAAAATCTCCAGTTTGAGGAATGTATTGAGGATATGCAAAGAAGATTTTTACAAAGAGGCTATTGTGAAAGAGATGTATTGGTGGCTAAGGAGAGAATATACAAAACAACACGTGTGTCCACCCTAAAACCTCACAATAAGAGCACTGGCATAGCACAACACGTTAGGATGGTTACTGACTTTACACCAATTGGAAATGCTTTGTTGAAAAGTATGAGTAAACATTGGCATATACTAAAACTAGATAAGGCTTTGGGATGCAACCTCAAATTACATTCCGTAGAGGTAAAACTTTGGGCTCTATGTTAAGTCCAAGCTATCCAAATAAACATCAGACTGAGACATGGCTGGATCAGCATTCCAAGGGTTTCTTCAAATGCGGTCACTGTGGGATGTGCAAATGTGCAAAAGATAAGACGAAACAATTTCAAATCAGTGATGGTAAAGTATATGATGTGCTAACCCATATTACATGTACAACGAAATATGTCATCTATATAATTGAATGTAAATGCTCAAAGATATATATAGGTAGCACTATAAGAATGTTAAAGGAAAGGATAAGTGAGCACTGGCGAGCAATTAGACAAAATGACATGAGGTATCCGATAGCGGAACATATACATAAATGCTCGGCCCAGGATACAAATAAGAACTTTAGATTTTTTGGGATTGAGCACATCAAAGTTGATCCCCGGGGAGGTGATCGTGAACTGATGCTGCGGAGACATGAGGCAAGATGGATTATGCGCTTGAGAGCGGTAGAGGATGGTTTGAATTATGATCGGGAACTGCAGTACTTTCTAGGTGATTAATGGATGATACATATTTAACGAGACTCATGTATCTCTTTTTTATCAAGTGAACCCTCTGAATTACAGAATTACAGAATTATAGATGTGTATTCCTAAACCTTGAGGTAACTCACATGGACTGTATGGGATGATGGGAGGAGATGATAAGCGCATAACTATATTATATGAAATATTATAAGAAACGAATCAGATAGGAATTGGAGAGCACTCGTGATAGAGACCGAATTGAATTTAAGTGAAAAATGTGTTTAGACTCTGACAGCGGAAGAAGTTTCTCTTTAGCGGATTAACATTAAGGTGCACCGGGCAGCATAATAATGGAACTGATACTATAAAGTGGGAATGACATTTATAATAATGAGAAGTAACACTCCCTTGATAGATGGTTTAGCCCCTCTTCAGATGTCTTACATTCCGTAACTTTGGGAGACTCAGTATACATAGCATTAGTGCTGAAAAGATATATTTTGATGCAGATAAATGGGCAATTATTTGATTAGAGAAAAGAATAGCCAATACTAGGCTAAGATGGCGCTTATCTTAGGTTGTTGTAGTCCTCTCTCACTGTTTAGGATTAGAAAAGCGCCGTAAACCCGGAAGTCGGTGCTGGTGGTCTGTACTCGGGTTCTTGCAATTGAAGACACGGAGAGGTAAGGAGGGTTCGAATTAACGGGCAGGAACTGCACAAGGGGAGATAATTATAGTTGGGAGCTGACAGCTGACACTGCCTTCGCTTATCTTTAGGTATGTGACTAATTCAATCGGATTTTAAGACGGGGACGTCATGCAAGGCATAGTTGGATAATTGTATTTGGAAACACTCGGAAAGGAGGAATTCTGGATTTCTTTTGTGGAAAGGTAATGAACTAACCCTGCATAATTGTATTTTGCATCTGATCAAGAGTCTAATAGTGGGTGGATTGGTTGATACTAAAAAGCTGATCCTTTTTGGTTTGTTTAGAGTGAGAACGTCGTTGATCTTTTAAATAATTAAAATATTGGACTTGACTCAGATGGATATTGAGTACTAAGATATTGATCTCGCTTGGAGCGGAAGCGTTGTTTATTTCTGGAGAAGGATTGGAAAATATTTATACTACATGGACGGCAAACTTAAAGGTAGGATCATTTTGCTAACAGAAGGAATGGTAGATACTAATATTTTGGTAGCGCACTCTTGCCTCAGGTATCCCGCAGTGTCGGAATGATTATTCCTCTCTATTTTTTATGTTTTTGCATTATATTAGGAATGCGGTTAAATATATGAGAATACAAAGGTATTGGCGCCATTTTGACGCAAATGAATTAATTTTTTTCCCCTACACATGGATTCTATAAACATAAAATGCACTGGGATTCAGGCAAAATTGTGGGAATGATTCACAATAGTTGTTGCACCATTAGATTTCTGAAGAAATAATCAAAGTTGTGTAACTTAAAGTCTTTTTAATATTATGTTCTGCACTAAGCATATAAAAATGTTGCAATTATAAACGTAGGATCTAAATATATGGTTTGTAATTTATGGTGATCAATGCGATTAACACTGGGAGCAGTATCAGAGACTGCCAAGTATGATGAATTTGCTATGCACAAATAGAGATTTGATTAGTCCTCTACACAAGATTGTCATAAGTTGGGTATTATGGCAAATGTAAAAATGCCACACGGTGTGATTACAAATATGTATTTTATGTTGTTTCCAGCCCTGAAGAAGCCGTAGGTTTTATCCCGACCACGGTGAAACGCGTTGGCACAAGGGATTGGAATTAACAGGATTAAATGAAGATGTTTACCGGAATCTAAATTGTGTTCGGATTGATATTTTATTGACATTGATTGTATAAGCTGTGTGCTCTGAAAAGTATAGTTAAAATCACTTCAGAAGTGTGTTTCTGCACCCATTTCCACATGCAATTCCACATTCTGGATTATCTGATTGTGTTCACAGAAAGTCATACATTGGCATTATTATTTGGCATTTTCAAATCCCAAATCGGGATTTGTGAAATTCTCTTAATGAGGACCACCGTAAGCAGGAGGTCTATGGCACACACTGGTATGTAGTTCGATACAACTAGCATCAATTGACTGCTTATGGAAATGAACCACCAATATTTCAATGAGACTAACACAAATCAAGGACATGGTGATGAAAAGAAAACCTTGGGGAACATGATATGAGACAAGTTTCTTTAAGCATATCACATAATTCTTATCGTAGGGATGTTGACTAGCATTAATAATGGAGAGCATATTTTTAAATTAAAATACCAAAGCTATTGAAGTGCTTCTGCCTTCAATGTCCCTAAATCCTGTGGGAAAACGTTATTTGCATTTATGCAATCTGGCATCAAATTATAAAGATAAAACAAATCAAGCAGCAAACATTATTACCCGAAAGGATGATTAAAAAATGCATTGTACATTTTTTAAAAAGCTCCACTCAAGCTAAAACAAGTATTTATTTTTCCTAACCGTGTACGTCAAACCTTGTTCTACTGCTTTGTATTAGAGAGAGAATATTATTACTTTGGTTGATAGCCCATGACAGTGAACACCTTAAAAGGCATATCTGAAAACTACAGAGATGGCACAGAGTAATTGTTTTTAAAGGCATCTCACTTACCTTTTGAAATGCCTCAGTCCTCGAATCCCAAAATCCCTTCTTATTTGCTTTCTCTAGACATTTTGTGCATAGAACTTTCAGTCTCATGCAAAACAATCTGTGTTAATTTAATATTTGTATTTGTTTTACAGGCAGAAATTGCTGATAAGATTTTTTGTGATAGACATCCCTCTAAAGAAAAACAACACTATGCCAGAAAGCTGCTAATTTGCTTTGTCATTCCATTCAAACTGACTGAAGGACTGTGCTAAATGTGAGAATGACTGGCACAGCTACATCAATCAGACAGTTACAGATGGCCGCCACATTGGGACAAAGGGTAAAAAGGGCCAGGATAGGAATGGTGGAGCAGCAAGTGCAATCCAGCAGTTGTCGTCCATGGCTACTTCTTTGATTGCAAAGGACTCAAAAGAATGGTCCAACATACACTTTAAAAAGAAGTTAAGATTTACACTCACAAAAATTCACGTGTTATTCCCTTTTGCTTTTCCTAAGAGTCAAAACATTGCACGTGTTTTTGAGACAGCAACAGGACCTGTGTGGTTAGAATTGGATCAGTATAAAGAAAAGCAAAACTTATTTTAGTAATACATTTGGCATCATTTAGGGAATCTGCACACAACTTTGAACAAAAAATGCAATTCCCATTGTTCAATCCAGGAAAAGTATGCGCATTTTGGAGTGGAGTGAACGGCAGACATAGGGAGTGTTCCAAAACAGATTAACTCTATTTAAACTCCCAAATGAACTTCCGACATGAGCACAGGAACAACTGTGGGATAAAATGACACTTTTGCATGGAACACCATTTGTCAATGGTAAAGAATACGTATCTTGGGATAAACATACAGTGAAGATCACCGGTGTCCAAACACTCCAGAGGTTTATGGATGGACATGGAACCTTCTTGACTTTTAGGTGTTGAGGTTTTGGTGCTGAAAATGTTGCTCTTCCATTCATTTTGTACAGGACATTTGTCAACAGACTACTAAGCCATCCACAGAGAAGCTTCATTCACAGGACCTGCTTTCTTATCTGCTAATAACTTTTGGCCAATTTGATAAATGTAAGCAAAACTTAACAGTAGCTTAGCCTACTCAATTAGTGGTCATGCTTTTAAATTACAGACAGAATACGGCTAATAATTAGGTAAGTGGGGTCTGAAAGATGCATTTAAAAATACAAATAGCAATTATTAATCTCCACTACAGTAAAAAACCCGGACACACACCATACCCTTGGCATAAAGAAAGAACTTTTCTCTAACTAGATTATTTTAATATTTGATATAAATGTATTTAATACTTTCTGATGAATTAGCAAAAGGTGTTGGATGGGGTTTGAAGTGTAAATTGAATGCAAAAACGGAATGTAAGTTTCCTGATCCCCAAAATGTATGTGAAGACATCAAATATCACTGGTTGGTGTAGGTTGACATAATTTTTTTCCAGCCACCATTAGCTTACACAGATGGATCACAGATAATATGTGAGTGCTGAAGGAAGCCACTTGCTAGGTTGAGAGGCAGCTCTGTCCGTGATGACACACATCTAGCTTTCACTTTCAAGTACTGGGCTTCCTGTCATCATCTTCATTATGACAATGGTGTTAGACAGCTGTGCAACACTGCTGCAAACTCTTTTCCACATTATTCTGACAAGTCTTGCTGGTTAGAGGTGGAGTGAGAGGCATTTATTTGCCTGTTGATCTCTGTCTGATTTGTGGGACTCGCTGGCCACAAACACATCAACTGCAGGGGCCCGATTCACAGAACTAACTTAAGACAAAATCCTAAACTTACTACCATTTTGGTATTCACAGAAGGCACTTACTCATTTTGGTATTCACAGAAGGCACTTACTCATTTCGGTATTCACAGAAGTTAGGAGTCCTAACTTTAGGACTCCTAAATGCCTTCTGTGAATACCGAAAGTCTTAAAATTAGGATTTTTCTCAGTTTAGTATTAGTATAGTTAGGACTCCTAACTTTAGGACTCCTAAATGCCTTCTGTGAATACTTAAAAGTCTTAAATTTAGGATTTTTCTCAATTTAGTAGTCCTAAATTTAGGACTCCTAACTTTAGGACTCCTAAATGCCTTCTGTGAATACCGAAAGCCTTAAAATTAGGATTTTTCTCAGTTTAGTAGTTGTAAAGTTAGGAGTAGGACTCCTAAACTGAGAAAAATCCTTTTAAGACTTTCAGTATTCACAGAAGGCATTTAGGAGTCCTAAAGTTAGGACTCCTAACTTCTGTGAATACCGAAATGAGTAAGTGCCTTCTGTGAATACCAAAATGAGTAAGTGCCTTCTGTGAATACCAAAATGGTAGTATGTTTAGGATTTTGCCTTAAGTTAGTTCTGTGAATCGGGCCCCAGGTTTTTAGGTAATCCTTTTGAGTACTTCCGAAAAAGTAGAATCATTCTGAGGCCAATTAAAGAACCATGGTGGTGTGCCTGTAGAGATATGGGGGTGGCTGAGCCTACAACCATTACCAAGAAAGCTAATTTTGGGAGATATGGGCAAGAGACAGGGATTTGATAAATGGAACCTGTTGGGTATCTCACAGGTGGGTGACATATACTCAGGAAAGGGGATAAATCCATTTGTGGTTTTACAGAAAACATTCAGCCTAGCCCCCACTGAGACATTCTGTTGCATAAACCTCCGACATGCCCGAAGGCAAAGATACCCAAGGGGGAGAACTTGTCAGAATCATCGCTACTAGAAAACAGGCTACTTGAGGAACATATGCTCCAGAACATAACATACAAGAAACTAGTGATTAACACCAGATATATTAACATGATTGTATGAAAACTGGGAAAGAGATATCCTGGATATACAAGAGGAAGAAAGGCCAGAAGCCCTAGCCTCCCCTAGAGAGGTAGCTATTAGGTCCTGCTTCTGCCTAATTCAGCTGAAAATATTGCACAGGATACAATACCATGTACCACGCTGGTTAAGATGGGGAAAGGTTCAGACCAATTGTGTCACAGAGGTTGCGGGCAAGTAGGAATCTTTTTCCACATAATATGAAACTGCCTGAAAATGCAATACTATTCAATTCTACAAAAATGGAATATATTGTATGGGAAAAAGTTGCAACTTTCAGCCAAATGGTGCCTACTCAATATATGGGATGCGGCGGATCTGGGGAGGGGGGAAGGTAGCAGTAACATTAGGATTTATTATTGCTAAAATAAAATAAATATATCACGGTATTGGGGGGCAGAAGTGGTACCAGCCCTAAAAGACTGGGAAAAAGATGTAGATTGGTATATGGTGGCCGAAAAGACATTCTACATAAACAGAGGCTGCCCCACAAGTGGGGAAGGGTATGGAACAAATGAAATGAATATCTGGACAACTGCAGCTGTGCATAGGAGTCCTATGCACAGCTGCAGTTGTCCAGAGTAGATTTTCAATTCCTGATGAAGATGAAGATTAAAATCCTTGCACAGTGGAATATAAGATATAGATACAGTTGATCAAACACCAGGATCACTGTACTAATGGGGAGACAATGAAACATTTAGCCGTTGGTTGGTTTACCTATGGAAGGTTCCTCTGACAAGATTATTGTGGGAGCTTGACCGTGGCACATATAAATGTCATACGTAATCCCGCACACTCAGTCTTCCAAAGTAGTTTCTATTGTGTAAATTACGTTGCATGCATCAAAATATATATTCAAAGCAAAACCAAAGGGGATGATGGACGGAGTGTTGAACATTGCAAGCACTCACCCCCAGTCAACTGATCTGGGTTTAATCCATCATCATTCTTTAGCTCACTCCGTCACCCCAGTTCAGAAATGGTCATTGCAAATCAGTCTGACCCTGTGCCTCATGGGAACAGTCCAGCCCAAACTGCCAAGGCATGTCTTCCCTGGACGAGAAACAAGCATCCTGGGACCGGTTTCTGGCTAATCAGCCATCATCAGCCAGGCTATCTTGAATCCAGTGGCAAAGTGAGCAAGGGACCCACGTCTGGGCATACCCTGCCAACTTAGGGCGAACAAAGCAAAACCAAAGGGAATGATGGACGGAGTGTTGAACATTGCAAGCACTCACCCCCAGTCAACTTATCTGGGTTTAACCCATCATCATTCTTTAGCTAACTCCGCCACCCCAGTTCAGACATGGCCATATGAAAATCAGTCTGACCCTGTGCCTCATGGGAACAGTCCAGCCCGAACTGCCAAGCCATGTCTTCCCTGAACCGGAAACATATATATTCAGCCTTTCCATAGGTTGCTTCAATGTATGCATATAACACGTGTTACTTTATCTAACGTTTTTATATCACACTGCCTGTAAGGTTTAAACCTGAATGAACAGTAAGATGTGGCTCATTTGGCTTTTTGAGAAGTGTGTCTTGAGGCCTTCTTTTCAGGTAGCAGAGCTGGCTCCTCTTATTTATTCTCTATAGCTCGAAATTAGAGACTGAGTGACCTGCAAGAGTCAAGTGGCTGCTAGCAAAGTGTTCTGTGATGACATCCACTTTCAATTAGCCTGCTGCAGAGCTTGCGTTCCACTTGGTTGTTGAGCAGAATGTGTGCTATCCTGGGATTAGCCTCACATCCACTCCACTGGAGATATAACCTTCAGTTGCAGTACATTTAATGATTTGACAACAATTATTCTACCACAGATTTTCACTAACATCATCTTGACAGTTGCAGGTTTGGCTTTATACACCAAAATATCAATTCCTGCTAAATGCATTGAAAACTAAATGAGTGAAATCAATTCTCTTGTTTTGAATTCTGTGGTTAAGGGGTCTCATTAAATTTATGTGAGACACTCTGACTCAATTTTAAATATTACTTCGGTTTGCATGTGACATTCACTAGAATCAAGATAAAGCAAGCAAGTAAGAGGCTACACTAATTGTATAGTTCGCAACCTCTCTGAGGGAATACATTGACAAATCTGACATTGTTTTAATAACACAATTGTGTTTCTCCATCCTTCTTCTCGTCAAATGTTTAAAATGTCCCTAAGAAAACAAGTGAGTTGGGATAGAGAAGGGAATCAGGTAGCTTTATGCCAATTCCTGATACTCTCCAATTAAATCCATCTTTGTGCTGTGAACTGTACTGCTACGAAATATAATGATCTCTATTTTCTATTAAATTCAGATTCATCATCATCCATGGAATTCCAGCATTACTGAAGATAAGAAACGTGAAGCCCCCCGCCCCACCACCACTACTTTAAAAAGTAATCCTCCTCAAGGTAACTGTACTCTATTCTAGTTTTCCTAAGTGACTGCACACACTTAAGGGCCGATTACAATGCAGTCGGAAAAGGCTCCGACAGTCTGTCAGAACCTTTCCGACCACTTCGTTACATGCTGGTTAGATTCCTTTCCGACCGCCTAATTACAATGGAGGTGGATGAAAAGGAATCTGAATGGTCATTCCGACTGGCTTCCAACGGGCTTGGAGAGCCCGTTCGCCAGTCGGAATGTGGCCAGTAATCGATGTCAGGTTCCAGCAACCTTTTTTGTGCTGGCCTTTCCAACAAAGAAAGGTTGTCGGAGCTGGGTCTCTGGTTGGAGGCCTGTTGATCCCTGGACCCAATGGCAGGCCCCTTCAGGTGTCTGCCACGGAGTGCAGGGATGAACTGCTCCTCCTATTTTACAATGGGAGTCTGCATTCATGCCAGAATACATGCTTCCATTGTAAAGTATAGGAATGCAACCGAACAGTGTTCAGTATCATCCTAATTAGTCGGTCGGGATCGCCAACCGGCTGTCTGTCGGTCCCATGACCGAGACGATGTCGGGTGGAGGAAACTCCGCCCAACATCATAATAGGGCCCTTAGTCTTATTCAGCTGTAAAAATGAATAACCTTGGCTCTTTATATTGTTTGGCTACATTGTGTTTTAAAAGGTATATAAAAATTATGAATGTATGGAACTATCATGTGTCATTGTACTTAGAAGCATAGCGTTTCTTAACACTTTTTGGTTTAGTCCAGCAGTACAACATGAGAGTGCCAAGGAGAAGTTTGGGAAGATGAGAAGGCACCTCTTTCAATATTTAAAAGGTTCAAATTCCTGCTTGGAGACACATTTCTAGTGGAATTTTTGAAATATAATAATTAAAAAGTTACATTCACAAGTCAACCCTAATTTCAATGTTTGAGTCTATAAGTGTTGATTACAACTAAAATCATGTGACTTTAGTTCATAGGGCTTGGACTTCAAAACGGCAAATTATGAGTTATTTTCAGTGCCCACTGACTACAACAGGTAAAGATCCTAAAGGGATTGGTCAGTCCATTTAACCTGTAGTGAGATTATGCTAGTGAATCTGCATCTAATTGAAACTAGGTTCACGTTTAGCAGCTTTTGTAAATTCATCCTGGTGTTATCAGTCTATTATCAAGAGTGCTTTAGGAGACAGAGTTGAGAAGAGATCAGGGTGTATCTTAGATTGTCAGACATGGTTCCAGTTATGACACTATGATGCAGGGATGCTTTAGAAATGGTTTTCCATGCATGTACATATGTGTATGTATTAATAGATTGCAAATTTAGATCAAAACCTATGAGCACAGAACAGGAGGCATAACGCCAAGAAGATACAGTTATTGTTGGTAAATCAAGGGAACTTTTGGGTCGGAAGAGTGCTCCTTGAAGAGGTGTATCTTCATTTTTTCCTGAAGAGTAGTAGACTTGGTGTTGATTTGATGTGGATAGGGATGCTGGTTTGTATCTTTTGTACCGCTTTGTTCGCCATAAGTTGGCAGGGTATGCTCAGACGTGAGTCCCTTGCTCACTTTGCCACTGGATTCAAGCAAGCCTGGCTGAAGACGGCTGAAATGCCAGAAACCGGTCCTAGGAAGCTTGTTTCCGGTCCAGGGAAGGCATGGCTTGGCAGTTCGGGCTGGACTGTTCCCATGAGGCACAGGGTCAGACTGATTTGCATATGGCCATGTCTGAACTGGGGTGGCAGAGTGGGCTAAAGAACGGTGATGGATCAAACCCAGATCTGTTGACTGGGTGTGAGTGTTTGATTGGTTCTGATGCTCCGTCCATCACCACCCCCTTTTGTACTGCTTTGTTCGCCATAAGTTGGCAGGGTATGCTCAGACGTGAGTCCCTTGCTCACTTTGCCACTGGATTCAAGCAAGCTTGGCTGAAGACAGCTGAAATGCCAGAAACCGGTCCTAGGAAGCTTGTTTCTGGTCCAGGGAAGGCATGGCTTGGCAGTTCGGGCTGGACTGTTCCCATGAGGCACAGGGTCAGACTGATTTGCATATGGCCATGTCTGAACTGGGGTGGCAGAGTGGGCTAAAGAACGGTGATGGATCAAACCCAGATCTGTTGACTGGGTGTGAGTGTTTGATTGGTTCTGATGCTCCGTCCATCACCACCCCCTTTTGTACCGGTTTGTATCTTCAAAGCATTAACAGAGAAGAATTGCTTTCTGCTTTGTTTCCTTCTTACATCCCCCAGAATTGGCTGGTTTGTTTCCCAACTAAGCTAGTGTATACCTGTTGTGAGAGGATTCAAAGTGATGCAGCTCCTCCTGAAGATGTTGCTGGTCATAAATTAACATATTGAAGAATGGCTTTTAAGTTTAAAGTACCACTGGGAAAGGCTGCTTCATTCAAGTCAATAAAACTGCCCTTCTCGGAACAGTAAAAACGTGATAACTTCATATTTAGTATGACTCGTTTATTTATTTATTTATTTATTTCTGACATTTATTGAGCACGAACGAATACCCATAGGCGTCTCGGCGCTAGACTGTAGCAGCTATCTTTCCCCAGGATATGGATAGCATCGGAGGATCTTGGTCAATGTTACTGGTTAAACAGCCAAGTTTTCAGTTTCTTCTGAAACAGGGAAAGTGAGGGGCTGGTTCTAATATGTTGTGGCAAAGTATTCCACATCTTGGGAGCCGCAACTGAAAAACGGCGGTCACCCCAAGAGACTGTTTTGGAACGTGGAACCACTAATTGGTTGAGAGTTCATTTATAATGTGCACTCAGGCATTCTATGTTCCAAATCACTACTAATAAGCAAGTTAGGTAATGTTAAAGGTAATGCTAAAAGCGGTCTTTGCAATATGTCAAAATGGTATACCTTGATAAGAGCTTTCTTCAGCATTGTCTACATCAGATCAGGCCGACTGGGTTTTAAAGCTACTTATGCATGTCATATAAATGCATGCTTCAGGGCAGATGAGATATCCAGCTTTTATGCCACTGGTGCAATTCTACACAGTTGATTGTGGACGTATCTAAACATTAGATGTGCCTTGCACGGGCAAATGTTTAGCTGCGTCCCAGTGCTCACAATCAGAGAATGCAAGTAATTCCTGCCAATACCTGGGGAGGGCGGTGACGGAAGACTACACAAAAAACTGCATGTTCTTACATTATTGAGGTAATATATAACACAGAAAGTCATGTGCAAATATCTATTTGCTTTACACATGTGGTTGTGGGAATGCTGTTCACTTTGTTTGAACTTGAATAATTATGGCAGTAGGTGTAGATGGTGACCCCAGATTCAAATTAGAACTTTTATGCCAGAAACACACAATTGTGCTATAGAGGATCCTTTTTCTGGAAGTAGGATCTGGGCCTTTATTATGAATGGTCTCTTAGTTTTGAAGGGGCTCGTGACAAGGTTACTGGCCCCCTTCAGAATTATGAGATCTTCAAAGAAACTCCCAGTGTAGCAGGAATGTCTGTTCGAAATCTAGGGATGAAATGAGGATTATCCAGGACAGTCGGATACAACAATTAATACAACACTTAATATTCACACTCACAATACCCAGTTCAGACTCCAGATACTTCATAATAAGATTCCTGGTGGTAAACTTATGTTCCTCACTTTAAAACTTCTTCACTGTCCAGAAGTCAACATCAGTGAAGCTATTTTTAAAAATAATTTAGGGGCATATCAACAAGGGCTTTATCTCTGCTTTTTTGGCTTTAAAAGCCAAAAAAGGAGAGATAAAACTAGCGCCCTTTCAACAACAGGGTGCTAACATGCAAATGTGCATGTTAGCACCCTTTTACTCTACGCTTCCCCTTGCATCTCTAATGAGATGCAAAGGGGGCGTTCCAGAGTAAAATAATAGGAGAAATGTCGCTAAGCGACATTTCTCCTATTATCAAGAATGTCGCTAACCCTGTTAGAGACAAAAAAAGCAGCACTAACCGCGGTTAACGCTGCTTTTTTACGTCTGGTATTTTTCTGACTTAGCCATGATATCCTATGGAAGGAGGATATCATGGCTAAGTTTGCCTGTCCCTATCAACAAAGTAACGTGAGATTATCGCTGGGTTTCCAGCGATAATCTCACGTTAGCCTGTTAGCGTGAGGATTTTTATCGCTATTGAGATAAGCGTTGCTAATAGCACGCTATCTCAGCGATAAAAACTCACGCTAACCGGCGATAATTATCCTAGCGCTAAGTGCGCTTAGAGATAATTATCGCCGGTTGTTGTTGATATGCCCCTTAATTGTTTAGGTTTTGTCAGTCTTATTGTAAAGACTTGGCTCATCTTATTTACCAGTTCAGTGGTGCATACATTTAAAAGTATAATACTTTTATTTGTGTGTCAAAAATGTCAAAGAATCGTTTTCAGTTAGAGTTGTACAGTTCTTTTAAAAAGCCAAGCAACGTTTTGAACAGCGTAATACTAGCAGAAAATGAAAGCTCGTGCACTTTTGCAGGAAGTTAGACATTCAATTACGAATGACAAATCAAGAGCAGGCTGTTATGAAAATGTATCCTGCTGGCTGCTGAACTTTCCCGATAGGCTAATGTGGTAAATATTTCACTTTTGTACAAGAGACATGACAAATGTTTTTAGGTTAAAATCCAGCATCAGCAGCTTGTGTGATTTAGCAATTAGTGACTTACAAAAACATTATGGAAAGTGATAAATTGTAATATTTCACCTAGGAGTTTTGCAAACGTGGAGTAGGTTTTGAAATTGTTAAACAAATTATCAGGTTTTCTGGCTAAGCAAAATGTAAAGTTGCAATGTACCTTTTGATCTTCTGTTTTTCACTTGACGTTTATCATTATAAAGTTATTCGCTTGTAGTGTGTGTGGCCGAGCCTAACATTTTATGGAACTGGGTCTAATAATGACATCATTAGACGCCTGGCTACAGCCATGTATCTATTTTCAAAATGCTTTTGACACAAACTTCAGCATCTAATGACACTTGCAAAAACAAGTCATTATAAGGCACTACGAAACAAATAGCACTTTCATCTAGCTCATCTTCTTTTTAACAAATTGTACTCACAGAAAGTGCATATTCACACCAAGCACCATCTGGAAGCACAGTATTGGTTTTGAAGTAACATTATTGGATAGGAAACTGTCTGATTAGGAGTTAGGCGGAGTTTTATGCAGAGATTCCCAAGGACTGCTCTAAGAAGGTGGTAAATGTGTGCGGGGTTCTGTATGGGGCAGAGTGGGGGGATATGGAGGATAAAGGAGGGAAGAGGAATCATAATTCTGATGGGAGATCATTGTATACTTCCTCAGGGCCAAGGAAAAATATCACAGGGAGCAGGAGAAGAGGCTTGGCTGCCTTTTAAGCCGATGACTCACAATTGTATTGGTCCGGAGTGGCGGCTCCTCCGCTAAGGTGGAGGAGCGTTGCCCCACTGCTCTTAGAGCAGTGAAAAAGAGAAAAATAAAATGATAACAATAACATTATTATCATTTTATTTTTCGCTACTGTGGGGCTGGGTTAGTGTGGGGCGGGACTGGTGACTCAGGTAGGAGGAGTGGTATGGGAACACTTGAGTGCACATGACTGCTTCGCAGGCCGTCTTGGTCCATCTACACATTCATGCGCACTTTGCATATATTCCACCAGGCTGTAATGCACAGCCCGGTGGAGAATATGCACAGTCTCCCTGTCCCCGTCGGAGCGTCAATACACGGCACTCAGACCAATCACAATGCTGCATTGTAGGATTGTGATTGGCTCAGGGGTTCCTGTGTGCCCAGGTGCTTCCTGCAGCTTCTTTCCGACTTGAGTCAGGAAGAGAAACGAAGTGGAGCGAGAGGAGAGGCAGTGAAAAAGGTAAGTGCGTTTTTATTTTATACTTTTCAACTCAACCCCGTCCCCTACTCCCATCCCTTCAGCCGCCACTGCTGGTCAGAATTACAAGCCTGTAAAATGGGGTCTGGTCTTCTCACACACACCCTCAAAAAACAGTCAGCCATGATTTGGTGGATCCTAATTCCATATGGTGATTTCTGTAGTGCCTGACTTCCAATCAGAGCCTAGGTAGAAGTTATGAGGGCAATTAACAAACACATGTTCACTAATAAACTAAAATTTACAACCAAAATGCTTACCTCTGCCTAAATGTGATCCTAGCAGCCTAAGTCGCTTGGGAGGTCGCTCCTTTGGACTACTGGCGCCACAGCTGTGGAACTCTCTGCCTCTCACACTTCGGGGAGCCACCAGCTTACTAGCTTTTAGAAAGGACCTCAAAACCTGGTTGTTCACCCAGTAGGTCTTTTTTGCTCGTTGTTTTCTTTCTGTCTGTGACACTTTCTCTTTTAATGTGTTATGTTAGTATACTGCAGCCTACCCTAAATAAAAGCGCCGGGACACTCTTTTTGAGTAGCCGTGCGCTCTATAAAAGCCATTTTAACATAACATAACATAACAAGTCTGTTTACTAGGTTGTATTTCACGGCCACAGCTGTGGATAACTCAGCAGTAGTAGCTCCCAAGCAAGATGTGGGAATTGATAGAACTAAGTGCTGTTAGCACTGTAAGTTTGGGAATACTCACAAACTTGTAAGTTTATGGGCATTCATAAACTCCGATCTGACACTTTCCACCATGGCAAAGAAGGGATCATTTCCAAATCAGGAGCACATGTAGAGGAGGCAGTTTCCTATTAAGGAAATTGTGGAGGAAATGCCTTTGGACACTGGCTCAATTTCCCCTGTGTATAAGCTTATGCTATGTAGATTTACACATTTGAGTAAATAGAAGCCTTGTAAAAAAGTCCCATGACATTCTTATTAATACACCTGGAAACCTGCACTTGGCACAGCTTTCCAGGTAAGCTACTGAAAATGTTTGTGAATTCCAAAAAGTAGTAAATCTGCACACATACATAAGAGCACCTTTTCAGGTGAAGATTTACTACATTCATTGTGATTTTCTCCCCAAATGTTTTGTAATAAATCTGTATTTTGTTGCCTTTGGAAGGCCTTTAGAGTGCTGAAAATCATTGTTTGCTTTTGTTTGAAAACATCTTTTACTAACGTATATCCGTAAATGAGTGATCAGTATTTCCGAATGTAAATCACATTGACAGTACTCATTTTTGGCACTCTCCTGGAGACTGCTGTCCATATTTGCAAATTTGCTCTCCTGTGCCTCAGGAGTGAGAAGCACATCATCACCTCAGTTACAACTACCTTGGTAAAATATGTGTTGTGGGCTCTAGAGAGTCTGTCTATTGTGTATATGGAGACAAATTCTTAGTAGAATTGGCCCCAAATCATACATATTTTTGCATGTGGACAAAGCTCCTGCCAAGTACTGTGCTTCTTTTATGTTAGGCCAGTTTGTTCATGTTCATTTTCTTCCATTTATTTTATCCTGTTTAGATGCTGAGGAACTCTGGGACCATATGAGCCTACAGGCACATGTGTGATACAATTTTCAAGCAGCATTAAGAGTGTCCATTAGTATCGCATTGGTGAAAGTTTGAATCTTTTAGAAGGTAGAAACATACTAATATAAATCTTTAAAAATTAAAATGACTCTTTCAATTCTAGCCACTCAGAATTCACACATGCGACAGTAGTTCTGTAATCCAATCTGAATTATTGAATAATCAATACTGAGCCTGTGCAAATGTCCCCACATACCAGAACCAATTGTCCTACGAAGAACCAGCAAGAGGCCTGTTTCTCCAGTACAAAGGATGAGACCTCTCTGTTTTTTGGTAGGAAACCTGTACCTACTGTAATGAACCAGAGACCTAAAAGGAACTCCTTTATTTGAAGTAAAGGGAAGAGCTATTTTGAATTTAACAGGAAGTGTGGTAAGCCAACTTTAAGCTGCTGTCCAAATCCATTAAAGTAATGAGAATTGCTGAAAACAAGTTTAGATTTTAGGCATAGTGTTCCAAAGTTAGAAAATATGCCGCAATAGAATTAGGAATGTTTCCATCTAAAATTCTTAGTTATACTTGCAAACCTGGCTGCAATTTAGGAGATGAAAAAAACACCTGATGCTCGGGATAAGAAAAAAACTTTTTGCACATACACTTGCATTCTCCCTGCATGAAATGTTTCCATTAGAATTGAGAAAGCCATCTTCCTGTCTTCACCTCTGTCACAGTGATGCACTCCACCTGCAGTTTATGACCTATCAGTTTGATGTTAGATAGAGTATTGTGTAATGAAGGCTGATGTAGTGATAGTTACAGGTTCTAGGCCTCAGAATGCCAAATCAAGCTAACATTACTGGTGCAAAGCTCTTAATGAAATGCATAGTGAAATTTGCCAACTAACACTGACTGACACCTTGCCCCAACTAAAGTTTGCCATATATGAAAACTTCATCGCACTAATTTCTATAGAGCCAAATCGCAGACAGTGGAACCATACTTGGCCTTGTCATGAATTATTATATTCTAGCTCTGTAAAACTTTCAACAGGATGACTGATTGAGGGAATCAGTCAAGCACTTCTAGCCACCTTATGTTATGTTTTGGCTCAAAGAACTGACTGCCTTCTGCTCAGAGTTACTTTATGTTTTAGAACTGCTTGCAAATTGGTTTTTTGAGAACCTATTTGACTTTGTTTAATCCATACATCTGAGACACATGCCACAGGAAAGATTGGAGCACAAAATAACTTATCAAGTCCCAAAATAAATGTTCTCACTGGGCTAAATCCTAAGACTTGTCATATCGTAGGAGGTTGATATAAAAAAACAATAGTATATTAACCTTTTTTCCCCATAAATTTACGTTGATTGTCATTTGCTTCTGTAATGATGATAATAAATCTTTAATAATGTATTAATTTGCATGTTTTTCATTTAATTTAGAATTGTTGCTCTTTGCTCTACTACACTCCTCACTAAGACAAAGTTTAACCTTGGCCCCTGCTAGTAAGAGACAGACAAAAATATTTGCCTCTCTGGGATTTTCTGCCAAGGGTGTTGAAGGAGGTCAACAACAGTTGGGCTCCCAAAAGACTCTGGCTATTGTTTGACTCAAAAAGGGGAGGGGGGGCTTACACAATTTTAGTGCACCATTTCCTAAATATTTCATGCATATTCACTGCTATGATTGTAATTGTAAGCCTCAGAAAATTTTCACTACAGTGGTGGATGTTCACGGGTTGTGAAGGTTTCCATGTCTGGACTAATCTGTCAGCAAGAGCATCAGTGAGTTGAGTCCATTCTGTCTTGTAAATTGGGTGATATATAAATAAGTTTTTCTCCCTGTTTGCCTTTTAACAAATCAGCAGTAATGGGATTATGCTGTGTTCGAAACAGCTACTTGAATTGAATAAGAGGGAATCTGTTTCTATTTCACTGCCATATTTAACTGGTTCTAAGCTACTACTTTGATGTCACCACAATAAGGTACACATACATTAATGGCACTACATAAAATGCAACTACATCAAGGCATGTATTAACTTAGTACATTAAGCTCATTACCCTGAGCCGGAAAATATATTCATTGTTTTATGTTTTTTTTATTTCAATGTATTCATCTAACAATGGAAACCCTAACATCACTATTAATGGTTAAAATGTCTTTTTTCCTTTGAACATATATGTTAGCTTTAACCATTCCACACTGTAAGAATCATCAATTACAAGAAATCTGATCAAACTATTAAAAGTCCAACAATTTAA
This sequence comes from Triturus cristatus, assembly GCF_964204655.1. Taxonomy (NCBI): domain Eukaryota; kingdom Metazoa; phylum Chordata; class Amphibia; order Caudata; family Salamandridae; genus Triturus; species Triturus cristatus. Next base: position 726,760,167 of record NC_140591.1, read on the forward strand.
TTTTAACTACTCCAGCTAAATAAACTGTTACTGAAAAACAAATTTGTGTTCCTAATAATAACTATAAATGCAAAAAAAAAGGTCCAGACTGGGTGGAATTTTTCTCTTTAAGAGAAATGAATTGAAAAGTGCATCTCCAGTTTACAGAAAAGTGCAAAACAAAGGAAATTGAATTGTACCTTCTGCGGAACCCAAACCACACCTACAAAGACTTAAGAAGTGAGAAGGGCCTGTAACAAGGGTCATTTTTATTACAAGTCTTTAAAACAGGCACAAACACCAATTTTGACCATGACTGCGGAATACTTTCTCATATAAACATACTTCTGTTAATAATCATATCCTTAAACCTCAATCTGTTAAATTTTTCTTAACCAAATACATTTGAAATACACTAACCTTAATTTAACATTAACAGCAATCCTACATATAATCCTACATTAGCTGAAATTAAAGAAACTTTTATAATAATTAATGACGCCTTAGTTTTTGAATGAAATGTCTGTCATTTGTAATAGGCCTTTACTTGAACTTAGCATGAAATGTTTCTGTTACTTGAATTATCAAAATCTATGGTAAAACAAGGTTGTGTTACCATATATAAATTTGCTATACATTATTATCAATATGTATTCAACTTTCCTGCTACAAGTCCCTCATTAATGAGCTATTTGAGTTGCACAAATTCTATAGCTTGTACGGTTTTGTGAGCCTTCTAGGCAGTAGCTCTGTGGTCACCTTCATGATTGCAGTAATGAAAAAAAGAGCTGCGCTCCGTTAGAAGGGGCTGATTGTGTGCTTTGACACCTATTACTTTTAATAAGGCACTCTCATTTGAACAGCAGGAGAGTAATGTTTCACCCTAGGTGCCATACGCTTCATGTGATTCAGTAATGGGGCACACTCTTATTACACTTGCTGGATAATTTGAACCGATTTGGCCGGTGTAAATCTCTGAACTGCATGGCACTTTTACATTTACAGTATCGCCAGATACGCGTTGTTCTCGCAGGTGTAAAATATTGCTGCCAATGAATTCAAAATCTTGCCTCTAGTTCAAGAATAAGAAAGTAGACAGTCTACTCGCAATACCTTCATTTGAAGTATCACTGTACATTCAGTGCCATATCTAGAGCATTTGCCGCCCAGACTGGTCCCTGGGTTAGCTGCCCAGTGACGGCCGGTGCAGGTAAAAACGGGTGGGGGGGGAGTGGAGGGGGGGGGGGTTGGAGTCGACAGACGCCGAATTACATTTAAAAAACAAGAAAACTTACCTTGTGCTGACCGCCGCCCTCAAAAAAGTGCCGCCCGGGGCAGACGGATCCCCCTAGCTGTGCCACTTTATACATTACATTTATCTCTAGAACACGATGAAAGTTAAATGAAAGAAGAATTCTCTGTACACTTTTCTTCTGATTTTAATCCCGATTCGATAAAAAAGCTACATTTAAGAGGACATTTGCTTACATTAATTGACTTTTGCCATTACCTTTGTTTTAGAAAGGAAATACCAATTTTTGAGGAATTTCTAAAAGCCATTTCATTAAGTGATTTGCCAACAATCATCTTTAGTACATACGCTTTAAATTGTCAGCGTTGTTGATTAACTATATAAGAATGTCTATACCAGGTGGTCAATGCAAAAAGTGTATTTTCTGTGCACAAGCCCAGCTCGAATGGCATTCGCAACAGACAGCAAGAACAAAGAATCCACTTGCAGTTAATCTGCGCGAATGTAACAACAAGTCCTTGCACTGATGCAAATGCATTCAAACCTGCCAACTGCCTCTGAATGGCAACACATGCCCTGCAGTTTACTTGCGAGTGATACTTATTGTTCAGAGGCGCAAAGCATGGCCACGACTCCCAGGTGACTCAGTTTGAGGGATGCAAATGTACACATTGTATAAGCAAATGAGACCCTAGGATTGATGTATGGCACAGCCCACTAAGGTAATATATCAATAGCTCAAACTATTTGCACAGCATAGGATAAATATATGTTTGTCTAATGGAAATATGATCTCTCAGGACTCTGGCACTACTTTGAGTTAGTTTAGTGCCTGCTGGGCAGTGCAGGTCCTCTCTTAGGTTAGAAAGACCCCAGTAGATGGATGTGCAGCCTTCCCATGAACCTGAATTTTAAACCTTGTCACTGGTGACTGCAGGGCAAAAAGGTGTGGTTGCTTGCTAGCGGCTGACATGGGAGCCTCTTCAACAGTCTTCTGAGGGGGACCTTGGCATGATCCAGCCATAAAGGCAAAGACAATGAAGGCAAAGGCTGTGCATAGACATGTTTCATTTTGAGTGCTGCCTAAGCTAATTCTAATGTATGGTCATGTCTAAGGTAAAAAACAAAACAAAGATAAGGCAAACAAATCCTCCCCTAAAAAAGCACACAAAAAATTGAACTTTGGCTCATTCTACAACTTTCATAACCTCATCAGACTTCAGATTTATTTAAACACAAACTGTCTCAATTCTATGAATTAAGAAGAATGTTTTTACTTTCTGAGTCTATGATCTTAAATCTTTTGATGTCCATGATCTGCTTCCCTTGTTCCAAGGTAAAAATTATTCACACTTCTATTATCATGCACCCCAAAATGAAGGTGTTTGTTTGGTTCAAGACTTCCACTTAAAAATCATCGAGAGATAGAGCCATGTTTTAAAAGCACTTCTTGACGTGAGTCACTGGCAACAGTATAGATTTATGATTCCTGGGATTCTGAGTAGCTGTCATGCATCTCTGCATCTAATTATCCTGACAGCTTGCAATTCTGATCATGAATTTTTTTTACATGTGGTTGAAATGTATGGAATCCTTTTTTCTGTTTCATGTCTTAGATTCAAGTTTGGACTCAAATTATAATCTCCGATAATAAAACATTTGTCTGCTATGTTAAAGGCAATGCAGCTTTCTAATGTCCTTTCGATATGTTAAAGTCACATGTTAGAATATAAAGTACAAACATGTCAACATGCCAAACTATGTGGACAATTAAGTAACCAGCTTCACCTATTGGCTTTGTCTAGTGGTAAGGGGTGACCGTAATACTCTCCTCGCACTCTACCATCTGAGGAAAGAGATTCCTGACACATTCTGCTTGTCGATGGCAACAAAGGAGGCCACCTCAAGGGACTTAGTGGACCACCTGGCTGCCCTCATCCTGAACCCTTCTCACATCTGGAGCACCGTGAAACTATACTTACCAATAATGCAGCAAATCTACCTGAAAGTCTTCCCAGTCCCAGACATTCAATGCCTCACACTTTGCCTACATCTTATTCAGAACTGGGTGTTCAGCATCAACCTGAAGCTCAATTGCACCAAAACAAAATTCATATTATTCACTAAGAACAGCAGGTAACAAGTAGTCTAAAACCTGGCTCAATGACTTGAACTTGGACGATTCGAAACCCAACTTTCACCCAGTGCCAAGTCAGTTATATTTGCCCTGGACACTGACTTCACACTCAAGGAACACATCACCAAGACAACCAAGATGGCCTTGTACCAGTTATCTCTTTGCAAAAGAAAGTGAAACTGAGCCTCCCGAAAAGCAGCTTCAGAACTGTCATTTAAGCCCTCATATACTTGCATCTAGATGGTGTCAATGCCCTACTCCATGGCGTCTCACACTTCACACTGGGGCCACCTTTAATAGGTTCTTACATGCTATACCATACCTCATCATGGGCCTGAAGAAAGATGATCACATAACCATCATACTGATGGAACACACTAGCTCACCTTGCTTGTTAAATGGTAGCGGCAGTTTCAGTCGATAATCTTCCAAGTATTTGCCCGGCGATAATCGCCCCTCATACCACTCGATAATTTACCAATAAAAGAGGCAGGCGCCGGAGACTGGAAGGCAGGAAACAAGGTTTTATTCCGTCGGAGCAGAACACATCAGATCAGACAGCAAGGTATCGTCACGAGGTGCTCTAACCGCATCTCTGAGACCTGGTCTCTTATACACTGGTTTATTGCTTTATTACACATAGTACATTCTTGAGATTCTTTTGAAGTACGGGGGAATATCCCCTGGAGCCCCGGTTCAGATCCGATCCCACACATAGATACAGTAGAAGTTCCCACCCTACCCGCAGTGGGAGATGGCTATCGCGCAGCAGGGAATTCCGCTAATTCCCGGGGTGTGTGCAATTGGCCGGGTCTCAGGGGGTAGGGGCTTTGATCTACTGTAATCCCTTTGATGTGGGGTGTTTCCCTTACAGTAGGGGCAGTAAACTGCATCCGCAGGGCTAGGTGATGGCCTGGGACCAGTTCAGACAATGGGGCGCAGAGGAAGGGGGTTATCAAAGGAGAGGCATGACCATGTATGGGTTGTCGGTTGGAAGTGGTTCCGTAGCAGGGTCGCGCAGAAGGAGAGGGTTTATGGCCTGTATGAGAGAGCGGGGGTGGCCGGCGCGCGGGGGATGCTTGCAGCGCCAAGGGAAAACGCTGGCGGTCGAGAGTGAGCGGAGAGAGCGGGGTGCCTAAAATGGCGGCCGTGCATTCGTTGCGCGTGGTGCTGGGGAGGGGCAAGATGGCGCAGATAATGTTCAGTTTGCGAGCTAAATTTCCACAGTCCTCCCTTTTAACATATCTCGCCAGCTTGTCCGGCCAATATTCGCCTTTGTTAGCCTTTCAGTTACAGTATCGTCAATGTTCGTCACACATTTAAAGATACAGAGTCTTTAGGGTAGGCAGGAGTAATCTGACACATTTGTACATTGTCTCATACAGTTTGATGAAGCAGGCGAGGAGGAAGTACATTCAAAGTTACAGTATAGTTGTGTACATGGCTGGTGTTGTATGAAGGTTACTATACAAAGTTACATTTTCTTAACTTCTCAGTGTACAGTCGGAAGTGATTGATGCAACATCATGAAAACTTGATAAGAAGATAGTTAATATAATAAGGTGGTTGGGAGAGGATTTTCAACTTTGACATGGGTTCTTCTTTCCAGTGTCCTTGTTTATAAAGAGCTATCACTGGTAAGCTCTCATTGTTGTTCTTCTTTCGTTGGCACTGTTGAGCACCGGCGGTGGAACTAAGGTCCAGCTCAAATCCGATTTCTTCACGTGGCAGGGTGTGACCACTCACTGTTCTTTGATCACAGTCCTGTTCCTTAACACAGTTCACCACAGGTACTTTTGAGACAGGGTGCCGGCCTTTTGTTCCTCGGTAGTAGGTCAAAGTCATAGTCCAAATGAAAGAGGAAGAGAGAATGGGGTGGCATGGGATCAGATCAAAAATGCGGACCGAGGAGAGCAGAATCTTATCAGCACTGAGCCCATCAATCGGGCCCGATGGGCTGAGACTTCAGGCACGCTGGTCAGTGAGCAGGGGCCTCGATGTAGCCCTTCGCGCTCATCGTTCTGAATGGTGTCTCGTCTCATACCCCTGTTGCTTCGTCGCTTTCCCCTTGGTCGATGTCATAGATGCTTTATGATCCGTAGCCAGACTGTGCGTCACGTCCGACCCCTTTCTTCCGATGGCTGCAGGTTATCCTTGAATAGGTTATAAGAAACGAAAGTCTTAGAGATCTTGGCAGGGAAGACATTTACGTACTTCATTCTCTCTCCCAACCACTGAGTTGTTGCGGAAATGTGCTTATCTGCTACTACATGATTGGTGCCTAGTAGCTCTGATGTTAATGTGTGTGTTACTAATCTATTAATTACTGCGGTGGTGCAGGGTTCTGTGGGTGTCCCTGCCCATCGTCTGGCCTTCTAGGTGTCGGTTTCTGCGCCTTATAATACAAGGTTTGGTAATACCCGTAAGTGTGAGGTGCTACTGTCATGTGTTCATGAGTATCCTTTCCATACAGTAGGTGACCCTTTATCGGTTTAAGACAGGGCCATCAACTGTTTCGTTCGGGATACTCTGAGACGGCTAGTATAGGGCTGGAGTTATCTCTGGGAGAACAGGGTGCTTTAGACATTCTATTTCGGGCTAACTGGTCAGGGGTAATTCCGAGTGGTGGAGATGGTATCCTTTAAGAACAAAAAACCACTGACATATAGTCCCCGTGTTGAGGGTCAGATTGGGAGACATCAGTCGTCTTACCCGTCCTTTCCTTCTCAGCTGATTAGGCTTAACGTTCGCAGAGAGGAGAGGTAGTAACGTGGTAAAGTATGGTCGTTTTTGTTTCTGTCAATTTGTTCGAACACCACCGTGTTCAGGCCAATTATACACTTACCAAAGAGGTGTATGTCGTTAATTTATTTAAGAAGAAAAAGAGTGCAAGAGAGAGTCTTTTGCGAGGGAGGGGGAGGGAGAGAGAGAGAGAGAGAGAGAGAGAGAGAGAGAGAGAGAGAGAGAGAGAGAGAGAGAGAGAGAGAGAGAGAGAGAGAGAGAGAGAGAGAGAGACGTGTGCATCAAGTAGGCTATTTTGGCATACATACGACACAAAACGAGAGAGAGAGAGAGAGAGAGATGGGTAAGATAATAGGCCACTTGGTGCACACACAACATGGAGTAGCATGGGTCTGTTCCATGTAAGAAAACACAGGCGGGGAAAATACATAAATTCGGTGATCACGTACACACAAATGTTGGATAGGGTGTGACAGTACATGCATCAAGACGGGGACTCAGGGCTGCGTTGAGCACGGGGACCTTCTCCTTTCCTGTCCTCCATTCCTATGCAATGCTACGTACCTTTAGTATTTGGTAGTTTATCTTATGGGTTGTCTGACCCTTTATTCTCCTCCCTTTGATCGGTGGACGAGTACTTCAATCATACAATGACGCTCTCTTCAAGTGACCCAAACATGAAATGCATACACATTCATATCGTATAGTCGTAGTACACACGCACAATCACGTCATACAGTTTTCCATGTTCCCAAAGATGATCTGTAATTTTTCGCACTATCTCGCAACATTTGTCTATGTTTTCCCTGATATTGAACTTGGTGCGGTCCATGTCCACTCCACTCTTCAGTCGGAACTTCGTCGTGACCTATAGAGGGGAAATAAGAGGGGAGGGGAGGTGCAGTATTCAAAATACCCCAGCGCGCGCAGACACGAAAGGTTCTACCTACCATGTACCAGGCTAGCCGCAGGGTTGGGTAATACCACGGACCCATTATTCTTTAGTTTGAGGCAAAGATGCTCTAGTTCATTCATCTCCTAAATTCGCGTTCCCTGGTCGTGCATGTATTTCTCAATTGGTCGTGTATTATGGTGCAGGATACCATACCTTGCATGCGACATATACCTTAAGTTATAGTTCATTATTGATTTGACAATTCTTGGAAAAAGGGCAGGCGTGATGGGTACAAATTCCGTTAAACAAAAAGATTTTTAGGCAAATTGTGTCTGTATTATCCGTATGCTTTCGCTTAGGAGTAACGATCATTTATTCAAAAGAAAAACCTTCAACAACCTAGATGATTAGTCATGGCACTGATTTCGTAATTCCTTTTTAAGAAGCCCTTTATTTAAAACAATGTTAGTATGGAAAGACGGGCCTACAGCCGCCATAGACCGGCCACGGTGTGAGAGGCGTCGAGCAACATGAGCAACACTGGATTAACATGAAAAAATCGGTTCCCCCCCCCTCTCCCCCACCGCCATGTGTGGAAGCATCGCATACATGTATATATATCTCTTTTTAACACGAAGGTCACGTGACTGGAACGCCACAAGGAGTTGTAGGCCACTCCTACATCAGCGCCATCTTAGGGCGGGGTCGGGCTAGTGCACAGTCTAAGTCTTTCCATGAATTAGCAGTTGAACCAGAATCCCTTTCGGTAGTTCGAGAACTTTCGTTAGCGTCAACTTTGCGTCACTGCAACCTTGTAGCAATGCCACGGTTTGTTCTTAGGGCGGGGCAGCAGGCGGGTTCTTCCGCCGACGCTTTACTGTCTCCCTGTATCAAGCGGAGGCAAGGTGGCTGCCGCCCGGGGGCAAAAAGGGCAATGGTGGTGGTTTTGTCCTTACCGGAAGTCCGCAGGAGTCGAACGTCAAATGACTCCAACCAATTCTGCAAGGCTGAGGGGAGCGTTCTGTCAAGGGTGGGGCCCATGCCCTAGCAAACAAGCTTTCGAGTCCAGAATTGTCTCACGGTGGGCCAGGCCTGGAACCGGAGGGGTCGACCGCCGGAGTTCAAGGGCAGCAGTAGCGGCAGCTCTTCGGTACAGTCACCGGAGAGGAGCCAGCAGCAGTAACAGCAGCAGTTCGGGTGGTGCTGCCACCGGAGTGGCATCAGTTGCAGCGACAACAGCAGTCCGGAGGACATCATCATCGGAGTGGGCCCCTACTTACTTGGCTGCGGGGGCCCACTCCCCGCGTCGGGTGCTAGCGGCAGTCCTGGTGAACCCTGTCCTTGGGTGGTTGCCTGGCGGCCGCGTGCAGGGGTGCCGGCTCAGCCGAACGGCGAATGAAGTGGCAGGGCGCAACCCAGCTGGCCGACGTGTGAAAGGTGTGGTTTGGGGTGCCCTCATCTGCTGGCGAGCCTCCACCTGGGGAGGTGGGGGAGGTCCGTCCGCGTCGCCTCCCCCCCGCCAGGGCACCCTCCGTTATTGAAGGAAGAAGTGACTGGGAAGACCCGCACAGCGTGCCAGGGTGAAATTCAGCAGGCCGATGAAAAAGATGGCTAGGTGCAGCTTAGCTGGCCGGTGAGTGAAAGACGGTTGGGGTGCCTGGCAAGCCTCCACCTGGGGAGGTGGGGGAGGTCCGTCCGCGTCGCCTCCCCCCGCCAGGGCACCAGCCCTCCGGCGCTTCGTATAGCCTCCGGCCTATTCGCACAATCGGCCGCCACTGATGTCAAGGGACTCCTGCATGGCTTTTATAGCCCAAAATCAACTAAAAAAGGGACCGCCCAAAACAGGCCAATGTTGCAACTTCGAGGAAGGAGAGGCGAGGACGGTGTCACGTGGACGAAAATGTTTTGGGATGCAGGTCGCAGCAGACTGTCATGTAAATAGTTGTTTAAAACATGTTCTAACCTGTTCATTTTTGCCGGAATGTTGTTATACTTATAATTTATTAAAAATGTTTGACCATACTATCTTGCTGGAGTGTTGTACGTATCAGCGATCTGGTTAGCGTATTCGGCGTTGCTCGATTGCACGTGATCCTAATCAAGTGTGGTGGCGTTGATGGTGGGTATCAACAAACTTCCGGTTGTGTCTATTGGGGTCCCTATTTTTGTTCAGTTCCAAAAGGACCGGGCACTGGGATTTCCAGTGTCCGAACCCTCTACAGAACGCACATTGGTTCCCATCTAAGTCTCTCCGTCCGTTGTAGGGTGTAGGTGCATGGTCTCTAGGGGGTAGCTTTCTAGGGGCGGTTGGTTGGTAGTTCTCCTTCGGGGGTTCCCTTCCTATTGTCACCCCTTGCAATTGTGCTATCATCACCCTCTCCTTTAATTCCTTTTTCTTCTTCTCTGACGCCCTATCGTTCTCGTTTTTCTGGTTTTCGTAGTATTGGGCCATCTGGAGAATTGCTGCGGGTTTGGAGGCTGCCCAACTACTCTCGCTGGTCTGTAGTTTCTGGGAAACTTCTGGCGACAGACCCTTTACATAATTCTGGACAAAGAGGTGGTGTCCGGTTGCGGTGGTCATGTCTTGGCCACTGTAGTCGGAAAACACAGTCTCGAATCGGGAGAAGTATTCAGACACGTCTTCCTGGGGTTTCTGGCGGCAAGCCGTCACTATCGACCAGTCTACCTTTCTTTCAGGGATTAGAGTCTTCAGCTTTTGTACAATCTTATCTGGGAGCTCTAGGATGGCTTTCGGGGGTTTCTGTCCTGGTTCTCGCTGTTTATCTATGGTATCGAGTTGTACCCAGGTATATCCGAACGGCTCAGCGTGGTCAACTTTCCGGATTTGTTTCCACACATCAGCCGGCAGACATAGCCCAAAGAACAAGTCGATATCTGCTAGCGTCATTATCGTTGAGCCTAAGGCTGTACCTAATTCAGTGTAGAAGGCAGTCGGGTTCTTTCTCAAGTCGGGTAGGGTCTTTCTAAAGGTCAAAATATCTTGCCGGTCCCACGGCTGGTAGACCCAGTTATATACAACCCTTCCCTTCGCATCTTGGTGGTTGATGTCGTCGTGTGTTCCCTGACCCCGTGGGGGGACCCAGTAGGGGGCAGCTTCTTTAATGGGCATCATGGCATCGGCCCTTCCTCCCTGGGGTTTAGTTGCTATGGGGGTTTCTGTTTTGGTTGTTTGTCCATGTTCTTTAAGGTGTCGGTAGACCTCGAGTGTACGAGTGAAGAGGTTCGCTACATCGCCCTCTCTTTCTTCTCCGATGTCTACCTTTCTATATAGGGCCGCTAAGCCTTCGGGACCTTTATCGTGGTACCTATCCTCATATGCATTCAGGGCGTGATAACAGAGCCGTACGACAAAGTGTCGTCTGCGGTTGTCGGCATACGATTTATACACGTCCGTTATATACTCCTCACTTTCTTTTCGCTCCACCAGCGTCCCTACTATCTTGTCAATTCCTGCTCGTTCATCTTTAGTTAATCGATTCATTCTGGTGGAATCGTTCTTTCTCATCTCATGGTCATCTAGCGTTGTAGCCGACGTTGGGTTCAGTACAAGAGGCTCAGCCGGCGCGGAGGCCGTGAGGGCCGAGGCCCCTGTACTGCTTTCGTTCGTGTTCGGGGGTTGTGGGTGTTGCACTACTGGTTGGGAGGGTGCATACGGAGGGGGCATGTAAATGGTCGGGGGACCTAACAGTAATTCGTCATTCGTTTGCTGCTTGGAGGACAACACAGGGTAGAGCAAAGAAGGGGTCCTGACAGCGTACTGGTCTGAGGTTTCGGGCTCCTGTCTTAGTTTAGTTTCCCTTCTCTCCTTTATGTCTTCTTCTAACTTTTTAGCGGCAAGGTGAGCTGCCTTTCGTAATTCCTTTTCTGCTTTTACTTCTTCCCTCTTTTTCCGTTGCGTCGCTTCTTTGCGCCACATGCCAATACTGTCAAGCATAGTAGGCGTTGTCTTATTGCTACGCAGAGCTACTTCTAGCGCTTCTATCTTGCGGTCGTCGAAGGATCCCATCAGTGGCCACTGACTTTCGGGCTCCTTCTTGGTATATTTATGCCACAGCTTGCTATAAGCCACGGCGACTAGTCCATATTTAGTGAACATGTCCTTATTAGGGGTGCCTTCCAGTGGAGCCGGGTGGTTCACCTCTAATAAGCGGTCCGGGCAGAACCAACTACCAATCAGTGGGGAGAAGATAGGCATGACGGGTTTCAACGGGGACAAAAGTCAGCACTACCTATCTTTTCACTGCTTGCAAAGACTAGACAGAATATCTCTATTCCTCGTTATTTGTAAGCAGAGAATACCTCCAAAGAACCAATATCGAACAACTAGTGTTCGGACAATCAATCAATCAATCAATGGGGAGATAAAGATAGGCACGACGGGTTTCAATGGGGACAAAAGTCTGCGTTACCTACCCTTCACTATTTGCAAAGACTAGACAGAATATTCCTATTCTACGTTATTTGCAAACAGAGAATATCTCAAAAAGCACTATTCTTCAAAACAATCAATGTTCGGACAATCAATCAATGGGGAGATAAAGATAGGCACGACGGGTTTCAATGGGGACAAAAGTCTGCGTTACCTACCCTTCACTATCTGCAAAGGGAGAGAGAGAGAGTATTTCTACTCCTCCCCGTTTGTAGACAGCGAATATCTCAAAAAGAACAATCAATGAGCAATACTAGTATTCAAACAATCAATCAATTATTTCGCACTTTTGTCGTGTTTCACGACCTTACCCGGACCGCATGGACAGTTTCTCGTCTTCCGCCTCCAGCGCCCGATCGTCCTCTATTCTCCGTATTTGCCGCGGCACTCCTGATGGTTCCCAGTCAGGACCGTAGATCACTCGAGAAAGGTCTGCTCGGAACCAGTGAAGTTCGGATGATCGGCTGCCAGACGAGGGTCTATTGGGCAGGAGCTCTCCCGATCGTTGCAGTCGTTCACTCTGTCGTCGGGACCTCTCCCACTGGATCCACGTGTCGCTGATGGGCCCCACGTTTGGGACGCCAATTGTTAAATGGTAGCGGCAGTTTCAGTCGATAATCTTCCAAGTATTTGCCCGGCGATAATCGCCCCTCATACCACTCGATAATTTACCAATAAAAGAGGCAGGCGCCGGAGACTGGAAGGCAGGAAACAAGGTTTTATTCCGTCGGAGCAGAACACATCAGATCAGACAGCAAGGTATCGTCACGAGGTGCTCTAACCGCATCTCTGAGACCTGGTCTCTTATACACTGGTTTATTGCTTTATTACACATAGTACATTCTTGAGATTCTTTTGAAGTACGGGGGAATATCCCCTGGAGCCCCGGTTCAGATCCGATCCCACACATAGATACAGTAGAAGTTCCCACCCTACCCGCAGTGGGAGATGGCTATCGCGCAGCAGGGAATTCCGCTAATTCCCGGGGTGTGTGCAATTGGCCGGGTCTCAGGGGGTAGGGGCTTTGATCTACTGTAATCCCTTTGATGTGGGGTGTTTCCCTTACAGTAGGGGCAGTAAACTGCATCCGCAGGGCTAGGTGATGGCCTGGGACCAGTTCAGACAATGGGGCGCAGAGGAAGGGGGTTATCAAAGGAGAGGCATGACCATGTATGGGTTGTCGGTTGGAAGTGGTTCCGTAGCAGGGTCGCGCAGAAGGAGAGGGTTTATGGCCTGTATGAGAGAGCGGGGGTGGCCGGCGCGCGGGGGATGCTTGCAGCGCCAAGGGAAAACGCTGGCGGTCGAGAGTGAGCGGAGAGAGCGGGGTGCCTAAAATGGCGGCCGTGCATTCGTTGCGCGTGGTGCTGGGGAGGGGCAAGATGGCGCAGATAATGTTCAGTTTGCGAGCTAAATTTCCACATGCTGTCCTGCACCAAAACCAGCTGCCCCATCTAAAAAGCCATCACAACCGGCACTTCCACCTATCTTGATGACAAGCCACCATCTTGGTGGCTATTGACTCCCCTGAAGCCTGGAGACCATCAAACTAGAGATGAAGTCCTGCAAAAAAGAAAAGAAAAAGCACAGGGAAACAAGCCTTCTCCATTTAAGCACCCGGGATCTGGAACAAGATCCATGTATTCATCAGCACCACCGCCTACTACTTAGGAAAGCCGTGAAAACTCACCTCTTTAAAGAACTCTCAATCTCAACAAAGAAGCCATCTTCTTTCACTCTCTCAACCCAGTACCACTCCACTTACTCATTGATTGTATCTTTGTCTTTTTACCTTGTAAAATGCCACAATAAATTTCAGTTAGGTTGTGCTATAAACATTTATTCACACATCTCTCCAAGGAATACTCCCTTCCAACACATCAGATGCACAGGGTTTAGTGTTCAATCAATCATAGCATTTATAAAGTGCACTACATACCCGTGAGGGTCTCAAGGCGCTGGTGGGGGGGGGGCTGCTACTGTTTGAAGAGCCAGGTCTTGAGGAGTCTCCTGAAGGTTAGGAGGTCGTCGTCTGCCGCAGGTGGATGGGGGGGTGTTCCATGTCTTGGCGGCAAGGTGGGAGAATATTCTGCCGCGGGCGGTCACTCTTCTGATGCGGGGGACGGTGGCGAGGGCGCTGTCTGCGGAGCGGAGCTGGTGGGTGCGGGTGTAGAGGCTGAGTCGGCTGTTGAGGTACACTGGTCCGGTGTTGTGGAGTGCCTTCTGTGAGTGGGGGCGGAGTTTGAAGGTTATCCTCTTGTTGATGGGGAGCCAGTGCAGGTCTCTCAGGTGAGGTGTGATGTGGCTGCGGCGAGGGATGTCGAGGATCAGGTGTGTGGAGGTGTTCTGGATGACACCATGTAGTAACCCTGGCCTCCAGCCATTGTTTAGTACTTATTTTGTGTGTGTGTTGTAATTCTTTATTGAGAACAAAACCATGTTACAAACATACAGTATAGAACAGAATACACATTGCAGTGGGGCGAGAGGGAAAAGAAAGGGGGTGTGGTCGAGGAGATGAAGGTGGGGTGGAGGAGGTCGCACAGTGTAAACAATACTGATAGCCACTAGGATTTGTACATCAGCAATTGCTATTTGCTGGATCTCTGTGACTTTTTATCTTGGTGTGAACAGTACTAGAAGCCTTACAGACATATACGCATGCAGCGTGCACGGCACTCTGTAACACAGCTGTTAGCCCAAGCGTGCAAGAGTATATTTGTGAGGTAGCACTCTGCTATAAAGTGCCCCTGGTGCAGTGGCACCCCGTCAGCCTGTAATCTAAACTGTGGGTACATTAACATCAGCTCCATTGTCATAGGAATGCTAAGCAACATTATAATGCCATACCGTCAAGTATTAAGACCTAAACGAAGGCTGCTAGCGGGTTCAATTTTAGAATGAACCCTATAATTTTGTTGATGTTTGAAGCTATTACCACATGAGCATCCAATCTGTCCAAATCTATGCCTAGAACTATAATTTTCAAACTTAAACTGGGTTCTTTTCTGTCTGAACAAGAAGTCAATTTTCCAGCTGCAGAGGCGTCATATTTCCTGCTGGTTCCAAACTCCAGCTTCAGATGCGGTACCATATGGTACCGACATGAGTCAGCCAGCAGGTAAAGATCACCTTGCTGTTTAATGTCATGACTAACAACGTTGGGCCTTCAGGGAAAAGCACTCACTGCCACAAATGCCATTAAGGGCTTCAAAGCTGGTAATCCATCTGAAGAGGACAGGGAACAAAAGACTATCGAAGGTGGCAAGTGGCAAGAGCGACTGTAAATAAAGCAGAATCCAGCCAGCAGTAGTTTTGTGGCTGGAAATGTAAGCCAGTGTGTGTTTTTTTTCTGCAGAACTCTCTGCAGTAAACACACGAGCTCGGATTCATTCGAATACTACCAGCTGTGCCAGGACCATCTGTTCAGCCCTTTAATTTTAATTACTGGTACCGACTGCTATATTTCATTAATCTCTCGCATTGGCTTTCATCTGCCCTACGGATTCTTTCAGATACTTTTCTGGGGAAGGTTGTATGAAAGAGATCTAGCAGTTCTCTAGCTCTGCTCTTATTTACGCTGCAGATTCTAGTGCCCTGCCTAAATTTATGTTGATTTGATTATTTGTGTAGCTCACAGCAAAAGATGAAATCGCCTCTGGGCACTGTAGAAAAAACAGCATTACCATGACTCAGCTCAAAGATGCTAATTTTCTAAACCTATAAGGGAGAAAAGATTCCAAATATTAATTAGGGGTAGCCAGGGATATAATTTCTGACTCTTAACTTGCCTTTTAGTTTTCTTGGCACTATATTTGCTGTCCTTGGGCTCAGTGGTGTTCAAGCAGCAGCAGCAGCAAAACAAAGGGCATGACCCACAAAACTCTGTTTACATCACAAAAATGATCCATTTTATGCCTGACAGCGTTACACACATGGATGCCTCTCACGCGGAAATAGTTTTTGTTACTGTGTAATTGTTCACCACTTCTGAGTACAATTGCACTGTGGTAAATTCCATGCAAAGGGTATGGAGTGATAAATTAAAAGTGTAGATTGCCTTGAGACTATCCGAAGACCCACCAATTAGCAGAAAGTCACACACTGCTCACAATCTCCTCTTTGACCTCTTTCCTCCCTGGAAAAGGGCAGATACTTTTCACATAGCCTGGAGTAAGACCCCTTCCCAGATAATCGGAACAAGGGAACTGCCTCAAACTTTATGGGGATATAGGAGCAGAGGTTATTTTCACAAGATTTCCCAAACAAAAATAGCTGCTTTTCCCCCATTGCAGTTATACCCAGCTTACACTCTGGCAGGGAAACACCAGAGTCACAAGACATCCTCAGATGTGTGCCTCGAAAACTGTGCTGACACAGTCGGAATGATTGCGAATTTCCAAAATCATACATTTACACTCATGCATATAAGTAGGTTAATTTAAAGGGGCAGATTTATGAGGGACTTGCGCCCCTTTTACGCCGCTGTTGCGTCACTTTTGTGACGCAGCGGCGGCGTAAACCCTGTGCCATGTTGCGCCCCATTTACATCATGACGCATCTATGGAGATGCGTCACGGTGTAAAGCCCTGCGCCACATGAAACCTGCGTCAGGTTTCATGTGGGCGTAGCTACTCAGGGGGGGCGTCCCGTCGCAGGAACGCACCTGAAAAGTGGCTCAGTGAAAACTATCAGATTTCACTGAGTCACTTTCCCAACGCTGATGCGTCAAAACCCTGCGCCTGCTTGAAGCAGGCGTAAGGCTTGACGCACCATGTTAGGGATAGGGTAGGTTGGAACAGTGCTGGAGTTGCGCCGCGCTTGCGTCGTAACTTCAGCACTGCGCCAACCTTACGCCGGCAGATGCGTTACGTATCTGCTTGTCCTTGCGCCACGATGCGCCGCATTGTAAATGCACCGCATCTGCGGTGGCGCAAGGGCAAACTTGCGTGACGCATCTTCCCTGGCGCATCCATGCTGATTTGCAGGGATGCGCCAGGGAACATAAATCTGCCCAAAAGTTTTTTTTTCAATCGTCCCGACAATAGGTATGGCTGAAAATGCCCAGTTGCATTGCTCATGTTTCAATTTCTTACCCTTCCTTTATCTTTTCATCAACAAATAGAAACCTGCTCAAGTGGTCAGGGGTCAATTCACGTGACGCTAAAAAAAGGAAAGTATGTGTGATATCACTCCCATAACCCTGGTCATTTAGGGGAATCAAAAAGCATTAGCAGATCCTTCTATGGTCTGAACCGGGGAAGTGGACCTTAACCTGAGGAGCTACTTACTAGCTATAGATAAGCGACACATCCATTTAATGGTTTCACTATAGAGTCAATTTACCCTTTTTAAAAATTGGGTATCAAGTTGATTTCGTCGTTAAATGAATAACTGAAGTGTGCCACACCTCACCATCTTTAAGGAAAGATGTTAGGTTCAGATAGAAAGTTCCCCTGCCAGAATCAAAGGTGCAAAAAAACTTTAAAAAGGGTGAAGGCTATCATTTCGTAAGGTAGAGAAGTGCTCGGGTTTTCTAAAAAAACAAAAAAAAAAGTGAAAAACGGTAAATTGCATATCATATTATGTCATAATAGTCAAAGGCAATTATATTTAACTGCCACAAAATATGCATTAACCTCTACAATTTTGATTTAAGAAATAGTCAAGCCAAAAATGCGTTAACCCAAATAATCAACTTCAACTTAATCATGTTGGTGTCTTTTCACTAGCTTATTTGTGACCGAATGTAAAGAAGGTTCTGAACTTCATGTTCACAAGCTTTGTGAATTACCAGTTTCACCACAGAACGCCTTGTAAAGTTACTGCCAATAAAACGTTGTTGTAACTGTGTTTTGGGTATAGGAATGGGAAAGGGAACACAGTCCAATTTTATAGGGGTTCATGGGTTATGGAGCTGTTCAATAGCAAAAATCTTATCCCTATGTGGAAAAAAATGCTAAAATATAGGTGACAATTTACACATTGACTAAACTAACATATAGTATTGAGAAGTCCCAATGCATTATCGGTGGTCAGGAGCATCTTCTGCAGGCAATGAAAGCATGTCCCCTCACTGTTCGGGCCATACTTGATCTCCAAACTATGATAATACCATTAATCAACAAGTGATTTCGAAGGGTCTTAAAGATTGTGCTTGCATTTCAATGAAGACCTTGGATGGTTTTGCCTTCCTTTTTATCATGGATAAGTCACAAAAATTCAACCACTGAAGAAAATACACATATTTGCCAGGAAAGCTTTAGAATCTTCCCTTTTAAAAAAAAAAATCAACCTGATTCATTCATCAGGGATCATTCAGGAGTTTTGGATAAAGTCTCATTTGTATACTTATGACACCCAGAATATTTTCCATTTTGTGGAGGGATTAAGATCATTCCCTCTACACTACTCCCAAAACATCAACATGTGGAAGAAAATGGCTTCTTACATTTCAATGGAGGTGCAAGAAATGCCATCTGTCCATTGTGTATCCGTGAATTTTTGCTTACGGGCCATATGAACTTTTTATTTGCTGAATGTTTTTATGTCTCAACGTGAATATATGTTTACTTTTTTTATTCACAAATATTCCCTAAAGTACACCTGTAAAACTGAACCTTGCATAGGTTTCACGGCATATTCTTTCACTTTTTAGGAGGACTCCTATTCATCTTGTGTGGAGCTCTACATAGAGAAGGCTACATGTGGACAACCGAGCCACATACGTAAATTAATTTATGGTATTCACAGGGTATTAACTGTGGAGGTAGCCCTGACCTTACATTCCCACCAAATCTAGTTATCCATTCACATTCACATCCTGGAAGAGGAGTTACATCAGCTTTTGGGGGAAGAGGGAAGCTGTCTGGACAACACCCTGCGTCCCACTGCCCTCAAAGGTCAATAGTATTGTGCTCAAGGCCTTTTGATCTTCAGCCAATTTATCATCTCTCCGTTAGAGCCTAATATGGGTCACCTCTGCCATTGCCTTCTCTACAGTGCCCTTTCCCCATCGGTCTTTGCTGGCCCTTGAACACACAGCCATACCATTGCAATTCCTAAGTTTTCCAGAAGGAGTACTAACTGCAGGAACCTGTACCACATCTATCCTCTCTTGGGGCATGCCACTATGTCCAGTAGGCACTGCCTGAGGGAGGGGTCCAGCGGCAATCCAGTTGCTTCACACGTCCTGTACCCCACCACCCACCAATCCACAAACAAAGCAGTACACTGCCACGCCATGTGCAGAAACATTGTCACTCCCATTCCACATCTGGGACATGCTACTGGTCGATCCTTATATATTCTGGTCAGTTTAATGGACATGAGGTATGTACAATGTACATAATCAAAAGGAATTACTTTGAATCTAGCGTTACCAGAGACTACCATGACCAGTGAGCACATCAATTTCAATCATTATCCAAAAGCTGGCTCTCCAGGTCATCTCCCCAGGCCCTTCTGGCCATCAACTGTTCCCTAGCCTATCCCTTTTAAGTGCTTTATACAACTATGATATCAAATGTCCCCATTCTACCTTTGTCAAGAGTGCCTGTTGTTTTCCCATCTGTTGGGGTGTGCCGGGGATCTTCCTCCAAATCTCCCTCACTGTATTCGCAATATTCACAATCTTAGCATATTGTAGAAACTGCCTCGACCCAAGTTGAAGGTCTCCTGTGCGTCCTGGTATGTGACAAAATGCTTCTCCGATATAAATCACCTAGCAGTCTGCAACCCCCCTTTGGCCATCAGGTGATAGACATGTTGGAGCTGATATCTTTGAAAGGGTTTGAGCACCCAGAGGTCCATGCCCCTAGAGAAGGGTGGCCACAGCAACACCCTGGAGATTATCCACGCCCATATTCGGGCCGTGTGATGCAAAAGGAAAGGAAAGTCCTCCCCCAACCTTGAGCCCATCAACAGTAACTCTATCAGGGGTATATTCCTATGTGTCCCCCGCAGCAGTATTATCATCGTCAGAGACCCATTTAGCTGCATATTGGGCATGGTCTGCTTTTTTGCCTAGTAACCCCAGCGCCCCCTCTGTCTGATCCAGTTGTAAGCTGTCTAGTGCCACTCTGCTACATTTGCATGCCCTAACAATGGTTACCAACAGGCTATTCAAGCATATGAATGTGTCCCTAGGTGATGGGGGTGAGAGAGTTTTGGAGGATGTATGGACTTCTGGAAAGGATCACCAGTTTCACAATGGCCTCTCTCCCCTTTAAGGACAGTGGCAATCCTGCCAAAAACTTGCCTGACCTCTACAGGCGTATCAACATTATGGGCATACTACGTCTCGAGGTTGCTACTACCATGATGACCAGGTATCTAAACGTGTCCTTCTTCCAGGGTATTCCCAGGGCTGGAAGCTGATCCATCGGGGTCGTTGCTAGAGCATCCAGGGGGATCAAAATACTCTTATGCCAATTGGACCTCAGCCCTGCCACTCCCCCAAACCTCTCAAGCTGAGACAGTAGTGACTGGACTGATTCCCCAGGCCTCTTCAAGTAAAAGAGAACATTGTCTGCGTAAAGTGAGATTACATGTGTGGTATTGCTGGCTTGAATACCCCACTTCCCAAGTTCCCTCCACAGCTAGATGGCCAGAGGCTCCAAAGCCAACATCAACCAGAGCAGGTACAACAGTCATCCCTATCTGGTGCCAGGTTGTATCTCAAAATACCCCAATAATACTTTACCCATTCAAATGCAGGCCCGAGGACTCGTAAAAAGTAGTCGGACCCAGGTACAAGAATTCCTTCAAAAGACTATCCTATGTAACACCGACATCAAGCAGGGCCTCTCCAAAATATCAAAGGGCTTGGCAATGTCCACAGATGCCAAGACCCACTCATCATTATTGTCTCATGCCAAGTGCCATATATTTGCCAGGTGCCTCAGATTTAAAGCCAAACTACAACCTTGTATAAAGACACACTGATCCTCATGGATCAGGAGAACAATCACCCACCTCAAGTGTGCCTACAGAACCCTGCACAGGACCTTGACATTTGAGCTAATCATAATCAGTTGCCGACAGGACGTTACCTCTGTGGGATCCCTAAGGTTTTAGTATCATGTGCCCCTCCCTCGTCGATGGGGGGAGTTCGCTATGAACCAGAGCCTCCTCAAACAACTCTAATAATTTCTCAGACAATAGGTATGTAAAGGTTTGATAAATTCTATGGGTAAGCCATCGCATTTTATTTTTAGGCAGCATTCCCATGGCCTCCCTTAGCTCTTCTAAAGAAATATCTGCCTCCAACTCCTTCTGATGTGGCTCTGGGTCCCTCGGAAACTTTATTTCAGCCAGAAAGGAGGTTGCTCCCTCCACACTCTGGTATACCTCTCTTAAGTGCTCTTTGAACACCAAATTAATAGCTACCTGTGTGGAGGCTCGACACCCATCTGGCCACTGCAGCAACACCACCGCAGAGGGTGCCTTCTCCCTATTCTGTATCCAGCCAAATAGCCTGCTAGGCTTATATCCCTCCCTCTGTAGGTGCTGCTTATATTCCCTTCATATTTGAGCATACAATCAGTTGACAGTTTCTCCCAGGGATCGTCTCACCTCTATTAGTTCTGTCTCCACATCTGCCCCAGTGGCCTCCCTGCACTATAAGTCTACTAGTCACCTTTTCTACATAGTTAAGTCCTTCTGTAGTTGTGTCTTAACCTTGTACATCTTCCCCAGACAAGCACCCCACGCCACTGCCTTCAAGGCTTTCAAGGCCCCCCACTCATTCCTCCTAGTGGCAGATGTCCCCAGTTAGTATGGATATAAATCGTTCCTCCCTACACTCTGAGTACTGCAGGACCCCTGGCGCCAGTCTCCAATTTTTGATAGCCATCTGCTTGTCACCCCACTCAAAGTCAATCCTCTCTGCACTCCAACAGCCCCTGTAGAACAATGTACCTCCCTTCCACATCTGCATCTGCTTCAGCATACGTAATATTGAAGGTGACACCCCCACTGAGACCACCTTAGCATTCTCTGAGTACATGGAGGAGTACAGTTGTCCCCTCCATTTTTATTTTCAGTTTGTGGCCTCAGAGTCTATTAAATGTGTCTCCTGGAGACAAGCTATGTCTATGATGTTTTGCCGTAGGAACGTCATCACCCTGTGTCGCTTCACATATGTACCTAATCCATGGACATTCCAATAGGAAAGTTATACTTATCCATATTCATGCCTTAAGCACTCAAGCATATTCATGTATAGTAGAGCTTTTCTGACCCTCTTTTTCAAAGCATTCTTCTCCTCCAAGCCTCGTAGAGTGCGGCAATAGTGAACTGGCTGTTCAATGTCATAGAAACTGAAAACTAGAAATGGCCCTCCCCAACTCCAATCTTCCCCTGTCCTCTCCAAGTAAACACTTACAATCTAACAGTGTGTCTGCCCAAATACACCCCTCAAGAATCCGGGGAACAACCTTTACAACGCAACTTTTACAACGCAACTGTTACAACGCAAGTGGATTTACAATGCATGCCATTACAACGCAAGTCTTTACATCGACTTGCGCTAGATGGCGTGCTAACATTACAAATAGTGTAGTTTACTATCCCAAGACCTTCCCTACTGTTAAGTGGACTGGAGTTGGAATAGTAAATTACACTTTTCTAATGTTAGCACGCCATCTAGCGCAAGTCGATGTAAAGACTTGCGTTGTAATGGCATGTGTTGTACATCCACTTGCGTTGTAACAATTTTGTTGTAACAGCATGCGTTGTAACAGCGCGCGTTGTAACGTCATACATCCCAAGAATCCAGTGGTTCAAACCTCCAACCACCAGTAAATGCATAGAACCTGTAAACTATTGGATGACAATACTTGGAGGAAGGTCACTCCCCTGACACCTCAAAACCAAAGATGGTTAAGGCATCAAAAAGGAGGCCCACCCCAACTACCACAAACCGTGCCCCTTAAGACATAAATTACCACAATGAGAGTCCGTGGCATGGATGGCTTGAGGCAAAGTTACAAGTGGAAACAAACAACCTGATGCATTCCTGTCTGAGTCATACTTCAGCCCCCATAATAGGGGTTGCAGTCATCAGAGCAGCCAAACCTAGACGAAACCACGCCAAACTGTGCCAGCATCATCTGTGCTGATCAGTTTTGCCTGTGATAGGTGCAGGAGCTTTCAAAGAAAATGTCATCTGTTCAAGTGATTCATCACCAGAACAGTCTCCTGTCGACTTTCCTTTCTTCTTCAACGATAGTGTCCCATCTCCCTGCACAACCACACGCAGCGTGAGCTTTTGCCTCTCATCCTGTGGTTCCGACTGTGTTCGAGATCCCTGCTGACGGCCACTCCTCTTTCCACCACTGTGATGTGATACTCGGGCCCCTCTTTCTGACCCAGGCACCCGATCCCAGAGCACCAGCCAGGACCACACCTCCTCCGGGAGCTCGAAGAAATGAGTTTTGCCTTGCGCCACCACACCTAGGGGCATATTAGCAAGGGCTGGCGCTATAATTATCGCCGCTTTAGCGTCCCTTTTTGGGCGAAAAGCGGCAATAATTATATCGCAATATCATCAAGGACACGCTAGAGCGTGTTTCCTTGATGTAGAGCCCATTTTTTCACAGCCTCGCCTCGCATCGCTAATGAGATACAAAGAAGGCGGGGCTGATAAAACAACACATGTTAATATCGTGAAGGCAGCTTCGCGATATTAACAAGGAGGTGCAGCGATAAAAAAATTGCGCTACCTCAGCCTTAACTCAGGAATTTAACGTCTGTTAAATTCCTGACTAAGGCATACTTTTAATGGGAGATGGATTATGCTGATAGGACCACAGGGTCCTATCAGCAATGCTATCGCTGTTTTCAATGGTACATCGCTGGAAAACCAGCGATGTTCCATTGAAAACACCGCTATCGCTGTAATATTCTCGCCATAGCGCTATGCGTTGTAAATATAGTGTTATCATGGCGATAATATTCAGCGATAGCCGGCGATAATATTTCTATCGCTAAGTACGGCCAGCGATAATTATCACTGGCCGTTGATATTATGCCCCTTAGGCTCTGAGCTTCTACTTAATATCAATAAAAAGCTTTTTCCTGGCTTGGACCTTTCCGGGGTATATGGCAATCTTATGGAGGTCATAGTGAGCGTTTCCATTCTCTCTGATGGCTGTGAGGATGATGTTTCTGTCCTTAATTTTATGGATCTTAGCTATTAGAACCCTGGGTGGAGCCCCAGGCCGCGACCTCACCATTAGACCCCTATGCGCTCTCTCTACAGCAAACAGTGGTGCCAGCCCCAGTAGATTAAAGGGTTTGTCATATCCGTTGCTCCAGGGAGTGCTCTGGTGCCACATGTTTCATCCCCTCCAGGAATCCCAAAAATCGTAGATCATTCCTGTGGGATACCCTCAGCATCCTCTGCTCAGTCCACTAATGTTTTTGTAACTGAAATCATCTTAGTCACCTTCAATTTAAAGCCCAACAATGTCCACATATAAATGTCTCCGAGGCTATAGTTTTCAAAATCTGTCTGTGGTAATCGTATATACTGTGGTATTATAATTTCCTACCACTTAGTTGTAGTGTGTGCTAAAATATTAAAATGCATATTGAACACTGAGTTGGGTCAGTAATGTGTTTATTCGTTCCTTTCTCCTGCTTTCTTCTTCAAGGCTGACTCAGGTTTATTATTTTAGTGTAATAATTCTGATAATTTTATTTTTATAATTAGCAAATGATTTTAAAGGGCTATATAAAAAAATCACTAACAATCCATGTAATTCTGAATGGGTTGCACAGATCTCTAGGAATACTCATGATCATAGGTCTTTACAGATGGGCAAATGTGCCTGACACACATTTACACGACTGTAGGTAATTAGCAAATGTGCACTTGCACGTGCTGGGTATTTTTTTTTTTTACAAAAGGAAAATATGTTTCCCTGTGGAAAAATCTCTTAACTTATATCCCCTAATTTATATCCCCACACATTTTGGGGGCATTCTCTCCACATCTGACCTTGTACATTGATTTACTTCTCCCTTTGAAATAAGTAATTCTGCTACTCTATCCAGCGTGCTATGGCGTTATGAAACTGTGAATAACACAAACGCACATGTATGTGTGCATTAAGAAATCTTTGATTGCCTCTCCAAAATTGGCCGTCTACTCTTTGCTCATGGAGCATCTTTAATATCAGATGAAAGTACACAGCGACTGTGTAATTTTATATATCAGTTAATACATTTTAAATATCAATTCAGGTTTTGAATTACAAATGCGAATTTACACATACTTGATGCCACTTGTGTACCTCCTACACATGCATACTTTCGGCACAAGTATGTTTTGAATTTGGAAAATTAGGCATAACCAGAATGGATTTAGAGAAGATGACAAGCAAAATGATCACATAATTAGTATCCCACCCTTAAACAGCTGACATTCGGATAGCCACACAAAACGAAGGGAGTCAATTGCATATTTATCAGCTGACTTATACGAAATGGATCAAGCAGCTGTGGTGCTGAAAGTGAGACATTGAAGGATACGCTTCTGTTTTTTACAGCATATAGTTACAAATAACGACTTTTACATTAAAAATAAGTTCATAGGAATGTAGTTCCGTTAAAACATAATTCGAGAATTTTCTAACCTTTCACACGTGTAATGTATGCATTGCATACACTATGTCAAAGTAAAAACAGAAACTGAGTTAAAGACTCAATTATGCATGAGGACCATACATATGTGGCTGTATGTACCTTGTGACAAGTATATTTACATAATTCACAAAGCAATCTATACAAAAACCTAAAAATACCAGGCTTCGTTTACACCTCTCACTATAGTCCTTTGTAAGCCAGACCTCAGTGGTCTTTTTTCTGCGTGGGCATTAACTATTCTGTCAGTCATCTACTATCAACAACATGCTAACTTGAATTCATGGTTTTATTTATATTTTTTGTGCCCCATTTTTCTGTTCATACTTATTTATCTGAAGATTACCTACTCAATTAAAGGTAAAAGTCATAGAATTAAAACTAAACTGGCATTTATGCTTAAAGGTATTTATTTCTAATGAAAATCTAAACGCCTTTGATTAAAACCAACCAAAAAAAAGCAGAAATGAACAAAATGCACACCTAACTCCATTTGAGGACTCAGGTCCAGATTTTTAAACATGTCATGGAATGAAGCACAGCACTCAAAGCCGCAGTGCTCCATTGTATGAGAGGGAGACGATAGGTGTCATATATATTCTAAGACATGGCTTTGTCCTGCTCTATCCCTAGTGCTGGCACTCAAATAGGCTTCCTAGAGCCATACACAGATCTTTGCACCATAGTGTGTGTGCGCGTGTCTAGCATAGGTTTTGTACTGGAAGAGTACCTTTACAGCACAAAATACTATGCCCAGACAAACTTGAATACAGTTTCCAACTGTGGATCGTGCAGCATGCATGTGAAGTCGGAAAAGTTTGGAGAAATGAAAGCATTTCTTCTTTTGATGCCTGCCTCAAAGAGGTGTTATTTTTTGGTGCAAAGCCCAATTATTGTTAGAAGAGGGGTTTTTGTGTCAAAAGCCATGGGTGTTTGCATGGAACGCCCATGTACCACCCATGGAACATCTACTGGAAGCAAATTAATGCAAAGCAGGCAACTTTACACTGCAAACCACGATTTGCCCTGGAAAGTAAATTCAAAAGAGACATTTTGTAACAGTTTGCATCACTTGTGTAAATCTGTCCCTCTGTGTTCTGAATAGAGTGCTATACGTGTGCGGTTTCCTGCACCTTTTTCCGTGAATTGATCAAGCAAATACAAGTGGTATCCAAAGTTGACTTGACATTATTTTCCTTTATATTGAAATTGCCCCACAAATTGTAGCACTTCATTTTGTGGACATTTAATTTAAAAAGACAAAATTCAATCAATCAATCAATCAATCATGGGTTTGTAAAGCGCAAACTACTCACCCGGTATGGGTCTTAAGGTGCTGGGGGTGGGGAGGGAAAGGTGGAGAGGGGGGCCGCAGCAATCTGGAGGGTGGTCACTGAGTTCCATCGAAGAGCCAGGTCTTGAGGTCCTTTAGGAACTTAGGGAGCGATGTGGAGGTGGAGAGGAAGGGAGTTCCATGCCTTGGCTGCAAGGAAGGGGAGGGACCGTCCTCCTTCTCTGGTTTTCTTGATCCGAGGAACCGTAGCGAGGGAGAGTTGGACCGAGCGGAGAGAACATTGGGGGGCGTGGAACGTGAGGTGGTGGGTTAGGTTGGCAGGTCTTGTGTTGTGGAGGGCCTTGTGTGCGTGGGTGAGAAGCTTGAAGGTGATTCTCTTCTCGACAGGGAGCCAGTGTAGGGTCCGTAGGTGTTGGCTGATATGGCAGTGTCACAGTAGGCTGAGAAACAGTCGGGCGGCAGCGTTCTGGATGTTCTGGAGTTTGCAGGTGAGGTTCTTGTTGATCCTGGCGTTTAGTGTGCAGCCGTAGTTCAGTCTGCTATTGATGTGGGCGTGTGTGATTGTTTTCCTGTGTTCGTGGGGGATCCAGTTGAAGGTCTTTCGTAGTAGGCAGGTGGTGTGGTAGCAGGAGAAGGTGATGGCGTTGACCTGGCGGTCCATTTTGAGCTCGGAGTCCAGGATAATTCCGATATTTCGTGCGTGGTCCGTGGGAGCGGGGGGCCCCGAGGAGAGGGCCACCAGGTGTCGTTCCAGGCGTTGTGGTTTGGGCCCATGATGAGCACTTCGGTTTTGTCCGTGTTGAGTTGTAGGCAGCTGCTCTCCATCCATCTGGCAATGGCTTCCATACCAACTTGAAAGTTGCGTCTGGCAATGTTTGGCTGGTTGGAAAGGGAAAGGACGAGTTGGGTGTCGTCTGCGCATGATGTGATGTTAAGTCTGTGTGCTCTGATGGTGGATGCGAGCTGGGCCATGTAGATGTTGAACAGTGTCGGGCTGATGGAGGATCCTTGTGGGACTCCGCAGGTGGTTAGCGTGGGTTCTAAGTGAAAAGGAGGGAGTCTGACTTGTTAAGTTAAGCCAGAGAGTAGAGAGACAATCCAGTCTAGGGCAGTGTTCCGGATACCTGCTTCGTGGAGTCTGTGGGCTAGGGTGCAGTGAAAGACAGTGTCGAAGGCTGCAAAGAGGTCCAGGAGGATGAGGGCCATCGTCTCTCCCCTGTCGAGTAGGACGGGGATGTCGTCCGTAGCTGCGAGGAGAGTGGTTTGGGTGCTATGGTTCTTCCTGAAGCCTGTTTGAGAGGAGTCGAGGACATTGTTTTCTTCAATGAGGCAGCGAGGTGTCTGTTGATGACTTTTTCGATGACTTTGGCCGGGTAAGGGAGCAGGGAGATTGGTCTGAAGTTTTTGAGGTCGATGGGGTCCGCTGAAGGTTTTTTCAGGAGAGGGTTGATTTCAATGTGTTTCCTGTCATCGGGGAAGGAGGTGGTCTTGATGGATCGGTTGATGATTATTTGGAGTTTGGGGGCAATGATGTCTGCGGCTCTGTGGTAGACGTGGTGGGGCAGGGGTCCGTGGGGGGCCCGGAGTTGGTGGTCTTCATTATCTGCAGAGTGTCTTTTGTGCTAAGGCGGTCCAGCTGTCTGGCGTAGGTTGCGTGGTGCCAGGAGCTGTGGGAGGGGGTTCCTTACGGGGGTTGTCATCTTCAAAGTTGTCGTAGATGGTCTTGATTTTGTGATGGAAGAAAGCGCTGAATCTGTTGCAGAGGTCCTGGGAGGGTGGGATGTCTGTAGTCTCACTGTTGGGTAGGGTGAACTCTTTGATGATGCTGAAGAGTTCCTTGCTGTTGTGTGTGTTGGTGGAGATTCTGTCCTGGAGGGCTTTCTTCCAAGAGAGTCTGATGAGTTTGTGGTGGTCGGAGGTAGCTGTTTTGAAGTTGTCGATGGTCTGTCGGGGTTTAGGAGTTCCTCCACAGTTTCTCGAGTCATCTGCAGGTCTGTCTGGAGTCTCGGAGTGCAGGGGCCAGCTGCCTTTCTTGGCGTGAGGTTTTGAGGCTTTCATGAGGGGGCGATGGTGTTGGCCCAGTCGGTGATCCAGTTGTGTAGAATGCGGGTGGCGGTGGTGGGGTCGTCGTTGTTGGCGGTGGTAGAGGAGCTTCCAAAGGTGTCGGTGAGCTTTTCGTCAGAGATCTTGTTCCAGTTCCTGCGCCGGGGCTGGTGCGGACGTCTGTGGGGGGTGTGGGTTTTGAAGATGAACTGAACACATCGGTGGTCCGTCAATGGGAGTTCGGTGGTGTGGCTGAAGGTGATGGAGTTCCCTGCAGTGAAGATGGGGTCTTAGGATGTGCCCAGCTGAGTGCGTTGGTTCTGGCATGATCTGCTTGAGTCCTATGACATGGATGCTGTCCAGGAGGGAGGCAGATTTGGGTTCCTGGCGGTTGTCGTGGTGGAAGTTGAGGTCTCCTAGCAGCGTGAAGTCGGTGGAGGTGATGGCATGCGGAATGATGATGTCAGTGATGGAGTCGTTAATGGGAGCGTGAGGTCCGAGGGGTCTGTAGATGAGAGTGCCTCAGAGGGTTGTGTACGGGTTGGTCTGTTTCTTGAAGTGGAGGTGTTCCATCAGATCTGTGGGCCCTTTGGTGAAGGTGCTTAAGCAAAGGTTGGCTTAGCTTGTGATGGGGATGCCTCCCCTGGGGTGGTTTGTCCGGGAGTTGCGGTCGAGGAGTCCCAGATTTCTGTGGCATGTCTGTGAAGGGAGCGGACGTTGAGGAGGATACATCGCAGGAGTTGGGGTGCAGTGTAGTTGTTGCGGGAGGGGGTAAGGTGCCCTGGTTCTCAACAAAGGTGAAGGAGTGACGGCGGGTGAAGGGTCCTTGTGTGTTGAGAGGTGAGGCGAGCATGCAGCTGTTGTTCTTGTCAGTGTTTAGTATGTGGAGAGCCGAGAGGCTGTAGTGCTGTCAATACGAAAGGCCAGGGGTCCTGGCACTGGTCGCAGTGGGGTCGCGGACAGCGCAGACGGCTTGCCTTTGGCCCACCAGCAGCGCGTGTGATGCATGCGGCCAAGCAGCAGCCACCATTAATTAGGGGTGGGAGAGCACAGAGGCGGGAGCGGGAAAGCGGCACGGGGGGGGCTGGGCAGAGAATATGGGAAATGAAAAAAAAACAAGAACAGGCGAAATACAATACAAATATGGAAAAATGCAAAAAGAAAAACACCAGAGCAGGCAAAATAGAAGGAAAGTAAAAATCTAGCAAAACAATAGGAATCAGGCAACAAAGGCGGTGAAAAATGAAAAACGAGCTAAAAGTACCATCAGCAGGAGGAGACCCTGGGGCAGGCAGGGAGCGGCCCGAGAGCGGTCTCAAACCCTGCTCACACCAGACAGCGACAGACCAGCAGAGCTGCGGGGGGAGAGCGCGGATCTCTCTCTAGAAGGTTTTTTTAAGGTAGAATACATCTTAAACAAATAATTTTGCCATGAATAATTGTAAGCAAATCTTGCTCTCAGCACGCCTACATGCAAGTTATCATCTGCTGGTATTTTGAAAGAAGTAGCTTTTAGAAGCACTGTTTTATTGCAACTTTTTATGTGATCAGAATCCTTAAGGGTTGATTTTCGTATTTTTATAGTTTATTTGCGTTGCTTGTGTAATTAACTACAGTGATGTGGCATGTGACAAACTTGGGAACATCATAAAACAACTCTCAATGGACCTTACTGATATTTGTTTGCCTGAATGATCCACCCAATTGAACACTGCATGTGAACTTTCTTCCGGAAATTACAAACTGCTGACCTACAGTATATTTTTTGTGTACGCCGTGCCCTTCCATAATAATATGCATCCGCAGTTTTAATTAAGGCCTCGGGCTATATTTCTATTGCACTAGCTGGCTAACTGATTTAAATAACATTTCACTGGGTTTACACAAAATAGCATTTCATTTTAGATTTTGAGCATATTTTAGCAGCATAAGGCTATCGAGGGAACAATACAAATTGCGTCCAGAGTAGCTTAATATTACGCAATTCTATTTTCATTATTATGATTATCCGTGGCATAGAGCTACTAAGTCTTTGGCACCTATGTACTAGTAAGTCCTCATTTACTAATGAATTGACTAAAACTATTTTAGCATCTAAAAGCAACACTAACAGACAAAAATGGGCTTGAATGTAATCACATAAAAAGACTGCTCCAAGGTCATGATATTGCAACAGTGGATGTCATGTGAATCCTTATTCTTTCATCCATCCATCTAACCATTCATCCATCAACCTGCCCGCACGTCTATCCTCTAATCATAGGCTGTATGTCAGAATATCATCTATAGAAACATTCCCTGACAAAAATATTATGTCCAAAATATTGCTTTAAAAAATGTTGTGTAATTGGATGTAGATTTTGTATTATTAACTCCAATCGGATTCTTATATTTTCAGCCAAAATATTATACACCCAGGGCTTGCTTTACATTACAAAATCACAGTCTTTAACACATTTTAAAAATGAAGTAATTTATCTATAGGCTGATCCCACAAAATCTGTTGACCAACCTAACAATGTCAGTTACTTAATTAGGGCTTTCTTGATCACTGATTCACCTAAAGGATTCATGAGAGATTTATGCCTCCTCAAAGCCAAATGTAAATGTCCTTTGTACCTATAAAACATATTCTTCTACAGCCTCCTTGAAGTGTTGAAATTCTATTACACATGGTCAGGAACAGAAGGTAACATAATTTAATAATGTGTCTCCTTTTCATTGCTGCACAGTGCAGTGGATCTTACTAACACTTGCTTTAATTAATTTTTTTTAAAAGCTATCTAGGAAGCAATGTGTTGAAGCTTGTCCCAGAGAATACAATGTTGCCAGCCAGGCTTGTGAGGTGAAAACATGGTTTTCGAAACACTCTCTGTTCCACAGAAAGCCCTTGAAGGTATTGGTGGTTGTCAGCTATATGGCCGCATTTACAGATTCCAAACCTCATGTGACCAGTTGCATTCTAGAGCAGATGTAAGTGTTGCAGAAGGTGAACTCATCAGCCATGTATTGCTATTAACCTTTTGTGAGCTGACCAGTGTTTATTGGCTGCCAGTCTTACCCCCATGATCTTGTGGTGATGAATTTTTCTGCAGTAAAACTAAAGGGTGGTGGGCAGCAGAGAAGTTATATTTAAATTGTGGGGTTAATGCTTGGGACGAGTCCATTGGAAAGCCTATTTCATAGACCTGCTTCACAGTATCAGGGAAAGTTCAACCTCCTTCCAGCCAGAACATCTGAGATCACAGGTCCTCTGTGCCACCAATTAGTTTCACCTTTATTTTGCGCATTTACAACTTAAACCAGTGGCTGTCCACTTATAGGAATGTGCACTGGGATGTTTGCTCTTGAAAGGATGCAAGTATGTTTCATATACTGAAACATATCCAATATGTTAAGGTTTCTCATGCAGCATTGAATAAAGAAGCAGACTGGATTCACATGTGGCCTCTGTGGTGCATTATGTTGTAGCCACATCCACAGATAGAGTGGCAGGGCTGGACTAAGAACAGCAACCAGCCCTGGTAGATTGCTGCTCAGCCGGCCATGGGGGAGAGTGGTGGGTGCAATTAAGATGCAGCACTCCCGCTACAGGGGGCTGATATTGCAGCATTGCTGCAAAACCGGCCCCCAGTGACAAAACCGGCCCCCACGGCCAAAAAATGGCCCCCACACCTCCAGCCCACCGGAAAAACGCTTGGTACCCACTATGACCGGTCCGGCCCTGCAGAGTGGTCTCTTAGATATGGGACACATTACCTTTTGGAATGAAGTTGCTCTCCAGAGGGTTAGTTTCAATTTGTGTTGCCTTGATGATTCTTCCTTCACATGACATTTGGCCCTACAGTGAGCCAGATTGCTGGTGTTATTGGCAGGAGCCATTACTTAGAAGGACAGCTCACAACATGAAGCATGGCACACAGTGAGCAATTACTGTCTATACCTTTTGGCTCAAGAGACTGGACTATTATGACATGTATTGATTCTAATGTTGATCAGGTTTAGAGAAAATCGTCCTCCACTAGCACCAATCGTAAGCCTCCAAAAAGGCACTTGCTGCAACTTGCAGAGCGTGCAGCAGTGGCTACATGATGCTCCTTGAAATATACATTACAGTATATTATAGCCCTGTAATACTCTGATTCATGAGCAAACGTGATATTTAATATTTAATCATTTTTTTGTCTGTTGGATTAGTTCTTGGGTGCACACCATGTGTGTTGCGCTTGATGAACATAAGCAAGGACTTCTTTGACGGCAGCGTGTTTAGTTTATGACATGCTGCTGCCTTCCTATGTAAAATTTGACAAGTATGGGCTTGTGCCAATAATCCATGAGCTTGGGGATAAGTAGGAGAGTTGTCTGGGCAAGACATTCGTATATATCTCTGTGTGTGGTGTGCCTGCAACACTTTGCTGCACAGTTTTTTTGCAACCTGTTCTCAATTGTGTGCACCTGGATGCTATGTTTTATCAATAGATTTGTGTTCACAGTTGTAATTCGCAATTTGCAGTAATTTGTGAGTATTGTGCCTGCCTTTTACTTTTGCCTGGTTGTCTTTGTTGTTTCCCCCTTGTCTGCCTGTTTCCTCCCCGCTGCTGCTGCCCCTCCCCCATGCCGGTGCTCGATCCCGCCTCCCAGTTGAACGTCCCTCCCCCCTCACCTATTACGGACCCTGGATCTCCGACCATCCACCTCTACGAAGCAGCCGCCCTCCTAGCACTCAACCCCGGAAGAAACAACCACACCAAACACAACACACGGCCAGTTCTCCTGCCGCCACTGCCGCCAGACCTTCACCACCGTCTGCCGCCAACACCGCCGATGCCCTGAGGTGCATCCTCCTCAATGTGCGGTCCATGCACAGATACGCAGTGGAAATCTGGAACCTCCTGGACACCCGCTCACCAGACGTCGCCTTCTTTACAGAAACCTGGACCAACACCTCCTCTGCCCGACATCACCATCGCCATCCTGGACGTATACAAGTTCCAGAGGAAGGACCGCCCTAACCTCCCGGGAGGAGGACTCGCCATCACACACAAAATCTCTCTTCGCCTCTACACCTCGAGCAACGCCTTCTCGGCCACCGAACACCTGCACTTCCAGTTCCAGACCAGCCCCAACTCCACACTCTACGGCACCCTCACCAACAAACCCCCCAGCCCCCACGCTCTGTTCACCACCTCCATCACAGACCTCATCACACCCCACGCCATCGCCTCCCTGGACTACATACACATCAGAGACCTGAACTTCCACTTCGACAACCCCAGAGACCCTAACTCCACCACCCTCTGGACAGCCTCGCTTACATCAGACTGAAACAACTCGTCACCATGACTACCCACAAGGCAGGCCCCACCCTCGACCTCATCTTCTCTGGAAGAAACAACATCCACTTCAGCCACACCACTCACCCCCCATGGAAGGACCACCACTGCGTACACTTCCTCGTCGACAAACCCAAGCCACCCAATCCTTATCCATGCCCTCCGCGAAGGAACTGGAGCAGTCACCGAGAAGCAGCTCAACTCCACCCTCAAACGCAACACCCCGAACGCTGCAACCGACGGCAACCTCGCAGTCATGGACCTTCACACATGGATCCCCAACTGCGCAGACACGCTCGCCCCGCTACGCAACTCTGGCAGTCAGCGCCCCAGGAAACCCACCTGGTTCACTGCCCACCTTCAAGAAGCCAGATGCACCTGCAGACGCCTCGAGAAGAACTGGAGAAACAGCAAAATGCCTGAAAACCACACCACCTACAAAAACGGGCTGACGGAATACCACCAACACATCAGAACCACCAAAAGAACCTTCCTCCACAACAAACTCCTTGCCAACTCCAGCAACTTCGAGGAACTCTTCAGCATCATCCAGGAATTCACCAACCCCCTAGCGAAACCACGGACATCACCCCTTCCCAGGATCTCTGCAGCAAGCTCGGATCTTACTTCCATCTGAAAATCAAGAACCTCTATGACAACTTCAATCACCAAACACCTGACTCCGCAACAGCCCCCTTCTCCGCCAACACCAGCCAGCCCAAAATCTCCTCCTGGACACCGGTCATGACTGAAGAGACCGCCTCGACCATGAAAGGCATCCACTCAGGGGCCCCCACAGACCCCTGCTCACCACACATGTACCACAGAGCCACCACCGCCATCGCACCAGAACTATGACGCACCATCAACACCACTTTCAAGACCGACACCTTCCCCGACGACTGGAGACGCTCAGAAGTCAGACCCCTGCTTTAGAAGCCCTCAGCAGACCCCACGGACCTCAAGAACTACCGGCCCATCTCTCTCCTCCCCTTTGCGGTAAAAGCCACTGAGAAGACCGTAAACGCACAGATAACAAGGTTCATCCTTGACTCCTCTCAATCCGGATTCCACAGCAACCACAGCACTGAGACTGCCCTACTCGCACCCTCTTCGACCAAGGCCACACCATGGCCCTGATCCTACTTGACCTCTCAGTGGCATTCGACATTGTCTCCCACCGTAAACTCGCCGCTAGACTACACAACGCCAGCATACAGGGAACCACCCTTGACTGGATCCGCTCGAGCCTCACCGGCAGAAGGCAAAGAATCAGACTGCCACCCTTCCTCTCTGAATCCACAGAGATCAACTGCGGAGTACCCCAAGGATCATCACTCAGCCCAATCCTCTTCAACATCTACATGGCTCCCCTCACCGCTAACGTCAGACAGCACTGCCTCAGCATAGTTTCCTACGCTGATGACACCCAGCTCATCCTCTCCCTCACCATGTACCCCACCACCACCAGACTCAAATTCCAGGAAGGAATACAGGACATTGCATCCTGTATGAGCAACAGCTGCCTGAAGCTCAACTCGGAGAATACAGAAGTCCTCGTCGTCGGAACCACCCCATCAGCATGGAATAAAACCTGGTTGCTCACCGCCCTCGGCAGCCCCCGACCCCCGTGGACCACACCAGAAACCTCGGCATCGTCCTCGACTCATCACTCTCCATGAACCGACAGGTCAACACAGTCACCTCCAGCTGCTTCAACACCCTCTGCATCCTCCGTAAGACCTTCAAATGGATTCCCCCGAGTCAAGGAAGATCTCCTTACCAATTAACTCCTTACCAGCAGACTGGACTACGGAAACGCCCTCTACGCTGGTATCAACAAGTCTTTACTCCGCAAGCTCCAGATAATACAGAACACCGCAGCCAGACTCGTCCTCGGGATCCCTCAATACAAGCACATCAGCCAACACCTGCAGACCCTCCACTGGCTCCCCATCGAGAAGAGAGTCACTTTCAAGACACTCACCCATGCCTACAAATGCCTTCACAACACCGGACCAAAATACCTCAACAAGAGAATCACCTTCCACGTACCTAAAAGAAATCTCCGATCCACCAACCTCACCCTCGCCAAAACCCTGCGCATTCGCAGAGCCAGAACAGGAGGAAGAACCTTCTCCTACATCGCAACCAAGACCTGGAACGAGCTCCCGATCAACATCAGATGCGCCCCCTACCTGAAAACCTTCAGGAAGACTCTCAAAACCTGGCTCTTCAACTGAACTGACTGCTGACCCTCCCCCCAGGGCCTGAGAGACCCTCACGGACAAGTAGTGCGCTTAAAATTCCATGATTGATTGATTGATTGACTGTACTCCTGTTTAAGAAAGAAGTCATCATGCTATTCTTCCGCTGTCCTTTTTTGGGGTGGTGTGAATCAGCGTGTTTATAAGTTCGCGTTAATTCTACTTCACGCACTTCTTGCCCTCTGACTTTTTTGTTTGAATACTTAGTCACATTTTTTGACTTGTGACAAATACATTTTTCTGATTAAGTGTCTAGATCGGTCCACATTACCTATTTGGTCGAATTTACCCCCACGTCTTTTAAAATGATATAATTTTAATACAGCTATTGGTGTATGGAATAAAAATTATATTCACCTTGAACTCTTTTTACTGTCATGTCTATTACCTGTTTCGTAACAAATGTGGTAGCTATTGTTTATATTATCCAAAGTACTGTTGTATGCAAATTATCAGTATATAGCAAATAAAAAAATTGAAGACCCTTTTGTTGGCTTCAGCACTTAGGTAGCTTGTAATGAAAGAATGGTATCTGTAGGACACCATTGTGTTTGTTATAAGGTCACCTGTTACAGCACCAAGAGACTTTGCACCAGTAGTGCACTTTAGAACTTTTCCAGATCTATACTTATTGCTAATAATTAGGTGTTAGATTTTAATGTAATACTGTTGCCTAGAAGAATGTATATAATTTTGTAGCATTGAAAAGAGTGAAGTAGATTTACATGAAAGCAACATTGACTCTATCTATTAGGTATTTACGTCATTAATGTTATTTTTTGTGCTGGCCACTTTGAGATCAGTCCATTTTTTTTTCCTTAAACATTGTATGAGTTCAAAAGTACTGTATAGCCATACACAACAGGTATTTTACATTGTTAAATTTCAACTTTACAATGATTTCTCATTATATTCCTTACTAATATTTAGTTTTGTTAGTTTTAATCAAATACATACAGCAATAGCCAATTCTTAGTGACTGCACAGCAACCATCAGAGCTTATTCTACCATTGAAGAATGATGAGTAGGCCTGGGCTGAGTTCATGGAATTCCGTTGCGCGGAACTCCAAGAAGTGACCAAAAAACTCTGCCACACTATGCGGACTTCCGCACATGGAAGAATGTGTTAGGTCGCATAATTTTTAGCGCTGAATGTTTGTCACATGCTGGAAAATCAGCACGAACAGCACCATGTGCAGCGCAAGAGGGTGCTGCTTCTTTCTGCCGCTCGAGTAGATGTTCTACTCAAGCGGTATCTCAACGTGAACGGAAGGCTTCTCAATGCAAGTGGTTGCGGCCATCCGTGGCCACCCGCTTTGAGAAATCTTGCTGGAAGGTGGTCAAGAGTAAGATTTTCTTCACTCGCACTCCCTAACTTAATGTTGGCAAGGTATGAGTCAGGAAAAGATCTGCTCTGCGGTTTTTCAGAACTCCGCACCCCAAACTAGGTAGGAAAATCTCTGCAATCTCAGCGGGCAGAGCGGAATTTCACGCCCAAGCCTAATGAGTGGTTTCTACTTGACTTGAAAGGTTGAATTGAATTTTTCTCAACTATCACTTAAACGCAATGCAAACAACAACATTTTCTAGTAAATCAAGATCAGTTGGGCAGGAAATGAGTGCTTGTGCAAAGACGGGTGTAGCTGTGCTGTGTTGTATTGTGTTGGTTACTTGATTAAAATGATAGGACCTACCATAGACATTCAGTAAGCTTAGTCACATAATAAAATACACATTAACAAGTTTTCCTATTTTCACAGGATTACCACTAAGTAACAACTAACCTCCTAGCAGTAACCATTCACAAAGGAGAATTTATCAACTTTGAACACTGTACTGGCATACCAGTAAGGAAGGAATATGGGTCAGAAATATTGGCTGCATTGCTGATCAAATCCTCCCCCAGAGAGATTCAGCTGTTATTGTTTTATGCCTTATGGTCCCCCAGGTTTTAGGTGTTTGAATAGGGGCATGTAAGCGACCTGCAATCCGATATCTAAGCTTAATTGCTCAGTGCAGTACAAGGTCTTGGGACCATGAATATTCAAAGCTTATTGTCCTCCATATAATCACAAACTTTCTGGCCTTCAGAGAAGTGCTGAGTATCTGTTCTCACAGCTCAAAGCCTATAAATGTTTAAGGCACCATCAACAATGCACCCTGTGTAGAAACTCCTCTTGTACTTGCTGCTCCCTGTGTCTTAAGTGTCATTGTTGATTATCATCATTGTTTTGTATAAACCGCTTTGCTTGTGATGTGTTAATGATTGCAATTTCTGACAGGTGCCTGTAACACAGATTCAATCTCTGCCACGTGGAGAGATAGGATCTCAAGCAAGCTCAGCTTTATATGTTTGTACAAAAGCCCGCAGCATGTTTTATTCATGAGGTTTTATAAAGCATGTGCTAGGCCCAACAAGGGTTGCAGATCACTTTCAGAGTAAAGAAAAAAGTACTATAATAATAGAGGATTATGAAACACAAATTAGAACATTGGAATGTTGGGAGCTCCATTGAAGACAATGCTGTGCTCCCCGCTTCTACGGGCCGGTAAAGGCCCGCAGAGCAACATTCCAATGCCTTACAAAGGCCTCTTGGAGCTCGAGGGGATTTAAATCCCCTTGAGCTTCGAGAGGCCTTTGTTTTATTCGTTAGAACATTCTGCCCTCTAGTGGCAGAATGTTCTAATAGCCTTATAGCCCTTCGTAGCAGGGCTATACCGGCTATTAAAGTCCCGCTACCTTGTTAAAGTCCCTCTCCTTTGACTCGGGCCTATAACGCGGTAGCAGGCCTTTAATAGCAGGTATAGCCCGCTACGGCGGGCTATAAGGCTATGTTAGAACATTGGAATGTTGGGAGCTCCATTGCTCAGTGCAGTAGAAGGTCTTGGGACCATGAGTATTCAAAGCTTATCGTCCTCCATATAATCACAAACTTTCTGGCCTTCAGAGAAGTGCTGAGTATCTATTTCTCACAGCTCAAAGCCTATAAATGTTTAAGGCACCATCAACAATGCACCCTGTGTAGAAACTCCTCTTGTGCTTGCCGCTCCCTGTGTCTTAAGTGCCATTGTTGATTATCATCATTGTTTTGTACAAACCGCTTTGCTTGTGATATGTTAATGATTGCAATTTCTGACAGGTGCCTGTAACACAGATTAAATCTCTGCCACGTGGAGAGAAAGGATCTCAAGCAAGCTCAGCTTTTTATGTTTGTACAAAAGCCCTCAGCATGTTTTATTCATGAGGTTTTTTATAAAGCATGTGCAAGGCCCAACAAGGGTTGCAGATCACTTTCAGAGTAAAGAAAAAAGTACTATAATAATAGAGGATTATGAAACACAAATTAGAACATTGGAATGTTGGGAGCTCCATTGAAGACAATGGAATGCTCCCCGCTTCTACGGGCCGGTAAAGGCCCGCAGAGCAACATTCCAATGTCTTACAAAGGCCTCTTGGAGCTCGAGGGGATTTAAATCCCCTCGAGCTTCGAGAGGCCTTTGTTTTATTTGTTAGAACATTCTGCCCTCTAGTGGCAGAATGTTCTAATAGCCTTATAGCCCTTCGTAGCAGGGCTATACCGGCTATTAAAGTCCCGCTACCTTGTTAAAGTCCCTCTCCTTTGACTCGGGCCTTTAATGCGGTAGCAGGCTTTTAATAGCAGGTATAGCCCGCTACGGCGGGCTATAAGGCTATATTAGAACAATGGAATGTTGGGAGCTCCATTGCTCAGTGCAGTACAAGGTCTTGGGACCATGAATATTCAAAGCTTATTGTCCTCCATATAATCACAAACTTTCTGGCCTTCAGAGAAGTGCTGAGTATCTGTTCTCACAGCTCAAAGCCTATAAATGTTTAAGGCACCATCAACAATGCACCCTGTGTAGAAACTCCTCTTGTGCTTGCCGCTCCCTGTGTCTTAAGTGTCATTGTTGATTATCATTATTGTTTTGTATAAACCGCTTTGCTTGTGATGTGTTAATGATTGCAATTTCTGACAGGTGCCTGTAACACAGATTCAATCTCTGCCACGTGGAGAGAAAGGATCTCAAGCAAGCTCAGCTTTTTATGTTTGTACAAAAGCCCTCAGCATGTTTTATTCATGAGGTTTTATAAAGCATGTGCTAGGCCCAACAAGGGTTGCAGATCACTTTCAGAGTAAAGAAAAAAGCACTATAATAATAGAGGATTATGAAACACAAATTAGAACATTGAAATGTTGGGAGCTCCATTGAAGACAATGGAGTGCTCCCCGCTTCTACGGGCCGGTAAAGGCCCGCAGAGCAACATTCCAATGTCTTACAAAGGCCTCTTGGAGCTCGAGGGGACTTAAATCCCCTCAAGCTTCGAGAGGCCTTTGTTTTATTTGTTAGAACATTCTGCCCTCTAGTGGAGAATGTTCTAATAGCCTTATAGCCCTTCGTAGCAGGCCTATACCGGCTATTAAAGTCCTGCTACCTTGTTAAAGTCCCTCTCCTTTGACTCGGGCCTTTAACGCAGTAGCAGGCCTTTAATAGCCGGTATAGTCCCGCTACGGCAGGCTATAAGGCTACATTAGAACATTGGAATGTTGGGAGCTCCATTGAAAACAATGGAGTAGCTCCAGGCTTATAACTTAACTTAATGTTGGCAAGGTATGAGTCAGGAAAAGATCTGCTCTGCGGTTTTTCAGAACTCCGCAACCCAAACTAGGTAGGAAAATCTCTGCAATCTCTGCGGGCAGAGCGGAATTTCACGCCCAAGCCTAATGAGTGGTTTCTACTTGACTTGAAAGGTTGATTTGAATTTTTCTCAACTATCACTTAAACGCAATGCAAACAAAAACATTTTCTAGTAAATCAAGATCAGTTGGGCAGGAAATGAGTGCTTGTGCAAAGACGGGTGTAGCTGTGCTGTGTTGTATTGTGTTGGTTACTTGATTAAAATGATAGGACCTACCATAGACATTCAGTAAGCTTAGTCACATAATAAAATACACATTAACAAGTTTTCCTATTTTCACAGGATTACCACTAAGTAACAACTAACCTCCTAGCAGTAACCATTCACAAAGGAGAATTTATCAACTTTGAACACTGTACTGGCATACCAGTAAGGAAGGAATATGGGTCAGAAATATTGGCTGCATTGCTGATCAAATCCTCCCCCAGAGAGATTAAGCTGTTATTGTTTTATGCCTTATGGTCCCCCAGGTTTTAGGTGTTTGAATAGGGGCATGTAAGCGACCTGCAATCCTATATCTAAGCTTAATTGCTCAGTGCAGTACAAGGTCTTGGGACCATGAAAATTCAAAGCTTATTGTCCTCCATATATGTCCTCCATATAATCACAAACTTTCTGGCCTTCAGAGAAGTGCTGAGTATCTGTTCTCACAGCTCAAAGCCTATAAATGTTTAAGGCACCATCAACAATGCACCCTGTGTAGAAACTCCTCTTGTGCTTGCCGCTCCCTGTGTCTTAAGTGTCATTGTTGATTATCATAATTGTTTTGTATAAACCGCTTTGCTTGTGATGTGTTAATGATTGCAATTTCTGACAGGTGCCTGTAACACAGATTCAATCTCTGCCACGTGGAGAGAAAGGATCTCAAGCAAGCTCAGCTTTATATGTTTGTACAAAAGCCCGCAGCATGTTTTATTCATGAGGTTTTATAAAGCATGTACTAGGCCCAACAAGGGTTGCAGATCACTTTCAGAGTAAAGAAAAAAGTACTATAATAATGAGGATTATGAAACACAAATTAGAACATTGGAATGTTGGGAGCTCCATTGAAGACAATGCAGTGCTCCCCGCTTCTACGGGCCCGTAAAGGCCCGCAGAGCAACATTCCAATGCCTTACAAAGGCCTCTTGGAGCTCGAGGGGATTTAAATCCCCTTGAGCTTCGAGAGGCCTTTGTTTTATTTGTTAGAACATTCTGCCCTCTAGTGGCAGAATGTTCTAATAGCCTTATAGCCCTTCGTAGCAGGGCTATACCGGCTATTAAAGTCCCGCTACCTTGTTAAAGTCCCTCTCCTTTGACTCGGGCCTTTAACGCGGTAGCAGGCCTTTAATAGCAGGTATAGCCCGCTACGGCAGGCTATAAGGCTATGTTAGAACATTGGAATGTTGGGAGCTCCATTGCTCAGTGCAGTACAAGGTCTTGGGACCATGAATATTTAAAGCTTATTGTCCTCCATATAATCACAAACTTTCTGGCCTTCAGAGAAGTGCTGAGTATCTGTTCTCACAGCTCAAAGCCTATAAATGTTTAAGGCACCATCAACAATGCACCCTGTGTAGAAACTCCTCTTGTGCTTGCCGCTCCCTGTGTCTTAAGTGCCATTGTTGATTATCATCATTGTTTTGTATAAACCGCTTTGCTTGTGATATGTTAATGATTGCAATTTCTGACAGGTGCCTGTAACGCAGATTCAATCTCTGCCACGTGGAGAGAAAGGATCTCAAGCAAGCTCAGCTTTTTATGTTTGTACAAAAGCCCTCAGCATGTTTTATTCATGAGGTTTTATAAAGCATGTGCAAGGCCCAACTAGGGTTGCAGATCACTTTCAGAGTAAAGAAAAAAGTACTATAATAAT
Organism: Triturus cristatus; assembly: GCF_964204655.1. Classification (NCBI taxonomy): domain Eukaryota; kingdom Metazoa; phylum Chordata; class Amphibia; order Caudata; family Salamandridae; genus Triturus; species Triturus cristatus. The sequence goes on from NC_140591.1 coordinate 726,802,782, forward strand.
AGAGGATTATGAAACACAAATTAGAACATTGGAATGTTGGGAGCTCCATTGAAGACAATGGAGTGCTCCCCGCTTCTACGGGCCGGTAAAGGCCCGCAGAGCAACATTCCAATGTCTTACAAAGGCCTCTTGGAGCTCGAGGGGATTTAAATCCCCTCGAGCTTCGAGAGGCCTTTGTTTTATTTGTTAGAACATTCTGCCCTCTAGTGGCAGAATGTTCTAATAGCCTTATAGCCCTTCGTAGCAGGGCTATACCGGCTATTAAAGTCCCGCTACCTTGTTAAAGTCCCTCTCCTTTGACTCGGGCCTTTAACGCGGTAGCAGGCTTTTAATAGCAGGTATAGCCCGCTACGGCGGGCTATAAGGCTATATTAGAACATTGGAATGTTGGGAGCTCCAGTGCTCAGTGCAGTACAAGGTCTTGGGACCATGAATATTCAAAGCTTATTGTCCTCCATATAATCACAAACTTTCTGGCCTTCAGAGAAGTGCTGAGTATCTGTTCTCACAGCTCAAGGCCTATAAATGTTTAAGGCACCATCAACAATGCACCCTGTGTAGAAACTCCTCTTGTGCTTGCCGCTCCCTGTGTCTTAAGTGTCATTGTTGATTATCATTATTGTTTTGTATAAACCGCTTTGCTTGTGATGTGTTAATGATTGCAATTTCTGACAGGTGCCTGTAACACAGATTCAATCTCTGCCACGTGGAGAGAAAGGATCTCAAGCAAGCTCAGCTTTTTATGTTTGTACAAAAGCCCTCAGCATGTTTTATTCATGAGGTTTTATAAAGCATGTGCTAGGCCCAACAAGGGTTGCAGATCACTTTCAGAGTAAAGAAAAAAGTACTATAATAATAGAGGATTATGAAACACAAATTAGAACATTGGAATGTTGGGAGCTCCATTGAAGACAATGGAGTGCTCTTCGCTTCTACGGGCCGGTAAAGGCCCGCAGAGCAACATTCCAATGTCTTACAAAGGCCTCTTGGAGCTCGAGGGGACTTAAATCCCCTCAAGCTTCGAGAGGCCTTTGTTTTATTTGTTAGAACATTCTGCCCTCTAGTGGAGAATGTTCTAATAGCCTTATAGCCCTTCGTAGCAGGCCTATACCGGCTATTAAAGTCCCGCTACCTTGTTAAAGTCCCTCTCCTTTGACTCGGGCCTTTAACGCGGTAGCAGGCCTTTAATAGCCGGTATAGTCCCGCTACGGCAGGCTATAAGGCTACATTAGAACATTGGAATGTTGGGAGCTCCATTGAAAACAATGGAGTAGCTCCAGGCTTATAATGGCTGGTATAAACCTGGAGCTTCAAAATTCCAATGTTTCTTTGTTCACAGCTGTGCCTGTGAACAAAGGCTTCAGGGAGCCTGAGGGGATTTCAATCCCCTCGCGCTCCCTGAAGCCTTTGTTTTATTTGTTAGAACATTCTGCCCTCTAGTGGCAGAATATTCTAATAGCCTTCTAGCCCTTCATAGCTGGGCTATACCGGCAATTAACGTCCAGCTCCCTTGTTAAAGGCCCGAGCCGAATGCGGCTCGGGCCTTTAATGCTGGGGCGGGCCTTTAATAGCCACTATAGCCCACTACGGCAGGCTATAAGGCTGTAAAATAGAATCAGGGGATATGATGAAAATTCACACGTATATCACACATACATGACTATACAGCAGGGGGTTTCCTTGAAAATGTGACACCAAACTATCTTTTACTTTCTATGTCAAAATAAGTCATACATAATTTTATTTGCATATGTTTTTTAAGTATCCCACTAATGGAGTCCTCACATATTTGGTCGGATTACCAAAACCGCTCCACTATGTGGTTAAAAAAACAACAATTGTTCATTCCTTTATTATGTATTTGCCCTATTCTTTTAGCAGAAAGACACAATTGGCTCAGTCCCCTTTTCATTAAGAAGATTTGTCGCAAAGTCAAAGAGGTCTTCAAATTTGCCAAGAGTGGTGAAGATGCTCATTTGACATTTAACATAGTAAAGTTCATGAAGGCAGCTGTGCACCTTCTGAGATTAATGACAGAGTGATCTGCATTCCACGAAGCTGAAGCTTTTTAAATATGAATATAACTTCCCATTCTTTTCGTATTTTGTTATGAATCAGGGATTTTTACATTTTAAAGCTATAAAATGGTATTTCTGCTTTTGAGAATATTGTATGATTTTAATTATTTTAAAGTAAATTGATTGATTGAGTTATGCCTTTGCCATAACACAGTGGTGGTAAAAAAAGTAAAATTATTCTAGTTAACAATTTGTGATATGCAACAGGTACCTGACATGGTAAACATCAATGTCAGCCCCTAGGTAGGTAGGCACAGTCATGCATTAGACTGATAAATGAGAGCCAAAAGGGGCAGGGGGATGTTATGGCTGAACATAACAAGGCAGGATGCCTCTTCCATCTGTCCACTCAGAATCTGGAACAAGATCCGCATTTTCATCAGGCGTGCTTCAATTTAAGAAATTGTTGAAGATGCATCTCTTTAAAGAACATTACAACACAATGCAAGAACATCACAGAAAGTCAGGGATAATTGTTTCCACTAGGAGTAAGAGAAGATTGGGGAAGTGATGTTAAATAGGAAGTATATTTAGTAAATGTGTACATAACACTCCTCTATACCTGGCAAATAAGCTTGAACTATCGGGTGGCTCCCGTTCCTCAAGGAGCTCCAGTACCTTGCTGCTCAAGCCAAAGAAATTAAAAAAATGAAAACCTACAATCGTACATTCTCAGGTATTGCCCCGAGAATCTGGAACTCTCTACCTGTGGAAACGAGACTGATTCCTTCAACACGTGCCTTCAAAGGGGAAGTGAAAGCTCTACTGATGAGCACTGCGCTGAACTAGAAGCTTTTCTGCTTTTGTCTCCTATCGTGTATAGCCCATTAGTTTGCTACCTGGCAAATGCTACGGCACCAATGTCGCCCTCTAATATGTCATTTTGTACCTGATGTTATTTCTATATATCTTTACTTTTCTCCCACAACTATCTACCTATGTCTTCCGCAACTCCTATGTAAAGCGCTCTGATACCCACTTGGGTCATGTTCACGCTATACAAAACATTAAATAAATAAATAAATGGAAGAGTGGAGTTAGTGCAGCTAGAGGGCAAAAGTTATTTTCCAATTTTAGAAGCCCCTTGTTGCATGACTTAACAGCCGACATTGGTGTTTTATCAGCTGCATGACATGAAGAGTGTTCCAAGCACAGTTAGGTCCCAGAGACACCACATCCTCTTCAGCCTGTAATTGGATCTATCCTCTCACTTTATTTGCAGTACTTCTATCTCTTATCAAGGTTTAACTCCATAAATTGATTTCCTCATGGGCAACATTTGCTTTTCTGCATTTCTTATTCGTACAGCGCATCCAGTCTTAAAACGTGCCACTCTTAGAGACATCAGCGCTGTTGTTGATAGAATGCTGCAGATCCTGGGAGTATTAGTCAACCTCCAAACTACTGTGCTCTGTCTGTTTTCATCTGCTGCTGTCAATCATGCTTTAATTTCATTCTGGCCATCCTTGTCTTGGGGCATTTGTCTCGTTTGCTAGTGTCACTACTCAACCCTTCTCTCGAACTGTCTCTTTCAGCGTAAAGCTTATTCCAATGGCTGTATATACCGAATATACCTGTTAGTAGAACACTAATGGAAGCAATCGTTTATCAGGACCTCAAATATATTGGTGTACTAATCTGAAATACCATGGAGAATGAGATATCACTATAGTACAACTATAGTAAAACCTATTAGAATTCATTAATGTGGATGCATTAAGAAGATGGTTGAAAACTGATAATTAGGAAGCTATGCAATAGTAAAAGACAGCAACAATACCAAATTTCAATTTAAGGGTAAGGCATGTAGATTTTAAAATGATAGTAAATGTAGATATTGCTAGCTAGATGTACACTATACTAGTCTGGAAGTCCAGATTGAGTCATTGAATATGGCACATTACACAAATATATATGCTAAAGTGTTGCAAAATAATGTACAAAGGTATTCGAACATCAAATGCATGCAGGCAACAGATGACACATTACTGATTGGTGCCATTGCTTCCTTATTTGTTGTAAAAGGTAGTTAGGGCTTGATACAAGAATCATCTGTGATTCACTGCAACATAAAAAAATATTTTTTAATAAAATACTAGAAATTGCAGTCTTGTAAATATTATAGCCTATTACATTTTTGGCAAAACAGAATAGCTTATTTGAAGCACTTGTGTTCTGAAGCTTGGTTACTCCCTGAAGGACTGGAACCTGGACCCCTCCCACCCCCAGCACCTTGAGACTCTTACAGGTGAGTAGTCGCGCTTAACAAACGCTTGATTGATTGATTGATGATTGAATTTGGAGCATTATCACAAACAACAAAGGAGGCTACTCTGAGGGTAAGCAGTGGCGCCCGAGAGTGTGGTGGAAAGTACAAACCAAGATATCAGACATTATTAAGCATTAAATATGATCCTTAAGCAAATCACAGAAATTACTGTCTAACAAAGAGACCATTTTCAAGAAGTATCTGAGGATGTTACAGCACCGAGGTTTGAAGTTTACAAAAACTGATGGCTTTTTTAGTAGTGAAAGAGATTATTAAAAAGTAAAACACTTAAAATGTATATCTTTACAGTGTGGGTTCAATTCAGGAGGGAATACACTGGACTACCCGGTGATCACTAGTTAAAATCTTCCTATATAGACCTCAGTGTAGCCAGTGGTGCTCTTACAAATGTAACTGCAGTAAAAAAGCTGTGAGACCATAATTTGGGTTTATGAAAGCGCTGAAACATATAGGCATAGCGAAGAACAGTAGGAGCCACCCACTTTGGTTTTGATCTTGTTTGCCAACAGGAGATATAAAGTTGAAGAGCTTACCAAAACACAATTTAGTATATCTTGTGTATCAATTGGTGTAAATACAACTGAACTGGATGCTTTTATAATTGCTACAGAGAGTACATGTTGTAAGGCCTGCACCACTGAAATGGCTCCTCCTGCTAAGGTTGTTAGGAGTTTGGTAGTAATTCAGACAATAAAATACAGGTCTTTTGACAGTTAGATTAAATATGAAAATTACATTCCTCTACATAGTTTTGACCCAGTTATGACATACTGGGCAAAAGTAGAACTAGTCTTCACCGAAAATCCATGGAGAGTGTCCCCAAGCAAATGAAGGAACTTCTTAGCCATTATGCCCATGCTGTATTATGGGCACACGTGCAGAGGCAAAGATGCCATTAGGGGCTGCACTGATTGAGTGTCTCAAAGAGGTGGAATTCCCATGCAGGTGGGTACAGTCTCTCACATCTCCCTCATGCAATTAGCTGGTCATCTTTCACTAATGCTCTTTCCTTGGGACAGAACACGTTTGTGGCTGAGGCTAGGGCAAATCTCTATCAGTTATAGAGTGCTGTTGGAAATGACCATCTTTTGCATGGTATTCCCCCAGATGTTTGGCTTGACTGTCTTTGTTGGCCATTGAACTCTATGCACATTGCCTCTGCTAGCCAGCTATAAAGGGCTCTCTCTCATTAAATATGAAAACATTAGTATACATTGATTGTCACATTTATCTTACCTATGCGTCCCTATTACATGCTTCAAAGTGTACTCAGGGCCTGTAAGTTAACGTCAACAGTGGGTGCAGCACCAGTTATTCCACCAACTGTGGTGAAAAACCCAACCCCATGTCTACTAATGTAGAGTGGCAGTGCAGTTTAAAACTGCCAGTTCGAATTGTCAAAACAAATTATTTTACTGGCCTAAACCGTCCTTTTAAATATTAATAATTTACATAGGGTAGGTCTTAGATCCCATAAGGCAGTAAAAGCTGGCTGACTCCATTTGAAAATACTGGGTTACATTATGCCACCTTATAATGCTAATTTCGGGTTGGAAACAGCTGTAGATATATTTTGAGAACTCTTTTTAATAGACAAAATCCAACATAAGGTGAAGATTGAGTTTTATCTAACTATTAAGGAAAATATTTTACAAAAATACTGCAAGTATTCCAACTGTAACCTGGCAGCAGATGGCTCCCCCGCACTAAGGTGTGAATTTCTCCCAGGGCAAGAACAAAGGGACTTGAGTGTGTCTGTGTGGGGGGGTTTATTCATCTCTTGACAGGATGACGTGGGGGTTGTGCTCAGACACTTGATTACCTTTAAAGTGGGCCTACGCTTTCACAGGCAGAGATGTAGCTCACACCTGGGTCTGCCCCGTTCTTAAAATCTAGTCAAGCTGGCACAATCCCTGTGGAAGGAAGAGCTGCCCCAGAACTGGTTTAGAAAGACCCCTGGGAGAGCAATGTCCATTTTCATTGCCAGGCCCCTGGGTGAGCACAGGGAGCTCTGAACAGGAGAAGAAAGGTTCTGCCTTGTGGAACATAGGGAGAGCGGGACACTGAGGGATAGGTTGCAGTAAAACACAGTGGAAGTGCTGCAAAAGTGGGTAGTGACACTCCTATGAACTTTTACCCCACTGGTTCGGGAGTAGCTAGGAGTTTGCCACACACAGGCTGGCACTGGGCATAAAAGTGGCATCCCCTCTCAGAACACTCCTGGATCTGTGGAGAAGCAAAAGAAGGATTGACCTACTCTCTGAAAAACTGGATCTGCTTTTCTTGAACCTCGGTCCCCAGAAGTGAATCCAAGTGTCAGTCAGCTTACCTCCTGTTTGAGCTAAAGGGACACAAGAGGCTTTCAGAAGCCTTTCCTGCAACTGCCCAGATAATTCATTCCAACTCAACCTACCCTGGACCCTACTGCTGGTCTCAGTTGAAGTGAATCTTGACCTTCAAGTGCTGTCCCCATGGTTCTGGACCCTTGACTGGTATTCCTTCTACCTTACCCTAAAAGCTATGCAGATTTTCGCATATAGGCTTATCACATGCTTCTTAGTTGAAATGGGATAGATTCAGCTGGCCAAATAATACTTAGTCTTATTTTGACTTTCTTCATATGCAAATGATCAGGCTGCCAAAGTGGAACAATTTTCACCATGGCTACAAAATATTCCACTTTTTTCACCAAAATAAAATTTTAAGGGCACAGTTGTTTTTCTATCACTAAACGAGAGCTCCAATCATGCTCTTCACAAGCAATTAGAGATTAATATGTTGGATCTATCAGAACTACAAACAAGTGTATAAAGAAGATACTAAAAAATATGTAATCACATGAACATATAGATATGGAAAATGGTTGGATAATGGGATTGTTAATTTGAGATTTCAGTCATCCCTTTTTGCAAGGAACACAACAGAGATCAGCAATAGACTCCTTGCACTGTTAGCAAATTGAAGGGAAAAATTCAGCAAAAAGTCAAGCTGTCCTTGTATACAGTACCTGACATCTGATAAACAGCTGTCAGGTTTGATCAGCGGCGCCTACATACCTGCAACTGATGCCCTTGTCACTTACTGTGTAGATGATAAGGCAGCACAAGATTTGTCGTAAGGAAAAGGGCTAAAGGCATTTGTCATTGTAATCCCAGGTGTAAAACCACTGTCACGAAGTGCAGGACCAGGTTGTGAAAATATCGCCCACATAGATATATACTTATACACCTGCTTCGGTTTCCAGGGAGCTCGCAGATGAATACCAATTCTCAACCACAATGGGAATCTGATGCCACCTTTACTCTGGGAAGTGATACCACGCCTAGTAAATACATTAAAACTGTGGGGTGCACTGTTACTTCGCCCTTCTGAGTTTAATTTTTGGGAATGAGAGAAAAATTGCTTTAGCCATCATGAAATACAAACATGTAATGTTTTGTTTAGTCCCACACAAAATCTATCTGCAATTACCCAGAAAAAATTGTGCAAAGACAAACGCCTCTGTCTAGTAATTTCACTCAGATTGTAATTCCAATTCAGGAGCAAACAACCATCTGCGCATAAATCTAGATTACCCACCCAACAAGAATGCTTACCTATTTTGAGGTTTTAAGGATCAATTAATGCTATGAATCACAGCACAGAGTGAAAATAAAGGGAAGCTGGTTTGTTTTGCTCCATTTCTGGTAGTTGCATAGTACCTGCGTGTCTCTGAGATACCTTGTCACATTTGTGTACTTTTGGAAGGTGGATTATTAGTAGGGGTAAGTATGCACCTCCCACTAGCAGTAAGGCCACCTACACAATGTAAGGCCCAGACAAGGTCTCAATAAATAATTCCTTTGCTCAACCCTTGGTAGCTGGCTGAGAGTAGGCAGGCTTAACTTAGGAGGCAGGTGTCTAAAGCATTTAAAAACACCAATAAAGAAAATAAGAGACAAAACACAATACATTTCAATACCAAGTTATAAAAATAAGATTTTTTTATCTTTAGAATGACATCAAAATGACAGAAAATCCAATGGAGTGAAGCAGAGGTATGAATTTTTAAAGAATAAACACTAGTGCATAAAAACCAATATTGTCAAATTGGGGCATCTGGTCACACTTGCCTGGGACAAAGTCAAAGTTGGAAGTGGACTGTGATAGCACCCTGGTTGAATACACTACCAGATCAAAATTTTACCTTGGCTCATGGAGACGTTTCTGAAGGATTTTCTCACAACAGAGTGTGGGTCTCTCCAGCAGGCCGGATTCGCAGTGACTTAGTTGGCTTCGTTCAGTCTGTCAACTCCTGCAAGTTTTGTGCTCCAGAGCTGCCAGTGGGACGAACCTGAAATTCAGGCCAGGACATGGTTCGATGTAGTCTGCTTGACTTCCGATGTCAGGTCGTTCACCTTATGGAGCTTTTCGCAAAAGTTCTCCAAACTTCAGGAGGTGCTTGCTGAAGTTCCTTTTGGGGATTCAAAGTGTCCACAGACAAAATCCAAGGTCACAGAGTCTCTGAGTTGCTCCTCAAAAGTTGGGACCACATTTCCCACAATGCTCCGTGCCAGATGCTTTAAAGTCCAGCTGAAGGTGGTCAGCTCGGTTCTTCTTGTTTGAGATGATACAGATGGAGCCCTTTTAACCTGGTGCCTTCAGGGTGTTCACTCCTCTTTTTGAAGCAAAGCAAAGTCCTTAGGTCTGTAGCTCCTTAGTGTGCAGCAGGTACAGTCATTCCGAGTGCACACCTTTTGATGCAGGCCAGGGTTCCAGCAGGGGGACCTTCTTCTTCTTGTATTTTCAGCCAGGGGATCTGAGTTGCTATGCAGCACTCCCATATTTATCTAGTGTTCTGGGGGTGACAAGCAAGGGGGCACCCCTGACCAATAGGGTAAAGGGTGCCACCCAGAAGTATGACAGTTTCCTCCAAAGTGTGGCATATTATTTTTCCACAAGGCACCCTACTTTAAAAGTCAAGATGGAGAAACTTTCTCCATGGGGTGACGATCTGGCTAAGCCAACCTACTGGTGTGGCTCATTTCCCTTAACACTCCCCTTTCAGACCTTGTGCAAATTCCATTCCCGGGACTTCCATCTGGCTGAGGGGTACAGGAAGAGGGGGTAGGCTTTGCTTGCATGCTTGCATGCTTACTGCCCTGCTCTCTTTGAAGACCAGCTTGTTTACCCAGCCTCCTTCCTGGCCTGTTCTCTGCAGATGTGGATCTTTCCCCACCAGATAGCCTTTGTCTCAATGCAGGCCAATAATCATCCCATCAGAGCAATTTGGCTAAGCCTGGCCAATCAGAAGAGACTGCTGGAAGGCTGGAATTGTGGTTCACGGAAAAGAAAGTTCTATAACTTATTTTCCATATTAGTTATGATAAATTAAACAGTAGCAAGTTGTTGGATTTATCATTACTAATCTTTTCAGTCCTTGAAATATTATTTTAGCTCACTCCTCAATAGGTATACTTTTTTACAACATTCCTATGTTAACCTACGGAGCTAAAATACTCAAATGGGGAAAATGAAATTAGTAGTTTTTCCCTCACCAGGGAATATAAAACATCTTTAAAAATGTCCCTGCTTATTTTTACATGGCACCCTACCATGGGGGCACCTAGGGTGGACCTTAGGGGGTGGCTTATATCTGAAAATAGCGTAGTTTAATACTTTGGAAGTAGCTGTTAATCCAAAATTGAATTATCATATGAGTTCAATTTAAAAGCAAAGCAGACTTTTACAATAACAGCAGGCAACACAGCACTACACACTTAAGCGCATTAAATCTGCTGGGCCTCTAAGCCTACATGCCCTCCTACCATGTACTAGGGTCCTACAGGTAGGGTGTCAGTACCAATTGCAATTGCACCTAATTAACATATACCTTCAAATCAGAACACTGGCCCTGCATCTGGTTAGCAGAGCCCTGGGCAGAGTCAGAGTCAGTTACCACAAGTACCAGTCAAAAAATGGGGGTGATCAGGGCCAAAAGGAATACTTTCTTACATGTAATCTTTCATTTGTGCACTGTCATGCTCTTTTAGACGGACTAGGATGTATGAGCGTGCACATCCTTTACTTCAGAGAATGTGTGGCTGCACAGTTCCATCAGACTTTGAAGCCAAGGATGGCATAGCATAGCACATTAGCTGGTATGAAAAGGGTCATATATGACATCCAGTTTTAAATTACTTAGTGTGGGTGCACGTGTGGTGCCAGTGGCATAACGCAAAATGATAGGGGAAGCCTAAAAAATGTGTTGAGGGTCCCCCGAATCTCGCATATCTCACAGATATTCATTGTCCTTGGGTTAAATGGGGGCCCCCTGAAGAATTGGGGGGCCTCTTAAGGATTGGGGGGGGCACCACCAGAGTGGCTGCAGAGGTCTGTGTTATACCCCTGTGTGGCACTACAACATTTTGGACTATGCATGCAGTTCCCTTTAATGGTAAGTAAATCAATGCATTATTTTACATTGCTTTGGGCCATGTGAGCACTAGCACAAAATGTTAGTAAATACATTTCCCATTTGTTGGCAAGCTTGATGAGGAGCATTTGGCCATGATGGCACTAGCAGTAAAATGCACAGTTGGCGACACTTGGACCAATAATCTGAATTGCCCATCTTTTTAGCATGGCGTAGTGGGAAAGGCCAACAGGATATACCATACACTCCCTGAACCAATGTAGTGATATCATGGTCTAGAATATCCAGCCATGGAGATATTGCAGCTTGATTCTGTTTCTGCGCCGGATAACCGCGCGCCATTTCTTAATGTCTCTTAACTGCTCAAATGTCACCTACCACAATGGCTGTCTTTTTCCTGCCAAGCCTCCCCATCAATTTGGCACCAAGCAAGCAGCAGCAGCATTACAAGCGCATTTGCTTTTACAGCCGATGCAGTATTAAGAGCATTGCCGTTCTAAAATGCCTCCATTATTTAAACTACTTTCACCGTTAATTTTATTCAAATCTTGAACGCCTTCCAGGACCTCCCAACACTGCCATTAGGTTGGCTGAGAGCTGATTTCAGTGTGCACAGCTCTAGTTCAGATGTCTTCCAAATGAAATGAGTGTTTATTTGAGAAATAACATTTTATGTAGTAAGGCAAGCCATTAGGATAATTCCAAAGAGAAGCGGGCATAACTGATTTACATTTCTTTAGAAATGTTTAGTGATGGATTACAGTTTTCAGTGCAATCTATCTTTTTTTCATTTTAGAAGCAGAGCAGATAGATTTCTCTACAAATGTTCACTGAAAATGCAGTTTTAGAGACTGTTTGAAGGAGATAATACTTCTGCATTTTGTATATTATACTTAATGAAGCAGAATCAAACCTGCATAGTTATTAATACATGTTCTATTTTAACCTATTCTTATTTTTTTTGCGCTGCTATCATGTGGCCAGAAAACTATCAGGTGCCGAAAAACCACAGTAGCATTCCACGCTGGCTGCACCGCACAGCGGAAAACACCATTTTAATTACCCCCGCAAGATCACGACAGAAGATCTTTGACCCCCTCTATTGTACCTTCTCAAAGCCTCCCTTCTTTCCGGCAATGGGAGTGAAAGGCATATGTCTACTACCCTGGGTGAAGGCTATTGTTCTGCTCACCCCTGGACATGTTTGTCACCTTTAATGCACCATGATGAGAACAGGAGCAGAGGGAAAGTGGATTCCCGCATTTGCATACAGATCTTTAGTGCAGGAGCACCCACTTCAGACGATAAGGTTCCTGAAACATAGTACATGAAATCTTTGCCACTGAAGAGCCTTCCAATGTGATCGCTCATTAAAATAAGACAACTAGATTCTATCTGCAAACCAGTTGACAAGAAGGGGTCAAAGTGAAACATAAAAGCGTGATACGACCTCACTTCGATTAAGTGAGTAGCTACACAATGATAGGGTTTCCTTGTTTTAAATGTAATATTGCATTTATTTCTATAGGAGTTGTCAGAGTCTTCTGTAAAACCTTCACCTGAGGGCCTATCAAGTATAAATTACAACCAATTGAAGAACCAAGACCTTAGGGGCCTGGCGGCACAGGGTACGCCTTAATCTCCTGAGTTCACCTTCTTTGTCGAACAGAGACACGGGACACTCCGTTAGGCGTAGAAGATAGGGTTTATTAGCTGCAGCTAAGTACAGTTGTCCCAGAAGTACGCTCAGTATGTTCTTAGGAGACTGCCACTTTACTTCGTGGCGCACAATCTTTTATAACATACATATTCACAAAGAACACTCCCAATGCATACAGGGTCAACCAATGAGAAGAATGTGAAAACAAGATATTAAGTAACTCAAATAAGCCCCTCTCCCAACTGTGTTTGTCACCCTTCCCCACAAGCTAATCAGTGGTAGTGTTTATAAGTCGACTTGCAGGTGGCAGGACACATATGTATGGCCTAGAGGACAGTTGTGAAATGAGAGAATACGAGTAAAGAATAGCGAAGGCCAGAGGATAAGATAAAGTCAGGAAAGAATGGTGCGAACCAACAGATAGTTGAAACAGGGATCAGTCAGACCAGACGAGGATTAGTGGAGTCGGCCGGACCCTGACACCAGCTATAAACAGAGGCAGGAGGTTATTTGACACGTTGCAGTAGGATGAGGAAAAACAACTCTTCGTTCACCATGCCGCCTGAGTGAGGGCAATACAAAATGGCAGAAAGCCACAAAATGGTGGCTAAATATGAACGAGATCGGAAACTGAATTACCTCACAATAAGGTATAAATTAATGGACCATTGAATTATAAAGTAAATGATCACCACTTAGCCAAATTTGCCTGCAGTTTTGCTTTATGTCTATCCAAAGGCACTATCACAAAGTCTTGGGGACTGCATGTCACCATAAAACCATGTTTGGAGATTGATTAATCGGGACGAAATGTCCAGGATCATTTTCATCATAGCGAGTTTCCAAATTCTTATGTTTTTCTTGCAATCTGGCATTGATCCCCTTTTCTCTGAGCAAAGTGACTTTACCTCCACAAGAATATTTTTTACTAATAACAGATAGTCTATGCAGGAAATTGCCCCTGCCAGCCTGTGTTGGACAGAATTCAGTCTTGATTTCAGGTGTGACTGAGCTCCCATACTGTCAAACAGAATCCTCTGGGAAAAACTCTGAGGTACTGGTTTCACTGAAAGACCCTTTGCTCCAGTTTGATTAGCACAACCAGACCATCAAGGTAGTCCCCAAAGAAAGTAAAGCACGTAGTTTGTACAGAACAAGTCATCCGAAGGGTCTCTGACAACAGACATAAATATTTTACGGTGTCCCATCAAGGTTTTGTCATTATAGAACCAGGTAATTGACAGTGTTCTGGTCACAATAAGTAAAAAGATAAATGTTTAATAAAAAAACAATGAAATTTGGGAAAATCTGAGTGAAGCATTCAAAAGTCAAAAAGAAAGCGACTTTAATGCACTGTCACTGGAGGGCAGTAGGACATCCACGATTCTCAGTGAGCGAGGCCATCACAATGGCTGTCAGGGCTCGGGATAGGTAAAGCGCAAGAATTTCAAACTGCCTATAGGAGCAAATCGCCTAACATATTCTTCACCTAGAGATTGCTTGATGCCTTCTTGAGGAGTAGCTAAAGATAGTCAGGAAAAGGCTTTCCTCAGCTTATCACGTATTAGGGCCTCCTCCATCATTGTTTCCTGGCAGGCCTTCAAACCTCCTTCTCCTCTTGAGTGTTTTTCCTCTGCTCATAGTACCTTATCCCTTTTTCCGTTGCCATCTACTCTTAGTCCGCTTTGAGGGCAAATGAAGGTAAGGAGTTTGAAGGTCACAGACCAAGGAAGGGGGAGATTCATCATGCTCTTTCTAACCCCAATTCGAAAGACATTTTCAGCCCTAAGTTCAGACTTACGCACGTCAAAAGTGGAAAGTAAAACACACAAAATCATTATTTCCCCATTATCACATGTGCTGTAAGAGGAAAATCATATGCGCTCTATGCCGGAATAAACAAAAACCTCACCCGCAAGCTACAGAACATCCAAAATGCCGCCGCAAGACTGGTCCTCAACCTGCCAAGACACTGCCACATCTCCCAGCACCTGCGCACACTCCACTGGCTCCCCATCGAAGCTAGAGTCACCTTCAAGATGCTAACCCACGCTCACAAAGCCCTCCACGACACCGTACCAGTATACCTGAATATCCGACTCAAATTCCATGCACCCCAAAGGACCCTACGATCAGCCCAGCTCTCCTACGCTGTGGTCCCCCGCACCAAAAAGACCAGATCAGTAGGCCGCTCGAACGACCTTCCGCTCCACCTCAGACAGATAACATCGCTCCCCATCTTCACAAGAAACCTCAAAACCTGGCTCTTTGACCACCTTGATGGACTGGAACCTGCGATCCTCCCCCCCACACATCCTTCAGCGCCTTGTGACCCTCACGGGTGAGTAGTCGCGCTTAACAAACACCTGATTTGATTTATGACGAATGTTTCGAGTCTAATAAAAGTGATAAATATATTTTTAGTTCAATATCATTGCTTTACTATTACTACAAATGCATATTTTCTGAGACAAGGTAATTCTACACATGTACTAAAAATACAGGCATCCACCAGATGTTTTGCATATCAAACATCAGCGCTGCAATGCTTTGAAAGTTGGAGGTGTACATTTTAGGATTTTTTAACTCATGAAAACTTTACAATGTAGAGAAGGCGATCGCCACATCCAGTAATTTACAATTTGTTTGTGACTCAAGCTATCATTCTGTGTTCCACACTTTAAAAGCTTTTTGCTTAGCTGCCAACCTGTTTAATTTTTATAACACAAATTAACTAGCTGTATCGAAAGTGATTAAAAGTGATCAACATATAAGTAATACTAATAATCAAGTCCAGAGAGGACACCAAAATATGGATTCTGGTATCAGCAAACATGATGGCAACCCATTAAGGGTTTATTTCAAATCATGACAAAAGCATTTCAAACACAAAAGATTTAGGAACCCTCATCGTGGGAAATATATGCAACTCAGTCATGCATTAATTGGTTTGCTTGTTTATTGCTCCTTTTGAAAGGAAGTTACAGTAGTATGATGTTCCTGCCAATTTCACAGGAGGCCTGAATCTTGTGATTATTTACAAGCAACACGCATATCACACTTCCCCTTACCAATGGACTTTTTCCTAAATTCAAAGATGAGGAAGGATAATCCATAAAATCTGTATGCGTGTATATTTATAATATGGACAGTTTCATGAAATGCTCTTATACCTATTTCCAACCGCATTAGCATTGTGATTTCTTTCTCACTTTCAGAGTCCACTCTAGCATCATTGTGCCAGACTCTACTTTTAAAGGACTAAGGAACAGGGAAAATTAACGCTAAGGGTGGTTAGCGTTAATTTTTTTACCGCCCGCTAATATCGCCTGGTTATCACATTATTAACAACGCTAACCGCCTAGGCGATGAAAAATCCAGCGATAGCGGCATTTTGGGAGGTTATCGCTGGTAATGCAGCGATAAAACTACAAGGATAGGGATATCCTTGTTGATAGCCCATGGTGGATTTAGCCATGTAATCCACCTCCCATTGGATTACATGGCTAAATCTGAAAATTAGCAGACGTAAAAAAGCAGCGTTAACCGTGGTTAGCGCTGCTCTTTTTTGTCTCTAACAGGGTTAGCGTGAAGCTTGATAATAGGAGAAATGCTGCTTGGGGACATTTCTCCTATTATTTTGCTCTGGAACGCCCACTTTGCATCTCATTAGAGATGCAAAGGAAAGCGTAGTGAAAAAGGGTGCTAACATGCGATTTTGCATGTTAGCACCTTGTTGTTGATTGGGTGATATTTTTATCTCCGCTTCTTTGGCTTTTAAAGCCAAAAAAGAGGAGATAAAGCCCTTGTTACTATGCCCCTAAGGTTCTAAAACATTTGCGAAACTTGTGATCCAAGTATAGGACTATCTGCACTAAACATACAATACCAATATTACATTTTCCAGAATTCACTAAGAGCAACTCATAAGCAGCTAAAAGAAAACACATAAATGCTGCAACTGCTGTATAAAACAAAAATGTAATTACAAAAAGTATTTTGGTGAAATTTCTATGACATGTTTACTCGTGATAACAACTTTTGAGGCAAAATATTAGAATATTTTTTCCTAATCAGTGATTGGAATGTTGTTTAAATCATATTTATGTGGCCTTTTTAAATATTTTTTTCGGTGCGAATTGACTTCTGAGGCCACATTCCTTGGTTTTTACTGTTTTGCTATGTGTTTCTTTAACATCTGCTGCACAAGTACATTGAATGATTGTTTCCTTTTAAGGAAAAACGTAACAGCCCTTATTTCTATTCAGACTTTTACTTTTCTCAGCGAATTCAGTTTTCATTTTGTTTGACCTATGTAACCCCTGCCTATCCCGCCTGGGACTCCACTTTAACCTAATGGACATCACTGTCTCGCGCTTGACAAAATATTTAGGTAAAGACACACGTTCATCTATTTATATGAAGAGCTATTGTTAACATTAGGTCAATCTCTCTTCCAAAAATATCGTCTATTCCAAACATGCTATTTCCATTCTCAAATAAAAAAGCTTACCTTAAAATTCGGCAGAAAGCTACAGTGTGCTTTGTTTTATAGGCCATCCACATGAACATGGCCCGTTTCTTTAGAAAGGGGTAATCGATGTTCCTTTGACAAATTTGAAAAATTGAAATTTTTTAAACCAGCCATTTTGAAGTCATACAATCAGCCTTCCTCAACTGTCACTCATACCAACAGCCACAATCGGAAAACATCTCTTCTGTTTTTGCTTTTCTTGCAGATTTAAAGTGCTCTGCTTAGAGATGTTTGCATAACAAATTAGAGCAACATTTTCACAAAATGTACAAATGTGAACTGTAGGAGGAACATCTAATGTTTTTGAGCGTTATCTTATGAATGGGGTCTACATATAGATGTATTGAATCCTCACAGGCCTCGTGTATTTGCATTTCTATCTTTAAAACGCATAAGATATTATTGGATACATGTATCAAAATTGTATATTTCGAATACCTAATTGAGAATTTCTGAGAATCGCAATTAGGTAAACGCATATTACAATGTATGAAACGTAAAGAGTTTCATATAGCGATTCCTAGGGGGTCGCAAATCGCTCTACCTCATTAATATTAATGAGGTAGATCGCAATTTGTGACCCCATTCGAATCCCTTAAATCACGGGGAAATGTCCGGAATGTCCGTAATTGCTTTTAAATAAAGCAATCTTTTTTTTTTAAGGCCGCCCATTTTCCTTAAACGGGACGCGTTTCAGAAACAAAAATGAAAAGTTTTCTTTTGCTTTTTTAAGAGTAGTCAGTGGCCCGTGGGACCACTGCCTGCTCTTAAAAAATGCTGTAACAAACATTCAGAAAGGGGGAGGGGTCCCTTTGAGACCCCTTCCCATTTGCGTATGGGTTACCACTTTGTTGAAGTTGGTGGTAAAATGCTAATGTTTTGCAACCGCATTTCTGTCACAAAATATTCCTACATACTGATGCGAATTTGGTATTAGGAAGGGACGCCCTAAACACGACCCTTCTTAATAGCGAATCGCAAACCCATTTCGTGATTCGGTAACAGGTTCCCGAATCGCGAAATGGGTTTTAAAACATGTAGAAAGCCTTTTTTGCATTCGCCAATGGGCAGATTCTGTCGTTCGGCCCGTTTGCTAGAGCCACATACATTGATACATGTAGCCCTTTATCTTAAATGTCTGACAAAGTGGGGGGATCCACTTCAGCCAGTGTAGAACTTTTTTAGTGCATATTTTGGTTGACTTATGTTTTTCTTCTAACTTATGGATGTGTCTGTGCGCCCACAGAAAACACTGTTTATGAGACCAGAAGTCAAGGATTAATAATTACCTCTCACACTTAAATGTACTGTTTCATATTTTCCTGAAACCAACCCAAATTATGTTCACAACATACACAAACCCTTGTATATAAATGTTATAGTTATCTTTCAAATGTATTTTTAAAGTGAATTTTCATGGGGTGAAGACGTATTCTCCATTTTCCAGCTTTGAAGTATCAATAAAGTGCTGTCTTTGTAAAACGCAATGTTCAAAAGTGGCTTCGTGCGATCTTCAAAAGTAGGGAGGCTTCTCTCAATGCACCAGAGGAAGGGCTATCATTTGTAATTAATCAAGGCACGTGCAGACTTTTTGGTTATTGGGTAGATTGATCTGACTGGCGACAATATATCACACATCTCTTCTCTGATACTACTGTAAAACTCAAGTGAACCATGGGTAGTTTCACAGGACATCTGGTCAGGGTCATTTTGGAAAATATTGGTTGTGTTTCATGGGATTTGGGAAACCATACACCAATGTTACTGTAACCCTACTAAAAAAACAGATGAGTGGATGTCGGACAAAGAGCTGACTTGCTTCCCTATATTCCTGGTAAGATTTCTTGAACAAGTAGTTGGTTAGATCTCTACTGTCACCCCCACCACACTGGGATCTTCCACCAGTATCTATAGACCTACGGATGTCTCGTTGAAGACTGATACAGGTGGTTTACTCCTCTCAAAGTTATGATAGAAGCAAGGGTTGATCCTGTTGGTGAGTGTCTCTTGAGGTAGTCAACAAGAGAGCTAACTGAAATGATGCAGCTTAAAACAATAGGAAACGGACGTGAGCTGCTTTGGTTCTGCAAGGGCTATCCATAGGGTACTTCAACTTGCAATATACAACATATTTTCACCTGATTCCAATTTTAGGTAGGTAGGTTGAGATGTAGTGGGAGCTCAACCATAGTGTATTATGCCTACAGTATCTCTCTCACGTACATTCTGCATGTGAATTTATCACATGAGCAAGCAAAGGGGTCCAGATTCAGAAAACACTTGCACCAGCAAAAATGGTGCAATTGACCCGACTATGCTAATCTGCAATTAAAATATATTTCAAAATGCACATTTCAGACACCTATCCACTGAGATACTGATTCCTTGATTTGGTTATTTGCTCAAAACGGAGCCTGCTTTTGGGTGTGGTCTCCCTCCTATCACTGTGTATTGCCGATTCTCAATTAGAGCTCATACCCAACTACCTATAATCTTTGGAGGGACAGCTGTGATATACCACTAAGCACACTGGGTCCACTCAAAAATTATAACAAATTGAGACTCCGCACTATTTACTTTATATGCACAATGACCACATATGTGTAACTGTAACATGTACATATATTTATGAGTTCCCCCCATGAATTTTAATTTCTTCATGCCACTGAATAATTCATAGAGTTTGCTTTCGTGGATGTTGGCACTTTCTATCGCAGCTCCTTTTCCTGATGTCTTTTTAGCGACATCACTGACACCGTTGTATCTGACTAAGGTTAGGAGGAAGGCCATAGGATATAAATTCATCTCCAGCTGAGCAACCCTGAAGACTAACCAATGACTGCCTCTTCCCCAGAGATTGGGAGGTGACTCTTACCACTCCTGCACATTGTCTTGATAACACTAATGCTTGCACAATACATAGTGGACCCTCTTTTGTAGCCCGGATACATGCAGTGTCAGCCAGAGGCTCCCAGGGATCCCCTTTTTGTCAGAGGGACATGTGAAAACCATGGAAACTAATACTTGAGATTACCAGTCTGCTTTGATAGCCCAGTGCCCAGAAAAATCCCTGAAATTCCCTTTCTGAAACTGCAGGCATCTGACATTCTGCCAAGACATATCCTAGAGCATGAGTGTATTCATGAGTCACCTTTCCCGCCAGGGTCCATATTACACTTAGGGTGCATTGCCTCTGTTTGCACTGCGGTGCTTCGTTAACGAGGTGCACCAGACAGAAACAGGGGCAGCGCACCCTATTGAATGTAGTGGCCCTCAGGGCAGCTGCCAATTCACTGCTACCTTCAGGCCAGTCCATTAGTGAAAGGCGGAAGAGGTTTTTGAAGCAGCCAATCTGTCTTTCACAGTGTAGGTGACACCTGACCTGCACTGCAGTATTCCCCCCACAGGCAGGTGCAACAAATGACTTAACCTGCATGCAGGTGGATGTCTCGAGGGCTCTATGGGACCCTCCCCCCTCTCAGATATTCCCTTGGGGCACACTTGTTGTGCATCAGCTCTTTGTGTTCCTCCTGACAGTCAGTCTCTTTGCCTTTGAGTCCGCAATCACAATACGATGCGAACCCAGAGGCAAAGCCTTTCCCTCATCAGCATAGAGCCGTGTCCCCATGCTAATGAGGGGATGCGCTCTCAAGGTAGTGCTGCCACTATATGTGCACCAGCTCTGTCTGTATTACAGAAGAGGCAGCAGACGCAGCCCCTTCTGTCATACTGATGTTCCCTGGGGCCGCAGAAAATGGATGAACATATCTATTATGCCCTCAGGCACTGTATGTAATCGAGGGAGAACAGAGATATCAGCGTGCAGTACGTGCTCTGCCATGATGATTTCTGTTACAGCCATGTGATCCACACTTATGGCCAGCAGACCTTGTAAACGAGGGCAAATAAAGCCGCCAATCATAGCGAGGGTCTGGCAGGGTGGCCAGGGAAAGGGCAAAGGGGTGTATTTCCTTCTCATTTACATGAAATGACCAACCAAAATCTCACCCACAGGTTTCTCTTTAGGCCTTGGTCAATCAACTTACTATCCAAAGCCTAGCCACTCACAATAACTTCAGACCACCAATATGGTGCTCCTTAAGTGCTCCAGGTGCAATAAACCACCGGAAGATAAGAATATATCTTCATTTTGTTTGAGAAATCTTTGAAGATTTTCTACTCTTCAACTTCGCATTGCCTTTGCATTCTTTTACAGAGGAATTGTATTTATTCAAAAGTCACAATTAGCTCACACTAGTTTCTGTAGCAGTTAGTAATCCTATCATGATTCATAGCATGGGGACTGATGGTCACGTTTTAACACCTACTTCTGTTTCTTTTCAATAGATCTGGTAACATAGTTCACAATGCACGTCCTGTCACTCTACAGCTCTTTCAATGTTGCAAAGTTTCATATGTGAGCAGTGGTTAAAGGATGCCACTATGTCTATGATTGAGAAACTCTGTTTTTAAACTGGATGGATAAACTCTCTGCAGTCAGAAAATAGCAGGAGATGGCACTTAGCTCCAGTTCCAGTTATTGTAATTGTAGCAAAGTTCAAGCTCAGGTTGGGAAAACTGTTTTTCATCTCTCAACCCTGAATATGTCAGCTGTTGAGGAATGCAGAGTATGAAGAGTTTTGAGCCAAGGCAATACCTTTAATGGCAAGAAAGGTTGAGCCAGCACCTCAATTACTTGACTGAGCTTTACTGTAACTAAAGAATAGATATTTGACCTCAATCCTCTTTCCTGGCGAGATAAATATTTAAAATATATAGCTCTTAAAAAGACAAGCTGAATCACGGCTGTTCCAAGTCAGACCACCTTCAGAGTTCATCATAGTTTTCTAATTGATTTACCAGAATAAATATGCCATGCTTTGTTCCCGCCATACCTCAGACTGGTAATGGCAGTGTTAATGGAGTAGTATATGGTTTTACAGGGTATAATATCATGCCTGTAAGATCTGTACTTTCAGATTGTGTGACTGACTTTCTCTTGCAAGTAAAACATGCAAATAATAACTTCTGAAATTCAACATATATTTGAATACTCCTAACATTAGATTTTTTTATTCGGATGGTCGTATCACCTTTGAATTTGCACTTTCAATATGATTTTATCTTTACCCTTCTCAACTATCTCTCACATAGCTTTTCTATTCCCCCCTTTCTTTTTCACAGATTGGCTTCATCTGGCCAGCCATACTAGGAGCCAGGGTGTCACTTTTGAATTCAAATTCATGTTAAGTTTGGATCAAATTTTTGGGTTTGATCTAAGGGACCTGTCAAATATTTGGATATGATCAGAAATTTTTAAAAGAACAAGAAAGTTCTTGCAGAGATTTGAAGTTTGTGCAATTAATGAAATGGCTTCAGTCTAAGAGAAATGTGAACGACGGGACAATTGTTGCACAGAAGGTTGGAGAAAGCAAAAGTAATGTTTCCAATTTTCTCTGAAGAGATACAATTTCCACAGAAAACAATTTATATGAAAAGAAGAATGATACAAAATGCTTTTATTTAGGTTGTCTTGAATTTTCTAACTCTGTGTATAAGTCTAGGTTCTCTGACAACCTGATTTAGTGTTTGACCATTGACCTTGAGGCTTATCCATAACTAGGACACCAGTTGACGCTGATGGACTCACCGTCATATTTAAGGCAAGGGCTAACCTCATTGATTTTCCCACCCTGGGACCTCTATGTGAGGCATGGCAGGCAAAAGTCAGAGAAACCAACTAATGGTTCCAATGTCCCGTGAGAAAACTCTCTCTGCATAAGGCCCATTCATTTCTGCATTACTGAAACAACATCCCACTTTGTGAGTTTGTTTCAGTAAAACAGAGAAAAATGAATCTCAAGTGGGTAAAACAAACATGCGTCAAACAGCTCTATCTTGAGTGTATATATCACACTAATGGATTTACTGAAGGCAAAGGGATCCCTAACAGACAGATGGAGATCTCCTAATGTGGCTTCTGACTTGGGGCAGGAGACAGCGAGGGTGGAAGTAAGAATCTCCAACCCCTTTGAGGGCTGAAAGTCTGACTGCCGTACTGTAAATGAAAATGACTCCCTAAATCCCTTATTTAGACCTTGGAGGAGGATGGTCAGAGTCTCACTCCGACAAAGGGGCATATCATCAATAGACAGCGATAAATATCGCAAAGTGCGCCTTTTTATTTATTGCCGTCTATTGCAGGAATTTATCGCCCGGTTAGCACGTTATTAACAACGCATATCACCGAGGCGATAAAAATTCCAGTGATAGCGGGGATATCGCCGTTTTCCATGGAACAGCGCTGGTTTTCCAGCGATGTTCCGTGGAAAACGGCAATATGGTTGATGATAGGGCCCTGTGGTCTTAGCCCCACAATCCACCACCCATGTTAGGTATGCCTTAGTCAGGAATTTAACAGACGTTAAATTCCTGCGTTAAGGTATAGTTGACGCAATTTCAAATATCGCTACCCCTCGTTGATGATATCACAAAGCTGCGTTAGCGATATTTTCCCAGGGAGTTTTGTCAGGCATGCCTTCTTTGCATCTCATTAACGATGCGATGCGAGGCGTGCTGACA
This sequence comes from Triturus cristatus, assembly GCF_964204655.1. Classification (NCBI taxonomy): domain Eukaryota; kingdom Metazoa; phylum Chordata; class Amphibia; order Caudata; family Salamandridae; genus Triturus; species Triturus cristatus. The sequence goes on from NC_140591.1 coordinate 726,826,341, forward strand.
ACGGGCACTAAGGCAAGGAAACACGCGCTAGCGTGTCCTTGTTAATATTGTGATAAGATTATCGCCGCTTTTAGCCCGAAAACGGACGCTAAAGCGGCGATAATTTAATCGCCAGTCCTTGATAATATGCCCCGAAGTTCCTCTCTCTACGCCCATCCTGTCAATTACAAAATATTGGAGAGGGCAGATATTCTGGCAATCAGATGGTAAAACCGCTGTTATCCAGTAGCTTGCCTAATTCCCACTGTATTAGAACAGGATGGATTTACATGCGGACTGATTCAAACATACGCACGCAACAAGGCAATGCTGAATATTGGTAGGGTAATATCTTTATTTCTCCTCGTTGTTTCCTCTTTCTAAGTGTGCTCCATTTTGCAGTACACTTCAAAAGAGGAAAATGCCTCTGAGGATTTTGTTTTGTGCAGTTAGGTACCCCTTGTGGGCAATCCTGCCTACAACGCAGGCACTCTTGCACCACGGCGCAAGGGTGCCTGAATTGGTGCTAATCAGCAAAAAGGGCTCCAGCGCAAAGAAAGGACAGGAATGCACCATATAATGTTAAATAGGACGCATTCCTGCCCTCTCCCTTTCATGCAGCACAGCAAAGTGGCTTGCCTCCCTGCGTGAAAGTTTGATAAATATGCCCGTAGGTTTCCATCTCCAGATATCTACAGTGAAGGTGATTACAGAGTGTCTGTGGTGATTAGGCCTATAACAACAGAGGCATTCCACAACTTTAAACCTCAGGGTAAATGAAACCTGTAAGTTCACCCCACTTCTTGACCTTCATTCACCAAATGTTAATAATGGCAGATGATTGGCATACACATTAAAGTATATTAGCATAAACTACCTAAATTTACAACTAAACCAAGAAATGTAATTACTATTAAAGTCTGGGCCAGGTAAAAAATATATAAAATAGTAACGCAAGCTAACAAAACCCAATGATTGAACTAAATATTTAAAATAGGTTTCATTAATTGGTCCTTTCAATTACAATCATTCCTAGGCTAATGCCACGTATTAATGATTAGGAGTTAAACCAGGTTTTGATATATTGTATCACACTGCAGCAAGCTGATATCTTACTTTGTAATCCACTGAGTCACAATCACATTACTGGATTGTGCATTTACAGGTTAGTTTTATCAGAGCACTTTCTATTAAACCACATCACTGTACTGACACAGATGTGCAATAACATACTGGAGGAAAGGAATTAAACATTAGTACTTTCCTGTGCAAGGATTATGCTCTGACCTCCTGCTAGAGCAGACCTATAACAGAAGAAGCTGTCTATGAAAAAAAGGGCTTGCCATTTTAAGCAGACTAAACAGGACCAGAAGCTTGACACCGAAAGATGAGTCAAAAAAAGCAAAGAAAATTGGATTTTTATCAGAGCAGATGGACGTTCTCACGGACTCACAATACATGTGCAATTGATTGAACAGAGGTGTTGCTACAAACCACTGACAGGTCATGGGTAACACCTTTAAATACTCCTGACATTTTAAACAGCATTCAGTGACTTATAGCTTCACTGGCACTGTCAGAAGCAGTAGCTTGAATTCACAGTATTCAAGGTGTTGTTAGCTAAAAGCCAGGACCAGCATTTCATCTCCCATAGTCGATGCTTGTAGTCCCATATCTGAGGCCTTTCAATTGTCTTAACTTTTCCCTGTTTCAATATGTTGCATTTGTCTTATAGCATAATGCCTGTGTTCAATTTTGCTTATTGTCCCATTTTTCCATGCATTTTCCCTGTTTTCATTTGTGCTTGAAGATTTACAGTCTTCTCTGGCAACTCCTCCCCCCTCCTCCTTTTCGATGCACTCACAAGTTACCTTGCTGAAAAATTTTCTCTATTCACCTTATTTCAGCAAAATCAAACCCACCAATCCAAGTGAGTCTTTTCCACTCAAAACCTACTCCATTTAATGTGGTGTCCCCTACTGTTTTGCACTTTTGCCAGCTCTTGGCTCCATTAATATGCATTTTGACTGCTGACAGTACCAGCTATCACATTTTGGACAAAAGACCAGGGCTTATCATCAGATAAGAGACTGCTTGGAGGATGTCCAAAGTTGTATGTATCAACGTTGTCTTTGCCTCTGTAGTCAGAAGTAAAAGATCATGCTTACGGGACGAGTTGATTATTCACCTCTTCCTCTGTCTAGTCTAGATCCCATGGGTCTGCACCGGTTCAGAAGACTCACAAACTGAGAGTTGTCTTCAATAGTAATACCCTCTTTATCCCTCTTATGAGCTCAGTTACAAAGTGTTTTTACTACCACTTATGCTTCAGGGCTTCACTTTGCTCCAATTATGTCCCCAGTATTACTATAATTTAATTATTTCGAGTGCCTACAGGATTAATCCACAGTAACCGAAAGGAGATTAAAATCAGGGAGCAAGGCTCAATTGTGGCCTGAGGTACGAAGATCATTTTACATCCCCTGTTAGAAATTTGATCCCTGGATGGCTGAGGTATGCACCAAGGCAAGGCAGGAACCACCACTTTAGTCAGGGTAAGCTAGATACACAATAAGAAACCTGTGCTCACCCTCTGGTAGCTTGGCACAAAACAGTCAGGCTTATCAACAAAGGCAATGTGTAAAGTTTTTGTGCAACACACAAACACAGTAACACAATGGATACACCACAAACAGACTTCAAATAGGTTTAGACAAATAGAAAATATTTATCTAAGCAAAATAAGACCAAAATGACAAATATCCAATCAGTAGAAATTGAGATATGATTTGAAGAGTAAACCAAAAATAGTGATTAGAAGTCACTTGCGGTCAAAAGGTTACTTGAGGTCAGAAGGAGCAGGTGCAATTCCAAAGTTCAGGACGACCATGATGGGGAGCAGACGGGCTGCAGGACCCTTGGAGGGCCCACTAAGAAAGTTCCTTGGCTGGAGCAAAGCATCGACACTGAGGACATGATGCATCAATCTTTTCCACGCAGTCAGGTCACTGTATCTTCATTGAGCTTCATTGAAATGACAGCAATGTGTCACTGTCGATCTGTGCACAGCATCATCCTCAAGCAGCACAGGCTGTGGAACTCCCATCGTTGGGCAGCCACTACATCAGCATCAAAGGGAGCTGCAGTGGAATTTCTCGAGCAGTCGATGCAATGCATCGATTTTTGATGAAAGCAGCTACAGAACCCACATCTGAGGCCCATTTGGAGGGGGCACCACAGGCAAGGGTAGTACTCACAGAAGGCAGAGTCCAGCAGCAACACTATAATTGCAGGAATACTTTTGTATCCCTGAGATTTCAGAATAACAGGAGGCAAGTCAGCAAGCCCTTGGAGATCACTTAGAGAGAAGGCAGTCCTTCCAGCAGAGTTGGGGAGCTGCAGGCAGCAGGGCAAACGAGCAGAAAAACAGCCCTTCCAGAAAAGCTGTCCACTTGAGTCCTTTAAGCAGCAGTGCAGTACTTCTGACATAGGTTCAGTTCAAAATTCTGAAGTGTTTGAATGTAGGAGGCCTAAGACCCTGTACTTATACCCAAAATTGCCTTTGATGGGGGTGACTTCAAAGGAACTATATGAAGTGCACAAGGATCCCTTTCAACCCAGTCCTGTCTTTCAGGCTAACTCTGGGGATTAATCAGTGCTTTGTGTGTGAACAGAATGTTGTTTGAGTTTGAATCTGTCAGAAGACAAGAGGCATTTGGCAAAACAGGAACAGTTTGTTTAATTAAATATAGCGTCCGGGAGAACAGATACAGGCCTGAGGTATGAGGACTGTCTCAATTTATATTTGGTTTGTGTCCTTCTTATATGCAAAATACAACACGTATTAAAAGGTGTCCGGCGTACCTCATGTGGTGAGGAATGTTGCTTGCTGCCTTCGGAGTCATAAATTAATGGTCAAATGGTTACAACAGATGGGCTTGAATCTTGTGTGGACACAGTGTGGCCAGTGGTGAATGTGTCCAGATGTCCGGCATGGGGAGCGCGTGATCACTACATGTTCTAGGTCCTGATTGGCTGTGTGTTCCTGGCTCTTGTGGCATCTGTCTTTTTGGTGTTTTTAGGAGCGCACGTACCCCCACCATCCATGTGTGCTTTATTGAGCAAGAGTTTTCTGACTGAGTGATTGCCTGCCAGCCACGCACCCTCGCACCTGTGACCCATCAATTAGTAATCCTGGTCCTGAGTCTCAGGGCTTACTTGACTTCATATTTGCGAGTCAAAGTAGATTAGAATTCCTAACGGCCGATTCTGTTAATAAAGACCATATTTCATTTTCGTCGATGTACGCATCAATTTTCATTTTAGCAAGGACATTACCTATTGAAGTGAAAGCATCAGTCCTTACCATTCCACTCTGCCTAGGAAGACACATTATAATGCATATGAATGTAGATGGGTTCTCAGAACGCAGATGAGCCTAACCTTCCTGTGTTTATGGCTGTTTGAAGGGAATGAACAAAGTGTAGCTGTTGCCAAATCCAGTCGTGTATTGGAGACAGACTGTCAGGCACAAAGAGCAGTAAGTACAGAGAAATGTTCACTTTCTGAAAGTGGCATTTCTAAAACAGTAAGGTTAAATCAAACTTCACCAGTAAGGAGGATTTATGATTACGAATCCAAACATATCAAACATGAAAAAGCTACATCTCTCTGATTAGGAACTACAGATTAAAAGTATATTGAGGAATTCCCAATGCTGGACAATGAGAGGGGTAGGGCTCACAGTAGTGAAAAACAAAATAGGCTGTTTGTCACTACCAGGACATGCAAAACATAAAGGTACATGTCTTACTTTTACTTACATAGCACCCTGCCATTAGGGTTACTTAGGGACTAACTTAGGGGTGACTATTGTGTAATAAAAGGGGAGTTTAAGGCTTGGCAAGTAGTTTTAAATGCCAAGTTGAAGAGGAGGTAAAATGCACACACAAACACTACAGTGGGAGACCTGAGACAGGTTTGAAAGGCTACTTCAGTGGTTGACAGAATCAGTGCTGGAGCTCACTAGTAGCATTTGAGGAACAGGCCCTGGGTATATGGTATACTGCTTTACAAGGGACTCACCAGTACCACAAATATGCCAATCGGGTATATACCAATGTCACCATGTTTTAGGGGTGATGTACATGTACATTAGCATTGGTTAGGAGTGGTAAAGTGGCCAGAGTCACAATGCCAACAAAAATGGGGTCAGAAAAGTAGGAGGCGAAAGACAAAAAATTTGGGGTGACCATTCAGAGAGGGCCATTTTCCAACACACACCCTCAGATCAATACAATGGCTAGCGATTACAGAGTATTCAATCTAATAAATTCTGTGCATCATACTCTAGTCAGATCATGGTGGTGCACCAGGATAACTGATCAAAACTTTCATCGCCATCATTCAACAAGGCTCTTGGGCTCATCCTCCACAAATCTGCTGCATGTTCATAGACCTAAGCATAAAAGATTTCGAGATTGATTGCTCCATGTTAAGGGTACCCCCTCAGAACCTTCTACTTCAGCAACTGAAAATAAAAACTACTAATGTTTAGGTGAGGCCTCGTGATGTATTGGTTTGGATCCTCATACAATCTGGACTCCCCCACATTGCAGCTGGTATTACGTTTGACTTTCCTCGAGTGCATTCTATATTTATTTGCTGCACAGGTACCTAACAATGGCTTATAAATGTTTAGTACTTATGGTTGAAGGTTTTTCTACATTTCAGAGACACTATTGGCATTGTTTTAATAAATTATTTCTCATGCGTTGTTTTTCTTTATTCCTTCCTCGTGATGTTTCCATCATTGTGAAGGTACTGTCTCCCCTTAAACCCAGATAGTTCTGAGATGGATACTAGTGATTTGAGTACTCAAAAAATAATGTAGATATATTAATAATGCTGGTGGTTTTATTTTAATGACTTTGGTGATGTCTTTGTGATGTCTCATTTTTGCTGTATTTCATTTTTTAACTGTCAAAGTTTGAAAGTTATGCTAAGACTGATGAAAAAGTGGAGCCCTTCTATTGTTCTTGGCAATGTAAGTATATCCTCACATGACACTTCATACACACACTTGTGCATATGAATTCAACCAATAGAGCATGCTAAAACTCATGCAAATACATTGCATTCCGTAACAATGCGGTCGTTGCAATGACTGCGTTGTTACAACGCGATGCCATTACCACGCAAGTCATTACATCGACTTGCAGTAGATGGTGCTGTAACATTAGGAATGTATAATTTACTATTCCAACTCCAGCCTACGCAACTGTAGGGAAGGTGCTGGAATAGTAAATTATACTATTCCTTATGTTAGAGCGCCATCTACTGCAAGTCGATGTAATGACTTGCGTAGTAATGGCATTGCATTGTAGCAACGCAGTCTTTGTAATGACCGCGTTGTAAAGGCATCGCGGTCTAATGACCTCGATGTAAAGGTTGTTTCCCAAATTCAACAAGCCTGATTTCAACTAAGGTACAGTATACGCTATGCAATATCATTCAGAAAATGTTTTGAGACATCATACCACTCCACACCATTAGTCAACGTTCTACTCAATACACCACTCAAACATTTCACAAAACTTCTTCCAGCCCCTAAAACTTATTCCAGTGAGAATTTGGAGGATGTATAAGGTTCGCTCAAAATAAGAGAAGTACTGAGAACATTCTTCTTCAAACCCTAACAAAATAGGTTAACACACTCACAACAACCTCTATCATTATAAACATGGTCCACAGCATACAATTTCACCTTAAAAAACCCTCCTCCATATAAACTCCTCACTGCCAGTGTAACAGATCAACCACTTCAAATAAAACTGTCTCACTATAGTGCACCAAACTAAAAAACCCACCCACAGATTTCCCCCACACACATGCGATGAGGAAAGTTCTTAGTTGGTTACAAAACATGCTTTTCTCCTGCACTTCAATTTTTCCTATTTAAACCAATAATGCCTTTAGATAATGATATGAACACAGGATTTGCCTTCAATCACTAATACTAAAATGTAGGGGTTCTTCAGTGACAATTTGCATAAATCCAGCATCTGTATTTTGCCTTGGTTGGTTAATGAATCATCTTCAAAGCAAAACTGATGATCGAGGTACACAAATCATTTTACTCAGTGTTGTAGTTGAATGTGATGTATGTTTCTTTGGTAATGCATTTTGTAGTAATCTGTACAGCACCGAGTAAATGTTGAGTGCTTCATAAATTATGCATAACATGATTGATGGTTCAATATTTCACATGTTGAAACTGTCCGTGTACACCGAAGAGAGTCCCTCTTGTGAAAAAAAGAATATCAAACAGGAGGGTACTAATGCAAAAAAGAATATTTATGAGTAACAAAATCAGTAACACCATACTACTTAAAAAATAAAAAAAAAATAGTGAAAAAAGATGATCAGTATGAAACTATCCAGTGCAGGTGTTCTACATTTCAGTGGTCCTGATAATGGAACTTAAACAATTTTAAGTGTGAAGAATGATTCACAAGAGACCATGAATCCTGCTGTGGGTCATGATGCTACTCTCTTTGGTTTACAGTGGGGATGAATAGCATAATATACTCTGCATATGGTTTATGCCTTGTCATTGTTTCAGGTATATCTTTTTAACAAAAGAAATTAAGAAAACCTGGATGCATGGGGTTAAATTTATACATTAAGTTAAGGTAAGATCTCATTGGAGAGGCCTTGTGACTAGGAGAATTGCCCCCCCCCATAATAAACATTATTTCTGTCATATTACGTGAAAGTTTATTTATATGTACACTTGCTTCAAATGTGTTAGTGGTCCACATTTATTTTCACTGACATGGCATGAGAAAGGGAGAGAAAATGTGTCAGGCAGCAGGTGAGCAAAGAATCCAAGATGTTTTTGCACTGTGAATAGAGTGAAAACAAAAATCAGCCAATAAGGTGAGGTGAAAGAAGTAACAGAGCCAGACCATAAAAGAGAATTTCTTCAGTACCTCTGCCACTCCAGCGATTTTGATTCCGCCCTTAAGGAAACAGAAATAATCTGTTCCTAGAAATGTTCCTTGCCTTTGCCTGCTGCTGTGATATCTAGTTATAGTCAAAAGGCATAAGCAAGGAAGACACCACCCGTGGTTTCGGCACACAGTGGAACTTTCTGCACATCATTAAATTGGAAATAAAGGAATACAGGGCTCTTTTCGGTGTTAGTTCGATTTGAGGTAGGGGGCTGTTTGAAATTAGATTCAACATTGGTAATAGTTTCTGGGCTTGATGGGTACCTTTTAAATGATGGTCAATGTAGTCTGAGTAAGACTTAAAACTTATTACTGCCCATTTGTAGAGGTGAAGAGTGTGGTGAATGGTAATCATTAGCGTGTGTCTGTTTAAATGAAGGTGAAAGCTTGAACAGCAAAAGGTAAACATGTATGACCATGATTTTTATTTCATCTCAGATATGGGCAAAGTTCCACATTTTATATTACTTTCTTAGGTATAATGATCTGGAAAAACCTTCTTGAAACACATTTCTGGACATTCTTAACAACTAAGGGGACGATTATGATGTCGGTCGGAAAGCCCAATCCGAATCAGAAACCCGCATTTCCGACCAACACGGAAACATTTCCGAGCAATGGATTACGATGTTAAGTAACCTTTCGGTCCTTCCGACTCGGTAAAGACAGGCATTCGGTGAAACCAACTCGGTCAGAGCTGAATCGTACAGCTCTATGGACTGCGTTTTCGTCCGAGCATTTGCGATGTCAGCTTCAGACTGCCTTTCCGAATCGGTTTGCCTGACACGGATCAGCTGTTGGAATCTGATTCTGGGGGGCGTAGCATGCCCCCCTTCACCCGGAGGCCCCCGATTGTAGCCCATGGAGGTACCCATGGGTCCCCTCTGTGCAACCATGCACAGTGTGACAGGCACTATGGGGTGCACGTCACAGGGTGTAAGGTAATCTTCAATCACCCCTTTTTTCAATGGTAGCCTGTGTAGTCCGTCGGAATACAGGCTAACATTGAAGTCAATGGGAGTCCGACCAAACGGTGTTCGGAAACATCGTAATCGATCGGTCGGACTCCCTGGATCCGATTCAGTCAGAAACCTTTCTGAAACCGAGTCGGTCTCAATACTTTCTGATTGACATTGTAATAAAGCCCCATATGTTATATGTTTTTAATAGATGTTCTGCTTTGGGATAGGGACTTGGGGGTTTCATTTGTTCATGCAAATCTACAACATGTACTATCAAAAAATGAAATTATAGCTGTCGGTCTAGATAAATATGATATTCAGAATAGTAACTATCAAAGTATTTTTAAGTCAGTTTATATAGGTAAGCACAGTTTTCCTACTCTAATCCCCCTATACGTACCTACCTTGAAGATATATGTATAACTTCATGATTCATAGATATGGAGTTAAAAATAGTAGATTTGTACTTACTCTTAGACCTGTCAGGCCTAAACGTTTTGCCTTACATTTCCTGTTTTTGCTGAATTTATTTTTGTTGGCTTTAGTACTCTGCACCCTTAACCACTACAAACCCATGCTAAAGGACTGGTGCGGTCTTCTTTAAAAAGAATGAAATGGCTTAAACCCAATTGTGACACTTATTTTACCTGTAAGGCCCTAGTAAAGTGGTACTACATATACCCAGGGCTGTATATTAAATGCTACCAGTGGGCCTGCAGCACTAATTGCCTCTCACTTTGGTAGCCCTTTAAAACATGTCTCAGGCCAGACATTGCTGGCTGTGTGTGCAGTTTTAAACTTCTATTCCGATTTAGAAAAATTAATATGTTTGCCAGACATAAACCTCCCTTTTTAATACATATATGACATCCCTGGGGTATGCCCTAAACAGCCCATAGGGCAGGGTGCAGTGTATTTAAAAAGTTGGACATGTACTTTTAAGTTTTACATGTCCTAGTAGTGTAAATCTATTAAATTTGGTTTTTATTACTGCAAGGCTCACCTATGCCATAGGATAACATTGGGCTAACTTATTACATTTAATAAGTGGTAGCTTCCAATTGGGAGAAAGTGGGAATATGGAGATTGGTCTCTATATAATTTTAGAAAGTTGGTATTTTCTTGCCCTAATAATTTAGTGAGACAAAGAGGGGATAGGTGCAGAGCTGTTACCTCCCCACTTGCACATCCCAAAGACTCTGGGCCTGATTATGATGGCGAAAGGCCCACTCCCGTCAGCCTGTTCGTTGCAGGCCCTCTGCCATCGTACTGCTGTTTTCCGCCCGCCAGATTGCCATGGCGGGCGGAATTGTGGTGGTCGGAAAGACTGACTGCACGGTTCCGACGGGCGGTCATTTTCCGAATGTCTGTCGGAGCAGCCGCAGTGCCCAGAATGGCGGCAGTGCCTATTAGGCACCGCCGGTCAAATGAGCATGTCCATCCCCGCCAGCCTTTCCATGGAGGTTCAACCGCCATGGAAATGCTGGCGGGGATGGACTTTGGGGGCCCGTTGCTGGCCCCCCTTGAGCAGTGCACCTTCTGTTGTGCACTTGGGGGGCACCTTACGTTTCCCTGCACCATGTGGCAGGCACCGCGTGGTGCCTGCCATGTAATGCAGGGAAATGCAAAACAGGCATTTTTTCTTGAGGCAGGTGCTGCAGCCAGCAGCACCTGGCCCAATGGAAAACATGTACAATGCAACCGCCACAGTGGCGGTCGCATTGTAATTTGGCCTGTGGGACCTCCAACAGTATGTCTTAATCAGGCCCTCTGTTTCAGCACACTCTTAAGGGGTTTCATATGATTCTTTTGTGCCCCCAGACAAGCTGGGGCCAGGGCAGGGAGGAAGGAAATTCCTTAAAACTTTGGGGGAGAGACCTCTAGAAACTTCTCCTACTTCAAAGCTGGCACCAAGTAGAAATATTAGACCCTCAGACCTAACTTTTCTGATCACTAGGATGCTCCCAGAAAGAAAGACTGCCCAGCTGTGAAGCCTGGCCTGCTGACCTGCTTACTGACCAAGGATTGTTTTGCTGCCAAGGCCTGCTGTTTCTGTCCCAGGACTCTTCTGCTGCTGTGAGCCACCCTGCGGAATCCAGCCTGGTTGTGTGGACCAAGATCTCCAGTAAATCTCCAAGGGTGAGTATGCTGGTCTCCTGTTTAAAGCCTCAGGGACATAACCGGCTTCTTCAACATTGACGCATCTTCCTGCCTCTCGGTACAGGGCGATTCAGCCGGATGGTCAGCGTAACACAGCTCATCCTCGATACATCAAATCCTCACAAGCCCCTGTGGCTTCTTTGACTCCGATGCAGCCGGATGCCGATGCTGGCCCAGCGCAATGCATCTCGACGACTGTGCTGGTGCATCACAGTGCAAGTCAGAGCAAGCCCCACTGGCATCTGCGGCGATGACGCAGGACCTGACATCGCAGCTCTTTGTCAATAACCCTCAACTTCACCTCTGCATGACACATTTAACACTTTGCTTCAAAGAATAGGGACTGTGGGCTCTTTATATGAGGTCCAACGTAATTGCCCAAGTGGTCAATGTCTACAAAAGAATATGAAGTTCCTCAGTGTGTCACTGAACAGAAAAGTCTGAATCTGTTTAGTGTTCTGAGTGGAGAGAAAAGCGGGTAAATGGTGTTGTTAACACTTTACCTAGCATCACAGTGCCTTGTCGACTGTTCCTTGACGCTGGCCCATGCGTCTCAATGTAAAAATTTCACATCTCAATGCCCAGGCTCACAAGGTACTTTCTTAGCAGACTGAACTCAATCCTGTATCTGACCCATGCTCTATTGTGTTTGGTTGAATTCTGACTTGGTTAAGATAATTGCAGTTGGTGCTTTTTTCTTCTTATCACTTGATTTTCATAAATCCTTTAAAATGCCATGTCTCTGCTTCTACGAATTGGATATTTGTCGTTTTGGTTTCAAAATACTTTATTACATTTTACTCTACATTTCTAAATTGGTTTGTGGATTTTTCTTGTGTTGTGGTCTCACTTTATTACTAATGGAGTGCTGCATAAATACTTTATACATTAAGCCTGACTGTTTTTGCCCCAAGCTACCAGAGGGATGAGCACAGGCTAATTTAGGCAGCAACAGGATACTCCGAATGCATCACCAACTGCGCCGTGAATCCGAGTGGATCCAAGCCGCGTAAATTTGCGGTTCATCAAGCAAATTACCATATCTAAATCTTTGTAATAAATCTTAAACACAAGTTTTCCTGTATATAATGACACTACTGTTTCCTTTTGCGCCATTTTTTCGCTGTTTCACTTGTCACTTTGCACCGTTCACCTTTGTCACGAGCACTCATGTGCAGGTTACACGTACATTCAATGTAATATATTGCCGTTTCCCCACTGTGTTTGAATACAGACTGCTCTTTGAATATACTCAATAACAATACATGCCTCCCTGTTTCCTTCTTGCAACTGTTGTGCCTATTTTCAAAATACTGTCTTTAAGTATTACCTGTTGAGATGATGTTAATTGTTAAATATATTTATTAATTGGGACATCTTACTCCGGAATTTAAGGCGCAGTCTTCTCTTAGTATATGCATCAATAGACAGGGCTTGTTGTACTTTTGTGAACCCCTTCAATCTGCTTTCTCCCACCCACCTCCTTTCATCCACCCACCTCATCTCTTCTTGTAGCTTTTCTTCTCTGTTAGTCTATGTTTCAGTCATGTTTTAACCAGAATCTTTGGCATTAGGCCTGAGCCTTCCAGAACCAAACTAAATTCCACACACGTTTCTGAGCATTACTTTGCAATTCAAGATTCAAGAACCACAAACTAACCCAAGTACTCTAAGGTATGTTTAGCTATTGAGTCAAGCAGATTGTTTCTTTTCTTTTTTATAATGTTTGCAGCCTTGAAAAAGCCCTGCGGGCGAAACGCGCGTCGGCTGCTGTTTGAAATTGGACACATAATTGGAAATAAACACTAAATACAACATTCCAATGAAGATCGGATAATGATTTACAGTCTCATGTGAACTATACAACTCATGGATATGATCTAACCAAGTGGATACATTGTGGTATTATTGTACCTTTGTGGTGTGCTGCGTTGCCTATTTAGCTAACCCAAGTCTCCAATTGAACCAACATTTGAAAAAAATGCTTCCACGCTTGTAAAACTGTGTGATTCCACTTTCAAATTGTACCTTTTTCTATTAACTTATAGGTAATAGATACAGCAGAATGTTATACAGAAACGTACGTCATTGCAAAAGTATTTAAATAGGAGGTGATGTTCCTTCCAGCGTGTTTGGTTTCAAGTTGACCCCATATCATAGAAATCAGTCTGTGGTGGAGAGTGAAGTCATGCAGTTCGAACAGTACACCGCATAACACTATACAGTTGGATTTGAACCTCACATCTCTAATACTGGCAATTTTTGGAACAAAGAGATGCCTCATGGCAGTGTACACATTTGGCTGGTTTGACAGCACAGCTATATGCGGGAAACGGCCACTACAACGCGTCCGTTTCCACGCAAACCTTAACCACGCATGCATTACAAAGCATGCGTGGTTACCACGAAAGCCTTTACCACGCATACCTTTACTACGAGATACGTAGTAAAGGCAGGTGTGGGAAAGGCTCAAATTAGAACAAGCATTGAAAATGCAATAGGTCTCGCCTTTGATTAAGTTAAAGCCATTTGCTTTGCTAATGGTATTGTATAGCAAAACTAATGGCTTTAACTTAATGAAAGGCGAGACCTATTGCATTTTTAATGCTGGTCTTTCACTGGAAATCCACCTCTGACGTGTTTGTCTCTGGTCCTTGGTGGCATAATAAATGCCCCTCTTGGCTAGAGCCTGGTGCCCCCCTAAAATCTATTCAGTAGTGCGTGGGCGCCCCCCACTTTGAATACCTCTCATGTAAACTCCATCAAATAAAGTCAGTGTGACTATTCTGACTCTGAAATAACCATTAATGCTGAAGAACGCATCACTCTTGTAGGGCGAGACGCTGCGTACTACTGCCAAGTGTTGTTGAGTGTTTGGAAAATGCCGCTGTTTTCTTCACCTGCACACAAAGGCAACACGCTTCTGCTGCCCACCTTCGTCGCGCCCAAACGTGGCCATTTATTGTGTCAGCAGCTTCTCAATGTGAAAAAAAGCACAAGAGAGCCCGAGCCGTGGGATATGTGAGTTTGAGCAGGGCGTGTGAACCCAGAGACGTTATCTCTATGTGAATCACAAGCGGTGTCTCTTGTGACCTGGCACCGGAATCTGAATAATATTCATTCTATCTGCCCTGCCAGGTGGTGGGGGTGTCTCTGCTGCGTGTGCCCAGGTTAGTGAAACTCTCAGAAGCGCTAGCAACATTTCAAATGTGCCTGGAAGTGCCTAAAAAGGGTGTGGAGGAGCATGTGAATTCAAGATTCAAGAACCACAAACTAACCCAAGTATTCTAAGGTATGTTTAGCTATTGAGTCAAGCAGATTGTTTCTTTTCTTTTTTATAATGTTTGCAGCCTTGAAAAAGCCCTGCGGGCGAAACGCGCGTCGGCTGCTGTTTGAAATTGGACACATAATTGGAAATAAACACTAAATACAACATTCCAATGAAGATCGGATAATGATTTACAGTCTCATGTGAACTATACAACTCATGGATATGATCTAACCAAGTGGATACATTGTGGTATTATTGTACCTTTGTGGTGTGCTGCGTTGCCTATTTAGCTAACCCAAGTCTCCAATTGAACCAACATTTGAAAAAAATGCTTCCACGCTTGTAAAACTGTGTGATTCCACTTTCAAATTGTACCTTTTTCTATTAACTTATAGGTAATAGATACAGCAGAATGTTATACAGAAACGTACGTCATTGCAAAAGTATTTAAATAGGAGGTGATGTTCCTTCCAGCATGTTTGGTTTCAAGTTGACCCCATATCATAGAAATCAGTCTGTGGTGGAGAGTGAAGTCATGCAGTTCGAACAGTACACCGCATAACACTATACAGTTGGATTTGAACCTCACATCTCTAATACTGGCAATTTTTGGAACAAAGAGATGCCTCATGGCAGTGTACACATTTGGCTGGTTTGACAGCACAGCTATATGCGGGAAACGGCCACTACAACGCGTCCGTTTCCACGCAAACCTTAACCACGCATGCATTACAAAGCATGCGTGGTTACCACGAAAGCCTTTACCATGAATACCTTTACTACGAGATACGTAGTAAAGGCAGGTGTGGGAAAGGCTCAAATTAGAACAAGCATTGAAAATGCAATAGGTCTCGCCTTTGATTAAGTTAAAGCCATTTGCTTTGCTAATGGTATTGTATAGCAAAGCTAATGGCTTTAACTTAATGAAAGGCGAGACCTATTGCATTTTTAATGCTGGTCTTTCACTGGAAATCCACCTCTGACGTGTTTGTCTCTGGTCCTTGGTGGCATAATAAATGCCCCTCTTGGCTAGAGCCTGGTGCCCCCCTAAAATCTATTCAGTAGTGCGTGGGCGCCCCCCACTTTGAATACCTCTCATGTAAACTCCTTCAAATAAAGTCAGTGTGACTATTCTGACTCTGAAATAACCATTAATGCTGAAGAACGCATCACTCTTGTAGGGCGAGACGCTGCGTACTACTGCCAAGTGTTGTTGAGTGTTTGGAAAATGCCGCTGTTTTCTTCACCTGCACACAAAGGCAACACGCTTCTGCTGCCCACCTTCGTCGCGCCCAAACGTGGCCATTTATTGTGTCAGCAGCTTCTCAATGTGAAAAAAAGCACAAGAGAGCCCGAGCCGTGGGATATGTGAGTTTGAGCAGGGCGTGTGAACCCAGAGACGTTATCTCTATGTGAATCACAAGCGGTGTCTCTTGTGACCTGGCACCGGAATCTGAATAATATTCATTCTATCTGCCCTGCCAGGTGGTGGGGGTGTCTCTGCTGCGTGTGCCCGGGCTAGTGAAACTCTCAGAAGCGCTAGCAACATTTCAAATGTGCCTGGAAGTGCCTAAAAAGGGTGTGGAGGAGCATGTGAACCTGTAACAAAAGTCCCTTCAAGAAATTAGGCGAGGTGTAACATCATGTGACGAAATTGTTCGTTTATTATTTCTTTATATAATATAGTCATGAGTATGCCGGATCCTCGGTTCTCGTTGCTAGACACGTAGTAATATAATTGTAGATCTGTAGAAAGTTATTTTACAACTCAGAAGCAGCACTACATAAACTGTACATTTGTGCAAAACCAGCGCAAATCACTTTGCACTGTTTTGTAAATTTTAAACTTGGCTGTTCAGGTCTGTTTGATCTTCTTGGTAATTTGTGCATTTTCTCTTTCTCTGGACCTTGGTGCTGGGGCACTTCTTTTGAAGTAGCTAGGCTCTCTACAAGACTTGCTATTATTATTAAACGTTACACAGGTGGACACTGCTACAGGACCTCACTTTGACAAGATACTGTTGAGGCAAGCCCACATTAAGAGGACGCTGATGAGGAAAGGTCGCAAGGGGATCTCATAATGAGAGGACTGCTGAATGAAGCTCTTATTGAAGGAACTGGTGGGGAAGATCACAGTAGCAAGACAGAGCTGGGGGAAGCACACACTGGCAGGACACAGCTGTCAGTAAACTGCTGGCAGTAAGCTCAAGCCGGCAGGTCACTGCTGGGAGGAAGCTATTACAGACAAGACCCTGCAGGAGGCACTAGCAGTGACAGGCATAGCCACGAAGTTCACACCAAGGCACTGTTGGGTCGAACTTGCACTGACAAAGCACTTACGTGAAGAAGGTTACACTGAAGGAACACGGGGCAGGGAAGCTCACACTGACAGAACACTGTTGAATAAGGCCATATTGCTGACACCCATCGAAGAAGCTCACACTGGAAGGGCACTGCTGAAAGAAGGGGAAGCTCACAGGAGGGCACTGCTGAGGACAGCTCATACTCAGGACCCTGGAGAAATCACACAGTGAGATCACTTCTGAGGAAAGGACACACTGAAGGTACTTCTGCAGGGAAGCTCACATTGCAGGCACACTGGTGAGTCCGCCCGGATAGGCCATTGCTGGAGGAAGCTCACACTGAGGGTACACCAAAAAGCTCAAACAAGTAGGATACTCCTGGAAGAAGCTCACATCTGGGTACTGCTGGAGAAAGTTCATACTGAGGACACTGGAGGAAGAACAGGGAAAGCACTGTTGGATGGAAGTCAACTGGGCGACAAGCTCACACTGAGGGCACAGTTGAAGAAAGTTTTCTTTGAGAACACTTCTGTGGGAAGCTCACACCGAAGGAGCTGCTGGAGGAAGCTGTGACTGTCATTGAGGCCACAGGTGAGAGGAAGCTTAAAGGCACCGCTGCAAGGAAGCTCACACTGGGAGCACACGGAGAAGCTCATACTAGTACCGTACTGATAGGGAAAGCTCGCACGGAGGGCACTGCTGCTGAAAGCTCACACTTAGGGTATTGCTGAAGGAAGCTCACACCGATCTGTGATGTTTCAGAAGGTTCCAGCGCGTTCCATTATATAACATTGCACTTGTCAGGGGGCTGTTCTAAAATAACCATCTGTGGCTATGTTTATGTGCAATGGGGGCTCAGGACCACTCGGTTGCCGCAGCAACCTGAGGGCGGAGCGGAAAAAGATGCTGCAGCCTGTAATGTATCCATCAAGCGGGGTGAAGTCAGACTCCCCGGGCTGCGGAGCTTACGCCGTGATCCAAAGGGTAGCATCGCCGCATGAGTCACGCCGTCCGACCGCTCTGCGGGGTCTTACACGGCTCACTGCCCCCAGTCCAAGTCAAGAGGTCATAGGAGCGCCGATGAGAAGTAATGCATTGAGGCCGTGGCATCAGCAACTACCACCGTCCATCCGTATGGTCCTACACAACCTTCTGTCATCATGACGTCAGCCTTACACAACCCTGGGTCAGCGTGATGTCTATGCACTGAGGTTGTGTCATCAACAAACTATCGCCATTCACCCGTGCTGCCCTTCTCAACACCCTGTCACCATGACGCCAATGAGCTGACGCTGTGATGTCATCAAACCACCGTGGTCCCTTTGTGTGCGGCAGGACTCTGCACCGTGACATCAAAACCATTTCCGTCGCTCCTTTCAGTTTGACATATCCTGCTGTGACGTGAAATAATCTCTCACATGGGGCGGGTAACACCTGCCTTCATGTCGTCAGAAATCCACCATGAGCCAAAACGCCATCCACCGATCGTGGACCCAAGTGCTACACCGTTTCTACCGTAGTACTCTCACAAAGCCTTCATACCATACCAATGACCTCATCATCAGAATAGGTTACAGAAAACTGCGTTGCATTTCATTGGAAATAGGTTATAACAAAACACCCTGTCACATTCCGATACAGCAGAAATTTGATATTGTGTACATTGCTTCATGGCACTGACATATGCCATACGACTGCGTCATATTGAAACAGAAATACATCACATCACAATGTAAAACGGAAATTCCGAACACTGCGCCACATGACTGCAGAAATTCAACATCAAGATCGCTACATCACAGAAAATTGCGTCACACTACAACAGAAATATGGCATCACAGATCACTGTCTTACATTGCAACAGGAATACATCACCGAACTCAGCAACATTTTATATAATAGCAGAAATACAATTCCCAATAACATGTCACTACAGAAATAGGACATCACAGAACATTGTGCCACAATACAGCAGGCATGCATCACACTGTATCATATCACCACGGAAAAACAATTCAGAACTGTGGGTCATATTACAGTGTAAATAAGACATCAAAGCACAGTGAGTTACTATCTCAAAGGAAAAACGACACCAGGCGGAAGTCAGCAGGACTGCTTCATGCACTGCGAAGGCACGAGCCAAAGCAAAAAACTGTTTGCCGATTAAATGCATTCAAGCAAATTTGTGACGCGGCGGAGCATGGCGCTCGTGCTTGGCGGGGGCGGGGGAGCGCATTACAGGCGGGGGAGCGGACCCTTTGAAGTACGATGCCAAACGGATTGCATGGCGGCACGATGCACGTGATTGTGCGCGTGCTCTCCATGCAATCCGCTTTTGGGAGCACTTTTGGGAGCCCCTTACTAGAGTCTCGCATTGCGGTTGCTATCGCAATAGCTAGGCGAGACCTAAAAAGGGGGCTTGGGCTCTCCCTCCCAAAAAAAGAGTGTGGAAAAAAGGTGGCTTGGGGGGGTCTCCCCCTCAAAGAAAACCTCACCTGATGGCATGTTGAGAAGTGCAGGCAATCGGCGTAGTTTGAGAGAAAACAGAAAGAAACTTCCGCTCCTCTTTACGACGTACGACATCACCACGGAAGATGCAGAGGAGACGACGTGAAGAGGTAAGGGGAATTTTAGTTAAAAAAATATATATATAAAAGGATTGAGGGTTAAGGGCAGGGGTAAATATAAGACGGATTGGGAGCTAGGTGGTCATGTAAGGTTACAGGGGAGGGGTATATATAACCTTTACCAAGAGTATGCCCTTACCATGCATACATTTACAAAGAAAAAGGTATGCGTGGTAAAGTAATATTCGTGATAAAGGTTATGCGTTGAAAAAGCATTCCGTTGTAACGCATGCGTGGTAAAGGCATGCGTTGCAACGGAATGCGTTGTAACGACATACAACCCTATATGCAAGACATATTGGGGCTTATTTACAAGCGCTTTGCGCCTCCGGTGCTTCACATTTTCCAATAGAAAATGTGACACACCGGTGGCGCAAGGGGCTTGTAAATAAGTCCTTTTGTTCCCAATGTTTTCAAATATAAATTGAGTGGGCTTTAGCTTTAACCAAATGCGGTGTATCACTCAAGTTTCCATGAAGTGCTTTCACAGTAGTGAGTGAGGGACTATTTGTGCATCAGAAAACTACATTCAGTCATCATGGTGCTTGTCACATTCAATTATCTATCTCATATAAGCATTCCATGCAGAAAGCAATTGTGCGTGTTACTTTCTTCCTAGCACTAGCAAAGTCAACAGGGCAGGCTTTAATGTGATAAACAGTGTTTGTGCTTGCAGTGCATGTAAATAGCATTTGTGAATGCCAGTGTTTCCTGTGTTGGACCGTTAAAGCCAGATCTTTGGATTTTGCCAGTGCTTGTTTAAAAATGTTGTCGATTAGCATAGAGATCCTGTGTACTGGTCTAACCAATTCAATATTACAATTTTATCTGCTCTTTATGGACATTGTCTATAAAGTAAATGGAGATGTTCTATGTAGGTCCTGCCTTATAAATAAAGAATTGCTGTTCCAGTTGAAAGATTTCCAATTTGTGCCTGCAATTAAAAAACGAGTTTAGCAGTAAAGTATGATTGTTTGTGAAACCCAATGCTTTTCAATAAGAGTTTCTCCAGTTCATTAAACAAATATTTCTCTCTAAACCTCGTGATCTGATCATTTGTTCTGCATGTTAAGATTCAAGCATGTTTTCCGAGTTGCATACACTAATTGAAAATGATTTTTTCTCTCCATTCCATTCATGTCCCTTCACTGCAAACACAGTTATTTATGATTCGCCTTTTCAACTCCTTGCCACAAGCAATTGGAAATAGCCAGTGATCTCTTCTGAAAGTTCCTTATTTTCATCATTACAATTCTTTGTGCTTTCCTGCAAGCCTTTGTAGCAAGCAGAATAAAGACCATGGCATGACCCCATTGTCAAATGTACAAAATGATACACTGGCACAGTAGGAAATATCTAAATTGATTCAGAAATGCCACATGCTCAGAATTTTCGAACAAAATGCTGGGGACTGTATTATGTTCTCCAACAATAATTCAAAAGAATGTAATTTGATCCGACCAAAAATTAAGTTTGTACAACATCAAACAAATGATATTGTACACAATCATTTTGGATATGGCCACACTGTACTGATAGCTCTGAATGATTCCCTGGCACAAGGATCTCTGCAACTGGCACATACACATGCCTCAGCGAGGCCGCTGCTCAAAAACCATCATAGTGCCAGGCAATCCAGCCGGCTATTTCCCAATATCTTTACTTCTTCATTGACAAAGGTCCCAGAAAGCCTTATGGCTTTTCCCTCCACTGTCTACCTGCAGGTTATGTCATATCCCCAAAGACTATCAGATAGACTTTCCTTCCCATCGGTCAACGAATCACTACTTACTTCAGTGATCTGGGGCACATTGAAGATGATCTGTTGACATTGCCATTGGTTCTTTTAAACTTTTATCTAAGACTTAACACTGTGAAGTATGCTCATGTTAACATTGTCTCCAGAAGACTGGTATGGTCCTAGGGGGTGCATCTGACATCCTTGCAAACCATTATTTCCAAAACTAGAAGTTCAACTGTGTGGACTGATGAGGCCCGTCTTGTCAAAGGGTTTGTTTAATAGACATGTTGATCCTCTGAATTTACCTAATCCTATCCCATGGGTTCATTTTTTAATTATGTGGGTGATACCAGTATTCTCCGGCTGGTGAACAGTGGCAGGCTGTTAACAGCTTTCACCAGTGCATTCTGGAGTGTTCATATTTGATGGGTTTTCATTAATAATCCTGGACAAAAATATGGGCATGGTTGTGAATGAGCAACAATGATCTTTGGAAATAAGCCTTCCAGTCCTTGAAACTAGCATCGCACCCTAAACAAATAAGAACGTTTAGAAACTTATGATTTACCTGAGGTGAAGATATTCTGCTTTTCCAACATCAAGTGCCAATATCCTGATTTAGATTTTCCCATCTGAATGTGTTTTTCCTAAGCTCTCACTGAGCCATAGAACATTAGTACAAGTACTGCAGGCAAGTAGTTTATAGAATCGAGGCTAGACAACAGGAGTTCTCTTCTAGCTGCCCAAATCAGTGTTATGGACGTTAAATTGTCCTGAATTCCATTGCTGTTCTCACTGGAAGAGCACAGAATTTTTCTAATGTCACACTCTTATTCAAGAGCACCCTTTTTTGACTTTGATATAGTTGAAGGCTGTTGGACTTGGCCCTTTCTGCAGGCTCATCCCAAAACCTTTTACCTTCTTCCTGCATTTTTAATGACCTGTTGTGGTTTTATGACTCTGGGCACTGCTGATCAGTGCTAGAGTGCATGTGCTCTCGTAAACCTGGTACGATTGGTCTACACCTGTTTGGTATATTTAATTTACCTATAAGTCCCTTGTACAGTGGTATCCCATATATACTCAGAGCCAGTAAATTAAATGCAACAGGGTGCTCTAGGTAAAAGGTAGGACATGTGCCTTAACTGCGTGGCATGTCCTGGTAGTGACAAGCAGCCTATTTGGTTTCTCACTGCTGTGAGGATGCCCTCTCATAGGGTTGCATTGGGGATTCCCTGATATGTGCTTCAGTGGTAATTTCTGATTTGAGAGGGTCATGACCATGTTTGGCATGTTTGGAATAGTAGTAATACATCCTGCTTATTGGTGAAATCAGACTTATTATTACTATTTTAGAAATGCCACTTTTAGAAGTAGGCATTTCTGGGTGCTTATGTGTCTTTGTGCCCTACCTGGATGTGTATTGACTGTCTGGTTCGGACTGACAGGAGAGAGGGGATGTGCATTCAATTCAGCCAGTCCCAAGGGGGGTTGAGGTGTGTCCTGCCCTGCCTGGGTGACTCAGTGCTAGGCTGAATAGACCTTGGCTGAATTTAGAGTAGCGGGAGGAGTTTTCCCTTACACCAAAATAGGCCTGGTCTGCATTCGGAGTGGAGTGAGGAGTAGCACCTGCACCTGAATAGGGCTGTGCCTGCCTCCCACAATGCTGGCTCCACCCCACTGTGGTGTGTGTGGGGCCTGGGCTGAACATGTGAATGGCGGTATTGTGCACTTCAATAGTGGAGAAGTGCCCCCGAGAGCAAAGACATTGCACTATAAGTACAGGGGCTGTGACCCCATGAAAGAGAAGACACTGCATGGGACCAGAGGACTGATGTGCTGGCAGAAGGAACCGCTACCTGGACTTGGTGTGGTGATCTGGGGCCTACTGGGCTACCGGAAGGACGGCAACTTTGCTGAAGGACCCTGATATGCTGGTCTGCCTGCACCCTACTCCCTGAGCGTGCTCCAAGTGTTCCCCAGGAGCATTGTTATGCC
Source organism: Triturus cristatus (assembly GCF_964204655.1). Lineage (NCBI taxonomy): Eukaryota > Metazoa > Chordata > Amphibia > Caudata > Salamandridae > Triturus > Triturus cristatus. The sequence goes on from NC_140591.1 coordinate 726,849,397, forward strand.
CCTGCCACTGCTAGTCAGCCTGTGGTAAAATGCTGTTTAGCTTCAGGGATTGTCAAGTCGTGCATTTGGAAGCCAGAATGTATGTTTTTGGTGGGTGGTAGGATTCAGTTGTGCAAGGAATCCTGCTGTTTCTCAAAATCCTTGAATCATGAGTTGCTCCATGAATTTGGGAACAAAAGTAAGTGAATAGCAGGTTTGCACCGCACAATATCTTCACATTGATGGTATGCGCCATTTTCTAATTTCTGTAAGTCTGCATTGTGACCCTTGGTGGTACCAGGGGTAGCAGAATGCAATCTATGTTGGTCTCCAGGGATTCCTCATTGGCACTGGGAAGGTCCTGTTAAATATGCACTTGTTCAGTTGTGAGGATACAAGTAAAATATGTGGCTATGTGTATAGGCTGTTTTTTTAAAGGTTTTTAGGCTACTGCAGTCAGCTATGCCTTGCTGTCTTGTGTTGTGTTCAGTGGCATTTGGTGTTTACGTGTAATGTTTGTTTAAAAAGACTGTTCATTGCATCACTTTTCCATTTTTTGCAGCATTTTTCTGCATTCCCACATGCTTCGAGCAGGAGGAGTTTTGTAATGCTAATTCCTCCTGTATGAATGGTTAGCATGTAACTCGTAATTGCAGTTTTCCATTTGCACATGCAGAATGTTTGCTTAGTAATTTCAGGATTTTTTTTCTCCCCAGGCTCTTTTGTCACGTGCACAATTACTGATTGGTATTTCCTGAAAATTAAAGCATGAAACCATATGGAAATGTCATGCTGTGTGACTTGTGATCAGGGCCTAAGAGAGTGCAATTGAACTGACTGGCAGTAAACACTAGGGTTGCAGAGCAGGATGATTGTTTTAACAAGCATTGTATTTACTTATTTGCTGCTGAAATACAAAACTGCAGCATCAATACAAACATATTAGGTTTCCAGCTTTTTGTCAAAATGTGAGTTGTTCTCTTTAGATCTCAGTGATAGCACAAGAACATTAATACCTCACGACTGGACCTTCTATCAATAATATTTGTGTGTCAAGGTAAAGTGTGTTGAATCAGGAAAGTGTGAGACACAGGAGCATAACATGCTCTTCTGCATCACTCTCAGAGTGAGACATCCCTATGTTTTTCTGCTTACTGCATGAAATGGCCCAGTGGTTGAAACACCCAGGTTTCAGACCCTGGGTGGTGGAAAGTAAATATACTTTAGAAACCTACCTGCTGCACCCCATTCTTACCCTATGCTCAGAACTGCCTTCGATTGCCCTGTTGATACCCCTAGCACGTCTCACTGGGTAGGTGAAGCTGACAACACTTTTTAATGTCGATGGGTAATCATCAATATATGCCTTAATGATAAAAGAGGCGTTTGGCAGTATCCGTCTCTTGCAATATATGGGCAGTGTTAAGACTTGTTTTCCAAAAGTAATATTCAGTCCACTCAACCATTCCTTTGCAATTATCTTAAAATGCTATCAGCTTTTGACCAATGTTAGTGACCCAGTGTGCTTCAAAAACCAATACTGCAATCAAGATTGCATAAATGAATAATTTGTTGAAAGCTCCAATCTCCTGCAAGCTGTTTTGATATTGTATCATTTTTGCTCAGTCTTCATGTGAAATGTGTTTTAGAAACCACACAACTCTCTATACTCAAAGAACGTTGTTATTTAAATTAAGGGGGCCTCATTTATGAAAAGTGACGCATCGCTGCGTGAAGACAGCGATGCGTCACTTTTCATTGCGACCTCCTTGCGCCATGCTGGATGCGCATCATGTCGCAAGGAGTTACATATAGGTCAGTATTTCTGACGTATCTGTAGGCGCAAAAATGACGCATTGCAGGATTGTGTGTCACAAAAGTGACGCAACTTCAGCAATGGGTCATTTCACATGGGCAAGTCCCCTTTCAAATGTGCCTGCGTCAGTCTTACGCCTGCTGTGAGGCAGCCGTAAGATATTGACGCATTTGCGTCCTAGAAGAGGTGCAGTGAAATCTCATAGATTTCACTGCGTCACTTCTACGAGGCTTACTTGCGTCAGAACGCCCACCCTGCATACATTATACCTGGCACAGGTATAATGTGGTGCAGGGGTTTGCAAAGTGACGCATCTACCTAGATGCGTCACTTTGTAAATATGACGCAACATGGTGCATTTTTTACGCCGTTGGTGCGTCCCAAAAAGTGACTCACCGGCAGCGTAAAAGTGATACAAGGGCTCATAAATAAGCCCCAGGGTGTCCAAAATTGAAATTCCACCGGTGCGTTTTTTTTCCCAACCTTTTGAAATTCTGACTTAGGTGAAATTTCACACCAACAATTAATTTAGTCAGCCACGGCCCGTATAGGGCGTGTTACCGGGGCGGTGATGTGGGGTGGAGGAGGGGCAGGGTGGGGGGTTGCAAAATGCAGCATACGGCCGATTGCAGGTAAGTTCGGAAAAAAAAGAAAAAAAAAGAAATTTGTTGTGCGCGCTGCATCGCATTTGGCGATGCAGCGCGCGCAATGAAATTCGTTTTATTTATTTTTTATTTATTTATTTTACGGCCGAGCACTTTGCCACTTTGCCTCCTGAACAGGAGCTGGATGAGTGTAAAGTCATTTGCAAGTCTTATTCTTCTATATCTCCACCGAAGTGCAGCAGCGGTCTGTGGAGGGAGTCCTGTGGGGCGGAAAGGCGGGGGGGGGAGGGGCAGGGTTGGGGGTACTAAACACCAGAATATGGATAATTGGAGGTAAGTAAACAATTAAATAAATAAAACGAATTTCGTAGCGGGCGCTGCACCGCATTTTGTGATGCAGGGCGCGCTACGAAATTTATTTTATTTATTTAATTGCTTACTTACCTCCAATTATCCATGTTCCGGTGTTTAGCATCCCCCACCCTGCCCCTCCCCCGCCCCGCCTTTCCGCCCCACGGAACTCCCTCCACGAACCGCTGCTGCCGAAGTGTAAAGATTTCAGTGTGTCTCCTGGCAAGTCCCAAACATGTAGTCTACTTCGCAGAAGATATGTGACGACTTACTGAGATACATGCTTCCGTGCTCGTTCTCTCCCTGACTAACTCACTGCCTCCCTCAACTCCTCAAAGTTATTCATCTTTATTGGACACGAAATTCATTTCTAAGTTTTGAAAAATATATTCAACTGGTTCCATTCATCACAAACTTCTATTTTGCATATACGCGCTTATAAAACGATGCTTATGGGGGAAGTATTTTAATATCATCTAATTATATATTAATCTGTGTATGGAAGCATGCAACCCTTACACTATGGATTACTTTGACTATTTCAAAGTAAAAAAGCTTCATAATTAAGGAAAAGGGAACCTTTTCGAATGTCTTCTACTGTACTAAATAATACCATGGCAACAGTTCTTGTTAGGAACTGCTAGCTAGGGCAAGCCTGAACCTCTGCAGTCATATCAGCGACAGTGAGCTTTCGCCTCAGGCAAATAAAAAAAAAACAGTTTATTCAATAATTTTACCGACAGGAAATCCCCTGGTGAATAACAGCAATCTAAGTGCTGTTCGAAACTTTTTCACACATTTCCAAAGTTAAAAGAACTCTATTTTGGTCACCTAAATATCCTACAGCTTGTTTTATAGATGCCGAACCATTTACAGAGGCATGCTGCTATCTGAAAATTTGAAAATTACAGCAAGAATCACCGAGGAATAGGGTATCACTTTCAGAAAAGGCGGTATTCATGGACTTCTATTTCAACATTAAGTGGCATATTTATCAAGTAGTTGCGTCTCCCTTGCACCATGCAATGGGGCAACAGTGCGACCCAGCTACTAAGATTCATCAAGCCACGCAAAGCCGCTTTGCATGGTCCTGCATGGCTTGATAATTCTAGAGTAACTCAATGCAGCGTAAATCACTGTATTGCGTTACTCTGCCCCAGAGAGGCGTTCCTTGGGTGGAGCTTCGGTTTCCCATACATCCACCCGTGGATTTTGATGCATTTCCAGATCTAACATCACTGGTAGACCCAGGAATGCGTCAAAATGCTACGCATCCACAGGTGTGGCATAACAAGGAAAAACATCTTTATTTCTCCTAGTTTATTCCTCTTTCTATGTGTGCCGCATTCTGCATCAGAGGATTTTTTTGTGTGCAGAAGGTGTCCCTTCCTGCACAAAAGCTATCCCGCTTAGAAGACAAGCAGCATTGCACCATGGGGTAAAGCTGCCTGCATTGACGCTAGGCAGCACATTGTGCGCCAGCGCAAGATAAAGACAGGAATGCGCTGTATAATGTAACATATGGGGCATTCCTGCCCTTTCCCTATCCCGAAGTGCAGCGCAACAAGGTGGTTTGCTGTGTTGCATGCTTTTTTAATAAATGTGCCCCTAATGTCTCAGTCTGAGTAGTGCAAGTATACCAATTTGTACAATTTACACACAAAGTGGTATTCCAACTTTATGGTAAATACTTCACACTAGCAATTTTACTTGCCAAATTTCAGGCTAAAGTTTTTCCATGGAAAAGGGCAAGGAAAAAAAGCAAAAGGTGGTAATTTGGGTGTAAAATACTCATATTTCATATTATACCACATTCCAAGGGAAAAACTAATCTTAATTGGGTGGAAATACCATACCAACTATTTACAGACCACTGTAATAAATACATACCAGTAATAAATAAATGCCATGTAGGATAAATCCCAATTCATGCATGCACTACCCAGAATAAACATCTCAGTTGTGAAGATACCATTTACCCAGTGCCAGATCATAGACTCTCACATACTTTTCTGATTCTTTTGCAATGAAGGGTTCTCTCATTCAAATACGTGGAAAAGACTACGCTGCACAATACGTTTTCTATAAAAGTGTGAAATAATCTTCCCAAATAACTGTTTGTTTGGAACATATAATAATAGCTCATGGTGTCATCATGTCCTAAGCAATTAGTTTAGGCGCTACAGTAAATACATATTTCATTACAGACTGCTGAATTTTTTTAATTATGACTGCATATTTTTAAAAGATAATGTGTTGCTCATTTATTTGAAGATGATACAAAAATTTTGATTACGTTTATTTGGACGCTATGATGATATACAATATAATGTCCATTTTTTTGGTAGCCTATTCTCTTATGCATTGATGACATATACTCTGGAACTTAAACACTTTTATTGGATCAGCTTAAGAAAATGTCTTACATTTTTTTTCCACAACTGTGCAATTTTGCTGGATAAACTGAATCCTTAAAGGATCGATTCTGCCCATGCCCCCAGTCAATTTTCTATTATTCATCATTGACTAGCTCATAAACCTAGATGACTATGTGAACAAATTCTATTACAGGAGAAAAAGCCCCTGAACCTCAAGCCAACCACGAGAGCCTTGGTTGTTTTTATGTCTCGATAGAAAGTGGTGTCTCCACCCTGACACATTGAATGAGGGTAAACTCTCTACTCGGAGGGCCAATCCCATTAAATGAGCTTACTTTGTAATGGGGCTTAGAAAAGGGATCTCACTTTACAACACCTAATTGATCCACACTAGCCTCTGCAGGAAGCAAATCTTCAATTCAATGCTGCATCACCTCAGATTGATGAATCTCCATCACCCTTTTAACCAATATGATGCACTTCACGTGGTAGCTGAATGCTGCAATATAAGTAAATGTTGTCATGAATTGGAAAATACCCAAATTAAAAATCTAAAATGGACAACCAAGACATCACCTCTCAGACTCAAAGATGGAGGAACTCTTTGCCAGTCTGGCTCTCCCCAGTATTTTTTTCTGTTGATTGAGTCCCAATGTACACCTATTTAACCCCTTCTATGCTCATGATGGAATGGTTCCGTCATGAGCCCAAGTTCTAGTGTGTTCATGACAGAACCATTCCGTCATGAGCACCTGCTCAGGAAATCCCTCTGCTGCAGATAGCAGAGGGATTTGCCTTAGAGGGATTTCCCTTTTTTTTGCCTGGGGAGGTGGGGAAGAGCTTCCCCAACCTCCCCAGGCATATATTGTAATTTCATTGCAATGACGATGGCGCGCATGGCGCGCCATCGTCATTGCAATGAAATCGAAACTGAAATTTAGTTTCAGTTTCTCAGTTTTGATGATTGTGGGGCTATCTCAGCCCTCCAAGCACCAAAAAAGATGGGAGAGGTATAGTTGGAAATGGGGGAATCTCCCCTTTCCAATGGTACCCTTCCCTAGTGGATCCCTGCTTGGGGATCACCTGAGAAGGGCGAGCCCCAAGCAGGGATCCACCCACTAGCACCCGGGAGGGGGGAGCGGCCCCTTGGGCAAGGGCCTTTGCTCCCCCATGTAAGTTTGGTTGCAACAGTCTTTCTGCCCCCCAGGGGGTCAGATGTGGCAGTAGTGCCCAATCTGCCCCTCCAGGGGCGGAAATCCCACTAGAAACCAGGGAATATTTTTTTATTGATGTTGGGGTGGGGGCTGCTTAAAAAGGGCATGGCAATGCCCCCAAACCCCTAGAGAAATGTCAGTCTTTCTGTCCCTCCTGGGGGCAGATGGGAGCAGTAGCCCCCAATCTATCCCCCCAGGGGGCGAAAGCCCACTAGAAACCAGGGATTATTTTTTTTTATTGACGTTGGGGTGGGGGCTGCCTAAAAAGGCCATCCAATGCCACCACCCTCGCAGCAAAATGTCAGTCTTTCTGCTCCCCTGGGGGGGCAGAAAGCCCACTAGGAACCAGGGATATATGTTTTTATTGACGTTGGAGTGGGGGCTGCCCAGAATGGGCATGATAATGCGCCCACCCCAAAAACAATTACCACAGTCTTTCTGCCCCTCCCCGGAGGCATATTGGAGCAATAGCCCCTTTTCTGTCCCCCGGGGGGGGGGGGGGTAGAAAGCCCTCTAGGCCTCAGGATGTTTTTATTTTTTATTCAGGGTTGAGGTCAGCCCAGAATGGGCATGCCAATGCCCACACCACTCCAAAAGAATGCCACAGTCTTTCTGCCCCCCGAGGGGCGGATGGGGCAGTGGACCCTGATCTGCCCCCGGAAGGGGCAGAAAGCCCACTAGGCGCCAGCGATTATGCTGGCTTTTTATATGTGTGGGGGTGGGGGCTGCCCAGATGGGCATACCAATGCCTCCACCCCCCCAAAAATGTAGCCACAGTCTTTCTGCCCCCTTAGGGGCATACCAGAGCAACCCCCCTGATTATCCCCCAGGGCAGCTGAAAGCCCACTAGGCACAGACTTGTTTTTAGCAATATGCCTTCCTGTGCATTTTGGGCCCTAGCTCTGACGGCACCTAGGGAAACCTAGCAAACCTATACAAATCTTTGAAAACTAGACACCCAGGGGAATCCAGGATGGGGTGACTTGTGTGGCTCTTACCAGGTTCTGTTACCCAGAATCCCTTGCAAACCTCAAGATTTGTCAAAAAAACATTTTTGTCAAATTTCTGTGGTGGAAAGTTCTGGGATCTGTGTGGATCCACAAACTTCCACCCATCCCGCATTCCTCAAAGTCTTCCGAGAAAAATGGTACCTCACTTGTGTGGGTGGGTAAAGTACCCGCAACAGGCAAGGGCCCAAAACCTATTGAGGAGACTTCAAAATTACCTATCACAAAATAACCTGGTTTTGCAAGGGGGTGGGGGGGGTCCCATGAATTTTTGCCCCGGGCTCGGCGGCCACTTAGGGAAACCTACCAAACTCACATTTCTGAGAACTAGAAACCCGGGGGTGTCCAGCAAGGTATGGCTTGCATGGGTCCCCCAACATTTCCCTACCCAAAATCCCCTGTGTGGGATGAAATGGCCCTAATAATAAAGTTAATTCAAAATGTGAAAGAAAAAGCCATGACATCATCTTCTGTATGCGGCAAACTAAGGGGCATATCAACAACAACCGGCGATAATTATCGCTCAGCGCTCTTAGCGTGAGGATAATTATCGCCGGCTAGCGTGAATTTTTATCGCTGAGATAGCGTGCTATTAGCAACGCTTATCTCAATAGCGATAAAAATCTACACGCTAACAGGCTAACGTGAGATTACCGCTGGAAACCCAGCGATAATCACACGTTACCTTGTTGATAGGGACAGGCAAACTTAGCCATGATATCCTCCTTCCATAGGATATCATGGCTAAGTCTGAAAATTAGCAGACGTAAAAAAGCAGCGTTAACCGCGGTTAGCGCTGCTTTTTTTGTCTCTAACAGGGTTAGCGACATTCTTGATAATAGGAGAAATGTCGCTTATCGACATTTCTCCTATTATTTTACTCTGGAACGCCCCCTTTGCATCTCATTAGAGATGCAAGGGGAAGCGTAGAGTAAAAGGGTGCTAACATGCAAATTTGCGTGTTAGCACCCTGTTGTTGATAGGGCGCTAGTTTTATCTCTGCTTTTTTGGCTTTTAAAGCCAAAAAAGCAGAGATAAAGCCCTTGTTGATATGCCCCTAATTATTGTTTGGATGACAGCTTGAAGCAGGTATAGACTCTGAAGGTCAGCAGGCTCCGTGCAGAACTAATCGGGTTGAGACATTAGCTTACATACGAACAAAACTTTGTTCATCCAATTTGTGTCAAGTTTTGGAAAGCGACTATCTTCATCTCATGGGCGCGCAAAATATTTCAGTCACCAGAACAAAGCAAATAACAACAACAGAAAGAGGAGCCATTTAGGAGAATAATCTAAGCCTCGTATTTTTCTCTACATGTAATTTTGAAGAAGGGTCAAGGATGGCTTGAACATTTGCATCACTACATTTGCTTAATGTATAAGAGAAGAGAAATAACACAGTCAGCGGAAGGATCCTGCCTATGTTAAAGCGGTCTTCCCGTCAACATCGATTAAAAAATGTGAAAACGTGGATTTTAAATAATATGGGGGCATATTTACAAGGAAACTGTTGGAGCGCTGCGTTAAGCCAAGAAGGCTAACACTGTGCTCTAACAGTTTTCAAATGCAGGTATGTGCCATATTCACAAGAATACGGTGCGCCCCTGCCTTTCCCTTAGCACTGGCTCCAAATGTAGCTGCCTAGCGCCAACGCAGGCACTCTTGCACCGTTGTGCAAGGGTGCCCGCATTGCAGAGAAAAATTGTTTATGTGCAGGAAGGTGTCCCTTCCTGCAAATAAACAGTCAGTAATGGCTTTTGGTAACTTTTACGTGTGCTGCACCGCCCCACTCCCCATGGTCTTTCTATTTGAGAAGTTTGCTCTTGAAATTAAACTATGGCCTAGGCACCTCCCCCAGAAAAGGGGATGTCTCTCCTTAATTTATAAAAGGAGTTTGGGATCTACTGGGAAAGTTATTGGGTATCTTTAAGAACTGCAGGACCAGTGTACGGTCTTATAACATTGTAGTGGAGGTGACACTTTGCTGACCCTTTCTCTGGCACCGAAGACAGATTGCTGGTTCCAGGGAACAACTATCACTACTAGCCTCTTGTAGCAGACAGCAGTGTATAACATTGCAAACACTCTTCAAAATGCCATTAACTTTTGGCCCTAAACTCTGTCTACAATTCTTTGTAGATAGGGTTTTGCATCAAAAGGCATGGGGGGGTTGTATAAGAACGCTCATGTACAGCTAATGTAACGCCCATTTGACGCTAAGTAACGCAAAGCGGTACTTGGCGCTGCTTTGTGCTCCTTCAAGGGAACTTTCCAACTTAAAACAAGTTTTGCCCTGGAAAGTAAATTCCCCACAAAACATTTTGTGCTGGTTTGCGTCACTTTTATGATGCTAACCCAGCGCACAATATTTGAAAATCTACCCTTTCATGTGCTAAACATAGCATTTTAATGTTTACATTTGTTCAATTATGTTGGCTCAGCAGTAGAGAGCCATTGAAACTACGGGGCATATTATCAAGGACGGCGTTAAAAATTATTGCTGGTTTAGCAGCAGAAAACTGCCGCTAAAGCGGCAATAATGGGCTTGATAATATGCCCTTGAGAATTCCAATAGAAGTCCATGTTCTGGTGTGAACATGGGCTTCTATTGGAATTCTCCAGGGCAAATTATTAAGCCCATTATCGCCGCTTTAGTGGCAGTTTTCTGCCGCTAAACCGGCTATAATTTTAACGCCGTCCTTGATAATATGCCCCTACATTGTTATTATCTGAAAGTGTCTTTCTCATCCCATTGTAATTCTGAATGTGGGTAGTATTACTTTAGACTACCACTGTAAAAAAAAGTTGCCTGGTGGTATAAGGGGTGTTCGACTTTTGGAAATGCAACAATTAATTTGTGTGTATTACATTTGCAGATTATCTTGGACTGTTCAGGCACTCGGTCTATGCGCTGGCAACAGGACATGGAATGAGAGATCAGTGTTTCTGCTCCTGGTTGGATGGGGCAAATTTTAGTCAGAAAATATTTGTTTACCACATTCAGTAGAAGAATGGATACTTTGGAACTGCAGTAAAACTCTCCCCGAATCTGGGGAACACTTGGAATCTTTATTACAATGTTCACAAAGGTCAACCTAAAACTTTGAAACTTCAATGCATTGGAAAATAGTTCAATTTATCTGTGTGAGAATTGTGGCTTTTGGATCAATTTCCTATTTCCTTATTAAACATTACTAAAATGGTCTTGCTTGAGATATAATTTTCAGAAAACAGTGGGGCATATTTACAAGCTGGCCGAAAAGCGGCGATAATTTTATCGCCTAATTAGCAAGGCCACGCTAACGCGTGAAACCTTACTTTAGCGTTGGGATTCCTAATGCCCAGCTTTGCATCTCTAATGAGATGCAAAGTGGGCATTCCTGACCTAACATGACAGGAGAAATGTCGCTAAGCTACATTTCTCCTATCATCAAGCCCCACGCTACGAAGCATAGCGTCAGGAAAAGTAGCGATAACCCCTGTTATCGCTACTTTCCTTACGCCTGCTTCAGGACTGATTTAGCCATCATATCCTATGGAAGGTGGATATCATGGCTAAGTTTGTGAGTCCCTATCAGCAAGCTAACGCCACACTGCGTGAGATTATCGCTGGGTTTCCAGCGATAATCTCACATTAGGCAGTTAGCGTGAGGATTTTTATCGCTGAGGAGATAAGCATTGCTAATAGCACGCTATATCAGCGATGAAAATCCACGTTAACCGGCGATAATTATCCTCACGCTAAGAGCGCTGAGCGATAATTATCGCCGGTTGTTGCTGATATGCCCCAGTGTTCTTCCCTGAGCAATACACTTCAGCACTAAAACGCATAGCAAAAGGTACACTTGCACAGAATTATTCAGCATACGTTTTCCAGTTTGAATGGATTTATATCAAGTGAAAATTGTTCTGTTAAGAAGCGAAATTAATCTTACTTTGCAGAGAAAACTCGAGTGAAGCCAAACTGGGAAAATAATTAAAAATAGGAATATTTGAAACTTTGCTAAAAAGAACTGGCCTGAAGTGGCAAAGATAGAACAACAATCTAACTAAATATTTGATGCAGTGTTTGTAAAGTATCTGGAAGCTAGGGCCTTAAAAGCCTAATAATGTTATCCACCACTACACCCTGAGCTTCCACTTAAGATTAAACATTGACGGTCTGATCAGACAATAGAAGTTTTGGATAGAATGCACTGTGGCGAATCTGTCAGACTGCAGGTAAACTACTTGGATCTACTATGGGTACCTACCAAATGGACATTCACAGCCAACAAAGGTTTACTCAAATAAAACCTCTACAAGGAAGAATTCAACTGCTGTGTAACCACTTATGACGCACTGATGACACACCTCAATCTAATGAAGAACTGATCCCCATCCCTTTCTCTCTAGGAACGATTCTACCCAGAAGCTGAGGACCAACATCATAGTTCTCCTCAGCTTTAAGAACAATCTACTAATGCATCATTCATCAACTTCCTTTCTGTTCTTTTTGTATTATTTGTAAAAACATCACGTAAAACACTCCAGTAATCAAGAATGACAAACACAACACCTAAAGGTAGACCAGAAATAAAATATTGGTCTACTCTTGGTCAGTATACATCCTTCCACTATCATCATCATATACCATCTGGTGGGCACAACCCTTTCTTATGAAGCCAGATCCTGTCAGTGGTGCCATCCTGCCAGCTGGAATTCTTACTGCCACTGCCTCAGAGGCATAGGTGTCAATGGTACAGCGGGTGCAGGGACACCAGGGACCAAGGCATTGAAGGGGCTTCTACAGCTCAATTATGATGTTTTTACTACCTGAACGACATGTAAATGGGCCAGTTTACATGCTTATATTAGAGCCTATGGTAACCTTGCCACGCCACTGGCCAACCTGTAATTACTAGTGTATCCTACCTTGTATTGTCTCACATACAGCCAGGTATTTCAACCAAGCAACAGATTTAATAGGAACTCGAAGCTCCATTTACCACGTTACATCTGACAATGTAAAATATGTTTGTATGAACGCTAAAATACACTTTCATCTGTGTGCTTGTTTTTTCTGTCAACTAAAATAAACCACTAAGTACAGCATACAATATGAGAGTGACAGTGACCATGTTTTTCATACAATACTCTTTTCATCAGTTTACGCATATTATTATGGGGAAACAACCTTTACTATGCGGTTGTTACCACACAATATCTTTGCCATGCATCTATTAGCACGCTTATGTTTTTACCATGCATGCCTTTAACACGTGTGGCCCCCCTCCCCAGGTCGATTTTGGCCTGGGGACCCACAACCCTGGGGCTATTTTGTGATGGAGAGGGGAACGCGACTCCACCTCCCTGGGCTGAGTTTGGCCCAGGGGACCCCATCCCCGTGGACCCAGCCATATTATAAAGGGGGAGGGGACATGCAACCTCTCTCCCTGGTATGATTGCAGCCCCGGAGACATGATCCCTCAGGCATGGCAATGAAGTGAAGGTGGAGGTTGGCACATGGCCCACCTCCCTGGGACGCTTTTGGCCCCAGGCACCCCATCCCCTGGAGTCCGGCACTATATGCAATGAGGAGGGGGCCATGCGCCCCCCACTCCCTGAGCCATTAATTGCCCTGGGGACCACATCCCCCAAGGCTGACCCATATGCTATGTCCAGGGGTACGTTTTCTCTGCCCACACTTACACGGGCAGGGAAACATGTGTTTACTCTCGCTTGGCAGGAGCAACTTAAATCGCCCGCTAAGCGAGAGCAAACACAATGTCCATTACCAGCGGACTGGAGCATGGAAAATTCTCCCACTCACTGGAAGTGGACTTCAGATCTGTTTCCCTGCATGCAGTGCTGCTCCCTGCTGGTGTGCATGAGCAATGTCAGCTCTCACTGGATGCGGGGAGCTGGCTAGGGCCGCTGGTCTCCCCCTGCAGCCCAAATGATAGTGTGGTGGGTGCACTGGGTGGGCACCAGGGCACCAACCATTTGTTGTCTCGCCCTGTGGGATGGGGTCCGGAGGCCTAAATCAGCCCAGAGAAGGGCTGCATTACCCCTTCCCCATAAACACATGGGAGATGGGGTATCCAGGACCTTACAAGGCTCGGGGAGGGGGCCAGGATTTGTGGTCAACCCCCCCTCCTTGGCCATGTGTTGTATGGGGCTGGCTGCCTTTGGTGGGGTTGGCCACAGGGTCTGACCTGGCCATCCTCAAACTGTCCCGGCCAAAGGTCACGTGCAGTATGTGTTTGCTGCATGCGGGAGACTGGCTGCGGCCTGGCCCTGTGGTGAACCCGCGCCATGCACAATCGGACGCCCTGCGGAGCATAGGGATGGCTGCATTTGGGGTGGGGCTAGCCGCAGAGCCTGGCTACAGGCCAAGCCCTGCAGCCAACCCCCCACTGCACACAGCCAAAGGCAGTGCATGGAGGGGGTTGGATTAATGTATTGTAAATAAATATTACTTTGTTTAAAAAAAAATGCACTGAAAAAAACAAAGGTTAAATTAACATTATAGTTAGGTGAAATGTTCAGTTTTAAACTCTAAAAACCATTGAAATTTGCCAGTTATAGTTAGAGTTATTTCAAGTAACTATAACTCATGCCCTACGGTAAATGCCACTCTCACCTTCTCCATGAACTGCTAATTACAGTACACATCACATCACTCATGAAATCTTCTTTGACATCATTGATAATAATACTGTGCATGGAAGGGGTGTGATTCATATATATATATATATTCACTGAAAAAACCATGGGTTTCACACACGTTATAGTTAGGAATTAGCATTTAAAAAACCTTAGAAATTCAGTGAAAAAACCATAGGTTTCACACACGTTATAGTTAGGAATTAGCATTTAAAAAACCTTAGAAATTCAGTGAAAAAAACAAAGGTTTCACACATGTTATAGTTAGCTGGACATTTTACTCGTAAAAAACCAATGAAATTGCCCCGTTATAGTTAGTTCAGCTAACTATAACTCGCGCGCCCGCAATGCACTGCTGATGACGGCACATATTACATCACTCATGACATGGTCAGTGACATCACTCATGACATCACTGATGACATCTCAAATGACATCACTGATGACATCACTGATGACATCATCCAGTGAATGTGGGTTTTTCTGAAAATTAAATATGTTTTATATATGTATATCTCAAGGTCGATGGAAGAATAAATGGGTATATAAGTGTCTAAATGGATGATTTGTTTTTGAAAAATTGATTGTTTAACTGACTGATTAAGTGTATCATAGTGAATACATGGCTTAGTGAGTAATGTTTAAATATGTATATATCTGTATCAGTCTCTCACTTTGTGTATAAGTGGCTGCATGGGTTGGTGAGTAGCTACATGGGTGTCTATATAGGTTATTAGTTGGTTTTTTGAGTATCAGTCTGAGTGTCTGCATGGTTCGGTGGTGGGTATTACGTAGTGCATAGGTGCATGAATGAGTGACTCACTGTTTGTATGTGTTGAACAGAGCATGTGTGCAGGACTGCATGGGTGGATTAGTGTGTGTATGGGTGTGTTAGTGAGTGAATGACTGTCTCAATAGTGTCTTTATGAGTAACTACATATGTTTAAAACTAGTATATGTGACTATTGGTGTATATAAGTGAGTATATGTCAGAGCGAGAGATTGAAAGAGTTCCTGTATGAATAAGTATGTGTTTCTATAAGTGATTGTTTAAAAGACTAAGTATGTGTAAGTTTCCGTAGAAGTAAGTGTGGTGGTGTGTGTATAACTGTATATGCAAATAAATGTATGTTTGATTCTTTATTAGCATGAGTGACTATGTGTGTGAGTAACTCTATGGATGAGTGGCATTGTGTAACAGGATGTATAGGTGTATGAGTACATATGATGAGTGAGTACATGTATGAGTGACTGTATAGGACTGTTGGTGAATGAGTGGATGTGTATGTGGATCTTAGTATTACTGAAGAGGTTGTTGTTACTGGTATTGGTATGTCCATTGTTTTTGTAAATTTTAGTCTCTATTTTTGAATGTGTGTGTCAAAGGTTATATTAGATGAAGAGGAGGTCTGCCACTCTATCACTGGATGATGTCATCAGTGATGTCATCAGTGATGTCATTTGAGATGTCATCAGTGATGTCATGAGTGATGTCACTGACCATGTCATGAGTGATGTAATATGTGACGTCATCAGCAGTGCATTGCGGGCGCGCGAGTTATAGTTAGCTGAACTAACTATAACGGGGCAATTTCATTGGTTTTTTACGAGTAAAATGTCCAGCTAACTATAACATGTGTGAAACCTTTGTTTTTTTCACTGAATTTCTAAGGTTTTTTAAATGCTAATTCCTAACTATAACGTGTGTGAAACCTATGGTTTTTTCACTGAATTTCTAAGGTTTTTTAAATGCTAATTCCTAACTATAACGTGTGTGAAACCCATGGTTTTTTCAGTGAATTTGCAAGGTTTTTTAAATGCTAATTTTTTTTTTTTCTTCTATTTTTTCTAACATATTTTTATTTTAATTTTCTTACCTTTTATAAAGACTATGATTAAATTTTTAAAATTCTTTAATATGTTTTTTTAAATATATTTTTTAAAAGAAACATGTAAAATTTATTTGCAGTACTTTTTTTCTTTTTATTATTATTTTTTTAGTACGCGTACCGTAAGCTTACGGTAAGCGTACGGTTTACGCAACACCCGTAATTTTTCTACGCTGCTTGCGCATAGTTACGCAATTTGCGTAGCCGCGCGTCCTCCGCGTGGGACGCGTACGCGTGTACGCTACACGCGCACGTTACGCGGAAGTGCCGGGGAGTGACTGTTATGCGCATGCGCGCAAGCGCGTGTCTTTTTTACGCGCATGTGTACTTTTTGCCGTAAGCGTACCGTAAGCGTACCGTAAGCGTACGGTAGGTCATGTGATCATGAAACACAACTTTTGATTGGTTGGAACTACTTTCAGTTCTAGAACTCTCCTACACCACACCCATTCCCCTCATTTCTGCTTGTGATCCCTTGGGAGAAGGAGCTGGTTTGTCTTTGGGATACGATGGCAGAACAGCAGAGCTCTTCTGAGAGTGAGGCTAGCACTAGCAGCACTGTCTTGAGGCAGAGATCGAGGAAACAAAAGCCCTCTTATGTATGGGATTATTTTACTTTTCCTGAAGGCCAGCAAAATGTGAATGCACCCTTAGTGACTTGTAAGCTGTGTAAGCGTGTACTTTCTAGAGGTAATCCTAACAGGAAGTATTCCTTTGGGAATCACACCATGAAGAGACACCTCCAGGATGTACACAGAAGGACACATGGTCATCTTTTTGGAGGTAACTCTTCAGAAAGACGAGCCAGTACATCCACAGCAGCTCAGCCTGGACCATCATCTGCAGGGCTAACTCCTTCTTCTGCAGGTCAGGTGAGCCCTTCATCTGTGGGGGGAGAATCTCCTTTTGCTAGCCCTCTGGAAATTAACCCTCGGTTTGCGAGGGTTGATATTCGATGTGCCTCGTGTCATGATCTAATTTGTCATAGGGAGACCAGTGTTTCCCTAGTGGATAACAAAATAGATCAGCACACTTGTCGCTTTGACTAATTTTCCCATGCTTTCTTTCCTCTGTCCCTGCATGAACACAACGGTTCTTTTAAGAGCCAACCTTATCTTTCATCTTTTTTTTACATATGTTTTTAAAAACTTTTTTTTATTTTTTTTTACCGTACGCGTACGGTGCGCGTACTTTTTTTTTTTTTTGTAAAAAAACACTAAAAATCATTTATCACATTACATGCTCCTTGAGAGACTACAATTATTACTATTGACTTACCATACTCACTGAAAAAATATTTATTCATTTGTTTTTTTAAAAAATAGTTTTAAAAATGTTTGTAGTTTTCGAAAATTTTCTATATCTATCTGGAAAAAAAGAAAAAAGTATTAATATTTTTAAAACATTTTATAATACAGTACACATATTTACATTTTTTTCCAAAAAATATTTTTGCCTTATTTTTGCTGTTTTCAGAATATATTGCATTTCACTATAAATTGTGAAAACAATTGCATTCATCATTTTACAGCGGGCAAAAAAAAATACCAATCACAAAGATTGTATTAAAAAAGCCCTGATTCTTTTTTTACTTAAACTTAACATTATAGAAATGCATAATATTCTAAAAAAATATCATCTAATACCAATACTTATTTCTTTAAAATACCGTCTGATATGTTTGTTTCAGAAGTATAATCACAATATTATATCTCAAATATCTCCAAAATACATCTGATTTCATTTCCTTTAGACCAAATAGTAATTTTAAATTTTTTTTTGTAATAAATTTCCAACGGTAATCCAATTAAATTCTAAAGTTTAATTTGTCCAGATCTCACCGATTCTCTGTAAAATTTTGGTCCACGAAAATTTTTTGAATAATTTATTAAGTCCACAATAGAATTGGTTACTTTTCCGCATGGCCAAATAGTAATTTTTTAAATCATTTTTGAAAAAATTTCCAATGGCAGTCCAATAACATTCCAAAATTTAAATTGTGCAGATGTTACCGATAATCTCTAAATTATTGGTTTTTCAAAGTTTCATTAAAAATTAAAAAAGTCCACATTACAATTGGTTATCTTTCCATTAGGCCAAATGATAATTTAAAAAATCTTTTTTTCTGCAAAATTGCAATGGTAATCCAGTAAAATGGTAAAATTATTTTGTCGAGATCTTGCCAAATTTGTCTAAAATTTAGGTTTCAGGAAGATTAGATAGGAATTTGCTAAATCAAAAGGCAAACGTTGTTTGAAAATCAATTGAGAATCATTACACAGTGTCCAGCCTTTTTCACATTTAAGATAAACTGTGTAATGTCCAGAAGTAACAGTAGGTCCATCATGGAAAATTATTGCAACAGTTACAAAAGTTTTTCCTGAAATTGATAATTGCTGTCCTGTAAACTTCTTTATTAAAGTATCCAATTTTGAACCATCAGCTCTACATCGTTGCATCATTAAAATTACATACTGTCCGTATTCCTTTAAAATTAATGTTGAAAACATGTCAGAATTACACTCACCACATTTCATGCTATGATTAGCATCTTTGACTAATTTTGCAAAAGTGACTGTTTTACTCTCTGGCAATGTCAAATAAATAAACCTTTCATTATCAACAATAGAGCCACTTATATTATAACAATTATCACAACTATGTTCCCATTTATAAGAGAGACCAAAAAAAATGTCAATGGGAACTCCTTCTTCTTCCACTACCTGAAGAAAATACATCAAAAATTCATGTGCATCTTGCTGTTCATTTTGAGAAAACTGTGTTCGTCCTGAACATACATCTAAAAGTTTTCTAATGTCAGTAGCACTTTCTATTTGAGTTTTATCTTTACTCAGCTTTTGAAAAAGGAGACTCAGCTCAGACCAGAATCTTTTTCCCTGATTTACTATTATCTGCTCTTGCAAACTTTCCAGATAAAATGCAACATTCAGCACTACATTTGCGTAGCAGTTGACACCAGAGCTATTTTCAAAATGACATCCTACAACCTGTTCTTCATTTTCCTTTTTCTTTTTGCTTGCAATTACATCAGTCCTCTTTTTTTTCCTCTTCTCTACATCTTCATTACAGATATTCTCATTTCTCCTTTTACGAGAAACTACACGTTTCTCCAACACAGGATACTGACCTAAATGAGGAGCATAGCTTCTTCTTAATCTATTATACTCCTTTACACAGTTTGTATCAGCACTAACTTTTGAGTCATCAAAGTCTATCATGAATAAACCTAATAATGTTTTGACTCGTGACAAAGCAACATATGCCATACCTTCTTTGAACACAGTTGAACCAATGTTCACAAATGCACAATCTACAGTCAATCCTTGAGACTTGTGAATAGTTACAGCATATGCTAGAGAAAACGGAAACTGCTTCCTACGTACATATAAGTCTTTCACAAGCATAAAACGAACTGTACAACGACAAATGTCTTTAACTTCATCTATCTGATCAAATTTTATTTTTAAACATTCAATTCCTTCTTTTTTCTGATAATTAATAAAACCCACAACTCTTCCCATCGCTCCATTAACTAAACCTTTCTCAACATCCAAATTTCTCCTTAAAAACACTCTACAGTTCATGCAAACATATAGATTTTTTTCTAATCCAGCTGTTTTGGAGATGTTCTTCTCTAGTGAGTCCAATTTATTTTTCAGTTTGCCTGTTACTGTGACAGTAATTCTTCCATCCTCAATTTTGTCCACTGCTTCCAATTTCCTGATCTCTTCCTTTTCCAATTTCAAAAGCTCCTCATTGAATATTGAGCATTCACGTAGAGTTGGCATTAAGCAGATGACACTTTTGTTTTCTGCAATATTCTTGTATATTTTCTCTGCAACTATTTCTTCCTTTGGAAATAAATTATGTAGCAGCCGACTCTGTAATGCTTTTTTGCCAGCTTCTGTGAGTAGTCCAATCCTGATATCTTTCAGAATACTTCCATATTCTTCATCGTTTGCTTGCCTCATATTAGTTGTAAGTTCCTTGTACTCAAAGAAGGACCAAATATTTGTATTTCCGATGCTTCCCAATGACTTCTTCGTGTCTTCATGTGTCACAGTATTAAACACTGGTTGTCCTTTAACTGGAGTAAGTTGCAAAAGATCTCCAAAAACTATGACGTGTTTTCCACCAAATAACACGTCATAGTCTGTCTTCAAAATTTGCTGCATTCTTAAATGCACAAAGGCAAGCATTAAGTTTGATACCATGCTCACCTCATCAATAATGAGAACTTGCATCTTCTTCAATACTCGTGAAACTTCCAAGGATGCTTCTCCAGTTAGCTTGTTGAATTGTATTTTGTTCTCATGCTCCACTGGTAACATTAGCAAACGATGTAAGGTGATTCCTTTTATGTTATATGCTGCTAACCCAGTTGGAGCAGTAACCACACAAGACAAAGTAGAATCCGTTTTTTGCTTTAGGTAGCTTCTGATGACTTTAATTAGGAAACTTTTTCCAGTGCCAGCTTGTCCGCTTACATACATCCTGATTGGATGAAATGATGTGCATGAGCACTCTTTTTTTACATGTAGAAATCCGTGATCAATTTTGTTTTTGATCTCTTCATAAATTTGTTGCTGCTCTTGATTCAGTTGTCTTTCCAAATTTTCTAAGTCTATAAATTCTTCTTGAGCTTGATTCATAGCCGTTTCCACTTCATTCATGGCTATTGATGCTTCATTTTCAACGATTGGTTGTCCTAGGGGATCTTGACTGTGTGTTCCTGAACTTTGGCTGTCCTGAGAACTGTCTCTAGCTATTTCTGCTGCAATTGTAGTTTCCTGTTCAATTTCTTCATTTAACATTTGCAGATAAGTTGTGAATGTATTGCATTGTATGCTGTCTTTGCAAGCATTAAATGAATCCTCATAGCTTTGAAATTCTCCCAGTAGTTCATCCTCTGTACGCCATGGTTTAAACAACTGTAAAAGAGCCAAGTAGTAAAATTCTTTCTTGTCGGTAGTGTCGCAACTCAGCTTCCGGTGATTTATCAAACTTCCTTTGGTTTGCTTCACCAAACATCCTTCTTCACCAACAACTTTATATTTTCCATTATTAATGTCTTCTGCAGCTTTCCGTGAATAAATGTAGTTCTGCAACACTTCATAGAGACACATGTTCTCCAGATGATGACTTCTCTTGGGATAATATGTGTCCAACATGTTTGTTTTCAATATATCTGTACTTTCTGGGTCATTCTCGGCCAAATATTCAATTTCTCCAACAGATTTCAGTACCCGATTTCTCATTGCTGCAAGGCCTAAACTTGCCCAAATTATTCTTCTTGACTTCGAGTAGAGACTTGCTGAAGATAACCTATCTGAACATTCGTAGGATCCAATTTCTCGATGCGATAACATCTTCAAACTGAAACTGTACAGCTTCTTACTGACAGTCTTCTCGTGAGAAATCTCTTCCCACATTTCCTTCAATTCTGTTTTTTCTGATTTCGTAATGTAAGACGTTACATATCGTGCAACAGCAATGGAATTGTCAGCTACATACTGTATATCCATGTTAGCGTTCCACATGGATAAAATGACTGGGTTGTAGTCATTTATATTTTTTGATTCTTCTTTTCTTTTAAGGTTGTAGGTATTCTTAGGTGATTTTCTTGTGATAGTATGTCTCACAGCTGACATAAAACTGTTTACTCTTCCATTTGAAAGAACAGGTCTAGGAAATCCAAATCGACATTTAGTGTAGTATTTTTCTTTGCTCTTGTATTTCCGTCGACAGTATTTTCCACACCGATGACTTTGGAAACGTAAAACTTGCTCCTTTAACTTGTTCTCTTCTGTGCTTTTTGGTATACCACATGTTGCATATTCTTCAATGTAAGATAACACTGCTTCATCAGTATCTGTTCCAAACTTTGGGGCATCCTTGATCCACAACAGCATATGAATATGAGGAGCACCTCTTGCCTGGTACTCTTTTCTCCAAAAGAAATCCACTACTTCTCCAAGGGGTGGATTTTTTTTATTGCAGATGAAGGACATCATAGCCTCAAATCTATGATTGAAATATCTGCAAACATTACCCGGATCCAATGAGCACAGTTCTCCTGCTGTCTTGTATTCGATGTTTTTAATGTTTGAATTGGCCTCTCGTAGAAAATCCAGTAAATCATCCCAAGCGTACTCGGCACAGCTTAGGGTAAGGAACCATGTTGGTGTTCCTAAATTGCGTAACATGCATTTTAGTTCACCATGGCGTCGGTACCAATATTCATTCGTCCCACGCTGACAAGCCATCAGATTGATCAGTTGTGTTTCCAAATGATCATCTCGGTGCTGCACTTTCTCCATAAAATCCTTAGCAGACACATTTTGTAAATGTACTCCACTTTTTAAAATGTGATTTACTGCATAAGACAGTGCAGACAAGTCGCTTTCAAATAAAAGATGGAACAAATAAGGAATACTTTGTCGAAATCTGGGATCTTCAGCATATAGTCTTGTAGTCCGATACTCTGAAGCTGGAATCTGTTCTGGACGTTCATCGTATCGTCCTCCTTTTCCCGTAGGAAACAGCTGGGGAAAACATCGAGCTTCCAAGCTCTCCTCCCATACACTCACGGGAGTTCCTTTTGCTTTCTTCATCTGAAAGAGATCAATATTGTCTCCCATAACTTCTTTCGAATGAAGAGGATGTATGCTAAAATGTTCATAAATTTCTTCTTCCTTTGTCTTGTCCACTTTTTCAATTTGTCCAGTTGGTGTTTCTGTGTCTTCTTGAAAATCTTCGTCTTCTTCTTCTTCTTCTATATAAATTGATTCATACCATTTGTTATTTTTTTTCAAATACAAATTTGCTCTTTGTACTTTCCGCACATCTACCAGCTCCTGCCAAATCTTCTTATTCTTTGTAGGTACACCATTAACCAGAATAATTAATGGTTCAGTTTCCAAAGTATCCGCATCAATAGTTTCCATATTTTTTTTCAAATCCAAGGGCAAATACACCACTCTACCTTTTAAACCTCTCAGTAAATCTGAAGGAGGTAATTTACCAGTTTTGGGCTCCATACGTACTATGGTCTGGAACGGATGAACACATTGAATGAGTATAGACTCATATGTATTTAATTCAGAAAGTTCAGCAGGAATAGCATCCAATTCTAAATTATTATGTACAGCTCTGGTCGGCATTCTATTTTCCTCTAACTTGTTGTAACAGTATTTACAAATACGCTGATCTTCACCCAATTCAAAACAATTTTCAAGAAATATATATGTGGCAAAATCCTTCCACTTATAATTATCTTCATTTTCACTCTTTCTGTAGAGATCAACATTCCTAGTTTGTTTTCTATAATGAGTTCTGCGGCAACAAATACAAGTAACATTTGGTCTTTCATTAGAGACTATTGCAAATTTTGTTATGTGATCATTAAATGTCTTACTTACAGAAGGTTCTACATTCTCTTCCACTTCTTCCTCATTTACTGTGTCCTTCTCTGCACTGTTTTGTTCAGGACCAAAGTAACAAAACTGAATTTCATCAACAACCTTCTCTACATCTGATACCGTTCCTCGGAACAGAGCCCTATTCAATTCATTTAACTTTATTGCTGGACTTTTGGCAAAATACAACCGTCTCACAAACTTTCTCATTTCAGTATGATGAACAGCCAGCATCCTAAAATGATGGAAAACACTATTGCACACTTTTCTAGATAGACAAGCCAGAGAATGACCCTGCAAACCAGTATTCTCTCTCACTCTGCATGGATCCAGACTTTGAAGCACCTTAATCTTCTGTTTTACACTTTTTTTACTATATTCTCTTAGAAACTCTCGAAATCTGTCAATAGATTCCTGACGCACAGTGCAAATACTACTACAATTCCAAGTGTACACTGGGGCTTTAGGACGTCTCCTCATTGCCTCATCTGCCATCACTTGTACCTCATCTCTTGGAACCACGATCTCCTTCTCCATTATGCAACCATTTTTTACTTCGTATGAACGACCTCTGGTGTCAACTGCATGCAGCAAACTATTACTTTGAAAATAGCTCTCTTCATTAAAAAAAGGTTCACTACTTGAACTATGCATCCACTTTCCTAAAAACACTTTACAAAAGTTTGTTCTGTTCACTACTCTTTTGCTTTTGCTTTGTGATTTCAGTACATTAACCATTTTATCTAATGTACGCATCCTCTTCAAAATTAATATGAATAGTTTCCTTTTTAATTCTAATGCTTTTGCTGCAATGGCTTCAATTTCTTTTTTTCTCTTGTAATATTTTGCCTTTTGCTTATATTTCTTCACATCCTTTATCAAATTGGACATAACTCTTCTCTGAAACATTTTTCTACGTATCTCTTTAAACGCTGTTTTTCTGTTTATGTAAAACTTTTCAGTTGCAGAAGGTATATTTGCATTAACTAAATTCTCAATTTTTTGCTGTTCTCTTCGTTTTGTTACATTCTTTCCAGGACAGACATTTTGTACATTTTTCTTTGTTTTGAATATTTTTTTAAGAAATTGTTTTTTCTGCTTACCAGAAGATTTTTTCTTTTTCCCAACATGAGCATCTTCTACTAACTTTGGTCCTCCAGTTGTCTTCAAATATAGTTTTTTTTTTAGCGTTTTTTGAACTCTAGATTTTGTAGGCATCTTAAATTTTGTTCACTGTTCTTCAGCAATACCTGAAAAAAACTAAAAAAAAATCCTTTATTGTATTTAAATATATTACTACATTTCTTTTCACAATAGTCACAAAACGAAATTTCTTTGCCAATTTGAATGCACACAAACTGCTCTTTTTTTTGGGCAAGTGAAAATCACTTTTACAAACTGTCACATTATGAAACCACTTTTCAGATTTTTTAAAAAGCCCATGTCCAGAGTGCTACACTCCAGCAAGGGCAACCAGCCTTAGTGATGTTGAATGTATTTGCATTACAGACTGAAACCTGAAAACCCCACTCGCTTGTAAATACTGTGCATGACTATACATGGCAAGCACATGGGTGTGTGCTAAGACTCTGCTTCTTCCCCCAAAAATTCGCTCCCCCTTTCCATCTAATGCAACTGTGAAATCACCAGAGCAAGACGCAATAA
The DNA here is from genome assembly GCF_964204655.1 of Triturus cristatus. NCBI lineage: Eukaryota > Metazoa > Chordata > Amphibia > Caudata > Salamandridae > Triturus > Triturus cristatus. Next base: position 726,874,388 of record NC_140591.1, read on the forward strand.
ATCTCTGCCTATAATTCCTCTATGCACACAGAGTCATGTTTTCACATTAGTCCCAAAACGAAATTTCTTTGCCATTTTGAAAGCACACTTACTGCTCTTTTTTTTTCCGGGCCAAGTGAAAATCACTTTTTACAATTGGAAATCACTTTTACAGACTGACACATTATGAAACCACTTTTTTGGATTTATTTAAATGCACATGTCCAAGCTGTTTTTTCAGACCACCACCATGTGTATTCTCGGTGACTGCCTACACTCCAGCAAGGGCAACCAGCCTTAGTGATGCTGAATGTATTTGCATTACAGACTGAAACCTGAAAACCCCACTCGCTTGTAAATACTGTGCATGACTATACATGGCAAGCACATGGGTGTGTGCTAAGACTCTGCTTCTTCCCCCAAAAATTTGCTCCCCCTTTCCATCTAATGCAACTGTGAAATCACCAGAGCAAGACGCAATAAATCTCTGCCTATAATTCCTCTCTGCACACAGAGTCATGTTTTCACATTAGTCCCAAAACGAAATTTCTTTGCCAATTTGAAAGCACACTTACTGCTCTTTTTTTTTTCGGCGCAAGTGAAAATCACTTTTTACAATTGGAAATCACTTTTACAGACTGACACATTATGAAACTTTTTTTTTGGATTTATTTAAATGCACATGTCCAAGCTGTTTTTTCAGACCACCACCATGTGTATTCTCGGTGACTGCCTACACTCCAGCAAGGGCAACCAGCCTTAGTGATGCTGAATGTATTTGCATTACAGACTGAAACCTGAAAACCCCACTCGCTTGTAAATACTGTGCATGACTATACATGGCAAGCACATGGGTGTGTGCTAAGACTCTGCTTCTTCCCCCAAAAATTCGCTCCCCCTTTCCATCTAATGCAACTGTGAAATCACCAGAGCAAGACGCAATAAATCTCTGCCTATAATTCCTCTATGCACACAGAGTCATGTTTTCACATTAGTCCCAAAACGAAATTTCTTTGCCATTTTGAAAGCACACTTACTGCTCTTTTTTTTTCCGGGCCAAGTGAAAATCACTTTTTACAATTGGAAATCACTTTTACAGACTGACACATTATGAAACCACTTTTTTGGATTTATTTAAATGCACATGTCCAAGCTGTTTTTTCAGACCACCACCATGTGTATTCTCGGTGACTGCCTACACTCCAGCAAGGGCAACCAGCCTTAGTGATGCTGAATGTATTTGCATTACAGACTGAAACCTGAAAACCCCACTCGCTTGTAAATACTGTGCATGACTATACATGGCAAGCACATGGGTGTGTGCTAAGACTCTGCTTCTTCCCCCAAAAATTCGCTCCCCCTTTCCATCTAATGCAACTGTGAAATCACCAGAGCAAGACGCAATAAATCTCTGCCTATAATTCCTCTATGCACACAGAGTCATGTTTTCACATTAGTCCCAAAACGAAATTTCTTTGCCAATTTGAAAGCACACTTACTGCTCTTTTTTTTTTCGGCGCAAGTGAAAATCACTTTTTACAATTGGAAATCACTTTTACAGACTGACACATTATGAAACTTTTTTTTTTGATTTATTTAAATGCACATGTCCAAGCTGTTTTTTCAGACCACCACCATGTGTATTCTCGGTGACTGCCTACACTCCAGCAAGGGCAACCAGCCTTAGTGATGCTGAATGTATTTGCATTACAGACTGAAACCTGAAAACCCCACTCGCTTGTAAATACTGTGCATGACTATACATGGCAAGCACATGGGTGTGTGCCAAGACTCTGCTTCTTCCCCCAAAAATTCGCTCCCCCTTTCCATCTAATGCAACTGTGAAATCACCAGAGCAAGACGCAATAAATCTCTGCCTATAATTCCTCTATGCACACAGAGTCATGTTTTCACATTAGTCCCAAAACGAAATTTCTTTGCCATTTTGAAAGCACACTTACTGCTCTTTTTTTTTTCCGGGCCAAGTGAAAATCACTTTTACAGACTGACACATTATGAAACCACCATGTGTAACTACAACAAAAACAATTCCCATTTCTATTATTCATTTCTTAAGTTACCACATACATCCCCTCTCAAACTGTAAACTCACCTTTAAAATTAGTTAGTTGTGAAAGAAATGTGACACTCAAACAGCAGATTATCAGAGCCAGGATCTCTGTTGTGTTCACCTCTCTCCTCTCAGCAGAACCAGATAATGGCAAACTTTCCCTCTTTTTTTCCACACATATACTTGTAAGTTTCAAATCTCAGTGCTTCCCCCTTTTTTTCAAATGTAATCACACATTTCTATTGGTTGAAAACCAACCCTTTTCCAAAAGTACCCTTCCCCCAACTTGACTTCTGCCTAGTACCCTTCCCCCAACTTGACTTCTGCCTGCTACCATAGCAACAGCTCATGGAACACTGCTGTGTGCAGTTAGGTCAGAAGTTTGCCAAACAATGTTTCAATTCCACAGAGCAAGAGTGCTTGACTTTTCAAACCTTACAGCAAATCCATAGTACTGTTCTTTGGTTACACATTTTTTTGTACCAATACAAAACATGCTTCTATTAATTTACACATACAGCCTAGTTTTTTTTCTAGAATGGTATGAAACAGCCAATCAGTTCTTTTTGTTTTGAAAAAAATATGTATGCCTCCATTTCCAAACTGTCTTTCTTTTCATATTGCCATTCTACTGAAAGACACCTCCTGAGTGCATCCAGTTCTCCTTTGAAGATGTTCACAGTGTGGATTGTAGGGCACAGCTATGTCTTCTGGAGTGAAAAGTTTGCAGAGAAAACAGGTATGGTGAGAGACCTTGCTTTGCCAAATGTAGACATTAAATGGATTGGTCAGAGAGGGTTAAAGTGGCACCAATTGATGCCATTGGTGAAATCCTTCATTCAAATCCAACACCCTGACCTCATAATAGTGCACTGTGGTGGCAATGACCTAGGCACTTTGACTGGGGTAGGTCTGGAAATGCTTATGAAGGACACCTTTGCACAACTGTTTACACTTTTCCCTAAAACTGCCTTTGTGTTTTCCAACATATGCCAAAGGCAAAAATGGAACTGGTCCAATCATTTCTGTCCGCAGATTGACAAAGCAAGAAAGCACGTCAACAAATCTGTTTCTGCTTTCCTCCGTGACTATGGTATGGGTGCCATTTACCACAACAACTTGCGTTATGACATGCAAGACATTTATAGAGGAGATGGTGTGCACTTCAATGATGAAGGGAACAGAGTCTTCCTCTTGAACCTTAGACTCTGCATCGGTACTTACTTGTAGGTACCACTAAAAAAATGACTTCATAAACACAACAGCTCTTTTTAGAGCTCCCTAATTTCTAAACTCTTAATTCGTCATTTCATTTATTCATTTTTTTTTTTTAACCGTACGCTTACCGTAAGCTTACCGTACGCGTACCCCGTGATTTTTTTTAAAATCAAAAAATGTTTTTTTTGTACTTTTCTGTCCTTCTTTGACCCCCTTACAAATGTTAGGGGGTCTGTAACTCTCCTCATTGCCCCCTTTCCTTGTTTTCACTGTTTTTTTTCTGAGTGAAACACACAAAATGGCGGCCGCCGCTTCCTGGTTTCGGCCGATTCGAATGTTTACTAAGATCTAAGAGCCAATCAGAATCGCGCTCGCGCACGCCACCGTACGCTTACGGTAAGCGTACGGTAAGCGTACCGTAAGCGGGCTCAGATATATATATTGATTTAAAGGCTATTTTCTCAGAATCTACTGAACAGATTTACACCAAACCTACAAAAGGCACTTCCTTGACCTAGGGACTACCTCTCTGCCAAATTTTGAGTAATTCTGTTCAGCCGTTCGGGCTGTAGCTCGTTCTAAAGGTCCTATGGAAAAATGCATGGGAAAAACGCGTTTTGGGACCCCCCTTTTATCTCAGCCCCCGCTTGACGGATCCCCCCGAGACTTTCAGGGTAGGAGCGGAGCGTAGCGCCCCACCTATTTTGAGAAATTCGCGAGGATTCGTCGACCGGCGCCAAAGTTATTCAAAATAGAATGTTGAGGTTTTCCTATGGAAACGTGGTCCTAACTATAACTACCTACTGGCGACCGCCAGTAGGTAATATATATATATATATATATATATATATATATATATATATTCACTTAAAAAACCATAGGTTTCACACATGTTATAGTTAGGTGGATATTTCACTCGTAAAAAACCAATGAAATTCCCCCGTTATAGTTAGTTCAGATAACTATAACTCGCGCGCCCGCAATCCTGCTCATGACGTCACATATTAAATCACTCTTGACATGGTCAGTGGCATCACTCATGACATCACTGATGACATCATCCTTGTGATAGAGTGGCGGTCGCGCGAGTTATAGTTATCTGAACTAACTATAACGGGGGAATTTCATTGTTTTTTTACGAGTGAAAAATCCACCTAACTATAGCATGTGTGAAACCTATGGTTTTTTAAGTGAATTTGAAAGGTTTTTTAAATGCTAATTCCTAACTATAACGTATGTGAAACCTATGGTTTTTTCAGTGAATTTGTACGTTTTTTTAAATGCTAAGTTATGTATGTAATATTTTTTTTATATATGTATTTTACAATAAACTAGGTATTTTTGGGGGTTTTTCACCGTGCGCGCACGGTGCGAGCACCCCCGTGATTTTTTTTAAAAAAAATTAAAATGTTTTTTTCTGCCTTCGGGGTCCTTCAGGGACCCCCTGACAAACGCTAGGGGGTCAGGAACTCTCTACCCTGCCCCCTTTTCACGTTCGCCACCTTCCTTTTTCACTCTCGCACTGAAAACAAACAAAATGGCGGCCGACACTTCCTGATTTCGACCGATTCGAACGTTGACTAAAATGTAACCACCAATCAGAATTACGCTCGCGCACGTTAGGGTGCTCGCACGGTGCGCGGCTATAGATATGTATGTGCTTTTAACTGCAATTTTCTCAGGAACTACTGTACAGATTGACTCCATATATGCAAAAGGCACATCCCTGACCTGAGGACTACCTCTCTGCCAAATTTCAAGTAATTCTGTTCAGTCGTTCGGGCTGTACCTTCGACTAAAGGTCCTATGGGAAAATGCATGGGGAAAACTCGTTTTGGGACCCCCCTTTTTTCTCGGCCCCCGCTTGACGAATCCCCCCGAGACTTTCAGGGTAGGAGCTGAGCGGAGCGCCCCATTAGTTTTGAAAATTTCGCGAAGATTCGTCAACCGGCGCCAAAGTTATTCAAAATAGAATTTTCAGATTTCCTATGGAAACACGGTCCTAACTATAACTATCTACTGGCGACCGCCAGTAGATAATTTTTCAAAATAGGTGGGGCGCCCCGCTTCGCTCCTACCCTGAAAGTCTCGGGGTGATTAGTCAAGCGGGGGCCGAGAAAAAAGGGGGGTCCCAAAACGCGTTTTCCCCATGCATTTTTCCATAGGGACCTTTAGTCCAAGGTACAACCCGAACGGCTGAACAGAATTACTTGAAATTTGGCAGAGAGGTAGTCCTCAGGTCAGGGATGTGCCTTTTGAATATCTGGAGTCAATCTGTTCAGTAGTTCCTGAGAAAATGTCAGTTAAAAGTACATATATATCTATAGGCGCGCACTGTGCGTGCACCGTGCGCGCAGGGTGACGTGCACAAGCGCAATTCTGATTGGTTGTTAGATGTCAGTAAACATTCGAATCGGTCGAAATCAGGAAGTGTCGGCCGCCATTTTGTCTCTCGCAGTCTGAGGCAGTGAAAAACAAAGGTGGAGAACGTGAAAAGGGGGCAGGGTGGACAGTTCCTGACCCCCTAGCCTTTGTCAGGGGGTCACTGAAGGACCCCCAAGGGTAAAAAAAACATTTATTTTTTTGATGAAAAAGCGCGGGGTGCGCGCACCGTGCGCGCACAGCACGCACGACGCATCGTGGGCGCTCGGTGCGCGAAGCGCACCCACGTGCCCACAGCACGCGCACGGTGCGCGCACGGTGAAAAACCTGAAAAAAAAAATATTAATAAATACATAACTTGGCATTTAAAAAACCGTACAAATTCACTTAATAAACCATAGGTTTCACACACGTTATAGTTAGGAATTAGCATTTAAAAAACCTTGCAAATTCACTTAAAAAACCATCGGTTTCACACATGTTATAGTTAGCTGGACATTTCCCTCGTAAAAAACCAATGAAATTCCCCCGTTATAGTTAGTGCAGGCAACTATAACTCACGCAACCGCAATCCTCTGCTGATGACGTCAGATATTACATCACTGTATTTAGACACCTATTTACCCATGTCTTCTTCCATTAATCTTTAGCTATACATATATTACAAATATTTATTTTTCAGAAAGACACATATGTAATCAGTGATGTAATATCTGACGTCATCAGCAGAGGATTGTGGTTGCGTGAGTTATAGTTGCCTGCACTAACTATAACTCGGGAATTTCATTGGTTTTTTACGAGGGAAATGTCCAGCTAACTATAACATGTGTAAAACCCATGGTTTTTTAAGTGAACTTGCAAGGTTTTTTAAATGCTAATTCCTAACTATAACGTGTGTGAAACCTATGGTTTTTTAAGTGAATATATATATATATATATATATATATATATATATATATATATATGTTATGTTATGTTATGTTAATAAAAACTTCTAGAGCGCACGGTCACCCGGAGGTTTCATGGCGCTAATCATGAGTAGAGTCGCCGCAGATCGAAATATGCATAGGCTTGCTCGAACAACCAGGTTTTCAGAGCTTTTCTGAAACCCAGGAGGTTGTCGCAGCTCCTGAGTGCCAGGGGTAGGGATTTCCAGAATTTAGGGGCGAGGTAAGAGTAATGGCACCCTCCTTGCCGTTTGCGTTTGATGGTCGGGGTGGTTAACAGGTGAAGGTGAGCCGATAGTAGACTTCGATGTGGCACATGCTTTATGATCATGCTACTGATGAATTTGGGGCTGTTACAGTGCAGGGCCTTAAAGGCTAAACATCCTTTCTTAAAGACTAACCGTTGGGCCATCGGTAGCAAGTGGAGTTTAAGCAGGCCAGGTCTGGCAGACAGCCATTTAGGCTGTTTATGGATAAGTCTTGCTGCCTGGTTCTGGAAAATTTGTAGGCGTTTGAGTAGACACATCGGCAGACCGAGGTAGATCGAATTCGAGAAGTCCAAACGCGAAAGAACCAAAGCTATCACCACCTGTATGAGGGCTGAATGGGTCAGCAAGTGGGCAGTTTGGAAAAAACTGGAGGAAACCACTGCTCCCACTTGTCCTCTGAGCGAGAGGTCTGCATTGATGGTGACCCCTAGGCTTTTCACAGAGGGGGAGGGAGCAGGGGGTGATCCAAGTTCGGTCAGCCAGTAGCGCGGGCCCCAGTAGGTCTCGCTCTTCCCAGACAATAATTTCGTCTTGCCTGGGTTAAGTTTCAAGTGGTCAGATCCATCCAGTGCTGGATATGAAGCATGATAGCTCGGAATTCGGCCGCGGAGTCAGGGGAATCCAGTGGAAATACGAGCTGAAGGTCGTCTGCGTAATTAAAAATTGTGATCTTTCTGTTTTTTAAGGAGTGGATCAGGGGCCTGAGATAAAGATTAAACAATAATGGAGACAGAGATGAGCCCTGTGGGACTCCGCATGTGGAGGTGAGCTTGGGGGCGGTGAAGGTTCCAAGGCTTACTGCTTGGGTTCGGTCGGCGAGAAAGGATTTAATCCAACTGAGTGCAGGCCCTCATAGACCTGCCTGCTCGACACGGTTCAACAAGATGTTGTGGTCGACCGTGTCGAACGCGGCCGATAGGTCCAGGAGCACACCCCTGTCCACATGTGCTCTGAGAGTATCCAGAACTGCGAGGATCAATGCCTCAGTTGAATGCGCCGGCCGAAAGCCCGCTTGATTTGGCTCTAAGTAGTCTGATTGTTCAATAAAGTTGGACAGGCACCTGGCTACATGGGCCTCCAAGATCTTGGCCAGGAAGGAGAGGAGAGATATAGGGCGATAGTTCGAGGGATTCAAGGGGTCGACCCCTGGTTTTTTAATAAGAGGAACTACCGTAGCGTTCTTGAATGCGCTGGGTACCTTGCCCTGAACAAGTGACTCATTAAGGAAAGGGAGTACGCTGTGAGGAAGGACGTAGAAAATGTCTCTCAAGAGATAAGGTGGGCAACTGTCATTAGGAGACCCGGATTTAACACGAGTCATTAGATCTAATAATGTCTTGGGACAGATAGGTGGAAGGAGGTCTAGTGTGGATTGGTTACTGGATACATCTTCCAGTGTTTCCGTACTGGCAGTGTTGGATATGCTGGCTTTAATGGTGGAAATTTTGTCCAAGAAAAAATTGTTCAAGGAGTTACAGAGCTCTTGAGTCGGTGCCTGACTGGGCAATGTTCTCTCGTCATTGCACAGGTCGTTCACAATCATAAAGATTTCTTTAGATTTGTTGTGGGCATTTAGTATTCTGGTAGAGAAGTAAGCTGCTTTAGTATCCAAGATAGCTTTTTTATACTCCCTTCGAGCTAGCGAGAACTGCTCCTTATCTTCTGTGGAGTATCTTAGTCTCCATTTTCTCTCTTTTTGACGAAGCTCGAGTTTTTGTTTTTTAAGTTCGGCGGTGAACCATTTATGAGCGTCTGAATGGCAAGCACGGAAACATTTAGCAAGTGGGACGTGTGCATTACTTGCCGACAGTAGCCAATCCAAGATGTTCTCTTCCATGGAGTTAACATCAGGGCTAAAGGGGGGTAATGAGCTAGACAAGGTGTTAATGAATTCCAATTTGTCAAGGGTTCTCCACTTTCTTATCATGCCTCCCGCCAGTGTGGGGGGCTTGATCTTACCGTTGATAGTAGCTGTACATTTTATTAAGTGGTGATCTGAAGATATACATGGGGAGATTATGGGCACCGACAATGAGAGATTATGGGACCATATTTGGTCCAGGGTGTGTCCCTTTTCATGAGTGGGGGAGGATAAATGCTGGGCCAGGTTCAAGTTAGAGAGTAGCTCGGAGAGTTCTGCTGCATGTGGCCCGCCCAAGATGTCGTTGAACCAGTAGTTCAAGTCTCCAATAAGTAGGACCTTAGCATGATTTACGACGAGGGAGGCCATTTGTTCGCTTAGGGAGAGAGGAAAAGTGGGCATTGCCTGGGTGGTCGGTAAATAAGCACTAGCACCAACGGCCCATGTCAGTGTCGAGTTTAATAACAATGTTCTCTACCTCCGGAAGGTCAAGGGAGGTCATGGGGATACATTTGTGATCTTTATGTATGATAGCGGCAACACTGCCACCCATCCCTAGGGGTCGATTGGCCGACAGGATGTAGTAATCTGAGGGGAGTGCTGCTAAGATGTCTGGCGTGGAATTCTGGGTTAACCAGGTTTCGGTGATCAAGAGAGGATCTGGTTTTGCCGAGGTGAGCAGCAGAAAGATATCGAGTTGGTGCTTTACCAGGGAGCATGTATTGAGGTAAAGAATACGAAGGGTGATTTGATTTGCTATTGTGGGAGCGATAATAGGGGAAAATAAGGGATGGGAGAGGGTGGGGGAGGCGTGGTTCAGCTGAGTTTGAAGGATACCGTTAGCCAAGATGCGACTATACGCAACAGGGTCTAAGGGGTGGCAATATTGCGCTAGTGACCTTAGCTTTTTAGAGGAATAGCTGGTAATTTGGCCGTAGTCCGTGGCCCCTTGGTCCGGCAGGGCGCGGACAGGCGCAGACGGACGTGCCTTAGGCTTCCACGTGATAGTGAGCATTTTATGCCTAGCCCCACCTCTAGCTCCTCCTCCTTACGGACGATTGGCTAAGGCCTAGGGGTTGGAGAACGGGCAAGGATCGTCAGGAATTAATGGTGAGTTATTTTAAAATAGGCTTCCAATTCAATGTACATTTTTTATAAAGTATCGATTTGCAATCAATAGGACCAAATTTTACATCAAGCACTGTCATGCAAAGGTTCGCGCTGCAACATTCAACACAATTGCCCGCTTCCCGCGCTACAGCCGCTATTGTGCCTGGCCCCGCCTCTAGCTCCTCCTCCTTACGGCCGATTGGCTAAGGCCTAGGGGTTGGAGAACGGGCAGGGATCGTCAGGAATTAACGGTGAGTTATTTTAAAATAGACTTCCAATTCAATGTACAGTTTTTAAAAAGTAGTGATTTGCAATCAATAGGACCAAATTTTACATCAAGCGCTCTCATGCAAAGGTTCGCGCGGCAACATTCAAAACAAAATATATATAAGTATATATATATACATGTATATATATATATTCAAACTCACAGAATGCAGTAATGTGACTCACCTGTGTGTCATTTGCTGATTGATTTTTTCAATGAAAGGGTAAACACTGGGAGCACAAATGGTGGCAATGTTTGGTAGCTGCGTATTCATATGAAGAAGAGCGTATTCCCGAAACGCCTCAGTGGAAATACCGCATGTGTCTGTGCTTCATTCTGTTCAATAAAGTTTTTCATTGTGGACAAAATCGCTCCGGAGCGGTATTTCCACTGAGAGTTTAATTCAATCATATAATTCATTGAAATACAGCACAGTTTTATTTTCTGAATTTGGGTACTCCAAAAATGAATTGATAACATAACTGACTGTTTTAATCAGATAACAGACTCTGTGGTCACAACACTAATGCTCCATGTATGATTGAAGTATGTCTTCTGTGTTTGCAAACACCGGTGTCTATTTCTAAAGGAAGTTGCCAACAAGCACTTACTCGAAAAAGGCTTAATGCCGAAACGCGTCGTCTTGCCCTTAGTGCACAATAAAGATATTGTGCATTCTCTTGGTGTGCCATTCTCCTGCTTTACTACCTTCGTATGGAGTGTGTTTAAGCTGTTTGGTGAATACGTTGCGGTCGCTGTGGCCGCGGAACTAGCACCAACATCGCGGGATTGGCGAACCACTAAATACAGCAGTTTGGGACTATCTATATATATATATCTATATTATCTACTGGCGGTCACCAGTAGATAGTTATAGTTAGGACCGTGTTTCCATAGGAAATCTGCAATATTCTATTTGGAATAACTTTGGCGCCGGTTGACGAATACTCGCGAAATTTTCAAAATAGATGGGGCACTCCGCTCCGCTCCTAACCTGAAAGTCTCGGGGGGATTCGTCAAGCGGGGGCTGAGAAAAAACGAGGGTCCCAAAACGCGTTTTCCCCATGCACTTTTCCATAGGGACCTTTAGTCCAAGGTACAGCCCGAACGGCTGAACAGAATTACTTGAAATTTGGCAGAGAGGTAGTCCTCAGCTCAGGGAAATGCCTTTTGCAGGTCTGGTGTCAATCTGTTCAGTAGTTCCTGAGAAAATCAAAATTAAAATCATACATATATGTGGGCGGAGCCTAACCACACATCTCATCCTGAGATCTGATTGGCTGTCAGCACTTCATCCAAGAAGTGTTGGCAGCCATCTTGGGACCAATATACATGATAGCACCTCATTAAAAAGCATTGCAGTTAATAGAAGGTTTTAAGACTTTAGTTACATTATAAATCATTTGTTGATGGTACCATACTCATTTTAGGAATTGTGGTATGTTCTAAGGTGATTTCACCATGTGAAAAAGCCTTCTGCTCGGATATCATGATTGAGAGAAAAATATTTTCTCATGCTTTTCCCACAGAGGTTTGGAAGGTGATCTATAAGCTAAACTGAGAGCTTATTTTCTGTAAATTCACATTATCTTTCTCAGTCATGTGAGAATGAAGTCTGACATTCTCAGTAAAACATGTACATCCAACAAGGGCAGAGACTGTCAGTTGATTCCTTTGTGTTCTACTGCAGCTTCCCAGAGTGTTCCAAAGAACAACTAGAGCGCTAACAGTCCTACTTATGATAAACGTATGGCACACCTGAAGCCATCTTGCTTGGATTAAAGTGGTAACTCTTAAAACGTTTAATTTAAAAAGGAACAAAATGAGGGGGTTCATTTTTCCATAACAAGTATGATTAGTGCTGCAGAAAGAAAAACTAGGGCACATTTTGACTTCTGGAATCCTCTTTTATTTTATTAAAAAACTTCTGACATGCAGACTGAAACATGCACTTTCAATACCAGCAGCAGTTTTCCCTGGTGAGCAGTAGCTTTACTAAAGTGATCTAATGAGCAAAAAGAGTGCTAACATTCTTAATTTATGGCAAATGTGTGACACATCTGAATGCCTTCTTGATGGAATCAAAGTAAAAAACTGAAAGTATTTCCTACTGAGGAGACTGCAGTAAATGAGGAAATTAGGAAACTTCATAACAAATAAGTCTCCCAAGATGGCCACCAGAGACAAAAGAGCCCAAATGTAGCCCAAATATCACCCAGATGTAGCCCAAGTATAGCCCAGAGTGTTCTTAAAAACAACTAGAGCGCTTACTGTCTTCATTATGACAAAAGTATGGCACACCTGAAGCCATCTTGATTGGAATAAACTGGTAACACTTAAAACATTTAATTTAAAAAGGAACACAATGAGGGGGTTCATTTTGCCATAGAAATTATGATTAAGGCTCCCGGTTTTCCGTTTTTACGGATTTTTACAGATAATTACAGACAGAAAACAAAGTGTTTCCTGTCTGTATTTATTTTTTAAAAGCGGAAAAATGCAGAAAAATGTGCTTCTTGAGGGTGACTCTCCATGCTGTTTTTTGTAATTTCTAGGACAACAGCTGAGCAGATAGGCAGCATGGGAAGTTAAAAATAGTTTGAGATTTCCCTAAATGCAGGTTTATGGTAATATATGTTTGTATTTGTATTATAATTGTCAAATTTACCTGAAGGTGCCGTGTTTTGCTATATTTGGCTGCTTAATTTGCTAAAAAATGACAAGCAGCAAAGTATGAGAGCATGTTTATCAGTTAAATAAATGTGGAAATATACCATTTTATAACTCCATATATTCGCAATACACAAAATAAATATGGATAAATACCAATAGGATGAGCAAAAAATAAATATGGATAAATACAGACGGAAATGTTAAAAAAATAAATACCGTAAAACCGGGAGCCCTAATTATGATTAATGCTGAAGAAAGAAAATGAGGGCACATTTTGAGTGACTTCTCAAATCCTCTTCTATTTCATTAAAAAATTCTGACATGCAGACTGAAATATGCACTTTTAATACCAGGAGCAGACTTCCATGGTGAACAGTAGTTTTACTACAGTGATCTAATGAGCAACTAGAGTGCTAACTTTCAGAATTTATGGCAAATGTGTGACATATCTGAATACCTTCATGATGGAATCAAAGTAAAAAACTGAAAGCATTTCCTACTGAGGAGACTGCAGTACATGAGGAAATTAGGAAACGTCATAACAAATAAATCTCCCAAGATGGCCAACGGAGACAAAAGAGCCCAAATGTAGCCCAAAATCACCCAGATGTAGCCCAAATATAGCCCAATGACAGAAGTGTGCAAACCACTTATTATTTTGTGTTTTTGCAGTGTTATATAGTGCAGACTTGTCAGGTATTGGAGTGCTTTACATGAGCATTGGTTACATCACACAAGAACAAATTCATTTTGGTTGTAGACATAGGGAGACTAAGTGATTTGACCAGAATCACAGAATGTCGAGCTGAAGCAGCAACTCCAACCTGGTTCCCCAGTTGCAAAGTCTGCAGTTCTGGAAGTAACACCACATCCTCTCCCCTAAGTGCAACATTTAATCAAGTGGTCAACTGGATAAAAAAACATAAAGATAACAAATAATTTAAAAGTGCTTTGTCGCTATTTGAAAACTCAGAAAATATGTCCTTATTTTAGTCTTTTAGAGAACTAACCATAATTTTGATGCCAATAAGACCCTCTCATATATGTAATTTCTAAAGGAAATGCTCTAGGTATTACAGTTTTGATTACATCAAGATGACGTCAGGCGTTCCACACTTTTGTAATAAATATAGAATGTTAGCAATCTAGTTGTTCATTAAGATACTGTTGAGAGGCAGAGGCCAGGGGCACGGACTCTGAAAATTGAAGGCAGGTAGGAGGGTGCAAAGGCAACAATTTAACCACACTGAGCAGGCAGGAAGGGCCGTGGCAGCACAACAGACTATGGAGGGCAGTGGAAAGGGGGCAGGGGCAACAAACCAACAGTACAGGACTTGCAAGAGAGGCTGTGGCAATGTAATAGACCATTGTGGGCAGAAGGAAGAGGCAATGGTAGTACAACCATACATGCCAACAGACCCGATTCAGCCAGGAAACGTCCAATGTTTTTAAGCTCAAATGGGCTTTATTTGATCTGTCTCCTGTCTACAATCTCCTCTTTTTCAATGTAACTCAAAGGGGAAAATCAATACCCCAGTTTTTTTTCAAAATCTCCCTCTTACCAAGTTCAAAATGTTCGCAAGTATGGTACATTGGATCATGGAAGGAAATGGGGTAGGGACATGGACTTGGATAACAGAGGACAGGAGGGACATGGAGAGGTGCACCAAACTGACCCTGCAGGGCAGGCATCAGGGTTTGCAGCAGCACAATACACCACACAGGGCATGCGGGACGGGAGTGCAGCACAACAATCCATAGAAAGCAAGAGGGAGGGGGCAGGACCATGCACATGGACAACAGAGAACAGAGGGGCAAGAGGCAATGGTAGTTAGCTGACCATAATGGACAGACAGGAGAGAAAGCTGCAGCATAACAGACCATAAAGGGCAGGAGGGACGGGTCAGGGGCATTACAATGGAACAGACAAGCCAGGAGGGAGGGAGTAGGGGTCTGCACATGTAAACAGAGGGCTGGGGGCAAGGGGGCAGGGCAGGAGCAGCACGATAGCCATGGAGGTCAGGCAGGATGGGCACTAGAAGCAAGACACACCATGAAGAGCAACAGTGAGACTGTGATGGCATACACACAGACCATGGAGGGAAGGTGGGAGGGGGTCAGGGGCAGCTAACTGACCACAGAGGGAAGGTGGGAGGGGCCATGGCAGCACAGAAGACCATGCATGGCAAGTGGGAGGGTTAGTGGCAGCACAATGGCTATGATGGGCAAGAAGGAGGGTGCAGGGGCATGCACAAAGGACGATGGAGGATAGAAGGGAGGGTCAGGACCTGTGCACAGACAAGAAAGTTCAGGGGAAGGGGCCTCACAGCAGACCGCACGGGGCAGGCAGGAGGAGTAGTTGCAGCACAACAGACCAGGGAGGGCAGAAGGGCGTGGCAGTACAATGGACCATGTAGGACAGGAGGAAGAGGATAGGGGCATGGCATGTGGACAGGCAGGGTGGAGGTGGCAGGGACAGGTTACAGTCATCTGACAATGCTAGGCAGGTGGGAGGGGAGTGGCAGCTCAACAGAACACTCAGAGTAGATAGGAGTGGCAGGTCCATGGAACATGGTGGGCAAAAAGGATGGAGCAGGGGCATGCACAAAGACATCGGAGGGCAGGGGGAAGGAGAATAGGGGCAGCAAGCTAAGCACAGAGTTTAAGCAGGAGGTCAATGATGGGGCATAGAATTGGGCAATGGAGGGCAGGAGGAGGGGACTGGTACATCATACTAAATTGAGGGCAGTGGCTGCACATCAGACCATGCATGGCAGGAGGGAGGAGGCTAGTCCATGGATTCACACAACAGAGGATAGGGAGGAGGGGGATGGGGCAGCAAGCTAACTGTTCAGAGAAGGCGGGTATTAGGAACTTTATTGTTTTTAAAACGTGTGTCTGTGCGAACTACTTAAAATATGAACAAGTATGCAGCATAATCTCACTTTTATTCAGGAAGAAGAGGACGTTTGTGACTGTGACTCTGGGCTCACTTGGCAGAAATACCCCCTGACCCTCCACCCCCTATCGCAAAATGTAATGCCCGTGAAAAGGGTAGGTGAACACAGTGTTATATAGAACATAGTCCTGAGAGCACGATTGAAAATGAAAACTAGATATAGTGTATGATATAAACTATGCACCAAAAAGTGTGATATAAGATGAACCGGTCATGAAATATAATATGCAATACATTGCGCGCAATGACAGATTCATTGGAGAGCGCGAGATAGCACAGGCACTAGCGCGTGCTATGCGATGTGCGCCTTGTAGTGTAATATGCACAGGGCAGTGTTGTGTAACCTAACTAGTCTCTAAAGTTGTAATATAAAATATGTGCTGGGGAGTGTAACGTTGCATATGCACTGTGACAAAGATATGGATCCCAGATTGTAATATGTATGGCATAGCACTGTGCCCTATAACATAGGCATCGAGGAAGGCACGTTAGATGGGGCAATATAACCCGTGCGAAGACAAGTGTGGCATGACATATTCACGGGGTGGTGTTATAGTGCACATGGACTAGAGAGTGTCATAGCATATGCACTAGCTGGTGGAATACAACACAGAGGTGTGTGGCACTCAGCAGGCAATGATGGGTGTAACACAGCATTGGGCTCTGCCAGGAGCACGCTGTGACTCTCAAGTGATGTTCGTCCCCTTTCCAGAGAGTAAAATAAAAAGTATTACACATCCGTCAGTGGATGTGTGTTATATTAACCGTGAGGGGGGGTTCTTACATAGTTTTGGTCGAATTTTTGTCTAATCCCCTTTGAATGGCTTGGTGTGCATGTGTATTAAATTTGCCCGTCAATAGCTACCCATGTTTGTATAAATAAACGACAAGGGTGTCTACTGGGATTAGGCACGGTAGGGCATCAGACATGTCAGAGCTTCACTAGTGGTGTAAATACATTCCACGTGGATTCATTGTATGCATAGTCGCCTTTTAATGAATATCACTCAAATCGTCATGGTGATAGGTACGTACGGTTTGTCCAGCATGTCCTAGGTGTGTCTATAAATATATATTTTTTTAAAATAATAAAAAACAGTGGCCGGCCCTGGGGATTGGGGTCAAAAAAATATAATTAGGAGACAGGCCCTGGGGGATGGGGTAATCAGGGCCAATAAATTAGAATAAGAAGTGGAACCACAAAGCCCCCCTTCTTAAAAAATTTAAATAAATAAAAGACTGGCATCGTGCCAGAGGCTACGCCCCCTCATTGCAGCACTCTGCAAACGCGCCCCCTGGCGAGTTGTAAGTTGGGGAATTAATTCCTCTTCAATACTGAGGGTCCCTGAGGGCCAACTAGCCCAACAGGCATCTCCAGTATGCGCCAGGGAGCTGCGCTGCAGACAGGTGTTCTGAGGCCAAGCCCCTTTTTACACCTCTCTGCAACGCAGCTCTGTGGCGCTTACTGGAGGTACCTAGTGGTCTAGTTTGACCCTAGGGACCCTTAGGATTCAAGGGGACTTAATCTCTCAACTTAGAACAGCCACAGGGCGCGTTTACACAGTGGTGAAGGGAGGGGACGGGGCCTGAGGTGACGTGTGCAAACACGCACTATGGCACGTTTTAAATTGGGGATATAATTTCCCTTCAATACTGAGGGCCCCTCGGGGCTAACTAGCCCACCAAGTGCTTCCAGTAAGCGCCACTGAGCTGCATTGCAGAGAGGTGGTCCAGGCTGTGCCACTTTTTACACCTCTCTGCAACGCAGCTCTGTGGCACTTAGTGGGCTAGTTGGACCCTAGGGACCCTCAGGATTCAAATGAACTTAATCTCCCAACTAAAAACGGACACAGGGCGTGTTTACACAGTGGTGAAGGGAGGGGACGGGGCCTGAGTTAACGTGTGCAAAAACGCCCTGTGGCCTGTTTTAAGAGGTAGTTTTAATCCCCCTGCCCTATTATATACTAGGGGCTTACAGAGGAGGTCATGCTAATCACAGGGGGACCCCAATGCATAATGTTCCCTAGTGTATGTAGGTGTTTTCACTGTATTCTAAGTGTCTTTTAACATAGCACTGGCTCTAGGACTGGTTAGTCAGACTCAGTTACCACCAGAATCCGTCTGAAAAAAGTTGAGGGTACAGGATGATTTTGAAACAAGGATTCTTTCTGCTCTTCTTTTTGTTCTTTCTGCACGTTATCCTTCTTCCTGCACTTTTCTTCGTCTTTGAGGACTTCTGTTGCTTCTTTCTGAACTTCTTTTTTTTCTTTCTGTGCATTTTTTCTTCTTTCTTCACATGTCCTATCTCTGTAGGCATAGTTAGAAATTAGCATTTAAAAAACCTTTGAAATTCACAGAAAAAAACCATAGGTTTCAGGCACGTTATAGTTAGGAATTAGCATTTAAAAAACCTCAGAAATTCACTGAAAAAACCATAGGTTTCAGGGGTGTTATAGTTAGCTGGCCTTTTCACTTGTACAA
Organism: Triturus cristatus; assembly: GCF_964204655.1. NCBI lineage: Eukaryota > Metazoa > Chordata > Amphibia > Caudata > Salamandridae > Triturus > Triturus cristatus. The sequence goes on from NC_140591.1 coordinate 726,892,606, forward strand.
AACCATTGAAATTCCCCCGTTATAGTTAGTTCAGCTAACTATAACTCGCGCGCCCGCAATGCACTGCTGATGACGTCCCATATTACATCACTCATGACATGGTCAGTGACATCACTCATGACATCACTGATGACATCTCAAATGACATCACTGATGACATCACTGATGACATCATCCTTGTGATAGAGTGGCAGACCTCCTCTCACCCTAATATAACCTTTGATACACACATTCAAAAATAGAGACTAACATTTTCAAAACAATGGACATACCAATACCAGTTACAACAACCTCTTCAGTAATTCTAAGATCCACATACACATCCACTCATTCACCAACAGTCCTATACAGTCACTCATACATGTACTCACTCATCATATGTACTCATACACCTATACATCCTGTTACACAATGCCACTCATCCATAGAGTTACTCACACACATAGTCACTCATGCTAACAAAGAATCAAACATACATTTACTTGCATATACAGTTATACACACACCACCACACTTACTTCTACGGAAACTTACACATACTTAGTCTTTTAAACAATCACTTATAGAAACACATACTTATTCATACAGGAACTCTTTCAATCTCTCACTCTCACATATACTCACTTATATACACCAATAGTCACATATACTAGTTTAAAACATATGTAGCTACTCATAAAGACACTATTGAGACAGTCATTCACTCACTAACACACCCATACACACACTCATCCACCCATACAGTCCTGCACACATGTTGTCTTCAACACATACAAACAGTGAGTCACTCATTCATGCACCTATGCACTACGTAATACCCCCCACCGAACCATGCAGACACTCAGACTGATACTCAAAAAAACAACTAATAACCTATATAGACACCCATGTAGCTACTCACCAACCCATGCAGCCACTTATACACAAAGTGAGAGACTGATACAGATATTTACATATTTAAACATTACTCACTAAGCCATGTATTCACTATGATACACTTAAACAATCAATTTTTCAAAAACAAATCATCCATTTAGACACTTATATACCCATTTATTCTTCCATCGACCTTGAGATATACATATATAAAACATATTTAATTTTCAGAAAAACAGACATTCACTGGATGATGTCATCAGTGATGTCATCAGTGATGTCATTTGAGATGTCATCAGTGATGTCATGAGTGATGTCACTGACCATGTCATGAGTGATGTAATATGTGACGTCATCAGCAGTGCATTGCGGGCGCGCGAGTTATAGTTAGCTGAACTAACTATAACGGGGGAATTTCAATGGTTTTGTACAAGTGAAAAGGCCAGCTAACTATAACACCCCTGAAACCTATGGTTTTTTCAGTGAATATACATATATATATATATATATATATATATACTCCACACTCCCGCTTGTGCATATACCCCTGCCTCCAGATCGAAAGTCGTGTCCCGTCTCGGGACCCCACAAGAGCGGATCCATGCAATTTCCAACTTTATTCTCTCAAACAAGGATTACAACGCCGTGTGCAGTTGAATATTATTTTATTCAGCCACCGTCTAACGCGTTTCGGCTGCGCCGCAACCTTGCTTACCAATAACGAAGCAGTCAGAGCGGCCATTTTTTAAATACAAATCGTGGTCATACCGTGTCACATGCAAAACTACAACTAAAGATAGTGAAAACAGACTCGTAGTTTTTCCAGCATTTTCAACTCATTGCATGGCATATTGACATTATCATAATCGTCTTAAATGACTAATTAAAATTCCTTTACACTGTTGCTCACATATAAACCCAATGCATATGTTTTCTATGAAAATTCATAATTCATTAAAACAATGGCTGTTCATACAGACACATTATCATCACTTTTTTCATGATTATCACAACGTGGCACTTTTTGTACCGTACTGCATTAAGATGTATATATATATATTTAGAGAGAAAGAGATGTAGATAGATATATATATATATGTATAGCTAAGGGTTTTCTTTTAACAGCGATATACTTACATTTTCGTTATAAAGGTATATGTGGTAAATGCATATGTGTGGTAATGATTTGTGTGGAAAACGTATGCGTGGAAAAGGCATATGCTTGGTAATGGACGCCTGCTAAAAGCATGCATGGTAATGGCATGCGTGGTTCCATCATACAGCCATTATTATGGCCTACAACTAGGGTTGACACCTTTTCTACAGAAAAATACCAGCCATGTGCTCATGTTTTTACATTCTCCAAGGCTAGGAAGTGATATATAAACAGATGTTTTTTGTAACATCGGTTGGTTTCGTTTTAAAAATGGCCTTTCTGTTTTTGTTTACTTTACTAATAGTCACAAACAATTAGGGCAGCTGTAAAGTGTGTTCTTTTAATATTTTCAGTTTTAAATTTGAACTGATAAAAGGAAAAAATTGTGACTTTAGACGTTTTTCCTAATTTTTGTACCGGCAGGGACATCAAAATACTTGTTATGCCAGAATATAACTGATGAAATGGCAACCCTACCGTTAGACCTGGCATCTTTTTTGTCGCAGTCATCCTGAACTTTGAATTTACTCCAGTCTAGCATGACCTCAAGTTACCCCATTAGTGCTATTGACTTCCAAGCACAGTTTTTGGATTTAATCCAGTGCTTAATTTGAGCCAGTGGTTTACGGTGCTCAGCACCAGTACTTAATCATCAGCACCGGTGGTTGAGCACCAGTTACGGACACATTCATTTATGGTGGGCACAGGGATTCACCCAGAATCACAGGATGTTGAGCCGACACCGAGACTCGAACCTGGTTCCCCGGGTCTGAAGTTGGCAGCTGTAGCCATTACCCCACACCCCCACCACACTTCTAGGGTTTGTTGGTTCTGTGTTAGGCAGAGCCTACAGGAGAAATGGGCTGGTCAAAGCTGCCTCCTGACGAGAGCCCCAGCACTTCCTTTTTACAAATTAACCACTGATTTAATTTTTTTAAATTCACATCTCGACTTCTACTTACTTAATTTTTGTCAATTTGGTCCTATTTGACACAGATAGATATTCTCTATTTTACTAAAACTGGTGTGGAGTCTTTTTGTGGTGATATCACTGTGTTACTGTAATTAAAATGTTGCAGAAATACTTTACACATTGCCACTTTAGATAAGCCTGACTGTTCTGTGCCAAGCTACCAGAGGATGAGTACAGGTTTATTTAGGGCGTGTATCTGACATACCTGGACTAGCATCCCGACTTCGACTGGGTGCAAACCTCGGCAAACTAGAGACCCAATTTCTAACACCTACCTACAACGTAGAACAATTTCTTGAAACATGTTTTGTGCACCCTTCCTCAACCTTCTGTAGGTATGACCTTTGGTTACTCAAAATGAAGCCTAGTTTATAGCTTTCCTTGTTCACTGAAAAATATTTGTCATTTACTTGAAAAAAAACATGAATTGGCCAGAAATGTAGCTTTTCATATGTTTTCAAGCACAACTCAGATTGGAGAAGGTAAGGCGGCAGCCATGTCTGAGTGTGGCCCACCCGGCTAAAACTCTTTCCTCTAACAATGTAGACTGCTATGAAAATGGTATGGCTGTACAATGCCAATGAAGTTATGTCTCAAGTGACAAACTCACTAAGGGGCATATCTACAAGGCGGCGATATAAAATTAGCGCTGCTTTTGCGGCCGTTTTCGGCTGAAAAGCGGCAATAATTTTATCGCTATATCAGTAAGGTCACGCTATCGCGTGAAACCTTGCCTTAGCGCCTGAATTCCTAACGCTCATCTTTGCATATCTAATGATATGCAAAGTTGGCGTGCCTCCCCAGGATAATGGGAGAAATGTCGCTAAGCGACATTTCTCCTATTATCAAGCCTCACTCAAAGCAGCATAGCGACAAGAAAAGTAGCGATAACCTCTGTTATCACTACTTTCCTTACGCCTGCTTTGAAACTGACTTAGCCATGATATCCTATGTAAGGTGGATATCATGGCTAAGTATGTGAGGCCCTATCAGCAAGCTATCACCAAACTTCGTGGGATTATCGCTGGGTTTCCAGCGATAATCTCAAATTCCGCAGTTAGCGCTAGGATTTTTATCGCTTTTGAGATAAGCGTTGCTAATAGCACGCTATCTCAGCGATAAAATCCAAGCTAGCCGGCGATAATTATCCTAGCGCTACGTGTGCTTAGCGATAATTATCGCCGGTTTTTGCTGATATGCCCCTAAATTTCTGTGGAAAGTGATACCCTCGTTTTGCTTTCCTTTAATGCAGCGTCATCCCCTTTGTAGGATATGAACTGTTTATGGGGCATATCAACAACAACCGGCGATAATTATCGCTAAGCGCACTTAGCACTAGGATAATTATTGCCGGCTAGCGTTGATTTTTATGGCTGAGATAGCGTGCTATTAGCAACGCTTATCTCAATAGCGATAAAAATCCTCATGCTAAGTGGCTAACGTGAGATAATCTCACGTTAGCTTGTTGATAGGGACAGACAAACTTAGCCATGATATCCTCCTTCCATAGGATATCATGGCTAAGTCAGAAAAATACCAGACGTAAAAAAGCAGCGTTAACCGCGGTTAGCGCTGCTTTTTTTGTCTCTAACAGGGTTAGCGATATTCTTGATAATAGGAGAAATGTCGCTTAGCGACATTTCTCCTATTATTTTACTCTGGAACGCCCCCTTTGCATCTCATTAGAGATGCAAGGGGAAGCGTAGAGTAAATGGGTGCTAACATGCAAATTTGCATGTTAGCACCCTGTTGTTGATAGGGTGCTAGTTTTATCTCTGCTTTTTTGGCTTTTAACCCCTTCCCTGCTCATGACGGAACGGTTCCGTCATGAGCCACGGTTGCCGTGTGCTCATGACGGAACGGTTCCGTCATGACACGCCCGTTGGCGGCCGCTCCGCCTGCGCGGCGCTGTTTCCCCGCCTGTGCGGGGGGACAACGCAAATGGGCGGAGTCATGACGGAACCGTTCCGTCATGAGCACAGCCCAACCGTGGCTCATGACGGAGCGGCTCCGTCATGAGCACAGCGCCACCGCGCTGCCCCCCCGCACCCCCCAGCACCGCGGCGGAATTCCCGCCGCGGTGAAAGGGTTAAAGCCAAAAAAGCAGAGATAAAGCCCTTGTTGATATGCCCCTATGTATGTACAGTTTGCTTGCATGCCTAACAAATACTTCCTAATTACCACAGCAGACGACGGAGACAGCCATGATTTCTGAAACAGAGGCGCTATTCATGAAACAGAGGCGCTAGAATGTCACCTGGGTCGGGCGTAAGAAGGTACACTTATGTAATGCTGCTGAAACGTTCCCCTACGGCGGCTTCCTGATTCACAGCCCTGGCGCGCGCTGTTCTAAAGCACTCCTCGAGATAGGAAATCATTATTCTTTTATTCAAAGGAAATTATTTAAGGCCCAGTTTTGATTTACTGTGTATTCCTCGCTTCCGGAGAGTACATTTGCAGACAGCTGGAAGAGGAACTGGTGCGTGGTGATGTCAGTCTGTGCTTTCATATGCTCGCGATTCTGTTCTACAGAATATATGGATGCAGTCCATTGGCCTTCTGCAGTTTCTCTCCGGCAAAACTGCAAATATGCACTGATGGTATGAAGCCGCTACCCACAAAAAATAATGATGTGCCCAGACTTTTTTTGTTTAAAGTATTGTCCTATAATTAAATCATGAGGACAGATATGTAAGAGATTATTCCAAATATAGACTACCATATGCTGTATTGAAAATAAAGCCTGGGCGACAACCATAGAAAGCTGTATTTTTCCAAATCTATCCGTTAAATTTTTGTGAAGTTTGAAAAGTGTTTGTTCATTAGTGTATGATAGCACATTTAGGAGGGATTCTCACACGGTATTAAAGAGGCGACTTAAACTTTGTATGTGTGTTTATGTAAGGGTTAGTGCTCGTGCGTAGCTCAACGCTTAATTTGAGCCGGTGGTTTCCAATGCTCAGCACCAGTACTCAATCATCAGCACCGGCGCTTGAGCACCAGTTAAGAACACATTCATTTTTGGTGGGCACAGGGATTCGCCCAGAATCACAGGATGCTGAGCTAACATCAAGACTGGAACTAGGGGGCATATTATCAAGATAGGCGATAAAATTATCGCCACTTTAGCGGCAGAAAACTGCCGCTAAAGCAGCGATAATGGGCTTGATAATATGCTCTATGGAATTCCAATTGAAGCCCATGTTATATGTGAAGGACATCTAATTTTACATTTTATCGCCTGTCTTGATAATATGCCCCCTAGTTCCCTGGCTCTAAGATCAGCAGCTCTGGCCATTACACCACACCCCCTCCACACTTCAAGGGTTTGTTGGTTCTGTGTCAGGCAGAGCTAAAAGGAGAAATGGGCAGGCCAAAGCTGCCTCCTGACGAGAGGCCCAGCACCGTGTAACTCTCAGGCAGTGGTGTGTGAAAAGAGGGCATGGTGGAAGGTCAAAGGGCAGACTGTCGGGTCAGGGTCAGAGCTCCTTGACGAGTTGCATCTTCGGAATTTTCTGAATTGTAAGAAAGTTGGTGCTGATCTGATGTTGATAGTGATGTTATTCCAGATCCTGATACTTTGAAAGAAAAGACTACTTTGCGCGGAAATATGGCAGTGCAAAAATACTGTCTTGCATGCCGGCATTGGAAGTGCATAGAGAGTCCTATTACACCTCAAACTGGGTGCTAGATCAAGGGGAATTTAAAGGATGAACCTGGGCTTTTCGAATCACATGCAGAAGCAGCAAGTAGCACTTGGACTTCACCTTATTGCTCTTATTCAAAAAAGAAGTATTTTCACCTTCAGACCTAGGGGCACATTATCAAGAAACGGCGTTAAAATTATCGCCGCTTTAACGGCAGAAAACTGCCGCTAAAGCGGCAATAATGGGCTTGATAATATGCCCTTGAGAATTCCCATAGAAGCCCGTGTTCTGGCGTCAACATGGGCTTCTATTGGAATTCTCTGCGGCGTATTATCAAGCCCATTATCGCTGCTTTAGCGGCAGTTTTCTGCTGCTAAAGCGGCGATAATTTTAACGCCGTGCTTGATAATATGCCCTCTAGTTAGCTATAAAATCCTATCGCACCCATTCTCTTTTAATGACTTCCTTAACATATTAACATCAAGGATAAACCTCTAGAAAAACATGGGGGCCGATTCACAACGGGCTTCATGCACTTGTGGCAGAGGCCCTGCAGTCGTGGTGGGGGCCTTGCAATGGCTAACTGCAGTAGGGAGGTCCCGACACAACTGCGGGACCTCTGACATGAGTTTGGATGCCCTTTGTAAATCGAGTCCATGATGTCCAGCCCACGCCAGTCATACAATCTCAGCAAGAGATTACAGGCCAGATTTACAAAATTCTCATGCAATGCAGCGCAGCAGCCAAAAATGCTGCTCTGTGTTGCATGAGAAGGGGAGAGCGGGAGAGCACAAATCTACAGTGATATGCCTCTTTCCTACCCGGTTCAAATTTTGCAGCCAAGCACTATGCACACACCTTTGTACCATATTGCAAGGGTGTGTGTGAGTCTAGCATAGGTTTTGTAATGAAAGAGTTCCCTTCTAGCACAAAATACAATGGTCCAGTTTTACTAACATTTTGCACTGGGTTTGCGTCAACCAGCACAAAATGTTTTTTTTACCCGTCATTTACTTTCGAGTGCGCACTAGAAAAGAAGTGTGAAAGTAATGCAAATCAGCACGAAGCACTGATTTGTGTTACTTAGCGTCAAGGGGGCATTCCAATTGTTGTACATGGGCAACTATTGCCACCAACAAAGGCTTTTGATGCAAAACTCTATCTACTGACAATAGTAGACATGGTTCTGAATAAAAAATAAAACCACTTAAAAGCAGGCATTAAAAAGAGAAATGTTTTTATTTCGCCTTTCTTTTCTGACTTTGTGTGCTGCACTGTATAGTACACATACAACGTAGGCAAAGTTAAAAAAGTTGTCTAGATATAGTATTTTGTTCTGGAAGGGAACCCTTTCAGTACAAAACCAATGCTAGACTCACTAGCACTATTGTGTTAATTTGTGTGAATGTGTGTGTGTGACGCTCAGCAGCAGATTTCTGCACCAGTGCTAGGGAGAGGGGAGGAGAGTGCCATATCTCGGTAGAATTGGTGCTCTCCTGCGCCCTTCCTGTCATGCAGAGAAGCACAGCATTTTTGGCCGCTGCGCTGCGTTGGGTGACAAATTGGTAAATGTGGCCCTATGCCTAGACAACTTTTAAAACCTTTTTTACTTTGTACGTGTGCTTTACAGTGCAGCACACATGAAAAGTCGAAAAAGGAAGTAGAAATGAAAACATTTCTCCTTTTAAAGCCTGAAAGTGGTGTTAATTTTTGACACAATACCCTTTCTCAAATTTTGGGTAGACAGGGTTTTTCATCATAAAGCATGGGTGGTTTCATGGAACAGCCTTGTACCACCTATGTAATGCCCCCTAGATGCTAAGCAATGCAAATGCGTTACTATTAGGCAATATTTCAGTGCAAAACTTAGAAAGAATGTTTTTTTTTGCATTTTTGCTGGGTTGCATCACATTTGAGACGCAAACACAGTGCAAAAATGTTTGAAAATCGGGACCTACTTATCATCTTACAATGTTTTATTTTGTGTGGTTAATCGCAACATCAATAACATTTGCAATTTAGCAGAGTCAGATAAAGGTGTTATAGAAGAGAACAGGAAACATCTTTCCATTCTTAGGTTTTTAATGAAAGGACTAATTGTTGAGCGCAATGAAATCTATACAAATTAACTGTGACTTTAGTATCAAACACTTACAGAAAACAAAGCTACTTCACAATGCAAAAGGACCATCAAATTCAAATATTTATAGCCCAAAATGTCTACGGTTTCATTGTTACCATGTTTGTAGTATCCTTTTTGGGGTATGCTGGCTCTAAATCTTCAAACAAATCCTATTTAAAACTTCTTATATAATCTGTGAAGCTGCTCATATGTGTGGCCAGGTATGAGGTCACATATGCCACCAACTCTGCAGTGCCAGACATTTACCTGAGCCAAAACGTGGCAGGTGGGCAAATCGAAACACAAGAACAAAAAAGAGCGGCACGGTAAGACAGCCCTGTCAAAACAGAATATTTTAGAAAGTCAAATCAAGGTGGTTGCCACACTGTTTTGACAAGCTATGGGAGCAGATCGTGATTTCATGACACTATTTAGTCATCCCTTTTCCCTGAAAAATGATTGATTTCCAGGTAATGGTATAATAAGAAAAAAACATGCTGTGTAGTGGGAGAAGAGGGGACCACCATTGCAAATTATAATAAACCTTTAGGCGATGATGTAATCGCAGGATGCTCAGAGGCATGTATTGCATTCCTGGGAGAAAGTTCTGTCAATGTCAACAATCCTCCCACTAATTTCTAAAAAGGCATCTGACTCACAGAGACCTGTTCTGACTTCCTGCCACTGTTCGCTGACATATCAGTGAATAGAAGATCCCTCCATCTCTTTGATACAAAATAATTGTAACTATCAGGGTGGGGCATTGATATTTAAACAAAGACAGATTCCTCATTAAGGTACAGCACTGATCTGCACACACAATAGGAAAAGTGAATCTCACAAACTATAGACATGGACAAGAAATAATTTAAATGTAATGTGCATTCTACTCTCCTTGACGCTTATCGAGTAACCGAACATAACACCCTCATCCTTCCTATCCCAAATTGAAATTTTTCTCGTAATAATTTACTCAATTTGTGATCTGTTCGGCACTATTATGTTCACTGTGCACCTTGGGCCGTATTATACATTGTGCCCTGGGGGCACAAAGGGTGTGTGCACCCGGTTTGTGCACCCCAGGGGCACACTGATAATACTAAAGGGGCCACAGATGCTTGCGTGTCCTCTTCTGTAATACTGATAGCGCTAGCACACATGTTGTGCCAGTATTATCATGAGAGGGCATTCCCACATTTCCACGGAGGTGTGGCCCAATGCAAATGAGTGCATCTCCTTGCCTCTGCGCCCGAGCCTTGTTATAGATGCGGGCATAGACGCAAGCGGGCCCTAGGGAGGTGCACTCACAGTACGACACAAAAAGATGGTAGACAGCCAGTGTGCCTCCTGATGGCAGCCCTCTGGGAGGGCGAAAGGGGAATCACCCACTGCACCTGCCTTCACAGGGATCTCTCTTCTTTCTTTAGCGTGCAGGCTGCATACCGTCTGCACTGAGAAACATTGAGCGACTTTGGAGCACCTGCTCTGTATTTCTCTGAATGCACTGCTCCCAGGCTAGTGCACGTTTGTGGCTGCACGGAGGACATCACATTCATTGTAATAGGGTGCACATTAAGTTGGAGAACAATGAATAACAGATCATAAAAGGACTTAGGGCCTTATTACGGACTTTTGCTCTGCCCGACACCATTGCTGAAAAGGAACCAACCGACCTTAGGTCAGCAGTTCTGAATGCTCTATTACGATGCGACGACCCACAGGGCAGTGGCAAACCTCCATTTCCCAATTGAAGCTTGTGGGGCAGGCAGAAAAGGTCCGCAGCACAAGCTTCCTTGAGAAATGGAGGTTTAAAAACATCCCTGAACCAGGGACCATGTGGTGCTTGCCACACTGTGCAGGGATGTTAAGGGGGGCACCATAGGTGCCCCCTTGGCCCCATTGCACAGGGTCAGGGAGAAAGGAGGCCCTACTACGGGCCACCAAAGTCCGTTTCCAACAGCCAATCCATGTTTGAAAGGCCCACATGGATTGACTTTCGGAAACTGACATCGTCATTCCGACGGCAGAGCCGAGCCTGACTCCACCGTCATTGAAGAGATTACTATTCCGCTACTCTTCCAACAGGCTCACAGAACCCGTCGGAAGAGGAGCAGAATCCTCTTACAGTTTTCTCTCTGACACCATAATCAAAATACTGCAGTTGGCGGGAAACCTCAGGATGTTGGGCCCATAGTTACTGCATCAGAGAAGCATGCAGAAGAAGAGTAGGTCAGATAAAACCTTTCATTTGAATAACATAGGTTCGTGAATTACTAAATTGCATTGATTATTTAATGTGTAGTAGAATAGTGAAAGTGATTACATGTACTATAAAAGATGCTTAGATCATCTTCATTAAATAACAAACGTGTGTGAAGAATTAATGAAACTAATGTGATTTAGATTACATTATATGTATTTTAGGAGTCTCATTTTAAAACTCCATGTTTTACACACATGAAAATGCGCACCAAGTGGTAAAAGATATAAGGATGGTGCATGTTTCTAATAAGATTAAATGCTTTGAAACTTTCAGAGAATAATCTTCATATATGTACTAATGAGAATTACTAGAAACTACATTTATTTTCTATGTTTCGAAATTGTTTAATACGTTGATACTTTGAAAATGTACTAATACATCATTGTTATACGTGCTAATTACAGGGAAACTAAATTGCTTTATGAGTGAAACTGAGTTTAAAGAAATATATAAGGATCTCAAGAGTCTAGAAGGAAATGTATATTCCTAATATTTTATATTCTATATTACATGAACTGAATTCGACTTAGGCCTACATTTTCCTTACATTTCGTTCTCATGGAAAGGCTTCAGAGACTTACCATGTGGAATGAAACTATGTTTCATAGAGAAGTTCCCATGCGCAAACTAGAACTACCTGCAACCTTTTTTTCACTTTGGGAACATCTGCTGTGAGAAACTGTCCTCTTGATCTCACTCATGTGCTTTTGCAAAAGGACCATTGCTGAAAATATTATACACTAGAAGGTTTGATGGATTATATGATGATCACCACCTTGTTGCTATAATATGTGTCTTCTTTATGCTGCATGGCAATCACCCCAAACGAACTGACCAATGGACTGAGTGGTCTGACCAGATAAGGTGACCCAGGAGGTGTCACCTCGGAACTTGTAGATTAATATATGCTGTGTGACAAGGCAACAGAGCTGTTGGAGACCCTTTTCTCCTTTATTTTGAGATATTGATCTTTTGCGGGCTCAGGGACATCATTCATTCCTTGCAGACTCTATTCGCTGATGCATACGCAGCGTGTGCTACTCCTGGACTTCTTTCCCTCATGGGAGAGAACCTTTGAGCAGAGAGGTGGTTCATGATCTTTCCTGATCTTCCTTGGACTTTGGTCATTAATGGTACACGAAAGACTACATTTGATTATTCTGCACTCCTTGAAGAAAGAAATGCCTGATATTGATGTATTTACTCTTCTTAATCTTTCTGATAAACTAAACCATTCTCAAATCCTGTTTCTGTCCAGGGGCGTAACACAGGCCCCCGCAGCCCCTGTGGTGCGGGGGGCCCCCAGCTCCAGGGGGCCCCCTCGGCACTGCACTCTGGCCAGAGAGCTCCTGATTGAGCCTGGAGGGGGCCCCTCTTCGTACCGTGCAGGGAGGCCCCCTCAATTTCCGTTACGCCAGTGTTTCTGTCTCCCCATGTCCCATCTTCATTTATTGATTGTGCATTTCAATTGAGTATTAATGAGGAACAGGAATCTGAATTGAGGGTTCTCTGGACAGCAGATTCCAATGTAACTATTCCACATAGCTTTAACTGTGTTATTGGTTTGTATAAGTTTAGTCTGACTGCATTTCTTCAGGAGATTTGGTCTAACTGTGATAATTCTATATTTGTATCGCGTAGTGTTGAAAGTTATATACATGAATCGAATTACTAGTTTGTAGGTCAGTTATTCAATTCCTGGTCCTCATTGGATAACTGTATTGGATCCCCTTATATCCGACCCCTCTTATCACGATTCAAGATCCGTCGGAGGACCAAGTAAATGAAACCTGAAGTGTAGTGTTAAGAGACAAGGTGAGGAAAAAATAAATCATCCCAGTGGCGCTACAACCGTATATAATAATTCCATTGACGGTTTACCAGTCGTAAAGACATATTTTTCTTCTTGTTTTCAACTTTAAATGTTGGGCATTGCAAGCAATCAGTCTTTCTCCAAAAATGAACGAGTAAAAATTGAGGGTGCACATCCCAAGCCAATGCCCTGGAACGTATACACCGCCAACTGTAGTTTCTGACCATTAAAAGGGAATGGATAGGAAGCCTGTTCATTTCTTCCCCATACATGTCTGAACCACTAAAATAGAACAGGAAATCGATGAATCATTCAAATATTTCAAAACAACTGTGCACTGAACTGTTCTTCAGCAAAGGGCACGTCCCATCATGATACCCTTGAGTGACTCAGCGTGAAATTCTCAGCAGAGTTTTCCAACCATGAGAAAATTACTGTACTTATTGGAGCACGACAGCACATGCCACGCATTGATTGTTTCTCATCTCATCATAAATTATAACCGACAGATTCTTTGCAGGCCTTCACTTGAAGCTATTTCAAATCCATTTGAATAAATGCAAATGCACATGCGGTAAAGCTATTAAAACACATGAAGACACTCATTTCAGCAGGCCTCCTTTTAAAAAGATTTTTTTTAGCCCAAAAGTGCTAGACTGTTTATATTTTTAAACTTCAGTTAACCTGCATTAAGATTATAAATTAGTTCTGTCCCCCAAAACTGTGGAGCAAACTAGATGAACTTGCATTGGGTTTACACCGTATAAAACAGGTGCTTTAAAAGCTGCTGTTCACAGAGCTCATTCTTCTTGCCATACATTCACCTTCGATTTGATGATTTATGAGGCTGAAATAAATTTTTGCCTTTCAAAAAAAGAGCAGAAAACAGAGGCAACTATTGATGTTTTACTAGAACGTGAACATGCATTCCTTAATTATCTCCATGGAAAAGGAGTCAAATGATATCTAAATATGTGCTATGTAGTAAGTTTGAAGATGAGATTTCAAAATATTGAGCAAGCATTTGTGTTTTTAATAAAAATTGATAATTCTGCATTCATATATAAATAGAATAATAACATATTTTTTTTCGGTGACTTAGCTTGTTTCTTGGTGTCATTAGCATGTTAAAAAGATCATAGTTTTGAAGCACCAATTCCTAACATCAACAAACAATTAAGGGTAGCACTTTGTAAACGTGTGGCACAGCCCATTCTCAGCCCTACCTCTTCCTCCAACTTTACTTTAATGAAACACATGGACATGACTGATGCTCATTTTAAGTAAAAAGAAAATGTGTTCATTTGCAGACAATTAGAACGTGCATATTTGAATCAGAATTTAGCTTGAACCCAGAAATAGAAGAGTATGGTAACTAAAAGGTTCAGAGTATGATAAATGATACAACCTGACCTCTTCACTTAGTCATCATGTTGGCTTGAACAAATCCCTTTCATTGCTGCTTTCAGAACTTTGTCAGAGCTTAATTAAAAAAATAAAAATAAAAATTGGAGGAGCCGGAAGTTTGCTTCAGGAGGCCAGGACTGAGAAGACGAATGCTGGGTTTGCCAAATACCTAGGCTCCCTATATCTTCATTCCACATCATGCCTTTTTCTCCCACCACTATATGGGTCTTGTATCTTTATATCATTCTTACGGATTATTTGTCTTCCTTAATTTCTCCCTTATCACTCTTTTCTTATGTTTATTCCATACAACTATCTAACTTGTCCTCCTTTTTTTCTCTTGCTCGGGAAAAAACTTTAATAATGAAAAAAGCCCCAAACTAAGAAGTGAGGGCCAGCCCCCCCATGTGAACAATTTATGATATCCGTGGCTTTAGATATTTATACTGCCTAGATATGCATACATACATACAATAACATAATCCTCATGCAGCCTCTCTCATTTATGCCCAGAAAAGAAGCACGCAAATGTCCTCATTTTAGCTTTATAGAGCACTCACCATAATTTCTATGACAAAAAGATACCCCACATTTTGCTAATTTACCACAGTATTCCCTCTAGGCAACCGACAGGTAGCTGTTGCGGTTTGATGTATCTTTTTTCTCAGAATATCAGACTTTCTTCTCTCATAGCTGAGGACGATAGAGTGAACTTATAGATAATGTGTTCTCATTTTAGCTTCTGAAGCACCTTCTATTAGCTCTTTGAGAAAATCAAAAGAGAAAACCGTTTTCTCTCAAACATGGTTCATGAAATCCCAGCTGACGAACAGCAATTTCCAAGGGTAAAATAACCTTAGGACACCCCCCAATTCCTAAAATTAGTATGTATGCTCAACAAATGATTTATATTGTGACTAAAGTCTATCATCAACCTCAGACATGTTACTTTTTGTGACCCTCAAAGTCAGGCTTGCACTATAAGGAGTTTCAATAGAGACCATGTCATGTATTCCTGTAATGGCTGCCACAGCATGTTGTCCATGTTGTGGTCAGTCAATCAAAGGGTGGTCCCTTTTGGAGCCTGCACCATGCACCTGAGGGTCAGGGGGAACTCATCCTGGCCCCTTATGTGTTTTTTAAAATTTTTATTTTCAGGATGGAGGTCCATCTCCCTGAGTCCGGCAATGGCTGCCACAGCATACTGTATACTGTTCATGGTGTTACAAACCACTCAGAATTGCCCAATACCCTTTAAAAAGGCCAATTAAAGGATTTCTGGACACCAACGGTCCAAATATCACTAATGTGAGAAATTGGGTTACTGGTTGACTGGGATGTGAGCCCTGGTCAAGCAGCAACAACAATCCTTGTCAAACTAAGGCACAATCAAACCTCAAATTAATCTGTGCTCAACCCTCTGGGAGCTTGGCACAGAGCTTAATTTAGAGGCACGGTGTAAAGTATTTGTGGAACACTTAAAACAGTAAAACAGTAAAAACACTACACAGAAAGATCCCTCACAAAGATAGAAAAATAGAATAAAAATGAATATAATAATACAAAACCAAAATGACGAAAATCCAATCAGTAGAACTGGTGCTATGCATTTTCAAAGAATAAACTGTAGCCTAAAAGCATTGCGCGCAAACCGGGGATAGCTGGTCATGCTGTACCCGGTCAGAGTAAAAAGTTTAGGCTACTGCAATGGTGTGAGGGTCAGATACAGTCCTAGATTAGTCCACTGAAGTTTTACCTTCTTAAGTTTTGTGCCGAGTCCCGCTCACATTGGAGAGGGTCGCCTAGAGCACAGAGAGCATCACTGGCGGTGGTCGGTGTGACATGAAGAGCAGGCCTGGTGTCATGGACAAACGGACTGGAGCTTTATGGTGTCACTTGTCTATGGCATTATTGAAGGCTGTACGAGAAAATGGGATGGTGGTGACTCATGCTGAATTTCCATGCAAGTTGTGTGGTTCCGGTGAAGAGGGACATTTGAGGTCACGAAGAGCCCAAAAGCTTGATTTAAGAGCCAACTGTGCCACATTGAGGGTTCAGGCCTGAGGGGCACAACTTGGGAGTCAGGAACTCACTGAAGACAAGTCCATGAGCTATTGAGGAGCATGTTATGTCCCTGAGGCTCAGATCAGGAGGCCAGCAGATTATCCATTTCAGTTACTCTGGGCTCCTGGGTTCAAAATGGGTGGCAGGTTCAGTTCTCCTTCCCCAGTGTGGCACAACAGGGCAGCAGCTCCTTCAGAGTAGCTAACAGGCAGCAGAATCAAAGAACTCTTCCAGAGCAGCAGTCCAGCAGAGTGGCAGTCCTTGTAGCAGCACAGTAGTCCTTCTTCCTGGCATAGTTCTTCACAGGTCTTGTAGTGTATTTCCTACGCTGAAGCACTTGAAGCACTTGAATCGCCTGATGCAAAACATACTGAGATAATGGGACATTTCTTCTGACCTACCATGACACTGTACACAGCTTATGCACATTTAACCTGCATGCTAATAGATGTAGAAAATAAATTAATAGATTTAGTAGAAAATAGAAGAAGAGACATTTTGACTAAAACAAATCATTCAAAGTGCCACCCTGGGCAAAGGAAGAAAGTGAAGACAGACTAGTGATGAACATGGCCACATTAGCTTTAGATTGCAAACATAAAGGGAAATTATGCATGCACATTAGAAAGTCCACAACTCATATACATTTTGTAGGGACTAGTGACTGCGACCATACATTTGAAGTTCAGGGAAATTGAGAATTATATTTCGATGGAGGAGATCCTGTTTTTCATGGACTTTATTGCATTTTGGGAAAACTGTATTTTACAGGTTACCCAAGAGTTGGTATGGAACATGTTTCATGGGGATAGTTTTTCCCAAAACGAATCATGAGGGACAAGTTGAAGATCTGGCAAGGGAACAACATGGTAGAACAAAAAGAGGTGCTAATGAAATTGTAGGAGGCACTTTTGGTGCTTTAATTCCATCTATAGAAGTGATACTCAAATCACACAAGATTAGAAAGATTTCTTCTGTAGTTGATAAAGCATCTACTAGTACAGCTGGAGGATTCTTAGTTATAGATATAGAAATGGTTGCCATTAAATTGAGGGTTACAAAATCGAGTTGCATTAGACGTCCTTCTCGCAAAAGAAGGCGGAGTATGCCCGATGTTAAAAGTTCAACAATGTTGTACTTGCATCCCAGATGAGAGTAAAGACCTGAAGAAATACATTAGCAACATTACCGACCTGAAGAAAGATTTGAAAGGGTTGATAGCAACAGGTGCTTGGGAAGAAATAGGGAATAGATTTTCTGCTATAGGCATATGGTCTGGAAACCTAGGGAGTGGAAATGTTGGAAGCATCCTTAAACCCATAGTGATAACTGCTCTTTGTGGCTTGTTCCTAATTGTGATCTATAAGGTATACAAATGTGTACAAGCACAGAAGGGAGGGAAGAGAAAGAGAGTAAACATGGAACTAGAGAGCAGATACTATGATGACATTACATTTCTGGAGGTTTCCAGAAGAAAGATTATGAAACAACCACATTGTAATTTGTCCATCTGATAAGAGATTGATGTCATGGCTTGTTTCACCATCAGAGGGGGGAGCGCTGCAACGCAGAGTTTGCCCACCCCTTTCAATGTCCCATGAGGAAGTCCTAAAATTCTGTTAGGTCCAACAATCATGGGCAATAAATAAAACTGGGCTAAATCTCAGGTAACCATGATAAAGTGCAGACAGGCTTAACTTAAAGATGAGTGTGTAAACCATTTATCATTACCAAACCAAATCAAAAGTAAAAATACAGCACAATAAAAAGATCAGAACCAAGTTCTAGAAATAAAGAAAAAAATAATCAGGAAATGACTAAAATCCAATAAGGGGAAACAGAGATATTTGTTTATAGAGTTGAGGGCAAAAAGCACAAAGGCAATAGTAAAGAGCCCATCAAAATTTACTGTTCATAGTTGACTGGTATATAAACATAATTTCAAACTGACTGCGAAGGAGTGGAGTCAGATACCCCAAGAAGGTCATCTCGGTCAAAGATTTTACCTTTTGACTTAGGGCCTGATTTAGATCTAGGGGGACAGATTACTCCATTATAACGGTGATGGATATCCCGTCTGCCAAAATATAAATCCCATTATATCTAGTACTTCTGGTTTTATGGTATTTATTTGTTTAACATTTCCAGTTTCATTTATCAATATTTATTTTTGGTCTATCTTATTGGTATTTTACCCATATTTATTTTGTGTTTTCAAAATAAATGGAGCTTTAAAATGGTGTATTCCATATTTAATTAACTCTTGGATGTGCAATAATACATGAATGTCTGTCACATTTTAGCAAATTATACAGACACGTATGACAAAACACTACACTCACAGATACAAATTAGCATTATACTAAAATATATATATTTATAAGGAAATCTCATCCTGATTTTTAACACTCCATGCTGACTGTCTGCTCACCTGTTGCTTAGAATTCATGAAAGACAGCATGGTAATTCTCCCACAAGAAGCACCATTTTAAGTTTTGTTTGGCTTTTAAAAAAATAAACACAGAAAACACATTGTTTTCTATCTGTATTTATCTGTAAAAATCAGTAAAAAAGAATACTGGAAGCCTTAATTATATCCTATGGGATTTATAGTTCACTGGATGGGATATCTATCACAGTTGTGATGGAGCAACCCATCCACCAAGATCTAAATCAGGCCCTTCGGTCAGATGATGAAATCCTCCAAGAGAGCAAGGATACAGGCTGTATCTATCAATGTTGTCTCAAAGTCAGATTGCAAAGTCAGAGTCCAATGAAGCCATTGGCTTGGGCCGCTGAAGTCCTATTTTTGGGTGGATACTTTTTCACCTTCACCCAGTAAAGATTTCTACCTTTGAATAAAATCTATTCTTTAGAGGCAAGCATTTTCAAGTGTGGCAAATCTGGAAGCTATATCCACTGAAGTTCCCTTGAAATTATCCATCTTTGCCATGAGGTTCCTTCAGAAGTTCTGGCGGTCTTGGAAGTCCAAAAACATTTTAGACTTTCAGGATCAGTTGCTCTTCAGCACTTCTGAAGTCTCCCAGGACCTCAGGGAGATAGGAGCCAGGATTCACTCTAGGAAACCCCAACTGCAAAGTCAGGCCCAGGTCTAATTGCTACAGGTCAGTGGAACACTTCAGAAAAAAAGGCCTCTGACAGCTTGTTGTGTCCCTATAGGAATGAATTGCCCCTTGGAGTCCACTTCTCAGTGCAGGGTACTAGTGGGAGCAATCTAGCCCATTAGGTCTCCACACTGATCACAGAGAGCATGCCAAATCCTCTTCTGTTCTTCCTCAGGTCCAGATGTCGTATGATGAGCTGTGGGTGAAGTGCCATTTTGTACGATTCAGCAGCCAGTGGGTGGGGGTGACACCTTAACCAGTGAGAAAAAATGTTTCAAGGGGCAAGACTTCACATATTTGAATCAAATACTGCTTTTATTAATGCAAGCTATCCCGTAATGCACTATTCTGAGTAAAATGCTACATGTCAGCACTCTTCTCCCATTGGAGCCTGACGGTGTGTTAGCCCCAGGAGCAGTTTTAGAGAAAATAACAGTCTCCTCCTCATCCTTTACACCAAACTGGTTCTGGGAACAGCTTTCTCTCCCACTGGGCTTGTATCAGGCTGGCTATATATGGCTCAGGGAACAAAGGGCTTCTCTTCCACAGGTCACCCTTTACACTTCACTGTGAATGGGCATGCCTCATCTTCGTCCTTTTCAAAGTAATGCAATTTCTTAACCTTCCCCAACTGCCTTTCCTGTGCAGATAGGAGACACATACCTCACATTCAGGTCTTAAGGCCAAAAATCCAAATCCATTGTTTCTGCTCTGGTAGCAGTTTTCACACTTCATTAAGGGGCCTGCTGCTGGCAGGCTAATGCTAATTAAATTTTTGGAGGTTTAGGCAGACAACAAAAGTCTAACTGTTTAAAAGTTACTTTTCTCTTCCTCAAAGATTCAGATTTTCAATAAACATAAAAAATTGTGGTGAGATTATCCCAGTAGCATGTCCCAAATGAAAGATAGCAGAGTTATGAGTTATTCTGAACCTTACTTTTTCTTGTAGGGCAGCTACAGCTCTTCTAGAATGAGAATGGCTTTTTGGGTGCTAGTAACTGCAAGTACATGTCAAAACTAAGGCACTGATTTAAGGTTTAGCGGAAAGGATACCTGGTTGCAGTGGCAATGGAGTATCCTCCCCACCTAACTCTATGTCTGCTGCTTGATTTAAAAGTGGATAAACCTCCAGAATTATGTAAACGGTCTAAATGTTATTCTGATGGTGTAAACCTTCCCCAATGGCCAGAGGTAGTAGACTCCATCAGATGTAAGCCATCCGACCATCCACCCTCTTTAGAGTGGGCAGTTGGATGGCTGATGTATTTATGTTCTGCCACGGCCAGGTATACTGGAGTAGTGAGGGATGATAGTAAGAAGAGAAAAATTAACCCACACCATAGAAGATAACTACCATAGTGTATGGGGTAATTAGTTGTATTATGTTTTTTAAAACAAACTCCAGCTTTAGGAGTTTGGGTTTGAAAAATAAAAGCTGAGGAAACCTTTGAGAGTCATGTTTGATGGAGCTGTTCATCACGCATTTTTTGACGGCAGTTCCTTCCAATGCATAGAGATGTCCATGTGCCGGCGGACATTTCTAAATTAGGGGTGTGCAAAATTCACATAATTTGCATTAGCGTAATTATGAAAATGTTTGGTAAAATTACATAAAATTATGAGTGTTTACTTGAAATTCATATATGTCATTTTTTGCTATATGTTAGCCAGAAATGTGTCCTTGCGCCAATAATTTGCACAAGGTTGCATTCAAACAAAAGCACAGAGAAAAATAGCCACAGTTGTTCTTTTTTCCATGCATTTGCAGTAGATTTTTACTGTGAAGGACAATATTCATGTTAAATTTTCACAGCTAATGGCATGTAATTACACTAAGGCTCTAATTACAAGTCTGGCAGTTCTAGGACCGACAGACTCACGGGGGCGTGGTGGTGAGAGTCCAGCCACCGACGCACCGGCGGTCCGACCATCCCATTACCAGTTCGTGGTTGTACCGCCCTGGGACCACTCCCGCTGCCAGGAAACTACCGTTCCCTGAGGGTTGCAGGGCGTTCAGGAGGCAGCAACATATTGCAAGTTTCCTCTCTTACAGGGTTTACATGGAGGTTCTTACTCCATGTAAACTCTGGAGGAGAGGAAACAAAAGGGGGCCCTACACTTGTGGATGTACACAGGGGGACATAACATGTGTCCCCCGTGTGCACACTCAACAGTTCCTGCACATCATGGACTTTCGAGTCCATGCCATGCAGGAACCTTGTGAGGCATTTCCATTGAGGTGCCTTTTTCAAAGGCACCACCATCTTTGAATGAGGCACCGCCCTGGGACCACCACACCGCCAGCCTGCAAGACTACTTAAAAATCATAATCTGGAAGGTGGGTGGCAGCGACCTTCGGCATAGCAGGGACGTGATGGTTTGTATCCCTGTGCCACCACTCCACCAAATGTCATAATCAGGCCCTAAGTGGAATAATATTAATGTTGGGAATTTCACATAAGCGTAACAGCAATTTTCCAGAATTATGCATATTAAACTGGCAGACGTTACATTTCATCCAGGCCTTCTCTTAGTTTGGCAGGTGAAGTAAAGGCAAGGTGGTGGACAAAAAGTGTGTTGCTCTGTCTGTCTTCATTTCATCTGACAAATACTAAATCAGGCCCTAAATTCTTATATGCACCTCTGTTAAATACTCATCACTCTCCCTTGTGGTCTACAGGGCCTGCATACAGATGGCTAACTTAATATTTACAAGTAAGGTTATTTCCCATTTAAAAAAAGGCTATTTTGACAGGTACGGCTGCATATTGGAAAGCTGCAGTAGTCAGGCTACACAGGTAGGCCTGGAGCTATGTTTTCTTTGTCTGTCCAGTTGGTGGCCCAGCCTGTGCTGCAGTTTACAGGTGACAAGTATCATTTAACTTTTACATGCCATAGATGTATTTTCCTACACCATATACTATGGCCTTACTGGAAAGTTAAATGTGCTATTTAGGAGTTAAGAAAATATGCCAGAGCCCGTACACTGATGTCAGGACAGAAGTGTGCCAGTGAGGAGAGAGTTTAAAAAATCTGTATTATCAGTACACAAAAAAGGAGTGACCACATAGAATGAGGTACTCTTTCACTTGGATGTGCAAGGCGCACTATAGGAGTTAAATGAATATATAAACACTAGTTTTCTTATATGGCAAAGGCACTATTCTTTAACATTTGCTACTGTAGTGCCTTTAAACTGCAGCCACCCAAAGCGCAGTGGTTTTCCTGGCAGCCATATATCTTTCATCATATAAGTTGGTGTTGTAAATACACACTGCAGCCCACATATGGCATTTAACTCTCAATGGAGGATTTTCTGTGCTAACAACAATGGATTTACAGGAAAGTTTAGCAGACCAATAGGCAGTTGTAGCTGCTGCAAACATTCAGTGGCGGGGGTAGGGGGTAGATTGTAGGATTAGTAAGAAATAAAAAGGTTACCTTTTGCTGATGGCTACCTCGCGGCTCGCTGTTTCTCTGCTTTCCTGCAGCTCCTGGCAGTCCCTGAGGCAGACTCCCCATCCAATTCAGACGTTGCGCTCATTTTATGAAAGCAGTGCCAGGATTGGCCTGAGTGAGCTGGTTTGATGCTCACTCAGGCACAGTGAGTCTGTGCCGTTACTCCAACTGGCTATAGAATACAGCTGGGTTGGAGAAACCTAAGGGCACGTCTTTACTCTTTTTGGCTGTTCTAAGGAGGCCTGCCAAACCGACATGCACACTTACAAAACCCACCACTCCTCCTCCCAGTCATGGCCTGGCCCAGCCTCTCCCTACACACGCATGGCTCAGCCAGTCACTTAAAAAATGAAATGATAATAAAATTGTTTAACTATCATTTTTTTAAACTGTTGGCTTTGAGCAGTGGGGTGGGGTGACTCTTCTCCGCCATTAAAAAGGAGCCGCTGCTACCAATAGGATGAAAGCAATTTTAAAATAGCAGGGGACAGGCGTTAAATAGCAGTGTCCCAGTGGTGTAAGAGTCCTAATATCAGCAATAGTAGGGGTTCAGAAAAAGGTTAAAACACGTTGTGGGGACAATGCAGAAAAGTTGAATTAGATAGACTATGTTTTGGAACCAATCATCAAACCTGATAAAAAATATGCCAGGATGTCAGGTTATCCATTCACTTTACATTTATGTATGATTCTTCTAAAGCTAACTAATTTTACATAGTTTTAGTTATTCTGAATATGTGGCATGGATAGTGCTCTCTTAGACCTAAGTTCAACACTCCTACCCTAGAGTATGGAAGTAGTAGTGTTTGTACAGTAAGTAATCCTGAAAGTCCCTCAGACCTGTGAAAGTTTATATTTTGTAAGATTTTATGAAATCAAACACATTTTTAAAGTGTAAAAAGCAATAGAAAACAGTGTTTTTTGTAGTCCTTGAAAATGTAACATTTAAATTGGATTTTTCATACAATTGAAATCTAATACAGAATAGGCTTTCCCCCAGAGGAGTAGGAATACATATACAGTCACTGAAAAAACGAAAGGTTAAAGGGAGGATATAGTTAGGTGAAAGTATCAGTTAAAACATACTGTTTTAAACAAACAAACCCACTGAAATACCCGTTAGAATTAGAATTATCTCACATAATTATAACTTATGCCCTAAAGTAACTATAACACCCGCCCGGGCATGCACAGTGTTATTATCAATGATGAAATTTCAAATGTTACAGTGCTGTTATCAATGATGTCATTGAGCATGTCATCAGTGATGTAACATAGGAGATAATCAGCAGTGTATGACAAGGGTGCGAGTGATAGCTACTTTAGCTCCTAACGAAACAAACGTTTGAAACATCATTCCAGTTTTCCATGATGAAATGTCAATTCTGGTAACAGTGGTGGGGCGGTGGGGCCGGGATGAGGGGGATTCCGATGGACGATGCTGAGGGGAAATTAAATAAATAATTATTTTTTCCCTCGTTAACGTACGTCGGAATCTCCCTCACCCCGGCCCCACCGCCCCACCGCTCTTACCTGCACGGACTGCTGCTGTCAATCACACATTTATTGTAGCCTGCTACAATTGTTTAATGTCAAGGCCAGACTGACCATTGTGGCTGTCTTGTATTTCCATTGTATGTTTGTGCTTAGGGGCTACTGTCAGCAATGCAGGCTGCTATGATCCAACTGCCTCATTCTAGACATGCTACCTTCAGAGTGGAGATGTTTAGACCTTTTTTGCTGGGGCTCATTTTGGTTCCCAGTTTGGCCTTGCTTCACACACACTGATTTTATGATTTTATTACGGGCCTTATTATGAGGTTGGCAGGGCGGAAGCAGGGCCACCCAAATCCTTCACCCCCAAACCCATGTGTGCACCTCCCACCAGATCACCACTTTTTTCATCACTGCCAGGCGGTTCTTTGGCAGTCCCACGGCGGTGCCTATAAAAAAGGCACGACAAAGGGAACGCTAAAGCAAGTTTTTGAAGGGCATACTCTGTCAAGTTCATGCCCTGCAAGAACTGGGAGTGCATGCAAACAGGGGGCACATGATCGGCCCCCTGCATGCATCCCCTGGCTCAGAGGCAACAGGGGGCCCTGTAGGGTCTCCTTTGTTTCCTCTCCTCCACAGTTTTCATGGCAGGCTCAGAGGAAACTCATAATATGCTTGGCAGGGCCGCAGCGGTTCCACCTAGCATATTGCCGCCTCTAGACCACCACAACACAACCAGGGATCATGAATCCCTGGCGGCAGTAACGTTCCAATGGTGGTCCGACCACTCTATTTAGAATAGGGTGGCAGGACCACCGGTGAGTGATTGCTACACCGCCATCGTGATTTTTGCCGTTCACCGGACAGCCTAACCCATAATAAGGCCCTATGTGTTTAGAATGCGGGAGGTAACACCCAAGGATATGATTGTGGAATGTCTGATAAAACTTCAGGCTGCTAGCATCACTGAAAATGTTAGGGATCCTCCTTTCTGGAGGTTTTCCACTAAATAACATTTCTGTTCCATGTTTTTACTGTGTTTCCTTCTGAACAGATTATTGCCTGTGCTGGTAATTCAGTGCAAACATTTTACAGTGGTTATGATAAAAATAATGTTGGGGTTGTTCTCCCAGGTGTGGAATTTAGCCTTTACTCTTCCTCTGTAAGTACTGTCTCATATATTTGGATAGAAACATTCAGTGCTTGAATAACATTGTCTTTCTGGTTGCAGAAGTTAGTATTGGCACAGTTTGTTAGATTGTCCATGGTATTGGTGCTAGATGTGCTAATCCAGAAGAAAGGTTCTACAAATGTAGGTGAAGTATGCAGAATTGTGTATGGATGGTTTTGTGTAATTTGTTCCTTGTGTGCATCTTAGAGCTTTACCACAAGCCACTGAGGGCCTGATTCACAAAGGTAAACTTACACTTTTGTGTAAGTTTAGAATTGTTTGGTACTCACAAATGGATTTTCAAGAAGTATCTTTAGACATTCAGAGTCCCCTAACATAAAAAGATAGGACTGTCCTATTGTTTTATGTGGTGAGACTCCGCACACGTAAAGATGCTACTCGTAAATCCCTTTGTAAATACCAAACAATCATAAACGTACACAAATGTGTAAGTTTACCTTTGTGAATCAGGCCAAGAGTGTCTGTAGCATATGGTGACACCCAGCTCTTTGTTTGATTCCCACACGTCAGATTTGTGATTTGGATATCTACTGTATGAAAATGATCTTTGTGATTACATGATGGTCTGGTGGAATGTACAACGTTACATTGCATACATTCTCAACACATGGCTTTACAACGCAGTCGTTGCAACGACCACGTTGTTACCACACATGCCATTACATCGCAAGTCGTTTCAACAACTTGCTGTAGGGGGCACGCTGGACTTACGAATAGTATTAATTACTATTCCTACTCCAGTTTGTACAACAGCAGGGAACGTTTTGGATTTAAAATCCAACACATTCCCTGGTGTTGCACACCCCTACAGCAAGTCATTGATACGACTTGCGATGTAATGACACGCGTGTTAACAATGCGGTCATTGTAAAAACCGCATTGTAAAGCCATTGCGTTGTGGAAACAGAGCTGTAAACGCTGTTTCCCATCTGGTGCAACTTCATGTTTTGCAGACAGATCCACAACTGTGTGGGTTTGCTCCTCAAGCCACCATAGACAAAAGGAATTTGGACAGCAACTATTTGACAAGGGTTCACATGATGATCCACAGTTGGCCTTATCTTTCAAGAGCAATGCTACTTCTCCCAAGGAAATCTGGTGACAGATCCCTTATATCTAAAGGCATAAAGTTCATGCACATCATATACATTTATTGCACGATGGTGAGTGTTTGGATTCCATTTTATTTTTTATTTTCCCCAGGTTTATCTGCAGCACGGCAATTTGTTTATTTTACGGTCAACTAAGGGTTGTCCTTATCTTTTGGGGTCTAGTTAAATCATTGACTAGGTAGGTTCTGTTGCTATAGGTGGCCACCATTGCAGTTGCTCCCAGCAAGCTTCTTTTATATTTAAGAGTGTGACAATTTTACAATTTCATCTTCATTTCACGGGGCTTAATATCAAATATGGAGTGTTGTTAAGTTTGGAAATTGTTTGGTAAATGCTTTAATTCGGGGTCTAAAACGCCTCCAATCAATAGCCGTACACGCTTTAACTTATTAACGTAGTGCAATATTCTAGAGTGAAAATTAGATGTATTTATTATTATGAAAAACAAAATCCAGTAGCAGTAAAATTATAGAGTAATTACCACTAATGCAATAATAGCAGCTTATGTTTTTTTAATTTACAACAGAAGGTCCTAGTTAAATTCAGTGAAAGTTCCTTGGCAATGTAATGTCAAGGGTAAAACCGTGGTTTAAATATCACAGTGTGACAGTAGACAATATGAAAGGATTAGAAAAAAAAGCTGTGGACAAAAGTATGGCATAACTAATAATATATATTATCAAAAAGAACACCACAAATGTTCAAATTCAAACCATTCCGGTTAGATGCTGTAACAATAATGTTTCAAGCAAATGTGAGATACTGCACTATGAGGTAACAGACAAACGGTGCATTATATTTCACAAATAGTAAATCAAAACAGTGAAATTATGGTGGCTGTGAAAGTTTACAACACTGAACTATTGCTGACAACACCAGTGAAAATATAATAATTGGCATTAAAAAAACATCAAAGACACAACTCATTTTATCTCCATTGGCCTCATTCTGAGATATCCTGTGAACATCTTCATTCCAGTTACTAGGCTTTGCATTTGTAGACAAACCAGAGGTCTAGCATAATCATATACATGAGTGCAGTCCCCACTCTTGATACTGTGCTGAAGTCTGCAATTTCACTTCAATTCAACCTCTCAAAAGTACCAGGGTGACTCACCTTTAGAAAATGTCTTTATTGTGACCATGCACATGCATTGTATACAATACAATGAAGAACTTAATTGCTTAAACTATCCAGGTAGGGAATCTTGCAAGTGATCCAGCTCCTTATTTAGAGTAGGACTTTATAGCGATAAATCAGAATATGTTCAATTGAATAAGCAGTAAGCCATGACGCAAAGATTACATGTTAGGATGGGGTAAAAGAGGAATGCATGCACACTAGAATTTTTATAATTTATTGGCATGTCTTTCTGAGAGGGCAAAACATATTTTCCCGCTCAGGTAGGATTACTTAATTTTGCTATCCTGCTTCACATCAATGATAGGCCGATTACAAATCACCCTCATTTTGGGCTATGCCAAGTCTTTGAGGTATTTATTAATTAATGTGACTTTAAAGGGAATGCAGTTTTAGAAAATGAAATGCCCTAGATGTTGAAAGTTGGGATTATATTGTTTGAGTGGTGTGAAAATTGACTTGTGCAGACTTCACCCTAATGAGCCGTCTGCAAACTCACTTACCTGAGGATGAACAGAAATAGAATGAAGCTGCACAGTAGTAGTAGGGTTTAGAATGTTGCATGTGTTCTGGAATGTTTTGAAGTGTATTAGTGCTGCATGGGTGAAATAAAAGGAGAAGGCATATCCTAAGGCACTGTGCCCTGCCATAAAATTGACAATTATTCTAGACATTGAAGGTACAAACATGAAACATCAATCAGAATTATGGGTTCCCCTAAGTGTGGGTGTTTCCTTTGGCCTACAAAGAAAAGGTTCTACTACCATTGCTCAATTTGTTACAGCTCTGAACATTGTTGTACTCTATTGTACTCTACAATTTTTGTTTTAACTACCTGGAAATTGGTAGAAATTTTGTTTGCGATAGGGAAAGTAGTGTTTCCAAGCTTCTTGTTGAAAATAATCATCTTCGGCAAGAATACCTCACCGTGGGACTCCAACTCATGGCTGGACGAACACAGTCTCACTCCTACACCCTGCGCCCGCACCTGCATTCTGAGAATGATCATCAAGAGTAAACTGGTCATGACCGCACAAGTCAACACCATCATTGTATCTTGCTTCTCTACCCTGAAGATGCTCAAAAGATCTTTGATTGGGTCCCAAGCAAAACTAGAAAAACTGTCATTCACGCCCTAATTACAGGTGAGATGGATTATGGGATTACCCTCTACACCAGTATCACCAAGCAACTCACTAGAAGACTACAAACCATACAGAACTCGGCAGACAGACTCATCCTCAACCTCCCACACAGAACTCACACCACACCTCAGGAAGCTCCAATAGCTTCTGATACAGATATGTGATCATTTCAAACTCCTTAAACGCACATTCAAGGCAGTACACAACTTACGCCCCCATCTACCTGAGCAGTCGCATCTCCTTACAGGAACCACTCAGACATGTTGACTCCTCAGGATTCGTACGTGCACACATCCCACAGAGACATAGAACCAGATCAGGCAGAAGGGTGTTTTCTTTCATCAGTCCTAAAGCCTGGAATGACCTCCCACTCCACATCAGAGCCTCCTCCTCTTTTCTTGAATTCCACAAGAAGCTGAAGACTGGACTTTTCAATTGACCAACCTACCATAGGCAGGGCAAGGCACACGCAACTACTCACCCTCGCAGGTGATATTGCACTTTACAAAAACATAAAAAATGACATTTTAATCAGTAGGTTTTCATGCCTGCCCTGCTACGGTCTTTGAACTCCTGTAGAGCAGAAGTGGGGTTATTACTGTATTTTATTAAATGAGAAGCCACTGGGGTATTGCTTTGGTTTGTTGGTGGCTGCAGGAATTAACTGGAAAGATTTGCTTTTTTTAGAGGGGAGATGTTTGACAATTTATACCAAACAACTTGCATTTGCAAGTTTCAAGACAGTTACCACCTATATTTGTGTATAGGTAGTCTGTGCGGTCTCTGAAGTAATACTACTCTGATATTAAAACTCATTATGGATCAGTGACATAATATCGAGACAACAGATATCGTCTCATGCAATTATTGACAATTGAATATCGATAACAAAAACTTTGAGTATGTACACATAACTATAAAAGTCACTTATATCAAACACACGAATATTAGTGACAATATCGAATTTTACAAATAAAGAGTGCATAAATATCAGAAAGAAAAATATTGTCACTATATAAATAAGCATGTAGTATGGCAAAAATATCAATCACAACATTATCGACTACAAAATTATCTATAAACCAACAAGTAAATACGTTTAAAAATCATCAAAAAAAATTATTTTTACCAACAAAAAATTATAAATATATCAACCATTATAGCAACAATATATAATTCAATTAAAATAATTTACTTCATCAAAAAATAAAACATGAAAAATATTAAATTAATACACCTATAAAATATGCATTAAACATATTTACAAAAATATTTAGATACACTAAACACTTAGGGCCTATTACGAGTATGGCAATACTAGGACCACCCGACTAGTGGTGGCGGTTCGACCACCACCACTGCGGGTCAGCTCGCTGTATTATGATGGTGGCAGTCGTACAAACACAAGATCACTGCCTCCATTGGGATCTAGGATCCCATGGTGGTGGTGGTGTACAAAAGGGCAGTAAATGCTGGTGGTGCCAATGCTGGCACTGCCGAGCATATCAAGGCCTGGCAAGGGGGCTATAACAGGGCTACTCGGTGCATCTAGCTATGGGGGTATGTGTGGAAGGGCACATCCTGTGCCCCCCTGTAATTGCACCATTGTTCTTGCATGATGTGGCATGCATAACATGGTGAATACCACACCATGCAGGAACATGCAGTAGGCGCTGTCAAGGCAACGGTCTGCTTGTTAGGGTCTCCGATGAGCCTAACAAACGGCCGCTGTGACACCGCCGCTGCACCACCTCAAAATCCTGCAGGCGGGTGCACTACGGGCTAGGAGGTCTTCCTGGGAACGCCAAACTCACAATAAGCCCTAAAATAAAACAGACACTATTAATTATATTATCAACACAAATAAATGCAATATTAAATAAATAGACATATATATAATACAAATATAAAAACACATAAATTAGCGTTTACCAAATAAGGATATAATTGCCAAAGAAAATGGAATTAGACTAAAGCAACCAATAAAATAAAATGCTACATAACTTTAATCAATAAAACAGCGTAACCAATTATTGAAACAATATAAAAACCACACTAATTAAAGCACAAATATAGCTAAAAATGACAAATATGCAGTTTTCCCTACAAAAAAAGACTACAAAATATATAATTATATAACTACATATCCAAGTAAGCATTAATTATATTTAAAATAAAAAGTAAAATACTGCTAACGTGAAAATATATTAATTAACAAACAATAGATGAGACACTGATCAACTTTCCTACTTTTACACACATTTTTCAAACTTCTACCAAATACCATCTACAACACATTCAACATTACAAAACAAAGTAAGTTTATGTAAATAATAATTTTTAACTTACCCCAACAGCTATGTTAACATTATGTAACCCCAAAATCTCCGCAAGCATAAAAAATAGACCAAATGCAATTAATATATTTTTTTCTCTTCCAACAGAAAAGAAACACCTATTTTGCGTTCAAGCTCGCTGAAAGAAAATACTCCAAATGATTCAAAACTTCTCTACAATACATAGAAGTAATTAAATAAAAGAAACTGTATATACATATTTAACTGTTTACTAATAAATAACGCATAAAAACAACTATTTTTTATATTTATGTTATTACATCAGTTACAGATACAACGACAGAGGCACCAAATGTATCACTTCACAAAAGGAAAACTGCTATTATGTTACATGAGGTATACCTACAGCCAAGAAAATGCTGCTATGGAAAAGATTAACTGGCAATGTACACAATATGAGTCCAGTGCATGTTGTAGGAGGGCAACCCATTAAACCAACTGTTGTAATTAATGTAATTATCACCCCCCAAATATCACAGAGATAGAAGTGAGAGAAGTTTGAAAAAACATAAGAGAAGCAAGAACTAGATCTCAAAAACCCACAACACAAATACTAAAACATATGCTACATCAAGCCTCTGAACATTTAACAGGCCAATTGCCATCAACACCCACCTTAAAAGGCCTAATAACAGGCACTAAAGAAGACACCCAACCTGCTCCTAAAACATGGAGGGAGATACATAGTTCAATACATCGAACAATAACACATAAAGAGGAACCCTTCCTCCTGTATGACAATACTAATAAAGAGAAACAAATACTAATATTCTCCACTGCAAATAACTCGCTCAAACTAGCCCAATGCCAGACATGGATGATGTATGGGGCATTTAAAATGTGTTCCAAACCACTCAATCAATTATACAGCATACATGGTGAATTTCAGAACACCAATATCCCTTTTATCTATGATTTACTTCCTAATAAATAAGCAATTGCCTACATGGGAATGCTAACCTATGTAAAACAACAAACTAACAAATATTACCCACAAAAAATATTAATTGACTATGAACAAGCAAATATTAATTCTATCCTAAATATATACCCCACACAGATATGCAAGACAGTTATTACCATTTTAACCGAAGTATATGGCGTCACCTACAAAAATCTGCACTTAGGGCCGATTATGATGTCAGGCAGATCACCACAGTCATTGGAGGCTGCGGTTTGACCACCGCATGATATGCATTCAGTCGGAGCACAGCAGGTGGAGGGTCTGACCAATGTTTCCAACAGGCTCAAAGAGCTTATCGTATCATCGGTCAGACCGTAATATGGGCTGGTGCCTGCGGAGGCATGGCCGTAGAGATTATGATGACCCTCTTCCCTCTGCCTTTACATGATGCTCCGACCGCCATGTAAAGGCAAATGGAATCAATCATTTAATCAATCAACCACGTGTTTGTTAAGCGCGTCTACTCACCCGTAAGAGTCTCAAGGTGGGGGGTGGGTGTTCACGTTCCAGTCCATCAGAGGGAGGGTCTGTAGATGAGCCAAGTTTTGAGGTTTCTCATGAAGATGGGGAGTGATGTTGTCTGTCTGAGGTGGAGCGGTAGGGCGTTCCAGACTCTGGCCACAAGGAAGGAGAAGGAGCAGCCTCCCGATCTGGTCTTTCTAGTGTGGGGGACCACGGCATAGGAAAGCTGGGCTGATCGTAGGGTCCTTTGGGGTGCGTGGAATTTGAGTCGGCTGTTCAGGTATGCTGGTCCGGTGTTGTGGAGGGCTTTGTGTGCGTAGGTGAGAATTCTGAAGGTGATTCTAGCCTCGATGTGGAGCCAGTGGAGTGTGTGCAGGTGCTGGAAGATATTTCAGTGTCTTGGCAGGTTGAGGACCAGTCTTGCAGCGGCGTTCTGAATGTTTTGTAGCTTGCAGTTGAGGTGCTTGTTTATTCCGGCATAGAGTGCGTTACCGTAGTCAAGTCTGCTGGTGACAAGAGCATGAGTGACAGTCTTTCTGTGCTCAAGGGGGATCCATTTGAAGGTCTTACGTAGGAGGCAGAGGGCGTGGAAGCAGGAGGATGCGACAGAGTTGATATTGCAGTCCATTTTGTGCTCGGAGTCTGGGATGATACCAAGATTGCGTGCGTGGTCCATAGGGGTGGGTGGGCTTCCGAGGGCGGGGGGCCACCAGGTGTCGTTCCAGGCATCAGGGTGTGGGCCCATGATGAGTACTTCTGTTTTGTCGGTGTTGAGTTTTAGGCAGCTGCTTTTCATCCATTTGGCGACAGCTTCCATGCCTTCTTGAAAGTTGTGTTTGGCTGCGTTAGGTTCGTTGGATAGGGAGAGGATGAGTTGGGTGTCGTCCGCATATGACACAATGTTGAGTCCATGGGTTCTGATAATAGGGGCGAGCGGAGCCATGTAGATGTTGAAGAGCGTGGGGCTGAGGGAGGACCCCTGGGGGACTCTGCAGGTGGTTGGTGAGAGGAAAGGAGGGAGTCTGACACGCTGTGTTCTGCCGGAGAGGAAGGTGTGGATCCAGTCGAGGGCCCTGTCCCGGATGCCGGCGTCGTGCAGTCTGTGTGTCAGAGTGCGGTGGTAGACTGTGTTGAAGGCGGCTGAGAGGTCGAGGAGGATGAGGGGTACTGCTTCTCCTCTGTCCAGTAGGGAGCCGATGTCATCTGTTGAGGAGAGGAGGGCAGTTTCTGTGCTGTGGTTTTTTCAGAAGCTAGATTGGGATGTTGTGCTCCTCGATGCAGGTGGTGAGTTGGTTGTTGATGGCTTTCTCGATTACTTTTGCTGGGAACAGGAGCAGGGAGATGGGTCTGTAGTTTTTTGAGGTCAGAGGGCTTCTTCAGGAAGGGGTTGATCTCGACATGTTCGGGAAGGAGGCGTTTGCCAGGGAGTGGTTTATGGTGTGGCGGAGCGCAGGTGCGATGGTGCATGCAGCTCTGTTGAAGATGTGGTGGGGAAGGGGTCCGTGGGGGCCCCATAGTGGTTTGGAGTGGAATGGGACTTTGGGGGCCCTGAGCAAGACCCCATACCCTGTGGGCCTCTGTTATGGGCCCAGAGGGGCACATGTGGTACTCCCCAAGCAAGTGGTGCCTGGCACATGGTGCGTGGATTTTTGAGAACTAACCATTTTCACTGCAGTTTGTGCTGCAGCCTGTTAAGGGCAGCAGCACAAGTTGCAATGGAAAAATAGAAGTTTTGCAACCGCATGCACGGCGGTTACATAGTAATCAGGCAGGTAGGACTGCCGACATATAGTTGGTCGGACACCTGCCTGAGGTGATGGTGGTCGGATGCTTATCCAACCACCATTGTAATGAGACCCTAAGTGTGGAATATTCCACCAACAGGATCGCTATAGCCTATGTCCCTGTTACAGAAGTAGCCAACCACTACCAAATTCTAATAGAAAAACCCTACAATAAAAAAAATGAAGTGAAACTTACCCCCCTAATAGACTATTTGGAGGACACATGGTTTGGCAGACTGCATAGGTCAGGACACATACTTCATCCCAAATTCCAGATACCATGATGGAATGTCTATGACACAGGAAGCAAAAACAAACAATGCAGTGGAAGGATGACATAATGCCTTCCAATCCACACTAGGCAGAACTCAACCTACACTATACAAATTACTAGTAGCCTAGAAGAATAACAAAGCTACCAAGAACTTAGAATAGAACAATCAATTACCGAAATTGGCCCTAAACGAAATAAACAAACTAAAATATTTTATGAGATAGTACAAAGCAAAGTAAAAACATTTATAATTACCAAAGAACTAGACAACTTAGAGGTAATCGCCAAGACTATCCTGTAAAAGACATAGAAACCTACCACTGACCACAGAAACTACAATATATTACAACACAAAAATAAAATATATATTTTATAAATACTAATACAATATTATTATTATATCAGTGACTATAATTAAAATATATATATTACTGATATGATATATTTGCACTAGCATTTAAAAAACAATATATAAAATTATTTCAAAAGCTAAACTAACTAACAAACTTAGGACCTCATTACAAGACTGTTCAGAAATCAAATGACGGCTTGTGGTCCGACCGACACACTAAGATGCGTGCGGTCAGAGACAGCAGTCGAGCGATTGAACAACACAATCCGTAGGGTCCGAAAGGCCTCATAATCTATTAAGGACGGCGTTTCCTTCATCGGAATTATGATGCCACTTTCCGACAGCCTTTCTGTGTCGGCCTTTATGACATGAAAAAGCTGTTGGAAAGTGACATTAGGGGCCCGATTCACAGAATTAACTTAAGACAAAATCCTAAACTTACTTCTTTTGGTATTCACAGAATGCACTTACTACTTTTGGTATTCACAGAATGCACTTACTACTTTTGGTATTCACAGAATGGATTTACGACTACTAACTTTACGTCCGCACTCGGGCCGGAAATTCCGGCCCGGAGGCGGAGCTTCCGGACCGGAGGTGGGGATTCCAGCCGGTGGCGGAGATTTAGCCATGGCCGAAATCTCCACCTACGGGCCAGAAGCTCCGCCTCTGGGCCGGAAGCTCTGCCGCCGGGCTGGAAGCTCCACCTCCGGGCCAGAATTTCCGGCCCGAGTGCGGACGTAAAGTTAGTAGTCGTAAATTCATTCTGTGAATACCAAAAGTAGTAAGTGAATTCTGTGAATACCAAAAGTAGTAAGTTTAGGATTTTGTCTTAAGTTAATACTGTGAATCGGGCCCTAGGTTCCCCTAGCATGGCCCCATTTACTCTTGTCCCTTCGCAGCTGTGGTTTGGGGCACCTATCGTGCCGCCCTGCTTCAAGGTGCAGGGATGTTCACAAATTCTGATTTCTCAATGGAAGTTTGTGCTGTGGTTGTCTTCCACCCACTGCACAAGCTCCTATTGAGAAATGGGAGTTCGCGAACCCACCATGTGCGGTCGCATCCAAATAATGCTGTTGGAACTGCTGACCTGCTCTTGGTCGGTTCCCGATATGCAACAGTTTCGGTAGGAGGCAACTCTGACTGACATCATAATAAGGGTCTTATTATTTAAATTAAATAAATAACACATATTATAAACCAAACAACATGTTAACTACATCAACATAGTATTGAATTCGAGCCCTGCCTCAGCAACTTCTGAGGATCCGTGAATTTTCTACTGACTGCGGACACCTAGCAATCATGGCCACAGCCCGGCGGAGCTACCTAGGTAGCTATAGAGGAGATTGGCAGTGGATCTCCCCCTCAGCCGTCACCTACCTAGCCGGACATTGGGCACATACCCAGCCGGACACTGGGCACACTTTCCTTCGTCTCTACGCTGTGTCTCCTACCTCCCCCACCTACCGACGCCTATGTCGCCTGACTGGCCTCTCCCCTAGTTGAACCCCCCCCCTTGGTTCCCCTTCACCCCTCTCTTCTTCTACAGGCACCGCGGCACTACTATGTTGTGTTTGCTGGTCCCCAACCGGTTTGTTTGACTTTCACTTTAATTCTTTTTGGCTCCCCTGGAGCTCTTTCCCCCTTGCCGGTCTGCCTGTCCCGATCTTCTTTTCTAACCCCTTCTTACTTTTCCCTTCTTTCCCCTTATGACGTGTGTATACGTTATGCTATGCTCTATTAACTCATGTTACTGTGTAACTCTGTCTTTTTCCTATGTTATACTATGCTCCTGTAACTGATGTAATTTTGTAACTCGCTAATCCTCACGTAAAGCGCTCTGATTCCTCCAGGTCTAGCCAGCGCTATCTAAACCTCTGCAAATAAATAAATAAATATCACATTTCCCACCCATAGTAAACATATAAATTAAATCTATACTTTTGCAGCTTAAGATCTCTGTCCAAATTTACATAGCAAAAAGTAATAATCTACAAAAAATATTTAAAACAATGTCCAAAAGTTCCCCCAAAAATGCAAAAATAAAGAAAATACACAGGCAATGCCCTAAATCAATCCACGGTCTGAAGGTACCATTAAAAAGCCTGAAAAAAGATTTTAAAAAGAACCGCTCCAGGAAACAAGAAAAAGAAGGAAATGTATTTAAAAGAATAGTTTTTTCAAAACCAAAACAGATGTTCTTCAAACAGAATTGGAACTTCCAACTTTCAGCAATAGAAACAGCTTATAAACAGAAAACTGAAAGGAGGAAATGAAACACCCTCCCATACAAAACACTATATTCCCAAATAAATACACATATAACATTAAACTATACAAAAGTAGTTACCACACATATCTTAAGCATAACTTAAACAATCATGAACGTTACATATAAAAAAGTGATAAAATACCCCAATACAAAATAGCATTAAAACGCAATAAAACAAAAAATACTTATTAAGAACAACACGCACATCTTTTAAACAACTCTACTGTATCCTCCCCACCTTTGAAACACATAAAAAAAATACTAAAAACAAATTAACCTGTCCTGATAAATAGCAGCACCCAACCGAGACTTTCTCCTTCCAATAACAACCAAAAATAACACCAGTAGACCACAACAAATAGGTGGCAGAAGAAAAAATTCCTGCCTAACAAAGTAAAGGGAATCAATGGGAAAAATTGTAACAATGTTATAAAAATGTTGAAAGAAAATGTAAAAATAATTATAAATATTGTACATGTAAAACAATGTTGTGAAGAATATTACATATATACTAAATAATACTACAACATATATATATATTTTAATACATACAAATAATATTTACATTAAACAACGCTTACAAAATGTATATAAAAGTGTGGAAAAAATGTGGACTTTTCTTTACAATATTTCTAAAAACATAAAAATGTATATTATGGAAAAAGTAATAAAGATTTTTTTTATGTATTTCTTTTACAACTTTAAAAAAATTATTAAGTTACATTAAAATGACTACTGTTTTATTTATTAAACGTACTTCTCAACTACTCAAATATTACAATAAGTGTTATTTAGATAAAAATAAAATGTAAAAAATATGTATGTGGGTTTTTTATTGTACATATGACTCTATAAATAATAATAGTGCAAAAATAAAACTATATTCCTATATCTTTACAAAGAAACTCTTACAAAGTATTTACCAATACAAACATAGCACTTACTATTCCCACTTCAATATAAACCAAATCAGGGAAGGTGTTGGACGCTAAAAGGGTGATGTTTACAATTGCCACTCCAATTTAAACCAACTTAGAGAAGGTGCTGGACACTAAGGGCCCAATTACGAGTTTGGCGGTGCGGTAGTGGAACGTCATGCTGTTGGCCCACTCCGGCACTGTCAAATCCGTGGTCGGGGTGCATATCAGATTACGAGTTTGTTCGTCCCTGTCGGGATGTTTTGGGCGCTCCCATGGCAGTGCCTCTGATAATGGGCATTGCAATGGGAACGTCAAAAACAGTTCATGCACGGCATAGACTGTAAAGTCTATGCCATGCAGGAACTGGGGTGCATGCACACAGAGGGGGGGAATGTTGCACTACCCTGCATTCATCTCCATGCAAATGGGCAACAGCGGACCCTCAGAACTGCCAGCCTTTTCATGGAGGAAAGACCTCCATGGCATCATTGGCAGTCCTGAAACTTGTTAGATGCTTGGCTGTGCCGCAGCAGCCCCTCTAGATTATTATTAAGGCCCTGACCACCGCACCACCACCAGGAAACAGTGATTCCCTGGCAGCAGCGTTGCAATGGCGGTTCGACTGCCCAACTTATAATCGGGTGGTCGGACCGTAGGTGTGGCAGTGGCTAGACATTCACCGCTATGCCACCATCCATGGACTGCCAGACTCAAAATCAGGCCCTAAATAGGTGTTAGTTTCTATTCCCACTCCAATCTAAACTAACTTAGGGAAGATGTTCGACACTAAAGCGACAGTGGTGTGGACAGCGGTGGTCAGTAGAGGCCCCACCATGCCCATAACAACCTGCCTTTCCGCAGACCTTTTCATGGTGGGTAAACCACCATGAAAGGGTCAGCGGAAAGGCAGGTTTTGGGTGGCACAACTGTCTCCAGGACGAGTTCACCCTTGTGTTAAGTTGCCGGTGTCAGTGCTGTTTGCCCCATGCGATCAGGTCATTTGCGTGCAGTGTCGCTTGCAGTATGTACTGCAAGAAACAGTGCACCCGACTTGATGGGGGCAGTGCTCCATGGACGGCCTTGGGCTCTGTAGCAGAGCCGAAACGTGCCACTCCCATTCCTCTGCTGGTCTTACACCGCCAGCCCCATGGTGACTTTGTGAGGCTGTGGGTGAGATTCCACCAGCCTGGTGGCTTTTCATCAACTGCCACTGCTGCGGGCTGGCGGTTTCCCGCCACACTCGTAATTGCCCCCTAAATAAATTTAAAAGAGAACGGTTTTGTATATAAATAGTGTTGAAAATTTTCAAAAACATTACAAAAATAATAACAGAATATAACAAAAAAACTACAATATACAAAACACTATTTACCACTAAAAAGTGATATAACCAATGATATTAAATAAAACAATATTTTAAACAACACCTAGAATTATATTTTTGGAAACAATATTAATAACCAAGATATCAAATTCTCATGATATTCTTGACACAATGTTTATGTAACATGATATTTTTTATTCAATATTTTGTCCAAGTGCCACTCAGACGAAAATGCATATGACGTTTCTACATCACACTGTGTTTTGAGAAAACAGTCATATTACAAGGTCAAGAAGAATGGAATAATAAGCACCCAAGTGAAATATTGTGTGGACTCCCTGCATGGTGAGAGATATATTACATGTGTTGTCTGAGTTGAAAACACATGAAACTAGGATTGCTGATAGAAATTTGTTTCTAGTTCAAAGAGATTCTGAACCTTATTTAAATATCTAAAGAACAGTGAACTATCAATGTCAGGAAAGAACTTTATAGAGGGATTTCAGCAACAATTTTACTACTTTTTTTTGGTTTTGTTTATAGAATGTCTGTTTTCTATTTCATTATTTATCTTTTTATATTTTTTACACAGGAAACAATTTATGATATTTCTGCACTGACCCAACACACTTTTTAAGATTTTTAAACCTGTATTATCTAGTTCTTTGGCAGCCAAAGAACTAGATAATACACAAGAATTAACTTGAGTGGCTCTGACAAGACTGCCTGGACTCTCCTCATCCGCTCCTGCACTATTTTCGGATTTCTCTTCAATGAATATCCTAGCATCTTTTAAATTGCACTGATTATAAATTTAATATTTCTTATTTCAACTGTTGATGAGGATTGAGTAATGACAACACAGTTTTTTATCCCTTGCATCTTTCAAATCACCATTTTTAAATCATTGTGTATAATGTGCTTTTACAATCTTTTACAATTGTTAAGGAAATCAAATAAAATTATTATTGATTGATAAACAATAGACTTTACTAAAAATGCTAAAAAAAGACAATTTTGACATCTGATTTGTCTACACCGGCTGCTCATACTATCTACAGTGATGAGAACCCTGGACCAATTTCATGTTTGGCAGCGAATTACAATATCATTAGAGCATGTCTCTACTCTTTTACAATTGTGCTTGTACACACCTGTTCATAAAGGTGTCTTCCATAGTTGAGTGTTGTACTTTTAAATGACACATTTGAAAGATGAGTCCTACATTTCACCCTTTGGAGGACATTTGTTAATAGTCTGAAAATCTAAGCATACATTTGTACTTCCATTGTAATTTAGGCAGTCTGAATAAGCTGAAACG
This sequence comes from Triturus cristatus, assembly GCF_964204655.1. Taxonomy (NCBI): domain Eukaryota; kingdom Metazoa; phylum Chordata; class Amphibia; order Caudata; family Salamandridae; genus Triturus; species Triturus cristatus. Next base: position 726,933,628 of record NC_140591.1, read on the forward strand.
TTAATTTACGTTTCTTTTTCTCTAGTATATTTATTACATGGGAATCCAAGAAATGAATTTCTGAGCTTTTAAAAGTACTAGAAAATACTCTACATGCAAGTCATTCTTTGTTTCACCTCTATCAAGACCCATTCATGTACATATAACTTTATTGCTGCAATTTAGTAGTCTATACTATGGGAAGAAGTATGGGTCAGATGTCCACAAATCTAGAATTGAAGTTTCCTATTTGCGATTCTGACCAAGTTGAATTAGCAAATCGCAATTCCTGATGTAAGATAAGTTTCATCTTTTAAATAGCAATTCCTAGGGCGTTGCAAATCGACCTACCTCTTGAAAATTAATAAGTTAGGTTGCAATTTGCGACCCATTAGGAATTGCAGCCATCACAGGGATGGTGACCTGCTAAGGTGAGAAGATCACCATGTCTGTGATTAATTTTCAATAAAGCAAAAAATGTAAACTTGAAAGTTTCATTTTTTTATGAGCAGGCAGTGGTCCTTGGGACCAGTGCCTGCTCCTATAAAAAAATGTTTTACATTTTCAAAGGGGAAAGGGTCCCTTGAGGACAACTAACCATTTGTGAATGGTTACAACTTCCTTCTAAAAAGTTGATAAAAAATTAATGTTTTGCAACTGTAATTCAGTCGCACAACATTCCTACATAACACTGAGATTCTGCATTTGAATGGGACTCTCTGAACCTGACCCCTTTCGAATACCGAATTGGTGTGTATATGCAATTCCCAATTGTGATTCGGTAATGTGCTACTGAATCACAATTTGTTCTTTGTACATAAGAAAAAGCATTTTTGCAGCCAGAAATGTCCCAAATGGTCTGTTTCCGAAAGCAAAAATGGTTTGTACATGTTGCCATATGTTTCTTTTAAACATGAATATTGTGCCTAAGAACAATTTCAAGGAACACGCGCATGGAAATATCTAATTTTTTGACCTCTGATATATGAAAATAGCAAGGCCAACAGCAGTCGTAAATGACTTACATTCCGTCTGACATATAATAAGTGTATTATAGTAGATGGCAGTTGTAATACGCCAGACATTACATTCTCCAAATCTTTTGAGGACCCTGTCAGTCAAACTTCAAATAGGGTGCCAAGTTACCTAAACCATAGACATTTTCTAATCCCTGTTCACCTGTAGATAATAGAATTCTTTCTAATGGGTCTCATTTAGCATATTGTTGTCTCTGGTTCATTGTTATACAAAACTCAACAGTGAGTGAACATGACTCTCATAGGCATTTCTGTGAAGATATTGAAGATGTCTCTTGACTCATTAGTTTCCCCTTTCATGTGTAAGAGGTTTTAGTTTTTTTGTGGTTATGTAGTGTTCGTGTGTATGTATTTTGCATCAAATTCCATCATAGTCAGGATTTTATCTGCAAGCTGAATTCGTAGCATCATGACAGCTCTCTTCGGATCATACAGTTCTGCATTATAGTGTTTGTTGTGGATTTTAGTCAATGGTTTCTAAATATAGGATTATGGTGCAGTTCCGACCAGCTAGAAAACTCTGTGAGCCAGTCGGAATCCGCATCAGAATGGCGTCAGAATGACAAGCTGGTTTACATCCTAACCGCCGACATCGTAATCAGGCAGTCAGACCACAAACCGAAAGTGTCATTTGGAAAGCCTCCGACCACGGTTGGAAAGCTTTCAACTAGCAGTAGGAGGTTTTCCTACTGGCATCGTAATCAGCCCCTAAGGGTTTCGTTTAGAGATTTCCAGATGGGACACATCCAGCAAAAATTTGAAATGCATTGACCATCAAACCCACAATTCTCCTGCCTCTTCCGGCAGCGGAAACCCTTGACATGTTGTCCATCTGCCGTTGGGAAACCACCACAGTTGCTCTCCCAGTGCTATTTAGGATGGGGATACTGTCACCACATTTCCCAACAAAGTTCGCCATGTAAGGAATAGCAATGCCTGTGAGAAAAAATAGTAATGTCTGCTTGGGGATTAAAATTGCAGTGCACCTGCTCCATTGATTTTATTGTTTTTCCAAAACAAACTACACTATGGTAATTTCAGGAAAGCAAAAAAGTTTGCAGAATACTCAGCAAATTGTTCTGCCACTGGTTGACGCACTGCCTGCTGGGAAGGCAGTTACCTTTAAATATGGCAGGTGGTCTTCAGTTGAGGAAGCAGAGGCCTGGGTGCTCTGCTGACCTAACTGGCTAGAGGGTCTCACAAAATGAGACCTTATGTCCTGACTTTAGTGGTAAAATTTTAGTTTGAATATATTGGGTGTTAGGTACACTAGTGTGAGGTTCATTCAAGAGCTCATTGAGTTTTGTAGAAAAGGTGAGGTAAACAATTGTTTAAGAATACTAAAACCTCAGCGCAAGGAGGTCCGCGGAAACATAAGATTTGGGAGAGTAGTGGGAACATCATGGACTGGGTATGCGATAAAGGTGTATGTCAATTGACTCTGCTTCTTCCATGGGCATGAGGACTTGCTTGCTGTGTGTTTTGATGTTTTCTCACTAAAATCAATAAAATTTGGTTATTAAAAAGGATTACTAAAATCTCTGTGCTGCAATTTGGACACTCTGAGGCCCCAATCCACAGGCAAACGGATTTACAGAAAGGTACCATTGTCAAGTATGATTTCAATGAAACACTAACAAACAGGACTTACAAGTTCCAGAATGTAGAACCTAGACTCTTGGGGGCAGATGTATCAAGAGCTTGCATTGCACTATGTGATGCAAGCCCTTAAATGATATTTACTACGCCATGCAGAGCCATCTTGCGTGGCTCTGCGTGGCATTGTAAATTTAGAGTGCCGCTAGGCAGTGGAAGTTGCTGACTTGCATTGCTGTGCTCTGGGAAGGTGTTCCATGGGTGGAGCGTGGGTGTTCCAGGCATCCACCCATGTTTAATTTTGTATTCCCAGATTTGCTTACATAAGTAAACCTGGGAAAGCATCAAACTGCTACACCTTCCCAGGTGAGGAGTAATGAGGAGAAACATATTTATTTCTGCTTGATTCTTTCTCTTCTATGTGTGCTGCATTATGCAGCACACATAAAAAGATGAAAAATCCGCCGTTATTTTTTTGTGTACAGAAAGGTGTCCCTTCCTGCACAAAACCAACCCTGCCTGTCACACAGGCAACCTTGCACAGAGGTGCGAGGGTGCCTGCGTTGGCACTAAGCTTCACTCAGCACAGGGAGAGACAGAAATGCACCATTATCTCAGATATGGTAAATTCCTTGCACTGTCATGCAGAGGAGTGCTGTAAGGTGTCTTACTGAGTTGGTGACTTGTTCATAAATGTGGGCTTTGAGCATTTGGTTAATACTCCTGGTTGTCGAAAGTCTGAAACTTGATCAGTAAATTCTGAGAGGGGTCTACAATGACTGAATACACGCAAATGAAACAGTCAATTGTTGTTGAACATTTTGCAGAAGATATATAACTTAGCAGAAAATTTTAGGCAGGGCTTGATATCACTACTCCAAAAGAATGCCTCAAAGTAACAAGGAATGCAGTGAAAAGAACCACAGAATTGAGGGCAGATTGCCATTGGCTCCTTTAATTCATAAATGTGGCAACTCTTGTTAATGCATATATCAGAAATCGGAGTTGTGTGATAAACACCACACCTTCCACAATTTTCTGCAGGCAAATTTGTGCTATTCAATTAGCTGAAATTTCATATTGGGAACATTGCTGGTAAATAATGGGACAACATATCAATTAAGATTAGGGTGTGGAAAGAATATCGATTGCCATGTAATTCTCCATTTTTCAGGTAATAACGGTGATTCATTCTATTTCTCAGAAGTGATACATTCAGATTCCTGTGGTGTCAGAATATACAGCATTCAATAAATATCACATCCTTCTCTGGGTCAAGCATAATTGGGCTAAAGAATCTAAACATGAATATTCTCAGGGTCATAATTCTCAGTATAACATTTTGGACTAAAAGTATAATTATGAAGATATACATGGCTATTTTGTTGAGTATGTCTTCTTCTTTTTCATTTCGGAGGGAGTGCCCCCTACTAACTTAATAAACACACTCTAGGTAGGTCACAACCCAGTTCTAAAAAAAAGCTATATTTTACCAGTAGTAGCTCTGCCAAAGGCAGCGCACAATTCCCTTCAGAAGTGTGTTTTAAGTTCAAGCTATCCCTCACAACACTGAAGTTAAGAACACAACAGAATAACATTCCCAACTCAGTTTAGAAAAATTAAGCAAAAAATATTTACTAGCAAAAAGACAAAAAGGCATATAATGATAATGCAGAATGGGCAAAAAAAGCAAACAAAAACCACAAAGTACCACCAAATGTTTGTGTTCACAGTAGACCTGGACCTAAGCATAATTTCAGACTGAACGCCTTGGGGCAGCTTCGAGTAAGTCTACTGGTTCACACCTGCCAAAGGTTTTACCTTGGGCATTGGGCGCTATTGAGAGTTTGGTGGGCAGCTTGCTGTTTATCTGGCAGCAGAGTTAATTACCTCTTCTGTCCTTGTGGACTACCGCATTCCACTTTTAGCTATCCCTGACTTCCTGAGGGGATCTTTATGCCATCATAGGATGTGCTGACACTGCACCTCCTCCGAAGTCATTGTAAGTTTTCTGAGCAGCCACCATGTTTCATGAGGAAATTCAGCAAACTTTTTTGTTTTACAAAAACAAACTCTCAAAGTGAAAGTTTTTTGGGGAAAACAGAAAATGTATTATTCTGACAGCCTCTGAGTTTTCTCTTATTTTGCATTTTTCTTTTCAGGACTGTCAGGCCTTAAGCTAAATGGACTATACATGGAGCGGGTAGACCATCAGTTTGGTGGACGGGGTGCTCTGCCTTATTTGCGGTAGAATACCCTATCTGCTAACCTTTAAAAAAAAAAACTTTGTTATGTTCTCAAAATTCTTGTGTTGGCCATTGAATATTTCCAAATCTGGTGAGGGTCAGAATTGTTGTTCTTCATTTCCCACTGAATTCTTTCAGCTTTGACGCCAAAGGTTTCTGAGTGGAAAAAAGCAGAACTTCGTAGCCAACAAGGCTGCTTCACCACCGGGATATCAGAATATATGAAACTGCACCCTCATCACTTCCACAAAGAGGTGCTATAACAGTGATTATGTCATTCACATATGATTTGTGAACTAAAATATTTGTTTCATGAATTGAAAACCAGAAAAGCAACAGGCTAAAATTCCCCCCTCCTGGTTTAGTGACTAATGGCAGGTATTCATTCTTTTGTTTGCTTAAGAAAGTTAAGAATAAAGGCCGGATGGGAGATACAATTAAGGGGATGATTACGATATCGTTCAGAAACAGTTCTGAATGAATCGGCCTCGGACTCATTTCTGAACAAATCGGGTCCTGCGAGTTCAGACAACTGATTACGATGCTTCCCAACATTGTTCGGTCAGAATCGCATTGCCTTTAATGGGGGTCTGTGTTCCAGACGAGAAAACAGGCTCCCATTGAAAAAAGGGGTGGTTTGGGAAAACCTTGCACCTTGTGGCGGGCACCCCATGGTGCCTGCCACACTGTGCATGGTTGGGAAGGGGGTCACTTGGTAACCCCCATGGGCCCGATTCGGACAGCTCTGAGTGAAGAGGGGCCCACAACGGGCCCCCAAAGACAGATTTTGAAAGCCATTTCATGTCGGGCAGACTGAATCGGAACAGCTGTCTGAATTGGTCATCATAATGGCTCATCCAGAAACTGTGTCAGTAGAGCTGTACAATTCAGCTCCGAAAGACTCGGGCTGTCCGAATGCCTTTCAGAACCAATTCAGTCTGCCCAAACTTTTTCCGGGCATCATAATCAGTCATTGGGAGATGTATACGATTCCTTTGGAAACAAGGCATCCAAATCAGATTCTGAGATACTGAATCCCATTTGGAGCCCTTCCGAACGACATCATAATTGACCCCTCAGTGTTACTAATCAAAGTAAAATAATGAAATAAGAGTATGAAGTAGAGATGGATATGAGCTGCATCAGAGACTCCAAAAGAGCCAAGTGGCCCATTTAGGCTATAGCCCAGGGCTGCGGAGTTTCATGGGGCTTGCATCCAATGGTAAAGCTGCATCTTGGCATCCATAACTTGAGTTGCCCATCTATACAGTGGTGAATTTTCAGCAAAGTTCTTCCACCATCACATTGGGCATAATGTAGGCAAGATTTCTCATTGCAGGATGACTGCTGAACCTATCAGCATTTTTAAAGTGTTTCAATACCAAACCCAGTAGCAGAGCCAGCTGAAGTCCTGCTATTAGAGTTGGAGTGCGTGTGTCACCCACCTCTTAATGAGGTGGGAGAACAGGTAGCTGTGTAGATCAAAGATCCCCTTTATTCTAGTTGTTGTTTTGTGCTTGTTACAGCCACCTCTAGATGAGGTACAAGATGTTAGCAACTGTACAACTGCATAACACTAGGCCAATGTTGGGGAATAGCCTAGATCATACTACGGCCACTGGTGAGCTTACACTAGATGGAATAAATAACAGCTAAGAAGATTACAGAGAGGAAAGTGGAGCCCTGAGCCGACATTCCCTTACACCCATGGTCATTGAGTCACCAGAATGGCAGGGATGATACAAGTACCATAAAAGCCCTTAGACCATCAGCGACATCACAGTTGATCCCTTGTCCCACTCCTTCCCAGAAAAGCCTTCTGTTTTACACTTATTGTCTGGAGGAAAGGCAAGCAGTTAAAAGGCACAGGTACAATTACAATGATGTTTACTTTCTGTTCCAGAGGACAAGCTAAAAGTATCAGTTGCTACCCATATTTGGCATCCATATTAATACCTTTTCCAGTGCCTTCAGCATCAAAGCAGTCTCTCTTAGGATGTCTGTCCCTTCATCCAGCTATTTCAGTGCATTTTATTTACTCTCCATGTACACTAACTGAAAAACATCTTCTTCTTTTGAACTGCTGTTAAGTGCTATGCATGTGGTGAGACTGTCTCTTGCACACAAATTGTATATGCAGTTTAGGTACAAGTCATTACTGACAAAGGTGATTTGCAGTAAGTGGAAGGACCCAGCAGTAAAAGATGATCTATGTCCAGTGTGTGTGGGAACACCTGAGTCGCTTACTCATAATCATTTTTTGCCTCTGGTATGCTTCACAAAGAGCCAAATAGATAGTTCGCATCTGTAGATCTTTGGAACTAGAAAGCACTTGGAGGCATTTAGAATTCTGAGTATGCATACCAATAGAGTGGCAATGCTTGCCTTTGTTAAATTTCTTATATCTGCATGGATGTGGCATACCAAGAGTATTGAAGTCATTGACTGGTCACTGTATTTTCATGAGAAGGGGTATGGTGTTGCTCCCCTCCTCATTTGCTTTTTCCCTTGGATTTATTTATTTTGGAATGGACTCATCTATTATATATGGGATATCTTTATACTAAGCATTTGCTTTTATACAGCTTTGTCTGTTTTTTTATTCTCCTCAATAGATATTAGTATGCCCTGCCTTCACTTTTATGTTTACTAGGACCTGCATCTGTCTGATTTTCGTAGAAGGAATACGGCTGGGTTTGCACTTTGCACTTTACAACAATTCAATCTGCATGGACTGAATCCACCAGAAATCTACAAAGTCCTTGGAGTGCTTGTTCTTATTTTTGGCCTGTAGTGGCAAATTGCTGTTTTTGTTTCAACTGTAAAGGTTATTAAAGGGGTGATTTAATGTTTTACATTATTTTATTACTGTATCATGTTTTTACAAAAATATGCTTTTATGATACTGGTGATCAATATAAAGCTTCACAAACAAACGGAAAACATCTTCTCTTGGACTGGTGTTAAGTGTTATGCATGTGGTGTGACTGTAATGTTTTTCAAAAGCTGTTTGCCACTTTTTAACTTCAAATACCATGCATGGCAATTGAATGCATTCAGGCCTTGTTTCTGTTGTTTATCCAGCAATTATTGGGCAGTGATACAAGTTCTAACCTTCTTGAAATATTTTCTGAGGCTTGTGCTGCAAAATATTGATTGTCTATGGATTGTTTTAAAATGAAAAAAGCATGGGTTCTGAGTAGCCTCATCCTTACTCATCTTAAAAATCAGTTATGATGGTGAAAAGACATATTTTTCTGTGAAATTCGCAATAACACTTGCCTGGAGAAAACAGACAGCAAACCCTTGATCTCTCAGTAGCAGGTGTCAGCCCAGCAGGTAGAACCCTTTCTCCATCATCCTCTAGGGCTATAAAAGTCCTCCTGTCGACCTTCTGTGGCATCTGTTATCTTTTCATATGTAGGAGAAAACAGACAAAGCCAAAAAGGATTGTGCAGTCCATCATAACGTTTTAAGTAATAGTGTGGACTTCTGTCCTGTAGTGCGTGGGAAAATGCCCCTTTTTTGTGGTCATCCCTACAATTCTGCTGAATTTTATTGCTGTATTTTAGACTATTCACACTGGGGCACTGCTCTCCAGAGCTCACTTTATGTGCTGGGACACCTAAACATGTAAACATTGGCAGTTTTATAACTGGTATATTTAACTGTACTGTAAGGCCATGGTACATGTTATAGAATTTACACCCACGGTATAAATCTTTAAATGTCACCTGTGGAATGTAGCACTTCTTGTGCTGTCCACTAGTGTGACAAGGAAACCAAGGTTTCAGGCCTACCATCATGGCCTGCTGCAGGAAGTTTTACCGGTTAAAATAACCCTTTTGACAGGGAAAAGCCACTTTCAAATATTAAAACGTCAACCCAATGTAAGTGTGTAGCCATCAAGGTAGGGAGCATGGTATTTAGAAGTGGGAAATGTAATGCTAACTTTGTTCTTGCAGTGATAACCTACCAAAAAACTTGTTTCACTGTCGAAGGCTCTGTCTGTCCCATTAGTGCAGATTCATTTATTAAATCTCTTTTTTTCAGGTTTAGGGCCAGCTAGAAAAATGATTCAACTACTATTTCTAATATTTATGGTGAAGTCAGATTTGTCATATATATTGAGAACAGGTAACTTTTAGAAAGTTACCTTTCCCCTGCCTTAAGCTTCTTATGCTAATTTGCATTAGTTCTCTAGCAGCTTCCCAGCAGGTACTTTACCTTGGTTAAATGAAAAAACAGGTCCCTGATCAGAGGCAAAGCCTGGGTGCAGGGAGGTGTTGTTCTTCCCCTTTCAGGAAGACAAGTTAGGGTGGATCCATCACCTTCATTAACTTGTAAATGGCCTACTGTGCCACTAATACATGTAAGGCGAGACCTGAGGAAGAATGGTTTCAAACCCAGTGGGAGGGAAACTACCACTAGAGCCAGTTTTGAGTGACCACAAAGGAGGGGGCTACTCATTTCCCTGAGCATATTTTTGGGGGGCAAACATGCTCTGCATAAGAAGAAAGGGTTTCTCTATCTTGAATTTTAGAAGTAAGGTTCACTGTGGGCTTGTTTACAGAGGTCAAACGGGAACGGTTGAAAACGTTGGCAGGGTTGCCCCTGACAAACTTTAACTCATTGATTAAGGAGGAGTCATGATTCACCTCACCCACTAGCTAGTGTCAATCATAAATATGGCACCTAAAGACACCCTCATCAGAAAACATTCTGGACGTAAGGAAGTACAGAAAGACTACACCTGCTATTTGAGAACTGTGAAGAGCCATGAAGGGCTGGATTCCAAGGGTCAGTTGCCTGAGCTTCTGTGTGGCTACAGGGACATACCAAGCTGCAGGAGGCTATTTTCCGGAGGGCACCACCTAACCAGTTGCCACTGGACTTGGACTAGACCCTACTGGTGCCCTTGCTAGATCGAGTCCTGATCCATAAGTGCTGTCCCGGAATCCTTGGCTTTGTCTAACTGGAATTCTCCTTCAATCTCTCAAAAATCTGTGTGACTTAGAAAAATTGTGACTTGCAACCACTGGAGAATTGAGACCAACCAACTGATCAGATCTGGCCAAGGCTAATCCCGCTGAGCAGAGTAAACAGGTTTCTTCCACTTGGAGCTTCTCCGCAGCTATAAATCCATTTCAGTAAGCCCTCAGCAAGAAGGGATCCGGCCTTGTAGAATCCTGCAGCCTAGTCTGAAATTAGAAATCTTGGCAGGGTGAAAGCGCAAAAACTATCTAACTGATGGGAGGGCTTCCCTGGGTATGAAATTGCGATTCTCCTAATAGCATGACTAGAGAATCTGGATTTCATTAAAGACACGGAGGCTGACATTATGCATAATCTTTTAATGCTGTCCCAAGCAGCTGCACACATCACAATAGTAAAAAGTTCCAGAACAGAACATTAGCAATACATAAAAGTCATGAGCTATCAACAATCTGCCTCTTTTAAATGTGGAGAAAGAATAAGCCCATGAAACTTTAAACTTCTAAACTTCTAAAATATCTTCGGATAAGCAAAATGAAGGAAGAGGAAGAACGAGGGAAAATCCAAAGTCCAGACATCTCGCAGTTACCTGAAAAGAGAGAGAAGTAAATACCTTCTGAATGTAAGAAATAGTATAAGGCTTAACAAACTATAATACTAGCACTGTTAATAAAAAGAACATTTATTCACTGTAAGACATATAATGGGTGGGATGGGTGGGATAATGTCAGCCTCCATGTCTTTAATGAAATCCAGATTCTCTAGTCATGGTAATAGGAGAATCACAATTTCATTACAAGAACGGAGGCTACATTATTCATGTTGGTAGCTCTGTAAAACGACATCAGACATATGTTCGATAGGCTTTCAATAGTATCGTGCAAAGGTGCTAGCATTTGACCAGTCAGCCGCTTTGAGAATGTCATCCAAATTACCTCCATACCAGAGAGATGTACTGGCCATGGCACCTCCAAGGGAGTGAGCTTGAAATTTCTTTAAGTCCATACCTGCTAAACTCATAACAGTTTTAACCCATCTAGCAATAGAGGTTGCCCCTTTATGAGGTTTAACAAAAGATATAAGTAATTGATTTACACCTAGAGGATGAAGAGAAAACATTCTGCGATCATACTCTTGCATGCACTCTACAAAGCAAAGTTTTGGGCATAAATCAAAAGGTGGATAAAAAATTGAATCAGACATGGTCTTTGTCCTTCTATAACTCTCAAATTTGACACTGGACATGTTATAGGATCTATTTGAAACCTCTAGGCCTTTGACTTTGGAGACCCTTCTGCATGAGATTAGGCATAGCAGAGTAGCAAGTTTAATGGAAAGGTTTTTCCTATTCAGGAGAGAATTATCCTGACAGTTATTGAAAAGATCAAGAATTTGGTTGACATCCCAGAGACTTTCATATTTAGGTTTAGGAGGTCTTCTTAAACTAATGCCTTTCATCACTCTGCAAACAATGACATTTTTACCTACCGTTTTACCGTTGACAAGGACATGGCCAGCAGAGATGGCCAATCTATAGCAGTTGATAGATCTAAAGCTGAGAATTATTTCAAATTGTTCAACAAGGAAGTTAACTATGTCAACAATAGGTGCCTCCAAAGAATCCAGGTTCCTTTCCAGGCACCAATTTACCCAGTATTTCCATATGTTGTTATATCTGTAATGAGTCCCTGGGGCCCAAGACTCTCAGAGGAGAGTTGCAGCTGATGACGAAACACCTGAGATTTCATTGGATCTCCTGATACTCTCCAGGCAAGAAGGGATAAACTCCCGCTCTGAATTAGGGGGTGACCTTCTCCATCTACCTCTGTTAGAAGATTCTCTTGGGTAGGAATTAAGAAGGGGGGGTTGTAAGCTAGTTCTAGAGTGGTGGGGAACCATGCCTGAGATGGCCAAAAGGGAGTTATTAGGACAAGGGAGCCCCGATCCTGTCTCACTTTCTGAAGAACTCTTTGAATCATGGCAAATGGAGGGAAGGTGTACGCATTGACTCCTTTCCAAGACTGAAGGAAGGCGTTGACTGCCAGAGCACCGTGGTCAGGCATCCAGATGAAATATTTATCCAATTGAAAGGTTAGTGTGCTTGCAAACAAGTCTATTTCTAGGGGACCCCAAATCTTGTTCAGGGTCCTGAAAACGGAAACATTGAGTTTCCAATCATGGTGATCCAATAGGAATCTGGAGTTCCAGTCTGCAGAGATGTTCGATTTACCCGGAAGGTATTCCGCTATGAGAGCGATCTTGTGCTCCAGACAGAACATCCAAAGTTTCCTGGCTAAGTTGGATAGGTCCGTAGACTTGGTGCCTCCCAGGCGATTTATATAGCCTACCGCTGACATGTTGTCCATCTTTAGAATGAATAATCTGCCCTGGAGAGAGTGTTTGAAGCTCATCAAGGCGTAAAGGCCAGCTGTTAGTTCCAAGTAATTTATGTGGTGAGAGGATTCCTCCTGAGACCAGATACCACCCGTGTTCTGATCGAGAAGACAAGCTCCCCAGTCATGGAGGCTTGCATCCGATTCTAAAACAAATTCTGGTTTTGACCCAAAGATCGCTTTGCCATTCCAAGCGTATTGGTTCTCGAGCCACCATGAAAGTTCCGATTGGGCTGCCTGATCCAGAGGAATCGAATCTCCGTACCAGAGACCAGATCTTAGGGCTCTCGCTTTTACCCTTAGGAGGGCCTGATAGTTTAGGGGACCGGGAAAGATGGCTTGGATAGAGGAGGAGAGGAGACCCAGTAATCTAGCGAGCTCTCTCAGAGATAAATCTTGTTGTTTCAGGACATGTCTTATTTCCTTCCTGAATTTGGTAATTTTTTTAGAAGGGAATAAAAGGAGGCATCTCGATGTATCTACCGTGAAACCTAGGAATTCCAGAGATTTGGAAGGGGTCAAGATTGATTTTTCTTTGTTTATGATAAAATCTAAGGTTTCTTGGAGGTCTGTCACGGTCTTTAGGTCCTGGATTATTTGTGAAAGGTCTTGCGACATTATAAGAATGTCGTCTAGGTAAATGATCATGTGAATACCTCTTTCTCTTAGGGGGAAGCTTTTGCTCTCATGGCCTTGGTGAAACACCAAGGGGCAGAAGATAGTCCGAAGGGATGAGCTTGGAAGTGGTATAGATGGTTCTTCCAAAATAATTGAAGAAAGGGTTGGTGGATAGTGGCCATAGGGATGGTGAAATAAGCATCTTTTAACTCTAGATTGACTAGCCAGTCTCCCTCTAATAGTAGATCACTCAGGAGGTGGATGCCCTCCATCTTGAAGTGCCAAGACCAAATATTTGTTTAGTTCTCTTAAGTTTATCACAGGTCTCCAACCCTTGTCATTTTTCGTTCCAAGAAAGAGTGTGCTTATAAATCTTAAAGCATCTAAGGGGACCTCTATTATAGCTCCCTTCTGAAGCATGGAGGAGATCTCCTCCTCTACTATTTTTTGTTGATCTAGAGAGAGAGGTAAGTCTTTCGGGAAAGAAGTTTTTGTAGGTGTATGAGTGAAATTTATCATAAATCCCTTTTTGGTGTTTAAAACCCAAGGGTCTTGAGTGATCAATCTCCAATTCTGATAAAAGTATTTGAGTCTGCCTCCCACTTTCAGGGGGAAAGAGTACTCACATGTAGAGTTGATGGAGTTGGTGGTTTCGCGGTATCTAAATCCTCTGCTGCATGGTCCTCTCCCTCTTTGGGGGTAGAATTGAGGTGTGTTGTACTGCTGGTACCCTCTTCCGTAGCCACGGGATCTTGAATAGGGCCTTTGGTTAAAACGTCCGGAAGAGAGGCCCCTTCTTCCGGCTAAAAAGGTTAGGATTAAATACCCTGCGCATATTTTGTTGTGCCTTATTCAAGGCAGTAAATGTAGAAACATACTTCCACAAGGATTTAATGAGATCTTCCATAAAGAGTAAACCTTTTGGGTTTGTGAGGGCTCTCTGTCCGTCATATCAGAGAGTTTCGGATTTATTTTTTCAGAACGACTCTACGTCTTTCTGCATTGAGGCTCGCGTTTGCATTGCCCAGGAGTATCAGTGCCCTCTGGCACCAGCGTCTGATCAGGTCGGTGTTGAGAGGTGTACCATTGATATGACTTTCTTCAGAGGAATCTATGATTCTGGCTAGTGCTCCTGGGGACATCGAGACAACGGTCTTGGCATCCTTTCAGGGATCTTTCCATCCCTTTCCTTGGATCTCGCCCGAGCTTGAAGAGGCATTCAATCAGCTTGGGGTCCAAGTTGGGGGTTTGGCAGGTTTTGTCTTCGATAGATGGTCTAGAGCATTCAGCTCTAAGAATGTTCCGAGTGTCCCTCACTAAGAGGTTTCTTAACCTTTTTTTAGTGAATTTGGCAACGTAGTCTTGTGGGCACCATTCGGAGCTTCTAGGGTGTTTGATATTTAGTGGGGAAAACATTTCTTCTCACAAGGGGTCGAAGATTCTGTCCTTTGACGATGATGGGAGTTCCTCCTCCTGACTGTAGAATTCTTGGTCGTCCTCGTCTAAATCAAGAACGTATTCATCAGGTATGTCAGATGAATCATCATTGTTGAATTCATTATCTCCCATATTATAGTGAGCACTATGATATTTTGTGCCACTAGGGACACCGAGATATTTTGTGCCGCTAAGGACACCCGAATACGTTGTGCCGCTAGGGACACCTAGGGAGTTCGAGGTGCTGTGACCTCCATTAATAATTGAAGTGCTAAGACCTTCCAGATTTGATGAGGTACTGAGACCTCCCGTAGTGTTCTTAGGGGGTACTTCATCAATGGTTTTATTTTTCTTTAGTCTTTTACTCCTTGTTTCAATGATGTTCTTGTTGGGGATCACTCTGGCCTCGTCCTCCTCAGTGGGGAGTGACCTTTTAGAGGACATGACCTGGCTCAAGGTCACAATCATACAGGATCTCATTTCTTTATGTAAGATTTTTTTTAGGGCTTCACTGTCTAAATTAGGAGTAGGGACGGTAGCGTCATCTGAATCAGAATCAGGCATGGCGCAAGAGTTGTTAGTTATGTTAGAGCAGATTAACCTTTTTTTTGTTTTCTTAAATTGGTAGTAATGCCCTTTTAATGATGTAAGGTATGGTAAAGTAATGCCAAAAGATTTCCCTTTGAAGTTGAAGGTAATACCTTATAAACGATATAGATATCTCCTTTTCAAGATAGAGTAAAATAATGCCCAAAAGATCCCTTTTTTGCTATTTATTTTTCTTTTTTTTTTAATAAGGATTATTTAAATTTCACTTGCGGTAAGGTCGAGCAGCAGCTGAACGAACTTCGAGGTTGAGCAACTGATGCTCGTATGTTCGAGCGATCAACTGATGCTGCGTTGTCAAGGGGATAACCGGCCTCGAGTATGATCGTCTGTGCGATCAGCTGGAGGCCGAGAGGGAGTGCGGGGAAGAAAGGCTCCTGGCAATGGGAACACGTGGCGTTCCAGTTGCCAATGAGCTCTCCTCTAATCCCGATGCAGAGTCGCGTTGGAGCCCGCGGCCTGCATCGGAGTGTGAGGAGTCCCGAGTCTTACGATGCCGTAGAAAGAAAAGGTTACAAGGGCATACATTTTATGAAGCGGTAAAGGTTACAAAGGCATACTTTACCTGAAGCAATACGCACATGGCAAATGGGTGAAAAACGAAGTGCGACGGTCAATGGGTACTATAAAAAAAGACATTTATAAGGTATTATCAGTGCAACGTTGATTAAATACATAACAATTTGGTGAAATGGGTCGAAAAACAGGTTAATCAGAGTGTCGTTAGGGGCGGGTGGGGGTGCCCAGAAAAGGGGGAAAGAAAGCTGAAGGAGATCTCCATAAATTGAAGATTGGTATGTAGATAGACGAGGGTGGGTGAGGTTAAGCCACGCAGGAAAGGTACTTAAAAGGGTATAAAGAGGTAAATATAGTAAGAAGTAAAGTTCAACTTATCTGCTTGGAGCCGCATTTAAAAGAGGCAGATTGTTGATAGCTCATGCCTTTTATGTATTGCTAATGCTCTGTTCTGAAACCTTTTAATATTGTGATGTATGCGGCTGCTTGGGACTGCATTAAAAGATTATGCATAATGTAGCCTCCGTTCTTGTAATGAAATTTGAACTTTTTCTGCTCTGAGTTTTTCCTGTCTGTCACAATGGAGTATAAATATAGCAGCAACATGAAGGTTCATCTGCTCGATTTAAATGCAGACAGATATTCCATTTGGCTATAGCAGTGACTACTCGGTCACCACAATAGCCAAACCGTTTTGACAGCCCAACGGAGTAAGAGACGTTAGAGAAATGACTACATGTCCACCCAGTGAGAATGGGCAGACATGGAGCCATTTTTTTTTACTGTCCGTCACCGCCAGGCAAACCCTGGC
This sequence comes from Triturus cristatus, assembly GCF_964204655.1. Lineage (NCBI taxonomy): Eukaryota > Metazoa > Chordata > Amphibia > Caudata > Salamandridae > Triturus > Triturus cristatus. The sequence continues at coordinate 726,949,862 of NC_140591.1, forward strand.
AAAGAGGGACAATAAAACCATATGATGCTCCTTCCCATGGGTGGTAACTGCCATGGCGAGGGGTTCATTTCTTTATTTATTTTCAAAAAGAAAAAGGATTTTCTTTTTGAAAATAAAAAAAGAATACTGTTTGGTGCAGGGTTGCATCGTTCTGATGCATCCCTGCATTGCCAGTGCTTTATAAATGACTGCCAGCTCAGTGCAATCCGACCACCAACACCTAAATGAGACACTAAGGGGCCGATTACGATGAGGGTCGGAAAGACTATGAATGGGATTCGTATTCTCTGAATCAGATTCGGAACCTATGTTTTGGACCGAATTGGATACATTTCCAACCAACTGATTACGATGCAGGGAAACCGTTCAGGCTGTCCACTTCGGTTCCGAACAGCATTCGGACTGCCTGAATTGTTTGGAGCCGAATCGTACAGCTCTATGGACATGGTTTCCGAGTGAGCGATTACGAAGGGCGATTCTGACAGCCATTCCAAATCGGGTTGCAGGACATAACACGGCTGCCAGAATCTGACTATGGGGGCCCGTATCAGGCCCCCCCTTCACCCTTAGGCCTCCGGTTTGGACCCATGGGGGTACCCAAAGGACCCCTCTTTCCAACTATGCGGTGTGGCAGGTATCATGGAGTACCTGGCACAGGGTGCAAGGTTTTTCCCAATCCACTCCTTTTTTCAATGGGAGCCTGTGTTCTCGTGTTCAGCCGAACGATGTTGGGAAGCATTGTAATTGGTCGGTCAAACTCACAGAACCCGATTCGTTCGGAAATGATTCTGAAACCGTTTTCCGACCAACATCGTAATCGGCCCCTAAGTGTTTCCTTGGAGCTTTTTCTATAAAATCTTTAAACATTCATTTCTCCAATTCCACTTATTAGATGTTTGTTGTTCTTATGTCCTTTTGCCTAATGAAGTTTCCTCTATTTTTGTAAACTGGAGTTGCGATTTTATTGTGATGTGTTTTTGCTTTTTAAACTGTTTTGGTACTTGTAAATGTTGTACATATTTTTTCCCAATCAAGCTTGTCTACTCTGTGCAATTGCTACCAGGGGTTGAGCTCAGATTTAAATTACTGAACCCTTTGCCTTGACCTAACAGGTTAGTGAATGTATTAATTGTGGTGGGCTACCATACACCCCAATTAATAATTCAAATTTTTTCACAGTGTATACCACACATTTAAGATTTTGTCTTTGATTGGGATATATTATACATTTGAATTAGTTTGAAATGTATAATTCTGATTCTTAATCAGCTAAAAATGTCAGTTTGTACATATGCAAATGATAAGAAGATATGACATTCTCCCCATGCTACAAAACAACTTTTTCAAACTATGTGATAAAACTGAAGTTATGCGATGAACTTAGCCCCAGTGTACTCTAAATAAGGGCAGCAAGCAAATTGTATGGTGGCCCCTACTCACACACCCTAACATGTTTGTATTGGTGAGTAAAGTCCAGTTCTTCATGAAGTAATCTGTCAAACCCAGGGTTAAATCCAGAACATATGAATAATTAAAAAATAGCGACAAATACAACATTTTAAATAGGACAAGGTAATGAAAGAGAGAGCTCAGTTTGTAAATGTAAAAGTACAAGTGGTGTTACAAACGCCTCCGCAGTCCCTGTGGTGTAGGGGGTCCCCCAAACTGGGGCCCCTGGCCAGAGAGATTCGCACTGGGTCCGGAGCAAGGAGGGTCCCCTGCATTTACTTTGCAGGTGGGCACCCTCAAGTTTCCTTATGCCACAGAAAGTAGATGTTAAAAGAGGCGCGGGGTCTATAAAAGTCCACTGCCTGGGGCATAAAGGCACCTGTTATACACCTTGTGACAGCCCTCTCCTTGTATATTAATCTGTTTGCCGTGGCCTCGCCTTCCCACTGTGTGGCTGCGCAATGTGAGAGTCATTAATGTTGCTATGGAAAAGAGCTTCCAACTTTTTCTGGGATCCATTCAGGGTACCTCGAATTCCACATCTTTGTAATAAGTCATTTCTATATTGAAACAACAAAAAAACACTTTGCTTCCAATTTTTTTTATTGCATTATTCCTTTGAAATTAAAGCATGCTCATTAGAATATGAAACAAGACCACGTACTGAGATCATATTGCCCACCACTTAGAAGCCTGATGAGGAGAGGAACTTTTCATCAATACCTGCTTTCAACAAGCAGTGTGGTAGCAATGAAGCAGCAAAGCTCCAATTACCAAATTAGCAACTCTTATACCCCCCCCTATATTGAAAGAAATATACATTAATGTTGCATATAGTCGCTATCAATTAATTCTGTCTCTTGTAGTAGGCAGCAAGACCTCCAATCTTTTTTATACATTCATTTAAAATCAAAAATTAACATGGAAGCCTCCAGACTGTCTTTTCTCTGCTCATTTTGGGTGAAGTAGTCAAAAGTAATTTAGCGACTGACATTGACATAACTTTGCCACAAGCAACTAAAGCAATTACATGGACTGGTTTGGACACAGCTGAAACACATTGATAAGAAGGAAGTGAAAAATGACACATCACACACACTGAATGGTTTAATCAGTGCAACTGTAAATCAGCATGCCCGTCTGTAACTTGCCGCATTCTGTCAACAATAGAACCTTCAAACGGCAGCCAGGACTATTGCCTGGGATATATTTGCCGACATCCTAAAACAGAGGAGAAAGAATATATCTGTGCTCTGCCTTTCAATTAAGTTTTTTTTTTTTATCGAAGACCTTTTCAATTTAGTGTCCTAAAATTCGTTCACAGGTATAAGAATGCAAGCTGTTAATGTCTTTTTAATGAATACCGCTATTGGATTTGTTAAAAAAGCTTGCATTTCTACATCTTTTATCCACAAAAACAAAGATAATAAAGGTGCATACGTGAAATTGAATAAAGGTGCAAAAACTAGACTGCATCAGTGACTCAGGTAATTAGTTAAGAATTGTATGTGATTTCTGACATATATGGACAGGCCCAGATTTACAAGCACTTATGCTACAATTGTGTCAGGCAAGGTAACGCAAGGGTTTAAGTGATATTTGCTAAGCCTCGCAAAGCCACTTTGCGTGGTTCTGCATGAGTTTGTAAATCCAGAGTGATGCAAGGCAACACAAATCACTGCTGTTCATTACTTTACATTGGGAAGGTGTTCGTGGGTGGAGTGTGGGAATTCTCACACATCCAGCAATGCATTTTGGCGCATTCCCAGAAAAGTACACCTGGGAATCTGTTAAAATGGTACACCTTCCTATTTGAGTTGTAAGGAGGAGAAATATCTTTATTTCTCCCCGTAATTTTCTCTTTCTATGCGTGCTGCATGCAGCACGCATAGAAAGAGGAAAATGCCTCTGATGATTTTTTTTGTGCAGGAATGTGTCCCTTACTGCACAAAAACAATCCTGCCTGTTGCACAGGCACTCATGTAACATCGGGCAAGGGTGCCTGTGTTGGAAATAGGCAGGACTAAAATCACCAGTGTAGGGTGAGAGCAGGAATGCATCATTTCTTAGTAGATATGGCGCATTCCTGCTCTCTTCATCTCATGCAATGCCACACAGCAAATTTTCTCTTTGTGTTGCATTGTACTTACCTTTTAGTAAATCTGGTCCTGGATATCTTTGAAATCTATTGCATGAAGAGTTGGACGGTATCTAATATATATTGGGCCTCAATTCCCTTTAGCAACATTCACTTACACTAGTAATATAGACAATGGCTTTCAGTTAAAAATGGTGCATTTAAAAGTTCACACAGACACACTTGCACGCACATTAATGCATACATGCATACCCGCATGTTTCAATAGCAAATTTTTATATAACATGGCTCTACCAAAATTAGGCGATTTTGAAATTGGATTCCTGGTGGGCACCCAGGCCAGGCAGGAACCACCACTCTAGTTAGGATAAGCTAAATACACATGGAAAGATAACCTGTTTTCACCCTTTGGATGCGTGGCACAGAGCAGTCAGGCTTACCTAAATGGGTAAAGCATTTGTGCAACACATGCACACATAGTAACACAATGAATACACCACATAAAGACTTCACATAGGTTTAGACAAATAATGTATTATATTGTGAATAAAACAAAACCAAAATGACAAAAATCCTATGTATAGAAGTTGAGATTTTGAATTTTAAAATAATAAATGCTATAAAGTGCTTAGTAGCAAGAAGCTCTAATAAAAAGAATACTTTAGAACATGCTGGACTGGGCAAAGTCAAAGATTGGGCCACCCGTCATGGAGAGCCGGTCAGCTAAAGGACTCACACAGGAGTAAGTGAACAAAGTACCTTTGTTGGTTGCAACCAACAAGGTGTGTCGATCTTCTCCACGCATTGAAGGCAATGTGTGAGTTCTTAAGATGGGTGCTGGAGTCAAGAGATGTCAAGCAATGTGCTGGATTCTGCTATACAGTCAAGTGGAAGTGTTGATCTTACCAAGCTGCAGCGACGGGGATACGCTGTCCAGTGCGTCAATCTCTGGATCTCAGATGTGACGTGCTGGTCTTACTCCAGCAAACTGGTTGATTGACAAGCTCTGTTACATACAGATATGAGATGCATAAAAATACATGTTGCAAGTACCTGGCCACTTCCACTGGCACAGGAGAAGGGGTAGAAGCTTTAATATGCCCCGGAATCTCAAGCAAAAGGGGGCAAACCGCAAAGCCATTGGGGATCCCTTGGAAGAAGGCCGAGGCCAGCTCTCATTCAGCAGAAACAGAGAGCAGCAGGCAGCAGGTCAATATAAGAGAAAAGCAGGCCTTCCAAGTCTCTAGTCCAAAGAGGAGTCCTTTAAGCAGGACTGCAGTCCTTCTGACAGGGGTTCATTTCTAGATCCAGAAGTGTCTGATTTTAGGGGGTCAGAGACCCAGTACTTACACAAAAAAGTGCCTTTGATGTAGGGGTGACTTCAAAGCAGCCCTCTAGATGTGCACAGGTATCCTTTCAACCAGGCCTATCTGCTAGGATATCTGTGGGGGTCATGAGTCCTTTGTGTAGGGACAGGACCTGGCCTTTTTAATTGAAGTGTTGGTTTCGCCCTTCCATCTTGCCCAGGCAAGGCCAACAGATTGCATATGTATGTAGATGTTTCCTCAGACACACCTATCCTTTCTTTCTTGTGGCCGTCTAGAGGGAATGTACATAGTGTAGCTATCACCCACCTCAGACATGAATTGGAGATAGGCTGGCAGGCACACAGAGCAGTAAGCACAGAAAAATGTCCACTTTCTAAAAGGGACATTTCTAATACAATAATATTCAATCCAACTTCACTAGTAAGGAGGATTTATTATTACCATTCCAATTATATGAAACATAAAAAAGCTGCTCCTGTCTGCTAAGGAATTAAAGCTCAAATGTGTATTAAGGAATGCCGAATGCTAGCCTATGAGAGGAGTAGGTCACACATCAGTGATAAGCAAAAAAGGCTGTTTGTCACTACCAGGACATGCAAACCATAAAGGTACATGTCCTGCCTTTTGCTTACATAGTACCCTGCCCTTAGGGTTACTTAGGGCCTACCTTAGAGTGACTTATATGTAATAAAAGAGGAGTGTTTGAGGTTTGAAATCTAGTTTAAAATGCTAAGTCGACATGGCAGTAAATAACACACAAAGGTACTGCAATGGCAGGCCTGTGACAGGTTTGAAAGGAAACTTATATGGGTCGCACAATCAGTGCTGCAGGCCCACTAGTAGCATTTGACTTACAGGCCCTAAGTATATGCTATACCACTTTACAAAGGACTTACTAGTAATTCACATATGATAATCAGGTATACACAAATGTCACCAGGTTTAGGGGAGAACACATGCACTTTAGAACTGATGAGCAGTGGTAAAGTGCTCAGGATCCTACAGCCAACATAAAGAACCAGCAAAAACAGGATGTAAAAAAAAAAAAACCTGGGCAAAGACCACCCTAAGGATGACAAGTCTAGCATGGTGCCCATATGTTTTAGTAATAGAACATTGGACAGTGTGATGTCCTTACACAGAATAGTGAATTTCAGAGCCCACTTTATCAAAGGTGCAGCTGTGAAGAGTGAATATAGTAATGTATGCATTTGTGTCTCCATATCTATATCTAGATGTGTTTGTGTGTGTGTGCGTGTATATATATATATATATATATATATTCACTGAAAAAACCATAGGTTTCACACATGTTATGGTTAGCTGGACATTTTACTGATAAAAAACCAATGAAATTCCCCCGTTATAGTTACTGCAGGCAACTATAACTCACGCGACCGCAATCCTCTGCTGATGCTAATACTGTATTTAGACACTTATTTGCCCATGTCTTCTTCCATTAAATTTTAGCTTTACATATATTACAAATATTTTTTTTTCATAAAGACACATATGTCATCAGCAGAAGATTGCGGTCGCGTGAGTTATAGTTGCCTGCAGTAACTATAACGGGGGAATTTCATTGTTTTTTTATCAGTAAAATGTCCAGCTAACTATAACATGTGTGAAACCTATGTTTTTTTCAGTGAATTTGCAAGGTTTTTTAAATGCTAAGTTACTTTACGCCATTCGTGGCGTGCGCGCCCAGTTAACGCAGTTCGCTCCGTGCGCGCACAGTGAGCACCCACTTTACGCAGTTAGTGCCGTGCACGCACAGTGGTCACGCGGTGCGCTGTGCGCACCGCGTGCCCACGTTAAGCGGGATGGGCCATGTACGCACGATGCGCTTCGCGCACCGTGCGCACATGGGGGACATATTTTGCACATCTTTGTGAAATGTATTCTTCGGGCACCATTTGCACACGGGGTGGGGAGAATGTGGATAGTTTTTTTTTTTTTTTAGAATTTTTTACCGTGCGCGTACGGTAAGCGTAATCGGCGATTTTCCGAAAAAATTTTTTTTTTTTTTTTTGGGCTTGGGGGTGGTTTGGGGACCCCTGTATCAATGATGGGTGGTTAGGATCTCATGAAACTGCCTCTTTACATATATTTGGGGTACGTTTTTGCTGCCCAACTCAGGAAGCGAGAGAGAAAATGGCGGCCGCCGCTTCTTGGTTTCGACCGACTCGAATGTTTACTAAGATCTAAGAGCCAATCAGAATCGCGCTCGCGCACGCCACCGTACGCATACGGTAAGCTTACGGTAAGCGCACCGTAAGCTGCCACAGATATATATATTGATTTAAAGGCTATTTTCTCAGAATCTACTGAACAGATTTACACCAAACCTACAAAAGGCACTTCCTTGACCTGGGGACTACCTCTCTGCCAAATTTCATTAAATTCTGTTCAGCCGTTCGGGCTGTAGCCCTGTCTAAAGGTCCTATGGAAAAATGCATGGGAAAAACGCGTTTTGGGACCCCCCTTTTATCTCAGCCCCCGCTTGATGAATCCCCCCGAGACTTTCAGGGTAGGAGCGGAGCGTAGCGCCCCACCTATTTTGAAAAATTCGCGAGGATTCGTCGACCGGCGCCAAAGTTATTCAAAATAGAATGTTGCGGATTTCCTATGGAAACGTGGTCCTAACTATAACTACCTACTGGCGACCGCCAGTAGGTAATATATATATACATATACATATATATTTTTTTTTCTCCAGGTTTATGGGTTTGCTGACATGCTTCCTGATCATCAGGGGTGCAGGAAAGAGTCGATACCAAACACACCTCGTGAAAAACTGCAAACACTTCCCTCCTAATACGAAGAAGCTTGCACTCAAATCCTTAGGAAATAACCATGGTATTTGCTGACAGCACTTGCCACTGATGCAGGAACATGTTTTACTGTTCACACAGCCTTTGTCAACCTACATGTATCTATATCTGGGTGGAGTGCGACCAAAAAATGCGCTGTGCTAAGTGAAGTTCCGCAAGTAGTGGAGTGCGTTACGTAAAGCAGTTCACACTGATTTTTGGCACCGGGTGTTTGGCCCTCCTGTTACCTTGAGTAAGACCAACACAGCGGGATTTGTGCAATCCTGCCTCCTGGCGCACTGCTGCTTGGGGGATAAAGTCCACTTTAGTCCTGAGGCCCTCAGGAGACAAGGGAACTTCAGACCCCCACCAGCAGTGCAAGAAGAGGCACATTTGCAGAGTGGTGGAGATAGGAGGCATGGCCTCTGACCACCTCTCAGTAATCCCACTTTATGGGGTTTACTGGAGGTAACAGAAGGTCTTGTTGACACCTAAGAACCCTCAGCAGCCAAGGGGGCTTCAGACCCCTACCAGCAGAGCACCAGGAGGTGCATATGCAGAGTGGTGGAGAAAGGGGGTGGGGCCTCTGGCGAGTTGCCAGCATTTTTTTTTACAAAGGGAAGGAGGACTACAACGCTCCGCTTCCTTGGGCCCATTTTGCCCCGGGACCCCATCCCCTGGGGCCAAAAAAAATGTTGATTAAAAAAGAGGAAGGGGCAATGTTGTACCCCACCCAGCCCGTTTTCGGCCCCAGGGATCCCATCCCCAGCAGCTAAGTCCACCTCCCAATTTTAAACAGCCTGCCCGCATTATTTTTAAAAATAACACAGTGTGCCATGCGATGGTAACAGTCCCAAGGCTGCGTGGGGGGCCATATTACTGCTATGTGTAACCCCAGGGATGTGGTAGTCCCTGGGGCTGCGGGGGGGCTGCCTGGACCCCCATTACTGTTATGGGTAGCCCCTGGGAGGTTGTAGTCCCAGGGGCTCCGTGGGGGTCGTGTGGCACCCTGCATAATTATAAAATAATTAATTTTCCCTGGTGTAGTGGCGGTCCCCAGGGTGCGGGGTTGCCGCTAATGCAACCCTGCATAAATATAAAAAAAATGCCCCGGGGAGGTGGTGGCCCTGGGGCTTTAGGTATTCTAGGAGGGGGCCCTTAGCGTCCCCCTCCTACATATTTGAACATGCCTCTGGACCTGGCCCACCCAGGGGGTATATTAAATGCTTTGTTTTTTAAATCATTTTCAGTGGGAGTCACGGATTCAACTCCTGCTGAAATGTTTTTAAAAAAATGCTTTTTTGGCCCTGTTGGACCCCCTTAAGAGGCCTAGGGAGTCAGGGTGTTTCTACCCTGCTCCCTTTTGTTTTTTATTAAACATTTTTTTGTGACTTGGTTCAGATACCAGCACAAGATCGGGCGGGGTCCCTATATATACATAACTGGACATTTCTTTGAATTTCTCAGATTTACACCATTCCAAGAGAAGAGCGCTTTCCGGACCAAGAGCTACCTGTCTGCCAAATTTGGTGTAATTCCGTTCAGCAGTTTGGACTGTATATGTGTCTAAAGTTTCCTATGGAAATTGACATCGAGAAAAAGCATTTTGGGACCCCCTTTTATTCAGCCCGGGCTTGACGAACCACTACGAAATTTTGAACACAGCAGATGAAGTGACTGGCAAATTGTTTTTTTTTTAAATTTGCAAGGATTCATCAAACTTTGCCAAAATTATTGCCAAATGAAAAATCGCTCCTCCTATGGAAACTACATCCTAACTATAACTACCTACTGGCAACCACCAATAGGTAATATGTATATTATAGTTACAACCATGTTTACATAGGAAAAGTGTTTTTTGCCTTTCCTATAACTTTGGTATTGTTTGATGAATCTTCACAAAAAGTTCCCAAAAATGTGTGCCAGTAATTCTAGTTGTGAGTTGAAAGTTTTGGGGTGAACAGTCAAGTGGGGGTCTAGAAAAAGGGGGGTCAAAACAAGTGTGTTTCCTGTGTTCATTCCTATGGACTCTTTAAACATGTCTGCAGCCGGAAACGCTGGACAGAATTACACCAACTTTGGCAGAAAGCTAGCTTTTGGTCCACAGATTGTACTTTTTGTTATTTAATGTAAATCCATTCGGTAGTTAGATATTAAAGAAAAATTTGCATAGCTGTGGCTGCGACTACTTTACAGATATTAACAAGCTTGTGCAGAGATCTGTAGAGGTCTGATTGGCTGCCAACACTTCAACCAGGAAAGTGTTGGCAGCCATCATGGGACTCGGCTTCAACTGAATTACAAAAATAAATGCAGAAAAAAGAAAAGAGGGCAGGGTAAGAATACCCTGAATCTTGAGCTCTGGTACTTGGGCCCCAGAGTGACCCCACCAGGGCACAAAAGCAATTTTGTTTTAAATTCATCGCAAACTGTGTGAACATTCACGAATATCACTGTAAATTAAAAAAAACAGACTTGTGTTTCTACGAACCCCCCAGGTGGGCCAGGTCCTGGGGGCAGTCTGACTTTAATAAATAGGGAGATGGGCACACAGGGCCCTCTAATAGGGCTTAATTATATTCCAAGGAAACACCACCTCCACAAGGTTTATGTTTTGAGGGGCAGCATGGGTGGGGCAAAGAGGACATCAGAGCCCTGGGGACCACTACCTTCCTGGGGCTACAATAAACATTAAAAATGGGGGCTGCACAGACCCCCTGGCCACCTCCCTAGGGCCAATTACTTATAAAAAATTAAGAAGGTGGCCCTGGGGACCACCACCACACCAGGGCAGGAATGTGCAGAGAGGAGGAGGGGACTCTGTGGGCCCCCTCCTGGAGCTAATGATGGCCCTATGGACCATCATCCCCAAGGGCCTACTCCTGCTATGTCTTGGGGTGGACACTCCCAGGACATAGCTGTTTGCTTTCTCTTGGTGGGAGCTGACAGCCTCTGCCAAGCAAAAGCAAACACTCCACTTCCTGCAAGCAGTAGCTGTCAAAATGCTTTCACTTGCTGACAGTGGAGGTTTCATATATGTTCCTGTCTGCTGTCATGCGGACAGGGAAAGAGATGAAAATATTGCTCTCACACACAGGGAGCTGCATTTCCAGCAGCTCACTGCGTGCAGGAGCAATGCTGGCTCAAGCAGGAGTTAGGGTGTTGGCTGGGACTGTGGGGACTTGAGGCTCTAAGCTGGGACTGGGGCACCCAGCTACCCATAGAAGTACTTAAGGGAAGGGGTACTTAGTGCCAAAATCAGAGCCCTCTTTCCCCATTAAGCTGTGGCCGGGCCCCAGGGAATGGGGCCCTGAGGCAATTCTGACCCTGATGCTCCTTTCACATCTCAACAGTAAGCACTTATACATATAAATGTAGCAGGTGTCCCTGTTGAAACTCCACTTCTGTAAAGGAGATATGATCCTAACTCCTGGGCTTGTGAAGGCAAAGCAAGTGTGTTTTCTTGGCAACTCCAATTTGAAAAACAATCTGAAATCCTTTATGGAAGTGACTGCATCGTTGATCTGTTGGAGCAAAATCTGTAAGTGACGGTGACAAGTGGGTTCTTTCTTTTCATCTCCTGGTTAGTGCAGAGTCCATGGTTCTCCCTTTAAAGTCCTAGAAGTATGCAGATGTGCAAATCACTTGGATGCTTCCCTGTTTGGCACTGCCCACCTTAGTAGCATGCAAAGGTCTTCCTGCCTATTGCCAGGATGATGGACAGCTTAACAAATGCCCCCCCAGCGTGTTGGACCTGCCCAAGGTGGGGGTCCCCGGGATCAGGGGGTGTACCTGCACAGCCCCCCTACCACTTATTTAAAAAACAAGATGACCCCAGGGAGGTGGTGGTCCCTGGGGTGGGGGTGGTGTCCCTGATGTCCCTGAATGCATATTCAGTTTGCCATCTGGGTTTGTATTGTAATGAATATTGTATTCATATTTGTGTTTTTCAAAATACAGACGAATTCATACATTTAAATGTGTTTTCTTTGTGTTTGATGGTAAGTTTATGGAATATTACAAATTCTCCCTTACAGTCGGAAACAGCACCTACCTTCATCTGTGAGTCATATGGGTGGGTTTGTGTGTGGAAATCATTAGGATATGTTTATTCATTAAAACCTTATGCGTTTAGTGGATCTCAGTGAGTGGACCACTGTTACATATCACTAATTACCAAGGTCCTTCGGATTTAGCTTGAGTCACCCCATTGTTATGTAATGGCCAAATCTTAATCAGGCCCTAAGTTTTCTTTACAAAGCTGCATCTCTGGAACCCTACCGTTGATTTTGCTCATCTTGGACTTTATTTTTATAAATTGGTGTCATTCTAATTTCATGTTGCGTGGCTTTCCTATTTCGTTGCTTGGTACTGTTAAATGCTTTACACAAGTTCCTTTGCCCAAGCTTTATTTCTAGAATCCATTGCTACTCAGGTTCAGTAGCGGTCCGTGGAGGGAGTTGCATGGGGCGGTGAGGAGGGCGGGGGAGGGGCAGGGTGGGGGAATGTAAACACCGGAATATGGATGAACGGAGGTAAGTACACATTTAAATAAATAAAACAAATTCCTTTGCGCGCGCTGCATCGCAAAATGCGATGCAGCGCGCGCAACGAAATTCATTTCATTTATTTAAATTTGTACTTACCTCCGTTCATCCATATTCCGGTGCTTACATTCCCCCACCCTGCCCCTTCCCCCTGCCCCGCCTCACCGCCCCACGGAACTCCCTCCACGGACCGCTACTGCTCAGGTTGAGTTTAAGGCTGTGCAAAGGAGCCTGACTGGACTCAAGACAGCCTTTGCATGTGTAATCCACCATCATACCATATAATACACCCAAATCCTCACAGATTCCTAGATTTTATTTCGCATCCTTAGACAGGCTGTTCCAGTCTGACACTTATAAAACAGTGCAGGGGTGCTATTCTTATTTTCATTTCGAAGTGCGAATTATCTAATCTACTCCAAACAACTTGTTCTGTTAAATGTATTAAAGAAATTACACTATGGCTTTAAAATAAGAGATTGCATGCCGAATCGCCTCTGTTCTATTAATTGCAATTTGAAGGGGCTGGGCTTCGGCTCCAAAATTATTTCTGAGAAGCTTTTAGTTCACAAACTAGTTTGATGTTTCTAGGCTATAGTAAACGTTGTGCGCACCACGTACAATGCTATGTGATTATACATACTTTGCTATACAGCCCCAGTAAATATTACGACTAACTTCTCCTGCATGTTAGAATTCCATATTTACATTAGATTCCATCAATTTACTTTGATTTTGCCCCCCCCCCCTTAGACCCATTTGAAGGCCTTTGTCTCTGATAGGTGGGTGCATATTACTTGGGAAAGGGATTGATTCTAGAAAATTCGATGTCGCCCCTGAGATAGGAGAAGGCACTATATGGAGACTGTGACTGTCAATAGGTTATGGCTGTATGAATATTTTCTCTCTAGACAGACTCCATATTGATTTCTCCTTATCCATAAAGTATGAGGCGATCTGAGAACCATTTGTTAGGCAAATTGAAAATGATGAACTTTTCTATAGCGAATAAAGTAAAAAAAAAGAAGGCTGCAAACACTTGCAATGAATAATTGTTTCTCTTGTTTACAGCTGCAATGGCCTCCATTTTTCAACATGCCATAGAGCCAACATTTTTATCCCTGGCGGATTTTTCACTTAGGGTACATTTCTGGAAGGCCTTAAGGAGAATGACCATGAGTAATTACCACCTCGGAAACAGCAGATATTGGAGTTGTTGTGTAGGTGAATTAAAGACCACACTGACATAATATATCTGGATATTAGGTTTCATTTTTCACCAAAATCTAGCACTGGACAGGTCTATTATTTCTCGGAACAGCAAGACCTTCATGAGTTCAATTTGTTTTCGAAAATAAAGTGACTGACCCACCAGCATCACGATACAGGCTTACAAACATAACTTAATAGACACCGGAAAGACAAGGCTGATAGACTTGTTATTTGATAGTGTGGCGACACAGCTTGTCTTTTTGATTAAAGAGCTCGTTGGAGAAAGGAAGGGATTTTCAAAAATAGACAACACCCATTAAATGCCTTTCAAGGTTAGAATCATTGCACAGTTGCAACATACAAATATATCTTTTGGAAGGGTTTTGCTTCCTTATTTACAGCTCGAATCCACTTTGATGGAAAACGAGTTAGTACATTAAGCTACATGGTTTTTATTCATAGTGCATGTCTGCCAAAGTGATTGCTGGCACTTTTAATTGCAGAGGCCTGTGTCTCTGCTTATGGGTTTGCCCATTATATGTAAAATATGGTCTGAACTGATACATATTTTATATTGTTTTTATTTGAGTTATACAAATTGATAATCTTATTATCTGAAGCTAATTGGGAATAAATAACACTTTTATTTCGAATTCATAAGAACTATTAGGAAGTGTGACATTAAAAGATATTTCCAGCCAACAACGTTGGCCGAGAATTAATTTTTTTAGATGATCACTTAACTGGACTGGACATTTTTTTTTAATTTTAACTTTAATACTTGTAGAAATGTATGGGTCCAAGACGCAATGAGAATATTTAGGGGCTTATTTACAAGCCTCTTGTGCCGCTGGTGCGTCACTTTTCCTCATATTAAAAGTGATGCACCAGTGGCGCAAGGGACTTGTAAATAAGCCCCTTAATCTTTAATTTTCTATATTTCCACAGTTTTGTCCTGACACATCTAGACTTCAGAGATTTTCGAGAGGAGTGCTCTCCTATTGCGTTAGAGGGACTTTTCTAAAATAGAATATGTAAGTACTACTGAAGACTCTAGGGCATTTTTACAAGCCCCTATCACTGCCACAACGTCACTTCTAAGGACGTTGTGGTGGCGATAGTAGCCTCACCTTATTTACAAGACCGTGTTAAGTCACTTAACGTGGCTTAACGCTGCCTTGTAAATAAGGCACCCTTTCACACTACACTTAGCGTGAAAGGGGAGGGCAAAGACTGGTGCTATTGGCATTCCACCGCAACACCCATTGATTTTGACACTGCCCCATATTTACAAGGACAGTTTAAATATGGGGCAGTGCCAAAATTAAGGCCAGGGAAAACCTGGTCTTACCCTGGTGAAATGAGGAGAAATGTTTATTTTCTCCTCGTTTTTGCTGTTTCCATGTGTGCTGCATTATGCAGCAGAATGGAAAGAACAAAACACCAATGATTGTTTATGTGCAGGAAGGTGTCCCTTCCTGCCCATAAACATTCATAAATATTTCTTTTTTAAATGATGTTTTGGAACATTTTTGCATTGAGCAGCACATATACAGGTTACAAAACTGCATTTTAAGGGGGTTTATGAGTAGGAAGGGGCACCCTCCTGCACATAAATAATCTTCCCCTGCTTCGCAGTCACCCTTGCACTATGGTGCAAAGGTGCCTGCATTGGCGCTAGGCAGCTACATTTAGCACCAGCACAGGGGGAAACGAAGGGCTGCACCATATTCTTGTAAATATGGTGTAGCCCTGTATTCTCTGAAGCAAAGGAGCGTGTTGTTAGCCTTCTTGTTTTAACGACATGTATCGCCACTTAACTTGTAAATATGCCCCCCCTATTTTCAGTTCAGTTCTTGACTGAGAGCTATGGAAGAGCTCTCAAGTGTTGTGTAATGTGGACCCCACATTATGAGCCAGGCAGTATCTTAAATTATTTGTTTTGTAGTCTCTGCAGCCACTTTGACAGAAAGGAAGGGAGGCCTAAGAAGAGTGTATTAGATTAAGCGCCAATCTGAAAAACACAGATCCAATAACAGCCGCAGGCGCATACTCCAAACCTGCTAGTAAATATTGCAAACAGTTTTCGATTGGTATTAACATTACCATCATCCCTGTCCATTTTATTTAAAAGTTGTCCAGAGATTTTGCCGACTAGACAATAGTGACTTTATTTCATCAAAGCTCCCAAAGTTATAAAAGACATTTATGAAAATAAAGGGAAAGTGAACAGTATAAGCTACATATTCTAGAATTGTATGTAATACTAGGAAGAGGAGAATATTTCTAGTCACTCAATGGATTTCTAAACATTTCTTCCTTCCGAGATCAGATCTGCATCTTCTGCTTCAGGCCAATAACCATTTGGGGCAACACCAAATAGGCCATGACACTTCTCTTGTATAAATGTGTAAAAATCATGCCTTGCCCACTGTTGTAAATCACAATGCGGCATCGATATGATATGTGGTTGATGAGAGAATGAACCCCAGTATTGGAATGGGTTAATACGATGTCCATGAATTTCATGGTATTTGCAGGTCCGAAAACAGAAATATCAGTAACTGCAATGTGAAAGTATGCCACAGCTTGTGCCCATGCAATGCCTGTCAATGCAATGTCTGTTTGTGCCCAAACAGCAGTGCAGACATCAGCAATTCCGATATCAATGTATGTCATAATCCATGTTCCTACGATAATAATACTATTGTTGTAAATAAGAACAATGTCAATGTTCGTTCATCCCAGAGCAAACTTAACCTCATTAATACTAGTACGAATGATATCAATGTACAAAATGACAACTGTATGCAGAACATTATAATGTCGATAAAAACGATACCAGTGGCTGCCATATTATTATTAGGAATTCCGATTAACTCACATTATTGCTGTCGGATTCACTCAAAGGTCACCTTTCCATCAACCCCTGGTCAGAGATAAATGGCCAGGCAGGTCAGTCAACCCATGCCCACACCTATTGAGTAACAGGTCACGGGTGGGGTGCCCCATAAACTACAGCTCCTTTTATCAGTCTTCTGCAATGTAGTCATACAGCACCTGCTCCATTTTATTGAAATTTAATTGTGTGCATTCATTGCATATGTATGAATTTAATACAGTTTGGAAATGTATAACTTTCTCTAAATTTGATTTAGGCAAGGAGGGGACCTCAAACCAACACATATTAGAAATAGAGAGTAGTACAGACACAGAGGCAGGTTGTGAAATGGAACGCTTACGTCTTTCTAAACATCAGGGATGGCGACATAAGCTTTGGAGGGATGGTGGACGGACAGTAGCTGGAATAAAAGAAATCACCAAGAACAGACAGAAACCAGACCTCAAGAGTTGGCAGAGAACTCAGATCTAACCTTTGTGTTGTCATAACACAAAACCAACCACTGCCTATCATTTAGAATATTAACCTGCAACAATTAATGTCTTCCTGCTGTAATGAAAAGATACAAGAATTTGTTGCAACTCATTGAATTTGGGGACTTTTATTCAAGAGATAACAACCACCAATGAAAAGAGAGTAAAAAAATTAACTCTTTCAATATTTACGAACACGGTCAACATGTCTTCCTTGTGCAACTGAGAACACCATTACTCATAATGGGGCCAATTCACAGAACTAATCTGAGACAAAAACCTAAACTTCCTTCTTTAGGTATTCACAGAAAACATTTAGTAGTAGTAAAGTTAGGATTCCTAACTTTACTACTACTAAACTGAGACAAAATCCTAACTTTACAACTTTCGGTATTCACAAAAGGGATTTAGTAGTAGTAAAGTTAGGACTACTAACCTTACTCTTCGTTTTATTTGGTAATTTGATTAGGAAGAAAGGTGTCTAACCGTTACGATCTTGTTCAAGAAATATTAGGTCTTAAAGTTAAACCTCTGTTTAATCACGAACAAATACAGAAAGATTTGTTGAGGAGTAACGTGAAAAGAGGAGATTCAAGTCAAGGGTAATGTGAGCGGCACAGCTCTTCACAATTTGTAGTTTAACCTCAGGCTTGGTTGGGAGGACAATGTATATTGCGATGCAATAATCAAATCGATAGCAAGCACTAGCATGACCCTATGGAGTACGAGCAACAGGGGCAGGCTGGCTTGAAAAATGTGCAGTTGGTAAAAAAATATATTTTGTTCACTTAGAGAATCATTGGCATGTAGGTGTTACTGACCACACCCATATTACAAACTAATTGAAAGGGTGATAGAAGTGTACCCATTGTAATTAGGCTACTGGAATGGAAGATAATAAGTACTGTTTTGTCCTAACATTACTACCTCATTCTCTGTGATGGTAACAATGCTATCCAATACATGACTGTATAATAATAAGGCATTCCTAGAATTGTTTAAGATCATGTTGTTTGTTGCGAATTTTGTTGTGAATTTGTATACCATTGAGATGTATAAGACATTCTTACTGAAGCTCTGAAAGATGTTTGGGAATTATACCATGTATCTGGTCAAAAGGTTAGCGAAAGAGATATGAATAGTGTGACAAAGTATTAGATATCATTGGAGCGAAAGAGATATGAATAGTGTGACAAAGTATTAGATATCATTGGACAAAGGGAGGTAAACAACAAGGTTGACCTGATCAGTTGTGGTGGACAGGAAGGTTGAGAAACATTGGAGGGCTATTCCACTGATAAGTCAGCTGATTGCAAGTCTGTTCTATAGTATTATTTATTGAAGTATGTTCTGATTGTCCACTGACCAGAAATAATTTATATTGGCATCTCCTGTAATACATTGATGTTTCTTCTTGAGCTCCCTTTAACTTTCAATGATTGTAATGATTTTATCGAAAACACATGGTGAGATTTGACGCCATTGTCAGAATGGGTGAATACGAAGTCAATGAATGCCATGATATGTGCAGGTCTGACAACGGCAACATCAGTATATGCATTGTGAACATATGCCATAGCTTGTGCCCACACAATGCCTGTCAATGCGATGTCAATGTATACCATAACTTGTGCCCGCACAGCAGCGCCGACATCAGCAATAATTAATCCAACGTATGTCATAATCCATGCTTGTACGATAATATTGTGGTCGCGAATAAGAACAATGTCAATGTATATCCAGCCCAGAGCAAACGTAGCCTCGTTAATACCGGTAGGAAAGATATCAATGTGCAAAATGACAACTGTATGCGTAATGTTGATAAAAATGATACCATTGGCTGCCATATTATTTTTAGGAGTTCTGAAGAACTCACATAATTGCTGTGGGATTCAACCCGCGACACATGCCCACCCCTATTAAGTAACAGGTCACAGGAGGGGTCCCCCATAAACCAGAGACAAACATGCACCCAGGGAAAACCCTGATCAATTCCACAGGCAGATAGTTGCAGCACAAACAAGTCAGAGATAATTGGCAACAAAAAAAACAGTTTGGCCAAAGGCTTGCATTTCCCAGAAATACCACAAAGTTAGATTTCACATGTAAATAGGTATACTCAACCAATCAGGACACACCCGGTGTGGTGATCCGGTGCTCATAATGCCGGACATCTGGATAAATACACACTGGACCACACTAGCTCTCCCCAAGGTCAAGAGCCATCTTTGTCCTTATCAGATTACAACGCCTGTTGATTTGCAACTGAGATGCGTTTTGGAATGTAAAAAATTGTTTTATTGTACCTCATGAGCTGTATATAACAGCGGCCAAAACTTTGCACACTAAGAGATTTTGAGCAGACGGCTTCAGTCCAGGCTCTCTCAGCCGCAGCGTTTATTTAAACCAAACTGTTCCTGTTTTGCCAAACAACTCTTGTCTTTTCATTTATTTAAGGTAAATTCACATCCGAGCAACACCAGGAAGTCATTGGGAATTGGTTGTTTGACAAATTATTATTTTCCCGCTTTCTTCCTTCTAAACAACACTCAGATTGTATTCTGAAAACAGTAACTTTAATGAAATCATGAGATCAATCTCTATAAACATTTATTGTCTAAAGAGCAATATTGTGTATGGAATCCTAAAATGAGCTAAATCAATGCCGATGGTGGCACAGGATTAAGTAGCTCTTCACCCCCAATACCTGCACAAATGCGACATTATATCTGTAGTGATCCCTCACTGTCAAACTGCAATGTTATTTTAATGTGGGTAAGTATGGGGAATCTAGAAGATCCAGGAGTAGGACCTGGATGATTTTTTCAGGTAAAGAGAGCATGTGAATGAACTTTTCAATTGAACAACATGATTTCAAATGTTAACATTATGAATTAAGTTGTTCCTTGCCATGCTGAAGGCTATGTACTATGTTCACTTTTAAAACACATTTTAATTTATTTTCACTGAGTCAGAGCAACAGAACTGTATAGTTCTACAGCAGATGGTCATACATTTTTTCATGTGTCCTTTTGTTAGACTATAAATACCAATATTTATTTCAAATCCAGATATCTAGTGAATACTTTGTTCTTACTGACCGCAGCATTTTGGGTAGAGTACTTTACTGCTAAATACATTTTGGGAAATGCCAAAAATGTGAAGGTTCCACTGGACATACCTAGAGAATCTCTTTTACTTGGTGTGCCACTTTTAAATGAAGGAACAGAGTTGTTATGTATCTTGTTTCAAATGCAAGACAGTCTTTGTGTTCACTAGCATTTAGGTACAGAAGAAAAGTCTATATAAACATAGTATTCCATTCCCTATATCTACAACGCCAATCAAGAATTTGGATTTCACTCTGTGAGAGGCCTGAATTCGTCCCTGCCAGCAGTTAGCCCCCGACCGTGAGGAGCATCTTCACACACCAGAGTTGACCAACCTACCTTCTCTACACTCAGCCTGCCAGGCCTGGGTAACAATGAAGCAGCTGTGCTCCTTTGCCTGTAACGCCCTTGTGACCCAAGTGCCCATTTGGGAGACCTTGGACCTAGTTGCAAATACCCTTATGCAGCCTGTTTTTAGAGAGCCCCCCCTTCGCTGTAGTGCGCCAGCTACCATCTACACCAACTGTCTGCACCCTGCAGAATCCAGGAAGCACCCTAGGACCTGTTGGTAGTACATTGAACCTTGGTTTCCTGCTATCCTAAACCATGAAGTTGAACCCTTACAACTGTCTGTGCTGTGTGCTTTACCTACCTGCATTTTCTTCGCATAACACTGTATGGTGCATAACTGCGCACAACTTTGAACTATTTGCAATCTTTTTTAAATTCCTACAAAATACAGTACTTACCTGTGAACGTAGTTCTAGGTTTGCAAATATATATAACAAGACTTGTTATTTTTCTAAATTGGTCTTGGATTTATTCTTGAGTGTGTGTCTCAGTTATTGCCTCAATGAGTACAACAAATGCTGTAACGGGCAACAATGTTTCCACAGGTAATATTTCAAAGAGAATTACTAGAATGTAAAATAAATTACAAAAAGAAACCAAGATGAAGGAAAAAAAACACCAAAGTTGAATATTGTGGTCAGAATTAAGGTTTCTAAAGAAAGCATTATTTTCAGGCAGCAGTATGAGGTAGGAGTGATGGGGTAGGTAGCTTCCTGGTACGTAGTCTTGGAGGCACAGTAAACCAGCCATAATCCATGCTCCCATAGGGAAATGGGAGGTGCTGTTCATCCCTGCCACTGGATGCATGGATCAGCAGGGGGGCATCATAGGTGCCCCCTCTTCCACCAAACGGACGCTGCACACACAAGGGGGCTCTGCTGGGGGCCCCCAAACGTACTGGAAACCATGCCAGAAACAGTGCATCGTAATCCCCAGGGCGGAAAACCCCGTCCTTTAGGATTACGAGCCGGGTCTGACTAGCCGACAGGCTCCTTGAGCCCATCGGAAGCCAGCCAGAATGACCGGCCGCTTTCGATTCCGCCCGCCTGATACATAATTAGCCAATCGGAATTGAAACCCACGATGGGGGTCAGAAAAACTCAAACTGAAGGTCAAAGGCTTTCCAATCTCCATCGTAATATGCACCTTTGTGTCTGGTAAAAAGACATTAAGTACAGGGTGTAGCGACAGGGAAAACACTCAGCCCAACATTGTGATATCTGTACGACGTATCACAGACTGAGCCTCACATAATAGGGGTGCTATCAGGTAGGCAAATGCTCTGCCGGTGTGCAATTGACTCACTGGACTCTCTCCTCGGATTACTTTGTTTTAGCCCAAAAACACTCTTGGGATGCTTTTTTCCAGTCCAGGGACGATCTGGCTTGGCATTTTGGGATGGACTGTTCCCATGAGGCACAGGGTCAAGAATGATTTGCATGTGGCTGAGTCTGAACTGGGGAGGCAAAGTGAGCTAAAGAACAATGATGGATTAAACCAGATCTGTGACTGGAGGTGAGTGTCTGAAATGTTTCTGTCCATCATCTCCTTGTGTTTGCTTGGTGCACTATCTAGAGAGCCAGCCTCCTACAGGCCCTCTTTACATTTTTACTAATTGGGAGTGAAACATTTCAGGATACGTTCACAAAGGCATTACGAGTATGTAAAGGATTACTGTGTAGTACTCTACACAGCATAAATGCTTATGTGAATCAACGTTCTTCTTGTTTGGTTTTACATTCATTTTCAATACATTATTTATCTTTGATATTTATTGGCCGCATTGCTCATGTTTTTTGTTTTTTCTTTGATTTAGGATGTACAGCTATTACCAACTAATTTTTTGAAGATCGTTTTTTCATTTGCCCATAGCATTTGAACCTGTGGTTTCTAGTTTTAATTATTTTCTTACTACATTTTGATAATTGCACTTTACGTGAAAATGTATGTTTTTGATTTCCTAGCTTGCTGAGCATAACACCTACTTGCAAGTTCTCTCAGGATTTATCTTTTTCTCTGGTCAAACATTCGAAGTAAACCAAGGCTGTGCTCTTTCCAGTAGATTTATCTTTGTGTATTGAACTACTGAGAAGTACATGAAAAATAGGTTTCTCACATATATCTCTACAGAGAAGCAACTAAGAAGAAATATCTCCATGAGAAAAGCAAAAACAAAAAATATGTTCCAAAGTATTAAATCTGTACATTTTAGTGCAGTGGTCAGGGTTAATTAGGACTAGATTAGAGGTTAATGTTAGGATTAAAATTAGGGTTAGGAAGCGGGATACAGCTAAAGTACTCATGGTTGTAATACAGATGTTTCATGCAGAAATTTGTTTTAGAAGTTTCATTTTTGAAGATCATTTTATCTTGATTGAAATTGTATTTCTTGACAATTGTTGTTACTGGGTTATGTGCATTAGCATTTCTTCAATAAATTATATTTAATTTTAACGTAGGTTGATGTTTTCATTCCAAAACTTGTATTACACTGTCCCTTCATCATTCATTCCCTGACATCAACGTTAAATATACATTGTGAAGGTTTATGAAATAAGAAAAAAAATGAATCCTTAATTTGGGAAAAAAACTTTATTCAAATCAAGGAATATTATATATTGCCAATGTGGAAAATTGGATCACTGGTTGAGGGGATCGAAATCCTAGTCGAGCAGCAACCACAATTTCTGTCATGGTGGAGTCACAAGCAAAAACCAAATCAATCGCTGCTTAACTCTCTGGTAGCAGAGCACAAGAGCAGTTAGGCTTAACTTTGAGGCAATGTGTAAAGTATTTATGAAGCACTTCAAACTGTTGTAAAGTGAAGACACAACAGAAGACAAATACTACATTAATTTATAAAAATAGAGCAAAATAGTTCAATAAATTATTTAACACCAAAACAAAAAAAATCCAATCAGTAGTATCGGAGATAAGCAATTTAAAATGTTAAGTGTAAACAGTGCTTAGAAGAACTAAGTGGCAACAGTGGTTATCTGGTCACACTGACCAGAGCAAAGTAACAAGTTCAAGCGGACCGCGATAGAGCACAGACTGGACAGAGGGACCAAGCTCAGCCCACTGAAAAAGAGTTTCTTAAATCCTGGTTGCGAGTGTTGCAAGATCCTTCATCAAGAATGCATTGCACAGTGACGAAAAATAGGAGCTGTAAGGCTGTGATATGAGGTCCTGCATTGTCATCAAGTATTCCGCCGGCAAAGGGCTTGCGATGTGAAGCTCTGCATCAAAGATGCATCACACGCTGTTTGTTTCTGAAAAAGTAGGGCTGCGATGTGGAGTCCTACATCATTAGCAAGTAGGCCACTGATGAGGGGCTTGCAATGTGAAGGCCTGTGTCAAGAATGAGTTGTGGAGCGGTGGTTCCAGGGAGACTGTGAGCTGAGATGCGAGGTCCTGCATAAGGGATACATTGTGCTGTGTCAGTTCTGAAGTGGAACTAAGAGGAGTCTGCTGAGACCCCTTCTGGGCTGTGAGAGCACCATCATGCCCACTTACAAGGCAACAGAACTGGGGTGGCACCACTAGGGGCTGGGACTCACAGCAGACAGAGTCCAGGTGCTGGGATCGATGTGGGTAGATCATTTTCTGGCACTCTGGTTCTGATCAGGAGGCCAGCCAACTAGCCCTTGGTGTCACTCTGGTGGTCCTGGGTTCAAGATGTAGTCCCAGTCCTTTCACTCTGATAGGAGGTCAGCAGAGTAGCAGTCCTTCTTGCAGAGCCTTATGAGTCTTCCACAGGTCCAAAGGTGAAGGAATTTGGGTAAGAGGGTTAAATATTTATACCTGGTGCCTACTTTGAAGTAGGAGATGGTTCTGGAGGTTTCAACCCCCAGAGGTGCTTGGAATTTCATGCCTCCCTGCCCTGGCCCCAGCTTATCTGGGGTACAATAAACCAGTGTCAAACCCTTTCTGAGTGTGCTCAGGCAGAGCTTTTGTGATGTGTAAGTGTGGTAGGTGAAAGCTCCATCCCCTCATTAAGACATAGATGGACCATCCTGCCGACGCGTTTGCTCCTTTGCCTCACAGTCTGGGAGCCATGCACAAACACCACTGCCAGCTATACCTAGTCATGTGTCCAAGGATACAGGCAGCAGACACGTAAAGGCTTTCTAAAAGTGGCAATCTCAGAATTGTGACTTAAAATCAGACTTTACCATTAATGAGGGCTTTCAATTACAATTCATTAAACATCAAATTCGATATTCCTACCTGCTATCAATTGAAATGTATCACTTATTAAATTGAATAAGTTAACTCAATGTATCCTATGAGAGGGGGAGGCCTTGCAGTAGTGGAAAACGAATTTCTGAGTTTTTCACTACAAGGACATGTAAAAGTGAAAGGCTTTTTGAGTACGCCACATCCTGTACTCTGTGCTGTATACCTAGGAGAGACTTATATGTATTATAAAACAAGGTGTAAGCTGGGCAAAGGTTTATTTTGCCATGTTGAAATGGTATTTTAAACTGCAATGGCAGGCTGGAGACCTCTTTAAAGGTCTACTTAAGTGGGCGACACAATCAGTGCTGCAGGCACACTGGTAGCATTTAATTTCCCTGGGTACATGTAGCACAACTTTACTATGGACTTATAAGTAAATTCAATATGCCAACTGGATGTGGGTCAATTTCACCATGCTTAAAGGAGAGAGCAAAACACGTTAGCACTGGTTAGCAGTAGCAAAGTGTGACGAGTCCTAAAAGCCAACAGAAATGGGTTCACAAAACAGGAAGGTGAAAGCTAAACGTTTGCGAATGACCCTGCAGAGAGGGTCAAGTCCAACAGCCAAAATTCAATTTTTCCCTTCCACCTTAAGCATTTTGCTTTCCTTTGGCTCTTGACTAATGATTTTAGTTTACATGTCTGATAAAACAACAGACAGATTCTCTGTTAGGTTATTATTACAAGGATCCCTTTAATTCCAATAGCGCCAGGAATAGGAGATGCAGACCAATTGGAATTATGAAATCCACATTAAATATATTGATGTGGATGTTTTATCGGAAGGCTCGCCCCTTCTTAAAGCAGGTAGAGTTCTAAGTTAAATATCTGGAACAAATGAGGAATTACTGTGGAAGTAGGGCTGGAATTACAAAGTTCCCTGGTAACAGGGGTATAACACAGGTCGTTGTAGCACCTGCATTCATCCAAAGCCTATGACTCTCTCAAAATATGGAAATATGTGGGCCTCTCTCAGGATTCTGCAGGGTGGCTCATAGACGTCATTTAGATCCCTGGCACTGTATTTGCAACCCCTGGCCTTATCATTTGCAAAATCAGTGCCATGGACACAGGGTAAATTCATCCCTATCGATGTCAGATGGGGTTCTACTCTCTTTGATATATCTCAGATTTTTTATTACACTAATCAAGAATAAAGTTTTACTATTTGT
Organism: Triturus cristatus; assembly: GCF_964204655.1. NCBI lineage: Eukaryota > Metazoa > Chordata > Amphibia > Caudata > Salamandridae > Triturus > Triturus cristatus. The sequence continues at coordinate 726,975,559 of NC_140591.1, forward strand.
TTTTGGTGCCATAGAAAAATGCAGTACAATTAGCTGGAATAGGACTCTTCCTGGCAGCCGAGGCATGTAAAAAAAATATTTAAAATATCTGTTTTGTGTGTGCTTGAGGGTGAGAGTGTGTGTGAGAGAGAAAGATATTGTGCATAAATGTGTATGTGTAAACTTGTGTGTTTGAATGAAATTGAAGGTCACAGAGTGAATGATGTCACTTTTGGTACTCCAGGCATTTTAAGTGAATTGATGTTCAGGGGGGTTGGGGGGGCAGGCATCATTTAGCCTCACGCCACAGCCTAGTAATGTTTCATTTCTCAGGGTAGTCTTTAACAGTAGCCCTGGGATCTGTGGGTTCAGGGGACAAGGTTAAGGGGGGAGAAAAAGGGACCTAGCAACCTGCTACCTTCTTAATTCCAATCCATTCACAACGAAAATGAACTGCATATTTTTTGAAACTACTATGATTACCTAGTTTAAGATTTTCCCGAATGTATATTCTACAGGTTGTTCCTGCCATAATTAATTACCTTTATCTGATATGATAGCTCCAAGTTCTATCACCATAAATGATCATGGCATTTCCATTTGATCTTTGGCAGTAAATATCACGGCAAATGTTGATTCAATTAAAAGCCTACTATTATTCAGAGCAAATGCATTTAATCTGACTAAAAAGGTCAGACAGAACTGTCCTAAGCTCAGCATGTTAATGTGTGTATAATTAATAAAGTCTAACTCAGTCCCCTTGTGTCATCTAACATCTGTCGCCCATAGTTGTAAATTTTAGCTGACAATAAAACTATCTGGATAAGAGAAATGAGAGCATTATTTTCACAGCCTGACTTGCAATGTTTCAATAAGTATAAATGAGCACACACACACACACACACACACACTTTTAAAAGCTTCACACACACAAGCGCACAAATACAAGCTCATTGATATATGTAGCTTATTAGTGAAATACATTAACGCAGATACCTGTGCAATTTATATTAGAATATTCGATATTTATGTTTGCAATATAACTGAATCGCCCAAAAATTATTCTTTTCTTACCACAGCATAGAACAAAATGCACAATCTTTGGCAGCAAAGTAATAACTATCAGTTAATGGTATTAACAAAACACACTTTCAAGAATTCATTAATATTGGTTAATTAGTCAGTGGCTTGTGAGCTGCATCAATTCGACAAAGCTGTAACCAGTGCTGCAGGGAAAACAGGAGAACAGCTAAGAACCATCGCTTCATTTGTAAAAGAATAAGTGCTCAGGTTTTGCAAGGTATGGTGTACAAGCGCAACAATGCACTGAATGCAAAAAGAACAAAAACATCCCACAACCCCACCTTCTGATACAAAGAAAGATAATTAGAACCAGAATAAATGAATTCACACCCAGATGCTAACACTGGATCAGTTGCAATCTTCCAACCAATGGTGGTCCTTGGCCCAAGCCTTTGGCATGCATTCTCACACACAAAATAGAATTATTGAGACCTGATTCAGTCTGACTGCTTGGTTCCACCTCCTAGTCTGAGCCTCACCCACCCTTTAAACCTTCATGTTCCCCCAAGCTCTTGGTACAAATAGTCCTCTCCCCCTTGTGGTGGTTTACCAATCCTTGATCAGCCGCTAAGACAGGTACAGCCTCAACATCAACTCCACCTATTGTATCAGTGCCCAGTGTCCAACAATAATAAACTTCAATATGAAACAGTGGCAACAGTGAAGCACAATTAATAACAATGGGCCCGATTCACAGAACTAACTTAAGACAAAATCCTAAACTTACTACCATTTTGGTATTCACAGAAGGCACTTACTCATTTTGGTATTCACAGAAGGCACTTACTCATTTCGGTATTCACAGAAGTTAGGAGTCCTAACTTTAGGACTCCTAAATGCCTTCTGTGAATACCGAAAGTCTTAAAGTTAGGATTTTTCTCAGTTTAGGAGTAATAACTTTACTACTCCTAAACTGAGAAAAATCCAAACTTTAAGACTTTCGGTATTCACAGAAGGCATTTAGGAGTCCTAAAGTTAGGACTCCTAACTTCTGTGAATACCGAAATGAGTAAGTGCCTTCTGTGAATCCAAAAATGAGTAAGTGCCTTCTGTGAATACCAAAATGGTAGTAAGTTTAGGATTTTGTCTTAAGTTAGTTCTATGAATCGGGCCCAATGATTAGGTGAGTAACTATCCCTTGAGTCCTAAGCCAGCGCCATCCCTGGAACCACAGTCCCAGGTGGGCAACAATTACTAAGGATAGACAAGGTCACCCTGTACGGAGGTCAAGTACCAACCCATTCCCTCTATGCCAATGTTGTCTCCTAGTGCCCACAGGGGTTCTTTGCAAATGGGAGGAATAGGCTGGCTGCAGCAAAACTCCAAGAAGTAAGAGTACATTGCTAAAAGGCATGGTCAATGCACGCACCCCAGTTGTGAAGGCTTGAAGCATAGAACAGTAGCTCAGCAACACTTTTCCCTCGGTTTGTGCCATTCTTCACCCTAACAGGACTGAAGGGCTTCCCATACACTATCATGGAAGCACTCTTAATCATTCATCTTGTTGATAGTTTGCACACATTCCGCTATTTCTGCAATTCCCGTCAGCCACTCAGAGCTTGTCGGCACTGTTAGCTTCTTCCAGTGGCAAAGAATGCAGAGCTTGGCCTTCACCAAGGTAATTGCTACCCATCACCTCCTTCTTTATTGGGAAGGATACTGTCTGTCATATCATGCAGAAAGGTCTGGCGAATAAATGGGACAATCGGGTCTTTCCCTGGTTAATTAAGGACTGACCACACCTCAGACAAATGGACTGTCACTTAGATCCAGCTCCACAGGATGTGCACTACATGACAGCCGCTCGCTCCACACCTCCAGCATGATCAGGGTGCAACAAACCAGCTCGGTGCAACATAGTTTGTGATCAGTACCAGTTCTGGAGTAGCCTAAAGGCTGCATAGTCTTGATCTCACCTCATTCCTCTTTAGTTCATCACCAGACACTCCATTCTCCTCTCATCTCACTGTTGCAGATTCTTTTCTATCCCTGCTGTCTCCCTTTGTCATAGTTTTCGTCTTTCTTGTCCTCATTCTATCCCTCATGTGTGTTTTTCTGTCTCTTGCTCTATATCAGGGTTCTCCAAAGTTGATCCTGGAGGGCCAGATCCATGACAGATTTTCAGCATTTCCCTATTTAGATAAATGTAGTTATCTTAAAAATCTGGCATGGATCCGGCCCTCCAGCACCGACTTTGGAGAACCCTGTTCTAGGTCAAAGCCTGATGAGGAAACATAAGTGCTGATCACAAAAATAAGTGGCAGTGGGTTCTGCCAGCAACCTTCAGCAAAAATTAAGCACTGATAAGAACAATCTTTCATCTCCCATCCTTGCCCGCGTTCATTCAGCTTCAGTATATATGGATCAGCGATAAACACCTTGAGCTGTGCTTAGTAAAGACACATTCCTTTTAGTGATAAAAAGTTTACTAACTTTTTTTAATAATGTGTGTTTTCAATGCTTGTGAAAAGTTATGGTAGAGCTCCATTTAAATAAGAGCTAATTTAACCAATTTTAAGTCTTTGAAATAGGCCCAGACAAAATTTAATTCTTGCAATTTAGGGAATTTCATGTTACACGAATTTCCAGAAATTATGCCATTCCGCCAGGCCGCATGATTAAGCTGCATTTCATGGCAAAATTATAGTGCAGGAACAAAATGAATAACTAGAACACAAGCGTCTCTTATTCCTGGCAATTGTGTATTCAAGCTATTTTTGTAGGGCTAAATATGTCCTCGCAATGCATTTCATGCTACAATATAATGCTAAATAATGGATTTGCATTTCACCTAATTAAGTGTGATTTTCCTTAAAATTTCACATCATTAAAAAAAGCAAATTAAACAAATTTCACTCGCCCTTAAAAGATATACACCACATACTGTTGTATAATTATGGTAGGTACAGTTTTGAATAGACAGTGCTCGGCGATTCGCATTAAAAAAGACTGTCTTTCTCAAGACCCATAGATGCTGATGATAATAGCCCAGGTAGGTTCTTAGTATAACTCGAAGACGTGTTTATATGTTATTCCACAGAAAACCTGTTCAAACTGTGGGAAAGAGAAAAGGTAATGGCAAATCTATGGAAGGAAGCCAAGCAAAAACCCATGGGTCAAAGTGAAATACCTTCATTCTACAACAAAATATTTCAGTAGGTTGATACTTTTCCACCAAAGATGCCTGCAGAAAATGTGGAATTACAAGTTTGTCTCAGTCCTTCTTTTGAAGGGGACGAAAACAGAACTACTGAGTTGGGTAACTTTCCAATTTGGGAGGATCTGTGTAGAGATTGTGAGGTCTGTAGAGACCCCAAAAGGGTATTTTGCAGGTCACAATTTTCACTGACATGTTACTGACTCTGCTGTTGCAATTCCAGACACCAGCAGGTCATGGAATCTAACAATTTACTTACAAGCGCGTGTAATCTCTCAATATGTGGAGAAAATGATATCAGTGAGGAGCACAGGAAAATATACCTCCATTTTTTTAGGACACATTCCTTTGATTGTTTTTTCCTGTCTTTTCTGCTCCTCCTATGCCATTATGTCTCCTGCTTTTCTTTCACATTGTTCCTAAAGGGGGGCAGCTGCATCCTGGAACTCTGTTGGAGTGACAAGCCCCATCAGGATTATAGAGTTTATGGGTACGTAGCTCACAGCAAGTGAGATCTTGGGGAACTGAATGCAGTTTTCCCAATTCCCTGATAATTCCTCAAGACTTAAGAAATAAACAGTCACAACTGTCATCTTTGATACCTCCACCACATAGCTATTTATGCTTCCAGTGTTGGCACCTCCAGTACTGTGGCATTACCAGTGGTTATATAGGAGAACCTGTAATATGACCTGAGTGGGCAGGATGAGTAAGAAAGTTACATACAGTGTGGATCACTCTGTCTGGTGAGAAATTATCATTTGAGAGTAGACCGCTACATCCACAAGACTCATTCTTCATTCGTCTATGCCGTGCCGGCTTTAGCGCCTCCCCACCCCATTACTGCCTCCTCCGATTCTCTCACTACCACTGGGCAAAAGTGCCCCTCATCTCTCCAATCATAAGTGATTGCTAAACACAGCGCCCCCACCTGAGTCAGCACCCCCTCCACAGGTCAGCGTCCAGTGCGGCCGCACCAGTAGCACTGCCCTAAAGCCAGCCCTGCGTCTATGAATTTCCCTCCTTCCTGCCTAGACCATCTCATTTGTTCCTCAATAGAGTTTTGTTTTGAGTCAAGGGCTATACAAATAAAGAACCCACATGTAGCTTCACTTTGGAAAATGAATCACGCATACACTCCCTTGCTTTCAAAACGCTTTTGCTGAGATTTGTAAGCATCAAGCTACATTTGCACCCTGTGGTTATCATATTCTTAAAATGCAAACACCAATAGCCTAGCCAAGGCACAACAGAGTGCCTTCAATGCTATTCTCAGCCTTCTTTTCTTTGTGTCTGTGCTCTCTCACAGCAGAGGGGCTCTGTTGAATAATCCCATATTTAGATTCAGTCAGGAAGCCTCCTTTCTTCTCCTGAAATACTTTACTTTTCTTTGCCAACACAGAGCCCAGTGGTGGTTAGGTCATCAATCCACTTCACTGAAAAGGTCTCTGCACTAAACGTGTCACATAAAGTGAGGCACAAAAAGGACAAATATTCAGCTGTCAGGATATGATAATCAGGCTTGGTACTTTTTGCCTGCCAAGATCTCAACCCAGAGCAAACGCTTTTGAAGTATTGTGCAGAGGCAAGGTTGTTCTAATGTGGGATAGCCGCCATAATTCACCGGGTGCTGTCCCATTCACTTGGTAGAATACAAAATCACAGGCAGAGGAGCATGTGGATTGAAAACAGACTTGTTATTTTGTTATAATGTTTTCTGGGGGGGGGGGGGTAAGGAGAACTGTGCAGCAGTCACTGCACCTAATTCTAATATACCAAGGGTAACGATTTCCTCAAATAATGACCAACTCTAAGTGAAATATGTTTTTTTTATTTTTTGATCCAAAACTCTATTTCATTGTGGGCGATATTACTTTGTGAACATCTATAAACTGATTAGCATAAACCCTCTCACTTGCAGATTCTGAAAAACAACACAGCTTGTGCTACAATGTATGCATAATTACTGTAATTGTTATAGACAGCAAATATAGATCATACATGTATACATTGGAAAGATAGGTTCAGAAAAGCAGAATCTACAATAACAATCTGAAGGACTTAAATGAAAAAATGTGCATGACTAATATCGAAATCGGGGAAGCATAAGGAGCAAATGCAAAATAACCAACACTAAATTGAATGACTAATGAACAGTTCAAAAGAATCTCTTCTCTTCTCATACGTTTTAGCACTATTGTTAAGTAGAGCCTTTCATTCAGGTTAGAGAAGGAATCACTCTTCCCTACATGTATATTATTTGCTATCATGTCTTTCAATCCACAAATACATGCATCAATTGAAGGGGCATTTCTCACAATCAAAAAAACTATAAAATCTGATCTTATTTAGGTAGTTTAGAGAAAACAGAAAAGCCTACCCCTGCCTGGTGGAGTATTGTTCATAGAGCATGAATGTCTGCTGAAAATGTCCCTTTCTGCAGAGTCACCACAAACCTTTTTGCCTTCCTCCTCCCCTTGTTGCTGAGTTTGTTTTTATTTGCTTTAAGACTCTGTTCATGTTACCACTTCCAACCAGTGCTAAAGTGCTTGCACTCTCTCCTCTAAACAGGGTAATATTGGCTTATACTCAGTTGGGATATTTAGTTTGCTTATAACTCCCTGGTAAAGTGCACTACATGTACCCAGGGCCTGTAAAATAAAAGCTGCTAGTGAACCTGCAGCACTGATTGTGCCACCCACTCAAGTGGCCCTTCGAATATGTCTCAGGCCTGCCACTGCAGAGAGAGTGTATGCAGTATTAAACTGCCATGTTGACCTGGCCCAAAACATATTTTGCCGGTCCCAAGCCTTACCTTTTCATGCATAAAGGTCACCCCTAGGGTAGTCCCTGGACAGCTGAAAGGTCAGAGTGCAATGTATATACAAGGTAGAACATGTACTTTTAAGTTTTACATGTCCTGGTAGGGAAAAACTCTTTAAAAGGTTTTTGACTACTGCAAGGCCTATATCTACAATAGGTTAACATTGGAGTTACCATATTATAGTGTAATTTCCAATTGTGAAAGTGGATGTTTCATGTTTGATGCCTCTGGATTCCTAATTTAAAATCCTAACATATCGTGAAGTCAGATTTTAAATTGCAGTTCAGAAAATGCTGCTTTAGAAAGTTGGCACTTTCTTGCCTTAGCCATTTGGGGCCTGCTGCCTGTCTCTGATCACATGTCTGGGGTGGGTGACAGCTGTGCTTTGTATTATCCCTCTAGACAGCCACACACAATGGGAGCTTAGGTGTGACTTAATGGGGCTCAATGGGCCATCAACTGGCTTGATAGGGGGGTGGAGCTGAGCAATGCCTCACTTCCACCTGAATAGGCTGTGACCTGTCCACACGCAAAGAGCTGCATTCCCCCCTGTAGTGAGTCTGGAGCCAGGGAAGGAAGGGCAGAGACTCTGTGCACTTCAAAGTACTCTCTTGGAAGTCTCCCACACTTTAAAGGTACAACTGGGTATAAGTACTGGACCTCTGACACCTCCAATTGAGTACACTTCTTGACATATGGATATTCTGCCACGAAGTAGGACTGCCACACTGCCGGACTGCTGCAATCTGTAGCACTCCTGCTCTGCTGTGTTAACCTGCTGCCTGCTACCCTCCTTGCCTCCTTGCCTGGTAGTGAGAAGTGCTGGACCTACACATCTACAACACAGAACCAAAATGACTCTAAGGGCTTGCTGACTTGCCTCCTGTTAGAAGTCTCAGGGACATCAAAGACTTCAATCCATTCATCTACAGCAGCACATAGACTCTGCCATCTGAGAGTCTTGCTCTGCCAAGTGGTGCCAATCCAGTACAAGGCCCTGGGAATGGGGTATAAAATGCTGTCACTACCAAAGCCCATGATTTGCTGTTGTTGTGGGGCTCGAAGCCAGGTAACTCCCTCAACGCTGACTCATTGTCGCTACTGCAAGGACAGTAGACATTGCATCGTCATCTTGATCAGCTCCACAAAGATACAACACCGACATCTTGGGCTTCAACGATGGCGCATCTCTGACTTGTGTGGCTCAGAACCAACACATCTCCTCCATCCAAAGGGATAAATGACAAAGCATTGCCTCCTTCCCTTCTCGTGTCTCATCCCCAACGTCAACACAACCGTACTGTTTCAGCGGGCCAAGGCTGGTCCCTGCATCCGACCTGTGCTTCATCGCGGTCGGTTTGAACTTTTGTGTTTGACCCGATCTAGCGCAACCAGATAGCCCTGGTTGGTGCATTATGCTTTTAAGCACTATATTTCAAAGTATTCTTTAAAAAATCATATCTCAAGTTCTACTTATTGGGTTTTTGTTGTTTTGGTCTTGTTATGTTAATTAAATTAATCTCTATTTACCAATCCAACTGCAAGCGGTGGTGACCTGTAGGTCACCGAGACCAACTACGACTGCAACTGGTCCGATCCCTTTGAGCAAGTGACAATGCCTTGGGAGCATCGGCACTCAAGATTGGAATGGAGGAATGGAGTGTAAGACTACCCCCCCAGAGAGTGTGAAAACACCCTGCAGAAGGAGTGCAGGAAATCTCTGATAACTGCTGGAGCACAACTGCAAGGGAGAGAGAGCCTCCACCTTCTGAGTGCAGTCCCTGAGTCAGCATGAAGATGACTCACCTGATCTGGACCAGAGCTGCTGCGAGAGCCCCTGGATGGGGAACACTCCAGGACTCTGCATGCTTCACTCCTAGCAGAGCACATAACACTTGATTTGAGACTATTAGCCCAGGGGAACTCGCTGCTGAGAGCGTTGTGGTACTAGAACACTTTCGAGTTAAAGTTAAGAGTCAGAGTGGACTCCTGTGACATGGACGGCTAGTAGAGCAGTTCCTGGATGTAGCCAATAATGAATAGGGAATAACCACTATCATGGAGGTAGTGGAAGAGCTCTGACCTCAAGGGTCAATGTTTTATTGTTTGTGTATGTCATATTTTTCCTTTGTGTGGTAATCAATAAAATACTTTTATTTTTTTACACGCAAGTGAGTATTTGACTGGTCATTGATTTATTGTTCCTACTGTGTGCATTTTATGTTGTTAGCCTGCATTCACTAATCTGTATCCACACCTCCCACTTGTCGGAGCCTTGGACTGCTCGACCACATTTACCAATAAGAGTAAAGTGCAGAAGGGGTTCTTAGCCCAGTTACTCAGAGTCCATGGGATGCCGGGCCCCGGGACATCAGAAGGCAAAGACCTCAACCTACATGGTTTGGCTCAATAGGTCCTGCATGCTTCATGGCGTTCTGAATGGGGATCTGATACCATATATTACTTTGTTAATCTATTGACTGCTTAAGGTTTTTTTTACACCATTTTCCAAACCTTTTTTGTTGTTTGGACAAGATCCATTAAAAACCATACTCTATTATATTCTTTATACAAGATCCTGAGACAAATGTGTGTCCTTTTCAGTACAATGCTAAATGAGCAGGCTCAAACCTGTTGGCCTTCAATGCAGAGGACAACTTTAGCTGACATGGCAGCAGCACTACGATGGTAAGAACAGATATATGTTGCACTGATGAAAAACATAACATAACACAAGAAGGCTTATCCCCCGACTCATGGCAGAAGACAGCCATAGTGGTGTTTAAAAAAAAGGGGAAACCTGACCTGTTGTCAGCATCATTCTGACCCATCTCACTTATAAATTGCGATAGTAAAATCTATTCTAAAATACTTGCGTCTGGAATAGGCAAGATAATTACTCCTCTGGTCTCACTCCGCCAGCATGGGTTCATCCCTGGCAGGGACACGACAGATCATGTCCGCCGAGTTATAACCCTCCTTGATTGGGCCCGGGCCATGGAATCACCGCTGGGAGTAATCCTGTTGGATGCTGAGAAAGTGTCTCCTGGCGGTATCTATGGGCCGTACTGGAATGGAAGGGATTTTGTGGGGAATTCATTCAGGCAATTAGGGCACTATATTTCTCGCCGAAAGCGATAATTCGCATTTCAGGGCAGCACTCAAGGGAGTTTAATATTAGCGGAGGAACAAGGCAGGGATGCTTGTGTTCTCCTCTGCTCTTTGCCCTTTATATTAACCCCTTTTTAAGCAACTTAGAGCTGGACATTAACATAAAGGCAGTGAGCATCCATGATACTGATTACAGAGCATTAGCGTATGCAGACGAAATTGCGGTGCTATCTACCAATGTTGTTTTAGCAGTCCCAGAGGTAAACCGATCAGCTGGACAGTTTGGAATCCTATTAGGCTATAAATTAAATTTCAATAAAACACAAGTTCTCTACTCTGGAACAGCGCAAACTGCAGACCTCTCGATTGTCCAAGAGGCAACTTACCTGGGGGTCAGGATCACAGCGGCTGTAGAACAGATCCCTGATATGAATATTAGTTCAATAGTGGATAATGTAAGCCAGAAACTGGAAAGGCTAGATCACCTTCACCTTTCCTTATGTGGTCAAAGTAATGTTCTTAAAATGTCAGTTCTCCCAAAGTTCTTGTACATTTTCAGGATGATTCCACTGGAATTCTCTGTATCCTCTTTAGCAAGGATCTGCCAGAGATTCCTTTGGGGATACCGTAAACCAAGAAGAGCGACCAAATTGATGTTTCTTCCAAAACAATGGGGGGATGGGCGATTCCCAGTTTCTCCATGTGCTACTAGGCATCTATTTTACGACATATGGGTATCCTATTAGCTGGAGATAAAGCTGAAATTCCAGAGGAAATTGACCAACAATATATGAAATAGGGCTGGGCGCTGAAGCTAAGGGTTGTCTGTTCAGGTTCCTAGAACCCAGTTATTACAAAAAAACTAAATTTAAAATACTGAAAGCAACATACAGGATCTGGAGACAGGTACGGCGGAAAATGAAGATCTCAAAACTGAATGCATATACTCCATTTATGGCTCCAGGTTTACTTCCGCCAATATTTCAGGACCAAGTTACTCATAGATGGGGAAGAAACGGAATTAGCACCCTGGGAGATCTGTACACTGAGGGTCAACTCCTATGATTTTTAAATCTGCAGGATAAATTTGGGGTGGATAAAGGGATTTTTTATGTATTTACAGATATAGAGTTTTTTGGGTCGCAGCGAGAACAGCATAATTGTGACATCTGAAAGGATTTCCTTGGTGGAGTTAGTGAGGGGTAAGTCTAGGATTGGGAAGGTTTATCAAAATCTGATTCAGACCTCCCCGGACGATATAGAACCTCAGAATAGGAAATGGGAAAACAGGCTTGGAAGGGAGGCAATTTATATTGAGGATTCACTGGAGCTGGCAAACCAGGTGTTTATAACTGGGAGTCTTAGGAGTCAACATTTTATGTCTGTGTTCTATCTATATTATACGCCAGCAAAGGTTGCTAAATGGGCTGGAGGGAGAGGAGGGAAATGCAGCAGATGTGACCTTGTTGCTGCTGATACTTTACGCATGTTTTATTTTTGCCCAAAATTGAATATATTTGCGCAGGACCTTGAGGCATTTTTAACTAAAATCTTAGGGTTTCCGGTTTTAATTACCCCCACTCTTTTTTTCCTTGGGTTATTGGATGACTGAGAGACAAATAAAAGAACTAGGGCAGAGATAGGATTGTTGTTTATTGCAATGGCCATTGGCCGTACATGTGTTACTTCCCAATGGAAAAGTATTGACCCTCCTACTTATTCCAAATGGATATCCATCATGCTGGCTACTTATAATATAGAATCTGCAGTATATAAGTTAAGAGGGCGGTAGAAAAGGGAATTTGGGCAAATAATATGGGCCCCAATCAGAAATGTCGTTAATTAGATCAGTTATTTATTGCACAGGCACATTTTGCCACACTATCAATTGTAATTTAAGAGGTAAATAGAGCTGCTATATATTTGTGAATTAAATTGGGTTGTTATCCCCTTGAATGCACAGGCACTTTCTTTCTTCGAGTAATTAGATCAATCTATTTATTGCACAGGCACTTTTCTCCTATATTATCAAAAGTAAGTTTATGAGGTAAATCGAGCTGCTATTTTTCAGATTTTTTTTTTCTTTCTTGCCATGCTGGTGATGTGGTATATTTTGTGTATCTAAAAGGTGTCATGACATGTATTATCTGTGGTCTTGTGATTCTCTGCAAATAAAATTATAAATATAAAAAAATAAAAAAAATAACACAAGAAGGTGATTGTAAAAAGCGTGCATTTTTGTGTATTTGCAGCAGTGGTCAGAAAGTATTGGAGTTTATATTTCAAGAAACAGGCTATTAAGCAGGATGTACTGGTGGAGCCATCATGCATCCTTTACATTCCTTGGCATGTACTCATGACAACAAAGGAGCGTTTCAATTTTATTGCGTGGATGGTGAAGTGATCATTCAGTGCATCCAGGGTGCATTGCATTTGGGATAGTCAGCAAGCATTGAATCTTCCTTAACAACTGAAGTAACTCAAACTTTGAAAGTTTCCATATCCCACCTCTCCCCAAACAGACATCCCAGGTAATCAATCATATATGGTGGAACATTTGCTACAGAAATTATCCTGCATGAGATTGCTCAAGTGAAATTACTTTTTCAAAAATGTTGCAGAAAATTTGAAAACTGTAATTTTTTGGGTAGTCGAGGACCAAGGCCGTCTACCCACATTTGGATTTCTTACAGTATTCAAATGTAGAACATATGGTTTAGTGATGTTTTAATAGAGCTGAGGGCTAAATACTTCTGAACAAACACAATAGCTCTCACACTGAAATTCCTACTTTGGCTTTTTATGGTCATTAACTGCTTTCACCTCGTTTGGTTTATTGCCTGTGGGCACCCCAAATCTATAAACAAGTAGGACCACGCATTGTATTCACACACTCAACAGAATCAAGTGAACACATATCTAGGTTATATCAGTCCACAGATATAAGGCTGCATGAGAGAGTGGTAAGCCTATATCACCCTTTAAAATATTGTTCAGTAAAATCGAAATAAGTACATTTTATGCATTATTTCACTCAGTGAATGATGGGGAGGTCTATCACTTCAGACTACTTTCCTATTGTGTACATATATTAAAAATGTGTTGTTTACAGATGCTTGCAAGTGTGTTTAAACAGAATATCACAAACAAAAATATAGTGGTAAAAATATTGTGTCAACAATATACAGAGCAAAAATATTATGAAGGTACATTTATATAGGTAAGCACATTTTTACTATATAATATATATCTCACATACATGTACCTTGACGATATATATATATATCACTTAAAAAAGCATAGGTTTCACACATGTTATAGTTAGGTGGACATTTCACTCGTAAAAAAACAATGAAATTCCCCTGTTATAGTTAGTTCAGATAACTATAACTCGCGCGCCCGCAATCCTCTGCTCATGACGTCACATATTACATCACTCATGACATGGTCAGTGGCATCACTCATGACATCACTGATGACATCATCCTTGTGATAGAGTGGCGGTCGCACGAGTTATAGTCAGAACCTCCAGGATTTCGCGATTTCGCGATTTCGCGGTTTGCCGCGAAATCGGCACTTTTGTAAAAATGCCGCAATTTTTACAAAAGTGCGTGCAAAATCGGAAATGTACAACCCATCTCTAGAAAGTGAAAAGTAAATTTCTACACCTGTGCCTGTGACAAGCTGACTGTGATTTATGATCTTGCTACAAGATATCTTTTAAAGGCAGTGCAGCTGTAAGCTTCCTTTGTATGATGCCTGGGAAGAGGGCAGACACCGGGAAACTGTGAGAAGGTCGATTCTGAGTGGTTCCCTCTCAAAAATGAAAATGCAAACCTGCTATAGCAATCATTTTGATGCATATGAAGCCACCTGTAAAGCAATCTGCTAGTATTGAGTACAACTGGAAATAGGAAAATCTACAGTAAAAAGTGTTTTGTGGTTGCAGCAAAATAGTGCAGAACCTTTGCAATCCAACCCATGCTATCGATCGTCATATTTGCACCTCCATCTGGTTTTGATCTTATAAGGGTAAGTAGTGGCAAGAAGTTAATCGTCTTGATGTCACTTGTTGGCACACTTTTAACTGGGTGCTCCAGGTGCAGAACGGACAGTGCAGCCGATCACAATAATTGCACTTCAGTGGCGGCTCCTCCGCAATGGCAGAAGAGCGTCGCCCCACTGTCTGGCTCAGAGCCTGCAAATGAAAAATAAAACTATGTTCTAGCATAGTTTTATTTTTCATTTGCAGGCTCTGAGCCAGAGCTGTAGGGAGGGGCAGGGCCGAGGCATGGGAGGGGGAGGAGGAGCGCTATGGGCACTCCCAGAGTGAGCATATGTGTTTGGCTGGCAGTCTCAGGCCGGCCAAACACACATGCGTTCTTAGGTATCTCCAGCCCAGTTGCCTTGAACAGCCAGGCTGGAGAAATCCCACAGACTCCCTGGTCTGAGCGGAGCGTCTTTCCAGCCCGCTCAGGCTAATCTCCGCGCTGCTCTCGTAACATGAGTGCAGCGCGGGGATTAGATGGGAGTCTGTCCGAGGGGCTGATGGGACCAGGAATGGAGAATTGCATTTCCAAAGGATAACAGCCTTCACCTGTGAGCTGCTTCCAGTGTTCCATATTCCAGGTTGCCTATTCAAAGTAGAATACTCTGCTAAAAGAGTTTCCATTGATTTAAGGCTGAAAATGAAGGATTATGAGTAAAATAAAGTGCCACAAAAATGCCGCTAAATTTCCATTTTTGTGCCGCTAAATTTCCATATTTGTGCCGCTAAATTTGCGAATCCATGCCGCTATATCCTGGGGGGTCTATAGTTATCTGAACTAACTATAACGGGTGAATTTCATTGGTTTTTTACGAGTGAAATGTCCACCTAACTATAACATGTGTGAAACCTATGGTTTTTTAAGTGAATTTGCAAGGTTTTTTAAATGCTAATTCCTAACTATAACGTGTGTGAAACCTATGGTTTTTTAAGTGAATTTGTACGGTTTTTTAAATGCTAAGTTATGTATGTATTATTATATATTTTATTAAAGGTTTTTCACCCTTCGGGGTCCTTCAGGGACCCCCTGACCAAGGCTAGGGGGTCAGGAACTCTCTACCCTGCCCCCTTTTCACGTTCGCCACCTCTCTTTTTCACTGCCGCAACCAAAACAAACAAAATGGCGGACGACACTTCCTGATTTCGACCGATTCGAACGTTGACTGACGTGTAACCACCAATCAGAATTACGCTCGCGAAAGTTAGGGTGTGCGCCTATAGATATTTATGTACTTTTAACTGCAATTTTCTCAGGAAATACTGAACAGATTCACTCCATATATGCAAAAGGCACATGCCTGAACTGAGGATTACCTCTTTGCCAAATTTCAAGTAATTCTGTTCAGCCGTTCGGGCTGTACCTTCGACTAAAGGTCCTATGGGAAAATGCATGGGGAAAACGCGGTTTGGGACCCCCCTTTTTTCTCAGCCCCCGCTTGACGAATCACCCCGAGACTTTCAGGGTAGGAGCTGAGCGGAGCGCCCCATTAGTTTTGAAAACTTCGCGAGGATTCGTCAACCGGCGCCAAAGTTATTCAAAATAGAATTTTCAGATTTCCTAACTATAACTATCTACTGGCGACCGCCAGCAGATAATTTATAATATATATATATATGTATAATATATATATATATATATATAAATATATATATATATATATATATATATATATATATATATATATATATATATCTATCTGCAAGGTACATTGATACGGAGTTAGGAATAGTAAATCTGTACTTACCTATTTGCACTTACCTTCTCAATATTTTGGTTCTCAATATTTTTGACACAATATTCTGTCCACACAATATTTATGTTTCTGATATTCTGTCAGTGATCCCCATTCATAACCTTTACATGCCTAGCATCAGCACAGGTAGAAGACAAAAAGGAAGTCAAATGAACTTTACTGTTTGCCATGTGCAGTATTCTATATGAAGAATTCTAAAGGAAATATAATCTTTTAGATCATTTTTCAAAAAATCAAAAACTATCATCATTTTTGTGACATGTCCTCCAAACTTTGAGGGTGAGTGACTTTGACAACCAATGCCAGAATAAGCTAAGAGTACGCATATTAAAAGTATGTGCTTTTTACATGTTGCCATATGCCCTAATGTTGGTTTCCATGTGTAAAGTATTTATTTTTTTCCCCGGAGATTTATAAAGCACAAACTTGACCCGAAGGTATCAGAGCGCTTTAGTTGTGTTACATAAGGACACATTATAGTTTCCACGCCATCATTGTCGCTTGACTGAAATGTGGGACATGCCAATCTATGAAAGGTATACATTTCTTGTACCCTGATATTTTTTTGGGGGGGGTATATAGTGTAAACTCGACGCATAGGAATCAGAGCACTTTACATGAGCACCAGTTGTGTTACAGATAGACCCCTTCATTTTTTGATAGGCATGGGGAGATTAAGTGATTTGCCCAGATTCACACAATATTGAGTGATACTACCAAGACTCAAATGGGGTTCCCAAACTTTGAGGTCGACCACTCTAGCTGTTAGGCCACACCCTCTCCCCAAATATTCAGGACACCCATGTGAACACAAACTTTTACTACAGTTTAGCATCAATTTAGACGTACAGAGGTAGACTTTATGGAAATATATGTTGAAATGTTGTGTAGAAAATATGAAAATTTACGTTTTCTGCGTATCACTCCACATAGCTAATTTATTACTTACAGATGTAGAATCTGAAACAGAAAGGGGCAAACCTTGCTCACTGTTTCCGATCTGTACTATCTTAAAATAAAGAATGAATTCAGAGAAATATTGGATTAATTGAATTCACTTTACACGCTGCAGGCTCATTAAATAGGTGCTTGGCTCTGCACTTTGTCAGTAAAGCCTGTCATGGTGCAGCTCCAGGTATTAAAGCAAGCATTGCAACACAAAATAGCTTTGACACAAATATGTTTTGTATCATTGCACAAGAAGTCAAGGGGGGATCTGAACAACCTGATAGAAATAGGCTTTAAAATCCTCTGGCACAGAGGTTCCTAAATGCATCCGCATTATCCAATAAATTAATATTAGCTTTAATTTGACAGAGAATTTCAAGTCTTGCTATCATGTCATAGGGCTCCAGGTGCAAACTTGCCACACTACTTTAGGGCTCTGGAGAACATTCTGAGGCAACTGAGGCCCTAATTTACAGAAAAGTGGGTAGGTTTCGGTTAAAATTTGTTACCAGAACTCGTAATCAGGCTGGAATAATAGCTTGTAGTGGATAGAGCACGGAGAGACGATGCATCTAAATAGTTTTCAGAAAGTAAGGGGCAGATTTACAAGCCCCTTGCGGCATGTTTACGACACCGTTGCGTCACTTCTGTGACGCAGCGGCATCGTAAGCAATGTGCCACTATGCAACAGATTTACTACATTACGCATCTAGTGAGAAGGTCACGTTGTAAAGCCCTGCGCTACATTATACCTGCGTCAGGTATAATGTACGCAGGGGGGGGCGTTCCATCACATGGAAGGCCCGTAAAAGTGACTCAGTGAAATCCACACGATTTCACTGAGTCACTTTTACGTCCATGCTGCGTCAAAACCTTACGCCTGCTTGAAGCAGGCGTAAGGAGGGACGCAGCATGTTCGGCATAGGGCGCCCCTGAGCAGTGCTGGAGTTGCGTCACGCTTGCGACACGACTCCAGCAATGAGCTGCCCTTACGCCAGAAGATGCGACACACATCTGACTATCCTTGCGCCACGATGCGTCGCATTGTAAATGCAACGCATCTGTGGTGGTGCAAGGGTATTCCTGCGTGTCGCATCTTTACTGGCGCATCCCTGTTAATATGCAGGGGCGCCAGTCCTCATAAATCTGCCCCTGTATTTGCAGAGTTGCCATCAGATTTATTCCGCACTTACAAGCAGTCATGTTCTGTGCGTGGAAATGGTATTGCAGAATTTCTGATGCAGTAATCTACCTTTCTCTAAATTGAAAAGTCAAATTAAATGCAAGGACATCTACATAATGCACAAACTGCACAATTCTTAACAAAGCTGAAATTCTCTGAGGGAGCGCCTGGATGTTATTAATTACCTGTGGGCGTATCTGGTCCTGAGTTCAAGAGTTAACCTGAAAAACAGTGGTGTCAAAGTGAATCTTTCTCCCACGTGGAATGACCCGCAGCTTGAGAGGAGCCAGCTAAAGTCACATTATTACCTTTTAGAGGAAAGAAAGGGACCTGTGAGGAAAATTGGAGGGGGCTGCTGGCCTCCCAGAACAACACGTCTCTACAAAACCAGTGGGATCAAAAGGTGACTGTCAATAGAAATGTTGAGTGGATGTGAGCACTGAAGATGTGTCACCTCTTTCTTTTGCTAGTTGCGTGGATGTTACATATTATTGAAAATGGCAGTCAGACTTGAAAGGCCTTTTCGTGCTTTCCAGTTTGAAGCCTAAATAATCAGGAGTATAGCCAAGGTAAGCCTCTGGGTGCGTCATACTTTTTTTTCCAATGTAGTTGGAATGGTCAACAGAAAAAATATAATTGCCAGTACAATGTGGTTCCACTATTACAAATACTTTCCTTCTTTTCTTCTGACAAAAAAACCTGATCCAGAATTTATCATATAACATATTAACAAGCGGCAGCGATAATTATCGCTGGCCGCTCTTAGCGAGAAAAATGTTATCGCTGGCCATTGCAGAAAATTATCGCCATGCTAGCGTTGTATTAACAACGCATAGCGCAATGGCGATAATTTCCCAGCGATAGCGAAGTTTTCCATGGAACATCGCTGGTTTTCCAGCGATGTTGCATGGAAAACGGCGATAACCTTGCTGATGCGACCCTGTGGTCGTATCAGCATAATCCACCCCCAATGGTAAGTATAGCTAAGTCTGCATTTTAGCAGACGTTAGTTTTTGGAGAAAACAGCTGTTTTCTCCAAAAACTAACGTCTGCTAAAATGCGTAGGCAGCCTTGTAAATATCGCGATGTGTACATCAGCAATATTTACAAGGTTGTACTGCCCAGTGACGCCCACTTTGCATCTCATTAGAGCTGCAAAGGGAGGCGTCAGGTAAAAGGGTGCTGACATGCGCTAATGCATGGTATCACCCTCTTGTAAATAGGGCAATATTTTTATCTCTGCTTTTTTGGCTTTAAAAGCCACAAAACCGGAGATATGGCCCTTGCAAATATGCCCCCAAGTTTCCTTAAACAGTTAGTTAAATACGTAACGTAAATATAGGTTTCGAAATTCATAGGAAAAAAATAATAAAGCATGTGACATGCATGCATATCTCCTTTCTAGTAGTAAAAATGCATAAGATAGGTTCAAATCTTTTTTTTCTGAAAGCAAGCCTTGCCTAGAGTTAACTAGATACTTAAATCCCATAATAGGCCAAGTTTTCATGAAGCATTTAAATAACTAAGATATGTACATAATTCCAAATTCATTTGGAGATTAATATTTTAAACATTAAAAGTACATGCATAATTCATTTCAGGTAGCACAATGCATAAATTAATCATGGCTGATTTAGACATTATCATTTACCAATTGCAGGCACTGCTCAATTCCAGTTCTGCCTGATTCTGTTCAAATTAACTACAGAACCCACCCTCTTTGCATAAATATTTTCCCGCTTAAAAAACTCTTCGCATTTTGGTTAGCATTGGGAGATTGTAGGAGTTGTCTTGGATTTCCAATTGACCAGGATTAGTGATCTTGCAATAAAGATAAATTGGTGCTGGCCCAAGGTTAGCTCCTCACCTATATCTGCTCTGCCAAAGAGAGCGGCTAAAGGATCAGGAGAGAAGTTGATTGCCAGTTTTTTCCCTGTTTCTAAAAAAACACTTTGCCAGAAATTCATTAAGTTGCTGCCAGTAAACCACACATGCAACCAATCCCCATTTGCATGTCCACATCTAAAGCATCTAGGATCGGCAGCGGGATAGATATTGTGGAGTCTGTCAATAGATCATCCACTTACTAAATGATGCCATCCTCCTCAAATTTCCTCCTTAAATTAGCCGCTCTTACAGCCTTGCTGCTCATTTTATTATAGCCCTGCCACTGTTGAAGATTAAAACGGCAGCCGGTGGATGTGAAAATTTGCTCAAGATGAACTAGAATCGCCTGCTTCTTCTCAACGGGTTTGAGTGATCTATACCAGATGCCTAGCCCTTTAGTTCTTAATACAAAGTGGGCCTTCCCAACAATTATGCCATTGCTATTTTCTGCGCTGATTAAACCCGAACAAAACTGCGTAATACATGCGTAGCTGAAGACAAAAAACCTATTCATATTAATGGTTATGAATTAGGATTTCCTGGCAGGATAGAAACTTCAAATTTTTGTAGAAGTCTTGTATTGTATGGAACCCCAATTTTGCCCACTGGCCACAATTCTAGGGAGACCATTGAAGCCCCAAAGAAATACATTCCTTTGAATTCATCTGGGGATGAACCTAAGGGATTCGATGTGCTTCCCAGATTCTTTGAAAATGCGATGAAGTAACTCTAGGAATCTTATAACATAACTTTTTGGGTAATTTTGGGATGCGTAAAAAAGGGACAAGGCCAATCTCAGATTCCATAAGCATTAAGGTGAGAAACAAATTGGTTTCAAACAAAACCCCTGAATTATAATACTTCAGCCAATTGATAAGCGAGGCTTGATAGACTTGATAGTATAGCCATAGGCCAGGTAGGGCTACACCTCCATCTTCCACTTCTAATTGCAGTGCTTATATTCTTAATCTCGTTTTTTTTGCTTGGCAAACAAATAGTTTTATTTCTGAGTAGACACAATTGAAAAAAGATTTGGGGAACTTGATCATTATATTGGAAAATAACTATAAGAATAGTGGGAGAATACTCATCTTAATGAGAGCACCTCGTCCCATGATTGATATGGGGAGGCTCTTCCATTGTTTAAACAAGTAGTGCATTTTATTTAAGGTGGGAATACAATTGAGCAAATATAAATCCTCAAATCGAATGGTCACAAAAATCTCCAAGTACCTTATGGGATTAGTTGTTGAATAGTGATCCTGAATTGTGGAGGGAAGTATGTCTGAGGAGCAATTACCAAGTAGCGCCTCTGATTTAAAATGATTTACTTTGTATCCCCCGATCTCTGTATGTCCGTATTTTGGCAAAGTCTCTCACTATGTTATCTTTATCCGCTGCTAGATAAAGAGCCACATCATCCGCAAAGAGCTAAGGTTCGGCAAACCCGGAGACAGGGGCAACAATGGCGCCATCCTGCCTAATCGCAAATGCCAAAGGCTCAATAAATAGGGAGAATAGCATGAGAAACAGGGGACAACCTTGGCACATCCCTCGTCTAATAGGAATTGTGCCGACCATGTTCCCATTAATAATTATAGAAGACTTGGCATTGGAGTATAGCTTTTTTGCCACTTGGCAAAATTCAGCTGGGACCACAAATGTGTTCAAAACTACATATAAAACACTCCATTGCACTCCATCTCATCCTTTTTCTGCGTCTAACACTATTATTGCTGCTCTATTTTATTGGTACAGAGATAATCTATTGCTTGAATTAAGTAATGGGTGTTAGAAGCCAGAAATCTGCCTTGGAGGAAAGCATTTGATCACAATGAATAAGAGAAGAAGCAACTTATGAGAGTCGGTGGGCAAGAATTTTATAGATATTCTAAAATCGACATTCCATAGACTCGATATGAATTGAGGTCTTCCTCCAATTTCCCTTTTTTGACAAAGCTCAGCACCGTAGCTTGAGTAAATGTATCGGGAACTGTATTCCCTTTTAAAATCCTATTAACTATTGACACCAAAAAAGCATTCAATTGGGGTTCAAATTTCTTATATACCTCAATAGGTACTCCATCTGGCCCACAAGCTTTGGCCGATGGAGAAGTATTCACCACCTGAGAGACTTCTTCAAGTGAAATAGCTGTAACTCTCTCTGCTCCATAGATATTGCGGGGATATTTATCCCAAATTAGCCAATCTATAGCAGCCCCTGAGGTGGTATTAGGAGGCCGAGTAATGCTCCCTGTAATGATTAAAAAAGATCTCAGATAATTCTGGGGGATGTGAGGTGGATCTCTTGGTGGTTGGGTCAGGTATTTATTTTTATACAGCTGGCATTGGGCCCCTGCTTGGCCGACCCAGCCATATATCTGCATCTGTGATTGCTTTCTTCTTATCTTTTTTGTAAAACTGAATCATGGCTCAGAATTTCTTTAGATGTGAAAAAGTCTTGTGAATTAAGCTTAGCTCCGGAAAGTCTAACTTTGCCTTTTTGATTAGGTAAGGCCAAGTAACTTGTTGTTGCCTTGCACAGTTCTGTCTAGAGCTGAAATCTTTCATCATTCTGTTTCTTCCACCTGAAGGCCATGTAGGCAATTACTTTCCCTCTAAAGAAGACCTTTAGAGCCTTCCATACCAAAAACGCAGAGGCTGTATTAATATTCAACTTTAGAAACTCCTCCAATACCAGGTGCATGTGCAAAAGCCACTGTTCATCAACTAGCAGAGATTTGTCAAATGCCCATCTGAACCCAGTCTTGGCTTGCGTTTCAATTTTGAACTTGACTGAGATTGCTGTGGGATTTTAAAAGGTATTTCCTTATATCTCAAATTCAGTTTTCAAGAGAGCATGGAAAATCAGAAAGAAGTCAATCTGCGAGGAACAATGGAATCTCCCTGAATGGCAGGTAAACTCTCTCGTGTTGGGAAATTCATCTCTCCAGCAGTCAACCAAAGCAAAATCCAGTATTAAGTCCTGCATAGTTTACGCAACTTGGGTTTAGTCTGAGTTTTGTGAGCCCATGAAGAGTCAATAGTTGTGTTGATCAATAGATTGAAATCACCACATATCACATGAAACCCAGACTGAGGTGTTGCAAAATAATATAAAGACTGCAACGTCCCAGGGGAGTCTTCGATAGGAGCATAATAACTCGCAAAATTGAAAAGCTGGTTTGAGATCCTCATCTGCACCGAAAGCCACCTGGCACTATGATCTCTATGCACCATTATTCACATGGAAGTTTTTTAGCTACTAATGTGGCCATCCCCCTAATGGATGCTTTCAAGGAGGCATAAAACTTGTGTTGAATGAAGCCTGGAGCCTTATCCATAGGAGAACCTTTCTTATAATGTGTCTCTCGAAGGAAAATTATGATAGCTTGTAGAGATTTAGCCCACATCAGCATAGATCATTGCTTCACTCTGTTGTTAAAACCATTTACATAGCATGATACCACATTTAATATCCTAAAAACATCTTTTAATAACAACAAAGAAAAAAAATAGAAAAAATTGATGCTGCATGAAAACATTTTGTTTTTCAAACCGTAGAACTTCCACACGTTTGCTACATTTAACTTTTGTTTTTCCCTCCAGTGACCCCAGCTCCCACTCATTTCCCCTCCTTCCTGTGACCCCTCAACCCCCATCCCCTGGGCCCCCTTAGCTCCGGAAACCCCCGTCTAGGGATCCCTGGGTGGCCCCCCTCTACCCTTGAAGTGCCGTCCCTCCCCCTCTCCCGCTCCATACCCCCACCTGGCCTTACCTTTCCCTGAATGGGGTGCTGTGACATGGCACCCAAGGCAGTGGGCAGGCGGCTGGTGGCAAGAAAGAAAAAAACAAAGGAAGGCAAAAACAAAAAATCACTACAGAAACATAAAACCACCATAGTACTGCCCAGAGGTTTAAAGACAAATCTAGACCTTATTTTCTGCTTTAGGGACTATAGGAACTTCTGAGCCATCTCGACAGATAGGAGGATATGAGCCTTTCCCTTATGCAGAACTTATCCAGGAAGCCCCCAGCTGCTGAAAGAAGTTTATCATGCCTCTGAACTCTTTCCTACGCTGTGCAGACTAAGCAGGCATGTCCGAAAATACTTTGAAAATACTTTGAATGAAAAAATATCAAGAGTCTGATATACTTGGCACATGCCAAAATCCTATCCTTAATTCTGAGGTCGCCAACGTTTGCATTAATAGTTGTTGGATATTTGGCACTGGGATACTGAACTGCAGGTACACGATGGGCCTGTGTGATAGTAAGGTATGTCTTCTGTTGCTGCGACTTTGGGACATACATGTTTGTAAATAAGATCCAAGACGACTTCTATCACTGATCGACCATTTTCGCTGCTTTCAGGAATCCCGGTTATGTGGAGGTTGGATCTTCGTGAACGGTTTTCTGCATCATTCACAGTAATTTGCAAATTGATAAGCTTGGATTGTAAATTTGATGACTTGATCAGTTTGCCGAGGTACCTTATCTTCGAGGCCAGAGATTCACTGTTCTTCATCAGTGATATTTGATGAGAGTTGCTGAATATAAGATTTAATTGAGCCCAGCTGAGATTCACTTTTCTTTTGAGCTTCTTCCTGCAACAGTTTCATGCTTTTTGGCCATACCAGAGTTTGCTGTAGTGGGATATGTGAGGTGTACTCTGGCCCAGCCATGCTGTTTGAAATTAAAGGCGTAGGGGCAGTTTGTGGAGCAGATTTGCTTGAAGATGCAAAATGCCGGGGTTTCGGGTGCAACTTGTATGGTGGTGGTGAATAGGGAAGTGTCAATTATCAAGCTTGCTGGGGTCTCTCCCACAAAGCACTCATCATGGTTGTCTAGGCTTAAAGTTGACTTGGGTGAATTCTGGCTGGTCGTTTTACGGTGGGGTCTTGGAGTAAGGCCTGAGAATAGTGGGTAGGTTACCTGATGCATGCCTCCTGGGAGCAACTTTGTTGTTGGAACTTCATTCGGTGCTGGCATCCTTACTGCATGCAGGGGAGACTCCATGGTATTGCATGCGCCCCTGACTAGCGCTGGGCTCCAAGCAGTAGCTGGCTCTTGAGCCCCCTATTGCCCACCCAACCTTTTAAGGTCCAGTTGTCCCAATGCCCCATTCAGGGAGCCGTTCCTCGGCTCACTGCTAAACAACTTGCATTCCATTTCTTTTTCAGAGGGATTCCGGATACGATTCTTTGCGGTCCATGTAGAATTAGGTTTTAGCTAGGTTTTAGCAGTATTGTTGTGGGAGATTCTTTTCATGATCTTTGTAGAGTAATTTGTTTATTGTTATATATATATATTTTATTTTTCTTTCCCCCTACATTTGGGGGGGGCCTAAATGAGAGGCCGCAAGCCATGCCTAACCTAGCTAGGCCACTTCTGCGCCAACCCCTGGCCCAAAGCCCACCCCTGCGGTACCCTTGATCACAGATGGAACCACAGAAGGGGTAGTAGCACGAATGGTAGGGGATTGAAGTAGCTAACATTATGATAATATTATTTAGTGGGATACTCAGAGAAAGAACAGGATAACTCTAACCTGAAGATTGACTGTTTTTGAACTTGCCTGGCCGGAGAGCCTCCAGAGTCTCCAGAGCTCGTGGCTATTCTTGACTGCAGCGTTGTTTCAACCCCATCTCACGCAAAGCACCAAACTCCTAATCGAAATGGACTGGCAGGCACCTCTGAAGCAGCCCTGTCCGTGTCTGCTGCAGATGGGATGAGCTAGACCACTACGTCCCCCTTCTGTATGGCCAGCATTTGCCTCCACCACTGCTGCTCTATGTCATTGCACAAGCTGTGGCCGCACCGGCCAAAGTAAAGGCCACTTGGAGCGGCGTGAGCTTTGCTGCGGTCTTCCCCAGCAGAAACCGCCTGCCTCAAGTCGCACACCCATCATGTTGTCAGCTGAGCAAGAGCACTGCCGCCAGCTGCAGAACCTGCCTTGCCACCAGTTTTGCAGCATGACGGTAGCTCCTGCAACTGGAAATAAAAACTCGTATAGATCTAGCTGAGAGAAATTCTAATAGGTCTGTTTGCAGTAGGGTGTTAAATTTTGGATTTTTGAAAAAATCTGAATTAACATGTAGAAAGAATAATACTTATATTCCTGATTGCTTTGATAGCTTTCGTAAGATAAGAAAAGCATCACCTGCCTCTATATATTAATAACTTACTCACTTTCTTTGCTGTGATAGGAAAATAGCTATTAAACAGCTACTTGGTGATGTGTTTGGCTACATACAAAATAACTGAACACCTTTATTCACAATTAAAATTCTCTCGAGTCTAGGGATTGGATATTTTAGTTGATTCAAATGCCACCGGTCTACTTCAGTTTCAGATTTAATTTAATCTCTTTGTTAGTTCAAGTTTTAACCACTTACAATCCAAAATACCATGCGCTTTATTTTCAACAGCAATACCACATAACCTGAAATATCTTTCTCATCTCCAAAAACCCTCAAACGTCCCTGGATAGTTAACAGAGAAAGGTGTCCTAAATAGATTCCTAAAATAATTGTGCTGCAGGTTTTCAAAAAATATATTAATGCAGGCTGAAAAGAGAATTTTTTTTGAGCATACGGATTACATTCATGAGAATGAATACATGTCAGCATTGCCTACTTTGAGTGCCTTCCCCATATTGGTGAAAACGTTTAAAAGAAGGTTTCCTCAAGTTATTCCTCAGACAATACTCTTGCTTCCTATTTGCCATTTAAATCAAATATCAGCTACCTAGTCTCCTATGCCCTGCCCAATTTACTGTAGCCCACATTTAATCAAATCTAATCTATGGACCTAGACCTTAAATATGTCTGTAATTTCATATCTTCTGCCCACCCCTACCACCGATCTTCCATTGTTACTTCATGATCTCTCAGTGGTTTGTGTCTAAACTGGTAAATCATGCCTTCTCTGTTTCTTGTGATACCCACTCCCTCCAGCTACTTCTTAGTGATGCAATAACCCTGGGGTTCAGACTTTGTAGCTTTCCTATTTACACTTTGGGCCACACCTCTCAGTGACTTCTTCACTGAGACCTCTTCACTTCTCCCCCGTGCACATCAGAGTGAAATTGTTTTACTATCTCTCAGCTATTAAGAGCAATATGGCCAACAACTTCATAATGCATACCTCATACAAAACTGATTGCATTTACTTTTCAGCCTCCTTCACCCACAAGACCATAAGCTCCACCCTTACCTTTACCAGGAAACTGTGACATTCTTACTCATCAAAAAGCTTCTAATTAATAAACCCACTGCCATGCTCCCCATACCTGGTGTTAGCAAATGCAATGAGTTTTTATCACTCATTGAAGCGGATCCCACGCCCTCCTTTTCTTAAGAAAGCTGAAGGTAAGATGGAGAAAACACATGAAGATACTCCTAAGTAAAAGGGTAGAAGACCCAAGAACTAACAAAAGACAAATGAAACATGAGCTTCATAAATTTCCCCAAAATATAATTTCATGATTTAATGGAGTCCCTACAAGATATAATTCAAATTTGGCTGAATGACAAGGTTGATACAAAACTTAATAAGCTTACTATGAATGTAAATATTTCAATTGCTGAAAAAGTTAAATAATGGCTGGGTACTAAATTTTTTGTCAGCGGATTCATAGTATAGTAAAAATCTGATAAAGATATCATCACATTTCAAGTTTGCAATATACCATATCTCCACCACACCAGTCTAAGTGAATCAAGGAAAATCTTCAAATCTCCCCCTCACTCTGTTTTCTCAGTCAATATATTTTCAGAACAGAATTGCACTGATGGCAATTCATACATTCATACGCCCCCTGTAGTAATAACAATAATAACAACAATAACAATATGTATTATAATAATTATTATTGTAATACCAATAGTCTCCTTCAGCTTGCAAATATCCTATGACCATATGCTAGCATTCATTTGGTACCAGATATTATAGTCATAGAAAGATACTGGGATTATGTTTCACAAAAAGGTGCCTAAGTTCAGCTGATTTATTTATATATGTTCTATCATATTTGAACTCTGTCGGGCTCCCAGTTACAGCAGCACTATTTTGCTTTTAGTGAAAAACACAATTTGTATCTTAAATAGAATAAAGGTACGCTAATGGGTATAAAATTGCCTTTTGTAATTGTAGACATATTATGTATGCTGACTTAACACCATCGCCTCATCCCACACAGCACTCTGGGCCAACGAAAGGCAGCTCCAGCTAACTGGCTCTTTTGCTTGCACCGCAACCTGCCAGCACCGCATCAATCACCGCCTCACACTGTAAGCCTTGGTCTCACCATCGCCGTCTGTGCGATCAACACTGAGCCGCTGCCTGCACCACATCGTGAGGGCACCGCACCCTGCACCGCTTCCATTTTGCAACGCAACCGTGACAGTTTCCTCGACCACCTCACACCAACGTGCCAGCCGCAACGAGAAAGTGTTCACAAGTCTGTCCACACTTTAGCTGGCCTGTACTGGCGCTGTCAGCTGGAACTGTTAGACTGTGTTATTTTCAGCTTTGCGGTAGCCCCGGACGGAGCTACTGACTCAGAAAAACTGTATTTTTGAGCTATTTCTGCAATTTTAGGGATATCTTGCAAAGCATATATTTTTAAGTACTAGTACTGTATGTTGGATTCTTATCGTTTTGGTCCTGTTTTTGATATATTAAAATTTTGGAAATTTTTCTAAATTGGTGTGGTGTCCTTTTGTAGTCTTTTCACTGTATTACTGTTGGTTATGTGTAAATGTTTTACACACTGCCTCTGTGATAAGCCTGACTGCTCTTGCCAAGCTACCAAGGGAGTGAGCAGGGGTTATTTTAGGAGTGTAACTCCCTTATCCTGACTAGAAGGAAGAGTCCCTACTTGGACAAAGGTGCAAACCATTGCCAACTACAGACCCTCATTGTTAAAACTAGGGGCCTCATTTAGATTATGGGGTATGGTCTGCAGTGCCATATTTAGAGATCTATGTTTACCTGGCGCAGATCTATGAGCTTTCAACAGTGCCACTCTCATGGTGGCTTCCCTGAAAGCACTAAAAGATTCTAAGCAGCAGCCATGTTTAATTGTTTCAGCAAACAATTGTGTTTTACAAAATCAAATTCACAAAGCAGGAGTTTATGGCTGTAAACCAAAATATTATGGACACTAACACCCTGTGACTTTTTGTCCAGGCGGTGTGGGTCATTGTTCTTTTATAGGGCAGATGGTCTGATTCACTCACCATGACATCTTCAAGTCTGTCAGACCATTGGTGTAAGGATTCCTCCGGCTGCAGAGCTAGCAGGGGCACAACCAGTGTAAAAATGCTGGTGCACTTGGCTCTAAATAGACTGGCTTGACCATCAGTTTGATTGAAAGGATACTGTGCAATGTTCGTGGGTACTCTGCCTTGTTCGTGGCAGAGTACCTTGTCCGCAGAACTTTAATTGAGGCCCTACACTCTTTAATACCCCTTTCATGTAATTAGGCTTGTAGAACAAGGGAAGGTTCCCTGTGCTTGGATCTTAGACTTATTATACAGGATACAAAATAATGCTTCAATTAATCACTTGGAAACCTGCAGTTTCCAAGAGACATAGTTTATCTGTCAATTAACCTGTGCAAGATACTCTACAAACCTTTTATGGGTCTTACAACATGAGCAAAGAAAATCTCTAGAATATGTGACAATTTACATTAGAAACAAAGCTATGAAGCTTACATTAGTAGTAGACTACAGTGGGCCTAAAATTCTAATTATTATTACATACTGCACTGAATCATAAATCTGAAGAGAAACACTTTCAGTGGAACCAACCAAAGGCTTCAACTGAGCATTAGTCCCTGGTAGGTCAAACAAAGAGAGTGCATAGTGTGAGAAAGTGTCTCTGTATATACTGTTCCCAAATAGGTACAGTGTGTACAGAGTCCACAGTCCCCAGAGGTTTGGCAGAGGCTAAAGTTAGATATAACCTTACTCTCTAAAGTGGTAGCTTGGTCGAGCAGTAAGGCAGTATCAGAGGACAGTGTAAAGCATTTGTTGTACACACTCAGTCAGCAAATGGTCTCACACACTCAATAACTGAACTCTAGGCCAATGGTTTATATAAAAAAAAATGTCTTTTTTATTTTAGAACCAACAATAGGTATTAAAATATACTTTCTCAGGATGAGAGGCTTTAGTTGAATACTTTTGCAATATGCAATTGACTTTTGTAGATAGTTACAGATTGTTGCAATAGGCAACACAATTTCAAACACAATAGTACATTGAGCTCAATTTGCAATAGATTACTTTCAGGATTATTTTTCTAACTCCAGGACAGGATCCTAGATTCAGTCCTGGGACAGTTCTTGGAAACAAGTGAGTAAAGTCGACTTAGTTACTGTTGTGATTTTTAGGCAATATTTTGCTATTTTAAAAGTTGACACTGTGTAGAGGTTACACTGCTAGGGCCACTCGGGCGGATGGGTGCAGGGGGCTTTTGAGCCTTCGGGCGTTCAATGGATTTCAATGGGAAAGCTCCTGGTTGAACAAAGGCTGCAAGCTCAGAGACGAAGATTCTTCAGGTGCCACCACCACTTCGAGAGGTAAGTTGGGCAGTTGGAGGATAAGTAGGTACCAAGGAGTTGGGCACAGGAGGCCGCAGGGCGCCGGGTGCACGGGTGCCTTTTGGTGTTGGGAAATCTTACCCTCTGTTGATCGCGGTTGGGGGGGTACCTGGTTCTGAGGCTGCAGGCGTCGTCAGGAGCATCGAGGTGAGTCTTTGGGTGCCGGGGGTCACAGTTGTCGGGGGGACGTCCTCGGGGTCTTTGTTCACTCCAGCACAGGCCAGGCCAGGCCAGGCTTGGCGAGTGCAGAGTGTACAGAGTTCGTGGTTCCGGGCTGATGCCAGGGGTTAGAAGCTGGTTTCGAGCAGAGCCTCTGCTCATGGGAGACCCAGGTGCTTTGAGCCAAAAGGTAGCCAGGTCCTCCGGGGTTTGTGAGGTTGCTGGCCACAAGAGGTGCCGGGATGTAGTAGGAGCAGGTTCGAGGGTCGACAGGCCAGTAGGGCTGGCGCCAAAGCAGTTGGTGTCTTCCTCTTTTTAGCAGCTGCACAGCAGGTCTTCTTTCTTCTTGCTCTTCTTTGTTTTCAGAATAGGGAATCTGAGGAAGGAAGGTTCAGGGTGCCCCTAAATACTAGATTTACTGACGTTACAGGTAGGTAAAGGGCAGGGACCAATGGGTCCCAGCCCTGGTGTGGGTACACCCTCTATCCTGCCACTCTCCTGTGGGAGGGGGCAGTAGCCTAGTCCTGATTGGGCAGGGCCTCCCATCTTCAAGATGGCGAGTGCCCGGAGATGTTCTTCACCTAGCCTCCCCCACCTAAGGGGTAGGGTTGTCAGGCTGGCACATCCCCTGTCCTTATTTGGGGTTTCTGGCCAGTCTTCCCACCAGAGTGGGGGTGAAAACCGGTGGGGGCCAGTTTGCTGGGTACAGCAAGTGGCCTGGGGAAGCTCACAGAGGCGGCATGCCTTTGAAGCTTCCCCCTGTCCATCCTGGGGAAGGAGACCTAGCACCTTGCCCAGGATGTGCATTGTTGCAGGCCCAGGAGAGCGGGGGCTCTCCTACCCAGGGGTCCAGCAACGTCTGCTGTGTGGCAGCCTAGGCAGCCTCCCAGACCAGACGTGGATTGTAGATTAGGTTTGAGGGGGCATCTCTAAGATGCCCTCTGTGGTGCTTTGTACAATAAATCCCACACTGGCATCAGTGCTGGTTTAATGTGCTGAGAAGTTTGATACCAAACTTCTCAGTCTTCAGTGTTGCCAATTTGGTGCTGTGGAGTTCGTGTTTGATGAGCTCTCAGCACCATGTACTCTTAAATGGCAGCACTGCACTTACAGTCCCCAGAAATGGACCTGGGTACTGTAGGGGCACAGGGCTCATGCTCCTGTGCTCACACCACTGGCATAGGGCACCCAGCTAGAGGGGTGGCTGATGTATGCCAGGGCAGTGTACGTGGTGGGCATGGCACACAGGGATGTGGGCCATGTCGACTCTCTGTTTTGTCTTGTACCCAGACACTCAGCCTGCGAGGGCAGTGTGTGTGTGTTAGGGTACAGGGCCTCTAATGGTGGCACAATGAGTGCTGCAGCCCTTAGAGGCCTTCCCTGGTCACAAGGCCCTGGGTACCTAGGGTACCATTTACCAGGGGCTGACATGTGGCCAGGCTTTGCCAATTTGGGTTTGAGGTTTTTTTAGGGAAGGAACATAGGCCCTGGGCACCTGATTGGCAGGAGTCCAGGGCACACTCAGTCAAAGTACATTCAGCAATTCAGCAAAAAGTGGGGGCATACCATGCAAGAAAGATGGCACTTTCTCACACATAGGTCCTGGTGAACCTTAAAGAAGGCCATTTGCCAATTGTTT
This sequence comes from Triturus cristatus, assembly GCF_964204655.1. Taxonomy (NCBI): domain Eukaryota; kingdom Metazoa; phylum Chordata; class Amphibia; order Caudata; family Salamandridae; genus Triturus; species Triturus cristatus. The sequence goes on from NC_140591.1 coordinate 727,007,946, forward strand.
AACCTTTCTGCAGTTCTATGCAAAAACTAGAATACATTTTTCCAGTGGTTTTTCATAGATTCATATCTTCAATTTTGTTTCTTTTTGTGGCATCTTTCTGATCAAGTTTTTGACTTTTTAACTAACCAAATGTGGATCTTTACTGTCAAATGCATTGTTTTTTGACTAGCTGTTGTATCTGCACCAATAAAGAGAGGGCTTAGGTGCCTCACAAAACAATTTCTTTTTGTGTGACAAATTGGCTTCACCTTTTGGGAGCAAAGTAATTGCTCACATTAAGGTGGGGGCCTCTTTCCTCTATTGTCTGTTTGATTCCTTGCCATCCCTACATTGTTGATCAGCTTTGACAATTGCACATGTGTTTTCAGTAACTTCCAAACACTCTTCTCGGTGATGCAATAAACTTGAAGTAACAATTTTGATCTCTGGGGATAAAAAAGATGATTGATCTAGCTGCCTTACCAGGCATAACAGCACAAGATGGAAAGGCACTCTGTCTGGAAAGGATCACAGCAAATCAGAGGAGAGATTCAGGGAAATGAGTAGTACAAAGAAGGCATTGTAAACAATACCATGAACAACCACTCTCCCCTTGGGTCCTATATAACCTGCCTCTGCAGCTCAAAGCCCAGTGCAGTATGTCTGCTCGAAAAATACAGAAAAAGGGTATTTATGTATCGTTCAGATTTGTATGATTACATAATTGTGTAATTGTCATTCACTTTGATGTGTGTTTCTCTTTGTCAATATTTTCTGCAGCAACAGTGGAATTAAGGGACACCAACCTGCTGCCCATTATATTTTATGTTAACCACCAAACTCCCACCAAATGTACCATCAACGTTGCTTGTTTAGAATGTTTGTGATCAAAATCATATTTCTAATAAGTAAGTGAATATAGAACAGTTAACAATGGACGACAATAAAGCTGAAATTGAACTACAGTTTTATTTGCCTTCCCCCAAAACTAAAGCAGCCTTAGCAATTGTAGGAACGTAGGATCTGCTTCTATGGTTACCCCCACTTTTTGCCTGGTGCTAAGCTGTATTTGACTAGTCTGACTGGGATCCTGCTAATCAGGACCCAAGCCTATCTGCTTTCTCCCTAAACTGTTATGTTCAGTACTTAGGTGACACCCTTAGATTGGATACTGGGGTACCTTTATAAGTCCCTAGTATATGGTGTCCATGTACCCAGGGCATAGGTACCCCATAGTTCTCCCATGGGCTAAAGCGTGTATTATGCCACCTATAAGAGACCATTCAAAATAGAACTACATGCCTGTCATGGCAGCCTGTGTATGTTGGTGCTTGCACCACTTACTAAAGCTATAGGTTTCCTACATCTAGGGTCACTGCACTCAAAACCTATTTGTCACCCCTCTAGCAGGCCTTTGCAATTGTGAAGGCAGGGTGCTTAGTTCTACGTGAGAGGGTGCCCCTGCATGATCAGGACATCCCCTGCAGCCTGCAGAGTCCATTTCCTGGGTTGTCAGTGAAGCAGCCATATACTATGTAGAGGGTCACTGCGTAATTTTACGATGACCATCTCTAAAATGGCTGCAAAGAATCATATCATGTTTGGTATCAAACATGTTAGAATCAAACCCCCACACCATAAACGGTGTGGGAGGTATGATTCCAAACACTGGAAGAGCCCTCCATTAGGCTCTCAGTGTTCCCGGTACCAGACTTCTTGACCCGGACAGCACAAAATGGTTGCTGCCAACCAGTGACACGATTCTGCCCTCCTGCTGCTGAGCCAAGCTCAAGCAGAGGAAGGCAGAACAATAGGCATCCTGTCACAGGGAGGTGTGACCACCTCCCAGACAGAATTTAGTGTATTGGGGTAGGGTGGGTGCACTTGCCAGCACCAGTCAATCTGCATGAGTGGCACATTTAGTGTCCCCGTACATAGTCCAGTTCAAACCAGTCCTGGGAGCCGTTGGATCCCGCTCTGGCGTGAAACTGGGCAAAGGACATGGGAGTAACCTCTCCACTGTCCAGACCCTCCCTTGTGAGGGTCCCCTGAATCTTCCCAACCCTTTCCCTAGGGTACTTAAGGGCTTACCTGGGTGTAGGTCCCTAGATTCATCGTGGGATAAGATTCATATCAGACCCCACTTCCTCTTCCACATTCTGGGCTCTCTGGACTTCGCTGGACTTCGTTTGGGCCTGACTCAGTCTCCCTTCCAGCCTGCTGCATCATCTGTGCCTGTGCATCATACAAGAACCTTCCAAGGCATGTGAAGCATCAAAGACACTTGAAGCAATCTCCCTCGGAGTGAAGGAGTCACTTCCCTGCATTCGCAGGCACCAAAAGTAAGTCGACTGGTCTGCTGATCCTGAGCTCCTCCAGACTCCGTAAGGTTCTGCAACACAGGTTATAGTTTTCCACAGGTCCCAAGGCCTGCCCTGCCCTCTCACCAAGTTTAATGCCAGAATCCCTCGTGGGAGTTGCAATAACCAAACAATGTGCACAGCGTCAAACTTACAGTTGCAAAGGCCTGTTGGCTTCCTTCATAGAAGATCTCTGAGATTCAAGTAGCCCCAACTTCAAGAACCTCCAGTGACCAGAATCTTCAGCCACACTGCATTGAGTGCATGGTGGCCTGCATTTTTTGGTGAGCTGCTTGAGGTCCTCTCCGGGCTCCAGTGCCTCCATGCTCGGGCCTGCCCTGACTCCCCTGCAGGTGGTGAGTCCCCTTGACCTTGCAGTTCCCGACGTTGCTCCTTCTTTACTTCCTGCATTGGGTGCATTTGCCAAGGCTTGCTTGTGCTCCCGCTGGACACTGACCCCTCAGCACTCAACTTCCTTTGTGGGACAATTTGTGCATAGCTCCTGGTCCTCCTCAGCATCACCTGGTCCTCACAGCTGCAGAGTCAATGTCATTGCCACCCATCCTGCCACACCCGCTATCAGAGAGCATTCATCTTCCAAGTCGCCTAGTCACTCCTGAGTGACATAGACTCTGTCCCCTCTGCTTGGAGGTACCTCTCATGTAGAATTTACCTTCGGATTCCACCAGACACTTTCTCCTTCGTCAGCAGCGACACTTTCCTGAAGTCCTTAATTGGGTTTGACAGCTGTTTCCGACACCACTTCACATGTATGCACCCAGCTTCCCTAGTGTAGGTAATGTGGGTACTATGGTATCCACGGGTGGGGTGGCTATCTAACCTTCTGTCTACCGCTGGGTTTCTTCAGGGTTCACTGGAAAGGGTCCTTAATCTTTAATAATCCAACCTCGATGTACAGGTAGAGTTGTACGGAGCACGCGCTCTTGTTTCCAGACTGCACAAGCTCTCCGCGGGGTCCCTATCTACTCACCTTGGGTGGTTCCTTGGGTCCCCAGCACTTCTACATCCTCTCGACATCATCTTGACCTGAGTCGTGGTTCTTATACCACTTTCTTAGTGTATGGTTTTGTCCCCCCCCCCCCCGGGTCCAATATGTATCACATGCTATTTGCTGTGTTTCTTTGCTAAAGTATTGTGTGCATTGTTTTTCCATGTAGGAGATATTTGGACTCACTAGAGAGTATTATATAATAAATACAGATTTTTATAAATACTTGGTGTGATTCTTTTCACTTAATGTGTACTATAAGATTGCATTCTGGTAAAAACAAGCTGCTTTACACTCCTTCTGGACTAAGCCTGAAGGCTGCTCTCCACAGCTACCACTTAGAGAGCTTTCTAAGGTTGTCAAAGACCTCTTAAATCACCATAAGGGTTCTCTGGGCGTGTGCAAGGTGCCCACTTTCATAAGTGGACATCATATACCAGGCCAGCTTCTCACAGTAATAAGAGAAAGGAGAGCATTACTGACCCTGAAGGAAATTTAAATTGCCATGGAATAAAGCAAAATACGTCTGTACTATACATATTGGGACACGGATACAGTTCAAAGCAAGAGGTACCAGAGATTGCAATGAAACCCCACTTTTTAAAAACAGCGGTACTCTATTATGTCTTTGTTGACGACCTAGATATTTTGAGACCTGAAGTTTAAGTTTACCTTTGTAAATTGGGCCCTTAGACTTCAGGTCTAAACTTAGACTTCGGATCTACATTCACCTTTGTAAATCAGGCCCTAAGGGTATGGAGACAATTGGGTGAAAAGGGGAGTCGGTGCTTAGAAATGCATCACCAGAAGAAACAGTTTGCTCCAAGCCCACTGCTGTGTTTACCATATACAGCTTGATGACTACTGGGCTCAAAAAGATAATGTGGTTTGTTCTGTTCTTTATGCGTAGGGCTCTCCATCTGCATAGCCTGGCACATCGGTCATGGCTTGTACAATGTAATGAGTCTACATTTGTCATGAGTGGTACAATGTTATGCCCCTAGCTGATCTCCTTGGTTTGATAAACTAGGAATGCCCCCCAAATTGTTATTTAAGTGTAAAATCACAGGGAGAAAAATTGATCCATTCGAATTCACAGCTACAATAGTGAAACAATATCCCTGCAATGTCGAAATCAATTAAAAACCAATAACCTTTTAAGACCATCTGAAAACATATCTTTTCTTGGATAGTGAAGTGGGTCGGGGAGACAAGCACCTTGATACCATTGGTTGAGGCACTCAGTACACTGTTTGGACCTGGATTTTCTAAAGCAGTAATTGTTGGATTCTCTTTTTCATTGCTCAAGCATGAAACACTTCAAATCTTTTAAAATGTACCTAAAACGAATACAATGTTTGACCCCGCTGTTTGTTGTTTATGTGTTAATAACCCCACTTGTGTAGGGGATAGATGGATTGACCTTTTTTACTACATGGCTCTATGTGGGGGCACAGCTAGTCTGCCTTTGTGGAAAGTTCAGCGACTGCTCCAAGAGACCGTGACTGTACCTTCACATGGCGTCCAAGGGGGGTAAATTTAAACCCTTCTAGTCTCTGACACATGACTCAGGTGACTACCAAAAGCGCAGGTAACTGATAATCGAGATAAATATCATTACGCCTGACTTAAAGAAGTAAAAAACTACACTCACTGGTCTGCAACCTTGCATATGTGTAGATATGTGATTTTCAGTAATTCAGAAATTTTCCGGAAGTACACTTGGAAATCTGTAGTAGTCACAAGATTCCCAGAATACTCCTGGAAAATAATATTGAATTCCATTTATGTATGAGCAAATATGCACGTGTACGTTTGCTCATGCAAGAGTCTGCCTGGCAAAATCAAATGCACTTGTCATCTGTTTTTGATTCTTTTTTTCTCTACTGAGATATTTTTGCATGTTTAGAAACCTCTTCCTCTTCACCTTCCTCCCCAGTACTGGACGCGCTCCCTTTCACTTCCAACCTTGGGCATGGATTTACTCCTACGCTTCTAATTCGTGGGCTCAAACTCACAGGGCGTTCCAGCCCTTACATCTGTGAGTAGATTTATTCACGTGAAAATGTCTCTCAGAATAAATTCCTTTCATGAGTACAACACACACTTTTGAGAATTACAAATGTGTTTTTTTTACACCCATTAAAACAGATTCTTTGCACGAGTCAGCCAAGCTTACCTTCAACAAAAAACGTTGTGCACTGGGCCCATTGTGTTGAAGTACATGCAATACAACCACTATTGTACAAGACAGCCTAGCGTCCACACGGCACTAAAAACAAACAGAAGAACTGAGGGGCAAATCAGCAACAATCGGCGATAATTATCGCTAAGCGCACTTTCCGCTAGGATAATTATCGCCAGCTAACGTGGATTTTTATCGCTGAGATAGCGAGCTATTAGCAACGTTTATCTCAAAAGCGGTAAAAATCCTAGCGCTAACTGCCAAACGTGAGATTATCGCTGGAAACCCAGCGATAATCTCACAAAGTTTGGCGTTAGCTTAATGATAGGGCCTCACATACTTAGCCATGATATCCACCTTCCATAGGATATCATGGCTAAGTCAGTCCTGAAGCAGGTGTGGGATTCAGGCCAGTATATGAAGTTAGCATAACGTATCTAGGGTTGTGTTCCCCTCATATGTACATAGAAATGCTTCCTAAAATGGCTTATTCTTTATAGTAGCCGGCATGATAGAAAGGGCCGAAAAGCCACAGTTCAGCCATATTGGATCACGACTGACTAGGCCTAGGTCACGTGACTCTCTGTAAACACTATCTGTATGATTTAGCTTGTACCAGCCTAAAGACAGGGTGAACTGTATTTACGGCCGAGGCTCAAGGTCACATCTGCGGAAGGGAGTACTAAGCTAAATTCCTCTGTGCCCGAGTCGAAAGGGAGTCACCCGGCCGACCTTCTTTGAACAAGATAGTAACCTTATACGGGCAGATGGTATGAGCTCATTTTAGGAGCTCTAGGACTAACTGGTACTTTTCCACTTGCAATGCTTTGTATGCTGAATCTGTAATGTATATAAGTGTTGTTCTGTCAAGGAGCCAGCAGTCTTCGTCGGCACACCTTCTGGGTGAGGTTCGATGGGGCTCCTCTATGTAGAGTTCTGTTGTGGCCAATAAACGCTTGAACCTTCTTCGTTGCCAACTGCTTATTATTGATTTGATATTGCGGGCCACTGGTAAGTGTGGCCCTTGGGATTACTATTAGATTACTTCACAGGCGTAAGGAAAGTAGCGATAACAGGGGTTATCGCTACTTTTCTTGCCACTATGCTTCATAGCGTGGGGCTTGATGATAGGAGAAATGTCGCTTAGCGAGATTTCTCCTGTCATGTCAGGTCAGGAACGCCCACTTTGCATCTCATTAGAGATGCAGAGCTGGGCGTTAAGAATACGGGCGCTAATGCAAGGTTTCACGCGATAGCGTGACCTTGCTGATTAGGCGATAAAGTTATTGCCGCTTGAAAACGGACGAAAAAGAGGCGATAATTTTATATTGCCTCGTTACTGATATGCCCCTCCATTCCTGAGATCTCCAAACCACAGCGTCCATATTTATCTTACATTACCTTTTCAGAGATGTCTCTTCCGGTGTGCAGCTAGGGCGAGGTGGCACTATGAATAAACTCTTGCGTGACAGTGAACACTAACATTAATAAACAAAGAAAACAGACTGCTTCTAACAAGATATACTTATTGCACTATTTAGTGAGCTGTACACAGTAACAGAAACAAGATCTAAACAAAAGACTCTTTTCTGTTTCTCGAGTTTACTCCCAGGGACCGTTTTCAAGGTGACTAACACAAATTTGCATTCAGCCTCCGTTACTTGGCAGGTAGTATTTTCTGTGACTGACAAGAGCGATTTCGGGAAATAAATGAAATCGGCCTTTCTACAGATATTCAGTAGGCAACCTTGCATATGAGTAGAAGTAACGTTACTCCCTGTGGGAAAGAATTAAGGGTAAAATATTAGTGACCTCATTTATCACACGGTGACAGCCACCAAGACAAAGTTTATAGTTCCCTCTGTAAGTGCTGCTCTGTGGAGTGTAAAGGCACCCGACAGGGCGATCCGGAGGCCTGCAAGATCAGAATGTCCTTTCGAGTCAGCACTTTCGCGCCTTTCCAGCCTTACTGGCGTTTGTTGTGCCAAGTCCATATTGAGTGTTTTAGAGACATCATTAAAAGCTGCGCTAAATGGAAACTAAAAATGTTCTCTGAAAATTACATATTTAATTAAAATAAGACAGAATATCCTTGGTTTATTTCGCATGTTTTGTTGATAATGTTCAACATTTCTTGCAGTTTCATTTTATGATTAAATTAGCTTTGCAAGTGTATCAGGAGATAGGCACAGCACTTGATGAATTTACGATCAATGTAATTACATTGGGGGCGATTCACAAAGGCATGTAAAAGCGCGTAGAGAGTGTAAAAGAGTGGTAAATACCCTTTTGAATTCTTTACTTTTACCTTTGTATGGACTCGAATATGCCTTTTGCGAATTGGCCCTAAATTGTCTCAAAACCGAAAACATTGGAAATGTTCTGAACAATTAGCACATGTAGAAAAGGCTGTGCCCTCTTTGTCCTTTTAGTATTTGGGAGTTTTATGTTTTGGGGCTGATTCACAAGGGCATGACAGAGTCTGCAGGACAGTACTCCTATAATATTATTTCTCGTACTCAATGTAATTACATTGGGGCGAATCACAAAGACAAAATGTACATAGAGCGCGTAAAAGAGTACTCCTGTAGTAAATATTTTCTGTAATTCTTTATTTTTTACTCTTGTATGTACTCTTATATGACCTTGTGAATTGGAACCAAACATCTATCATGTGAATAAAAAGGGAATATTCTGAGAATATTCATGAACAATTAGCACAAATAGGAAAGGCTGTGCGCTCTTTGCAATTTTACTAATGAGAAGTTGTATGTTTTCGGGGTGATTTACAAAGGCATCAAATATTACGTAGAAAAGTGCTCATATATTGTTACTTCTCATACTCATAAATGCTTTTGTGAATGGACATCCATAATAATAAAAGTAAAAAGATGCAAAGTCCTCTCTATTTGTACTATTTATATACAAATGTTCCCTGAGTATTACCATTTTATTTCTATTTTAGATATTTTGGGACCATATCAGGTCTGGTTTGAACCTTCAATGCATCACTCCTGTTTGCTTCAGTTCAAACCTATTGAACTTAAAGAGCTGCAGCCTCCTATGTTATCTATAAAAACAAGATCTCCCCTGGATGATGCCCTCCTGCTGTTCTGGAGCCAGGAGTTGAGATTTTCCCGGTGCTGGGTGAACTCATTAATAATTCCTTCGCTACAGCTCAGTTGCCTACACGATGGAAGCATGCCTCAATAGTTCCACTTCTAAAAAGCCAACTCTTGACCCCTATAAACCTGAGAATTTTAGGCCCATCTCATTGCTCCCTTTTTCTCCGTACCTTGCAGAAAAACTACCTAACTAGCAACTCTCAATGATTATCCAGCTCCGTTGCTTGCCTCTGGGTGTATGCATCAGATTCTGGACAGGAGCGACACTGCAGCATTGCTGCTGCTGGATCGACACTGTACCCCACAGCCTTATTCTAGAGTGGTTGCGGAACTGTGGTGTCGGTAGAAGGCCCTGCGGTGGTTGGCATTCTTTCCTGCAGGACCGTACCTTTCAGGTACTGCACAAGCCTTTTCAATCTGAGGTCTTACCACTGCAGCAGGCGGCGCCACAGGACTCCTCCTTGAGCTCTACTTTATTCAATCCATACATGTGCCCCCTGGCAGACATCATCAAGCAGCATGTTTTGACATCATATCATACGCCGATGATACTCAGTTAATCGTCACCCCATCTCAGAATGAGGCTTCGGCCTCTTTGATGACCTACGTGTCAGAGGTGGCCCTCTGGATGGACCTCAACTGCCTGAAATTAAATGCAGGCAAAATTGAGGTCCTCATCCTAGGAAGGCAGTCCAAGATATGGCCCCCGATTGATGGCCAGCATCACTTGGTCCCAGCCCATCGCCTAAGCCCAAAGTAAAAAACGTAGGCATCCTCACGTTTGATAGCCAGATCACTGCCTCAGCAGGCAAATGCTTTGAGATATGAAAATCCCTTAAGAAGATCATTAGTCTTCTGCCTGAAGCCACCAGGAAAACTGTAATGCAGGCTTTAGTCATTTCTCCGCTGGATTACTGCAACATCCTATACTTGGGAGTCTCTCAAACTCAGCTGTTGAGACTTCAAGCATTCAGAACTCCACAGCTTGGCTCTTGCTGAGCTTTCCAGATTTTCCTCGATGGGCCCTGCATTGCATAAACTGCACCGGCTACCAATAAAGAAGCAACTGTCCTTCACATTTCTCTGTTACTTCACACCTCAGCAGCCAAAATAGCTTGAATCCAGTGGCAAAGTGAGCAAGGGACCCACGTCTGGGAATACCCTGCCAAATTACGGCAAACAAAGCAAACACAAGAAGATGAAACTTTTTAGACACTCAAACCCAGTCACAGATCGTGGTTGAATCCATCATCGTTCTTTAGCTCACTTTGCCACTCCAGAAGACCTACCTTGGTAGTTCGGGCTGGACTGTTCCCATATGGCACAGGGTCAAGACTGATTTGCATACAGCTGGGTGTGAACTGGAGTGGCAAAGTGAGCTAAAGAAGGATGTATGACGTTACAACGCATACATTTACATCGCGGTACATTACATCGCGGTTTTTACAACGCAAGTCGTTACAACGACTTGCGTTGGAGGGTGCTGGACTTAGGAGTAGTATAATTTACTATTCCAACTCCAGTCTACGTACAGTAGGGAAGGTGTTGGATAGTAAATTATACTATTCCTTGTCCTAGAGCACCATCTAGCGCAAGTCGTTGTAACGACTTGCGTTGTAAAAACCGCGATGTAATGGCATCGCGTTGTAAAAGTTTTGTTGTAAAGGTTGTTTACCGCTAAAGAACGATGATGGATTCAACTGAGATCTGTGACTGGGGGTGAGTGTCTGAAAAGTTTCAGCACTCCATCCATCATATCCATGTGTTTGCTTTGTGCGCCCTAATCTGGCAGGGTCTGCCCAGACGAGGGACCCTTGCTCACTTTGCCACCGGATTCAAGCTTGCCTGGCTGATGAAGTGTGTTACCCTGAAACTGGTCCCAGGATGCTTCTTTCCAGTCCGGGGAAAACATGGCTTGGCATTTCGGGCTGGACTGTTGCCATGAGGCACAAGGTTCTGACTAATTTGCATATAGCTGGGTCTGAACTGGGGTGGTGAAGTCAGGTAAAGAACAATTATGGATTCAACCCAGATCTGTGACTGGGGGTGAGTGTCTGAAAAGTTGCAGCATTCCGTCCATCATCTACTTGTGTTTGCAATAGATATTAACAACTATCTGTAAAATGTTACTAAGTTAGGGAAAAGTATAATTTGTTTTGTTTGTTTAAAAAAACCAGATTCTAAGAGCTATTTGCATGTGTAAGTTAGATTTGCAAGAGCAAGCTCCCTTACTTGTGAGTGCAAAGACCATTTTCTGATTCCAAAAAGTTGATTTACAACTGGGTGTTACAGGGAGGGAAAGGCCAGTAAACATTCAGACTTATGACTATCCATGTGTTATTAATCTTATCAAGGACAGGAGTAAAAACCTCCTTTAAAGTTTGGTGTACTGCTGTCTGCCATACTTAGAGAAATCTGCTGACTTGGTGGAGATCTCTGTGCTTGAAAGGAGCGGCCACCACAGCGGTTCCTTTGAAGACTGCTGAGCTGATGCTGTCTTTCAGTCGGCCATTCAGCAACTTTTTTGTTTTACAAAAATGAAGTCCCAAAATGGGAGTTTGTTTTGTTAACCCTGAGTACCCTATCTGCAAAACCTAAATTCTTTTTTAGGGTGAGATTGACAAGTACAACCCATCAGTTCATGCACAATCTCATATAAAATGGCAGCCGCAGCATCTGTTGGCGGTCTTATTTGCCGTTCCACAATAAGTTAGAAGCTTTTGTGTATAAATTTGGTCTAAGTCCTCAGTGAGATGCTTCAAAAAGTTCGAACCTTAGTCTGCTTCCAATTGATTCGAAGAGACCATCCTTACGCTTTTTCGATTTTCAAGTTATTGCCCCAGATGTGGATCTTCACAGGAATTATTTGTGTCCTGAAGATGGTGTCACCGATATATTACAACAGAGACCGAGACATCGACTTTTAACCCAATCTTCCTTTCATTGATTAATAAATTAATCGGTGGAGTTCTAGATCCAATGTGTAGGACAGACTCTAATTTTGTTTAAGCCTGGGCAAAGCACTACGCTACACTCGCGTAGTTTGAGAAGTTTGCGCTACTTCGCACTACGCGAATTGCATGTAGCACAGTGCGAACACGCGTAGTGTAGTGTTGCGTAGTGCAGCGGTCATTTTTTGCTTGCTCGCGGTCCTCAATGTCAAGTTGGCGACCGCGAGCAAGCAAAATGAAATCCCGGCGAGACTTTTTCCTCGTTCGCGATCAGCAACATCAAGTTGGCGATCGCGAGCGTGGAAATTAAACCTCCCGGCGAGATTCTCAACGCGAGGAGGTCAGGTTTCTCATTGCGAGTGGTCGCGTATGCTCGCGACCGCTCGCGATGAGAAACTACCAGTTCGCGTTGAGAAAGCTGCCGCTCGAGTAAAAATCTACTCGAGCGGCAGAAAACTACAGCTCGCACTGTGCAAGATGCCGTTTTCAATGATTGCACAGTGCCTGTTGCTTGTCCGCACTGTGCAATCATTGAAAACGATATCTTGCACAGTGCGAACAGGGTACTACGCAGTTCTGGAAGTGCTACGCATAGCTCGCGTAGTGCGAAGTGCACTTTGCGTAGCTTCGCGTAGTACTACTAGGGTTAGTTTTGTTACGTGGAGATGGCCAGTTATACTTTGATGACTAGTCAAACTCCATTCAGTATAACCTGAATTGCTATTATCAATGTATGTGAGAATTTGCTGCTATGAACCCCAAATTCTTTCATTTGAATATAAACTGAATAATCAGTGATACACCTAACTAATCTAATGTATTTATCTGTGCAAATACTTCGTATGCATTTATTTAATTAATATGTTGTGCCATGATGAGACATCCTATATGAGATATATATATTTTTAAATAGTCTGCGTTAAATAAATCCCCTGTAGGAATCCTTACCTGTATACTTTTATGATCAGGCCGAAATTTGAACGAAATGTTTCACTGAATTCTTGTGCATGTGGAGAATAAACAAGTGAGCACCAGTCTGATGGACCATAATGACATGTGTCAGACATAGTGTGTTGTGTAAATAGAGGAAATGACAACATTAAAGCTATACAAACATATTCGCTGATTACAGCAATCACTTAAAAGACTTGTGAGCCAGAAGCGTTCACATGTAAACCAAGGAGCATGTGCTCAATCACAAGGCATGTTCCTTGGGCAGCTATTCTCCCCCAGTGAGAGCAGGTAGCAGATTGATATGGGTGACCTAGAAAATCTGCTTCGAAAAGGGATGCACGAGGCAATAGGTAATGAGGCAACACCAGCCCACATGGAAGGAACACCAGTATCGCCATTCAATGGAAGGACGGGAATCATCATGGGGGGGCCAAACATTGACCCGACATACCGGCACATCTCACAAGCCTTTGCAGGGGGCCTGAGCAGGGTCTCACTACTGCTCACCATATAAGCAACAATTTCCGAGGTGTGCAGAGGACCACATGGGGGGCATGTGAACTCACAGAGAATGTGCGAGTGGCCCTCTGCTAGCTTTGTGCATGTCATATAGCGCCTTGTGCGTTAATTATCTGTTGCGCCAAATGCGTTAATGCTAGAACTGCTCATTTACAGAATGATTCGATCAATGTGTTAGTAAGCTGTCTCAAGTTACCTAATAAACATGCAATCAAGTCCACTAAATCACAGATTAAATGCATAATTCCTTCTGAAGTACAAGCGTTTTAGCTAAACCACACAGGTTAGAAGTGAAAGGTCCAAAGAGGGTATATGAAACAAAGATCTGAAGCACTGCCCAAGATCTGCTTTGTATGCTGCAATAGCAAAGAGTCAGTGGCATGAATCCTTTGTGATCAGATCGGGGAGCAGCCCATTTTAACTGTAAATCTAGGACATTAGCAGTGGTGGGGGAGGTGATCCCCCCTGTGCAGAACTTTTTTGGGGCGGTGGCAGAGGTGAGCAAGTCGTGTCTGTCGACTACCACCATCCCCAGCCCCGAGGACAGTTCATCCATGGCTGCCACCACCCTGCACTCTTACTTGCACCAGGAGCCACCTTTAGGGCCGCCTTGGGTGGCAGTAGGTCTAGCTACACCACTGAACATTTGTGCTGTATACGGTATTGTAATGTTGTATCAGTAGTTCCTATGGATATGTAGTTTAGAACTGTACAGCAATACTAATACACAAATTAGGGGCAGCAACATTTTGTGTACATGTCTGCAACAAATACAGAGCTACAACATGAATAAAAATACATTCATGCTTTAACATATTGAAATGTAAACTATACTAAAAGAGACAACAAAGTCCAATAGATACAGTTTATAAAAGAAAGACGTGTGGATAGTTAGATAGACAGATAGATAGATAGATAGATAGATAGATAGATAGATAGATAGATAGATAGATAGAGAGAGAGATAGAGAGATAGATAGATAGATAGATAGATAGATAGATAGATAGATAGATAGATAGATAGATAGAGAGAGAGAGAGATAGATAGATAGATAGATAGATAGATAGATAGATAGATAGATAGATAGATAGATAGATAGATAGATAGATAGATAGATAGATAGATAGATAGATAGATAGATAGATAGATAGATAGATAGATAGATAGATAGATAGATAGATAGATAGATAGATAGATAGATAGATAGATAGATAGATAGATAGATAGATAGATAGATAGATAGATAGATTATTCAACGCTGTTTTTGACACAAATTCCTTGGGGATTTTTCAGGTTTCGTTTTCTCCTCTACCATTCTGGGCACATTTCGCTCGCAGCAAGGTCCAATGAATACACAACACAAAGCTTACCTTGCCATAATTGGCTGTGTGTGAATTATTTAACTTCACAGCTCCTCTGCCGCGCGTGTATGGCTGTGTGTCCTACTAGAGACTTTGATGGGAAAGGACATCCTTCATCCTGGAACTTCTTGATGTGTCACTAAATGTATCTTAATGCGCACCCGCCTTTAATAGACTTTAAATCAAAGACTCTTTTGCAGACTGAAGATTCAAACGAGAGATAAACACGTTTCATAAAACAGGTTTTTTTCTACTGTACAGTCTGTGAGTGTTTCCCGGTATCCTTGGGGCCTTTCTAGTTCTGTCACTGATGTCTTTCAGGATGGGGGACATGGTGTTCAAAGGTCAGGGATAAACATTAAAGGGAAAATGGAGATAGTAAGTATGTTGGACGAGATTAAATAACTGCACAACTTTATAGAATGGACTGATTAATAAAAAGAGTAACACTGCAAGTACAGGGGCCAAATCATAAAGGTAAACATGTGTACTACTCCCCAAGTACTACTACATGTACTCCTAAACGTGTTTGATAATCATCCCTACAACATCTAAAATGGGAATATTCGGGGATCATGCATATACAATTAGTAAAACTAGACAAAACTTTGCTGATAGGGTGTTGACTAATGCAGAAGGCACTTGTAAGTAGAACCCACTTTTGTGAACTGCCCCCTTTGTTTATTTTTGCTGGCCCCTTCCCAAAGTCTTCAGGTGTTTGGTAAGGATTAAAATAACTTCTGTGGTTGCAATTTAAGATGTTCTGGGGTGTTTTTGTAGTGGGCCCCCGCCTCCCCAAGACACCAGCCAACCCACCATCTCCAACTGGACACCAATCACGACCGAGGACACCGTCACAACCCTGAAAGGCTTCCACTTGGGGACCCCTACTGACCCCTGCCCCCGCACATCTACCACAGAGCCACGGACACCATCGCACCCGAACTGCAACACACCATCAACACCACCTTCAAAACAGGCACCTTCCCAGACGACTGGAAGTGCGCAGAAGTCAGGCCCCTGCTTAAGAAGCCCATGGCTGACCCCACTGACCTAAAAAACTACAGGCCCATCTCGCTTCTCCCCTTTGCTGCCAAAGTGGCAGAGAAAACAGTCAACAGGGAACTGACACGATTCATTGAAGAGCACGCCATCCTCGACCCATCCCAATCCGGATTCCAAAGCAACCACAGCACCGAGACAGCCCTACTCGCCGCCACAGACGACATCCGCACCCTCCTGGACCAAGGCCACTCCGCAGCCCTCATCCTCCTCGAACTATCTGCAGCCTTTGACACCATCTCTCACCGCACACTAGTCGCCAGACTACACAATGCCGGCATACAAGGAACAGCCCTGGACTGGATCTGCTCGTACCTCACCAGAAGAAGCCAAAGGATCAGACTACAGCCCTTCCTCTTCGCCCCTACGGATTTCACCTGCAGAGTCCCATAGGGTTCATCACTGAGCCCGACTCTCTTCAACATCTACATGGCCCCCCTCGCAGCCATCGTCCGACAACACAACCTTAACATTGTATCCTACGCCGACGACACCCAGCTCATCCTCTCTCTCACCAGAGACCCCACCACCGCAAAACTCAACTTCCTAAGAGGAATGCAAGAAGGTGCAGTCTGGATGACCAACAGCTGCCTAAAACTCAACACCGAGAAGACAGAAGTCCTTATCCTAGTTGAAAATTCCTCAGCTTAAGGAGAAATGCACTGTATTGCAGTCATCTGGTGAGAACCAATTTGCATACTTAAGATCCAATATATGTTCTACACATCCTTCCCTAATGAATCTTCTGCAAGACAACTTTATATTTGATTGCTAGAAGCTTTCCTATAAATTAAGTTATCTTTATAAGTACTATAGCAGGACACTTTCTCCTATAGTCTTTTTTACCTAATTTATTTGCTGACAGAAGGTACAACATTCTTTTACTTTAGTTTCAGTGTGCACGTTTCACATTTATTTTTATTATATTTTGTTTTTGTATAACACAATGGAACCAGACAAAGGCTCATGGAGGGAAGCAAATAACAGGTGAATTTAACCTGAGCACAGCTGATACGTGGTAAGTTTCCTATGAAAGATGCATTGACATGTACTTCAGGCACAGTGCACTGTGATGAATACCATTACGGGGAAAGGATTTACATGTCCAGATTTTGTTGGAGTTGACTAGACCGTAGTAAAATAATTAATTATATTTAAGAATGTTTAATCTCACATTTGGCTCTTGCTGCTGGCTAACATAAAAGTTAGTAGTAAAGAATCATGATTGCACCACATAAATTGAGTTTGTGGGGGAGCAGATATGCACTATACAAATTCTAATGACATAACATAGCATAACATAGCAGAAGTTTAACAATAGTCACACAAAGTATCAGTAGTTTTTCACGTTATAGCGTTTAAAGTAGAATTTAATGGAGGGCACTGTAGCACGCTCCCCATTTCACGCCTGTAGATGTGTTGTTTTTCAAAGAATTGTGTCCATGCGAAACCCAGCTCCCTCTGTGGTCATATTCCCATCCTGATGCCTTGCTCATTCAAATCACGTTCCTGATCAAACCAGGAGTTAGCCATGGATGCTCAGAAATGGTGAGTACCTTGTGTTCCACTGCTCCTACAATTTGTCAAGGCAAGAGTCTCTATCTCTTGAGAGACTATCTTACAGCACAGCTAAGGACTACCTGTTTAGAACCACCTCATTTCATGCAACCATCAGTAATGGCTCCAGTCGGGCTCCTATTGAAAGCTTGAGTGTGCCATGGGAGGAGGTGGAGTGAAATGGGCAAATTGCCAAGATCACTATGTACGCATCATAAGTTAGACTCATGTAATAAACATAGTTTATTTTTGGTTCAGCAGGATAAAAGCTGAAGAGCCCTAGACCCTGATTTACAAAGATTTTGATTATCCATACCAGTGTGGTACACTTGGCTTATGCTTGGATTCACTGAGTAAGGCGGGAGTACTACTAGCTCATTTCTTTAATTTAGGAGTAAGTCAGGAGTACTACAAGTCAAACCTATTCACAGCAATTCATTTTACTTGACTCCTCGGAGAATTGTAATTTTAACAATGGACAAATAATTATTACCTACAGTCATTATATATAAGATAAGGTACTCCATGACATGTTTGCAAATATGAAGAATAAAAGTAAAATCTCAAGTGCAAATTTAAACTTACCAAAATGCAGTTAGATATAAGTTGCAAAACGATATTACAAGCAGTTTAATAGAAGTCAGATTTTTATTTTAAAAGCACTGTATCCAGTGTGTAGGATCATCTAGACGGATTCTATCTTTTCCATAGTCACCTGAGGTGTGCAAAAAAAATGTTGCAATAAATATTTCCTTTCTGCTTATCACTGTTTATCTAGAAAAACATAGCAGAAGAAGGAAAAGCTACTGTTTCTTTTTAGTTTTTTTAAACTGCAGCTTCAGTTATGTTCCATGTCCTGGCTTTCACCTTGGCTTCTGGCAGCAGGGACTGTGATGTCAGAACTCAACTGTAATAAGTTATTACAGTTGAGAAGCATTGTCATTTCTTGATTGCAGGTGACTATGTGCGTCACAAGGAGCCCTTATTAAATGAATTACCGACTGGTTTTTACACATGGATTGCAGTATTACATTCATTATACTGTGATAAGCTATCCTCTCATACTCATACTGTTGATTGCAATTTTAAACAAAGAGTCTGCATGCCATCACAGAAACTAAAAAAGGCCCATGCATGCATTGAGATGAGATGACATTGACCACCAGCAAAACAACAAATTGCCTTAATGCTGTTGTAAAAATGTTCCCTGCCTATGTTTAAGGAAGCAAACAGCTCTGTAAATTGTGCCCCAAGGTAGGCAATCTGTCATTGCTTCTGGTGCGGAGCAGTGAAACATGGGAAGAAAAGGCAAATAAATCATATTTGCACAGCTTGTTTTCCTCCAAATTTGCATCGAAAAGTATTATATAGCATTCCCATCATTCCTGGAAGTAAAGGTATTTCTTAACTATTCAGACTTTTGTCCAATCATAATGTAGTTTATATTCCTCCCAATTTATAATAATAAAACCTGAACGTTGTAACCAATCCCGTGATATTACTGAAAATAAAAAAAAATGACTATTGTGCCAGAAGCTCAAATGGAAAACATACTGGGCAGCCATGGGTGGCTACTTTGTACCACATTACGTAGCAATTCTCCAGCACATTTAGTGACCACATCAAATATTCATAATTTAAATGAGCCAGGCCCCTGCAGAATGCCATATGGAGAGAGGCGGTCCGTTTTTGAACCTCCTAGTCAGACATCCTGGCTGTAAAATGCACGCATTCGCCTCAGTCAGAAGGAAAACTGAAGAGGTTTCTCTGTGCCTCTTGGTACACAGCCCACCCCAAACGTGCGGCTTCGAGCGAGATAGATGGGATCCCTGAGGAAAATAGCCTGATGTATAATTCATAGCAGCTGGAGCATTGATCCTTTACCGCAGGGAGCCAGGGTTCACTCATAGTCGCAGACAGACAATTTTGTGGTTATCGGATGCTGACATTCTTTATAGGAGTCGTTCATCAAAGATTGAGGGCCCGATTCACAGAGGTAAACTGAGACGAAAGTCTAACTTTACGACTTTCTGTATTCACAAAGGGCATTTCCGAGTAGTAGAGTTAGAATTTTGTCTCAGTTTTTGTCTCAGTTAAACTTAAGAGCAAAACTTAAGTTTAACTGCAACAAAAGTTCAACTTTAGTCTTCTTAAATGCCCTTTGTGAATACCAAGAGTCGTAAAGTTAGACTTTTGTCTCAGTTTACCTTTGTTATTCGGCCCCTGAGAGGACAGCTTTAATTTTGTTCAGGGAAAGGTAAACCAAAGATGACTGTCAAATATATTTATGATTTACACATTTTTAAATGTATTTGTTTGTTGTTTTGCTAGTTGCTTTTTAACAAATCTAACAGAGAAAGAGATCAATTTGAATCATCAAAAACATCAAAGTTACCAGCAGAGATAGTGTAAAGCTGTTTTATACAAATTACATCTGAAAGGGGAGGCTTCATTCATACTGTTTGTTGATATTGTGATTCAGTTGGCCGTATAATTTGTCAGTACCCCAGAATCCTTAGCACTACTATACAAGGGAACACCCATTAACTCCTACATAAGCTGTTATAGTAGTAAACAAGTATCTGAAAAATAGTGGTTACCTCCACATGTTGACAACTAGCCTGCAGGGTTACTGTCCAAAAGGTTGCTAGGATTATGCATAAAGTGAGTCAAAGGACTGAACCCCCTTCACAGCAACAAAATAGCACATTACTAACACAACATAATTCAACACAATAATATTTACACATATTTTTGTCACACATTGCTACCTCCAGAAATGCGTTTTTATAATATGCTGGAAATAATTGTTTGCACCAAGCACTGTTTTACTTACCATCAAGGACATGCAATAGAGGTAGTTAAGTAATCCGATTCCAGATCACTAGCTAAATTAATACAGTAATCGAATTGAAATAGCAGGAGTACTTGCAGAAAAAGGTTTAGCTGGGAGCTTGTTCCTTTAATTATTACAGAGTAAGTAAAGAGATGCCCTTACTAAAACATTCTTTCCAGTTTGTTCACTGTTAGAAATGTTATAGGGTTTTTACCAAGGAAACAAGCCCAGGTGAAGGATATCAATGCAATTGACATGAGTCTGGAAACAACAGGTCTGTTTCTGAACCAGGTCCAGACAGGCCTTTTGTCCCACTGGGCATTTCCCTTGTGAGCTGTAGTCTTTGGAGCCGAATTTTGAAAAGCTGGGGCTGCACCTGGGCCTCATTTATGAAAAGTGTTGCATCGCTGGGGGAAACCAACGATGCAACATTTTTCATAGCGCAAGCCTTGCAACGCCATTGATGTGCCGTATTTACTGTACGACGCTCCCTGTTGCAAGGATCTACAGATACGTCAGTATTCCTTATGCATCTGTAGGTGCAAAATTGACACATTGCTGGAATATGTCTGAAAGCAGACACAACTCCAGCAAAGTGTCCTTTCACATGGGGCAAGCCCCATGTGAAGGGCCTGCACCATTCTTATGGCTGCTGTGAGGCAGGCGTAAAGATTTGATGCAGTGGCGTAGTGAAATCTGATAGATTTCACTGTGACACTTCTGTGACCAATTTTTGCAGGGAAAAACCCACCCTGTATACATTATACCTGGTGCAGTTATAATGCAGTGCATGGGTTCATAAAGTGACGCATCTGCTTAGATGCGTCACTTTGTAAATATGTTGCATATTTTACTCCACCAGTGTGTCACAAAAATGTTTGCATCAGCGGCACAAGGAGCTAATAAATGAGCCCCCAAGTGCCTAAGTCACTTTTCACAGCTCCAGGTTGATAGCAGGAGGTATGGGGAGGCTTCAAGTAGGAAAGAAAGAGAGGGAGGGAAGGTTGTTAGAAACCAATCACAGAGAGAGAAGAGGGAGAGGAGAGACCAAGAGAGAGTAAAATATATGTTTTAAAATGATACCTTTCTGTGAACATTTGGACCCGCATTTCCTCCTGTCTGCAAAGCCAAGCAAGACTGATGCTTTTAAGGAACATAGCAGCGATTTCTATCTGATTGTGATAGAAGTCCTCTGGGTTGTAAACGGGCAGTTCATAAAACACTATGTTTCAGTGACCCAAAAGTTATGTTTTGAAGGAAGTGAAGAGGCATTGAAGATCTCAGTGATTTGCAGGAATCGTACAATGAATATTTTGTTATCCAAGTGGAAGCATTAGGTTTTGCTAGTAGGCCTGATACCTGGAGGTTATTGGCCTTCATTACACTTCTTCGTGTGGTAAATGTGTCTTTCCCATAATGGCTTCTGCTGTAAAATATACATGAGAAATAATGTCACTCATTAAACATTTGCAGTTATATATGTGTAGAGGACCGATTATGTGAAAGAGTTGTCGGTTGGAAAGTACAAAAGCAAGTGTAAAAAAGATGTTTTCATCTCTTTTTGTAGATCCAAAGTTAGTTGGCTTTCTGGTTAATTTTAGTTGAACCCCTTAAGAAATAAAACAAATGACAGAGAAAGAACATTCTACAGAAAAAAAGGTTCTTGTCAGAACTACCAGCAATAATATAGCCTTATAGTCCACCATAGCAGGCTATACTGGCTATTAAAGGCCCTCTCTAGTGTTATTGGAACATGACCACCACCGCTGAGTAGCAACCTGACAAGACCTTTGCCTGTCTGCAGTGGATGGGTTGGGGTGAGGCCCTACCCCTAACCTGATTGAGAGCCCAGTCCCCCTGCAGAAGCTCATTGAGAGACCAATCCTGCTGCGCAAGCAAGGCATTCGGCCATGCACAGCAGGAGGTTGGCCACAGGGCCTGACCTGTGGCCAGGCCCTGCACCCACCATCCCCCAAAGGGAAGACCTTTTAATCAACCTTGTAAATTCATTTTTTATTTATTATAATGTACTGTGGTACTCCTTTAGCAGCTGCAACCCAAACTTCAACCCCATGACACCATAGTACTGTGCAAGCTTCTGCGGTGAAGTACCATGGGGGTGTAGCTTTGATGGCATCTCCTGAATGAATACCTCATGGAAAGTCTGCTGTGGGTCCCATGGGAGTATGCTTTACCCACAAACCAATTTTTTTATTTTTGGCTCTGACAGCACCTTATGGGTACCTCCTTCCAAGCGCCTGGTGGTCAAGGTGTCCCTACTTTCAAGCAGGCCACACCCTGCCGACAAAGCCCACTGCTGCCAGCTAAAAGCTGTGGGCAGAGGGGATTAGCTGCATGTGTCAAGTTAGGTGCAGGACCTGGTAGCTCATAAGAGATTGAGCGTGTTGGTTCCACACCTGATGTGTAAGTAAAACTTTCACTATGTCACTCTCGTGACTTGTTGCAATGATGATCTGGGCCAACGAAATAGCAGCTGGTGTATTTGACTTTACAGTGAAATTAATGTAGGCTTCAGCCAACTTGGAGGGAGTACCTTGACTTTGTATAGGCACCCAGGAAAAGCTGTCAGCAGGGTCTTGATCCTTTCCTGGACAATGCAGAATGGTATAGCCATACTCTTGCAATCATAGTCCCCACTGTTCAATGCAAAGAGGCATCTTGGCTTTTGGATTGCCAAAGGTAGTCAATAAAGCTTGATGGTCAGTTTCAAGCATAAAAGACTTTCTATACAGGAATACATGGAACTGTTCACAATCCCACACCCGGGCCAAACTTTCTTCCTCAGGTTATGAGTAAGCATGTTCTGTCTAGATCAAACTTCACTGAATTATGCCACAATATGCCTTCGAGCATGGGGGTGTCCACTGTGCTGTTTTAGGATCACGCCTAACCAGACTGGGGTGGTGTCAACAACAACCTCCAAATGAACCTTTGGATTCAAATAGGCTATTTCAGTAGCAGTTTCAGTGGCTCGCTTGATTTTCTTGAAACTTCTCTCACATTCTTGAGACCACTTGAATGAAACATTTTTCTTTGCTAACACTCATAAGGGAGCACTTATGGTAGCAAAGTCTCATAAGTATCTTGAACAGTAACTGGCCATGCCAAGAAATGAATGCTTCATAGAATCATCTTGTGGGGTTCAGTATTTGATAGGGCTTGTACTTTTGCAGGATCCAGTGTCATACCCCCATCTGAAAAGATATAGCCAATGAGGTTTAACTTTGTCTTGTGGAAATCACACTGGTCTGCATTCAAAATCATGCCTGCACCAGTCAGTAAACAACATACTTGGATGAGAGGTTTATCATGCTCCTTCTGTGTGGCTCTGAAAATCAATATGTTATCGCTATAATTGAATGCATTCACAACCGTCTGTATGACACGTTGATTGATGTCTTGGTAAAGTTCTGCAGCCGATGACACACTGAAATTGAGTCTCTTATATTGAAATAGACCGACATGTGTACAAAAGGTTGTAAAATACCTGAAATATTCTTCGAGTTCCAACTGATGATAACTTTTATTTAAATCAAGGCGAGAGAAGACCTTTGCACCATTTAATTGCGTTCTAATCTCAGCAAAGTGTGGACCTGGATGTCATTCACATCCAATAGCCTTGTTTGCTTGGTGCATATCAAATGTCCCTTCTGGGCACTTCAACTATGGGAAAGACCCATTGCGTCAGACCAGTTGAATGCTCAATAATGTAATGCTTAAGTGATGATTCAAGTTATTTTCGAACAGCTTCTTCTAAAATGAAAAGCAACTCATCTATGTCTCTAGACAACAGGCCGGACATCATCATTAATATATAACTTTACTTTCATAGTCTTAAGTTTTCCCAAACATGAAACAATAAAGGAAATTGACTTACTATTTTGTGGTGAGTGTTAATTTTGTAATTCACAGAAGTCAGTCCCATATTAGCAGCTGTACTGAAACTGAGCAGACAGGCACTTGCTGATGTACCTTGAAGCACATGGATTGGTGCTTGCACTTTCGTTTACTTGTGTTCCAGTTTTGCTACAAATGAACCTATACTTTTTATTGGCATCATTATTGGCGTCGATGCAGTCCAGGTATAAACTTTGATTTTTGATGGCATAGGTCGGGGCAATGGAGATAATTCATTGTATTTCTCTTGAACATGATGTTTATCGATGCACCACTGTTGATGATCAAAGGTATCTCGCAATCATTTATTTTCAAGGTAATTTTTGGACAATGTTTATGTGACTTTGATGCTTTGGCATGTTTCTTTGACTGACATTTTTGTTCACATGCAGCCAGTCCGACATGTTCATTTTTCCCTGAGGTAAACATCGACATGGTTGCCTTCCATATTCTCACTTGATATTGTGGCGCATGAACTGTTTGATGATGATTTAGATGACAGTCAACTTTGCTCAGTGTCAATTTGCCACAATTGATATTGCAGGTTGGCATTGTGGGGATGCGTCGAATGTTGACTCTGGAATGTTATGGCGACCAGTTTGTCCTACTTTTTCCTTTGCTATATAAACCTTCTCAAAGTAGTTCTCTTTCCCACAGCCTTTAAATACCTGTCCAATTGCGATACGTTTACCTTCATGTGGAAACAAAAATACACATCGAAAACATAACTTCATTTTATATGTAGACATCACTTTGTGTCTTTTTGCTTTGGCTTACTTTTTATACTCATGACTGGTTCAATCTAGGCACCTCCAGCCTCCATGTCAGCAACTTGTCTTTCAGCATGCTCCTCAGCTCTGGCAGCCATGAACACTCGCTCCAGACTAAGAGTTTCTCTCAGGATTCATCGTCTGAATGAATCTGACAAGCATTGATCAAAAACTCCAAGTCACAAAGCTTCCTCGTCATTAAATTAATTGAACCTACAGCGTTCGATGAGCGTATCCAGTTTCTCCACAAATTCATCAAGGTTTCATCAATCTTCTGGTGATCTTGACTGAAAATGTATCTTTCATAATCAACCATTTAGTACTGGATTGAACTTGAGCGTTAACATTTCTTTAGTCTGATTATTCTCTTTCTGACTTCTTTCACCATCACCAGCAAGGTTTGGAGATACTGGATAATCTTTTTGTTATCAGTCTCTTCAAGTGCATCAATGAAATCATCAAATGTCTCTATCCATGCAGTCCATCTTTTGCCAATACTTTGATTTTTGGTGGCATCGAAAGGTGGTGGTGGTTTCAAAAAGACAACAGCATGGTAACTAGTTATATTAGTGGCTGACCTTGAGGGTGGATCTCTTTCTGCTTCTGTCGACTGTCCATTTGAGCCTGTGTCATTTGTTCTATTTCTAAGGCCCTGCAAAAGGCCAGCCTCAGAGTCATTATAGACAATCAGGGAAATAAGGACCTTTTTCTCGGTCTGCTTCAGAGCCCTTCAATTGTTGAAGACCACTGGAGTTGTCCCGAACCGTCACTAACCGCAACCCTTGGGCATCTTCTTGGGTCTCCTTGGCTGGTACTAAGGTCATAAAGCTTTGCTTATCAAGGCTGTGATAAGTCCAATGATAGTATACTTCTTTGTTACTTATTCTGTCAGCCAGCACTGTTTCCTGTACCATTACGTAACCACCTTTTGCAGTATAGTTCCATATAATGGATAACTTTATTTTGCATGGCAGTGCAGTACCTTCATGTATGGCTTGACCAGCAGTTTGCCGTCCATCAATGTGTAGATTCTTGGCATTGTCTTCACGTACTTTACAGTTGCTGGAGTTGCACATTGATTCCACATGCATGAATTGTTGATTCCGTTCTTCGACAGTGACACATGTGGCATGCACAAGCAGTTTGCTTGGACAGCGCCAAACTCTCTGGAAGAGCATGGATATTCTTTGGGTTACTTATCCCCTATCTTGTTACCATTTGTAGCCTCTTCTCAGCCTGGGTACCCACCAATGACTACGCCACACACGGAGCTTACTATTACATGCCATTACTCTGCTGTGTTTAACTGCGAACCCAACATCCTAAAACAAGCTTTCATGGCATTGTGCTCTGACCCTTCGTCACAGTTCCATGGAGCATGTTAGTATTGCAAGATACTACAACAGCTATCTGGAATAAGAAGCTCGTTAATCCTCCAAATTACTGCCAGATGATGTTTCGAATACTAGCATTCTGCAAAAAAATTTATATTTTGAAAACATAGATTTTTAGGAACATATCAATATGCAGAGGTTTTGGCTGGGAGTCATTCAGCCCCAAGAAAATTGTATCCCGCTACATTGCGTTCCTTGCAGTCCACCATAAATATGAGAGAATTATGTGCTAGAAATGTACAACGGATGAAAGTACAGTTTTTGATTTTGTTTTCTTTTGCATCAAACCGCATTTCCCATAAATTACTATAGTGGAATATCTCACAAAAGCACAGCAGAGTTTTCCATTAAAATTGATTACAATTCTGGGACACTGGTTTAAATTCTTAGATCATAACAGGCTCTACTTTTAGAGTGTACCTGATGATGCGTGTTTTAGTAAGTTGAACGTATATATATATATATGTGATCAAGGCTCGTCAGAGCCGAAACGCGTAATGACTGCTTGAGTAATAAATACACTATAAGCACTGATATGGTGGTCTGTGCCCGTTTGTGGAAGTCTACAGCAAGTGAAGGAATTGAAATGAGATATATATATATATATATATATATATATATATATATATATATATATATATATATATATTTTCATGCAAAAACGACCAAAGGCGAAGATGCACACAAGCACAGGCGAAAGCCCGCCGTTTCCAGCAGGATTCTTTATTCAGTTACAGCTGGCAGCATGTTCCAGAAACATTCTTAGCCCTACGCGTTTCAGAGCTTCAGCGCTCCTTGTTCACGGGCAGACATGTAGATCAGAAGTTCGAGCGAGCATCAGCCACTTAGTTAATGATTTTAAACCTTTTCCGGTGTGATGATCCCGGTGGCCTCTTGGTACTTGTAGTGCTAGCCCTGTATTCCCTGATGGGTTCTGTTGTTCCGAAAAATATAAAATCCCAAATGAGCCTCCAGTTATGAAGCCAGTAAATTACTGCTGAACCTGCGCTTCTGATTGATTTCATTGGATATGAAATCACAGTCCACTTCAATTGTTGTGGCGGTGCCATCTCCCCGACCTGGACGGGCCGGAATTAATTCATGCAAAAACGACCAAAGGCGAAGATGCACACAAGCACAGGCGAAAGCCCGCCATTTCCAGCAGGATTCTTTATTCAGTTACAGCTGGCAGCATGTTCCAGAAACATTCTTAGCCCTACGCGTTTCAGAGCTTCAGCGCTCCTTGTTCACGGGCAGACATGTAGATCAGAAGTTCGAGCGAGCATCAGCCACTTAGTTAATGATTTTAAACCTTTTCCGGTGTGATGATCCCGGTGGCCTCTTGGTACTTGTAGTGCTAGCCCTGTATTCCCTGATGGGTTCTGTTGTTCCGAAAAATATAAAATCCCAAATGAGCCTCCAGTTATGAAGCCAGTAAATTACTGCTGAACCTGCGCTTCTGATTGATTTAATTGGATATGAAATCACAGTCGACTTCAATTGTTGTGGCGGTGCCATCTCCCCGACCTGGACGGGCCGGAATTAATTCATGCAAAAACGACCAAAGGCGAAGATGCACACAAGCACAGGCGAAATCCCGCCGTTTCCAGCAGGATTCTTTATTCAGTTACAGCTGGCAGCATGTTCCAGAAACATTCTTAGCCCTACGCGTTTCAGAGCTTCAGCGCTCCTTGTTCACGGGCAGACATGTAGATCAGAAGTTCGAGCGAGCATCAGCCACTTAGTTAATGATTTTAAACCTTTTCCGGTGTGATGATCCCGGTGGCCTCTTGGTACTTGTAGTGCTAGCCCTGTATTCCCTGATGGGTTCTGTTGTTCCGAAAAATATAAAATCCCAAATGAGCCTCCAGTTATGAAGCCAGTAAATTACTGCTGAACCTGCGCTTCTGATTGATTTCATTGGATATGAAATCACAGTCCACTTCAATTGTTGTGGCGGTGCCATCTCCCCGACCTGGACGGGCCGGAATTAATTCATGCAAAAACGACCAAAGGCGAAGATGCACACAAGCACAGGCGAAAGCCCGCCATTTCCAGCAGGATTCTTTATTCAGTTACAGCTGGCAGCATGTTCCAGAAACATTCTTAGCCCTACGCGTTTCAGAGCTTCAGCGCTCCTTGTTCACGGGCAGACATGTAGATCAGAAGTTCGAGCGAGCATCAGCCACTTAGTTAATGATTTTAAACCTTTTCCGGTGTGATTATCCCGGTGGCCTCTTGGTACTTGTAGTGCTAGCCCTGTATTCCCTGATGGGTTCTGTTGTTCCGAAAAATATAAAATCCCAAATGAGCCTCCAGTTATGAAGCCAGTAAATTACTGCTGAACCTGCGCTTCTGATTGATTTAATTGGATATGAAATCACAGTCCACTTCAATTGTTGTGGCGGTGCCATCTCCCCGACCTGGACGGGCCGGAATTAATTCATGCAAAAACGACCAAAGGCGAAGATGCACACAAGCACAGGCGAAAGCCCGCCGTTTCCAGCAGGATTCTTTATTCAGTTACAGCTGGCAGCATGTTCCAGAAACATTCTTAGCCCTACGCGTTTCAGAGCTTCAGCGCTCCTTGTTCACGGGCAGACATGTAGATCAGAAGTTTGAGCGAGCATCAGCCACTTAGTTAATGATTTTAAACCTTTTCCGGTGTGATGATCCCGGTGGCCTCTTGGTACTTGTAGTGCTAGCCCTGTATTCCCTGATGGGTTCTGTTGTTCCGAAAAATATAAAATCCCAAATGAGCCTCCAGTTATGAAGCCAGTAAATTACTGCTGAACCTGCGCTTCTGATTGATTTCATTGGATATGAAATCACAGTCCACTTCAATTGTTGTGGCGGTGAAATTCCTGATGTGTTTGCAGCCTGTTAATAAAGACCCTGATGCAAGGTTTGGAGTCTGCTTGCCTTCGTGTGCGCCTCTGTACGTTGGGCAACGTTTGGATGAATAAATACGGCCGGTCCAGGCCGGAGAGGCAGCACCACTGAGAAATCATAGGACTGCCGATTCCTGATACACGGGAGTCGCTTTGGCAGGATTGCAAGTTCGTGATACTCGAGCTGCATACACACGGGAGGCTCTATTTAGAGCTTGAACATATTGTTGGGAATGCGGAACCCACCAGGGTAATATTTTAACGAAGGGACTACCAGCCCCAGAAGGCATAGCGACTTGAAGCCCATCCAGGGCGGGACATTTGCCATTTAAAAGGACTGCTCCCTACGTATCTGCATACTAACAGCCACAACCCGTGACCAAGGAGCAGAGGAGCTCCGAAACGCGTAGGGTCGGCGATGAAATTCCTGATGTGTTTGCAGCCTGTTAATAAAGACCCTGATGCAAGGTTTGTAGTCTGCTTGCCTTCGTGTGCGCCTCTGTACGTTGGGCAACGTTTGGATGAATAAATACGGCCGGTCCAACCGGGGAAGGCAGCACCACTGAGAAATCATCGGACTGCCGATTCCTGATACACGGGAGTCGCTTTGGCAGGATTGCAAGTTCGTGATACTCGAGCTGCATACACACGGGAGGCTCTATTTAGAGCTTGAACATATTGTTGGGAATGCGGAACCCACCGGGGTAATATTTTAACGAAGGGACTACCAGCCCCAGAAGGCATAGCGACTTGAAGCCCATCCAGGCGGGACATTTGCCATTTAAAAGGACTGCTCCCTACGTCTCTGCATACTAACAGCCACAACCCGTGACCAAGGAGCAGAGGAGCTCCGAAACGCGTAGGGTCGGCGATGAAATTCCTGATGTGTTTGCAGCCTGTTAATAAAGACCCTGATGCAAGGTTTGGAGTCTGCTTGCGTTCGTGTGCGCCTCTGTACGTTGGGCAACGTTTGGATGAATATATATATATATATATATATATATATGCACTGAACAAAAAAGTTACAGCAACATTATAGTTAGGCTCAGATTTCACACACACACAAAACCATAGAAGTTCAGCAGTTATAGTTACCTGAGCTACCTATACCTTATACCCCGCAATACACTGCTTCTGACCTCACATATTACATCACTCATGACATCGGAAATGACATCACTGATGACATCTCAAATGACTTCACTGATGACATCACTAATGAGATCATCCAGTGAGTGTAAATGTTTTGTAAAATTTCTGATGCTTAAAGATATATACTAAGCTACTATATAAGTTAAATGTCTATTGTGTTTGTACTACTAATGAGTGATACTGTTTCTAACATATATCATCGAAATGGCTGTGCGACTGTCTGCATCAGTGTGTGAGTGGGTGTCTGAGTGTCTGTATGGATGTGTGAGTGGCTGCACGGATTGGTCACTGGGTGTGTGAGTGGCTGTAATGTCTGTCAGTGGGTATGTGAGTGGCTGTATGGATCTGTGAATGGGTTTGTGAGTGGTTTTTGGGGTGTGTGAGTGGCTGTTGTAATTGTATGGGTGGTTGTATGTGTGTTTCTGTGGTTGAATGGGTGATTGAGTGGGTTTGTGAGCTGTCATATGGGTTTGTGAGTGGTTGTATGTGTGTGTGAGTAGGTGTCTGAATAGCCTTGTGGGTGGTTGTATTAGTAATAGTATGGGAGTATGAGTGAGTATGTGAGTTGTTGTGTGGGTGTGTGAGTGGGTGTGTGAGTGAGTAGTTGTATGGGTGTGTAAGTAGGTCTGTGTGTGGTTGTAGGGGTATGGGAGTTGTTTTAAGGATGTATGAGTGGTTGTATTGGAGTATGAGTGATTGTATGGGTCTGTGAGTGGTTGTATGGTGTGTGAGTGGATGTTTGACTAGTTGTATGGATCTGTGAGTGGGTGTGTGAGTGGTTGGGTGGGTGGGTATGTGAATGAGTGGTTGTATGGACATGTGAGTGGTTGTGTGGGTGTTTGAGTGGTTCTGTGGATGATGTCATCAGTGATGTCATTTTAGATGTCAGAAGTATGTCATCAATGATATCACTGACCATGCGATGAGTAATGTAATATGTAAGGTCATAAGCAGTGCATTGCGGGGGCATAGGTTATATTTTGCTCAGGTAACTATAACTGCTGAATTTCACTGGTTTTGTACCAGTGAAATATGAGCCTAACTATAACATCCCTGTAACCTTTGTTTTTTTCAGTGAATTTCCAAGGGTTTCTTATTTCTATTTCCTAGCTATAACATCCTTGTAGCATTTGGTGTTTTGAGTGAATTTCGAAGGTTTTTTAGATTTTATTTCCTAACTGTAACCTGTAACCTTTGAGAATGGGTGTGTGAGTGACTGTATAGGTCGGTGAGTGGGTGTGTTTAGTGGCTCTATGGGATTGTGAGAGGGTGTGTCAGCGACTGTGTGTGACTGTCTGTGGGTGTGTGAGTGTTTTTCAGGGTGTGAGAGTGGCTTTACGGATGTGTGTGTGGTTGTCTGCGTGGCTTTATGGGTATGAGTGTGTTTCTGAGTGACTGTATGGGTGTGTGAGTGGCTCTGTAGGCCTATGAGTGGATGTGAGACAGGCAGAATGGTTGTGTGAGTGGGTGTCTGAGTGTTTGTGTGGGTGTGTACATAGTTGGGTGAGTGACTAGGCCAGAATGGAACCTCACCTGTCATCTCAGCCTGGCTAACTTCTAAATGGAACTACCTAACTGGGTAGAGTAAGGTAGAAAATTCATTGTGGCATTAAATCTGACTTGATGCTCAAGTCAAGATTTAGGTCACTTTGAAAGTTAAGCAACTTCTGGAAGGTTGCTACTTTGTAGCACAACTGGTCCAGTGGCCTTACACAAGCCCTGGACAACAGACAGCTTTCTGTCTGCCACGGGGAGATGTGTGAACAACTCTCAAACTCAGGAACAAAGGCAGTTGTCACAGAGTGAGGTGTGACCAACTCTCCCAGGTGCGGGTATTAGCTCCAAAGGTGAGCTTCAAAGGAGAAGCCACTTTTGAGGGGCCACCTGTTAAAACACACCCAAGCAGAATGCATTTTGTCGACAAGTTGAAGAAAGTGCCAGAGAGTGCCAAAGAGGGAAAATCTGTCCCCAAACTGGTTTTCCTGTGAGCGTGTAGCCCTTGGGTAGTCACACTTCTGGGGTGGGCTACCAAGCACCTCAGAGTCAAGAGAAGGTTCAGACATCTTAGGAGTGTTGAGAATATTGCACACTGGGATAGCCAAATGGCACACATCCCAGGAACTTTGTCACCAAAGAGGAAAAGACATACTAGCCCATTGGCTAGTGACCATGTTGTCCCTTTGGGTAATATTCCTGGGATATAATGGGAGCCCCTGGCACCCTGAACCTCCCTACACATTGGAGAGAGGACCAAGAGAGGGCTGCCCTACTGCCTTTGATACTGCACAAAGAGAGGCTGGACTGTTGGAAGGACTACACCTGTTGCACTTTAGGCTTGTGAGTTTGGACTATGTCACGTACTGTGGCTCCTTTCTCAGAGATAAGTTGATCTTCGGCTCCAGATCAAAGCAGTGACTGCAAGGGTCAGTCAGCTGGCAAGCATTATGACCTAATCACAAGCCTTGCTAAAGTTTTTTTTTTTTAAAAGACTAACATAGATCATTTCTCCACATAACAACATCACAGATACACAGAATATGCCATTCACGAAGGGAGCGATGACTTTTATTTATTTTTATACTTCACACGCAAACTTCAAACATAGAAATGGTACACAGAAGGCTAGTGAAAACTCGGAGGCCCTGAATTGTGATAATTATCCAGCCATCCCCTTCAAGTACATCACT
Organism: Triturus cristatus; assembly: GCF_964204655.1. Taxonomy (NCBI): domain Eukaryota; kingdom Metazoa; phylum Chordata; class Amphibia; order Caudata; family Salamandridae; genus Triturus; species Triturus cristatus. Next base: position 727,040,656 of record NC_140591.1, read on the forward strand.
ACCATCATGGCAACAGACCCCACTGAGCTGAGGAAAGAAGCAGAGAAAATTAACCCCTTTGCAGGCCAGACGTGGTGAGGAACCAATTTTCTTTTTGGGAGCCTTCCCCGGAAAGAAACTGCTGGTTACTCAGATCGAGAGCTGGCATAGCCTTACAGGACAAGAGTTAGGAATAAATACCAACTCTACGCAAGTGTGCGAGCAATTTTTAGCTCAGCATGTTTTTCTGAGACGAACGAGAGTCTGCCTCGAGACACAACAAGTTCCAGAACCAACCACTCAAGCCAATAAAGATTTAAGGAAACGTAAGTTACCAGGGATGGGATCGGAGAAGACAGTGCACAATCACAGCACATGTATGGAGTATGAGAGGGCCACCAGTGTAAGAAGAACGTAAAGCAGTGGGACAATAAAAGAAAGAGAATCTTTTATAGATACTCATATTATGTTACTTTGGGGGACTGGTCCATGGTATGTAAAACTACTAAAAAAGAAATATATACAGCAAGAGAGGTAGAGAAAAGAGAGAGTCAGTTAATAGGAATGAGAGAGGAAGGCGGGAGAAATCCGGTTGGGAATAGAAGGAAGTATAGAGAAATAGAGAGAGAAACATGCAGAGAATAGAGAGAGTCATACAGTGAGGCGAGTGAGTGAGGGAGGGTAACTAAAGGACAAAAAATATCTGTCCTGACCAGATCCCATATATGGATTACTAATAACTTCTTAAAGTTATAAACCATTAAAATAGAAATTCTGCTTGCCACCAAGGAATTGGATATTTAGAATAAGGAAGTGTGACCCCATATCATGCGTCCTGTGCTAAATCTGTTATTAGAAAGCGAGGTTTCCAAAGTTTGAAGTTTCTGCTTACTCCATCTAAAAACACCTAAAATGCGGCTTCCCTGGCCCCAGGTGGTGACACATCCGTGTGGCAACTTGCGATGCACCGCTGCACAATCTCGGAACACAATCAATTGTATTTTCATTTATGAAGGTTAAACTGAAGGGATTTAGCCATTTCGAAGCAGTAAACTGTTTAGGGGAGCGGGAGCCTGGAGGATACTTCAGGCCCAGGGCAGTGGCCGGGCCGGGCCTACATCAGTACTAAGACTGGAAAATTGCAGGCAGAGGGGCCCAGGAGCATTGGAAGTTGATTAACCAACATGCCAGTGGTAGCAAAAGTAAAATCATGCCCCTTCTGATCTCCAGTGTCATCGCAGGGTTCAATCCTTTTCTCAGCCTTAGTCCATCAACATACTTCTGTTTGCTCCTGAAGCGAGAGGATATAGGCAGAAAGGGTAAAAACTACAGGAAAGTAACCAGGGTTCTTACACTCCAGTTCCTCCTGTCGGAGGAGGACTGGGGCATTTAACTTAACACCGGATGGCCGGGCACTTCATCGTTATATGATATATGTGTGTACGGCCGGCGTCTGCTACTAGGCTAGGCAGAGGCAGTGGTGTAGCATCATTATCACCGTCACGGCAAAAAAAATGCAGCATTGGTTGGGCATTTGGTCAGTGCATGGCTACCAGTACTTTATGGTTATTACGGTTACGTAGTAGGCTGGGAGACAGGACACTGCCTTAACTAACTACTGATACATGTAGCCCTGAAGCAGCTAACTGTTAGGGGAGTGGGAGCCTGGAGGAAACTTCAGGCGCCGGGCAGGGTCTTCAACTTAACCCCGGCTGGCCCGGGCCCTTCATCGTGATACATAAATATATCTGACTGTGTATGGCTACCACTACTAGGCCAGGCAGAGGCAGTAGCGCAACCATGCGGCACAGCACAGTATTATCATCAAAAAACACAGTTGTCATCACCACGCTAAAAAACAAATAAAAAAGCAGCGACATGCCTACCGGTTATTACTTACTGCTACGTGGTGGGCCAAGGCTCTGCCTTAATTCACTGAAATAGGCCTGGTGTGGTGCTGCTACTGCTCTCAACACATTCGAGCTCACTTGAATGATGCTGATGACTCGTGAGGTGCCGGGGCGTGGCAATCTGGAACAAAATCTGCGCACGCTGCCTGGCTACCGCACAGACCTTACACCTGCAGGACCAAATCCAGCCCAAATTGCCCAATCAGTGTCCCGCCCACAGGCAGCACTGAACGCAGGGCCACCAAAGCAGTAATGCCATCAGAATCTTCTTGGCTCAGGCTCTCACAGCCGTAAAGCTCTTTACAGGGACTCGGGAGAGGAGAACAACACTCTGCGCCGTCAGTGAGGTACATATACAAAATATCAATCATCAATATCATATGTGACGTCACGTGCAGCAGACGCGTGTAGACCAGGCCCTGAAAAGTAAGTGCCGGTGCTAAGCACCGGAAAGCACTGGCACAAATTAAGCACTGACTTAAGTGACTGTGTGGTTGCACTTCATTTAACAAACAATCAGGCCCTTTCCTGCAAACTACTAGACGCTCGTTGCTTAATATTTACAATCATGGTCTCTGCTGGATGATTGTTACAGATTATTTCAAATCATACTCTCTCTTTAACGTTCAAGGAAAGGAGGCACCTCTGACTCTCTGCAATGCCATCCCATCTGCTAAGTGTGTAGTATCCTGCATTTATATTGTAAGGTATTGTACCACCCCTGCTCAGCCAGTGCCTATGCTCTGACTCTTTAGAATGTTGGAGTCTAATGACACCTCGGAATGTTGGGACTCAGAGTGGTGAAGTGACAGTTGGTCATGGGCTGAGCAGCTGACAGGCAGCTCCTGGTGGGGCTCTGATATAAAACTTAACTACTTGATGTCCTGAACCTTACTACTTGTTATCTTCATGAATAAAACATAGTGAATTACAACCTCCTGTGTGGACCTTCATCACTACAAAGTGCTATCACCAAACTAATGCCTGCCTCAGAGAAGATTGGAGTATGTTAAGCAAGTCCATAGGAATTCCAGTGACATTTTTTGTGTGTAATTCAGGCATGAATTACTAATGGATACAAGTAAGTATTTGCCATTACATACAATCTGCTTTTATAAGAATAACTTCTAAAGATTCTCCAGATAACGTGCACGCATTAGAACTGTCTTGGAATTTCATAAGCGTCCTAAACAACTTTGTATTGTAATGAGATTCCACCAATAGTCGCTTTCCTAAATAAGCCAAGCTTCTACAGATAATTATAGATTCCTCCACAAATCATTAGTGGTTAACATATCCTGAGCTCCTCCCTACTGCTGAAGCACCTAAGCAATAAAGCTATAAACCAACACTGCAATCTTAGGAGTACATGATTAGTCTCCTTGGCACAGCATTAAAGTAACCTAGCAATGATCCTGCCAAAAGAATGTCCACTGTTAGTTAGCCCTCAATCTAAAACATATGATTCAATTTCCTCTTTTTCTATTTTTGATTCACTGAGGAGTCTTCTCTGCCAATTTCAGTATTCCACGTTCTATTTTGTATGCTTTGCAAGAGCAGAATATTTAAAGAATGTGCTTTTTTGTGCACCTGCTCCCAGTGATTTCAAAGTCAAGGCCAAATTTCAGTGTATGGGTTAGTGACACAAGTAGATATCAATATGGAGCAAGTTTTCACATTACCTGAGTCAGGCTTTGTGATATTTGAGACTAAAAGTGCAATGCTTTGAAAAAGTGGGGAACTAAGTAGAACGGAATTAAGTTGTGTTATAGCTTGTCATTCCAAGCCTCTCAATTCTGATGCCTGACATTTTTAATATGTAACACGCAGCTGTTTCTTTACATTTCTTAGTAGAATGGTATTGTCATAAAATGCAGAAGGGAGGAGAGACCTAAGTAATTCGAGCATTAATTTTATACCAATCAGAATAGGCTTATAGCAAACAGCAATTCACTTATGCATTTTTGTTACTTAATATTTACCATCAGAATTGGCTTGTAGCAAACAGCAATAATTCACTTATGCATTTTTGTTACATAATAATTGCCATTTAATTCTCTTTGTTGACCATTCCTACAGCTACAATTTAGCTGCTGAAGCACTCCAAACGCATTTTCTCTTACCCCCCCCATACTCTTCATTTTATTGCTCAGCGTTCAACAAGGATGGTAAAACCAAGCCCGTTAACGTAGATATTTTGGGGTATATTATCAACGGCCAGCGATAATTATCGCTGGCCGTACATAGCGATAGAAATATTATCGCCGGCTATCGCTGAATATTATCGCCATGATAACGCTATATTTACAACGCATAGTGCTATGGCGATAATATTTCAGCGATAGCGGTGTTTTCAATGGAACATCGCTGGTTTTCCAGCGATGTTCCATTGAAAACAGTGATAACATTGCTAATAGGACCCTGTGGTCCTATCAGCATAATCCATCTCCCATTAAAAGTATGCCTTAGTCAGGAATTTAACAGACGTTAAATTCCTGAGTTAAGGCTGAGGTAGCGCGATTTTTTTTTATCGCTGCAGCTCCTTGTTAATATCGCGAAGCTGCCTTCACGATATTAACATGTGTTGTTTTCACAGCCACGCCTTCTTTGCATCTCATTAGCGATGCGAGGCTGTGAAAAAACGGGCTCTACATCACGGAAACACGCGCTAGCGTGTCCTTGATGATATTGCGATATAATTATCGCCGCTTTTCGCCCAAAAACGGACGCTAAAGCGGCGATAATTATATCGTAAGCCTTTGCTAATATGCCCCTTTGTTCGCAAACCTAAATGTAAGTAAGGCCAAATGCACAATGACAATCATAGCATCATTATTTTTTGTGTGCAACCAAGCCTGAACGAATATAAAGCAATGTGTTTGGCTGCATTTTTATGTATTAAAAGTATAATGTCCAGAATCATGTGTAGTGCAGACTCAGAACTAGTACACTTTGTTTTACATATTTTATTGCATTTCACAAATATGAGCATTGCATTTCACCACAGGATACATCTTGCATTTTGTTTTCAACCAACATGCTAGGGCCAAGCCATATATTTACGAAAAGATGTGTATACTACAATGATAGTTATGAAACTAGTACAGTATGTACATTCGCAACACTATAAATGGCCTAAGGTATATTTGAAATTAGAGGCAAATGAGCTGATAACTCCCCTACTACCTCCCTCCCTCCCTCCCACCCAATCCCAACGACCAAGATAGTCCGACAGCCAAAATGCAAATAACCTGTCAATAGAAGAGTGTGAGTTGTCCCATCATATGAAAGTCCTAAGTAGTCAGTAACTAATGTCAACCACATATGTGAAGGGAACTTCAAATGCTAGCGCCTAAGTTTAGAAAGTCTGAAATAGCGTGTCAGGCATTATTCAGTGTCCTTAACTTGTGACTTGAACTGTTCAAGCAAAGTGTCACCATACCACAGCTATAGGACATTTGCGTAGCATTCAGTATTCCTCTCTATGAAACGCAAAGTTTTCAGTTCAACCCTACTACTGGACCTGGCCCTTTTGACAGGGTAACCCCGAACTTTTTGCCTTCCTCTGCCTATTTTCTGACCTTCTTTGTGTTGGCTTACTGCCACTTTGACTTGGCATCTTAAACTACTGTCAAGCCTTAAACTCCCCTTTTATTACACATAGATCACCCCTAAAGTAGGCAGCCCCATGGGCAAGGTTCTGTGCAAGTAAAAGCTAGGACATGTGGTTTTTACTGTGTGGCATGTCCTGGTAGTGACAAACAGCTTATTTTTCTCACTGCAGTGAGGCACACTTATCTCGTAGGCTAGCATTGGGAATTCCATTATATATGTTTAAGTGGTAATTACTGATCTGAAAGGAGTAGCGTTGCCTTGTTTGGTATGTTTAGAATTGTAGTGATAAATCCTGCTTACTGGTGTAATTAGATTTTACATTACTTTTTTGGGAATGCCACTTTTAGAAAGTGTTATTATAGAGAACAGTGGTTTCTAGAGAAACAAAAATAGGAACAAGGGAATGATTATAGACCCAATCAGTACTATATTTGTTAGACTTGTCCAGCCGGACAGAGGTCTAATATTTAATATTTTAATTCCAATGAAAACAATATAAACAAAAGATTCCAAGTGTGAAACAAAACAGGACAAACAATAGGACACAGAAAAAGGCACAGGCAAAGCTGTAGGTTTGTTACACACAAAATTCACAATGTGACAAACAAATCACAAAAGAACACCTTTACACATTAAATGGCAATTCAGAGTTTTGGTGTGCTGCCTGCTGCCTGTCTACCTGAGCTTTGTGCCCCCAGGCACTCCAGGGACAAGTCAGTTAACGTCTAAGCAGCTCTGCTGTGGGACTCTACCCCGTAGGAGTATGACTGCAGCGTGGCTACATCAGTAGCCTTGGTGAAACGCCTCCTGTTTGCCAAGATTAGTGCATGGTGAGTGCTTAGTCCGCCTCCAGCCTAAACTGCGAGACCAGGAGAAGAGTGACAGCAGCTGCGCAGCATGTTCATGGGCAGTTGCATTCCAGGTTTTTTCTTTTCTTTGTGCAGCCACAGTCTTTACTTGAGCTAGGCCCTCTATGTCCTGCCATACATCATTTACAAGTAGTGGTTATGGGAGGCCCCGGAGGGCTCTGGAAACGCTGCACCCCAGAGCGGCTTGTTTGGCAAGACAACCTGCATGCCGGGAGCCATCCTGCAGAGGTTCCGTCCTCTCTGGGTGTTTCTTAACAGCGGTCTACGTGACCCCAGAGGGCTCCAGACATGCTGCAGTGCCAACCTCATTATTTCTAAAAGCTGTCTGTGACCATTCCACTGACTCTGGACCTTAGTAGCAGTGTGAGGATTAGTTACAGCTGCATCGTCCAATCTCGGGCAGCTGCCTTGCTTGACCCAGGTGTGTCATGCCAAGCGAGTTTGCCCTACCCCACTAAATACTTGGGCATGTGTGCCCCCGCTTTGCACATACTTGGGGGCACCGATTAGCTGGATTGGCCAGCAGGATGGGGTAAATCCTTGCCAGAGGTCTCAATCTTGCTGATTCTATTTTACGGTGTTCAATGTAGTAGGTGTGCAGATGTTCCTGTAACCTACGTTTGGTGCATAACCTGAAATAGCAGCGCAGGTTTGCTGTACCTATGGTGTCATTAAAACCGTATGTGTTCCGCCTCTAATCCTGATGCATTACATGCTTTGATGTTCAACGTATGTTGTATTTGCCTTGAGTTTTTCAGGATTACTTGAACTGTATCATGTGACTGCTTAGTATGCACAGTAATGAAGTTTCATGATGTTTGCAACCTCCAAGCCTGTCTCTTATTACACTCATAGCGATGCTTGACAATTGTCTATTTGGCAAAGTAATTATTGATTCATGTCATTTTGGGTCCATGATATGTACAATATACAGTCTATTTTTACGTAATCCTGTGTGAAGTCTCTTTCGTGATGTGTACATTGTGCTTCTGTATGAGTGTGTTGCACAAACGCTTTACACATTGACTCTGAGGATAAGCCTGCCTGCTCTGCACCAAGCTACAAGAGGATGAGCAGAGGTAATTTTTGGTGTGTAACTGACTTGCCCTGACTAGAGTGGGTGGTTCTGCCTGGCTTAAGTGCCTACCCTAGCCACCAGAAACCCAACTTCGAACACCCACCAACAAACTTCCTCATGCCAGCTCAGTACAGAAGGTGGAGTGGGGGACATCCAGTGACATGTTAATTGCCGTCTGGCTAGGAGTAGTGCTAAGTAAAAAAAAATGAGACTCCGCCGTAGCAGTTTTAGACCTAGGGTATAGACCCAGTATGCAATGTTCCATGGTGTCCCAGTGAATATTTTCCATGAGGGTTCTAAGCAAGTCTCAGCCCCCTTCCCAGTAAAATGACAGAGTGGGGCATACCCACAGCATATGGAGGAGGTCAGCGTCTTCGGCTTGGCCTCTAGGGCAATAGGATTCTACGGCAGGGAAGATTTTGCATAGTTTGGAGGGTGCTAAGTATGGTCTGTGTTATAACATGAACTGTATAAACTTGAACCGTGTGTTGCATGGTATCATGCTTGGATATTCCTGAAGGAACTGCCATTCCTTATCATGACGTTGGTGGTCTAGGTCTGCCTCCCACCGGTCTTGCAAAGGAGTCAGAGCCACACGTAGATGGGAACGTAGGCCTTTGCAGAGCCACTTAACCAAGTGTTTGCCCGTGCCCATTTCATAGATAAAAAATACGGAGTAGGTCGCACACTGCTCATCATAGATAGCCTGTACCAGTGTGTGTATGGCAGGTTCTGCCTCCATTACTGACTAATGCTGACACATGTAACATAAAATATTGGCATGTGTAAGGAACAGGGCCCTGTGAAGTTCATGTGACTGTGTAAAATTCCAGTGTGAAAGTAATATTCCATCCTCAAAAAGGTCAACAATGGTGGCGACACCTACTGCTTCCCAAGTTGATAGTTTACTGGTCGTGAGAGCACCTACTGGGGTGGGTAAGCCGCATAACGGAATTTTTGGGGCTTAAAGAGGCGTGATACACATAATACGGAGTGCTGTGCTCCGGTACATAAGAGCATTGTGGAGGAGTGGAGGCAGTTTTTTGGGGCTGCGTTTACTTTGGGGTAGAAGTAGTGCATATAAGCTCCCAGTGCACAGCTTATAGGGTGTATAACCTATTGGTTGCAAATGTAAGCCGGTTAGCCAGTTTGAAAGGCACTGTAGTTGGGCCACAAGGCAGTAGGAACAAAACTCAGGCCACCCAACCCACTGTTCTTCATCGGCAGCTGCAACTTAAGGAGACTAATTCGGTGTCGGCCTGAGTCCCTTATAGAATGAATCAGTAGATAGTCCAAAGTTTTTTAGACAGGCTGTGGAAGTATTATGGGTAGATTTACAAAATAATATATTATTTTAGGGAGTATCACCATTTTCGCAAGGGCCAAGCGGCCTGTCACCTGAGAGAGGCAGGGTGACCCAGTATTTAACCTGGGCTCTGAGCACTGAGATAGATTTGAGTAAGTTCCCTTCAAGCAGATCCATTTGTGATCTACAGACCTGGATGCCCAGGTATCTGAACGTGTGGTGGGCTACTGGTACGGTTTGTGCTCCCAAGAAAATACTATCTTGGGGCATAGCGCCCTGGAAGGAAAATGCATGTGATTTGCCATTATTAACTTGCAGGCCAGCTGCGTCTATGAATGTTTGAAGTATGGTGGAAATAGGTGTGAAGTTCATTCCAAGGTCTCTGGTGTATATAATCATTTCTTCCGACTATAATGAAACATGTGTGATTGAAGTCTGCATAGGATATCCCAGCCCGCTGCCTCCTGTCGAAGCTTTGCACCAGAAGTTCCATCACAAGCACAAATAGTAAAAATGTTAACGGACATTCCTGAAGCGTTCTGCGGGATGTTGGAAAAGGCTGCCGGCATTAGGGAAGGAAAATGCGCTATTTCCATGAATTGGCATAGGCATCTAATGTTCAATTAGGTGCCCCTACGTGGAACAATATTGCGTTGGTCTATGTGTACCAGATCCGGGAGTAAGGGAAGCAGTCTTTGGCCAGCACTTTGCTAAGGATTTTGTATTCTGAGGTCAAGAGAGAGAGAGTTCTGTAAAAGGAGAGATCATCCAGGGCCTGGCTGGCCTGAAGCAGGGAGGTGACAAGGACCTGACTGGTCGTTGAATGTAAAGAGCGGGCCTCCAGAGGTGCCTCGTGAATCTTCTCTAAACAGGGAACCAACGGTGTGGTAAAAGTGGAATAAAATTTGATGAGCAGACCATCTATGTCTGGCAAATTGTTACCCGTCATCCACTTAATTGCACTGCACAATTCTTCCAGTATTATGGGAGGCGTTAATGGAACACATGCCGCCTCCGGTGTTTGTGGGAGCCTCGAGTCACCTAGAAATCTATCCCTCACAGCTGGGGAATGTGTGGGACTAACCCTGTACAGGGTTGTATAATAAGATCTAAACATGTTGTCAATGTCCAACTGTGTAGTGCAGTATGCTCCTGGAGGTGAAGTGATGTGCCTGCCCTAGCCCCTTCAGAGTGCAGCTTCTGCAAGTATGTTGTATAGTCAATAAGCCTCAACTGTTCTAAGGTTTCCCTGTGTTGAAGCCTAGTGTCCTGTAATTCTGGTAAGCATGTGGGGTCATGTACTGTCTTCTGTTCAAGGATTCCCAATTGTGTAACTATACGTTGGTGGTAAAGAAGAACAGAGTGCTGGACCTATAGGGACATCCCTGATCACAACCTTAAATGCCTCCCACTCCACTAATGGTGTGGAGGCCGAGTCCTCATTTTCCATGAAATAATTGTAGATATCGGTACCCAGAGTGCCCCTAAACACTGCATCCTCGAGTAGTGTCTGTTGCATGTACCATGTGGGTATTCACGAGGGAACCTTGCCCCACTTGAGGAACAACTCAAGGGGGTTATGATCTGAGAAGGTCTTCCTCAAGTAAGTTGCATTGGAGAATATTCCTGTCATACGTGCAAGGCAAAGGATGTGTTCTAAATGGACATGTTGGCTGTGAGGTGGAAAAAAGAATAATTATTCCTGCATACCTTCGTTATGGGCCCTCCATATGTCAACCAGGGACCAGTGTGAAATCTCGCTTGACTGGAACAGGGAATGTCTGGCTGAGTTACTATTTGGTAAGGGGGATGTGAACGATCAAGCATAGCATCTAGGACTGCATTAAAAACACCTCCTAATAACCAAGGAGTATGTGACCACTCCAACAGGACTGCAGATATCTATTGGAGGAAAGCCTTTTGTTCAGTCTTTGGTGCAATAACACTACCCAAAACCACCATCCCTCCATCCAGTAATCCACAAACAAAGACATAGCATCCCTGGGTATCGATTTTAATGCAATGTGCCTCAAAAGGAACACCCACCTTTACTAGACAGCTGCCCCATGGGTGATCACTTACTTTGTCATAGTTACAGTTGTCCACTACATTCCGTGCACAGTTTAACAGCTTCAGGGGCGGAGAGGCTAGTCTCCTGTAAGTATACTATATTTGCTTTCCGGGGGTGCGCCAGGACCCTATGTCTTTTTGTGGAGGGATCCCAAACCTCTGACTTACCTGGTCAGTATTTTATAATGTTGTGAGGCCACAACATATCACTGCCTTGAAAGTGATTTACAGGAGGCCTGTGTGCATATCTGGTGATAGAAAGAACATGTTCCCAATATGGGTCCAACAAAAAAACATTTGTTCGACCAAACTAAAACTAACAAACAAAACATCAAAACCGAGTAACACATTGTGCAGTCGCCTACGGAGGGGACCAAGCATAGAAAAAATAGGGCCCCACTAACACAGGTGGTCAGTAGATAACTGTGCCTTGCGCTTGCACCCTGGAAATCCCAGATGGGAACAGCTGTAAGGAAGCACCGTAACTATATGGTAACAATTGGATGCATTTCAACCATAATAGGCCCCCTACTTGGCGTACCAGTCTGACAAGAAGCATTGAGGTGAGATAGCTAAGGGCAGGAGGGGGATGAACACTAAGGGACATATTTACAATAACTGGCGCATCCCTGCATATCAGCAGGGATGCGCCAGTTATTGTGCGCCACAGCTCCGCCACCATGGATGCTCCGCATTTACAATGCGGCGCACCATGGGGCAAAAACGGCACAGATGCGTGACGCATCTGTGCCGTAAAAGTGGCGCATTGCTGGAGTTGTGTCGCAATGCTCTGGGGGGCCCTATCTTGTTAATGCTGCGTCAATCCTTACGCCTGCTTCAGGCAGGCGCAGGGTTTTGACGCAGCATGGGCCTAAAAGTGCCTGAGTGAAATCTTGTAGATTTCACTCAGCCACTTTGAGGAGGCGTTCCTGCGCCGGAACGTCCCCCCGCTGTGCAGGAACGCCTACATGTGGCGCAGGGCTTTACAACGTGATGCATCTCCCAGATGCATCACGTTGTAAGTACCCCGCACCATGGCGCAGGATTTGCGCCGCCACTGCGTCTCAAAAGTGACGCAATGGCGGCGTAAATGAGGCGCAAGGGGCTTGTAAATCTGCCCCTAAGAGACAAGGAAGAGTGGGGGCATAGGGAGGAGAGAGGAGAAAGTTCATATATCTGGGTAGGCAGATGAGAGGAACAGAAGGAATGAAGATTGTACTGAATCAGGCATATGAACGATCACAAGGAGGCATAGCCCCCTATAAGAATTAAGAATTAAATACTAGTATCTGCGGTCTGCGGCATCACATTAGGGAGAAACGCTGTACTTGTACTGAAGTCAGAGTCAACACTTGCTGAGGAGATTGAGCAGGGTTGTATCTGGTGCGATTCAATTGATGAAATAGTTGCCAGGACTGCCACCGTAACTTCTAGGGCATGCTGAAGGGAAGGCACTGTTTCCAAATTGTCTACTGTGCCTGTCTACAATGACAAGGCAGCCCTTGCTCCCCCCAACTGTTTGCGCTCTGATTGAGGTGTGCAACGTGCAGTCAGATACCAGCACTGCAACCTGCCCCAAAGGATATCATGAATGTCAAATAACAATGAACGCTCATTGTGTATAATCTTCAAGCGGGCTGGGAACACTAAGGCATAGGTAAGTCCCTCGGAACGCAGCTGCCGTTTGACCTCTTGGATGGATGCAGAACGTCTCCGCACTTGTAATGTGTAGTCAGAAAAATGCACATCGTGACGTTGTCTACAATGATAGGAGCTGTCTGAACTAGTACACTTCCGGAGTGAAGGGATGATCACCCCATCACTGGGTCACCATTATGTCAGATGGGGTGGTCCTGGTAGTACTTGTTCTTTCAAAAGGCTTGCCTGTGGTTTTAAGAAAATCTTTTTACAAATCAGAAAAGCAAGGTTCCTATTCACCTCTGCTGGTGCTGAATTGCTTCTCATTTTCCTATACTTTCTCTCCCATGTGTTTTTGCCTTTTTGGACACCTGTTGTGTTCTGTTAAAATAATGTTTCCTTATCCCTCTCTGTGCAGCCCCCTGTTATAGTGCATCTAGCCTGACAGGCCCTCAAACTCACAGTAGCTCATACATTTTAACTTTATTATGAAAGCACAATTATGTTTTGTGAATATGTTAATTTGTGGGGCTGTGCATTAGGATTATTTTTTCCTGTAAAAAAGAATATTGCTGGCTGTAAACCCCATACAAAAATAAGAAAGCTTAATCATTGACCTTATCCCTGCTAAACACATAGGGCCCGATTCACAGAACTAACTTAGGACAAAATCCAAAACTTACTACCATTTTGGTATTCACAGAAGGCCCTTACTCATTTTAGTATTCACAGAAGGCACTTACTCATTTCGGTATTCACAGAAGTTAGGAGTCCTAACTTTAGGACTCCTAAATGCCTTCTGTGAATACTGAAAGTCTTAAAGTTAGGATTTTTCTCAGTTTCGGAGTACTAAAGTTAGGAGTCCTAACTTTAGGACTCCTAAATGCCTTCTGTGAATACCGAAAGTCTTAAAGTTAGGATTTTTTTCAGTTTAGGAGAAGTAAAGTTAACTTTACTACTCCTACACTGAGAAAAATACTAACTTTAAGACTTTTGGTATTCACAGAAGGCCTTTAGGAGTTCTTGTTCTCTTCTGAGTAGAGATAATCAGGCAGCAGGACAGCTCAACAAAGCTGAAAAGCAGTTCCTCAGAACAGTCAGTTGAGGCAAAGTGGCAATCCATACGGCAAGGCTGTCCTTAGGTCCAGGGGTGTACTGATTTGGCAAGGTCAGTGTCCCTGCACTCATACCCAAATGCGCCTTTAAAGTGAGGATTGACCTCAAAGCAGCTCCTTGGAGTGCACAGGTCTCCTTTCATCCCAGCCTGTCTGCCTGGGAATCTGTGGGGATAATCATTGAGACAGGACACAGCCTATTCAGATGTAAGTGTGAGCTCCCTCTCCCCCTGCCTGCCCAGGAAAGCTATCAGAATGCAGATGAGTCCTTTGTCACACCCAACCTTCCTGTGGTTGTGACTATCTAGAGGGAACGCAAAAAGTGTAGCTGTCACCCAGCCCAGACGTGTATTGGAGAAAGGCTGCAGGCAGACAGAGCAACGTTAAGAGCAGAGAAAAGTCCACTTTCTAAAAGTGCAATTTCTAAAATAGTAATGTCAAATCCAACTTTACCACTAAAGAGGATTTATCAATACTATTCCAAAGATATGAAAAATGATTTAGCTACTCCTTTCTAATCAAGAATTACAGCTGAAAGTGTTTAAGGAATTCCCAATGCTAGCCTATGAGAGGAGTAGGCTTCATAGTAGTGAAAAACAAATGTAGCTGTTTGTCACAACCAAGACATGTAAAACTTAAAAGTATGTGTCCTACCTTCTAATTACACAGTACCCTGCCCATAGGGCTACCTAGGGCCTACCAAAGGGATGACCTATGTGTAATAAAAGGGGACTTTAAATGACAAGGGTCACCTTCCTGCGAAAAAAAAACTTTGAGGCTTGTTCCTCTTTCTATGTGTGCCTCAGAACGTAACACACAAGAAAAGAGGAAAAAATGAGGAGGAATAAACATATTTCTCCTTGTTAAACCTCGTCTGAGAAGGCGTAGCCTTTTTATGCATTCCCAGCTCTAGCACTCATGGCAGATCTAAGTATGTGCCAAAATCCATGGGTGAATGGAAGGAAACACCCACGCTCTACCCATGGAATGCCTCCCCGGGGCAGAGTAATGCACACCAGCAATTTGTGCTGCCTTGTGCTACTCTATATTTACCAAGCCACGCAGGGCCACACAAGGTGGCCTTGTGTGGCTTGGTATATCTCATTCTAGGATTTGTGTCATTCTGTGACCTCTTGCATGGCACAAGGGTGACGCAAAACCTTTCATAAATAATTCTCTGAGTGTTTGAATGATAGAGTGTGGGAAGAGAATAATCAAGACCATTGAGTACCTCCACAGGCCAAAAATCCTGAATCCCTTATGAGAACAAGTGAGATAGTTTAGGAGGAAACTCTCTCAGGGGCTGTACTACTCAGATTGCTTATGAGGACCTCGTATGCTAAAGAGGGCCATATCATGATGCCACTTTCTGTGCTGCACTAATGGAGAAGTGGTCTGTGCACAGTTACTGATCTGTGTTTCTGAGGTCTGCTGTTAGCAAACCGGGATTCACTTGGAGAGTTTTCTAATTAATGTATGTTCTCAAGACACCAAAAAGAAGTGCACACACCACTGGTACTCTGGTTCAGAGCAGAAAACAGCATCATGATACAGCCTAAAGAGTGTGAAGAGGAAAAGCGAACCAGAGGCTCAATTATTATGGAGCTAGGCGTGAGAGACATGTATTGGAGGTGAAAAATTCCAAATTTTACCAGACTGCACAAACACGATGCAAAATAGGAGGCAAGGCATGAAATAAATTTAGAAAGAGTTGATTAGTCTGGAGACGGATCCAGTTCTGTGACATTCAGAAAGGTTTACCGGATGTGATTAAGCACACTTAATTTATAATTCGGACCACTGCAGAAACAGGGGTTATATTCAGTGTTCTGAATATAACATTCCACTCACAATGAGGGCCTAAACATACAGCGCTCTGAAATTGACATAAGTTTGTGCCAAGCTATAAAAAACTACAAATACGTTAAAAAAAATACGATTAGTACGGAGGAACAAAGGGGCATATTTACAAGGAACGGGGAAAATTAACGCTAAGGGCGCTTAGCGTTAATTTTTTTAACGCCCGCTATCGCTGGATAATATCACCTGGTTATCACGTTATTAACAACGCTAACCGCCTAGGCGATAAAAAAATCCAACAATAGCGGCATTTTGGGAGGTTATCGCTGGTAATGCAGCGATAAAACTACAAGGATAGGGATATCCTTGTTGATAGCCCATGGTGGATTTAGCCATGTAATCCACCTCCCATTGGATTACATGGCTAAATCTGAAAATTAGCAGACGTAAAAAAGCAGCGGTAACCGTGGTTAACGCTGCTTTTTTTGTCTCTAACAGGGTTAGCGTCAAGCTTGATAATAGGAGAAATGTCGCTTAGCGACATTTCTCCTATTATTTTGCTCTGGAACGCCCACTTTGCATCTCATTAGAGATGCAAGGGGAAGCGTAGAGTAAAAGGGTGCTAACATGCGATTTTGCATGTTAGCACCCTGTTGTTGATAGGGCGATATCTTTATCTCCGCTTCTTTGGCTTTTAAAGCCAAAAAAGCGGAGATAAAGCCCTTGTTAATATGCCCCTATCTACGGTATTTTAGTATCTGGCTTCATAAAGCTGTGAATTGTTGCATCCTTTTTAGCAACTGACATTCACTTCAAAGAGCTAAAAAAACAGCAGACCTCACTATGCGGTGCATTTTTTTTTAAAGCATTTCAGATTACCAGGGCAGCAGATTTTAAGTGGATATACTGTGTCCCTTTTTAAAGTTTATGAAAAGTTATGATGGACACTGAAGATTTGATGGAGATTTGTGAAATTCTGACATTTGATTGTATTACAGCATGGCCAGAAGGAGCTGTACCGACGTGACATTTTATTGTCTTTTGAAAGCGATGCTCTAAAACAAATTTGTGGTGTCAAAGCAGCTTGCCAGCATTCGTATTGACACTAATGAAATTATCCAGAGAGATGCTCTGCTCCCGAGGAGGCACGCTGTCACATTTAATGATCTTATAGGGGCAAAGTGTGTCATTTCTCACTGCTGCCAAAGTCTCTTCAGACCGTCTGCCCCAAAAGAATGTCTGGAACACTTATGAATCAATTTCTCCTATAATTTTAGGTTGTCCTATTGAAAATCTTAATGCGGAGATATAGTCGAGAAAAATAGGGAATGTCAAAGCCTTTGTAGCCTTTGGAAAAAAAATAGTAGACATAAATGTTTCTTGTTTAGTCACTAGTTTTTGAAAAACAATTGCCAGACTGTCGTTGAGTCCACGCTATAAATAATAGTCACTTTGCAGCAACGGGAAGAAATATGTTGATTGTTGGCTAAAATAATGTTGCCTGGTAACTATGGACAAAAACATCCAAACAGGATGTGGGGGGCAAATGCATCTGGACTGGCAGAGTTGAAGAAAGAGTGATCCAAATTTAATGAGCAATATTCGGAATTAACTGCATATTCTAACTCGTGGTGCCAGGAACCAGTTGGCGAATTTTTAAAAGTGCACAAGGAAAGAAGGATTATTTTCCATTCAACAGCAATAAACCATCTTTGAGAAACTAAGGTGGACAAAAAACATATGGCGAGCATCCCGCCAATCATGAAAATGGCCTGTTTATCTACTCAGCAATAATTACTTGAGGTCCCATTCAAAAAACTTAAAAAGGAAAGTCAGACAACTATTCCATTAGGCAAATTTCAATTCCATCTAAAATATTGAGGGTAAAGATTTCTGATGGAGTTGTGCCAAACTTTCTCCTCCCACGAAACTCATTACTAACTTTGATGAAAATCGCAGTGGAAAACATGGTTTCGAAGGATGAAGGGGCATATCAGCAAGGGCCGGCGATAATTATCGCTCAGCGCTCTTAGCATGAGGATAATTATCGCCGGCCAACTCTGAATTTTATTACGAAGATAGCGTGCTATTAGCAACGCTTATCTCCAAAGCGATAAACTTCAGAGCGCAAGCTGCCAATTGTGCGATTATCGCTGGAAATCCAGCAATAATCACACAACTGTTGGCGATAGCTTGCTGATAGGGCCTCACATACTTAGCTATGATATCCACCTTCCATAGGATATCATGGCTAAGTCAGTTTCAAAGCAGGCGTAAGGAAAGTAGCGATAACAGAGGTTATTGCTACTTTTCTTGCCGCTATGCTGCTTTGCGTGAGGCTTGATAATAGGAGAAATGTCGCTTAGCGACATTTCTCCCATTACCCTGGGGAGGAACGCCCACTTTGCATCTCATTAGAGATGCAAAAATGGACGTTAAGGGGAATGGCGATAAGGCAAGGTTTCATGCGATAGCGTGACCTTGCTGATAAGGCGATCATTTTTTAACGCCTGCTTGCTGATATGTCCCAAAGTTCGTGGTGAATGACGACAGGAGGATGTGGTGAGGCCGTACAACAACTGACAGGGTAGCAGTGATAAAGAGGGAGATAGAAAAGGAATGCTCATAATTATAATGTGCACGCATTTTCTGGTATGCTTAATTTGATAAAGCCTGTCTCATTTGTCAAACCAACAGCCTGGTAAAGGCTGTCCCAAATTACCCTAAAGCACTTGTGCATTCGAATATACAGCAGTGCAAAACAGAGACTCAGCTAGTGAAAATTTAGAAAGAAATGCTATCAACCATTTACAAAGTGTTGCAATAATCACGCCAATCATTTCACAGGAACTGTAATGTGTCAACTAAAGTAATATGGATAACACGAACAAGTCGCAGTGTATGTAACAAAAACTGCTTGATTCACTGTATACAATTGTAAAGAAAAACAAAAAATTCATCGCAACAGAAAAAACTGTGAACCACTAAAGATAGTTAGCATGTGAAGTGAAGACCTTTACAAGGTAAATCTATGACTGTTCTTCATTAATAGAAACAACAAGCACATACCACAAATGACATGAGCCAAACTGATTGATATTCAATTATTTCTTCTTAAACAATCCCTGCCACAATGAAGGAGAAATTAATAATTATGGAAATCAATATAAGCAAAGTACTTTACTTCTGTGGATAGATGACTAATGAAGCTTCAAACTGGTATCATCATATCGGAATCATCTCAAATGAAACACTTAGGGGCCGATTACGAAGTCATTCGGAAAGGTTCCAAATGGGATTCAGTATCGTACACATTTCCCAATGACCAATTACGATGTCTGGAAACCGTTAGGGCTGTCTGATTCGGTCCCGGAAGGCATTCGGGCTGGCTGAATCTTTCGGAGCCAAATCGTACAGCTATATGGACATGGTTTCCGACCGAGCGATTACGATGACCGATTCGGACAGCCGTTCCAATTCGGTCTGCCCGACATAAAACGGCTGTCAGTATCTGTCTTTGGGGGCCCCCCTTCACCTAGAGGCATCCGGTTGGGGCCCATGGGGGTATCTAAGGGACCACTCTTTCCAACCATGGCCAATGTGGCAGGCACCATGGGGTGCCTGCCACAGGGTGCAAGGTTTTCCCCAACCACCCCTTTTTTCAATGGGAGCCTGTGTTCTCGTTCGGAACACTGGCTCCCAATAAAGTCAATGAGAGTCCGACCAAACAATGTTGGGAAGCATCGTAATTGGTCGGTCGAACTTGCCCAAACCGATTCGGTCAGAAACGATTCCGGAACTGATTCGGTTGGAACAGTGTCAGAACAACAATGTAATCAGCCCCCAAGTGTGTGATGTAGCATTAGCATTCACAAAGTAGGGATTTTCTATTTGCTCACCGACTGTATTTAGAATGGGAATTTAGGGGCACATGCATCGAGCTAATTACCAGTCGCAAACGGGCAATTTGCTGAATTGGCCCCTTTGCGACCAGTAATTAGCCTGTTGGGATGTATCAAGCCCAAAGCCATTCGCAAAATAGGTAATCTCAAAATTTGCGATTATCTATTTTGCGAATGAAGCTAGGAAATCGCAATTTGCAAGTCCCTAAATGCAATGCAAGAAACATTCTCAGAATGCAACTTTGCATTAAGGAATCGCAAATTACCGTCAACTACAAGTTGATGGTAATTTACAATTCCTTAGAAAAATGCACAAAATTGCAGTCCATGTGTGTGCGCCACATGTGCACACATGCTAATTGTGTGGGTGCATCAGAGTGGCCTTTTGGCCCTCTGGCACCCTTGAAATTGCATTCGCAATTTGTGATTACCTATTTGGTAATAGCAATTGCAAATGGTCCATAGGAATGAATGGGAAAGCATTCCCACAATTTGCGATTCGCTATTAGGAAATGTGTTGGAATAGCTATTTCTATAGCGAAACCTACATGCATAGGCAATTGCAATTCCATAATAGCGATTCCTTAATAATCGCTATTAAGGAATCGCAATTGCTTAGTTTGATGCACATGGCAGATAATTTGTAATGCAACCAATGGCCACAAGGCCATCAACATGATTCCAAAGAGGAAGCTGATCCTGGAGACAGCTTACTTTTGTAAATCAGTTACCACTTCATCTCAAAGGCAGTTTGAATGATCAATGGTTTGCAACTGCAATTGCAGTCATAAATCATTCATACATTTCATTGCAGCTCCTGAAAAGGAGGGGACTCTCTTTTCATGCCTTCTCCATTTTGTGATTTGTAATGAACCACAAAAGCCCATTCTAGACTCGTAAAATCACTCTTTGTGGTCTAAAATGTTGTATTTTTGTAAATCATAGGCTTTGTGGCTGCAAACCCCCTTTGTGCATGAGTCTGTTAGTCTGCAAGTAATAAGTATTAATATTTGTATTAGATTCTCAAATTTTCACACTTCCAATCATCAGCTGTTGACAAAATAATCACCCGAACAACAGCCTACTACTTCATGGAACTTTGGGTCAATCAAACTCCTTTGAATGCCCTGCCAACATTAATTAATCAGCTTCCATGTTAAAAACATAACAAGAATCTTCCTGGAAGTATTTAGATTGAGAAGAAATTACTAAATTAGCCCTATATATGCAAATAGACAACAGTTTTCGCCCATGGAGCTGTTCCAGAGCCCACATCTCTGGGTACGACCTATGTCATTTTTGGGTCTGTAGACACATTGTTTACATATAAACTTGTATGAGGTTTATCACACCATTTCTTTGCCAGATACAATGAAATATGGTGTAGCTAACAATTTGTGTTACATGAATGTGTGCTATCATTCCTTTGTAATAGACAATGTAACATTGTGACATGACCCTGCTGTCTATATTTAAATATATTAACACACACTGTCTCCTGAGATGAATGCTTAAATCTGTATTTAATGAATGAAGTAAAGAGAATATGTTTCCACATCTGTCATCTATATTTCACATTCTATTTCGTAAATTAAAGTCATCATTCAATTATTTATTTTCTCAAATGATTACTATAATGCTTTGGATGACAGGTCTACATTCTTCAAATATAGAGCTTTATGTACACATAACCTATGCTATTTCTTGCAAGGTGTGGCCCTCGAAAATGAAGTCCAGAATCTTGTGGGACACTAATATCATGGATCACATATTGTGGGACAAATGATCGAAAGGTGAGATCTGGAGATAAGAATTGTAAATGTATGCTTCCCTGTGTAAACTTACCTTTTGATACAAGTATAGTAAGTGTATAGTAAATGAGCCATACCAATTGAGCTGGAGTATGGTATAGATGTGGTATGTATCCAGTGGAGCCTTTTGGAGCACACTGTTGTGAATCTATTATTTAACCAACAGCACATTTTCCATTGAAATGGCCACAAATTTCATATTGATATGCAGTTGTACTAATAAAACCATAGCACACAAACAATAGTGTTTGAAAGTTGGGTTTCGGCCAATATATTGAATATGCACATCACTAAGTGTCTTGATTTGTTTGGATCCTATTAAATGCTTTGATTTCATCACACTTCAGAATTTCAAACATTACAGAAATACACTTGTGCTTTCCTACCTACTGATGTATTTTTGAATATTTGTACAGTAAATTTACAAAAATTAAAATGTTGTTGTGCTTTGTAGAAAAAACTAAAATTGTACAGCTTTCCTTTTCACTCTCAGTATACCAGAAACAATTGTCAGATAGTTCACCTTTCAAAATGCCCTGAACATTTTGAGAAAACTAAACACCAATCTCCATGTAAAAAAAAAAGAAAAGTGTGTCAGAAGACATTTCCTCACATTTGACCTCTGTCTTTGAACGCATTACAACTGTGTCAAAATAAAAACAAAATGATACGCATCCTAATTTGCCTTGTAAACTCCAGCATTGTTTTTTTAGGGGTGCTACAGCACCCCCAACACCCCTACTTCCAATGCATATGTTAGTTGCTGTACTTTTCTACATGGCAATAAATGGTCATGCATGTATGTTAGCAATGTACTCTGGATCAGATTGCTTTTCCTCCAACTTTTTGCCTTCAATCCTCCTGTTTTTGCTGATTTTATTTTTGATGGCTTTAGGTCTCTGCACGTTTTACCATTACTAACCAGTTCTAAAGTGCTTGAGGTCTCTCCTTCAAACAGGGTAACATTGGCTTACACCGAACTGGCATATTTCATTTACTGATAGTGCCACCTGCTTAGTAGCCTTTTGAACTTGCCCCAGGCCTGACATTGCAGCCTGTGTGTTCAGGTTTAAACTGCCAATCTTTCCTTTTTGATACATATAAGTCACTCATAGGGTACTCCCTAAAGAGTCCATAGGGTGCAGTGTATTTAGAAAGTTGTACTTGTACTATTAACTTTCACATGTCCTGGTAGTGAGAAACTGCTAAAATCGTTTGTCACTACTGCAAGACCTAGCTCTCTCATGGAATAAAATTGGCTTATCTTATTACATTTAATAAGTGCTAACTTTCAATTGGGACGGTTCAGATTGTTAAGCTTGGTGTCTAAAGTGTTGTAATTTAAAACGCTCTTATATGGTAAAGTCAGAAATTAAGTCACAATTCTTAAAATGAACATGGTCAAGGCTGATTTGCATATGGCTGGGTCCAAACTGGGGTGGTGTGGTGAGCAGAAGAATGATGGATTAAACCCAGATCCTTGTGATGGGGGGAGAATGTTTGCATTGTCCAGCATTCCGTCCATCAATTGTTTCTTTTGCATATGTCACCCTAAGTGGGAAGGGTATGCCCAGACGTGGGTCCCGTGCTCACTACATCACTGGATTCAAGCTAGCCAGGCTTATGAAAGGTGATGCCCTGAAACCGGTCCCAGGATGCTTTTTTCCGGTCCAGGGAGGACCTGACTTGGCAGTTTGGGCTCAACTGTTCCCATAAGGAACAGGGTCAAGGCTGATTTGCATATGGCTGGGCCCAAACTGGTGTGGTGAGCAAAAGAATTATAGATTAAACCCAGATCCTTGTGATTGGGGGTGAATGTTTGCATTGTCCAGCATTCCATCCATCAATTGTTTCTTTTCCATATGTCGTCCTAAGTGGGAAGGGTATGCCCAGACATAGGTCCCATGCTCACTACACCACTGGATTCAAGCTAGCCTGGCTGATGAAGGGTGATACACTGAAACCAGCCCCAGGATGCTTGTTTCCGGTCCAGGGAGGACCTGGCTTGGCAGTTCAGGCTGGACTGTTCCCATAAGGAACAGGGTCAAGGCTGATTTGCATACGGCTGGGTCCAAACTGGGGTGGTGTGTGAGCAAAAGAATGATGGATTAAACCCAGATCCTTGTGACTGGGGGTGAATGTTTGCATTATCCAGCATTCCGTCCATCAATTGTTTCTTTTGCATATGTCGTCCTAAGTGGAAAGTGTATGCCCAGACGTAGGTTCCTTGCTCACTACACCACTGGATTCAAGCTAGCCTGGCTGATGAAGGGTGATGCCCTGAAACTGGTCCCTGGATGCTTGTTTCCAGTCCAGGGAGGACCTGGCTTGGCAGTTCGGGCTGGACTGTTCCTATAAGGAACAGGGTCAAGGCTAATTTGCATATGGCTGGGTCCAAACTGGTGTTGTGTGGTGAGCAAAAGAATGATGGATTAAACCTAGATCCTTGTGACTGGGGGTGAATGTTTCATTGCCCCCCAGCACTCTGTCCATTAATTGTTTCTTTTGCACTTTTTAAAGGTTGGCATTTTCTTGTCCTAACCATTTGGCACCTGCAGCTTGCATGCTGGGTCACATGACTCGATGTAGCTGGCAGTTGCTCTTTGTGTATTGCGCTGAGACAATGCAACAGGTTTAAGATTCAGATCAAACTCTTCAGTACATCTCTCGACATGTGGAAGACTCAAAAGGACTGCTGTGCTGCTCTGAAAAAAAGGACTGTTACTCTGTTGCCCTGCTGCTTGAGTGAAAGGACAAGCCTTGCATCTTAAAATCAAGAGCACCTGAGTGATTTCAAGGGCTAGTTGGCTTGCCTCCTGCTCAGAGCTTAAAGGACAGAACAGACTCCTGGCATCTTAAACCCAGCACCTGGACTCTGTCTACTGTGAGTTCTACTCACAAGTGGTGCCATCCCAGTCCTGGACCCATGCAAGTGGGTCTGAAGGCCATCCTTCGTCCTGTGGCTGGAACTTGTGCAGCGCAATCCGTCTCCTTGCAGCTCCTATTTGGACCGCTGCAGCAAGATGCATCCCTGACACCGAACCTCGCATCACAGCCCATAGTCTCCTTGGAACCACAGCTGCATGATGCATTCTCAATTCAGGCCTTCGCATCGCAAGCCCCTCGTTGATGGCATCCTCAACGACAACACAGGGTTTTGCATCGTAGCCCTGCAGCTTCTTCCTAAGCGCTGGTGTGCGATAGATCTTCAGCTCAGGACTTCGTATCACAATTTGTTTGTTTCAGAGGACCCTGTTTGGGTCGAGCCTGGGTAGCGCGAATGCACTGTTTTCGAGACATGCTATACTCATGCGATGGGCGTTGGGCACGCCCATCACTTCTAGTTGGTTTCTTGTAGTGCCCCCTATATAACCTTCCTTTTCTATGGTCCCTTTGTTATTTTTGTCCTGCCTTTTGGTGTTTGGTTCCCTACAATGGAGACTGCCCCTGTTATATGTTGTCTTATTCATTAATTTATTTATGGTTTGTCGCTGGCACAATTTTTTTACTTTCAGCTTGGCTCACGACCAAAACGTGTTCATTTGATAGCATTCTTCTTATTGCCTGTTTTATGTTGTTTGTGTCTGTGTTTTCGACTCCTGTGCGAGTTCAACCCATGCCAAAGTAATTTGTTTCCGTTTCGTTTACTCTCAGACGCTAACTTGTTTGTTGTATTATTACAATGGGATGAATTAATTGCACAGGCTAGACGTCTACAATGGTGCACTGGTGAAAGGGCCACTCACAGAACCAGTGCTACTGTAGTGGAAGTCCGCCCCCATGCCCATGCCGGTCCTGCCGCACAGTGCCCAGCTCCCGCTCCTTCACACTCTCAGCTTGTAACAGTCCCAGGCTCAGAGGAGGCCCACCCTCCCTCAGCAGCTCAGCGGAAGTTCGTCTCCTATGCCCATGTCAGTACTGCTGCACAGATCCCAGCTCCTGTTTCTCCATGCTCTCAGCTTGTAACAGCCCTGGGCTCAGAGGAGGCCCTGTCTCCCGGGCATTGCTGCTGCTGTGGAAGTCCATCTCCAATGCCCATGCCGCTCCCACTGCACAGAGCCCAGCTCCCACTCCTCCATGCTCTTACCTCTTTGGTTACAATATATGCACATTTTCCTCAAGGAGAAGCATTGCTCTAGCTTCATTCACCAAATAGCATATTATAGACATTGTTGCAATTCTCTTGTCAAACACAAAGCACCATCTTCAAAGCTGGATTTTGTTTGTGTTACCAATTTACCTATGAATGGCAGATGCCATAAATCTTCATCTTGGCCCATTATAAGCTGACAATATAGTAACTCTTTTGTGTTCATCGTGTTAGAAGTTGGGCAGCATTTTTACTGTCTTTCTGTTGCTTCAATGATCCAAAGTGATGCAGAAGAGGGAAGGTACATGATTTTATAATATATCACCTGATAGTACTTTGCAGTCGCACAAAGAATGTCCTGAAGTGCTGTACACTTGCATCGAGGCACTTGCCTTTCTGACTGTGTGTTAAAAAGCCTTGGAATGTGTCTATAAATATTTCCTAAGGCAATCATGTATTCCTGAATCATACTACATTACAAAATTCAAATTTCAAAGCTTTATTCGACAGCATGTCATAAAAGCATGTTTACATCCTAACAATATCATAAATATAAATCCTTTTTTTAAAAACAATATACAACTTTTAAAATTACATTAAACCATGATGCTGGCGAATAGTTCCGATGAATTAATACCATCAATTTAAAAATCAAACCTTTATAATAAAAGTAGAACAATAACCTTAGTGTCAGATACTCATTGTCCAGCTTCTAGCATTTTTAGGGTACGCAAACGTATTACCCAGGCCCACCCCAAGAATTTTGCTACAGCAATAACCAAGCATGGGGTACAATCAGATTCGAGTATCCTTAGGGCATCCTTGTATCTACGTATTCCCAAATTTAAACATACTGGTTTTATCCACCTTTGACGTGGAATAACATACAATGGACAGACAAACAATAGATGGCCAGCATCTTCAATCAAATCTCGACAGTGAGGACAACTATTATCATGATTAGGTGACCAATTTTGGGTAAATGCTTTGACAGGGAGAGACCCAATTCTAAACTGAAAATACAGTTTTCTATCAGTGGGCCTCTCTATGTAATCCCAAAATGCCTCACAAGATGGAATGCATTTAATGTCAAGGTATCGTCCTGTTAGATTGGAATTCTGGCCAGAGCTAAAAGCAGATGTTAAAGTCATGTCCCAGTACATTTTTTTAAGTACAGGCTTTGAAGGAAATTTTAACCCATTTGGATCATTCCATAGATGCCCCAGGCCTAGTTTTATTAACAAGTCTCTGATTTCTTTAAGCCATGCTATAGAGTGAAAATGGTCAGCCCTGATAATGTCTTTTAGGGCAGTAGCATAATGCGCAAGTTCCGGTGTGACCATGATGCGTCGCCAATAAAGGAGTGGGCGCAATCGTGCCAATTCCTCAACTCTTTTCCTACCAAGATCATATGCTAATGGAATCATTGGGGTACTTCGAGGAACTCCCGTTAAACAACGTAAGAACTTATTTTCGGCTAATCTTAGTTGTTTCAGGTTGCCAAAGCCCCATAATTCCGATCCGTATAGTACAGCACTAATAGCCTTCATATTGTAAATCTCTAAGGCTGGAGTGATGGGTTTAGTCAAGGATAATTTATATTTCGAAGCAATTGCTCCCGCTAACTGGTGACATTTTAGGACAGCCATATCAATATGGTTTGTCCATTTCATATTGTTCTGGAGGGATATCCCTAAATATGTGAATGCCTCCACTTGTTCCAGCGGGGTGCCGTTGAATTTAATAACACCTCTAAAATTTTGTCGCTTGTTTAAGCACATAAACTTTGTTTTGGAGGTGTTTATTTCAAGACCACGTTCTCGACAAAAATCACCGAATGCATTTAGCGCCTTCTGCAGGCCGCTAGGTGTCCGTGAGACTATCAGCGTGTCGTCCGCGAACATGAGAACAGGCACGCGAGACCCAGCCAATACAGGAGCGTCTGTGGGGGAACGGCTCAGATATTCTACAATGCCATTAATAAACAGGGAGAACAACGTGGGTGCCAAGACACATCCCTGCCGAACACCACGCTCTACAGGGAATGTGTCAGTAACCTCCCCCTGTGTTCCCCACCTAATTCGTGCATAATTGTTCTCGTGCAAGCGGACGAGTAATGTTAGCAGTTCCGGTGCTATCCCTGCTTCGTCGAGAACCCTCCATAGTTTGGTGCGGGGCACTAGATCAAATGCGGATTTTAAGTCTATAAAAACCGCATAAAGGGTCCCATTAGTTAGCTTTACATTCCTCCAATAGAGTGCTAGAAAGTAAAATACCTGGTCAACCGAGCTAGTACATGGTCTAAACCCAGCCTGGAATGGGGACAAAATATTGTTTTCTTCAATCCAGGTATGTAGTTTGTTTTGTACTAATCGACCTATCAGTTTCTGAGCAGAATCAATGAGACTGATAGGTCTATAGTTACTGGGTGATGATTTGTCCCCTTTTTTAAAAACTGGGATTATTTCAGCCCCTTTCCATGAGGGGGGTACGGGCGCCCCCATAGCTATAGAATTTGCTAGGTATTGAAAGTACTGACACCAGGATGATCTATCAGTTAAAAATACATCCGCAGGTATCCCGTCCATCCCGGGGGCACGGCCCCTGGTTATACAATCTAATGCTAGATTTACATCTTTGATCGTGAACACCTGCGTATGGAAATAAATAGCCGGAGGGGGTGGGTGCTCACCTTCTCGCGAGACTGAAGCATATTGTGGTTTGAAAAAATCAACCCACTGGTTTATTGCCACATTGTTTTGGGGAGATGGTGCAACCCCGCCTCTATCCCACTTCACTATTGCCCAAAACTTCTTTTGATCTTTGGACAAACAAGCAGTTTTCAAATCCTGCCAGTGATCCTCGTCCCATTCCTTCTTTGCCACTAGCTGTGTGTGTTTATATAGCTTTCTAGCCGATCTCACATTTTCCACATTTTTCGATCTAAGGGCCAAACTTAAACTCTGGCGAGCTGTTCTACAGGATTTATTGAACCATCCCGCCATAAGTTGTTTGCCCTTATTAGATTTCTCACCCTCTAGGGGTTTTATGAAGAATTTTTGGAGATTTAGAAAAAAGGTGGTATGGACCTCATCCATAGATGAAAAGAATTTATTGCCAGTCATTTGGGTATTCAATTTAGCCACTTCATCGGTTACCACTTTTTTAAGATCTTCTAATTCCTCAGGCTTCTCTATGAATCTACCCCATTTAACATGCCTCATGTTGTTTGATACGACAACATCCAGGCTGATTTTCCCTCCATCAATTTCAGGTTCTGTGGGCTCATTGGGGGTTTGTAGTTCCAAGCACAGGGCGTTGTGATCACTATCTCCTCGTGCGATTATGGTCATGTCATTCAATCTAGCCCAAATCCTTATATCCACTAGAAAATAATCAATACGACTAGTGGATCTGCCATTGTCAAACGTGTTTGCACCCTGGCGATCTGACCGGGTACGTCCATTAGCAGCTCTGAGCCCTCTCTCTAAACAGAGTGCTTTGAGTTGGATAGCCGCGGCAGTCCACCTCTTAACCGGGGGTAGTTCCAGCTGGGGAACCCCCCACCTACTATCCTCTTCTTCTGCTAGAAACTGATCCTCCGAGCCAAGGGGCTCGAACGTCGTGTTGAAGTCACCCCCCACTACAATAGGCTTCTCCGATGGTAATACAGAAAGGTGATGGTCTAAGGCGGATATCACATCAGATGAGGTGCCTCCAACCGTCCCTCTAGCATAGATATTTGTTATAACCACTCCCTGGTCATTGGGCCAAGTGATATTTAATGACAGGATGTCGCTAGATTGAAGACTATGTTGGTCGATCTTACAGCGTAGGGATTGGCGGATCCAAATTATCAAGCCACCTGAGGGATGACCTTTAGTTTTTTTAGTAGCAGGTACATAGAAGTTAAGGAAACCCAGACGATAAACCGGGTCCGTTGACCATGACTCTTGGAATAAGATTATGTCGAACTGGTCGACAAAAATGTGCCACTCAGGGCAGCACATTTTATTGCCAATTCCTGTAAGGTTCCAGGATAAGACGGACAGACATGACTCGGGTTTGAAAGGACTAGTAAACTCATTTAACGTTGGTGAGTTTTTAGTCTCACCACCAATCCTATTCACATAATCAGCACTACTGCGTGGGATGCCTAATAATTCATTTATTGGTGCCTGGGGTACAATATCTCCAGATCCTAAATGGATGGGCGATGCTATTCTATAGGGTTCCTTAATGATGGGCTGGATAAAACTGGGGTTGCTTATTTCAATATTGTCTTTGCAACTGGCTGACACTATAGGGATAGATAAATTATCATGCAAAGTTGATACAATATCCTCAAGTCTAACATTCCCATCAAGTCAATCGCAGTCGTTCAGATCTGACAGAACCCCGAATCTATTTTCTATGTTGATGTTCCACATCCTAGTGGGGTCACTCCCACCCCCTATACTAGGCAATGGGGTCCGCCCTTTCCTCACTATCGCTTGATTTACCTCCCATTTCTTTCTACAATAAAAAAATTTAAGTGTTAAGGGAATGATAGTGCCATGTCTCTGTTGTGGGGGGAATATATTGTACAGGACATTAGGGAGGACAGCTGGGTTAGAAAAGTTGATAACCACACAATCCCCAGCATACTTTTTAGGATCATGGCCTAACCATGAAACCCTTCTTGCCATGATAATTTCGCCAGCTAGTTGTCTCGCTCCCCAAGGAGACATCCTCATATTTTTTATCAACCAGTGCAGAGATTTACTAATAAGAGAAGATGTAGTTTCTATTTTGTCAGGTGGCAAAATAGGTACATTGGCAAGGACCAATGTAGTAGGAAGGGCCTCAACTATACATTGAAACTGATCATTCGCTGGGCGTGGAGCAGGTCGGTCAATAGGAGGACCTGGTTTAAATGCCTTCTGGGAATTCTCATCAGTTATAGATTGCAAAAGTGGGGGATTCGCTATCTCTTTTTGTGTGGCCCTTCCCTCCCCTCTATCAGGTAGTGCAGTCAGGGTACGGCGGCTTAATACCGGAGACTCAACTCTAGGCACTTCTTCTACAGGTCTATTTAGTAAGGAACTTAATCTGGCTACCTCTGTCATTAATTTATCAATTCTGGCTACCAGAGGAGTAATAACACTCTCAATTTTAGTATCAATCATATTTGCTATTTTCTTGGACAATTCATTCTCAGAATATTTAGCAATTTGAAACTCTGGTGCCTCTGCTTTTCTCGTAATTTTAGGTGCAGTGGTTGCCTTTTTTTTCCCTGGGCGGGATCCATTACTTCTAGCCTGGGTTTTCCTACAGGCTCTAATTTGCCTGGTTCTAGGGGGAGGGATGGAAGAATCGGAATCAACTAATTCGGTGTCCGTGTGCAAGTCTACATCAAGGATAGGTTGTGAATTAACTGTAGGATGGACACTTAATTCAAGAATATCACTCACTAAAACCTCAGTTTCAATTAGAGTGCTACTATTAATCAATGAAGGAGAAGCCAGCAGCGAATCTGACAAGGGTGCTGGCAAAGGAGAATTTTGAGAACAGTTTAACCCCAATGAAGCCCTCCTGTCGTTATTGATTTTACTAACAATCTGCACCATGTAGTTGTCCATAATGTTCACACTTGCTGACTTTTTCGATTTTGGCATTTTACCACAAAGCTATGACAAGTATACTAATAGTTCACAGCGGCTTAATATCAGCTGTAAGTAGTTCAATTAACAGTGGAGCCCAACGAGCCAGAGATCAATAAAACACTCACTCAGTCACTTTCAGGGGAGAAAAGGTCCGTCCCGTCCTCTGTCGTCCTCGGACGGCCTCAGACGGCCCGCCCTTTGCCCGGGCTTAGCCCGGCGCCGACCCGCGCGCGATCCCGCGTCGCGGGGGCTCCCGTTAGATTTATGCGCCTTCAAGCGCGCTTACGATGACGTGGGCGGGTTCGTCCCGCAAGGGTTGATGGGAACTGTGGTTTCCCTGCACACAGCGGCCGTATGGATGGTGGGTGCGGCAGCAGCAGGGAAACACCGAAGTGCGCCAGCGTGGGCGTCCTCTGGTGCTGGCGAAAGCAACGTGGCACAGGGAGCAGGTAGGCTGTGAAACTGCTTCAAGAAAAGTCACCCCCGCTCTGCCGGGGCTCCCGTTAGATTTATGCGCCTTCAAGCGCGCTTACGATGACGTGGGCGGGTTCGTCCCGCAAGGGTTGATGGGAACTGTGGTTTCCCTGCACACAGCGGCCATATGGATGGTGGGTGCGGCAGCGGCAGGGAAACACCGAAGTGCGCCAGCGTGGGCGTCCTCTGGTGCTGGCGAAAGCAACGTGGCACAGGGAGCAGGTAGGCTGTGAAACTGCTTCAAGAAAAGTCACCCCCGCTCTGCCGGGGCTCCCGTTAGATTTATGCGCCTTCAAGCGTGCTTACGATGATGTGGGCGGGTTTGTCCCGCAAGGGTTGATGGGAACTGTGGTTTCCCTGCACACAGCGGCCGTATGGATGGTGGGTGCGGCAGCGGCAGGGAAACACCGAAGTGCGCCAGCGTGGGCGTCCTCTGGTGCTGGCGAAAGCAACGTGGCACAGGGAGCAGGTAGGCTGTGAAACTGCTTCAAGAAAAGTCACCCCCTACATTACCCAATGTGTAGTAATTGCATAGCTCTTCAGTCCATGGCAGCATAGCACCCAGGATAATGTGCTACATGGCTAAATACTTCTAAGGTCCCGAAGGCGAGACCTATTGGCTATGCCAATGCTTGTTCTACCTTGTGTAGATGCAGAAGGGGTTAGTGTGCTTCTTTTTCATATTTTCAGCTCATGCAATAACTCTATAAATCTCCAAGTTATTGCATATTTTGCTGAAGACAGAGCTTGTCAACAAAGAGGTGAAATTACTGCCATGTGTTTCCCACCTCAGCTAACTATAGCCATGTACAAACTCCGAAATCTTTAGAGTATGCACTGAAGACATGAAAAAGTAAACCCCAAGACCCCTTCCATGCCGGCGCAGTGTAGACTATGAGATCACGATATTGTGCAGCACAAAATGTTGTAAATTGAATTGTGTCTTTCATGCAAATGATGTCTGTATTATGGACAGGTGCTCATGGTTTCTGTTTTCTGGGCAAATGTTGTGCCAGTACAGAAAGCCTACTTCTCCTTCTGACTGAAATACCTTGGAAAGTGGAAAGAGAATAAAGTAATTTCATTTTCATTATGTGTTTTTGTATGACTGACTTTGATCTTACCTTATGAATTCTTTTCATTCTGAAGTAAGCTTTTACAGCTTAATTGTTTGATTGATGGAGAAAGACCCCTGTGTATTGCCCATGGCCTTGATTCCCAAATCATTTTCACCTGACTGTAATGCAGCATGGGCATAGATTGTGCAAATGAGGGGTTCTTGGATGTTTGATATGCAACAGGTAAAACCTGCACAACGTGGGATGGAACATAGCACACCTACACTGATTGCACACCTGGGAAGGAGAAATAAAGTCTGCCCTTCAGAGGGCCCAAATCGGATTGGAATGCAAATTGCATACCTGAAAAATATCAAACGCAAAATAATTAGTATTTTTTGATTGTGAAAATTCCACCAGAAAAGCTGTGCAACTTCGGGCCTATCATAATTGATGACTATGGGACCAGCCACAGTTGAGCTGCAAAACTTGTTATGAGCGTATACACGTTTGCATTCTATTGTGATTATAATTTGTTTAAAAAAGAATGAGTCTTTGCTTCCTTGATTTTCCAGTCAGATTTTGCACAAATTGTGGAATGAATATCATACGTATGTTATTTGCTCATATTGTAATGACCTACAATACTTGCATGGTACTCCCAATTTCAAGGTGCTCAATGTTTAAGTAGGTGCAAATTGAGCACCTTTTAACTAGAAAAGTATCTGAAATTGCAAATATGCAGGCATGCAATTAGCACCTGATGTTAGAGGCCCAATTCTAGGTGTCAATCTTGAGATCAGACAAAGTTTAAGAATTCTAATGCACTATTAAAAACTTATTTTGAAAAAAATAAAATAGCTTGTGAAGGGTCTGGGCCTGTA
The DNA here is from genome assembly GCF_964204655.1 of Triturus cristatus. NCBI lineage: Eukaryota > Metazoa > Chordata > Amphibia > Caudata > Salamandridae > Triturus > Triturus cristatus. The sequence continues at coordinate 727,073,900 of NC_140591.1, forward strand.
TACTCTAGATCTGCTCTAGAACCTGAAGTCAATAGTACTTTTTTCATCAGCATGAAAGCGTAGAGGGGAGAGAAGTCGTTAAACAAATGTTAATCAATTCAATCATAGTTTCCCTAGACACGTAGTAACCACAGACTACTAAGTAAGGTTAGTTAATTTATTACAAACCCAAAACTAACTGGACATACAGACACCTCAAGACGAGAGTGTAGATATACATTGGAACCAACAGAAAGCCAAATCTGCGAATAAGATTGAGGCGGGGCAACATGCACAAGACATTTAATTAAAGAATTAGAATGCATAAAATCAGAAAACATGAGTCCAAGTTCCCCTGCATTGAAGGTTGATGAAAATAAAGCATTTCTCTGTCCCTACACTAGCACCAACGTGACATCCTTACTCAAGTAAGTCTTCGGGCAGGGTTGGTAAAGATGTCAGCATGTGAAGTCTTCCTTAGAAGTCTTCCCCTTCAATGGGTCAGGTAGCATGAAGCTACTAAGACAGAGCTCGTTCTAAGATGCCCTCACTCCAAAGGCAAAGATGAAGTGGGGGTCTCTCCCTAATTGTAATGTTCCAATATCCCAGGTGTCTTCCCAGGATACATTCAGGTCATGCCATCTGATCAGACCACATTCTCATGGGTACTTTTCCACAGGACGTCGATGCTCCCGAACAGCGACAAGATGACCTTGATTCCCAGGCCTTCCCTGGTGAGAAAATACAACAGTTCTCCTTATCAGCATTAACTATCAATGTATCTTCTTCTCTCCTTGCCTAACTCCTAAAACAAATACAATTTTCTAACTAACAAGGACGCTTCTTCCACCTGCAACACAAACGTGAGAAAGAACATAATCCAACAAGCGCATGTAATTCAAACCAATAATTCTAATGCAAGAGCTTCCAGTGAAAATGTATTACAGGCCTACAAGATTCTACCAACATAAGAGAAAATGGAGCATGAGCTTTACGAAATTGCAGAGTAATCAAGGCACATTCGATTAATATTCCTATCTACATATAAAACGACACATACAAGAATAAATGGTTGTCAGTTGCACAACACAAGTGCTTTCTGTCATTGTTTTCTGCTGGTTACATTTGATTTTTCACATTCATTCTTAATGTAGCCTAAATATTGGCCTAAACACGTCACATTTAAGTTATTACATTGAAAGATCCTAACACTTAGGTTAACACAACAAAAGATTATATATACAGATGCGTGCTACATGTGTGATTATATTGCAACCCTACAAATGAAAATGAGTTTTGCACTACATCAGTCGGTTAGCATGAGTTAGAACTTATATTGCATATTTACTAAGAATTTAAAGCTGGAAGTCATTCATGTAAGAGAAGAAATGAAGAAATAAAATATCCACAATTTAACAAATTTCCGCGTAACTAGGGTTTATGTTTTGAACCAGAAAGATAATACTTTCTTTAATCTCGGAGCTGTATGTTATGCATGTGTAGTTTACACAATTGTAAGAACTGCACATATGGTTCAAAGAAGTGCAATGGCCAATCTGTTTTCAATGTGTTTACATTTTTTTTGCAATGTTACCTCAAAGAAAAGCTACTGTATATGTGAGTCATCCATGACCCATCCCCTGAGCTTTGCTCCCTCCATCTAGATTCAATTGAATCAATTTATCCCCTCCTGGCACTTCTAAAATAACTCCACACAATACCATTGGGAAAGTTTATTTCTACTGACATTCTGCCAAAGGTTAAATGAACTGTATGGTTGATGAACAACCTGGTGATTGTGAGTTTCAGGACAATGAACAAAAACAGCTTTCCTGTGTGCCCTTTGGAGTCTTTGTTATTCTCCGAGTTAAGTAAAAAAGGTATACTGAAGGTTCGAAAACTCAAAACTGATAGCAAGAAGGGAGAACACAGCCACTAGAAAGGGATTTCATCCAGCACATTATGTTTAAGGGGGTTTACATTCAGATCTATATGGGAGTTTTGGGTTCAAAGACACTAACTCAGACACAGTAGCAGATATTTCTTATTATCTTTTGTATGTCTTCTAATTTCAAGAGAAAGGACCAGAGGTAAGGTGTCAAAAATCACAGAGATACAAACTCTTCTTTTCATTCACAGGGGCCTCAGAAATTCTCTCAATTTCATGCTTGCCTGCACAGCTTCATTTACACCAAAGACTCCCAGCTCTGTGCTGCAGAGCTAAGGCTGGGTCCTGGTCCTTGGCAAACATCAGACACATTCTCGCAATAGGAAAGTGTTGGGTTTCACAACCGTGACTGACTCATCAGGTTAAACGCAAGTGAGCTGCCTAATAGGCGCTAATGTCCATTTCAAATAAGGTCAGCAAGAGGTAATCAGGTTATTTTTCTCATTTCAAAAGTACAAGTTTAATTCGAGGCAGCAATCAAAGATACAAATCAGACCTCGGACAGCTTCAGTCGCATCTCTTTGTGTTTGTATGCCTGGCAGAAGATTCAGACATTACATTAATTAATTAAAAAGACATTAGCTATGGGTTTCCAGCGTGTGTTTGTTGGTGGTAGCACGGATTTCAGATATGTTTGTGCATTGGTGGTAGCAAGGATCGCTGCAGGGGTGCTTGCAATTCTGGAGTAAAGCGGCTAGAATTTGGGATGGATTAGAACAGGCCTTGATATCATCCTGAAACTCTTTAGGAGTCCTGCGGTCTTTTGGTGTGGTAAAACCACACCTAAGGGCATATTTGGAAACAGCATTTCGCCACAGAAATGTCACTTTTAATGACGTTCCTGTGGTGCTCCATATTTACAAGCAATAGCGGCTGCTACCGGACCCAGCTGATGTGGTGCGGTGCGGTACACATAGAAGTTACAAATCGCCATTACTGGTTGTTTATGTGCAGCAGAAAGGGACACCTTCCCTGCAATGCAGGCATTGGCCCTAGTCAGCTACATTTAGTGCAAGCACTAGTGGAAATGCAGGGGTGATCCGCATTCTTGTAAATACAGCGCATCCCTGCGCTTTGAAACTGTCAGAGTGCGGCATTAGGAACTTTGGCTTAACACCACACTCTGACAGTTTCCTTGTAAATATGCCCATCAGTTCATACCAACACCACTGGATGTACTTTATAAGAGGGCAGTATTGCTGTTTCAGTCGGACTTTCACACCCGGCAATAGGAGACAGCACTCAAACTCAGTATGTTTTGAGATGCAAAAACTTTGGGGCATATTATCAAGCCAGGCGATAAAATTATCGCCGCTTTAGTGGCAGAAAACTGCCGCTAAAACGGCTATTATGGGCTTGACAATATGCTCTATGGAATTCCATTTGAAGCGCATGTTAGATCTAACATGGGCTTCAATTGGAATTCCATAGAGCATATTATCAAGCCCATTATCGCCGTTTTAGCGGCAGTTTTCTGCCGCTAAAGCGGCGATAATTTTATCGCCTGGCTTGATAATATGCCCCTAAGATTGTTGTTATTTTTCCTTGCTCGGATTCAACCAGGATTTGCCTGATGAAACTCATGTGGGAGAAAACCTGCGGGTGTGGTATTGTCCAGACTTCTTGAGTCCCTTCTTCGGGCTTAAACCTTTTTTCTGAATCAAGAGTTCCACTGGACTTCCAATGAGCTCTCATGTGGGGTGCAAAAGTATGACTGGGACAAGATGACTCTGTGAGGTAAACCCTCATCGCTGAAACCTGCTGTGATCTGCTTGTCCCAGTTGCCGTAAGGCCACTGAGTCTTTCATTGTTCTAAAGCTAATAAATTGAGTACCACTACACTAGATTATAATAACACCTGTTATTAACAATGCCCAAAATTAGAAGAAGTACTATAAATGCAAGCTAGTATGATCCTGTGCTGCATAGAGCTAAAAAGCGTATCCTGATTTTATTCAATTGTTGCATTTTTGAAATGCAATTGAAAATGAAATTCTTCTAATCAGATGTTCCGGTTTATGCACTATTGATATTCGAATTTACATTTTCCGATGATGACTACCACTGAGTGAACAATGAGCCAAAATTCTGTTTTATCAGGCGCTTGGCAGATCAAATGGACTGAAAGTACAAATGTTACACTTTTTGATTACATTCATTCCTCGAAATCTTTTTTTAGACAGATTGTTAATACCTAATGCAGCTATTTAATTGTATCTCAGAAAATGGAAAATAACCTGTGTCTGAAATAGATCATATTATTCTATTTGCATGGCATGTAATTATCTTGCAAGGAAAAGAACTATACTGAATGTTTATAGAGGACATCAAATAATTTGTAGTTATTCTGTTTAAACATTCTCAACAGGAATACAAATGAACTAACTGAATTCATACTCTTCACTTACTTTTGATCATTGATATATTCTGAAGTGTTCATAGGGAAATATTCTTATTTGGGCGCACAGTATAGTTGAACATTTCTACGATGTCTTTACTTGTAATTGACTTGTTAATGCATAAGCGAATATCGCACCCTATTACTGTAAGGTGGTAATTTTAACAGTGGCATTAAATGTAAAATACCAACAGCAATAAAACGCAACTCATTCCAGCATGCACAAGTTTCAGCTATAATTTAAAAGATGTTAGTGTAGAAATATTGATGGATTACCACCAGTGATAGAAGAAACTGCCTTACCCCCATGTCCCTCCTGTCCTCATCCCATTCGAAAACAATGTGAGGTAATCCTATCTCACCAACCAACAAAATGAACGAAGGAATGTTGGCTCTACCCCCACCCCCTCCCACCGAGAGTGCATAAATCTACCTTTCCCAGTATTCTTCCTGCTTTTTTTGTGCGCCGGAAGAATGGGATGAATCAGGAGCTGGTGGGGTTCTGATATGCTCAAGTGCTGTAGGCAGTGGAGACGTTGCTGATGTTCATGTCTCAATCCCTGCTGGGCTTTGAGAGAGACATGCTGGGTAGTGCCTTTCTGTGTTCCTAGGGAGTTTCTGGGCAGTGTGTCCTGTGTTGCTGGGCACGTCGGGAGGTGCAGCGCTTCCTTCTTTCCTGGCTGAAGAGGGGTGAAACCCCGAAACCGGTCCTAGGATGCTTGTTTCCGGTCCAGGGAGGACCGGGCTTGGCAGTTTAGGCTGGACTGTTCCCATGAGGCACAGGGTCAAGACTGACTTGCATATGGCCAGGTCTATACTGGGGTGGCATGGTGAGCAAAAGACTGATGGATTTAACCCAGATCTCTTGACTGTGGGTAAATGTTTTGATTTGTTCTGCATTCCGTTCATCAATTGTGTGTCTTTTGCTTTCTCGCCCTAAGTGCGCCAGGTATGCCCAGACGTGGGTCCTGGGCTCACTGTGCCACTGGAATCAAGCTATTCTGGCTGAAGAGGGGTGAAACAGCCAAACCGATCCTAGTATGCTTGTTTAGGGTCCAGGGGGGAGCTGGCTTGGCAGTTTGGACTGGACTGTTCCCATGAGGCACAGGGTCAATATTGATGTGCATATGGCCAGATCTAAACTGGGGTGGCATGGTGAGCAAAAGAATGATGGATTTAACCCAGATCTCTTGACTGTGGGTGAATGTTTTACTCTGCATTCCGTCCATCAATTGTGTGTCTTTTGCTTTCTCGCCCTAAGTGCGCCAGGTATGCCCAGACGTGGGTCCTGGGCTCACTGTGCCGCTGGAATCAAGCTATACTGGCTGAAGAGGGGTGAAACCCCAAAACCGGTCCTAGGATGCTTGTTTCCAGTCCAGGTAGGACCTGGCTTGGCAGTTTGTGCTGGACCGTTCACATGAGGCACAGGGTCAAGACAGATTTGCATATGACCAGGTCTAAACTGGGGTGGCATGGTGAGCAAAAGAATTATGGATTTAACCCAGATCTCTTGACTGTGGGTGAATGTTTTGATTTGTTCAGCATTCCGTCCATCAATTGTGTATCTTTTGCCATCTTAAATCATGTCTGAGGCTAGCAAACCTCAGAGCAACCCTAACAGGTGCATCCCTTCCCCTTCGAAGAGGCTCCCTTGGCAACCAGGCCATGCCTTGGTTCCCTTGTGCAGACTGCATCCTTTAACCCCCCAAAGGGTCAAGGTCCCAAAGGCACCAAAGTGGATGCATAGACGTGGGTAAAGGGACATGGGGAGTGACCATCCCAACCGCCGCTTTTTGCAGCGTTTATAACAAATGCCACTAACACCTCATTTAAAGTTGTAATGACACTGTTCTCATATTTATACTATTTCTTTGACATGTATGTATAGTATTTCTGTGAAATGCCAAAGATAACTTGAAGAGTTCCTGCCAACCATTAACTTACCCCACCACAGGCCAGCATGGTTCACTGACCATCTGGAAAACCCACCAGCTGCTGTAGATACTGGCACACAAATGAGAAGAGGTATTTTAGGAATACCCAATTTCCTTCAGGAAACAGGTACACTCCATCAAGGAGGATTAACCTTTCCCCCAGTACAGCAATGGGGAATGCACTTCAATCTAGGGTCTTCAGGAACTGTGAAAGCTTTCTGTCTAGGTTCTTGGTGGAGTCATTGAGCACCTGGACAGAAAGTAACTTGTGCCAGGTCTACCTTAGCACAATATCTGATAACGCTATCATAGCTTCATTGAAACACTCAGATTACCTCATCGACTAGTGCCTCGAACAAATCCCTATATCTCTTATCAGCGAAATCATTGGCCCTGAGTTGCAAGATGACCAAAACTGGTAGTAGAAGCCCCCATGGTACCACCTTGTCAACAGCTCTCCTAAGATACTTGACTCTGAGTCCTCCTTGACCATACCACTTCTTGCTAAATCTATTAGCTTTGGCACTCTCCATTCAGCCACTTCTATGGTAGACCTCCTGACCCCTCCGGATGAAAGAGTGCCCCAGCACCAACACTTCCCGAGTTATATAGCACCTGATGCACATGGGAATGAAAAGTTAAGCATACCATTAAACAGGCTAGCTCTTAAACCATACAAGCGCATATATTGCTAATAGCACCCAGATTTCCACCCGCATCCTTTTTACAACATGTCCATCTAAACCTTCTCCCATTGAATACATGGCTGCCCCCATGTGGAACGACTGGGCACTAAAATTAGATGGATCGACCCCACCCTACAGCTGCCCAAGACATCTTCATCATTGTAAACTGGAACATAGAGAGAAGGGAGCTGTCTCTGTGTAAGAACAGAGCTGTAACCAGCCCTGAGGGCAAATGACCAAGCAATTGAGAAGGGATTAGATGGGAGAGCAGTGAGAGCCTGGTGCCCTATGCAGTATATTATGCTCCCCCAGTCCCTGTTTGTCTGTCTTGGAGAAGGGCAATGTTACCACTAATGATCCACTGGGCCAGCTCACTTCTTTTAAAAGAAGGTCACAATGTAGGTCTTTTTGGATCACACCATTAGCTCTTCCACCTTGAATGCCATAAAAGCCTAACCAGAAGGTCTCCCTCAACAACTGAGCCTCACAATACAATAACCCACCCGGTCAGCCCACTCCTTCTAACGGGATGCCACCATGTAGGTCTTTTTGGGATTTCGCCGCTAGCTCTCCCACCCAAAACAGCCATGTAAAAGGCTAAGCAGAAGGCCACCTTGAACAAATCAGGCTTGAAATCTGAGTGGCACACTTCAGGTAGCTTAGCAATATCAGTGGTTACCCACAGCACATGTATTGGTCCAATAGAGTCCTGGAGCCTCCCCTTCAGTTCTAGCCCACCTCTCAAAGCCTTCCTGATGAGGAATGATTCAGCCTAGTCCTTATGCCCCCCACATTTTGCAGAGTTGGATAGGGAAGCCATCTGTCTCCTCACATATACTGCAGACCAGCTGTCCTGCCTAAGCCTAACTGGGAATGCCCCCCAAGAGGACTAAGAGAATGCTTCCCCCCCACCCCCTTGACCCACAAATTCTAAATATTAGTGAGACACCCCCTCATAGCCTCCTCTTAGGTAGGTGCTATGCTGGCTGCCACGAGGTCTGGTAGCAAGGGGCACCAAGCTTCGAAAGATGGTCTCTGAATAAAGTACAAACATCTGGGTGGTAGTACCTGAATTTCTGGAGCTTGAAGTGAGATGAAGAATCAGCAACGTTATTGGATACCCCTGGGACATGCTTAGCTTTGAATGCAATAGTATTCAACAAGCACAACAATATCAGTTCATTTAGCAGCTTCAGTACCAGCTTGCCGCTAGCATTCTGCTGCTTCATGATGCCCATCACTGCCATGTTGTACGACCAAAAAAAAACACTGACTGATTGCAGGACTGAGCAGACCAAACTACTACAGGGAACAACTCTAAAAAGGCTATGTTTCTTGCCAAACCAGCATGAACCCACTCCCTCGGCCATTGCTGTGAACACTACTGCACCCCCAGGAGAGCCCAAACACCAATACTTGCAACCATACCACCAACCCATTGAACTGCTGCAATAAGGAGTGTCAAATTCTCAAGTCCTGCCTAACTTCCATTTGTCATGGTGGTTCTACCTAAGGCCCACAATTGCTTGTGCGATGGAACTGGAAAATAGCCACCCATGGGTTTCATGCATGGGGCAGATTTCAGTTGCCCCACCAAGACCTGCAACTGATGTAGCATCACTTTCTGGCTGCCAAACAGTCACTTAAAGACTCCTTGAACAAGGGGAATTTTTCATCCAGGAGCCTGTATACCTCTGCGACTGAGTTCAATTCGATGCTCAAGAATATAATCACTGTGGCAGGTCCACACATGCCCTGTGCTAATAGTACCCCCAAAGCACTCAAGCAGATCAAGAAAACCTTTGAGAGCCTAGCTGACGTGCGACGAGTCAGGGGGGCCAACGAACAAAAAGGTTGGTTTTCTTGGCAATTTTGTATCTAGCCACTTCTCTATTGGCACAAAAGGAATGTTGATTCCTGAAAAATGGGACACCAGCTACCCCTTCAGCATGGATCCAAAAGTCAAATAAAAATCCTTCTTACAATATTTGTGCGGCTCTTGGATTGCTAGACTGTGGATATTTATGCAATTGTTGTCACTTTTCTTTCCTCTTTTTAACACATTTGAGTTTTGGATGTGGTGGCATGCCACAGAAGGAACAGTTGTGTTTAAATTTACAAATTCCTGGTGGTCTAGTGTAAGATTTTTTGTTATATGCCTTGCATACCCTACTCCTTGCACTATTCCCTGTTCCCCTGACACAGCTGAAAGGGCTGATGAGTCTTGCACTCAAGCTTTTAGAGTATCATAAATATGGAGCAAGACATTCAAATCAGTCTGATCCCAATAAAGTGAATGGTAAGAGTAGTCTTTCTTCCTTCTAATAGCCCTGTCATAATCCTTCCATGAAATACCACCAATCCCATCATGAGCACAAACTATATTGTTTTGGTAGCATGACTACTGTGACCCCAGTTTGGGGAACCCTCAACACAATTCACTAATGTTTATCCACCTTTTGCCTGTTAAATGTGTGCACACAATCTTTAGAGTGTAAATACCCCTTGCAGCATTTTGGTTTCTCCCTCACAGGGATGTCAAACATCTAATCAAATATTTCTATGTATGCTCCTTTCCAAATTCTCTCCTTCACCCCAACAGATAGGTGGACATCCAACTCATCCCTCTTAGACTGCACCAAACCCAGATCCATGCTAGGTAATGGTGATTCAGTACCTGCTGCACCCACCTCCCTGCCCTTGTCCGGTTGTGCTACTACAGAAGCCCCTGCCCTGGCAGCCGGCTCCTGCCCTTGTCTCCACTGCCTACATTGGGTAGTGTTGTCTGATGGCTGGCACTGACCCTACTGCCTTTTTGTTAGGTTGGGCAACAGCCTGCAGGGGCTGCAACTGACCTCCTGCCACTTTCCCACACTTTGGTACCAGTTTCTTTTTCTTTTCTAAGTTATCTCCCTTGGGCAATGCTACAAATGCAACTCACCAGCACAGTGGACAGACCACCAATCTTGGATAGCCATAGCAACACACTTGCCAGGTTAACTACAAAATCAAGTTGCAGCCCTGGAGTGGTTGATGGTTGCACCCCCCTCCCAGAAATAGGCCCACACCCCGGTAAGATGCCCCCCCACCTACCACAACAGAATTGCCCACACTCTGGGTGATACTCATATTGCCTGCCGGCCCTTCCTCTGCAAGCATCAATGTCTGCTCCAGTGGCACTGACTGGCCACTGTGGTCTACTGCCATGCCACCCATCTCACAGGGCTACCACTTCTTTTCTATCTTCTGCCCTTTTCTTGGCCTCTTTGGGACTTGGGAAAATTCTGCCTTTCGGGGAACCCCTGGACTCCTCAGCTGCTACGTCACTTCCACAGGTGCGGGAGCCTCTGCAGTGTTCCTTCTGCCCCTGCCCAACAGTGCTGGGAGCAAAAGCATGAACAACTGATTAATTGAGTCCAAATTCCTCATTACCAACTCAATGTGTACCTGCTACTGTTGACTCCTCTCTTGCTAGCTTTAGGAACTATGGTACAGCATTAAGGAAACCCAGAAAAACAGACCTAAGGAAAACCTACAAACATGCTGAGATATGGGCAATGTAAAAACAAGCCCCTCACCCGATGTCCTCCCTCACCCTCTCCTTACCAAATTTGTCCAGTCGCTTGTCCAGGGGCGGGCACCGAGCACCTGCCAAATTGAAAGTAAGTATGGAGGGAGGGATGCCCAGTAACCAGCCTCCCTCAACCAATGAACTAGCAAGGTTGGTGGTAAAAGGTATAAAGGGAACATCCCATTTAATATACTAGGGACCAGGACCAAGGCAAATGGAAAAAGGCAGCTCCGAGTCACAAAACTCAATGAGGCCCAGACAGGGTAAGCAGTAGGCCTCAATGCCAGAATGCCATAAATATGGGAAAGTGACCCCTCCAAGGCCTTGATGCAGACATAATGAGATGCCTCATGTCAAAGGAAGAAAATCTACCCCCACAGTGGAAAGGAAAGTAAGGCTGGGGGAGGAAATCAGCCTTACGCACTGCTCATTGTCAGGGATCCAGCCCAGAAATGAATCTTAAACTATAGTGGGGGCCTGCTTGCATCCTGCAAAGTGAGAAAATTCTAGCCTCAAAGTACACTGGGAAAAGGTAATAGGCCTCAGCTATAAAATCACCATGTGTGCTCCTTGATGTTGCCCGCACCACCGCCACTCTGTCCGTGCAGCTGCACCGTTCAATTCAGAGGCCAATAGACCCAAGGGAGGAGCAGTGGCCATACAAAAGAAAGGTAGCAAGAAAGACAGCAAGGCAGAGATCTCCTCCCACAACAGCTCCTGTCCAGTTGTGTGGGTCCCAGAAATGGTGTGGGCATATGAAGAGGAGAAGCAGGCAAGAAACCAAACCAAAGCCTCGCTCCCATTTTGAACACCGCATCTGCGACCACACAGCCCACCACCACACACCATTGCAAGACTTCTTATTTGACCAGGTGAGGACAGGTCCATGCAAAATGCCTGACACAACCCCCAAAAAGGAGAAACCTCACCCTGCCAAGTGGCCCACTTAGGTACCCGGCTCTCTGTTGCCCTCCTATAGATGTTGGTTCACCCCAAATGGGTAAGAGAATTGGGACATGAACTGACTATTTGCCACAGGGAGTGCTTCTCGCTGTGTAATGGCTGAAGTATAAAAGGCACATGGTATGTTGGTATGCTGAGCGATTGACAGAACTAGCAAAACCTTGACCCTGAACCAATAGTTTCCACCACCATGTTAGTAATCATGTCACCCTGTTGCAATTGCTAAAGACAGAGCTTGTTGCTCTAATGAATGACAGTAGAAGTTGAGAACCTATCCTGGTTTGTAGGTTCTAATAATATGAGTGCTCACTACCAAGATCGGAAATCTAAATGTGACCTCAAGATGGAGGATGTAAATGTTTGCCGGGTTGTAATCCTTTTTAAGAATTTGTCAAATAAGAATTTTATTAAAAATAGTACATAGAGTTTTTTGTTCTGTGATAGAAATGAACAGCTTGGAACTGTATATTACAACAATTTCCCTGAATTGTCTCAGAAAAAAAGTTCTTCCCATCATGTAGTGCTATGTAAAGTTACACTTTCAATGAAATGTAGAACGATCTGGGAGATAGAACAGTCTGTTTTCAGCGTTGTTAAGGTGCCCATTACACATGGTCTGAAAACGGCACAGTATTCCTTCGACTCTTAAACCCACCTCTAAGTACCTTTGCTGAAGGCATGGGCAGATCTGGTGTCACAAGTTACGAGCTTTCCCCCAAGGCTCCAATGCATAATGTGGAAACAGGAATACTGCATGCAATTTCCCAGATATTATGCCTGCTTTCTTGGGTGAATTGATCAGGTAAAACAGTCCCGACCCAACCCATGGTATTTCCATGGAAATTGTAATAATTACATAGGTCTAAATCTCTGAAGTCGACTCAATCAGGATTTAGAGCACACTTGTAATAAGAGCCTTGTTAAAAATGGAGGTCTCTAGTTAGCAGTGATATGCACCATGTCCAAATAGGGATCCTTCCTTATAGTCAGGGTAATGGAGTTACACACCCAAGATAACCCCTGCTCACCTCGTTGGTAGCATGGTTCGTGCAGTCAGGCCTTTCTCAGAGTCAATGTGTGAAGTATTTATCCATAGCACACACAGTAATACAATGAAAATGCTACAAATGGACACCACACCAGTTTATAAAAATAAATAATCTTTATCTAAACCAAACAAGCCCAAAACAAGAAAAATCTAACATACGTAACTAAAAGTATCAGTTTGAAAATGTTTAAGCAATTCTGCCCAAAGAACACTATGATACGTTGAATTTAGCACACAGTACTTTTAATGCATCAAAATCCAAGACGAAAAACACCCGCTAAGGAGGAAAGCATCAGAAAACACAGCGGCGCACTAATTCTTGAGTTCCAGGGAATAGATGCATCAGTTCTGCTACATGCAGGAGAAGTGTTGCAGCGATTCCTAACTGCAAGGAGAAGCGATGCGTCGATTTCCAGAAGTGACTCATTTCAGCGAGGCGATGCATTGAAAACTTGGTGCACAGATGCGATGCGTGTTAAAATCCATGCGCTGCAGGTGGAGGTGGTAGCGAAACAGGCGCTGTGTCAATTTCCACAGCCGCAGACATTTAGTCAACTCCTTCAGCCTCACAGCAGGGCCTGCGTTGAAGTTGGAGCGAGGGTCTCCAACATCGGAGACTCAGTGCTTTGGACTAGGGCTGCGGCAGTTCTTCAGGATGCGAACAGGCAAAGCGTCGGTTTTTCAGCTGCACTGCGGTGATGCATTGCTTTTTCAACCGCACAGCATGCTTGCAGCAGGAAAAATGATGCTGTAAGGGTGATGCATGGAGTTTCAAGTTTTGCAGCAGCAGACCCACCTTCAATGGACCAGAACATGAATTGGCACCATTTAGTCGGTCAGAACTCCCAGCAGTGGAGATCAGAGATGTTGCAGATGAAGCCTTTGATGTCCCTGAGATTTCCAACAGGAGGCAAGCACACCCAAGCCCTTGGAGGTCCTTGGAAAAGCAGGCTACGGGAAAGCATAGTCTGGTTCTTTCACTACCCACAGACAGAAGCAGCAACTGTCGGCCAACCCAGCAAAGCAACACACAGCAAAGGGCAGTACTCCTTCTGACAGCTCTTCTGCTCTTCTTCTTGAAAGGGTCCTCAGTCCAGAAGTGTTTTAATAATGTGGGGTTACAGGTCCAATACTTATACCCCTTTTAACATTTGAAGTAGGCATACTTCAAAGGAAAGTCTTTGTTGTCCAAAAGATCCTACCTTCCCCTGGCTAGGCTTCAGACACACTACAGGGATAGAGACAGCATTGTGAAAGGCCAGGCCCAGCCCTATTCAGGTGTCAGTTACAACTCCTCCCACCACTCTAGCTCAGGAAGGCCCTTCAGCGTGGTGATGAGCCATCAGGATATACAGGGCACACCTCTTCTCCCTCTGTGTGACTGTCTAGAGTGAATGCACAAGCAACCCATCTGTCAGTCTAAACCAGATGTTAATTCCACAGACATGTAGAGGCATAGGATAGTAAAACAGGCAAATGGCCACATTTTAAAAGTGGCATTTTCAAACACACAATTTAAAAACCAACGTCACTAAAATATGTGGGACAGATTTATATCGGACTTGCGCCACTTTTGCGTCACTTTTGTGACGCAGCGGCGGCGTAAACCCTGCGCCATGTTGTGCCCCATTTACAACGTGACGCATTTAGGGAGATGCGTCACGTTGTAAAGCTTGCGCCACATGTGGGCGTACCTGCACAGGGGGGGGCGTTCCGGCGCAGGAACGCCTCCGAAAAGTGGCTGAGTGAAATCTAGAAGAGCGCAAGGATTGACGCAGCATTGTGCTGATAGGGCACCCCCGAGCCTTGCTGGAGCTGCGTCGCACTTGCGACGCAACTCCAGCAATGCGCCAACCTTCCGCCATCAGATGCGTCACGCATCTGTTTATCCTTGCGCCACGATGCGCTGCATTGTAAATGCAACGCATCTATTGTGGCGCAAGGGTAAACTTTCGTGACGCATCTTTCCTGGCGCATCCCTGCTGATTTGCAGGGATGCGCCAGGAAACATAAATCTGCCCCTGTATTTTTAAATCGTTAATTCAGGGAACCCAGAATCCAACACTCTATCTTTTCCCAATTTAAAGTTACACACATAAGATGTTACAAGGCACTGTGAAAGATAACCTATGGGGGAGGTAGCACTTACAATAGTGAAAAACAAAACAGTATTTCACTATAAGGACATGCAAAACACACCAGCACATGTCCTACCGTTCACATACACTGCTCCCTGCCCAAAGGCGGCTACCTTGGGCCTACCTTAGAGGTGCTTTACATGTAGAAAAAGGGATGGTTTGGGCCTGTCAAATGGGTTTACTTGCCAGGTCGACATAGCAGTTTAAAACTGTGCTCATAGACACTGCAGTGGCAGGACAGAGACATGTTTGCTGGGCTACTCATATGGGTGGCACAATCAGTGCTGCAGACCCACTAGTAGCATTTGATTTACAGGCCCTGGGCACACACAGTGCACTTTACTAGGTACTTGCCAGTAAATCAATTGTGTCAATCATGGATAACCAATCATAATTTACACAGGGAGCACTTGCACTTTAGCACTGATCAGCAGTCGTAAAGTGCACAGAGTTCAAACACCAGCAAAAACGAAGTCCAGCATACAGTCAAAAATACAGGGGTTAGAGGCAATAAGACAAAGAAAACCATGCTAAGGATACCAGGTCTTATAAGCCTAGAGTGTTGTATTTGATATGTGCTTCAACAGCCACACAATGTTTACCATGCTGTATTACCTGTTTTATGGTGTTTTAGTCGACCAAAATGTTAGGTCAGTTGTTTATTAGCTAGATATATTGAACAACCTGTGATCTATATATTGGAACGTGTGGCTTTCTTCAGTCTGTTCACTGGTCAATGTATTGATGGGGAATGAGGACGCTCATTTCCGTCCTTCATAATAATCATTCACAGAGTAGATGTCATGGTGATTACCAAATAAATTAAGGACTGTCTATTGACAGTCTTGCATATTACCAACCAATCCCAAAACAACTTTTTCACAGTCCTTTAGAAATAAGCTGTCAGCATTCAGCAAGAGTCATACCTCACATTTAGTCACATTTAGAGAGTGCATCTACCTTAATGAATCTTGCTATGACAATTAGAACATGGTGACCTGTATAGCAGAATGTTTTTTTCTAAAGAAAAGCATCGTCAATTGGTCAGACCTGTTAATTTTTTAGCTTGTTACTTCTTTCTAACATGCTTTATTGCTGAGAAGTACTGAAGTAATAAATGCGCCAAGTGGGTCCTAGAGAAATAATACACGAATGCATCATCTTTTTCTGACTTGAAAAAAATTCCCTAGGTAGTAATGGTTTCTATGCTTAAGCTGTGGGAATAGCTACTTCTATCATTCCCTGATGTTCAATGTTGTATTTAATGCTAATAAAGGTGCAAATCCATGGGAGGGGTTTTCACTGATTCCAGAGGCTATCAGTGGTTACTGGGAATAACTGTGTTGGGTGCTTGCAGTCAGTGGTTACTGGCAGTGTCTGTGGTGGGTGCTTGCCATCAGTGGTTACTGGCAATGTCTGTGTTGGGTGCTTGCAATCAGTGGTTACTGGCAGAGTCTGTGGTGAGCATTTGCAATCAGTGGTTACTGTAAATATCTGTGTTGGGGGCTTGCAGTCAGTGGTTACTGGCAGTGTCTGTGGTGGGTGCTTGCCATCAGTGGTTACTGGCAATGTCTGTGTTGGGTGCTTGCAATCAGTGGTTACTGGCAGAGTCTATGGTGAGCATTTGCAATCAGTGGTTACTGTAAATATCTGTGTTGGGTGCTTGCAGTCAGTGGTTACTGGCAGTGTCTGTGGTGGCTGCTTGCCATCAGTGGTTACTGGCAATGTCTGCGTGGGGTACTTGCATTCAGTGGTTACTGGCAGCGTCTCTGGTGGGCATTTTCAATTAGTGGTTGCTGGCAATATCTGTGATGGGTGCTTGCAAACAGTAGTTACTGGCAATGTCTTTAGTAGGTGATTTCAATTAGTGATTGCTGGCAGTATCTGTGGTGGGTGCTGCCTTTTAGCCCTGGAGCTGTCAGCCCTTAAGTCTTATTGTATGCCAAGCAACCCCAACGGAAGTTTTTTTGGAGGCCCAAGCAAAATAAGCTTTTAGAACACTTCAAAACCCTGAGTAACAAGAATATATTTTAGGCCTTTGTGTAATCTGCCACTCTACCAGGTACCGCCTGCAGTGGCCCTAATATGGTACCAAATTTTCCCCTACATCGTATTCTGCATGGAAATCAAGAGCAGGCCACCATGGCTTATTCCAGGTGGTGGCATAGTACTTGTGACTCATATACCATATTACTGTGGCAGTTACCCTCGATACACCCAATGTTCAGTCAAAGACATATCTTTAAAAATGAAGAGAGACTTTAGTGGGCAAAAATAGGAGCAACGCCACAAAACAGAGTGTTTCAGCAGTGCCTCGGCATGAGATTTGACCACAAATTGCCATTGGCACATGTTTATGGAAAGTAGGCAAGCTGTAAATTACATAGTGCACAATGACTAATATTATCCTTTTTGGATGGGTTACTGACTCCATAGCAGATTTGTAAACTGTCAAGTTTTCTCTGAGTTCTATTTACTAGTCACTCAATGGAATGGAGATTCCCGATTGAATGTTACAAGCCAATTTGCGAATCACAAAACATTTGAAAATCTGGACCTATGACCTTTATGAAAACAGCTTTGGAAATCAACCACATTGTTTTGAGAAAGGGGTGTCTGAGGATTTAGGCATTTGAGACAAAGATCCTATATTAACTCTTCCTCTGATCCACTTAAATCTCCCTTTCTTATATTCGTCTAAAATATTGTCCCTTTAAATAGATGGTGACTATTTGGCCAGATGTACAAACATTAGGAATACCGATTCCTAATGTACAAAACCTTTTATTTCTAAATAGTGATTCCTAGTAGGGTTTAAATTGAGCTACCTCATTATTATTAATGAGGCAGGTTTCAACTTGTGACCCATCAGGAATCGGCGCCATCAGAGGGATGATGCCATGCTGGGGTCAGCAGACCATCATGTCTGTGATTGCTTTTTAATAAAGCAATCTTTCTTTTTAAAATCCAGCCCATTTTCCTTAAAGGAAAAATGGGATGCGTTTCAAAAAGAGAAAATGAAGCATTTAAGGTTACTTTTTCAAGAGCTAGCAGCAATCCCTTGCCTGCTCTTAAATTTTTTTTGTTAACATTCTCATAGGGGAAGGGATCCAGAGGAGACCCCTTCTCATTTGCAGATGGGTTACCACCACTTTTAAACTGATGGTGAAGTATTACTATTTTGCAACTGGAATTCGATCGCAAAGCAGTAACACCAGTGGCGGCTTGCAGAGGGAATGCTGTGAGGCGGTGAGGTGGGGTGAGGCTGGGGCAGGGTGGGGGGTGGTGGAGTCGGCAAGGAGTAAAGTAAGTAAATAAATAACTACAACTATTTACCTTGCACTCGCTGTATCGCCAACTCAGCGATGCAGCGAGAGCAAGGTAAGTAGTTTTATTTATTTATTTACTTACTTTACTCCTTGCCGCCGTATGTCCGACTCCACTCCCCCCACCCTTCCCCGCCTCACAGCATTACCTCTGCGAGCCGCCACCGAGTAATACATATGCCCCTTCCAAATACCAAATCGGTGTATGTTTCATACCCAGATTTTGATTCGGTAACAAGTTACATTTCAAAAAGTATGTTTACAGTTGCAAACGGCCCGATTCTGGGAATAAGGCTCTTGGCGACCACAAAATTGTGTTGCAAATCTGGCTCAAAGTGTATGGAAGTTATCTTTATTCATTCATTACTGTGCCTCAGATGTTATTGATGCCTGTCTCTCAGGTGTTATTCGTCTATTCCATCCTGTATGTTTGAAGGGGTAGAGCTACAAGGAAGTGCTGCAGCGTGGCACCACAAGCCCTTTGGCTGCGCCACGATGCGGCACTTCCGAAGCACAGGGATGTGATATATTTACAAGACTATGTCGCATCTCTGTGCTCCCCCCTGTGTTGGCACACAAACTGCAGGCACCCTTGCACCATTTTACAAGGATGCCAGCGTCGTGGGGAGATTGTTTTTGTGCAGGAAGGGGCAGTGACGTAGCATTCACACACATCTCCAGATTTACGATTTCTCGTAAATCTGGATATGTATCTTGTTCCATGGGTGTTGCGTGGGAACACCCATAGCAACACCCATGGAACGCCCCTTCAACGCAAAGTGCCTTGATGTGAAGGGGCCATATTTACAACGAGAGGAAAAGTCACGCAGGGTGGCTTTTCCTGTTCTTGTAAATATGGAGGAGCCCCCTACGCCACCAGTACGTCACGAAAAGTGACGTACTGGTGGCTCAGGGGGCCTGTAAATCTGCCCCTTAGTGTCTGCATTTCTGCTTATTATTCCTCCAGCGTTTTCATCATTAAGATTTCCAAGGCTGTTTCTAGCACTTCGTATGCAAAGTTGTAAGAACGGGTGGTGTGCCTGCTGCACTTGAAGCCACTGGAAATCTGTGTCAGGCCATGCGAATACCGAATTCCGATTCAAAACCAGAAACAGATTGGCTTCAGATAGAGTACAACATTCTATGAGTACATATCACCAGATGTGATTGGGTGCCCTCTCTTCTGATAAAGATGATGAAAATCAAATGACATTTTTCGTGGCAGAGACAGCTCTTCACCTCAGAGAAATTGAGCGCGTGACTCTTGCAGATTTCGGCTACAACCAATTTATTTCTTCCTGGAGAGAAGTTAAATACCCGATTTTACTTGCATCACTTTCATTTAGATGGTAGAATTTATGTTTTCTGGACAGTAGGCCGCTCAGTGCAAAAATGAAGACAGCAGGAGGAGAAAGAGATGTTTTTTACAGACATAGTCACGCGAATGCGAATTATTTTATATTTTAAATCCAACCTTGATGAAATGGAAGTATGTTTACATCCAAATAGTACTTTTGGGGAGACGCCTCCGAAATTAAGTACATCTTATTTTGGAAATAGGCACTCAGGCTTATAATCGCAGAAGTGGTGGCATCACAGCTTCAAAGGAACTTGCAAATCTTATGATTGAATAAATGAGAAAGTGCTTAAGGTTCCTTTTCAGTTGTTTGCTTATCTTAATATATTCATCAAACTCCACTGCTGAAGAATAATCACGATGCTTAAAAATAAATAAAGTGATAAATTCAAAAGATTTACATGTAATGACAGCAACAGTTGACAGCTAGGAAAAACTTGCAAATTTAGATACACGAGATACATTTAGCACAGTTCATTTTTTTCATCTCGAAGGCATAAGAGATGCAAACACATTCAATTAACACACCTATCTCATTAGATAACTGATCATGCAGATGCCCAGACTCCCCACTTACCTGGGCTGATCCTCTGACTAGTCAGAGCCCTTTTGGATCCAGCATTCTATTGCGCCAGCAATCACTTCCTCCTCCCTCCTCTTTTCAACTCTGTACCCGCATGCCTCCTTCCCACTTTTTGTCAACTTTTCTGCTCACTCTGACACCTTTTACAGCTCACTTTGCCAGCTGTTTTGGTTCCATTTGCAGCCTTTTTTCTGCTAATTTTGCCTTTTTTTATCTGCTACATTTGCTGCCTTTTTTCTGCTACTTTTGTCTCCGTTTTCTTTTTTCTGCTACGTTTGTGGGCACACACACCAGTCATCCTCTTCCTTACCGAGAGCTGCTTAACAGTATGAACAATATCGGACTCACCCAATTCATCCATGACCCCACACACACCGCAAGCCACACCTTAGACCCATCTTCACCTCCAGCGACTGCATCAGGTACAGCCACACCTGCACCAACCACTCCATAACCCACTGAACAATATCGGACTCACCCAATTCATCCATGACCCCACACACACCGCAAGCCACACCTTAGACCCATCTTCACCTCCAGCGACTGCATCAGGTACAGCCACACCTGCACCAACCACTCCATAACCCACTTCAACATCACCAGCTCATGGACCTCCACCCCCAGTCTGGCAAACACCCTACACTGCAGCCAGAGCAAAGGATACTTGGATAAATGCCCTCAACACCACCCAACCCATCTCCTCAAACAACTTAGACCAAATGTCAAAAACTTCAACATTTGGATCACCAACTGCACCATCAGCGTCTCTCCCATTGGCATCAACACCCACAGAAGGTCCATCAAGCAGGCAAATTGATACACCTAGAACCTCAGGATTGTTAAGCGACATTGTAAACAATTGGAAAAGAGATGGTGTACCAGCTCGGATATGACAGTCAAGACCATCTTCTAGACAGTCCTCAACCTCTACCACAGACAGTTGAGGGAATATAAGAAAAGTGTCTAAGTCTCACGCATTGAGTCAAGCTCCAAAAACAGCAAAGTACTCTTCAACAGTTTTCTCTAACCCCTCAGCAGCAACAAACAACATTATCCCCTCATAGGAACTGTTGGACTTTACCCTTTTTGCAGGGTCATCCATTAAATTTTTGCCTTCCTCCTAGCCTTTTTTCTGACATGGTGTTGGTGGGTTTAGGATTCTGGGCACTTTAGCACTGCTGTCCAGTGTAAAGTGTGTGTGCTCACTGTGGTAAATATGGTAAAGATTGGTCTACACCTGTTTGGCATATTTAATTTACCCGTCAGTCCCTTGTAAAGTGGTATCTCATATACCCCGGGCTGGTCAATTGCATGCTACTGGTGGGCTTGCAGCGTTGATTGCGCCAACCACCAAAGTAGCCTTGTCTCAGGCCTCTGCCATTACAGGGCCTGTTTATTGCCGCTGTGACATGGCACCTAAAGTGTGTGCCATGTCTGTGACCCCCATTTTACTGCATTTCAGTCACCCCTAAGGTAGGCCCTAGCTAGCCCTATGGGCAGGGTGTATTGTAGGTAAAAGGTAGGACATGTACCTTAAGTGTGTGACATGTCCTGGTAGTGACAAACCGCCATTTTGGTTTCTCACTGCTGTGAGGCAGCCCTCTTAAAGGAATGCATTGGGGATTCCCTGATAAGTGTTACAGTGGTAATTCCTGATATGAGAGGAGCAGCGTGGTCAAGTTTAGTATGGTTGGAATAGTAATAATAAATTCTATGCAATGGTGTGCGCAGATTTATTATCACTATTTTACAAATGCCACTTTTAGAAGTTGGCATTTCTGTGTGCTATGTGTCTGCCTGCCTTATGTGCATTGCATGTCTCGATTTGGAGTGGCAGGGGCTGGTGAGGTGTGTGTGGCTCCAGGGAGGGCGGGGTGAGTCAGCGCTAGGCTGAATAGGGAATCGGCATTTGGAGTAGTGGGAGGAGTAGTCCCCTGACCATGAATAGGTCTGTGCCTGCCTGGGTGAATGCTGGCTCTGCCCCCCCTGTGGAGTGTCTGATCACCGAGCCCCCACCTGACAAAGGGGAAGAGGAGCCTTGGCAACAAAGTGCTCCAAAACCCCCCAGAACCAGTTCATGCTGGTTCCCCCAAGCCCTGTGCCAGGGCAGACAAAGCAGATGGTGTATAAATATTGGGGCTGTGACCCCATGAAAATGTTGTTATTTCCTTGTGCTTAGGAGGGGCGTGCTGCTGCTGGGCCCCAGGAGGAACCGCCACAAGGGACTGCCTCCCTGCTGGAGGGCCCTGTGAATAAATGAATGAATTAATATATTTTATTTTATCAATTAACAGAAATTGATACAAAAAAGTGTCCTATAAAATGTCCACAAAACCTACTTGCTACAGTAGTCATCATTAACTACTACAAATTTGGATGCACTACATCCAGTAAGGCCCTGTGAGCTGGCCTGCCTGGGCCCAGCCTTTGCCCTGGACGTTTTGGGGGCATAGCGCCTCATGAGCGCTATATCTTTAATTCCTTGAAGGAATCCTGGTGCTGGCGTGGTGATTCCCCCACCTTGATGCATCGGAAGCGGGAGCCCACCCCGCATTGGTGACGTTGAGAGCAGGAGCCTACCCTGCCGGTTTGTCCGCCTGAAAGTGGGAGCCCACTCGGCATTTGGTCCTGTGTCGGCGGGAGCCTACCCTGCATTTGTGCCTGATACGAGCGGGAGCCCACCGGCATTTGCCAAGAGCAGAGGAGATGCAGTGCTGCTGACCCGGAAGCCAGGCAAGCTGCCTGACTGTGGGCGGGGCCGGGAAACCGAAGCAGACGCCCGGCTAAAGAAGAGGCAACACGATGCAGGTGGCCACAGGAGGAGATCGAGGCACATTGTCGGTGCCTTCCCCTGCAGATGGGAGGAGTCCTGAGACGCCCCGGTGAGTAGGGGCAGACTAGAGCTGAATTTGCACTCCTGGAGGCAATGTGGTGCCTATGCTTATTTTCTCAGGGGCAATTCTTGTGAGAGTCCTGGCGTGAGGGTTCAAAAGGCCGAGTTGGTGCCAGGCCTCATAATCACAGCTGCACCGCAGAAGGGCGGGCAGCTGCCACATTGGGTACAAGTGTTGTAAAGTCCCAGTGGGGACCCAGAATTCACAGTGGTGCCAAGGCCTGAATTCCAGCTGCACCGTGAGAGAGAGCGGGCAGTTGCAGCACGGGGGCATTTTACTGTTCATGAGGAAGGAGTGAAATTTGCTTCTCTGCCCCAGCGCATCGCGCACCTTGGCTTTGCTGCTTTGGCAGCCAGAGGGCTACTGGGGAACCCCTATCTTTGCGCCCTGACATTCTCGACAGAGGGCATCTTTTAAACCCAAAGGGAAGGCCAGTTGGCCTTGGGTCAGTTTTATGATTGGTAGGGCCAAGGCCCTAATGTGATTTATGCCCAGGGTTTTTATGCTTCTGGTGTTTAGGATAATGTGTTTATGCCTATGATGTTGATGCCTAATGTGATGCAGATATAATGTGTTTATGCTGAAGGTGCTTATGCTAAGTACCGTATTTTACCAGTAGTTACTGGTTGTGTTTCAGATGTTTTACTAGTGCTTTCTTGAGGTTCCAACAGTGGCCCAATTGGCCCTGTCCTGTGTATATAATCCCCTGTAAATATTGCCTAGTGCCAGTTGGCACAGTGTATATTGTGTGATTGGTATTCTAATGTGTTTTGGATAATACAAAGGCTATTTTTTATATAACCTTGTGTGGAGTTTCTTTTGTGATGTGCCTAGCGTGTTGCTGCTGTGTGTGTGTGTTGCACAAACGCTTTACGCATTGCCTCTGGGATAAGCCTGACTGCTCTTGCCAAGCTACCAAGGGGGTGAGCAGGGGTTATCTTCAGCGTGTAACTCCCTTGTCCTGACTAGAGTGAAGCCCTAGCCAACCAGAAATCCCATTTCTAACAGGATCACTGCAACAACTTCACAAACGTTTTCCACAACAAGATCGCCAACATCTATAGGAACTTCAAACCCCAACCCACGACCACAAATTTCTTCAAGCAATGCAACATCCCTGTTACCACCACAGACATCCGACTATCCGACCAGCTTGCCCTACAACACACCGACTCCATCATGATCTAACTCCACTGAGGGGCCCCTACCGACCCATGCTCCCACCACATCTTCAACCTAGGTGAAGCCAGAACCAGCCATGTACTCACCACCTTGTTCAACACTTCTATTACCATGGCCACTTTCCCCAGGAACTGTAAACATGCAGAAGTCAATGCCCTACTAAAAAGGCCATCGGTAGACCCCAGAAAACTCACCAGCTACCGACCGATTTCCCTGCTCCCGTTCCCAGCCAAAGTATTAGAAAAAGCCATCAACCAACAACTCTCCTCACACCTGGAATGGAACCTCCTACCAGACTCGTCTCAATCCAGATTTCACTGCAGCCACAGCACCAAAACAGCCCTCATCTCGCCCACTGATGACATCCAAGCTCTACTTGATTGATGAGGGAACACAGTTCTGATCCTTCTTGACCTCTCTGCAGCCTTACATATGGTCTCCCACCACACACTCATCACAAGGTTGCACAACATAGATATCCAAAGAGCCGCTCTCAGATGCATCACCTCAGTACTCACTGGAAGAAAGGAAAAATCTGCCTTTCCCCCTTTCACCTCTGAATCCAAGGAAATCATCTGTGGAGTACCCCAAGGACCCTCGCTCAGCCCCACACTCTTCAACACTTATATGACACCTCTGACCAGAATCTTCAGAATCCACAAACTCAGCATCATCTCCTACTCCAACATCTAACAACTGATCCCCTACCTCTCCGAAGACACAGGCAGCACTGCATTACAGACAGCACCAACTCAATGAAGGACAACTGCCTGAAGCTCAACACAGACAAGACAGGGGTACTGAACTTCGGAAACAAATTCTCCCCATGGTACGCATCCTGGAAGCCCTCTGAACTAGGACCTACTCCTACCCCCATGACCACGCTAGAAACCTAGGCATCATCCTGGACAACAAGCTATCCACGATGACTCAGGTAAACATCCTCGTTATGCTTTGTAAGATATTCAAATGGTTACCCCATAACTTAAGACACCCCATCACCCAAGCCGTCATCGTTTGCCGACTGGACTGTGGCAATGCTATCTACATTGGGATTGCAGCTCACCTCCTCTGGTGACTACAGACCACACAGAACGCTGCAGCCAGACTCGTCCTTGATCTCCCTAGATGAGCCCACGTCACCCCCCACCTCAGGGAACTCCACTGGCTCCTGGTACAGAAAATATGCCAGTTCAAGCTACTGACCCATTCATACAAGGCTTTGCACAGCTTCAGGCCAGCCAACTTTAACCACTGCCTGAACTTCCATCAGCCCAGCAGACACTTCCGCTCCACTTCTCTCTCTCTAACCCTCATCTCGCATCTCACATAGCAGATCCTGAGGTTGCTCTTTCTCCTACCTAGCAGAGAAGACATAGAACAAGCTCCCCTTTCATCCCCGGACCTCCTCATCTTTTCCAGAGTTTTCAAGGTCCTGAAGACCCGGATAGTCAGCTGAGCAACTGGACCCTGCCAGAAAAGAAGGAGAAAATCACTAAAGGCTAGATGAGAAGTACAGATTGAGAAGGGGTCAGAAGGTGAGAGCCATGAATCCCCATGGGGAGGAAGTGGCATGCAATGCGGTCTCGCTAGACATTCAAGGGGACGGTTTCCATTAATGCACAAAAGTATCAATATTATATGACTGTTTTTTCAAGCAGTTTTTCAAACTTTAAATATGTACCTTTGGAAATGTATAAGCAAGTAGCAATTGTGAAATGTTTCACTTGTAGTTACCCCTGAGGAAGGAATCATGTAGTCCGAAATGCATTGGGTTTCAATAAAGAACATGCCTTGGACGAATTATGCGTTGGTCGTGTTTCTGATAGAGGTCCGGATGGTCACATCAGGAACACAAGAATCTTGGACAATATTCCATGTGTGGATCAAGCGTGGTTGAGCACAAAAAGAGGATTAAAAGCACTGATTACCTGGCGAATAATGGATCAATTTAAGGCGTTGTTCTTTTTCATATTTAGCTGTGCGACTGGGTTCGGGGCGAAAATGTCACCCAACTTATCAAGATTAACTGTGCGTGTGCCACCAGGGCAAGGCACTACACCAGTAAGCACGCACTCTTCGATGACTTTAGGATAAACACGGATGTTCATTGAATACTATGGTGTGCATCCCAGCACCTTTTGAACATTTCCATAATGGCCAGCGCTGCCATCTTCGGACCTGGGGACCCGGGTTCGAGTCTCCACATCCTGTGATTCTGGGCAATTCACTTAATCTCCCTGTGCCTACGATAAATTGTTACATCCTTAACTGGTGCTCCTGCGTCTGTGTTGATGAATATATGCTGCTGCCGAGCAACTGAAACCATCGGCTGTACGGCTATGCCTCACTGTGCTGCGAGTGCCTTTGCACCTGATGCAGTGAGCTACGTTATTCAGGCAATTGCCGCGGTTCTGCCCTTACGAGTCCTCCCTGATTTGTTTGGTTTCCGGCAGAGTCTGTTTGCCTATCTCTTCTGGTGCGTTGCCACTGTTATGCAATATGACCTGCAATGGCGTGCAGGCATACTGGATGGGGTCCTCTTTGGGCCTGTGCTTCTTTCACGCTGCTTCTGCCTGGTCGCTCCCGTGTTCATCTCCCTGTCTCGACGGGAGGGGCATGCGCCCATGCATTCTTGCTGGGTGTCTTTGCCATGTTTTTGGTGGTCCCAGCCCAGATTGCTATGCATGTGCGAGCATGGTTTGGGGTCTCGGGGTTTGACCCCTTCATGTCCCTCTCCTGTTGCACTTGGTGTTTGGGAGTAGGGTTTGGGGGTCTCCTTCCACTGTTTACCCTTCTGTCCTGGGTGTGTTGGTTGTTGCCTCTCGCCAGGGATTGCACAGGTGTCTTGTGGCGGGGTGGGCTGTGTTTTGCTGTGGCCTGTTTCTTTTCCTACCTTTTGTATGGAGGTTACATTGACCATCGTTGGTCTGCCTCTCTGGTTGCCTTCAAGTTGTTTGGTGTGGGTGGTTGCCTTTGCAGCTTCCTGCTTTGGCAGTCTGCTTCATCTCTCTGCATGCCCCTTGGCATTTCCTCCTTTTGGGGTTGATGGCCAAGTTCCTTTGTGCTGTGTCACTTTAGGTTCGGGGTTCTGCTTGAGCAGGCCCGCTGTAGGGTTTTGATGACTATTGGTCTCCGCTCCTCTTGTGTTTCAGCCTCTTGCATTTTTGGTTGACTTTTGGGTCTTTCCTTCTTTCACTTGCGGAGGAGGTGCGTGAGGTCTGTCGTCTTTTGGATTTTCTCTCCCCTGTGCCCCATTTCAGTCAGCTGTTGTTTATTTTGAGCCAATCCCCTTCGCCTTTCATTCTTCTGTGGGCTTTGTTTTGGTCAGCTTGTGATGGGTTGCGATGCACTTATTTTTTGCACCATGGTGCCCTTCTGGGAGCGTGTGTGCGTTCAACTTCCACTCGATGTGTTTTGGGCATGTGGTGGCCAGGTCCATTTTTCCCTTCTTTTTCTGTTAAGGTGTTCTTCTGTGGGCGTGTTTGTAGTGGCCTTGGCTTCAGGGGTGTCTCCGACCTTGGGCTGGGTGAGTCTGGTTGTTTGGTGGCCTCCTGCTTCCACAGTTGGGGCTGGTGTTTGGCCTCATGGTCACTGGTTCCGATCCCAGCAGGCCCTCTCGGCCCTTCTTCCTTCTGAGGTCGTTGTGATGTTTCCCATTTTGTTGGGTGACTGTTCCATATGTTATTTATTGCCTTAATGCCTTTCTGGGTGTGTATGCGCTTTGCGTTTCCTTCTGTTGCACTCCTGGTGGGTTTGCCCTGGTTCGTGCTTTTGGTTTCCTCCCGTCTGTTGGGGGTTGCTGGGGGTGTGCTACACTGGTTGCCCGTCGGTTGGCGGGTTTCTTTTTATGTGCCCTGGTTGGGGAATGTTTGTCCTGTTCCTTTTTCTGTGTTACCAGTTGTGGTTAAGGGGCCTGTGATTCTGCTATGTATTCAGTCCTCGCATCCCTCATCCTGCTGGATGCTTGCCTGCTTTGTTTACATTCTGTCTGGATCGTCATTATGGGTATTTCTGTCTCTCTTGGACCTGAAAGCTCTGTGTTTCTTTGGGGCCCTTTTCCCTCTGTTCCGACATGCTTCCTGGGTTCTTTTCCAGCCTTTAGCATCTGCAAGCCTCTGCCTGCTGGGTTTGGGGGGAGGGCCTTCACACTGCCCGTGTTCTTTAAGGTCTATCCCCTTTTGTGGCTTCTCTTGGATCAGTGGGTTCTTTCCTGAGCCTCCCGTGGTTAGGAGTTTCTCTGTTGGTGGCTGCCACCTCTCACTCCCTCTGGGGTTAGTTTCTGCTCCATCGTTGGCTCATGCTGCCTGTGCAACAGACATTCATCCTGGTCTTTCATGCCTTGGTCAACTGGCAGGGTGGATTGTGCTGGTCTCTGTTTGCTGTTTCTCTGGAGGCTTGGATGTTTGTGGGCCGTTGGGAGTCTCCTCTCTCTCTTGGGAGTGGTGTGGGGCCTTCAGTTTCTTTGCCGCTGTGTTTACACCTTCTTTTTTGGCCATTTCGCTCCTGGTTCGACCTTCCCTGTCTGGGTCTATTTGCCTTAGTGGTGTTGGCCCTTCTCCCTTTATTTGTGGCTTGTGGCTCTATTTTTTGGCCTAGGTGTCTGAGTTCTTTGGTTTCTGGACACCCTTCTCCGCTGCTTGCTACTATTTTCAGCCCATCGTCTCTCCTGCTCCTCCGACTGGGCATTTGTTGCAGGGATGGTTGTCCCTCTTGGCTCTGGGTTGTTCCTTTGCTGTGCCTCGCTCCTGGTTCTCTCTTAGACCTTCGAACATAGCACCTTGCACTCCTTGTTGGGGGTGCTTTGGCTTCCAGTGTGGGGAACGAGTCTGTCTCCTGCTTCCATGGTGGCTCCCTTTTTGTGGCTTCTTTTTGCTTCTGGTTCCTGACCCCTGATCTGCGATTCCCACTTGGGGTCTTCCTTTGGTGCTTCTGGCGTTGACCATTTTCTGGTGGTCGTGGTGGTTTCTGTCCTGCTTCATCTTCTCCAGTGTTGGGGATTCGCCGTTCTCTGGATGTGTTGTGGGCCTTGTGCATCTCCCTATTTCCTTATGTGTCACCTGTAGTCTCTCTGAATGGGGTAGTGTGCCTTACTTTTCCATTCTGGCTCGTTGGGTGGTGTGTTCCTCCTCTTTGGCCATTTTTCCGGGTGCCTCCTTCTATGTTGTTTGTTGTGCGACTACATGGGCCTCTCCCAACGCTTTGTTTCCCCTTTCCATCTTTGTTGAGTTGGCGGCTTCTGCTGCTTTTGGCGCTCATGTTCTGTCTTTGGTACATCTTTTGTGGTTTGTATTCTTTTCTTTTGTCATAGCACTGACCTGTTGGTTTTTGCTACCTCCTTCTGGTCTGTGTTTCAATCACCTTGCACTTGGGTATTGGCTCATTGTTACGGAATGGGACGGGAAGACGTACGAGGAGGTAATGCCCAGTTACACACCAGTAATCTTCATTACTCCGAGCCCTGGTCTTCCCGTTCCATTCCTGAGCCCGTCCCTCCCTCCCTGATTCTGTTGATGGTGATTGATTTGTGGTTTATCTTCTTGAGTTTCTTTGGTATTCTCAGGATGTGTGGATGATGCACTTCCCCCTTTATGCATGCTGGACCAGGTAGGCAGCACCATATTGGGGGAAGTATTCAACTTTGCTAAGTAAATGGTTCCTGTAGAGTAGACACGCTGCTCATTGTTAAGGAATGGAATGGGAAGACCAGGACTCATAGTAATTAAGATTACCGGTGAGTAACCAGGCATTATAAGTGAATGGATCAAAATCCAGATATTCACTGCGGTGATGCCACAAAAAAAGGTCCCCAAAGTTGTTACCCAATAACATGACAAGGGGAACCACTCACTGCATCTTTGTTGCACCGCCCCACCCAGTCTCCAGGGACCTTAGATGGGCAATGAAATGGTGTTTGGCAGTCTCACTTGCCTCCACGGACCCTAAGAAGTGTGGAGAACTTAGATGGTGCTGTGCATGCACCAACTACTTCCTCCTCTTCCACATGGGTTTCTGCAGATGTTTTGCCAATGTGCAACATTCCGTCCATCATCTTGTGTCTTTTGCTGTTCGCCCTATGTGGGAAGGGTATGCCCAGACGTGGGTCCCGTGCTCAATACGCCACTGGAGTCAAGCTATCCTGGCTGAAGAGGGGTGAAACCCCGAAACCGGTCCTAGGATGCTTGATTCCGGTCCAGGGAAGACATTTTGCTTGGCAGTTCGGGCTGGACTGTTCCCATGAGGCACAGGGTCAAGACTGATTTGCATATGGCCATGTCTGAACTGGGGTGGCGTGGTGAGCAAAATAACAATGGATTAAACCCAGATCTGTGACTGGGGGTGAATGTTTTGCCAATGTGCAACATTCCGTCCAGCATCTTGTGTGTTTTGCAGATGTAGACCTATGTTGACAGAACAAACAATGCACACTGCTTCTGTCAGCGCACCGTCAGCTTTCTGCTGCTATCAGTGTGAGAGCTGAGAGGGCACTTTGGGTAAAGTGAGGGAAGAATGGCACAGAGGATGATGAGGGGTGGGTAGCAGGAGACTAGGTATTTTTATTTAAAATGTGGATTTGAGCAGGATTGGGCAATTTTCAGACAATGGTGGGGTAGATGGGAGGACAGGTATTTACTTTTCAGTTGGGGGGATGGTGTATGTCAAGTGTAGTGAGGGTGGGTCTCAGCCACTATTTATATGTCAAAAACCGGGGCAGGTGATTTGGGGGGCATAGATAAAATTGTATATGGGCAAAACGTGAATAATGGGAATGTTTTTTCAATGCACATTTACATAACATTACATTACTACAGTGTTCTAAATGACATCACAGGCTGCTTAAGTTTTACTATCATTGTCTATTTAATGCAAAACCGACTGTGAAAGACATCCCCATCATTAACAGTTATCCCTCTATTATTCTAAATGATACACATGAGGATAATCTCACTCTTAATTTCGGGGATAATAAGTGTATTATTATTTATATAATTTGTCAGCTCAAACGACCTGTTGTCTCGGCCTCTCTTAATATCAGACACCTGCACAGATTTCTGGAGAAAGCTCCAACTGCATTGCCCTACTCCACATGTCTGGTATTGAGTCTAGAAACAGGATTCAACATGCTCAATTGGGATTACATATTTGTGGTACTTTGGAAATTGGCCATTGGGTCATGGTAGGATCAAGGTGATAACACTTCACTCACACTTTAAATTAAAAAAAATGTGTCAGGTGATATCCGAATCCATTGTGGTTAGACAAGGGACCAGACGAGTGGACCCCTCTCAGCCCTCCTATTTACACTAGCAGTAAAGCTTCTAGCTCTATGGCTTTGCCAGAATGGCATGAGTTGGGAGATTCATTTGGAAGTGGAGGCCCAAACAGTCTCCTTTATGTAGATAACATCCTTATATATGTGAGGGACATTCATATGGTGGTAAGAGACATAGCTGAGATACTAAGCACCTTTAGGGATGCCTCCGGATCTGGGGTCAACTGGATTAAATCTTCCATATTCCCATTAAACTCCATGCGCCCTGCATAACACTTCATGATAGATATACATACGGTATTCTGGGAAAACAATTAATTCCACTACCTCTGAATAAATATCTATCACACCTCTAAAGACCTACGAGATGCCAACCTTGTGCATGCACTTTCTGCTACAAAGGCCAGATCACTTTTTGGAAGACTTTACCCATAACAGTCTCAGGTATGGTTACACTTACGAAAATGAAAATCCTGCCTCACTTACTATACTATTTCTCCAATTTACCAATCCGCATTCCCAGATCCATGTTCTGCACACTGGATGAGATGCTCAATGACTTGATATGCAACAATGTCAGATGGAGGGTTGCACTTTAAAAACTCAAAATCCAGTGAGATGCAATGGGCATCTCACTGGATAGCTAGAATACACCTAAAGCAAATAGAAGTCTGTAATGATTCTACAACACTAGACATTGCATACAAAACTTCTATTCCCACAGCCCCTGAACCAACGGCAAGCAACAAGCTTCTACACGTAGCACGCATTAGCTAAAGCAGAGCATTGACAGTTACACTTGTGCTGGTGCCGTAGCCATCAGCAATTCCCCTGAGAAGCCATCACAGCTTTGACAGGACCTGGAGTCTGGTCCCTCTGTGCACAGGAAGAACTACAGGATACTCTGCTTGGGGGATTTCTTCAAAGATAAAGTCATGATTCCCTTCGACACACTTAGAGAACAGTATGGTTTACCAGAGGGCCAATTCCACACAGATTGACTGATGTCACGTGTAACATCACTGACATTGAACCAGCCCCTCATTCACAAGTCCGGACTCTTCACTATCTAATCTGTGAAAAGGCTGGTCTTCTGGCTTGCTCGAACATTTCTGAACCCTACTACTACTCTTTTAGAGCAACTCCATACTAAAAGGGACACAGACCTCGGGCGCCCTCTCACCCCACAGAAAGCCATCTCCTTTACTTACAAAATATTGTGGAATGCAATGTTCTAATACATTCAATTCAACATATTACACAGAGCATATTGAACATGTTCACGGCTCCAACACCATTAGCCCTACATGCCCACACTGCCCAGACCCAAATGCCAGAATGGGCCAAATGTTCTGGTCCTGCCCCGTTGTATCCAATTATTGGGGAGAAATCTCCACCATATAAACTGTGGTAATTGACCATCAAAACCTCTTCATGATGGAATGCTGCCTTTTAGGCTTGTTCAGACATCCAAAGGCGGAAAGTTTTGTTAGATAGTTCCTTTTAGCTGGGCGGTCGATCACCATGAAATGAAAGTAATTTTCCCTGAATCACGTCTCACATTGGTGCACAACCGTCCTGTAGGAGGCCGAGATAGAGTCTGTCCACCTGTGAAGAGAGGAGGCCAGGGGAGTACGCAAACACCCTATTGCGACACATTGGGTTGAACTGACAATTGTCTTCCTAAACCCTTCAAACATGAATAGCCCCCTTGAAAGGCTGAGAGTTGAGCCTTATCCATATGGACCACCCTTCCACACTGGCTGTAATGAACTGAAACCTCGCAGCCACTGTTCCCACCCCTCTACTATCAAAGGTCTCAGAAGCTGTTAGTCTTGTCATTCTATGCATGGTTTCCCCTGAGCTTTTGCTTCTACCCTTGTATTTTTGATGGTATGCTGGATTTCGTTTTTGCTGGCTTAGATGCTTTGGGCACAGAGGGCCCGATTCACTGAACTAACTTAAGACAAAATCCTAAACTTTTCGGTATTCACAGAAGTTAGGAGTCCTAACTTCAGGACTCCTAAATGCCTTCTGTGAATACCGAAAGTCTTAAATTTAGGATTTTTCTCAGTTTAGGAGTAGTAAAGTTAGGAGTCCTAACTTTACTACTCCTAAACTGAGAAAAATCCTAACTTTAATACTTTCGGTATTCACAGAAGGTATTTAGGAGTCCTAAAGTTAGGAGTCCTAACTTTACTACTCCTAAACTGAGAAAAATCCTAACTTTAAGACTTTCGGTATTCACAGAAAGCATTTAGGACTCCTAACTTCTGTGAATACCGAAATGAGTAAGTGCCTTCTGTGAATACCAAAATGGTAGTAAGTTTAGGATTTTGTCTTAAATTAGTTCTGTGAATCGGGCCCTTTGCCACTGCTGATCAGTGTCAAAGTGCAAAAACTCCCTGTACAATGGGGCTCATTTATGAGCCCCTGCGTCACTTTTGCGCCACCGGTGCGTCACTTTTTGTGACACACCAGTGGCGTAAAACATGCGCCATGATGCGCCATATTTACAAAGTGACGCATCTACCTAGATGCGTCACTTTGTAAACCCCTGCGCTACATTATACCTGCGTCAGGTATAATGTATGCAGGGTGGGCGTTCCCACGTAAGTAAGCATCGTAGAAGTGACGCAGTGAAATCTACGAGATTTCACTGCGCCACTTCTAGGGTGCAAATGCGTCAATATCTTACGCCTGCCTCACAGCAGGCGTAAGATTGACGCAGGCCCTTTCACATGGGGCTTGCCCCATGTGAAAGGACACATTGCTGGAGTTGCGTCACTTTTGTGACACACTCCAGCAATGCGTCACTTTTGCGCCTACAGATACGTCAGAAATACTGACGTATCTGTGACTCCTTGCGACATGATGCGTCATACTGTAAATATGACGCATCATTGGAGTCGGAGGGAGGGCGCAGTGAAAAGTGACGCATCACTGTTTTCACGCAGTGATGCGTCACTTTTCATAAATGAGGCCCAAAGTGTTTAAGTGATTGGTTATCCATGATTGGCACATTTGATATACTGCTAAGTCCTTAGTAAAGCAGGAACACACTTTACATAATTCTTATACAACATGGGGGTTTATGGAGAAACTAGCCGTGCACAGAAGAGCCCCTTTACACCTTCCTGTCATTGAATCATGACACTACTGTCAGACTAGCCAGGTTCATGCTTTACTGCTTCTTTGTGTTTACGTACTACACCGTCTTCATCAGTGCTAATCCTGATTTACGTCACACCTGAGCCATTACCTGGAAGGGCTCCGCACCTCACATGCAATGCTCCTTACAGTTATTGTGAAACCCGAATTAACCTATGTATGTCATTGCTGTGCTATCTCCTTATTTGTTGCAAAGGTGGTTCTGATCTTATGTTCCAGTACTACAAAACACTGTAAAATTCAATAAAAATATATATTTTTTAAAATACATGTCACTGGGACAGAATCAAAAGTATGTAGCAAAGAATTGTCATATGATTAACCATTAGTACAATTTTGCTTAAAAGCCATGGACAATTCATGCAGCAAATAATTATGCATGGGCAATAAAGCAAAGAAGTTCTCGTAACTGCATTGCCTATCATCATGCATACTGAGATGTTATTGCGCAACTCTGGGCTGATTTACTATAGCATTTTTTAAACATGATAGTTTTAGCACAGAGAGTGGGCCTCTGGACAGCTACTGAGAGCATGTTATCTCCTGCCTGAAATTCCCCATTGGAGGCCGTAGTGTTTTTGACTCCTACCGCCACACATACAATCATTCATATGTGCTGAGGCCTTTTCATGATATAGAGTGAAATCCAGAGGTAGCTTTATGGTCTAAGGAGTGTACCATGTGCAGCCTCCTTTTGAAGAGAGTCACTGCTGTCAGGTCACCAGGCTGTAAAGGACTGACAGTGGCAGCGAAGCGTTTACAGTTGCAGGACAGACCTATATGTTAGTCGCCTGCTAGGGAGAGTGGCCTACTGGCCTCACCAGGTATTTGAATTTGTTAATTCAGCTATAAAAGCCAAGTATTTTGGGGAATCTTTATTCTCCAGGGACTCTGACCCCTTCTATCCAGAGAGGTATCGCGCAAAGGGGTGCCCATCTGGAGGGAATTAATAGGCTTAAGAAAAATCACCAACCACTGATGAATCAATCCTATGAGTAGGACACCCACCTCCTGGAAATCTGAAATTTGCTGATTTTTAAGAAAGGAGAGGCTTCAGAAGCAAGATAGTAAACCAACCTGACTGGCTGGCCATTTTGTCACACTCATATTTTTCTGGTGGGCTGTCAGCTAAGAGGCTGCTTCCAGACAGGAATATGTTGCAAATGACCCACATATGACCCAGGTTCCTTGCTAATCACAGCATCCTGAATTGTGGGACTGGTATGAACATTTGAACCAGAGCACACTTTCCTGTCCAGCCATACTGTTGACCCTGCCAGGAAAACCAGTGAATCTCCTCAGTCGGTTCTTGTATAGCTTAGCTTCCACTGGACTCCCTTCTGAGGATTGATAGCGCCAATTCCACACATCTCCTCCAGGACCAATGAAGAGTGGCTTACTTTGTAGCTTAGGGACAGCTGGCTGTGTTGTCTATTGGAAGAGAGGAATATTTGTAATGGTTTGTCGCTAACCAAGTGTCCCCAATGAAGAAGCTATACCGATCAGTGGACTTGAGGAGTGTTGATACCCCGCAGGACTGATTTCCCTCACAATTTCTAAATAATAAGTGGTTCCGGACAACAATGAGGACTCTAGTGGACCACATGACTGTTGCTTTCTTCTGCAAGTCATTTGTTAGATGCTACAAGAAGGAGTTAGGGGCACTGAAGACATACTCCACTAGTATTAAGAATCTGCACAACTGACAAGCCCGAAGCTTCATTACCAGGTCAGCATAAACACACCTGCACCTACATTTTGTAGATGTCCATATGCACAAGTCAAGTAGCTGACTCTGTCCCAGATCTGCCTGCCTGTGTGAGGCTGTGCAGTTTGTCAGTGACTCTTTTTGTTCTGTGGTTTAGGACTGGCCTCAAATTGACACCCTGTGCAGAAGACTGTTCGGACATGATCATTTTATTTTAAAAGACTTAAGACTTGAGTCCCTGAATTAATATTGTAACATTGGTGTTTTTTAATCATTATTATGTTTTAGTTTAGTTTTTGACTTGGTCTGGTTTGGATGACAATGTGTCTTGTATTCAACTATAATGTCATTTTGGTGCTATTAAAACATGTAACACATATTTTCTGTGGAGGAAAGCTGGTGTAGAAAGCTATACATCCAGGACCACCATTGAAGTTTTGTTTAGTACGTAAGGCACTGGGTTACCAGCTTTTGTGAGTTTATACCCTACGTTCCTCGAAGTTAATAAATAACCCAGTTTCTCATAATATGTACCAAAGACTTTGCAAAACAGTGAATGGCTAACGTCTGTCCTTGTCAGATGCTAAACATCTTCACTGAAGAAGCTGTCGTGATGGTTGCTTACCCTAACAGAATACCGCTGTGAGGATCACAGGAAGCAGACAGCAGTCCTCACCCCTTGACCCGGATGTACCATAAGCCATGTGCCTTTCTTTTGGCATTACAATCGGTTTGCAGTTACGGAAGTGACCGATGAGAGGCAGGTCAATATCTTTTATTTGGAGTCTTTTTCAAGTGTGTAAAGAATGAATCTTCATGAAGCTAGTTTTCTTCAGATGCTTGCAAATGGCCGCTTTACACTGTACCAGGCTGATCAATCTGGAACGGCACAAAGTCTTGACCAGTCACAGCCCAGATCTTCACAAACACACTGCTGGGGTTTGCCGTAGCCACTGTGGCAAAGGGATCACACATGCTCCCTAAAAACTGTCCGAAAATACCTTCAACCTTAGAAAAAGAGAGAATTGATTAAGGGCAATCTCAAAAGCCAACAAAAACACTTCAAGCGATCATTATTTTTTACAAGCACCTTTGAAATAAAAAGAATCAAGCTTATATATTTAGGGAATAGGAATTGGAACGGGATCTTAATGGTGCATTTTTAACTGTGAGTGAATCATTTTTAAAGTGAAATGTAGCACATTACTGTCTATTTTAAAGTGAACAGAAGGCCACGATCTGTGAAAACAAGCATAGCTGTTAACGTGTTAAGAGTGGTTACAGAAAACAAGCACAGCTGTTGTGTCAGGCGGGGCTACAGAAAAGAAACATGACGATGTCCTTGATTAGTTTTCTACAAATAAAAGTGAAAGGGATATACAGTTATATCTACTCAAAGCAGGGATATCAGTTCAAAGAGGACTTCAAAACTAAGCTAATTTAGAGCAGTAAAACATTTGTCAACCAACCAACCAAGAATGCTGTGGTTTGAAACAGAGCGAGTTACATTAATTCACTTCCGGCTCTGTGAATGGGGGACTTGGAGCCCCGCAGAAACGAATTCAACAGAAACAAGTCTGCCAATCCTGCAGGTGTCCTTTATGGCAAATGCCCCTTTTAACGGGAGAGAGAGAGGGAGGGAGGGAGGGAGGGAGAGAGAGAGGGAGGGAGAGAGAGAGGGAGAGAGAGAGAGGGAGAGAGAGAGGGAGGTAGAGGGAGACGGGGAGAGAGGGAGAGAGGGAGGGAGGTAGAGGGAGAGGGAGACGGAGAGAGGGAGGGAGACGGAGGGAGACGGAGAGACGGAGGGAGACGGAGAGACGGAGGGAGACGGAGAGACGGAGGAAGACGGAGGAAGGGATAGATAGATAGATAGATAGATAGATAGATAGATAGATAGATAGATAGATAGATAGATAGATAGATAGATAGATAGATAGATAGATAGATAGATAGATAGATAGATAGATAGATAGATAGATAGATAGATAGATAGATAGATAGATAGATAGATAGATAGATAGAGATGTGTGAATGCCGGGTCTGGTGGCTCAGTGGACGAAGGCGTCTGCTGCAGGGGCCTGTGTTCAACCTCTAGGTCACGGGTACTCATAGTACGGCCCGCGGGCCGCCAGCGGCCCGGCAAGCCTTCTTGGCGGCCCGCGGACCGTGTCTCGCATTTTGCATTTCCTGGCCTACGAGTTAACAGAGAAGATACGTTGTGAATACGTATTCATCACGTATGCTTCTGCGGCCATCCTCTCTTTACTGCTGGCCTCTGATTGTGTGCCCGCCTCTGTGACATCACGCACGGCACCGGCGGGAAGCACAGGCACTTTAAAAGTCAGCTGTAAGTGCAGCGCTTTTGCAGCTGACTTTTAAAGGGCCTTTTGAGAAGATTCCTGTGTCCGTGGGGCCGATGATGTCCTCTCCGTCCCCGCAGCCTCTTCTCTTCGGCCGCAGCCTCTTCTCGCCACTTCACTGCCTCAGGACGGCTGAGGGAGGGGATGTGGTCCGTCGGCTGCGGTGCCGACTTTGGTACAGGAAACCAGGGTTCGAGGCATCGCGTCCACATCCTGTGATTCTGGGTAAATCTCTTAATCTCCCCGTGCCTAAATATGTAATGTAAATACAATGAAATCCCACTTAAGATTGCTATATATAATAAAAAAATATTATAAAAATGTGCTCCTTGTTGTTACATCTGCTTTGGAAATACAGCATTGTTTAGTAATGTTTTGAAACGGTAGTGATTTTTTCCCCTCTTGCTCCGCCCCCACTGACCCCGCCCCCTACTGACCCCGCCCCCACCGGTGCAGCCCTCGGCCACAAACCACACTGTAAGTTCGGCCCCCGAGAGAAAGTTTGTGAGTACCCATGCTTTAGCCCAAGGTTTGAATTTCTTCCACTGTTTTGTCAAAGCTTGATAATATGACTTAGCCAATTTTGTACAAGAAATTAAAATAAATGACAGTGCATTCCTATGTTGATCAGTGTCAACCTAACGTTTATCACACTTTAATGCGTGTGGGAGGGTCTAACCTCCTGATCCTGGGTGTATATATCTCAACCTGAACAAACAGCGCTGTTCCTGTCTGGGAACAGCAACCCCTCTCCGCTCTCCAAACGTTCCTCTGAAAGAGAAATTATTTAATGTTTCACTAGTTTTGAAATGCTGTTTATACATTGATCGTTAGATCAAACTTCATCCTTTATGCGAGAAATAAAACTCATGTATTTCCAACAGGTTGAATTGATTAATTCATTTACTCGTTATCTTCAATTTCACGAAACATTGCGTGGTGTCATTGAATTCATGACACATCTCAACAAAGTCCCAGTGCATTTTGGGCTGTCTAGCCCTTCATCAGGGGTAAATGATTCTAAAAGAAAAATATAAATATGCAGTTTTTACCATCAACTGGCCAAACAAGGATCTACATTAATATGATTTATAAAGAACAATGAATCTCGGGTTGCGGTTGTCATGATTACTATTTTGTTGCCATGAGTAATTGCCATATTATACAAGCTACCATGAGTAATTACCACCATGAGTAATTCCCACATCAGACATTCTGAAGTATCTCTTATGCTAATAAATCTCACCATACACTACTGAAATCATGTTGCTCATCATAATAATAGAGATATAATTCACTAAGGTGAGTGTTGTGAAAAAGAATCCATTCTATATGTAAGAAAAGATGCATAAAATACACAAGAAAACACAATTGGGTTTATCGATAAAGTAATCGTGTCCTTAACGTTGGCGTGATGCCCTTATACTGTTCTGGAAATATCAACAAGTTGGAGATTTTCATCATATAGATAAAGCAAGGGCTCAACCAGTGAAAATCAACAGTGGATTGTGCAATGGATTAATTCAAGAGCATACGTGTGGTGAGGACCATGTTGTGCATCATTCTAATTTGTATATAGGAAAAATACATTACAAGGTGTAAGAAGAAGATCAAGTTTCTTCATTGGATGATCATGAGCTCAACATCGTGACTAGATGCCCCTGGTGATTTAAGGAGTCAGAAATTGTCCCTGTGTTGGAGCACAAAAGAGCTCAACTTGTGGTACACGGGTATACTCGAAAGTCTAGTCAATTGAATTCAAACTAGGTTTTCATGAACATTTGGAGTGCTGAGAAGGGACGCTGCTCCCAGATTGAAACAGCTCTGTTTGTCAACAAAACACATTTTGTGGCAGTTTATGTGTTGAACATGGTGTCAGGGGATGGGCACTATTATTATAGTTATTGTGAACTGTGGTCCACGTAAAAAAACTTTAAAAAACAATAATCATATACTTCTGTTGGCAAGTTTGGTTTAGTCACAGTAGAGAGTCCAAGTGCTGACTTGATGCGCACTCTTCCATTAGGCCTACCAAGGACCACGCAATGTGACCTTGCATGGCTTGGTAAACAGCATAGATGTTTTCACACAAATTCAAGAAACACCATTGTATTCCTTCTATTTACCTTTTGCTCATATACCTTGAGGGACAGCTCTCCTTTAGACATAGCTCTCTCTCACACTTTGGTGTGAATTGTGGGCACTGATGGTGCACTGTTTTATCCACTATTAGCATTGCCAACATTTTCTCCTCTTACGTCCTTCTTTTCTTATTTAATTTTAATCCTTACAGCCTTGAGAAAGCTCATGGAACTGACGAGCCTTTGTGAAACATGTCCGCTGAGCTATTGCATTACCTATTCCATTAATGTTTTTGGAATAACTAAATATCAACGAGTGTGTTAAACAAATGAAATGGTATGCCTATTGTTATCAAAAGTAACACCGTAGGATTTCCCTTTACACCCAGCATTGGAGAGTAGGCCAGTTCTTAATCAGAGGTAAGAACATAATTGATGTTGAATAGGAGGGAGCTTTATAGAGCTCCTGGTAGGAAGGAGAGACCTCCACTGTAAGAAAGTGGATTATTATTTGGGCTGGACAATCACACACCTCAAGGAATAATAAAACCAACTTGTCAAGCTGAACACAAAAGTCACTGACTTAACTATAGCTCAATCCCCAGGTATATATGGCACAGAGCAGACAGTCTTAATTTAGGCCAATGTGTAAAGTTTTTCTACAGTATTAAATCAGTTATAAAGTAGAAAACAAAACAATACAAATCCATCCAGAATAAAATTAGAAAAATAGACAACATTTTTGAGGAATAAAATGACACGCAAAAGCCAAAAATACAATATGGGGAACTGGAGATATGAGGTTTAAAGTTTTAAGTGAACACCAAAAAAGACCAAGTGCCAACGAAAGTCTATGGTCATGGTTGACCAGGACCTAGGCAGACTTTGAGGCCACCCATCACCAAACTTCAAG
This sequence comes from Triturus cristatus, assembly GCF_964204655.1. Taxonomy (NCBI): domain Eukaryota; kingdom Metazoa; phylum Chordata; class Amphibia; order Caudata; family Salamandridae; genus Triturus; species Triturus cristatus. The sequence continues at coordinate 727,115,413 of NC_140591.1, forward strand.
TTACCACACAATATAAAAATGTATTGTGATGCGTGCCAATGGCAAACATATTTCTAATTGCACTACAACTGACTAGCTGTGGCTAGACAAGCAGGCTTCGTGATCTACAAATTATAGGCTAAGCCTGTGGGCAAAGCAAGAGCCACTGCAATGTGAATGTGCCACACATATCCTTCAAAACATAAGGCCATACAGCCGATGTTTGTGCAGCACTACATGTTATTGTGGGTGTTTCTGAATGCTCTCTGGTAATAGTTGGTATGCACATATCAACATGGGCCATTAATGCCACCAGTCATACATCGCAAATGTAGACTGTCAATATGTCTCCAGCATGCCACTTAGACTGTAGAGTGACTGAAGCAGACAATGTTGGCCACTCCCTGAGTGGATAACATCACAAGGCATCCCAGGATAGCAAGTTATACAGATATGGACAGTGGCGGCCTGTAAGTTTTGAAGGGAGGAGGCGGATGGGACGCACTCTCCTGCACACGCACACATACACATAACACTTATAGCAATGTATTCACATTCGCACGCCCACAAACACATTCATTCACAACACTCTTCACCAAACATTCACACATACATGCACGCAAGCACACAAACACATCCATTCACAACACTCTTCACCAAACATTCATACATACACACACGCACGCATGCACCAAACAGTTTAAAACAAAAACAAACACTTACCTGCAACCAGCTCTGCCTTGGAGGTTCATGAAAGCTTGGGACTGCTGCATTCCCTCATTGGCTGACCTAAGATCAGCCAATGAGGGAATCCAGCAGTCCCAACGTCATCACAGAGTGGGATGGGGTCAGTGAGACTGCTGACCCCACTCCACTCTGTGATGAAGTGTCACTGATTGACACTTGAACCTGGGCGCTTCAGGGCTTAAAACTGAGGCACCCGGGTGCCAGGTAATCAGTGGCGCTACCCCTCGTCACTAAGGGAAGGGCCTCAGGGACCTTTGCTAAGCTGAGGACGTCATGCCCACAGGGGCTGTGACTTTCTCAGCCCAGCAAAGTTCAGCTCAGATAGCCAGGAGCCTGCGCTAAATGCACATGTCTGGTTCCTGTCTGCTTGAACTGAAAGTGAACAGTGTCTGTTAGCCTGACAGACACTGTTCATGAGGGGCGAAAGGTAGAGGTGTGTGGCCCCTCAGCCCCAATGGACCGGCTGCTCCTGGATAAGGGCCCGGGTACCCCAGGCTGGTGAAGATGTTGTCACACCACTCTTGTACCATCTGGTGGCACGAGCCTCTCAACAATACCCATTAGGCCATGGAAACCCAACTCATGTGGCTTATCCTAGAATCATTGCTATGGAGTAAATTAAGGCACCCCGAGATGCTGCCTAGTCTTACCCTGTGTAATGCATGTGTTGTAGGAACCTTGTGGGTGCAATCTTGCTGGCAACCCCCATAGATAATCAGGCTGACTCATGCAAATATAAGGATGCCTACAGGTGCCTGTATAAGTGCAAATCTGCTGACAACTTGAATTACAGGTCTGTCAACACCTCCCTGCACAGAAACCATTCATGGAATTGTCCTACATGGTCAATGTGAGCTCCAAAATACAAGACACATGGAAGCAGATGAGCCACATTAAAATCATTTAATGCATCCTTATTCTGGCTCACAGGGGATTTCTAACACATTTAGTACCGGGCCAGGTCCACATGAGTCTCATTACCTGTCTCAGTGTCAAACTACATGCGGGCTGAATGTGAGAAACCCCTGCTATGGACATGCAACACCTCCTTAATGCAGAGTGTAGTAACGATGTGATGTACGCTGATTTGCTGTATTCAATAGTTAGGAAGCCGCCCCAAGGCTTGCATGGTGGTCTACCATTGCCCTGTCAGCATCAGTGAGAAACATGTGCCTCTCAAATGATGAGACTGTAACTTTCCTGTGGAGTATGAGCCTTGTATATTAATTCTCTATAGTGACCCACTCCAGAGCAGTCAGGTCTACATTTCATACCAAAATCTGTAATGTTTACATCACTGTTGTCCCCATCCATGACACACATTTACATCAGTGAACTTCAAAGGCACGCAAGGGTCAATCTGCACTCCCCTAACATTGGTGTTCTGTCACCTCAGTGATCAGGATGACATTCTCCACCTCAATTAAGTTTCACTTCCTCTTCCTCTTCCCATGGGAGTCTGTCTGGACATCCTGACTGGAACTGGGGTTGTTGGGGATGTTGTCCTGGACACTGCTTTCTGCTCTTTCTTTCAGGGCTGGTTTCAGGTAAGTGTGTAAATTTGTTTTCACAAAGCATCATTTTTAATCTTTTTTTGATGCATTAGGCATTCAAAAGTGATGCTAGGATGGCTTGCGTCTCTTTATGAGATGCAATTCAGTCCAATGTGACTTTTGCAGCAGTAGCGTCAGATTTCATTATGACACGGCGCACAAAATGCATCAGTTTTTATGACTCCGGCTATCCCTGTACGCCATGGTGCGCCATATTGTAAATATGATGCATCCATGGTGTAAGAATCTGTTGTACCATGGCGTTAGATTTTGGATGCATCGCTGCCGCAACGCAACTATGCGCCAGTTCTTGTATATATGCCTCTATGTGTGTGCCAAGTCAGGTAAAGATAAAAAAAACAGCTACCAAGCTGTCATGTTATACCTTCAGAAAAGAGTCTGTGGACTATGTCAGCACCCAAGCAGCAGGAAACTTTAAGTCATCTACATCTCTATAAACTGCCACCTCTTCTCCATCACAAGTGCTCTAACACAGATTAAGAGCTATTTGCAGCTTTTTATAATAACATAGAGAAATAATAAACAAATACCTAAGGGTGAGACAGGTATAATTTAAGTATATCTTTGTTTTGCCTCTATGAGGTCACCTTGATAAGAGGAGATTGGTGTGTTTAAAAGACTTTAGTAGCTTTGTGTGCCAGGTGGATGTCTTCTAATAGTTGTATGTTCATCCCTTTCAATGTGTGTAATGCAATGCCATTTTCAGACTCAATCGTCCATTGCAGTGCAGTGACACTGACACCAAGCATGGGCAAAGAAGCAGATTCAGACTGGGAAAATTCTACAGGGAGTCTCTATACAACTGGCGGTTTTTAAAATGTCTCTACATGGACAATAAAGGTGAATGCTTTTTAATGTAAATATTGATAGTGTCATGAAATTGGGAAAAGAAACAAATATGACTAAAGTCCGACAAAAAAAAAAGATGTAGAGGGGCTGTAATTCCAGTCTTCTGAGATTTGTATAAATACTAACTCAGGTACATGCACAGTCACTCATCCAGGGCACAGCAGTCAAACATACACAGAAAACATAACATGGAAATGTGGTCGCTAAAATGTAGGAAATCGAATCAGCGATGAGCTGCAGCCTCTGATAACAAACAGTGTTTGGGCATCCAGTTTTGTTCAGAATGAAAATGTAATAGTCTCTAATAAAAAGATGTCATCTGAAGGTAGGAAAAGACGTAAAAAGTCAGAGGTTGAGAGACAGTATAAGAGAGAAAGAGCAGTCAAGTTACTTGGGGGGTGGGGCTGGTAGGGCCTATATTCCATCTGTAAATGCCCCCCCTCTGGCCCCACCACCGGCGACAGTTACAGCCAGCAAAAACAGACACTGTTATCTGAGCCTGGGAAGAGCGATGTGGTTTCTGTTTACATTTCATGTTTTACTTACTCTCCCTAAGAGTATTTGCATTTTCTAGGGTGCTGTAATTCTGAAGCTTCTTTCATGCAATATATTACTCATGGATAGTGTAAAAGGAATTGCTCATATGTAGCTGTGTGAGTTCAGTGAGAATTTCTGACAGTGCCTTTCAGTGAGTCCTAAAGGGGTTTCAGAAACATGGTCATCCAATCATTTGCCACTATACATACTGCACTGAGTAATGAGCGGGTGAACCAATTGTAATTGTGATTATAGGACAAAGTGTGAAAAAGAGATACACAGATGTCAATATATTGACGGGGAAAGGTAAAGAAAATTAAGTGTGTACAGTTGAGTTGGTGCATTTTGTGTGCGTGGGGGAATTGGTGAAGTGAAGGCGATGCAAGGTAAATGCGCAAGAGAGTGAAAAGAAGGGTGATATATATGTACAATATCTATGCACAGACCCATACACATACATATATGTATATTTAAATATATATGTGTGATTATATATATATATATATATATATATATATATATATATATATATATCATCCTTATTTATATATTACCGATTGGTGGTCAACGGTAGGTAGTTATAGTTAAGACATAGTTTTCATAGGAAAGTGATTTTTGCTTTGCTAATAACTTTGGTGCCATTTGATGAATCTTCACAAAAGGTTTGAAACTAGTTTACCACTCACTTCAGCTTGTGTTTAAAAAATTTCAGGATGATTTATCAAGTGGGGGCCTAGAAAAAGGGGGTCTCAAAATGCTTTTTCCCCATGCAATTTGCTGTAGGGGTTTTAGACACGACTACAGCCCGAACCACTGAAGAGAATTACACCAAATTTGGCCGCAAGCTAGATCGCGGTTCAACAAGAGTGCTTTTTGTACTTTGATGTAAACCTGTTTAGTAGTTTTGGAGTTATTAAAGGAAAATATTTATGTATTTCCAGAGACGCAGATCCATTGTGATGCTGTTATTGGCTGAGCGTGAGTTATAGTTACCTTAGGGAATGAGTTATAGTTAATGGAGATAAATATAATTGCTGAATTTCTATGGTTTTGTGTGTGCTAAATCTGAACCTAACTATAAAGTCCCTGTATCCTTTAGTTTTTAAGTGAATATATATATAATGCACACAATCTTCTTGACTATCTCTGCCTAAAAATCACACCTACAGGCACCTCTAAAAAAGAGGATGAGAGAGAAAGCGGGAGATGGAAAGCGTAAGAGGGAGACAGAGAGAGACTGAGAGAGGAACGGAGATAAAATAGATTGAGAAGGAGACAGAGAGAGGTTGGAATGAAAGAGCAAAAGAGAAAGAAATGGAAAAGAGCAAGAATGAGAGATAAAAGGAGAGAATGAGGTGTAAGAATAAAAGAGCAAAGGAGACAGAGACATTGATGGAGAATTGTTGTATGACCCGATCGACATAAGATGTGCCCCTTCCCTGAACATCTTAAGGAAGACACTCAAGACCTGGCTCTTCGACTGAACGGAGCTATTTACCCCCTACCCCCCAGCGCCTTGAGAACCTCCTGGATGAGCAGCACGCTTACAATTCCCCTGATTGATTGAGTGATATTTTACCTTGATAATGCACAGCAAGGCTGGGATTTTGAATCTTACCTCCCATAGGTAGCATAACATGGGCTTATTGAACCTGTAATCCATGTATTACAGCCTGTAACTAATAAAAATGATTACAGTTTCAAAACAGCGGAGACTTTTGATGCATTTTTCCCAGAATTTTTGTGTTATGTATTTTTTTAATAAATGGTTTATTTCACTTTGTAACAGTATCATTTTATGTCTTCTTAAAACGAGCACAAATGGCCAAAAATGAAAATATGCGCTTGTGCATGTAACAGCTCAAATTTCTAAACGCAGCTACCCCAAAGCGTTAGGCTCTACAAGCGTAAGCCTTTCATACAGAGGAAGAACATTTTCTAAGTTATATCTATAGCTGGATTTCAACTTTAATTCTTTTTTATAGAATTTATGCGCCCAATGTGCCATGTCGAATGGCCTCAAGACACAGCTCACTGGCAGAATCCAGAGTTTAGCTTCATTGAGTGGTCAATGACTCCACGCTGTAAAATGAATATTGTTTTCAATAAATCTGGCGAGCGTTAATAGTCTTTCAGAAGAAAACTGGTGCGCTAATTACAGACTAATGAAAAGCTAGGGGAGATATTTACCAACAGTGAACTTTTTATTATGTCTCAGCGCGTGCATGAGTGGCGTCAGACCACTTTAGCTGCACCTAATGTGTCATTTGTGCTTGATAATTTCACACAATGTACCTGTGCAGGTCGTCATCCAAGTTAGTTAATGTTTCGTTCATCATTACTCTCATGAAATATTTTCTTTGTGTTTTAACTGCCGTCTTTATGTCGGAGCCTTCTCTCAAAGCAGGAACGTGTGCCGAGAAAGGGGCACGTGCACACAGGCATCTGTGTCCTGTCTATTTATCTCACGCCTGCTTCCTTCAGCGTTCCCCTCACGTGGATCATTCAACGTAAGTGCGCATTCAGTTAGGCCTGCTGTCAGGCTTCCCCCCACGCTGACCTGCATTTAACTCAGGGGAGGTTATCAATCAAGACGCTGGATCTTCTAAATTTTGGCAACTGCGGAATATGATACATCATTTATCACCGGGCTCAAAACGTCTCAGTCACTATCACGCCCACTGTCGCTCAGACTACCAATGTTACAGCAGGAATAAACTTTTTGAATATTTTCGATTTTCTTTAAAAAAAGGGTTATGGTTATTTGAATTGAGCTATTGGCAAGCGTCTGTGACGTGGGTGTGCACTCAGAACTGATGACAATGGGGGCTCCTGGGGGTGGCACTCGCAGAGTGTACACCCCCGGGCGGCTTCGGGCACATAGTATGGCCCTTGGACAGGTAGGCTTTTATGATTGGCTAACGCTTATCAGCGCGAGCCTCCAGTGCGAACGTTCTATGTGGCGCACTTTTTACTGTACTGGGTGAGGTAGGATAGTGAATTTTGGGCGCTCTGTCATTAGCTTTTTTAAGATTTTGAAATGAGCTTGTATTTAAATATTCAGAGAGCCTTTGCGGATATTTATGTGAGGCCGGGAGGGGGGTTTAATTGTACCATTCAACTTCTGTCGGTATGTAGCAGCGGGGGTGTCAGGCTGCAAATGCTGTTTGTATATGGAATGAGGGCTGGCAAGCACCTTATGTGAGCAGCAGCCACGCGCTTGGGAAAAATCTCACCTCCCATCACCAGACAGCAAATCCGTTTCCCGTCTGCTCGTGGCTCCCTCAATAGGTCGGAAAATGGGAGGGGCAGGACGGGCACAGGTAATGCCTTCTTCCCTTCAAAGAAGAGTAATTCCAAGAACCGAGTCGTCACAAAAGAAAATGATTCAGTGACGGTCTCAAATAGAAAAAGTACACCACCCGGTGGCCAAATAGAGTAAGGGCCTAGCTTTTCCTCACATTTGAGGAAGGGGAATAAAGATATATTTATTTTTAATAGAAGCTTATATAAAATGTTGAAATGTCAGGAGAATGTGTAAAGGACAGAGGTGTATCTCCTATTGTGGCCAGTAAAAGAGGTGATACCATATTGTTAACAAATAATTATTCGCAGAAAATAGATGTTTGGCGCCTCGGCCAAGGCGATTTACTTCGGAATCTGGCGATCATGGTTCGATCCCCGGCGCCGGCAGCAGATCAGCCCAGCACCATGTGACTCTGGGCATTAGCTTGCTTGGTCTTCCCGACGGCCCCCAGCGCCTAGAGACCCTCGCGGGTGATTGTTCGCGCTTTACAAATGTGGATTATTATTATTATTACACTCTTTATCTCAGGAATCCAGTCTTGATTTGCATATTGTTACTGTGCATACAGGTGTTGAAAAAATTGACCCACTTTTCTCAGATATTAATAAAAACAATGACATCAGTCAGGTTATTAGTTCTCTGGGAGCTGACCTAGTGGGCAATGGATGTAAAAAAAAAATAAATAAAAAAATATATATATATAAATAAATAAATAAATAAATAATAATAAATTGATGAAAACTTAATTTACAAGAGAAGAGAACACTCCCAGCTGTAAGTTTAAGCGTCTTACAGCTCGACGTGGGCGAGATATTGCCAGGCACAAAAAGGGCAGTACAGATATTCCAGTCAGGTTTCTAGCGTCCTGCAACGTCAGAAGTGGCGAAGAGGGGGATTTTTCAGCGAAATTTCCCACACCGTTGGACGAAAACAGAGCTTCATATATATATGATGGGGGTATAGGGGATGGGAAACAGCCAAGCAGTAGCGGTAGGGGTGGTAGCGTAGGATTTAAGGGGATGGTAGTTTCTCAGCAGACAGTTGATGGGAATGAGTCTTTGGAAGATGATGAAATATTGGATTATGAAAACATATCAAATGGCTGTCAAACACTTACTGGGAAAAGGGGGGGTTGTACTAAAGACATCTCCAGATTTTATTTTTCACAGAACAAAGTAGGCAAGGGTGCTCAATGCGGACGCAGTGCGAGACATCAGAACAAGGGGACGAAGAACAGGCTGTTGACCGAAGACCATACACATATTACATCAGGTGAGGCATATACACATGTTACGCAAAAGCGTTTACGGGTTGATAAAGATGTGGGTATTGATAATGAATATAATTTTTCGGTAATGCTAAATAAAGATAGTCACGGAGTCGAAGAGGTGGGTACAGCGAAGGACAAGGTAAAAAGTTCGGTAAGTTCAGATAACATACATAAAACGGAGTCCGAGGAAAAATCCACATTAAAATTTAGACGCTTACCTTATATGGGATTTTCTATGCCATTGGGTGCACATTTAAACAAAACCACAAAAGACAAATATGGAAAGGGGAATTTATTGATGTATTCAAGCTACTCCATAGGGAAATACAAGCGAAAGAAGGCTCAAAGGAAGAGGCATGGGAAATATCAAAGAGACCAAGGGTACCAACAAACATAGACACATGGACTTCTGCCTTTCTCATTTTCGCTAGTATATATGGCGAAAAATTTCCCGATAGGTCAGCGTCACTTTTCAAGTATTTGGACACTATTCAGAAGACAGCAACAGAATTTGGGCAGCGATGCCTGGCTGCATTGCGATGAGGAGTTCAGGGCCAGACTAGTTTTAATGCTCGAGAAACCGTGGGGGGAGGTCGATAATGAGCTTTGGGTCCAGTGGATGTACCCCCAATGGCCTCCACCATCCATGCACACGGCTAGTGGCTTAGCGGTTCCTTATCGGCCCTTTCAGAGCAGACCCACCCTGGGAGGGGGAGGGGGCACTTGGAGCAGACTACAAACAATTGTATCTGGATTATGCTGGAATTTTAATAAAGGGTATTGTACAAAAAACCCAGGCAAGTATAAACGACGCATGCTCTAGGTGTGGGGGTAAACTCGCAGTCATGCAATGTTTCGGGGAACAGGCAAAATTGGGGAAGTGGTTGTCCAAACAGAGGGAGAGGTTTCGCGTTTGTCTGGAAACAGGAGCTTCTACTCCAATCAAGCTGGACAATTTATGTAGGAGGTTAATATTCTACCCAGATACACAAGACGCAGCTCTGTTGGAATGGGCTTTTCAAGGGAGGATTTAAATTGGGCTATCAGGGGCCCCGATGTCATAGATTTGCGCAAAATTTAAAATCGGCAAATTCATTTCCGCATATAGTTGGGGGAAAAAACTACTGACAGAAGTACAAGAAGGAAGAATGGCGGGGCCTTTTGATTCTTGGCCATTAGATGACCTAATTGTGTCACATTTAGGTGCAGTTCCTAGAAAGCTGAAGGAGAATTTAGAATAAACCAGCATCTATCCTGGCCCCAAGGTTATTCGGTCAAGGATTTTATGGCTAAGAGCATTCCATGGTTCAATTTGCATCGATGGATTCGGCTAGTTATGGGCAAGGCGAGTTTCCCTGCAATGTGAAAAGGCGCTACATGATTTTCAAAATATTTGCACAGGACATGGTTGTGCCTTTAGCAGAGGATAAAACAGAGGGCACCAGTTGTTGCCTTGCATATCTTGGCATTGAAATAGAATACCAATAGGATGCAAGCCAGGCTCCCTCAGAAAATAAAAGTAATATCTAGGCTTTGGAACATGCATGTACAGTGGAGAAATTAACTTTATTGGAAGCTTAATGCTTGCTAGGTCATCCTAATTTTGCCTGTAAAGTCATACGAGCAGGCAGGTCTTTTTGCAGGCGCCTGGGTTTTTCTATGTCTGGTATGAAGCTGCCACACCATAGAAGTAGCGTACAGTGCAATTGCGAGCAGATTTTGAGGTTTGGTCCACATTTTGTCAGATTTTAATGGCGTAACACTCTGGTCACTGGATGACGATTTCATTTGGCAGATGCAACTTTTTTCTGATGTTTCTGGTGCCAACGGTTTTGACCTTTTTTGGGAAGGAAAGTGGTGCTCAGAAAAATGGCCAGCCAGGTGGGTTCTTGAGAAGAAAAGTATAGCTTTTCGGGAATTTTTTCTATTGATAGCGGCTCTAGCCGTGTGGGGAGCTAAAATGGCTAACAGAACTGTGCTATTCAATGTAGACAATAAAACAGTAGTTGACTTAGTCAACGGTCAGAAAGCTAAAGACAAACAGATGTTGAAGTTACTGCAAAAATTTATCCTAGGCTGTTTAAAGTTTAACATTATTTTCAAGTTAAACTTATTGCAGGAATAGAGAATAATGTCGCAGATGCCCTATCTCGCTTTCAGTGTGAGAGATTCCGTGGTTCGGCGCCCGGAGCATATATACGGAAGACTCGGATGCCCAGCGAGATATGGAATTTGGCGATATGAATGCTCATCAACTCGTCAAGAATTCATTAGCAAAAGTACAACACCGGCTTAAAGAAGAGCTTGTTTTGGAGTTCTTAGTCTCAGGTGCGACGTATAGATTTTATGATAGAGGGGGTTACAACAGCGCAGAGAGGATGCAGTTAAGTTCATTATGCTTAATGTCAACAAGAGCATTTCTTCCACTACAATAGCTGGGAAACTAGCTGGTATATCTTTTTACGGGAGTTCTTTTGGGGTTTGTGAGCCATCGGCAGGTATAATTGGTAAGAGAATATTGCAAGGATGGGCAAAGACTAAAAAGAGAGGGCTATACAAAAGAGAGTCAATATCTCTAAAGCTGTTATATAGGATAGTAATAAATCTTCACAAGATTTGTTTTTTCTGAATTTGAATTTCAGTTGTTAACGTTGTGCATGATTTGGCTCCTTTTTGGGGCCTCCAGGGTATCTGACTTGTTAGGAACTACCATTACTGATGACATGAATACACAAAACATATCTTTGATGCATTCAAAGATAGAAATGTTTCTGAACACGCAAAACTGACCGAGCAGGCAAAGGTTCAAAAGTAATTCTGCAAGCTGTAGGTGGTCTTTATGCCCTATACAAGCATGGTTAGATTTTCTAACAGTCGGAGGTGCAACTTCAATCTTTATTTTTCGGCATCAGGAATGGCTCGCCACTAAAAGCATCACAGTTGTTATCAATATTGCGGAAGTCATTAAAGAGAATTGGGAAGGATCCAACCAAATTTGGTATACACTCATTCCGCATTGGGCCAGTTTCAGAGGCAGTAAGCTGGGGGGGTTTTTTCTGTTAGCGCTGTTAAAAAATTGGGGCGTTGGTCTTCAGATTGTTGTTTACGTTATATCAAAAAGTTGGAGCATGACAGTTAATTAGTGGGGATATTAATTGTTTTCTCTTTTCAGGTTTGGTGGCAGGTTTGGCAATGCCACAACACCAAGTCTGGATTATTGGTCATTCATTCATCAAGTGGGGAGCTAAACAAGCGGAAAACGGCATTTTGGGAAAAATGTAGGTTTTTCTTCTGAAGAAGTGGTGTTATCTGGGTGGGGAATAAGCGGCATGAAATGGAGCCAACTCATGCTTTTAAAGAGTGAGTTATCCGCTAAGAGCAAACTAGAAGTGGTCATTTTACATCTTGGGGAAAATGATTCAGTGCAATTGTCCGGGTTGGGGTTATTGATAGAGATAAAAGCAGATTTGGAACTTTTTGCAAAGACTTGGCCCAATACACAAATCATCTTGACCGCTCTGATGCCTCGCAGAATCTGGAGAGGGGCGTACAGATTTACTGCCGTTGAACGAGCAAGAAGGACAGTTAACCGACAGTTGCAGCGTTTTTGTTATATTAATGGTATACATTGGTTAGTTCATGATGAGATTACCAAAGAAGATTATCAGTTTTTTAGAGATGATGGAATTCAATTGTCTTTTATCGGAAATGAAATTTATAATTTTAAGTATAAAAGAAATGATTTCTAAGGTTTTGGATTTACACACATGATGTTGAATTCATGCTGTTGAAGCGGCAGCACTAATGTGGTCGTTTTTCAGAACATAATTGTTTTTCAAATATTTTATTAATTAACAAATATCTTCCATTATTTTCTCCTTCCCCCCAACCCTCCCACCTCTCTCTCCCCACTCACATTTTAGTAGTTTAGTTTATGGTGGTAGTTTGTTAGAGATATAGTTATTGCTGATAAGTTATTAACTGTTTGGCGACAGAATTATTTTTCGGGGTTTTTTCAAGTAGAACTGTCTTTTATGTGAATAATGTTTTCACCTGTTTGGCGACAGTGGTACTCAACATTTTTTATCTATAACCGATGACAAACGTCCAGTTCTTTTACATTTATGGTGAATATAGGGGGGGACAGGAAAAACGCCTGAGTTAGGGTTTTTTCCTGGTGGCAGAGTTGGAGGAGATCAAGACAGGCAGGAAGGGCTGGGGGCATTAGGAATAGCTTCGGCCAGAGGGAAGCAAGGGAGAGAAGTTGGAGGCAAGAGGTAGGCAGGAGATGGAGATAGGGGTTTGGGGAGGAGGATTAGGCCGAACAAGGTTGGGTAATAGTTGCTACGGGGATATTGCTTAGGGGCGGGGGGTGTTAGTTTGGAACATGTTTGTATTATGATCTGTATGCAAATATATATTGTATTGCCTACCTGTCCAATAAAGCGGCCTTTTACCCCAGATTTGGGTCTTGGTTGTACTTATTGCCCGATGGGGGCTCCTGGGGGTGGCACTCGCAGAGTGTACACCCCCGGGCGGCTTCGGGCACATAGTATGGCCCTTGGACAGGTAGGCTTTTATGATAGGCTAACGCTTATCAGCGCGAGCCTCCAGTGCGAACGTTCTATGTGGCGCACTTTTTACTGTACTGGGTGAGGTAGGATAGTGAATTTTGGCCAGCCCGCCCACCCTGGCATTATAAACATTTGTATTGCTTTCTTTCATGTATGTTTTGCTTAATAATTGTTCTTTTGGGTGGTTGTCGCTTGGACAGGTGGCAGAGTTGGAGGAGATCAAGACAGGCAGGAAGGGCTGGGGGCATTAGGAATAGCTTCGGCCAGAGGGAAGCAAGGGAGAGAAGTTGGAGGCAAGAGGTAGGCAGGAGATGGAGATAGGGGTTTGGGGAGGAGGATTAGGCCGAACAAGGTTGGGTAATAGTTGCTACGGGGATATTGCTTAGGGGCGGGGGGTGTTAGTTTGGAACATGTTTGTATTATGATCTGTATGCAAATATATATTGTATTGCCTACCTGTCCAATAAAGCGGCCTTTTACCCCAGATTTGGGTCTTGGTTGTACTTATTGCCCGAAAGGAGTTTTGCTCCAAACAGCCAAAATCAACAAATACTACCCGTTCCCACCCCCAGAATAGTAGTTGCATGTTATGCTTTTAATGGATATCTGGAACAGTAGCGGCTGCTACCGGACTTGGGTGGTGATGCGGGGAGAGTGGGGGGGGGATAAAAAAAACTTTAAAAAAAGCACTTACTTGGCTACGGACAGCCGCGGCCTCTTCTCCGTCCTCTGCATCTTCTTCCTGTCCTGTCCTGCAGGAAGCACCTGGGCTCCCAGGCTCCCCTAAGCCAATCACAGAACTTCTGTCACCATGACAGAAGCGTCGTGATTGGTCTGAGTGTCATAGTTCAACACTCACATAGAGACTGGGAGCCTGTGCATGATCCACACTAGGCTGGGCATTACAAAGCGGCACGACTGTTTGGCCGGCACAAGACGGCTGGCCAAACCATCATGTGCACTTGGAGAGTGCCTCCACTCCTCTACCTGCATTGCTCTGGGGTCACAGAGTCCAGCCCTGTCCGCATGAAACAAAATGAGCCACTGCAGTGGAAAAATTAAATGATAATAGCATTGTATTATTATTGTTTTATTTTTCCTATTGAACAGTGGGACGATGCTCCTCCGCCTTAGCGGCGGAGCCGTCGCTAATCTGGAGCCTTTCTGCTGGAGCCCTTGGTGGCTTGGATGTACGGCTCTTTCTGATGCCAGGCGGTAGAGTGGACTATACAAACTTGCATAAAGTACGTGAAACAAATGCAATATTTTCATAACCGTAAATAGTTAAGAAATTATGTTGAATCGTTCCTTAAGTATATAAAATAAAGGTGCGGATATCAGTGCATTTATACGGGAAAATAGCAGCAAGGAAATATGTCACACAGAGGTCACTTCTAGAACTGGTAATGATTCAAAAATAAAATATTTGTAATTATAATTGAAAAGTTGCCTATTTCCCAACTCATTGGTAGTCATTTTAGAAATCTCATACTAATAAAAGGCTGAGATACCCAAGACCGAATCCAAACCTGTCACCCAAAGGTTTAATGAAGATCACTGCGGTTGGCAACTTATCCCGTGGGCTATCTTGCTATTGTCTTTAAAATAAATATTTGAAACAGTTTATTTGTTTGACAAGGTTTACTTACACTAAAACATAATTATATTTTTATTTGTTTCCTTTGATGTGTCCTCTTGAAGCAGTGTGGCTCATGTTTGTGCTCTGCAGTCACAGCATCTTTCAAATTTTCTATTTTGACCATAACTGTCTCGAAAATACATTGACTAGATTATTTGTTTGAATCTACAGACATAGAAAAATGTGCTGTTAAAAATCGGTGCTCAATGTGCAATAGGATTCACTGATAAGACCTCTGTAGGTCAAAACCAGGCTGTGGTTGCTTGGGTTCCCATGAAGAGGGGCCTTGGACTGGCCGTCTTGGCTGGATGTTACTACTGGATCAGGGACAAGAGTGATTTACGCAAGGCGGGTCTCTGTCTAGGATGGCACAATATGTGAAAAAGCATGATCTGGAATGCAGCTCTGAATGATCACCAATGACTGAGACTAATTAGGTGATTCTTGCAATCATCCTGTTGTTTTTGTAGAGAAAGAAATCAGTGGCAAAATGGAACTGCTGTGCTCTAAAGGAGCACAGCATGCAAGAGAAAAAAAGCCAGAGGCAACAATGATATATGTACCGTTGTTCCAATTTACAACTCACTGTAAAATAGCATAAACCCAGAAAGATTATGTCTTACATGCAATGAACATTGTTGTTTGCAGAAGCCCTCATTGGCCTTTGAGAGTCATTGTGCACATAGAATGCTGTGTGATGTAATGTGCAATGTTTATTTTTTTGCAACCTTTAAATCCTATTTACTTAGTATGTAGTGTAAGCAAAGAACTGTCGTTTTATTGATGTAAAATGGTAGATCTGAAAGTGACATTAGTGAAGTCACCTTTGGCTGCATATAGAATAAATATGGTTCTGCTAAGGTCTAAGTTAATTAAATAGTGTGTCCCTATATTAAAATGTGGTTTTATATCTCCCAGCATAATGGCATAACAGCTCATCAATTAAGAGCAGAATTTAAAGCCAGGCGATAAGTTGTACATTTACACTTCTGTGGCAGCCAAATGTCAATATAATCAAGTGGTGGTAAAGGCTATTTTGTCTAGGTTCTAGCCCTCTGCCCATCCCTCTCTAGGAATTGTTCACAAGAATTAATTGTTATTAAAAAGTACACGGGGTGTAATCGCATTTTAATTTGTACCACTGTTTATAAAGATTTCTGGTGGTTTATAATTTTTGTCAAATAATTTGTATGAATGTGCTAAAAACCATGAAAATAAATAACTGCATTGGGGTTTCTAGGGTCTAAACCCTGGAACATTCATCTGGCCAAATGGAGAATCTTGATACCTTACACAAAGTCTTTAAATCTAGTCTGCGCTGCTAAATCTTCAATAGGTCACTCTTCCTGCTCGTTTCTCTTTTTTTCTACAGTTGTCTTTGAGAGCTCCAAGATGCTACTCAGAGTGTATGTTTGCATTCCAAAGATTTTAATCAGAAACTAACTTGCGTAGGGATTTTCACTATATGGTGGACAAGCATGTGTAGACATCCCAGCAAAGAATAAATGCACAAAGCGAGAGGATCCTCTGGGGCAACAGAGAAGGGGTGGCACACTTGTCTCCAGTGACCCTGCCTTTCTCATTCTCCATCATAGCACCCATAGCAAAATCTGAATTAGAAACCACCTTGCCGTCACACATAAAGACATTTTGTGCGGAAGGTGGGTGGGAATATGAAGAGTGAGTGTACATCCATATTAGTTCCCAACAGACCTGACCACCATTAGTGATTGGATGAAATGGACCACTAGTATGATAAAAAGCCAAGATATCCTAGTTGCCATACCAGGTCCTACTAGACTACAGAAAGGATTATAAATTATTAAAGAATGTAAGGACTAGGGCCATTGGCAAAATTAAAGTTGCGTTGTTTCGACCCATCAACACACTGTTGTTTTCATGCCTCATTCCAACTATTGGAGTTATTGCAAATATGATGGTAAAGTGGCATTTGAAATAATTGTAATGTTAAAAGTTCACAATGTCAGCATTACATTATAATGTGTACTGCTTAATGTTGTTTAGAGGTGTGTGTGACATGTTTTCCACTCTCTAACACAACTGCAAAGATGTTTTCATTGTATTCCTATTATTATAAGCAAATTAAGTTTTGCGTCTTGTGATACCCTCTCCCGGGGGAGACAGGGCATGGTACAGGACTCCAAAGTGGTAGTGGAAGGCATTTGCCATTGGTGCCCCGGGGCCAGTCCTACTATGGCTCTGCAAACAGATCAAAGAACAACCCCTGCTACTCATCGCTCACAGGATAGTAAGAGTGAGCAGTCACTGGCTTCCCAGAGAGGCTCTGTGAGGAGCACATAGTCATACGTCAACAATCAACCAATCAACACAATAAATTCAATGTACCCAAAACAGTGTTTGTCTTTTAGGAAAATAAAGTACTTATTCGTGAAACAGCAATACTAATACTGCTCAATTCAACTTAGGACATAAGCCAAAGACTCAGGTGGCCCTTCTCAATTGTGGTGCCACTCCTGTTGAGCCCCCTTGTTATAACCCCTCACTGGGGGACCTATAGATGGCTGTCCCTCCAGTAGTTATGGCAAAAGCATGAATCAGGCACAGGTGCAGTTTTGAATGCCCCCATAAGTCAAATACCCACTCAGTTAAGATTGTTTGAAGTCCCTTACCCCTGGTGGTGTAGTGGGCAAAGCTGCAGATCATGGTGCTCAATCATAGGATGGTATACGTTCAGGGAGGTCAGCCTTCGGGCCACAGTGAAGGTCTTGTGCAAATACATCTCTGAGTGCACAGTTGCCAGGCTCTAACAGTGTAGTGATACAGAACTAGTATGTGGAGCATTGATGCATCGTGGAGTCCTGCAGCTCTGTGCAGCCACAAATCAGGTCAGGCCCGGTTGTTCCAATGTCATCCATATGGCAGCTGCAGCCCGACATAGCAGATACAGCCGGAACATGGCCATCCTTCATCCATCTGCACAGGAAGTAACATACCTGGATTTCCTATCATCCAACTGCACAGGAAGTGACATCACTGGTTTCCCAACAAATCTTTCTTCCATGAAGAAGCCAAGCAATAAGAGTCATTTCCATGATCCATCTGCACAGGAAGTGACGTCACTGGATTTCCCTTCATCCATTTGCAAGGGAAGCAACATCACTGGACTTCCCATCATTCATCTGCACAATAAGTGGCTCACTGGAGTTAAGTAACATCGATACCCTCCCTTCCCAGGACTTAATGGATGCCACAGCATGGACCTGCAGTGAATACGTACAGTGGGAGCACCAAAGGCAAGTCCATCTGCATCCATCCATGCCTGGACCACACCCAGTGCAAGGAACCTTGGTCCTCCCACCACTATCATGCTGCAACCCTCCATGCCCTCAACTCCGGCTGGTGCTCCACATGCTACTGCCTCACTAGAACACACAACACTAAGGGAGCAATTGCATGCACTTCCTGCAGGTTTCCATGCCTTTACCCACACCCCACACCCCACACACCGCACAGAAAGCACACAACACCCCATTCTCTAAAACACACAAAGTCCTGCAACCACCCACACAACACTCTACACTTGCATGCATGCTCCTCAATACCCACTCACTCTGCAAACACACCACAGAGATCTGGGAACAGCTGCACGACAATTCCCCCTACTTATTTTTTTTCACTGAAACCTGGCTGGAACCTGCATCGGCACCTGACATCACCACAGCCATCGTCCCTGGCTACAAGATTGCCAGGCAAGGCAGACTTCACAAGCCTGGAGGCGGAATCAGCAGCATCCACAAGAACACCATCAGCTACGTCATCCTGCAAAATGGAACACCTGTCGTTCAAGTTCCATGTCACAGCAACTTTCACAGTAAGCAGCACTCTCATCGGCAGACCACCGGAACCAGGTACCAATTTGATCGACTCCATCATGAATTTTGTTGCACCACTTGCCCTCAATGATAGCAATTACAATCTACTCAGAGACCGGAACTTCCAACCGGAAGCCCACACTAATCTCAACTCAAGAGCACTCATTGAAGACCTTAGAAGCCTGGGTCTTAACCAAAGAGTAAAGGGACATACCCACGACATTGGACACCTCCTGAACCCTATTTTAGACAACTTTGGCAACATACGAGTCGGCGATCTCACACCAGTTCACTGGGGAGGCCGCAACCTCATCAAGTTCAGCATCCCCATTCCGGCGGAATGTACACGCATCACTACCAGATTAGCCTTCCAAAACTGGAACAGCATCACTGACAAGGCCCGGAACACCGCTCTCCAACACTCGCCGACCCAAACACAGCAACAACCTCTCCAAAGCCATCAAGAACTTCAACACTTAGATCACCTCCTACACCAATTCCCTGGTCCTGCTTTAAACACAACATCACAACCAGATCCAGACCACAGGGCAGTTGGTACACAAAGAAACTCTGACTAATGAAAGGCCACTGCATACAACTGGAGCACAGATGGAGAATGAGCTAGGATAAGGCAGACAGGAACATGTTCAAATCGGCCCTGAGATCCTACCACCAAATGATCAGGCCGACCAAACATGCTGCTCTGGTGAATCTCAGCCAGTACCAACAGAAGCAGAGAAATCTTTGCCATTGTGAAAGATTTCACATCACCAGTGGCCACCTCAAACTCGATCACTCCTTAGCAGGACCTCTGCAAAAATCTCTTTCAGTTCTTCAGCAACAAAATCACCTCTGTTTCCAGCATCTACAGCCCACAACTGGGCCTGACATACCTCGCCAAACACCTTCCAATCTTATCCAAAGAACCAATGCTAACCATATGGCCTGTCATCACCTCAGAAGAGACTGCTGTCACCATGAAGACTACCCACTCAGGGGCCCCATTGGACTCCTGTCCCCACCATGCCTACTCCAGAGGTCTGGAACCTATGATCACACCCATTTTGAATGATTCCACCACTTCCACGATCTTCATATATGCTTTCAAACATGCAACTGTACTCCCATTGCTGAAGAAACCCTCTGTGAACCCTTCAACACTTGGCAACTGCAGATCAATCTCTCTGCTACCATTTCTGGACAAGGTCTTACAGCAAATCATCAACAGACACCAAATCACATCCCTCAAGGACCACAAACTTCTCAATACCACTCATTCTGGTTTCTGACCCAACCACAGCACAGAAACTGCCCTCATCGCTGCCACAGATGACATCGGCATGACTCTGGACACAGGAGGCATGGCAGACCTCATCCTTCTGGACCTCTAAGCAGCATTCAACACAGTCTCCTATGCCATCTTTATTACAACATCTACACATCATCGGAATCCAAGGGCACACACTCATTGATCTGCTCTTTCCTGACTGGAAGGACCCAGTTACTCAGCCTAGGAATAGATACCTCAGACGACTGCAACCTCATCTGCAGAGTTCCAGAAGGATCCACCCTGAGGCAGACTCTTTTCAATGAATGATTTGTTTAGCCAGCATCATCTGCATTCACATTACCAATGTTCTTTTCTCTGCCAATGACATGCAGTTCATTCTCTCCCTCATGGAAAAAACATCCAGTACTTGCATAAAGATCAACTGCAGAGATCTGAACACAAACAAGACTGAAATAGTGATCTTCGGAAAAATGGCTGCACTCCATCGGGTGGCCAACAGATGTAGGACAGACACCCAGCTCCACCACTCAAGCCAAGAACCTCAGGATCATCATCAATAGCAAACTCGTCATGACCATCCAAGTCAATGCACTCACCACCTAAGTTTCCATACCATGAAGACGATGAGGAAGATTTTCAAATGGCTCCCAATCAGCACCCGGAAAACCATCACTTATGACCTGGTCACAGGCAAGCTGGACTACGGGAACACCCTCTATGCCGGAATCAACAAAAAACTCGCTAGAAGGTTGTAGACCCTTCAGAAATCAGCAGTTCCATCCTGAAAGAGCTCCACTGGCTCCCTATTCACAAACAAGCACAATTTAAACTCTTCACCTACACTTTCAAGGCACTACATAATACCTCAGCAATCGCATCTGCTTCTACAAACCTTCCAGAGACCCCCACTTGTCCGAACTCCTACTTGCACAAATACAATGCATATCAAAACCAGATCTGACAGTTGAGCCTTCCCCTACATAGCTCCTAAAGCATGGAACGACCTCCCGCTGCACATAAGAGCCTCCTCCACACTTATTGAATTCCACAAGAAGCTGAAGACCTGGTGTTTTGAGTAGTCCACTAGACCCTAGGTGTACCTAGACTCACACCTGCTCAGTGTCAGGACACTGCTCTATAAAACTGCAGAGCATAACAGGCAGTTTGAGCACATATCAGGCTGATGTCATCAATTCTGTGGATGCTGCCTCAACCAGGTCAGAAAAGGCAATTATAATCCTAATACAGCCAATGTTGTCAATAAGGAAAAAGCAGCCCTGACTGGGCTATAGCAGGAAGTTGTTTAAAGTGATGCACACTATGAACTATATTCAAGAAACCAGAAAGACCTTCTGCAGCACAGGTCAATCCTAGCTCTCTGTCAGGTAAGCAAATTCCTCTGGATGACCAACAGCCCCAGGAACATGCTGGGTTTCTCCTACCGGACAGTCCTCTATGACCTGGCATGCTTCTTCCCTCTTTCTGCACACATGCAGGCTTCTAGGTACTAGGCAGATCCTCAGCTCCACCAGCAGAAAGTGCAGACTTCGGGTATCGTACTGTCACCTCTGGAAGACTAGCTGTCAAGCAAAGGCCAGATACGGTCACACAGTAGTCTTTTGAGTACCCTACAGAGCACTTCCTTCTTTGGTCGAGAAGGCATTCGAAATGGAGTAAAATGGGGTGGTTTGTGTCCCATGTTTACACAAAGCCTCTAGGCAAGGAAAGCTTCAGAACCAGTTTTAGGTGGTTCTAGTTTAAAATCTCTATTTCAGGATGTGCTCCAGGCACCTCCTTTGTGTTGAGTAATACTTCACTCTGAAGCAGTAATTAGGTATAGAAAACGGCAGGCATGACCTAGAACCTACTTCATGCATCACAACAGAATCTGCAGTCCTAATCCTCACCCCTACCTTCAACGAAATGGTAGTGCTCAGGAAGAAACAATTAGCACCCCCTCACTAACAAAAGTGCTCATGAAATTTTTAACGGTAGCTATGAGTTCCTCATCCTCACTTCACTGTCTTGATCGCCGCCCCCAGCTACAGGAATGCAAGTTTAGGGAAGCTGTCCTCATTCTTCATGTTGTGCTATGACAAGGCAGGGGCTTCCAAAATGGACCCACTGGCCTTAGCATTAATTCTCGCACACAGCCCTACTACTAGACATGTGCGACACATATAATACACATACACTCACACTCATCATACACACAGAATGGGCAAAGTAGTGGGCATGCACAGAACAGCAGAACTTTACCCAAAGGGGTACTGTAGGGCACATGTTCAGTGGCACTGGTAGAACGGTCGGCTTACACACTATCAATCATTAAAACACTATTAATTTATGGTCTATACACATTAGAGAGACTGTAGTCCTTTCTCACCTTTTAGAGCACACCTGGTGTGGCTCTCTAGGACACAGGACAAGCGCAGGACCTAGGCATATGACCAGGTTTCTGCAAACATGCTCAAATTAGCATTGCTCTAGAGTCAAAATTAAATGTCTAGGCATACAGTCAGGAACTCAGGGCAGAGGAACACTCCTGTATACCATGCAGGGGTGCAGGGGGCATTTCTATCCCAACATATCTCATACAATCATTTCCATCACTGTTAGAAATTAAAATACAAATATATTTGATAGCTTCAACTAGTCAATTCTCAACATGCAAGAACTCGCAATGTTTAATACATCATGGCTAGCAGTGGCCCTCTCAGAGCGACACTTTATTGGTCTTTGCTTTGCTCGTGACTGTTTGCCATGCTCATTCCTACAGACAGCCTGAGTCAGTTCAACCCAGTGGTCAGATATCTGTGTCTCATGTTCTAACCCACCACAGCCCCAGAGAGAAGGTAAAGGAGAGGAGAGGATGGAATGCATCGGGAGCACCAGCAAAACAGATCTGCCGGAAACAAAATCAAAATTGAATAGAGGTGAGGACAGCAACGGCAGCAATTCATGTGGACAACTGTGGATACCTGTGTGAGTAGACTTAAGAAAGCAAAAGCAAAAGCATCAATTTTTGCAGTGAAGTTGGACCAGTAAACCCAGCAGTCTTTACTTCTTAGGTTAACGTCAAGAGTTCCAAATCCTGAAATTTCTTGTGCTCAGAGGCCTACAGGGCACAATACGACTCCCACAGCATATAGGGCTCCCTTCTTTTTGAGGGTTTTGGAGAGGGACCACAGGTGGTCAAAGAGCAGGTCTAGCAGGTCTCATAGGGTCCAGGGCCATCATGCTACTATGTCCTCCTCTATCCGTGGGAGCCAGTCAGATGGGGTGGGCATGCAGCAGGGCACAGATCTTGGTGGATAGCGCCCACCAGACAGCCCACTTGTATACAGGTCCTAGGCATCTGACGTGCTTAGGGATTGTTGTGATCACATCAGAAGCAGAAGAAGGGAGGCAGTTACCTCCTATTTAACATATCAGCAGACTATTAATTTTGTCTCCCCATGCCTACTATATCCGCAGTGGTTTGTTAAAAGGACAATAAATAGAAGTGGAACTGGATTGATTTAATTAAAGGGTGTCTACTTTATTTGCAGAAGCAGTGTCATGAGATGTAGCAAGTAGGAGCTAGAGATCGGGCAGCTGGTGAGGGGAGAGGTAAGTTGTTGCCATATTTTATAATTGTTTTGCAATCTTCTATCTTGTTATCAGGCATTCCTCATTGTGGTGAGAACAGTTTTCATCTTGCTTATAATGTACGGAAGAAATAAAACCAGCAGAAACAAATAAAACCAATCTCCCACTATCCAAAGAGGAAAGGAGTTATAGGAAGGAAAATGTATTAAGGTACAGTAAGAGATCCCATTAAAGGGTTTCCAAATTTTGTTGGGAAAAGTATTCCCAGTGACTCTGGTATGATGTAGAGGGGACAATATGAGGGATGCAATGTTGGAACTGCCTCTGAAAGCTTCCCCTTTAGTTAAATCAATAAAAGACTATGGGCTCTATTACGATGTCAGGCGATGTTTCCTCCGCCCGACATCGTCTCGGTCATGGGACTGACTGATACCCGGTCGGTGGTCCTATACTTTACAATGGGAGCATGTATTCTGGTCGGAATGCATGCTCCCATTATAAAATAGGAGGTGCAGTTCATCCCTGCACCCTGTGGCAGGCACCTCAAGGTGGCTGCCATGGGGTGCAGGGATCAACATGGGGCAGCCTCCAACTGGAGAGGGTGCACCCAAGGGGGCCATGCTGGGGGCCTCGAAAGGCAAGTTCTGACAGCCTTTCTGTGTCAGAAAGGCCGCCTCAGAAAGGCTGCCAAACCCGACATCATAGACCCTAGGATGGAAAGAGCCGCCTTTAGGATTACTGGCCACATTCCGACTGGTGGACAGGCTCTCTGAGCCCGTCGGAAGCGAGTCGGAATGACCGTTCGGATTCCTTTCCGACTGCCTCATTACAATGGAGGCATATTATGATGCAGCTGGAAAGGCTCCAATCGGCGGTCGAAGCCTTTTCCTACCGTGTCGTAATCAGCCCCTTTGTTGGGATGCATTTTAAAGTACAAAGGAATGAAGCAGTAATGGTAGCTCAAAAAGACAAATACCATCATAGCTCCAAACTGAAGCATTACAAAAAAGTTAAAATTATCTCGGATACAGTCTGGATTTTCCTGCACCCCGACTTTCATTGACTCCACATTTGATTGTATAAAATAAATAATGATGATTTACAAGGAGTGGACATGATCGTAGGTAGTAAAACGATCTTAAATTTAGTAGTTATCACAGAGTAGTCAATACTGTCTCCTGGTTTGGGTAACCATCTTACCAATAATTTACAGTCATTATTGAATCTGGACGCATGGTCAACTCTCTCCTCTTCAAATCTTGGACTGATATTCAGGAGGTCTGTTGACCTCAGCCAAATAAATTGTGGTAGCAGTGGAAAAACAACACAAAAATCTCTTCCGTAGTTATTGTACAATTGTGAAATTGTACATAAATTAATCTGATATCAATAATACCTTTTCTTCATGACCTAACCTGTATTTTTGCAACCTAATCTAACATTTGTGTGTCTATTTTAATCTTTGTCTAAATCCACATGAGCCTTATCTTTATTATTAAGATATATTAACAGTATACAACAGTAAGAATGTGATATTTCCAGTTGCCTCCACTTCAGCTCATGTTTGTGACATGTTGAGCTGTTCGTCATCCAGGGTAATGGTTTGTGTAAATGGCTGGTGTCCTTCAGACTCTTTGGCTCAACAAACCTTTACTGTCAGTAATCAATATTGCCACCAGATTATTTGTTTTTGCATACCCAATTCTTTGATTCAGTAGTGTATTTTAAAGATTTACAAATGGATTATACTGATAATAACTTACTATGTTCATCTATAGAATATATGATACAATTTACTCAACAAAGTGTTTTCCTTATAGATGTTGTTTTTTAAAAAGACTCCCAACCCAGTTCAATGATAAACATCTACTACTTCTGTCAAATTTCCGACTAGAAATGGAAAACATTTTGGGGGCTGAGATGCCTTCGAATTTTTTGCCCTGATATACTAGTATATTTTGACGGGTCTTAGAGCACTTAAAGGTAAAATTAAAGGTCACAAATAATCAGAGAAAAACTTTAGACTCAAGACAATATAATAACAAAGGATTGTATGATGTAGATTGCAGGTGGACGAAAAACCATATCACGAAATGACACATGTTAACCAAGAAGTATTGGTAACTAGATCGGAAAGGTATGGGCAACAAACCAGCCAGAGCACTTTGTACAGTGTCAGAGGAAAATTGGCTAAGATACTTGGATGATGTACATTAAGTTGGTTATATGGATCCTCCCAAATAAGGTTTTAAGCGTAGTGAGGAGATGTCTATGTTGTCACTTACCACCATTGAATCTATAAATCTAATCTAACAAGGGCTACAGGACCATCAACTTCACATTGATTGAAATAAAATCAACCCTGAACTGGTGAAACATGTTTTTTCCATGTATTTCATAGAAAATAAATAAAGGATCAGTTTCCAGAAGGCTGGAAACAGAAGATAATAAAGGCAGTTTATAAGAAAAAGATATTTTAGCCCCCAAACTGTACACTGATAAGACTTCTGGTTACGTAGGTGAAATTATTAGCTAAAATGATATTAGTATACATGAAAGAATGGACGGAAGCCCATGATTTAATTTGGATGGAGTAAGATGTGTGCAATGGACCACTTCTTCAGTATATAGGCCTTGGCTCGGAAGTCAATTAAACACAGGGGCAATTTGTTCTGCTGTTTTGTAGACTTCAAAGTCATTTTATGATTGGTAAATAGGGCGCAAGTGTAGGAGACAGTAAATAAATTATAAATTCCCAGGAGTGCTGTTGAAACTTTAAAGGAACTCCATAGTGAAGTTAGGCAAGAGTCAGTTATTGATGGTTACCTATCACGTAAAATTCCAATTAATCATAGCTTGAAGCAGGGTTGCATAGTGGCCCTTTTATTGCTCACGCTGTTTAATTAGCATATCTTCCCTCGGAATGGAAAGAAATTCCTCAGTCCCAACATGGATGGGTCACATGTATTATGCCTTTTGTATGCAGACGAGTAAGTAATTATGATACAACACAAATATGGCTTAAAAGAAAACTGGTAGAATGCCATAAATATTAACAGAAAAAAATAATGATATATTTGATAAAACTAAAGTCATTGCTTTTGGATCAAAATCTCCCCCATTTTCCTGGTATAAAGGTGATATAAAAGTGGAAGAGATGACCATCTACAAGAAATTATGCATTCTGCTCAGCAAGAAATTAAAGTGGAGCGAACACATAGATGAGATATAAGCTAAAGCATTCCCATCTGTTGCAGGACTTAAAAAAATTAGTAGGACTTTAGAAGACCACTGTTAAAACCTGTTCTGACTGCTTATACTGCAATGATACAACCCCAGTTACAATATGGGGCTATGTTAGATGCAATATATCAGTTGGACAAAGTATAAGGGAAATGCCTAAAATATTTGCTGAGCCTTCCAAATATTTCTATGATCCAGTCTATAAGAGTGAAAATCAATTCTGCATTTTTAAAAATTAGAATAGGCCTGATCCCCTACTTTGCATACCACAAGTTGATGAAAGCAATTTATGAAAATTAAAGGGAATGTATGAGGTATGAAAAAAATGATATTATTGATATTTTATTAAATTGGCTGTTTTGAAAGTTTGCATGTATAAGCTTTGAAACATACATTTTAATCATATGTGGACTAAAGAATGTCATACAACCTGGCAAGTATTTAATTGATATACAATATGTTGACGTAGTATGTGCAATGGGAACGTTTTTATTAAATTATGATTATGTTATTATGAAATTAGAAACATTCAGTTGCATGTATGCTGTGTAGTTTGAGAGACTATTGTCTAAACAAACTGATCTTTGACAGGCTGAGTAAATACATCATGTTGATGCAATCCAAGGGAACCATACACTTGCAAAAATATTTCTTGGTCCCAATCAGTAAATATAGATTTCAACATAGCATAGTTTGTTTACATCATGGCTGCATAGGGGCCTGGGGGATTAACTCCCAGTTAGTCTTGCTCACCTGGGAGTAACTAGGTGCGCAAAAAGGCCAATCAAAATGAGTAAAAATTCATATCATGTTACACAGAATTAGAAAAGGTGTACTTTGCTCATGTAACACAGACACTCTTCCAGTATTTTAGATTTTTTACTTTTGTAAATGTAGGCTCAGAGACAGGAACGTGGATATACAGGGGAAGTTTTCTTTTGCAATGAACAGTCACAAACTCATAGCTTTGCTGATATACTCAGACAATTTATAGTTGAGTTCTCTAGATGCAATACTATTTATGTGCAAGCCGAGGCAGAACAGGGAGGCCCCACACATATTTCTTAGGGGCTAGGTGAATGGTTTTTTTTCACAAGAGACATATTAGATAATAAAGTTGTGTTTGAATGCACATTTACACAACATTAAGCCATGCAGGATTGTTCAATAGATGGAAACGCTGCAGGAGTACTCTTTGACAATGAAATACTACTCAGCAGAGCGGTATTCATTTCAGTTCCATTCGTCCACCCAAGTGCATCCTCTAAGCACCATTCCATCTCTGGATTCTCAGTAATTTAAGTGGTACCCATGTTGCACCCACTTCTCTAATATCTGCGTTCTACACACGCACTTTGATTATTGGTATGCTGGTTTGACACTACTTTTCATTATCCATTTTCTGATCCATTACGCATGCCTTCGTATCTAGTTCATGCAGACTTTTCCTTGATTCTTCTGGCTCTATGGAGTGGCATTCTCTAGATCTATCAACACGTCTTTTTTCCCTTGTGCACACTTCCTTTCAGGTGAGACCTCTATGGAAACCATGTCTTTATGTTTATTTACATTTATCTGCCAATACGGGAGATTGCCTCTAATTAAGATTCATTTTTTGCCTTATAGCTTTTTTGGAGCTGCTGTTCATGAGAAGTGTTAATTTTTTGGATCCAGGCCCTATTTGTATAATTTCCCCTATCACCTGGTCCTCCCCACCTTAATGCTCCTTTGAGATATTTAAGACTCTTGTGCCCTGAGGAAGGTGATGGCTACTTTCTAGTTCAGCACTGAAACGCGCATCGGCACCGTGCAAGACAGAAACCACTGGGCGATCATTGATTGAAAGCACGGATTATATGTACCACAGCCCTGCATTCCTTCTTTGGGTTTCTGCCTCATTTTTACATAACTTGCTTTTTGTACATAACTTGTTCCAGTTTGAGTTGTGTGAGAATGTGGAGTGCATAAATTGTAAGACTGTTTGATATATATGTGTATGTTTTTTGCCTTTTAGGTCCATTTCATAGTGTTGAGCTCGTTTGTGGGGTTACAAGAGAACGTACCTATCAATCGAATCCCTTTGATCAACCCAGATTCTTCTATTGTACATGTTCAGTATACATTTGTGTTGTGTTTCTGTCTTCTCATTTTTGCTCCATGATGTATCATTTGAATATCTTATAATATATATGTATAATTCTTTAAAATAAATATGCTTTTGTACTGTACTTTTGTTCGGACTGAACTTGGTGTGTATTATACGGTCCTTAGATCTCAGTCAAATCTCCCTTAAGTTATCTTTTGAAGGCGCAACTATGCCCCACCATTATCCTGTGGCAGGCGACACTTTCTTTCCCAGTCCCTGATGGTGGATCTTGTTACTGTCCCTGTCTGCTACCCTCAGTCCCCAGTGGGCATGGTTTTTGGCTGTGGTCAGTGGGCACTGGGCACAGGGCATAGTCAATCAATCAATCAACCGACTTTATTTCGCATTGAAACAATGCATAAAAGTATACAATAAGTAGAAAAAATATTTTATTGCATTTAAAATTAATTTTAAAATACATTAAAAAAGATCCAGAAAAGTGATTAATACAATACAAGGGCCAATGGGTTTAAAACATCAAATTAAGACAAGGAAATAAAAATAATCTAGTAGTCGAACAGGTACATAAAACGGCAGACTTAAGAGGTGACAGATGTTGTACTGTGCACCTTGCAAGTTCTCAGGGCGGCCAAAAAAAAGGATGCAAGAAAGTAACAAACTAATGGAATTTCTAATTGATAAAGTGTGGACAGTGCCAAGTCTGACTTGCACAGTGAGAATTTCTTTAAGAGTGGGATAATAAAAATCTTCCTCCCTACTGCGAACAGCGGCAGAAGAATAAGAAGTGAAAGGTTGATTGGGATGCCCTGTTGTTACACAAACAAGGCAGTAAATTGCTTACATTAAATGTGTTATTAGGGTGACCCAGCATTAGCGGAACAGGGCATAGTCAACATCCATGCACTGTACTTACTCTACTAATCCACATTGCTGAAAAGGTCACATGATGTATCCTTCAGCCATTCACTGTTGTCATTTCCCAACCCCAGGATGAACTGTGCACCATACGCAAGCAACATGTGCTGTGTTCTCGCTTATCAATAATTCACATTGGGGATTTTAATGGCAAATTCAAGTTTAAGTCCTCGTGGCATTTTTTTATGGAACTTTCAAAGATCATGGACATTTATCGCATATCAGCGGATGAGTGTGGAGTTGGCCAGGAAACTTTTCATGTCCCGGCAATTGGCCACACTATTGGTGAAGCTTTTGAGCCCATCCAGAGGTGTACTTACCAAGCAGGAAATCACTCGCCATAGCTCCAGTGGCGGGTTATGATAAAAGATCTAAAGAAGGGAACGAGCGAAGGTTGTTCAATCTCGTGCCTCACTTTTTCAACACAACAACAAAAGGAAGAAAAATTAAGGGTGGACATATATGCCATACCCTTACTGGTCTTGTGGTTGGTTTGGAGGTATTTAACCACCACATTAGAGGAAGAAACAGTTTCCTCCTTTTGGTTATTGATAATTTTGACAACAGATATATGAGGAGACACTGATTTGTTACATTAAGCCTGAAGAAGGTGGTGAATCAAATTGTGCGACCGAAACGCGTCGCTTTGTGTTGATCTAGCACCCAAGCATCTCCAGGGGTCATTAAGAAAAAGAAAACTATGAAAAAGTGTTGACCTTTGTTTATTTAAATGTCAAACTTGGTGTGCTGATTGTACAAGATTGGTGTTTATGTCTCCAACTAATTGTTGTTTTTAAACATTTTTAATTTGTTTTTGATCACTTGATGTACATTGGTGATGTGGATTCTATGAATTTGTACTTAGGTATATTTTTTTATCACAAGAGAACCATATACTAAAATAAATAATTTTTATATCATTTCTTTTTTGGTTTCGTATGAACGCTGATGATTGGGATGGTGTATGCTTGGTGACTGAAAGTACTTGTATGCTTTGAAAAAGGAGCCCAAAGGGATCTTGCTTCTGACAGAAGTGACTTTCAAAGAGCAGTCAGAAGAGAGCTTATTTTCATGCATATTTTTCATACACCGCTAAAGGTACCAGCAATCCGATTTTTTTTTTGTGGCTGCATGGCATATTAGTATGTACCGGTATCAGATGGTATAGAGTAAGGGGCAGTACTCCGTGTGCAGTATGTAGGTTCACAAACGCACAGACATTACACAAATGTTTAAAAATAAACTATGATTTTCAAAACACAGAAATTCTATGAACAAAATATACACAGAATATAAATTAATTATAGCTGAGTTATAAAATACACTTTAAAGCACCGAAAATGTCCAGTTATCCTTATTGGTGCCACTGGAACCCTAATGCACCAAGGGCCTAACAGTAACTGACAACAGCATGTCCTTGAAGGTCCTTACTGTGTAGATGGTACTGCTAACCAGAACTGGTCAATTTCAATGATGTGGTGCAAGGTCTTCCAGGCTTCCTTACGTTACATCTAATTTCTTCTGGGGTAACATATCTCCACACCTCCAGCTGTAGGTCCCCAAATTCAGACCTGTGTCCGCCCAGAAGGAAACTTTCACAGGCAATGGTACTCCTTCAAGGAATGACGTACCCCTACACAGTAAGAAATCCCACATCTTTCTTAGTTTTAAAAGGCGCACCAAACCCATTATTTCTGCAGTTTCTGAAATCCTCCTCCAATTATATTGATGAATATCTTCTCTATATCACTCTATTGTTTATGTTATAATCTCACTGTGTTATGCCAATGTCAAAGCTTCGTAAACATTTCCATCATTTAATAACTCACACGCCATCAACAGGATTTGGTTAGGTGTATGTTTTTCCAGATACTAGTAAATCCACTAGATACCTCACGGGTCTATAAATATGTTAAATACATAATTGTTAATTTGAACTTAAGTTCAGTATGGTGTTTGGCTGTGGTCAGTGGGCACTGGGCACAGGGCATAGTCATCAACCATGCACTCTACTCACTCTTCTAATCCACATGGCTAGAAAAGGTCACATGGTGTGCCCTTCAGCCGTTCACTGTGGACAAAGTGGTGATCTTTCAAGAGTTTTGTAAAAAGAAATGTGGAACTCTGTATCGCTGGTGATACAAAATGATACAACCACTCATAGCTTTTTCAGCTTGGACAAGACTAACCATTCTGTTTGGCATATCCCTCAGCCTGATTCAAGATGTCAAGTTTTAAAATGCTTTATTTTTGTTATGTGCATTGATTCACCTGATGGCTCCCAGAGTGATCATGCCCAATAAATAACACTTCTGAATATAAACAGTAAGACAATGACACATTGAAAATGGTTAGAGAGTCTCATACAAAGAAGTGTGATAACGAGGCATAGTTGCTCACAACAAGGGTTAATTCACTATTTGGGAAAAGTTCTGGCATGTTTGATTTTCATATTTAATAATTAAGTTTCATAGAGAGTCGTTAAAATCCGAGAAAAAAAGAATTTGAAGTAAACATATTTCTAAGTGTACTTCAGCATAAAAAAGCACATTTTACAGAACAACTGACTGTCTATTAAGCTCACAGCTTGCAGTGCACTGTGTGAAAATCCTGAAGCATATTTATGGAAGGTTCACGGCTCACTGGGCCCTGTTTGGCATACACCTATGCATTACTATAAATTACCAGCTTCTCTTTAATTGCAAACTTCAGTACCTCCCTGGTGATTACAGATTACTGATGAAAATCCAAAATTAGTCTATAGGTTTTTTTTTCAAAGGAAATTAAGATCTCCGGCTGTAGACAGCTATACAGAGAGAATTTGAGAAACAGCAGGCTAATACATTCATGCTACGCATTTAGCAGTGGGCCTTTACATTTCACACAGCAAGAGTTTGCTTTAGATGGAAAGAATTAAAATGTAGTACTCTTTATAAATCTTTCATAAATTATGTTCATGGAACAAGCCTTTCAGAATATAATAGCTTTAAAATAATTCAATCATTTCCTTTATTTATTAGTCAGATACCCAAAAAGTTGATGTGGGGGTGTTGTGTTCTCACACACTGTAGGTGGTTGTTGTTATCATAATTCATGGGCAGTATTGGGTAAGGTGTGCCTACTGTACTTTTTCCCTACGAGGAAAAAAAACCCTAACATTGTGCACACATTTATGTGTTCAGAGTGTAAAAAAGTTGAATCACTAGTCAAAAGGGAATTTACATTGCGTTTGACTGAAGGCCAGAGAGCACCGGCAGGGATGGTGGGGGGACCCTGCCCTAGCTTCTTTTGAAAAAACTATGACCCAGCCCAAAGTGTATAGTAAAGTGTAATGGAAGGAGTAAGATGAGAACCTGTGGGTGCAAAAGAGGTGAGATGTAAATGTGGGGCAAAAGGCATAGGCATGGGGATACAAGATGGCAATAGTTGGGAGCTGTTGGGCGGAGCTGAAAAAACTAGAATACAAGGTGCCAGAGTAAGTGCAAGTGTGGCACATAGAAAGAAGGTATTGTGTTAAGTCTGAAAAAGTTGGTCCAAAAGTAGGAAATTGAAGAAGGCACTATTGAATAGGAAGAAGTGGGAAAAGGGTTAGAGAATGAACACATGATTACAGAGAAAGGGTTTAATAATGATGAATAGATAGCAAGAGGAGCAAGGGAAAAGACAGATAATCAAGATGGATGCAGAGCAGAGGGAGAGGGAGAGAAAAGCGAGGCAAGAGTATGGTGAGACAGTCAGCCAGTAGAACGAAAGAATGTCACAGACGGTACAGACAAGGGGTAGATGGTTCAGAAATTTAGGTAAAGGCAAAGTGTGACATAAAAGATTAAGACATTTATCAGAGTAGGTGGGTACATGAGGAATAGATAGCTCTGCTATGGGTTGAGAATGGGTAAAGAGAAAGTAAAAGACAAGTAGAGAGTGAATTAAAGACAAGTTAGGTAAAGATTCCAGTGAACGAAAATAGGAAGAAACAGAAGTTTTATGCGGCAGCGTAAAACAAGGTACTATGGGGCATATTATCAAGACAGGCGATCAAATTATCGCTGCTTTAGCGGCAGAAAACTGCCGCTAAAACGGCGATAATGGGCTTGATAATATGATCTATGGAATTCCAATTGATCCCATGTTAGATGAGAAGGACATCTATCCTGAGCTTCAATTGGAATTCCATAGAGCATATTATCAAGCCCATTATCGCCGTTTTAGCGGCAGTTTTCTGCCGCTAAAGCGGCGATAATTTTATCGCCTGGCTTGATAATATGCCCCATTGTCAGTCTGTAGAGACTGTGGGGCAGATTTACAAGCCCCTTGCGCCACTTATGCGTCACTTTTCCCATGTTAAAAGTGACGCAAAAGTGGTGCAAGGGGCTTGTAAATAAGCCCCTGTATTAGCAAAGGGGCAAACGGACCTGGTTTGCGCCAGGGGTCCTCTATCACCAGGTCAGATCTGAGCTGTGAAACAGACTAAACAAAAAATGTGTTATCTCCAGTATATCTTATAACTCTCTGATTTAGGCGCTGGAGACAGTGCTGCAGAAAAACATGAAGCAACTTTTGTCTTGCAGCTTGGAGTTTTGTGCAGATGGCTCCTAATTCTTCATGTAGATCCTGAAGACCCAATTGAGAGAATGTTGCATTGACAGACTGCAGCATAGACATAAATTAAGTATATACAGGGAAGCAACTACTCTCTTTGGCTTACCTTGGTTAGCCTTCACACAACTCTTTTTAATCCTGGTTTCAGGAGTGAGAAAGACAGCGTCAGGAATGGAAAGCAGACAGCTTAATAGCTCTGATTTTTTCTTTGTTCCCATTGCTATCTTTTAACCTAGTCCACGCGCAGTCAAAACAATACTATTGTGAGGTTGACAATAAAATAAGGCGGTGTGATGTGGTTAGAAAGTAAGGGGCATATTTACAACGAGGCGATAAAAAATTATAGCCGCTTTAGCGGCCGTTTTCAGCCGAAAAGCGGCGATAATTTTATCGCTATATTAGCAAGGTCACGCTAACGCGTGAAATCTTGCTTTAGTGTGGGGATTTCTAACACCCAGCTTTCCATCTCTCATGAGATGCAAAGTGGGCGTTCCTGACCTGACATGATAGGAGAAATGTCGCTAAGCGACATTTCTCCTATCATCAAGCCCCACGCTATGAAGCATAGCATCAGGAAAAGTAGCGATAACCCCTGTTATCGCTACTTTCCTAACACCTGCTTCAGGACTGACTTAGCCATGATATCCTATTGAAGGAGGATATCATGGCTAAGTTTGTGAGTTCCTATCAACTAGCTAACGTGAGATTATCGCTAGGTTTCCAGCGATAATCTCACGTTAGCCAATTAGCGCTAGGATTTTTATCGCCGATGAAATAAGCGTTGCTAATAGCACGCTATCTCAGCGATAAAAATCGGCGCTAGCCGGCGATAATTATCCGAGCGCTAAGTGCGCTCAGCGATAATTATCGCCAGTTGTTGTTGATATGCCCCTAAGAGTTGTAAGATGTCACTTCTCCAACCCCTGCCATTTTGGTGAATCAACATCCAACCCTGTTTGACCCTTGCAGGCCTTTGTTGGTGGAAGGTGCTTCTGTATTTCCCTTGGAACGGCCAGGGGCCTGGGTAAACCTGTCAGCAGCGTTTTTCGACTCAAAGATTATGCAACGCGTGGGTAAGAAAATGTGTTCAAATCAGTGAAACTTTGAATGGTTAATTAAATAAATGATGGCTTGTATGGTCCCTTGGGAACGTTTCATGAATAGAAATTAACTTACAAATTGTGTAAAGTGCGATGTATTTCAAATTATCCAAACTGCAAGCAATCCATGTGAAACTACCTTTTTATGATTGAGTGGGAGGGACCCTTGGCGCCACCTTGCGAATTTAACTCCATGTGTTTTAAATCAGTAGGGGGGCACTCAGACCCTCTATGCTATTTAATGATGCCTGGTCAGAGAGCAGTGAATTTGTGCCACCTCTTGTGATAAATATGTTTTGGGACCCTGTTGTCCCTGTTCATGAATATGTAGTACGGAACAGGCATGTCGGCAACAGTACTTCCTTACATCAGCCAATGCAAATATTCAAATATACCCTCGGCATTGCTCATCTACTAACTTTGTTCCAGTTCAATGGTTGCGCCTGACATGCCGCTTGAAGATCTGCAAACTATGAAATTTAAGACTGATGGGGGCAAGGGTAGTTTCCAGTGGCGGCTCGCAAAGGAAGTGATGTGGGCCAGTGGGGCGGGGGAGGGGCAGGGTGGGGGGGGTAGTGGAGTCTGACATACGACAGACAGGAATAAGGTAAGTAATTAAATAAATAAAACAATTACCTTGCGCACGCTGCATCACCGAGTTGGCCACTGGTAGTCTCCTAGCCCTTTTTAAGATTACAATCACAAAGGTTAAAAATACAACCCATCTACTGAATCTGTAGCTCACTGTGATGTTTTTAAACTGCATTTTACAATTATTATAAATTTATAATCAAATCTATCTTTTTATTTAATTTTATTTGACACCGGATATGTTGGTATAGCTGCAAAGAAAACCGGGGCCTGTAAGGGCATTATTTTCAAAGCTTCATGGTTCACTGAAAGCCGAATCTTTCGCACAACATTCTGAAATAAAAGGGTGTAAAATAAAGTGACCATGGCCCATAAAAATGAAAGATCTGGCACTATAGTTAAAAAAGATTGCAATGTAAATGCACATTATGACTAACATTAACACAGTAGGAATCCGTTCTTCAATGAACTGAACAACAGTGTAAATATTATACATACATGCTTTGATGCTAGATTTGCTCTTCTCAAGCTGAGCTCTAAATCGTTAGGAGAAATTTCAGCAGATTAGGTTTTGAACGACATTTCATAAAAAAAGATTTTTAGGACTCCCGTTGATGTGAAACGAGGAGAATAGCTTTGTGAATTTCCACCAGCAGGGTATTTTACTGATCATAAGGCTTTGACTCATCAGTAGTTGGTTTCTTAGATTGTTGCTATTTCTGTGCTAGCATGGGAGAATGGTAGCTATACAGACACTGCATAAGAAAAGGGACATCCTCGCGCCCTGAGGAGTGGTATAAATGGCTTTGTAAGACTTTCTTTGAATTGCAGACATCAAGACTAGAATTTGAGCTCTTGAGCAAGTACGGTCATGGTATGTCAGTAACACTATATTTGCATTTCTCTCTTTAATACACAAAGTAGATGCTGTTTTTTTCCACCAAGATGCAGGTGTCAGCTCAACTTGGGGTATTACATTTATTTATACTGTGCAAATTATATATGGTGCTTGTTCCCCAGGTTGGGATCACAATGAGCTTCAAATTGCATCTGTTGCCTGGATATCCTTTTGGAGTCAACAACTGGAAGGATGTCTGTAGCAGGTCCTATATGGAGTTGTTGGGTGAGGTATACAAAAAGGTGATGGATGGAATACTTGAATTAATCTCAGCTTCTGGTAATTACTCGGGCCGCTTGCCAGTCCATCGTTATTTTGCATACCATGCCACTTCAGTTTGGGGCCTGACATATGCAGATCAGTCCTGACCCTGCTTCAATGGGAACAGTCCTGCCCGAACTGCCAGGTCAGGGCCTCCCTGAACCGGAACACAAGCTACCCAGGACCGGTTTCACCCCTATTATGGTTCATCAGTCTGGCATAGCTTGTTTCCACCAGCACAGTGTTCACAGTACCTATACTTAGGCCTATTTGCCATACTTAGGACATCACACTGACGGATGGTGGTAAGAAATGTTATTAGGGTGAGCTACTATGTTTGCAAATGAGTATTGTCTCTTTCAATACTGCATACTGTAAAATGACTGTGGGTCAAATACACCCTCAATGCATCCAACAAAGATACCATACAGCAGCCTCTTATTATTGGACATACTGGATTTGTGTTTCTGAGAAACAAATTGCCACAATGCAATGTTAACTGGAGCGATACGCACCTCGTCCTGCATGTCACTGTTTGTGTTTTTCTAACTTGGCATAAGAGCTAGCAAAAGTGTCCTAATGCATAATGGTGGCAGCTCTCTCTGCACCTGCTAGAATTGTACAACTTGCATTCAACAGCCATTCGCCTGCCAGGGAGTTTGCTAACACACATGTAAGTGTTGTTCCAGTGAATTCTTGATTGTGGGTGTGGTCAAAGATTTTGCCATGCATCGCCAACCTATGATTAAACATATCTATGACCATTAAAAGTGCCCAGAATAAGGTTGCAGTGGAATTACCGATGTCAGGGAGTTGCTGGGACCTATAATGGGGAGGATCACCTGTGGGACCCTGTGATTACCATGACAAATTAGGAAGCAGAGGGAGGAAGGGTAATACCAGAGTCAATAACCGGTGTTGTCCCTAGAGTTTCACCCAGAGGTTTTAGCTGCTTTGAGGCCAAATTGACTGATAATATACAAAATACACTTTAAGAAATGTGCTATCAGGCACAAGATAAAGTCAGGGATCAGTGGTTTGCACATTCTGAGTACAAAGAGGACAGTCAGTAGTTTTGCTAATATACAGTGTTTGAGGTTGCTGTGTTTAAAATGGAAATATTTGTTGTTTATGTGCAAAACCTCTTCTGCTCCTTTTTAATCTCCAAGAATGTAATATGCTTAAGAAAAGTTGAGTTGAGGGCAATAATGCCTTCAAGATGCTGAACATTTCGATTTTGTTTCTGGAACAACATACTACAAGGTAATGTCCTACAATGAGTTGTATCCACTTCACATTGAAGAGATAAGCTGGAAGCATCCAAAGGTATTCAAAAACGAAAACCCCGGCACTCCAAATATTTACATATACAATTATGTATAGTTGTCCCTAAAGCAAAGAAACACGATGATAAGAAGAGATACCTCCAATTACAAGAAACATCGAGAAGAAAATAATTTGATCATTCAACAGTTTATTTTCTGATAGTCCCAAAAATACACAGACTGGCACTAAATCATTTGTTGATTTGTTCATAAATTAATTATCCATGATGTATGTGGTGTCCAGTCCTTGCTGTGTGGAGTATCGAAAACAGCCAACACGCGTTTCGTCACCACCGTGACTTTCTCAAGGCTTAAATGATGCTCGAACGGGGGCCAGAAATTTCATTAGCTCAAGGAAGCATATACACAAATCCTCTTCAGTCCAAATTCACAGTTCTGACGTCTATTTGGGATCCTTTCTTCTTTATCTAGTCTTGGAAGATAGTGTCCTCCCGAATATCTATTAAGACGTATGTACGTTCGGCAGAAATGAGTCTTGGTCGTATTACCAAAGGAATAATGAAATCCAAGAAATAGGGCACTAAAGTAAGACCATTCAGCAACTAGCGTATTCATTTTTGTTCTCAATCGAGTTATGGAATCCGAAGAACAGGGCACTATGATAAGACCCTGGATTCTAGCTCCATTCGTCCACAGCAACTCGCTATCTCCGTCTATTCTGCCGAGACCGAGGTGTAGGTCAACAAGTCCTTTATCCTTGTTACTGGTGACAAACAACTAACAAAGCCTGTCTACACAATAACCCCTCCTTTTCGATAAGGAATTTTCTCTCACCTCATGGCATCAAAGCTTTGCACTTCAGAGTATATCTTACATGGGTAAGGCATTGACTCTGGAAAGAAGTCTGTGCAGTTTCAGTGGTTGAATGTCTTCTTTCCAATTACAATGATGCAAGGCAGTCTTAGTATTTTGGTATAAGATTAGCGCTGTACACAGAATCAGTCATTTAGTGAAAAGAAGATGCTTTGGTACAGATAAAATCATCAGGCCTTCTTACCACCACTGCTTTCAAAGACGGAAGGAAAAAGGGCCTATTTTTTGGTTATTTGTGGACAGCACTGTGTCACCTAATTGTCTCTTGAGAGCAATTAATTTATAGTAAATTATTCAGGAGTTTTTTAAATGTAAATAATTAGATTCTGCTCCTAGGCAGGGGTCCAAGAAATTACACAGTGTAATCCCCTGTTCTTCCCCTATGCTTCCATCGAGTTCCTATTCTATTTTTGAAACAGCATTGGAAGGTCAGAAGAAAAATGGTTGAACAATAAATTGTGGCTGTGTACCACCATATTGAAAAGTCAGCTTGAGTACATACCTGGGAATCTTGTTCCAATAGGTTAGCGAATGACACACAATTTCTTGAACGTGACACTGAAGTGCATTGAGAGCCAATACAGTGCAGGTAATTTGATGTACTTCAATTTCAATGTGTTTAAGCACATCCTTGATGAATTGATTTAGAAGTCTTTTGTAGGCCTTCCTATGAGTTTCTTTGGTAGGTTTGTGTAGGCTTTCATTAATAGTAATTCAGGTGCTCAGCACATTATCGCCTCAACCAAGTGAGCAGATTATTAAAGGGGGAGTACTTTATCAGACATGAGATTTGCATTTTGATGGACTTAATAACAGCAAGATTTGAGAGAAAAAAGTAAGGTTAATGTTCAAAATGATTCCCACATTCTTGACTTTCTGTGAAATTATATGTACAGATCCTAGACTAAGAGGAATAACTGACTGGAAGAGTGGTGGTGCCTGATCATCCAATCCTAGTCCTAGGATTTCAATTGTGTTCTGACACAGCAATCATTTCCTTTTCTAATGTTTGATGTGGTCTAGGAAGAAGATTATAATGATTATGGTCTCTGGGTAATTTTCCAGATGGATATAAATATGGATTTCATCAGCATATTTCTGCACCTGATATAGTTTGAGGCCCTGGGCTAGTATTTGCATGCAACTACCAAATAGTAGGTTAAAAGTGGAATGGGGCTGACGAGCAGGACAACAAATCCCACGTGTGGAAGATGACTTCTTGTCTTGAAACAGAAACTGTAGAGCTTTAACCTCTCCTTGTAGCCGTGCAGCAATATATTGTGAATAAATATCATAATTTGCAGAAGCCAAATAGATGTAAAGCAGCTTGTCAGTCTTCAACGACTGGCATGAGAGGGTGCCGAGATCAACCTGTCATGCCACTTGTTTTGCACCTGTGATGGTTGCTACCTATTTGATAAAGTTGAAGGAGATTTTCAGGGCTCACAAGGCAAGAA
The DNA here is from genome assembly GCF_964204655.1 of Triturus cristatus. NCBI lineage: Eukaryota > Metazoa > Chordata > Amphibia > Caudata > Salamandridae > Triturus > Triturus cristatus. The sequence goes on from NC_140591.1 coordinate 727,155,955, forward strand.
TATAGGTTTTACTTTGATCACCAGTCCTGTGCTCAGGCAAGACCAATGAAATCTCCTTCCACTAAACCTGTTTATTATGCATGAATCTGAAGGCCCACCTGAAATCCTAATTACATTCTTTCCCCAGCCCATAAGTGATATTAAGCCCCTAATCACCCTTGGCTAGAAAACGCACATACATAAACTTTCCAAACATCATATTCGTAAACAATCATTCACCATAATAACATATGTTGAAACACAATGTATGAGAGAGGCAGAGGGAGGTTGGGGAGCTCCAGCTGCCTGTATGGAACACAAAGACAACCTAGGACATGTCTGACCTTGAGCAAACATGTTGCTACTCCATAACCAAATAGCTTTTTTCTATGCCCTAAAGCTAGCTTATAGTGTACTGGGTACTAAAAGTTGCCCTCTGCCTGTGTCAGTCCAGTGACCAGATACAATAGATATATTTTAGAAAATGTCTCAAGGAAGGTAATCTGATCTCTCACTCAACAGTAGGTGTTGTTTAGGAACTGTCACTTCTCCTGCTAGTTTTGTTTTGTTTAAGGCAATCCATGTATTTACTTGTCCAATAACCCTTAGTGAATTTGACATCTCTTCCTTGGTACAGCCGCAGACACCTTTGGGAGGAGTCCTTTGATTTAGAAAACCACCCACAAAACGAAAAGGTTTATAGAACCATTCTATGGGTCACAAATATAGCTCACATGTTAAATGTTCAGAACTGCAAATTAAACTTAGAAGCGGACAATTTAGACACTGAAGACTTCTTTTAACGTAACAGAATTTGCTAGGTGAGAACATTGTTAGAAAATGTAGAATACAATATAATGGTTTAATAAATTAAAGCCAGGTGGCAATTACTTTTTGTGATGCTACTCCTTACTGAGACAATTAAGGTATAGTGGTTGAAAGTTTTGTATATTTGTCACAATACTGGCCTATGGAAAAATATAAAATTAGAAGAAAGGTCACCAGTTGGACAGGAATAGTTTGAGCCAAACATTTATTTTCCAAAATTTCTTCCATCTTTTAACAGCTTTTGTTGTGCCCTCCTACCAGGAAGAGAAGCATGCACAGAAGTAGTAAGGCAAATAAATAAACAAAAACAGAAAACCTTTTACCTTAACTACATAGGTTCTGCAATAAAATGGCCACAAAACCCTGATAGAGAGAAAGTTGCCCCAGCAAACGTCCCAGCCCAGGAAGCATTAAGAGCACACAAACAAAGGACAGGAGGAGTCAGGGGAAGAGAAAGGATTTATGGGTAATTCCACAGAACATAGAGATAGAAAGCAGCTTGGAATGAGGTGAGTAGCAGTGAGTGAATAGGCACAGCCACTCATTTAGCAAGGGTTAGGATGTTGAAGGGGAAGAGGAGATAATGTAATGTTATGTCTTTGTTTGCTTCATGTTATCGTTTTTTAATTTTCATATGAAAACGGACACAGTAAGAGACATAAAGATATTACAAATAAGGATTAACAATTAATAAAAAAATAAAGAATATCATACACATCTTGTATGATTCCAAAAAACATACAGCACTACCACATTGCTATGAAAAGAATTTATGAATCCTATGAGCCTATGTTTCTAAAGATGTAACAAAGGTAAAGGCAACTACAAAATGACACACCAAAAGGGAATAACAAATAAATAGCATGAGATAACTGTTGGGGGAATGGGGTAGATGTGTGTAGCAGGGACACCAAAAATGAATGAATATCTATAATAATCATTTAAAACTATCTGAAACTACATCAGGAGAAGCATATATTCCCAGATGTGTAGCCTACATAATCTATCTTCGCAACAATAAAGAAGGGAAGCTCTCCCACCCCCATATGCCCTCTGTAGCATGCGTCATGCTGCAAAAAATAAATAGCATTCACTTTTGAGCAGGACTTATTTAGCATGACTGGAGCTCTGACTGTCAGTGACGTGCATCAGGGCACTGACAAGTGAAGTGATGTATGAAATCTCTGAAACTGTTGAATTACAAGAGCATGTTTTTGTTGAAAGGCTTGATGTATTTTCACAAGATTGTCATATGTGCTAACATTCTAATGTTGGGTTGCCATACCTGAATAGCTTTACTATCTGAAAATCTATTTTAACTGAAACAATCAGCAGTTTACAAGATATTTGGAGCTGTGATTCTCACACAAGAGACACTGCACACACTAAACGAACTGAGAACGTGTTAACAGAACATGTTAGTTGTACCAGTGCCAAACTAATAGGTACTGATATAGGGCAATATGCCAATGGTGTTGGTTAATTGCACAGCAGTCAAACCTGAAAATTACTCTGAATGAGTCGTATAAATGATATTTTTGGATTGGTCAAATTTATTGTGTGTTTGAGTCAGAACAACTGTAGAGAGGGCCAAATTGATGATATTACTAAAATTACTGATAAGGGTGAGTAGAGAGATAGGCATGGTTTGATTTCCTCAGCTTGGCGGAATATTTGTGCAAAGATTAAAGCTTCTTCCAAGGTTCTTCCTGAATCATGGAGACTTTTCAGTATCATTGTTTGAGAGTAGGAAGGTGTACCGAAGAAGTCATGGTAGATCTGCTAAGGTTAAACGTGCAGCACAAAAAGTACACTAGATTTTAAAAATGTTCAATGGATGGAGGAAGGAGAGCTGGGATGACTTAGCTGACTCTAGGTCTTTGTAGATCACAAACAATTATTTACAAGAGTCCTCAGGCTTAACCATCGAGAACTGTAGAGGAGCCTTTTTTTATTCATATGATTGCTCACTTTAACACCCAAGCATGAAGGCTGTACTACTGTCTTGGTTGATGTTGGTTTTCCTAATGCAGTGTTTTTTAATAGCCCAGTAATTTCCCATACTGATATTTGGTTTTGCAGCTTTTGTAGGGCGGCCATTATGGCAAGTGCTTACTATCATTTTGTGTTAAGATAAGTGAAGTTCTCAGTTGCAGTAATCCTTGGTGGAACATCAATGCTCATTAGAGTTTGCCCAAAGGAATCTAGATTGACGATGTTCCAGGTCCTTGGTGTGGTGTGTTTATTCATATCAGTGTAGGTGGGGAGCCTAGGTTAATTCAGGGTGGCGTTTGCCCTTGAGTATATTAAAGTCCCCTAGGACATGCAGTCTCTTAGAGATGGTAAATATATGCAAGGAAGTGTCAAGAATCTATTCTGGAAGCAAGTCTGGAAACATGTTTAGAGGACTTTATATTAAAACATACAAAAGATGAAATAGAGCTAGTTAAAGAGTTTGATTTAAAGATCCTCTAAGTGATTTTCATTGTGCATAGTAGTGTATCTATTAGTTCAGCTTCTATTACAATCTGTGAAGACTAAGAGCATAGGACTGACTCACAAAGATTTTGTGGTGCCTTAATCTTGTAGTATTACTCACCTATTCTTAGAGTTCCGGAGTAAGAAGAGTGCTACAGGTGTAAGTCACACCTACTCACTGCAAATTCCTTGTGAATCAGTGTAGCAGGTGCTGCTTGTTGGCTGCTTGTCAGCATCACAGGATATACCAGGAAAAAATTGAATATTTAAAAGAAAGCAGGGACATATTAACAAGGGCATCATCTCCGCTTTTTTGGCTTTAAAAGCCAAAAAAGTGGAGATAATCTTTTCGCCATATTTACAAGAGGGTGATAACATGCATTAGCGCATGTTAGCACCCTTTTACCCGACACCTCCCTTTGCATCTCTAATGAGATGCAAAGTGGGCGTCACTGGGCAGTACCACCTTGCAAATATCGCTGATGTGCACATTGCAATATTTACAAGGCTGCCCCAGCATTTAAGCAGATGTTAGTTTTGGGAGAAAACTGCTGTTTTCGCCAAAAAGTAACGTCTGCTAAAATGCAGACTTACCTACCCTTAACATTGGGGGTGGATTATGCTGATACGACCACAGGGTCCTATCAGCAAGGTTATCTCCGTTTTGCAGGGAACATCGCTGGAAAACCAGCGATGTTCCCTGCAAAACGGCGATTTCCCCACTATCGCTGGAATTTTTATTGCCCTGGAGAAACGAGTTGTTAATAACGAGTTACCAGGGTGATAAATTCCAGAGATAGACGGCAATAAATAAAAAAGCGCTAAGCGCGCTTTGCGTTATTTATCGCCGTCCCTTGATGGTATGCCCCGAAATGAGTGGGAAAGAGAAGGACAGGGAGGTTGGGTACATTCATATGGTACATTCACTTTTGTTCATTGTAAATTATTCACAATTATTTTTCCTCACAGTTAATTTTCCTACTTACTAACTCTTCTCACAAACACGTTTATGAGAGTTGACTCTGATAGTTGTTCTGAAAAGTAAAATTCTGTGAAAAGGGTTTAGAACATATTTAATGATGCAGGAAAGAAAAATTACATATTTATAGTCCGCTGGGCCTGTAGACAAGAGTCCTGAACACAAATAATGTAAACGAGCAGATTGTCGCGCCGCACGTCATACTGAGCCTGACCTGGTTCTAGGTGCTCTCAACTGTAACAAATTCAGAAACTGAGGGACAGGGGATAGAGTGGTGAGCCCAGGATAACAGATTGCCTTTGACTGGCAAGTACAGCTGTTTTTCCGGTCCATAGTAAATTTTGTATAACAGAACCGACTGCAGCTGCTTGTGTGGCCCTTTCACTGGCATCTGTTACCCAGGTGCAGAGTTAATGCACCCACAATAGAAAATGAGTGTTCTGTCACTTGCATGGGACCCTAAGGCAATGCAAATGAAGGAATACTTTTCACTGCCCAAACGTACATCACATGGGCAAAAAAATGCTTATGTAGGTGCACTAAATTGGCAAAAACACATATGTCAGTATACGTTTTATGCTTCTAGCTCACTGGTCCGACAGGAGGGCCAATGGAGGAACCAGAGAACCTTTGGAGTCTTGCCCTTCAGATGTTGTCATAAATTGCATCCATCTGTATGAGATCCCCCTGATGTTCTTCCAAAGGCAGGCTGGCGGAACACGTGCACAGCCACTAAGCGTGGGGTCATTTATGCTGGAGCAGAGGTAGTGACCGATTTTATTTTCTGTGCATCACCAACATTTGCATTAGAAATTTGTACTGCGCTTATTTTTTGCACATAACTCAAGGTATTGTGTATAATAAGTACATTAGCTTTTATGAGGCTCCTAGAAAGTCTTTTATCATCCCTATTCTTAAAAAAGCATCTATTAATCAGGTTAGATTTCACCCCCTTCTGAGTTGAGGAAGCCGTTGCAATGCCTTTTTTTATTGGGGGTCATAATTGAAACAGGGGATCTATTCCCAGCCAGCCTTCTCTCCTTTTTAAGTGTTGGACCCTGTGAAAGGGTCAGAGGACTTTGCATGACCGGAGTGGGGACGCCCTCTCCCACGGCTGTGTCAGTATCATTGTCTGCACCTAGACTTGCATGCAGTAGCCCTGCTGTAGGAGGGGTATTAGTGGGTACAGCCTCACCCCCTAGGCCAATCTGTGCCTCCACGTTATGAAATTCATCAGTCAATGCCCCCACTGCTGTAGTTAACTATGATATAATCGAGGCACAATTGCGTGGCACCTTTGCTTTTACTTTGACGTCATCAGTACTGCAAGGCATTTTGCGCTTACCCATGTTGACTTCAAGATGAAAGAGGGGCTGCCCAGCCTCTGTCGGTCACTGACGGGCTTTGTCCGGGCACAGCCCGGGCACTCACACGCACGTCCCACGCAGCGGGAGCCCTCTGTGATTTTTATAGCGCCTCCAGGCGCGGTGAGTTGGCGTCAGTAAGCAGCAGGCGCAGGGGGTGCTAGGACTCATGGTCCAGAGCCTTGGCTCAGTCCCCCACCAGGCAGCAACAACAAACAGCAAACAAGCTTCCTCTGATGTTGTATTTGCTCCCTGTTGTAGGCAAGATGAAGAACAGTGTTCTGGTTATGATAGTTGAGGAGTTTTGCAAGCGCAGTGGTGTGCCAGATGCTGGCCACAGGCCAAGGGTTCTGTGGGCCCTCTCAACCACAAACATAGACGAAAATGCCTCCCTGCCCAAGTTTTCCTCATGTAGTCATTCCTAATAAATGTCCATGCGGCCTGTAATGGTGGATTCCACTATTCCTGCAACACAGATATTATTTAGACACAAGCACCCATCCAAATTTTCAGTTTTAGCGGCCACCGTCTTGATGAGTCTCTTGAATGTGGGGCCAGCATCCTCGAGGTAGGAGACACGCTGTTTCGTGGAGCTGATTTGATTAGTATCTCATGCATTCCAGCTGGGATGTGAGCGTGTCAAAACATGAGTCAATAGATTTGAAGCCAGACTTCAATTGAGCCATAATGGCAGCAGTACTCTCCGACGCCAGAGCTCCCACCATAGATGATCCCGGGTCGTCCCCCTGGAGACCCTCAACTTCCATATTGTGTGTCGAAGCAGCTGGGGCCACGTGCTAATGGTACTGAGGGAGAGGAACAGATAGCACCATGTAGGTAAGGCAGGGACGCACACCGGCAGGCTGTCACCAAGGAGGTAAGTAGATGGCAGGCAAACCATGCTGCATGAGAGCAAGCCACAAAAATACAGGCACAGTCCAAAGGCAGAGAGAAATGACCAGTGGAAGCTGTGTATAGGGAATCACAAGATTTGTATAATCACATAGATCCGACTAGGTAAAACATGCACAGGAGTGGGGAAGCACACCAAGTCTGGTTTAAAATTGACTGCCATCCTCGTGCCTCTATTCTCTTTAGCAGCAGCCGGAGTGCACACATGATGGTGAGTGGGCAATTGCGGTGCCAGGAGGGCCCTGAACTTGATGGGTGGAGAGGCATCCATGCCGCCGGTCAATGCAACCTCATCCGTCGCAGATCGGACAGCCCAGGTGAGCCCACCCAGGCCCACAAGTTGGAAAAGGCATCGCTGGGCCACTGAGTAGAGGAAAAGTAAATTACTCATCATCGCAGCCCGGAGTCCTGAGCGTCCAAGCAGCAGGGCGCTCACCTCCGTTTAGCTGCGAGCACTTGGGCCAAGTCTTGAAGGGTGACGGCAGATATAGAACCCCGCCATCGATTTTGGGGCTGCCACTGAGTGCGATTGCGGTCCCACCCTCAGGCTTGCCATGTTGCCGCAGGGCATCCGAGGGACACGTCAAGCCACGAGTGCCGCAGCCTGAGGCATTGAGCAACTGCCTCGCAGCAGGGAGTGACCAGATCACCGGCCTGAGGAGATCAAGGCATGCTTATCCACGCATCGGCAGCACGGGCAAAGGGTCTAGAAGCGAAGGCAGGCTGCATGATAGTGGCACGCTCTCCAGAGCTTCACCGTTGAGCAGCCATCTTGGTCCTCGGCCTGGCCACGCCCCCTCCCCCTCTGTTGAACTTTGAGATTTAAATGAATATCACACAGAAAAGCAGATTGCAATATAGCTCTTTCATGTGACTTTTTAAGCTAAGTTTAAATTAAGCTACATTTAATTTGTTCATAGTAAAACTGTTTTACTGCCATTTTTATCGTGAAAATCACGTTTTCTCAGCTGAGCAAAAACAAAGCTTACCTTCAAAATGGAACAACTTGAACCGAAATATTCCAATCATTATTACTCATGCACTTCAATTTGTGTACTTTCACATCCACACGGAAACCGCATATGTGCTTGTCCTAATGTATTTATTAGCATTCTGCTTCGATTACCACAAACCAGATGAGATAAACAGCCATTAAAATCCCATTTCGTGTGCATTCCTGCATTAAGAATCAGCTAAAGTATTCCATACTCAGTTCCTAACACCATGATCTCTTTCATGATGGTGTCCTCACTGTGAAATACCAATAAAATGTCGAGGGTGATAGAGATCTAGGGTGAGGTAAAATCTGATTAAGACACAGGTTTCTCAGAATATTAGCTGCACCTTTGTGTAAATATGTCCCAGTAGATTTGCCACAGTTGACCAGTTCTTATATACATGATTTAAAGGTAACAACAGCCCTCCTTTGTATGTTGATTAATTTAGCAGTTGTGAAATTGATAATTGTGCTGGTTAAGTTAGCTAAAGATGGGGTTCCTTACAGACAGACCACATAACACCAGGTTTTCTACTTAGATGGAATGGCCCCCTTCTGGATTTGTTTTTGCTGCCAAACTGATGAATGCCGAGAGCTGCCAAATACCAAGGCTGCCAAATCATGATCCCACGCCATGGCTCTTTATTCTACCACCCTACATTTTAGGTCTATTTATCTACCTATTTGAGGCTCTTTTTCACACCTGCTTTCTCTCTTTGTAGTTTTTTTAATTTTTCTCTTCCTCCTTCTTTCTCTGTTTGCCGTCTTTGTTTTTCTTGTAATTGGTCAAAATATGATGATGAAAGCTAAGTTGGTCTTCAGAAATTAGTTTTGGTGCCCACCACCTGCACCACCTGGCACAAATGAAGCATTGTGCCTACTGAGATTTTTCATTTTTTTTAAAATCTGCTACATTTTCTGGTTTTACATAAATTAAGTGTTTCAGAAGAGGTCAATGGAAGGGGGAGTGTGCACTGCAAAGACTACTAAGGTACATTGAAAACACCTGCATCGCCAATCCAGCAAGCAGAAAACAAACAACAGGAGGTAAAACATTGGAATACAGTAACTAGCAAGCTTGATGTAAAAGGCAAGATGTAACAAGGAGGCCAACAGCCTTGAAATAATGGAGTTCATATTATGAGTGTTACAAACCACATACATCGTGAAGTAATTGAGTTCATACTATGTGTGTTACAAGTCACGAACATCTTAAAATAATGTAGTTAATATTATATGTGCTTCAAACCAGGTGCATTTATTGAAACAAGATGTGTCTTTATTGGATGATCTGTAGGTACTGTTTTAAATGTGTAAACGTAGTTATTGAAGCAACATTTCAAGGTATTTACCCCTTTCCTGAGCACCTACCTATTAACAATACAGTGGTATATACACTCTTATCCATTGGTTTATTGAAATTAAAATAGTAATACAAAACCATGATTTATACAAATTTGAGGGCTTTTACTGTTTAACAGAGTAGCATTACATGTCACTAAATTATTCGGTCATAGAAAGATATTCGTACTTTCATTTTTGAGGAATGTGTACAATAGTCTGGGCGGTAACGCATATCAATTATGTCTTTTCTAAAATGGTAGACATCAAGAGAGGTTACTGAGAATTGATTTTTAGCAAATGCAATGTATTTCAAATGAGAAACAATATTGTACTGTTTGTTTATTTTAACAAATTATATCAATTTGTTCACACCTCTATCACTCTGCTCTTGCCATACCAATATGGTTTATGCACACAAGCGTGGAAGAGGTGTGGCGCCGCGGCCAGGGTGACTGACTCTGGAATCTGGGGATCACGGTTCGATCCGCGGCGCCGGCGGCAGATTAGCCCAGCACCATGTGACTCTGGGTAATTGCTTGCTTAATCTTCCCGACGACCCCCAGCACCTAGAGACCCTTACAGGTGATTGTTCGCGCTTTACAAATGTGGATTATTATTATTATTTCAGAAATCTGGGCACTACGCTTCATGCTGAATACAAGTGGCCCAGTAACCAGTGTGACATTTATTGTACCTGATAAGATCTGACTCTTCCAGGTGTCAAGTGTGATAAATAATATCCAATCATGAGTTTTGGGGGAATATCATGCTGATTTTGGGGCTAACTACAAATACTGAAGTAAATATAGGGCATGTTTGTCCCAACAGATATCAGCAGGATTGAGATGCTGACATTTATCACAAACCATTGATTGTGATATGTGCGGTAACAGGAGTTATGGCACTTATCGCAATGAATCAGGTGGATGTTAATGAGGGTCCTACTGCAACTCAATAAAAACAACCGTAGAACGGAGTAGAAATGTTAAATTTGGATCAGGATTTATTAAAGTACTTTAATTATCCTTTTGATTTTAGAGTAACCAAGGCAAGGGTATTCTATTGATTGACCATGATCTGAACCTCTCCAAGTAGTTATTTGAGGATCTTAAGAAGCAAAGCAAAGATCTTTAGAAGAGACTGGTCAGGTATTTTAGCATACACAATGTATCACAAGGTATCACATTTTATAAACATATTAACACTTTTGTTTATCACAAACTGTATTTATCATTCATACTTTAAGAGCAGTTTTTGGTTGTGGCTGTGTAAAAGATACATAATTTACACCTTTGGTTTAAAAAACGACTAGATCACTCTTTTCAGGAGTCAGAACTGTTATATGCTCGCATGCTGATCATTGCATAACCTTCTCAACTTTCCGAGAATTCTTACATTGGTACAGAAAGTCAGCAACCACGTAAGAGTGTAAAAGAGATTGCAACAAAGGAAAGGTTTTTCTCTGATTGTACACTCATCACTGACTCCTTTCCTTTGATGGGAATAGGTGTTGATGATCAAAGCTCAACATGGTTGCCATATTTTTTAAGGAATATGCAGATGCAGATAAAAAACATAGTGAGGATAATGTGAATGTTGATGAAATACAAAGGCAATAAGCTAGACTTTGTAATTAAGGTTTATGAATAGAAAGAAATGGGGCAAGGGCAACCTTAGCTGGGCCAACTTCTTAGAAAGGTTTTTGCATCCTTAAGACTAACCTGGAAAGCAAAACTAGATATTTGTGATACAAAAAGTCCTTTCACCATGATTCAGAGAATTAGGATTTGCTGACTTTTAAAATTATGAAATGCACTTTTAGTGGGAGACAATTTGACAGTCTGGTGGATTTCCACATTATAGGTTTTGGGTTTAGGTGGATGAAAAGGGGCGGGGTGTCAAGATAAAGCATGGAGATGTATGGAACATCAAAGACTCAGGTTTATGAGGAGTTATAGAAATATTTGCGGGGGCCATTCCCACCCATTGTAAAATTACATAGATGAGTTTGAGTGATGGACATGGTTAGATTTCATGGGATTGTAAAGGAACTACATTTTCAAAATGTAAAATATTTTAATGAAAAGAAAAATGAAAAGGTAAATGTGCTGCTCATGCACCTTTACTGCATGAAGGCGTGTTTGCCAGTATGACCACTCTTTGAAATTGATGATGCTTGAACAATTCAGGCGTAAACCTGAGGATCTGAGTACCAAAATATTTGAAATACTTAAGAAGTAGGAGGAATGGTACAGTAGAAAATACTGCTACCATTCCTGTAGCAGTGTTTTGTGAATATATCAAATGAAGAACTAAAATAACCAAGAAGGGAATCAACCAGAAAATGGAGCAGAGAATAGAGTTGTAGTTTAAGGGAAGTTAAAGAGATAAAGAAATTAATCTTCTTAATGTTCTACGTCTAAGAACAATGATAGCAGCTGTTGATGGATGAAAAGTGAAGATCTACATGTTGTATCCCAATTGGGTAAGAAATATGACTTATAGGGTAACAGAATGAATGAATGGATTGGCAGAAAACCCATTTCAGACAAGTACAGAATGCATGTTTTGGCTAAGCTGAGCTAGTCTCAGTGGTCCTCCATACAAGATTTAAAAGCATAATGACATGAAAAAAAGAACAATGGAGAGATTCTGAGCCGCAAAAGACAAATCAATCTTGTTATTCACTGGTGGAAATGTTTGCGCCCAGGATATAAAATTAAAATCTTTTGCTTCAAAGAGAAGAGTACATTCTGCAATGGCCAGGAACACAAGGCCACTCAGTTGTCATTCATGCAATAGCAATGATAAGTAATAGCACCTACACTTCAAAATAAACTGTTGGTAAGTGCTTTCCATGCTGTCATTCTATTGCAACTGTAATCATTGTATTTACTGTAGAAGAGTTCTGAATGAAACCTGCAGGGAAACAAGCCAACAATTTGAAGCACTGAGCATCATTTCATTCTGAGGAATTGAAAACTATTTGTGGAGGACAGTATGGAAATTAATCTAGTTAGCTAATAATTATCGGACAGGCAGGCAGGGTTTTGCTTTCTGGCTGGTTGATGCCTGAAATGTTGGTGATGAAGTCAGGATATCGACTTACACATAAATCTACTCCAAAATATTGATTTGAAATATATTGGGGTAAACATTATTGAAAGTGGATATAATAAATGTGATAACTCGGTATCTTACCCACTCCTCTTTTTTGCTATGCACCCTGCATTACCACCTCACTGATCAATATGTTATTTCTCCAAATGCTTTGTTGTGCCACCTCTTTGTAGATGACTGCAAAAATGAAAAACGTGAAGCAGCAGCTGATCTCCATTTTATTTTAGAAACTGATGACATTTAGACAGTGAAAATCCTATTACAGTATAGATGTACTCACCCAGAGGAAAGATAATCAATCACACTTGATTCCCAATGTCCTCTACATTCTGCTCTCACACCCTTGTAAAAAATGTTTACTTTATAATAAAAAAAGATTTGTGGGGAAAACATTTAGTCATGGGGAGTCAGATTGTAAACATGTGCTTCTTGTCAGAGATCACATTGTTGAAAAGCAGCCATTTTTGCACTGACTACAAGTTGTCTGGGTTCAGGTGCAGGGATATCAGTGCTGGAATCTGTGCTTTCAGCCAGTTTTCTCCACACCAAAATCCTGCCTTTACAAATTTTCAGCCGCCAGAATAAATCTTCACACCTGTGTATACCTGGTGAAATTCACAATGATTTCCCTGATGATGGGAGCTATTCCAGTGACATTTGCCACCTACTCTTAGAAGATGGTAAATGTCAATAGGGGCAGAGTGGGCATGGAGACATCCCAAGCAATGCTTGGCTGCCCCTCCCTGAGAGTAGTGCCATCTATTGCATGTCCCTGTGGTGCTTAATAGTGCCAGGTGAATGCCAGGTATGGACCTGCACCCAGTAAAACCAGGTCAAGTGTTTTAGTACTCAGTAATTTTGGGTTGGGAAACACCAAAATCTCATAGTAGGGCAGTGAGATATCCACCCAGGGACACTGTTCCACCACACTCGTAATGAAGGCTTTGGTGTGTACTCATTAAGGTAATATGATTTGAGTATATGCCCATATGGCTGAAATATAGCATATATGGATTGCAACAACAGAACATGAGCATTTCTTGAGAAAGATGGGTATTAAAACACCCGAAACTGGTCAAGGAAGTTTCCAAATTTAGAGAAAAAAGGCAGTGTGGAATTTCCTCAATCAGGAACAGTGCAAAGAGTTTCAACTCTCAAAGTAGATTCATTTTTTCTGCTACACTGCCAACAATCCACTGAAAACAGTTGATTTATGAGGCATTTGTTCCTTAACCAAAGTCTAGCATTATGTGGCACCCTAAGGCTATCGTATAAAAACTTATTGGAACACTAACAGTACAATCAACATACTATTGCTATTTCTTCAAAAGAGATTAAATGTAATCCTCCAGCTGGACAATAGGATAAGTCTACAGAAGGAACCTTGGTAGTATCACAGAAAACTCTTCAATCTAATGGCATTGTTATGAGGATTGATTAGTCAAGTTGTGTGTGCTTAGGCGAAAGAATCATGTATAATATGACACGGTGCTGTGAGCTACACTGGAGAATAAGACTGATTAAAGAATAAAGCTGCTTTTAAGAGCAGTTTTGAAGGCATCAGTAGTATAAACATGCACACAACTGGGACCCATAAAAAGCCTGGTGAATGCACACCCAGAGGCTTCCAACAGCCATTGGAGGTGTCACTGGTGCCACAGAAAAAGTAACTCACTAAGAACGCACACTATTCCAAAACTCTCATCCCAGCATATTCCATTAAATACATAGTTTGTGCACTGAACAGACCATAATAGGTAACCAAACCTATTAGAAGGTAAGTTACTTTTCAGTAACTACTGATTTTTAAATTTTTTGTATCTCTTGCTGTATATTACAAAATGATTCCCAAATGCCATAAAAAGTGGAAGACAAAATTAGTGCAAATTAAGTACTTGCTAACGCTTTAAAAAAACATTCATTAACAGTTAGCAATTTTGAAATAGAAATATTCAACTCAGTATAATTTTCAAGTTGCTTTGAGTAAAATCTTGAATTAAAAAGATACCAAGCATAGTTTTAATAAACACATCTGTGACTTGTGCTGTTCTAAATAAAAGACCAGGTTTTAAATGTACCTTTAAGAGAGTTGTGGAGGCTATATTAACCTTATACATTATTACCTCTTGAGAACTTCCTTTGCTGCTCTTGAGAAGCAAGATCAGTGGGCCCCATGAATTATGCCATAGTGTATAATTTATAACTGACATGATATCTAAAAATAGATAGACTGTTCTGGCAGTGGCCTTCTCTTTGCTCAACCTGAATCTTGATAATTATAATGGTCTGGAAACTTCTGATAGCCATTGTGGGGAAGCTGAGGCACAAAAGAATCTGTCCTGCACAGTTCTGTTTTCAAATACATCCTCACTGTTACTTCTAAGATAACACAATTTTTCCCCGAGTTCCAACCTTCTAAACATTTACTTATGTCAAAGTGTCAACATTTTTTGTGTTGCTGAGTAGGAAATTACAATTTTACAAAATATGGAAATCTGACAATCGTTAAACCATGCCATGAACATTACTACTAAATAAGAAGATCTTCAGAAACCCTTTCTATCTGGCCCATAATTATTTTTTCTGTGTTGGTTAAGATGACAAACTGCTCCTAGTAGCCTGGATTGCAACATCAACTCTCTGCCTATAACCATGTTTATTTATATTTTATTGTAGGTTTTTGTAGAGTGCTAGGTAGTAGTCTCAGTTTCCTGGGTGAGTTGTGGAGACAAAAGAGAGGCCATTAATGAAATATGGCAGACGGCAAGTAATATTTTCCAGAGCAAAATGTGATGGTTAAAGAAAAGTATCCAGTAGTGGAACTTGACAGAAGCCATATAATTTCATTCATTCTTTGACATCTGATTTCTGAAAGGGGTTAAAGCACATAAGGAAGAATCAAGCAAGAGACTGCTTTAAGCCTTAGTAGTACAAACCATATGAGAAGCAGACAAGGAATGTCTCTATGCCTATTCCTCATCAAGTCTTTGTCCATTCTCACAGATTAAGGAAAAGAGGCGCACACTTCCTAATAAATGACGGTGTGTGTCGTTAGCCTTCCTGGCTTTACGCCACACTCTGCCACTTCTGAAACGGATGGCTGCACCACATTTACAACAATATGGTGCAGCCCTACATTTCCCCCTGCACTGGCGCTATATTTAGCAGACTAGCACCAACGCAGACACTCTTGCACCATAGTGCAAGGGTGTTTGCGTTGAGGGGAAGATTGTTTATCTGCCCGAAGGTGGCCCTTCCTGCACATGAACAATCAATGGTGTTTTGCTGTTTCCATGTGTGCTGCACAATGCAGCACACATGGAAACAGCAAAAACTTGGAGAAATTAAACATTTCTCCTGGTCTTAAATTTGGCTCTGCCTCCTATTTACTCCAAACTTGTAAATAGGGGGAAGCGTCAACATCAATGTGTGTTGTGGTGAAACGCCCAACGCAACACCCATTGCCCTCCCCTTTCACGCTAAGTATAGCGTGAAAGGGTGCCTTATTTAAAAGGCAGCGTTAAGCCACGTTAAATGGCTTAACACTGCCTTGTAAATAAGGCAAACCCCCTATCGCCATTACAACGTCCTGAAAAGTGACTCTGTGGGGCTGATAGGGAATTGTAAATATGCCCCAGAGTTTCTTAAAGAGTGACCCTGATCACAAAGAACTCAACCTCTAAACACTTTCAGTTTAGGTAACTGATTAGCCACCAGTTTGGTGGAACATGATCTCAGGCACCTGGCTGGATGACAGAGTCTGCAGAGTTTGTCAGGTAACTTTGCAAATGGGCAGTGCTTAATTTGTAACACATTTAGGCCCAAGGTACTTTATAGGAGCCCAATCCAGCTGGCAGCACCAACAGCCCTGCCCCTGCTGCTGAATGCCGGTACTAGCATTACCTATGCGCTCGATTTACCATTGTTAAATAAACACTGACTGATGAATTCAGCTGAAGTATAGACACACAGTGCCACCATGTGGTGTAATCCCATAACAGGTGTCGGAGCCGAGCATCGAAAAACACTAGCACAAATTAAGCAGTTCACATGGTTTTGTATAGTACACAGCATTTTGAAGAGTGGGCTTTCTTTGATCGGAAGACAAAGTAATAGTCCACGGCCGGCTGTGATGATATTACCTTTGCAACTCGCGATACAAGTAAGAGTTTTTGCATCATATTGAACTCTCTCAATGTTTTGTGGTACATTATTGGGGATATCAGTTAGAATGCTTTTATAATAATTCAGGCTAGATATCATCATGGCAAGGACAAGCACAATTTCTTGTAGGGAATGGAGGAAACTAACAGGATAATTCTAAGCCTACCAGACTGACTTTGGTTGTGGGCTCATTGTATCACCTTGAGTGCAGAGGAGGCAAGAAGGGTCAACATTGATCATAAGTAAGATTTCTAATTGTTTACTATTCAGGCAAAGTGGCCAAGGTCAGTCAGAAGTGACTTTGCAACAATTCTAACTGTGTTCTTTCAAATCTGGTGTTCTGGGGCCCATTACTGCGGACACCGAAACTGGTAACTATGTACCTATTTTATCACTTAACTCTGAGGGTGTTGAGGTAGAGCAATTCAAAGCTGACTAGAGCAGGTTCTGTGGCTAGAGACTAAAAACTCAGCAAAGCACAAACAGCATTTAATATTTCATTAATCAGTCATTGACTTTTTTTTATTAAGAAAAGAAAAGTGTTTTAATTTACACAAAACTAAATACAGTGCACAAAATTACTGATTAGTGCAAGGTTGCAGGTGAAAATAGCAAAAGGCTTTACAAACTACAAGGAGGCCCAATAAGGAAAGGTCACAGTCATCTGAGACCTTCTACATGCAGATTACACCCCATATGCTGGATACACCTTTAATAGTGTGTGCACAAAATGCCCTGATTCATGTGAGCTCCTCATAACTTGAAGTGGTACATTGTAAAATCCTTTCATATGACGTAAAATGTGTTGTTGCCATCATCTGACTGTAATTCCAGCAATTTGTAACCAGATCCAAACTAGTTTATAAAAAATCTATTGTTGGGTTAGGTCTTTGGTTGTGACAAAGATTGTGCTTTAGTTAACGTATGGGCTGATGGGAGTAAGTGAATGCAGCTAGATCAATCAATCAATAGATTTGTAGAGCACTCTTGTCACCCATGAGGGTATCCAGGCTCTGGCAATGTACAGTTGATTAGTCATATAGCCAGGTCTTCAGGGACTTTCAGAACTCTGAAAGAGCTAGAGAGGTCAATAGATGAAAGGGTAGCTCATTCCATGTCTATGTTGCTAGATAGGAGAGGGTGCAACCTCTGCAACTGCTATGTCGGATGCGGGGTTGAGGGTTAGAGAAAGGGATGCAGAGGGGAGGTGTTCATTGGATTGATGGAAGTTCATGCAGTGGTTTTCCATCGTGTACGGCCTTGTATGCATGGGTCATGTGCTTGAACTGGCATCTTTTCTGTACCGGGAGCAAGTGGAGTTCCTTCCCTGAGGTAGGGGGTGATCTGGGTTTGTCTAGGGAGATCCAGGATGAGTATCGCTGCGGTGCTCTGTATGATCTCAAGTCATTGGATGAGCTGAGTTGTGAACCCTGGGTAGAGTGCATGATGACATACCCCCTTTGAAAGTAATGGGTTGCACAGTGACAATGTAACACACTTGAGCTTAGGTCTGTCACTGTGCGTTAACATTAGGTTGTGCACCCTCATAAACTGCATGAGGCAGATAAAGTATCTGTTCACTGCACGTGACAAACATGTGTGCATGTTTTTACAGTGGGCAAAATAAACAACTCCAGCAATTCAAATGTTAGGACTAAGAAACTTGAACTTATTTTATAAATGTAAAACTAGTATGAGACTTCATGCAAGCTAACCCTGATTGTTCATTTATCCTTTTAAAACATGTTTACGTGGCAAAAAAAGGCATTCGAGATACAATTACGATTACTGTAGTGGGTCATCAGACTAAAAGGACTCTTTGTGAATGACTATAACGTCCAGAAGGGCCAGCAAGATTACCATAGCAGCCTCACTGAACTTGCTACGTTTTCTCAGTCTGCAAGGAACGATACCTCTTCCAAAATTAACATTATGCTATACAGGATATGTAGTGTTGGCTGCCTTAAGTGGTCTAGGGAGAACATTCACTTTGGCGAAATAAAGATCATATTTATTGTAACTCAAGGATGCCTCAGTGTTTTAGTTGCTCCTTCAGTATTCAGAGTTGATCTTAGTTGGACTTTAAAATTGAAAAACAGTTCATTCAATGGCAAACAATGCTGTGTAGAAGAGTTCAAGCTATTTTAATATTTTAATCCATGCTGGGAGGAGATGAATTATGGCTGGTATTTTTCAGTGAGAAGTTTTCAAATAATTAAATAATTTCTGCTAATAGCAAAACCATTGCAAAGACGTACTTTACGTGCACTATGTAAAACTGCATTATTCATATTTCAGTTTATTATGTAAATAACATGCCTAAATTCGCTAACTGGAATAGAAGAACGGTAGCAGATACAAGTATTGATTCAGTCTTCTTTTCTAAACTGCTTCAAAATGTGGGCGAAACATTTTTTTAAACAAAAATTGGTTTGTCATGCATTGACATCCTCAGCACACACTATAAACACAGCCTTGACAGGGTATGCACCACTTTATACACATAAATAATTTGCTTCTGAGAATGAAGAGTACGTTTTTATTTGAAATATAGGAGGTCAGACCTATTGCAGAAGACAACTTCCAAAACCCTAGGCATTCAAATGCAGAAGCGTCTGAACACACCACAGACTCAAGGTCAAACAAAGGAAAAAGTTATTATTCAGTCTTAGAAATGTACACTACAGCACTAACGCCTATTATGTAATTTTTATATGACCACAACAAAATACTACAATGGAGCAGGTAATGTGCATGGGCTAGAGAATGCCCCTTTTGTAGCTAAGAAGTGGCAGAACGGATGCTATGCTTGCAATTTGTTTGGTAGACCACCTATTCTAGTATTTTGTTCTAAAAAAAAATATCCTCTACCATTAAAATTGATTGGGATATATTATTGATTATACAGGTTTCACTTCAACAACAAACAAAATTTTGTTTGCAGTGATATTTTTGATTTGGTAAGTCACATAAACAAACCGTATGCCTACGTCTACTTACTTATCACCCTAGTTTTCAGTCTTAGTTGAAAAGCTGTTAGATTTTATGTTGAGAATAGGCTGTATACTACTGACAAGACCAATCATTTTCCACAGGCTTAAGCTAAGTGTGATACAAATTAATTTATTTAATGATAACGCTGATTACTATTACGTATTTGAGTGTGTGAGTTAATACAATACAACATTTGCCTCAGTAGTGGATCAGCATGAAACTTGCTTTTTAGCGTTAATTTTTGCTTTTTTGTTTTAACCCGTTTACCGCGGCGGTAATTCCGCCGCGGTGCGGGGCGTTCCATTGAGTGGGCGGGGCAGCGTCAGCCAACGGACGTGCGCAGCACTACCGAGGTAGTGCTCGCGACGTCCATTGGCCGACGGGCACAACGAAAGGGTTAATACTGTTATCCTAGTATAATATTTGCCTCTTATTCAATTCCGAGTTTTATAATCTATATTTTTGCACTGTATCCATTATCTTGTGAGATGCGACTAAAACAAAATAAAAAAGAATTATTATTTAAGCACATCAAAAGACAAATAACTTTTTGGATGGCATAGTTTTACAGAAATGGTGTCAGAAGGGGTTGTGCAAAGAAGGAAGACAGACGAATGAGTCAATTTAACATCTCTACTTGCTTTACTTTTACCATTTTTCATAAAGTTGATTGCCATTTTTGATTGTGTTTGATGCTTTCATTTGGTTTATGAATACATCATCATGATAACAACACAAAGGAATGTAACACATTCAGAAAGACTTTTACATAAAGAATGGAAAACAATGGAAAACGTATTATCTGGAACATCATAGACTGTCAACCAGTGATGCATGAAAGAAAACAGCATAAAATATGCTGGAACATATTTTGGTGAAAAATTGCAAATGGAAATTAGTAGGCGGGGTGATTAGTTAAATAAGTAAACAATACAGTTATTTCTTCTCACTTAACTACACCCTGACAGCATGTATTTTATAACCAAATCTTAAAATATGTTTCATTCTGATGTAATGGCATTATCAATATGAAGGGATTACAGAATACTGGTTGTGTTTTGCTTAGTTGGTAACTTTGAACTATTTTCAGCAACTTGAGCTTGTACATTTTATGTAATTAACCATTCCTCTTTTCAAATAAATTCTATTTTTATGTTCCATGTGATGTCAGTCATTTCATGAATATAAAGCAGGTAAACATTAAACATTGTTGAATAAAGTACACCAGTTTTTAAGACAGTCTTCTTCTTTTTCTGATTTATATATAAAATCCTCTACTGATGATTGTCAGTAAATAGTCATTGACATAGTTGGTAAGACTGAAAGAATCTTGCAGTGTAGACAAACACAATCATAAGTGACTGTGCATGCAGTTAAGACTAGGAAAAAGTAGAATATCTCACCAATAGCATCTATTCATCAAATAAGTTCTTAAATGCTGAATTCTAGTATTGTTCTTAAACAAGAATATGTTGATAAACTACATAGCTACCCCTATGAGTATCATGATATTACTCATATTGATAAATACTAGTTGAAATCAATGGGAAGACAACATTTCCCATGTATTCATTGCTTTGTGTCAGAATCCTATTTCTTTATTTTTTCTGCCAAAACTCAACATAACAATCTTCTTTATTCATATGGGTAGTTGCAGTTAAGTTTCATTTAGAAAGTGGTGCAATTCACAGTTTTGGGATTGGGAGAACATTTCTTAAGCATGAAGTAGTGTGATCCTTGGCAAATTATTAAGTTCACTATTTATTTTTTTCTGAAACTATTCACTATTAATAGTTGAGAATATACAAACTCCATACAACATGTGATACATAGGCACCTATATACCTTAGGGTAGCTACTTACCTAAATCCTGATGATGGCAACACTATGGAACCCATAATTTATTGTAATCCCGAGAATATGTCACTTCAAACTTTTGTTGTTATGATACTTATAATGTTTTTCATACTATTTGTGGAAATCATATCTTGCACATTATTATATTTATGATGATCGTTCAACACGTGTGGCACACAAAAAATGCTTTTGTGACAGGAAAAAATATTACTCAATTAATGCTAGTATGTCTTCTCATGCCTCATAATAGAGGATGTAAAAGGTAATTTTTAGAAAATGCTAAGACCGTAAATTATTCTGAGCCTGGAGTATATATGCAATTAATTGATAAGTACATCTAATGTGGAATTTGCTCACTTTGAATTTGAAATAAAAAAAAAATCAGATAAGGCTTTTATGCAATGTGGAGCCAGTATTTAATATTTTCAATAGCACTTCACAATCTTGTGAATCTTTGAAGTCCTGAATCCTATGCAGTAATTTTACAAATTTTTGGGAATGCTTCAAATCTGGTACATTGACATGATGGTACAACGAAAGGGCACAGTTTTTTTATAACCCAATTCCCCAATGTGGGAATATAGTATAGTGATACAAAGAAAAATATATTGTTTTCAAT
This sequence comes from Triturus cristatus, assembly GCF_964204655.1. NCBI lineage: Eukaryota > Metazoa > Chordata > Amphibia > Caudata > Salamandridae > Triturus > Triturus cristatus. The sequence continues at coordinate 727,177,590 of NC_140591.1, forward strand.
GTCAGTTTACAAAATCCGTTACCATTGCACAATTCTGATTAAAAAGCTACAAGCACGAGGTGGACAAGGCAGGTAAAATTGTTTAAATAAACACTCAGACATTTTAAATATTACCTACTAATGTTTCAATTAATGATGATTAAGGGAGTCAATGAATTATGTTGATACAGACCATAAAGATGGTTGAAATTGTAGCTGTATACGTCATCCCTCAATAATAAATATGAAACATTTTTAAAATATAAAGATGGATTTTCTTGGAAAGGTGCTAGAGCGGCTCTGTTTTCACAAATGTAATTGCATTCAAGTTGTCTGGCACGCGACCTTATCCTTATGTTTCAATTCCTATCACATTGTCTACCCATCAATAATCATAAGAATGAAGGAAGAAAAAAGTATCTTTTTGTGAAGTTAGATTAAAAAAAAACTGATCAACGACACTTTGCAGACTGGACATTCCATTTTATCTAAAGCCATGTTTTGCATTGCAAAAGTAGTGTGCATGCTGCTTTTTCAGTTTATAACATTTGCCTACTCTTAATTTTATGTCTAACATTCTAAGGGCCAGATTTACAAGCCCCTTGTGCCACTTTTGCGTCACTTTTAACATGGGCAAAGCAACGCAAAAGTGTCTCAAGGGGCTTGTAAATCTGCCCCTAAATCTTATAGCATTCTGTATTCAAATGTTCTCATGAATTTGTTAAAAATAACAATTACATTTAGTATTCCATCCTTATAAAAGAATTGTAATTGTTGACAGCTTCCTAGGTCAAGTGGAACAACACTTTGAGCCTTTATCACAGAGGTAAATTTATATGTGTAGATTTACTCATGTTTAAACTCATATACGACACATAGGGGTTGATTCCGATCCGGGTCAGAAAGCACTCCGACCGAGTCGGATCCGGAGTGTTTTCCGACCGAGCCAGACCCCTACAGTCCGACCGAGCGAGTGCGATGCGCACGTATGCTGTCGGACTCGGTTTAGTCGGACTCCCATAGAAGTCAATGGGAGCCAGTTGTACGATGTGTACATGCGCTCCCATTGACTGAATGGGTACGTCTCGAACAAGTGCGCCCCCTACAGTGGGTACGCGTCGGTGCCATCTGTGCCGTACATGCCTGTGTGGGGGAGATCCATGTGTCTCTCCCTGTGTGTGAGTCGTACGGCTGCGGGTGTCGGCGGTCCGACGTGGACCCCTGAAGTCCGACTCCGGGAGCTTTTGCGAGCCGGACACTCCGGCTCGCACAGGCTGTCCGACGCGTGCATCATACTGGCTAGGTCGTGAATCTCATCCATTGCATGCCATGCTTAGCTTACGACCGAGACGTACGGAGCGGTTCGGACCCGGAAACGACTCGGTCGGTGAATTACATGTAGCTCGCATCGTAATGGCTCGCTCGTACAGCTGTACGAGTCGGGCAGAAAACACGCGTACGGCTCGTAGTTTTTCCGGCCGGATCGCGTTCGGTGCCCTTCCGACCCGGATCGTAATCGGCCCCATTGTAGTAACTTTACTTTTTTTGCTATTAACCATATCCATGTGCAAATTTACTTAAAGTGTAAAGTTATTTTTCGCTGCAGACATAAATGTCTCCTCCACACACTCAAAACTAGGCGTGGAGCCTGCTATTATAGGAATTATGAATATAAGTTATTGTTAGCAACTTTTTATATGTGGGCAGAAGTCTACACCACAGGGTGGAGATGGGTGGGCCTATGGTACAGTATAGCGAAAAGAAATATGTTTTAAATTACTTTTAAAAAGCAAGCATATTTAAACAATTAAAATATAACACCACAATAACTCATCAAATTCAATGTTTGATAAATAAGTAAACACATTTATTATATGGTATATATTAATTTAATTTATAAATATGAATATATGAATTTACTAAAATAAGTTTTAAAAAACTACCCACACTATTTTTATCATTATTTATTATTTAGTACATTTCATTTAAACTAATTTGTTTAATGCATTTGAATTAATTTTAATATTATAATTAAAAGTTTAAACATTTTTCATAATTGTTTTAAAACCAAAACTTAAATATTCATTAATTAATTTAAAAAATAATTGAAATTGTAATGTACATTTTATCATTTTAACATATAAGACTGGACTAGAGTAGTTTTACAACTATTGTGGGTCTTTTTTGTCTGTAGCTACTTTAGAAAAGCAGTATATAAATAGCAATGGGTCTAAGGCCTTATTATAAGTCTGGAAATCATCCTGTTGGCCTGCCACCACTGCGCTGACAGGAGGACCGTCAAGCCTGTCGAGTGCCTGCCCGCCAGATTATAACTGTAATCCATGTCAGGCGGGAGGTGCTGCAGCAGTCCCACGGTGGCGGCTGTATAAGGCTCATGACAACACCTGCAGCATGTTTTACATTGTGTGGCATATAAAGCACACTGTGCAGGAACTGAGGTACAATTCCAGGGGCACCCCAAGGCTCAGGAGTATTGCTGTCCCCTTCTGCTGTGCGACCAGCGTGGGATCCTGGATCCCCAGCGGACATGGCATTCCTGTGGAGGTCCAACCACTACACTCTGAATACTGCAAGTGGACTCGCAGTGGTGGAGGTAGTCGGTCTGCCGTACTCGTAATAAGGCCCTTAAGCTTTTGTGGGTGGGTGTTTTTATTTACATGTTCCTCCCTAAACCCCTCTTTACCCATCCCTATGCCCTTACTTACCCTTTCCTAATGTCCTCGCATATAGTAGTAAGTTTTCCCCATTTTTCAGCAACTCCCCTACTTTTCTCTCATAGTTACTGATAAAATGTATACCTATGTGCAGAGACCTCCACAACAGGGATGGGGACTACTGAATAGAACAGATAGGAGGGGATGGAGATCTCCATATGTAGGTGTGTGACTACCGTTTTATGGTATGTGAGACTCCTGAGTTTGCAGCTGATCTGTTATCGACCAAACCTTGTCCCAGTTTCCATGTACTGGCCACATGAAGGCGAAAGTTTGACCACTGACCCCCAATCTGGTTTTTCTGTAGCAACTTCCCAAAGAAGAGATTAGTGTCTTTAAAATGTCCTGCATAACATATAAAATCTTTTTTTAGGGCATTCCAACTGCAATACCCAGCTACTAACAATAACAGGAAAGCAACTCATACTTTGAAACATAGACAAACCTTTATCTAAAATTATAGAATTTAGGGGAAAATAATGTCAAACTATGCTTCTGGATAAGTGCACCTTGCTTCTTGAACTCAATTCCATCGGTTTTTATGACAATTGAGTCCTGTGATACATGTACTAAAATCCTTCTCTTTTAGGACCATTTCAAGTATAAAGACCTACTCCCCTAATCTAAATTCTTACACAGCTGTTATTCTGGACATTGATAGGGTCCCAATATGTGCCTGTAGGAAAGTGGACTAATAGTAGGTGGGGGTATTCACCTTCAGCAAGTAATAATACCACAATCACTAGAAGGTCCAGTCAAGTCACAGTAAATGAATCTTGCTCAACCCTTGGTAATTTAGCAAATGAGCAGTCAGCCTAACGTAGGACACAGGTATGTGTACAGCATCTAATACCACCAAAACAGCAAATAGGTAAAAGACACAACAGAACAAAAATCCAACACCAATTCACAGGGAATATTTGTATCTTTAAAATAATACCAACTCTACAGACATCCATAGTAGGGAACAGGAGATATGAATTTGTAAACATTAATTACAAATTGTGCATTCTAGTGCCAAAAAGTATAGAGAGCTACTTGCGACTATCTGGGACAACTGGACTGGGACAAAATCAAAGTTTTAGGCCAACCACTATGGAGAACGGGTCGGATAGGATGAGGGCTAAGTCCCGTTCAAAAGTTGGCCCTAGGACTTAGGGCCTGATTTAAATGTTTGCAAATGGGTCTCCAATGGTGACGGATATCCCATCCACTGAAATATAAATCCCATTATAGCCTATGGGATTTATATTTTGGCGGATGTTATATCCAACACCATTGTGACAGAGTAACCCATCTGCCAACATCTAAATTAGGCCCTCAGTCTTTTTCTTGGAGCTTTTCTCTCAACAATTAGTCCTGGGGTTTCTATGATGTGGAGTTCGATTAGATGATGAAGGCCTGCTGCAGTGTGATGCCTCAGTGAGCCTCTGACAGCCTTGACCTCAAGCTCGAGGAGCACCAGAGCTACCTGTGGGTCAAACCAGCGTGGTCTTGCCAATTCGCTATTCAACATTGGTGGCTTTACTCTTGATTTCGAGCTGCTCTTTTCTTGGAGCTTGGAGCTTTTCAGCAAAACTTTGCAGAAAGCTTCTTTCTTTGCAGTTTCTTGGTTCCTTCGAGGAAAATAAGGTCCGAGTAGCACCTGCCAAGGGTTTAGAAAATCTGGATTGCCTCTTGGGTGCTAGGACTCAATTTCCCACAATGCACCTGCACAGTCCTAGAAAAATCCAATTGTTGATCCTCTCTTTGTCTTGGCCGGTGACTTCTTACATCTCTATAGTACCTATTGCTGATCAGGGAGTCTACTCTTTTTCCTTTCAGTTCAGTACATGCAGTCCTTCTGAGTGCAAGCCTTCTGTGGTGAAGTTCAACGGTCCATCAACACAGTCCTTCTTCTTATGATGTTGCAGGCAGCGATCTGAAGAGCTCCTGCAGCTCTCCTATGTTTATCCTCCATTCTGAGCTTAAAGGAGGGGGACACCCCAATCAATAGGGGTAAAGCTACCACCCCCTGCTATGACTACTTCCTGCAAAGTGTGGCATGTTTTTGACCCAGAATGCACTGTTCTCACAAAAATCAAAATGGAACAATTCTCTCCCTGGTTTGTGTGTTTGTGTAACCCAACTGAGAGGTGTGGCTAACATCAGACTACACTCCTCTTCCAGCTGCTCTCATAATCTAATTAGGGGGGCTCCCATCTAGCTAGGGATAAAGGAAGTAGGGGCTCACCTGGGTCCTATGATATTTGTTCTCCTGCCTTTGAAGCCCTGTTTATCTTGCAGGCCCCACTTCCTCTCCCTAGCTTCTCTGGGAAGTAAATCTCCTCAAATTAAATGGCTGTATTGTTTCAGCCCCAGGCCTCTTCACATCTACTCAGGGAGCAGCTTGGCTCAGCCTGTAAAAAGCTGACCAATCAGAAGAGACTGCTGCAGGGCTGCTTTATCTAACCACAGGATAGTAAGTTCAAAAACCACTTAGCTGTAATAGTTATAATAAATCTAACCTTGGCAGGTTGTTGGATTAATTGTAGCCATTATTTTGATACTTTGAATGATATGTCTAGCTAGCTCCAATCTAAAGTTAGACTTTGTTAAGTTTAATAAAGTTTTAGCCTATGGGTCTCGAAGCACTACAATAGGGAAAATTACTTTGGCTGTTCCTTCTTACTAGGGCATGTGACACATATTCTATATTGTCCCTGCTTTTTATAATAATGCACCCTACCTTTGGGGCACCTAGGGGAAACCTTAGGGGTGACTTAAATCAAATAAAAAGTAGTTTAGGACTTTGGAAGTATTTTTAATACAAAGTAAAATTTGGACACAGTTTTATTTTAAAACCAGTCGGCAAAGCAGGCCTGACTTTAAACTGACACCAGTCACTGCAGCACACTTAAGTGCATTAAGTCCACGGGGGTCTCTAAACCTACATTCCCTACCATATACTGGTGGCTTACAGGTAGGTTGTCTGTGCTAATTAGAATTATACCACTTACAAATACCATTAGAGGACAGAGTGCTATATCTACCCATGCCCCATAATAGAGGATGCAAAAGGTAATTTTAAAAAAATGCTAAGACCGTAAATTATTCTAAACATGGAGTATATATGCCACTAGGTGATAAGTGCATCTGAAGTGGAATTTGCTCACTTTGAATTTGAAATTTAAATAAATCAGATAAGGCTTTTATGCAATGTGGGGCCAGCCTGCCTGGTTAGCAGATTACAGGGCACTAGCCACCGGTATCAGACAAAACATTGGGGTGATCAGGGCAAAAAGGATGACTTTCCTACAGGGTCTCACACCATAGACCATGCATTCGACTGACAGTAAATGTCATATATTTTTACATGGTTTTATATTCCTATATATTTTTACTCTTATATTATCATACTCTATCAATATATCCTACTACTTTTTATATCTGTTGTTATAAAATGGCTTTATCCACAGTGCTTAGCAACCAATTTGATCTTGTCCGCACATATAAAACTGGCAATAAATATAAATTAAATAAAACAAAAAATGCAATATACTTTGACACATATAAGAAGGTGTCAAAAAAACTTGGTACCAAAATAATTCCAACCTGCAGCCGCCATACACGGGACCACAATTTCCAATATTTTACCTCATCTTTAATTATGGCTGAGCCTTGAGATTACTTCTTCATGATATCCTCTTTAGGAGTAAAGTGAACGCATGAATTAAAGAATAATTTTTAACAGTGCTTTACCTGAAGCACAACTTTATTGTCTGATATGATGCGCTATAGATACATTTAAACACATCTTATCGCTAGCACAGTCTATTAGTGTTTTCAGAAACTACATAACAGTACAATTGTGGGTTTACCTGTAAATTCAATTTCTGTATCAAAATCTTTATATACTTTAATGCTGAGCTAATAGATGCCATTGTCTAAAGCTTTCTGATGATTGTGCTGGTTGATCGTTGGGTTTCGCGTCATATATGTCATATTGGAAGCTGACCATTGTCACCACATATGCCTGACAAAGAAACTGTGCAGTTTCAAATGCATGCTTTTCTATAAACAGTCATAACGGCGACCTTTTAATAAAATGGGCAAATTATGACATTGTTATTGGTAGTTTGGCAATCTCACTATAATTTTATATAAGTGTTTGTGTGTGCCACACTCCTGAGCACAGGCTATGCAACCCCCGAGCATGGTCATTGCTACCCTTCTAAAAGACGTTACCTACTTTTTCATTATGCTAATGCAGGTTGAAATTGTTTCCCTCTTCAATTGAAATGGTTTCAAAATGTGTTAGTGCTTGTGTAAATGTTCTAGTTTTGTTTGCAAATGTCCTTGGCTCCAACATCTTGTGTTACATCTGCCTTTGTAATACATGCCTCCCACACCACTGTCTGTTTTTGGGCATTTCTTCCTAATCGTGACCCTCATTTTGGCACATTGCTAACATTTTGCTGGCAATTCTCCTCACTCCATCTAAGACAAACAACAGAACAAAAACTACCAACCCCCTAACAACATGTCTAGTGTTTTGGCCAATATTTCCTACCAAAATACTTTTGTATAACAGCAAATTAGTGGTACTTATTTGAACCAATGCATGTATGAAGTATTTGTGTAGCAGAAACCTACTCAAAAAGTGTAGTGAGTGACAGGAGAAATAGCTGTTTATTGAATTGTTACTGCATTTTGATGTACTATTCTTTATTGTAAACATTTTTTATATAGGTTAACAGTGATTCACAGCCAAATACAATTAAGTAGGTCATGGTATCGGAAAGTACAATTGTTTTCAGTTCCCTTGCCACAGAGAGCGCTACACATATACAAATAATTTTTGCCCTTTGTCTCAGCCCCTTAAACAGTAAAGATGTAGTGGGTTGTACCCCAATGCTCTTCCAACGCCTTTTAGTCGCTCAGGTCCGGATCTGAGTCCTCTGGTGGAGGAGCACATATATTCCCGCGAAATTCGTTCCATCTGCCCCACACCCTCTTCCATTTTTGAGGACAGACTCTATTAACGAAGACTGCTCTTTCTGCCACCATGGCGCCGTCTAGATCACAGCACCATTGTTTGTGAGAGGGGGCTGCCTGAGCTCCCCACTGCCGAGCAATGTTCCGTTTGGCTAATGCCATACCCATGGTCGCCCAGTTTTGCTCTGCGTGGTTCAGGTCTGTTGGTTCCCACACATTGAGTAGGCATTTCCTCGGCTCGAGGGAGAACTCATGTCCAGCAACCCTGGTGAGTGTGTCAATTATAGCCCTCCAATAGGTAGCAATGCGGGGACAGTCCCATAGCGTGTGGTAAAAGGTACCTTCGGCCCCACAGCCTCTAAGGCAAAGTGGAGACTCCGCCCTTCCTATCTTATAAAGTGTGGTTCTAGTATAGTATGTTCTGTGCAATATTTTAAGTTTTAGTTTTAGCCTTGATGGGATTGCTACCTCTCGCGGGGAAGCGAGGGCTTCCTGCCAGTCTGGATTCGTCCATTTCACCTATCTCAGCTTGCCATTTCTCCCTGAGATTCCGGGTAGGGTCTGTTTGGTATTAATCAATTTACGATATGTTAGGGAGGTCGCTTTTTTTGTGAGGTGGTCTGTCAATAGTTGGTCCTCTAGTGGCGAGGCGTCGGGGAGGTCAGTTCCCGGGGTTTCAGCTTTTGTGAGTGCGTGCTTTATTTGTATATATCTGAAGTACTCAGTCCTGGCCATTTGATATGTTGCTTGTAGCTGGGCAAACATCACCACTTCCCCTTTTTTCCACAGGTCCCAGACCATGGAGATGCCTATTTGGTCCCACCAGGAAAATCCTTTACTGGTGTGTAGTATACCCAACCTGGGGGCGTCCCAGAGCGGTGTATGTTTTGTCATCACTCCCTCCCAACCCAGTGCCCGCTGTGCCACTGACCAGACATGTATAGTGTGACCATCAGTCCTTGCTTCCGTTTTTTGTCATATAGGGCTCCCAAAATCCCATCTGTATCAAGAGTGTGCCTGTCCATACGTAATGCGGGTTCGTCTTGTGGGGTGTGGAGCCATTGATTAATCATGATGAGTTGGGAGGCCCAGTAGTAGAACTTGATGTTTGAAAGGGCTATACCCCCGTCATACCAACTCCGAATTAGTTTACGCTGCGCTATCCGTGGGGGCCTTCCCTCCTATAGGAGGTATCCCACTTCCACTTCAATTGATTTGCAGTAGGAGTCTGGAACAGGCGATGGGGTGTTCTGTAGCGTGTATAAGAATCTGGGCAGGGCCATCATCTTGAACAGGGCTGCTCTCCCAAGTATTGTCAAGGGGAGGGAGTGCCACCATCTCACATCACTGCGGAGTCTCTTCAGTGGGGGCAGGAGACTATGATCGTAGAACTGTGTGGGGTGTGGTGTAATGTATATACCAAGATATCTAAATCCCTCCGTTGTCAGAGATATTTCTATGCCCGGGGGGAGATGTGGGGGGGTACCTTTGAGTATGTACAATACCGACTTTGCTCAGTTAATCGTGTAGCCGGAAACTCTGCTGTATGATTCGCAGATGTCCACCAGGCAGAAAATTGACTTTCGGGGGTTCGCCATGTAGAGCAGGATGTCATCTGCGTAAAGGGATATTCTATCTTCCCATCCCTCCATCCAGCACAGTCCCCGTATTGCCGGGTCCCACCTGATCCATGCCGCCAGTGGCTCAGTACCAGAGCGAACAACAACGGGGATATGGGGCACCCTTGTCTGGTGCCATGCCCCAAGGGGAACTCCTCTGACAGTCGCCTGTTGACCACCATCTGTGCCAATGGTTTCGTGTATAGCAACCGGGTCCAGGCACAAAAATTGGGCCCGAAGCCGAGGTGTTGCAGAACTGCGAAAAGAAAGGGCCATTCGACCCGGTCGAAGGCCATACTTGCATCCAAAGAAAGGATGACCGTCTACTCCTGTATGGTAGGTAACCTAGCCAGCACCCCATGGAGTCTTAGCAGATTCATTGCTGTGTTTCTGCCTAGCATGAAGCCTGATTGGTCAGGGTGTATTAAGGTCACAAAAGGAGGTTGTAGCCTGGTGGCTAATACTTTGGCAAGCATTTTCGCCTCTGCATTGAGGAGTGAGATTGGGCGGTAAGAGGAACAGTCCTGTGGAGTTTTGCCTGGTTTCTGTATTGCAATAAGAGTTGCCAACCGTTGGTCCCTAGGGAGTATCCCTTCCTCTAGGCTAGTCTTGAACATGTTCAATAAGTGAGGCACCAGCATGTCGGACTCTTTCTTATAGAGTTCTATTGGTATTCCGTTGGGACCCAAGGCTTTCCCGGACTGCAGCCCTTTAATGGCAGCAGTGATTTCCTCCAACGTGAGGCCTACCTCCAACACCTGGGTATCTTGCGGTGCCAGTTTTGGCATAGGTATGTCGTTGATGTATGCTAGGCTTTCCTCTTCTGAGGTCGTTGCTATGGGGGAGTACACTGCTTCAAAGTGTTGCGCGAATGCGGTGACTATGTCATTAGGGTCCCTCAGCAATTCTCCGGAGGGAAGACATATCTGTGCCACACAGCGACTGGCCCGTTCTTTTTTCTCCAACCAGGCCAGCAGCCTACCCGCTTTGTCCCCAATTTCGTAGATGGTATGTTGCGTTTTTGTGATTTTCCCCTTGGCGCGTTCTTGTGTGTAGTCACAGTATGCTTGTTGCGCGAGTCGAAGGGAGTGGGTCGTATGGTTGGTGGGATCTGCCGCATGTATGCTTTCAGCTAGGCTAACCGCCCGCTCCAGCTCCCCAATCTGGTGATTTTGTTCCCGTTTGTGGGCAGTAATCACTGAGATGGCTTGCCCGCGGAGGACTGTTTTATAGGCTTTCTATAGGATGACAGGTGAGGCCACTGAGTGTATGTTGTCTTGGAAATAGTGTTTAGAGGTCTTATGGAGGTTTTTCCAAATTTTTGGATATTTGAGGTATCCCGGGTGTAGTGGGTATGTGCGTCTTCTTCCCAGAAGGTGAGACCTATATGTCATATGTATGGGTCCGTGATCTGAGATACCCCTTGGAAGGTGTTCAATTTCACCTATTCCTTCCACGCTGGCCGGGGAAGTAAATATATAATCAATACGTGATAGGCTGTTGTGTACCCGTGAGTGGAAGTTGTGTTGTAGTGTTTCAGGGTGTCGCGTGCGCCACACATCCACCAGCCCAATTGCATCTAAGAATTCCCGGAGGGGAGAAGAAGCAGCCCCCTGATCCCTGTGTGGGTATCTGTCAATAGCTTTGTCCACGGTGGCATTAAAGTCGCCTACCATAATTAATTCCCCGGGGGAGGAGTGTCAACAGAAATTTACCTAGGGCAGAGAAGGTGAGGCCGTATAGTGCCGGGGGAATGTAAACTGTCCCAAGGTTGTACAGTTGCCCTTCCCACTGACAGGATAGTGCAGCAAAACGCCCTTGATCGTCCGTCCAAGTCCCGGTTACTATTAGGGGGCAGCTTTTCTTCAGGAGGATCCCAACTCCTCTTGAGTCCGATGTGAACTCAGCATGGACCGCCATATGAAATCCCCATCTGTCCAACGCCTTGGTCGCCATACCGACCAGATGCGATTCCTGTATTAGGATTACTGATGGGGCATGCCTTTTAAGATATTGTAGCACTAATCCCCTCTTTATTTTGTTACCCAGGCCATTCACATTCCAAGATATAACCGTTAGGGGGGCCCCCAGTGTGTGTGGGTCTTGGGGCTGTGACTGGGAGGGGCTGTGTATTCCGGATCCTAGAGTCTGTGAGCGTTCAATCGACAGAGGAACATTTGTTTCTTTGTGGGTTCATGAGGCCCCCTTTCCAGTGGCAAAGTGTTTCGGCTGTGAATATTCTTTTGAAACTACCTTTGGAATAATAAACAACAACTTTAACAACACACCTCCTACCACCCCCTCCCTGCTCCCCTGCAAGACGTATTCCCGACTACCCGCCCCCCAACATTGCAGAGTGCTTCAGCCCCTTAAACAGTACTTGTGTGCGGGAGATGAAGCCCGAGCTGTCCCTTGGAGCTCCCCATTGTCTCCAACTTAGCAGATCATGGTATTGTAAGTATCAGTGTCAGTGTCAACCCCTGCAGAGTCTCTATTTAGTCCAGCGCCAGCCGGCCCCGTCCAGCCGTGCCGGTCCATCTCTCAGTGCTTCAAAGCCAGCCGTTATCTTCCAGCTTGTCCTTCGGTTGTTACGTAATCATTTCGATCTGTGGGATCCTTGACCTCACCTTCCAGCCTCCCACTGTGTGGCGTTTAGGGTTTCTCTGCCATTCTTCTCGCTTGATGAGCGCTCCCGCGGTGAACGCTGTTGATGTTGACTCGCTGGTCTATCTGTACGTCCCACTTGTCGCCATCCCTCCAGCCAGTCATAAGCTTCCTCTGGCGCCTCAAAGAACCAGGTTTTGCCATCTGCCACATCCCTTATTCTCGCTGGAAACAACATAGAGTAGGTGATTTCTCTGCGTCGTAGTTCCCTTTTTACCTCTAGGAAGTTCTGTCTTCTTTTGGTGACTGCAGCCATATAAACCGGGAAAAAGGAAACCACTGAGTTCATGATGCGCAATGGCGGGGCCACCCGTGCCGTCTGCAGAATGGCGTCGCGGTCACGGAAGTTGAAGATGCGGGCCAGCACCGGTCTTGATGGGGCCCCCGGTTTAGGTTTACCTCCTGGTACTCTATGCGCCCTTTCGACAGAGAAGAAGCTAGATAGTCCCCTCTGCTGAAGTTTCGTCTTGATAAGCTCTTCAACGTACACTTCCATTGCTGGTCCCCCTTCACTCTCCGGAATACCCGTGATCCTAATGTTGTTGCGCCGGGAGCGCCCTTCCTGGTCATCCAGCTTCTCCGCCATGAGCTTATTTTCTGCCTCTAGCTGTTTGACCTTCTGTTGCAAGGTGGTGGTGTCTTTGACCAGAGAAGATGTTACTTCCTCCACTTCCTTCACTCTCACGGCCATTTTGTGGAAGTCCGCGCGTAGAAATGAGACATCAGCTGAAATTGACCCTACCGTTGTCTGTACATTAGTAAGTACGCCCATAATGTCCTGTAGTGTTACTTCATGCGGGCCATCCTGTGTGGGGGGTTGTTCCTTGGTGGCTGTTTTATCAGGCAGCGCAGGAACGTCCTTGGAGTAGGCAAATTTGTCTAGTTTAAGCTGTTACAGCGCCCACTGGCCCTTACTCCCCATTCTGATGCTGTGCGTGGGCAGAAAGTGCCCACTCTAGCTATGGAGCAGTATTCGCCGCCGCCTGCTGTACGGGTGGACTCTGCACTCGGCCTGTCGGTTTTCCTGCTTTGGTGGGGACACCCTCCTAGTAAATCGGGTGGGTATACTGTGACGCTGATGCGTCTGGAGGGGTACTTAAGGGGTCGTGGCGCCCAGCCTTAGATTACCTCCCTGTAGTCTGCTGTATTCCTGGGCCTGGTACTGACTCGGTCCAGACGGAGCCCCGCCGGGTGGGAATGTGAGATGGTGCCCGGCGTCAAAAGCTGGCGACACCCCGTGGCACCTACAGTGCGTTTATGGGCCCAGCGCAGTGCCCAATACAAGTCTGCCTTCGCCCGAGTCCTGTTCTGTCTGTTAGGAGGGCTCCCCTGCCCAAAGCCTATGCTGGATCCCCTGGTACCTTCAAATGCTGGCAGCCGTGATGTTGGGAGATTCAGCGCTAAGTGGCGCGAGGTATTTGGCGCCGCCACTCCGTCCACAGTGCACTCCTTGGCAGAGGCCCCCGGGATTCAGGATCCCAGGAGGGCCTCTATATTGCTTGGTCCACTCTGCCCCCACCCTCCGTGGGAGAGAAGAGGGGGGCCCATCGCAGTCTGGGCGTCACCTCCCCGGGCCGTTTTCCTACTCGAGGCCGCCGCTGCAGAGGCAAGTCCAGGCCTTGGGTGGTTCTTTTTTGCTGCAACCGCACAGCGGCACAATTTGGCCCCTGGACTATGCCTACCCGGAGCCCGACATCGTCCGCTTTGAGTTTGATGCGGGGGGCCCACTGCACAGGGCACCGCCGCCGCAGTCCGGGCGTCACTTCTCCGGGCTTGTCCCTCACTTGAGGCCGCTGCTGTGGAGGCGTCAGATGGTTCTTGGTCGCCGGCGCCGCACTGCAGCATGATTGTCCTGGGAATTTCGCTCACCAGGGGCCGAACACCTTCCGATCACCGTTGAAGCGTGTTGGGGTTAGGTTTCATGCGGATTATTGTCCGGGTGGCAGGGGGGAACCTCTCGGTGGTCCCGGAGCTCCTCTAGGCTGCGGCCATTTTGCACGGCAGCAAGCCACGCCCCCGATGTACTATGCTTTAAAGAGGCACATCTTCAACTATTGCCTAAACTGGAGCAACATTGTGATGGTCCTTATGAATAAAGGAAAATTGTTCCACATCCTGGGTGCATAGATGGAAAAGGCCTGTTGTCTTTTTTTTTTCTAATTTTTACAATTCACAGTAAAAAGTGTTATGGTAGCCTGGTAACGTGTATGGAGAGTGCAAAATGAGCTGGTGAGCTTGTCCGCAAAATAAGTAGAGGTGCTGGTCATGATGGCCTGTAAATGATGCAGCTGTTTTTGAAGATGGTGTGGGATGTCAAAGGGACCAATGGATTTCCATCAAGATGGGGTGGTGTCTTATTTCTTCCAGTTCCTGTGTGGAGCCTGGGAGGGCATGGAAAAGGGTGCTACCACCATCCAGGTGCTAGAGTGTACGGGCTTGAACAGCAGTTTTGTAATAGATTTTTGGATGAATTGGTTGCATCATTGAATGCAAAGTGATTTTACTGCATTTTGGCTTACAAATACTGCAGCACACTACAATCACTGTCAAAGTACTCATTGGAATGTTTATATGGGGACTACAATAATCTTAACAGCAGTAATTCTAGTGCACCTTAACTGTACAAAACATACTAATGTGCCATCAAAGCATACCAAATAATATAGAAAGGTTTTTAATAAAAAGTAAATAGCACAGAATGTACGAAACAGGAGCGATATACTAATCCACCAGAAAAACAGAGCAACAATGTGATGTGCTCCTCACTAAATTGATACCACAGTGAGTATCTATAAACATTCTTTACTATACGTGCAGACCATGCCCTTCCACTAAGCAACCTACTGACACAGATGATGTAGTAAGGAGAACAGAGAAGGATTATTGTTACATGTTTCAGCCAATCAGAAAAAGGAAGAATGTATATGATGTACAATTTGATGACGAATTCAGTAGTTCCTGCGTCGCAGAATTTCTTAGAGAGAACAAAGTCAAGTAAAGACACAAGTGGTATGAGCCCCAATGTACCCCAATATAGGCCTAGGTAGCTGCATGACCTTTTACCTACATTTGTCCTACCGTACTCTACACAACAGCTCTGGCACTGACCTTTTACCTTGTTACGTGCTGAATAAATGTTGTGTGGTTTTCTTGGATAACTAGCCTAATTTATTATGCATGGGGATTCTTAGTATCATATCTTAATCCCCACCTGCAGGATTACCATCTTCTGTACAATAACTTTGTACAAAAGTCACCGCTATCGTCATCCTTGGACGACAGGCCCACAGTCCATTACACCTCTAGGTAGAACCCCTGAGGGTACCTTTAAAAGAAGAACATCTTCACTGGGCAAACAGAGGAGAAACTTCGATGCTGAGATTCTTGTACGCAGAACTGACAGCACGCAGTGGTCTGACATTTTATGCGGGGTGTTCATCTCGTGACCAAGACGGGGCCCTTCATTCACTCCCATCGGGTAATGGGGTTGGCTCTTTCGTGTGGAATTCTTGGCTTTACACCTACATACATGCTAGGTTCATTTAGGTACACTTAGATAGGGTTAGCATCTTAGGAGTATGCATGATTACTGCCTTGTGTCTATATGCCTGCATATATTCACTGTTTTTGCACCATTGTAGAATTCTACCTTTTATTTACTCTGTTGGTCCTTGTAATCGGATATGTCTGTTTCTGTCGCAGCACATGCATTTTATACTAGAATGACGCTGGTTCAACAAATGCCTATTGAAAATGTCCCCATCGTTTATTCTGTGTATTTCTCTGAGACAAATTGAGCACGAGTGACTGAGCGCAAAGTACTGTACTGTTTCCACGATCCTTGAAGGATCAAGGGTTGTCATGTTTGATAGTTGCCAGAAACTATTCATACCTTGGTAAGGTTAGGGGGCTTATAGCAACACTGTGGGCTAGCTGGTATAAAGGCTAACATATCCTTTTGGGTTGTCTGGAATTAGTCTGTATACCAATCCCTTAGTTTATGTTGTCTAAGCGCGCAGATCCTATATAGGAACTAGATGACACAAGGGCTGATTCCTTTAAACAAAAGCAAGATTTCCTCTTGACCAAAAACATATGCCTCACTTGACATTGATATAGAGAGGGATTTGTTATATTTTATTTACGGTTGTATAGTTGTGGAATATCTGGCACCTTTGCACTAAAGGTAGAAGATGTTTCTTTGATTTTCCAAAATTATGGAATGTGTAGGTACACTTTGTACCTCCCCCCCCACCTCCCCTAGATCCTGCTCCAGTTGGCTGAACACGATGCACTTTGCCATGAACAGCTGTAGGTGGTGTAGAGTGTAGCAGCTAGGACAAATAAAAGATCAGGTTAATGAGAGGCACAGAAGAGAGGAGCAGGCTGGCATGTTCAGCAGACACTTTTGTTTGGGTGAGGGTCTCAGTCAGCAGGGAATAATGTGATGCGGTGAGGAACTGAAAGCAGTGGACAGGGTCGAGGGCATCAAAGTGGTGTCAGTACACGGTTGCCCTGAGCACACATTCAGGGCAACGAAGACAATTTTCCAAAGCTTCAGGGGGCTGCTGACATTGCCTATCTTTTTTCCAGAAAAAAGAATACTAGCACTAGCCTAGCATTTGGAGTAGTTATCCATAGTTTCAAAAACACATTTGCTCTCCCCTGCTCATAAGTAGGACTGAAAGATCTGATAATGAATTAATTGGAACCCTCTCATTTTACTCCATTAAGTCCCTGCAGTGCTTTCTACCTTGTACAGTTCTTGATTACTTTACAGTACAGTACAGCTGGGTTTCTGCTTTATAAGTACCAATTCCTATATACATCGGTGCATACTAAGATACTTTAAATGGGAACTACACCTACATATTGTGAGATGTTATAGAGCATTTGAAGTCACTAAGGGGCATATTTACAACGAGGTGATAAAAAATTATCGCCGCTTTAGCAGCCGTTTTCGGCCGAAAGCAGTGATAATTTCATCGCTATATTAGCAAGGTCACGCTAACGCGGAAACCTTGCTTTAGCGTGGGGATTTCTAACCCTCAGCTTTGCATCTCTAATGAGATGCAAAGTGGGCGTTCCTGACCTGACATGATAGGAGAAATGTCGCTAAGCGACATTTCTCCTATCATCAAGCCCCACGCTATGAAGCATAGCGTCAGGAAAAGTAGCGATAACACCTGTTATCGCTACTTTCCTAACACCTGCTTTAGGACTGACTTAGCCATGATATCCTATGGAAGGTGGATATCATGGCGAAGTTTGTGAGTCCCTATCAACTTGCTAACGTGAGATTATCGCTGGCTTTCCAGCGATAATCTCACGTTAGCCAGTTAGCGCTAGGATTTTTATCGCCGATGAGATACGCTTTGCTAATAGCACGCTATCTCAGCAATAAAAATCGGCGCTAGCCGGCGATAATTATCCGAGCGCTAAGTGCGCTCAGCGATAATTATCGCCGGTTGTTGTTGATATGCCCCTAAGGTTTTTCCCAGCTACAGATGGACACAGGTGTAGGAAAAGGTCCTTAAAGAGATTACAGAACTCTGAGGTGCTCACAAGTTCCAGTTCTATGTGTGGTAGAGTCATAATTCCTTCCTATATACAGTCACAAAGTCTACCTCATAAGTCACTCCACAAATTTACACCTGCATATTTTGATAATTGCTCCATCTGAAGGTGTAGATTTATATGAGGATTCTCCTCTGTGGAAATAAAGTATAACATTTTGCATCTTCTCATTTGTTGCATGCAATTATATTCGCCGTAAGAATTATACAGAGGTAGATTTCTGCTTTTCTGCACTGAGCAGCAGCCATGCAACAGAGACGCACAATACTCGAAACACCTCTTTGACCATGAGAAAATGTATGTTTGTTTGCATCGATCGCCGCAATTACTGATAAAAAACGAGTTGCATGTTAATGACGTCACACCGTAAAATGCTGGAATAGTATTTTGAGCAGAGAGGTTTGTCAGCAGCCAAGTGGTTGGTCAGAATATGATTGGTTCCCTTAACGTCCAGCATGCTTTCTTTCACATTCAAGCCCTATATTAGAGAAGGGATTCTCTGATACATTCAGAGAGCTCTGTCATTAAATCCTGGTGAGTGAAATTAAAATAAGTATTCTAAATCCTCAGGCCCAAAACGTGGGTCATGTTTCTTTTTTTTGTTTTTGGTTTCAATAGAGATCTGTTTGCAGCAGGAAGTGAGATTATGTAGCTTTAAAATGTCATACCTGCATGAGGAGATAACATTTTTTAAATATTAACAGTAGCTTATCACACTATTTTTACAGGTTTTAGATTAAATGTCTTCTTGTCTGCAAAAGCAATATTCTTCTGACCTATGTCTTGCGGTATGCAAATGCATGTACGTTAGGGAAACCAGAAGAAAGGTGCCAGTTCTCTCACTTCTGCCACAAAGCAATGTATAGGGCAGCTTCTGACATGATGGTCTCTGAAGAAGCCGTATCTCAAGAAGCCAGCAACGTGAGACATGACATGCTGCAAGCGAAAAAGTCTAAGCTAAAAATCAATCATTCTTCAGGCATCGAGCGAGCTGTGGAAAAAAATGAAAGAGCAACTAATTTTGTGTTTTTTTCATTTTCAGAAGAAAAGCAGTGGCTTTCAGTTAAGATCTTAAGTGCTGGCAAGTTGAAACGTAAACCCCCCAGCTGTGCGAGCAACTCACGTGCCCTCCCGCCCTTCTTTCCTACCCATCAATTATGTACACCAAGACCCTTTTGCGGTGTTAGAACAGCCGCAGTTTATTCATATAAGAAGTTGGTACACACTTGTCGTGATGACATTTGTCATCAACTTGCTCATTTCTGTCTCATCTTAGACTACAACATAAGGCATTTTCGTAACAGGTTATACAGTGTACATCATAGAATTTGTTGCTTATTAATAACCATAACTTCCAACTGTCATGACAGCTCTACTTCTGGCACTTACTTGGTACAGTGGGTCACGGCTTCGAGGCATCAACTTGCCACCAAATGTCTGGTGTTCGGGGCCCCTAGGCCATGCCTAAGCTGCAAGTGCTGTGTCCACCCAGTGCTGACCATTTCTTACCCTTTTATCTACCCTCAAGTATCCCTGCCATAAGGCATCCCAAGGACCATGTTCAGGCAATTTCCCTTTGACGTCCTTATGTGAAGATTCTTTCTTGTTAAACCTCGTGACTCTCTGCCCCCTCGTAACACTGCAGCTGCGAAACCCACCTTCTCTGGTGTGGGTGGGTAGGATCAATTTCCTCTGGCAACCAAGCTGGGGATTGCTTGTCCAGTTGCCTTTTAGGCCATGCTTGTGACCACGCCCCTCTTTCTTGATTGGGTTCTTCAAACCCAAGTTTCCTTGTCACGCACTGGCCTTTTCGTTGGCAGAAGAGAGAGCCCTATTGCTGCTGTGCCCTTTGTCTGCTGCCCATGGGGGTGTTGGCCACCCTCCCTCTAGGGTCAGCTGTGCCTCCCGGTTAGCAGTAATTCCCCCCCCAGCTGTCCGAGCAAGTTACGTGCCCTCCCGCCGCTCTTTCCTACTCATCAGTTATGTACACCAGAACCTTTTTGTGATGTTAGAACGGCCGCAGTTTATTCACATCATAAGTTGGTACACATTTGTCGTGATGGCATTGGTCATTAACATACTCAGATCTGGCTCATCTTGGACTTCAACATAAGGCATTTTCATAAAAGGTTATACAGTGTACATCATATAATTTGTTGAATATTAATAACCATAACTTCCAACTGTTGTGATAGTTCTACGTTTTGTCACTTACTTATTACAACGAGTCACAGCTTCAAGGCTTCAACTTGGTACCAAATTTCTGGTGTTCGTGGCCCCATAGTCATGCCAGGGCTGCAAGTGCTGTGTCTGCCCAGTGCTGAAAATGTCTTACCATTATGACTGCCCTCAAGTGTCCCTGCCACAAGGCGTCCCAAGGAACTTGTCCGGGCACTTATCTCAAGAGTCCTTGCCGTAAGGCATCCCAAGGACCTTGTTTGGTCAATTGCCCTTTTAGGTCCTTATGTGAAGATTCTTTCTCGTTAAACTTCGTGACTTTCTGCCATGCTGAAGGTGGTTTACCAACCACTGACAATTTTCTCTGGCGACCAAGTTGAGGTTTGCTTGTCCCAGTCACCTTTTAGACCTTGCTCGCGACCACACCCCTCTTTCCTGATTGGCCCCTTTTAACCCAAGCTTCCTGGTCATGCACTGGCCTTTTCGTTGGTGCGAGAGTTCATCCTATTTCTGGTGTGCCCTTTGTCTGCTCCCACAGGGGGGTTAGCCGCCCTCCCTCTAGGGTCGGCTGTGCCTCCCGGTTAGTGGTAATTCTCTCGGCAAAACTGATGACCAGGCGCTCTGTTTTTTGTGACTGCACCTTTTATATTGACACTCACAAATATATTTATGTATGTTTCGCTAAAGCATGCTTTTCTTGTACAACTTCAATGGTAAAATTAGGTCATGAACGTCAACCACTATTTCAGTCTAATGAAGAAAACTAGCTCTGCGTTGTAATTGAAGATATTTGTCCTGTACTGTGCTGCCTGCCATTTAGCTAGGTTTGCGCTGTGCAAATACCACAGACACACATACACACACAAACAACTGCACCATCTACCTATACAGAAAAATCAGCAATTTTCCATGTAGCAAACTTATAAAGTGGAGCTTTTTCCCAGTTAATATCAACTGCGGTGCCATAAAACATCATAAATTAAGTGCCTTCTTCTTATTAAATAGCACAAAAAGTACAAGTGTAACCTTTTGTGTTCCAACATTATTAACCACACATCTCACCACTAGAGCTTAATTTGTAAAAGAAAGAATGCCGGTGCCCTAAGCATTGCTCAGAAGTCCACAGCCAGTTCAATTAAATGTCAGTGCGCCAAATATCAAGGTTGGTAATTAAATCCATGGCATACCTCTTTAACCCACTACCAGACAACCCCTGTCCCTTTATCTCACACTCCCAGCTTTCTCCCTTTTGACCATTTTGTTGTCTTTCTCCTACTCCATCTTTCCGATCTGTGTTTCTCACTCTCTTACGCTAGAAAAATATCTGTTGAGAAAAATAATTGACAGTTTCCAAAACAAGTGCTGGTGTCCCCCACTGGCAACCACTGGCTCAAATTAAGCACTGCTCACCACCATGCTTATAGTGACCACCACCCCCTCTGTGATCAATCTGCCATCTTCGTGTTGGGTATTGTAATCTACTGCCCTCTGTCAACTCCATCAATATGTGTCACTTCTGTCTCCCCCAAACATATCTGTTTAATTACCCCAAAATACTGCATGGTCTCTTAAGAATGAGAAGCATCCATGTGAGTTAATCTTAGTGCTGGAAGGGACAGCTCGGAACATATGTTTAACTGCTCCCCTTATTAAAATTTGCCATCCTCAAGGAGGCGCGAGGTAAATATCTTTGCTAGGCAAGATGAGTATTTATTTATTTCCAGCATTTATAGAGTGAGGATTCATCCTGCAGGGATATCCAGGAGCTCGATAACAGTCATGATCCAACAACACACTCCAGTAAGCAGACACAACTAGCTTCAGTGAGAAAACAGCCACGTTTTCAGCAGTTTATGTAATGTATTTAAAACAAGGGTAATATGCATATGAAGGGGAAGGGCATTCCAATGGGTTGAAGTCAACATTGATGATGTTAGAGTCTGGTGTTCTCTCTTCAAGTGCACACTCTTCTCAACCTGCAAAATATGGAAGACATTTGCAGGCAAGGGGGGACAGTTTGTAATTGCTGTGGATTAGTGTAAAGACAACAGAAAAGGATAGAAACATATAGGCTCTTCAACAAGATGAACAGTGTTTTACCTAGGGGTTTTACTCATAACTGCATGGCACTGGTGTGATATTGTCACATGGAAACAATAAAATCGACTGTTGCACCAGATCAGTGCACTTTATAGTCACAGACCTTTATATGTTTCAGTTAGTTTAAGCTTATTGGTTCAGATGAAACATTTCTTACATTCAATCCCCATATTGCAATGTAGTGCAGACTGATGTGGATTTAAAAGACTAAGGGCCCTATTTATCAAGTAGTTGCGTCACACTTGCACCATGCAATAGGATGCATGTGAGAAGAAACTACTAAGTGTGATTTATGAAGCCACGGAAGGCCACCTTGCATGGCCCTGAGTGGCTTCATAAATCTGGAGTAACACAGCACAGTGCAAATCACTGCTTTATGTTACTCTACACCTGGGACGCGTTCCATTGGTGGAGCATGGGTGTTCTCATGCATCCTCCCATTGATTTTGGTGCATTCCCAGATTTACCATGAGTGGTAGACCTGGGAATGCATCAAAAAGCTATGCCTCCCCGGGTGAGGTGTACCAAAAAGAAACATGTTTATTTCTCCTCATTACTTCCTGCAGCACACATAGAAAGAGGAAAATACCTCGCAGGACTGGTTTTGTACATGAAGGTGTTCCATTCTGCAGAAAAATAATCCTGCTTACAAAGCAGGCACCCTTGGACTATGGTGCAAGGGTACCTGAATTGGCACTAGGCAGAACATAGTGCGCCAGCATAGAAAAAAAAGACAGGAATGCACCGTAAGATGTTACATATGACTATATTCTGCCCTTTCCCTATCATGCAGGGTAGTGCAGCAAGGTGGCTTGCTGCACTGTGTGATTTGTACATAAATTTGCCCCTAATAATATAAAAATATTCAGTAAAAATCTTCTGCTGATCTTCCGCTTGTCCTTTTCAATGATGATTGCTGTAACATTAATGTCTTGTTATCCTCTGACTTCATGCATCGCTATTATCGAGTCTGTAGCCTATTTGTAGTTTCCATATATTTCATTAGTGATTTTGCACTTTGTTTTCAGGTTCAAATACAAAGGGGAACCCACTGCTGTTTTTACCAGCTTTGCATCTTTTACAGAAAAAACACATTAGGCCCAAGTCATAAAAACATTTTGGAATAGATAAAAACATACTCCTGTAGCACTGTTTATCTAATCACATGACTTTTCGACTTGGCCTCACAACATCTCTAATGGCAATAAAATGAAAATATTCATATACACTTAGAGGCAAATTACGATGTTGGGCGGAAAGCCTCCTCCTGACAGTCGGAATCTCCTTGACCCTGAAGGAGCCCTTCCGACTGACTCGGTTGGTGTACAACCCGCCCACCTGATTACGATGTTCACGGTCGGAAGGTAAACCTCACGGGTATCCGAATTGGTTCTGACTGGCTCTTGGAGTATTCATGTCATTCTGAAATGCATCGTACACCCCTAAGAATCGCGTTTCTGTACTTGAGATTACAATGTTGATTTCCGACAGCCTTTCCACGTCGGCCTGTCTGACATGAAAAGGCTGTCGGAAAGTGACTTTAGGGGCCCCTAGCAGGGCCCCATTCAACCTGCAGCCTCTGGGTGGGGCCAAGCGGGTACCTAAGGGACCCCCCTGTACACTCTGCACTGTGTGGTAGGCACACTGGGGTGCCTGTGACAGGGTGCAGGGTTTTCTGCGAACATCCCATTTCCCCATAGGAGCCTGTGTTACGGCAAGTTGTCAGGTGGAACACAAGCTCCCATAGGAAACAATGGGATTCCGACCGAACTGGCAGTCGGTCAGTCCCGATTCATAGTTGGTGTCATTCAAAAGCTTTCCGCCTGACATCGTAATCAGCCCCATAGTAAAAATACAAAGGTATTGGTCCTCTTTGCTCTTTTACTAATAGGAATGGGGACGTTTTGGGAGCCAATTCACAAACGTATGTGAAATTACAGTACTATGGAAGTTTGTCTTTTTTCTAATAATTAAATGCCTTTGTTAACAGGTACACTTGTCGCCCTTCTAGTATCAGGCTCATAGTCCAAGCTTTAGAAATATCAATGCATTTGATTTTTACAATATGATTCATGTTGTTTTTACCCTGACTTCCCATGCAATATAGAGCTGAGCTTCAAGTTGTGACGTGTAACCTCCAAGTTACATGATCTTTCTCAGCCTATTAGTTGAGATTTTGTTGGTCACAAAGGCCACTAGGGTCATTCTCAACTGAGGTCTCTACTTACTGCATCCCATAGTTTACGAAAGCTAACCACTCCAGTCAAGTTCATCCATCTGCTGTTACTCACAAATGATGTTGCATGTGGAGATTTCCCCAGCACTTCACTTGCTCGCCCTAAGAAAGGGATGTGTACTTCTTCAGTATTAGTAAAGTGTTCAGTTGTTAATGGCAGCACAGAGGGTGCTCAACAGGTAATCTGCGTTCCCAGTGGCGTAGCTCCAGCTAGTGCCGCCCGTAGCGGTCCACATGGTTGCTGCCCATGGCGGTCTTATCTAAGAGCGTGGGTACTGGCGATTCTTGCAACGCCGCAGGTGAGAGCGGGTGAGGCCTCCACCCCAGAAACTCATGCCACCAGGGGCGCACCACCCCGCTTGCTACGCCACTGCTGCTTTCGTTGTTGGGGTTTTTTCAACTAATGCCTGGGCATTTTTTCACAGCATTTTTTCTTATTTTACTGCAGGAGTCATTGTCATGTATGTCTCTATCCATGTAAATGAGCTGTCAATAACTTGGGTCCCAATTGTTTCTTGTGGTGATTGCTCTGTAATCACTTTCCAGCTGCCACTTTGCTCCCTTTTATGATTTCTACCATTCGACAACTGCACAGTTATTTTTTCCTAAGCCACAAACATTATGGGGCTGATTCCGATCTGGGTCGGAAAGCTCTCCGACCGAGCCAGATCTGGAGTGTTTTCTGACCGAGCCGGACTCCTGCAGTCCGACCGAGCGAGTACGATGTGGCTGCATGCTGCCGGACTCGGTTCGGTCGGACTCCCATAGAAGTCAACGGAAGCCGGTCGTACGACGCATATATGGGCTCCCATTGACTGAATGTGTAAGTCTTGCACAAGGGCACCCCCTACAGTGGGTACACAATGGTGCCATCCGCACCATACATGCCTGTATTGGGGAGACCGTGTTTGAGTCGTAAGGCTGCGGGTGAAATGGAGTCTGACGCGGACCCCGAAAGGCAGCTTCCCGGACGTTTTGCAAGCCGAAGACTTCGGCTCGATCCGGCTGTCCGACGCATGCATCGTACTGGCTTGGTCGGAAATTGCCTCCATTGCACGGCACAGTTTGCTTACGAACGAGATGTACGAAGTGGTTCGGACCCGGAAACGATTCGGTTGGCGAATTTCACATTCCTCGCATCGTACTTGCTCGCTCATACAGCTGTACGAGTCCGGTGGAGAACACACGTACGGCTCATACTTTTTCCAGATGGATGGCATTCGGAGCCCTTCTGAGCGAGATCAGAATCAGCCCCTTAGTGTTTTAACACACGCTTCACGAAACCGAATACATTCAGTGGGTGGAATCTAACATTGGGACAACAGACTGCTGCATTTCAAATTTAAATTGTTCATAAGAACGTCTCTCAAAGTTTTCCTACCAAACTGACATACTGCAATTCATGTCTGGCCTAATCATTCCAGTAATTTGCAGTGGACTTGTCCAATGAGTCAGGTACATTTGAGGCACATTCCAATATATGGCAATGAATTAGAACAGGATAACTTGACTAATGTGTAACATTAATGATTTTCATCTAGTACAAATATAGATTATCAAGAAATGTAAGTTTTGCAAGGAATAGTATACTGATTGCAAAAGATGCAGGAATCCACAATTATGTTTTATTTTTTGATGACCTTACAACACTTTAGTTTAACTACACGATGTTCTCCTCTCAACTAACAATACTGCTTGAGGAACTAATTACAGCCACCAGCACCACATTAACGCAACACTCAATTAACACCAGAGATTTCTGCAAACACATGAAGAAAGGGGAGCATTTAACTGCGACCATAATTGCCCCAAATGGTATGTTGGAAAACGTTCGCTTTTGCTCCTTTGTTGTACCCTGTCAAAGGATTGCTCGTTGTCCAAAAAGATCTTCCATGCAAAAAGCTGCCTCGCCTTTCTGATTGAAGCTTAAGAAGTCTTAGTGGATTGCAGGAGGTGATTTGCTTGCACCTGACGACTCTGCGTTTCACCAACCCAAATTAATTAAGAGAAAACTCGGCACAATTAAACTGTATCTACTACAAGCGCAACATTTATTTCCTCCCTATCCGAGCCTTTTCTCTCCGACGTTTTATTTCAGCTTGATGTTCAATATAGTAAAAAAAAATCTATAGATTTGTTTTTTAATTAGTGTATTTTAGTATGAAATTATTAAAATCTTTCCTTTTTTTTAAATCCTGAAGTACGTGCTAAAAATGTACTAGAGTGGTCTTTTTAGGCAAACAGAATCAATTCATAAACTAGATAAACATACTATTGAAACCAGTGCATAACTGAAATAAATAAATAAAATGTAATGCCGTGGAAAAGAGTTTTTTAAATATGTCTGATTTCTGACTTGAGTCCAGTGCTTAGTTTGTAAAATATTAAGTGCCAGGGCTCTGACCAGTAGGCCACTGCAGCTTGCACCACATTTCGCCCTTGTCATCACTGCCAAAACAACTACTTACCATCTCTCTCGCATGTAAATGTGACAATCTCTCTTGCATGTAAATGCGACAGTTCAGATTATTCCAGGTCCCCTAAGCCAAAGGAACGGCTGGGGAGGCACGTATTAGCACTACTTTAATGTATATTGTCTTCCTAAACAACTGTTGTTCTGCTCATCTCTAAATTAGATGAGCAACGCCACCATATGGTAGACTGTCAACACCATACTTAGAACAATTAGATACCGGTGCCGAGCACCGGAAACCAATTAAGTGCTGGTGCTGAGCACCGGAAAGCACCGGCTCAAATTAAGCACTGCTTGAGTCATATCACCGATGCCAGCCGGTGAACTTTTAATACTGGTATAACTATAACATTGTTGCTTACATCAGAGAACTTTCATAAAAAAACATTGGAGCCCAACATAGTCCTTTGGATTCTGAAAGATGGAAAACGGATTCTCCCTGAGAACCTTTCAAAAACGGTGGCAAATGGAACACAAACTTCTGAAGGCATTTGCCAAAAAGCTATAGATTTTAACAGCAATAGTGAACAGAATGCTGCATTGCCACAGTACCCAAAAAGAGCATTTCTGAGCAATAGTGAAAAGTGTCTTTCTGTGCTCATCATGATATGCTTCTTGAGAAACACTTGGATGCAGTGGTACTGATGAGGGATCAACTGCGGAAAGCTAAGCATCTGTCAGTCAACTGTAAAATCTAACTTATGTGTCTTTAGGAAGTTTGTGAGTCTAAAGATTTCAATGGACGCCAGAGCTTGTCATTAACATTTTGGTACCTTTAGAAGCCAGGGGCAAGTTTGTGACTATTATAGGAAACTTCAGTTTGTGATTTCATCATTCAGTTAATCAGAAGATGTTGCTTATGCTATGTCACGGAGATATGGACTTTACTTTATTAAATCAGGGCCCAACACATATTAATAGCCATGTGTTAAATGTCTTATTAAAAAATATCTCGCCATAGTCCTATGATTACACCAGGTCACGGTACTTGGGGGTGGTCCCCCCTGGATGCGACCAGAGTGTATACATATATATTATCTACTGGCGGTCGCCAGTAGATAGTTATAGTTAGGACCGTGTTTCCATAGGAAATCTCAAAATTCTATTTTGAATAACTTTGGCGCCGGTTGACGAATCCTCGCGAAATTTTAAAAACGAATGGGGCGCTCCATTCAGCTCCTACCCTGAAAGTCTCGGGGTGATTAGTCAAGCGGGGGCCGAGAAAAAAGGGGGGTCCCAAAACGCGTTTTCCCCATGCATTTTTCCATAGGACCTTTAGACACAGCTACAGCCCGAACGGCTGAACAGAATTACTTGAAATTTGGCAGAGAGGTAGCCATAAGGTCAAGGAAGTGCCTTTTGCAGGTCTGGTGTAAATCTGTTCAGTATTTCCTGAGAAAATAGCATTTGAAAGCATATCAATATCTATACGCACGCAGCATGCGCGCACTGAGCAAGTCCTGTGCGCGCACCCTGCCGTGTGCGAGCGTAATTCTGATTGGTTGTTAGATGTCAGTAAACATTCGAATCGGTCGAAATCAAGATGTGTCGGCCGCCATTTTGTCTGTCGCACTAAAAAGGAAAGGTGGAGACCGTGAACAGGGGGCAGGGTAGGGAGTTCTAGACCCCCTAGCCATTGTCAGGGGGGTAAAGTAGGACCACGAAGGGCAAAAAAAAAGATTTTAA
The DNA here is from genome assembly GCF_964204655.1 of Triturus cristatus. NCBI lineage: Eukaryota > Metazoa > Chordata > Amphibia > Caudata > Salamandridae > Triturus > Triturus cristatus. The sequence goes on from NC_140591.1 coordinate 727,205,814, forward strand.
TTTTTTTAAAATCATCGCGAGGTGCGCGCACTCTACGCGTACCCGAAAAAACCTTAAAAACATCACGAGGTGCGCGCACTGAGCGCGCACCCAAAAAAAAAACCTTAAAAAAAAATAGAAATAAAAATCACTTTTAAGTGTTTAGATATTAGGTGGCTCTAAAAAGAGCCCTTGTGTTCATTGAGTGTTTTTTGGTACCTACAAGTAAGTACCGATGCAGAGTCTAAAGTTCAAGAGGAAGACTCTGTTCCCTTCATCATTGAAATGTACACCGTCTCCTCTATAAATGTCTTGCATGTTGTAACGCAAGTTGTTGTGGTATATAGAACCCATACCATAGTCTCTGAGGAAAGCAGAAACAGACGTATTGACGTGCTTTCTTGCTTTGTCAATCTGCGGACAAAATTGGTTGGACCAGTTCCACTTTTGCCTTTGGCATATATTAGAATATACAAAGGCAGTTTGTGGAAAAATTGACATCAATTGCACAAAGGTGTCCTTAATAAGCATTTCCAGACCTACCCCAGTTAAAGTGCCTAGGTCATTTCCACCACAGTGCACAATAATAAGGTTAGGCTGTGGGAGATGTAGAAAGGTTTTCATCAAAGGCATTAATTGGTGCCACTTTAACCCTCTCTGACCAATCCATTTAATGTCTACATTTGGCAAAGCAAGGTCTCTCACCATACCTCTTTTTTCTGCAAATTTGTCACTCCAGAAGACATAGCTATGACCTACAATCCACACTGTGAACATCTTTCAAGGAGAACAGGATGCACTCGGGAGGTGTCTTTCAGTAGAATGGCAATATGAAAAGAAAGACAGTTGAAAAATGGAAGCATACATACTTTTTTTCAATAAAAATAACTCATTGGCTGTTTCAAACCATTCTACACTAAAAACTAGGCTGTATCTTTACATTTTTAAAAGCATGTTTTGGATTGGTTCAGAAAAGTGTGTTCCCACTGAACATTACTTTGGATTTGCTGTTAGGTTTGAAAAGTCAAGCAGTCTTGCTCTTTGGATTTGAAACATTGTCTGCTGAACTTCTGACCTCTCTGCTCACACCTGGGTTCCATGAGCTGTTGCTATGGTAGCAGGCAGAAGTCATGTTGGGGGAAGGGATGATTTGCAAAGGGGTTGAAAGTAGCAACCAATAGAAATGTGTGATTCCATTTGAAAAAATGTGGGAAGGACTGTGATTTTACATTAACATGTATATGTGGGGAAAAAGAGAGGGAAAAATTGCCATTTACTGGTTGTGGAGAGAGGAGAGAGGTGTACAGCTCTGAGATTCTGGCTCTGATAATCTGCTGTTTGAGTGCCACATTTCTTTCTCAACTAATTAATTTTAAAGGTGAGTTATGAGTTTGAGAGGGGAAGTATGTGGTGTATTTTGATATAAATAATAGAATTGTCATTCTTGTTTTAAAGTTGTGATTTACATTTTGTGGTTTAGAAGATATTTAACTATCTTGAACTTGTAAGATATTATGGAGTATGTCTTCACTGTAAGTTAAGGTGTAGTGGTATCAGTGAGGAATATTATTTTGTGCCTAGAATCACATCATGAGTCTGTCTGCACACAGGATTTGTTGACAGAGATTTAATTTGTGTTGCTTTTGTTCTGTTAGCCTTGCACTCGCAGAAAAGGGGTAGTTTGTTATCTTAAAGTGTGATGGTTAGCATTCAGCAGAAATCATTTACTGACCAATGAGAGGCAAATGCAAACACATTTGAAAATAGTATGGTACATTTTCCTACCACTTTAAAAGTTGTGTTTTACATTTTATGTTAAGGAAGATATTTAAGTGGCTTGAACATGTTATATATTATGGAGCATGTCTTCATTATAAGTTAATGTGTACTGGTATCACCCAGGAATACTGTTTTCTACCTAGAATCATACCATGAGACAGTGAGCACACAGGAAATGTAAACAGAGATTTGATTTGGGTTGGTCTTGCTCTATTACCCTTACACTCGCAGGAAAGGGGCAGCTTGTTTTTTGTAACACATGGTGATGGCCTCAAGGAGCTGTTAGGACATGTGCTCCTTTCTGCCTGTCTAAAGTAGAAGGAACATGTGTCAGGCTGTTACAGTAATTATCACTTGCTCTACCCCAGTAGTAAATGTGCTTTCAAATTGCCAAAGGAAATATCGCTTTCTGCCTAGAATCAGACCATGAGTCTGTGTGCACATAGGAATTGTTGTCAGCGTTTTAATTTGTGTTGCTGTTGTTCTGTAAAACTTGCACATTCAGGAAAGGCCCAGCTTGTTTTCTTCCAATGTGTTGGTTAGCACTCAGCAGAAATCAGTATCTCAAAAATGTGAGGCAAATGCAAACACATTTGAAAATAGCATGGTAGATTTTTCATCAATTCTTGCAATGGCTGAGGTGGTTCCTACATGTTGAAAACTCCAATTAACCCTTACCACACATGTACTCTTACACACATGTCTGTACTCTTCATGCAGTTGTGGGAGTCTCCATGCAGATCTCTCTTGCAGCTGACAATACACAGTCTCCAGAAACACACTCTTTGCACACACGCAGCAGCTTCTGCTACACTCCCATGCGTAATAGTCAGCTCTGTGTGGTGTTTCAGATAGCAGTGTGTAACGCAAACAGATTCAACGTCACCAATGCTCATTTCCTTTGCTCTAGTCTAATCACTCACCCTCTAACACATGGTCATGGTCTCAAGGAGCTGTTAGGACATGTGCTCCTTTCTGCCTGTCTAAAGTAGAAGGAACATGTGTCAGGCTGTTACAGTAATTATCACTTGCTCTACCCCAGTAGTAAATGTGCTTTCAAATTGCCAAAGGAAATATCGCTTTCTGCCTAGAATCAGACCATGAGTCTGTGTGCACACAGGAATTGTTGTCAGCGTTTTAATTTGTGTTTCTGTTGTTCTGTAAAACTTGCACATTCAGGAAAGGCCCAGCTTGTTTTCTTCCAATGTGTTGGTTAGCACTCAGCAGAAATCAGTATCTAAAAAATGTGAGGCAAATGCAAACACATTTGAAAATAGCATGGTAGATTTTTCATCAATTCTTGCAATGGCTGAGGTGGTTTCTACTTGTTGAAAACTCCAATTAACCCTTACCACACATGTACTCTTACACACATGTTTGTACTCTTCATGCAGTTATGGGAGTCTCCATGCAGATCTCTCTTGCAGCTGACAATACACAGTCTCCAGAAACACACTCTTTGCACACACGCAGCAGCTTCTGCTACACTCTCATGCGTAATAGTCAGCTCTGTGTGGTGTTTCAGATAGCAGTGTGTTACGCAAACAGATTCAACGTCACCAAGGCTCATTTCCTTTGCTCTAGTCTAATCACTCACCCTCTTACACATGGTCATGGTCTCAAGGAGCTGTTAGGACATGTGCTCCTTTCTGCCTGTCTAAACTAGAAGGAACATGTGTCAGGCTGTTACAGTAATTATCAACAGAAGTAAATGTGCATTCAAATTGCCAAACAAATAATTTTTCTGCCTAGAATCACACCATGAGTCTGTGTGCACACAGGAATTGTTGTCAGACATTTAATTCATGTTTCTTCTATTTTGTAAGAGTTTGACTCGTAGGAAAGGATCAGCTCATGTGATAGGATTTGAAAAGTTTAAAAAAAAAATTGTAATGAATTTAAATTACATAAAGGTATTTTTGTGTGTTTTTTGCAGGTATTGCTGAGCAACAGTGAAAAAATATAAAGATGCCTATAAAGTCAAGAAAAAGAAAAGAAAAGAAACAACAACTATATTTGAAGACAACTGATAAAAAAAAAATAGGAGGCGAAGCATGTGTTGGAAAACAGAAAAAGTCTTCTGGTAAGCAAACTAAAGAATTTTTATAAAATATCTTCCAAAAAAAAAAATGATCGAAAGATACATTCAAACAGTGTTTCAAGTACAAAACAACAACAGAGTCGACAGCAAAAACAAAATGCTAATATAGACTCAGAAGTTAGGAAGAGTGACTTAACACGGAAAATAGATTTTAAAAACATTTGTCGAAAAATGTTTCAGAGAAGAGTGATGTTAAATTTGCTGAAGGATGTGAAAAAATATAAGAAAAAAACGAAATTTTATAAGAAAAAGAAATTAATTGAAAGTATTGCTACCAAGGCATTAGAAATAAAAAAAAACTATTCATTTTAATTTTGAACAGGATGCGTAGATTAGATAAATTAGTGAATGCAATGAAGTCACAAAGCAAAAGGAAAAGAGAAGTAAAAAAAAAAACTTTTGTAAAGTGTTCTTAGGAGAATGGAAGCATAGTTCAAGTACTGAACCATTTTTTAATGAAGAGAGTTATCTTCAAAGTAATAGTTTGTTGCATGCAGTTGACACCAATGGTAGAGCATATGAAGTTGAGGATGGTTGTGTAATGGAAAAGGAGAAAATAGTTCCAAGAACAAGTGATGGCTGATGAGGTTATGGGAAGACATTCTAAAGCCCCAGTGTACACTTGGAATTGTAGTAGTATTTGTACTGTGTGTCAGGAATCTATTGATAAATTACGTGACTTTCTAAGAGAATATAGTAAAAAGAGTGTTAAACAGAAGATTAAGGTGCTTCAAAGACTAGATCCATGCAGAGTGAGAGAGAATACTGGTTTGCAAGGACATTCTCTGGCTTGTCTATCTAGGAAAGTGTGTCAAAGTGTTTTTCACCATTTTAGGATGCTGGCTGTTCATCATACTGAAATGAGAAAGTTTGTGAGAACATTGTATTTTGCTAAAAGTCCAGCACTAAAGTTAAATGAGTTGAATAATGCTCTGTTCCGTGGATCTGTATCAGATGTAGTGAAGGTTACTGATGAGATTCAGTTTTGTTACTTTGGTCCAGAGCAAGAAAGTTTAGAAAATGACACAGTGATTGATGAAAATGTGGAAGACAATGTAGAACTCACTGTTAGTAAAAATTTTGAGGATGAAATGACAAAATTTACTATCATCTCTAATGAAAGACCAAATATTACTTGTATTTGTTGCCGGAGAAGCCATTATAAAAGTCAAACAAGGAATGTTGATCTGTATAAAAAAAAGTGAAAATGAAGATAATTATAAGTGGAAAGATTTTGAAACATATATATTTCTGGAAAATTGTTTTGATTTGGGTGAAGATCAGCGTATTTGTAAATACTGTTATAACAAGTTAGAAGAAAATAGAATGCCAGCTAGAGCTGTACATAATAATTTAGAATTGGTTGATATTCCTCCAGAACTTTCTGATTTAAATACGTATGAGTCTATACTCATTCAATGTGTCCATCCGTTTCAGACCATAGTGCGTATGGAGCCAAAAACTGGTAAATTACCTCCTTCGGATTTACAACGAGGTTTAAAAGGAAGAGTTGTCTATTTGCCATTGGATTTGAAAAAAAATATGGAAACAATTGATGCAGATACTTTGGAAACTGAACCATTAGTTATTCTGGTTAATGGTGTACCTACAAAGAATAAGAAAATTTGGCAGGAGCTGGTGGATGTACGAAAAGTACAAAGAGCAAATTTGTATTTGAAAAAAAATAATAAATGGAATGAAGCCATTTATATGGATGAAGATGAAGAAGAAATACTAGAAGACACAGGAATACCAACTGGGCAACTTGAAAAAGTGGATAAGTCAAAAGAAGAAGAAATTTATGAACATTTCAGCATACATCCTCTACATTCTATAGAAGTTATGGGAAACGCTATTGATCTGTTTCAGATGAAGAAAGCACAAGGAACTCCCGTGAGTGTATGGGAGGAGAGCTTGGAAGCTCGTTGTTTTCCCCAGCTGTTTCCTACAGGAGAAGGAGGACGATATGATGAACGTCCAGTACAGATTCCTGCTTCTGAGTATCGGACTACAAGACTATATGCAGAAGATCCGAGATTTCGTCAAAGTATTCCTTATTTGTTCCATCTTTTATTTGAAAGTGACTTGTCAGCACTATCTTAAGCAGCAAATCACATTTTGAAAACTGGAGTACATCTACGTAATGTGACTAAAGGATTTTATGAACAAAGTGCAACAGCGAGATGATCATTTGGAATCTCACTTGATCAATTTGATGGCTTGTCAGCGTGGGACGAATTAATATTGGTACCGACGCCATGGAGAATTGAAATGTATGTTACGGAATTTAGGAACTCCTACATGGTTCCTTACCCTAAGCTGTGCTGAGTACGCTTGGGATGATCTACTGGATTTTCTTCGAGAGGCAAATTCAAATATTGAAAACATCCAATACAAGACAGCAGGAGAATTGTGCTCATTGGATCCGGTTAATGTTTGCAGATATTTCAATCATAGATTTGAGGCTATGATGTCCTTCATCTGCAATAAAAAAAATCCACCTCTTGGAAAAGTTGTGGATTTCTTTTGGAGAAAAGAGTACCAAGCCAGAGGTGCTCCTCATATTCATATGCTGTTGTGGATCAAGGATGCTCCAAAATTTGGAACAGATTCTGATGATGAAGTTTTAAGTTTCATCGAAGGATATGCAACATGTGCTATACCTAAAAGCACAGAAGAGAAAAATTTAAAAGAGCAAGTTTTACGTTTCCAAAGTCATCGGTGTGGAAAATACTGTCGACGAAAGTACAAGAGTAAAGATGAATTCTACACAAAATGTCGATTTGGATTTCCACGACCTGTTCTTTCAAAAGGAAGAGTAAACAGTTTTATGTCAGCTGTACAAGAAAATCGCCTAAAAATACCTACAATCTAAGAAGAAAAGAAGAGTCAAAATATATAAATGACTACAACCCAGTCATTTTATCCATGTGGAATGCTAACATGGATATACAGTATGTGGCTGACAATTCTATTGCTGTTGCTCGCTATGTCACATCTTACATCACTAAATCTGAGAAAACAGAATTGAGGGAAATGTGGGAAGAGATTTCTCACGAGAAGACTGTCAGTAAGAAGCTATACAGTTTCAGTTTAAAGATGTTATCGCATCGAGAAATTGGATCCTACGAATGCTCAGATAGGTTATCATCTGCAAGTCTGTACTCAAAATCCAGAAGAATAATTTGGGCAAGTTTAGGCCTTGCAGGAATGCGAAATCGGGTACTGAAATCTATTCGAGAAATTGAATATTTAGCAAAGTTCGAACCAGAAAGTACAGACATTTTAAGAACAAACATGTTGGACACATATTATCCACAAAGAAGTCATCACCTTGAGAACATGTGTCTCTATGAAGTGCTGCAGAACTTTATTTTTAAACGGAATGTCACAGAAGATATCAACAATGGAAAATATAAAGTCATTGGTGAGGAAGGATGTTTGGTGAAGCAAACAAAAGGAAGTTTAATAAATAACCGGAAGCTGAGTTGCGACACTCCTGATAAAAAGGAATTTTACTACTTGGCACTTTTGCAGCTGTTTAAACCATGGCGTTCAGAGGACGAACTACTTGGAGAATTTCAGAGCTATGAAGATTCCTTCAATGCTAGCAAAGACAGCGTCGAATGCAGTACTTTCACAACTTATGTTCAAATGTTAAATGAAGAAATTGAACAAGAAGCAACAATTGCAGCTGAAGTAGCTAGAGACAGTTCTCAAGACAGTCAAAGTTCTGGGACATTCAGTCAAGATCCTCTAGGACAACCGATCATCGAAAATGAAGCAGCAATAGCTATGAACGAAGTGGAAACAGCTATGAATCAAGCTCAGGAAGATTTAGTAGACTTAACATATTTGGAGGAGCAACTGAATGAAGAACAAAAACAAATTTATGAAGAAGTCAGACAAAAAATTGATCACGGATTACTACATGAAAATAAAGAGTGCTCATGCACATCTTTCGAACCAATGAGAATGTATGTAAGTGGACAAGCAGGAACTGGAAAAAGTTTCTTAATTAATGTAATTAGAAGCTACCTACAGAAGAAAATGGATTCCATTTTGTCTTGTGTTGTTACTGCTCCAACTGGGTTAGCAGTGTATAACATCAAAGGAGTTACCTTACATCGTTTGCTAATGTTACCAGTAGAGCATGAGAACAAAATACAGTACCACAAACTAGCAGGAGAAGCATGCTTGGAAGTTTCAAGAGTATTGAAGAAAATGAAAGTACTCATTATTGATGAGGTTAGCATGGTATCAAACTTAATGCTTGCCTTTGTGCATTTAAGAATGCAGCAAATTCTGAAGACAGACTTTGACGTCCTATTTGGAGGAAAACACGTCATAGTTTTTGGAGATCTTTTGCAACTTACTCCAGTTAAAGGACAACCGGTATTCCATACACTTACACAGGAAGACACAAAAAAGTCATTAGGAAGTATAGGCAATGTAAATATTTTGACATACTTTGAGTATAAGGAACTCATTACCAATATGAGGCAAGCCAATGATGAGGACTATGCAAGTATTCTGAAAGATATAAGAATTGGACTTCTCACAGAACATGGCAGAAAAGCATTACAGAGTCGATTGCTGAGTAATTTGTTTCCAACAGAAGAAATAATTCCAGAGAAAATATACAAGGAAATTGCAGAAAAAAATACTGTAATCTGATTAATGCCAACACTACATGAATGCTCTGTATTCAATCAAGAACTTTTGAAATTGGAAAGTGAAGAGATCATAAAACTGGAAGCTGTGGATAAAATAGAACATGAACGAATAACTGTTATATTGACAGGCAAATTAGGTACTAAATTGGATTCTCTGGAGAAAAACATTTCAAAAACAGCAGGTTTGGAAAAGAATCTTTATGTGTGTATGAAATGTAGAGTAATTTTAAGACGGAATTTGGATGTAGAGAAAGGTTTAGTGAATGGAGCTATGGGAAGAGTTGTGGGTTTTATTAATTACCAGAAAAAAGTTGGAATTGAATGTTTAAAAATAAAATTTGATCAGATACAAGAGGTTAAAGACATTTGTCGTTGTTCAGTTAGTTTCTTGCTATGTGCGTAGGAAGCAGTTTCCGTTTTCTCTAGCATATGCTGTAACTATTCACAAATCTCAAGGATTAACTGTTGATAGTGCTTTTGTAAACATTGGATCTACTGTATTTAAAGAAGGTATGGCATATGCTGCTTTGTCACGCGTGAAAAAATTATCTGGTTTATTCATGATAGACTTTGATGAATCAAAAGTAAGTGCTGATGCAAACTGTGTAAAGGAGTATAATAGATTAAGAAGAAGCTATGCTCCTCATTTAGGTCAGTATCCTGTGTTTGAAAAACGTGTTGTTTGTCGGAAAAGGAGATTTGAGAATATCTGTAATGAGGGTGTACAGAAGAGAAAACAAAAAGACAGTGATGTGACTGCAAGCAAAAAGAAAAAGGACAGTGTGGAAGAGGTTGTTGGTTGTCATTTTGAAAATAGCTCTGGTGTCAACTGCTACGCAAATGTAGTGCTGAATGTTGTATGTTATCTTGATTTTTTGCAAGAGCAGATAACACTAAATCATGAAAAAAGATTCTGTTCTTTGCTGAGTCTCCTCTATGAGAAGCTGAGTAATGGTAAAACTAAAATAGAAAGTGCTTCTGATGTTAGAAATCTTTTAGATGTATGTTCTGGACGTACACAGTTTACACAAAATGTCCAGCAAGATGCACAGGAATTCTTGATGTGTATCCTTATGGTACTGGAAGATGAAGAGGTAGAAGTAGAACATTTATTTGGTGTCTCTTATAAATGGGAACATTGTTGTGATAACTGTATGAACACAAGCAGTAGTAATGTTGATTCTGAAAGGTTCATATATTTACCATTACCAGAGAGTAAAACAGTGACTTTTAGTAAATTAGTTAAAGATGCTAATCACAACATGGAATGTTCTAAATGTAAATCAGACATGTTGTCAACGTTATTTTTAAAGAAATATGGACAGTATGTAATTTTAATGATGCAACGTTGTAAAGCTGATGGTTCAAAATTGGACACTTTAATAAAGAAGTTTACAGGACAACAATTATCAATATCTGGAAAAACTTTTGTTGCAGTTGCAATAATTTTTCATGATGGACCTTCTATAACTTCTGGTCATTAAACAGTTTATCTTAAATGTGAAAAAGGATGGACACTGTGTAATGATTCTCAATTGATTTTCAAGCAACGTTTGAATTATGATTTACCCAATTGTTACCTAATTTTTCTGAAACCCAAATTTGAAATACTAACATCATCATTGGAAGAAAGCATTATTAAAATTTAAAAGGATTTAAATTGGATATTTCGCTCAAAAGAGATTTTAAACTTACCATTTGGCCGTAAGGAAAGGTAAAACAAACAATTGTGGACTTCAATGACAGATAATATTTTGGAAAATGTTCTTTTGTAACAAGGTTTACAGACGTTATTTTTTGGAAATTGTTATTCTTCTTAAAAGGTATTTTTAACATTTCTATTAAGGTATGTTTTAGTGAGGATACATTTGGGGCTTTTTTAAACAATCTTTCAGATTGTTTTTTTTTTTGCCCACTGTTAAATGATGAATACAATTGATTTCACTATTTTCAGTGAAAATCAAAACATTCTGAAAACAGCAAAAAAAGGGCAAAAAATTGCTTTGCTAAATATGAAAAAACAGGTACTGTTTAACAAAGTGTATTGTTGAATATTAATACTTTTTTTCTTTTTTCAGAACTAGAAAGAAAATTTAGAAGATGTTATTCAGTTATCTTTGCAATTAAATAAAAACATTTAATTCTAAAATATTTATTTTGATGGTCAGGTAAGTTTAACATATCTGTATGTGTCACTGGTTTCGTTTCATGCTTCCTTTTCTTCACCTCTCCTTACTCTACTTTTCTCACTTCTCACTCTCTCTTCCTGCTTTACTATTCTTTTGTAACTTCCTCACTCCTTCTATACTACTCCCCTACCTTTACTACCTCCATCACTAATTTTTCATCCATGTTTCTTTTTCTGTATCCATATGTCTTAGTCTTTTTAACTGCCTTACTCCTTCTCAGTTGTTTGCTCTCTGTGTCTGTATCTGTCACTCTTGGTTTTTCTGTTTTACCCTTAATTTCCCTAACATCTCTGGGGCACATTTACAAGCCACCTGCGCCACCACTACGTCAATGTTCTTGACGAACAAGTTGCGCAGGGTGCTTTTCCATATTTACAAGGAGAGGATAAGCCTCTTTGTGTGTCTTTTCCTCTCCTTGTAAATACAGGAAATTCTAATGCAGCACTAAAATGAGCTATTATCTTTTTTGGGTACCTATACATAAATACTGATGCAGATTTTAAAGTTTAATAGGAAGACTCTCTTCCCTTCATCTGTGAAATGTACACCATCTCTTTTTTAATTACTTTGCCACTCCCCTCTCTTTCTCAGGGAGTCCCTGAAGGTCGTCGTGCCTCTGTATCCATTGCTGCCCGAAACATGTTTGGTTTTTAAGGCAAAGCTGAATAAATATGCTTGAAAGGACAATGTTTACGAGCCTTCCTTCTGCCAGCAAGATAGGAATTCGTTGCCACAACGTGAGAGGCCCTCTAATGCAGAGTAACTTTTTTGTGGATTTATTATGGTCTGACTCAGATCGGGAGGGCCCCAGTGCAGAAGAGCCGGTCTCTGGCACTAATTATTTTTAGCGCTGATGGGAACGTTGTGCTTCCAGTTGGTGGAAATCGAATTTTGGGAAGGTGAGCAACAATGAACTTACATGCTAACCTACTACAGGATTAACAGCGTTTTCATCTGGCAGCATGCACTATGCTAAGGACATTGTGGATACTACATCTACCATGATGCCGAGTGAACTAGGGGCGTGTATTTAAATGAGGCGCAGGTGCGCTTTTAAATGTTTGCTGCTTCCTGAATTTGCCGATGCCAGTGATCAAGGGAAATGCTGCCCGAAGCATGTTTGGTTTTTAAGGCAAAGCTGAATAAATATGCTTGAAAGGACAATGTTTACGAGCCTTCCTTCTGCCAGCAAGATAGGAATTCGTTGCCACAACGTGAGAGGCCCTCTAATGCAGAGTAACTTTTTTGTGGATATATCTATATATATATATATATATATATATATATATATATATAGATATATATATATATATATATATATATATATATTCACTGAAAAAACCATAGGTTTCAGGGGTGTTATAGTTAGCTGGACTTTTCACTTGTACAAAACCATTGAAATTCCCCCGTTATAGTTAGTTCAGCTAACTATAACTCGCGCGCCCGCAATGCACTGCTGATGACGTCACATATTACATCACTCATGACATGGTCAGTGACATCACTCATGACATCACTGATGACATCTCAAATGACATCACTGATGACATCATCCAGTGAATGTGTGTTTTTCTGAAAATTAAATATGTTTTATATATGTATATCTCAAGGTCGATGGAAGAATAAATGGGTATATAAGTGTCTAAATGGATGATTTGTTTTTGAAAAATTGATTGTGTAACTGACTGATTAAGTGTATCATAGTGAATACATGGCTCAGTGAGTAATGTTTAAATATGTAAATATCTGTATCAGTCTCTCACTTTGTGTATAAGTGGCTGCATGGGTTGGTGAGTAGCTACATGGGTGTCTATATAGGTTATTAGTTGGTTTTTTGAGTATCAGTATGAGTGTCTGCATGGTTCGGTGGGGGGTATTACGTAGTGCATAGGTGCATGAATGAGTGACTCACTCTTTGTATGTGTTGAAGACAGCATGTGTGCAGGACTGTATGGGTGGATGAGTGTGTGTATGGGTGTGTTAGTGAGTGAATGACTGTCTCAATAGTGTCTTTATGAGTAACTACATATGTTTTAAACTAGTATATGTGACTATTGGTGTATATAAGTGAGTATATGTGAGAGTGAGAAATTGAAAGAGTTCCTGTATGAATAAGTATGTGTTTCTATAAGTGATTGTTTAAAAGACTAAGTATGTGTAAGTGTGGTGGTGTGTGTATAACTGTATATGCAAGTAAATGTATGTTTGATTCTTCATTAGCATGAGTGACTATGTGTGTGAGTAACTCTATGGATGAGTGGCATTGTGTAACAGGATGTATAGGTGTATGAGTACATATGATGAGTGAGTACATGTATGAGTGACTGTATAGGACTGTTGGTGAATGAGTGGATGTGTATGTGGATCTTAGAATTACTGAAGAGGTTGTTGTAACTGGTATTGGTATGTCCATTGTTTTGAAAAGTTTAGTCTCTATTTTTGAATGTGTGTATCAAAGGTTATATTAGGGTGAGAGGAGGTCTGCCACTCTATCACAAGGATGATGTCATCAGTGATGTCATCAGTGATGTCATTTGAGATGTCATCAGTGATGTCATGAGTGATGTCACTGACCATGTCATGAGTGATGTAATATGTGACGTCATCAGCAGTGCATTGCGGACGCGCGAGTTATAGTTAGCTGAACTAACTATAACGGGGGAATTTCAATGGTTTTGTACAAGTGAAAAGTCCAGCTAACTATAACACCCCTGAAACCTATGGTTTTTTCAGTGAATTTCTGAGGTTTTTTAAATGCTAATTCCTAACTATAACGTGCCTGAAACCTATGTTTTTTTCTGTGAATTTCAAAGGTTTTTTTATTGCTAATTTCTAACTATGCCTACAGAGATAGGACATGTGAAGAAAGAAGAAAAAATGCACAGAAAGAAAAAAAGAAGTGCAGAAAGAAGCAACAGAAGTCCTCAAAGATGAAGAAAAGTGCAGGAAGAAGGATAACGTCCAGAAAGAACAAAAAGAAGAGCAGAAAGAAGCCTTGTTGCAAAATCATCCTGTACCCTCAACTTTTTCAGACGGATACTGGTGGTAACTGAGTCTGACTAACCAGTCCTAGAGCCAGTGCTATGTTAAAAGACACTTAGAATACAGTGAAAACACCTACATATACTAGGGAACATTATGCGTTGAGGTCCCCCTGTGATTAGCATGACCTCCTCTGTAAGCCCCTAGTATATAATAGGGCAGGGGGATTAAAACTACCTCTTAAAACAGGCCACAGGGCGTTTTTGCACACGTTAACTCAGGCCCTGTCCCCTCCCTTCCCCACTGTGTAAACACGACCTGTGTCCGTTTTTAGTTGGGAGATTAAGTTCATTTGAATCCTGAGGGTTCCTAGGGTCCAACTAGCCCACTAGGTACCTCCAGTAAGTGCCACAGAGGTGCGTTGCAGAGAGGTGTAAAAAGTGGCACGGCCTGGACCACCTCTCTGCAATGCAGCTCAGTGGCGCTTACTGGAAGCACTTGGTGGGCTAGTTAGCCCCCAGGGGCCCTCAGTATTGAAGGAAAATGATATCCCCAATTTAAAACGTGCCATAGTGCGTGTTTGCACACGTCACCTCAGGCCCCGTCCCCTCCCTTCACCACTGTGTAAACGCGCCCTGTGGCTGTTCTAAGTTGAGAGATTAAGTCCCCTTGAATCCTAAGGGTCCCTAGGGTCAAACTAGACCACTAGGTACCTCCAGTAAGCGCCACAGAGCTGCGTTGCAGAGAGGTGTAAAAAGGGGCTTGGCCTCAGAACACCTGTCTGCAGCGCAGCTCCCTGGCGCATACTGGAGATGCCTGTTGAGTTAGTTTGCCCTCAGGGACTCTCAGTATTGAAGAGGAATTAATTCCCCAACTTACAACTCGCCAGGGGGCACGTTTGCAGAGTGCTGCAAGGAGGGGGCGTGGCCTCCGGCACGATGCCAGTCTTTTATTTATTTAAATTTTTTAAGAAGGGGGGCTGTGTGGTTCCCCTTCTTAGTCTAATTTATTGGCCCTGATGACCCCATCCCACAGGGCCTGTCTCCTAATTAAATTTTTTTGACCCCAATCCCCAGGGCCGGCCACTGTTTTTTATTATTTTAAAAAAAGATATATTTATAGAAACACCTAGGACATGCTGGACAAACCGTACGTACCTATCACCATGACGATTTGCGTGATATTCATTAAAAGGTGACTATGCATACAATGAATCCACGTGGAATGTATTTACACCACTAGTGAAGCTCTGACATGTCTGATGCCCTACCGTGCCTAATCCCGGTAGACACCCTTGTCGTTTATTTATACAAACATGGGTAGCTATTGACGGGCACATTTAATACACATGCACACCAAGCCATTCAAAGGGGATTCGACAAAAATTCGACCAAAACTATGCAAGAAACCCCCCTCACGGTTAATAAAACACACATCCACTGCCGGATGTGTAATACTTTTTATTTTACTCTCTGGAAAGGGGACGAACATCACTTGAGAGTCACAGCGCGCTCCTGGCAGAGCCCAATGCTGTGTTACACCCACCATTGCCTGCTGAGTGCCACACACCTCTGTGTTGTATTCCACTAGCTAGTGCATATGCTATGACACTCTCTAGCCCATGTGCACTGTAACACCACACTTGTCTTCGCACGGTTTATATTGCCCCATCTAATGTGCCTTCCTCGATGCCTATGTTATAACGCACAGTGCTATGCCATCCATATTACAATCTGGGATCCATATCTTTGTCACAGTGCATATGCAACGTTACACTCCCCAGCACATATTTTATATTACAACTTTAGAGACTAGTTAGGTTACACAACACTGCCCTGTGCATATTACACTCCAAGGCGCATATCGCATAGCACACGCTAGTGCCTGTGCTATCTCGCGCTCTCCAATGAATCTGTCATTGTGCACAATGTATTGCATATTATATTTCACGCCCGGTTCATCTTATATCACACTTTTTGGTGCATAGTTTATACCATACACTATATCTAGTTTTCATTTTCAATCGTGATCTCAGGACTATGTTCTATATAACACTGTGTTCACCTACCCTTTTCACGGGCATTACATTTTGCGATAGGGGGTGGAGGGTCAGGGGGTGTATCTGCCAAGTGAGCCCGGAGTCACAGTCACAAACGTCCTCTTCTTCCTGAATAAAAGTGAGATTATGCTGCATACTTGTTCATATTTTAAGTAGTTCGCACAGACACACGTTTTAAAAAGAATAAAGTTCCTAATTCTCGCCTTCTCTGAACAGTTAGCTTGCTGCCCCATCCCCCTCCTCCCTATCCTCTGTTGTGTGAATCCATGGACTAGCCTCCTCCCTCCGGCCATGCATGGTCTGATGTGCTGCCACTGCCCTCAATTTAGTATGATGTGCCAGTCCACTCCTCCTGCCCTCCATTGCCCAATTCTATGCCCCATCATTGACCTCCTGCTTAAACTCTGTGCTTAGCTTGCTGCCCCTATTCTCCTTCCCCCTGCCCTCCGATGTCTTTGTGCATGCCCCTGCTCCATCCTTTTTGCCCACCATGGTCCATGGACCTGCCACTCCTATCTACTCTGAGTGTTCTGTTGAGCTGCCACTCCCCTCCCACCTGCCTAGCATTGTCAGATGACTGTAACCTGTCCCTGCCACCTCCACCCTGCCTGTCCGGATGCCATGCCCCTATCCTCTTCCTCCTGTCCTACATGGTCCATTGTACTGCCACACCCTTCTGCCCTCCCTGGTCTGTTGTGCTGCAACTGCTCCTCCTGCCTGCCCCGTGTGGTCTGTTGTGAGGCCCCTTCCCCTGAACTTTCTTGTCTGTGCACAGGTCCTGACCCTCCCTTCTATCCTCCATCGTCCTTTGTGCATGCCCCTGCACCCTCCTTCTTGCCCATCATAGCCATTGTGCTGCCACTAACCCTCCCACTTGCCATGCATGGTCTTCTGTGCTGCCATGGCCCCACCCACCTTCCCTGTGTGGTCAGTTATCTGCCCCTGAACCCCTCCCACCTTCCCTCCATGGTCTGTGTGTATGCCATCACAGTCTCACTGTTGCTCTTCATGGTGTGTCTTGCTTCTAGTGCCCATCCTGCCTGACCTCCATGGCTATCTTGCTGCTCCTGCCCTGCCCTCTTGCCCCCAGCCCTCTGTTTACATGTGCAGACCCCTACTCCCTCCCTCCTGGCTTGTCTGTTCCATTGTAATGCCCCTGATCCGTCCCTCCTGTCCTTTATGGTCTGTTAAGCTGCAGCTTTCTCTCCTGTCTGTCCATTATGGTCAGCTAGCTACCATTGCCTCTTGCCCCTCTGTTCTCTGTTGTCCATGTGCATGGTCCTGTCCCCTCCCTCTTGCTTTCTATGGATTGTTGTGCTGCACTCCCGTCCCGCATGCCCTGTGTGGTGTATTGTGCTGCTGCAAACCCTGATGCCTGCCCTGCAGGGTCAGTTTGGTGCACCTCTCCATGTCCCTCCTGTCCTCTGTTATCCAAGTCCATGTCCCTACCCCATTTCCTTCCATGATCCAATGTACCATACTTGCGAACATTTTGAACTTGGTAAGAGGGAGATTTTGAAAAAAAACTGGGGTATTGATTTTTCCCTTTGAGTTACATTGAAAAAGAGGCGATTGTAGACAGGAGACAGATCAAATAAAGCCCATTTGAGCTTAAAAACATTGGACGTTTCCTGGCTGAATCGGGTCTGTTGGCATGTATGGTTGTACTACCATTGCCTCTTCCTTCTGCCCACAATGGTCTATTACATTGCCACAGCCTCTCTTGCAAGTCCTGTATTGTTGGTTTGTTGCCCCTGCCCCCCTTTCCACTGCCCTCCATAGTCTGTTGTGCTGCCACGGCCCTTCCTGCCTGCTCAGTGTGGTTAAATTGTTGCCTTTGCACCCTCCTACCTGCCTTAAATTTTCAGAGTCCGTGCCCCTGGCCTCTGCCTCTCAACAGTATCCTAATGAACAACTAGATTGCTAACATTCTATATTTATTACAAAAGTGTGGAACGCCTGACGTCATCTTGATGTAATCAAAACTGTAATACCTAGAGCGTTTCCTTTAGAAATTACATATATGAGAGGGTCTTATTGGCATCAAAATTATGGTTAGTGCTCTAAAAGACTAAAATAAGGACATATTTTCTGAGTTTTCAAATAGCGACAAAGCACTTTTAAATTATTTGTTACCTTTATGTTTTTTTATCCAGTTGACCACTTGATTAAATGTTGCACTTAGGGGAGAGGATGTGGTGTTACTTCCAGAACTGCAGACTTTGCAACTGGGGAACCAGGTTGGAGTTTCTGCTTCAGCTCGACATTCTGTGATTCTGGTCAAATCACTTAGTCTCCCCATGTCTACAACCAAAATTAATTTGTTCTTGTGTGATGTAACCAATGCTCATGTAAAGCACTCCAATACCTGACAAGTCTGCACTGCATAACACTGCAAAAACACAAAATAATAAGTGTTTTGCACACTTCTGTCATTGGGCTATATTTGGGCTACATCTGGGTGATTTTGGGCTACATTTGGGCTCTTTTGTCTCCGGTGGCCATCTTGGGAGATTTATTTGTTATGAAGTTTCCTAATTTCCTCATGTACTGCAGTCTCCTCAGTAGGAAATGCTTTCAGTTTTTTTCTTTGATTCCATCATGAAGGTATTCAGATATGTCACACATTTGCCATAAATTCTGAATGTTAGCACTCTAGTTGCTCATTAGATCACTGTAGTAAAACTACTGTTCACCATGGAAGTCTGCTCCTGGTATTAAAAGTGCATGTTTCAGTCTGCATGTCAGAATTTTTTAATGAAATAGAAGAGGATTTGAGAAGTCACTCAAAATGTGCCCTCATTTTCTTTCTTCAGCATTAATCATAATTTCTATGGCAAAATTAACCCCCTCATTGTGTTCCTTTTTAAATTAAATGTTTTAAGTGTTACCAGTTTATTCCAATCAAGATGGCTTCAGGTGTGCCATACTTTTGTCATAATGAAGACAGTAAGCGCTCTAGTTGTTTTTAAGAACACTCTGGGACATTCTGTCATTGGGCTATACTTGGGCTACATCTGGGTGATATTTGGGCTACATTTGGGCTCTTTTGTCTCTGGTGGCCATCTTGGGAGACTTATTTGTTATGAAGTTTCCTAATTTCCTCATTTACTGCAGTCTCCTCAGTAGGAAATACTTTCAGTTTTTTACTTTGATTCCATCAAGAAGGCATTCAGATGTGTCACACATTTGCCATAAATCCAGAATGTTAGCACTCTTTTTGCTCATTAGATCACTGTAGTAAAGCTACTGCTCACCAGGGAAAACTGCTGCTGGTATTGAAAGTGCATGTTTCAGTCTGCATGTCAGAATTTTTTAATGAAATAGAAGAGGATTTTAGAAGTCACTCAAAATGTGCCCTAATTTTTCTTTCTGCAGCACTAATCATAATTTTTATGGAAAAATGAACCCCCTCACTTTGTTCCTTTATAAATTAAATGTTTTAAGAGTTACCACTTTAATCCAAGCAAGATGGCTTCAGGTGTGCCATACGTTTATCATAAGTAGGACTGTTAGCGCTCTAGTTGTTCTTTGGAACACTCTGGGAAGCTGCAGTAGAACACAAAGGAATCAACTGACAGTCTCTGCCCTTGTTGGATGTACATGTTTTACTGAGAATGTCAGACTTCATTCTCACATGACTGAGAAAGATAATGTGAATTTACAGAAAATAAGCTCTCAGTTTAGCTTATAGATCACCTTCCAAACCTCTGGGAAAAGCATGAGAAAATATTTTTCTCTCAATCATGATATCCCAGCAGAAGTCTTTTTCACATGGTGAAATCACCTTAGAACATACCACAATTCCTAAAATGAGTATGGTACCATCAACAAATGATTTATAATGTAACTAATGTAACTAAAGTCTTAAAACCTTCTATTAACTGCAATGCTTTTTAATGAGGTGCTATCATGTATATTGGTCCCAAGATGGCTGCCAACACTTCTTGGATGAAGTGCTGACAGCCAATCAGATCTCAGGATGAGATGTGTGGTTAGGCTCCACCCACATATATATATGATTTTACTTTTGATTTTCTCAGGAACTACTGAACAGATTGACACCAGACCTGCAAAAGGCACATCCCTGACCTGAGGACTACCTCTCTGCCAAATTTCAAGTAATTCTGTTCAGCCGTTCAGGCTGTACCTTGGACTAAAGGTCCCTATGGAAAATTGCATGGGGAAAACGCGTTTTGGGACCCCCCTTTTTTTCTCAGCCCCCGCTTGACGAATCCCCCTGAGACTTTCAGGGTAGGAGCGGGGCGGAGCGCCCCACCTATTTTGAAAATTTTGCGAGGATTCGTCAACCGGCGCCAAAGGTATTCCAAATAGAATGTTGCGGATTTCCTATGGAAACACGGTCCTAACTATATATATATATATATATATATATATATATATATATATATATATATATATATATATATATATATATATATATATATATATATATATATATATAGTTCACTTAAAAAACCATATGTTTCACACATGTTATAGTTAGGTGGACATTTCACTCGTAAAAAAACAATGAAATTCCACCGTTATAGTTAGTTCAGATAACTATAACTCGCGCGCCCACAATCCAGTGCTCATGACGTCACATATTACATCACTCATGACATGGTCAGTGGCATCACTCATGACATCACTGATGACATCATCCTTGTGATAGAGTGGCGGTCGCGCGAGTAATACTTATCTGAACTAACTATAACGGTGGAATTTCATTGGTTTTTTACGAGTGAAATGTCCACCTAACTATAACATGTGTGAAACCTATGGTTTTTTTAAGTGAATATATATATATATATATATATATAGAATCACCCTGAGACTTTCAGGATAGGAGCGGACCGGAGCGGGCCACGAGTTTTGAAAATTTCGCGAAGATTCGTCAACCGGCGCCAAAGTTATTCTAAATAGAATGTTGCGGATTTCCTATGGATAATAGGTCCTAACTATAACTACCTACTGGCGACTGGCAGTAGGTAATATATATATATATATATATATATATATATATATATATATATATATATATATATATATATATATATATATATATATATATATATATATATATATATATTACCTACTGGCGATTGCCAGTAGGTAGTTATAGTTAGGACCACGTTTCCATAGGAAATCCTCAACATTCTATTTTGAATAACTTTGGCGCCGGTCGACGAATCCTCGCGAATTTTTCAAAATAGGTGGGGTGCTACGCTCCGCTCCTACCCTGAAAGTCTCGGGGGGATTCGTCAAGCGGGGGCTGAGATAAAAGGGGGGTCCCAAAACGCGTTTTTCCCATGCATTTTTCCATAGGACCTTTAGACAGGGCTACAGCCCGAACGGCAAAACGGTAGCACCAAACACACAGCTAAGAAAAGGGTATTGGAACATCTCCGTGCCATCAAGAACAACAATAAAGCATACCCTATTGCGAGGCACTTTTTTGATCGACACCTCCAGGATGAGACTAAGGCCAGGATGGTTGTGATTGATTCAGTAGTTTTGGGACTAAGAGGGGGCAATAGAGAACTCTCCTTGAGGAAACTAGAATCCCGGTATATAGTGGATTTTGAAAGTGTTGCCCCTAAGGGTTTGAATATGAGTGAGGAACTGGCAGTACATCTGCATTGATGATGACAGAAGGGTTTGCAAGCAGTGTTGTTAAGCTGGTTTTAAAATTTTGTATTGTATTTTATTATAGATGGAGTCACACCGGGTGTTATATGAACTGTGCATACGAAGGAGGAAGCATTTGATTAGATATGCGCTGTCATCAATGTCAACAAATGAGCTTCCAATTTGGTTCTGCTGCTGATTATTATTGTAAAAATGTTTACATGTTTATTCAGGATGTAATGTTTCTTATCTGTGGCTGTAAATGTACTGACAGAATTCCAAGATTGATGTGCAATTCAAACGTGAATATGAACATATAATTTTTATTCTCACTGAGGTTGTTAATTTTGGGGTATATACAATGTTGATGTATCATGGTAACCGATAATCTTATTAGATACCAGATACAGGCACTGATGATGGCTATTGCAAGCAGAATAGAACCTGTTTAGAGGTGTGCTTTTTGGGTGTATTTATATACCTAAGCCCACTTGGGCAAGATGGTTGGTGATGTTTGTGATTAATGGATTCCATTAGTCTTTTGAGATTCACACAAGACTACGAACATTAGCTATCTCGTACGTTGCCGATTTGAAAAAACATTGACAATGTTGATAACTTTATTATACCCTGAACGTGCACAGCCTGGTGACTTTATGATGTATTACAACTTATGTACTGACTTGGGGTTTAGCATTATCTATGAACTTCGGCCCACTTGGGCTATAATGTCAATGATTTGTTTAGTACATTTCAGGTTTATCGACTTTTATTTAAATGTGTTATACGATATCCTGCGCATTACTATAAACAAATGACAAGTTGCTTTATACCCCATATTCATATATTATGTACAGGCTGAATTAATTTTCTTATTGTTTATCAGTATTTTACTGTTACAATATGGCCGCCAATTTGACAAACATCTTCCCTACTTCGGTGTGTTTAGTCCATCTTCTAATTTATGTACTTTAAACATGGAGTAGTGTATTACGAGTTTGAGCGTGAACAAGCCGTAATGGCGAAACGCGTCGTTCTGCACTTGTGATTAAATTCTTTTGCATTCGACTTTGGAGTCCGAGTATTTTCTCAGTATAAGGAGAATTTGGGGAGTGAATATATATATATATATATATATATATATATATATATATATATATATATATATTACCTACTGGCGGTCGCCAGTAGGTAGTTATAGTTAGGACCACGTTTCCATAGGAAATCCTCAACATTCTATTTTGAATAACTTTGGCGCCGGTCGACGAATCCTCGCGAATTTTTCAAAATAGGTGGGGTGCTACGCTCCGCTCCTACCCTGAAAGTCTCGGGGGGATTCGTCAAGCGGGGGCTGAGATAAAAGGGGGGTCCCAAAACGCGTTTTTCCCATGCATTTTTCCATAGGACCTTTAGACAGGGCTACAGCCCGAACGGCAAAACAGAATTACTAGAAATTTGGCAGAGAGGTAGTCCTCAGGTCAAGGAAGTGCCTTTTGTAGGTTTGGTGTAAATCTGTCCAGTAGATTCTGAGAAAATAGCCTTTAAATCAATATATATATCTGAGCCAGCTTACGGTGCGCTTACGGTACGCTTACCGTACGTGTACGGTGGCGTGCGCGAGCGCGATTCTGATTGGCTCTTAGATCTTAGTAAACATTCGAATCGGCCGAAACCAGGAAGCTGCGGCCGCCATTTTCTCTCTCGCACTGAGAGTTAGGTTTTAAAATAAAGCCAAAAAACATGTAAAGGGGCTGTTTAGACAGCTCCCACACACATAGCCATGTTGAGGGAGTCCCCAAAGATCCCCCAAGACCAAAAATGCAATTTTTATTTTTTCGCTAATTTCGCCGATTACGCGTACGGTAAAAAATTATAAAAAAAAAAAAACTATCCACACTCTCCCCACCCCGTGTGCAATTGGTGGCCGCTGGCCACCAATTGTGCATGGCTTATAAGAGGTGTGATAAACTATAATATTTTAAACAAAAATAATAAAAGAAAAAATTATCCACACTCTCTCCACCCCGTGTGCAAATGGTGCCCGAAGGGCACCATTTGTGCATGGCTTATAAAAATTACGAAAAATTAAAATATTACCTTTCAAAACGAAGTGCATCATATGTCCTCCATGTGCGCACGGTGCGCGGAGCGCATCGTGCGTACATGGCCCATCTAGCGTAACGTGGGCACGCGGTGCGCGCACGGAACGAACTGCGTTAAGTGGGAGCGCACGCCACGAATGGCGTAAAGTAACTTAGCATTTAAAAAACCGTACAAATTCACTGAAAAAACCATAGGTTTCACACACGTTATAGTTAGGAATTAGCATTTAAAAAACCTTGCAAATTCACTGAAAAAACCATAGGTTTCACACATGTTATAGTTAGCGGAAATTTTACTGATAAAAAACCAGTGAAATTCCCCCGTTATAGTTAGTGCAGGCAACTATAACTCACGCGACCGCAATCTTCTGCTGATGACATATGTGTCTTTATGAAAAAAAAATATTTGTAATATATGTATAGCTAAAAATGTATGGAAGAAGACATGGGCAAATAAGTGTCTAAATACAGTATTAGCATCAGCAGAGGATTGCGGTCGCGTGAGTTATAGTTGCCTGCACTAACTATAACTGGGGAATTTCACTGGTTTTTTATCAGTAAAATTTCCGCTAGCTATAACATGTGTGAAACCTATGGTTTTTTCAGTGATATATATATATATGTATAATCAATGGGTTGATATATCGTCCTCCATGTGGCCTGACTATGCTTTGATTCCAATTCATTTGACTATTAAGGAGCTTTAATAACTCCCCACCCCCCAGAAATGTGCACATACTATAGTGGGACAGCTCTACTTTTAATGTATTCTAGGTGAGAGGTTACTTGGAAAATCTGCATCTACCTTAAATAACAATATTTTTTCATGTCTGGAAACCATTGGTCTCTTGTAATTTCGATGGGCAGGATAATGTTGGACCGTACCATCTAGATGATTTCTAGAAAACTCCCACACAATGCTGCCTGGTTTACTGCAGAACTTAAAAATAAAACCTGGTGTAATACGTGGGGAGAGCCCAAATGGCGTAAACATATTCACGCAATAGATAAAGTTGATTATCAGCTTTTACTGGAAAAAGTAAAACACCTTATTTTACTGACAAAAATAGGCACTGTGAAAAGAATATTGATTTACCAAGTAACTAAGTTCACCCTTCATTCATTATTAGGGCTCCAGGTTTTATTGTATTTATTTTCTTGATATTTCCGTCTGTATTTATCCATATTAATTTTTTTGCTAATTTTATCTGTATTTATCCATATTTATTTCGGGTGCTATGAACAAAAAGAAGCTGAAACTGATATATTTCCCCATTTATTGAACCAATAAATATGCACTCATGCTTGAATGTCTGCCAGGTTATGAACACCCGCAGAAGATAAATTGATACACTTATATGAAAATATACACATTTCAGTATCAACCTTGTGCATATATACTGATGTTTAGGCCTCCTATTAAAATTCCTTTCCTTTTTTAACCACCTTACCTATCACCCTACACATCTACTGGCAGTCATGGCAGAGAATATTTAGAATCACTCAAAAAGGAACCCAATTTCCATTTTTATCCACATTTAAAAATAAATATAGACAAGAAAATAAATGGTTTTCTGTCTGCATTTATCTATAAAAATCAGTAAAAACAGGGAGCCTTATTCATAATGCTCTCCTGAGATTATAATCCAGTAGTCATAGTTTCAGGGGATTGCCCATCTTCAAAATTATGTGAGTTCCTGAGCTCTGTCATTTTGTGAAGCATTGCACATTTAAGACTTGATAGGACCACAACTGATAGATGATCATTTCAAATTTTGCCCATTAGTGCACCAAATACTGTCATTGGGACTACACCATATTCCCTTTTCTCTCCAACCCATCACATGAAAACTTGCCATCTCCATCTCGGATACACTAAACCGAACACATTCTGCGGGTGCCCCTGCCTGTATTTGCAAAGAAAATTCAGCATTTTACACTTGTCCTAAATCTGCTCATGAACTTCTCGATCAGAGACAGAATAATTTCTGAAAGCTTAAAAAATTTAATATTCGTACTTCTCTTAAAATAAACCTTCCTTGTATGCTTCTATGCCATGTAACTTTAGTTTGCCTTTATTGGCAAAATAGAAGACAAATAAATAGCCTACCAGATACAAGATTAATTTTTATTTCAATCATTGTCTTAATTCTAAATAATTAGAAGTTACACTGGGGCAAGGGATTGAGACTGCTCTTTTTTAGAGAATGGTTTGATGAACTGCAAGTCATAGGTGCCATATTATATGTGATATGGAATCTCTTCACAGCTTTCAAAATTAATTGTGGGACAGGAGATTTCTCCTGAGGATGCTGTGTTCATTGGCATTAGCCCACTATGAACTTTTCTACTACGCTGGCATAATTTACAAAATTTAGCATTATATATGATGTCATAAATTAGACCAGGACGAATTTCAGCCTTTTCGCCACACAGGACTGGTTTGAGCAGAAAATATTTAATGGCATTCAGGTTTGAGTCGAAGTTTGTTGCAAGAGAAATATTCCCCATAAACCAGTCTCCTTGTAGATATCTCAAGCCTCTTTTGAAGGCAAGGTTTGCCCTCACGTTCAAATTTCACTCCAGATGCCCCAATGTGCACATGCGTAGTGCACATAATTTTCTCAAAATTGAGAACCACCCAATGGCTCCATTCCTTTCTCTCCTATAGGACTCAAAGCACCATATTAGAACTATGTTTTTCCAAAATAGTCTTGCTAACGAGATGTTCCATCTAGTTCCCTATTGTCATCATTTCATTTTCGTTTGGCCCTATGTTTAGGTCTGTTTTCAGGAGCTCTTGGCAAGTTACATTTTTAGGCTAACCACTGACCACACACGGTTGTATTTTAAAATATTTCCATGTTCTCATTTAAGCAGAAAGAGTCAAGGAAGTTCAATTTAAATATAGTTTTGGGTGCATGCCTACTACCTTCAACTGAAAGTACTTAAAACAAGTCAGGTTTTTTGTGGGGGAGTTAAGGCAGGTCAAATACTATGCATGCACGACATCACAAAAGATGAAGGTTCTCAATTAATTCAGAAGTAAGCACTGTGGTAAGCAGATGCCTTGGCACTAAAAAATATCAGAATCTATTCTGTTCCTCTTTAGTCAATGGCACAGAGCCAAGGAGATGGATGTTGGGGTAAACAGTCATCTTATTTATTGTAACTATAATAATCAACATATAGCCCAGTTATAAGGTTTTATTCTGTGACATCTTGTGACACTGGGACATCAGTTTAACCTGTTTAAAGTATAAACGACCTTATGTTCTTTTTTAAGCCACATCAAAAATAGGATTATTATCTATTCACAATAATGCTCCTTGTGGATTCCTTCTGCCTACCTTATATCTAAAAGCCTTAACTAAAACCAAAGCAATCCTTCATCTCTCTATGAATTGGAATATATTCCAACCCAGGAAGGGTCTAACATGCAGTGATTATAAATCCTTCAAATATGCTGGGGGCTTAAAAGTTTCAGAAACAACCTATGAATTGGGGATCAAAGAATGTGATTTCATGCATTAAATCACCCTGTGGCATCTGACTATCTTGGTGATAAAAGCAAAAAGTACAGATGATGAATGGAACAAATCAAACATTCACCCCCAGTCACAGATCTGGGTGTAATCCATCACTTTTTTGCACACCATGACACCCCAGTTTGGACCCACCCATATGCAAATCAGTCTTGAACCATCACCCCATGGGAAAAGTCCAGCTGGACTGCCAGGCCAGGTCCTCCCTGGACCAGAAATACGCATCCTGAGATTGATTTCGAGGTATCACCAATCATCAGCTAAACTAGCTTGAAACCAGTGGCACAGTGAGCATGGGAGCCATGTCTGGGCATACAATTCCCACTTAGGGTGAAAAAAGCATAAAGTACAGATGAAGGATAGAATGCTGAACAAATCAAACATTCACCCCAGTCCCAAATCTGGGTTTAATTCATAGATTTCCTTCCTCACCACGCCACTGCAGTTTGGAACCAGCCAAATGCAAATCAGTCTTGACCCTAATCTCCATGGGATCAGTCCAGCCTGGAATGCCAGGCCAGGTCCTCCCAGGACAGGAAAAAAAAGCATCCTGGGACAGGGTTTGGTTGATAACCCCAAATCAGCCAGGGTAGCTTGAATCCAGTGGCATCCATCGTCTCTTTGCTCACCACCCCACCCCGGTTTGGACTCAGCCATAGGCAAATCAGTCCCCATGGGAACAGTCTAGCCTGAACTGCCAGTGCCTCCCTGGACTGGAATAAAGCATGCTGGGACTGTTTTTTGTGTATCACCCCTCATCAGCCAGGCTAGCTTGATGCTAGTGTCTGGAGATCTGTGGCTGAGGGTGAATGTTTGATTTTTCAGCATTCCATCCATCATCTGTTCTTTTTGCATTTATCTTGGAGGAAAGTGTATGTCCAGATGTGGGTCCTGTGCTCACTATGCCACCAGATTCAAGCTAGCCTGGCTGATGAGGGGTGATACCCCGAAACTGGATTCAGCAAGCTTGTTTCTGGTCCAAGGAGGACATGACCTGGATTGTTCCAACAGGGAGTGGGGTCAAGACTGATTAGCATATGGCTGGGTCCAAACTGGAATGGCATTGCAAAAACATGATGGTTTTAACTCAGATCTGTGACTGGGGGTGAATGTTTGATTTGTTTAGTATTCCATCCATCATCTGTTCATTTTGCATTTATCTTGGTGATTAGTTAGATTCAGATTTTATGATTGTATGAATGATTTTGAGAAGTCCAAAGGAATAATGGATTAAATGAGCATACATTATTATTATTATTATTTTTATTTTTTAAATGTTGTTATGTTTGAGATATAGCTGCAATAACTATGACCTCTGCCTCTGCCTCCTATATGTGCTGAAGCCTGATTTTTATAATTGTTGTTCACTTTGCATAACTTTGAAATGTGAAATTGTTGCTTATGTTTTTTAATTTACTCATTGATAATTGAGGACAGCTGTGGGTAGCATATTTTTAAACAAGAGATGTTATGTTTGACACTGAAAATGAACAAGTGCCAGGCGGCATTTTTGTAATACTATTGAAGCCATGAACTAGCATTAGTGAAGGTCTGCCTCTGTTGCAGTAAAGTCCAGACAGTTTATATTTAATTTAGTAGAAATATATTTATTAAGCATGCAGTATGTAGTGTAGGAATTTAGTGACCTGAACGGGGGAGGGGGGTGAAATTTAAGAAAGATCATTAGGATGGAGCACAAAATAAATGCAAGTCTGCCTTCAGGTCTTAATTGGTGATTTTGTGCAGAATATTATCGGGGACAATGATGGTGATGTCGGGGCCAGAGGTGTCTATATACACAGGTGCATACTTATGAGCCCCTTGTGCCACGGAGCATCAGTTTTTGTGATGTTCCGGTGGCATAAAGCTTGAAATCATATCTCTGAAGTCAAGCAGGGCCACTCGGCATGGCTTTGAATGGCCTCATGGATGTGGAGCAAGGCAAGGCAGCGCAAATCGCTGCGTTGCCTTACCCTGTGCTCTGGGGGTGTTCCGTGGATGTTGTGATGGGTGATCCTAAGCAACACCAGGGGATTTTGACGCTTTCCGAGATTAACAACAACATGTACACCTGGGAAAGCACCAAACCTTACGCCTCCTGAGGTGAGAGGAAACATGGGTGAATAACTTTATTTCTCCTCGTTTATTCCTGCAGCACACATGGAAAGAGGAAAACGCCTCTCAGGATTGTTTATGTGCAGGAAGGTGCCCCTTCCTACACAAAAACAATACTGCTGAAAAACATGGTCCTGCATTGGCGCTAGGCTGCTGAAACGGTGCCAGCGCTAGGAGAAAGGACAGGTATTAGATAAACACGGTGCATTTCTGCCCTTTCACTTTGACATTGGACTGCACAGCCAGAAGGGTGACTTGCTGTGCTGCCCTACGTCAAATCGCCATAAATGAGGACCTAAGATTCGGTTATAAATAACATGTTAAGATTCCTAGAACTAATAAGATCACAGATGTCAGACCTATGATGAGGAAGGGAGCAGATATTAATCAATAAATACCTTCTAGTGAGTATCCTTAGCAGGGGCAGAGAGTGGTGTACTTGTAAATGAACTTTGCATGTCACTAACTGATACCGAAAGCATCTGGTACTGTAGCGGTGTAGTATCAGTGATAGTGTGGACATCCAGTGGAGACTGCTGACAAAAGAGGTGTTACTGGTTAAATGTAAGACACTGTGGTCAGTACTTATTCATGTTCCTCCCTGGAGCAGCAGGTTTAGCCAGGGATGCACTAGGTATGGTCTGGTATAGACAGTTGCACATGCCAGGTAACTCAAATACCTGCTCAGTGCCCAAGATGGAGGACATGGGCAGGGTTAGTTCCTATAGCAACCAAGAGAGTGCTCCAACACCACTCCTTCCAGTGCGAATTAGGGAATGAAGAAGGGGCAACAGAAAGCAAAAGAAAGATCAGTGCCCTCTGATGTTATGAAAGCAATCACTGCGAACAAAAAAGTAATGAAGGCAAAAACAAAATAGGAAAAAAATAGGAAAAAAATACCAACTGCACCAAAGCAGTGATAGCCAACATAAAAGACTAAAACATACCAATGAGGTTAAGTGGGGTCAGCCTCCTCTGCATGGGGGAAAGAAACACACTGGGGAGCAAAGAAAATGAATAGCTCTCCAGGAGAACATGATGGATGTGAATGCCAGAGAGCCGAGCTGGCATCAGATTCAATAAAATACCCATTCGGCACCCAAGATGGATGCTGAGGCAGGGTGTGTGCTGACAACTACTGGAGAGTTCTCCAGCTCTAAACCCCCACCAAAGAGAACCAAGAAAGGGAAAAAAGGGTAAAAGAAATCAATACAGAACCCAATGTCCCCCGACACTGCTGGAGAGTTCTCCAGCTGGAGAGTTCTCCAGCTCTAAACCCCCAGCTCTAAACCCCCACCAAAGAGAACCAAGAAAGGGAAAAAAGGGTAAAAGAAATCAATACAGAACCCAATGTCCCCCGACACTGCTGAATTAACTGCTGGGAACAAAAACATGAAGACAGCCAAAATGAGGCAGAAAACTTCAAGAATGTAAGAATAACTCAAATAACAATTACAAAAAATGGGCAAAAGGTAACAGCAATTGCTAAAACAACAGATGGTGTCAGGTGGGTCCAGGCTACCAGCATGCAAAGATATAAAAAGCTGGGGCTTAACGAATCTGAAACGAAATCCAGGAGCTTTTTGTGGCATATTTTCTTTGAGAATCTGGGCACAGCATCTAATGTAGCTTGAATGGGCACTATTTGCAGCCTTACTAGTAAAGCACAAAGTCTTTTTTTTCTAGTATTATTTGTTGAAAAAAGATTAGGATAAATGACAGAAATCTGGGTAGTGTCCCCAAGATTTTTCAAATTTCTTTTTGATTTCAGATACTGGCACATCTACTCAAAGCATTGAGAAACCACTATTTAGACTTGCAGTGCATCTGCTCTGACCTGAAAACATGATGGGAAATTGGACAACCACAATGGAGTATTTACCTTTTAAGTTGGGCCACAGTATGTTTCTGCAGGGAATGCACAAGCGGCATACTAGCTATTTATCCCATTAGCACTGCATATTTAACAACACACATATTTTTGAATAAAACTTAGCCTTAGATCTGCCAGTGTGGCCTGACTAGCAGCACCTCAACATTATAGTGACACATGTGAAACCAATTAGTTTACCTTGCAAACAACATAGCTAGGTATTTAGTTCATAAAACTTGAACATGCTCAATATTAAGGATTTTCTACTGAGACACCTACCTGATTATGGCCCAAATAATAGTTGTCAATCATGAAATGTTCTTTTCCAGCTGGGGGCCATGCACGGTCTAGTCATCTGACATATGGTTTGGCCGGACACGCCCTTCCTTTTTGGCAGCATGGCATCCCACAGCTCCTGTTCACTGGATTGCAGCAACTGGGAGAAATGAATATAGCCACAAGTGACAGGGCTGGGCTACCGTATGCTGAATTTTCCATAGGTAGTTGAAGGTAATGACCACCAGCCACCAGCATGCTCAGGATGGATTGTGAGCTGCAACCTATGGCACAGGTAGTCACTTTTACTCTGCATTGACTTTGTTGGTATCAGGAGAAGACACCCCAGGAGATGCCAGGTGTTTGGAGACATGATGTATTTGCCTGGCCTGCCTCGGAGAAACAGCAGTAGGTCCCTGGGGAGCTGGGAGATGCAGTCGGAGTAAATGTATGGATCCCTCGTACTTAGTTAGACTCACTATTTACATTGTCCCTGAGTAAGTCAAAACACAAGCTGGTGACCAATTCAGTGGGTTCCCTGCGAAAAAGTCTGGACTATCCTACTAAAGAAAAGGCCCTGGGGTTGTCAACCAAAGAAAGTGCTTTCTGTGGCACGGCTAAAAGTAAATGAAATCTCTATAAAACAAAAGGAGGAAATTGCTCTGAAGTGGAAGTTGATTTCAACCACATGGAAACATTAGAAATCTCTTCCTTTCCATTGGGTTTTGAACTCTCTGAAGCCTCCTTGATTAACCAGGACTTAGTGGCCTAGAACATAAGAAATATTGGGGCTAGCCAGGAAGGCGGGATCTTACAATGTATGGAAACAGTGCAATGGCGTGCCCTTCAGGACCAAATCCAAGATAACTGCCCCACAATAGGAGCACCAGGGAGCTTGAAAAAGAGCATGGAAGGTAGAGACATGAAGGAATTCATGACAAAGGCTGTAACAAGGATTCTAGGGCTCAATTGGGGGAACAAGTTCCGCCCCTAATGTAAAGGAAACAGTTTGCTGATTGCAGCAACTCTGAACCTAGCCCATCCTCAGCAAAACCAAACAATGGTAGAGACAGAAAAGGTATTACCAGTCTTTACCAAGGCAGGCAAAGCTGTCACAAACTCCAATTCCACTAGCTATCCCGGGGAGAGCACTGTGGTTGAAGAAGGCAATAGTTCAGTGGATGGGGCTCAATAAGCTTACCAGTCAAGAAATCATGGTCCGCATCAAACTTGTGGTAAGTGCAGAACTTATTTCCAGATTAGAAACGAAGGTAGAAGGTAATGCCCCTCCGAAGAAACTTTCCATGGTGACACAGCTGGTTAAAGAAGGCAGTGAGAAACGATCGATGGATACTAAGATTGAATCCTTATTAATGACTATCTTGGCTGAAATTCATGAAGTTAGAGCTTGCCAAAACACTCTAGCTCATACTATGGGTAGTAGGTTGGCAGAAATTGAACAGAAAATTGAGGCTTTTGAGCTACAATTGGAAGGAATAACAACTGGAATATCGGATCTTCAAGATACCTAAAGTGAGTTGTCTAAAAAGAACTCAATTCTACAAAAGGACCTTACCTCTGTGAAACAACAATTGGAGGACCAAGAAAATCACTCAGGGAGGACTAACCTTAGATCTGTTGGCATTCCTGAGAGGAAGGTGGGAAAAGCTGAGACAACTATTGAATATATGGACAATTTGATTTGCACTCATCTCCTGATGAGCAATATTAAGGACCTGATGATAACTTTTGCATATCAAACAACTTATCCATATAGATCCCCTACTCATGCTGGTGAATTTTGTGGACTATAGGATCCGTATGAAGGTGTTGATCAGTGCTATAAAAAAACACTGAGCTATGAAACTGAGAGATGGGTGTTTGAAATACAGATTTTTCCTGACATGTCATGAGAGACCTCAAAGCGACAAAGGCAATTTCAGCAAATGCTTTCTTTATTCCAAGATGCTGGTAGGCAAGCAAGGATTTTACAAATGGCCAGACTCATAACTTTGTTTATAAAATAATTTAAAGTGTTTAACAATACTCAGACAGTACAAACCTATTTGCATGAAATTTAGACTAAGTAAAAATGATGGGTTATTGTTTAAATCTGCCTGCAGAAATTATGAAACTTTTTTTTCCTTTTCTTTTAATTTGGGATTTTTTTAAAAAGGCTGAATGTATTACTTGTTTCCAAGAGAATGAATTTAAGTGTAGGCCTGATTCAGTGTTAAGATCAGGGTGGGCTGACTGGGCTACTATGGTCCAAAGCAAGGTGTGAGCAGTGCAATGTTTGCAGGAAGGGGTTGATGTTGTGACAGGGTGACATGGTCCATGGTCACAAAAGGGGGTTCCAGGACTCAGGGGTGTGGATGGATGATGTTTCAGATGCAGTAATGGGTGAGGGGCACAGGTGTGTGCGGTTACGGAGGTGTGGGGCTTTGCTAGTCCCTAAGTGGGCCAAGGCGAGCATTTATAGGGGAAAAAATTGTTTCCTGCAGTGATGGGATAAAGCAAATGAATCGAGCAAGGAGAACCGGATGGTGGTCGTTTGCTGAAGTTTATGATTTTAGAAAGTGAATATGTCTAGTGGGGTTCCCGTTGGAACTGTAAGGTAGTTACAGTAAATGTCAATGACATAAACAATCCTCGGAAGCACCAGTCAGTTATTGACTGGCTTGCTGAGCAGAAGGCATCTGCCACCTTGCTTCAGGGGACACATATTAGGAAATCCAAAATATCCTCAGTTAATTGGTCTCCTTTTCAAATTAATATGTTATTTGTCGGCATCAGTCTCTCTCAGAGATGTTATGGTTCTTGCCAGCAGTAAGTTCAAGATTCAGCTGGGGCAGGTGGCGTCTGATAGATCCGGAATATGGACTTCGGCAGAAATTCGTATTAATTTCTATGGATCAAATTCAGATGATCCTCAGCCATTAGATGAGTTGTCTCTTTAGTTGTGCAATCACTCCAAGAATATATTAATTGGTGGTGATTTTAACTTTGATAACAAATCAGACATAGATATAAGTAGGGGGCTATTCCTCAGCACAGATCTAGGATGGCAAGGGCAATGCAGAGGATTAAGGAGGAGCATAGTTTGTTTAATCCTTTATGGGTTGATAAACAGATGACTAGGAGGTGTACCTTCTTCAGCTCTCATTATTGTTCAGCTTTGATGATATATTACTTTCCTACTTCTAAGGAAATCACAATTATTACCTTCTCAATTATCTCAGATTACCTATCAGATCACACTGCTATAAATGTAGACGTGTTCCTTTCTGACAAATTGGCCCTGCCCAAACGCTGTTCTTTAAATAGAGCATTATTTTCTGAAGAATCTTTTATTGAACGGATGAAGGTGAAGGCTAGTTTGTTTTGGAAGGGAAATCAACACTCTTCTACTTCTGAAAATATATGAGAAGCATTTAAGACAACTTTAAGAGGGGAGATTATTGCTTTTCAAGCCAATGTTAATAAGATAAGAAAAATGACATTGAGGGAGTTGTCCGAGGCTCTCCATTAGGCTAAGTTGAAACTGTCTCATGTAGCTAACCCGCTACATTTTAAGGAGAGAGTGTTTACCAAGCATAAGCTACAGCAGTTTCTGATGAAGAAACAACTCATCAATAAGTAGCACTTATGGGCAACAACTGTATGAGGAAGGAGAAGTAAGTGGGAGGCTGTTAGCCTGGAGGGTTAAAACACGGCAAGCTAAACATGCGAAATTTGGGATCCATCAACGGACACTCTATGGGGCAGGCCCCTTTAATTGAGGAAGAATTCCATCAGTACTTTGCACCCCCTCCCACACAGCAGGCTAACCTCTAAGTAAGAAGCATATTTTGTGTTTCTTAGATAGAATTTGCCTCCCGAAGTAGTTCAACGAAGTTGCACAAGATCTTGCCCACTCTATAACACTATTAGAGATAAATGCTACCGTCAGAGCCTTGACCAGAGGGAAGGCTTCAGGAAAAGATGGGTTTCCATCAGAGTGGTCTTATGATGGCCCTGTTTAATATTATACTGAAGGGTGGTTCTGTTTTCTCTTCCTTATGTAAAGGCCTCCTCACTTGTTTTCCCAAGAAAGACAAAGATCCAGAAGACTTAAACTCTTTTCACCCTAAAATGCTGCTCATTACAGATTATAAGATCTTTATGAAAATATTAGCTGCTAGGTTAGCAGAGATTGTGCTTTTTTTAATCAGGAAATATCAGACTAGGTTGATTCCTGAGTGCCAACTGTACTACAACACACATTTGTTGCTGAAGATAATGACTATTTAAATCTAAGCAAGATTTCTGAAGTAGTCCTGTTCATAGATGCTGAGAGAGCTTTTGACCTTGTAAACTGTTATTATTAGCTTGATGTAATGGAGGTAATTGTATTTCCAACACAGCTCACAAGGTTAACAGCTGACGCAGCCCTGCCTAGTGCCAGGGTCACTAGTCAGGACTGCCCTCTGTCAGCAAGACTTGTTGCCCTGTTTATTGAGCCCCGGGCCTGTTTTCTAGGCCACAGTTTGGAGGTGAAAGCAGCAGTTCTTAGGATATCAAATGTAAACTATATGCAGATGACTAAGTGTTATATCTGGCACCTGAGAAGAGAGTGTTTCAAGATTTGATTGGAACCTTTACTAAATTCTCACGTTTTTCTGGCTATTAGATAAATATCTTCAAAACTGTGATTTTTCTTTAAATACAGATTTTACCGTTCTACCTCAAGACTTGTAGAATATATATCAGAAAAAGTCAGTAAAGTATTTTTGTATAAGAGTCTCCAAGAGATTGGCAGATTTATATAAATTAAACTACCATGCCTTGCTTGCTAAGATTCAGAATATATTGGATTGGTGAGGGGAGGGTGCTGATCTCTATAATTGGGAGAATGGCATTAGTTAAAATGCATGTTCTGCCTCTGTAAAACCTTTTTTTACTTAAACCCCTTTTGTATTATGAAATGGATTTTTTCAGCGAGTGGGTGCACTGATTTGGGCTTTTATCTGGAAAAAGAGCAACCCAAGAATCAGTATGAAGAAGTTGATGTGGCTCACTCAACAAGGAGAGTTATCCCTCCCAGATTGAGGAGTGTATTATTTTGCGACTCATTTAATGAATAGCACTAGGTACACTGATTTAGCTAAATGTAAGACTTTTGATAACTCTTTTCATTTGGCATGTGTGACAGAAATTCTTTCTGCCCAGAACCTAGCCTTCTCCATAAAAAAATCCATAAAAGATTAGATATTGTACACTTTTGGGTTTTAAAACTAAACAGAAACGCCTTTTTCAGTGGTTATGAATTCCCAGTGTTAATGCAGAAACTCCTGTTAAACGTTGGTGCCCTCCTGAATTGACAGTTGTGGCTGCTAGATTAGAGAAGGGCAATTTGGGAAAACCTGGGGACTGGATAGTTAATGAAGCTCTGATTGCTTGGGAAGCAGTTAATCCCTATCTCTCAAGACCCTGGGTACTAAACGGGTTGGTATATCTTCACATCATATCCATTTTGAGGCAATATCAACCTTTGTAAATTGAATCAACCAGGGAAATAGTTTCAGTATTTTTTCAATCTACAGGAGGGCATAGAAAACAGAGACAATGGCTAAAGTGGCTGTGTTCAGAAGGTTCCAATTTTGAGAACCAGTTTCAAGCCATACAGAGTAAAAAGACACAGGAAAATAAGGTGAATTAAACTCAGGAACAATGACTTGAAGCTTCACTTCTTAGCTCTAAAGCTTTACGTGCGCCTAATTTTCAGGTAATGCCATTGTATGCTCAATGGAGAATATACTATACCCCAGTATACATAAGGAGAACGTAAATATTCCAGAGCAATGCCCTAGATGTTTGAAGACCGGCAGCTGGATCCATATTATCTGGGAGTGCAATAGGGGGAAAGATTTTTGGGAGGGGGCTTTGAGATGTATGTGGGTCTCCTTGGGGTACACATGCTTGATAGACTTCAATTCAATTTTATTAGGCTGTACTAATCATTTGGGTAACAGTCAAGCTCCGGCAAGCAGTTGGTGGTTCATTGCAATGTCAGTGGCAAGATCAACAACTACTGCACTTTGGAAATCAGCTGAACCACCTAAGCTGCATGCAAGGGCCGAGAAAATTAATAACGTATACTTTAAGGAGTTGGTGTATGTGAAACGTGTAGGGAAAGGAAGAAGCTTTTTTTTAAAACTTTGTAAGTATTCTGTTCCATTTATTATCAGTTGAATTTGTGGGTAAATTAATCATAATGACTTCAGAGGCTGAGATTGGATTGATTCAAGCAGATCTCTGTCTCACTGTTTTGAATATATGCACTTTAGTATTACTAAGTACACGACATGCACTTTAGAATGTGCTATTATGAAATAATTGCAGGAATAAATATATAGCTTTGTGATTGTAGGTTGCCTGTACACTAAATAGTCTGAAATTTATTTTGAAATGTATTTGCACTTTGAAATTACACAGATGGCACTTTAGATAACATGTTTCAGAAATTGAATGAATGAAGAATCTTTTTTGACTCCTCAACGTTTAAGCTGCAAGAAACCATTTTTTTTTCTTTTAAGTAGACACCTGATTATAATCCAAGGTGAAATTTCCTAAACAAAGGTTAGGAAAATTCCAGAAAATACATTCAAAGTTTATTTTAATATGTATCAGAAATCTAGCTGAGTTGAGAAGGAAGGGTTTTAGTTAAATATAGTGTAAAGGTAACTTTGTAAAAAATGACTTTGTGCTACTTAAAAGCTTTAGCAGTAATTAATGCAATTCTACTGGACATTCCATCTTACAGAAATTAAGTCAATACAACTGTTTCAGGGAATCAAAATGAGTGCCCTCCTATCCTGGAATGTGGGAGTTGA
The DNA here is from genome assembly GCF_964204655.1 of Triturus cristatus. Lineage (NCBI taxonomy): Eukaryota > Metazoa > Chordata > Amphibia > Caudata > Salamandridae > Triturus > Triturus cristatus. The sequence continues at coordinate 727,243,999 of NC_140591.1, forward strand.
AGGTTGACAGGAGCAAATGTGGCATCACAAAAGACCAGTCTGTGCCTGGGACTTGCCACTAGTTTTAATCTAAGGGCCTTGTGTTTTGAATTGGGTTAGTTCTCAGATTTCTATCCGCTGCTCCCAGTTGAGGGGTAGGAGAGATGGGCCCTGTTTCAAAAACAGTCAAAGGGTATTTGGCAACAGGTAGAACCTCATTTAACAGAATAGTCTCTGATTGGTGCTCTAGACCCTGCTACTTAAAAAAAAAAAAACTTCTAGGATAGTTTACAGGCATGCAAGCAGGAATTGCTGCAAAAAGTGGTATGGCTAAACTGCAGCATTTCTGGTGAGATTGGTGTTAAGATTCTTCACAAACACTAGCTAGTGTGCATGTTTTTAAAAAAAGTCACTCACCACAGACTTTAATAAATGTGGGAAAAGTCCTGAAGTAAAAGACTTGACCAGTGTAATTTTCTTCTCATAACTAAAATCCAGTCACTCATGGTTGGACTGAAATGATGCCTGGGTCCTGGTCAATAATAGCACTTTGATGTTTCTTGGCTTTCTTTGACCTAAACATATGACAAAATCTATCTACAGTTCCTTGAAGCCAATATTTACCCTTTCTATTACATTTTGTTTAATAAATGTTTCTCTCTTTTACTGAAAGGCTAGGGAATTTTACTGTTTGTGCTTTTGACTTTGATATAGTTTGAATGCTGTTTAAACACTTAACACACATTTTTCTGGGAAACGTCTGTTATTTGTGCCAAAGCTACCAGGGTTGAACAATGTGCTCTCATTGAAGTCATTTGACTTAGCAATATATTGTATTTATTAGCTTGTGGGATTCTCCATTTCAAATAAATAACCCAAAATCTCTCTATAGGCATTGTGAGAAGAGGGATCTTGAAAAAGAGGAGCTGAGATGAATGGATGAACTAATTATCAAAGGAATGGGTTCATATAGCTTTTTTGTTATTTCAAGAAAAGGGAAGGTTATTACAACTGATTATTTCTGTAGAGTATACATTGTCAGTAAGGAGGCTGAAACACCATAGAAAGAGGAAAAAACTAGGAGAAATAAACATAATTCTCACCTCGGGAGGCGTCAGGATTCCCCAGGTTAACATGATTTTGTAAATCTGGGGCAGTGTCAAAATCCATGTGTGTTGGGTGGGAAAACCCATCGCAACACACATGGAATACCTCCTGGGCACAGTGTCAGATGATGCAGCGATTTGCGCTGCGTTGCCTTACTCAAGATTTATGAGGACACTCAAAGCTACACAGGGTGGCTTTGTGTGGCTTCATGAATCTGATTGGGAGCCTTGTGTCACGCATGCACCACTTTACCTGGTGCAAAAGTGATGCAGGACTCTTATAAATAAGCACCTGTGTGCATGCATTAATGAGAAATGCATGCAGAATAGTCTCTCTTTATTCCTTTTATATTTTCTTTTGAATATAGAGCTTATTTCATAGTGGCTTGTAAAGGAAATGTCACCATTAAAATAGCAATATAAGTGAAATCATGTTAGCTCATGTGTAAATTGGAAGTGGAAAAAAGCTAGTTTTAGATTTGTCTGTCCACACAAAAACTGCTGTGTTAATAAAAACCACTATGAAATTGTAAGAAAAAAGTGTAGCCAAATGCACATAATGGATGCATATTTCAGATAAATTCCTACTCAGAAAGGACTATTTTAAAATTATTGTAGTGGCTGGAAAAGCAGACTCCTCCTGGAAATAAATTAGTTAATTCAATAAAGTAAATGTTTACATTCCTGGTTATAAAAAGCAAGGAAGCAGTGCTTGGGTTTTAGGCACCATAACCTTTACTGAATTATCATTTTATAATATTTGATAGATGCCACTGACATCAGTGATGTTCTATGATCTCTCTTATGGAGGTAACAGAAACTTTAGGAAGTAAGACAGTTCTGTACAGCCTTATAGGTCAACTGGTATTGCTTATCTAACCATATCAGAGGAAGGATAAGCACAAGGGATATACAGTAGATGGTTACATTCTCTTTTCTTAAAGATTGTGCAAAACTAGCCATGCAGAATTACCAAGTGTACAATCCAGTAGGGATTTTATTTCTCGTCATACATTATTTGTGCTGGACTTATATAAAACTGAAAACTGACTGGGGAAAGCCACATCCTTGATGAGAATAATGTCAATCAATTGTCAGTGTTACGCTTGAACACACTGTAGGAAACATTTCTATCAATATCTTTGTTTTTCCTCAGTAAAGTTTCTCTTTGAAGTAAAACAGATTGTCCATGATTATGAGATACACAGCTGCATTTTCAGTACAATAAACACAAACATCCTTTTGTGCATGCATTTTGTTAATCACACCACTTTTGTTTCATAAGTAAGGTGAGCACAGCAAAATGGATGGAACTGAAAAAGATCATCCAAAAATGTGTCTTCAATTACTCAATGAGATAGAGAAACAATGTCACTGCAGGGATTCTACTCTGTTCATTAATATTCATGACAAAGAACCCTTCTGGTAGGGCTGGCTTCAGCTGCTGATAGAGCAATGCTTAAAGGAAATTGGCTTGTCTGTGAAACAGCTGCTCAGTGAAGCCACCATGCAAGGGAATTGGTGATAATAAGATGATAATATTACAACTACAGTGGGAGTGTAATATTTTTCAATCTGCTTTGAGGAATGAAGCAAGCATTCGAGGGTAAGGACATGATTGCCTCTCTATTATAGAAGAACAATTGCTGCTGATCTTTTCATTTGCCACATCCTTGTCCTGGGTGTACGTTTTTGAAAATTGTTGTGGGAAATTGATAACAGGAAATTAGGATTTGAGATCAGTGCCAAGTGTGTGAACATTTCAAATTTAAGACTTGACTCATGCACTTAGTTTTCAAAGTTACTTAGTTGTCTATGATGATTAGCAATGTATGGAGAATGCATTTGTGTCCCTTTATATCCACATATCACTATCAACTCAATGTGTTTATTCCAGTATTAAAGATAATGCACACTGATCTTAATGCATCCACATTGTCCACTTCCTCAAATATATTAGGATTGGTGTATGTCTATTTAAATATGCAGCTATGAAGAAGAGGGATCTCTGCTAGTTGAATGGGCGTGGCCTGGGTACAGAGAACTCTATTTAATAGCATTTGGGAGAAATTATGGTGAAATATTGGTGTAAGAATGTTTTCTACATTTTTCTGTTCACTGGGATTGTCCTCTAATCTGTATCTGTTTTAGACCTTATGTGAAGGTTGTGGCCGGTGTAGGTTTCCACAAAAATGCACTGATTAAAACTGCAGTCTTTCACACAACAATTTACTTGCTTAAGTGCGCATTGCCTAATTTGTAGTCAACAAGTATTTAAAAGTGTACTGATCCAGATTGCAATGTTCCTAAGAATACTATGTGGTTGCCCTGCATTCGCATATAACAGAATTATCATGATTCTTTAAGTTCGTAAAATTGCACCATAGCCCACTGCCAATAGCTTTACCAATTGCTAAAGGCCTTGAAATCAAGTTATAGGCCAAAGCCACAATCAAAGGCAGATAATGAGGGAGATGGCCTTTGACAAAGGGTGTGGCTTAAGGCAGACCGGCTATAATGTTATTAGAACATTTGACTCACTAAGGGTAGAATGATCTAAATGAATTAAAGGCAAAACAGGAAGACAAAAATTGGAATGTTATTGGAAAAGATTTATATCATCCATTGAAGGCCTTGAGCCACACACTTATGTTCAATGGAGCTCTCAACATCCCAATGTTTTAATAAGCCTGTTATCACTGATATCTTTTGGTTCCATATCCCTTAGCGATACAACTTTCTAGATCAACTGATACCATCTATAATTCAGACTTTGATTTTTTCAAACTGTTTTCAAAAACAAAGATGCCAGAATTGGACCTGAAAAAGGTTTCCATCTTTTGTGAAGGCAGGCACTTTGAGACATCTGGAGACCTGTCAATACAATGTTGTCATCAATGAAAAGTCCTCAAATGGCAGCCTTCTAGAATCAGAGATCTCTATTAGTTGTTCGTTGAGATGGCAAAATAGGTGCATCTGGGTTAGCTGTTTATTCCTTTGTATTCATGTACCAGGTTCTATGGAATAGCAATGCGAGGTCATCGGTGAAACAAATTAACTTTTTTTCAAAGAGATCGGAGTTGCTATCTTTTAATCTCAAAATATGTGTCATGGGTTTGATGGACTAGAAGGCAATTCTCATGATAGCTGCTTATATCTATTGTTTGGTAAAATAAGTTAGGGCTGTTTGCAATCAATCAAAGGGTGGTTTGACAATCCCATCAATCCAAAATTAAAATTCTGTACAAAATGGCAAGACTCTGAACTTTTTGTTTAAGAATTTATGTGTGTGTCTATTAGTTTCTAGACATGGTCATCCATCGCCCCTCTGTTAATCTTGCGCTCTCAAGATTATATTGATGCACTGAATTCAAAAAAATCTTTCAATGTTTTTCTCTACCTTTATCCTAAAACCTGAGCCTATCATTATGCTTATAGCTTAGTATGTTCTCCCTTCTCATCATATTATTCAAGCTTTATTTCCAAATATTTAGCTGTGAAAAATAAAATACATGTATTTGATATATCCAGAATGATCATTTGATCTTCTTTTGGTTATGAACACAAATATTTATTCTTATCCAGAATGATAACTTGATTTTCTTTTTATAATTGAGCCATGGTTTATATGTAGGCCTGGATGAAATCTAAGCTAGTGAAATTTGCCGAATTCTAGAATTTCATGTCACATACATGATTTTGCATGCTTTTCACCTGCAGGAAACTGGTTAATGCACAAAATGTCTTACAGAGATACATTTCCTGCCCCAATTTGTTGCCTATCAGTATCTTCAATTAGTTTTTCAAATATGTATGCATTCAAGTGAAAAATCTCATGTGAGGCACCGTGAAACTGCATGTCACATCAAGGCCCCCATTATGACATGTTCATTACCTCTACAGGAATAAGCCAGGGTCAGAATTAAGGAGTATCTCTCTGCGGGATAAGATATGGTCCAATTTATTTACCACAGAATTGAGAATAACAAGTGGTCCTAGCGATTCTGGGCTGATTCACAAGTTTTCCCAATCCCGGGGAATAATTATACGAAGTCTTCATACATTTACCATTTGCATGGAGAGGATAGTAAATGTTGTGGGAGCCTTTTTTTGCATCTAGGTTGTGGAAGGGGGCAAGGGGCCACTAGACAGCTGGTTTCCATTTGAGTTCAGCTCAGGGGCTTCTTCTGTTTGATTAAACTGAAGTACGCAGACAGATAGGGGCCATTTACAGCAGCAGCCCACTGCCACAGCCTCTGCAGCTCAACAGGGAAGTCCTGCCAAATGTTTCTGGTCCAGGACACAAAGTATAGGGTCCAGAATTTGCAGATCCGAACATTCCAGGCCTAGACAGCCCAAGAAAGATGTAGCTGCTCAGGACAATTGGGGCCATCGGATGCCACTCCTGGCAACTCATATTGAGGCCTAAATGTGTAAATGCACAAAATGTCCATGAAAGTTACAAAATAAGCAATGTTTCACAAGCCTACGCTTTACATTTTGAATTACTTTCATCCTTTTTGACCATAGATTTCTTACTTAAACAGGTTTGCATTTGGAAACAAGTTGGAATTGTGGCATTGATTTGTCACCATTTAAAGGACCTTAAACCAATTGACAAATAGTGGATATTGACCGTCAACTCAGTCCTGGTGTTTAGAAACTAAAGTATAAATCAGCATAATACTGTAGAAAGGGCGAAGAAATTGAGGAAAAGAAACACCTGCTTGCAAGTGGGAGAGTTTAATTTCTACAGAGTGGTTCTTTGCATTTGATTGATTAGAAGGTGATGTGGAGGAAGCAATCAAAGTGGCTACTCCAAGGAAGGCTCCTTGGAAAGGAAGGTTTTTGACATCTTCTTGAAGTGGAGGAGTAAATATGTTTGCCAGAAATGTGTTGGCCTAAGGTTCCAGATCCATTGCACACAGCACAAGAGGGCCCTGTTTTGTGGATGGAAGGTTTAGCATTTCTTTGTAACTTTGGTTGCATTCAACACTTAATAACAAGATCTTTTCTGCTAAGTAGTGAGGGCCTTGAATATCATACAGTGCATCTTGAAGATAGATGATTTTAGTTTTTTGGGAAAGTCAATAAGGTTTCTGGAATAAGGGAGTGATCAGATCATACTTTTTCAGCCCACTGATGCATCATTTTACTTTTTGAAATATGTGTGAGCTGGATGTTGGACATGCCTGTGAGCAGAATATTGCCACTGTCTAGATGTCACAGTCTCTGGGTCTGGATGGCAGTTCTGAAGTAATTTTCTGGGAGGTATCTTTAAACTTTGTGTGGAAATGTGAGATGGATCTAAGCTTTCTTCTTTTTCTTAGTGACATGGGACTTGATTGAGGTTGATGTGAAATCCAAGTAACTTTGCTAGGCAATTTGAGGGTTCAAACATTAAAGGCTCATTATAGTGCAGAACTGTGGTACTTGAACTTGTTTGTTCTCATCGTCAACAAAGATGGTTCAGCTTTAAGTAGAGCTCTGTGTCATGTGAGTGCAGGTGACTTGTGATGTTGTGCCAACCAGGGTATGTCCGCTGTTTTCATTCAATTGCATGACCTTGGTAGCTGACAGGCCTGATCTTTTCTTTGGGGAATGTCACAGTTCACTGAGATGCATTCTGACCTAGATTTGTTTCTGTGGATAAGGGTATCTGTTGGTCCAGCAGCAAGAGAATCACTTAAAGATGGTGCTATTGAAATACTGAGTTAGAGTGGCTTGATGATTAACTGCCTCTAATCATGTAGAGACACTACAGAGAATGATGACAGAGAGATCGGTACAAGTGGCAATGTACAGTGTTTCTCCCACCACCTGAGGGGTGGGTGCCTCTGTGCTGCACATCTGAACCCTGACTGCTAACCTGGGACAAGCATATTGGTTTTGATTTGCTTGAATAGTTTGGTTGTGACTGCCTTACATCAACATATAGTATTGTAATGTTTTGGTAGACACCATTACATTGAAGGTAACATACAATAAATGTACTTTGGTCTCCATGTCAGACCATCCAGCAGTCCAGAGATCTTTGAGGGCCATGGAAGTCTCCAGTTTCCATCCACATGTCCTATCAGCCACCCATTTTGGAGGTATATTATAGACCTATATTTTAATTCTGCTTACCATATCTGTGTAATCAGACATTTGGTATTACCTTCTCCTGATTACTTTTCTATAATTATATTGAGTTTCCCCAATATCTCTATTGTGGTTCTCAGATATTTTGAGCATGTGCAAATGGTAGCCATTGTGAAAAATCATAAGTCAAACAGTGTGAAACACAAATGAAGACCCTTTCAAAAGGCAAAGAGAATGTATTTCTCCCTCCTGTTTTCAAATGAAAGCCTCATAACTGGACATGTTCAAATATTTATGTAAAAAGGTGAAATAAATTTGAAGCTAAATTGGTAGAGCACAATTTCCCACCTCCTGATTAGTTTCTTCTAAGACTAGCATCATCCATCAACCCTCTTTTACACATTTTCAGCAACATTGTGCATCTCAAATAATGCAGCTGGTTTTCTCTACTCCCTCTTGTCCCACTCAAATAGCTTGTCACAGCCCTCGTCCCATATGTAGCCCCACAATTGCTGAAAATCACTAACAATTTGTAGGCAACTTGGACGGTATATCTTGACATGAAGTCTGCAGTGGTGACTTATTTCCTGTAAATGTCTCCATACAATCCTACCGACCTAGAGGCCAAACTCATATCTGCTATTTTTTTTGGAACTCTTCCTAACCATGGTGCTAAAATTAATCTTCATGCTTATGTCTGCCATTTATTATCCTGGATCACTTCCCTTGGAATTTACAACCTTGAATGCGCACAAATGTATTAGCAGTAGAGGTTCAGGTTATGGAGACGGTTTGTGGCTTTGTTGTTGAGGCTACTAGAATAGCAGCTACTCTAAATAGAACTGACATCAACTTCTGCTTCATTGACTTACACATAATGGCACTTAAACACAACCCTGAAGTACATGCCATAAGATCGATTGCTACCATGCAACTAATTTTAAAAAGCTGAAATGAGTGTCCAGCACAACCAGCCACCTCTTCACTTCACTTTCATCATAATCTCCAGGCCCTGACGCCTATCATATTCCTCATTGGGTAAATTGCTTCTAGTAGCCTAAATAAGAATATAGAAATAATGTCAGCTCCCATTAGCTCAGCCCTTAGAAGGTTTGCTTCCAGATGAGGGCAAGCATTTCAAAAATCAAACTCATTAAATCAGGCACCCTGCTTACTGACTAGGATTTCCAATGTGGAATTCAGAAACTGCTTCAGTATATCACTCTTATGATTAAGTCAAGCCTCACTCTCAAGCTCAAGTGGAAGCTGTATCCGACCGCTCTGTTACTGGCTACAGGTGATAACTAATGAAATTCTCACTTTATCTCTCCAACTTTCATCCCATTAGTACTGAGAATGGGTGGACTTCATCCACATCAGACATCATGAATCACATTCATTACTGCCTCATACTGTGGTATATGGCTCACCTACACTTATTCCCACATGTTTTGACAATGTTTTGACAGATATTAAGCTTTCCATTATGAGACTCACTGTAATAGCAGTGCAGTAATAGCACATCAATTGTTTTCAAAATTGCAGTCATCCATGTGTAGGCCACCCAAGAAAAGGAGAATAATATGCAGAAATTGGTGCTACTGCATGGATTTGGGGCAGATTTAGAAAATATAGCGCAATGCAACGCAGCAACCAAAGTTGTTGTGCTGCATTCAGCGTAAGCCATATTTACTAACTAATGTCGATGCTGCTACCTTCCCCTGAACTAATCCTTTAAAAGGTTGCCTATTGCCAAGCACACATGAGCCATGTAGCATGGCATTTGCATTGGAAGGGTATCCTTCCAGAGCAAAAATCTACACCTATGTTAAATATAACACATTTCATTAATTGAATGTATGCTGCACAGTGCAGCACAAGTGCAGAGTGTAAAATGTTAGAAGAAATAAATGAATTTCTCCTACTTAGTGCCTGTCTCGAGGAGGCTTTATTTTTTGATGCAAATCCATATCTAACAATCGTTTTAGATTTAGCTTTGCATCAAAAACCATTGATGGTAATTGTTAGACCTGGCCCTTTTTGCAGGTTTATCCCCTAACTTTTTGCATTTTGCCTGCTATTTTTCTGACCCTGTTTTTGTAGGCTATAGGGCTCTGGTCACTTTACCACTGCTGATCAGAACTAAAGTGCATGAACTCTCTGTGTAAATTGTGATTATGATTGGATAGCCATGATTGGCATATTTTATTTACTGGTAAGTCCCTAGTAAAGTGCACTGAGAGTGCCAGGGCTTTTAAATCAAATGCTACTAGTGGGAATGAAGCGCTGGAGTAGCCCTGTAAATGTGTCTCATTCCTGACACTGCAGGATATGCATGCACAGTTTTAAATTGCCCTGTTGACCTGACATGTGTGCTCACTTGCCAGGCCCTAAACTTCCCTTTTCTTATATGCAAGTAACCCCTAAGGTAGGCCCAAAGTACCCCCATGGGAAGGGTGCAATATATGTGAAAAGAACGACATGTACTGGTGTGTGTTACGTGTCCTGATAGTGAAATACTGTGTGTTAGACCTGGTACCATTGGCGTGAGTCTCCCTTCAATTTTTTACTGATTGCCTCCTCTGTTTTTGATATGTTTTGCTGGTTTAGATGCTTTGGGCACTGTGCCACTGCTATCCAGTACCAAAGTGCAAGTGCTCCGTATGTTAAATTGATGTATTGATTAGTGACTCCGTGATTGGGTTATTTGATTTACTTGTCAAGCCCTAGTACAGTGCACCATGTGTGCCCAGGTTTTATAAATCAAATGCTGCTGGCGGGCTTGCAGCACTGGTTGTGCCACCCACAGAAGCAGCTTGTAAAGTGTGTCTCAGGCCTACCATTGCAGAGCCTGTGTACAGTCTGGTACTGCCATGTCGACTTGGTAAGTGCACCCACTTGCCAGTCCCTAAACCTTCCCTTTTCTTCATATCAGACACCCCTAAGGTAGGCCCAAGGGCAGGGTGCATTGTGAGCATAAGGTAGGACATGCCCTGGTGTGTGTGGCATGTCCTAATAGTGAATTACAGCCATTTTCGTTTTTCACTATTGGAAGGCTACCTGTTCCCACAGGCCAGAATGGGCAGTTTGATTATAACACCTTATAATCCTAACTGACCCAGGGAACATGGTAGAAATTCGAGTTTAGTATGCCTGATCTCAGAATGATAAAATCATCCTTTAGTAAAGTTGGTTTTAACATTCTGTGTTTGAAAATACCACTTTTAGAAAGTAGGTATTTTCTTACCTAACCATCCAGCCTGCCTCTGCTAGCAAGTGTATTGTGTGTCTGGTTTTGTGAGTGACAGGAGCTGGGGGATTCCAGGAGACAGGGTGAGTCAGCACAGGGTTGAAGAGACCCATCTGCATGTGGAGTGGTGGGAGGAGTGAGCACCTGGGTCTGAATAGGGCTGTGCCTGCTTTCCAAAATGCTGGCTCCACCTCCTGTGGTGCGTCTGATGTCCCTGGCCCACCCTGCCAAAGGAAAGAAGGAGTCCTGTAAACAAAGTGCTCCAGGACTGCACAGAACTGGTTTGGACTAGGTACAGGCCCCTCTGCCTTCAGAGGACAAAGGATTTAGTCGTATAAATATGGGGACCCAGACCCCAAGACTTTAGATCACTTCTGGAACAACAAGACAAACCTCTGCCAAGGAGAATAACCAAGGAAGCTGTAAGAGTTGGACTGACCCCCTGCCAGTGTGCTGTGTTGCTGGGTTTGCCTACAGTGGTGTCTTCAGTGCCAAGGAGAGGAGAAGGAACTTTCAAAGGACTTTCATCATCTTGCAGAATATTACTTCAAGGGCTTGAACTTGTGCTTGCCTCCTGCTGAAGTCTCAGGGACAAAAGACTTCACCACCAGCTCCCCTCTGAATTTCCTTGCTGGGAATTCTGTCTGCTGAAGCCTACATGTCACTGGGAGCTGGAAACGCGACTCAACGAGAAGGAGCTTGTCGCAGTCACAGCTGTTGCCGTCGCATCGCCAGAGAAGCGTGTCGTTGCCGCAGAGGTCGCTGCCGCATCACCAGAGAAGCATTGCCTTTGTCAAAACTGTTACCCGACGCATCACCGGAGAAGCGTGTCACCGCTACAGAGGTTGTCATCGCATCACCGGAGAAGCGTGTCGCAGGGCCTGTCGCGGCTCCAAAGTTACAGAGTTCGCCGCACGGCCGCCGGGCGTGAATGCATCGTCTTCACGTCGTCGCATCAAGGGCGCCATCTTATCGCATCGCATCGAGGCACCATCTTGACGCATCATAACCGGAACGCAGTACGAGAATCAACACATCACCTCCTCTCCGGTAAGGACCAAGATGCATCCCCTACTCTGCGCAAGCATTGAGGCGCGAAGCATCGTCTCCCCAGAATCAAGGAACAGACACATCTCTTCCCCTGCGAACCTTTTGTTTGTTTTGCGATACGCATCCAGGTACTTTTGTGAGAAACGTGTTGCATTTATCACCAACTTGAACTAAGTTACTTCTACCATCTTTAAGTCTATTTTGAGTACAGTATTGTGGATTTTTTGTCATTTGTGGTCTTGTGTTAAGTCTATATAAAAAATACCTGCATGGTGTCCATCTGTGGTGTTTTCACTGTATTAATGTTTGTATTCACAAATTCTTTTCACACTGCCTCTGAGATAAGCCTGTCTGTTCGTGCCAATCTACCAAGGGGGTGAGCAGGGGTTATCCAGTAGTGTAATCCCCTTTCCCTGACTTAGAAGCAAGAGTCCCTATTTGGTCAAAGGTACCTACCTCTGCCAACTAGAGACCCCCAGTTCTAACACTGTGCATTTCATTTTTCACTATTGAAAGGCTGTCTGTACCATAGGTTAACATGGGAGCTGCCTTGTCACATCTTACAAGTTTAACTTTCCATTGGGACAAAATAGAGAAATTGAGTTTAGGCTTTCTGAACTCAGAATTCAATAACTTAGCTTTTAGTGAAGGTGGTTTTTACATTGTGTGTTTGAAAATGCCATTTTTAGACAGTGGCCATTTTCTTGCTTTACCATGCTGTGTGCCTCTGACAGTTTGTGTACTCACCGTCAGGTTTTGAAGTGACAGGTGCTGGGGATGTGCATTCACTGTAGACAGTCACAAAGTGGGTTGAGATGTGTCCTGCCTTTCCTGGGTGACTCATAGTCAGGCTGAATAGACCTTTCTGCATTTACAGTGGTGGGAGACGTTTTCACTAGCACCTGAATAGGCTGTGTCTCCTCTGCACAATGCTGGCTGCATCCATATGGTCAAGCTGGACCAGGGAGGACATAACTGGTTTGTACTGAGCACAGGGACTCTGAAACAAAGACTACAATGAGAAAATGGGGTATAAATATTGGACTTAAAACCCCAGGATTTTAGATCACTGCTGGAAGCAAGAGGATCCTGCACAGAAGAAGAGCTGTGTGAGGAGCGCTGCCTTCCCTGTGTGAGCGGTGGGTTGGCCTGTAGTTGCTGCTTCTATCTGTTTGCAGAAGAAAAGTACTGACTCTTTGTGTCCTGCTGCGGATCCTGCTTGAGAAGATCTCCAAGGGCTTATGTGTGCTTGCCTCCTGTTGGAAGTCTCAAGGAAATTAAAGACTTCAAAAGATCCTTGATGGGTTGAAAAGGAAACCTGCTTGGAAAGAAAGTTGGGAGAGCTGTGTGAGGAGTGCTGCCCCTTGTTGTGTGTGGACTGGGCAGTTCTTCACCTTTCGACCAAGTAAGCATGTGGTGAGCGCTTTATTTCTTAGAGCTTTTGTGCTTTGGAAGCTCACCTGACCAGCACGTTTGGTGAGCGCGGCCATTGGATACTGAAAGCACGTGTGGAAGTGACCGCTTTCTGACCAACATGTGGAGTGAGCACTTTTCTGTCTCAACTGAAGCAGCCAGCTCCAATATCCCCTGCACTGTGCCTGCGTAGCCTGCGAGCATCCTAAATGAGAAGCGGAAGGCAAGGCGAAATCCTGTTGGTGTCTGCATTGTGCCTCAGAGAAGGGCCTCTTCCTCCCATCACTGTCCTGTGAAGGGTGCTCCAGCAATTCCCGCCCTGCTGCTGGACGTGAGCCTTGAGGCATAAACCAAAAGTTGAGCACAGGAACTCCTCTGGTGTCAATGAGTGGGCAGAGTCGGCCCACTCAGAGAAGACACACCAGCCCTTCACTGCCTGAGAATCGTGCCCCTTCAGGGTGTGAGGATTACTCCCTGACTCAGTAGAGAGTATTGTGGGGAGTTGTCCAGCCATCCTGCGTCCTGGCTTGGGGTGGCTCTGGTCTTTTCTGGTCAGCAGCAGTTCTTTCACATGCTTGCAGCAGCTGCCTTTGCACTTCCGAACGCGTGGGGGACCCACGGAGGTCTCCCTGCAGGATTGGGCATTGTGCGCCCTACCTCGTGTTGACGCATACCTTGTGAGGGGAGTTCCTGACTGCCGTGGTGGTAGCAGCATGGGGTAAACCTCGACAGAGGCCACTGCACCTTTTATGAAACATCACTAGAACTACTGCATTACCTGTTGCAGGTAGGCAGGGGGCCTGCCACCTATGTGTTGTGGAAGATTACCGTATTATGGGTATTAGAAGCACAGAAGTGCTGCGCTCCAAACATTCAGGCTGATACTGAATGTTATCTTGAAATATTTGGTGAGTATGTGTTTTACTCATCACATGCTTCATATGTTTATGATCATACTTCGTGATGAGGTGTTTTATTTATGATAGGCTGCACATGTGTGATGTTACCTGGTGATTTATGTGGGCTTACTCTAACCCCACTTGCATTTTATGCCCTGCTGTCATGATGTATATCGTTTTAGGCCTTGTAATGACAGGATAAGGAGTATCATTTCAGGAACTGTTTATTATTTATGATGGTATTTTTATAACATGTGCAATCTCTAATCATTTACTTTATTGCACTAACTGTGATGTTATGACAATTGCCTAGTTGGCAAAGTGATTTATGTGATTGTGGTCTATGTTTTATATACATTTTAAGAGATATTTTTACATAATCCTGTGTGGAGTCTCTTTTTTGATGTGTTTAGTGTGTCAGTGGTGTGTGTGTGTTGCGCAAACGCTTTACACATTGCATCTGCGATAAGCCTGACTGCTCTGCCAAGCTACCAAGGGGGTGAGCAAGGGTTAGTTCTGGTGAGTGGTGAGATCTGCCTGGCCTAGGAGTATACCCAAGCCAACCAGAAACCTAACTTCTAACAGTAATATTGGAGCATACAAGTACCACCCATGGAATGCCCCCCCTGACGCTAATTAGTGCAAAGCACTATGAAAGATATTTATGAGCCCCATGTAGCACCTGAACATCACTGTTTTTGGTGCTCAAGCTGTGCAAACCTTGAATTAATATCTAGAAGGCCACACAAAGCTACTTTGTGTGACTCTGAATGGCCTCATAGATATGTAGTTAGGCAAGGCAGTGCTTATCGCTCCGTTGCATTATTCTGCGCTCTGGAGGCATTCCATGGGAGTTGCGTGGGGTGTTCCCATGCAACACCCATGGAGTTTGACACTTACCCAGATTTAGAAAACCTTGTAAACCTGGGGATGCGCCAAAACCTTATGCCTACCAAGGTGATGCGTAACAAGGAGAAATAACCTAATTTCTCCGCTATTATTCCTCTTTTCATGTGTGCTTCATTCTGCAGCACACATGGAGAGAGGAAAACACCACTCAGAATTGTTTTTGTTAGGGAAGTTGCCCCGTCCTGCACAAAAACAGTCCTGCAGACAATGCAGGCACCCAAGGGTGCCTACATTGGCGCTAGGCTGCAGAAACTGCGCCAGTGCAAGGGTAAAGGACAGGAATGCACCATTTTGGATAAATACAGTGTATTCCTGCCCTTCACTTTGGTGTGGGGCCGCACAGCAATGTGCCTTGCTGCTCTGCCCTACGCCACATCCCCATGAATAAGGGCCTACTTGTGCTATTTTATGAGCAACTTTACAGAGCAAAAACAGTTTTCAACTGAAAAGTGTATACTATATCAAGTCTTTGGGTCGCTTTTTGTCACTTTGTGTCACTTGGTGTAACTTTGCATTGAAGCAAAGTCTTGAAAAGTCTGCAACGTTATTTCATAATTCCGAAACTTTTTCTCAGAGCAAATTCCTCAGGGTTTCACTGACCTGTGGTAATAATACTTCTTGTTGTATTGCGGCATATGGTACTACAGAGGATCTCAGTATATTTATTTGGGTAGAAACTTTTGTTTAATTTATTTTACTTTAATCCCTAGTAAGAGAGCACTCAACAGCGTGGTCATATCATTTACACTGGCTCCTGGTCCAAAACCATCACTGTGATTATGTATAATTGATTCCATTTTCATGAACAACAAATTCCATAAAGTAACACTACAAATAGCAAAAGCATTTGCCAGAGGACAGTGTTTGAAGCATCTGTGTCACAGATATATAACTCACAAACTGTTGTTATATGCCATTAATCCATCACGGTGTAATCTATAGCTGTACCTTAAGAAACACTAATGAGGGAAGGAGCTCTGAATATAAAAAAACCTGGAATAGAATGCATTACTCAAATCATATGCAATATTCGCCTTTTAAAATTCTATGGTTTCCTGATGTGTTTTCCAGTCATATAGTTACACCAGGCTCAGGTTCCAATCACGAATTCATGTACCAACACATAAAAAATCCTTTATGAACCCCTGCACGTGTTCTTGTAAATTAATTAACAAAGCATAATTATATACTCTTTACAGAGCCTATTTTATATTACTGTGTTTTACAACACCATTAGCTTTTTGCACAGAAAAGAACGTGCCATTTCATGAATTTCCAAACATCTATGCCATTCTATGCAAATTAGCTGATTTGATCCATTTTCTGAATCAAATTGTGCTGGTTGAGTGGCTGACCATGTCTTTCCATTTGAAATAATACACTTCCTAAATGGAAACATTCCATATAGCTGCTTGCTATATTTTTTAATCACTGATTTTAATTAATAGAAAGCATGTCATGTACCCACACACTAATTACGTGTTCAATTACATAGTTGCATTAGTTCATGAAACATAGGTAAATGATACGTTTAGTACATGAATATACCTCAAGTGAACAATTTCAAACACACTTCCTAATCAAGCCTTTTGCAAAATCGTTAATAAGACATGCTAACTTCTCATTGTGTGCACAATGTCAAGGTATCAAGGAAACCGGTCAAAATGCGCCGATATGCCATGTGAACAAACATTGTGTAACATGGGAAAAGTGACGCAAAAGTGGCGCAAGGGGCTTGTAAATCTGCCCCCTTGTGTGCTAAAAAGCCATTGAATAATAAACAGAAGGCACCTAAAATGCTTACACTACCGGATTTTATATAGTGAAACACTGTTTATATTTTTCATCAATGAAACTGTGCAGTGTAATCAATGCAAACCAGGGAATTCGTTTTTTGAAAAGATGCATATGAAGCACAGATGATAAAAGGAAAATAATATAAAATAATGCAGCTTTACATCGTATTTGTATTATTGCCTGGTAAGACATGCACGTTTCGCTTTTCTACTGAAGCATCAAACCAGTCGAGACCTTATACAAATATTTAGGAAAAGGCACTTATAACAATCCACAAGAACACTTTTACACATTTAATTAGGAACACTGTTTTGTGTTCAAAAGACTTTATTTAATACAAGAATACATAATGATGTCGAAAAAGTGAATAACAAGATAGCAGGGTAAACTTAGCAATAAACTCTATATAAATTATTGACGTCTTTATAG
Source organism: Triturus cristatus (assembly GCF_964204655.1). NCBI lineage: Eukaryota > Metazoa > Chordata > Amphibia > Caudata > Salamandridae > Triturus > Triturus cristatus. Next base: position 727,260,915 of record NC_140591.1, read on the forward strand.
ATTTTTGAAGAAGATGGAAGGGGAAAGGGGGAACGAAAAATTAAAGAAGGGAGGGGAAGGGAGGGAAGTAAAAATAGTGAAAATATCTAAATATAAATAGAGAACTATGAAGAAAATATGTCCTTCACCATGACAATGTGAATAAGTATCACTACAATGAAACTTCAGACACTACAACAATCCTTACACATTTAAAAGAAGGACAGAGAATAAAATATTCATGGTGGATCCAAATTTTCAGACAATGTAGAAACCTTAACATTTAGGAACACTTTTAAAATGGTATATACAAGTGCCGTCTTCTTTCTATTTCTACTTATGCGCTCAATAGGAGTCAGAGGGAGTGGAATTACTCCTTGGAAATCTGCTCCATCTGATTCCAACTGGGTCAGCATTTCCTCACCTGGTTCTTCCGCATGGCAAAATCACATCAGGCTTTGACTGTAGCCTCGTTCCGCTTCCCTATTTTCCATCCCACCTCACTCCATATCTTACATCCCAGCAGGTGGTAAACGTATGCTTTAGATCCCACAGGGCTGGCAGTTCCAAGTAGATTTATATTTGGAAACAACAGTCTCACAGGGTAATTTCCCATTCCATGGGGTTTAACTTGTAACCGCACTGTACCGGGGCACATGTTCACATGGCACCTGTAATACTGTATACAATTTTACCATGCACGCAGTATGGTGCAACTCAGAATGAAGGTCTAAAGCTAGAACATCGCAGTGGCCCTGCTCTTTCTGACAAAGCACTTAAAGGACTTAAATGAAACAAGAGCTAGAAAAACTGACTTGTCCTGCAAATTGCAGCTTCTCAACAACCAGTGGACATCACCCTGAAATTATCTAGCAACTGAAGCATTACACATTTCAACTATTAAGAAATGCCAACCAACTTCTCAACGCCAAATTCTACAATGGCAAAGAAAATGGGCACTATTTAAAATATAGGCCCTTCAGAAAAACTTTTGGCCTGTTAAGTAGTTTTTGAACATACCATCAAACTTCTTGTGTCTGGATACAAAAGTGGTGCGTACAAAATGGCTGGTTTCTTCCACCATTTTTTCAAACTCGATCTTGCTCTGCTGGCTCAGCTTGTCCTCCATTTCCGAGGTGCAGCAGGTATATTCCTGGGGGCAGATACGTAAATGTTCCCCTGTAACCAGAAATAAAGACATCACATTATTATGGTTTAGAACCCTTCAATTTGCTTATTTACAAAATTTATATTAGCAAAATCATCTTAAGATAATGCATGACCCAATACATAGAGATATATAGACATTTAGGTGCACAAAAACGTCTCAAGGCACCATTCTGAGATCTTTGTTTACAAAATACAGGTCTGTAGATATTTAAACACATAAAGATCTGTCCACATAGGCATTTTGAATTACTTAGAGTAGCACACCCTGTAGTGCTGTGTTGTGTACTCATTTATACCTTAGAGAACTGGCGGTAAAACAACTAATATGTGAAAGAAGTTAGAACATTCATAAACAATTAGTAGAAATAGTAAGGACTATGGTCTCTTTCCACTTACTCTAATAGGAGGCTGGATGTTTGAAAGTCTATTCACAAAGGCATGTAAAGAATGCAAAAGAGTACTCCTGTAATACTACTTGTTGTAATCATAAATTGTTTTATGATTAGGCCCATGGGGGACACCAAAAGTCTGCTTGAATGTCATAGTTTTCCAAAACAAGTTTTTGACCAGTGATGAACAAGAGAGGGGGGTTGAGGAGATGGCAACACGAAATACAAGGAAAACCTGTAAGTTGGGGGTCAGTCACAAAGCATGCCCATGTTGTTTCCAACTCTAGAAACAAAAACAGCTGCTCCACATGCCTACAAATTATATATTGCTAACTTTACATTAAATGTATTTAAGTCGGCCAATAAAATAAATATCAGCTTTATTAGGGTCCTGTTGTCTTACAGAAGGGGAAGCAGTTGCTTGAGTACCCATTCTGCAATACAGATAGCCCTGGTGCACATATAGCATTGGCACTATCACAAGAGTGCATTCCCTCATTTTCATGGGGGATGTGGCTGACGCAAGTAAGGAAAGCAAATTGTCTCTGTACCTGACCCATAGTATGGACATAGGTACAGAGGCAAAGAGGCCGTCAGGAGGTACACTGGCTGTGCGCCCCAAAGAGGTATTGCCCACTTTGCACCCGTCTGCAGGAGGATCTCTGTTCCTCCTATGAAATGCTGGTGGGTGCCACTTTCACCCTGAAAGGCAGAGTGGCTTCTTCAAGCAGGTGCTCCATCCGTCACTAATGCGCTGTCCTCACGCTAGTGTCAGCCGCGGTCCGTGCAGGTAACAGCGGTGGGGGGATGGGGCCGGGTTGGGGGCGGATTTAAAGGGACGATGCCGAGAGAAAATGTATTATTTATTTAATTTTCCCTCTGCATCGTCCCTTGAGATCCCCCAATACCTGGCCCCTCCGCAGTTACCTGCATGAACTGCGGCTGGGTAGTGTGAGTTCACTGCTGATCTGGAAGCAATGGATTGATCGTCAGAGGACCCACTGTCCCTCCTTGCACCGGCGTGCCTGTTTAAAGGCACTCCGTGGCACAGACAGCAATAGTGTGCTCAGTGCATAATGCTGTCTCTTGAGGTCATTTCCTAAGGATTGTATGGGCACTCACAAGGCGCTAAACAGGTTTCAGCTGCACCCACACCCTTTGATAATGGTAACTAAATCAGCACAATGCTTTGCATTACTTTTGTTACACAAGCTCCTGACGTTAAACCTTGGTCAATAACACCATTGATTAGTTGTAACAGATTAAATGGCGAAGATTAGTTTGTATTACTAAGGCCTGCACCTGAGATGAGTGTGTAAGACGAATGATCCACTTGATTTCGAATTCTAACTTAAATGAGCCACACAGAATCTTCTCAATGCTCATGAGTGGGCAGCAGATCAAACCTCTCAAAGCAACAGGGCTGGATTAGACACTTTGCCACAGTGCCAGGGAACTGTGCAATGGCTGGTTGTGAAAATTATATTTGCAAGGACTAACCAATGTAAAAATTACATTTACACTAACTTTGTGCAAATATCATGTCTGCACCAGCTGTATGGTGCAAAATGTTACTTGTGAAAAAACTTCCAAATTTAGGCTTTGTACCTTTTTACAGTCTTGCTAAAACAGGTAAATGGACATTTTTACAGAGAAACCTAGGGCTGAATCATAAAATCTTTCTCCTGATATTAGCGCAGATCAGAAAAAGTGCCTTTTATGTGTCCATTTAGAGAAATAAATATGTGTGCTTATATTGCTCTGAGTTCGCTCATTTTGCATCAAAATATATTTTGTGCTCAGGGGGCAGCCAGCAGGCTGTTTAGTTTCACATGACAGCCCTTCCCTCTCCTGGGACAGAGAGGACCTCTCTGTTGTGAATCCCATACTCCACTGCTCATGAACTGTGTGAGGCTTGGAGTACAGATTAAATTACCATCCCTAACCTAGAGGTGGAAAATGGATGAAAAATATGCTAAGCTTAGTCTTGTGCAGGCAGTTTAAGGTTCTTACATATATGTGTGCTCTCATGGGCAATGTGGCTGTGTGGAGAATCCAGCTAATATCAACATACCCTCATTACCATGCCCACATGGCTCGCTGAAGCCAAAGCAAAAAGAACAATAGGAAAGCCTCTGCCTCTCTAATATGCCTGGCGGGCTGGTGTGTCACTGCATCTTTAATTTCTGCCCAGCACTCCTTCAATTTCTCCCCAACATTTCCACCTGTATGGCCCTCTCTATCATAAATGTAGAGCTGCTGACTTTGAAATTGTAATGGCATATTTTCGGTGGGCAAAATAGTCTCAACTTTCCTCCCGCAGCTTTGTTAATCAGGTACAGTCCACTGAACGATTTCTTTACTCTTTGCTATCCTCACTTAGGGGCATATTATCAAGAAACGGCGTTAAGATTATCGCCTCCTTAGCGGCAGAAAACTGCAGCTAAAGCGGCGATAATGGGCTTGATAATATGCCCTTGAGAATTCCCATAGAAGCCCATGTTCTGGTGTCAACATGGGCTTCTATTGGAATTCTCTGCGGCATATTATCAAGCCCATTATCGCCGAAGCTGCAGTTTTCTGCGGCTAAAGCGGCGATAATTTTAACGCCGTGCTTGATAATATGCCCCCAATTTGCTAAAATGTAATTCTCTATCTTTTATTGAACTGAGAAGGCCCACGAGCCTAAGATGCTTGCTGTTCCTCATTTGTTCTTTCCCTCTATTTCATCCTTAGTTTTTTATTCCTTCCTCCCAATGACCAACTTTTTCAGCTTCTTTTCTCATATATATTTCCCCCCCTTCCCCAGGAAGATCACAAAGCATATTTATTAAACCTAGGCAGACAAATTCATAACACTTGAGACAATTTAGAGAGAGGAAAGAACATACGAAAATCACAAAGAATAAGAGCAGAGATGTGACTAATAATATATAAATTTCCTGGAAATCAGATGGTTCCGATCCCAAGAGGACCTGATCAGACCCAATAAAACCTTGTACAGGTTTTCTCAAATTTCTTGACTGAACGAGGGCCACGAGCTTTAGCAGCTGCTTGTTCACATTCAAATATTTTCCGTAATAATGCCCACCACTCCTTGCCCGTCGGTGGACAGCAATCAGCCCAAGCCAGGGCAATGTATAATCGGGCACTAACAATTGCAATTGCTATTAATGAACCAAGATATCTGTCCAATACCCCAAAAGAAGATCTTTTATTTCCAATCGCAGTTTGCACCCGAGCCAGTCTGTAAGCAGTTGTATCATAACTCTACAGTAGATCTTAACCGAGAGGCATTCCACAAACATATGGGACAAGTCGGCAGCATGGCGGTCACACTACGGACAGAATGACTTCTCCGAGGCTTGGGCCGCGCCCACTGAAAAATACAGCTAAGTGTATAATACAACATATAAATAGTTTCAAATTGCTGTAACTTGAGATTAACAGGTACCACTGACTGCTTCAATACAGTAAGAGCCACCTGAATCTCTGTGACTGAAACGTCAGTTGTTAGAAGTTGAGTCCATCTTGAAGCCATCCTCGGACTGTCACCTGGGGCATATGAGAGTAGCTTCTGATAACAAGAACTTATGTCAGTTGTTAAGAGGGCCACATATTTGGGCGTTTAGGCTGAGCGGCTCCGTTTAAGAGATTATCTCATTTAACTATGAGCCTCTGTTGAAAATCATAGCCACAAAATTTCGGATGTGGCATTGACTACCTTTTAGTATTCTGGGGTGATGCAATATTATTAAGATGAATATATTGTCTACCTTTTTTACTTATTTTGTGCCATACCTCCCTGGGTCCTGGATTCCTTTCTTAAAGGCTTGGAGGGAATTTTAGGCAGCTTTATCTGGGGTATAAAAGAGCAAGACACACTATTGAGTTTCTTAAGCTTCACTATAGATGGGGGGCTTTAACTTATCAGATTCTAGGTTATGTTGTTGTAATGCATTTGCTGGGAGACTACAGAGGCTTCTGACAGGGATTAAGGCTGACATGACCATGCTAGGATATCAGCTAGCACTAGGTCCTGATATCAGATTCACACTCCACAAACTGACAGATCCTAACTACTTCAAAAGGGTTAGATTCAAGGTAGTCAAAGACATAGCCTGAATAAGGCAGGAAATTAGTTCCAGGTACTCGCAGCCTGCTTTACATACATACGCCCTAATAACCCTATATTTCCAGGTATTTCTCACGATAAGGCAGGAAAGGCATGGCAACAAAAGGGGGTACATAATCTAGGGCATTTATGTGACACTCAAGGGCTTTGGACCTTTATCTCACTGCAGGAAGAGTACAGGCTTCCACATTATTTTTTTCTTCAAGTATTTAGAAGTGAGGGATTACTTATTGTGTGGCTGTAAATCGACTATTGATCATGAACCACCTGAAATCCTCAACTGCTTATACTCGACAACCGGCGCATTCACTTTTCTCATATTCTAAGTACACTTCACTTCTTTCTTTCCTTAATTTTAATCTGCCTTTCCTTCATTCATTACTTATTGACAATATACAAATGGCATTTTGCTCCAAGTAAGTACACTGATATATGATAACACCCAAGCCAGCAAGCCACATATTGCTATAGCAATATATTTTGTCAGAAATGATTCTTAATAATAATAATAATACAGAATTTTATAGAACGCAAACAGTTACCTCTCCAGGAGGTGTCCCGGCGCTGAACGCAGGCAGAAAAAACAAATACCGAAGTGCAAATCAGTTAGTTAGCGAGGTTGGGTGAAGAGCCAGGTTTTCAGCATTGATTTAAAACACGATTCAGAGGGGGCCTGTTGGAGCTCAGGGGGGGGTGAGTTCCATAGACTTACTACATTGGCCGAGAACGTTCTGCCACCCAGCCGGGCCCTTCTTATTCGCGGGACTGCAAGCTGGGTCCGGAAGTTGGAGCGAAGAGAACGGGCCTGCGTGTATCTTGGCAATCGATCCCTCAGATAAGTTGGACATGAGCCAAACAAGGATCTGAAAGCTAACGTAAGAGCCTTGAATTTAATCCTGTGGGCTACAGGTAGCCAGTGAAGTGATCGAAGATGCGGAGAGATAGAATGCTTGAATGGAATATGCATTAACAGTCTCGCAGCCGCATTCTGGACCACTTGCAAACGTTGAATTAAGTATTTGGGCAATCCCAGGAACAGGCCATTCGCGTAATCCAATCTAGATGTGACTGTCGCATGGATTACCGTTTTCCTGCAATGTGTCAGCAAAAGTCGCAGGATTTTGCGAAGATTCCTAAGTTTACCCAAACAACAGCCCATCAGCTGTTGTGTGTGCGAAACAAAGGACAGATTGTTGTCCCATCGCACTCCCAGATTTTTTGCCGAGGGACTGGGAGAAGGGGGGAGCCCATTGCTGCCGGCCACCAAAGCTCAGAGGGGGGCGGGGCGCCTTTGCCAAAATGGAGCACTTCCGTTTTGTCCACATTAAGTTTTAATTTATTAGTGTTCATCCAGCGCGCCACATCCTGGAGGCAGCCTTTAAAATTTGACAAGGCTGCCTCAGACCCCTCTGCGTATGGATACACAAGCTGAGTGTCATCGGCATAAGATACTGCCTTGACCTCCCAGTTAGCGATCAGTGTGAAGAGTGGGGCCATATAGATATTAAATAGAAGTGGACTAAGCGCCGAGCCCTGAGGTACGCCACAGCCTAACGGCTTGGGTGTAGAAGAAACGGTCCCCAAGGCGACCTTCTGGGTTCGCTGGGACAGGTAGGAGTGTAACCAGGCCAGCGCTTGATCCTGTATGCCCACTTCAGACAATCGCATCAACAATCTTGCGTGATCGACGGTGTCAAAAGCCGCTGAAAGATCCAGGAGCACCAGCAAAGCTGAGTCTCCCGAATCTAACGACCATCTTATTGATTCTGCCACCTCGATCAAAGCTGTCTCGGTGCTAAAACCCGGTCTAAAACCTGACTGAGTCTCGTGCAGAATCTTGTTGTCCTCTATGTATTTACTGAGTTGCCGCTGGACAACTTTCTCCAGCATCTTGCCAGGGGCAGCCAGAAGGGAGATAGGGCGGAGGTTGCTGAGATCCATAGGATCTCCATTAGGCTTTTTCTTTAAAGGGAGGAGGGTAGCATCTTTCCATATGTCTGGGAAGACCCCCGAAGAGATGGACATATTCCAGACGTGTTGTAAGGACGGGGCCACAAAATCCGCCATTGTGCACCACAGTTTGGGAGGGCAAGGGTCATCCGGCGAGCCTGACTTGCAACACCTTAATTCCTGTATAACCGCGGGCAAAGTTACAGGTTGAAGACAGGTCAGCGGGCCGCTTATCAGCAGTTTGGCAAACTGATCTGTTTTCTCTGTTGCTACCTCTGGGCCAAATGAATCGTAAACGCTCTTAATCTTCTGGTCAAAGAAATCCGAGATTTTATTGCAGATAGTGACCGAAGGCGGTATCTCCCTTTCAATGCATCTAGGTTTGAAGAAGGACTGAACCACCTTGAAGACTTCCTTGCTGGAGTGTTCTGCCTGTTCAATTGACGCAGCAAAAAATTGTTTCTTTGCCTTTCGGACAGCCTTCTGAAATTTATGGGAGGCCATCTTATAATGAGTTCTTTCCAGAGTCCCATAATTTACCCTCCACAGCCTCTCTAGACGTTTACATTTAGCCTTCTCAGTTCTAAGATCCTGTGAGAACCATGGAGCAGAGGGGGAGTCCCTTTTGGACACCACGCGTTTAGCTGGAGCAATGGATGAAATCATATTTCCAATCCAGTGATGAAGCCGCAGCGCGTCAGAATTAGCGTTCAGTGTTAACGTGGGTATGTTTTGCGCCAGGTCTGAGCCCATAACGGACGGGACAAGCTTCGTCCATTGCCTTTTCATGAAAACTCGTTTGCTTGGCGTTGGTCTGTCAGCTGCCAGATTTATTGAGAAAGGTAAAAGCAGATGGTCAGACCAAAGTAATGGCAGGGGATCTTCCAACAACACCCCTTCAATATTAGAAAGGATGAGATCGAGTGTGTGACCCGCCCTGTGTGTGGGTCCCTTATTAATTAGGCTCAGATTTGCGGCCATCAGGGTGGCCCTTAGTATCTCTGCTTGGGCACAGTCTGTTCTGTCCATATGGATGTTGAAATCCCCCACTACAAGGAAGTAGGGATGGAGGAGGGAGCTCTGCACTATTACGTCCAGCAGGTCAGTAAGATTAGAATCATTCCCACCAGGTGGGCGGTAGATAACTAGACCTGCTAAGGATGTCTGAGAGCCCACCTGAATGCAAAAGTGAAGCCCCTCCATGCCCGCGATCAGCATAGGGGCCGAGGATGTTAGTGTGAGCTGATCTTTAATTATAGCAGCTACCCCACCACCTCTTTTTCCACCCAGTCGGTTGGCGAGACATATTGTGTAGCCCAGGGGCACTGCCAAGGCTATAGCAGTCACATTATCCTCACTAAGCCACGTTTCAGTCAAAAATAAAACATCCCAATCATGACCTTCCAATAGCAGCCAGATACCATTGGCGTGCTTCGAGAGGGATCTACAATTCAGCAGCCCTGCTCTAAGACTTCTATTACTGAGCGGTCTGGACTTGCGGAGCCCCTTCTCCTCATTCTCCCATACACCAAGGTATTTCCCACATGTACCGCAAGTAAGATCGAGGGGGAGGGAGCCTAGGTCAAACCTGTGCAAGTGGCAGCCAACATCCGTGTTGAGCCTCCACAGATCATCTCGAGACCACACGATCCTTTCCCTGTCGGTTCCATTTCGAGCAGCATGCCTGGCCCTGGCCGCACACTGGTCGCGGACGGGCGCAGACGGGCTTGCCTTTGGCGCGCCTTCGGCGCGCCGCCGGCGCGCCCGCTGCGCGCGTCTGCTGCGCGTTAGCCAGGGCATCAGTTTTAAGCGTGTGGAGAAGCAGCAACTAGAGCGCTGACTGCCGTGCACCGGAAGTAGTAGACTCCCTCCACATCAATCGGGACAACACCCGTGGTGGAACAAGGAGGAGCAACCGGTCACGGCGATCAGACAGGACCGAGTACAGGTAAAACTAAGTGCAAATAGCAATGTTTAGGATACGTTAATGTGCAAACAAGGCGTTTTAAAATACGTATCTGTGCAAATGGCTAAGGGGAAACACAATTTCAGTAAAATAGCAGTAGCTGGTGCAAGTTATTATTTAAAAATATAGGCTTCACACAAAACACATTAAAAACTGATTAAAAGTTCTGGCTCAGTCAACACTTGTCATCTAGCAGGACAAAGCAGTACTGTCTCTCTGCGCGCGTCCGTCTTAAAGTAATCAATCAATCAATCAAAGACATTTATAGAGCGCACTACTTACCCGTAGGGTCTCAAGGCGCTGGGGGGAGGGGGGTGCCGCTACTGCTCGAACAGCCAGGTCTTCAGCTTCTTAAGTAAGAATGCAATGAAGGGTTTAATCAGTGCTTATGTTATGTGGGAAGGAAATGTGAAAGCTATTGTAAGTCTTTTATTCAATTCTGTAGATCTGTCTCTTGATGCACCATGCCCGTTGTTTTGACAGATAGTTTCCAGCAGAACAATTTGCAAATATAAGCACATTTTTTTATCTTATAAAATTAAAACGACTATCTTTGTACATTAAATATGAATGTCCAATTTAAGACGCTCTATTCTTGTCAGAACATTCTATAGCTGAGTGAAAGAATTTCAGAATATGTAATGCCCTCCTTCTTTCAACCAACTTGGGAGGCCCATCCTATGCCTGATGTAAACACTGGTTATAAATACTACAAATTGCAATCAGTATTTTTGCGACCAGTGTGAGATTTTGTAAACCAACCAAGAAACTAATAGGTCAGTTCGCAAAATTCCTATTCAGAGTGGGTCACAAGTCATCCTTCCTTGTGAAAATTAATGAGGTAAGTTGCACATTGTGATTTTTTTCGATTGGAAGCCATCACAGGTATAGTAGTAATGCAACACAGGGATTGGTCCAATATGCTGACAAGGAACCAAGGGCAGCTGTATTATTATAAATACAACAACAGTTCACTGTGGACTCATTTCAAAATAGCACTCAATAATATGTGGATGCATAATCCATTCAGAAACGAAGATCAATCATTAAAACATATGAAAATGGCCAAACAATTTATATATTTAATGCATTTATTTTACAAGTATGTAATGTTCTTGAATATTTAAGTACTCTGAGCAGTGACGATGAAAAAACTGACATCTGTGGATATATAATGTTAGACCTATTAGCCTTAGGGTGGTTGTCCTCCCAACTTTTTTCCTTCTGATTCTATTTTTGCTGATCTCTTTTTTGCACACCAGTAATAAAGTGCTTGTGCTCTATTCTCTTACATTGGGTTACCCTGAATTGGATTATTTATTTAACTTGTAAGTCTACTAGTGCCCAGGACCTGTAAATTAAATACTACTAGTTGACCTGCAGCACTATATGTGCCATCCACTTAAGCAGCCTTTTAAACATCCCTCAGGTCTGCCATTTAAGCCTGTGTGTGTGTAGTTTTAAACCGCTGATTCGACCAGGCAAAACACACCTTTTGCCAGGCCTAAACATTCATTTCTAAAACATAAAGACACCCCTAGCATAGACACGGGGCAGCCCAGAGGGCAGGGTCCAATGTATTTAAAAAGTTTAACATGTACTTTTAAATTTTACATGTCCTGGCAGTGAAAAATGTTTAAAGTTCTTTTTCACTAACGCAAGACCTACCTCTCACATAGAATAACATTGGAGTTACATGATTGCCTTTTATAAGTATAATTTCCAAATGGGAATATGTAACGAGATCATGTTTGGTGTCCCTAGAATCCTAATTTAAAATCCAAATTTATGATGAAGTCAGATTTTCACTTACAGCTCTGAAAATGTCAGTTTTAGAAAGTTGGCACTTTCTTCATTAAGTCATTTGGGGCCCGATGTAGGTGGCTAAATACCGGTCGGTAACGGTGAAATTCGGTAAATATCACCGTTACCGACCGGTATTTAGCCAATTGCAATGTACGTAATACCGAATGGATTCGGTAATAAGGAATCGGTAAAAGAAGGAAAATCAGTTACCGATTCCTTATTACCGACTCGGAGATACCGAAAACCCCAAATACCGAATCGGTAAATAAGAATCAGTAAAAGAGATGTACCAAAAATTGGTAACACCGAATTTCATGAAATTCGGTATTTAAGAGTCGGTAATTACCACTGACTCAAAGCAGGTGGTAATCATGTGCACATCATTTAAACAGCCCCAAAATGCAAAAGTCACAACACAATGGCCGCCCTCTATGTTATTGCAAGGCGGCTATGACTACGGGCAGCAGGAATGAGGATCTGGAGAAGGGAGGAGCGCATATACAGGCGGCGCATCACACTATTCCAACTCACTGAGGCAGAAATACATGAAAGGTACAGGCTTCACCCCCGAACTATCCTGGACCCACTCCTGGAGCATCCTACACCAAGGGCGCACGCCATACCACCACATGTCAAGGTGATCAGTTGCCTCCACCTATTAGCATCAGGAAGTTACCAGGGAGTGATAGCTGCGGCAGGTGGAGTGTCGCAGAGCTGCCTGTCTCGGTTCCTTAACAATTTCCTGGATGCCATGATGCAAAGGATGCATCACTACATACGCTTCCCCAACAGACAGGCCGAACTGCAGAAAACAAAAACAGACTCCTACCAAAAGGCACAGTTCCCGCATGTCATAGGGTGCATTGATGGGACACACATACCTATCTGCCCACCTTCAGCCACCGAGTACATCTACTGCAACAGAAAATCCACCCACTCCATCTACGTGCAGGTCATCTGCGATGCAGCCAACATCATCACCGACATTGTGGCAAAATTCCCTGGGAGCACCCATGACTCCTACATATTCCGCAACAGTGGGATATACACACGTCTGACTGGAGGAGAATTTGGAGAAGGATACCTACTAGGTAAATCAATGTGACACACCCTGATGTATACCTTGAATGAATGTATTGGAGACTCAGATTACTGGCACTTTCTTTCCCATATAGGTGACAGCACATATGCCGTGCGGTCATTTATCCTGACTCCATTTCTCAATTCATCGACCCCAAGTGAGAGGAGATACAATGTGGCACATAAAAGCACGCGCAACGTTGTGGAGCGCACCTTTGGACTACTAAAAAGCAGGTTCCGTTGCCTCCACAAAAGTGGAGGTGCACGTCAGTACCGCCCCATCACCTGCTGCAAAATAATAGCAACATGTGCAATGCTGCATAACCTTGCCACAAAGAAAGGAACAGCAGTGGAACTAACTGACTCTGAGGACGAGGGTGAGGACTGTCCACAGCCAGAGCACAGCGCAGCAGGTGTGGCAGCAGCACCGGATGGGAGACACAGACGGGCTGAGATAACATGCAACTACTTCTGAGTGAGTAAGGAGTCATAGCCAGTTACCGTATTTTAGTGATGGTGTTTAATGAACATAGCACACCACCAAGATCAAAAGCAGTGTCCACACAAACATGGGTTACGTCACCCATGTCAGTACAACCATAGCATGGCTGCCTCTACTTCTTGCGCCCACGCGCTGCACTGCCACGTTCCCTTGCCCCACTGTCCGCACTGCCAGTTTGTCCAGAGCCAGCGCTGTGGCGTTCGCTGCGCCTCCTGGACTCTGTGGGAGGGGGCGTGATGCTACTATGGCTAGTAGCCTCCTCACTTTCACCCCCATCACCTGTTGTGGCCACCTTGTCTGTCTGGAGCACTTAAAGTGCAGTGGTCACTGTGACCAGCCCCCTAGCCACATCACAACTGCAGTGTGCCATCTCCTCTTGCATGGCCACAGAGCATCTGCACATGAGAGAGGTTGCAGTGGACAGGCGGTTCACCGCCTTGATGTAATTGTCCAGCTTCTGCCGCTCCCTGCGCCTTGAAAGACGGTCCTCGTCTAACTTGCTGCACAGAAGCCTCACAGCCTCCGCCACGTCATTCATGCCCTTAGCCATGGTGTTGTTCATGGCACTGATGCCCTTCTCAATGCAGTGCATGTGAGCATTCATGTGTGTCATCTCCCACTGCACTGACCTGATTGCTCTCCCTTGCAGGCGCTGGACCTTCAGCATGTTACCTTCGAGGCCAGCAACTACACTGTCATCTTCGGCCTGGACCTGAGGACTGCCCTTGCCCTGCGGTGCCTGGAAGATGTGTGGGCGCGCTCTGTGGGGGACTGTGATCCTGCCCTGGTGTCAACCTCAGCCACTGTAGACTGTTGTCCACCCATGCTGTGGCCACCCTCGGCTGGAGGGTGGCCACTGCATGCCTCCTGCCTGGCGGTGGTGGTGGCGTTGATGGTAGCTGTGGTGATGGTGGTGGCGTTGATGGTAGCTGTGGTGATGGTGGTGGCGTTGATGGTGGGTGTTGTGGTGGTGGTGGGGTGATGTGCCCTGCAGGCAACTGGTCCTCCTCCTCTGTCCTCTCTGGCCTGGGTGCCCTTCTTCTGCTCCCCTCTGCTGCCCTGCGAGATGGCTCGCCTGTGTACAGAATGTACATATCCTCACTTTTCTGGCAGCATTTGCATAGTAATACATTTAATGCCTGCCAATCACACTGACTGTCCTCTGCCTGCTAATTGCTGTCACATGCCTTTGGGTTTCCTGGACTGACTGTTCTGACATGTGTTACTTCTGACTACATCTCCCATGATGCACTGCAGGTTAGGGGTAAAACATGAACTGGAGTGGGAGTCCCTATGCCTCTCTGGGGATTGGGGATAGGGTGGGGGGTGCACAGCATGCTGTGAATGTATCTTACCTTGTTTTTTGGCAGCTCTGCCAGAGCTGTCTGCATCGCCGACCCCACTCACTCTCCAGCTGGAGGGTGGACTCAATCAGCAGATCCAGAGCAGTTGGTGCAGGTGCTGTATTCCTCTCTCCACCTGTGTGCTCTGCCTGCTTCCACCTCTCTGCAAGCCTCGCCTTTGCAGCCTTCCTCGGGTCATACCACCTTTCTTGAGGTCATCAATGGAGTGGTGAGTAACTCCAATGGAGTTAATTTTGTCCTGGATAGCAAGCGAGATCTTTCTTTTTTGGGACTCTGGCACCTGCAGGGACTGTTTCCCGAATAAGCGGTCATGATCCTTGGTGACATCTTCAATGAGGACCTCCAGATCTCTCCCAATGAATTTCGGATTTCTTTTCCTCTCTGGTGCCTCATTCTCCCTCTCCTGGTTTTCCATTTGGATGGCAATTGGATGTCAAAGTCTGTGGAGTTGCACCCGGCTTCTCTCCTCTGCTCCCTGCCTCACAGTCAGCTCCAGGTTCAGTGCAGCTGCATGGGTGTGGCCACTTTCTGTTTGGGAGGTAATGAGGATGCACAGGATTGGCTGATTCCACAAATTGCGATTTTTTTAATTACCGAATCGGTAATTACCGATTCGGTATTTAACGAATCGGTATTTACTATTCGGTAATGGAGATTCGTTTTTTTTTTAATTGGATTCATTCCGATTTGGTATTTCTTAACGATTTTTACCGATTCAGTAATTTATACCAAATCTTTACGTACATCGGAAATACCGATTTCTTAATACCGAATCGGTAAAATTCGGTATTAACGAATCGGTATTTCACATTTACCAACATATGGCCCTTAGTGTCTGTAGCCTGTCTCTGGTCACATGACTAACTGCAGTTTGATATTTCCTCGGATGCCAGATCTATGCTATTAGGAAGTTCCCTGGGGTTGTATTAAGGAGTGCCCCGGTCTGGTGGTTTATAGGTACTATTATCACTAGATCCATAATAACATTTTGGAAACCAGGCAATCTGCCAGAGCATAAAATGTGGCTTAGACAGCTAAATAAGGTTTGTGCAAAAGAAAATGTATATTAAAAGGGTAGGCGTGTCAAAGAAATGTTTAAAAACTTGGAAGTATATTATGGATCTTGCTAAAGGATTTCAATGAGGGGTACATAAAAAGAAATTGCTATGTTGAAACGAAAGACAATATGGAGACACTTTTAAAATCGGGATGTAATCTATGAACTTCCATAAATATACTGATTCATTTTTCCTTTTTCTTTATTTATTTTTTACTCTTTTTGTTTGCAAAACATGTTTTGCAGGAACTTTAATCCCATTTAATGAAAAAGCATTATATATTTTATGGAGTAAGATTAAATGGTTTTTCAATCATCAGGAAATCAATAAATAAAATGTAAAAATCAAAGAGATTGACAATGGAAAAGGAAAACGATGAAATACCCAGCATCAAAGATTTTCACATCCAATGGTATCCTTCTCTTAAAATCACACATGTAGACTTGAAAGCACCGAATTTCCTTGAGGCTTGTTTTTATTTATTTTTATTTTTCATAAACTCTTTTTATTAATTACAGCAATACAAAAATGCTTCACACAGTCAAGATCCCACATGTTAGTAGTCTTACAATATATCTTCAGTTTCAATGTGTTACATAGTCACCATGTGTCCATTCCTTTTATCCCACCTCCTCTCCCTCTCTGATCCGCCTCCCACAGAAAGGTCCATTGACCTGTGTTGTCGGAGTGCATATTTTCCCCCTATGTGTATTCCATCTATTCCAGATTTGTTCCCATTTTTGCGGGCAGCCTCTGTTCTCATAGATGTTTTTTTCCGCTAGCATCGACCAACCTAAATATTTTTCCCATTACACCACTGTTGGAGGATATTCTATACCCCATGTCCGGGTTATATTTCGTTCAGCTATAGTGAAACGTAGTGTTGCCTATATTTGGTCTTTCCTGGATAGGTCTGTTTGCTCCCATATATTTAGGAGACAAAGTTGAGGTGTGTGTTGAAGTTTTTTCTCAGTGACTGTTAGTATTTGTGTTGTTACCTCCCCCCAGTAATTCTGGATGGCTGGGCATTCCCGTACTATGTGGAAGAAGGTGCCCGGCTGTCTACAGTGTCTGTGACACCTGGAATCTTCCTTCCTTTTGATTTTTTCAAATGTGGTGCAGGAGAGATATACTCTATGGAGAACATTTGAGTCGGATTAATCTTAGCTTGGAAGAGAAAGCTACCTCTCTAGGGGAAGCCAATGCTTCTTGCCAGTCTTCTTCCTCAAGTTCTCCTATATTATTCTGCCATTTCTGGTGCAATTTCTGTAAGGGGTATGGCGTGTTATTAATTGCCGGGCTGCTCAGCGTCCCATAGGGGTGTGGCTTTGGTCACCTTATTTCGCCATCCTAGCTGTTTTGTTACTGTATGCCATGATTTACCTGTTTGCTGTGTTGGGCCAATTAGTGACTGTTTTGTCAGATTTGTGTATAATGTGCCCTTGTGACCTCTTGGACCCATGAGTATCTTGTCCAGCTGAATGACCAGATCAGTCTGTGAACCATAGAGCCATTGATTGATGACTGCCAACTCGCTGGCCCAGTAGTACATTTTGATATTAGGAAGGGCAATCCCCACATCATACCATCCCTTTTCCAGTTTGTGCGTGGCTATTCATGGTGGTTCCCCCCTCCCCATATTAATAGTCATATCTCATTGTTGACATCTGTAAAATATGTGTCAGTGATAGGGTAGGGGGTGTTCTGCATGATGGATACAAATCTTGGGAGCACCATCATTTTTAAGAGAGCGGTCCTCCCCAGTAGCGTTAGTGGCAGCTTCTTCCAGTGTTGAGTGTCTTTCTTTAGTCTTTCTATGGGACCAAGTAAGGTTGTGGGTATGGAAAAGGGCGGGGTCACATGTAACATAAATACCTAGGTAGCGAAAGTCCTCTGAGGTTGTCTCTAGTGTGCATCCCGGTGGTAGTTTAGGTGTGCGTCCTTGCAATATAAACAAGACAGATTTAGACCAGTAGATAGTGTAGCCTGAGTATTTCCTGAAGTTAGTAAATATCTGCATGATTCTATTGAGAGATATGGTTGGTGATGCAATATAGAGTAGGATGTCATCCACTTATAGTGAGATTCTGTCCTCCCCCTCCCATGTCCATTGGAGTCCTCAGATAAGAGGGTCTCCTCTTATCCAGGAGGTCAGTGGCTCCACTACAAGTGTGAAGATTAGGGTAGAGAGGGGGCATCTCTGCCATGTACCTCTTTTAATTGAAAAGGTGTGTGAAATGCGTCCATTTACTATTACTTGTGCTAGAGGTTTTGTATATAACAGTTTGACCCATTTGTAGTGTGGCCAGATCTTAAGAACCAAAAACCGGTACATTTTGCAAAAATAGAAGAAGGAATACAATTTTACATCAATGGTGCTGCGCAGAATGACAACTCTTATCCAAATGGGAACACAGAACAAGTAATAATAAAATAATAAAATGTAATTTCTAAAACCAGCATCATACCTGTTAATTCAATTTCTTCCTTTTAACAGCTGTCAACTAGCAAAGCTTTAGAACTCCCAATAAGTGTCTGTCACTGGTTTCAGCCAACCCCCTCTAAAAACCAGGACATTAGCCAAAATTGCCGATATTTGACGGGACATCTGGTGAAAACCAGGGACTGTCCGGGCAAATCCGGTACGCCTGGTCACCTTAACCATTTGGTGTATTTTGAGCTGAAGCCAAATCGTTCCAACACTGCATATAGATATGGCCACTCAATGGTGTCGAAGGCCATGCTCGCGTCTAGGGATAGGATTGCTGCTTCTTCTTAGATAGCATCTCTTGGTCAAAGATTGGAGGCCGTATTTCTCCCTGGCATGAAGCCGGATTGATCCTGGTGGACCAATTTCGTTATAATCGGTAGGAGTCTGTTTGCTAATAGTTTGGCCAGTATCTTCACCTCAGGATTAAGGAGTGAGATGGGACCGTATGAGTTGCAAATATCTGCCGGATTCCCTTGTTTGTGAATAACTACGATAGTAGTCAGTCTCTGGTCTATTGGAAGCCACCCGCGTTCTCTACTATTCTCAAACATTTGTTTCTGGTGGGGTGCAACCTTAGAGGCAGTGAGTTTAAATAATTATATCGGTAGACCAGTGGGTCCCATCCCTTTTCCTGATTGTATACTATTTAGGGCGTTAATGATTTCCTCCTCTGTGATATCACTGTCAGGCATGGTTACTTCTGGGGTAGATAGGGATGGGAGGCGCATGTCTTTCAGTAGGTCTTTTGAGTGATTAGTTGTTGCATTGGTCGAGGGAGAGTATATATATGTGTGTAGTATTTGGCGAATGTCTCTAATATGGTTTGCAGGTCTGTAACTATCTCTCCATTTTCGGTCCTGGGCTGGGCTACCCACCTATTTGCTTTTTCCCGTCTATTGAACCATGCTAGCATTTTCCCAGCCTTGTCACCAGTATCGTAGATTCTATAGACTGAGGCAAGGTGGTTGCTCTTGGCTTCTTTTGCAGTCAGGTTTTTATATTCTTGGCGTTATAGACCCAGAGTATGGTTTGACAGCTCCCAGTTTGCCAGTTTTCCAACTTCAGGATCTTTCTTTCTAATTTTGTGAGATGGGCCTGCCTGTCTTTCTTATGTCTGGCTGTCAAGGACAGTGCCTGTCCCTTAATGACAGGATCTGTGGAGATTGTACAGAACCCACATTTTCGTCAAAGTAATGTTCCATTGTAAGGATTAAGTTGTTGCAGATGTGAGGAATTTTGAGATATCTAGGGTGTAAGGTTATCGTTTTGAGGATCGGGTTTGTGCCACTTGTTTAGGTTGCTGATATTGGGAAGTGATCAGATGTACCTTGAGCTAGGTGGTGGATCTACGTGGAGGCGGGCACGAGGTCAGTGTCGGTCAGGATGCAATCTATGCAGAGGCGTAGCTAGAGCTTGTGGCTCCCGGGGCTATATCTTAGATTGCCGCCCCTGGGGGATGGGGGGTTGCTGGGGAAAAAGGACGGCAAGCACTTGAAAGAGGACCGAGAGACACGTAGTATCGCCGCTAATAGTTACCTCGATCATGCAAGTTACATGCACATACATGACACGGTCCAAGGCTACACAGTTGAATACACCGGTGACTGGCAGTACAAAAGAGAACACACAGACTGCATGATCTATCTGGGGACTCAGAAAAAACGCATGTGAAATCCATCAGAGAGCTGTGTGAACAATTACCTGGTAATCCCCTCAGCACAATGCAAACATGCACATACATGACACTGTTCAGGGATCCATCATCTACAGCTGACATTAAATGACCATTCATCATGGTCCCCCCATTAAAGCAGTGCACTTTGTGTTCTGCATGGTACATGTTCTTTGCAGCAGGCATATTAACCCTCTGTGCTAACTTTCCAGGAGTCAGCCCTTCCACTAGACAAAACTTGGATCTCTCTCTAGGAAGAACATTAATCACCGAAGTTATCATGACATTTTTATTGTTTCTGAAAATTGCTGGAGGCCAGGAAGGTGGCAGCAAGTTTTTTTTTAAACCATAATATACTTGCAAACACTATGCACCCACCCGAAATAGGTACCCAGTGTGGTCACACAGTTTGCACCGCCCTAACCTGCTCAAGGTTCATGTGACCTCAGTGACAGAGTCACAGTGACTGGATCACTGTTGCTCTAGGGTGTGCTGCTTTGTAGGCCTGCCCGCAAGACTGGAGATGAACTTCAGTATGGATTGTGGTGGACAGGCCTTCAAGGTTAACTCACAATTGACACCACTAAGGTACACCTGCTTGTGTTAAGACATCAAGCCTTCTAAGGTCTAGTGGGGCCTTGTAAGGTCTAGCATGGGAATATGCTCCCTCATTAGAGGGGTCTGGTGGACTGGTCATGAAGGCTGAACCCAGTTCCCCAGTTCCAAATTCGACAGCTCTGGCCATAGCGCCACATCCTCTCCCCCACTGAACACCATACTGCCCCACTGAGAGAAACTCGCACTGCCTTCAGCTACAACCTAATTGTGCCTGCTATAAACACTTGGAAGTAGCTCATTTCAAATTATGCACTTGATAAGAGTAATATGCTGCCTAAAAAAAAAGTAAAAGCAAACACTCATAGGGAATGCAAGATTAAGTAAAACATGTGAAATGTAAGCAGAAACAACATGGTTACCTTAACGATCTCTCACTCACTATTCGGAAATCAGCGAGTGGTTTTACCTGAAAAGCTAAGGACATGACTACAGGGCCCTGAAGGGAACCGTTTCAATGTCCATTGCTTATATCCTTAATAAACGTTAGCAGTATGGTTTAAAAAGACCACATCAATAAACAGAGCCATGGTACACATTTTGTTTTCCAATCCAACCATCAATCAGGTATTGCAGTATCTCCAGAAATGGTGCACTTCCCCACCTGGGGACATCAATGCTGTTCAAAGAAAGACGAGAAAACAAAAGTAGCGCTTCACTGCAAAGTCTGTAAGGTGAGGCTGATGTGTTTGGATGTGAATAAAACCAATCTGGCCACTTTGCAACCACTCTGTCTTGCTTGTTTTAGTTATGTATTTATTTTTCATATTTAAAACCTTCTATTTCTCTCCATCCCGCTGCATTTTGGAATAGAAAAATGTCAGAAAAAGGGCATTTTCCGCAAGAGTGTTTTTCTTTTTTGGATCCATTTCACAGGGAAGCAACTAAATGAAAGAAGGAAAGAGGTTGTGAACCGTTTCTTCAAGTTACGGTTTTCAGTAAGTGAGGAGCAAGACAGAAAGAGAGGGAATAATAGGAAGAGAGAGGGGGACAGGTGCCAGCACAAAAAAGAAGAGGACATTGCCCGAGTCCTATTCCTTCTCTGCCCATCCCGAACGTCCACGAAAGCAAGCCAAGCCTTATCTGAATGCCTTTGTCTGCCCCCAAAATAGTGCCGCCTGGGGCGGACCGCCCCCACCGTTCCCCCCTAGCTACGCCACTGAATCTATGTGTGATTGGCTACTGTGGAAGCCTGAGTGGAAGGTGAATTGCAAGGTTCCTGGATTATGCGCCCTCCATACATCTGTGAGACCCATAAATGGCAGATAGTCTGCTAGGGTGGATTTATTACTGCGGGTGTCGCAGTGGTTTGCTGTCTTTTGTCGACAGAGTACCATATTTAGGTAGCCACCCAGTATCAAGCTCCCATCTGGGAGATCTAGGACGGATTTACTTTGTACCAGCAGGGTAGATTTCTGTAGACCTGATGAGATGTAAATGGAGAGAACATTGAGTGGCTTACCATCCCATGTACCAGAAATAGCCGCGATTCTACCATGGGGGTTTGAATAAGTGTGTCTTTTTACGATGGGAAAGTTGTTACGTGTAAGTATTCCTGTCCTTCTGGACCCAGATGTAAAACCCACATGTGCTGCGAGTTTATATCCCCATCTTCCAAGTGCTTTGCATTTGTTTGCTATAAGGATGAGTTCCTTGTAGTAAAACTATGTCTGGCACGTGTCATTTGATAAATTGGAGGACTATTCCCATTTTTAGCTAATGTCCCAGGTCGTTGAGACTCCAGCAGAGAAGCCAGAGTGATGGAAGTGAGGCCTCAGCTACCCTAAGGGTCTGTATGACAGCCGAAGCCATGTCCTTGCGGTAGATGTGGCAACCATCCAGTGCATCGAAGTACTTGCGAGTTGTTAGGCATAGTATAATTCTGACAGGTCATTATGGTGGGATAAAGAGTGCTAAGCAATTCCTGTCCTATGTCAGTTGTACTGTGTGAAGTTCCTAACATTAACCAGTGAACCCGATTTACCCCCTCAATGCCTCCCTGCATGACAGTTCAGAACTACCCGCCTCCCCAACCTGCAGAGGGCCTGTCGCCTCCCCAAGAAAAACTGAGGGTAACTAGGTCTCCCGGTGGACCCTCCTCCCCCCTCCCCTCTCCCCTTCCCTTATCCTATTCAATGTTACCACATTTGTCTGTTCTGTGTTCTATATGTTGGGGCTTTAGCGTCCGTAGCAGCAGATTCTGTTCTAGATCATAATTGACGATTTCTCCCCCCATCGGGAGCAGTCTTGAACGGAGAGGTCGAATTTGCTGTATATAGAAGGCTTTCTATCTGGGTGAAGAGCTTGCGTGCGCCAGCCGTCCAGCCATTAACGGTGAACAACCTTTACAACGCAACTATTACAACGCACTACACTTACAACGAAATTTTTACAACGCAACATCCACTACAACGCATTCCATTACATTGCATGACACTACAACGCATGTTTAAAAACTACCTTTACAACGCATTCCATTACATCGCATACTACCTTTACAACGCATACCATTACAACGCAATCCAACACTTACCCTACTGTTGCACCCCCTGGAGTTAGAATAGTAATTTTTACCCCTATACTATCCAATACTTACCTTAAATGCAATTTAATATTATGCGTTGTAATGGTATGCGTTGTAAAGGTAGTATGCGTTGTAATGGAATGCGTTGTAAAGGTAGTTTTTAAACATGCGTTGTAGTGTCATGCTATGTAATGGAATGCGTTGTAGTGGATGTTGCGTTGTAAAAAATGTGTTGTAAGTGCATGCGTTGTAAAAGTGTGCGTTGTAACGACATACATCCTCCATTAACAGGCCTCTTCAGGGTTGGAGAAGAACCAGGTCTTCCTATATGTCACCACTGTCAACTTAGCAGGGAACAGCATTGCATATTTGAGTCTTTTGTCTCTGAGTGATTTTTTTACTTCAAGAAACTACAACGTTGTTTTTGTCCATTTATCGTGAAGTCCGGAAAAAAAGGTAGTTTGGTGTTTTTGTATTGTACTGTCAGGGCTGTACACGCTGTGTGTAGTATGGCATCCCAATCTCGGAAATTGAAGACCTGAGCTAAAATTGGTCTTGGGTGTGCCTCCGGTCTGGGTCGCCCTCCTGGTACTCAATGTGCTCTTTTGATAGAAAGATAGTTCTTAGGGCCCGGGGTTGAAGGTATTTCACTATGAGTTCTTCCACAAATAGGTCAGCAGCTGGTCCATCTGCGTCTTCTGGTACTCCAAGTATGCATATGTTTTTCCTTCTGGATCTCCCTTCATAATCATCAAGTTTTGCTTCGATTATTTTGGTTGTGTTTGTTAATTCTTATACTTGTTGCTCGAGGTTCGCCATGACTTGTTTCAGATTTTGGGATGTGTCTTCCAACTCTTGGATGCGTCCCCCAGCTTGCACAGATCCGCTCGTAAAAGGGAAACTTCGGTGGAAACTGAATCTAGGGCTTCTTGTACTTTATTGATGGTGGACATGAAGTCGTTCAGAGTTGGGTCAGTGTTACTCGGTGTCGGCTCAACCTGTTGCTTTCGTCTGTGTGGGATTTTTGGTGGGTGGATTTATCCAACTTGGTCTGCTGTGTTCCTTGATCACCCTTATTGCCCAACATGATACACTTGCTGGTGTGACTTGCCATGAAGCACCTGGCTTGAAGTAAGTAACCCGGGTACTCACCTGCTTGAGGGGACTCCTCTTGGCCTGTCGGCTTCCCCTGGGTGAAGTTATGGTGTCTCTGTTTTGGGTAATTGCAATGCCTGAGGGTAACCGTGTATCTTCAGCACGTTGGCTCGTAATTGTACAGTTCTCCCATATATTCCCATGTGTTAGGGGGTCATGTAGCCATCAATGTCATTTGAAGCCCAGTCTAGCTCGGCAGATTCTTCACTGCCCCAAAGCCTGTTACAGAGGGCAATATTCTGAGGTCACGATCTGTTACTCAGGATTGATTTTATGTTTGTATGGGGGTCTTCCTATCAGTCTTCTGGCTCTTCCAAGACATGGACTGGTGTCCCCGTGGAGTTCTCCTCTGTGGAGTATATCCCTTCAGCCCATATTCTAATCTGTGGCTTGAGGTTTTGCCCTTCGGTGAGAGCGTACCACTAATTGCGTCGGGCATCAGTGCAAAGTGTTAGATCCACCCTGCCGGGGGCTCTGCACCTTGAGTGGGCCGGGGGCCACGGTGCGGTCTCTCCACTCACCAAAATGCCTGCACGGCCCAAGTCTTGATTGTCACCGTGGCCCGTAACAGCACCGCCGACACCCCCGGCACGGTCCGCAGTGTCTTCTCTGGTCCCGGCAGCATGGTTCGATTATGCGCTCTGGGTACTGTTACAGCTTTCGGTTGTCGTGTGGAGTGGCGCGGGCCTCACCGCCCCGCAGGTGTCTTTACCTTGGGCCAAAGTCGTCAGGGCAGATCACTGCTGTCCGGGCCGCACGTCCGCGGCTGACTCCACCCCCATGGAGTGCGCATCTGGGTAGACACCTCACTGTGGGTCCTGGCTCCAACGATGGTAGGCCGCGGCCACTGGCAAGCCCCGAGATGAATGGATCTTCAGCTCGTTGTCATCCAGTAGGTACAGCAGCTGTTGGTCATCAGGGGTGATTTGGCATGTCTTTGTTAGCGGATGTTATAGACGGATATTAGGGGGTGGGAAGGCCCAGTCTCTCAGGGCTCAGCTAGTGTGCGGCCATCTCCTTACCTTGCTAGCCATGCCCCCCTCATTGAGGCTTTTAGTAAAAAACAGTCAAATACTCAATTTATAGGATCAGTGCATTGTGAAAATCAAAGCCACAATTTACCATTGCACTCGAAAAATAAATATGTTTTATAACTGTGTGGGGGTATAGATTGAAAATCCACAGATGCCTGTTCTTCCAAACTTGCTGCTTCCTCCCTAAAGAGGTAAACTTTCAATATGTGTAAGTTCACACTTCAGGTGAAATTCACAAACTAAATTGAGAGTTTTACCACTCTGCCTGACATATATATTCAAGGCATGTAGACATAGAATTAAAAACAGTAAATCTATACTTAGCTATTGATATATGTACCTACTTACCTCAGAGTCAATATTCTAGCTATGATATTTTTGTAGCACAATCTTTTTGGCCTTAATATTCTGACATACACCCATCCCCAGCAGGTTCTGCTGCAGAAAAAGTTTGACCGACATTCTTCTTCCACACAGTCTTCAGTCACAGTATGTTGGTGCATCTTCCCTATAAAGAGTGACAATTCTGACATACAATTTTCCTGTTCTGGACTGCATTGGAGAAGTGGCCTATGCCAACAGGAAACAATACACATGGAGAAAGCTGCTATTGCTTAGGCTCATTAATATTTTGTTTTATGAACAAATTTCCAAAGGAGTATAAGCTCTGCTGAAGGTACAGAATTACCCTACTGACTTGATTTCTGAGCATGGCAGGAGGTCCTCTGCCAATGGAGTGAAGGTGTTTCCCCTACTGATCTGGCAGACCAGCAGTCTGTCTACCAAACTCTAGGCCTCAAAGCCCTTTAACAACTTTTGGGAATAAATACAAGAAGCCATGTTTTGGAGAATTGCCCTCTTTAAAGGGTCACCTCAAACCTTATCCTTCTTCCTCCTCTTTTATGATATGACATTGTTTTTGTTGGCTTTAAGACTCTGAGCACTTTACCACTGCTAACCAGTGCTAAAGTGCATGTGCTCTCACCTCTAAATATGGTATAATTGGTTTACACTTGTTTGGCATATTTAAATTTATGTGTTGGTCCCTTGTAGAGTGGTATACCATATACGCAGGGCCTGCAAATTAAATGCTACTATTGGGACTGCAGCACTGATTGTGCCAACCACTCAAGTAGCCAATTTCTCAGGCTTGCCACTGTAGAACCTGTGTGTGCAGTTTACACAGCCATGTCAACTTGAAATTTAAAACACCTTCACAAGCCTTAAATTCCTCTTTTATTACGTGCAAACCATCCCTCCAGTAGACCTTAGGTAGCCCATGTGACAGGGTACTGTTTAAATAAAATATAAGGAATGTACATTTATGTTGTGCATGTCCTGGTAGTGAAAAAGACCCAAATTTGTTTTTCACTAATGTGAGGCCTACCCCTCTCATAGGTTAACATTGGGAATTCTTTATTACACTTATGAGCTGTAATTCCTGATTGACAAGGAGTGGCTTTGTCATGTTTCATATCATTGGAATGGTAATGATGAATCATCTTTGCCGGCAAAATTGAACGTATCATTACTATTGTAGAAATCCCACTTTTAGAAAGATAAGGAACACAATCGGAAGGTGGCCGGGACAAATTAATCAATAAACAAGGACTGTGTATTCATTTCACAATTCATTACAAAACGTTATTGCATTTTAAGATATCCAAAAAGGGATGAAACTCAAAGGCACAACTGGTTATGAGTACTGGTTCTCTGACACAACTGGACCTGTAAAGAAACTCTGCCAGGAGGAAGGACTGCTGTGTTGCTACAAGGGCTGCCACTTTGCTGGCCTGCTGCTCTAGAACACCTACTTTTCTGCTGCCCTGGCCTGCTGCCTGCTACCCTCATACCCTGCTGAGGAAGAACTGGACTTCTGGACTTTTGCTTGAACCCAGAGTGATCTCTAAGAGCATGCTGGCTTGCCTCCTATTGTAAGACTCAGGGATTTCAAAGTCTTACCCCCTGCCTGGTTCATTGGAAGTAGATCCAGGTGCTTGCTGCAGTGCAACCTATGCATCCTCTGCTGCGTGAAGCAGAATTGATGCATAGCTGCTGTTGCTGAAACAGAAGCAGTGAATCGCACTCAGAACCAGCACTTTGCCATCGGAACCACCGCATAGCCACCACTGCAGTGAGAGACAATCAACACATTCCCTTGACTGCATGTTGAAAACTGGCACATCAGCTTCATCACAAACACATCTCAGCTCCGGTGCTTTGCTACAGAATTGGCACATCACTATCGTTGCATGGAGAAAATCGAAGCATCATCTTGACTGCAGGTTCGACACAGATGCATTGCTCGGTTTAACCCCGCATCTCGCTGTTGTGAGCAGATCAAGGTACTTTTGTTCAGCAGGCATTGCCTGGCTCCTGTACCTTGTCTGCGCTCCATCACTGTTAGCCTCAACTCTTGACTTTGGCCCGGTCCATCACAAACAGATAACCCCCGGAGGTTCTTATTGTTTCTAAGCGATATTCTCACTTTTGTTCTTCAAAAATTAATATCATGACTTCTACTAATTGGATTTTTGGTTTTGCTTTACTCATATAATCATGAACAAGTCTAAACTAGTGTGGAGTCTTTTGTGGTTTTTCACTGTGTTACTTTTTGAAGTGTTGCACAAATACTTTACACATTGTCTCTTAAGTTAAGCCTGCCTGCTCTGTACCAAGCTACCAGAGGGTGAGCACAGGTTAATATGTGGTGCACATCTGACTTACCCTAACAAGGATGTTGTGGTTTCTGCTTAGACAGGTTGCATACCGCTGCCAACCAGAAACCCAATTTCCAACACCATGTTTTAGGCTTGAAGAAATAACATTGATAAGTTACCTTTTGATGTAGCAATCAGGCAAACATTATACAGGGTTAGTTGGTCATAAAAAATAAAGCAATTCCACTTTTAACAAATGTTCTAACCTCTGAAAATGTTAAACAGCTAAAGGTCAAAGTAAACAATCGGGTGGCTGTGAAACCTAAATGTCCTTCCTGTTCAATGCATTATCCCCAGAAAAGTAATCACACTCACATCATGAAAAACCAGTTCAAATTAAAACTCTTACCAAGCTTACTGAGCAATTTCTCCAATCACTTAGTGAAAGAAATGTATACCCACAAATAGACTGACTGACATATAGTTCCTGGTCCTGAATGATTCTTTAGAGAAATCCCTGTAAGAAAATGGGTTACTGGTTGACTGGAGAGTAAGCCCTTGTCAAGAGACAACCACAATCATTGACAGTTTAAGGCACAAGAAAAACCCCAAATAACCTCTGCTGAACCCCCTGATAGCTTGGCACAGAGCAGTCAGGCTTAACTTAAAGGCAATGCAATGTGTAAATATTTGTGCAGCACTTCAACCAGTAAAACTGCGAAAACACACCACCAAAGGAGCCCACAACAAAGTTAGGAGAATAGCATAACATTTAATAAATAAAACAAGACCAAAATGACAAATATCCAGTAAAACTGCAGTTATGTATTTTTAAATACTGTAATGAAAATAGTGGCAAAAAGCACAAAGAGCCAACAGTGGAGATCTGGTGGCATCGGACTGGGACGAAGTCACAAGCTCAGGCCAACTGCGATGGAGCGTGGGCTGGCTACAGGGACCCAGTTGAATGAATGATCGGGATTTAATGTAGCACGCAGCTACTCAACAAGAGTGTCTTGGCGCTGATGGAACAGATGGCAAGACTCTGAGGCAGACTCATTTTTTAAAAGACAAGTTTTACGGTTTTCCTTGAGGATTACTAAATCAGTAGTGGCTCTCAACATTGCAGGCAGTTTGTTCCATGCCTGATCACCTAAGAATCTGAAAGACCTACCCCCCATACGGGCCAATCGTATCTTAGGAATGTAGACCAGATCAGAGGAGCAGCATCTTATGGTACACACTGGAGTGTAGCGGTTGATGCGCCTGTTCAGGTAACTGGCTTCAGTGCCTTGAAGGGCTTTGAAAAATATCATTAGTGCTTTCAACATGATCCTTTCCTCCATTCGCAGCCAATGCAGTGACTTGAGGATGGGAGACATATGGAATCTAGGTTTGGCCCTAAGGATCACCCTTGCCGCTGCATTTTGCACCACTTGCAGGCTCTGGATGAGATAGCCAGGTAGACCCAAGTATAAACTATTTGCATAGTCTAGTCTAGACATTACCAGGGCCTGGACTACTGTCTTTCTGGTATCTACTGGCAGGAGCAGAAGATTTCTTTTTTTGCATGCACATTATGCTGAATTAGGAACCGATTAAAGCTTGGACCTGTGGCTTCAGGTAGAGGGCACTATCAATGCAGATATCCAGATTTGTAACCGTCGATTGGGCTGTGAGTGGGGGAGACAATTCCTCCGGCCACCATGTACTCCACTCATTCACTACCGGTAGGCCAAAGAACCTTAAATCTTGTTTGCGGAGCATTGCCGGGATCTGCATCGAAGATGTGTCGCGCAGCCGAGATGATGCGTTGGGTCTGAAATGAAACAAAGTTGTGGTTCAAGGTCCTGCTGCATTGTCGTTGAGGATTCTATCAACAGTGTTTGCGGTACAAAGTCCTGCGTCTGGGATGTGGCACGCAGTTAAGGTGATGCGTCAATTACGAGGAGCTGTGAGGCTGCAATGCGGTGTCCGCATCATCATGGAGGCCATCGACAAGAGATGGGCAGCCATCAGGGCAATTCGTCAGCTCCGAGAAGCTGCAAAGCTGTGATGCAGAGTCCAGTGTCATTGTTGAGGCTGTCCTCAACATGATATGAGAGGGCCTGTGCCATGGCTCCGGCCACACCGTTGAGGCTATGCGTTGGTTCCAAGGGCTGCGGAGCTGATGCAGGTCTTTGCAAGGGGTCCAACTTACACAGCAGCGGCGATGCATTGGTTCTGCTCGGAATGTGCTGCTTAGCAGGGAAGATGCATCAGTTTCACTGGCAAGCACCTTAGGCCACTTCCAAAAGGTCCAAAAGTGGAGTGGCAGCATTTGGCAGGGTAGACTCACAGATGGCAGAGTCCAGGGGCAGGTGTAAGGTTGTTGGAAGCCTGTTATGTCGCTGAGGCTTCAGATCAGGAGGCCAGACAATTAGCCATTGGAGTCACTTTGGTTTCTGGGCTCAAGAGGTGCAGGTCCACGCCTTCTTACCCAGGCAAGATGGCAGCAGGTCAGCACAGCAAAGCAGGAGTCCAGATGAATGATGTCCCTCAGAGTGGCAGTTCTTCAGCAGCACAGCAGTCTTCCTTCTTGACAGAATATACACAGGTCCAGAAGTATACCGAATAGTTGGTGCCTGAAGTCCTTCCTTTCTACCCTAGTGCCCTGAATCTGGAAGGCATGAGAAGCTTCTAGACAGTGCAGTTGAAGGGCATGGATGCGTTGCTCTCTCTGCCCTGGCTCCAGGTTGGCTGAAGCAACAATGCAGGAATGTTAGGCCTTTTGTGTGAAGACAGGACACAGCCTATTCAAGTGTAAGTGAAGCTTGGCCCAGCTCCCATCCTGCCAATGATGGCCCTACCAGTCACATGTAAGCTCCCATTGTGTGTGGCTCTCTAGGATGAATACACAAATTTCAGCTGCCAACTACACACAGTCATGTGACCACCAAATGGCTAAGGCAAGAAAATGCCCACTTTCTAAAAGTGCCATTTTCAGAATTGCAATTTTAAATCCGACTTCACCATAAGTTAGGATTTTAAAATTAAGATTCCAGAAGCATCAATCTTGAAATGGTTCTTCCTTCCCATTTGGAAATTACACTTATAAAATGTAATAAGGTAACTCCAATGTTATCCTATGGGAGAGATGGGCCTTGCAGTAGTCAAAAACAAATGTAAGAACTTTTCACTATCAGGACATGTAAAATGTAAAAGTACATGTAATTGTTTTTCAAATACATTGCACCCTGTCCTCGTTGCTGTCCAGGGCCTACCCTAGTGGTGGCTTATGTGTATTAAAAAGGGAGGTTTGGGACTGACAAAAAGTTTCTTTTGCCAGGTCGAAATGGCAGTTTAAAGAGTTACACAAGCTCTACAATGGCAGGCTTGAGACATGTTTAAAGGGCTACTTAAGTGTATGGCACAATCAGTGCTTCAGGCCCACTCTTAGCATTTCATTGACAGGCCCTGGGCACATGTAGTGCCACTTCACTAGGGACTTACAAGTAAGCACGTGGGTACAGCCAATTCTTTCATGTTTTAAGGAGAGAGCACATGCACTTTAGCACTGGTTAGCAGTGGTAAAGGTCACAGAGCCCTACGGGTAACAAAAATGAATTCAGTAAAAAAAAGGACAAAAGGCTAAATGTTTGAGGGAGACCACGCAAACAGGGGCAGGTCCAAAAATCCCATTCTTTGCTTCTTGGATTTCCCATTTCAAGACTTGAATCTAGGAAAAAGAACCCTTTTCCTGCTCCAAGAGTGGGATCCTAGTACTGATTCTTGATTTACCTGTTCTCTTTAACTACATGGCCTTTCACCACACTTCCAAATATTTTATAGATGCTTGAATGTTAATCTTATTGCAACTACAGAATTCCTAAATAAAAGAGTCATGGTATTATTTTCAATGTGGATTGAAATCAGAGCAAAAGCAGAATACTCTTCTGAGATTATGATCTCTTTTCATGTCATGGATGATGGTACTTGCACGTTGTTAGTTAGGCTAAATCTCTCAGCAGATTTTAACACCATAGATCACTATCTCTTTTTGAGGAGGCTGGCTATGATCAGGCATAGCTCTCCTGACAATATTATATGGCTTCAGCCCTTGTCAGATCTGTATCTGCCTATTAAATTCACCTCCTATCCCTAAAGCTGTTTCTTTTTATTAGAAAGTTCAGCATGGCCTATTTCGTTTGCAACTTTTTGACATTGATTTAGTCTCATAAATTAAGATAGTTACAGAAAATTGTTTGTAAAATCCTCTGCAAATGATCCCCAAGTACATTTTAAAATGACTAATATCAATTATTTTGTTATGCTGGAAAACCATTTTAAAGACATCAACAAATGAATGCACGAAAACTACCTACAGATGAACAGCTACAAACATGAGGTCACTATTTTTTTTTTGTTGCATGAACGACTGAACTTCTTTCCTTTCATTTCCTTATACCATTATTATTCTTTGGCTAAGCACTTAGGGTCACAAATGAAATGGGGAAAAAACAAGCACTCCATGTCTGTTCAGAAAGAACACCTGCGCCTCAACAGAGCAGTGTAGTTAAAAGCTATTTTTTCAGTATAAGGAGCTAATATACACTATACTTCTAATGGCTCAACTTAGAAACATGGTTCTGAGCTCAGCTATGAACTCAAGGCTAGAGATTGCAATGGCTTGCACACAGATATACCAAAAGTTAATATTAAAAGACTTTTGCCAGATGAAAATGCTTCTATTCAGTTTGTCTGTGGCTTAAAAAGATTAGCCTGATGTTCAACACTGTGTGGGGTTGTAAACCCTGCAATGCGCAAAATCACAATGTTTGGGATAGCAAAGGTGTTTTGAGATGTACAAAAAAACATTTTTGTAAGTCAGAAAAGTATTTTCAACTAGCAAAAATGTGTCTGAGACCCTCTTTAAATTTCAGTTAGGTGGAGATGTCAACAGGTTTTCTTCTAATTTTATAAATGGTTTGTAACCACAAACACAGTTGCAAACTATTGAAAGATACAGACACCAAGACTGGGTGGTATTTAAATTGTAAAGCGAATACTGTTCTTCAAGCTGTTTTATCTTTGAGAACCTTGTTGGGTATCCCTGTGAGAAGCAGACAGTTGTCTAGGGTGTTACAGCATGCCACTTAAAAAAAAAAAAAATCTGTTTGGCATCTGAATGCAGTGTCTGCTGTAAATTGCAGGCCACCATTCTGATATTCTTAGCCATTATGATAACTTTGCAAATGGCAACCTCTAAATGTTCATTAGGCAGGAGAGAAGATCCTAACTTGATGCAGGTAGTAGTATGTGCCTAAAACTGGAAAAAAAAATCTTTAAATGCCAGCACGATGTTTCACCTGCTTACATAATTGATACTCCAAGGTCTTGCATCTCCTCTTTGGAGTTAGAAAGCGTCAACAGGGTTGAAAGTTATCTCACCTGGGGGCATATGCTTTTGCGTCCGTTTTTGGGCGAAAAGCAGCGATAATTTCATTGCCTCATCAGCAAAGACACGCTATCGCGTGTCTTGCTGACTTAGCGCCCGTTTCCAGCACGCCTAACTTTGCATCGCTAATGAAATGCAAAGTAGGCGTGGCTGTGAAACCAACCAGGGAAAATATCACGAAGGCAGCTTCGCGATATTAACAAGGAAGGGTAGCGATTTTTTAAATCGCGTTAAGTATGCCTTAACGCAGGAATTTAATGTCTGTTAAATTCCTGACTAAGGCATACTTAACATGGGGGGTGGATTCTGTGGCTAAGACCACAGGCCCTATCATCTAGGATATCGCCATTTTCCACCATGGAAAATGGCGCTATCCACACTATCTCTTGAATTTTTATCGCCTCAGCAATGCGCGTTGTTAATAACGAGCTAACCGGGCGATAAATTCCAGAGATAGCCGCGATAAATATGCAAGCGCTAAGCGCGCTTTGCGATATTTATCGCCGGCCCTTGTTAATATGCCCCTTAAATTGGCCATAGAAATGGAAGCTACACTTCACTCTACAAGCTGCCCCTACATTGAAAGTTCTTTTCATTAAAAATGTGGCATCTGTCATGCAAAATGTCTGTGAAGTCTTATTAGGCCTAGCGGGCAAATGTAAGATTAGCACCAAAGGACCAAGTGCTTAAGTTATGTGCACTTTCAGAGTTTGCAGTGCTTTATTTAAATCGCAGACTTTGCACACTTGCCAACCCCACCGATTATTGCTGTAGGCCACCACTTATCTGGTAGCCTAAAACTAAGGCTCTCAGGGGCATATTAGCAAGACCGTCGATAAAATTATCGCTGTTTTAGCGGCAGGAAACTGCCGCCAAAACGGCAATAATGGCCTTGCTAATATGCGTTATAGAATTCCAATAGAAGCCCAGGTTAAATGTGCAGGACATCTAACCTGGGCTTCTATTGGAATTCTACAACGCATATTAGCACGCTCATCATCACCGTTTTAGCGGCAGTCTGCCGCTAAAACGGCGATAATTTTATCGCCGGTCTTGCTAATATGCCCCTCAGTTTTCCGTTTCTACAGATATTCACAGATAAACACTGACAGAAAACAATGTGTTTTCTGTCGGTATGTTTAAAAGTGGAAAAGTAGTAAAAATTGTTCTTCTATTGATTGACTCGCCATGCTGTGTTTCATGAATTCCATCCCAACAACCGAGCGGGCAGACAGTAGGGGAAGTTAAAAACAGGATGGGATTTGCTTAAAAACACAAGCATATATTGACGTATAAATGAAGAATACTAATATTTGGCTGCTTAATTTGCTAAAACGTGACAGGCATCAAAGTATGAGTGCATGTTTATCAGTTAAATAAATGTGGATATGTACCATTTTACAACACCATTTATTCTCAAAACACAAACTAGATATGGATAAATTCCAATAAGTTGGCCAAAAAATAAAAATTGATAAATACATGCGAAAATGTTTTAAAAATAATTTACGATAAAACCAGGAGCCATACCTGCAACCTATGGATTCACAAGTGTCATCTTACCACTTTATAGGATTGAAGGGTAAGCTGGGATAGTTGAGTTCATCTTTCAATAAAGTATGTTTTTTATTATTTATTACAGACTTAATTTTATAGTGTATGGTACTTTCTCTGGCCTGGCAGCTGAGCTGCAATGCTCAGTCAATATCGGAGAGGGTAGGTCCATCACTGCACTTATCCCTGTTTCATTTTCCCAAACTTTCGCTCCAGCCTATTTCCAAACACAGAACTTGCAGAAGCCTGGCCTGCCACAGGAGGAGAACCTGGCCTGCAGTGACTACTCAGCAGGGAGATTTGAGACATGACTTTAGGAGTAGTTCAGTTCAGAGTGCAGTGGGGAGATGAACTGTCTCCCAGGCTGTGTCCAGGAGTGCTGTTAATGCACTTCAGGGGCGAGTAAAATGGCTCTCACCCCACCTGAGTGGGAGGAGTTCAATGGGCTGTTGGCGGTGCTCAGTGCACAGTGAGTGCACCTGGAGAAGGATTTTATTTCTTTGACAATTAAAAATATAACGAACAGTAGATTTTTTAACAAAGACACAGGTATTGATGTTGCAGTCTTGGTTGATAATGGTGGAACTGGTACTTGTTTACTAATTATGCTGTATAATTTTTGAACATTTTCCTACTTGTAATACATTTGCTGAGTGCATTTTCACTATCAATGTATAAATGTAGCCCTGTAGGGAGGGCGTTGATTGGCTGAACTGTCTTACGTCACCTATTCCCGCCTCTAGAGCTGGAATAGACTCGTTAGTTTGATGCTGAAATGTGTGAGCTGAAGGCCACTAAAAAATCACCAATTAATGTCATGTCTTTTACTTATCACTAGGCCATCGGGAAAAAAGTCAAGGAGCCCCTTTATCTGATTTTGGTCGCACGCAATTTGAAGTAATTTCTTAAGAAGTCACCATCGGCCCAAAATATATGGGATGTTGAATTCTGGTGATGTCATCCTTCTGCTAATTAGTGATTTCCAACCCTGACAAAGCCTACCTTTTTTAGCCAAAGAATGTTGGCAAGTATGCTCTGCCAGAAGCCCAATTGTAGTGTACAAAAGAGATGTGAGTTGCAATTAATTTTGAAACTCAAAACGTCCACATTGAGAGTCCTTGTGAGAAATTGGAGCCCCCACCCCTTTACTGTGACTCGTATGGGGGGCCAATTACTTGTACAAAATCCAAAATCTTTAGAAGAAAAGCCCTAAAACATTTTGTATTGACAATTACTTTGTCTCTATCGTTCTGTGATCTGTTTGTGTAATGACAGAAGTAATTTCTTTAGTGCTAATATGTTCAGATTGAATCTGTGTGAACCATACATAATACCATTAATAATAGTAAGAGTAACAATGGTTAGTGATTGATCCTGTGGTTACTAATCAATACCAATAAAATATCAACACCTGAAAGGGGCTGTATCAATGGGAGCCCTGTTTTAATATGCGAATATCA
The DNA here is from genome assembly GCF_964204655.1 of Triturus cristatus. Lineage (NCBI taxonomy): Eukaryota > Metazoa > Chordata > Amphibia > Caudata > Salamandridae > Triturus > Triturus cristatus. Next base: position 727,296,916 of record NC_140591.1, read on the forward strand.
GCTCTGGACATCCATGGGAGCAGGTAGTGGCCTACACGACATTGGCATGCTCTCCATAATGTTGCTTCACGTAAACCCATATCTGTTTCTCATGGCGGTCTCTGCTCCTTCGATGGACAGGGTCTTCACTGATGGTGTTTTGCAAAAGTGGATGTAGGGAGGTAGACCTACAGCCCACTTGGACCGCCATTCCTGCATTCTCAGCCATTCACAAGGATTCACAGCGGGAATCCTGCCTATTCAATATTAACGTGTTTATGAATGCATAAGCAGATTGCTATAGCCGTTGAAGCAGAATTCCCAGTCAAAACACCAGGGGGCAGATTTATGTTGCACTTGCGCCACTTTTGCGCCGCCGTTGCGTCACTTTTGTGACGCAGCAGTGGTGCAAATCCTGCGCCATGGTGCGGGGTATTTACAACGTGACGCATCTGGGAGATGCGTCACGTTGTAAAGCCCTGCGCCACATGTAGGCGTTCCAGGGCAGGTGGGGGCGTTCCGGCGCAGGAACGCCTTCTAAAAGTGGCTGAGTGAAATCTACAAGATTTCACTCAGTCACTTTTAGGCCCATGCTGCTTCAAAACCCTGCGCCTGCTTGAAGCAGGCGTAAGGATTGACGCAGCATTGTACAGATAGGGCCCCTCAGAACATTGCTGGAGCTGCGTCGCGCTTGCGACGCAACTCCAGCAATGCGCCACTTTTACGGCACAGATGCGTCACGCATCTGTGCCGTTTTTGCCCCATGGTGCGCCGCATCATAAATGCGGCGCATCCATGGTGGCGCAGCTGTGGCGCATAATGATTGGTGCATCCCTGCTGATATGCAGGGATGCACCAGTTAACATAAATCTGCCCCCAGGAACTTACAAAGAAAGGCAACATTCGATCAAAGTTGGTAGAAATGTTCTAGCAGTGATGACACTGCGCCACCCTATTTCACGTGGTCTGCTAATGAGGTGGATGCATCAACTTGCTCTGCTGTACCTCCCCACGGTCTGTACCACTGCAGCTACACCACCAGCATGGCACATTTGCATAAGGCATTCACTGCGCATGTGCGTTACATATCTACCTTGCCAGCAGTAAAAACGTTATGCTTCATGACACAACATGTGTAGGAAGTTTGCCATGGCCTAAGATTGGTCGAGCCATAAAAATGACATGGATTGTAGCAGTGCCAAATGAAAGGGTAAGGTGTAAAACGTTGTTACCTATTTAGTGGCGGGAGAGGTTGCCATTTTGTTAGAGTTGCCAATTTAGAAGTGGGCAACCAGGTTTGCATCCTGGCTTCGGCTCAACAATCTGCGATTCTGAGTAAATCATCTAAACTCCCTGTGCCATCAAAAATATTGTGTATCATATTCAGGTTCTTATGTAAAGCACTCTAACGCCATTGGACTAGGTTTGCACGTAATAAAAACACCAAAATGCAAAAAAAAGTAAATATCAACCAGGGAACAGGAGGTAGTCTGATATTTCAGCTTTAAATTTAGCCCAATGGACCCCCAGTGGTGGCTACTAAGGAACGGAGGTGGTGGGGTGGAGGAAAAAAAATCCCTTACCTGGTTACGGCCGCAACCTCTTCTCTTCCTCCTGACTCTCGGCAGCAGTAAGCTCCCAGGCTCCCCTAAGCCAATCCCCTCGCTGCTGTCACAAGCATGACAGCAGCATCGTGATGGTCTGAGCAGCCTGTTTGGCTGCTCAGGCAATGCCTGGGAGCCTTGGGACAGTTCTCCACCCGGCTGTGCAACACAGCTGGGTGGAGAAAAGCTAAGTGCGCATGACGGTTTGGCCGTACCCAGACGGCTGGCCAAACCGTCATGTGCACTTAGTCGTGCCCATACCACTCCACCTCCTATGAACCAGCCCATCCGCCCCACCCCACCCTGGCTCCTGACTCCGCAGACTGTTAATTTACAAACACTTAATAAAGTTTTGCCCCAAGGCTATATTAGTGGCATAGACCATACTTTGACTAGTATTTTGTGACTACATTTCCATTTCTAAAAGACGAATAAAAAAGTTGAGAAAAAATTGCCACACAGTGTCGAGGGTATTGGCCACTTTCACATTTATTGATAAAATCCTCACACGATCTGCTGTATTTTCATTTGAATTTAAATACATTTACATCCACTGGCACATCTCCACCAAGCATTACTATTCACATGTTCTGTCTGCTGGTGGTTATTCCGGTGGAAAATCCGGCAGAGGAAGTTCCGCTTATGCAGCAAACAAAATACATACCCACTGCTTTTTGTAGGATTATACACCACCACCCTTTCCCAATGCAGTATGGTGCTACAATGAACAATTAGTCGAGAGCCACAGTACCAGACCGAGGCGCAACAAATCTCACCACAATTAAAATGAGGCCGAAAACACCTCATTCTGCACTTGAACCCCGCTCATATGTTCCCGGCTGTTTTAAATTACAGATGCTCACCTCGAATACTTTATCCAGGCTGCCTAATTAAGCCCTGTTCTGCGATACAAAGAGAGGCTCGCGTTTTGTTTGCCCTCAACACACTTCATCTTCCGGCAGCTTCTCTGTGCTCCTTGAGTGCTTTGAGGTCAATTAAAAAAAAACTAATGCCTTCCGAACAGACTGGTAATTAGTTAACTGTCTCTTCATTAAGTGTCGCACAGGGAACATTCATTTGCAGCAAGCCGTGACCCTGTTGTCCTTGGGAAGTCTTCAATAATATGTCGCAGATACAGGGGCCGAGAGAAGCGCGTTTTTACTAGTAGCACGCGCAAGAGAGCAGCTGAACTGGAAGGAAAAAGCAGCCCCCAGGGTCCATTCCTCTAAACTACTAGATGCCGCACTCTGTTTCTCCTACACCAGGCTCGCTTTATTTCCCAACCTTCCACTGTTAGACAATTGGTTTTTGATAGGATAGTTTCGGAGAGGAATCTTCAGTTACCTCTAGGGGTGTGTATTGCTGACATGTTGCCGGGTGCCCTGTGGAAAAGCGCATTGTGTGGCTGTGATGCAGCGCTCTGTAGTTTCATCATCCTGCCAGCGATGTAGCTGCAATTTTCTGATTTGAAAGCGTGTTTCCTCCTGAGGATTAAAGTTCTCTCCCTCCTCGTCTGCTCTGAAATCGATTTCGCTTTCCGTGATGTGCCCCGGTGCGGGAGAGACAAAGCCGTGCGGCAAATGGAAAATGGAAGCGGGCTAAAAAGGCGCGGGCCTTGGCCCCGCCGCCAGTGTTTTTAAATGGCTGCTGACACGAGGCCGCTTATGTGCTGGGCATTGTGCGGCGGTCAAGGTAATGACCTCATATAGCATTGTAGCAGGAGTGAGCCGGCCTATGAGTACAAAAATGGAGCAGAGAGCTTGTAGTGAAGATTGATTTTTCCAGTGACAGACATAAATACGTTTTTTTAATATTAACGTATTCTTTATGTAATTTTTTGCCGAAGTATATCCACTTTTAAGATTTGTAAATAACAGGTATCAATGTTGCCTTAGCTAGTGGGACTCAGCCTGCAGGTTTCCAAAGGATACAGTGCTCAACGAGTTTCTTTTTAACTTTAACCTGTACATCAGTGTATGTATTTATGTATGTGGTATTTCTATAGAAGGAAACTAGCAAACACAATGAGAGGAGGGACAAAGCGCTGAAACTTTTTAGACACTCGCCCCTATTCACTAGCCAGGCCAGGTCCTCCCTGAACCGAAAACAAGCATCTTGGGACTGGTTTTGAGGTAACACCGCTCATCAGCCAGGCTAGCTTGAATCCAGTGGCAAAGTGAGCAAGGGGCCCACGTCTGGGCATACCCTGCCAACTTAGGGCAAACACAATGAGTCGATGGACGATGCACTGAAACTTTCAGGCCCTATTTGATCTGGGTTAAATCCGTCATCGTTCTTCTGCTCACTTCGCCAACCCTGTTCAGACACAGCCATATGCAAATCTGTCTTGACCTTGTTCCTCATGGGAACAGTCCAGCCCCAACTGCCATGCCTGGTCCTCCTTGGACCAGAATCAAGCAAACAGGCTTCCAAGGTTTTAAGTGGTTTGCGGAAAAGGTGATGATGTGACCATGTATTACAGTGCAGCGTCACTGGAAATATGCAATTGTGCGGATGTGGCATTTTTGTACAAATATAGAATTGCCTCATTTGCCATATAATCCATTATCAGCTGCAGAATCTGCATATTTCAACCAAAAATGTTTTTGTTTCTAGCTCAAATGGTTAAAAAGTTACTAAAAACTTAGTGAAACGACTTGCCACGCAGTCGGAGGCCCGCTGTAAAACTTAACTGGTTACCTTTCTGTTTATTATTGCTATGCTTCCTGTTAAACTGATATAATGAAGTGCAACCAATGCTGAGGCAGTGTTAACAAGTGTAACAATCATTGGTAATGCATCAGTTTTACCTACGTAATGAATAAAGAGCTGTTTTCATAAATCATCGTCCGGTAGAAGGAAAGAGCTCCCAGCCAGATAACACTGGAGTGGAGAGGATGTGGCGCAGTGGTCAGATCTGCTGATTCGAGAGCTGGGGATCCGGCCTAGTCTCGGCGGGGCCGTGCAGCGTGATTCTATGCAAATCACGTAATCTTTTGGGATGATAAATTGTTATATAAAAATGCTGCAATAGCAAAAGTCAAAACTTTATGAAACTATAGTTCCATCAAAGTAAATAATAACAGTATTTTGGCAGTGGGAAACTGACAAGAGAAGCAAATGAGGAACAACCATTGGTAAATGCAGGAAAATATGCTGCAGCCAACAGAAATGGAGGAAAGGTAAGTGTCCCTCACAGGAACTAATGAGAAGCCAGGAAAGAGAGGCGGGATATAAGTCCCTTTTTAGTTTATATTAAAAAACAATAGATTTCTAAAGCACAGTGCAAGCACTGTGCAGGCGAAACCTAATAATGACAATATAATGAAGTATTACAATCCTAAAAATTACTGCATTAAGCTGCATAATTTGTCTTTTCTTGCCACATAATTTGGCCCTTCCCTGCCGCGTAATTCCAGCAGCCCTGATTATATAGTATAATGTACCCCCAGTATACATAATAAGGATATTGCAAGTCACCTTGTAGTTCCATAACCTTGTAAAGGAACCCAACCTTCTACCTCATTTATCTACCTGGTTATTGAACTCCTCAGTGACTTACAATATCCTTATACATCAAAACGCATTTTATCCCTTATACGATTGTTATAGTGTATGCAGAGCTGACACTTTTTTAAGGTGAAATGAGTCAGAAAACTTAGGATACCACCTATTGCTGGTATCAATTTATGATAAAGGACCAAACAATTTACCATTTGATGCATGTCTGGTGATTGCTTCAGAAGGCAAAATGCTGTTTTTCCTAGAGTTCTGAAAATCCATGCACTGTGCCCAGTAGTCTATATTACGTAGACTAAGCGTATATGTTAGACCTGGCATCTGTTAACATGATTTTCCCTGACTTTTTGCTTTTTGACCTCCTGGTTTTTACTTAGTTTTTGCTGGCTTTAGGACTCTGAGCACTTTATCACTGCTGACTAGTGCTAAACTGCATGTACCTAGTACCTAAAATCTGGTGACAATTGGTTTATCCATGATTGGCATCTTTGGTTTACCTGTAAGTTCCTAGTAAAGTGCCCAGGACCTTTATTTCAAATGCTACTAGTGGGCCTGCTGCACTGATTGTGCCACCCACCTAATTAGCCCTTTAATCATGTCTCAGGGCTGCCACGGCAGAGCATGTATATGCACTTTTAATCTAGAATTTCGACCGGGCAAGGTCACCTACTTGCCAAGCCCAAACCTTCCCTTTTATTGCATATAGGTCGCCCCTAGAATAGGCCATGGACCACCCATTGGCAAGGTGCAGTGTACTTAAAAGGTAGGACATGTACTTTTAAGTTTTACATGCCCTGGTAGTGAAATACTCTTACATTCTTATTTCATTTCTGCCAGCCTTTCTCTCCCGTGAGGTAACATTAGCGCTGCCTTGTAACCTTTTACAAGTGTAACTTTCAATTGGAAAAGGTAAGAAAGGTAAGATTGGTGTCTCTGAGCTCACAATTTAAAAACAAGCCTTTTAGGGAAGTTTTTTTTAATTGCAGATCTTAAAATGCCACTTTTAGAATGATCAATAGGGGAGTGGTATGCACACCGATTTCTTCACTCGATTAGTCCTGATTTCAAACTTTACTCGTTGCGTGCGACACTGGGCATGTGCCTTTCCCATGGTACACAAAAATTGAACAATGCTGTGGGGAGCGCTGTGACGCTACACTCCCAGACGCACTGCTGTAATGGATCCAAGATCCTGCCGATAATTCCACTTTAGACTTTCTCCTTATGAATCTGTATCAATCCACAATTTTTTTCATAAACTTAAATGCTTTCCACTTTTTTTATCCGCGCGTGTGACGTCATGCATTTTGAATGCTTCACATATCCAAGTGTCCATCTATTGAAGAGGTCCGGATGGACACCGCATTGGACTTTGTCGCTTTCTGCCGGTCTAGAGTGACTGCAAATAACATTCACAATACAAGGAAAGTTTAAAGCACTGTTTTCCATGCAGGCTTTAAAAAGTCACAACTTGATTTCTTTGAATTGTATTTTTATTGTTTTGGACTTGTTTTAATCAGATAAATATTGGCTATTTTTCTAAACTGGTGTGGAGCATGTTGGTGGTGTTTTCACTGTGTTATTGTGTGTGTGTGTGTGTGCACACATACTTTACACTTTGCCTCTTGAGTTTAGCCTCCCTGCTCTGCTCCAAGCTACTAGAGGGTGAGCACAGGTAAGCTTTTAGTATGTACTGCACTTACCCTGAGTAGGATTGCATATCCTGTTTGGACAGGGTGCATACCTGTACCAACCAGAAACCCAATTTTTAACAGTATAGTTGTGCGAAAACGTGAACAGATTTTTGAAATGCAAGGGATAAAAATATCATTGCCACTACTTCAAGAATTTAGTTTCTGAAGAAGGTAAGAGTCCAGTCCTGAAATCTGGAGGGGAACAGAAATTTGAATATAAGATCTGGATGCTGAAATACCAGTCTCTATATCTATAAATGTGGTTGTAAGCATGAAAACTCCTTTTACTCACATTCGAGTTGATGAGTGATTGAATGAATTAAAAAAACTGAAAAACTATAATAATCACATATTGTTTTCATTATTTTACTAAAACAGACACCTCGTTGGCACTGGTGTACAACATTACAGCAATGTGAGTCAAGGAAAGGGCAATTCATTTTATACTTTAAAAGCATATCTTCAAAGGAAAACCACTTGAATTAGAAATAAAAATATACCGAAGTCACGTTGCTCATCTATGGAAATCAAAGCCTGCAATGAGGGTTAACTGTAGGTTGGAAAACTATAAAAACAATCAAAGAAAGAGCCGAGTTAAAACCAGGTGAACTGTCTGGCAAGCTCCCTAGACCTAAAATACCCCTTGGCCTGCATGCCCTAATGAAACTGCTATAAGTGTTCGAGTTTACAATTCACTGTATGATGTGAGCGGCATAATTGTCCATATTATTGCACAAGGAGCATGATTATGTTCTTTTTAAACACATATGAGAGATGACATTATTTTTGTGCAGGTGAGGTGACACTCTGAAGTGAATCATTTCTATAGGTTCCCAAACTTGTCACTCAAGTAAAGGGATTTACACTGTTAATAGCTCTATATATCAGAGATCACAGCATTTTGTCAAGCGGAGAAGCAAAGATTTGAGCCCATCTGTTGCAGTCAGAGAGGCTGTTAAGGCAGCCTCTGGACAATAACTACCCGGCTCTCAGTTGTGCACATAAGAACAACTCTTTTTGGCTCAATTAATAGACTGTATTCAACAAAGCCGACTTACAAACTGCACTTGTTACATGCTACGTCCATCTATTACTCTATAAGATACAACATTGTCAAACCAACAATAATCTATTTTCAGAGTGACAATAACCTAAAAGGAAATACATATTTCAGCATTATTCTGCAATTCAGCAAACTTCACTGCCTAATCTTTATTGTTTTCTGTAATAAATTATAAAGTTAAATGTAGATGTCGCTGTGCATGTGTGAAGATCATTGTCCTCCCTTGACGTTTCAAGAGAAGCCCAACACCTTAATGGAAACGATTAAAAAAACCATAAAACAGTAATATCAAAGGTTTCATGCAGCTTGATATCAGATTACCTAACAATGGAATCAAAGGTATACTTTCACTAACTAGTTCTGCATTTAGGCTGTAATTTGAGTAAAAAAAAGATCAAGGAAAAATTCTCTACTTCAAACTTGATTTATGCCCAGGCATAAGCTACTTGTCAGCAGTATTCTGTTTATTAGGATGTTGCATATCTAAACAGCTGCATTGGGGTGAGAGCTGGAGGAATGTTCTGGATGCTCGGTTTGTCTCATAAATCCCTTGGTAGTCCCACGAGACAAGGACCAAGAGAGTCCGACCTTTGACCCGACAAAGACTCGAGCCTATATGATAATCTGAAGCGAATTTGGGTCATTCCTGGTCCCACAATCAGCCCTTGCTTTCCATTTCACATGGCTGCTAAGGGGCGGGTGGCAGGAAGGAAGGCTTACATTTGTTAGGATCTATGTCTAATGTCATAGAGCCTTATTTAAAATTTGATGGAGAGGATTCTCTGTCAAAACGTTGCGGATATTCTGTCCATCACATTTCAAGTGACCACAGGCTATAAAGCACTTGCAATATGGCAGACGGACATTCAGTGCATTTATGATAAAGTTTGGAATCTGCAAAAATCTAAAAAAGACCCTTACTCATGCTGCTGAGCGAGGCTCACACATTGAGACATAGTAGGTGGGCATTAACTGATGTGTTGACTAGGCCTGAGAAGAATTTCAGTTACGTTGGAGTAATCATAGTAATTATGGTAATTATGCATTACTCTTTGACATGAATTACTGATAATTATCTGATTACTCCTGCTTGCGTAATTAAGAGTAATTTGTAAGATAAAATGCTACGGCAAGAGCACATTTAGCTAGGGCAAGTGGCCACTTACCATTTGTATTCTGCTGCTTTGGCGCTAAGGAAATACAGCTAAATAGAGCTAAATACCAGTAGTAAATTGGGGAAAATCCTAGCCGTAAGGCACATGTCGGGAGCCTGAGCAGCTACTTTCACTTTTTATCCACATTCTGTTCTATTTAGCACAATTTAATAGTGCAAAAGGCATTCTTGTGTCCATTTTAAATGCATTGGGGCATTTTTTGCATTAAGAAATAGTGCTAAAAGCAGAATTAAACGTTTTGCGTAAATCAAGCATAATCATTGTCAGGGGGTCCCTGAAGGACCCCGAAGGGTGAAAAAAACCTTTAATTTTTTTAAAAAAAATCGCGGGGTGCACGCACCGTGCGCGCACCGTGCGCGCACGGTGAAAAACCCTTAAAAAAAAACAAAAACATTTTAAACTGTTTATAAGTTTATAGAAGATATTAACTATGCTGTTCAACTTTATCCAAATTCAAAATAAAAGAGCTGAGCCATTCCATATTAAAGGATACAATCAATCTATAACTATATACATAGGTAGTTTATTGTAAAAGAAATATATAAAAATATAATAATACATACATAAATTAGCATTTAAAAAACCTTACAAATTCACTAAAAAAGCCATAGGTTTCACACACGTTATAGTTAGGAATTAGCATTTAAAAAACCTTGCAAATTCACTGAAAAAACCATAGGTTTCACACATGTTATAGTTAGCTGGACATTTCACTCGTAAAAAACCATTGTAATTCCTCCGTTATAGTTAGTTCAGCTAACTATAACTCGCGCGACCGCAATCCACTGCTGATGACGTCGCATATTACATCACTCATGACATGGTCAGTGACATCACTCATGACATCACTGATGACATCTCAAATGACATCACTGATGACATCACTGATGACATCATCCAGTGAATATGTGTCTTTCTGAAAAAAAAATATTTTTTATATATGTATATCTAAAGGTTAATGGAAGAATAAATGGGTAAATAAGTGTCTAAATGGATGTTTTTTTTTGTAAAATTAATTGTATAACTGACTTATTAACAGTATCTTAGTGAATACAGTGATGTAATATGCGACGTCATCAGCAGTGGATTGCGGTCGCGCGAGTTATAGTTAGCTGAACTAACTATAACGGGGGAATTTCAATGGTTTTTTACGAGTGAAATGTCCAGCTAAATATAACGTGTGAAACCTATGGTTTTTTCAGTGATATATATATCTATGACTCTGAGGCAGCGATATCCAGCACTGATGTATTCAAACATTTCCAACATCTTTTTAAGCACTTGTGCTTGTTAATTTTCAAATTGATTCTTTTGCTGGTTTTTCTCTTACTGAGATTAATGAGTTCAATTTTTAATCACAGGGTTTTAAACACTGTTATTTGCACATATATTATCTACCCCTCAGGAACTTTTAAGCAATAATGTTGCTGGGCGAAAATTTACTAGCGATAAGATATCAATATGTCAATTATAAGTATTTTACTTTCTGAAAATATTAGGAATGGTTTTGTAAATTGCTTACTGTTTTGCAACCTACGATTGGTTAACATGTGCTAGTATTTTGTCCATGTCTATTTTCTGCTACGGCACGTGGGGTAGTACGTTTACATGCATGGTCACTTTAAATCTAAGCACAAAATGATTCCATGTTGAGTGAACAAGGCTCGCCAGAGCCGAAACGCGTATCGACAACATAAGGATCAAATAAATACCGCATGCACTTACTTCGGGTCTGTGTCCATCTTTTGGATTCCTTGCAACTGGGAACTTTGCTGGAAGAAGTGATATATATATATATATATATATATATACATACACACACACATATTATCTACTGGCAGTCGCCAGTAGATAGTTATAGTTAGGACCTATTTTCCATAGGAAATCCGCAACATTCTATTGGGAATATCTTTGGCGGCGATTGACGAATCTTAGCCAAATTCTCCAAACTTTTGGCCAGCTCCGCTCCGCTCCTACCCTGAAATTTTTGCGGTGATCCGTGAAGTGGAGGCCGAGAAAAAAGGGGGGTCCCAAAACGCATTTTCCCCATGCAATTTCCCATAGGATCTGTTGTCGCAGCTACAGCCCGAACCGCTGAACGGAATGACACCAAATTTGGCAAAGAGGTAGTCCTCAGTTCGGACTCATGCCTTTTGCATATTTGGTGTGAATCTGTTCAGTAGTTCCTGAGAAAATGAGGGTAAAAAAGTTAGTGATATCTATGGCCAGGGAGGATCCGCGGACCGTTCCCGCACCGTAAGGGCACCCTCCCCGAACGGAGCGCGCACCCTCGCGATCGCGCGCTGAATGCTAATTGGCTGTCGAGTGTCTCTCCACATTCGAAACCAGGAACTGTTGGCAGCCATTTTCTGCCTCGGTAGAAGCGAGGCTGAAGATGGAAGGGGAATAAGTGTGTAAAAGATATAAAGGGGGCAGAGTGGAAATACTCTGATCCTCTAGATCTGCTTAGGGGGTCCCAGAAGGACCCCCTGTGGCCCCCCTTTTAAAAAAAAAAAAGTGGCGAAATGAGCGCACGGAGCGTGCATCCTATCGCGTTGGATGCACGGATTCTCTCGCGGTGGGTACGCTGATCCACGGCAACGTTTTTTGAAAAACGACAAGAAATCATTGGTTGTATAACAACTTTCTACACTGAAAGGTAGGGTGTATATTTTTGTTTTTTAAAGGTATGATTGTTATTGGTTAACAAAAACAGATTGTAAGGAACATTATATATGATAAGCTGATATGTTGAAAAGTCAAGCACACTTCCTGCCTTGTGTAGGAACATTGTGTGCTGAACTTGTGACCTTTGAGCTCAGTGCAGTGTTCCATGAGCTGTTTCTATGGTAACAGGCAGAAGGCAGATTGGGGGAAGAGTTGAAATGTATTTCAGTTGGAAAGGGTTGAAATGTTTAACCAATAGAAATGTGTGTTTGCTTTTGAGTTTATGTGCGAAGGATTGTGATTTGATGTTTACATGTATATGTGTGGAAAATGAAAGGGAAACTTTTTCATTCTTTGCTTTTGCTGAGAGGTGCACAGTGCAGAGATTCTGTAAAAGAAAATATGGTGAGTGATTGATATACTCCTTAATCTACAAAAGAACTTGAAAATGAGTTATTTAATTGTGAAGGGATGTATGTAGACTATTTTGATTTTAATTAGAGTAATGTATTTTTCCTGCTAAAGTGTAGGGAGTACTTTTTTTCTCTACAATGTGTGTGCATGTCGAAAACATTCTGTGATAGGCATTTGTGTTTTTCATGTGTTTGTAGACAGATAACTGTGCAGTTTTTATATTTTGGTAGAATTAGAAACCAGTCATTGTTTATGAATTTGTGAAATGAGTTATGTTATGTTTCTATACTAAAATGTAGTACTACTTCTAGATGAAGAAATGTGTTTTGATATAGTGCAAGGGATAGTGTTGTTTGTCTAGAATCACACAGTGAGTCTGTGTGCATTTGGGAACCACTGTGAGAGAAGCATTTGGTAATATCGTGTATTTGCTGACAGATAACTGTTTTAAAACCAGTCAGGTTGTCAAGTTTTAGTAGCATTAGAAGACAGTTATGGCTTATGCTTTCATTATATGAGTCAGGCATTGACAGTAAATTGCAGTCGTGAAATATGTAGATTGTGTGCAGTTCCCTTACCACTTGCACTGTAGTGAATGAGTTTTGGTAAGCTCATAGGGATAGTGGTGCTTGTCTAGAACCACACTGTGAGTTAGTGTGTATTTGGGATCAGTGTGAGAGAATTATTTGGTAACATCATGTATTTGCTGACAGATAACTGTTTTAAAATCTGTCATGTTGTGAAGTTTTAGTAGCATTAGAATCCAGTCTTTGCTTATATGTTGATTAAATGAGTCATGCTTTGACACTGATGTGCTGTTCTTAAATATGTAGATCGTGTGCAGTACCATTAACTCTTCCAGACTAGTAAATGAGTTTTGGTAAACTCCTAGGGTAATGTTGCTTGTCTAAAATCACACTGTGAGTCTGTGTGCATTTGGGTAAGGATTGTGAGAGAAGCATTTGGTAACATCGTGTATTTGCTGACAGATAACTGTTTTAAAACCTGTCATGTTGTCAAGTTTTAGTAGCATTAGAAGACAGTTATGGCTTATGCTTTCATTATATGAGTCAGGCATTGACAGTAAATTGCAGTTGTGAAATATGTAGATTGTGTGCAGTTCCCTTACCACTTGCACTGTAGTGAATGAGTTTTGGTAAACTCCTAGGGATAATGGTGCTTGTCTAGAATCACACTGTGAGTCTTTGTGCATTTGGGAACCACTGTGAAAGAAGCGTTTGGTAACATTGTGTATTTGCTGACAGAAAACTGTTTTAAAACTTGTCATGTTGTCAAGTTTTAGTAGCATTAGAAGCCAGTCTTTGCTTATGTGTTAATTAAATGAGTCAGGCATTGCCACTAAAGTGCAGTCGTGAAATATGTAGATTGTGTGCAGTTCCCTTATCACTTCCAGTGTAGTGAATGAGTTTTGGTAAACTCCTAGGAATACTGGTGCTTGTCTAGAATCACACTGTGAGTCTGTGTGCATTTGGGAACCACTGTGAGAGAAGCGTTTGGTAACATCGTGTATTTGCTGAGAGAAAATTGTTTTAAAACCTGTCATGTTGTCAAGTTTTAGTAGCATTAGAAGCCAGTTTTTGCTTATGTGTTGATTAAATGAGTCAGGCATTGACACTAAAGAGCAGTCGTGAAATATGTAGATTGTGTGCAGTTCCCTTATCACTTCCAGTGTAGTGAATGAGTTTTGGTAAACTCCTAGGGATACTGGTGCTTGTCTAGAATCACACTGTGAGTCTTTGTGCATTTGGGAACCACTGTGAAAGAAGCGTTTGGTAACATTGTGTATTTGCTGACAGAAAACTGTTTTAAAACTTGTCATGTTGTCAAGTTTTAGTAGCATTAGAAGCCAGTCTTTGTTATGTGTTGATTAAATGAGTCAGGCATTGTCACTAAAGAGCAGTCGTTTAATATGTAGATTGTGTGCAGTTCCCATATCACTTCCAGTGTAGTGAATGAGTTTTGGCAAACTCCTAGGGATACTGGTGCTTGTCTAGAATCACACTGTGAGTCTTTGTGCATTTGGGAACCACTGTGAAGGAAGCGTTTGGTAACATTGTGTATTTGCTGACAGAAAACTGTTTTAAAACTTGTCATGTTGTCAAGTTTTAGTAGCATTAGAAGCCAGTCATTGTTTATGCGTTGATTAAATGATTCAGGCATTGACACTAAAGTGCAGTCGTGAAATATGTAGATTGTGTGCAGTTCCCTTACCACTTCCACTGTAGTGAATGAGTTTTGGTAAGCTGCTAGGGATAGTGTTGTTTGTCTAGAATCACACTGTGAGTCTGTGTGCATTTGGGAACCACTGTGAGAGAAGTGTTTGGTAACATTGTGTATTTGCTGACAGATAAGTGTTGTAAAACATGTCATGTTGTCAAGTTTTAGTAGCATTAGAAGACAGTTATGGCTTATGCTTTCATTATATGAGTCAGGCATTGACAGTAAATTGCAGTTGTGAAATATGTAGATTGTGTGCAGTTCCCTTACCACTTGCACTGTAGTGAATGAGTTTTGGTAAACTCATAGGGATAGTGGTGCTTGTCTAGAATCACACTGTGAGTTGGTGTGTATTTGGGATCACTGTGAGAGAAGCATTTGGTAACATCATGATTAGAATCCAGTGTTTGCTTATGCGTTGATTAAATGAGTCATGCTTTGACACTGATGTGGTGTACTTAAATATGTAGATTGTGTGCAGTACCATTAACTCTTCCAGAGTAGTGAATGAGTTTTGGTAAACTCCTAGGATAGTGTTGCTTGTCTAAAATCACACTGTGAGTCTGTGTGCATTTGGGTAAGGATTGTGAGAGAAGCATTTGGTAACATCATGTATTTGCTGACATATACCTGTTTTAAAACCGGTCATATTGTGAAGTTTTAGTAGCATTAGAAGCCAGTCTTTGCTTATGCTTTGATTAAATGAGTCAGGCTTTGACACAAAAGTGCAGTCCTGAAATATGAAGATTCTGTGCAGTTCGCTTACCACTTCCACAGTAGTGAATGATTTTTGGTAAACTCCTAGGTATAGTGGTTGTTGTCTAGAATTACACTGTGAGTCTGTGTGCATTTGAGAACCACTGTGAGAGAAGCATTTGGTAACATCATGTATTTGCTGACAGATAACTAATTTAAAACCTCTCATGTTGTCAAGTTTTAGTAGCATTAGAAGGTAGTCTTTGCTTATGCATTGATAAAATGAGTCAGGGTTTGACACTAAGGTGCAGTACCATGTACTATTCTGTTCACTGTGGCAGAACTGAAAATTTAAAAGTTTTACCTAAGCACTGTCCTAGAAGTAGTCTGATTATTTAGTCAGTTTCTAAGTACCAAATAGATTGCTTCAAATAAAAGTGTTCTGACATACTATACACTTGTCTTTTACACCTTCAATTCCCTAGTCAGTATCCATACATTTCCAGGAAACATCCTGTCACTTCCTTTGCAGTCCTCTAGAGACCCATTCAACAGCATGTACTAATCCATTGACTGTGCCAAAACTCAAACACTTATAAATTTACCTAGACACTCTCTTTCCAGTACTCTAATGATTCAGTCACTGCCTAAGTATTCATGCACTGAGCCAGGTCTTAGCACATGGACTACGTCAAACCCATATGCACTATGCATGCAGTCCTCTAACCACCTACACACTTGTCTTTCACACCTTCAATTCCCCAGTCAGTATCCGTTCACTTCTAGCAAACACCCTGTCGCTGCCGTTGCACTCCTCTAGTGACCCATTCAGCATCATGTACTAATCCATTCACAGCGCCAAACCCTAATAAATTCACCCAGGCACTCTCCTTGCAGCACTCTAATCATTCAGTCAGTACCCAAGTACTCATCCAGTGACCCAGGCCTTAGTATATGGACTGCTTCAAACCCTTATCCTCTATGTATGCAGTCCTCTAACCACCTACACAATTGTCTTTCACACCTTCAATTTCCTAGTCAGTATCCATACACTTCCAGGAAATACCCTGTCACTCTCTTTGCAGTCCTCTAGTGACCCATTCAGCATCAGCACCATGTACTAATCCATTCACTGTGCTAAAACCCAAACACTTATAAATTCACCAAGATACTATCTTGTAGTACTCTAATCATTCAGTCAGTGCCTAAGTATTCATACACTGAGCCAGGCCTTAGCACATGGACTGCTTCAAACCCCTATGCACTATGCATGCAGTCTTCTAACCACCTAGACACTTGTTTTTCACACTTTCAATTTCCTAGTCAGTATCCATACAGTCCAGCACTTTGCACTCCTCTAGTGACCCATTCAGTACCAAGTACTAATCTATTCCCTGTGTGAAAAGCCTAGCACTTATAAATTCACCCAGGCACTCTCCTTGCTGTACGATAATCATTCAGTCAGTACCCAAGTAGTCATGCAGTGAGCCAGGCCTTAGCACATGGACTGCTTTAAATGCCTATGCAGTATGGATGCAGTCCTCTAATCACCTACACAGTTGTGTTTCACACCTTCTATTCCCTAGTTAGTATTCATACTCTTCTAGCAAACACCCTGTGAGTCACCCAGTGTGTCTCCTTATAGTACTGTAATCATTTAGTCAGTTAGCATGTAGTCTTTTAGTGAGGTAGGCTTTAGGCCATGAACTGCTTCAAAGTAGTATGCACTATGCATGTAGTGTTTTAATGATCGTCACACTTGTGGTTCAGGGCTATAGTTTCATAGTCAGTTTTTATATAAAATGTGTTTGTACAGTAATGGAATAGTATAAATTTGAAAGTTATTAACCCCTTCGGTGCTCATGACGGAACGGTTCCGTCATGAGCCACGGTTGAGCTGTGCTCATGACGGAACCGTTCCGTCATGACCACGCCCGCGCAAGATTCCGTCAGCACAGCGGCGGAATTTGCACAGCATGGAAGGGGTTAATATACATTTATTTGTGATTCTTTTTTACAGATACAGAACAGGAGTGTTTCTCATCTGTTTGCACTCTTCTCGTGCAAGATTGTTTGGATGAAGGGTCCTTAGGTGTTTCATCATACTTGCTGTGCCGCACGAGTATTTTTTGTTAGGATCTCCTCGTAACAGAACTCTTTGGCAAATCTTGCGAGTGACGAAGGTGGCATTGGTCTTTGTTTGCTCCTTGGAAAAAGTAAAAAATTTCCTCACCACTGAAGAAAAACGTTGTTGGTGAGGTGCCTTCTGCAAAACATTTTCTTCAGATTCGGTAAATATATTAAAGCGGCAACATTTACAGTTTTTGTAAGTTAAACTTATAAAATTTTGTTAGCTGTATGCATTTTATATATTTGTGATTTGTTTCTTGTGGTATTTTGTTGAGAATACCATGTTGTTTTTTTTTTAACAATCTTTCTTGTTTTCCAGGTCTGTCATCGACATCCATTGTCCCCACAGTAGTGTTCCGCCTTGTTGATTTTTATTATTGTTGTTACATTTTGTTTATTAGTTTATTGTTCATATATATGTTAATTAAAAAATAAAGTTTGAAAATAGTTTTTCGTTTGTATATTTATTATTACAAAAAATAAAGTTTTGAAAAAAAAATTAATAACGTATTTAGTTATTCTCTTAACTGCTGTGTGACTCTTTCTTGTTCTTATTACTGTTATTTGATGGAGTCCACCATGGTGTTAAATTTTGGGGCACTTATCGTTGGAATACTGGTGATATCTGCAGTTTGCACCAACTTCTGAATAGTGTGTTAGATTTATCTCAACTTTACTTCCGTTAAAGTGCTGATAATGAAATGGAGAGTAGCCGTTCCCGTGCAAAAAGACACGAGGTGCACCTTTCCGATTTATTCTAAATACTAAAATCCTGTATTGAATTGCACTGAGGTAATGGCTGCACTTACAGTGTACACACAAAATCTATTAAGAAATCTCATTGTATTCATATTGATTGGGAATAGTGCATCAGGTGCTGGATCTTGATGAGATACACTGCTCAGTTCGTATATTGTTCTGCACACGAAAAAAATCACATCACAACTTTCACACCAATTGCAATCGAAACAAATTCCGGCGATAAGACACGTTAGCACCAGGGATTTTACACCTGCTTTCTGCTGGTGTTAAGCAGGACAACTACCTGCACCATGAAAGGGAACACAGCCAAGAGCCACACCAGAACACCCACAGGTACCATGGAGTCAATGAGCATGATACAGGGATACCCATGAGGGCCAGAAGACTCATCTCAACAACTCCAGGACCGCCAATGCCCCCCAAACCCACATCTTAGTAAGTGTGTCCCTGTGGTCATTGTCTTAGCATGACAGGCATGAGCCCTGCAACATCACAGTGTGCTGTCACCTCAGCGTTGGCAGTGAGCCTGGATGTGTAGCTACGCACGCATCCTCCTGCATGCACAACTGGCGTGTGCTGGTCTGGGGTTCACAGGTCAGTGCAGGGGTGTGCCTATCTGGCAAGGGGAACGGGGTGTTTCGGACATGTCCGTGTACAGGAAGTGCGGTAAGTGTGTCTCTGTGTTCTGGTTTGGCCTGCTACAAGAGCCTCTGCAGTTGCTGTTGTAAACTGGCATGCACCACCTCCAAACGGCACTGTGATGTTGTAGTTGGAATGTAGCAGGACATGCGCAAATAGGCATTACAATGGTGTGCCGTACGACTGCAGGAGATACAACAGCGCACCGTACAAAAGTGTGGGGGCTCGTGGGAGGGAGGTGCAGCCGTTTGGCAACATAACACACAGTGAACTCGACCATGTGCCACATGCTGGGCATCTCATCCATGATGACCACGGTCGCAGACATCCCACAACACCAATGACTGGCCTTTGTACACATCCTGTATGAATGCAGCGTGGTTTTCACTTCTATGCTCATTCAGTGGTGTGATGTTGGCGGGTTGTGTGACTTGTGCTGCTTGTTGGTGTGTTTCATTTTGGCCATTGTTAGTCTATATGTGTGTTGTACTTAATTGTGCATGTGTGCCATTCTGCCCATTTCCCCCCCTCCCCCCCCTCCCTGCTTCTTCCTCTTCCTAGTGCTGTTGTGTCTATAATTTTGTTCCTGCACACATAAATACATGTAAAGAATAAATTAGAATAGTTCCTTGATTCTTTTAGGTTTCAAAACTTCTCTATTGGTTTCTTTTTAATTTTCCATATGAACCGTTTTTTTAATATTCAACAACACATAGAAGTCAGAAGTGCAACGTATTCTATCAACACACTTTCTAGAACATTCTACAACACGTGAAGGTTAAAAGTTCATAATTTTTTTTAAACTTAACGATATTTTTTTGTAACATTTTCTTGAATATTTAACGACACGTGCAGGTTAAAAGTTGACGATTGTTTTAAGTTCGAAAAGTGCCTTCCAAATGTAAATAGCAGGTGTGGTTGATCTGAGCACATTTTATCCTTTGATATGTACTCCACGTTGCAACTGCTTTTTCTTAAGCAATCACAAAGATGCTTTTCCACAAAACTAATGTGCACCCTACTTTTAAAAAAGAATGCTTTTCATGATATCTTCAGAGATAAGTTATAGATAGGAATTAGCATTTAAAAAACCTTTGAAATTCACTGAAAAAAACATAGGTTTCATGCACGTTATGTTTAGGAATTGGCATTTAAAAAACCTTTGAAATTCACTGAAAAAACCATAGGTTTCAGGGGCGTTATAGTTAGAAATTGGGCATTTAAAAAACCTTAGAAATTCACTGAAAAAACCATAGGTTTCAGGGGCGTTATAGTTAGCTGGACATTTCCCTCATACAAAACCCTAGAAATTCCCCTGTTATAGTTAGTTCAGCTAACTATAACTCGCACCTCCGCAATGCACTGCTGATGACGTCACATATTACATCACTCATGACATGGTCAGTGACATCACTGATGACATCACTCATGACATCTCAAATGACATCACTGATGACATCACTGATGACGTCATCTATGTGATAAATTAGTACACCTTCTCACACCCTAATATAACTTTTGATACACCAACTCAAAATTTCAGACGGCCATTTTGAAGACCATAGATACTCCAATACCAATAACTACATACCCACTCATTGACTCTTAGATCTACATGCATCTCCACTCACTCACCTGTACAGTCACTCATACTTACAGTCACTCTGTGTATTTATACACCTATATAGACACTCACACACGCCAATCATCCATTGAGGTACTGACACATCTAGTCAGTCATGCAAATAATTAATCACAGTAAAATTTACTCACCTATACAGTTAAAAACACTCAAGTTCACTTACTCATAAAAATACTAACAAATTCTGTGTCTTCCTGCAGAAAAACAAACAGCACATGACACAGATATCCTTGCACTATGGCGCATACAGCCACTCCCAAAATCACACACTCTCACATATCGATAGTTATATACTCTTACCACATATACACTGCGTTTCACATATGTAGTTACTGACACATGTACAACTGAGATATACATTCAATCACTAACACACCCATACATACACTCACCCAACCATACAGTCCATCACAGATGCACTCTTAAAACCATGCACCCACTGAATCACCCACTCACACATCTAGTCACAGAGTCACACACACCCTACCCACACAAACACACATCACCCATACAGATACTCAGACAACCAATCAATAACCTATATAGACACTCATATAGCTATTCACAAAACCATGCAGCCACTTATACACCAACACACAGACACTTACAGACATTCACACAGTTTAGTCACTAGTCTACAGTAAGATACATTTAATGACTCACTTATAGAGTCAGCTAAACACCTAGAAATCATCCATTCACACACTTGTACACCCAATTATTTTTCAACAGGCCTTTCCCTATATATATTAAACATATTAAAACTGTTCAGAAACACATACTCAATGGAGGATGTCATCAGTGATGTCATCAGTGATGTCATTTGAGATGTCATCACTGATGTCACTGACCATGTCATGAGTGATGTAATATGTGACGTCATCAGCAGTGCATTGCGGGGGCGCGAGTTATAGTTAGCTGAACTAACTATAACAGGGGAATTTCTAGGGTTTTGTACGAGGGAAATGTCCAGCTAACTATAACGCCCCTGAAACCTATGGTTTTTTCAGTGAATTTCTAAGGTTTTTTAAATGCCAATTCCTAACTATAACGCCCCTGAAACCTATGGTTTTTTCAGTGAATATATATATATATGAAGATCGTGTTTGTGCACTTTTCTCTGTCAAAGTTGTTTGCACAGATTTAATTGGTCACTGGTCCATGACACATGCTGAGCACCAATTCATTTGGAGACACCAAAATCGGGAAGTTGCAGTGGAGGAGATATGTAATATGTGAGGTCATAAGCAGTTCATGATGTTATAGCTATAGTTACAGTTAGGTCAGTAAACTATAACTCGGGAAATTCAGAGGCTTTTTGAGTTTAAAATGTTATATTTTAACCTAACTATGATGTCACTGTTAGACCTGGCATCATTGGTGTGTTTTCCCCCTAACATTTTGCCTTTAGACCTCTTCTTTCTACTAACTTTGTTTTCACTGGCCTTAGGACTCTGCACACTTTACCACTGCTAACCAGTGCTAAAAGCACTTGGGCTCTTTTCCTAAAACTTGGTAACATTGGCTTATACCCAATTGGCATGTTTAATTTACATATAAGTCCCTAATAAAGTGCACTGCATGTGCCCACGGCCTGTAAATCAAATGCTACTAGTGGGCCTGCAGCACTGATTGTGCCACACACTGAACTAGCCCTCTAAACATGTCTCAAGGCTGCCATTGCAGAGCCTGTGTGTGCAGTTTTACATTGACATTTTGACCTTTAACCAGGCCCAAAACTTTCCTATTAAAGACATAGAAGTCTAGGTAGGCCCTACGCCGCCCCAAGGGCAGGGTGTGGTGTATTAAAAAAGTTGCACATCCACTTGAAAAGTTTACGTGCCCTAGTAGTGAAAAACTCTGATATTCGTTTTTCACTACTGCAAGGCCCATCTCTCCCCCTTAGGATAGCATAAGAAGAAATTCATTATGGTGAACAGAAGAAATGACATGTCACAATTAAAACAAAAGCTGATTTCTTCATGACAAGCCCAGATGCTGTATTTCAAGAGAAAGGGGTCCAATTCTGTCTCTCTGGTTCAAATTGGTTGCAGAGGCATATGATATGCAAAATAGATTCAAGTGTGCTGCAGTCAAATCTAAAGTTAGTTTGTTTCACTTTAAAGATTATTCAATTTATTTTAAACTGAAGAATTGAGATCTGGAAGAAGCCTAATCTGATTATTTTATGTCTCATAGAACGACCTAAACAGCTTCCAAGCACCCTTGCTGCCTTCTGGGTTCATACGCCAAACCCAGAATCCTAAATGTAATGTTTTACAGGTGTCCTAAAAGCAGGGCAACTGGAATTTTGCGATTGTGCGGCCGATTTTTGCATAGTTATAGATGTGTCACATTTGCTACATAATCTGCAAATTTGAACAAAAAACAAATTTTGTTTCTAGCTCAAACGGTTCAAAAGTTACTAAAAACTGAAGCGACACGTGTTGCCTTCACAGTGAAAGGCCCTTTGCAAAGCCGGACTGGTCACCTTTTTTTGGCTTATTGCTATATGTGTGTATTAAAATGGTATTAATGAGGTGCAACCAATGTCTAGACAGTGTTACAAAGTTTAAAAATGTCAAAATAATAAAGTAATACTATCACTTAATGTGTCGCAATATGCCACATAATTTGGTGTTTCTTGCTTCATAGTTGACTAAACCCTACCATATAATTTGTCGCTCTTCTGCCGCATAATTTCAGTGGCCCTGCCTATAAGTGCCTTCTTTTATCTCATAGAAGTGCATTCTCCCTAAAGGTCAGTTTTTTCAAGTTGCCATATTGTTAGTTCAACATTTTTAGAACAAGGATTAGCAACAGCTGTTGAATGGTGTAATGTGCACTTTCAGACTATGTACCTGATGCATAGAGGTATCTAATGGTTGTGAAGTCTGCGACTCGCAAAATCACTGGGCTTCCAACTGCAAATATCCTTTTTGGTATGCAAAAAAGCCCTTTAACGCATTTGAAAAGTCTTTCCGGTGTGTAAAAGAAGTTTTCTGGCCCACCCAATGTTTTTTAAGCAAGCCTTCATCCTCACCCTTAGTGACTGAACTTATCATAGGACATCATATTTACTCATCCAATTGTCTGCTTACTGTACGATGCCTCTGGTTTGCCAAGTTTATCTTTCCTGAAAAGTGCAACATCTTAATGTCAGTCAGCATATCCTAATAACATCAAGTAAAATGTCATTTTTAATTGACACCTCAAAAAAACATATAATACTATCTTTAATTCAGAGAAAGACTCAAACATGATCTGGTAAAGGAAAACATTCATTAGCACAAACATTTACAAATGTATCTATAAAGTATATAAAATACATTTATCTTTTTACCGGTAGCTGCAAAGATACCTTTGATAAATGGATGAATAAAACCAATGAATTTGACTAGAATGGTAACGCGGTTCCTGTAACCAGCCAAGTATTTGCGATTTGTGTTGCTATTCCTGTTTCGTTTTTGATTTCCTAGAATCTCTTTATCTGTTCCTTCATCACTGCTAGAGGAGGAAGAACATTTTGATCTAATTTAGTTTCTGTCATAGTATAAAAATCCCTTCTGGACTCCAAATCTTATGAAGAAACCTTCACTCTCTTTAACCCAATACTACCTCTCCAAGTTTACAGTAGGTGTCACTGTCATCCACACCTGGAAACCTGGTTTAGCTGCGGCTGGGCTATGGAAACTGCTGTTGATAAAATGTGTCATTGTGGATGAGGGTAACATGGTGGGGAACAACCTTTACAACGCAACTTTTACAACGCACTAACATTACAACGAAACTATTACAACGCAAATGCATTTACAACGCATGCCATTACAACGCAAGTCTTTACATCGACTTGCACTAGATGGCGTGCTAACATTAAAAATAGTGTATTTTACTATCCAAACACCTTCCCTACTGCAACGTGGACTGGAGTTAGAATAGTAAATTACCCTTTTTTAATGTTAGCACGCCATCTACTGCAAGTCAATGTAAAGACTTGCGTTGTAAAGACTTGCGTTGTCACAGCATTTGCGTTGTAAAAAATTCGTTGTAACAGCATGCGTTGTAAAAGCATGCGTTGTAACGTCATACATCCTAACATGGTACTAGTAGTGCTTTTAGAACAGAGGGCCAAATGTATAATCTAGTGGACAATTTGTTTCTCCACCGAGTGACAAAGTAAATTACTCCCTCATATTGACGGAGGTACCCTCCACCAGATTTAAAAATGACCGCCATGGAGGAAGTTATTTCTTAAAGCATTGGCAGAAACTGCCATTATGGTTTCCTGTCAATGCTTTTTGCAGTTTTGTGCAGGGCACTAAACTGTTTCATTTTCTATTTTCAAAAAGAAAATTCCATACCAGTATTTCCTTTTTGAAAATAAAAATAAAAGGCTCTCCTTACCATGGGAGCCCTCTCGCATGGTAATGGGAGCTGTTGGAAAGCGGTTTATTAGTAGTGATCTACCACTAGACCTACCACTAGAAAAAACACAAACCCAATAAAAGGTTCAGTCAAGGTCTCAATAAAGTATTCACTTGCTCAGCCCGTGGTAGCTGGCAACAATCAGGCAGGCTTAACTTAGTAGACAGGTGTGTAAAGCATTTAAAAACATCACTACACTAAATAAGTGAAAAACAATACACAATGAAATTCCAACACCAATTAATAAAATTAGGTTATATTTTTATAAATACATAGGCACTAAAATGACAAAAAATCAATGTAGGGAAACAGAGATATGAATTTTTAAAGATTAAAAGTAAAACTAGCGCTTGAAAGCAAGCACGCTTAAAGGGTTAAAAATGGTCGTGCAGGACCGGTACTAAGTTCAGAGTTGAAGCCACCCATGATGTAACACTTTTGCACTAACTTCCAGAAGTGTTTCTAGATGCAGCAAAGTAGTCCGCACCACCAGCCAAAAGTTCAGGTGCTCTGGTTTGCCTCTTGGACTCTGGGACTACAACCCCCACAATGCACCTGTTCAACTTATGAAGCTTTTTTATAAAAGTTGCTCCAAACTTCTGGAACTTCTTCCTGAAGTTTCTGTTGTAAATTCAATGTGTCCAACACACCAACCCAAGGGTATAGAAACTCTGAGATGATCCTTGGGATGTTGAGACAACAATACCCACAATGCACCTGGCTAAATCCTTAAAATTCCACTTGACGCACTCCAGGATGGGGACTTCTTACTGGGAAATATGCAGGGGGGCTCTCTTAACCTGTAGCTTTCAGATAGTCCACTCCTTAATGTGTGTGAAGCCAGACAAAATCCTTAGGGCTGTAGCACCAGATTGTGCAGCAGGTGCAGTATTTTGGGTGCAGATCAGGATCTGAGCAGGGCAGTCCTTCTTATCCTTGTTGTTTCAGGCATCAGATCGGAGTTGCTTGGTAACTCTTCCATTGTTCTTAATGTTCCTGGGCCTCATGCAGGGGGAACCAATGGACAATGGGATTCAGGGTGACACCATTGTGTATGGCCTCTTCCTCCAAATGTGGCATATTCTTGTCCCAGAAAGCACTATTCTTCCAAAATCCAAAATGGAGAAAGTCTCTCATGAAGAGTTATATGTGGCGAAGCCAACCCACTGGTGTGACTAAGATTTCCCAACACTCCTCTTGCAGCCCTTTCACTAATCAAATTAATGGGGCTCCTGTCTGCATGGGGGGTGCAGGATGTGGGGATGAAGCTGTGTCCTGTCCAAACTGTCATTACCTCTTTAAAGAGCAGTTTGATCCCTCCACCCCGGTTCTGCCTTCTGCAGTTTCAGTTCTCCTCAGACAGGACATCCTTTGCTTCTAGCAGGCCACGTCACACCTCATTAAGACATCTTGGCTCAGCCTGGCAGAGGCTGGCCAATTAGAGAAGGGCTGCTGGAAGGCTGAATCTTGGCTCACAGAAAATAAAGTTATATAACTTATTTTCTGTAAGCTATAACAAATATGTTTAGATCCTTTCTTTCAATAGTTATACTTTATTAAGGTATTCCCATGTTAGCCTATAGAGCCAATCCATTACAATGGTGAAAAACAAACTTTGCAGTTTCTCCCTCAACAGGGCATATAAAACATATTTTAAAATGGCCCAGCTTATAGTTATAAGGCACCCTACCCCTGGGGCACCCAAGGCATGACATATATGTAAAAAACAGTGAATTTACCACTTTGAAATACCTTTAATTCCAAAGTCGAATTTGCATATAATTCTACTTTAAAAGAAGCCTGCAAGGCAGGCATGGCCTTTAAAATGACAGTAGGCACCACAGTAGTGCACATGTAAGTACATTAAGACTACTAGGCCTCTAGACGTACGTGTCCTACAATATAATAGGGACCTACAGAGAGGTTGTAGGTGTCTATTATAATCATATCTAATTACCATGTTTTTTTAATCAGAGCACAGTCCTTGGGTCTAGTTAGCAGAGCCCAGGGCACAATCAGAGTCAGAAAACCAGCATATAGTAGCCAAAATGGGGGCAAAAAGTTGAGGAACACTGCGAACAGTTCCTGGATTCTCACAGAAGCATTTAGCAGCTTTCTCTACTCCTTACCACCAGGGTTTCCTGACGGTGACGGGCAGTGAAAACTGACCTCTAATTCTACCCATCTAAATTAGGTGGGCAGAATTAGATGGTTGCCTCTGATGGCTCTTACTTCACAGGGCTGTCAGAGGGGCTTAATCATGTTGGAGATTATGTATTCTCTGCTGTGATTAAACCAAAGGTTCTCCTACATCCAAATTCAACAGATGGACCATTATGTTTGCAGTAAGCATGCTCTGTTGGCGTTGCAATGGAGTATGCTTACTGCCAACATATAGATCAGGACCTCAGTCACTTATACAACTCTGATTTGCTGATTAGGTGAAATCAGGGTCATGTACAGGATGTCTGAGTGATTTTCCTCTTTCCTCAGAGATCATTTGCAGTCTTTCTCTCTGCTCCCTTTGTAATCTAAGAGGATGATATTGCGGGGTAGGGGCCCACAGGGTACGTCTCTGTTGCTCATGTACTTTACTATTTATGGGAAACCTCTGACTAACATATAGGGTCCTACAGGTTTTTCCGTTTATCATACGCTGACATCTAGTCATTCATCTGGACAAACTGATCCCTGGCTGTGCCTTAGTGGTGAGGAGTTTCTTATAGTCACCACATTGTATAAGTTATAATGTCCTACAATTGAACACCACTAAGACAAAGTGTGTGATTATGAGAAACCAAAGAGCCAAATTGGACAATATGTATTCTCTGGCTATCTAGTATGACTTACCAGGCAATCCCTGTGCTAAATATCAAAGCTCTGGGGCTCCTTTTGAACACTGAGCTTTCTCTGAAGGCGTCATTGGTTGTCAGAATTCATTTGGAGGCCATAGGGAAGACACGCTCTACCAAGCACCTATCATGATGGTTGGGGTCGTTTCCACTGGTGTCTTGGGGTCTCTCCTGCTGGAAATTAGCAATTGGGCTAAGTGCATCCCTTTCCACATTTAACTCTCAGGGTAGCAAGGGTGAGTAGTCCAAGGCCTCTTTGGGAGGTAATGTGGCAAGAGTTAAGAACTCAACCAACAGACACCATTGCAATGCCTAACTGAGTGTTTCTCTTTTATTTATTAGAAAGTATTTTAATCTCACAGCAGAACTCATAACATCACAATTTGATGAGAAAGTAATATTGGCTTGTGCTCTAATTTGTGCTTAATAGTAAGGCACTACATCACCCCCAACTAGTATGTTTTCTTCCCACAAAGGTCGAAATTCTATGTCTACAGTACCCAACAAGCTTTAGTTTAGGCATAAATCAGACACTTGTGAACAAATACTCAAGTTCTCTCTCAAATGCAATTCAGTTCAATGTATTTTACCCCTCAGTCAAAAGTCTCAAGTGTGCACTGCAAAGTAATGTATGCATGTTAGCCTCTTGTAGGTGCAGACTAAGCCCAGTGTTTACCTGCTGGTTTTTGTTACAGCTGTAGTCAGTGGAGCAGATTCAGGCTTACGCTGTCACGGTTGTGACGACTCTCTTGAGAGGCAGTAACTGTAGCTTAGACACTGTTCCCACAATGGGATCAGTTAGTCGGTTCTGCATCTCAATCCAAATATTTGGAAGCAGCGACTTTTCTGGCTGGTTGCAAACAGTTGTTTAGCTTTGGCAGTTGCTGCCGCCAAGCTGAGTCATCTGTGGTGGCATACTTTTGGCAGTTATGACCTCCGGATCAATCAGGGCTTCCTGCTTTGTTGGTGATACAGCATCACCCTCCCTTAATTCAGTAGTGGCAGCAGCAGTTTTTTGAGCCCATGGTAGACTGCTCGGCACCGTAATCATACTTGTTCTGAAACAGTCTTAGTGACACCTTTACCATGCAGAGAAATCATGAGAACCTATAATAGCACAGGTCTATCCCAGATTTTTCTCTATAATAGTCGGCTTTGCCTTGAGAGTTGCAAATGTCCAGCTTATGCTAGCCTTATTCTGCTGGACAGTATCTTCTCCTGCAGCGTGAGAAACATACTTTCCCTCTCCCAGCAAGCAGGCAGGATTTGAGGCACTTCAGGCAGGAATCACCTCCTCCAGGGCAGACATCAAGTGATGAACCATTACTTTTGGAGACTGGCTGTTAGGCAGACAAGAGCCCTAGTTTTACAGCAACTCTTTGAGTCCTCTGTGGGGCACTTCCTTTCTTGAAGAACTTTCACACATTGTTCGGACATGGGATGTGGATCCACTCTATAAGACTTCAGAACTGGCTTGAGTTTTATTTTTCTTCCAAATGTTATTATCAGGCTGCTTCTCAGACACAGCCTTTTCACAAAGTGACAGTTCACGTTGTAGGCAGCAATAGGGCAGGCCCCAAACAGAATTATCCAAACCAAGGGCAAGTGTGAGATCTTTGCACCTGGCTGTCATCAGCCTTCCTGAAGCCATAATCAAAGACACACGAAAGGGCAGGCCCTGCCCAGGAATGCCCTCACCTTGAACAACAGAAACGGCAGGTCTACCCTTCCTCCCTATCATCTGTCAAACTGCAATGCTCAGGTAAAACTAATGAGCAGCCCTTTGCTAACAAGGTCTTCATTGAATTTCTAAGGATAGCCTTGTCTTCATTGTTCTTCAGTTCAGTGTCGGTGTCTACACTCTCTAGTCACAGGAATGGAGACAATTTTCTTCCCCTGCTTGGAGAAGCTAGCCTGCATCTTCATTATTTGCCATGCTAAACTAATGGCATACAAAATGGACGCCGTTAGCCCCAGGTCTCTGAATCACACAACACACTACTACCTACTATAGTCTGACTACCGCACATGTGCTATATACTCACTGTAGGAATACTCACTCAATAAGGAGAGACAATGTCAGTGCAAAGTTCTGAGTATTACATAATGGCAGAATTTTACCCAAGATTAGATGGTATGGTTGCCTCTTCCTGGCACAGAGAAGGTATGGTCACACAATTGATTCACAAAATATTGTACATTACCACCACCACGTTATGTAATATATCCAGTGCTTGGACAATAGCCCAATGTGTACTATGAAGGCATGTATTGAGCGCCACTCCAGGTGAAAGAATCGGTTCTGGACCTCTAATTAGCAAAGGATGATTTGGGGCTCTGACTACATTCTAGATCATGGGTACTCGCAAACATTTGCCCAGGGGCCACACAGTACGGTCGGTTGTGTGTCCGAGAGCCGCACTGATGCCAGAAGTTTGTCGGTAGGCGGTCTGGGAGTGTCAGGGATTGTGTAAGGGGGTCTAAATAAAGTGTTAAATAAATGGGCAAGCATTTATTTGCAGGTTAATAAATGCTTGCCTGTTTATTTAACATTTTTTACTGAATATTAGAGCTCAACAACTAAACATCAGCTCGTGCTGCTGTTCACCAGTGGGGCCGCAAGTAAAGGTCAAGAGGGCCTCAAGCGGCCCCTGCGCCTTACTTTGATTATCACAGTTCTAGATCAATGTGTTGCCAGGGCCAAAATAAAGGTTAGCAATCCGGTTCCATATGCTGTGTCTGGTAGAGCAGACTGTGACGTTTGTACCAAGAAAGCTACATGCAATTGATGTGTCTTTTATGTGATTTCCAGGTTAGATTTCTAATGCAGCCTGATGTAAGTTTGATCAGGTGTCCAGTACATGGAAAAAGCCTGCTCGGATTTGAAATAAGTTCGCCTCAATGCATCATGGTAAATGCAGTGCATGATAGCACTTACTTCAGTGACAGTCTTTAGTTTTTCACCATTGTTGGTGTAGCCAGTGTATTGTATCTCTTAACACGTTGTGTAAATTAAAACAAATATTGTCCTATGAAATGATGTGATATTATTACATGCTGAGAAGAAATTTGAAATAAATAATTTTTAGTTTTGTAGCTTGGTGAGCTAATGTATTTACTCTAGGGAGCTGTGTCTGAACTGCACGGTCACAGGTTGTAATCTGGTGGGTACCCTCAGCCTTTCATCTTTCTGAGGTCAATGAAATGAGTACTATTATGGTTCGTAAAAATTAACATCTGTTTTCTGTTAACAGCACCATGTGACCTCCTTGGGGGTGAATGTAACACTCTACAAAACAATCATTTTATGCATGTTCCACAGACTGCCATGTGCATCTATACACTTTTAAATAGTGCAGAAAAATGTCGTCAGAACTTTCAAACAAGATCTAAGCAAATTAAAGAGAAAGGTGGGGCCTTATCTATCCAAATCTGTTAAAGTTGTTTACTAGCCACCTTTTCAATTTTTCAATAATCAAAAGAGCATGTACAATAGGGACTAGGATTTAGTTAATTGAAATCCCAAGCTGTGACATTTTTAGAGCTAAAAGGTGTTGGATGCAATTGAAAGCTTACATCCCTTCTATATGACTTCCTTGGGAAAATAATATTTTTGCACTTTTCGGATTATTGAGAAATGTCAATGATAATGAAAATCTAATTGGCAATCAAGAGCACAATATTTCTTGTGTGGAGATATCTATGCATATGTATAATGAAAGGACAAAATAATAGTGTAGATAAGACTTTATGAAATAAATTGGCTTCTGAGCTAAATGTATTTTGAAACGAAAACTAAGTCCACTCTGCAGAATGTAGGGATGCTCTGCCTTATCATACCAATGTCAGCTAAGCTAATATACAATGCTCACCTTGGATTTGTCCTGGAGAATGAAAAGGTGTTTTGAATGAGTTTAAGAAACCGATGTGGGACAGATAACCAATCAGTACTTCACCGAATATAGAACCAGATGTATGAACTGATTTTTGTGATCACAAGCGCTATGATTTGCAAAATCAGTGGGCTTGCTACCAGAAAATGTCTATGTACTATGTACAAAACCGAGGGGCATATCATCAAGGGCAATATCGCCGCTTTAGCGGCACTTTTTGCCGCTAAAGTGGTGATATTTTTATCGCCCTATCAGCAAGCTGTCGCTAACATCTATTAGCAACAGTTTATTGGCAATTGCGCCCCTTGTCAGCACGCCTCCAATCACATCGCTAATGAGATGCAAAGGAGGCGTGCCTGACAAGACTCCCTTGGGAAAATATCGCTAACCCAGCTTCGTCATATTGACAACGACGGTTAGCGATATTTAAAATCACCTTATGTATGCCTTAACGCAGGAATTTAACGTCTGTTAAATTCCTGACTAAGGCATACCTAACATGGGGGGTGGATTGTGTGGCTAAGACCACAGGCCCTATCATCCAGGATATCGCCGTTTTCCACCATGGAAAACGGTGATATCCACACTATCTCTGGAATTTTTATCGCCTCAGCGATGCGCGTTGTTGATAGCGCGCTAACCGGGCGATAAATTCCAGAGATAGCCGGCGATAAAAATGCAAGCGCCAACCCTTGATAATATGCCCCCCAGTTTTCTAGTCAGGAAACGTTTCCGACTTTTAAAATTAGTCTTGTTAACCATACCGAATCACATTGTGGAAGAGGAGTAAAGGGATGTTCCTTCCAATTTGTGGTTTGACATGCTATGTATCAATGGTTTGCATTTACAATTGCATTCTCAAACCATTGAACAGTTACTGACACCTCAAAGTAGGAGGTAGCTGATTCACAAAGGGGAAGGGTCCAGGAGACCACTGCTTGTTTCCCTGATATTTTTCCACATTAAAATATATATTTTTTTTAAAGGGCCACTGCACGCCTTAGGGAACCTTCGATCTTTAAAAAAAAACAGTTTTCCATTCAACGGAAAACACAAGGATGGTGGTCTGCCGTCGCCTACAGGGCAGCATCCATGTGTCTGTAGCCAATCGCAGGTGGTGGCGAATTGTGACCTGCCTAATTAATATTGCTTATGCAGGCAATCCTGCTACACCCTGGAAATGGTGATATTAGGACATGGCCTATTAGTGCATAGGTAGTTCCACAAAATCAAATTCCATTTGCAAAACGTTGATGTGCAATTTTGTGGTCACGTTTTTGCGACATACTCTTAGGACATCCAGTACACACTTCTCGCCTACTCCATAAACTTCTTTGAGTTTAAGAAGCTCTTTCTGTGACCTCAGCTGTGCTCCAATTCTGAACTGAAAAATGCAGGGTTATTTAATCTTAACCCTGCATTATCTAAATATTTCTAGGCATCTTCAAAATTAGTTGAAATGAATAACACTGATTCCTAGCAGCGTATGAACACTAAGGCCTACATTAAGAGAACCTTGGCTAAAGGAGATAGTAATACCACACAGAGTATTACTGAAAATAGGAGTGCCAGCGATACTAAGTTCAGGTGTTATAGGGGATCACACGCTGGCTCTCAGTATACCCATGTGCACAGCAAATGACATTTGGAAATCGGTGCTACTGCTCCAATGTTTGCATGTACAACTCTAATTCCATCACATTTACTGGGACAAAGTCATCCAGGTATGACCTGGAAAATGTGTCCTTAGTAATTGTGAACCACCCGTAACTCATGAAGAGTCAGGTAATTCCTGTTAAAAGACCATTGAGAATTATTGGTTGTTCTACACTGATCTTGAATTCAGAGGTATGCAATGGTTTGGTAAGCTTTGCTTAAAATCATTGTTAATGCAGATCCTGGTGTCAGCTGGCTACAAAAAAAAGTAATGGTGCACACAATTGATGGACATTATATACTTAGAATTGACTAATGTTTGATTCATACAGGCAGCAGATACCAACAACAAGTTAGGATGTGTCATTGAAAGTACAAAAACAGCAAATTATATTCATGCTGCAATATTACAGGTTCATTTTCACGGCTACAATGGAGGTACAAGACAGCTGACAAATCCTGCTGGGTAAGGAATGCTTGATGTCATAGGACTTAGGCAGTAGAGACACACGCCATTATATATATATATATTCACTGAAAAAACCATAGGTTTCACACATGTTATAGTTAGCTGGACATTTTACTGATAAAAAACCAATGAAATTCCCCCGTTATAGTTACTGTAGGCAACTATAACTCACGCGACCGTAATCCTCTGCTGATGCTAATACTGTATTTAGACACTTATTTGCCCATATCTTCTTCCATTAAATTTTAGCTATACATATATTACAAATATTTTTTTTTCATAAAGACACATATGTCATCAGCAGAGGATTACGGTCGCGTGAGTTATAGTTGCCTACAGTAACTATAACGGGGGAATTTCATTGGTTTTTTATCAGTAAAATGTCCAGCTAACTATAACATGTGTGAAACCTATGGTTTTTTCAGTGAATTAGCAAGGTTTTTTAAATGCTATTTCCTAACTATAACGTGTGTGAAACCTATGGTTTTTTCAGTGAATTTGTACGGTTTTTTAAATGCTAAGTTACTTTACGCCATTTGTGGCGTGCGCGCCCACTTAACGCAGTTCGTTCCGTGCACGGTTTTTATCAACTTTAATAAGCCCTGTACATTTGGTGGCCTTCGGCCACCAAAAGCACAGAGGGTGAGGTCAATGTGGATAGTGTTTTTTTTATTTCGATTTTATAATTTCATGTTGCCAAAATTACGTTTTTTTTCTCTATTAATAAGCCCTGCACATTTGGTGGCCTGCGGCCACCAAAAGCACAAGGGG
Organism: Triturus cristatus; assembly: GCF_964204655.1. Lineage (NCBI taxonomy): Eukaryota > Metazoa > Chordata > Amphibia > Caudata > Salamandridae > Triturus > Triturus cristatus. The sequence goes on from NC_140591.1 coordinate 727,331,204, forward strand.
TGGGGTAAGTGTGGATAGTGTTTTTTTTATTTTTATTTTTTTACCGTAAGCGTACGGTAAGCTTACGGTAAGCGTACGGTAAGCGTACCCCGCGAAATTGCCGAAAAAAAAATAAAACCGTTTTTGCTCTTGGGGGATGTTTGGGGACTCCCTCAACATGACTATGTGGGAGGGAGTTGTCAAAACAGCCCCGTAACATGTTTTTGGCCATCATGTTTGATAAACAACACTCAGTGCGAGAGACAAAATGGCGGACGCCGCTTCCTGGTTTCGGCCGATTCGAATGTTTACTAAGATCTAAGAGCCAATCAGAATCGCGCTTGCGCACGCCACCGTAAGCTTACGGTAAGCGTACGGTAAGCGTACGGTAAGCGGACCGTAAGCGGGCTCAGATATATATATTGATTTAAAGGCTATTTTCTCAGAATCTACTGAACAGATTTACACCAAACCTACAAAAGGCACTTCCTTGACCTAGGGACTACCTCTCTGCCAAATTTCTAGTAATTCTGTTCAGCCGTTCGGGCTGTAGCTCGTTCTAAAGGTCCTATGGAAAAATGCATGGGAAAAACGCGTTTTGGGACCCCCCTTTTATCTCAGCCCCCACTTGACGAATCCCCCCGAGACTTTCAGGGTAGGAGCGGAGCGTAGCGCCCCACCTATTTTGAGAAATTCGCGAGGATTCGTCGACCGGCGCCAAAGTTATTCAAAATAGAATGTTGAGGTTTTCCTATGGAAACGTGGTCCTAACTATAACTACCTACTGGCGACCGCCAGTAGGTAATATATATATATATATATATATATATATATATATATATATATATATATATATATATATATATATATATATATATACATATACACATTACCCACTGGCGGTCACCAGTAGGTAGTTATAGTAGTTATAGTTAGGACCTTGTTTCTATTCAAAAAGTGTTTTTCTTTTGCCAATATCTTTGGCGCCATTTGACGAATCTTCAAAAAAAATTCAAAACTAATGGCCCGCTCCCGTCAGCTCCTGTCTTAAAAGTTTCGGAGTGATTCATCAAGCGGGGGCCGAGAAAAAAGGGGGTCCCAAAACGCATTTTCCCCATGGTAATTTCCATAGGAATCTTTAGACACGGCCCGAACTGCTGAACGGAATTACACCACATTTGGCAAAAAGATAGCTCTTGGTTCAGAAAGCGACCTGTTTTTTAAATGGTGTCAATCCGTTCAGTAGTTTCTAAGAAATTCAAAAATAAAAAAATATCTTTGTTAGATCTGATTGGCTGTCAGCACTTCATCATGGAATTGCTGGCAACCATCTTGGGACCAATATACATGATAGCAGCCGATTGAAATGCATTGTAGTGAATAGAAGACTTTGAGGGTCAAAAAAAGGCAAACTATAAAGGGTGATAACAGACTTTAGTTCCATTATAATTCATTTGTTGATGGTACCATACACATTTTAGGAATTGTGGTGTGTTCTAAGGGGATTTTACCCTGTGAAAAACCTTCTGCTGGGATATCATGAATCATGTTTAAGAGAAAACTATTTTCTCATGCTTGTCCCATAGAGGTTTGGAAGGTGCTCCAGAAGCTAAAATGAGAGCATATTTTCTGTAAATTCACATTATCTTTCTCAGTCATGTGAGAATGAAGTCTGACATTATCAGTAAAACATGTACATCCAACAAGGGCAGAGACTGTCAGTTAATTCCTTTGTGTTCTACTGCAGCTTCCCAGAGTGTTCTAAAGAACTACTAGAGCGCTAACAGTCTTACTTATGGCAAAAGTATGGCACACCTGAAGTCATCTTGATTGGAATAAACTGGTAACACTTACAACATTTAATTTAAAAAGGAACAAAATGAGGGGGTTTATTTTGTCATAGAAATTATGGTTAGTGCTATTGAAAGACAAATTAGGACATGTTTTAAGTGAGATCTCAAATCTTCTTCTATTTCATTAAAAAATCACTTTTAATATCAGCAGTAGACTTCCAGTTAACTCCCTGGTGAGCAGCAGCTTTACTACAGTGATCTAATGAACAACTAGAGAGCTAACATTCTGAATTGATGGCAAATATGTGACACATCGGAATGCCTTCTTGATGAAATCAAAGTAAAAAACTGAAAGCATTTCCTACTGAGGAGACTGCAGTAAATGAGGAAATTAGGAAACTTGATAACAAATAAGTCTCCCAAGATGGTCAACAGAGAAAAAAGAGCCCAACTGTAGCACAAATATCACCCAGATGTAGCCACATATAGCCCAATGACAGAAGTTTGCAAAACACTTTTTATGTTTTGTTTGTTTGCAATTTTATATAGTGCAGACTGGTCAGGTATTGGAGAGTTGCTCTTACTTGGACCCCTTACTGTGTATTTTGCACGAAGTACATGAGATTGATCTTGCGAAACATTGAACTTTACTATTCTGTTAACCTGAAGTTGCTCTGAACCGAGTACACTCTTATTATCTATGTTTATAAATCAGATTGAATAAAGTTTAATGAATTTAATTGAAGTCTCCCAAGAAGGCCACCAGAGAAAAAGGAGCCCAAATGTAGCACAAATATCACCCAGATGCAGCCCACATATAGCCCAATGACAGATTTGTGGAAAACACTTTTTATCCTTTGCTTTTTTGCAGTTTTATATAGTGCAGGCTGGTCAGATATTGGAGTGCTTTACATGAGCATTGGTTATATCATACAAGGACAAACTAATTTTGGTTGTATGCATGGGGAGATTAAGTGAATTGACGAGAATCACAGAATGTCGAGCTGAAGCAGAAACTCCAACTTGGTTCCCCAGTTGCAAAGTCTGCAGCTCTGGAAGTAACACCACATTCTCTACCCAAAGCGTAACATTTATTGAAGTGGTCAACTGGATAAAAAAACATAAAAATATCAAATATTTTAAAAAGTGCTTTGTCGCTATTTGAAAACTCAGAAAATATGTCCTCATTTTAGTTTTTTAGAGCACTAACCATAATTTCTATGCAAATAAGACCCTCTCATTTCTATCATTTCTAAAGGAAATGCTTTAGGTATTACAGTTTTCATTACATCAAGATGATGTCAGGCATGCCACACATTTGTAATAAATATAGAATGTTAGCAATCTAGTTGTCTCTTGTCTCTTTCTGCACGTCTCTTGCCTCTTTCTAAACCTCTCTTGCCTCTTTCTGCAGTGCACTCTCTTCTTTCTGCACCTCTCTTGCCTCTTTCTGCACCTCTCTTGCCTCTTTCTGCACATCTCTTGCCTCCTTCTGTACCACTCTTGCCTCTTTCTACACCTCTCTTGCATCTTTCTGCACCTCTCTTGCCCCTTTCAGCACCCCTCTTGCCTCTTTCTGCACCCCTCTTGCCTCTGTCTGCACTTCTCTTGCCTATTTCTGCAGCTCACTCTCTTCTTTTGGTACCTCTCTTGCCTCTTTCTGTGCCTCTCTTGCCTCTTTCTGTAGCTCACTCTCTTCTTTCTGCACCTCTCTTGCCTCTTTCTGCACCTCTCTTCCCTCTTTCTGCCGCTCACTCTCTTCTTTCGGTACCTCTCTTGCCTCTTTCTGTGCCTCTCTTGCCTCTGTCTGTAGCTCACTCTCTACTTTCTGCATCTCTCTTGCCTCTTTCCGCACCTCTCTTCCCTCTTTCTGCTGCTCACTCTCTTCTTTCTGCACCTCTCTTGCCTCTTTCTACACCTCTCTTCCCTCTTTCTGCAGCCCACTCTCTTCTTTCTGCACCTCTCTTGCCTCTTTATGCACCTCTCTTGCCTCTTTCTGTACCTCTTGTACCTCTTTATGCACATCTATCGCCTCTTTCTGCACCAGTCTTATCTCTTTCTACACCTATCTTGCCTCTTTCTGTACCTCTCTTGCCTCTACACCTCTCCTGCCTCTATCTGCACCTCTCTTGGCCTTCTACTCCACTCTTGCCTCTTTCTGCACCTCTCTTGCCTCTTTCTGCACCTCGCTCTCTTCTTTCTGCACCTTTCTTGCTTCTTTCTACACCTCTCCTGTTTCTTTCTGTGCTTCTCTTGCTTCTTTCTGCACTTCCCTTCCTTTTTCTGCATTTTTCTTGCCTCTATCTGCACCTCTCTTGGCCTTCTACTCCACTCTTGCCGCTTTCTGCACCTCTCTTGCCTCTTTCTGCACTTCTCTTGCCTCATTCTGCACCTCTCTTGCCTCTTTCTGCACCTCTCTTGCTTCTTTCTGCACCTCTCCTGTTACTTTCTGCGCTTCTCTTGCTTCTTTCTGCACTTTTCTTACTTTTTCTGCATTTTTCTTGCCTCTTTTTGTACCCTTCTTCCTCTTTCTGGACCTCTCTTCCCTCTTTCTGCACCTCACTCTTCTTTTTTGCAACTCTCTTGCTTCTTTCTGTGCCTCTCTTGCTTCTTTCCGCACTTCTCTTACTTTTTTCTTCACCTCTCTGTCTTCTTTCATCACTTTTCCTGTTTCTTTCTGCACCTTTCTTCCTCTTTTTGCACCTCTCTTGCTTTTTTCTGCAATTTTCTAGCCTTTTTCTGTACTTCTTTTGTTTTTTTCTGCACTCCTCTGGCTTCTTTTTGTGCCTTTCTTTCTCTTTCTGCACATGTCTTACCTATCTAGGTGTCATTAGAAATTACCTTAGAATTTCACTGAAAAAACCACATGTTTCAGGGATGTTATAGTTAGAAATTAGCATTTAAAAAATCTTAGAAATTCACTGAAAAAAATAGGTTTCAGGGATGTTATAGTTAGTTAGACGTTTCCCTCGTACAAAACCATAGAAATTCGTCTGGTATAGTTAGTTTAGCGAACTATAACTCGCGCCCCCGCAATGCACTGCTGATGACGTTACATATTACATCATTCATGACATGGTCAGTGACATCACTGATGACATCTCAAATGACATCACTGACAACATCATCCACGTGATAATCTGATGCACCTCCTCATACCCTAACATAACCTTTGATACACCCACTCTAAAATACAGATTACCATTTTCAAAACTATAGACACACCAATACCAGTTAGTACATACCCACTCACTAATTCCTAGGTCTACACACACATCCACTCATTCACCCATACAGTCACTCATACATGCAGTCAACCATCAATACAGCATTATGATATGCACTCAGATATCTATATAGACACTCACACACCACCACTCATCCATAGAGTTACTCACACACCTAGTCAGTAATGCAAACAATCAATCACACTCCCATTTACACTCCCATTTACTCACCTAGACAGTTATACACACACCACCTCACTTATTCAAACATATACTAACACATACTTACACTCTTATACGATAAGTGATACAAGCACACACTGATCCATACAGCCACTCTCACAATCACTCACTCTCACATATAGTCATTTATACTCTCCAAACCTCACATATACTGCCTTGCCATTATTCAGTTACTCACACATGTACCACTGAGGCATCCATTTGCTCACCAACACACCCATACACACACTCACCCACCCATACAGCCCTTCACAGATGCACTCTTGAAACCATACACCCAGTGAATTATCCACTCACACAGCTATGCACAGAGTCACACCCCCACCTACCCACACAGACACTCAGGCACCCATACAGATACTCAGGCAACCAATCAATAACCCACATACAACCTCATTTAGCTACTCACCAAGCCATGCAACCGCTTACACACCAACTTACAAACTAAATTTTGTGAATGTCTGTATCACTCACTAACCCATGCATTCAGTAAGACATATTTAATCACTCACTTATACAGTCTGTCACGCACCTACTAAATCATCCAACCAGACACTTATACACCCGCTCATTCTTCAATACTCCTTGGTATATATATATATAAAACATATTTAAACTTGGGTGATGTCATCAGTGATGTCATTTGAGATGTCATCAGTGATGTCACTGACCATGTCATGAATGATGTAATATGGGACGTCATCAGCAGTGCATTGCGGGGGCGCCAGTTATAGTTAGCTGTATTAACTATAACGGCCACATTTCTATGCTTTTGTATGAGTGAAATGTCCAACTAACTATAACGTCCCTGAACCAATATACATATATATATATGCATATATATATATATATATATATATATATATATATATATATATATATATATATATATATATATATATATATATATATATATATATATATTTTTTATTTTTTTTGGGGGAAAACGTTGTGCCCATGCACAAGAGAGCACTCGAGACCAGCGCTGATGGTGGCACATCTTTATTCAGGTAGAACCGCTGTCATCAAGAGGGTGAGTACAGCAAAGTTGCAGTGTTTAAAATACGACGCGTTTCGGGAATGGCTCCCTTCTTCCTGGTACAACACCGCAGCTAGCAGTCCGACACACCTGCATTCATTTGACCTAACACGCCCTCCAATGGGCCAATCCTCTGTGAGGTCAGTCCCAACTGAATTCTGGGACTTGCAGTGTGTCGCAATGTCAATGGCCACAATGATTGTCCTGCAAATCTTAATGCATTTGACCCTGAATGTGCCCCCATCAGCGCTGGTCTCGAGTGCTCTCTTGTGCATGGGCACAACGTTTTCCAAAAAAAAAAAAATATATATATATATATATATATATATATATATATATATATATATATATATATATATTACCTACTGGCGGTCGCCAGTAGGTAGTTATAGTTAGGACCCTGTTTCCATAGGAAAACAGCAACATTCTATTTGGAATAACTTTGGCGCCGGTCGACGAATCCTCGCGAAATTTTCAAAACTAATGGGGCGCTACGCTCCGCTCCTACCCTGAAAGTCTCGGGGGGATTCGTCAAGCGGGGGCTGAGAAAAAAGGGGGGTCCCAAAACGCGTTTTTTCCATGCATTTTTCCATAGGACCTTTAGACACAGCTACAGCCCAAACGGCTGAACAGAGTTACTTGAAATTTGGCAGAGAGGTAGTCCTCAGGTCAAGGAAGTGCCTTTTGTAGGTCTGGTGTAAATCTGTTCAGTAGTTCCTGAGAAGATAGCATTTAAATCAATATATATATCTGTGGCAGCTTACGGTGCGCTTACGGTGCACTTACGGTAAGCTTACCGTACGCGTACGGTGCCGTGCGCGAGCGCGAATCTGATTGGCTGTTAGATCTTAGTAAACATTCGAATCGGTCGAAACCAGGAAGTTGCGGCCGCCATTTTCTCTCTCGCACTCTGAGAGGGGGTTGAAAAACAAAGGGCAAAAACATGTAAAGGGGCTGTTTAGACAGCTCCCAAGCACCTAGCCATGTTGAGGGAGTCCCCAAATATCCCCCAAGGCCAAAAAGGGAATTTTAATTTTTCCGAAAATTTCGCCGATTACGCTTACCGTACGCGTACGGTAAAAAATATTCAAAAAAAAAAAAATTATCCACACTTTCCACACCTCATGTGCAAATGGTGCCTGAAGGGCACCATTTGTGCATGGCTTATCACATTACTGAAAACCTAAAATATTACCTGTCACAACGATGCGCATCATATGTCCTCCATGTGCGCACGGTGCGCGAAGCGCATCGTGCGTTCATGGCCCATCTAGCGTAACGTGGGCACGCGGTGCGCGTAGCGCAGCACGTGCCCACCATGCGTGCACGGCACTAACTGCGTAAAGTGGGCGCGCGGTGCGCGAAGCGCACCGCGTGCTCACTGTGCGCGCACGGTGCGCGAAGCGCACCGTGCCCGCACGGAACGAACTGCGTTAAGTGGGCGCGCACGCCACGAATGGCGTAAAGTAACTTAGCATTTAAAAAAACATACAAATTCACTGAAAAAACCATAGGTTTCAGACACGTTATAGTTAGGAATTAGCATTTAAAAAACCTTGCAAATTCAGTGAAAAAACCATAGGTTTCACACATGTTATAGTTAGCTGGACATTTTACTGATAAAAAACCATTGAAATTCCCCCGTTATAGTTAGTGCAGGCAACTATAACTCACGCGACCGCAATCCTCTGCTGATGACATATGTGTCTTTATGAAAAAAAAATAATTGTAATATATGTATAGCTAAAATTTAATGGAAGAAGACATGGGCAAATAAGTGTCTAAATACAGTATTAGCATCAGCAGAGGATTGCGGTCGCGTGAGTTATAGTTGCCTGCACTAACTATAACGGGGGAATTTCAATGGTTTTTTATCAGTAAAATGTCCAGCTAACTATAACATGTGTGAAACCTATGGTTTTTTCACTGAATTTGCAAGGTTTTTTAAATACTAATTCCTAACTATAACGTGTGTGAAACCTATGGTTTTTTCAGTGAATATATATATATATATATTATCTACTGGCGGTTGCCAGTAGATAGTTATAGTTAGGACCGTGTTTCCATAGGAAATCTCAAAATTCTATTTTGAATAACTTTGGCGCCGGTTGACGAATCCTTGCGAAATTTTCAAAACTAATGGGGCGCTCCGTTCAGCTCCTACCCTGAAAGTCTCGGGGTGATTCGTCAAGCGGGGGCCAAGAAAAAAGGGGGTCCCAAAACGCATTTTCCCCATGCATTTTTCCATAGGACCTTTAGACACAACTACAGCCCGAACGGCTGAACAGAATTACTTGAAATTTGGCAGAGAGGTAGCCATAAGGTCAAGGAAGTGCCTTTTGCAGGTCTGGTGTAAATCTGTTCAGTATTTCCTGAGAAAATAGCATTTAAAAGCATATCAATATCTATACGCGCGCAGGGTGCGTGCACCGTGCGAGCACCCTAACGTGCGCGAGCGTAATTCTGATTGGTGGTTACGTTAGTCAACATTCGAATCGGTCGAAATCAGGAAGTGTCGGCAGCCATTTTGTTTGTTTTCAGTGCGAGAGTAAAAAAGGAAGGTGGCGAACGTGAAAAGGGGGGAGGGTAGAGAGTTCCTGACCCCCTAGCCTTTGTCAGGGGGTCCCTGAAGGACCCCGAAGGCAGAAAATCTTTTTTTTTTTTTTAAATCGCGGGGGTGCGCGCACCGTGCGCGCACGGTGAAAAAAAATAATAATACATAAATAAATTAGCATTTAAAAAACCTTACAAATTCACTGAAAAAACCATAGGTTTCACACACGTTATAGTTAGGAATTAGCATTTAAAAAACCTTGCAAATTCACTTAAAAAACCATAGGTTTCACACATGTTATAGTTAGGTGGATATTTCACTCGTAAAAAACCAATGAAATTCCCCCGTTATAGTTAGTTCAGATAACTATAACTCGCGCGACCGCCACTCTATCACAAGGATGATGTCATGAGTGATGTCATGAGTGATGCCACTGACCATGTCATGAGTGATGTAATATGTGACGTCATGAGCAGTGGATTGCGGGCGCGCGAGTTATAGTTATCTGAACTAACTATAACGGTGGAATTTCATTGGTTTTTTATGAGTGAAATATCCACCTAACTATAACATGTGTGAAACCTATGGTTTTTTAAGTGAATATATATATATGTATGTATGTATGTATATATATATATATATATATTCACTTAAAAAACCATAGGTTTCAGGGACGTTATAGTTAGAAATTAGCATTTAAAAAACCTTTGATATTCTCTGAAAAAACCAGGGACGTTGTAATTAGTTGGACATTTCACATGTACAAACCTAGCGAAATTTGGCTGTTATACTTAGTTGAGCTAACTATAACTCACTGCCCCGCAATACACTGCTGATGACATCACATATTAGATCCCTCATGACATGGTCAGTGTCATCACTGATGACATCACTAATGACATCATCCACATGATAATCTGATGCACCGCCACACACCCTAATATAACCTTTGATACACCACTCTAAAATACTGACTACCATTCTCGAAACCATAGACATACCAATACCAGTTACTACATACCCACTCACTGATTCCTAGGCCTACACACATATCCACTCATTCACCCATACAGTCACTCATACATGCAGTCACTCATCAATACAGCCATTATCATATTTACTCATACACCCATACAGACACTCACACACCGCCACTCACCCATAGAGTTACTCACACAGCTAGTCAGTCATGCAAAGAATCAACCACACTACCGTTTACTCACCTATACAGTTATACACACACCACCTCACTTATTCATACAGATACTAACAAATACTTACTCTCTTATACAATCACTGACACAAGCTCACACTCATCCACACAGCCACTCTCACAACCACTCGCTCTCACATATAGTCATTTATATACACCAACACTCAGATATACTTCCTTTCACATATGTAGTTACTCACACATGTACCACTGAGACATCCATTCATTCTCCAACACAGCCATACATATACTCACCCACCCATACAGCCCCTCACAGATGCACTCTTGAACCCCTACAACCAGTGAATCACCCACTCACACATCCATGCAGGGAGTCACACACATCCCACCCACCCACACAGATACTCAGGCAACCATACAAATACTCAGACAACCAATCAATAACACATATAGACAATCATGTAGCTACTCACCAACCCATGCAGCCGCTTACACACCAACAGACTGACTGATACGGACATTCACACAGTTTAGTCACTAACCCATGCATTCAGTAAGACACATTTAATCACTCACTTATACAGTCAGTCACGCACCTACTAAATCATCTATTCAGTCACTTATACACCTACTCATTCTTCAATACACCTTGGCGTATAGATATATAAAACATATTTAAACTTTACAGAAACACATGGTCGCTGGATGATGTCATCAGTGATGTCATCAGTGATGTAATTTGAGATGTCATCAGTGATGTCATGAGTGATGTCACTGACCATGTCATGAGTGATGTAATATGTTATGTCATCCGCAGTGCATTGCGGGGGCGCAAGTTATAGTTAGCTCAACTAACTATAACGGTCAAATTTCTCTAGCTTTGCACGGGTGAAATATCCAACTAACTATGACATTCCTGAAACCTGTGGGTTTTTTTCAGTGAATATCAAAGGTTTTTTAAATGCAAATTTCTAACTATAATGTCCCTGAAACCTATGATTTTTTCAGTGAATTTTATATATATATATATATATATATATATATATATATATATATATATATATATATATATATATATATATATATATATATATATATATATATATATATATATATATATATATATATATATGTCACCCAGTGGCCGTCGCCATTGGATAGTTACAGTTTCAATAGGAAATGCGTTTTTGTGTTGCTAATAACTTTGACACAGTTTGACGAATCTCCACAAAACCTACCTAAAAAGTGCTAGTTTGTGCCTAGTTTGTGGATGGTAAGTTTTGGGTGATCTGTCAAGCAGGGGCTGAGAAAAAAGGGGGTCCCAAAACACATAGTCCCCATGCATTTTCCATGAGCTTCTTCAAGAAGCGCTACCGAAAACACTACTGAACGGACTTACCCCAAATTTGACAGGGAGCTAGATCTTGGTCCACAGATTGGGCTTTTTGTGATTTGGTGTGAATCCGTCCAGAAGCTTGTGAGAAATTAAGGTTTAAATATATTTATATATCTGGATGGTTTGGTCGGCAGGAGTCTCTGGAGAGACTTGCGGGAGCACCAAATTAAAAGTGCTCTGATCTGCATAGCCCATCTGATTGAAATAGTCCACTGTAGGGACATACCTGCCTGCCTGGTGTCATTATACACTGAGAAAGCCTTTGACTGGGTAGACTGGCGCTTTCTCAGGGATGTTTTGAAGTGAATAGGACTAGGTCCTATATTGATCTGACTACACATATTCGATTTAATGGCCATCTTACCTCTCCCATACTCTGAGGCACCAGAAAGGGGTGTCCGTTATCTCCACTCCTTTATGCCCTGGTGGTGGAACCTCTGACAATTGCAATATGCCGTTCACCAGCCATCTCGGGCATTCCCCTTGGGGGATACGAGCACAAGATCTGCTTGTTTGCGAATGACCTCCTCCTCTCCCTAACTACTCCAGCCTCATCTCTCCCAGCATTAGCTACACTCTTGCTCTCTTTTGAGGAAGCCTCTGGCTTTGAGATTAGCCTAGCCAAATCCCATGCCCTTAACCTCACCCTACCGACCCAGGAGGTATGAATCTACAAAATCTGATCCCTCTGAAATGGTCTGAGACAACGATAAGATATCTCAGCCTGGACCTGACCCCCTCGCTCTGCTCCTGGACTCAAGCCAACTGGCAGAGATACAGATGCGCCATACTGGAGGAGATCCATAGATGGTGTAACCTCCCTCTTTCTTGGTTAGGACGTATTAACACAGTAAAAATGTCACTCCTCCCAAAGATATTATATTTATGCCAAGCCCTCCCTACCCCAATCCGCATATTGATATCCAGTCTCTCCAACTGGATCCAACCAACATTATCTGGAGCAAATCTCACCTGCGTTTCTCTAACAATGTCCTGATGTTGCCCCGTGATCGAGCAGGGCTAGCAAGCCCCAACCTCCTTGAATATTATTGAGCCTGTCACCTTTGCTACATCTCGGAATGGGTGGTTCGGGAGAGCGAAAAGCACTGGTTCCATATGGACCTGGTGGTCGCATGTAGGCCTCTGTGGGACCTAGCCTGGCTTCCTCATGGAGCTTGTCCCCGTAGTGCATACATAGCCACCCCCACAAGAACGGTCCTAGACATGTGGGACAAACTGGTAATATCTTGAGGTCTGACCTCCTCCCATAGCCCGCAACCCCATTTTCTCCCCTGCTTTGCAACCGCAAGCCTTTAGCTCCTGGACATAAGGCGAAAGCCGCATAATCCAGGAACTATTTCAGGGAGATAAATTTCTCAACTTTGACCAGTGCAAATAATCATTCCACCTCACTAGCACGGCGCAGATGCAATATTATCAACTACGACACTGGCTACTCTCTCGCCTTCGAGACTTTAGTCCATAACTTTGAGTGCTCGAGAGGGCTGATCTCCCACACCTACAAAGTGCTACAACACTCGCAACAACTCCAACCTCATAGTTATCAAAAACAATGGTATACAGATCTTGGTGAAGAGATTCCCCGGGCGGGTTGGGACCGGCTGTGGCGAGACATCTCCAAGATTTATCAAAGCATCCCACAGCGCGAGTCGGCCTACAAGCTCATGACACAATGGTATTTTACCCTGCCCATATCCAGCAGATGGTACCGGGCTTTCCCCCAACCTGTTGGAGATGCTAGGGGGATAGAGGCGATCTCCTCCACATTTATGGTCTTGTCCCAATCTGACGTTATTCTGGAAAGAAATCCTTAGCCATATCAAAGATACAGTTGGATTCCCTATCCCTGGCTCTCCGATAGTAACCCTTTTGGGCATCAGACCTTCAACACTGGTAGCCATAACCCACTCGGACTGGTGTTTAATAATAAATATGTTAGGGGCAGCATGACAGTCCATTGTTCTCTATTGAAAGAAACCTGTCCCCCCCTTTCAATTGCCCTATGGTTTCTCCGCTTATGGCAAGTCTTAGCCCTGGAGTTGCTTACCGCCTGAATCAACCACACAGACCCTAAATTCAGCAACACCTGGCAGCCACTAATCCAGCACATTGCCCAGATAAAGCATTCTCGCCTGGTTCCCCTTCGTCTGAGAGCTTTACAGCTCTTTGACGACCCCCTATTACCTTATTCAAGAGGTGTGCACCAGGCCTCTCCTACTCCGTTAGACCCGAATGAGGCTGCCCCCCCTAAAAGGCTCCAATCATTCTCCCCAGTGATTACCTGAGCGCATCCTTCCCTCTATTGTTTCCCTTCCCTGGGTTCCATCTTCCCCTCCCCTGTTCGGAAGCTGAGTTATACATCCACTAGTCCCAAATTTCACCAACAATGCGTAGCTCTTACCACAGGAGCAAAATATTACACAGATATACACACACCCCATTCAGGTTCCTTATGCACTGGGGCTAACTCTATAAACCCCCCACACGATGTTTCACTACCTCATGGAGACTCCTCTTCTACAATAATCTTTATCAGTAGCTCAAACCAAGGAAGTAGTGTATTACTGCACCTTTCTTGTCCCCCCACCCCTCCCTGGTGCACATCTTAGCTTTGATCCTTACAGGGCTCCATCTGTATACTGTGTTACTTGGGATGTACTTTACCTTATGTCTTCTTTCGATTTTTCCTGTACAATTATATTCAATAAAGAGATTTGAAACAAAAAAAGTGTTCTGATTGACCCAGGGAGCTTTTTTTCCCTTAGGCCAATTCGCTCCAGTGGGAGTCAGACTCTTGCGGGAGTGAGCACTCTGATTGGCTGCCAGCAACATTAGAAAAACTTTGCTGGCAGACATTTTAAGACTTGGGGACTCAGTCTCCTGTCCTGAAGTTATAGAAAAAAATATATATAAGGGGACAGGGTAGCATACCCTGCCCCCCTAGGTCCGATCCAGAGGGACTCCCACCCGGGCCGCATTCTTTAATCAAGGGGAGGGGGCGAATGGCCCCCCTCCCTGAGCTATTTTCAACCCCGGGGACCCATCCCCCAGGGCCTAATTTAAATAGATAGGGGAGGAGCCAGGCAGCGCCCCTCCCCAAGCTGCATTCACCCACAGGGACCTGAACCCCTGGGGCCCAAAGCATTTAATAAGGGATAGGGGCTGAGCATTAAAAAGACCCTGGGAACTCCATCCCTCAGGACCGTTAGCTAAAAAGGAGCAGGGGGATCATGCGGCCCCCCTCTCAGAGCTTTTAATGGCTCTGAGGACCCCGGGGCTGGCTCACATACTGTGTCCCAAGGAGCCAATCCTTGGGACACAACAGTTTCCCTGCTTATACCAGCACAGCAGGGACACTTGTGTTTGCTCCCATCTGTTGGGAGCATTTTCAAAACTACTGCCAAACGGGAGCATACACAAAGTCTGCTTCCAGCGGGTGGAAGCTTTAAAAATGCTCCTGCCAGGTGCGTGCAGACCTCAAAGGTCAGCTGATTCAGAATGTCACTGGTTTTGTGAGGTGCTCTATGCAAGAGCTGCTCTCCACCTAAAATTAACAACTACCAGTCTTCCTTGCTTCTTTTTTTCAAAATGTATGCGGCACTCTAACCCTGAAAGAGTATTGCTTTGACTTATACTGGATGTTCCCTTGTGTCTGGACAAGGCTAAATCTCTCTGAAAAGCTGTAATGATAGCGAAACACATGTCAGGAGGTGCTTTTATTGATTCAAGGTTGGCTTGGATGGTACTTCACCACTCCAAAGCTGTAATACTGTGCCTGGAGTGGTAAAATGTTTTTGTCATTTCACAGCTTGGCGTGGATGGCACTGTGCTAATGCTATGCTTAAAGATGTTGCTGTGGTAATGACAAAATACTTTGTCCCTTTCTAGCTCCACGTGGATGGCAATGTGATAATCTTATGCTCAAAAACATTGCTTGTAAAACAGACATTTGAGGTGAGCAGATTCAGAATGTTGCTGGTGAAGTAGGGTTCTCTGTACAGGAGCTGCTCTACACCTAAACTAGAGAACTACCCTGAGTTCTCTGCTACCTATTTTGCATATATACATCCATTTATACGTGGAAATAAAAATATATATATATATATTCACTGAAAAAAACATAGGTTTCAGGGGCGTTATAGTTAGCTGGACTTTTCACTCGTACAAAACTCGCGTGCCCGCAATGCACTGCTGATGACGTCACATATTACATCACTCATGACATGGTCAGTGACATCACTCATGACATCACTGATGACACCTCAAATGACATCACTGATGACATCACTGATGACATCATTCCGTGAATATGTGTGTTTCTGAAAATTACATATGTTTTATATATGTATATCTCAAGGTCGATGGAAGAATAAATGGGTATATAAGTGTCTAAATGGATGATTTGTTTTTGAAAAATTGATTGTATAACTGACTGATTAAGTGTATCTTAGTGAATACATGGCTTAGTGAGTAATGTTTAAATATGTAAATATCTGTATCAGTCTCTCACTTTGTGTATAAGTGGCTGCATGGGTTGGTGAGTAGCTACATGAGTGTCTATATAGGTTATTAGTTGTTTTTTTGAGTATCAGTATGAGTGTCTGAGTGTCTGTATGGTTCGGTGGGGCGTATTACATAGTGCATAGGTGCACGAATGAGTGACTCACTGTTTGTATGTGTTGAAGACAGCACATGTGCAGGACTGTATGGGTGGATGAGTGTGTGCATGGGTGTGTTAGTGAATGAATGACTGTCTCAATAGTATCTTTATGAGTAACTACATATGTTTTAAACTAGTATTTGTGACTATTGGTGTATATAAGTGAGTATATGTGAGAGATTGAAAGAGTTCCTGTATGAATAAGTATGTGTTTCTATAAGTGATTGTTTAAAAGACTAAGTATGTGTAAGTTTCTGTAGAAGTAAGTGTGGTGGTGTGTGTATAACTGTATATGCAAGTAAATGGATGTTTGATTCTTTATTAGCATGAGTGACTATGTGAGTGAGTAACTCTATCGATGAGTGGCGTTGTGTAACAGGATGTATAGGTGTATGAGTACATATGATGAGTGAGTACATGTGTGAGTGACTGTATAGGACTGTTGGTGAATGAGTGGATGTGTATGTGGATCTTAGAATTACTGAATAGGTTGTTGTAACTGGTATTGGTATGTCCATTGTTTTGAAAATTTTAGTTTCTATTTTTGAATGTGTGTATCAAAGGTTATATTAGGGGGAGAGGAGGTCTGCCACTCTATCACAAGGATGATGTCATCAGTGATGTTATCAGTGATGTCATTTGAGATGTCATGAGTGATGTCACCGACCATGTCATGAGTGATGTAATATGTGACGTCATCAGCAGTGCATTGCGGGCGCGCGAGTTATAGTTAGCTGAACTAACTATAACAGGGGAATTTCAATGGTTTAGTACGAGTGAAAAGTCCAGCTAACTATAACGCCCCTGAAACCTATGGTTTTTCAGTGAATTTCTATGGTTTTTTAAATGCTAATTCCTAACTATAACGTGCCTGAAACCTATGTTTTTTTCAGTGAATTTCAAAGGTTTTTTAAATGCTAATTTCTAACTATGCCTACAGAGATAGGACACGTGAAGTAAGAAGAAAAAACGCACAGAAAGAAAAAAAGAAATGCAGAAAGAAGCACCAGAAGTCCTCAAAGACAAAGAAAAGTCCAGGAAGAAGGATAACGTGCAGGAAGAACAAACAGATGAGCAGAAAGAAGCCTTGTTGCAAAATCATCCTGTACCCTCAACTTTTTCAGACGGATACTGGTGGTAACTGAGTATGACTAACCAGTCCTAGAGCTAGTGCTATTTTAAAAGACACTCACAATACAGTGAAAACACCTACATACACTAGGGAACACTATGCGTTGTGGTCCCCCTGTGATTAGCATGACCTCCTCTGTAAGCCCCTAGTATATAATAGGGCAGGGGATTAAAACTACTTCTTAAAACGCGCCACAGGGCGTGTTTGCACATGTCACCTCTGGCCCCGTCCCCTCCCTTCACCACTGTGTAAACACGCCCTGTGGCCTTTCTAAATTGAGAGATTAAGTCCCCTTGAATCCTAAGGATCCCTAGGGTCAAACTAGCCCACTAGGTATGTCCAGTAAGCGCCACAGAGCTGCATTGCATAGAGGTGTAAAAAGGGGCGTGGCCTCAGAACACCTGTCTGCAACACAGCTCCCTGGCACATACTGGAGATACCAGTTGGGCTAGTTGGCCCTCAGGGACCCTCAGTATTGAAGGGGAATTAATTCCCCAACTTACAACTGGCCGGGGGCGTGTTTGCAGAGTGCTGCAAGGAGGGGGCATGGCCTCCGGCACGATGCCGGACTTTTATTTTTTTTATTTTTTTAAGAAGGAGGGCTGTATGGCCCCCCTTCTTTTTCTAATTTATTGGCCCTGGGGACCCCATCCCCCAGGGCCTGCACCCTAATTTTTTTTGTTGAAAAAACTAATTTGGCTCTCCCAAGGCCTTAATCGGCCCGGGGACCCCAACCCCCGGGTCATGGCCTTTTAAAAAAAAATCTTTAGGAGAGGGACTGCGTAGCCCCCCTCCTCAGGCAACTTATGGCCCCGGGGACCCCATCCCCCGGGGCCGGCCTTTGATTTTTATTATTTTAAAAAAAAATATATTTATAGAAACACCTAGGACATGCTGGATAAACCGTATGTACCTATCACCATGACGATTTGCGTGATATTCATAAAAAGGCGACTATGCATACAATGAATCCACGTGGAATGTATTTACACCGCTAGTGAAGCTCTGACGTGTCTGACGCCCTACCGTACCTAATCCCGGTGCTCCCGCCGGTGGGTACTCACCAAGTAGACACCCTTGTCGTTTATTGGGTAGCTATTGACGGGCACATTTAATACACACGCAACCCAGCCATTCAAAGGGGATTCGACAAAAATTCAACCAAACTATGCAAAAAACCCCCCTCACGGTTAATAAAACACACATCCACCACCAGATGTGTAATACTTTTTATTTTACTCTCTGGAAAGGAGACGAACCTCACTTGAGAGTCACAAACAAAAGTGAGATTATGCTGTATACTTGTTCATATTTTAAGTAGTTCGCACAGACACACATTTTAAAAACAATAAAGTTCCTAATACCCACCTTCTCTGAACAGTTAGCTTGCTGCCCCATCCACCTCCTCCCTATCCTCTGTTGTCTGAATCCATGGACTAGCCTCCTCCCTCCTGCCATGCATGGTCTGATGTGCTGCCACTGCCCTCCATTTAGCAAGATGTACCAGTCCACTCCTCCTGCCCTCCATTGCCCAATTCTATGGCCCATCATTGACCTCCTGCTTAGCCTCTGTGCTTAGCTTGCTGCCGCTATTCTCCTTCCCCCTGCCCTCCGATGTCTTTGTGCATGCCCCTGCTCCATCCTTTTTGCCCACCATGTTCCATGGACCTGCCACTCCTATCTACTCTGAGTGTTCTGTTGAGCTGCCACTCCCCTCCCACCTGCCTAGCATTGTCAGATGACTGTAACCTGTCCCTGCCACCTCTACCCTGCCTGTCCACATGCCATGCCCCTATCCCCTTCGTCCTGTCCTCCATTGTCCATTTTACTGCCACACCCTTCTGCCCTCCCTGGTCTGTTGTGCTGCAACTGCTCCCCCTGCCTGCCCTGCGCGGTCTGTTGTGAGGCCCCTTCCCCTGAACTCTCTTGTCTGTGCCCAGGTCCTGACCCTCCCTTCTATCCTCCATGGTCCTTTGTGCATGCCCCTGCACCCTCCTTCTTGCCCATCATAGCCATTGTGCTGCCACTAACCCTCCCGCTTGCCATGCATGGTCTTCTGTGCTGCCATGGCCCCTCCCACCTTCCCTGTGTGGTCAGCTAGCTGCCCCTGACCCCCTCCCACCTTCCCTCCATTGGTCTGTGTGTATGCCATCATAGTCTCACTGTTGCTCTCCATGGTGTGTCTTGTTTCTGGTGCCCATCCTGCCTGACCTCCCTGGTCATCTTGCTGCTCCTGCCCTGCCCCCTTGCCCCAAGCCCTCTGTTTCCATGTGCAGACCCCTATTCCCTCCCTCCTGGCTTGTCTGTTCCATTGTAATGCCTCTGATCCGTCCCTCCTGCCCTTTATGGCCGGTTATGCTGCAGCTTTCTCTCCTGTCTGTCCATTATGGTCAGCTAGCTACCATTGCCTCTTTCCCCTCTGTTCTCTGTTGTCCATGTGCATGGTCCTGTCCCCTCCCTATTGCTTTCTATGGATTGTTGTGCTGCACTCCCGTCCCGCATGCCCTGTGTGGTGTATTGTGCTGCTGCAAACCCTGATGCCTGCCCTTTAGGGTCAGTTTGGTGCACCTCTCCATGTCCCTCTTGTCCTCTGTTATCCGAGTCAAGGTCCCTACCCCAATTCTTCCTGCCTACCATGATCCAATGTACCATACTTGCGAACATTTTGAACTTGGTAAGAGGGAGATTTTGAAAAAAAACTGGGGTATTGATTTTCCCCTTTGAGTTACAGTGAAAAAGAGGAGATTGTAGACAGGAGACAGATCAAATAAAGTCCATTTGAGCTTAAAAACATTGGACGTTTCCTGGCTGAAATGGGTCTGTTGGCATGTATGGTTGTACTACCACTGCCTCTTCCTTCTGCCTCAATGGTCTATTATATTGCCACAGCCTCTCTTGCCAGTCCTGTATTGTTGGTTTGTTGCCCCTGCCCCCCTTTCCACTGCCCTCCATAGTCTGTTGTGCTGCCACTGCCCTTCCTGCCTGCCCAGTGTGGTCAAATTGTTGCCTCTGCACTCTCCTACCTGCCTTCAATTTTCAGAGTCCGTGCCCCTGGCCTCTGCCTCTCAACAGTATCCCAATGAACAACTAGATTGCTAACATTCTATATTTATTACAAAAGTGTGGAACGCCTGACGTCATCTTGATGTAATCAAAACTGTAATACCTACAGCATTTCCTTTAGAAATTACATATATGAGAGGGTCTTATTTGCATCAAAATTATGGTTAGTGCTCTAAAAAACTAAAATGAGGACATATTGTCTGAGTTTTCAAATAGCGACAAAGAACTTTTAAATTATTTGTAATCTTTATGTTTTTTTATCCAGTTGACCACTTGATTAAATGTTGCACCTAGGGGAGAGGATGTGGTGTTACTTCCAGAGCTGCAGACTTTGCAACTGGAGAACCAGGTTGGAGTTTCTGCTTCAGCTCAACATTCTATGAATCTGGTCAAATCACTTAATCTCCCCATGTCTACAACCAAAATGAATTTGATCTTGTGTGATGTGACCAATGCTCATGTAAAGCACTCCAATACCTGACAAGTTTGCACTATATAAAACTGCAAATACACAAAAAGTAAGTGTTTTGCACACTTCTGTCATTGGGCTACATCTGGGTGATATTTGTGCTGCAATTGGGCTCTTTTGTCTCTGGTGGCCATCTTGGGAGATTTATTTGTTATGAAGTTTCCTAATTTCCTCATTTACTGCAGTCTCCTCAGTAGGAAATGCTTTCAGTTTTTTACTTTGATTCCATCAAGAAGGTATTCAGATATGTCACACATTTGCCTTAAATTCTGAATGTTAGCACTCTAGTTGCTCATTAGATCACTGTAGTAAAGCTACTGCTCACCACGGAAGTCTTCTGCTGGTATTAAAAGTGCATGTTTCAGTCTGAATATCACAATGTTTTAATGAAATAGAAGAGTATTTGAGAAGTCACTCAAAATGTGCCCTAATTTTTCTTTCTTCAGCACTAATCATAATTTCTATGGCAAAATGAACCCCCTCATTGTGTTCCTTTTTATATTAAATGTTTTAAGTGTTACCAGTTTATTCCAATCAAGATGGCTTCAGGTGTGCCATACTTTTGTCATAAGTAAGACAGAAAGCGCTCTAGTTGTTCTTAAGAACACTCTGGGACATTCTGTCATTGGGCTATACTTGGGCCACATCTGGGTGATATTTGGGCTACATTTGGGCTGTTTTGTCTCTAGTGGCCATCTTGGGAGATTTATTTGTTAGTAAGTTTCCTAATTTCCTCATTTACTGCAGTCTCCTCAGTAGGAAATACTTTCAGTTTTTTACTTTGGTTCCATCGAGAAGGCATTCAGATGTGTCACACATTTGCCATAAATTCTGAATGTTAGCACTCTAGTTGCTCATTAGACCACTGTAGTAAAGCTACTGCTCCACAGGGAAGTCTGCTGCTGGTATTCAAAGTGCATGGCTCAGTCTGCATGTCAGAATGGTTTTATGAAATAGAAGAGGATTTGAGAAGTCAAAATGTGCCCTAATTTTTCTTTCTGCAGCACTAATCATAATTTCTATGGCAAAATGAACCCCCTCATTTTGTTCCTTTGTAAATTAAATGTTTTTAGTGTTACCACTTTATTCCAATCAAAATGGCTTCAGGTGTGCCATACTTTTGTCATAAATAAGACTGTTAGTGCTCTAGTTGTTCGTTAGAACAATCTGGGACATTCTGTCATTGGGCTATACTTGGGCTACATCTGGGTGATATTTGGGCTACATTTGGGCTCTTTTGTCTCTGGTTGCCATCTTGGGAGATTTATTTGTTATGAAGTTTCCTAATTTCCTCATTGACTGCAGTCTCCTCAGTAGGAAATACTTTCAGTTTTTTACTTTGGTTCCATCAAGAAGGCATTCAGAGGGTGTTTTAGCAAACTATTTTTTTTCCTGTGAAAGCACTCCAAGGTCGACAGGAAGAACATGGCGGCCAGCGCGTAGCGGGTCGTGGGAAGCTCCGATAATCGGGAGTAAAAATCCATTTGGAACACATGCCTACCCCGGGAAAAAACTCAGGAAAGACTCGCACTTGAGCTTAGGGGGGTTGAGGGACTGATTTGAAGCCGCACCTTTGCCGTGCTGCGGAAAGGGCATTAGAGGATTTAAATGGAAGAGACCCCTCACAGATATCCGGTTCAGTATCTAATGACAATACTAGGGGTGATGCCCCGACAGCTTCAATGTGTGATATGCTACAGGCGCTGGTTAAAGAAATGAAAGAGAGATTTTCAACTTCAGAGAAGAACCAAGCAGACATCAAATCCTCCTGTGAAAAATTAGAAACTAAAATTGACTCCCTTACTACCGAATCAGATAGAAGAGAATAAAAGTGCTATTTCTGCACTAAAAGGGAAAAATTTGGAAGCACAAGATAAACTAGAATTGTTAGAAAATTCTCAAAGGAGAAACAACATACGTTTGCTCAAAGTTCCAGAAGGGGTAGAAGGCAGTCAAATAAAGGAATATGTAGCAAAATTAATAAAACAAGCTACACGCATTGAATGCTCGGTGGAGGCTCTAATGGCGGATATCCAGAGAGTCCATAGAGATCCTTTTAGGCTCAATCCGAATAAAACAAGACCAAGGAAGATTTTAGTTCATTTCCTCACATATACCTTAAAGGAAGAAATACTTAATAAGGCATTAAAACTCAACTCTCTGATCGCAGATGATATAACCTTCCAGATAAGATCGGATGTCTCAGCTATCACAGCTTCAAGGCAATGGGAACTGGGAAAATTGTTGGAACCGTTTAAGAAACTGGGTGCTACGGCACAATTAAAATTCCCAGCCTCATTAAAAGTGATGCATAACAACAACATGAAGATATTCAGAAGGGTGGAAGAGGTGGAATCCTTCCTATTATCTATTTCGGGGGGGGGCGCGAATCAGAAAAATAGTTTATCCGGGGTATGGATGGCTGCGAAAACTCAATATAAAAACTCCCGACTAAGTAGAGTTGTCCCATAGGCCTAGGTAAAGGGCCATGGTGGAGGTTAAGGGGGTTCTTCGGGGGGGGGGGGGTTCACTAAAAGGTTAGAGGGGGGAGCACTGGGTGGGGAGCAGTGGGAGAAAATAAAAAAAAGAGTTTAGGTCCAAATCACCACTATATAATAACAGTTGTTTAGATAGGAGCTTAGATCAAGTATATGGCTTGCCCTGTAACTAATCAAATGTTTGCTGTAAAGGTGCTCTCTTGGAACGTAAACGGGTTAAGAACTAAATATAGGATGGAAAAAATATTTCAATATTTAAAAGATGCACCAGAGCAGATTCTTATATTGCAAGAGACACATTTGTTGGAAGATGAGTTACAACAGCTCTGTAAGTCTAGAAACTGGATTCAATGTGTTATCTGTACTACGCAAAAATATTTCACTAAGGGAGTTGCTATAATTTTTTTTTTTAAAACAGCTTTATCTCTCGAGGCAAGTATAGTGGATAAAATGGGGAGATGGGCCATAGCTAGAATTAGATGCCAAACATGGAAGTTTACAATAGCAGGTTATTATGGTCCAAATACGGATGATCCAGGGCCCTTTGGAAATCTATTGACTGAATTACTAAACTATACAGACCCGCTATTATTAGCGGGAGATTTTAATGTGGTTCTGGATCCGACTCTTGATAAATCACAGAGAAGCAGGGCCATAATAAATCACAAGATGGCGACAATGATTAAAACCACAATAAAACAGCTTGCATGGTATGACGTTTGGAGAAATAAGATGGGCAATAAAAGAGGATTTACATTCCACAACAAGAAATATAATCATAAATCTAGAATAGATTATTTTCTTCTAAGTACAGTGTTAAAGAAATGGGTACAAGATGTTAATCATGTAGGGGAACATCTCTCTGATCATTAAGCTGTTTCCTTAACACTTAAGATACCAATAAGACCAATGGCCAGAAGATGGATGGTGGAGCGTGCCATCCTTCTGGAAGAAGAAACAATCGAGAAATTAGCATCAGAAACAGAGGCCTTTTTTCAAATAAATTTGGGTAGTGCCTCGATTCCTATAGTCCGGGATGCATATAAGTGCTTTTTAAGGGGGTTGATAACATTTATTCAGTATGTGAGGCAGAAAAAATACAAAGCTGAGCTGGAGGATATAGAAAAAAAAATACAAGATATTGAAAATCATGCAAATATACACCAGTGTTCTACCACAGATGATGATTCATTAGTAAAACTACAATCTCTTAGGTTAGACCTGGCTGCAGTTCTCGATGCAAGATTAAGAAAGAAATGGCAAGCTAGTAAATTAGCTCATTTTGAGTATGGAAATAGCAGCGGAAAACTTCTGGCTTGGAAGACCAAGCAAGACCTGGCAAGGAGTACCATCAACGAGCTAGACTCGGCTGTTCCAGGAGACACCATTAACACCCCAGATGAAATTGAAAGGTCCTTTCAGTCCTATTTTGAAGGAGTGTATTGTGAGGATCTGATGGTTCAAGATCAAGAAATAAAGGACTGGGTGGGCAACACTCCCATTAGTATGATATCTGATGATAAGGCACGGAATATGGATTTATCAATTTCGAGAATTGAAATAGCTCGAGCCATAGATCTAGGCAAAAGTGGGAAAGCCGCGGGCCCGGATGGGTTACCTGCGGAATTATATAAGGTTTTAAGAGATGTTCTTGCCCCAGTGCTGACAACATTATTTGCCCATATCTTTGAACAAGGAGGGGATATTCCTCAGTCCTGGAATGAAGCTACGGTTTCGCTAATCCTTAAACCCTCTAAATCATCTAGATCCTGTGACTCATATACACCCATCTCTCTGCTAAACATTGATTATAAGATCTATACAAAAATATTGGCAGAGAGGTTAAATGGGGTAGCGGCGTGTCTTTTGCACAGAGACCAGAAGGGGTTTGTTAAAGGCAGAGGAATAACGGATCTTACCTGTAATTTGATAGGGGCAATTGATATAGCTACGGTATACAAACTTCCACTAGCTATAATAATGGTTGATGCGACAAAGGCTTTTGATAGAGTCAATTGGGCCTATTTAAACTATATATTAAAAGTGTATAATCTAGGAAAGAAGTTTTGTAGGTCGATTTCTTTGTTATACCAGGCACCTATAGCAAGAATTTTAGTTAATGGGAATCTATCTGCCCCTGTTAGAATCCAGAGAGGCACTAGGCAGGGATGTCGCTTATCTTCAATGCTTTTTAACTTATATATTGAACCCTTAGCGGAAAAGATAAGAAGACATTCAGGCATACAGTCATTCAGATTTAATGATTGGGAAAAAAAGTGGCGTTATACTCTGATGATTTAATGGTTTTTACATCAGATCCAAATGCTTCAATTCCATTAATATATGAGGAAGCAAAAAAATTTGGAGAAATCTCAGGTTATGAAATCAACGCCACAAAAACAGAATGTACGACATGGAATCTGAGTACTTGCATCCATCAAATAAAGAATGTCATTAGATATTTAGGTATATTGATTACCCAAAACATCGATGAGATCTCAGAATTAAACCTCCGAAAGGTTGCGAAAGAAATACAAAATTCTTTAACAGGTTGGGCCTACCTTCCATTAACTCTGATAGGCAGAGTTAATTTAATAAAAATGATGCTTCTACCTAAGATAATCTTTATATTACAAAACATTCCTCTGGCATTTCAGGAAAAGAGTTTAAGATCACTTCAGTCTAAATTCAACACTTTTATTTGGGCTCCAAAAGTGATTAGAATATCTTGGAAGAAGCTCCGGAGGATGAAGAATAAGGGGGGGCTGTGTTTACCTGATTTAGTTTAGTATGCCAGAACTTTTTCTTTGAGGTTAGGAAAACAATTTTTGGGCACCCCTGATGATTCGGACGTGGGAACAATGTTCAAAGCGATGCTTTTGGATGTAGAAGATGGAAGTAAATGCTTTTTATATAAATATCGAGATCTGAGATTCTTCAAAAAGGTCTGATTAAAAATATTACGTGATCTGGCTGGTCTTTGGGCAAAAGATAGAAAATTCTTAAAGATTAGCTATTTTAGTGCTTTTGCACTTATCTGGAATGCTCCAGGGTCACCGGGTTGGACAAGAGATGCTATGTCAACTCCTTTGATAGATGCTGGGATTTGGTGTTGGGGACAATTAGTAGTAGAAAAATCTTTAGTATCATGGGAAGAGTTGACTATACTTACTGATAACAGACTTTCGAAATTTAAGTACTGACAAGTAAGAAGCTGGTATCAGAATGTTGGGTCAGAGGTGGGCTTGCCTAATGCATTGGAAAATTTACTCTGGAAAAAAATCGGTAAGAAGAAAGAGATATCAACTCTGTATTGGCAAATGCTGCACCTGGAAGAAGGAGAATTCAAATTACCGAATGAGCTGTGGGGAGAGAGCCTGTCTGGTGTTCAACTTGAAGATATTTGGCAAGTATCTCATGACATCTTATATACCACAGTACAGCCATCATATTTGAAAAGGAACCACATTTTTTGTGTTCACAGGGTGTACTGGTCTCCCCCGAAACTCGCGAAGTTCTCGAAGGGTCCAACTCCAAAGTGCCCTAAATGTCTTCTCCGTGAAGCTGATGATATTCAAATGTTTGTTAACTGCCCCAAACTTCACAATTACTGGACGATGATAAATAAAGGTATGGAAGATATGATGGGTCTAAACATTCAGGTAAGCCCACTTCTAGTGTTTTTTGGTCTATTACCAGAGTATGAATCTCTTTCCAGATGGGAAAATAAACTATGTTTATATCTGATTTTGATTGCAAGAAAAGAAATTTGCACAAAATGGATAAAGGATATACCTCCTACCTTTTTAGACTGGGTCATCTCCATTAAATATACGATGAAAATGGATAGACTTAAATTGGAGAAGAAAGCATTAAATAACAATAGGGAAAATAGATCAGACTTTTGGAGTCCATGCGAGGCTTGGTTGGGCAATTTTGAACAACAATAAAGAGATCGGTCCAATGATTAAGCCTTACATATGATATACTTCATCTCTCTGGTTCTATATGGTGCCCAGTCTTTCCTTAGAACAATTATTTAGAGAGATTATGTGTAAAGCAACTCCAAATAGATACAGAGCTCTCCAGTGGGGGAAGTCGAGAGGGAACCCACAGGAGTAATTTAATAGCCCTGTTGCATCTATTGGTGAATGGGGACTTAAAAAAAAAAAAAAGAAGGCATTCAGATGTGTCACACATTTGCCATAAATTCTGAATGTTAGCACTCTAGTTGCTCATTAGATCACTGTAGTAAAGCTACTGCTCACCAGGGAAGTCTGCTGCTGGTATTCAAAGTGCATGTTTCAGTCTGCATGTCAGAATTTTTTTATGAAATAGAAGAGGGTTTGAGAAATCAAAATGTGCCCTAATTTTTCTTTCTGCAGCACCAATCATAATTTCTATGGCAAAATGAAGCCCCTCATTTTGTTCCTTTGTAAATTAAATGTTTTAAGTGTTACCACTTTATTCCAATCAAGATGGCTTCAGGTGTGCCATACTTTTGTCATAAGTAAGACTGTTAGCGCTCTAGTTGTTCGTTAGAACACTCTGGGACATTCTGTCATTGGGCTATACTTGGGCTACATCTGGGTGATATTTGGGCTACATTTGGGCTCTTTTGTCTCTGGTGGCCATTTTGGGAGACTTATTTGTTATGATGTTTCCTAATTTCCTCATTTACTACAGTCTCCTCGGTAGGAAATACTTTCAGTTTTTTACTTTGATTCCATCAAGAAGGTATTCAGATATGTCACACATTTGCCATAAATTCTGAATGTTAGCACTCTAGTTGCTTATTAGATCACTGTAGTAAAGCTACTGCTCACCAGGGAAGTCTGCTGCTGGTATTGAAAGTGCATGTTTCAGTCTGCATGTCAGAATTTTTTAATGAAATAGAAGAGGATTTGAGAAGTAACTCAAAATGTGCCCTTCTTTCTGCAGCACTAATCATACTTTCGATGGCAAAATGACCCCCTCGTTTTGTTTCTTTTTAAATTAAATGTTTTAAGAGTTACCACTTTATTCCAACCAAGATGGCTTCAGGCATGCCAGACGTTTGTCATAAGTAGGACTGTTAGCGCTCTAGTTGTTCTTTAGAACACTCTGGGAAGCTGCAGTAGAACACAAAAGGAATCAACTGACAGTCTCTGCTCTTGTTGGATGTACATGTTTTACTGAGAATGTCAGACTTCATTCTCACATGACTGAGAAAGATAATGTGAATTTACAGAAAATATGCTCTCAGTTTAGCTTATAGATCACCTTCCAAACCTCTGTGGGAAAAGCATGAGAAAATAGTTTTCTCTCAAACATGATTCATGATATCACAGCAGAAGGCTTTTTCACATGGTAAAATCACCATAGAACACACCACAATTCCTAAAATGAGTATGGTACCATCAACAAATGATTTATAATGTAACTAAAGTCTTAAAACCTTCTATTAACTGCAATGCTTTTTAATGAGGTGCTATCATGTATATTGGTCCCAAGATGGCTGCCAACACTTCTTGGATGAAGTGCTGACAGCCAATCAGATCTCACGGTGAGATGTGTGGTTAGGCTCCGCCCAGATATATATATATAATTTTACTTTTGATTTTCTAAGGAACTACTGAACAGATCGACACCATATATGCAAAAGGCACATGCCTGACCTGAGGACTACCTCTTTGCCACATTTCAAGTAATTCTGTTCAGCCGTTCGGGCTGTACCTTCGACTAAAGGTCCTATGGGAAAATGCATAGGACCCCCCTTTTTTCTCAGCCCCCGCTTGCCGAATCACCCCGAGACTTTCAGGGTAGGAGCTGAGCGGAGCGCCCCATTAGTTTTGAAAATTTCACAAAGATAAGTCAACCGGCGCCAAAGTTATTCAAAATAGAATTTTCAGATTTCCTATGGGAACTCGGTCCTAACTATAACTATCTACTGGCGACCGCCAGTAGATAATGTATATATATATATATATGTATGTATGTATGTATGTATATATATATATATATATATATACATATATATATATATAATTATTGTTTTGTGGTGTGAATGCTATAGTTTGTCTCACTAAAGAAAGCCTTGCTCAATTGTTGAAATAACACATCTGCAGGAAGGGCTTACTGTTCACTGAAACATAGCAGAATTCCAAATGATCCTTTGCATGCACACTTTCTCATTGGGGAAATGGATTATGTACTACTTACAATTTAGAGTTCAGTTTAATGATTATGCTGTGGTGAGGCACAGAGACTGACAGCAGTGCAGTATAGTATAGTATAGTATAGTATAATGCACAAAGGATAGAACCATCAAGCCTTGAGTAGGAGTGCCCATCATCCACAAAGAAAACACCACCTGAAACACATCATCAGCTAATTCTGGTGACCACCACAAGCACATGGCCTTTGAGATCACCACCTATAGTACCACCTCGCTAGGAGGGACACCACTCACAGACCGCCTTGATACTAGTGCTCGCCTCTAGCTCCTTATCCTACTTGACAACCTAGAGGACCTCCCTAACATTAACAGTGACAACCTTCTAGATGAGTTAATATTCCCACACAGCTGGAAACCTCCTTGAACCACTCCACTCACCTGTACTGACCTTTCCCTCATCTGCTTCTGCTTACACCTACCCAGCCACCACAGAACCATTCTCAACAAGTCCCCCTGGTGAAAGTGGAACAATATTCCAGAAGACATCTGGAGCATAGAACTTCTATCCTAGCACCTGCCCATTACAACAAACTTACCAGCTCCACTTTAACACTTGGATCTACTCCTGTGCATTCACACTGACCCCCTCAAAACCACACCCAGCTCTCAGAACAAGCCACAAACAAGCTGGTAAACGGAATACCTCTGACTGTCCAAGCATCACCGCAAATAGTTGGAATGCTGTTAAAGAAAATCCCATGATAACGACAGAGACATGTATAGTGCAGCCCTCTGAATTTACCACCAATGACTCTTGACCACCAAGTGTGCTGCAATCCTCGAACAGATTGACAACAGCCCCTTCAACTTAATAGAAATCTCCACTTTTGTGAAGGAATTGAAGCCCCCCAGTCTTCAGCTTCACGACCATCACAGGTACTCTGCACACAGCTATCACAATTTTTCAGCAACAACATCACCTCCATTTATAAAAACGTTGCACCCCAATTGGACCTCTCCACTCCAGCCATCCTCTTATCTGATGGGAAGTACACTTTGAAACTGACCTAATGTGCTGGCCTACCATTACCTATCTGGAAACCACCACCTCCATGCACTCCATCCACTCGGGAGCCCTTTCTGATCCATGCCCCTACTTCATCTTCAACAAACGACTGTACTCCATCTGCACCATCCTTATGCCAATCAAGAATACAAACTCAACACAACCACCTTGCGAGACACTTAGAAACATGCCACCATATTAACGCTCCTGAAAACCCTCAGCATACTGGAAGACACAGGCGAATTTCTGACCCATTTCCCACCTACCCTGTATGGCAAAAGTCTTGGGAAGCCTCATAAACACACAACTGTCTGTCCACCTCGATGCCAACCACCTTTAGGAGCCCTCCCAATCAGTTTTCAGACTCAACCACAGTACTGAGACTGTCTGATCATCGCCCCAATTACATTTGTCTAATCATAGATAAGAGGACAGCAGCACTTATACTTCTCGACCTCACAGCCACTTTCAACATTGTCTCCCATCCTCATCGAACACCTACACATCCCTGAAATACATGACCCATACTGGATTAGCTCACTCTTGAATGGATGCACCTAAGCTATTAGACTGGTCTCTGCTTCTAAGCTGATCTACAACATCCTTCAAGGATCCTCTCAGACCTACATTCTTCAACTTCTATGTCACCTTTCTCCAAGCACTATCTGTTTTGGTGGACTGAACATTATCTCCTAAGCCGATGCCACTCACCTCATTCTACCCTTCTCCAATGACACCTCCATCAGATGAGGACCAACTGCCTGAAGCTAAATTCCAAAAAAACAGAAGTCGTCATATTCAGAAAAGACACCTCCCTCATGTCAGAAGTTTGGTGGCCCTCAGAACTTGGACCAGCACCCACCTTGTCAAACTCAGTCAAGGAGTATGATCGACAATCAAATCTCCTCCACCTGCTTTTACACCCTCAAACTAGTTTTCAGATGGATATCTCTAAATATCTGAAGATTCATTACTCATGCACTAGTCACCTACAAACTGGACAATGGAAATGCCCTCTACATCAGAATCACCGCCAACTCCCATGGTGGGATTTACTTTTTGAAAATAGAGAAAAAACAATGCCCCCTCACCATAGATAAGTGTGGCAGTGGCACTTATACTTCTTGAGAACTCAGCCATTTTCAACACTGTTCAATACTGGCCCCGTACTCTTTCTCTAACCTGATCTACAGCATCCCTCAAGGCTCATCACTAAGCCCTACATTCTTCAATGTCTACATGACCCTGGTCCAAGCAATGTCTGTTTCAGCTGACTTAACATTATCTTCTACTCCAATGCCACTCAGCTCATTCTCTCCTTCTCTGACACCTCCAACACCCGAATAAAATTCACCTACTGTATGTCGAAGATGCAAAATGGATGAGAACCAACTGCTTAAAGCTCACCTCCAACACAACAGAAATGGTCATGTTCAGAAAAGACGCCTCCCTCTGGGGAGCATCTTGGTGACCCTCAGAACTAGGACCGGCACCCACCTTGTCAAACACTGCAGGGATCGTGATCAACAATCAAATCTCGGTGTATAACTAGTTCAACACCGTTGCCTCCACCCGTTTTTGCACCCTCAAACCCGTGAAAAAGGTTTACAGATGGACAACTCTAAACACTTGAAGATTCATCACTCATGCACTAGTCACCTGCAGACTGAACAATGGAAATGCACTCCACATCGGAATCACCGCCAACTCCCAAAGCAGAATTTTCTTTTTGAAAAAAAAAATGCCCCCTCATCATGGTAGTTTCCTCCTATAGGAAGGAGGTATTGTGCACTTTTCAGTGCTCCTTGTCACCAGGGTTTTCTTGGTAGTAAAGGCATTGAACAATGACAACATATCTGCCCATCTAAATTAGATGGGCAGACATATAGCCAAATCTCCCGTGGCTCTTAGTCCGTCGGGCTGCTGGAGAAGCTTGATCACAATGGAGATGAAGTAACCTCTGCCTTCAACAAACTATCGTCCTCCTGATTTGGGCGGACCATAATGTTGATGGGGAAGGAACTCCATCACTGTTGTGACAAAATTTCGTCTCCACCAACATTTAGATAGGGTCCATAGTCTTTTAACTTATGTTTACAATTAAATTAACCATTGTGAATACAGACATGTTTTGTTATCAATTCGCTCTTTATTAAACAATACTTCACAGTTCTGCAGAACACAGACAAAAACCAAAGGACTTTTAGAATGTACATACCAATATCCACAACACTGCTATTTGAGGACTTCTGCCATATAAACCTGTCATCCCCAACCAATGTCATTGGAAAAAACAGTCCTTAAAGCACTGTCCTTAGAAATAGGGCTTAGTTTGAATTTTCTATAGAATGACCCTATGGAAAAGACCTGCTGTAGCCCACAGGATATGTTTATTTCATATAATCCCTACAGCACCATAATGTGAGACCCGACCTCTGTCACCGTTGTTTAAGAAGCAGGCACCAATAGAGTCTTAAGAACTAAAGTACAGCTGTTGGATAGAGCACAGATGGATCCATTTCTAGAAAGAATCAGTGATGTAGGATATAGATTTGCATGATGCTGTTTGCATGCGTTATGACATGTATGATTTAGAGTGCATCTGTCCCATAGTCTATTTGGATGTATGTAGTTATTTACAGAGACACACATTTTCAAACCATAAACCCAACCATCCATAAAAACACCTTACAGAAACATATCCCAAACCACACATCAACTTTCTTTTAATAATATTTTTTCATTTATGTATTTTACAGCTTGAACTTGAACCAGACCGAAATTTATACCTATGTATTTTAAAGAGTGACAAATTGCAAAGGCAAAATTGGATACACATTTCCAAGATAGCACATTGTTCCAAGTCGATGTTACAATATAGTAGGAAATACTTTAATACTGGTTTAAAACATAGGTTATTTCCAGCATGTGCACATTTATATGAAATTGCAGACATCAAAAGTGCTGTTGGGGATGACCATCGTGGCAATTCAGAAGGTGCCTATAACAAGCAGAAATGACATTGGTGTAATATACAATGTAATCCCCTTTTTTGGATTTCAGGCACAGAGTTGGCCCCCATGGGCGAACAAGCAAAAGACTGCGGGCATATTTACAAGTCCCTATCGTCAGGGAACGTCACTTTTTGTGATGTTCCTGTGGAGATAGTCGCTTTGCCTTATTTACAAGGCAGTGTTAAGCCACTTAACATGGTTTAACACGGCCTTGTAAATAAGGCCCCCTTTTACGCTATGCTTAGCGTGAAAGGGGAGGACAATGGGTGTTGCAGTGGGCGTTCCACCTCAACACCCATTGATTGTGACGCTGCCTCCTATTTACAAGGGAGTTGTAAATTGGAGGCAGCTCCAGAATTAAGACCAGGGAAAACCTCGTCTTACCCTGTCACAACGAGGAGAAATCCTTTATTTAGCCTAGGTTTTTGCTGTTTTCATGTGTGCTGCATTGTGCAGCACACATGAAAACAGCAAAAGGCCAATGACTGTTCACGTACAAGAAGGTCCCCTTTCCTGCACATAATTAATCATTTTTTTAAAATGCGTTTTGCAACTTCTATGTGTGCTGCATTAAGCAGCACACATAAAAGTGACAAAACAGCATTTAAAGACTGTTTATGTGCAGGATGGGGGATATTCCTGCACATAAACAGTCTTCCTCTGAAAGCAGACTATGGTGCAAGGGTGCCTGTGTTGGCACTAGGCTGCTAAATTTAGCACCAGTGCAGGGGGCAACGCAGGGCTGCACCATAGTCTTGTAAAAATGATGCAGCCCTGCGTTTCAGAAGTGGCGGAGTGAGGCGTTAAGCCAGGGAGGCTAACGCCTCACTCCGCCACTTCCCTTGTAAATATGCCCCTGCATTGGGCCAGTTTTTGCCTACCAGAGGCTGTTGAAAGCAATGACAACAGTGATGATTGGTATTGGCCAGCAAAAACTGCCCCACTCTGTTCCCCTGTCGTGAACAGACAGAGACATTATTAGCAGCCCCCTCTGATGCCCAAATGACGATGCCATAAGTGAACCGAGAAGCAAGCCATATATGTGGCTTAGGGTCTTATTATAGATAGAGCAACCCTATTGTCTATTAATCAAGAGAGGTTTTAGTACAGTACACACCCTGAACTGATCTATTTCAAAGTTCTCTCAAATGTAATGATGAAGAAAAAGGAGGCGTAATGAAATTAAATCATTGTGTAAGATCACACAATTTGGTCAAGCACGGAAAGTGGGACTGATCTCAGGTTTCCTGGTTTCATATTGTGCAATTCAGCCACTAGAAAACACCTCTTTTTCTCTTCCTTTCAAAGTCTAATGATGTGTGCTCAAGGTATAGCAGTGCAATGATTTAAATATATATACATTAATACATGTCAAATCAAGTTGTACGAAAAAGTATTTCTTGAAAAAGTTATGAAGTTAAGTTAAGGGAAGGCAAAATACTTCATTTTAATGCTGATATCCTCTGCTTCCCCTGGCTTAACAAAGAGAACAATTTCATGAAAGGCTCAACACCTTCAGTGAAGGAAATTACACACATCAACAAAATAAGGTTCTGAGCGAGCCCGCAGAGTGAGTCTTCACATACATAACACATGGGAAATACAGAGCTGGGCTACAGGCAGACTTTCCCCCAGAGCTCACACTATGTGAGTTTTTTGTATTTTTCATAACCCTCCAGGGGTGGGAGCAGTGGGTTAAATACTTAAGACCTTGTAGAGTGCTATAAGAATGTGGAAGATCTAGGAAAGTGGCACGCGAGTCGTGATCTTTCAAACTGTCTGCTCCTGCATCAGACTTTAAAGTATGTGAATATTTCATGGCTGCGCATTCAAAACAACCTTTCTGAGCCTATTACATTTCATTACACAAGGGAAAATTGGGTTGTGAAATGTACTTTTTTTGCATCACTTTTTTTTTTTTAGAAATGTCTTCTGAGAGACCCTCCATACCCTCCTTCGAGAAAGGCAAGTTTCCTCGCTTCCTTCACTCACTGAGCTTGGATTTTGCCCATTGGACTTGCAGCCAATGCTGGAAGACAGAGTTAGTGGGAGAAGTGGGCAGTGCCAGTGGAGGAAGTGGGTTGTGTTAGTGTGAAAGTGAGTGGAAGCATCCACTGAAAAATACCAGGGACCCTCACTTATTATTATTATTATTATTTTAAAATTAAGCTCGAAGGTTTTGTTATGATAGTTGGAGAGAATAAGTTCCAAGTCTCAAGCTCACTTCCTGAGGGAGACAGTTCAAGAGTTCTGTCCTTTCTGTTGGCAGGGTATTTAAGGAGAAATTGCCAGAGCAACGTTTTCACTGAGTGACCAAAATGACTCATTTAATTTATGGGCTAAGTTAGTCGTTCTGGAGTGACATGTTTTGTGGATCATTTGTGAGGTTAAATATAGTCATGGACTCAATAGGAAACCATGTCAGTGAGATCAAGATTGTAGCAATGTGGTCATACTTTCTGTAAACAGGCCAGCCTCTAAATGCAGAGTCGCCTTCTTAGGAGCGAGATATTAATGGAAACTTCAGTAAGTAATGAACTGCAAATGTCCTTACATAAAACAATGGATTGAACACTTGCTTCAATTCCTCACCTAAAAGGAATGTTTTATTTAGTGCAGGAATTAAAGATGGGACTGATCAGTGAAATTGATCCTGCAGGTTAAAATTCTTGCCCAGCATAAAGCCAAGTCATTGGGTGTTCAATAATGGGTAGGTGACATTTCAGCATAGTAATTAAATTCAACGAGAAACATGCCAGAGCAGTGCAAATTGGAGGAGAAATCATGAGGAATGACACTTTTCAAAGTGTTTAACTTGCAGTGAGTGTAAGTCATCTATTATTGAATATTTTCAAGAATATTGTTAAAGTAGTCTAGGTCATCCTGGAGCAGACTTTCATACAGATCCAGTTGTCATCAGCATAGTAATAGGAGTGTTTGAGGAAAAAGCCAAAGGGCTCAATGTATATATTCAAGAGAACAGTGGGATGGTACGTCAGAATGCTGATATTGAAATATCGCTGGGCATAAATATTGTGACCTAAATATCATTTACTAAATTATTGCTCCATTATGTGTAGTGTTTCTATTATTAACTCTCATAGGAGCTATATTTTTGGTAAACAATATTCAGGGCACAGTATTTGAATGATAGAGTTAAAGTGAGTGAGAGAGATTTTTATGCATTGACATTTGCTATCAAAATATGAATTAGTCCATTTAGAACTGGACTGTTGTATCTCTGGGGAGTGAAAGTAGAGTGGGATGAACACTTATATCAAGTGCTGCAGACAGATGGACGATAACGAGAAAGCATGAGTCGCTTTTGTCTACAATTTGCAGCATTGTTATACCTGAAGGCAATTCTGCAATAATGGCTTCTTGCAGGTCATGTTCCAGTGTACATTATTTAGACTGGTTTTCCACTGAATGTTCCTGGACTTTGAAAATAGAGTGTGGCCTAGATCCATTCTTAGATTTGAAATTACTTTGCTCATCTCAATTACAGATACTGTGGCCATGGTTTCCTCTACCGGTTCATAACCTATGTTTTCCTGAAGTAGGTTGATGAGAGAGATGCCAATTGTATCAACACTCCCATTCAAAAATTAAGACAAAGATTGAAGATTTATTTAGTGGCATTAGTCTTATTGGCTTGAGAACTTTTATTTGACTATTTTAATTTAAACAAAAAACTTTTTAGAGCTGTTTTGTTTACATTTGTTTCTCTCCATCTAAAGTGCTTCAGGTTCTCCAATGAGCTGCAAGTTAATGATTCCACATACTAAAGTCTGCTGTGGTTCGCACACCACTTTATCTGTGCTCACTACAATGGCATGGAATTCTTTGCCACAAAAACCACGACCAATCATCTCTGTTTATGTAAGCTTCTAAAACACTTCTCTTTAGTATTTCATAGTGGCTTCAGGAATCTGTATAGTTGTACATGTTTCATTTATAGCACCAAGATGCTGTGTAGGTAATTGTGGCACTCTATAAAACCAAATCAAATCAAATTCAATCAAATCAATTAAAACAAATCATAGGTTTAAAAAACATAATCTCTCTGTTACTCTTAGGGATTTTCTCTCCTTGTTTACTTTATTGAAGCATCATTGTGCAAATTACTTGTTTTATTGTCTTTTTTGGTTTTTGGGTGTAAATCATGGATAAGGGGAGAGGGAAAAGATAATGCGGAGGAAAGAGCAGTATTTCAATCTCGGTAATAGCCCAGGCCCCAGTGATGGGTTTAATATTACATGCTTTTTACAAAGTATCTCCTTAGTTACTACTTATTTTAGGTTTTTAATTTGATACTACTGGCTAGTTACTCTACCAGTCAAGTCCTGTACTTTTGGCAGGTATTCTAAATCAGATCTAGAGGGGACGTTCACGAATGAAAGCCACACTCTCATTGGTTTTCTAATAATGTTAATGAGGCTAACTTGTTCGTACGTTTTTGTTTTGAACCCTCAGTGGGGTCTCGTTATCTCTTGGTGCTATTCAGTGTAACTGCATCTTCAGTGTTGGTTTTGTCATTTTCTACAAAGGGATTCTGTCTAAATATTCATTCTGTCACCTGAAAACACCCTACTATTTTAATGATGCAACAATCAATGTCACACAGCAGGAAAACCATTTCTGATGATGTATCACTCCATTTCTTCATGCTTTGGAACTTGGAGCAATGATGTTTTTTTGCAAGTAAGCATAATGTGGGCAAATAAGGAGAAAATGCTGCAGGTTTTCAAAGAATTCCTTGTGGCATTAACAAATGGAATCTGGAGAAAATGTTCCATTTCATCAGGATAAGTAATATGACACGTTATGCTACTTCAAATCAATACATCTCATGAGGATTTGTCATGCTTAAGGTGTATGGTTATTTATGTTCAAGTTATAAGTACATATCATGTAAGAAGAGAAAGATGTTCTAAGTTTTGGGAGCATTTCGCTATGCACATGGAATGTTGCTGTGTCTTCGGCATCTTCGGCAATGAAATTATACTTTACATAGATTTATTCTGATTCATCAACATTTCTGACTTGAGTGAGAGATTTTAGGCTTTTTGGGTTTTTATTCAGAAAGAGCCAGTTGTTTGTTCCGAGCACAGTCAATCAAATATGTTGCTTGAAAGGCACGCACTTCTCTGCATTATGGTCTGGATAGGTCTTCATTCCTTCTTCGACAAAGCAATATGTCTGGTCTGATATAAGGGAAGCACAAAAAAGAATAGTATCCTACTTTTGTGAGACAAGATGCATGAGGATAATTGATTATAGAAATGTTGGTGAGGGAAGTAGAGTTCCTTTTTGAGGTATTGACGGAGCAAGATTGAGTTGAAGAAGCCCAGAGGAATAGACGCTGAATAGAAGAAACAACACGAACTGGGACAGGCCTTGTCCTCCTGGGATTATATTAAGTGGGAAGTGTAATGCATGTCACCTTGATATACTAGTTGGAGAAATAATGATAATTATGTATGATTAAATAGTCACTAGTTCCAACTTAGATTACAGAAAAAATTTGAACAATATTTGTTTACTTCAGGAAGATATACTGTTAAACAAATACATAAATAGTATCCTGTTGAAAGAACACAACAGGAATGTGCACATCATCTAAAATAGAAAAATACAATTAAAAATGGTAGTTCTTTACTAACAGAACTTATCTTATTATAAATAAATTCACCCAATGACTTTATCTTTCTAAAAACTACTAAGTTTATGCAGTAAACCTGCACATTGTTCAGATTGTGAATAAGAATGTCCTGCCCATGGTAAAAAGTAAGTTAATGATTAAAACTGACATTAAGCAGGCAACAAATAGTTGAGGAGCTCAAAAAGTGTGATTTTCTTTTTTTAAAAGCATTGAGAGAAGGCAATGGGGAAGGCCAATGTCAATGTTCCTAAATTGGAGTAGATGACTAGATTGAAGGTGTATGTTCAGGCTGAACACAATGGAGTGCACATGGCGTAAAGCCTAGTAGTTCGCCCTGGTGACCAATTTTACTTTCTGACTTAGTCATTTTTCAGGAGATCAAAATCCACCAGCAGCTCAAGGCAAGACACTGTAGCGTTTAGGATAAAATGCATCACATTCATGGAACTGAAGCTTTGACTTTGAAAACAAAAGCTACAAGCATGACAAATATGAAAATTACACTGGAGATGTACACTTTTGTGAGAAGTACCTTCATCTTAGAAAGTCATTTAGGGTTTAGAGGAAAGTTAAAAACACAAACAATCTGTGGTTTTCCTGGCCTGCTAAACACCTGGTTCCCCTGCCTAATTTAGAGCATGTGGGAATAGGTACTTATTTGAAATATTATAGGGGCCAGAGCACAAGAACTATGAGGTATTTAGCAGTTGCCTATTCCCAGTGGTCAATTTACAACAGAAAATACAATCACCATAAATGGGGGGAACTAGAGAACTAAAAAACAATTCTCTTTGCTGCAACAAACCTTGAAAAATACCGTTATTCAGTTATGGTCCTTATTACTCTGCATAATATGGTGAGTGAGAAAGGAGTTGAAATAACCTACATTGTATTCTAGTGACATCCAAAATGTGCGCTGAGTTGGCTAGAAGTGAGAGAGAGGGTTAAAATTGAAGATGGGTTTTGTAGTGAACTGAAGGAAAAGTGAGAGTGGAAGCAATAGACAATAGCCAGATAAGTTAAGAATCACTGGCTAGTATGAGTTGAAAGAGATTGTGGGAGTGGAGAAGGAACATGGACAAAGGAGGGAGTCATGGTATCAACAAAGTAAAAAGGGGTAAATACTGTAGGAAAGAGGTTGAGCCGAGAAGGAACAAACCTCAATTTCAATAGTGCTTAATACATGGCTTATGCCAGCAAAATCAGAATCCCATTTGTTGAAACAGGAAACAATGTTTAGGAATGTTGATTAAGTACTTGTGGATCTTTTCCTGATAAACAACATTATTACTCAAAACACAAATAGAGATGCACCACTAAAGATATACCTCCCAATCAAAATCCCAAAACAACTTTCTCAATTCTTCTTTTTTGATTGTTTTCACTTGTAAAAACATCCAATGGTTACAGTACAAAAACAGCTGTTAGCTGTGGAATTACCTTGTTTGTATAATGCTTCACACTTTGGGGAATGGCTTATTTCAGTTCTGTAGGAGTAGAGCATCCCAAAAATCAAAGAAGCAGAGTCAGGTCTATACAGACTCTAAGAACTTTCTTTGAGTCAGGTGCAGCTTCTTGACAGCAACAACATTCAGAGGCTTCCAGATTCAAAAGTTAGCCCCACAAGTCTCAGAATGGCAAGTCAGAATGTGTGAGAAATCGGGTTGTTGGTTGAGGAGGGTATGGGACCTCCTCAAGCAACAGCCACAATCCTTGTCAGGGTGAACCACAAGAGTCACTAAATTCACCTGTGCTTAACCCACTGACAGCTTGGCACAAAAGCAGTCAGGCGTAGCTTCAGAGGCAATGTGTAAAGTATTTATGCAGCACAAAAACAGCATTAAATTGAAAACACAACATAAGAAACATTCCACACCAATATAGGAAAATAGAGCATAATTTAATAAATCATTTGACACTCAAAAGTCCAATCAGTAGAACAAGAGATATGCACTTTCAAAGATATAGGGTAAGTAAAGTACCTAAAAGCGCAAAGCATCACGTGTGGTTATCTGGTCATGCGAGAGGGGGTGAAAGTCACAAGTTCAGGACTATCACAATGAAGTGCGTGCCCAATACAGTGACCAGGTTAGTCCTACTTAAAAAGTTACATTCAAAAGGCCAGAATGAAGAGTTCTATTTACAGTGTAGGAGGCAGCGAGGAGCAGGGAGAGGGGTGTGAGTGGTTGTTTCTATCGTGCAAAGACCAGGCCGGGCATCAAGGTAGGTCATCGCTGTAGCACGCTGTTGGGCGTTGAAAATATTTGTTGCTGGGGCATCACACTAGCAGTCACCATGGTCTGTCAATGCTGAAGTGTGAAGTACAGATCTCGTTTTGTCAGTCATTGCTGACAGTCGTTGAAATGCAAAGATTCGGGTTCACTGGAGCTTTGCATTGACGGTTGGCATGGACGGCAAGATCTTGACACAAAGAGCCCAAGACGTCAGGTTTTCCCCTTTTTATTTAGGAGGAGCTCAACGGATGCCACACTAGAGGTCCAAGACCTGGAGGCACCTGTTGGGGATCAGGAACTCGCACTTGGAGAGGCCAATAGGGCTCAGGAAGGTCCAGTTGCAGGTCCATGCAGGTCTAGTACAGCAGAGTGGCCTTTGGAGCTTGTTGTGTCCCTATCACTCTGAACAGGAGATCTGTCAACTGACCACTGGAGTCACTTCAGCCCGGGATGAAGAGTGCAGATCCAGTCTTCCTTCTCAATTAGCAGTGCAGGCCTCGGGCACCAAGGTAGTACTCTGGTAGCAGTGAAGTTCTTCTTCTGTAGTATCCATAGGTCCAGGAGTCTACAGAAGAGTGGGTCTGGGGGTTCCCTTTTAATACCTGGTGTTCACTTTGAAGGGGAAGAAGTTTCTGGAGTTTCCCACCCAACAAAAGCATCTAGCATTTCTGACCTACCTACTCTGGTACAAGTGTGTCTGCAAGCACAATAGGCTAGTGTAAAGTCCTTTGTGTGCTAGCTGAGGCAGTATCTTTGAAGTGCAATTTCGACAGGTGACAGCTTCACCCCTCTCATCAAGTCAGGCTGGCCCATCCTGCCAAAACTCAGACCCTCTATTGTGAGACTGTTTGGGAGAAATACTCAAAGACTAACATACCAACTACACCTCATCATGTGACCCAGGAACAACCTGCAAGCACCATATGGTTAGGGCAAGAAAATGCCAACTTTCTTAAAAGTTACTTTTTTAGAACTGTGACTTAAAATCCGACTTGAACATTAAAGAGCGTTTTAAATGATAACTCCACAGACACCAAACATGATATTTTTAAATGTTCCCAAACAAAAGTTATCAGTTATTAAATGTTATATGGTAACCCAATGTTATCCTATGAGAGAGGTAGGCCTTGAAATACTGAAAATGAATTTGACAGTTTTTCACTACCAGGCCATGTAACACTTAAAAGTAAATGCCCAACTTTTTAAATACTACCCACCCTGCCTTATGGACTGTTTAGGACCTACCCTAGGGGTAACGTATATATAATAAGAAGGACGGTTTAGGTCTGGCAATAGATTTATTTTGCCATGTCAAAATGGCAGTTTAAAATTGCACACACAGACTGCAATGATAGGCCTAGACATACTTTAAAGGTCTCCTTAAGTGCTGCAGGTCTACTAGTAGCATGGGTACATGGTATACCACTCTACTAGGGACTTACAAGTAAATAAATATGCAAATTGGGTGTAGGATAATTTTACCACGTTTAAAAGAGAGAGGACATGCACTTTAGCATTGGTTATCAGTGGCAGAGTGTGCAAAGTCCTAAAAAAGCCAGCTAAAATTAATTCAGCAAAACAGGAGGGGTGAAGACAAAACCTTTGAATGTGACCCTGCAGAGAGGGTCAGGTCCGACAAAATGGAACTCCAATGCATCTTCCTATCCACTTCAGTACATAACTCACACACCTAAAACAGCCAGACCTAGGTATAAATAAATGAGGCTCAAAGCAATATAAATTGAAATGTCTTACAAGGGTATGTACGATCCAGGTTCAAAGGTGGTTTGCCATGGAAATGTACCCTCTCCACAGTGCAAAACCTCATTTGCTCTGCTTCGTGTTTCTTTGCATCGATCGTGCGTTACTGGGATGGATAGGCAGAAACACCTGTAGATTTCAATGTAACGCCTCCAGAAAGCTGACATTATCAATGAGAAATGTATTTGTTTCTTTTAAAAAAACATTGTGTGTGTGCTGCAGTGCACACTGCCAGTACACATCCAATGCTTGTGATTGTTCTCAGTTTGTCTAAGAATAAGAATTTGTACTGAAATGGTAAGCTTCCACTACAAATCATATGCAAGGCAGTGCACACTCACCCCTGCACCATGGAGCAAGGACATTCATCACACAAGGTAGCCATGTTCGCATGCCAGAATATAAGACCGCAGCAACAGCAGGTCAACTTTAGTAAATATTGCTCTTTTCTGTGTTTCCGGTCTTGCACAACACGGCACAGCAAATTAGGTTGCTGAGCTGGAATGCATCAAAATGGGCAAATCAGGGACTTAAGTCTGTGTCAATGCCTGCTTTAAAATGCTGTACAGTATTTCAGTATGTTGGTGATCTTTTTTCGAAACAAGTAGTACAGATTGGGGGAAATGAAAGCTGAATATCAAGAACTATTAGTTTCTTAACATCACCTGTTGTGAGATTGTCAAAAACAATATTTATGACTTTGAAGGGCCCAATGATGAGAATGCACCTTTTTGTCTTTAATAAAATATTACACAGCTATTCATTGCCACGACGTATCATGAACAGTTGCACTTCATCAGTGCAGAGCTGAGCACCTTTTTTTTAAGTGCTTGCACTGTCTGAAGTGGATTCATTTAACCAGCGGTGGCTCCTCCATTATGGCAGAGGAGCATCTCCCCTCCTGCCTGCAACCAAAAAATGAAAAATAAAACGATAATGAACCTGTGTTTATTATTGTTTTATTTTTCTGTGTAGCGTTGCCTAGGGCGTGGGGCCACGGGGATGACAGCCAGAGGGGGAGTGGTAGGTGCACTGGGTGTCAGTGCGTATGACAGTTTGGCCAATCAACTCAGGCCGACTAAACCAACATGCGCACTGAAGCTCTTGCCAACCCAGCTGCTTTGATGGGTTGGAGAGACCAGCAGGCACAGGCTCCCAGTCTCCCTGGTAGCAAAAACAATCGTCTCTCAGGCCAACCATGACACTGCTTTCATGCAGCGTCAGGATAGGCCCAGGTAATTCTGGGAGCCTGTGCGTGCAGTGCACAGTGATGGAGCCAGATAGTGGCACTGGAGCGTCACAGCTTTGAATAGGTAAGTTGTTTTATTATTATTATTTTTGTTGTAGTCTGTCCCCTTTCTCCCTCGCCCTCGCCACTTTGCCCAAACACCAGCCGCTACTGCATTTAACCCACTAATTCAACATTTTAATGCATGATCTTCAGACAGCACAGCTCCCAAAGAGAAAGTCAAAACTTGCTGACAGTTTCCGAGCTGTGAAGTCTGAAAATAATGCTCTAACAAAGAGACATTGCAGGTTAAATGTTATGTTAATCAATTTGTAGTGCTCGTTTAGTACCTATATCTGTGTCCCGGTGCTAGGAAACTGCCATAGAGACTGTCGCAAGGAATGCACTCTAGAAAGTGCAAGTGTATAAAACTTG
This sequence comes from Triturus cristatus, assembly GCF_964204655.1. NCBI lineage: Eukaryota > Metazoa > Chordata > Amphibia > Caudata > Salamandridae > Triturus > Triturus cristatus. The sequence continues at coordinate 727,376,012 of NC_140591.1, forward strand.
GTCTGCCCTGATCCTGCACAGCTTTTCATAATACGACTCCAGCGGCTGTATCATGAAAAGACGCAATGGCTCATCGCAGAGCCGAATGCCTGTTTTTTTGGTGTTGGAGTGGGCAAATTTACTAACATATGATGCAACGCAGCACAGCATTGAAAGTTGCTGTGCTGCTTTGCATCAAAGGGAGAGAGCAGAAGAATAAAGCTACTAAGATATGTTGCTGTTTTTCGACCAGTGCTGGTGCTCCTTGAGAAAACTTCTGCCACACACACACACTCTCTCACACCATAATGCAATAGTGCATGCATGACGTCTAGCATACGTTTTGTCCTATACAGGTGCCTTCCAGTAAAAGAATGACAGGCTTAGACATAGTTTAAAATGTTTCCAAGTTCCTATGTGCTGCTCCTCACAGCATACATGCAAAGTTGGAATAGTTTAGAGAAAAGAAAGGTTTTTATCCACCATTATCCTTGCTTCAAAGAGGCATGTGTTTTTGGTGCAATGCCCTGTCTATGTTTTTCAGTAGATGGGGCTTGGCGTCAAAATCCATGGATGGTTGCATGAGAATGAGCATATATCACCCCATGTAGACTCCCTTGAGGCAAAGTTTCCCATAGCACTACTTTGGGTCAGTGCAAAACAACAAATCCCAACTCTACACTGTTTGCGTCACTTTTGTCATGCACTGTGCTAGTAAAGCTACCCTAGGTGATTTATTTGTATAGCCTTTAGACACCTCCGCATAAAAAAATCAGGCACTCAGCTCTGAGCTGTCCCCTGGTATTTATTAAGATAATAACAATCTCTACACATCAGCTTCTATTTGCAATTTGAAACTGGTAAATAGGCACTTAGAAACATCTAGAATTCAGCAATTGTTTTAATATGAGATTATTTTTCATTCACAGTGTGCATCAATACACTCGCTTGATTGTCATAATTGGAAATTCAATTCTCATCTTTCATACACCAAATATGTTTCTGTCTGATTGAAAAATTGTCCACATTAACAGATTTGTGAACACTATAGACTAAGCAATGATGTTCTCTCCTATAGGAGTTCCTGTATAAGGACACCTTGAATCAAGGTTTAACCAAGGAAATTAACTAGTTCAAGTTACACCAGAGCACTCATGATCACTACTGGGATCACCATTCACAACAACATAAACACAAAGTGAGATTTATACGCTTACATTTCTTCTAAATTGTAAATCAGATTTTCTTCATACAGAAACCATTGTGCAAGTTTCAAATGCTTCAGAAAAAAAGGTTATTGACGCACATAATACAGTGGTTGCTATGGTGAGGAACAATCATACATAAGAAAATATGACAACGGGTGCACGCGGGTCTCACATGATTGTGAGCCATTGTATCTAGAGCAGAGTACAAATGTAAATGTATGAACCTTGTTCTTTCTTTTTTCTGAACCTGCTGCTAGAGTCTTGGATTATAGAAAGAAGTCAAGTGAATAGCGTATTTTCTGTTTTGCCAGATAAAGGCAGTCAGTCCTTTGAAGGTGATAACCCAAAGAGGAGGCTGTAGCAATAGGTTGGTTAATTTACCATCAAACCTTTTAAAATAGCTCCACCTGTGAAAGGCACAACACATGAAAGTGTCGCTCTGCAAAGTAGGCATGAGAAATATTCTTTGAAACCCATAAAGTAGTTTTGTCATATCTCAACAAGAAAAGGAAATTATGTAGTTCTGTTATTAAAGGAGAGACAGGAGGAAACAGTGGCCCCAAGGCCTTGTTTACCATACATGGTAAATACCATTGACCTGGGTTGAGGTATACCAAGTTTATTTTTTTTTACTTGAATATGAGGGCTAATATACAAAAATGTTGTTTAATGCATCAAACTTAACATGCTCGTTTTTTGGGGGGATACTTCAGCTGGTTCCCGTGCTGAAATCTATCAGGGTAAAACTAATATGGAGGGTGGAAATTATCAAACAGCTCGTCATTGTTGGAATTTAACTCCCAGATGGTAACCAGGACATTCCTCAAATTCAAAAATATCGTTAGGAATTTGTATATTAGTCCTACAAAGCAATATATATTGGTTTGTGTGACAGTTAAAAAGTGTAATAAGGGTGTGAGTGTGTGTTCCACATAAGATACATTTTATTCAAGTCAAAATGGAATACATTACACAGTGAAGAGTGGGTGGTAGGGGGTTTTGAGGAACCTTTGAAAAACATTTTCCTATTTATGCCATGACAACAAGCCACAATATGCCTGCTTTTCACATCAACTATGATGAAGGGTGAAACTCTCTCTTTTTTTGTATGGCTAAATTATATCAGGTGTTTAGTTAGATCGTAAATCATGACATTAGTATTATGTCCATTTAATCAAATGACATCACAGTAAAAATCAACTGGTGGCAAAATCCACTTGATTTGTCACATTAAGTGACTCTCCTACTCCTGCTGATGCCTTTCTTACTTGTTTTTTTGTAAATGTCCTGTCATCTGCAAACTGCCATCTCTAGTATTCTGAATCTCATCACAGCATACCAATTTTGGGGATTTTACACTAAGTCCTAAGGGGACTGCACCTGGTATCAACTATGCAAGAATCAACTGTTCACAGCAACGTTTTGTGAATCAGGTCTTAAAATTTGAGTATAATTCACATGTAAGACACAGCGGCGGCTCCTCCGCTGTGTCGCCCCCCCCCCAAAATGTCAGGAAAGGTAAAATAAAATGATAATAAAATAAACACGTTTTAATTTTTCTTTTCTGCTGAGTCGTGGAGATGGGGGATGATAGGATAAGTGACATTACACTGCCTTCAGTGAGCATGACTTTTTGGCCAGCCCTCTCAGGCTAGCCAAACCGTCATGCGCATTAAAGTTCTCTCAGCTGCATTGCTGGGTTGGAGAGAGCAGGCACAGACTCCCAGTCAGTCTGTGAGCGCAAATTGAGGGCACTCAGGCCAACCCTGAAACTTAAGTCATGCATGAGTGCAGCTTAAGGATTGGCTGCAGGGCAATCTGGGAGCCTGTGCCTGCGAGAAGAGGAGCAGAATAGTGTGACGCGGCCAGCGGCAGGTATGTTTTTACAAAATGTTTTTTTTATTTTGCTCAACCGCGACCACTATGTCGCCCTGCCTGCCACTCGTCCACAATACCAGCCGCGACTGGTAAGACAGAAGTAAGACACAAGTACTCCCAGAAAGACACTAGGAAGCGGGGTCCTTATTTGTAATATGGTATGCTAAAACACCACAAATTTATCGTGTCATAGCTAAGGGTGGGCGTAGTTCGCGAAGTAGCACTTCGCGAAGCTACGCAAAGTGAAGTTCGCACTACGCGAGCTACGCGTAGCACTTCGCGAACTGCGAAGTAACATGTTCGCACTGTGCAAGATGTTGTTTTCAATGATTGCACAGTGCGGACAAGCAACCGGCACTGTGCAATCATTGAAAATGGCATCTTGCACAGTGCGAGCTGTAGTTTTCTGCTGCTCGAGTAGATTTTTACTCGAGCTGCAGCTTTCTCAACGTGAACTGGTAGTTTCTCATCGCGAGCGGTCGCGAGCATACGCGACCCCTCGCAATGAGAAACCTGACCTTCTCGCGTTGGGAATCTCGCCGGGAGGTTTATTTTCCATGCTCGCGATCGCGAACAAGGAAAAAGTCTCGCCAGGATGTCATTTTGCTTGCTCGCGGTCGCCAACTTGACGTTGAGGACCGCGAGCAAGCAAAAAATGACCGCAGCACTACGCAACACTACGCTACGCGTGTTCGCACTGTGCTACGTGCAGTTCGCGTAGCGTGAAGTAGCGCGAACTTCGCAAACTACGCGAGCGTAGCGTAGTGCTTCGCCCAGGCCTAGTCATAGCAACACTCTTCATTGAGCATCATAAATGACAGCTCCCAATAATATTGGATCTATTAGAAGGATAAGGTGTACATGATGAAGAGTGACACTAAACCCCACGTTGAAGATGTAGTGCCATCAATTAATGCCTATACTGGCTTCCAAGCAACTTTTACATTTGCAGATTAACAATTGCATACATTTACATTTCTTTCGGACAGCAGGTACCCTGGCAAGAAGGCTTGTTTCTTGCTTAGCTGTCTGCCCCTTGTTCGGGTTCAGAGCACGGGAGACTCCCTCCCTTCCACTGCTGCTGGGTCATTTCAACTGTTGGAATTATCCTTTGTCTTTTAGAAGAAAGGCTAAACTTACAGACAATTGCCCTCCATTGAACTATCAATCAGGGACAACAGAGATTAGGGTAAATTTGCAGATGGGTGGCCACCTTAATAGTTCTACTTCCATGAATCGTGCTTATGTTTTTGAAGGCATAGAAATCTAGCATACCCCACTGTTATGGCAGCATAAAATTGATACCATTAGAATTAAGCAGTTATGCTATCTCCTGTATTTTATTTGCCACAGCCTCCATATTTCCAGTATTTCTATTCACTTCCACTATCAAAACTTAGGGGAGTCTCTTGTTTTGTACTTGCAGAACCGCTCCTAGCTGGTCTTTTGATTTTCTTTAAAAATTGGGCACAACCTTCAGTAATTGCTTGCTACTGGAAAGCAGCACTTATTGTGAATGGTGCCAAACCCACTCACCCTAAATTATGTTTTTATTTGCTAAAGGTTCACTGATCTTACCTCAGCTTATCTGTGTATATTGTCTATCAAAGAGGCCAGCCTTGACACAGTCACCATAAATATTTCAAACCTCTTTAACGGGTCTCTTAAGCTTCCAATTATTCTTTTAACCAGATACATCCGAGAGCAGTCATCCACTACAAGTGGAACACCATCTCATTAATCTCATTGTGTAAGGTGCCCCACTGGCTTTCATCAAATTCATGCTTTGCCAGAATTTTAATAAATCTTACCTCTCCTCTTTGAATTACAGAGCCTATAAAGGGAGGTCCAGGTAATGTCACCAGTGTCACCAAAATGTTAGCCTGGAGAGTGCCAAATCGCTATATGCTGGTATGAAATTTCAAGAGGGTCCCATTAACCGCTTACCATTTCTAAAAGACAGCACCCTCAGATGTTACTGTTGCCCATGCACTCACCTCAGCTGCCTTTAAATTAATAAGCATGGCATTTGGGGCTGCTTTCCCTTCCTTCATGAGAAATGTGATGGATCTATATCACAAAAGCACTCTTTAGTGTCAATCATCCATTCTAACACCTGTTCTAAGCACAAAATACACATCAAAACTGCTTACTGATAACAGTCTTCTACTTATGTATTGCAGTCCCATTCACGTTTAAAAAAAAATCATATGTTTTACCTCTAAGCTCAATTTTGACCTGCAATCTTCTTTTGTTTGGTTTCCTACTGCGCACCTTTATTAGTGGTTGTCCGTTCTGGCATAGTTATGCTGTCATGTTCCTTTTGTCCGCCTTTTCGACTGCAGGCAACACTTATCTTTAACACAAACTATCCTGTTGCACTCCTTAATATATTTACATATCAGGTACCATTTTCCATTTACCAACTGTTAGATTAGGCATCCTTGGCGTGGTTTACCCCTAACCTTTTGCCTTTAGACAACCTGTTTTTGCTGACTTCGTTTTTGCTGGCCTTCGGAATCTGTGTACTTTACCACTGCTAACGAGTGCTAAACTACTTGTGCTGCCTGCTCAAAATATGGTAAGATTGTCTTGTAGCTAATTGGCCTATTTAATATACCTATAAGTCCATGTAAAGTGCAGTGCATGTGCCCAGGGCCCATAAATTAAATGCTAGTGGGCCTGCAGCACTAATTGTGCCACCCGCTTAAGGAGCCCTTTAAAGATGTCTGAAGCCTGCCATTGCAGATCCAATGTGTGAAGTTTTAACCTGACAAGTCAACCTGGTAAAACAAACCTTTTGCCAAGCCCAAACCTTTCTTTTTAATACATATAAGTCATCGCTAAGGTGGGGACTAATTAGCCCCAAGTATAGGGTGCAGTATATTTAAAAAGTTGGACATGTAGGGGCAGATTTATGTTGCACTTGCGCCACTTTTGCGCCGCCGTTGCGTCACTTTTGTGACGCAGCAGCGGCGCAAATCCTGCGCCATGGTGCGGGGTATTTACAACGTGACGCATCTGGGAGATGCGTCACGTTGTAAAGCCCTGCGCCACATGTAGGCGTTCCAGGGCAGGTGGGGGTTTTCCGGCGCAGGAACGCCTCCTAAAAGTGGCTGAGTGAAATCTACAAGATTTCACTCAGTCACTTTTAGGCCCATGCTGCGTCAAAACCCTGCACCTGCTTGAAGCAGGCGTAAGGATTGACGCAGCATTGTACAGATAGGGCCCCCCAGAACATTGCTGGGGCTGCGTCGCGCTTGCGACGCAACTCCAGCAATGCGCCACTTTTACGGCACAGATGCGTCACGCATCTGTGCTGTTTTTGCCCCATGGTGCGCCACATTATAAATGCGGCGCATCCATGGTGGCGCAGCTGTGGCGCATAATAATTGGCGCATCCCTGCTGATATGCAGGGATGCGCCAGTTAACATAAATCTGCCCCGAAGTTTTACATGTCCAGGTAGTAAGCAATTCTTAAATTAGTTTTTCACTTCTGCAAGGCATCTCTTTTCCATAGGTAACAATGGACATGCCTTATTACATTTTATAGGTATCATTTCCAAATGAAAAGAGATAACTTGTTCATTTCTGGTGTCTCAGGAATCCTATTTTAAATCCTAACTTATAATGAAGTCGGATTTTAAATAATAATTCTGAAAATGTAAGTTTTAGAAAGTTGGCAATTTCTTGCCTTAGTCATGTGGTGCCTGCAGACTGTCCCTGGTCACATGACTGGGTGTAGTTAGCAGTAGAGCTTTGTGTATTCCTCCTAGACAGACACTCACAATGGGAATTTAAGTGTGACTGGATGGGCCATCATTGGCAGAATTGGAGGGGCGAGTTGGGCCCAGCCTCACTTACAACTGAATAGGCGATGTCCTGTCTACACAAAGGGCTGCATGCCCCCTGTAGTTAGTCTAAAGCCAGGACATTGAAAGCAGGACATCTGTACACTTCAAAGGCATGCCTCCAGAAGCTTCTCCCCACTTCAAAGGCACAACTGTGTATAAGAGAAGAACCTTCGACACCACCACTTCAGTGCACTTCTGTACATGAGGATAGCCTACCAAGAAGAAGAACTGCTGTGCTGGTGAAAGGACTGCCACTTTGGTCTGCTGCTCTGAAGGAACTGCCGCCTTGCTGTGCTGACCTGCTGCCTGCTGCCCTCTTGCCTGGGTGAGAATAACTGCACCTTCATCTATTGAACCTAGACCCCATTCCAAGGGGTGGTTGGCTGTCCGCCTGATATGAAGCCTCAGGGACATAACGGGCTATCAACAACCTTGCATCTGCACCTGAAATTTGCCACCTGTGAGTCTACCCTTCTGTGTGCTGCCACCCCATTTCTGGACCCTTGGAGGTGATCTTAAGGTGCTAAGCCAACCTTTGTGGAACCAGCGGAACCGATGCATCGCCTTTGCTGTGTTGTGCAACCCTGAACAGAACCAACGTATCTCCACTGCTGCGTGGATTAGACCCGTCACAAAGACTTGCATCATTACCATAGCTCTCAGTGCCTACAGAACCGCCACTGTGCAACACATCCTTGGCATAGTCTACAGCGACACATTTATAAAGAGTAGTTCATGTATCATAGATATGTGTATGTAGGAGCAGAGGCGGTCTGTCAGTGCCAATGCTGTTAGTCTTGTTTTAGTCCAGAGTGTGAGCTCCTTAAATACTATAGCAATAGGAATCCACCCACGGCTCTGGAATGTATTCTCCTAAATGAGCCTGGTCAAAAAAGAGCAACAGCTTAATAAAATTAAAGAGCATAATTCTAGGAAAGGAATTTAAGTGTAATTCCTGGGGAAAATGTGGAGCTTCATTTTTTACCCCAATTTAGGGGTAGGAATGAATTCCTGTTCATCAACGCCTATGCCCTGAGTGATTCTTGAGGTTCAGAGGTCCAATACAATAAAGGAAGAGGAAGGCAATCCACTGTGGTTACCTTACATTTAGAGGGAAGCTCATGGCGAGGGTGGAATCTGGTGCTTTCTTCTGTGACTGAGTAATGCATCTGACTCTGCAGCTGCTGAAATCCTATCCAGGGAAGCAGGTGTAAAATTTGAACATGGTATATCTGCATACACTAATCTAAGGGTCCCAACATGCAAATTAATTTGTGCACATGCAAAACAATTTTATGGATACATCAAAGCACACACTGTATGTTTTTACCAACATCTGCATATGTAGTCTGCGAAAAAATATTTGGATTGCTCAGCAAGTATTCAACAAAGATTATTTTACAGCAGAGTAAACATGTTATGCACTACCACTGGACCCTATCCATACTAACATCAACTTTACATACTGTTTTCCTCATACTACATTTAACTGGTTTAATTGATTGCAGAAGCATGGCATATTCAATATTGCTTAGAATATAGATCGATAACACGGCTATATAATAATCTTAAATAGTTAGACGCAGTCTGGTATGCCCCATGTTTCAATTCCACTTATGCAATAGGAGCTTTACTAATCGTATAGAATAAGGTTTGTATTCCATCTGCATATAAATCAATAGAAGATTAATAATATAAGTGGTGTATTACTTTTCAAAACCTCCATGCAGCTCTATTATATTGTAAGGAAACACATGTATATTGCACACCTGAGTAACGATCTAGAGTAAAGAAAAAGAGGGAAATCTGGCAAGACCTTTTGGTTAGAAGTCAAACTCGACTACAGATGACTGATTTCTCCGCAGATGACTCAATCAGGATTTAGAAAGTCATTCTGAGTAGGAAAATGATTTTTGTGTAGTGATAATTATTCCACTGGAAATAGCAACCAGTTTGGGGGATGTAATTAGACTCCAATAATTGGTAACACTTTAGAGCACTATTGGTACTCATCCAGCAGCTGCTTCAGCAGCAATGTGTCGCTTGCATTTCTTGATATTCCAATTACATTTTGTCTGCTTCATTACAGATATTTTCATCACCTGTCAGGTGCTATTACCGTGTGGTTGAACTGTCACGCTACAAAATTCAAAAGAAATGATCTCCCTCGACATACATATTTAAATGGCATCTCATGACTGATGATCTCAAACTGTGGAATTTAGAGCCATTCATATGCCATACAAAGAGTTTTATAAACCCAATTGAAAATTCAAATACAAACATGAAAACAAGACTTTAAATTTGTTTTGACTTTGATGGTTTTGCATAAAAAGAGATATACATCAACACAAATGTTTGCTCATAGTAAATGGTAGATTGATACAAGATAGCTTGTTATCACCATCAAAATATAAAATCAAAACTACTACGATAATAAGAATATTTTACAAATCTAACTAATATTAAAGAGTTGTATCTTTTGAACTAAACCAAGTCGGACCTTAATCCTTGTGTGGTATTACTGTATTATAATATATGGGATATACCCATCACATCTCTTTTCTTGAGCTATTCTATATATATTCGAGCAAACAATTCTTGAGAGAAGGGTCTAATGTTGATTAGGGCTCACATCTGAGCCTGGCAATATTTTGTGTGGTAGAGAGGTTGCTTGGTGTTACTTTTTCTTTCCAAACAATATCAAAGGAATATGACATTGAGCTTGTCTTTCAACACATTTTAAATTTCTTGCTGAATTTATTTCCCACATTTTGCTTAAATTGTAAGAGATGTGCTGAAAGTGAATTTCGACTGTATGTTATTCTACTGCAATAGCCAGATGCCACAACACTAGCGTGTCCTCATCGATTGACTTGAAACAACTTTGTGATAAACTAATAATGTTGTAAAAGTGAGGGCCCTACCTTCAAAAACCTACACTTCTCTCAATTCCCACCCTCTGATCATTTTTCTGATTGGATGACTTCAATAAAACACAGTCAAGCCAACACTGGCATCCTAAGAAACTTTAATGGGATATCTTGTTTAGTTTATTACAATGCACACACCAGATCACCGAATTTAACAACTTATAGCTTCTTTTCCTGGCAAAGATCAGGCATTTCATCGCCCAACAGATTTTGGATTATTTGAATGAGCTATGGTCATATTGAGCATTGATGTGAACATGCTACCTTACCCATTTTAACCCCTCTGATGTGGGGCAATGTGAATCTCTGATATTGCAGTATTGAAGCAGAAGATTCTGGCTCTGCTCCCCAAAAAGAATCACGCTATGAAGTACTGCGTTAGCACAAAACATCTGGAAAACCAATAGAGACGACAATCACACAAGCAGCTACCATTATGGCCATTCTGACATGAAAGCTCATAGGAAACTAATGCAACTTATGTGAGACGGGGAATGTGTCAAGGATAAATAGACTATTTGCGATGAGAACGGCAGTAGTTCACCGGCCAAATAGGCCGAAAAATGCTACCACCAATATGTACAGTACCTTATAGAACCCCCACATGATGCATCTTCAAACATAAACAAAGAAAGATCAGCTGGTGATATTGATGGGAAGGAAAGGGAGACATTAGAATGATAGGGAGTTGACAGTGTCTAACAAATTAATACATTTACTATGTTCCATCCTTGCTCTACACTCTGGTGGATTGGAATTCTTAAATTGGAGTCTTTGGGATGATAATTGAATGTAGCATGTAGATTTAAAACTCTATGTGAGTATTTCTAAGTGATGAATTCACAGTGTGAAATGATCAAAATGAAAGCCTTGACAAGTGCCATACTGTGGAGCACAGCTCTTGAAAATGTAATGCAAATATATTACCATTACAAGGTAGCCGTATAATCAGAGTAGCTCCTCCAGTGAAAATCTACAAATTATTTAACAAACCCCATACAGAAACAGTTAATGTTTGATGAATAAAATACATCAGGGTCAAAATGACTTGGAATTCATGTATTTCGGTCTAAATTGGAAGTGCTTGACTTTATCAAAGTTTTAAGGCAGTGGATTAATTACGAAAACATATTTCTGCCCTACTTATTTTCGAGACTGGATAATGGAGAAAAGTAACTGCATCAAGAGCAGAGGGGCATATTATCAAGGACGGCGTTAAAATGATCGCCGGTTTAGCGGCATAAAACTGCCGCTAAAGCGGCGATAGAGGGCTTGATGATATGCCGCAGAGAATTCCCATAGAAGCCCAGGTTCACACCAGAACATAGACTTCTATGGGAATTCTCAAGGGTATATTATCAAACCCATTATCGCCGCATTAGCGGCAGTTTTCTGCCGCTAAACCGGCGATAATTTTTAACGCCGTCCTTGTTAATATGCCCCAGAGTTTGCATGCCAATTATATTAGAAATCGATTCTACTCTGACTCCAACTGATAGAATGGGTTCAAAACACCATTTATGTCTATACACAGGACTGTGGCCAAACGTGCCAGAGTAGGTCGCAAATTATATCAAATGTTTTGGTGCTGTTGGGCTCGTGGTTGGGCCAGACCAGGCGCACGTGTGTCCTAGTGGAGGAGACCGGTGCGCCTTTTCAACCAGATTAGTCTCAACAAATAAAAATACCCATTAACATGGTGGCCAAAATTCTTCTAAAACATTAAATAACAACGTACTGCAAATAGGAGTAAACTACATAAAACTTTCTGGTTTTCTTGAAGGAAATGCAAGTAGCTCCACTGGATTGCTATTAATGCTTAGTGTTCGAATCTTTCAGACAAATTAAGGGGCATATTATCAAGCCAGGCGATAAAATTATCGCCGCTTTAGCGGCAGAAAACTGCCGCTAAAACGGCGATAATGAGCTTGATAATATGCTCTATGGAATTCCAATTGAAGCCCATGTTAGACGTCCTTCACATTTAACATGGGCTTCAATTGGAATTCCATAGAGCATATTATCAAGCCCATTATCGCCGTTTTAGCGGCAGTTTTTTGACGCTAAAGCGGCGATAATTTTATCGCCTGGCTTGATAATATGCCCCTTATACTTCAAACAAATACAAGTGTACAGAAATGTTCTTGTTAACATTATTTCCAATATGCTTGATGTTCGTCTGTTCCACTAAGCTATATCTCCTGCGAGTTCTGTTACAATACATACGCACAGACTGTTAATTAGTTGCTAGCAACTTCTTTCCGATTCCAGCCATTGTTGGGGCCAGTGAGTAATATATAAAGTGATAATAACAACACTAAAGTGCTTCATAGAATTGAGCAAGCAAGCAAACCTTTAAGATATTCTAATATATGCACCATTGCATATTCATTTACTTTAAAAGGAAGTCCTAAAATTAACAGCAAAAGCACTGTTAATAATGTACCTTCTTTCTTCCACCTCAGCACTAAAACAGCTAAACTTGCCTGCAGGGGCGGCTCCTCCACTAAGGTGGAGGAGCGTCGGCCCACTGAACTGCGAGCAGTGTAAAGAGGAAAACGAAACAATAATAACTAATGTTATTATCATTTTAATTTGTTCTTCCTGCTTGTGTGTGGGTCGGGGTGAATGGGTCAGGCTGGCCAGTGCAGGGCAGGGGAGCAGTGTAAAGCACACTCTTAAGTGTGCAAGACCGTTTGACCGGCCCAAGAGGACAGGTCAAACCGCCATGCACGCTTTGAACATTCCGCACCGGGCTGCATTACGTAGTTTGGTGGGGTACATGCAAAGCCTCCAAGCCCCCTTCTGAGTGCTGATCCATGGCGCTCAAACCAATCACAACACTGTTTAATGCAGTGTTGTGATTGAACAGGGAATTCTGGGAGGCTGGGAGCTTTCTGTTGCGGCGCAGATGAGACCCAGCAGATGTGGCAGCACTAGCGGCACCTAGGTAAGTCACTTTATTTTTATTTGTTTTATTCCCCTTCCACCCCCATTCCACCCCCTCCGCCTCACCACCCATGTTTAGTAGCGGCTGCTACTGCTTAACTGTTATGGGTACGGCCTCTATTATCCTAGCATGCACATTTCTCTTGACTATAACGCTCAGGCCTCGCTTTTTACTTGTGACACATAGAATGTTTCCACTTAGGAAGTAAAACTGTGCACCATAAGTAAGTGTAAGAAATTGGGTTGCTGATTGAGTGGGAAGTGAAAACCGGTCAAGAAGCAACCACAATCCTTGTTGGAGTGACCCTAAATGTACCTGTGCTCCTTCCTTTCATAGCTTAGCACAGAGCACTCAGTCTTAACTTAGAGGCAATGTGTAAAGTATTTATGCAACATTTCAAACAGCAATAAAGTGAAAACCACCACTCAAAAAGGATCCCACACCAAGTTTCAAAAACAGAGTTATTTTTAATAAATAAAGCAAAACCTAAGCAACAAAAATCCAATCAGTTGATGTGGAGATATACAGGTTTAAAAGTTTCAGTAAAAATAGAGCTGAAAAAGCTCAAAGCACCAACTGTGGATATCCGGCCATGCCATACTGGAGCAAAGTCACACGTTCAGGCTGACCGCGAAATAGCACAGTCCTGCTACAGGGACCCAGTTAGGCCCACTGAACAAAGTACCTTAAATCCTGAGGACCTGTGTAGAAGATGCTTGACAGCCGAAGCAATGTGTCAGTTCCCTGATGCGTTAAGGCTGCGATGTGAGTTACTGTCATCATTGTGGATCCCATCAAAGAGGGCTTGTGATGTGAAGTCCGGCGTTGAAGATGTGTCACGTTGTCAAGGCGATACGTTGGTCCTGAGGAGCTTCAAGCCTGCGATGCGAAGTCTGGCGTCGTTGCCGAGGCTGCCATTGATGAGGGATGCGAGGGCTTGTGCTTAGGATGCATTGTGCAGTAGCGGTACTTAAGAGGCTGCGGAGGCAATGCAGGTTTTTTCAACAGGTCCAATCCACACAGCAGTGGAGATGCGTCATTTCTGCCTAGGGTTTCACTGTGAATTAGAGGAGATGTATCAGTTCCACATGATTCACACAGACTGGCAGAGCACCATAAGCCCACTTCCAAGGATCCAGGACTGGGGTGGCAAGCACCACTTGGCCGGGTAGACTCACAGATGGCAGAATCTAGGTACTGGGGTTGAGGTTTTTGGATCCTTTTGTCCCTGAGGCTCAAGTCAAAAGGCCAGCAAACTAGCCTTCAGAGTCACTCTGGTGGTCCTAGGTTCAACAGATGCAGGTACACTCTTTCTCAACCAGGCAAGAGGGCAGCAGGTTGGCACAGCAGTGCAGCAGTCCTACAGGACATCAGTCCAGCAGAGTGACAGTCCTTTAAGCAGCACAGAAGTACTTCTTCCTGGCAGAGTATCTACTGGTTCGGAAATGCACTGAAGAGTTGTTGCCTGAGGTCCAGAATTTCTACCCAGTTATACCTTTGAAGTGAAGCTTCTAGAGGCATGCCTTTGAAGTGTGCAGGTGCCTGCCGTCCTTGCAATGGCTCCAGACTAACTACAGGGGGTATGCAGACCTTTGTGTGAAGGTTGGACACATCTTATTCAAGTGTAAGTGGGGCTGTGCCCAGCTCCTCCCTCCCTCCCATCCTGCCAGTGATGGCCCATCCAAGCACACATATGTTCCCTATTATATGTAGATGTCCAGGAGGAATACACAAAGCGCAAATGTCAAATACACCCAGTCATGTGAGGCAGGCTGCCGGCACCAAGTAGCTAAGGCAGTTAAGTGCCAACTTTCTAACTGTGGCATTTTCAAAATTGTAATTTAACATCTGACTTCACCATACGTTAGGATTTTTCATTACCGTTCTAAAGACATCAATCATGAACTGGTTACCTGTTCCCATTTGGAAATGACAGATTATTGAATGTTATCCTATAGGAGAGGCAGGCCTTGTTGTAATGTAAACACATTTAAGGGTTTTTCACTACCGGGTCACGTAAGACTAAAATGTACATGTCCAGCGTTTATAATACACTGCACTCCACCCTCTGGGCTGTCCAGGCCTACCCTAGGGTTGACCTACATGCATCAAATGTGAAGGTTTGGGCCTGGCTAAAGCTATTTTTTTCCAGGTCAAACTGACAGTTTAAACTTGCACACACAAGCTGCAATGGCAGGCCTGAGACATGTTTGAAGTTCTACTTAAGTGAGGAGCGCAATCAGTGCTGGAGGTCCACTGGTAGTATTTAATTTACAGACTCTGGGTACAGGTGCTGCCATGCTACAAGGGATTTACAGGTAAATTAACTGTGTCAATTGGGTATAAGCCAATTCTATCTTTTTTCAATCAGAGAGAACAAGCACCTTAGCACAGGCTCTCTGTGGTAAAGTGTGCAGAGTCCAAGAGCCAGCGAAAACGAAGTCAGCAAACAGGAGGGCTGAAGTCAAAAAAAGCTAGCGGTAATACCACCCTGATTGTGCCAGGTATAAAAGTTAGTATTTTATGTGTGTGCTTTTTTTAAATTCACCAGCGGATGCTCGCCCTAAATCAAAGCTGGTCAGATCTTTATGAGACATGTAGAGCTGTCATTCATGTGATGCTATTTGGGAACATCTAAGAGGAAGTATTAAAAGTAAAAAATAATTTAATTTTCCTGTTTACTTGCTTTTGAGATAAGGAATTTGTGGGAGGGTAGAAGCTAGAATAACATCATTTTTAACATAAAAACTGAGTCTCCAGTCAATAATGAAGGGTTGACTAGTAGTAGTCACATCAAACCAAGCACAAGAAAAAACTATAAAAACAGAGAAAACCAAACAAGTTTGTATAAATCAGAAGTAAAAGCATGCTCTCAAGAAATCCAAATTGAAACTAATTTACTGATGCACTAACCTCTCTGAAATATTCCTATACTAAACAGAAAATGACATTGGGCACTTGTGCACTTGAAAAATATCAAGGAAACCAGAGAAGAGTACTGGTGGAACTTTCACACCAGCAGGGCTTCCAAACTGTACTGTGTGTGCAAACTGACACTGAAAGAGCCAAGGCTCTCCAAGATACATTTTAGCAGTATTTACTTTTTTGATGTATATTCATTGTCAGCACAGGCCCAGGCTAATAAAAAGAGTAGTTTTATGTTTTTATTTTCTTGCTGTCATTTTGATTCTCAAAGCTAATCAAAACTTGGGGTTCATGGCCTGAGGAAAAATAAACTAGTTGCTCTACCTTACTGGTCCTGCTTCCGACATCCAGTTTGTCCTTAAACACCACCAACCTCCTCTTAGATATGATAGAGAAAACTGGTTTCAGTTACCTTCAAAGAGCCCTAAGTATCCTCATTGTAGCCTCAAATATCCTTAACTGCCTTTCAGATATACCCAGCTGTTCCTACAATACCCTGTGTCCTTCAAGCGCAGACACCATTGCCATTCCCTCTTTTACACCTTCAGCAGACCTTTGCGGATACATCAGCAATGTCCCACTAACTCTTGATATGTCTTCAGATATTCACTGTCAACTCCCAAACTTATCTGAACCAATCTAAGAAGACAGTAGGCTCAGCCAGTCCCCAGCTACCCCAGTTTGGTCATTGAATACCCCATCAGTCCTCAATCTACCTTTAAACAGCTGCAAAGCTAGTCATTAGATACCACTAGATTCTCTCTCCAAAAATGTCTGTCCACACTTAGATGTCACCAGTAGTCCCTTTTAAACCTTCAGCTGGCATTGTGACTATTCACTTTAGCCATATATCCTCATGCTGGCCTTTGGTCTGTCTTTATAGAACCCCAGATGGTCCTTTGAAAATTCTAGAGACCGCACACTGCCTTTAAGTACCTCCAGACGGTGCTTAGACATCATTCAGAGACTAAAGGATTGCCTGTTGACACTCCCAGTAGATGCTTTGGGACCCCCATCTTGAGCATTGATACCTGCTACCTACATTGAGATATCTCCTGCTTTACCTTAAATAACCCTGAATGGCCCTCAGAAACCCTATGCTTGTAAAAAGATACCTTACCATCAGTTGCCCACATTTTGTATTTGCCCAACCCTCAGCAATTTCCTGCATGCCAGCAGAAAACACCAGCATGGTCTAAGAGACTATCAGTTTCTCCTCTGCCCCCCTCCCCCCAAGTTGGTCCTTATACCTCCCATCTGGCCCTTAGAGATTCTCAGCTAGCCTGCAGACACTTCCAGCAGTCCCTTAAAGACCTAGAGAATGCCTGAGAGATCTTGAGTCTGCCTTTAGAAATTCCAGATAACTATCAGCAATTCATCAACTCACGGTCAGACACAACATGCTGGAACTGGAGGTTACTAACCAGTCTTCGGTCACTCACAGTTGGTGCTTAGAAACCTCAGTCAGTCCTCAAAGAAGTTCAAAGGCATCCAAAAGGCCTTTCATCATTCGCAGAGAGCACTGTAAGGCTGTATTCTGAGCATCAGTGCTCACAAAATTCTATCAAGCACCCTAACTGGGCCTTCAACAACCCTAGATGGCCGTGAAATAACATAGCATGCCCTTAGATACATTTAGAATGGTCAGGACCTTCAGCCAGGCCAAGAACATCTTTTTTGTGCCCTAAATCAACCGTAATCTCTTTGCAAACTCCTCTGTACCATATTCAAAGTCTCTAAACCAGCTCTTAGAGATCCTCATGATACATTCAGATACCTTGTGGCTGAACAAGCCTTCTGACACCCCTATATGGTCATTAGCTACCTCAGCCAGCCCTTGGACCACCTTCAAACACCATTCACTGGTTATTAGATCTCAATGGATGTCAAGCAGAGAATGCCAGCCTGCTTCCCGGCATCCGCAGAAGACCATAAGGTATACTCGTCCAGCCACCAGACATTACCAAACTCCCATAAGACATCACACCCCACTATCAGAAACCGAAGACAAGAGCCTAGAGACACCAAGCTATCCCTCAACCTGCCTTCATACACCACCAGCTGGCATATAAATAGCCAATGTGTCCTCCCAGCAAAACTTGGTGTGTCCCGTGACACCTCCAGCATGCCCAAAGAATCCATAAGCATGACCTCAGTGACACATCGACTACCCCATTCTCAACTGTTTCTTCAAAAGTCCTGATGAAGCCTTACAGACCCTTGCTGTCCTCTCATATTTTTGGTATGTAATCACGGAACCCTCAGCCTGTCTCAAGTCAAAACAGCTGATTCTTCAACTCCTGCAGCTGGCCCTTTACTCTCACATTCTGCCTTCAACACTCTAAGTAGGCCCTTATAGGATCCTTCTTGCAGACTCAGAGACCCTAGCATTCCCTCTGAACTCACCTGCAGACACAGCCATCCAACCTTCGGACACTGGTGAAGTAATGAGTGGCCCCCTGGACTCCCACTAGCTACGACACAGGCCCTAAAATATATTTACAAATTAATGTGGCTCAATATAAACCTATCAGATATGCCACAAAGAATACCCACAAGTTGAAAATAGTTTACTATTGCTTTATTGCACACCCCCACTGAGTACAACTACATACCAGTAAGCTCTACGCATGTCAAGAGTATAGGAAGATAAAGCCATCAGTGTTTGTGATTACCCACACACATGTGAATTTGTGCGCATGCAAACACTCTTCTATGACACTTTTCAGCCTTAAAATGCTCTACTTCCAGGGTGTCAAGGGAAAAGGAATACCCCCAAACCTCATCAAAGTGTAGGAATGCCTCCACATGCAAAAAATGATTCCCAAGGACAAAAAAATAAATGTAAAACAAATATGCATTTGCACAGAATTTCACCAATGAATGGAATTGTACTGTGCACAGTACTGCACTCAGGAAACTGCAAATGTCTCATGACATTCCATGTGGCACACCTTGAAAGCTGCATCTGAAGCTGATCTCTAGCTATTGTACTAATTCACTAAAAAAGTACATTTACACTCATGCAAACAAAGTATGTGTGTGTGTGTGTAAAGGTGCATGTTCTTTTCAATTGGGCCAAAGCTGTCATAACTACAGTATGTCAATGAAAGTTTCTGGAATTTGTGTGGAATAAATATATCAATGTTTAGAGATGAATTTTCTAATATTGATTTTAATCACTACTTTTAACCTCAAATTGTCAATCTTCCTTGATCAAAAATTTCCGAAAAATAATCATAATTTATGCTACAAGAATAATAATAATAATTATTAGGTATTAAGCCATCACTTTCAAAATGACAATAACTTCCACAAATAAATTCCTGTAGTGGTACACATCATTACAACTTACAGCCCTTTAACACGTTCTTTACGTTATATAACAAATGTATAGATTGAGAGCCTCATTCTGAGTTCAACGCTAAATGTAAAATTGTCTGAAAATTATGTTTGAGCCTGATTTCATATTCTGAGTCAAACACAAAATGTGCATGAATGTGAAGTTTTGGGTGCACAGCATCCTCCAACTACTTCATGGAGGAATTAGTAGGGCCAAAGAGAAAGACAATATAGGTACAATGGTAGGCAAGAGACTATCATAAGTTTTCCCCCATTCCCTGCTTGGAAAATATGAATCAGGTGCAAAAAACACCTCAATAAAAAACACCTCTGAGCAATGCCGGTGCCAGTCCCAGGCATTTTTTGCATCTGAGTTTAGCAGTCACCTTAAAAGAGATACCAAGTGCTGAAGTCTAACTTCCCTGACAAAGGTTAACCTGCTTTGCAATAAGACAGTTCTACAAAGTTAATTTAATTTGTGGCCTACCAGTTTTGTATATGTGTGTATAATAATCTTCATTTACCCTCTTTTCCATAAAAGTGGAGAGCTCTCAGACTGTTCCCTCATTAAGGGCAATACTTGTGCATGTAAAATTGCTCATCATTCGAACTAAGCTCTCTTGTTTAAATTGCAGTTACTCTGGACAAATGTGAAGTGACAAGAAAGGATTACTTTTCAACTATTCATATTTGCACAAAGCCTAGCCTAAGTTTCCGTAATGCCAGCATAATCTTGTGAAATTTTGGTAATGACGCATTACTCTTATTACACGATGTTCCCGAAATTATGCTTTCCCACCACATTGTGTAATTGTGTATCGTTCTGTGTGTTTTGCACTATTTTTCAGCACAAAATTCACCTTTGTGTCCAAAATGGATGCAGGGATGCATTTCATACTAAAGAATAACACTAAGGCCCTCATTATGTTGTTTGTCGAGCAGCAACTGACGATCTGTTGGTTGCGGTCCGACCAACAATCTAGTGCTTAGGCTCGACTGGTGCATTAAAATGCGCAGCGTTTGGAGGCAGCATGTGGAGGGACTGACCGATGATTCCGATGGGTTCAAGAAGCCCGTCCGACCGTCGGTCGGAAAGTAATCCCCTACAATGGGGCGGTGCATACTCAGGCACCACCTTAGGGATTACAATGACCCTTTTAGGCAGCCTTTCAATGGCGGTCTGACCGCCATTGAAAGGCTGTTGGAAACTAACTTTTGGGGGCCCATATCAGGGCCCCCGTCCCTCCGTGGCCGTTGCTATGAGGCCTGGGGGGCATCTGTGGTGCCCCCCAAACATTCACACCCCATGTGCCAGACACCATATGGGTGGTCGCCTCCTAATTGGTCGGATGGAACCGCCGATTACTAGTCGGTCGGTTTCCATTCCTACACAATGCTGGTCAAATGCTCGTCTGACTGGCATAGTAATCAGGGCCTAAATATCAGTTTTATCATTTGCGTGATTATGTGTAATCTTGTGTAATATTTGTGAAATTTCTCATAATTATACAAAAGCAAATTATATAATTTTGCACAGTCCAATTAACACCAGTAATATTTTTTTGTCTCAACCGATAAGCTATGTGGTGTCTTGCTGCTCTTGCATAGACAAGAGTGAGCATTGTTAAGAAAATTATTTGTTCATAAAATGCTATATAAACATATATTTTAGATGGTAACACTTATTGTAACAGTTGTTCTAAAATATCAATGGCAGTAATGTTGTGTTATTTTTGTACTTACAAAACACCATAACACGAAACAGTTAATTCATAAATAATTACATACTTTAAAACTACAGATTTTACCCATTTCTGGCATTAAATATTTCCGATCTTTGCTTTTTTCATTTGAACTGTGGGATCACTTGACTTCTCTTCTACCCCATCTCCCAGATTTGGCATGTTTGCTAGCTATGAATGTTCTTGGAAATATGTACTTCACTATGACAAACTGTGGTTGACATGAGTGGAAACATTGTATGGGCTCAGAGACAGACTGCAGAAAGTGGGAAGAATTGCAATCAGGAAGCGTTGAGTAAAATAAGAAAAAGATGTGTACAGTGGAGAGGAGGGACTGTGAAATTGTGACATAGTGTAAAAAATAGACTTTGGACCGAGTGATGAAAAATGATATGACATGAAATGTAGTATTGTTTGACAATATAGTGTTGTCATTATCTATTTTTTATATTTCTGTTCCCAACTATTTTTGGGGGGAAATAAGCATTATTTGATATGAAGTTAACAATGTTTAATTCCCTATTTTTTAAACTAGTTATCTTTAAGTATTATTGAGATTTGATAATAGTATCCATATTCATTAAACTTTAAAATACATTGGTAGCACGGGTAAATAGAATGATGAGCCAAAGATCACATAGTATGGCTAAATGGAGACTGCTAAAATTATGGCATTCAATTTTCATATTCAACATATTCGCCAGCATCTACCTCACCCTAGAATGCTGCATAATGCGTTCAACAGTACGCTATGTACACTGGCAGACTCTCTAATGTGTATCAATGATTTGCATCTGAGAGTGCCAAAGAACATTATGGGCCCATTAACAACCGCATTGGGAGTACCAAAGTACTCTTGTAGTATCTTTCACATACTCTTCCGTGGCTTTGTGGAATGGCCCCAAAATATCTAAAATGGGAAAAAGATGGGAACATTTATAGACTGTTACCACAAATAAAAAGGTTTGTGTTCTCTTTGCACTTTTAGAAATAGAGAGTTGGATATTTCGGGGCTGACTCAGAAAGGCATAAGTTCATAAAAGGTGGTGTTACAGTTCCCATACTCAAAACTAGTTTTGTGAATTGGGACGAGCATCTACAGTTCAAGTTTCATATGGTCAGTCTAATAAAATGCAGGCTCAGTAGAAGAGCTCGCCAGCTCACAGGTTAATTGGAGTGCCTGGCCCTCCATTTGCATTGATCAATTCTTTTTATGCGTATAATCACCCAAGGCGGTTGTCAGAATACAGTTGTTGACACATTAACAGGGAAGGTCTCATTAAAAGCTGCTCAGCACTATCAAAACCAAGAGGTGAGATGCACTATAAAGCTGAGGTTGTTATTAGGGGGATTACATCCATTATTATCTCTCTCTAAATATTGACACTTGATAAAATGTGAATTCATTGGCAGATAAAAACATGTGGATTACAATTTAATGGGGTCTACGTTTAATCCCTCCAGTGAGCAGACACACAGGACAATGCTTCCTGATCTACAAAATGCAAAGTGTATTTTAAATGTTTCTTGTAAATGCAAAATAGTCTGTTTTATTAAAATTATGTTATTCACTGTCCATAGAGATTCGGTGGATAATTCTCTAATATTTACTGGATTAGGATGCAAACTACATTTTTACTGGATTAGGATGCGAAATACACTCTTTTCTCAAATTTTATGCTCACAGGCTGTAATCCTGGTGCAGCAAAATGAAAGTTTTTGTTTGTGTCCAGTTGCGCATGTAGGTTAAGTAACAGAAAAGCATGCCACTAAATGAAAAATTGCTATTTTTAGTTAACAAAAGAGTTCAAGAAGCATCATTTTTATCCATTGCCTACATACATTAGTAGTTGAATGTTCTGCATCTGCAGTAAGGGGTGGTTTAAAGTTAGGTTATTTACATGTTACACAAAGCTTCTAACTAACCCTTAAACTTTCTTCAGTGAAAAGCGCTAAACTGTCCCAAAGGTTTTGGTGTCAGAATTACTGACTTTTCAATAATATTCACTTTAAAACTATGTTGAAAAAATGCATTTTCTAGTGATAAGGTCTGAAGTTGTACCTCTGAAAATAATATCTTCTTATAAAGATATTGTTACTGGTGTCTTATGGTTTTCCAATATCTTTACTGAGGAGGGGATGGTTGAAGCTAGTCCTCTTTGAATATATCTCCAGTTTCAAGGTACCCTCTCATCATGACAATAGTTTGCTTATTAATAGCAAATGTATTGACTGAGAGCATCATTCTGAGTCCTACGCTAAATTCGAATTTGCCCAAAAGGTAAGTTTGAGCCTGAGCCTCAGAGTCAGGCAAAATTATGCGCTCCAACCTGGAGTTAAATTCAAAAATGGCAGATGACTTATATTTGTATGGAAATGGGCAGCTTCAATTTATATCTGGAGATGCAAAAATAATGATAGAACAGGTGTGATTGCATGTTAATAGGGTAATTAGGGCCTGATTAGGATGTCAGTGGGAACTCCATCGACAGGGCATCGGTGGCGGTTCCACCGACATCCGGGGCATTCAGCTGAACAATCCGATTGCCGCATTATGATGTGGTTGGTCGTACCGCATCAGTTGGAGGGACAGACTGACACTCGGACTATCGGTCAGATCGTAGTCTCTACAATAGGGTCGGTGCCTGCTCAAGTACTGCCATAGGGACATAGGGATTGTGATGTCCCTTTTGGACAGCCTTTCAATGGCGGTCCGACCATCATAGACAGGCTATCAGAAAAGGACTTTGGGGGCCCCTAGCAGGGCGCATGTCCCCCCTAGGCCTCCACTATGAGGCCCAAGGGGCACCTGTGGTGCCCCCCTCACATCCATGGCCCATGTGCCAGGCACTGTGTGGTGCCTGGCACAAGGTGCAGGGATGCTTGTAAAAATGTATTTTACAATAGGGGCTTCTGCAGCAGCACAAGCCTCAATGGCAAAAGGCATGTTTCCGACCACCTAAAGAACGGTCAGGTCGTAACTTGGTGGGCGGGACTGCCAACTACCTGTCGGCTGGTCCCGTTCCCACAATGATGGTGGACGGACATTTGTCTGACCGCCATCATAATCAGGCACTTAGAAACATGTCCTGAAGCACAGCGCAGCACCCAAAGTTGCTGGCCTGCATGACAGGAGAGAGTAGGAAAGTACCATATCTACAGGTATATGCACTATCCTGCTCTTTCCCTAGCGCTGGTGCACAATCATACTACCTAGTACCCCACACACTAACCTTTGCACCATAGTGCAATGGTGTGTGCGTGATGTCAAGCATAGATTTTGTACTAGAAGGGTACACTTCCAGTACAGTACAAAATGCTATGCCTAGATATACTTTAAATCTTTTTCCACTTCGGAAGTGTGCTATACAGTGCAGCACACATGCAAAGTGCTAAAAAGTTAGGAGAAATAAAAGCAATTCGCCTTTTAACACCTGCTTCAAACTATTATTTGTGAAATTTGGTGTTTGAAATTGGGTTACTGGTTGAGAGGGGTGAAACCCTACTCAAGCAGCAACCACAATCTCTCTCAGGCAGCCCTAAAATAACCTGTGTTTAACCCTCTGGTCGCTTGGCCTAAAAGTAGTCATGTTTAAGTTAGAGGCAATTTGTAAAGTATTTATGCACCTCTTCAAACACTAATAGATCGAAAATATAATTCAAGAAAAATCCTGAGTGAATTTTGAATAATAGTGCACATTAAAAAAAAACAATTGAGACCAAAATTACAGCAATCCAATCATTAACTGGACATATGCAGTTTTAAACTTTCAAGTGAAAATAGTGTCTAGAAGCACAAAGCACCAACTGGGGTTATCTGGTCGCACCGAACCGGGACAAAATCACAAGTTCTGGTTGACCGTAATGGCGCATGTACAGAATACGGGGACCAAGTTAGGCCCACTGAACAAAGTACCTTAATTCTAGGTTGCAGAGCGTTACAAGATCCCATGTCGAAGATGCATCGTCATCGGGGATGCTGTCAATTAGTGGCTTGTGATGTGAAGTCCTGCATTAAAGATGCGTTGCGCACTGTGATTCCGAAGATGCAGCGGGGCTGCAATGCGAAGTTCTGTGTAGTCAGGGATGCCATCGGAGAGAGGCTTGCGATGCGAAGCCCTGTGTGGAGGATGTGTTGCGCAGTGGTGGTTCTGAGGAGACTGCACGCCGTGATGCGAAGTCCGGCGTAGGGATGCCCTTGCGCTGCAGCAAATCTGAAGTGGAGCTTCGAAGGAATGCATTGCACTGCATTGGTTCTGCTCAATGGACCAGTGGTGGTCTGATAGAGCACCTTTGGGCCGGCTTCCAAGGGTACAGGACTGGGGTGGCACAACTAGAGGGGATAGATCCCAGAGAAGAAGGACTCCAAGGTGCCTGGAGCTTTTTCTGTCCCCGAGCCTCTCATCAGGAGGCCAGCCAACTAACACTTTGAGGCAATCTGGTGATCCTTGGATCAAGATGCAGGTCCAGGCCTTCCAATCAGACAGCAGGGCAACATAGTAGCACTCCTTGCAGAGTAGCACAATAGTCCTTCTGAGTCTTCCATAGGTCCAGAGCTGTACCGGAGAGTTGAGTCTGAGATCCCCTATTTATACTGGTGCCTGCTTTGAAGTAGGAGAAGGTTCTGGAGGTTTTCACCCCTAGAGGTGTTTGGAATTTCTTGCCCCCTGCCCTGATCCCAGCTTGTCTGGGGTTAAAGAAGACTAGTGTCAAACCTCTCTGTGATTGTGATCAGGCAGAGCCTTCGTAATGTGCAAGTGTAGTAGGTCACAGCTCCTCCCCCTCATCATGTCAGAGATGGCCCACCCTGCTAACACCTAATCTCCTTTGTCTCACTGTCTGAGAGCAATACACAAAGAGCAACTGCCAGCTACACCTAGCCATGTGACTCAGGGGGCAGGCTGCAGGCACTAAAGTGTTAGGGCAAAACAATGGCAACTTTCTAAAGGTGACATTTTCAGAATTGGGAATTAAAATCTGACTTTACTATTAAAGATCATTTTATAAACCAAACTCCTTAGGCATCAAACTCAACATTTCTACCTTCACTGAACTGAAAGTTAGCACTTATTGTAGTATTGAAAAACAACTTTAAGAGTTTCTCACTGCTAGGACATGTAAATGTTAAAAGTACATGTTCAAATTTTTAAATACACTGCAATCTGCCCTATGGCTATTTAGGGCCTACCCTAGGGGTGACTTATATGTATTAAAAATGGAGGTTTCAGCATGGTAAAATGTTTACTTTGCCAGGTTGAAATGGCATTTTAATACTGCACACACAGGCTGCAATAGCAGGATTGAGACATGTTTAAAAGTCTACATAAGTGAGGGGCACACAGTGCCGCAGAATCACTAGTAGCATCCAGGGCCGGCTTCAGCGCTGGTGGCGCCCTGTGCGACAATGTTTGTTGGCGCCCCCCACATGACCACCTCCACCATGGATTCTCTCACTAGCACCCTTTAACAGTGACCAGATCTCCATAACCACACTCTCTCAGATGCATTGAATTAGTAATATAGTGCCACTGATACCAGTGTAGGGTGTCCGATCACTTTGCATCACACACACATTACACAGAGACAATCAATCATACATGTGTAAATCAGTGTAGAGGAAATGTTACAGAAGCCAAAGGACTGAAAGTGTAGGAGTCACATGTCATCCATACTGGTAGGCTGTGTAGTTTAAGAGTGCTTGCTGTGGAGAAGCACACACTCAGAGTCGAAAAAGAAACAGCATAGTTGGGAGTTTTCTTTAATAATAAGAATCGATTTCTAGCCAAATTAACCCTTTATGCAACATTAATCAATGTTCTAATGTATACTTTGCAGTGTGCATGCAGTTCTGTGATGAAAGTTAATAGCTCACTGTTGAATATTAGGACTTTAAGTTATAAATTGCAAGTAACAAAAGGATGTCTCTTTTGAAAGCAGTAACCTGCTGATCTGTTTACATTATGGTAACATTGGCCTACACCCGATTATCAAATTTAATTTACTTGTAAATCCATAGCAGATTTACCAAGGACTGCTACCAGGGCTGGAGATAGCACAAGCACTGTAGCACAGGTTAGCAGTGGTAAATTGTGCAGAGTCCTAAAGCCAGCAAAAACTAAGTCAGCAAAAACACGAGGAAGAAAGGCAAAGAGTTGGGGGAAAACTATGCCAACAATGTCATGTCCAGCAATAGAGTTTGTGTCAAAAACCATGGGGGGTTGCATGGGAACATCCGTTAACGCAAAGTAAGGTACATTAGTGATTTGCACTGTATTGCATTACTTTCAGGCCACTTTCCATCGCAAAACATGTATTGCACTAGAAAGTAAATTCAAAAAACCCATTTTGTATTGGCTTGGATCAATTCTGTGACACAAACCAGGTGTAAAAAGTCTGTAAATCTGGGCCAAACCTTTTTACTCTATGTTAGAAAACCCCGGGCAACCGAGGTTAGCAGTCACCCGGTTTTTCCCAACACACACTGTGGTAGCTTGGCTCGAGCGGTAAGGAAGGCACCGTGTTAAGCGTACGTCACACCCTCACAATAACCATGCATTCATCCGTTCCAAAAACGACTCTACACCGTAAAAAGTTATGAAAATATCTCTGTGTTTATCTTGTTTTCTCTTAGTTGCAGGTTAAATAAATAATAACACACTTACAGTACACAAAGCTTCTTCTGTAAAAAGGATAGGTCAAATAAATAAGCTCAGATCATAAATAATCAATGAATAAATAGATGTGCATAAAATACATAGGCAAATAAATACTGCGAGGGAATAAATACTGTGAGACAATAAATACTGTGAGACAATAAATACTGTGAGACAATAAATACTGTGAGACAATAAATAGGATAAATACAAAGAATACAATACTCTCAATAAATATAAGCCATCAGTACACTTTCAAATCAGGTCACATTTGTGAGGTACTATGGGTTGATTTGGCCCAATCACAGCTTGTGGTTATGTGGATGGCCTGAGGGTGTCTCACCTAGCTTGGATAAGGCTGAGGCTAAAACTGAGGTAGGTCAAGTGTAATCTAGGAATCTGGCTCTCCCCACCTACACAACCCCTCACACAGGTCACTGTATCAGTCTCAGTCCACCCCTGGCACTCCCAGGCTGGTCTTAACACCTCTCTAGCCCCTAGGATGGTCTCTTAGGGCTCCACAGGGCCTTAGGCGCCCTCTATTCCACTTACTGCCCTCTTTATGAACTTCCGACTCCGCCGGAGTCGTGTCGACGCCGAGAGGCGGTTCCGGTTCGATGTCGCTAGCCGGCCTCGGCTCGATGTCAGTTCCTGTTGACGCCACGAGGCGGCTCCGGTTCGATGTCGGCGGTCGGCCTCGGCTCGATGTCAGTTCCTGATGACGCCGTGAGGCGGTTCCGGATCGATGTCGGCGGTCGGCCTCGGCTCGATGTCGGTCTCCGGCATCACAGGGTCACGATCTCCCTACTTCCGGGTGTCTCTGGAGTGCGACCTCCACTCCCGACCTCCGGTGCTCTTCTCTTCAGGTTCCGGCGACTCCGGAGTGCGATCTCCACTCCCGACCTCCGGTACGATTCACCTTGGTCCCGGCGGCTCCGGAGTGCGATCTCCACTCCCGACCTCCGGTTCGCTTCACCTTGGTCTCCGGCGACTCCGGAGGGCGGACTTCACTCCCCCGTCGACGCCGCACACTTGACCTCAGGTGTCTTCCTCCTCGACCTCTGGTACTCTCCACGACCTCCGTCGGCGCCCTCTCTCGACCTCTGGTGGCTCCGGGTACGACGTCTGCTTTCCAGTCAGCGCTGCTTCTTCACCTCCGGCCCCAGGTCTCTAGGCTTCTCGACGTCGGACTCCAGGGAAACCAATAAACAGGTCAGGAACTTGCTGTTCTTCACTTCCAAGGCCTGTTCCGGCTGTTCAGGTCCTTGTGTTGGTTCTTCTTGACTTTATCCCACACAGGGCTCCAGGCTGGGCTCAGTCAGTAGGGACTAGTATCAAGGGTGGGTTTATGGACCCCACTCCAGGCACAAGTTTCCACCCCTGCTGCCTCACTCCTTCCTCTTTCAGGTTTTTGCTGCTCTCCCTTCACCAGTCAGGTGCCAACTGCCAGCTGCCAACTGTCAACCTGAGATGGTTTCCCAACATTCCAAACCTGCTTCACACTGTCACAGGGTTCTAGAATGTTCTGGAAGGTACTAGTAGGTTCCAGTGATGTCACAGGTGGCAATGGGTGGCCACCATTTTGTGTCTCAGGCCCTCAGACAGAAGTTCCAGGGGTAGGGAAAATGGCTCCCTGACCCTGCATCAACACTAAAAAGTCTGGTGGTTCCCAAAAAGGAAAAATTCTAACAGGGTTTGAGGCAAAAGTGGGACAAAATAAATAATGATGAGGAGGGACCACCCAAAGGGCTGACAGGTCTAACACGCGTCCCCCCCAGCTGAAAGTGGGGAGAGCTACCCAACCCCTTGGGAGTTCTCATCACTAAGGCGTAAATATCTTGAGAGACCGTCTGCATTGGCGTGGTCCACTCCAGGCCGATGTTCCACCTGAAAGTCCATTCCCTGTAGGGAGATAGACCACCTTAGCAGCTTGGGATTCTCCCCCTTCATCTGCATCAGCCAACGAAGGGGTCTGTGGTCGGTCTGAACCAGGAAGTGCGAGCCAAACAGGTATGGCCGCAACTTCTTCAGAGCCCATACCACTGCAAAGGCTTCACGCTCTATTGCACTCCACTTCTGTTCCCTGGGAAGTAGTCTCCGGGATAGGAAGACCACGGGTTGATCCAGACCCTCTTCATTGAGTTGCGATAATACTGCCCCAATGCCATGTTCCGATGCATCCGTCTGGACAATGAACTCCTTGGAAAAGTCTGGGGCCCTTAAGACCGGGGCCTCGCACATGGCTTGCTTCAGTCTCACAAAGGCCTGCTGACAAGCCTCCGTCCAGACTACCCGTCGAGGTTGTTTCTTGGACGTGAGCTCCGTGAGGGGGGCTACAATGGTACCGTATCCCTTCACGAAGCAGCGGTAATATCCCGTGAGGCCCAGAAAAGCTCGGACCTCAGTCTGAGTCTTGGGGGGTTCCCAGGCCATGATAGCCTCGATTTTCGCCTGGAGGGGTTGCACCGCTCCCCTACCCACCAAGTGTCCAAGGTACACTACCGACCCCTGCCCGATCTGGCATTTGCTGGCCTTGATCGTCAATCCAGCTTGTCTCAGGGCATGGAGAACAGCTTGCAGGTGACGCAAGTGATCCTCCCAGCTGTTACTGAAGACGGCTATGTCATCCAGATAAGCAGCAGAGAAACTCTCCATTCCAGTGAGGATCTGGTTCACCAGACGCTGAAACGTGGCAGGTGCGTTCTTGAGCCCAAAGGGCATCACACAGAACTGGTAGTGGCCATTGGGCGTGGAGAAGGCTGACCTTTCCCTTGCTCCATCAGTCAGAGAGATCTGCCAGTACCCCGAAGTAAGGTCAAAGGTACTTAGATATTGGGCAGCTCCCAGCCGGTCAATCAATTCATCCGCCCTTGGGATCGGATGAGCATCAGTCTTGGTTACTGAGTTCAGTCCCCGGTAGTCCACACAGAACCTCAGTTCCGGTTGGGCACCCGGTGGTGCAGCTTTTGGTACTAGTACCACCGGACTGGACCAGGGGCTGCTAGAAGGTTCGATCACTCCTAGCTCCAGCATCTTAGTGACTTCACCGTGAATGCTGGCTTTCACCTTGTCTGACATCCGGTAGATCTTGGACTTCACAGGTGGGCTGTCTCCTGTGTCCACATCATGGACGCACAGGTGAGTCCTACCCGGAACAAGGGAGAACAACGAAGAGTACTGTCCCAGGACCTGGCGGCAGTCCTCCTGCTGTTCAGGAGTTAGAGATGGGGAGAGAATCACTCCCTCCACCGACCCATCCTTCTCTTGAGACGCAAATAAGTCGGGGAGAGGCTCGCTTTCCACGTCCTCTGCTCCGTCAGTCACCATCATCAAAATGACTTTGGGCCTCTCGTGGTGGGGTTTGAGGCGGTTGGCATGCAGCACCCGTAGGGGCTGGCGAGGGGTCTTAAGATCCACCAAGTAGGTAGCCTTACCCTTCTTCTCCAATACCTCAAAGGGTCCTGACCAGCGATCCTGGAGGGCGCTAAGCTCCCCTGGTTCGATCACCCACACCTTCTGGCCAGGCTCCAACTCCACCGGGTGAGCATTGTGGTCATACCACGCCTTCATCACTGCTTGGCTGGCTTCCAAGTTGTCAGAAGCTTGCTTCCACAACTTAGCCATTTGGCTCCGGAAGGCCAGCATGTAGCTCACCACATCCTGGGGAAGCTTTCTGGGAGTTCTTTCCCATCCGTCTCTCACCAGGTTGAGAGGTCCACGTACAGGGTGCCCATACAAAAGCTCGAAGGGGCTGAAGCCCACTCCCTTCTGTGGCACTTCCCTGTAGGAAAACAATAGACAGGGTAGGAGGACGTCCCATTTCCTCCGCAGGCTTTCAGGCAGACTTCTGATCATGCCTTTCAAGGTTTTGTTGAACCTCTCCACCAGACCATTGGTCTGGGGGTGGTAAGGAGTGGTGAACCGGTATGTCACTCCACACTCCTTCCACATCGCCCGCATGTACGCTGACATGAAGTTGGTCCCCCTGTCGGACACAACTTCCTTGGGAAAACCCACTCGGGTAAAGATTCCCATCAGGGCCCTAGCCACAACAGGTGCTGTTATGGTCCTCAGAGGTATTGCCTCTGGGTACCGTGTGGCATGATCCACCAGAACCAGGATAAACCTGTGACCAGCTGTAGTAGGTGGATCTAACGGACCCACAATGTCGATGCCCACCCTTTCAAAGGGGGTGCTAACGACAGGAATGGTTCCAGGGGAGCTTTCAGCTTCACCCCTGTTTTCCCACTGGCTTGGCAAGACACACATGTCCGGCAGTAGGTGTCGGACGACACTTTCATTTGAGGCCAATAAAAGTGTGGGACCAGACGGGCGAAGGTCTTGTCTTGCCCCAGGTGTCCTGCCAAGGGGATCTCGTGAGCCAACTCCAGTAGGAAGGCTCGATAACGTTGAGGGACTACTAAGGCTCGTGACGATCCATGTAGGGGTGCCTTGGGTTCACTGTAGAGGAGGCCATCCTCCCAGTAAACGTTGTAGTTCCCCTCAACGTTCCCTGCTGCCTGGGCTTCGGCCTGTCGCCTCAGTCCCTCAAGGGTAGGGCACTCCCTCTGGCCCTTGCAGAATTCCTCCCTGGTCGGCCCTCCCTCCACGTGCCACTCGGCCGGGATGGGTAGGTCCTCCAGTTTGGTAACATCCCCCACCGCGGACTCCTGGTCCACCACCTCCGGTGGCCTATCCGTCACACGGGGCGTGGATGCCGAGGCAGGCTCCTCCTGTCCTCGGTTCTTCCCTTGGTCGGCAGCTGGCTGGGCCCTTGTTCCAGGCTCCAGCCGAAACGAACTCCCCCTCCGGGTAGTCGCGGACCTCGTGCTGACACAGGCCCAGTCAGGTGTACCCAGCATCTCAGCATGAGTCCGGTATTCCACCTCCTTCCAAGCATTGTGCTCCATGTCATTCCCCAGCAGACAATCGACTGGCACGGCAGGGCTTACGGCAACTCGAAGTGAACCTGCAACCCCCTCCCATTCAAAGGGAACCTAGGCCACCGGATAGTGGCCTGTTCTGCCGTCAGCCATCGCGGCTGGGTGGAGTACATCGGGAATTACCTGCTCTGGAGACACCAGTTGGCTACGTACCATAGTCATACTGGCTCCTGTGTCTCTCAGAGCCTCCCCTCTTTGGCCGTTGATGGTGACCCACTGCCCATACTTTACGGTATTTGCGAGCACCTGGATCTTAGGAACCATCTCCCGTTCTCCCAGGGACACTAAAGTGACACCCGCCCACTCACTTCCCTTAGTTAAGGGCATCTCCTCCCCGAGCACTACACTAGCTACTCCGGGGGCCTTTCCTCCAATGGGAGGGGGTGGTCTTTTCGGGCACTTCGCATCTCCCTTATAGTGTCCGACGTCACCGCACTCGAAGCAATGGACAACCCTTGGCTGCTGACTCTGGCCAGGATTAGGGTTTCTGGGTGGGTTAGCCCTAGGGGTGAATCCTGTTCCCTTCCCTGGGAAACTATTTTGGGGGCCTTTAGAGAACTCCTTTTTCTTTTCCCCTCCCTCTTTCTTCTGGGGGGCGCCCTGTCCGGCCTTTTGAGTATCCCCTCCAGTCCCCCTTGTGGACACCCGGGTACTAGCCCAAATGTCCGCCTCCTCAGCAAGCTTCCGGGGATTGGTCAGCTTGCTATCCACCAGGTGTTGACGCAGTTCAGGGAAACATTTTTCGAGCAGGTGTTCCTTCAACATTAAATCAAACAACCCCTCGTAGTCCCTCACCTCACTGCCCTGAATCCAACCCTCTAATGCCTTCTTCGCATAGTCCAGGAAATCCACCCAATTCTGTGTGCCCAGTTTGTGGCTACCCCTGAACTTCTGTCTGTATTTCTCGGGTGTTAGTCCAAACTTTCTTACGAGCGCCACTTTCATGGTGGGGTAGTGGGTCTGCTCATCCTGCTCTAGGGCCAATAATGCATCCCTACCAGCTGGAGGCATGTACTTGTACAATCCCCCTCCCCAGTACTTCTCTGGAACCCCATGGGACCTTAAAGAGACCTCATAGGCCGCTAGCCACTTGGCAATATCATCCCCTGCACTATAGCTAGCTACTATGTCTTTTGGCAGGTAGGGTTTGGGTTCCCTGGTGATTTCTTGGTCTTTGCTGCCACCATTAGGAACAGTTTGTGCCCCGACTCGTAAGATCTGGAGATCCATCTCCTTGAGCCTCAACTCGTGAGCCATCCTCCGTTCCTCCTTTTCTTTCTCCAGCTCCGCTAACTTCCATGTGAGCTGTCATTTCTCCCTCTGGTCAGTTAACTCTGCTTCAGATAAGCCACCGCTAGAGACAGTGCTGCCCTTCCTGGAAATGGTTCTGGGCCCCGCTACTAGGTTCCCCACCTCAGGTTGGTACAACCCAGCCCCCTCGCTAGCAGGCTCTTCATCCCTGTCCTCCCTTTCAGCCTTACTTTCTCGTCGTGCCTCCCCCCAAGCCCTCAAGCTGGTTTGGAGCTCACCTTTCTTTGCACCTGGGGGACAATACACCCCCTCTCTCTCACAAAACTCTTTGAGTTGGGCCACAGTGTAAGCTTCCACATCTTCCAGCACAAACTCCATTTTGCCCACTCAGAATAAAGAACAGGTGTTTACCGAAGCTATGCAGGGGGGTACCTTTTGTAATACCTCCTCCCACCACCAGAGTAAATTTGGAAAAAACAAAACTCAGAATTAGGAAGGCCGCTTTGAGAAAACTCCCGGTGTAGGCCTATGGACTACCCACAGTTATTGTCGAGTGGACGCAAGCACAGCTCTATCCCACCGCTGAACACCAATTATGTTAGAAAACCCCGGGCAACCGAGGTTAGCAGTCACCCGGTTTTTCCCAACACACACTGTGGTAGCTTGGCTCGAGCGGTAAGGAAGGCACCGTGTTAAGCGTACGTCACACCCTCACAATAACCATGCGTTCATCCGTTCCAAAAACGACTCTACACCGTAAAAATTTATGAAAATATCTCTGTGTTTATCTTGTTTTCTCTTAGTTGCAGGTTAAATAAATAATAACACACTTACAGTACACAAAGCTTCTTCTGTAAAAAGGATAGGTCAAATAAATAAGCTCAGATCATAAATAATCAATGAATAAATAGATGTGCATAAAATACATAGGCAAATAAATACTGCGAGGGAATAAATACTGTGAGACAATAAATACTGTGAGACAATAAATACTGTGAGACAATAAATACTGTGAGACAATAAATAGGATAAATACAAAGAATACAATACTCTCAATAAATATAAGCCATCAGTACACTTTCAAATCAGGTCACATTTGTGAGGTACTATGGGTTGATTTGGCCCAATCACAGCTTGTGGTTATGTGGATGGCCTGAGGGTGTCTCACCTAGCTTGGATAAGGCTGAGGCTAAAACTGAGGTAGGTCAAGTGTAATCTAGGAATCTGGCTCTCCCCACCTACACAACCCCTCACACAGGTCACTGTATCAGTCTCAGTCCACCCCTGGCACTCCCAGGCTGGTCTTAACACCTCTCTAGCCCCTAGGATGGTCTCTTAGGGCTCCACAGGGCCTTAGGCACCCTCTATTCCACTTACTGCCCTCTTTATGAACTTCCGACTCCGCCGGAGTCGTGTCGACGCCGAGAGGCGGTTCCGGTTCGATGTCGCTAGCCGGCCTCGGCTCGATGTCAGTTCCTTTTGACGCCGCGAGGCGGCTCTGGTTCGATGTCGGCGGTCGGCCTCGGCTCGATGTCAGTTCCTGATGACGCCGTGAGGCGGTTCCGGATCGATGGCGGCGGTCGGCCTCGGCTCGATGTCGGTCTCCGGCGTCACAGGGTCACGATCTCCCTACTTCCGGGTGTCTCCGGAGTGCGACCTCCACTCCCGACCTCCGGTGCTCTTCTCTTCAGGTTCCGGCGACTCCGGAGTGCGATCTCCACTCCCGACCTCCGGTACGATTCACCTTGGTCCCGGCGGCTCCGGAGTGCGATCTCCACTCCCGACCTCCGGTACGCTTCACCTTGGTCTCCGGCGACTCCGGAGGGCGGACTTCACTCCCCCGTCGACGCCGCACACTTGACCTCAGGTGTCTTCCTCCTCGACCTCTGGTACTCTCCACGACCTCCGTCGGCGCCCTCTCTCGACCTCTGGTGGCTCCGGGTACGACGTCTGCTTTCCAGTCAGCGCCGCTTCTTCACCTCCGGCCCCAGGTCTGTAGGCTTCTCGACGTCGGACTCCAGGGAAACCAATAAACAGGTCAGGAACTTGCTGTTCTTCACTTCCAAGGCCTGTTCCGGCTGTTCAGGTCCTTGTGTTGGTTCTTTTTGACTTTATCCCACACAGGGCTCCAGGCTGGGCTCAGTCAGTAGGGACTAGTATCAAGGGTGGGTTTATGGACCCCACTCCAGGCACAAGTTTCCACCCCTGCTGCCTCACTCCTTACTCTTTCAGGTTTTTGCTGCTCTCCCTTCACCAGTCAGGTGCCAACTGCCAGCTGCCAACTGTCAACCTGAGATGGTTTCCCAACATTCCAAACCTGCCTCACACTGTCACAGGGTTCTAGAAAGTTCTGGAAGGTACTAGTAGGTTCCAGTGATGTCACAGGTGACAATGGGTGGCCACCATTTTGTGTCTCAGGCCCTCAGACAGAAGTTCCAGGGGTAGGGAAAATGGCTCCCTGACCCTGCATCAACACTAAAAAGTCTGGTGGTTCCCAAAAAGGAAAAATTCTAACAGGGTTTGAGGCAAAAGTGGGACAAAATAAATAATGATGAGGAGGGACCACCCAAAGGGCTGACAGGTCTAACACTCTACATCAGTTATCCACATGAAGTTGAAAAAATGACTATGCGCTACACGATAAGATTAGTACCGCACGTTTTCAGGTTACTACATAAATAGTATTATATGGGATTCATTTCAGTTTTAAAATCTACAAAGCTACAGTACAGCCATTAACGAACTGTAAGCTGTTTTCCTTGGTAGTTGTGCCAGGAGTAATCACAGCTGTGTAACCCTTACAAAACTCACATTGCTCTTCTGGAAGTAGATTTTTAATATGTTATGCCTCAGCAGTTACCATAATAGCAAAAATTTGAAGTGCTTGAGCCAGTTTTTTGCATATAATACCACGGAAAACAATTTTATACCAGTTCTGGGTGGGCAAACAATGTCGTTTGGTGCCTGACATTAGATATTTGAAGATGAGAAACATAATAGACACGATGGAAAATGATGATTCTAATACCGATATTTGTTGGGATTTACCTAATTATGTTAATGGTACTTTATGTTTATTAACTTATTTATGTTGCTTTTATATATAATGCTCATATTGCCCAGAGGCCATTTTAATTCTATTTGTGTGGGTGTGGAAGTACAGGTTTACATGAGATCTGGAGTTGGTATCATCACATGTTTACATATAATAGTCTGAATCACCTACACAGTTTCATGAGATTGTGTGTTTTTTAATGTGTCAGTAGTACCTGGTGAATTTAGTGAACTAGTTTGTGTGAATAATAATT
This sequence comes from Triturus cristatus, assembly GCF_964204655.1. Taxonomy (NCBI): domain Eukaryota; kingdom Metazoa; phylum Chordata; class Amphibia; order Caudata; family Salamandridae; genus Triturus; species Triturus cristatus. The sequence goes on from NC_140591.1 coordinate 727,412,979, forward strand.
CATTTTGTCTTCCATCGAGGCTATTGTGGTATTACAATTTGAGGATGGTAAAGCACAATGCTTGATGCCAGCTTCACGTTGCCAGATGGTGTATTTTTTTTATGAGTGCAAGGAGTAGGCTACTGTACATCTGTAGTACACACTCTGGACCTGAAACACAACAAATATGTAATCTGCAAATGCATGAGTACAATTCCGGATGGCTGCAAATGTCAAACTTTTTGATATTTGCAAAAGATTCCCAGGTACACCTGAAAACCTGTTATGTCCCTTGATTTCAGGTATATATCACGAAAAATGTTGCGAATTCTGTTCTCACACTCAAAAACATACACATGCATACTTTGGCCAGTAAAAATCTGCAGTGCAAGTGCAAATGTACTTTATAACTATTTTCTTCCTCCAATTGGTCTAAAATATGTCCCCTTCTGAAGAAACCCCTTCCCTACCAGTGCAGCAATTAATGGGGTCCCTCCCTTCTCGACCGAGAAATGGGTTTACTCAATGGGTCAAAGTAAATTGCCACCCTTTTTTAGGGTCTCAAGTGGTCAGAGATGAGTTTGTGAATGCTCACGAATGTATTTGTGTGTGTGTTCAGAGGCTCGCTGTACATTCCTGAGCTCTAATGACCACTCCCTGCAAACTGCCCACTTCTGCTCACAGATTTACTCACACAAATCGTTGTGTGAGTAAATCCATAAATGAGGACGAACATAACTTTTCTCAATAAGAAAAGTAGTTTGCGCTCTTAGGCATTTTGAGCAGTTTTATCACCTACATGTCAAAAAAGCTTTGAAAATCAGTCGAAAGTGTTTTCATGAACTTACTCGTCAATTTATGTTTTGAAACCTGTCTTTGTACAGTGTTAGAATAACTATTCGTCATTGTTAATTAAGTTTGAGGTATTATGCATTTAAATGTAATATTTCTAAAATATAGAAAAGTGGTCCTGCTTCCCTTTAACAAACAACCAAGAATAAAAGTCAATGCTATTGCAAAGGCGACCAAACAGCAAATATTCAGAGATCAATTAGCTGCCAACAATGAAACAGAAAATAGACCTAGAGTCCATCTAAAAATCAGAGGCCTTTTACTCCGACTACATATTATAGACATATGGACATTAAGCAATTACCTTGTTGATTTAGACTAACAATGGCAAAAGTCTGTATAAATAAGTAATAGAGAGAACTAATAAAAAAAATTAAATACAGCCAAACTGAGCTTCAAGAAAAATAACTGCATTATAGGAACAAGGGATAATTACAATTAATATTTGCTGAAAATAAAACGATACAAAATATTAGAAACTAGTACAAGAGACATAATGATCAAGCAGGATCCAAAAAGGTCACATTTATGCAGTAAATTAGTGTGCACAATAGACTAACGTCCGAGGAAGGGAAGAAGCAGAACAATTACAAGTTGGTGTTAGAACATTAAAATATACTTTACAGTTGCTGATAATGAATGTAGAAATGAACTCATCACATACTGCTTTAAGCACAACTATAACAAGCTGATATCCCACTAATAACATTGCGCTGCCTGACACATGAAATGAACAATAAGGCAACAAGAAGAAAATTAACACCATCTGAAAGAAAAACGCGATAGTTATTTGCATAATTGAGACCGAAGATAAAAGCAGGATTTCTGTGCTAAAATAACACTAACCATGGAGCTGTCATGGAACGCAAACATCGAAACTAAACTGGAACATAAAATCCTGCACATTGAACTTAATGAAGTTTCAATGGTAAAAATGAAAATAAAATGTTATTGCACATACGTAAAGTGCCATTATCAAGTGCAGTATAATTTAACACTGACCATACTATTAGTTAATGAATGTATTTATTTATTATATATTTTTTTAATTTATTTTATGTCTTTGCACGGATCTACATGTCATATTGGCTGCCATACAAAGCTGAATTCATAGGCTTATAGGGGCCACACACATATTGTAGAAGCTAATAGTTCTATCTGGGATAGGCGATGCGCTCCTTTTAGGGTTTGGCACTCTCAAGATCGAGGGTTGAGAAGTTTGAGAAGTGCCACCCCAACACGTTTCTCATTATGCGGCATATCAGCAACAACCGGCGATAATTATCGCTAAGCGCACTTAGCGCTAGGATAATTATCGCCGGCTATCGCTGAATTTTATCGCTAAGATAGTGTGCTATCAGCAATGCTTATCTCAAAAGCGATAAAATTCCTGGCGCAATCTGCCAAGTGTCTGATTATCGCTGGAAATCCAGCGATAATCACACAACAATTTGGCAATACCTTGTTGATAGGGCAGGGCATACTTAACCATGATATCCACCTTCCATTGGATATCATGGCTAAGTCAAACTAACAGCAGGCGTAAGGAAAGTAGCGATAACCAAGGTTAGCGCTACTTTTCTTATCGCTATGCTTGTTAGCGTGCCCATTGATAATTGGAGAAATGTCGGTTAGCGACATTTCTCCAGTTCTTTAGGGACGGAACGCCCACTTTGCATCTCATTAGAGATGCAAAGGTGGGCGTTACGGAAAAGGGTGCTAAGGCAAGGATTCATGCGTGACCTTGCTGATAAAGCGATAAAGTTATCACCGCTTTTCGTCCGAAAACGGACGCAAAAGCGGCGATCATCTTTGATCGCCGCCTTGTTGATATGCCCCTATGTTCTTCTTCAAAGTAGAGAGTATTCTGTGCTATTACCCACTGATATCGTTTAAGATTTAAGCGAGCGTGCCAACCAGCCGCGGCCCGTGGAGGGAGTTCCGTGGGGCGGAAAGGCGGGGCAGGGGAGGGGCAGGGTGGGGGGTTCTAAAAACCAGAATATGGATAATTGCAGGTAAGTAAACAATAAAATAAAGAAAACTAATTTCGTAGCGCGCGCTGCATTGCATTTTACGATGCAGGGCGCGCAACGAAATTCGTTTTACTTATTTTATTGTTTACTTACCTGCAATTATCCATATTCCGGTTTTTAGAATCCCCACCCTGCCCCTCCCCCGCCCCGCCTTTCCGCCCCACGGAACTCCCTCCACGGGCCGCGGCTGGTGCCAACTGATTCGAGTGATGCTCTTTATTGGCTGGGGCATTGTGAACTGATCTCTTCATGTTACAGTGGTCCCCTAATGCAGCACAAGTCTCTCATCAAAACTGTTCTGTACTCTGCTGGAAACAATGGACGCACCTTTCTTGGCACTGTGAGGTGGATGTCAGTAGTTTCTGCAACTGTCATGTTTTGGTGTGAAGAGGAGAAGTCAGTATCAAACAATGTACTTAGTTTCTTTGCTTTATGCAAGGACCTGCCCTGCAAGTGTTGACCGAATTCTGAGGAGAGAGTCAAAGGGTGGTTTGTCATCATAGATACTGTGGGTAAATTGGATGTTGTTGTTTTGTTTGTGGTGTTGAGAATTTGTCCATTGTTCGTTGGAGTTTGGACTGATCTAGCATTGCCTCTAGTAATTGGGGAGGTGAGATTTAAGGATAAATCAACCCTGTTCTACTTGAAGGTGTCAGTATTTTTCTAGCTCTTGACAATCCAGAAGATGAACAGGTCTACACAGCGTTGGGTTGAAGAACAGGTGATGTTAATGGAATATTTGGAGCTTTGACTTCTCTATAGAATCTGAAGAGCTTGTGTTTTGTGTGTAAGGCTTTCTTAAAGCCATATACATAATGGCATGCATTGGGATTTGTGCACAGTTTTTTTTTACTTGCTCCACTGGTGTTTCGTGTTTAGCTTGATTCTTTTAAAGGTTCTCAGTTCCTATTGAACAATTTCTTTAATATCTTGTTAGTGGGCTTCAGTTTCCTTATTCAGATTGGATAAATACAACTGAGCTGAGAACTCTTGTATAGCTGATGTTCTTTTTATTGATTTACATCATTTTGTTATTACTAGAGACAACACAAATTGCCTGTAAAATGGAAGTAAGAGACAGGACCATGGAGGCCTGGAGACTCCCCCCCCCTAGTTCCCAAGAAATAAAAAAAGATATGGGTGTCCCGAGGGGTCACCGGGACATCCAAATTTATGAAAACAAAATTGGAGCCGCTAATTTATTGCTCTTAGATAGAAGCAATCCATAATGTCCTAGTGCCGTTTAAAAAATATGTTTTCATGCTTGTGGTAGAAGAGGCAGTGGTACCACCAAACATTTTTTTAATGTTGTGTGAAGGGGGACTGCAGGGAGAAGAGCAGCCCCCCAGTAATGTGAAATAAAAACAGTAAATCTCCTTGTCATTAAATCCATGTCCCTAGGAGAGCCTACAATATTTTATTAAAGCACTCCTAATAGAAAGCTTTCTGCTCTTCAGCTAGAATGCCGAGCCCCCTTACGGTTAATACAATGGCTGCTCTTTGTAGCTTGAAAAATGCAAAGAAAAGACTCAAAGACATGTTTTTGGATAAAGCTTTATTATTTTTTTATGACTGTCACTTTTATTAAACATTGAACTGTGTGAAATGAAATAAACATTTCAATATAGCTATTGGTCATGAAAAGACCATATATGTGCTTTATATATGCTGATAGTCTGACCCCTTCATAAAGTCAATAGGCCCCCTCTTTATCATATTTTTGTGTTCTGACCCTTGGACAAAGCTGATAACTCTGCCTACTTAAAATGTCACCCCTTTTATTCAGCCATATGTGTTAGCAGGAGTTTGAACACCAGGTCCTATGCCCAACACCCCACTGCATATGACTTGTGCACAGGGGTGGTGAGGGGCACAAGCAGGGACTGGGTGCAACCCACGCTGCACGCAGCACTACATGGCTGCCCGCGAGGAGTTGGATGTGACCAAACCTCATGATGTGGTGTTGAATGCCCATGATAGGTTGGTCACAGGGGTGCATGGGGTGAAGTTGGTGTTACATGTGTGACAGATTTGGCATCCTTGGCGCGGTTTTGTACCACATCTTTTTGCCTTCAGACTGCCTGTTTTTTGCTGACTTCATTTCTACTGACTGTAGGACTCTTCACACTTTACCACTGCTAACCAGTGCTAAAGCATTTGTTCTTTCTCCTTAAAACATAGAAGGATTGGTGTATCTCCGGATGGCATATTTAATTTACTTTCTAAGTCACTAGTAAGGTGGCACTGCCTGTTCCCAGGGCCAGTAAATTAAATGCTACAAGTGAACCTGTAGCACTGATTGTGCCAACCACTTAAGTAGCGCTTTAAACATGTCTCAGGCCTGCTATAGCAGCCTTTGTGTGAGCAGTTTTAAACTGCCAATCGGATCTGGCAACTAAACTTTTTGCCAGGTCCAAACCTTTCTTTATTTGACAAATAAGTCACCCCTAGAGTAGGCCCTGGACAGACCAGAGTGCGGAAGGAAATGTATTTAAAAAGAAGGACATGTACTTTTAAGGGGCCGATTCCGATCTCGCTTGGAAGGGCTCCGAACGTGATCTGGCCGGAAAAAGTACGAGCCGTACGCATGTTTTCCATCCAACTCGTACAGCTGTACGAGCGAGCAAGTACGTTGCGAGCAACGCGATATTCGCCGACCGAATCGTTTCTGGGTCCGAAGCGCTCCGTACGTCTCGTCCGTAAGCAAACAGTGCCGTGCAATGGAGGCTATTTACGACCGAGCCAGTACGATGCACGATTCGAACAGCCGGGTCGAGTCGGAGCCTCTGACAGGAAGCGGTCTTCAGGGGTCCGTGTTGGACCCCCCGTCACCTGCAGCCTTACGACCCGGACACAGGGGGAGACCCAATGGTCTCCCCAACACAGGCATGTATGGTGCGGATGGAACCGACTCGTACCCACTGTAGTGGGCACCCTTGTGCGAGACGAACCCATTCAGTCAATGGGAGCCCATGTACGCGTGGTACAACTGGCTCCCATTGACTTCTATGGGAGTCCGACCGAAACAAGTCAGGCAGCATGCGGCCGCATCGTACTCGCTTGGTCGGACTGCAGGAGTCCGGGTCAGTCGGAAAACACTCCCGATCTGGCTCGGTTGCAGAACTTTCCAACCCAGATCGGAATCGGACCCTAAGTTGTACATGTCCTGGTAGTGAATAATTCTTCATTTTTCACTACTTCAAGGCCTACTTCTCCCATGGGATAACATTAGAGTTATCGTATTACATGTTGTAAGTGTAATTTCAAAATGGCAACATGCAACCAGTTCATTAATTGTAATAAATAATCCTAACTTATGGTGAAGCCCGATTTATATATTGCAATTTTGAAAATGCCACTTTTAGGATGCTTAGCAAAGTCATCGCCTCAACGAGTTTTGCACCCTAAGGATTGTGCAGTTGTTTTGTAATAAGGAATGAAAGAATATATAATTGTGTTTATCACTGCGGAGACAGCGCAAAGAAGAAAAGGAATGAAGCGCATTTTCATCAGGCTTTCAACATATTCAGCTTACACTGACTTTTTTTTTAAAACAGGGGTGGTTGCTTTGGGAATTGTTTTCAGTATTTTCACAAAATGTTTAATTCATATTCAGTTTACTTCAGTTGAATTCAACTATGAATCATGGTTTAGGTTAAAGCTATTTTAAAAGCCATGTCAAAACGTTTTATTTCACACGTTTCTTGAGCACACATGCATTGTATTTCACAAGATTGTTTATTCGCATTTACTCACTAAAAACGTATTTTCTGTTTGGTTAAAGGGTGTTTATGATTCAGTGGGTAGATAAACCCTATCCATTAGTGGGGAAGCAAGTTGCTTTTTGGGAGTTTGAGTCCTTGGTAAATATCGAGTACGGCTAGTGGGAAAGCAGTCATGCGGTGGTAATTAATGATCACGGCTTTAAAGTATTTAAGAGCACATGAGTGAGAGCAGCTGCTTACAGGGATCGAGAGTCAGGAAGAACGAGGGAGCGATGAGCTAACGGAGAGAAGCACGATGAGGTGAGATTGTTGCAAGCGGTTTCTGGCAGTGGGAAAGCACTGTGAGAGAGATAGAGGGGGAGTGGATGGAGCAAGGTGTGGGTGTATGTAATAAAGGATGAGGTTTGTGATTGTTCTAGGTGGTTTGGCTGCAGTGAACGCCACGGGGACATGGTTAGAGTGAGGGAGGTGATTAAGCAAGAGAGAAGGGAATCACGAGAAGTGAGAAAACTCAGTGTTTGATAGGGTGAGCACAAGCTTTTTAGCTTTTTTAGTTTCAACGGTTAAGTTTGATTTGTTGTAGATTCAAGTAGCAGGAGCTTAGTTGGTGAAGAGTAGGGCATGACATTTAGTATTATGGTTTGAATGACTCTGGAATAGGTCATTGGACTTGGAGGGGGGTTGTGTTGACATAATTATTGTTTATTTCTGATAATATGCACGCAGTATAATTGATCAGTTGGTTCAGCTGTATATTTTGTTTGTTTTAGAATCCCCTGACGAAGAGCCTTAGGGGCTTGTAATGCATTGGGATATTACATACGTCGTGCCATTTTTTAATTTGAGATCAATCTGTACGTACCGGTGTACAAAGCCCAGGATGGCATACAGTTGGTATCAGAAATGTCTAATAAAGATTACAGATTGAACTACACTGTCTCTGCTGTGATGAAGAGTACAAAAGACAATTACAAAAAATGGATGGTGAAAGTATTGGAATAAGTGTGTACCATGGAATACCTGGATAAATTGGATACTCTGCTGGGACCAGTTCCCGAATTTCGCAGTGCGACAGTTTGAGCGCAAGAAGCGTGTCTCTGTTTTTTAATACTTTTAGAATGTTGGCAATTTCCTGCCTTAGCTATTTGGTGCCTGCTGCCTGTCTCTGGGTCACATGACTGGGGGTAGTTGGCCCTTGTGTATTCCTTCACGAAAGCCACACACAATAGGGAGTGTAGGTGTGCCTGAATGGGCCATCACTAGCATGATGGGAGGGAGGAGCTGGGCCCACCCCACTTACACTTGAATAGGCTGTTTCCTCTCCTCACACAAAGAGCTGCATACTTCCAAAGTTAGTCTGGTGCTAGGGTCTGTGTACCTCAAAGGCATGCCTCTAGAAGCTTCTCCCCACTTCTCCCCACTGTGCTGCTGGAAGGACTGCCACTTTGATGGATTGGTGTTCTGAAAGACTGCTGCCCTTCTGGGCTGACCTACTGCCCTCTTGCCTGGATGAGAAGTACTGGAACTGCATCTCTTGAACCCATAGCGACTCCAAAGGCTAGTTGTCTGACCTCCTGATATGAAGCCTCAGGTACACAACCGGCTGCCAACAACCTTACACATGCAGCTTGACTCTGCCATCCGTGAGTCTACCCTATCAAGTAGTGCCACCCCATTCGTTGACCCGTTGAAGTGGGCTTAAGTTGCTCTGCCAGTTTCTGTGATCCAGCAGAACAGATGCATCCCCTGTGCGGCACGGCTCAAAGGAAAGCAGAACTGATGCATCACTGTGGGGATTGGAACAATCGCAAAGACTCACATTGAATCACAGCCAATAGGAGCCACTGTGCGTGATGCATCCGCGACAGGACCTCACATCCCTCGTTGATGGCTGCCTCTGCGACTAAGCCGGACCCTGTATTACAGCTTTGCAGCTCCTTGAACTCTATGCATCGCCTCAACTGCACGACACATTCTCGAGGTCAGACTTACCTTCAAAAGCCCTCATCAACAGGATTCTCGATGTTGGAGCAGGATCTCACACTGACTCTTCACCGCATCTTGGAACTGGTTTATCGATTCGGATGCGAGGCACATGAATGACATGGATCCTCGCAATACTCCGCAACCAGGATTTAAGGTACTTTGTACAGCTGGTCTAACTGTGTCCCTGTAGCTGGTCCATGCTCCATCACAGTCGGCCTGAACTTGTAACTTTTTCCTGGTCCGGTGCAGCCAGATATCCAGAGTTTTGTGTTTGTTTTGTACTATTTTCACTAAAATCTTTAAACTTGAATATCTCTGGTTATACTGATTGGATATTTTATTGTTTACTCTTGTTTTATTTACTAAAAAAAAGTTCAATTTTTCTAACTTGCCATGGGATCTATTTCTTGTGGTGTATTCACTTTATTACTGTTTGAAGTGTTGCACAAATACTTAACCCATTGGCTCTAAGTTTCGCCAGACTGCTTAGTGCCAAGCTATCAAAGGTTTGCACACAGGTTAATTTAGGGTTGGAATGTGACTCACACACAAAAGAATTATGCTTGCTGCTTGATCAGGACTCACACCCCAGTCAACCAACAACCCAATTTCTTACAATAACGTAATACAATATATCTTAACATTAAAAAACAAAATAGAAAATCACTGACAAAATCAAAGATTATTATGATGTTATTGTTAGGTATAGTGATAATATCTTAATTTCCAATAAAAAATGTTTGCAACTCACAGAAAAAAACAAAGGTTAAAAGAACATTGTACTTACATAAAAATGTTACTTAAAACAATCTATTTTAAACTAACAAAATCACTGAAGTTCACCGGTTATATTTATCTCAAGAATCTATAACTCTTGCCCTAAAATAGCTATAACTTGTGCACTATCCATGTACTGACAATGACCACACATATTATATCACTCATGACATTATCTATGATATCTTTAATAACATGACATCTTGATGACAAATTTGTCCCTGGCATGGACGTAACCTTTAGTTACTTTAGGGCACGAGTTACAGTTACTTGAGGTGACTATAATTGGTTTTAACTGACATTTTCAAGTAATTATAAAATGTCATACATACACAAATATGTCTATAATATATATATATTAAAGTGGGAGGTGTGGCCTCTATGCCAAAATGACTGTCACGCCTCTGAAGAGTGCAATGAGCACGAAACGCGTCAGGCGTGAATCGACAGGCATGCTGTAAACTGGATCCGCTCGCCGATCCGGCTTTTACCCCATGAAGGTTGCTGCAGTGGATGTCAGAGTGCGTCTCCACCGATGGGAACCTTGGAGATTTGATGAACACGCGGCCTCCCAGCTGCGGGAGATGCACCACCCGAAAATTTGGGGCCACGGAGCTCTGTATCACGGAGTCTTAATGTGGAGGCATCCATGGAGGATTGACAAGCCGGATGTGCAAGTGGAGGCCCATTGGTGGGCTTGAAATGTTTTAGACAGCGGCACATAACTGAGGCACACACCACTAGACCCACAAACCAACGCAGACTCATTTGAGTCACCCATTGGAGGGCCCATATTTTAAAGTGGGAGGTGTGGCCTCTATGCCAAAATGACTGTCGCGCCTCTGAAGAGTGCAATGAGCATGAAACGCGTCAGGCGTGAATCGACAGGCATGCTGTAAACTGGATCCGCTCGCCGATCCGGCTTTTACCTCATGAAGGTTGCTGCAGTGGATGTCAGAGTGCGTCTCCACAGGTGGGAACCTTGGAGCTTTGATATATATATATATATATATATATATATATATATATATATATATTCACTGAAAAAAACAAAAGTTGCAGGGATGTTAAAGTTAGAAATGGAATTAAAAGAAAACGTAGAAATTCACTGAAGAAAACAAAGGTTACAGGGACATTATAGTTAGGCTGGCATTTCACTTGTACAAAACCAGAGAAATTCTGAAGTTATAGTCAGCTAAGCTATATCTCACTCCCACTGCTTCTGAGCTCACATATTGCATCACTCATGACATGGTCAGTGACATCACTCATGACATCACTAAAGACATCACAAATGACTTCACTGATTTTTTCAGTGAATTTCTAAGGTTTTTTAAATATTAATTTCGAACTATAATGTCCCTGTAACCTTTGGTTTTTTCAATTAATATTTATGGATTTTTACATTTTATTTTGTTAATATAACATCCCTGTAACCTTTAGGGTTTTTTCAGTGAATTTCTAAGGTTTTACCAATTCTATTTCCTAACTATAATGTCCATGAAAACAAACTTTATTTTATTCCATTTTTAAGTTTTTAAATTATCGTTGCATTTTTTATATTTGCGACGTCGTTGTGATACCCACCGTGATGTCACAAAAGCACATGTTTTCAAGAAAGTTTTAAACATATATAGGCAGCATTTACATGATAGCAGACTAGTTGTAGACTTTATATTTGAGTTTGTGTGATGGTTTTGTGAAAAAACCTCTTCAATGTGGTGTTTTAAATATTTACAGTGACTCAGTGGACCGCGTCATTGTCGGCAGTCGCAAAGTGCGCAAGTTTTTTAAACGCAGGAACACATACTTACATACATTTTAATTCATATTTGACACAAGTTGTTTATTGACATACTCTTTAAACCTAACTTTTGTAAGAATTTTTCAATTAAAAGCCTGTTACTTGGTGTTTTGCATTATCACAGCGATGCCGAAAGTCGCAATGACGTCGGTACCCGCGACAATTGTGCCTTTGGTAAGAGGTGTAAAACACATATATGCGCATATTTTACAGTATTTTAGATAGTAGGGGTTTGTTACTGCACTGTCTAAAGTCAGACTTTTGTAGGTAGTTTGTATAAAAACAATCATTTAAATGAATTTTCAGTTTTTGAGGTGAAGCTGGGTGTCGCGATAATATCGGTAGCCACGATTTCCGAGAATACATCACGAAATGACAAAACAAATGCAGACATTCAATAGCCACCACCACATTCAAAACTTACAACTCCAAAACGGAGTATAACCAACAGACTAAACACATTACTATCTAAATGACTACATAGTAGGATTTACAATTCCCTTAATATCTCTATAACTCAGAGCATAACATCTTCAGTGTTGTCTATAACTGCATGCATCTCTGTAATAGTAAGTCTCTCATTCACTATATAAGTATTTGAGTGAATCTGTGTGACGGTGCATCAGTCTATTAATGCTTCTGTAACAAACTGTGTAACTGCATTAGTGCATCTATGAGGTGGTGCATCAGTGTCGCAATGGGTCTGTGATTGGTTGCGTGGGCCTCTGTGTTACGACTGTGAGTGGGTACATGAGTGTATAACTGACTGGGTGCATAAGTCTCTGAGTGGGTCTACGAGAAGGTGTCTGAGTGACTGAATGGGTGTTTGAGTGTCTCAATGGGCCTGTGAGGGAGAGCATAAGTCTCTGGGTGAGTGAATGGGTGCATGCATGAGTCTGAGTGGGTCTGTGACTGGGAGGTCAAGTGTCTGGGTGGGTCTGTGAGTGGATGCATGAGCCTTGAGTGGGTGAGTAAGTGGTGCACATATATCTGAGGGAGTGTGAGTGGGTGTGTGAGTTTCTGAGTGTGTGAGTGAGTGATTGAGTCCATAAGTCTCTGAGAGGGTCCATGCCTGAGTGTGGGGGTGACTCTTATAGGTGTGTGAGTGGGTGTATGACTATCTGAGTAGATCTGTAAGTGGGTGTATGAGTGTCTCAGTGGGTATGTGAGTCCATACATCAGTGTGTGAGTGATTCTGTAAGTGGGTGCATGAGTATCCGAGTGCATCTTTGAGTGGGTGTAAAAGTCCCTAAGTGGGTATGAGTCTGTACACATAAGTCTATGAGTTGGTCTGTACATGGGTATGTAACTCTCCGAGTGAGTGTATAAGTGGGTGCATGAGTATCTGAGTGGGTCTGTGAGTGGGTGCATGAGTGCTCATGTGGGACTTTGAGTGAGTGTAAATGTCTCTAAGTGGTTATGAGACTGCACGCATAAGTTTTCGAGTGGGTCTCTAAGTAGGTGCATGAGTCTCTGAGTGGGTCAGTACATGGGTGCATCACTCTCCGAGTGATTCTGTAAGTGAGTGCATGAGTGCCTAACTGGGTATGTGAGTGGGTGCATGAGCATGTGAGTGGGTATGTGATTGAATGTAAGTATTTGAGTGGGTATGGGAATGGGTGTATAAGTGTTTGAGTGAGTTTGTGAGTGCATACATGAGTGTGTGATATTGACCAGCAAGTATGTACAAATATATATATTGTTTATATTTTCACGATGACCTTGTGATGTTTGTGATGTCCCAGCGATGGCACATGAGGTCCGCACAGGCGATTGTGTCATCGTCGCTAATATCTTGCAAGGTTATTAAAAATCAATTTTAGGCACAGAATGTGTGTTACTAATGCTCCCATTTCTCAAACATGGGGTCAGAATGCCTCCGCCCTGACCCCTTATGTTAGCTTTCACAGAAGGTTTTAGCCCCGGTAACCGTTCCCGAGCAATAAAATGACTGCGGCAACTTTCTGTTCAGATCAGAGCATTCCTGTTGACACGAGCATTCACGATTCATCACGAATCCGTTGCGAAATATCTGCAACTAGAGATATCACCTATAAATTTTGGTTTAAATTTTGCAAAAAAGTACTGAGCCAATTTGCACCAAATAACAAGAAGCACAATCTGTGTAACAACATCCACCTTTCTGCCAAATTGTGTGTAAATCCGTGTAGTGGTTCGTAATGTTGGTTCAACACCGAGTTACTATGGGAATTAACATTACAAATGCACCCTTATTTCGCTCCCCTATTTCTCAGTCCCAACTGTACGGATCACCCCCAAACTTTCCATGACACACATGACCCATTTTGACACTTTTCTGGGAACTTTTCATGCAGATTGGTCAACCTACGCCCCAGTTAGAGGTAAGTGAAAAAATGCTTTTCCTATGGACAATGTCCTAACTATAACTACCTACTGGTGATCACCAGTAGGTAATATGTATATATATATTCACTGAAAAAACCATAGGTTTCAGGGGTGTTATAGTTAGCTGGACTTTTTACTTGTACAAAACCATTGAAATTCCCCCGTTATAGTTAGTTCAGCTAACTATAACTCGCGCGCCCGCAATGCACTGCTGATGACGTCACATATTACATCACTCATGACATGGTCAGTGACATCACTCATGACATCACTGATGACATCTCAAAGGACATCACTGATGACATCACTGATGACATCATCCAGTGAATGTGTGTTTTTCTGAAAATTAAATATGTTTTATATATGTATATCTCAAGGTCGATGGAAGAATAAATGGGTATATAAGTGTCTAAATGGATGATTTGTTTTTGAAAAATTGATTGTGTAACTGACTGATTAAGTGTATCATAGTGAATACATGGCTTAGTGAGTAATGTTTAAATATGTAAATATCTGTATCAGTCTCTCACTTTGTGTATAAGTGGCTGCATGGGTTGGTGAGTAGCTACATGGGTGTCTATATAGGTTATTAGTTGTTTTTTTGAGTATCAGTCTGAGTGTCTGCATGGTTCGGTGGGGGGTATTACGTAGTGCATAGGTGCATGAATGAGTGACTCACTGTTTGTATGGGTTGAACACAGCATGTGTGCAGGACTGTATGGGTGGATGAGTGTGTGTATGGGTGTGTTAGTGAGTGAATGACTGTCTCAATAGTGTCTTTATGAGTAACTACATATGTTTTAAACTAGTATATGTGACTATTGGTGTATATATGTGAGTATATGTGAGAGTGAGAGATTGAAAGAGTTCCTGTATGAATAAGTATGTGTTTCTATAAGTGATTGTTTAAAAGACTAAGTATGTGTAAGTTTCCGTAGAAGTAAGTATGGTGGTGTGTGTATAACTGTATATGCAAGTAAATGTATGTTTGATTCTTTATTAGCATGAGTGACTATGTGTGTGAGTAACTCTATGGATGAGTGGCATTGTGTAACAGGATGTATAGGTGTATGAGTACATATGATGAGTGAGTACATGTATGAGTGACTGTATAGGACTGTTGGTGAATGAGTGGATGTGTATGTGGATCTTAGAATTACTGAAGAGGTTGTTGTAACTGGTATTGGTATGTCCATTGTTTTGAAAATTTTAGTCTCTATTTTTGAATGTGTGTATCAAAGGTTATATTAGGGTGAGAGGAGGTCTGCCACTCTATCACAAGGATGATTTCATCAGTGATGTCATCAGTGATGTCATTTGAGATGTCATCAGTGATGTCATGAGTGATGTCACTGACCATGTCATGAGTGATGTAATATGTGACGTCATCAGCAGTGCATTGCGGGCGCGCGAGTTATAGTTAGCTGAACTAACTATAACAGGGGAATTTCAATGGTTTTGTACAAGTAAAAAGTCCAGCTAACTATAACACCCCTGAAACCTATGGTTTTTTCAGTGAATTTCTGAGGTTTTTTAAATGCTAATTCCTAACTATAACGTGCCTGAAACCTATGGTTTTTTCTGTGAATTTCAAAGGTTTTTTAAATGCTAATTTCTAACTATGCCTACAGAGATAGGACATGTGAAGAAAGAAGAAAAAATGCACAGAAAGAAACAAAAGAAGTGAAGAAAGAAGCAACAGAAGTCCTCAAATACGAAGATAAGTGCAGGAAGAAGGATAACGTGCAGAAAGAACAAAAAGAAGAGCAGAAAGAAGCCTTGTTGCAAAATCATCCTGTACCCTCAACTTTTTCAGACGGATACTGGTGGTAACTGAGTCTGACTAACCAGTCCTAGAGCCAGTGCTATGTTAAAAGACACTTAGAATACAGTGAAAACACCTACATACACTAGGGAACATTATGCGTTGGGGTCCCCCTGTGATTAGCATGACCTCCTCTGTAAGCCCCTAGTATATAATAGGGCATGGGGATTAAAACTACCTCTTAAAACAGGCCACAGGGCGTTTTTGCACACGTTAACTCAGGCCCCGTCCCCTCCATTCACCACTGTGTAAACACGCCCTGTGTCCATTTTTAGTTGGGAGATTAAGTTCATTTGAATCCTGAGGGTCCCTAGGGTCCAACTAGCCCACTAGGTACCTCCAGTAAGTGCCACAGAGCTGCGTTGCAGAGAGGTGTAAAATGTGGCACGGCCTAGACCACCTCTCTGCAATGCAGCTCAGTGGCGCTTACTGGAAGCACTTGGTGGGCTAGTTAGCCCCCAGGGGCCCTCAGTATTGAAGGGAAATTATATCCCCAATTTAAAACGTGCCATAGTGCGTGTTTGCACACGTCACCTCAGGCCCCGTCCCCTCCCTTCACCACTGTGTAAACGCGCCCTGTGGCTGTTCTAAGTTGAGAGATTAAGTCCCATTGAATCCTAAGGGTCCCTAGGGTCAAACTAGACCACTAGGTACCTCCAGTAAGCGCCACAGAGCTGCGTTGCAGAGAGGTGTAAAAAGGGGCTTGGCCTCAGAACACCTGGCTGCAGCGCAGCTCCCTGACGCATACTGGAGATGCCTGTTGGGGGCGCGTTTGCAGAGTGCTGCACGGAGGGGGCATGGCCTCCGGCACGATGCCAGTCTTTTATTTATTTTAGTTTTTTAAGAAGGGGGGCTGTTTGGTTCCCCTTCTTATTCTAATTTATTGGCCCTGATGACCCCATCCCCCAGGGCCAGTCTCCTAATTATATTTTTTTGACCCCAATCCCCAGGGCCGGCCACTGTTTGTTATTATTTTTAAAAAATATATATTCATAGACACACCTAGGACATGCTGGACAAACCGTACGTACCTATCACCATGACGATTTGCGTGATATTCATTAAAAGGCGACTATGCATGCAATGAATCCACGTGGAATGTATTTACACCACTAGTGAAGCTCTGACATGTCTGATGCCCTACCGTGCCTAATCCTGGTAGACACCCTTGCCGTTTATTTATACAAACATGGGTAGCTATTGACGGGCACATTTAATACACATGCACACCAAGCCATTCAAAGGGGATTCGACAAAAATTCGACCAAAACTATGCAAGAAACCCCCCTCACGGTTAATAAAACACACATCCACTGCCGGATGTGTAATACTTTTTATTTTACTCTCTGGAAAGGGGACGAACATCACTTGAGAGTCACAGCGTGCTCCTGACAGAGCCCAATGCTGTGTTACGCCCACCATTGCCTGCCGAGTGCCACACACCTCTGTGTTGTATTCCACTAGCTTGTGCATATGCTATGACACTCTCTAGCCCATGTGCACTGTAACACCACCCCGTGAATATGTCATGCCACACTTGTCTTCGCACGGGTTATATTGCCCCATCTAACGTGCCTTTCTCGATGCCTATGTTATAACGCACAGTGCTATGCCATACATATTACAATCTGGGATCCATATCTTTGTCACAGTGCATATGCAACGTTACACTCCCCAGCACATATTTTATATTACAACTTTAGAGACTAGTTAGGTTACACAACACTGCCCTGTGCATATTACACTCCAAGGCGCATATCGCATAGCATGCGCTAGTGCCTGTGCTATCTCGCGCTCTCCAATGAATCTGTCATTGCGCACAATGTATTGCATATTATATTTCACGCCCGGTTCATCTTATATCACACTTTTTGGTGCATAGTTTATACCATACACTATATCTAGTTTTCATTTTCAATCGTGCTCTCAGGACTATGTTCTATATAACACTGTGTTCACCTACCCTTTTCACGGGCATTACCTTTTGCGATAGGGGGTGGAGGGTCAGGGGGTGTTTCTGCCAAGTGAGCCCGGAGTCACAGTCACAAACGTCCTCTTCTTCCTGAATAAAAGTGAGATTATGCTGCATACTTGTTCATATTTTAAGTAGTTCGCACAGACACAATGTTTTAAAAACAATAAAGTTCCTAATACCCGCCTTCTCTGAACAGTTAGCTTGCTGTCCCATCCCCTTCCTCCCTATCCTCTGTTGTGTGAATCCATGGACTAGCCTCCTCCCTCCTGCCATGCATGGTCTGATGTGCTGCCACTGCCCTCAATTTAGTATGATGTACCAGTCCACTCCTCCTGCCCTCCATTGCCCAATTCTATGCCCCATCATTGACCTCCTGCTTAAACTCTGTGCTTAGCTTGCTGCCCCTATTCTCCTTCCCCCTGCCCTCCGATGTCTTTGTGCATGCCCCTGCTCCACCCTTTTTGCCCACCATGTCCCATGGACCTGCCACTCCTATCTACTCTGAGTGTTCTGTTGAGCTGCCACTCCCCTCCCTCCTGCCTAGCATTGTCAGATGACTGTAACCTGTCCCTGCCACCTCCACCCTGCCTGTCCACATGCCATGCCCCTATCCTCTTCCTCCTGTCCTACATGGTCCATTGTACTGCCACACCCTTCTGCCCTCCCTGGTCTGTTGTGCTGCAACTGCTCCTCCTGCCTGCCCCGTGTGGTCTGTTGTGAGGTCCCTTCCCCTGAACTTTCTTGTCTGTGCACAGGTCCTGACCCTCCCTTCTATCCTCCATCGTCCTTTGTGCATGCCCCTCCACCCTCCTTCTTGCCCATCATAGCCATTGTGCTGCCACTAACCCTCCCACTTGCCATGCATGGTCTTCTGTGCTGCCATGGCCCCTCCCACCTTCCCTGTGTGGTCAGTTAGCTGCCCCTGACCCCCTCCCACCTTCCCTCCATGGTCTGTGTGTATGCCATCACAGTCTCACTGTTGCTCTTCATGGTGTGTCTTGCTTCTAGTGCCCATCCTGCCTGACCTCCATGGCTATCTTGCTGCTCCTGCCCTGCCCCCTTGCCCCCAGCCCTACTCCCTCCCTCCTGGCTTGTCTGTTCCATTGTAATGCCCCTGATCCGTCCCTCCTGCCCTTTATGGTCTGTTATGCTGCAGCTTTCTCTCCTGTCTGTCCATTATGGTCAGCTAGCTACCATTGCCTTTTGCCCCTCTGTTCTCTGTTGTCCATGTGCATGGTCCTGTCCCCTCCCTCTTGCTTTCTATGGATTGTTGTGCTGCACTCCTGTCCTGCATGCCCTGTGTGGTGTATTGTGCTGCTGCAAACCCTGATGCCTGCCCTGCAGGGTCAGTTTGGTGCACCTCTCCATGTCCCTCCTGTCCTCTGTTATCCAAGTCCATGTCCCTATCCCATTTCCTTCCATGATCCAATGTACCATACTTGCGAACATTTTGAACTTGGTAAGAGGGAGATTTTGAAAAAAAACTGGGGTATTGATTTTCCCCTTTGAGTTACATTGAAAAAGAGGATATTGTAGACAGGAGACAGATCAAATAAAGCCCATTTGAGCTTAAAAACATTGGTCGTTTCCTGGCTGAATCGGGTCTGTTGGCATGTATGGTTGTACTACCATTGCCTCTTCCTTCTGCCCACAATGGTCTATTACATTGCCACAGCCTTGAAGGAGGGTAGATTTTGTATCACAGGGGGCCCCTGGCCCGTTCTGTCCACACCTGAAGTATGAGACCCTTGTCCTTGCCCTGCCAGCTGCATTTGTAGGCCGTATTAAATTGACCAGCGGGTCCTGTGTTGCTATATAATTATCCTGAGACATCCTTACCACTCAGCCAGCATAAAACCCCTGTGTAGGCCCTTCTGTTCAATATGTAGGCCTCTTTGTTAAATTGACCATAGCTCTGCAATTTTAGTGTATAGCAGTCTGAAGGCAGGTCTGCGAGGCCTTCTGATCCAAACTAGTAGCCCCCACCCTACCCGAGTGCTCCGTGCTCGGTATCAAAGTTCAACATCCCCCTGAAGCTGTCGACATACAGTAGGCTGCATCCTGGACTGGTACTTGCTTCCTGGGCAGGTTTCCCGCTTTTAAGGAAGTGGCAACCGCAGAGCGTCAAGTTAGGAGAACTGAGGAGATTTTATACATGAATATATTGAATTCCCGTACAATACCCATTATTTTCTGCTTGCTCTATGGAACTTATGATAAGCGATTGGCCTGAGAGACTGACCTTTTCACCCAGTCCATTGTCAGCATTAAGTGGGTAAATGACGAAATGTCTGGTAAAATCTGCAGACGAAGCTTTTGGGTAGCATACGTAGGTAGATGTAGCGTGCAAAGGAGCCCACAAAATGATATAAAAAGGGAGCACCCACAGATATCGACGGACTACCTCGCCGTCTGTATGTAGGTTAACAGGCTGTGCAGTTTTTCCCCAAGAGCTGGGAGCTCTTGTCTTCCTTTGCTTAAAATGTCTTGCTCTGCTTTGCTTGAAGTATCTTATTCTATTTTACCTATATGAAATGTCATGTTATGTTTAACCATTGTTCTCTTTACTTTTGCATTTAAAAGATTTTGTATTGTAATTGCAGGAATGCTTGCTCTAAGAGTAAACGTGAGTGTTCCTAGGTAACATTTTCCTTGGTGTAACTTGTTTCTCATGATGCATTTATAGATGTGTTTTCTCTCTCTCTCTGTCAGTACATTAATTGAGATACAGAGAATATTATGACAGCTGTATGATTATCTGGATTCTGTATTTTGTACTTTATGTCTCTATTCTGCGGTTTCTTTGAAGTTGCATCTTCTCATTAAACTGCGATTGTATTCTGCCTCCAATTCCATGTCTCATATGTCTGTTTTCTTCATTTTTGGAGCAAGCGTTCCTAGGCACCCCGGCTCAAATTAAGGTGCCCCTTTTGTCCCTGACTCACTCTCCTGCTCAGTTCTGTGGTGGCTCCCGGGGATCTGGGGACCGCCCCTAGCTTCCTTGACCCGTAATAGATCTTCCCTCCAACAGCCTCTCTTGCAAGTCCTACCTGCCTTCAATTTTCAGAGTCCGTGCCCCTGGCCTCTGCCTCTCAACAGTATCCTAATGAACAACTAGATTGCTAACATTCTATATTTATTACAAAAGTGTGGAACGCCTGACATCATCTTGATGTAATCAAAACTGTAATACCTAGAGCATTTCCTTTAGAAATTACATATATGAGAGGGTCTTATTGGCATCAAAATTATGGTTAGTGCTCTAAAAGACTAAAATAAGGACATATTTTCTGAGTTTTCAAATAGCGACAAAGCACTTTTAAATTATTTGTTATCTTTATGTTTTTTTATCCAGTTGACCACTTGATTAAATGTTGCACTTAGGGGAGAGGATGTGGTGTTACTTCCAGAACTGCAGACTTTGCAACTGGGGAACCAGGTTGCAGTTTCTGCTTCAGCTCGACATTCTGTGATTCTGGTCAAATCACTTAGTCTCCCCATGTCTACAACCAAAATGAATTTGTTCTTGTGTGATGTAACCAATGCTCATGTAAAGCACTCCAATACCTGACAAGTCTGCACTATATAACACTGCAAAAACACAAAATAATAAGTGTTTTGCACACTTCTGTCATTGGGCTATATTTGGGCTACATCTGGGTGATTTTGGGCTACATTTGGGCTCTTTTGTCTCCGGTGGCCATCTTGGGAGATTTATTTGTTATGAAGTTTCCTAATTTCCTCATGTACTGCAGTCTCCTCAGTAGGAAATGCTTTCAGTTTTTTACTTTGATTCCATCATGAAGGTATTCAGATATGTCACACATTTGCCATAAATTCTGAATGTTAGCACTCTAGTTGCTCATTAGATCACTGTAGTAAAACTACTGCACCATGGAAGTCTGCTCCTGGTATTAAAAGTGCATGTTTCAGTCTGCATGTCAGAATTTTTTAATGAAATAGAAGAGGATTTGAGAAGTCACTCAAAATGTGCCCTCATTTTCTTTCTTCAGCATTAATCATAATTTCTATGGCAAAATGAACCTCCTCATTGTGTTCCTTTTTAAATTAAATGTTTTAAGTGTTACCAGTTTATTCCAATCAAGATGGCTTCAGGTGTGCCATACTTTTGTCATAATGAAGACAGTAAGCGCTCTAGTTGTTTTTAAGAACATTCTGGGACATTCTGTCATTGGGCTATACTTGGGCTACATCTGGGTGATATTTGGGCTACATTTGGGCTCTTTTGTCTCTGGTGGCCATCTTGGGAGACTTATTTGTTATGAAGTTTCCTAATTTCCTCATTTACTGCAGTCTCCTCAGTAGGAAATACTTTCAGTTTTTTACTTTGATTCCATCAAGAAGGCATTCAGATGTGTCACACATTTGCCATAAATTCAGAATGTTAGCACTCTTTTTGCTCATTAGATCACTGTAGTAAAGCTACTGCTCACCAGGGAAAACTGCTGCTGGTATTGAAAGTGCATGTTTCAGTCTGCATGTCAGAATTTTTTAATGAAATAGAAGAGGATTTGAGAAGTCACTCAAAATGTGCCCTAATTTTTCTTTCTGCAGCACTAATCATACTTTTTATGGAAAAATGAACCCCCTCATTTTGTTCCTTTTTAAATTAAATGTTTTAAGAGTTACCACTTTAATCCAAGCAAGATGGCTTCAGGTGTGCCATACGTTTATCATAAGTAGGACTGTTAGCGCTCTAGTAGTTCTTTGGAACACTCTGGGAAGCTGCAGTAGAACACAAAGGAATCAACTGACAGTCTCTGCCCTTGTTGGATGTACATGTTTTACTGAGAATGTCAGACTTCATTCTCACATGACTGAGAAAGATAATGTGAATTTACAGAAAATAAGCTCTCAGTTTAGCCTATAGATCACCTTCCAAACCTCTGTGGTAAAAGCATGAGAAAATATTTTTCTCTCAATCATGATATCCCAGCAGAATGCTTTTTCACATGGTGAAATCACCTTAAAACATACCACAATTCCTAAAATGAGTATGGTACCATCAACAAATGATTTATAATGTAACTAAAGTCTTAAAACCTTCTATTAACTGCAATGCTTTTTAATGAGGTGCTATCATGTATATTGGTCCCAAGATGGCTGCCAACACTTCTTGGATGAAGTGCTGACAGCCAATCAGATCTCAGGATGAGATGTGTGGTTAGGCTCCGCCCACATATATATATGCTTTTAAATGCTATTTTCTCAGGAAATACTGAACAGATTTACACCAGACCTGCAAAAGGCACTTCCTTGACCTTATGGCTACCTCTCTGCCAAATTTCAAGTAATTCTGTTCAGCCGTTCGGGCTGTAGCTGTGTCTAAAGGTCCTATGGAAAAATGCATGGGGAAAACGCGTTTTGGGACCCCCCTTTTTTCTCGGCCCCTGCTTGACGAATCCCTCCGAGACTTTCAGGGTAGGAGCGGAGCGGAGCGCCCCACCTATTTTGAAAATTTCGCGAGGATTCTTTGACCGGCGCCAAAGTTATTCCAAATAGAATGTTGCGGATTTCCTATGGAAACAGGGTCCTAACTATAACTACCTACTGGCGACCGCCAGTAGGTAATATATATATATATATATATATATATATATATATATATATATATATATATATATATATATATATATATATATATATATATATATATATATATATATATATATATATTCTGGCCAACGTCTTAGCTTGAGAAAACAGGTGCTGGCCTAGTCCAATCATTAAATGACTCTTCAAATTGTATCTTTCTAAATATGGTTCTAGGGAAATGAATATGTGTAAATTGCATTTGCTGTGTGTTTATGGTGCTCTAATGTCTTGTTGAGTTAATTGCTCCTGGTGCACTTATTTTGTATTTTTGTGCTTTTATGGGTTTCATTAGCCGAATAAAGAATCTTTTGACCTTTGACTCTTCAATGGAAAGTGCTGTTGAACTACAACATTATATAAGTGCTGTTGTAGTTCAACAGCACTTTCCATTTAAGAGTTATTTTATGATTGCACTAGGTCAGCACCTGTTTTCTTGAGCTAAGACAGATTGCAACTCCTCTAGAATCTGGGTGAGACATCACTTTTGGGCTTCAAAGATTTGAAGATGTGACTGAGGAGCATCACAAACTGTGTTAGCTCCAATGACGTGGAGACTCACCTTTCAAACCCTGTGCCTGCTTCATCAGGCTGTACATAGTAGAGATACCCCTGTCATCCAGTACCGTCATTCAGTTCCTTATCACCTGTTATAATCCAGATGCTCCCTCTGGCCTCTCTCCCAACTGATGGTAACAATCTCTCCTTTTAGGCATACCTGAAAGGCAGGCAGCTGAGAGGCAACGACAAACTGGCAGGGACAAGTCAGGAATGAGGAGGTTGCATTAGGCTTTCTAAGGTGGAAGCTGAGGTCAAGGAGAGTTGGAGGAACTGAGAAGAAAGATTGTCAGATTTTAGATGTGCGGTAAGGACAGGAGGTATTGGGCATTGCAAGTTAGTACATCTGTAGGGGCATAACAGCCCAGGTGGGATGGCAAAAGGCTACAGCTGTGACACAGGGTCATGGGCTTCAAGGGTCTGGAGGAGACATGCACTTTTAAAATTCTATTGTTTTTCTTACTTTTAATTTTGCACCTTTATAGATTGTTTTACTTTTGCTTCATTAGACATACTCCTCGTTTTGAGCCTACTGTCAGTAGCAACCCGTGAAACAATTAAGGTGGAATACTTATTCAGCATGAAGACTGCAATTTACTGAGCTGAAGAAGAGTGTCAGTTTTAAATCAATTATTTAATCTTTCAGGTTAGTACACCTTTTACAGCAACATCCATATTCACTGAGCATTATTTTTGTGAAAGCAACAATCTTTGTTGTCCTTGTCTTTTCATTTACAGGTGTTCTCTCTCGAACATGACGTGCCCAATGTAAAGTCCTTGGTGCCACAATATTCGGTCAAAACCACTCCATGTTCATGTTTTTTAAATGTTAGAACTGGCCATGCTCTTTCCGTCAGGCTAATGTCGCTGGTAGATTATTCAACAGCACGTGCAACTGAACAAACAAGCGGGTCAGAAAAAATACACGTGTTTCTTTCATGTCCTTGGTCTATTAGAGTGACGGTGTTCTGCTTGGCATTGAGCCTTACTGAAAGAGCACAGCAAACATCAATGCTGCTACATTATGGGGTCACTAGCATTAAATGTTCCAATTTCAAAACAAAGGAAGAAAATATGTTCATAAAATATGAAAAAAACTTCATCCATGCATAAGGGGTATAATGACATTTTAAAATACTTTGAATGTGGTTCTTAATTGCAAACAAATATAAAGCTGACATTTGACTTGAAAAAAAACATTTAATCACTTTCACAAAACCTTTTCTTTAAGAAGGAGTGCTTTACTTCAGATTTAGGTGTGAGATACACCTGACTATCAGGCCTTATTCATAAAACGTTTTCTATAAGTGGGTATACCTTACTACAGGCACGGGTGTAACTAAGTAATGAATTTCTGAGAATAAAACATGATTACGTTTCTGTGAGTAGCATGCCTTACTTCTGGAACTGATCACCGAACATGCATTGTTAATAAGGCCTTGATATGTAAGTGCAATTAAGATATAGATGTGTCATTATCTGTGACTTGCTGAAAATAGGGTAGTAATACCAGGCTGTAAGAAACCAGTATTAGTTGAAGGGGTTAGAACCCACCTCAAATAATAACCACAATTCTTCCCATGGTGAACCAGAAGTCACTAAATGAATCTGTGTTTACCCCTCTGGTAGCTTGGCATAAAGCAGTAAGGCATAATTTCGAGGTACTGTGTAAAGTATTCATGCAGTACTCTATCAGTAATAAAGTAACAACACACTACAATAAGAATCAATTAAGAGAACAAGAGTACATTTCTATAAATAAAATGACATAAAAATGACAAAAGTCAAATGAGTAAAACCAGAGATATGAATTATGAAATTTTTTATTGAAAATAGGGCCAAAGACCAAAAATTGCCAACTGCTGGTATCTGGGTGCACTAGATTGTGTCAAAGTCATATGTCAAGGCTAATTGTGATGGAGGCTTGATCGGATAAAGGGACAGGGTTCCTTCTGGCGCAAAGTTTACCTTCTGACTTAGAAACTTTTATGTAGGAAAAGTGTTCATTATTGGGTTGTCAGGGGGGCAGACTGCTCGCTGGATCTGAAGCAAGGCTCTACTTTGGTGGGTTGCTGAAGAGCAGGGTCCCAGCATAGTTGTCAGTGAGGGTGGAAAAGCTCTGAGTGGGCAAAGTACAAAGTCTGTGCCTGGGAAGGCATCGTCAAAGAGGGATGCTGCTTGACATTGGTCCAAGTCAGCTCTTTACATTTAGACTTAAAAGGTTTCCTGAAAGTCAGAGCTCCTTCAGTGGGTCAAACCAGAAAGCTGAGACTGAATAGGGATTCAACTTTGCTTGTTACATCTTCGATGGTGCACCCAGCCTCTGATTGTTCTCCAGGCTGAAAGTTAGCGAAAAATATCTAGGTCATACTTCTTGCAGTTTAGGGAGAGGGGGAGAATACTCTAACACCAGTCAAGGGTCCAAGATCTGAGGGGCACCACATGGGGTTTAGGAATCACTCCAAAAGTTGCCAGCAGTAGGTTCCTAGGCAAATCTGTTGGTACTGGTCAGTTTTAGAGAAGGGCTTCTGGAAGCTTGGTGTGTCCCTGTAACTCAAACAGGAATCAGCCAACTTCTCTTTGGAGTCACTTCTGGGGTCCTGGTTCAAGGCACCCAGGCTCACTCTTCCTTCAGGTTGGAGAAATCGGGGCAGTCTTTCTTCTGATCTCAACAGGTGCAGGAGTGCTCTGATGAGAGGTTCTGGAGCTGCCATGCTTATACCCAGTAGCAACCTTCCCACTTTGTCTGGGGCCAATCTGTCTTCAGAGACAAAGGAGAGACAGGCCAAGGTGTAAGCTGCATCTGCTAGTGATAGGATAGGCACCCTTTACATTCAATAGGGGTTGAACACCGTTCTATGCTATGCTTTGAAGATCAGACAGAGCTGAGTAGAGCCTGATAGGACATCCTGCTCAGGAGAGAAACATTTTTCCCCACATCAGTCAGAGGACATTGGACACTGGAAGAAAAGCCCTTTTTGTTTAGGCAGAGACATTCCAACTTTCCAACTTAGCAGCTTCTAAAATAGTAATATAAAATTTGACTTGATCATTAAGTTGGAGTTTAAAAAAACTAGTCTTTAGATTATGGTTCTAGGTGTTTCCAAGCTATGGTTATGCATTATGGGTTGATAAAATGTAGCCCTGTGTTTTCCTATGGGAAAGCTAGCCTGGCTACAGTGAAATATGACTGGATATGTTTCACTGTCAGGGCATATAAAACATTAAATATACATGGCCTACTCTTTAAATACCATGTGCCCTGCCATATGGTTTAGGCCTGGTAAAAGATGTATTTTGCTAAGTCCAAATGGCAGTTAGAAACTGCACACACAGACTGCAAGGGCAGGCCTGGAGGCATGCTTTACAGGGCTACTATGGTGTGTGGCATAATGAGTGCTGCAGCCCCCTTGTAGCATTTGATTTACAGGTCCTAGGTACAAATAGTACCATACACTAGGAACTTATAGGCAAATTAAATGTGCCAATCTTGTGTATGCCAATTTTACCACATTTAGAGAGGAGAGAACAAGTACTTTACCCCTGATTAGCACGGGCAAAGTGCACAGAGTCCTATGGGCAACAAAAAACGGGTTCAGCAGCAGAGGGCAAAACCCTGCAAAATATGCAAATTTCCAACACAGACCCAAGATTAACAATATTGGTGTTAGTACCATGCCATTACAAATCTTGGGCTCGTAATGGGAGATAACATGTGTTACCCAGAATTATTGGCCATTTACTTCACGTTTTTTCCTGTATTTGAGACTCTTTTCCAGCCACATGTTCAACCTGTTTTTAGCATTTGTACAGTATGATATTCCTACATCTTTTTCTGTTAAAATACTACTCCACACAATTACAAATTAATAATATTCCACCTGCTGGACATTTATGGTCAGAGAACAAATGACATTGTGCTTTGCTCCAAATTAGAATTTGAAGTAATTAAAAAAAAGCCTTTCTGCTCCTTTGCTGTAACTTCCCTTAAAATCACGTAAAAAGAAAAGGTCGAAGAAGGATGTTGGCTTCGTAGTATAAGATGTTTCTTTGTATACAAATAATGATACAACATATTCATATTTTCCGAGATTCTGTGGCAAGTTCCATTCTCATGGAACATTAAGGAGCATAATAGGGTTAGTAACTACAAAACTACAAAATAAAAAGCAAGATTTTGCACAGGGACCATAACTAACCCTTTTTTCCCATGTACATATCTGAGCTTATCTCTGGTCATAGGAGTACTTTCATGTTTATATACTCTGAAACGCAAGTAATCAATCAGTTGAGGCTAAACATTTATAGTGATACTGGGGGTCTTTGGGAGCATTAGCCTAGAGTCAATGGAAAAATCTTAAGGTGAAGGTTTTGATTTAGAGTTAAGCTCTGACCCAGTTGTGAGAATTGTGTGCAGGGCCGCCTTTAGCACTGGTTGCGCCCAGTGCGACAATTATTTGTGGCACCCCCACACCCCATGACCGCTTCCTTATGATTCTCTCACTACCACCAGGCAAAAATGCCCCTTATCTCTTCCTTCATGTTATTGCTAAACAGAGCACCCTCCCCTAAAGTCAGCGCCCCCTCCACAGGCCAGAGCCCAGTGCCCTAAAGCCGGCCCTGATTGTGTGCACCGTATGTAGTGCAAGCCTTAAACCCAAAGAGGACTACTTAAAAATGCATTTTGGAGTACTGAAAGTAGTACTCCTGTAGTAGGCTAGGAAGAACACATAGATGACCTGGTGAACTGTCCCAAAAACACCTAAAATGTGAACATTTATTAAAAATGCATATATAATGTTGCCGCAAAGAGAAAGGACTGCGTCCCCTTCGCACTTCTACTCCTAGGGAGTTGGACGTCTTGTTTTGGGTCCTATTCACAAAGCCGTATGATTATGTAGAAAATTCCTTCTGTAGACCACTTCCTGTACTCATAGATGCTATTGTAAATTGATTCATTCCCCAAGTTTCTTCTTCATAATGATTCCCTGAATGCCAGCATTTTCTATTTCTACTAGACTCATTATTGTGGCAAACTATATTGAGAAACTTTCCTCTGTTGAGTGCCATTCTCTATTTATTATTGCAGGTTCAAGCACCCCTTCCAGACGTGACATGTTATTTCTTACTAGAAATAGAATCCAATGCTACAATTTAATTTTGTTAAATCGATCTTGTCCGAGGCAAACTCATGACAATTACCTCAGGGTTTGCCTCAATTTTCTAGCTCCACATTCAGAACTGCTTTTATAGATTCTGCATTTATGACGTGTCATCAGAATATGTCAACCAAAGCCTTCAATGATTTATAAACAATATACCTATTAATATAAGCCCGCTGACTGGGATGGTAGTATATATCATTATGCGTGAAATATTGGCCTAATTAAAGATATTATTAATATTTCAGTAATGTATCCATTAGCGTCTTCATGTCCTACATTTCAATTCCCTGGTTCTCAAACCAGATACTTGGAAATGTCTCCCATAACCAGGGCCATTCGAATTATGCAAGTGTGCGGCCGTGGCTTTTTTCGCATGAGTATGAATTTGCCGCATTTGCCACATAATCCATCATCTCAACAAAAATGTTGTTTCTAGTTCAAACGGTTCAAATGTTACTAAAAACACAGCAACACGTGTTGCTGTGCAGTGGGAGGCCCTTTAACAAAATTGACTTGTCACCTTTCTGTTGCTCAGTGCTATATTTGGGTGTTGAACTGGTACTAATGAGGTCCAACCTATGGTCAGCCAGAGTTAACAAGTAGAAAAATGAAAAAAATAATACTATCACAAAATGAGCTGTATTACGCTGCAAAATGTACTTTTGTTTGCCACATAATTTAGCCCTCTCCTGTCCCATAATACCAGTGACTCTGTTCCCAGCACAAGGATGTTTATGTTAAGCAATAGGTTTCACACCAATTTCTTGGTACAAGAGTCCAATCGAATCTGCCACTTGTAGCTTGTAGATATTTAATCATCTGTAGGGGTTCAGCCATTGGATGCTGATTTGCTTTCTACAGAGTATTTGTTTTCATTGCAGTTGGACTCATGTTTGTTAATGAGTTTTTAATGACTCTTGCATTGAGTCCATGTTTTGAATCACTTAATGAAGTAGCTCAGATAACAGAAACTTCTCTTTAGCTAAAGGTGAATCCACAACAGCCCCCTACAGCTGTAATGGATTAGCATTGCCCTTTTTCTCCCTGCGAGCTCATGTCCGTCATTCCTAGTAATTGTGCTAGTGGGTTGTCTTCTAACACTGAGTGTTTAGCAAATTTGTACTGAGTACTGAGGTCAAAAAAGAGAAACTCAATTGTATCATCTTGTAACAGTCTTTTGTCATTTTTATCCTGGATTGTGGAAGGAGTCAAAATAGAAGGGGCTCCAAATCCCTCACTCCCATTTCTAATAATCACACTGTGGATCCTGTTACACATTAGTAAGGCCTACCTGACCAGAATAGTATGTTTGGCAATCATGCATTTGATTACATTTTTATAATGGTTATATAACTTATCTGCAATGTTTAAATAAGTCTAGGCCTATTTAAACATTTACAATTTAATAGAATAAGTGTGGAAAAATTTGTGTGGGGGCAATAATTTTATTTTTTCACTGGGTGGAGCGGCATTAGAAAGTTTGAAGACCACTGCTCTAGACAGTAGCTTCTACGTGCTTCTTGTGAGCATGGATCTGTCTCCCCAGCTGACTGCGCAGTTTTGCCAGATGATTGAGGGGCATCCCCCAAGGCATTTGCCTGCTTAGTTTGATACATCTGCATCTCCTTTATGCTTTCCTCACAGTGCTGCCACTTTGGTGCCTGCTATGTGCTCCTTTGAGACAGGCAGAGTACATGATAGAGGTCCTAGTGATGCCTAGCGTGACATGTTTTCATCTATATAGCCACCCAGCTCAGTGGAATGTGAACTGGGTGTCCGTACTCACTATCACCTGATCAGATAGAGATACAAGTGTTTCCCTGATGTTTTTCTAACATAGTGCTGCCTCTCTGCTGTTGGAAAAGCGCACTGGAGAGTAGTGTAGGATGTACAGTAGAGACCGTAGATGTGCCTAATGCCACACATGTTCCTATTTATTATAGCCACTCAGTCTAGCGGGTTGCGAACAGAGTGTATATATCTCTCTTCACATCAAGTGCCTTTCTCTCACTGGTTACAGGGTGTCCCACAGATACATGCAGACTCAACCAAGGAGTCTCGGGAGACGCAAAGGACTACATGGTTACCATATATCAGACACAATGAGAAACCAAGACGTAACGAGAAACTAAGAGGCACCACAGTTTAATGCCTTAGCCTATGGATACAGCCTAGCTATCATAGTGGCAACCAGTCTAACACTTAGGGCTTGATTACGATATCGGTCATAAACTAAAAAGCTCGACTCCTTGTCTCATCTGGTTCCGACTCACCAATTATGATGCTTACGAACACCGTTCGGAAGGACTCCTATAGAGTTCAATGGGAGACTGTGTTCCGTCCGACAACACAGGCCCCTATGGGGAAAATGTGTGTCTGCTGAAAACCTTGCACCCAGTCGCGGGCACCCCATGATGCCTGCCACACTGTGCATGGTTTTACAGGGGGGTCCCTTGGGTACGTCCTCGACCCCAAACTAGAGGACTCAGGATGAAGGGGGTCTGCTAGGAGCACCCAAAGTCAGTTTCCAACAGCCTTTTTGTGTCAGACAGACCTATTCAGAAAGGCTGTCGGAATCCGACATCGTAATCAGTCGGACAGAAACGCTGTCCATTGAGCTGTACGAATCAGCTCTGACCTACTCGGATTCTCCGAATGCCGGTCGGAACTGATTCAGAATGCCTGAACAGTTCCCCTTCCGTCCGCGAGCATCATAATCGGTCGGTCGGAATTGTTTCCAACCGAGTCAGGCGGATGGGTTCCGTCACAGTCTAGCTAAATCCAATTGTCAGTTGGAGACTTTCGGACCAACACCAGGCCAATAGTTGTGAATTACTTTTTTCTATTAGGAGCCTGATGCACAACCCTAGTCTCCACAGGATTCTAGTAGGTGCAAGAGTCTTTATACAGCACCCTCTATGAGATCCCGGAGAACAGTGTGAATGTTAGTTCATAAATTTAAAATAAGATGGTGGTTACTAAGTGAGCCCAATCTCTGTATATGCATGTACACGTGAGGAGTTGTCCTTTTTCATTCTTTCTATTTGTCTCTTATTTATTTGGACTTAGGGCAGCACATGTTTCATGGATGTATCTTTCCCAGCATATTAAATGTTTGGGCCAGGATATAAGGTGTCATCATGAGCTTTTATGTACTGCAGTATGTGAAGTTTGAGTATGTGCCAAGAGTCTCACTTCTCAGCTTTTCTTTTATCACCACTATTAGGGTTTAGGCCCTAAGACAATGGGTTCTAACAATGGAATCTTAACTTTATAATTTTTGTTCAACCGTTCAGTCTGACCTCCCCCCTTTTAGGTTGAGCCTGAGCCAGCGCGCAAGCGCTGCTTTGGCGATCTTCTGTAGTAGAGTATGGAAGAGTAGCCATGCCGACTCCCCGCCCAGTTCTTTTATTGGCTTGTGTCTTTGTCCTTCGTAAATGCTGGTGTCTGATTCAGTAATTGGCTTGTTAGTCCCTCCTTAGTACGGCCATGTCTTAATTTGTAACCTCCCATGGCTACTGGCCCCTTTACTTGGTTGTTACACGGTACGGTATTTCCTTATTGAGTTTCTCGTACATTAGGCAAGACATCCTGCTTTGCTTACATTCAGCGGGCCATGCATGCTTTCACTTTCGAAACAGCCGGGACAATGGTGGCTGCTTGTTTGGTAATGCCATAGGTCTTGCATTTCAATGCGAGACCTATAGCATTGCAAAGATCCAGCTCCCGAGTCCGACTGCTGCCTTTTTCTGTAAAGCCGCCTTGTTGGGCTCTCATACACTCAAACAGATCGAAGAAGGGCAGCTCCAGTTACAGCTGCCCCCCTTCCGTGCTCTCTGATGCATTTCCTCTCGCTGACCGAGCATTGGTTGCCATGCGAATGAGGAGGTTACAACTCTAGCTAGCAGTGGGCTGTGCACTCACCCCCTTGCAGTGTGACCAAGGCTCTGTTGCTCTTCAGCTTTCGCCTTGTTTGGAACATTTTCTCTCAGTAAACTTTGCTGCCTTTTTGTCAAAGTTGAATTACAAGTTGACACGGAGGGCTTACTTTGGTTCCGAGCACCTGCAACAATGAGCACTGCCCGCAGCAAAGGTATGGGTTGTTCCCCCTTTGCGCTTGACTGAACTTTGTTGACTGCTGTCACAAAGGGCTTATTTGAGGGGGGAGTTGAAGTCTTAGGCTGTGGTGTGCATGCTTGAAGAGTCGGTGAGTAGCCACCTCGAAGGTGCAGGCTGCAGACTCATCTTCTGGTGCACACGTAAACTTATTGGGGCCGCTGCCCCTCTTTATATTGTTTAAAGTTGACCATGTTTTCAGTCCCCCACATACTGATCGTCAGTGCTGTTTGCAGCAATTTATCTGAAACACAAATATGTTGCCAGTTTCGCTCACAACAACCGTGCTAAAAGTTAGGTATCCACCTGAAATGCTGAGTTTAGAAATACATTTTAGCTTTTTATTGCAAAAACGTAGCCTTTTCTGTTTTTCTCCACACACATGAACGTCTTCCATTGTCTATAAGAGGACACGCTTGGCATGCTCTCACGTTCTCACTTCTAAAGTGCTGTGCCTACTTTGTATAGCCCTACTGGTGGATTTGTACTTGACACACAGCATGAGGAGCACAGTGCCTTTCAAACTGTAGTCCACAACGAACAGGTGTGCCACAGAGCTTGTGTCCTTCTGTTCAATGGCTTAGCTACAAATAGTGCAGCAGTGGTACCTGGGTCATGAGGTATGAGGCTGGCCCCAAATCATGTCTGCCATGTTTCCTACCAAATTATCGGTAACCAGTCACAGTTTCTTTGCTTGCATGTAGGCCAATGGCTCCCCTGCTACGTCACTGTTAGTTTTAACAGGTTGTTCAGGTGCATTGCTGATTGTGCCGATAGCGAAATCATTTGGGGCATTGCTTTCCTGTTGGTATTCCCGCCAGTCCTACCTTTCGCTGCACAAACGCTCAGTGAATATAAAATCAGGACAACCACAGTTGACCACTGACAGGAAGTAGCACGGTGTGCAGCAAGCTCCACAGCACACATTAACGAAACTAGGCAAATGCCAGTTGACGCACTTTGGGCGTCGTTTATTATTAATGTGTGTGAATATATTTTTGAAGATGTTATTTATTTTGGGATTATATCTCACAATACATCCAGAATACGTTTTGTTTTCTAAAATACAGGGATGACTTCAAATGGACCGACAAAGCATGCAGTATGAAAGTTTAATAGACATCAGCACAGTAACATTTGTTGAAAGCAAATAATGCGTGTAAGGATATAGAGGCGTCTGCTCTTCAATGCTATGCTACGTGCATTTGTATAGCCCACTGCTGTTTTGGAGTCCAGGCATACTTTACGGTTCTGAGGTCCTCACTCGGAGGAACACTGTTCTGTGGATTTTGCATTTACTTGTTCTCCATTGTTTCAATGATCATTATATCGAATAACTGTCGGCCAGGTCAGAATGGAGTATGCATTGTTTAAGGAAAGAAGGGGCACATTATCAAGCACTGCGTTAAAATTATCAGTGGTTTAGCTGCAGAAAACTGCTGCTAAAGCGGCGATAATGGGCTTGATAATATGCCGCAGAGAATTCCCATAGAAGTCCATGTTGACACCAGAACATGGGCCTCTATGGGAATTTTCAAGGGCATATTATCAAGCCCATTATCGCCGCTTTAGCAGCAGTTTTCTGCCGCTAGAGCGGCGATAATTTTAGCGCCGTTTCTTGATAATATGCCCCGCACTGCCTTGGATAGCGACAGCTAGATCCTGTTATACATTTCTATAAGCATTGTGCGCATGAATGAGTTTGTATAAGGAGTTTGCCGTTTGTTTTGCTCTTTTTGGGTGCACGCCTGTGAAGTGTTGGTCATCGTTTGCATCTGCTAGGAGCTGCAGATCACGAGTTTGAGTCCCATCTAAGCCAAATGTTGCTTTCATTTTTCACCTCCCAGTGAATTGGTTACCATTTTATTGGGTAAGAATAGTAATGACTATTTACAACATTTTCAAACCACTGTTAAAAACCTATTTTACAACACATGTTCTATTTCAAATAATTGTTTCCAAAAAGAATGTACTAAGGATATTTCCAGATATTTTCAGTTTATGTGACCACAACACATGGGCCAAGAATCATGCTTGCCCCCGCCCTCCATCATCACTGTCCTCTCACTTTGAAGCATCACGTCAAATGTTTCTATTCTTACCAGAAGAGTTTCTGTGAGCAAAAAGATGCAAACGCGGCATAGTTGACATTAACTTTGATTCAACAACATTTTTCTGGTTCCGGTTCATTTAGAATTCTTGGTGTATTTAATATGATAGGAACATCTAATCTGCACAAATGATGTATTCATAATTTAATTATATTGCATGATGAATATAGTGCTGGAAATGGAAATAAGCATTGGCAATGCAATAGGTCTTGCATTACTGAATGTTTGAGATATTGGCGTTGCAAATAATAATGCAACGCCAATAGCTCAAACTTTCAATAATGTGAGACCCATTGCATTGCTTGTTTACATACCCCATTACATTTCATCCCCCATTGGCCACCCTGAGTATCATTCCAATATTGTGTGATCCTAAAGAAGGTGCATTGAAAAATATATGTATTACCCACCCGAAACGTGCGTTGACTGTTTTTAGGAGTAGATCCTAGCCCACAACACAACAAGGGCTGAAATAGAAGACCATTTCCCATTGGAAACGTTGATGTATGTGGGGTGTGGCTGGATTAGTAAGAGTGGTATATGTTAGAGGGTCTGCTTCTTGTGTATGTATGAGCAAGTGGATTGAAGGATGGGGAGAAAATAATCATATATGTAAAGGAATTCTTGTAAGAATGTGCCTCAAAAAAGGGTTTTATGGAGACTATATGAAAGCAATGTAAATAGGTTTCTGATATGAAAAATGTAATGCTTTGAAGTAGATATGTGATGGAAGGAGCTAAAATGTATATTTATCTATGGAAAAAAGTAAATAAAAACAGTAATACAAACAAATTGTTAAATGTGTTCGTCAGACCAATATGGACTTTGAGATATAGTAGAGGAAATACAGGTCTCTTGGGATTTAGTGTTTATTTTATGGCTTTGTCTTTTCCCTGATCCCAGACCTCAAATCAAATAAGTAGTGTGTACCTGGTTCTTTTGTGAGAATACACAAAAAAGCACATCAGTCTGTGAGGCTGCCCCATGAAGTTTACAACGCAGTATCTCTTTCAAAATAAAACAAAATGACTGCGGGAGAAAAAGGCATGTGGTCCCACTTTAAAATTAGATGCCTTAGCTATGAATTTCCTTTTTTTCCACTGCAACATTTCAAGTTGAATTTTAAGTGAAGGCACAGTGGATCTCTAGTTGGCAAACTGCCGAGTGCGAAATTCACATTTTTCGCTCCATCGTTGTAATTCCGTTTGGTATCTTCGCTTTCATATCACCTTTCACCCAGCACATAGTGTTGTAGCTGTGTCAAATTGATTCGATGTGCACACACTGCAAAAAAAGTAAAGAAGAAAGAAAATAAAGAAAGGAGAATTTTGAAATGCTGTCTTGGCGAATGTCTAGTCGGGTGCATCTACAGATGTACTTTGGCAGGTTATGAACTGAGCAAATGCCAATACGGAACCACCTGCCGCCAGAGATGAATGTCAAATTCAGAAAACTAGTTGTTAAATATAAAAAAAGGGGCTAACCTTCACTTTTCCTTCTACACGCCAGTGAATAAAAAAACACAACGGCACGCTGGATCCAAATCAACATAACAATGAAAATGACTTCATTAGATAGTCAGAGTTTTCAGTTCATCTGCCAATAAATTTAGTGGACGAATCCAATTGTAAATGAGCACTGGTTGTAAAAGTGAGGCCATAAAATGTGTCATTGGTTTTTAAAGCACCATCGGGTCCAAAACAATCTAGCGTGCTGCAGTGAGTAAAAATCTAATTATTTTTTCATGCGTTTTGTTATTTTATTTAATTTAGAGGAAGGAAAATCTAGTATCTAATGAATACGGGGGAAAAATATATGAGGTGAGTAAATTTAGAGAGGCATGGTTTGTAAGCCAGCTTCCTCAACAAATTTATATACTGCAATTGGGAATACTAAGGCTATAAACCCTCTTTTTATGCCACTGATATCCCACAACCGAGGAATGTGGACTGTCCATACTTACCCCATCACTATACATTTACAAAATGCACTTATGCGCATCTCTCAACTTTATTCAGATACAAGACCCATCGATGACCACAGGAAATACAAATGACCATGGAGAGATATTATAAACAATAATCAAAACAGCCCACTGAAATGAGCTCTTTTTGGGAAATGTTTTAAAAGAAAAAGCACCATTTAAGCTTCATTTACAAGGTCCTTTTTTAATTCTGATCCAGGCAGTAGTGGCCACCGGAACCACATGCTGTTGGAGAAAATGCTGATCCATTTTGCTCCACCTGGATATGTTGGCTCTGAAACTCCAAGGGAGAAATATGGAAATCCTGGGGCCGTGAGAGTTGCAATTACTGATTCCCCCTGTTGGTCCACATTTCTAAGCGGGTCCTCAGGCTCCTCTGCTCTGTCGTTACTGGTACCCACAGTATCAGAGACTCGGGTGGAGAGCATAGTTAACGGGAGAGACACTGGAGCACTCAGATTTAAGCCCTAAGTGATATAATAAGTCTATCTTCATTTACTGAGAGCTTTCAACATGTTCATTATTCATTCAAGTGAACCAGTTGTCTTCTCTCTAAATGTCTGACTATTTGTTAATATATTTACCCTTGCAATTCCCTATTATTAAGGCGTTTGAGCCTTTTTCTATATCTTTTTCTATATCTTTATATATATATATATATAGTGAACAAGGCGGCAAGACCGCCGAAACGCATCTAGCCTGTACATCGGAATAAACATTTTTCTTTGAACATATCACCCACGGAGTCAGCGCCTGTTTTTCTTAAATGCTAATTCCTAACTATAACGTGTGTGAAACCTATGGTTTTTTTAGTGAATTTGCAAGGTTTTTTAAATGCTAATTTAGGAATGTATTATTATATTTTTTAAATATTTATTTTAAAATAAGCTACCTATATATATAGTTATAGATTAACTTTATCCTGTAATATGGAATGACTCTGTTTTTTTTTTATTTGGATAGAGTTGAACAGCATAGTTAATATTTTTTTTTGTGTGTTTATGACCGTGCACGCACGGTGCGCACACGGTGCACGCACGGTGCACGCATGCGTACGTGCTCCGTGTGCGCATGCGTATGTGCTCCACGTGCGAACGCGTACGTCGTGCATGCTCCGTACGCGCGTGCTCCGTACACGCGTGCTCCGTACACGCGTGCTCCGTATGTACGTGCGCACGTGCTCCATGCACGTATGCGCATGCACGCGCGCTCCGTACGCGCATGTGTGCATGCTCCGTGCGCGCACGGTGCACGCACGGCAAGTTATGTGATTTAGAAACAACACTTTTCATTGGTTTATAGTAGTTTCAGGTCATGTGATTAAGAAACAACACTTTTCATTGGTTTATAGTAGTTTCACTTCCAGAAACTTCCAACACCACACCGACTCCCCTCATTATTACTTCTGATTCCCTGGGAGAAGGAGCTGAGCAGCTTTTCCAGTACTCCAGTACTTGAGAATGGCAGAGCAGCAGTCATCTTCTGGGAGTGAGCAGGAGACCCTTGTGCCACAGAGACAGAGGAAACAGAAAAACTCTTTTATATGGCAATTTTTCACTTTTCCAGAGGGGCAGAAGAAGGTGAATGCTCCAAAAGTCACCTGCACTATTTGTAATGGTGTCTTATCAAGAGGAGATCCTAAAAAGAAATACTCTTTTAGTATCTTCACTATGATCAGGCACGTTAGAGATGTGCATCCTGTGGCTTATGCTCGAGCTGCTAGAGAAATCCCTCCAGCAGCTCAGCCGAGCACATCCGCAGCAGCTCAGCCAAGCACATCATCGGCAGCTCAGCCGAGCACTTCATCTGCGGCGGCAGCTTCACCTGCTTCTGTTCCTCTGGATATACACCCTCTGTTTAAGAGGGTGCATATACGGTGCAATGCGTGCAATGCTCTTCTCTCTTACGGGGACACCAGCATTCCCCAAATAGAGAGCAAGATAAAGCAGCACACGTGTGGCACCCTATAATTTTTGCCATTTTTTTGTTCCTCTGTCCCTCCATTAACACAACGGCTCTTTTTAGAGCCACCTAACATCTAAACACTTAAATTTGATTTTTAATTCTGTTTTTTCTATGATTTTTTTTCCGCCATGCGCGCACCATGCGCGCACCTCACGACGGTGCGCACACCGTGCGTGCAACGTGCGCGCACCCCACGATTTAAAAAAAATAAATGTTTTTTTCACCCTTCATGGTCCTTCAGGGACCCCCTGACAAAAGCTAGGGGGTCAGGAACTCTGTACCCTGCCCCCTTTTCACGTTCTCCACCTTTCTTTTTCACTGTCGCACACAAAATGGCGGACAACACTTCCTGATTTCGACCGATTCGAATGTTGACTGACATGTAACCACCAATCAGAATTACGCTCGCGCACGGCACCGTGCGTGCACGGCGTGCGTTTATAGATATTTATGTGCTTTTAACTGCAATTTTCTCAGGAACTACTTAACAGATTGACACCATATATGCAGAAGGCACATGCCTGACCTGAGGACTACCTCTTTGCCAAATTTCAAGTAATTCTGTTCAGCCGTTCGGGCTGTACCTTCGACTAAAGGTCCTATGGGAAAATGCATGGGGAAAACGTGTTTTGGGACCCCCCTTTTTTCTCAGCCCCCACTTGACGAATCACCCCGAGACTTCCAGGGTAGGAGCTGAGCGGAGCGCCCCATTAGTTTTGAAAATTTCGCGAGGATCCGTCAACCGGCGCCAAAGTTATTAAAAATAG
Organism: Triturus cristatus; assembly: GCF_964204655.1. NCBI lineage: Eukaryota > Metazoa > Chordata > Amphibia > Caudata > Salamandridae > Triturus > Triturus cristatus. Next base: position 727,452,581 of record NC_140591.1, read on the forward strand.
AATTTTCAGATTTCCTATGGAAACACGGTCCTAACTATAACTATCTACTGGCGACCGCCAGTAGATAACATATACCTTGCTTAAGCTACACCTGAACTACATAACAACACTGTGTGGTGTTTTAATCATATATTTAATGGTGATGATGTTCATGAACCCAATAATAAAAATTGTGTTCGGTTTTGGGTGAATTTAAACTTCCACTTTAAAATCATTAAGTTGCAGTTGTTTTACTGCATTAGTTGGTGGTGAAATATCAATACTATAATTGAAAGCTTTGATAATTATTATCAGCAAAATGTGTATGGTAATTGATGTGACAAAATGCATGCCTATTGCCAAATTACACTTTATTCCAAATTTATTTCACACCAATCTGTATATTGAAGGGTAAAGCTCTGCAGTGGAATATTGTTTTACCTATGAGACCCAAACTCATGAACAAACGAAGTCTAAGATGGATATTATGTCTAAGAATCATATTTAGGTTTAATTGCATGGTTTGTTGTTTTGTTTTGCATTGTTGTCTCCAGTGCCTCTCTCGGCCTTGTCTCAGCAATACCTTCATTCTCTTTTTAGTGCTAGACTCGATCCTTCTAAGAGACAGCCACATATCTGCTCATTAGGGCGTTTGTAACTCTTATTTCATACATTCCTGTCATGGATCTATGCACTCTAATTTTGATATTAATATTTAAGCGTGTATGACTTTCAGAAATTATTTACTGGGCTTATTTATTTATAGTTACCTTTTATATATTTCAACCAAGCTCTAACAGTACTATCTCATTAGATAATGTTTTCCTGAATATAGGCTAACTAACTTTTAAAACACAAAAATGTCTCCCTAAACCAGCAATTTTACATATAACATGGGCCGCACAATCCAGACCCATTAATGCACCAGGGATACATTTTTATTAAAATCTTTCCTTTACATACTTTTGTTTCAGAGAGCTTTTTTCGCAAAGAAGGGAGAGAAATAGCATTGGACTTAGGATCTGTTGGTCCTGTCATTCTTAGGGTGGTCTTTCCTCAACTTTTTACCTGCTTCCCTCCACTTTTTGCTGTATGTTTTTGTTGGCCTTAGGACTCTGAGCACTTTACCCCTGCTAACCAGTCAAGAGTAAATGTGCTTCTCCCCTAAGTATGTTGACATTGGCGTATAACTGATTGGCATATTTAGATTACATGTACATCCCTTGTAATGTGGTATAAATTGTACCAAGGGCCTGGGATCAAAATGCTACTAGTGAGCACTGGGTGTGCCACCCTCGCAAACAGAATTTCACACCTGTTTCAGGCTTGCCATTGCAGGGCCTGTGTGTGCAGTTTACTGTCACTTGGACTTGGCATTAAAACTCACTTGGCAAGCCTTAAACTCCCCTTTTATTAAACATGGGTCACCCCTAAGGAAGGCCTTAAGTGACCCTAAGTGTAATTAAAAGGCAGAATATGTACTTTTAAGTTTTACATGTCCTGGCAGTGACAAACAGCTAAATTAATTTTTCACTGCTGTGAGGCCTACTGCTTCCATAGTCTAGCATTGGGAACTCCCTAACACACCTTTTAAGCTGTAATTCCTGATTGGAAAGGAATATCTTTGGAATGGTGGTGATGAATCCTCTTTAATGACAAAGCTGGATTTGACATAACCATTTTAGAAATGCCACTTTTAGTAAGAGGACATTCTCTGCTCTTAACTTTGCTCTGTGTGCCTGCATCCTGTCTCCAATACACGTCTGGTCTAGGTGGGAGCTGCATTTTGTGCACTCCCTCTAGACAGCCACAAACACAGGAACTGCTGGGTGTGACAGAGGACTCATCTGTTTTCATCTGCATTCTGATAGTCTTCCTAGGCAGGAAGGGGGAGAGGTAGATCACACTTACATCCAAATAGGCTGTGTCCTGTCCTCACATAAAGGACTGATCACCCCCACAGATAGCCTGGCAGGCAGGACTAGGTTGAAAGGGACTATTGTGCACTTCAGAGAACTCCTTTGAAGTCACCCCGTACACCAAAGACACTTTTGGGTATAAGTACCAGTGCTTTGGCCCTATCAAACTAGTACACTACTGGACCTGGGAAGAACTCTGCTGGAGGGAAGACTGCTGTGCTGAAAGGATTGCCACTTTGCTGTAACTGACTATTCAGAGGAATTGATTCTCTGCTTTGCGGACCTGCCCTGCTGCCTACTGATATCTGCCCTACTGAGGATAAAGATTGCACCCTTTCCCTTGAACCCAGAGTGACTCAAAGGGCTTGCCTCCTGTTTTCTAAAGTCTCAGGGACACAGAAAGCTTCTTGTAACTCTGCTGGTGCTGCTGGACTCTGTCATTTGTGAGTCTTACTATTGCCCAAGGTGCCTCCTCCAGTCCTGGGCCTCAGAAATAGGATTCCTGCACTACAGATCCTAAATTAAGCTTTTGGGCTCTTTGCAACGGAAAACAGGCCCAATCATTTTGGAACTGCGTTGGTCGCTTGGAGGATCAGTGCAAGTGGGCGCAGGTTTGTCTCTTAACACAGCATTGTCGCTGCTCGTTACAGGGATACCACAGCCCATCTGTCCAGGACACAGACCACAGCCAGCAGCACTCACCATGCTCCTGATGAACTCTTTTACAGTGAACGGGACTCTTGACTTAACTTGAGAAGGTAAAACTTCAGCAGGATCTCTTTGGAATTATATCTGACCTGTGCTCCATTGCAGTTGACTTGACGTTTGAGATTTGGCCCGGTCTATTGGAACTTCAAGTAACCCTTTAGCTCTATTGACTTCTAAGCACAGTTTTTGGATTTAATATTTGAAAAATTATATCTCAGCTTCGACTAATTGGATTTAAGTCACTTTGGTCTTGTTTTAATGAGATAAAAACGTATCTATCTATTTTTTTTAAACATGTGGAGTCTTTGTGTGGTGTTTTCATTGAGTTAATGTATCTTAAGTGTTGCACAAATATTTTACACATTTCCTCTTAAGTTAAGCCTGACTGCTCTGTGCCAAGCTACCAGGGGTGAGCAAATGTAATTTCAGGGTGTGTATCTGACATACAGTAACTAGGGTTGGGGTCCCTACTTGGACAGGGTGCAAACCTCTGCCAACTAGAGAACTTGTTTCTAACATAATCCTACAACCTCTCATAGAAATTGGCAGAAATTAGAGAATTGATCACATGTGAGAGGAGACCCAGGGCTCTGTGAGAAGTGTTTATATATTTCATGAAAGAGTAAAGTGTAGGAATGGGCTGAATGGACATCTTCAGTGAGGCTTGTAACATATTGGCCTGTGGAGTGAGTAAATCACTTAGTTTCAAAGTGAGAAAATAGTGTACAGGCTGCAATGGTTACTTAAGTTGTTTGTGTTTCGCTTCAAGGAAAACCTGGCCTGGCAGGTCGGGATGGACTGTTCCCATTGCTACAGGGTTAAGGCTCATTTGCATGTGTCTGGGTCCAATCTGTGGTGACATGGTGGGCTTAAGAACAATGGGTTGAAATCCTGCCTCCACGCAATTGCCAGTGGTTGGATTTGTTGCAAGCATTCTCCCATCACCTTTTGTGTAGTGAGTGCTAGCACATAATTTCAAACATGGAAAATTGCTTAGTGTTAGTTAAGAGGGAGGTTACTATATAAACTCTGAAATGTGAGTGTTGGCACTTAGTTCAGAAACAGCTTGGTCTGCCAACCCCCTGAAATAGTGAGCTAACAAATGAGCAGAGAGCAAACAAGCTAAGAGAAGGGTGGTATTGCACAGCTAATAAATGTGCAGGTTAGCACACAAGCTCAAAGAGGGTGGAATTAGAGTAAAGGCGCAGGTATGGGTGTGATGGTGCACAGTCTTGGTATGGGTGGGCTCACACATATTCTCAGCAAGGGGTGGCTTAGCACAGGTGCTTACTAATGAACAGTTTAACATTTAAAGTAAGAAACTGTGTGAAAACTGTAAGACAGGGTTAGAAAAAATGAATGAAGTAACTCCTCTAAATGTCTTCAGTGTATGAAGGATCCCATGCAGGGTTAGAAAAAACAATACACATAACTCTTCTAAGTGTCTTCTATGGATGACGAATCCCATGCAGGGTAGTCCAGAGAGTCAGGAACCACAATCAGAAGGTAGGAAAAAAATCACCAGTGAAGATGCTGCACATAAAAGACCTTGAATGGCAAAAACTAAGCTTATCAGTTTAGTGGACATATTTCAAGATTTCCAGAGTATGTTCAGGTTCCTCCAATATGGCCCTTGATCAATTAGTATGGTACTTGCTACCCAAAGGAATTGGCAGCTGAATTCCCAGGTGGAAAAGAAGGCATTTTTTGGCTAGTTTTTAATTTAGACTTACGGCAAATCTTTCAAGGAATGCATGAGGGTGGAAGGCAGTTAGGCAGTGAAGAAACAGTTTTCATTGTGAATACGAGTTTGGCTTTGTAAGATGTCTTAAAATTAGGGCCATGTATAGCACCACCCTGATTTTTATCACACACCCCTAAAGTGGGAGCAATCGGCAAAGACCACTGCTTTTTCTCAGTTTCTAAAGTGAAAACACTTTCTCCAGTATGTAAGCTAGCTCTAAGTTAGAGTATGAACTGTAGACAGAAAAAATAGGAACACAACATTATGGTTTTCTCATCACTCTGAAGCTTTGACTGAAGGGTGAAAGCACCTCAAGAGGCTGGATACACTTTCTAACTACACCTTTCAGTGTGAGGCCTCAGGGATACCACTGAGGAGCCAGAAGCGAAGGTGCAATAGCACATATGTGGACAACACAGCCCCTACTACACTGCCAGACTCTCTTAAGGGGTGCCTGCAGCCATTCCTGTGAAGGGGAAACATAGAAGCTCCATGGAATTTACAGTCACAGACTACATTACTGATTAAGATTCTGGTATTCTCATTATTCAATAGAAAAGCTCTTCGCTGACTGGTGTAAAGTACAGTAATAAAGTAGTTAATTAAATGGTCCTTTTGTTAAAGAAACTGATGCTGGCAACTACTGTCAGGGGGACAAAGAAATAAGATTAGCAGATATAAGTGGTACTTGCGAGGGGACATGGAAAATGTGGCCATCTGCCTCACCTAAAGGAAGGCAAGACCTTAAGTGGTTCTCACTTACATTTCAAAGACAGCCCACAGTGGAAAAGCTTATGAAGCCTTTACTTAGTATGCCTGGGCCTCATTCTGCCACTCTTAAAATAGTTTTCTTGGGTTGCTTTGACCATAAGGCAATATATTTATTGAGCAAAATATATTAACGTGATGTACCAGCGGTGCAAGGGGCTTGTAAATAAGTCCCTTTGTTTCCATCACAGTTCAGAAATACAAAACATTTGCTTAATTTTGCTTTCCAAACTGCTCCAAAGCTTTTAGTAGCATCAGAACAACTCAAGACACTTTACCTGGTGATGCATAAATAATAAATATTCCCTGAAACCCGATTTCCACACATCATTAGTGAGCAATATAGTGTGAGCCATAAAACTGTGTATGCTAATTTAGTAATGTAAATGTAAATAGATACTTGTATAGCGCACTACTCACCCGCAAGGGTCTCAAGGCGCTTGTACGAATACCGCTGTGGAACCCATCCTGGCTTTCCCTGTGAGGCATCCACTCCTGGGCACCCCCAAGGTGGAGACCAGGCATCCTTAGCGTTGTGGGGGCCGTTGTGGAGATTAAGCAAGCTATTGCCCAGAGTTGCAGAGTGGAGCTCCTTGATTGGAATGGCACCGAGGCGAGAATTATCAGGTCCGTGGAATTTTTGGGCCCAAGTCCCACTGAGGCGGGGAATTGAACCCTGGTCCCGGGATAGACCTCTGCATCAGGGTCTGCCGCTCTAATCATTGAGCCACACTTCTTCCATTTCAATGGAAAATATGCTGTCTGCAAAAAACAATGCGGTACCACATGATGCTGTATTACATTAAGGTGCCAATTCCGATCCGGTAAAAAAATTCCCCGTCCGACTCGTATCCGGATTTTTTTCCGTCCGAATCGTCAAAGTAGCGTACAAACTGCCAAGTACGATTCGAACGGAAAAAAGTCCATACGAATCGCATTGGGAAGATTTCCCCACACGTCCTCGGGTCGGGAAAAGTCACCGACACGTCCCCGGGCGAGAAACCCACCGTGCGGAAAAATAAAGTCCGACTGCGCAAGTACGATCCCTCCCGTCCTCCCCATTTCACAACCGTACGCAAAAAACACCGTCCGAACCGAACTCCCATAGCAACCATGGAGACATGTGCCCGCATACGCGCCGAACACCCCACCACCCCCCGCCCGCGTATGTACGCCCCGAACCCCCACCCGTGTATGTACGCACCGAACCACCAGCCGTGTATGTACGCACCAAACCCCCCCCCCAGCCCTGTATGTACGCACCGAACCACCAGCCGTGTATGTACGCCCCCGAACCCCCCCCAGCCGTGTATGTACGGACCGAACCACCAGCCGTGTATGTACGCACCAAACACCCACCCGTGTATGTACGCCCCCGAACCCCCCCCAGCCGTGTATGTACGCACCGAACCACCAGCCGTGTATGTACGCACCAAACACCCACCCGTGTATGTACGCCCCCGAACCCCCCCCCAGCCGTGTATGTACGCACCGAACCACCAGCCGTGTATGTACGCCCCCGAACCCCCCCCCAGCCGTGTATGTACGCACCGAACCACCAGCCGTGTATGTACGCACCAAACCCCCACCCCAGCCGTGTATGTACGCACCGAACCACCAGCCGTGTATGTACGCACCAAACACCCACCCATGTATGTACGCCCCCGAACCCCCCCCCCAGCCGTGTATGTACGCACCGAACCACCAGCCGTGTATGTACGCCCCCGAACCCCCCCCCAGCCGTGTATGTACGCACCGAACCACCAGCCGTGTATGTACGCACCAAACACCCACCCGTGTATGTACGCCCCCGAACCCCCCCCCAGCCGTGTATGTACGCACCGAACCACCAGCCGTGTATGTACGCACCGAACCACCAGCCGTGTATGTACGCCCCCGAACCCCCCCCAGCCGTGTATGTACGCACCGAACCACCAGCCGTGTATGTACGCACCAAACCCCCACCCCAGCCGTGTATGTACGCACCGAACCACCAGCCGTGTATGTACGCACCAAACACCCACCCGTGTATGTACGCCCCCGAACCCCCCCCCAGCCGTGTATGTACGCACCGAACCACCAGCCGTGTATGTACGCCCCCGAACCCCCCCCCAGCCGTGTATGTACGCACCGAACCACCAGCCGTGTATGTACGCACCAAACACCCACCCGTGTATGTACGCCCCCGAACCCCCCCCCAGCCGTGTATGTACGCACCGAACCACCAGCCGTGTATGTACGCACCGAACCACCAGCCGTGTATGTACGCCCCCGAACCCCCCCCAGCCGTGTATGTACGCACCGAACCACCAGCCGTGTATGTACGCACCAAACCCCCACCCCAGCCGTGTATGTACGCACCGAACCACCAGCCGTGTATGTACGCACCAAACACCCACCCATGTATGTACGCCCCCGAACCCCCCCCCCAGCCGTGTATGTACGCACCGAACCACCAGCCGTGTATGTACGCCCCCGAACCCCCCCCCAGCCGTGTATGTACGCACCGAACCACCAGCCGTGTATGTACGCACCAAACACCCACCCGTGTATGTACGCCCCCGAACCCCCCCCCAGCCGTGTATGTACGCACCGAACCACCAGCCGTGTATGTACGCCCCCGAACCCCCCCCAGCCGTGTATGTACGCACCGAACCACCAGCCGTGTATGTACGCACCAAACCCCCACCCCAGCCGTGTATGTACGCACCGAACCACCAGCCGTGTATGTACGCACCAAACACCCACCCGTGTATGTACGCCCCCGAACCCCCCCCAGCCGTGTATGTACGCACCGAACCACCAGCCGTGTATGTACGCCCCCGAACCCCCCCCCAGCCGTGTATGTACGCACCGAACCACCAGCCGTGTATGTACGCACCAAACACCCACCCGTGTATGTACGCCCCCGAACCCCCCCCCAGCCGTGTATGTACGCACCGAACCACCAGCCGTGTATGTACGCCCCCGAACCCCCCCCAGCCGTGTATGTACGCACCGAACCACCAGCCGTGTATGTACGCACCAAACCCCCACCCCAGCCGTGTATGTACGCACCGAACCACCAGCCGTGTATGTACGCACCAAACACCCACCCGTGTATGTACGCCCCCGAACCCCCCCCCAGCCGTGTATGTACGCACCGAACCACCAGCCGTGTATGTACGCACCAAACACCCACCCGTGTATGTACGCCCCCGAACCCCCCCCCAGCCGTGTATGTACGCACCGAACCACCAGCCGTGTATGTACGCCCCCGAACCCCCCCCAGCCGTGTATGTACGCACCGAACCACCAGCCGTGTATGTACGCACCAAACCCCCACCCCAGCCGTGTATGTACGCACCTAACCACCACCCCACCAGGGAATGTACGGACCGCACCCCCACCAGTGCATGTACGGACCGTACTGACGCCAAAAAAACACGTACTGAACCCGGACAAACCATATTTACACAAGGAGAGTCAAGTAGAGTTTCCCCACACCACCAAACAGGCCCAACAACCCCACAAACATCACATACACTCACCTGCAACTGCCAAACTGCCAAACAGAGGCCCAAAACTCAATCACTCCTCATAACACACCCACACAAATTTCAAACACAGCCACACCCACAAATGGACCAATAAAAATGGACCACACACACAAACCATGAGCCTTTGCAACAGACCCACTGCTGCCAGAGCCCACAGACGACCCACACCACCATACTTGAACCTCACACTTGCATACCTTCACACAACCACCTACACAAACACCCCCTCATCACATTCACACACACACCTCCACTACCACACCCACACACCCACAGCCATCCACACCCACACCCCCACAACCACACCCCACGCCATGTCCACCACCAAGAATCCAAAGTTCACAAAGGAGGAGCTGGAGATCCTTGTCGACGAAATCCTCAGAGTCGAGCCACAGCTCTTTGGGACATTGGTCAGACAGACCAGCATATCCGAAAAAACCGCCATGTGGCAGAGGATCGTCGATTCTGTGAATGCTGTTGGGACAACCAGAAGGACCAGGCACGAGTGCCAATCCAGGTGGTACGATCTGCGGAGGACGGTCAAGAGGAAGATGACTGACAATCACAACCAGGGGAACATCACTGGAGGAGGGCCGCCCCCCAGACCGGTACAATACCATCCCTGGGAGGAGAAGGTGATGTCCACGCTGGCGGTGGAGGGACTACACGGACTGCCAGGACTCCCAGACCCTGGTGAGTACACAAACAACTCACCTCACATGGGGGGGATGCCATACACAATCAATCATGCATGCCACCCCCCCCAAGCCACCACCGGACACAACAACACTCCACAAACACACACATGCCACTGGCACCTCCATGCCCCATGCATCAATCAGGGCCATGCCAAGTCACAGGCCACACAATACACCAACACAACACAGGATGTGGTCGATGCTGGGAGTGGGGGCAGCAAAACTAACATTGAGCAACTCACAAGCACACAACAATGCCCTCAGCCCATATGGCCCAGGGCACAGCCATACAAACTGTGTGTACCCACACAGTACTGTCTTGCCTGCAAATGATGGCTGCCATGCAGGATGCCATGGGTCTGAAGGCACAATTTGCACATAACAGCAGACAATGAAGATGCATCGCTCTGATAGAGTCTCAGCACACACCGCCACAGCAGCAGCCTACACTCAGACACACTGCCCAATGGGTGCCCGGAGAACAGGGACTAACTCACATGAACAAGCCAATGGCCATTCAAAGACCGGCTAACTGTGTGTGCCCAGGAAGCTGGCCTGAGGTGACAGAGAGTGACAAAGAGAGGGAGGGAGAGGGGGAATGAGAGGGAAGGAGACAGAGGGGGGACACAGGGAGACAGACAGAGGGAGGGAGTAGGGTGACAGAGGGAGACCGACAGAGGGAGGGAGGAGGGTGACAGAGGGAGGGAGGAAGGGAGACACAGGGAGACTAAATCACCCTTGGGTGGTGTGGCCATGTCCACTCGTCAGCCGGTGGACTGTGTGCATGCAGACCAGGTCTGGCAGTGCCTCAACCCCCCCTTCCGTAGATGAAGACCGGTCCATGTGTCAATCTGTGCACGAGTCCATCCGTGCTGCAGGCACAGACCTAACCACACACCCAGTATACCCACCCACCGTGTCGGTAAGAACCCTGTCACAAATGCTTCAGTCCCCTACCTGCAACATCAAATTGCCTTGCCAAAACACCATTTGGCCACGTACAGTGCAACACGTAAGGCGCCTCTGCATGGCTCGCTACGCCCGCACACCACACTGCTGACTGTGTACCCAAATAGATGCATCAACTAAGATTGTGTCTCACACATGCGTAAAGCCCTGACAGCTGTGGCCAAGGGACATAGCCATGCACAAGTGCACTGTGAGAGGAATGCAGGACAGATCCAACTACCCAGAGGAAGAGTGCCAAATCAGAAATGCATGCAACATGGATGCCACATGTGACACTGTCAACATTGTCTCTCTCACACACAGGTCAACGTCGACGAACACCCCCCAACACTGGGGGGGAAGTCACACAGGACCAGGCTCCGCGGGATGATGACCCCACCGCCAGCGATGACTCTCACCACTCCGTGGATGACCCAGACCAACCTGGCCCCTCTGGTGTCCAACCACCTGCAGCACCTGCGTCAGGTACAACTGTGCCAACCACCACCCCCATTCCTGCCACATCCCAGGAGACGTCCAGGAGCCCTGCCCGCACACGACCACCCAGCCAGTCTGCCCAGGAGGGACACGGTCCTCCGGGCACCCAGGAGGAGGCAGGCGGCAACGCAGATGCCATCCCTCAGGGGTCCCGGAGACCCGATGCACCCACAACGGCAGGCCAGGTGCACGTGGGCAGGGGTGGCGGGAGTGGAGGACGGCGGAGGCGCGAACCTGACCAGGCAGCTCAGGACCCGGTAGTGTCCCAGGTCAGCAACATCCTGGATACATACCGGCGTGACACCAGGGGCATGGACCAGATTGCGTCCACCCTCAATGACATCAAGGGGACCCTCCAGGAGATGAAGACCCTGCAGTCCCAGCAACATGCCTGTCAACTGCAACACCAAGGAAGGATGGAGGATAGACAGGCTGAGCTCGTGGCGGTGCAAACCCAAATGACCGGTGTACTCCGTCGGATTGCCGACAACATGGGCAACCCTCCCTGTGGCACCAGGCGAAGGCCATTACCAGACACAGGGAGGGATCAGGAGGAGGAGGATTCATCCGACGGAGCGTCACAGACATCGTCACGGACTGCTTCCGAGGGTCCCCGCAGGAAGGTGGGTCGTCCACGAAAAAGACTGTGAGAGTCAGCAGAACATCACCATCTCCCAGGTCACCTGGCCTGGCACCTGGCCCTCTGGCCCAATAGCAGCACATGACATTGTCTGCCACATGGACTTGCTGGTCACTGTCTGACCTATGTTGACGAAGACTGTGGCATGGACTCTGACATTTTGCTACGACAAGGATACCAACTCCCCCAGTGAACTTTGGATTCTACACTCCCGCTGTGCACCTCTTGTCATCCCCACAAACCCGTACCCCACCACAAATAAATTAATCACACTTACAAGATGATGCCGTGATTCTACATTATTACAATACATGTGTGTGTCGTACAGTCAAAGCATGCCTGATCTCAGAATTAACTCCAACCATCCAAACCGTGGGGTCGCAGTCTTGCCCAGGACACACATGGGTCCCAATGTCTCATCTGATACAGACATGGAGTACCAAACTCACCTGTGCTGGGCCCAACCAGCTGAGTGGTTCCCGCACAACTGTGGCTACAGACACATTCAGGGGAGCAACAGTCATGCGCAGAGGTCAGGGATCATGTGGAGTGACCTGGCTTGCCGCTCCCAGGTATGTCTAGACATGTGTCCCTACAATGTGCAGCATGCTTGCGTCAGGCGGATGTTGAGAATGGTGGCTAGGCCAAGGTTGGATGCATGGAGATGCCAGAATGCAGTTTAGGATCACTGTGCCACATGGTTGTGTTGGGGTTGTGGGCTGCATCATGAGTGTGGGCGTGGATCTAGAAGGTCATCCTGCAGCTGGCTGTGAAACATTCCCCCCATCCCGTTAGGACGTTGATGTGGCCTGGTTGCCCGACGCAGTAGCAGAGCTGTGCAGATGCACTCCGGATATGGACAAGTACCATGGGAGTCGTGAGGCACATGTCCGTAGACTGCAGGGTAGGATTCTACACAGATGTTGTAGTTTCCCTGGGGGATGGTCTCTCTTGCCTTGAGGTGGATGGAACTGTGCATCTTGTGCATAATACAGTTCCCACTCCCTGACAAACCCCTAGCATCTTGTCACTCTACACATAGACACATATGCACCACCTATGAAAACTATGCCAGACCTGCGGCACGCACAGTGGCAACAGGGCACCATTGACAGGGAAGAGGCACCTTGGAGACAGAGGGACAAATTTATTAGTCATGTGTGTTGGAATGACAATGATACTCTGTCAACACATACACAGGTCATGTGGATGTACATGTGGGAGCAACACTGGCACCCCCCATTGCAACACAGATGCTGGCATCCCATTGACCTGGCACACAAGTGACGGATAACAGCTAAACACCCCCTGCTGCCACGGAGAGGCCGCTATACACCATTGAGGCCCTGATGGGGCAATCACACACCATGTCAACCCGGTGCAACCTGTATGTTTCCGAGGCCAGTGTTACACACAATGATGGCCTCATCACAATCCCCAATCCCCTGCCACATGACAGTCACCAAGTCTGAGCATGGCTCCAGGTGAAGCCTGCCCCATGTCATGTTCCCCATGTAGGATCACCATGTATGCAAATGGAACACACATGAACCGGAGAAGTGCACACAGACTACAAACAATTCACACACCCAAAACGACGTGAGGCATCCCTTACCCTGAGGAGATTTCAACACTTGCCCGTGCATGTGACGCTGAATCAGCACATGTCGCTGTGTTCATGAGGAGTAGCAGGAGCACAACAATGCCACCAGCAGACAGCATGCACATGGACCTGTGGAAGAGAGACACACAAGGATTCAGCACAAAGGAGCACATCCGCAAGCATGTACTTAACACGTATCATGTTGTTAACATGACAGGTGACAATGATGACCCTCAGACAACATCCTTCCATTGCGCCATCACTTGAGTGACACTTCAATACACACCACTGACTCACTTGGCAGACATGCAGATGGACACACACATTGCAACACATGCCACACACGGCCCAATGCGTGCACACTCAGACACTGGAACTCACCACTAAGCAAAGAAGTTGCGTATGAGCCGACTCCGCATGTCCTCCACAGCCTCCTCCTCCTCCACATCACTTGCCCCGTCACCAAGCCCTTCATCCTCCACGGGTGGATGGTCCTGGTCATCTTGATCCAGTATGAGTGGAACAGCTTCCTCCACTGCCATGTTGTGCAGCATGCAGCAGACGATGATGATCTTGCACACCTTCACCGGGGCATATGGGAGTGCTCCGCCGGTCTTGTGGAGGCACCGGAATCGGCTCTTCAGAAGTCCAAACGTCCTCTCAATGACTCTCCTGGTCCGCCCATGTGCGTTGTTGTAGAGGTGCTCGGCAGCCGTGCTGGGGTTGCGGACAGGCGTCATCAGCCATGGCATGTTGGGATAGCCAGCGTCCCCTACAAGGAAACATCATGGACAGAAGTGTGTCAGCACAGGCAGTGAGATTGGAAGATGACGCCAAACACTGAACTGCCAGAGTCTACCCACCAACAATACATGCTCGCTCGTTCCGCAGCTGCAGCATCATTTCTGGCACCCTGCTACGCCTCATGATGAAGGCATCGTGTGCTGATCCTGGAAAGCGAACACAGACATGTGAAATCACCATGTTGGACAGACACACCACAAGGGCATTAATGGAGTGATAATGTTTGCGATTCCTATACACCACCTCCTGTGCCTGTGGTGGTACCAACGCAACATGTGTCCCATCTATGGACCCAATGACATGGGGCATCCCTCCCAGGGCATAGAACTCACGCTTGACATCTGTCAACTGCTCACGATTTGGGAATTTAATGTACTCATCCAGGTGAACCAACATGGCCTCTAAGAAATCATGCAGAACACGGCTGAACATCGTCTGGGACATGCCCCCGACATCAGCAATGGTATGTTGGAACGTACCCGTGGCAAGGAAATGTAGGGCTGCCATCACCTTCAACTTGGGTGTCAGTGCACTTGGATACCTGTGGCGCGGGAGGAGTTGTGCTTCCAGCCGGCCAGTCAACTCATCAATCAACCGTTGGCTGAATCTGTAGCGGCGTATACAGTCCCGTTCATGCAGGGCAGCAATGTCTGGCATACGTCGAGGGAGAGGCGGAGCCCTGCAGTGAAATGGAAGGAACACCTAAGAGTGAGCACTGTACAACAACATCGTCAATGCACTGAGCACATGTTACACAGCCAATACACATATGCCACGTTGTGAGTCAGGTCTGTGCCACAGTTCCTGGACACGAACGCCAGTCAGGTTACACTCCTACCAAGGGACAGCCACTAACGGAGGGGGGCAAGATCACGATGACATGGCATGAGACTAGCTGTGGGCCAGTGTAAGTGAACATGCACACGCATCACAGGATTCACAGACATCCACACATGTGCAGAGGTAGTATGCGTATGGTACAGACAGGTAGTTGGATGCGATATGCACTGGTCACATGTCATAGGAATAGGACAGGCCACACACATTGCCTTTGAGGAGTACATGTCGAGACAGAACATACATAGGGAGCATGTGGATATGTACTTGTGTTGATACTCCGTGTAGTTGGATACATACACACCTCATGGCAAATCACATATGTGGGCTGGTGTGCGGAACAGTGTGCCATGCCCATCGACACACAGACACATGTTGGCAGCAGCAACTGCTGACACATTGAATCACACACCTACAGCAAAATCATGGAAAGACATGCCACACACATGACATGGTTGCAGCATGCAACGCAGCCATACACGTGTCATATGTAATATTCCGTGT
Source organism: Triturus cristatus (assembly GCF_964204655.1). Classification (NCBI taxonomy): domain Eukaryota; kingdom Metazoa; phylum Chordata; class Amphibia; order Caudata; family Salamandridae; genus Triturus; species Triturus cristatus. The sequence continues at coordinate 727,467,770 of NC_140591.1, forward strand.
ACCTGGCATCAGGGGACAGGTGCGGGTGTCCGTGACTGGGACATGCAAGTGACTCATGGCTCCACTAGTGTGTACGACATGCACACATGTCAAAGGAGTGCAGGGGATGTGTGGTACAATGCGCACCATCACACACGACATGTGTACACAGCTCATCGTACATGTGCTTTGCCCACACCTCAGGGGTAAAGTGCCACATCACATCCTGACACACCTGTGTCACACACAGGTGGTATTGCACAGACAATGCATTGGTGTCCACCCTTGGCAATACCTGTCCGCTCCATTCCTGTCTGTGTGCCGCCTGTCACCACTGACAGTTGTTATACGCACCGTACATACGCTCGGAGCGCGTGTATAGGGTCCCTGGGCCAATATTGCCGCTGGCGTATGCGTACGCCACAGTAGTACGGACTGTACACGCGCTTGTACGGTCCGGATCACAATATGTGCGCTGGCGTATGCGTACGCCACAGTAGTACGGACTGTACACGCGCTTGTACGGTCCGGATCACAATATGGGCGCTGGCGTATGCGTACGCCACAGTAGTACGGACTGTACACGCGCTTGTACGGTCCGGATCACAATATGGGCGCTGGCGTATGCGTACGCCACAGTAGTACGGACTGTACACGCGCTTGTACGGTCCGGATCACAATATGGGCGCTGGCGTATGCGTACGCCACAGTAGTACGGACTGTACACGCGCTTGTACGGTCCGGATCACAATATGGGCGCTGGCGTATGCGTACGCCACAGTAGTACGGACTGTACACGCGCTTGTACGGTCCGGATCACAATATGGGCGCTGGCGTATGCGTACGCCACAGTAGTACGGACTGTACACGCGCTTGTACGGTCCGGATCACAATATGGGCGCTGGCGTATGCGTACGCCACAGTAGTACGGACTGTACACGCGCTTGTACGGTCCGTACTACTGTGGCGTACGCATACGCCAGCGCCCATATTGTGATCCGGACCGTACAAGCGCGTGTACAGTCCGTACTACTGTGGCGTACGCATACGCCAGCGCCCATATTGTGATCCGGACCGTACAAGCGCGTGTACAGTCCGTACTACTGTGGCGTACGCATACGCCAGCGCCCATATTGTGATCCGGACCGTACAAGCGCGTGTACAGTCCGTACTACTGTGGCGTACGCATACGCCAGCGCCCATATTGTGATCCGGACCGTACAAGCGCATGTACGGTCGGTATCACTGCTTGTGGGGTGCCCTAGGGCGTGGAACGCACCGTACCTGTGTGTAAATGTATGAAAACACATAGGGGACACATGAGGGACAAGTATAAGGGCCTAAATGCCTGATGGTTGCCATGGAGACTGAGTTAAATTTTTGAATTTGAGCACCAGGTGCACAGCAGAAGTCAGTTTGAAAGAATCTACATTGTTGCAATGTGGATGTTGACTTGACATCATTATCAAAACTGAAACCATGCAAAGCCACACACTGGGGTAGGTTTGAAGGGATTGGATGAAACGTAGGATGCTAATGTGACTGACCAATCAATCTGTACTCCTATACATGAACAGGCCAGCCAGGCATATATAAGGCAGCCAGGTCCCATGAGAGAGCACTTGCCTGCACATCCATTCATCCCTGACCACTGCTGCTGATAGTGATTCCTCTGGCACCATGTCCAGGACTGTGGAGAGGTCACAGCCATTCACCCAGGAGGAGAACCTTGCCCTGATAGATGTGATCCTCCCACAGTTCCAGAGCCTGTATGGTCGACCAGGGGTTCAGGTGAGTGCAGACTCCACTAGCTTAGACTGTGCCCCTTTTGTGTGACAGTGACTTCTGGCATTGTGTCCATGTGTGACAGACATGCACTGTTGTTTGGAGTGGGTCCCAGGGTGTGGAAGGCCTCATGTCACCCATGCAGAGCATGCTGTGTTTCCTGTGTGCACTCCTCACTTGCATAGTGCCTACTGTGACAATGAATGCAAGGTGCATGCCACATTCTGCCTGCATACTCCTCCTGGGGATGTTGTTTCCACAGTCCTGATGTGATCCTGTGTTCCCCCCAGTGTGACAGGTGTCAGTACCCATGGATGTGTGTTTGTTCAGTGTACCTGTGCTGTGAGTGTCCAAAGGCCGTGTTCGTCCCCTGCACATTGGTGTGTGTGTTAGTCCCCTGTCATGTGGGTGAGTGCATATGGGGAGTGTTGCACACAAGCAGCATGAGGGATGGATATGGCCTGGCCATCGGATGTGAGCAGGGAGCAGTGCTGTGTGCATGCCGTGCTGAGCCAGCCCCACACCTGTGACACCCACGTCTACTGGCACATGGGCAGAGTGAGGTGTGTACCCGCAGTTGGCAATGCCATGTGATTGTCCTGTACCTGTGTGTGTCTGTGTACTCTGCTGAGGTAGCATCAGTGTGCTGGGGCAGGTGACTGCTGTGAGGTGCTGTACATAATCCTGGTGTAGCCTGTGAGGCACAGTGTGATCCCTGGTCAGTGAGTGTGTGGTACCCCTCATGCCACCCGTGTGCTTCCACTGGCACGTAGTGCATTTGGCCTTCCACAGTGGATAATGTCCCTATGACAAAGGTGCAATTAGTTGCATGCATACCATGGCCTGTTCATAATGAGGATTGTTCTATATGTGTGTCTCTGTGTCTTTGCTCATGTGGATTAATGTATTCTCTCTTTTGCATCCTCACAGGTAGGCGCCATTGCCAAGGGGGAGATCTGGAGGGAAGCCGTCAGTGCCGTGAGGGGTACAGAGGGTCGGAGGCGGAGCCTGTCTCAGGTGAGGAAACGCTGGCAGGACATCCGGTGCTGGACGAGGAGGATTGCACGGCTCCTGCTGGGGGACTCACCTGAGAGCCGTAAGAACCGTGGCCGCCGTCGTCTGACCCACATCCAGAAGCGTGTGCTGGCGGTGGTCTTCCCCGATATGGACAGGCGCCTACAGGAGAGGCAGCAGCAGGAAGGGGGTAGGTACATGTGTGTCAGTTGTGTGTCCCCAGCCAATGTAAGTGTGCAGTTGCATGGATACACTGCCAGGGTTTGATTGTGCAGTGCGTCAACTTCTCCACAAAGTAGCACAGTGCTGTTCTCACTCCCTCCCTTCCCCTCCTTGCAATGTGTTCCCTGGTCTGTCGCCACTCTTGCACAAGGTTATTTATGCAGGCAGTTCATGCAGGTGCCCTATGCTATCAGCATCATGTGTGGGGGTGATGTGCCACAGGTATGGGGACCTTGCGTGTGCCATGGCCAATTTCAGTCATTGTGGTGTCCATGTCACTTGGCACTGATTGTGAATCACGACATAGGGGTGTGTCTCCAAAATGTACAGCCTTCCAGCATGCATGTCCAATTGTGTGCCCTCTGACATGATGTGCCTGAGTGGGAGGCCTGCTAAGTGCAGGGACGGTTGCTTAATTTGCAGTCATGTCCATCCTGGACCATGGAGGAGTGTGGGCACTACTGTGCCCTGGGGCACCTCTTCCTAGGTATCATGTGCGTCATCCAACAATATGGCCATTCACTGTGTCTTTGCCATGGGTTGCGTAGGGTGGCATTGTACCCTGGGCTCAACTGTTAGGACCTACAGGTTGCTACATGTGTCCACTGTACAGGGGGACCCATTTTGCTTGTGCATACTCACAGTGGGCATTACCTGTGTGTGTTGTTGAGACAATCTGATGATGTTTGCCTGTCAATGATGTGTGGACATGGCCACCAGGGGCTGTGTGTTTACAGTCATGAATTAGTGGAGGCCATGTGTTTCCATCCCAGAGTAAGAGGTGTACATACTTTCTCCGTCTCAATGAGATTGTCTCAGGTGTGGGTGGTTTGTGCGTACAAGGCCTACATGTCAGAAGCTTCATCCTCCTTGCTGGGTTTAGCCTGTGTGTGATGTTTGACTGGACATACGCTCAAGGTGCAGTGACCCTGTCATGTGTGGCCTGGTTTCATGTATTGCCTTTGCAGCATGCGGCAAGAGTAAATGGATATGATTCATGCTCATCCCTTTTTGACGACGCAGTGTGGTGCAGGTGCTGTGCACATTTGTCCCCAGAGGCTGACTCCTCTCTAAAATTTCAGGTGCAGTGATTTGCTGTTGTGTCATGATCTCCATTGTGTCTCAGTGGCATGGTGGGTAGAAAAACTGTGTGTTCCATGGCCTACATGTGTACATTGTTTTGTAGGTGTTACTCCTGTTGCTTTTCAGGCTATGCAATGTGACCTATGTATATTTGACTCATGTGACATAAGTGTACAGGTGTCTGATTTTCTCCTGTCTCTTCACCTTGCCCACAGCATCGCCGGGGGACACGGAAGGAGACACTAGCACGGACCGGGAGGAGAGATTGAGCACCAGTACCAGCAGTGCTGTCCTGTCTGGCACATGGAGTGGCACGGAGGCCGAAGGGAGTGAGGCGGAGGACCTGTTGACTGCCAACACAGACTATGACGCAGACGGGTCCGAGGCTGAGCTCCCAGAGGTGGCGGAGTCTGCCCCCCCAGCTGATGGCAGCCCTCCACATCCCCCCGCCACCTCAGGTTCCATCACCGGCCTCCCACATGCTCGTGGCCCTTCCCTCCGTGCTCGGTCCCCACATGTCTCCTTCCTGCCAGGCACCGCACCCCCTGCCCCTGTCACCACTGCTGCGGTGAGTGCGGAGTCTGTGGACATCCTGAGGCAGTTGCAGGTTGGTCAGACTGCGATGCTAAATGTCCTCCATGCCCACACCCAGGTGCTGACCCAGATGGAGGCATACATGGAGGGCATGTCGGCTGCGCAGTCTGACCAACGGCAGTTGCTGAGGTCCATAGACTCCACACTGACTGCAGCACTGGATCTCCTGCAGCGCTGCGTAACACCCCCTACCCCTGCCCCATCCACAATTCCCACTCCCGTGCCTGTCCCACGCACATCCAGACGTCAGCGTGCACGCACCCCAACAGACACAGGCACCACACCACCAGGGAAGTCGAAGCGCACACCTCCTGTCACGCACACACAGGGTGAGGAAGGCACACCCACTGGGTCGGGGGGGAAACGTAGAACACGCAGCCACAGTGGGAGTCCGCATTCCACACAACCCACTCCCTCCAAATCCACTCCCCTTAGCTCTCCTGGCCAACAGTCAGTGACAGCATCATCCACTGCGAGTGTGCCCCCCAGCCCCAGGATGACACCACCCCGCAAGCGGTGGAGGCGGGACCCGGCCAGGGGAGTTGAGTCCCCCACCCTGTCCACACCCTCCCCCAGTGGCGCTGCGACCCATCCCTTTGCCCCCCCCCCCTCCTTGGGGCCTGTGGTTGGATTGGGTACGGGGGAGTCGCTGGGGGAACTTGCCGACGTGTGCAGCGCCATTCTGTCCTCCACCTTTGGCGCTGGCACCCCCCCTGTGGCAGATTCATCCCTCCCTGCACCCACAACACCTACCCTTTCCCCTCCTGTCCCTGCGGTGCCTGTTTCCACCCTCCCCCCTGATGCCCCCTCTTCTGTGGATGAAATGGACTTGTGAACTGTGCAGGCAAGCTAGGGGACACACGTCCCGATGTGTACCCCCCCCCCGGACATTGCTGCTGGGCTGGCCCATGGCCCTTGTACATAGTGGACATTTTCTCTGATATATTTTCCTGCTGAATAAAGCCTTTTCTTTTTGTTTTGCACACTGATGCTTTCCTGGACTTGCTGTTGGTGCTGGTGCTCCCTGCGTTGGGGTGGTGATAATGTGTTAGGGGTCTGTGAAATGTTGGAGTGTGCTGCTCATGGGGTGTACCCTGCCATCTGCGTGCCATCACAAAGGTCTCTGCAAATGGTATTTGGTCATGTTTGCTCTCACTGTATGGTGACATTGTCCCAAGGTGTGTTCCGTCCTCTGTGGCCCAGGCCATTTTTCCTGCAGGGTGTCTCCCAAATGCTGTGCTGTGCTGTGTCTACATTTCCTGGATGTGTGAGGGTTGCCTTTCAATATAGCCATGCTGGCTCAGCGATGGCTCCGCCTGCATCTGGGGTATCACCCTTGTAGGTCACTGAACTTGTTGATGGGGTATATTGTCCGATGTCTGGGCACTGCTGGGAGTGATAGGTACACACCCCTCCTGTGTCTGGGCACTGCTGGGAGTGATAGGCACACACCCCTCCTGTGTCTGGGCACTGCTGGGAGGACCCTGCACCCACCCCTCCTGTGTCTGGGCACTGCTGGGAGGACCCTGCACCCACCCCTCCTGTGTCTGGGCACTGCTGGGGGTGTTTTGCACACCCCATTCTTATAGCAGGTTCGGTGCGTACATGCACGGGTGGGGGTTTGGTGCGTACATACACGGGTGGGGGTTCGGTCCGTACATACACGGGTGGGGGTTCGGGGCGTACATACTCTGCTGGGGTGGGGGTTCGGTGCGTACATACACGGGTGGTGGTTCGGTGCGTACATACACGGCTGGGGTGGGGGTTTGGTGCGTACATACACGGCTGGTGTGGTGGTTTGGTGCGTACATACACGGGTGGGGGTTCGGTCCGTACATACACGGGTGGGGGTTCGGGGCGTACATACTCTGCTGGGGTGGGGGTTCGGTGCGTACATACACGGGTGGTGGTTCGGTGCGTACATACACGGCTGGGGTGGGGGTTTGGTGCGTACATACACGGCTGGTGTGGTGGTTTGGTGCGTACATACACGGGTGGGCGTTTGGTGCGTACATACACGGGTGGTGGTTTGGTGCGTACATACACGGCTGGGGTGGTGGTTTGGTGCGTACATACACGGGTGGGGGTTTGGTGCGTACATACACGGCTGGGGTGGGGGTTCGGTCCGTACATACACGGGTGGGGGTTCGGGGCGTACATACTCTGCTGGGGTGGGGGTTCGGTCCGTACATACACGGGTGGTGGTTCGGTGCGTACATACACGGCTGGGGGGGGGTTCGGTGCGTACATACACGGGTGGTGGTTCGGTGCGTACATACACGGCTGGGGTGGGGGTTTGGTGCGTACATACACGGCTGGTGTGGTGGTTTGGTGCGTACATACACGGGTGGGCGTTTGGTGCGTACATACACGGGTGGTGGTTTGGTGCGTACATACACGGCTGGGGTGGTGGTTTGGTGCGTACATACACGGGTGGTGGTTTGGTGCGTACATACACGGCTGGGGTGGGGGTTCGGTCCGTACATACACGGGTGGGGGTTCGGGGCGTACATACTCTGCTGGGGTGGGGGTTCGGTCCGTACATACACGGGTGGTGGTTCGGTGCGTACATACACGGCTGGGGTGGGTGTTAGGTGCGTACATACACGGGTGGGGGTTTGGTGCGTACATACACGGCTGGGGGGGGTTCGGGGGCGTACATACACGGGTGGTGGTTCGGTGCGTACATACACGGGTGGTGGTTCGGTGCGTACATACACGGCTGGGGTGGGGGTTTGGTGCGTACATACACGGCTGGTGGTTCGGTGCGTACATACACGGCTGGGGTGGGGGTTTGGTGCGTACATACACGGCTGGTGGTTCGGTGCGTACATACACGGCTGGGGGGGGGTTCGGGGGCGTACATACACGGGTGGTGGTTTGGTGCGTACATACACGGCTGGGGTGGGGGTTCGGTCCGTACATACACGGGTGGGGGTTCGGGGCGTACATACTCTGCTGGGGTGGGGGTTCGGTCCGTACATACACGGGTGGGGGTTCGGGGCGTACATACTCTGCTGGGGTGGGTGTTAGGTGCGTACATACACGGGTGGGTGTTTGGTGCGTACATACACGGGTGGTGGTTCGGTGCGTACATACACGGCTGGGGTGGGGGTTTGGTGCGTACATACACGGCTGGTGTGGTGGTTTGGTGCGTACATACACGGGTGGGCGTTTGGTGCGTACATACACGGGTGGTGGTTTGGTGCGTACATACACGGCTGGGGTGGGGGTTCGGTCCGTACATACACGGGTGGGGGTTCGGGGCGTACATACTCTGCTGGGGTGGGGGTTCGGTCCGTACATACACGGGTGGGGGTTCGGGGCGTACATACTCTGCTGGGGTGTGTGTTAGGTGCGTACATACACGGGTGGGGGTTTGGTGCGTACATACACGGCTGGTGGTTCGGTGCGTACATACACGGCTGGGGGGGGTTAGGGGGCGTACATACACGGGTGGTGGTTTGGTGCGTACATACACGGCTGGGGTGGGGGTTCGGTCCGTACATACACGGGTGGGGGTTCGGGGCGTACATACTCTGCTGGGGTGGGGGTTCGGGGGCGTACATACACGGGTGGTGGTTCGGTGCGTACATACACGGGTGGTGGTTCGGTGCGTACATACACGGCTGGGGTGGGGGTTTGGTGCGTACATACACGGCTGGTGTGGTGGTTTGGTGCGTACATACACGGGTGGGGGTTTGGTGCGTACATACACGGCTGGGGGTTCGGGGCGTACATACCAGGGTGGGGTGGGGGTTCGGGGCGTACATGCACGGGTGGCGCTTGGGTGCGTACATACACGGGTGGGGGTTCGGGGCGTACATACCAGGGTGGGGTGGGGGTTCGGGGCGTACATACACGGGTGGCGCTTGGGTGCGTACATACACGGGTGGCGGTTCGGGGCGTACATACACGGGTGGGGGTTCGGGGCGTACATACACGAGTGGGGGTTCGGGGCGTACATGCACGGGTGGGGGTACGGGCCGTACTTCCACGGGTGGGGGTACGGTCCGTACATACCCCTGCCCACGCTCTGCGTGCCTGGGTACGGGCCGTACCCATGCCTTTGGTGTGTGGGTACGGTGCGTCCCACCATTGTTGCGGGCCGTGGGGTCCGCACCGTACACAGGCCTTGGGGGCGTGGCTACGGGTCGTACCACGCGTACCCCTACATGACCCCAGCAATGCTGGTACGAGCTGTACCAAGGCCTTTCTGACGTGGGTACGGGCCGTACCGCTATTGTTGGAGTGACGTAGGGGGACGCGTGGTACGTTCCGTACCCACGCTCTTGCGGCCTGGGTAGGGTACGTACCGGTTCGCGTGACCATCCACTTCCGTTGTGGCGGACGCTTGCGTTGCTGGCCTTGCCCCCACCCCCTGGAAGTGACCAGGCCCTGATGGTCAGGTATGTCCAGGCCATGTGTGATTTGGTACCATGTGTTGGTGTTGTGTGTCCTGCCCCTGCCCCCCCCTTTGCCCCTGGTTGTTGTGCTGACCTTCTGCGGCGTCTGCGTCGGTTCCTGTACGCCAGGTGGACTGCTAGGAGGGCAGGGATGGCACGTAGGTTCGGGTCCATGTCTGTTCGTCGCGTCCAGCTGCTCCTTGCGTGTGTCGTCCTGATTTCCCGGCAGTTTTTGGCAGCCGGTAAATATTTTCCGTGCGGGATGACGTCGGTTCGAATCGTACTTCCTGGTTCGTGAAACGTAGGCTGGATGCGTACCGACGTCACGTCGGCTCCTTTCAGGATCGGAATTGTGTTTAGTTTCTGTTCGGTCGGTGTTTTGTTCGAATCGTACGGAAATGGTGTTTCCGTATGAATCGTACTTGCATTTTCGGATGGATTTCGCACCGGGTACGAGTCGGACGGAGAAAAGGCTCCGTCCGACGGTTCGTACCCGGTTTTTACCGGATCGGAATTGGCACCTAAATAATCCCCCTCTCAGGTCCATGAAAGATAAATTTGTTGCGAACGTTTGTCCCGCTAAAAAGTGGGTTGCACTTCTAAAAAGTTTGGGAATCACTATCTTAAAGTATGTTTGTATTAAAATGTTTATGTGGTAACCATAGATCCGATTTTACATATTTATCTGTAATGAAGTTTTACACAAAGGCAACAAGTTTGTCAGCCTTCAATGTACTAAGAGTGAATTAAATCACAATCAGTGACTTTCTGCCAGAGAGACAATGTTCCTCCTTTCTTTTTATCTTGACTTCATGGTTCAGCAGTATGAGTGACTGGCTTTCAGTCTTCATTTTTGGTGGAAAGTGACAGGACCATCATTCCTAATTAAAGGATTTATCACGTCTCCTGTACACTTCAGTGTCTTCCCTCTTAAGTATATAGGTTGTCTGTTTCACTTCACTGTAGTGTATGTGCCTTCTTATGTATTGGATTTTCTAGGTGTCAAGGACAAAACATTCAATCTCTATATCTCTAAGCACTTAAACTCAGGTATATTGGGCCAATGAAAAAAACTACTGGAAAGAGTTTAGATATCAAGGAGTAATTTTATACAGCTGTTAAATTGAAGATATCCATCGCATATTAAACGATTTCTACATACGCAAATGTAACTAGCGCACATTACTGCATGTAAAAGTGCATATGTAACTTTGCAGGATACCTCATTCTATGCTCCCATGAAATATAGGGCCATTGTATTAGCATTTGTAATCTATAAGCAGAGGGGCATATTTATGGGTATTTGGTCAGGGTAGCGCATCCCTGCGTCAAAGTGAAAGGTGAGGAATGGGCCTTATCTATGGCATGAGGCACATTCATGTCCTTTCCCCCTGCACTGGTGCCCTTTTGGCTGCCTAGCACAGATGTAAGCACCCGTGCATCATGGTGCAAGGGTGCCTGCATTGCATGCAGGATTGCTTTTGTGCAGGAAGGGACACCAACCTACACATCTACAATCCTGGGAGGTTTTTTCCTCTTTCTATGTGTGCCGCAGAATGTAGCAAACATAAAAAAGAGGAAAAAACTAGGAGACATAAAGAGTTTTTTCCTAGTTACGCCTCCCCTAGGGAGGCATAAGGTTTGGCACATCCCCAGGTTTACACGGTCTTGTAAATCTGGGGATGTGTCAAAATTCATGGGTGTTGCATGGGAGCACCCACTGCAATGCCTGTGGAAAGCTTCCCTAGTGCAGAGTAATGCAACACAGTGATTTACGCTGCATTGCCTTACTTCATTTCTATGAAGCCATTCAAAACCATGCAATGTGGCTTTGAGTAGCCTCATAAATATGATTCGGTGTTTTGCGCCACTGTTGCGACACAAAAGGTGATGCAACTGTGGAGCAAGGGGCTTGTAAAATTGTCCCAGATTTTCTTCTACTCCTGGCAAAGTACATTTTCAAGCGTTTTCAGGGTGGCAAATTTATGACCAAATCCCGCAAATCATGTTTTGCAACCATTTCAGATGGATCAAGGCAAGAATGACTGAAGCCTGAGCCTGCAGCTAGGTTTTCAAAAAGATATTAGACCATAATGACAGATTTGTCAAGAAAAGAAATCCAATTTGCAAAGTTAAAATCCCAGTATTTCTTGATTCTATTGTACTTAAGACAGACGTGCACAGCTGGGATTGGCAGTGGGAGATGTCATTGGGCCATGCCATACTCATAACCCTCTGCAATTTGCTAAAAGCCACTTCATAAATCCTTTGACAATGAACACCTGGGATTGGCAGCCCCTTACAGAACTTACTAGTTTGACAACTCCCACTGCGCAAAGCCTTTGGCTGTTCATTGTGGGGGTTGGCTACAGAGAGTAGGCTATGGCCAGGTCCTGTGCCCAACCCCAGCAGCCACCCAACCCTTGCTGCACAAGGCCTTCAATAATGCACAGCAGGGGTTGGACAAAGGGCCATGCCTTTGGCCAGACCCTGCATCCAACGGCTGTTGGCCATGCAAAGCAGCAGTGCAAAAAAAAATGTTTTTAATTTCTTTTAGGATTCATCATTCCTGTGCCACATTTGTGAATCTTGTGGTCCCATGGTAAGCGTAGAGAGGCATTTTGCCTGATTAAGTGTTTTAAAAAAAAATGTACTAACATTTTGCTCTATGCACCATGTGCATTATTGGTGTCAGCAACTGCAGCCAATCAGAATCCAGCAGATTCCTAAATACGCAGCTGTATTTTCAAATCCACAATGGACATTGGGAGAAACCCCCCCCCCCCCCTCATCTGCACATTAGTGGTCCAGAAATCTCTGACACTTAATACTTTCAAGAACACCCAACACATAATTGTGATGCCGATTTCTTGAAACAAATAAACAGGTTTATATGAAACCAAGCAAAGGCAATGCACTGAGTGAAGTTCTACATTCATGCTAAATTTGGTGTAAATCTCTTTAGTGTATTTTTCTGTAGCATAGAGCAAACGTTCCTTCGGAGTTAAAATGGGAAATTACACTTTTTGGATCTCCATTTTTAGTCGAGCCAGTGACAGCTCATGTGTTGCATGAACTCTCTCCAATGAGACATATTGTTTGTAATAAATGGCTTTGAGCCTGCCCATTGTTTGGTATTCCTTATCAGTCTTCTTTGCTGCTTTCCTAATTGGCCAGAGCATGCCCAGCCTCACTTCCTTTCCTTTCTGTGGAGTATGGGCCAAATGCAAATTGGTGAAACTTAATTAGCGCCAGTTTGCTGCTGAGTTGGGATTGAAGAACTATTTCTTCTTCCCCCACCCCCCATCTCAATGTTGTTCTCCCGTCTGATGCTCTCTCCCTCCTGCCTCCCCCACACCCCCCTAATTTTTCTTTCCCCATACCCCCTTCCTCCAGCTGCCTGTTATTGCTGCACAGTCAATACTGGCCATGACATAGCACTGTTTTTGTCTTGACTTTAAACCATGTTACACAGCAGCTCATGCCATTTTATATTTTGTAAATTTTGCTAATGCCACAAAAATTGCAAGGTTTTAGAAAAAGGTAACAAAATGTTCAAAAAGGTAGTTTTACCTGTTTTGTATACTCCTGGTTCTGACTGTGTAAATGTAATATTCCCTGTGATTTTGTTACTTAACGTGACTTGCTTCATTTATTAATATGCACTAAACTGAGGAAGAAATCATTTGCGTATTCTTAAAATCAGTGTCTTAGACCATGTAATATAGAATGCATTTCTAATGCACCAGTGATTACTTAACATTTTCATAAAATATAAATACGCATCTTTGCTTCAAATTATTATCACTTCACTATAATGCAAAGAAACAATAATTTAACGACCCATCTACTCGCATCGCTTCTTTCCAATGAGCAGTTATAAATGCGTTACAAGAACAGCGTATTGGTTTATTTATGTATTTAAATGCTCAGTATAGCTGTGGTTTCTTCATGTTCAATTGACATCACTAACATTCCGTACTTGTAGCATGTAGAGTTTTTCTAATATATATTTTTCCAAAAACAAGCATATCTTTGAAGAAATAACCAATTAAGGGTAAGTAGATTATTGTGTTTTTCATATAATGTGTTGGCAGGTACCCTGTAGGAAGTGAGGCGTGCTAGATCCTTGGCGAAAATATGTTTTTTATCTTCAAGAAAAAAAATTCTGTTTGTTATAAATAGGTTATATCTGATTACTTAGTGCCCCTCACACACTTACAAGTCATAAATGTGAACTGTTCTGGTTTGCATTCAACTCTTTTCTTTTTTATATAAACTTGCATAGTTTACTCTTTCCTAGTTATTACTTCCATGTTTGGGTAAATACGGCTTGCTGATAATCTCACACACAAACTGTGTGATTACCTAATATAACCTACATTTGTTCCAATTAGATAAGAATGACTGTAAAAAAGATTACACAAGCCACTGACTACACTGATTTTGCAAAACAAAATATTACACGTGTTAAGCTGAGAGGTGTTTAACTTTATGAGAAGAATAAAAAACAGAACACATAAATATTTGTCTTACACCATTTTCTAAAAGCTAAAATAAAGTAATAAAATGCTATCCAGATGAACACCCACTGGCCAACAAGATTTAGCTCACGAATACCTATTCTCCACACTTTTTGTGGGAGGCACTTGCACAAAAACATTAATGAGCTTGATGCCACTTGAGCATGACATGTTTATTTTGGGTTGGATCCAGTACTAGCTTTTGTGTGGTTAATCCCCATAATTAATGCAAGTGATTGGCTAAATCATCTGGCTGCTTTGTTCTTCAAAGGATTTCCCATTGCTTAAGAAATATTTTCACAAGCATTCCAGTAAATATTTTTGGGGGCAGATTTACAAGCCCCTTGCGCCGCAGTGCATCACGTTGAGTGATGCTCCGGTGGCGCAGCCTGCTAAGTGATATTTACAAGAACAGGTAAAGTCACCCTGCGTGACGTAACCTTTGCTTGTAAATATAGCCCCTGCTCACGTAACACTTTGCGTGTTAGGGGCGTGACATGGGTGTTGCCGTGGGTGTCCCTCCTTAGTACCGCCTTGTCTTACTTTGTAACCTCTCATAAGGACACCCCCTGTTACGTGTGCTGTTACTCGGTAGGCTTTCTTTACAGCCTCCGAGCACTGTTTTCTCAAATCGCTTTGTCGACACTCTCTCCTAACGCTATTAAAACAAGCATTGGTATAGCCAATAGGTCTCACCTTTGGGACCTTATAAGTGTTTAGCCATATAACAGTTGATGTTGTTGCACCAAGGATATTGAGCTGCATAACTAAATACTTATAAGGTCCCAAAAGCGAGACCTACTGGCTATGCCAATGCTTGTTTTCCTCTTTCAATGCGTGCTGCATTCTACAGCACACATTGGAAGAGGAAATCCCCTCAATTGATTGTTTTTGTGCAGGAAGGTGCCCCTTCCTGCACAAAAACAATCTCCCCACGACGCAGGCATCCTTGCACCATGGTGCAAGGGTGCCTGCGCCGGCGAATGGCAGCAGTTTGTGCGCAAGCGCAGAGATGCAACATATTGTTGTAAATATGTCGCATCCCTGTGCTTCGAAACTAACGCAGCGCGGGGCAGCAAAATGAATTGCAGCACCGCGCAGCGTTAGTTTCTTGTAGATATGCCTCTTTGTTTGTAAGAAAAAGTCACAGAGCCTATCAATGGATAGTTATTGCTATACAAATATAAGGCGCTGGGTAATGTGATTGGTTTTTTTTATGGTTTGGTTCTATCTTTGTTCATCCGTTGACTGACTTCTCATCTCCACGAATTATCCTCTGTCTCCCCCCCCCCTTGTTTTTATTTTATCCTAAAAGTGTGGGTGATCTTGACTTTTTGACTGGGTTGTCTGTTCCAGTTGGTGTGGGTTGTTTTATGCGCTCTTTTAACACTAAACTATCACTAAATAATTGATTACTACATTCATTTCATGTTCACTTTCCAAGGTTTTATATTGTATATGAGTTATAGAATATATATTGGTCATGAAGAAGATATATCATATGCAGAATGCTTCTTAGAATTATCCTGGGATTGATTGGGACTCCTTGCAGAGTCTTGGATGAGAATATGGGTTGACAAATAGCAATTTGACTTGTTATACTGCAGCTCAGAGGTGTTCCACCACTCTGCTCAGGTTTTATTTTTAGATTCAAATGCATGCAAAGTACCTGCAGGAGGCCCTACCCACTTGATCCCAGTTTGGAGCTCTCGGGCCAGAAACCTGCCAGTGCCAGAGAGGGCCCGCCGGAGATTTGGGGGCCCACCCGCAGTGCAGGGGCTGTAAGGGCTTTTGTTACGCCACTGCCTAGAGTGATCATAAAATGAGTGAAAACCTACTTCATATTGTTTTTACCAGTCTAATTTTAAAGATAGGAGTTGTATGTGGTGTTTTGTAAAGATCTGTTATCTTTATAAATTGGTCATGCATGGACATAAGTGTAAGTGGGTTACAAAAAACATACACTGTTTTTTTGTTGTAATTTATTTCCTTTGAAAGGAGCATTACCTCTGATGCTCTGCTACTCGCATATAAGAAAATATACACTTTTCATTGCTATTACCTTTCTACTGCAGCTAGCATTTAATTTGTGCTGATTTTTTCCAGTGGTGAGGAGAGAGAGAGAGAGAGAGAGAGAGAGGAAGACAGAGAGGAAGAGGCATAGGGGAAGAAAGAAAGTGAGAGAGAAAGCAAGAGAGTGAGAGAGTGAGCTAGAGAGCGAGAGAGAGAGAGAGTAAGAGAGAGAGAAAAAACTCACTCAGTGGTGAGCTGAACCACTGGCCCAAAGCAACCTCCTCCTATTGGCTTATAGTCATTCAGCTGAGAGGGTTTTGCACACAAGAACTCACTGCTCTATCTCCTTACTAATGTCTCTAGAGCCCACACTGCAGATATTTGGTGCACCCCAGACCAAACTATGTACATCCCACTACTGGTGCCAGCACTGCTCATGCAGCCCCTTCAAATGGGGCATATGGCTGCATGACATGCACAGAGGTAGCTGCAGTGGTGGCTGTCACGATCAAGATGCAGCGTAGAAGCTGAGGAATATTTACATGACATAAAAAACTATTTTGAAAATGAAACTCTAATGAACACTTTGCACACGTTTATGAAAGAAAATTGAAACTGAGAAAAGCTGACGTATCAACACTGTAAAATGTTGCTTGGATTTTATAGAAAAGAAGATTTTTGAGAATAATGAAGTTAAGATGTTTATTAACTGATTGCCTTATTCTTTTGACAAAGTCATTATGAAAGATTATTGTTGGAAAAGCTATCTATGATGCTAAATACCACAAATGATTAACATGAAGCATTATATATATGTAACAAAAGAGTTTTTCATGTGATTGTAAAAATATTAGTAATTAAACTTAGCATCTCTATTACCTTCATTTTAATTCACCATAGCAAATGAAAAGCTGGTACAAATCAAATTTTTTACATTGTATATGACTGAAACTTTTGGCATACATGCATGATGTATTAGAGTGCTAGATTTGCTAGAACAGTTTTATTATAATGATTTTTAAGAATAGTTTGTATGTATGTATTTTTAAACTTTTTGTAGTATCCCATGTTTAGAGTTGGACATTTCTATGCAATAATCACCGACAACAGTACAACTATTTCTTTATATGACATGCTTGGTTCATTGAATTATTCTTGAACTTAATTATGAGGTTATTATACTAAATACGAAATGCTGACTTTAATCTGCATTATATTGCCTCTTTCCTTATGCTGCATCATTTTATAGTCTAGTAATGAACTCTTATTATATTTCCTCAAATGTTGCTTTATCTGTCCTTTTTACGCAACATTCCTAACTCAATAGACACTTTTTCAGTACTTTATTTTAAGTGAATTGATCTACTAAATAAAGAGCAACAAAGTAAATAGGCACTTTGTCATCTAACCTGTGAGGATAGAATGGACAGTTGTTTCTCATGAGCAACATGGGAAAATATGTTGGAGTATCAATTTTGTACCTGGTGAGCAGATGCATGGTCACATGATGATCAGACCATCGTATGGTGACACATGATATCACAATTGAACTTTTTGGGGGTATAAAAAGGGATTTTCCAAGGCAGAGGGATGGAATCTCTCTCTGGATTTCCTACCTGCCCATCATAGTGTCAGACTTTCCATGCCACCTGCATTTTTCCCTTTGCTGATGTACTTGCCTGCTGGATGATTTGGAGCAGTCCGGTGAGAGACCAGACTTGAACTTTCCTGATTATAGCTCCATTCCACTTGCCAATGGACTTTTCCTTAGTGGACTCTAATCTTATCCGTTTTCCATCCTAAGAGAACTCTTTTGATTTGTCCCCTCACCTTTGCTGGTGGTAGGAAACTCTAATCTGAACCATCCTCTATATGATTCTTTTTATTCAGCAGTAGATTTACTTTGACTAAATGTGTGGTTTTATACTGAGTGCTATAAGACTCATGACTGAACTGCCTAAAAGTTTACTTATGTGCATTTATTTTGGCTCTTTAATACAAGAACAAAAATCTCTAAAATGTGGTTGAGTCTTCTATTATATGTGACTTAAAGTTCATCAATATGCTGATTTCTAATGCATAATAGAGAGAATTATCAGAACATCAAGTTATTTTCTCTTGTTTTGCGTAGCCACAGCAGCAGTCGCGGCTCCTCGAGGGAGTGCTGCGGGGCGGTGGGCCGGGGGAGGGGCAAGTTGGGGGGTAGTAAACTCCGGCATAGGGCCGAACGGAGTTAAGTACACAAATAAATAAATAAAACTAATTACATTGTGCACGCTGCATCGCCATTTGGCACTCCAGCCTGCCCCTCCCCAACCCCACTGCCCCGCAGCACTCCCTCGAAGAGCCGCAACTGCACAGCAGAACATCTGGTATGCATGATTCATGTTAGATTGAACTTCTTTAGAAGGTTTGGTCCTCCAATTGCAATGATCTATGTCTGTTGCATAGTTCTGAGAGTAGTGCATTTAAATTTGATCAATAATTTGTGATTTGGCTACTAATTATTGGTCCTCATTAGGTGGCTAACAGTTCGACATGCTGCTTTCTCACCCCTCACTGCGACGAAGCAAGGTCTATCACGGGACCAATGCCTCTGTAGGTGAAGTATAGAATCTGTGTAAAGTGACAAAGTTGTAAAGCCATTGTTGTGCCCAGAAACGAAAGAGAAAAGAAAAAGAGAAAAAGCTGCAACACCCATCACTGACAATGCACTGAAGCTGTGACTCCAGTCCTGCATATATTGGCATTCCTGAGCCAGTCTGGACAGCATGTACTCATTGAGGACCAGGGCATCACACCAATAGACAAGTGAATCATCGACTGATGTCTGTGTGACCATCCAACTAAAGAAGTGCCCACAGGCTTACATTTATTGGTCTGCTGTGTACAGTGACATCTACTTCAATTATTTTAATACCTCTTTCATACTTTGCACCTAATTGGTTTTGATATATTAAACTTTGCAGATTATTTTGGATAAGGGCAGAAGCCAATGTAGAGTTTTTGTTGTGCCCATGCTATTATTAATCTGTACACAGTTGTCAGATGCTTCATAGACCTTCAGAGACATTCATGTGGTTTATGTGTGCATGAGTTTACGTGTAAAAGCTGCATGGTGTGACTAAGCTGTTTGTGCCACATATAGGTGTTGACATTCATAAAAAAACATCTAATGTCATATTTGTGAATTGATTCATTTTGGAGATATGTTACATGTCATTGCATTTCTCAGCAGTCCCAGTATACTTGCCTCTAATTAATTATATTGTTCTAATTCGAATGAGGTGCTGTAGGGTCCTCCTGTGTGATGGGAGCATTGCTATGATCACTAGGGACCACCCTATTTTGACTCTTGATTGATGGTACGCCATCTTGCCTTCACATCTGCCCCTGTGATCTGCTCACTGAGTTGCTATGATGGATCCATTCACCCCTACAAGGGGTAAATAAACATATTTGCATGGTGCAACAAGAGCAGTTCAGATATTACTCTACTTCTTAAAGACCCTGCTTGGGATTCCCTGCTACAGATGGTGGTGGTGCAAATGTGTGTGCTGGGCTTACATGTCACTTATTGGCTTCTGTCCTCAGTAAACTACAGCAGGTGCTGCGGCCAGGCCATGTGCAATTTACGTAATGGTTCTTGCGCATTTGGTTTATGGTTCACTACATAGCATGAACTGCAGGACACTGGCACTACCTGTCATGGTTGATTCTTTCTATCCTCCATATGCTGCTAATATAACGTGTACCACTGAGCTGGGTAACGATGATGCCTATTTATTAAGGTGACATGAAGCAGAATATTATGCGGAGCTAATCACAAAATAGAAAAAGGTTTTTATTATTAGTCAAGTACGCCTGGTAGGCTTTTGGGTTGATACTTGCATAATAGCTATCATACCAGCAGGAAAATGGCTTAGTATTCATCAGTATTATAAATCCCCTGTGATGCTAATTCGAAATTTCTAATGTGTTCAGATGCATGAACTGTGGTACCACAACTGGGGTTGGCCTCTGCCAAGTGAGCGGGGAAATCTTCAAGGAGGAAGGTCTTTTGCACCTTCTTAGTTAACTTAGAGGTGGGTTCCTGTTTAAACCCATTCACTTCCGGTGCAGGATCTAGGATTCCTTCAATGTGGAATCACATGAGCACATTTTGTGAGGACTGCGTTAGGGTTATGGAAATATTGTGGACCCTTAACTCGCTGAGGTTTATCGAGGAAGAAATATAAAGATTAACAAAATTGAATTTAAGGTTTAGTGGCAGGTAGTTTTTCGAGAAGTAATGCATTTCTGATGATAGTCGGGGCCCACCGCCAGTGTGTCGCTGGGTGCAGAGGCTAGAACATTTCTGTTAAAAATGCGAGTGGCTAGAAAAGAGAATACTTTGGGGGAATCTTGATGCACAAAATGATTTGTGTATTTGTAATAAGAACCCTAAGGATACACCTCCTTATCTGTTGTTGATCTGTCGAAATTGCAGAGTACTGAGAAGACATGTTGTCTGTTACACAGCTGTCTGGGAAGCTTACTTTTTGGATGCTTGAGTTCTTGTAGTACTTGAGCGTGTCACAGTAGTAAATGGTGCTGGAGTTTTTATAGAGTAGTATTTTAATTATATGTAACCTTTAAAATGTTTGCCTGTGTCATTTTTATCTTGTTAGTTTACTTATTTATGTGGATTTTAGTCTAAAAACTATTTTAAAAAGTAAATGGTCTTTAATGCATCACTTATGTTTTTGAAACTTTATCAAGAAAATTCTTGCTGAAAATTGATAGGCATAGTGACTGCTAACATGGTACTAAGGCCTTTTTTATGCGGTTCCTGGATTTGGCTCTGACGGTACTCGGGTAGCGGAATCTATGATGCCCGCTGATATTCCAATACCTAAATACCATGATGTTAAGCTATTTCTCCTAAATGAGACGAAGACACTGACCTGGGAATACTGGTTCCAGTCCGCCATCTTTTCCCCATGTGCAGGAATAGGGGGAGTGGCGGTCCGCAGCACATCAAGAGAATCTAGGGGCTTGATGTCTCAATGAGTTACCCCCATTCTGTGTCTATGGAGAAATGCTTTGATACATAAGTGCCTAGGTTCGCTGTTTCTGGCATTGGATTACTGGGTCTGATATTTGTGAGCACGGTAATCCCATGCCCCTAAGAAGGGGCTAAGAAAAGCAATTTGGAAAAAGAAGATTACTGCAACAGACCTGTATGCCTACCGAATAACTTGTATTTAAACCCATATGCATATATACACTAGTTTTTGGAACAAGTGAAGGGAAACCCACCTTGAAATATTAAATTTTATTATTTGTAAGTAACCATCTATTTCCTGCAAATATTATTTCCAGCTCTAAAACTCAAGATATCTCTGACTAATTTTGCAAATGGCACTAGTTTCCAGTAAAACATAAAAGGCGCTCCATGAACAGATTTGTTTTAATTTTTATTGTTAAAATAGGGTTGAGTAAGCACACAGTCATAACAAGAACACAGTTGAAAGTGTGTAACATGTCAAGTGGAGGATCTTTAATTCAGGAAGGGAACAGTTGTTTTTTGATATTGATTAACATACAATATTATCTATGGGATATTAGGTCCTGCATGCTAGAATTAGTTGGTGATGGAATTGTATTACATAATGGTTTGTTTCATTCAATCAATCAATCAGTACATTTATAGAGCGCACTGCTCACCCGCGAGGGTTTCAAGGCGCTGAGCCACATCCAGTCAAGCATACATCATGGTAGGACAAATACAGGAACATGTGACATATGTCATTATCCAATAACATTTGTTGAAACGCTCATTCACATTTGGAAGATCAGGTAGGTCTTTGTTGAAATAGTGCAGGACACATGCTGAGTAATTTTAGGAGTTTTACCTTTGTTTGGGCTTGTTTTTCTTTTTATTGTGGCCTGAAAACTTTATTGTTTCTTTGCCTAAGTGAATCTGTGTATGTTTATGTGCACAAACCTACTTGTGTGTGCGCATGATGTATCTGTCAGTCGTTAATATGTTTCCTATTGTACTATGTAAGTTTTTCTCCTGTATTGAGGTGTAGAAAAAGGTAAAACAAATATCTTAAATGAATGGCAAATGTGAAAATAGCAAGGATTATAGCCGATTACAGCCTAGCAGAGAATATTTTAAAAATATGTTCCAAAATAATATTTTTTTAAAAGCACAATACCATGCATTCCTCTCATTTGATAACGTGTGTATTTGTGGATTCGTGCCTGACTTCCTGAATGAGGTAAATTCACATCATGTCAATTCTGCTTTTATTAAGTGTTTGCCAGCCACATTGTTTCAATCAGATTTCTTGATTTTTTTTCTCAGGGGAATACATCAAATGCTGTCTGGACTTTGCGCAGCCACTGATCACCAGCTAGAGAAAGATGGTTTTTAATAAAATAGCATTAAGGCCATAACAACTTCCCCCCTCCCATTCACATCAGCCTGAGGTGTAACCTGCTAGAGCTGAGGAAAAATGATACTGCTGAAAATGTAGGTTTGCTGATAAATGTGTGGAGATGAGCAAAAACATGACTGCGTTTAGCACTGTTAGCAGTTTAGGAATGGGTTCAAGCCCTGCTTCTCAGAGAGAAAAAATATTAAAAGAAGCGTACTGCTATTTTTTACGGATGGTTGTCCTGCGAGCGGAAAAGCAATGGCATGCCTCACAAAATAAATACACTCTTCTAATTCCCATGAAGAAAAATTCAAATGAAACCATTTGCAAATAACAGAAGCCCTGATTTCTGTTCTGCATCTGCTGTTTCTGACTTGATAACACCATGCCATTCATACCCCCTAGACAATGATAACACATAACTGGAATGCCAGTTATTATTCAGCAAACTAATTGTGGAGTTTGGACCTGGAAATTAGATTTGGATTACTTGGGATACCAGCATTTGACTGACATGATGAGAGTTCCGGCTGTCCCAGGAGGCTGGGAGTGATCCAGGGTAGGGCACAACAAGAAAGTGCTGCCCCCCTTTTTCGAGTAATGGTGGACTTTTGCATTCCGTAAATAATTTTCTTTATTTTGTATTCTTATTCTGTGGTAGCCAATTTATGTCATTCTCTATTTGTAACCTTGATACAAGAACTTCAATAAAAAAATAAAAAAAATAAAAAAAAGAAAGTGCTGCCCCATCCTGCTACCTAGAGGCTATAGGTCCTCTAGTTTAGCTCAAACCATCACTAGTTGCACAACATAGCAATTAATTAAAAAGGTTAATGGGGGGTATTACGCCTCTGTGTTTGTAAGAGTAAATGCAAAAATTCTATATAGACGTTATGCAACAATTTTTTAATATTTTTTGCAGACTTATATAGCGCGAACTCAACCCAAAGGTATCGGAGCGCTTTACATGATCACCAGTTACGTTACACAAGGACACATTCATTTGTTTGGTAGGCACGGAGAGATTGAGCGATTTGCCCAGAATCACAGGAGGTGGTGACAACCCTGAGGCTCAAACCTTGGTTTCCCAGCTCCAAAGCCGGTTGTCTAGCCGTGAAACCACATCCTCTTCCCAATGATTTTCGTGTGGTATCTTATGTCCCCTAATTAATTGTGAGACAGTATCATTCCTATGTAAGGTGGTGAATATGGTTGATGGAAACTCGTAACTTTTGATTGCTCCACTGCGTCATGCAATACATTTACTGGCTAGGTAAAGTAGTGTGTCATTGTAAGTCATTGTAATCAACTAGAATACATGTTAGACCTGGCATCTTTTGGCGTGGTTACCCCTGACTTTTTTGCCTCTACCACCTGTATTTTTGATGCTATGCTGGATGTCGTTTTTACTGGTATAGATGCTTTGGGCACTTTGCCACTGCTGATCAGTGTCAAAGTGCAAGTGCTCCCTAGGGAAATTGTGATGTAATTGGCTATACATGTTTGTCATATTTGTTCTAGCTCCAAGGCCCTAGTAAAGTGCACTGAGAGTGCCAGGGCTGGTAGTACAAATGCTACTAGTGGGCTGCAGCACTGATTGTGCCACCCACAGGAGTAGCGCTAAAATGATGTCCTAGGCCTGCTTGCAGTGCCTATGTGCAGTCCAGGACTGCCATGTCGACCTGGCCAGTGCACCCACTGACCAGGCCTTAGCCTTCCCTTTCTGTACATGTAAGGCATCCCTATGGTGGCCCTAGGTACCCCCCTGGGCTGGGTGCAGTGTATCTGAAAGGTAGGGCATGTACTGAGGTGTGTAACATGCCCTGGTAGTGAATTACAGCCATTGTCGTTTTTCTCTGCTGAGAGGCTATCTTGCCCATGGGACAGAATGGGGGAGACTGTTTACATGCCTATCTTCCCCTAAATGCAAGATAGAAAATCCAAGTTTGGTGTCTTTGTGTTCAGAATTTAATTATACATCTTTTTAGAAAGGTGGTTTTTAAATTCACTGTGTGAGAATAGCACTTTTTAGAAAGTAGATATTCTCCTGTTTAACCTTCCTGTGTGCTTGTGTGCAGATTGGCTGACTGGTGTCATGTGATGGGCTAGGTGGCTCCAGGAGTCTGGAGGAGTCAGCAGCAGGGTGAATAGGGAGATGGGTGGGAGGAGTAGCCCCTGGGTTTGAATAGGGCTGCCTCTGCCAGCACAATGCCTGCTCCACCCCCTGCTGGCCAGGCTGAGGACTCTGCCTCTGCCAGCACAAAGAAGGCTCCACCTCCTGTGGAGCGTCCAACGACCCTTCCCCTCACTCTGAAAGGAACCAGGTGCTCCAGGGCAGAGCACACCCAGGAACCGGTTTGAGCAGGGGAATCCCCCCACTGAAACAAAGAGAGACAAAGACTTGGAGGGGTATAAGAAGAGGACTCCAGACACCTAAATTTTAGATCACTGTGGAACTAAGAAGGAACCTCTGCCAAGGAGAAAGCTGGAAGGAACTGAAGAGGAGAAGACAGCCTGCTTGCTGTTTTGCTTTGCTGCCAAGGAGAGGGGAAGGACTCTGTGGTGTCCCCTTCTTTAGATTCTGATCTCCAAGGGCCTGAGGAGAGCTGGCTCCCTGTTAAGAAGTCCGAGGAACGAAAGGACTTCACCACCAGCTCCCCTGGAACTCTGCTGAGGGAGTTCTGATCTGCCTTGGAGTGCTTGCCTAGTCTTTGGGCCTAAGGAGGTCGTTTTGCTGTGTTTGGGAGCTGGAAAGCAGAAAGCGTGAACAAGAGTAACTGGTACCCATTGCATCATCCGTTTGAGGGTCGCATCATCCGGTTGCGAGTCGCAAGATCGAGAGTGCGAGAAGAATTTCATCGTGGCGTCATCGCAGCACCCGGAGTCCCCGCATCGCCGAGTGCGTCGAGATTTGTCCCGGTGCATGAAGATTTCTGACACTGCGTAGGTCGTCGCAGAACCAGTTTGCAGGCCGCACCACTGCTGGTGCGTGTAAGTATCGAGTCGCTGCGTGCGTCGACGCAGAGTCCCATTCCGTGGAGCATCGAGGGTTGCGGCGCCAGAAGGCAACGCTGCGCCGCGCATCGCGCCACATCGAAGAGCGTCGCACCGTACCTGTGCGTGAAGCTTCCCCCTAAGAAACCTACGCAACGAAAGCCAAAGTGATCGCATCCTCCCCCACAGATCGGAGCCGGCGCATCCACCTCTGCTGCGTGAAGCAGTGCTGCTGCAAAGCCTCCCCAAGGTCTCAGGAGTATCGCATCGCCTTTGCCATCTTCATTGTTATAGCTTTTGGGAACCTTAGCGCAACTACAGGTACTGTTGGGCACAAGAGTGTTGCATTTTGTGCATTGAGAGTCGCATTGTACAGGACACTGATTTTTACATCCTGGAGTACTTTCTACAAACTCTTGAACTATCTTTAAAGAAACCTTTTTAATTGCATGTTGGTTTTTCTGTAGTATTTGGTCTTGTGAAGTTTTTAGTAAAGATACCTTATTTTTCTAAAACTGGTGTAGAGTAAATCTGTGGTGTTTTCACTGTGTTACTGTGAGTGTTGGTACAAATACTTTACACATTGCCTTTGATAGCCTAGACTGCTCAGGCCAAGCTACCTAGAGGGTGAGCAGGGGTTATCTTAACAGTGTATCCCCTTTTTCCTGACTAGAAGCAAGGGTCCCTACTTGGACAGTGGTACCTACCCTGCCAACTAGAGACCCCCAGATCTAACAGTACATGTGCTGCAAATGTAATAATTTTTATGAATACATGAAAGTTAATAAAGAAACCAAAGGGTGGGTGTGAAGTGCTTCGTTCACCCTCTTGGGCATTGCCAATTTCCCCAGCAAGGGGAAATGCTGTTGACTGGGCTAACCCACTTAGACAGTAACTATGAGTGCCCCTGGAAGGTTATGCGAAATCAGAATTAATGGTTGTGATTATTTCCACCTATCATGGGTCTTCCCCTAAGAATGCGGCATATCATGGAGACTTAGGCCCTTCTACACCAAAATCCACATTTCCTGTTATTTGCTAGACTTTTCCCCTCAGTTTAGTTTGGTCCGGCTGACTTGCTGAAATGACCCTGGGAAAAAGTCTATGAGGGCAGAGATAATTGTACCAAATAATAAATGGGTATTGTAAACTCTGCATTACTTAATTTCCAAATGCGCGCCAATAGTGGTTTGCACGAGGATCAGAAAAAACACAACACGCTCGTTATCAGCCCCTTAGAGAAGTGTCCATAGTTAGGCCATCCACGTCTGTCTTTGGGGTAAGAGCATAAATACCTTGAATGCTATAAGTGGGGTAACCCTATTTAAACCATCCATGTGATGTTCTTCAAATTACTTTGCCATTGGATAGTGTCTGATTGTTCACATGCAGAAGTGGACCTCTCCCCCCCACACACACAGCGTGCTAGTGAAGTGTATATTACAGAAAGAGCCCCTGGCCCCTTTTGCAAAATGTATATGCATTGATGTTAGAAATGGGGGTCTCTAGTTGGCAAGGGTTTGCACCTTTTTCCAAGTAGGGACCCTTCCTTCTAGTCAGGATAAGGGAGTTACACTCATATAATCACCCCTGTTCACCCCCTTGGTAGCTTGGCATGAGCAGTCAGGCTTATCTTGGAGGCAGTGTGTAAAGCATTCGCACATATCCAACAGAAACATAGTGAAAACACTACAAAAGGACACCACACCAGTTTAGAAAAACATCCAATATTTTTATGTAATCAAAACATGACCAAAACGATAAAAATCCACAATACAGCACTTAAAAAGTTGTACTTTGCAAGAATACTTGAAAAACACAGTTCGTATGAGTTGGTAGCTCCGTCCGAAACTTACTAGCAGTGCCCCCAGCCACGAAGCGGTCACAGGTGTCGAAGTCAGCAGCAGTGACAGCATCGGTGAGACCGGAATAGCGAGGGCAGAGTGCAGTGTTCACAGGTCACTGTGCAAGCAGCAGCTCGGTGGCGGCGGGGTTGTGGTGTGAGATGCAGACACCATCAGGACACAGAGCCAGCGACAGAGTTGGTGACGGAGTCAGTTGCATTTCCCTTCTCTGTGGCAGATGAAACAGCGGTTCCAGAAGTGGTACCCAAAGGTTGGTAATGTCTTTGCAGTCCCTGAGACTTCAGAACAGGAGGCAAGCTCTATTTCAGGCCCTTGGAGATACTCAATAAAAAAGATGCAGAAAGTTCAGTGAAGTCCTTTCACTGCACAAGACAGAAGCAGCAACTGCAGGCCAAAACAGCAAAGCACTCAGCAACTCAACTCAATTCCTCTCACAGCTTCTCCAGCTCTTCTTCTTGGCAGTCTTCTTGGTTCAAAAGAGTTCTAAAATTCTGGGGTCTGGGCCTCAATATTTATACCACAAAATCCTTTGTTCTCTAGAGGCAGAGAGTGTCTTTGCCCAGCCAGAACCAGTTCTGTCCTCTCTGGTGCAGCTTCCTGGCAGGAGGTGGAGACAGCAGTGTCAAAGGCAGACCAAGCCCATTCAGGCAAAAGGAAATCTCCTCCCTCTACTCTAAATGCCACCCAGGTCTATTCAGCCCAGCCCTGACCCATCCAGACTCTCTGGAGCCACAACCCCTCCCCAGCCCCTGTCACCCCAAAGCCAGACATTCAATATACATCCTAGCAGAGGCATACTAGATGGCTAAGCAAGAAAATAGCTACTTTCTAAAAGTGGTATTTTCAAACCCAAAATGTAAAAATCACCCTCACTAAAAGATGCATTGTAACATTCTGAGTTCAGGCATACTAAACTTTATTTTCCTACCTTGTTCCCAGGGGTAGTTATGTTTATAAGATGTTATAAGAAAACTCCCTATTCTACCCTATGGTAAAAGGTAGCCTTGCAATAGTGAAAAACTAAATTGGTAGTAGTTCACTATCAGACCATGCCACACACACCAGGGCATGTCCTACCTTTCACATGCACTGCACCCGGCCCACAGGGGTATCTTGGGCCTACCTTAGGGGTGACTAATATGTAAGAAAAGGGCAAGGTAGGGCCTGGCAAGCGGGTTCACTTGCCAAGTCGACATGGCAGTACTAAACTGAACACAGATACTGCAGTGGCAGATCTGAGTTACCTTTTCAGGGCTACTCATGTGGGTGGTACAATCAATTCTGCAGGCCCACTAGTAGCACTTGATTTACAGGCCCTGGCACACTTATTGCACTTTACTAGGGACTGACTAGTAAATCAAATATGCCAATCATGGAAACACCAATCCATAATAACAATTTACACAGAGAGCATATGTACTTTAGCACTGATCAGCAGTGGCAAAGTGCCCAGAGTCCTAAAACCAACAACAGCAGGTCAGGAAAAAATAGGAGGAAGAAGCAAAAAGTTCAGGAATAACCCTGCAAAAACTGCCATTTCCAACAGTTGAGTGCATAAAACCCAACAATAAATTAGTGTTGGCTCTGCTTATCACACTGCTGCTGGATAAATAAACATTGTGCGGTAAGGCAACATAATCTAAACTTGTTGTTGTTATATTTACTTTACTTTGACGTCATGTCATAAAAGTTCTGCTACAATGTAGTGCACATTAAAATCTAAACTTATAATTATTTGTCAGTTAAAGAAAGCGTGAGTTCTTAAGTCCTGCAGTAAGCACCCTATTAGAAATGGTTAGCCATTATTCCAGGAGGTTCAGAATAGAACTCTCCTCTGAGGCATTTCATTGCCAATGTGCATGTGCAGGCTGCATTCTGAATGTAAGGAAGCATTATGTATTCTATAATAACAGTGAGCTGTAAGGATGAAAAGAGATGTATGCTTACTTCCAGCAGATGTAATCAACTCCATTGCGCTTTGGAAGTGTGAGAGGCATGGATGACAAGGAGTGCTTTACGCCATCGGATTTGCAGTACATCACAGGCTTGTAGTCTGTTCTCATATGAGATACCAGCAAAGGAAAGAAATTGTCATAGTTGAAAGATGAGTCAATGCCAGAATGCTTCAGTAATTCTAATTTGCCAATGATAAATAGGCTTTGGTGTCAAGAGAGAGGCACATCCAGAGGATATACGTGTTACAGGGGGCTTGTAATTTTTCACCCTACAATGCATCATCTGTAATGTATGGTTTGGTCACTTTGCCAATGTTTATATTCATGAAATCCTTTATTGCTCATCGCCACGTTGTGAATTCATTGTCAAAAATATAACACATTTTTAAGGTAAAGCGTCCGTAACCTTCATCACTACGTGTAAATGATTTTGCCACCACCGTTTATAATTTGTGAAAAATCTAAACATGTTTGTGTATGCTTTATCTTGAACGTTTTATAATGAAAAGTTAATCTGTCCTGAGTTGGAGTGGTACCACATACGCAAAAGGCCCCCTTTCTCTTTTGTGAACATAAAACACTTTTGAGGGGAGTAGGCAGTGGCCCAGGGGACCACTGCCAACTCTCAAAATATATATTTTTTTAAATGGAGCCTGCATCATAAAAAAGTTACTTTTTAAAAAAATGAGATCACGGACATGGTGGTTAACTGACCTCAGCAGGCCGACATCTGAGGGATGTCATCCAATCGCAGAGAGTCACAATTTGTGACAAATCCCATAAATATTGGTGACATAGGTTGGATTGTGACCCGCTAGATATAGGAAATCTGTGAACTGACCTATTAGCAAATAGTTCGGTTCGCAAAATTGTTTTCCATTTGTAAAGAAACAGTGTGCAATTTGCAGCCTTTTTATTGGGAGTGGATTCTGGCTCTGCTATGCTCTCTGCCCCTAGGGAAATGCAGAATAGCAACTGTGCTCCTCTTCATAGTTAGGGTGGACCCAGGAACTTCAATGGCTTCAATAACTTGTAAAGAGCCTGCTCTTTTGCAAGTAAATGCAGGGTGAGACTTAGGGAAGGCAAACCTTTATTCCCCTGCAAAACTGGCTCCGAAACCATTGGGAGGGCAGCTAGCCCTAGAATCAGTTTTGAGTGACAAAGGAGGGGGCTACTCATTTCCCTGGGCACACCTCTAGGCGATCACACACCTTCGGCACAAGGGAGAAAGGGATTATCTTGGATTTTTGAAGCAATTGCATTGTGAGATTGATTGCAGTAGAGCAAACAGGGTCTGCTTAAAAAAGTGGGAAGGGGAGAACCAGGAGTCACCCCCACTCATTGGCTACTGCCAAACCATAAAGGTGGCACCCAAATGCACCCACCTAAGAACAACTTCTGGACCTAGGCCGTTTTCATGAAGTGACCAGCTGACCAGTACCAACAGGTCCTGGACTAGACAATGTTGGTGGCCTGTGATAGAATAAGACCTGGTCCTTAAGTGCTGTTCCTGGAAGCCCTAGAAGTGGCCCAGCGGAGGTGTTGCAGAAATTTTGAAAAGTTGGAACTTTGAGCTTCATAATAAAGACTAAGGGCTCGATTATGAGTTTGGCGGTGTGGGAGTGGTCTGCCACGCCACCGCCGGTCTCCCACATCACCAAACAGGGTCACCAGCCGTCAGCCAGATTCCGAGTTTCCTTGTAGTCTGGCGGGCAGTCCTTTGGTGTTCCGCCGGCATGTCTTTCAAAACGGCATAGCAATCGGAACATCAAAGCCTGTTTCTGCATGGAATGGACTGTGACATTCATGGCATGAAGGAAAGGGGGTGCATGCAGACAGGGGGTCACAACATGTGCCCCCCTGCATGCATCCCATGGGCCTGAGGAAATAGGGAGCTTTCCTCACTGCCACCCTTTCCAATGCAGGCTCACCACCGTTGTTAGGGTCGCGGTGAGGAAATGTGTAATATGCTTGGCGATACTGCAGTGGCACCACCACACATACTGTGGCCTCAAGACTGCCACACCAGCG
The DNA here is from genome assembly GCF_964204655.1 of Triturus cristatus. Lineage (NCBI taxonomy): Eukaryota > Metazoa > Chordata > Amphibia > Caudata > Salamandridae > Triturus > Triturus cristatus. Next base: position 727,498,662 of record NC_140591.1, read on the forward strand.
ATCATGGATCCTTGGCGGCTACAGAGGTCTCATGGTGGTCCGACCACCAAAGTTGTAATACGGTTTGTCAGACCACTGGTGCACACTGCCACCTCTGTGCCACCATGGGATTAGCCTTCCACAGACAACCAAACACAGAATTAGGCCTAAAGTCAGAAGGTAAATATTTGACCGCGATGAACTTGCTTGGTGTATCTGACCTGCGCTCCATCATGGTCAGTTTGACATTGCAACCTGGTCCCAGTCTACCACATTCACAGACTATCATTTGAGCTCAGTGCTTTTTGGAGCAAATTTAATTAAAAACTTAAATAATACATATATCCAGTTCCCCCTATTGGATTCTTGCCGTTTTGGTGTAATTTTGTTTCTTACAGTTTATGCTATTTTTCTAATTGTATTTAGGATTTTTATTGTTTGGCCTTTTGACTTAATCCAGTTTTGTTACTGAATACATACTTTACACTTTGACTTATGTTAAGCATGTCTGATCTGTGCCACAGCTACTAGGGGGTTGATTAGGTTAATTTAGTGACTTTGGGGTTCATCCTGAGAAGTCAGTGATATTGTTCCTTAAGGTGGGTGACCACCCCAAAGACTAATTCGCTTTTTTACATGTATCGTGATATCTATATCAACTGTGAATAAGGTTTTAATAAGAAACTCCTTAATAACCCCTTCCCACCCCTGTAGGAGGCTATAGTAACTACCTTTCCTAGATGTATCACCCCAGATTTGTAAAGGGCGTAGTGGGGTGTGACAGGTGTAGTGCTTTGTCCATGGGGAAACATGATTTCCCACAGAGTTAAAAAGTGAAGTTGCACACAGAAATAGGATCCTTCTTGAAAAGATACATTTCATTACCAGAAGTAGGTCTGGAAAACTGCACCTAATACCTCTTTTCAGGTGTACTCTGGGAAATGTTTGTAAATAGAAAGAAAAGCTGAAAGGTTCGCTCATGCAGAGGTGTATATCTACCCCCCCATAGTTGTATTTTTACATGTGGTGTCTGATGCCTTGGCCGAAGATGTCACATATTATACTGATGTGATGTGATGGTTACATACAATGGCATCAAAGTCCCTCTTTAAAAATGACCTACAAGGACTGCAGTGAGTCATAGAGTTTGTGTTGTTTATCTGATTTACGTGCGTGCAAAAAAAGTGATGAACTGCAAAATCTTAGTGCTTTATACCGGAAATTATTTATTTTTACACAACATGAAATATGATTGTGCATTTGTAAATATATGAGATTGCTAATTTCTTGTCATCCTTAATGACAGAAGTGTTGTTATTTTGATGATAAATGCTTCATTTCCAAATAATTAATTATGCAATTACAGATTCTGTGTAAGCAATAATGGCATTGTCCAGTTCTAAAAGAAGATCAGATAGGACCAGCTCGTTGGAGAACCATTATCACACTCTTGACCGGCCTGCAGAGGAGCATTTCAATAATGTCTATCTTTCTCTGTTTTGCAGGAGTCATGTACTCAAAGCCTGTGTTCATGACTGGGAACATCATCTGCAAATCATGACTGCTCAGCATTAATTTTTCTAACTAAGCTTCACGCTTCATGAAAGTGCCGGGCTGCTAATCATGGTTAATGATTAGCAGCCCAGCACTTTCATTCAAACTGTCTCTGTATGTGCTGATCTGAAGCCTGCCAGCCAATCCAACTGACTGTATTCAAATGTGTTGTGCTTCAGGTTTGGCTTGCTAGCCTCTGGGCATTGCAGCATTGCATTCCATCAGAATACTCTGGCCATGCATTATGTCCCTAGATAACTGATAGATCTTGACCTGTTTCTCATAGATAAATAGAGTTAATGCATGAGAAATAGGCCACCCAGCTCATTGAAGGTTCATGGTTTAATTCCTTCTCATATGCATTATTTGTACTTAAATGCTTTTCACATGATTTTGTACGGTGGTTGCAAAGTTCGAACCCTTGAGGTCGCATTTGAAGTAATACAGGTCAGCTTAGAGGTTCACTTCCTTGATTGCTATTTTCCCCCTCCTCTTGGACCTAGAAGTATTTGGGGGTACCCTTTTTCCTTCATGGTTAATTCCTTCTCTTGGCAAGACCCACAACGCAGTTAGCTGAGAAGAAGTGCTAGAGTAGCAATGGAAGTTTTACTGGCCAGCTGGCTCACAAAGGGATGGGTCACCACTGCTGCTTTGATGAGTCTTAACTGTATTAGATAACGTCATTTAAAAATAAACTGGACAAACACATGAAACCTTTTTCCTCAGCTATGGGCATTTTGCTCACATTAGATTGCATGGTTCAATATTCTCAACCAATCAAAGGTTTAACAGCACAGCTAACATTAACCCATGAGCTCCAGTCCAAAGTCCCTGACAGCCTCAAAGTGATTTGTATTTTGCACCTCCATTCTGTAGTTTCAGCCTAAAAACAGCGCGTGTATGCTAACCTATCTATGACCTGGGTGTAGCATCCTCCCCAGCCTGGGTACCCGCTAATGACAACGCTGCACACGGAGCTCAGTAAAACACATCTTTATTCATCTGCATGCAACTCAATATTCTAAACCTGCATTCACTTCATTTTGCTCTAACACTTACTTCACAGTTCTACGGAGTCGATGAAGAGCCAAAAGGGTTCCATCATTGCTAACTCAGACAACGCTAAATCTCCCCTACTGTTAAATAAAAAATGACAATTTATTTTACAAATATATACAATCAAAACTCTTCTATGAGACTTTGTGGCGCTCTGATCACATGTCCTTGGCCATGTTATTGGGAAACTTGGGACAGGCAGTTCAAGTGTCCATGACCTGGTTTGCAGAGCTTTCACCTGTGGTCAAGTTGAGTGGTCAAACGGTAAGCTTGAAGAGTAGAATTCAAGGTCAAGTATTTCCAATACAGCATGCTGAAGAGCTTTCTTGAGGGTACTCATGAAACATTTGACACGGCCATTGGGCTGTGGCCAAAGAGGTGTGCTCTTATGATGCTTTGCCTTAGAATGGCTGAGAAAGTCTCTAAATTCTCAACTGTTGAAAGATGGGCTGTTGTCAGATTTTAAGATCTCAGGAACACACTATGTCACAAAGATGCTGTCTAATCTCTCGATGACTCTTTCTTAAGTGATAGATAAGAGATCTTCTAGCAATGGAAAAAGGAAGTATGCTCATGGTGGTTCAAAATTAAGTGTGGGAGAGTGGAAGGAAAGTGTGATTTGGATGAGGGTGCCCAAAGAGTGAAAAGGAAACAGGATAAGACCAAAGTATGGTATGACACCAAGTGTAATTCAAAAGGACATGAGTTCGAAGTGGGAGATTAGGTTAGAATTCTTAAACCAGGATTGGTAAGAAAAGGTCTCTTCAGGTTTGGTAAGGCTATGAAGGTAGTAAACGTATTCACTAATTGTGTTGTTATTCAAGACAGGAATGTGTGAAATGTGAAGAGGGTGGCCAAGTATACATGAACATTTCCTATGAGTGATGAGGTGGATGGTGATGATGCAGATGAAGAGGACAAAGTATTTTTGGTGAAATGCAATAGCAAAGTTTACCAGGGCATTCAGGATGGAGCGAACAATGAGAGTTCTGTGTGGTAAGAGAACCTGAGAGGCCAAGGAGGTGGAGAGAGTTTCAATAGGTTCAATTTGGTGTGCGAAACAACAAGGGATTCTGTAACCTCAAGAGTCAAAGGGGCGAACAGGATCAGACAGCCACCTTCCAAATTTGCTGAATTTCTGAAATAATGGTTCTTTTTATTCCTGTTAGAGCACCAGTATTTGCATGGTTTTTCTACCTTACTATGGCCCTGATTATGAGTCTGGTCGTCCAAGGACTGACAGACTTGCGGGGCGCTCTGGTGGTGATTCAGCCACCGCCACACCAGTGGTCCAACTGCCCTAAAAGGACTTTGGTGGTCAGACCGTCATTGCACCACCGCAACTGCCAGGAAACCGTGTTTCCCTGGTGGTACTGCGGCGGTCTGAGGGCTGCAATATGCTTGGTGGTGCCCTAAGGCACCGCCAATCATATTATGGCTTTTCTCAATGTCTGTGATCTCATTGAGGTTCATTCTTCATGGAACTGCTGGCAGTAAGGAAGACAAGGGGTGCCTAAAGGGCCCCCTCTTGCCATTGTGCATGAGGGTGCATCCAGTGGGCACATGTTGTGCCCCCCTGTAGATTTGCACCCCCAGTTCTTGCACAGGAAGGAATGCACAACATGGTGCATTCCTTCCCATGCAGGAACGTGCACTGGCTGTCCAGCGGAAGTGCTCGTGGGACTGCCATGCCGCCTGCCCGCCAGACCACAAAATTACTTGGAATCTGGCGGGTGAGTGGCAGTGAGCTTCATCGGACCTAGAGCAGAGCGGAGCGGTGGCATGCTGTCTGCTCCAGGACTGCTAAAACTCATAATTAGGCCCTTAGTGTTAATTTTGTATGTAAGTTTTATCCTTATGTTCAGTTTTCATTTTTATTTATCTTTTAGAAGGAGGAAGATGTGTTCCATTGTCTCATTTGCACATGCCTGTGTTATGGTTTGAATTGCATTCTGTGGAATGTTTCTTCCGTCGAATACAGAGTGCTAACCAGTTTATTTGGAAACCCAAGAGGAAGTCACAGCTATCTACTCCTGCCGAAGCCATACATGGTTGTCACATGTACAATTTATTTTTTTAAATGAGCTACAGTTGATGTCTTTGTGGGAAGCTCCTGGTAGTATTAGGCTGGATGCTGCAGATTTGATCACAGAACTGTATCATGAATACACACAGATAAAGAAATGCTGGGACCTAAAGCCGGAATGTCTTAAGTTTTAAGAGCAAATATTTCAGTAGCATTTATGGCCTTTCATGTCCAGAATATCTAGACATGTTTTACCCTGAATTGAAGTGAGCATTGTATTTAAAATTCCAGCTGGGTATCCTCCTGACCAGGGATTTTCTTATACGTACACATATACTTGATGATAGATACGATCGCAGTGATTGTAGTGTTGGTGGTCTGGACAATCTAACCGATATTATTCTGTTTTTTAAAAATATGTAACCACCCGGTGGAGATGGCTCTTCCCTCTTTTTAAATACTATGGTGTAAGATGTGTTAAACCATATAATATGCATGTGGTCACCTCCATAGCATCAAATTTATGGGTTACGAAGCCCTGCCTGAGTGAGAGGCCCTTCACTCTAGGATTATGTTTAAGTAGGTAGGCTCTATGAACCTGGTTGTTTCCCATAAAGTAACACCCTGCTGTTTTATGCATAAGCTACACAATTTTACACTATTTATATGCTCTGTACATTTGCTTCCTAGGTGGGTTGGCAGATTGTTTACATCAGAAAATAAGATAATTCCCAAGTGTTCTTATGATTTTTAATTGATAGTGATGCATATGTTCTCCTCTTATTTAGGATGTTGCCTCTGATGGTAATGCACACCTTTTCCACTGCACTCACCCTTTACTGTACCTGAAGAATCTAAACATGCTCTTTTTTCTAGGTTGTACCCTTCGATGAAAAGGCAAATTTGTTAGCATTTTATTGTACTTGTATTTTATTGTTTCCATTTATTGATAGATTGCTGTGCTCACGCTTTTATTGAGTTGTTCTTATATTGCACATTAAAACATTTATTATAAGGCTGTCAGTTGAAACAATAAATAAATAAACATCTTAAACATGTGCCTGTGTTATGGTTAGAAATGCATTCTGCATAAAGAGTGCAAGCCAGTTAATCTCCGACTACCTTCCTGTGAAGGTGGATTTGCTGTGCTGTCTGAATAAACTTTTCAACTATTAAATGTATTTGTACTACTTTCAACAGTATCACATTGCTGGTGTTACTAAAACTATTTAAAGAATTTCACTTTCATTATCATCTCAAATATACATCAATCTTGCCTTTTTTTGTGCACAACATTTATGCACAACAAAGCTCTAAAACAAAGAACATTTCTTGTCAGAGCCTTCTTTTTACATTAACACATTTGCCTAGCATCCTTTGAAACCTATAAACAAAGGACATTGCCTGCACTTTCCTTTTCCTATTCAACAATAATCTCTGGGCAAAAACCCATCTCCAGGATTTCTTGAATTCAATGCAGAATGCATTGGGGTAACTGATACTGTGACTCAAGAGGATTAGTGTGCCACAGAAAAATTACTGGGGAGGCCTCACAAGGGGGTCTGCCACTCTCTGTTCATCCCCCAAGCACAGTGTACTCTCATCCCCTTCTGGGGACGTGAAAAGCAACACACACATTTTGATCCGCTCATTAATAGCTTCTCTGTTGCTCTCAGTTGATCCTCTTGTAATCAGCGGAAACTATTTCCTTTTTGTTTTCTTTTGTATTTTAAGTGGGGAACCTTTGGATTTAATTCTAAGACTGCACAGGAGCCCTGGCTCACACAGTCAGGCTGTCTCATATCCACCCAGCACTTCCTCTCGGCCAGTGGGGGGAATTGTTTCCTTTTCTTTGCCTTCCATCCAGGCTGCCACTCCTGCACCATGGTTCTGGTGTTTGAGCAAACAAAAGGTGGAACTGCCCTTGCCTGGGGGTTGCCTTGTGCTCCGGCAGCCACAGAACCACCTTCAACTGCCCTAGGGGCTTTCTGAGCTAGTGATCATATCATCTCCACTCTGTCTGGGCAAAGGACAAGGTAGAACGTGGTGCTCTCTCTATTGGCTGATACCTTAGCACTACCCCATCTTGGGGGTTGTTAACAATTTGTCACATGGTGTTCCTCCACAGTCCTGGTACCCCAGGGCACTGGCACTCTCTTTGGCAATATGTAGTCAATTGCTGAGCATAGTATGGATATTTTAAGTGCCACACCCTGGGAAATGTCACCCATGAGCAGCACAATTAAAAGGAGATATCTATAACCCTTCGGCCGTTTGACATGGGGTTTTGTTTTTGGTACTTTTGGTGGTGCCCTCCAGCAATCACAAGTGATTTTTAGGACTTCACTGGTTTTGTTGCTGCTTCTCCATTGAGCCAGAGCTTCAGAGACCTTCCCCCCTATTCCTATTAGCCTCTTAGACCTGAGTCTTCCAACAGCTGCAACATGTGGTTTTCAAGGCAAACTACAATGCCTGCCTATGCTCAATCTTCTTGGCTACTTGCTGGTTATGTTAGCATCTTGCAGGAGTCTGTGATACCCCTTCCAAGGTCACCTCCAGGCAGAACCACTCCATAGAATTCAAAGGGAATACTCTCCATTAGTGTCCTCGGCATGTTCATTCTGTACTCTCCCACAGAGAGAGTGAGAAACCAGTGCCACTGGCCAAGGAGTCAGAGTTAACAGAGTACCAAGAGGAATATTGTGGAGCCCATTTCAGGCAAAAAGTCTCTCCCTTTTGCAGGGGTTTAAAATTAGAGGTGAAGATTTTTACATGGTGGGCAGCTCTGTCCATCTTAAAGATGTCACATCTTTGTTCCATCTCTGACAGGTATTCCCGGGAACCAGCCCGTATGCTGACAAAAGCTCCGGCACAGACTCCTAGAAATGTTCAAATTGCAGCATCAAGCTATGGTCTTCATTGGCATTTCCCCCAAGACTTCAAAAGGAACCTCTTGTTGTGACTGATGCCAGAGTTCTACCTATACCCCCTTGGTCCTAGTGCCCTGAATTGTCAGCGAGTAACAGGTAATCATCTATGCAGATGTTCTTCCTGCCCCCTTCCTCTACCAAGCAATGGCTAGTCCCACCGAACTGGGCATTATACCTAAGGATGACATTGAACTAGAGTGGAGATGCATGGTAGTACAAAACCCAAAATCACATTTGGGCTCATTGATGGAATTATTGCAAAAATCAAAAAGTTTAAAGGAGCATAAGAATGCCAGGCAACATTACTATTTTATTTGTGTTATCGAGGATTGTTTAAGAGGAAGTCATGCAATTAAAAATGATATTTTGGGAAGTTTTCACCTGTAGTGTAAACAAAGTGAAGGACTTCAGATATGTGGTGTAGTGCTAAATAACTAGAAAATTTATTTGTGGCTGCCCAATTAAATTATAAATGAAATAACCAATTTATCAAGGGTCCCATCTGTGACAGGCAGCCTGTATGCACATACCAGGCTGAGTCGCAGAGCAGTGCTCATCCTGCAAATGTATGCACTTGTGTTTGCATGCAACGAGCACAGAGCCTCTTATTTCAGCTGATCAAGAGGGGGCTAGATTTTAAAAAGTGCTTTGCACTCACATCCATTTCAACAGGACCTTTCAGTGAGTGAGGCACAATTTTGGTGTTACACTCATGCCAGTGATCTACAACTTATGTGGCTCAAAATCAAAAAGCCAGGCCACACTTCCTCAAAAATGTCTACTTTTGTTTGGGGGCCATTGTTAATAAACCAATTTCCCAAATTGTCTTTTGCATTGATAATCATTAATTGCTGTTCCTCATAATTCACCTAAGCATTTGGCTTTCACAGAACACAACACTACACCCAAAATGCTGTTTTGCTTTGCGTGAAGGCGAAATCACAGCACAAAGCCATACCATGTTAGATTGGCCTACTGATGTTGCTGTCCCCTGCACAAGTGCAAGCTGTTGTGCTTTATGCACTGCCTCACACCATGCCACAGAAGTGATTTGCACTGCCAAATAGAAATTTCCATGCATAGACAAAGCCAAATGAGTCAGACATATTGGATGAGTGCTGTGTTCTGCAGTACACATGCCGTGATTCAGTTTCTCTGGAAAATCATTGTATTTGCCCTTGTTTGTGCATGTTTTAGTTTTTGATGCAATGTATAGACAGGCTACCTTAGTAGACTTTGATCCAAAAACCTTGAGTGTATACGGTCATCCTCACTCAGGAGCACTACCTTGACGCATAGTGGTACAAGGCAGATTTGGCACTATGAAAAGGCCACATGTCTAGAGCAAAACACCTTCTGTGCAAGAAAGTAAATCTATGTGGCTACTTTGCACAGCTTTGTGTCACCCACACACCAGTTGAATGTTTGGTAAATCTGGATCCAATTGTTAATTTGGCAATATCTGTTAGCGTATGTAGTAAAAGAAAACAACTCCTGGTTGCTTTCTTCAGCATATGGTGATATGAAGACATAAACAACAATAACAAAGGTTTAATTAATTCGCTGTGTCTCTGTGTAAATACCTCTATGATTATATTGGTTCACACATTATTATGCTTCCATGAAATAACTAGATAGTGTTTCAAGAATGCAATTTTCACATAATATACTTTAGCCTTCCTCACAATCAAGGTAAAAACATTTGTTTAACATTTATTTCCTTATAGGGCTTTCAGTGCTCATGTGTGCTGATTACAATTATGGGATTCCCACTGACCAGAGTTAATATCTTCTATGTTCCATTACTTCTTCTAAGTTATAGGATTTAGCAACTGCTCCTGTTTAATACTCCTTAACTCCCCCTTCCTCCCACAGTAGGAATCTTGATAAAAGCATCCAAACAGAACTCTCACCCTCCTTTAAATCTACAACACATAGACACCCAAATTTAATAGGAATGGGTGCCGCAGTCAGGGTTTGCTTTGGCATACATTTAAAGTTTACAACATTTCTTAACACACTTGAAATAGAAATATATTGCAGAGAGTGCATTCCTGTCATAATTACCACAACTAAATATCCCTTTTCTTAGTGGTAATTTCGATAGTAGGAGCTATTTTATTTTACAGTGCACTTTTAGTTTTTTTGGATACGATTTCAAATGATTGTGAAGTGAACGATGGAACCTTTATTAATACTGAAAGCATATATTTCAAACTTCACACAATGTAAAACATGATGATTTTGGTGCACTCCCTCAGTAATCCCAGTGGGCTGGAATTGGAAGTTACAGGTGCCATTGGAATTATAAACTCTGCATGAGTACCGTGGATCCTTTTAGTTTTATTAATTTTAACTTTTATTAACCTTTCGGAGTGACAATTGCGCTCTATAAATACCCATTCAAATTTCAGAGATTGATGGGAACGAGGGAAATTAAGAATTACTCGATCCAAAGATATTGATTCACTTGGTTATTCCCCCTTTCTAAGGGCACCCTCATAAATCTACTTGTAATTTCCTGTAACATCTCCACCTCACCAGATTTAGCAGTGCCCCCGATATTGGTAACTCAATGGCCAGACTTCCTTGTGCATAACGACAGGGACCTCATAGTAAAGGCCTGATTTAGATCTTTTTTATTTCTTAAAAAACAGTGGTTCACTAAATCCAAATCATCTCAAGAGTGTTAAAAACACCAAGGGTCTTAGGCAATGTTTTGAGGACCCAACAATACATAATACACAGAAGGCAAGTATAAACACAGGACAGTTCTTAACTTTGTGCTGCAAGTAATTTACTCATTGCATACATTTTTTTAGACTTTTTTTGTTCATGATGTGACAAGGTGCTCACAATTGTGTGAAGGAAATGTGCAGTGGTAAGTGAATTTATGAAGAACATGCAGCAATACAAACAAGACTTTAGACTTCTTTACGCAGTTATTTATATAATAAAAGGGAGTCAAATGTATCTGTGGTCGATGGCGTTTCGATCTCATCAAATTGAGATCATCATCAGGACAAGGTGTGTGAGCACCTAGCATCTCTAAAATAAAAATAACAATGTGGTCAGGAATTGGAAAGATCGTTGGAACCTGCATTAAGAATGACTCTACATTAGCAAACACTTGCGTAGTGGGAAAATTAATACATTTGCACGGTGTATAGTTTTGTACGAGAGAAAAGAGAAGAAGAAGAGGGACAAGATTTTACCCTTTATGATATGCTAAGGCACCCAGAGGTGGGCATCTAGTCAGAATAAGCCAAGGAGCATAATGAACTCAACAGAAGGGTAGGACTCAGTAACTGTATCTGAAGAGGATGAAAGAAAAAAAGGATGTATTTACTTGCCCAATGGGTACATTTTGGTATATAAAATTACTTATCAAATAAGTTCACAAGAGAAATGAGGGACATAACTTAGGCCCTTCACGATGGGCACAGATGCAGGGGAATAAGCATCTCGCCTGTAAAGCCCAGAGGCTTTGTCCAAACTAACTCAATTCCTGTATTTAGAAGCGGACCACAGAGGGAATGATGATCCCTGTGTAAACCAGCCTATGTGCATAGAGAAATGTATGGTTGTACACCCTGCTGGTGAAGAGCCCCAAGAACAAACCAACCTACTCATTGTTATTGGGGATGGAGCACCAAATCTACCAAGGAAAATGCATCGTAAGGAGATCGATGCGGGAAGCCTATTCACCCTGTGCTGCCAGGCCAGCTGGCGTGATGAAGACGTACAATGAAGGCAAGCCAGCTGTAAACCATGAGATAACAAGCACTCCTGATCTTGCTTAAAATCCAGAGAGTGAAGGGATAAAACACTTACATGTAAAGCTTTAATGATGAATATCCGACTAAGGTAATATGAATTAGGCACTGAGTGTAAGCTCCAGTGTCTCCAGATAATATGTGTAAATAATCTAAAGAGGTCCATTTAGAGGAAGCTTAGGTGTTAATTCCTGAATATAGAATTAGATCCAAGGGCCCACCCATGGGGTCGCTGCCGGAGTGGCTAACAAGCCTATGACCCAAAATCACAAAGAGCCATGAGTTAAGCTCTAAAATCAAAAACGCTCTCTCGGTCAATGTATAGGATTGAGCTACATTCTACTTACTTAAAGAAGTTGGTGAGCAGCAGAATTAATTCCAGTTCCGAGTGAATCAGGACTCCGGGCAGCAGCTCCGATCTCACAGCTCAGTGTGCATTGAATGTGGAACGTGGAAGTGTGGAAATAAAGGCCAGTCTATACCACCTGCACATGATTGACACTTCCTGGAGAACACTAGAGCGTACCTGAAAAGAACTATGGTCCTACAGAAGAGGGCATATTGGTGTGAGAGGGGAGATGCAAATTATTTAAACAAATTCACAAGTGAAGGAAACATTTAGGGCATAATTTGACGTAGGAAACATCTATATGTCAGTTGTGTAAATGAAGGTCAAGGATGAGGAACAGTTTCCAGGGACAATTAACACAAAGTAAATAAAAAATAAACATAAGTTGTTGGAATTACAGAGAAACAGTTAAAAGAATACAACATGAAACATATAACACCTGAAAAGAACTACGCTCCTACGGAAGAGAGCATGGTCCCGTGTCCCAAAAATCAATACAGTCATCATTTCTTTTGGCCCCCTTCTCCTCAAAGGATAAGAGACTACCTTGCATTGGTTTGAGAGCGGAGAGCCCATTTTAAAAAAATATTTCACATATTAAAGAAATATTTAGGACATAATTTGACCTAGGAAACATCTACATGTCAGTAGTATAAAGAAAGGTCAAGGATTAAGAACACTTTCCAGAGAAAATTAACGCAAAATAAACATAAAATAAACATAAGGTGATGGAATTACAGAGGAACAGATATAGGAATAAAACACGGAACATATAACATAGATTGTGTGCATGAGGAGAACCTTGTAGGTTATATTTGATTATAAGATACTGGTTAAAAATCCTGTACATCATTAAAGTCTATTAGAGGAAAGACATAGGGGAGATCATAGAATTGTATTCCACTCTTCTTGTGTGTTTAACCCATTGAATGTCATCTGTCATTTGAAGATCCACTTGCACTTTAGCCTGTTGTATAGTATTTGGTTGTTTCCACCTCTTGGTTGTGGTCTCAGGACATCGATTATCTGCCATTTAAAGTCATTTTCTGAATGTCCCTTACTCAAGAAGTGTTCGACCAGTGGGGCTTTGATGACCTTGAAATGGATCCTGCTTTTATGTTGTAAAATCCTATTCTTTAGCTTTGTTTTTCCTATGTGTGCTAGATTACATGGGCAGCAGATACAGTAGATGACACAGTTCGTAAAAGAAACCCATGTTTTGCTTAATGTTGCCTTGTTCAAATGTTTTGGTATTGATTATTGAGGTGCAGGCCAAGCAGTTACTAGATATGTAGTGACCTAGAACTGAAGGAAGTCCTAGGAGAGTCTATAGTGTTGTCAGTGTGTTTGGACTTATGCGCCCTAACCAGGCGATCTCTAAAGTTGGGACCCCTTTTAAAAGAAAAAAGTGGGGGTTCCAGTGAAACATTGTGGGTGGACAAGATGTTCCAATGCTCTTTAATACTTTTAGTCAGTTTGTTACTGATTGGGCAAAAAGTGGTTACGCAGGTAATCTTAGAAACAGGTGTTCTGTCTTTAGGTTGAAGGAGTATATCCCTGTGAGAGTATCATACCCGCTTGAGGGATCACTTGACCAAGTGTCTAGGGTAGCCTCAATCTTGGAGGTTTTTTTAGAGCACTTCTACCTCCTTAAAAAAGTCTTCTTTGAATATGTAATTATGTTGAATGTGTAAGAATTGGCCATAGGGGAGACTATTTCGCAAAGCTCTAGGGTGGGAACTGGAGGATTGGAGTAGTGTGTTTCTCTTAGTCGGTTTTCAAAACAGTGTGGTATACAATTGGCCATCCATAGTTTTGACTATAACATTCAGATAGTCAATTTGTGTGTTACTGTAATGGTATGTAAATCTAAGGTCCGGTTGGCAGTTGTTGAGCCAGTTATAGAATGTGGAGAGTTCTGTTCTGTCGCAAGACCATATCAGAAGGACGTCATCAATATATCCCTTCCACATATGGATTTTATCAAAAAAGGGGTTTCTGTCGTTCAGAACAAATGCAGTTTCCATATTGTCCACAAAGAGTATGGCAAAATTTGGGGCGAGATCTGCACCCATGGAAGTCTCTTTGCATTGTCCATAGAACTTGCCTCTGAATAGAAAACAGTTCTTAGTAAGGGCTAGTTCTAGGAGAGTGATAACAAAATCAGTGGGGACCTGATGAGGTGTAGGTCTTGGGTTGAAATTGCCTTTTATCACTTAAATTCTTCTGTCCTAGGGTATATTGGTGTACAGTGATTCAATATTCAATGTGACAAGACGCTCTAGTGCTGGGCCAAAGGACTCCAATTCAATGAGGTAAATGAACTGTGTTGTGTTCTTCACACAGGTGGTAGTAGTACATACAAGGCCCTTAATAAATAAATCAATATATCTACCCAATGGTTCCAAAAAGGAACCGCACTCAGATAGAAGGGGTCTGCCAGGAGGAGACTCTAGATGTTTATGAATTTTGGGCAGAGTATAGAAAGCAGGGGTGCAAGGGTTTTTGTTATTCAGAAACAGATATTCATTGTGACTAATAAATCCATCTTATTCTGCTTTTTTCGTGATCAAATGAATTGCGTATTTTATCTTAGGTAAGGGGTTTTGAGCAAGGAGCTCATAGTGTAGTTCATTACTGATCTTTCGGAAAATCTCAAAATGAAAGACAATTTTGTCTTGGATGACTATACCGCCACCCTTTTTGCAAAGTTTTAATATTATGTCATCATTGGGGTCATCACTCCCTCAATGGACCCCTTCTAAGTACAGGAATTGAGTTCATTTGGACTAAGATGCCTATTCCCCTGCATCTGTGCCCTTCGTGAAGTGCCTTAGTCATTTCCCTCATTTCTCTTGTGAGCCCATATTTTATTGTGAGCCCATATTTTATTGTATGTAATTGTATGGTTGTCTGTACCAGAATTTACCCATTGGACAAGTGAATACATCCCTTTTTTCTTCTTGGCTTAGTCTGACTAGACACCCAACTCTGGGCGCCTCAGCGTATCATGAATGGTAAAATCTTGGCCGTTTCTTCTTCTCTTTTCTCTCGTGCAAAACTAAACACAATACAAATGTATTAATTTACCCACCAAGCAAGTGTTTACTAATGTAGAATCATTCTTTATGCAGGTTCCATTGGGCATTCGAATTCCTGTTGCTTTTATTTTATGGATACTAGGTGGTCGCACACCTTTTCCTGATAATGATCTCAATCTGATGAGATCGAAACGCCGTTGACCACAGATCAATTTGACTCCTTTTTATTACATAAAGGACTGAGTAATGGATTCTAACCATCTTGTTTTTTTGTATTGCTGCATAGTCTTAATAATTTCACTGATCAAAGCACGTTTCCTTCACGTAATTTGAGCACCTTATCACATAATCTACAAAAAATATCTCCCAACAAATATATGCAATGAATACATTAATTTCATTCCAAAGTTAAATACTGTCCTGTGCTTATACTACCCTTCTGTGTATTATATATTGTTGGATTCTCAAATAATTGTCTAAAACCCTTGGTATTTTTAACACTCTTGAGAACATTTGGCCTTAGTGAGCCACTGTATATTTAAAAAAAAAATTGCCACAGGTTCTCGAAAATTGTGGGGTCCCCTTCTTCAATAATATGGACTGATTTAGATCTGGACAGACATGTTACTCCATTACAACGGTGATGAATATCTCATCCACTGAAATATAAATTCCATTATATCCTATGGGATTTATATTTCGGCATATGTGATATCCATCACCGTTGTGACAGAGTAACCCACCTACCAAGATCTAAATCAGACCCAAAATCTCTAAATAGAATAACAATGAAAGAGAATAAATACAATACTTTCTATTCCTAATGTCTTTGGACAACTGTGTCCTTGCTGTTCTAAAAGGAGCCTTTTTTTTACATTAAATGGCCAGGTACAGCATGAGTAAATGTATGTGTGTATAATGGGTCAAGTTATGCTGGATTTTGGAGAATGTTTGCATTGTCAGCATTCCGTCCATCATTTGTTTGCTGTAACACTTTTCATCCTAAGTAGGATGGGTATGCCCAGACGTGGGTCCCTTGCTCACTGTGCCACTGGATTCAAGCTAGCCTGGCTGAAGAAGGGTGACATACCCTGAAACCGGTCCCAGGATACCTATTTCCAGTCCAGGGAGGACCTGGCCTGGCAGTTCGGTCTGGACTGTTCCCATGGGGCACAGGGTCAAGACTGATTTGCATATGACTGGGTCCAAACTGGGGTGGCGTAGTGGGCAAAAGAACAATGGATTTAACCCAGATCTTTTGGACTGGGGGAGAATGTTTGCATTGTGAGCATTCCATCCATCATTTGTTTGCTGTAACACTGTTCATCCTAAGTGGGATGGGTATGCCCAGACGTGGGTCCTTTGCTCACTGTGCCCATGATTCAAGCTAGCCTGGCTGAAGAAGGGTGACATACCCTGAAACCGGTCCCAGGATGCTTGTTTCTTGTCCAGGAAGGACCTGGCCTGGCAGTTCGGTCTGGACTGTTCCCATGGGGCACAGGGTCAAGACTGATTTGCATATGGCTGGGTCCAAACTGGGGTGGCGTAGTGGGCAAAAGAACGATGGATTTAACCCAGATCTTTTGACTGTGGAGAATGTTTGCATTGTCAGCATTCCGTCCATCATTTGTCTGCTGTAACACAGATTTTATAACTTAGCATGACTGTGAGAGAAAAGGTAAATACAACTAAGGCACAGAGTGCACACATAGAAAAAATGATAACATGGAAGAACATCTATTTGCTGGCATGTGGGATAGTTAGAACAATGTATATGATCCTATAAACAAAAACTGTCTGATTGGTAATTCAAAACAAATAGCTGTTTATCTGTGCACACTGAATATACCTCTAGCCTTAAAATAAAGACTCAAGAAGCAAAAAGTGCTGCTATAAATGTTATGCAAGCGATAAGGAATGACAAAGTAGGCAATTTCCGAACTCAAATTAAAATGCAATGGAAGGCATTTCATGAATATTTGAAGGATCAATTTTTGTTTCCAAGACAAGCACCTGCATGCCTTTAAGCACTCTTTTTGCTTAAACTATGCAAGCAATTCAGCCTCAGACACTTGCGTAGACAAAACAAGAGGTTCTTAGTCAATCTGAGTCAAATATTTAACAAGCTTAATAAAACTATATTTACTGTTTGCATGAGCCTCAAGAACAGGAACACCAAATGTATAACATATTGGGAATAAAATGAAGAAAGAATGATTTAGATTGATGTTTTTTAACTCTTTTAAGTTTGATTGCCAAAGCTAGTTGTTCATGTGAGCTAGACACATAGGTGGGAGTCGTGTTATTTAGGAGTAAAACAATTTTTTCAATTTAGAATTTTGTTTGTTTGTTTGTAAATTGATTTAACTACAGAAAGCATGGTTGTGGAGTAAGCAGGGAGTGGTTGTTACAGTGTGGGAATTCCCTATGCGTTTATGAGCACTTTATGAGCACTTCCATATTGTCAGTGACCCCTTTGAGTGCTATCCCTGCTTTCCCTGTGGAGTTAAGTATAGTAAAACTTTGATTTCCCATAGAAACGTACCTTCATGATGTTTTTGTCCTCAATATTCTTGACACAATATTTTGTCCGCACAATATTTTTTCCTCAATATTTTGTCCAAACACCCTTCAAAGCCCAACATGGTTTGCATCAGTCCTTCTCTGTAGCTACCTCTCTCATCTGGAACTCTGCCACTGTGGGAATGAGGACAAATCCTACCCTTAAATACTTCCCTCTTCTTCTAGAGACTCATCTCTTCAGACTGTATCTGACCTGTCGACTCTAACATTGTTGCAGAAGTTCCTATGACCCAACTGTTCTTTAGTCTTCCTATAATTTGGTTACCTGTGGACTTACATTCTCTCTCATTACCTACCACTAAATGTAACACACTGACCTCCCACCCTTACCTGACCCCTCATACTCTATTGCCTTCTCCCCTCAAAGTTCTCATCTACTGCTGACTCACTATCTCTTCACTGCACCATCCTTCTTCCAGGCATCTCTCTCCTCTTCCTTCCATCCTTCTCTACTTCTGTCCTCTTCTCTTTGCCCCCGAGACCAGTTTTCACCTATTTGTCCTTGATCACAGCAGTATAGTTTGATTCCTGCAGCAAAATGATCACAGGCTCCATATCTGGACATACTTGTTATTGGTATGCCAGATGATGGATAATGTGTTCGCACTAATCTCAGCCACTGTTTATTACTCGGGCCACATTGCAGTCCATCGTTTCTTTTTTGCCCACCATTCCACTATTGAGGACAGACATATACAACTGAGTCTTGGTATTCCTTTCTGCCGAATGTCCAGGACATTCTCCTCCAGAAAGGAGCACAAGCAATGCCAGGACAGTTACATCTTATGTATGTCTCTTGGGTTAAGTATAGTTTAATTTCTATGCCACAGGGAGCACACAGCTCATATCTGGGCATACCCAAAGGGTATAGGACATGGATGGCACATATGTATTTACTCTGTGTGAGTGAAGTAGGATACATTTATGTGCTCTGTTTGACTTTGGCAACACAGTCCATTTTCTGATCTTCTGTGAAAGAGTGTTAAGGAATGGGAGGTTGGATAAATGCTATTAGAGAGTAATGTTATTTGGTAATTCCTCCTCAAAGCTTCCAGAGGCACTTTGTTGTGGTCCAGATTCTAGGGTGTGGAAGATGGGAAATAGATGATCCATTTGAAAGTGTCAGACTATCCCTGTCTCTTCCTACTCCAGTCTATCCCAGAAGTGTTAACCCCCAACAGATTGTGAGGTCGCTGAGTGGCTATGTCTCTCCCTCTTTTATGCCTTTTATTGCGGGTTCTCCTAACAGGGTGCTTATAAACCCACCCCTCCATCCTGTTGACACACAAGGTCAAAGATGGTGCTAGTCCATGACCAGTCGACTAAAGTGCCTGAAAATGGTTGCAGCCTAGACCTGTTCAATACACAATCTCTATCTGAAAACTTGATCTGAGTATGGGACAGAAATCTTCGGAACCCTAGTGGTGTGGGACCCACTCCAGGGGAGTCTAAAACATTTTGGACAGTTCATTTCAATTTCATTCTACATATTCTGAATTTCACCCTTTGTTTATTAGATTTTTTGATTTTTGTTTTGCTAAGTTGCCTAATGCTTTTTATTTCTTCCATCCTTCAACCCCTTTCTGCAGCAGTAACTTGGGAGACTGTTCACTCAACTGAAAGGGATTGCAAAGCGTATCCTAGATAGCATTTAGTTCACAATTCTCTATAAATAACTATATTTGGGTGATATAAAAGCTCTTTTAAAGGACTTTGACCCTCTAACCCCTCTTCTCTAGCTCACCTATCATTGCCTTACTCAAAGCGGGAATTTGAGAAATCATTCCAAAAAGCAGGGACTATTTTAATTAATATTTACTATAGGGAATTCAAAGACTCACTGGCTTCCAACTCTCTCTAATCCTCAAACATTCAAAGCAAACAACTGCAAGAAGCAGGCTCCCTGCTGCAGGCATTTTTCCAGTAGAGAACGGTCTAATTAATCTATTGGATGAAGTCTTAAATAGATCTTAGGGAAAGAGATTCATATTTGGGGAACCAGTCTCTATTAAGTTGCAACAGTTTCCACAGTTCACTCCAATGTGATGCAGTTACAGCTTCTTGCGGCACTCAAACACTTCTACTGAGATCATCCACTGTCAACTCCTTCCTCTCCCAGTCAGGCACACCACATATGAATTATATTCCCAAATCTATACCAGGAAGTTGAGTTTCTAGGTCTGCCAGAACCCTCCTCATAGATAGAACCACATTTTTACAGAGCTACAGAATTCTACTGAAGTCAGACCCCTATCCTTCTTGATATTGTGCGTTATGTCAGATGTCTTTCCAGGATGACTATCAAGAGCTGCGAGTTAAACGGTTTCATATCATAAGTATAAAAAGTTTCTTCTGAACTATTTCTCTTTTTGTATCCATTAGTTAACAAATGTTTTGCTGATTGGTGATGGTTGATCTGTTGAGAGTTCTTTGACACAGACATTGGGCTTACTTAGGTGTGGGATGATTAGCAATGTTTTGTATTTCTTTGGATCTTCCTATGATGAAGTGAAGTGCTAATAATATTACTAAGATTTGGAATATATCTGGCCGGTCTTGGACATGTAAAAGCTTATAGTTTAGGATAATATTTCCATGAACATTAGTAAAAGTGCTGAGGAGGCACATATGGTGAATGATGGATGACTCAATTTAAAGTCAGTTGATGGTGGCTGAAAAGAAAAAGCAGTACGCCATTAGGCAACTTAAGTAAAAGGATGATCTAATTTTTCTCCCTGTGTGATGTTGAGATTTCTGTAACCATTATGAATCATATGTTGCCTTTGTTGCTATTTGTGATGGATATGTACAGTGTCAAGATTAAGTTTGGTTAAACAAAACCATTATGTCTTTGTCAGGAATATTCTGAAGACAATGTTATTCTTCTCTTAATCAGATTACTCCGAAAATTTCCTGATTTCTTTTCAATTCTACCACCTCCGTTTGATCTGTTTATTCACTTTCTTTTATTTATAAAATACCTCTTTTCTGGTTGTGCACACCCACATAAAGGCTAATATAATTTCACAAATAATTTATTTTAAATAATAATATATGTATAAAACATTGCTTTTTAACTGATGACAGTACCCATATAAATGTTGATATCAATTTCCAAATGAGTAGCTCTTACATTACAAAGAAATACAATAATGTAACCAAACATCTAATCAATGGCAGCAAGGAATTTGCTACATTTCTTTTCATCACTAAAATAACCTTTTTATCTATAATCTGTTTTTTTAGATTACAGTAGTCCAACAAAATATGCTTGAATGATTCTACATAATTGACACAAAATCAACATATTTTCAAATATAACATTACTCCATTATCCAATCACAGGAAAGAAAGGTAACTGACGAATCCTAATCTGCACATTTTCTTTACCATCCTAGGACAGTTTACACAATCATAACTTGGTAAGGGTGATTGTCTGTTATTCACACCTATAAGTTACCCAGGTTGCCTGCTATATAAAAGCAACCCTTTATCTGCTATATGCAACTTTTCTAAAGACACTCTCTTTTGTAGGACTCTGATCATGAATTGCACAGTTCTGTTATCATAGAACTCATTTGTAAAGTCAATAACTGCCAAGTACCTAAAATAGTCCAGGCCGTAATTATTAAGTTCACCATCATGTTTTCAGCAACATCCACCCATACCCATAATAACAGTGTTTCTTATGAAACTTCATGTAGCTCAACCATTCAGTGTATAATGTACAAGGGCAGCATTCCATCTTGTACAGAGTTCAAATTTCATGGGTGAACTCCAATGCCAACCCTGACATCAGTCTTGGCCAAACATCAGGATTTCAATATAGCCAAAGGTTTGAGCAATTTATGGACGAAGGAATAGTCATTACATCAGAAGCTCTGTCAAAGGGAATCAATGCATACCCACTGTTTTTGTTTTTAAAAGGGGCCATCCAGTGTGGAAATAAAACTCTTTGTCCAGCCCTGCATCTTTATTAATCACAAACAGTAGGCTTTCTAGAATTCTTTTTGTTTGCCCATGTCAGGATTGTTGATTGTATTCGTGGATTTATTGACTTTTATTAATTTACATGTAATGTTATTTTCCTAGAGCAGAGCCATTGCACCCAGAGTCCCCCTAATTTCTTGGAAACTGTTTAAATCTCACATGGTTTTCTGTATGTTCAGGCTTTTCTTCTTTTAGGTTTAAACCGATAATACTTGTAAAACATCTTCAAAACGGTAGTAGCCCTTATTGGTGTAAACAGTAATAAACACATGTCAGGCCACAAACTAAAATGATAGTCAAAAAAATAATGTGAGAAAGAATGTTTCCTAAAGAGGCCAAAAGGATGTACCCTTAGTATACAAAGCAGAATCAATAAAGATTGGTCTATGTGAGAAATGTTGTTGTTGGGTGACTGGGGTGTGGGGTGTGAGCTCTGGTCAAGCAACAGCCACAATGCCTGTCAGGGTGAAACACAAAAATTCACTAAATTAACCTGTGCCTAACCCTATGTAGCTTAGAACAAAAAGCAGTCAGGCTTAACTTAGTGGCAATGTGTAATGTAGCACTCAAACAGTAATAAAGTGAAAACACTACACAAGAAAGATCCCATACCAATTTAAAAAAATAGAGTACATTTTAATAAATTGGTTGACACCAAAATGACTAAAATACAATCACTAAAACTAGAGTTTTGAAAGTTTCCAATTATTAGTAAAAACTAGCACTCAGATACAGGAGTCTGGATACGCCTTTGGCAAAGTACCACTGAAAAACATTTGGTGCTGTGGAGAAGAACGTAAGGAGAGCAGCCGCAATGTCAGGACGACCGGCGATGCACCTTGGCCCAGGTATTCCCTTGGTTCTCATAGAAGTTTTTAGCCAAATGTTTTCTAAGTCTTCAAGTTTTGATTTTGGCTGAAAAGCGCCACGATAACCAAGAAAAGACTGGGGCCAAGGTTCCTCGCTGGTCGCCTGCGTTTGTGGTCTTTAGCAGCACAACTAAGGGTCCAGCACTGGTGGGACACCACTCTCCTAAATCATGCAGGGCATGATGCTGAAAGTGCAGAGGGCAATTTGGTGTTATCTAAAACTATCACTTGGGTGGACTAACAATTTTTTAAATTTTGTCCCCAGTGATAAAATTAAAGTAACATGGGGGATGATTCAATCAATCAAAATTACTTTATTCGGTAACTGATAAAGTTGACCATAAAAGTTCATATACCTAAATCAATAAAGTTTAAAATACCAGTTCCTACAATCATTAAAACCATATCAAGAACATTATAGGATAGATTTTTCGGTATTTAAAAACATGTTTTAAGAATACAGTTACAGAAGTGATAATAAATTCATTGTCTAGCGACTGCAGAAAACAAAATGCTAGTTGACATTGTCTCCGACCTGATCTTTTTAAAACTGGAATGATCCACATTTTTCTAGGGTTAGAGTAAAATTTACAAAAAAACCTTATATGTAATGTCGATTGGGTTGAGACATCATCACAGGGACATTTACATAATATTCTTGACCAATCATTTGGCACAGGAAAACTCAAGCTTCTGTGTAAAATATTCAATCTGAACAGGGTCAACAGAAATCTCTTATAATCATTTCTTATCAGGGTGACGTACGTTTGTATTGCAGTAGTAGTATGGGTCATAGAATATGTTTGGGCCGTGGACTTATTTATTTCTATGGTGTTTCTAATTTCGCCCAAGTATTGTATACAAAGTGCTTTAAAATCTTTCCTAGATACAGTACACAATGTTTGCGGTTCTTTATAGAATTCAGGACGGCCTAATTTGGTCAAGAATATTCTTACATTTTCTAGCCATCTTATCCGCTTGACTCCTTCCAACGCCTGGGCATCTGTTATTATATGGCGGTTAAAAGCAGTCTCCTCTGAAGTCCAAACTTTTTGCCATAGAAGGATATGTTGGATCTTAATTAAGTCCTCCAAATAGGGCATGCCCAGTTCTTGATGACATATGTAGTTTGATGTACTGTCTGGGACGCCCAGAAGTGACCTGAGAAACTTGTTTTTGGCAGATTGCGATTTGTTTACGCTTACTTAGCCCCATATTCCTGCTCCATAAGTGGCAATAGCCACACACTTAGCTCTATAAATCTGTAACATTTCAGAGGAGCAGCGTCTGCCTAGTTTTCTGCTGAAATTTTTCAGAGCGATCAGGGATTTAGTAAATAAAAGTCTTCTGGCCTTGATCGCCTGGCACTAAAGACCTGAATGGTCGAATAAAATTCCAAGATAGGAAAAGGTTGTAACGCTATCTATTGGCTTGGATTCTATAAAGAGGGTTTATGTCTTCCTTTTTAGACCAGCCCTGCAATACATTGTGTACGTTTTCGAACAGTTGATGGTAAGTCCCAAACCTGACATGTAATTAACAAACGTGTTGACAATGTTCTGCAATGCATTCGGAGTGCGGGCCATGAGGACCGCATCATCCGCATACATGAATGCGGGTATAGGCCGGTACAAAGCTGCTGGTAGATCCTTGCACTCACTTAACCAGAACAATTTCTAGGTTATTCATATAAAGTGAGAAGAGAAACAGGGTTAAGATGCACCCTTGTCTTACACCCTTCTTCACATTGAAGTGCTTTGAGCACTCACCCCCCCTTCCATACCGAACCCTGCCCCTTGCCCCTGACTATAACTGCCTTAAAAAAGTGACTATTAGGTCATCTACACCCATCTCCTCTAAAACCTACCAAAGCTTCTCATGATTAACGCAGTCAAATGCCGCAGTTAAGTCCACAAAAGGTAAATATATATTTTCCCTTTTGGCCTTTGTATGCTTTTCCATAAAAATGTGTAGATTTAGGCCCTGTTCGATTGTACCCAAGCCTTTTCGGAAGCCGTAGTGGAGGTCGCTTAATATTGACTTCTCTTCCGCCCAAAGCTGTAGCCTATCTAGCAGGACTCGCCCCAGTATCTTAACTGTCGAGTCCAGCAAAGGAATTGGGCGGTAACAGGCTGGGTTTTCCCTATCGCCTTTTTTAAATATGGGCACTATTGTGGATTCATACCAGGTCGGTAGGAAGCCTCTTGAGCAGCAAGCGTTGAAGACCTGCGTTAGTAGTGGGCCCCAGAATTCTACATTAAATTTAAAAAGATCTACTGGGATCCCATCAGGCCCCGCGGCCTTCCCCCCTTGACTTGAGTTAATGGCGGAAATTACCTCACTAAGAGTGAAATGTAAAGGTATGTTGCTAAAAATAAGAGGCTGGTCCATTTCTACCTCAATTGCCAAATTGTCCTGATCTGTTTGGATAAAATTTCCTTATAGGTTTGAATAATGAGTGATCCAATCATGTTCGGTTATTGCTGTCTCTCTTATGGCATTATCAATTCCAGCCAGGAAGGGGGCATTTACGGCGTTTCAAAAGGCTGATGAGTCACGCTTGAACTAAGCATTGTGTAAGGTCTGCCAAGCATCCTCTTTTAAGGCAGACTTTCTTGCCTTTAATTCCCTCTAATATTCATGTCTTACCTTTCTAATATTATCTAGATCTTTCACTTTAGCATGCAAGGCATTTCTAAGTTTAGTATGGGTTCTTCGTACACTTATTGTCATGCCACCCATGTTTAATATTACTGTTCTTTCTCCCTTTTACATATAGGGTTTCTTTAACAAAGTTAGAAATATTAAAAACATTATTTACAATTTCTTGGTGTGATGAGTACTCATTTAAGCAAATTGAAACCTCGTTAGAGCATCCTTTCACTACTTTCTCCATGAAAAACCCTGGGTCCACTTTTGCCCATTTAAGGGCATAACCATTTTGTCTGGGCAGGGTGATATTTTCCGCAGAATATATAGGGTTACCACCGGTCTTTTTAGAGTTTTTATGCACCACCAGTTCCATACTAATAGGAAAATGATCGCTTAAATCAATCTTGTGTGTCCTAAAATCCTTGATATAAGTGGAATATTTACATGAAATTAGTACAAAATCTATTATTGTAAAAGTACCACGCCCGTTAAAAGTCGGATGAAAAAGCGGCCATAAGAGAACATAAATAATTTTCAAAACCCATATCAAGTTCAAACATGATATCGTTTGGGGGAAGCCTTAACCCTTTTCATAGCCTATGACACAGACCCCTTTATTAACGTATGGGCATAAATACGAGTTAAAATCCCCCTCAAATAACACACACATCTTTGGGTGAACCAGTTTGTAGCTTATGCAAATCCCCACATATAAGTCTCATGGTCCCCTCAAACAATTCAGGTGCCACATTATTATAAAAGTTCGTCAACACGATACAAAAATCTCTATCAATATGCATTCTGATAATCTGGCAATGCTTACTGACACGTTAAGAACTATCTTTCCTATGTTCAAGAGGTTGGAGACATAAGTACATAATACCACTTTTGGCTCTGCCAAATGGTGTATGTATGTATGTATGTATGCATTTTTTGTAAAGCGCACTGCTGCCAAGGCGTAGTGGCGCTGTAGACCACTGGGGACCCCGTCCTGGCTATCCCTGTGAGATGGTCCCTCCTGGGTATCTCCAAGGTGAACCCAGGCATCCCCGGTGAGTGTGGGGGGCCGTTGTGGAGATGAGGCAAGCTAATGCCCAGAGTTGCCGAGTGTGATCCCTGGTTAGAGTGGGCACCGAGGCGAGAATTATGGAGTCCGCTGGCCCTGGTCCACGACCCTACCGCGTCGCGAATTGAACCCTGGTCCCAGGCCGTCCTCTGCTTCCGGGTCTGCCGCCTCTAACCAGTGAGCCACACTACTCCAATGGTGATTGGACGGCTGCGGTATGGAAAGTTTTATAGCCCGTGATGTAAATATGTCAAACTTTCTAGTAAGGTCAATCCACAAGGTATTTGTAACTTTAGAAGTTAACCCGGCCACGTTCCAAAACAGTGTTCACCTTACCTAGGCATGGATTTATCCCCAATCCTTCTGCCCCTATGGATAATATTTGTTCTGTTTGTGCAGTGGGGAGCGCGATAGACAAGGCCGTCGAGATCAGTGCTATATCTATGGCAGCCTCCACGTCCATTATCCCTTCTTCATAAAAAAGATTAATGTTGTCATTTGTGGACAAAGGCAACCCATGCCCAACGCTAGGATTTGACTCCTCTGTGTCTAGCCAGTCGTACTGCCTTGAGGTTATCATTTGCTGTCAATCTACTGACTCGACATTAGCTAGGGTGTCGAAACGATTATGTGTAGGGATATTCCACCAATACCTATGATGCGTAACTAATGGTACTCCATTAGTGGGTCTAATATCGAATGTTGGCCTATAAAAATAGCCTAGTGGAACTATGTCAATACCATTCCCTAAATTAGGTTGGCTTCCCATTCTGCTCAAGATCTGTTCCACCAAGGAGGGGGTTTTGAAGGTCAGCACCACACAATCTCCCGGGCAGCTTTTCTGTTCCCTACCCAACCAACTTACTCTCCTGGCCATCTTGAATTCGACGAATAACCTCTTAGTGAGGCCCGTCCTTCCCTCTAGCCAGTGCAACGACTTGTTCCTGAGTGTCTTCCACAATTCGTTTACCTCTTGTTGTAATGTAGGGACATTGGTTAGAACCACCACATATGGAGTCGCCACCGGTGGTAGATCTAAGCATATTAAATTACTCTCCACCACGTTTTCTTTCCCATGCCTTAGAACGTTAGTGGTTTTAGAGGTGGAATGAGTTTAGCTTTAATAATAGGTCGGGCAGGGTTATCAGACATAGATGGTAATTGATCACAAATGACAATAACAGGCTGGGTATTTGGGCGCCATTGGTTGTTTGAAAAATCACCATGATTGTCACTTTGCACCATGCTTGTCCCATTATATGATGTCTGTAAGTTGGCTAAGCATTTTAACAGCAGCTCCTCCATTGAACCAATTCTGTGTGTCAGGTTATTTAAACTTTCCTTGAGGGAAGAGCCTAAGACCTCGCCTTTGGTTTTTAACTTTATCAGTTCATTATGTGTACGGGCATTAGCCCTCTCTGTTAGTTTTCCTCCTTTCACTGGGTGCTGCTTTGGTCATTTTTTATCCTTATTGTTTGTATTTTTATGGGTATTCAGCAGGGGCTCCCTTTTTGTTAGATCCACTTCTCCTATAACTAATGTTGTGATATCGGGGTTCCTAGCCCTCTTAGTTGGTAGTTGAATATCAATCTCTAGGTCGCTACCTGATATATTAACTGAAGTATTTACAATGCACCCGTTTTCAACTTGGGTGCGCCTTAAAGCCGCAGAGGGTGGAGCGGCACCCTCAGTTAAAGCTTGTGCTATAGGTATTTCACCGTCTGAGCCATTATGTCCTGGTTTCATTGCCTCTTCTACCGAAGTTATCTGGCGCTCTATGGCCCCTACTGCTCCTGTTAGATAGCTAAGCAAGGTCTGGCATGGCTGAGTACCTTCTTGGGGCTGCCTCTTGTTTGAAGCACTCAACGTTTTTCTTTTCCCCATAATTATGGCTACCCTGTTCAAAAATGATGTCAGCCTTTGATGAAATTCCCCTTTTAATTTTTCCAATGCGTTATATAGCTAAATGTGGCTACTTATATAAGAAGAGATATATCAATAGCTTGTACTTTCACAAAAGATTACACAGTTTCCGTCTTCGTTCCTATTATGCACGCTAAGGTCAGAAACACAGTACCTTACGCGGGGCAAATGTTAGAGCCGTGGCTCAGTCCAGTTTCTTCCGGTCTATGACGGGCAAGGAACGGCCCGCCCTTGGCCAGGGCTTCGCCCGCGCACGTCCCGTGCCGCAGGGAGCGAGACAGCATTTTAAGAGCGGTGGTGGCGCCTCCCCCTCGTGAGCGCCAGTGGGAAAAAGTGCCCGGTGCACCCTGGGACTTGTGGTCCCACCAGGGTGAAATGCACTGGTTCAGGAATGCGGGCGGCAGCAGTCAAGGCTACCTGGGACTTCGGTCCCAACAGGAAGCCTGCAGTTGTGCCCCAAATGTAAGCCTAGGTGCAGAAATCAAGAATGAAGTGTCCCGCGCCGCGCGGAGCGAGGCAGCGCTTTAAGCACGTTGGTGGCGCCTCCCCCTCGTGAGCGGTGGCGGGAGAAAGTGCCCGGTGCACCCCGGTACTTGTGGTCCCACCAGGGTGAAATGCGCTGGTTCAGGAATGGGGGCGGCGGCAGTCAAGACTACCTGGGACTTCGGTCCCACCAGGAAGCCTGCAGTTGTGCCCCAACTTTCAGCCCAGGTGCAGAAATCAAGAATGAAGCGTCAATCCACTAGCGGAGGTCGCAATGTATCTGCCAATGTGAAACAGTGTAAGTGGCATTCATCAAGACTAGATTGCTCATTCTGCTATATAGTAAAATAAGAACAGTCTGAGCCTTACAAAGTGTATCTGAGGAGAGATGTTTGAAAGCTGTCCGGTGTGGTCTTATGGATTTAACAAGTGCTGATCTGGAAAAACAAGATGTACTAACCGTTAAAACATACATTGCATCATAAACTTTATTTATTGTGTGAAACACTTGGAACACTCATAACGAGGTTTAACTCTAGTGAACATGGCACAGTAATGGTTAGTCGTAAATATAAAACTATGTTGTATCAAAATGTCATGACAGTATGGCCCCAGTGATCAATGCTTGAAAAATGGATCAGGTCTCTGTTGGACTTGGCCCTCTCTGCACCGCTTCCGATATCTTTCTGGGCTTTTAATCGAGTCTTCAGTGTTCCCACTCCATGCTTCTCAGTCTGAGGTTAAATCCTCCTCCATCCTCTGTTATCATTCTATTATTTTATACATTGTAGAGAATCTGGGAGTGTGAAAACAGTTGACATTTTGGCATTGATTAATTTGGTCACTGATTGGTAAAATAACTGGCTCATAGGAATCTTGGCCTATTATGTTCCAATCCATATTCCCATTGACGCAGAATGGTTAAACTCTTTTGATGAATCAATATCCTTTACTCTCAATTCAGTATTGATAGCAGGCCTACTGCCAAACACTATGGACCCTAGACATACAATGCAGGAGCTACAGGTATCTATGAAAAATATATTGCCACCACGTGCATGGGACAATATTGAAAGCATGACACAAGACTTTCACATAGCAAAGCAGCATAACACCAAAAAATCAGATCTGCAAGGTGCCCCATTGTCATGTGTGGTACTTTCAGTGAATCCTGGCTTTTTAGCCATTTGTACTTTAGTGCTGGTGTTTTTCTTAACATAAAAATTTCAAGTCTCAGAATACAAGTGATATTTTGGTGAAAAAATCAGTACTGACGTAAAGTTTGACACTTGACATGGGGGCACTTGGCAGCAATGAATCTCCACTCAACGACAGTATCACCACTTTTAGATAGTCAGGAAAAGGGTGCAGAAAATCTGGGGCAGGTGCACAGAAAGCATCATGGTTGAGGTGTTTTAAATGCAGGGCTAATAGTTAATCTGGTGTAACTCACACTTTTATTACTCACTCATTAAATACCTAAATTAAAGGTATTTTTCACACAGTGCTGGGCCTCGCTTTCATTTAAGGGGTGGAATAACCAAAGGTCCAGATTTTAAAATACTTTGCACTGGCGCGAAGCAATGTAAAGTCTCACCATGGTATTTACTATCTACATTGTAATACATTAATAATCCAATTCGACGTAAAAGAAGGCATGTGAGAGTCTATGAGAGTGAGTGAGAACAATACACAGTCCTCTATACTTAGCTAACTCTACCACAACCCAATTAGAAAAAGTGTCCATTGGAAGACACAGCATCCTTTGCAATACTTCTCCTTTAAAATAAATATGTGTGTTATTACAATCAGTGCAAAAAAAGCAGTGGTTTGTAAACATGGGGAAACACTGTTTTTGTCTATCTTGAGGGCAAGCCAGCCAAATAAAGCCCGATAATCATTGATTTTAAATGATTTTGAAATCACTAATACACACCAGTGATGTCCACAAAAAATAAAAACTGAAAACAGGGTAGGCTATATATGTTCCAGGTTGCAAGGGGAATACTGGACAGTGTCTTAAAAACTTTCGCTGTTTTAGGTGTCTAAAAACAATACCTCATGTAGTAGGTGATAAACAAGTTCTGGTTTTGTTTTAGCTCAATGTTCACTAGCTGGTAATTTCGCCCTATGAGTTGATGTCGGTGGCCTGCAAGGTTTTTTTTCTGCAGAGTGTTGCTAACAATGACTATTAAACGGCAGTTCTTTTCACCAGAGGCAGTGGCAGCTTAAGCAGTCATCAGATGTATTTCCATGTGAAACTTACCTTTAAATTTGATGTGTACATATACTAGAATTGTATATTGTGAAGGTGAGACATGAAATATGTTGATATTTGGGCCACATGAGGTCTCCTCAGTCTTGGCTACCACAGGCTACATTTTTTGGTTGAACATGCTATGCTTACCTGCACCAGGATCGGGGAGATTAACAAACTAGTGAATACTTTGCAGTGTGGATTGGTGATTGGCTATGTGCAATACTATGCCGCTAGTATGCATATAAAGTACTGTGTGCCATTATATATCTGCAGTTGTGTAAGAGTTGTTTTCAGGGCAGGCGTAGAGTCTTTTTTGATAGCTAGTTGATGGATTTACTCTATTGATATTGTGGTCATATTCATAAGAGGTGTATTTGTGGGACATCCACTTGGATTTTTGTCTGGATCCTTTGTGGGTGAGTGTAAGGGTGTGTGAGTCACATGAGGAAATAAATACTAGGCATGAAGTTTGTTCCTGTATGTAGTCAGGATCAGTGCTAACGGACAGAGAATTTACTTTTGTGGGGTTTTCTACATGTGTGTTTATTTGTATTGTTCCACATTTCACAATGAGTGTTGAACTTCATGATGCCCTTCAGCAATGTACTAAGTGTTGGCTGTGTCTCGCATCTGCCATATAATGTTGTGGTCACACAAGGACATTGTTTAACAATGTTGTGTGTGAATTGGCTGTATGTTTTTATTTGTGCCTAAACTGTGGGATTATAAGGAAATCATTCAGAAATTGTGTTGGAATACATTTTATGTGCCAGTGTTTTGTTTATTTGCATGGTATTTTGAAAGTTGTAGTTTGATGATCATGACATATTTATGTGCAAAATGTGATGGTCTGTGTATGATAAACGTTTTGGGGAATGTTTTCTGATGGTTGTGGTGTTGGGTGAATTGCTGTGTTGCATTCATCTGATCTTTATTTTTGTAACCTTCACTTAAGCTGTGCCAACATTCTACAGTCAAGTCTTTACAGATAGACACAGATGTGCTTTTTGCAGGAATATGTTCTTTCATGGAGATAACAATTTCCCTAAATTTCAAGTCAACAGTTGTGTGGGTGTTCCCTTACCCTTGATACACAGGAAATTGATTTACTCTTGCAATTAACAAAAGTAAATTGCCACCCTTTGTAAGAGTGGGAATGGAAATGGAGTGGCATTTGTAAACAATGACTAAGTTTGTGGGTGTACACTAGCTCACAGGACATGTAACACCCATTTCCACAACTTCAGCAAACCAGGTCATACATTTCCTCACACAAAAATCATGGTGTCATAAAAAACTTATACATGTGCCAAACTAATGGCTCTGAATTTCAAAAAGTAGATTTTCACTCATATTTAGGGCTATTTCTGTGTATAAACCTGAAGTATTTTCATAACTAACTTTGAGAATAAGATCCATTCTGTTTTTGTAAATCTGTTTTCAACTAGACCATGTGCACATTTCAACCAGACCACAACCATACCACCTGCACTTAATGCAGCTCTATGTGTCACACCTTAAGTATAATATCACTTAAGTGAGAGTGTCAAGAACAATGCACATACATAAACTCACTGAAGCACACACACACAAACACACATTTCCCATTTTGCTAGCATTGGATCCTGTGACATTTGTACTGGAGAGTGCAACCTGCAGATGAAAAAGAGCTTTAATGTTGACCTGGGCCGCAGCACTGTCCCTGCAATGCTTAAAAAACCCACCACCTCCCCAAATTCTCTTGCCGATCTATTACGTGTACATGGCCTTTACTATGGAGACAAGAATGATGTGAAGGAAGTACAGCTGGGATGGTAGATATCAGCATGGCAGTGTAGGCTACTGTTTATTCCTAGCAGCCCTGTGGATTTCTTTCAACTTGGCTAGGGATAAATTGGGGAACTACCACCAACTCTGGGGTGGCAGGTCCCCATCACCATCTTCCTGCCAGACTATGCAAAACTCTGTTGAGAATATTGCCATCAAATTCTTGTTTGTAGTTTGTGGGCAGAAGGCAATGGCAGTAGTAGAGGCAAGGACCATTCTCTTCTCTGCTTTGGTATTGCTGATTAATTAGTTGTTTTTAGCAGAACATAGACAAGCCCAATTGCTTGGATAGATTTTAAAGCAGTTGCAGGCGGATAATTACAGGACTCTTGGGGTGGGCACACACATGCACACTCACCTCTACTCATCTACAAGTGCACACACTCACATCAATTCATTCACAAGCACATATGTCCACACATACTGTTTTCGATCCATTCACAAGAACACATGCACACATCCTCACACCCACAAATTCACAAGCACATACATGCACTCTGTTGTACACACCCATTTACAGCACACATTCCCAAATGCACATATAGTCATGCATTCACACACACACCCAAACATTCATTAAAGCTCTTACCAGGCCTCTGTGGTAAGGCAGGGTCAGAGAATGATGGGAGAGAGAAGCACTACGGCCCAGGAAGGAACTGGAAGATTCTGGGAACGGAGGAAAAAAAAAAAGATCCCACCACCTGTTTTTCATTGGCTAAACTTGTCATGGATCATCCAATGAGAGGATGGCCTTTCCTAATTTGAGTCAAGTGCAGAGGTGTCAGAGAGCCTTGCTGATACCACCACACTCTGTGATGAGATGGGAATGGGTTGTGGGAGGTGTCATTGATAGGCAATCACGCTTGGACACTTCAGGGATGAAATAAGAAGCTCCCACTTCTGATTACTTCAATGATGCTCCTCCTCATGATCAGAGGGAGGATCCTTGAAGGACTTTGCTGGGCTGATGATGTTACTTCCTTCAGGGCTGTGAGAACTTCAGCCAGGCAAACATTGGCTCAAGTTAAACAGGCACCTGCGCACTAGTGCACACAAAGCATATGGCTGCCTGACCCGGATATAATAAAAGTAAGTTGGGCTGACCTTTGTTCAGACTGACAAGCACTCATCATGCTTTGAAAGGGGGGGGGGGGGAAAGCGCTTCTACTGATGGGCCACCACAGTTTGAAAGGCTACAAGACTGTTTACTCTTCAACATATCAGTTTTCTCCCCTAAATTTCAGCAAATTTCTACCCCTCCAACTTAATAAGCATCCCATTTCTCATTCACTGTATCATCTCTTGTGGGTTCAGATTTACTTATCTTCATGCATCGTAGCTCTAAGGTGAAATGTGCAGCACTACATTGTGTAAAAAGGTAAAACTACAGCAGAGCAATATTTGCAAACAGTCACCCGCTGCATTAAAAATGTTTTACACCATGCTTTGGCACAAAGTCATTAAAAATGTTTTATACCATGCTTTGGCACAAAGTCTAGCCATTTGTTTCGTATGTGATATTTATATTTGAGGTACACCTCCAGTACTAATTTGAGACAATGGAAACCGTTCAAAATGTTTTTGTAATTTTATGGAAGTTGAACATATTCGGGCTAAGAATAACATGTTAGACTTGCCCTTTGTTTGCATCTAGTTCAATTTGGCGCTAGGCTTTCATGCAAATCATATTGCGCTACTTTAGAAGATCTGGTTTTGTGCACAATTGTATGAGAGTTTGTACTTTTCTTGCCCAGTTGTGCCCCTATTCATAAATAACAGGACGAATGACACTCCTGTCTGAAAGGTCATTTTGCATTGTTTGCGTCAAGATTTCAATACAAAATATATTTTGATCTATTGTTTACATCATTAAATACTGCTTAGCATCATGATAAATTATTACATATAACATTGAGCACCATTGACTGTTGACAATCAATAAAACACGTCCAAAGATATGGTTTTTGATATTTTGCTCCTGATATAAAGGGCATCAATATTGCAGCGTACAAGTCTATTTAAGAGTTACTCAACTGGATCTAAATCTCCAGTAAGAGCAACAAGCACTAAAAGACAGTTTAAGACATATAAGGGCTCTATTATACATTATACCTTGGGGGTGCAACGTATTATGTGTTATGGACACAGGCACAGGGGCAAACATGCCCATAGGAGGTGCACTGAAAGTGCACCACAAAAAGGTGCTGCAATTTCTTATTGTGAATGTGTTTTGTTCTTTGTCTATTTTATTGGGAGGGGGATGTGTTATGATCTGTAAGCTGTGTGCTAGTACTGTTTAGAATCTTGTCCATGTCATGGAATGGAGTGATGCATCGAGTGATGTATCATCCATTCCAGAGCGGGGACGATGGCTGATCGGTTGGTGCTGTTGTATTGATCCTGTTATGTTCCTGAATAAATCTACACTGCTGACATATGGAATGGATCAAGCTCATTATTACAACCTCCTAAAGGCAGCCCTCTGGAGGTGGGAAAGGAAGTCCTATGGACCCCACAGACATCCCCCTCTAGGCGGGTGCAGTCACTCTCTGAACCCACGTGCAAGGGATCTCTCTCCCCTCTTGAAAGTTTAAACAACATGCCACCTGCACTGTGAAACATGGAGCGGCTTGGAAAAATGCTGTGTGACATCTTTCTTCACATTAAAATCCAATCCTTTTAATATAGTGCTTACGGTGTGCCATTTAAGCACTGTAAATAATAGGTGGTAATGTTATCTTTTTCAATTTATCACATTGAAATGTTGAATGAGCGAGATTGCATTGCCTGATTTTAAACTCTTGACCTGGAGGTCGCACACAAATGTCAGAAACAAGCGCTTAGCTCACTGAGCCATCTCGACTGCAGGCAGAGTTTCATACAGAGAAATATAATCAGCAGGTTTTGCATATTCAAGGAAACACAATGTTAAAGAATGACTATAGAAATATGCAGGGTCTAAATTTACAGTAATAGCATTGTCAATGGAAGAAGTTCAACTCGTAGGCTTGGATTAATATTAGATTTTGGAAATTAGAGTTTCAAACCCTTCCAGAGCCTTGGACAAGCTGCAGAAACTGATACTAAAGTTCTCGAAGCAACAATTAACCTCCACTTGCACTTAGTCCAGATAAGACCCCAGCTATACATTATATTTAACTTATGCTAGAACCCCATCAGGAGAGGTCATATGGAAAATTGCCACGTACCTTCGACTGAAATGCAGCTATTTCGATATGCTTTGATCATAAATGCATAAAACAAGTCTAGTCTGTGCTGCCTGTCGCTCTCATACACCAGCCATCGAATTGGGCTTCCATCTCTATTGGGCTTCCACCTCTATTTCTCCATCACCTTTCTGAAATCATCAATTTCTAATTTTCAGCCCTCCACTTTTACAGTTGTCATCATAGTATTTGTGAATATTTTAGGAAACTTTCACACTTTTTGCGCTGTGAATTTTACAGTGACAGCACAAAAGGTGACGGAAAATATGATAACTGAAAAATGTGGCAACTTTACTTCGTGCTCATTTAATTAGTTAATATGTATTAATGTAAATGTGCAAGCCTATAGCACAGCTAATAACAGGTCTCGTTACCACTCAACTGATCTCAATTTATTGTTCACAGGAAATAAAAGTGTTATTCAGATACATGTCAGCAACAAGAAAGGTTGACGTGTGTATTTACGTATGGCCGTGGTAGCCAATCCGTGACTTGGACATTTTCGCAGCATGGCATAGCTATGAAAGCCCAAAATCCGTCTTGGCATTTGCGACCCCCTTCAGTGGGGGCGTGGGCTGATTGATAGCTCCAGAAGTGATTTTTGCTTCCATTCCTGTCCTGGAAGGCGTTTACACACAGTTCAACTCGACAAGCCATATACACTAAGCAGTGTTTAGACACAAGCTGGCTTTAATTTTAACAGTGTTTCTCGATATTAGATATTATAATTCCCATTTCTAATGTGGATACCAAGATTGAACTGTTGACCTAAATACAGGTTATAGGTGAGTTATGCTACTAAAGGTATTTCTTGTATTTCCTATGGAAGGGTAAAGGGCTGAGTCCGGCAAACTAGGATCTAAACATATAACTTACAAACTTAATTGTCAGCTGGCCACAGAGAGTAGGGAAGTATTTAAATAACATTCTGCATGGGACAGTACCTGGTGGCTGACCCCCCTCAGAAGCCCACCTACCCCCTCAGACCACACC
Organism: Triturus cristatus; assembly: GCF_964204655.1. Lineage (NCBI taxonomy): Eukaryota > Metazoa > Chordata > Amphibia > Caudata > Salamandridae > Triturus > Triturus cristatus. The sequence continues at coordinate 727,535,246 of NC_140591.1, forward strand.
AAGAACCTCAGCATCGTACTTGACTCATCACTCACCATGAACTGACAGGTCAACACCGTAACCTCCAGCTGCTTCAACACCCTCTGCATCCACGCAAGACCTTCAAGTGGATCCCCCCCTGAGTCAAGGAAGACAGTCACCCACGCACTCATCACCAGCAGACTGGACTATGAAAACACACTCCACTCCGGCATCAACAAGTCCCTACTCCGCAAACGCCAGACAATACAGAACACCGCCGCCAGACTCGTCCTCAGCATCCCACGACACGAACATATCAGTCAACACCTACAAAGTCACCACTGGCTCCCCATGGAGAAAAGAGTCACTTTCAAAATCCTTACTCAAGCCTACGAATGCCTACACAATAACGGACCTAAATACCTCAACAACAGAATCAACTTCCACGTACCCAAAAGAAACCTCCGATCTTCCAACCTCGCACTGGCCGAAACCCCGCTCATCCACAGAGCCAGATCAGGCGGAAGATCCTTCTCTCACATTTCAGCCAAGACCTGGAACGAGCTACCAGCAGACATCAGACGTGCCCCCTCCCTGAACACCTTCAGGAAGACCCTCAAGACCTGGCTCTTCGGCTAAACAGATCTGCGGACCCCCCTCAGCGCCTTGAGACCCTCACGGGGGAGTAGCGTGCTTATAATTCCCTGATTGATTGATTGATTGAACATTACTTCATATCATCGTTGGGCAGCAGTTCTGGAAACAATGGCCCATAAATTGAGACTAACTGAGAGAGAACTGCATCCGTTTATATACCATGGTAAAAGGGAAAGTGCAAGGATGACAGTTATGATCCAAAGAAATGATGCAAATTTCAAGACTTTGATTGTAGGGATAAAAGTCCTCCTGTACCATCAGTTCCCTTTCCGATTCTATTGTCAGACAGAGATTCACAGACAATTCAACACAATCCCCCTATGATTGTTGAACGATTAAGTTTAACAAAGGCCACTCATGGGCCTGGGAGTGCCTGACCTGCACCTATATGCGTTGGGTGCCCAAGCCTACTACCTAGATTACTGGCTGTACCCAATAAGCTTCCAGCCCCACACACTGGTGGAGTTGGACGCGGCTTCCCCCTGGCCATTAACCACAGCATTATACCAGCGTTATAAACCCCACGAGGGGAGATTGACACAGTGGAGTGCATGTGATGGGCGTGGGAAGGTATGTACCACCGTGCCAAGGTTAGCATTCTCTGTGCTCCATCTATCCTGTTAGATCGAAACCCACTGCTACCCGCTTTACAAGCTACCTGCACCAGGATGTGCGCGCACCAAAAGCAACTCCTCACCTTTGCAGACTTTGCAGCTCCAGCATCACTGTCCTAGATGCTATGTTATATCAGCAGTTATGCACTGCGTCCCGGACACTTCACACTACCTTCCCTGAACCACCATCTCTGTTAGATGCACTTGAACACATGCTTACTACCTTCTCCCACCGCAAATTGATTAACAGACTCTACAATATTAGGCAGGCCTCTGCCCCAATTAAAACCACAAAAGCTCACACATTCAGGGAAAGTGAACTAGGCACCCCAATAACTGAAGAACAATGGAGATACTACCGACTAATTCTCATTCATTTCAACTTCATACATCAGATTTAATGCACACCAGGTCAACTGCAGTGAATGGGGCTAGTATCAGATGCACACTGTAAGAGATGCACGGCCCCACACGCTACTTTCATATACCTGGCCTGGTCCTACCCTCTGATTGGGAAATACTTGCAGCCCGTTTAACAAATATTGAGGCATCCAGTTCCACACACAACATTATTATGCCTTTTAGGCTCCGTGCAGGACCTTCCACCAGATTCCTTCTGTCTAGTGGCCATGCTACATTTGCTGGCAAAACGTTATATTGCTATGTGCTGGGGGCAGGAGCCAGTGCTCAAAATTGAATCTTGGATGCAGGATGCGATCTACTGCCAGGAACATCTGGCTAGCTTTTGGGAAAAAATGCCCCATCCTCCTGGCCTAAAGATATTTTTGAACCTTTTTTAACATATACCATACACAAGACCCCTCTCCTAGACAAGTACACTCCTCTACAGGCAGTCGGACTTCTAGTCCAGACTAACATACCCTAGAAGACTGCGTCTTCTTCTCAACTGGCAGTGTCACCACGTTTTACCAGGGACCACGCCATTGGCTTTAACAGCTTTTTTCTTTTCCCCTATAATATGCCTCTGCCTGCCCTGGGACGCCAAGTGCCTAAACCTATACCTAACGGTTTCAGCTGCCTAAATGTGTCACACTAATTTTATTATTCCTCTAACAAGGGAGGCTCTAGTATGATGTTAGTTCCTGATCTTCACTGTCTCTCTCATCTTTCCCTTTCTTTCCCTTTCTTTCTCTCTATCTCTTTTTTTTCCTCCCCTCTTTATTTTTCCTTCTCCATGGGGGATAATGCTCTAGGCTCCACGATATTTCTGTTTCTACAATTATATATTCCCTTTTTCATGTGTATGTCTTTTTTACAAAGTATGTAAACAGGATCACATACAAGCTGATTAATGGAGCTTACACTCTGAGAGTGTAGTATTGCACAGAATCAGCAATGAAATGGAAATGTCAAAACAATCTACTTAATGTGTCAGACTTCTTCATGGTTCTGCCTTTTATTTATATCAAGATGAAATCTAGATAAACAGAGAGTAAAATTGTTAGCTGGCAGACCAGTATTCTGACCATTCACGAGATACACAAGAGACGAGATCGCCACTTTCTTTCAGTGCTAAATCGTACATTTTATCCAGGTGCCTGCTCTTGGCTCAACTTCAGAATAACATGATGAGGAGTCAGCTGTAAGTAGCAGTGTTAGAAATGGGGGTCTCTAGTTGGTAGAGGTAGGTAGCTTTGTCCAAATAGGGACCCTTGCTTCTAGTCTGGGTAAGGGGGATACACTCCTAAAATAACCCCTGCTCACACCCTTGGTAGCTTGGCACTAGCAGACAGGCTTATCACAGAGGCAGTGTGTAAAGCATTTGTGAACACATACAGTAACACAGTGAAAACACTATAAATGGACACCCCACCAGTTTAGAAATATAAGTAATTTTTATCTAAACAAGACCAAATGACAAAAATCCACAATATGGTATCAAAAATAAGCCTTTCAAATGGTAGAAATAGTTCAGTTCAATGCAAGTTGTAAATGCGACACATTTCTCACAAAGTACCTTAGATGCGTCACGCGAAACAAACTAAAGGGTCGCGGGGAAGGTGATGCGTCAGTTCCTTGCTTCGGGGGAGGTGATGTGTCTGTTCCTTACTGCAGCGCAGGAGAGCTGATTCGTCAGTTCCTTACCGCAGAGGAGGGATGCGTCTGTTTCTTACTATGTTCCGGTTACGATGCGACAAGATGGCACCTCGATGCGTGGCGACGATCCGATGCGATGCAACAAAGTAGCACTTCGATGTGATGCGACGGTCTGGTATGATGCGTGATCTTTTGCAGCTGCACAGTAGGTGCTGCAGCGTTTTTCTCGGTGATGCGTCGGGTCCCGGTGTGGATGCGGCGCATTTCTTCCTGGTTGCTCAGTGAGGTGTCGGAACCAAGGGTCCGATTCACATAACTAATTTGAGACTAAATCCTAAACTTACTACTTTTGGTATTCACAGAAGGCATTTAGTAGTAGTAAAGTTAGGATTTTGTCTTAAGTCTGTCTTAAGTCTGTCCTAAGTTTGTCTTAAGTCTGTCTTAAGTTTGTCTTAAGTCGCTCTTAAGTCTGTCCTAAGTCTGTCTTAAGTTTGTCTTAAGTCGGTCTTAAGTCTGTCTTAAGTCTGTCTTTAGTTTGTCTTAAGTCAAACTTAAGACAAAATCCTAACTTTACTACTACTAAATGTCTTCTGTGCACACCAAAAGTAGTAAGTTTAGGATTTTGTCTCAGATTAGTTCTGTGAATCAGGCCCCAAGTGTGGATGCAGCACGCTTCATCCCCGTGGCTCAGCGATGTGTCGGCAATCGGTGCGGATGTGACACGCTTCTTCCTCGTTGTGTCGATCTTCCAGCTCCCATCGACAAACAGTCTCTAGAGGTCCTAAACAGCAGCAGGCACCTCTCTGCAGGTCAGTATTCTCAGCAAGGAAATTCAGGGGAGCTGGTGGTGAAGTCTTTGTGTCCCTGAGTTTTCAGAACATGAGGCAAGCTCAGTTTTCAAGCCCTTGGGGATCTTTTCTTCAAGCAGGTGACAAAGCAAACAGCAAAGTCCTTCTTCTCCTTTCCTTGGCAGCAAGCAGCCACTGTGGGCCAACCTCAGACAGCAAACAGCACAGCGGCAGTATTCCTCCTCAGCTTTGCTGGCTCTTCTCCTTGGAAAGGTTTTTCTTGATTTCCCAGAAGTGATCTAAAAGTCTGGGGTCTGGGCCCCTCTTTTTATACACCAAAATCCTTTGTTCTCTGAAGCAGAGAGTGTCTGTACCCAACCAAAACCAGTTCTGTGGGGCACTTTGCAAGTGCACAACAACCTCCTTTGTCAGTGTGAGCCCTGGCTTCAGACACACCACAGGAGGGCGGAGCCGTCATTGAAGATGCTACTCCTCCCACCACTCCAAATGCAGACCCAGTCTATTCAGCCCAGCCGTAACTAATCAGACTTCTGGAGCCACAGCCCTCTCCAGCCCCATGTCATCCAAAAGCCAGACATGCAATACACAAACCTAGCAGAGGCACACTGGATGGTTAGGCAAGAAAACACCTACTTTCTAAAAGTGGTATTTTCAAACACAGAATGTAAAAATCACCCTCAATAAAAGATGCATCTTAACATTCTGCAGTTCAGGCATACTAAACTTTGTTTTCCTTTCTTTTTCCTGGGGTCAGTTATGTTTATAAGATGTAATAAACTAACTCCCCATTCTGGCCTATGGGAACTGATAGCCTTGCAATAGTGAAAAACGTAATTGGCAGTATTTCACTATCAGGACATGCCACACACATCAGGGCATGTCCTACCTTTCACATACAATGCACCCTGTCCATAGGGGTACCTTGGGCCTACCTTAGGGGTGACTAACATGTAGAAAAGGGAAAGTTTAGGGACTGGCAAGTGTGTGCACTTGCCAAGTCGACACGGCAGTCCCAGACTGCACACTGGCTCTGTGTTGGCAGGCCTGAGCCACATTTTATAAGCTGCTTCTGTGGGTGGCACAATCAGTGCTGCAAGCCCACCAGCAGCATTTGATTTACAAGCCCCGGGCACACATGGTGCACTGGAATATGCCTCTTCACTCTGCATACCATTATCCCGCATGCTGTCACAACGTGGTTATAACAACGACCGCGTTGTGACAACGCATACCATTACCCCGCAAGTCATTACAACGACTTGCGGTGGGGGGGCGCTGGATGTTGGAATAGTAAAATTTACTATTCCAACTCCAGTCTGTGCGGACTGTAGGGAAGGTGTTGGATTTTAAATCCAACGCCTTCTCCCCCCTCCGCATGTCGTTGTAACGACGTGCGGAGTAATGGTAAGCGTTATCACAACGCGGTCGTTGTTACGACCGCGTTGTGACAGCATGCGGGGTCACGGATGCAGGGTGAATGTAATTTACCGGTGCACTGTACTAGGGTCTGACAAGTAAATCAAATCAGCCAATCATGGAATCACTAATCCATCACATCAATTTACAAAGAGAGAATATGCACTTTAGCACTGATCAGCAGTGGTAACGTGCCCAGAGTCATAAAAATACCAACATCATGTCAGAAAAAATACAGGAGGAAGGCAAAAAGGTCTAGGATGACCCTGCAAAAAAGGGCCAAGTCCAAAAAGCAGCATCTCATTTTACTGAAGAAGACGCAGGAATCTGCTACTGGCCAAAGTACTTGGTTCAACGTTGTCACTTCCTAAGCACTATGAAAAGATGCCACTGTTCATGTTCAAAGCGATACCAAAGGGGATGATGGACGGAGCGTTTGAGCAAATCAAACACTCACCCCCAGTCAACTGATCTGGGTTTAATCCATCATCATTCTTTAGCTCACTCAACCACTCCAGTTCAGACATGGCCATATGCAAATCAGTCTGACCCTGTGCCTCATGGGAATTTGTACCTGTTCAAGGCTGAAGTTTCACACCTTCTTTTGTATATTTGTTTTATTAGTCAGTTTCCACAAAGTAAAAATAGGGTGCTCCATAAAGCATGTTACTATGTGAAGACTTGGTTATTGACTTTGATGGAGAGGGTAGTACAAAAGTTTGTATACCCCCCTATTCTGCATGTTCATACTAATTAGAATAATCTATTAATTGTAATAATATTAATGTGTTTGCATGAAGTTTACTCAACATTACTAATGTACGAAATACACAAGGGATTTGCATTTTTGCATGGCTAAAATAAATTGTAATTACCATTTGTATGCATACTAATACTAGAAAAATAGAATATTGCCTGATATATGTTGCTTTTGTGACGTTATCGTATGTTGCACCAGATGACATCAATGGCTGAATATAAACGCTTTAAATGTCGCTATACGCTAGATAATTACAAGCACATAGGGGAATTAGTGAGGGTCTAACATTTTATTTGTTATTTCTATGTTTTAATTACATTTTGTGTTTGTTTCGCTTAAGTTGTTCTTTGGGCCTAAAGTAAAGATGGTCACACGTAAGGCACGATGCGATGGCCACCATTCCACGAGGTGTCGAGTGAAGTGCGCCTGTGCCATTGCATTCTCCTGTAACCTCCGCATGAACTCGCACTGACTGTACTAATACAAGGCCACAGTAGGACACCTGCCAAGTATTTTGACATAGGACTTTTACAAAATCCGGAACCAGCAAGTACAGTGACCTAAACCTCTTGAACTGTGTGTAACCTCACCGGACGACCCCGACTGACCAATCGCAAAGGCCCAATGTCTGTAAAATTGTATCTTTTCAACTCTGCTTTATTATAAAATGATGGTAGAATAGAAAAGAAGGATTCTATCTATTCACACCCCTTTTCCTGACTGCGAATTGCTGACGGCAACGACAGTGATGCTACGAGACTGCTGTGTTCCTGAATCTTTGACAGACAGAATGCTGCCCAATTTCTTGATGAACTGAAGACTCTTTAAATTGATGGGCGTTGATTGATGCTAGCACGTCTCTGGTCCTTGACCCAATATTTGGGACTGTAGCGTGCTGCATGAAGAACTCTCGATTTCTGACAAACTGAAGACCAAATCTGATGACTTAGAGGACAATTAATAGCCAGATTAGGTAAATATGGTGTTCTGTGTTTCACACAATGATTAATTAAATGTTTGCATTATTTAGATAGAGAAAATTATTGATTAACAAACAAATGTGTTTGGTCATTTATTGAGAGGGAATAGATCAGCATTTGATTGTGATTTAGAGAGGATTAAGTCACCACTCCAATCCAACTAAATGATCCATTGATCATGTGGAAGGAGTATCTTAAGGTTCAGGTTAAGATGTGTAGGACTCAGGATATTCAGAGTATGGATATGTAGATGATTTTTCTTTATATGTCATAAGGTATTCCTTTTATATCAGCGTTTGGAACATTCTTCTCTCCCGTAAGAGCAGACCAGTGAGTAGTGAAGTGTAAATGTTGGTGTTATGGGCCCCACCAATGAATGCATGAGTGAATGTGTTAGTGCGATATTTGGTCTGTGACGAAGGGAGGATTTGGTTTCCGCACTGGAACAACTTCATCATGCTCGGTATTACAGAAACGTAGCACTGGTGCCAATATGTAGGCAATGTTCTTTCGGCTTTTTGTTGCTTGTTCAATATGCAAAGGAAACAGCCAGGAAGGGAGGGTGAAAAATACATTTGAGCACATAGGAATAGAACAAAGTTGGATTTGCATCATAAAATGAGAATTTTTATTTGAATAAACCACTATTTGCAGATTTTTAAGAACAGAAATCCAATTATTCATGTGCATTACCTATATGATTAACTCTTCTGCATAAGTAAAACTGCATTAGGGGAGAGGGACAGGAACATTGTGTATCAGTGATAGATGGAGGGAGTTGATGAGAGTGGGCGTTCAAACCCTTGTGACCACTAAAATAGCTGAACGTTGGGAGTAGTCAAATAGAAAACGATTCCTCCACAAATCAGGAGTATGTTTTCATCCCAGGATGTGAAAAGGGAAGGAAATGCCCACATATTTCAAAGGATAGGGGCAAAAAATAACTACTGTAGTTTAATTTCTATCAATGACGTTCTCCACTGACTTGCCCATGGCTGAGTGCATACCTTTTGATCTGATGCTCTGTTATCTATCTGTTCTGTATGCTCGTCTAGCTACATGGATCTCAGGGAGCCAGGAAACAGAGGGGCAATCTTGGAGAGGGTGCCAGTGAGCAAAGAGTCCTGGAGAATGAGAAACTCAGAGATAACAACTCTTGTTGGACAGCAGTGGTGGCTCGCATAGGACGTACTGCGGGGTGGTGAGGCGGGGCTGGGGAGGGGCAGGGGGTAGCAAACACGGACATACTACGGGACGGAGGAACGTAATAATTACTCTCCTCCGTGCCGTAGTATGTCCATGTTTGCTACCCCACCACCCTTCCCCTCCCCCATCCGCCCCACCGCCCTGCAGCACGTCCTATGCGAGCTGCCACTGTTGGACAGAAACAAGTGGACAGGGAGAGTTGGGTACAGGTGCCAGGGTAAAGTATGAATTCACTCATTGATCATCGAAATTACAAGACATGTAAACAGAAGACTTGAGGAAAATATTAGCAAGGCAATGGCATGCGGGAGGACTTTTCTGTGCTGAAAGCACTAAAGGGTTGGTTACGTGAAATATGTGCAGATTTAACATTGCCTTTTGCATTCGGATTCTGTACCTGCAAGGAGGGTGTGAAAAACCTACAAGCAAAGAGCAAGCCAACTTGTCGGTTTTCCTTTGCGGATAATAAACATACGCTGGGATTGCAATGATTTTTCCAACTCATGCTAACAAGTCAGAGAAGGGCCATTTCCATTCTCTGGTCCATGCATTGTTTGTGAACACAGCAGCAGAAAAAATAGTTATGAGGGAGATAGTTATGTGTTCTGTAGGAAGATGGACAATGGACAATGAGCATCAATAAACTCACGCCTACACTTTTGAACAAAATGTATTGTCTGAGTATCTGTGTGATGAAACAGGGACCGAGCATGAAACAACCCCTCATCACTCCATTGAATGCGATGCTTAGAAGAGATAGATAAGATATGTGGATATCAGTGGGATTTAGGTACACAGACTGGTTGATAAAAGAGGTGCCAAACCATGGAGTGCTGACTTAGAGCCTGAACATGTCATAAGGTCTGGAGAGAGGTCTTGCATGGCTTGGCATATTAGCATATTAATAAATAACTAAAACATACCCAACCTTGCTTTTGGAAAGCTAGGTACAGTCAATTCAGTAGCAACTAGTAGAGTTTAGATGAATGATGAAAGATAATTGTGGAATATTAGACATTTACCCAAATATGAATCATTGTTGCTGAACTGTTTATAGTACTTTCAATCATTACCCTTTTTATGCATATGATTTGCAAACAAATAGTGCATAATAAATAGTCATCTAGTTCAATACCAACTATTGTGTGCCAGTACTGATTTCAGAGGTATGAGTTGTCGTTCTATACATGCACCTGTGAATGGGCAGAGAAGTTTTAGGGCATGGGCAAAGTGGGTAATTGCTCAGGGCCCCTGCCTTTCAATGGCCCACTTGGGAAAGCCTTTATTTGATCACTGTCTATTCTTTTTCTTTACCTAACTTCTCTCCATGGATACCTCTATGCCTAACCCCAGGTCCATTTCCCTACCCAGCATCATCTTAAGGATTTTTTTTAGGGTTATGGACAAAACATATTTCAATTGTTTTTGAGGAACCCTGTTAAAGGTGTAACTCATAATTTAGTGTTATTTGGCATCATGCAGGTTTGCATTAGCAGGGTAATAGCATTCTAATTTGTTCTTTACAGGGGTCCCTTAACATATTTTGCCTGGGTCCCCCCAAATCCGACTTGCCTGACTATAAACTCTAATTTCTATTCTAGTTTAACTCATTGGGGGTGGGGTGAGAGACACCTGCCAGTACTCTTTTTCTCCCAAAAAACAGTAAATAGCTTTTGGATCACAGAAAGTCCATATACTGGGTGTCAGCCCAATAAACTAGGGGTAGGATAACAGCAATATGAGGGCAAATATATCAAAGATGCTTGGAGGTAGAAATCAGGGCAATATTGTGTCCATTTCATCCACAATAAGGAGCAACACAGCTCGGACTATGACAGATAGCTACTTAGGCACATAATCCAGCGCTCATACAAGATAGTACTGCCATAGCAGGCACAGGTAAGGCAAAGGCCAACATTGTATCAATCTCCCTCATAATGAGCAACCCCCATGAATATCCCAAGACATGTTTATCACTCCCACGGGTTAGGTTGGAGAGTCGTAAGATCCACCCCTCCCCCACGAAGTGGTAGTGTACTGAAACCTAACACAATGGAGACACATTGCCTACACTTACTCAGGACAGGGGATATTTGAGATTCCTCAACTCCATAGTTACCCTCTGTCAGATAAACCCAAAACACAGACATCCGTCAGACTATGAGAAATAAAAAATCAAGATGTCTAATAACTAAAGAAAGCTGAACAATACAAAACATCTATGTTAACATAACATTGCATGACGTACCTTGACTAAAACCCTGTATACTGAAAAGATATCTCTTGATGACAAGCATTCTAAATATATAAAAGAATACTCATGGATTTTTAGGTACCCAGGCTCTAGCAGTTAATTTGAGGTAGATTTCACAAGTACTGCCCATTAAACGACAGGAAACACTGAACATTCGCAAACATTAAGGTACATGCCAATGTAAACGTTTTTATTCTATTTGAGGCCAGCTTAAACAAATGCACACCCTCAGGAGAAACATATCCAAAGCATAGAAAATGGGAGTAAATTCTAGTGTTGTGTGGAACTTCTCTTTGAGAAATAATCTTATTTTTGTGTGAAAATATCTTGAGTAGATTTTCCCTGCGACATTATAACCTGTACATGAGAGAGCATGCAGGAGACCAGTTAGTGGAGAAAATGTTTCATTTAAAAGATAAATGTCTCTCAGCAGGACATTTTCTACTCAAAGTTGTATCCCGAATACAAAACCCAGGACATTTTTATGGTAAGCTAAGAAGCAAACCTATTTCACATTTTGTGTAAGGCTATTTTTGATAACTGCATAAGATTACACTGTAGTAACAATAATTTCACACAGGTCTACTAATCTTCATAAAGCAAGAAGTGTTTATTCACTATTGGGCTGTTTTGTTTTGTAAAGGCTGAAGTGTACTCACCAATCCAGTTGAAGCATTGCATATAGTTCTGTAATAAGATGTGTAATGAGGTTTAAATGTCTAAAATTGCCCCTAGATCGTGGGGCGTGGCCAAGATGGTGTTGTAGTCAGATGTTCCTAGAGTAAGCTCCTCTCTGGTCCCCGAATGATCCTGCTGAATCCTTGCCATCAACGCAGCCGCAGGGTGGGGAATTTATACCCAAGCTCCACCCAAAGATGTGAGCAGTTTTTATGACCCTCAAATGACTCGCCCTGGTGATCCGAGGAGGGTGCTGAGCCGAGGAGCCTCCGAAAACCATGCAGGGGCCACGGAGGTCGATCCCGGCTGATCTCTCCCCCAAACCCCATAAAAAAAAACTGTGGCGGGGTGCGACCTAACAAGGCTCCTCGAATAGGGACAGGAATTGAGGTCCAGAGCCCTGTTCCTCAGGCACCAGCGGAATCCCATGTCCTCTGTTGAGAACCCAAGATGCCTGCAGTGGAGGTTGAGTGGCACCTTCCACAGATCTCCACACTTGGAGCTGTATGCCCTGCCACCTTATAGATAAACCGTGAGGGCCAGACAGCCGGGACCTGTGGAAGAAATAAACTCAAGCCGGCTGGTGGGAGTGTGGGCAGGTTGTCCTGCAAGGCCTGAAGGTGGAACGGATGCTGCCAGGAATGGCTTAGCAGCTGAAGTGACCTCTATGAGAGCTCAGGTTCCTGAGGCACGAGTAGAGGACTGCATCCTCTGCTGGAGACCCAAGATGGCTGCAGCGAACAGCCACAGCTGGAGCAGTAGGCCCAGCTGTCCTGGAGATAAGAGGTAAGGGGCAGACGGCCAGGACTTGGGAGAAGAAGACACTGGAGCTGGCTTGTGGGGGCATGGGTAGAGAGAGGCCTGTTCCTGGAGGACTGAAGGTGAAGTTGATGCTGCCAGGAAAAGCGTAGACAGCTGGAGGTACTTAGATGTGAGTGCGGGACAGGGCCTCCCTCACAACACATCAGGAGGGTGCTACAGCAACACTGATCACAATATCCTGTGAAAAGAAGATCAAATGGTCTTGCTGGCAAGGCCGTGCCAGGGTATAGATCCACATAGATCCAGTCCGGGAGCCTAGAGACGGTGAAGTGGTCTGGATGTTGGAGGAGCAGACTAAGAGTTTGGCTTGGGGCCTAGTGTCAAAAAGGCCAAGGATATACGATTAGACTATGCTCTGGAGTGACAATTAAAGATCCCCCCAGAGGCTCTCATTCATTGAGTTGGATCGATGGCACACCCGTGGGGTGTGCGAGGTGCAGGACTGAGTTCTCCTTGTGATCCAGGTCATTGAGGTCTCCATACCTCCCTAGCATATCATAGAGGAGGATACAGTCATTGATGAAAAGGCCTGCTTGCTAAGTTGAAGATTACTTTTTGATAGATAGACTGTGAGCCCAGACTGGAAACGAGGCTTAGGCCTCTTCCACCGCCCTTCCTCCCTCTTCCTGGCCCTATGAGGCCAGGCATCAATGAGTAGAGATAGAGCCTGAAGAAATCTTCCAAGTCCCTGCCTAGACCCCCGCGTGCCCAAATGTAAAATATAGGGTGTAGGGTGAAGCCGAGGGGAGGACTGGTGTTGGAGGGATGGCTAAAGACAAGCAATCTAAACCTCAATGACAGGGGAGAATGGGTCAATATACGAAAGTGGTAACTCCTCCACAACCTATGCCAGAAAATGCCACACTTCTCGTTATGATCCAGTCATCTCGGGAGGCGCTGGAGGGACAGTTGTGTGAGGTACGCTCAGAAGTATCGCTTTTGGGTCAAAATCTCCGGAATGTAGTGAAAGGGGTTTCCTCAGCAGAAACCAGGATCTTCGAACTGGTCAAGGTACTTCTCAAAGAAGTCTCGAAGGCCCAAACCATCACTAAAGATGTGGTTTGGAGGCTGAAAGATGCGGAAACTCACACCAGGTAGAACAACCTACATTTTGTGGTGTTTCCGGAGGAAGTTGAAGGCCCGACATGGCATGATCCCTGGGCACCTGACTGCAAACCATCCTCCCCAAGACAAGTTATCCTCATGTTTCATCATAGAAGAGGAGCATTGGAAGCAGACCCTGGCCTGGAACCCCTGAGAATAGTGATAGCATGCTTCCTGAACTTTCAATATCACAACATGATCCTTACTGAGGTGTGCAAACTGGGCAAAGTGCATCCTGCAAACTCTAAAATCGCTATATTTCCTGACTACTCCAGGGAGGTCCAAAAGCAGTGGTGCACAGGCTAAGGGAACTTCAACTGAAATATTTGTTACTATTCCCCGCCAAGCTGAAAGTACTAATCCAGGGGAAGTCATCTTTTTTCAATCCCCAGGGGAAGATTGGACCTGGCTGGATGAGCGTTCAAGGCAGGCAAGGGGAGGGGGTGACTCGCCGTCTTTGCACCCATACATGGAAGAGGGTGCTCAGTTGAAATACAGATATCAGTCAAGACGAAGGGATCAGCATCTGCCACGGTGGGGGAATGCTATACCTTGGCAATGGTCAAGATCACCTGGATGTTACCACATCCCCTTGGACTCGGAGCAGGCCTGGTCCACAGACATGAAAAAGAGCAGGCAAGATGAACTAGAAGGGAACATGACCCAGGGTGATATGAGGGATGAGCAAGGGTAAGGATTGGAGACCCCTAGCAGCACCATGGCAGTTGGTGGTGTGAAATATCCAAGGCAGGGCCTTAGCGATAGTGGCAGTTCCATGCCATTCCAAGAGATTCAGTCAGTATTTAAATTGTTTTTGGGGCTGAGTTACTGGGTGGGAGTGGTGGGCTACAGACCTGTCATTCTTCCCTGTTGAGTAGTTTCTAGTTAAGTTATTGGGGCATAAAATCACAGAGTCCTTGTGGGGTGAGGGGAGGGTAGGGTTGTAGGTTTGGTAGTTTGTGGGTTTTTGGATCTGGGGAAACGGGGCCAGATGCTTTGGCCAGGTAAAGGTCCAGTACGAAACTACTTGCATCACGTCGTCAGGTTCCTAGAGTCATGGCTGGCACACTTTCCCCTAATCCAGCACTGTCTTGTGATGGGTCCCAACATGAACATCCCAATATTTGACACTAAAGCATGTTTGGTTCTTTCCTTTAACGTAAAAGGACTGGGAGAAAAAGGTAAAAGGAGACTTACGGCCTAGTATATTAAAAGGCTACAGCCAGATGCAGCACTCCTGTGGGAGACCCATCTACAAGGGACAAAATATAGATTTCTGGGCTGAGATGCTTACACTGTGCAGTCCCAATGCAAGCTATACACCGGTGTCCAGAGTGGGGGCCAACATAGTCAGAAAAAACCCTCCCTTCCAGGTTGGGAAGAGATGGATAGTCCCCTCCGGCAGATATGTGGGGGTATAGGAAATTTGGGGACAGACAAATGTTGCCCTACTTAGTATTTGTGCACTGCTAAGGCTCCAGGCCCTAGTGATGTCGAAACTCTCTGAAATTCTGTTAGAGGCAAACTCACCTGTACATAGTCTTGGTGGTGACTTTAATGACGTCATGGCACTAGAACTGTATCGCTCCGGCATACCAGGGGCACCAATCCCAAATACCCTACTTTCAAGCTTTGCTGCAACCCTGGGCCTTTCGTACCTATGACACCATGCACTGCCTGCTGAAAGGAGGTACTTGTACTTTTCTGGGGTCCACAGTGTGTTTTCACAACTAGACTAGACTACAGGTGCTATACAACAGGCTGAATACTTAGCCCGGGGACTTTCTGATCACTCCCCCCTATTATTGAAACTGGGGGGAGGAACCAAGAGAGATGACATGGTCTGTAGGCCCAACACATGGGACGTAAGAGACTGTTAGGTGGCCACAGGGATCCGAGAGGATTCATAACTTTATTTCCAGGAAAATTGAGGCTCAGTTAATTCCCCGGTGACACTGTGAGAAGCATACAAAACAGTACTACGGGGTAGCACCCAAAACCTGATAGCCCACAAATTAGGATGAAGATGGGAGACTTGGAGCAACTAGAACACAAGCTCCTAGAACTTGAGAGGGACCCTGGTCCAGAGTTAGAAACCTTTTGGCTTAGACAGATGGAATTACTGTGACCCGAATAGCGAGAGTTGGCATAAGGTGGTGCATGGATACAAATACAAGCTTTCACTCTATAGATTATACAACACAGGGAATAAAGCTGGCAAGCTACGAGCTTGGCTAAGTAGGAGGGAAACAAAGGTTAGATGAGTGTCAAGGGTGGTGGAGCCTGAGGGTGAAAGCCACATAACCAATGTTTCCATTGCAAAGGCCTTTGCCCGCTGTTATGAGAATGTGTATGCAGCCCAGCCCCTCCAGGATGCTCTGAGCATTACGAGTTACTAGGCAAAAGTCACCACCCCTGAGCTGAATGTGGAGGACTGAGAGGTGCTAGAAGTGGAAATAATGCTAGATGAGAATCTGGCTGCCACTGCAAAGCTCAGGTCCAAAAAGATGTCAGGATCCAGTGGGGTGAGAAAACCAAAGACACACAATTGATGGACGGAATGCAGAACAAATCAAAACATTCACCCGTCAAGAGATCTGAGTTAAATCCATCATTCTTTTGCTCACCATGCCACCCCAGTTTAGACCTGGCCATATGCATATCCGTCTTGATCCTGTGCCTCATGGGAACAGTCCATCCCGAACTGCCAAGCCAGATCCTCCCTGGACCCGAACCAAGCATCCTAGGACCGGTTTCGGGGTTTCACCCCTCTTCAGCCAGGATAGCTTGATTCCAATGGCACAGTGAGCCCAGGACCCACGTCTGGGCATACCTGGTGCACTAGGGCGAGAAAGCAAAAGTCACACAATTGATGGACGGAATGCAGAACAAATTAAATCCAGTGGGGTCCCAGCGGAATTTTTCAAGCGATAAGTGGGGCTGCTTAGGTCACATTTCTTAAACATGTTCCTAGTGACAGGGAGACCAGGTTGTCTGCCGCTAGATCTGCGTAGGGCAGTCATAGTGGTAATCCACAAGGAGGACAAGGCCAGAGAGCAGTGAGATTCGGATCAGCCAATCTTGCTACTGAAAAAGAGGTCAAAAGCTTGGCGACAATATTGGTTACTCGACTGCTGAAAGTCAACATTCCTCTGATCCAGAGAGATCAGTTGGGCTTCATGCTTGGCAGGTCCACCCGATATAACTTACGACAGGCCCATAACAGGCTGAATGAAATCTGAGACAGGTCAGGAGCCCTTGTCCTTCTTGCGCTGGATGTGGAGCAGGTGTTTGATGGGGTTTATTGGCCCTTCCTAGAGGAAACCATGGTGAAATTTGGTTTCAGTCTCAAATATCGTAAGTGGGTGAAGTTATTCTATCAGGCACCATGGGTGGCAGTTGGAGTTAATGGCCGGATGTCCTGTGACTTCCCTATCGGCAGGGGAATAAGGCAAGGTTGTCCTCTATCTCGCCTCCTGTTCATCCTCACATTGAAATCCCAGGCTTCTATTATAGGAAACCACCCCCGGTTTGGGGGCTTTCAACTCTCTGGGGAGGAAAAATGTTGCTTTATGGTGATGATATCCTCCTCTATTTAACACAGCCATCCATATCCCTCCCTCTGATATTCCATCTGTTCGAGATATATGGCAGCCACTCTGGTTATTGAATCAATTAGGAAAAGTCAGTACTATGCCTCCGGGGGGGAGGGGGGGGGGGGGTGAGATAGACATTTTACAACTTCCATGTCATCTAACCCAAGCAGAGGACAGCTTCAAATAACTGGGTATCTTCATGCTGGTGCAGAGAGTAGCGAAGGCCTGCCAAGAAGAAATGGAACTTTGGAGAGGGCTTCTGCTCACAGGACACGCTGCCATGATCAACATTATTCCACTCCCCAAACTGTTATATGTCATGCAAAACACATACTATCTGATCCCCTCAGAGATTTTTGCTAAGTTGGAAAGCAACATGCAAACCTTTTGGTGGGGACGGTCAGCACCCCAGAATTGCCCTGTTATCACCACAGTGAAATCCCTATAATGGGGCACCAGCCCTCTCGGATTTGGAGGCCTACTATCAGGCAACCCATTAGATTAATAAAAATGACTGGCTGTTTGTACCAAGGGAACGTTCCACTTTTAGGCTTGAGTGAGCACAATGGGAAGCAGAGTTCTGTTTACATTATCTGTATTTGAGACAGGGGTCACAGAGACATTTACCAGCCATCCAAGTAACTATAAAGGCCTGGTTGAGTGCAACAAAGCACATGGGATGGCACCGCAAACTGTCTAGAAAAACACCCCTGTGGGAAGGGACATGGCTCTGGTAGATAGGGAAGCTTCAGTGCTTCAGGGTTTGGGACCATCACGGGATTACCAGTGGGCCACTTGCAAGAGGAAGGAGATTTAATGACATTTGCCTCACTGCAACTCAAATACGAGATGAACTCGAATCAATTCTTAAAGTATGCTCAGCTGAGAGTTTGCCCTTTTGGAAGGGAGGCTGCTAACTGAGGAGCTAGGAAAGTGTGCGATCTCCCTCACCTAAAGACCCTAAATAATAACATGCCTGACACCCTACATAAACTGCAAATGAAATGGGTAGAGGATGTAGGTGCCCTGGAAGACAGAGACTGGGAAGCGGCCTTGATGCACACCTGTGAGGTTGCAATAAAAACTAGATTACACTCCATATAATTTAAAGTCCTACATAGAGTGTACTATGATAGAAGGAGATTGCACAGTATGGGACAAGCACAGGGCCCACACTGTTTGAGATGTCAGGAGAGGAATAGCTCCTTCTTCATCACTATCTGGAGCTGCTCCGCGATTTAGGCCTATAGAATGGCAGTGACGGAAGAGCTTAGGACAGTGGTCACAGACAATTTACCCCTAGATCCCCAAATTCATCCTTCTGGAAATTCCTAATGATGTAGATTTGCAGAGAGCTAAAATGATATTCTGCAGCCTAGAATTGGTGGTGATCAAGAGAGACATACTTCGGTATTGGGGGGTGGGTGGGGTCAGTCAGAGCACAATGCTCCGGGAATGGAAAAGGGGCATGCATATGTATATGGTGGCAGAAAAAGTCACAATCAACAGTAGTGGCTGCTTCAGAAAGTTTCATAACATATGGGGTGGATGGCTCCGCAAATGGAAATGGTGGGGTTAAATGGGAGCCAGGGACCTAAGGGGCTATAAGCCATATGTGATTGCGAGACAACATACATGGTGGTTATGGATTGTGGGCCTTCCGGTTATTTGGCAAATGTATCTGCTGATGGCTGTCTGGGAAATGGGAGGTGAGTGGGGAAGGATTCATTGGTGAATGCAAGCACCTTTTTCATAATTATTTTCACTGCTTTGGGACTATATGCTTGATATTCTATATGAAACAGTTATCCTTATCTGTGAGTTCCACTGAAAATCTAATAAAAAATATATATGTTTAAAATAATAATCTGGCCTTAGATCCAGAAGTTTGTTAAAACGTGAGATCCCACAATGCTGCATATCATGTTTTTAATAATTAAGATGGGTGAACAGAGTTCTGCAATTTGGTGTAGGAGTTCTTCATCGTCATTTGAGGTGATGGTGAGAAATATATTCTAAAAATCATTAAAATGTGCTACACACAAAAAGACAATCTAAACAGAAATTAAAAAGGCAGCATTGAACATATCATAACTGCAATTGTATGATAATTTACAGGTAAATGCTTCCAGGTTTCACAAATCGGATATCAATGTAACCTGAACTCAATAAACCCTCCCTTGCTCTGACGTTGGATTGCTCTTCCAGTTCTCAGTTATGCTTTTCAGCTTGCAAGAGCCAACTTCCATCAGTTGTGATTCTTCTAGAAGAGAACACATGATATATGGCATGACAGTCCTCCCTTTGTTGACTCACATTGTTTAATTATTTAATGCTGAGGGAAGAAATGGGGAACACCTTAAGAACTTGGCCAAATAGTGAGTTAGTGCTTGAGGGAAAGAATGAATTTAGGAGAAGGTTAAAGGGGACTGGACCCGTTAGGGTTGAAGATAATGATTTCAGCTGATGATTGTGTTGTAGATTTGGAATTGTCACATAGTGTAGAAAAAGAGAAAAGCCTTAATTACAAAATAGTGCTGAGATAAAATTGCAGCTCAAAATCATAATTGTGATGCCCTTTATACCCTGAGACATCTGGAAGTATTGTGTCTACAAGCAGATCAAATGCACAGTGACTCACTTTGCTCTATAGCATCGCATTTGTGCTGGGTGGCGCAGCACACGCTAGCTCCTGGTCTCGGCTTATGTATTACTAAAACTCTTCATGCTCTAATAATGACACTTATGTGCATAAAGAGTTTTACATAATTTTTTGCATTCAGTACAAGTTTATCCAGGTCTTTTGGTAGGATGAATGAAGGATTCAGCCTAATCTCTTTTCTAATTTAGTTGACCCACTCTCTTAACTTGTTTGACAGTGTATCACAGACAAAGGACCACATTTCAGAAAGAGGTATTACATATTTCTGCTTATAATCCATACAAATGTGAAGTGGGAGTAATGAAAGTAAATAGGTTTTCCGAAGAACGGCCAAAAACATCAAATACAGATACACATCTTATTGAAAACAAAGTGGCAACATGTTCAATGCCTTATCTAAAGACTGGAGTGTGCCCGCGACTTTACATAAACACATATGTTTTTAAGACTGGAGGGTGCCGACGACTTTACATAAACACATATGTCTTTAAAATACATTTATGTGGTGTACCTACTCCGCCAAGCTCTAAATCAGGCCCTTAATAATAAATTCTACATGAAGAATACCCTTAGTAGTAACTCAACTATGGTTAAACTCGAATGAGCCATAGAGCACAGTGTTCTAAATTACATTACAATCTAGTAGATTGATTTCAGCCATAGGCACTATGAGTAGGTCCTCCTCATTCTTCTCCTGAAATTATTTCATCCTTTGATATAACCATATATTTCACTGAAGTTCACTCAGATGAAATGCACTCTCACTATAATTCTGCCTGCAGCTTCTGTGCCTTCTGATTTTCGGTCTTTTTTTTGCACGTGTCATTGTCAAACGTATTATAGGACCTTTAAGTTACCCGTTGATAACACTGTCGTGACCCTCCATAAACCATTTGAGGGAACCACTTCTTGGGAAACGATGGGCCATATTTTCAAGGAGCTATTGCCGAGTTAACTGCACCTTATCTCAGCCAAAGTCACGATAAATTTATCATCCCATTCACAAGCTGGTGCTAACAGCCCATAAATCCAATTTACCCATGATAGCAGTCACAAAAAACATTGCCACAGATGACCCCGGCAACTATCGCTAATGAGAAGCAGAGTAGGCGTTTCTGAGCAAAAGGCCGCGACAACACCACTCCACAAAATTCTCAAAGACCAACCAGATCAGCGAAAAGACCACAAAACATACGATAAGGCGCAGGAAATTAACACCTGCTCTGACCTGGTGCAAAGTCGGACAGCAGCCGGCACCACAAAAGGGAGACCAGCCCACAGCCACACCTGGAGAACAACAGATGCCATGGAGCCACTAAACATGCGAGCCGGACACCCAAGAGGGCCACAACACCCATCGCCAACACCCCCATGACCACCCCCACCCCCCCCCCCCCGGACATACACCGCCCCTCCTGACCAACACTGAGGCAGCGCAGACAAAGACAGCGACCCTCCAAAAATGCACCAACCTCACCGACCCAACACCAGAGAATGTCATTGCCCACTACATGCTCAAAGGGACAACCCTCCTCCTCATCCTGACCACCATTGTCCACCGTCTGACGGTACCAACACAGCAGACAAACAATATCCCACCTCAGACAAAGCTGATGGCCATGCTGCACTTGTTGGCTTCTGGTACACTCCAACCAACATCCGCCTGAGATGGAGGAGTCACATAGCCAGGCTAATCCAAGTCCCTCACAACGGCCATGGATGACACCATCAGCTTGGTATCCCACCATCTATACTTCACACACACTGCGCAGGAACAGCCTGAGACCAAGCAATGCGTGAACGCCACAGCTGTCTGCCAGCACGTGTCAGGGGGCAATTGACTGCACACATGTCCCACTAGTGGCCCCTGGCAACACTGCACACAATCAGCACAACAGAAAGCGCACATATCCCACCAAGATGCAGGCAATAGTGGGCCACCAGGGAATCCCCGCCAACACCGCTGCAAACCACCCAGGCAGTGTGCATGATTCCCACACCTTCCGACAGTCCATCATCAACCTGCGCCACCAGGATGGCACCTACGGAAATGCACTGGTCGTTGGCCAATACCAAATGCACACACCACACACCTCAACTCCACAATTATGCAACACATGACACAGGAAATGCATATGTCACAAGCTCACATACAACTTGCACACCCACCAGAAATGACAGCATAACTCACTGTGGGAACCTGAGCCAGCCATGTACATTACCCATACACGGCATGGCACCTTGGCTACACCATAGCAGATAGTGTGAAGAGGTAGGCACCAAGCATATGCGAAGGAGGCAAGTGACCCATGAATGAGTATGTACACAATGCCAAGTGTGGCGTGGATGTGCTGGACAGACTGGAGTATGCGGACCACACCCATATCCATGTCGACATACACCGCTGGTGTATGGAGTGTATTGGACAGTGGACGCAACCATGTCACCCCAGCCAGGGGAGGAGATCGCGGAAATGTAGCCTGTTATGTCCCCCCCCCTGTAAGCATGAGCTGAGTGGGCTGGCCCTGCATATGCCAGGCCAGCGTAGGGATGTGAATAAAAAGCAGGTAGCCCTGGGCGTGGTCCTCTTCTGGAATGCCCAACGTCTCTGCCAGGGTGGCGCATCTCACCCTGCCATGAAGTCGACGCCATCATCCTGAACGGAGTTTCCTGCGATCCTATGGGTCGCTGGTCCCTGAGCTACTCTTGCCTGCCCCGGTGCAGCCAGGCCTCACTGCTCCCCTGCCGACACGGGCGTGTGTCAAGGAGGGCCCACCACGTGCCGATGCAACCTCCAAGCCCAAGGCCCGTGACCTTGACAGCCTGCCCAGACCTCCTCGAGCAAAGCCCTCAGTCCTCCTTTCTCGTTGACATACTCCACCGGCATACACAGTGGACAAGTGGGTCACACATGTGGAACTGAGTCTTGATTTATTTATTTCAGAGTGTGTACCATTGTACGCAAGGAGAGGAGTAAGAGGAAGACGCGGTTCAATCCAGAGGAAGAGAGGATCATCGTTATGGAGGTGATCGAACACTACCAACAACTGCTCTTGTGCCACTAACTCTGTGCATCAGAAGCCAATGACACGTGGCTGTGGGCCTCTGCTGAGCCATGGCTCCAGACTACACTGCGGACAAGTAGGTCACACATGTGGAACTGAGACATGATATATTTATGGCAGATTTCATGCCATTGTACTCGCATCATCGCAGACTGCATCCCCTTTCAGCAGAGGTCCCACTAACTCTGTGCCCCATAAGCCATGTACACTCCCTGGTTGAACTTTGGTGGCATATGAGACTATGGCCTGGGTGTTGTCATCATGATGTAGCTGATACTGATTTGCTGTCAAGTATGTGTCTGTAGCATTCATCTTCTACATATTGCCTGTGTCTGCTTGGTTCTGCCCTCTGCATCAGGCCCGAGAAGAACACCCTCCACTGTCCCCTGAAACACTCTGCGACATTCTACTTGGACATCGACGAGGACCCGCTCAGCTCTGGTGTCCCTATCTCACTGCACCATAAGTCACCGTCTCGTGGCGGTGTGCCTCTGCCGTCCGCACTGCATCTGGGGCCACTAACTCCGTGCACCACAACTCATGGACCTGTTCTGATTGAGTACTGTGCTGTAGACAGCGCACGCAACAATGTTACCTCATGCAGTGGGGAAGACCTGGGACTATGATGAGGAAGATGTTGCAAGTGTGTGGATGGGAGAAGGCACAGACAATGGGAGTGCAGGAGGCAACAACCAGAAGGCAGGAATGCAGACTGGAGGTGGTAGTCCAGCTACACACCCGGATCTATTACTGGGTATTGCGCTGTGGACTGTGGACGCAACTGTCACCTCAGGCAGTGTGGAGGACCTGGGACAATGATGGGTGAGATGTGGCAGGTGTAACACACCCTACTGCAGCTGCAGAAGGGATATCACGAAGGGACACAATCCTAGAAAATATCTCACATGAGCACGCTCAGCCCTGGTGCCCCAACCTCAGTGCATTGCAACTCATGGAACCTCCTGACTGAATATAGGGTGACCTCTGTACTTGCTCCGGCTCCACCCATGTTGCTCAGCAGTTGACTCCGTTATGCTGGTGCTTTCTGTTTTCATTGCACTGGTGTCCACTGTTCAAGTTGTTGCCAGCACCAAGCACTCCGTGCGGGCTGGCATATACTCACCCCACACACATCCAGCACAGGTGTCACTGTACATGTGGCCCTGCCAATAAAGGTTCTAGGCGCATGTGCCCATAGCCAGTTCAACATGGTATCTGCGTGTGTCCCTGTGGTCTTGTTGTATGCATGAGGGCCCTGGGTCCTACGACATTACATTGTGCTGTGTACAGCGGACGCCGACATGTCATGGCAGGCAGCGGGTTGGGCTTTGACATGTAGGTGTGTCGTCACCCACTCAATTCGTAAGGGGAGTGGACTGGGCCATTGTACGCAGAGCCAACGTGGGTGTGTGACTGATGTGTGTGTGCCCCTGGACGTGGTTCTGTACTGGGAATGTGCATCTGCATGTGTCTCTATGGCAGTGTGGGTCACCTTTGTGGGGTGTAGGTTGTCCCTGAAGGGTAATAGACACCCACGTATGTCGTCTAACTCGCATTCCATGGGTTCGGACCACACCCGCACCTGTTGGGCCAACTCCTTTTGGCGTTCTGTCACCTGGCATTGGGGTGCCATGTGTGGGTCGGTGGGGTGTTGTGAGCCAGCCGTGCTTGCGGATGCTTCATGCTGTGTGGTCTGTTGCAGGGGCTGGGTTCTCCTCTAAGTAACTTGGCTGCCCTGGTCCTGGTGGTGGGTTGCGTGGGATGTCCATGGGCTGTTGTAGTGCATCGGTGTCGAAGGTGTGGTGGTCCTCTCCGGCATCACTGATGTGTGGTCTTCTGTGCTCGGCTGGAGGTGTTGTGTGTCCCTCTGCAATGTGAAGGGGAGATGCATGTTGACATTGTGTTGACATGTATGTTGGCACATTGTTCTTGGTTACATGCAGACTGTATGACAATGTACATTGTGACAGTTTTGGTGGTGCAGGATTTAGATGTGGGACAGTGTACATTTGGACTACATGACGGATGTGAGGTTGTACGTGTAGATTTCAATTTCACAGTTTCCAGCTCTGTCATATGTAGTAGGCCTGTTTCTGCGCGTGTGTGGAGCCAGTTGTGTCCTCTGTTCTGCAGTGTAGGGGTTGCACATTGTGCCACATTGTCGTCAATGTGGATGTGCTGTTATTGCTATGTGTGTGTGCTGCAGTGTGCCACGGGGATGAGGGACATGATCCTGGGTCATTGTGGGTGTGCAGTGTGCTCTGCTTATTTGTGCATGTGTGTTGTTGTACCTATCTCCCCCCGTCCCCCCAGTCCCTGGTCTTTACTCCCTTGTTGATGTTGTATCAGGTCCTCCGGAGCTGTGTCCGCACTCCCGACTCCTTGCACCATCTCCGCACTGTTGACTGTGCCCTCTGTTTCCTCCAGCTCCTCCTGTGGCACAGGACTCCCACCTTCTGTCGCCCTTGCTGCCTTCCTGTGGGCAGCGGATTTGTGCCTGGTTTAGATTTTCACGTCATGCCAGCGCCTCTTGGCCTCCTCCATTGGCCTCCTCGCCACTCCGGCTACATTCATGGTGGTCTGATTGTGGGTCAGTTGCTGGTTGTGTTCTGTCACCTCCGTGGCGCTGGTCTTGTGTCCCTGCGGACTGCACCCCGTCTTCCTCTCCCTCTTCTCATTGGCCTTCCCCGACCCCGTTGTTCCTTGCTGGTGGTCTGTGGGGCTTGTGGGGTTTGCGTTGGCCTCTGCGCTCGGTCAGGATACATCCATGTTGCTATGCACTTTGGCTTCTTTCTAGTGTGTTGTTTTTGTTGCTTATATAGTGCATTTTCCCGCAAGACGCATGGGATTTGGAGGCCTGCCGCTGGTTTTCGCTGCTTTTTGTATTGCGATTGGCCTCATCACAGCTTTTTTTACGTTCGTGTTTTGCATTTTTGCAGCCTGGCATTGATTTTATAGCCTTTTTACGAGTTGTCTGGTGACTATTAGATGGTACCGCCGTGTTGTGAATACTTAGTTAACACAGCTTAATTTTCCCGCGATGGACTGCGATGTTGAGAGTTGTGTTAAGTAACTTTTGCGATGGTTATCACACGTTCTTGAGAATATGCCCCTATGAGTAGACTCTCAAAAGGAAGATTTCACATTTTAAATAAATAGATCACTCTTTTCCAGCAGGATAGAGTAACACCGATTCAACTTCATAGGTTTTCAAGTGATTCTTGATGGTATTTTTGTTGCTTTTTTTAATGCAGAATATGCTCAGAGTTGCAGAATATTTAGCAATTCAATTCGTTGAAATATCAGGATATGCTAAAGAAACTCTGAACACCTATGCCCTCCATTAAATTATTTAACAGAAGAAATCATATGTGCTACATATATTGAAGACAGCTAATCAAATATTCTGTGAAATTGAGCACACGCATTCCACATTTGTTCCCAAAATTTTAAACTTGTTCTCAAAATGACAAATAAGAAGAATACACCTTTCAAACATATTGCACACAGTTGTCCTAAGTCTTCCAAAGACACATATACAGAAAGGGGCTTCTTCTGTGGAAATATGCTAATATATTCCCAATTAAACTTCAATGTCCCATTGTACATTCATATTCTTAATATTTCCTCTTAATAGTTTATACTTTTTAAAATGCATTTATTTTGATTTATTATTTAAGCAAGGGTACGAAGATAAAAGTGACAATTTTCTAAAAAACAGAAGTCTCATTAATTGTTTTCTGAAAGCTTGTTCGTTATACTCCTAAACCAGTCCTTATTGGCCGTCTACTCTAGAAAATTGTGAGGTAAATGCTTTATCATCATTCCTAGGTCCAAAACATTACTGTGGAGTTTGCTAACCACAGATAGCGACAGGACTGTTTGTTATTGTTTTTCTAAATCCCAAGAAAATGGCTACTACGTTTTATTTTCCGATTCCTAAGAAGCTTCTTGCTTCTGCACGGTTCCTCGAAATAGCTAGACTTTTCATAATTTGATAAGTACTCTGGGGCATATCAGCAACAACCGGCGATAATTATCGCTAAGCGCACTCAGCGCTAGGATAATTATCGCCGGCTAGCATGGATTTTTATCGCTGAGATAGCGTGCTATTAGCAACGCTTATCTCAAAAGCGATAAAAATCCTAGTGCTAACTGCCTAACGTGAGATTATCGCTGGAAACCCAGTGATAATCTCACGAAATATGGCATTAGCTTGTTGATAGGGCCTCACAAACTTAGCCATGATTACCACCTTCCATAGGATATCATGGCTAAGTCAGTCCTGAAGCAGGCGTAAGGAAAGTAGCGATAACAGGGTTATTGCTACTTTTCTTGCCACTATGCTTCATGGCGTGGGGCTTGATGATAGGAGAAATGTCGCTTAGCGACATTTCTCCTGTTATGTCAGGTCAGGAACACCCACTTTGCATCTCATTAGAGATGCAAAGCTGGGCTTTAGGAATTCCTGCGCTAACGCAAGTTTTCACGCGTTAGCGTGAACTTGCTAATTAGGCGATAGAATTATCGCCGCTTTTCGGCTGGGAACGGCCGCAAAAGTGGCGATAATTTTCTATCGCCGCGTTGTAGATATGCCCCTCTATTTCATAAAATCGTGACAGCGAGTATGCTGTTCCATCAGTGTTAAAGGGGTAAAAATCATCCTGCAGGTTTTTCAGTGGCTCGCCTCCTCTCAGTTCAATGCATTGCCTCAGTCTTGACAGTACTGCCCCTTCACTTTGCTTTGCCAGCCAAACAATGAACTTGCTGCCAGAGAGCAGTTTTCAAGTTGAATAGGGAAGAATCCATTTTCTCACAGTCACAACTTGCTTAATGCGTGTTTTTTCCCGATTTCTTTCAAAGCGCAAAACCGCTTTTTTGCATCAAAGATATTGTTTCTTTGGATCACATTTGAGGAGTCAAAAAGTTTGGCCAAATTCCACAGTATGTAATTCAATTTCAGGATTGTCTGTACACCACAGTGCCTTCCGCTGAAACATTGCTTTACTCGTTGAAGTCGTCATTCTAAGTGAAAGCCTCATTCAGAGATCAAAAGCTCCTGCTAGGACATCCTGTGCCAGATCACAAAAGATTTTGGCATGTCCTTGGTGGTGTCCAGATCGCCTGACTGCTGCCTCTACGACCATACAGCCACTGACTACGGAGGAGGGCGGGACTGCGAGGACCAGCCTGCCAAGCGTCCACAGCACCATCGGCGCAGCTGGGTCCTCTTCCCAGCCACTCCCCTTGATTACCTCAGCGTCTCGCGGCCCCCGCTTCGCGGGGGCCGCTCGGGGATAAAAACTCCCGCTTGGAGCAGAACTCTGTGTGTCCAGATCGCCTGACTGCTGCCTCTACGACCATACAGCCACTGACTACGGAGGAGGGCGGGACTGCGAGGACCAGCCTGCCAAGCGCCCACAGCACCATCGGCGCAGCTGGGTCCTCTTCCCAGCCACTCCCCTTGCGGTCTCCGCCCACATATTAACTGGTCACTGCAATCGCGCTAGCGGAACGCGCGCGGAACGAAGTGCGGCGCGAATACCGGGCAAAGAGCGGGCCGTTTGAGGCCGTTCGAGGACGGGAGAGGCCGGGCCTGGGCAATCCCCCCTGGACCTCTCTTAGAATACTGTTCGACTCAGAAGGTCATTACCGGCACTTTCCTGTAAAGATGTCGACAAGAGAAACAAGGAGCAAAAGCGCCACAGCTGTTGCATCTACATCAAAGGGAACATTGGATAACTATTTTGTGAAAGCAGGGTCACTGCTAATCGAGGACATTACGCTCCTGGAAAGGCGAATATCCCAAGAACTGGACTGGGTGCGGAGATCGTCTATGGGCCCCTTGGCTCAGGCTAAATCTCCTGTGGTAAGCCATGAACTCATTGTGTCGGACACAGGGCTGGATGGTATGAATAATCTCTCTGGGTTGCTGGATATATCAAATTGTATTTCTCAGCTAAGTAGGAAAGATCCCAGTGATTGTGCAGATCTTAGCATGCTAACCCTCCCGCCTGCTCAACCCAACCCCACACTTACTACTCTAAATTCCACGATAGACACCGATAATGCCAACCCCAGAGCCACTAAAGCGAATAAGCGAAAGGGGATTAGAGAAGGAGCCATCCCCAAAAAGAGTGGAGGGCCCAAGGCTAAGGGTGTGCGAAAGCCAAATACTATAAAATCTTGCACGAACCCGATATTAAAAAGCTCCTGTTTGAATATCAGGGAAAAATTGCAAATAGATAGAGCTCGGGTTACGCGTTCCAATCTATCAGGGGAGACAAGTAAGCAACCTGACCTAAACCTACTTGAGCCTACTGAGGAGGATATTACCCTTGCGGACATAGGTGCCCTCATAAGAAATCTGCTCAGTCCACTGGAAGAAAGGCTAATAAAAATGGAAGCTAGACTAGTGGCCATAGAAAAATCCACAGTCCAACTAGCTGACAGTCTGAAAACAGCCAATAACGGTGGAATAAAGGGTCCTGATAGGACAGGAAAAAGAGGTCCCTTCCAGCCTATAAATCAGGCTAAAAGCTCCACACATATAGCACAGCAGGCAATACCCATCTTGCCCACAAATATTAACACTCATTCGAGGGCAGATGTTTTAAAAAATCGTGCAGATCAGCTTAACCATCTATCTTCCCCTCCAATTAGGGCAGATCGAATTGGGCAAAGTAACTCCGCTTCTATCACCGCACTGAATAATGTGGAATTAACGGCAGAGGGTGTGAGCAAGAGGCCAAATCCTGGACTAATAAACCTCCCCCCAGAGGCAGCTCCATATACTGTCGTCCTGGTAGGGGTACCAGAATTGAATGCCACCTCTAAAGAATCCACCGCCTCCCTTAAGAATAAGGTGATTAATTGGCTATGTACCTATAGACCACTCCCTGAAGGTATATCAAGCCCTGTCCTTATTGTACGAAGGGTTTCGTGGTTGGGCAGTTTAACTAAATCTATAAATGGAGACTGCGTCATAGTCAATTTTAAAGATCACAGGACCGTCCGGTATATCTGTGGATGGACAGCTAAGGAAGAGGGGACTATCATCCAATCTTTACCCCTCTCCTTCTTTTATCCCCCTCTAGCATATGACAGAGAGGATGAGATCTGGGGGGCTCAGATACAAAGACCGGCCGGGAGGGGAGATCACAAAAAAAGGGGAGTCCCTTATCACTATAGAAGCCAACACCAAGGGTATCCTGAAATCAATGCACACCACTTGCATCCGGAGAGATTAGGTGGGGGACTATCAAGAGGCTGGAGAGTATTACCCAATTTACAAAGAGAGGAGCTAGCCCATTATACCTCTAATATGGCCGAAGAGGGTTGGGAAGTCTGCCATAGGAGAGGCGGCAATTGGGGCGTAGGTGAGCAAAATCATCCTCCCTGGAGATCCTATCAGCAATTCTATCTTCCAACCCAGAATAGTTACAGCCTACTAGATATGGTCGATTGACTGCCCACAGACTCAGGCGGGAAGCCTAATTCCGTAGTATGGGAGACTGCGGACGAAACCAGCCAAGAAATAGAGCTGCCCTATCACCTGGAACCCCATGAGCCTTTGAGCAATTCAATCAGCAATATATTTCATAATGTGGGGGAAGAGACAAGCATCCCCCTTACCACTACCCTGAGTGATGGGCCCCTCCCACTAAAGATACTATCATGGAATGTAGCGGGTTTGGGAAATAAGTCCCACTGTCAGGAATGGATTGAATATATTGATTCTAAAGACCTATGTATGTTCCAGGAAACCTGGGAGAGAGAGGAACATGCGAGGCAGGGCTTTGCAGTATTCTCTACTCCCGCGAAATGGGGGGAAGGGGTCGCCCATCAGGTGGACTTGAAATTTGGGTTGCAGTTCATCTGGGATGCAAAGCTACGCGCTTTCCAGTGGTTTCAGACGATATACTAGTGGTACTACTGGAATGGTCCCATTGCAGCAGACTAGCGGTGGTGAACGTTTACTCGAGACCGGTTGCCACCTCACAGGAATCCCCTACCATTGATAAACTTGCAGATCTCCTGGCTGAACTGCCCAAGGGGTTCCCCTTTCTAGTGGGCGGGGATTTGAATTCACATTATGAACCCCTACCAGGTCTCTTAGATGGGGCCTGCCTAGAGGAAGAGGCAAGATGGCGAGTACCACCGATAGAATCCATTTCGCCAAAAGCTTGGAGCCCACTGGCAGTGCAAATTACTGCCCTAACCTTGAGACATGGAGTTAGGGCTTGCAACGGGCGAGTTAAATCTGATATCCCGAGCAAACCCACATTTAATCGGAAGGGCAGGGAATCAAGACTTGATTACATCTTAGTGCAATTATCCTCATGGTCGCATATTACTGATTTTAGGGTCACCAATAGAGAAGACAGCGACCATAACGCCCTGGAACTGGACTTTCTCCTCCCTGGCCGGGGCTGCGGGGAAGCAGAGTCGTACAAGACATACCCCGACCTAGTCCTAGAAAATAATAGGAGAAGAATTAAGTGGGAAAAAATAGCAACAAGTGCAGATAAACTCCCCCGGCTTTATAATAGCTTCATTCCCACTCTAGAAAAAATGGCGCTTTTGAGTAATCAATCGAGTACAGGGGTCAATAATAAACAAATTTGGCTGCTTCATGATGAACTCGTAAAGACCCTATCTGTAGATCTGTTTAACAATGGTCCAAGGAGGGGAAGTGGAAGGAAACAGTGCACCTGGTATAATGCGGCGTGCCGTAGTGCAAGGAGAGATCTCTTGTTGAGTATCAAGAACCGCAATAGCAGGTTGGAGATTCAAACTAAGAGACGCGAATATAAGAAGTTAATTACTAATGCTAAGATTGACTGGGACCAGACTAAATGGGAAGAACTTGCTAGTTCCCTAGCCTCCATGGACTCACGGAAGTTCTGGAGAATTGTCAACTCAGGTTCTGAGGAACTTGTTTCGGCAATAGAGCCAAATATCTCTTCTAAGACCTGGCAGGAGCACTTTCAGGCTCTGTATACAGAGGTGCCAGGCCATGGGAGCTGCACTACAATCCCGTCGGTCTATAATTGCAAGGAAGGGGATCCATTCACCATAAGGGAAGTACGGCTTGCTATAACAGGCCTGTCAACTGGAAAGGCACCCGGTTTGGATGGCCTCCCAGGTGATCTTTTTAAACAGGAGCCAGACATATGGGCCCCTTATTTCCTTGCGCTATTCAATGCGATTCTAAAGGGTATGGAGGTGCCCTGTACTTGGCTGGGCGCAGAGGTGGTTCCGATTTTTAAGAAAGGTTCGCCTCTGCTCCCATCCAACTACAGGCCCATCAGCCTGATAGATGTGTCGCAAAAACTTTTCGGGAGGCTCATTTTAGACCGATTGCAGAATTGGATAGAGGAGACCGATATTATGAGCCCCTACCAGGCTGGGTTCAGAAAGGGGGGATCCACCATGGATCAAATTTTCCGCCTTAATCTTATTTATTGGAGGACGGCACTTTTGGAAGGAGGCAGCCTGTACACGGTATTCGTGGATTTGCGGGCTGCCTTCGACCTGGTCCCCAGATCCAAGCTCTGGAACGTCCTGGGTGATATGGGAGTTCCGCTAGACATCCTGGCTATACTGATTAAACTACATCAGGACAACTTTGCGCAGGTCAGGTGCGGCCGGATGGGGGGCTTAACCGAAAGATTCCCCGTTGACAGGGGGGTGAGGCAGGGGTGTGTGCTTGCACCCACCCTGTTCTGCCTCTTTTCAACGGGGTAATCGCCCATCTGTCCAGGCTAAAAGACATCGACGCTCCCAAATTGAATGGCAGCAGGGTGCCTGCTGTAATGTTTGCAGACGACACCCTGCTGCTTTCCAAATCCCCCATGGGAATTCAAAGGATAGTGGATGGGTTCTTAAAATTTTGTACTGAGAGGGGTCTTGAAATCAATGCCTCCAAGACAAAATTTATGATTCTGAACCCAACAACTTTAAATCGTCCAAACCCTCTCCTAGGCATGGTGCGATTGGAGAGGGTTTCCACATTCGAATATTTGGGGGTAACCCTGAATGAGAAAATGACATGAGGGACTCATTTGATTAAGGCAAACTTGAAATTATCGCAGAAGGCAGGGGGAATCCTAAGAATGGCGGGTAAATCTATATATCGCCCACTGGGCCCTATGATACAGATCTACAAATCACAAGCTCGGGGCTCAGTCGTATATGGGGCGGAACTCTGGGGCCATGTTTCTGCAAAAAATCTAACAACTACTGAGAACAAGTTTCTCAGGCAGTTAGTGGCCCTTCCTTCGAGTACCCCACTGTTTCCACTGAGATTGGATCTAGGTCTAAGGCCAATTGCCGAGGAGCTAGGGTTGAAGCCCTTAGCCTTTTGGCGAAGAATATGGAGTAGCCAGGATCTTGGTGATTACAGAAGAGAGCTCCAAGAGTTTATGGCTTTACCAAACATTTGCAATATCCCTTGGTTAAAATATATAAGGAGTGCATGCGAAAGCCTAGGTCTTCCCGAACTATGGATCGACCCTGCTAATTCATGCAAGAGGATCTCTAGAAAGGCACTTGCACAATCCTACTATCAGTCGAAGCTGACCACTGATATAGATAATACACGGGTGGGATCATTGACTCACATATTTATACAACTCAAAGATTCCTACCAAATGGAAAGTGTATTGGATGGCATGGGTCCTGTGCTGGCTAGAAAATTATACCTACAATGGAGATACGGATCTCTACCTTTGAGGGCCTTCACTAGTTCTTGGTCCAGGCCCTCAATGGTAGAGCAGTGTCCAGCCTGCACATATCCCTATGAGAATGACCTACATGTGGTTCTTTTTTGTAAAGCCTACCAAAGGGCGAGGAGATACTGGCTTCTGCCTATTCTCAAAAACATGGGCTTTAGGAAATATCTGCCCGCGTTCAGAATCCTTAAAACTGATTTGTCACCTCCGATTGTTTTTGCACTAGCAAAGTATATGATGGCCATGTGGCATGTACGATCTCGCATTTTAAAAGCGGGGGTCACTGTTTAAAGCATTAAGATGTTGGTGTACCTTTTTTATGACTTTTTAATGTTTTGAATCATGAAATTCTTTGAAGGTTATTGTGTAATTGAATTTGCATAAAACATTTTACTGTACTTTTATCTTTGATGGTCTAAATGACCGAGAATAAAGATTATTGAATTGAATTGGTATATAAGGTGCTGCTGGGTGAAAATATCTTATACCATCTGTTGGATAATATCCCTTTCTGCAGGGTCACCACCCATTTTTGCCTTGCTCCTCCTCTTTTTTCTAACCTTTCTTTGTTGGCTCTAGGACTCTGTCCACTTTTTCACTGCTAACCAGTGCTAAAGTGCTTGTGCTCTCTCCTTAAAATGTGGGGGCATATTATCAAGGACAGCGTTAAAAATTATCGCCGGTTTAGCGGCAGAAAACTGCGATAATGGGCTTGATAATATGTCCTTGAGAATTCCAATAGGAATCCATATTATGGTGTGAACATGGGGTTCTATTGGAATTCTCCAAGGCATATTATCAAGCCCATTATCGCCGCTTTAGCGGCAGTTTTCTGCCGCTAAACCGGCGATAATTTTTAGCGCCGTCCTTGATAATTTGCCCCATGGTAACTTTGGCTTATCTACAAATGAAATATTTAATTTACTTATAAGTTCCTTGTAAAGTGCACTACATGTGCCCAGGGCCTGTAAATAAAATGCTACTAGTGAGTCTTCACCACTGATTGGGCCACCCACTAACGTGGCCTTTTAAACATGTTTCAGGACACCTTCCTGCACATAAACAATCTTTACAGGTAATTTGCTTTTTCTATGCGTGCTGCAGAATGCAGCATATGGAACACAAGCAGAATATGAGGAGTAATAGAACATTTCTCCTCATATCACTGCTCTAGATCAGGTATTTCCTGGTGATATTTTTGGCACTGTCCCAAACCTTGTAAATATGGGCCAGCGTGAAAAAGCAATTGATGCTGCAGCGGAATGCCCACTGCAACACCCATTGCACGCCCCTTTCACGCTAAATGCTGCGTGAATAGGGGCATTAATAACAAGGTGGCATTAATGCCACATTAGTGGCTTAATGCCGCTTTGTACATTAGGTGAAGGACTCACAACCAGAACGTCAGAAAATGTGATGTTCTGGTGGTGTTAACTCCTTGTAAATATGCCCCCCAATTTCTAACATTGGTGATCAGTGGTGAGGATAGGGCTTGTGTTTGTGCAATACCTTACAGTAATTTGGTGTACGTTACTGACCACATCCAGGACGAATTTGAATCAATTGGCCTGATCCCCATTTTTTTTTTCCTGCTCTCTTTATTTGGCATTTTTTATTTTTCCAATCCCCCTGACTGGCATTTTTGTTTTTCCTAAAATCATGTCTCTGATTGAACGTCCCATAACTGCACCTCTACCTGCAAGCATGGAATTCAAGTTGGCAAAGATAAAAAAATACACAGTGCAACAACTCAAGGATTTGTGCAAAGAGGTTGGGTTTTCCATGAAGGACTTCACCAAGAAGATGTAGCTGCAAAAGGCACTGAGGGCCTGGTTGGAAGCCCGGGATGCTGCTATGACCCTAGAGGAAGAGGATGGGATAATAGATGAGGATGTGGAACTAGATTCACTCTGTCACTGTATATGGGCCAAGGAGCCAATGGAATAAAGCTTTCCCCCAGGGCAGGGAGCAGCATTTCATTAACAGGCCTAGCCCCAAAGGAGTTGGAAGACAGGATGGAATAAAGAAAGAAAGAAAAAGCTGGCTAAACTCAGAGAGGAAAAAGAGAGGCTGACCATAGAGGCAGAGGAGAGAAGAGCTGAGGCTGAGCGGGCATTGGCCGAGAAAAAAAGATCTTGCTGGCTCATAAACTGAGCCTGAAGGGAAACAACCTTAACAACGCAACCATTACACCACATGCCATTACATTGCATGTCGTTGCAATGCAAAAGGTGTGGAGCAGTGGGTAGAAGGTGTTGGATTTAACTCCAACACCTTCCCTACTGTTGCACACACTGGAGTTGGAATAGAAAATTAATCTAGTCCAACTTCCAGCGCCCCCCAACAGAAAGTCGGAGTAAAAGTTTGCGTTGCAACAGCTGGCGATGTAATAGCGTGCGTTGTAACGTCACATGTCCGAGCCTGAAGGAGCCAGACTTGAAAGCCAAGCAGCTAATAGAGTCTGGCAGGAATGGTGCCAGTGAAAATACCATGTCCAATGCTGAAGGTAGGATCCACACACCCAGAGACTTTGTGCCTGACTTCAAGGAGGAGATGACATAGATAGGTGGTTTAAGGCATATGAAGTCACTCAAGAAGCGCACAGGATCTCTGAGGAGGACTGGGAAGCTGTCTTATGGAGGCATATACCTTGTGATGGTAGGGATGCCCTGCTCGTTCTAGAGAAGGGGGACAGGCTGGGATATCCCACCATGAAAGGGACCCTTGTCAAGATGTATGGATTCACCCCAGAAGAGTGCAGGTTGAGAATCAGGGGCAGTAAGAAACTGTCTCACAAGTGCTAGGGGGATTTCGTCGGTGACTTTTGCAAGGCACAGGATGGTTGGGTGAAGGGTTGTATGATAAGCACTTTTGAGGGGCTGTACAATTTAATTGCTAGAGATCACATGCTCAGTCACTATTTTCAAGGGCTATGCCAGCACCTGGTTGATTGTAAGCGCACTGACCTCAGGAAACTTGCAACCGAGGCAGACCTCTGATTGAGTACCAGAGTGTCTAAAGTCATTTGGGAGTGATCCCTAGGAGTGTGGGTCAAGGTTTCCCCATCAGAGTGAGGGGTAGGTACGGAGTGACCAAGACAGGCTTCAGTGTAGTAGGGGAGAAAGGGTTTGATATACCTTCTTAGAGTAGGAGGAGAGGCGGTGTGGGCAAAGGCCTGGGATGCCTATTTCCAGCCCCAGAGCTTGGATTGCCCACGGAGGGAGCATAAGAAGAGGGGCTGATCTGTACCAGGAGAGTAAGCCATTCATGGGAGCTCCACAGTTTCAGGAGAGAGGGGGCAGCTTCCACAAGCACTCTATCAGTTCTGTTTTCTGGGGGTACCACTCCACAGCCGGGGGTACAGACGCACAGATGGTGGGGCAAGAGGTGTAAACAGTCCACAGTGGGAAGACCGGTGGGTCAGGGTTTGCCAGCTCTGTGATCAGAGCATACCAAGACTGAACCTGTTGAGGCCACTTCTGGCCTGGAGGAAGCACTGTCACAGGGGCAGAGGGCTGGGAACCTGCACCAGGCAGACTCTTGCACAACACATGAAGAATGTGTTTCCCTTGGATGGGGGTGATTGTGCTGCCCTGAAAGTCCTGGCTCACCAGGCACATGTGCAGCCTAAAGGTACATATGCTGGGCTGGGTGACCAGTCCTAGTATACTCCCCATGAACTGGTGAGAGGTAGAGTGGAGAAAGGGTGCAAGACACCTGGGTCTACTGCCCCTCACTTTGAGAATCCACAGAGGGTAGAGACCCCTGGATTGCCTGCGACCTGGCTCTTGACACTGACAGCTGTAAGTGGCCTCTGTTGGTTGCAGAGTGTTCCTTGAGTTGGGGACAGAAGTTTGATCTAAGAGGTAGAATGGGCGCCATCAGTTTGTTGACCATTGTAATACGGTCTTCCTACTGGGGTGCATAGATGCGCAACATAGGGTTAGGTGCTGCACAGAAGGGGTCAACAGATGAGGAAAAGACTTCCCCCTGGGTCAGTTCAGTGGCTCAGGAGAGTATAGACAGAGGGATCCAACTCAGTTCAGTGAGGCACAGAACTGCCAAGTGCCCCCGCAGTAGTGGGCTATTGTCCACGTTCTATCTCCTAAGCAGGGAAGTCCATCAAGGTATTGATTAGTCTGCCCTTGCTTTAGGCCTAGACAGGGGTTTTGTTGGAAATTACCTTTTCTGCAGAGTCACCCCGAACATTTTGCCTGCCTCTTCCTCCTTTTTCTGACCTCTTTTTGTTGACTTTAAGACTCTGTGCACTTTTTCACTGCTAACCGGTGCTAAAGTGCTTGTGTTCTTTCTTTAAAACATGGTAACTTTGGCTTATCCAGAATTGGCATATTTAAGTTACTTTTAAGTCCTAATAAAGTGCACTCAATGTGTCCATGGCCTGTAAATTCATCAGAAACCATGAGAGTTGTGTGGGAACTCACACACAACGCCCATGGAACATCTTCCCAGGGCACAGTAAGGCAACACAGCGATTTGCGCTGCGTTGCCTCACTCCAGATTTATGGAGTCACTCAGGGCCATGCAAAGTGGCCTTGCATGGCTTCTCAAATCTGACTCAAGCTTTGCATTGTTCTTGCACCATGTTTTGTGGTGCAAGAGTGACGTAAACCAACTCATAAATTGGCCCCTTGGTTTGCAATAGAACGATATTTGAGCGATTTCAACATCACTTTTACAAACAAAAGTTAAGATACACCCAGAGAAACTGAAACTGTAATGTATACATGCATACATCATAGATAATTCACAATATTAAAGGAGAATAATGAATGTGCATGGGTGTGAGCTATATACGTGTACCTTATCCAACACTGGCATGCCTCACACAGCAGTAATTGTAGATGTATATGAAAGAGTTGGCAAAGGATGCCTATCGACGAAGTGGGCAGGGACGTGGTATGTAAATCAGTTTAACACCTACAAAATAGTAACTTTTAAGATATTCGCATACATGCAGGTATCCAGTTTCACTCACAAGAGTAAGAAGGGGGTCTATGTTTAGTGGCACTAGTTACAGAACAGAAAACGAACACATTAAGCAATATTAACAGAATTGTACATTTTGCACTTCTGCAAGTCTTTGATATGATGTGCACATATAGGGCCCGATATATAGGCGTAACATCTACATAGATTTCAATTTATATGTGTGTTTTTAACAAGCAGACAGACATTATTCCAAGAGTACATTTCAGCTAAAACCTTCTTGAATCAGGCACTATATTTTAGTTTTGACAAAGAAACCATAGTCAAACATTTTTTTTAAAAAATATAGCTTTTTAAACTTGTACTGCTATTGATGACAATGAACAAAACCGGAGAATAAGTATTTTCTTCACTTTTTGGAAATAATTGTGTTCTTAACACCCAGACAAAATAACAAACCATCATCCAAATATATATTAATTGGGTTCACAATTGGTTTGCTGGAAGACAGAACATTAAAGTAAAAGGTAACTTCAATGGGGCATTAGGTCACCTTCCTCTTTCATTGCTTCCAAGTGATGGCACATTAATGATCTAGCGAAGCAATGTTTCTACCACATTGTAATCTGATGTTTAGCCAGTACCAAAATCAAAGCTAAAAATAAGATTCAGAGCTGGGAGCGGAATGCCTTGTTGTCGTCGGTAACAAAACTAATAAGTAGAGTGCACAACCTCACTCCATAAGCTTGTCACCCCCCCCCCCTACCCAATATGGTATAAATCAGCACCTTAAATTTAACATCTGAAGCAACGAGACACAAACGCAACATTAAGTTTACAGTAAATGT
Source organism: Triturus cristatus (assembly GCF_964204655.1). Lineage (NCBI taxonomy): Eukaryota > Metazoa > Chordata > Amphibia > Caudata > Salamandridae > Triturus > Triturus cristatus. The sequence goes on from NC_140591.1 coordinate 727,574,419, forward strand.
ATAGGATGGTGTGCGCTCTTATTACATGGATTTTCCACTTACTATAGAAACACAGCAGAGATAATGTTAAATCATGTTCTGTGATGTGCTTGCTTCTCATTACAAACTCATAAGAAATGGTGGAAATGTGTCTGCCATTTTTTGCACTAGTTCAAAGTTTCTGCAATACAGCTGAGGAAGCTAAACATTTTCACACAAATTTCACTATATAGTAATATTGAAATGCCCTAAATATTAAACCTGAAAATGCATGTTAAGTTAAGCATTAGAAAAATAGGCCTTTATCTAATGTGCAAATGTGAAAAATGCTGTTTATTTTCTGCCGAAAGCTTTCATTTTTATCATTCTCCTCTTGCTAGGCTGCAGTCTTCATTTATTTTGCTCTATCTCTTTAAGAAAAAATATGCTTTCATAAAATAGTGATTTAACACTATAACCAGGGCTTGATTTTTTGTGAAATGTGCTGTGTCCTGGAAAAACGTATTCCTTCTTTCCTCACATCATATGGCTTCACCTTACTTAGATTGTTTTCTTTGCCACATATGCAAAATGAACAAGAGTATTAATGAACAGAAAATGCTTGCTGTAGCTTGCATTTCGTGATCTAACCATGACATACCAGAATTTGAATATTTCATTTCATAGAGCAGCTCATTGTTATACGGTGAGACAGCAGACAGCTAAAAGAGCAGGCTTGCAAAAGACTCTCATGAGTACCTTTGCAGATTTAACTTTTTGTAATACGTTGCAACCATTTCTAATTGACTTCATGCTGGTGAGGACGTTTTCCATGGCAACGAGGGGAGAAGACGACGGACCTTTAAAAAACCTCTCACCTGTGGACAATGGTGATGACATTCATCTTGTTTTGCAACATGTTCAGCTACTTTCTATATAGTGTGTGTTCCTAGCTAGAGAGAGCTCGACCCATTCCATTCATCTCTACCCTGCCATGCCTCTTTGCACTTTACTATGCTAGTTGGACTTGCAATAAGCTACTGCTTAAGGTGATCCCTTCCTTCTCACCCTTTTAGACGGTTGCTTCTGCAATTGTCTGGAGAACTCGGCTGAGTCTCCAGAACCACCCTTTATGTGGAACTCGTTCTTCCTGTTAGTTATCTGAATTTGCTCAGAAATCTACTTGCTGTTTTCCAGAAAGAACTCTCTTAGGGTTCTTGTTTGGATAGAATTGGTCCTTTAGTATAGAGTAAGGGTGAAACTCTGAATCGAACATGCTGTTTTTACTTCCCTATGCTTGTTCTAACCAAATTTATTTCTTCTTATTTCTGTAATCAATTTGCCACTAATTTGAATTTAAAAAAAACTAATCTACTAAAAGGAGAGAATCAACTTTTAAGATGTCATCAACTCTCTCTTTATTGACTGAATAGCAAATGTAATTGTTGATGTCTTTGATGTGAAATGATCCATTCGAAAATGTTGCCAAAGATTTATTGGCTGAAAAAGGAGCATAACTGGGTTCTCTAAGTAGGTTTTAATGGCATCTTTTATGGATATTTATGAGAGGTTTCCATGCTAACACAGCCTCAATTAATTTATTTGCCCACATTGCCCACAAAAACATGTGTGAGTGAGAGAAGACCCAGAACATCTCAATGGGCACAACAGAAGTCTCACTGGTGAGTGATTGTCCTTTGTTTACTAAACAAATGGACCATATTGCATAAAAGAAACATGTAGGTTGCACAATAACACACCAGTGAGGTACACCTGCAATATTTGGAAGCGTATCAAATAAAAAATAGGTGTTGAGTAGGTATTATTTAGACATTAACCTTTAAGGGAGGGAATTATTAAAGAGAGGCATATTCGATAATCGGGTAATCTGTCCATTTTTGAAACTCTATTACATCTTTCCTTCTGGCAAAAATGAGCAAAGGGTGTGCCACCACTAAAGCCTAGATTTTATACTAAGCAAGTGTAATTTAATCCAGGCGTAGGTGTCAGTGAACTGAAGGAACTAGTGGAAAAAGAGCCAGATGTACAATGAATAGATTCTCAAAATGTCATCACAAATTGTACATTGATTTTTTGTGACTTGATTTTGATTTTGTAAACTGGCCTATGTATTGATAGGTTGGTCCACAAAAGTTCACTTAGGAGTGAGTTGAAATTCGACCTAGCACACCAATATTCAGTAGATAGGTGTCAAAGTGTTGCTCACCTCGTTTGAATGCAGCAGACCATGATTTCTGTGAACACATTTAAAAGAATTGTTTTTAATGCAGCCCGTTTTCCTTGCAGGAAAGAGGTCTGTATTTAAGAAAAAAAATGTACTTGTTTGAAAAAAGGATGTTAAAGAGCTACCTTTATTTCTTATTCAAAAGGGGTAAAGGGGTTCCCCTGTGACTCCTTCATCTTTGCAAATGGGTTACCACCTCTTCTGAAGAATCAGTAACCTAACAACAGGTTGCAAATTAAATTGTGTTCTCAAACCATTGATACATCGCACTTTCAATTGTAATTTGGAATGGACACCCTAAACCAGCCCCTTCTGAACTGTGTTTCGGTATTATTTGTAAACCCATTTTGTGATTAGGTAAGCACTTACCGAATCACAAATTATGTTTAGTACATTTCAAAAAGCCATTTAGCAGCCACAATCCCTGCGATTTAGTGAATCACAGGCTTTGTGACAACTAAGTGAATTTGTACATCTTGCCCAAAGTCTTTGTGGAGTTGGAGGCTTGTCGAACAAGTATTGATATATCCACTAGGTCTTGTTTGAAAATACATGTTAGGGGATTAAAAGTAAGGGATTTGAAGGCAGGTAAATTACTAAAGTAAAAGTGGATTAAATGCTAAATGTATTTAAAGATCCTTAGTCATGCAAATGGAAACAAGAGAACAGTGAAACTTGAAACGTAAATGAGAAGCTGTAGAGTATGCAGGTTGAGAAACTACTGCAAGTGCCCCATCTTATGTAAAAATCAAGGGCATGTCTATTTCACTTGCACTTACAATGTCACTGCCCAAAGATGCCCTACAAACCAGGGAATGTTCCCTAATATTTGATGTGAGATCCTGAGACCCATAGTTTTGAGGGAAGTGCCTGGGCCTATAGCAGCAGGATTTATGCACCAAAACATGAAAAGAGAAAAGAGAAGTGAGAACTGTGTCTAAACTATCATTTTATATTTTACTCTTGTAGCAAAACAAAGGGAAAAAATGTAGGTTACCTGTACATAATTGTAAAGTAGATCTGACAGAACAAACGGATGGCATAAATATTGACATAAGGGACTCAATCAAAATAGTATCCAATAAGGTAGACGCAGTACAACTAGTGAACAGTAGTATTCTCAGACGCTCACAGTGCTGGATGTGAAACCAATTGATGAAGCATATCATGCTCAGTAGGTGAGGGTTCATCATCCTATGTGACTACATGAATGTATGATTGTTCCATATGAGGTTTGTCTGTTTCTTCTTAAAGTTTTGTACTTCTAATACATTTAAGTATATTTACAGAGCGCACAAAAAAGTCCTTTAACTCCTCTCACTCTCTCCTTAGTGTGTTAGCTACCTCTGTTGTGCCCATTCTTTATGTGTGAAAGAAGTGTTCCACCCGCTAAAGCCACTAAGTGTTTCCTTATTTGTATTAAGTCAAGATTGTGCTGCTGCTCATCTTATATATTTGTTTTACTCCGAAGCTTGGTATAAAACATTATGTTACTAAAAAGATGATAAAGTATTTTAGGTAGGAGTATATCTTTATTATGTCCAATGACACCACGCTCCAGGTAGCAATGAGGAACGTAGACACATGTTTTTGCAACACAATTGTTGACAAACTTGGAGTAATATTCAGTAATTCCCAAAAATGATCTTAATTGGTCCACATACTTGCTGCAAACTTTTTTAAATTTCTTTTTAATTCCTTTTATTAACATAGCCCAAGAGTATTGCAAGTACAATATGCATAGTCAAGGTTACACGATTAGGCTGACACAATAGCACAAGAATAATACATTCACTTAAGGATAAGTGGCATGGAAAACCCCCCTTGCGAGTCAACTTCACAAGTTCATCCCTCTATACTTTCGCCACGGCGCCCATATTTTTCCCCATTTCTTAGCGCACCCCCTGCTTTTGTAGACCGTTTCTTCAGCGCGCTGGAACCAATTGCGGTCTAGTCTCCACTCCTCTAGCGTCGGAGGTAAAGGTGCCCCCCACTTTCTGGCAATGTTCCGCTTCACTATTCCTGCCACAAGGGCCAACCATAGTCCCTTATACCTGGTCAGAGTCATTCGTAATCATTAATAGTAGCCACTTTGCATCCAGAGGGACTGTCACTCCCATCACCCTGGTCATAGTATCTGTAACCTCGCACCAGTACTGCGCAGTCTCCAGGCATTCCCATAAAATAAGTATGGAAGTTCCCTCGCCCTGGCATCCCCTAGCACATGTCGCTGTAGGGATCCTGCCCCATGTGTGGAGGTGAGTGTGCGGGTAGTAGGTGCATTGTGGTATCTTAAGTTGTACCAATCTAAATTGGGAGCGGATCGCAATTTCTCTGGGGCTCTGGATTGTCTCCTGCCACTCCTCATTGTCAATTGGACCCAAATCTTTAACCCATGTGTCTCGGAGTGTCATCAGGGGGTCTGGTACATTATTTATCAGTTTACAGTAGATAGTGGATGATGCTTTCTCAACAATTTGGTCTAGTTGCCCTCTATCCTCCAATGGGGAGTATTCTGGAACTGAAGTGCCACTATGAATGTGGGTGCGCAGCGTGTGCACCAGCCTCAGATAGTGATAGTTCTGAGTCTGGTTTAGGTTATATTCCCGCTTAAGGACCTCAAAGGTGAGGGGAGAGTCACCTTTCCAGACATCCCCCAGGTACTCAATGCCTATTAATTTCCACCCCTTAAAACCGGTAAGGGCTGCTACTTCACGTAGGTGGTGCCCCACCCACAGTGGAGTTCTACCCGTCAGCGTCCCCACCTAACCCAGTACCTTATTGGGCTGTCAAATCTTTGGTTCAATCCCTTTACCAGATATTTGGTGTCCCAAATAGTCTACCTTAGTTTGACTAAACTTACACTGATCTTTTCTCAATGTCAACCCACTTCTTTTAGTTACCTCCAGTGCTTCTTTAACTCTCAAATCATGTTCATCCTGATTCTTACCATAAACCAGCACAACGTCCTGAAAATACGCCACTCCAGTCTTATCCTTAAATAAATTGCTCATCAATCGCCAGACCGAACGGCATTCGCACATAACTGTACGCTCCCTCAGGTGTTACAAAAGATATTAAATGTTTCGATTCCCTAGATAACTCTACTTGATGGTAGCCTGAAGACATGTCAAAGGATGTGAAAAACACAGCTACCTTCAGAGTGGTTAAGATCTCATTTATATTGGGTAGGGGTTGTCGATCTACTCAAATTTAAACCACAAATATCCACACACAACCTCAAGTATTTGTCACCTTTGTGTGCAAGAACTATGAGGGGCAGCCATTCAGTTAGCTAAATCATACCCAAAACACATTTCTCTAGCTCCGCTTTCAATTCTTTCCTCACTCTCAGAGGCACTCTATGTACCTTATGCACCAGCGGGACTTCTTAGATCTTACTTGATCTGGGTGATTAAGATCCAGCACAATGTTGAGATCCCCTTGTTCATCTCAAACTAAAAGGTTCAAACCACTCTTTGCTATATATGTCATGCTCTCGGTAAAGTTGTTTTCAAATGCCAATTAAGCATTGAAATTCACAATACTTCCCACCATTTTCCACCTTAGGCAAACATTTTTAAATGAGATTCTTCAAATTGATTACCTGGAAATCCCTTAAATTCATCCACACATAAAAAAGTGACCTTTCTACAATTCTCCAATATCTCACAATACGTCATTTTCTCTTCTTAGTAGAACTTAGGGATGCAATTTCCACAATTTCTCCTTCTTCAGTCTCAAATGCAGATAATGTTAACACTGCATTCTCCTCTACCTATCATCATCCAAAATGTTCACAGTTCGACTAAAACCTTTTTGACTCACTTCTGATTTACATACACAGGCGTAAAGCTCTTTTCCATGATGCAAAAGAGAAATATTTTCTGGGTTATGATGTAGTGTCTGGCCGTACCCTTTTCCCTGTCCAAACTGTTTTTCATGATGGCCTCTACCATTAATCACACATTCCTAATGTTTATTTTTGTAAAAATTGCAACCCGGCCCATTGATTACACTTTATCCGGCCCCACCTGGAGATTACGGCCCTAGTCGGAGAGTGTGGCCCTAGCCGGAGAGTACGGTCTGGGTGCGGAGAGTACGCACCGGGTGCGGAGAGTACTGTCCGGATGCTGAAATTCCAGCCCAAGTGCGGACGTAAAGTTAGGAGTCGTAAGTGCATTCTTTGAATACCAAAAATCATAAGTGCCTTCTGTGAATACCAAAAGTAGTATGTTTAGGATTTTGTCTCAGATTAGTTCTGTGAATCAGCCCCATTGTTCCCAGCATAAAGGAGGGCTTAATAGCACAGCTAAAAATAGAGGCGGTGCAGCAGTTCTTTCCATAGTTATACTCACTGCTCACAATATGCACAATTGCAATGGCACTAACTTGAGTTGGTGAGTTGCTACCTCCAAAGAACTCAGAAGAAAATCTGCCTTAATAAACACAATGTAGGGCCTGCCTATTGCCCAAAACGATATAGGTGTGTCAGTCACAGAAAATGTAAATGTTGTCAACTATGCACAGAGTACAATCGCTTATGTTGATAGCTGGGGTTCCCAAGCCAAAATGGGTACTAATCAAACTAAATGGTCTAGATGCCTGCCAAATTCTCCTGTCCCTCCCAGATCAAAATGATGGCACCCAAATTGGGATGTTTCACAAGGAGTCAAAATGCCCACTAATAGTGAAACACATGATTGGCGCGTCACCTGTTCAGCGAAGATCCGCAAATTAAAATGGCTGCACTTGAATTGGGATGTTTCCCAAGGAGTCAAAATGGTCGCTAAAAGTAAAAAGCATGTGTCACGCTTCACCTGTTCAGTGTGTATTTCTATAGGCGGTAAGCAGCACAAGGCCACGGAGCACATCAGCAGATCACAGTCAGCACCTCTGTGGAAAAATGGCAATGCAGGCACGAAAATCGTCTTCACCATCAGCTAACCGCTCAATCTGCTCTGGTAATCACCTCGACAATCATGGGGAACATGATCCGTCAGTCAGCAGGTGCTGGTCACACGCTCCCCAGCTGGGGTTGAGCCCAGTGTTGATGGCCCTCTTCTCCACTGAAAGGACGAAGAAGCAACGTAGGTAGGAGTATATCTTTATCACGTGCAACTACACCAGACTCCAGGCAGCAACTACCATCCTGGAACCCCACGTCACCTATCATTCCATTGCCCCAAGGTTTCATACGTACATTCAATTCAACCATTCCCATCAGCTACACAAAATAAAAAGAAATTCATATCGCCAATGCTTGTTTTAATGCATGGTGTGATGAACGAAAGAGTGAACACCTTATAAAATACATGAGTAGAGTCTACTTTTGTTTTTATATGTGAAACTAGCACATTTTGCAATGAGCTTGATGACTTTGTAAAAATTGAGAACATTGCTGACAAGGGGCTCAATGATAATGTATAATGATTTTGGCCAATTCTCACATTTTAGCCTACAGTATTTCAAATGCTGGAAGTTAATGCCCAAGACAGTGTTAAAATCCAAGGAAGGAGCCCCACAAAGCAACATGATGTTGGCTGAAAAGCTCAAAATGGCTAATATGTATCATATATCATAGTGCCACTAGGCATACTTGTGAAATGCAAAATCGAATGTAATTCCTGACTTTCTGCCTTTTTTTCTTGTAGGCAATTAAGGGTTCATAAGCCTGGAGGGTAAGAGGGCAGTTAGTCTTTTGAACGCAATTGAGAACATCTCACTGATGATCAGCTAACATTTTTAACAAAGCAATGTGAGCACAGCAGCAACACACATTTCAAGAGACACAGAGAAAAGAAAAACAATGTCCTGCTAGCAATCTTCCAGAGCCCATCCTCGTCCTAGAGGTTGGTGGGATTTAGGTAGAGCATCTGTAATACTATTGTGACAATGCCCAACCTCGAGCAGATCAGAACATGCTGCAGGTGATGATCTGCAATGGCCGCCATTTTGCATCAATTTCCCATTATTTTTCTGACTAAAGTCACTTCCAAGTTACCTGATTTTAGCCAAATGCCGCCATTTTATTTTGACTGCAGCCAGAGAAAACAGCCACTCCTGCTGGAGCTGCAAGTGACACACTCTGCAGCTCGATTTGATTGATTATATATAAAAGGTCTACGCCTTTGCAGGTCATCAGCTGTTAAAAGCTTCTAATCTTTTGAAAAGAACTATATAATCTGCCATTGAGAAGTTGTGGCATAATACAGAGTCACATATGATTACATATATATCCTCTGACCTTCTTTTGCTACAGTAGTTGATAAAACAAAGGAAATCCAGCTCATTAATCAGGCTTTGGTCTAACCGGGCTTTGGCAAAATGGGAAATAAATTAGCATTTTTTGAAGTTTACTAGAATGCTCCTGATATTACATTAAATGATTTTAAAGAGAAGTTTTTGAGCCAAAAGGGAAATGAAACTGAAATGACATCGAACGCGGGCCTATACTGACTGATAACTGCACATTTTTATCTTTCTGCACATTTTGAAGGTAATATAGTTTCGCGCCTAAGCTGCTAGCATTTGAACGGGGAGACTTGAGTTCTAATCCTACATTAGGCATTTGGATGAAAATTCTTTGATCCAATTAAATCTTTCCACCTGGCCCATTACTTGTTGGTTTCTGTAAACTGGTCTTTATCAGATAGAACACAACTCATGTTTGAGATCAATTGAAACAAAAGGATGGATTAAATAATGAGTGACTGTATAACTTTATTATCCATCTGAAACCCTATTTGGATATTCCTTGTAAGCTTATTTTAATTAAGCAACTTTCAGTGAAACCTATGTCACCCGTCCTTGCTGTCTACCACAGAATGCTCATGGTGTCTTCTTTCTAACCAACCATGACATTAAATATCCAGGTCCACAGTCCTCACTGTTCAGCTCCCACTCGTTGCCAATCAAACAATTCTTCTGGTTCTTGACACCACACCGTACTACCCTATTGCAGCACAGTTCAGTTGTGACCTTTAAATAACTTTGCAGTACTCTCTCTTTTATTGCATCCATTCATGTCAAGTCACCAGTCGTATTTGCCACACCTGAACTTCAGCAGCAACTATGAGAGACTTTTGACTCTCCTACAGGCCCAGCCATTACACCCAAACTCCTAATGCCATGACTAATAGATCCCTGAGTGCACCTAAGCTACACTACAGACTCACCAAGGGCTTTATATGTCGACACTTTAACAAGTTCCGAGAGGCCCTGTGGTCCTGCATATGCACTTTAACAGAAACACTGGGACCTCCTTGTTGGGCCAGTACTCGTGCCTGAGGCTGAGCAGTGGAAAGTGCATGGATTCCAGGTGTACCACTCCCTTGAGTTTCTGGTCCAGCAACTGTGGGGAAAGTCCGTGTCCAAGGCAGTGAGCTTCTACAAATCCTTTTGCATGCCTGCAGACCATCACTTTTTCCTCACTCATCATGGCCTTCGACAGCACACACTAGGCATAGAGCGAGAAATGCAATTTCTCTGACTAAGGTTTTGCAAGTGCGGAGGGATTGGCTGAAGGTGTGTGCCCTCCAGCCATGCTGAAATGACGGACAGCTTTAAGCATTCTAAACTACTATTAGATTCCAAAGTGTTACTCAGTTTGCATCCAATCTATCATAGTTAAAGTAATGACTGTAGCCTACCAAATGTATATTACAAAGTAAATACATCTAATTCTTACCTTCCCAAACGTTTTGACAGCTGCATTCACACTTCAAAAGCTTCTCACTACTAAGATTTCTTAGAGGGAGCCTTCCACACAAATGGCCCTATTAATCAGGCAAAAATGTGAAAGCCTGAGCAGCTAGTGCCACAAAAGAACTGGCCTTTGATTTAAGTCTGTTAAAGAAATAAGAGAGACCACAAAATCAGTAATGCCTTTTATCAAGCCTGACCTTTCTTAGGTGTTTCATGACAAATGTAATAATATTCTTTAGTGTCCGTCAATATTCAAAAACTCCGCATTGTAGCTGTCAATGAAACAAAGACAGCTTACATGCTATTCTTTCAACACCCCAAAAGAAAAATATTCTTTGACATTTGTAATAATGGGCCAGCTTTCCCTCTGTGCATGCTGCCCTTACCTAATCCAAATCTATCTGCCCTACAGAATACTCTCGGAACACAAGCCTAAACAATGTCTCAGCAGCCCAATAGCTTTCCAGTCCGCTTGTCCATCTTTTAAACCTAGCTATCCTATCGCTGGCAGCCACCAGAGACTTGCTTGAGCAGTGCTTTACACTTTAAGCCACAGTGTTATCACTTCAGATGTTCCGGTTTCCTTGGATGCTTTGGTTCTCCCCCAATTCCTTCCAAATCCAAATTCCTGCTATACATGTGATCTACATAGAGGAATACCTACCGCTAAAATTGAGCTTCATTAACATGTATCTGCCCTGCACATATATTATCTACACAATAGTTAAAAAACAGGAATGACTACCCAGTAAACATCATTGGCATGTGATTTAGAGACATCTCAACTACCATCCTTATCAAGGTGATCCTACTTGACTTCAAACTTAAAAAAAAAAAAGAATTAAGAATGGGAAAGTAGTAGCACTACTGCACTCCATGAAACTGATCTGTATGGAAAAACCTGATGTGTACGTATCATTCAAGTTCATAGTGCACTTTGGACAGTGTTGGAGTTTGTTCTCTCTGCAGGGTCAGCCCCAAACATTTTACCTTTACTGTCCACATTTTTTGTTGAATTCATTTTGGCTGGCCTTATAACTCTCTGCACTTTACCATGGCTAATATGTATTAAAGTGTGTGTGCTCTCCCCTCAAAACATGATAGAATTTAATTTACTTGCAAGTCCCTAGTAATGTGGTACTACATGTACCCAGGGCATGTAAATTAGGTGCTACTAGTGGGTCTACAGCACTGATTGTGTCACCCTCTTCAGTAGCCCTCTTAACATGTCTTAGGCCTGCCATTGCAGCGTGCGTGTGCAGGTTTAAACTGCCAAATCTACCCAGCATTATAGACCTTTAGCCAGGCCCAAACCTTCATTTTGAATACATATAAGTCACCCCCAGTGTAGGCCCTGGACAGCCCAGTGAGCAGGGTACAGTGTATTTAAAAAGTTGGACATATATTTTTAAGTTTTAAGTTTAAGTTTTACATGTTCTGGTAGTGAAAAACTCTTACATTGGTTTTTCACTACTGCAATGCCTATCTCTCCTATAGGCTAACATTGAAGTTAACCTTATTACATCTAATAAGTGATAATTTCTGACTGGGAGCAGGTGACCAGTTCATCTTAGGTATCTCTGGAATTATAATGAAAAATCCTCTCCCATGGGAAAGTCAGATCTTAAGTTACCATTTTGAAAATACTACTTTTAGAAAGTTGCCATTTTCATGCCTTAGCCAATTAGTGCCTGTAGCCTGTCATGGGTCCCATGACTGGGTGTAGTTGATAGTTGGACTTTTGGTGTTCCTCCTAGACAGCCACACGCTATAGAGAACTTAGGTGAGACTGGATGGACCATCACTAGCAGGGTGGGAGGGTGGAGCTGGGCACAGCCCTACTTACACTTGAATAGGTTGGCGTCCTGCCTCCACACAGAGAGCTGCAACCCCCTGTAGTTAGTCTGGAGCCAGGGCAGGGAAGTCAGGATGCATGTGTACCTCAAATGTAAACCCCTAGAAGCTTCTCCCTCTTCAAAGGAAGGCCCAGGAATACATATGTGCCTCTATACACCACCTCTTCAGTACATATCTGGACCTGTGGATACTCATCCAGGAAGAAGGGCTGCTGTGCTGCTGAAAGGTTTGCCACTCTGCTAGACTGCTACCCTGCTGGACTACTGTCCTGCTAGACTACTGCCTTGCTGTGCTGACCTGCTGCCTGCTGCCCTCTTGCTTGGGTGAGAAGGTCTGGCCCTGCATCTGTTGAACCCAAGGACCCCGCTGTGACTCCAAGGGAAAGTTGTCTGGCCTCCTGCCTAGAGTCTCAGGGACAAAAGGCTCCAACAACCTTGAAACCAGCACTTGGACTCCACCATCTGCAGGTCTACCCTGCCAAGTAGTACCACCACAGTCCTGGATCCTTGGAAGTGGGCCTAAGGTGCTATGACAGCCACTGTGGATCTAGTGGAACTAATGCATCCCGACTGCTGCATGACCCAACCCAGAGTAGAAAAGATTCATTGCAACTGCTACCTGCATCGGTGACCTCACAAAGACCCACACCACAGCCCGTTGTCTCATCCTAGTCACTGCTAGGTGATGCATCCTTGTGGCATGCCCTAAAATCCCTCATCGATGGCAGCCTCAACAATGACAATGGACTCTGCATTGCAGCCTCACAGCTCCTTGAAATCAACAAGTTCCCCCGACTATGCGACGCTTCTTTTAATGTGAGACTTTTCATTGCAAGCCCTTGTTGTTGGGATCCTCAATGATGAGGCAGGTCCCTGCACAGCTACCTCAGTGGATCTCAGACCTGATGAATCATTCCGGTTGAATGCAGCATCTTTGACGTATAACTTCAAGACTTTGGATGCAAGGCAGTAAAGAACGGTGATGTACACCAGTGGATTATAGGTGGTCGTCCTGAGTAGATGAGATAAAGTCCGCTACATTAGAGTGCAGTTTCAGCTACATGGATGCCCCAGAGCCCCAGTTTAAGAGGTTAACAAAAAAAACAGGAGATGTGCAGTGAGTCCGTTGAAATGTGGTGCTTCAGTATCTTCGAGATGAAAGCGAGCAGGGATACTTGTTAGAATGAGAGGAGCCATAGGAACTTGTTCTTTTTAAACTTTGGTTAAATATAGAGGGTTTCCCTTTCTTTATGAAGCTGCATCTGTTTAGTTTTTATAGGGTTAAAATTGATTCTTAAATTTATGAAGGTCTGGGTTCTGAGTATCATGGCGATGCTTCTGGTACATTTTCCTTCTATGTGATCAACTAGTGGTGTTCCGTATACAATGATTTGACTTAAGGTCCTGCCAAAATTACAAAATTCCTATATAATTTCCAGCATTTTGCGTTATGATTGTTACGCGAAATGCCTGAGATCAAGCTGTTGTGCCATGTTGTGTAATTGAGATCTCGTGCGTGTGAAAATCCTATTGCAGGAGCATGGAAAGAAAGCATACAAATCGAATGTGTGCTTCATGTGAGAGGTGGTCATTTTCTTTACATAAAATGCATCCTCAATCCAAAAAGGAATGCAAGGAAGTATTTTGTGGTAAAAAAATGTTCCAAATGCCAAAGCTGGCTTGTGCTTAATAACGTGTAATTTTGTGCAATTTGTGAACATTTTGAATAATTTCCGCAAAGGAAATTATGCAAATTTCACCCAGACCAATATTGACTTGTGGTGTTTGTAAGTACACGTGCTATGGAAACTCCAACAGTGAAGCGCAAGTCTGACTCTACTGCTACATACTTAGGGGCATATTATCAAGACAGGCGATAAAATTATCGCCACGCTAAAACGGCGATAATGGGCTTGATAATATGCTCTATGGAATTCCAATTGAAGTCCATGTTAGATGTGAAGGACATCTAACATGGGCTTCAATTGGAATTCCATAGAGCATATTATCAAGCCCATTATCGCCGCTTTAGCGGCAGTTTTCTGCCGCTAAAGCGGTGATAATGTTAATGCCGTGCTTGATAATATGCCCCCAAGCAACTACAGAGCAGTGAAACAAATTGGAGCTCTCTGTTATTTCATTGTATTTTCCTTGATGCTTCTTGTCCTAAACATAGGTTTTCTAGAAGCCCAGAGTGTGCCTAGCATGCAATCTTTGAATCTATGTTGAAAGAATTAAGAAAACCCTCTTTACTTCATTTGATTATTTTAATTTCTTTTTTGTGTGTTTCTCAGGGCAATGTACGAGGGTTTTTTTTTATTGCCGAAGGCGACCTACTTGACGACTTTTAAGAGTTTTGCTATGAGAGGAGATGTTCTTGCGTTCCAAAATTGTAAAAAATATGTAAATTATTAACCCACCAAACCTAAAGGTTCAAAAAGCAACCCAGTTCGAAACTGCCACTATTTTTTCCACTATTGAATTGCAGATATGTGTCTATGTCGAAAAGAGCATATTTCATTGTCTACGCCTCATGTGCTCCAGAACTGCTTGCAGTATCTAAATCATGTCTAAATGATACAGGACTGAACCGGTCATATCCTGTAAACCTGCGCCATCAAACACTTTCAACCGTCAAATCAAACTGAAGCCTTTTTGAATGCCTGAGGAGCAGAGAGTCACAAGTATATCTTCAAAAGTTAACAAGTGTGACACCTTACTGTACATCATGACATACCTTCAATGTCAATACATTAGGGACACAGAAACCCTCCACAATTCATCAAGGTGTTTGTGTTGTTTTATACACTTTTACTACTGACTCATTTACGAAATTTGTGGGAGAATAAGGCGAAATTAAACCTGTCTTTTTGTTCCTCTCCTTAAAAATGCAGAATACATTAAATTGTGGTAAAATCATTTATATTAGGAAAAAATACTTCTTATAGCCATGGCAGTCAATATTGTTGTTTTCAATATATAGAGTCTTGTTGCGACAAAGCAGCGATGAAACACCTCTCAGTGCGCCCTCCTTTCGATACCATCGATCCGCCATATTTACTGTATGACGCATCATGTCGCAAGGAATGACAGATACGTCAGTATGGCGCATTGCCGGAGTTGTGTCGGAAGCGTGACACAACTCCAGCAATCCAGGGGGAGGGCTATGATTATAGCACTGCATCACCCTTAACGCCTGCTATGTAGGCGTAAGGATTTGATGCAGTGGCATCCTAAAAGTGGCACACTGAATTCTTGTAGATTTCAATGCGCCACTTCTACGAGGCTTTGATTCAGGGGAACTCCCACCCTGGGTACATGATACTTGACGCAGGTATAATGTAGCGCAGGGCTTTACGAAGTGACGCATCTGCCTGGGGAACAACCTTTACAACGCAACTTTTACAACGCACTACCATTACAACGAAACTGTTACAACGCAAGTGGATTTACAACGCATGCCATTACAACGCAAGTCTTTACATCGACTTGCGCTAGATGGCGTGCTAACATTACAAATAGTGTAGTTTACTATCCCAACACCTTCCCTACTGTTAAGTGGACTGGAGTTGGAATAGTAAATTACACTTTTCTAATGTTAGCACGCCATCGAGCGCAAGTCGATGTAAAGACTTGCGTTGTAATGGCATGCGTTGTAAATCCACTTGTGTTGTAACAGTTTCGTTGTAACAGCATGCGTTGTAACAGCACGCGTTGTAACATCATACATCCCATCTGCCTAGATGCATCACTTTGTTAATATGGAGCTATGAGGCACATCATTTATTCAGCCGCAGCATTACAAAAAGTGACGCAACGGCGGCGTAACTGTGATGCACGGGCCCATAAATACGCCTCGTATTATTCTGGGATGATGGTTATTTTATGGGAAACATTAATTTACCCTTTTCATCCACTGAGAGGCTTAGGGGCACATGCATCAAGCCTGCATTTTGTGCTTTCTAAATAGCGAATTTTACAGATTCGCTATTTAGAAATCGCAAAATGCAATGCATGTAGCAATCGCAAAAAAATTGCGATTTCTACAAATTCCTTAACTGCGACTCGCAAACTGCGAGTCGCAATTAAGGACTGGATTCCCATTAATTCCCATAGGAATCATTGGGAATTGCATGTGCAATTTGTGAGTACCAAATAGGTACTCGCAAATTGCGCATGCAAGTGCAAGGGTGCCAAAAGGACACCCTGATGCACCCCTGAAAGTGCAATTTAAAAACATGTTACACACACACATGACCCAAGGGCATGTTTGTGCGCAACACAGAACTTTGAAAAATGCACTTTTGTGCATTTTTCAAAGTTTTCGCAATTTACCATCAACTTTAAGTTGATGGTAATTTTAATTTCATAATACCGAAATCACTTTTTTTTTTGTTGTGTTGCATTTAGGGAATCGCAATTTGCGATTTCCTAAATGCAATAGCAATTGAAGTAATCGCATTTTTGCATTTGGGATGATGCATCCCAAATGCAAAAATTGCGTTGCAAAGGGGCAGATTCTCAGAATCTGCCCCTTTGCGACCGCAAAAAACAATGATGCATGTGCCCCTTAGTTACAAAATTGGTTGTTCAAAATCTAATCTCAGCTTGAACATTCACTGCCTCATTCTGAGGACGATGGTTATTTCCGGGGGAAGTATCTAAACCACTGCTTGTATTTTATTGCCCCCATAGGGTTTTACTTCACCTTTCTGAGCTCGCCTACTTGTAATTAGGGGAAATGTACATGACTGTTTTTACCATGCACAATGCCCTACATTCCGAGCTGCAAAACGTGGAATCAGGATTTTTTTTTCTGTGCATATTCCTCTAGGTGAATCGTTGTTAAATGTGAGTGTGGAAAAATCATGTGTGGAAGCAAAACTGCCCCAAACATCATATCTGTGACTATTGATTCACAGTGGGCTACAGAATGTTATCCTTACTGTCCTAACAAGAACCACAGAAAAAGAGAAATCCCATCATCACGTACACAGCACAGTATACAATAGTACACTACATATGTTTGACAAAATATATTGTAATGCATGTTGAATAAATCGCAAAATAGCTTGGAAGTAAAATTGGTGCATGCACATGGCAAAGTGCAGAAGTTGGAGAATTATTTTTGAGGAAGACAGAAGGTGAGTTAATCATTTCTTCAAGAAAGAGTGTTTTTTCTTCTATATTTATTCTTTCAATTGAATTTATAGTTATATTAACCTGACGACGGAGGAGTGAATAATGGTGGGTTGAGCATTTAGATACTATGCTTAACGGTGCACAGCAGGGGTAACCTGGGTCCTAATGCAGCCAAGAAAAAAGGCCCTTGCTGCCACCTGGTTGAGTAGTAAAAGACTTTAATTATAGACAGGGTCACTGGAATTATGTGGCAGGATGAGCCAAATTATGTGGCAGCGTTAAGTAAATTATTCGGCACGAAAAGATAAATCAAGAAGCATAATGCAGAGCATTCCCCGATAGTATTATTTCATTATTGTTTACATATTACACTTGTTAACTCTGTCTGGTAATTGGTTATACCTCATTTGTACCAGTTTAACAGCTAAATATGGCAATAAGCAACATAAATTTGTCCAGGGCCTTCCACTGCGGGGCAACATGTGTTGCTTTCGTGTTTTTTAAACTTTTGTAACTGTTTGAACTGGAAAATATTTTGTTTTGTTGAAATCAGCAGATTATGTGGCAGATGGTGGATTATAAGGCACAATGCCGTGGCCACACAATATCATGTTTCCAGTGGCCCTGATTATAGGACTTCCGTGCACCATGAACAGCTATGCCACTGTTCATCGACAAGTGTCCCAATCTGACTGGCTAATATGAACTGCATGTCCTAGTGTACTGTTATAGTGTCCCTGTACAGCCATCAGTAGAGGACAAAGCCTGGCTTGAACTGCTAGCTAGAGACCAAAACGATGTTGAGACTTCTTCTGTTACTCAACTGGGATCTTGAGCAACATTCCCATGATGATCCATCTAGCGCCATCACTTTTACATTTCAGGAATAAACTACAGAGCCATGTCTTCAATAGACACCTTATCAACAAGAGGGACCTTTCTTACATTGCTTCATTCCTCGCACATGACAACATTTAACATTGATAGCATGACTACGCTATTTGTAAATAAGTGAAAGTAGTGCAAAGGTTTGATAATGTAATTACTTTTCGGCGCAAAAACATTTTTTGTACTATAAAGTAGCCCTAAAAGTAATTCAAATAGCGCTTTCTGCTACTCTGTGCCAAGGGACATTCCATGGATGTTACAGGAATGTTCCCACACTATGGCTCATTGGTTTTTGACAGAAAGACCTATCTACAAAAATGAGTGGGCAGGCTTTCTGTCAATAAATAGGGTCTCCCTCAAGGCAGGCACTAACATGGAGAAATATTTGTATCTCTCCAAATTTGTCACACGTGTGTTGGATTGTACAATGTTTTAAAGATAGTCTAAACATAGTTTGCTTTTTTTACAGGAAGGTTACTGTTCCAGGACAATTCCTATGCTAGATCTCAAGCACACACCTGGGCAACATGTTTCAAAAATTTGCGCATGTTACAAGGGAGCCTTATGGAATGTCAGTGATGGGGAAGAGAGCAGTAGATATGGCTCTGTGCTACGCTGCACCCCTAGTGCAACACACCATGCAGTGCAGCAACTTTGGTTACTGTGCTGTGTTGCACTATGGAGAACCAGCTAATGGGAAATGGAAAAAAGACACCTTTAAAGCCACTCAGCATATCCAAGAAGCCAAGAGGAAGGCCCTAGACAACTGACTAAATATCAGCACCAACAGCAGCAAATAAATCTTTGCACTCGTCAAAGACTTCAGCACACCCACAGCTGTCACCGGGGTTATCGACCCATCACAAGATCCTTGCAATAACCTCTCAAATTTCTTTTGCAGCAAAATAGCAACCAGATATAGCAACTTCCCTCTGCAACCAGATCCCTTGGCCATCTCCAAAAGTCTCCCAGTGAAAAAGGAAGTCAACACAATCACCACATGGGACACCATTCGCAAAGAGGAAACCACAACAATCATGAAATCCATTCCATCCGGGGACCCGGCGGACCCCTGCTCCCACCACACCTTTGACAAAGGAGAATTCCTCAGCAACGAAGCCATGACCCCTTACCTCAACACTTTCATCAGTACAGCCACCTTTCTGGAAGTATAGAAACACACAGTTGTCAGCATCTTACTAAAGAAACCCTCAGCTGACTCAATCAAAATCGCCAACCATTGACACTCTCTTCCACCCATTAAACTCGACAAAGCAGACATCCAGGGACTTGCCATTCGAGTGGCTCTACTCCTTCCTCATTGGAAGAACCTAAACCATCAACATGCCCCCCTACCCCGCTGAAGCATGAGATTATATTTGCATAGTCTGACAGGGCCCCTCGCCCAGACTAACACTCTTCAACATTGCATGACCAAAGCCAGCCAATGGGATATGAGCTCACAACAGAAACATCCTCACTTACGCCGATGACACACAGCTAATATTGTCCGTGTCGGACAAACACCCAGCACTAGGAAAAGGTTCAGCACATGCACAATAGTAGTGGCCACCTGGATGAAATCCAATTGCCTCAGATTGGAATCGGACAAGACCAAGGTGGTAGTCTTCGGAAAGAATGCCTAGCCATGGGACTCAACCTGATGGCCCACAGACCTTGGACCCATCCCCATTATTCACTTGTAAACAAGAAACGTTGAATTATCATGGACAAAAGACTTGATATGATTGCCCAGCTCAACATAGTGGTATCATGCTGCTTCAGTACACAAAGGATGCTGCAGAATATCTTCAAGTGGCTACCAGAAAAAAACAGGAAAATGATCACGCAAACCTTTATCACCAGCAGACTAGACTATGGAAACAACCTTCATGCAGGCATTACCAACCAGAAGAGTGCAGAGCATCCAAAACACAACAGCTAGACTAGCCCTTAACCTCCCACGCCGAGCCCACTTTACTCAGCAGATCAGGAAACTCCACTGACGCCCGATACACAAGCGTTCACCGCCTCACCCACACCTACAAAGTTCTCCACCTCACTGGTCCTGCCTACCTGAACAGCTGCATTCACTTCCTCAAACCTTCCACAAACCTTCCAGACCCCTCGCTCTGCTGGTCGCCCAATAGCATACACTCCACACCTACACAAAATCAGAGCAGGGGGCCATGCCATCTGGTACTTAGCCCCTTAGGGCTGGAATGACCTCCCACAACATATCAGAGCCTCCTCCTCTCTTCTTGACTTTTTCTTAAAGCTTTTCCAGAAACTCCACAGGGCTGGCCTTGCACAACTGCTACAAAGCAGCTGGACACTCTCACATTTGATTAATGCACTCACTATAAAAACACTGGTAACATAACATACATTTTAGTAACAGTGCCCCACATTTTCAAAATGGAAGTGAGGCATTACATCCAGAATCTATTTTTACCACACTAATTCTTCCTGTTTTGTCTGGGCTTTCTCTACTGATACATTTTGACAAATGTCACCTGCAGGAATATAATGGGGAAACTGCAAGGGTGTAATAATAATCACACAACTTTTAATTGTATCCCTTTGCAATCAGGATTTAGCCCTCTACTTGTAATCAGGGTCTATATCAAGTAATCTGTTGTCAAATGGCAAGATCTACAATTGCCATTGTAGTTTATTCACATTTGTGCCTCATTTGAATTCATAAACAGAGATACAATCTGTTAGATATGTACTTATAGTGCCTTGAAGAAAAGGTGCTTCTAGTAATGGATGATAATGGGATGCTAAAATGTTCTCTTCCTAGTCAATAGGTCTAAGGAGTAAAAACATTTGGGGACCATATCTCGCAAATTGTGAGTACCTTGCACCCTAAGTAATCAGACTGACCCATGTCCCTACAAAGTTCCAGGCCAGAATGAATGTTCAGACTGACCAGTTCTGAAGAATGACCTGTCCTTTCAAGGGTTTCTATCAGCACTCACAAGGACCCAGGTAACGCTTCTTGCATTATATTTAAATTCAAATATTGGCATATAAGCAGCAGAATTTCTGTTGTTATTACATGAAATTAAGTGGTTTTAACTGCCATACCAATATCCGTACACAAACAAATGGAGTAGTGTCTCCCCTAAGTGAATGGTCTAGCTTTGAATGAAATTATCAAGGAAGCTCATCCTCTTTCTGACTTAAATGGCAGGAATCTAGACACACAGAATGTGTGTGGGTCACACATCCATTAAAACAAGTTCTTTTAGAGGACACCAACAACCGTCCATAACTGACTTTGTGGCTATAATATGGAACCAAAATAACTAATCGAGTGTTTTTGCCCTTTGGTGAACATGAATCAAACAGAAAAAAGAGCATTTGTTTGCTGGTTGTAATAATATACTTGCAAGTCACATTTTGCTTTAGAAAGTATAGATGAAATATGTATTGAACATTCAAAGGTTATGTCTATTTTTAAGGGTCAGAGTTACACTGCTACCTTGCCTTATCTCTGTCAGATGTGGTGCCTACCGTGGCATAGCCAGCCACCTCATGGATATATTTATTTACATCAGTGCACCAAAATGCTAAGGGTAGGTAGCGGAAGAGAAATCACACATGCTTGGCCGCCAATAGAATTACAGTGCTGATACCTTTTTTGATCCTAGTATCCTCAATTGCCAATTCTTAGCTACTGAGAGTACAGGGATAGGGCAAGGTTTGAAATCTACAGAAAGTAAAGAGGACTTTAGCTGTCTTACTCAGTTATGGCTTCTTCCTTGTGGTCTCTGAGTCAACAGTGGGGAGGTTTGTTGGTACTGTGGGCACTGTTAAGCCTTGGTTTATGAGGGATATGTGTCACCCACAATGGGTGAAAGGGTACGATCCAACCTTCAGATCAAACTGCATTTGTGGCTGCAAGGATACCAGGGTGCCCTGGGCATATCCAAGCAGCTTTCTGTATGTCAGGGCCCATGAGCATTTGTAGCACTTCCATGGCTTACCTATTGCAGTGTTGAGTAGTTTGTTCTCAAAATGGACCCCACAGTCCTATTGTGCAGCCACACCAATGGAGAATCATCTTCTTTAATTGCCCTTGACTGGTGCATATCACCATCTCGCTTGAATAGAACACACTTAAAGGGTAGAAGAGGGGCTTTTGCAGCTGGTCACCGTGGTCTGCGGTGAACCCATCTATTTCCTTCACATTGCTGAAACTTGTATAGCAAAGGATAGATATTATAAGACAACAGCCAAGGGGCATAAACAAACAACAGATGTGTGAATGGAAGGGAAAAGGAAATTATAAAAAAGGAAGAACATCAACCTGCCTCTTCTTGTAACAGAACACAGTTGAAAATACTTTATGCTGCAGAATATAATTCAAGAGACTGGGTTTTACCAGCATATAAATCCATATATAACCATTACAAATCTTGACAGTTTGAAATCTTCTTTGCTGTTTCACTTTCTCAATCCCCCACTTTATTTCCTCAAGACATAAATCATGGATGGATATTGTGAAAGCTAATTAAACTGTTACAAGAACATCACTTTCAATACAGAAACATTAAAATATAGCCCCTCTGCATTGTATTTGACAAATACAAATGAGAGCCATGATTGAAACTAAAACAGCGAAAGGCAGCGCCAAGGAAACCCATTAAATTATCCTGGAAAAGAGACATTCTGTGTTTTTTAAATAAAAAGTAGTCCCCATGCCCAAGCTATTGAAGAAAAGTTATTGCCACCAACTTGCAACACAATATTGAGGCCACTTTGGAATGTAAGCATATAGTAAAATCCCTGTAGCAGCCCTGGTCTCCTCAGTGATGCAGAAGCTTACAAAATAGTGGGGGAGAGTCGCAAAGAAAGTAGCAAATCTACACTTGTAGATTTACAACTATGCATGAATGCAAATTTACTACTTTCTGGAATACACACAAATTCCCAGGAATCCACATGGAAAACTGTATCAGGCGCAAGTTTCCGTGAAGATTCCTGGGAAGTCTTGTGATTTTTCAATAGCCATACCATACCCGTTGTGCAGAGTTTTCCATAGTGGAGAACTTCACACAAGGGAAATGGATCCCCTCTTCATATGCCCATTAATATTATTTTTTCAATTCTCACAGTGAAACACATTTTGTTCCAGTGGAGAAATGTCTTCCCTTTTACCTGTGCCTTCGGATCCCTTGGCACGAACATATTCCCAACCCTTGAGTGGGATTTACGCGCACAAATGACCCCACATTCTTGCAACAGAGCTCCACACTTGTAAATGTGAAATCCTGGCAGGCATAAGTAAGGTACATTTGGCCATAATCGTGAGTGCACATGCAATTTCCCATTCATTCCCATGGGCCTGTAGGGCCATAGAAATAAATGGGAAGCCATTCCTTAATTGTGACTCGCAATTTGCGAGTCGCAATTAAGAAATGTTTTGGAATCGCAATTTTTATAGCGATTCCTACATGCATAGGCTTTTGCGAGTCCTTAATTGCGATTCCTTAATAATCGCAATTAGGGACTCGCAACTCCTACCTTGATGCATGTGCCCCATTGTCTTTTTAAAAGGTCTCAGCTGGACTTCTTCATAGTTCTCACTCATAAGTGTTCTTAGCTTCCAGTGCAAGAGAATAACCTTCTATCTGAGACACCCTATTTACATAAGACAAGAAAATGATCTCTAGTTTTCAGAACAAGGATCTTCGACCCTATTAAGGACCACAAAGGAACACCATCTCAATGGAAATAGCTGACAATAGCTAAGTGGTTTCACACAGACCTCAGATTACGCCACATGAAGGAAGGATCTAGTGATATTTGATTGTTGTAGGGAATATCGAAGCCAGAATATCAACCGGTCACAATATCCTGACCAGAAAATCAATGGACAAAATATGGAAGAGGTAAGTGCACAGAGTGAAGCAGATTTACTATTCTTAGCTTCAAATCTACACAATTTGAAGATATCTGTATGTAATTTATATTTTATATATTCATATTTGGGAAATTTTATATAGCGCAAACATGACCCGTCTAGGTATCAGAGTGCTGTACAAAGAAGCAGGCATGTTAAACAAGTCGACATGACAATAGCAAACACTGTACATGTAACAACAGGTAAAGCATACCAAATGAGAAAAGGAGCAACATGAAACATAGTAGCTATAGCGTAACAAACTTGCATGGAGAATAGACTTCCAGAGCTGTATACAAGAAAATGTTTGTACATTTGAATGGATTCAGGTTTATCATTGAAGGTTATTATTGAGGAGCAACTGTTTTACTTCTTTTTTTAATGAAGAGGTCAAAGGGTTAGATCTAGTTTCTGGAGGTAGTGCTTTCCATATTCTAGGGGAAAGACAGGACAAGGAGCGGTCATAGGTTCTCTTTTTTTAATTTCTGTGGTTTCAACAGTTAGAGAGTTAAAATGTCTTAAGCAGGGCCAGACTGGCCATAGCGGGCACCGGGCATTTCCCCAGTGGGCCGCCAGGGTGGGTGTCGGTTTTGGGCCCCTGGGGGACCGTTTTTGTAACAGGGCTGTTTTTGCAGCATAGCTGCAAAATCGGCCCCTGTCACAAAATTGGCCGAAATCAGTCCTGGCAAACAGCTCGGCCGCACCCCCAAACCCACGGGGGGCCAGCCAATCACTTTGCCAGGGCCGGTTTTGGTTCATAGTCTGGCCCTGTTTTTAAGGACCGACTCTTACCAGATAGTTCGAGTTGTTTGCCAGGTAAGTTTTATCATGAAGAGCTTTGTGTGCCAAGCAGGCTATCTTGATCTGAATCCTTGCTTCGAGAGAGAGCCTAAGGTACATATATGTGGAGTTGGGTATAGAAAATCTATACAAACGTCTCTTTCAATATTTTGTCTATCGGTATTCTGGCCACAATATTGTGACTAATCAATATAATGACTTTAATATTGCCAGCCCACAGAGTGATATTTCCTCCTTCGCCACCTCTGGTGGTACACAAAATTCCGCAGTGTAATAATTGGATGATATATACTGCAGCATCATTTTTACATGACATGTGGGACAATTGGATGGGATTTAGTGAAGTGACGAAGGTGACCGCCAGCTCAGACATTGAAGTAGCCTCAGACCAAAGGTTGAGTGAATCTTACTGGGGTTGCCCACCAGCCTATTGTCATGGCATAGTATGGCAACTAAAAATCTCAAAGAGTTTCTGATTTCCAGTGAGATGGGCTCCTATCACACACCACCTCAATCACCGCTGTATTTCATAGGATAACATTCTTTTGGCTACATAAGCAACCCCAGAATAAAGTAGAATCACAGAGCTTTGCTTGTCAGTAGCACAAACATTCATAATATCACCAAGAGTTTCATTATTTGGTACCAAGATTCATTCTGTTGTGATAAGAAAGCTACCACAATAAATACTATGCAGTGAATAGAGCATTCAGCCTGGACATATGCATGTCAATCCAGGAGTGGGAAGTCAAATCCACTTGACAGGCTAAAGCCTTTGAAGAATGGACAGCACAATGGCTCTTGAAGACACAAGTTGACCATAAGAAGCAGACTTTAAAAAGATGTCAACTTGTCATTGCTTTTTGTGAAGCTAGATTGTTGCCAGAGCACACAGTAGGTTTATTAATAGGAAAGTTACTCTCTGTGTCTTTAATTTTACTGGAAATATATGGGGATTGTCAACAATAAGCAGATGGAAATGATAAAATGACAAATATACTCAAGTAATTAAGATGTAAGCGGGAAGCTTAAGCATGCATTGTTTTCTCACAAACAGCACTGCTGGATATTAAGAGGAAACTGTTGGAAAGGTAGAGTGCCTGACACATTAATGAGCTGCATTTGCCCATGTAAGTCTTAGCTTATGTCCTATGATAACATTCTGTAATTTGTTTTGGTGGTAATGCATCAGCCATCGCTGACATATCAACAATGAACTATAAAGCATTAACTTTTTCATTAACTGACACTCAATGCTGCTCCGGAAATATTTAAATACGGCTAAGTGTCTCTTCGTGTGCATTGTAATAGGAGAAAGCTTTTATACTTTTCCTCAACACATGGATAGACATGTTTCCTTGTCACTCTTCAGAAAATAGTTTTCTACTTTTGACTATTATCCAACACTCTAAGATATTGGAAACGATCATTAAAGCAGGCTATAACAGTTCAGAAAGTGCCTGCGCTTGGATCTTGTGCCATGCTCATGAGGAGGTCCAAGATGGACTGGCTAAAGGTCCCGGCACTGTTTGTGTGAGCTTGATGTCAAAGAAAATAGCCCTCTCATTGGACCAGTGAAGAGGAAGTGTTTTTATGTTCCCCAAAGATAAATTATTTATAAAAATGCCATCTATGGTGTGGTCAGCTTGGTGTGTGGAACTATGCACCAGTTGTTCCAAGCCAAGAAAAGACATAGTCAGAAGTAAGGCTGCAGTGTCATTATCAGAGTGAAAATCAAGTTAAAATTGTCAAGAACCATGTGGTCACTCAGCAAGATATCAGCTGCCAATAAGCGGCTGATTTCCTGGGCAAAAGCAGAACGTGGGTCTAGTGGGCAATAGAGAACTGTGCCTTTAAAGGTCTACATGTTAGACAATTACCCGCAGCAGTTGTTTTGTGCAGGAAGGGACACCTTTAAGACAAAAATAATCCTATGAGGCATATTCCTCTTTCTATTTGTGCTGCAGAATGAAAGTAAGGCAATGCAGCAATTTACACTGCGTGGCCTTACTCCAGATTTATGGAGCCACTCAGGACCACGCAGAGTGGAGTTGCGTGACATCATAAATATGACTTAAGGTTTGCGTCACTCTTGCACCATGTTGTGTTGTGCAAGAGCAATGCAAACTAGTTCAGAAATAGGTCCCCACGTTTTGGGCAGGTGTGGGAGACACAGTCTGGGAGAAATATGATAAACAAGAACTACACCTGCAGGAGAAATTTCGCAGGCTGAACGGATTTGTTATTCATTATATATATATAGTCTACTGGCTGAATTTTACAATCGTTTGCATAATTTTTCACTTGTTGTAAAATATTTAGGTGAATGTCACCACAATGAATTACCATGAAACACCAGGAATCACAAATTGGCAACATTGCACAGATTTCACAAGTGGTTTGCCTCATTTTTTTCCCTTCCGCATTCTGCCCAAAAAAATAGAATCTAGGCCTAGTTTTGGTGCAATCAGATTTTTAGGTTGCACTGTTATATAAAACAAACTATGACATGTATTCAAAATACTTGTGATCACAGATTAACCTTTCTTTTGAGCAGCATATGCAATGAAGTCACTGTAAGCAGGGCAATCTTTAGGGCACATGCTGGCAAAATGAACACATCTGCCACATTATAATCGATAGAAAATAGCCACTGGATGAATTCCACCAGGATAGAAACATCTATGAATCTAACTTATACCTTAAAATGACTGTTGATGGCATCGACAACCAACCAACTCAGCCCTTCCTTTTCAACATGTGGACAAGGCTGTATGTCCTAGATCACAGTAATGCAGGCAAGGTGTGAGAAAGCCTTTTTGCCCAACATATACATCTTCTGTTGACACACATAATCAAACAACACCTAAGGAGGAGGAGAGCACCATGGAAAAGATGGTTTGGTAAAGGACAACAGACAACACTGAAAGACTACACTGACCAGAAGTGCAGAGAGAGGTTCAGACATAGCAAGGAAAACAATCACTGAAGGTAACCCTTAAAAGAAAGAAGAGCACACCTCATGCCTCGACTATAAAGAGAAATTTCTCCAGCACTCTATGATTCTATGTTGTTGAGTCCCTCTAGGGAGCCAATAGAGGTAATGTAACATCTTAGAAAGGTTTATGACAAGTCAACAAAGCATTCAAATCCAATCTGATGCATCACATTACATTTTGATGAACAACAAGAAGACACAGTAGGCATAGAGAGCATAAAGCAGCCTACTTGATGTCAGTGTTTTCCCCCATCAAAGAGCCCATCAATTAGACATAAACAAGACCCCAGTTTCCTCCTAATTTATTTTATATATTTCAGAGCCTCAACATGCAGTTGGCATGTATTGCTAAGAAACACTTCAATGTATAAGGAGTGCTCTTCCTAGGTTCAAGAAGGCGACGGATCAATCTTGGAAGCCAGTCAGCAAAATTGCAAAGACATGTGCCAGGACTCCGTCCTGTTTATTAAGTTATTCATTGATGTCTCATGTCAATCAGGATATAATGGCTCTTCATGAACCTCCAAAAACTCATGACTCTAGGTCCGAAAGGGTCACAGTAGATTCCACCTGAAAAGATTGATGAAACTCTACCAAAACCCAGAAAAGAGGGAACAGAGATGGAAAAACAGGACACGTGTCTTTGTTTGGATTTGATGTGTGATTGGGCAGCAATTAGAGTGAAATATAGGAGCAAATAAGAATCATTATAAGCATAAAACCTGCTTTAGTTCAACCGTAAATTCCACAGAGGGGCTGTCAATTGAAGGCTCACTTTCATGGATAATTGTAATTATCAGGAAGCCGCTGGCAGTTGTCTCATGCAAGATTGATGTGAAAAGAAAACTGGCAATTCTCCATCTGAGATGTTTCCAAATGCACTAATAGTGCTAGCTGATCCCTGATCTGCCATCTCAATGCCCCCCCCCCCCAAAAAAAATGTGGTTCTCACCCAATTATTCAACAATACTAGATCTGGGATGTCAAAGGTTGTTTTAGGAGGGCTGGATCTATTCCGGATTTTCTGAACAACCATTAATTAGGCCAGTTCTTTCTATTTAGATCTACTGTAGGCAAATATATGTTACTCAGATATTCTGAAGATTCAGTATGGTAGGGCCCTTCTGTTTTTATGTTAGACACCGCTGCACAAGATGTCAAAACCCTGGCCAAAATATTTCAAAGTTTGTACGTGATAAAAGTAACTCATTTCCGCAACCCAAATGTCAGAGATGACTTAAAACAGGGAACTTTTTTGTTTTAGGGTAATATTATAGGTCTTACCAAACACTAAAGTCCTCTAGGTTAAAAACCTAACCACTATTATCTATGATTGGTCAAAAAGCTCAGTCATATCCTCTTTGAATTGAGTATATTCCACAGTGGCCTTTGCAAGGAAACTACCAACCACACAGATTGCGAGGGTCACAGAGGCAAAGCAACAGTTCTTAACTAAGTTAATAGATTTGGCAGTTAGCACTTTGTTGGCTTTTAGTGCCACACTTCCTTCATGCCACTTCTCATGATTTGCAAACAGAATAGAATATTCCCTGAGCTCCTCAGGCTGGGGTGGAATATGTTCCAAGCCTTGGATCTTGTACAGGTCTTTACGCGTAATGTTACTATTTTACTCTGTCAGTGAGGCGGATACAGATGGTGCCCCTGTCTAGACAACTGCAGGTGGGGGGTGCTGGGAGGGATCCAGGGTAGTTGTATTGTTTTATCAGGAAGAATTATGCTCTCACAATGTAAGATAAGGATATATACTGGAACACCTGCTGTCAAGTGATGTATGCAACATGATGTATTGTGGACATAGATCTATGAGCATTGTAATGTTGTACTAGCACCTTGTTACTGTGCATGTAAACTGAGTGGGTGATGGCATGTCGCAGGATCTGCATTGCGATTCATTGTGATTATGGAAAAAGGTTTTTTTTTCTGAAAAACTTAATAAAGAGTGTGTTAAAAAAACAGACTAGAATATGAATGTGCTGTTTGTCCATAAAAAAGAATAACTATATGTGGCAGGCGAGCAGTGACATTAAGCAAATTAATATTATATTGTAAATTGGACGAATGATGAGAGATTGTGGTACAAAGCAGACATTTAAAATTCCCCACCTACTGGAATTGTTGCAGAAATATATATCAGAAGGGAGTGACAGAAAAAGGTACTCTTAGCTACGATAGATCCACACTTCAATGTTTATGATATCCCGAGCATTTTTCTGGGATACATTGGGCACTGTAAAAAACAGTTACTCAAAAAACTGTTACAGATCAAGTAGAATATGATCCCAATATACAGGACACACCATTTAAAGATCAAGAACATTGAGAACGCCCTCTTTTATGTAATAGAAAATGGCTGTGCTGAGAGCTTGTCTCACAATGTGATTCCCATATTCTGAGTGGTCAGGCAACATGGTTGCAAAATTGTTAAGCCTGATTAGGAACTCCCTTTATTGATACTGGTGAGCAGTCTAAATATCGAAACTTTACTTTCGACCTACAATAATATCGACTTTAGAAAATCGAAGGGACAGAATATCGATGTCAAGAATATCTATGGACAGAATATCGACCCTAAGGTAAGTAATATCGATTTTATTTATATCGATGTTAGTAATATCGAAATTAGTAATATCAATATGAAATATATCGATGTTACTAATATCCATGTCACTAATATCTATATTTATAATATTACTATGTGTTTTATTATGTATTTAATATGTATGAGTTAATTATTTTTTGTTAAGTGTTCTACTGGTTTAAAAATATATGTATACAATTTTTATATGTTAATAATGGTTTTTTAAAGTTAATTTTGTGTTTTAGTACTGTAGCGGGTTGTGGGTTTATAGGGGAACAGGGTGGGAAGTAATTTAATTATATGAAATTAATTATAAATTATTAGGAATTATAAAATAATTTAAAATAATTTTTGCGTTTAAATTCTGTAGCGGGTTGTGGGTTTATAGGGGAATAGGGCGGGAAGTAATTTAATTGTAATTAAGTAATATTTTTATTTATTTATTGGTATTGATAATTATATTATTGTTAATTAAGTATTAATTGGTAATTAATTATTATTAATTGGTAATTAGTTTTTATTAATTGATTAATTGATAATTATGTTAACTGTATTATTTTATTATTTGAGTGTTTTGTGTGTTGGGAATAGTGTTAGAAGTAATTGAAATCTAATCAAGTAATTATTAAATTTGTTGTTGGGTATCGATAATTAATTAATTGGAGATTAATTATTAATTGGTAAATATTTTAAATTATAATAATTTGCTTATGAAAAATAATTTATTGTTAATTAATAATCAATTGGTAATTAAATATGTTTAAATATTATTTATTGATATTTCTAATTAATATACTAATAAGTAATTAATAATTGGTAAATTATGTATAATAATTAATAATTTGTGTATAAAAAATATGTAATTGTTTAATATTTTTTAATTAGTAATTAGTGTTTGATAATTATTTTTTGGTCTAAAAAATGTAATTGTTCAATATTTTTTAATTGGTAATTAATATTCATTAATTAGTATTTATTGGTATTTATTAATAATTTATCGCTAATTAATTATTTATTGGTAGTTATGTTTTTAATAAATATCTATTGGTATTTGTAAGTAATTTTTAGTTATTTAATAATTAAATTATTAATTATTTTAAAGAATTATTTTATTTATAAGTATGATATTTTTAACTTCTAAGCTATCCAACACTTGCCCTACTGTTGCACTCTCTGGAGTTAGAATAGTAATTTTTACCCCTACGCAATCCAACAATTTCCCTGCTGTTGCACTCTCTGGAGTTGGAATAGTAATTTTTACCCCTACGCTATCCAACACTTTCCCTACTGTTGCACTCTCTGGAGTTGGAATAGTAATTTTTACCCCTACGCTATCCAACACTTTCCCTGCTGTTGCACTCTCTGGAGTTGGAATAGTAATTTTTACCCCTACGCTATCCATCACTTTCCCTACTGTTGCACTCTCTGGATTTGGAATAGTAATTTTTAGCCCTATGCTATCCAACACCTTCCCTGCTGTTGCACTCTCTGGAGTTGGAATAGTAATTTTTACCCCTACGCTATCCAACACTTTCCCTACTGTTGCACTCTCTGGAGTTGGAATAGTAATTTTTACCCCTACGCTATCCAACACTTTCCTTATTGTTGCACTCTCTGGATTTGGAATAGTAATTTTTACCCCTACGCTATCCAACACTTTCCCTGCTGTTGCACTCTCTGGAGTTGGAATAGTAATTTTTACCCCTACGCTATCCAACACTTTCCCTGCTGTTGCACTGTCTGGAGTTGGAATAGTAATGTTTACCCCTATGCTATCCAACACTTTCCCTACTGTTGCAGTCTTTGTAGTTGGAATAGTAATTTTTACCCCTACGCTATCCAACACTTTCCTTACTGTTGCACTCTCGGGAGTTGGAATAGTAATTTTTACCCCTACGCTATCCAACACTTTCCCTACTGTTGCACTCTCTGGAGTTAGAATAGTAATTTTTACCCCTACGCAATCCAACACTTTCCCTGCTGTTGCACTCTTTGGAGTTGGAATAGTAATTTTTACCCCTACGCTATCCAACACTTTCCCTGCTGTTGCACTCTCTGGAGTTGGAATAGTAATTTTTACCCCTACTCTATCCAACACTTTCCCTACTGTTGCTCTCTCTGGAGTTGGAATAGTAATTTTTACCCCTACGCTATCCAACACTTTCCCTACTGTTGCACTCTCTGGAGTTGGAATAGTAATTTTTACCCCTACGCTATCCAACACTTTCCCTACTGTTGCACTCTCTGGAGTTGGAATAGTAATTTTTACCCCTACGCTATCCAACACTTTCCCTACTGTTCCACTCTCTGTAGTGGGAATAGTAATTTTTACCCTTACGCTATCGAATATTTTCCTTTCTGTTGTTTTTTTTGGAGCTGGAGTAGTAGTTTTATTGTCTCTGCTATTTAATATATTTTTTTATTATTTTAGCTAATGTAGTATATAATTAATTTTAACAATATTAAAATTAAATGTAATAGTTTTAATTTGTTATACATAATTATTTAATTTTTATTTATGTTATTGTTTTATGTGTGTAATGTTTTTGCAATTGTTAACATTTTTAAATAATGTATAATTTATTAAAATAATTATTAAAATATTATTAAGTAAGTATATACATTATATATTATATGTCTATGTTTAATTAATTTTTTATTAAATTATATTTATTCATTATTAATTTTTAACATTGTGAAATATATTTAATTATGTTTATTTTATTTATAAGTATTATTATGTTTATTTTACATATTTTTTATAACCAAAAAAAACCGATATTTTTAAAAACGATATTTTTGACATCTATATTTTATTTTCGATATTTTTGTACTTACCATGTTGTAGATAGGATGTCGATATTCTTGACATCGATATTAGTGTTGCGATATTTGTGTAGGTCGAATTTCTGACCTTCGAAATTTTGTCAGAGAACCATTGATACTCTATGATCAGGAATGGTGCAAGGATTTTAATTGCATCAAGCTAATAGAAGGCTGCCAGTTTCACTGCTACATACACAAAAAAAATGCATTTTTTCTGACCTTTTGCAATAGCTGAACAATCTTCCATGTCTGTCTTAACCAATTAGAATCTTTACGTCTGCCAATAATGGTGTATTGTTGTCCCCAACTAGTGAGATAGAGGCAATGTGGCAGTTGATCCCTCCACATTCAGGTCTCTATATTTTCCAACTCCTTGCTCGCTCACCTGGAGCTTGAAAATTACTACTACAAATGTAGGAACTCCTTATAAATGCATCTTTTAAACATAATTCAAATTCAGCTCTCTCCTATGGCCTGCTGGTCAGATGCCTAAGCCTTTTTGCCCATCCAACCTGAGTATCAGGACTCCTGCTTCCTCAATGTGTGACATTTATTTATGGCCATATCGCATTTAGACTGTTGAACAGAATTGGCCATGATTGGGGAATGGTAAACTGGTACCCCACCACCAGTTGAGACATCAGTACTTCAATGCTATTATTGTTTTTTCATTCATGTTCCTAGATTCAAAGTGCTCTCAGACCATAAATGTGTTGTCTCAGAACACTTTAGTATCACCCTATGAACCTCGCTTTATGGAAGTACTGACTATAACTCTAATGAATCCAATACCATGTTTGTTTAAATGAACTAAGCTTATCCCAAATACATTTTCACCTATTTAATCCATCATTTTAACAACAGCAACTCTCGGAGAGGATTTAATTATACTATGACAGAATTACTCCAGATAACAATTTTAATATCAATCTATTTTTGGTTATGGTTGGAGGAAATTGGGTTTTTGGTTGAGGGGAGTGAAAACCCTCTTTAAGCAGCAACCACAATGCTTGTCAGTGTGAACCACACAAGTCTCTAAAAGTATCAGTGCTTAACCCTCTGGTAGCTTGGCACAAAATCTGTCAGTCTTAACTTAGAGGAAATGTGTAAAGTATTTATGCAGCACACAAACGATAACAAACTGGAAACACAGTACAAGAAAAATCCCACATCAATTTAGAAAAACAAGAACATTTTAATAACTAATTTGACACCAAAACAAATGAAATTCAATCAGTAGATACATAGTTATGAATTTTTAAAGTTTTTAGCGAAGGCAACTGACGGGCATTGCACCTTCAGTGGAACAACGAGCAGGTAAGTCCCGGTCTCCTGTATGGTCTCAGATCACTTTTTAGTGGAGCAATCGCTAGTTTTGGATATTGGCTGTTTAGGCACCCTTGGCACCACATCAAATGGTCCAAAACTTGGTGGGAACCACTTGGAGAGCAGGACTCACTTCAGGCAAGGTCCAGTTGTGGGTTCAAGGTTAAAGGAACTTTCTGTCTCCCTGTAGGTCTGAACAGTTTATCAGCAAACTAGCCCTTTGAGTCACTCTGGTAGCCAAGGGATCGGGCAGCAGAGCAGTCCTCTGAGGGTACAAGGCAGGCTTCAAGCAGCAGGGTAGTCCTCTGGTAGCAGCAGGGCAGTCGTCTGAAGTACAAAGCAGGCCTCAAGCATCATGGAAGTCCTTTCAAGTACAACACAGTACTTCTGGGGCTACTCTGCAGGCCCAAGGGTGTACTGAAGAGTTGGTCTGGGGGTCCAATATTCATGCCTGGTGCCAGCCTTTGAAGTGGGAGAAACTTCAAGACCCTTCTATATCTGGTGTCTGGAAACTTTCCCCCTTCCCCTGCCCAGGCTCTAACAGCTGTAGGATGATAAAAGACTGGTGTGAACTTATTTGCGAGTGTGCTGGGGGAGGCTTTTTTGTAATGTATTTAGGCAAGGAATGGATCTGTCCTATACTGTCAACACCTACTTTGCTTTGTTTCAGTGTTGGGGAGGAATACACAGAGACCAACTGCATGTTAATCCCAGCCATGTGACCCACGACACAGACTGCAGGCACCAAATGGTCAGGACACAAAAATACAACTTTCTAAATGTGGCATTCTCAGGATTGTGAGTTAAAATCGAACTTTACCGTTAAAGGTGATTTTTTTTAAATTACAATTCATTTCAGTCTAAACATGAAATTTCTACCTGTTCCCAATCAAGGTTAGCACTTAATAAATGTAATAAGGTAACCAAATGTTATCCTATGAGAGATGTAGGCCTCACATTGGTGAAAAACGAATTTAGTTTTTTTTTAGTACCCGGACATATAAAACGTAAAAGTACATGTCCAACTTTTTAAATACAATACACCCTGCCCTGTGGGCTGTTTAGGGCCTACCTTAGAAGTGACATATGTATTAAAATGGAAGGTTAAGGCCGGGCAAATGTGTATTTTGCTAAGTCGAATAAGCAGTTTAAAACTGTACAGGCTGTAATGGCTGACCTGAGGCATGTTTAAAATAGCTTCTTAAGTGGGTGGTACAATAAGTGCTGCTGTTCTAATAATAGCATTACATTTATGGGCCCTGGTAACATGGTAAAATTTACCATGCTTAGAGGGGTGAGCACAAGCACTTTAGCACTTGTTAGCAGTAGTAAAGTGCACAGAGTCCTAAGGCCAACAAAAATGAAGTCAGCAAAGCACAAGGAGTGGAGGTAAAAAGATTGGGGGGAAAACCACGCCAAGGATGTCAAGTCTAACATGGATTTACTCCAGTTCTGAGGTGGATTACATTTATAACTGTTTTGGTTTCTTTTTGGCTGCATTAGCTGTAGAAGTGCAGTTTGTAAATAGTGGTGGGTTACTCTATTGTGGGTGGGAGCTTATACTGCCTTAAATTCGTCCTTAAACCACTGATAGTCCATCCTTCATCTTTACAAAGCTCTCCCCTTTAGTCATAAGTGTTGCCCATTTTCTAGCTCTTTTCCTATCCCTCCCACATTTACAACTAAAACAAAGGCGCACATGTGCGGAAATAATAGATAGAAAAGGTAGAACATTAGTAGTACTATTGTAGTACAAATAAACTTCATACAAAAATGCAGTTTGTGAATACGCTCCATTGAATCTATACAAGCAAAAAAACAGATCCGTTTAAATGTTAGGAGGGAATTAAAAAAATACGTCTGATGCAAATAAAAATTGTTCATTGAACCTTTCATGACAACAAAAGATTCCAACAAATATTCCAGAATGAAATGCGGATCCAAAACACATGCAATTGCTTATTGCTGCTTTGTTAGCAATGTCACCCTCAATGACAGGCTCTCTCTTGCTTGTTTAAATCGGTTTCCCTGACAGAAAGGAAAACACCGTGCTTTGAAAACCAGTTTTAATATTTAATACTTCACCAAACTGTGCCTACACCTCCAAATGCAGCTAGTGATTTAGGCATGGGCTGCGCTCTGTGTTATTTTAAAAGCTCTTTTGGCATTTTCTGTTGTCAGCATTTCAGCGACAGTGTTTTCCTAGCATTAAAAATGAATTAATATCTTTTTACATAAGTACTCAGCAGCACACCAGGAACCGGGGAAGCATGATGGGTTATTCATGTTTCACAAAGGAAGAACACTTCAGTGGGCCTCTTTGTGTTCACTGTTTTCAAAAGGATCCTGCCTGAGAGCACAAAGAAAAGCTGAATAGCTCACAGGTCTTCCAAAGGAAGATCGGCAATGAGACAAGGAAGATATTTATGTGTTTAATATTGTATATGAGACAGTTCTAATCTCTCTATGTTCAGTCGTTTTTATAGTTTGTTACATTGTTGAAAACAGGGGTATTGATTCGCAAAAATGTTCAGGGTAATAGAAGTGACAATGTGCACTCTTTTACCCCGAGGCCAGCACTATGGGGCATATTCACAAGAAAAGGTTGGCGCGTGGAGCGATGCCAAATTTGGCAGTACCGTGCTCTGAAATTTTCAAAATGCAGGGATGCATCATATCCACAAGCATAGGGCACACCCCTTTGCTTCCCCTAGCACTGGTGCAAAAAAAGCTTCCTAGCACCAGAGCAGGCACCCTGCTGCCATGTTGCAAGAGTGCCGGCGCTGCATGGATGATTGTTTATGTGCAGGAAAGGACACCTTCCTGCACATAAACAATCAATAATGGCCATTTGCACCTTCTATTCTGCAGCACACATGGAGAGATTCACAGTTGCTGAGAAATTAATAATTTCTCCTCGTAGTGCTATTCTAATGCCTGGTATTCCATGGCGTCCGCCTCAGCCTTGTAAATCTGGGGCAGCGTCAAAAAGCAATGGCTGTTGCGGTGTGTCTCCCACAGCAACACCCATTGGATGCCTCTTTGCCACAGAGTACTGCGTCAGAGAGGGTCATATTTACAAGGTGGTGTTAAGCCATGCAAAGTGGCTTAGCGCCATCTTGTACATTTGGTAAATGGCACTGCGCCACCAGAGTGTAAAGAAAAAGTGATGCTTTGGTGGCGCTGAGGGCTTGAAAATCTACCCATATGTTTATGGTATTTCTATAGCGCAAATCTAGGCAAAAGGCGGCGGAGTGCCATAGAAGGTCGAAGACAAGCATAAGTCAATGAGTGATAGGCGAGCTGGCTGCCTTGTGGTTAATGTAATGTTATATAGTGTTTTTCAAAGAGGTGCGTTTTCAACTCTTCCCAAAATTGGAGCAGTGTTGGGGCAGTCCTGATGAATACTGCGATGGCATGATGTTATAAATGGGGGTCTTTAATTGGCAGAGGTATGCACCTTTGTCCAAGTAGGGATGCTTGCTTCTAGTCAGGGTAAGGATGTTACACACTTTAGATCACCCCTGCTCACCCCCTTGATAGCTTGGAATGAGCAGACAGGCTCCACAAATGGACACCTCACCAGTTTAGAAAAATACATTATCTTTATCTAAACCAAATATGACCAAAACCACAAAAATGCAGCATACACGTATTAAGCTATAACTTTTAGAACAGTTATTTGAAAAATAGCACTTGCAGAAACAAATAGCTGCATCTGGGGCTATTATGTCATTGTGAGAGTCATAAATCCAAAGTACAGTGCAGACCATGTGGTGTACGGGCCACCACAGAGTGACAGGACCCCCCCAAACAACAGTACCTTGGAAAATGAAGTCAACAGGTAATGCACGGCGTCGTGGAGGTGAGGCGTCGGTGACGAGGTAAAGCCGGTTCTCTTCTTCCACAGGGGAGGCAAGGCATCGAGTCTGTGAGGAGGCGAGGCGTGGAGTCCAGGACAGGGAAGTTAGGTGGCGGCGCTGAGGCATCGGTTCCGGTGAGGCAATGCAACATCGAAGAGTATGTGTAGTCAACCTCATCAGTTATCGACTGCGCGATAACGGGATGCTGGCTCTAGCGGTGACGGCGTTGGTGTGAGCACTGGCACTGGGAAGGCCGATAACTGCAGATGTCGAATGCAACAGAGCTGCAGTGTGTTGTGAACTTCACAAGCGGTGCCCCTGACCTCGGTGCAGTCGGGGCGTCACTGGCGGTGTCGCTGATGGCATCGGAGTTGTTTTTCTTGCTTTGAAGTCCCAACCACACAATTCACAGGGCCCTATATCAGGAATTGGTGCTCTTTTGAATACAGGAGTCCACAGAGGAGTCCAGGTGCTGGTCAGTGGGTGCAGGTGAAGTATTTGTGGCCCTGAGACTTTAGAACTTGGAGGCAAGCACACACAAGCCCATGGAGATTTTTCTTCAAGCAGGTTCACAGCAAAGCTCCAGTCTTTTTCCTCTCCTTGGCAGAAGCAGCAACTGCAGGCCAAACCCAACAAAGCACACACAGCAAAGGGGCAGTAATCCCCAAACAACTCTCCAGCTCTTCTCCTTGGCAGAGGTTCCTCTTGAGTCCAGAAGTTATACAGACCTGTTTGCGCAGAAAAGGCAGTGACAGGTCTGAGGTACATTTACATGGCTAATCGTGTGAGTGGCACAATCACTGCTGCAGTACCACTAGTAGCATTTGATTTGCAGGCCTTGAACACAGATAGTTCACTGTACTGCTTTCTTACCAGTAAATCAAATGTGCCAATCATGGATAACCAATCATAGTAACAATTTATACAGGGAGCACTTGCACGTTGACACTGATCAGCCCAAAGCATCTAAGCCAGCAAAAAGAAGATCCAACATTCTGGCAAAAATGCAGGAGGTTGAGGCAAAACGTCAGGGGAAACCACACCAAGGATGTCAAGTTTCACACCTGATGCCTTCTTTTTCCTTTTTTACACTTCTTATTCTGAATTCCGCAGGTGCCCTAGCTCTGATTATGCCCACAACCACCAAATATGGTGAGCCTGTCTACAAGGATAAGCAGGGGTGCTGGTCATGATGGCTTTGTGTAAATTATGTAGTTGATTTCGAACATGATGAGGGCTGGCAAAAGGAGCCAATGGAGTTCTTCAGGCCGTGAACGAGACATGCTGCACCTAGTAGGATGGCCTTAAGGGGTGCCCATAAAGAATCTCAAAGGCTATAGAGCAGGGCTTAGACACCATCCAGATGTGAGAGCTCTGAAAATATGAGGAACTGAACAGCAGTTCGGAAAAATATGAAGGGCTGCTGGATTGCTAGAAAAGGCCATGGAAAGGAAATTAAAGAAAGTAAACTACTCTGTTTAATTTCAGTTTCTGCCACTGTCTTCTCGACTCATGAGATGCAAACCAGGAAGGAAAGAACCTGGGGTAGAAAGGCAAGTCATTACCAGCTGATTCTCAATGATGATGGTCAATGGAGTTGTTTTACTGCAATTGCTGTCTTCCCTGCCGGGAACTACATTGTCCAGCTCCCCGGGGCCCTAGGAGCTGGTCCTTGGTGCTTCTATCACCTGTGGTGCATCAGTTCTATAAAGCGCGTCCTCTAGTCCTGCTGTGCGGGTCACCGGAGTTGTTTTACTGCTATTGCTGCCTTACCTGCAGCGAACTGCATTGGCCTGTATCCCAGGACCTCAGGAGAGGATCCTAAGTAATTCTCTCACCTGTGCTACATCAGTGCTGTATGCGTGTCCTTTAGTCTAGCCACATGGCTCACTGCAGGTGTTTTAATGCTATTGCTGACTTTCCTGCAGGGAACTACTTTGATGGGCAGCCCAGAGCCCCAAAAGGCAGTCCTTGATGCTTTTCTCAACGTTGCTGTATTTGTGCTATAAAGCTCATCCTCTAGCCCCACTGCGCAGCTCACCATAGTTGTTTTACTGCTATTGCTGCCTTTCCTGCAGGGAACTACACTGACCAGCTACCCAGAGTCCCATGAGGCTGTCCTTGGAGCTTCTCTCACCTGTGCTGCATCAGCACTATAAAGCGCATCCTCTAGTTCCACCATGTGGGACGCGTCTGGGCCAAAGGTGGGCCCGTCCTGCGCTCATTGGTGACCGGAGGAGGCAGGCTCTATTGGCTCTAACTCTGGGACACAGCAAGTCTGTCAAGAACGCACGGTATTTGGAGAGTGATTCCCGCATTCCATCTGAGTTGTGTTTGACTGCCTAGCTTACAGGCTACTGTGCTGTTTTTTGACCATTGGGTTTGAACCTGTTGCCCATGCATGCTTTTCACTGGAAGGCCAATCCCTAACCTCCACGTGTGATCTCACCACATGCTGTACTGAGAGCTACTTGTTGTATATTAAGTAATTGGCACAGACCTACGTCTAGCAACTGGTCTGTGAACATCTGTGACTATCTGAGCTTCAGACCACCATGGGAAAACGTAAAGCACCCAAACCAGCGCAGGGTGCTGGAAAAAACAGTAAGGCCAGGCGGAACTCTGGAAACCAGACCCTTAATGAAATTGACCAGCTAATTGGAGAGGTGGTGTATACTATAAGTGCAGTTACAGCTCCCCAACGGGATGCAAGGGGTAAAAGGAAAAAATCAACCCTAAAGCATTCCTGGCTACTTTAAAAAATGGTATTGGAGCAGGCCATCTCAAACCAGTGCTTGGGGACTGAACAGCTAGGTTCTACTGTTACTGCTTCCTTTACAGGCCCAACTGTACTATGCAATAATTGATTTCTGCCTTTATCTGAGTTAAACTATGACCTTGTTATCCCTGTTAGTATGGGTCCGCAGGTTCACCCGTCTTCACCTTTGGCCCCACCAATGGATGATCTGGCTACCTATGCCTCTCTTATTAAGGATCTTATGACCAAGTTGGGAGAACTTAAGTCAATGATAGGCCAGCTCACTGCCAAAATGGAGCAGGTTCTGTCCATCAGGGGAACAACTATCGATCAAGGGGTCAAAACAGCTGTTAGCCAAGCAATTAATGTACCAAAGCAATCTCATACTTCTAATGGAGAAGTTATTAGCAAGGGCCCATTAGAAGTCCCAAGGGCAAGGCCCTTGAAAGACCATGCGTAGAGCCTTTTAAGACCAGCACACTTGACCCAGGCAGTACATGGTAGCCTGCAGGGAGGTAGCCCTTGGTAAGACCCATCATTCCCCAGGTACTCATTGGCCATAGTAACAGCAATTTACCACCCACTGTTCCTAAAGACAGGGTATCTCAAAGAAGGCAAGACCACACAAATAGTCCTACTCTGACTGGGTTTCATCTGGCTATGAATAATGTTCCAAAATATTTGAATAGATTCGAAGACGGGGACCCCTTTAAAAACAGACACGCATTGGATAAGGCATGTTAGAAGGGGGTTTCAGTCATTAGAGATCATTGCAAGAAGATGCTCCGAAACAGCCATGCTCTATGATAGAATTGAGCTGTGCCTAAATGATAGGAATATTGCTGATGGTCTGGTTGCCTTGGACATCAGGTCCTACCCCCCTTCCCAAATAAATAAAGTATCCAGTTCAAGTATCTAGGGTTGGGAGTCAGCAGGTCCACTGTTATGTGGAACCCAGTTGTTTGTTAGTAGCCCCATCAGGCTTGGACATTAATTATTGACAAACTGAAGATTCTGATGCTATTTTAAATTCTCTATCTCCATTGAAGGTTTTCCCTGCGTGCCCCCATTCTTGTGCCTTAGTTTCAGTAGCTTCCACCAGCAGTTTTTCCAAAGAAGGTGTCAACCCGAGGTGATCTAGCCCCTTATACAGTGTACAACCATGTAATACTCTAATGATAGTAGCCAAAAATGTCACATTGCATGGTTTACATAATACTGCTATGATGAGCTTAGTCGACCGACCCCTTGTTGTCATTGTATTATCATTGTTCAGTGATATTAATAACTCTTCCCAAGTACAGGAGACCACTTTACAGTCTCCCATGAACCATACTGCTCACCAGGTAAACCACAAGTCGGGTCTAACTGGTTCACTGTGTGGTGGTAATGAATTATAAGAGCCCAATGTCTCAAGTAATATTGGGCAGAACTAACTTAAGACAAAATCCTAAACTTACTACCATTTTGGTATTCACAGAAGGCACTTTCTCATTTTGGTATTCACAGAAGGCACTTACACATTTTGGTATTCACAGAAGGCACTTACTCATTGATGAGTAAGTGCCTTCTGTGAATACCAAAATGAGTAAGTGCCTACTGTGAATACCAAAATGAGTAAATGGTAGTGGGCCCGATTCACAGAACTAACTTACGACAAAATCCTAAACTTACTACTCATGGTATTCACAGAATGCACTTACGACTGTCCTAAGTTTACGTCTGCACTCGGGCTGGAATTTCCAAACCCGGAGTGTAAGCTCCACACCCGGAGCGGAATTTCCACCATCGGGCCAGAATCTCCGCTACCGGGCTGGAATACCCACAGTCTGGTGTTAATTGACTATATCTGATGCATTGTGGGTATTCCGGCCTGGAAGTGGAGATTCCGGCCAGATGGTGGAAATTACGCTCCGGGTGCGGAGCTTATACTCCAGGTGCGGAAATTTCAGCCCGAGTGCAGAAGTAAACTTAGGACAGTCGCAAGTGCATTCTGTGAATATCATGAGTAGTAAGTTTAGGATTTTGTTGTAAGTTAGTTCTGTGAATCGGGCCCAGTAAGTTTAGGATTTTGTCTTAAGTTAGTTCTGTGAATTGGGCCCATAGTTGCTGAGTTGGAAGGTATTCCATATCCATTGAGTGGTTCCCTTGAAAACCATTTACCAATCTTGACCTTGGTGGTTTCTTGGAACTTGGCTGGACTTAGGGCTAAGTTGATGGAACCCCAATGGTGTGAATGTATCTACAATTATGATATATGCCTATTCCAAAGAATCTGGTGCACTGAACCATTATTTAAATTGGATTATCTATCATCAAATCTCAGCCAAGTGGAGCAAGTTCGGGAGGCCTGCGGGTAGTTTACAATATGGATAAAATCTTCTTTAAATTGTAAGATTTGCCAACTAGCAGTTTACTGCCACGACATACTAGGCATTGAAGTAAGAATGGGGAGGGATCGAAGTTTGACATTTTTTAATATCTACGCAAGAGGGGTTAAGGGT
This sequence comes from Triturus cristatus, assembly GCF_964204655.1. NCBI lineage: Eukaryota > Metazoa > Chordata > Amphibia > Caudata > Salamandridae > Triturus > Triturus cristatus. Next base: position 727,617,804 of record NC_140591.1, read on the forward strand.
GATCTTGCTTGTATGACTGTACAATCCCGCAGTGTTTTCATGGACAAGTACCAGTCACGCTCAAATTTGATCCTAACCAGGGACTTCAATGCCACAGTTGAGCCCCTTGACAAGGAAGATATTAAACTCACGGCAGAGGAGGATGAATTGTGGGCTGTCCCCCTGCTGGAGGATACCCCAACTAAGAGATGACACAGGCAGCCCTCCAACCTAAAGCGCATACCATCACACTGGGTGTTAGGGCCACTAAATCAGACTCAACGGGGGCACACACACTTAATAACCATTTGTCCAAGAGCCTTATTGACTATATTTTGGTTGATTTAAGATTGTGGTAGTGAGTTGATGGGAAAGAGTAGAGAGCTATCATAATCCTTTGTGCCTTATGAGACTTGCTTTGCTTGATAAGTATTTAGCTGATCCTTCAACTTTTCTTAGTACTGGCGATGTTGTGCACACACTTAATAGGCGTCATCTTCAATGGTGACAGGTCGTCACGAAACCAGAAATTCTTTTAAATATTAGGACTGATGTAAAGGTGAAATTGCCTTTGATAATAGAAAGCAGTGAAAAGAAGAGTGACCTCTCAGATATTAATGAGTTGCACAAAGTGTTCCTTGAGAACACAGCAGCTCATTTTTTAATCCCTATTTCTGCCAGTAAGAAGTTCCATCCAAAAAGCAATAGTTGGTTTACTAGGGAATGTAGGCTCTTAGGGCGTACCTTGGCCTGGGCTATAAAGTTGAAAAAAATTGCCCTGATATCAGCTACCAGAAAGACACACAAGCTCAGAATGTCGAAAGCTAAGACAGAGTGGAACAATAACAGATGGTGGGATTTAGCAGATGCGTGCTTATACAAAGACCATTAATGCTTCTGGAAGCTGGTTGTCAGCTGTGAGAATTCTTTAGACTTTGAGCCACAGAATCATGTTCCCCCTTCTGATTGGTTTATGCGCTGACAAGGTTGCTGTCTCTACTGAGGGTGCCTTGATGTACAGTAGCCTTCAGAATTTTAACACCCCATAATTTATTGTAGCAGATTTTATTCACTCCTTGACCACCTTCACAAGAGGTAGGGCTCCAGGCCCAGATGGTCTACTAGTAGACGTTTCTGTACACAATATTGATCCTGGGGCCGATTATATTTTAGCTCTAGCTAGTGCTATCTCGATGGGTGCCCCATCCCTGATTCATGGCAGGGAGCCGAGGTAGTACTGGTATATAGAAAGGGTGACAAGAGTCTCCCAGCCAATTACAGTCCCATCAGCATAATCGATTGCATACAAAAAGTATTTTTGCCCTATGATTCTAGTGGATGTCCAGCACAAGTTTTCTGAAAATGATATCATAAGCCTGTTTCAAGCTGGGTTTTGAGCAAAAACATATACCAGAGCCCAGGTCTTTTGATTCATTAAAATCAACTGGAAGACTGTTTTGATGAGCAGGGGCAATTTATAATTTTGCCTTTGTCAATCTAAAATTTGCTTTCAACCTGGTTCCTCGCCTGAGGCTATGGCAGGTTCCTGAGGCGATAGGTATGCCCCGTGATATTCTATCTTCATTGATTAGCCTTCATGACATAATCTTTGCTTGGGTCAGATAGGGGGGAACACAAGGCAAATTGACTGTCAAAATCCCGGTGTTGAATGGTATATGTCAAGGGAATATGCTGGCCCCTATTCTGTTTTTTGTTGTACTTAAATGGTTTGGTAGAGTATCTCTGAGACACCAGCTGATGCCCTTTCCACAGTGAATGTCAAGACTCTTATACTGTTATTTGCAGATGACAACTTATTGATTTTGAAAACTCCAAGTGGTCGTCAAAAACTTCTTAACAGATTTGGTGTCTTCTGTCGGGAACATGGGTTAGAAATGAATAAAGCCAAACGAAATTCATGGCATTTAACTACCATAAAAAGTACAAATGTAGCCTAACATTAGGGGACAAGACACTACTAAAGAGGGCAAATCCTTTGATTATCTGGACATTATGCTCTCGTCCAATATGTCATGGTGCCAACACATCAACACGGCATCCTTAAAACATAGACAGGTTGTTGGTGCAATTCTTAAAGAACATCGTGCCTCCTTCACAAACCCAATTGCACCAGCTCTACAGATTTATGAGGCTAAGGCCCTGGGAGTCGCATCATATGGTTCAGAGTTATGGCGTTTTATCGACGCCTCTGACCTGGATCAGAGAATACATTTTTAAGATCATTATCATCTCTTCAGTCCAGTACACTGTTGTATCATCTATCTTTGGACATGGGTTTAAGAAAGGTAGCTCTCAAATCATTCTTATGCCATTTACTATTTTGGCGAAGAATTTGGGCTGCTCCAGAGTTGGTGCATTATGCTGCCACCTTACAAGATATCATCAAATTAGACAGAATCAACAAAGTTCTTTGGCTGATTTAAATAAAAAAAACTGTTGTTTTTCCTAGGCCTTGGCGATTTTTGATTTCCATCCAACTGTAGACCACATTTCTTTTAAGTGTATACTTAAAAAACAGTACTGACTATTTACATTACACAGGGAGAAACAAAAAGTTGCGGGCACTACCGTGACATGGGAATTTTCAAATTTCATAACTATTTATGGTATAGAGTATTACTGGGATCTGATCACAGTTCCACTATTTGGGAAATTATACCAATAATTCAGAGTGGGGTTACTTCCCCTGAAGTCATTTACTGCAAAGCGGGCGGGATCAATTTCTGCAGTATGCCCTTTCTGTGATGGTCAAACTAAGCCTGTAATGCATGTGTTTTTCATGTGTACGGTATACGCCCAGTTTCAACCCACATCGATGGCATCTGTCTGTAGACAACTGGGTACTTCCAGCCATCGCACTGCCTTGAGGATACTGAGAGACAGTTCTTGTCCATTGTATGCCCATTTGGTTGCAAACTTTCTGGGTTTGATGTGGGTAAATAGAAGGACTGCCATTAAATGACTGTGATAATATTGTTGTGACATACTTGAACATGCTCTTCTATCTACTTGCTGGAATCTGTATCATTTGCTGCTTATATGTAAGAAACCTTTGCCCAATTATGACTCCAACATGCTTGCTGTTAATCAAGACTTCTTACCCTTTTTAAAGAGTTGTATATTTTACACTTTTATTTTATTTATTGTTTACGTTTATTGCTTTTGCCAAAACAAAGTTATATTTGACTTTGATACTCAATGATGACCAAGTACAAGAAGGTCTTGATTAATGGGGAAATTTGAAACCCCTCAAGACACTGCAGTTTATCAGTTCTCCTTCTTTATTTTGAGTCAACCCTATTCAGTTAAAAGCGTTACTGAATGTATTGTGTTGGCAGCTGGCATATTATACTGCAAATAGGTTCCATATAATTATATTTGTCAGTGGTTGCAGTCCTTTTGCCATATACCACTGGCCTGATCTTGAAGCTTTTTCAGGGATTTTAACAGGCCACTTATAATACGTGCCTATGTCTCCATTTAGACTCAGAAAAATGCATCAAAACTAATGTTGGACCATGAAGGACTCATCTGCTAACAACTAGGTGAAGGATATGTAAGTTGGGGGAAATTTTCATTAAAGCAAACAAATACAGCTTGCTTGAGTAAATGAGACAGACATCTAAGGAGATGTAGTAAAATCATAGCCCCAGTCACATCTGGGATCTTAGACCCAATTAACAATACCAGAAGAGGCCTTCAGAAATAATGCCCCAAATGTTCTATGCAGTTAAATGTTTTTCCAGACGCTTTTTGATCACCTATATACACATTAAATTACTTTCCGTTATGTCCAGTTCAGATGAGGCACACAATATGGCCAAGGATGGGGCAAGTTTAATCTGTTTCCAAAAGCCATTTTTTACGCGCATGCGCTTCTACATGAATAGAAAACCATTCTGTTATATATTCATAACAGAAAGTTTCCCTGGTACAAATACGACTGGTTTGATGACTTGAGGACATTTTAGGATAAAGTGAACAACTGGTGCATGAAGAGTTTCTATAAATTGGCTTCTTTACGAAAGTGTGACACTTTTAAAAGAGGGCTACAGAGAATTATTACCTTCCAAGTTTCTACTGCTCTAGGCAAACAGGGTTATTCTTTGGTATCTACAGGCCGATGGCTAAAGAACCCCTTTTAAATGAAATTCATTAATTCATGTCTTTGATAGGTACCCGTTAGAGAGAGCAAAAGAAAAGGCTTTCTTAATTTTCATTGAAATGATTGAATCAGATTTTCATTTATTATCCATTCTTCATTGACACACACTTTGATAATAAGTATATTATGCTACCTTAAGTGAATCAAGCTCCCCAATCATATATATAAAGTGATGTTGGGAACTAGAGTAAAAGTTAATTAAAATGCTAATGATCTTGTTGAGGAAAGGGCAATGAATTGTAGACAATTCCTAGATTCAGCAGCTCCAAATTGTATTGAATGTGGCTGCAAAGCTCAAAATGGATTAGTTACATTATAACTCACATTTGGCCATCTTTAAAAAAAAATGGCTTGCTGTGGCTAAGGGCAGTCTATGTATTGCCTTCTATGGCCTCTTGGGATTAACAGGGAACTAAATCTCTCCTCTCATCTCCCCTCCTCCTTCCTTCCCTCCCCTTCCCCTCCTCTCCTCTCCTCTCCTCTGTTCTCCTCTCCTCTCCTCCTCTCCTCTCCTCTCCTCTCCTCTCCTCCTCCTTTCCTCTCCTCTTGTCTCCTCTCTTCTCCTCTCCTTTCCTTTCCTTTCCTCTCCTCTCCTCTCCTTACCTCTCCTCTCCTCACCTCTCCTCTCCTCCCTTAACCTCCCCTCCTCTCTCTCATCCCCACCACTTTCGTCCCTTCCCCTGCTCTCCTCTCAAAACCTCTCCTCCCCTTTCCTCAATTTTTGTGATGCTGGAGGATATACGACTCTTTATCACTGTTCATTTTGTAATGTGGCTTATTAGAAAGCCAGTTGCATCCTAAAATGGTTTCACGCGCTATTTACCATCTGCCCAGTGATATTTCAGAATTTTTTTCTTTATTTCAGTGTTTTTTGTTTAATAACAAAATGTATTGAATTTTTTGGTACATTACGGCGGAAGCCAATTGCATACATTCAGGATACAATACGTTACAGAATAGTACCGATATATCCAAACAACAGTAAAAGCATGTGAACATCCACACCAACAAAGTAACCTTGGCACAGGCTACACAGTGTTCCCCCATTGTGAGAAGTGTCCTACAAACTTACATGCATCGCCAGGATTTCTCATCCTATGAATATAAATCTTTCAATTAAAGTACTGCCAGATTATGAAGGGTCCAGGGATGATAAGGAGGGCAAATCTATACCTCTACACAGCTATTTCTGCCCCCATACATCTGTCCATGACCCTCTTCCACCCACCTATCGACAGTGGAGAAGTCCCTTCCAAGAATGGGCAATATCCCGCTTGGCAACTGTGATGCCTAGAAATAATAAATGTTGCTTGTTATGCTTTGCCTCAATCCCCTCTGTACTATGTTATAGGAATAACTTAGTTTCCAATGCTAACCGCAGGACATGACCTGTTCCAAACAGGAGGATATCTTACGCCAGAACGGATGTAGTGCCCCACAACTCCAAACTGTTTGTTAGAAGATCGCCTCTGCTTCACCACATCTAAGAAAAGTGGGGGACATAATGACACCCATACGCCAGAGGCGGGACCTTTTATATTATGCCCTATGTATCTTGAATTGGATTAGGTGGTATTGTGTGGCGATGGTAGCACCAGGGAGGCTAGCTAGGGATTGAGTCAAGTCCTCATCTGTGAGGTCTGGGACGTCTGCCTCCCATGCTGCTCATGTTGTGTTTAATGTAGTTTGATTATGGGAGATCAATGTTTGGTAGATTTGCCGGATTTTGTGGGTGCCCAGGTTGCCCACCAATAAGCGTCCCTCGAGTGGAAGGAATTCCAGCAGTCCTTCCAGAGAGTGGATCAGTGCAGTCAGGGCATGTCTTAGCTGCAGGTATCTGTGGAATTGTGTACAGTGGAGGTGGTGTTCAGTTTGCAGCTGCTGAATGGACTTAAGTGTGGTCTCATGCATTATATCACATAGTGTTGAGATCCTAATAAGATCCCATACCCGGAAGCCTGGGAGTGCAGTGACTGGTCGTAGGTAGGTCCCATGCACAGTGGGGTCGCATGTGTCAGGCGCCCACCCCAGCCCATCTTCTTCACTCTGTGGTGCCAAAGCTGTATGACTACTATACAAGCGGAGGGTAAATATTCGAGATTGGTGTGGATATAGAGGAAATCCAGGAGAGGGGTATTGCCCATCGCAAGTCTATCCACCATTAACGCCGGGTCTATTTGAGAGCCGTACCACCACTCATTATGTTTAGCAAATGGGATGCTGCATAGAGTGAATATATGTTGACTGCAGCAATCCCACCACAATATGTCAATTAGGGTACAGTTTCTCAGTGCTACCCAGATAGCGCCTCCACCCCATAGAAAGTGAATGAGAAGTGTGTTTACTTGGTGAAACCAAGATTGTGGAATGGTATCTGGGAAATTTTGAAGCCGGTAGAGAATCCAGGTAGGGAAACCATTTTGAAAATTGCTGGCTGCCCGAACAAAGAAAGAGGTAGGGGTGACCATCCCCTTGTCTCCTCCTGGAGACGAGGTAGTAGTGGGTTGATATTGCATGACCAGGATATCATTGAACATAGCCAGATGTATACACCTAAGTATTGAAAGCCCTCTGTTGCATGGGATTGCTGAGATGCCCATGTACCACGCCCCTGGTCTCCACAAACTGGGAACAACACCAATTTCTCGGTTAGTTCCAAGGCCAAAGGTTTTCCAAAATATTCAAAGCATATGTAGTATTCTTGGGCCAGAGAAACAGGGATCTGTTAGGAAGAACAGCACATCATCTGCGTATAGTGCGATCCTGTCAGACGTGTCTGCTGGCCAATCGTATCCACTTACCAGAGGATCCCAGCTCACCCATGCTGCCAGCGGCTCTATTGCCAATGCAAATAATAGTGGGGAAAGTGGGCAACCCTGTCTCGTACCCCGATGAGTTGGAAATTGCACTGACCGTACTCCTCCTACCCGCACAGAGGCCAACAGCTCTGTTTATAATAACTGTATATAGGACAAAAAGTGCAATCCAAAGATGAGGGCTCGGAGGAGTTGGAATAAATAAGTCCAAGTCAAGGAGTCAAATGCTTTGTCTGTGTCAGCCAACAAAAGGGCCGCAGGTGGCCAAGTTCTGGGGCTTTCCTGCTGCCCGCCGCCTCCTGCGTCGCACCTCGGTGCTGGTACTTCCTTGTCCCAGGAGACACGTTGTGACTATGTCACAGTCTCTCTGTCCAATCCCCGCACTGCGGCGCAGCGTGTGAATTGGCCTGGGTGTGCTGGAAAGACGCTCTGCTCAGGTCAGGGAGCCTGTGGGGTTTCTCTAACCCGGCTGTTCAAAACAGCCAGGTTAGAGAAGTCTAACTGCGCATGTGTGTTTTGGTTAGCCTGAGACAGCCGACAAAACACACATCAGCCATTAGGAAGTGCACCTAGCCCTCCTCCTCTCCCTCCCAGGCCTTGGATTCTCCTCTCCCTGTACATGCTGGCTTAAAAATACAATGATATTGAAAAATCATTTTTGTTTTTTTTTTGCTGCTGGATCTGAGCCAGTGGGTGCCGCTCCTCCGCCATTGTGGAGGAGCTGCCCCTGCCCTGGAATTCAAGACTGATCCTAGAACATTTCACTGTGGCATCCGCCATGCCGCACATACAACTGTGACTGTCTCTCTTTAAATTGCTACCCTCCCCTTGATATCATTTTTGCAGTCTCACTACAGACAGCTCTAGCTGTCTGTTGCAGATGGCATTGTATATAATGCTCCACAGAATCAAGTCAACCCTTGCTCATCATTAGATGGCTTTCCTGCCAATCTAAGTGACCTCTTTTTTATTGGTTGGCTTTCCTCGCGATTCTGCTCTTGTCCCCTTGTTGCTTCTGGTTGGCTATAGCAAAGTCAACAACGGTGCTCTCTCAACATTCTCAAGCAAGACTTTGCCAATACGTGTTTAGTGCGCCTCCCTTCAAGGAGTCGTCTTTTTTGTTTTTTAAGAAGAGCAGAAGCCCAATGGGCTACAAGTATATCTGCAATGCTTATGTATTTATTTCAATGATGCACTGTGTCTTGCTCACAAATATCATTGCAAAAGAAGGACAGTAACAATACCTGGGTGTTTATGGAATCGGACATAATGTGTGTGCTTGAATCCATTGCAAGAAAATGGCAGCTCTAGCACGGTCACATAATACCATGGCCATTAGCGGATGTCACCACTATAATGCTGGTGCTCAGGGCTGCCCCAATAATGGAGCATCATCGGATGAGCTGTATTATGCAGTCATTTATCATTCCGGTAATAGCTGAACTGTCAGAGTTGAGGCAATCGCCAATACAAAGTTCTCCACTGGGGAAAGGAGAAGGAAGCAAATTGAAACAAAGCCCAAAGGGGAGCTCACTGACCATGTTTCGCTGATACCAACATCATCAGAGGGAAATGCTCGACTTTTTTTTGCTGTAGGTCAGGGCTGAGTCAAGCCCTGGTTTCATTGCGTTCAAATATTCAAGCATTTTAGTTACTTCTGTTCTTGAAGAATACAAATGTCCACAATAAAATTGCAGTGTTTGTTTTTATTTTCCCGAATATTTATGACAGTGGAATTAAAAGACAGCATGCCTCGTACATATAATACAATTGCATTTTTAAACTACTGGGTCAGAAGGTAAAATCAATGATGCTTGTACCACAACATGCAAACAAAAATCCCCTGATAGCAATATGATGGACACTGGTCTGGAATGTGTGCGCCAAGGAAAGACTGATAGAACTACCTGCTGATAAAATTAACTATTCTGGAAAAACATAGCTACATCTTACAATGTTGTAAACGAGACAGAAAGGAGAAGAGATTGGGCTGTGTGGCAAGGATATATTCAGTGCCTAATTTGAGCTGGTGGTTTCCAGTGGAGGCTACAGAACTTACGCTGGGGCACTGGCACTTATTGTTCTGAAGCAAGGGAAAAAACACATACCCGATAATGGCAAAAGATGGCAAAACTGTCACAATAGTAAGAAACAGTAACCTGCAAGATTGAGATAAGGAGGCAGGAAGGGTCTGGTTGTGAATTAAAGGGGCATAATGTGGATTTAAGACTACTAGCCTTGGTATTAAGCCCGCCTACGTTTAATTCCTATAGCTGCAGGATGCAGGAAGTGTCTGGTTGTGAATTAAAGGGGCATAATGTGGATTTAAGACTACTAGCCTTGGTATTAGGCCCACCAACATTTAATTCCTATAGCTGCAGGCTTCTGAGCAGAGCTCCAAGCACCAACACTCTTTCTATTTCAAATCAAGCAGTGAAGATATTGCTGGCCACATCAGGGATTGATAAACTCTTATCCACAATGATAGACAGCCCTCCCCACAATGAACAATGGTCTGAAGAGCCTTAAAAGAGAAAAGGGAGGGAGAGGAAAAGGAGGATAATTGATAAATGTTTGAGTACATGCAGTCTTCAAAAGGTAATAAGGTAAACCAATGTTGACAAAGCCAATAGGTATCGCCTGTGCAAGAGCTATTGGCTTTGCCAATGTGTTAAGCCATGTTTTACATCAGAACAGCTGATGTTAAGCATGGCTATAAGTTAGTGACTTAGAGGAGAGTCCTGCAGAGTGTCATGGAGTGTTGTGTACTGTGTAATAATCACTCATTGGGAAACAGGGGAATAAAATGATAATCATCACTATGGGAAATATAATCAGTGCAAACCAATCATTAAAAATATAAATTAAATTAAATAAGTTTAAAAAAAATTCCTGGCCTATGTTTTTATATAAACCCTAAGTCACAGTAGCAGCCAATTAAAAGCCGGTCTTAATAGATCTCGTATCAGTTATTTGATAAAATACCTACGCTTACAGGCTAGGTTTTTGCCAAAATTAGGGTCACAATAGTTGACAAGGGGAAGCGGGTATTACTAATTCTCACAACGATTTTTCAATAGATACCTTCGCTTACACCACATTGCAAAGAGAAACTTAGAGATTGCAACAACAAAAACCGGGTTAGTATCAGATTTTAAAACCCGGTAGGATTCCTTATGATTTCTAATACCTAGGTTCCTACACACTTGAGTAACCCACCTTAACCTTGCCCACTTATATGCCAAGCAGAAGAACAACACATGAATTACAGTTTCCTCCTCTACTAGGCACCCCAGGCAAAGGTGAGTGGTAGCGCCTGCCCATTGTTGGTAAGTGCATGGAGCGGCAGCGGCCCATATCTAAATTGCAAAAACAGTTTTGGGGGTTGGATAAAATCCAACACCTGCTCCAATTTATATTGCTGTTTTATGTCCAGAAACCCATAGGTTAAACTAGAAGAGTTAGCGGTCTGTAAAATGTGTGACAATTTATACTCCTTCAGTGCACAAACCAAGAATTTTTTTGAAAAAGCTGAGCATGACTCCTCCGGTGTCGACCATAGGTCCTCCCTTCCTATCGCACGGAATGAGTCTCTGATAAAGGAGAACCATGGGATATTACCCGCCCCCAGAGTGGACATTACAGCCTTTAATTCCTCTCTATAATGTCCTAACTCTGGCGTACTCCACAGCCGTCGCCAATAAAGCAGTGGGCGTGAAGCAATTAGGTCTGCAATAGGAAGGATGCCCAAATCCATCCTTATTGGCGTTAAAGGAGTACTTTTGGGCAAACACAGGATTTGTCTCATAAAATTATTTTCTGTTATAGTGAGGGCATTAACTAAGCTATGTCCCCAAAGTTTGGCCCCATACATAGTTGCCCCCCTAGCTTGAACCTTGTGGAGGAGTGTGGCTCAATGGTTAGAGCGGCAGACCCTAAAGCAGAGTTCTGGCCAGGGACCAGGGTTCGATTCCCGCCTCGGCGGGGCTCGGGCTCAATTTCCTCGGACCTGTCTATTCTCGCCTCGGTGCCTATTCTAATCATGGGCCCCACGCTGCAACTCTGGGCAATAGCTTGCTTAGCCTCCACACCGGCCCCAACAGCGCTAAGGATGCCTGGTTTCACCCTGGGGGTTCCCAGGAGTGGACACTTCACAGGGAAAGCCAGGAGGGGTTCCACAGCGGTATGAATATCAGCGCCAGGAAACCGCAAAAGGCGACACCGCAAGGTGGCCGTCTGGTGACAGTGCGCTCTATAAGTACCTTGACATAAGTACCTTGACATTTGTAGATTTCTACAGGCGGGCTTATAACCTTTAGGGCGCATCTCTTATAAACCTTTAAAATCCCCCCCGACTGCCTGAATTAGCTTTAAATTAGCTTTATTAATTTGGGGTCCCCACCCCATTTTATCATTTAGTGTGAGGCCCAAATAATCGAAGATAGGAACCCTTTCTAAAGGTCCATCATCCATTCTTGGGTGCGGACAGTTTGTGGAGTCAGCGTGAAAGACCATATATTTTGTTTTCTTAATATTTACTACCAAATTCCTCCTTTTACAAAACCGACTAAATTCCTCTAATACACGCTGCATCCCCATTGGTGATTTCAAGAGGAGCAGGGTGTTGTCCGCAAACATTAGGGCAGGAAATTTGCGGTTGGCTAGTTTTGGGGAGTCAATGTCCTTAACGGCAAGAAGGTCTCCTATTAGCCCGTTGAGAAAGAGTGAGAAAAGAGTTGGTGCAAGCACACAACCCTGCCTCACCCCCCTTCCTACAGGGAAAGGAGCCATTAATTTCCCATTCTTGTCGATCCTTACCCTAGCGAATGTTCCCTCGTGTAGGAGTTTAAACTGGTGGCAGAGGTATGGTGGTACTCCCATACCCAGCAAAATTCCCCACAGCTGATCACGATCCACCATGTCAAACGCCGATTTGAGATCCACGAATGTAAGGTACAGACTACCACCCTCCAAAACTATATGCTTCCAATAGATCAATTGAAGCCTAAACAACTGATCTATAGTAGATGTTTTACATCTGAAGCCTGCCTGTAAAGGAGTTAAAATATTAAGATCTTCGATCCATTCCTGGACACTTCCCAGTAAGACTCTTGAAAAAAACTTTTGGGTTACATCGATGAGGCTGATTGGCCTGTAATTTGCCAGTTCTATGGGAGACCCTTTTTTATAAATAGGAATGATCTCTGCCCCGGCCCACATGGGGGGGGGGGGGTGACATTCCATAAAGAATGGCATTAAATAATGTCTGGAGGTATGGGGCCCAAATAGTCTGTTCATATCTATACAGGTCCCCGGGGATTTTATCCAGCCCAGGAGCTTTGTTTGGCAGTATTTTGGCTAAGGCAGATAATACCTCAGCCAAGGTACATGGAGGTATATCTCCAAGGGAATCAAAGGTATGGCAACAAACCGATATCCCACTCTCACTAGGTCCATTATAGGGGCTTGAATATAAATCTTTAAAATAAAGATGCCAGGCTTCCTCAGCAATATTAGGCTCGAGGGTAGACCTACTCTCTATTTTCTCGGTATGGACTAAATTCCAGAAAGCTCTTGTGTCTTTAACATCCATGGCATTCTTAATGGCCTGCCATCTTTAAATTTCCCATTCAGATTTCGCAGCTAAAATAAAGAAAATAAAACACCCTTGCTTCCCTTGTTTGCATGCTATCCCCCGCCCCCTCAGGCTTGACAACAGGGTTCTCTTCGCATCCCTGCATGACCTATTGTAGCAGGGGTTTTTATCTCAGAGATGGTCACTCTTATTGGGCTTACTGCTATAAAACAAATCTGCCAGGCATGCAACCATATCAAGGTGGATTTTGCCTAGATCTTCATCGGATTCTAAATTAGCACTGCTTCCAGAGACAAGACTTGCTTTTTCTAACAAGGGAATAATGCTAGTATACATCTCCGCCATTACTTCTGGAGCTTGGATTATTGAGCCTCAGCGTATTCTTCTCCCTCCTTCAACCACTATCAAATTGTCTAGTAGCGGATTTTCCAGGTCTTGCCCTACTTCCACTACATGGCTATCTAGGGTTACGACCAATGGATTATGGTCGCTTTCATCACGGAGGAGGGCAGAAAACTTTGCAACCTTGTGCCAAATTTCAACATTTATTAAAATATAATCAATTATTGTTGCCTGTCCAGTTCTATCGAAGGTGGGATGCCTAGGATTGTCGTCAGGGAACCGACCATTACATGCCCTCAATGAATAGGTTAGGGTGAGAGAGGTTAATTGCAAGACTAGTGAGGTCCACCCCCTTATCGGGTATGCGTTAGACGCAGGAATTGACCATGATGAATCTTCATCACTGGTAATAGGTATTGACAACCCACTGAGGGGTTCAAAGTAACAATTGAAATCCCCACCAATTAAAAGATACGCTTCCCCAGACAGTAAATTAAGAAGAACAGCCAAACAATCTAGCGTCGGCGAGGTTTGCCCATACTTAACTGGGCGAGAGTAGACATTGATAATGGCCAGCTTTGGAAGGTTTCTATGGGTGAGAAGAATACATAAAATGTCAGGTGAATGAGTTTCTATTCTCTTCACCGTACAACCCAAGTGGGTACCTACCCAAATACACAAACCCCCCGACGGTCTACCCCTTGGGCCCTTCACTGCCACTTCGCAATATGCTACAAAACCTACTCTATATAATGGTCTTACTGCCCGAGTTTCTTGGAATAAGCAAATCTCGTGGAAGTCTATGAAATCGCCCCAGTAAGGGAGATCCAATCTGGACATTAGGCCCGCAATATTCCACAACAGGATCCTAGGGCCATGTGATCTTACTTCTAACTCACTCTCATAGGTCGCCTCATAAAATCCCCTATTTATAACTTCTAGGGGCTCGCAATTGTTATCAGCAGTCCCTAATGTTTCGGAGTTTAGTGCCACCTCACTGGTTGTAACAATACTATTCTTGGATGTATCTAAGGATTTCCCCACCTCCCCACTGTCACTAACTTTAGTGATTTTGCTTATCTCCTCATTCGCCTTCTCATAGCTTAGGACAGCCTGTTGGTTTATTACCTCAGCCCCCATACCCAAAGGACTATTACATGGCTGTTTGTCTGTGATAAGTGGGCGAAAATCAGTGGGGGTCAGTCAATCCACCTGGTCTAAGACACTAAATCTATTGCTGAGGGGGATACTGGATGCAAAACAAATACCACCATTCACTCCTCTATTGAAGGCATTATCTAACTGGGCTCTCCCTTCCCAATTCTTGCCTGGATGTCCAAATTTCTCCATGGTGGTTGGGGGAGGATAAAAGTAACTTAATTCAAAAGACTGAATACCAGTTTTTGTCCTTTGGTGAGACCACTCGCATATATGTTGGACCACCCGTCTATCTCTAAAATTAATAACAATACAATCGCCCTCTAGGTCTTTCACTCTTCAACCCACCCAGCTTACTCTATGGGCAAACAAGATTTGACTTTGCACATTCGGCGGGAGAGGTCTGTTGTTATTCAGCCAATGAATAGATGTATGTTTTAGTTAATTGTAAGATTCTACACTATCTTTATCTAGTTCAGGCACCCCGGCCAGTACGACGACATATGGTGAGGAATCAGGGGGTAAATCAATAAATGGCAAGATATGCTTAGACTCACTAGGATTAGATGTTTCCTTTGCTCTTCCACGCGATTTTTGTGCCAAACCCCCTCCCAAAGATTGCTGTACTGCTCTTTCACCACGGTGACAACCTGTACTTCGTTGAGCCACTACACCACTATAGGAGGTAGATCCGGCTACATCACTCCCACTAAGTGAAACATCCGCTGCGTTAGATGTAATTGAGGTAGGCAATGGGTGTTTAGAGACTACAGAATCCCGAATGATATTCGTCATCACTTCGTTAGCCTGGGCACTCCTCCCCAGACTACTCTTGATACAATCAAAATTGGTTACTGTCGACTGTTCAAGTTTTAACAATTTATCCTCAATTGATAACAACTTATCAAAAAAATGCTGCATGGATGAGGTTATGAGGACTCCTACTTTTAACCAAAATCCATCTTCAAGTGAGGGCAAGGAAGAGTCAACAGAGCCCATAGATGAATTGCTTAGTCCGAGAGAAGTTGCCTGGAGCGCTTCAGAACATATAGGGACTGTGGTCGCCTGGTCGCTGTTCTTATTATTTTTGGGCGCCTTTGAACTTCTTCCCCTCTGTACGCCCCCTCCTCGCTTCCTCTTAGAGGCCGCTCCCAGTGCGAGGTCCGTTGGTTGGGGCAAAATTTTAGGTGCGAGCCTTGTGGTTGCACGGGTAGCTGTGCCGCTATCAGTGCATAACAGGGATGTATCCGTGAGTGAAACAGAAGAGCCAAGCTTCTGAACCGTAGGTGTAGTCACAGGTTCCCGAGATATTAGGCTACTACTATGCTCCAAATCTCCAAAGTTGGTTTCTATGGGTGTGGGTGTGGGTTGCTCCATAGAATGTGCCAACATCAGTCCCCCCAGAGATGACCTTTTGGAAAATACTAGATCCAGTGAAAGACGGCGCTCGGTTAATGCAATCTCATGCGCCAACACTGACGTTGCTCTTGTTATAAACTGGTCAAGAGTCCCGGTAACAGTAACAGTCCCACCCATTACAACTTTCTTCCCCTTCCCCTTCCCTTCACGCACGGACATCGCAAGCTAAGTATAGGGCTATAGTTTCCACCAAGTGTCACTCCTCTCATCAACAATTAACAATAGCAATTAAACCGTATGGCTGACCCTGCGTTGCTGGGGATGTCAGGGGCCCAGTCTCCACCGGGCTCAAACGGGACCACCCTTGGCCTGGGCTTCGACGCAGGAGCCCGTGAGCGTCTTTAAGCATCTTTAAGCGCCTCCTGGCGCTTCCACAGTGACGCGATGACTGATGACTGGCGCCACAGTGGGGGCACTGGAGGTTGTAGTTCTCAGTCTCCGTAGTGCTCGTGGGTGACGGGAGCTTAGCAGGAGCTTTGGAGGAAGCGGCGTTGCAGTCCCCTTAAACTGTATCCAAACTCACCGGTGAATGTCTTCACTTGTCTTCACTGTCCCTTGACTCTTGTTTACATAGCACTGCACTGCAGCTTCACCACCCTGCTCCTGCAGTGTTCCTACTGCTTCAACCGCCTTGAGGGGAGCCCTATGGGGTATGGGAGCTGCGGCGGCGGTGCCGACCCGGCTGTGGTGCTCGTGTAACTGACTGCAGGCACCTGCTCGACCCTCCTCTCCACACCTGATCAGGATCAGCCCGCTCTTTCCCCCGGCTCTGCTACTATTTTTCTCCAATCTTCGTGAGCATTACTTCGTGAGCTGACTTTTAACTCTGTGAATCCGCCAGTGCCTGGGGCGGCAGGTGGCCGCAGGCATCCCGCTTGCTGCTGTGCTCCTCTCCGAGGCTCAGCAGGAGCTCTCTGAGCACGTGGGTAGCGATGTCTGCAGATCCCTATTCACGTGAGCCACCCTCGCACTGTGCCTCTCAGTCTCCCTTGCACCCATTTTAGAAGTCAGTAGCATCTTACCGACTCCTAAAATGGTTTTAGTAATAGATATGCAATCGATATTTGGAAGGCAAATGTTGAAGGAGTCCATTCCAAATAGAGATTCCTATCTCAGTTAAAGAAAAGTGAACTTGTCTTTTTAAACAGCCTGGTGTACTGTAGGGAAAATTGGTTGAATTGAAAAAAATAGTTGACATTTTTAAATGTCATGACAGACATCTGCTGTGCAACAGTGCACAAGTAGAGGAAATCAGCAGTAAACCATATATGGTAAAGAAATGGCCTGCTTTAACCTACACTTGTGCTGGCATACAAACGGGATGCCTAGCACCACCCCCACCCTTTGTACCATGGTGCAGAGGGGTATGCATGCACTCTAGCACAAGATTTGTACTGGAAGCATACACTTACAGTCCAAAATCCTATGCCTAGAAGACAAATTCTGAAACTCACCTCATATGGTATGTGTGCTGTACAGTGCTGTACACATGCAATGTGTGAAATATTTGGAGAACTGAAACATTGCTCCTTTTTTAGCGCCGACTTCATGGAGGCATAATTTGTTATGCAAAGTCCAGTTTGGCTTTACACTAAAAACTATAGGGCATATTTACAATAAAGTAACACAGCATGGCACTGAAAGCCATTTGGCTGTGCCACGCGACTTTCTAAGCACAGGGATGCATCATATTTACAGCAATATGTTGCATCCCTGTGCTTTCTTTCCCCCGTGCTTTGCGCACAATTAGGTGCCATGCGCTAACTTAGGCACCCTTGTGCCATGGTGCAAGGGTGTCCGCATTTTAGGGGAGAATGTTTTTGTGCTTGAAGGGACATCTTCCTGTACAAAAACAATCATGTGAGGTGGTTTCCTCTTTCTCTGTGTGGTGCAGAATGCAGCCTGCATAGAAAGAGGAAACAAGGAGGAGAAATATAATTATTTCTCCTCATTGTGCCTCGATATGCCTCCCCTGAGGAGGCATAGGATTCTGCCGCATTCCAAGGTTTAATAAATGTTGTAAATTTGGGAATACGGCAGAATCCATCAGTGTTGCGTGGGAACACCCACAGCAATACCCATGGCACGCCCCATTGCAAAGTGCTGCATGAAAAGGGGCCGTATTTTAAAGGCCATGAAAAGCCACACATGGTGGCTTTACGTGGCCTTGTAAATATGGGGCACCACACTGAGCCACTGATGTGTCAAAAAGGGTGACGCATCGGTGATGCAAGGGGCTTGTAAATATGGGTGCATGCACTGATCTAGCCAAGTTAAACCCATGTAAGCCCCCTTGATGCAAAGTGTCCCAATGCAGCACAAAGGACTATTTGTGTTGAGAAAAGGGCAAGTTTCCAGTGCAAAATTCTTTTTGCAGGGGAAAGAAAATACAATTTCAAGAGTTTTCAGTGCTTTCACAAGCCCTTAGATAATCTGATCCCAAGACAATGAGCCGGAAAAAGCTAAAGAAATTCAGATTCAAAGAATACTCCATTTATGAACTTCTACTATTTATCTCACCTCAGAAAAAACACAATAAGACCATGCTTTATTTCATAATTTGAAAGACAAATCCTAATGGACTCATTTACAAGAACTGACGCATTGCTCCGTCAAGCAAGAGATGCGTCAGAAAAAGTTATGCTGCGCCACGACAGAAAATAGTGACATGAATGTGCCATATATATGGTATGGTGCACCATGTTGCAAGCTAGCAAGATTCATCAAATTCTGATACATTTGTGGGAGGGATGGTGCAGCGCATCTGCCCCCAAAGTGATGCATGGCAAAATTTGGCATTACGACAAGCTCAACTTCAGAAAGGCATCACAAAACAGAGGCGTTACATTGGTTCTTACAGTAGGTATAGTCTACTTATGTGTACAAAGATACCTAAGTATGTGTACCATGTAACTCCTGAGGCGAAAAGCCGGGAGGTGTTCTACTGCTTTTTTAACTTGTATACTGTGTATTTGTTTTTAAAAATACTTGCTGAATTTGCACACTCTCCTCGACTCTTTGATTCCCCATAGCAGCTGAATATTAGCTGTTGGGGAAACAGAATCCACTCGTTTCTTGGCGCCATTGTCCGCCGAGGGAGACAATAGCCACGCCCATCTCTTTCTGGCCACGCCCCCTCCGCAGAGATAAACAGGGCGCGCTGAACTCGAGCGCTGCTCCATTGCTTGCTAAACTCCTGAGGCGAAAAGCCGGGAGGTGTTCGACTGCTTTTTTAACTTGTATACTGTGTATTTGTTTTTAAAAATACTTGCTGAATTTGCACACTCTCCTCGACTCTTTGATTCCCCATAGCAGCTGAATATTAGCTGTTGGGGAAACAGAATCCACTCGTTTCTTGGCGCCATTGACCGCCGAGGGAGACGATAGCCACGCCCATCTCTTGCTGGCCACGCCCCCTCCGCAGAGATAAACAGGGCGCGCTGAACTCGAGCGCTGCTCCATTGCTTGCTAAACTCCTGAGGCGAAAAGCCGGGAGGTGTTCTACTGCTTTTTTAACTTGTATACTGTGTATTTGTTTTTAAAAATACTTGCTGAATTTGCACACTCTCCTCGACTCTTTGATTCCCCATAGCAGCTGAATATTAGCTGTTGGGGAAACAGAATCCACTCGTTTCTTGGCGCCATTGACCGCCGAGGGAGACGATAGCCACGCCCATCTCTTGCTGGCCACGACCCCTCCTACGTCACTTGCTACCACTATAACTTATGTGTCAACACCGGAAGCGTAGCGGACGAGCGCAGCGGGCACGCCGACTGCGCGCCGAAGGCGCGCTTAAGGCAAGCTCGTCTGCGCTCGTCCGCGACGAGGACGCGCCTAGCGCCACAAATCCTGCCCGTTTCAGCTTGCAAGCCCCCTGTTACACCCGGGATGCACTGCTCAATCTACGAGGGTACGCGCACGAAGGTAAGCTCACCTTTGAAGAGACTGCTTCTCCCTTAACTGACTTCACCCACAAGGGCCTAATCGTAGGAGGCCTCCTGAACGTCAGATCTCTACCGAAGCATGCCACCGAAATAAATCTCCTTATAGATTCACACCATCTAGATGTACTTTTTCTTACCGAGACTTGGACACACGCCAACTGTGAGAACGATTTAGCCTCTGCTTGCCCCTTAAACTTTAACATTCTTCATCTCCCCAGACCCAAAGGCCGCGGTGGCGGAGTTGGTGTCATCTTCCGAGCCTCGTGGCAAACGAACACCATTGACATAGATCCTGTACCCGGAATCGTGCTCTTTGGTCTGACTATAAACTGCCATCCAGGAGTCACCTTTACGGTGATTATCTGCTACCGACCGCCTGGGGCCTTTCCCCTCTCGCAACAGCAAGCGCTCCTCACGACCATCACTAATATGGCAACCTCCCATAACAAACTTATTATTCTAGGAGATTTCAATCTCTTGCCAAACGGCAGCCTAGACACAGGTTTAGACAACCTTCTGCTGTCTTGTGACAGCGTGGGGCTTTACCAACTGATAAAGGACCCCACTCATTCCGCAGGCAACCGTCTTGACCTTATCTTTTCGAGTCCGGGCCTAACTCAAGTAGGCGACATTCTGCCTATGAGCTGGACAGACCACTCGCTCATTAAACTCTACATCAACAACGCCACAATAAGAAAGCCCAAGAATCACTCACCACCACAATTTTCTTATCGAAACTGGAAAGCTTTAGAAAAACTCAGCACCTCCACCAAAGTTTTCGAGGTGCAGGATAGTTTCTCTCCTACTAGCTCGGTGGAAAATAATTACAGATCCCTCAGCTCGAGAATTACCTCCATCGCGGACTCGGTTGCCCCTCTAAAACACTGTAAACCCAAAGGTAGAGCACCTGCTCCCTGGTACAATGAGTCCCTGAAAACCCTCAAATCAGCCTGTAAACAGGCTGAGAGAAAGTGGAGACAAGGATACTGCAACAACAACAAAGCCCTCTGGAAAAAGTCACTCCGTGATTACAAATCCGCCATTGCAGAGAGTAAGGCGAATTACTACTGCTCCACTATAGCCAACGCGGCCAACAACCCTAAAAGTATATTTCAGATCCTGGATAATATTATACATCCTGACTGTGTCAAAAACTCCATTCCCCCATCTCAGACCCTTTGTGATAATCTTGCTCAGTTTTTTACCGATAAAATTGTGACTATCATCAACAATCTGGCAACGCCCCCGTTACACATCCACCCCACCCCTCCCGAAGCTGGCTCCACCAATCTTGATTCTCCAAGGTCAGCTTGCCCTCCTATGAATAAGCTCCTGGATTTCCCCCTTATCTCTCAAGCAGAATTTGAGAAAGTAGCACTGGGCATCACCTCGGGATCTCCCCTCGACCCTCTGCCTCCGAAAATCTGGAAAGCATGTGGGCACGAATTATTTCACACTCGCCGGATGATTTGCAATCAATCTCTCAGCTGTGGTATCGTTCCCATTCCCTGGAAGCAAGCGCTCATCACCCCGCTACTAAAGAAACCCACGCTGAATCCAGAATGCTTGTCCAACTTCCGCCCCATATCACTTTTGCCATTCCCGGTGAAGGTGCTTGAACGTTGGGTCAGCAACTGCCTCTCAACCCACCTCGAGCAGCACCACGTCTTGGACGAATTCCAATTTGGTTTTCGCCCAGCCCATGGCACTGAAACTGCTGTGCTCACTGCCATGGAGGAGCTTCGAATGCGTGCAGACAGGGGCCAAGCCGTGGCCTTGATTTTATTAGACCTCTCTGCCGCATTCGATACTGTCAATCATGGGACCTTGCTTGAGAGGTTGAGAGAGGCAGGGATCGACGGCACGGCCCTGCTCTGGTTTCATTCATATCTCAGTGACAGAAAACAGGCTGTATCCCTTCCCCCTTTCCAATCGGTTTTCTCCCCTGTCCCTCACGGTGTTCCTCAGGGCTCCTCCATTAGTCCGATTCTTTTTAATGTTTACTTGAAACCACTGGTCACGTTAATTAAATCGCACAATATGACCACAGTAAACTATGCGGAAGATACCCAGCTCCTTTTCTCTTGGGAGGGCGAAGACTCCATCCCTTTAGAAGCCTTCCATAACTGTCTAAGAGACACCGCAGGCTGGTTGCACTGGAACTCCCTCCAGTTCAACTCCTCGAAAACCGAGGTTCTGTTCTGTCCTGCGAGCCGCATTCCCCGCCCTCTGCCTGCTGAGTTCTGGCCCCCGGAAAATTCTAACAACCCACCACCTGTTACCAGTGTTCGCAATTTGGGCGTCATATTAAATCACCAACTGAGCATGGAAACGCAGGTCTCAAGAACAGTTGCCACCTGCTCAGCCCTTATGCGCTCACTGCGCAAAGTCCTGCCTCTTCTACCACCTTCTGCCCGAGCATTGATAGTCAGGTGTACTATTCTTAGTCGCCTTGACTACTGTAATGCCCTCCTGTTTGAATCCCCTGCGACACTGCTGGACAGACTCCAACGAGTTCAGTCGGCAGCAGCCAAACTGGCTCTTGGTTGGACCAGGAGATCCTCTGCCACCGCTGCCTTGGCCGAGCTGCACTGGCTGCCTTTGAAGCAACGTATTGCCTTCAAAGCCCTTTGCTTGGTCTTTAAGGCACTACACGGTGCAGGACCCAGACCTCTTCAACGTCTGTTCTCGTGGTACATCCCCACCAGAACACTTCGGTCCACAACCGCCTGCCTTGTGAAAGTCCCCAGATATAAGAAGGCCAGGACAGGAGGTAGATCGTTCAGAGTAGCTGCAGCCAAGCTGTGGAAAAGTCTGCCTGCCGACATTCGCCAAATCCCTCATCTTCTACCCTTCAGGAAACGAATCAAAACCTGGCTCTTCCCTCCACCCCTCTAAGCCTGCCAGCCATAGTTCAACCCCCTCCGTCTATAAACCCAGGAGTAGCTACCAGCGCCAGGATACCTGCCAGGTGACAGCCGCGCTTTATAAATATTTTAAATAAATAATAATAATAAATAAATATTGAGTGAAACTTTAATGAGCGTGGATACAAGTAATAATGTACTGTAAAGTGATAACTTGTATGTTACCCACCTTATGTGTGTAGTTACCTTTTGTGGTTTGGAGTAGGCTTGGCTGGACTTGGGGGGCCCATTCCCACATGAATATGTGGCAATTCTGGCCTGTCCCTCACATTCAGTACACAGCATCATGTTGAATTGTTGCAGCTGTTAATATATTAGGAACTATGGTCCCAAGTTGCTCAAGGGGTCCAAAAATATGATTTATACATGTGTAGGCCTACTACTAGTTGAGGGGATGTGATTTATTTACCAGTGTTGAAAGTGACTTCAGCCGGTCACTTTCCTATACCTCAGTCACTGCATCATTCCCTATGCCTGGGTTGCCGAGACAAAGGAATTTTGATGCATTTCAGGTCTGCGCACCGCTTGGCAACGATGCTTCACTTTTAGAACAACTCATAAATATCACAGCGTCAGTTATACAGTGGATTTTAGGTGAAAACGCCTACCTTGCATATATTAATTTCTGTGTGCTGCTGCCAGTTCTAACACAGGTATCTTCCGACGCAGCCCTACAAATCCTGGCGCATTGGGCCTAATGCATCGGCTTGTAAATATCGAGCAAAGACACCACCGCCAGAGCATCAAACGTTATGACACAGTGGTGGCACAAGCTCCTTGTAAATGAGCCCCACAGTGTATAATAATATTATTCCAGAGGTGTCTACAGAAAGTCACAAGTCACACATACAGCACACAACCATCCATCTCTATGACTCCATTGTAAGTCACTAATAGGTTTAAACTCCATTTGACAGCCACACCACAGCGCATATCTCAAAATTAGAGAGCTGTCTAGCATGGGCTGATTACCAGAATGTTCTTGTCCATCCATGCATTATGTACAAATGCTGTGATACATGAGCTGAAGACCATGCTTTTCGCATAGATTTCAAAACTATGGGGCAGATTTATGTTTGACTTGCGCCTCATTTACGCCGCCGTTGCGTCACTTTTGTGACGCAGCAGCGGCGCAAATCCTGCGCCATGGTGCGGGGTATTTACAACGTGACGCATCTGGGAGATGCGTCACGTTGTAAAGCCCTGCGCCACATGTAGGCGTTCCAGGGCAGGTGGGGGCGTTCCGGCGCTGGAACGCCTCCTAAAAGTGGCTGAGTGAAATCTACAAGATTTCACTCAGTCACTTGTGAGCCCATGCTGCGTCAAAACCCTGCGCCCGCTTGAAGCAGGCGTAAGGATTGATGCAGCATTGTGAAGATAGGGCCCCCCAGAGCATTGCTGGAGCTGCATCGCGCTTGCGACGCAACTCCAGCAATGCGCCACTTTTACGGCACAGATGCGTGACGCATCTGTGCCGTTTTTGCCCCATGGTGCGCCGCATTATAAATGTGGCGCATCCATGGTGGCGGAGCTGGGGCGCAAAATAACTGGCGCATCCCTGCTGATATGCAGGGATGCGTCAGTTATTATAAATATGCCCCTATGTCTAGTCAAATTGCATTAATTGCAGCAAGTCTCGGTATTATATAGTTTCTCCATGTGCACACATAGAAAAGCAGTGTAACTCCAAAAAGGTTTGTTTTTATCTTGTAGAAATGTCATTTCTCAGTGTGACCTCCCTATATTTCTTTACTTTCTTTGACTATTTGTGCTTGCATTTTGTCTCTGGGCCCTATTTAGACTTCCATGGAGTTTCAGAGTGTGTGTGCTCGGTTCACATAACAGGGAATAAAATTGACTACTCCCAACTTGATCATTTAACTTTTCACTAAGGCCAAAGTAAGTAGCCAGGGAAAATTCACCAATGGCTCGAAAGTTACATGTCACACATGGACCGCAGTGTACATTTACTACCCCTACATGTGTGACTGGTAGTATATGAGTCCAGGTTCACTGCAGTGACTTGGCCAGCTGCAGCTTAAAATACTGCAGTAACAAACATATGACAATGGAAAGTTCTTTGCCATGTAGAAATAACTTTCTATTGTAGGTAAAATAAGTCACCCATAAGTGTGCCTTGTAACTTATAGGGCTGTATGTTATATGTATGAAAATGTAACGTGCTAAGTAAAATGCCATTTTTCTATGTGGGAGGCTTAACTCTAATTAAACGTCTACTTTGATCATTTCGGCTAAGGAGCTACTAAAACTCGAACCATTTTAATATTTATCAAAAATCTAGTTTAATACTGAAAGCAAATGTTCCTAGGCATATTGGAAAGGAAATGTTTAGGAATCATACTTTGTGCTGCCTAAAGGCTCCAGTAGTAATTAAATCAGTTCTGTTGTTTTCCATCCTGTTTCTGATTAATGTTTATGAGGTGTAAAAAGCTCCTTCACCAGTGAAAAAATAGCACTGCTTCTGAGAGCTTCAAGGGTGGGAGGGGTAATCGATATTCACATATTGAGGAATGTGATTCTGGAGAGTGGACAGGAAGAGTTGCCAAACAAAAGGCCCCAGACTGAAGACTGGCATTTGACATGGTTATTCAAGTGGAGGCGTGGGTGGTAGAAGACATTACCCCCAGGTCCCTTATGTCCTCGTCCCATTCATTACTATGTGGAGATAACCATCTCCCGACAGAAAAAAAGATCAGAAGAATGCTGGGACACTAACCCCGCCCCTCCCACCGGGAGTACATAAGGTGTACTTACCCAGCATTCCACCTGTTCTTTTTTTCTGTCTGTCGACAGAATGATCTTGGATGCTGGTGCTGCTCCTGCTGGGCTGGGGTGGCGTGCGCTTCTTCTCTCCTCCCCCCGCCCGGCTGCCTGGCTTCGCGGGCGGATGGGGTGTTTCTTTGATGATCTGCCTCCCGACTTGCCGGGCTTGCTGGGGGGCATGGCGTTGCCTCGCTGGATGTCCTGGTTGCCGGCCCTTTGCGGCTGGTGCGCCGCCTCCCGGCTGCTTCCGGGTCGCCGAGCGCGTCTTTCTGGGGCCTGGCCAGTTGGAAGTCGCGCTGCGCTTGTTGTCCTGTGGATTTCCAGTGCCGGATGTTGGAGTGAGGGCCTTGTTCCTGTTTGTGGTCCGGCCCCCACTCCGGGTAAGTCCCGCGTAGCGGTGTTTTTGTTCTCTGCTGTGTCCTGGGCTGTTGCTTGTTCATGCCAAAGTGCTCTGTGTGTTGTTTCCTTTCCTGCACTTCTGGTCTTGACTGGATTCGCACTGGAGTTTCTGGATGCCGGGGGTGCACCCAGGGCCTCGTACGTGCGGGGCATTCACTCTTCTTCTGTGCTGCGTCCCCGCTTCTGCCCTCCTGTGTTTGGAATGTGGTGGTGACTGCGGGCCTCGGTCCCGCTGCCTCTTGCGTGCTGAGCGTGATGAGCAGGAGCCATAGCTCGGCGGCACTGTCATAAGCCTTTGGTGTCGCAGGTCCCTAAATAGGGCAAGGGTTCAGTCCCCTGCAGTGGTGGCTTGGTCATCTCTCGTGGGCAAAATCTTTAATTACTACTTTGGCTGCTGCGGCCGCTTTGGTGGTGGGTTCCAGGTTCGTGTCTGGCGGTGGGCTCCGGGCGTTTGGCCTGTTGCTGTGGTGCGCGTGCGGTCCTTCGGCTGGGCTGCTGCCTTTGGTGCTGGAGTCCGGGGTTCGTGCCTCGGAGTCGCGTTCACGTCCTGTGGTTCTGGGCGATTCGCTTGCTCTCCCCTTCCCGTGCCTGCAGGTGTACTGTGGATATGGTGCTCTTGTTCAGCGCTCCAGTACACCACTGTGATGCGGTGTTTCCCATGCACGCCCTGTTTTCCTCCTTCTTTGTGATGCATGCTTGGCTTCCTGCCTCCGTTCTTGTTATTCTTGGCTTGAGTCTGGGGTTGCTGGGGTTCTTGCACCCCATGCCTCGTGATGTGGGGTGTGTCCGTCTGTCCAGCATTGGGTCATTGACGTTTTTTTCGCTCCTGTTCCCTTTCTGCACTGTGTCACATGTGCTGCCTCCTGTACAGCTTGGGTGGCGCTGTGTTTCTGACGACTCCGTTTGGTGTGGTGCTTCATGGTGTCCCGTGGCATGGAGTCCCGTGTTTCTTGTCCCGGACTGTGCTCTTGCTTGGGATCGGGTGATTCTGGGCGCGTCACTTAGTCTCCCATGTTTGTGACATGCTTTGGCTGTGTGGTGTGCTTTATTTTTGTGTGCTCCCTGTTGTCTGTGCATTCTCTTGTGGCACTCGAGGGTGCGGCCTGGCGTCCTGTGCTCACCCGTTGCTCCTTGGCACACGGTTGTGTGCTTCGTGTCTGCAATAGGTTCTGGCCTGGGGGGGTTCGCTTTCTGCGCTCACTCCCGTGGTTGTCCGGTTGGTTTTGCTGGCCATTCGCTCGGTCTCCCTGTAGGCGTGCTGCTCTCCATGGGTTTCTGCTTTGCTTCTCCTGCATTTTGGTGGAGGGGGTCCGTCGCTGTTGCCATGACCTGGTGGTGTCTTTTGCTTCCTGTTCCTTGGGCTGCTGCCTTTTCCTCCCGTTTGGCAGGCTCCTCTGGAAGGGGCTGGGGACTCTGCTCGGGTCCTGTGTTCTGCGTTGCCTTCGTGGCTGCCTTGGGCTGTCTGTTGGGGTGGGGGCCTTGTTACTGGTGGTGTCCCGGCCTCCTCTCCGTGTTTGCGGGCCTTGGCTTTCTCTGTGTCTCTGGGGTGGTGTTCTGTGCTTTTGTACTTGCTTATCCTGGAGGATGTGCCCGTGGCTGCGGTGCCAGGTTGTTGTCTCTGTCATCCTGCTGCTGTTCTGCCTCTCGTGGTTCCTTTCCATGTTGCCTTTGCCTGCGCTTCTGCGTGGTTCTTCCTGGCACGCTTATTTGTGATGCATTTTTCCCTGGTTGTCTGCTATCCATGTCTTCGGGCTTGGGGCTGGTGGTCCTTGGCTGTGTCCTGGGCCTGGTGGTTGCGGTCCTGGGCTCCGGTGTTTTTTGCCTCTGGCCTTTCCTCCCTGGGGATGGCTTCTCTCTTGGGTGGGGTCGCCCGCTTGGGTTGTCTGGTTGAGGTTGGTTCCTCTTTTTTTGCTTCCCCGGGCTGCTGGTTCTTGGCGGCCCTTGTGGTGCTGGTCTGGCTTACTTTCGTGGTTTGTCTCCCTTGCCGGTGTGCTTCGGGATGCCCTGGTGGTCCTCTCTGCTCCTCGCTGCTGTGTGGTGTTCTTGGCGCCTCATCCACTCTGGTGCCTCATTGGATTTTTGCTTCCCCTGGGGTTTCTTGTGTTTGGCCTCTTGGCTGTTGCCTCTGCTTCTTCCTTCGGCCTTTTCTCCCTGCTTCTTCTGGTCTCTTCTGGTTTCGGTGAGGTTGCTGGGTGGTCTGTGTTTGTTGCCTGGCTGGGTTCCCCGGGTGCTGTTGGCCTCCACGGGGTCTCTTCTGGCCTACGATGTTCTTCTCCGGCTTGGTTCGCGGGGGGTGTTGTCCCTACCCTTTCTGGTGGTCCTTTTGCCGGAGTTTTCCCTCTTTCCCTGTACTCCTGTTGTTCCAGGGGCTGTGTTTCGGTCTCTCCTGGTCTGCCGGCTTGCGGTGGCTTCTGCTTGCTCTTGGGCGGTGCCTGCTTTTGGTTGCCTGTTACCTTCAGGCTTCCTCCCAGTTGGCTCCTGTTCTTGGCTGTCTGCTGGTTTCTGTTTGGTACGACCTGCTCAGATTGCCTGGTTCCGGTCTTGCTGTGGTCCTGCCCTGCCTGCTTGGGCTGTGTTGGTGGTTCGTTGGGTGGCCTGGCACTTCTTTACGGGTGTCTTTTCTGCCTGTGGGGTGGCTGGTCCCTCTGCTGTCTGGTTCCGGTCCTTGCTGGTGTGGTGTGTTCCTGGCG
Organism: Triturus cristatus; assembly: GCF_964204655.1. Taxonomy (NCBI): domain Eukaryota; kingdom Metazoa; phylum Chordata; class Amphibia; order Caudata; family Salamandridae; genus Triturus; species Triturus cristatus. The sequence goes on from NC_140591.1 coordinate 727,646,045, forward strand.
TTGTGGCCTCTGGTTCTGGCTGTGCCTGTTTGGGTCTGTCGCCCTCTCCTGTGTTCCCTGCTTGCCTCCTCTTGGGTTTCGTTTGGGCTGTGTCGGGACTGTTTTCTCTATGGCCCGTGCTCTGCTGGGGCCTTCCCTTCTTTGGCCTTCCCCGGTTTTTTGGGTTGGGCCTTCGGGTCCTTCTGGTCGTGCGGGTGGCTTGGCTTCGGCTTTGGCTTCCCGACTGTGTCCTCAGTTGCTGTTTTTTGCCCTGGCTGTTCCTCCACTGGGCGTGGCCTGCCTTGGGTTGTGCCGGGCTGTTGGGTTTGGCTGCTTGTGCGTTCCGCCCTGGCTTCTGTTGCTTCTGTGGTCAGGTTGTTTTGTGTTTTCTCTCCCCTGGTGGGTTGGGGTTCCATGCTGTGGTGTTTGGGCCGGTCCCGCTCCTTCGGGACCTCTAGGGGTTGTTGGCCCTCGATCTTGCTGGCCTTTGTGTCTTTGCCACTGCCTTCTGTTTGGGCTGTTTGGGGTCGTCTCTGCCTGGCCTGTCTCAGGTTTGGGCTTGTCTGTGGTTGGTGTTGGCTCCCTTAGGGTTCCCTTGCTTTGGTCTTGGGTTCTCTGGGTCGTTTGTCCGTCCGGTTGCCCTCCTTCTCTGGTGTTCGGGGTGTGCCTTCTTCGGGCTGTTGCTTCCTGCTCCGGTTTCCTCCGGTTTGTGGTTGGGGTGTTTGCTGGAGCTGTGTTCTGGGGTTCCTGTGGTTCCTCCTGTTCCCTTTTCCTCCTTGTTTTTCCGGGTCTCTTTGTCCTGTTTGGTTGCCCTTGTCGGTTCTTGCTGCTCGGGCTACCTGGAGGTGCTGGTTCCCTTGGTGCCTTGTTTCCTGGTCTCTCGGGCCTGGTGGGTTGGCTGCCGGGGTTTGTTCTTCCTTCCCCGGTGCCTTGGTTTTCCCTCTTTCCCTGTCCGTGGGCTTTTTCTCGCCTTCCGGGCTGGGTGCTGGTTGTCTGTTGGCTGCTGCGGGCCTTTTTCTCATGGGGCCTGCTGCTCTTTTCTGGGGTTCCAGGGGTTTGTCCTCTGGTCTCTCTGCGGTCGGGTTGTTTGCTTCCCTTCTCTTCTGGTTTGGTCCTGCCATTGGTGGGCTTCTCTGCCCTTTTTCTCCGGAGATGACTTTGGTTGTTTTTGGTTGAGCATTCGTGTTTCTCTGGCCCTCTTGTGCCCTGGGTGTTTCTTTTCTTTGAGGGCATTTGTTCGGCTGGCGTGGGTTCTCTGTGCCTGGCTTTGGCTTCTGTTGCCCGGCTCTGGCTTGCTGGCCTGGTGGCTCTTGGCCTTTCTCTTTGGGTTGCCTCCTCGCTGTTATTTTCTTCTTGCCTCGGATGGCATGTGTGCCCGTGCTCTCCCCTTCTCTGGTTGGCTGTGGGGTGTTCCTGCTGTACGGTCTGGTCGTCTGGTTGTTCTTCCGTTGTTTTGTAGGGTGCTTCCTGGATTTGTGGGGCTCCCTCTTGTCGGGGGCTCTGCCTGGGGTTTCGCCGGTTCTGCCCTTTGCTTCCTGCGGTTGCTACCTTGGTGTGGTTTCCTGGGTTGGCTTCTGTTTTGTTTGGGGAGGCCGGCTTTTCTGCTTTGGTATTCTCCACATAGTAATGAATGGGACGAGGACATAAGGGACCTGGGGGTAATGCTCTATTACTTACCGGTACTCTTCATTACTCCGGGTCCCGTTGTCCTTGTCCCATTCATACGTCCCGCCCTCCCTCCCGGATGGCCGGCCTTCCGGTTGTGGGCTTGGTTGTTCAGGTGGAATGCTGGGTAAGTACACCTTATGTACTCCCGGTGGGAGGGGCGGGGTCAGTGTCCCAGCATTCTTCTGATCTTTTTTTCTGTCGGGAGATGGTTATCTCCACATAGTAATGAATGGGACGAGGACAACGGGACCCGGAGTAATGAAGATTACCGGTAAGTAATAAAGCATTCCAGTCTGCTCCTAAGAGGGGAAAATAACCAAATCAGAAAGAGGTGATGGTTCCTCACATCCATTGAACAGAAACTGAGAGGGGACTTAAACATGGAATGGTTCTCGGTGGATATGAAACTGCAAATTTCAGCCATCAGTGGACATTGAAATGGATAGAGATGGCACCATACGACCAGCTCACAAGAACTCTCAAGACATGGAAGATTTAGAAGAAGGAAGAATCCTGTCTGGCCTTCCAGGGAAGACGTCTGTGGTGTCTCTTTAGCCACACTTGAACCCAGTGATAGGAAGTTCTTTCAAATGGTCTGTTCAGAAAAGGCTTTCAGTATTCACAAAGGGCATTTAGAAGTAGTAAAGTTAGACTTTTGTCTCAGATAAACTTAAATTTAACTGAAACCATAACTGAGACAAAAGTCTAACTTTACTCCTCATAAATGCCCTTTGTCAATAACGAAAGTCATAAAGTTAGACTTTTGTCTCAGTTAAACTTAAGTTTTGGTCTTAACTTTAACTGAGATCAAAACTGAGACAGAAGTCAAACATTACTACTTGTAAATGCCCTCTGTGAATACCGCAAGTCATAAAGTTAGACTTTTGTTTCAGTTTACCTTTGTGAAATTGGGCCCAAAGAGTTAAAAAGAGAGTTGGCTGGGGGAGGCTCCAATGTAAATTTTGGCAACAGCAATTTCTACCTCAGTGCAAATAAAAAAGGTAGACGGCTTGGGCTATGAACTCAGATGAAGAAATGAATTATCTGGTTAAGGTAGGGTGGAGGAGTTAACAAGGTGCTTGTAAGGAAGTGGGTCATAAACTGCACAGGAAAATAACTTTTTGTCATTATACTTTTTGCTTTTGGACCTCTAGTGTGGTGTGGAACCCCTTCATGGAGGATGATGCTTGTGCACACATGGAGGCTGAGAGAGGAAGCTTGTTTCCTGGCTCAGCCAAGCATCTGCACTGTAGAAGAACTGTCACAGATGGGATCCAGATACATTTGTGTGATCTGCTAAGGCCTTTGTAATGTAATTGGCAATCTAAATAAATATATCCTTTTTCTTTTTGATGAAGTGCAAATCTTCAGTGTTTAAACTTATTTGCACATTGGGCAATATATGTGTAAAACTTACCTTTTGATTGCTATGGAGTAGAAATGTTGTTTTTACAGTAACAAATAAATCCGAAAAAAGAATGCCAAAATGAGAAAATAATTCAAAGACAGTCCTAACACTTACAATGGGCCCAACTACTATTGCAAACAGTTGCCAAACATCAGACTGTAACCATGGGGATCACAATCATGTTATTTATTTTTTCCTTTAAATTACATTCTTTTATTTCACAAATTGCAATGTTACAGATACCCTAGCTTCCTAGGACTCTTTATCAGTCACGTTTTGCTGAGAGGAAAATAAATATGATGTAAGTGAACTAAGCTGTTTATAAGATTGCACATTTTTCTAAATAATGCTGCGATTGGGCATGAAAAATAGTTTGGCATTGAATGTGTGAGCTAACAGCTTAAAAAAATTATACATTTTGTTTTGATCTTGGCAACCAGCAGCCTGCGCAGTTGCAATCATCTCATTATCCCTTTTGATCAGGCGTTCTCTCTAAATAGGGCCATTGTTTTGTCTAGAAACTATTTAGATGATAGCAATGGTAGTTAAACCTTATTGATGTAGACACACTTGTCAACTAAAATTTCCAAACCTTTTTTAGATTAAAAATCATGTTTAATACTCTGTCAGTACATTTTAACAAAATATAATATTTTGAGGAATCAACTATATGACACTCTATCCACATATTTTTTTCCTGTGCTCATCTGACAGCTGTTGACTTTCTGTTTACATTTTTTAGTAGTTATCCAATTCTCTCACCTTTCATGGTAACGTGCAAATATGATACCAATTACTCATTAAGTACTTTGACTCCACATTAGCCATTACACACATTTATTTTATTTGCTCATGAAATAGTAGTCACTACTGCGGAAAAGAAACAGTAATAAGTCCAGCACCATACATGGCCAAAACTGTCATATAGAAAATATTAGAGACAAGGACTTAAAATGAACCATATATAAAATATACATAAATATAATGTAATGGTAAAAACATAGGTACACATAAAACATATTTATTATTTAATTACAAAATGTTTTAACTTTTTTATTTATAGATTAATGTATAATTAATTTATATTAAACTATAACTAAGCTACTTTTAAATTAATTCCATACATCACTTTTAATAATTATTAGTGCATAATAAAGGAAATAATGTTTTCTTTCTGTGGAAATAATGTTTTTTGATTTAAACTTTAAAATACATGTTTAATTTAATTTAATATATGTATATAACAATTAGTTAAATATTTAATTCAAAATTAAGTTAGTAGTGCTGTATTGATTTTTTTGTTCATTTAAAACAAAAACACACAGTGAAATGACAATAATATTTATCATAAAAATGTGCTTACTCATTTTATTGTACAAATTTTTTAAAAATTTTCCCCATGATTTACCATAGTAAGATCTCCACCCTGACTGTGGAGTCTTTCTATGCTACAGTATAAGGAAAAGTCAATATGTTTATTCAACTAAAAAACAGTAGCAGTATTTTTATGTTAAATAATAATGAAACCTAATGGTATATATTTATTTTAAAATTGTGTGTAAACTACCAATGCCAAAGACTTCTGTGAAACAAGCCTTTTTCTATGACACAAGAATAATTCCTGGGATACTGCCAACTCAGCCTTCCTTTTGTTAGATGAATCATAATTTATTAAACTATTTAACATTTGTTCACAGGTTACATGTTAAAACAAAGTATTAATTCAGCATATGTTCTGTGCACTGAAATAAATTAGATTTAGGCAGGTCCATTGAAATTATGAGGCTTTGACTTTCTAAACTGTGTGGCAGGGGTGACAAGAATATGTGGCAACAATAGGCAAAACGTGCAGCATAATGTGGCAGAATCTCTGTCAGTACTATTTTATCATTTGTCATTTCAACTCCATTTAAAACTGTTTTAGCAGGTTTGGCCAACTTGCACTTCATTAGTACCAGTTGAACACCTGAATATGGGGGATCAGTTAACCTTTGCAAAGGATCTGCTATTGCGCGGGAGCCATATTTTACTGTTTATTTGGTAAGTTTTGATTGCTTTGAGCTAGAAACGATTTCAGTTTAGTGAAATCAGTAAACTATGGAGTAGATGGTGTATTATATAACAAATTTGGATAATCAATATTTTGGCAGAATTGCATAATTTGAGTGGCTGTGGATATAGGTAAAAAGAAACTATCTGATGGTGGGTCACTTCAGAACCAAAATACAAAATAGAGAGCTGAAATACATAACCTCCTGACAAGCACCGCACAAGTGTTGTGTTGTGTATGACATGGAACACATCCTTTTTATTCACAGTTGCCCATTTATTATCTAAGATTGAATATACCCGCCCAAACCTTCTTCCCTAGCCTAGTTCAACAGTATGGTGGTAGAGTCATGGGGATGCCATGTACAAAACACCCTTCCTTCCCTCAGTCACGGTTCTATGTGATGTATGTGCATTACCAATCATATTAGGTGCCCTGCCTCTTGCTCACTCACACTTTGACTAGCTACTCACCCACCCACATTTAAAAAAGAAAATCTGGCTTCCTGTCAGCTTCTCACATCCAGTGGTGTAGCTAGGCACTCTGCCATCCATGGCCGTACCTGCCTTTGCCGCATGCGCTGAAGAGCGGAGGGGGGATGCTGGCACTAAATTCTGCATTTGCCACCCCACGGCAAACACATGTAAGAGTGCGGGGTGTAGAGCCTCTCCCAAAACTCGTGTCACCCGGGGCGGACCGCTCCCCCCACCCCTCCTTGCTACGCTACTGCCCACATAACCCATGCCATTCAATTTAATTTCTCAAAAAGTAAAGAAATGAAATACCTAGTATCCCAGGAGCCCAGGGCCAGCTTTAGGGTAGGGCGACCAGTGCAGCCGCATTGGGCGCTGATTTGTGGAGGGGGCACTGAACTCAGGGGGGGAGTGCTGTGTTTAGCAATAACTTATGATTGGAGAGATGACGGGCACTTTAGCCCATGGTAGTGGGAGATTCTGAAGAGGCAGTAATTGGGTGTGAGGGCACCAAAAATGATTGTCGCACTGGACACTACCAGCGCTAAAGCCGGCCCTGTATGCGCCTCACACCTTTGACATTCCCCTGTCCTCCTACCACCGAAATATTAGGAATTATAAAGACATAATGGCCTCCTGCCCACTTAGTCTCCCTTCACATTGTCCTGTTCCACCAAAATTCTAATAATTGGCCTGCCATCCAGCACTTTCAGTGCTTACCTCTCCCACCCTTTATTACCTTACTGAAGACACACCTTCAAGTGGAGAGTCAGTGACATACTGTGACATACTGACAACAGTCCTGTTACAAAGGTGAAAACTGTGGGTAGGATTGCCATCTGACATACCCATGCTTCATTATGGTCTCTGGAGACCATGGGGAAGCAGCAAAAAGATGTTGGATGTGAGGTCTAGCTTATGATGTCACAGCAGTGAAAAACATTTTTTTTTACTGCTGTCACTTTAATTACCACCTATAACCAGATTTCAAATCATGAAACCATTAAAATGGCTTCCTTCAGAAGTAATGCATAAGAATACATTTTAAATGTAGAGATTAGTACAGTTATAGAGTTATATGTTACTAATCCTTCCCCACTGCAACAAAACAAATTATGCACATTCCAAGTTGCTTACAGCTATGTATTTGACCTTTTTTAAAATTCACAACTCATCACTGTTATTTGTTTTTCGAGATCCCTGTCTTTCAAAGGATTTGGAAAAGGGCGTTTTGAATCTTATCAGAGAACATTTTGAATTGACTTCAAAGGCGAATGCCATTCTAAATCTCCTAGCTTCTCCTGACCATATGCCACAAATCCAGAAGCCAAATTAAGGATTTACAACAGCTAAACTGTGCTCAGCATTAGCAGCTGTTAAGTGATTTTCCCTTCCTGGTACCAACTTTGCAACTCGAAGAATAAACCTGCTCTGGTAAATTTTGAACATTTGTTCACAGTATATAACACACGCATATGAAACTCTATTATCCATTTCGTCTGGTAGAACTTTCAATGTTTTTCATAACTTAAAATGTTGTCTGGATTTTGATAATAGTAGTCTAAGCCATAGAAAAACATTTAAAAAAAGTCATTATGTTGTTTGTCTTTAAATTGCACCATATTTTACAAAACGTTGTAGTTCTAAATCTCAATTCCGGGAAGATGAACTTCTTTGCAAAGGTTGTCATGTGTTCTGATGTGTGTGTAAAATGTGCATCCATGTCAAGTTGTTTCTCGGGGGCTGGGCCATTAGATCATTCGGCGCCAAAAGGCATTCCATTATGTGTTAAAATGTCACCTTTGTGTGCAAATATAAATTTGGACTCCAAAGTGTGGAAGAATTGGTTGTAATTGGTCACTGTTCTCATGACCATTGATGCAAAGTGTTTAGGTGCTCTTCCGCACTTCTGTTTTTGGCAGCTATGAGCACCATCAATGGGTTAAGCAAAACCAAAGGAAATGATGGACGGAGTGTTGAACATTGCAAGCACTCACCCCCAGTCAACTGATCTGGGTTTAATCCACCACCGTTCTTTAGCCCACTCTGCCACCCCAGTTCAGACATGGCCATATGCAAATCAGTCTGACCCTGTGCCTCATGGGAACAGTCCATCAATGGGTTCCCTGCAGAGAAATGAAATATACATTCATTTTCTATGTGATGTTCTGTTGTATATAGGTGCCTTTTTGATCAGCCACATGACATTACCAGTCGTAAGCGTGGAAGGTTGCACCTGGCACAGGTTTCAAGGTGTGTTACTGCAAATGCTTACGAAAAGGAAGGAAAGGAAAAGTATGTTCAGGCAAAGATATAAAGTAATGTAACATAACAATTTTTAGAGCACAGCTAATTCCCAAGGATATAGACTTCCAGTGCTTAACACCTGTGAGAGGTTCAAGGTGGTTAGGTTTCCTATAAGATGTTTTGCTGGACTATCTGGGCTTGTTTAACAAGGTAGTTGAAATCACCCAGGATGGAAAAATCAGGGGGTTTGATAAAAGTGGAGAGCGAGGGCCTCAATAAGTTCAGCCATTAAACTGGTTCAGTATCCAGAGGGTCTGTAAATCAACTTGTCTGAGAAAGTTGAGGATCCTCTGAGAGTGAAGATTATGGCCTCAACCTTTAGGGTACTGCTGGCAGTGCTAATCATACTGTTATCAGGTGCAGTAATATCCCACAACTGTGTTTTGGTAGGGGAAAGCATCCCGTGCATTATCTGAGAAGAAGTCGTCATGGAATTATTGGTGTTCAGGAAGTGATCTTGCGTTGATTAAATACAATTTAAGGGTATGGACACTAGTTGAACCTGCTGTTCTTGAACTAGATGGGGTTTCACCTGTTGAATAGATCTGTTCTGAGGCTGATTGCAATTCATAGAACAGGTTGGACATATAGTTGTCTTAAGATTTAGGATTTTTGGTCTAAAGGCAGGCTCATACTTGTTGGGCAACAGATGCGCAACAACACCACTTTTGTGGTCCTCTATCTTGACAGGGCTGTGGCCAGGAAGACTTGAGTGTGGTGGCTTGTTATGTGTGACCAGCACAAAACCAGAGCGGGCTGAATTTAAATACAAACTGGATCCCAGACGATTCTGTGTGTGGGATCAAGAGCACTTTCATCACACACTACCCAGTAAATAGAAGGTAATTAAAATAAGGGCGCAGAAGGAAATTCATAAATGTAAAAGAAAGGCTCTCCAGAATTTGAGATACCCATTTGGAACTAGGCACCTCCTACACCATCACAACCACAATGTGACCTATTAAAACGAGGACTGGCCCTCACAAAGCCTTTAGCTGTGAGTTTCAAGTGAAACCAGACTCAGCATCCCTCCCTGTGCATTCTGGTCCATGTGGTTCATCTTTGCAGAGTTGAAGCTCTTCCAATGGAACACAGCTTTATAGCTGTTAACTTCCTTTAATTTTTTATTTTTTCTTATCGGCAGACACGTTTCCCACTTCAGTGGAGCCAGCAGGCATTGAGCACCAAGTCTGTTTGTAGTCTGACTTTTAAAGTTTAGTTTCCTCTTAGTCGGCAAGCAAACAGCATGTTACTACAAGTCTCACCCCCCTCTGGTGAGAGCTGTTGCCCCAGGAGCCATTTTATGCATAACAACTTTCCTGTGGCCACACTCAAAACAGGATTGGCACTCACCAGTAGCCTTCAGCTGTGAGTTTCAAGTGAAACCAGATTATCTAGCCCTCCCAGTGCATTCTGGTCAATGTGGCCATTCTTTGCAAAGTTTCAGCCCTATACAATATATGGCACTAAAAGGAGCTAAAACAGGTTATCCAATACCTCATCCAAGACAGAATAGCTATTATCACTTTCTAGTTGTGCCTACTGCTGTCAAGTGATGCGGACATGCAAAAGCACAACTTTTGTAGTCTTCCATCCTGATAGGAGCCATGGCCGTGAAGACTAGAGCGCATTGCTTATATTATGTTTGATCAGCCTCAAACTAGGGCGGGGCTTGAAAGCAAATCAGATTCTGACAGATCTTGTGTTTGAGGCCAAGCTCCTTCGCCTCACACACTGCAAAGGAATCAAAGTTAACTAAAATAAGCGTGAGGAAAGAAACACATAAATATAAGACACTCCAGGAGTTGAGATGCCCAATAGGAGCTTTGCACCTTCTATAATAGACAAGAAACTAAAACGAGCTAAAACAGGTGAAGCAATAGGTCATCCAAGACAAAATGACTCCCAATTTCTAGTTTGGCGTTCTGCTACCGAGAGAAGATCTAAATCTCCAATTGCAATTTTCAATTTTTGGTTTTGCTGAATAGATCCCTGTATATTTGTTCTTGAGTTTATTTGTGCTTTCAGTTTTTTGGGACTGTGAGGCACTGTATGTGCATGGTTTTCAAGAATGTTTTGTGGCAGTTCAATATTTCAGTGTCTACACATACGCAAAAAATATTTTGCTTGTTGTGCTTCTTTGTGATTTTTGTTGTTCACTCTTCACCTGATTTTGTAATGTTCACCTAATGTGGAGGTATTTGTTAATGTGCTTTGAGCATGTCTAATGTTCAAGTTTCCATTGAACTGTGTCAGGCGGATCTTCCTTCCAGGATTGCCCGCATCTTTTAGCTCAGGTGATACCTTTGCTTTCGTTTCACATAGACGCATTCATATTTTTTCTCAATTCTAAAAACAATTACAAAATACAAAAAAAATACAAAATACAAAAGAAATACAAAAGTAATTACAAAAGACAAAATAAATACAAAGGTATGTATGTTTCCTTGCTTTGACAATGTACATATCCAGCCTTACTTCCTGTCTTGGTTATGCACAGAGAAAACAAAAATGTTTTTGATGGAATGCATGAATTACTCTCAAACACTGGTGATGATTGTGTGCTGCATTCCAGTCCATCATTTTCTCTCACACTGACACTAGTTACAGTGACGAACAATATCGAAATCAGTCTTTGCTACCCACCCCTGAATGAGAGAGTGCAAAACGATCAGCTATGCACTTTGTTGGACATGGGCTATTGACTATTTTTTTTTTTTGCATATTTATATAGCGCGAACTCGACGCGAAGGTATTGGAGCGCTTTACAAGAGCACCGTTGGGCAGATTTATGTTTCCTGGCGCATCCCTGCAAATCAGCAAGGATGCGCCAGGAATGATGCGTCACGCAAGTTTACCCTTGCGCCACACATGATGCGCCGCATTTACAATGCGGCGCATCATGGCGCAGGAATAAACAGATGCGTGACGCATCCGATGGCGTAAGGTTGGCGCAGTGCTTCAGTTGCGTCGCAAGCGCGACGCAACTCCAGCACTGTTCCAACCCACCCTATCCCTAACATGGTGCGTCAAGCCTTACGCCTGCTTCAAGCAGGCGCAGGGTTTTGGCGCATCAGCGTTGGGAAAGTGACTCAGTCAAATCTTATAGATTTGACGGAGTCACTTTTCAGGGGCGTTCCTGCGACGGAACGCCCCCCCCTCTGTCGACACGCCCACGTGAAACCTGACGCAGGTTTTACGTGGCGCAGGGCTTTACATCGTGACGCATCTCCATAGATGCGTCACGATGTAAATATGGCGCAATGTGGCGCAAAAGTGACGCAACGGCGGCGTAAAAGTGGCGCATCTCCAATATAGATCTGCCCCCGTATTTACATTACACATTCAGGCAGGGGGAGATCAAGTGATTTGCCCAGAATCACAGGATGTGGACGCGACCTCGAGGCTCGAACTCTGATTTCCAACACTGAAGTCGGCAGTGAAGCCAACGGACCACATCCTCTTCAAGAAAACAGAAGCTACTGGAGAAACGTGTTTACCTCCATTCATGTTCACTCTACTAACGATAGAAGTGCATGGCACACTATAAACATTTCCTCATGAGGAAGCACCGCCATTTACTGTCTGGGTTTTCCCTCAAACTCCCTCAAATCGAGAGACGTTTTTGAAAGGTAAGTTTTGCGAGTATTTTCTTTTGAAGCAATAAGAAGTGCAATGACTATAGCTGACGAATGCTCTTAAGCGAAAATTTGAGCCGGCATTTCAGAGGTGGTACTCAAACCATTAAATTATTAGAAAGCCTGGGGCTCCACTGACATATGCTCAATCTCCTCTGCTGCTAGAAACGGGATTAAAAATCGTGTGAAAATTGTCCCCCACAAAGGTGTGGACTCGCCCAAACCAGGAGGCAAGATCTGCACACTCCTGTGTGAGCGCCTTTAAGTGAGGGAAAACAAGCGCAATTAGCAAATTATCCCTCAATTTGAGAACCGCACCTCGGAACCGAGGGCTCGCTAATTACTAAACCCCGCATTTACAGTAATCGGCATGCCGACAATTATTGTGCTGTCTTTTAATCAGGGCCTATGAAATAGCAACTACGTCACCTTTGCCAGATTCCGTCGGATGGGCTGACAGTCCTCAAAAGCGTTAGCCTGAAACGTTGTAGTTGTGATGAGGGGGGATGCGTGTGTTTCTCTTTCTTAAACGTGGCCTTGCAATTTATTTTCTTTCATACAGTAAGTAGCGTGGGAGGATGCCACGGAGGATGCAAGCATGGAAAAAGGCCACTAGGCCACTGTTTTTGGTGCAGTTAAAAACAACATTGTCAGAATCCAATGGGTCGCCCAGTGCTCTGTGTCCCGGTGCCACTGCACCTGCTGCACCACTGGTAGCTTCGCCAATGAATTCTCCAACAGCTGCGGTCACGAGCAGCTCTCTAATGTGTACAATTTATATGTTTTGGACCTGGGGCCTAAAATACTACACATTTTTTAACGAGAACCCTTTCCTAAAGAATAGAACGAGGAAGTGGACTTGAATTTGGCTGACGTTGAGTAGTGCCTTTCCAGAGGTGGGAGGGGCTGTCCGTCTGTGCTGTCCAATAGGCAGGACCTCCGGAGTCTGCTGAAGCCAGGGGATACACAACCCCGAGGGGATACCAAATATTACACAACACCGGCAAAAGTTACACGGAAGCTCAATATCAACAGCCTCCAAACGCAACGTTCTTCTTTGCTAGCATAATCCCTATTTGAGGCTTTTCAATTCAAATGTTATCTTCATTTATCAGTTTAATTTAAGAGCAAAACAATACTTAGAGAGCGAATGTTCCGTGAACCATTATCATTTCATTAGTGTAACAAATGTTTGCTTTGGCACAGCTCAGGAAGTGACAAATTAATCTGAGCCAGAACTCCAGCCTCACAAAAGATGGTGCTCGTGAATTCTAAATTGAAAATTATGTGATTTGGTTAAAGAGGATATTCCAAGGAGCAGGCTCGTGAAATGTGCCGGTATGTTTTATGGAAATGTGCTATATATTTCAGGTTGTTGTCCTCCGTCTGCCATTAACCATATGCTCACAACAAGCGTCGGTCTCAGACCTTGCAAAAGCAACTACCACTCAGACAGTAATTTCACACTTTTTGACTTTATTTTCAATCCGTATATTAAACTGTGGAAATTTAATAAGATCATAAAAGGATTTCAGTCTGTGGGAGCTTGTCTTCCCATAGCTGCAGTCAGGCCATACAGGAGGACAGTGGGGCTCTGTGGACTCTGTGTTTTATAGGGTGACTTAATGTTTGTATTTATTCAAGCTTTGCACTTTATTGTAGAAATAACTGAATAAAATTATTTACAATTTATGAACTAGAGCGAGAAGATAGAAATTGGCAATGCCATCCCTCATATAGCTCACACATTCTGCAGAAAGAACAATTACATGTTCTGAAGGTCCTCATGAGTAGTTTAGGGGTAATAATCAATCAATCATAGGTTTGTTAAGCGCAGCTAATCACCTGAGTGGGTCTCAAGGTGCTGGGGGGAGGGGGGGGAGGAGCGCAGGTCAGGTATGTTCAAGGAGATCCATCGAAGAGCCAGGTCTTGAGGTCCTTTGTGATTTTGGAGATTGTTGGTGTTTGTCTGAGGTGGAGAGGGAGAGTGTTCCATGCCTTGGTTGTGAGGAGGGAGAAGGAAAGACTTCCTCTTCTGGTCTTCTTGACACAAGGCACCATAGCAAGGGAGAGCTGGGCTGAGCGGAGGGATCTTTGGGATGCGTAGAATGTGAGTCGGTAGTTCAAGTATGCAGGTCCGGGGGTGTGGAGGGCTTTGTGGGCATGGGTTAGATGCTTGAAGGTGATTCTCTATTTGATGGGGAGCCAATGTAGTGTAAGCAGGTGTTGGGTGATGTGGCAGTGACGCAGTAGGATGTTGACTAGTCTGGCGGAGGCGATCTGACCATTCTGGAGTTTGCGGGGGAGGTTCTTGCTGATTCCAGCGTAGAGAGTGTTGCCGTAGTCGAGTCTGCTGCTGATGAGGGCGTGGGTGACGGTCTTTCTGTGTTCGAGGAGGATCCATTTGAAGGTCTTTCATAGGAGTCGGATGGTGTGGGAACAGGAGGATGAGACAGCGTTGATTTGGCGGTCAATTTTGAGTTCAGAGTCCAGGATGATTTCGAAGTTGCGTGCGTGGTCCTTGGGGTGGGCAGGTTCCCGAGGGCAGGGGTCACCAGGTGTCGTTCCAGGCATTGGGGTGTGGGTCCATGATGAGTACGTTGGTTTTGTCCATGTTGAGTTGTAGGCTGCTGCTCTTCATCCACTTGCGACTTCGTCCATTCCTTCTTGAAAGTTCTGTTTGGATAGGTTGGGTTTGTTGGATAGGGAGAGGATGAGTTGGGTGTCGTCTGCGTAGGATACAATGTTGAATCCATGAGATCTGACAATGGGGGCGAGCGGGACCATGTAGACGTTGAACAGGGTGGGGCTGATGGAGGATCCTTGGCGAACTCTGCAGGGAATCAGTGTGGGATCTGAGAGTACAATACCTTCAGGTTTGAAACAGCTGTCTGGGCTTTAACTTCTCACTAGGGCTGCAAAGTTGTGGCATTTTGTCTCCTATAGTGATGTGTCACATTGACTTTCAACCTCATATGATCGACTTCTAATAAGGTGATCCAGTGTTCTAGATCTGTGTACAAGGAATGTAATACGGGCCCCTGCAGCCCTTGAGCGTAGGGGGAACAAGGCCTTCAGGGAACCCCTTCTGCCCAAAGCCAATGAATGTTTGTGAGATATGGGAGACTTAGTGTCGATCATCACATTTTTTGAGAGGGGGTAAGATCATTTTGCTTTACACTTCTTCCATATGTATGCCGATGATATGCAACTCTATCTGAAAATCTGAAAATCTCCTCCCCGAATAACCTCATATCACTCAACTCTACCCTAATAAATACTCAAAACTGGTTAACTGAGAACCACCTTTTACTCAACACCTCCAAAACAGAATTCCTTCTCATTTCTCCCCCGAATCACATCCCCAAAATAGACCTTTGGATGAACCACCTCACTGCCTACAACTGCTCCTCCGTCATTGTTGACTCAGCCAAATGTCTGGGACTCACCCTAGACAAGCATCTGAACATGAAAAATCATATCAGCAATGTGTGCAAGGGAGCTAATCACCTAACGAGGATACTCAGGAATCTAAAACCTTTCCTCCCAAAAGCAGACTTCAAGCAAGTGGTCCAAGCGCTTGTTTTGCCGAGGCTAGACTATGGCAGTGCTACACTCTGTGGCCTCCTCAAATATACCCTGGTCCCACTAAGGGCTTCTCTGAATGCGGCGGCCAGATTGGTCACGGGTACCAAAAGAAACAAGCACATCTCCCCAATCTTAAAATCCTTAAATTGGTTGCCTTATGAAGCAAGAATTCAGATTGCCTGTCTGTCTCACAAAGCCCTCCATTTCAAACCCCCCAGTTATCTAGTGCAAAAGCTAGAATTATCCGGAGGGGGTAGACCTTCTAGG
Source organism: Triturus cristatus (assembly GCF_964204655.1). Lineage (NCBI taxonomy): Eukaryota > Metazoa > Chordata > Amphibia > Caudata > Salamandridae > Triturus > Triturus cristatus. The sequence goes on from NC_140591.1 coordinate 727,661,423, forward strand.
AGTGCCAACTCTCTCCTCCTGAAACCACAGATCTTTCGCAAAAGAGAAGGTGTCAACGAGCTTTCTCTGGCTCTGCACCGAAGATCTAGAACTCTCTCCCACCGGAAATATGCAGAATATCCTCAAAGGTTGCCTTCAAATTGGAAGTAAAAAGATTTCTCATGAACAAGTTCCTACCTTAAAAGTGTCTCGGATCATCTGCTCTAATGCTCTGGACTTACACCCTAAGTCCTGCCTTTAGTATTATTCTGCTTTACTAGTCACTTGCTCCGCTCTCAGTTCTCTATGGTCCAATTATTATATTACCCTTTGTTGTCCCTTTTGTTCGTAACCTTTTGTTTGATATGCATATTTGATTTGTTTGGGTTGGTATTTTCCATTGGATGACTGTACTGCAACTATTACCTTCCTCTCCCTCAAATTGCAAAGCGCTCTGATATCCTTCGGGATCATGTTTGCGCTATATAAAACTTTATAAATAAAAATAAATACACCACTGCTTTGGGCATACATTTGCATATGGAGTGAAGGGCGATCCACACCATCCGTCCTCCTCAAAGAAGCAATTAAAAACTATCCTGAAAATTACCAGTCAATATCCCTTTTGGGTGCGGCTGGGGAGATCTTTGCCAGGCCAAATTTTAAAAACATACACAATTGAATTGTTGATAATGGTGCCCTGAGTGATTGCCAGACTAGATCTTATAGAAGAATTTGGTTATTGACCAATTAAAGAGATGGTAGCATTTTTCTAGGCTCATATTTTCATGAATATATAATGATGATAAAGATTTGTATGGTTGATTCGATATGCAAGCGCTGAAATAATAGTACTGCAGCTGAAATGAGTTTAATAGTATGCATTGGGGTTCTGCTTACACAAGGTCATTTTGGAAAAGACATGCTTTGGTTAAGAAACCACCAGTACAGGTTACGAATTAAAAGAAGTAACAAATTCAAGACAGGGATAAAAAAATAAAATACTGAACAGTAGATTAATACAGTTCACTCAAATGATGCATGAAAATCTCAATGCATGTGTAACACCCAATTTGAGTGGGAATAAGACAAGACTCATACCTGTGGCAGCTGGAGTAAGGAAAGGCTGATGTTTTACCCTACATTATATAGCCAGTTTTTAAATGATTTAGAGGTATAGCCACTGAACTTGAAGCTTGACTATGCAAAGTTAAACAATAAACATACTGATTTTATATTATGCAGATGCTAAGTACGCAAACCAAACAAATAATGCCCAAACTTTGTGATGGAGGTTTTCAGGTACAGAATGAAGAACGGGTGAATAACAAGGGAAGCCAAGACCAAGGTTATGGTTTGAGGAGGTAAAGCGAAAATTGAAGTGCTTATATAAAATTGATTGCCAAGTTTTAGAGCTAAACAATATAACCTGATTGCCTTGGTCTGATGTTTACTAGAACACTGGTTTTAATAATTCGAGAAATCTTTTTCTGTGTTGAAACAGATTACCGGAGAAATTAAATATTTCATGATTCTACTTCTATTAAAGTGGTGAAAAAAACATCTATAATGCCAAAGTTGTATCCACAGCATCCTCTGGAATTGACGTGTGGGCATCCCAAACAGCAGGAATTGGCAGGTGGTAGCGAATCAGTTCATAGGGCTTTTTGTAGATGGGCCAACGGATTCCTCTGTCTCTGCTAAGAAAATATTTGATTGCCAATGCCACTAATATAGAATAGCAAAACACACAAGGTGATGGACGGAATGTTGCACATTGGCAAAACATTCACCCCCAGTCACAGATCTGGGTTTAATCCATCATTATTTTACTCACCACGCCACCATAGTTCAGACATGGCCATATGCAAATCAGTCTTGACCCCGTGCCTCATGAGAACAGTCCAGTCCGAACTGCCAAGCCATGTCTTCCCTGGACAGGCACCAAGCATCCTAGGACCGGTTTTGGGGTTTCACCCCTCTTCAGCCAGGAAAACTTGACTCCAGTGGCGTAGTGAGCACCGGACCCACGTCTGGGCATACCCTTCCCACATAGGGCGAACAGCAAAACACACAAGATGATGGACGGAATGTTGCACATTGGCAAAACATTCACCCCCAGTCACAGATCTGGGTTTAATCCATCATTATTTTGCTCACCACGCCACCCCAGTTCAGACATGGCCATATGCAAATCAGTCTTGACCCTTTGCCTCATGGGAACAGTCCAGCTTGAACTGCCAAGCCATGTCTTCCCTGGACCGGAATCAAGCATCCTAGGACCGGTTTCAAAATATGGTGAGCAAAATAACGAAGGATTAAACCCAGATCTGTGACTGGGGGTGAATGTTTTGCCAATGTGCAACATTCTGTCCATCATCTTGTGTGTTTTACTAAATATAGAATTACATTGAATCCAGCAGTATAATAGATAAAATTGCAGTTGAAAGGACCACCGGCTGTCTACAGCCTTGCCTTGGTGGATCTTATTGAATTGAGATAAGTGTCTATTTACCACGACTACACACATACAGAACATCCTGTGTGCTCTGGATTTCAAGAAATATCAGATTGATGAAACCTTTTGCATAAAAGGGATTACTTAGGCAGACATGCACGGTTGCTTCAGGTAAATCTGTAAGATTTTGATAAAGGCATAATGGTTCCTGTTCAGAAGCTAACTTTTGACTTCATCCAAGCCTTGCACCAAGTGTATAATAAAGCAGTCTATTCTTCCCACAAAGTCGCTGATTGGTAAAAGTTACTATCCTACGAAAACATCCACTGGGCAATGGCATGCCACGACAAAGGTCTGGAAGGCTGTGGTAACTTTGCACAGTTCTCTGCCTCATGTAATTAAGGAAATATTACCCATGCCAATGCTATCCCATCCCAAGTACACCAATACATTTGGTAACAGCAGCTGTATATAAGGTACTCTAGATATACATACAACATGTCACACAAAGTTAATTTGCAGTTTATATGTACACATCTCAATTATTAAAGTGGATTTGAAGTCTTTATTGCCAGTTACTATTAATGTATATCATCTCTTTGCTAAGACCAACATGAATTTAGTGATTGTCTTCTTCATTGGCAAGTCAAGTTCACCTCTGAATGGTGAATTGAAGGGATTGCATGGCTTCCTCCTTAAGACTTAATAAGTAGGCCTCAATCCCCATTATCTGACACACAATCAAACCATTCATTTGTTTATATGTTTTATTTGGATTTTTAGACTCAACAAGTGGCCCAGCCATAGTTCCAGAGAGCTTGCTGCAAAATCTGCAGCAAAAGGGGTCACACGCTCGAACAACGAACAGTGAAATAATTGATGGTTATGTTTGAATGTGTTCTATCAGTGTACATTGGGCATTAATATACCAGTTACGGGAAACGGCCTTTACAATGCATGTACCATGCACAAATTATATTTGTGTCTATGCCTCCTATACTAATATGACAGTATGAACTCATGGATTAGCATTATGTGAGACGTGGTCCCTGGTTAGATCTTTGGAGGAGAATAGTTATTTCTTCATTATATTATTTCTGTATTTTCCAATAATTTGTTTTAGAAAAATGTTTTTCAATTCTCTTTCACTGGTCATATGTTTCTTGCTGTGCACATTACTTTCTTTTTATCTGAAGTTTTGGTTGGTTGGTTTGTAACTCATATCTCTTGAATATTCTTTGAGGAAAGCTTAGTTGCTCCTGTCTAGTTTACAAAAGAAAGCCAATGTAACCCTTATTGAAACCCAGTTACGTCTGTGGCTCCTTCAGTTTAGGTAGTGTTAGAGCTCAGTCACAGCGCACATCAAAAATGTGAACGCGTTTCTTCTTATTCTAACAATTGGATCCGTTAAAGTATCGATTATAACATTGCTGGAAATTTTAATGGAGCTTGTTATGGTGGAGGATTTTGCAGTCTCTGTCGTAAATAATCAATAAATTCCTCTAGAATCCATGTAGGTCAGAAATAAGCTCTTCCCCTAATGCCTACTGTCACCAATACATTTGTGTGGCATGTATCGCTAGTAGCAGCGTCTTGTGGATATCATAATTATGTCCTACAGAAATTATGTTGGAATCCAAGAATATCCCTTCCCAAAAATGTGTGTGGCTAGTGCTGCACAGTTACAGATATAGTGGGCGGTATTGTGTGCAAAGCACACTGATAATAAGACATTATGGGGCATATCAGCAACAACCGACTTAGCGCTAGGATAATTATCGCCGGCTATCGTGGATTTTTATCGCTGCGATAGCGTGCTATTAGCAACGCTTATCTCAAAAGCGATAAAAATCCTAGCGCTAACTGCCAAACGTGAGACTATCGCTGGAAACCCAGCGATAATCCCACGAAGTTTGGCAATAGCTTGCTGATAGGGCCTCACATACTTAGCCATGATATCCACCTTCCATAGGATATCATGGCTAAGTCAGTTTCAAAGCAGGCGTAAGGAAAGTAGCGATAACAGAGGTTATCTCTACTTTTCTTGTCGCTATGCTGCTTTGCGTGAGGCTTGATAATAGGAGAAATGTCGCTTAGCGACATTTCTCCCGTTATCCTGGGGAGGAACGCCCACTTTGCATCTCATTAGAGATGCAAAGATGGGCGTTAGGAATTCAGGCGCTCAGGCAAGGTTTCACGCGATAGCGTGACCTTGCTGATATAGCGATAAAATTATCGCCGCTTTTCGGCCGAAAACGGCCACAAAAGCGGCGATAATTTTATATCGCCGCCTTGTAGATATGCCCCTATGTTTTTTAGGTCTCACCTGAGCCAGCGCAAGCGCTAGTCTGGCAAGACATTTAGTAAGTGGGCTTTTAAAAGTCCTACCACACGCTTTTGCTGGCCTTGAGCGTGCGGTTACACACACAATAACGGGCACAGGCGCCATCTGCCTTTAGCCGTCGCTCTTCCAGGCACGCACACACGCACCACTTGCAGGCTCACCTTAACGTGGAGAGGCGCCATCTGGCGCCATCTGCCTTTAGCCGTCGCTCTTCCAGGCGTGCGCGCGCGCACCCCTCACAGGTTCACCTCCTGCTCTCCCTCCTTTAGCCGTCGCGCTTGTGTTTTAGCGCTTGTTAGGAATTGTGCCCTCGTTAGGAGCAGGATGCATGCTTTTGAATTGCCTGGTTGAGATGTTCGATGGTGGCTGTGACTGGACAGTTCCATTTACAGTGATTGAAATCCTTGACTTTTAACTGGCTCAGCACGTCTGGAGCCCCGGTATTATTTATAACTTGATTGGACTGATCATTGGAGAAGAGCGTCTGTTCCCGCGAGACGTCGGTGGGAGTCCAGACAGACATTCCCAGCATGCTCCAGGAACCCGAGATTCCACGTGCTCTTTCATGTCAACACCTCCTTGACTTATGGGCGCCTCTTTATTGCCGCTTTCACCACTGTGCCTCTTTTGGGAACTCGTTATTCATTTACGCAAGCTCATGTTGGTTTTCCTCTGCGCGCACATTCTTTCAGAGTAAATAGTGAGCAGTGAGTTAGTTATTTGTGCCTCGCATCACATGACTGGAAGTTTGCTTCGTTGGTGTGTTTTTGCATTTGCCACTGCCGTCTTCATGCATTGCATTGCATGTATGTCATTGTAATTTTTTCGTGAAGGACAGCGCTGTGCCCTACCTACGACTGGCAGTGCTTGCAATGTTCAGATTCAGTAAACTCTGATTGTACGTATCCTACTGAAATAAAATGGCTAGTAAAGGGTTTTCGGCCCCATTCACATAAACGTTCACAAGTTTGCATTCAAAGTCCTATCACTTTGCATGGGTGCAGAAACCTGATTTGGAGAGTTTAACAAAGGTTTCCTGGCATACTCCTCTGAATGTTTTTGGGAATCTCCACTTGAGTCCATGCAGATGTACTTGCTCATGTATAGTTGCAAATAGGGGACACATCGTATTAGTGCAATGGTACTTAAAAAGCCTTCAAAACTGCACGCACACGTTTAGTTCCTAGCTTTCCCTTTTCCTTTTTCTTTATTTTCTTTCCTCTCTCACTCTCCATTTCTTATTTTCTGTTTATTTATTTTTTAGTCTTCCTTCTTTCATCATTTCTCTATTCCCTTACCGCCTTACCCTATTAATCTTTTTCTTTACCTCTTTTGTTTTTATATTTTTCTATCCTTTCTATGATTTATGTCTCCATTTGTTTTCTTTGCCTATCATTTCCTTCTTCTTCATTCAACAGCATTTTAGACTTTATTTTGTCTTTTCGTTATTTCCTTTTTCTTACTCTTATTTTCTTCTTTCCTTCTATTTTCTTTCCTCCTTTAAGTCATTATTGAAAACTTGGCCCACTTCCAGTTAGTAAATAAGAGAAAAATATCTTAAAAGTGCATCACTATTCCAGTGTGTTGAAAATGTTATATCTGGACAAAGACAGGGGCAAACACCACTGAACATTCATGAAACACAGGACAGCAGGAATAACACATTTCTGTTTGGAGCACATATCACAAAATGCGTATTTGGATATTGTTTTGCAAGGAAAAGGTTTTTTTTGCAAATGTATGTCATAACAGCGATCCCTATAATTAAAAATAACGTATAAAAAATCAACCTGCAACTTATGGTTGGGGTTAAGAACCATGTTGATCCCCTTCATGCACATGGTTTAGTGCACAGATCCTGTAATGGCATAAAGCAAAAAGCATTGGCATAGCCAACAGGTCTCGCCTTTGGGACCTTATAAGGGTTTAGCCATGCAACAGTTGATGTTGTTGCACCAAGGATATTGTGCTCCAAAACTAAATACTTATAAGGTCCCAACAGAAAGACCTATTGGCTATGCCAATGCTTGTCTTTACATATTACTGTGCATGGTCAAAACACTCAGCAACCTAGTTCGGACCTGCGTTTTGGTCCTTAATTTGGAATGGTGAGTTGCAAAATTCCATGCCACTTTTTTGAAAATATATTTTCAAAAGTCAATTTTGGCATGCCATAAACATATAATGACTCTTAGAAATCCTTAGTGTTATATCAATTGAAGTCTATTCTTCTTCCATCCATTGCAAAATCCAAAATGGTGCTTCTAGGTATGACTCTATGTCTTCCACATGGGCTTCGCATATATAGATCACTTCATCAGTACAGTGATGACCAGAGAGCATAATAAGATGGCGCCGAACAATGTCTATTAAATGAATGTGTGTATCCTTACAATATTGTTGCATCAGTCAATGGGAAAGATTACAAACAAGTGACTCTAACCAGCGCATAATGTTTTTTAAATTTACTTTCTTTGTGCTGGAGAGAACCCTCAAAGTAGTGTAAAGCAGCATGAAGCACTGCTTTGTGTTATTTAGCACAGAGAGGCCGTTCCATGGGTGGGAAATGGGCGTTCCCATGCAACCATCCATGCATTTTGACACAAAACCATAGTTACAAAGATTTGTAGTCATGGTTTTGTGCCAAACGTTAACGCCCCTTCAAAGGAGGCACAAACAGGAGAAATGCTTTCATTTCTCTATTCTTTTCCAACTTTGCATGCGTGCTGCACTGGGCAGCATGTATACAAAGTGGGAAAAGCTTTGCATCGTTTCTATGCATAGTAGTTTGTACAGGAAGGGTACCCTTCCTGTACAAAATCTATGCTAGACTCATGCACACACCCTAGCGCGATGGCGCTAAGATGTGTGCCTGGCAGCTAAAATCAGAGCCGGCACAAGGGAAAGGGGAGGAGAGAGCCATATCTCTGCAGATGTGGTGCTCTCCTAATCTCTCCCTGTCGCACAAGGTAGCGCAGCCTCACGGGGGACTGCGCTGCGTTGCGTAGATTTTTGAAAATCCCCCCCAATGTGTGACAGTTTTGGCCAAGTGCAGCTCAGATCTCAGCTGTCCCTTGGTAACAGTCGTGTAACTTACACTAAGAAATATGAAGCTCCCTTCTTGTGAGAAACAGATTTGCATTCTCTGGGGCATATTAACAAGGAACAGGGAAAATCAACGCTAAGGGCGCTTAGCGCTAATTTTTTTAACGCCTGCTGTTGCTGGATAATATTGCCTGGTTATCGCGTTATTAACAACGCTAACCGCCTAGGCGATAAAAAATCCAGCGATAGCGGCATTTTGGGAGGTTATCGCTGGTAATGCAGCGATAAAACTACAAGGATAGGGATATCCTTGTTGGTAGCCCATGGTGGATTTAGCCATGTAATCCACCCCCCATTGGATTACATGTTTAAGTCTGAAAATGAGCAGACGTAAAAAAGCAGCGTTAACTGTGGTTAGCGCTGCTTTTTTTTTAGCATGAAGCTTGATAATAGGAGAAATGTAGCTTAGCGACATATCTCCTATTATTTTGCTCTGGAAGGCCCACTTTGCATCTCATTAGAGATGCAAAGGGAAGCGTAGTGAAAAAGGGTGCTAACATGCGATTTTGCATGTTAGCACCCTGTTGTTGATAGGGCGATATTTTTATCTCCGCTTCTTTGACTTTTAAAGCCAAAAAAGCCGAGATAAAACCCTTGTTAATATGCCCCTCAATTCTTTGATGGCATATCTAAATATGGATCTCTGCAGGTGAATGTTCACCAGTATGCTAGGTGCACAGCATAATGAATGGAATCAAACTCTTCACAGAATTGGTTAAAAAAGCAAACACTTCAAACAATTAAAAACATATATATTGCAATAAACGGCAATAGAATCAAATGTATAACAGAATATTTTCAGCTATTTAAATTTGCATCACAAAACAATTGGTGAACAATAAATCAAGCATCAATATTTGTGAAAAGTAATTTGCTGCATACAAATGGAAAGATAATGTAATACATTTTCGGCATAAATGCCCAGTCCAGCCCAATGCATTTCGTGTTTTGATGCATCCCTTCTTCAGGGGCCACTGTAAAAAACGAACAAACCATGGGACATATTATCAAGACAGGCGATAAAATTATCGCCGCTTTAGCGGCAAAAAACTGCCGCTAAAACGGCAAAAATGGGCTTGATAATATGCTCCATGGAATTCCAATTGAAGCTCAGGTTAGATGTCCTTCACATCTAACATGGGCTTCAATTGGAATTCCATAGAACATATTATCAAGCCGATTATCGCCGTTTTAGCAGCAGTTTTATGCCGCTAAAGCGGCGATAATTTTATCGCCTGTCTTGATATATGCCCCCATATTTGTAGCACATTGCTCATGCTTGAATGAATAATTGTACAAGCACAATAACGTTCAGAAAAGGCCGAAAGAGCCCAAGCCACCTATATGTGCTTACAAATGGCAAGACCAGAGAATTCACGTAAGAAGTGAAACATGCAACAAAAGAAGAAACGAAGTAACTCTATGAAAATGTGACCGCAAAAAGTATAACTGTCAAAGCAAATCAACAAAAATGTACCAAAATGGTGGTAGACGGCGAATTAGTGAACCAAATCATGCTGTGATACCACAAACCAAACCATGTTATCAGTGTGCTGTATCCCTATCTCTATCTATCTAAATATGAGCCATTTAACAATTGGGGTAGGCAAAACAACTTTGCATTTCCCTGCAAAACAGAAAAAAGGAAGGGAAGCTTTCTCATCTCAAACTCTGGACACCTCGCTCAGGTGGGACAGTACCCCATACCCCTGTACAGGGCACGCCCCCCACTGGCAGCACAATACTCCTTACACCCATGCAATGCCTGGAACAGAGCTTGTCAGCAAATGTAATTGATGTGTCCTTCGGCCGATTAAAGGTAGTTAAATGTGGCACTCTTGGGGTGAGTGGAGTGGAATAGCAGCCCCACACTTTGTGTGACCAGCAGTAAAATAAGGACCTTGGACAGAATCCTTCTTTTGTTAAATGACCTTAGGAAGGACATTCATTTATTGTCCTAGGCAATGGGTTGATGACGTATTCCAAACAAAAAAAATTCCAAAGGAGCATTTAATGGGAAAATAAATCTGTATAAATGTAACTGTTATTATTGTGTCCGCCATCTTGAACAAGTTGAAGTATATGTTTGGAAGACGAGTCATTTAATCCTGGGTATAACTGAATGGTGATTAAAAAATAATACTTCAAAACATTAATTTCAAAATGCCTTGCCAGTCTTTTTATAACCCACTTTCAAACTTTTGTTTTATCTCTTTTTAAAAGATATTGATTTGCCATTATGCTGGTTAAGCAAACTGCAAGCCTTGTTAAAGATAAACAAATGCTGGTCAATTTATATGTAAATGCCCAGCAAGGGTCCTGTTATGGTCTAGTGGATTCTGAGGACAAATCTGTTGACTGCTCTGCAATGAGCTGCTTTTCGGTCCTTGTAGCTGGGTTCATCTGTTGTCACAAGTGTCTGCATAAACTCGAAAGCCAAATATCAGCTATTTTAGTGTGATTATTGCAGTTAATTAGTATCGACCTTTTCTGGCATTCATTGTACCAGTGCTGCATCAACATGAATGTTTGCTTTCAAGTGAGTACAGCTAATCTCACAAAAGGCACTATTTCAAGGTTTAAAATTATGCTGCCCTTGGAAGCAATATTGTGAATTCTCTTCAGCTCGGCAGCAGAGCAAATAGCTTTTTTTGATCATTAGAAACATTGTTTTCTTGTACGTGGGGAGTGGAGAAGAAGAGGGGGCAGAGAGAGCAAGCTGGGGAGGGGGCAGGGAGGAAACAAAGAGGGCGGTGGAAGGTAAGAAAGAAAGAGTGCAAAGGGGTTGTGAGAAAAGAAACATTAGTAGGAGGAAAAAGGCAGAGAAACATAGCAAGGAGCGTGGAAGAGGTTGACAAAAGAGAGTGGAGGACTAGCTGCTTTAGCAAACCATCTTTGTGTGTTTTTTCTAAAAGATTTTGAGAATTAAAAACATGCTGGTTTGTTATTTTAATCATTCATTTGACATGTATTTTCAAATTAATACATTATGAATTCCAATCGTGACACGACAAGCAGCATGCTCTTGTAAAGTACCCAGCAAGATTTCAAATACTGTCTCTTAAATGCCAAAGAAAAGATCTTTCCCACCAACCAAGCATTCATTGTGGCAGGGAACACATCGAACTCAACAGCGGTTTGTGAAGTTAACAGCAGTGGGGCAGTCCGGCGGTGGGGCCGGGTAAGGGGTAGTTTCGAGGGACGATGCAGAGGGAAAATTATTTATTTAATTTTCCCTCTGCATTGTCACTCGAAATCCCCCCTCACCTGGTCCCTCCGCCCCACCGCTGTTACCTGCACGGACCGCGGCTGATCGAACTGTTTCATCTTCAGGATTGAATCTCATTTCATTGATTCTGCCGAGCGATGATACGAGGTAAAACTGGCATACAAAACCCATCAGTTTCTCTCTACAAAGAGCCAATCATTTTGATTTTCTAATTGCTCCCTGTCAGACCTTACACAATAAAAATGGCAGATACCCAGCTGTACTCAAGAGAAAATTAGAACTGCCCCATTACTCTATAGTTGTGGCATCCAACTTTCTTCCACTATGGACAGATCAATGCCAACATTCCATAGAATGACGGCTACACAAATGATCCCCATTTAAATTCACTGTATTTACATTTATCACACATTGATATCATAAATTCTGGCAAGGATTCAGCCCCATTGGAACAATGTTGGGCATCTATGCTCACTAGAAACCTTTTACCTCTAGTCAGATGGATAGCACGAATATTACAGTTCTGAGAGTTTACTAGAAAAAAAACGTGTTTCCCTGATTAGCTCAACCGAAGTAGTGCTGCTTGATCTTGGTCTGTGGGCATGGTCATTGTTGTATTTGCCTTGAGGACAATTGCTCAATGATTCATTGCTAATAAATTACTGAAACATAAAACCCTGACTTCCGTCAGACTTGCAGAACAATGTAGAGGTGCTAGCCCATCAGACAGATGTTCTTGACCAGCTGTGTTATAATCCTCAGTGCTGACTTAAAAGAGTGGCATTTCAGAGCACCTTGCAGATCTTTGGTAAAACTGTGTGTTTGTCTGACAACATAAACGTCAGGATTGTGCCAGACTGATTTCACCACCTTCAGGCTATGCTGGCTTGTATCCCTGCTAGCTCACAGTGCACCATCCACACCCCTAACGTTAGAGGGTAACAAATGGGTGTGCAACCTCAGAACATGACAACCCCGATCCCCCAAGGAAATCATGGTAACAGATCTAGAACTCTTTCACTTAGCTTCTCATGCATACCCAAAGAAATATGCAAAAACACTCAGCAAGGAGTTTCAATAATTATTAAAGCATTGTGATTCTTGTATAAAATACTTGCGGTGCAATAAGCAATAGAATGAAACAGATTTAAGTAATTAGCATTACAAGAATAGTGAAAAAGAAGACATTTTACACAGTTGTGCTAAGACAGTGAATATATGCTGGCATATAAGTACTGTGTATAGTGTACTCCTACCTTGCGCTCCTTAACTTAGTCTTGCCTAGGTTGGATAATCTGCCAAATCCCTGCCCTGGTGGTCTGTCTCCCCATTACCTGCATGTAAGTGTCATCAGGCTGTCTGTCTTGGTTTAGAGCAGGACATCCCTTGTGTTCAGTATGCAGGAATCAGCTGAGCTGGAACTCCGGAATGCAGTTACCTCGCAGTGTCAGGTGAGTGCTCTTCCACCTAAACAAGGATATGGTTCTGTATGTGGCCATGTCTCAACCCCTGTCAGATTGCAATTGTTTATTCTAGTTGGATAGCATTTAGGCTCCCAGACAATAACATAAAAAAACATTTGCAGAGTGTACTTTGGGGCATATTTACAAGGACTTAACAATGCCGTAGTGTCAATTTTTTGATGTTACTGCGTATTTTTTTAATCTCAGTATTTACAAGTTGCCGCTAACTGCAGTTAGCGGAACTTTTCTGACGTAAACGCGAATTTTTAAGATCGCCACTTCTGTTAACAGGAGGTAACGAAAATTAGATGAAAGGTGGGCGTTCCCGTGCAAGAACTGCCGCTAACCTCACTTTGCGATATTTACAAGGAATTCCTTGTATGGTGCAAAACCCAAACAACTACCTCTAACTCCAGTTAGAGGCAGTTGTTTAAGACCAGAAAATAGCTGGTTTTAAAACTGGTACAAACCCTTCTCATTTCAGAAGGGTTTGGTGCTGGACAGCGCTACAAGGAATGTTGTTGTGCTGCCTGCGACAAAACAAAAGGGCAGGAATACGCACTAGCAATATGACAGGATGCATTCCTTGGCCTCATCCATGAAAAGTGTTGCTGTGCTGCGACAAAACAGCATTGCAACACTTTTCACTGCGCACTTCTTGTGCCACCATGGATGTACTGTATTTACGCGTGGCGCGCCATGTTGCAATTAATGACAGATACATCTGGCATTCTGACATATCTGTCAGCGCTAAAGCCACACATTGCTGCAGTTTGTCACAAGCATGACGCAACTCCAGCAATGCATGGGGCCAGCCTATCCCTGTGGCACTGGGTCACCCTTATGCCTGCTGTGAGGCAGGCGTAAGGCTCTGACGCAGTGGCGTCCTAGAATTGTCGCAGTGAAATCTGATGGATTACAGTGCGCCACTCCTATGAGGCTTGTTTGCATGCGAACACCCACACTGCATACATCATGCCTCATGCAGGCATTAGGCGGCACAGGGCTTCACAAGGTCACGCATACGCCTAGATGCACCACTTTGTAAATATGGCACAACGTGGTGCAAAATTAATGCTGCAAGTATGTCAATAAAATGATGCACCAGCTGATTTAAACTGTCAGAAGGGGCTTATGAATGGGCCCCCCTGTATTTTTCCCCTACATTGACGCACAATAGCTGCCATGTGCCAACGCAGGCACCCTTGCGCCATAGTGTTGCGGAGTTGATTGATGTTGTGCAGGAAGGGACACCTTCCTGCACAAAACCTATCAATCCAGGGCATTACCTTTTCCTCTTCCTCTGTGTGGTGTGCGTTGATGGTGGATTTAAAGGTTGTGTTAGTTTCAGGGATATTGTTGTGGCTCCATCTCTTCTCAAGATGTCTATAGGTGCGTCTGGACTAGTGGAGGGCGGGAGGAACCAGTTGGCCTTCTTGGAGAGTTGTTTGCCTGGTCTTTTCTTGAGGGGTGCTGGGGTGTCTGCCAGTTGAAGATCTATTGGTGGAAGTTGCGCGTTGTGGTGTTGGCCTCTATAAGTGTTGGTGGAGAGGTGGTGCTGAGGAAGTTTATGAGAAGTTCTTTGGTGGCCTTGATCCAGCTGTGATGAAGGATGGTGATGGCGGTGGTGTATGGGAAGCGTGGTGAAGGCGTAATGTATACAATGATGGTCAGTCCAGGAGAGTTCGGTGGTGTGGCTGCAGTTGAAGTTCCTGCTGGTGGACAAGATGGGCTTGAGCTTGTGTCCGGCTATCTGGGTTTGTGCAGTGACTAGCTGCTTGAGTCCGATGTTGGCGATGTTCCCCAGGAGGTGGTGGTGTTCTGGTCACTGGGGTTGTCCAGGTGGAACTTGAAGCCTCTGAGTAGGATGCATTCGGTGGATGGGAGAGCCTGGGATGAGATGAAGTCTACGATGGCATCGGTGAATGGGGGTTCATGGGCCGGGGGAGCCTGAGGGTGCCGCAGAGGGTGGTGTTGGGGTTGGTACGAATTTGGAAGTGGAGGTGTTCCATGGTCGCCATTGGGTTGTTAGAGTGCATGGTCAGTCAGAGTGTGCTTTTGTAGACAATGGCAATGCCTCCTTCTGGACGGTCCTTGTGGATGATTTTGTAGCCGTCGGGGATGGTGATGGTGATTACCGGTCTGGAGCAGAGGTTGGTCCAGGTTGCCGTGAAGAAGGCGATATCTGAAGTGATGGCGTCAAGAAGGTCCCAGATTTCTGTGGTGTGTTTGCAGACAGACCGACATTGAGGAGGATGCAGCTGAGCCGGCTGGGTGCGCTGTTGGTCAGCTGGGCAGCAAGAGGCGCTGGTGTGCTGATGTGGCAGAAGGTGTGTTTGCAGTTTCGGTAGCACAGGGTGCAAGGGTTTCCTTTGTTGATGCTAGATGGCAGATGACATGATGTCCAGGGCTGAGGGCTAGGAGGGTGTTGGCATCATAGGGGTGGAGTGTCCAAGAGGCAGGGTCCCTGGTGCTGGGCGCGGTACAGGGGCAGACAGACACAAATAGGCTTGCCTCTGGCTAGCCTTCAGCGCACCAGTGGCACGCCCACTGCACATGGTTGCACAGCGTCTGCCAGTAAGTAGTGCTGTGAGGGAGATGGACAGCTGTGAAGGAACAGTAAACTTACCAGAGCTACGAGGGCTCGTGTTCTTTGCTATTTGTATTTTAAACTGTACTGTTGTGTTTTAATGTGCTTCAGAGCCACTACTTTAAAAAATCATTGCAAGTTTCTTTTTTGGCACATAGGCTTCTTCCGCCTTCCGCTCCCGGCTCAGAGTGTTTGCCAGTAAGCTGTTTAGTTTTTTTCTGTCAGTTGCTGCACAGCTGGGCTGCTGGGAAGGCGGAGGGGGGATGGGCTTTTCAACAGGCTGGAGAGGACGCTCAGCCTGTGAAGGAACTGTAAACTTACTGGAGTTACGAGGGCTCATGTTCTTTGCTAATTGTATTTTAAACTGTACTGTTGTGTTTTAATGTGCTTCAGGGCCACTACTTTCCAAATTGGTGTTTTATCATTGCAAGTTTCTTTTTTGGCATGTAAGCTTCTCCCGCCTTTCGCTCCCGGCTCAGAGTGTTTGCCGGTGAGCGGTTTAGTTTTTTTTCTGTCAGCTGCTGCAGAGTGGAGGGGAGGGTGGAGGGGGCATGGGCTTTTAAACAGGCTGGAGAGGACGCGCAGCAGATGTACACAGCGGGCGCGGCGATGGCGAGCCGAAGGCGCACCTAAGGCAAGCCCGTCCGCGTACGACCAGGTCCAGGGGCCAGGTCCCCTGGTCAAAGGCTGGTCTATCCCATTGAGGAACTTCAAAACTTGGATGGTACGCTCCATATAGCTGCCCTGCCTTCAGCATTATAAGTGAAGCTTCTGATGGCGAACCTGCTAGTTGGTAAGGGGGGGCTAGAGAGTAGCTGCACCCAGGTTCAGAGAGCGAATGGTGCGGGGTCTGGTGATTCCGCTAGACTTAGGGCTGCACTGCTGAATACCCGATCACTCCAGAAGCATAACCTGGAAATCTTTATGCTACTCCAAGATAAAGAACTAGATATTCTTGCACTCACGGAAACATGGTTAGAGGATGCCTCAGGTCTCCCTTCCCCTAGATTATGATGTCCTGACATAGAATTGACAGGGCAGGAAATGGGGGCTGTAGCTGTATTCTGCCGCAGGTCCCTGCCCTCAGAGAGGATAGTAACAGAGAGCGTTGATGGAGCTGAGGTCCTGGGGATAAAAATAGGGCTAAAATCCTATTGCTTGAGAGTAGTGGTAGTATATCGTCCACCTCGGTAACCCCCCCTGTTCATTGATCTGCTCACCGAAGTGGTAAGCGATCTCTGTTCTAGGTATTAACAGATTCTTGTGATGGGGGACTTTAACTACCTAGAGAGCCAGTGACCAGCAGGTTAGAATAGACAATGGCCATGCTAGGGGTGAAACAAATTGTACAGATCCCCACCCACAAGAAGGGCCACACTCTAGATCCCATTTGGACTACATTGCCCGATGTACAAGCAACAGAGTGAAGACCTTGCAGCTGGTCAGATCATTTGGGATTCCTGTGCCCAGTCCACCTAAATATCTACCCAAGTGAGGAGGACGGTATGGAGTTGGCACAAAATAGAGGAAGCCAATTTAAGGGAGGCACTGGGTGGGATAACGCACCCAGGGAGACTGTCGGGGGACCCGGATCTGGAGTGCAAGAAGCTTGCAGGCCATTTGAGGAATGCTATTGATAAGGTGGCCCCCGCACGGAGGGAAAGGGTAATGGATAGAGTGAAGGGCACCCCATGGTATACGGAGGGACTAAGAGGGACAAAACAGGCCCTACACCAGTGTGAAAGGCAATTGCGGAAATCATACGACCCGAAGGTCCTGGAGAATTATATAAAGCAAAACAAGCCCTCTATAAAATCTCAATCATCGCAAAGAAATCTGAGTACAATGAGTGGCAGATCAAGGAGGCCAAAGACACTCAAAAAGAGACCTTCAAGGTGCTGAGGGAATTGAGTCAAAAGAAAGAACAGAGGGCGGTTGTCAATCTAGCTGACTGCAATAAGATACAGGACTTCTTCTGGGCAAAAGTCAAGGATATTCTAATAGAAATAGGTAACACCAGCATAAGCTTGTGCCCTTTTTCAGTGGTGGGTCCACCGGACTTCCAGAGAGGCAACCTCTCAGTATTTCCAACATTAGACCTAGACTGCCTAGCGCACATTATGGCCAAAGTGAAATCAGGTTCTCCAGAGGACCCCTTTCCTCCCAGGGTGTTCAAAGTGATCTTCCCTGTGATGGGGCCAGAGATGTTGTCCTTATTAAATCCGTCCCTGGTAATGGGGAAAGTTCCTGTCAATTTTAAGGAAGCCATGGTGACTCTGCTGCTGAAGAAAGCAGGGGCGGATGTCAATAACTTGAAGAACTACCGCCCCATAACCAGACTTCCCTTTTTGGCTAAGGTAGTGGAGCAACATATGCTTTAAACACTTTCTTCTTTTTTGGAGGAACATCAGCTGCTCCATGCGTGTGTATCTAGGAAAGGTGCTCTACCATATGGAGCCCTGCAGGGCTCGACGTTGTCACCCCTGCTTTTTAACATCTATTTGCAGCCACTCGTGGAAGCGCTGGCAAAATTAAAATGTCTGGTGTTCAACCACTCCGACGATATGCAACTAATCTTGCGTATTGACAGCTCTACACAGGCACAGTCTAATGTACAGAATATCCTCCGGTTCACTATGAACTGGATGACCACCAATTCACTGAACGTAAATCCGAACAAGACGGAGGTGTTAGCTATTACCACAGGGGGCAACCCCTGGTCCGATTCCTTTTGGCCACTAGAGCTAGGTACTACTCCGACACTGATGCCAGTTGTGAAGAGCCTGGGCATCAGGTTGGATGGCAAGCTGACACTGAACAATCAGGTGACTGCTGTGGTGGGGAATTTTGTGGGCCTTATGAGGCAACTCCGGAAACTTGTACCCCTCCTGTCTTTTTCCACCATGCGTACCGTAGTGTTAGCACTAATTGTGTCACGACTGGACTACGGTAACACGCTTTACATCGGGCTATCTGACAAACTATCAGGGAAGCTTCAGGTGGTGATGAACGTTGTGTTGAGAATATTCTTCAAACTTCCTAGAAGAGCACATGTTACACCACTGCTGCAACAACTACACTGGCTTCCAATCAAGTAGAGGGCTAGGTTTAAGGGCCTGTGTATTGCACATAAAGCCCTCCACTTACTGCACCTGATTACATTAAGGAACAGCTGAAGGGTTATGTGCCAGGGCGATATATCCGTTCATCTGAAGCAAGTCTGTTGGTCTGTCCTCAGTTTGATAAAGCCACCTTGGGGGGGTCGAGCTTTTTCCGTGATGATACCTCAGCTTTGGAACAAGCTACCAGAGAGCTTGTGTAGAGAAGCCTCTCTTCTTCCCTTCAGGGGGAAACTAAAGACTATTTTGTTTATTTAGGCTTTTGGTTATGCCTCACCTAGATCAACTGAGTTTCGGGTTGTGTAGATCTGGTATGGACTTATGTTTCTCACAAGCGCATAGAGACCATTGGTGATTTGGCACTATATAAATGGCAATAACATAACATAACATAGCTGGGAGGTGGGAAATGTGGGAAAGGACACTGGAGGGGGTGGGGATGCGGGGATCGCAGCAGCAACGGGGGAGAGGACAGTGAAAAGGGAACTGAATAAAAGCACAGGAAAAACAAAGCAAAGATAAAAACCAAAGGTAGAAAAGCAACGGAGAAGAGCAGAAAGATGGACAGGAACAGCAGGAAAGAGGGAGAGGAGGCCAGTCCAGCTGCAGAGTAGTGAGCTTTACCACTAAACTACCAGGGATGAGGCGCAGAGGAGTCTGAGGGTGGAGGAGGGTCTCAAACATCTGACCTCCAGGTCAGAGGGACCAGCTGCAGATGGTGCTGCGCTGTGGGAAGAGGAAATCCACTAAGGGCTAGTCTCCCGTACACCCAGAAGCAAACTAACAGGGGGAAAGGAAAGGCTGCACCACCCGGTTGCCTCTTCTGATCTAACAGTGGCGAACGGATTCCCTGTCTCCCAGTGAGTAACTGTGGATCAAGCTGCAAACCCATGGGCCTGGGCCTGAACCGACCCCGTGGCCCTGGCACCTACTGGCACCAGTGGCCGATCTCAGTGACTTGAGCTAGTTAGTGGAGTTCCCCAGCAGTCTTGTGAGGTGTCCTCGGTGATGAAGGTCAGCCGCAGCGCAGGGATTGCGCAGGGTACATTGTGTATCACCCACACGTACTAGGCCTGGGTCCGACTCGCCCCTGGGCCTCCTTCGCTAAGCGTCCCACTTTCTCCTCACCAGGACATTGACACCTGGGCTCAATGTGCTGCACTCTCTCCAAATCTGTGACTCAGCCAGCAGGAGCCTAAGCCAGGTGGGATTTCACAAGCCTGGGTACAGCATTCGCCGCAATGTCTGCTGGGGAACCTCCCGATGCAGGTGATGCAACAGGGTCCATTTAGGCATGAATTTGCAGTGCTCCCACCACACAAGTTTGTTGCAGCTCAGGGGCATCACCCTCTACAGCATCCGGCCAGCACCACATCCTCTGGCCTGTGATGCAGAGGTGCGCTGACCACCATTAGTAATCTCCTCCCTGCACCCCGTGCAGTGGTTGCATGTGATATGAGATGCAGACCTCCCTACGTTGGTGCTCAGGAGTGCCTCTAACCTTCACAGCTCCAAGGGGTCTTCTCACACAGGTCAGCAACGGGTTTCCATGCAACCTGCCAGACTTCACCACCAGGTAAGGATGATCACTGAGGCCTCAATGTCTACCACCACAGCCCAGCAACTCCACAGCACATCTGCCTCCCACTCCGGGTCGAAGACACAGGCCCAGCGAGGCCTCCGAACCCCAAGCACTGTCCGTATTTTCAAGGTTTTGGATGCCATGGTGTTGCAAGGAGTGCACAATTAAAAGTGATGCATCAATGGTTTTGCCTAGCGATGCGCCTCTTTTCATAATTGTAGCCCTGATTTTCCTCTTCCCCTTGGACTAAGGATGGTCTTCCTGGCTCTTGGGGGGTTTGAAGGGGTTGTTTACCTGTACTGGACTTGGCCCTGGCTGCTCCATTGTGCATTACATTGGTTTTACTTTCTATTTTTCAGTGGAGGTGGACTTATAGGCTATTTTTGCCTCTACAACCATTTGCCTTGCCTTGCTGCCCTGCTCAATTCTGCTCTCTGCTGCAACTGGGGACACCCCATGGGGGACAGCGACTGCACCATTGGACTCTTCTGAGAGGGGCCCAGCAAGACTCAGAGGTACAGGAGTACGCATGTTGCTGCAGGCCTACCTTAGACTGAGGGAGTGGGACGTGACCATAGGTCCCCATTTAGTGAACACGCTGCACACACTGGTGCAGGATTGATGCTGGTACCTCCCTGCTCTTCCCTCCTCCTGTAGCGATGGAGCATGAGCCATTTTTCTGTGTTCCTGATCCCTGGGGGGATTTGATTTCATGTGAGGGCCCCCCTGCACAGAAAAGGGGCTGATCCAGTGACAGGGGGTCTTGGCAGGTGAGGTCTGTGGCACCCCCAAGACACCTGTGGTGAGTGAACGATCACACCCACGACACAGTGGATGTCACACTGACTGCCTTGCTATCCTGCTCCATTTGACTAGACTCCCCTGGGCCCCCCACTCTCTGATGGCTCCTCCTTCCCTGCCTCTCATGAACCCGGGCCCATGTTTGTCGCTCTGCCTCAGTTGAGAGGATAGACCTGGGTGCCCTCGGGGTGACAGGGTCCCCCCTGCCCCCGCAGACTGGTTGGCAGCCCCCCCCGAATCAATCAATCCCCGGCAATCTCACTGCATGGCTCGGTGCAGGGCACAGGCTTGCGGAGGTGTCCACCTGCGGTGCCTCTTCTCCTCCCCCACCTGGGTTCCCCTGGGGCAGCGGCACCACCAGCAGAATTGTCTTCTGCCACTGGCAGGACTTCGCAGAATCTCTGCCTGTTTTCCATGCGAACTTGCGCACTGAAGCTGTGGATGGACCTGGCAAGGGCTTGGAGAGACCTCATGGGAAAGTGGCGTAGGTCCTGGATGCCCGAGGGACGCCTGTCCCTAAGGTTGGTGATCGAGCTGGCCCATCGCTTCCCAGGTCGAGACCCCCTCCCAGTGCCCTTCCACGACTGATCATCAGCCGCATCCTAAGCTTCCGTGACTGAGACGTAATCTTAAGTGAGGCACATGCCAGACTGGACCTCCAACATAGCGGTGCCAAAATCATCAGGGAGGTCCAGCAATACTGGTGATCCTACCAAGACGTCAAACACAAACTGTGGAACATGGGTCCACAGTATTGCCTTTTTTCCCAGCCTGACTTGGTGTAGACTTCAGTAACAAGTCCATCTTTTTTGACACACCTGAAGAAGCCTGGCAGTGGCTGACAGAGGAAAGACCGCTGCGTGAACCCCCCTTCTCCACCAACGCCTGGGGCCCATCTATGGTCTCGCGACTGCACGCTCTCAGCAGGATCCCAATGGTCAGCTCTGTTGTTCCCAGAGGTGCGGCAATGAGACTCGCTCGGCATCTCAACTGGGCTCCCCCTCTTTGTCATGCGATATCATGAGAGCTCCATCTAAGGACTATCTGGAGGGAGAGAGGCCGGACCCTGGAGGTGCGACACGCCCACCTCCCTGACATCCTCCTCAATCCCTCAATCGGACTCAGATCTTTTCTGTAGCCCTGTGCTTTGCCAGGCCTCAGATGTGACATGGTGGAAGTCGCCCCTCCAGCCTGTACCAAGGCACAACAGACTTTTTACACTGACATTCCAACCAGAACTTGCATTCACTCTTTCATACCAGCTTGTGCTCTGAATCTTGTCCTTACATTGGTTCATAAAGTTCTACTTCCCTTGGGCCACAGATGCTTCTAGGGTAGAAGTATGAGGTGGGGAGGAAGTTGGGGGTGGGGTTTTTGTTATATGTTAGCTGCTCAGGACAATTCTCTCCCTACAGGCACAGGCGCACTTTCTACTCTCCCGAGCACCCATATACCTGTGACCGACGTCACTTGCAGAGCCTCCCAGGTGCCTGTTTCACTGTCACGCAGGACTTCCCCGTGGCCCCACCCTTTGACTTTCAGGGTAATGTTATGGAATGTTAATGGTCTGCGAGACCAGATCAAATGCTCAGCGGTCTTTACTTTTGTCCACTGCCACCTACCAGAAGTCCTACTCCTGTAAGAAACCCAACTTCATGGTGAGCACTGCCCCTTCCTGTCCCGCAAAGGCTATGACAGGGTCTTTCACGCAGGGTTCTTGCGGGGAGCGTGGGGGTTGCCATTCTCCTACACCGCTCCTTCCCCTATTGGTTTCTCATGTCTCCTGTGATCCCCAGGGGCGCTTCATTGCACTGGAGAGCACCTTGGAGGGGCAGGTGGTTTGGCTACTGTCCATCTACGCCCTCTGACCACCCTGGGAGGGTGCCTGACTGACCTGTCAAATCTCCTGGCCCGCTTCCTGCATGGTCACACTCTGCTAGGCGGGGACTTTAATGTAGTCCCCAAGCCTCAGTGATGCCTGCCGGTCCTGGCACCTGACACTCCAACAGTACACGCACAACTTGGCTTTCCACCATGACCACTCACGCATCAACCTGGTTCTCCTTTCGGATCTTGACTGTTAAGCGCTGACCCGCATTTATAAACTTCCCAGAGGGGTCTCGGACCACTACCCTATTCTCCTGGACCACATGATGCAGCGACCCATGTGGCACATCAACACGTGGTATCTCCAAGACAGAATATTTGTCAAAGCCCTAAGAGATGAACTTCAATCCTACTTCCTTACCAGCTCCAGAACGGTGGCCTGAGTAAGTACACACTGGTCCGCCAATATTTACAGATGGGGCAATAAGAATGGGAAAATGTTATATTGGCTGGCTGCCCACCAACAGGCCAATAGAATAGTTCCAGAGATCAGAGACGAAACAGGCTACACGCACCAGGCTCTGCCAGACATTGCCCAAGCCTTTGCCCTTTACTATGAGAAATTGTACTCTGTGCCGCAAGATAGGGACGGGGCAGCCAGCAATCACCTTTTAGATTTGGTCATCCTCCCATCCCTCCCCCAAGGGGACTCCCAGTCGCTAGAAGCTCCCATCACAATGGAAAAGAATGGGGACGCCCTTACAGGACTGAAGCCTGGAAAAACACCAAGCCCGGACAGGTTCCCCATGGAGTACCTGGTGAAAAACTGGTACTTACTGCTCCCCTACTTCCACAAGCTCTTTAGGGGAGGCGTGTCAACAGGGCTCATTCCTGGAGAACTTGGGTTCTAACACCATAGTAGTGAGTCCCAAAACGCAGCCCCCTTCTAGATCCTGTGCCCACTACCACTCCATATCCCTCCTCAATTGTGAAATAAAAATCTTCACCACGATCCTGGCCAACATTTTGAAAAGGGTACTCCCGACACTCATTCACCCAGACCAGTGCGGCTTCATGCCACAAAGAATCACTCAA
The DNA here is from genome assembly GCF_964204655.1 of Triturus cristatus. Taxonomy (NCBI): domain Eukaryota; kingdom Metazoa; phylum Chordata; class Amphibia; order Caudata; family Salamandridae; genus Triturus; species Triturus cristatus. The sequence continues at coordinate 727,685,015 of NC_140591.1, forward strand.
CACTGCATCTGACGGCTACAAGTGGCCCTTGCCCACCACCATTCCCTGCCCTCGGACCTGGCCCTAGGCCTAATTGACTTCGAGAAGGCATGTGATACAGTGGTCTGAGACTTTCTCCGCAAAGTACTAGCCCGTATCGGCCTTGGCCCACGTTTTTGAGGCATGGTCGATGTGCTCTATTCCCATCCCCTGTGCGGGGTGTGAGTGAATGTGATCCTTTCTGTCCCCTTCTCCATTCGACGTGGCACCTGGCAAGGTTGCCCCTTGCCCCCCCTGCTCTTCCCCTTAGCGATGGAGCCTCTAGCTCAGCTCATTTGTGGCAACCGGATGTACAGGAAATGAAGGTGGGACACCAATCATGAAGATTGCAGCGCCCTGTATGCGGACGATGTCCTCCTGTATCTGGCAGACCCAGTGGAGAGCGGCCCACGATCCCTACTCTTGCTCGAGACCTTTGCACATGCCTCTGGCCTGAAGGTGAACCCAGCCAAATTGGTGCTGGTTCCCCTGGCTCCAACAAGGGACTTCTTCGACTGGCAATTGTCCATCCCCCTCCACAGGCTGAGCTTCAATTATTTGGGCATATGGGTGGCAATCCACCCAGAACTCACCTGGACCCTGGATTTACAACTGCTGCTCCGAATAGCAAAAACAGACCTGACCAAGTGGCAAAGCCTCCCTCTTAATGTGATGGGCTCCATAGCCCTATATAAAATACTGATCTTGCCCCGCTTTCTCTATATCTTCCTTAACTTTCCCCTGCAAATTCCAAAATCCTGGTTCCGGAGGCTAGAGGGCGATGCCTGCACCTTTCTATGGTGAGGCACATGACCGCAGATATCGCTCATCCACTGCCAGTGGGACCCCTATGATGGCAGACTAGGCATGCCTAATCTGTACCTCTACTTCCTTGCTTCCCAACTCCTCGTGACCCATGACTGGTTTAACAGGGGGTGGTCAGACCAGGCCTATAGGCTTGAACTCAGACGGCTAGACTTTCCTACCTTGGAGGCACTGCTAAACAGAACCACCATCCCCTCCCATATGCCCACGGTTACACGAGTAGTACTACTAGGCCGGCATGCTGCCTGGTACCATGTGCAGTGGAATGCCAAACATACACAAAAAACCCTGCTATGGGCTGGCTGAAGGAAGTGGAGTTGCTTGCTGACTTCCGGACTTGCGACTCCATCCGGATCTCCCAACTCGGGGACAGGTGGTCAGGGACTCATATATGCTCCTTTGCTAACCTCCAGGAATCCTTTGCCCCTGCAAATTCCCAATTCTATAAATATATTCAGGTCCGGCATGCCCTTCATACCCACATACGTGACCCAGAACCCTTCCCAGAGTTTAACCCACTTGAAGCTAAAATCCTCATGGGTAACCTAGGACGTGGAGGTGTCTCACAAATTTAACGCACTCCCATAATAAATTACCCTGGCTCATTCTGTCACCTATGGACCCAGTGGGAGAGCTGGGTGGGAACACTGGAGGAAGAGGACTGGCACAACACCCTGATGGTGCCCCGTGAATTCACTATCTCCTCCAGACTAAGACTCATACAGACTTACTATCTTTACATAGACTACCTGCCCCCTCTTACACCTACACAGAGCTGGTTTCAGGCCCGATGCCACCTGCCCCAGATGTGCACCCATGGCAGCGGACTTCTTCCATATGGTCTTGTCGTGCAGCCTATTACGGACATACTTGGCGGCAGTGGTGGGAGTATAGGTGGAGGTCATGGGGCGGGCAGTTCCTCTATTCCCAACCTAATCCTCCTGGGGATAACGGAGGGTGCTGGTGGCACCAGAGCCGAGAAGGCCTTCCTGAATACAGCCCTCCTGGTTACTAAAAGTGACATTACAGCAAAATGGATGAACCTCACCCCCCTACCGTTGCAAAGTGGCATTGTGGAGTTGACTGGTGTGCCCAATAGGAGAGAGGGGTGTTTGAGGCAAGAGGTTTTCCCCAAAAATATAGGCGGCTATGAGAGGAAGTGGCTGCATCTGTGATCTGCAACATTCATAACATAGACCGGGGAGACACAGCAACTCTTCTCTGTACAGTTCCTGGCTTGCTCGATTGTTTACCCATGTATGTGCAACTAAATGTTTACCTTGTGCCTAGATCTAGTTAGCCACCCAGTGGCAACTTAAAAACCCAATAAAGTTGTTTCGAAAAAAATTTGCACAGAAGACAGCAGAATACGGGCGGCACACAGCATAGCCACATATGCAGAAAGGACAAGAACCAGTGTTAATTCAGTTCCTGATGCAAGAGTGCCTCAAAACACTATATCGTGTGTTCACAACACAGGAGCACATGTGGAAATGCTGATTCCATTTGGCCTCTTCATGGGATATCCATTGCAGAGCAGAAAAAGTAAAAGCAAGGTCCTGAAAATCAGGAAAACGTAATCCACAGGTACAGCTATGGAGGGACAAAGTACGTCTTCTTCAGCCTAAATTAGAACACACGCTATCTACCATGAAGAGGTGGAGATGGTGTTGGAAGGTGGTTCTATCAAAGTCGATAAAGTAGCCAGAGGCTGTTTGATCTATTTTTTGCAGCTCTGTTTGTTGTAAAGAAGTTGCAATAGACTCAAATTGTGGTACAATAATGTAAACACCATCAATGTCGAGTTTTCAAATAGAAATCTGTATTTCTGTACAAGTTGTATGCAGTTAATGTAGCAGGTAGAATAAATACTTCATTATTTGCTATTGCCAGCTGGTGAATAGAAGCTTCATCGCTGATCAAAGATTCCATTGGGAGTTCCTGTATAGTAGTGAGAGGAGACAGGTAACTATTCAAGATCCCACATGATCTACAGTGTTGAACCTTCCACATGATGTGGTTTGATGAGATCGATTGACACAAATCTATTTTTTATGCTGCTAGCAAAGGGCAGTAGAAATAAAGTTCTGGTACATTCAACAGCCAGGACAGGTAAAGGCACTTTGTAAGATTGACCATGTTCTTTCTTGGTTTTATCAAAGTTGGACGAACCCAAAGATGTTGGTACGATCACTGTCAGACAGTGCTTGGGAACCCACTAGGTAAGTTAAAAGACCCCTCACACACCAACCTAGTTGGTGTCATGCTTCATCATTGGGGTCCCAACCGGGTGGCCGAATGCCCCCCGGTTGTGCTACGACGCCTGACTACAGCGGAGCTGGTGTGGTGCAAGGGTGTGATGTAGTGAAGGTTTAAAAATATCTCTGAGAATCCTTGCCGTGGGAAATTTTATTGTTGGCGGCTCAGGATATATTAAAAATAAAACTATGTGGTGCAACTACGAAAGAGATTAGTTTCTAATAGTTGTATGTGTTGTAGGTCTACATGTTTCAGCCCTCATCGAGGTGTCAGGGGCTTTCGTCAGGACCAGTGAGTGCAGTGAGTGGCAAAGTGAAGGGTGCCACGTGATGGGTGAAAAAATTAAAAAGGTTAATTACCTACACACTCGCTAAGGTGTGTGGACCAGGTGTCTACACATTGGCGGACACCGCAGCGAAAAAAAGACCTGTGGGAGGAAGAAGACAGCACAGAGACATGTATAACAGTGACATATTGTGCTGAGTATCGCAGCAACTATAAAATGCAATCTTACGTGCTGTGAGGAAACCAACACTTTCAGACAGTCGTACCTGTGGCAACACACACACTGTGCTTGTGTGGCATGCTGCTATTGTCGAGGGCAAATCACTAGCAAATGCTAAGAGGACGCAGGGCCCCCTGTGGACTCTATAGACAAAGTGGTGATAAGCAAGACAAGCAATAAAATTAAGCAATAGAACAGTTTGGAGTGCAAACTATGCACGTACGGTGCCTGGTGAGTGCAGCAGGCAAATTGGATAGTGATACCGTGAGGCCACTGACTAAAATGGTCGGGCTGTGTCACAGTAGGGACCCAGTGAACGCTAGTAGGTTTAACTTGCCGAGTGGCAGTGCGCGTTGCTTGCTTGGTGCTGGGTATGAGAAGGGGTGGAGTACCCCTGTGCGACGCGCTGGGGAGGGGGGAGGTAAGGAAAAGAAATTACACTATGGCTGAGTATGATCGCTGCTCAGGATGCGGGAGGAGTGCGCTCCTCGAGTCACAGGTTCTGTGAGGAGAAAAGTAATGGCGGGCATGAGAGGCGGGAGAGGGAAAACAAATGCAATCCAACGAGGAAAAGCGCGCGTCACCTTACTTGATCGTGGAGCTGCACCCGCATGGCACCTACTGAGGTCTCCCGGGTCCCAGATGGTGAGGGATCCATGGTGGTGGGAGGTTAAATAGTAATTGACTCCATGGGGTACGTGCTGACTGACCGGAGGTCGCGGGCTGGGAAAAGAAGCCTGCGCAAGTGCCGGGCCGAAGTGTTGGCTACATGCGCATGCGTGGAAGGAAGCGGGGGTACCGCGCATGCGTGGTGGTCGCTAGTCAAGCGCGCGTGCGCAGAAGGGCCTTAGTGCAGCGCTGGAGTGGCGGCGGACCAATGTGAAAAGGAACAGCGCCGGGCATGTGGGCACATTGATGCCAGGAGGGGAGTGGGCATTAATGGCTGTATTGGTGCCGATGATTAAGTATGAGAGGCAAAAGATCATGTGTGCGAGCGCCAAGGTGACATAAGGCAAAAATAGGGGGCTATTGGTTCTGCCAGGCATGTGAAGGACTGGATGCCCGGAAAAGGATTGGTGTTTGGTGGCTACAGTAGGCCAAGCCAGTGGGTGAATAAGCGAGGTTAGGAGATCCTGAGGCTGTTCCAGGGGATATTGTCGTTTAGGCCAATGGTGTGGCTAGAAAGACGATATATCCATCTTTGTTCTTGTTCCAAGAGGCGACTCTGGATGTGGGGTAGGTTGTGGTCTAAGGCCTCTAGAACAACCCATCTCATATCATTGGTCGTGTGGCCTTTTTCTAGGAAATGGTTGGTCATTTTCGTGGTGTTTTTCTTGCAGCGTATTGTGCTGCGATGCTCACAGATCCTGGTTTTTATTTTGCGAGTGGTCATGCCAATATAGATGAGGTTGCATGGGCAAGTTATCCGGTACACAACATTTTCTGTGTTGCAGTTCGTGTGCTTGCGTAGTTCCCATGTTTTACCAGGTTCAAGATTCAGGTGTTTGGTCGTCTCGGTGATATGGCAGACCCTGCAATTGCCGCACGGGAAATGCCCTTTGATGTTGGGAAGGCCCCAGGCGTTGAGGACCGTGTTGGCGGGTCTGGGAAGGAGAGAAGGTCTAGTGGATACTATGGTGTCCTTAATGGTTCTGGCTCTTTTGTTTGACAGGAGGGGAGGTTCCCAATTGAGATTGCCTGTGTTCAGGATTCTCCAGTTCTTCCTAATAATTTGGGCAACCTTGTTGGTCACCGTATTGTAGGTAGTCACGCATGTAAGTGGCTGACTTGTGGGTTCTTTAATGTAGTTTTCCAGTAAGCCATCGCGATTTTGGTTTCTGGCCCTCTTTTTGGCTGTCTTGGTTATGTTTTGTGGGTAACCTCGTTGGTGCAGCTTGTAGCAAAGGTCCGTTGCCTGTACCTTGTAATCCTTGGTGTCACTGCAGTTTCTGCGGAGACGAAGGAATTGGCCATACGGTAGGTTTTCGCACAGCCCGACCATTTTAGTCAGTGGCCTCACGGTATCACTATCCAATTTGCCTGCTGCACTCACCAGGCACCGTACGTGCATAGTTTGCACTCCAAACTGTTCTATTGCTTAATTTTATTGCTTGTCTTGCCTATCACCACTTTGTCTTTAGAGTCCACAGGGGGCCCTGCATCCTCTTAGCATTTGCTAGTGATTTGCCCTCGACAATAGCAGCATGCCACACAAGCACAGTGTGTGTGTTGCCACAGGTACGACCGTCTGAAAGTGTTGGTTTCCTCACAGCACGTAAGATTGCATTTTATAGTTGCTGCAAAACTCAGCACAATATGTCACTGTTATACATGTCTCTGTGCTGTCTTCTTCCTCCCACAGGTCTTTTTTTCGCTGCGGTGTCCGCCAATGTGTAGACACCTGGTCCACACACCTTAGCGAGTGTGTAGGTAATTAACCTTTTTTATTTTTTAAACCATCACGTGGCACCCTTCACTTTGCCACTCACTGCACTCACTGGTCCTGACGAAAGCCCCTGGCACCTCGATGAGGGCTGAAACATGTAGACCTACAACACATACAACTATTAGAAACTAATCTCTTTCGTAGTTGCACCACATAGTTTTATTTTTAATATATCCTGAGCCGCCAACAATACAATTTCCCACGGCAAGGATTCTCAGAGATATTTTTAAACCTTCACTACATCACACCCTTGCACCACACCAGCTCCGCTGTAGTCAGGCGTCGTAGCACAACCAGGGGGCATTCAGCCACCCGGTTGGGACCCCAATGATGAAGCATGACACCAACTAGGTTGGTGTGTGAGGGGTCTTTTAACTTACCTAGTGGGTTCCAAGCACTGTCTGACAGTGATCGTACCAACATCTTTGGGTTCGTCCAACTTTGATAAAACTGATATATATATACAGGGGATACGGACGCACCCTACGCCTCCCTAGCTCTCTCATTGTTCTTTACATGTTCTTTCTTGCCCACAAGCTCACCAATCTTGGGGAGCCAACCTGGAGTTGCTGGTGCTTCCTTCACTTCTCCAGTGGCGGTGTATTTTACTTGGACATTGCTCTGTGTGTCCCGGTAGTTATTCAGTTCCTGTAAAACAGCCAAACTTTCTTTGATGTCAAAAGGTGTTTCTGCCACCGCTGTACTGAGACTAATACGATCTGGTACCCACATCTTAACCCCAAAGAGGATCTCATAGGGAATCCGTTTACCTAGGGATTGTCTAGGCAGATTGTTGACAGCTCTATGTACCCCATATAGATGATGGACTCAACATCGACCTGAGCCTAATACTTTTACAGTTGAAGACGTCTTTAAGTCTCGGTTCCTCCTTTCCACTGCCGCGTTTTTCTCAGTTTGGTAGGGGGAGGAGTACCACCCGGTCACACCCAATTTTTCCATCATGTCTTTGTAAGCCTTAGCGGCGAGCCCCCGCCACTGCTCCGAATAGAATGTGCCACCTGCGTATATCCCAATAAAGACTTTCACATCTTTGATAACAGTCCAGTCATCAGCTGATCGTTGTGGCCAAACCCATAGGAAACGAGAGCAGGAATCAACTGCAAACAAAATGTATTTGTAAGTCCATCTGATTGTAAGGGGTTGCATGGGTCCAGATAAAAACAAGCAAGAGGCTTGTTTGATATTTACAGTGGTTTCTGTTGTGGGCGTGCTACGGTAGAACCCTTCATCTGCTGGCAGGTGTTGCATTTAAGGACAAAGTCCATAGTCTGTTAGCGTAGACCTGACAACAATAGCGTTGCTGCAATAGTGAAATTGTAGCTGCCACCCCTGCATGTGCAGATGCTAAGCCTTCATGTGCTGCTGGGATTAAACCTAACCTGCAATCTGAGTTTGATAATACTCTGTCCCCCACTCCGGGAATATCAGCAGATGGTATGTTTTGAACACTTAACTAGTAGGAGTACTTTGCTGGGAAGCCTTTCAGCAAATGGGTGTCCTCACTTGCAGTTTTAGCCATCATAAAGTCTCTATCTATCCTTGTACTGGAGCCGGTAATGCAGCGAGAGCAGCAGTTTACACTGTTGCTTTTGTGGCTTCATCAGCCAGGAAGTTCCCTGCAATGTGTATTCCTACACGTTGATGACTCAATGTGTGAATCACATGAGTCTGTGGCAAGCGATCTTTCAGCTTAGCCGCTAGTCCCCAAAGAGTTTTGTGCTTTATGGTGTTCCCTTGGGAATCTCTGAATCCATTCTAGCTCCAGTATTGTAGATACTCTTTGTGATACTGAACACAATATTATGAATCACACACTATGAGTGTGGGGAATGCGGGATCCTTATTCTCAAGAGCCAGAATTAGAGCTTTTAGTTTCACCAGCTGCGCTGTGCAATCAACTAGTGACACATGTAAGTCTTTTCAGGTTGGAATTCACCATTCTGCATTCTACCCTATCCAGCTGTGCATGCTGCTGAGCATTATTGTTTTGCCCGTACCACAGCTGTGAAAAACTGTCAATGCAAATGATATAATCATACTGATCAAGAGGCGTGGCTTCATTAGGCAGAGGGTATTCAAATGTGTATCGCATGTATGCTTGTGTTTGTAGTGTAGAGTCAAATCTGTAGTCTACATCTATTGTGGTGAGAGATTTGGCCCACTGTATCCATTCCAGATTTAAAGCCTTAGCTTTAGGAACACTTGCTTTCGTGAGAGCCTCTAAGGATGGCCTGGAGTCACAACAATTATTTGCGTCCCCTGAGCCAGTGCTCGCTCCCTCACCACAGCAGTCTGCAACGTCTTCAGAATTTATTTGGTTGGTGCAAAGCGCATCTCAGCATTGATGTATACATGCGATTTATATGCAATTGATACAGTGTCTCCTTCGTTCAAGGTAACATAGGTATATCCTAATGCATCTGCAATGTTTTGAAGCTTGCATGACAGATGGTACTGAACCTAAATTCTGTGTGTGCTCAGTTGTCCAATATGTGCTTGAAAAGTCTGGATGAATCAATTCATAGAATGCTTCAACCTGTTCTGCATAATCTGGAATGTTGTCAAAATTTAGGAATCCCAATCTGGATTGAAGTTTCTTCAGTTTGTTTGGTGGTTGTAAAAGCACACGCTTCTCTAGGAAGTATGTTGCAAGGCTTTTGCCTTCACTTGACAGCTCATATCCCAGAAACATTACATTGAAATGGGCAATTTTTCATTTTTTAAAGTTTCATTTGTATCCCATGTGAGCAAATACCAGAACTATGCAATCTACTATTTCAAGTGTGTAGAAAGGTCATCATCCATCAATAAAAGTCATCGACATAGAACAATGCCTGGTCGTCAAAATGTTGTAAAGGTTCTGTGACCTGGGCTGAAAACAACCCATGGCTGTTGTTATACCCTTGGGGTTAAGCAAGAACAGTTTTTAAGGACCCAGAGTGCTGGCACTCGTCAAATATCTGCTGTCAGGAGCTACATTTTGGCAGAAAAATCCATTATAGCTACCTAATGTTGTTTTGTATTTTTTACACACAATATTGTTCATTGGTGCTGTGCTTTGTGCATTTTGTACTGTGAATGTTTGTGTAGCTGTGTTAAAAATGTCTGTAATCTACTACTAGACGATAAGAATGGCCTGGGTGCAACTTTCTATTATAACTTGGTATTCATGTGAGAATCTCTCTAACTTGTTTTTTTGTTTAATTTGTAATGGGGCATTGTTTTTGAGGTTGTGTGGTCGACATCACTGGTTTTACATGATAAGGGCATCCATCATCTCTTCCCACATGGTTGCAGTATAATGCAGGAGACAGCGCTAACGCCGACTCCTTGGGGTATGGATGTTTAACTGATTCTAGGGCAAGGTCAGAAAAGCAGGTAAAATTGCTGACTATCACTCAGGGCATTCCTTTGCGGCCAAGAAAATAGTGTAGTCGAATGACAAGTTCTCCCTAAAGAGAACATTAATGTATCTAGGTATGTCCCCCTCTAACTGGAGGTGCATCTCCTTTAAACAATGCTGGATGCTCACCCTAGTATCCGATGTTTCTACCTGGACATTTACCAATGGACATTGTCATTCAACGCTAGTCCCACTACATAATCCATCAGGTTCCAGCAAACTATTGTGACTTCTGCTGCACTGTCCAACATAGTCAGAGCCCACTCCCTTCTCAGAATCAGCATCCTCAGTATCCGTAGGCATCCTTGACTTTCAGTCCTGCTGCCTTCTTCCTTTTAAATTGAGGCTTTGACTGTTTAGGTTTGTCGTCCTTTTTTATTATATTGTCAGAAGAGCATTGTGAGTCCTTCTTAGTTTCATGTACTCCTCTGATCTGCGCTCTGACTGTCCACTTCTCTCCGATCTTTTTTTGGATATATCCTGAAAGGAATGAGATGAACACATATCAGTTTCCTGATACCTGCCAGGCATTTTATTATTATCACATTTTATAGAGCTTTTAAGTGGCCTCCTCTTGAGGAGATCCGCCCGTGACTTAGTCTTTTCTTTATGTTTCTAATGATCCCACTTCTTCTTAAAGGAATCAGGTGCTTGGTTTAGGTTATCCTTTTCAGAATTATTCTTCATTTGTGGTTTTGAAAGTCTGGCTCCCAAATTATCTCTACATATGGATGCATAGGTTTTTTCAATAATTTTAGATAACTCTCAGTCTTATTCTCTCAGAGTTAAGATAGTGAGTTGTTGGTGTACTGCCAACGCTGGTGCTTTAATGTTAATCGACTTAATGGCAGATACTGCGACAAGATTGTCCATTAGATTCATCCTCAAATCAAGGGCAGGGACTGGCCCCTCCTCATTTTGAATCTGTTTAACCCCCTCTGACAAACAGCTTATCAAGATGTACCATAAGTCCTGGTATATACTGTAGGGGAGCCTATGCCCCAATTGGCGCAGTCCTCCACAGGGAGAGTCATCTGCATCGGCAAGCATATTGCAAGAATTCTCTGTTTTTCCTGTGGTCCCATATGGGGAAACACTGCTTCAAGCTGACTTGTTTTTTGTGTAATCAAGAATGGAAGCTCCTCTCATCTGGTGAGATTTTTACCCATAACATCATTGAGAGTCTTTGGGCTAATGCTTGGTGCAACTTGAGCAGTCCTTGCCGGGTTTTTCTATCATGGTTCGCATGACAAACTTTGTCAGACTACTATATATTATGATCAGATTAATACCTTGTCTGCATAATTGTGGTGCTTTCATATTAGCTATGATTGGATGTGGTGTGTAACTGTCTAAGCCTGACCATATGGCTCACTCATTCCTAAGGGAGCCTAGTCTAACTTCTTCGATAGAATTTTGATGTTATTGGTATGTTAATGGTATTTCTAGATTTCTTAAGCTGTATAGTTATTTGGAACATCAGTTGCAGTGTAAGCGTAAAACAACCCTGTGCTGCTGGGAATGTAACCCATTAATAGAATACCTCTGCTTTGTTTGCCTCAACCATGAAAGTAACATCCCCACCTGCAAGTGCGAGATCATGTTTTAGCAGCCTCTGAGTACCTGCAGGTCTGCAGTTCTCAGGTATGTTTAATGCTGCCGGTTCAGCCAGAAGAATGTGTTGTTAATTCAGAGAGGGATCCTTTGTAAGTTGCGAGCTCGAAGAACCTACAGCCAAAACCTACTCAGCTGAGGAGGATTTTTCCCTAACACCTAGGACGTCTCCCATGAAGAGGTGAGCAGGGGTCTTTGCAAATACAAAAGAAAACTACTCAGGCAATTCATTAAATAGAAGCCCAACCAATAACATTGGTCGCTCCATGTCTTACTGCTTCTACCTCATTGGTTAAACTGTCAGACAACAAAACGTTTACAATAACATAAACATAAACAGCTTTAGACTGAACAAGAAAACCTTCTGACTTCAGATGCTTGATAAGATGCGGAGTGACTTAGTTTCATGATTTTGAAGAGTGTTTCTTCTCCTTAAAGTGCTTGTTCACCTTCTGGTCTAACAATATCATTTCACTAAGAAAGCTTTTCTAGGCTAAAAACTCTCTATGCATCAGTATGCCAGTTTCCTGTTTTCAAGACAGACGTCATGGCTCAAAGAAAGCAATATCTAAACTAAAATCTCTAGTTTCTATTTTTCTTTCAATATGTCCCTGCTTGTTGGCCTGCAAAACGAAGTGCTAAAAATCTGCAGTAGTGAATTCTCCTGCGTCCAGTCTAAACAGCAGAGCCTCCATGTGCATGGAGAAAGCAGATCTGTGAGTCCCAATAGCTAAAAGAGCTTATTCTTCCCTGGACAAATAGTATGTATAAAATCAATACTGTCAGCACTTTATTAGCTGATTTTTTTAGAGCACTGTTTCAGGCAGAGGAGGATGGGCGTGTTGGAAGAATCATAGAAACTAGTGGTGCAATTTCCACCATTGTTATCTATGTGGTCATGACATTTGCCTTGATGATAGGAGCTTCTGTGATGGAATTTTGTCAGACTAATCTCAGAAAATAGCACACTGATACACCACGAAGTTTTATCAGCCTGGTAAAGGATTCTTAAGGGCATGATATTATTAGACTGAAAAATGAACAATCTCTTTAAGGAGGAGAAACTCTATTCAAAGGCAAGAAACAAAATCAGTCCTCATTTTATCCAAGCATCTGGAGTCAGAAGGTGTTCTTGTCCAATCTAAAGGAGATATACAAGCCCAAAGACCTGCAAAACCCAAAGATCCAACTCTGTTTTATAACTAGAGAAGCTGAAAAAGATCAGAAGGAAGTGAATTCCTTTATTGTATGTCTTCTGTTTTCAGTGTGTTTGCTCTGGCACTACCATTGATGGCACAGAATGACAGAGCCTGAAACTACTCCAAAGTACAGCACTACCTTGCGATACATAAAACAAACGCCTTGCCAAAAGCACATGTGCAACTGGCACCATAATGTGCTGAGGAGACCCCCCCCCCCCCACCCTAGGGCTCGGGGCTCCCCCACACTGTAGGGGCTGTGGGGGCCTTTGCTATGCCACAGTTTGTGTGTGAGCTTCAGAATGGAAAGAGGACATACCAGGGAGAAATAAAGATAATTCGCCTCATTACTCCAACCTGAGGTAGATGCTCCATTATGGCGCAAACCCATGTTTCCAAGGCTTTGTAAGTAAGGGTTTGCATCAAAAGATATTGGTGAATGCACAGGAAAGCCCTTGCACCACCCATGTAATGCTTACCTAATACAAGGTAAAGCGCTGCAGTGCATTACTTTTTCTTTTTTTACAAATCCACTAAAAACAGGATTTGTGTGGCTTTGTAAATCCCAAAATGGATTTTGCGAAGGGGCTGTGCCAATCAAGAGATGCGACCCAAGCATAAACCTTTGTAAATCTAAGCCTAACTTTACTCTCAATTTCATATTGCTCCATCGACAATTTTTTGCCCCTTCACTCATCATGGGGCATACCTACAAGGCGGCGATAAAAAATTATCGCTGCTTTTGTGGCCGTTTTCGGCCGAAAAGCGGCGAAAATTTTATCGCTATATCAGCAAGGTCACACTATCGAGTGAATCCTTGCTTTAGCGCCTGTTTACTGAACGCCCAGCTTTGCATCTCTAATGAGACACAAAGTGGGCGTTCCTTCCCGAAATAACTGGAGAAATGTCGCTAACCGACATTTCTCCATTTATCAAGGGAATCGCTGACAAGCATAGAGATAAGAAAAGTAGAGCTAACCATGGTTATCGCTACTTTCCTTACGCCTGCTTTAGTTCTGACTTAGCCATGTAATCCAATGGGAGGTGGATTACATGGCTAAAACCACCCTTCCTTATCAGCAATGTATCGCCGGTCACAGTGCGATTATCGCTGGATTTCCAGCGATAATCTCACTGTTTTCCCAGCTAACGCTTGCATACTATCGCTTTGGAGATAAGCGTTGCTGATAGCACGCTATCTCCGCGATAGAAAGCAGCGATAGCTGGCGATAATTATCCTAACGCTAAGTGCGCTTAGCGATAATTATTGCCGTCCCCTGCTGGTATGCCCCCTTATGTTTCTGTTTTCTTGTTTATTTCTCCCAGTGTGTGTTCCAATCACACGGAATATCTGGAGGTCCTGATTTGAGCCGAATTGAAGAATCAACACAAATTTTATAGAAACAAATAAGTTAACAGAAATCTGATCACATTTTCAATGGTGTTATCTCACACCCAATGCAAATTATACTTTCTCAGCATTCTGCGCTTTGACGGGCGCCATAGTTAAGGAGAAAAGGATGTTATTCGGGCTGCCAGCACCCCAGACAGTCCTGATAATGAACATTTGTAAAACCGCTGCCTCTTAAAGCAATTAGCAAGATATGCCAGTTCACTATATGTCTCGAGTTCCCCCCTCAGCAGAGCTGACAGAAAGCAGCTGAGATATTGTGGAGTGTGTGTGTGCTGTTCAAACCGGCTTGTTGAGTGATTAGCACTGAATCTAAATAAAACAAGATAACCGACAGGCTGCTGTATTTGTAAAACGACAAATAAAAGCCTAAAAACAACAACTTAGGTGAACAAACCCAACCACCAATGCTCATGCGCATGCACAATATTAGAAAAATACGAGCATTTTTTAAATACAGCCTATTTATGCAAGAGAGCTCGCATCTCCCATTGACAAGTTCTCAAGAGGGAAGGTAAACTCTTTGCAATATTCTATACGCATAGACATTTGATATAGCGCTAAACTAGCTATAATTAGATGAGTGCAGTGTTTTGCAAAGACAGTTTAATTGCCGTCTGAGCATGGCACCCATGATGGGTCCAATGAAAGACTTTCAGATGCCAGCATAGAGAACCCTGCGTTGCCGTACAGCGTTATTTTGAGTTGGTGGTTTTCGATGTTACTCACCTTCGCTTATTTCTGGCTTGTTTTTTCCTCAACAAACTTTGATCAAGAGAAAGAGAGAGAAAAACCTTCAAGGGTGAAAAAGGAGGGAGGGAAAGATGGAAAACAGAGACGAATGGAGTAAGCAGGGATGAAAAAGAACAGCAAGAGCACGCTATGGCGGAGTCTGTTTGTGGATTAAAGAGTCGTGAGGTAGAATCAAGACTACGTAGTCTTGGTTTTCGGCAACCTGACCTTGCATAGCAGCAGCAGTGGGCTTCGTCTGAACAACATTTTGGGCCCTATCATTTTTTTTCTACAAATTAAGCACTGATAAAATATATTTATATAAATTACACAATTTGAGGCACAGGGAGATACAATATATTGTCTACACCACCACAAGTTATGGTCAAGTACTGAAGCCTGGATTAGATTCCAGTCATTCAGATTCCATGGTCAGCTATGCTTAGCCACCAGGCCACGTGTCCTAAAGATGTGCATTATGTTCAGCTTCTTGCTCTTTAAAAACAAAACACCATATTAAATAGATGCTTTTAAAATCCTTTGTGTCCTAAGGCAGCCTTGAAGATAATTGGACTCGGAGTTTAGGAGTATAAATAAGATTTGGGAATAGTATCAGCCATCTCAATCTGCCCTCTGAGTTGAATATACCTCGTTATCACGCAGTCTTTTTCCCCGCAGGGAATTACAATGCAGTCGTTATAACGACCGCGTTGTAATTCCACATACCATTACCCCACAAGTCGTAACAATGACATGCGGAGGGGGGGGCGCTGGATGTTGGAATAGTATGATTTACTATTCCAACTCCAGTCTGTGCGGACAGTAGGGAAGGTGTTGGATTTTAAATCCAACACCTTCTCTCCCCTTCCGCAAGTCGTTGTTCCGACTTGCGGAGTAATGGTATGCGGAATTACAACGTGGTTGTTGTAACGACCGCGTTGTAATTACCTGCGGGGAAAAGATTTCGTGGTAAACGTTGTTTACCCTCTGAGTTCAATGATAGGTGCCTATGATCTCACCACTGATGTGACAGCAGTTACAAATGTTGTAAATCATTTTACAGATGAGATTACATAGGACTAACATTACCATTAACGATATGAAAGTCACGACTATTCATAAAATATTATTCATTTGTTTGAGTATGTACTGTTACTTAATTACGTTGTGCTTTTAAATGCTGTTACTTATTGGTTTAAATATTGGGATGTCATAGCATTGCATTTTGTGTGCTGTTGTGTGAGATAACAAGAATAAATGGGAAATTAATGAGGAAGAAAGATATTTTTCAAACATTAAATAGAGAAAATACGTCATACATGCTTTCACCACTGAAGCACATCATTTTATTTTAGTTTTACAAATGATTTGTTTCTGAGGGGTGGAATATAAAAGAATAAGAATGATGGGCCTTACGTTCAAAGCTATTTTGCTGTAACAAAGGCAATTATTTCCAAAATCAGAGCCTTTGCAACCACAAAATAGCTTTAGGGTATTTTCAAAACCCAAATTGCAGTTTGGTAACTCAGTACCAATCTCAAAATAGGTTTGTGACTATGTATCGAAATGCAAATTGAAGTGAGCATGTTAAGGACATACGTTCCAATCTGAGCTTTCTTATGGTATGTATCAATGGTTTGAGACAGCAATTGTGGTCAGAAATCATTGATATGTAACTAACACCTCAATGGAGGCGGTAATCCACTCAAAGACAGGAACTGGTTCCTTAGGGACCCCTTAGCCTCTGTTAATGTTGTGAAAAACATTTTCTAGGATTAGGCAGTGGCACCTGAGACCACTGCTTACTGATAATGAAAAAGATACATTAAAATTAAGATCCTTATTTAAAAGCAATCCCTAGAGATGGTGGTCTTTTGACCCCAGCAGGCCACCATGCCTTTTATGGCAGTGATTCATAGACGGTCACAATTTACTACCTACTTCATGCAAATTAACAAGGTAGGTGAAATTGCCACCCCCTATGACTCTGAATTTTGAGAACCAACATGTTTAAAGATATTTTGGTTATAGAAAAGCAATGCAAAATCACTTATACCAAATACATTGTATGAATATAAGGCCCATCATCACAAGTAGAAATAAATAGCATTAACAGGAGGTACAGGAATATGACAAATATACTGGAGGGACTGTAGCATGGAAGTGACACTTAGCAGATTAGGATGTCACAGGAGGATGTGAAGACACTTAAATGTTCTCACACTAAAGTAGGAAAAATGTGATTCATTAGAAGAAAATCTGTGTGTTCGGGAGCTAGAAAGGAAATAGACCAACACCATTTAGTGTGATTCAAAATTAGAAAGCCATTGGGAATATTGACTTTGCTTATATACCTTTTGGGACTGGATAGCATATAAATGTTGGAAGAAGTTCTTGGATCTAGTATGAGAATGAACCAAAGGAATTTTAAATGGGTTGGGCAAATGAAGGGCTGTTATATAAATGCAATATCCTCCTGCAATTGAGCTTGGTCTCTAACTCTTTTTGAAAGAAAAAATGTGCTTAGTTGTCATATAAAATGGATATTTCTTTTCAGCCAGGACAGCAAGAAAGATTGATTCTGAGCGTCACACAATCTTCCAAACACAACCCACTTATTGGAAGGCAAATCTTCACGTACAAGTCATAGAAACGCGGTTCTTGGGACTTTCACAAATTGTGTCCCACAACTTCCTTATCAGGTGTTTAATCTTGGTATGCAGGTTGAAAACACAGGTCCTGGCACACTCATAACGCATGACCTGCTTACAAGTCACTATAATTATGTGTCCTATTTGGCTGCCTCCAGGAGTCAAGACGGCTTAATCTTTTGTGATTTGCCAAATGTTGGTTGAGGTTTTCCCATGCGCCTACGCTCTCACACCTTATGATTGTGATTTTTTGCCCATATCCTCTGGTGTCTCCTGTTCTTATTCTGTACCTATGATGACCCTGTTCTACATAACTGTACTAAGGGACTGAAATGTCGACAAGTAACAATATGTGGACTGATATTAGATTGTTATTGAGGTTGTCTGTCACTCACACTTTGAGTGCCACATGTAACACCATCATTTCTCAATCAGTCACATGTATATATATTTATATACAGCAGAAGCACACTTTCTAGTCACTCTGTTCACCTTCACTACACCACCACAAAAGATGGGCTGTGTCATGATGAAACAGTTTTTCATATGAACTCAACTGACATAAAATGCATTTATTGTATCATTAAGTAAGTTACAGTAAAGTTTATTTGCATTAGTATTGCTTTGGAAGTCTAGGGTTATACTTACCCCATAAGGACCACCTTTTCTGTTAATTACTTTTGGAAAGTAGGCATTTCTGTGTTTGTGCCTCTGTGTGCTGTCAGCCTGTCTCCAATCCACATTTGGGTGTTGGGGGCACAGTCACATCCATGCATCCTGATTTGATGCCATAAACCAGGGTCTCAAGGGAGACTGTAGACCTCAGACTCTGAGGGGCCTTCCTGGGATGGATACGAGGGGGTGGAATTTGCATCTACATTCCAAGGGGCTGGTTGTTGACCCTACTAAAGATATTGATCAAGCAGCAAGGGGTAGAATGGCAGACAGGACAAAGTTTAGAGATGGCCTGTGTATTTCAAAGGTGACCTTTTGAACTGATCTCATCTTCAAAGGCCATTGTGGTATAAGTACTGGGGCTCTGCCGTCAGAAGTTAGACGCTTTTGGAATTTGAACCACACTATGCTGGTTCGGTGCTGGGACATCGACAAGAGGGCAGGAAGGACTGTAATTGGATTTTCCGCAGACTTGTGGTGGCCTGGGACTTGTCGTGCTCCAGGAAGGGGACTATCGTTTGGTGGATTTTGCCAGGATGCTGCTGACCTGCAGCTAATTGCCAACTGTCATGGCCCTGGTCCCTAAGCACTCTCCAAAGGCCGGATGAGTGGCCTCCTGTCCACGAGATCCCTGGAGCAGAAAGGATCTCCCTGTTTCCACAAGATCATAAGGACTACGCAGGGTGTGGCAGAAATAGGTGGAAGTGATTGTCGGTTGGGACAAGCACCTTCCTGAAGTACACCATAATCACACTGTAGAGAGGAGTGTGTTTGAAAAGATCAGCCGCCATCCTAGGGTACTGGAACGTGAGGAGTTCGAGGAATGCTGGGGAAGTTTTTTGAGTCCAAGGGACCCCTGCTTGCAACCAGAAACCTGTGCTAGCTCACACTCCTTGATATGTGTTGTCTGAGGGGTGTTGGGGGGCATGTATCAATACCACGGAACCTGAGCTGGAAGTCTAGACTGTCTCCGACCTCCAGATCAGGAGGACAACAGTGGCTAACATTGCTGCCTCACTCCGAGGTCGCTGGATCTCTCTCCCCAGACCCACACCACAAGGTACTCTGTTGTTGAGAATATTGTGACTGGACCAGAGTGGTCTTGTTGTGCCTTGTGTACATTCACAATGCTGTAACAAAGGCAATGATTTCCAAAATCAGAGCCTTTACAACCACAAAATAGATTTAGGGTATTTTCAAAACCCAAATTGTAGTTTGGTAACTCAGTACCAATCTCAAAATAGGTTTGCGACTATATATTGAAATGCAAATTGAAGGAAGCATGTTAAGGACATACTTTCCAATCTGAGATTTCTTATTGTATGTATCAATGATTTGATACCATGTCATTTAGCCCCACATACCTGATTTTCTAAAAGATGGTAAATGTGTAGCAGCTAGGTGACATATATGGCTGCAAAAAAAGCAATCACAGCTCATATGGATAGTGGCAGAGTATAAGTTATTAACTAGGGAACAGGGGTCCTTACCATTTAAATAAATACATTTTGGTTAGATCTAAACACAAGCAAGTTTCAGAAAAACTCTGATCAACCCTTGGTTGGTATGGCACAAGCAGCAGGCAACTCCTCACAGAAATGTGTGTTATGTTCAAGTAATGCCAACGATTTTAAAGTCAAGTAAACAACTCAATAAATCAGGTTTGCTTTGACATGTAGGTCTAAGTCTCTATGTAATATGTATGCATTTCAGCCCTTGTCCTATGCATCCTTGTGGGTGGTTTAAAGTCATATGTTAAACCACATTGGGCATTTGACTTTTGTGCTACTGACATAGGGTTTTCACATTTTGACTGTGGGCTTACTACGGAGCCACTTGCTGTTTGCCAGTTGTTCACTGGGGGTAGAGAAATGCAGTTTAGCAATCTGCCAGGGCTTAGATACCCAGAGTTAACATTTACCAACAATCCAGTCCCACAGAAGCACACATTCTGGGGATACCACAGAAATTAGATATTTGCTATGCTATATTGTATTTAGATGTTTAATGTATATAAATTCAAAGAAAATTTGACAAAGACCTTCTTTGCAACAAAAAAACTGAACTGGATCAGACTCAATCAATGTCATTGATTTTTGTTGTAGAATAGTCAAGTCTAAAAGCTCCCATGGCATTAATGAGCTGACATGAACTGTATTTTACTATCAGGAAGATAAAAGGGGGGATTACCTCTTAGGGGAGTTTAGGTAGAGATTTTATGTAAGCTGGACATCTTTTCGAATAAAATGGTTTTCAACGTTTTTAATGCTTCTAAAACAGTCAAGAGCCAAGGAGTTTCAAAGATGTGCACCATGAACTCTAATAATTTTCCATCGTATTTTTTTTTCCTGTGTTTCCGGTATTGATCAGACTTGAGTTGCTGATTTGGAGTCAGTATTCAAAGGTACTCAGATATTTTGCCAAGAAGAATTTGTAGTTGATGCACACAACTTTGAAGTTAGTCCTTTATTCTACTGAAGTCACTGAAATTATTTTAGATAAGTTACATAGGCAGACTTTCTAAGATTTAGACAACTCTAGAAACTTGTTCTTGAATCCTCTGAAGTTTCGGAATGTAGTATTTTAAGACATGGATGTAAACTGAATTACTGTAGACTGGGCTTGAGAGCACTACCAGTTATGTAAGTTTTATTATGTGTTTCAGCTGGAGTAACAGGAGCACCAATTCAAAAATCATGAAATGGAAGATGGCATTTTTAGCCCTGTTTGCATGTGTTGACCAAAGGAAAGCACCAAGTGAAACTGAAATCCCAGGTTATTATGGCATAATTACATTACACGCCTTTTTAAAAAATGTTCCCATTTGAGAAGAAGTTGGGGAGAGTAGGCCCCCCTTCAATCACTGCCTACTGCTCCAAGCCTACCTGGCAAACTTTCCAATGGAGAAGTTATCCAACATGAACTTTGGAACGGTAGCTTTTTGAGACAGCACATGTGCCGTAAGGGGATACTAAGCAACTGACAGGAGACAGGCATCACAACAGTGGAAGCTTTCTTGAGCTGAGTGGGAGGACATCAGACAAACGCATAAAGCCTTGATCAATATCTTAAAAGTGATGTGCCCAAATGAGGCTAGTTAGTTCGAAGGGAGCTCGATGGACACAAGATGTTAAGGATTGTGGAGAGTAGATGACAAAGACATTATGATGTTATCAATTTTATGAAAACAGAAGAGAGTTCCCGTTATTTTTGTCCTGAGGAAGTACTGGTCAATGTTTTACTTTGGGGAGCCTTAAGTTCTTTGACAATTTCAAAAACAGTCATACTAGAGTTTTAAGGGTGAGCAGATGCATTGTTGGTTATAGCGACTGTACTAGAAAAAAACTTCTAATTTATAGTAGGATCATAATGCTTGCTTGCAAGAGATCTTTATGTTATTCAGCCCACAGGTAATTGCTGGAAAACGTCACTGTTTCCCTTTTCGATTTTATTTTTCAAAGTTAATTAGTTTGAAAAGGTTCATATACAGTATCCAGCATTGCATTGAGACACTGCAAATGAATATCAACAAACTATCGCCCTCATTTATGAGTTTTTGCCATAGGGCAGCACCAGGGCCTTCCTGCTGCACTGCCCTACGGCAAAAGAAAAGGGCTTGAATGCACCGTATCTATATAGATACGGTGCATTCCTGTCCATTCTTTCTGCTCTGGCGCACAATGGGCTGCCATGCAATACGCAGGCACCTTTGCACCATGGTGCAAAGGTGCCTGCTTTGCGGGAATGATTATTTTTGTGCAGCAAAGGAAATCTTACTTCACAAAAACAATCACAAGAGTCTGCAGCACACATAGAAAAAAGGAAAAACGAGGGGAAATACAGATATTTCTTCTGGTTGTGCCTCCCTTACGCCACCCCTGGGGAGGTGTAAGTTTTTGGCACTGCCTCCGACTTACGATTTCTCATAAATCTGGGGCAGTGTCAAAAAGCCATGGATGCTGTTGGGAACACCCCCAGCAACACCCATTGCATGCCTCTTTAAGGCAGAAAACTGCGTTAAATGGAACAATATTTACAAGTTAACATTAAGCCAAAAAAAACTGGCTTAGTGCTGCCTGGTAAATGTGGAGCAGGCTCCTGCGCCACTGGAGCATCACAAAAAGTGACGCACCGGCGGCGTAAGGGGCTTATAAATAAGTTCCTATATTTGTGTATAGGTTTAGTTCATGATAGTGACAATAGTAGTTCTCTTTTATTTTCAACCTCCACTCCACCTTAAAGCAACTGGAATGGACGATTATACTGTAAGTTCTTTAGCGTTTAACTGCTCTGTATCAAACCCATCTTGTCAAAGGCATCATTGATAGGTAGAGGAAATGCTATAAAGACACAAAAAGATACATTTTGTGGAATCATACTCTTTTAAGGATCAGACAAACATAATTACAAAAGTGGAACGAACAATATTCTACATGTTGATTGTCAACGTAGGAACTCATAATGCAGTTGTAGCTTTTTAAAAATTAGAGGGAAGGATTGCTGTTTGCTGTCAATTCATCAGTGGACATTTGTAATGTATTGTTGCTATCCCAGTCAAGAAGATGGGTATGTAGAAAGTAGCAGCTACTGCAGAGTGTGCTGTTTTGAAACCTTACAATTCCCAGTTCTTTTTAGTGTCCAAATACTACTTAGGTGCACAAATCGGCAATTTGTTATAGAAGATTCAAAATCCTGTGCCACAAAATCAGGATTTGTGGAACTTCATCATCCTAAATTTCACCATGAGCATGAGAAAATCTGGTGGGAGGTCAGAACAGTCATCAACCAATGTAAATGTAAGATAGTAGATAGGAAATGGGACATCTGGGTGAGAGCAGTCCTGCAGAATGTACTGAATGTCCACAAACGTGTACGTTTATAGGTATTCACCACAACTTTTCTGTTTTCCTTGCCCCATGGAAACACATACAAACTTGGTCCAGCTTTGTGATCTTCTCCATTGGCTTCGAAGGTGGTTCCACCTTATCTAACATATAAGTACTACCTAAAATGATTATTGACTATTGGTCAGATGTACTATAGTAGTGGTCACGAAAAGCAGTCGCAAATTGTGTATAAACATTTGGCAGCAACTATTTTATTTTGCTTACCGACCTATGTACTAAAGATCAAACCAAAGCTATATGCAGAAACAAGGAAGCACCCAACAAAACACCTTTTAGTTGGTAAAATTAAAGATAGCAACACAAGTGAAAAATATTTTCTGAGAAAAGCAATATGTGCTGCAAGAACTTTCAATGGAATTTCAAAATGTTCTTAGTTCTGCACATAGATATTTTTTCTCAGTGCATTTAGTACACAACTGATTGGTGGAGTTGTCATCAATCACCATTACATGTGAATACCAGGGGCCTAATTCCCAGAGGAGGCTGATCACCATTTTTGTATTAGACTGCAACCAGTCTCTACCTTCTTGATGCTAGAGACATTCAGAATCTTCATACCACAAAAGTTCCTTTTCACAAAAACTCTTAATCCACTCGTCTTATGAATATTAATGGAGAAGAAATTGAATTATGATGCTTTGAGAAAAGTAGTAAATGCTGGAATGTGCCAGCATTGTGATCCCTTTTTTCTCAGGGGGGATAGAGGTCACTGTTACCACAAACAGGTTGGACGAGGGAACACTTTCTTCATTTCCCACAGTCCATAGCCTGCACAAGTAGAGTTTAAAGTGTCAAATGTTATCACATTACATTGTTGATACCTACACTACAGATGCTAACTTTTTCATTCCTTATGGCTGAAGAAAATGATCATTATGCGTTTGTGCATCCTTTTGATAATTTCATGTGGGAGGAATGAAACAGCTCCTTCCCTTTGGGGCTCACATGGAATCACAGTAGTCACCTGCACTGGCTTTATGACCACAAAGCCTTTCCATTTCCAGGCCCTCTCTATAAAGACATACATAGTTAACAAATACCTAAGGCGGATATGTCTGTGAAGGACTAAAACAAATAACGAACATGTGTAGACATAACATATCCATACTTTGTGTTCATGATATTTTTCACCTTTGTAATTTCACCTAGATTTTTTTTGTCTCAAAGAGTGATGTTATGGAGTTTTCAGTTTATGAACATCACCACTGTAGGGCTTGTTTGCCAATCCATGCATCTAATTATTGTGTCGGTGCAGTGTACATAACTGGTACATGTTTCACAATATACCTATCTGAACAATAATGTTACCAGGATTTTAAAAGGGGTAAACATTGCCCACGTTTGATCAGCACTGTGTTGTTTTCTTGCACAGCAAAAGCCTACATTATACAGAAGATACTAACAATTGTTACTGCTTTGCTAGAAAAGAGTGTGTATGTGGGCTATTAGCAGATTAGACAGATCACATGTGGATCTCTGTGACCCTTCTCTCATGTTTGTTGTTCTGTTACTGCACTGATTGGGTCCCCTCCAAAATGTTGTCTTGATAGAATACTACTTAGTGTGTACAATTAAAGTACTAGGACATGCCGCATTTGGGTCCAATTTTGAAAATAATTGTTAAGGCCAAGGTAATAACAGCATACACTTGAGTTTTCTCTTCCATACATCTAGCATTTGAATACTTTGGAAGCAATGTTGCATAAAAAGCAAAATGGGAATGATACAAGCATTGCTGATCTTTATGGTCCACTTCTGACCCAGAATATCTCTTGTGTAGAGCAGGTCACTCTTCCTTTTTCACGCAGACATATAACCACAAGGAGCTATTGCATCGTGTCCATGATAAATCAAGCATTTTACTTTCTATCATAATTATCAGTATTACACACGTTGCTGCTAACTGTAAGAGAGGCAGTCATCAATTATACCTTCTTCAAGTCCATAACAATACTAAGTTACTACAATTATGTTGTAAGCTATCTGTAAACATTTTTGAATAGCTAGAACCTTATTTAGTGTGCCATGCAGTATGATTTCAGATTCACAATAGCTATGAGAATTCCTCGACTAACATTAAACAATATTGCTAGAGTATGTTTGTATTAGAGTACGTTTTGACCTGCCATTGCTTTGAAAAAAATAATGACATTTCTTCTTCTTAATAAAAATTCTATTTTATACTTGAAGGTACAATATTGCTTTGTAAGTGACCTGCAGAAGAGGAATCAATGAAAAAACCGTATCCCTTGGTTACCAATGTGCAGTAAGCTGCATCCAACTGAGTAGAACAGACACAGGAAGATCCTTTGACCTCAACGCTACTGATCCAATTTCAGGCACATACATTAGCCCTCACGCCCCATGGCCATAATATTCTGGCGATTGCAGAGCTGTGTGTTATGGCTTCTTTCAAGAGGGATAAACGTGGCATGATCACATGAAGCTTTCAAATAATAAATGACTGATTTGTGCATGTTTATAGATACAGCCACTGGCTTTTGTACCATACCTTTTGAAATCATATGTAAATACAAAGCGCCTGGTTCAAAAACTGCACTTTCTAGTGTACTTTGTAGTGCTACAGCAGTACTAGAAAATGTACTAAAAATTGTATTCACAAGCTGCACCTTTGTAGCAACTTACACTTTGAGTAAGTCCTCACCTCCATATGTTTCTATTGGTGAGTATTGCAGTACCAGTGGTTGGCCATGTAAAGTCCTGGACTTACTACAAAGGTGTAGGTTACTATAAAAGTGCAGCCTGTGAATACCAAAAAGTAGTAAACGTACTCAAAAGCATAAACTTACTCAATATGTAAATTACCTTTGTAAATAAGGCCCATTGATTTGCTTTTAGTGCCATGATGGTAAACAAGTCACATTTCAACACAGCTTGAGTTGCTTCTTCCCAATGTGAGGCTATGCCATGGTCTCTATCAATAACTTTCACCTTTGGGACCTTATAAGTATTTAGCCATGCAGCGCATTTTTCTGGGTCCTACAGCATCTACTGTTACTTCACGTACCAATGGTTAACAGCCACACACACCCAAGGGATAGGCTTCCATGCTATTTTATGAAACTATGATAAAGTCTCTTCAAAATTCAACAAAGAAACTTTGACACTAATAGGCACAGAGATGAGGACTGATATGCATTGCCCGTCACTATCATATTTGCAGAAAAAAGCAAGGTATATTATCATACACTGGAAAGTGGTCAACTGAAGGATAAATCAAGGCATGACATCGTGAACTGAAATGCAAGGAAATGTATAGCTGGACCAGCATTTTTGATTGGTGTGTTCTTGGCTTTTAACAACATATGCTGGTGTTAGATATGTTGAATCCCCCAATTAATATGGGTACATCGGCTAACAATGTGGTGTGTGTGCTAAGGACATTCTAGGTTGTATGCAGCTACGTGGATTTGAGCAAAATAAGTATAACATTCTATTAAAAGCATCGCTAAATGAGATTTAAACTGTCGGTTAATTTATTGATGTTACAAAGGGTTGAATGCGTGTTTGGATGGGTAACAAACTATCACATAGTCCTGGGAGCAAGATGCATTAAACTAGAATATCCTGATTCAACCCCTTGCAGTATCGAAAATGATAAAACAAACGGGCTCATATGTGTATTGGTATAGTGCCACTATGATAAATGATGGAAAAATAAACACACTTGTTTAAACAGGTGTGTATGAATGTGATTGTGCAAACTGTAGTTTGTATGGCACACAATCTAGTTCAAGCTTAGCAGGCATTCATCTGTTATGTGTGATTATATTTCTGAAAGCTAGACATCATTGAATAGGCATCAAAAATAAATATGGATTACTTAAATACCCAGATCTCAACTTGCAACTTGGGTTCAGTGCTTCTAATAACAAAGAAAATGTAATTGAAATGCTATATAGAGGCTTCTAGGAACCAATGGTTAATTGCTGGTCGGGTTCAGATTACTAAATCGTTCCTCAGTATGAACAACAGCAGTTTCGATAGTCGCCAAAATTTGGTTCTCACCTTCTGTATATGGTTATACAGCTTGCAAAAGCTCAGCCAGTATCCTCTACGGTTGTCATATTGGAGTACTATAAGTACTCTGGGAGCAGGGCCCATGAACAAGAGACTGTCCTGGAAACTAGTGCCATATTTGAGTTGAAGACAAACTATCCCTGGAATTGAAAAATCGTCCTTAGAAAGGGGACAGCTCTGAGGCCAAGTGTGGAAAGGTGAAAAGCAGCTGCCATATTGTTGTTGGAAAACAATACACTCCAATGCTTGGAAACCATACCTCAGTCTTTCAGTGACATCACCGCTCCCATCACCAGCTAGAACTTTATCTCACTAAAAAACAGGAGATTCAGTCTATCGTAACACAGGACAATGCCCAATTAGATTTTTTTTTTCTGAATAATGTGGTCCCTTGATTGAAGCTGAACAAAGTAAGCAGCATAAAGAAAGGAGCTCTTTTTCAAAGTAGTTTTTACATGAAGCCTTTATGGAGCCTGCCGGGAGACATGGTCTGAGGCAGTACGAAATGAAACAAGCAACGTGGTGGGGGAGTGAGGGACAGTGACTGAAGTGGGAGTGGGATGGGCTCCAATGCCTCATGTTCTCCACCAAAACTTGACAGAACAATATTGCAAAGAAAATTTAAATAAACAAACTGCGATGCGGGGGAAGGTGTGCACAGGTATGCAGCAACATGAGAGAAGGTGGGAGGGTGGAATGGTGAATTTAAATGCAAGCAGCTATGGGCGCTGAAGCTGAACACAGCCAAACAGCAACAGAAAACAAAGAAAAAATTGTCCCCCAAATGAGCAGATAAACAATCAAAGTGTAGAGATGCAGCACTTGGTCCATGCTCTGTGGGATGAAACAAAAAAAAGAAGGAGTGACAAAGAGGAATGATTCACCACTAGCAAGCAAGAAGGTCAGTCCAAGTAACAAATAAAAAGCATTGGACGAGATGTAAGCCTACAAAGTGTATACAACAGGTCTCGGAAGCTTGTCCTAAAAAGAGATATATACTGCATAATTGTTGTTGATCTTTATTACAGGATTAGGTGTGGTTTGCAGGCAGCATGCTGAACAGAACTGTCAGACTAAAAGAAGGAAGTGTGGACAGGAAAGTCTGTTTCATGGGAGATTGTAAAATAGTCAATAAATTAGAGACAAAAGGACTGTGCACACCAATGTGAGATTTTTCTAAATATGTAAGCAAAAGTGGAAATACATTCTTACCAAGTTGCAATGTTTCAGAACACTTGTGCTAGTGGAAAAGTAGAGTGTTTTTTCATTTGTGTTAGCAGTTGAGTCTTTCATAATCTGAGATGTATCATGGAGATGGTTTACATAAACTGCAACATTGGTGCAATTGTGCGCCAACATGCTGTTTAGGGACTTTAAGAATGGACCCAATTTTTGTTGTGGTTCCTTTTCCTGTCTGCTGTTTCTAACATTAGAATTCTGTGTTCTTTTACACTCAGCCACGGAACCCAGGTTTGCCCAGATTGAATCTATTGGTGCCAAAATCAATTGCTTTGGTGGGAGATTGCAGTGAAGTGTTCAACTTTGGGAGACCCTTTCCAGCTTCATGTTTAGAACTTGTCTGGCTGCAATAATTTGAGTTCTAAAAATGACACCAGGTTCCAAGGTAAAAACTTTGACTAGTAGAACCCACTTTGGTGTAGATGACCTCTACTCCTTCTCGGTCACCCTGAAATTGAACCTAAGTACTGATCAACTAAGAATTGTCACTATACCTTGGTGCTTTAGATTTCCTAGCCCCTTTTGTCTCAAAAATATAAATGCTATGTCTCTGATGTTCTTGATCCAATTTTAATTGTTTTGGTATCCTTTGGTTCACTATTTGATCCTCTATTTTTCTATATTTGTTTATTGTTTTATTGATATTAATTATTGGTACTGCATGAATTTAACACACACTTGTCTAAGGACTTACGTGCTGCTTGCTCCACAGCTACCAAGTGTCGGGCAGAGTTTCTACTTTTTTACTTTTTCCCTATGCCTTGCAACTACGAAGCTTCACATTCGGGGCGGGGTAAAAACTTCCATATGGTAAATCACCATATCTCCAACTTGACTGTGAAGACCGCAATATGGTAAAGTATATGACAAATTTAAAAAGATTATTAAACTTGTAAAATGTTTGTAAAAAAATATTTTATGTCAAACTTTAATGTAAATTCAATTGAGATATTTATATTAAATGTGGAACAGAAAATAAATGCTACAGCACTATTACCTTAATTAGGAATCAAACGATTAAATATTGTAAATATACTAAATTAAATGAACATTATTTTTCTCATGCTTAAGTTAAAAAATGAATATCCACTTAAAGTAAAATAACAAAATGTGTTTATTAAGCATTAATAATTGTTAAAGGTGGTGTACAGAAGTATTTATAAGTAATTCAATTATATTTAATAGAATTTATTGTTACAATAATATTAAAAGTAAAAAAGGTGATTCAAATTGAAAAATCGTCCTTAGAAAGGGGACAGCTCTGAGGCCAAGTGTGGAAAGGTGAAAAGCAGCTGCCATATTGTTGTTGGAAAACAATACACTCCAATGCTTGGAAACCATACCTCAGTCTTTCAGTGACATCACCGCTCCCATCACCAGCTAGAACTTTATCTCACTAAAAAACAGGAGATTCAGTCTATCGTAACACAGGACAATGCCCAATTAGATTTTTTTTTTCTGAATAATGTGGTCCCTTGATTGAAGCTGAACAAAGTAAGCAGCATAAAGAAAGGAGCTCTTTTTCAAAGTAGTTTTTACATGAAGCCTTTATGGAGCCTGCCGGGAGACATGGTCTGAGGCAGTACGAAATGAAACAAGCAACGTGGTGGGGGAGTGAGGGACAGTGACTGAAGTGGGAGTGGGATGGGCTCCAATGCCTCATGTTCTCCACCAAAACTTGACAGAACAATATTGCAAAGAAAATTTAAATAAACAAACTGCGATGCGGGGGAAGGTGTGCACAGGTATGCAGCAACATGAGAGAAGGTGGGAGGGTGGAATGCTGAATTTAAATGCAAGCAGCTATGGGCGCTGAAGCTGAACACAGCCAAACAGCAACAGAAAACAAAGAAACAATTGTCCCCCAAATGAGCAGATAAACAATCAAAGTGTAGAGATGCAGCACTTGGTCCATGCTCTGTGGGATGAAACAAAAAAAAGAAGGAGTGACAAAGAGGAATGATTCACCACTAGCAAGCAAGAAGGACAGTCCAAGTAACAAATAAAAAGCATTGGACGAGATGTAAGCCTACAAAGTGTATACAACAGGTCTCGGAAGCTTGTCCTAAAAAGAGATATATACTGCATAATTGTTGTTGATCTTTATTACAGGATTAGGTGTGGTTTGCAGGCAGCATGCTGAACAGAACTGTCAGACTAAAAGAAGGAAGTGTGGACAGGAAAGTCTGTTTCATGGGAGATTGTAAAATAGTCAATAAATTAGAGACAAAAGGACTGTGCACACCAATGTGAGATTTTTCTAAATATGTAAGCAAAAGTGGAAATACATTCTTACCAAGTTGCAATGTTTCAGAACACTTGTGCTAGTGGAAAAGTAGAGTGTTTTTTCATTTGTGTTAGCAGTTGAGTCTTTCATAATCTGAGATGTATCATGGAGATGGTTTACATAAACTGCAACATTGGTGCAATTGTGCGCCAACATGCTGTTTAGGGACTTTAAGAATGGACCCAATTTTTGTTGTGGTTCCTTTTCCTGTCTGCTGTTTCTAACATTAGAATTCTGTGTTCTTTTACACTCAGCCACGGAACCCAGGTTTGCCCAGATTGAATCTATTGGTGCCAAAATCAATTGCTTTGGTGGGAGATTGCAGTGAAGTGTTCAACTTTGGGAGACCCTTTCCAGCTTCATGTTTAGAACTTGTCTGGCTGCAATAATTTGAGTTCTAAAAATGACACCAGGTTCCAAGGTAAAAACTTTGACTAGTAGAACCCACTTTGGTGTAGATGACCTCTACTCCTTCTCGGTCACCCTGAAATTGAACCTAAGTACTGATCAACTAAGAATTGTCACTATACCTTGGTGCTTTAGATTTCCTAGCCCCTTTTGTCTCAAAAATATAAATGCTATGTCTCTGATGTTCTTGATCCAATTTTAATTGTTTTGGTATCCTTTGGTTCACTATTTGATCCTCTATTTTTCTATATTTGTTTATTGTTTTATTGATATTAATTATTGGTACTGCATGAATTTAACACACACTTGTCTAAGGACTTACGTGCTGCTTGCTCCACAGCTACCAAGTGTCGGGCAGAGTTTCTACTTTTTTACTTTTTCCCTATGCCTTGCAACTACGCAGCTTCACATTCGGGGCGGGGTAAAAACTTCCATATGGTAAATCACCATATCTCCAACTTGACTGTGAAGACCGCAATATGGTAAAGTATATGACAAATTTAAAAAGATTATTAAACTTGTAAAATGTTTGTAAAAAAATAGTTTATGTCAAACTTTAATGTAAATTCAATTGAGATATTTATATTAAATGTGGAACAGAAAATAAATGCTACAGCACTATTAGCTTAATTAGGAATCAAACGATTAAATATTGTAAATATACTAAATTAAATGAACATTATTTTTCTCATGCTTAAGTTAAGATATGAATACCCACTTAAAGTAAAATAACAAAATGTGTTTATTAAGCATTAATAATTGTTAAAGGTGGTGTACAGAAGTATTTATAAGTAATTCAATTATATTTAATAGAATTTATTGTTCCAATAATATTAAAAGTAAAAAAGGTGATTCAAATATTTATAATTAGATAATAAAATTGTACAATTTGTGTGCATTTTGTAAACATTAAATAATAATTATATTTATCACTAAATAAATAATTTAATTTTAATCTACCATTATTTCCAGTGAGGTTCAAATTCACTACCCTCTTTATTTTCTATGAGCGGGTGTTGCAGTACTAGTGGTTGATCATGTATTGTGTACAACCTGCTATCAGCTGCTTTCTCAGCAGTAACTTACATTTGCACATTTGGCTCCTTCCCCTTTTTCAGCAGGGGGAGATGTGTCACTTTACACTTGTGAGTAACTTTAGACTCAGATTTTGTGAACAGACGAACGTAGTAAAGTTACTCAAAAGTTTAAGAGTAAACTTATGTGTAAATTACTCACAAGTGTAAGTTACTTTTTTGAATAGCCCTGCTAGTGGTAAATTTACACTTATAAATGGTAAATAGCCAAAAGAAGTAATTTGCTATAAAGTTTTATAGTAGATGTACATATGTAGATTTGCTCATTTGTAAGTTTGCACCTAGAATCCTTACTGGGATCTATAGCCTCCCCAATCCAAAATGGCGCTTGTATTTGTTCCGCGAGACGATGGGCGGTCCTGGAGAGGGAATATAATCAAACGCGAGAACACAACACACTCGACCGGCGGAGATAAGGAGCTCCGTGAGGCTTTCGGTGGTAAGGAGGTGTTGAATGAGAAGGAGGGGTCTTTGCATGACATCGATGATTCCATTGGACTATGACCCCGTTTTTAAATACTGTGCCAAATGTGTATCTATGGGCAAAACCTCTATAAAATCCTGAGAGAAGGGGGCCAGAATTGATAACCTTTTTTGCCTCTTGATGCTGGGTTGATGTTTTCGCAGTAGCGGGGGTCGTGTGGCCTATGAGGGAGGACCCATTAGTTTATACGAATGTATACTGGATATTTGTAATCCCAGCACAGTGCTGGGAAGTATACAGAGAAACAACTTAAGGAGAGGGGAACATTAGAACAGTGATAATGAGGGATTTGCTGTACTACTATGGGACATTATGTGGTTGATAAGAATATGTAAACAACAGAAATCTGAGTTTATTGAAATTGCCCTATCTATAGATTGGCATTACAGCTGAATGCTGAACCACCACAAGGACTCACTAGAGGAGCCCTAGGGTGATCTGTATGAACGAGCTGGTACGCGAGGCCATGGCTCTACAAGGGTAATTGATGGACTCAAATTGAGAGACATTTATTCGTTCATGTGGAATGAGTTGTGGTAATAATTAAGTGTTGTGTGTCGTTTTACCTCTGGCAGTCCCCAAATGAAACTCTAAGAAGTGTCCCTGACGTGTGCCAAGCGACTATATTTGCCCTGACGAAATCGCTGCAAAACACATTTGGCGATGAAACATGTTGGCACAAAATAATGGTATGCATATTTAGCAACCTTTTTAAGTCTTGAACTGGGTGCACATCTAGGGAAGAATAAAGTTTGAACCCATAGAGGGTGCACCGTGTTCATTTTTTATTTTCACTATTCAGTCGCACTACCTATCGAAAAATTTTCTTTGGGTTTATATTTTGTTGGACACTTTATTATTTTCGGAGCGTGATGGCAACCAATGATGATAAGAGTGGGCAGAGCTGATGAGTACCAGTCAGCAGGCTCCATTGGTGTTGCGCACGTGAGGTGCATCTAGCCTCCCTCACATTTTTTCTCTTCACGTCTCTATCACTATTGGATATATTTCTCTCTTCACGTTTCTTTCATTATTGGATTTGAGAAATACCAGGTGTAATCTACATGAGCTTGTACACCGTGAGGCACATTGGGGAGACTGCCTGAAGTAAAATCCTTAGTAATTAAAAATTGATGGTGGGGAGCATGTTGGTGACTACCTCAAAATCTAGAAATATGGGGAGTATAAAATACCTTAAGCGATAGGGTTTGAACCACGTGCTACGGCCAATATACCTTCTAAGACCTAGGCCTGTGTAGAATAATACCAGAAGACCGAAGCCAAACTTGAGGAGTCCCAGGACCTGTCAGATAAAAGCTGACTTCCCAAGAGCTGCTGCCTCTGTACTCGGCCCTAAACAGATAAAAGGAGGCTAGGTCACTTGACTGAATTTGTGCACTTACAAGCTCAACTCTAAGCTGTGGCCCATGTGTTTCTGCTTAAGCCTAACTATCATCCAACATCTCAGGCAAAACTATTGCCTGAACTGAACATTGATGGTGAGCTTTAGACATATTTATGTGGGATCTATGCTCAGCAAGGGCCACGTTTAAATGCCATGTTTAAAGGGAACTGTCTAGTGAACGTAATACAGTCTGAAATACTGGTCACAGAAAACAGGGAAGCTGCTCATGTGCACCAATAGTGAGCTCACATCTGCACTTGCATTTTGTTGCTTGATTTTAGTGCCAATAACCTTTTTTGCATCTGTAGTATGCGACGAGGAGGTGATAAATATTTCTTGTGTGTAGCATCTCGTTTTAGTACCAATGATGAAATTCTCTTTTTAATAAAAGGAAGCAACCATTATGGAAAATGTATTATTTGGTCAGTTATTTGAATGCATGAGATATGAGCCTTGTTGGACCTGGCCACTCTGCAGGGTACCCTCTAAACGTTTTGCCTTTACTCCTCCAATTTGTTTCCTGAAATTGTTTTTGTTGGCCTTCAGACTCTGTGCACTTTACCACAGCAAACCAGTGCTAAGTTGCTTAAGCTCTCTCCTTTAAACATGGTAGAATTGATTTATGCCGTTTTTGCTTATCATAGCTGTATCCATAATGCCCATACCACTATTGGTCTTTCCCTAGATCCCCAAGACAGATGCTTCTAAAATAACTTTGGGGCACATCTATATTGGAGATGCGCCACTTTTACGCTGCCGTTGCGTCACTTTTGTGACGCTGCGGAGGTGTAAACCCTGCGCCATGTTGCGCCATATTTACATCGTGACGCATCTATGGAGATGCGTCACGATGTAAAGCCCTGCGCCACGTAAAACCTGCGTCAGGTTTCACGTGGGCGTGTCGACAGAGGGGGGGGCGTTCCGTCGCAGGAACGCCCCTGAAAAGTGACTCAGCCAAATCTATAAGATTTGACTGAGTCACTTTCCCAACGCTGATGCGCCAAAACCCTGCGCCTGCTTGAAGCAAGCGTAAGGCTTGACGCACCATGTTAGGGATAGGGTAGGTTGGAACAGTGCTGGAGTTGCGTCGCGCTTGCGATGCAACTGAAGCACTGCGCCAACCTTACGCCATCGGATGCATCACGCATCTGTTTATTCATGCGCCATGATGCGCCGCATTGTAAATGCGGCGCATCATGTGTGGCGCAAGGGTAAACTTGCGTGACGCATCATTCCTGGCGCATCCTTGCAGATTTGCAGGGATGCACCAGGAAACATAAATCTGCCCCATAGTTCTTAAATAGATAAATCTCACATTTCCAAATGATATGATAATGATTAAAAACATTGGTAGATCACCTGAATTATTAGTCAATTTCCTATTCAACCCTGCAGGACTCCATGATAAAATCTTTGAAGGCTCTCTATAAAAGAACTTGCAGGCATCAGCAACCTTCATTGGGGAGCCACATTTCTCCATGACATTAATACAGGTATTATCCCATTTATACTCCACATGCAAATAGAGCATTATATTTTGTCTGCTTGGGTTACTGTTCTTCATGGTAATTTGCAAATGTCTCACTTCTTATTATTCACAACCTCTGTAATGTCCCACTTCATTTTAATGAGCCCCTAATTTGTGGTTTTGTTGTACTCCTCTTACAGTGGTTGTATCAAAGCATCTTTGGGTATTTCGGTAGAGACCTCTTCTAACACAATCCTATGTTTTTCAAACACATATTTAAGGTGTCCCATTTTACTAACACAAAACTCAATGATCCAAATACCCATGAAAAAATTTGATTTTTAGTCATTTGTTATGAAGTTCACATTTTCAATATTCTTTGACTCTTGGCAGAAAAAAATTCTGAATAGGCTAGACGCCTTACTATATTTTCCCAGTTAAATATAACAGGAGGCCTCTCAGAAGAATCATTAGGAATAAAGTCTTATTTTGTTTGTGTCACACACTCCCCATTTGGCACTACTGCGTGCTAATTCTCTCCCAGGGTCCCAATCAGATTTTTGCCACACGGTACAATGTACTATATTTGATATTTACAGCCTACCATGTCCTTAAGCACAAAGTGAAACCTGAATATATCACTGTCTTTCTAAACTTATAATTTGATGAATATGTAGTGGGATTTCTCGAAATAGTGGCTGAATTATTAGTTGAAGTGTCCCCTGCATCCTGTTGCTTGATCTGTGCGGTACCTTGATTAATTTATAGACCACCTGTGTACCTAACCAAAGGAACATCTTTTTCATCCCTAGGTAACCCAAATGCTTTGCATTCCAACCACACAGAACTGGCCTCATTCTATTGCTAATGCGAAGAATCTTCTGGTATTAAAATACTGCCATCTTCCTGCTTAGGAATTTTCAATATAGTAGATCTCATAGTTTCAATCAAAGGCACATTTTCATTAGCTGCTGAAGTGTTTGGACTGCTTTGACTCTTTGTTGAATATTATTACCAGGTGACTCTGTTTTTTAATTGAATAGCGCTTTGAAGGAGCTCTGGATATTGATCCTCTCCATCGGTTTCAATATTATTAATGGATGCTGCCCAAACAGTTGCGTGGTCAACAAATTGATAATAGTTTTGTAAACTAATAGTATAAGTATGGTTCCTGAAACACTGCCTTATTTGATGAATGAGTTTTACAGCATGTACAAAAGGGGAATCCATTTTAGTAAGTGCTTTATAGATGATCTTTAAAATGTCTAATTAATTATTTTTTAATCTGTTTTAACACAAAAAAGTAACCTCACACACAGGGCTCAATGTCTAATACTCAATTTTAAAGGGAATTCTAGACTAATTAATAATCCTCCTGTTTCAAAGTTTGCTTACATATCCTAGGAAGGTTGGCTAGACAATATCTGCAAAGTGAGGCTCAGAGCAGGAAATAGGAGGCATCAAAAAGAAGTATCGGTTCTACAGCAATATAGTACTTGGCAGCCACCTATGCTAACACAAGTAGGGGGTTACAGAAAGCTCTTAAGACTCATCAAATATACCACTGTTGCAATGGAGTGAAAAATCTTACTGTGCTAATGAAATATAAATGTTTTCACCTTCTTTTGGAGAAGATATTTTGCTATTGGTTGAGCAACAACACATCTAGGGTGTGCTAGCTATGTGTATCACAGTGCCTAAGCACAACAAAATACATTCCCATGACATTTTGTATCCTTTTAAAAAGACAACATGATATAGTAAAACAACTTAAATGTACCTCCATCCCACACTTTGAAACTAGAGTGACATTGCTTCAAACTGCAACGTGGAACATGCAATACAATCAGACACCAACCACTGCCATCAACCTCAGTCTCTGAGGGGATTCAGTAACTTCACTGGCTTCCTGTGAACAAACAAATGACCTTTAAGGCTGTTTGCATGGTTCACAAAGCCATGAACAGCATAGGTCCTAAACAACTCAGGAATCTATTTCAACATTACATTCCCTCTAGACAGCTTCGATCCTCAGGCAAACATACCCTAAGGTATTCCTAGGTATAGGAAATCGAGATGGAGAGGCAGAGCTTTTTCGGTGGCTGCATACAAGCTGCGGAACTCGATTCCCCTTTTGACTTACAGTCTTCAATCTCACCCCTTATTTCACAAGGCCTTAAAGTCATTTATTTTTACTCTGTAATAGGTAGTCAGGTAGCTCCTCCTTATTTTCTCCCCCTCCGCAGACTAACTGCTATCAGCGTCTTGGCGCCATTCACCATTTGTTGCACATCACAAGTCTTTTTTCATTCATTCACTTATGCTGCCACTTTCCATGCTAGAAATTTTCTTTTTACTTTTGCTTTACTCTTATCTTTCCCAGTTCACCTAGATGCACTATTACTTGCTGAAACCGGGAGGAACAGTTAAAAAGGTGAGTGATAATGTATCAACAACTTACCAATAAACTAACAGTGGGGCAAAGCAAGGAGCAAATGATTGAGTAAGACCTCAAGTCCGCTTTCAGGCATTAGGCATTAAACCTGTCTTGTTTACAAATCTTTATTCTCAGCCAGGGTGGAAAAATAGTAGCAGAGGTAAATCACAAGTCCTAACCAGGAAAAATGCAGGAACAAGGAATTTCAATAGAGGATTAAATCTTACTAGCCAATTAATTAACCATTTTGGCTCAAAATACATAAGAACCTGGCCCTATTGGGAACATAACCATAGAGACCATCGTGATCCACATAATCAAAATCAACTTTTGGTTAAATCAGGACAAGACAGGAATGAGGTGGCTGTACCCCATGGATGGATTAATTGGAGCAAAAATGACCTGTAATAGCAAAGGGCAACAGAAGGGCCCAGGAAAAATGGTTCTTTTAGCCATACATATCAACTCAACCTCAACAACCCCCTAAGCTCACTCACAACAGAAGACCCACCTCAAATCATCAAATATCACAACAGACATCACAGACCCTCCACTTCCACTCCAAACCCAAGATAGACCTTACAAACAAAATAACAGACTTTATAAAAGATGAACCCCAGCAAGGTGGACTCTTGGATGCTAGTAATGTAGATGCTTTCCAGGTTGAGCTGGGCAGCCCTTGCAGAGCCTTGAATCCCAGAAATTTGTTGCAGTGTCATTCTTCTGCGCCTAACACTACACTAGCCCATTTAACAATAGTATCTCAGGATAGAAATGTGGGGAATGCTATTTCGACCAGTTTATCTTGTCATGCAATCACCAACAAAAAAGTAAATGTGGAAGTTCAGAAGACACCTTTTGATGCAGATAAATCACCTGTCTCTCACTTGCAGCCCTCAGTCTAGTATATTAGGAATGACATGGACTATAGTCTCGCCTGAGATTTCAACCAATGTAGATGATGCATTCCAAATGAAAGTGGAGAGTGAGATTTAATTATGATGGATGCCTGTTGTTTCCTTTGTAGCACCGTTTCAACTACAAGTTGCATCTTAAATATTACTGCGTTGGACTAACATAATGCGGGGCAAACTGGGTTCTAGCAAACAGCACCACGCAATGCTGGAAGTCCCAACGACTCAAAATATACTCTCAATAATATGATCAATGTGCAGGACTTTAGACCTTTCTGCAGGGGTTCTGACCTCATAGTCCGCAAAGCTTGATGCTCAATCAGTGGTTATGCAGGAAATATCAACATATGCTGCTGTCATTGAAAAAAGAATGGAGGTGATGGAAGAAGTAGTGAAGGAATCACTGAAAAAATTATCTGCTTTCTATGTACTCTGCAACTATTCAGCAAACCTAGAAAAGCTAGGAGAAGTCCAGGAGATCATACAATACATATTAATAGAGTGCTAGAGGGCCATCACAACTGAAAATATCAGTCCATGTAAATTAGCTGCTGACAAGGTTGGTAAACTCGTACCAAAGATTTTTCCAAATTCTGAATTCATTCCAGAGTGTGACCTAAGATAACTGAAGGCAAACACTCCGAAGGAATCTCACAATACCAATAGGGAGCCAATCATCCGAGCACCAAAAAAAAAACCACAGCCAAAAAACAATCAACAGCTGTGTCAACTAACCCAAAAAATCATTTGAAAGTATCAACGTAAGAGAGCCTCCCTCAGAAAATTAGATGGACTATTGCATTGCAGAATTCACATGTCTCAGAGGAGATGTGGCCTAACCGTGTCAGCAACCAGGGGTCTGGGGAACTAGGTCTATGTATTGGTGTCACCTCAACATCCAGTGGTTTCTGGGTAAATCGCCTAATCTCCCTCTGCCTAAACAAACAAACAAAAAAGCACCATTTGTCATGTAAGCTGGTACTCATGCAAATCACTCTGAGGCCTCAGTGTCAAGTTAGCACTCTATAAGCCTGCAAAAATAAACAAAAAATCTCAGCTCACAGCGGAGTCTGAAGAAGTGTACTCGGGTGAATGTCCAAGGAAATATAAACTTTCTGAATATGAACCCTGTTCTATTAAGCGATAAGTCATGTACAAAAGATATTCATGTCCAAAGAATCTGAACTGACTAAATTTTTTCTGACCCCACTAATCCAGTTATCCAGTTTTTACTTGTGGGTACTCAAGGACAAGATAAAACCATGGGAGTGGAAGGAAGCATCCACTGCTGGGGCCTCATCATCATCTGTCTGAGTCACAACAGATTGTACTTCTACATTTGCCTTTTCATTTGTAAACTATACAGTGCCATGGTTTATCTCAAAACAAATGAAGAATTGCAGTTGCCTTTCACAAATGTCATCCTTAAAAAAAGTGGAAGAATTACACAATGCTTATACTAAATTATCGCAACCAACATGAATCTGAATTTCATGTCTGAAAGGTCATCAAATCCAGCAAACAATATCTACTTAGCCAGTAAACTCCATTCAAGAGATGCCCAGACATAAGACAACAATCAAATACATAGGCAAATGGAATTTTCCAGTAATGCAACAGAAGACAATATGATCACTGTACAGACTCAGTGATATTCCTAAAGAAAAAGATCAAATATTGCAAATGGTGGTAAACTGCTAAAAAATACAGCAGTCTCTGAAATTCCTGTCATCCCTAAAATATTGATCCAGAGGGCACTATATTACCCCGAATTGGAAGAAAATATTCAAGTAAAACAGGCACCTATCAGGGCTGGACCTTGTGTGATTCTTGAGATCTAGCTCAAGCGAAGATAGAGAGCTAACCAAGATGCAGTGGGCAAACCAGAATTTAGTTGAGCTAAAGCTGAGCAATCATGACGCTCCAGGGAAACCGGAAATGACAATCTGTGCAGGAATAGAAAATCAATATACAAAAATTTTAGAAGACTTGAAAGATGTGAACTTAACACGCAGAATGCATAACACTCTCATTGCCTACGGATAAGCATGTGGCCCAGCCACAAATTATTTAATAAATGGACACCCACAAAATCTGAAAATTCTAATTCATGAACCCAGTAGGAGAAGAGAATCTTCATGTTCAGGAATATCAAACTTTCCCATACCTCCGCTAACTCAAATGACTAGTGGAAACTGGTGCTGGAACCCAAAACACTACTGGGGCAAACAAACGGACAGCCATAGGAGCATTTTTCAATTGTACCTGACCTTGTTCTTTGCTTAGACTTAATCTGGAATATCACCAGACTCAAAGTCAAAAAAGGCAATAGAGATTGGGTTACTTTTACAAAATTCCATCATATAAGCTGCTTCCAAAAAACCTGCGCCCTTGAAGATGTTGAATTGGATGGCTATATTGAGTATAGCATCACAGTAACAAAACAAAGCAATAAAAGACTTAAAAAAGGATTACCCACCTGGCTTTTAGCATGCCTCATAGCTAAATGACAATTAAGTACACAAATCAACAATAAAATGCAGCATCTAGGGCAGAAAAGAAGCACTTTGTCACTCAACAATTTAAATGTTTATCTTATGCCAGACCCTGCAACTGCCAGAATAACTATGTTAAATGTTTAAGAATTCTGCATTATCAGCGAAAGATAGGAATGAACCAGGCAGAATACCAAAAACTCAACAAAGGATAGAATCTTCTTATTAGTCTTCAATTGATATTTCAATATCAAACCTCATCCAATTCTGCTAGATCAAAAGTTACTCAATGAGGACTCCGCCTGGAAAATCCCCACGTTTGCACCAACAGATCTTGGGTGAACAAAGCAGGACCAGAACTAGGCAGATTGATGACTACCAGGGCCCTATGAAACTTAATGGTTGCATTCTATCATATAAACCCACAAAGAAATCTTTTAGGTCTATCAACCATGCAAGTGTAATTGACTGCACATTACTAAGACTAGAGTCAAGGCACCTTGTCTTTGACATGATAGTCTAAAGAAGAGTTGAATATAACCATGACCTACTAATCACAAACTTGCTCCTGTCCAGCAGCCAATCTTATATGGCCAAAATAGAACCCTGCCTGGATCCTTACAATCTAGTCCTTGAGCCGAATTTTAAAAGCACTGAGCAGGGGTTGCGAGCTTCATGAACAATGCAGCTATGAGGCAAGTGAAATCTGGAAATACAATTACCAAGAACTATTAAAATGGAGGCTACATCTGATAAAGGTGCAATCTGGGTTCTAGAAATCTTCCTAAATTAAACTTCATTTAACTGTACTAAAGATAATGCTTTGACTGTATCAGTCAAGCACTGGGCACCCCGTATAAAGTAGTTTGAAGATGAATGTTTAAAGTATAAGAAGATTCTAACAAACCGTCCAGGTCGAGGCACAGCAGTCCAGGTCTGAAGAGCTTCTCAAATGTTCAAGACAAGCTTACAATCATCTATTTAAGAACAAAGAGGTACAGCTAAAGAATAAAATTGGGGGATGCTCCAGTTAGTTGTCCATCAAGGAAAGAAATTCAAGTCAATTTTTGGAATTGGTTAAATGGGGATGCAAGGGCTCGCCAGATAACATGGGGATGAGAATTAACTCTGCTGATTGGATTAAATCCTTCTCCATAATGTGACAAAAAAACTAATCATGGCCTAGATGAAGAGGGTGCCTTGGAAAAGTATGGCACCTATGACCACTCTTCTTTAGGAT
This sequence comes from Triturus cristatus, assembly GCF_964204655.1. NCBI lineage: Eukaryota > Metazoa > Chordata > Amphibia > Caudata > Salamandridae > Triturus > Triturus cristatus. The sequence continues at coordinate 727,727,193 of NC_140591.1, forward strand.
TTACCAAAACTCATCCCCATAGGACGTCACAGAATTGCTACAGATGTCTTCTGAAATAGCATACTGCTGTGGGTATCTGTCCTAAAGACAGACCACAATACCATCTAGAAGCAAGAAGTTGTTCCATCCTTCTGGAGACAACAATCATAGGACCAATCCACAAAAAAGCAAAAACAACTGCAATGACCCAGCAAACATTTGCCTAATTTCCTTGCTGGATGGAGCTGGGAAAATATATGGCAAATTACTACTAAATCACATTAAGCAGTTGGTCAAAGATAAAGCAATTCTATCCTTTTTTCAAGCTGGTTTCATGAAAAGAGTTGGGACTATAGATAGCACTTCATATGCTTTAACTATGAAGTATTAAACAAACCACTTTATATGGTCTTTATAGATCTAAAGGCAGATTTTGACTCGTCTTGACAGAATGCTGCTGTGGTCTGAATTGAAGGACCAAGGCCTTCCAGAAAAGCTCCTGGCTGTCCTACAACAGCTATATTGTAAAAACACAGAAAAAGTGAGACATGGTCGAAGAGGGGAATGTACTTCTGAATTTGAGCTTGCAACTGGTGTCAAACAAGGTTGTGTACTTGCACCAACTTTATTCAACTTATTTGTCAACATTGTGGGTAAACAGCAAACAGACTTGAAATGATCATTGGTTTGTGAACGTTTTCAGCCCCCCCTAATAAATCTGTGGCCTGAATCATGTAGAATGTTGTCTCTTCCCCTTGAACAAACCCACGTTGCCTTATGATTATTAAGCATGAAAAAACAGCCAAACAGCCACTAAGATGGCAATTTATCATATATCTTCATATCATCAGTCAGCATGGAAATTTGTTGATATAACCTGCAATCGATTGATTTTTTGCATGGCATAGTGAAAATCCTAATCCTGGCATCCTTCTGATAGGAGATCCTGGAGGTCTTTAAGAAGATCTATGTCAAAGCCCTAGCGGAATGGAATCCGTCTGGTAATCCAGGCGCTGCAGCTTTGCCTTTTGGTGTTTGACTGACTATTTCCTTTACCTTCTTATTTGTAAAATGTACTGAAAATTCTGCCCTTTGCTGGTGATCTAACCCTGAAAGATTCATTCCCAGGAAGTTAAACAAACTTCTCCCCATATGACTCTTCATATATGTCAGTGTAATACACCTGCAGGCCTCTGAAATCTTACTAAGTTCATGATATAGGCCAATGCATTACTTTTCACAAACTGCATAGATCATTGTCTGCACAGCTATATGTCCATGAGAGGAAGGACACGCAATATTTCCCCACAACATTTGAACATCACAGCCTGCTAATCAGAGGTAGTTTGTGGTAGATTGTTTGAAATTATAGCCTCAACTTGTGCCTATTTTTCACATAATGTAAATATGCAGCATGCTGCTCTGAGTCATTCCTTAAAAAACATATCTGAGTGTATGATTTATATTGTTCTTCGCTAGATTCTAACTTCCCCCCTCATGCTGCTTCAACCGTCCTTTTTATTTTATATTTGATTTAACAATATACTTAGCAAATGCTTTCTATATTACCAACATTAGGCATAAAAATGTGTGTGCCAAATCGATTTTGAAAAAGTTGCATGTTTCCCATTCCAAATAAGTTATAGCATTATTAGCTGAGAGAAGTGGAGAGCAGCAAATTAAAACAATCTAGGCAACTGGACAATGATCAGAGACTATGAGCTTAAGGTTTCCGACTGGCAATTGACAACGTAATGGTTGCTGTACCAGATGTGTGGGATGCCATCAATGTTTTCTCCATAAAAGATATCTTGAAGTCCCTCCTAAGATAAATTCCCTCTAATGAACCGGGCTTTGGGAATGTCCTAAATTAAGGCAAATACCCTTTCTTGATGTGCCCTTGTGTGTGCGTGTTTGTCAATATTTGTGGGACTTTGCCCCACTGCAGGGATGACCCCTTTTTCACTTCATGTGCATATCCCTAGATGATCCATTGTAGGCCTTGTAGTTATGAGTACAGGAGAGAACACATGTTGGTGCACAGCTGGGCTCAAGGCTGCCACAATCCCAGGAGTCTCAGCCAGAGAGTTCATCAAATTGGTACATGTAAGTACCTTGGCTTGCCACCTCTCCTTACTGTGGTTTCCAAGTAATACACTGCATTTTTGGGGTGGGTTTCAGGAAAAATAATTCAGCCACAATTCTCAGGTATGCAATCTTAAGATATGAACTTCCCTCTATGTCCCTTACCTTCTCTGGTTTAGAACGTTGCATCAACTACTCTTCATTGAAGAGTGTGGCTAAGAGTGTGGAGAAGTGTGGCTCAATGATTAGAGTGGCAGACCCTGATGCAGAGGTCTGGCCCAGACCAGGGTTTAATTCCCGCCTCGGCGGGTCTTGGGCTCAATTTCCCCGGACCCGATAATTCTCGCCTCGGTGCCTATTCTAATCATGGGTCTCACTCTGCAACTCTGGGCAATAGCTTGCTTAATCTCCACAATGGCCCCAAAAGCGCTAGGATGCCTGGCTTTCACCTTGGGGGTGCTTAGGAGTGGGCACTTCACAGGGAAAGGCCAGGAAGGGTTCCACAGCGGTATGTGCACAGCAACTGAGAGACCCTTTCGGGGGTGTGCGGAGCGCTATATAAATGCACTACATTTACATTCCAGTGTCTCTGAGCAACTGGCAATATTGAAACCAAGAAGTACCAAGTAACTCAAGTGGCGTCAGTGTGTTTCATAGTCAATAGGGAGACCAACTTCTGTTATTACAAGGGGAGTTTCATCTCGACTCAGAAGGTAGTCTTAACAGGCAGAGAACCATCACCAGTGCTAAATTTGTAAAAAGAGAAACAAGTTCTGTGCCCAAACTTAGGGTCAGAAGCCCACAGCTGATGCACTGGATGTCAGAATGGCGAGTTCACAGGCTGAACAGTCTTGATTTCACCTCATTGCTCTTTAATCCACCATCAGACACTCCTTCACAATTTTCATCAGTCTTGCAGGTTCTTTTTCATTCCGCGTTCTCCCTTTGCCACTGTTTTTCCCTCTTTCTCTTCCTCCCTTTCCTTTTTGGTATTTTCCTCCCTCGTGCTCTGGATCAAAGTTTGGTGAGGTAAAATAAGTAATAGTCAACATAAATTAGTGCTAGTGGGCCCCACCTGCAACATCCTATTCAAATAAAGTAATGACAATCACCAATTTCAGGGAGACACACACAAGCAGCACCCAGTAAGATGTCAAAAATCACACTGACAACTAGCACTCCAATCAGATAAGTAAGCATTGAAAAACTCAAATTGAATTTTACAGGTGCTGATTCATTGCTTTTTTAGTGGCTAAAGGTTGTGGTTCATGAAACCCTCCAGAGATTATGCAGCACATCTCCTGGTAGCCACCATCTTCTCCGGAAGGGCCAGATTGAATATTTTCTGTATATTAGGTATTACAAAAGTGTCCACTTCTGGAGTGTTAATGCCCATGGGGCAAAGAAATGGTTCATGGTGGAGTTTGTAATGTTGAGCAGTGCACTGTGTTATGCAATCCTAGAAATGGTATAGTGTTCCTCAAGGGAGAGGATACTGACTGTGTAGGCTACATCCCTGCTTCAGTTGCATCTGGGCTTGAGAAAAGTACATTCAAGGGATGTCTACACATAGAAATTAAAAAATGTCCCGCTCTTCATTGATTTAAAGTTAATTTGTTATGCCTATACCCCGTGGAGCGAGTGAGATAATTGATGGATTTTGCAAAATATACCATTATTAGAAATCAACGCAATTAACAGGGCTTAAAATTTGGTATATATTCACAACTTAATTCAGACAAATTGCGGCAGCTCAACCGTAAATCCAAAAAGAAGCAGGGCTATCGTATAAACTCCTATTTGAAGACCTGTTTGCGTTGGCAAAAATCCCGTCATTGAACAGGCGTGAATTATAGTACATGTTCATGTTCCAAGCACTAGTAGTGGGGATGTAAAAGTGCTGAAATGATAACATCAAAGTCTGTTTGTCTATCCTTCCCTTAAAAACCTTTCAGCAATATTCATACGTAGATCGGTTTGGGAGCAAAAACAAATATTCAGACTTCAGTTGAAAATTACAGAGAAATTGTTCAAATTGCTTCGGGGTAATAATGTAATGCAAAAACTGTAAAGGTTAAAATGTTATGTAAAATAGTTGAGAAGAAAATCTTGTCAGTAAAATACATTTAGCTGCTTAAATTAGGCTCACATCCTTCCTTGAATACTGATCCTTTTAAAAATGATATCCAGTGGGCATTTCAAAGAAAAATATATCTAAAGGCTGAGACAGATGCTAGAAAAGGAGCACTTTGCCTTCAGATGTGAAGTAATGTGAACATTTTGTTATGGTGGTTTCAAGATCCAATTAAATCTAAGTTTATCATGAACAAAATAGGTTTCAAGAATCTATTAGGAATACGTTTAGCAGATTCTTTCATTAATATAACTGCATCGTCATCTCTTTAATATCTTTTCTATTGGCTAGATGGTGAAATAAATCACCATTTTGTGAAGTTATATGAATAATACCTAATATTCCCTTTCAATTACATTTTGGACAATGGATATTGGCTCCTGAGCCTTCGCCATTTTTCTTGAAAGTGAGTATTCTAAGTGGTAGACACTTGTGGATAAAGAACCATATTTTAGCTTGTTTGTCAAGCTTGGTGCGATTAAGTTGTCAGAATTAGTATAGCAGAGAAGCAGAAAGTTTATTTTGAATGATTTAGAAAGATTGTGAAGCAAGCTTACAAACCCATGTCAGGAAAGACGTGACAAAACTAATAATTTTACATTTACTAATGTATTCAATCAACATGCCCCAGATATAGACACACGAAGAAATCAATTCTTCATCTCTATTGAAAAATGATCATATTTTTCCATGACAACAAATTGACCCCGAGAGTCCACGCTTACAGAAGGATGAGAGATTTAGAGTAAGTTCTAGACACTACCCCTTGACTCCCCACCGCACGAGGCATACAATATTAATGCGCCTGTCCCAGAGAATCAGTCACATATCTGCTGTAGTTTCTCTTTAAACCTGCCATGGGCATGCGTTTGCCATTATTAAAAGGTTTTCGAGTGAATTGAGCACAATATGCTGTATTTACTAAATTAACTTGATGCATGCATCGGAACATGCAAATTCACTTGAGATGCGGCTTACAAAACAGTAGAGTGCGAAAAAAGATAAGATGACCTTCTTGGAGACCTTTGGGCCTGATTCCGAGTTTGGCTGTCCAACTGCTCAAACACTGTGGCGTCTATAAGACCTCAATGCTGGCGACCTTCCGACCGCCGTATTACAAGTTGACAGCTGGACCTGCTGTGTGGTGGTCTTGCAGAGGTGGCCAATAGTTTTCCATATTTATCTATGCCTGTGTGTATATTTTGACTGCACATGTCGAATGTACACATATGCATGATACAGGTGGAAAAATGCCACCTACCCATTGCCGGAGTCTGGCCCTTATGTGGTCAGTGCAGTACATGGGTATATAGTACAAAATTGATTTACCTGTATTTTGCCTCAAACAGGGTCACATTCTTCAGGGTGAAGATGATGCTGTGAAGGGGGACCTGGAGAAAGGGGTGCACGTTGAACTTTGACAGGAAGAACAGGAGTGGGGTGAGTATGTACCTGCAAAATCTTCAGTTCTGCTGACTCAGCGGTCCAATTGTCTCAGTTGGCTCGCCAGAAAGCCACCCCATAATACAGATGGCGTTTAAACTCCTCTGTACCACCCTATGGCAGCTGCTTTTCCCTAATGCGACCCCAGCAGTCTGTGGTGTGCCTGCGGTGTCGGCAGTACAGCCACAGTCTTTGCAATCGCAATCTGCCCATCTTGTAGTATGGTGGTTGGACCACGAAGCTCGCTGATGTTGGAACTCGACTGAGGTACAGAGGTTCACGGACAGCCAAACTTGTCATTAGGCCCTTAGGCTAAATGGGAGGAATGAGTGTTCTTAGTTTATTAACAGATCTTAGAATACATGAAATTGCTGGATGAGATCTATATCTATATATATGTATATATATTATATCATTCCATATGAACATATATGTATGTATATATATATAAATATATATATCAATATATATATATATATATATATATATATATATATATATATATATATATATATATATATATATATATATATCGCTGGAATCGGAAGAAACCAGCGCCGGAAGCAAAGCAGTATTTGGAGCTTACGCAGTGCCCGGTGAAGGAGTGTGCGGTGTTTGAAGGCAAGTGACATTCAATCAGGCACCTTTGAACACCACCAAAATTGCTGCAGCGTGTGATATGTTTAATGATTCACCGAGCAATGAACCTGTATTCAGACCAGTGGCTCGTAGTACATTGGGTGACAGTACTGATGTACGTGAACTCTATAAGAAATTGGAAAAACTGATGAAATCAGAACAATCTAAATGGTGGGAGCATAAATCCCTCAGTAGATATCTTGAAGTTGGGCGCATACCGAGGGGGCTTCGTATAATTCTTGCCCCTAGTTATGAGAATCCGGACCCCAAAATGCTCTCGGAGTGGGCCGAATGCAATCTAGAATCCTCACGCAGATTGGTTGTTCTCCTCGTAAAATATGCAGAGAGTGACCGTGAAAGAATCCAGAAAGAGATTGACTTACTCAATATGGAAATTGACAAAATTGAGGTGACAGCCCTTATCACTAAGTATAGAGAGGATATGATGGGCAGACTTGCACGAGAGGAAGAGATCATAAAGAAAAGAAAAACATACAAATTCCAGAGGGACAAATTAGACTATGAAAATGGGCAGGTGTTCACGTTCTCTAAAAAATATGACAGCGTGAAGGCAAAGAACAAAAGAATAGCGTTACCAATACCAGTTCCTAGTGGCGCATCTAATGACCTGGTTCCCTCAACATCAACATCAATCTCTGACTTGAGTTCTGCCATCGACAGTGAGTCCGATAATGAACTTTTGAGGGCTCAAAGGTCGGGGTTTCAGAAATTCTCTCTGGGGCAGGAGTTGGATTGTCTACGTCAAGACAGAAGACAAACCCTACGTCCACGTGTCCAAAATGCCAAGGACGTCTCGGACGCAACTTCAAAAGAGGGGAAAGACGAAAGAAATGTAAACAACGCAGGCAAAAAACACTACAATAAGAAAGCAAAGAAGCAGTGGGTGCGCAAGTAAATGCAAACAAGGATGACCAAACTATCATTAACCTTTCCAACATTCTTTTAACTGAAAATGAGAGATCTACATTGTCCTTAGGTTTGTCCTTTAGTCCTAAAAGTGACTTCAACTATACAGAATGCCGCATCGACATCTTCAAATTCATACGCAAATTGAAACTGCGTAAGTTTCATCTATTACAACCCGCCAGAAACAAACAAGTTGAGGCTTCCGATAATATCACGCAGGCCTTAACGGTGGGTGACATGGATTTGATGCGGGATTTACATGACCTACAACAAGAGTCTGGCGAGAGCACATCAACGTTCAGCCAAGAATTAGCGCGACGAGATGTTGGGGCATTAACAACATTCAAACCCAAATCAACTTTTTGCCCTATCATGATCAAGGACAACATGGACCTATTTCATGACAAGGTTGTACAGGAACTGAAATCCCTGTATAAGAAACAGGGGGCCATCAAAAGGAAGTACACTGCACAGGACAATCAATACTATTGCTTGATAAAAAAAAAATCAGGATAATAAGGACATAATCATCCGACAATCCGACAAGGGTGGCAACATCGTTCTTTGGCCACGCAGTATGTACATGGCAGAAGCTCTCAGCCAACTCAATGAGACTGATTGTTACAGAAGGAGTGATATGATTACGGTCAAAGCCTTTTGGAAAGTGTTTTACTCTAACCTACTGGCATGGAAGAGCAAAGGGTTACTAACATTGGATGAATTCCATTTCCTCAAGAACGATAACCCTGTCATGCCGGTACTGTACTTTATACCAAAGGTTCATAAAAATGCCCTTGTACCACCTGGGAGGCCAATCATATCAGCCCGCAACAGTATCTTAGAGAATGCAAGTAAATATGTAGATTTTTTTCTACAAGACTTTATGAGACAGTTACCCTCATTTATCCTAGATACTGGTGATCTCTTGCGCAAATTGGAAAATGTTGTTTGGCATGATAATTATTTGCTCATCTCTCTTGATGTTTCTTCGCTATATACTAGCATCAATCATAGAGACGGCCTTAAAGCTGTAGAGTTTTACTTGAACAAACGCCCTGTTTGTTTTACTGAACACAACAAATTGCTGATGTCAATCATTTCCATGTGCCTAGAGAACAATTTCTTTTTATTTCAGAAAATTGTTTACCAACAAATTAGAGGCGTGGCGATGGGGGCCTGTTTCTCCCCAAGTTATGCCTGTTTGCATATGGGACTTTGGGAGGAACAGGTCCTCATGGCATCCTTTCAAGAGGTCATTAGTAACCACATAGTTCGTTGGTACAGGTACATCGATGATCTTCTGATTATTTGGAAGGGCCCGGATATTGGGGCTCTCCAATTCATTGACGACATCAACCACAATAGTTTGAATCTCAGATTTTCAGGTCAAATTAGTTGTCACAGTATTTGTTTCCTTGATGTTGAATTGTTTATCCTTAATAACCACCTACACTCTAGACTCCATAGAAAGGCGACTGCTGGAAACTCTCTCCTACATGCTACTAGCCACCATCCTGTACACCTGATTCACAGTATCCCCTTTGGGGAGATGCTGCGCATCAGAAGAATATGTACTACTGACTTAGACTGCTTTAAGGCGCAATCAGAATGCCGAGAACGGTTTCTGACTCGGGGATATACCACGAAAATGATAGACACAGCTATATCTAAAGCCAATGATCGGGGTAGGACCCAGGCACTAGCTAAGAAATCATCTAGTGGTCTTACCACTGACCCAGGTACCTCAGAATCACCTAGATTAATCCTGACATATAGTCGACAACAGCATATCATAAGAAGGATTGTCTCTAGGAACTGGGCGTTGGTCAAAAGTGACTTTGTTTTGGGAGACACTTTGTGTCGATCACCCAACTTGACCTTCAGAAAGGCACGCTCTATGAGGGATCAACTGGTCAAAAGCAGTCCTGAGCTGATTGATAAATCCACGTGGTTGTCCACTAGCAAAGGTTTCATAAAGTGTGCAAGTTGTAAAGCATGTAAACATGGAATAAACAAAACAGAATATACTACTCCATGGAGTGACAGGATGACCAAAATTGATAAAAAACTCACTTGCAAAACAGAATTTGTTATTTATGTACTGGAATGTCCATGTGGCTTACGCTACGTGGGCAGTACAAAACTACAGGCACATAAAAGAATTTTGCAGCACATTCGAGCTATCAATCATGGTGACCCTAGTTATCCAGTAGCCCGCCACTTTGACGAAACACACTCTAGGAGATCTAGTGAACTACAATATTTTTTGATCGACTCAGTTCCTCCCCTAAGGAGAGGCGGGAATCGTGATTCCCTACTTAGAAAACTAGAAACAAGATATATAATTGAGTTAGATAGCAAGATCCCCAATGGATTGAATTCTAGTGAGGACTTTTTTACTCACTTATGATATATTGATTTAACTAATATCCAATCCTGCTGTCTTTTGAACATTTATATCACTAGCGCATTCTCTCTCTTTAAACCTATGAAAGTATAAGATTTTTATTTTTTTGTACACACACAATTTTATGATTTTTGTTATTTATAGCACAATTTTGCACATTAGGTTTTTTAACACCATTTGAAAATGACACCGGGTAGATTACTGACTCAGCGTGCTATTAGTTTTTGCTATGTACAATTACCCATTGTGGTAGTTATTCAACAAATATGAGCAAATTTTATTCATGTGTCAATAAGGTTATACATAGATGGATTTAAACCCAAGTTACATTATGTATTAGGATTTTATTAAATATGAGTGGTTATTTAAACCCTGTTTTTTTTTTAAATCCCTTTTTAACCATATATGATTGTTTTTAATGAATATATTTATATATTTATATATTTATTCATATATTTATTGACCATGAGGTTCGTTTGGTATTTAGACCATAACACTTGCATCTGTTTGTACATAGCATTATTTTGCACATTTAGTATTGTTACAATGCTAAGAATATTGATTTGTTTATTACAAACTTGAACTTATACAGTGGAAAGGGAATTTGGAAGCATTAAGCTGGTATGTTGTCTATGTCTATGATTTTGACACGGCAGAGCTTGTCGTTCCCTTCCCGCGCAGTGTCACTTTAAATGGTGTAACGTCAATCATGTGGTGTATCATGTGACCAAGGCTCTTTGGGAGCTGAAACGCGTAATGGCGGCGGTGCAGGGCACGGAATAAATCTTTGAAATCACAGAATCTGGGTTCGCCTCGTCTTTCGAAGAAAATATACGGATTGTGGGCGAGTGTTGGTGACATATATATATATATATCAAAGCTCCAAGGTTCCCACCTGTGGAGACGCACTCTGACATTCACTGCAGCAACCTTCATGAGGTAAAAGCCGGATCGGCGGGCGGATCCAGTTTACAGCATGCCTGTCGATTCATGCTTGACGCGTTTCGTGCTCATTGCACTCTTCAGAGGCGCGACAGTCATTTTGGCATTGAGGCCACACCTCCCACTTAAAAATATGAGCCCTCTAATGGGTGACTCGAATGAGTCCGCGTTGGTTTGCGGGTCTTGTAGTGTGTGCCTCAGTTGTGTGCCGCTGTCTGAGATGTTTCAAGCCCACCAATGGGCCTCCACTCGGAAATTTGGGTCCACGGAGCTCCGAATCACGGAGTCTCAATGTGGAGGCATCCATGGAGGATTGACAAGCTGGATGTGCAAGTGGAGGCCCATTGGTGGGCTTGAAACGTCTCAGATAGCGGCACACAACTGAGGCACACACTACAAATGAAAAATAAAACTGCATGGATTTAAACCATGTGTATAAATCCACAAAGACTAATACGCTAATTAGTATTAATGTTGTTTGATGAGAAAGATACCACAACCCTCCCAAGACTTCATGTCTCACTCATCCCCAAACTGTACAATGACAATCCATACATATTACACTTTGCTCATCTTTCAAACACACAAATACACACTGTTTGAAATACTAATTAGTTTAGCAAATCATCCACTATGTTTTTGCAAGTATTCACTTCAAGGCCACGCCCAGATCCAAATAGATCACCTTGACCTTTTTTTCGGGGTAGCTACTGAAAAGTTGAGGAAAACATTCTGACACTTTTGAGCATGACAATTATGCTATCATATTGCTCTATGACATATATTTCTGGAAGTGGTGTAAACATTGGACCAGATTCACTAGGGATTTTCTGTGAGTAAATGTGACTTACTCTTGCTGTACTCCTGGCTTCCTCTAGAATTCTATAACTTGGCTTACTACTGAATTACACATTCCAGAATTCAGGAGTAAATCTAGAGTATCACAAGAGTAAGTTACAGCAAACTCTTGGTGAATAAGGCCCAAAGTTGTAACTAGTTTTCATTGGGATTTTCCCTGTGGGTTCTTAGAAAACATTTCCCTGTTAGATCTAGTCTTCCCTTGTCACACATGTTTGAGGAATCCAGTGCAAAGTACAAAATGTTTCTCTCCTTCACCTTGAATGAAAATATTCCCAGTGAGCCTCAGTGTACCAGCGGAGTTCGCAGAGTTCCGCGCAGTGACAAAAAAACTCTGCCAAGCTATGCAGATTTCTGTGAGTGGCAGAGTGGGTTACCTGGCGCTGTTCGCACTGATTTTTAGTGCCGGGTGGTTGTCCCGCACTGTAAAATCAACACAAACGGCATCTCGCTCAGTGTAAGAGAGCACGGTTTTACTTCCTCAACACGAACAGAAGGTTTCTCAATGTGAGCGGTAGCATCCATCTGTGACATTCTGCATTGAGAAATCTCGTTGGGAATTGGTCTAGCGTTGGATTTTCCTTGCTCGTGTTGGACAACTTACCGTTAGAGAGTGCAGGAAAAACTATGCTCCTTGTTTTAGGAACTCTGCAAGCTCCGCAGAGTGTGAAAAACTCCACAAACTCAGAGAAGGGAGCGGAGTTCACTGCCCAGGCTTAATTTTGTCTATGTCACAGAATCCACAAATATATAATGTTGCTGTCAAAATCTACTGTGTGCCAGCTGAATTAACGCTTATTTTGATGCCGTGCAATGTTCTTATCAGCATTTATTTAAAACAGGAACACACATCAATATAATTTAAAAGGAAAGATATCTGTTCTGTTTCTGCATTACATGTCTTTAAATAGGATAGCATGTTGTTGGCAATATTCATGTTGTATAGTGTCAATGAAAACAGAAAAAGTGACAATGTGAAAGATGCCTCACTCTTTGGAATTCTGTGCTCTTACGGCTATGTATAAATTACATACACAGAAGAAATCAACGCCCAGATGTACTATATACTATTAACAAAATACTGGTCGCAATTTATCATAAATATTTTGGCAGCCGGTAAATAATTTTCTGAACCGACCTATGTGCAAATAGGTTGTTTCGGAAAATGTTGATTCTGAGCAAGTGGCAAACTAAACTTTCTCATTAATATTCATGAGACAGGCCATCACAGGGAAGGTGACCTGTTGGGGTCAGCAGACTACTATGACTGTGATTGCTTTTCAATAAAATTGACATTTTTTTTAATGCGATCTGCTTGCCATAAAGGAAACAGGGTAGAGTTTAAAAAGGGAAAGTTAAAAAAAAAAAGTTTGTATACCAGTTAGCAGCGGTTCAATGGACCACTGACATCTCCCCAACACACATTTTTTTACATTCAGAGGGAAATTAATCTTTTGGGGGCCCCTTCCATTTTGCAAATAGTTTTCCACCCCAACTTGGGAGCTGGTAACGTTTCACTGGTTTAAAGCCACTATTTGTGTATACGTGTAGAGGCTAAAAGATGTCCTTAGGATCCCACCAGTGGTGCTGCTGAATGCAGAGGCTACTAATACAAAGTCTGTCTAGCCTTTGCGCCTCATCATGCCTCTTTCTTCCACCTACAATTGCCTCATCTCTTTTTCTCACTCTTGCAGATTCATGTTTACCCCTGCTTTCTCACTGTCTCTGTTCTCCCATCTTTTTTGCCTTATTTTTCTGTTTTCATTCTTCCAATATAGAAATGGGAAAAAGCCTTGTCCCTTCTTCCATAAAAACAATCCTGCCTTTAACCAGACACCCTTGCACCACGGTGCAAGGATGCCCGCATTAGCACTAGGTAGCACAAAGTGCACTAGTGCAAGGAGAAGACAGGAATTCACCATATAATTTTATTTATGGTGCATTCCAGCCCTCTCCTTGTCACGCAGAGCAGCACATAAAGGTGTCTTGCTGCACTGTGTTGCATGACAATTTGATAAATCTGCCCCTTAGTGATGACCCTCATCGCTCCAAAGGATCTGCTGATTGTTGATCACAAAGAAAATACAGTTTTGCTATTGGGATTCATGCTACTTTAAGAGGTTTAATTAAACATGGTTGACCCACTGCAATGTAAATTCCGTTATGTACATGGCACGTGACATATTTGCTGTTTAACAAGCACCTACTGTATGCATCTAGTACTAGGCCAATGGCATTGTCTGTTATTCAAAGTGGTACTTTTTGACTAGCAAGGATAATGTTTCTATTCACCTATGAATAATGGCTTGTGTCCTGGTTTCAGGATGCTGGCTTTCTGCATGATGATTGCTTGAATCCACCATTATAGTTTACTGCCTCTGCAGTTTTCAGTTACCATTATTCTGATTGGTTAATATCTATACTGTGAAGCATTTCTTGCTTCTTAGTACAACTAAAAATACTACTCATTAGTCAGAAAATCTGAACTTAACTGTTTTATGCAGAGTCGGGAAACAATGAAAATGTGAAAAATATTGAGGGCTTCATTTATGAAAAGTGTTGCATTGCTGCATGAAAATAATGATGCAACACTTTCAATGTGCTCTCCTTGCAACACGTCTTTACTGTATGGCACTTCACGTCGCAAGGATTTACAGATACATCAGTATTTATGATGTATCTGTAGGCGCAGTAATGATGCATTGCTGGAGTGTGCCGCAAAAGTGACACTACTCCAGCAATGGGTCATTACACATGGGCAAGTCCCATGTTATAGGTGCCTGTGTCAGTCTTATGTCTGTTGTGAGGCAGGCGTAAGATTTTGACGCAGTGGCATCCTAGAAGTGGCGTAGTGAAATCTCATATGGCTCATTTTGCAGGGGGACGCTTACACTGAATACATTATACCTTTCGCAGGTATAATGTCGTGAAGGGCTTTCCAAAGTGACAGATCTGCTTAGGTGCCTCACTTTGTAAATATGGTGCAAGCATATTTATGAGAAGAATCTTTTATCATGCAAAGAGCCTTGCGTTACTTCCTAATGGTCTAAAAACGTACATTCAGGGATTTCTAGCAACTAGGAAATCAATTATCTATATGAGATAATCATTTGCCCTCAGGAAATGCACAAGCATCCATGATTGTCTAATAAGAGAAACTAAAAGATCTTGAAGTGATACCGCATGGAAAGGAGTATCAACAGTGTGTAAAAAGGATTCCTCTGTTCACTTAATGAAAATGTAGCAGAAATATAGAGAGTAACTTGTATATGCAGACTGAGACCATATGATAGGTAACCAGGTGTTTAGTGCTATAATGCCACTGATGGGAGTTGCAAAATATTGTCCATATTTCAAGGAAATGACATCATAACGATAGAGTATTATGAAAGGTAAACAAAACCATGAACATTTTGATTCCATTCAATGCCCGTAGTTAAATGCGTCTTGTAGAGAATAGCTTCAACAGAAGCAAAGGTTGACTTTTAAAACATTCTACATGTTTAACTACATCATTATTTAATATATTCAGGAGATCCAAGGAATTCCATCATCTCTGAGGTAAACTCAGAACACGCTCCTACAAAATTGTAATGAAACCCAGGAGAGAATAGGCCACGTTATAATGCATGCTTTTAGAACGCATGCCATTACAACACGGTCATTACAAGGACCGCGTTTCATAGCATAGCATTACAACGCAAGTGATTACAACGACTTGCTGTAGGGGATTGCTGGATGTTGGAATAGTATTATTTACTATTCCAACTCCAGTCTGTGCAACAGTAGGGAAGGTGTTGAATTTAAAATCCTACACCTTCTGCCTACAGCAAGTCGTTGTAAAGACTTGCGTTGTAATGGCATGCGATGTAACAACGCGGTCATTGTATAGACCGCATTGTAATGGCATGTGTTGTTTCGCATGCGGGGTAAATGATGTTTCCCCCAGGAGATGAAGCATAACTAGGATAGGATGCGCCCAGGACTGTACTGGCTGTAGCGGACAGCAGGCGTTTTCCCGGGAGGCTGGAAGGGTGGGAGCTGGATGTGAAGTGGTGGTGGCTGGTTTTGTTACTGGCGGCCGGTTTTGCAACAATCCTGCAATATAGGCCCCCAGTAACGAAAGCAGCAAACAAGAGTTTCCAGTCTCCCTCTGCAGGCAGTGCTTCCCAAGGGACCGGGCGGCCATCCCAACAGCCCACCCAGTCACCCCAGGACTGGTATGAGAAAACTGCCAGGGCTGCCTTTGGTTCCCAACCCAGCCCTGGATGTGGCGTTACAGCAGAGCTCACAACTTTGGAACTAGGGAGCCAGCTTCAAGTGCTCATGTAAAGTACGCCAATACCTTCAGTTTGAGTTTGCCTGTAAAAAATATTGTATTCTATAATCTATCCTAATTACATACAAATGCATGTTTGAATGTATTAGGTGCACATTTATGCTTGTGTAAATGTGAAGAATAGGTGCAAGTGCAGTTTTCCAGAAGGAAATGTTTTTCCTGTGTACAAACCATCTTCCTTTACACCACCACCGCAGTTAGATCAATTAGCTTCCCATTTCTGTCATGTTATGGATTTAGGGAGATTTCTTACCCTTGTCAATAGTAACTCTCTGACTGTTTTAAGAGTGAGAATGTTTCTGGCAGGAGTTTGAGTACCCCACAAATTTGCATGATTATGTATGTTTGTATTCCTAGGCAGGCATTCTCGGATCTTTTGTAGTAAATATGCTCAAAACTAATATTATTCCTCACCCCTATGTATCCCCCATTGGTTATTGACCATGTACAGCACTCTGCTGAAAAGCTAGATTCGTGCTTTATTAATACCAAAACATACATACATAGAGGTATCTTGTTTGGCTTAGATTTAAGGTCTTCCATTCCTTTTCAGTGCTGTGAAACAACAGCCCTCATGCACTTAAGAAATTAAATTTATCGTAACATAACATGATCAAATGAGTAAAGTACACACAACTATTAAACTATTACACAGAATTAGGTCTATAGTTACAACTTTGTGGATCAGGCGCAGCCCATGCAGGTTAGAGCGGTGGCACATGGGGGGAGCTAGTCAACATTTTGATTTGATTTGAAATCTTATACAGCACACGAATGCCGAAGGGCATCTAGGCGCTGGATGAAAAGGTTGCCGGAGGAAGAGTAAGAGCAGAGGTTTAGTTGGCAAAGAGCCATGTCTTTAATGATTTTCTGAAGGAGAGCAGTGTTGAGCTGTTTTTTATGTCAATCAGTAGCGAGTCCAAGATTTAACTGTTCCCAGAATAAAACCTATTTTGCCCCAACAAGCTTTCTTGAATCTGGGGGTCTGTAAGAGTTTGCTCTGCAATGATGGTAGATTTCTGATGGGTAGATAACAGGTTAGGTCTTGTTTCAGGTACTGAGGACGAAAACCATTCAATGCCTTGAAGGCTAGGCATAAGGACCTAAATGTTATCCTTTTTTAACTGGGAGCCAGTGAAGCATTCTCAGTCCATGGGAAATTGGCTGGAATTTAGGAATGGCCAACAGAAGTCTGGCTGCTGCATTTTGAAGACACTGCAGCTTAACTAGATGCTGGTTTTGAATGCCCACATAAATAACATTACCGTAATCAAGTCTGGATAGGGCTAATGCTGTCACTAGTGTTTTCAAGGAATTCAGCGGTATGAAAGGACACATTTTCCTGATTATCTTAAGGATAAAGACAATAGTAGAGGCAAGATTGCTGACCTGGTGTTTAAAGGTTAGGATATCGTCAAATCCGAACCCCAAATTCTTCACCTTTTTAACTGGGACTGGAAGATCTCCCAAACCAGCTGGCCACCATCTATGCAGCCGGAAGGAGGTGTCCGTACCCGAGAGGAGTACCTCTGTCTTCCCCCAAGCTTATCCACTGGTTCACCTGGGTCATAGAGCAGTTAAAATGGTCTGCTGTTTCCTCCACATTACTATAGATTGACACCACTAACTGGGTACTGTCTGCATAGGATAGCACAGTGAAGCCAAACTACCTGATTATTTTAGCCAAGGGTTCACATAAAGGTTGAACACTGTAGGGCTTAAAGAGGAGCCTTGTCCCACACCACAGCGGAGCATAACATGCTCTGAGGAGGAGGTTCCGATCTGAACAAACTGAATCCTGTTGCTCAAAAAGGATAGAATTAGTTTAAGGGCTGTCTCCTTTATCCCTGCCTCTAAAAGCCTTTTTTTTAGTACATCATGGTTCACAATGTCAAAAGCTGGAGATAAATCTAATAAAATAAGTGTGGCCCTGCCACCAGTGTCCAAGACTGCTCTGAGCTCTTCAGCTGCCATAACCAAGGCCATCTCCATGGTATGCCCTTCCCGGAAACCATATTGAGAAGGATCTAGCAGATACACAGATGAGATGAAGGCTGTGAGTTGGGAATTTAGTACTTTTTCAAGTAACTTTGCCAGGAGAGGTAAACTGGAGATTGGTCTAGAGTTTTTAGCTTGCAAGATTTGTTCTGAGAAGTGCTTACTTTTGTATGCTCCTATCAGTTTCTTGTAGTCAGACAGTGTTTGTGCATATTTTATTTTTTCCAATGAGCTGTAATTCATTCTCCACAGTCTCTCTATCTTTCTGCATAATTGCATAATTTTTCTGAGTTCTTAGTGTATCAGAGAACCAGGGTTCTGAAGCTTTTTTACGCCTAGTAGAGTAGGTTTTTAAGTGGGCTAGGTTATCAGCTGCTGCTTTGATCCAGTCAGTGAATCTAAAGGCAGCCGTGTTTGCATATGTTGTCAGGTCAGGCGTTGAGTTGGTTTCGGATGTCTGTAATGCCAGAGGGTCAATATTCCTCCAATTGCGCCCTTTTAGTATTCTACCGGGATTGTGGGGACGCGGTACATGATGCGATGTATTTACTGAGAACATTATGGCTTTATGGTAGGACCAGGTGATTGGCAGAATCTCTGAGACCTTCAAAGTAGGGTTTGATGTGAATATGCCATTTAATATATGTCCTGCGGTGTGCATATTGTGTTTGACTATCTGTCTGAAAGAAAAGCTGGTCAACAACGATGAGGAAAACTTTAATTTAACAAAACAAAAGACACTTACATTGCGCTCGCCACATCGCTGACTCAGCGATGCGGTGATCACAAGGTAAGTGGTTTTTGTTTTTCATAAATTGAGTTTCCCTCGCTGTTGTCTGTAGACTCCCACCCACACCATCCCCCCCACCCCCACCATCCCCCCCACCCCACTGCTCTTACTCTGTACGGGCCATATCTGTTGTGAATCCCATGTAAGTAATGCAACTTTAAAGGAAAATGGTTTGACATCCGGCAGACAAACATCCTTCATGAATCAGGCCCATAAGTGTGGGTTTAACCAAACTCCAGGCAGGCGAATTCGCACTCTTAAAACAGTCAGAGATGTACTATTGTCAAGGGTAGGGTGAAATCCTATATCCATCGCATGATGGAAATAAGTGTTTACAAATACCGTAAAGCCCTTTTCCTTGTTCTGACTTCATTGATCTTTCAGAAGATCAACTACTGCATTTACTCGATATAGACACAAGGGGGCATATTTACAAAAAAATGGCATAGCGTGATGTCACAAGCAATTTGTTTAGCACTGAGCGGCAACATTTTCTAAGGGCAGGAATGGGCCTTTTTTACAACAATATGGCGCATCGCTCTACTCACCCCTGCGTGGCACAAAAAAGCAGCCTAGTGCCAGCGCAGGCATTCTTGCACCATGGTGCAAGGGTGCCTGCGTTGCAGGGATGATTGTTGTTGTGCAGGAAGGGACACTTTTCTGCACAAAAACTATCGTTAATGGTGTTTTGCTCCTTCTATGTTTGCTGTAAAATGCAGCATACATAGAAAGATCAAAAATCGAGGAGAAATAAAAGTATTTCTCCTCGTTGAGCCAGTCTTACACCTCCCATGGGGAGGTATAAGTTTTTGGTGCTGCCTCAGATTTACAGATCCTTGTAAACCAGGATTAGTGACAAAAAGCAATGAGTGTTGCATTGGGAACGCCCACAGCAACACCCATTGCATGCCCCTTTGAAGCAGAAAACTGCGTTGAGGAGGACCTTATTTATAAGGTGGCATTAAGCCATGCAAAGTGGCTTAGCGCCGCCTTGTGAATATGGAGCCGGGCACAGTGCCACCATAGAGTCACAAAAAGTGATGCCCCAGTGGTTCAATGCCATTGTAAATGTGCCCCAAAGTGTCCTCAGTGTTGCAAATCTTACTCATTATTTTGTTCCTAACTACATAGTAAAAATACACCTTTCTCTTTTCTAGTTTTGGCTGCACTACAGAGGGAAACCAGAAAACAATAACAGCGTTTTAAAAATCCGTACAAAATGACTTTTAATCTTAGTTCAGACAGCTCCCTCTCTCTCTCTCTCTCGCTCTCTCTCTCTCTCTCTCTCTCTCTCTCTGTCTGTCTTTCTCTCTTTCGCTCTCTCTTCTAGGGTGTTTCTACTGTCTCATTAGAGGCAGGCAACATTTCCTTGACAGGCTGTAATGGCTTCCACAGTTATTCACTGGACCTCCCCCCCATGTTACCGGGTAATAAATGATAATAACACTTAGATGGCTAAATGAGGGGGCAGGTCCTCACACTAAGTGCAGCATTAATGTCTTTCATTTGCTTTTAGGTCATGCCTGGCAGGTACGTTGCTCCTGTGAAAGCCACAGTGCAAAAACTATAAATCTGTAGCGGTTATTGCCACAGAATATTAAGACATTTAAATCACTCCCCGGCATAAATACGTGTGCTCTGCTTTATGGGTCTCTTCTGAGAGGAAAACATTTTCACTGCTCCCTATCTTGTTTCATGTGGGAATTATAATAGCCTATTATTTAGAGCTCTATGTATTTTATTTTATGTGGATACAATGGTTCTTGTTGCTTGCTATGCAGAGAATTGGGCACAAAAACGTTATTGTGCACAACAGAGGCACCAGATGAGCTTAAGAAAAACAGCTTCTTGACACCATGATTTAACAAAATGACCTCAATAATGAACAATGTTCACGTGGTAGTGCCATGTGCCTGGCGCTAGAGGATGAAGAAGCACCATAGTATATCAAGGAAGTATGGATGAGAATTTATTAACGGGGGAACTTTACTGCACCGCAACAGAGAACTGTGGAAGAGGAGGGATTAATATTGTGTAATTGAGAAATGGAGGCACAACATGGGGGGGGGAGAGTGATGTTGAAGGGGCCTAGCAGGGTAACAGTAAAGACTATAGGCAGGAGCAAGGAGGAGCTAAGAGGTGGGGAGCCTGTTAAGATGGAGTCCAATTATCTGGCATCTGCAGGGTGGTGAGATGTTCTCTTAAGACTTCATTTCAATTTGGACCAGGAATTCTATTGCAATATTAAGTCATCCTGAGGGGTCCTTCTACAGAGACATGAAATTTGTTTGGGTACTGCTGCAAGAAATTCACAGATACACCCAAATCCAGGAAGTGGTCCTGGTGTAGATACTCAACTGCATGACTCCTCTCTAAGGAATGTAATTCCTAGTAGAGATTTAGGACCAGATTTATCAAAGCATTGCACTGACCCTGTGTTACACAGGGCAACTTAACACCAAAGTCAGATTTACCAAGGCACGCAAAACCGTCTTGTGTGGACCTGCGGTGGTTTGTTAGGAGACGTTCCATGGTTGGAGTGTGGGTGTTCCCCAGCATCCTCCCATGGTTTTTGTCACATTGCCAGATTTACCATGAGCGGTAGCCCAACAAGTGCGTCTAAATGTTATGCCTTTCCAGGGGAGGTGAAACGAGGAAAAATGTCTTTACTGTGCCTAGTTTTTGTCTTTTTCCCCTTTCTATGTGTACTGCATTCTGCAGCTAAGACAGAAACAGGAAAAAACCACAAAGGATTGTTTTTGTTCCATTCCTGCACATAAACAGACCTACCTGCTAGCAGGCACCCTTCTGCCATAACTCAAGGGTGCCTACATTGGTGCTAGGACAGGAGTGTACCATATACTGAAAAATATAGCACATTCCTGCCCTTCTCTTTCGTGCAGCTTGGTGTCATGCTGTGTTGCATTGGGTGAAATATTGATACATTTTCCCCTTATTTTCAATGAATACAGTAGTCTAAAAGTGCTGCTGATGTGGTGACAAATTGTAATCTTCACATGAACTACTTTCATGATACCGATCTTAGATACTGACTTGCTCAAGTTCTTTAAAAATAGCCAAAAATACAAGACACAAAAAGACTTTATTTAGACCTCTTTGGTAATGGTTGGTGTAATGAAAGTAGTGTATATTGTTAACTTTGTTAGATGCTCTGCTTATTTTCATAGATTTATACTGAATAGTTAGGCAGTAAATAGGAGAAAATATAATTGTCATGAAAGAGCCTAGGTTTCTGGCAGCAAGCATGGCAGCATTGTTTTACTATTTCATTATAAGTAAGTTGATTTGAGTTTCTGGGATTTTCCAATAGCACAAGAAATGTTTAAATCCTGTGAATATCGTCCAAGTTAGACATTTTGAGGAGTGTTTGGCTCTGAGAGGAGAGAGACTGGCTGATGATAATATCATAGTAGCAATACTTAAATTGAGATGGAGGTTTCCGGTGCTCGGCAGGGCAATTAATTATCAAAACCAGCAATTATGACAGTGGCCACATGGTGGCAATGTTTGTGTAATTTAGAGATGAGCAGAACAACAGTACCTGCCATCTGGGCCAATTTTGTAGATTTGGGGACCTCAAATAGCCTGATTTGTCACAGTTTTAGCATTGTGATGGTTAGTAGTTATGCAAGTACTGTCAATGGCAGCTCTGAGATGAGCAGTGGGTGGTGAAAGCTACAGTGCCCTCCAAACAACGGCCCTGGCATTAACATGTTTTACAAATTTAGCACTGCATGGGAGAGATGATTTTTTCTCGCTCCAAAAACTTGTTCTTTTAGAAATACATTCATTCAAAGCATGGCAATAAAAGGCACTGTGGAGAATTTCAGGGGATCAAATCTCTAGCTCACTACATTCTAATATTGATCTCGCAATGATGTGGAATGCTTGGTAATCCATTTGGTTAGTTGCCTGAGTGGCGCATCCTCTATCTGGGTTTAACAGTTTTGCTCAAAGAGTTTTAAGTGAAACATGGCCAGCAACCGAGAACTATTACCCAATGGTTCACACATTCAGGCTTAAGTTCAAGCTTTCTAGTTATTTATTAATGCTCATTAACATATTGCTAGATGTGAGAGGACCTTCACCCTCCAGTACCAGCAGCAGTCAAGTATGTGTGCCAGCCTGAATTGTATCCATAAATAATGGATGAATCATATCGATCACTCTTAGTGAAGCCCTCCTTTAGTGTATGGCAGCAGGGTGACTGGAGAGCAACACAGGAAAAGCACAAATATCCAGCTGAACGCTCCTATATGGGTACCTTTAGAACATATGGGTTGACTATAGCTCGTATTGTTAGATCCTGAGGGAAACCAATGTCATGAAACCACACCTGCAACTACCATTACCATAGATTAGTTTATTACCAGGTTTAGTATTACAACACTGTTATGTTTTTTGCTTGCAGAAAGGTAAATTTCCACAGATATTGGTGTTTGTGGCCTTATTTCCCTGAGTATATGTTGCCATGTTTCCACTGATGAAATATCTTCATAAACACACATGGGTGTGTTTCTTAATCCTGACCCAAAACATGTAATGTGGGCCTCAGAGTCACGTGGTCTATTTTTATGCCTCCCATTATGATGAGAAATGCTACTCAAACATTTTACTATGAGTGTTGTGGCCATATACAAGTGCAAGTATTCTGGCAGGTCACTCTCTATACATAAATGCTGTGCCAGGTCGGGTCAGCTTCACTAAGGGCCAGACATACGACCCTTCTGATTTGTGAGTCGCAAATTGCGTTGTTTTGTGACTCGCAAATTGGAATTTACGACAGTGTCTCAGAAACTGTTTGCAATTCCTAATGGGGTCGCAAATTGCCTTCCTTATTAATAGTAATGAGGCAGGTGCAATTTGCGACCTCATTGGGAATGGCTAGCACTCCCAGGGATGGTGGCCTGCTGGGGTCAGCAGACCACCATGTCTATGACTGCTTTTTAAAAAAGCAGTAAAAAAAATGAAACCCATTTTCCTTAAAGAAAAACAGGATGCATGTAAAAAAGAAAAATGAAATGTTACTGTTTCATTTTTTAAGAGTATGCAGTGGTCTTTTCAATGCCAGTCCCAAGGAGGTAGGGGTCCCCTGGGGACCTCTTCCTGACATGAGTGGCTAACTACCCATTTGAAATGAGTGGTAAACTGCAAGTGTTTTGTGGCCGCAAAACAATCTTACATTGAAGTGCGAGTCGCCATGAGGAATGGACGCCATTGGCATGCCCCTTCCTAATAGCAAGTCACAAACCCTATTTTGCGAGTCGGTAATAGGTTACCTACTCCCAAAATAGGGTTTATAAATAGGGCAGACGAGCTGATACCGCAATTCAATATTATCCAACAGCTCATGTCATAAGCAGCTAGTTTCCACATCTGATTTACTTGAAGTCAAAGGAATGTGCATCAGCTGTGGAGGGAGCAACTTCTTCAAACAGGTTTAGCACAATTGTAGCTGGACTAATATTGGAAATTGGTGTCCTCTCACACAAATGTGGCTATTAGAAAATTTGAACTAAAACTAGTCTAGAGCATGGATTCATAAGCGTGACTGACAAAATCTGGTGTGATAAATATAAGCACACTAGGGAGCAGCGTGTGTATAAAAGTCTGAATGGGGAAAGTGTTTGGGAAACATGTATTCAAACTGTATTTTTCACATGCCAGAATATGTTAGTTTGAACACACGAGTCAAAACAATATTGATTTTTGGGTTATGTCTTATAAACCATCAATGGAACCCAATGAGTACGCAGGTTGTAATCAAGGTTGTAATCAACTTTCCGACACAGCCCAAGGTCCCTCTCAATTTGAACATGAATCGAAAAGGCCATTCAAGCCGAAAATAATGAGGAATGGACTCACTATAATTTGTCTTCAGATGTGCTGAAAATTATTTTCCATGAAAAGTGAAATAGGCAAGTTTTTAATGTATATTCCTATATTTTCTTTGCAAAAATCTTAACTTTCGCTACAACTTGTGGTAAAATAAGGAATTCTACTTCGCTTTCCCACCCTACTAAGCCACTTATGCCTGCCCATTCAGATCCAAGTATAAAAGCTCAAGGAAGTGTGCTCACGTACTCAGCAAAACTCCTGCGTTTCACTGCGGTATGTTGAAGGAGATGCTTTCACATGGAAATTTGTTTGCCATATGAGTTAAAGAAAAGATATTTTTGACATTTCACAAATACCCCTATACTACAAATATAGAGTTCCAATAGCTCAGAAAATACACGCTTGGGGGCAGATTTACAAAGATTTTTCATTGGGGGTGGATCACTCTTGTGGCGTAGCTCTGAACAAAATCCTTTGTTTGGCATCTGCTAAGCAACACAAAGCCACTTTGTGTGAATTTGTGTGGTTTAGTAAATAACAACGTACTGGCAAGCAGCGTATAGCACTTCCTTGTGTAATTTGCGTCGGGAAGGCAATAAATGGGTGGAGCATGGGCGTTCCAATCCATCTACTCATGGATTTTGGTGTAGTCGAGGTTTTACTAAAGGTAGTAAACATGGAAATGCGTCAGAATTCTAAACCTTCCCCAGCGAGACGAATTGTGCAGAAATATGTTTATTTTTCCTGGTTACTTTCTATGTGTATTGAATTTTGCAGCACATAGAGAAAGAGGAATATGCCACAAAGGACTGTTTTTGTCAAGTAATGCATCCCTTCCTGCACAAAAAAATCCTGCCCGTAACGCAGGCACCATTGCACCATGATGCAAAGGGGCATTCATTAGTGCTGGCAGCCTCAAGTGCACCAGTGCAAAGTGAGAGTTGAAGACCACCATATCTTAGTAGATATGGTGCTTTTCAGCTCTCTCCCATTCACTTATTTCAGGGCAACAACTGGCTTTGTTGCACTGCGTTGTGTGAACTTTAGGTAAATCCGCCCCTTGGAGACACAGGTCATAATTGGATATTTATGTAAATTGTAACTTTGCATAGGGCTCCCAGGAGTGCTTTGAAATACTGCTTTGGATCTTAAAGACCATGAGTGTTCTCATGTTGAGAAATTGGATAATGTTTGTTAATTGGGCCCAGATGTGTTCACTGAAAAATAGCATATCTAAACAATATTGTCCCAGCAGGCTTGGGAAGAGTGTGCCAGAAAAGTAATTTAAATTAACACAAAGGAATTTTGATGAATATGAACTTTGTATACTGGTTACATACATTGACACCTAAATTAGGGTCTACAGCACAATATAACACTCTTGTCACTGCCCAATTAAGCAAGGGGTACAAGTCTAAAAAACATATTTTTTGGAACAGTTTTAAGACTACAATAGATGATTGGCATTCAAATAAATCCATTTGTGTTTCTTTATTACCTAAAAGAAATAGGATCATTAAGATAACTACCCACATCTGCCATATTACACTTGTGGGAGACCCTATTATGTGTTCTACAAATCAACGTTCAACTATTCTAATGCCATTATTCATGCATTGAGTCTGACAACATTCATCACTAAAGTTAACGGGAAAATCAGATGCTTTATGGATAATTCCCAATTTAATTGAACACAAATTTGTGTCTGTTGGTAGACCCATCAATTATATGTACGCGTTTTAGACATTTAACTACTTCATCTAATAGAATGTCAAAACAGAGACACAATCACGGGACATCATAGTAATACATTTCTGTGTCTGAGAGCAAAGCATTGTTGGATGGAAGGAAAGACATAAAAATTGGATAGATCCGTATGTGAAAAACATAAAAGAAAATTGATTTTCCTCAGGATTGATTAGGATTAAGCAGTCAGGGTCTGGTTTAATGTCGGTCCTAAAAACCTTCTGTGGCATTCTGTTTGAGGAACAAATCAGACAATGTTTCCAATCTTTTAAAGATAATTACATGATAAATATTAATGTTTCTAACATCCTCATGTATTTCACTGACAATATCATCAATTTATATGAAGAATCTCAATTTTAATGTAGATTTAATCAGCTGATTTACATATACCACAATTGTGAGTTGCAAGAAAAAGAGTTGCCAATATTACACAGTCCATATGCACTAGAAGGGTCTATGAAAGTTGCAGGCCGGGGTGGGTGCCAAGGCTCTGGGAAGGCTGTAAGCTGCCTGGAGAGTGGTGTTTCAGCATCTGCTATCCTGTTGGATGTTCTCCGGCTGTGGTTTGGGAAAAACTTGTGCACTCAAACACAAGAATCTCCACTCCAGGTAAAACCTAGCCTGGCATTCCCGCATCTTGTAATCCCAAGTGGGGAAACACCGGGATAGTTGTGAAGACGCAAAGCGGTATCTCATCAGAAAATTACACTGCACTAGACTTTGATTTTATCCTCACAGTGTTGTTTATTTTTGTACAAATTATCACACGATCCATATCTGGGAAAAGAAAACATTGTAAAGATGTGTTCAGTTCTCTCCCGTTGACGCAGTAATTCAATATAGCTTTCTGTCCTGCGTTGTGAGAACTTTGGATAAATATGCTCCCATAGGTTATGGAGTGCCACTTTGACTACATTGTAATGTTAGATTGTACATTGATTTGGAAATGACCAAAAACCTACAGCATTCACTGAAAATGTAATTACTGACAAAGGGTAGAAGGAGTTGGAATATTTGTTTACAGATTAGTGCAAATCTGTCACAATACCTAAAGCGTTATCAAGGTTAGAATCTAACTGCGGATATTTCTGTAAGGTACCATACCAGAACACTGGAAATTCATGTGAGGAGTTCAATCTTCTAATTCTTGCATAGCCCCATCGATTTAGCTGTATAATTTAAAAATAAAATGCCCACACGCACATAAAAATACCTTATTGGACCGAGGTAAAAAAAACTAAATTCATCTGAATAAGTAAACAGTTTCTAAAACTGGCAAGCAACCTGCATGACTAAGCTAATATAGTTGACCTCTAATTTGATTGACTTGTTCAGAAAGTAAACATGTTTTCTTCTCCATTTATAGCTCACCAATGGCGGCTGAATCGAGACACTGGATAATTATGTGGTTACTCAACCATGACACAATGCGGCAGTTGATGAGCCCATTTATAAACTAGCTCTACTTGACTGGAGGCCTACTTTAAACACCATCTCTTTCAAGATTTCAATTCCTTATATCTCTATTGGAATGCAGAATATAGCTGCCCTCCCCTGTTCGGCTTTAACACTGGAAGCAGATTTAACCTGTAGCATGCATATTTGTAAAGTGCACATTCACCATTGGGTCTGCCGGTGCTGAAAATAACAGATGCTTATTGTTACCTAACCCAACAATGCAAATGTTATCAACATTGAATGATGAAAGGCTGAATGAACATGCCAGGATTCAAACCTGTGTCCATAAGGTCAAGCACAGATTCCAGGAATGGATGCATTATACTGTTGAGGCACCAGTGCCACCCTCTGAGAGTATGGGTTTGTTAAGCCTTGTGCTTGGACTATGGGACTGCCTGAAATTGGCGGCAACGCTTCACAGCATGTTCCTACACTTGCACTACCAATAGGCATCCAGCTCTATTGAATATCTTTATATTATGTTGTCATTCCCTGCGAATGATCCAGTCACATCCTCTGTCCAGGATGTGTGAGTGCAACCACATTTCCAGCTATTCGTTATCTAATAACTGGGGCCAGATGTACATCTGTGGAAATAGCGCCTCCCAAATTGTGATTTTTTTGTGACTCACAATTTGCGAGGCGCTATTTCGAATGTACAGCAGTGTTTTTCACACTGTTAGCGATTCCCAATGGGGTCACAAATTGAGAGGCTCATGAATATTAATGAGCCTCTCGCAATTTGCGACCCCACTGGGAATGGGAGGCCGTCCCAGGTATGGTGGCCTGCTGGGCTCAGCAGACCACCATGTCTGGGACTGCTTTTAAATAACGCAGTTTTAAAAAAAAAATGCAGCAGTTTTCCTTGAAGGAAAACAAGGATGCATTTAAAAAAGAAAAACGTTTTTCTTTCATTTTTTTAAGGGCAGGCTGGGACCACTGCCTGCCCTTAAAAAATACTTTGCCTGCATTTGCAAAGGGGAAGAGGTCCCCTGGGGAACCCTTCCCTTTTGCGACCCCATTACCACCCTCTTGAAGAGGGTGGTAATTTGCGAGTGTTTTGTGACCGTAATTACTGTTTCAAAACATTTGTACATGGGGTTGCGCTCGCTATTAGGAAGGGAACGCCTCTTCCTAATAGCGACTCGCAATTCCAAAATAGCGAGTCGCAAATACATTGCGACTCGCTATTTTGAAGTGGTACATACCCCTATAGGTTTTTGCATACGGGTTCACAAACCTGTTTGCGCATGCAAAAACTGTTGTACATCTGGCCCATAGTCCCTAAAATGCACTTCAGATTTTTGCCAATATACTGCTACAAATAATCAGAGGTAAAAATACTTTTATTTATGATAATATGTTTTGCCTTTATTTCCTTGTTTCAAAATTCATTTTTCGCTTGATTCAATATGGCATATGTTGCCATTCATATTGCACTGACCAACTGTAATATTTATCATTTGCCAATTGAATCCATCCAAAAACAGTCATTCATCAGGGTGTGCACTGATGAATTCATATCACAGTTACTTGTAGCTCATTTGGGTAATATGTGTGCTGCTGAAATGGCCATCCCCTCAGCCTCGAAAAATCGTGAAAGAAATGTTCCAGAAACGCCAACATTTAGAGCATTAAATCTCAAGTTTTTTTTTTAAATCGGGGAATATTAGGATTACTTTTGCACTCCCACTATAAAGTAATCAAAATGGTGACTCAGCTAATGGCTTGTGACAGTTGCAAATGTGACGCTTAATGGCACGTGTGCCATCCATAGCAAACATATTGTAACCTAATCATACCAATATACATACATAAGAAGAACATACATACAAACACACATACATGCAGGGTTTTAGGCCAGCCACCTTCATTTTAGATCTTCCCACAGTGTAGCCTATATAAACGAAGGCAATAAGTCAGCTCCCTCTTTAAAAACTGGCTCCTTGCACATTGCCATTCACATTGTGGGTCAGCGTCTAGGACCAGCATTGGCTGTCAGCCATGTCAGCATTACAAGTTACAGCATTCAAACTGTTTGTATGTGAATCAGAGATACAAAAAGGTTCCCTAAACAGAGGTCTTTGCACCTATCGAATTTTAATGGCTTCCTCTGCTGTCATTTATCATTGCCAAAAAATAATGTGTTTCTGTTAGTCCAGCAATCGTTCAGACATGGAATGCGTATTGAGAGCAAAGTCCCTTTTCTGCTCAGCATTTCTTCTG
Source organism: Triturus cristatus (assembly GCF_964204655.1). Taxonomy (NCBI): domain Eukaryota; kingdom Metazoa; phylum Chordata; class Amphibia; order Caudata; family Salamandridae; genus Triturus; species Triturus cristatus. The sequence continues at coordinate 727,757,026 of NC_140591.1, forward strand.
CTCATATGCTGGTCTTCAGATTTGGCAGTATATTTGCTGTGCGTGTTCCATTATCATGATGTCATCTTTGCTCATGGTTTGTTAATCAATATCTAGCTTTAGTTACCAGCAGTTGCGGTGCAGTATTCTCAGTCCTTTCCTATATAGTTGGATGCCACTTCAGGATAGGGGTTCATCTGTCCCCTCCAGGGCCGGACTGGCCAGAGTGGGTCTGGGCGTTTCCCTGGTGAGTCAGAAGGGTGGGGCCTAGTTGTTAACTGGTAGGAGCCATTTTTGTTACTGGGGGCCGGTTATGCAGCAGTGCTGCAAAATAAGCGCCTTGTAACAAAAGCGTTACAAAAGGGGGTGGTGATGGGCGGAGCATCAGAACCAATCAAACACTCACACCCAGTCAACAGATCTGGGTTTGATCCATCACCGTTCTTTAGCCCACTCTGCCACCCCAGTTCAGACATGGTCATATGCAAATCAGTCTGACCCTGTGCCTCATGGGAACAGTCCAGCCCAAACTGCCAAGCCATGCCTTCCCTGGACCGGAAACAAGCTTCCTAGGACCGGTTTCTGGCATTTCAGCCGTCTTCAGCCAGGCTTGCTAAGTTGGCAGGGTATGCTCAGACGTGAGTCCCTTGCTCACTTTGCCACTGGATTCAAGCAAGCCTGGCTGAAGACAGCTGAAATGCCAGAAACCGGTCCTAGGAAGCTTGTTTCCGGTCCAGGGAAGGCATGGCTTGGCTTGGCAGTTCGGGCTGGACTGTTCCCATGAGGCACAGGGTCAGACTGATTTGCATATGGCCATGTCTGAACTGGGGTGGCAGAGTGGGCTAAAGAACGGTGATGGATCAAACCCAGATCTGTTGACTGGGTGTGAGTGTTTGATTGGTTCTGATGCTCTGTCCATCACCACTCCCTTTTGTACCGCTTTGTTCGCCATAAGTTGGCAGGGTATGCTCAGACGTGAGTCCCTTGCTCACTTTGCCACTGGATTCTAGCAAGCCTGGCTGAAGACGGCTGAAATACCAGAAACCGGTCCTAGGAAGCTTGTTTCCGGTCCAGGGAAGGCATAGCTTGGCAGTTCGGGCTGGACTGTTCCCATGAGGCACAAGGTCAGACTGATTTGCATATGGCCATGTCTGAACTGGGGTGGCAGAGTGGGCTAAAGAACGGTGATGGATCAAATCCAGATCTGTTGACTGGGTGTGAGTGTTTGATTGGTTCCGATGCTCCATCCATCACCACTCCCTTTTGTACCGCTTTGTAACAAAAGCGTGGCAGCAGTGTGCCCGCCACCCTCCCTGCCCCACCCGGGCTAGTTGGTCCCATACTGGGGCTGTCAGCATTGATTAGGCAGTGGCCTGATTGTGTTTTTTCATTATGACAGCACAAAACATATGGCAATGCCAGGGGCATGCTGGGGTGGTGACATTACTAGCGGTGGGTGGAATGTTCTGTTCTGGCCACTGAACTGATGAATTTTGGCAACTCTGCGTTACTCTTGAACGTGGTGTTCTGGCCAAATTCTGCCAATCACCACTCAGTCAAGTTTTTCTCGTGTGAGGCTTCAGAATATGTGAGGGAGATTTGGTGGTCCCTAGTGCGATTTTCTAACTCAGGCTATCACCGGCTTTTGCGAGCAGTCATGGTCAGAGGGCTGCCGTTAGAGTAGATTTTTTTGCCACTAAAATAGATTTTTTATAATCAAGTGGCAGCAAAACTGAGTTATTTGGCCGCATACTTTTGTGCAATGCAGGGTGCCATTCGCGCTTATTTCCAGGGCTGCCCACACTTTCAGCACTAGATTGCAGTACGAGCAGCATGAGCTGCATATTTTCCCCTCACTGGCAGAGATCCACAGAATCTTGCAGAGTTTTTCTGTAACTCTGTAGAATTACTCAGAATGAAACTCCTCAAGTTCTGCCCAGCCCTAGAAATGAATGGGTCTTACTCTCACACTGAGGGGCAAAAGTGGTGGAGCACGGTATTATGTGAAAATTGGTAACGCTGCGCTCCAACAGTTTTAAAACATAGGGATGTGTCGTATTCACAAGAATGCGATGCATCCCTGCTTACCCCTAGCGACGGTGCTAAAAAAAGCTGCCTAACAACAGGTGTCCCTTCCTACACATAAACAATCGCCCCTGCAGTGCAGGAACCCTAGCAAAATGGCGCAAGGGTGCCTGCGCTGGCACCATGCAGGTTTTTTTAGAGACACCTTAAGGCACAAGCAATCTTTTCAGGTGATTTGATCAATCTATGTGTGCAGCACACGTGGAAAGAGCAAAAAATGAGGAGAAATAAAAAATTTATCCTCGTATCGCCTGCGCTTAAGACCAGGTATTCCCAGGTAGTATTTTTGTAAATATGGAGCAGCATCAAAAATCAATGGGTGTTGCAGTGGAACGCCAGCTGCAACACCCTTTGAATGCCCCTTTCAGGATAGGTGCTGCGTGAATAGGGGCATTATTTACAAGGCGGCGTTAAGTGGCTTAACTCCTCCTTGTTAATAGGGCAAAGGAGTTGACACCACCAGAAAGTCAGAAAAAGTGACTTTCTGGTGGCGTTAACTCCTTGTAAATATGCTCCTGAGTTCACAGTCTCATCGATAGTATTTATATACTGGTACACATAGGACCACCTTCACAATAGGAGTAGAGTGTGCAAGTGTAGCTGTGAAGTATGACTTTCATAATTAAGCACAGGTTTTGCATGTGGCTACCTCTGCCTTAGCCCACTGTCAACTCAGTGGCAGTAGTATATAGTCAAGTCTTCAATGTCCTAGATTTTCTCTGCCCCAATGCTACTGCAAAATGGTGATTTCAGAATTTATAAAATGTTTCTCTTATTTGTTTGCCTTTAATACTTCCAAAATGAAGGGAGAATATTTAAGACAAGACCATAGAATTAAGCATGATCTCTAGCACACTCCACGCTTTGTCCCACCTGTATCCTCTATCACCAAAAAATTTAAAATAGGGTCCTCTGATTGGCAGTGGGAGCTTTGTCACCCATCAGCATTTCTTGTACCAGTCCTGCAATGCTGAGCAATCTAATTGGCTAATCAGAACTCCTAGAAATATGTTGCAGGCACCATTACAGGCCTCCGAGACTCAGTCCCCATATCCTAGAAATCTTTTGTTAAAAAAAGGTATAAAAGGGAAGATTAGTGATACCCTGCATCCCTAGCACTTGTGGGTGCAACAATAGACAACAACTGGTACAAAACCTAGCACAGCACTTCTGCAAGGTACTGTAGTACTCCTAAGATACTGGCATTCAGACTTCACCCACCTGGTGGTGTGATACCGTGCAAGGTTCTGCGAGAAACATTGCACTGCACTGAAGAGCTCTGGAGGGGAAGCTTGAGTGTTGGTACCCCAGGGATATCACAGTACTGCAAAAAAGTAAATAAAATAAATTAAAATGTGGGTTGTGGGTCTGCAGGGGATGGGGTTTTGTGGGGAGTTGGCTGCAAGGCCTGGCTGGAGTCCAGACCAAGCTTGCGATTCCCCCACTGCACATGGTCAGTGCACATATGCTTCTGGCACTTAAAGGTATTTAGTGTGGTGCATCTAAACAAAATTATCTTTAGCTTCTGTACTGCTGTTGGGTCTAAGCGTTGCAACATGGTTGGCCCTTTAATGGGGTTTGTATGTGTGGAGGGTGTGTGCTATCCGGTAAGAATTGTCCACAGGACAAAGGTTGTATGTAGAAGTCGTTTCACCATCAAACCAGGTTTGACAGAATGTAAGGAGTAAGCTCTTTATCAAAGGCTGTGCACCGGATGACTGCTGTGCATGGTAAGGTTTTGGCAATGTAATGGAGCTTGGGTATCTGAAAAGAGTACACTGTTCATGAAGAGTTGTGCACATGGTGGAGGCTATCCATAGTAGAGGCTTGCTGACCAAATGAAACTTGAATGTATGCAGGGATAGTCTCTCCATGAAGAGCTGTGCACAGGGCAAAGGCTGTGTATAATAGAGGCTTTCCCACCTAATATGGCTTGGGTGTGTGGAGGTAGTGGGCTTGCCATGAAGAGCTGTGCACAGATGTGAGGGTTGTACATGGTAAGAGTACAACCACCTTATTGTGTTGTGTGTCTTAAAGGAGTGAGCGCTTCATAAAGGGTATTGCACAGTGTGAAGGCTAGTTGGGGTGAAGCACCTAATTGGACTTGGGTGTCTGGAGGTAGTGGACTTTATGTTAAAAGTTGGGCACTAGGTAAAGGATGACCATATTAGGGGTTTGGCTACTATATCTAGAGAAGGGTGGACTAAAGCATAATAGTTTTATAAAAACACATATGTTGATGTAATTTTACATAATTCTGGGCCATTTTATACGTATTCGCATATTTCAAAGACTGTGCCATTTGTGCAGTAAATTGAACAACAACAGTATGGTGGATGATGTCATCAGTGATGTCATCAATTATGTCTTTGGAGATGGCATTCAACCTGTCATGGGTGATATAATGCATGCAATCATAAGCAGTGCAAAGGTTATAGTTAGCTCAGTTAACTATCACTAGCGAATTTCAGTGTTTTTATGAGTTTACAATTGTATATTTTAAGTGAAGTTTTCAGCTAACTGTAACATCACTATAACCTAGGTTTTTTCAGTGAGCTTTTTTTATTGTAAAGTATGATCTTTTTACTCTACCTAACTATATCACTTTAACTTTTGTCTCAGTGCTAAGATTTTTTTTAACACAAAGAGGCTGATTACGATGGAATTTCCGACCGATTGGGTTCTGAATGGTCTCCAAACGAATCGGGTTCTGCGAGTCTGACCAACCAATTAGAATGCTTCCAAACATCGTTCCGTCGGACTCACATTGACTTCAATGGAAGCCTGTGTTCCAAGTGAGAAGACAGGCTCCTATTGAAAACATAGGGAGAGGAGTTGGCATAACGGCTAAGGCGGTCGACCTCGAATCTGGGGAACTGGGTTCGAGTCTCGGCAATGATGCTGAACTTCCTGTGATTCTAGGCAATTCACTTAATCTCCCAGTGCCTAACAAAAATGAATGTGTGTCCGCATGTAACGTAATTGGTGCTATGTAAAGTGCTCTGATACCCGTTCGGGTCAAGTTCACACTATATAAAACTCTGAAAAAAAAGAGGTGGTTGGAGAAAAGCTTGCACCCTGTGGCAGGCACCTCATGGTGCCTGCCACACTCTGCATGGATGCAAAGAGGAGTCCCATGGATATCACTACGGGCCCCAACCAGAGGCCTACAGGTGAAGGGGGGCCTGCCAGCGGCCCCCACAGTCAGAGTTTCTGACAACCATTTCATGTTGGGTAAACTGATTTGGAACGGCAGTCCAAATCGGCCATCGTAATCACTTATTCAGATACCCTGTCCATAGATCTATACGATTCGGCTCAGAACAACTCTGGCTTTCCGAATGCCGTTCGCAACCGAATCGGACAGCCCGAAGGGTTTTCCTGCATCGTAATCGGTCGGTTCGGAAATGTATACGATTCAGTCGGAAAGATAGGTTCGGATTTGGCTAATCCAAATCCCATTCGGAACCTTTTCGACTGACAACATAATTGGCCCCAAAATATGCTCTTAACCAACTATAATGTCACTTGTCTGAAGCAGCCAGGCCCTGCATTCAGTCACACCGGGGGACCTATCCACGACCAGCCAATGAGTGTGCCCATCATAAAATAAAGGGGTGTAATTTAAAAAAAGGCAGTTCTACTGCCAATCGGCTTTGTCAAAGGATGGTAGCATCAATATACAAGGCAATCCTATTGGCTTTGTTGTTGAGGACTCACCACTTCAATATAAGAAGGGAAACCTATTTGCTTTATCATGGGCTCACTACCTTAATAAAACAGCAACCATGTTATGATGAAACTTTAAAACAATTAGAACACAGAACCCTATACATCAGTTTCTAAACCTTGTTTCCTATTGACATTTGTTTTCAAATAATATGTATCAATTTGGCAAATCAATTGACAATGTGCATGACAGCCCGTCCTGCCTACAAAGCATCATTCTGGGACTTACAGTCTCTAAAATTGTATAATTAATTATTTCAAAGCGTTTCACAATAAGCAACAAATACTTTAATTAATATCAATGTGGCATCTTCATTGGTGCAAAACCTGCTCTACCTCATATCATTTGAAAAATAAACATATTAATCCTAATCTAGAGACATACGCGTGGAAGTGTATTACCACCAGCAGTCAGTGACCCAGTCTCTCAATTATACGTTTATCATATATAACAACCTAGTGGTCTACTTTCTGGTGTCCAAGTCTCTTAGTTTAATAATCATGAGGGTGTAATTCCTTTATCTTAACACCAATTGTCATCCTAGATCATCACAATCCATAAATCACCACCTTAGTGTTTTTTGTCTTTAGGATCCTGTCTCCTATCATGGTTATATAATTAAACCTTGACATATTATTTTTACTTTGACACTTCTGTTCTCTTGACGGTCTCTCTCAACTTTCCTACAAATTCACCTACAGATCTCACATGTATACCATTTTAGAGGATTCATTAAAGCGTCTTCTCTCAATTGTTATAAGTGTGCACACAGTTCTTCATCACTGCTGAGACAAAATGAGGACTTTTTTCTTAGTTGACATATTTTGATTCCAACTGGTGTAGTTTTTCCGTTCTCTCACATCCTGTTAATGTTGTGTTACCATATCTATGGCTTTGAACCTCATTGGTCTCCAGTTATTGTTATGTTGTCTCATGTAGGATTTTGATACTGCATAGCTCATTCTTTGTTTTCTAGAGCCTGTACATGTTCCAAAATCCTCTTTAGCATACAGGTTGAGCTCCCAATGTACCTCAGTGCACATTCACATTCTATGATGACAATCACAAATTGAGATTACCATGTTATCATTTGTTTAGTGTTTATTAAATGGTTCTTTCTGTCATTTATATGATTCATATTTTTGCCAATGTTACGTGCCTTGTAATTGTCGCATCTTGTGAATCCAGTTTGTAACTTATTCAGCAAATTTGTGGTCCCTGATCTGAGAATTTGCTTCTTACCAGTTTATCTTTTAAGGATTGTGCTTTTATAAATGTTTTTTTTTTAGATCTCTTTCCCAATCTTTCCCCAATATATGGGTCATAGCAAATTAGGCTGCAATTTCTGTTGAAAATTCTATGCATGTCTTCACTGTCTTTACTGTATATTAATACCAATACTATTCCCACATTGGTTGGTGTTCTTTTTTGTAATTAAAGTCGGCATTCTGGTTTTTTATTTCACTCTCTCAAGACCCTTCCTCATATTTCCCCATTGATATCCTCTATTCCCGAATCTGTTAATGATCTCTTTATATTGATTTTGCACATCAGCATTGTTTAAGCAATTGTGTCTCATAAGTAATAGTTCATCATACGGTATGCTCCTGATTCTGATTTTGGATAGAAACATGTGCCTTGTAGAATGCTATTAATAGAAGTGTTTTTCTCTGAACAATGTGGTTTCAGTTAGGCCATCTTTTACGTATATTGTGATGTCTGGGAAGTCAACTTTTCCTCAACTGGTTATATACATGACTTTTAAGTAAAGGTGTTTTATTATTTAAACTGACAATTCTTCTTGTGTGCCATTCCAGATTAAAAAGAGAACATAGATATACCTCAACCACAAGATAATTTTCTCAAAATAATTCCCATATTCTGGTCCCTAAGTCTGTTGTTTCTCCCACCACCCAATGGTGATAATGGCATATCTAGGAGAGAAAGAAATCCCCAAACCCCATAGCAGTTTTGCACTGCTGTTGGCATATTTCATGGTTGAACAAAACAATATTGTTTGTTAGACACATGTAAATCATGGTCAAAAGCATTTTGAAATGTTGTAACTCCGCAATATTTCTTTCTATTACAAAATACTCACATGCCTTTAAGCCAAAGCCATGTCTGATCGAGTAATAAAGTGATACAACATTGATTGTCACCAGAAGATAATCATTATGTCAAGAGGTATTGACCAAAATTCTCTAGCACATTGAATAATCATTCAATGTGCCCGTTTAGATGCTATGTCTCATCTTTACCAGGCTAAGTTTTTCATCAGGTCCCTGCAGACACACACACAAATTCACTGAAAAAAACGAATACTAAAGTGACCTTAAAATTAGATGTTGAAATGAAACAAGAGCCAACGTTAAAAAAGTAAACCAGTTATAATTTAGTAAATTAACTATAACTTGTGCTCCCATCATGCAATACTGATAACCTGACATATTACCTTGTTGATCGTCTTCCTCATTAGTAATTTGAACAACATTGTTCTTTAAATCAAATGAGTGATGTCATCAATTATGTAATTTAACACTTTGTGAGTGATAACATGTGAGAGAAAATGGGCGACTGTCTTCAGGGTTATGTCGTACACGACATGACTGTGTTTTTAACCTTGGGATAACTCACGCAGTGAAATAAAGAATTTGGAAGTATATACGTGAGTTAGACCTAATTTTAATTAAGACTTCACAGGTCTTTTTGCTTTGTTTTGGGGTTTGCTTCCTTTCTTTGTTTCACATTTTTTCACACTTTTCGAAATTGGACAAACAGTTTTTGTATGAGAAAGATATTCTTGATGATAAAATCGTGAGCAAACTGGCGAGAACCTGCCAGCAGCTCCTCTGGTGTTGCACACGTGAGATACTTTCTCATATTCTCTAAAAAAAAATTCATATTTGTATTATTAATTTTCTGCACTGCATCTTGGTGCTGGCTGAGTGACTTTAATGTGTGGCTGGTTTTTTTCACGTATTGGAAATTATCAAGTATTAAGTTGTATGGCACTGGGGATTTAATGATAGTTCATGACAAGAACCACTGATGTAGGAGTAATAGATTTATACATTACCCTACCAGTAATCCCATGTATTTACATATATAAAAATACTGTTCAGATAGTGCCTGTTTTTGTTGCCAGGTCTTTGTTGTTGTATTGCATGGTGTCTGTGCCTTTTCCTCCCCTGGCTTAACGACAAGAGGCCTGGCACGCAAAATCAATAATGTCAGAGGTTTTATTTTCATTATCATTAACCGTTCTAAATATAGACCTCAGACATTACGTGTCATTTACATCAGGGTCAAAAGAATAATCATGCAAATAGGAAGCCATAAATAATTAACCTGGCCTGATATCACTTTATACCTCCTCTATTTTTAATTGGCAAGGGCCTGATGAAATACTGAGCCGCCAAAGGGGCAGATTGAATCATTGTTTGATTTATTCAGCAATAATTTATTTTCCGGACAGCTTTCTGAAGTTTATTGGGTCAATAACACCAGGAGTCCACGTGCTAAATGAACATGGCTGACTTAGCTGTCATGCATATGTATGAGTGGGCTGATGAAACTGTAGGAAGGTTCAAGCTATTTCTGTAACAGAAGAAGAGAATGTTTTATGTAGGGAATAATGGACGACATTTGCTCTCCCCATTCCAGCCGCGGTCGGTAGTAGGAGTAACTGCAGGGCGGTGACGTGGGGAGGGGGAGGGGCAGGGTGTGGGGTAGTAAACTATGGATTACGGAAGTTTACAGGTAAATTAAGATATAAATTAATAAAACTAATTTCGTTGCGTGCACAGCAGGGATGCAGTGCACGCACCAAAATTCGTTTTATTAATTTATATGTTAACTTACCTGTAAACCTCCGTAATCCATAGTTTACTACCCCCCACCCTGCCCCTCCCCCTCCCCACGTCACCGCCCTGCAGTTACTCCTACTACCGACCGCAGCTGCCCTATTCAGCCAAATAACATCATTTTGTTCCCCAAGGAAACCTTCGTTCTTCAGAAGCAGGAACGCCTAAATTATAAGACCATCACTGCACAAGGCTCTGTACATTATGTTATAGAAGGAACTGCATGATAGTGATCAATGCATAGTATGTCAGAGCATTTTAAAGAGTTCTTCGAGGAAACAACAAATCCTGAAGTCACTGAAGTTAGTCAGTTTGAAAGTTACTAGATTTAAAGTTCAATAGCCAATGTTTACATAATGCTTTTTCACATAGTAGTGAAATTGCAATTTTCCTCATCGACAATAGACACTCTCAAAACTTTGTGATGAGCTCGCTCTTTCAATTGTAGATGTTTTTTTTTGATTTGGTAATAAATTTGGCACCGTTTGAAAATCAGCATGACCTTTGGCAGATGCTTCATAATTTTAGCTTGGGTTTTTCATTTAAAATGTCTTGCAGAATGGATCAATGGAGGCAAGGGAGCATATCATCAAGGGCCGGCGATAAATATCGCAAAGCGCGCTTAGCGCTTGAATATTTATCGCCGGCTAACACTGGAATTTATCGCCCGGTTAGCGCATTATCAACAACGCGCATCGCCGAGGCGATAAAAATTCCAGAGTTAGCTGCCAAATGTGCGATTATCACTGGAAATACAGCGATAATCGCACAAAGATTGGCGATACGTTGTTGATAGGGCAGGGGAGACTTAGCCATTATATCCACCTTCCATTGGATATAATGGCTAAGTCAGCCTGAAAGCAGGCATAAGGAAAGTAGCGATAACCGTGGTTAGCGCTACTTTTCTTATCGCTCAGCAGGTTAGCGTTCACATTGTTGATAGGAGAAATGTCTGTTAGCGACATTTCTCACGTTGTTTTGTGGAGGAACGCCCACTTTGCATCTCATTAGAGATGCAAAGCTGGGCGTTAAGGGAAAGGGAGCTGCGGCAAGGATTCACGCGTGACCTTGCTAATAGTGCGATAAAATTATCGCCGCTTTTGGCCCGAAAACAGACGCTGAAGCGGTGATAATTTTATCTCTGAGCCTTGATGATATGCCCCAAAATTATTCCAAATGATTTTAAAGATGATAGGATGGCTCGGTGACAGCTTGGAGAAGACATGCAGGTTTGAATCTTTGATAGAATCCGATGATTCAGCCTTCCATTCTTTAAAGGTCAGTGAATTACATTACCATTTGTTATAATAGTGCTTGCAAATAGCAATAGGACCTTTTGAGAATAAGTGTAAATCCACACACTTATTAAAAAACATATTGCACAAATTTGTATTTGTTTCACAGGTAATCCTCAGATGGTGACAGGATCTGTACAGTTCAAGGATTATTTGTAGATTGAAAAGCGACCATGATTAGGCAAGGTAGTCTTTTCTATCAGCAGCCATTTTAGGATCTCAAATTCCAGAGAAAATCTATGAAATAAAATACTTTATTGGCGGTATCATAGAAATGTTTCACTGGAAACAGTCATTTTCTCAATGCAGCACATATCCCTGTGTCAGGGGCTTAGGGGAGCGCACCACACAGACACACCCAGGATTGATCAGGCAGATCACAAAGAAGCTGGAAGTGGCATTTTTCGAAACAGCATTTGCACTGCTTGGCCCATGGCCTTTAAAGGAAGTCAGCAGACATAGCTCTGAAAGTGAAACAAAAAATGAAAGTTTTGTTTTAACGTGGCAAGGAAATGTGTACTCAGTCTAAAATTGCCTATCTCAAGAGTGAAAGTGGGCCTAGGAGATCAAATACATATAAGATGTCATAAGTGTGACTGGAGTCCCATTATCTTGTGTAGCTGCCCCCCCTTCTCTTAACTCCCTAGTCATGATGAGCTGGTGATGAGAAGGGTTTGTAAATAAAATAGCCTACACCATCCCACCTAGCCTGCCCAATCTTGCCCAGCTAATGGGTGGATATGCCAGGATGGCGGTACCCTCCCCTGGTCAAAAATTGCACATCAGTCTTGGTCTACTGGATAAGAAGCCATCTTTGCAGGCTTCCATGCACCCTATCCACATGTCCCATTCAAGCTGTGAATCCCCATGCCCCATGTGTTACTTATAGATGTTTCAAGATGAGAGATTTTAACAGACAGACAGAAACTATTCCAAGAATAACTTTCTTCAGCAAAATAAAGTAAATTGGTTTATAAAGTTTTTACTAATAATACAATAAAGCATGGAATAAAAAATCTTAGCTTAAATCTTAAGCATCCTATTTTGTTCACTTTTAAAAAGAAGAGAATTTGAATTTTCTATGTATTGCCTGGCAATCGGTTATAATGAATATACATATGATGAATGGTTTTAATGCTGGTTCACACTACAAAAAGTTGTTTTTTACACAGACATCCAGGCGCATAATGCAAGCCCCTGTCGCTCCTGTAACACGGGGGTCGGGCCCCCATGCAGCCCAAGGCCAATGAATATCTGTGAGACATGGGAGACCGGGGCCCCTCTTCACATTCTGCAGGGGAGCCCCATCATTTTGCATTATGCCACTGCGGACATCCTCTGTATTTTAATGTATCTTGTATGGTATAAGGGCCACTATCTGACGGTGATGAGATAACACACTGTGATCCCATGTGCTATAGTTAAAAGGCTAAGATTCAAAGGGGCATATTATCAAGAACGGCGTTAAAATTATCGCCGCTTTAGCTGCAGGAAACTGCCGCTAAAATGGCAATAATGGGCTTGATAATATGCCCTTGGAATTCCAATAGAAGCCCAGGTTCACACCAGAACATGGGCTTCTATTGGAATTCTCAAGGGCATTTTATCAAGCTCATTATCAACGCTTAATTTTAACGCCATTCTTGATAATATGCCCCAAATACTCCTCTGTGGCACAAGACAACAAATCAGAAACAAACATAGAGTAAGGAAAACTGGAGGGCTGTACAAACCACAGTACAAGTATAGCATATAACTCAGGCAATATCACATAAACAGATTTTCAATAAATAGCATTTAAAAAAAAAAAAAGTCCAAGCTCATGGCACATAAGAATTCTGTATATGTTTATTTATTAAACTACTTGAACAAAAGTGTAACAGTATACACAATTAGTGTGCATGTTTGAAATAATTCAAGCAACAAGGGCAGCGGACATAACAATGTAAGACAATACATCAGTATACCACACTCCCACTAAGAATTCAATTAAGCCTCACACCAGAGAAAGGCAATCTCTGTGCAATGGGTCCATTAAGCAGCCGATTACAGAAACATGCTAAGGCCATAGAGGAACATTCGCTGACATCTGTTAGAGTTAAACCACATTGCTGGAGAACTTCACTGCAAAGCATTAAAATCTTGAGAAAGTGGATTGCCAAAGATTGATCTGTCGGTGAGTCGCTGAGAGTGTATGTCAATATGCGGTTGATTACAAATTGAAGTTTTGCATTTAAATGGGCTGAAAGGACCGAGGCATTAGTGAGTCATTTACTACAAGCAATCACGCATGTGGTCATTCATTTCACCCGAATACCTACTCTAATGGAATGTAAAATGACTAGCACACATAATAGATCAGCTTTCATCACCCAAAGATGCCAGCGTGCTTTATTACTGGGGCTGTAGCTTGAGTGATGTCACTTCTGCACAGGGGAATATCCTAGTAAAAGCCAGATGCAAGAGTTTATGCATCAGCATTAAAAAATAATAGCACAGCAAAGGTACTATGGGCCCAAATTCAAGGAATGAAAATGGACTTCAGTTCTCTGTTCTGGTAGTAAGTAGCACAGCTCTAATTGGGGTGCAGCGGACCCCTCATGTACCTGGGCCCTTGTGCCACTGCACCAGAGATACTATTTATAGCTTTGACCATGACAACCATGCATTTTTTTACTAACAGAAAGAACATCGCCTACTTACATCATAAGGAAACCTTTTAGGACCCGTCCCTTTTTGCGGGGTTATCCCCAAACATATTACCTTCTTTCTCCTGTTTTTCCGATCTGTTTTTGTTGTTTTTTGGACTCTGGGCACTTTACCACTGCTAATCAGTGCTAAAGTGCATTTGCTCCCAGTGTAAATTGTGAATATGATTGGTTTTCCATAATTGGCCTATTTCATTTCGTGGTCAGACCCAGTAAACTGCTCTGTGTGTGCCCTGGGCCTGTAATTCAAGTGCTACTAGGGAGCCTGCAGGAATGATTGTGCCACTCACCTGAGTCGCCCTGTTTCCATGTCTCGGAGCCTGCCGTTGCAGTGTCTTTGTGTGCAGATTTGAATTGCCATGTCAACCTGGCAAGTGCAACCACCTGCCAGGCCCAAACCGTCCCTTTTACTACATGTAAAGCACCCCTAAGGTATACCCAAGGTAGCCCTATGGGCAAAATGCAGTGCATTTAAAAGATAGGACATGTACTGGTGTGTTTTACATGTCATGATAGTGAAATGCAGCTAATTTGTTTTTTTCACCTATTGCTAGAGCAATCTCTCCCGTAGGTTATCATTGGAGCTACCTCGTAACCTCTTACAAGTATAACTTCCAATTTGGAAGAGATAGATATTTGGAGTGTGGGGTCCCTGAACTCACATTTAAAAAACACATCTTCTAGTGAAGTTGGTTTTTAAATTGCATGTTTGAAAATGCCACTCTTAGAAAGTGGGTATTTTCTTGCTTTACCATTCTTTGCCTCTGCCTGCATGTGGAATCCATGTCTGAGGAAGGGTGACAGTTGGGCTGTTTGTGCATTCACACTAGACAGTTACACAAAGGGACCTGAGGTGTGCCCTGCATATATTGATGCCCCATCACCATGCTGATGGATCTTCCTGAGCTAGAGTGGTGGGAGGAGTTGTCATTGACACCTGAATAGGTCTGTGCCTGTGCTCACACAAATCTGTCTCCACCTCCTGTAGTGTGTCTGGAGCCCGGTCAGGGAAAGGCAGGGTCTTGTGCACTACAAAGACTTTCCTTTGAAGTTTGCTACTTCAAAGCCAGAAACTGGTGTAAGTATTGCAGCGGTGAGACCATAACTGCAAAACACTTCTGGACTAACTGCTACTCTGCTTGTTGCTGTGTTGTACTGGCCTACTGATTGCTGCATCTGTCTTGGGCAGTAAAAGGACTGGACTTTGCTTTCTGTATCCTACTTCCAAGGTTCTCCAAGGGCTTGTGTGTGATTGCCTCCTGATAAGAAGCCTCAGGGCCATCAATGACTTCACCTGCAGCCCCAAAACTCCTTTGCTGGAAGGGAGTCTGTCCAGCAATGCAGTGCAGTTGAAAAACCAACGTATTCCCGTCGTACGGCCGGAGAATCGAGACAGCGCCTGCTGTGTGGCGGAAAGATCGCCGCAGCCCGAGTACTGAGCACCTTATCTCTTACATTCGAGGCACCTGCTCTGACTCTGGTGCAGGCCCTGTTGTGCGGCTGATGGGATCAACACATCGCCTGCCACCCAGCTGGAAAATTGACACAGCACCTGTTTTGCCGCTGCATCGACCCAGTGCGCCCGTTTTTTCAATGCATTGCACCTGTGCACCAAGTTCTTCAACGACGTAGCCCAGCAGTGCAGACCCGAGGCTGCACGTCCGTAAATCGTCACTTCACTTCCCCTCGCAGTAAGGAATCAACGCAATACCTCCGCTGCCATGCAGAATGAACTGACTCCTCTGTATCCCTGGGACTAAGGATTCAAAGCATTGCTTTTTGTTTCTGGCACCTCACCTCCTCTGCACCTGTTTTCATCTTTTATTTTGACGCATCCCAGATACATTGTGTTAAAAAGTGGCTCATCCATAGTTTTCTATTGACTGAACAGTATTGAACCTTTTAAAAGTGATATCTTTGCTTATGTATGTTGGACTTTTGTCATTTTGGTCTTGGTTATCTTGGGTGTTTTACTCCCTTACCCTGACAAGAATAAGGGTCCCTACTTGGACAGGATGCAAGCCACTGCCAACTAGTGATCCTCATTTCTAACATACTAAATTGTACTACTTGCAGTATACGTTTGACTTAGAACAGTGTCAATATCAGGTAGTTTTGTGTGTGCACGCAGTCAATGTACTGCAGTAATAAAGCCTTTCAAAAGAGTTAGTGAGGAATCATCAAATTAATATTGGTTTTATACCATATTTAAGTCTAGATCGGACCATTAATTACCTATACTAACATGCATGTTGAACGTTTTTATATATTTGAGCTGGAATAATAGAAAATTGATGGCAGTCCCTTTTTCTAGACAGAAATTACTATCAAACCACAGTTGTTTACAATTGGGAATTGTCAATAGTCATAGAGCCAGGCTATGATTAAATTTCTAGTTTTGTTTGGATTTAGTATGTGTAAGTGAGTAGGACCAACAAGGCAGGATTTGATGTAAGAGATGGAGGGTAGCATTTTACGGGAGAAATGTTACCCATAAATTGGTCCTTGGGAATGCTGTCATTCATAATCATATTTCCATGTGGATTTACACATACATTGGAGACTTGGACAGAAAACACACATCTTGGACCTTATAGAGAGATGAATATCAGTTCTGCACTAGAGTTCATTTTAATATAAAGCCATTGGAATATCGAAACCAACTCTGATACACAAGAGGTTCTTTAGTACACTTGCTTACGGTCAGTTTTTACTGTGGGCCTGTCGCAGGTGATTCTCAATGTTGGGGTCAAGTGTATTCTCATTTATGATTAAGTTGCTAGTTTTGTTTGGATTTAGTTTGTGTAAGAGAGTAGGACTGAAAAGGCAGGACTTGATTTAGGAGATGGAGGCTAGCATTTTACGGGAGAACTGGTACCCGTATTTTGGTCCTTGAGAACACTGTCCTTCATAATCATATTTCCATATGGATTTACACATACATTGGAGAATTGAAAAGAAAACGCAGATCTTGGACCTTATAGAAAGATGGATATCAGTTCTGCACTAGAGTGGATTTGATATAAAGCCATTGGAATATCAATACCAATTCTGATACACATGAGTTTCTTTAGTACACTTGCATACGGTAAGTTTTCACTGCGGGCCTGTCACATTTGCAACCATATCTTTATGATTTCACACCTGGTTCTTCTACTTTGCAAAACTGGCAGTTTCTTCATTGTTCTAATGCAATGCATACTGTAAGCAAATGGACTCTACATCTTCAGGACTGAAAGGCTGAGTGGATCCAATATGATTAGATCAGACAATAAAAGAGGGAAAGAGGTAAAACAATCTAAACAAACATAGAATAAAGCTGCCAGACCTTTATTTATTCAACATCCTTGCGGGCAACAGACACAGGGAGGGTCAGATGACTGATTCCAAAATACCTATGTAATTATTTTATAACTTTTTTATTTCTACACAATAAGCAACTTATGTGTAGACATAGCAGAGTTCACATATAAATATAAAATTGATACATATTTATTTACTATGGAGAGGATACGGTCTAACGGCTAAGGTGGTCGACCTCAAATCTGCAGAATTGGGTTCATGTCTCAGAAACGACAGTCAACATCCTGTGATTCTGGGCTAATCACTTAATCTGCCCGTGCCTAACAAAAACATTAATGGGTCCTTATGTAATACAACTGATGCTCAATTAAAGCGCTCTTATACCTGATACTTTTGGGTCAAGTTTGTGCTATATAAAATCCAGAAAAAAAAACATCAATTAATAATAATATCCATTTCATCTATTGTGAAAGACAATCATGTCTATAAATTATCTGCTAATCACTCATACAATAACTTTTTTCACAATGGCAACATTTAAACCAAGGATCATCTCATTAAGTCATCGATACTGAGGATTGCTGGATCATGCACGAGTTACTTTTTCATGTAATTAATGGGACAATTGATCATGACTGTTTTTACAAGCACATAAAATTATGTGTGGAGGGGAAATGTTCATGATGTACAGGTTTATTTTAATTATTTTCATTTTTCACATTTTTGTTGATATGGCTTTAAGTATGTGATGTTTTTTACAAGTGAGAACGGGAAGTGAACGGGTAATATTAGACACGTGATCAAATACACCAATGGGTTGCAGGAGGGTGTGTTACATTTCTTTAAATTGAGTGGAGCATAGGCAGACGAGGGAAATGGAGGTTTAACATGGTGGTCGTTACGAGGCAACTTTATACCAGGTACGAATGGAAGTGATTTACGAGTAGATAGTGTTTTGTTAGGGGAAGAGGAGTTAGAACGTTTATGCAGAGGATGATTCAAATGAGATGGGGTAACATCGGGATCGAGTATAGTTACGTGACAAGGGAGGTTTAACCCCTTCAGTGCCCATGACGAGATAGTCTCGTCATGGAGCGCGGTTGCGCTGTGCCCATGACGAGACTATCTCGTCATGAACCCCGCCCGCTAATGAAAGGCCCGGCACAGGGCGGGGAAAGGGCGGGGCACTGAAGAGGTTAAGCACGGGGGAGGTTTGTGGTTTTGTCTGTCACAGAGAGGATTTTTTTGACAATCTTTAGTAACACTACAGGGGTTGTATTAGGATCAGCATGGGTTCTATGGGGCACTTAAGACCAGTCGGTACATAATGGGTTTAGTTCAAGTGATAGAGTTATAATGGGCATGTTTATTAAATGCATTTGTGAATGATGTTGTTTGTTTTTTAAGAAAAAGTGATTCATACATGTATATTTTAACATCATAGATACCCCTGACGAAGGTTTTACCGAAATGCATTGGGTGTGACGTAATTCTTACATAATGTGGAGGATTCGAGATTTAGATCATTGCGCATGTTTAAGCCTGGATGGGCAATCATGAAGTAATTATATGCATACGTTTTAACGAATCTCGTAACCTTGGCGTGATGATGAAACTTGGATAAATAATGAAAATAAACATGGATTAATTGTGGAAAAACTTTGGTGAAAGTGAATTATTTGGAACACTCAGTATACACAGCTGTGCAACTCGTGATGAACTGCAAGGTGCGGGACATCTATTTTCATGATTCAACATTTAAATCATGACATACACCAACCTACACAAATTCCTTCTGCTCACATTCAAAACCATCTCATTCATTAGTTCATTCTCACATTATACATACTCTTTTTTTTAAAACCACAGTCTCTGTAAGATCATCAACATTCCAATTCGTTGGTCTAATTTCCAACCGTCGTTCTATTTACAAGCCCACTATGCATCTACTTCCAATGGCCCCATGAGGAGAGTGTTTACTTGCATCTAGGTGAAAAAGGTCATTAAAGGTACCACCTTCATCAGGGCACATTAAATGTTTCCTTAAATAGAGGCGAAAATGGGAGTAGCCTAAGGTATCATCACAAACAGAAGAAACATAAATGCATCATTTGTCGTGGGTCAACGAGTTCAAGAATACTTCCAGCTGTCATAAATAATTCTTAAAAATTAATTCAATAAATACAATGTGTATGTGTGTGTATGGAGATCATAGACACCACTTAAGTTTAATATGTGTTAGCCACAGGTCGTCTGTAATATATCTCAGTTAAAATGAATAGAAACATCCATGTCTATGGTTTTTCTGCTTTTCACTTGCTAGAAGCTCTTTAAAACAGACCAGAGTTAGTAGATGTGATCCAAATTCTTAATTTCACCAAACATCATCACTGTTCATGGAAAAATACATATATGCATTAATAGTGTTCATGTTTATCACTTGTGTGACCACAAGTACATGTCATGCATCTGTGACTGGTGGTATCACAGTTCTAGCTATTGCATTACCTCGGAATATGTTGTCAAATTCAAAGTTATGAATTATTGTTTAAAGGGGGCAACATCGTAAAAGTGAATAGATATCTTAGAACTGGAAAATCAGGGCACTCCTCATAGCAGACATCTATTATAATATACAGGACATGGTAGGTCAGTTATAAATAAGATGGAAATGTAATATGATGTGTTCATATTATATTTTAATTCTGGCATCTCATCATCATTCGTGTGGACTCACAGCAGGATTAACCTTCCCATTTGTATTCAGTGCAGGGGCGGCTCCTCCGTTATGGCAGAGGAGCATCGCCCGACTGCTGAAAGGCAACAGAAGAAAAATAAAATGATACAAATATTTTATTTTTCACTTCCGTCCAGTCCCCCGAGTCTAGGGAAGGGCCAGACCATCGTGGCAGCATCAGCAGAAGGGGGAGGAGGATTGATAGGCATTGAAAGTACACATGCAGTTTTGGTTGGCTGTCTTAGGACGGCAAAACAGACATGCGCACTTGGAGATCTTCAGGCTGTTTCTCGGAGATATCATCAGGGCTCAGGAGCACAGTGTCCCAGTCCCTGCTGGAGTGTGAAACCGGCCCGCTCCACCCAATCCCAGTGCCTCTCTCATGGTTGCTAATAGCATGAGAGCAGCATTGGGATTGCATGGGGAATCTGGGAGCCTGTGCTCATGGAGATTGCAGTGTTGGGAGTAGAGGAGCAGGAAGGCGTGGCACGGGAGCAGAAGATCCCCGAGGTGGCTGCTAGCAGCAAAACGTAAGTGTACATTTAAAAAAAAATTATGCTTCACCCACAAGTCTTATTGTATTCTATGCAATGCAGTAATGCAATGTCTTCCATGATGCACACAGCTAAACCAGACCAATTCAGCCAAACGTCCCCCTGGAGACTGATGCTCTAATCGCTTTAACCATCAAAAACATTTACTATTGGGCTCTATTGAGCTTCTACTTACTGGCCTAAGGTTATTTTAATGCGCTTACCTCATACCCATCAATCTGCCTGGTAAATAGTCTGCTATCCAGGTCAAACAGACAAACTCTAAATAAGCGAACTCTGTTTAAATCCCCATCAGTTAAATCAAATACTGACCAGTGTGAGCAGTTGTTATAGTCACATAGCAAGAGCCTTCCTGTTAGTTACCATCTTAGACTGGTAATATTCTACTAGTGTATCATGACAATATCCAAATAATGACACACATCTTGATGTAAAATAAGAAAGGGGCACAAGAAATATACTCAATCGACCAGTGTAAGCCACCTTGGGCCTAAAATTGACTTAAATTGGGATCAATTATTATCAATAAGTATTATTAATAATTGAGAATTGCGATTAAATACAAGCTTCAATGTTGACTCAAATAGTTCCCAGAGCCACCACATCCCCTAAAAGATACTATATAATTAACAAATATACAAGTTTTATCCTCATATTTTACTCTGCAAAGAACTGCTGGCGCAGTAGTAATTCTTAATGCTCTAGAGGTGTTTTGGAAATGGTTGGTAGAGTGACATGACATCAGTTTGCACCAGAATCTACCCTTTGCAGGTAAGTCATCAACGTCTGTGGTGGTTTCACCACAAGGGACGAGCATCTGCAGTGCTGTGACAGGAACTGTTCTAGGTTTACCATCCAGAAATGCCTTGATTCCCCTCTGGGCCATATATATTTGGCCATTACCGGAATGCTGCATGGCAGATCTCTATCCTGATATGTACGTATGCTACTCTCCCCTGACTTCTACCTTTTGGAGGTCTTAGGTTGATTACTAGTGGAAATCTCAAATGGCCAGTGGTGCCTGGGAGGTGATTTAAATGCGGTGAGTGACAGGAGGGGGTGGCGGAACATAATCAGCAGGGTTTTACCCTGCTCACAAGATTTCTCAAGGCCCTTGAAGTAGCAGGCATTTGGTGTGTATTTTACATTGCTACACATTTGTTGTGAGTGTCCACAATTCTGAATGCCAACTTTTGAACTCCACGTGGTCTCTAATACACATATAATGGCCCACTGCTTGTCGAACCATTTTCTGGTTGAGTTGAGAGTCAGAATGGGGCCTAATGGTGGAAAGCAGATCTGACAGTTGTACGATTGGTGACTGACATGAACTACAGATTGATATATACTTTGAGTGAAAGTGAGGATCAGTGGATTCATCCAGAATGATCTGGGAAGCAGTTGTGGCCTCTATGAGAGACAACCATGTCAGTTTTGTTTCAGGAAGGCTCTATTATCGACAGCAGGAGGTGAAATATCCAGAGGCATAACTTCTAAATTTAAAGTCAGAACATCTTAAGAATTCATCCTTGACCACGCTCACCTATAATACACACACTAAGACAGTGCTCTCACAGACCTTGACTGAGGAAGCTAGGGTGGCATGGCATCCTACTAGAGCTGTGCATTCCATGGGGGGAAACAAAGCCATGAAGACATTGCACTGGCTGTGTTGTAATGTTAATTGATCAGCAGGGAGCACAATCACAGAGCTCCTTGATGCAGTCTAGACTGTTTTCTCCTATTACTCTGTGTTATACACACAGAATGCTGCCTCCACACCTAAACCTATGAGTTATTTTCTGGAAGACCTCCCATTGTGATTTCTCTTGGGAGAGGAGAGGTCCAATATCGAGCATAACATTATAGTGAGGAACTATCTCAGGCAGTGAGCCAACTACAATCTGGCATGGCTCCAGACACAAATGGGTTCCAAGCTGCATTTTTAGGGTGAATACCTCTAATGTGATCGAAAGCCTAGCAGAAATGGAGGAATGGGCCCTGAAAAAGTGGAAATCACTGGCTTGATTTATGGTTGGCTAGGTTAGTGCCAATTCAGAAGCCAGGTTGGCCTTTTTAAATGCGGCTCTTTGTATCGCCTGACATCCCTTTTGAAAGTGGAAGTCCAAATGGCCATTGTCCTGTCTAGATGGTTTCTTAAGGTGATTCATTTATTGATCCGACCAGAGCCGTCTATTTTTATGCTGGAAAGAGACAGTAGGCATAATATACGGCATGTCTTTGATGCACTGGTCATTTTGGACAAATTGGAAGGGACAGAGACACTACTTATGGCTGATGTCAAGGGGTCCTATAATTTGTTTGAGTAGGAGTATTTGGTTATTTTGCAGAAAGGCTTAAAGTTGGTTCTAAATTCATTCAATACACGCAACCATTTTACAGAGACCTAATGGACAGAGTAAAGATGGATGCTGAAATATCTGATTCATTCCCTGCAAAGGCACTAGAAAGGGGTTCTTGCTGTCCCGCTTACTCTATGTCATAGCGATACAGATGTTGGTGAAGTGGAGAAGGATTGATTGTCAGTTAAGGGGCTTTAAATGGACGCCATATGTCACCAATAAGGTGTCCTTACATGCGGATGACATATTGAAATTTATTCACAACCCAAGTGGTTCGACTCAAGAGCACATCAAATCAGGGGGACAGTGTGTCAGGGCTGAACATTAATAGTGCAAATACTGTTGAATCCTCGGTTGATGCAACACTATGGGAGCTAAATTTGACCCAGGTCCTGTTGATTGCTAACAAGGGCTTCACCTACTCAGGGGTGTATGTGATGCTAGATGACTCCATTTGATGGAGGAAAAACATCCAACCACAAATTGAGAAGTTACAAAGCAATATTCATGGACAGCTAGCACTATTGCTATGAAGCAGATAAGGGGGTTTTATGTTGATTTCACTACCACATCTTTAGAAGCTACATAATTTTCTTTTTGTGATCCCATGTCACATTTCACATGGATTCATTTAATCCTAAGAGGTTTTGTGTGGAATCAAGGGTCTCCCAGAATTGCACTAAGTGTTTTAGGTCTTAGTATAATGGAGTTGCAGTGGCATTTAACACCTCTTACTACAGAGAACCCTGCTCTGGGAGCACTTCCTCTATCCCGGTTAACCTGCACACTAACCTGCACCTCCTTCAAGCTCGTTTCTGTTTCCGCCCTGTCCAAGGCCCGCTTCCGTCTCCAGGTGCGACGCATTCAACACAGCAGTGCGAGGGAGCTGTTAACAAATGCTGGAGAACGCCGAACGCCGAACGCCGACCAACGCCGGAGGGGTGCTTCTGACGGCCTGTGTATCAGAGCGTAAGCGTACCGGGGGCCCAAAAGAAGAGCTTTGGTTGTGTAGGGCACGGAGGGGCAGGGTGAAGGGGGAATCAACAAGAAGTCCGTGCAGCCCATGTACCTACGCGCCGAGGGACTGAAATCCGACACTGCCTCGGATCGGAAAGATGTAAGGTGGTGCTGCAGCTTTTTAGTGAGCAGAACATTTTATTTTGCGTATTTTATATAAAGGACAGCAGGAGAGCAGCTGAAAACCAGCAGAGCTGTGTAAAGTAGGAGACTGTATTGGAAAAGATATACAAGCACAGGCGATAATAAGGGGCTGGAAAAGTGTGCAGGGGAAAACCGTGGAATAGAGGTAAGTGCTGAATAAACAGTTATTTTATGCTGGAACAATCTGTAGTTGTTTAAAGATTTAAAAGTCATTCTTTAAGGTTCAAATTAACCTACATTTAATTATAGCCCTAAAATACATAACCTAATCTAAATTTAGTGTTGGAAAAGAGACGGAGTACCCCTCAGAGGCAGCCTGTACCACACGAGTCAGAAACCCTGGGAATCTTAACCCAGCTGGGGGAGAGTAAAAGTTAAAGTCAGAGGAAAGAAATGGCACCGGTAAAAGTACCGTCCAAAGCGAGAGCTCGTAAGACCACAAAAACCGGGAAAAAGACTGAGAAGGATATTGTGGAGAACCCTGTAGAGTCTGGGGAAGAAAATAAAGTCAACACTCAAAGGGGGGTGGCAAGCGACCCAATCGAAAGGAAAAAGCGACGGACAAGAAATGCACAATCCCTGACCCTAACCCCTAAGCCAGTAAATCAAAAAGCAGCAAAAGGTGGCGCATCAGTATCTAATTCAATCAAAGATTTCCTTGGAAGACATTTTAAGGGAAAGGACGTGAGGGAGAAGGAGTCAAGGGACATGGAGCATTCAACCTCTGGAATAGTAGGCAAAGAAGATTTAATTTCCATAAACCAGATTGTACTTAATTTATCTGAGGCCTCCTTAAACCCACGGCTGTCTTCTTCACCGAAATTGACTCAGTGGTCTTTTGAACGGGAAACAGAGGACAAAGGCGAAGGCGAAGAAAGAACTATTTGCAGTATTGAGCTAAGCTCAAAAGAATTAAATGATTCGATGACCTATCCAAATGAGAAGAGGGGAGATGACTATTCTCTTGGTATAGAAAATGATCTATCGCGCTCCCCACTGTGTGGGCTTGAGGTTACAGGAACTTCAAGTACCTCCATGCTTGAGGTTATGTGGGTCCTGCAAAAAACCCTACAAGGCCTACTAGAGGTCTCAGTATTGAATAATGACCTTTTAAAAATACAAGGGGCCCGATTCACAGAACTAACTTAAGACAAAATCCTAAACTTACTACCATTTTGGTATTCACAGAAGGCACTTACTCATTTTGGTATTCACAGAAGGCACTTACTCATTTCGGTATTCACAGAAGTTAGGAGTCCTAACTTTAGGACTCCTAAATGCCTTCTGTGAATACCGAAAGTCTTAAATTTAGGATTTTTCTCAGTTTAGTAGTAGTATAGTTAGGACTCCTAACTTTAGGACTCCTAAATGCCTTCTGTGAATACCGAAAGTCTTAAAATTAGGAGTTTTCTCAATTTAGTAGTCCTAAATCTAAACTTAGGACTACTAAATTGAGAAAAATCCTAATTTTAAGACTTTCGGGATTCACAGAAGGCATTTAGGAGTCCTAAAGTTAGGAGTCCTAACTATACTACTACGAAACTGAGAAAAATCCTAATTTTAAGACTTTCGGTATTCACAGAAGGCATTTAGGAGTCCTAAAGTTAGGAGTCCTAAATTTAGGACTACTAAATTGAGAAAAATCCTAATTTTAAGACTTTCGGTATTCACAGAAGGCATTTAGGAGTCCTAAAGTTAGGAGTCCTAACTATACTACTACTAAACTGAGAAAAATCCTAATTTTAAGACTTTCGGTATTCACAGAAGGCATTTAGGAGTCCTAAAGTTAGGACTCCTAACTTCTGTGAATACCGAAATGAGTAAGTGCCTTCTGTGAATACCAAAATGAGTAAGTGCCTTCTGTGAATACCAAAATGGTAGTAAGTTTAGGATTTTGTCTTAAGTTAGTTCTGTGAATCGGGCCCAAGGAGAGCAGTCTAAGGCTATGCTGGGCGAGCTGACTCAGATTAGAGGTTTAATGCCCGCCTTTGCGAGCCCGATTGATGGAGTCCAGGAGGAGATAGGCAGTAAAAAGAAGGAGGAAGTAGGGTTGAGCGCCCCAATCTTAAAGAATGAGGAACCCTCAGTATATATATCTCGTCATCCAATGATTGTAAAGAAATGGGGTGAAAGGAGACACTATGCAAGCGGAATCCCGAGATTAGGAGGGGGTGAGGTAGCCCGTACTAAAAGATACCTAACCAATCTCCACGTAAGAAATAAGAGAAAAAAGGATGGAGGAAAAAAAGAATATAAAGGTAAAGAAAGGGAAAAAATGCAAAATTTAAAATCGAAGAAAGCAAAGATTCAGGTAGAAGATAAAAGAAACCATACAAAGTTAGAAAAACCAAAGGAAGGTAAAAGTGACCCGGTATTAACATCGAGGGAGACGGAGATGAAAGAAGGGAAAAGGATAAAAGGGATAAAAGGGAGATTGATGATGCAGGGGGGACCAGGAAACCTAAATGGTAGCCAGGTACCCAAAGGGAAAGAGAAGGAAGAATATAAGATAAAGGAAAAATAACCCAGAATTAAGGGAGATTTGTATGGTACAGGGCAAGAGTGCTCCCCAGACTTATGGATCTTTTTAGAACCATATAGGGATGTTAAAGGTGGGAAAAGGGTTAGGAAGCTAAATCCTCTAAACCGATCCCAACTTCTTTTCTCAATGGCCAAATGCGTAAGTCTCAGTAGTATTGGCACAGAGGATCTCAAAGAAGTGGGGTTTGTCACAAGTAGTAATGGGGGAGAGGTGACTAAAGTTCACTTTCACTCAGCCATGGTGAAAAATGCTGTAGAAAAAGCCAAAACTGAGCTGCAAAGGGAGGGAATTAGGCTGGTAAGAAAGGAGGAATTACAGGGACAGTACTTTTTGACGAAGCATGCGGGCCTAGGCCTACGGCAGGTAAGATTAATTAACACAAATTGGAATAGGAAGGAGGATCTTGCAATAACGATAACAGAGAGCGGATCCGCGAGTTATGAAACAGACCTATTAATAGGAAATAGATTTAATCATCTAGCATCCCCAGATTTTAGGGCGGATGATGAGGAGGGTTTCCTGAGTGAAACTGATTAGGAACATGGGACGTCACACAGCCTATCAGCCATTTCATGGAACATAAATGGTCTTAAGAAAATAAGTGCAAATACTGATTTTGTTAAATTTATAAGGAAAAATGATATTATATGTCTACAAGAGACTTGGCTGTGTGACGATACCCTAGAATTACAAGCCCTGGAAGGATTTATCCAACATTCCAAAGTAGCTAAGAGGGAAAAAAATTTGGGGAGACCATCCGGGGCCAAATAACGTTGATCTCTTCACAGATAGCAAGGAAAATTGATAAATTAAAGCTATCATGTGACTGGGCATTAGGTTGTAGGGTCTTATTACAGAAGACCGACCCTCGATTTGAAGGAATATGTGTCATAAATGTATATATTTATAAGGGGAAGGATAATGACTACAAAATAAATTTGGGAAATTTGAAAGAAGATATAGCGGCAGTTTGTGTAAAGTATCGGAAGGATCTAGTACTAGTGTTGGGAGATTTTAATCACAGATTAGATCCCCGAAGAGTGGATAAATGGTATAAAGAATTTTTAGATGCATATAACATAGAAGCAGCCATCTTTCCAAAAGGTGAGATCTCTGCACAGGATATGATATTTACCCAATTGATGGGTTCATTGGGTATGATCTGTGCAAACGGGAGATCTCACCTGGACCGACCATCTAGCCGGACCTTTGTGAGGGGCCAGCAATTCTGCCCAATCGATTATATGTTCTGCCAGGCCTGGTGTTTCGAGACAATTAAAAATTTTGAGGTGGTAAAAATGTCAGGTAGTGACCATTACCCATTGAGAGCAGAAATCCAACTATCAAGCAACAATAGAAATAGAGAAAGGGTGTTGCAGACACATGCTGAATATCCAAAACGGCTGAGAACATGTATAACTGAAGAGAATGTTAAAAAGCTTTTGTTAATCCAGCAGGAAATTTCAATGGAAGAAATGTATGTGAATGTTGGAATAACCTGGTATGAATCATCCTTGGGAAGGCTGGCGGAAATAATAAAGAAGAAGATTAGGGCAAAAAAGTCAGAGATGGGTATGAAAAATCCTGTAAACTTGAGGAAGCCCTGGTTTGATGAAGATTGTAGGAGGGCCAAGGCTCAGATTAGACAAAAGGAAAGAAAATTAAGGGCTAAATTTAAGCTGGATGTATATCAGTCGCTCCAACAAGTGAGAATCAAATATAAAAAATTAATTCGGGGAATAAAAAGAAGCTATAAAGATAAATGTTGGTCAAATATGTTGGAGGTAATAGAAACCAAAGATATTAAAGGATTTTGGAAACTAGTCCAAGAAAGTATGGGGACGAAAACCGGCTCCCTGATATGTAAGGTTGCAGAAGATGATTGGGTGGGTTACCTAGGAGAAATTTATGGGCAATGGCCGATGCAAGAAGATCTAAGAGTTATTGACTGGACGCCGTTGTCAGAGGATATAAAAGAATATTTTTCCTCAGAAAATATAAAAAGTATTATAGCCAGTCTGAAGCTCACTGGTGCGGCAGGCCCAGATAACCTACCGGCTATAATAATAAAAACAAGACCGGAATGGTGGGCTGACCTTTTTAAAAATCTGTTCCAAATAATCCTGGAAACAGGAATTATCCCAGAAAGTTGGAAGGGTGCTATTATAAGACCCATACATAAAAAGGGCGATTATAATTTACCGAAAAATTACAGATTGATTAATCTCCTTGACATAGGGGAAAAGGTCTTCGCAAAAGCACTATTGAATGTATTAAAAGACTGGGCAGAGGAAAAACAGATAATCCCGCCGGAACAGGGGGGGTTTAAAGCTGGCCATTCGACAATTGATCATTGTTTTGCGCTATGGGCAATAGCGCGGAAGTCAATGGAAACACGGGGAAATTTATTTTGTTGTTTTGTAGATTTCCGGGCAGCTTTCGACTTGGTGGATCGGAAGCTGCTATGGGAGGATCTAACTAGTTATGGGATCCCAAATGAATTGTTACGCCTGATACAAACCCTGCATACCAAAAATTGGGCCCAGATAATTTTAGATATAGACGGTAGTTTATCCAGGAAAATAGAGATTGGAAATGGGCTACGGCAGGGATGTGTATTGGCCCCCCTGTTGTTCTCCTTATTCCTGGCAGATCTACCTTTGACTCTAGGGGAACCAATTGGGGCTAGCCCGAAACTAGATGGGAAGCATATTGCCTGCTTACTCTATGCTGACGATCTGGTAATTATGGACCAGACCGAAGTGGGCTTGCAAAGGAAACTGAATTCTTTTAACGCGTATTGTTTGAAGAAAAAACTGGTGATTAATATGGATAAGACCAAAACTTTGACTTTTGGTCGAAAGAAATCCGGTTTTACTTGGTGGATGGGGACCGAGAAAGTGGAATCAGTTTCTGAATACAGATATTTGGGGATATGGTTTGAGAAGACCATGAAGTGGCATACCCATCTAGACGCATTAAGATTGAGATCCTCAACAACAATCAGTGGCCTGAAAATATTTAACAAAGCCTATGGTGAAATGTCGGACGGCCCGGTGCTAAAAGCTTACTCCGCTATGGTACCTCCACAATTTTTGTATGGTGCTGAATTGATATATTTGAGTGGGAAGATGTCCTGGGACCTTGAGGAAGGCAAAAATTTAAAAAATTTAATTATGCTGCCTCAATCATCCATGGTTCAGGCCGTAAGATTGGAGCTAGGACTGACCTCATGGGGTATGCTAGCTGGTATGGCCTTGTTTCGTTTTTGGCAAAGATTAGGGGCTGATGGAAATATAAAAGTATCCCAATGGTGTAAAAATGAAGTAGAGAAAAGTGAGTTAAGATGGGCAAAAGAGATCAGGGCAACCATGAAGAAGTTATACCTTAGGATGGAGGTTACCCTGGACCCTAACGATTCTGTAGTAAATATTGATAAAATGATTTTGAAATCGTTGGGGAAGGAAATATCTATTGTAGAGGATCAAAAGTATCTTGGGAACAAACCATCAGTACATTTCATGAATATTGCTTGGGAGGATAATCAATGCTTCCCTTATATTGATAGGCTACCAGATTGTGGATTATGGAGGGAAGTCCTTAGGGTAAGAATTGGGGTAAACCCATGTTATACAAACTATATGGTAAAAAGCGCCATGGTCAACAAGATGGGAAGATGTACTTGCACCTTGAACACACAGTGTGATTTGTTACATATATTATTAGATTGCCACAGGCTTTTAGAATTACGATGTATGTTTTTAAAACCATTATTTAAGTCATATGAGATCAAAACAAGGGCACAGGCTGTCGCACTGCTAACCGAAATGACTAATTTAGATATTGCCGTTGCTATGGGGAAGTTTATGCAAAAAGTGAAAGTACTTCTGAATACTTTTATGGAGCTGTAACAAATAGATCACGTGCAATTTAGGTTATAAAGGTGTTTAAATGAGTTTTTAAGATGTATTTTAATATTTTAAAAGAAATGAATTTTTTAAGATGTAATTTATATATTGTGTGTTTGGTTTATGGATCTACGGTCCAAATAAACGTGAATTAAAATTGAATTGAAAAGGTGTTAATGAATGGTGCCATGATACACATGAGATCCCAGCTTCTGAATCTGAGAGGTGGGCACTGCTGGGGGCATGGATTCCACATTGTCTTTTTGGGGTGTACACAGGCCTCTCTTCCCCCTTGCTACGCAAGTAGTGTTCAAGTTATGCAGCAAAACATCCATGAATTTAGGCTGGAGAGCAACATTGACCAGGGAAAGTGTCCTTTGGGTGGGAAAGAGTCTAAGTCAAGTCTCCTGACTGTGGGGTTTTAGAGGTTGGACTGCATTGAGATTTTGTGAATGGGTGATGTAGTCATTGGAACAGTGATCTGCTACTTTGTGGACCTGCACACAATATACGATCTCCCTCTGAGACAGTTCTTGCAATGTCTTCTGTCCCGCTATGCCCTTCCCCTTATGTGGTGGGCCTCAATCTGCTTCCCTAGTTTAGCTCTGGAGACTTGTTTATTTAAGGACGAGAAAACATTAAATAGTGCAGATATATTGTTCACTTGTTATCAACTCCCCAGGTACTTTTGACCAGTTGAGGAGAACTTTGGAAGGGGCCTGGGACCAATGTCAGATGACTAATGCCATATTGTGAGAATTGTTCCTAGGAAGTCAGGCATTGTGGCACATAGTTTTCTTACACTCAGCTGAAATTTCTCCACCATCTCTACATTACCTGAAACAGTTTGTAAAGATTCTGTATTGTCCCTTGTGTGCTCTGCACTGAATGCATAACCCAGACGAGGGACCTCATGCATATATACTATGGTACTGTCAAAAGATCTGGCCCTTCATGAGAAGCGTACTAGCCACCTTGAGAGAAATGATGGGGTGGCGGTTTACCACTAATCCTAAAATGGCCTTGCTACTTAAAAGAACGAAGCTGGACTATAACAGATGTAGGATGGCACCCACCTCTCAATGGCAAATCAAGGCATCACTAGATGGTTCCTGAGTCTCCAATCCTGTAGTCTTGGTGAAGAGAGCTTGACCCCAGAGTCTCCAACTTACTGAGTGAGGTATTGCCCAAGAAAATATAGGAACTTTTGGGGTGATAGTGGCCAGTATAGGGGTATCCATTTAGACCCACATCTGCCTGATGCATAGGTTCACTATTGGTGAAGCTCTCAGAAGGGGTTGACTAAAGGGTATTATTAAAATGTATGGGATTGTGCACCCACAATTGCTGTTCTGTATATTATACACTACATAGTTTGCTATGTACTTTAGACTATTCTTTATGCTGTTGTTGTTCCCAAAACATTGTGTCATAAACAAAGAT
This sequence comes from Triturus cristatus, assembly GCF_964204655.1. NCBI lineage: Eukaryota > Metazoa > Chordata > Amphibia > Caudata > Salamandridae > Triturus > Triturus cristatus. The sequence continues at coordinate 727,788,700 of NC_140591.1, forward strand.
GTAGAGAGCTAGGATCTCTGTCTTTAACGTACCCAATAACAAAGCCTAAACACCAATGTTATTGGATATGAAGCATTTTTACCACCAAAACAATGCTGTCCGCGACTAGACCTTATTTTGGAAACTCGATTTAGAGTTTCAAGCCTAAGGAAAAACCCACACATATTTAGACACATCCGTTTCAAATATAACAATGTGTTAAAACAGCACGAAAGCGTAAGGCTAATGGAAGGTAATAGAGCAAGTCAAAATACAAGCATTGTCTAAATAAATGAAGTCATGGACAGATCTATAAATCTGAATCCATGAGGAAGAAGCAATGAGAAAGGCCAACACTTTTGCCCACCCACCAATTATTACTAGGAGTCATAGATAGTGTCATCTTATGAACAACGGAATTGGAAGAATAACTCTCAAGAGATACCTTTTGTTTCAGCACAAAAGTATGCCTCACAGCTGATGAATAAATAAATAAACAAACAAAAAAAACAAATAAATATCTAAGCACATACTAGAGGTTGGATAATACCTCTGGGTTTTTCTTGATTGGCTCTTCTGTATGTTACTGTTTTTACGATATCAAACCTTTATTTATATTTCAGTAGCTGTAAGAAATAATTAATGCCACCGTTGACACAGTGGACTACTAATATTTTCTGCAACCTGCTACTCTGAGAAAATATACATAAGGTTTACTGGCCAAAATATTGCTGGAGAAAGCAGACTATGTAAGAGGAGAAATGGCACTAGGCATGCAGGTAACAGATTTAGGGGCATATCATCAAGCCCCAGAGATAAAATTATCGCCGCTTTAGCGTCCGTTTTCGGACGGAAAGCAGCGATAATTTTATCACCTAATCAGCAAGGTCACGCTATCGCATGAATCCTTGCATTATCGCCCTTTCATCCAACGTCCATCTTTGCATCTCTAATGAGATGCAAAGTGGGCATTCCTGCCCTGACATAACTGGAGAAATGTCGCTAAGCGACATTTCTACAAATATCAATGGGCACACTAACCTGCAGAGCGACAAGCAAAGTAGCGATAACCTCTGTTATCACTACTTTCCATACGCCTGCTTCAAGACTGACTTATCCATGATATCCTATGTAAGGTGGATATCATGGCTAAGTATGCCTTGCCCTATCAGCAAGCTTTCGCAAATCCTTTTGCGATTATCGCTGTATTTCCAGCGATAATCGCACAATTGCCAGCTTGCGCTCTTGAATTTTATCTCTTTGGAGATAAGCGTTGCTGATAGCATTGGCTGGCGATAATTATCCTCGCGCTAAGAGCGCTAAGAGCGCTGAGCGATAATTATCGCATGGCCTTGATGATATGCCCCCAAGTTTCCCACCATGGGACCCAATTTAGGCGCAAGAAGAGTGCATTTTAGGAATTGGACTTGCCCAACAATGTACGCTATGACACACACACACACACACACATTTTTCATCCCAACCATGTACGCTTTTGGGTTCTCAGGGCCGGCTTTAGCAGTGGTGCCGCCCGGTGCGACAATCACTTTTCACGCCCCATGTCCCATGACCACCTCCTTGAATTCTCTCCCTACCACCTGCAAAGATGCCCTTCATTTCTCCTATCATAAGAGGTTGCTCAACACAGCGCCTCCCTGAAGTCACAGAGCCCTCCTCCATAGGTCGGCGCCCAGTGCGGCTGCACCAGTCGCACTGCCCTAAAGCTGGCCCTGTGGGTTCTTTTGCACCCTGTTGCCGGCTCAAGTTGGACGCCTCATTGGCACTGCTATTATATGGTAACATTGGCTTAGAAAATGTTCTTGCCACCTCAGAATCATTTTAAAAATATATTATTCCACTACAACAGCAAAACTTAAAATATACGCAAATGGAAAGACCTTTACTCACCTCGAACTATTGTATGTTAGAATGCATTATCGAACCAATTTGTGGTCCAAATACCCATTTTATAATTGTGCTAGGCAGTTCTTTAATGGATTTTAAATGAATAGTTTAACAATTTGTCTTGACAAATCAGCCTTTGTTGCTTTTATGCTGTTTGGAAAAGTAGTCTAGCCACTGTTGAACAATGTCTCTCTGAACTTTCACTGTTTAATAGAGCTGAAAATGATTTTTAAAGAAAATTATTTGTATGTTAAACACATGCTTTTTGGAAAAAGCAGTTCTGAAAATTATGTTTCAAACAAAATAGCTGTGCAGCCCAGGAAAGATAATGCCATTTACTACAGATAACTTAAATGGCAGGTAACAGTGCACACCAAATTACTCTCATTTTCTCCCCCTCAGACTTATATTTCTGCAAGAAGAAGAAATCCGAAGTGCCCAGGAGTGTTGCCATAGATACAAAGTATGAGAACATTATTTGTTTCATGTTAAACTTTTTTGTATTACTTTTGCCATTACGTAAAGCACTGATAACAAAAACACGCAATCAATTGTAAATAGGCCTATTGTAGCTTGTACATTTGCTACCTAACCTCACCTAAGCCTCAATAGGAGAAACATTCACAGACACAATCAGTAGTTGTGTTGCCCACTAACAATGCCTAGCCTGAGTTTTAAATGTATACCACCTCTCAAATGTGCAGTGAGTGGTATAACAGCATGGTGGTCATAAACTGATGTGCATTTGTGTAAGGTGGCAAGGATATCCAATAGGCTAACAGTTCGGTAAAAGATATTAGCACACATCAATTCTTGGGATAGAAGATGTGGTTCGTCGGCTAGACTGCCGACTTTGGTGCTGGAAACCAGGGTTCGAGCCTTGGGGTGGCGTCCATATCCAGTGATTCTGGGCAAATCACTTAGGGGCATACTATCAAGGAACGGCGTTAAAATTATCGCCGCTTTAGCGGCAGAAAACTGCTGCTAAAGCGGCGATAATGGGCTTTATAATATGCCCTTAAGAATTCCCATAGAAGCCCATGTTCTGGTGTCAACATGGGCTTCTATGGGAATTCTTTACGGCATATTATCAAGCCCATTATCGCCGCTTTAGCGGCAGTTTTCTGCCGCTAAAGCGGCAATCATTTTAACGCCGTGCTTGATAATATGCCCCTATATCTCCCCGTGCCTGAATGTGTAATGTAAATAAGGTGCTCATGTAAAGCGCTCCAATACCTTCGGGTCGAGTTCGCGCTATATAAATATGCAACAAAAAAAATTAAAAATCTTAAACAAAAGAAAAATGCATTTGGACCCTCATTTCAAGGCCTAAGTTCTGATCTGTAATGCAAACAAGTGATTACGCTGGGATCGGAATTACAAGTTTGTCAATAATTGGTACTCCCTGGCAGTTTTCCCCTGATAAAAATAGGCACAACATGCAGAATTTGGTGTGTTAAAAATGATTCCTCATAGTACCTCTCATTTTTATGTTGAAAACTTGGAGTGCAGTGTATTTAAAACATGAATATCTCACCCTGCAGAAATGACATTTAGCACATGTAGTAAATACTTCATGCTATTCCCACTTGTGATGAGGGCCCCTTGAGTCTTACTGAAGTCTGTGGTCATCAGTAGAAAGATCTGGCTTCAAACCTAGCTTTGTGATCTTGAACTATGGAGCTATAGTTCTAACATCCAGGCACACCATTGGCAATTCAGGTTCTTGCCATTCAGTCTGAAATCAGTGCTCAGGGTGTTTACAAAACACCCTAGGTGCTGGTAACACAGTTTCATCTATAGGGAATACCAGTCTTCCCATATCTGGACAATGGTTGCTGGACGCTCCCTCGGTGGAGGTCTGATGTCACCATTAGAGATCATGATGATGACCCTCATGCACCATGGAATTTTCATAAATCTTCCACAATGTCAGTTGGTCCCAACAAAAGACCTTTTATTCACTGAGGCAACATTAAGGACAGACTTGGGTATAATCTCTCTTTAGGTCACATGATCATAGAAGCTGAGAAAGGTATTGAAGCCTTTATTAACCCTTAAGAAGGCCCCAACTCAGCAATGGAAGAAGCTGCGGTACATACATTGTCCAGTCTGTTCAAAGTTCAATGGACAACACTCCCATCTGCAACCCCTTTTGTGGCATCTGTACAGACTGTTGACTTCGGGCTGTCAATCCAGGAAGACTTTAGTTTCAGTTTGGACAAGATAAGATCTCCATTGGTTATTAGTTCAGGACAATCTAAGCAAGGGAATGATCATGAGTATGGACTCATCGATAATTTTGACAACTGATGCCAGTGCCCTGGATTGGGGAGAATCTTTGGCTTCTCACACAGTGCAATCGAGGTGGCTAACCAAGAGTCATTCAGATCAGTGAATGGAAGGGAGCTGATGGCAGTAAAACACACTCTTCTGCACTTTCATCAGCATGTCCATCAGCACAATGTATGGACAAGAGCAGACAATATGATAACCATGGCCTAAGAGAATAACCAGTGCAGCACGCTTTTGACGTCTCTAAACAAAGTTGATGTAATCCTAAACTGATGGGCAGAGTCTCATCTTTAGCTGATTTCTGTGTCCCACATCAAAGGGTTGGACGTTGTAAACGCAAATCAACTGAGCCTGGTGTTCACAGCGTCCTAGGTCCTGTGTTTGTCTATGAGGGTTTTTGTGGAGGTGTGCAAGTGATTGAGGACTCCTGTTTTGAATCTCTTTGTATCAAGGAACAATGCCCTTATTCTGAAGTTCTGTTTCTGTTTTCCTGGGACAGGGAGCTTAGGGAGGTGGATGCCCTGATAGTGAAGTGGTTGATGGGGTTTCTGTACATCTTTCCCCTTTTTCTTTAGTTTAAGAATGTTGATCAAAATTCAAAGTCCAAAGGCAGATTGTGGTGGCTCCACAAGTTTTGGTTTTGGATGCTGAAGTCCTTAGCCATGCACCCTGCTTGGATTATGCCACACTTCCTTTCTCTGATATGTTCGCTCATAAACCTTCATCCACTCAAAACTCAGTCTCTCGGTTTTGAGGTTTAGAGGCTGAGGCTACAAGAAGGGTCTTCCTTCTTATTTATACCTAGCTATCCGGGGATCTAGAAGGCCATCTATGTTAAGATGATACACTAGTCAGTGGGCAGTTTTTAACAAATGGTTTTCTTTGCATGATATTTCATCTATTTTAGCAATCTTATCTAATATTATTCAGTGTCTGCATGAAGGGTTTGACGAGGATTTATCTGTTTCCACTTTAAAATCTCACTGGTTGGTTGTTAAGGTATTTTATGACATTGATAGCTAGTTTAAGTAAGCAGAAATATTCATATCTAGATTGCTCAAGAGTTTTTGCTTTTGGCCATTAATTCAGATCAACAAACTGGAGAACTGGCTGTGCTTATGTGCCAATCTCCTTTTCGTAGGTATATGGAAGAAGGGGTGGTACTTAAGCCTGATTCTCCTTTCATGCTGAATGTGAGGTTTCAGTTTCATGTTTCTCAGAAAAGGATCCTAATTGCTTTTTTCCTTCACCTATATCTGAAGAAGAGAAATGTTTGCATTCTTTTGATGTTAAATATGCTTGATCCATTTATCGCGAAAGATCCAGGGATGACAGGAAGTCTGTCAGTTTGTATGTGACTTTTGGACATTTGGCCTTTCAAATAAAGATGAGAAGACATCAAAAACAACTTTAGTGAGGTGGACTAAAGAGCCTATACTGTTTGCATATTCAGAACTTGATAAGACTGTACCAAGTCGCGTACAGGGAGATAAACCAGAGGTGTTTTTGCTTCTTGGGCAGATATTCGAGGTGTTCCTATGCATGAGATATGCAAAGCTGGCACTTTGTCATAAGGCTATACACTTATCAAACATTAAAAATTGCAAAATGTTCTCAGTAAAGGGGGGATTTTGCTACAGCAGTGTTAAATTCACTGATTTGAAATGGGGCATTGATGCTGTCACTGGTATTTCTGTTTTTTAAACTATATATGTTTATGCAATTAGTATATATGAGTGTTGCATTTCTGATTACATGGTTGTGGTCTGGTATTGCTCAAAGGCCTGATAAAGCGTTGGCATAGCTTCACATGGTTATGACTGGAAAGAGGGACATGGAGGTAATGGCCCAATTAATTACTGGCAATCTTTATTACTCCTAATACAAATTGTCTTTGTACCAGTCATGACAATGACTCAGGATCTAGATGGGGCTTTGATATTTGGGAAATGCTGCGGAAATACTATTATTATATAGCTCCTAGCTAAGGGTGGGCTGGGTTTCTTCATGATTCATGTTTTTCCCCTATCTCTAAGGTAGGATTTACCTCACATGGTTATGACTGGGTCAATGTCTAGTTAGATTAGGAGTAATCAAGTTTACAGGTAAGTAATTGGGCTAATCTGTACTGGCAACATTTATCTTTTCTTAATACTGTAGTCTTGGGCATTGCAGTAATGATGAAACACCATTTAATGTGCACAATAAATGCCTATGTCAATCTGGTTGGTTGTGTCATTGCACTTATGCAAGATCTCTGCTCATTAACTGCAATGAGAGTGCGGAGTCTGGGTTTTATTAAGGCCTGAACAAAATTTTAAATATGCTTGTTATACAAATTTCCTGAATTTACAGCATTATGCCATGTCCCGTAATTATGCTACCTTCACTGTAAAAATGTACAACAAACTAGCCGTGGTCCGTGCAGATAACAGCAGTGGGGCGTTGGGCCGCGTTGGGGGGGATTTCAAGGGACGATGCCGAAGGAAATAAATAATTTATTTAATTTTCCCTCTGCATCGTTCCTTGAGATCCCCCCAACGGTGCCCCACTGCTGTTACCGGCACAGACCGCGTCTTCTACAAACACACATGAACAAAAGAATGCAAGCGGCTGATGCTCACAGTGCTCTTGTTTTTTTAACTATTATTTTAGCACTGAATCTGTGCTTGCATCAAAAATTGATGCAGATACATGTTGTGCTAAAATATAGCACTAAATACCTGATCTGCATTCTGTGTAATTATGTACATTTCACGTAATTACACAAAAGCAAAATACTTATATTTTGCACAACCAAATATCAACATTGCATATCAACATGATATAATATAAATATATTAATTTAATATTATTATTATTATTATTATTAATTTTGTTGTTGCTGCTGTTGTTGCTGGTGCTGTTTTTGTTGGTGTTGTTATTATTATTATCAGCATTCATATGTATTGTTTGTACTTTCTAGCTACAAACTTGCACTCAGCAACTCTCTTTTGCTGAAAACAATCTTTACAAAGCAGTAATTACATTGCACTACCTTTACAACGCAGTCATTACAACGCAACATCCTTTTCATTGCATGCCATTACAACGCAGCCATTACATTGCATGTCACTACAACGCATGTCATTCAAATGCATGTCACTACAACGAAAGTCATTACAACGCAATATAAGGTAAGTAATGGGGAATAGTAAGTTTTACCCCTCCCCTATCCAACACTTACCCTACTGTTGCACTCACTGGAGTGGGAATAGTCATTTTTACCCCTACACTATCCAACACTTACCCTACTGTTGCACTCACTGGAGTGGGAATAGTCATTTTTACCCCTACACTATCCAACACTTACCCTACTGTTGCACTCACTGGAGTGGGAATAGTCATTTTTACCCCTACACTATCCAACACTTACCCTACTGTTGCGCTAAAGTAATATGTGTTTTAATGGTATGCGTTGTAATGGTATGCGTTGTAATGGAATGCGATGTAAATGAAGTTTCTAAAAATGCGTTGTGATGGCATGCGATGTAAAATCATGCGTTGTAATGGATGTTGCGATGTAAAAACTGTGTTGTAACGTCATACATCCCTCTTTTGCCTATCAAAAAGGGTTTCTCATTTAGAAATTATTTTAAAATGGAAATATCAGTGGCGGTTTGCTCACACAGGTAAGGCTGTGGGGTGTTGAGGCGAGGTGGGGAGGGCCGGATGAGGAGGTAGTAGAGTTCAACATACGACGGGAAAGATTAAAGTAAATAAATAAATAAAACCACTAACCTTGCACAAGGTAAGGGGTTTTATTTATTTACTTTCATTTTTCCTGTCGAGCTCTACAACCCCCCCACCCTGCCCTGCCTCGCCCCCCACCTCACCGCCCCACAGTGTTACCTGTGCGAGTTGCCACTGAGAAGTATGCTAGTTGGAGTGATTTCATGTGAGCCCTCACTGAACAGTGATGTATAGCAGTTTATTTCTAAAACAAAAGCTATGAAAGACCTTCTGACAATACCTACCAACAGGTGCATAAAACTGAGATTTCTATCTACTTGAGAGGTGTTGTCAACCACATTCAAACATAAGAAGAATGTGCTACCAATCTGTATTTGAAATTTCAAGTTAACAAAGCAGAAATGTATGTATTGTAGACACTTTTGAGCTATTATGCAGAAAGTATCAGCCGTGGCCGCTGCAGGTAAGAGCGGTGGGCGGTGGGGCCGGCTGGGGGGGGTCTTCAAGACGACCACAAGGGAAAATTAATTATTTATTTTATTTTCCCTTGTGGTCCTCTCTCGAAGTCCCCCCCAGCCAGCCCCACCACCCCATCGCTCTTACCTGCAACATCCGCTGCTGGAAAGTATGTATTTTGTTATGTCAAAAACAATCCAATTCCACTGCTGTAAATTTGTGGTGTTTCTGGCTGTAGGAACACAAGCCCACTAACTGTGTAGACAGCATGGATATCATGCAGGGTTCGATTGGTTCTGATGCTCCGTCCATCACCACCCTCTTTTGTACCGCTTTGTTCGCCATAAGTTGGCAGGGTATGCTCAGACGTGAGTCCCTTGCTCACTTTGCCACTGGATTCAAGCAAGCCTGGCTGAAGACGGCTGAAATGCCAGAAACCGGTCCTAGGAAGCTTGTTTCCGGTCCAGGGAAGGCATGGCTTGGCAGTTCGGGCTGGACTGTTCCCATGAGGCACAGGGTCAGACTGATTTGCATATGGCCATGTCTGAATAGGGGTGGCAGAGTGGGCCAAAGAACGGTGATGGATAAAACCCAGATCTGTTGACTGGGTGTGAGTGTTTGATTGGTTCTGATGCTCCGTCCATCACCACCCTCTTTTGTACCGCTTTATCATGCAGGGTTCACCAAGGGCTGCAGCTGCGACCACCTGAAGCTGCGACCCCTGACTTTCCCCATGCAACACCTCACACTGCCTGTGCAATCCCTGATCTTATACATTGCAAAATCAGTGCCAAGAACATGGGGTGGTTCGCTGTTATGGTGGTTGGGTCTCCACCCTTCCCATTTGGATTATACTAATAATGAATAAAACTCTATCGCTCACTGTTAGTGTAATAAAAACTAGAGCACCACGAGCTGGAACAAGACCTTTGCTAGAAGCTAAGCAAAATAATATGCTTTGAAACGCATGTTGTGTTCAAGTGTACAGGTTGGTGTATGTTTGCTTGAGCATGTAAGTGTGAGTTTGTGCCTGTGTGTGTGAGCATGTGTGTGTGGGGGGGTTTGTGTGTGTGTGTAGGAAAGAGAGAGGAAACGTGATTTAGTGACAGGTAGTGAGTAAAAACGAATGACATTGAGTGAGGTTGAGTGTCACTAAGTATGAGTGAGTGAGAGTGACTAAGAACAATGCATGACACAGAGAGTGACTGCTAGGGAGCGAGAATGAGTCCAAATGTATCAGTAAGAATGAGTGTGAGGGAGCGTTAGAGAGTGTGAGATAATGTGAGTGAGAATGAGTGTGAGTGTGAATAAGTAACAAACATAAATGAGTGAGAATAGTTGAGTAAGATTGCTGGAGAAGGAGTGATTCAGAGTGACTGAGTGTAAGAGTGAGTATTAGTCAGGACGACCGTGGGAATATATGTGAGTGAGAGTAAGTGTGAATGTGTGAGTAAGAATGATTGAGCGCAGGTGTAAGTGCAAGTGTGAGTGCAAGAGGTTTAATGAGTGAATGCAATTGAGTGAGCAAAAATGAGTGATCGTGAGTTTGAGTGAGAATTAATGTGAGTGTGTGAATGCAAGTGATTATGAGTGAGAATGTGGTCTTGACTCAGGCATACTGTAGCTAATTCTTGACCTTCACAGGCACCCATGAAAAAATGCCAGCACTGGCATACTGGATACAGATCCTGGTATGAGAGGCACCTATGAGAAAATACTGGTATACTAGAGGTGATATTGGCACTAGCATGCTATAGTGCTAAAGGTAATATTTGGTAAGTGCATAATAGAGATAAAACCTGGTTTATGAAATGCCTATGGCAAAATGCTGTCACTGGCATACAGGAGGTCATTCTTGATATTGTGGCACCCATGAAAAAATGCCAGCACTGGCATACTGGATACAGATCCTGGTATGAGAAGCACCTATGAGAAAATACTGGTATACTAGAGGTGATATTGGCACTAGCATGCTATAGTGCTAAAGGTAATATTTGGTAAGTGAATAATAGAGATAAAACCTGGCTTATGAAATGCCTATGGCAAAATGCTGTCACTGGCATACAGGAGGTCATTCTTGATATTGTGGCACCCATGGAAAAATGCTGGCACTGGCATACTCTAAGGAATTCTTGTTGTGGGGTCACCAAAATGCTGCCCGTGGCATATGGGAGTTATTATTGCCATAAGGGAGAACAACAGTGGCATATGGAAAGGGAGCAACCATGAAACAATGCTGACCCTGACATAGTAGAGGTCATTTTTGGCTTCTGGACTGCACTAGTGGCAAATTCTGGCACTGCCATAATGTATGTCATGTGTGGCCTAAGGAGTCACCCTTGGAATACAGGGGTGCACCCAAGACAAAATGCTGGCCCTGGAACAATGTGGATACTTTTTGAAATCTGGGGACCCCCAATGGCAAATTTTGAATAAAAATGGGGTTAATTCCTGTGAAGCCTCAAGTTTCATTGGCTTGGCACACCATAAAGGACTTGAGTATTGATGAGTGCTGTTTCAGAGCCTATAGCTTTTGTGAGCATCTGTATAATCAATTGTGTTTTAAAATGTACTATTTGAGTCATTTTTTATATTCTAGGAGTGAACACCCCCAACCCCTCCCTACAAGAGGGTGGGCTCACTTGTTTCACTTGCTCACTACAATTCAGGGCAAGCATTATGCCCCAGAACCTTAAAAGATCACCAGCTGCCAATTTAGAAGAGAATATAATCAGTGTTTTGATAACCTTTGGACACTTTCAGCAGCTTCCAGTGGGGCCTGGACATTACACTTCAGGTTTCGTAAAAATAAATAAATATAAGAAACTACTGCCATGTTTCATTATTGAAAATGTGCAAAAAAGTATGCATTTGTAATAAAGTTATGTTCTTTAGACAAGTGATAGCACTTTGCAAATGATCTTGAATCAAAATGCATTAACAATATGGAATAACTTTTCATCTGTATTTCCTTTTCCTGAGGTTTATCTATACATTTCTAGTTGTGGTACATACTAGGGGAAAAATTAAATAATGCAAGTTTGTTATATAAATAATTTAGTTCCCAGTACAGTTCTATGCTTTGTGGCACTATATCATCTTTAGACAAACACATACTTTTTCTTATAATACAAAGAAAAATTAGTAACTTTCCCTGGTTATATCATCTCAGCCCCCATTTGTAGGTGAACACTAAAATAGATGTTATTCTGTGTTGCGTTGTTATGTCAATGGTGGAGTTACTATGGAAATTCAGTGATTTCAATTATTGTGATGTGATCGGGGTTAAGGTAATAATATTACATTACTTCCTGGAAGATTGAGGGTGAAAGTACATATGAAGTCACTCCTGTGGAGCCACGGGCAGGAGTATTTTGGTGAATCGAAATCCATGGTGGACAGCTGTGCTGTTGTGAAATTTTTCATCTTTCTGTACGACCCTATTAAGCTGATTACGATGGCGGTCGGACGAGTGTCTAACCGCTATTGTTGCAGAAACGGGACTGACCGAAAGGGTAGTTAGTGGTCCCCCTGCCAAATTAGGATCCGACTGCTGTGGATGCGGTCGGAAACATGCCTCTTTACATTGGCGCTTGTGCTGCGGCCCGGAAAAGGGCTGCAGTACAAGCCCCAATACAATGAGGCATGTTTAAAAACATCCTTGCACACTGTGCCAGGCACCATGCAGTGCCTGCAACACGATGCAGGGATGTTTAGGGGGACACCACAGGTGCACCCCGGGCCCATAGCAGAGGGCCATGGGGGACAGGGGCCCTGCTAGGGGCCCCAGAAAAGCCTTTCCACCATCCTTTTCACATTGGAAGAACCGACCTGAAATGGCTGGCAGAAAGGTGGATCGTTGTGGAGAATGTGATCTGACTGACTGCCGGACAGGCTCCTTGAGCCCATCAGAAGCTGTTGGTCGGTCCCTGGGGCAATGCGGTCAGATCGACCGCATCATAATGTGGCGATCTGACCGTGGTTAAAGATGTCAGTGGGACCAACACTGACTTGCTGTCAATGTCGGTCCCATTAACAACATAATATGCCCCTATGTGTTTCTAAGCAAAATCAACATCAAGATTGTCTAGACTATTTGTTTGATTTGCACTTTTTCCAATGTACAAGGCTCTGGACATGTGCCAACATCCATACTGAAAGTCGGCAACAAATCACTTTTTATGGACTCAGTGATACAGCCCAAAACAATACTGAGTTAACTAACATAAAAGTGGTAAGTACAAGTTAAAGCCTTACACCTATGATTTTGATAAAATTAAAACTTTTTGGAAAAATGAAGAATAAAAAATACAGATCTGTTTGTTGCAGCAGGCATATTAACCCTCTGCACTACTTTGTTAATTTTATTTTTGTAAAATGCTTCTTCTCAATGTACCATAAGGTAAAAGACTGCCACTAGACAAAGCACTGATTTCTTTTTCTAGCAGGAACATTAATCACAAGAGTAATCTTGACATTTTTATTGCTGCCTGAAGCCTCGACACACAAGTAACTCTGCAGTAGGTGCTTTAAATCGTAAGTTACTGCTAAACACAGCACCCCCCACCCCACCCAAGGTAGTTGCCGCCTTTCAGGTCAGCGCCTAGTGCGGGCGCACCGGCTGCACTGCCCTAAAGCCAGCCCTGACCATACCTACTCATATCTGAAGTTGTAAACTACAAAGGAATGCACACAAATTAGCAAATCTTGACATTAAGAATCAAGGTCTTTCTTTTGAACCTGAAGAGGACACTTTTAGTGTGCCTAACGTGGGTGTGACAAAGGGTCTTATTTATAGTTTGAAGGATGAGATAATCTGTTAAAACCTTGAAGACGTCCTGTCTGCTGTATTACAGGTGCCACAGGCCATAATGCACTTGTACAGTGGACGGGATATCTTCCGCATTTGTGACTTAGTATCCCATCCGCCAAACTCTAAATAATCCCCATAGTCTTGACAACTATATAAAAGCACAATTTTCCTTTCTTTAGTTATGTATTTGTTCATCATTCACAACCACCGACCTATGAATTACCCTTTAGACGTTTTGATGTTGGTCTATTTGCAAACATAAAACTTGTGGGTCAGATTCAGAAGCGTGATTACGTGCATAATCAGATTCACTACTGTCTACCTAAAGTTTACTGCAACTGCAGATGTTTTTGTATAAGTACCAGATACCAGAGTCATTGTAACCTACTCTCGGAAAGCTTGCGAGGACTCATATTTTATTTGAAATTAGTTGATGCCTTAATTTGTGCAGCAATGATTAATTAAGCTTTATTGCAGCTAAGTAGATGCAAACTTCCCTCTCTATATTACAAATCGGTAATCATGCAGCAAAAAATTGTGCTCGAATAAAATTGTGGATTAGTTTAAGAAACGTAAAGACCCCAACAGTGGAGATACTGTACTAAATCAAACTTCTTTTTGTTAATCCAAACTTCAAACACGACTTTAGAAAGCTTCACATATCAAAACTGTATTGATTAAAATTCTCTTAACAGCACATACCTCCTTCTTTCTGAGCCAGGGAGCTTTGAGAAATAAAATAGAACAAAATGTACAACTCAATTTTCCACAATCAGATAAACAGTTCATTCCTGGACTAGTAACCACCCCCTGACAAGTCAATTTTGTGTGTGTCTCGCCTAACAGGATACATTTATTGACATTTTTCAGTTAAAATTAATTTAGAAATACCATTTCATCAAACATCAACAGATGCATCTTGGGGAGAAGATATGGCTCTGCACTGTTAGATGTCTATTGACTTTAAAACAAAGACTTTTTACTGTGTAGTGCGAAACTAATTGGGTTATTAGTCTGAAATATGAAACTAAAGAACACCTGAAACAGTAGTCTATTCTAGCTTAATAATAGCATTTCCGTCACTGCATCATTTTCGAAGTTAATATTCAGAGTTAGCTGATATCAGCAAAGCTTGAATACTCGATTTGTTGAATCCCACTCTGAAAGTATTTGAAAGTGTAGCCTTGATGGATAAGCAATGCTGTCGTCCATTTTCATTGATGGATTGAGGTGAAACAATCCCTTACTTACATCTTGTTCTTCTGGAAATGTAGATTACAGATTCCTTCAAAGGAGAAGGTTTTCAGGGTTGCCTGACTGCAATATTTACTCCAAAGCTTTGGTTAATCATTCAGCGAGTACAAGCTCATCGTAGTACATAAAGACTAACAAGGAGTCATTAGGGGAAAACACCATAAACCTATGAATGTGTTTTTCTATTCTCATTTATATGGCGCTTACTACCCTATGTGGGGCACTCATGTGCTTGCCAACCTGGGAAGCAGGCTACACCGTGTATGGTGTTTGGTAGGAACTGTTTTGTCTTTGTTTTGATGCTATATGGGAAGTGTTTCCATTGTGTGCGTTTAATATGAATTGGGGTGCGATGCATAGCAGTGTAATTTATAAAGAAGTGTGACAGATGGTTTCTGCACGGTGTTGTCTATTCTGAGATATTTTGTTTAAAGTTAATCATCTTGAACAGCTATCTGTTAAAGTGAGCAATGGTGCAGAGATCTGATGGGATCGACCTAGTTAATATAATCCCATATCTAAGTGTCTTTGTAAGATGTCAAGAAATGGTTGTAGAATGTAGCTAGTTGGGGCCTGCAGTGGTGTACTTAATTAAAAACCTGTTTCAGCTAGTGGCATGCGGCAGATCTCTTAAGCTATTCAATGCCTGTTCAGTTGGTGATGGTTGGTTTATTTGCTGTGGACTAGTACAGTACATGGCGATGAACATGCTCTTCTGAAGTTTTGTCTTATGTGAAAGTAAGAGTGTCAAGCAGTAAAGGGGAATCATTATGCAGCCTGGATTGCGATGTTGGAAGAGTAGAAGTATTCTGAATACCACATTATGGCCCTTGCCTCGTAATGGATTTACAGATGAAGTTATTTACTTGATAGACAATCATTTTTGATTACCTAAACTTTCAGTACATTTCTTGGACGTATTGTGTGCTCCCTTATGTATATTGTATTCAGTTTATATTTTGTGTTCCTGAGCAGTAGAAACATATGGAGTAGAGTGCTACTTGGACATATTGAATAACCGACACTGGGGCAGCCATGGTGGGCCAGCCATGGTGGGCCAATACTGCTCTCCTTTGGAAGAATTTTTATGTGGTAGATTAAATTAATAATAGTTAGGTGGGATCTATAGTGAGTGGGTGGGGTATAATAATTATGCTTTCTAATAAAGGTGAGCCTGTAAATCCATGTAGTTTACCGGATATAGGGCCATATGTAGGTAACATACTATTTACCGATTCATAAATACCGAATTTTACCGATTCGGTATTTATGAATCGGTAAATAGTATGTAGGTAAATAATCGTTAATTATTACCGATTCGGTAAATATCGGTATTTATGAATCGGTATTTACCGAATCGGTAATAATACATCCCTTCCCATTCCTTCCTATGGGCCAGAATATGGCAGCCAAGACCACATCAGGTAATGGTGTCAGAATAAGAAATGTTGATGTTGCTGCCAGCCAATCAGAGAACTTGAGATCTGCCCACACTGAAAGATGGAAGAAAAGGTGCCATCCTCCATTGGGTTCTCATTCTTTTTCAAAAGTGGATCCATGAACCCTCTACTGATCTGGGACTACAGAGATTTTGGGCCAGATGTATAAATTCCTTTTCCCGTTCGCAAACAGGCTGATTCTCAGAATCGGCCCGTTTGCGAACTGGAAACAGTCTTTTGGGATGTATCATCCCAAAAGGCCCTAGCAAAATAGGGAATCCCAAAATTTGTGATTCCCTATTTTGTGAATGCATCTAAGGAATCGCAAATTGTGATTCTTTAAATGCAATGCAGGAAGCACCCACATTGTGCGATTTGTCCTTAAGAAATCGCAAATTGCGATTTTTTTGAAAAATGCACTTTTTAGCATTTTTCAAAGTGCCATGTGGCACACATACATGCCCTTAGGGCATGTATGTGCTCCACATGTGCACGCATATATATTTTAGGGGTGCTACAGGGTGTCCTTTTGAAACCCTTGAAATTGCGTTTGCAATTTGGGAGAACCTAATGGGTACTCGCAAATTGTGAATGTCTTCCCATTCATTCCTATAGGCCTCTAGGCCCACAGGAATGAATGGGAAGGTATTCCTTAATGGCAAATCGCAATTTGCGATTCGCAATTAAGGAATATTTGGGAATCACAAATATTATTGCGATTCCTTCCGAAATAGCATTTTGCGAGTCCTTAATAGCGATTCGCTAAAAATCGCTATTAAAAACTCGCAAACTGCTACAATGATACATCTGCCCATTTATACCTTAATTGTCAGCCACAATTGATTTACAGATCAAAGCCATCCAGACATTCCTGTAAATCAACTATATCAAAACGTTGACAGATTTACATCAAGCAACAAATAAGTTCTATTCTGATTAAAATTCTGGTTAAATGCCAATTTTTGTGTAATTCAAAACATAGTTTTTGCTGTAGCAGAAAACAAACATTTCCATGGAAGCTTGAATGAGAAATGCAATTATGTTTCAACACAACTGATCCACCCAAGATTTAGTTTAATTTTTGTATACCAATCAGGGCTCCATCTCACAGAAGCCTATTTTTTGACATACACAAAAATGTGACGAAATGTCCTCACACACCATCAGGTGTAATGCTTCATCATAGGACTCCCCAAGCTCTTCAAAAATCCAGTTTGATAAAAAGAGGGCCTACACCTTGAAGTCAGGGAGGCACCTCTAACTAAGAGCAGACCCAAGAAATGGAACAATTAAAAAATAATGTAATATGCCAAACTGACCTTTATATTTACATGGAATACAACTTGGTATTAAAAACCAATGTGGTGAAAACGGGAACTAATACCCCATCACCACTCCGACTGTCAATATGTTTCTGCCTGGTGGCTCATGCAAGTCCGTGACATTGTTCAGGACAGAATTACAGGATCCCTGCGTGGCAAACACCCATATGCATGCCATTTATCAGTGTAGGGCTGACCTTTGTCAACCTTTTCAGATATTAGGCCCCTAGGTAGCCCAATATAGGGTCATATGGCCCCAATGAGGAAGTGCTCAGGAACCCCTGTAGTCTCACATTCATTCCAGATGTGTTGCTCTCTGTAAATCTGCTGGGGTCTGCTCCTTCCTCCCAATGAACAAGGGAGTATGGGTGCCTCCAGGCTTTTTCAACCTCGAACATGTCATCCAATTATGTTGTCACCCCTTTAAACCTTTCCTCCCGGAAAGAATCTGCATAAAACTTGATATACCAAATCTTAGCAACTGTTGTTATTTGCCCAGTTTCATACAGATTTGTTAAAATGGTGCCAATATTATCAGCAAATAAATATAAATCATGAGCTAATAAATTCATAGATAGCAACAAATTGAGACCTTGGATGGGACAATAAAACTACTAATTTGTATGCTTTGTCTTGAAAGTAATCTGTTCAGACAGGCTCCAAATGAATCATTTGTGAATTGCAGCACTGCTTTGAAAGAGAGTGTTCTATCTGCATATTCTGTGAGCTACTGATTTGTGGGGACTCATATTTCTCTCAGTGAGGAATAATTTGGTGTTAACACCTACACCCTTTTGACTCTTGGTTACCAAAAAATGCAACACAACAGAATCCATGAATTTTTGTTGATGTTCAAATGATTCATTTGTCTTAGCATCACATTGTGTCCCCAAGCACAATTTGGATGTTGAAATGTATCTGTTTCAGCATCACTTTATTCACTATGCACAATCTCAATTTAAAATATATATTCTGTTACTTCTCTGTGATCTCCGTGCACCATCCATTTTGAGAACGGTGGCCTTCCAGCAATTACTCTTCAATCACTGGATTGAATTAAATATGTTGGCAGGATGGGTAGAGAAATACACACACACTGATGATCTGTTGCCTTCATTTTGGAAGTTTTGCGTGACAGGGATACAATTAGTGATGTCAGATCAGGGCCATAATGCAGGCCTCAGTAGCCCCTGCGGTGCAGGGGGTCCTAAACACTCTAGGGGGCTCCCAGCTCATCAATGGGGCCCCTTCCAGACCAAGGTCAGTGAACATTTTTGAGATATGGGAGGCTCAAGGGCCCTTCAT
This sequence comes from Triturus cristatus, assembly GCF_964204655.1. Lineage (NCBI taxonomy): Eukaryota > Metazoa > Chordata > Amphibia > Caudata > Salamandridae > Triturus > Triturus cristatus. The sequence continues at coordinate 727,807,200 of NC_140591.1, forward strand.
TACATTTTGCAGGTGGACCCTGCCATTTTGCATTACGTCACTGTGTCACATCCATCTCCCTGATACGCTGGTATGTGTGGGGCAGAGTCTGATACAAGCTAGGCTTACATATGAGTCCCCTATTGCAGATCCATCTGTGAGTGGAAGCATGTAGAAAAAGCCTCTGAAAAACTGTGATGCTAATTGCCTGTCAGTCATTTGATGCCACCCTAGTAAATAGAGTAACAATATATGTCTTAAATGGCACACAGTCATTTAAAACTACATAGAAGTTATATGAAAGAGATGTTCATCAGATATGTGCTGCACTTACAGTGCAATGTGTACACTAGAAATGTAAACTCGAATACACATTAATTAGGAAACTGCTCAAAAAAACTAGTGCTGGCTTTCTGACTTTCATAAGGGCATAACTTTTGATTTTTCAATTCGTGTGAGCTAACAATAGTTGACATGTGGATAAACAGGGCTTTAGCTGTGCTGAGAAAGTGGGGGGTATCTAAAAGTAGTATAGCCTGTACATAGAAGGGTGTGTCTTAAACCTGTACACTAAGGGGCTTAATTGTGAGAGGCTTGCGCCGCCGGAGCATCACTTTGTTTAATGCTCTAGCAGTGCAAGCTTCTCAATCATATCTATGAGGCCACGCAAAGCCACTCTGCATGGCTTTGCATGGCCTAATAGATGTGGAGTAAGACAAAGCAGCTCAAGTCACTGCCTTGCCTTATTCTGCACCAAGGAGACGTTCCATGGGCGTTGCAGTGGTTTTTCCCATGCAACACTCATGGATTTTGACCCTGCTCCAAATTTACTTAATCACGTAAACCTGGGGCAGTGCTAAAACCTTATGTCTCCCCAGAGAAGGCGTAAAAAGGAGAAATATGTGTATTTCTCCTAATTATTACTCTTTCCATGTGTGCTGCATTCTGCAGCACACATGGAAAGACGAAAATGCCTAAAGGGATTGTTTTTGTGCATTAAGGTGTCCCTTCCTGCACAAAAACAATCCTGCCTGCAATGGAGGCGCCTTGATGTTGTTACCATGGGGCAACAACATATACTTTGTCGCTCGGCAGCAAATTGTGCACCAGCGCAGGAGCAAAGGCTATGAATGCACTGTATTTCATAAATATGGTGCATTCCTGCGCTTTCACATTGGAGTAGGGCAGCGCAGCAAGAAGGCCTACATATCTATGATTCCCATAGTGTGCCACTCAACCAGTATTTTGGTTCCTTGCTGTGCTTTCTGTTATTGCATCGGGTTATATATTGCAACAACTGACATACACCTAAAAATCACAACTTTTGGCTTTTTTCAATGGTTTTTAGATAAGTGGGTAACAACAGTAATTTTATTGTATATAATTAATATTGAAATTGTTTCAATTCAGAAATTGAGAGACTATGAATTAAGCATATGAATTAAGCATTACTAAGATCTGCAGAAGAGGAAGTAATCTACAAGGTGTCTCAATCACTCTTGTTGGGTTCACTGTATGGTAGACATTTACACACTTTTTTCTCCACATCTCCTCTATCTGTACATCAGATACCTCATCTTTCCTCTTCAGCACCCTCTTTTCACTGTCTCCTGAATGCACATCTTTTCATCTCTTTCTCTTCACTACCCCCCAAATACTCAATACAATCATTCATCGTAAGGCCCGGCATTTTCTTTTACTTTCGCCTTGTCAACATTCTGATGACTGTATACTTCTATTCACACACATTTGTACCGAATCACAATTGCAGCAGAAATAAGTGCCCATTGCTCTGTGTGGTCTGCAGAAAGGCCAAAGATTTGATAACCGTGCATTCAGTACACCTTTTTGACCCACCGAGAGAAACTCATGCTGCCTTCAGTCTCAACTCCAATAGCGCTCAGTCGTGGCCGTTATAAATACATGGAAGTGACTTATTTGAAAGTATGTAATATGCTTAACAGAAAAAACAGAAACACAACATTCTGGAAATTGCTAACACTATTAGCAAATGCAATATTAAGTAAAACATGAAATATAAACAGAAACTAAATTGCTGACATGGATTACCTAAACGTGTTTACATTCATTGTTCAAAATCGATCAGTGTTTTTTGCCATTACCATTAACCCCTTGCATGCTTCTGACGGAACCACTCCGTCATGAGCCACGGGCGCCGTGTGCTCATGACGGAGTGGTTCCGTCATGCTGCGGCCGTTGGCGGCCGCTCCGCCCACGCGGCGCTAATTCCCCGCCTGTGCGGGCGATTAGCGCAAGTGGGTGGAGTCATGACAGAACCACGCCGTCATGAGCACAGCTCGCCCGTGACTCATGACGGCGTGGTTCCGTCATGAGCATAGCGGCGCCGCAAACCCCCCAAACTCCCCCAGCGCTGCGGCGGAATTCGCGCCCCAGCGAAGGGGTTAAGGACATGGATACAGGGCCGGACAGTGACCCATTTCAGTGTCCGTTATTTACTTCTAGAACTTAGGGCCTGATCATGGTCTTGGCAGACGGATATCTCATTCGCCATATTACAAGTTCCATAGTATATAATGGAACTTGTAATATGGCGCACAGGATATCCCTCACGTTTGTGACCCAGATCGTAAACAGGCCTTCAGACCTGCAAGGGCCAAGCACACTTGAAGCTATTTTTCGCCCCCCTGTTTTTCACCACGGGGCTCATTATTCCACCCTGCTTCCAGTATTGCAATAAATATTGACAACTAAACGTATTCCAATGATACGATATTACCAGGCCAGTCGAGACAGTCATAAACATCTTAAAGTGCAAGGGTTAAAAATGGACGCTTCCCTTTCCCTGTAATCCCCCGCTTTTCCTGGGAGGTGTCGATGATAAACTACACCTCACGCAGATCAATGTTTGTCATCATGAGCCCGGCCTTCCTCATTCATTTTAATGAAGAAGTTCAAAACCCCTTGTCCGGATCCTCACAAACGATCTTTGATTCATGCAGAGGAGCCGAGCTCATCAAGCACTGCACCTCCACCCTGACAGCTCCACGGCAGCAAATTACGGATCCTTGAACGCCCTCCAATTTCTTCTGCGTCATTAATCTTCCTCCACCTGGCGCTACACTCGACGTTTACCGTGGCCCTCAGCCCCTTGCGTGGTTTCTAGAAACGAATAAAAAAGTCCCGCTGTAACCACTCTGGACCTCATGAGGGAAGTACTGGCGTCTACTCACCAGTGCTAAGCAGTGAAATAATGTGCTTGGCGCGCTTAAATTGTCCTTTAATTATACAATTTAAGCACTCTCTCTTGGTTTGCATCTTTCGATGCAAATGCTTAGGAAAAATCTTTGGAACCCTAATTAAAGAAATATATGGGGTTATTTACTAAGGTTTTGCACAGGAACCTTGGCACAAGTGACCAACACAAAGCATTGTGTCAGTATACTAATCATTATAGAAGCACGTGCAAAGGGCAAAACTATAAAGTGCCACATGAGCACCCATACAACCCTAATAATTTAATATAACGCAATGTAGCATTTTCCATATTTTTATTCTGTTTCTTCCAGTCTATACATCACGGTAGAGTTAATTTATTGCACACATGAATTTGTGTTCACATATTGATATCTGTATACCATAAAACTGTCCCATGAGCAACATAGTTCTACGCAATGTGGGCGAAGGTGATCATTCAAAATCATTAACGCAAGTTAAGAAGGGAGTGGTCTCTTTTGCATTTGAGAACTACCAGCCTTGGGAGGTAAAACAACAGATGAGGGAAAGGATGTGGTGTAACGGCCAGAGCTGCTGACTTTGGAGCTAGGGAACCAGGGTCGACCTCCGTCTGCATCAGATCAATATACTGTGATTCTGGGCAAATCACTTAGGGGCATATTATCAAGCACGGCGTTAACATTATCGCCGCTTTTGCGGCTGAAAACTGCAGATAAAGCGGCGATAATGGGCTTGATAATATGTACTAGAGAATTCCAATAGAAGCCCATGTTGACACCAGAACATGGGCTTCTATTGACATTCTCTGCGGCATATTATCAAGCCCATTATCGCCGCTTTAGCTGCAGTTTTCTGCCGCTAAAGCAGCGATAATTTTAACGCACTTTCTTGATAATATGCCCCTTAATCTCCCCGTGCCTACCAAAAATGAATGTGTCCTTGTGTAACATAACAGGTGCTCATGCAAAACCTCCAATACCTTCAGGTCGAGTTTGCACTATATAAAATTGGAGAACAAAAATGAGGGGCTTCATAAAGTATGGACCTCCAGACAATTTTTGAAATCCATGAGTGATGAGACACTCTTAATAGTAAGAGCTTGTTGAAGATTCTTTGAGAAAGATTTTCTGAGACTTGCTTCTGTTTTTTTCTTTGCATTTGTTTTTGTCAAGTCTGACAATGTTAGGGCTTCCTTTGATATTTTTCTTCCTAGGAAGGAAATTCATAGCTCGATTTCACCTCATCTGCTAAAACTTTGCGGATGACACACAAATACTCCTTAAACTGAAATGCCCCTAAGACATTGGAAACTCACCTAATTTCAGTTGTCTCAGAGCCGTCGATCAATGGATTCATAAAGTATGGACCTTCAGACAATTTTTGAAATCCATGAGTGATAAGACACTCTTAATAGTAAGAGCTTGTTGAAGATTCTTGGAGAAAGATTTTCTGAGACATGCTTCTGGTTTTTTTTGCATTTGTTTTTGTCAAGTCTGACAATGTGTAGGGCTTACTTTGATATTTTGCTTACTAAGAAGGAAATTCATAGCCTCAATTGGGAGAAAAGGAATCTGTATTGCTCGTTACTGCTCTGTATGTGCTGCAGCATGTCCTGATGTAATGATTGGATCAGCAGTCGGCGTAAATCTTCGATCATGGGAAGCGTGTGGTTGAATTCCTCCCAACGTGTAATGACAGTTGCATGAAGGAGGGTCTTCAGTGAGTTCAAAATGGAGTCTGGTGCTGTGGAGATGCTTTAGTGCAAAGGATTCAGGTGGGAGATGACCAGAGAATGCAGTGCAGTTCTGACAACCATTTCTGGGACATTTGGCCTAATATTTAGTACCAATAAGAGTTGGTACCAGACTGTTTTGTTTTTAATGACAAAGTAGGCTTTGAAAAAAAGGTCCAGGATAACGATGAAGCCAAGTAGATTGGGGTTTTGTGGTTAGATGAGCTGTTATTTCTTAGAAGTTCATGCTCAAAAGCAGGTTCTGGACCTGGGTTTGTTTGGTGCTATTTGAAATGTAGGTACATTCAGTTAAAATAAGGGTTCATGCGCGGCTAAGGAGAAGCAACAAACACAGTGGTGGCCGCTATTTACCAGAGGTGGGGGGCGGGGGGGAGAGGGAGAGGGGGTTTTAAATAAAAAAAATTACAAAAAAAACCACTTACCTTCAGGCCGGCAACCCGGTCCGCCACTGCCTCTCGCTCCTAGGAAGCAAGAAGCAGGAAGCACCCTGGCACCTGACTCCCATAGCCAATCACAATGCTTCAGTGCAGCATTATGATTGGTCTGAGCACATGGATCGGCACTCCGATGAGGAATGGGGGCCTGGGCAAGTTCTGCACCCAGGCTGTAATGCAGCCTGGGTGCAGAACATGCAAAGTGCACATGACTGTTATGGTGAGCCCGAGAGTGCCGGCCAAACAGTTATGCGCACTTTAGAGAGGAGCAACCACTGCTCCTCCTGGACCCTGCCCTGGCAGTCTAGCCTACCCGCATCTAGAAACGCATAACTAAAATTAAAATAAAGCTGGTTATTATCATTTTAGTTTTCTTTTAACTACTGCACACAGAGCAGTGGGACCATGCTCCTCCGCCATAGCAGAGGAGCCACCATTGAACGAACAGGCCGTTGATGCACTTGACATTTCTGGTAGAGTTTGAGGGTTACAAGTTCAAATTGTTTCTTAAAGTATCTAATTTGCTCTCTTTAGTTCTTTATTACCTTGGTTTTATTTACAGCAAACATGTGCATGACTCAGAGGGAAACCCAGTTATGAGAGCAATAGCTTCATAATCAACACAAACTGAATGTTAACAGCCTTGAATCTGGGCTTTATTGTCTATTTCATTCATTCATCTGCACTGATAACATGAGTGCTTGAAAGCCAATAGCCAAATGTAACTACTGTCATATAAATCACATTGTACAAAACACACAAAGCAAACCAAATAGAGTGGAACAGGAACGCATACAAAATGATTTAATACCCTTGTACTTGTGTGGTGAATGTATATGATTTTATTAGTTTCAGGTACGAAACATGGTTAATGCAACTCCCCTTGGTATTTTTTTAACACTTTAACACTATAACTGTTGGTTGGTATAACAAACAAATGGTGACCGAATAAAATTACTGACAACAATAATTGTTGCATCCTAGCACCCTTGGTCAATTGGCAGCCTTCAACACCAACATCCATCAGGCTCAACTAGAGACTCCATCATTACCTATGAACATCAATGAACTGTGCTACAATGAATCCCCTAATTTCTCACAATTACTTCATTTAAAGATATTTACAGTCTCCACTTTTACAACCTGTTGTGGTGTACAAGGTGTATTAATTAAGAACTTAAGAACACAGTTCACCGCAACCGGGTTGCTGCACTACTTATCTTGGACCTCTCAGCTGCCTTTGACACTGTTGACCATGACACTCTGATACAAAGACCCTATGAAGCCGGCATAGAGGGGACTGCTCTAGACTGGATCACATCCTACCTTCACAAAAGAACTAATGTCAATACCCCCTTTCTCTTCCAAACAGTACTTCACAAAAGCAGGGGTTCCTCAAAGCTCTATCGTCTCACCCATGCTTTTCCATATCTACATGAAGTCATTATCGGCACTGATCAATCAATTTCACCTCATCTGCTAAAACTTTGCGGATGACACACAAATACTCCTTAAACTGAAATGCCCCTAAGACATTGGAAACTCACCTAATTTCAGTTGTCTCAGAGCCGTCGATCAATGGATTCATAAAGTATGGACCTTCAGACAATTTTTGAAATCCATGAGTGATAAGACACTCTTAATAGTAAGAGCTTGTTGAAGATTCTTGGAGAAAGATTTTCTGAGACATGCTTCTGGTTTTTTTTGCATTTGTTTTTGTCAAGTCTGACAATGTGTAGGGCTTACTTTGATATTTTGCTTACTAAGAAGGAAATTCATAGCCTCAATTGGGAGAAAAGGAATCTGTATTGCTCGTTACTGCTCTGTATGTGCTGCAGCATGTCCTGATGTAATGATTGGATCAGCAGTCGGCGTAAATCTTCGATCATGGGAAGCGTGTGGTTGAATTCCTCCCAACGTGTAATGACAGTTGCATGAAGGAGGGTCTTCAGTGAGTTCAAAATGGAGTCTGGTGCTGTGGAGATGCTTTAGTGCAAAGGATTCAGGTGGGAGATGACCAGAGAATGCAGTGCAGTTCTGACAACCATTTCTGGGACATTTGGCCTAATATTTAGTACCAATAAGAGTTGGTACCAGACTGTTTTGTTTTTAATGACAAAGTAGGCTTTGAAAAAAAGGTCCAGGATAACGATGAAGCCAAGTAGATTGGGGTTTTGTGGTTAGATGAGCTGTTATTTCTTAGAAGTTCATGCTCAAAAGCAGGTTCTGGACCTGGGTTTGTTTGGTGCTATTTGAAATGTAGGTACATTCAGTTAAAATAAGGGTTCATGCGCGGCTAAGGAGAAGCAACAAACACAGTGGTGGCCGCTATTTACCAGAGGTGGGGGGCGGGGGGGAGAGGGAGAGGGGGTTTTAAATAAAAAAAATTACAAAAAAAACCACTTACCTTCAGGCCGGCAACCCGGTCCGCCACTGCCTCTCGCTCCTAGGAAGCAAGAAGCAGGAAGCACCCTGGCACCTGACTCCCATAGCCAATCACAATGCTTCAGTGCAGCATTATGATTGGTCTGAGCACATGGATCGGCACTCCGATGAGGAATGGGGGCCTGGGCAAGTTCTGCACCCAGGCTGTAATGCAGCCTGGGTGCAGAACATGCAAAGTGCACATGACTGTTATGGTGAGCCCGAGAGTGCCGGCCAAACAGTTATGCGCACTTTAGAGAGGAGCAACCACTGCTCCTCCTGGATCCTGCCCTGGCAGTCTAGCCTACCCGCATCTAGAAACGCATAACTAAAATTAAAATAAAGCTGGTTATTATCATTTTAGTTTTCTTTTAACTACTGCACACAGAGCAGTGGGACCATGCTCCTCCGCCATAGCAGAGGAGCCACCATTGAACGAACAGGCCGTTGATGCACTTGACATTTCTGGTAGAGTTTGAGGGTTACAAGTTCAAATTGTTTCTTAAAGTATCTAATTTGCTCTCTTTAGTTCTTTATTACCTTGGTTTTATTTACAGCAAACATGTGCATGACTCAGAGGGAAACCCAGTTATGAGAGCAATAGCTTCATAATCAACACAAACTGAATGTTAACAGCCTTGAATCTGGGCTTTATTGTCTATTTCATTCATTCATCTGCACTGATAACATGAGTGCTTGAAAGCCAATAGCCAAATGTAACTACTGTCATATAAATCACATTGTACAAAACACACAAAGCAAACCAAATAGAGTGGAACAGGAACGCATACAAAATGATTTAATACCCTTGTACTTGTGTGGTGAATGTATATGATTTTATTAGTTTCAGGTACGAAACATGGTTAATGCAACTCCCCTTGGTATTTTTTTAACACTTTAACACTATAACTGTTGGTTGGTATAACAAACAAATGGTGACCGAATAAAATTACTGACAACAATAATTGTTGCATCCTAGCACCCTTGGTCAATTGGCAGCCTTCAACACCAACATCCATCAGGCTCAACTAGAGACTCCATCATTACCTATGAACATCAATGAACTGTGCTACAATGAATCCCCTAATTTCTCACAATTACTTCATTTAAAGATATTTACAGTCTCCACTTTTACAACCTGTTGTGGTGTACAAGGTGTATTAATTAAGAACTTAAGAACACAGTTCACCGCAACCGGGTTGCTGCACTACTTATCTTGGACCTCTCAGCTGCCTTTGACACTGTTGACCATGACACTCTGATACAAAGACCCTATGAAGCCGGCATAGAGGGGACTGCTCTAGACTGGATCACATCCTACCTTCACAAAAGAACTAATGTCAATACCCCCTTTCTCTTCCAAACAGTACTTCACAAAAGCAGGGGTTCCTCAAAGCTATATCGTCTCACCCATGCTTTTCCATATCTACATGAAGTCATTATCGGCACTGATCAATCAATTTCACCTCATCTGCTAAAACTTTGCGGATGACACACAAATACTCCTTAAACTGAAATGCCCCTAAGACATTGGAAACTCACCTAATTTCAGTTGTCTCAGAGCCGTCGATCAATGGATTCATAAAGTATGGACCTTCAGACAATTTTTGAAATCCATGAGTGATAAGACACTCTTAATAGTAAGAGCTTGTTGAAGATTCTTGGAGAAAGATTTTCTGAGACATGCTTCTGGTTTTTTTTTTTTGCATTTGTTTTTGTCAAGTCTGACAATGTGTAGGGCTTACTTTGATATTTTGCTTACTAAGAAGGAAATTCATAGCCTCAATTGGGAGAAAAGGAATCGGCATTGCTCGTTACTGCTCTGTATGTGCTGCAGCATTTCTTGATGTAATGATTGGATCAGCAGTCGGTGTAATTCTTCGATAATGGGAAGAGTGTAGTTGAATTCCTCCCAACGTGTAATGATACTTGCATGAAGGAGGCTCTTTAGTGTGTTCAAAATGGAGTCTGGTGCTGTTTTGATGCTTTCGTGCAAAGTATTTCGGTCATTCAGGTGGGAGATGACCAGAGAATGCAGTGCAGTTCTGACAACCATTTTTGGGACATTTGGCCTAATATTTAGTACCAATAAGAGTTGGTACCAGACTGTTTTGTTTTTATTGACAAAGTAGGCTTTGAAAGAAAGGTCCAAGATAACAATTAAGCCAAGTAGATTGGGGTTTTGTGGTTAGATGAGCTGTTAATTCTTAGAAGTTCATGCTCAAAAGCAGGTTCTGGACCTGGGTTTGTTTGGTGATATTTGAAATGTAGGTACATTCAGTTAAAATAAGGGTTCATGTGTGGCTAAGGAAAAGCGACAAACACAGTGGCGGACGCTATTTACCGGAGGTGGGGGGGGCGAGGGAGGTGGTTTCAAATTAAAAAAACTTACCAGAAAAACACTTACATCCAGGCCGGTCTACTGGCCAGCCATCGCGTCTCGCTCCTCGGAAGCAGGAAGCATCCTGCTCCTGCCTCCCCTAGCCAATCACAATGCTTCAGTGCAGCAATGGAGCTATCTCAAATTGAATGATTCCAAAACGGAAATACTCCCATGTGGCGATTGGTAAAATCGCTGCATAGCCTGATGATCCGGGAACACCACCTAAAGTATCACAGAAAGTAAGAAACCTCGGAATGACCATGGACTCCAAGCTATCAATGAATGCTCAAATGGACAAACTAGCAAATTCAAGCTTGGTTACTATAAAAACTCTGCAACACTTCTTCCCCCCACCTGTGATTTCTACACAAGGTCTAGGCTACCATCTCTCTTGTTCTGTCCAAACTCGATTACACCAATAGCCTCTACCACGGGTCACCTTTACCAACTATGAAAAGACTACAACAGATTCAGAACTTTGCTGCCAGACTACCCTTACATATAACACTTTTTGGAATTGTTTTCTTTCAGTCGGGTCATCCCCAAACATTTTGCCCTTTGCCTCCTATTTTTATGACCTGTTTTCATTGGCTATAGGATTCCGGGCACTTTACCACTGCTGATCAGTGCTAAAGTGCATATGCTCCCTGTATAAATTATGATATGATTGGTTATCCATGATTGGCATATTTGATTTACTGGTAAGTCCCTAATAAAGTGCACATTGTGTTCCAGGGCCTGTACATCAAATGCTACTAGTAGGCTTGTAGTACTGGTTGTGCCACCCACACGAGTAGCCTTGTAAATGTGTCTCAGACCTACCACTGTACTTGGCACCCCTAAGGTAGGCCCAAGGTACCCCCATGGGCAGGGTGTACTGTATGTAAAAGGTAGGACATACACTGGTGTGTGTGTGACATGCCCTGATTGTGAAATAATATGTATTTCCTTTTTTTTTTTTACAATTGAAAGGCAGTCCATCCCATAGTCTTATCATTGGGGCTGCACTGTAACATCTTACAGTTGCATGTGTGTTGCATGTCCTGATAGTGAAATACTGTGTATTTAGTTTTTCACTATTGAAAGGCTGTCTGTCCCATAGGCTTATCATTGGGGTTTCACTATAAAAAAGTTATATGTGTAGCTTTTCAAAGGGACAAGATAGGAAAATTGAGTTTTAGGATCACTGAACTTAGAATTTATCAACACTCATTTTTGTAAATGTGTTTTTTAGATTCTGTGTTTGAAAATGTCACTTTTAGAGTGGGCATTTTGTTACTTTACTTTGCTTTACCATTCTGTGTGCCTCTGGCTGTTTGAGTATTCAGTGTCTGGTGTTCGAGTGGCAGGAGCTGGGATGTGCATTTACTCTAGACAGTCAAGGTGGGGGTTCAGATATGACTTGCCTTGCCTAGGTGACTCATTGCAGGGCTGAATAGACCTGGTTGATATTTGGAATGCTGGAGGAGTTTTGCTTGCACCTGACTAGGCTGTGTCTCCTTTTTCACAATGCTGTCTCAGCCCCCTGTTTACATGCTGCACCAGGGAGGACTGGACTGAATGGACTGGGTTCAGGGACTCTAACAGCAAAGAGAACAATAACAAAATGGGGTTTGAGTATTTCACCTAAAACCCCGGGACGAGAGATTGCTTCAAGAAACAAGAGGACCTCACCAAGAAGAGCGGAAGGCCTGAGTGCTGCCTTTTCTGAGTGAGGAGTGGGTTGATCTGCAGTTGCTGCTTCTGCTTGTGGTGGAGGAAAAGGAGTGACTCTTTTTGCACTGCTGTGGTATCCTATTGAACTTCTCAGGGATCTAAAGATTTCATGGAAAAAGACCCCTGCTGGGTCTAAAGTTAACCTGCGGTGAGGAGAGCTGGAAAATTGTGTGAGGAGCGCAGGAGGACTGGTGAGTGTTGCATGCTTCCTGAGCCAACATGTGGCGAGCACATGCTACTTGGGCTCTCCAGGGCCTGTTGGGAGCTCTCTGACATCCTGGGAGGAAGGGCCCTTTGGGGCAAGTTCACTGTGGTATGCTGGTTAACCGACTCATGCAGCAGCACCTACGCGTGCATGAGCCCGAGAGTTGCTTCTGATGAAAATGGCATTTCCGAGGCAGCCAAAGAAGGGCCCAGCCCAACACGGCTCAGGATTTGGAAGCCAGGTGTTTGGGGGCCATGCTGAGGGAAAAGAGCAGCCACGTGGTTCTTCGACTTGTTCAACTCCGCTCGGGGTAAGAGGGCATCAGGCTCATCCGCAAGTAAGGCAGAGTGCCTTAGACACATCGCAAATGCTGCTTGATCTGGCAGAGTGCGATGGAGACTTCGCTCTGTGCCATGAGATCTAGCACACAAAACCCTGAAGGAGCCTGTATGGCTAGAGGCGGTCTGTCTGTGGAGGGCCATCTTTTGTTGTCCTGGCTAAAGGAGCTGGGGCAGAGTCACAACGGGGCCGTAGTGGACTGGCAGCTGCACCGCGTGTCTGTGGGCAGCTGCCTTCAGTGATTCCCCTTGCGGGGAGGACCCAGCATGGTCTCCCTGCTGATTTCAGCACTGTGTGACCCCCCACTGGACTTGCTCAACAGTGGGGGGCCTTGAGAAATTAGGGGCCCAGAGTAAATTGTACCTGGTGGCAGGACGGGAGAGAAACCCTTGACGAGGTCACGATCCCCCTCAGGCTATTTTTGGAATTACCATATTACCACTAAGAGGCACACAGGTGCTGCTAGGCCTTGCACCTGGTGTCTAATTACCCTACTGAACAGAGCAGGAGTGCAGTCACACTATGGCCTGCCTGTGGTGACAGGCGGTGATTCATGGTATTTGTGTTGCTTTCCTCGCATATCCATGGCTGTGGTAGTATACCCAGTAGCCAGGAAGTATGTATACCTAGCCTGCAATTCATGCCGTAATGTTATAGTTTATGTACAGTGATATATAGTGGGTTATGTGAACTTCACCACTGCATTTTTGTTTCATGACCTTGTGTTTTTAGGATATGGGCACAGTATTTGGGGATGTTAGGCCAAATGTTTTTATGATGATGTTCCCTACATGTGCAATTAAGAGATAATTGGGTTGTTGCCCCAAACGTGAGGTTGGTCATAATGTGTTCGTTTAACCTGTGCATTATATCAGTTGTTATGTTATTGCTCTACAAATTATGAGCATTTACCTCAGTGCACTAAATGTGATGTTATTACCAGGGCCTTATGGCAGAATTATTTATGATCTAAGTGATGTCATGATAATCACCTAGATGGTGAAGAGTTTATGTGATTTGTGGTCTAATGTGTTTTATTTATAAAGACAAAGAATATTTTTCTATAACCTTGTGCAGAGTCTCTTTTTGTGGTGTGCCTAGTGTGTCACTAGTGTGCATGTGTTGCAAAAAACGCTTACATATTGCCTCTGGGATAAACCTGATTGCTCTGCCAAGCTAGCAAGGGGGTGTGCAGGAGTTATTGTGTGTGTGTAACTAACCCTCACCCTGACTGGAGTGGTGGGTTCTGCCTGCTTTAAGTGCATACCCTAGCCAACCAGAAACCCTATTTCTGACAAAGCTGCAAGCCCACATCTCCCCTGCCTTGAAAGCCCGTCTGGCAACCGGTACTATGTTACCGGTTGCCAGACGATCCACATTCAAGCTGCTTTGTATGACCTACAAAGCCATACATGGAACAGGACAGCTCTTCATCAGGAAAGAAATCACAAAATTCATTCAACAAAGGAACCTATGCTCTAGAGTCGCATCTCGCCTCAAAATCCCACCGTACAAGAAAACAAATGGGTGGCCCATCCTTCTCTGTTCAAGCAACCAAACTATGGAACTCTTTACCCCGAACATAAGATTCACTGATAACCACCTTATCTTCAGAAGCCTACTCAAGAATTAGCTCTTCCCCACATAACTACCATACTCAAACATAAATACACATTATCCCTCTGTCTTTAAGCATTTATTTGGATTATAGATGTGTATCTACATATGTGTATTGCTTTGTATAACTATGTATTATAATTATACTTTTAAAGAAATAGATATTCATTAGTTCTGCTTAAAATGTGTAAATATTACTTATAGTTTCATTATTCTATGTTAAAATGTATATAAGTGACTGGATAAATAAGTAAATCTTTTTATTATAACTATTTAACCTACAAATGCTTCACTAATAAATTACAAAAAATAAAAACAAATAAATTAATTTAAAGTATAACAACACTTGAAAGTCTGAGTTTATTAAATGCAACTTTAATCTACATATATTAACTTTCTTATGCATATTCCATGTATTTATGTATCTTTATATTTATTACTTTGCTTTAATTCAGCATATCCAATGCACTACCCTATATCTCACCCTATATCACTCGCAACATATCCTCTACCTCCACTCAGACTCATCTCAAACTCTACTACTCTCTCCACTGCACTGCCCTATTTCTTGCCCTATACCGCTCTCAATATATCATCTACCTCAACTCTCTGACTCATCTCTAACCTCATTCTACTACTGTTCCCAATTCACTACCCTATTTCTCACTCTACGCCTCTATTAAAATATCCTCTACCTCCACTTTCTCATTCATCTCAAACCCAATACTACTACTATGTTTCCCAAAATAACCCTTTCTAGACTCATCCTCCTCTACCCCTCCTTGCATCATCTCACACCTCTTTTAGTATTCAGATCTTCCAAACAAGCTGTTCTAAACACTTCTCTCTGACTCTTCCACCTACGTCTCCTTTACTCATCCCAAACCCCTTCGTACTGCCATGATCTCCAAATAAAAAAACTTTCTAGACAATTCCTTCTTCTATCCTTCCACTATTTCCTTTCAATCCAAATAACAGACTAACATGTCCACCATTCAAATTAATTTCATATTTCCTTATACTAATTTTTCACAAATCCTGTTTGGGTCCTGCAGTAGCATGCTACCTGCCAAAAAGCACTTCAACACCTCATCAGGGGTAGAAAGCACTATATAAATGCAAACCTTTCTCTCTTCCATCCCTCCACTATCCTTTTCAATCCAAATAACAGACGTACATGTCCACCGCTCAAATTAATTTCATATTTCACCAGACTAATTCACCAAAAATCCTTTTTTGGTTCTGGAGTAGTGTGCTACTCACCTGAAAGCGATTCAAACCTCATCAAGGGTAGTATGCGCTATATAAATGCAAACCTTTTCCCTCTTCTATCCCTCCACTATCCTTCTCAATCTAAATAACAGACTAACATATCCACCGCTGAAATTAAATTTGTATTTCACCATACTAATTCACCACTTACGCTTTATGGGTTCCGGAGTAGTGTGCTACTTGTGAAAAAGCAGTTTGACGCATCATCAGAGGTAGGAAGCGCTATGTAAATGCAATTACAATACAATACTATTATACCATTGAATGCAGTGTCTACACAGAGCAACAAAGAACGGCTATCCACTAATACTTAACTGTATCTTAAAACAGACAATGGTCATTATGTCAGTGCCTGCCTGTGCATGGCACAAAATTGAATGCCTGCCACATTCAACCCGACTAAGAAATAAGATCAACGCTGGTGCCTCCACCTGCTTCAACATCCTCCGCATCCTTCACAAGACCTTAAAATGGATTTCCCCCGAATCCAAATAGACAGTCACCCATGCACTCATAACAAGCAGACTGGACTACGGAGAAGCCCTCTACTCCGGAATCAACAAATCCCTGCTCCGCAAGCTCCAGACCATACAGAACACTGCAGTCAGACTCGTCCTCAGCATCCCACAACATGAACACATCACCCAACAGCTGCAAGACCTCCGTTGGCTCCCTGTCAAGGAGAGAGTAGCCTTCAAACTACTCACCTAAGCCTACAAATCCCTCCACAACACGGGACCCCAATACCTCAACGAAAGGGTCTCCTTCCACGTACCCAAGAGAAACCTCTGATCGCCGACCTCGCTGAAACCCCGCGCATCCGCAGAGCCAGAGCGGGTGAAAGAGCTCTTACCCACATCACAGCAAAGACCTGGAACGAGCTCCCGATCAACATAAGACACTCCCCTCTCTGTACATTTTCAGGAAGAGCCTAAAGACCTGGCTCTTGGGCTAACTCGGAGCTGCGTTTCATAATTCCCTTAATGAATGTATCCTGATTAGAAGTTTGCAAGGCTAGGCAGTATGAACCTCAGGATTCACCTTCCCTCTCATTCTCTGTCTGGTCGCTTGGTATCCACATTCACATGCTTATATATATTTTTTATTTTGGGTCCGTATATACTGCACCAACATCAATACAGGTATTTTTTAGCATTACATGAAATGATAATACTGAACATTTAAGATGATATCGCATTAAATTTAATCAACCGGTGCCAACAGTTCAGTTTCATTGTGAAGTGAGAAGATCCCATGATTGACTGTCCAATAATAATTTTTAATGACAATCCTTCACATAAATGTAATTTCATTTAATGATCTGTCATTGTACCATTGCTTTGGTTTCTGCAGGCAAACGGGTTTGTCTCACTGGGGGCTCATAAGGTTTACAGGTTGAACTGTCCAGGAAGGTAAGGAGCAGTTTAGTAAAGGAACAGATTAAATAAGCATGTTTTTTTTTTTTAAAGAGATTAGTGGTTTGGTTTCTCTGTAAATTGGTAGTGAGTTCTATGCTGATATTACTGCTCCTAAAAAGCTTCTGATTGGTGTGAAGGATGTTTTGAACTTAGGTATTTGATTCTCAGAATAATTCTGCTCCTTAGAATCTGTTGTCCCCCCCCTTCATCTGTGAAACAGTAGTGCTGAGTCAGTTGGAGTGTGTATTGTGGAGTCGTGGCAACAAGACTACAATACAACATACTCAATGTCAACCAATATGGTTTGTGCAGTATTAGATATACGTAATAGTACTTTTTCAACACGATCATCAGTCTGGCTGCAGAGTGTAGTCTTGAGTTTAGAGCACCAAGGTGTGACTGAAGAACTTCAGTTAAAATTGCATTGCTGAAGTCTAGTCTAACCACCTTATCTACAGTAATTTTTAATCCATCAGTAGAGATCCTTAATGCTTTTTGAGAGACTAGACCCAACTTTTAATAAACATTTCAAGATAAAAGGTAACCTGCCTGTTTCCAAAGCAGCAAAAATGTATGAAGGATCAAGCCAAAACCTCCTACTACCTGCTTTCATGCCACAGTCCAAGACCTTGTCCTATCTCACAAAAAGAGGGAACCAGCGGCGGACGGCACAGGTAAACACTGGGGCCTGGGGCGGGGTGGGAGGGGGGTTTGTTTACAGATGACACAATAGGTATAATTAAATAAATAAATAATACCCATTGCGTCGTCTGTTGGCTTACCCCATGCCGCACCCTGCCACGCTTGACCGTGCTTACCTGTGCCATCCGAGACTGCAGGGAACATACAGTTGACTAGTTGCTAAGACTCCAACTTATCTCCAATGAAATCTATCCTATAACTTACAAATTCTGTGAACACTCAAAATTGAAAGTATTAAAACATCACACGCACCAAAAAAGAACTCCCCTTGGTTGTCCTCCCAACACCAATACTGTGAAACCCATGTTGTATCAAATGCAAAACTGTTTACAACAAGTAGACGACATGCAGCACTTCTATTAAAGAATGCAAAATAAAACATGTTGAAAGAGTAAAGTATTGATAGACAGTAGCCCAATTATTTGAAATATTCTCCTGCTTTTAGGAAGATACTTCTCTATCAGCCACAAATCAGGAACAACATAAAAACTGTCCCTTTGTTCACCATCTTGTAGCAAATTACCTGCATTTCCCCCCATGACTCACTGCTCATGTCACGCCTAGCCTTTGGCTGACCCCAATTCCATTTCAAGCTATATAAACATGCATGCATGCACCACGTCACCCTGGAGGTACTGCAATCCATTGCTATGTAAAATGTTCCACTGGGTCAGGCATGCACCATAGAAAAGCTTACAATAAAACATAAGTCATAAACTTCAGTGCTCATTTTACTGACTATGTAAGGATGAATGGTTTACTTAATATGAATTTGTGACTTGCACATTTATTTAATCCATATTTATGTTGTAGGTGCTTGTTGCATTGAGATAGGTAATGGGTAACTAGATGCTCTGGGACTCACAGTCTCCCCTACAATTTACTACTCATTTGGCATTCCCCTGGATGAAGAATGACCAACAATGGCCGATTACATCAGCCATTCATGAAAAGTGGATGCAAATAATGAAGGCAGGCCTACTTTAGCAGCTGTTTGTGACCCATATTTTTTCCAAGTAAAATCAATCTTCATGGACAATCTTTAATACATTTTACACACACTTACAACTTGCTTCTTGCAAGACTTTCTAGCACAATAAAGATTTTTTTATTGGTACTTTGTCTACCCAAAAGAGGAGAAATACTTGGTCTCACATCTAAGTATTCAAACCTGTGCCTTGAAACTCACATACAAATCTGACCAACAATGATCAAATATTAAATTAGAATATTAATGCCTTGCAACAGAACAGTGAATTTGTAAACACAATCATAAAGCTGAACTTCATTGAAATAGAATTTGAGCTTATTACATGCAAACATTAAATTTGGATGCTTTCTAGAAGAAATACTAAAGTCAACCAGGATCTTCAGACACATTGTAGATGACAAGCTTTTCATGACATCTCAGAATGCCATTGTATTTATGGAAAGCTGGATTCAGTTATGAGGTCTGATATCAAACATTTTTCATTCATCATCTTAGCACTGAAGATCACAACAAAGACAACCCTCTTTAATGCCTTTCACTGACCACACAATTAGATTTTCTTTAATCCTGCAAGCAGTGACAAATAAACCATTTGAAGGGCCCAGGACAGAAAGACAAACAATCTGATCATTCTCTAAGAAAGGAAACAAGTTGCTTAAACGCCACACAATCTTCATTGGGTGCCCAATGCCCCTACTCAAGAAGTTGAATTCTCTACACATAGTTTTGCTTCAAGAGCTGCCCAGCATTCAGATACACAACACCATGAATCCAAGAGTAACCTGGAATCTCCACAAAAATAGATGGGTTGTACATCCTTAGGGCAAACACAGTAAGCGTAAGAGGACATATCCTGCTTGGTGCAATCTCTCCACATTGTCGAAACACCTAACACCTGTCTCAGAACTCAGAAACACCGACTAACAATTACATTTTAGTAAATCCCTAAAGACATTGCTGTTCATCTAAGTATGTCTTTATAATACAAAGGAGTTTGCTCATAAAAGACTACAGGCTGGACCACAAAATATTTTAACTGGCGCTACTACACATCCATGGTGGTTAGTAAGACCGAGCTTAGTGCAACTACCTTTCACCACTTTACTATGAAAGAAAATTTCTGGAGATGGTAATTTGCGCTACCAATATGTGTTCATATTTGTTCTGTTTAATTTTTGGCTATTTGTGGTATTGTGCTTTTGTGCTCCGTTATAGAATTGTGATATTGTTGTGCTGTAATGTAGTTGTTATATTTCATTCTGTTTCGACTGCCTTGTTGTGTTGCCCATCTGATGTTTTTTATTGTGTTGATATTTTGGTTTCTGTAATGTTATCATATTGAGTTGTGCTCTGTAATTACTCTAGAGATGTTAACAAATGCTGTTACATTTCCAGCCACAAATCACCATTTTCCTATCGATTTCTTGTGACAAACATCCATGTACTATTGTCTAAAGTGGTAAAATACCACTGTTCCTGCTCTCCAACTATTTAAGGGTGGCAGATACCATGTCTTAAATTAGAACATTTAGTGCTTGCTTTGTATGGTATGGCCTTAGAAACCAACTATTGTCAATACATATAGCATACAATAACGCATAACACAACATGACATAACATAACATGACATAACATAACATGATATAACATAACATAACAAACATAGAGGCACATGTACAAGGAGTTAACGCCACCAGAACATCACTTACTTAGACGTTCTGGTCGCGTTAATTCCTTCACCTCATTTACAAGTTGGCTTTAAGTCACTTTTTGTGGCTTAACACAGCCTTGTAAATAATGACTCCATTCACGCAGCACTTAGCGTGAAAGGGGCGTGCAATGGTTGTTGCAGTGGGCATTTTTCCGAAACACCAATTGCTCTTTTATGCACTCCCATATTTACAAGGTATGGGGCAGCGCCAAAAGTAAGACCAGGAAATACCTGGTCTTAAACAGGCAATATGAAAAGAAATAATTAATTTCTCCTCCGTTTTTGCTCTTTCTATGTGTGTTGCATTTTTAAGCACACAAGTTAACAGCAAATCACCTTTAAAGATTGTTTATGTGCAGTAAGGTATCCCTTCTTGCATATAAACCTTTATCCCTGCAGCGCAGGCACCCTTGCAACATGGAGCAAGGATGCCTGCGCTGGCTCTAGGCTTCTTTTTTAGCACCAGCGCTAGGGAAAAAGCAGGGGTGCGCCGAATTTTTGGAAATACGGCGCATCCCTGCAATTAAAAAAAGTCAGAGCCCGGTGTTACCAATTTTGGAGGATCACCGCGTGCAACATTTTTTGTAAGTATACCCGTAATGCGCAATCTTGTTGGTTGGCCAGAAACTGTCTGCCTTGCCTAATTCTTTTAAACACATTTGCGATCTCTCGAGCAGGGAGATCAGTAACATATACACAACCTCCTCTACTCGCTCCGTTCAACTTTCCCCTCTAGTTGTTACATCTCCTCCATTACATTGTCTTCGAATTACCCGCGCCAGGATTTTGGGGTTTCTGCACTCTCCCTTGCACCCAGCTGACTTTGTGTTTTTTTCTAGTCTCTTATTTGAAATGGCTATTTCCGCTGCTCCCTCTTTCATAGGTCTCCAGTCGAACTGCTTGCACATTAAGCCCTCGTGTTGCCCGACGAACCCTTTCACAAGAAGCATTGCTCGCCTTCGCTCTTTCAATCTGTCTTGATGTCTCATTTGGTTACTTAGCCACAATCATTAAAACATAATGCATTCAATAGCATTAGCCACAATACTCCAACCACAAACCAGTCTACGCTGAAACAGTTTGCTCTAAAAGCCATGCATTATTTTCTGCAGGAAATAGGACAGGACCACTGTAGTAATAGTCTTAAACAAGACCTATTGTCCATGGACTTTAGCAACTAGAATTAGTCATAAAGTATTGAGGAATGTGCATTAAACTTCTCTTTAGCCTTTACCAACTTCTTAGAGGACATTAGGAATGACTATTTTTTTATCTATGGGTATACTTCCCATAAAAAACAGTAATGCGTGCATATGTAGCACATGGTATACAAAATAAGAAACTGATATACAACACTGAAGGCCATTTTCCGATATGTGTATTGCTGGCAATGCTGGTTTCACTGTAATAAATATGCCGAAAGAAATACGGTATCAGTACATAGCCAGTAGTAGGAAGAGGAGATTATAAGTAAGGCTCCCAGTTTCCGTTTTTACAGATTTTTACAAATAAATACAGACAGAAAACAATGTGTTTCCAGTCTGTATTTTTTTTTAAAAGCAGAATAATACTGGAAATGGTGCTTCTTGTGAGAGACTCTCCATGCTGTCTTTCATGAACTCCAGGCAAAACCTAAACTGATAGGCAGCATAGGGAGTTAAAAAACAGGATGAGATTTCCTTAAATACAGATCTATGATTAACATATATTTGTAGTATATTGCTAATATGGACCTGTGGGTGTAGTTTTATGTTATATGTGGCTTCTTTATTTGCAAAAATGTGACAGTCATCCAAGTATAAAAGCATGTGTAAGAGTTCAATAAATGTAGAAATATACCATTTTGCAAATCCATTAATTCTCAAAACACAAATTAAATATGGATAAATACCAATAAGATGGCCAAAAGATAAATATGGATTAATACAGACAGAAATGTTAAAAACATAATTACCATAACACCGGGAGCTTTCATTATAAACTAGGCATAAAGAATGATTATGTGGTATGCATTTAATATCCTGAATGACTAGCTTTGATAGAAATATCATTGTGTGAATGGTAAACATATTCAAAGACACGTAGAAGGGCTAGGGGGCAGTATAGCACGACTATATGCACCAACGTTACAAGCATGATGTCTGGAAAGAAAAATAACACTCCTTGACTAGGGTGGAAGAACTTTTCCTTTTCATTTGTCAGCAAATTGCAAAATGATCTAAACATATGCAAAGTTCATTAATTTGTTGAGAGCCGTTACATTGATTACTTTCACAAAATGTAGCTTTTTAATTTGAAAGCTACTATTTTATAGACAACTAATCTTTTGCAATAATCTCTTTTTTATGAGTTGTATCCTTTAACATATTGATGTTGTGGGAGCTGATCTCCTTTCACTTTAAAATGCATTGCAATTTGGGTTTTTGCTAACTCAAGCAATGTTTACAATGTCCTCCATCTTGTACAGACGTCACCAAGATCATGTGTCATTGTTGTCGTTCTTTCGCTCCAAATAAAGAATTGTAAGACTCATACTAAATAAACTGAAAACTACTAAATAAACTGTTTTCAGAGACCTGTTTGCTATGTACCAAGGACACTTCAACTGGTATTCGTTGAATTGGTGAACTAACTGTGAGATTGACGCATATTCCATGTAGGGCTACCATGAGAGAATCTCCGAATGTATTCTGTAATAAGATGTTTCATATTACTCCAGAGAATACCCATGTCGGATATATGACTCTCTTTCCTAAAGTCCAATAAAATTACGTAGATTTCTACAGGCTAGAATCTCCACATTTTCACACTCTTGGAAGGTGAATCTATGCCAAATTTCACCTAAACCTGTACTGAGTTTGTTGTACTTATGCCTTATATGCTTTACTGATAAACTCTCTAATGGCATATATTTTTTTACCTGCCTATAATTCTTTATGTAAAGCTTTTAACCTACAACCGTTTTCTATCATTCTTATTCGAATGTTTATCACCTGCTACCAAACTGTGATGGTTCCAGTTAGAGATCAACAAAGTCCGTTTTGGGCCTACGCCATTCCGGGTCCAAGGTAGAGTGAAAGGCACTGACAATATATGTCTCGATTTATTAAAGTTTATGTACTTTTCAATCCACGATTCCATTTCATACAAAAAGAATCATTTGTTTAAAAAATGAAAATCTGTTACCATTTTCTATAGTCCAATTAATCTGAACATTTGTTTTTCTCAGTTAGCTCCATAGAGAATTTTGGGTCACAATGAACCTAATTTCCCCCTAGGAAAATTATATATGTCTAGCTTGCTGCATAGAAGGAAACAGAAATGAGAAATAAACAGTGGCAATAACTCAGAACAAGCAACAAGTCAGCATTCACGCACAGACATCCAATACAGAAGATAGAGAATGAGAGGTCAGAATAAATGAGAACTTGAAAGAGGAAATGTATCTGCAGACATAACCCTTGCCCTGAAAACAGGAGCATGCAACTTTAAAAGATAACACAACTGTACACCAACCACACTCCCCTCATGGATGTTGTAGAAACCAGATAGTTCTGTTCAACAAACATTTTGACATGTGTCAACAAAGGTGCATGCTGGAGAACCTAAAGCCAGAGAGGGAACCAATATATTCAGGATGAATGCTGAAAATAGGATCATTGTAAATTAGAGTCTAATCTGCAATGAAATACTTATTTGATTTCTACAGGGGGACAGTAGTAGTGAGTATTGGTTTAGACCAGCAGAGCATGGAGCAAATATATCAGTCTTCAAGCAAGGATCTTAAAAGAGCCAAAACTACTAGCACTATCACTGGCACTAAAGTCTTATTCTCATGCCTCAGTACACTCTCAGAGGCGGTAAATCAGTACAAATAGGTGGGGGTTAACATGGGGAAAGAGGCATTACCCTACAGTCCTTGCAGTAGTGGCTACAACCGACCAGGGTGGTGGGGCAGGGGAAGGGGGAACGAGGGAGGGGGGAAGAATAATAAAAAAAAGATAGCACTTACCTCTTCGCCGCCGGCCGCCAGCAGCCGGCACATCTTCTTTCTCCGTCCTCCATCATCCTCTAGGCAGAAAGCAAACACCCTCCCAGAAACTATTGACCAATCACAACGCTGCCTTAGCTGCGTTGTGATTGGTCTGAGTGCAGTGGTTCAGCACTCACACAGGGGCTGGCAGCCTGTGCATGTTCTCAACCCAGGCTGTGAAGAACATGCAGAGTGCACATGACGCTTTGGTCGGCCCAAGACGGACGGCCAAAGTGCCATGCGCACTTTAGGTGCTGCCACCACTCCTCCACCTGTGACTGCTGGCTTCAGCTGCAAACTGAATACTAAAAAGAAAATGACAATAACAAATGTTATTATCGTTTTATTTTTTTGTATTCAGCTTGTAGCTGAAGCAGTTGGGCGACGCCCCTCCGCCCTAGCGGAGGAGCTGCCACTGAGTCCTTGACAATTTTCTCCTGCACACTATAGCATACAGCAAGGGACACTGGGTCAGCAAACTTCAGCCATTGGCTAACTTTACTGTGGGTGACAGCATTCACAATGAGCACCTCCGCAGAGAATGCAGATCCCTTAAGTGCCAGGGTCTACTATGACCGTGATTTTGAGACCAAAAATATATTTTTTTCTATCCAGTGTTAGATGAGGACCCGACAGCTTCCCCAACATTAAAACTTTTTAAAAACCATTACAAAGTAAAACAAGCATTCACAAAGAAGAAAAGGCTGGCTGTCAAAACCAGACCTAATTGCTTTGCCAATGCTTATTTCTAATTTCTGCTCATGTTCCCTTTGTCTTTAAAGGTGGCGGTAAGAAATGGAGCTTGTGTTGCTTATGAGAAAGTAATAAGAAGTGAGAACTCTTTGGCCATTAGTATTCCTTTCGTACATTTGTACAGATAGCACTGCATTTGTGATCAATAAAGTCATTTTTTTCCTAGGGTTTGGTTAGCGCATCCTCATATTTCCATCTCAGCAGGATCGTTCTGTGTTTCCCTTCCAGTTCTGTAGTTAATAAAACCAGCGTGCTAGGGATTTGGGCGCCTGCCAGGAGCTCAGAAATTCAATTAGTCTAAAAAATATTACAGCTATGATCAGGGGGCACTGCCACTGATGAAATTGATAGTCGGCTAACGCCAACACGCGGTGGACCCACCGCAGCCTGTATTTACAAAAACATCTACCTGTCTGTCTGCTTTCCAGCATGTTATTTACTCGTACATCTGCAGAGGCGGGAAGGGCAGCACCGAACGAGAACCCAGAGCCGTCATCAGATCTTCAGAAAAAAAATTAGTATGTGATAACAGTTCAAATATATTAAAATTATGTTATCTTTCCTGATCCTTCCGGTAATGTAACAGACTGCGATAAGACAAATCGAAATTGAAAAATGCTGACATAATGTACTGCCGTGAATAATAATGGAGCGGTTTGCATCCAGATCTACAGAAAATATATTGTTTTGCTCTCTCAGTGATCTGATATCACCCGTGGTTCTGTACAACAGCGCGTGCATTTTAATTAAATTATCAGATTTCAGGCGCGCTCTGGTCTGGTTTCCATGCTACTGTAAATAGCAGGAAATGCAGAGCAGCTCTGCTTCCCCAGAATTCCCCAACT
Source organism: Triturus cristatus (assembly GCF_964204655.1). Taxonomy (NCBI): domain Eukaryota; kingdom Metazoa; phylum Chordata; class Amphibia; order Caudata; family Salamandridae; genus Triturus; species Triturus cristatus. The sequence goes on from NC_140591.1 coordinate 727,832,991, forward strand.
CTCGGATTTCTGCGGAAAAGGCTTTATCCTGTTTTAGCAGAAGACACCACACTGGTCCAGGATGTGCAGTAATATCTTATGGATTTTGGGGTCCCTGGGTCACACGTATATTTGGGGCCCGTTTTCAGAACAGCTTTGAATTTATTCTCCATTTACAGTTCATTCATGCACTCTTTAGCCAGGTCGCTGAAGGTGGGCAGGCCACTCCTCTGACTTCGAAATCTGTTTACATCTAATCAATGTCGGTTCCTCCGCTAAGGCGGAGGAGTGTCACACCACTGCTTTGAAGCAGTGATCGAAAGGAAAAGTAAATTGATAATACCATAATGTTGTTATCATTTTATTCTGTCCTGCTGAATCATCTTTGCGTGAGTGGCCGGGGCTGCTCTGCTCACAGAGGGGAGGAGTGGGTAGCACCCTCCTAAGGGCGCAATGACTGTTTGGCCGGCCCGAGAGTCATGCACACTCCACATGGTCTCCGTGAAGGCTGCATGCTCCAGCCCCTGGCTGAGTGCCGAACCACTGCTCTCAGACCAATCAAAACACTGCATTGCAACATTGTGATTGGTCAGGGGAGCCTGGCTGCCTGCTTCCTGTTCCATTCCCGAGGAGAGGCGATGGAGAGACGTGGCGGCAAGGTACGTTTTTTCTTTTTTTAATAATCCCCTTGCTCCCGCACTGCCATTCCCGATCCGTTCAGGTCGCTACTGCATCTAATATTCAGGGATATTTATGTATGTTTTCAATATTGTAACACAGCAGCAGCTCACTAATATTACTGCAAATAATCTCTGTGACACCCTCCCATTTCTAATATGTGAGGTCTTATTTCGATCTAAAAGAAACTTTTTTTTATGGTCGTTGCATTAAACATTGACACAAGATTTCTCTGCAAAATGTCTGCAATACTCTCACAAATCACCCACATTAAAATAAATTAAAAGAAATGGTTTCTTAAACAATCTATTTAAGAATTATTAAAGGTCCTCCAGGCAAGACTCTCAGCAGAACAGAGCTGGCTCCATCAGGAGCCCCCTGAAAAGCTGGGGCCCTGGGCCAGAGCCCACTGTGCCTGTGTCTTAAAACATCTCTGAGGATGTGCACTGAGAGTTTAGCTGTTAGTCACACAGGACAATGTGACCAATACTTCAACACACACTGAGAGTGGAATTTGGGTCTGCCCCATTCATGTGATTGGATAGGTGTCTTGTCCATTTCAATTCTCATCTCCTGCTTTGTTGGCTTCACTCATTATTTTTCCTTTCATTTCTTTAGGTGTCACCCGTGTCCCATACTCTCCTGTGTGCAAATCTAATTTCTTCCTTAATTCCAAGACTTCTCTCAGCCTACAATAAGCCACCATCATGACCAATTCTCTACCAATGGGCCAATTGCAATGCCGTTGGAAACGGCTCCAACCCTCGGTTGGAGCCGTTCCTACTGCATCATAATCTCCTGTTTTGATTCGTTTCCCACCGGCCAATTTGGATGGAGTCGGTCGGAAATGAATCTAACTGGATTTCCGAATGGCTTCCGACGAGCTTGGAGAGCCCGTCTTCAATTTGGAAAAGCCTCCTGTAATCCCAAGGGTGGCTCCTTCCGCCCGAGTGATAACATTGTCGGATTCTGACAGCCTTTCTGTGCCGGCCCTTTTTGAAACAGAAAGGCTGTCATAAGTCGACTTTGGGGGCCCCCAGCAAGGCCCCCATGGGTGCAAGGCCTCAGGATGGTGGCCGAGGGGGCACCTATGGTGCCACCCTGTTGACCCCTGCATGCTGTAGCAGGCACCTTGAGGTGCCTGTCATGGGGACAGGAATAAACTGCACCTCCTCAATTTACACTGAGAGCATGCGCCAATTGTAAAGAATAGGAGTGCGACCGTGCTGGGCTGGGACCACCTACAGGAGGTTGGTCGGTCCCAGTACCCAAACGAGTCCATCCAACATCGTAATCGAGCCCCAAGTCTTCCAAAAGCTTGATTCAAAGTTGGACGTTAGCACTGAGTACAGCTAATTGACTCTATGAATAAGGGAAGTAGGTGGGGGATAAGATAGCTTACATATTGAGTTATATTGAGATGTATAAGGACACTTTTTTCATTTACATGTGCAGAATGTGCACTTTGGAATGTCACTAAATCTTCGGCAGGATGAACACCTCTAACATGGAGCAGCATTAATATAAAAAGTTAATCGCTTCTATTTAAATGGTCATAAGTGACCACTTATGTGTGTCTTTGTAGTATTCAGTATTTTAAAACAGACTCGCGTTGACATCCCCTGACTAGCTTGATGAAAATCCTATTGTACATTGCCAAGCATTAATATTCCACCAAATGGTTGACAGGAGGTGTGGTTAGGGTGGAGCTTATTTAAAACTTTTAGAAAGTGATAGCGAGTCAACGAAGGTCAGCAAACACACAGTCGCAGAAACATTAGTTTACAAATCTTTTTTCTGCACACTGAGCTTTTCATTTGAGAGTATGAAGAGCCACCATTAGGTGATGCACCACTGAGAACAAAACACAAGCCAGTCAGTGGAGGTCTACTATCATGGGCATTGGGGCTCCTCCCGCCTTGTTTTATGACCCCTTTTCTGTACCTTATTAGTGAATAGCAGGTTATTATCTACTATTAGCATAATAAAAAAAATGCTGAACCTTGCTACTAAGGCCGAGGGTCAAACAGCAGTCTAAGGCAGGCAGAAGCTTCTGCTGATGGCTGGTGCAGGTGTCTGAAGGCTCCTGGACCAGACATCAGACAGATTGTCCACTAATGGACGAGTCACAGTCACGGCTTCAGGGGGTTGCCATACCTTAGTGCCTCACCATATGTGTTGCAGTCAAAGGCAGCCACAGGCCGTGTGTGTGTGGTTTAGGCATGAGGTACACACAAGGCAACTTGCTCCCTAGGGGTACTGTTAATAAATCGTTGAGCGCTGTAAATGTTTTCCTGGCCCCGATGGCCCCTTGAAAAGATGTCCTTGAGTAACTATGTTATTTACACATTTCTTCAGCTCACTTGTGCCTTTTTGTCTGGGTTTGGTGCGGTGGACTCTAGCCACCATAAGTGCCCTCTAAATGCCTGGCGAAGAGTAAATTTACATAATTTCAGTAGTCATGTTGATGGGTCTCTGGAGCCTCAGGGTTCTGACCTCCTTCCCCCAGTCCGGGTAACCTTCTTGCCCGATGTTTCCCAGCAACTTTACTCCATGGTATTCAAGGTAGTTTACACAGTCTGCTGGCACTCTCCTTCAGAGTCCCCAGAGGGATTGGAGATGCCAGTGCAGCTGACACTTAAGACACAGTCCCCTAGAGACCAAGGATACACGCCCAAAACATCCCTGCACTCCAAACAGTGGGTCTTTCACCTCTCCTTTTTGTGGCCCACACCTCTTTCTTCCTCTATGCAGGTGTTCACAAGTGAAAGTGGAGAGGCATTGAGGGTCGGTGTCTCTTCTCAATCCAGAGATGTCACGCCACCCTTTCACTGCTGACAAACACAGTACAGCATCTTGAAATATTGAAAAATGGAAGAATCAAGCTGTGGTCTGAAAGACCTCACACAGAACTTTAGCGATGCCCATAACTGACACTGCAAAAATGATTCCTTACTGCCAAGAACTGCTTGAGGGATGTGTGCCAGAGGTTTGCCTGTTGATATGGACATGCCTAGGCTTGTTAGTGAGTGTCAATTGATCAATCTATGTGATTTTCTGTCCCACCCTTTTCCTATATCATGTAAATGACTAATCCCTGCAAAAATATGCCCATTGTCCAGGAGAGGTGTTGAACTGCCTTCAGAATAATTAATGTGTGCATTAGGGCACTTCTAAACCCTAATCAGATTAGGACTGGCTCAAGAAAATGATTATAATTGCCAAAGTAAATCCAGGGATTTGTATATGGCAGCAGAAATATTCAAGATACACTCTGGACAATTTTAAACATAGGAAAAGTCAAATGAATCCCATTTCTCTTTTAAAGGAATCTAAAATGATACTTTGCGTAATTTTCATATAAAGTGCAAAGTGAATAGGCACTACAGGTTTACACTTTAGTTAAAAAAGGGATATAGAAATAGTAGACTGCCCAATAACATAATAAAGCCTAGAAAGACCATAATCAATTTATTCTGGGTCCATGTGTGCTAGAGCTACATCTGTGCAGATGCCAGGTTTAGTCAGGCAACAGTTTTTCTTGCTCATCTTCCAAACATGCCCGCATGTGTGTGCACAAGTGTTCACATGTAACAAATCTAGGGTGTCTTACCCTACTTGCCAACAGTGGATCCTATTTTGAAAGGTGGGCCCAGGGCGGTTAGATCTCACACCCAGTGGTGGTGCATCCATTGGGGCGCTGGGGCGTTGCCCCACTAAGGCACATGGCCCAATTTATCGACATCGTTACCAGTTGATCATTACAGTAAAGTAAACTCACTCAGACAACTTCGTTCAAAATATTTCTAAGTATTGACACGAATTCCGGGCTACGCCCGAGTAATCAGGACGCTGAAGGGGGTGGGGCAGCGCTCAGGGTTTCAACAGTGAGACAACATTTAGTGACATGACGTCTGGTCTAGCGCACTAAGCGCAGCAGCAATAGTGCGCATGTTAGGTTTTGAGCTGGTCATTTTTCCGACCAGCCCGAACATGCGCACTAGCCTGCACATTAGGAGAGCAAGGGTTGCTTCATGCCGCAGCCCCCGGTCTCCTAATGAGCGGGGAGTATCCCCTGCTCAAGCCAATCCTCAGCATCCGATTGGCTGAGAGGCACGTGACGCGTTCACGCAGAGGACCGCGCCAGCATGTCACACAAACGACACAACAAACCTCGTGTTCAGTCACAGTGCCTACTACTGCTCGTGCCTCGGGTCACCTCTCTCAGGCTTCCTAGGTTCAGTCACATTTCTTTCTTTCTAAATCGTCATCGACACCAAAAGATCCTGATCATCGACAGTGATAATAAGACGTAAGTCTATACCTTAACCTATGTAACCCTCAAAGGGTTAAAAAATGTCATCAGTTCAGCGCCGAGAAGCACGACTAGTAGCACAAGGTTAATCGCTGCAGTGCAGCACTATAACTGTGTCATCCTGAAAGAGTTAAATATCAGCTGTGCAGCGCAACAAAGCCCGACTGGTACCACAAGGTTAGGTTAACTAGTGAAAGCGCTACAGTGCAGTGCAGCAATATGACTGTGCAATCATCAAAAGTTTAACTACAGTAGTGCAGTAAAGTGTACTAATATGTAATGGCATACACGTGTAGTGCCATCTTATTCTGCGGCGTACATTGGTAAACAATCACACAATGAGAGAGTTAGTAGTAGTCCGGTGTAGTGCCATGACGCAGAGATGCTTAATTACCTACAGACGAAGCCTTACGAAGATGAGTTCAGCGCAAACATGGCGGGACGATACCAAAACCACCGCACATGGGGGAGTGTTGTTTCCTGAGTGTCACAGGCCCTGGTGCAAGGAAGGAAAGGGGCCCTGGCTACTGTTTGAATGATATGATAATAACAATAATTATGATTTGGTGGCTTCCTCAAGCCTAGGGCCCAGGTGCCACTGCACCTGCTGCACCGATGGAAGCTGCGCCCCTGGCATGGGGTACATGTGACAGGGGTGCGCCCAGTGCAGTCAGGGGATGCATGGAGCAATGCTTAGAGAACGTGTTCAGTAGTAATTAGCAGCAGTGAATCCTCCTGCACCCCTGACATGCGATGAGCCCTGGCGCATCCAGTAGTGCCACTATCCCACGACTGCACAGTTATCTCTTCATGGGCTCCTGTGGTACGGGCCCCCACTCCGTCCAGCGGCTGTGCCCCGCACTTACCACCCCAACTTCAGCCTCCACCGTCTCTGGCAGAGCCATGCTGCCTCCACCGTCTCAGACAAAGCCATGCTGCCTCCCTCCACTTAGTTTTTCACACGCTCCATCTGCACCCACCCCCGGGCCCATTTTGCTCACAATCACACGTTGCGTCTCTTCTCTGAACTTAAAGAGCGCGACTAAAATACACAGGACGTTTGAGAGCTGCATGTTTTCGGAGAAGTAATGACCACATTATGAACTGTGACCAAATTAATTTTCAGGTGTGCTAAACTGCTCTCTGTACAAAAAGAAAGCCATAAACATCAGTGTCGCAAATTCAGGCGTCCTAGAAATTCACTTCAGCTTGGTGGCGCGGGTGAAAGGAAAATAGTTAAGACACTGTCACACTCACACACCGACTTTGAAGTCTCCCCCACCCCCACGCCCCATGGTTCAAAGCCGCAGAGGTAGATGGTAATCTAAAGTGGCTCATGCCATCAGTCATGTATACAGGGTGCAGAACCCAAACACCAATTACAACAAAAAGTGGGCAGTTGCGAGATTTCCATGTATGCATTCATTCATTGGTTTTATTTACATAAAAACTTGCTGGGAAGTAACTGGGCGTTGTTTATTAATGGATGGATGAGGGTGGTGGGAGATGATGCAATATTGTGTACCTCATGCGGGGATTTACATAGCTGAACTGCACAATTATAATATATTTCACATATTTTCAATTGCTTTGTATTTCATTTATTGAAATTTTTAGGCGCAGGGAGATCAAGTGATTTGCATAACAACGAAGCTATGGGGCATATCAGCAACAACCGGCGATAATTTTCACTAAGCGCACTTAGCGCTACGATAATTATCGCCGGCTGCGTGGATTTTTATCGCTGAGACACACAATTGATGGACGGAATGCAGAACAAATCAAAACATTCACCCCCAGTCAAGAGATCTGGGTTAAATCCATCATTCTTTTGCTCACGTGCCACCCCAGTTTAGACCTGGCCATATGCAAACCAGTCTTGACCCTGTGCCTCATGGGAACAGTTCAGCCCGAACTGCCAAGCCAGGTCCTCCATGGACCGGAAACAAGCATCCTAGGACCGGTTTCGGGGTTTCACCCCTCTTCAGCCAGGATAGCTTGATTCCAGTGGCACAGTGAGCCCAGGACCCACGTCTGGGCATACCTGGAGTACTTAGGCTCTCCATGCCACTGGAGTCAAGTTATCCTGGCTGAAGAGGGGTGAAACCCCGAAACCGGTCCTAGGATGCTTGGTTCCAGTCCAGGGAGGACCTGGCTTGGCAGTTCGGGCTGGACTGTTCCCATGAGGCACAAGGTCAAGACTGATTTGCATATGGCTGGGTTCAAACTGGAATGGCATGGTGAGCAAAAAAACGATGGATTTAGGCCCAGATCTCTGTACTGGGGTGAATGTATGACATTGTTCTGCATTCTGTTCATCAACTGTTGTTTTTGCATTTGTCACCCCGAGTGGGACGGGTATTCTCAGACAATTATTCTGTGCCCAAAATCTGAAGCAAGCATTGGCAAAACCAATAGCTCTGTCTTCAATGTGCCAAGCTTTTAAACACAGGCACTCACAAATGCTCTTTGCAAACACAAATGTGGTTTATCACATAAAAGACTAGATTAAAGCCTGCTCTATTAGCCTTGCTAATGTTCAGCAAAGGAAGCAAAAAATGACTGCTTTCTGTATAGAGCACCCATAGCTGGTGAAGAACTAAATGTGACAAACAACGTGATAATTAACTGTAAAAGTATTTGCTATGCTTTCCAATGGAAGCACTTCCTGGAAGGTGGAATGATACACCAAATAGCCAAATGTGCATGGGTAATACTCCTGTTCAATATATGATTTAAAGAATTGATAACCAATGTGTTATGCATACAGATGAGCCATCAAGCCAGACATAAAAATACTTGAAACATCCCTAACACTAGCAGCTAAATTGCAGTTTTCATACAGTGAACATCAGAGCACGGTTGTATTGTAGCATTTGCAACATCTTATCCTCCTCTCCTCCATTTATCTTCTAGATCCAATATGTGAAACCCACAATCGCAGGCAGTGTGGGAAGCTAACATCAACATGCATTGTGTGTTCTAAAACCTCAACATAGTGTACCACTGTCCCTGACCCCAGCAGAGGGGTGGGAGAAAATTGAGTTAAAAGTAAGGAGAGTATAAAAAAACAAGAGGCAGCGGTATCAGAAGAAGCGTAAGAGAGAGACATAGATTATGCCTGGAAGAAAGAAGAGATATATGGAAGTGATTTCCAAGTTAATGGACTAAAATGTGGGTTAAAATGATTGCCCGAATTAGAGAGAGAAGTATCCGTAGCGAAGATGGAATGAGTAATTGAAGGAGGGAAGAGAGAATAGAAAATGGATTACATTGAAGGCAGAGAACAAGATAAGTGGTGGTGAAAGTCACAGGAACGGAGCAGATGCAACACAATGAAGAAAACAGATGGTGGTAGAAACAAGTCACCAAAAGAGAAAGATAAGATAAAGGAGGGCCGGACGGGGACAAGATGGAGGGGGCTGTTAAAAAGCTGCGAGAGAGAGGACTGTGGAGCAGAAGGCTCTTCTAGCAGGAGGAAATGACCTTCGCTGTGTTCAACCACCATCAGTCCGAACACTGCCCACTGGGAGGTTCCTAATTCAGGATATTGTGCTGCTGACAGTGATTAATAGAACATCACGTAAAGTGCCGACAAACGCCAGACAGGGCCTGACTGTGCCCAGAATGCCCTGGAACAAGTTCAGGTTTGATCTGTAATGGACTGACTTCTTTCAGAGGCGGCAGCCTGTAGGGCATTAGGGCGACGTATAACTGGCTGGTGCAGAGCCCTACCAATCAATACTGCTGTAGGTGCAATCGCACCGGGTACAGTTGCTGAGGGGTCCACTGCACCCCAAATAATATTTTTTTTTCACTGCCAATCAAGGGTCCATGTCTTACTTTCATATGGACACTTAGTACCTTTCCAAACCCAGTGGTCTCACGCCTCTGGGAGACTGGCAAAACAGGCTAGGGCATAGTCAGCCCTTTGTTGGTTGACTGACACAAGCTTGGGTCAACCCTGCTGTTCTTTCAGGCTCATTAACCCATATGGAATCCTACCCTTGTCTCCATACTCAAGAGCAGCTGGGGCTAAGATGTGTTGTATCACCTGAAAAATTCTGACTATCCTGAGGAATAATATGTTGGAGCTAATGTTCGATGAGCAGGTAAAGAGGCTGAGGTGTCTCGAGTCATTTGTTAATGAGGATTTATACAGCCCCGTCAGTGACCCCAGAACAAAACCATGTATGCGCATGTCATGCAGTAACCATCTGAGCACCTACCGGAGTCTTGCTAACTGGTGAAAGTCGAGAGACAAGTCAACGCTTGGGCCTGCACTGTGATGGGGAGAGAATACAACCGTTCCAGAGAGTACACATGCTGGTTGTGACGATAACACTAGATTGAGAAACACATCTTCCGAAGATGGAATAATGGGCTCTCATCTCATCAAGCACCTATATGTGTGGGCTATAAATCCCATCCACCAAAATCTACATTGAACAGAGATCACCCCACTATGGAGAGTTTCTGCCAGTTCCACCAAGCTGCCTTCAAGTCTCCGCAACAAGCCTTAGCCAGTGTACATAACTGGTCTTTAGTCATCTGAGACATGTCACATGAGCCCAACTCAGAGAGAGAGCCGTGGGTACTGGCTAATAAATCTTGCCAGGCTCGTCATTGTTAGCGCATTCGCACGCTACTAGATTGATGACCCTGCAAGTGAATGAGAGGCCATAGCACCCAGCACAGCAGATACAATATATCTGGAAATCTAGGACTGCATCGGCGGGCCAGGGGTCACCATAGCAATGCAGTGAAAAGGACAAGTTTTTTTACACAGGCCCAGGCCAGCAAGCCCACTTTCAGGTATTCATGATGCAGTCAGAGCGTCAGCAGTGTAGTCGAGCACTGCTCACACTGGCAGAGCAATTTCCAGTCAGGGGTCGCAAGCAAGATGGCAGGGGTCACAATGGGAGGCTTAGGGGTCGCAGTTGTGACCCCTGGCAACCCCTAATTGACGTCCATGAATGCTGTGCAAAAACTGGGACAATACTATGAACGCAAATGGCATTTTCTTTGAAAGTTCTTGCAGCCTGTGCCTGTGGAGAAGATATTCTTAGAGGAAGAGTATCTGGTACAGTATATGTTGATAAATCATCTAGAATTATTGTCATATGAATTAGGATCGGTTACCAAAACAAAATCATAATTTAGTGATATGAGCAGAGTTTTGCCTACTTAGTTATTCTGCTGATCGTCTTGCTTCAGAGATTGAAGATGTGGTGTAGACAGGGGTCTGTTGGTGCTCCTGAGTGGATGGAATACATGATGACTGTGGTGTTTTGTTTGGGTGGTGAGCTGGTCCCATGTGGTGAGCAGGGGGTCAGGGGTGGCATCTGTGGGAGGAAGGAAGCTGAGAATGTCGGTGGCGGTGGATGTGGGTTCAAAGTTTTTGAAGATGATGGAGATCTTTTCGTGGAAGAAGTCCACCAGGGTGTCTCAATTTTCCTGGGAAGGGGTGATGTTTTCGTTGGCTTAGGAGTTGGAGAACTCTCTGACGATGTTGAGGGTTCTTTGCTGTTGTTAGAACTGGCTTTGATGCTGTCAGCAACGGTACTCCTTTGTGTCCTTTTCAGGAGTTGGTGGTATTGTTTGAGGGATGTCTTGAATGTGGCTCGGTCTGTGGGTTCCAACATTTCCCTTCATTCCATTTCATCCCGTTTACTCTCCACACTTCACCCTTCATACCTTTCAATGTCAAAGCTATTAAGTGCTGTTCTTTTCTTCTTACAATGGACCTCCCACTGTCCTATTCCTAAAAGAAAAGCACTCAAATTCTCAACAAAAAAATCTATTCCTGTTCGATGTCGGGGATGTATGTGAATAATATCCTAGGAGAATAATCATTTAACAGAACAGTGACAAGTAGCTGGAATAATGGAAAGTCCTCTACATTACATTCAAGCTGATTCATGTTGAAAACTGTGTATTCTAATATCTTTGATAGTCCCGAACATCTTTGGCGATCTTTGCCTCATAGTATCAGAGCTTGTTCATTTTGAAAGTCAAAGTAGTCATCTCAGATTGATTAAAGAATAACTCGTGATAATGACTATTTTATTACTAAAGCGACTCAGCTAAACCTTCACATTAGCCATTCTTGATAGAATGGCAGACACTTTGAATGATTTTTCCAGTAAATGAGGCAGGTGTTTGGAGGCAAGTGCTTCCTTCTCGTGAATACATCAGCTGTTGGTAGCAAAGAAGGCAGTCCAATTCCTCAGCAATTTAGATTATTCTTTTATATCATTACCAGTGCAGAGCTTTTGCCAAAAACAGCAGACTCTGATCTTAAACTAACAAAACGTTTTTGGACCAATTTACTTTCCAGCAGAAAACTTGTTTTGCTTTGGAAAGCCCCCTACAAGTAAGACAAAGCAGCACGAAGAATGCTTTGTGTTATTTAGTGCCAAGGGGGCATTACAGGGTTGTTACCATGCAATCACCCATGACTTTTGTCACAAAACCCTATCTACAAACTATTCTAAACAGGGTTTAGAGCCCAATATTAACACCATCTGAAAGGAAGCGTTAAGAGGAGAAATGTGTTCATTTCTCCTTTCTTGTCCTGCTTTGCAATGTGTAGAAAACATATGAAGTGGGAAAAATGTTTGAACTTGTCTAGTCATAGCATTTTGCTCAGGAAGGGTACCCATCCTGTACAAAACCTATGCTAGACTCAAGCAAAAACCTTAGTGCTCTGGTGCTAAGGTGTGTGCCTGGAGTACGGCAGCTGAAATTAGTGCTGGTGCAAGGGAGAGGGGAGGAGAGAGCCATATCACTGTGGATATGGTGCATTTCCTGCTATCTCCCTGACATGCAATGCAGCACAGCATTTGTGGATGCTACGTTGCGTGACTTCTTGAAAAATCTGCCCCTATGGGGTATTTTTACAAGAATTGACGCTTACCAGTTTTTGGGTTGGTTAGCGCCAATTTTCTTAACGCTGTCTATCATCGGAAACTATCGCCCTGGTAGCAACGCATTTTCAATATGTTGCAACATGATAATGGAATCAGCTAGCTGGGGGTGAAAACTGCTGCTAATAATAGCGTCAAGGCTATAAAAAGTTTGACGTTAGCGAGAGAAAAGTGACAAAAGGCCAATTAGTGGCAAAAAAAATCACGTAATTGAGCCCAACGTCACTTTTCAGCCTCTAAAGGCAAAAATAGCCTATACACGCCCCTCTAAAAAAAAAATAAAAAAAAAAATGGAATGCAGAATGGAGCAGCCAGAGCCAATTTAAGCACATGTTAACAACTCCCCCAAATCTCCCAACATCCAAGATGACCAGCCAAAGTCCCAGGGGAAGAGGAAATGTAGAGTCAGGGCCTCATTTATGAAAAGAGGTGCATCACTGGGGAAAACCAATGATGTAGCACTTTTATAGCACCATCCTTACGACATCATAGCAGCCGATGCCTTGATGCGTGGACAGTCTCTGGGGCCTGGAGGCCTCGCTGAGCAGGCGTCTCAGACCCAGAGCAGGAGGTGGCGGTGCTTTGTTTTTTTATGTTATGTTAATTTATTTTTATAGTGCGCACAGCTACCCAAAAAGGTTTTACCAGCGCAAGCCTAGAAGGAGACTCTGAAAAAGGTAAAAATCGTTGATTGAATCATTGATTGAACAGCCAAGTTTTAGTTGTTTACGAAAATTAGAGTACAATGTTTCTTTGCGCATCAAAGAGGGAAGAGAATTCCACAAGAGTGGACCGAGGTAGGAAAAAGGGCGACCACCCATTCTTACAAGTTTGATCCTAGGAATCTCAAATATTTCTTGAGTAGAAGAACTTAGCAAACGAGAGGGTTGATAGGGGCATACCAAGTTTTGCAGGTATTTAGGTGCAGTGCCATTCTTGATTTTAAACATATAGCTCAGGGCTTTGAATTTTGTTTGACTTTCCACCCTGAACCAGTGCAGATCTCTCAAGGCAGAAGACATTCTTGGAATTCTGCAGAGCAATCACGCTGCAGAGTTCTACACCACCTGAAGTTTCCACAACACATCCCTGTTAGCACCCAAGAAGAGGATGTTTCCATAATCCAGTCGAGATGTTACAAGTGCCTGGACTACAGTCTTTTGGGTAGCAGCAGGGAGCATCCAAATAATTTTCCTTAACCATTTAAGGATGCTAAAACAGGTGGCTGCAGTTATTACTGCAACTTGTTTCATAGCCAATTTATTGTCAATAATGAAACCCAGATTGAGGACCTGAGTGGAGGGCAAGGGTAGAGGCCCCATTTCAACAGGCCAATGTTGTGGGCCCCAAAGATCTGTATTTTTTCCAAGAATAAGGACTTCTGTTTTTTCCCCATTGAGCTTGAGCAGATTAGATTGCATCCAAGATGCAATATTACTCAAGCCCAATTGCAGGCTAGAAGGACCAGATATCTTTTCCGCCGATAAGGAAAAAATAATCTGAGTATCATCGGCATAAGAAAAGAGCGACAGGCCCGCTTCTTCTGCAATCACTGCCAAAGGTTGTACATATATGTTGAAGGGGAGAGGACTTAGAATTGATCCTTGTGGTACCCCATACGGAGAAGAATAGACCTTTGAGGAAGCCCTAGATGAAAACACTTGGAATGTCCGCTTAGATAAAAAAGAGGACAACCAACCAAGTGCAGATCCTGAAAAGCCAAGAGATTGTAAAGACTTAATTAATACGGTACGGGAGACCATATCAAATGCGGCACTTAGGTATAGCAATATAAGGGCCACTGTATTGCCTGCATCCAAGCGTTGTCGTAGCATTTTGGTAACGCCAAGAAGGGTTCTCTCAGTTGAAAACCCCGCTCTGAAGCCGGACTGAGAGGAATGTAAAAAATTGGAGGATTCAACAAGCATGGACAATTGTGAGTTTACGTGTTTTTTCAAAACTTTAGAAAACACAGGAAGTAAGGAAATGGGCCTAAAATTAGATGGCTGGATGGGATCCGCATTTGCCTTTTTCAGCAAAGGAAGGACCACAGCATGTTTCCAAACAGGCGGCATCAAAGCCTTGCAAAGCGAGGCATTAAGTAATTCCATAACAACTCTCAAGGATGACTGTTCAAATTGCAGGAGCACAGAAGCCGGAAGAGGGTCACAAGGAGAGCCCGATTTAATATTGGCTAGGATTTTTTTAAAAGAGCTAATATTAAGAGGAACCCACTTCTCTAGATTTGTAAGATGTTCAACAACAACAGTGGGTTCTAAAAAGGGGATGGACTGAGTGGGGATCATTGCACTAGTTCCATCTAGTGTCAGATACATTTGCTCCACTTTGTTTATAAAGAAGTTAGCGAGAGTGTTGCATTGAAATTCATCCAGGACAGGAGAGCTAGGCTGCGTGCCCGAACCTGCTAACTTCTTAACCATAGAGAACAGAGTGCGAGAGCTATTCTGCGCCCTTGAAATAGTAGAGGAAACATACTCTGCTCGAGCTATTTGACATAAAGCTTGATATTTTTTTAGCGCAGTTTTATATATGAATTTGGATTTGCTGTAGCCTGCTGATGGAGGCGGGCCACGTTGGGCCCAAGCCTGTGGGCCGTGGCCGTAGACATTGAGGTGTCGGTGATCACCCTTACCTGGTGGCGAAGTCTAACAGGTCGCATGGAGACACATTGCTGACCTGTGTGAGAAGACCGCCTGGCCCCCTCTTTGAGCTGTGATCGGTAGAGGCACTCCTGCGCACCGATGTAGGGCGGTCTGCATTGCATAACACACATCACCACTACACCGGGTGCACAGAGGAGGTTGCCAATGGTGAGCAGCACCTCTCTGCATCACAGGCCGTAGGATGTGCTACTAACCGGACGCTTTGGAGGGTGAGGCCCCTGTGCTGTGCCGAACTGTGTGGTGGGAGTGCTACAACTTCACGCCTAAGAAGGCCCTGTTGCATCACCTGCATCGGGAGGTTCCCCAGCGGACTTGGTGGCGACTGCTTTGCAAAGGCTTGTGAAATCCCACTTAGCTGCGGCTCCTGCTTGCTGAGTCATGAATGGGGCCCAGGAATGTGTCCTATCTTATTGATAAGGGTGCATTCCTGACCTTTTGTTTTGGCTCAGGACCGCGCAGCAATATGCCTTGCAGCACTGTCCAGGACCCACTCATCTTATATGTGGGCCCAAGTATTTGCACTAATTTGAAGACCTAAGAAGCTATTTTCTGGACTTAAGAAACTGCCTCTAATTGGACTTAGCAGCAATTTGTTGGGTTTATCGACGTACTGAGATTTCCTTGTAAATGTCACATTGTGTGTTTAGCGGCAGTTTTTTCAAAGGAACACCTACCTTGTATCTCATTTTCGTTAAGTCCTGCAAACAGAAGTGGGGATCTTGAAAATTGCTGTTTAAGCTGCAAAATTACCGCTAACTGGAGTTAGCCGCAACTTGTAAATAAGGCAATAAAGAAAGCAACTGTAACGTCAAAGTAAAAAAATTTACACTAGAATGGCGTTAAGTTCTTGTAAATATGTCCCCACGTTTCTTGTGACATAATTTCTGGTGAAATAAAAAAGGATCAGGATACGCAAATGGTACTCAATGAATAGTCAAATAGTAAAAAGGAGGAGTGTCAGGCTACAAGGGGGGGGCGGGCACTAAACCAGAAACAGCAGAGGTTTAGGTTTCCTTGGCAAGTGTGAATATGAATATAGTCATTGAACTGATAAGTTTTGTGGGATTTAATACAAAAAAATGTTACATACAGCAAGTCTGTAAATTTGTTTTGAAAACGTACATTTCCTTGATTTGTTCACTTATGGTTAATGGTATTTGGAATACATTTTGCACTTTCCGACTAAATGATTCAATAAATAAGCATGAATAAACATTTACCAACCATTAAATGAAAGTAAAAAGAAAAACATGCATTTAGGTAGTAAATATTTTCAAGGAAATATTGTGCATGGCACTCAGAGAGACCAAGCCAGAAAATACATTTAGTAGCACACCCTATAAAGCATTGTGGAGAATTCAAGTTTATTCACAGATTGGAAAGAATCCAAACCTCCATAACTTAAGCAAGATTTGCCGTTTAATAACTACACAATGCAGTAAACAAGTGCAAAAGTGTGTGTGTGTTTTATTCTCCATTTTAGTGCAAATCTAAACTGATGGCAAAACCGTTCAGTGAAATAAATGAGGTCAGTGTTATAAAGAGAAATATGATAAGCTGCAAACTCAATAATACCCTTGTGCTGCCTGACACAAACATTAATATAGCAACAACCTGAAAGTAATAGCTGAATTAAACAAGAAGATGGCAGTATTCGATTTCAACCTTTTTATGTGACACTAACCCAATGATTACTGCAGGTGCTAAAATGGCCCTGACCAAGAACACATTAAGTAATCAGGCACAGGTGTCTTGGTGAAACTCCTAGAGGAAGAATCTAATGCTGAGTAGGTTATGAAAAGGACCTTGCCAGCTAGCAAACCTATTCAAGTTTATCCTTTGCCAGTCAATCGTCCAAGTGCCCTATACTTTTACTCGACTAAACTGAGAGAAGAAAACAGTTCAGGAAATGTTTAACACACAACCGAAAACATCTGGGGCTCTCTCCAGAGAGCGTTGGGTGATTCTCTCTCCAGAAGATTGGGTTTAGATGATTCCTTTCAACACAGGGCCTCATTTAAAAGAATTTGGCCTACGGCAGCATCGCAAGTCTTTTTGCTGTGCTCTCCTATGCCAATTTGAAAGGTCATGAATGCACCATATTTATGAGATACCTGCATTTCTGTCCTTTCAGCCAACTCTGGCACACAATTTGGTGCCTAGCGCCAATGCAGACACCCATGCACCATGGTGTAAGGGTGTATGCTTTGTGGGCAGGATTGTTTTTGCACAAGAAGGGGCACCTTCCTGTTAAAAAAAAATCCATGGGGGTATTTTCCCCATTCTATGTATGCTGCACAGTGCACCACACATGGATAGAGCAATAAACGAGGAGAAATGATTTTTTTTTACGCCTGCTCTGGTGAATGCGTAAGGTTTTGTCTCTGCCCCAAGTTTGCGTGATTTTGTAAATCGAGGGCAGCGTCAAAAACCATCGGTGTTGCATGGGAACACCCGCCGCAACACCCATGGAACACCTTGAAGCAGAGAAAGGCAACGCATCGCTTTTCTCTGCCTTGCTTACTCCATATCTATGAGGCCCTGCGAAGCTACTTAGAGTGGCTTTGCGTCTCCTCATAGATATGCTTGAGAGGCCTGCGCCACCAGAGTGTCAGCAGAGGTGACACTCCGGTGGCGCAGTTTCTTGTAGATAACCCCCACAGTGTTAAAGAAAAATTCATTGGTACATTTTGCGTGGATGTTGAGAAAAGACATATGCAGAAGGGAGAATTAAGACAAACATCAGAATAAATGCTAGGAACATCTGTTAACATACTCCAGAAAGGGAAGTTCATGGAGATTCCATAAAACAAAGATTGAACAATAAAAAACAAGTAGTTTATATGTTCAGGTATTTGTTGCCAGTCTTTATAAACATCCTGGATAACATTGTGTACATAATTGAGTGGCATATCAGGACACAAGCTGACATAATGCTTCTAATGAAGACCTGCCAGGCAAGGGAAGTCAAATACACAGAAGGAAAAGCATTTATATGAAACAGGAAAATAGGTTTAGGAGAACAACAGTCATGATAGAAAGTGTCTGAACCTCATAATCGACCCAGCAGATTTATGTTGGAAGTAGAACATAATGTTCTTTAGTTCTTTCACAAAAATGTGGTATATCCCTGCTTCCACACTCTGGACCTGATTTACAATTCTAAGTAACTGTACCCAGAATTTAGAGATGCCTGTCAGCTAGGCGGACATCTCTTAACATTGACTGGAGCTGCAAAATAACATTACTGTCTGTCATACGTTAACATGTTTTTGTCTTTTCAGAAACAAAATTCCAAAGCGGGATATTGTTTTTGAAAAAATTTATTTTTGAAAAACTAAACTAACGACTCCTGCACCATGGGAGTTTTCACTCATTTTGAGTGGGTGATTTAAAAATGTTTACTTTCCCTTACCATTATGTTTTTCACAGTGGTAAAGGAGAGTTTATCTGTCTATTCAACGGCCCACTCTACATCAGACGTGTCGTCGAATTGCCAAACTTCCAATGGCTCTTTCTCTGGCGGGCCATCGGAGGAGTATATCAATGACAGAGACAAAGTAGTCTCGTAAGGTCTGCCTATCTGTCAATCAGGTGGGTGGCTCATTGAGTTTAGTGGAGGGGGTACTCCGTCATGGTTGCAACAGAGTACCTTCTCCACCAAACTCTAAATCAGCCCCATCAAAATACATCCTCAACATAACTTAGCATCTGAGTAAATCTTCAACACCATTTCATCCATATAGTCAAATCATACTTCCATTGTCCTCCTTATAAAAGTGATGAATGGGAACAAGGCCCCGAAATGTAACAACAAAAAATACTTAATTGACTAGAAGAACAATGAAGCTGCCACTAACCTCTGCATCTATTTTATGGAGTTAAATCCTTGGCCCATTGGTGCTTTGACTATATATAGTGAAACAGCTGATCCATTGCTCCAAGAGTTATGCAAACCAGACGGAATGAGAAGAGGGAGCTATTGAGTTACCCAGTAAATCCTCACGCCAGTACTTAGTCACATACAAAATTACCGGGGTACTTGTAGATAACATGGAAATGTGGGTTTGAAACTAAAGTAAGTCATATTTTATTGATAGCTAAAACCATTCAATTGTTCCATCTTGAAAGAGCAATTTAATACAGTATGTCATCCATTATAAAATATAATTCATTGTGTGACATATGATTGGTCTGTTCATTCTAAAACCATACTCATGAATTTTACAAATCTACTTATTAAAATACCGTCATGCTGCAAAAAAACTTGTAAAAGGCTGATGAACAATTCCTTGTGCTCATTTCTAAGACTGTTTGAAAAGGAAGCATTTTTTTCTATTTTGAAGGCCTAGCAAACACAAAGTCCATGTGCTAATGGTTCTTTATGGTAGGAGCAAAAATGGCAAGCTGTAATTATTCTCTTACATCTTCATGTTTGTGCTACCTCCCGCCCATGAAAGAGCTTGAAGCGTAGCCTTAAAACTGAACTTTTATTTCCCATGAGAGTCAAGATATGTTTGTGTTGTTGCTTTTTTATAATTTCTTATTATTATTGGGCTGCGTTGCATCATTCTAAAAGATTTCAAATCAATATCTCAGTATTTGGTGTTCCCTGTCCTCTTGAGAATCTTCTTAAATGTCCCATAAGTTTTATAACAGCTCCATAGTGAAATCATTTGGAAATCCTTTAATATGATGTCGATGGATAGAGACCAAAAGGTGTTTTTTCTATGTTTGAATACTTGGCAAAGGTGTTCTTTGAACAAGCCCTTTTCTGCTTAGTTTAGTTAGAGTCAGTACCTTAGCAGTGCTGTGGATGAAGATTTATGCATTTTTGGAATACAAAACGCTTTTGCCAGGTTATGTTTAGAAAACGGCATAGAAACAGGTTTCCATAAATAGAACCTCCTATAATGCCAATCAGTTTTAGGGGTGTTCCCTTCTCCTTTCCATCCTTGAAAAGGATTTACTCTTGCTCATGTCAGAAGCTTCTGATTTCCCATGAATGTATAATTTTGTGGATCTGCACAGACTCACAAATAATTCCAGTCCTAGAGCAGCAATTGTTCGCCAACTGATTGCCCTGCAGCTTTTTGCATGAAAATATTTTTGCCATGAGGCACAGGGTCAAGACTGATTTGCATATGGCTGGGTTCAAACTGGAATGGCATGGTGAGCAAAAAAACGATGGATTTAGGCCCAGATCTCTGTACTGGGGTGAATATATGACATTGTTCTGGAATTCTGTCCATCAACTGTTGTTTTTGCATTTTAGTGGTGGAGTCAGCGTCAGTTCTGTCATCTGGAAATCCACCATCCCCGCTCTGTAGAGAGTAATTAGTGCATGAACTTGACTTATGTTGTCTGTAGACAGAAGATATTACCCAGTTTTAGAATACATTAGCAACAGGAAATATATTTTTTTATTTAAGACAATCCTGAAAGGTGAATCTACTAGAGGAATTTCCCCCATCTTACTCTCATCATGTTGGAGGACATTCCACCAAGTGTACAAACTCAAGTCAATTTCACACATGTAACTGACGCCAACGGCATAACATTTCATTCAGCTGAAAGGTAAGGAAAATCCTCAAACCAACAATTCTTTAAATAAATTATATTGAAACCTAGAAATTTTAAATAATAAATACCAGCTTCTAGCGGGTTGATGGAAACAGTCTGATGTGTATAGTACCTGATTGGCTGTCATAATAAGTGGGATATGGGAAAGTATAAGCCAGATGTACATACAACTAGTGGCAAAATAGTGGTTGCAATTTGGAATCAGTATTTTTGCAGCCAGTGTGGTAATTTTCAAACCTGCTATGTACTAACAGTTTGGTTTGTAAATCACCAACTCCAAGTGGGCCGGCATTTAGCCTACTTCATGAATATTAATGAGGTGGGCTGAAAATTGTGACCCACGAATTGCAGCCATCGCATGAATGGTTGCCTGCTGGAGTCAGTAGTCCACGATGTCTGTGATTGGGTTACCACTACATGTTTGTAGTTGATAAAGTGTTAATTTTATGCAACCAGAATTCAGTTGTAAAACATTAGTAATACCATTGAGATTTGGCATTTGGAAGCGATGCCCTAAATACGCCCCTTTCAAAAACCGAATGGATGTTTGGTTCTAAACTCAAATTGTGATTCGGTAACGTGTTACCGAATTGTAGTTTGGGTTTCACACATACCAAAATGCTTTTTTGCAGTTTTAAACGTCAAATTCTGATAATAGGCCAGTTTTCAAATGCAAAAAAGCTTATCACACCGGGCCCTATATACCTTGGGGCATATTACCAAGCCTCTTGTGCCGACGGTGCACCCCTTTTTGTTATGCACCGGGCAGTGCAGTGTGGTGCTCCATATTTACAAAGACACGAAAAGCCACCCTGCGTGGTTTTGGCGTTCATGTAAATACGGCCTCTTTTCACGCAGCACTTTGCATGAAAGGGAGATTGCATGGATGTTGTTGTGGGTGTTCCCACACAACACCCATGGATTCTGCTGCATTCCCAGATTTAAAACATTTCGGGAACCTGGGAATGCGTCAAAATCCTACGCCTATGCAGGGGAGGCGTGAAGAGGGACAACGAGGACAAATGCTTTTATTTCTCCTCGTTTTTTCTCGGAGTATGTGTGCTGCAGTCTGCAGCACACATAGGAAGATGAAATCACCTCTCATGATTATTTTTGTGTGGAAAGGTGTTCCTTCCTGCACAAAGACAATCATCCTCGCAATGCAGGAACCCTTGCACTATGGTGCAAGGGTGCCTGTGTTGGAGCATGGCAGGCAATTGTGCGCCGGTGTGGGGGAGAGCTTAGGGATACGTCATATTGTTGTAAATATGACGCATCCCTTTGCATCAGAAGTAACACAGCATGTCGCACCAAAATGGATTGCGGACCCGCGCTGAGTTACTTCATTGTAAATATGGAGTCTTGTTTGAGTTTTACCCTTGAAGTGCATTAAACAAAGCTTGAACTGATATGGGTACGAATTACCGGGCATATTAACAACACACAGCGATGAATATTGCTGAGCGCTATTTTTTATATCGATATCGCAGGCCATCGCCGGATTAAATTGCTGAGATAACGCGTTATCATCAATGTTTATCTCCACAGCGATAACAAATCCGGCCATAGCGGCAAAATAAGTGGACATCGCTGGAAATCCTGTGATACAAATGCGGCGATAAGGGAATCCTTGGTAATAGGGAGATATGGACTTAGCCACAGAATCCACCTCCCTTTATAAATATGGCTAAGTCTGACATTTTGCAGACGTTAGGTTATGGCGATAACCGCGCTTAGCACGGCTTTTTTTATCGCTATGGGTGTCCTGGGCTGGCTTGGTAATATGGAGAAGTGCAGTTAGCGGCATTTTCTTTGTTATTTTGAGATGAAACGCCCACTTTGCATCTCATTAGAGATACAAAGCGAGGTATCGGTAATAAAGCTGCTAACATGCGCTAATGCATGTTAGCACTGCCTTGTTAATAGGGCGAAAACATTATCTCCGCTTTTTTGGCTTTTAACCCCTTGCGTGCGGCGCAAATTCCGCCGCAGTGCTGCACATTCCAATCGCGGGCGTGGTCATGACGTCTCCCGGCCGTCGTCCGCACACGCCCACCGTAATGCACGACGGCCGGGAGACGTCGTGCGCATGCAAGGGGTTAAAACCAAAAAAGCGGAGATAAGGCCCTTGATGATATGCCCCTACTTTTTTTGTTCAAATTAAAACGCTTTCTGATCCAAGTAAAACAAAGCAGTGTAGCTTTTAGTTCTAATTCTCACACACATATCGACATGGGGAGGTCAGTTCATTTCATGAGAGTGTACTTCATTGTGTGTTTGCCTCGGTAGGCAGACTCTGATTGGCTGAGCACGCGCTCCGTTCACAAGTATTAAGTGCCTGTTCCAGTTCAGTCACCCTGCAACAGCATGCTGCAACAGCAGAAGGGCCACATGAATATATATACCACAGTTCGATCTGTGACTGGGAGGAATGTGAATCTATACTCTTACTGCCAAGAACGTTTGATTGATTGCTTCAATGAATCTATTGAATGCGTGCTTAAGCCCTTATTTAGAGAGCCTATATGAAATTGCTTTAAAAATGGTACATTTTTAATATTTCTCTCAGGGCTGTATACAGCAATATAATTCTTACACTCTGCAGGTGTAGGATAATCGAATTGGATGCGGAAAACATTCAATAAACATGCCTAATCGTTGATAGCCTTCCATTCCTTTCAAAAACATATGGGTGCATTAATGCACTTAAACATTAAGTTATTCCTGCTTATTTGTTCCAGTTCTTATATCACTCATAGCAAAAGAGAAATCTCGAATTCGTGCAAGCTAAGTTAATCACTCTGTATGTTTAGGGCCGCCATCCATCCATCCACCCATACCCACCCACTCAGCCACAATTTTAACTGTTTTTGTTTCCCTACCTATTTAACAATGAGGCGCGAGTGGTTAATTTCTAAAAAAAAAAAAAGTGCCGGGGCTCTCCTCAGGAGGCAGGTTGCACCAACACCTTTCTCCGTGTAATGCTGCGTAAAATAGAGCAAATAATAACCAGGAAGTGAGAAGAAGATGTGGCCTAATGGCCAGACTTGCGGACTTTGGAGCTGAGAGCCCAGGTTTCAGTCTCGGCATTGGCTAAACATCCTGCGATTCAAGTCAAGTTACTTTATCTCCGTGCCTACAAAAGATGAGTGTGCAACTATAGCGCCGGTGTTGATGATTAAGTGCCAGTGCTGAGCACCAGAAACCACCAGCACACATTAACCACTAAGAGGTGTCTAACACAAGTCAAGGAAGGCTGAATGCATGCTAGGTTTTCAGGATAACCACATGTCAATGATTTCTATTTCTGTCCATTGTAAGTTGATATCTTGATAAATGGCATGAAACCGATCATTCTAGCGAGAGGCAGCTCCTGCTTTTGCAGCACTCCCTATTTTTGTCAGCGCATGCCCTTTTGGGGGGCAGGGCAAGGCCTGTAGCACATCAGAAGACAGGGAGCTAGCAGCTCCAAATTCTCCCTTTGCAGGACTGACACAGAGATATGGCCCACAAAGGGAGCATTGTGACTGGCGGGCAAGCTCCCAACATTCTATCCAGGGAGTTTATTTTATATATGCGCTGAATCAACAGAGCATGCACGTATACATACTAGGGGGTTTATTTACAAGAGGCCTGTACTGCCGGAACATCCCTTTTTTTGATGCTCCGGTGGCGCAGGCCCCTCAATCATATCTATGATGGGATGCAAAGCCACCCTGCATGGCTTTGCATGGTCTCATAGATGTGAGGTAAGGCAAGGCAGCGCCAAGTGCTGCATTGTCTTACTTTGTGTCAAGGAGGCATTCCATGGTCATTGCGATGATTGTTCCCACGCAACACACATGGATTTTGAGGCTGGGCAGATTCACAAAATCATGGAGGCCTGGGGCATTGCCAAATCCTTACGCCTCCCCAGAGCAGGCGTAATGAGGAGAAATGTTTTCATTTCTTCTTGTTTTTTCCACTTTCCCTGTTTGCTGCAGAAAGCAAACATAGAGCGAGGAAAATGCCTCCATGAATTTGTTTGTGCAGGAAGGTGCCCCGCCCTGCACAAAAACAATCCTGCCAACATCAAAGACACCATAATTGCCTGCATTGGTGCTAGGCACCAGATTGTGTGCTGGCACTGACCAAAAGGACAATTTAAAAAATATATGCCCCTAGATGTGGTAGAGTTTACAGCCACATAAATACACAAAGCAAATCAAGAGTTCTCAAAGAAAGTTGGTCTCAAAGAAATACGGGGCATATTATCAAGCACTGCGTTAAAATTATTGCCGCTTTAGCGGCGATAATGGGCTTGATAATAAGCGACAGAGAATTCCCATAGAAGCCCACGTTGACACCAGAACATGGGCTTCTATGGGAATTCTCAAGGGCATATTATCAAGCCCATTATCGCCGCTTTAGCGCCAGTTTTCTGCCGCTAAAGTGGCGATAATTTTAACGCTGTTTCTTGATAATATGCCCCTACATTAGTGCAGATGTTCCACATCCAATTAGTGTAGAATTAGGGTCATCACACTGAATATTTTAGAATAGTGTATTATTACTAAACATAAATTACTATGATCAGTTGTGTACCATACCATGAAGTCACAAAACGTGAAGCATGTTCTGCCTTTTGCCTATATGAAAACGGCACCATATTATTTTATCATAGTACCAATGGTTTAAGACAAACATGCACTATCTGTAAGTTTTTATTTGTAGGTGATTTTCTGTTTCTTTATTAACTGTTTCTTACCTTTTTCTTATTTCCTCTCTGTGATTTTTTTTCTCACTCTTGTTAGGGTGTCTTGTATGTCTTTACTTGCCATTTTCCTTTTGTGCGTAAGTTGGTGTTCACCAAGGACCTTATAGTAAGCCCAGGATGGACGATTCCATGTGAGATTTTCAGATAAACCTCTCACAATGCTCAATTTAGATTAATTGTACCTTAATGTATCTTGACTACCTGTCTTGAAAATCTGGCATGGTTCCAGATTTCCTAAATCTATGTTCAGTATTAGGGAAGGTGTTGTGGCTTTGAGGCTGGAGCTGTCGAATGGGGAACCATGTTTGAATCTTGGCTTTGGAGCAATATCTTTTGATTGTAGACAAATCACTTTATTTCCTGTGCCTAAAAAATGTGTAACATATTCTGGTGCTCATGTAAAGAATTCAGGTTTGCCAGGTATTGCACTATATAAAACCCCACAAAATAAATAAAAAATAAGAATGGATTAGGCATCAAAAGTGGGCCTGGGTAACATCTTAATTATGCTGGAGTAATCAGAGTAATTTCATGTCAAAAGAGTCATGTGAAGTTACTTAAAATTTTGTAAGTCTGCTCATGTAATTTAGAGTAATTTGGGGCAAAAATGCCCACCACAGGAGACAGGGAATGTGTAAGAGTGCAAGCGGCTTCTGACTGCTGCTGTTCGAGTTCTGTTGCCTTTAGCTCTATTTCCTTAGCACAAAATGCATCTTCTGATCCTTTTAGGATGGGGGGGTGCATTTCAACTAAGAAAATACTACTAAATGCAGGGTTACGCTCTTCACCTAATTCCTCATACTGTCACATCATTTCGCTGTAATTTCACGTAATTACGCTACAGTAAATTATGTGAGCTACGCAGAATTATCCTACTGACGAATTTTAAAAAAACAAAGTAAATTGTGACCAAAGACAGTTGTTACTGAAAATTTCTAATTATTGACACCCATAGAAAAGTCGGCTGTGTACAATTTAGAACCTTGAATTTATTTTGGGTTTCATTTTCAATATGAGTGATTTGCTCATTAAGTAGCTTTCATTCTCGAGCGTATCACTTTATTAATTTGAGTAATGCCTTGCTGAAGGATTATGAATATAAACTGATCAATTTGTTCTGTTTAGAACTAACCATAAGGTAATTGAATATCCCATGGATGCATTGATGACCCATTGCGGAAGAACAAAAGACAACTTGTAAATGGGAGACTAGAACTGCAAAAATGGCAAGAATTAAAAAAGGCAATGCCATATATCTAGTTAAATCATTGGTTAAGCAATAGAACAAAATTGGACCAAGTGTGCATTGCTACATAATTTAACAATACCCTGTCTGTGGCTTACTGACCGACAGCCCTCAAAAACATCTTAAGTTTTCATTCACAATTTATAACAATTGATTCCTATAAATGTATTATGCCTGTATTTAATTAAGATGGTTTGACTAGCTCAGTGCAGTTATAAATGCCTCACCCAAGGCAGGGAGCACAGCCGTTTCTTTTGCCGCGAATAGCCTGAGATAAGCACTTACCCAGAAGACCGCATTCCCTTGAATATTTAATTATTTCACGCCTTCGGACAGGGCCGCGGATACTTAACGGGCTGGATTAATTAGAACATACTCGGGTTGAAGCCGGGAAAGTAAATGCTGTAAATTACAAGTGTGAGGCAGAAAACAGCTTGTAGAGACATTGTAATCAGCTCAGGATTTCAGTAAGCCCTGGAAAGGCGGCACACCCAATGACTTTCTAATTGACATTCTGCTCAAAATGAAGCTCACAACAATAATTAATCTGTGTTCCAGATAAGCTGTGAAGACCTTGAAGTGATTCATCTACTGGTGCAAGACTGCTAAATAATGCTTATTTAAGTAAACATGTAAACTGGACCAGAGAAAGCAGTAATGTTTTGCCATTCAAGATTAAACATGCAAATGTTCAATTTCCATTCTATTCTATTCCGTGGGATTCTTCAACCCCATGCACAAAAACCTATCTCTAATTTCATTATTATAAATGGGATCCCTTAATTAAAGGTCTGTCTCTAATATATTTATAATCAGTGACTTGTAACACACCCAATCGGTTATTACAAAGAAATTACATCAGAACTCTGCTGTAATAACTTATTACAGTTGGGTTCTGACATCACACTGCCTGCTGCCAACAGCCAAGGGGAAGGGAGGTCAGGTCCAAGCAGCATAAAACAAAGCAAGGTATTTCTTCTGTGATGCTTTTATAGCTGTACATTGACAAGCAGAAAGGGGAAATGTATGGCAGCATGTTCATTTTTGCACTGAAAAGGTAGTTAGAGAAAAGTTAGAATCTTGCTCTATGTTTCTACAAAATCCGAGCTACTGCCCAATTAAAAAAAAGACAACTGATATCTATTTAACCAATTCTAATATTGTTTCTACAAATAAAATAGCTAACAGCTTTTTTGATTTGTTTAATTTTAATTCAGAGATTCTATTTTTCTTCATGTTTGCAAACCTGCTCTTTCTTATGAAAGAGCTACTCACCAGGGATTTAAGTGGTTTGTGAGAAAGGTGATGGTGTGACCATGTATTAAAAGGAATGAAGAACCTCCTGCCATATGTAATAAGGATATTGCAAGTCACTTTGGAGTTCCACAACCTTATAAAGGAACGTGTTCCTCTATAGGGTCATGGAACTTTTAGGTGCCTTCCAATATCCTTATAGCTTGTGGCAGGGGGTACTTTATCCCACACATAATAGGTGACTCGTGGCACTCCCAGTCGACTCTAATAAAGATATGATGTCAGAACTCAACTGTATTTAATTATTGCTCTAGAGTTCTGCTATCACAATGCCTGCTGCCAGAGACACCAGCTGAGAGGAAAGGCATGTCAGGTCATGGAGCATAACTAAAGAAGCTTATTAAGAAACAAAACAAGACATTGCTTTTCTTTCTTCTGCTCTGTTTTTTTAGCTGTATAGTGACAAGCAGCTAGGAGGTATTTATGGCAACATGTTCATATTTTGCACTCCTTAGGTAATTATAGAAAAGTTACAATCTTTCTGTATGTTTCTACACTGCACCTTTTTTAAAAAAACTCCTTTGTATTCATCTGATTCTAATATTGTTTTACAGCAAATATCTAACGGCTCTTTTGATGTGTTTAATTTTCCACTATAGATTTTATTTTTATTATGTGTGTTTGCAAACATGCTCTTTGATATGCACCAAGGAATTAAGTGGTTTGTTGAAAAGATGAGTGAGGCTATGTATTATGAGGCATGAAGTACTCCCTGCCGTACATGATAAGGATATTGCAAGTGACCTTTGAATTCCATAACCGTATAAAGAAATTCAGCCTGCAGCCTCGTTCCTCCATACGGTCATGAAATGCCTCAGTGATGTGCAATATCCTTCTAATGTACAGCAGGGGGGACTTTAGCTCATATAGTTTTTTGTAGTATTATGTTATGTTATGTTAAGTGACTGTTAAATGACATTATGTTATGTTATCTTATGTTTTGTTATGTTATCTTATCTTGCCATGCTATGTTATCCTAACTTATGTTATCTTACGTCATGGTATGTTATGTTATCTTTTCTGATGTGAACTGCTATTTAAAAAGCATGCGAACTTCCCAAAGTGCTATTTGACATGATGCAAAAAAGAAACCGGACCTATAAAAGCAGTGGTAAAAGAAAGCCAGGCCTTAAAAACCGTGCAAAAATAAAGAGGAGAGATCTAAGGGCAGCTTTACTAAAAATTTGCATCAGGTTTGTGACACAAACATGAAAATGCTGGCCTCTGAATGGGAAAGGTAAAAGGCTATTCATTGGTTTATTTCAGGAAGTGCCAATTTTATTAGCTATTAAACGTCCTCCTTGTGACTCCCCTGAGTTTGGCTTTTTAGAGGTTTGGAAACATCAAGCAGTGCCTTTAGAAGTTCCCAGTCCTAAACGTTTTTCACATATTAGTTCAATTAGTTTATTTTTACCATTGGTGGTAAAGAGTGTCAAAACACTTCAATAACACTTAAACACTTTAAATCCAATTAAAATAATTATTGAAAATAAAGCTACCTACATCTCAGATAGCTATATACAGGCATGCTTTGTTGATATGTATCCTCTGTCAATGAGATCCTCAGCATTGTCATCTGTTCTTGTTTCTTGTTCACTTGTTTAGAGCCGATAGTTAGCCAGTATGTTGTCCTTGTCTACACTACTGGGTTCCAGTAATTGTTGGTTCCACTATGATTTTGGATTTCTATTCATTCCTGTTTTTGTCACTTGGAGCAGCGAAAGAATCAAGTTCACACACCTTAGTACTTTATGTGGGGACAAATCTGACTAAATTCAGAAAGCTTCTTAAAAACCGTGTTTGTAATAGGAAGCTACTCTTCTTCTGGTGCTTCCAATTCCTTAATTTAGGTTAGTTAAGGATAGATTTTGGACCTCAGCATCATGAGTGGGTTCTCTCTTATCCTATTCGTTTTTAATATCTTTTTTCTCTAGTAGTCGTATTGTTTGTTTGCGATTGAAGATATGATTTACTGTGTCTCACTCATGGCAACATGGTTAGTGGGAGGCATTTTAGTGCTTGACTTCCATGCCAGTAACCCCCCACCATTTTGTACCTCTTCGGGAGTGGAGCAAGAGGAGGGCTGCAGCAAGCTGGGAATCGTGCAGATTATGCCTCCCTAACCTCTTCATGTAGTTAGGTCTTATGCGGACTAGGGGCCACGAAACCTAACCCCCAGATGAGAACTCCGCTCAGACTCTTTTGTGGGCCGCAGCCAAACCCACCCCAGCACTTACCCATGTTAGGAAAATGTTTAATGTGCTTGCTCTTTGTGAGTCTTGATATTCTTTTTTTGTGTGTAGTTTCATGCTTTGAAGGTGGAAGTACAGAGTGATCAAATAGGTAGAACCTCAAATTAACTCCAGCAAATGTGCCGGAAGGAAGGGGCTTTGTGACTGTGCCTCTGCCATGATTGGATGATGCCCCTGAGAATACAGCTGCACCCCTGAATTCCCTGCAGCTGAATCAATTATATGTAACCCTAATGTTTGTTGGTTAATCATGCTTGCAGCCAGCTTGGGTTGCACCATCAGTGGTTGATCTTGGATCACTTGCATATTAACCCGTTACCTTGCAGTGAAACCTCCATCACAATTTTCCTCCAACAGATAATCACCTATTGCCTCTTATTTGTATGTATTCATTTGCTTGTGGTAAGGAATAGGCTGGTTGTTTGATTATGGGATATCATTGCTATGCTTATTTCCTAGGAGTCTGAGCCCAGTCATTTGATTGGTCAACGAAGCGTGCAGAAATACTCTTGGTGTTGTACACTATACAAATGATATATTGAAAGCAATGTAAAAAGTTGGCTAAATTAGCAACTGAACTTGAAACCCATAACTTAGGCTAAATTCTGTTCAATATTTAGAAAGTGACCATGATTTACGCTATATATTTATATCTCTTGATATACGTCATTTGCACCATTCGCAAACTCATGCTTCTTTTGATTTCCTGTACTAAAATGAAGGGGGCTGGAGACCTATTGCCCACTTACTGATTGATTTTGAAACCACTACTATATCTGTGTTTTTTTTTTAGATTTGCATTTTGACTTAATTGTGACATGCATTTGATGCCCGCCAACCAGTTGTCCTTTTGATGGTTGCATAAGATGCCCTCTTAAGTCAATGAGAGCACTGACTCTGGATGCTTTTCTTTGACTTGTGCCTTATTTCACAAACAAGCAGTCACTTGTTGGTGAACTTGGAATCAGGCATTCTCTCTGTCATATTCGTTTCAACATTGGAGCTATTTTGAAATGAATGTGAAGAGGCCAGATGGGACTTCCAGCTACAAAGGAGAGACTGCCTTCCTGAACTGTGAATTTAAAAGAAACGGGGATGTATGAAATATACTTCATAACATTTCCTTTGCTTTGTAGATTGTGAAGCATTTCGTCAAAAAAGGACACTGAGGGCAGATTCACATTTTTTCTTCATTTCCCTGGGGAGCTCCATTAACCATCAGTCTCTTGGGCACAGAGATTTCTATGAGCAGCATGTACTGTAGGCCAGCCATTCTTTCAAGGTCGTTTTGAAATGTTATAGCTAGGTCGAAGCATGTCTCAGATGCATGCTAACAGTCATCAGTCAGATAAGCAGCAGAAATAACAGTGAATGCGGCTACATTATTTCCTTTCTTTAGTTATCATTAATCTCTTGTCAACAAACCTTCGCAGGGGTCGATCCCACTGTACGGAACTCCAACGCCCTACCCTCAGACCCACCCCGTCATACGTCATCTTCAAGAAAGAGCTAACATTGCTGGTCTATCAAAGATACTTCCAGATATAACAGGCATAAGAATTCAGCATCCAAAAGAAAGTCTCACTGTGAGCGACACCTTAACATTGGTGGCCCTGAGACTTCCTTGTTGAATATGTGGTGGTGCTGAGCCAATGTGCATGTCTTCTCCATGAGCCTCCCCACAAACTCTGGTATTCGAAATAACCACAAGACTTGCTGCTTCCTGCTAGTAACCTCTGGGCCCGATTCACAGAACTAACTTAAGACAAAATCCTAAACTTACTACTTTTGGTATTCACAGAATGCGCTTACTACTTTTGGTATTCACAGAATGGATTTACGACTACTAACTTTACGTACGCACTCGGGCCGGAGATTCCGGCCCGGAGGTGGGACTTCTGGCCCGGAGGTGGGATTTCCGGCCCAGAGGTGGGGATTCCAGCCTGGAGGTGGAGACTTCCGCCATGGCCAAATCTCCGCCACCGCCCAAAATCCCCACCTCCGGGCCGGAATCCCCACCTCCGGGCTGGAAATCCCACCTCCGGGCCGGAAGTCCCACTTCTGGGCCGGAATCTCTGGCCGGAGTGCGGACGTAAAGTTAATAGTCGTAAATCCATTCTGTGAATACCAAAAGTAGTAAGTGCATTCTGTGAATACCAAAAGTCGTAAGTTTAGGAATTTGTCTTAAGTTAGTTCTGTGAATCGGGCCCTCTGTTCCCTAGTACTCTTTATTTTTATGTTAATACACATTGTCAATATCAGCCTATATAACCCACTCAGCTGCCCTGATAAGTCTGGTATGCTCATTATACAACTGCAGATCATAATTGGTTTATCATGATGTGTGTCTTCTTTGATAACAATTGCTGCATCCACATGACTTGCTTTTCTCATTCTGATCCTTACTTGTTCTTAATGGTTCTGTATATGTTATTCTTTTGGATGTTCCATTAAAATTGCAAAACTTCTCCATACATCGCTTTTCTTTCAAAGGAATACCTTCAAATTAATCAAACACATTACCTTTGAATACTGTATTTTATATCAGGTTATCAGGTTATCGCTCGTTGAGGTTGGCATAATGATGCATAAGAGTTCTGAGTCAAATATTGGGACAACAAAAGTCATCTGAACTACTTAGTATGAAAGATAACACTCAAGTGTGCCAGTAAAAAACTTGGGTCCTGTTTATGATGGTTGGTATCGGTCCCACCGACATCCATCCCATCGGCCCAACTGCCGCATTAGGATGCAGGGGGTCAGAGCTTGGCTGTCGGGGGGAAAGACTGCCACCTCCGACCGGATCAAGGATCCTGTCAGAACGGCAGTCAGATTCGTCAGATTCGCAATCCCTGAATGGGGACAGTACCTGCACAGGTGCTGCTGTCGGGATTGCAATATCCTTTTGCCTCAGCTTTTTCATGGCAGTCCAACTGCCATGGAAAGGCCAATGGAAACACACTTTAAGGCCTCATACAGGGCCCCCGTGGGCCACTTTAAGTGGCCCGAGGAACACATAGTGCCCCCCACACATCCATGCACCATGTGCCAGGCATCATATGGTGCCTGGCACCTGGTGCACGGATGTTTGAGAACTGCCCTTTTCCACTGCAGCCTGCGCCACAGGCCTTTTTAGGGCTTCAGCACAAGCTGCAATGGATAAGAGCAGTTTTCCAACTGCCTGCACGGTGGTCGCATTGTAGTTGGCAGGTGGGATCGCCACATATAGTCGGTCGAACACCTGCCTGAGGTGATGGAGGTTGGATGCTCCTCTGACCGCCATCGTAATGAGGGCCTTGGTGCTTCACACAAACGGTGGTGATGCCTGGTATAAAATGGAGATGTTGGGAAGCCAGGGGGTAAATTGGCAGGAGGAGGTTTTATGTTGATAAAATGCAAATAAAAGCACCTCGCCGGCCCTGGTTCCAGGGGATGGTATATATTATGAAACCCCAATAAAAAATGTATAGTAAAATAGCAAAACTAATCCTAACCAGAATAATTTCTGGTAGCCATCTTTAATTGAGAATTGTTCATATGATCATAGCAGCTTAAAGTGCACAGACAATAAAAGCACATCATTAACAAAATTATCCAATTTAATGCATCACATTTCAAAGAGTGCAAGTTTATCCTTTTCAGTTTATTGACTTCTTTAATTATAGTGAAGATGCTTTATGCAAGTGATAATATTTGCCAAGGATCTGAAAAACTTAGTGCACAATTTACATACATGGATCATCAGAGACCAACTGTGAATACACTCTCAACTATGCTGCAGAACAACCTATGTAAGAGATAGTTCTCATTTTGCCACGAGGGAGTAGTGGGTCTGATTTAGAGAAAGCTGGTGGTGTTTAATCCTCCAGAAGCAATGTTAAGTTTCCAACAGAAGTGTGAGTTCCCCTGGAGGATTCTACACAGGAGAAATTACTATAGCTAAACAGTAGTGTCAATGGAAATTTCTCTTTTCATTATTTTACTGGTGATTCTACAATACCACCAAGAGAATCAGGGTAGTGGCCAATCTGGGAAGGAGCCTAAAGTATTGACATGAATGGTGCCTGAGCGCCCACGAGGCATCAATTATCTGATCTCTATCGGTCAATTGGTTTCTGCGAGGAACCCTTGGATCACGTTTGGTGGCACATGTGAAACAATTACCTATACACCAGTGAAAGTCAGAGGCATGAGTCTCAAAACATTGCATTTACAGAGTCAGAAACTGCAATGCACCGAATTGGTTTGTAGTTCGTAATTACCCTTTTGAATCATAAATCACACATTGTGACCCCTTGTGCTTTGCAAGTGAAATGTGGAGGCTCTCTCCCACTTGTGGTTCACACAGGTATGGACACATTCTTAGCGACCATATTGGTGTTGCAAAGCATGCAATGATACATTCCTGCCATGGGGAGGTGCTGTGCTTTTAGCATAGTTTAAGGTCTCCAGTTTGATAGCTTACACTTGCATTGTGCAGAATAAGGACACTGAAGAACAGACTATGGTCCCAGGACCACTGAATGATGTCCTCGTTGTCTGAATTGCCGCATGCCGCCTGCTGTTATATTGTTTTCGCATATGTCCTGTTATTGAGCAGTGGTCACATTGCTGGCACACTGCGAATTTTAAGGCTTGACTGGAGGTTTGCTTTACTGTCAGGCCTTAGTCCAAGCAATTTTAACTTCATTAGGACCCACAAGCCAATTTCTCTTCATTATTATTCATGAGGCAGGAGATTTGGAGCTCTTAGTAAAAATTATCTTTGCGGTGTGAGGGCTTTGAGCACGCCTTATACTGCAAAGGTATATGCGGATCGCAGTGCAATACAAGATTGTTTTACAACCAGACTTTTGTGAAATTCAGGGCAATGAATTTAAATGATTTATTGCCACAAATATGTGAATGAATGAATAAATAAATGAATGAATGAATGAACAAGGGATTTATAGAGCGCAGAAATCACCCCGAAAGGGGTATCTTCGCGAAGTAATAAGATAAATAAAACAAAGATAAAGTTGGTCATCGATACCAATCGGTCAATAGTAAACAAAAACAGCCCTTTGGGTAAACACTGGAATAACTTGTTCAATGTTTTCCAAATTGTCCTCTATGTGATTGAATCGAGACCGTGGTAACCTATGTGGCACTTCACAAGTGAACGCAATTGAGTAGAAGGTGATGGTTGGTCTCGCTGAAAGTTTTACCTACTCAAAACATTTTGGGAGGTTGAAAATCTTCGTTTATTTATTAATTTTGATATTGTGCAAAGCACTGGATTTAAATTTTATTTCGGAACACTGAGCTGTACAAAGGAGGAATAGAAAAGCAAAATAGGAGAACATCTTTGGAGTGCAAATTTACAGTCTAATAGAGTTAAGCAAAAACTAACATCGAACATTGTTTGCTCACAAAGATAGGTTTCAGATCAATTATTTCATGAAAAGTGCAATTTTGAGAATTTTAAGGAGTTTCTTAAAATGGGGGAAGTTTGGTTAATCTCTGAGTTGAAAAATACCATCTGTTCCATCAATTAAAGGCAATCGCTCCAAAGAGCTGTAGCTGTTCAGCTGCCAGTTAAAGGGACATGGAGGGATCACATGTAATAATGTTGATCAGAGGATCCTGAAGCAGATGTAATGTAGAGACAATGTTTGCAAATATATCAGGCTTAACGGGTTAGTTAAAGTGATATGAATTTGAGACTTATTTTAAAATAATTGTTATTGATTTTCAGATTATTTATCCCCTTAACCTTCACAGGATAATTTGAATATGTATGAATAATGAAACACTTGCTAATTTTGTTACGTACACAGCAAGGACACCAGGATGTTCGATTAAATCTAAACAGTAAAAATGCAAACACAGTCAAAAAGATTCAACAATATCAGGTGAGGAATATACTTTCTAAGGCTATCTGGCATTAAGGCAGGATTTTGAGACCCATGGAAGATACGCACAATATTTGGCTCTTTGAAGTTCTAAATCCTACCGGTTCACTTAGGAATGAGGATATGAGCATTTGTTTGCATCAGGTTTGAGTGAACCACAGAACTAACCAGCAGGAAAAGGGCTAGTGAGAAGTAGATTCTTGCTGAATATCTGGTTTGAGTCCGATAGGCTGTCTACAAACTTTAAGATCTCGAGAAGTTCTGGTGCCATCCCTTGCTTCATTTTTCCATGCCTCTTCCATTTTGTCCCACTGTTGAGAGATGGAGTATTTTGTAGGCCCTCCTTAGTCTTCGTTATAAAGTACCACTTCTGCCCATCGTAGAGTTGCTCTTAACTAGACCACAAGTACTGGGGGCTTGTGGGGCTGCCATTTCATTTTGATAGACTTCCTTGATAGTAATACGGATAAGTCCAAAAATGTAGGTTCCACTCTGCCACTCTTCACATGATTGAAAAGCCCAAGAATACAATCCAGGGTACACAGATCTGCATGTCCAGTTATACGGTAGTTAGAATGTCTATGACTCACACCAATCATCTTACTATTTTCGAGCAATCCCACAGCATGTTTTTGAGGCCTGCAGTTGGATTATGGCACCTGGGGCAGTCAGAGTGGGCTCCTTGGGATATTCAATTCATATTACTCTGGGTTAGGTAGGCCATATAAATTATGTTAAATTGTTTAGTGTGATTCTGTCATTGATGGAAATCTTATGTGGTTTGGACGGTACCTTGTCCCATTGGTGGTCATGGAAATCCCTGCCTAATTTCATCTCTCAACTATGTAATGCAACGGGTGCTATGTAAAGCGCTCTGATACCCGATTTGGGTCATGTTCGTGCTATATAAAACTCTGTAAAAAAATTAACATTTCACCGATCAGGAGTGGCCCAAGCAGGTAAGAGCGGTGGGGTGGGTTTGACTCGGCAGACAACAATGAGGGAAAATTGATTTTTTATTTAATTTTCCCTCGTCATTGTCTGTCAATTTACACCCACCCGCCCCACCACTGATACCTGCATGGGCCACTCCTGTCACCGATCTTCCAAATTGATCTCAGTGCCATGACTACACTTCTATAGGCTAAGAATTGTCAAATGTGACAATCATACTATTCAACTAGAGCATTTAATGTAACCAGATGACCCTCCTGCAATAGACCTCCTAATATTGAGATACCTGCTTCATCCCATTAAATCAAATCTCTCCTAGTAAAACTGTGGCTTTACTGGAATTATGTAGTAGTGGGATCCCAGGATACTAAGTGGTAACTCGAGCATTGATTTTTGAAGCACCTATTGTGAGCATCTATTATCAGCTGTACCAGACACCAAAATCCTTTGTGATTTGAGGTGTAGCAAAGAAAAATTGCTGACATCTGGCCTTTTTGGAGGTGGGACCACGTGAGACCTGTTTCAGCATAAGAATGTCCTGTGAGCCACTTTATCTGGGTAGCTCAATAATAGTGCTCCAAATTGGGTGTCCCTTGCCTGCCTTGCTCTACCAGGAGAGCACCAGCTCAGCAAGCGCCAATCTCTGCCTACCAGCATTCCAGATCAGGTCCCCAAGCATTACATCCAAATCTTCGCAAACGTTTCTGGGAAGTAACAGAGGGAAATTTGAAAAATAATAAAGTAGGCGGGAAAGCATTACCATCTTCGAGAGAATTCTTCTTCTTACTGCTGCCATCACAGTATTTTTCTAGAACAATATTTGGGAGCTAAGTGGGTGCCACTGCCTTAGTCACGCTACCATCTTGTAGAGAGTGATCAAGTGGAAGATCCTCACCCCTATGTAATGCAAATCAGCTCTCCACTCTGATTCGCTGGGGTTGCTAGGAAACAAAACATGATTTCGACCAGTTTGCTACTAACCATGAGCCATTCAACTGCTTTCAAGCGCGGTCTAGCCACAATTGGCTGCATATGAATTTCCTACTTGTATCTCCTGAGAGCCAGTGAAGAGCTTTCAGTGTTCAGAATGTTAGACCTTTACAAGTTCAGCCACATGTAAGTAGCTTGGCGTTTGTGTCTTTGAAGTCTTTCTACAACATTCTTTGGAAGGCTGGTGAAAAGCATCTTGCAGTAATTTAAGTGCCCTCATTGGGCCAAGCATGTAAGGTATAGCCACAAAGGATTGCATGCAGTCAGATACATTATTTAAGTGGCCAGATGTGGTCACCAACTACTCAGTAAAAAGCTCAGACCAAAAAGGATTATTTGAAGCCATCGAGGTTGCGCCTTTTTCAGGTAGGCTTGGTAGGTTGCCCAAATTCTATAGCACTGATTTTTCTGAAATCTGATTTTGTCACCTATCAGACTAATGATATATACCCTTCAGCTATAAAATACTGATAGCCATTCATTGTTTGAAATCAATGAAGACAAGGGTAGAACGACAAATTCGGTCTATGTGCAAAAAATCAAATATAAATGATCATCTTAGTAGGGAGATCATTAATTCTTCTAAATTGGTGATCTGAAGAAATACCAATTTTCCAACAGTGGTCGTGCAAATATGCAGAATTAAGGAATCTGAAAAGAAATGCGCGCTACAATCAGTGTCATATGCAAAGTTTTTGAGGCTCTGGGAGGCGTTTGGTTAAATGGTAAAAAATTAAATTTCATTATGTGTTGATTGATCGTTGTCTTTCAAGCCATAGCTTTTTAATTGATGAATGTTTCTTATTGATATCATTATTTATATTATTCCTGTATATTTTTTTACTACTCAAAATATACTGTTGTTTCTAAAAGGTTGTAATAATGTGACCTGTTTCCGTATATTGATTATTGAACTCTTCCAATAAAAAGAAAAGGGGAAAAAAGGAATTAAGAATGACTATTTTAGCAAGGAGTAATTCCATGAGAAGTTTCAACTAACTCTAAAGAGAGTCAGAAATAGTATGTCGAGTACACACCCTCTAATAAGAAGTGATGACATGAGATAGAAAATACTGTGACATCAGCCTCTTTCCTACATACAGAATGCGAAGAACAAGGCTAGTGCCAATCCTCACTTGCCAAAAATGTATACTCGCAAGATGTCAATATCAACTGTTATGTTATATTCTGTCCTGTTCTTTTCTGTCCCGCACTGTCATGTTATCTAGTTTTATAGAGTGCCCTACATTAATTAGCTTTCCTGTTAAGTGGACAATCATGAATTGATATTGTACAGTGTAGGGAGGATTGCAGCACACTTATCTGATTAGTGCTGGGCGTTGTGCCACACTACAAAAACTGTTCGTTTCCAGTCAGTATGACTAATCCTAATGGAAATACAGTTATAGTTAAGTGATTACACGGTTGTTCCATCGTTCATGCTCTGACTTAGTGGAACTAAACTATCACTTCCAAATCGCAGACCTTACTCATAAGGTGGTCCATCACCGGAGAGCCACCTGAATGCTGCCACCAATTAAATCTTGGGTTTGACACTCAAAGTTATAAGTTTCCACAGTTGCGCTGCTGAAAATATACAGTGACGGGGCGGCAGTGGTGGGGGGGAATTTATACAAAATTTACAAGAAAGACTTATTGATGCGGTCAGCTGCCTCATGCCTCGGTGTTCTTCTGCTCTCCTGCTGCTCCTAGCAGTCCCTGAGACACCATCACAGACTCTCGATTCAATCCAGACGCTGCTCTCATGTTATGAGAGCAGCGCTGGGATTGGTGTGAGTTTGCTGGTTTGGAGCTCGCTCAGTCACTGGGAGTCTGTGCTGTTTCTCCATCCGGTTGTTGACTACAGCTGGATTGGCCGGCTAAACCAACATGCCCACTTAGAGTGCCCACCACTCCTCCTCACTACTATGACTCGGCCAGTCACTTACAAAAATGATAATAAATGTGTTCATTTACTGATCCCAAGACCGCACTCGCGCTTTAGCTGTAAACATCGTAAGCTAAAGCGAGGGTGCCGTGATGGTGCTGCGATGGTTTGAAAAGTAAAGAAATAGAAAAACATCTTTTTTCTAGTACTTTTCTTTTTGTAGCTTACTATTTTACAGCTAAAGTGCAAGTGCAGCTACGGGATCAGTAAATGAACAACAAGCATGGCGTTGTGTACATAAAATGTATGCGAGTAGCCCATAAACGTGGTGGCAGGTAAAACCAGTGGTGTGCGCACGCGGAAAATAAGTAAAACAATCAATAAAGTTAACATTCGATTAGAAAAACAAGATTAATCAGGGATGAGGTAGGTGGGGGATTGAGACAATACCGGGCACCTGTGTTGTCAAAGTGAAAGCGGGTGCCCATGTTACAATGAAAGTGGGTGCCCATGTTATTGAACGCAGGTGCCCATATGCTGCCTGCAGTAAGAGAAACTCAATAAAGTAGTGCTTATAGACTAAATAAGACATACCATGTAACAACCGAAGTAAAAGGGCCAGTCGCCATGGGAGGTTACAAATAAAGACAAGGCGGTACTAAGGAGAGACTAACAAGCCTATTTACGAATCAGAATCCAGCATTTACAAAGGACAATGACACAAGCCGTCGACAAATATGGGCAAAGAGTGGGCGGGGCTTCTATTCCATACCCCACTACAACAAGTCTCGCTGAGCAGCTTGTGCGCCTAAAAAACATTGTGATTCTTTGTGGTTAAGTCATACCAATTCTGTTTACTCCAAAATTGTAAAAGTAGTGACAGATATGTTTTAATGGAGTAGGCTCATCTGTAAAATGTTTAGCAGTCGTGAATTTTAAAACAATACACCACATCATACACACGGACAATATAAAGCATATTTCTAAAAATAATGTTCTTTTCAACGACACTTGGATTATGCTCTTGCTTAAATTGTACATTCATATTTTATTATATCATGAAGACGCAGGGGCATATTATCAAGAACGGCGTTAACATCTTCGCCGCTTTAGTGGCAGGAAACTGCCGCTAAAGCGGCGATAATGGGCTTGATAATATGCCCTTGAGAATTCCAATAGAAGCTCATGTTGACCCTAAAACATGGGCTTCTATTGGAATTCTCAATGGCATATTATCAAGCCCATTATCGCTGCTTTAGCGGCAGTTTCCTGCCGCTAAAGCGGTGATAATTCTAACGTCGTATTTTTTCTAAAGTATTTCTGGGCATATCAGCAAGGCGAGGCGATAGAATTATCGCCGCTTTTGCAGCCGTTTTCGGCCGAAAAGCGGCAATAATTGTATCACCTAATTAGCAAGCTCACGCTAACGCGTGACAAACTTGTGTTAGTGTAGGAATTCATAACGCCCAGCTTTGCATCTCTAATGAGATGCAAAGTGGGCGCTAAGCGATATTTCTCCTATCATCAAGCCCCACGCTATGAAGCATAGCGGCAAGAAAAGTAGCGATAGCCTCTGTTATCGCTACTTTCCTTACGCCTGCTTCAGGAATGACTTAGCCATGATATCCTATGGAAGGTGGATATCATGGCTAAGTTTGTGAATCCTCCATATCATCAAGCTAACGCCACATTGCGTGAGATTATCGCTGGGTTTCCAGAGATAATCACACGTTAGGCAGTTAGCATGAGGATTTTTATCACTTTTGAGATAAGCGTTGCTGATAGCACGCTATCTCAGCGATAAAAATCCACGTTAGCCGGCGATAATTATCCTAGCGCTAAGTGCGCTTAGCGATAATTATCGCCGGTTGTTGCTGATATGCCCCTTCCATTTTTATCTATTAAGTAATGCCCTTTAAAATCAAGTAGATTTTGAGTTCTAGTCTTAGGCTCGTACTAAAACCACAAAAATAATAATTAAATAACGTGTTTTGCAGCATTGTAATCTGTGGTAATATAAATATGTATCACAAAAGCGTGCATCGAGTACATCATTGCTTATTAGGAACTGCTCTCTTGAATACCATCAGTTGCTTAAATTAACTGTGCATAATTAATTGTTCTGACTTGACCAAATTGACTGTAATGAACAAGAAACAAAACCTGTCACGCAGTTTCCCACTGAAGGAATACCAGTTTGCAAATAAAGCAGTTTCTTTGTACAGGATTGCCATCAAAGAGTTCTCCTCAACTGGCACACCATTCAGCTCCTGTGTTTTCGCGGGCTTTTTCTGATTAAACACCATAGCTTCAAATGCCTAATCATCTCGTCAGGATGTCGTGAGCAGGTGGCTCTGTGATTCCACACGTACCGTTTCTTGCACGGTACTCCTCGCATCTGTCAGATTTACCACAGACAAAGGAGGAGGCACATGTGGACCTGATGATCGCGAGAAACGTGCTGGGCTTTGAATTCATTGCCAGCTGGTAATGTGTTTCATCGAAGTACTAGCATGTTCCTCCAGTAAACCCTCCGACGGGGATTCTCGCCACGCTCGTCAACTTCAGCACAATGACGAACCCCCTTCCTTATACGATGTTGTAAGAGAAAGAAAGCACGTTGATTGCCAAACACAGTGTAAATGTAGAGGGCGCAAACTATTGTCGCTTCAATAGGACGGTGTTCACTTAAGACGTTTACACTAAAATTGTCTCTGCTCCTAGGTTTAGAGTACTGGAAATCGGTGGGAAATCCTCAAATTATCTGGGACATCTCGCCAATTGCCTGACTGGATATGTTTCTAAGGCTTTTTGGGGCATATGTACAAGTAAAGTGGCTGAGTGTGGCGTTAGCCTTCCTGGCTTAACGCCTCACTCCGCCACTTCAGAAACGCAGGACTGCACCATATTTACAAGAATATGGTGCAGCCCTGAATTTTCCCCTATGCTGGCACTACACTTAGCAGCCTAGCGCCAACGCAGGCACTCTTGCACCATAGTGCCAGCGTGCAGGGGAAGATTGTTTATGTGCAGGAAGGTCGCCCTTCCTGCACATAAACAATCTTTAAATGCCTCTTTGTAACTTCTATGGGGCATATTTATGACAACTGGCGCATCCCTGCATATCAGCAGGGATGCGCCAGTTATTGTGCGCCACAGGTCCGCCACCGTAGATGCGCCGCATTTATAATGCGGTGCACCATGGGGCAAAAACGGCACAGATGCGTGACGCAACTGTGCCGTAAAAGTGGCGCATTGCTGGAGTTGCATCGCAAGCGCGACGCAGCTCCAGCAATGGTCTGGGGGGCCCTATGTTGTTAATGCTGCGTCAATCCTTGCGCCTGCTTCAGGCAGGCGCAGGGTTTTGACGCAGCATGGGTCTAAAAGTGACTGAGTGAAATCTTGTAGATTTCACTCAGCCACTTTTAGGAGGCGTTCCTGCGCCGGAACGCCCCCACCCCCGCGCAGAAAAGCCTATATGTGGCGGAGGGCTTTACAATGTGACGCATCTCCCAGATGCGTCATGTTGTAAGTACCCCGCACCATGGTGCAGGATTTACGCCGTGAC
Source organism: Triturus cristatus (assembly GCF_964204655.1). Lineage (NCBI taxonomy): Eukaryota > Metazoa > Chordata > Amphibia > Caudata > Salamandridae > Triturus > Triturus cristatus. Next base: position 727,876,021 of record NC_140591.1, read on the forward strand.
GCAACGGCGGCGTAACTGAGGCGCAAGGGGCTTGTAAATATGCCCCTAAGTGTGCTGCTGAATGCAGCACACACAGAAGTGGGAAAACAGCATTTAAAAATAATGATTGTTTATGTGTAGGAAGGGGGACCTTCCTGTACATAAACAATCATTAGCCTTTTCCTGTTTTCATGTGTGCTGCACAAGGCAGCACACATGAAAACAGCAAAAATGAGGAGAAATTAAACATTTCTCCTCGTTGCGGAAGGGTAAGACCTTGTTTTCCCTGGTCTTAATTTTAGCGCTGCCCCATATTTACGCCATTCTTGTAAATATGAGGCAGCATCAGAATCAATGGGTGCTGCGGTGGAACGTCAACAGCAACACCCATTGCCCTCCCCTTTCACGCTAACTATAGTGTGTAAAGGTGCCTTATTTACAAGATAGTGTTAAGCCACGTTAAGTGGTTTAATGCTACCTTGCAAATAAGGTGAGGCCCCTGTCACCATCAGGTCACTGAAAGTGATGTTTTGATGGCAAAAGGGATTTGTAAATATATGCCCCCTTGTATTTTCCACATGCTAAATTGGTGAAACCAAAACTTTCATGCACGGATATAGCACACAATAGCTAACCTAAATATGCCTATAATCCACCACCATTCCAACAGATCATGGGCTCAAATCGCATGTAAATGATATCCAAACAACTCTTCACTACCTAAGGTGAATGACGCTCAATAACATTTTGCTTGAATCACACAACACAAAAATGTCACATAGGACAAGAAATTACCACAAGCTTGGCATATCACCAGCATCGTCCATTTTTGCAAATACTGCGTGCACCAGCCTATGGACTATGACCCTTTATGTTCTTTTTCACCTAATATTCTATAGCTCTATATATAATAAGAAAACGGAAGTCCCTATTATGGCGCCTTAAACTGCTAAGAGAAGTTTAGCCACTTGTCATAACCACTATGTCAGATCTTGTATGTTATAACTCACTGTTCCTAGACATGGTGAAGTCTGACATCTGCACACTCCAACTGGTGAAAGAAAGATACTGCAACCAGATCAGCAATGAGGCAATGGCCTCGAGAACCTTCCACTTTTATTTTTCCATCATCACTGAGTTTCTTTGTCAAGTGATATGACTGAAAACCAAACGAAAAATGAAGTAGGTGACATAGCAACAGGAAAGTGACCTCTATGATTAGGGAAATTACGACATCCAACCAGCAATAATGTCCTCAAAATATATTAAATTATAACTCAAATATCAGCTTCAATGTATTTTCTAGTTACTTTTTCTGTCCATAAATATCTGCTTATCATTTTCAATAGAAACGTAGCAGGTGATTAGCTAACATTTTGCACTGGCTTTGCATCATAAAAGTGACGCAAACAAGCACAATTCTTTTGGTTATTATTTACTTTGCAGCTCAAAACCTGTTTTGCACTGAAAATTAACTGAAAGTAACATAAAGCAGCATGTAGCACTACTTTTCAGTACATAGCATTAAGGGGACATTACATGGACATTCCCATAAAAACTACCCACACTTTGTGACACAAAACCGTACCTACCAAAAATGTAAGACAGGGTTTGAGTAAAATACTGAACGCCTTTTGAAACCTAGCGTTAAAAGGAGAAATATTGTCATTTCTCCTTTCTTTAATGACTTTGCATCTGTACTGCACAGTGCAGCACACATACAAAGTAGGAAAAGTTTTAAATGTTGTCAAGCATAGTGTTTTGTTCTGGAAGGGAACCCTTCTTGTGCAAAACCTATGCTAAACTCACGCATACACCTTGCACTATGGCGCAAAGGTGTGCACAATTCTGTGCCGAAGCTAGGGAGAGGGGAGGACAGAGCCATATCTCTCTAGATATGACCCTCTCCTGTTCTCCCCCTGTAATGCGATGCAGTGCAACATTCTTGGCTGATTTGCTGCGTTATGTGACACATTAGTAAATTTGCCCCATAGTGTGTTACCAGCCCCAACCTCAAGTTGTTGCTTTCTTCAGATCAAACATAGTAAAAATCTGCCCTATACTCCAATTGTCAATCTGAACTTTGTTTAGTATGGCCTGAGCTAGACATGGTCCAAACCTAAGAAATAGGCTTTAGATTTACAAGAGATCTTCACCGTAAAAAGGACTGAAAGTTCAGATTACAATCCTAACTACTAGAGATTAGTGTCAGCACCTAGAACGTGAAGGAGAAAAATGAACATACCCGTACCCGAGATAATCACAGAATCGAAATCTTCCAGTGTTGACTACTCTTACACATTAATCCACAACTTCACAAAGTAACCTGTTCTAAAAATAGTCTTGTGCTCTTGTGCTCACATTGGTATTTTCCACAACTGTACAATCGATGCCTGTGGTAGGCAATTTCAACTGTTATCTAAAAGGCGGTAAGGTTGAAAACAAAAACATTTAGGGCCCATTCCGATGAGATTTGGAAATCTTCCAGACCACATGGGTTTCAGAATGCTTTCTGACCGACTCAGTTCGGGAGAGTCCGACTGACTGCGTACGATACATCCGGATGCTTCCAGATACGATTGGGTTGGACTCCATTGACTTCAATGGGAGCCTATGTTCTGACCGAATGCATAGGCTCTCATTGAAGAAAGGGGCGGCTGGGGAAAATCGATCAGGCACCCTGTGGTGGCACCCTCTGGTGCCTGCCACTCTGTTCATGGCTGGTGAGGGGGTACTCATGGGTACCCCACGACCTGATTGGGAAGGCTCGAGGTGCAGACGGGCCCACTACGGGCCCCCAAAGTCTGATTCCGACTGCCGATTTGAGTCAGATGGCACGATTCGGAAAGGCTGTCCGAATCCAGCATCGTACTCGATCGATGGGAAATGCAGCCCATAGTGACGTACGATTCTGCTCCGCACAGCTCGGTCATTCCAAATGCTGTTGGGTTTGGATTGGGATATTCTTAATGCCTCGCGAATCGGTCTGAAAGAAACGTTACTGATATGATTCGGACGGAGCAAATGCCGTTATGAGGCCTTCCTAACCGCATCGGAATCGGGCCCTCGGATGGAATAAAAATATACAACTTGCCACCATTTACCTGACCCAAGGGGTTTCAGCCTTCCCCCATCCAGTGAACTAATATGAGGAACCCAGGAATTATTTTCGGCAAGGAAATGTTGTTTGAATCACTGATTAACTCCATATTTCAAAGCACCAGCAACTAAATGTCCACATTAAGGAAATCTGACCTTTCCTCATGTCAACTATTTTAACAGTGGCTATGCATGCCTACAAAAATCCCAGTTACGGAAACTGCAAAGAATACAAAATCAAGCTGCAAAAATCTGTCTTTTCCTCAAAAAAAAATTGAATCTATAATACCTTCTCTATTGAATCTTCATTGGCTATCAATCTGACACTGCAATAAATTCAAGATGTTAATCATTAGGCATAACGCTTCACATCAGTGTGGTCCAAGGTTCCTTTATCCATTGGCTTCACATACCACCAAACAAGGAATCTGAGATCATCCAGTGTATCCTAACTCAGTCAAAATATTCCAAAGAAATAGAAATACCGCGGAAAGTCATTTAAAGTCCTGGGATCATGTCCCTGGAATACTCGGCCACCCACGTTGAGAAAGCAAAAGGGCTTTACCATTTCAGGAAAAGTTTGAAAACCTTATTCACAGACACATTTTTCCTCCCACCTGCTGAGTCCCCCAGTTACAACTATTTTCATACAGTGTGTTTGATCTGTTTATAAAGACTCATTATGTACTTTTCTATACCTTCTCTAGTCTTTATGCCTATCAGCATCAATCCCCTTTACTCTGACACTCTTTGTTTGTTCCTTGTTTGTTTTTACTTTTATAGTGCTCCGAGGTGACCATTTGGAGACATGTGAGCACTTTATAAAACTCCTTAAATAAATAAATATGAAATATTTGTGGTGTGTTGAAGTCTGTTTGCGTGGAAGCTTATAACATATAAATGTGGGAACGCTACTTTTAAGGTCTTGGTTAAAGACAGCATGAGCTGCCTGTTGGCCATGCCTTTTATTTCAAATATATGTAAAGTGGGCTTTGGTTGAACCCCATGTTTATTATTGGATGACTGTGTTGTTTATATCACATCGTTACTGCTGATTGGATTCATTTTCTCCCTATTCCTCTGTTTATCATGCCCATGAGGATTCCAGTCTCACAGCGTTCTAAGTGGTTGATCTGTAACCTCCACTTCTACTGCTGCTTGCATTCAGGGAACTACTTTTTCCTGTTGCTTTCAGCACGCCATAGAATTCTAAGTGGCAGAATTACAAACCCCTTGCGTCACTTTTGCACCGTTGTTGCGTCACTTTTGTGACGCAGTGTAAAAGTTGCGGCCCATTTACAACGTGACGCATCTAGAGAGATGCGTCACGTTGTGAAGCTCTGCGCCACATTAATCCTGCACCAGGTTTAATGTATGCAGGGTGGGCGTTCCGTCGCAGGAAGCCCCGTAAAAGTGACGCAGTGAAATCTACAAGATTTCACTGAGTCACTTTTACGTCCATGCTGCGTCAAAACCCTGCGCCTGCTTGAAGCAGGTGTAAGGAGTGACGCAGCATGTTAGGCATAGGGCGCCCCTGAACATTGCTTGAGTTACGTCGTGCTGGCGACACAACTCTAGCAATGCGTGACTTTTCCGTCAACAGATGCGTCAGAATTTCTGACGCATCTGTCAATCCTTGCGCCATGGTGCGCCGTATTGTAAATACGGCGCATCCACGGTGATGCAAGGATTTGGCATGTTGGCGCAGGGAAAGTGACGCATCTCTACAGATGCGTTACTTTCATGTAAATCTGCCCCTAACTGTTTTCTTGCTTTCCCCTACACGGGTTGCTTTCCCCTTTACTCCCCTCTGCACCCACCACTGTGTTGCTTCCCGCTTCTTTGTTGCTTCTACAAATGCTCCCCTTCCAACTTAAACCTTTTTGATATTCTCCCCCATTATATGTACTCCCCAGCCCTGATCCATTTTGTCTCCCTGTTTTCTCTTGCTGGGACATGAAACTCTTCTTTCTTCTTAAACATGCAACAGAACTCTCAGTACCCTAGTGACGCCATGTCCCAAAATGCCAAATAATGTCTCACGGTTGCACTGACATAGCCTCTAGATGTGCGCGAAATCTTTGCAATTTGCTTTCACATAATTATGTGAAACTTTGGCAAAATTATGCAAAATTGTACATAATTACATGAAATGTAAATTTGACATTTAGTGCTATATTTTACGACTGAATTACTCTTCGTGTCAATTTGACGAAAGACTGTATTTTGCGCTAAACAACATTTGGGAATTAACAACAATGACAACGTTCATCTACATGCCGGCTTGCATATCTAGGTGAGTGGTGACTAGACTTGGGAGGATTTTAAATTACGCTGGCACACTTCATGCAATTTTGGTGAATTTGTGGTATGTTTGTTAAGCAAAATCCCCAAAATTAAGCCATTTTACATTATGCGCCATTCATAGGAAATATTTACCTTGAATGTACCCTTCCTGGTAAAAATGTACTGCAAACACACTAAAACAACAGAAAGCGAGCAGCTGTTGTTTCCAGTTTTTGTTTTTTTGCACTAATTGTTAGCACAAAATGATAACTACTTCAAAATTGATGTGAGGGCGCCTTTTGCCCTAAAATACAGTGCTCAGTGATGGATCTGCATTTCATGTATTAAGTGTGGAGAAGTGTGGCTCAATGATTAGAGCGGCAGACCCTGATGCAGAGGTCTAGCCCCGGACCAGGGTTCAATTCCCCGCCTCGGTGGGTCTTAAGCTCAAAAATTCCGCGGACCTTATAATTCTCACCTCGGTGCCTAATCCAATCATGGAGTCCCACTCTGCAACTCTGGGCAATAGCTTGCTTAATCTCCACAACGGCCCCCACAATGCTAATGATGCCTGGCCTCCACCTTGGGGGTGCCCAGGAGTGGACACCTCACAGGGAAAGCCAGGATGGGTTCCACAGCGGTATTCGTACAAGCGCCTTGAGACCCTTGCGGGTGAGTAGTGCGCTATACAAGTATCAATTTACAAGTGTAGGTTTGCATCATTTTGTCAAATTAAATGTAATATATGCTCAACCAAATTACAAAATATTCTCACACCCATAGAGGTGATGTCAATGCAAAAAGCAATGGATTAAACCCAGATCTGTTGACTGGGGGGGAATGTTTGCATTCTTCAACATTCCATCAATCACCTGTTCTTTTTGCAAATGCAATCATAAGGCATCACTTGGCATAGAAAGGCATCTGAGACTTAATTGGGTGCATGGCGCTGCCCTACACCAAGGCGTCTGTGGGATTTTCCTAAAACACCCATTGGCCCTAGGGCCAAAAGCATCCCGCAGTAGAACAAAGTTTGACAATCTTACTTTATTTGGATAAAATTATTATGTGCTTCAGTTAGTGCTTTCAAATCAGGGTAGTGTAGATTTAAAATGAACACAGAGGCTTTAACTCGTTGCGTGCTCATGACGAGCTGAGCTCGTCATAACGGCCGCGGCCCGACCACGCGAGATTAATTCCCCGCCTGTGCGGGAGAATTAATCAGTGGGTGGGGTCGTGACGAGCTCAGCTCGTCATGAGCACAGCTCCACTGTGAGTCATGACGAGCTCAGCTCGTCACGAGCACAGCGGCGCCGCGGCCCCCCCCGCACCACGGGGGAATTACTCCCTCAGGGAAGGGGTTAAGGTTCATCTCCAGTGATGTATTGATAAACGTGTGGCAGATGATGCATTTTGAAACATTTTAGCAAGTCATATTAATTTAAAGCTATTTTAAAAGATGAGTTGGTTTGGGAGTAAGGAGACGGGAGTTGGGTTACAAAATATAGGTTTTAGGTTCTGTTTTTCCTGAAAGGTTAGGGCATAATCGTGTGACTAGAAAAAGCATTGGCAAAGCCAATAGCTTTACCTTTTGAGCCGCAACGCATTGGTTCTGCCAAGACCTGGAACAACCTGTCCCTACATCTTTGAACAGCACCCTCCCTGGCAGACTTCAGAAAGAAACTCAAGACCTGTCTTTTCGACAGAGACTTCGCACCCACAGCGTCCAGATACCCCTAGAGGGTAACAGTTCTGCGCTTTACACATAATGATTGATTGGAGGAAAAGCCCAGTATAAACCTTCCTGACTAAATTTCCACAATAACCCTCTGTGCACTGTTATTTTAGTGCTTTGCTCAAAATATTTAAGGATTCAATTGGTAATGGAGTGTCTTTAACAGAAGCTATTGTAGTTACATCTTGATTAACATGATGCATATTTTCAAGCCTATTTTATACTTTTACAATCTCCTTTAGGTTAATTTTCTTGTTAATTGTTTTTTGCTGTGCCATTTTACCTCAATTTTTTTCTACTACTTTTATGTTATTCTTGTGGAAAGTGTATGGTACACCATGGTAAGTCTCAACAATGATGTATTCCACTCGCCTTTCAACTACGCCCTAGATTTACTAACACTTTGCACCAGGTTTACATCGCAAAAGGGATCCAGTGTAGCCAATGTAGCAATAATGCGCTACTTTGCAGTACTATGTGTCAAGGGGCTTACCATGGGAGGTACATAGGTGTTTCCATGTCACCACCCATAGATTTTGATGCAAATCCCTATCTACCAACAATTATAAATAGGGACTACCTGGAGGCAGGTGTAACAGTGGAGCAACTTTTTAAAATCTCCACTTTTTCTCAGTTCTGCATTAGGAGTTAGCAAATAATTTCACTTAGCTGGCGGAGTGTGCAGAGTTTCGCCCACGTAGCGTTCCTCTTGGAACAAGAAGTTCCATCAAAACTCTACCCACCGCCGCGTGGCAGAGTTTTTTCTCTAGTGCTGCTCGCCACTGTAATTTGTGTCCCATTGCACGATTTTCTGTCACTAGAATGCCTCAGGGTGACATTTCTCAACATGGGCGGTCACGACCGTTGACCTTGAGAAAGCTGCAGCTCGAGTGGAATATCTTTTTTTGTTGTTTCATAGAGCGCAAACTCGACCTGAAGGTATCAGAGCGCTTTACATGAGCACCGGTAGCATTACAGATGAACACATTCATTTGTTTAGGCACGGGGATATCAAGTAATTTTCACAGAGTCACAGAATGTTTGAGCCTCCCGCCAAAACTCAAACCTGTCCCCAGCTTCAACATACACCCCCCCCTAGCCGTTAAGCCACACTCTCTCCCCTCTTGAGCAGCAGAAAGAAGCAGCACCTTCTGTGCCGCCATGTGGTGCTGTTCATGCTGATTTTACAGAACCGAACAAGCTCCAGATGCAAAAAATCAGTCCGAGAAGCAAACCGTGCCGAATGTGGAATCTGACTTATTTTTTATGTAACACCGTGGAATTCCGTGGAGTGAAATCCTGTGAGTTCCGCCGCTCCCACTTTGCGTGTGTGCTGCACTGCACAGCACACATACAAAGTAGGAAAGGACATAACGCATGATTTTGAACCAGACAAGAAGCATCCCCTTTCAGTACTAAACCTATGCTTGATAGAGCGCACACACTCTCACTGTAATGCAAGGGTGTGTGTGTTGGCACATGGCAGAGGAAAATAGTTCCACATCTTAGTAGATAAGGCGCTGTTTTGCTCTCTGTCTTTCATACATTGCAGTACTGCAGCACAGCAACTTTGATTGCTGCACTTCACTTCGCTGCGTGAACAGTTACTAAATCTGCTTCCAAATTTGAATGATCAAATGTACCTCTTCTAAAACTGAGACAATACCTTCAATACTGCTGAAGAGAACTTGTGGCAAATTCTCTCATACAAAGTTGTGCTGCCCTCTTTTTTTGTAAACAGAAATACAGTTGAGGAAGCTCAGTGACTTTTGATCAAATTGTGTTGCTTTCACCCATGTGAGGGGTGTTTAATTGCCAATTAGCAGGAAAAAAGGTCAGCAAGAGCCAACTAATAAGAAATCTCCACCTCAAGTTGTATTTTCTTTCAAGAAACCCCATATACATATACATATACATTCTATATGCTTTTATTCCAGCATCCATGTAAAGAGCTCTCAAAGAGTGAATCACGTGTAGCTGAGGATACGAGAAATTAAATACTAAAAGAAATTGAAGGTATCAAGCTTTGCCTCACTTTGACCGGAATGCATTTGATGGGCTACAGAGTCGTGCTTCCACCTGAATCCCACAGCTGAAGGCTATTGATGAATGTTATTCTTGTTTGGAGTGCCGTCATATGGAGACTGTTGGTATATAATTATGCACATTCTCATTAATCATTTTTGTTAGGGTCAAAACGATGAATGGATGAGTTGTCTTCAAGATTTCTAAACCTATAACCTTAACGTTTCCTCAAATTCTGCAGCTTCTTTTAAACAGAGTGAGCTTCTCTGACTTCAGCAAGACAGCAGGTGCAGAGCTGTGTGTGAAATATGCTTTTTAAATATGCAACAGCATTAGCAATGCAGCCTCAAAAGCCATGTGAACAAAATGCATCCCTAAAGGGCAGCAGGAGCAGAAACCAAACCAGGAAATCTGAATACTGCAAAGCAGTTTTCACTATATCTGTGTGGGTAGTTAAGATGGACAAAGGACTTCAAGGCATTGTGTTGTTTGCAGTGGCGGCTGGTACGTTTTGGAGGGAGGAGGCGGACGGAACACACTCTCACGCACACATGCACATATCACTCAAAGGAATGTATTCACACACATTCATGCACACACACAAAAACACCCATTCACAACACTCTTCACCAAACATTCATACAGACACGCAAGCACGCACACAAACACATCCATTCACAACACTCTTCACCAAACATTTATACATACATGAGCGCACACAAACACATCCATACACAACACTCTTCACCAAACATTCATACATACATGCACGCCCGCACCAAACAGTCAACTCTACCTTGGAGGTTCCAGGAGGCTTTGTACTGCTGCCTTCCCTCATTGGCTGACCTAAGGTCAACCAGTGAGGGATGGCAACAGTCCGTACATCATCACAGAGTGGGATGGGGTCATTGAGACTGCTGACCCCACCCCACTCTGTGATGAGGTGTCACTGATTGACACTCAACCCTGTGCGCTTCAGGGCTTAAAATTGAAACACCCAGGTGTGAGGCAATCAATGATGCTACACCTCGTCACTGAGGGAAGGGCATCAGGACCTCTGCTGAGCTGAGGACGTCACGCCGACAGGAGCTGTGACTTCCTCAACCCAGCAAAGTTCAGCGCAGGCAGCCAGGAGCCTGCGCTAAATGTGCATGACTGGCTCCTGGCTGCCTGACCTGAAAGTGAACAGTGTCTGTCAGGCTGACCTTTGTTCATCCTGAAAGACACTGTTCATGAGGGGTGAAAGGTAGAGGGGTGTGGCCGCTCAGCCCCAATGGACCGCCAACTCCTGGTTGTTTGACAAACCCAGGACAGAACAATTTGATAAACGACTGAGACAAAAGCTGGTATTATCCTTCATCATGCATCTTCCTATTTAGGCTTTTGAACTAAAAGGCACAAATATTAATCTTAGTTTGCTGCACTAAGAGACGGACAGGTAGAAGGTCATGGACCAAGCAAACAATCCAATTAAGAAGCATATCCATGGCATCATATTAGAATATGCAAACAATAAAGCTGCAGCTGGTTTTAATGTACAGACCAACACTCAAAAGTTGAGAGCTCCATTGAATACACTGAATTGACTCATGACAATGATGGCTGGTGCAGACAATCTGCTATGACATTTGAATGTTTGTTTTTCTGTTTGTCCCTTTTTAATTTAGAACATTCCATCCCCAAGTGGTAGAATATTATTCTCGTATTATATATGAGCTATAGTACCCAGGATCTCCTCACAAGAAAATTAAGGCCCTCATTTGGATGTCGGTCGGAAAGCCTCCTACTTGTGGTTGGAGACTTTCCGACCAACATCTTCGGTCATTCCGTCTGGCTTCCGATAGGATCAAGGAGCAGGACATGAAAAGCATGTGGGAAAGAGAATTTGGGGGCCCCTTACTTGGTCCTCTGCACAACAGCGGCCTCTGGTGGGGGCGTGGGGCACATATTGTGCCCCCCTGTCAATCCGTCCATGCGTTTCAGGGATTAAGAAAACCTCCCATTTCTCTATGGGAGCCGGTGGTCTGGCCGGTTTCTGTCCGCAGCACAAGCTCCCATAGAGTAATGGGAGTCTGTGACCGCACCGATACTGAGGTCGGGACCGCAACCAGAGGGTCATCATAATAAGGGCCTAACTGTCACAAATGAGGTCAAGGAGGAGGGCAAAAGCCAAATTCCTTTATCAGGTTGAAAAACAACAATGGGAATTGCTATCCTTTCAAGATAAAGAGGGAATTGTATTCCTTAAAATATATGGTTACCCCAGCACTCATCCCACAAACCTATTAAATCCTTAGTGTCTTGCTTCTTCATATGAAAGAGATATGTACACTAAAAAGGAGTAAGTAACTGTTAGACCTGGCCACCATTAGGGTGGTCTGCCCTCAAACTGTTTGCTTACTCTCCATCTTTTGCTGAAATTCTTTTTTTAGTTGCTTTTAGGACTCTGTGCACTTTACCATGCAAACCAGTGCTAATGCACATGTACTACAACTGATTGGCACATTTATTTTGCTTAGACGACCCTAGTAAAGTGGTACAACATGTACCCAGAGCCTGTAAATTTAATGCTATTAGTGAGCCTGTTGCACATATTATTCCATCCACTTGAGAAGCCTTTTAAAAGATGAATCAGGCATGCAGTTGCAACCTGTGTGCAGTTTTAAATTGCAAATTCAACCTGGCAAAATAAACCTTTTGCCTGGGCAGAACCCTCCTTTTTAATACATATGTCACCTCTAAGGTAGGCCCTAGGAAGCCCATAGGGCAGTGTGCAGTGTTTTTTAGAAAGTTGAACATGTACCATTAAGTTTAACATGTCCTGGAAATGAAAACCTCTTACATTTGTTAACTTATTACACTGACCTTATTACATTTAATAGCTTATAACTTTTGATTGGGCACAGGTAGGAACGTCATGTTTGCACTAAAATTAATTGTAATATAAAACCCTTTTTAATGGTAAAGTCGAATTGCAAGTCTTAATTCTGAAAATGACACTGTTAGAAAGTTGATATTTCCTTGTCCTAACCATTTGGTGTCTGTATCCTGTGTTCTGAGTCACATGACTGGGTGTAGTTGCCAGTTGGCCTTTGTGTATACCTCACAGAGAGTGAGACAGAGGGGGCTGGGTGTTGGTAGGATGGACCACTCAGCCAGGTTAGCAGGGGTGGAGCTGGTCCCTGTCCAACTTACACTTCAAAGGGGCTGCCTCAGAAAATTTACAAATAATTTAACACCAGTCTGTTGTCACCCTGGAGCTCTTGAAGCCTGGGCAATGGAGTAAGGAAATACTGGAATCAGATATGGGGGACAAAAGAAGCTACTCCCGCTAGAAATGCTAGTACTAAGTAAAAATACAGCTGTTTAGTTTCCTCCTGGATCTGTGGAAGATTTCAGAAGACTGCCCTGCTGCTTTATGCCTGCCTAGTTTCTCAGACGACTACCCAGCTGCTACCAGAGGACTATCCTGCTGCTTGAGGCCTGCCTTGTCCTTCAGAGGACTACCCTACTTCTTGAGGCCTGCATTTTTGCTTGAAGGAAAGAGGACTGTCTCCTTAAAACAAAGACTACAACAGTGACACAAAGGGTCAGTTGACTGACCTCCAGTTCTGAGCTTAAGGGACACAACAAGCTCCAGAAGCCTCCATGCAACTGTCCAGCTGACCTGTAACTGGACTGGCCTGAGCCCTGATGACCTCTGCTGGAGCGAGTTTCTGATCCACAAGATGTGCCTTACCAGATCCTAGACCCTTGTCAGAAATCAGAGAGAACTCCTCCTGGCCTAGCTAAAGGTTTAAGAAAATATGCGCAAAGCAATGCAAAGACCTGCAAAGCCTTGCCACACAGCTGAAAGCTTCACTGGAACCGACACCGATCAACACAAAGCCCTCAAAGCCTTACCGTGCAGCTTCTTTAGAATGGACACCAGGTGACGTCAAGCCTTGAAAAGCAATGTCACATTGACCTTGCACCAAGTATGTAAGGTACAAGCTCAGAAGGCCGAGCTTGGTCCTGTGCCCGTCCTGTGCTCCACTTTGTTCGCTGTGAACTTGTGACTTTCTCCCAAACCGGTAAAACCAGGTACCTTTGCGCCTTTTGTCACTACTTTTACCTAAACTTTAAATTCAATATCTCCACATCTACTGATTGGCTTTTGTTGTTTTGCTTACAAATTATTAATCAAATTTGGTGAGGGGATTTTTCTTGGACTGTGTTTTCGCTTTCTTACTGTTGATGTGCTGAATAAATAGTTTACACATTGCCTCTAAGTTAAGTCTGACTGCTTTGTGCCAAGCTACCAGTGGCTTAAACACAGGTTAATTTAGACCCTTTTTGTGGTTCACCCTGACAGTGATTGTGGTTGTTGTTGAGAAGGGTATTCATCTCCATCAATTGAAAGCCCAATTCCACACAGTTACTTGTTGCTGAAGATTATTAGAATCAGTTTCAAGTAAATTAGATTTAAAAATTCTGCAGTTCGGAATGCGTACTAATACACAGAAATTCTTTATTTCCTGTAACAAAAATAGGCATGTTACCATAAATCTCTTGTTTGTGCTGATCATTTTTCATTTTGGAAAAGTTTATCATAAGAATGAAAAGTGTTTCAACTGCAGCTGCGATAAAATCTCTGTGACCTTCCTTACACCTTGGTTGCTGCTTCTGTCAGCAGATATTACAATGTCACAACTCAACTGTAATAAGTTATTACAGTTCCTCAGCTACATCATTTCTTATTATTTGGATAGAGGTGTCAAACCGTACTGTAATAAGGAAATTAGAGACAGGTTTTGCATTGAAAATATAGGCTTCCATTATTATAGCCCTGCTTCTGAGGGCTGTACCAGTTGTATAAAGGTCTTTAACAACTGTTTTAGTCCTCGGCAATGGGTTATAATGTTGTATTATAGTGCCACAACATTAAAATGTGCTTGCTTTTCAATGATTATAGTAGTTCCTGGTATTGCAGTCATTCAAAGGCCACCTGCAAGAGTGAGTGAATTCTATGGAGACAATAGGTCTCGCATTTGAGATAGATTAAGCTATTGACATTGTAAATAACAATGGCGTTTCTTTAAATGTTTAAAAAATAAAAACATTAACAAAAAAAATGTCATGAGCAGTGACAATAGCTCTAACTTTAACAATGCCGAGACCATTGCATTGTAAATGCTTGTTTTTTGATTGGCTTGGATCCCACTTCCTCTCTCTGTTCCATGCTGCCATACAATAATATTTTAAGATTATGTTCTCTAGTGTTTGTGGCTCCAGACCAACATATCAGGGTGTCTAACAGAGGGAGTCCCAAGACTGAAGGGAAAATTCAGCATATGCTTGCTGTATTTTCCTAAACATTATGAGGCTGAAACTCCCAGAATTGTCTCGGTGGTTCCCCCTTGCCACAGACAGCTCCTATGGTGACACACTAACAGTTTAAGATGTATTCATGTACATTATTTTGCACAGCCACTGTTTAACTGTCCCTCCACCATGAACAATGGGTGGAAAGAGGAATGCTAAACCTGCTTGTTGGGTTCCCTATACACTTCTACAAAAATGGGGGCATATTATCAAGAACGGCGTTAAAATTATCGCCGCTTTAGCTGCAGGAACCTTCCGCTAACGTGGCGATAATGGGCTTGATAATATGCCCTTGAGAATTCCAATAGAAGCCATGTTCTGGTGTGAACATGGGCTTCTTCTGGAAACTGGAGCATTCTGTGCTGCCAGCTCCCAATGTCCATTGAGTGTGCTGTGAGCCATGGGAGCGCTATGGCAGCAGAAACTGACTCTTACCTTAAAGGCAGATTAAAAAACAGCTTCATCCTCTAATGCCACTACCTCAGCATTTTCTGAAGGAACCAGATAATACTCAACTGTCTGGTGGGTTCCTCCACTTACATTTGCCCAGAGGGAAGCCAAATCACCCAAAAATTTAGACATTTGTTTCTTGACTTTTTTTGGCGGATTTGGCTTCTCTGTCAGAAGAAAAGCAAGATCATTTCTCCTGTGTCATTAAGATGCTTCAGAAAAGGCCCGGGTAACAGAGGCATTTTTTTACAATCTTACTTACAGGGAATAGCAGCTTCTACTCCTGCATTGCTCCCTTTTTGCAGTGGTGAGTGCTAATAGCCTCAAAGCCCTCACCGTGAGGGCATCAATAGCTGTTATTTTACTGTCCTTATTCTATGCCCTCACCGGCAGCTCCAGTCCTAACTGCAGGGAGGGTAATTGACAACCATTAATAATCACATGTGTAGGCAGTTACAGCTAATTAGAGCACTGAAATGTAACTAACTCCAGTTAAGAAAATGTAGTAGTAGAGGGCCATTAATGGCTGGTATGAACCTCCTGATCCAACATTATAATGTTTACCTTTAGTGACTAAATATTCTAATAGCATTATAACCCTTCTGCCTTGGGAAATGTTGCTCATTAAAGGCCATATTAGCCGTCATCTGCACCTCAGGCCTCTCCTTAATAAGTCCTCGCCTGAGGCTTAGGCAGGTGAGGATCAGGTGTGACTGCATCAGTTTCGCAAACCAGCCCTTGGTGACACACATTCCTGCACCAGTGGTGTATTACCATATATGTAATTGTGTGAATTTGATATATGTTGGCATGCCTTCTTTATACATGATATATTGATTTGGCTGCTGGCTGTGGTTTTCTCCCTTAATTTCATCAGTCTGTGTGGTCACCTGCGTGATCATATAGTGTACAGCCGAAGGGCATGTCACCAGATGCACATGTTTTAGGACACTGGTAACAATGCATTAGTTGTATGTACTGGTACTTGCTAGTAAAGTGTGCAATAGGCTTCCGGTATCTCTTTGAACCATCTCACAGGATTTGTTCTTCAGGAAAGAGCTTAAATCT
Organism: Triturus cristatus; assembly: GCF_964204655.1. Lineage (NCBI taxonomy): Eukaryota > Metazoa > Chordata > Amphibia > Caudata > Salamandridae > Triturus > Triturus cristatus. Next base: position 727,892,027 of record NC_140591.1, read on the forward strand.
TATCTTTTCTCTGTTAGCTTATAGCTTGGCAAATGAGCTTGCTTTTATGAATGCAGCACTGGGACACTCCTAGTATTAGATGTGCCCTTAATAAATCACTTCATGGCTTAGACTAGGCTCATAGTATACATGTATGTGGGTGTTGACGCATTATTGCGTTTTTCAAGAGTCTCAGGGACACATCTAGAATTTGGTGTATATGCTTCAAATTCTTGGTGTAGTGGAGGATTGCCTCTACCAGCTCCACAGCAAAACTCCTTCTAAATTAGGTCTTCCCCACTGCTAGCAATTGGGTTTCTGGTTGGCAGAGGTATGCACCCTGTCCAAGCAGGTAGCACAATCCTAGTCAAAGTAAGTCAGCTACATACCATAAATCACCCTGTGCTCACTCTCTAGTAGCTTGGCAGAGAGCAAGCAGGCTTAACTTAAGAGGCAATGTTTAAAGTACACCAGTTTAGAAAAATAGCTTATATTTTTATGAACAAAACAAGATCAAAATGATAAAAACCCAATACATTTAACCAGAGTAATTCATTTTTAAATTATAAATGAAAATATAGTGCTCACAAGCTTAAAGCACAACCGGGGACATCTGATCATTCTTGACTAAGGTAAATCCAGAAGTTCTGGCCGACCTCGATGGGATGTGGGTCGGATACAGGGACCAACCTTGTCCAGTTGAAAAGTACCTGGGATGTGCCGTTGATGGAGTCGAAATGCAGGAAGGAAGGAGACGACGCGTCCAATCGGGGAATCAAAGGCAATGTGTCGTCATCAAGCTGCACAAATCGGAACCCCAGGATGTAGGCAATGCGTCTGGAACTAGAGGTGATGCACCTCACAGTCGGTCATACGAGATCCGCAGTCCATGCCGCAGTGGCAATGCATCGGCGTCGAGGGAGATGTGCTAGTTCTGAACTGTGCAACGTCTTCAATGTATGGATTTTTAGCAGTTGCAGAACTTTACATCCACTTTTAAGGGCCCAGGACTGGATTGGCACCACTTGGCAGGGTAGGCCTGGCAGCAAGCAAAGTCCAGGTTCTGTTGCAGGGTGATGAAAAGTCTTTGATGTCCCTGAGACTTAGAACAGGGGCCAAGCCAGCATGCCCCTGGAGTCACTCTGGTTTCAAGTGAGATGGGTCCAGTCCTTTCTCAGCAGGGCAGAGGGTGGCAGGCAGCAGGGCAGCAAAGCAGAAACGCAGTTCTTCCAGAGCACTAGAGTGGCAGTTCTTGTAGCAGCACAACAGTCCTTCCTCCTGGCAGAGTTCTTTGCAAGTCCAGTAGTGTCTGATTTGGTGAGATCTGAGACCCAGTACTTATACCCAGTTGTGCCTTTGAAGTGGGGGTGACTTTGCAGATGAGGTTTTGAAGTGCACAGAGGTCCTCCCTCCCAGCTCTGGCTCCAGACTCACTCCACGGGGGTATGCAGCCCTTTGTGTGGGGGCAGGGCACAGCCTATTCAGGTGTGTCAGCTCCTCACTCCCATCCTGCCCAGGTTGGCCTATCAACATCTTCTTCAAACCACATTCAAATATTTTACACAATATTTTTAAGCCCTTCTAAAAACATTTTTCCAGTTCTTTGTATATACTCAGGGACAAATAAGGAAAAACAATATTAAAAACTGAATACATTAAACTAAACAAACATGTAACATATACCTTTTGATTACACAGCACCCTGCCCATGGGGCTGCCTTAGGGGTGACTTATATGTAATAAAAAGGGAGCTTAAGGCTTGGCAAGGGGTTTTAAGTGCTAAGTCAACATAGCAGTGTGAATTGAACACACAGGCTCTGCAGTGGCTGGCCTGAGACATGTTTAGAGAGCTATGTTTGTGGGAGGCACCATCAGTGCTGCAGGCCCACTAGTAGCATTTAATTTACAGGACCTGGGCACAGATAGCACACTCTACTAGGGACTTATAGATAAATTACATTTGCCAATTGGGGATAATTCAATCAAACCATGTTTTAAGGGAAAAGCACTTGCACTTTAGCACGGGCTAGGTAGTGGTAAAGTGCTCAGAGTCCTAAGGCGAACAAAAATAATTCAGCAAAAATGGGGGCAAGCAGGCAAAATGTTTTGGGGTAGACCACCCTAGGCTGTTAGGCTTAACGCCCACCATGTCAGCAAGCAGTTTTCTCAAAAAATGCTCCTGCAGACACAATGGGAAAAGAAAACTTTCAGTGAAAATACCATGGAGAGCAGGATGATATGTTTTTCAGAAACAAATATAGCGCTGGGATACCTGATACCTTTGGGTCAAGTTTGCGCTATAGAAAACTCATAGAATTTTTTTTAGCAAGGTAGGGCTCTAACAACAAGAAATGAAGGGCCATATTTATGAGCCCAGTTGTGTTGCTCTTGTATTACGCAACATGGTGCAAGAGTGACATAAGGCAAAAATGAGATTGATGAGGCCACTTAAGGCCTTTATCCGTGGCGTGAGTGGCTTAATAAATCTTGAGTAACACATTGCAGCACAAATTGCTGTATTGCATTACTCTGCCCTGGCAAGGCGTTCCATGGGTGTTGTGTGGGTGTTCCCTTGCAATTCCCATAATGTGTGACTCATTTACCAAACATGGTAGACCTGGGAATGCACCAAAAAGATACCCCTTCTCAAGGGAGGCATAACAAGGAGAAATATTTGTATTTCTGCTCGTTGTTTTCTCTTTCTATGTGTGCTGCAATCTGCAGCACACATAGAAAGAGAAATATGCCTCTCAGGATTGTTTTTGTGCAGGAAGGTGTACCTTCCTGCACGAAAACAATCCTGAATGCAATGCAGGTACCCTTGCACCATGGTGCAAGGGTACCGGTGTTGGCGCTAGGCAGCCCAATGTGCACCAGCGCTGGGGAAAGGACAGGATTGCACTGTGTTGCAAAAAAATCTACTGCACATGCTTGCCCTTTCCCTGTTATGCAGCGCAGCAAGATGACTTGCTGCGCAGTGTTCCATTCAAATCCCATAAATTTGCCCCTAAATGTGCCAACAAACTTGGGGTTATTCTGCAAGTGTGTGTGGTAGCATTTTTGCCTTGTACGGCAGGTGAAAACAGGAACATTCAGGCTGAAAAGCAGAGCATCAGAGCTGACCGAGGGTCCTTCATCACAAAGAAAGCGGGTACCATACCCATACATGGAGTGGAGAAACATTGAATGGGACCAGCTTGAAACCTGATGATTTTTGAAAGGTTTCCCGTTTTTTCCATCGCTCTCTTAGTTCATTTATGGACTTTTGTGGTAGCCATGTTTTGGAGACTGTCTATACTGGGTTTGACATTCATTAAATGTCCCTAATTAGCTTCATTTATCATAGATCTTGCCGTGAGGAGAGCATGGCTCGGTAAAGCTCCCTGCATTTCTTTTGATTCCACGTAATTTTATGCCTGTTGAGTACTTTCTTTTGATAATAAAGTCAGCTTCATTATTTTTTAGAGTTTGAAATTCCATGATAGTAGTTGATTTGTTTAACTCTCTCAGGTCGAGAGCATCCCCAGAGAATTTCATAAATATTTTGGTCTCTGTTGCTTTACGGTGAATTTTACATCTACTTTTCTGACTATGTTTTTTCTCAACAGACCCCTGTGTTTTATCTTAATATAGAATATGATCCCTCCTTTGAAACTGATTGTAGTCAATTGCTTTAATGTTATCCATGACCGAGCATTGCTTTCATTTGCCGATCATTTGATATCCAATCTTCCGAAATAATCATATCTTTTCTCCTTGTGGGTATGACAGCAACCACAGCAAATAAAAAACTTTGAAAGAACAAAGAAAGCAGAGATGAAGGTGACTTTACTGAGAAGCCAACAGAAACACAGGAAAAGAACACAGACATAGAGTGAGCAGGTTGCCTGTAAGCTGATGTAGTAATAAGCATTCTGCTGAATAAGATACAATGTCCCATTTTATTAATTTGCTTTTACATTTTGTCACCAACTGCAGATTCACAAAATCCGCATTGATAATCTCCAACAGCGTATGAGCTCTCCAATTCTCAGCCACTGCCAGAATGAGAGAATCTAGTTCTTTTCAGCTTTATTGGCTGCAATCTCAAGGTCAATTCAATAGAATTGATTTCTGGTGTTGACACGAGACGTTCATTGTGATGGATGGCTGCATTGTGGTCAGACTTCCTAAATGTCCTTATGCATTGCCACAGTGACCAGGATAACACAGAGACCATCATGGACCTCTGTGCGTGTGCAAACAATTCTCAGGAGGTCTTTGCATCCCCTTTCGCTCGTTTCCTTAAGATGGACAACATATTATGCCCTGTTTTTTTTGTATTTGTATCACTCACTCAGAATTTGCGTGCAAGTCTGCCAATAGTGCTAATAGTAGTGCTAACATAGATTTGTCTTTTACACAAGAGTCTTATCTGAGCAGTTCAATATCAGTGTAAGCATTTTGTTAGACTTGGTCCTTTTTTGCACATTTATCCCCAAACGTTTTGCCTTTTGTCTCCTATTTTTCTGACCCTGTTTATGTTGGCTTTATGACTCTGGGTACTTTGCCACTGCTAATCAGTGCTAAAGTGCATATGCTCTCTGTGTAAATTGTGATTCTGATTGGTTATCCATGATTAGCATATTTGATTTACTGGTAAGCCCCAAGTAAAATGCACTATATTTGCCCTGGGCCTGTAAATAAAATGCTAGTAGTGGGCCTGCAGCACTGGTTGTGCCACCCACATGAGTATCCATGTAAACCTGTATCAGGTCTGACATTGCAGTGTCTGAGTGCAGTTTTAAACTGCCATGTCGACCGGGCACCTAATCTTCCCTTTTACTGCATGTAAGGCACCCCTCTGATAGGCAGAAGGTACCCCCATGGGCAGGGTGCAGTGCATGTGAAATGTAGTACATGTACTGGTGTGTTTTACATGTCCTGATAGCGAAATACTGCCAATTTCGTTGTTCACTATTGCAAGGACTAGATCTCCCATAGGTTATCATCGGAGCTGCCCTGCAACATTTTACAAGTGTAGCTTTCAATTGGGAACAGCTAGAGATTTGGAGTTTGGGCTCTCTGAGCTCAGAATTTAAAAACACATCTTTCAGTAAAGGTGGTTTTTAAATTGTGTGTTTGAAAATGCCACTTTTAGAAAGTGGTACAAACAACAATTGGTACTGACATACCTCAATGACCTAACCAAAGAGGTAATCACTTATGAAGTTAATTCACTTAGTCATTGAGAAATGTATATATACTGATTCAGACACAAGAGTAAATACTCTTCAATGGGACACCAGTAAAAGAGACATATCAACTGAAATTCTGTGGAAAAGAATCCTTTTTATATTATTTTACTCATGAAAATAACATATTCAATAAGACACATGGACAGATATCCATAGAAGGTTGCTCTATTAAGAAGTAGAAGGAAAAGTGCTCATGTGTGAGGTGAGTGGAAAAAGGGAAAATCAGACAGAAAACAATAGTAGATCATAGTATCATAATGTTGCACAAAAATACTGGTTACCATGATTGAAAGAAGGGTAACCCAGTGTTATAAAGCCTGACTACAAAACGATTATATTATATTATTCAAAGTCCGCTTATCAGGATGATGCTGTTATTTTTAATACATCGTCCAATCTCAGGGATGACCAGTATAATGTAATTCAGGCAATGGAATGGAAAGGCGTCGAAGTTTCGACCCAACTTAGGCGAGGAGGGTAATTTTGAGCCTCCGCGTGCGGGACTTCATCAAGATAGGGAAATTAATAGAGACAACCTAAATTAAATTAAATGCAATTAGAACCTGTCTCCCTGGTGTACGTGTAATCAAGGACATTTTAATTTAAAAGAGGAGATCTACTGACCGTGTTGGTTGCCAGACCAGGCAAACCAGGTCAATCCAAAGATTCTACTACTTTGGTAATCCATAGTGTGTTTACACAAAAATGTGAGCTCTGTAACATGAAAATATGTAGCTTTAAGACAATGTAGAAGCAGCAAATTATATAGCAAAACTAGGATCTGATCTGATTGGTCGAGTTCAAAACAGAAATGACTTAACGCCAGACTGTTGTGGAGAAGAGTTCCTCACTCTGTGATCCCGAGAATGTGTAAATCTTGGTTTTCGTTTGTTTACACACCTGGGGTCTTCTACAACTATACTCTTCACCTATACACTTTATTATGTATACAAAATAATGGTGGGCCTCCTGGCTCTATTGTGAATAAAACTCGGTTCGGCTGAACCGTGTTACATACTGGCGTAATTACTTGTCTTACCTACAAATTAATGTGTCTTAATTTTGTGAAATTTACAAGTTTCTTTTAAATTATTGGTGTTGGGTGCGGAAAGAGAAATGTGGGACCCTTCAACAACCCCCAAAACCATGTATCACTCTTCTGTGTCAATTTCAGTATGTAATACCTCGAGAGGCAGTTCTGGTGCCACCCAAGTAGGGGCTCCCCTGGCATATCTAGAATATTTGCTTACCAGCATGCCCCTCCACCGCTTGCGCATAGCTGCTAGGTTGGGGAGGGGTCAGATGTGTTTCCTGGAGGAGAGCTATTTGAATTTTGCATCTGAGTAGCTATTAGTAAACCCAGTACCGTTTCTTGTAGCCAGCCAACTCTTGTACATTCCAGGTCATGACCAGGAGTTGTGTCCCAGTCAATTCAATATTCATGCCCATCGTATCATATGCGAAATGCCTATGCCAACAGCTCGACCCATTATGTCCACCCCCACTCCTCTCCCGTCCTCCCAGGCCCCATTGCATGTCACACTTTCCACAAGAACAAAGTGAAAATCTATATAAAACAAAAAGTAAAAACCAAGAAATACCCAACACCTGTTCCCGGGTCATGGATACAAATCAAATCCCAAGAATGTGTTTACTGTATACCAATTCCAATCGTTGTTTAAGACAATGGTCCAAAAAATGAGTTTTTGTCAATTTCTTATCAGGTGGCCAATGCACAAAATGAATCAGGAAAAACTAATTTAAGAACGGTGCTATATACATAATTCATCTGAGGGATGGAAAAGCCTCTATCTATTCTAAGGCTGTCTAAAATTATCTACCTCCTTGTTTATCCAAGCACTAACCATAAGCAAAAGTGGAGCCAGCTTAGCTCTGGCAGAGATTTGAGGTAGGTTGAGCTTTGAGTGTAGAATAAAATGAGGGCTTGAGGGAGGGAGATTAAAAAGACACCTACCTGCAAATGTGGTTTTCTTCTACCAGTATGGTGGATGAATTATAATATCCCCAGACCCCTGTGCCATATAGAGATACAGAGACACACTATATTTTTAAGAAAGGAGAGACAGACCCCTAGAAGTGGTCTGAGAGAGATTTCAAATGGCCTCAGAAGTCCTTCTTAATCTCAAATGGGAGATATTAACCTGAGGTTGCCGTGAACGGGACAAATCAAAAGTGACACCAAGATAGCTAAAAGTGCTCAAACAGCTTAAGGAATGACCACTGACTGACAAGGTTGCAATATGCCTCTTCCTAGGGCTCCACACCATAATATAGGATATCCCAAAGTTAGTTAGTAAATCAAGGCTGCCCAAAACCAAAACAAAGGACTCCACTAAACTGTTCAAGGCTTTCGGGGTCTTGGCCATCAGGAATGCATCATTGGGGTGAAGTAGCGCTGGAACCAGCACACTGGCAATTTTTGGAACATCGCCCCAAATGAGTGCTTCGATTATTGATATAGAGAATAAACAAAGGAGGTGTCAAAATTCACCACTGGCGCACCCCACTGGCTAAACGAATGCCATCAGAGGGTTCACCTGCAGCAAGGTTCTCATGCAAATTATGAAGGAAGTTCACAAGGGTGATCTCCAGCGGTGGCTCCTTTATTAGAGTGTTGCCTCCCTATATTTCGCCTCCAAGGCCAGGAATTTAATGTAGATAAATGTATGGTTTAAATATTTTTTTACTGTCGCGGGCGCTGTGCATTTTCTTTCTAATCAACTACAAGCCGCTTGTTTAGTGATGAGTGGGTGGGGCTTAAACATATAACATGCTCACCTTCTGGTCATCGATACACACTTGCACTTCAAAGTGCACATGTCAGGTTGGCAGACAGCCCTTCTGTGACCAGCCCGACATATGCACTTCAAGTATATCACCACCTGTGCATAGAAAGTAGAGTATGTGGACAGCAACAGCCCCCTGTACTCAGAGTGAGTGCTGGGTTCACCTGCCCAATCCAATCCTTGTGCTGCTTCCAGCAGGAGAGTAGCCTCTGGATTGCCCTGGACTTGTGGCACTAATGGCAGTTGCACAACTGCAGTAATCAGCTCATATGTGCTTAACACCTCTATAAGACCTCATCTTTTCTCTCTCCACTCCTTCTAACTACCCTGCAGCACTTCAGAAAAAAAGATGGTTGGGTCGGGGTAGGGACATGCTGTGTGTGAAAAGAAGGATCAGTATGGAAGACCGAGAGGGTACACTTGCAGACATGGCAGACACTGTGAACCTAGACGCCTTTGCCAAGGTGAATGCGGCCTTGCAGAAGCTGCACCCCAGTATCACCTTGGTCTTCGACTGTATGAAGGAGGGCTCAGGGAAAAGGGGGGGACTGGAGGAGAGCGAGAAAGTCACCCTTGGGGGCATCCAGGAGGGACTGGGAGCGGTGACCTGGGATCTCAGGTGACCTGGGGCTCTGGAGCGCTCAGGGTGGGGCAAGGGACCTGGGGCTATGGAGTGCTGCAGGGCAAGTGACCTGGTTCTCTCAACGGCTGGGGTACATATGGTACGGAAAATTAATGTAAACAAATGGTAGTGAGTTTCAATGGCGCTGTAGAACTCCACAAATTCAGTTTTAAGGCCTGTTTTAAAGTTGGGAGTCAATGAAAAGGCTCCAATTTCTGTGAGAAGGGATGTACCAGAGACTGATGCTATCCAGTGAGATTCCAACCCCCACGGGCTGCCAATGGCTGATTGCAGCGTGGGGTGGTACTGCCACACAGCCCCCTTGGAGGGCAACTAAGCCACCTCCGTTAAGGGGCACCTAGTTCTGCAGTAACTCCTCCTTACCTGGAAAAATTGAGTGAATTTAGGAGCAGGAGCTATAGGATCAACCCCAGGGGTGATATTTTGAACCCCTACCCCCACACAATCTTCAGGTAAGTGATGGGGTATTTTATAGATGTGGGTCTTGCGGGGTCTAGGTACTGTTTACACTACTGATGTGGTTTACATTTTGGCAATTTGTGTATACATGACTGCTTTCATGCATGTTGGTATGCACCAGCGATTAGATGTGTGCCACTGTATTAGTATTTTGCTGTGTGTATGAACACCACTGATTGTTGTCATTTTCAGTGTGTAGTACAGTGCCAGTGGTCCCAGAAATGTGCAGCATTCAGTGTGTGCATGTAGGCTTACTTGGATCTCTGAAAGGGTGTGCACGACCGCTTTGCATTAAGTTTGCATGGCGGGTGCCTGTGCATCTCTGTGTGTGCTGTGTATGTTGGCATGTGCCTAGCAGCGCCTGCACACCACTCTACGTGAAGAGAATTGAATTTGCTGGTCCTCAAAACCATGTTGTCTAATTGCATTTCACTTTCAATGTGTGTGTATACGTGTATATAAAGTATGTTTGAACAGAGTTGTCTTTGATCATAAAACAAACGTAGTGATTTACCACATGTTCTATACATACAATTGTGTTTTCTCTATTCTAAGGCATGAATGTCATTATTTCTCATTTTACCAAGCACTCTTAAAAATGCCTACCAGTATGGATGACGTGAATTCTACTCCTTGTAGTCCCCTTTGTCTTATGTATTACTTTCTATACACTGATTTACACATGCATTATTCATTGTCTCTATGCAAGTGTTATGTAAAGTGCTCTAACACCCTTTACTGGTATTACAGGCACTATAAAACAAATTAAGGGGCAGATTTATGAGGGACTTTTGCCCCTTTTACGCCGCCGTTGCGTCACTTTTGTGACGCAGCGGCGGCGTAAACCCTGTGCCATGTTGCGCCCCATTTACATCGTGACGCATCTATGGAGATGCGTCACGGTGTAAAGCCCTGCTCCACATGAAACCTGCATCAGGTTTCATGTGGGCGTTGCTACTCAGGGGGGGCGTTCCGTCGCAGGAATGCCCCTGAAAAGTGACTCAGTGAAATCTATAAGATTTCACTGAGTCACTTTCCCAACTCTGCTGCGTCAAAACCCTGCGCCTGCTTGAAGCAGGCGTAAGGCATGACGCACCATGTTAGGGATAGGGTAGGTTGGAACAATGCTGCAGTTGCGTCTCGCTTGCGACGCAACTTCAGCACTGCGCCAACCTTACGCCGGCAGATACGTCACGTATCTGCTTGTCCTTGCGCTACGATGCGCCGCATTGTAAATGCGGCGCATCTGCGGTGGCGCAAGGGCAAACTTGCGTGATGCATCTTCCCTGGCGCATCCATGCTGATTTGCAGGGATTCGCCAGGGAACATAAATCTGCCCCTAAATACATATGAGAGAGGCACTATGGAGAGATGAAAGGCACTGTTGGAGGGTGATAGTCAGGTAGTCATTGAAGGGCAACAACAAAGATTGTCATATCCTGGTGCACCGTAAAGTCATCATTTGCTATACTTTAAAAGCTAATAAAGTTGAATATAAACAACAAAAAGAACAGTGGTAGGGAAAATCTGCGCAGGGAAGTGGTAATCATAAATTAGAATAGATATCCTACTTAAAGCCACTGCTCCAAGGTTAACCATACAACGACCACCTTGCGTCGTAATTTATTGGCAATGCCCACCTAGTATAATTAGAATAAAGGTAAACCGAGCAAACAGCATCAAATAAAGTCCAAGTATCGGTTCTGTGTTTTTTTCTTCTTTTAATTCGTGCTTCTCAGATATTCGTGCAACGAGGTTCTGATTGCGGATCTCTGGTATGCAGCTCTTAGGATATGAGGCTATTATTTATGACCTGACACTTGAAGGATAGAAGTTTGGACTTTCAACTTGACTCTACAGATGGAAGGAATGTGGATTACTATTTTAGGGTTATAGAGGAATTTCTTGATCTTAACTTCGATTTAGATTTTGCTGAATTTTCCCTGATGAAGTCCATGGCTAACAGCTTTTTGGACAAAACACGTGTTGGCTTGGCTTTAAGGCATTTGTTTGAAGAAACTGTACTGGAACAAGAGACAAATATCTGAGAAGCACGAATTAAAAGAAGACAAAAACACAGAACTGATACTAGGACTTTATTCTAATTAAAGTTGACTATATAATGAAAAATGTGTTGTAGAATGCACGCTTTTTCCATTTTCCTCAAATGTTCTTGGGAAGAGAAACCCACGTATAAATCATTGTCTCTGTATTTGAGTGTGACGTAAAGTGCTCCAAGACCCTACACTTGTTTGAGAGGTGCTATAAAACTAATGAAATACATGTGAGAGAGGGGCTATGAAGAGATGAGAGGCACTGTGGGTGATAGAGAGAGAATTATTGAAGAGTACTAACAAAGATTGTTGAATTTTGATGCACTCCAAGGTAATCATTTACTGTGCTTTAAAAGCTAATATATTTGAATAAATAATGACAAATGTGTTGTAGAATATGCCATTTTTGCCTCCTTTTTCTTGGGTGCTCACTATGCACCGTATGGAACTGATCTGACAAGATTTGCCTGGGCTGCTTCAGGTTTCCAGTCCGGCCCCGATTGTGGATGTATATGTGTGTAACCAATGTAGATTGTATGTGTGTTGTGGTATCTGAGTCAAGGTGCCTGGGCTTTTCTTCACCAAAGTAATTTACAGATCTGTGTTTATGTCCTAACAAATGGATTCAGCCATAATAAAACAACTGGAAGCAGGCACTTCCGCTCCATCCAAATGCAAGCAATTAATACAAATCATTTGTTAAGACATAAACACAGGGCCTGATAGGAGATGGCAGGACATATGGCCACAGGGCACTCATCTGAAACTTTTACGCCTCATCACTTTCAAATGTCACCAACTGCCACTGGTGGTCTCAACTCCCATATCCAGTAATTTCAGCCAAAACGTTGTCCTATTGATAAAGTCAAAAGCGGTAGATAAGTCCATAAATACTAGGTACCATGGACTGCGCCTAGCGATAGTATATTTGCCCAAAATCAAATGTTAGTTAAGACACTTTTCCATCATACCTAGCCCTGGATGGAAGCCATATTTAGAAGGGGATAAGATGTTGTGTTGGCATGACCAGGATCTTAACCCGCTAAAGATCACCCTGCCTATGATCTTTACTGTGCTATCAGTAAGGGATAATGGACAGTAGTATTTAGGTGAAACCCGATCTCCTTTCTTGAAGATGGAGATGATAATCCAGAGAGACCAGGAGCTTGGATTCCAATTGCTCAAAGAGTTGTTAAATATGTTGGTGAGAAAGGGGTCCCAAAGACTGCTGTTGCATTAAAAAAAGTCCTTGGGTACCCATCAGGCCCTGTGGCTTTACCACCTGGGCTTTGTCTGATCGCATCCGCTACCTCTGACACAGTGATTTGCAAATGAGGTTAGTTACCTAATCAAATACTCTGTCAGTCCTTTTGTGGCTTGTCTTCTGCTGCTTGTAAGATGGAACTAAAGTTATATTACAGGTTCAGGACCTAATGATTTTAAATTGCTTTAAAAAAAAAAAACTATTTCTATAAAATTGACAGAGACTGAATTAGTGAAAATATTATTATAAACATTAACCAAATAGAAATAAGAAAGGCTCAAATTTTCCTGAATAAGCAAAGCTTGGAAAGCAATACTACCTGCATCCAGGGCCATCACCATTACATTAAGATTTACTTGGAGCTAGGGCAAAAGACGAACCCTAGCTCTGCTCTGCTAGAATGGTAATGCAGATCTCGAATAGTGGGCAAAACAAGAGCATGAGATAGATGAAGTGAACCACGTTCCCTGAAAAGCAATTATATCATAGATGGTTATGAAATTAAGCCAGCCTAGAGCAATAATCTTGCCCTTAAGACCAGCAAATTTTCAGCTCAAAAGAGAAAAAGGACACCTGGCATACATTAACGCCAAATAACCATACTTTGTTACCTCAACAGTCCCTTTTTTTTGCTTGGTGGGCAGTGACATTGAGAAAGTAAGCAGAAGTCAGTCAATATCACTTAAGCATCGAAAAGATTTTCAACCAACACTGAGAACTGGCTTTTTGTACATACCAAAGGAAAGGTAATTGTGCCCAGCTGTCGTAAAGCTATAATTTCGGTGTTGGAGATCCTCAAACTAATAGGACCAGTTCCACTGGACTTGAAAACCTTACTATTCTGACATACTGGGCTTATAGAAAAACCCAAGTGGTGACAAGGTGATGGAACCCACATCTGGGCGTACATTTGGCTACATAGGGTGTTACATGAAACATATAAATGTTGACAGGGGGAAGGTTTCCAAATAGTGTAACCAGTGGCAAGGGCTCGGGGTAGCATTCCAACCCATTATTTTGTTGCTCAGTATGCCACCTTAGATTTGACCCAGCCATATATGTAAAGCAGTCTTTGCCCTGCTTCAATAGGGAACAGTTCAGTCCAAACTGCCAAGTTAGGTCCCCTCCGAACCAGCACACAAAGTATAGCACATTATTCTCAGGAAGGCCAGATGGGACCATCATCTCTGCAGACTACTACCTGTCTGATTGAAAGAGAAGTTCTTAAAGATTACAGCACCAAAGTGGTAGCTACTGTACTAATAGATTGATCAATGGAATTTTTGTAATTATATTTATCAATTCATGTTTACTAATGCAACACTATATATACTTGAGAGAGTGATAGGATTTATATATATAGACCCACAATTTACATTAAGAAGCTGCAAACTGAAAAACCTCTAGATTTTAACAATGTTTTTATTCTCACTGCTGCAGGTTTATATTGATTTGTTGCACATATTTTGCTGGTTCTTCACTTGATGCTTAATGTGTTTTTTTTGTGTATATCTTTTGCAGATTTCCAAGTAATTATTTTGAGGCAAGTGGAAGGCAAAAGGAGCGACTGATATCTGTAATGGGAGTGGAAGCCGTCATTGTAGAGATTATACAAATATTGATTGATAGAAAGAACTGTCACACACACAAGAGTATCAGCCCATTTGTGATCAAGTTTTAGTACACCACAGATGATATTTTGAAGCTGGCCATGCCGACAGGGGCAATTTGGCAATGCTTTAATAAATACCCCTCAATGTCTGTTAATTGAAGTGTTATCAACCATGAAGTACCTGGTACAGCGAATACTGAATCAAGCCTCACCGGGGCAATATTGATAGTAATCTTCGCTTTCCGTGATTTTTTCACTGTTGTTTTCTAAAAACGAAATCAACAATGGACTTGAATGTGGTGCACTAATTCCCTGTTTACGGAATATGGCAACAACAGATTTAGGCACTGCGCACTTGCGCAGCAAGTGAGCGCATAAGAGCAAAGCGATTACCGGCACAGTATAGGCAACATTGTGAGCCCCATCACATTTAAAGTTGGGTGATTAAATATAAACAATTGTGGGCAGAACAGGTGCAAGTATTGAGCACTTGCACCTGGAGCAAGCGCAGACTAACAGAGTGAATATCAGTGATGTTGAGGTGTTATTGTAAGCCCTGTCACACATAAAGTTTTCACGACTGAATTGAAAACTCTATCAATTAAGCTACGAAGTTATGAATTGATGGTTTCCTTTCTGTAATACAAAGAAAGTTTTTTTTTACGTGATTGCCACACTTACCAGAATACAGAAAGCTGTAAATTGTAAAATAGCCTCGCAATTTGCGAGTGCAAAGAAATTGTGCACTTTGTAACCGGGAAGTCTGTTTACACTGTCTATGGCATTGCTGGGTCACATGTTGCATTGAGCTGCAACATTGTTTCTCGTGAACAAGGAGCTTCGCGCTCTGAAATGCGTAGAGTTACATTGCCAGGAATAAACTTGCTTGAAAGCACTTGGGCCGTGGTGTGTTGTTTCTGTGAGAGGATATGACGCGTATGCTGGATGTATATTTATATATGAAACCAGAAAGCTGTTTTCCATGCAGTGACACTCGTGACCAAGGGTGGTGAACCCGAAACGCGTCGAGTTGCTGTTATTGTGCTAAAATAAATTAAACTGCTGAAAGTTTACTGCTGTCCGCGATTGCTGTCACTGCATGGAAAACAGCTTTCTGGTTTCATTTGCGAGGCTCGGCTCCTCGTCGCGGACCGCCGTCGTAAGAGGAGAGGGAACGGCGACGTTCGAGTGTGCTGCACGAGAACACAGGTCAGGATATATATATATATATATATATATTCCAAACGAAAACTCACATTGCCTTCCCAGTGTGAGAAAGCAAGCCCTCCAGTTCCAGTCGGGAGCAAAGTAAAAGACAGTTCTTTATTCCAGCAGGTAGCAGCAAAAGCATTATGCATTTCGACCATATGGTCTTGTTCATATGCCAAAATGGGGACCAGTTGCTCATTTGTTTAAGTACTTGAATGTCACAAACAGTGAGAAAAGACTAACATGCTCACTCACAGTAGATGCCTTGTTCATAACAACACTTTATCAATAGATGTTCAAAAACGTGGGTGATCAGGTCTGTTAAATGTCGTATACTCTTATTCAATATATCCCAAATGTTATTGATAGTAAAATATTCGAGTCGGTTACTGATCACGTTCTTTCCCACTTCCTGGGACTACCCAGTCCACAATGCATTGTGTTAGATTCTTAAGCACTGGTTAGTCCTTTAATTTTTTTGTTTTTCCAGTCACATTAGTGATATCTTAATCACAACAAACAATCACACTGCAATACTGTTTCAGCCTTAAAAATGAATCAATTCCATTTGAGGCTTGTAGTTACATTTCAATTGCATGTTGTTGTGAAAGTGTTTGTCCTCATATTTGTAGAAACAAATCCATTATGTTGGTACCTGCTTGTAATGAAATCTTTGCACCTTCGTCGTGTCAGGGTTAATTAACCCAGGCAAACTCTGGCTGCTTCTGCAAAATGCTCCAAAGTCATTAGCAGGCAGGCTTCCCGCTCCACACATGACAAGAGCCACCGGGGCTGCTGGGTCACACGGTGCATTGTGCTGCAACATTGTTTCTCGTGAACAAGGAGTTTCGCACTCTGAAACGCGTAGAGTTGCATTGCCAGGAATAAACTTGCTTGAAAGCACTTGGGCCATGGTGTGTTGTTTCTGTGAGAGGATATGACACGTATGTTGGATGTGAATATATATATATATATATATATATATATATATATATATATATATTATCTACTGGCGGTTGCCAGTAGATAGTTATAGTTAGGACCGTGTTTCCATAGGAAATCTGAAAATTCTATTTTGAATAACTTTGGCGCCGGTTGACGGATCATCGCGAAATTTTCAAAACTAATGGGGCGCTCTGCTCAGCTCCTACCCTGGAAGTCTCGGGGTGATTCGTCAAGTGGGGGCTGAGAAAAAAGGGGGGTCCCAAAACGCGTTTTCCCCATGCATTTTCCCATAGGACCTTCAGTCGAAGGTACAGCCCGAACGGCTGAACAGAATTACTTGAAATTTGGCAAAGAGGTAGTCCTCAGGTCAGGGATGTGCCTTTTGCATATATGGTGTCAATCTGTTCAGTAGTTCCTGAGAAAATTGCAGTTAAACGTACATAAATATCTATATGCGCGCACCGTGCGCGCACCATGCCGTGCGCGAGCGTAAGTGTGATTGGTGGTTACATGTCAGTCAACATTCGAATCGGTCGAAATCAGGAAGTGTTGTCCGCCATTTTGTGTGTGACAGTGAAAAAGAAAGGTGGAGAACGTGAAAAGGGGGCAGGGTACAGAGTTCCTGACCCCCTAGCTTTTGTCAGGGGGTCCCTGAAGGACCCCGAAGGGTGAAAAAAACATTTTTTTTTTTTTTTTTTAAATCGCAAATTCACTGAAAAAACCATAGGTTTCACACACGTTATAGTTAGGAATTAGCATTTAAAAAACCTTGCAAATTCACTGAAAAAAACATAGGTTTCACACATGTTATAGTTAGCTGGACATTTCACTCGTACAAAACCATTGAAATTCCCCCGTTATAGTTAGTTCAGCTAACTATAACTCGCGCGCCCGCAATCCACTGCTGATGACGTCACATATTACATCACTCATGACATGGTCAGTGACATCACTCATGACATCACTGATGACATCTCAAATGACATCACTGATGACATCACTGATGACGTCATCCATGTGATAAATTACCACATCTTCTCACACCCTAATATAACCTTTGATACACCGACTCAAAATTTCAGAGTTCCATTCTCAAAACCATACATACTCCAATACCAATAACTACATACCCACTTATTAACTCTTAGGTCTACATACACCTCCAATCATTCACCTGTACAGTCACTCATACTTACAGTCACTCCATACAAGACTATCATATGCATTTATACACCTATATAGACACTCACACACCACCAATCATCCATAGAGGTACTCTCACACCTAGTCAGTCATGCAAATAATCACACTCCCATTTACTCACCTAAGCGGTTGTACACACTCAAGTTCACTTACTCATAAAAATAGTACCACATTCTTACGCTCTTATAGAATCATTGATACAAGCACACACTCATCCATACAGTCACTCTCACAATCACACACTCTCACATCTACCCACTTATATACTCTTACACGCATATATACTGCCTTTCACATATGTAGTTAGTCACAAATGGACCACTGAGATATACATTCAATCCCTAACACACCCATACATACACTCACTCAACCATACAGTCCATCACAGATGCACTCTTAAAACCATGCACCCATAGAATCACCCACTCACACATCTATGCATAGAGTCACACACACCCTACCCACACAAACACTCAGGAACCCATACAGATACTGAGACAAGCAATCAATATTTCATATAGACACTCATATAGCTATTCACAAGCCCATGCAGCCACTTATACACCAACATACAGACACATACAGGCATTTACACAGTTTAGTCACTAGTCTGCAGTAAGATACATTTAATGACTCACTTATAGATTCAGTTACGCACCACAGAAAATCATCAATTTACACACTTGTACACCCACTTATTCTTCAACAGGCCTTTCCCTATATATATTAAACATATTAAAATTGTTCAGAAACACATACTCAATGAATGATGTCATCAGTGATGTCATCAGTGATGTCATTTGAGATGTCATCAGTGATGTCATGAGTGATGTCACTGACCATGTCATGAGTGATGTAATATGTGACGTCATCAGCAGTGGATTGCGGGCGCGCGAGTTATAGTTAGCTGAACTAACTATAACGGGGGAATTTCAATGGTTTTGTACGAGTGAAATGTCCAGCTAACTATAACATGTGTGAAACCTATGGTTTTTTCAGTGAATTTGCAAGGTTTTTTAAATGCTAATTCCTAACTATAACGTGTGTGAAACCTATGGTTTTTTCAGTGAATTATATATATATATATATTTTCACTGGCAAAAGCAAAGGCTACATGGACGTTAGAGTGAGGTATTAGCATTTTAAAAACCTTAGAAATTCACTGAAAATAAAAAGGTTACAGGGACGTTATAGTTAGGAAATATAATTTTAAAACCTTAGAAATTCAGTGGAAAAACCAAAGGTTTCAGGAAAGTTATCATTAGGATGACATTTCACTTGTACAAAACCAGAGAAATTCAGCAATTATAGTTAGTTGAGCTAACTATAACTCATGCCCCCGCAATGCACTGCTAATGACCTCACATATACATCACTGATGACATGGTCAGTGACATCACTGATGGCATCACTGATGACATGTCAAATTACATCACTGACGACATCATCCACAGACTCTCTGACGCACCCACTCACACCCCAAGTGGGACATGGGTCCTGTGCTCACTGTGCCACTGGATTCAAGCTGGCCTGGCTGATGCGGGGTGATGCCATGAAACCAGTCCCAGGAAGCTTGTTGGCGGTCCAGGGAGGACCTTGCCTGGCTGTTCAGGCTGGACTGTTCCCATGGGGGCAGCGTCAAGACTGATTTGCATATGGCCATGTCCAGACAGGGGTTGCATGGCGATCAAAAGAACAATGGATTTAACTCAGATCTCATGACTGGTAGTGAGTATTTCAAAAGTTTCAGCACGCCGCCCATCCTTTTGATGTATTGCTAATTTTGCCCTAAGTGACCATGGGTATGCCCAAACGTGGGTCCCTTGCTCGCTATGCCATTGGATTCAAGTGAGACTGGCTGATGAGGAGTAATACCTCGAAACTGGTCCCAGAATGCTTGTTTCTGACACAAAGAGGACCTGTCCTGGCAGTTCGGGCTGGTCTTTTTTTCCATGGAGAGCAGTATCTAGACTGATTTGCTTATGGCTCGGTCCAAATTGGGGTGGCATGGGAGCAAAAGAACAATGAATTTAACACAGATCTCTTGACTGAGAGTGAGTGTTTGAAAAGTTTTAGCACTCCATCCATCAACATTGCTGTGTTGGTATGCTCTCCCTAAGTGGCCAAGGGAATGCCCAGATGTGGGTCCCTTGCATGCTTTGCCACTGGCTTCAAGCTAGCCTGGCTGAGTAGGGTTCTTATCCTGAAACCATTCCCAGGATGCTTGTTTGCCTTCCAGGGATGACCTGGCCTAGCTGTTTCGGCTGGACTATTCCCATGGGGAGCAGGGTCAAGACTGATTTGCATATTGCTGAATGAAAACTGGGGTGGCATGGTGAGCAAAAGAAAGATGGATTTAACCCAGATCTCTAGACTGGGGTGAATGTTTGAAAAGTTTTAGGTCTCAGTCCATCCTCTTTTTGTGTTCCTATGTCCTCCCTCTCACACAGCATGTTGACAGACATTTTATGTTCTTAGTAAAGTTGCCGGCTCTTGTTACTTCACAGGCAGTGATGCCTGCCATCCGTAATCGACCCCTCACTGGTACTCTTCTTCTCACCTGCTTCAATACGATTGTTTGTGCGAACCTCTGACTCCCCACAGAGTCTCTGTTTGCTTGCGGGCTTTTACTTTCTTACTGCACAGAGGGTCTGCGGTTGCTTCTGTTTTTTTTTTTTTTATTTATCAGCATTCAGAGAGATGTTACATTTAAATACATATAAGAAGTCATTTCATTTTTTTTTTAAACAATTTGTCAAAGCTTGCTAATTAATCCAAATGAATAATGAAAGTGACAGAAAGACAATAATATAGCCAAAACATTCATAGAAGCATAAGAAAAAGTCTTTCATACTTTACCCTTACCCTTTTAACCATTTTGTTACAGGAGCTCATAATTTAGTGCCCCATTTTCTAACCTGATATCCCTTACAAGTGTTCAGAGCCTGTTCAAGATTATAGACAGCTATAAAGCGAGACAAAAATTCATGAAAAGAGGGGGGCAGTTTATCCTTCCATCTGATAGCAATAAGTAATCTAATTATGGTAACCAAGATGAAAATGATGCTGGTCTGAGCTCGATCCAGTTCTAACTTACTATCATATCCAATCAGCATAAGCGTAGGGGTTAATTCTACAGTTTTATGAAGGATCATTACCCAAAACTTTACCAATTCAGTTTTTATCAGATCCAGTTGTACGCACCCATAAAACATATGGATGTCCTCTGCTGGTCCTACCCCACATCTAGGACATTTGTCGTCCTCCCTTTTTCCCCATTGAAATAGTTTAGCTGGAGTAAAATATAGGTTACAGGTCGTCTTATAATGTTGTGATTTTAAATTAGCTGATAGGAGCATTTTTTCCCCTAATTGTAATGTCATATCAATGTCAATATCTTCATCCTCTAGTTTGTTGGCCCATTTTCTTTCAGTTTTTCCTATATCATCTTGAGCTTGCTCCATCATCAAGCTATATAGGTGTTTGATTTTACAAGCAGATTTCACCATAGTTTCAAACAGTGCGAGTTTAACATTAGATATCGTCGGTCTCAATTTACCAACCAACCCCTTAATTTGTAAGTATTTAAGGTAATGTCCGTCCGAGATTCCAACTTCTTTTTGCAGCTCGCTAAACGAATATACTTGTCCGTTTAGCTGAATATCCCCCAACATCCGTAATCCTAGTTGTTCCCACCGTTTAGCTATTACATCATAGTACACAGGGGGAGACAAAATTGACTTCCAGATAGGTGTATATTTAGTTATCTTCTCAATGTTCATGTGTTTTTGTATTCTGACCCAATTTTTCCGAGCACTGAGAATAATCTTAAATCGTACTTTCTTATAATAGCTTGGTTCTACTGCACGTATAAATAATGCCTTCGCCTCTTCCCCTAGTGCCAGTTCGTAAATTGTTGGAAGCTCTTTATCCTGTACATTATTAACATATTTTTTTTTAAAAAGTATATTCATTCGTTGTAGCAGAGCAGCCCAGTGGTAAAAGGTTAAATTAGGAGCCGCCCATCTGCCCTGTGCTTGTGGTAGAGTAAGAAATGTAAGAGATCTCCTAACCTTACCTTATTGCCAAATAAATCTATTAAATATTGAATCTATCGTTTTAATTATAGATCCTTCTATTTCCACCGGGAGTGACCTAAATAAGTATAAAACCTTGGGGAACATTATAATTTTAAGAACGTTCACCCTCCCTATAATAGTAAAATGAAGTGAATTCATTCGCCTAAGATCTAGGGCTATTTTATTGATCACAGGGTTTAAATTTATTTGAGCAATCTGCCTAATATCTGGTGTAATCTTGACTCCAAGATACGTAGCAGTCTTTACTCTTCGGTTGTCCGTAAAGGTGATATTGTCGGTACAGATTATTTGGGTCTTTGATTTATTCAATAAGTACCCTGATTCTTTCCCAAATACAATTGCAATATTCTCGATTTCCCTTACAGTCTCCTCAGGGTTAGGTGTTAGTATCGCAATGTCATCTGCGTAAGCAAGTATTTTAGTTCCATACCCCTGAGTCATGATTGGGACAATTACCTTATTCTCAATTATTATTTGGATAAGTGGGTCAATATAAAGGGCAAATAAAATTGGTGAGCAGGGACATCCCTGCCAAGTACGTCGGGAGACCCTTATCATTTCTGATTCTCTGCCCATTAGCTGTAGTTTCGCATAGGGAGCTTTATACATAGCTTTAATTGCTGTGATAACCCAGGGTCCAAACCCTTTGGCTGCCGGAATGCCCCATAGATACTCCCATGACACCCGGTCGAATGCCTTTTCTGCATCCAGAAGGGTCATAGCTAACTACCCATTAGTCTCCCCTATGATGTCAAATAGGGCCACTGCTCGTCTTATATGATCAGTTGTATCTCGTCCAGGTACGAAGCCATGCTGCCAGGGTGACACAAGGCTCGCTATGACCCTCTGGAGGCGGTTCGCCAATATTTTAGAATAGATTTTTGCATCCGCGTTTATTAGGGAAATGGGTCTATACGAGGTGGGCTTATCCAATGATTTACCCTTCCTGGGGAAGATGACAATATTTGTGCCCTTCCAAGAATCTGGGGGTTCCCAAGATGTTGTACTCCCAAGAAGAGATCCCAGATCAGGGGGGTTAGCTCTTCCTGAAAGATTTTATAAAATTCAAATGGAATCTTGTCGGGGCCAGCTGCTTTCCCCGAGGCCAACTGCTGTATTGCTATTCATATCTCTTCAAGTGTGAATTCAGTCTCGAGTTTCTCACTGACATCTTCTCCTAATGTCCTATATTCTTTACTAGCCCTCACATAAATATCACTGCGGGGGCCTTGCTTCACCTCCATATAAAGATCTTGATAAAATTCCTGAAATACTTTTACTATATCCCCTGGGTCAGTATATAGAATCCCCTGATTACATATTGAGGATATCTGGATCTTCATTATTTTTTGTCTTGTCTTCAGGGCCAGTAACGTCCCTACAGTTTCACCATATTCGTAACACTGTGCCCTATGAGTCTGATACCCTGCCGCGGCTTTTTGGGAGTGATAGGAGCCTATCTCAGCTTTGACCACCGTAATATCTAGTTGAGTTGTTGCTACTTCCATCCCCCGCATTATTTTGCCCAGATGCTCTTTCTCCAGATCTCTGAGTTTGGCATATAGTTGCTTAATCCTCTTCCCTTATTGTAATCTTTGGTTAGATACAAAGCTTACCATCTCCCCTCTTACTCCAGTCTTGAATGCGTCCCAAACCTCGTTACGCGGGGCACTAAATATATTCAAGTTAAAGAAATCCCTTATCCAGATTTTAAAGTAACGGATATACTCCTGATCAACCAACAGTTTTCGATCGAATGTCCATTGTGCTTGGTACTTATAGAGTTGCGGTAATCTTACCCTAAGGATCAGAGGATTATGATCAGATATTAGTTTGGGCAATATTTCGACCTCAGCTGCTCCTGTAATGGGATTAGAAATAAAAAAATAATCCAACCGTACATATTTCTGATGGGGGTAAGAGAAGTATGTATAGCCTGGGTCGTTGGGAAATTTAGCGGCCCACCCATCTATCAACCCGTGGCTTTTAATCAGTGATACTAGTGCTCGAAATACCTTGGGCTTCCGCCCTTGATATCTATTAAGCATCCAATTGCCTGCTTCTAAATGAATATTAAAATCCCCACACATTATAATAGGTGTGGGCCAAGTCGCTAACTCCATCTCCAGATCTTCAAATAATTTAGGCTCATCTTGATTTGATCCGTACACCGTGGCTATTGTTATTCCACATTCAAGCTCAGCCAGGGCCCACCTCCCTCCGGCGTCTCCCATTGTACGCCTAGCAGTTCCTATTCGATTTTTAGCCAAGATAGCCACCCCTCTTATATTGGAGGTTTGCGTAGAACAAGCCATTAACGAATATCCCTTAATCATAATTAATCCCCTCTTCTCCCACGGTAAATGTGTTTCCTGGAAGGCAATTATGTCAGGATTGATATATTTAACCATTTCCATGGTTCTATCTCGTTTACTCCTATCTCCTAAGCCACATATATTGACTGAACAGATTGTCATCTTACCCATAAAGACTAAAATGTTGTCCCTCTATTTTTATTTTATTTCTTTTTCCCCTGACATACAAATATAAATCTAGATATGTAAGATTGACTCTCATTTCTCTTATCATTCTCAGCGTTCTAGCACATTTTTTCAATTCTTTTTTTGTAAGCTCTCTGAATTTTTTTCCCCTGTTTAGTGTCCCCCACCCCGAACCCCTTGGCCCCCCCTTCCTCCTTACCCCACCTCTACCACCCCCTCCTCCCCCTCCCCTCCCTCTCTCCCATCCTTGGGGGTTGCCCAGACCACACATCGGTCTGTTGGCAGAGATGGAGAGCAATTTAGCCGACACCGTGAATCAATCACAAAAAAATACCCTAAGGTCCTTCTTAGGTGGGAATAGCCCCTTTAGATACAAATTATAGTCAGTTTTCCTTTCCCCTCCCATACGCCCAGAATGATCAATCTTAAGGGAAAATAAAGAAAATGAAGCAAAATTGCCCCCCCTACCCCCCCTATGACTTCAATTCAGCCAAAATTTCGTGAGCCTTTATCTCAGATGTAAAAAATGTTGTTCCCCCTTGCCAGACTACCTTCAGGGATGCGGGATTATTCAAGTAAACTTTTGCCCCCTTGTCTTGAAAGGGTTTTATCAGCTGGGGCAAACGCCACCTCCTTTCCACAGTGACATGGCAAAAGTCAGGTCTTACAAAAAATGAAACATCGTCCACATTTCTCCTGGCCTCAGGTCTGGCTTTTTCAAACACGGCCTGTCTTAAAAGATAATTACCAAAAAAGAACAAAATGGTTCTAGACTTTGCTCCTTCCCTGCCTGGATTTCTGGGAGTGAACGGTCTCCGATGAACCCGCTGGATCTCTAGCTGCCAATTCCATCCTGTAAGTTCCGTAAATGCTTGTTGAAAGAGGTCCAACACGTAAGTTCGTATATCTGTTCCTTCCTTCCCCTCTGGAACTCCCAGGACCCTCAGATTGTTGCGCCGCTGCCGATTCTCACTTTCTTCCAGTTTCCATTGTATGTCCGTAATACGTTCCTCTTGTTCCTTAGCTTGGCCAAGTTTCTCGGCGACTTCAGACTCTACCAAATTAACTCGAGTTTCGAGTTCCGTAAGCCGCTCACCATAGTATTGCATACTTTTGTCAGCTTCCGTACTGCTCCTTGAACTTTCCGTGCGGCATTCTGCGCTTTACGAGCATCTGCCCTCGTTTCGTCGCAATGTTGTATTATTGTCTGTAAGACAGTCTCTAGTGTCGGGGTTTGTGAGCCAGAAGCATCTTGAGATACTATACTTTTGGTAAGTTTACCTGGATCAGAGAGAGAATAATCCCATTTCAAGTTTGCTGGCCTTTGTGTATGATGACCAGATTTTTTGCCACTAGTCCGTTGAGCAGCCATATAAAGAGGATCTCCGGTATTCACCATATCGCTTTCATTTTCAATTTCATCATCAGTTGATATAATTGAGGATCCAGAGTCGTTGGCTGACCACTCAGGGCCATCAGACAGAGAGAAGAAGCAATCATTGGGGTCTGCCTCTGCTTCTAAATTTATTAGCGATCCTCCCTGAGAGTTTTGTTTTACCTTTTTGGTTGGAGTTCCATATGACGCCAAATCTGCTAACTCTGTGTCAGTAATAGTCAGTGCCATATCTGTTTCGACCTCATGAATTTTCTCCTGACTGTTATGCCCCATTGATGTCTTGCTGCACCTCTGCTCATCCCCCGCTATACCCTGTAATACATCTGCATTCTGAATGAGTTCCGGACTTACTTCTTCTCCTCCAACAGATGATTTAGTCAGCAGAGTCTCCCCCTCAGCTGCTACAATATTCTTGCCCGGTGGGACCGCCTCACCTTCAGCCTCAGCACCTCCTGTGATTTTGGCTGTGGCCTGTTTGTCAGGCTGTTTGTCCTCGAGAGCAGAAGCACGCAGCATTTCCAATACAGAGCCACCCGGTGCCCGTCGTCCCAGCGAGGCCCCGCCTCTTCTCCTGACTGAGACCGGCTCCCGGTCCTTCTCTGGAGCCGGTTTAATTGTATGCGGCGTCCTCCGACTGCCCTGCTTTGATTCGGGGGCCGCAGAGTCCGTCGCTGCTCCAGTCCTTCCCCTGGAGGAGGCCGCCACTTTCGGAGCCATTCTTGTCGATACTTTTCGCCGGCAGCGCCGGCAGCCGGCAAACGCGAGCATGTGTTCGGCCAGCGAAGCCAACGCCGTGATATTCCACGGCAGCCGAACCTCCTCAGAGCCGCTCCGGAGTCCCAGACCGGGGCTCACCACTGTGTCCCAGCTAAGTAGATTGGCAGGCATTTACATGGTGAGTGTTATTTAGACCAATTCCCACAAAGATTTGATTCACGGTGTTTAGATCGGCATGTCCGCTCCTTCGACCTCAAGCGGCCGCCATCTTGCTTTTCCCCCTCCGGGTCTGCGGTTGCTTCTATGCCATGATTCACACAGCTCACTGTGGACTGCAGTGTACCCATTTCGCCACATACCACTGGTCCATCCGAGGGTTATCTACATGTCGGAGACAGCCACTCCACAGTATATCAAGCACGTCAATCATTAAAACCATAGACATGATTTGAGTTTTCTTTCTTTATTCAGCAAATCAGCATAATGCATTTTAGCTGTCAGTTGCGACCTTGATCACATGACATGAGTGTCATTTCCCTATGGTTTTCAAATGTTGCATCATCATAAAGGTAAATACAAGACTGTCATTTCTACAGAGGAAAGACTCCTTCACAGGCGTTTTCCACATCATTACATGCACAGCATTTTTGCTGTTAAATACATAAAGCTGCCCAATCAGTTCTGAGCACATATTCTGAGACATTCCACAGCTGTCAAAATTTTACACACATATTATCATACGTATATTATTAAACGGCTGCTAGCTCATAATTTCAGGCCACGTTGACTGTCTGACACCACTGCCATGCGTCACAGCTATTTCCGTTATTACATGCCCACATCTCCCAGCAGTTCGATCAGACGAGCCCAAGTGGGCAAACCACCAAGAGCGATATTTATGTAAAAGCATAACAGAAATGCAAATTTAATTGTACCTTAAATTCATTCTATGCATAACATCATTACTTACATGGCACAGTGCGCTCCATAATATATGGTAACTATTATTAACCTAAATGCATACTTCATTATATCCGTGTGTGCATTGAACACTTGATCAAACTCAAGTGGACAGACTCCTTTAAAGTGCATATATCTATAGAAGCAATTTTATCTTAACAATGTTATGAAGTAAATGTGCTAAAAGAGCTCTAGTTCCTTATGCTTTTTCAGATTCACATTAGACATTGTATGCATAATTAATATCATCCAATTAAGATTCTTCCTTCAAATGTTGAAGGACAGCTAAAAATAGTGCCCTTCATAAAATAAGAAATGGCAAAATCATTACATATCTCTGTTGGAATTAAACAGGCGTATTTGTTTAAGCAATTGAACAGGACAGGAGCCCTATTAGTTGACACAGCTGCTTAAACATAGTTGTCTGAATATAATAGTGATGGAGTTCCTTGGTAAATGTGAAAGTTGTAATAGTCTAACAATACAAAGAAGCCTGCAAAAGCTGTATAAAAACCCACGTTTAGTTTTCATGGTACGGTCTAGCTCAACACTCACATGTGATAAGGAAATTACATAGCTACCTAAATGTAATAAGGTATTGTAGCTCAGTCTTTCGAAATCAGAACGCTGATGGCCGGATCAGACACTGTGAAAAAATGCTTTATGAGTATGACGTTTAATTGTAAATACATTTAAAAAAATGAGGACAATTATAGCTTTTCATATCACGGTCTTCTCATTTGTATATGTCAAAAAGCCACGCTCCTTAGCTCTTCATGATAAAAATGATTAATTTTTTACTTCTTGAGTTCAATGCAGGGATCAGAATCCTAGCGTCATGTTGCCCTCATATTCTAAAACACACAAGTAGATTTGAAACTAATTTGCATTACACTGCATCAGATCATGTTTTTCCAAGAGGTTACAAGCAGAATATTTCCTTGTTTAATTTTACTGCACTAACTTCACATTTATTATATATTATCTGAATCCAGAGGACATTTTGGTTAAAAGCAGAAAGGCACAAATGTTTTAATACAGAATGGATAGGTAGGGGGTGAAGTCATGACTGTGTAGTGCATGAAATAAAATACCCACTACTGTAAGGAAAAAAGTAGTTTGCAAGTCGACTCATGAATCTGTGGTCTCACAAGGGAACCAAGCCTTTTCTCTTGTTCTTTTATTTGGGCTCCGCAGTGGCTTGCAGTACTACTTAAATCCATGCAAAATGTAGATTGGAAAATCTAACAATTTTTGGACTGTTCTACATGTTCATCCGTTTAATTATCAACATAACTATCAATTAATGTCTCCTGTAGTTTTCATCATTCCTAACCACTTTGCTATTCATAAAGGTAACTAACATTTGTGAGTATCCTACACGTGTAATTTACTCTTACACTTTTGAGTAACTTGACTCCTTTTGACTATTTATGATATCCAAGTATAAAATTACTCAAAAGTGTAGACTTACATGTTTCCACCTTCTGAAAAGGGGCATAGGGTCTAAATCACGAGTGCAAGTTACTACTGCAACAAAAAAAAGAGCCATTTTCTAGCACCATACTTGGCCAATCACTGATATTGCAACACCCTCTAATAAAAAACAACCGAGGTAGGGACTTAAAATAAAAATCCAAATAATGTTAAATTAAATTGCCTTACTTAAAATAGTTTAAAATATATATCTGTAATATTAAAAAATCGAAACACAAACTACATGTACTATTGAAATATAAAATATGTTAACCACTTTTTAAAATGTATTAATTAATGTGACATTAGTTTTGTTTTAAATATAATTAAATCATTTATAAATCAGTATATGATTCACTTATAATAATTATTAATTGTAGGTGGGAACTTATATTTTCATTTAAACTTCAAAAACTATTTTATTTATTTAATATATTTAAATTAATTTATGATTTCATTAAAAATTAGGCTAATAGTGCTGTAGTATTTATTTTTATTTGCTCCAGAGTTAAATAACTATATACAATTAAATGACATTATTAGTTAATGTAAAAATATTTGTACTAATATAAAATGTAATAAACATTATTCATTTTCCCTCTAATTAATCATAAAGAGATACCCATTCCGAAGGACTTTCCATTAAAAAATACAAAAGGCACTGCAGAAAAAAAGGAAAATAGTTTGTATGCATTACATTTACGATAATGATATCCACAATGCATTCAAAATAAAACATTTCCACTATAAAATTGCAACATCTAACTTATGGATACAATTTTTTACTACTGACCACAGGTATTTCAATTATTTACTCTACACATTAAACACAATCAATATAGCAAAATTGCTTTATCAAGCCTTCTGCCATTTTGAAGTGCTGCTGTAACTAACAGTTGTTACCATTAACTAACTTAAGGTTTGCCAAGTGACTGACATTGAAAGGATGATAAGCTATTTTGGTCTTTCCATGAGTCCAACTCGAGCTGCTGACCAAGGTATGATTCAGTGGTTAGTGTTTAACACACTCAGGGTCCATATTGGACTGTGGCAGTCCGACCGCTGGACCACCATTGCAGCGGTCGGGAGAGCGCCACCAAGGTTGTTGCATTCCAACCACCTCATCCCGATTTTACCGCCGGGCTGGCAGTTTTGTGGCAGCAGTGCCATGGTGGTGGCATCCTTCGGCTCATTGAGAGCCTGCAGCACATGCTGCTGCCATGGCACCGCCACTTGCACGTCAGTTTCCTGTGTCCAATGCACCATGTCGTGCATGGCACGCACGACAATTCAAGCAGAGGGGGACGCAACATATGCCTCCATTCATGGACCCTAATGGGTAAAATCACCCTGGGGCCCTGTGTGAGGTCCCTTCAAAGCCTTTCTGCCGACCTTTTTATGGCGGTGGCCATGAAAAGGTCTGCAAAAATGCAGGTCGAGATCAGCACAGTGATGCTAGCATCAGCTCCGCCGCCATTGATCACTGCTTTCCCCACCACTGCTACCATGGGGTCCAACATCCTGGCGGTGGCAATGGTCCTATGGCGGTCTGACCACCATGGTCATGATCAGGCAATTGGACCGCTTAGGAGGCGCGGTAGGATTGCCACTACTGGTACGGCAGTCTTGGGACCGCCGTACACGTAATCAGGCCCTAAGTCATTTTGCTTGCCTAACTTTGGATAGAAGAGTTATCTAGGGCTGGAGGTGAAGTTGGCATGGCTGCTGTTTTGACAGGTGGTACTCTCTTTTAAGTATGCAAGCTTCTACATAGGGCAGGGCAATGCATGGGCACACATGACCTTATTGGGGATATCATTGCTGCAGTTCTATAACTTCTGGAAGGTAAAGCTCTGCATGCCACTACACCGGTGAGTGATATATTGAGCAAAGAAATTATGGACAGGACTTAAGATGCAGCTCAATGACAGGTCCTAAATGGTCAAAACTGGTATGTGCGATGGGTATGCCCAGATGTGGGTTTCCTACTCACTGTGGCTCTAAACTCAAGCTCCACCTCACTTACAAGACTAGAAATGCCCAAACCAATCTTGCGTCTGTTCCCCTTTGTAGGGCTCTTATCCTGGCAGTTTAGACCAGACTGGTGTTATTGGGGCAGGACCAAGACTGTTTTCCATACTGCTGGTCTCAGTCTCGAGAAGAGTAGTGAGCAAGAAAACTGTGGACTGACATGTGGCACTGAGTAAAAGCTAGTGCTTGGGAAGAACTCTAGCACTGCAGCCATCACGTATTTTACAGTTATTTTTAAGGGTGACACCCTTATCATGGCAGCTATGATCAAAAGTGGATCCTGTGATCACTGTGCCATCGGACTAAAGCAGCCCCTCACTGTTGAAAGGCAAAGGGCCGAAACCTTCAGTGGTTCCTTGTGCTCCCATCTGGAGGGAACCTGTCCTGAAAGTTTGAGCTGGATTGTTCTTTTTGGACAGGATCAAGACTGATTTGCATATGGCTGGTCATCATCTAAAGTAGCACAGAGAACAAAAAAACAATCGGCTGGAATGTAGCTCTGGTAAATACCAGTGTTCCAAATGAATACATGAGACATTCTAAGTGCAAAGATATGCCTAAATGTGGGTGCTATCCTCACTCAGCCATCTCACTCAAGTTGCACCTCACTGACAAGGCCCAATCGGCGAAAACTGGCCTGAAGTAGCTTGTGTTCCCATTGGAAGGGCTTGAGAAGACCTTTCCTGGCAGAGCAGGCTACAATTTTCTTTAGGAAACATGATCAAGACAGATTTGAAGATAACTGGTCTTACTCTGGCGTGGCATAGTGATCAAAACGCTGATGGAATGGATTGCAGACCTCAGTCAGTGCCTGGCGTTAGCTTAAGTAATTTCCACCCATCTCTTTTTTTTAGTTTTCTACGTGATACAATCTAGCTGAGTGGCAGGACTTCTCAGAAAAAAACAGGACAGATCGAAGAAAGCATGCATAGGAACACATTAATATGAGTTTAGTGGAAAAGCACTCATTATGCAAATGATCCGGAGGCATTTACTCGTGTCTGTACCTAAGAAGTACATGGAGGAAACAGCTGTGGCTGTTTTAAGGGGTGAAGGATTCAATACTTGAGTCGATCAGGGCTGCTGCATCAGCAAGTGCGTTGAAATCAAAGAGTCCAAGTAAAACATATGTCACTGACTCAGCCCTCGGAAATTGAAACAGTATGGTTGAGTAAGGAAGTGATCAGCGGCAGAAGGGGCTGCAGTGAAACGTTATGACTACTGTTTTGGGACAAAGGAAGTGTCACCAGACAGTCTATTCTGTACCTAGTCTATCATTGGTTTGAGGATCGTCTGAGATGTCGATTCAGCCCTATACCCTTTCAAAACCATTACTTACATTTGAAGATAATGGTGTGGGTTATATTTTTGGAGAGAGCAGGCAAACATTTTTTAGGAGTATGAAAGGGACACGAGCAGTACGGAGTGAGAAAGCAAGTGAATATAGAGCACAAACACCCTAATCTAAAATAGAATAAAAAACACCATCACTGTTAAAGTGCACAGAAGCAAAGCAGAGCCTATTTCATAGGAGAAGGGAGCTACAATGAGCTCTTAGGATACCACCGGTGCTGCTAATTCCACTAAAGGCATTATAATAAAGGTCTCCAGATATACAGTCTAAGCTGCAGAGGTACACAGTGTGAAATTGTTACAGAATTCCACAGTGGCAGGCATAATAGCTTCTTCAATCAGTAGTGCCATTCAGCTTCCAAATTGTTGGCAACCCAATGAAAACCGAATAAAACCTCAGCAAGTAATATATATCTATTGTCTTTGCATTTTTTCAGACATAATTCACATGGAACGGATTGACCCTCTGCTCCTCTCGCCAAAACCATGTAGCACAAGCTACTGCAAATAAAAATGTACAATATTTGTTTCTGAATTTTTTTCTGCCATTGGGCATCTTTATACTGCTCCTAATTACAGTAGAGGGGAATCTGACTTTGTCCTTGCAAACAAATGCATCCAAATATACAAACAATGAATTTAACACTGGAATTCCCTATACATTCTAATATGTCTGCACACATTTTACAGTGTGAGTCCAAACTGCTCAAAGAATGCCTGTCTGACTGTAGACCACGACCGTTTGCACAATTTATTACAGATTATTAAATTCTTTCTTGGACCACCTTACATCATAAACACTGCTTAACTCACTTTAACAGGCATCAGACTAAGGGCCAAGCAGTGGGGTGGTCATAATACATCAGCAGAGGTTTCCAGCACATCATGACACTCTTATTCAAGCTCAAAGCCGGGAGGGCTGCAGGATTCACAATCACACTGTGACAGAACTACAGCATTAGTATTATCACATTCGACTGTTGTGTAGGCCAAGCCAACTAGTTCATCAACAAGGTCTCCACTCATATGATAGGTCTCTTCCTCATCTCTAACCACATCCTCAGAGTGGAAGATTTCATAATCTGGCTAGATGATTGCACTACTCCATAAATAAAATATGTTATTATCATCCGTGAACACCTACAACTAGAATATTCTTGACTCTATGTCCCACAATTAAAGCTATTGTTTTGATACTGTACTGCAGTGTAGTCTACTAATCCCACTCATCAACCACACAACCAGTGGCATGAGCTGGCATTGCTTCATCCATTTTGGCATTCTCTCACAAGCAAAACCACTATCATCCCTACCCTATTCTACTCCATCAAGAAATAGTCTTGATTGCCTTAGTATTACACTAGAAAATAACATTCATTCATCACCCTCCATACTGCATCTACTACTATCCTATCTGGGCTATAGGAGAGCATCATCCAAACAATAGGTTTCTGCACTGGTCTGCTAAAACTTAAAATAAGCCCCACACCAACAATTGTCTCAATGACCATCTAATCATGTCAACACATACTGTTGCAAATTTGAAACTATTTGGAACAAATAAAATACTCCAGATTTACACCTATCTCAAAAGATATTTGATTTGTTCAGCATTCCGTCCATTATTTGTTCTTTTTGCTATTGGTACCCTAAGTGGGAAGGGTATGCCCAGACGTGGGTCCCATACTAACTGTGCCACTGATTTGAAGCTAGCTTGGCTGATGAGGGGTGATATGCTGAAACCGGTCCCAGAATGCTTGTTTCTGGTCCTGGGATGAACTGGCCTGGCAGTTTGGGCTGGACATTTCCCACTGGGAGTAGGCTCAGGATTGATGTGAGAGTAGGGTCAAGACTGATTTGCATATGACTGAGTTCAAACTGGGGTGGTGTGGTGATCAAAAAAACAATGGAATAAATACAGATCTGTGATGGGGTGAATGTTTGATTTGTTCAGCATTCCGTCCATCATTTGTTCTTTTTGGTATTGTTACCGCAAGTGGGAAGGGTATGCCCAGATGTCGGTTCTGTACTCGCTGTGCCACTGGATTGAAGCTAGCCTGGTTGTTGAGGGGTGATACCCCGAAACCGGTCCCAGGATGCTTGTTTCTGGTCCAGGGAGGACCAGGCCTGACAGTTTGGGCATGACTGTTCCGATGAGGAGCAGGGCCACAACTGATTTGCATGTGGCTGGGTCCAAACTGGGGTGGCGTGATGAGAAAAAAAAGAATAGATTAAGCCCAGATCTGTGACTAGGGGCGAGTGTTTGATTTGTTCAGAATTCTGTCCATCATTTGTTCTTTTTGCTTTTGTTGCCCCAAGTGGGAAAGGTATCCCAGATATAAGTCCTGTACTCGCTGTGCCACTGGATTCAAGCTAGCCTGACTGATAAGGAAGTGACACCCCCAAAAACGGTTCCATGTTGCTTGTTTCTGGTCCAAGGAGGACCTGGCCTGGCAGCTCGGGCTAAACTGTTCCCATGGGGAACAGGGTCAAGAATGATTTGCATATGGCTGGGTCCAAACTAGAGTGGCGTGGTGAGCAATCCATCATTTGTTCTTTTTGCAAAATATCACTGCCACCTTCAGTGTCAACACTCGCATTGTTCATCTGTACAGATAGGAACATCATTAGCTTTCCTATCATCCATCTGCACAGGAAGGAACATCACTGCACTTCCCAACATTCAACTATACAGAAAGTGTCCTGACTGGATTTCTCACTAGCCACCTGCAAAGTAAGCTAAATCACTAGTTTTCTGCCGCAACAATCTTTAAAAGAAGAAGCGTGGCAGGAGCTCTTCATTTCCCATCATCCATCTGCACAGGAAGTGACACCATTGCATTTACCATCAGCCATCCCTACACAGAAATTGAAATCACTGGATTTCCCATCAGCCATTTGCATAGTAAGTGACCTCACTGGTTTCCTGCCAAAACCGTCTTTAAAAGAAGACAAGCAAGAGGACTCTGTTTTCCATCATTCATCTGCACAGGAATTTATGCCAATTGATTTCTCATCCTTCATCATCACAGGACGTCACATCACTGAATTTCCCATCATCCATCTCCACAGGAAGTCACAACACATCCTGCCTTCTTGTTAATTCAATCAACTCTTTAGGGCATGCAATCACCTGGGCGTCCCCAGCAGAGGACAGACAAAGACAGGACTATCGCCTGTTTAGGCCTGTTATTGTCAGGAAGAGCCTCCGGGCAGAACACGTGTTCCAGTAAAACCTGCCAGGAAAGATTCCGGCGGGTCCACTCAGCCTTTCATCCTTCGGAGGTCGATAAAATTAGTACCATTGAAGTGAGCAAAAATAAACATCTGTTATTCAATGCCAAGATACCCTTGGGTAAACGTGCGCTCTAAGAAATGTACATGTTATGTTATGTGATGTTATGTTAAGATATACTCATTCGTCTTTCATAGTACCCCATAATGCCAATTGTCATAATCAAACCCAGATATAAATGACCCCAATACTAACAGACCATCTTAAAACTTATAGACCTAATCTTCTATAAATCTGTCTTGCTGTCACACACCTTCAAGCTCCAGAAAACACATTCCAGCACATGCTTATCAACTTTCGTTCTGCATTACTTCATGCACTGGACATTGTAGACCACATCACCTATCACAAGCTGATGCCATCTTATCACAGAAACATGGTTCACACCGACATCCTCACATGTACTAGACAGCCTTCTTCCCACAGGCTACAGCATCCACCCTGTGGACCACAACCATAAGAAGAGAAAAGGCCTCTGAGATCCACAAGTCCTCCCGGTTCTTCACCCTAGGCAAGCAAGTGACACTCATCTCCATTAAACTGTTGACATGCCACTTCCCACTCTCTGAAACTTAGACATCCACTTTCCATCTTATCTACAGGCCGACCATTCAGAAGAAGGGCTTGCTTAATTGATGAATTCTCACCTTTGTACATCTATCATTCACTGCAACCTTCTTGAGTGACTTCAACCTTCTACCAGACAACATAAGCTCAATAAAACCAGAGACACCCTCTTCAAGCTCATTTATACATTCAAAGTAGTAGCGCATGCCATACGCCCAAGACAGTCCATAGGCCACATCCTCAACCTTGTCTTCTCAACAGTGCCAACAAACTAATGCAAATCACCAATGCCTCTCGACTGGAATAACCTCTTTGCTATCCCTATCTCTATGCTTAGCATCTTACCAACAAACCAAGGTCAACACAAAAGAGAAGACCAATCCTTCAGATACTTCCAAAACTTCTTCATAAACAACCTAATGCTTGAGTTCATCTCTCACCCTATCAACTCCACATCCAACTCCAACACCCTTCAACATTTGTTTGGAAAGCTATTACAACCACCCATCCCCATAGAATTTCTAAAATAGTCAAGCTTCAAAACCCTATCCGTCCTAGATCTCACTGACATACTCAAATATCTCAATGCCACTTCATCTGAAGATGATGTCCCATCATCATCCTTCATCAAAGCTCTCTCTGGGCATGCTCTCTTACCCCAACTTACCATTGATAATACCTCCCTCACTCAATACATGTTCCCAGAAGCTTGTGAGACAGGCCAAACTCTCCCACTCCTAAAGAAACCTGCATTAAACCCTGATTACCTTGCCATCAACAACCCCTCACTCATCAATCGTTCATCAGCAAGAACATAGAAACACAGTCTATATTCAACTCCAAGATCACATCAGTGCTAACGATTTCCTGCCCAACAACCAACCTGGCTTCAGATCACTCTGCAGCATGGAAGTCACTGCCTTACACATTGTAGACAATACCTTCTTGACGACAGATGAAGATGACCCCTGACTTCTTACATTGCTGGACCTCTGAGCTGCCTTCAACACCGTTGATCACACTACAATCATATGCATCCTGGAGTCTCGAATGAGATTCACTGGCAATGTCCTTTGCTGGTTCTCCTGACTTCTAATCAACACCAGTTTTTTACATGGGAATAAAAAGACCCCTATCACCCACAGTGTCCCCCAGGTCTCTATCCTGTCTCCTATCATCTTCATTCTATTAATGAACCGCTTAGTGCTCTACTCACAGAGCATCAAGATTCACCAATATACCAATGATGCACAACTGTTCTTGAAACTCTCCTCTTCTTCAGACATCCAGTGCCTCAAACACTGCTTATTCATCATCTAGTCCTGTATATCCAGCACTTACTTGAAGCCCAACAAAACCAAGATACAATGTGTGTAATTTTTCAGGAAAAATAAACATGATGTAGTGCAAACCTGGCAGAATGTCATGAGCCTTAATGGCTTCAAGCTCCAACTTTCATTGAATGCTAGTTCACTTGGATTCACCCTTGACAGCAACCTCTCACCCGGAGCACGAAGAAATATGATCACATTACTCCCACCTTGATGGAACCCCATTTGCTCTCTTTGCTGGCCCGTGCCATCTTCTATCATGACCAGGTCTTATCTTGCAGACCATTTCACCATCTCTGGTGGATCCAGGCACACCAGCAGTCGGAACACCATCAGACTGCAGGCGAACAAATGTGAAAAGTAAAAAAAAAATACAGCAGGCCTTTTTCCTATGTATGCACCTAGGAGCTGTAACAACATCCCCATTAGGACATCCACAGCACTGCTCCAATTTAGGAAAGAGTTGAACATTCAACTCTTTTAGGAACACTACAACACAATGCATTAACCATCGAAAACGCAGCTTTCTCTCCTCTGATTGGTTGACATTATGCTTGCATTTGACCATGCACAGTGCTCCGCTGTCTGTTTGGGCTATAAGAATAACATATCTATAAAATGTTTGTTTGGCCAGCCTAGGCGAGCGGGCCAAACAAACATGTGCACTGAGAAGTGCACAACATTCCTCGTCCCCTCTCCCATGGCCTGGCCCCGCCCCTCTACACACGCGCTGGCTCACAGCCAGCAGCTGAAAACCAAAACAATAGTAAAACATTGTTTTATGTTTGAGCTGCTG
Organism: Triturus cristatus; assembly: GCF_964204655.1. Taxonomy (NCBI): domain Eukaryota; kingdom Metazoa; phylum Chordata; class Amphibia; order Caudata; family Salamandridae; genus Triturus; species Triturus cristatus. Next base: position 727,929,962 of record NC_140591.1, read on the forward strand.
GTTCTGAGTCAGTTGGGAGATGCTCCTACGCCATTGTGGAGGAGCCACAGATGCTTCAGAATGCATCACTGACTTACAATTCACTTCCTGCTAGGTTTTGACTGTATGTCCTATGGTGTTTGCTGGGTTTTCTTAAAAATGCGGGCTTTTATTACATTTCAACAAGGGAGGCCATTTGGCAGAACTGAGCTGTATTTTAAGTAGCTTCCCAGCAGATACCAGTCAAGTATAGGCCAAACACAAATGTAAAGATACATAGAACAGACAGTTCACTCTACCATTGACACAGTCCTGGTGGAGGGGCCATGGGGTGGGAGATCAGCCTGAACCTTGATACCACAGAGAATGCAATGCTCACATGATGAATGGGAAGGAAGAGCCCTGAAGGGAAAGGCAGAAGAAAAACAGAGATCCTAACTGCCCGTATGGTGCACAGGAGCATGCATAAATAGGTAGGAATATGCACCAACCAGACCACCATCACAAGCGTAGAATTCAGTAGAAGATCTCCTGAGCAGGAATGACATCTCCAATAATAAGACAGAGAACATTTTGGATAGGTTAACTACATTGGCGTTGCCTTGGGAAAGATTAGTGACATTATGGGTGGCAATGTGAAAGAGCTTGATGAGAGAGACTTATCAATTTATGAAAAGATCAATGATATAGGCTGGAAATTAATGCCTTTTTGGGGGAGAAAAGGGCTCTTGGAATACTTGGAGAATGTCATGAGTTGATATCAATTTATGCTTCAGGGCCAATGTCATTCTATCATTTGTTTCTGAAAGGATTCCATACACGTTCGATCCAGCGTATAGGTTAGCCCTTTATATAGATAGAAAGCCTATGTTGAAGGCAGGGAAGGCCAAAGTAGAGCAGTACTGTTATGCTGACTAAATCCACATTTTTCTTGATTAGGATCCAGAGGCATCAAGATGAGTACTAATAATCAGTTGATAAAGTGCCCATGACAGGATGGAATTGAGGTAGTGGCAGAACGGACTATCAGGATGCAAAAATTAGGATTTGCACAATTGACTACATTAGCAGCAAATAACTATGCAGGATTAGAACATTGGAATGTTGAGCACTCCATTGAAGACAACGGAGTGCTCCTGGCTTCTAATGGCTGAGGGAAGCCCAGAGAATCAACATTATAATGTTTTTTTAAAAGCTGTTGTTGTGAACAAAGGTCTCACAGAGCTCAAATGTCTTGGGCCTTTCATGCTGGAGCGGGCCTTTTATGTCCGGTAGAGCCCGCTACGTCCAGCTCTATGGCTTTAGTAGACTTTCAATCTGTGTTTTATGAAGATCGAAAGAGGAACCTTCAAGGAGGAGAAGGGTTTTACGATATTGTTTGTAGTTAAAACGAGAATTGGAAAGGATGTTCAGGGTTTTCACTAGTGAGGCAATCTCCCTCCTTTTGTGTTGGATTGTGTTACAATGAAAAATAAAAAAAAGAAAGGTCTCAACGTCAATTTACCCTTTCTAGAAAGGCTTTGGTTCACAATAAACTATGAGTGTTTGACAAATTTGGTGCAGCTTCCTTCCATAGGTTTGATAGGAAGCACGTTCCTTCGAACAGTGTTTAATGGTAAATGCTATGTATTATTTATATGTTTTTGTATATAACATGATATAAATGCAGATTCCATTTTTTATTTTTTCATATTTCTACTTTGGCAGCTCAAGATTTACAACACCCTCGAATAAACATCTACTGTTTGGAGATAAGCACTGTTAAAAATGACATTCCACTCCTATTCTGATTCTTCCGGGACTTTTTTCATAAACATGCATCTAAGAAAATGAAAACTACCGAGCCTACCTTCCGAAATGGCACATGGATATGGATTACAAATGGCCACTAATGGAAAGCTGTCACAGCTCGACTCATCGTGTGTTTAATCAATCATGGAGAAAGACAATCAATGCTTGGCTCTCTTTGCTTTGAGATAAAAAGAAGCTCACAGATCATTATAACATGGAAAATGAAAGTGCCCTAATGTCTTGGGCAATACATGCCTGCCTGAACTCTGTATCTGACGGAACATCAGGCAGCACATCAAAGCCTCTCCATGAAACCAGAAACACACAATGCATTAGTGATGACTACTGTTTACTATGATGTTCTTATAATGAAGAGTTTAATGCACTTGTCTTTATGACACCATCCTCTTATACATGTACACATAAGGTTTAACAGCAAATAAGCTGTTTTTTTCTTTTGAAGGAAGCCTGAAATCCATCTGTAAAAAACAATCTACTTTTCTTATTATAATCTAGTTGTGGTATCACTGCTCCTGTAATAAGACAATTATTTCCTACTCGACTCTAAGGTAGACCCAAACAAAATGTGAATTACACTGGCGTAATTTGAGTATTGATGGACGAAGCACTGAAACTTTTCAGACACTCACCCCCAGTCACAGATCTGGGTTGAATCCATCATCGTTCTTTAGCTCACTTCACCACCCCAGTTCAGACCCAGCCATCTGCAAATCAGTCTTGACCCTGTTCCTCATGGGACCAGTTCAGCCTGAACTGTCAAGCCAGGTCTTCCCTGTACCGTAAACAAGCATCCTGGGACCGGTTTCAGGGTAACACCCCCCATCAGCCAGGCTAGCTTAAATTCAGTGGCACTGTGAGCAAGGGAGCCACGTCTCGGCATAACCCTGCCAACTTAGGGCAAGCAAAGCAAACAGAAGGAGATGATGGACAGAGCGCCGAAACGTTTCAGACACTCACCCCCAGACACAGATCTGGGTTGAATTCATCATCGTTCTTTTGCTCACTTCGCCACCCCAGTTCAGACCCAGCCATATGCAAATCAGTCTGACCCTGTTTCAGATATTACACCATTATGCTGAGTTGTGCAATTATGCTGTATTTGTGGCTAAATTGTAGTGTAGGAACAAAATGAATGACTGGAACGCAAACAGCTGTCATTCACTGTACTTGTATTTTTGGCACTCTTTCCTTACCATGAAATGCATCCTCGTGTCTAAAATGGACGCAAGGACCATTTTGTGCTGCAATATAGTGCTAAATGACATATTTGCATTCCACATAATTATGCATAATTTTACTTAGTTTTCCCGGAATTTCGCCTTTTTATATGAAAGCAAATTATACTAATTTCGAACACCTCTAGTATGATGAACCATCCACAGAAGTAAAACAATAAAAAAGGAGGAGTAGCTGTACAGCTTTATTTATTATTTTCTTTCCATTGAAAGGCAAATGGTTCGAGCTCCAAAATCCTTGCAAAATTTGGTCCGAAATGTTGTTCTGTATAATTACTCCAATGTGTGTACCAAATATCTAATTTGCACAGTGTTCACAAAGAAAGTCCTGAAAGTCTGCAATAGTGTTAGATTTTTTATTTCTTTACAATTTCCACCTAGTCGAAAATTCTGAGTGGGGATATCGTGTGGAAAAGTTGATTCACACCTTTTTAATTGTTTTACATTTTTCTCCATGGGAAAATACCGTTTTCCTTGGTGAAACTCTTTTACCTACATCTCCATGAAGTATGGAGTGTTACTCTATTTCCCACCATAAAAAAGCACTTATTCCTGGTGTTGATAGGTGCAAATGTGATAATGTCTCAGGTGAAAATCCGCTTACAATGGTGATATGAATTCACACAATGTTTGAGGGTGTTCATGTACGTCTGCAGAGTAATCCTCCTAGAAATGGTCAACTACTCATCCGGCTGTTCCATTTACAAATGCAAACAATCCACTACACCGTTGGATTTCCAGTCTGTATGCCTGCACTTGCAATAGTTAAAACCTGTGCATCTTGATTCTGTGACTCAAGTGACATGTAATTTACCCTCACAAACAGCTTTTTTTCCTTACCTCAGTGGGCATGTAAGTATTGTTTCTGAATCATGCCTAAAGTCATTGACCAATAATAGGACATCTGTTGCAGTTTGTTTCTTGCCCTTCTCATGGCACATATGTTCCAGAGGCACAACATTTTTTCTAGGCCAATCACGCTTCAGTATTACGGAAGTGGCATTGGATGCTCAAGACAATATAGGCAGCCATGTTATGTTCAAATGATCTCAAGGTGGTGCTCAACTATTTGCATGGGAGCATGGCCCCATTAAAATGAGGGGACACCTATGCCTCTGTGCCATGTCACTGTGGGCAAAGGGGCATACGGGCTCTCAGAAGGGGCATTTGTTGCTCTGCCTGATGGATGGCACAGCTACTATGCTCAGAAACCACCATTTGGGAGAGACCACAGGGGTTCCAGGGACTCTCAAGCACATCCTCCACAGGTGTGTGCAGTCACTCACTGAACCTGCTGGAAGGGGGGTAATGAGACAACCTAATGAATCTAAAGAAAGTCACTGATGTGTGGGGGTAGAAGTGGTACGTATAGTATGCCACACGCATCCAGCTGATGAGCACATGGGTTGTCCCTCATGCACACATCCTAACTTGATAGGTAAGCAGGAATCATAACAAGATTATTGTATATGATTCTCTGTTCATGTCTTCTCAAGACATTCTTGTTTTAAAAAATGTGATGACTCGCCACAAACCTGGTTATGGAAGAAGCCAAAGCGTTGAAGAAAACAACTTCCGATCAAGTCTGTATGCCCGATGTGAAGATCATTTGATGGGCAGGTGTGCAACATCAAGAACCCGAAGTCTTATCTTCTGAAAATGTTGACTAATTCAAGCGGACCCCAGAAGAACTGGTTGTCAGGAAGCGTTTCTTGGGAATGTCTGGCACAGTTTACCAAGGTCATCAAAGAGATATGGCAAATTTGTTTTTCAAAGAGCTGCATGTTGCCTTCTGGTGATTTTCAGCACTGCAAATATCTGGTTGGGATCTTTTGCATAAAGCTTCAAGGGGTAATATTGGTCCAATCAGATCCAAGTAAGATTTCTATCAATTTCTTTTTGGTTTCTTCCTCGGATAGCCATGCCCTTTGCCGAATGCTATACAACTAAATTTTCAGGAGATTCCAGCAGTGCAGGTGAGTGGGTTCTGCCCTCAAGCTTAGGTACTGGCTTCAGAGGTACCTGGGCTGGAAGCCATGTGGTTGCCTTACTTGCTCTTAATTATGGGTAAAGCCTGCTCCTCTTTTGGCCACCTTTTTTATAAACACACACATTTTTTTTTAATTCACGTTTGCCAGTCTCCTATCACTTGAGTTTCTATATCAATTTGCTGCTGTGATCTATGAATCTATTTTCTATTTAGAATGTTTTTCTAAGCATCTGTACATGTTTTATGCATCTGTAATTGTGCACACCTCATTTATTATTCACAGGGCTTCAATACAAGTGCCCCCTTAAACACCTTGTGACCCCCCCACCCCTCAGAAAAAGATGTATCTATAGTGGGTGTACTGGTAACTCTGGAGGTGCACAGATAATAGGGAGTTCTGAATGGGACCCTTAAGGTCCACTGACAAATGTGAAATTACTAGGTTAATTTGAAATTCTGCATCCAATGACGTTGTTAATACCTAGTGCCCCTATCCCACCTGCACCCCTCGTTTTCCTTCTGGAGACTGTGCCTGCTTGGAGCAGATGAAGCCTCCAGGAGTAAAACAAGTGGTCTGTGGCAAATGCACAAGCTTTGAACTTCCAGTGGTATTGGTAAAAGGAGCTACCACCACATCGGAATTTAAAGGGGCACTGGTAATGATATCTAGATATTTGAGGGTGCTTTCTCTGGTAGTCATTCACATTAAAGGGGAGCCCTTTGTTTCTTTTTGACTCTAACATTTCTATATGGCATAATGTTGAATAAACATGTCTATGTTTTGATTGCAATGTTTTTTTCTTTGCACATTTTACCATTTTGCTGACTGGTTAACTAAAAAAGAATTTTAATTGCTGCCTTGGACAATTTGGCCCTTCTAATTGTATGCTTGGCATAGCTATTCTGGATCAGAAAAATATACAGTTCTGTTGGGCTTTAGTGGGATTGGCTTGGAACATGAAGGGCTCAAGCGAGTAAGGAAATGGCTGGCAAAGCAGATGAGAAATCTGTTGCAAAAATGAAAGATACATTAGAGAATAATTTGAAATTTGAGAACCTGGTCACTTCGAATGGCTGCAGGCAAACTGCTGACAGTATCATACACTGAGAAGTGACACAATTCTCAGTTGCATGAAAATGCCTGCAGAAGTTTTGGAGTAGCCAAAATGTGCTATTGTAAAACATGTTAAAAGAAATACAGAAATAGATCAGAGCAAATATAAAATATATAAAATGTCTGCGGCAGGAAGTGAGCACTTAAAATTAACAGCATGCTACTTATCAATCGGCATTCCTGGCACATATGGGAATCACAACATTCAAAAGCAAATAAATACAGGGGAACGATGATCCGTAGCCATCTGGAAATCTAAAATAATATTACGTAGGAGGAGACCGACAGAAATGTGATGTATTTTTAGCAATCACATGAAAATGTAAATCGTGCAAGAGAGTGACACTGACCTTTTTTATTTGATACACACTTTTGTGCCACATATCCAAGTGTGATACTACTGTCACCCTTAGTTGTGATGTACTCTGATAAAAGACAATAACACATGTATCCCAACGAATGGAAGCATTCAATGCACAGCTTACAGGGAAAATAGGGGATAAAGGCAGGATTAAGTAGGTTTTGAGGGAGGGTTTATGAGAATTTTTGGGAGGGACATGCGCCCATCCACTAAAAAGTGAGCCCATGCTCTTCACAAAGTGCACTTCTTAAGGTACTACAGCCAAAGAGGACACAAAACACTGGTAAATGTACTTCAGATCAGAGCTGGAGTATGTTCAGTATCACACCTGGCTAACTACTGGTACTGCAACACCCTCCTATAGAAAACAATAGAGGCAGTGACTTAACGTAAAACCCCGTAGGAACTAATGTTAAATTCAATTGACCTATTTTGGATTTTTAAAATATAAATAAATGTACTTTATTGTTAAAAATGAGATATCCATAAAACATAATTATTAGTGTATTATAATATTCATATACATAAATAACATTTATTCTAAAATATTTTAATAACCTGCCCTAAATTTAAAAGGTGATGCAACTAAATTTTTTTTAAATGACTTAAGTTTAATTTAATGTAATACTACATCTAAATTTTAATAACATACTGTTTTACAAATAAATATAAATTTTATAATTAAGTTGGGTGTTTGTATCTTTAAATCTTTTAAAAATCATTTTCATTTAATTTAATATAATCGAAGAAATTAAATACTTCTATTAAAAATAAGTTAATAATAATGTAGCATTTTTTTATTTTGTTTTGCAAATAAAATAAAAAAACATTAATTTAGATTAATATTAGAAAAAAAAGAGCTTTCCTCATTATTTTTTTTTAAGTTTAATTAAAAAAATATATTTTCTCGATACTTTACCGTAGGAAGATCTTTGCCCGGTAGTGGAGAACTCTACCTACCTGTGAAAAGTCACAAGTGGTAGCCCCATACCCTTAAATTAGACTCCATCCCCTGTATTGATTCGGTTGGGGCATGTAAGTTTCCACTTTTTAGTAACTTTACACCGGTGAATGTTGAATAGCCAAAAGTAATAAAGTTACTCAAGAGTATGAGAGTCATTTTACTTGCAGTAAATCTACATGTGTAAATTTAGCCGAATGAATATAGCCCAAAGAGTTTACAAGGAAACATTATGTTAGTGACTGAGGACACACTGGCAATATTTGAATCACTGACATTCTTAAGCGGCAAACTGAAGACATTAGTTGTATCCTTCCCAATGCAACAAGTTACAGCAATTACCTAAACACTGGCTCATCACATACACAGAATGATCATATGCCAGCATATGTTTATATACATGGGCAGAAGGCTAGCAACATTGATATACTTTCTCCTGTACAGGCTTTCTGTACACCACCCTCAGATGTGGGTTTCTTCCCCATATTTTACAAGACTGGCATAAATACCCAACTTTGCAATGTAAATTTGGTAAGTAAATACACATGTTCACAGATAAAATTAATACACGCTGTGGTGATTACCATTCTGATTGCCATGATAATTTTGTGACCAAGACTTAGTTGTATTTCATAAAATGGATCATTAGAATATTGTGATTCAGCAGTTGTAAGTCTTTTGCCTTTATATTGATGGAAGCTCCTTTATATCTCCACTGCTTCATGCATGAATAACATGGGTAGGTCTTTGAGTGGGAGCCCAAATCTGGTGCATGTTGCATATGTGTAGCAGGAAATGTGATGATTTAATGAGTGGTGTGCAAAGGAAGGCAAACCGTCTCCTGATGGAACAAATTATATCGTTTTTTTTAATAGGCTTATAACAAGGTATGAAAAATGCTACTGGAGTCAATGAGTTGTTGTACACGTTTGCACAATATGCAATTGTGTTTCCTTGTTCGTTGCTTCATTTCACTTATGCCTACTCATCTCTACCTCATATCTCCTGTTTTTTTTTCTCTGTTTCTGAATAGTCATGTAGTGATTATTACAAGCTTTAAAGTATTATTTTGCAAAGTTTTTTTAAGTATCCTAACTCATAAAGGTGATGATGTTTTATTAAAACAAACAACAGGTGAAAGAACTCTGAAAAATCTCCAGATCCCAAGATTTGTGTAAGAGCAGTCTAGGCATATAGTTGCAGACAAAATCCTCTACAAGCATTGTTGGCAGATGTAGAGAATTTGGAAAGGAAATAAACTTTGAACTTTGCAAAGTTGTCAGGTTTTTCGCCTTTTCTAAACCTGGCCAGCAAATGTATAATCTCATGTAACTCTTATTGCAACACAAGTGGCTAGGTTACTTGATGTGCTACCACTGAGGGGCCGATCCGGGTCGGAAGGGCACCGAACGCGATCCGGACGGAAAAACTACGAGCCGTACGCGTGTTTTCCGGCCAACTCGTACAGCTGTACGAGCGAGCCAGTACGATGCGAGCTACATGAAATTCACCGACCGAGTCGTATCCTGGTCTGAACCGCTCTGTACGTCTCGGTCGTAAGCTAACTGTGGCGTGCAATGGATGCGATTTACGACCGAGCCAGTACGATGCATGCGTCGGACAGCCTGTGCGAGCCGGAGTGTCCGGCTCACAAAAGCTCCCAGAGTCGGACTTCGGGAGTCCGCGTCGGACCCCCCGACACCCGCAGCCGTACGACTCGCACACAGGGGAAGACCTATTTGTCTCTCCAACTCAGGCATGTACGGTGCGGATGGCACCGACGCGTACCCACTGTAGGGGGTGCACTTGTTCGAGACGTACCCATTCAGTCAATGGGAGCGCATGTACGCGTCGTGCAACTGGCTCCCTTTGACTTCTATGGGAGTCCGACCGAACCGAGTCCTACAGCATACGTGCGCATCGTACTCGCTCGGTCGGACTGTAGGGATCCGGCTCGGTCGGAAAACACTCTGGATCCGACTCGGTTGGAGTGCTTTCTGACCCGGATCAGAATCGGAATAGGCCCCTAGATGTATCTGTTGACAGTAGTACATTTGTCTGTTGACAAGGTCTGGTTTGTTTATGTGAACTATAGATGTACAAACTGGTTTTTCATTTAGGCCCAAACTATGAGTTGTGCTATCCTCTAGGTGAAATAACGCAATTTGAATATACAAGTTTGTCAGCACCTGAAATCATTGGGTCTGGAACTGATAATTCCATGCCGGGAGCCATCAGGCCGTCAAGAACTGCTGCAGAACAGGGGCTGAGCGCAGAAGCATTGCCCATCCCCCATTCACCCACTACATCAATTTAGGGGTGCAAAAACACTCCCTTCAGACTGGTAACCCTTGAGCCATGGCATCCCATCCCACCATCACTGCACACTAACAGTACCACTCAAAGCAGGCAGTCAAAATATGCCTTTTTTCTCTGAAACTGTGAAAAACTTTACAGTAACATACACTGTAAATCCAGATGAAAACGGTTACTGACCATTTCGGGGGAAAATAAACTCATACTAGATGTACTCTGCAGAAGTGATACCAGACGGTAAATTTATATCCTGTACTCCAACATTTCCACTGCAGAGTATGGTCAACTCATATTAAGGGCCATAGTAGTGTATCTGAGTAGCTTCTTCTCCCAGATGGTTTGCATTTTTATCATTATATCCTTCAACCTGAACAACATGCACTGTGTGTGACTGTGTGCCTACCTGCTTTTTAAGCCAATTTTCTGACATCGAGGTTTATGGAGTTTGCAGGCAGGGTTATCAGAAAACTTATATAAAAAACACAATCCAGTGATTTTGCAGTATTAACAAACATTTGGCCGGCAACCTCCCTAGGATTGAAGATTTACTCCTGTCAAGGGCAGGAGTATGCTCCTATTCAGGATGGGATTAGGAGGCACTCTGATAGTGCCATCTCATCGGGTAGGATGAGGCTGCCTATGATGAAGCATGCCATAAACATGTGGGAGAGACATCCTCATCCATTATATACTATATTGTCCATATGACAAGGTCATTGCAGGAAAGAAAATTATTTTTACAAAAATCACATATTTTTGTGGTCCAGTGTGTATATATAAATGGATGACATGTGACTTGTCTGCACCTCTAACTCTCTCTGTTTGGTGCAGTTTTGGAAGGAAATACCATCGAATGGGTTTGGGTGTGGGTTGAGGGAAAGTGGTCACTCAATGAACCAAGGAGGAGCTATAAAAGTATTATCTCAGCAAAGCCTACTTTTTGCTTAGCATTCATGGAGTACATAAACTTCCTATGCAACTAATCAATAAAGTCTACTTTTACAATGTACCAACACATAAGTACTCATGTTATTCACATTCACATTCACTTTTACTAATTTACGTAAATCTCTATATTATAACTAAGGTTTGGAAGATTGTGGAATTTAACTTTTCTTTTACCTTTTAACCTATTTTTACTGTTTCCCACTGAGGTTGCCAGTAGGTAGTTATAGTATATATATATATAGTAGACTATATCTAAATCTATATATATCTATGTATAGATATAGATATAGATTTTGCTATAGATATACATATACCTTTCAATAGAAATCCCCAAAAATTGAAGACAGATTGCTACACTTTTCACCACTGTCAGCCATCTTTTTATTATTATTTATTGTTATTTGCAAGGTTAGGAAAGTTAAGATATGTATGTTTAACTGTTATTGAATATCCCAAATGTAACTGGTGTATATGTGCCATCAAATTTGCATTCTATTTCTCTAAACATACCACTGTGTTTAAGCCAACTTAACAAACCCATTTGGAAAGTAAATGGGCATGATCTACACATTTTTGTATCTATTTAAACAAAAGTATGTCATACCTTTGCACACTTTTTACACTTTTTTGATTCTAAAGTGATATATGTATTGTATTGTAATGTACTTGCAGTTATAGAACACTTTGTACCCTTGCCGAGGCACCCACATGCATTTAGCGATATGTAGCATGTTCTTCCCTAAGAGTGCTATGGATGGTAAAGTGTGTATCTGTTAAGTGTATTTCTTGATGCCATGCACAAGGATATAATGTGTGCTCTTACATTTTGTTGCTGCACTTGCGCGTGAATTTGAAGCAATCACTAGTGAGAGATATTAGAACATATGCACTAAATGTTATTGTATTAATCAATAGAGAGTATATGAGAGCTATGTATCCAAAATGGGACGTGTTTTGGTGTCATGTGTGTTGGTAGAGAAAATGTGTGGTCATGAATGCATGTAGGTACCTACCATTTGGATTGGTCTGTAACATACAGTTTAGACCACATTGAATATGGTCCTATGAAAGAGAGACAGAGAAAGAGGGACAGAGAGAGAGAGAGATACAGAGAATGTGTGTGTGTTTGTGTGTGTGTGTGTGTCTGTGTACGCGCGCATACATACAGCCCCCTCCTGTATTTTTAAAAAGATGCGGGTAGTATTCAGTTTAATTTGATATATATATTAAATTAAATTAAATTGCAGTATTATTTGTATGGGTTTTTACAAAACGCACCAAATGCATTGCACTGTATATATATAAAAACAGATAGGTCTCCATCAAGGGACAAAACAATTTAAACAGCTGCAACACATGGAAAACACTTGCCTGAAGCATTTTTCTTCTTCAACAGAGAGAGAAAAATCAGGCCTAAGGAATATATACACATTAAATTCTTTTCGGGTATTTGAAAAGCCAGTCACATACACATCACTGTGAACAAGCATTTAGTTTGCAGACAGCTCAGCTGCATTTCAGTGTTAGCCAGGGGCATTATTCTTACGTTAGTAATGCTTTTTGGAAAAACAAAAAACATAGAACATCAATTTATTTTCTACTGAAGAGAAAATAAACTCTTTTTAAAAAGACCATGAGAGGTACTCTTACAGTATGATGGTTATCCATCATATGTAAGCAAGAATTCACTTTTGACGTGTAGTCTGAATATCAAATTGCAAGTAGGGGTTTGGAAAAATGTAGATTAGACAACCAAAGTTTTGGGAAATTCTGAATTATTGGTCATTGCATATTTTGCAGTTTTCCACATTTGTTTATGCAAATGTTTTCCCCACATTTAGCAGTATAGCATGTAAATATTATGCACACCGAGTAAGGGAAACCTTTTCACTGAGGTCAGATACAGAGAGCTAGTATGTTAGAGAAAATATTTTCTCCAATGTTCTGTGCTTCCCAGGCTTTTCTCATAACGTTGTTGAAATGCGGACTTTGCACAATTACAGGCGAAACAGAACATGGGCTTCTATGGGAATTCTCGAGGGCATATTATCAAGCCCATTATCGCCGCTTTAGCTGCAGTTTTTTACCGCTAAAGCGGCGATAATTTTAACGCCGGTTCTTGATAATATGCCCCTTAGATTTTCACAGGTAAGGCCAAACGCTGGGTGGGCAGGCTACATTTTTAAGATAACCACGTGTCTACAATAAAAATGTTTACAGCATAAGAAAATATGACTAGTGGCGTAATCGTGCACCCTGAAAATGTCCTACCCTAATGATTTGACTATATGAAATATCACAGAATGATGGATACGTTGGACATTTGATATTTAAAAGTGCTTCCTGCACATTCTTGCTTGGGACATTTGGGTCATTAAAACGACGGATGGTGAGGGATGGTTAAGCATATGACTTTTTTTCATATATTCGTAAAAAATGCACTTGTCTCTGGATACCATATCGATAAAAACTCCAGTCTCCTGCTAAGTAGGGGTATCAGAGAAGTTAAAGTACTAACAGGAGAAATTATACTTAAGGATGTGTTACTTGAAAATAACTATGGGGCATATCATCAAGGAGGAGATATAAAATTATCGCCGCTTTTGCGTCCGTTTTCGGATGGAAAGTGGCGATAATTTCATCGCCTTATCAGCAAGGTCACACTATCGCGTGAACCCTTGCATTAGCTCCCTTTCCCGTAACGCCCACCTTTGCATCTCTAATGAGATGCAAAGTAGGCGTTCTGTCCCAAAATAACTGGAGAAATGTCGCTAACCGACATTTCTCCAATTATCAATGTGCACGCTAACAAGCATAGCGATAAGAAAAGTAGCGCTAACCTTGGGTATCGCTACTTTCCTTACGCCTGCTTTTAGTTTGACTTAGCCATGATATCCTATGGAAGGTGGATATCATGGCTAAGTCTGCCCTGCCCTATCAACAAGCTATCGCCAAACTTTGTGAGATTATCGCAGGATTTCCAGAGATAATCTCACATTTGGGAGTCAGCGCTTGGAATTTTATTGCTTTTGAGATAAGCGTTGCTGATAGCACGCTATCTCCGCGATAAAATTCCACGTTACCCGGCGATAATTAACCTAGCACTAAGTGCACTTAGCGATAATTATCGCCGGTCCTTGATGATATGTCCCTATGCTGTTTATACAACTTAACAATAAATAAACCTGCAACCAATTTGCACTGGGTGCTTGCTGCAAGCCTAATGCATATGGAGAAAAACAATCACTTGATTTTTTTTTACTCAGAGCAAGCATACATATATTTTTTAAATAAATAAATGACAGGACCCTTACTGGGGCAATCTGTTATTCTGAGTCTGGTTGTACTAGCGAATCCTCATTTTTACCTATACGTTCAAATGGAGATTTGTTCTGTTTTCAGCAACCAAATTCAATGTGTGAAAGTAAAGAGATCTGCAGTGCTCTTATATGTCTTTCAATTCAAATGGGACTGGTAACTACTGTGACTGGCCCCAGTGGAATTAAGGGGCAACTAGTAAAGAAGGCAATAGTGTATATGCAGTGACCAAGAAGTATAAAGCTTTTATTTTGTTATTAAATAGAATGAAAAGATGGTGAATACAGCCACATTTGTACTGAACCCACCCCATTCTGTGTAATGTGCAGATTAAGGAATGCGGTTACTGAACTGTGACACTTCAGACACTGAGGGCCTGATTACGAGTTTGGGGGATAGGGTTACTCCATCACAAATCTGACGGATATCCCCTCCGCCGTATTATAATGCTATTATATCCTATGGAACTTGTAATACTGCAAACCTGATATCTGTCACGTTTGTGACAGAGTATCCCTTCCGCCTTACTCGTAATCAGGGCCTAAGTGACATCAAAGCCGTATTCTAAGATGCAAGACAGGCAGCGTCCATTTTTGGTGATTTTTTGTAAATTAAAAAAAAGTGGTCGGTCAGACAGGGGAAAAGACAAAGATATATTCATACAAATAGGACCTAATTTACAAAGCTGTTTCTGCATCTAAATCAGGTTAGGTGAACAAAGGAAAATACCATTCCAGTCCTTATTATCTGAAGCAGAATTTTCTGAATCAGGAATCAGAGAACCAGGCTTGGTTCAATTTTACCCTTGTAAATGGGCTACCCACATAAAGAAATTCTACCAGTACATATGATTGTGGGCCTTTGCAAAATTAAGGTTAGAACCAGATTTGTAGGCACATTTTTTAATTGGTTGTGTGGAGCTGTGGAGAACAGAAAAAAGATGGCAGTACGGACCCTTTTTTATTTGCTGGTGCAGGAACCAGCTGGACTGGTCCACTGAAAACACTTGACTTAATGCACTCTCTATAGAAATCTATGGGTATCCAGAATGTTTCTAAGTATAATAATAGCAAGTTAATTCTGCTGGTTAATACATTTACTGGAGAAATATGTATAAATTCTCTTGTCACAGGTTGGAAGCATCATAAAGTAGAACTGATGGTTAACGCTTTGTTTCAGAGTAAACCATGCAACACAGATTTCTATTTTACGGAGAGCTGCGTGGGGTAATGCTATTTTTTGTAGACATGCTTGTGTTAACCACAGGTTATGAGGTAAAAACCTGGCAACATAGCCTAGTGAGTTATTACTACGTTCTGTATAAATAGCTATTAGTATACATACATGTACAGACAGAAGGGCCTGCATAGACTTACACCTCTTACATGTCACTTGTAGAGTGACAAAAACACTTCCAAATCTCAGTTTATCCCTTTTCCAACTTGTGAAGTGACAAGCATAGTGCCTTTTGGTATTCTTATGGGCAACTGTATGAGTTTAGCATCAAGTTGTTAGCTACCACCTGTGATTGATTCGTTGGTACGCACTGCCTTATTTGACAAAGGGGGTTGCTGGCATCTCTTTTTCAGTGCTGAGCTGTGCCAGAATGAGAGACAGAAAGCTCTTCCTCACTCCCTGTGGGCACTACAACATGTACCCAGTGTTTGCACACTACACCAAGGCACAATCATTAGGATTCGCTGAGGGCGTCCGGGACTGGCACCCATATTAGCAAACACCCTCACTTTCGCTATTTGCCTCCAGGTTGTTAAACTTGCTCTCATATGATCTGCATGCTTCATAGTGCCGCCTCACATGACACTTTAGTCACTCAATTTGCTTAGTTTGATATCTATCATCTGTGGAAGAAGATCCCTTTCAATACATTCTAATAGAGTATAGACCCTAATTCCTTCAAAGTGTTCCCCTTTCTTGAAGGTGTAGTCTAAGTAAAATGGAAACATACTATTCGTCCAAGTATAATGGCAAGGGATACCTCTAGTCTTGGAAGCCTTTAGCATGCTCAAGCCAAAACTCAGCAAAAAGTGTAACAGTGTATTTCCATAGTCATTTTTTACCACTGAAGAACTTAGAATCAAAAACTTGAAATCTTCATCAAGGCAGGACACCACTCGATCAGACTTACGTGAACTGGTCAACTAGGCGTTAACCTCCGCAGAATAAAAGACTAATATATCTGAATAATGGACGCTAAGTTGTCTGCAAATTGCCTCCAATTTCAGCATACAGGTGTCCTATCATAAACAATGGGGTTAATAAGATCTTTGGCACCATTGGAAACAATACAAAACTTAACAAGTCACTGAATGCCAACCCCCCAAAAAATACTTACACCTGAAAATAACTTAATAATATATAAACCTACATTTTTTAAGAAAAATCTTTCAAGAAGCCACGGCTTGAATGATCATTTGAGCCCTCATAGGCTTTGGCAAAAAAACTTACAGCCTATTTTGTCATCATAAAATAAGTTTTGGGCAGCTCAAAAATAAGAAAATTGGACAAAATGTCTCAAATTCTTCTAACCTCTGACCACCAAGAAAGGGCTCCTTTTAGTACTTCTTCTTGAGGCCCTCCTCCCGCAGTTCAGCAGCGATCTAGTTACAGTGTTCTACTCGCAAAGATGAGAAAAAACCTTTACCTAGGGTCTACATTCAATTTATGTTTAGTGATAATCTAAGTTCTGCTTCGGACTGCACAATCCAAGGTGACTGAGACTCGTCACTGCTATCTAAGAGCTGAACTTTCCTCAATAAACTAGCTGCTGAAAATAGCACAAATATATAAAGACTGGGCCGAGACTAGTAGCAAGGCCAAAAAAGGTTGGTGCAAATAATAAAGTGCCTGATTTGCAAAGAGTAAGCCAGAAGTGCTCAGGCATTACTAATGAATTCACATAGTAAGGTAGGAGTACTAGAAGAATAAGTCACAGCTACTTGTGCATCAATCTTTGTGAATCGGTCCCTAAGAGGTTTGTAAATATGCATGCTCCCTCAAAGGCAATAGGCACTTCCCAATGCACAAAGATTACCTTTAGCAACATGATGTGACATTTGTACTTGATAATTTGTTTTAAAAAATCCATACATTTTGCATTTGCCCTTATAATAAATTATGCCCAACATTGTGTTTAAATAAAAATGACATAAAGACTAAAAGGTGGGATCTTAAAAACAGTGGGGCATATTTACAATAACTGGCGCATCCCTGCATATCAGCAGGGATGCGCCAGTTATTGTGCGCCACAGCTCCGCCACCATGGATGCGCCGCATTTACAATGCGGCGCACCATGGGGCAAAAACGGCACAGATGCGTGACGCATCTGTGCCATAAAAGTGGCGCATTGCTGGAGTTGCGTCGCGAGCGCGACGCAGCTCCAGCAATGCTCTGGGGGGCCCTATCTTTACAATGCTGCGTCAATCCTTTTGCCTGCTTCAGGCAGACGCAGGGTTTTGACGCAGCATGGGACTAAAAGTGACTGAGTGAAATCTTGTAGATTTCACTCAGCCACTTTTAGGAGGCGTTCCTGCGCCGGAACGCCCCCCCCCTGCGCAGGAACGCCTACATGTGGCGCAGGGTGTTACAACGTGACGCATTTCCCAGATGCGTCACATTGTAAATACCCCGCACCATGATGCAGGATTTGCGCCGCCGCTGCGTCACAAAAGTGACGCAACGGCGGCGTAAATGAGGCGCAAGGGGCTTGTAAATCTGCCCCAGTGTGTTTAGCACTGGAACCAAAGTGCAAAATCCCTGTGTCTCCATTCCAGACACTGAGAAAAAACATTTCACTATGCACAAGTACTTGGGCCATATGTAATCTTTGAGTTATGGGTGAATGTGTCAATGCACACAAATGGCATATAAGATGCAACAGCCAACCAATAGAAAAAGAAAGTGAAAGACTGGCCTGATATACATGGAAAATAGCTGACTGGCCCTCTTTTGCAAATATTATTCTGTGAGTAGCTGTGGATTGCCCCTCATTTATTCTTGCAGTTTCACGAGTGATTCACTTCTAAACATGGAAGAAAAGTTTGTGAATAAGGCCCTGACTCACAGGAAATTGAGTGAGCGAAGGTGGAGCCAGAAGTGCACGGAGGTGTCATAGAGGTCTGCGCCATTGAAAAGGAGAGTATCCAGACGAGAAAGAAAAACAGCAACAATTAAATTTACAGCAACTTGCGTGATGACCTTGAAACAAATCAATGAGAAATACTTGAAAAGCATTAAAATCGAATCCGTGTGCAATGAATGAAGCATGTATATTTAAATAAGGGTGACCCCACGGGTTTTAGAGAACCTGTGGTGATAATACTTTTATGCAAAACAATGGTTCACTTAGGGAATCAGTCACAGCTGAGAGAGAGAGAGAGCATGGTCTTAAATATTTCTTAGACCAGACAATTATAAATCCACCAGGACAAGTACAAAACAGGCAGATAAATGATGCTGCATTTGCAATTGATTTATTTATTGCACATCATCCCAGCATATGAACTTTACTTTTAGAAGTATAGTAAAAATCGAGGGCATCATTTACAAGAAATTTCTGAAGCACAGCACTGCAAGCCCTTTGGCTGCGTCACGCTACAGCACTTTCAAAGCACATGGATGCAACATATTTACAATAATATTTCGCATTTCTGGGCTCTTCCCTGCACTGGCACACAATGAGCTGCAATGCGCCGATGAAGGCATCCTTGCACCCTGGTGCAAGGATGCCTGCGTCACGGGGATGATTGTTTATGTGCAGGAAGGGTTCCCTTCCTGCACATAAACAATCTGAAATGGCGTTTTGCAACTTCTATGTGTGCTGCATTAGCACAAATGACATTTGCAAAACGTAACTTTTTTAATGATTGTATGTACAGGAAGGGACCCCTTCCTGTACATAAACAATCACCAGAGGTGATTTCCTCTTTCTATGTGTGCTGCAGAATGCAGCACGCATGGAAAGAGTAAAAAAAACGATAAGGTATGAATATATTTCTCCTCGTTGTGCCGCAGTATTCATATTCATTTCCAGGTTTACGAGTTCTTGTAAATCTGGAAATATTTCAGGTTCCATGGCTGTTGTGTGAGAGCACCCACAGCAGCACCCATAGAACACCACTTTCACTCAAAGTGCTGTGTTTAAAGAGGCCATATTTAGGAGGACAGGAAAAGCCACACAGGGTGGCTTTTCCTACCCCTGTAAATATGGGGCAGTAAAATGCACCGCTGGTGCGTCACAAAGAGTGACGCACCAGTGGTGCAAGGAGCTTGTAAATAAGTCCCTTAGTGCTCACAATTAGGTGAAGAGATGTGGAGTGATAGAACAAAGTGCATCATATAAAAACAGAAAGACGTCTGACTCCTTTAGTTATTTTATATAGAACAGGAGTCGGTATATGTCTACAGTTGTCGCCCTCTAGTAAAGCAAGGTCATCATCAGGATGGGGTGAGTGAGCACCCAGTATCTAGTAAGAATTTACAGGGATTGAATACGGCTAAAAGGGTAGTTCCAAGAGGGAGAATGCTGTGGGATGGGCAGCCAGATGGTCCTGAACATTAGTAGGTATGCTCATAGAGGGCGCAGGGGGGGGCAAAAGATCAGCCCTTCTGAATGTAAATCTTCTTTGGTCAGCTCTGTCGGGCACGGGCTAGGGGAGTGTAACAGCCGTTACAGTAGCTATACTTCAGGACAAGAAGAAGTGACTCGTTGTGCTAAGTATGTATTCACAGACACAAGTGAAGCATTAAGCTCTGGGTTATGCAGGGGGGCTGCTGTGGCAATATTGGCCACTGTCCTTGGTTAAGCCCAGTGGCATGTCTGCCAACTGAGGCAAACCAATAAATGAGACGAACAGTATATGGAATTCTCCAGCTACTGAGCTGATCCTGCAAGTCAGAACGCAAACCGGTCCAATGTGAGGCATTTTCCAGTGGACACACATCACTGGCTAGAATCGCAGACAGCGGCAAACTGTGCGCAGGCAGCCGCTTGCATTACCCAGATACAACCTCAACACTGGATAGTACATATACTTTTCCTCCCATTTAGAGGTTTTGGCTCAGTTGGCGGACATGCCAGTTGGTTTTACCCAAGGACCGCAGCAGATATTGCTACAATGGCCCCAGACACAACAATAAATATGCATAAAAAAACACAAGTATAGTGCTTATTTTAGTGATCGCACAAACTAAGGAGCAAAGACTTTTGAATTACGACGCAGAAACTAAGGGGCAGATTTACAATAACTGGCGCATCTCTGCATATCAGCAGGAATGCGCCAGTTATTTTGCGTCACGGCAGACACCTCTTGCACCACCATGGATGCGCTGCATTTACAATGCGGCGCACCATGGGGCAAGACTAGACAGATGCGTGACGCATCTGCTGCCGTAAAAGTGACGCATTGCTGGAGTCGCGTCACAAGCGTGATGCAGCTCCAGCAAGGCTCGGGGTGCCCCTATGCCTAACATGCTGGGTCAATCCTTACGCCTGCTTCAAGCAGGCGCAGGGTTTTGACGCAGCATGGCAGTAAAAGTGACTGAGTGAAATCTTGTAGATTTCACTCAGCCACTTTTAGGATGCGTTCCTGTGCCGGAACGCCCCCCCTGCGCCGGGACACCCACATGTGAGGGCTTTACAACGTGACGCATCTCCCTAGATGCGTCACGTTGTAAATACCCCGCAGCATGGCGCTGGCTTTGCGCCGCCACTGCGTCACAAAGTGACGCAACTGCGGCGCAAATGTGTCGTACGGGGCTTGTAAATCTGCCCCTGTGAATATAGTCAATGTCCCCTTTCTTATTCTTGGGGCATAAGTGTTTGTACATTAAGAACCAAGGGACTTTTTTTAACGAGTTAGATTGGGTTTTTTATACAACACAAAGCACTAAGTAACTTTAATGCAAACTACTAAACTAATTCAAAGAATCGCACAATGATTATTTTATATATCATAGAGCCTCATATACATTAATTCCAAAATAATTTACAACATTATTAGCAGTTCACATTGTTTAGGATCACTAGGTTTGCATCTTGAGCACGTTTGTTTTCATCAAAGTGACTGAGTGAAATCTTGTAGATTTCACTGTGTCACTTTTACGAGGCGTATCTGTGAGGGAACGCCCACACCTGACGCAGTTTTCATGTGGCGCAGGGGTTTACAACGTGACGCATCTCTCTACATGCGTCACGTTGTAAATACGGCACAACATGGCGCATGATTTACGCCGCCACTGCAACGGCACCGTAAATGTGTCGCAAGGGGCTTGTAAATCTGCCCCAAAGTGCTTGTTCTGAGTGTAACATGCTATTGACTGGGTTCTCTCTCTCACACACAGACTTTCCCTCTCTCTTTTTCTCTAGCTCCATCTACCCCTATCTTTCTTTTATCTCTCTTATCATGTTTCCCTCAAGCAGGTTCTACTGTCAGGTACATGTCCTGAAACACATAGACATGTCTTGAACCATATTCATTTGTATTAGTGCGGCTATGTATCCGGCTGGAAATATATGTGTGTGTACTGAGGTGGAAATGATACACAGCAAAAAGGTGACTGCTAGCTTAGTGCAGCATGACTGATTAAAAACTGGGCCTTTGTGGTGAAGCAAATTGTACACACAGTTGAATACACGGAACTGTGTAAAACTTCATCCTCCTGGAACATTTTTGTGTTTCATCCACACTGAGCTGACAATTGGTGAGTAATTGTCTAGTACTGAGATGTGTCAGAATTCTCGCAGGAATATTTCTCAGATGTTAGTCACTTACAAAACTGAAAAATAAAGGGTTTGTTTTATGTTCGAAAAAATAAATAAAATGAATCAACTATCTCAGCGCATTGATGACCTTCCTAGCAAGCTCTACTTTTCATGATTTGCAAGCCCTGACCTTCTAGCAAAAAATCATAGGTAGCTTTTAAAAACATAAAAATATATGTCAATGGAATGTTTTAAGGGGATAGGTAAACCCACTTGTAACAAAGCAATGGAAAAACCATACTTTCATTCATGTTTCTAGCACAGTCGTGGAAATGCCGGCCCCCACTGTTTGATAGCAAAGAGCACTTAACCCTACTAATACACTCCGCTAAATCGATATAAACAAAAAGCAGAAAAAAAAGCGATAGAATATAATTGCAAAAATGGAAGGCAATTCCGATGGAATTCTCAGAACACAATTGTGATGTGGTGCTGAGGAGTGAGTGAGCTGTGATTGGGGGCAAAGCTGTAGTTCCCTGCTCAAGACTAGCGGCGAAACGCAAAATGATTCTACTGTAAAATGTGAATAGGGCGGCCGTAGTCGCCCACATCCCACAGATATTCATTGGCTTTGGGCTGAAGGGTTGGGGCTCCCTGAGGGGTTCATGGGCCTGTCTTACACCGCTGAGTAAGGAATGATTTTAGTAAATTGACCTTCTGAGGGATACAGAGCGGACAGGCAGTTTTGTGTTCCTCAGAGCACCTGTGGTGAGGCAGTTTCAAGGACACTATTCCCTTCCCCACATGCCTCGCACAACCACCTCGTCAACCTTCACAACTAACAAAATACACACAGCGACAGACAGCAGCTCAGTAAGATTTCATCTCCCTTGACCAATGTGTCTGAAGCAGGGGGACTCAGTGGCGTAGCTAGCCGTTCTGCTGCCCATGGCGGTGCTCGAGTTTGCTGCCCATCAGCTGCATGCGAGAGTGGGGGGTGCTGGCGATTCCCACAACGACCGCCCTGCATGGCTGCAGGTAAGAGTGAGGGAGAGGCCGCCGCCCCCAAAACTCGTGACCGCCCCACCTTGCTACGCCACTGGAGGGACTGTTAAAAGAGCGTATGTTTAGTCTGTGCCTAGTACTTACTTCTGGGAGATGGGGGACAAATTGCACGGAAAAATCGTTTTTAACAAAAACAGCTGTCCTCAGGCGTCAAAGGCACCTTAAATGTGAGAGCTTGCCAGAGAATAAGAGTAGCTAATCAGCCTCCACCTTGCAACATATATCTCAAACTTATTTAAAAGATACTGCATCCTTGTTGGACCACATCATTTTATATAGCAGAAACTTGACCCAACGGTATCAGAGCACTTTTACATGAGCACCAGTTTCGTTACAAATGGACACATTAATTTTGTTAGGCACAGGTAGATTAAGTGATTTGCCCAGAATCACAGGATGTTGAGTGTCATTGCCGAGACTAGAACCCTGTTTCCCAGATTGGAGGTCAACCGCCTA
Organism: Triturus cristatus; assembly: GCF_964204655.1. NCBI lineage: Eukaryota > Metazoa > Chordata > Amphibia > Caudata > Salamandridae > Triturus > Triturus cristatus. The sequence continues at coordinate 727,953,238 of NC_140591.1, forward strand.
ACTGTTGGGCTACATCCTCTCCCTTCTTGATCCCTTCTTGATTGAATAAATTTAGCAGAAAGCTAAAGGTGTCATTCTGGTCTTTAAAAAAAGCACATGAACCTCTCTATAGCTCGAAAAACTAATGGCATGCAGCTAAGAAATATTTCCAACACTCAAGCAGCTCTGACATTAACTAAAAACAAACTTCAACTAGCAACTCAGGGCCTGTTTTAGATCTTGGCGGATGGGATACTCCGTCACAAATGTGATGGATATCGGTCCGTATCATTACGAGCTCCATAGGATATAATGGAATTGTAATTTGGTGGATGGGATAACCTGGCGCACAATGATCGTAATCAGGCCTCAGTTACTTATGAACATCACACGTACAAAACAGGGAGATGACTGCAATTTAACCCCATTCAGATGTTGAGTCACCCCAGTACCTCTAAGAATGATCCAGGAAACAGAGAGAGATGTGCTCCACTCTCCTGTCACAAGTGATATCATGCTCTCTATGCACCAATCACTCTTTGTCAGAAAGTCTGCACAGACATACGTAAATCATTAGGAGCCACAGTTCTAGTCTTGTGCTAACCATGATGCAATAACAAGAAGAGTTACCAGCTACTTTGGGATTATGAGATCCTCTGTAAATCTGCTGGTTGGGGGCGTTTCACCAGGACACTTTGGGTGCTGAAAGCTGCTTTTTTAGGGGGGACACTGTGAAAATTTAGGAATTATCCTTGAATGAATTATAGTGTTCCTTATTCGCCCAGTAATTTCTAATTTCTGGATTATTTTCTGAATATTATTAAGAGTCTCACAATATTGTCCTTCCACCTGGAAGTTACTGATGTTACAGGTATCACTAACTCTGAAGTGGGGGACTATCAGGTTGTTATACAGCCCACTTGAGGTCTTGCATGGTGTTCAAGTGTCCTAAACTAAAGCCACTGGCAATTATGGGATATTCTATCTACAAAGTCAAACAAGCATTGGCATAGCCAATAGGGCTCGCCTTTGGGACCTTATAAGTGTTTAGCCATGCAACAGTTGCATAACTAAATACTTATAACGTCCCAAAAGCGAGACCTATTGGCTATGCAAAGCGGCCGTGCGGCCACGAAAGTGATCGTGATCAAACATCAAATCGGCCGCGAAAGTGAATGTAAACGCGGTAAAGCGCGGTGCGCGCGCCCGTGCACATGCACTGTAGCTCTAGGCTGGCCTGGTAGCACTTTTTGGAGCCCGCTCAATAAGTCTCGCCAGACTAGCGCATGCGCTGGGTCAGGCGAGACCTAAAAATGCAAAGCACTCTCAAGAAGGCAGCTGTCAAGTCATACTTCTAAAAGTCAGACACATAAAAGTTGAAATATGCTCATTCATTCTCAGGCCACACCCGGGTAATTGTTTTCAGCATACCAGGTCTATATCGTATTGTTGTATTGTATGCCTCAAAAGAGAAAAGGGTGTTTTTGGTTTTAATGAGAACATTCACGCTCCAAAGTTTCAATCTTTCATGCACCACAAGCCTTTTGTGTGGGTGCTCACAAGCAGAGAGAAATGTATTTCCCTTCTGTAGAAAAACTATTATAAATTTGGTAGTATCGATTCAGCTTACGAATGTAAGCCATACAATATATAATACATAAAATAAGAAGAGTAAAAATAACAATTTTACAAATTATATTGTCACATTTTATAAAAATTCCATATATTTATAAGATTAATAAGGATCACATGATATATGTGATTAAAAACATTCGACTACCGTCAATAAACATTTAGCCTATCACTTCCACCATCTCAAAACACTATATACAATACGACCTTCATTGCTGATTCTTCTTGGACTATTAGACATGGCCATAAAAAAAATCAAGATTTCCCAACTAGCATAGCACTGTATGGCAGCGCTTTTTGGCTTCAGAAAGAAATATATTTAGACAACCTTTGGCATATTTTTAAAGACTACTGCACTGGGTGGCACAATGAGTGCTGCAGACCCACTGGTAGTGTTTAATTGACAGGCCCTGGGTACATGTAGTGCCATTTAATAGGGGCTTATCAGTAAAGTAAATGTGACATTCAGGTTTAAGCCAATGATACCATGTTTGAAGAAGAGAGCACAAGCACTTTAGCACTTGTTAGCAGTAGTTTAGTGCATATAGTTCTAATGCCAACGAAAATGAATTCAGGAAAACAGGAGGAGTGAAGTCAGAACGTTTGGGAGAATGCCACACCAAGGATGCCAGGTCTAACAAATCATAAGCTAATTAAGGTCTTTGCTATGTGATTGAGCCATGGAACATTATAAGTGTTGCTACTTTGCCAAATTTCATGGGCAGATATAAGGTAGGTTGTAAGATTTGGTTTAGTCCATGCAAGAGATTTTTAGCCCATATTCGATGCAAATACAAAAGAGATTAGAGTGCAACAACAGCTGTGATGTTTTTCATGCCTAGTTGATGCCCCAGGGCAGCCATTGGGGTACTCAAGCCAAAAGGTATTAGGCTGCACAAAAACTGGTCTTCAATTTTCTGAAGGTTTATAGTCTTACTGTATCCCCAAAACTCAACCCTGTACAAGCTGGCTGCCAATGCCCTAGCTTGGTAGGCTTGCAGGGCTGGTTCAATCAGTCTTCACCCACATTTACCACTGACTAGCAGAACAGTGTTAATGTGCTGGGACATTCAAGATTCACTTCTGAACTTTGGTTTCACTCATGTAAAATTTGTATCAAACCTGATCCCAAAACAGCCATGTAAATCAACATGATCCAACAGTCGGGTGCATACTTTAAATCCTCTTTTCAGGTTGCACCCTGAGTTGACGAGCATATACTTTGTTTTAGTGACATTGATCATGAGTTTCTTCTGTGTACACTAAACTTCAAAGCGCTTCAGTAACTTGTGCAAAGAAAGCTCTGTACAGGCCGACAATGTGTCATCATCAGCAAATATTAGGATCGGCATTGGTCTCTCTCTATGGTTGGACCATCCAGATTTAGTGCCAGTAGATGCGTCCGGACATTGTTGATAAACACATTGACTAGCAAGGGTGCTAGAACGTATCCTTGCCTGATGCCGGTTTGTATTGCGAAGTTTGGTGTGTGCTCACCTTTTCGCCCACATTTTACTGTAGCCGTGTTGCCTATATGAAGTTGTTGTACTGCATTCATGAGCTTTCTGCAGAGCCCTAGATCTTTCAGGCTCTGCCACAGGGCTAAGCAGTCCACAGAATCAAATGCTGTTATATGATCAATGAAGGTCAATCAGAGTGTTTAGATTTTGCTATGAATGCACTATAAACAAACACTGTACAGTTTGATCACCTGGTCAATCATGTGTTGTCATTTGCAGAAGCTGGCTTGGAATGGCAGCAAGATGTTATGATCATCGACACACAACTCTAGGTGTGTGAGTAGTATCTTAGCATACATTTTTCCACCACCATCCAGCAATGAGATCAGACAGTAGTTTGTTGGATCATTGCAAGAGCTTTTCTTGTGCAACGCTACAATGAATGCAGAGCTGCAAGATGCAGGAACGATTCCAAACTCCCAAATTGAATTGAACACTATGGTCAATAAAGACACTTAAACTGACAGGTTACTCAGATAATTATCGGTAGAAATTCTGTGCGGTCCTGGTCCTTTATTTACTTCTGGCTGGGAATGGCTACTCATACTTTATCTTCTGTAAACTCTGGACATAAGGTGACTAGTTTTCCAAAACTTGTTATTAGGAGATTGGAGGATTCTACTTCATTACTACCTCTCAAAACAAGTGAGAACTGTTAGTTTTGCTTGCTTTGGCCGATTGGATTATACATGGCTGTCGAGTGCTGTACCCAGAAACGCGATGGGATACCTGATTGGCTGAAACTCAGCAGTCCCATCTAATTAGACACCGAAGGTGCTGTGTGTTTTTGACATTTAAAGCCAGTTGGCTTGCTTCCCATGCTTTGACATGACAATGTCTTTTTTTTAAATGTAATTAGGTTTTTATATAGTTTCTTTAGTGCCCAAATGTGTGCCTCACCCATTGGGGAATGCAATCTATGGTGCAGGGCAGTGGCTAAGGATTTGTTTAGTTTTAAGTCTTCGCTATCGACCCATTCAATGCTGAACTTTTCCATGCCACGTGATTTCCTAGATGGGGTAGATATGTAATTTTGTGCCAATTTTTGGGCTAATTTTAATTTATTTTCCAAACTGCTGATGGCGCCTGGACTTACCATGTCCTTTAGTTTTATTATCTTTTCATATATACATATACATTGATCACCTGCCCTACATGGTTTGCAATGCAGCAAGGATTCTGCCATTAAATATTTTTCCTGCTCGGCTTAACAATAAATTTGACCCGCTTGAGGATTCATGATGTTTCTAGTCTTGGTCATTCTCACTCTCAATTTTCAGATCCATGGTTAGAGGGTCATGATCACTTTCAATCCTCCTCATGACGCTTGTTTTGGCAACAACATGCCATGAATTCAAGAACACATAATCAATTAGGCTGCCTGCTCTAAACATGGATCGCACTGGGCAATCGGACATGGTTCGACGGCTTAGAGACTGCAGTTCATATCTAAGTAATAATTTGCCCAGGAGACCACCAAGCTTGGTGACCTCCAGCTAAATGACAAAAAACATTTGGGGAGAAGATATTATAAATAAATATGGTTAGGACAAAATCCACACTCCTTGCAATGCCAGCGATCATCAACAGTCACACACTAACAATAATCATAAATAGACATACATCAATAGCAGTGCCACTAACACAGACACAGACAAGTTCGGGGTGGTGTGATTATGAGTTCTGTTGCTGCCAATGATACAGCGGTAACAAGGGCTGCTGTGAATTTAAAGCAAGGAGAAAAGACGTTTCAATTAAGAGGCAGAAGCTAAGAATATGGCCATCTGTGGCTTGTCTAAATAAAACTGTGTCAGCAGCTGGAAACAATTAGCCCCTCTGGGCTGAATGCTTTTGAGGTCACAGATAACGAAGAATATAAAACACACGGGTGAGAGCAGCGTGAGTAGACGGAGAAGCAAGACATCAATATGACAAGCAGTTCAAGCACTTCACTCCTCTATTATTGATGTGACAGAAAACAAGCCTTGCAAGTAAAAAGCTGCATTAATGTGTGAATATTAACAAAATGGAGAACGAGACACACTGTGATGACCTTGGAAGCGAGTTGAGCGCAATCGGGTATATTCAGGGCTTTAAGTGGGCCGGGTCTCACCGGTGCCGAGCACCGGCAGTTTTTTAAAGGGGGCCGCGAAACGGGTCTCTATCGGGCTCTGTTTTGTGCCCTGACACAGGCGGTCTGTTTTTTCCCCCGGGCTGCAGTGACAGCAAACATGTCGATGAGTGTGAGCTCAGACTTCTCACTAGTGCAGAAGTTACGGCATGACGTTATGCCAGGTGAGCGTTGTAGGGGAAGGGAAATCCTTTAAAGAGTCATTTTCTCTCTGGATTTCCCTTCTCTTTTTGTAACTCAGGAACAGCAACATTGTCGTGGTGTCACCAGGGCTTTAAGTGGAAGCTTTTTCAATATTATAGAAAAGTCATAGTTACTGCTTACTTATTTTATGCAACCAACAAGCATTGACAAAGCCAATAGTCCTGACTTGTTGTAGATATGATGTTACTTGTATCATATATCTGGATGCAATGAAAGAAACATACAGTTCGGGCGGCACACTAGGCTAAGCACAGATTTTTAGCTTACGTATTTTAAGCCACGCCCTTTATTACATTGGCCACGCCCATTTGAGAGACCCCCCCAGTTTTTTCATACCACTTAAAGCCCTGGGTATTTTCATTCAACATTAGAATTTGGTAACCATTCGTTGTGGGTTGAAGCCTTAGAGAAAAGCCCAAAATAATTAAGGATAAACGAGTAAGTGGAGCCTAAGCACATTTTGTGGGAAATTATTAGACAAAGACGCTGTTAAATATGTTTACTGTAAGTTCCGTTTTGTGATGCCATGTAAATGTATAGTATTTGTAAAGCACGAACAATTGCCCGAAGGTGCCAAGGCACTGCGGGCCGTCGGGAAGATTATGCGAGCTTTTGCATGAAGGAATGTAAAGCAGCTTGTTTCACCTGAATATCACCTTTAGTATTAACTAAATGAAAGGAGAACCACACAGTAATTATAAAAATGGTGCGCAGTCAAAATATCAAATTTTTAATATCGACCTATACTTATATCGAGATTTTAATATCGTAGGCACAGAATATCGAAGTCAAGAATATCGTTGACCAGAATATTGACCTTAAGGTAAGTAATATCGATTTTTTTAATATTGAAGTAAGTAATATCGAAGTAAATAATATCGTTAGCAAAAATATAATTGTAAATAATATAGATTTTCTTTTAGTGTTATATATTTTAGTATGTATTTTATATGTATGTTTCACATTTTTTTACATTTTTTAAATATATGTATTAAATGTTTAGAAAATAGTGATTTTTTTTTAAGTAAATTTTGCGTTTTAGTATCAGAGCGGGTTGTGGGTTTATAGGGGAATAGGGGGGGAAGTCATTTAATTATAATTAATTAATTAATATGCTTTCATTTATTGTTATTGATTGTTAATGTATTGCTAATTAAATATTAATTGGTAATTAATTTACATTAATTGGTTAATTTATAATAATATTAATTAAAATTAACTTTTTATTAATTTTTATTTATTATTGTTACATAATTTCCTTGTAAATTAATTATTAATTGGTAATTAATTTTAAATAATTGATTGATTGGTAATTCAATTCATTATGTTATTTTTAATGTGTAGTGGGATGTGGGTTTATTGGGGAATAGGGTGGGAAGTAATTTAAATATAATTAATTAGATAATATGTGTTTATTTATTGTTATTGATTATTAATTTATTGTCAATTAATTATTGATTGGTAATTACATTTTATTAATTGGTCAGTTTAAAATTATTTTATTTATCATTAATTTATTATTATATTTTATTTATTGTTATTGTTAATTCATGTGTTGTTAAATAATTATTAATTGGTAAATAATTTTTATTAATTGATTAATTGATAACTAAATTAATTTTTTATGTGTAGCACGTTGTGGGTTTATAGGGAATAGGGTGGGAAGTAATTTAATGTTATTTAAGTAAATAATAATTTAATTTAATAGTTATTTATTAAATAATTATTTTGTTAAATAATTATTAATATGTTTTAAGTATGTTAATTTAACCGCTACGCTATCCTACATTTTCCCTACTGTTGCACTCAGTGGAGTTGGAATTGTAGTTTTTACCCCTCCGCTATCCAACACTTTCCCTACGTTGCACTCACTGAAGTGGGAATAGTAATTTTTACCCCTACGCTATCCAACACTTTCCCTACTGTTGCACTCACTGGAGTGGGAATAGTAATTTTTACCCTTCCGCTATCCAACACTTTCTCTACTGTTGCACTCACTGGAGTGGGAATAGTAATTTTTACCCTTTTGCTATCCAACACTTTCCTTACTGTTGCACTCACTGGAGTGGGAATAGTAATTTTTACCCCTACGCTATCCAACACTTTTCCTACTGTTGCAGTAACTGGATTTGGAATAGTAATTTTATTTCTTCTGCTATCTAATATTTTTTGTATTATTTTAGCTAATGTACTGTATAATTCATTTAAAAAGATTAAAATAATTTAAAAATGTTACATTTGTTACATATATTTATTACATTTTAATTTATATTATTTTTTTATGTGTATGGATGTATTTATAATGTATAAAAAATAAACAATGTATAAGTTATTAAAATAAATATTAAAACATATTAATAAGTAAGTATATATAGTATATATTGTATGTATATGTTTAATGTATTTTTACATTATATACATTACTTGTAAGTTTTTAAACATTTTAAATTATTTTTAACTATGTTTCTTTTAATTATATGTATTTTTTACTTTATTTTACATTCATTTTTTAACTTAAATAACAATATTTTTAACATTGATATTTTTTTCTCAATATTTTTGTAGGTCAATATTGTGACCTTCGATATTTATTCAGTGATTCTATGAAAATATGAATTTATTTATATAACACTCTCTAGTATCCTCTACACGAGAATACAACACAAAGCACACAATACTTTAGCAAAGAAACAGTTGTCAGTAGCACAATACACAGTGGGCTCTGGGGAAGACCAAACCATAAACTAAAATAGTGGTATAAGAATCACGACTGGAGTTGAAACAGTGTCTAGAACACGTAGAATCATTAGGACCCCAAGGAACCACCCAAGATGAGTTAAAAAGGACCCCACAGAGGCCGGATGCAGTGTGCTAACACGATCGCCGGCTCCATACAGTTCTATGGGGAAGTCGCAGTTACAATTTTATAGTTTAAGGACTCTTCTCGGTGGACTTCGAGGAAACCCTTTGGAATTTAGGAGGTTGGAGAGCCACCCCACCTGTGGATACTGGAGTACCTGAGTTACCTATCCCAGAGGAGCCAGGTGCATAGGTCTGAAATGGTGTTGGAAACTGCTGTCGTTCTCAATGGAGGGCTTCGAAGAAGAGCTGCTGCTGGGAAAGAAGAAAGTGTCTGTAGGAATCCAAGAGTGGATTTGTGATGGAAGGAACACGAAAGCAGAGGGGACAGAGTCTGGGTCACTTCAGGGTGAGAAGGAGCTCGGTAGACGAATGCCCACCGATGTCGGCTGCTTCAGGTGCAAAGGAGGGATATTTGACTCTGCAGTCATAAGGTCCAGGAAATGTCGAGGACAACCAGGAGTCAGATGCGAGCTGTCCCACAAAGGATGTAGAGTGCTGAGGGGTCAGTGTCCAGCTGGAAAAAGCTATTCTTGAGACATCTAAAAATAAAGCGCCAGGTCCTGACGGCGTCCCTGCAGACCTATATAGGTCTGCCCCTAAACTGTGGGTCAAAATATTAACAAATGTTTTTAATGCCGCTAGAAATAAGAATATCCCTGAGTCTTGGGCAAAGTCTATAATCATCCCAATTTTTAAAAAAGGCCAGAGGGGTGATCCGGCCTGTTATAGGCCTATTTCCCTAATTGACTCTGCCGTTAAAATCTTAGGCAGAGTAATTTTGGGTAGGTTGACCATATGGTTCGAGGGTAGTGGCATATTATCAGATGCTCAATATGGTTTCAGGGCTAATAGGAGCACGCAGGATCAATGTTTAAATCTTCACTTACTTATTTGCAAATATACTATTGCAAAGGAGGGGTCCTTGTATATGGCCTTCATGGACCTCTCCTCAGCTTTTGACCTGGTTAACAGGTCAAAACTGTGGAGTATCCTCTTGGACATAGGGGTTGATCCCCCTCTGGTTGGATTTTTGGCAGACCTTCATCGTGGCTTATTAGCCTCGGTGAGAGTCACCCAAGGGGGAAGGTGTACCAGCTGTTTAAAGTCAGAGAGGGGTGTTAGGCAGGGGTGCATATTGGCACCTCTTCTTTTTACACTATATATAAATGCCCTTGACCCAGCCCTGGCCAATGCAGTGGCGGATGTACCACGTGTAGGAGATACTAAGATCCCAGTTCTCCTATACGCTGATGACGCCGTGCTTTTGGCACGTTCAGGGGTGGCTCTTGATAGACTATTGGCCTCTTTCGGTGATTCCATGACATCATTAGACCTGAAAATTAATACTCAAAAATCACAGGTCATGGTCACTGGTCAGGCCAGTAGGAAAAAGAAATCCAAATCCTTTTTTTGCCTAGGCCACGAGGTCAAAAGGGTCCCAATTTTTACTTACCTAGGGGTTATTTTTGATGAGAAAGGTACATGGGGCCCGCAACATAAACAAAAAGGTAATTCTGTGGCAAGACCGGCCGCAGCTATACTTGGTTTTGCCAAACGGTTGGGAGCCTGCCCCCTGGAGGCCATCCTGAAAGTTTACAAAGCTAAATCTTTGGCTATAGCCACCTATGGCTCTGCCATTTGGGGCTACACTAATATTGATACCATACAGAGGGTGGAGAACAAGTTTTTAAGATCCTTGCTGTCTGTTCCTCAGTCCACACCCACTTTTACAATACACTCAGAATTGGGTATGGGGTTTGTTGCAGATCTAATTAAAGTGGCACCTGTTATATGTTGGTTAAAAACCTGGCTTAACCAGGAAATTCCCCTAACCCATCTGATACTCAAGGATTGCCTTGCCCTGGATAGAGCCTATAGAATCCCATGGATGGCATATGTTAAAAAGATGTTGGCAATAGTAGGCAGACCAGACCTATTTAACTCCCCTGACTGTATTAACAAGAAGGACATCACGGGGATTAAGACTGAACTATTGACACGATTCATGGCCGAGAGGGAGGACTTGGAACTAAAAAAGCCATTAGTGAGAAGGAACTATGGGTTAATAACTGTCCCTGGTCTTGAACCCTACCTGGCATTTGTAACCAGCCCACTTCATAGGTCTCTCCTAATCAAATTTTGTTTAAACCTGATACATTTTGTGCTAGGTTTTTATCCCACATGGGCCACCCCTGATAATGCGACCCCATGTGATTGTGATAATTTTTCCTGTCAGGACACATTACATTTTATTATGTTCTGTGAACATTACGCACAGATTAGGAAAAAATACTTGTTACCGTTACTTAAAGGGGCTGGTTTCGTACAGGTTCGGCCAGCGCTTCTGTTCTTGCAACTTTTGCCTAACACTACTATTGCTTTTTATGTAGCAAATTTTTTAGTTGCAGCTGTTCGCATTAGTAAGAAGCATGTCAGAGCACGGCCCAGTCTTAACATGACTGACGTGGTGTGAAGGATGGTGGTCTTTTGTCATGGAGTTTTCTATTCCTGTTAGATTTTTTAAATTGAAATTATACTACTGTATCTTATTTATTTTTTTGAACCTAGAATTGAACTTATGAAATATGTTCTCTTCAAATTTTTTAAACTTTGATAATGTTATTTTTAATTATCATTGTAATTGATGAACTTTTGCCCTGTATCTTATGTTATGCGATTATCTGTTTGTATTGTCTCTTTTTTTGATCTTCAATAATCGAATAAAAGTAACTGACTGACTGACTGACTGACTTTAGCAAAGAAACAGTTGTCAGTAGCACAATACACAGTGGGCTCTGGGGAAGACCAAACCATAAACTAAAATAGTGGTATAAGAATCACGACTGGAGTTGAAACAGTGTCTAGAACACGTAGAATCATTAGGACCCCAAGGAACCACCCAAGATGAGTTAAAAAGGTCCCCACAGAGGCCGGATGCAGTGTGCTAACACGATCGCCGGCTCCATACAATTCTATGGGGAAGTCGCAGTTACAATTTTATAGTTTAAGGACTCTTCTCGGTGGACTTCGAGGAAACCCTTTGGAATTTATGAGGTTGGAGAGCCACCCCACCTGTGGATACTGGAGTACCTGAGTTACCTATCCCAGAGGAGCCAGGTGCATAGGTCTGAAATGGTGTTGGAAACTGCTGTCGTTCTCAATGGAGGGCTTCGAAGAAGAGCTGCTGCTGGGAAAGAAGAAAGTGTCTGTAGGAATCCAAGAGTGGATTTGTGATGGAAGGAACACAAAAGCAGAGGGGACAGAGTCTGGGTCACTTCAGGGTGAGAAGGAGCTCGGTAGACGAATGCCAACCGATGTCGGCTGCTTCAGGTGCAAAGGAGGGATATTTGACTCTGCAGTCATAAGGTCCAGGAAATGTCGAGGACAACCAGGAGCCAGATGCGAGCTGTCCCACAAAGGATGTAGAGTGCTGAGGGGTCAGTGTCCAGCTGGAGCACCAACAAGCCTTGGCAACAGCAACCCATGTAGGAAAGTCAAGCAGGTTACGGTGTGGACCAGCAAGGTCCAGGGGACTCACCAAGCAATGGGGAGTCAGGACACATCTGGAGCAACCAGGAAAGCTCAATAGAAATCAAGATGACCGTCAGAGGACCCACAGGTCGAATGACCAGGAGTCGTGAGAGGACCTCGAGCAAGATCACAAAGTACCAGCCCACGGAGCACTCTGTGTGAGGAGGCCAGAGTTCTTTGGTGGAAATATTGCTCAGGGTCAGTACTACATGGAGTCCAATGCACCGGAGAATTGCCAACAAGCATATACACTTGCAAAAGTACGCGGTGCACAAGGGTTCAAGTTCTGTAGGCCCCACGAGGGATACTGACCTAAAACTTGGTGAGAGAGCAGATCAACCTCAAGGGACTTTGGAACCCACCTCCTGTGCTGCTGGAGCCTTCGGAGTCCGCAGGAGCTCAGGATCAGTAGACCAGTCAGTTGCATTACGGTGCCTGCGAATGCAGGGGAGTGACTCCTTCACCCCAAGGGAGATTCTTCAGGTGTCCTTAGTGCTGCACAGGTCCTGCACGGAGCCTATATGGTGCAAGGGCACAGAGGACGCTTTTGATGGAGAGGGAGATGAAGTCAGGCCCAGTCAAAGTCCAACGAAGTCTAGAGTGTCCAGACGGTTGAAGGTCAGTGGTTTCTTGTTGGGGAATCTTGTCCACGTAAAAATCTAGAGTCTTACAGTCAGGTAAGCCCTTATGTACCCACGGGAGATGGTTGGACAGATTCGGGGGACCCTCCTAAGAGACGGTCAGGACAGAGGGGTGGTTACACCCATGTCCTTTGTCCAATTTCATGCCAGAGCAGGAGCCAACGGCTCCCAGAACTGGTTTGAGCTGAACTATGCAGAGGGACACCAAATGTGCCCCAGGTGCAGACTTTCAATCACTTTGGAAGTGCACCCACCCAGCCCCAATACACTAAATCCTGTCTGGGAGGTTGTCACACCTCCCTGTGACAGGATGCCAATTGTGCTGCCTTCCTCTGCTCGAGCTTGGCTCAGCAGCAGGAGGGAAGAAATGTGTCTCTGGTTGGCAGCATCCATTTTGTGCTGACCGGGTCGAGAAGGCTGGCACCGGAAAGACCAGTGACCCGGCGAAGCTCGCTTCAGAGGGTGGAATCATACCTCCCCATCTGGTTACTGGTAAAGAGGTATGATTCCAAGGTGTTTGATACCAAACACAACATGTTTTATTTCAGCTGTTTTCGAGTTAGCATTTACCGCGAGGTTATAATGCACCTCTACCTATATGTCTGGCTGAGTCACAGACAACCCTGGAGAATGGTCTCTGAAGGCTGCAGAGGGGTTCTGCTCATGCAGGGGCACCCTCTCACATAAATCCCAGCACCCTGCCTTAAGGATTGTTAAGGCCTGCTATAGGGGTAACTTACAAGTTTTAAGTGTAGTGATCTATAGATATAGTGAACCTATATCTAAAGTAAGTGGTGCAAGCACCAGCTTACACAGGCTGCAATGGCAGACCTGTAGTTCCATTTTGCATGGCCTCTCATGGGTGGCATAATACATGCTTCAGCCCATGGGAGGCCTCTGCGGTACCTATGCCCTGGGTACATGTGTACCATATACTAGGGACTGATAAGGGTACCCCAATATCCAATCTGGAGTGTACCAAAGTACATGGCATAATGTTTTAGGGAGAAAGCAGATAGACTGGGGTCCTGATTAGCAGGATCCCAGTCAGACTAGTCAAAAACCAGCAAAACACCAGGCAAAAAGTGTGAGTAGCTATGCCGTCAGATCCTACCTTCCTACAAGGAGTGCTTGTATTATAAATCTCTGGAATACCTACACTCCAAACAAAAATACAATATTTTTTTAAACAAAATATATATATATATATATATTTTTTTTTAAACAAAAAATCTTAGCGAACCCCCCTCAAAGGAGCAAGGAATCTCACAAAGCAGGCTCACTGCTTCCTAGTAAAATCGAAAAAATGCCTGACTTAAGGGGTGAGCCTTACACAGATTCCAAGCACTCTTGTTCTCCTGGTGAAGCAGAGAATTGAGCTCAGCAACTGCTAAGTTCAGATGAAGGCTTTTGGCATCAGAGGCACGTATTGCTTTGAGATTCGAAGGACCTTACCAACATTAGTGTGAGTAATCATTTGTGTTTTTTAACACTAAGGAATAGGGCCCATGAGCTGTAAATATGTCATGATTACAATGTTAAACACAATTTAATACCTCAGTGGAAGCTCATTCAGATTAGGGCGATAGATCAAGGATGTTTTTTCATACTGTAAAATGCCTCAGCATAAATTTGAAGTTAAATACAAGCCAAATTCTGTGTTAGAAAGACTATTATAGAGAAGTCTACTCATGTTAACACAAATGTGTGACCCATAGATGAGGCTAAAAAAAAAATAAGGCATTCACATTCAGCAAAATCCAGGGATGTAAACTATGACAAGTCACAGGCTTCAGTTATTACATGAAATCATATTACTCATAAGTCATACCTCAATCAAATTTCATGTGACTTTTCTCAGCAAATGGATTAACTACATATTCGACCCACAATAAACAGTTTTGAGACTTCATAAATCAATCAGACAATCAATCAAGACGTACTTGGAGAGGGCAGCTTATCACCCCACAGGGTATTCAGGTGCTGTGCTGTAGTTATGTTATGTTATGTTATGTTATTTTATATTTATAGAGCGCACAGATGCCACAGCCAAGCGGCGTCCCGGCGCTACAAAGGACGAGCAACATAACAACCAACATATCAAACCAGCCGTATCCATTAAACCAAAGGAAACAAGAATGTTTTTACAGCTTTCCTAAAAAGGAGCAAATCAGAGATAGATCGAATACTAACCGGTAATGTATTCCAGAGGCTAGCTGCCAGAACACAGAATGAGCGACCGCCCATTCTGGCTTTTTTAAAACGGGGAACTTTAGCTAGAAATTGTCCCGTTGAACGTAGTGTTCTAGCAGGAGTATAGTATGAAATGGCCTGAGCTAGAATAGGAGGGGAAGCCAACTTCAGAATTTTAAAAGCCAGACACAGAACTTTAAATTGTATCCTCTGCCTAACAGGCAACCAATGAAGATCGGAGATAGAACGCCTAACTGAACAAAACTTAGGCAAACCGATCAGCATTCGAGCAGCCGCATTTTGCACACGCTGAAGGCGTGTGAGCTCTGCTTGATTGGTGCCCAATAAAAGTGCACTGGCATAATCCAATCTGGAAAGAATCATGGCCTGCACTATGAGTTGCCTGGTGGTGGCGTCGAAAAATTTAAAAATAGGCCTGAGACTCTGAAGAACGCCAAAACAGGTGCCCGCCACTTTCTTTGTGTGGGGGATGAATGATAGATTGGCGTCGAGCAAGATCCCAAGATTCTTCACCTGAGATACCGGCGTAGGAGTTTGGCCAAGCTCTGACGGCCACCAGTCATCTCCCCAAAGATTAATTTCTTTGCCCAACACTAGCACTTCGGTTTTAACTGCATTGAGTTGGAGACGATTATCGGTCATCCAGCTTGCCACCTCTCTAAGAGCTCTTTGAAACCTGGAGGCATTCAGCGTAGTGTTCCCATTTAGTGCGACCGCTAGTTGAGTGTCGTCAGCGTATGACACCATGGTTAAACCCCATTTATTGGCAACCTCCGTCAGCGGTCTCACATACAGGTTGAACAGAGTCGGACTAAGTGCCGAACCCTGCGGAACTCCTTGGGAAATAGGGCGGGGAGAAGACTCAAAGGGGGGAGTACACACTTTAAAAGTACGCTCGGCCAAAAATGAGCGAAACCAGTCCAAAGCAGTGCCGCCCACTCCGGCTTCTCTCAATCTCTGGAGCAGAATCGAATGGGAGACAGTATCGAAAGCGGCACTGAGATCCAAAAGGATCAGTGCCGCCGTCTGCCCAGAGTCTAACAATCTTCGAAGATGCTCAACCATAGCCACCAAAGCTGTCTCAGTGCTATGGCCTGCTCTGAAGCCATTCTGGGAAGGATGGAGGATACCTATATTTAAGAGATGGCCAGATAAAATATTATTAACATGAGCCTCAGCAATCTTAGAGACCCATGGAAGCAGAGAAATGGGCCGGTAATGTTCTGGTTTTGCTGGGTCTAATGTAGCCTTTTTCAATATCGGCATCACCATAGCTTGCTTCCATTTTATAGGCACCATCCCAGTATTAAGAGACAGCTTAATGAGATTGAGAAGAAACGGGAGGCAGAACTCAGCGGATTCCCTAAATTGTGCAGGTCTCAGAGGGTCCATCGGAGAACCCGATTTGACCCTCACCACTAGGGAATCAAATTGAAAAGCCAGGTCTTGAGTCCATTCCTGAAGTGGGTTAGCGAGAGTGTGGTGCGGAGGATGAGTGGGAGGGTGCTCCAGGCTTTGGCAGTGGATGCGTGATATCTGTGCGAGGACGAGGTGTGCAGAGTGGAGATTCCGGAGAGGTTGGTGGAAATGCAGGCGATGGTTCAACTAGGCATGTTCTTGATCGTGGAGGGCTTTGTAGGCATGGGTGAGATGCTTGAATTGGCATCTTTTCTGGAAGGGGAGCCATTAGAGGTTCTTTAGTTGCTGGGTGATGTGGGTTCTCTTGGGCAGGTTGAGGATCAGTGTGGCAGCTGCATTATGGATCATCTGGAGTCTTTGCATGAGTTTGGTGGTGGTGCCCGCATAGAGTGCATTGCCATAGTTCAGTTGGTTGGTGATGAGGGCCTGCGTCACCATTTTCCTGATGCTTATGGGGAGCCACTTGAAAACCTTGGGGAGCATGCACAGCATGTGGAAGATGGCTGAGTAGATGCATTGACCCAAGGTTTAATGGAGAGTTTGCTGTCCAGGATGATGGGGAGGTTACGGTGTGAACTTTTGTCGTAGCGGTGGGACTGAGCTCAGGTGACCACCAAGAATCATTCCAGAAAGGGGTGTGCCTGCCAAAGTTCAGAACTTCAGTTTTGTCCTTGTTGAGCTTCAGACAGTTGTCTTTCATCCAGGCTGAGACGTTCTTTATACAGTGGTGGAAGTTGGTCTTTGGCAAGAGGACGAGCAGGGCATCGTCAGCGTAGGAGATGATCTTGATGTACAGAGATCTGACAATGTCTGTTTGTGGTGTCTTGTATATGTTGAAGAGGGTATGACTGAGGGATGAGCCTTGTGGTACACTACAGATGGTGTGCTTAGGTTGTGAGGTGAAGTGAGAAAGGCAGAAACTCTGGGTGCACTCCTTGAGAAAGGATGCCATCCAGCTGAGAGCATCGTCTGTGATTCCAATCTGGCATAGTCGGATGAAGAGTGTGTGGTGGGAGACAGTGTCAGAGGCTGCGGAGAGGTCAAGCAGGATCAGTGCGGTTGATTCTGTTCTGTCAAGTAGGGTGCGGATGTTGTCTTTTGTGCTGCTCAGGGCAGTCTCCGGCTGTGGGTGGCCCTGAATCCTGATTGGGAAGGGTTTTGTAGGTTGTTTCTCTCCAGGTGTTCAGTGAGTTGGAGATTGATGGCCTTCTCCAGGACTTTGGCGGTGAACGGGAGCAGAGAGATAGGACATTAGTTCTGGAGCTCACTGGGGTCTGCCGAAGTTTTCTTGAGGAGGGATCTCACCTCAATGTGCTTCCATGCATCAGGAAGGTTTACTGTGGTTATGGAGGCATTGAGGATAGTTGTGAGCTGGTGGCTGATCTCGTCTCTTCTGAAATTGAAAATTCAGTGGGGCCATGGGTCCGGGGGTGCTCCTGAGTGGATGAGTTCATAAGGGTGGTCTTGTTTGGTGTGCGGAGCTATTACCCTATGGTCAGTGGGTTGTCGACAGTGCTGGTCGATGGGATGTTGAAGAGGTCAGAGTGTTGGGGACTGAAGGTTCTATAGATGGTTGTTATCTTGTTGTGGAAGTGGTCAGCTAGGATGACACAGTGTTCCTGTGAGGAGGGGATCGAGTTTTCTGTGGCTCACAGGCAGGTGAACTCTTGGTTTGGTTGGCAATGGTCTAGATTAGGAGGGTCAGGGCCTCCTTTTTGCAACTTTGAGCTGGCGATGGTAGTTGTTGAGGGCTGATTTGAAGGTGAATCAGTCAGTGGGATTCCCGCTGGTGCGCCATCTTCTCTCCAGTTGTTTGCACCTGTGTTTCGATGTGCTGAGTGACGGACTCTACCAGCTGGCTTGTTTGGTGGGTCTGTGTGTTCTGGCTGGTTTGGTGGGAGTGACTCTGTCAGCAGTGCTGGAGATCCATGCGTTGAAGTTCTCTACTGCCTGGTCCAGATTGGTGGTGACATTGGACTGTGTGATGCTGAGGGCATCGGTCCAAGTGACCTTGGTCCAGCTGTGGTAGGGAGTGTTGTGGCAGTTGGGGTGATGTGGGGAGGACCGGCAAGAGTGAAGTGTATGATGGAGTGGTCTGACCAGGTGAGTTCCGAGGTATGGATGTATCTGAATCTGTTGCTAGACATGAAGATGGGGTCCAGTGTGAGTCCTACTTTGTGCATGGGGTCGGTATCCAGCTGCATGAGGCCAATGTCCAGTCTTTCCAGGAAGTCAGTGGTGTTAGTGTCAGTGGAGTCGTCCAGGTGGAAGTTGAGGCCTCCCAGGAAGACGCTGTGTTCGGAATTCAATGGCGAGCAAGGTGATGAATTTAGCAATGACGTAGCTGTTGCCGGCTTGTGGGCCTGGCAGTCTGTATGCAAGGGTGCTTTTGATGGTGGTTTTTTGTCTGTGCTGAGCTGGAAGTTCATATGTTACATGATAGGAGTGGTTTCATCATTGGGATGGTGCAGATGATTGATTCCTGAGGGTGGAGATGGTGTCCCAGAAATTGGTGGCGTGTTTGCAGATCGATCTGGCATTTATCAGCTGGAGACAGCTGAGTTCTGGGGTGGCATGGTGGTGGTTTCTGCGATGGCCGTAGGTCCTAGGGTGGCAGAAAACTGCCAGCGGATGCAGGAGAAAGGTCCTGACGTTGAGTGAGGTGATACGAGGCAGCAGTTGTTGTTTTGTCTGGGGTCTAGAGTACAGAAGTCTGTGACGGAGTATCTGTGGGAGTGTGGGGCCAGTGTTTCTGGTGCTGGGCGTGGTCCAGGAGCAGACAGGTGCAGACGGACTTTTGATGTGCCGTCAGCATTGCCCTGCCTGTGGCCGCATAATGGCCATATAACAGCCTCCATAAGTAGTCCTGGTAGGTGGGAGGAGCTGGCCAGGAGGGTGAGGGGCAGGAAACCCTGTGGGAGTTGGATCCTAGGTGGAAAACAGTGGGACTAACTAAAAACTAAAGCCCCTTGTGAGTCTACTGCTAAAAACAAAGAGATACCTATGGGATTGCGAGCTATGTGGAGGCAGGCAGTGGGGTCAAACTGGTGGCTGCAGTGAAGGAGGGGCAGATGCCTTGTTAGGGAGCCAGGTGACTGAAGACACAGAAAGGGGAGCAGCAGGCGATACAAAGAGGTCAAGGGTATGAAAATGCTATGGAAATCTTTCAATACAGTATAATTTTTGATTGACAGCGGATGTAATTTTAGATTGCACTTTCCAGGTCATGGGGAGAGGAGTTGGCCTAACAGCTCGGGCGGTCGACCTCAAATCTGGGGAACCCGGTTCCAGTCTCGGCAATGATTCTGAACATCTTGTGATTCTGGGCAAATAACTTAATCTCCCCGTGTCTAAAAAATGTATGTGTCCTCGTTTAATGCAACTGGCGCTGGTGTAAAGCGCTCTGATACCCGTTACTTTGGGTCAAGTTTGTGCTGTATAAAACTACGTGAAAAAAAATAAGTAAAATAGCACTTTTATATTGCTAAATCTATGAACGAGGATAACGTGGACACCTTTAATTAATTTGATTACAGGGTAACTGTGTGCCAGCTCTGGCAACCTCTTTGTTAGAAAAGGGATTCCTTGTTGGCTGAAGTATGTACCTAGGCAGGAACAACCACTCTAGTTAGGGTAAGCTAGATACACTCTAAAAGATAACCTGTATTCATCCTCTGGTAGCTTGGCATAGAGCAGTTAGGCTTCTCTAAAGAGGCAATCTGTAAAGTATTTGTGTAACACACAAACACAGTAACACAATGAATACACTACAAAAAGACTCCACACAGGTTTATAAAAATAGATATTATGTTATGAGCAAAACAAGATGAAAACAACATAAATCCAATGTATCGAAGTTGAGCTATTGAATTTTAAGAGATTAAATGCAATAAAGCACTTAGAAACAAGTAGCGCTAAAAAGGTTATTTTAGGTCATGCTAGACCGGGGCAAAGTCAATCTTTGGCTGACTTGGTGGAAGCATAGGCCGGCTACAGGCCCCACACAGGCCCCAGTGAACAAAGTACCTTTCCTGGCTGCACCCAATGAGGTGCTTCGATCTTCTCCAAGTCAGATCTGAAGACGGCTGCCAGAGTTGAGAGGCACTGAGCCATTTGC
This sequence comes from Triturus cristatus, assembly GCF_964204655.1. Taxonomy (NCBI): domain Eukaryota; kingdom Metazoa; phylum Chordata; class Amphibia; order Caudata; family Salamandridae; genus Triturus; species Triturus cristatus. Next base: position 727,973,488 of record NC_140591.1, read on the forward strand.
CGGATTCGGCTACATAGTCAAGGGGATGCGTGGATCTCACCAAGCTGCAGTGGCGGTGATATGCTGTGTGATGCATTGATCTCTGGAGGCAAAGGCCTGGTTCCAATGTGATGTGCCGATTTTACTCCAGAAACCAGGTCGATGTGCTGATTCTGCTACATGCAGACAGGAGATGTGTCAAAATCCATGATGCAAGTATCTGGGGCACTTTCAGTGAGCCACGTGCAACAACAGGGGTAGAGACTTTGATGTTCCTGAGTCTCAAGTAACAGGAGGCAAGCCAACAAGCCCTTGGAGATCACTTGGAAGGAAGGCAGAGTCCAGCTCTCCTTCAGCAGAGTCAGAGCCCAGCAGACAGCAGGGCAACAAACAGAAAGCAGGCCTTCCAGATCAGCAGTCCAGTTGAGTCCTTTAAGCATCACAGCAGTTCTTTTGACAGTGCTTCATGTACAAGTCCAGTAGTGTCTGATTTTAGAGGGCCATTGACCCAGTATGTATACCCAAAAGTGCATTTGATGTGGGGGTGACTTCAAAGTAGCTCTCTGAAGTGCACGAGAATCCTTTTCATCCCAGTCCTGTGTGCAAGGCTATCAATGGAGGGTAATCAGTCCTTTCTGTGGTGATAGGACACTGCCTAATTAAGTGAAGTGTTAGCCCCGCCCTTCTATCCTGCCCAGGCATGGTTATCAGAATGTTGATGTAGATGGGTACTCAGACATACCTATCCATCCTGTGTTGTGGCTGTCTAGAGGAAATGCACAAAGAGTGCCTGTCAGCCAGCCGAGACATGTATTGGAGACGGTCTGACAGGCACACAGATTTTAATCACAGAGAAATGTCCATTTTCTAGAAATGTCTTTTCTAAAATAGTAATGCCAAATCCAACTTTACCAGTAAGGAGGATTTGTCATTACCATTCCAAACATATGAAACATGAAAAAGCTACTCTTCTCTGATCAGGAATTACAGGTTTTAAGAGTGTATTAAGGAATTCCCAATGCTAACCTCTGAGAGGAGTAGGCCTCACAGTAATGAAAACTGAAAGATGCTGTATGTCCCTACTAGGACATACAAAGCATCACAGTGCATGCCCTACCTTTCATTTACACAGCACCCTTACCTTAGAACTGCCTAGGGCCTACCTTAGGGGGAGACATGAGTAATAGAAGAGGAGTTTCAAGCTTGGCAAGTAGTTTTAAATGCTAAGTCGAAGTAACAGTAAACAGCACACACAGGCCCTCTAGTGGTAGGCTTGAGACAGGTTTGAGAGGCTACTTCTGTGGGAGACACAATCTCCCACAATCAGTGCTGCATGCCCACTAGTAGCCTTTAATTTACAGGCCCTATGTATATGGTATACCACTTAACAGGTGTCTTACCAGTTAATCAAATATGCCAAATAGGTGTAAACCAATTATACCATATTTAGAGGAGAGAGAGCACATGCACTTTAGCACTAGTCAGCAGTGCTAAAGTGCCCAGAGTCCAAAACCCAACAGAAAAAAGGTTAGAAAAAGAGGAGGAGGAAGGCAACAAGTCTGGGGTGACTACTTAGCGACATTTTTCAGCACATCAATTAAGTAGTCATAAGACCCATCATACCTAGATTTAACTTCAATAAATTTCCTTGACCCACTTGGATTTTTATGTTTCTATCAACAAAGTAAAGGTAGCCTTTCAGAAGAAGTCTTCTAATGATATTGCCCAGCAATCAATACAGATGCTGAGAACCAATGGTGATAGTTCGGACCTAAGGCATATTCCAGAAAAATGAGGACTCTGAAGTGACCACAATGAATATGATAATAAGCCTTTGATTATTGTTCTTTGGAAAAAAGATGATTTACTGAAAAGTAATTCTTCTACTCACCTTGTTGGAGAGAGTTCTAACAGTAACTCACAATCAGATTTGGTCGAAAGGGGTAGAGGTAGAAATGTGCCTTTCGTTCATAAACCACAGGATGCCATCTGCCAGGCACAACAGTTTCAGGACTATACAATAAATGCTATAAGTAGTGCTCTCAAGGCAGATTTTCATCAGAAATGTGAGCATGCACTTCAAAATGTAGTCAAATAAAGTAAGATTAGAGATTGGTTGATACTATCCTAAACATTCAATGTAAAACTTGTGGCTTCTAAAGGAAATACAGTGTCAGAGTCATTTTGGGATGCTGAGATCAAACCCTCTGAAAAGAATAGTTAAAGAAATTAGATCATCTTTGGAGGCCACTAGCTCAAAGAGACTTAAATCAAAGTTTCCATATAGATATATTGACCTCACCCATGACATTGGCATGTTGAGTGCTCCGTTGAATACAGGGACATGGCAGGTGGCCATGAATGGCTGGCATAATATTGCTGCTCAAACATCTCAATGCTTGTCCTTCTGTTTCTACTTATAAAATGTAGAATGTTCTCCCCTTATAGGGTGTAATGTTCTAACAGTGTCATAGCCCTTCTCTTTCAGATATACCTATTATTAAAGACCCTCTATCATTAATTTGACCTTCACCTATAGTGCAGATCTATTACTTAGGTAGAAGGCTTTTAATCACATGGCCTTTTGGATTTTATCCTACTTAGAGGCAGAAGTTTTCAATGGAAAAGTGTCTCAATTCCATAAAGAGCACTAGGCACTGGCAGTGGTCATTTTATAAGTAAGATGGGTTTGGAGTTCCAGTGTGCAGTGCTTGATGGGCATCCAATTTCAAGAAAACTTCATGCACTAGAAGAAACCAGTTCAGTTATGATATGATCATGTTTCCTTTCTCCAATGACCAATGTGGCTGTAGCAACTGGCATTGTTTGACCAGTTCTTAGTGGATCCACTCCCTTCCTTGCAGTGGTTAGTCATAATAGTGCAGTCTTTAAAACACCAGTAACTGAATATTAGCTTAAATTTTTCTTTAGGATAAGAGATTTTATTCATCAACGCAGTGTCGGTATCGAATCCTTATAACTAGGTTACATATATGCTTTGTAGATGTAAGATATTTCCAGGAAGAAGCCAAAAGATTTAGCATCGATTATTTGCCACGTTCCATCCATGAGCTTTCACAGATCATGTGATCCTGGTCAACCCTCCAAGAAAATATTTAAAAATTAAAAGGGAAAAAACTCCCAACATTCAATGATTTGATTCAATCTGGGCAAATGCATAAATCCTATCTACAAAAGTGGATGGTCCAAGACATGTACCTTACTGTTGAGGAAATCTCACCAAGGCGATTTGACTCCATCAATCACCCACACACTGGCAATGAAAATAGTATAGGTGGTGCTACAGAAGATACAATTCCACAAACTAAAATGCATGCCACAAAATATGACAATATTGATCGGATCAATAAAAAAAAGCTAAAGAAATAGAAGGAACATTAATTAACCTTTACATCTAGAAAAAAAATATATTTTAACAATTAACAATAATAATAGCAGCATTTTTGATAGTCGAAAGCATACATTACTTAAATTCTCTCATGAATTAGGCCTAATTTTGACAGTATATTTCTGTGAATCTGAATCAAAAAAGGACATTTATTTTGCTTATGTGCGAGCATCTGTCAAGTTGCCAGCTATTTCGTAATACACTGCCTTTTGCTCGCAAAGCAGATGTTTTCCCCAGGGTGGTAAAAATCTGCTCTGTGTGAAACCCACTATGTTTGATCACCTCAGACTGCAAAACATTCTAGGAAAACGCAGGGTTCCCCAGTTATTGTAAATGTCTCCATAGAAACCAATCACAACCTTCTTACAAAGGCCGGGTCTTATGGGCTAAACGTCAGCCAATCAAGGAGACTGAAATAACAATTTTGCACCATTCTGAGTCTAACCCTGTAATATGTCAGTTTTTGGTCTCTGTACCTACACTAGTATGATTAGCAGTGGGGCAGCCAATTACCTTTGCGATCTCTTTCCAGGCCACTGATCTCATAAACAGCGAATAGATTGTGATCCCTGGTGCCAAAGCTTTGAGGAATATGCTGCCCAGGTATTTTCCTAAGTACTGGTTGTGTTCAGCTGCAAATAAAATGTCCACCCTGCAAGTGGTTCTGAAGTTGGATGGGCCTTTTCGGTTATGGTTGCATGAGGTACAGGGCCAGACTGGGAAACGAAATCCATCCTGGCAAATTGCTTTGTCGGCCCCCATAGGGAAAGGGTGGGGGTGCGGCCGAGCTGTTTGCCAGGGCCGGTTACGGCCAATTTTGTTACAGGGGGCCAAAATTGTCAGCCCCCGGTAACAAAAATGGACCCCCAGGGGCCCAATACCAACCCTTGCAGGCCAACGAGGAAACGCCCGGTGCCCTCTACGGTCAGTCCGGCCCTGATGAGGTGCAACAGCTTTCCCATTCATTCACAGGGTTCCCGAGGGTATTTGGAGTGTTACAGCCCCCCTAAAAAAGTTATTCTGTAGTAAATAGATGGGTGCAAGTGCTCAGTTTGGTATGTTGAGTTGTCTGTTGGATTTAACCTCATACACACACACTCTCTGATCTCTATTTTGAAATTCTTTAAATTTTTGTTGGTTTAAAAACGTTAGCGTTTGAAGTACACCTAATGCATTGCCACTTGAGCCCCCCTCATGCCCTGCTTCTCATATTAAGTATTTCTGCAAGATACCCAAGAGTGATTGCTGGGAAATCTGGAATTCACCCCCATCTTATTGACCAAGCGATGCCCCTGTTCATTGATGCACCACATCTATCCATTTGAGTTTCAGGAAACTATTAAAAGGTGGCAAATATCTAAGTAGTATGTTTATTATGTATTCTGGATTGATACAGTTCCCATAGTTTGTTTCACTGTTGAATTGCTAACTCCAAGAGATCCCTATTGCAGTGCGTGCACGGTTTAACAAATGACACATTAACTCAATCAGGAAATGTTCCTTTAGCCTAACACTTGTCCTCCCCACTAAACTAAATGAATCCAAGAGCAGGGATGAATATTAGAGAAAGTGCCCTCGACCCAAGGACTATAGACTTCCAAATCCCTTTAACAAATGCTATTTTTCATGTATTCTGTTTCCCACATACTACTGTCTGTATAGGGTGCCATCTTGTTTGGATTTCAGTTCGACAGCTGTACGTAGCTTCCATTTTAATCATGCAGAGCAAATATAATGTACACGAACCTAAAACAGAAGCATTGAACCCCGAAACCATAAACGGCGGTGCCCTCAGGACTAAGTGAAATAAATCCGCTGTCTGCATGTCAGACCTGTAAACATATATATTCCAGAAAAACGCCCGAGTGCTCAAGGTCGTTTGCATCTGCTCCTCAGCTGGAAACGCTGTTAAAAGGCCCTCGGAACCTTGAGGCAACGGAGCGTGCAGCCAATGAGAACCGTGGAGCGATCTGGCGTTGGCGCGTGGAGCATTCGCTCCATCCGCTCCCTTTTCATGGGCAGAAAACGGTTTCTGTCATAAGCTGTGAAAATCAATTGCGCAGCAGCCGGCCTTAACGGCAGCCGGGGGTGCCCAGCGGCCTTGGCCCTGCTGGCTCGCGTTACACGGTGAAGCCTCCGCCCGGGCACTCGGTGCATCTCTCTGCACCTGTTTCACAGCCAATGAGCTCCTGCTGTTGGGAGCAAAGCGCGCCAGGTGCGTTCTGTGCCCTTCACACTCGCACACACGAGACACATTTGGATACGTTTGATTTTACAGTTATCTCCCATCGCCGTGAATTTGATTAGATACTGAGGAATATGCCAGCCTGAGAAGTCTCCTCAACTTTTTGTTTTCTGTGCCTGTATATTTTCCAGTTTTGCTTGCCTGGGATTCTTAGCTTCAGTCCATTTCTTCCCTTTTCCTCATTTTTTTTAAAGTGCGCTATTTGTATAGAAAAACGCCACAGTTGTTTTTATTTCGCCTGCAGTGAAAGGTCATGTCAGAGCAGAGCAAGAAAGGCAGGGTGACGGCGAATCTGATTTTGGTTCTTCCATGGCCAGAGGCCGCGTGCTGCACAGCTACAGAAATGTATTAAAACGGAGCTTTTTGTTCTTTGGTTTTTGAAGTCACCCTCTGTCAGTAAATAAAGTGAACTCTGAAAGGAACATGCTGCAGGGCTTTTCTTACCAGAGCCCCTATATAGAATCAGCATGATTGCCATTTATGTGGCACATTCAGCTATCATTTTATATTAACAGTGCAGGTCAGGGCTGGTATTGATTTACAAGCCCCTTGTGTCACTTTTACACCGCCGTTGCGTCACTTTTGTGATGCAGCAGCGGCGTAAACTATGCGCCAGGTTGCAAAACTTTTACAACGTGATGCATCGAGGGAGATGCGTCACGTTGTAAAGCCCTGCGCCACATTATACCTGCATCAGGTATAATGTGTGCAAGGTGGGCGTTCCGACGCAACAAAGTCTCGTAAAAGTGACGCCACTTCTATGACGCCACTGCGTCAAAACCATATGCCTGCTTGTAGCAGGCGTAAGGAGTGAAAAGCACAATAGGTATAAGCCAACCCGAGCATTCCTGGAGTTGCGTTGTGCTTGCGACATGACTCCAGCAATGCATGACATTTGCGCCAACAGGTGTGTGAAGCATCTGTCAATCCTTGCGCCATGGTGTGCCGCATTGTACATTCGATGCATCCATGGAGGCGCAAGGGTTTTTTTGCATGACGCAAGTAAACCGACGCATCTCTGCTATATTGCAGAGATGCATCAGTTTCTTGTAAATCTGCCCCAGAGTGTGAACATGATGCTTGCTATATAGAGTCCAAGCAGCATCATAAATCTGTCCTAAGGAATTACACATTCTTGGAGCATGCAAAGTATCTTAAAATGTGTCATAGAACTGGTATGTGTCTGTATGAATGAAAAAATAAATGAATATTGTATATATGTTATTGTATTCTCGTGTTTCTCAATGGCCTATTATAAAAAGCATTTACAATGCAATAGGTCTCACACTTGCGAGGTTTTGAGCTATTGGCATTGTAAATGCGAATGCTTTTTATAATGTTAAAAGGCAAGTTCAAACTTTTGCAACCTATTGCAGAGTGCAGTGTCCGTTAAGCGGGTGCCGCGCTCACTAGTAAAGTGTAAAAAAAAAAAGAGACAGAGTGCAGTGTCCCTGAAGTGGGGCCGCGCTCAGTATTAAAGTAAAAAAAACTGAAAAACAGAGTGCGGTGTCCCTGAAGGGGGCACCATGCTCAGTATGAAAGTTAAAAAAATATTTGAAACTGAGCGTGGTGTCCCTAAAGCAGGTGCTGCACTCAACATGCAAGTTAGAACGGCATAGCGCTTTATAAGAAAAGCAGCCATCATTGTCCCGTGTGGGCGTGCTGAAAATACAAAAAATCAGCGGCCATTTTCCCCATCAGTGTTGATAAACAAAATAGTGCTCACCAACTTATAATGCAGACCGTGAAACAAGCCAAGGAAAAGGTCCAGTCATTATGGGAGGTAACAAATGCAGACAAGGCGGTACCAAGGAGGGACTAGCAAGCCTAATAAAGAATAGGAAACCAGCATTTATGAAAGACAATGACACAAGCCAATTAAAAATATGGGCGAAGAGTGAGCAGGTCTTCTAGTGCATACTCTAATACAGCATGCCTCGCAGAGCGAGCAGCGCATGTGCGCTACCGCTTGGCTTGGCCTAAAAAAGAAAGCCATGGTAATCACAAAAGTAGCGCCAAATTGAAAATGTAAACCTGAGAAGAAGAAATGTCTGTCCACCTGCCTAGTAAATATAGATGGGTTCTTTGACCACACACCTAGATGCAAATGTATAGCAAATGTGGAGGGTCGTACTGGGACAGAAATAGTCTTGGGTACCAGAATTAGAGTGGCCCTCATTAGAGAATCTGGGCCGTATTAGACAAAGTCCCCCAAGGGTGCAACAGGCATTTGTGCCGGGTTTGCGTCCCCCCGGGGCAATTTTGTATTATAGAAGGGGCTGCAGACGCTTGTGCGGTCCCTTCTGTATTACCGATAGTGATGGCGCACATAAAGCTCAATCTTCAGGGGGCGTTCCCTCATTTGCATGGGGTCGTGCACCATGCAAATGAGGGAATCCCTTTGCCTCTGTCCCCGCTCCATATTACAGATGTGGGTTCAGAGGCAAAGAAGCTCTCAGGAGGAGCACTGAGACACACTGTCAGTGCGCCCCCTGAGAGCAGTCCTCTGGAAGGGTGCAAGGGGGTTCTATGGACCCCTAAGACATCCCCTTTAAAAGTGCAGACGGGTTGCCCCCTGCACCGTGAAAACACAGAGCGGCTTCAAAGCAGTCGCTCCATTTTTCACATGAATGCGCTACCCTCAGGGCAGCGCATGTTCGCGGCTGCCCTCAGGGCAGAGCATTCATCATAATATGGTGTATTGTCCTTCATAGTGCTGGGCGCACCTTTTAAAAGGCACACCCAGCGCAAAGAAGGAAAAAGCGTTGCATGTATAATGAGGCCCCAGGTAGGTAAAACGTGGCACACATTTTTAAATCAGGGCAGTTTGAACTTGTAAAGACACCTGCTCAAGTGTTTTGCAATGTATGGGCGTGTCTGCATTCGTATTCCTGCATGCAATGTTCGTTTTGGTATCAGGGAAATTAACATTAAAAATCAGCCCGTCAGTCTACACAGACCCACAAACAACCAAAACAAGCATTAAAAATGCAATAGGTCTCGCCTTTGATTAAGTTAAAGCCATTTGATTTGCTAATGGTATTGTATAGCAGTGCAAATGGCTTTAACTTAATGAAAGGCGATACCTATTGCATTTTTAATGCTTTTTTTTTAGGGGGGGGGCATAAACAACAAGAGGGTGGAGGTTGTGAAAAGGTACCTGAATTGCAACACTTGCAGCGGACGGAGCCTAGGGGAGAATCAATAAATGCCAGATTCTGAAGGGAGACCGAGGTGGTGCTGAGTGATGCTGAGGTGGTGGTGTGCTGATGCAGAGATGATGCTGAGTGATACTGCGGTGATACTGAGGTGGTGCTGATTTATGCTGTGGTGCTGAGTCAAGCTGAGGTGATCCTCTGTGGTAGTGAGCTGGTGCTCTGTGGTTCTGAGCTGGTGCTGCTGAGGTGGGACTGTGTTGGTGATGGTGCACGAATGCAGATGTAGTACTGTGCTGATGCTGAGATAGTGCTGTGCTGATGGTGAGGTGGTGCTGCACTAGTTCTGCGCTGGTGCTGACCATTTATGGTGGATTCAGTCTTGACCCTTTCTGGCTACTTAAAGATGTTTGAATCCAGCAAATACTCCACTAAACTTTCCCTCAGGCTCGAACTTTGCAACCTGTAGGGTACCCAAGTAATTTTGCAGCATGAGCTGAAACCCACTGTGGTGTTTTGCTAATAAGTGAACATGTGACCTGCATGTTACACACAGTGCTCTGCAGCAGGCACATTAACTCCCTAAGATGTTTTGTAATGATTTGGCCCTTTGACTAGCACATTATACGCTGATCCCTGCATTAGCTGCCCATAACATGTAAGCTAGCCTGTCAGCGCTACACCCTGGGAGTTCCTGGACATACACAGATCTCTGCAGCAGGTGCCTGAATCCAGTGTACCGCCTTAAAAATGCTACAAAACGTCTAGGCTGCGGTATGCAACTCTTGTGGAAAAGGAGTGTCACTTTCACACGGGCGGAGCTCAAACTACCGATTTTGTTTGAAGCAGGGGTCAGCCGTGCCTGGAATAAAACAGATGGTATGGCCTGGGATAGAGAAGGGAGGAGAGATTCAATGAGACAATCATTAGCCTGGGATAATAAAACTGCTTTCACAGGGTTATAGCGAACCTGCAGTTGACACGGTTTTCATTCTAAAAACTGTCCGAGCTCCGTCACTTGACGACAAGGACCTCGGTACCGGAAATGGGTGTATTTGCAACTTCTCGTGATGCAGAGTCTGCCGCCGGAAGTGCACTCACTGAGAAACTAAGACCCGAAAAAACAAAGTCAAAGCACTGTGGTCCGGCGAGCTTGTGCGAGACGGCGGTGTCAGGTCTCATGTCCCCTACCTACAGGGAACAGCTGTGTCAGACAATACAACCGCATAATTACAGGAGCAGCGTGGCAGGAGGGGGGGAGTACTGTCATTACGAAGGGAGCCGAAGGGGCACACGGGTGGAGGCAGTCACATTCAGACAGATGCCACAGTCACAAGAGCGTGAAAGGGATCCTGAGACAGGCAACGAGTTACAGTTTTGCAGAGCGGTATACTGGAGTGAGCGCGCCAGTGTGGTGAATGCGCGAGGGGCGGGGGTGGGGGAGTGAGCGCGGCAGCATGGTGAACGCGTGAGGGGCGGGGGTGGGGGTGGGGAAGTGAGCGCGGCAGCGTGGTGGACGTGCTATTTAGAACAAGATGGCGTCGGACTGTCCACAGTCCGTACGGACACACGCATGCTGTCTGCATTGGACAGATAGCGAGAGCAGCCATCTTTGTCCATGAGCCCACGGCGAGAATCGATTCCAAAAGGTCTCTCTGACGACAGCAGCGCATGCGCTGATTTTCGCCAGGCAAGACCTAAAAACGGCCCACACTCTGACCTTTCAGACTAGCCCTTCTGACATTTTTAGATTGCCCCATGGGCTAGTCAGAGACTGTAAATGTCCATTATTTCATGTCCAGAAAGGTGATAACATTTACAGCTAAAACTTTATTGAATTAATCTAACTTTAGATGCATGGTGGGGAGTTGAATAAATCTGATACATATGCAACCTCCAGCAATCCTCCATCATAAGGAAGTAATCAAACACCGTGTAAGTGTGTATGATATATTTAGCAATTCTCTTACCATCAATCACCCTAAAATTAAACCTATGCTACTTACAGTATCTTTTAGCTGGTCACGGTTTCCCTAAACCAAATTTGCTTATTCCTATCCTTGCTCAACAGTGACATGGGGTTGTGTAAGTTTCATCACGGGGGATTCTTTGAATTGATAGTTAGTGCTTTCAGTAAAAAATACATGTACTTTTCTATATCGATATTTTTAAAACCCCTAAAACTTTGTGAGCCAGTCAAGAGGCCTTGTGCTCAAGACCCATTGAGACTGCAACATGACATTTTGTAACTTAAAGACACAACCAATGGAATTACTGTATGCCATGTCTAAGATTGTATACTCTAAAAAAACATTAATATAACTTAAATCAGGCACAAACTTAGACACCAGAAAATGAAGTATTTAGGAAGTATTGGTGCTAAGGAAAAGTATGAAAAGCCATTATACAACCTCCTCAAACAAAATGAAAAAATGTTTGCGTTGGTCTTCAGTCCTATATTATGACTTCTATGTGTGCCCTTGGGATCCGCTCATATCTGAAAATAATTGTACGAATGATTCATCTTCAAAACCCACTTACCCAAATGGCCAAAATTATTTATACTTATTGTAGGCAAAAATAACGATTTCAATTTTAGACACATTGATAATTGTTTTATTAAAAGTGTTATATTGAACGCATGCGTAAGTCCAGCCGAGGCATGATCCAGAATCAAAGGAGTTATCTACATATTGCATCAATTGGATGTGTTGATCACCGACATTTGTTGGAAAAGCCGAGGCCCTGTTTATTGAGCGAGCCATGTCTACAGAATTTAAAATAAAGATAGTTGGGTCTAACATGTACACTTGTTCCAGCCTGCTGATTCTAACCACTTTTTGGGATAAATGCCCATCATTCTCTGGTCAAATCCAAACCTCGGTTTCACTGTAACAAGACTGGATGGCTGTTGCACCTTTGTGCCCACCTTTAGCATTTTATACCAGAAGACATTACAATCTATCTAATCAAACGAAAAAGCAAAAGAAAAATTAATAATGTGGTCATAGATTAAGCCCGCTGAATTTGAACTGCCCTGTAGGCAATCATCTGATGGAATGCTATTTTGTTTGTCTTTCTATGTTCTCCTCTCAAGCTTGTTTGAGAGGAGAGGGGTAATCCTTTCTCCTCCACTCATTTGTAAGGAGCAAATAGCAAGACATTGGTGGACAGATTGGTCTCCTTTTCAGTCAATACTTAAAGGCTGTAGTTTGAGGTGGAGGTATTGTCACCTCTTTAAAATTGGGCACAATACAGCAACCACCATGAATCATAAATAAATGCCATTGCAATGTTTTCAGAAAATAATGAATTCAATTTATAGGCACAAAAAATTGCATCACATTTCATGTAAATCATGAGGTAAATTGCAGCAGAGTTACCTCTGATGTTCTCGCACTATAAGGCAATTTATACTTCTGTTCCCACTGAAGTATCACACTGAAGAGTCTTAAAATCCTCCTGTAAGATCAGCACCTGCTGCTCTGTAATATTTCATCTACAAATATGTTTGTTCCAGTATTAGATGAATAAACAGATAACCCCAGATGGCAGTGCCCCATCTCTAGTGTACGCCACCAGCCCTCTGCTGATCCTGTCACACCCACTTCACATAATCCAGCTGTAAGTCAGCCAGTTCAGAGACTTAGATCTGATTAGGATGGCGGGTGGTTGATCTGCCACCCACTATTATGGCGATCAGGAGACCACCCGACAAGCAGGCAGCAGCCTGACCACTGCATTACGATGCGACCACCTGGCTGGCAGCCGCAAAGTGCTCCTTTTCATGGCAGCTTGTGCTGCAGACCAGGATAAGGACCGCAGCACAAGCTGCTGTGAAAAAGAGCACTTACTGCACATCCATGGACCATGTGCCATGCACATTGTGGTGCATGGCACACAGTGCAAGGAGGTGTGTGGGGGCACGCCATGTGCCAGGTCCACTTTACACTGGCCCACGATGGACTGGGGTACTGTTTGTGGCCCTCAAATTCAGTTCTCAAAATCCTTTTCATCACGGTCTTCCAGCCATGAAAAGTCTGTCAGAAAGGGATATGGTAATACCAATGGATGTGCCTGCTTCGGCACCACCACCACTCGGGACTATGAATCTGAACGCCGCCCCGTTGGGATCACTATAGATGTCCTATTGGTGGTGGTGCGCCCGCCATTATAATCAGGTCCTTAATTCTTGTCATTGACTCTTCTTGTAATAGAACAATTGGAGCAGCTAAAGGCTATTTTTTGTTGCCAAAGAGCCAACAATTACCATCTGCTCTTGCAATACTTGAGCAACAGATGCCATCTTAACTGACTTACAGCCCATCACGATCCATAGCAACACAAAATGTACTTACTGTACTGGTAAACGGCTCTGCCCTGCTATGAAATTTTAGCATCCCTGCTAATTGAAGCCCTGTTTTGCTCTATGCATTTTTTAACAGGGTACACCCACTACACTAGGTGGGGAGTCGTAGCCCACATCTGGGACCTTGTGGCCCGATATGCGGAGGGAGCCCAATGATGAAGCATGTCACCTCTGGGTGAGTGAGGGTTCTCGTCCTTTGAAAGAATCTTTTTCCTACATAAGCATCACACAATTCCTATTTTAATAGAACTTATAATTAGTCGCCTGAACTATGGCTGCAGCAAATGACACCTTGCTGGCTAAACTACAGGTACTTCAGAACTCTGCTGCCCGTTTGATTTGTAACTTACCTGCAAGTTCATCTATGGCTCCGATTCTAAAAACATTACATTGGCTCCACATAAAAAAATAGGCCATTTTCAAGCTCCTTTGTTTGACTCACAAGGCCCTGTATCAGTCTTAACCCATATATCTCTGTTCAAAACAGGAGTTACTATTTGACTTACAGTTAAGATCTTCTAATAAATCTTTCCTGCAGATTCCATGTATCCATACTGCCAGATTTGGCAGTCGAGCTTTCTCTTATGTGGTTCCTCATCATTGGAACAATCTTTCTCTCTACATCCGCACTTGCCCTATTTCATGAATTTTAAGAAGATGCTCAAAAGATGGTTGTTCTAGACAGTCTTTCCTATGCCTGCTCAGCTCAGTGCCAAATTACGCCTTCGGGAGCGAGTTGTGCATGATATCAAGTACCTATAACATAACAAGTAAATGTCAGGGTTAGCAAATGTTATATTTTTGGATTGTAAACCTCCAGCTACAATAACCTAGTAATTGTCTTTAATTTTGAACCAGTTCAAAACCCAAATTCTTGAGTTTCTTGTGCAATATGGTGGAGGGCACAGGTGACCTCAGCTGTATGTACTGCACCACATTTGCATGTGCAGACTCTACATGCAATTGCTAATAGCAAGGGATTTCCAGGACCCTTGCCTTGTAAAATATTATCTGGACAGTTTTTAATCCACAGTCATAAATTAAAATCTTCCAGGTGACATTGTGGTGAAGTCGTAATGCAAAAAATCACCCACACTGTGAAAGTAAACTGGTGTATGGCTCAAATCCTTTTCTTGGAAAAATGTTCATTGTCAGGTGTTTTCACACAATTAAAACTTAATGAACCTGTTATGCCATTTTGTTGGTAATGTGCAGTGTGCATGAATTCATGTGCAAATTTTGTAAGGTCACTATAAGAATCACTGCAATAAGTGAAACAAAGGCTAGTTTACAGAATTATTTTAATGAATGTGGTGTGCAGATTGATAAAGCATAATTTGTACACGATAATGTACTATAATAAAGCTATCAAAAGCCATAGCAGTTAGTCATTTCAAAATCACAGTCACTGGGAGGCTTTTTGATGATCAAATGTAATGCAATTTGACATTTTTAAGCCTCTCTACATTTAGCTGTTCCTGACCTTTTGTAAAAAGCTAAGTAGCAATATAACTCAATGAGACTATGCTTCATTGCCATCACATGAGAAGAATGGCCTGAGACCTGAAGAAAGTGCCTAAGCTGTCTAGAATGGGAAATGTAGCATGACATTACAACAGTACAGACAACATAATAACCTAACAGGGGGCATGAAGGGAAAGAGCAAATCATAACCTGTTCAAATTGGCAATTAGCAATGCAGAAGTGGAACTTGTACATGTTCCTTTCTCATACATAGAGTTTACAGTCAAACAAGCATGTAAGGTTAGTACAAATCGTATACGGTCACTGTATCCCACTCAAAAGATCATTAATAAGAAGAGCGCATCTACTACATTGACCTAATCGCTACATCGCATGCTAAGTATAGTGTAAGTAGATACAGAGTTAAGAATACTTATAAAAATTCACCTTAACAATGTAGTGGTAGGTGACATAGTGAACGCAATATTTTTGTAAGTTGATACGGACAGTCTTTATTTAGTGTCAAACAGCCGGAAAAAAACTGATCAAATTGAAATTAACAGTGCAGAAGTGGACTTTGTACATATTCCTTTCTCATAACTAGAGTTTACAGTCAAACAAGCATGTAGGGTTAGTACAAATCGTATACGGTCACTGTATCCCACTCGATATATCATTCACAAGAAGAGCGCATCTACTACATTGCCCTAATCGCTACATCGCATGCTAAGTATAGTGTAAGTAGATATAGAGATAAGAATACTTATATAAATTCACCTTAACAATGTAGTGGTAGGTGACATAGTGAATGCAATGTTTTTGTAAGTTGATACGGAGAACCTTTATTTAGTGTCACACCGCTGAAAAAAAACCTGCTCAAATTGCAATTAACAGTGTGGAGGTGGACATTGTACATATTCCTTTCTCATAACTAGAGTTTACAGTCAAACAAAGATGTAGGGTTAGTACAAATCGTATATGGTCACTGTATCCCACTCGATATATCATTCACAAGAAGAGTGCATGTACAACATTGACCTAATCTCTACATCATATGCTAAGTATAGTGTAAGTAGATGTAGAGTTAATAATACTTATATAAATTCACCTTAACAATGTAGTGATAGGTGACATAGTGAATGCAATGTTTTTGTAAGTTGATACGGAGAACCTTTATTTAGTGTCACACTGCTGGAAAAAAAAATGCTCAAATTGCAATTCACAGTGCAGAAGTGGACATTGTACATATTCCTTTCTCATAACTAGAGTTTACAGTCAAACAAGCAAGTAGGGTTGGTTCAAATCATATCCGGTCACTGTATCCCACTTGACATATCATTAACAAGAAGAGTGCATGTACAATATTGACCTAATCACTACATCACAATCTAATTTTAGTGTAAGTAGATTTTGAGTTTAGAATAATTATAAAAATATATATTCATCTGAAAAATGTAGTGGTAGGCGACATAGTAAATACATTATTTTTTAAGTTGATACAAACAACCTTAATTTAGTGTTGCACAGCCAGAAATCTCCACAAAGAACAGTTGTGTGTTTTGATCAAGAACTGCTCACGGCAAAATTAGTCTTTCAGCATTTTATGTAGAAGGGTACAATGCAATTAAAGTAATTTATGGCCTTATTTAGAGTTTGGCAGACAGGGCCCTCCATCACAAATGTGGGAGAGTTCACTGTCCGCTGAATTTGTGGTATACCCTGCTCAATTTAATCATCAGTGGTGTCACCACCCTGTTTTTGTAGGCAGAAGCTTCTCTGGCTTAATTGGCAGAATTCTTTGACCACTGGCCTGCCTGTCATTTGGCTGTTGTTCAAAGTTCCTCAGGCTATCCACATCATTTATTGCAGATGTTGGTACTTATTTTTACCTGATCGAGGACTCCAGGGAAAGACTGGTGTTTCTGAAGTGGAAAAAAATAAATGACCCTGACACACTGTGAAAAAACTCCCAGCATATCAGCGACATTGCTTTTTTGTTTTTCAAAATAAATTCCTGCATTGGTTGTTTGTTTTTGAAAAACACATCTAAGCTTCAGTACCTTCAGCAGAGCTGCCATGGCAGTGGCTCCTCTGAAGGCACAGAAATGTCCGCCTGGCCTGGAGGAGAGCTCTAAATATGGATGGTTGTGGTTCATCAGGGCAGTGAAATACATTCCTCTGTAGCCCTGGCTGAACATAGTACAAACCGCCAATCTCTAAACGAGGGTCTTATGCTTTTCAAAGACAGAGGGTGTGACCACAACTTCTTCATCAGTTTTATACAGCGCGAGAGAGTATGCCCATAGGTCAGTCAAAGGAACCTGTTATGGTCACAGTTGATTGTAACTCTCAAGTACATGGCAAAGATAACAAATGTTAGATTATTGGATCGTAAATCCATAGCTACAAAAACTTGACTATTGTCTTTCATTTTAGCTAGTTCAAAACCAAAATTCTTGAGTGACGTGTGCAATGTGGAGGATAGCGTAGGTGAAATCTGCTCTATGTACTACACCTCATTTGCATATGCAGACTCAAGACGCAATAAATAAAAGGAAGGGATAACCTGGACACTTTGATTGCGACCCTGTTGATCTCCAGTTGGAGAATAGGATGTAAAATATTTTGAAGACAGTTCTCAATTTACCTTCACAAATCAGAAACTTTCAAGTGACATTGTGGTGAAGTCATAATGCAAGTAATCACTCTAACTGTGAAAGCAAACTGGCGTATGGTGCAAAACCTTTTAGTTGGTAAAGCCTATTTGTCAGCTTTTTCACAAAGGTAAAGCTTAATGAACCTTTTTTGCTATTTTGATGGTAATGTGCAGTGTGCATGAGTTTTACAAGTCAATGTTGTAAGGCCAGCATAAGAATTATACCAATAAGTGAAACAAAAGCTAGTTTACAGAGTTATTTTAATGAATGTAGTGCGCGTATTGATAAAGCATAATTTGCAGGTGATAATGCCACAATATCAAAAACATCAAAAGCCCTAGCAGTTAGTAATTTCAAAATCACAGTCACTGGGAGGCTTTTTGATGATCAAATGTAATGCAATTTGACATTTTTAAGCCTCTCTACATTTAGCTGTTCCTGACCTTTTGTAAAAAGCTAAGTAGCAATATAACTCAATGAGAGTATGCTTCAATGCCATCAGATGAGAAGAATGGCCTGAGACCTGAAGAAAGTGCTTGAGCTGTCTGGAATGGGAAATGTAGCATGACGTTACAACAGTACAGACAACATAATAACCTAACAGGGGACCATGAAGGGAAAGAGCAAATCACAACCTGTTCAAATTGGCAATTAGCAATGCAGAAGTGGAAATTGTACATGTGTCTTTCTCATACATAGAGTTTACAGTCAAACAAGCATGTAAGGTTAGTACAAACCGTATAAGGTCACTGTATCCCCCTTAATAGATCCTTAAGAAAAAGAACGCATCAACTACATTGACCTAATCGCTACATCACATGCTAAGTTTACTGTAAGTACATGTAGAGTTAAGAATACTTATATAAATCCATCTTAACAATGTAGAGGTAGGTGACATAGTGAATGCAATATTTTTGTACGTTGATACGAACAGCCTTTATTTAGTGTCACACAGCCGGAAAAACCTGCTCAAATTAGCAATTAGCAATGCAGCAGTGGAAATGTTAAATGTCCCTTTCTTGTAACTAGACTTTACAGTCAAACAAGTATGTAAGGTTAGTACAAATTTTATAGGGTCACTGTATCCTACTTGATAAATTGCATAACAAAAAGTGTGCATGTACTACAGTGTAGTGAAAGTTGATATAGAGTTTATGATATGTGCTATATATATATATTGCCAAAGGTAGTAGCTGAAACGCGTCTGAGCGTGCTCAAAACCTAAACAATAAACTGGGTAAACTGCTCCCGTGAGTGCTGGTGATTTTGTAACCTGCAGCCGCGATTGAGTAGCGTGATTCTGGTCTTCGCGCAATAGCACCCGACTGCGAGTGAAGGGAAACTGACGAGGTCCTGCAGCGTGATATATATATATAAATATCTATATATATATATATATATATATATACCCGGACGAAGGCCCTTGGCCGAAACACGTAGGTCTATTTTCTCAAATGCACATGCACTTTGCTGATTTAGAAAATATAATGAAAAAAAGAATAAAAATCAAAAAACAAGCTACTGACCCTGGATTGCTTTCTCATGGTATGGTGCTGTCGTTCTGTGCCCTTCCGTACTGTGGATGTGACTGTGAAGGGGGAACGCCTATGGACATTATGTACAGATTGTGTTCCATAGATCAACTATCAAACAGGGGCATGAAGTTAATAAAGATGGGGGGCTCATGGGGCCCCGCTGTGAGGCTTTTTTTAGGCCCTGGGAACTACCACTTCCCTGGGTCACTGAATACTATAAATGTGGGTGGCTGCTCAGCCCCCTGTCACTCCGGGTACCTCCACTGCACCAGGGCACATAATTTAATTAATTTAAAAAAAACTAGGCAGGGGAGGCCCTACATCTCCCCGCAGCCCCAGGGAGCGCCACCTCCATGGGGCTAAAATAAATAATAATATGTGGGGGGGCTCTGGCCAAACACACAGCCCCGGGGACTGCCACCTCCGCCGGGCGCAAATACAATAACAAAGGGGATCCATTGCGGACTCCTGGCCCCGGGGACCACAACCTCCCCAAGGCTCACTTAACAAAGGAGGGGGCTATGTGGCCCCGCTCATGGTGCTCTACATGGCCCTGAGGACTGCCACCCCCCACGGCTGGCTCAAGCAATGTCCCAGGGTGTCCACCCTCGGGATATTCCCACCAAGCCATAGCAAACACTCTGTTTTCTGCAAGGGAGAGCCCAAAATTCTCTTGCTTGCTGAAAGCAGAGCATGTGTCTGTTTCCCTGCCTACTGTGAAGTGAGCAGGAAAACAGACACAATACTTTGGGATCCATGGAGCTGCATGTTAGCGGCTCCCTGGATCTCAAAATAATGCCCACTCCTGCAGGAGATGGGGAGGTGGCAGGGACAGTGGGGGCCCTGTTGCTCCCCCCCCCACAGTCCTCAGCATTCTAAATGGGTGAGCATTGGGTGGGACCAGGGCGCCCACACTACAGGCTGGGCCTAGAGGACTGAGGTCCCCAGGGCGAAATCAGCCCGGAATGGGGGACGTGCACCCCTACCCTTTTTTTAAATATATTTTTTAAAAGGGGTAGGGCCAGGAGAGGGTGTCCCCGGGGCCAAGAATGGCCCAGGAGGGGGAGGTCACTCAGCCCCCCTAACTTTAAATAAACAAAGAATTTAAAAAAAGAAAGGTCGGGCTCCTGTGGATGGGGTCCCTGAGGCCGTTATTGGCCCGGGTGGGGGTCCACGCGAGCCCCTCCTTTTTTATATCATTTTTTTTTTTAAAGGGGCAGGCCCCTGGGATGGGGTCACCGGGGTCCAAAACAGTTCAGGAAAGGGGTGCCACGTGGCCTCCCTTCCTAAAAACTAGATCAAGATTATTTTTTTAAAGCTGGTAACTCGCCGGAGGCCTCGCCTCCTTTCTCCACCACTCTGCAAATGTGCCTCCTGGAATGCTGCTGGTTGGGGGATAAAGTCTACTTTGCTGCTGAGGGTCCTTGGGGGCCAACAAGACCTCCTGTTACCTCCAGTAAGCCCCTTACAGTGGGATTGCTAAGAGGTGGTTGGATGCCATGCCCCATTTCTCCACCACTCTGAAAATGCGCCTCTCAGTGCACTGCTGGTGGGGGGTTATGTCATCTTGCCCCATGAGGGCATCAGGACTGAGGTGGACTTCTTCCCCCAAGCAGCAATGTGTCAGGGGGCATGTTTGCAGAGTGGTGGAGAAAGGTGGTATGTCCTCTTATGACCTCTCAGCAATCCAGTTGTGTGGGTCTTACTGGAGGTATCAGGAAGGCTAGTAGGCCCCCAAGGACCCTCAAGAGCTGTTGGGACTTCATCCACTAACTAGAAGTGCACCAGGAGGTGCGTTTGCAGTGTAGTGGAGAAAGGGGGCGTGACCACCACAAACCTCTTGGCAAACTCACTCTGTGGGACTTGCTGGAGGTAACAGGAGGGGTAGTTGGCTCCCAAGGACCCTCAATAGCCAAAAGGACTTCATGTGCTTACTAGTAGTGCGCCAAGAGATGCGTTTGCATAGTGGTGAAGAAAGGGGGTGTGGCCTCCTACCAGGCCTCAGCAATCCTGCTGTGTGGGACTCACTGGAGGTAACAGGAGGGGTAGCTGCCCCCCCAAAAACATCCTTGGGGGCCAACTACCACTCCTGTTACCTCCAGTAAGTCCCACACAGTGGGATTGCTAAGAGGTCTTCGGACACCACACCCCCTTTCTCCACCACTCTGCAAATGTAGCTCCTGGCATAATACTAGCTCGGGCGTGAAGTCCACTTTACTCCTGAGGAACCTTGGGGACCAAGAATCCCTTCTGGTACCTCCTGTAAGCCCCCCCCTCCCGAAAAAGCTTCCCCTTTTTTTCCTTTCTGATCAGTGCCTTTGTGCCATTTTGCCACCTGCAATATTTAGAGGTGAGATAGTGCTCTCAAAATTGTACTTTTGTGAAAATACTTTAAAATAGAGTGCACGGTTTAACCCCTTCAGTGCCCCGCCCTTTCCCCGCCCTGTGCCGGGCGTTACATTAGCGGGCGGGGTTCATGACGAGATAGTCTCGTCATGGGCACAGCGCAACCGTGCTCCATGACGAGACTATCTCGTCATGGGCACTGAAGAGGTTAAAAGTCTTAGGCATTATTAAATCTGAAAATACCATAATATCCAACTATCTTCTCTGCAGAAATATGTATATTGTCCTGTGTGTATGTCTTTCCTTGAAATATGTTCAGGGTAGACTTTTGTACGTGTCAATGGCAGACACTAACTAGCTAGCGAGGTTCCCGTCTTCGAATATCTCTAAAAAAGTGACCATGTTGCTGACTGAGAATATAATTTCTTTTAACAAAAGAGCGTGTTTTAAATGGCAGATACTGTCTAATACTGAGTACCAGTACTTATCTAAAACTGAAAATGAGAGTATCTGCTCTTCCCAGTACTGCTACAGTACATTAAGTGTGAGACTCCTGGAACTTTTCGAGAGCAAACGGGTACTTTGGAAAGTAAGTACCAGGACTTCTCTATTTCCATTTAATGCACTGAGAGACGTTGTGGGAACCCCGTGCTTACGTCTTGAGAAAGGTTTGCTGCTTAAACAAGGTTCGCGTTGACGTAGCTGGTCAGAAAGCACTCGGTTGTGCACGCTCAAAACTGATATGTCTGTGAACGAACCGCGGCTGCAAGAATGCATCAATACTGTCCTCGCGCCCCTCTTTATGCAGCGCCGGCTTCTAGTAACGGGAGCTGGCGTCAAACAGACAGGACCCCATTTAGCAGGCGGACTTCCTGACGCAGCACTTCTAGCAGAAGCGCTCGGCAGCGTGTGGAGAACAGCACTCTGCTTTTACGCATCACCTGACACAACACAGCAGCCTTTCACTGAACATGTGTCCCGGACTGGAGGTGAAGCTCCGAAGGGGCGCGCGCCCTACCGCCTGCCCCAAGCAGGCAACCGACGGCCGCCCAAGGGTGCGCAGCCGCCCCAATGGGTCCAAACCACTGTGTCCAAGGCCATGAATCAACCATGGCCATGAATCAACCATGGTCAGGTGGTCCTCAAGTGCTTCGGTAGTTACCAACCGTTTCTTATTCAAGCAAGCTGGCCGGCTACATTCATTTAACACTAGTGGGGAGTGTATACAGCGCGAACTTGACCGGAAGGTATCTGAGCGCTTTACATGAGCACCAGTTGTGTTACATAAGGACACATTCATAGAGGAGACAAAGTGATTTGCCCGGAATCACGGGATGTTGCGCATCGTTGCCGAGACTCGAACCCGGTTCCCCAGGTTTGACGTCGCCTGCCCTAGCCGTGAGGCCACATCCTCTACCCGTTCCTCTGAAGACTCCAATAGACATTGATTCTGGCTGCTTTGTGGTATTGTGTATCCGTATCCCTTAAGGGCACAATGTGGGCATACTTTTCCTATCTTACAAAGCGCTTCTGTACTTCGTAAGGGGTATGTAGCACTATATAAATGCAATTACAATACAACCATGGAGCTAGTAAATGCGTTAAAGTGCCTACGTGGACGTGCAGCCAATACATAGTGTTTTATTAGCTGAGTTGTCGAACTTATCTTTTGGGGGGAGGGGTTTGCAGATGTGTGGTGCCAGCTTACTTCACATTGTGGTCTGTTCGCCCTTTCTGTTGAAGTGTAAAACGCTTTTAATAAAGCACGTGATGAAGTATACAGCACTGTAAGCACCTATAGTGGGCGTTGTTACAACTGAATGGGGTTTGGGAAAGTTATGCTTTCAAGGTGTGAGTTGGGGAGCCACAGTGCACTCTAGTCCCTGTAGCAGACTTCTTGTAGCCCACTCAGACGCATTCCGCGGGACCGTCACTCAAAGACGCCGCCGCCTGAAGCCGTCTTTTATGGCACTCGCGGCCTTGGGCGATGCATTGATTTAAACTTTCTCTTGGGTCTATGGAAGAGAAAAGGTGCGTATTCCCCAATACACGTGGGCACGTCCTCGCACGAGCCCCATGTTCCTCGAATCTGACGTGGGAAGACGACTAAAGGATGGAGAGTAGGTGTGCGTTTCATCACCTGATCTCTCACGCCATGAAGCGCTACAAAGTGAACATTGTTTGCTGCCACAGTCACAGAGAAAAGACGCAGTATAAAATGAGGCAATACGTTTGCGCTGGGTCTGGCCATTCCATATTTGTCAGTGTTTTTCATTGAAACCAATAAATGCAGAGGGAATGGGTGAGCATTAAGTAACCCACCATCAATGTTGGGTTTGCCTCGGCGGGACCTCTGGCAGGTAACACAGCGTAGGCCATGACCGGGTGAGCTGACTGGCAGGTTAATGCATATATAAGATAAAACTGACCAGCAAAACATTCGCAAAAACATAATGACGCGCATTTACCAGAGGGCGCAACTAAACACTGTGATGAAGTTACTACCGGGGACGGAAAACCTGTGGACAATATGCAGCAAGGTAGCTCCCATGTGTTTTTTTTAACATGGACCTCTTGTCGCATCATATTAACGAAAAAACAAAGCGACTTGTTGTCAAAGTGTGGGTTCCAGTTGTGTGCTTCAGAAATTTGTTCAGGGTGGCTTGCAGACATGGGAGAAATTGGTCAATCGATGCAGCTATATTATTAAAATCCTAATTCTCAGGGATATGGATTTTGATTAAAGTCACAGTGAAGTGAGTCTTCGCTGAAGTAGTGTACCACTGCGCCCCTTCCCATCAGCGCTGCACTGCCACCCTCCCCCGATCTCCTCAGCAAGCTGAGTTCCCAGACTCTGGGACAGTGTAGGCTAACACAGAGATGAAGGGAGAGCCCTGATTGACAATTTCCATCTCTTGTATTTTACTAGAATTTCAATAGCGCTTCATACCCCTCGCAAAGCCATGAAGCGCTCTCATAACAGAAGATAATTGATGGAGAAATGAGTGGCAATCAGCATATCGAAATGTATCTGCATCGACTCATATTGATTGCTTTTGAACGTTTCTAAGATGCTCTGGGATTTCCAATAAGCGTGTCTCATCCGGGCCGCTCTGCAGCAGCTGAAAGTGCCATGTGTAGTAACAGCGTGACACAACCCTCTGTGACAATGCATGCTGGTGTCTTTTAATCACGGTACAACAACTGTCTCCCTGGGCAGACGCGCGAGCAGAGGTGGAATCCAAGACCCGGAAATGGAGCGTGCCACTGCCGAGGTTCTCACAGGACTGTACGTACACCAAGCACCCGTCATCTCAATGCCGGAATAGCAGCGATTTGCCGCTTTCATATGTCAGCCAGTGTGGTTCAGAACATTAATGCCACCAAGTAAGGGCGTAGTGGCAAGCGAACCTGATATCTCATGTGCAGTACAACACACATGATTTGGAACATGGCCGTAATCAAAGTTGAGATGCTCAGATAATTATATTTCGCAATTAACCGAAATAATGGAAACCAGAATAAAAAAGGTATTTATTTGACGTGCCTCCTCTTGCGATAAAGGCTTGGAAGGTAATATTAGCAAGAAAATGCGTATATGTTATAGTAACAGGAATCACAACTCCAACAAGTTATATATTACGCTGCATCCTCGTGGCCGGAAATGCAACTGACAGTGCCCCAACCCCTCATACAGGCTCACACACGAGTTCGCTAGGCTTCACACTGTATTGTTAAAATGTGAAAGGCGACAATAGGCTGGCCATCATGTTTAATGTAAACATATGTATGTGTTCCGTTATGTTGCCTAATGCTTAGATAAGGCTGTGCTTTTCAATTTATTAAACGCACATCTGTGCATTCTGCTTTACAGCAGTGCAAGAAACGCCATAGGAAACAGGAGGCAGGGATGCAGCCGGTACATGCACACCCCACAATGAGCAGGTCAGGTCTTACCTGAGATTTCCTGGAAGGGCACGCTCGCCAGGCTGAAGCCCTTAGCGCTGTACGCCTGCCTGACCTCGGCGCAGCTGCGGGGCTTCACGTCTGCCCCATCCGAGAGCGGCGGCAGCGCAGTCCACAGCAGCAGCAGGACCCCGGTCCAAGGCATGCTGAATCCAAGTTTAGAAATCCAAAATCAAGCCTTCCCGTTACCAGAGCACTTTTCCCGAACACCCTTATGTCTCCTCTGACAAAACAGCCAAAATCACTCCACTGGCAGAGCCATAGCTTCGGGGTGCGTGTGGTGAGTAGCGCGAGCCCTCACCCGACCCACACGTCTAACTGCTCAGTCAAACTTTTGTACCAAATGTGAGACCTGAAGCGCTCCTGGTGAGAGGACTTCTCGGTCCCCACCTCCTGTTCCGCCTCCTCTTCCTTTCCTGAGGAATCCACGCTCTGTGATGCGCTACGAGCCTTGGTTCACAGGCGCTGACTGCGGTGGCAAGCTGGCTGCGTCTGAGGTTGCGAGCCCTCACTGTCAGCCCGTGGGGATGCGTTGTGGATGTGTGGGGAGATTGTGCACAGGGCAGGACCAGGGGGCACTTTTGCTTCACATGCGGCTGCACCGAACCGGCAGGAGCTTTCGGCAATAGGATGCGAGAATTCCTGGCGGCAGACACAGCGAGAGGCTGAGAGCGCGACAGAGAAGCGCGTTAAACATTGCCTGGCTGGGTCCAGAGACCGCACCGAGGAAAACCTGGGACGGAGTCGCACACTATCAAGCATACACGAAGGAAGCGATGTAAAAACGATCAGGATAAAAACATGAATGAAACTCCCATGCAGCAGAGCGCAGGGGTGATGGAATGCATGCAAACTGGAAACATAAATAGGCAATTAAAGCTTTATGTGTATGTGATCTACTGGAACATGCTACCAGGAAATGTGCTTCTGAAGACACATGTTTTTATTTTCTCGGATTTATCTCGTTCACTGGTGCAGGGAGTCAGTTGTTTATGTAGCACTCTATCATTTAAGTTTCAAAACTGTAGCATATAATATGACTGATCAACTCAACGGTACTTATTTGATCAATTTCAGAACAATAAGAAATTGTGTAAACCTTCAGCGGCTTGACCCAACTGTAGTTAAGAGAACAGAAGCTAGGACCACGTGGAAGGTCCAAGAAACAGCAGACGTCATATCTAGCATTTCCTGCCTGCACATTCATGTTATAGGCAACCTGGAGTAGGTCAGAGTGGGATGGTGATGGCCAGAACCCTTGCCCAGCCCAGATGTTACAGAAAACATAAAATGGACTCTCCCATTCCCCGTCCTGTGTCCCCCCCCCCCCCCCATCCTTCCTTTATTGTCCTCTAGAAGGTTCTGGGACCACTGAAGCTCATTTAGAATGTTGGCATGCGGCAGAGAGAGTTGGCCGTTGCTGGAGGATTGAAGAGGAGAGATTGGAGGCATTGCGTTGAATATAACTGAAGTTAACCATCCTACTCAACTAAAGGGCCTCTTCCTAAACTGGCATCGCAACTAGCGGGTCACCTGTCATTCAACTTGACACGCCGTCAAGTTAACCTTCCTCATTAATCTTCGTCCCTCCTGCTCAACCACTGATTTTATATGATGCAACTCAGCTGCTGAGTCTATACTTGTTATCTTTGATGTGAACATTTACTGTTGTAGAGCGCCCTGCTACCTTTGGGTCTAGCTACTGCTATATAAAACTCTAACACTAAACAGATAAATACTGATATGGAGTTCACTTACCAACGTCTGTCTTCATTACTTCACTGGCGACGAGGATGGGAAGCTGTGCAGGGGACAGCTCTGTGCCTCAACCCCTGAAGTGATGTTCTCATGCCTTGCTGCAGGCAAAGCACATCATCCTCCAGTGGTGATCTATATCTTGGGTGCAAAAGGTAGATCCAGAGACATGTTGACATCCTAACCAGCATCCTATGAGGTTTGTCATCAGTTTTACCCTAGGTCTGCAAGCGTTTTCCTCGCCACGTGTGAGTGAAAAATTTAGTATTTGTACACGTCGTGCTCCTGTCAGGTGGATGTTCTGATTTCACTATCAGGCCTCCTAAGTGCTGCAGCACTTCTCAGAACTCCTACATATAAGAAGAACAGAGTTCCTGCCTCCTCTTGTTGGGAGTCTGGGAGTCTTCAAGTAGGTGTCTTCCAGTCTGGTGTAGGCATCCTCATATCACGCAAAGCCTCGGCACACACAGATAGTGAAGTGAATTTCCTATAGAGTCGGTCTACACTACTGGTCAGCTGTGCAAACATTGTGGCCTTGATGCCTCCTTTCATGCTGTGGAAGTCACCACTCATCAGAGACCTGACAAAGGTTGAGGCTGTCTCCCACACACCTCAGGAGTGGAATTCCGCCCATCATAGATCACAGCGAGGCGGGCTTAAACTTCTTGTCACCTTGCAAAATTCCTGCCACCACTGACTCAGTTAAAGATAGTGTGACCCTACTGAGGCCCCGAACACTTTACAGCCTTCTACTCGTGTTAGTCTAGTGACCTTTGCCATGACTGAATGCCTATTTAGCCATTACAGTATTTTTAAACTGGGTGTTCTTATTCTGGGATGTGACTGACTGATCACTGTGGGAGCAGCTCTTATGTCCTTCTGTGCCAGCTTGATCTAATTGGATAGGTATGGAGTCCTAGAGTTCATTCTGAGAAGCAGATTTGATTTTGCCAGGGCGAAATATTGGTGAAACTATATATTTTTCATCTTTGTGTCTAAATTGTCTCCTCCTGAATATATTGGGGTATATGTATTATTTATCTTACCCATGTTACACACAAGTAATATATTCTAACTAGTGCAGTGTTGATTTTATCCATAGATTTTGTATTAGGATTGCTACCTATGTTTCGGGATGTAATTGTCCTAACTTTTTATCACCACTGTTAAGTTATGCTTGCTACATTACCTGACACTTTCTTCCCTTTGCACACAGAACCATGGGACAGAAACAAGGTCTGAGAAGACTGAAAATATCTAGTACGGTCCAAATACACCAATAGACCCCTGTGCACATCCAATCTAGATGGAATTTCATCTGTCAACTGAAAAAACATAAGGACAATTTCCTGTTAAAAATGAAAAACAGATTACACATTGGGACGAAAACTAGGGTCAGTTAGGGAAAAACGTCAGGTAAGGAGAGGTGATAAGCAATGATGACAATTTGCCAAGCCTCTTAGCCGAGGTGATGGCCAACTGGAATGCCACTTTAGCCAAAAATCACGCCAAAGAGGCCTGCTCTAAAGGCTCAAGAGGGACCGTCTGTAAACCTTCCATTCTACTGATAAGTCCCAGGAGGGAACCGGACAAGAAACCACTGGCTTTCTCAATCGAAAACTCTTCAGCAGTTTCATGGCCATAGGAATAACAATTGACAAATCACCCCCGCTTTCTCTACAGGATCTAATAGCTACCCAATGGGACTCTAAGGTAGAAAGTGCCAGGCCCTTGGGTCCATCCCTTAAAACATCTAAAACATGAAATGGAACCTCCATAACCGGGTTGCAAGATTTAGTAGTCCACCAGACACACAAATTCCACCAGGGTTTAGCATATGCAGAGTGGATTATTTTCACTGATTGTATATCAGAGGCCACCTCCTGTGAACAACCTAGCTGCTGCATCCCAAGCCTATCAACTTCCAGGCCATCAACTTCAACTTGGCGAGCTGCTGGGGACTGTGTACCAGGAACCGAAGAGGGCTGGGAGAGCAAGGACGGTGCAGAGGAGGTTCCACTGCTAAGAGACTCAACAAAAGAGTCCTCTGAAACACCTTCGGGAGGAGGGAAAATGGAGGGAAGGCATGCAGTAGTTCCTGGATGCCAAGAGACAGCCTGCATATCAATCTCCCATGCACTTTGTTCTGACCTCTCTGAGCAAAACCGAAGTACCAGAGCGTTCTCCGTAGAGGCAAAGAGTTCTAGAAAAGGAACTCCCAGGAGAAATGTCACTTTTTGGAAGGCCTGAACACTGAGATAAAAGTCCACTTCTGGAGGCATATTCCTGCTTAGGCTGTCCGCCTGCAGGATGACCACCCTGGGAAGATACATTGCCCTGATTGAGAACAAATGCACCTCCGCCCAAGCATGTGCAAAAGTGTTGCTTGAAATCGAGATGGAAATGCTCCTTCTAGGTGATTCTCATCACAAATTCTGCTGTTAAGTGTGCTGGAGACCCAAACCAGGTACATAAATCGCACTCTCAGAGAGTAAGAAGTCCATAGGAAAAAATTGTGTTGTTCGAGTCAGAACCAAGAGCACTGGTATCAAAGTCACCGCAAGCTTGAAAATTGCAAGGAGTAATACCAAAAGGGACACAACAGCAATAAGGAGAAAGGGGTGAAGAACTATAGTCACACCAATTCAGGTTTTTGTGATTTGACAAAGTGGCATTAACGTTTCTGAAGAAGAAAAGACCAGATTTCATCCCAAGAAAACAGTTGATACAACACCAGAACAAACAGATGATCAGGGTGAAGGCACAAGTACTGGATGAAGAAGAGTCACCCGCAATGTTGAGGAGCTACAAAATTATGGTCTAGTAATTTGAGATCAAGTGTGTCAGTTGATCGCATACCGCTGACTATTTCTGAAAAGATAGAGTCAAGCAGTATAAGTGACATAGAAGAAGAGCAGCAGACAACATGAAGATCAACGAGAGCAAGAGTGCCTTGTCTAAGGTATTCTGCACCTGACTGGTCATACTACATGAATCAAGTGCTGAATTTATCAGTGGAGAACTGAAATGTTTGAGCCCCCATGATGTCCCACTAAGAGAAAATTTGGATAAAGTCATTGGAAAAGATTTCTGAAGATAAATAAGTGTTTGAAAGATATTATGAAATACTAGAATACAAAAGACTGAAGTAAGTTTTTTTGTTTGAAAAGAATTAAGAAGATTCCCTAGACCCGAGGCTACTGTAGAAGAGTAGGGATACCACATTTCTGAGATTACGGAGTAGGGTTAGAGATATACAGAGACTACTGTAAACATAGTTGAAAGAACTAACTGTAAAAAGAAAAACACAAGAAGCTGGCATAAGAAACATTTGAACTGAACTGTTGAATTATTGCTGCTATATTTTTGTTTAACAATTTTACTACAGACAAACATGCTTCCTAAATAAGTCGAGATGCAAGATCATTATTAGTATTACATTTTTAGTACTAGTGTTAGTAAAAATTTGCACACACAATAGATGAGACAAAACTGAAGGCATCATTCATGAATTACATGAAAGAAGATGACTCAACAAATGTTTATTCTAGGTTAGTTCAAGAATTCACACAGGCACTAGACATGAGGGACTGCTAAGTCTGCGCACAGTTACCTTCATTGTCTGCAGAAGAAGTGACATACCACATAATACCTTTCTCACATGCAACCACATGTAGTATTTTGTGTAGCTTAGTCAGTGTATAGGTGAGAACACTTTGAATAGTATTACTCAAACTACAACATGATTCTTTTAAAAATTCTATTAGAGTAGAGCATGAAACTACACCCACAGGCAAAAGAAATGGACACAGCTTGGTATTTTTTTAGTTCATCCATGCCTATAGACACTATTAAGGCATATAAAAACAATGTAACTTGCCCAATGAGACCCTTAGAGAAAGTATTCATTACGACATAAGAGGGAAGGAGAACAAACACTTCACATAATAAAAACAGAGATGAAGACATTTTGAAAAACGTTTGGTAGAAAGAAGGTGAATACAAAAAGGAAATGGTATACTCAAAACTAAAATTAGACTGGAACAAAAGGGCAGAATTTGTGTTTACAGCAGAAGAAACCAACTAGGAAAAAGACCGATACGGATTAGTAGTTGTGAACATGCATTTGAAAGCATGGGAGTTTCATGGCAAATTTTACAAGGGGAAGAAACGGTCCTTCCAGGAGTTTATTTTGTTTGTGGGCAAGATGCTTATTCTTTTATTTGTTTTATTTTTTATTCAGCATAAAATAGCAGACATGATAACCAAGGTACACGAAACAGATGAATTTATAAAATCTCCAATCTCATGTTAGAATAGACCATAAATAGGACAAATTCATAATTAATTTAAATGATAAATATGATAAGGAAAATGTAAAAAAAGATTAAACCTATATAATACTCAAGTCTCATATTTAAAAAGTACAAAAAAAAGCGCAAATTCATATTCAATTTTACATGGTGTACAAAACCAGCATCCTAGATAGCAGGTCCACGATAACATGTAACCCCTAACTTCTAAGACCTATAGGGTTCCAGGCATCATCTTTGAATAGGGGAGCTTCATAATTACAAGATGCTTATTCTTAATTGCAAGCTGATTGAGAGGGTATTTGCTATTTAACTTTGTTGTTTCCTAAGATGTATTATGTAGATAGTATAGATGATCTAACAATGACATCACACACACATACACACAGCATAGGTGAGGGAATGCAACTAATTGGAGATATTTTTGGAGCAATCATATCACAGTGGGGGTTATATTGAATGACTGCAAGATTAAAACACTTTCAACAGCTGTTGACAAGTTTGAAACCAGTACTTCAAGAGTCTTATTAGTTGTTAATACATAATTATTGGCTATTAGATCAATGGTTTCACAAAATTGCCTCGCACTAGGCATTTTCGCAGACAAATGTGGAATCTACAAAATGCTAAAATTTCAGCATTGGTGCTCATAAATACCTGATGTGCGTAAGGAAATGCTAGAATTCACAAAGAACATTTCTGATCTGAAACCTGAATTAGAATCATTAGAAGCTACAGGGGTTTTAGAAAATGTTGGCAAAGGAGTTTTCTGCTTTTGGCAGTTGGTTTGCTGCCACTGGAGGCAGAATTTGTAGGACTATATTCGTGCCATTCTTAATAACAGGGTCTTCTTTATCAACCTTGGTTGCTTTTTATAAAAGCTGTAGATATTATTTTTTATAAAAATATGAACAGAGAGAGAAACACAGATAAAGATGCAATTAGAACTAAAAGATCAAATCATTCAAGAATACAAATAGTAAAAGAAATCTGAGAGTTTAAAAGAAAGAGAAAATACTCAACTAAGGATGAGAGTGAACTCTAAAGATTCATTTGTGAAGAACATGTGATGGATAGAGAAACATCGGAGAGGGAAATTGTGGAAGAATTTTCAAATTATCAAGAAAAGCTAATGAGTCTTAAAACACAAATTTAATGTAAAATTTGCACTAGGCTATCATAGTTGAACACACGAGGCCTAATATGTTGAGACACTGCCATATTAATGTTACCAAGAGCAAAGAAACTGTAAATTCAGCATTTAAACTTGATTTTGACCTTTTTAACATACTTGTTTATTTTTTCAGTGAATGGTTAATGTGCAAATGTTTTTCTTTTCGTGATACAGATGTTTCAACTTACATAGACCACTATTACCTTATGAATAACCTTGATATATTAGAAGGGCTGAAATGTAGCTTATACATGTAGAAGTAGATTTGAATGGGAGAATGATTAGTGTAAAACCTAGAAATGATATAACTGAGTTGCAAACTTGGAAACTGCTAGCTAAAGAAAACCGTGTTCCTGTGAGAAGATGGGGAGTGGACGCATTCCCATGAGAGCACCGAAAGCTGATTGGTCACAGAAGAGAAAAAAGCAACATGAAGATTGCAACAATGTTGTTTGTATATAATTGTGTGTATTCCTAGAGTAAGTCACATTGTTCCCAATGCGCCATTTAGACCACTTGCAGAGACCTTGCGCCATTCTATGCTGCTCTGAAACTCTACTGAGCTTCGTTAACCTCTCTTTATGAAAAGTTTTGCTTTGATTGAATATTGATTTATTGAACTGAATGTAATGACGAAGCTTTACACTTGGAATCTCTCTCTCTCTCTCTCTCTCTCTCTCTCTCTCTCTCTCTCTCTCTCTCTCTCTCTCTCTCTCTCTCTCTTCTCAAACTAGATCTATTTAGGGGTTTTTACTGACTCCATTTTCTCTCCAGTCCTAGAATAGGGATTCTTTTTTTTCTGGAACCCTCTTAATGCATTTCATTATGATTATTTGATTGACTAATATTAACTATCGTTTTCTGTACATAATTGATGATTGAGATTAATTCTAATTAACTTGTGACTTTCAATAAAGATGACTTACTAAAGATCTCAATAATAAATCCCTTTAACTCCTAACAAACTCTCATTATTGACTAAAATAGATTAGTAAATTATGTTTAAAATTTCATGTGATCTACAGCTTCTGATTATTCTCACTCAACTTCAGAGATTCATTGCCCCAGTGAGAGCTGGGATTGGCATTGACGATCTTAAGACACATTTTAATTGAAACTGAAATCCTGCTCATGCAACATTTATAAAGTTAAAAAAATACACATACAAAATCAGAAGACACTCAGAAAAAATCAGACGTTGTAAATGTGGGAACAGTAAGCACTTGACTAATAATCCCAATTGTCCTGTACGAAGTGAAGTGTGACTTGTAGAAAATGCAACAAGAACGGGAACTTCACTAAGTTGTGTTAAGAAATGGATACCAAAGATGTTCATGTCAACAATCGAGAGAAAGAAGAGAAGGAAAAAATGTTTTCTAAATTCATTCTCTTGAAAATTGATTATGGTGTTACTTATCCTACATGTGACATCAGTCTGAATGGTGTAACCTTTAAGGTGTTTGTAGTCTAATGTTCTATACTTTAATAAATATAGAAGTTTTTAAGAATACATTTGCGAGGAGGGATTACACATTATAACTTGTGGATATAAATTCATGTGTTTGAAACAGAAACTCCATGCCTTTGAAGTGCATGTTGAAGATACACATTGCCTTTCAAGAAAGGTTGACTGTGGGAAAAGAATATATAACTAAACAAGGATCCAGTTTACTGGACTCAAAACACCAACAGGACCTAGGAATCGGAGTTGACCCCCACAATGAGGAACATGTTTTATTAGTAGCTAGCTCAGTGGCAGGAATGGATGTGTGCAGTTGGTGTCCTAAAGTATTCTTCACAATGTTAAATTCAAAACAAACGTTTTGCCTTCATTACACAAAGCACAACCCATTCCCCTACTCGAGAGGGAGCCCTTAGAGAATGAACTGGATAGATTGGAGACACCAGGGGCTACAGAAACAATAGGAAACTCAGAATAGTTGGTCCAAATTGTAAGACCCAAACAAATAGAGGCAACATAATTACGCTTTTGAGTTAGAGACCTAAACTCCAGTATATGCATTGACAAACATCCTCCTGCAAAAATAAATGGAATGCTAAGTCTTATTCATAATGATACGTTTTCCTGGTTCTTGATCCTTCATTAGCATAACACCAGGTAGCCCTTCATCCTGAATTGAAGTCCTTTACATCATCATCTTTCCTTTTGGTGCATACCGATTTAAGCAGATGCTGATCAGACTAGCATCTGCAGTGGTGGTTTTCCAGAGACTGATGCACATTATCCTTCAGGGATTATAAAATATCATTGAGAAAAGTCCTGAAGAGCCTCAAGGAAGCACCATTCATTTTGAATGAAAGCCAGAGTGCCAAAAATCCTTCACTAAAGTCAGAAAAACCCTTATTGCCCCCCAAAATGGGGAATATTTATGTAAGAAAGAGTATTCACCACCAACACAAGTAACAAAGGCATTTGTGCTACTTAATCCCAACTCGTTAAGGGAACGAAGAGGATAGTGGCATTCACATCTAGATCTCTAAAAGGTCCCAAATGCCACAACAGCACGGTGGAAAAAGAAACACTAGCCTGCTTCTGGGCATTCAATTACTTATGAAGATTAAAATTCCCTTTGAGAACAAAACACAAACCATTGGTATTTGTGTTTTCTACCAAGGAAATGGAAAGAATCATACCAAGGATTGCTAAATGGGGTTTCAATTTACAAGGTTACATTTTAGGGTAGAATATGTTCCAGGTGTTAGAATTCATGCAACAGACTGCTTGTCTTGTAAGCCTGTTAATGATTGTGAACAATGAATGACCCTGACAGAGGAAATGGTTTAATCTATGAAGATTGCTGCTATCATAAGGGATGAATTGTAAAAGAGTATAGAAGTAGAGAATACTTTATCTTTAGTCAAAGAGGACATTCAGAATGGATGGCCCGAAAAATGTAAGGAATTACCTGATCATGTTCAGTCATAATGGAATTTAAGAAACAAGTTGTCAATAGATGGGATCTTGTCATGAGGTCTAATAAGACTATATCTCTGAAAGGTTGCTCTGGATCAAAATCTGTTGAGAAATAATAAGTGCCAGTCCTCAAATATAAGTAAGGTGGGCCACACTTGCAATCACCGACCCAAATTAGGCACATCTTCAGATAAAGCAAATCTTTATTCCTTGCAAAATTTCATTATCTGCTTATCAGTGCTCTTAAAGGAGATGCAGAAGAGCAGGTACTCAATTTAGCAGAGTACCTGTTTGTGTCTGAGAAGTTGCAGAAGTCTCACCATTAAAATCATTGTACCAGTACCAGTAACAGTATATACCCATTTAAAGCACTGCTGCTTATGACATAACAAAGAAACTGCAAATGCAAACAAAGACAGCCCAGTACTCTACTCTGCAGACCTATTAGTGACTTTCCGCTCTTCATGCACTTACCCTCTGCACTAAGGTGGCCCAAATTCCATTATCACTTTGCAGGACAGTTTGCATGCTCACAGACACATTGTACATGCAGAAACACCAGAAGACATCTGTTGGGGTGCAAGAGTGTGAGAAATGTGGTTGTTCATTGAGGGAGAGTTTGGGCATCACTTCGATCCTTATTTGGTGGAACCTTCAAATAGGCCAGAATGAGCTCTCTCTTATGCCAACCAAGGGCCAAGGACCTGGGAAGGTGCCACTTGGGGATCTGAAACTCACTCCAACCGAGGCAAGCAGAGCCCAGGCAGGTCTAGTGCAGCAGGCCAGCTGGGAAGTTGCAGGCAAGCAGGCCTCTGGAGCTTGTTATGACCCTGTAGCTCTGAACAGGAGGTCAGTCAGCTGACCCTTGGAGTCACTCAGTCTGTGATGAATGGAGCAGGCCCAGTCTTCCTTCTCAGAAAACAGGAAGGCCTCAAGCAGCAGGACAGCAGGGCTTCCTTCTTGTGTAGCATCCACAGGTCCAGCAGTGTACACACGCGTGGCTCTGAGGAGCCCCTTTTTCTACCTTGTGCCTAGTTTGAAGTGGGAGAGGATTTGGGACTTTTCCCCTACAGAGGTGTCAGGAATTTCCGGCCTCCCTGTCCCGGCTCCAGTCTGTCTGAGGGCACAATAAGCTAGTGTGAAGTCCTTTGTATGGGAGCTGAACTAGTGCCTTTGAAGTACAAGTGTGATAGGTGACAGCTCCGCCCCTCAATCCTACCAATACCCAATCCTTCTATTGTGTTATTATCAAGGACGAATACACAAAGGCCAATTACACCTAGTCATGTGACCCAGGAACAGCCGGCAGGCACCAAATAGTTAGGATAAGAAAATGCTAATTGTCTAAAAGTGGCATTTCCTGATTTGTGACTTAAAATCTGACTTTACTGTTTAAAGAGGGTTTTAGATTACAATTCATCAGACACCAAACATAACATGACTTACCCACCTGCTCCCATTCAAAAGTTATCACTTATTAAGTATCATAAGGTAACCCAATGCTTTCCTGTTGGATAGGTACGCCTTGCAATAGTGAAAAATAAATGTAAGAGTTTTCGCTATCAGGACATCTAAAACTTAAAAACGCATGTGCAACTTTTTAAATACAATTTACCCTGCCCTGGGGTCTGTTTAGGGCCCTACTGTAGGGGTGACATCCGTATTAAAAAGGAAAGTTTAGGCCTGACAAAAGGTTTCTTTTGCCAGGTCAAAATGGCAGTTTAAACCTGCAACACACAGGCTACAGCGAGAGGCCTGGGGCATGTTGCAAAAAGTTACTTAAGTGGGTGGTATAATCAGTGCTGCAGGCCCACTGGTAGCATTACATTTTCTATCCTTGGATACCTGCAATTCCAATTTACTAGGGTGTTACGGGTACATTTCATGTGGCCACTGGTTGTAAGCCAATTTCTCCATGTCTAAAGGAGATGGCACAAGCACTTTAGCACTGATTATCAACGGTAAATTGTGCAAGTCCAAAAAGCCAACAAAACAGGTTCAGAAAACAGGAGGGTTAAGGCAAAAAATGTGGGGATGAACTTGCAGAGAGGGCCAAGTCCAACACAAACCACCTACAGCCGAAAGCCAGGGCAGACTAATCAATACCTTGATGGTCTTTCCTGCTTAGACTATAGAATGTGGACAAAGGCCCCCCTATGCAGAGGCACTTGTCAGTATTATGCCATGCTGAACTCAGTTGCATCCCTTGGTGTGAGAAATTGGGTTGTTGGTTGACTGGGTGTGAGCCCCGGTCAAGCAGCAACCAAAATCCTTATCAAGGTAAGGCACAAGCACACCCCAAATTAACCTATGCTCAACCCCCCTGGTAGCAGGGACACCCCAAATTAACCTATGCTCAACCCCCCTGGTAGCTTGGCACAGAGTAGCCAGGCTTAACTTAGAAACAATTTGCAAAGTATTTGCGCAACAGTTCAGGCAGTGAAATTGTGAAAACAGAACAAAAAATACCCCACACTAGATTAGAAAAACAGAGCTGAATTTAATACATAAAACTAAACCAAAACAACAAAAATCCAAACATTCGTACAGGAGTTATGACTTTTCAAAGAATAAAGTGTTAAATAGTACCTAAAAGTAGGAAGTGCCAGTCACTGCTATCTGGTCACGCTAGACTGTGTCAAAGTAAAAAATTCAGCATGACTGTGATGGAGCACAGGAAAGATGCAGTCCCAAATTAGCCCTGCTGAAGTTTTACCTTCTCACGTTTGTGCCAAGAGTCCCATTCATATTGCAGAGGGCTTGGACGAGCAAGGAGAGCATCACAAGAGGCTGTAGAAGTGGCACAAAGAACAGGCCGGGGCGTCGCAAATGAGTAGGCTGATGCTTTGTACTGGCGGTCCCCCATGAGCAGGCAATGCTTCAGTGTGAAGAGACGGGCTGGCAGCGACTCTCACTGATTTGTGGTGTGGACGGTGTAGTCTCAGTGCAAACGGACCCAGCCGCAGGCACGAAGAGCCCAAAAGCTTGATTTCAGCACAGCAGAGCCTTTTATGTCCCTGACCGGTCAGGACGGCAGCAGACTAGCCCTTGAAGTCACTCTGAAGGCCTGGGTTCAAGATGAAGTTGCAGGTCTAGTTCTTCTTCCCCAGGGAAGAGGGCAGCACAGTCAGGCAGTTGTTCCTTTAGAGCAACAGTCCAGCAGAGTGACAGTCCTTGTAGCAGCACAGCATCTGGCTGAGTATACGCAGGTGCAGAAGTGTACTGAAATGGGGAGATGCTTCTAGAGCAGGCATTTGAAGTGCACAGATGCCCTACATTCCTTGCCCTGGCTCCAGACTAAATACAGGGGGTATGCAGCCCTTTGCGTGGAGACAGGACAGAGCTTATTCAAGTGTAAGTGGGGCTGATCCCAGCTTCCTGCCAGTGATTGTATTGTATTGCAACATCATTTATATAGCGCTTTTTACCCCTGATGAGTCATCAAAGTGCTTTTTCGACAAGTAGCACGCTACTCCGGAACCCATAAACAATTAGGTGCCGATCACGATCCGGTAAAAACCGGGTACTAACCGTCGGACGGAGCATATTCTCCGTCCGACGCGTACCCGGTCGTCAATTTCTACAAACAAGGAATTACGATTCGCACGGGTACACCATGACCGTACGATTCGTAAAAAAGTCCGACCGAACAAAAAAACACCTACCAATGCGATCCGGGAAAGTGCCGACCTGACGTCGGGACGCTCGCAGCCAGCCATTCACGACCCAGGAATCACGATTCGCACCAACGTCACCCCGCACGGTGAATATTTTGCGGCAGCCAAAAACTGCCGGGAAATCAGGACGACGCGAACAAGGACCACCAGTACGCGACGGACAGACGACGACGCGAACAAGGAGGACCAGTACGTGACGGACACACAGGACGACGCCACCAAGGAGGACCCGTACGCGACAGGACGACGCGATTGGAGTACCAGTACGCGACGGACAGACATGGACCCGAACCTACGAGTCATCCCTGCCCTCATAGCAGTCCACCTGCTCTACAGGCACCGACGCAGACGCCGCAGAAGGTCAGAATAACTAAGGGAGGGGGGAAAGTGGGGTGGGGTGGGGGTGGCACGACCAGGGCAGACCACAAAACAACCACATAAGTCACACATGGCCTGGACATACCTGACTCCCATGCCCTGGTCACCACGAGGGGGTGGGGGTGTGTCCTGATAAGCCAGCGACCGCCACAACGGAAGTCCGTCACCACGCGAACCGGCAACACAACCAGACAGGTACGTCCCGTACCCACGCCTCAAGAGCGTGGGTACGAGTCGTACCACGCCCACACACACGTCACCCCAACAATGGCGGGACGGATCGTACCCACGTGGCAAAGGCCTGGGTACGGCCCGCACAAGCATCACATAGCGTGGGGACGGATATGTACGGACCCTACCCCCACCCGCGTATGCAAGGAGCGTACCCCCCACCCCAACAGTGTAAGTACGACTCGAACCCTCACCCGCGGACGTACGGACCGTACCCCCACCCCCACCAGTGTAAGTACGACCCGTACCCCCACCCGCGTATGCAAGGAGCGTACCCCCCACCCCAACAGTGTAAGTACGACTCGAACCCTCACCCGCGGACGTACGGACCGTACCCCCACCCCCACCAGTGTAAGTACGACCCGTACCCTCACCCGCGTATGCATGGAGCGTAACCCCCATGCCAACAGTGTAAGTACGACCCGTACCCCCACCCGCGTATGCATGGAGCGTGCCCCCCACCCCAACAGTGTAAGTACGACTCGAACCCTCACCCGCGGACGTACGGACCGTACCCCCACCCCCACCAGTGTAAGTACGACCCGTACCCCCACCCGCGTATGCATGGAGCGTACCCCCCATGCCAACAGTGTAAGTACGACCCGTACCCTCACCCGCGTATGCATGGAGCGTAACCCCCATGCCAACAGTGTAAGTACGACCCGTACCCCCACCCGCGTATGCATGGAGCGTGCCCCCCACCCCAACAGTGTAAGTACGACTCGAACCCTCACCCGCGGACGTACGGACCGTACCCCCACCCCCACCAGTGTAAGTACGACCCGTACCCCCACCCGCGTATGCATGGAGCGTACCCCCCATGCCAACAGTGTAAGTACGACCCGTACCCTCACCCGCGTATGCATGGAGCGTAACCCCATGCCAACAGTGTAAGTACGACCCGTACCCCCACCCGCGTATGCATGGAGCGTGCCCCCCACCCCAACAGTGTAAGTACGACTCGAACCCTCACCCCCGGACGTACGGACCATACCCCCACCCCCACCAGTGTAAGTACGAGCCGTACCCCCACCCGCGTATGCAAGGAGCGTACCCCCCACCCCAACAGTGTAAGTACGACTCGAACCCTCACCCGCGGACGTACGGACCGTACCCCCACCCCCACCAGTGTAAGTACGACCCGTACCCCCACCCGCGTATGCATGGAGCGTACCCCCCATGCCAACAGTGTAAGTACGACACGAACCCTCACCCGCGTATGCATGGAGCGTACCCCCCACCCCAACAGTGTAAGTACGACCCGTACCCTCACCTCGAATGCATGGAGCGCACCCACACCGTGTATGTCCCAAGCGTACATATCCAGAAATTGGAGGTGTGTGTGCAGAGTCCTCCCAGCAGTGCCCAGAGACAGGAGGGTGTGTGCAGAGTCCTCCCAGCAGTGCCCTGAGACAGGAGGGGTGGGTGCAGAGTCCTCCCAGCAGTGTCCAGACCCAGGAGGGGTGTGTGCAGAGTCCCCCCAGCAGTGTCCAGACCCAGGAGGGGTGTGTGCAGAGTCCTCCCAGCAGTGCCCAGAGACAGGAGGGGTGGGTGTGGAGTCCTCCCAGCAGTGCCCTGAGACAGGAGGGGTGGGTGCAGAGTCCTCCCAGCAGTGCCCTGAGACAGGAGGGGTGGGTGCGGAGTCCTCCCAGCAGTGCCCTGAGACAGGAGGGGTGGGTGCAGAGTCCTCCCAGCAGTGCCCTGAGACAGGAGGGGTGGGTGTGGAGTCCTCCCAGCAGTGCCCTGAGACAGGAGGGGTGGGTGCCCATCACTCCCAGCAGTGCCCTGATACAGGAGGGGTGTAACACATGTGTGTGAGGCCAGAATTATCCACATGCATACTGGCTACAAGGGAACATGTCCCCATGAACTCATGTCAACAGACTCCACACACAAGTACAGTGATCACCAAGGATGCCACGATTGTCGCAGGTGGAGACATGGCCCTGCATGCATGGCCAAAGTAGAAGGGCTCCGTCACACACACAGCTCATGTAGACACAGCTCTGCGCTAAACATTGGGAACACCCTGCAGGGAAGAAAGCTGGGTACACAGAGGAAGGAATACACCCTGGGACAAGTGCACCATGCAGTAACTGCTTACATGAACAAAGAAAGTTAGCCAACACCTTGTGATGGCACACAGATCACAGGGTCCCACCAATGAGCAGTACACTA
Source organism: Triturus cristatus (assembly GCF_964204655.1). Taxonomy (NCBI): domain Eukaryota; kingdom Metazoa; phylum Chordata; class Amphibia; order Caudata; family Salamandridae; genus Triturus; species Triturus cristatus. The sequence continues at coordinate 728,015,254 of NC_140591.1, forward strand.
CTACACATCCCACACACCCAAACCCTTACACACCACCCAAAACCATGTAGCAGCCCCACCAACACCAATACCAGCATAGCAGTAGTGTGATAATGAAAACAAAATTAAGCTTTATTCAGCATGAGCACAATGTCCGTGGATCGCAGGCAGTTCAATCTTCACAAAGCCCATAGGGCAGTCAATGATTCTCAGCTGGATGGGGGACACAGTGGGATGCGTGTCCCCTACATTGCCTGCACAGTCAAATGGCATCGTCTTCCACACTGGTGAGGGCATCAGGGGGGGGGAAGCAACAGGCACCGCAGGGACATCAGGGCAAAGGGGAGGCGTTGTGGGTGCAGGGATGGAGGACTCCACCACAGGGGGTGGGTCAGTGCCAAAGGCGGAGGCCAGGATGGCACTACACACCTTTGCAAGGTCCTCCAGGGAGTCCCCTGCACCCGAAGGGACCTCAGGCCCCAAGGAGGGGGGGGGGTCAGAGGGATGGGTCGCAGCGCCACCGGGGGAGGGTGGAGACAGGGGGGGAGACTCAACCACCCTGACCGGGGACCTCCTTGACCGCTTGCGTGGTGGTGTAACTGTGGGGCTCAGGGACAGAGCGGCCATGAAGGTGTCCTTGGGGGAGATGTGGCCAGGAGAGCTGAGGGGAGGGGATTTGGAGGGAGTGGACTGGGTGGAATGCGGACTCCCACTATGGCTGCGTGTCACACGTTTGCCCCCGACCCAGTGGGTGTGCCTACCTCACCCTGTGTGTGCGTGTCAGGAGGAGTGCGGTGGACCTTCCCTGCTGGTGTGGTGCCCGTGTCTGTTGATGTGGGTGCATGCCGACGTCTGGGTGTACGTGGGACAGGCATGGGAGTGGGAAGTGTGGATGGGGCAGGGGTAGGTGGGGGGAGGTCGCGCTGCAGGAGACCCACTGCTGCAGTCAGTGTGGAGTCGATGGACCTCAGCAAGTTGCGTTGGTCAGCCTGCGATGAATGAATGCCCTCCAAGAAAGCCTCGATGTTGGTGAGGGTTTTGCCGTGGGCATGGAGGACATTAAGGATCGCAGCCTGACCAACCTGCAGTTGCCGCTGGATGTCCACAGACTCTGCATTGGCGGCAGCAGTGGAGACAGGGGCAGGGGGTGCGGTGCCTGGCAGGAAGGAGACATGCTGTGACCGGGCACGCTGGGAAGGGACACGAGCAAGTGGGAGGCGGCTGGTGGAAACTGAGGGGGCGGTGCGAGGTGTTGTTCCGCTGTCAGCTGCTGGTGCAGCCTCCGCCCACTCGGAGACATCGTCCCCGGACCTGTCAGCTTCGTAGTCTGATGTGCCAGTCGACAGGTCCTCGGCCACACTCTCCTCCGCCTCTGTACCACTCGATGTGCCAGACCCGATGTCACGGCTGGCACTGGTGCTCGGTCCCTCCGCCTGGTCTGTGTCCATGTCTCCCTCTGTGTCCCCCGACGATGCTGTGGGCAGGGTGGAGAGACAGAAATAATCAGACATCTGTACACATCTGTCACATGAGTCCAATCCACATAGGTAACATTGCATGGCCTGAAAAGGAAGATCCCTAACATCTACTGAACAGGGTACCGATGTAGGGCATGAAACACACAGTTGGTTGAGCCACCATGCCACTGAAATACCATGGAGAGCATGAGACAATAGCTAAACACAGGAAAAGGAGTCTGACATAGCACCCAGGCCCTGGGGACAATCCAGCACTGCATCTGCACCACACAGCGTTGGCGAAAATACCGATGACCAGGGACCATATCCATGAACTTGAGACACATGCTGCATAGGTAATGCTGAAAACATGCACAACATGACTCTGTCACTGCACATTGCGTGTGTGTCCAGACACATCACACACTGCCCAGACCCAGCAAGTGGTAATCAGGATTTAACACATAGGCATTGCCCGCCCCAACAAGACCCTACACGAGGCAAATTGTTGAGACACAGGTGGCACCAACATCTCATAGTCTGGGTGATACACACAGGGGCAGGCAAAAAGCGAGATTGAACGCCAAACAGCCAAGGTGCGCCTGTACAAATAATGTGGTACCAGTGCCCATCCTCAGATGAGTATAGCAAGACACACAGGCACTGGCAACTGTGAGTATGAAGAAGGACAATCAGGTCAGGCTGCACAGTGGACACCTGTACAAAATAGCACGTCTATATACATGGTGACAGGGGACAATGGCAGAGAGCACAACTTACGCTGTAGACACTGACAGTGGCCACGTTTATGATGACACATACACCACTGAGGAAAAGGTGCCCCAGGGGACAGTAGTGGGCACGCAACTACATGCTACTGAATGGTAATGACTGCAACACACGTCACCATCCCTGCACTATGTGTATCGCACACTCATGCACATCATGTCACAGGCCACTACATGGGACATGCGCGCTGTAAGGCATGACACATGAGAGACCAACTCCCATGTCTGGAGTCAGCATCAGTGCCAACTGATATGGAGCCCACATGCAGTGAACTTGACAGTGCACAGGCAATGTCCCACAACCTGTTACACACCACCCCCACACATGATGCTACAGACATTGTTCCCGTGGACAAAGCGCCAGCCTACATTACCCTGTGGAGGAGTGACTACACACAGACCAGGGAACACATTGCAAGGAGGGGAAGGGTGGCAGGGGCACAGCGCTATACTGGGGCAAACAGGATCTGCACAGCACCTTTAAACCCTGGCAGTGAATTCATGCTACTGTGCCCTTACAAATGCCGGTGACACACAACAAACACACATGTACCTACCCCCTTCCGGCTGCTGCATCGCCTGTAAGCGCCTCTCCAGGTCTGGAAAGACCACCGGCAGCACACGCCTGTGGAGGTGGCTCAGACGGCGGCGGCCGCGGTTCTTGTGGCTCTCAGGTGAGTCCCCCAGCAGGAGCCGTGCAATCCTCCGCGTCCAGCACCGGATATCCTGCCAGCGTTTCCTCACCTGGGGCAGGCTCCGCCTCCGACCATCCACACGCCTCACGGCACTGACGGCGGTCAGCCAGATCTGCTCCTTGGCAGTGGCGCCCACCTGTGAGGTAGAACAAGTGACACCACATCAATACACCAGCCACATGTCACAGAGAGACATATGGGTACAAATTAGCTGGTTACAACAAGGCATGTCATGCAGCCAACGCATTGCACCTTTGTCATAGGGACATCATCCCCTGTTGAGGGGAAAAAGCACTACGTGCCACAGTGGGTACACAGGTGGAATGATGGCAATGTCACAATCAATGATCAAGGCTCACACTGTGCATCACACCCACCCCTCCTGTCTCAGGGCACTGCTGTTAGTGATAGGCACACACCCCTCCTGTCTCAGGGCACTGCTGGGAGCACACTGTACCCACCCCTCCTGTCTCAGGGCACTGCTGGGAGCACACTGTACCCACCCCTCCTGTCTCAGGGCACTGCTGGGAGCACACTGTACCCACCCCTCCTGTCTCAGGGCACTGCTGGGAGCACTCTGTACCCACCCCTCCTGTCTCAGGGCACTGCTGTTAGTGATAGGCACACACCCCTCCTGTCTCAGGGCACTGCTGGGAGCACACTGTACCCACCCCTCCTGTCTCAGGGCACTGCTGGGAGCACTCTGTACCCACCCCTCCTGTCTCAGGGCACTGCTGTGAGTGATAGGCCCCCACCCCTCCTGTCTCAGGGCACTGCTGGGAGACATCAGGCACCCCCCCCCTGGGACCCCCCCGACAGTACATGGCATGTGTGTTACACCTGGACGCAATGGCAGAAGTCACAGTCACAACATAGGGACAGTCTGTGGCAGTGGCCTATGCACTCACCTGATACCCTGGTCGCCCATACAGCATGGGGTACTGTGGGAGGATCACATCCAGCAGAGCCATGTTCTCCTCCAGGGTGAATGGCTGTGTCCTCTCCACAGCCCTTGACATGGTTCCAGGGAATCAGTAGCAGCAGCTGGGTCGACGAATGCAAAGATGTGCAGGCAAGTGCTCCCTCATGGGACCTGGCTGCCTTATATGTGCCCTTCTGCCCAGTCTCATGCACAGGAGTACAGAGAGATTGGTCACTCACATTTGCATCCTATGTTTCCACCAATCCCTACAAACCTAGCAGTCTGTGTGTTCTCTATCGGTTTAATTCTCCTGCATGATGTCAGCCCCACAAACACATTTCAACAAAGTAGACAAATTCCAACTGACTTCTGCTGTGCACCTTCCAGAACAATTTCGAATTTTGAACTTGGTCTCCATGACAACCAGCATGCATGTAGGCCTTAATACTTGTCCCCTATGTAATTTGGAGCATCACACACAGGTACGGTGCGTGTGGGGGCCCTAGGGCACCCCAAATGCATGGCAACGGCCCGTACATGCATGCCTACCCTCTCCATCACTATGGGTCTGCACGCGTATGCGTACCCGTAGTGGTACGGACCGTACACTCACATTTACGCTCTCCATCACTATGGGTCTGCACGCGTATGCGTACCCGTAGTGGTACGGACCGTACACTCGCATCTACGCTCTCCATCAATATGGGTCTGCACGCGTATGCGTACTCGTAGTGACAGTGAGCGTAGATGCGAGTGTACGGTCCGTACCACTACGGGTACGCATACGCGTGCAGACCCATAGTGATAGTGAGCGTAGATGCGAGTGTACGGTCCGTACCACTACGGGTACGCATACGCGTGCAGACCCATAGTGATAGTGAGCGTAGATGCGAGTGTACGGTCCGTACCACTACGGGTACGCATACGCGTGCAGACCCATAGTGATAGTGAGCGTAGATGCGAGTGTACGGTCCGTAACACTACGGGTACGCATACGCGTGCAGACCCATAGTGATAGTGAGCGTAGATGCGAGTGTACGGTCCGTACCACTACGGGTACGCATACGCGTGCAGACCCATAGTGATAGGGCCGTACACTCGCATCTACGCTCTCTATCACTATGGGTCTGCACGCGTATGCGTACCCGTAGTGGTACGGACCGTACACTCACATTTACGCTCTCCATCACTATGGGTCTGCACGCGTATGCGTACCCGTAGTGACACGGACCGTACACTCGCATCTACGCTCGCCATCACGATGGGTACACATACGGCAGCACTCCCACAGTGATTTGGGAACATGCACAGGCCCTCTCAGCAGCAGTACGGCGGATTTTACACATCACTGTGGTGATAGGCGACACACATGTAGGAATAGGGCGGACATACTTGTCCATGGATGGACATACTTGTCCAGGAATGGACATCAAGGCATCGTCTGTGCATTACCACATGTGTGGGGCACAGGTGTCACAGGCTGTGATGTGGAACATGCCTCCTGAGTGGAGAAGGCACCAGATGTATGATGAGATGTGTACATGTGTACTGTGTGAGGGTGCAATGTGTGCCAGGCATGCCCTTGACTCCTTTGACATGTGTGCATGTGGGACTGCGCACTTGGGGTGAGCGTCACTGGCATGGCACCGACACCAACACACGGAAGTGTCCCATGATGCCAGGTACAGGGGTCATGACACAATGCACAATGTGACTATGCCATATATGTGTCCGGGATTTACATCAGGTTGATGTTGTAGCACCCTCAAAAGCTGCAGCCGTTGCAGCAACCAACATGTGGCTGTGTGTAGATTGTCATTGCACACTGTTCCCAACACCATGCCACATGTGTTCTCGGATGTGAGGTGCACATGTATGCAAGGGACACGGAGTAGCGTGACAAGGCCATGTCAGCAAACTCACAAGGAATGTGTGGTGAGTCATGACATGTGCACCTTCATGGCAAGGTGTGTGGGCTGTCCTAGTGTAATGTCATGTGACCTGTGGCTCAAGTGTTCCGCTGCCAGTCTCTGCAATCGGCATCACACTTCTGCTGATGTGTGGGTGTATGTCACTCCTGTCTTGCGTCGGGCAGTGCACTTGCACTGGGACACAGCTATTTCCATGGCGTGGCATGGGGAGGTTCTCAATCACCGTGTGTAGCTGGGTCTTGGAAGGAGTGTCACCTTGCATCCATACGTGTCCTGGGCATGTAGCACATGCCTGACTCCCTATGTGGCATGTGTGTATTGCCAGATTTACATGTGCTCAGTAGACATGAGTTGTTCTCGTAGTGCACTCACTCTTCCTTGTCACTTCCAAATTACTGCAGAGCGCCTCCTGTTGCCCGAAGAATTCCAGACTTGGCCACCATGCAGGAGAATGACAGGATCCGGCTCTACCGCTTCACCCAACCGTTGATTCTGGAGCTGACGGCGAGACTGGCACCACACCTGCAACCGCAGCACAGGTATCCTACGGCACTGACACCCCAGCTGAAGGTAATGGCTGCCCTACATTTCCTTGCCACGGGTACCTTCCAAAATACCATAGCTCATGTTGGTGGCATGTCCCAGAGCATGTTCAGCAGTGTGCTGCATGATTTCTTGGAGGCCATGTTGATTCACCTGGATGACTTCATCAAGTTCCCAACCCCTGAACAGATGACTGAGGTCAAGCGTGGTTTCTATGCCCTGGGAGGGATGCCCCATGTCATTGGGTCCATAGATGGGACACATGTAGGTTTGGTACCACCACACGCACGGGAGGTGGCGTACCGCAATCGGAAGCACTACCACTCCATCAATGCCCTTGTGGTGTGTCTGTCCAACATGGTGATTTCACATGTCTGTGCTCGTTTCCCAGGATCAGCACACGATGCCTACATCATGAGGCGTAGCGGGATGCCTGATATGATGATGCAGCTGCGCAACGAACGAGCATGTGTTGTTGGTGGGTACAGTCTGTCTGTCCTGTATTCTGTTTGGCCGAGCAGCACTACCGCTTCGCCAGTTCTAACGATATCCATGTGCTTTCCATTTAGGGGACGCTGGCTATCCCAACATGCCTTGGCTGCTGACACCTCTCCGCAACCCCATCACGCCGGCCCAGCTCCGCTACAACACCGCCCATGGCCGGACAAGGCGAGTGATAGAGAGGACGTTTGGCATGCTGAAGAGCCGATTCCGGTGCCTCCACAAGACCGGCGGCGCACTCCCATATGCCCCGGCAAAGGTTTGCAAGATCTTCATGGTCTGCTGCATGCTGCACAACATGGCAGTTGAAAGAGCTGTGCCACTCATCCTGAATCAACATGACGAGGACCATCCACCCGTGGAGGACGAAGGGCTTGGCAATGGGGCTAGTGATGTGGAGGATGTGGAGCCGCAAGAGGACATCCGGACTCGGCTCATACGCGACTTCTTTGCTTAGTGGTGAGTACCAGTGTCTGAGTGTGCACGCCTTGGTCCCCGTGTGGCATGTGTTGTGATGTGTGTGTCCACCTGCATGTATGGCACGTGAGTCAGAGGTGTGTGTGGGTGTGTCACTGGAGTGATGGTGGCAGTGATGGTAGTATTTCCCCAGTCATAATTGTGACCTAGCATGTTGTCATCCATACATGTGTCGAGTCAATGCACATGCAAGTGGCTGTGCTTTTTGTGGCTGACTTCTTGTGTGTCTCTCTTCCCCAGGTACCTGCGCATGCCATCTGCTGGTTGCATTGTTGTGGCACTGCTATTCCTCATGGACATGGCATCGTGGGCTGACTCAGCGTTACAGGCACGGACACGTTTGGAAGTCTCCATGGGGTAAGGGATGCATCTGGGGTGTATTGGGTGTGGCAGTTGTTCACGATGTGTGCACACTGCCCAGGTCGGGGTTTGGTTCCTCTGCAGTCATGTGGCATCCCCATGGGACACGACATGCAGCTGGGTACACCAGAATAGATGGGCTGCCTGGTTGTCAGTCATCAGTGATGGGATGGTGGATTGTGATGATGGCATCAATGTGTGTGACACTGCCCTCGGACACATACGGTTGACATTGGCTTGACATGGCGTGGGACTTCCACATCAGCGGATCTATGGTGTATGGCAGGCTCTCCGTGTGCAGCTGTGGGTATTTAGCTGTTAGCCGACGCTTGTGTGCCAGTACCATGGCTATCACGCATTTGTGCTGCAGAAGGGGGGTGCCAGTGTTTGAGCCACATGTTACTCCACATGATGTGTTCATGTGTACTTCAAGTTGCCTCTGCAATCCCAAAAACATGACTATTAAAGGTGTCCCTATGCCTCCAAGGTGCCTCTGCTCAGTCAATGCTGGTGTGTTGGCACGGTGCATCCTGCATGTCTGGCATGGTATTCCCAGATTGTGGCTATGTGTCAATGTGTCGAGTGGCAAGATGCAAGCTGTGTGTGTGTGCTGAGACTGTGTATTGGGCATGATGTCCATGACTGTGTGGGTAGTGTGACATGTGCCATCCCCATGCATCCAACGTTGTCCAGGCCCCCATTCTCTGCATCCACCGGACTCAAGCTTGCAGGACATGGTTCTGCCACCTGTCTACACGTACCTGGGTGCCCCCCAGGACACGGGCCAGGTTCCCTGACCTCTGCGCATGACTGTTGCTGTACTCAATGTGTCTGTCAGCACGGTTGTTCGGCCACCCCCTCAGCTGGTTCTGCACATCACGGGTGTGTATGGTGCTCCATGTCTGTCTTGCCTAATAAACTGTGACCCATGTGTCCTGTGCCAGACTCAGGCCCCAGGGTGTGGATGGTTGAAGTGAACAGATGACTCAGGCATGTTTAGACTGTACAAGACACATGTTAGGTAATAATGCTACCAGCAGGCATCTACTCTTAATAGTGTGATTTATTAGGGGGGGGGGGGTGGACAAAGTGGGGGGCTTTCCGGGATTAGGGAATCCAAAGTTCAGTAGGGGAGTTGGTGTCCTTGCCATTGGAAATCCTCAGAGTCCATGCCACAGTCTTTGTCAACATTGGTCAGCCAGTGACCAGCAGGGCCATGTGGCAGAGAATGTCTCTTGATGCTGTGATGCTGTTGCTCCAGTGGGCCAGGTGCCAGGCCAGGTGTCCTGGGCGATGGTGATGTAGCAGCCACCCTCACGGTCCTTTCCGTGGACGACCCGGCTTCCTGCGGGGAACCTCAGCAGCAGGCCGTGACGACGTCTGGGATGCTCCGTCGGATGTTTCCTCCTCCTCCTCATGATCCCTCCCTGTGGGTGGTGATGTTCTCCGCCTTCTGGCACAGGGAGGGTCGGCCATGGTGTCGGCCATCCGACGGAGTTCAGCGTGAATCCCCTGGGACGCCGTCACTTGCTCAGCCTGTCTGTCCTCCATCCTCCGTTGGTGTAGCTGTAGACAGGCTATTAGCTCCGCATGTTGCTGGGCCTGCTGGACCTTGATCCCCTCGAGGACGGACACAACCTGGGCCATGCCCGTGGTGTCCTGCCGGTATGAGTCCAGGATGTTACGGACATGTGAAAATACCGGATCCCCAGCCAACTGGTCAGGCTCGCGCCTCCGCCGTCCTCCACTCCCACCACCCCTGCCCACTTGCGTCTGGCCTGCACTTGTGGGCACATCGGGTCTCCGGGACCCCTGAGGGGTGGCATTGGCGTTGTCGCCTGCCTCCTCCTGGGTGCCCGGGACACCGTGTCCCTCCTGGCGAGCCTGGCTGCATTGTGGTGTTCGGGCAGGGATCCTGGGTGTCTCCTGGGAAGTGGCAGGAGTGGGGGTGGTGGTTGGCACGGTTGTACCTGACGCAGGTGCTGCAGGTGGTTGGACACCAGAGGGGCCAGGTCGGTCGGGGTCGTCCGCAGAGTGGTGAGAGTGGTCGCTGCCGGTGGGATCGGTCTCCTGCAGATCCGGGTCCTGTGAGTGTTCCCCCCCAGTGTTGGGGGGTGCAGCACGACGTTGACCTGTGTGTGAGAGAGAAAATGTTAATTTTGATCCATGCAACATCCATGTTTCATCCGTTACAAAGTTGGCACATTTCCTCTTGGAATTAGGATCTGTCTTGCATTCCACTCACAGTGCACTTGTGCATGTGTGTGTCCCTTGGGCACCAATTTGGCCCCTTTAACTATGTGTGGCACAGTCTTACTTGCTGCGTCAAGTGTGACTGCAGTCAGCAGTGGAGTGTGCATGTGTGCCGAGCTATGCATTTGCGCCTTCCTTGTAGCACTGTACATGTGCACATGGAGTGGATCCACACACTCATATGATGCAGGTGGCTGTCCTTGTGCTCGTGTACAGGTTGTGACATGGCCCTGCGTTTTGCCATGATGAAGAGGGGGGGTTCTGGCACTGGCCACCCTTGTCTACATGCACGCAGTCCACCTGCTGACGAGCAGACATCCCACACACCACAGGACTGATTTGCTCTCCCTGTGTCTCCCTCCTTCTCTGTCCCCCTCTCCCTCCCTCTCTGTCCCCCTCTCCCTCCCTCTGTGTCCCCCTCTCCCTCCCTCAGTGTCCCCCTCTCCCTCCCTCTGTGTCCCCCTCTCCCTCCCTCTGTGTGTCAGCCTCCTCCCTCTGTCCATCTTCCTGTGTCTCCCTCCCTCTGTGTCCCCCTCTCCCTCCCTCTGTGTGTCAGCCTCCTCCCTCTGTCCATCTTCCTGTGTCTCCCTCCCTCTCTGTCCCCCTCTCCCTCCCTCTCTGTCCCCCTCTCCCTCCCTCTGTGTGTCAGCCTCCTCCCTCTGTCCGTCTCCCTCCCTCTCAGTCCCCCTCTCCCTCCCTCTGTGTCCCCCTCTCCCTCCCTCTCTGTCCCCCTCTCCCTCCCTCTGTGTGTCAGCCTCCTCCCTCTGTCCGTCTCCCTCCCTCTCAGTCCCCCTCTCCCTCCCTCTGTTTCCCCCTCTCCCTCCCTCCGTGTGTCACCCTCTGTCACCTTGGCCCAGCTTCCTGGGCACACACTGTTAGCAGATCTTTGAGTGGCCCTTGGCCTGTTGATGTGAGTTTGTTTCTGATCTCCAGGCACCCATTTTGTCTGCTGTGTGTCTGTGCGCTGCTGCTGTGGTGGTGTGTGCTGCCACTCTTTCACACTGTTGGCTGTTCATTAGCTGCTGGCATGTGCAAAACAGTGCCTTCACCCCCATGTGTTGATGCAAGGCATCCGCCATTTGCTGGCAAGTCATTCCTGTGTTGGGACACAGTGTTTGTCTGGCTGTGACCTAGGCCATATGGCCAGAGGGCATTGTTGTCTGCTTTGGAGTCGCACTATGTGATTCTTGGTGCCCAGCCTCCCGCCATCCGGGTTACCGTGTCATGTGTTGTTGTCTTCTGTGGCCTGTGACTTGACATTGTCCAGCTGGGTGCATGGGGCATGGTGGCAGCAGTGGCATGTGCCTGCTCATGGAGTGTGGTTGAGTAATGCGATGGCTTGTGGTGGTTGCGTGCCTGTTATTAATTTTGGTTGTGGTTGCAGTTCCCCCCATGTGAGGTGCGTTGTTTGTGTACTCACCCGGGTCTCGGAGTCCTTCTACTCCTTCAACTGCCTCCACCGGCAGTATGGCCATCACCCTCTCCTCCCAGGGATGGTACTGTACGGGTCTGCGGGAGGGCCCTCCTCCGGTGGCGTTGGCCTGGTCGTGTTCCTCCTGTCTCTTGGCTCTGACCCTCCTCCGCAGATCGTACCACCTGTTCTGGCAATCCTGCTTGGTCCTCCTGGTGTCCGCAACAGCATTCACAGCATCGACGATGGTCTGCCACATGGCTGTTTTGGCTGCCTGGCTGGTGCTTCTGACCAATGTTCCAAAGATCTGTGGCTCGACTCTGAGGATTTGATCAACAAGGACCTCCAACTCTCGGTGACTGAACTTTGGATTCTTGGTAGTGGGCATGGTGAGGGGTGTGGGTGGGGATGGTGTGGGTGTGGGGGGTGTGTGGATGTTGGGGGGGGTGTGGATGGTTGTGTGTGTGTGTGAATGTGATGAGAGGGTGTTTGTGAGGGTGGTCGTGTGAAGGTGTGCAAGTGTAAGATGTGGTGTCGCTTGTAGTCTGGTTCTGTGGTGTCTGACAGCAGTGGGTCTGTTGCAAAGGCTCATGGTTTGTGTGTATGGGCCCTTTTTATTGGTCCATGGGTGGGTGTGGCAGTGTTTGAATTTTGGGTGGGTGTGTTATAAGGAGTGGTGGTGTATTGGGCCTCTGTTTGTTTTTGACAGTTGCAGGTCAGTGATTGTGTTATTTTAGTGGTTGTTGGCCATGTTTAGTGGCTGTGTGCCTTTCGAATGGTGTATTGTTGAGTTGTTTTGTTTTGTCCTTGTTGTGTACGTGCGTTTTGTGCGTGTGTACGGTGTGTACATGGGCCATTTGGTTGTACGATTTGGTCCTTGTGTGTGGCTTTGTACGACTCGTACATGCGGTTGTGATGTTGGGGCATGGGGTGCGCTCCGTACTTAGGAGGTTGTGTTGGGGGTGCGCCAGGAACGTACTGGGGTGGGGGTACGACTGGAACGTACTGGGGTGTACATAGACGGTGGTACGACACGTACAGGGGTGGGGGGGTGTACATTGACGGTGGTACGACACGTACTGGGGTGGGGGTACGACTGGAACGTACTGGGGTGTACATAGACGGTGGTACGACACGTACAGAGGTGGGGGGGTGTACATAGACGGTGTTACGACACGTACAGGGGTGGGGGGGTGTACATTGACGGTGGTACGACACGTACTGGGGTGGGGGTACGACTGGAACGTACTGGGGTGTACATAGACGGTGGTACGACACGTACAGGGGTGGGGGGGTGTACATAGACGGTGGTACGACACGTACAGGGGTGGGGGGGTGTACATTGACGGTGGTACGACACGTACTGGGGTGGGGGTACGACTGGAACGTACTGGGGTGTACATAGACGGTGGTACGACACGTACAGGGGTGGGGGGGTGTACATAGACGGTGTTACGACACGTACAGGGGTGGGGGGGTGTACATTGACGGTGGTACGACACGTACTGGGGTGGGGGTACGACTGGAACGTACTGGGGTGTACATAGACGGTGGTACGACACGTACAGGGGTGGGGGTGTACATTGACGGTGGTACGACACGTACAGGGGTGGGGGGGTGTACATTGACGGTGGTACGACACGTACTGGGGTGGGGGTACGACTGGAACGTACTGGGGTGTACATAGACGGTGGTATGACACGTACAGGGGTGGGGGGGTGTACATTGACGGTGGTACGACACGTACTGGGGTGGGGTACGACTGGAACGTACTGGGGTGTACATAGACGGTGGTACGACACGTACAGGGGTGGGGGGGTGTACATTGACGGTGGTACGACACGTACAGGGGTGGGGGGGTGTACATTGACGGTGGTACGACACGTACTGGGGTGGGGGTACGACTGGAACGTACTGGGGTGTAGGTAGACGGGGCTATGACACGTACTGGGGTGGGGGTGTGGCTCGAACGTACTGGGGTGTAGGTACACGGGGGGTACGACACGTACTGGGGTGGGGGTACGACTGGAACGTACTGGGGTGTAGGTTGACGGGGCTGTGACACGTACTGGGGTGGGGGTGTGGCTCGAACGTACTGGGGTGTAGGTACACGGGGGGTACGACACGTACTGGGGTGGGGGTGCGACTGGAACGTACTGGGGTGTACATAGACGGTGGTACGACACGTACAGGGGTGGGGGGTGTACATTGACGGTGGTACGACACGTACTGGGGTGGGGGTACGACTGGTACGTACTGGGGTGTACATAGACGGGTGGGGGTATACATATACGGGGGTACGTGTCGGACGTACGGGGGCTGGGGGGAGTGTTGGGCGCGTATGCGGGCACATGTCTCCATGGTTGCTATTGGTGTTCGGTGCGGACGGTGTTTTTTCCATACGGTTGTAGGCTCGGACGCACGGGATGGATCGTGATTCCTCGGTCGGACTTGGATTTTTACGTTTGTAAGGTAAATCGTCCGAGGACGTGTCGGACACATTTTCCGACCCGAGGACGTGTGGGGAATGATTCCCGGTGCGGTTCGTATGGACTTTTTACCATGCGAATCGTGATTGCCAGTTCGTACGGCACTTGTACGATTCGTACGGTAAAAAGACCCGATACGAGTCGCACGGGGGAATTTTTTACCGGATCGTGATCGGCACCTAAGTGTTGAATTAGTATAGTGAAATGTGAAAGTAATTTGAGTGGTGGATAGGTTAGTTAGTTATTTGGATTCAGAAGGATAGCGGGGGCATAGAAAAGGGAAAAAGGTTTGCATTTATATAGCACTTGTTACCCCCTGTGGGTTGTTGAAGTGCTTTTTTGGCCAGTAGCACGCTACTCCAGAACCCATTAAAGGATTAGTGTTGAATTAGTATAGTGAAATATGAAATGATGGCGATGGTCCCTCTAGTGACACCTAAGATCCCAATTGTGTGTGGCTGTCTCGGAGCAATACACAAAGCCCAACTGTCAGCTACACAGAGTCATGTGACCAGAGAAAGGCTGCAGGCACCAAATGGTTAAGGTAAGAAAGTACTAGAACACGTCACAGACGCTTCTATATATTCACAATTAGAAAAAGATCCAACAATTGAAATTTGATGATAGTTCTGGAAAAAGCCACAGAAATGGAATGGATCTCACAACAGTCACACTCAGTTTTCTTACAGTACATATCTCAGACGCCCCCGGCTATATATGCTTCTAAAAGTACACGAGAATCTTCTAAATCCTCAATTCAGACCAATCGTTTCAGGGTGTGATTCCTGTTTGAATCTCTGGGCAAATCCGTGGATGAATTCCTGCAACCGTTCGTACAAAATTAGAAATCTTATATAAAAGATACCAAACATTTCCTACAACATGTGCAAGACTTGGACTGCAGAACACATGACCATTGGATTCTCTGCACCATTGATGTAACATCATTATACACGTCCATTCCTTTACAAGAAGGGATGGATGCATGTGAATGGGCTTTATTACAACCGCCAGCCATCCAAGCAAACAAAGTTTTTATCTTGAAACTCCTTCTATTTTGTTTACAACACAGCTATCTCCAGTGGAACAATGAGTTTTACTTGCAGTTAAGCAGCACTGGGCTTTGCAGGGGCACCAGCGTACGCCAACATCTTCATGTCCAAGTTTGAGCAAGACCACATTTTCACTGACCCAGAATGGAATTCGAACTTGATTCTTTATTGTTTTTTCATCGCCAACATTTTCTTGGTATGGAACAGTACTCTAGAAAAATTGGAAACCAATGTCAAGGACGTCAACCAAAAAAACACCAGGATCTAATTTACTTAGACATCAGTAGCGATAGCATCCCTTTCTTGGCTGTTCAGGTCACCAAAACTGACATAAGGCTGGAAACCACTGTTTAGAAGAAAAAAACAGATTGGAACAATTTATTATTATTGTTTCGCAGCTTCCATCCACCCAACCTCATCCAAAACTTACCCTTTTCACAAATGCTAAGAATTAAAACAATATTTTCCACACAGGAATCTTATCTAACAGCTTTAGCAGAACAAAAATGCACTTTCCAACAAATGGGATACCCTGACACTATAGTCAACAAAACAGAGGACAGAGCATCTTCCATAGCTAGACATGACCTACTGACATCCAAAGTTAAAGTTCCACAGGACCGTATGGTCTTTGTTTCAACATTTTTAACTAAATCAACCACTGGAAGAAAGATAATCAACAAATGGTGAGAACTTCTCCAGCACGAACCAGACTTTAATAACCTATTTGTTGAAAAGCCCATGTTCGCATATACAAGAAGTCAGACCATTAAGGAGTTGTTAACCAATCCGTCATTACCGGAAACTCTACCACACACCATCAGACGGGGGAATCAGTACAATTGAGAGATATTGCTGATTGTTACTCAACATTCGTTATCTACTGCATTAAGGGTCCTTGTGGCTTAATGTACATAGGAAAAACAGAACGAAAAATCGAAACAAGAATAACAGAACATATAAGTATGATACGGAATCAAAACACAAATTCCAATCTTGTGGTACATTGGTAAGAACATAAACACAACATCGCTCAACTCAGGTTTCTTATCTTAGAAACATTACAGATCAGCTCTGAAAGAGATAATTCAAAACTGTTATCCCAAGTGGAAATTTGGTGGATGAAAAATGTATTACAATGAATCCTTTTGGCCTAAAAGACAAAATAGATATGATTTGTTTTTTTATAATCCACACAAGGCATACAGGTGCATTCTGTACACTTCACCAACATACAGTTGACTTTGTCCTTTAGTTTATGACCCACAACATAGGAGATCATGATGTTATTAATGATTAAAATCAGGTATAAGTGATGTTATTTGAGGATTTGGATATGCAGGATTATTATTTCTTTTAAACCTCATTGTTACAATGCACCAAGTTGTATCATTACAGTTCTTTGATTAACTGAAAGAATGTATCACTGTGCATGCATATGAGTTATTGCAGTTGTTTCTTTTGCCTTTATTTTTCCTTTTCTTTATCATTCAGTGCATCCTATTTGATCACTAAGCATGACAGTTCACTTACTGGCATAAGGGTACTGGTGTCTTTGATTCTGGAACTCGAAACACATCATTTCTTGAGTGCTATTGGATTATTTCTGATGTACACTCCTGGCAAGTAATATTCTTTTAATGATTCCAGTATATGTGCTACAACACTCCTTTTTGTATACTGTTCTTTAAGCTTCATATCGTAATTTTTCGGGAATGGCAAATTAGCCATACAATATTCTAGAACATCTCCAAGATGGCGACCGCGTTTTTTCAAGCTAGTACGATTATTCCAAATTAGTTCAGATTCTATTTCCTGTTTTTTTATTGTTCTTTATGCTTCACGTCATATTATTTGGAATGGCAGTCTAGCCATACAGTATTATGGAACATCTCCACGATGACGACCACATTTTTTCGTGCCAGTAAGACTATTCTGAATTAGCCCAGTTTTCATTTCTAGTTTTGTCTTAAAACTCAGGTTCTCGGGAGACTGACGTAATTATTTCAAACAAGCGACGCTCTCTGCATAGATGCATACCACTCGTTTTTGGGTAATAAATTTGCATTTAATCCTGCAAATACGAGTAGCGTGTTATATAAAGAGTACAAACTAGATCATATCTTTTTGTATTTATTATTGTGCAGATACAGTGAGTATCAATCTGATGGAGCAAGGACTTGTATAATAGAGACTTGCTCGAATGCAATCTTCTCAGATAACTCGTAATACTGTAATAATTGTGTTTGAAAATACTAATAATGCATCGAAAATTCATACACTTAAGCTTAGGGGAAGCTTACCTATGTGACGTACTAACAAGTAACCCAAGAGTGATTTCAAAATGGCTACTAACGTGGGAATCTTTACTGCGCATGCATCAACTACATATACGTAGTAATGACGTACCTATGCTTTGGAGGGAAATCTTTGCAGCTGTGCAATCGCTTTCAAAATGGCCGATTAAAACTCACATGTTATTGCGCATGCTTAGACTGAAACTAAACCCTGCAAATTTAATAAAATGCTAATACGAAAGATTTATATAAGTAAAGGGGGTAAGAGTAGAGATAGGTGGTATACAGTGAAATCATTTTATTTTTAATTTAATATGTCTCTTTCTGACTTCTTTATTAGTTCGTATTTTGGGCCTCAAAGGATGACAGATGTCCATACCCCACGTGTCCTCCACACATGCGTACTTGTAACCCGCCAGGGACCATGGCGAATGAATTGAAACTCATCCAAGGCCACGACCTCTGTTTGTCCTGGGAACAGAATCATCTTCCTGACTGATGAAGGAAAAGTTATTAAATTGTATAATTTTGATCGATAAAAATGTAAACTCGGGTGGGAAATAAAGCATAGAAAAGTAAATTAAGGGGCGGGAACATAGAACAATGAGCTTAAAGAAAAATATTACACTTAGCATGGTGTGCTGATCATCTCAAACGACAAGGAATCCGTGGGTCTAGAGAAATAATGCTAAATGCTAATACCTGCAAATCTGAATGCTTAAAGAAAACGAAAAACAGTCCTCATGAAGAGGACGAAGTCCCATCACCCACCGAGGTGGCATGCTTCATCATCTGGGGCCTCCTCTTAACCACACCTGGTGTGGTTAAGGAGCTACAACTCCTGCGTAGATGAGAGAGGAGGAGCTTGCGGATGTTTTCTTAAACTTAACACCCTAGATGGACCATTCTTTACAGACACTAAAGCTGCCTAACGTGTGGTGGAACAGCGTGAAAAGTGCAGTGTGAATGAATAGTGTATTAAAATTGACTATTTAAAGAAAATTATATTTATTCAGTATCCTTAGATGTCAAGAGATAAAAACATGGTCAACATGTTTCAGCCATTAACGATCATGCTCTGTGATCATGGCTTTCTTCAGGACCAAATGTTACTACTGCAACAAAGAACAGAACAGGGTGACAACAATCTCAACCTAGACTAAATTGGAACGATACCACCAACAGAATTACCTACTCATCTAGTAGTAAGTGGAACTGCAGGGGTTCTTATGAGTCACCTGTTCAAGACAAAAAAGAAGAGCAAGAAACAGGGAAACATATCAATACAGCAAAAAGGTTGGAGGCATAGCATGTAGTAATTAACAAAATTGCAGTCAGGTCTGTAACAGGCCTGCTTACCCGTATTAAATCGGGGATAATCGCCTCCACTCCTTATGACAACTCAGGGCGTGAGGCAGCGCTCTATTGGAACAAACATAGACAAACTAGTATATAAAAAAGATCTCGTTGATGGTACTGTGATCTTATAACAAGCAACACATTTTTTTGGGCTGACTGCCATGTGTGTCTACAAATCCTTCAACAGTAACGATAAAGCTGGAGGTGCAGTGTGCGAAGCTCACATACATCTGGACAGGTCCGTTGTACAGGTAGAAGCCAGTCAATAAACCAGAAGTACAGATGAACCACCACCTGGCTCCATAATATTAGGACATTATAATATGATGCCTTCACTGGGTTCACAATGATGAATCGGATGGTAAAACGCCCGGATCAGGGTTACCACCTATAGTGGTTTAGACACAGTTCCAAAAGGTATATTTGTCGAAGTTATACACATAACATAGAAATAAGGGGGTAGCGCTCTACTCATCAAGATGCTAAATGCGAGTAGAACAAGTGAGTAGTAATATCAGACAGGAGACGGGCTGAAAACTGAGCATAATGTCAGTAAATGACTCGACAACTGCCTCAAACGCGCACAAGTTAACGAACACGCAAAAGTTAAAGAGCACATTTTTAGCCACATATTTATAAGAGCTCACCGGTACTAAACCAAGCTAAAAGCAAAGTCATGGCTAATAATACACATATTCTATGGCCTACCTGCCCGTCGGTACCCCGGGCGGTCTTCCTGGTTGTACCGAGCGGTGCTGGGGCCGTGTATTCCGCGTCTTAATGTAGCCAGCAAGCACCCGGAAGCTAACATTAGGGGCGGGGCAATGGGAGGAACCTATTCACGTGACCGAAGTGTCACGAGCTCTCGGAAACCCAAAGGTGCATTCATTCCTTGCGCCCCCTGGGATATGTAGTTAAAGTCCCGCGCTGCAATGGCTAGTCCGAAACTCATGACAAAATTGTTAATAAACCACAGTGAATATAGCCACCGTGGGCAGCGCTACACCATAATGATAGTGATCAGGAGAGCGTTCAAAACACGGGTGCAGAAAAGCACATCCGATTTTAATAAGGGCATGTCCATAAACAGGGTTTTTGTTGAAAGACGCCAGGGCAATGCCCAACACTTATCCAAGTGCAAAGTGCAAAGACACCGGAAAACACATTTACACGAGGCTGAAGGAGAGCAATTTTGTGATGTGCTGCGAACCATGATGTTAATCAAAAGACCAAAAAGTGAAACGACCAGCATTTGCCCATGTAATAGATGTAAATAAAAGGGATCTGGTTATCATTTAAAACAGAAAACAAAGAAAACAAAGAGAACACCTTAACGGACATCAATCGTGGGGGGGCAGAATTGAAAAGCTCACCCCTCACGCCGGCTAAATCCATAGGGCCAATAATGATCCAAGGTGCCAGATATAACCACTACCCACTGAACTGAGCAGAATCCTTGAGGTTATTATTGCAGATGTCAACGGAGGGAAGTCCAAGGAATGGCCTCATTCAACCCCACTGTATCACTGTGTATCTTGTATACCCAACGCTGTTCTCGTTTAAAAAGAAAAGTTGAAATGTCAGTGACATGTGGTGGAATAAAGGGTTGTTCGAGTATTGTCCAGCTGATCTCATCAGGTTTGTGACTGAGTTCAACGAAGTGATTGGTCAAGCGGGTCGATTGCTTTTTGCACCTAATGGTGCTTTTGTGCTCCATTATTCTGAGCTTGACCTTCCTGGTCGTCATGCCCACATACCTCTTCTTGCAGGGACATGTGATAAGGTAAATCACCTTCTCACTGTTGCAAATTGTGTGCTTAGTTTGTCGCCAGGGTTTGCCTATACCTAGGTCGATCTCAACGGTATGCGAGGTCTGAGGACACACCGCGCAGCTGCCACAAGCAAAGTGTCCTTGTACCGGAGGCAAATGCCAGAGCGTGTTGGTTGGGACTGTCATTATGTTCCTGGGGCATGTGTGTACTAATGGAGGAGGAAGTTGAACAAGATCCACGTTTAAAATACGCCAGTGTTTCCGAATGATTTTTTGGATTTGACTGGACTGTGTACTGAAGGTGTTAACACACGTGAGTTTGTTGAGTGCTGGTTTAAGTACAGTGGGTTCAAGTAACGCTTCACGGTTATTATTAGAGGCCCGTTTGTAGGATTGGCGGACCAGACGAGAGGGATATCGCCTGTCCCGAATGTCTCCTGAAATTCTCAGTTGTGGAACAATTCCGTCTCAACCTAAGAAGTTGCCCGAAGGGTAAACCCTCACGGGTAGATTTGGGATGGAAACTATCATATCTCAAGATGGAATTTCTGGCCATTGGCTTGGAGTAGAGTTCACTTCCCAGGCCGTTGTCACATGGAAAGATCCGAAGATCTAGAAAAGGGAGACTAAGTTTACTTGTTTCCATTGTGAATTTAAGAAAGACATTCTGAGAATTGAGCCAGCTATGGAATGCATTGAGAATGAGAAGGTCACCTGCTGATCATCTCCCCTTTTCCTGTCCAATCAGAGTTAGAAGTTTCATAAATTTGAAACATTTAGGGGGTGGTACATGCCATTAGAAAGGTATGATTGAGGTAGTTTAGTTAGTCAGTTTCATACATCGAGACGGAGAATGCTGAGAGACCGAGATGCTGTCCGAGAATTAAAAGAATACTGAAGAAGATCCATTTCCAGACTTAGAACTTTTGAGCCAATTAATTAGAAGTACATCGCGGAAGAATCGAGGAGGCACATAATAGAAGAAGATCGCGGAAGAATCAAGGAGGAAGATAGTGTCAGAGAGGGTGCGACGCAGGCATCGTATCTAGAAGAGGTCATCTATCCTGTCCCTGAATCCTGTCCTGAGCCTTTGTCACCTGATCTGTCCCAGGGGACCCCTTCCAGTTCTTTGGCCAAGGGTTTGGTTTCCACACCATTCTAGGTAACTATAATTCTGTGTAGTATGCCATTGTACTGCTCTCTCTGTTTCCTCCCTATTCAGGTTCTGTCATCGTAATAACTTGGTTTAACGATTATTCTAATAAAATTGTATTCCCTTTCTCTACTTGGAGAAAACGGTCTTCTAATTGTAGTTTGGTTCTTGGCTCACATGAATTTACTAGATAAACATTTAAAACTCTCCTGAGTCTGTGGTTATTTGAAGAAGGATTATCTTATGTCAATTTTTACCTTTACTGTTAACTGAAAGGTCCATTGACCAGAGGAAAGTAGATTTGGGAAGAAAGGTTTGGTAAGAAATGATATGATAAATTCATCTTACAGGTATTAGTACAATAAATTGACCCCAGCGGCATCTACTAGCCTATGTGAGTGTGTGTGTGTGTGTTTATGGGCCAAGGTGAGTATATGGTAATTGAGTACCTGAGGTTAGTAACCCACTGGATCAATTTTTCTGGTAGCAGAGCTATGGTTTATTTTATTAACTAGTTAGGTGAAAATTTTGAATTTGAATGATTGATTATGTATGAACAAACCCGTTTGTATTTGTTTTATATTGTTTGGAAATTCCCGGGAATATTGAATAGCGGGTGGTGAATGGAAACCACACTGCAGTGAGGTTACTTGTTTGCTAATGAAAGCACTTTAAGGCTATGCAAGGTTGACAGTGCTGATTTAGGGATTATTTTGTATAAAAGTGAGAGTGATTAACAGCAAAGAGTTCGCTGGTGAAACTTTGGTCTTATATCACCTAGAAAGGGTAATACCGAAGGAGTAGCAGGATCGTTGGCACTTGAGTGAAGAGTAAGCGGAAGAGTTTTACTCATAGTGAGTGAAGAGTAAGCAGAAAGGTTTACTCGCAGTAAAAGTAAATCGACTTTCTGATTTTAGCGGAGCAAACAGAGTAGCGAATGTTTCTAAGTGTCAATTAATGAATTTTGTGTGTAAATTGAAAGGAAAATAAGTTATTCGTGTTACCTTGTAAAGGAGGGGTCAGCTGCGGGTGCTGCACTGACGTCACAGAGGGCCGTTCTGCGATTGGTTGGAACAGCGGGCGTGTGACTGGTGCAAAATTGTAAAGGAGGGGTCAGTAGTAGAAGCTACAATAATAATTGACAGTGGGCTTTGCATGTGGAGACTCAATCCAACATTAATAGGGAATCGCCCAGACAGAAGGTATTTAGGGTTTGCCAGAGAACAATATATAAAAGGATAGACACCTAAAATGTACAGAGAAAAAAGAAAGATGACATTTGTGCAGAAAATTAAAAAATATTTTAAGAAGGATAAATCCGTTGAGACTAGAGAGGGAGAATTCTTATCCCTCCCCTGAAAATGCCCGCATCATACATGATGATGGAGAGAGGCTATCATACTTGGCTATGGTTGGAAAATGGGACAGAATATACAAAAAGGGATGGAGTGCTAGCTTTTCCAGAACATGGTATGTTTAATGGGAGAATTCTACATAACCTGAGATTAAGAATGAATGAATTAGAGCCCCGACCAAGATCAATCCAATATGAAGCTTTTGAGGAATGAGAGACTTAAGCATTTGAGCGTGATAGATCCAGAAGTAGCAGAAGCTTTAGAGGGTTTTATTCTAGGCTACCACGTGAATCACGAGATAATCAGATGAAACGATGGAGACAAGCAATGGTGACTGAAGGATTATATCCTGTATTAATGGCTGAGGAACAGTCAGGAGGCAAGTGCACAGAGAAGACTAAACATTTAACGATGACAGGTAGCGGAAGAAGATGATTTTTGGAGGACATTTTAATGAAAAACCCTCCACCTTACCAAGAGGGACTGAGTAGAACTACTCCTAGTGCTCCGGTTTTGGGAACACCATTAGTTTACCAAGTTATACATGACCCAACAAATGGAAGGGTACTTCAGGAAAAAGAAAGAGAGGCAATAAACAAGAATAGAGAGGAATTGATACAGAAAATAACCGAATTGAGTACCCACCCTGAAGCACTTACTATACCAGTGACTATAGGTCCGGTGGTTCCATTATATGGAGATAAGACAATCGCTCACACACCACCAGTCATGTCCACACTTACAAATGAACCCAGAAAAGAGAATATAATAATTGATGGTCAAGGCAGTGAATGTGATTCGGTGATATCATTAATAGTTTTACCAATAACAGGACAGATAAGTGAAACCCTGAGAAGAGTTACACCTAGGTGCCGATCACGATCCGGTAAAAAAATGGCCCGTACGACTCGTATCGGGTCTTTTTACCGTACGAATCGTACAAGTGCCGTACAAACTGCCAATTACGATTCGCATGGGAAAAAGACCATACGAATCGCATTGGGAATAATTCCCCACACGTCCTCGGGTCGGAAAATGTGTCCGACACGTCCCCGGACGATTCACCGTCCAAATGTGAAAAGTGAAGTCCGACCGCGGAATCACGATCCATCCCGTGCGTCCGATGTTACAACCGTATGGAAAAAACACCGTCCGCACCGAACTCCCATAGCAACCATGGAGACATGTGCCCGCATACGCGCAGAACACCCCCCCAGCCCCCGTACGTTCGAGTCGTACCCCCGTGTATGTACACCCGTGTACGTGTCCTACCCCCCGTGTATGTACACCCGTGTACGTTTGAGTCGTACCCCCACCCGTGTATGTACACCCGTGTACGTGTCCTACCCCCCTGTGTATGTACACCCATGTACGTTCGAGTCGTACCCCCCGTGTATGTACACCCGTGTACGTGTCGTCCCCCCGTGTATGTACACCCGTGTACGTTCGAGTCGTACCCCCGTGTATGTACACCCGTGTACGAGTCGTACCCCCATGTATGTACACCCGTGTACGTTCGAGTCGTACCCCCGTGTATGTACACCCGTGTACGTGTCGTCCCCCCCGTGTATGTACACCCGTGTACGTTCGAGTCGTACCCCCGTGTATGTACACCCGTGTACGTGTCGTACCCCCCGTGTATGTACACCCGTGTACAAGTCGTACCCCCGTGTATGTACACCCGTGTACGTTCGAGTCGTACCCCCACCCGTGTATGTACACCCGTGTATGTGTCCTACCCCCGTGTATGTACACCCGTGTGCGTTCAAGTCGTACACCCCCGTGTATGTACACCCGTGTACGTGTCGTACCCCCCGTGTATGTACACCTGTGTACGAGTCGTACCCCTGTGTATGTACACCCGTGTACGTTCGAGTCGTACCCCCCGTGTATGTACACCCGTGTACGTGTCGTCCCCCGTGTATGTACACCCGTGTACGTTCGAGTCGTACCCCCGTGTATGTACACCCATGTACGTGTCGTACCCCCGTGTATATACACCCGTGTACGTTCGAGTCGTACCTCCCCGTGTATGTACACCCGTGTACATTTGAGTCGTACCCCCACCCGTGTATGTACACCCGTGTACGTGTCCTACCCCCGTGTATGTACACCCGTGTACGTGTCGTACCCCCAACCGTGTATGTACAACCCGTACCCTCACCCGCGGACGTATGGAGCGTACCCCAGGCCCCAACACTAGCACCTCCACACAACATCGCGCATGTACGAGTCGTACCAAGCCAGACACAAGGACAGCACTGTACAACAAAATGCCCGAAGTACACACCATACACACGCTAAAAACGCACGTACACAACCAGGACAAAGCAAAACAACACAAGAATACACCATTCGAATGGCACAAAGCCACTAAACATGTCCAACAAGCTCAAAAACAACACAATCACTGACCTGCAACTGCCAAAATCCAAAACAGAGGCCCAAAACACAACCACTCCTTATAACACACCCACCCAAAGTTCAAACACAGCCACACCCACCAATGGACCAATAAAAAGGGCCCACACACACAAACCATGAGCCTTTGCAACAGACTCACTGCTGCCAGACCCCACAGACAACCTACAGCACCATACTAGAAGCTTTACCACACCTTACACTTGCACACCTTCACACACACACCTTCACAAACACCCCCACATCACATTCACACACACACCTGCACAACCACACACACACACCCACAACCATCCACACACCCCCCCACCATCCACACCCACACCCCTCACCATGCCCACTAACAAGAATCCAAAGTTCACTAGCCAAGAGTTGGAGGTCCTTGTCAATGAAATCCTCAGAGTTGAGCCACACCTCTTTGGAACATTGGTCAGACAGACCACCATTACAGAAAAAACATCCATGTGGCAGACCATCGTCGATGCTGTGAATGCTGTTGCGGACACCAGAAGGACCAGGCATGAATGCCAAGCCAGGTGGTACGATCTGCGGAGGAGGGTCCGAGCCAAAATGACGGACGAACACAACCAGGCCAACGTCACTGGAGGAGGGCCACCCCGCAGACGCGTAGAATACCATCCCTGGGAGGAGAGGGTGATGGCCATACTGCCGGTGGTGGCAGTGGACGGATTAGAAGGACTCCGAGACCCGGGTGAGTACACAAACAACTCACCTCACATGGGGGGAACGTCATCCACAACCAAACTCACAAACAGGCACGCAACCACCCCAAGCTATCGCATGACTCAACCACACTCCATGAACACGCACATGCCACTAGCGCCACCATGCCCCATGCACCCAGCTGGACAATGTCAAGTCACAGGCCACAGAAAACACCAACACAAGACACGGTAACCCGGATGGCGGGAGTGTGGGCCCCAAAAATCACATAGTGCAACTCAGAAGCAGACAACAATGCCCTCTGCCCATATGGCCTAGGTCACAGCCAGACAAACAGTGTGTCCCCACACAGGAAAGACTCGCCAGCAAATGGCGGACGCCTTGCATCAACACATGGGGGTGACGGCACGTTCTTGCACATGACAGCAGCTAATGAACAGCCAACACTGTGAAAGAGTGGCAGCACACACCACCACAGCAGCAGTGCAGACACACACACTACACCCAATGGGTGCCTTGAGATCAGAAACAAACTCACATCAACAAGCCAAGGGCCATTCAAAGATCTGCTAAAAGTGTGTG
Source organism: Triturus cristatus (assembly GCF_964204655.1). Taxonomy (NCBI): domain Eukaryota; kingdom Metazoa; phylum Chordata; class Amphibia; order Caudata; family Salamandridae; genus Triturus; species Triturus cristatus. The sequence goes on from NC_140591.1 coordinate 728,041,734, forward strand.
CCTAGGAAGCTGGGCTGAGGTGACAGAGGGTGACACACAGAGGGAGGGAGAGGGGGACAGAGAGGGAGGGAGACACAGGGAGACGGACAGAGGGAGGAGGCTGACACACGGAGGGAGGGAGAGGGGGACAGAGAGGGAGGGAGACACAGGGAGACGGACAGAGGGAGGAGGCTGACACACGGAGGGAGGGAGAGGGGGACAGAGAAGGAGGGAGACACAGGGAGACGGACAGAGGGAGGAGGCTGACACACAGAGGGAGGGAGAGGGGGACAGAGAGGGAGCGAGAAAGGGACACACAGGGAGAGCAAATCAGCCTTGTGGGGTGTGGGGATGTCTGCTCGTCAGCAGGTGGACTGCGTGCATGTAGACAAGGGTGGCCAGTGCCAGAACCCCCCCTCTTCTCCATGGCAAAACACAGGGCCATGTCACAACCTGTGCACGCACAACAACAGCTACCTGCATCATATAAGTGTGTGAAACCACTCCATGTGCACACGTACAGTGCTACACGGAAGGCGCCAATGCATGGCTCGCCACACCTGCCCACTCCACTGCTGACTGCTGTCACAATTGACGCAGCAAGTAAGACTGTGCCACACATAGGTAAAGTCTCAAAAGCTGTGGCCAAGGGACATACCCATGCACAAGTGCACTGTCAGTGGAATGCAAGACATATACAAATTCCCAGAGGAAATGTGCCAACTTTGAAAACAATGAAACATGGATGTTGCATGGAACAAAATTAACATTGTCTCTCTCACACACAGGTCAACGTCGTCGATCACCCCCCAACACTGGGGGGGAAGACACACAGGACCCGGCTCGGCGGGATGACGGAGCCACCGGCAGCGACGACTCTCACCACTCTGTGGACGAACCCGACCAACCTGGCCCCTCTGGTGTCCAACGACCTGTAGCACCTGCGTAAGGTACAACTGGGCCAACCACCACCCCCACTCCTGCCACATCCCAGGAGACACCCAGGATCCCTGCCCCACCACCACAATGCAGCCAGGCTGGCCAGGAGGGACACGGTGTCCCGGGCACCCAGGAGGAGGCAGGCGACAACGCCAATGCCACCCCTCAGGGGTCCCGGAGACCCGATGTGCCCACAAGGGCAGGCCAGGTGCAAGTGGGCAGGGGTGGTGGGAGTGGAGGACGGCGGAGGCGCGAGCCTGACCAGTTGGCTGGGGAACCGGTATATTCCCATGTCCGAAACATCCTGGACACATACCGGCAGGACACCACGGGCATGGCCCAGGTTGTGTCCATCCTCGAGGGGATCAAGACCCAGCAGGCCCAGCAACATGCGGAGCAACATGCCTGTCTACTGCAACACCAACGGAGGATGGAGGACAGACAGGCTGAGCTCGTGACGGTGTTCACAGGAATTCACAGTACACTCCGTCGGATGGCCGACAACATGGGCAACCCTCCCTGTGCCATCAGGCGTAGAACATCACCACCCACAGGGAGGGATGAGGAGGAGGAGGAGACATCCGACGGAGCATCCCAAACATCGTCACGGCCTGCTTCTGAGGGTCCCCGCAGGAGGGCGGGTCGTCCACGGAAAAGACCGTGAGGGTCGGCGCAACAGCACCATCTCCCAGGACACCTGGCCTGGCACCTGGCCCACTGGAGCAACAGCAGCACAGCATCAAAAGACATTCTCTGCCACATGGACTTGCTGGTCACTGTCTGACCAATGATGACAAAGACTGTGGCATGGACTCTGAGGATTTCAAATGGCAAGGACACCAACTCCCCTAGTGAACTTTGGATTCCACACACCCAGAAAGCCCCTCATGTCAACCCCCCCCTACCCCAACCAAAATAAAAAGTCACACCATAAAGAGAAGATGCCTACTGATTGCATTATTACCTTACATGTGTCTTGTAAAGTCTAACTATGCCTGAGTTCTCAATTGACTTCAACCATCCACACCCTGGGGCCTGAGTCTGGCACAGGACACACATGGGTCACATTGTATTAGGCAAGACAGACATGGAGCACCATACACACCCGTGATGGGCCCAACCAGCTGAGGGGGTGGCCGCACAACCGTGCCGACAGACATATTGAGTACAGCGACAGCCATGCGCAGAGGTCAGGGATCATGTGGAGTGTCCTGGGGGGCACCCAGGTATGTGTGGACAGGTGGCAGAACCATGTCCTGCAAGCTTGAGTCAGGTGGATGCAGTGAATGGTGGCCTGGCCAACGTTGGATGCATGGGGATGGCACATGTCACAATACCCACACAGTCATGGACTACATGCACAATACAGAGTCTAATCCTACACAAACAGCTTGCATCTTGCTACTCTACACATAGACACATAGCCACTATCACGGAAAACCATGCCACACATGCCGGATGCACCGTGGCAACACACCAGCATTGACTGAGAAGAGGCACCTTGGAGGCATAGGGACACCTTTATTAGTCATGTATTCGGGATTGCAGAGGCAACTCGGAGTACACATGAACGGGTCATGTGGAGTAACATGTGGGTCCAACACTGGAACCCCCCTTCTGCAGCACAAATGCGTGATAGCCATGGAACTGGCACACAAGTGTCGGCTAACAGCTAAACACCCCCTGCTGCTCACGGAGAGACTGCCATACACCATTGATCCGCTGATGTGGAAGTCCCACAGCATGTCAAGCCAAGGCAAACCGTATGTGTCCGAGGGCAGTGTAACACACATTGATGCCATCATTACATTCCACAATCCCATCACTGATGACTGTCAACAAGTCTGACCATCTATTCAGGTGTACCCAGCTGCATGTAATGTGTACCATGGTGATGCGACATGTCTGCAGAGGAACCAAACATCGACAGGGGCAGTGTGCATACATCGTGAACAACTGCCACACCCAATACACCCCTGATGCATCCCTTACCCTAAGGAGACTTCCAAACTTGTCCGTGCCTGTAACGCTGAGTCAGCACACGATGACGTGTCCATGAGGAATAGCAGTGCCACAACAATGCAACCAGCAGACGGCATGCGCAAGTACCTGGGGATGAGAGACACACAAGAAGTCAGCCACAAAAAGCACAGCCACTTGCATGTGCATGTACTCGACACATGTAAGGATGACAACATGCCAGGTCACAATTATGACTGGAGAAATACACATTACTGCCACCATCACTCCAGTGACACATCCACACACTCCTCTGACTCACGTGGCATACATGCAGATGGACACACACATCGCAACACATGCCACACGGGGACCAATGCGTGCGCACACAGACACTGGTACTCATCACTAAGCAAAGAAGTCGCGTATGAGCCGAGTCCGGATGTCCTCTTGCGGAACCACGTCCTCCACATCACTAGCCCCATTGCCAAGACCTTCGTCCTCCACGGGTGGATGGTCCTGATCATCTTGATCCAGGATGAGTGGCACAGCTTTCTCAACTGCCATGTTGTGCAGCATGCAGCACACCATGAAGATTTTGCAGACCTTCGCCAGGGCATATGGGAGCGCGCCGCCGGTCTTGTGGAGGCATCGGAATCGGCTCTTCAGGAGGCCAAACGTCCTCTCTATCACTCGCCTTGTCCGGCCATGGGCGGTGTTGTAGCGGAGCTGGGCCGGCGTGATGGGGTTGCGGAGAGGTGTGATCAGCCATGGCATGTTGGGATAGCCAGCGTCTCCTACATGGAAACCACATGGACATAAGTAGGACAGGAGAAGCGGTCGTGCTGGAAGTCTACGCAAAATACAGGACAGACAGACTGTACCCACCAACAACACATGCTCGTTCGTTGCGCAGCTGCGTCATCATTTCAGGCATCCTGCTACGCCTCATGATGTAGACATCGTGTGCTGATCCTGGAAAACGAGCACAGACATGTGAAATCACCATGTTGGACAGACACACCACAAGGGCATTGATGGAGTGGTAGTGCTTGCGATTCCTGTACGCTACCTCCTGTGCCTGTGGTGGTACCAAAGCCACATGTGTCCCATCTATGGACCCAATGACATGGGGCATCCCTCCCAGGGCATAGAATCAACGCTAGACCCCAGTCAACATTTCAGGGGTTGAGAAATGGATGAAGTCATCCAGGTGAATCAACATGGCCTCTAAGAAATCATGCAGCACACGGCAGAACATGCTCTGGGACATGCCACCAACATGAGCTATGGTATTTTGAAAGGTACCCGTGGCAAGAAAATGTAGGGCTGCCATTACCTTCAGCTTGGGTGTCAGTGCCGTAGGATACCTGTGCAGCAGTTGCAGGTGTGGTGCCAGTCTCGCCGTCAACTCCAGAATCAACGGTTGGGGAAAGCGGTAGCACCGGATACAGTCATTCTCCCGCATGGCAGCCAAGTCCGGAATTGGTCGGGGAAGAGGCGGCGCTCTGCAGTAATTTGGAAGTGACAAGGAAGAGTGAGTGCACCACAACAACAATTTATTTGTACTGAGCACATGTTAATCTGTCAATACACATATGCTACATACGGAGTCAGGTATGTGCCACATGCCCTGGACACGTATGGCTGGCAGGTGACACTCCTACCAAGACCCAGCTACACACGGAGATTGTGAACCTCCACATGCCATGCCATGGGATTAGCTGTGTCCCAGTGTAAGTGAACAGCCAGACGCAAGACAGGAGTGACATACATCCACACATCAGCAGAAGTAGGATGTCGATTGCAGAGACTGGTAGCGGAACACTAGAGCCACAGGTCACATGACATTACACTAGGACAGCCCACACACCTTGCCATGAAGGTGTACATGTGATGACTCACCACACATTCATAGAGAGGATGCCGACATGTCCTTGTTACGCTACTCCGTGTCCCATGCATACATACGCACCTCACATCCGATACCACATGTGGCATGGTGTGCGGAACAGTGTGCCATGTCAATCTATACACACACACATGTTGGTTGCTGCAACAGCTGCTGCTTTTGAGGGAGCTCCAACATCAACCTAATGGGAACCCCCCACACATACATGACATAGTCACATCGTGCACCGTGGGTAGTGACATGTCTGGTGTGGTAACCCCTGTACCGGGCCTCAGGGGACACTTGCGTGTGTTGTTGTCCGTGCCATGCCAGTGACGCTCATCCCAAGTGTGCAGTACGACATGCACACATGTCAAAGGAGTCAAGGGCATGCCTGGCACACATTGCACCATCACACATTACATGTGTACACATCTCATCATACATCTGGTACCTTCTCGACTCAGGAGTAATGTGCCACATCACAGCCTTTCACACCTGTGCCCCACACATGTAGTACTGCCCAGACAATGCCTTGATGTCCATCCATGGACAAGTATGTCAGCCCTATTCCTTCCTGTGTGCTGCCTGTCACCACTGTGATGTGTGAAAAGCACCGTACTTTCGCAAAGAGGGCCTGTGTACGTTCCCGTATCACTATGGGAGTGCTGCCGTATGTGTATCCATAGTGATAGTGAGCGTACAATAGTGTGTACGCTCCGTCTCACTATGGGTTTTCTCGCGTATGCGTACTCATTGTGATAGTGAGCGTACAGGCGTGTGTACGCTCCGTCTCACTATGGGTGTTCTCGCGTATGCGTACTCATAGTGATAGTGAGCGTACAGGCGTGTGTACGCTCCGTACCACTATGGGTGTTCTCGCGTATGCGTACTCATAGTGATAGTGAGCGTACAGGCGTGTGTACGCTCCGTCTCACTATGGGTGTTCTCGCGTATGCGTACTCATAGTGATAGTGAGCGTACAGGCGTGTGTACGCTCCGTCTCACTATGGGTGTTCTCGCGTATGCGTACTCATTGTGATAGTGAGCGTACAGGCGTGTGTACGCTCCGTACCACCATGAGTACGCATACGCGTGAACACCCATAGTGGTACGGAGCGTACACACGCCTGTACGCTCACTATCACTATGAGTACGCATACGCGAGAACACCCATAGTGGTACGGAGCGTACACACGCCTGTACGCTCACTATCACTATGAGTACGCATATGCGAGAACACCCATAGTGGTACGGAGCGTACACACGCCTGTACGCTCACTATCACTATGAGTACGCATACGCGAGAACACCCATAGTGGTACGGAGCGTACACACGCCTGTACGGGCCGTTGCTATGCATTTGGGGTGCCCTAGGGCCCCGGAACGCACCGTACCTGTGTGTGAAGCTCAAAATTACATAGGGGACACATGAGGGACAAGTATAAAGGCCTACATGCATGCTGGTTGTCATGGAGACCAAGTTTAAAGTTTGAATTTTTTCCGGAAGGTGTACAGCAGAAGTCAGTTGGAATGAATCTACTTTGTTGCAATGTGTTTGTGGAGTTGACATCATGCTGAAGAAAAAAACACAATACGAACCCACTGACTGTGCTAGGTTTGAAGGGATTGGAGGAAACATAGGATGCAAATGTGAGTGACCAATCACTCTGTACTCCTGTGCATGAAACAGGCCAGCAAGGCAGATATAAGGCAGCCAGGTCCCATGAGGGAGCACTTGCCTGCACATCTTTGTATTCCACGACCCAGCTGCTGCTACTGATTCCCTGGAACCATGTCAAGGTCTGTGGAGAGGTCACAGCCTTTCACCCTGGAGGAGAACCTGCCTTTGCTGGATGTGATCCTCCCACAGTACCCCATGCTGTATGGGTGACCAGGGTATCAGGTGAGTGCAGAGTCCACTGGCACAGACTGTGTCCCTTTTTTGTGACTGTGACTTCTGGCATTGTGTCCAGGTGTGGCACACATGCTTTGTACTGTAGGGGTGTCCCGGGGGGGGAATGCCTTATGTCTCCCAGCCAGTGCATGCTGTGGTGCATGTCTGCCGTCCTCACTTGCATTGTGTTTACTGTGACAATCACTGCATGGTGCATGCCACATTCTGCCTGTCTTGTCCTCATGGGAATGTAGCCTCTACAGTCCTCATGTGATTATGTGGTCAGCCCAGTGTGACAGGTGACTGTACCCACAGATGTGTGTTAGTTCTGTGTACCTGTGCTGAGAGTGTCCACATGATGTGTTCGTACCCTGGACATCGGTGTGTGTGTAAGTCCCCTGGGTGGGTGCATATGTGGGGTGTGGCACCCGGGCTGCATGAGGGATGGATATACCCTGCCCATGTGATGTGAGCAGGGAGCAGTGCTGTGTGTCTGACGTGCAGAGCCAGCCCCACACCTGTGAGCCCCCCCGTCTAGTGGCACATGTGCAGAGTGAGTTTTGTCGCAGCATTTGGCAATGGAAGGTGAATGTCCTGTGCCTGTGTGTGTCTGTGTACTCTGCTGCGGTAGCGTCAGTGGCCTTGGCATGTGACTGCTTAGAGGTGCTGCACATTATCCTGGTGTACCTTGTGATGCACAGTGTGTGCCTGGATCATTGATTGTGTCGTTGCCCTCATTCCACCTGTGTACTTTCAATGGCACGTACTGCTTTTGCCCTTCCCCAGAGGATCATGTCCCTATGACAAAGGTGCAATGCGTTGGATGCATACTATGCCTTGTTGTACACAGCACATTTGTTCTAACATGTCTCTCTGTGACATGTGCCTGGTGTATTGATGTAGTGTCACTTGTTCATCCTCACAGGTAGGCGCCTCTGCCAAGAAGCAGATATGGCTGACCGCTGTCAGTGCCGTGAGGAGTGCGGATGGTCGGAAGCGGCGCATGGCCCAGGTGAGGAAAAGCTGGGAGGATATCCGGTGCTGGACGCGGAGGATCGCACGGGTCCTGCTGGGGGACTCACCTGAGACCCATAAGAACCGGGGGTGCCGCCGTCTGACCCACATCCACAAGCGTGTGCTGGCGGTGGTATTTCCAGACTTTGACAGGCGCTTACAGGAGAAGCAGCAGCAGGAAGGGGGTAGGTACATGTGTGTTTGTTGTGTGTCACCAGCATTTGTAAGTGCACAGTTGCATGGATTCACTGCCAGGGTTTAAAGGTGCGGTGCATATCCAGTTACCCACAGTATAGCTGTGCTCTCCTGCCTCCCTTCCCCTCCTTGCAATGTGTTCCCTGGTCTGTGTGTAGTCACTCCTTCACAAGGTAATGTAGGCTGGCGCTTTCTCCACGTGAACTATGCCTGTAGCATCATGTGTGGGGGTGGTGTGTAACAGGTTTGGGGACCTTGCCTGTGCCCTGTCCAGTTCAGTACATGTGGGTTCCAAGTCAGTTGGCACTGATGCTGAGTCCAGACATGGGAGTTAGTCTCTCAAGTGTCATGCCTTACAGCGCGTATGTCCTATGTTGTGGCCTGTGACATGATGTGCATGAGTGTGCGATACGCATAGTGCAGGGATGGTGGCGTGTGTTGCAGTCATTCCCATTCAGGACCATGGAGTTGTGTGGCCACTACTGTCCCCTGGGGCATATTTTCATAGGTGTCATGTGTGTCATCACAAAACGTGGACACTCTCAGTGTCTACAGCATAGGTTGTGCTCTGTGCCATTGTCCCCTGGCACCATGTATATTGACGTGAAATGTAATACAAGTGTCCACTGTACAGCCTGACCTGATTTCCCTTGTTCATAGTCACAATGGCCAGTGCCTGTGTGTCTTGTTACAATCATCTGATGATGGCCATTTGTACATGATTCTTTGGACAGGCGCACCTTGGGAATTTGGCGTCCAATCTAGCATTTATGCAGCCCCTGTGTATTTCACCCAGACTAAGAGATGTAAGTGCTTCCTGTGTGTCAACAAATTGTCTCATGTAGGGGGTGTTTGGTGCGGGCAAAGCCTACATGTCAAAACCTGAACTCTCCTTGCTAGGTCTGGCCAGTGTGTGATGTTTGTCTGGACATACACTCAAGGTGCAGTGAGACAGTCATGTTGGGCATGTTTTCAGTATTACCTATGCAGCATGTGCCTCAAGTTCATGGATATGGTCCCTGCTCATCCCTATTTTCGGCAACGCTGTGTGGTGCAGATGCAGTCCTGGATTGTCCCCAGGGCCTGGCTCCTATGTCAAACTCCATTTCATGTCATTTGCAATTGTGTCATGCTCTCCATGGATTTTCAGTGGCATGGTGGGTCAACCAACTGTGTGTTGCATGCCCTACATCTATACCTTGTTTTGTAGATGTTACTGATCTTTCTTTTCAGGCTATGCACTTTAACCTATGTAGATTGGACTCATGTGACATATGTATACAGGTGTGTGATTAATTGCTGTCTCTTCACCTTGCCCACAGCATCGTCGGGGGACACGGAGGGAGACATGAGCACAGACGGAGCGGAGGGACCGAGCACCAGTGCCAGCGTTGACATCGTGGCTGGCACATTGAGTGGTACTGAGGCGGAGGAGAGTGAGGCCGAGGACCTGTCCACTGGTACAACTGAATATGAAGCTGACGGGTCCGAGGATGATCTCTCTGAGTGGGCGGAGGCTGCACCACCAGCTGACAGCGCCACAACATCACACCCCGCCCCCTCCATTGCCATCAGCCGCCTCCCACTTGCTCGTGTCCCTTCCCAGCATGCCCGGTCACCACATGTCTCCTTCCTGCCAGGCACCGCACCCCCTGCCCCTGTCTCCACTGCTGCCGCCAATGCCGAGTCTGTGGACATCCAGCGGCAGTTGCAGATTGGTCAGGCTGCGATCCTTAATGTCCTCCATGGCCACAACCAAGTGCTGCACAACATGGAGGCATACTTGGAGGGCATTTTTTCATCGCAGGCTGACCAACGCCAGTTGCTGAGGTCCATCGACTCGACACTGACTGCAGCAGTGGGTCTCCTGCAGCGCTACGTCCCACCCACTACCCCTGCCCCATCCACACTTCCCACTCCCATGCCTGTCCTACGTACACCCAGACGTCAGCATGCACCCACCACAACAGACACAGGCACCACACCAGCAGGGAAGGTCATACGCACACCTCCTGGCACGCACACACAGGGTGAAGTAGGCACACCCACTGGGTCGGGGGGCAAACGTAAGTCATGCAGCCAGAGTGGGAGTCCGCATTCCACCCAATCCACTCCCTTCAAATCCCCTCCCCTCAGCTCTCCTGGCCACATTTCCAGCAAGGACTCCTTCATGGCCGCTCTGTCCCTGAGCCCCACTGTGACACCACCCCGCAAGCGGTCAAGGGAGTCCCCGGTCAGGGTGGTTGAGTCCCCCCCCTGTCCACACCCTCCCCCTGTGGAGCTGCGACCCATCCCTCCGCCCCCCCCCTCCTTGGGGCCTATGGTTCCTTCGGGTGCAGGGGAGACGCTGGAGGACCTTGCAAAGGTGTGCAGCGCCATCCTGGCCTCCGCCTTTGGCCCTGACCCACCCCCTGTGGTGGAGTCCTCCATCCCTGCACCCACGACGCCTACCCTTTGCCATCATGTCCCTGCGGTGCCTGGTCCTTCCCCCCCACATGATGCCCTCCCCGCTCAGGAAGACGATGGAGTCTGACTGTGCAGGCAAGCTAGGGGACACGCGTCCCACTGTGTCCCCCACCTGAATTGGAACTTTGGTTTGCCCTATGGGCATAGTACTTTTTGAACTTTGAAGGGAAAAACATATGTTTTGGATGCTGATTAAAGCAATTTATTTTTCCTTTGTACACTACTGTCTGTCTGGTATTGCTGTTGGTGGACCTGCCCCATTATTTTGGGTGGTGATTATGTGTTGGGGGTGTGGGAATTGTCGTCTTGTGCTGGTCATAGGGTGGATCCTGGTATCTGTGTGCCATCACAAGCTGTTGGCTACATAACTTTGTTCATGTAAGCAGTTACTGCATGGTGACATCGTCCCAAGGTGTGTTCCTTCCTCTGTGTAACCTGACTTCTTCCCTGCAGGGTCTTTCCAATATGTGGTGCTGAGCTGTGTCTACATTGGCTGGGTGTGTGACGGACTCATTAGACTTGGCCCATGCATGCTGAGCGATGTCTCCACCTGCATCATTCGTGGCGTCCTTGGTGGTCACTGTACTTGTGTATGTAGACTGTTGCCATGACTTCATGTGTACATGTATTCTTTTAGGCGCTATGCATATGTATACTTCCAGCCTCGCACACATGTGGTACATGTACTGCAGGATCTCTGTGCACCTGACTGACATTTGTGGGCATTGGATCTGTGGGTACTCCACCCTTTTCTTTGCAGGGGCACTGCTGTGAGTGTTATGCACCCACCCCTCCTGTGTCTGGGCACTGCTGGGAGGACTCTGCACCCACCCCTCCTGTGTCTGGGCACTGCTGGGAGGACTCTGCACCCACCCCTCCTGTGTCTGGGCACTGCTGGGAGGACTCTGCACCCACCCCTCCAGTCTCTGAGCACTGCTGGGAGTGTTAGGCACCCACCCCTCCTGTGTCTGGGCACTGCTGGGAGGACTCTGCACCCACCCCTCCTGTCTCTGAGCACTGCTGGGAGTGTTAGGCACCCACCCCTCCTGTCTCTGGGCACTGCTGGGAGTGTTAGGCACCCATCCCTCCTGTCTCTGGGCACTGCTGGGAGTGTTAGGCACCCACCCCTCCTGTCTCTGGGCACTGCTGGGAGTGTTAGGCACCCACCCCTCCTGTGTCTGGGCACTGCTGGGAGGACTCTGCACCCACCCCTCCTGTGTCTGGGCACTGCTGGGAGGACTCTGCACCCACCCTTCCTGTGTCTGGGCACTGCTGGGAGGACTCTGCACCCACCCCTCCTGTGTCTGGGCACTGCTGGGAGGACTCTGCACCCACCCCTCCTGTCTCTGAGCACTGCTGGGAGTGTTAGGCACCCACCCCTCCTGTCTCTGGGCACTGCTGGGAGTGTTAGGCACCCACCCCATCTGTCTCTGGGCACTGCTGGGAGTGTTAGGCACCCACCCCTCCTGTCTCTTGCCACTGCTGGGAGTGTTAGGCACCCACCCCTCCTGTCTCTGGGCACTGCTGGGAGTGTTAGGCACCCACCCCTCCTGTGTCTGGGCACTGCTGGGAGGACTCTGGACACACCCCTCTTATTTCAGGATATGTACGCTTAGAACATACACGTGTGTGGGTTCGCTCCATGCATACGCGGGTGAGGGTACGGGTCGTACTTACACTGTTGGCAGGGGGGTACGCTCCATACGTACGCGGGTGGGGGTACGGGTCGTACTTACACTGTTGGGGTGGGGGGTACGCTCCATGCATACACGGGTGGGGTTACGGTCCGTACATCCACTGTTGGCATGGGGGGTACGCTCCATACGTACGCGGGTGAGGGTACGGGTCATACTTACACTGTTGGGGTGGGGGGTACGCTCCATACGTACGCGGGTGAGGGTACGGGTCGTACTTACACTGTTGGGGTGGGGGGTACGCTCCATACGTACGCGGGTGGGGGTACGGGTCGTACTTACACTGTTGGCAGGGGGGGTACGCTCCATACGTACGTGGGTGGGGGTACGGGTCGTACTTTCACTCTTTGGGTGGGGGGGTACACTCCATGCATATGCGTGTGGGGTTACGGTCCGTACGTACACTGTTGGGGTGGAGGGTACGCTCCATACGTACGCGGGTGAGGGTACGGGTCGTACTTCCACTGTTGGGGTGGGGGGTACGCTCCATGCATACGCGGGTGAGGGTACGGGTCGTACTTACACTGTTGGGGTGGGGGATACGCTCCATACGTACGCGGGTGAGGGTACGGGTCGTACTTACACTGTTGGGGTGGGGGGTACGCTCCATATGTACACGGGTGGGGGTACGGGTTGTACTTACACTGTTGGCAGGGGGGGTACGCTCCATACGTACGCGGGTGGGGGTACGGGTCGTACTTACACTGTTGGGGTGGGGGGTACGCTCCATGCATACGCGGGTGAGGGTACGGGTCGTACTTCTACGCTTTGGGTGGGGGGTACGCTCCATGCATACGCGGGTGAGGGTACGGGTCGTACGTACACTGTTGGGGTGGGGGGTACGCTCCATACGTACGCGGGTGAGGGTACGGGTCGTACTTACACTGTTGGCAGGGGGGGTACGCTCCATACGTACGTGGGTGGGGGTACGGGTCGTACTTACACTCTTGGGGTTGGGGGTACGCTCCATGCATACGGTGGTGGGGGTACGGTCCATACATATCCGTACCCACGTTGTGGAATGCTTGTGCAGCCGTCTCGCCATTGTTGGGATGACGTAGGTGTGGGCGGGGTACAACTTGTACCCACGCTCTTAAGGCATGGGTACGGGACGTACCTGTATTGTTGTGTTGCCAGTTCGCGTCGTCAAGCACTTCCGTTGTGGCGGTCGCTGGCTTTGCTGGACACGCCCCCACCCCCTCGTAGTGACCAGGGCCTGAGGGTCAGGTATGTCCAGGGCATGTGTGCTGTGTGACTTTGGTGGGGGTTTTGTGGCCTGCCCCTGGTCCTGCCACCCCCCCCCTTTCCCCCCTCCCTTTGTTGTTCTGACTTTCTGCGGCATCTGCGTCCGAACCTGTAGAGGAGGTCGACTGCTATGAGGGCCGGGATGACACATAGGTTCGGGTCCATGTCTGTCCGTCGCGTACAGGTACTCCTTGTTCGCGTCGTCCTGATTTCCCAGCAGTTTTTGGCAGCCGAAAAATATTCACCGTGCGGGATGACGTCGGTGCGAATCGTGATTCCTGGTTCGTGAATGGCAGGCTGCTTGCGTCCCGACGTCACGTCGGCGCTTTCCCGGATCGCATTTGTACGTTTATTTTTGTCGGTCGGGGTTTGGTACGATTCGTACAGAAATGGGGTTTCCGTGCGAATCGTAATTCCATGTTTGTATATTTTGACGACCGGGTACGCGTCGGACGGAGAATATGCTCCGTCCGACGGTTCGTACCCGGTTTTTACCGGATCGTGATCGGCACCCTAGTTGTTCAAAGGAAGTACAAATAGAAACATCTACAGGAGTCAAGAGTGCTACAATAGTATCCCCAGAAAAAATTGAAAGATGGGCACAGAGAATAGACAAGCCAAAACAGCCACCGAAAATTCTAGATATTTACAAATTGAAAGTGGAATTGGAAGAAATGATAGCGGGAAGTGTGGGACTAGACAGGTTAAATACTTACAGTGAAGAAGAGTTACTGTTCATTTGCAGAAGTATCACTAGAAATACAAAAATATTGCATGAGAAATTGACAGACCTAGCTTCTGAAATGGGAGTTGAAATAGGGAAATCCAAGGTATTACAGAAACCATACAGAGCAGAATTCAGTGATAAGGACCTGGAAAATATGAATGTGTCTGGAAGAAATTTACAGGTTAAAGAATTAATGACCATTTTACAAAGATGGGGTGACCTGGATAAATGGAAAGCTAGATGGATGCGAAAAAGGGAAAAAGCACACGCCAATTGAACAACTTTTGAATTTTTGTTGAAAGACACAGGAAAGGTAGAAAGATTATGTCCAATGAGAGAGGTGCCTGGAGGAGGATATGTACATGCTCCATGGACTAGACAGGATATTCTATCATTTACAAATGATGTCCTGAAGTTAAGAAACCAGTTGAATGGTATCGGCAAGTTGAAAGATTTGTGAAGGTTTCTAAAGTATTGTTAAAGGATTTGGATGGTTTATTTGACATAGTAGTACCTGCTGATTTGTGGTCAGAATGTAAAATTACTGTTGATTGGCCTAGTGATTAATACCCGAGAGATGCAAAAACAGGAGCCCCTTCAGAAGAGGTAATGAAGAAATATCACCAGGTGATCACTTTCTAGAAAGGGAAAATTCCTCCAAAAGAAACAGATTGGGTAAAGATAGAAAGAACAACCCAGGATAGAAATGAGAAATGGAAATTTCGTAAAAGAACTGCTTGAAGCAATATAATTGCCAAAAGAAGTGGCAGTGGTCAAGTTTGCCACACATCAGTCAGGAGATGACTATGTGTCAGCTGGTAATAGGTATGCTGTCCAGGTTGCTCAATACTGTGCCAGAAATAAATTGACAGTAAACAAAAAAATCAAAACAAGTGGAATTAGCTGCCAACTTATGTTACTCTCAGGTTTGGAAACATGGGAAGAAGTAAGACAACTGTAAGATGAGGTAGAGTTGAAAGAAAAAGAAGAATGGGTGAGAGTAGGGTGTCAAAAGAGGTCAGAAGATGATGTATGGATTTACCTAGATGGCAGGCCTGTAATGCCAGACTGTATGCTTTCACAATTGGCTAGGATGTATCACGGAGACACCCATATAGGCAGGGATGCCATGATCAGACTCTTTAGACAGGATTGGTTTAATCCAAAGTTCAGGAATGTAGCGGAGAGTCTATGCCAAAGATGCTTAACTTGTCAACAAATCAATCCAGGCAGGAAAACAGTGGTCTGAATGGGAAAAAGTGGAAAGGCAGAAGGCCCATTTATAGGGCTACAAATAGATTTTATCCAATTACCACCTTGCAGAGGTTTGAAGTACATACTCGTTATAGTTTGTTTGATCTCACGGTGGGTAGAGGCATACCCTACTAGAAGAAATGACAGTATAACAGTTGCCAAACTATTGTTGAGAGAACTGATTCCACGGTTCAGTTTTCCAGTAACTTTGGAATCAGATAGAGGGTCTCATTTTAATAATAAAATAATTTGACTAATCTGTGAAGCATTTAAAATTGAACAAACACTGCACTGTGCATATTGCCCAGAGGCCTCTGGAGTGGTAGAACAAATAAATGGCACTATACAAACAAGACTGGGAAAGGTATGTGGATCCATCCCACTGGAGTGTCCTTATGCTTTACCTCTTGTTCCGATGGGACTCAGAAGCATTCCTGAGAAGAATACAGGATTGAGTCCCCATGAAATACTCATGGGAAGAGCAATGAGGCAGGCATGTATACCAGGACACAAATGTTGAATATAACTGAGGATTTGGTATTAGACTATTGTAAAGAACTGCTGGCCTAGTGCGTTCTATCTCTCACCAGGTTGGAGAGGACGCAGTTACCAGGCAGCCGGATCAAGCACATGATCTAAATCCCAGTGATTGGTTGTTGGTGAAGAATCACACTCGAGAATCGTGCCTAGCACCCAGGTAGTAAAAAAACCAAACAACAGCAGTGAAGTGTGCAGGCTTGCCTAATTGGATTCATGCAAGCCACACTAAAAGAGTACCAGCACCTGACGAGGAAGGACCCCAACTGACTCAAGCAGTTGAGGCTGCAGAAGGTTGTGGAGCTGAAGGACTTAGAATAACAGATCCTGAAGTAGCTGATCAAGAACAACCGAGCATAAGTCAGGATGACTGGATACCAGTGGTTGACATACCTGAAGTAAATGTGAGAACAAGAAGTCAAATCCAGTCAGAGAGACAGGAAAATAGTGAGGACCAGTCAGCTATAGAAGAACAAGCTCAGGAAAGTGAAAATACAATTGTTGGAGAACCGTAGCAGGATCAGACAAAGAGAGAACAATCTACTCAGACAGAAGTGAACGAAACAATTCATGAATCTGAAGAGGGACAGATAGGCCTAGAAGAACACGTTCAGGCTGCAGAAAACCAAAGTGCAGTAAGACCTGAGCAGGGCCAGTTAGGAGAAGAAGAACAGATTCAGGTAAAAGAAGAAGAGAAAATCCAGATAAAACCTGAACAGGGTGAGACCAGGGAAGAAGAACACATCCAGGCAGAATAGGATGTTACAGGAAGAAGCCCTGGACAGGGTCAGACAGAGAGGGATTCTGAAAACGAAAATAACCAGATTGTGCCAAAACTTAATGAAAATAAAAGAGCACTCGAAGACAGTGACAGAGCAGTACAAGCAAACAGGGTCAGAAGAGGTGATAACTGGCCAGGTGGTGTGAAAAGGTTAAACTATCATTTCAAGACAATTAATGAAGAACCTGACCAGGTAAACGAAATTTCTATTCAGTCTGGGACATCTACTGATAAGCCCAAATGAAGAAGTCAAAGATTAAAATTACTGAACCATAAGTTCAAGGGTCCTGAATGGACCTATGTAATTCTTGAAGAATTCGAAAATCTAGATTTAAATGAAGAAAGTGATAAAGAAATAAATGCAGAACAGAATGTCGAAGAAGTGAGACCAACCTGAAATTTCCCCAAGAAATTTTAAATTTCACAAATAATTCGACAGTAAAAAAGAGAAATCTTCCTAACCCATAATGGCTGATGATAGGGCTGCTGGAAAACCAAAGCGAAATTGTGTACAAAGAGGTAGAATATATATATGTAGTATATTTTTAGTACTTATAATTTGGTTAGTACTAACAGTAGCCATACCTTATTTGATGGTTACAAAAGAAAAGAATAACACAAATACGCATGAAAGGGTAGCTAACATTAAAAGAGATAGAGTAGCATTAGAAGCACCAGATGAGTATAGGACTAAATGAGACAGAGTAGATTTAGAAGCACCAGTTGAGTTAGATGTCTCCTTCTGCTGCATACCTGCTTTTGTTTGGTTCCCCGCCGCCGTTCCTGTAGCCTGGTTAAGCTCCGCTCCCCCTGCCAGCAAACGACACCGGGTTGAGGGACCGGCCGGGTTTGGCTCCGCCGGTCAGGCAACAACACCCAGGATCCCCTGGGCCAGGACGCCACTCTAACACACGCGAGGAGGCGCATAAAGGGTAGCCTGTTGCAGAGCCCCCTGTCTCCTTCTGCTGCATACCTGCTTTTGTTTGGTTCCCCGCCGCCGTTCCTGTAGCCGGGCTAAGCTCCGCTCCCCCTGCCAGCAAACAACACCGGGTTGAGGGACCGGCCGGGTTTGGCTCCGCTGGTCAGACTACAACACCCAGAATCCCCTGGGCCAGGACGCCACTCTAACACTCGCCAGGAGGCGCATAAAGGGCAGCCTGTTACAGAGCCCCCTGTCTCCTTCTGCTGCATACCTGCTTTTGTTTGGTTCCCCGCCGCCGTTCCTGTAGCCGGGCTAAGCTCCACTCCCCCTGCCAGCAAACGACACCGGGCTGAGGGACCGGCCGGGCTTGGCTCCGCCGGTCAGACCACAACACCCAGGATCCCCTGGGCCAGGACGCCACTCTAACACGCACCAGAAGGCACATAAAGGGCAGCCTGTTGCAGAGCCCCCTGTCACATTCTGCTGCATACCTGCTTTTGTTTGGTTCCCCGCCGCCGTTCCTGTAGCCGGGCTAAGCTCCGCTCCCCCTGCCAGCAAACAACACCGGGTTGAGGGACCGGCCGGGCTTGGTTCCGCCTGTCAGACTACAACACCCAGGATCCCCTGGGCCAGAACGCCACTCTAACACGCGCCAGGAGGCGAATAAAGGGCAGCCTGTTGCAGAGCCCCCTTTCTCCTTCTGCTGCATACCTGCTTTTGTTTGGTTCCCTGCCGCCGTTCCTGTAGCCGGGCTAAGCTCCGCTCCCCCTGCCAGCAAACGACACCGGGTTCAGGGACCGGCCGGGCTTGGCTCCGCCGGTCAGACTACAACACCCAGGATCCCCTAGGCCAGGACGCCACTCTAACACACGCCAGGAGGCGCATAAAGGGCAGCCTGTTGCAGAGCCCCCTGTCTCCTTCTGCTGCATACCTGCTTTTGTTTGGTTCCCCGCCGCCGTTCCTGTAGCCGGGCTAAGCTCCGCTCCCCCTGCCAGCAAACGACAACGGGTTGAGGGACCGGCCGGGCTTGGCTCCGCTGGTCAGACTACAACACCCAGGATCCCCTGGGCCAGGACGCCACTCTAACACGCGCCAGGAGGCGCATAAAGGGCAGCCTGTTGCAGATCCCCCTGTCTCCTTCTGCTGCATACCTGCTTTTGTTTGGTTCCCCGCCGCCGTTCCTGTAGCCGTGCTAAGCTCCGCTCCACCTGCCAGCAAACGACACCAGGTTGAGGGACCAGCCGGGCTTGGCTCCGCCGGTCAGACTACAACACCCAGGATCCCCTGGGCCAGGACGCCACTCTAACACGCGCCAGGAGGTGCATAAAGGACAGCCTGTTCCCTCGCCCCGCGAGGACGCGCGCGGGACGCGCCGGGAGAAGCCCAGGACAAGGGCGGGACCGTCTGTGGCTGTCCAGGGCTGGCCAAGGCTGGGCTGGGGTACCCCCTGACATTGACTTCAAGATATACGAAGTAAGACTTTAGTTTAAAGTTTGACTTAACCTTATTATTTGTTTTTGCCTACGCCAGGATTATTCTGCGTCACATTACAGTGTTACATTCATCTGACAAATTGATTCATCAACTGTTCAAACTGGTTTGTTGCCATCCTTTTTTCCAATCTGCATTTACATTAACCCTTTTAGGAGCATGACTGGTCGATGTAGTAAATCTAGTAAATCTCTGGTGGGAGGCTCGGTCCAAGGGACTCTTTATCTTTTCATTACAAGGGCTGCCTCTGTGCTCGAACGTGAGATCGAAATCACGGAAAGGCGTCTATCTTCTGAAATCTTGTATAGTAAACGTTCATCCCTGGGCAAAATACAGTCAGCAACCAAGCCAACGGTTCAGATCCTTGATAGTTCCCAAGAGGCTGACATTAGTATCGCATTTCAACTTCAAGACCAAACTTCCTTAACGCCACCACATAAGAACGATACACCTATTGACACGACTTCAGATATTACCCCAGAGGGGTTAACAACTACTATTTCCTATAGGGATTCCACGTTCAAGGAAATGCACAGTAACACATTTTCCCCCAGGCAAACAATAGGTAAAAGGAAACGTGGGGGGACACACCAGGCCCGCAAACACACAAAAATGCCCAAATTAGTCAGGAACAACCCAAAGAACATCGAGAAAACTGTGGGAAAGGGAATACAGGATAATTACATTCAACCCACCAACCTTATCAATGACTTAATGGGTAGTATGGAGAAATTAGTTAAATCACTAATACTGCCGTTAATAGAGCGAATTAAAAGAATGACTGAACAACTGGGGAGCATAGAAAAAGTAACTACAACCAATACAGATTTATTTAACAAATTAGTCAAGGCTAGACCCCACCAACAAGACCGTACAAAATTAAATGGGCCAAATACAGCGGCAAAAACACTTCGTAATAATATTTCAACAACACAAGTTAAGAAAACTGTAGCCCCCCTGACAACAGACTAAAGTCATTCCAGACCTCAGGAAGTGAGCTCGGAGAGCCAGGTAACACCAAAAGATAAGTCTAAGACCAATGCCTTCACAAAGTCTTTTCCTACTGAGCCCCAAATGACAAACAGGGATGATAAAGCGGACGGGCCAATCAATAAGACAGACAACTCCCAGACTACTGTAGTTAGGAAGTCCCCTTCCGCTAAATCTCAAATGTTATACCAGCAAAAAATTGACTTACCACCAGAAGCGGTACCCTATGTCGTGGTTTTAACTGGGGTTCCGGAACTACCAGTGGGAAAAACTGAGGGCCAACAGGGACTTAAAAACAAAGTTATATTTTGGTTGAGGAATAACAGGCCACTATCCCCCAATATAAACGGGGAAATTCTTCATGTTAGAAGATTAGGGTGGGTAGGTTGTAGACCAAAAGATATCAGAGGTGATGTAGTTATAATAAACTTTAGGGACCGTAGTGCAACCAAACACATTGTTGACTGGTACTCCGAGAAAAGAGGGGAAGAAATTTCTACTCATGACCTCAACTACTTCTACCCACAATCCCTGTTGGCCCATCCCCCAAGATCCAGTGCCCTTTATGGGCGCAGTAGGGAAAACTTTGGTCTAAATGGTCTTGGTTTTGATGTTCCCACATTCTATCATTTCTCTTTGCTCTAAGGGCTGGAAGGAGTCGACTGACTGCCTAAATGAGACATCGGGGTGAATCATGTTTCTAGACATTCTGAAACTTTACCAACTTTAAAAGTTAATTTAAAGCCCGATAAACAGCTCGAAACCCCGAATCATATTGTATATAGGTCGATAGGCTACCATGAGGTAGAAAATCAGTGTACTATGGCAGGAGAACCATCACCGGGCATTAATACGTACGAAAAAGTAGATGCTGTGGAATTTACTGAAGAGTCTTCAATGGAACAATCTTCAGGGCTAGTGGAAACTCCCCCAGCTAAAATAGATTCCTTGATTGCATTCCTATTCTGGAATATTGCCGGATTACGCCGGAAAATAGAAAATGGTATGGGGATAGGTTTCCTGGAGAAATTTAATATTATATCTCTCCAGGAGACCTGGTCAACAACCGAAATCCATCTGGTAGGTTACAAAACCTTTATTTCCCCTGCAATACATTCAACCTCAGGTAGAGCAAAAGGCGGCCTGACAGTATTCATTTCAAACACCGTAGGGGGCCTGGCCATTACTCCACTAGCCCTGGAAACAAACTATCAAATTTTGCTCCTCCGTCTTAGTAGAGACGAGTCTGTTCTATTAGTGAACTTTTACAACAATCTGCCAGACAGGGAACTTCAAACTGTTCTGCGACAGTTGTACTCCCAATTATCGACCTTGATTAGGGATTCCGCAAAAGGGGCCACCATTTTATGGGGGGAGGGGCGATTTTAATCAACATCCCTGTGAATACTGCAACCATAACTTGTGTGGGTTAATGGACGAGAATGAAGAACCATTGGTACATTTTTCCCACTCAAGTATTGGAAATTGTCTAAACGAATCTTTACTCAACCTAGATTTAAAAACTGTAAATAAAATAAACGTTTTAACTCAGAGGTTAGATGTAACTTACACTGGAAGAGGCAGTCACTTTCACTTTCCAAAAACTTTATTCGATCATTTTAGAAAACAATCATAAAAGCACAATAAAATTCATGACAATGGGAAGACGGAAACCAATGGGTTTGACTAGAAACAGATTAAACACATTAAGATAAAAAGGACATACTTTTTCTTGCAGATATAGATTTTAAAATATATACAGCAGTAAAATAAAACACATCAGGTTCATCAAGTGCAAATAGAAGGCTCATAGCGGATTTCGCAGTGAGCACAAAATATTTTTTTAAAAGTGATTTCAGGTAAGTGATACGAAAACACAAATATAATGGGCAAATCAACAAAAAATGCTCAGGACTTTGTTTCGAAATCCCATCACACGGGCATGGGGTAGAGGTATGTTTCTTAATTTGAGGGTAAGCTACCAGTTTATGAACTATCCCTAGTCGCAGTCTAGTAAGGACATGCTGATGGGAGTGTTTAGTGACCAATTTTAGATACTTTGAGAAGCCAAATTCAGCCGAATTATAAGAATGGTAATATATATGGGTAGAGAACTGGCATGTGGCATCACTACGTAGTTTAGCTTTACCCCCCAAATAAACATGTTTTAACTCCTTCGGTATATCAATAGCGCAGGAAGGGTCTTCAAAGACGTTCAAATTAAACACATCTCTAAACGTAGTGATAGTATAATTAAGCCATGGGATCAGTCTAAATTTATCTAAACGGAGGCAATCATTGATAATTTTCCTCGTAAAGCCAGTTTGTTCCTTATACCAGATAGATCTCCATACCAGTAGGGGTCTTAATCCTATGAGGTCTGCCAGGTGTTCCAATCCGACCTCCTGGTGGGTCAGTCTGGTAGAGGCTGAGGATGGTAAACAGAGGAGCCTTTTTAAAAATGTATTTTCCTCCACTTGTAAAGCCTCATGGCGACAATGTCCCCACACGCCTGAACCATAAAGGGCCAAAGATACACATCTGTGGCGGTAAATATACAACATGTCATATATGCGCCTACTTCCCAATTTGGAAGCAAACTTAAAGATACCAAAGGAACATTTCCTCATTTTTGCCCTAACATTAGACATCTCCTGAGCCCATATACCACCACTATTAAAAGTGATACCCAAGTAACAAAATTTCTCAACCACTTGGATCGTTTGATCATCAAACACAAAGGTTCTTAATTTTTTTACTTTCTTCCCACAGGCCATAATAAAGGTTTTTGAATTGTTAATCTTAAACTTTCTCCCTTTAATAAAATCCCAAAATGTATCCATGAGTTTCTGCAGTCCGACAGGGGTTCTAGATAGAAGCACTGTGTCGTCTGCGTAAAGCAATACTGGAATTGCTAGTCCTTCAGCGGTTGGGGCATCAGCATTAACCAGTCTCAACTCGGACTCAATGGCATTAATAAAAAGGGAGAAAAGAAGGGGGGCGAGGACACAGCCTTGCCTAATACCACAATCCACTCTAATATTGGGGGTACATTCTCCCGCTTGACCGAAGAGGCAGTCAAACTACTATAGACTTCATTTTGATTTCTAATTTCTCAGGGAATCGCGTCACCAACTTTCAAACCCTTGTTAGCACACAAAGTGACCACAGTGCCCTTACTATAATATTCCATCCATTGCGAGAGGACAGCACGCAAATTATAGTTAGTGCACTGAGGCAAAATACCCTACACTTGGACAGACTTAATGGTTTCTCATTGAAATGGGAAAAAATGGATCCCCAAAAAATCACAAGGAAAGTCATTCAAATGGCTTACAGTTCAATCTTTAAATGCCTAGATTTGTCTGTACATAGTGAAGAAGTAATAAGTAATTTTGAGGAGGTCACAAAAGCAATAAAAGCAGCACTGTTTGTAAAATTAAATAATACTCAAAAGAAGAAAGCGGGGTGGTTTAACCACCGATGTACAGTGGCGCACTCCAAACTGAAAGTTGCCTTGCAAAACCCAAACAGGGTGCCCCAAGAAATAGCAGACTTAAGGCGGGAATATAATAAAGCTTTAAAGGATAGGAAAATAGAATTAAAACAGGCCCTATGGGATCAATTGCACAAAAGCTGTATCCTTAAAGATAACTCTGCGTTTTGGGCTGTGGTAAAAGCCCCATTTCTGCTAGAGCAAAAGAATCAACCATCCATTGATGTAGCAATCGATGAATTGACCTGGGTAGATTATTTCTCAAAGATATTTGGAGGGGGCCCAGTAGACATAAGCGCAGATTCAACCGCCGTTCCACCTAATATCAACTACCCACTAGAAATAGACATTGATATCGGTGAAGTCCAAAGAGCCATCAAAACCAGTAAAAACGGTAAAGCCCCAGGACCCGATGGTGTCCCGATAGACCTATTTAAGTCAAATCAAGAGCTTTGGGCACCAATACTGACAAGGGTACTTAGGGCAGCCTGTGAGGTGGGACTACTGGACTCATGGTCAAAATCAATTTTGGTCCCAATTTTTAAAAAGGGGGACCGTCAGGAGGTATCGTGCTACCGTCCAATCTCCCTGCTGGATTCTCTGGGTAAAGTTGCAGGCAGGATCATCTTGGAGCGTCTCCAGCAGTGGGTGGAGGATGGCGGGATACTTTCAGATGTGTCCTGGCTCCCTTTCTCTTCACGCTTTATACTAACGGCCTGGAGCAAGCTATGCTGAACGGGAGCCAGGACCTTCCCCAAGTCAACAACCGTCAGATTCCGGCGTTGCTCTATGCGGACGACGCCGTGATATTGGCACATACCCCCCTAGAACATCAGAAGGCCCTAAATAGGTATTCCCAATTTCTGGGAGAGTTGAACCTACGCATTAACATCAAAAAGACTTTTGTTATGAGTGTTGGATTAGCGAAAAAAAGGCCAAAGGGTATATTCTTATATAAAGAGAAATTGGATGTAACAGCTCAGTATCCATACTTGGGCATTACTATCGATCATAAATTAAACTGGTCCCCCGAAATAGAGTCTAGAAAATTCCATCTAGTAAGAACTACTATGGCTCTTGGAAACTTTTCGAAAAAATTGGGCAGAAGACCACCAGTAGAGCTCATAAAAATATACAGAGCCAAGTGTCAGTCAGTAGCGCTATATGGAGCAGGAGTGTGGGGGTATGCAAACATTAAAAACTTACAAGTGGCAGAAAATGCATTCCTCCGTTTCCTCCCAGCGGTACCTAAAAGTACATCTACTTTTGCGTGCCATACAGAACTGGGAATTCCATATTTAATGGACCTAGTAAAAATTCAGCCACTTCTTCTTTGGCATCGCATATGGTACGGGGCTAAAAACACACTCACTCAGCAAATCATCTCAGATTGTATTGCTTTGGACCACTCATTTAAAATTGGCTGGTTGGCTTATATAAAAGGGTTCTTACTTGATCTGGGACTGGAAACATACTACCTGGCTCCTGCTACAATCGGTCACTATCAAGAAAGGCATTACAGGCGCTCTCATTGGCCCATTTAGAAGAAATTTGGTTAATGAAAGAAGCCATTAAACCATCTGTGCAACACTGTGTTGCTGTCCAAACAACCTTATCAATCCAGCCATACTTAACCCACGATCTTACCACTTTTGAGAGATTTCTCTTAATAAGATTCAGGTTAAATATTTTTCATCGTCTGGTTGCTTTTCCGGAAAGAAACAACTGGGATACAGTACCATCACTGTACCCTTTTCTTTTGTAAATTTTACAGAGAGCACAGAAAGATTTGGCTGATCCCGCTATTAAAACATGTAGGAATAAGAAGATGCCATCTGGCTCTGTTATTCTTATAATCATTGGGGGAGGAGTGGATGTCGAAGTGCATTGTTAAATTTCTGAAATGCATTTTCCGACATCGACTAAATTTGTAAACGTGCCCAGTTTGGGGTAAACCAACTGAGCAAAGAGAGAGCGACATCTCGCTATAATGTTGTACATATAAGTAATGAATTTGTGTTAACATCACAAATAAAACATAGCGAAGTAACCAAGCAATTTTTACTGTTTTTTAACAGAAAAAAAGAAAAAAGTATTTTTATCTTGTATTAATTGTTAGTATCTCGTTTTTAAAAACTGTTATGAAATGTAAATGTCTTTTATATGCGATTGCTTTTATGGTTTTTTTATCTGCTAAAAACCGAATAAAGAAATACTTGACTTGACTTGAGTTAGATGTACATCATACTGACACAAATAATGACACTGCTTTAAATGTATTTACAAAGTTAGTAGTGCAATACGTGGACACTATGGAAGTTAGTGATTGTTATGTGTGTTTGAAATTACCTACATCAGTAGCAGAAGGTGTAACATATCACCATATTCCATTAACCTATGGTATTTCTTGTAGTATTTTAGCAAGTTTGTTTTATAGAACAGGGAGATTACAATATTATTATTCTAATGTAGATGTGAATTTTTCCGAGTTTCCTATGCGAAAGAGCATGAATCCAGTTATTAGTACCAAAGATGCACAGTTTATGGGAGAATATTTTCTAACTATGAAAACAATAGATATAGCTGAAGCACACATGCACAATTTAACTTGTAAATTACACGAAGAAAAGATATTTTTGAATTTAGTTGAGCAGAGGAGACAGGACTTACAAAGAAGGGCGTCTGAACCCGAAACCTCAAATACCTCAATGGGCTGCAAAAGATGCAATTTATAAAACTGGCAAGACTCGTGCTGCTTTGTCCTTGGACTTTGCAAAGAAAGGGAAGCTCTGCCTCCATGGATTAAAGACTGAATATAACAATGCATTTATTGGTTCCAGTGAATGTGAAGATAATTTCTTAGTTATTGGGGAATGGGGACTAAAAGGTGGAACAGATCCAGTATTTCCTGGAGTTTATTACGTATGTGGCAATAAAGCCATTTCAGACTACCTGATCATTGGTACGGGAGTTGCTATTTTGGAATAGTATTCCCAAAGGTGTACTATGTGAAAAGAATCACTAGAAGCAATGAAGACGCAAAGGAACTAACACGTGTAAAAAGAGCTTGTTTTTCTGAAATAGTAGGCGATATTTTTAGTGCATTGATACCTTCAGTGGGAGTAATTCTGAATTCACGAAAAATTTGTCAGCTATCTACAGTAGTAGATCGGTTATTACTGACACTGCTGGAGGATTTTTAATGATCAACACAGAAATGTTTGCAATTAGATCTATGGTTTTTCAAAATCGACTTGCTCTTGATATATTATTGGCAAAAGAGGGCGGAGTCTGTAAAACACTGAGGGCGCAACATCGGTGCACCTCGATCCCTGATAAACGTGTTGAAATTGGAGGATATATTAAGAATATTACGAAATTGGAAGAAGATTTGAAACCACTGGAAGTTGATAGTGTATGGGAGAAATTAACAAATAGTATTACTACAATAGGGAGCTGGTTTTCTAACATAGGTAAGAGCATAATAGGTCAAATAATATTGCCAATCTTGGAAATAACATTATTAGTCTTAGCAGTAATGATATGGTTCAAATGTTGTAAGAAAAGAAAAAGGTATGAAGTGAATGAGAATGGAAAGAAAAGAAAGTAAGAGGAAATACAACTTGAAGAAATGAAAGCAAATCTATATAAAAGGATACAACATAGTCCTGTGCACCCGTATAAGGATAGTGGTTTTAGTGTCAAAACCAAAGTTAAATAATTCTTCTTGCTGAAATTATGAAGGTCGACATCAGGAATATCATAAATGGGGATTTTAATATCAATCCAGATCAATACAGAAAGAACAAACCAGCCGACACGTGTTTCGACACAACGTGGTACAATTGTGATTCTTCAGGGCTGGGAAGGACACAAAACAACAAATAAAATAAAAGAAAACCACTAAATGGCGCATAAAAGAAACAAAATTAATAAGCAAGGGTGACGAAAAGGTGAACACCACAGATCACGTGGAAACCCTATGCTATGAAAAGTACACAAAATAGGTGACTTCACACTACATAGAGACCCACAAATTGTGGAATGGTGGTATGGACAGCAAACAATAACTAATGATGGCCTTCCCTACCAAATCACTGCCACCGCAGTAGTAGTCTAGTGGAGTAGTTGGAAACCCGAATGAGGAGACATGGTTTTTAAATCCGGCCTCCCCGTGGATCTACATTGTGTGCTATTGAGCAATCACATTTTGACCTTATTACCTAGAACCTATTTTTTTGCTAAACATAGGAGACTTTAGAATGAATCTAAAAGCTCCTATTAAGTGTGCGGTTAAAGAAAATAAATCAGATATTTACTCGGGTGAGAGGAGAGGCTAGGTAAATACACAGCACTCCCTTTCATGGTCTAGTCACTGGAATTCACCAAAATATAGTTCTAAAGGTATATCCTTTCCAGCAGGCAGTACTGTGTCACATTCATGGATCTCCTACTTTACCAAAGTGCTAGTTCTTGGGGAAATCATACCCTTTCTGTGCACTACACTGATAACATGTGAACTCTTTGAATCAGGCTGATTGGAATACAACCAAGGGCATATTCCTAGATCAGGCTTTCAGCATGCTTTTCATTCTCACATTTGGGGCTGTTTAACTGTGGGGGCCCACTGTCCCTACTAGCATCTCTAAATGATTTTTTTTCCAGGAGCTAGATTTAGCAAGAACCCTCCTGTGCTGCAGGTCCTTCTTACCACACACACATTAAACAAATGCGTACCACAGACAGACCCTCAGACAGGCCCTTCTCAACAGCTCAAAGTTATGCAGAAAGAAGAGAAAGTAACACCCTGCAGGCAGCTCAGGGTGTTCCGGTGGATAGCTCAAATACAGCTGTTGAGCTTTTGTCTTGCTTTTCCTGGAAGTATCAAAATGTCAAAATGTGGGGCATTTTGCATCCTGTACCAGCTGAATGCGGGCATCTGGCCATACCACTTGTTAGACCTGACATCCTTGGTTTGGTATTCCCCCAAACATTTAGCCTTCACCACTTCAGTTTTACTGAATTAATTTTTGTTCGCAATAGGACTCTGTGCACTTTACCACTACTAACCAGCGCTATAGTGCCTGTGCTCTACCCTTCAAACATGATAAAATTGGACTACACCTAATTGGCAAATTTAATTTACTTGCAAGCCTGCGATAATTGGTACTACCTGTACACAGGTCCTTTACATTACATGCTACTAGTGGGCCTCCAGCACTCATTGTGCCACCCACTAAAGTAGCCTTTAACCCCTTCAGCGTGGCGCGGATTACCGCGCTGTGATGAAGGGTCCGTGCGCGGGTGGGGCCGTGACGGAGCGGTTCCGTCATCCACACAGCGTGACCGACGTGCATGACGGAACCACTCCGTCACACGCATCGAAGGGGTTAAAACATCTCAGGCCTGCCACTGCAACCTGTCGTACAGTTATAAACTGCCATTTTGGCCTAGCATAATAAACCATTTGCCTGGTCTAAATTTTACTTTTGAATATTTATATGTCACCCCTAAGGTAGGTCCTAAAGGCTAATAGGGTATGGTTCATTGTAGTTAAACAGTAGAACATGTGTGTTTTAGTTCTACATGTCTTAGCAGCGAACAACTCCTGCAAGGTCCATCACTCTCATTGACTAACACAGGTTATTATATCATAATTAGTAAGTGATAACTTTGGATAAGGAACGTATAAAGATATGATGTTTACACTCAAATGAATTTTAATTGAAAACCCTCTTAAAAGGTGAAGTCTAATTGTAAGTTACAATTCTGAAAATGGCACTTTCTTGTCCTGTCTTATCTGCGTCTTTTCCCAGCGTTCTGGTTCACGTGACTGTGAATGGCTTTGGTGTTGGGATTTGTGTATTCCTTTCAGACAGTGACACTTAGGTGTCCTAGGTCTGGACAGGATGGTTCATCCTGGCAAGATGACTGGGGAGGAGCTTCTCCCAGCCTCATTTGCACTTAAAAGGACTTTGCCTTCACATACACCAAGGAACCTGACACAAGTGGAAGAGGTGCGGCGCAGTGATCAGGGTGCTGACTCCGGACTATGGGGTTCACAGTTCGATCCACTGCACTGGTGGCAGGTTAGCCCAGCACCATGTGACTCTGGGCAATAGCTCGCTTAATCTTCCCGCCGGGACACCACTTCGGAGGTAGCTGTGCGCTTTACAAATACTGGTATTTCATTTAATTCCCTGCTGTTGTCACCCCCAGACAATTTGGAGCTTTGACAGGGGAAGGGGAAAAACTAACCAGACCAGATGCGGAGGTAGTACAGGGAGTTCCACCCCTGAAAAATCTGGTACCAGGTATAAATATTGGACATCAGAGCCATTCATCAGAACATTTCTGGGCCAGTGGAAGTTACACAAGAAAGACTGCTGTGCTGCCAGAGGACTGCCTTGCTGCTTGAGGACAACCTTGCTTTCTGAGAAGGAAGACTGGGCTTGCTTGCATTCATACCAGGCCACCCAGAGTGACTAAAAGGTCAGTTTGCTGACCTCCTATGTCAGCTCCAGGGACACAACAAACTGCCCAGCTGACCTGCTACAACTTAAACCTGCCTGAGCCTGCAAATGGACCTGAGTAAACCTGATACTGATCACTGCTGGAGTGAGTCTCTGATCCCCAAGAGGTGCCTCCTCAGGTCATAGAATGAAGGTTCCATCAAATCTGTCTTGAAGCAGCCCAAAGCCCCACAAATGTTCACTGCACAGCTGAGAGCTTCATCAAAACTGACCCCGAATGGTGCAAGCTCCTTAAAGCCTCACCACACAGCTGAAAGCTTAATTACAACTGACACAGAGCAATGCAAAGCCTCACAGTGTAGCTGAAAGCCTCTTAGGAACCTGCACCGAGGGATGGGAAGCCTAGCATAGCCACACTGTGCCAATCTCACACGATGGACATAAGGTACAACTCTCAGCAGACCAAGCTTGGCTTGGACTCCCTTGATGCCAACCTGAACTTGTGACTGTTTCCTGGTACAGTGGGACCAGATGCCATCAGTTGGCACTTAGTGCTTTTAAGTTCTACTCTTACTTAAAAATTTCAAAGTCAATATCTCCAGTTCTTCTGATTGGATATCTGTCGTTCTCATATCAATTAATTTAATAAACTGTACTATTTTTTTCTAAATTGGTTTGGAATTTTTCTTGTGTTGTGTTTTCACTATATTACTCCATGTTTGCTGAATAAATACTTCACCCATTGCCTCTAAGTTAAGCCTGACTGCTTTTGTGCTAAGCAACCAGAGGGTTAAGCACAGGTTAATTTAGTAATTATTGGGGTTCATCCTGACAAGGATTGTAGATGTTGCCGGAGTGGGGCTTCCATCCACCTCAACCAAAAATCCAATATCTTTCCCCACCCAAATGGAGGCCAAATCAGCAGAAAATGCTCAATGTCTAGAATAACCTAGAATAACGTATAAAACATTTGTAATTGTTTTACAGACAACATAATGATTCATGTGTAGTGACCCCAAAATCATGAACCTTAGAACATAAATACAGTTAAACTGAGTAAAGGTGGATCACTCTGTGGCCCCTCAGATTGGTTGAGTACTGGTTGATAACATTCAGGAGAATGAGGTAGCAACATTGCAGAGCATTATAGTTAACAGTGGATCTGTTGCTTGGTTGTGAACATATGACATTACAATGCTCACTAATACCACATGTACCATTACAATGCAGGTATTACTACACCAATGCCGTTATCACAAACTACCATCACAATGCAAACTTTTACCACGCGTATGCCTTTACCACAATGCCATTACAACGCAAAGGCATGCGTAGTAAAGGCATACACTTGGTAAAAATGGGACTTGCTGGAGGTAACAAGAGGGGTAATTGGCTCCCAAGGACCCTCAATAAAAAGCTAAGGGGACTTCCTCCTCCTACTAGTAGTGCATCAGGAGGTTCGTTTGCAGAGTAGTGGAGAAAGGGGGCATGGCTTGCTATCAGAATCTCAGCAATCCTGCTGTATGGGACTTACTGAAGGAAATAAGAGGGGTAGTTGGCCTCCAAGGCCGTCCTTGGGGGCCAACTTCCACTCCTGTTACCTCTAGTAAGTCCCACATAGCAGGACTGCTGAGAAGTTGTCAGAGGCCATGCCCCCTTTCTCCACCACTCTGAAAACATTCCTGCCAGCACACTGCTAGTTTGGGGATAATGTCCCCCTGACTTCAGAGGGACTAAGGGGGCAAGAAGCCCTCCTGGTACCTCCTTGAAGTCCTACAGGGGAATTCCTGCGAGCTGGTCTGAGGCCCAGCTCACTTTCTCCACCACTCTGCAAACGTGACTTCTAGTTAAAAAACCTTCGAAATTCACTAAAAAAACAAAGGTTACAGGGATGTTATAGTGAGGAATTAGCATTTAAAAAAACCTTAGAAATTCACTAAAAAGCAAATGTTACAGGGACGTAATAGTTAGGGTCAGATTTTACTCATGCAAAACCAGAGAAATTCAGCACTTACAGTTACCTGAGTTAAGTATAACACACACCCCCGCAGTTCACTGTTTATAACTTCACACATTACACCACTCATGACATTATCAGTGACATCGGTGATGACATCTAAAACAACATCACTGATAACATCAGTGATGACATCATCCACAGCATCTCTTTTTTTTTAAGTTCAAATTTTTTTATTGATAAATATAAAGGTGTCAATAGAAAATCCATAGTAAAAGCCTCATAACAAAATATCCAAGATAAACATATTTGCGAATAAACGAATCAGATGTATAAGTAACAATATGTAAAACCAAACAAAAATAAATAATACATATGTAATCTAAAAGTCAATAAGTTGTAAGAGGAGGTAAGAACATAGAAAGGGGGTCAGGGGGGTTTAAGAACTTCTTGCTGTGAGGGTTGTGGTTGGGAGAACTTTTTGGCATTCACGTCAATAAATGTCGTAACGGGACCATAACTCCAAACGTTTCGTTGCCAGAGTAATAGGGTAAACAAAAGCAGTATCTAACCTATGGTTGTGGCAAATGGCGTACCACCAGGCTCTATAAGAAATTTGTGTAAAGTCTTTCCAATTAGTAGTGATTTGCTGATAAGCAACAGCTAATAATAGATCGAGAATTTTAACATTTAATGCAATATTTTCCCAAACAGGTGAGAGGCTTCCCAGGAAAACATTAGTGAAAGAAAAGGGAAAATTGACACCAAAAATTAAGTTGACTTGAGTCCATACCTGTTTCCAGAATTTGCAGACCAAATCACAGGAGAACAGCATGTGGTATAAATCAGCATTTGGAGATAGACATGTCCAGCAGGCATCCGATACAATTGAAAAGCTTTTACTTAAAACATGTGGTGATAATAAAAGTCTATTGTATACAAAAAAAAGTGTTTGCGTCGTATTTGCTGCTCTAGAGGATTTGCGTATTTTGATCCATAAATTCTTCCATAAGGAAACTGGCCAAGAGGTCTGGAAATCCTGCTCCCACGCTAGTTCTACCATAGATTTCTGTCTATTGGTGGCAGTAGCGCGTAAAAAGCCATAAATAGTGGATGCTTTAGGTGTGTTCTGTATCTTAGTATGCAGATGCAAGGAAGGGTAAGAGGTTTTGGAAGAAATAGGTGTGTTGGATATGAGGGTGTAAGTGGACATCATGACCCCCCTTAATTGGTTATACTTGGTGGAAAATGAAGTGGGCAAATTAAACAATCTACAAAGTGAGGCAAAGGGCAAAAAAAGTGATTGGGAAAATAATTGATGAACCCAAATCAATCCTCTCTGTCTCCAAGACTTCCAATAGAAGGGTTTATTGCGAAGGAGCAAATTTTGATTATTCCAGATAGGTGAAGCAAGGAAGGAGTCTATAGTGTGCGATATAGGAGTTAGTGGCTGAAGGAGTTTGGAGGTGAGTTTAATTATGGTGGTAGCCACAGCTTGTGGTTTGCGTGAGAAAGAGAGATACTCCGGAAAGGAAAAGGGAGAAAGAAAGAGAGATTCAACTGAGGCCCACAAGGGAGAGGTATCTGTGGGATCGAGTAGCCAAAAGGATGCCTGACGTAGAAGGAATGCTTTCTGATACATACGGAAATCCGGAAAGTTAACTCCGCCTTCATCCTTGGAACAAGTTAACCTCTTCAGAGACATTCTGGATTTTTTGTTGTTCCATAAGAATTTAGAAAGAATTTAATTAATTTTATCGAGTGATTTAACCGGAATTAGAACTGGTATGTTAGATATGGTATATAAAACTATGGGTGATAGCATCATCTTAATGGTATCTAAGCGACCCCACCAGGATAGGTAAAGAGGATGCCATCTGGCATTTAGGTCCGAAAGTTTTTGAGTACACTTATTCATGCATAAAGTAACTGTATCTGAAATGCAGGGAGTAATATATAATCCTAAGTATTTGATGTGGGTAGGACTCCATGTGAAGTTTGAGGCGGCAAAATCCGGTTTAAAATTATATTTAGTTAAAGGCAAAATTTCACATTTATCATTGTTTAACTTATAGCCAGAAATGAGGGAGTACGTATGAACTTCAGCTAGAAAGGCGGGAATTGAGTCATTTGGATTGGAAATAAAAAGCAAAATATCATCAGCATAGGCTGCAAGCTTAATGTGTTCATCAATTATTTGGAAGCCATGTATGTGTGGATTCTGGCGTAATTTGGAAAGAAAAGGTTCCAGAGCTAGATTAAATAAGAAAGGAGATAAGGGACACCCTTGACGAACTCCTCTACCCAATTCAAAAAACTGGGATATTAACCCGTTAGCACAGACTGCAGCGCGGGGGTTGGAGTAAAGGAGAGAAATCAAAGAAACAAATTTAGGGCCAAACCATTTTAAGGTATGGAATAAATATGTCCACTCGACCCTGTCAAATGCTTTTTCTGCATCCAATGCAATTGCTGCCAGGGAGTGTTTTAGGCGGGAAGATTTGGATAAAACGTTAAAAAGAAGTCGAGTATTGTCTGTGATGAAACGTCCCTTGACAAAGCCAGATTGCTCTATGTCCAGTAGACTTGGCAAAAAGGAATCCAATCTAATAGCTAATGCTTTTGAGAAGATTTTATAGTCGATGTTTACCAGAGAGATGGGCCTATAGTTTTTACAAAATTTGGAATCTTTGCCTTCCTTAGGGATAAGGCAGATATGCGCCTCTGAAAAAGAACCAGAGGATTTATTTTGAGAAATAAAGAAGTTTATTAAGGAATATAATTTAAGCAGAAGGATTGTAGAAAAATGCAAATAAAATTCAACAGTGAAACCTTATCTCTTTTAAGGAGTTGGAGAGCAGATAATAGTTCCTGTTGTGTGATATCTAATTCCAGAGATGACAAATCCAGAGAACAGAAGTGAGATCTTGGTAAATTCGAAAAAAAGCCCGACAAGGAATGGTGAGTGGGTTGTGTGTCAGACGAATATAATGATTTGTAAAAGAGGGAAAATTCGTGTAAGTTGGAATTAGTGTCGTAAATTGATTCTATATTCAACTTATTCTGTCTAATCTTTAAATAGTTAGCCAATAATTTGCCGGCTTTATTTTTGCCTCCGTAAAACTTTGAGCTAGATTTTAATAAAAATAATGAAGCGTCGTTAGTTGATTTTTTATTAAATTGCAATTTTGCATTGATAAGAGCTTCTAAACAGTCTTGTGAGTGAGAAGTATAATAAGAATGCTCTAACGCCTTGATGTGTTGGAGAAGGTTTTTGGTACGAGCACGTGCAATTCTACGTTGTCTAGCAACAAAACCAATAATGAAGTCTCTTGCCGAAGCCTTATACGCATCCCATATAATTGAAAACGGCAGGCTTTCAGTGTAATTTAGATCGAAGTATTAATTGGAGAAGTTAATTAAAGAGGTAGTGAAATCTGGGTTGGAAAGAAGAGTATTATTAAAACGCCATCGTTTAGGGGCAGAGGATTTGGGTAAAATATCAATACCAATTAAAACATGAGCATGGTCAGAAATTAATATAGGACCAATTTCTGCGAAAGTGAGCGTTTGAGATATGTTTTGGGAAACAAAAATGTAATCGAGTCTAGATTGGGTGTGATGAGTGGGGGAATAGAAAGTGAACTCTCTGATAGTTGGGTTACACATACGCCAAGCGTCTAGGAGTTTGTGTTGAACAATAGTGTGGACAAAGGTTTTATGTGGATTATTTGGAACAAAGGGGAACTTAGAGTTTCTGTCTACAAATGAATCAAAAACCTGGTTACAGTCACCAGCCAATATGAAATTATCCTCTATGAAATGTGTAATTTGTTTGGCTAACGTGGACCAAAAAGAGGGAACACCACATGTGGGGGCATAGACATTAAAAAGAGAAACCAGAACGCCTTTTAATAGTAATTTAACATTCAACCATCTACCCTCATCGTCAGAATCTTGCGACACCAGCGAAACTGGAAGAGTGTTACGGCAAAGTATCATTACTCCGTTTCGCTTTCCATCCCCCGGGGAAAAGAACACTTCCCCTACCCAACCTTTTTTCAATTTCAAGGATTCAATGTCTGTTAAATGAGTTTCTTGTAGAAATGCCAGCTCAGCATTTAGGTTGGCTAAGTGAGTGAGGACCCTTTTACTTTTGATAGGAGAAGGTAGACCCCTAACATTCCATGAAATGATTTTCAGAGCCATAAGCAATCAATAACAAAATGAATCAATACTTTAAGACTTAAATCTGATTCGCTACAATAACATAGTAAATAAGAAGACAGAATAAAAATAGTGGAAAAGAGGTAACAAGCTTGGATAAGAGGGATATATAAAGTGAAAAAAACAATAGCCATGAGACTAAAGCGAGTAGGCTAGAAGAGAAAAAAAGAAAGTTGGTGATAAGTAAGTAAAGAAACCGGAAACAAGAAAAATGAAATACAAAAATACCAGATGGTATAGCACACAGGCGAGGAGGAGATTGAGAGAGATTATAAAAGACACCAAGAGCGAAAGAAGAGAGAAATTGTGAGATAGAACAGAAGACAAAAGACAAAACGAACAACATACCTACACTAAAGGAAGAGGAAGATGGGGGAGAGTGGAACCACATGGAGCAGACGGTACATCCAACGGGGACCGGGCCGAGAAGCGAAGAAGCCACGTCAAACAAAAATGTAGCTGTGAAAACAAAGAGAAGTGACATAACCAGATTGTCTCTAATCTAAATTCCAAATACAAGACAAAAGAAAGTGAAAACATGCAAAATTAATCAGTAACATCATTAATATAAGGAAAGATGAAAAGTAAATAAGTGAAAACACATGGTAGCAACAATTCTATACTCAATAAGAGAATGGCAATTTGGATGTGAGGATCAGAAGGGTCAAGTTCCAAACGAAGAGGATGGTTTCGAAGAATCCATGAGGTCCGTCTTATGTGCGTTAATAAAGCTCCTCAGGCGTGTGGGATCATCGTATGAAGTAGTCTTGTTATTGTAGGTTACCTTAAACAAACAAGCATGAAATAGACCGTATCTGGCACCCATGGACCGAAGAACAGGTCTCATGTCAAGGAAAGCTTTACGGCGTGACGCTGTAGCTCTAGAGTAATCCTGTGCGAAAAATAATGTGGAACCAGACCAGGAAATCTTTTGGAGAGATTTGGCCGCAGACAAAACTTTGAGGTAATCTGTGTATTCCAAGAAGTACAAAATGACCCCTCTCGGTCTCTGTGAAGATGACACGGTAGTGGCGCTCCGACCCAATCTGTGCGCTCGCTGAATGTTTAGGATAGTGCCCTCTGGAAGATGAAGTATCTTGGGAAGGAAAGATTTAAAAAAAGCAATTGGGTCAGTACCTTCAAGTCCCTCTGCCAAATTGTAAATACGTAGGTTGTTCCGCCTATTTCGATTTGGAATGTCCTCAATCTGTTTTTGTAGGGTTGATACCTGAGAGTTTAAGGAGGAAACACACTTGGTAGTATCTTGGAAAGAAGAAACATTTTGCTCCACATTTGTAAGTCTAGCATCTATCTGCGACCAATTATCAGACAGGATTTGTAATTTGGTGTTAGTCTCCTCGACAAACGGTCTGAGAGCCCTTATTTCCTGTAACAATAGCTCCATGGAGACCGGAGAAGACGGTTTAGGAGGCGTAGGGGGATCTTTTTTTAATTGTTTTACATTCGCCTGTCCAGTTGGTAGCTGCACAGGCTCCATTTCCATGTCACTCTGTTCTACTTCAGGCGATTCTAGATTATGCAACTTGGAAAGTGCCGAGAAGACTTTGGAATTTTTAATGAAAACTCGTTTAGGTTTTGAGCTAGTGGAGAGGGCGCCTCGTGACCTTCCCATGAGATGTAAGGAATCGTGACCAGAGGGTAGGCACCAACCCTAAATATGGAGAGCTGAGTTGGTCAACACCACAGGAGAAGCATCTGAGAAGCGTCAGAGGAAGTACTACTCAGCGTCACAAAGCCAAGCCGAGGAATTAAGACACAGTCACTTGCGAAGAGTGAGGACTGTAAATCCACATGAAATGGCGTAAATAAATTGTTGCGTCCCTTAATGGTGCTGAAAAGTATTTTCCGAAGACCAAGGTAACAACTGCAGCCACAATGCCCCAGGCGCTAGGTAAAAGTGAGGTAAAACTCAGTCATAGCGCCTTTATTACGGTAACGAATGGAATATAACAATACAGCATGGACTCATTGCCAACAGCACAAGAGATTTTCTGGAGGTGAACTGAAACCACTGAATTATTCACTTAAGAAAAGCAGTATCTCATGGTTCATTAATAGTCCCACATTGCTCCTGAGGAAAGGACACATCCTTAAGATGGCGGCCGTATAGTGTTAAGATTAGGCTGTGTCCTCAATAATGCCCAAATACCCTTGGAGAGTACAAAATACAGTCCATAAAACGTGCGTATAGACGCGTTTGTTGAGGGCAGTTATGGGGACAACCCCGGCGAAGTGACATCTGTGTGAGTGATTCACGGCCAAATCTGAAGAGACAAAATGGCGGCTACGCGAGTCCGCTCCGGAGCGTTACCTTCATGTGGAAGCCAGGAAACAAAACATGAGCCGGCAGCTTGTGGAACTGTTCACACAGCCTCACATCGGGAGAGCACCATGTCGAAGAAGAGAAGGACGCACTGCCTTTGCCCCGGACCGGGAGCCTTACAGACGCACCGCCATGTCCGTTGGGCGCCAAGCCACGCCCCCATCCACAGCATCTCTGACGCACCCACTCACACCCCTATAAAATGTTTTATATACCCACTGACAATCCCACGCAACCCTTCACAGAGCCATACCACTACTTATACAACCACTCACTGATTCATAGATGAACACACACATCCACTTGCTCACCTATACTGCAACTCATACACCCACTCACTCACTAATACAGCCATTGACATATCAACTCATACACCCAAACAGGCCCTCACATACTGAGTGAGTCAGCCATAGAGCTACTTACACATCTAGACACACATCCATACAGTCAATCACACAGGCACTTACTCACCCAAACAGTTACATACACACCCACATAGGTACTCATATAAATAGTAATACATGATCCCTCCCCTATACAGTTAGTGACAGACTCGTTCCATTTAGCCACTCTCATATTCACTCTCTCATACATACACTCACTCATACACCCTGTCACTCACCTATACTGCCTTTCACATACTCAGTTACTCACCTATACTGACACATGCACTCAATCAGCGACACAGCCATACAGACACTCACTCACACATACAGCTCCTGAGACATGCACACGGTTCCCCATACGGCCACTGACTCACCCACTCACTCACCATACAGCCAGTCACACACCTCCTCACCCACACACACAGACACCCAGACATCCATAGAGGTAGTCAGACAACCAATCAATCACCCATATAGCCATTAACGTACCCACTAACACACTCCTACACTTACTTAGGCATCAACTGATAGACAGATACACTAATTTAAACAACCAGTCACTAACCTATACATTCACTTAGACACCGAATCACTCACTTATACAGTAAATCATGCACCCACTGAGTCATCCATACAGACACTCATACACACACTAATCCACCAATACACCTTAGTATATATATTTAACACCCATAAACGTTTTAAAAACAGTCACTGGATGGTGTCATCAGTGATGTCATTTGAGATGTCATGAGTGATGTCATGAGTGATGTCACTGACCATGTCATGAGTGATGTAATATGTGAGGTCATAAGCAGTGCATTCCGGGTGGTGCGAGTTATATTTAAGTCAGGTAACTATAACAGCTGAATTTCTCTGGTTTTGTATGAGTAAAATCTGACCCTAACTATTACATTCCCATAACCCTTGTTTTTTTGGGTGAATTTTTAAGGTTTTTTAAAATTCTATTTGCTAACTATAACGTCTTTGTAACCTTTCTTTTATATATATATATATATATATATATATATATATATATATATATATATATATATATATATATATATATATATATATATATATATATACTTACCTTATACTCACATGTAAAACACATATGACTTTACCATTCATGCCTTTATGTGTTGTAATGTCATGCGTTGTCATTGGTGTGCGTCGTAATGGCACTTGCGTTGTAATGGCATGCCATCTAATAGCATGCGTTG
Organism: Triturus cristatus; assembly: GCF_964204655.1. Lineage (NCBI taxonomy): Eukaryota > Metazoa > Chordata > Amphibia > Caudata > Salamandridae > Triturus > Triturus cristatus. The sequence continues at coordinate 728,081,824 of NC_140591.1, forward strand.
TGAAGGTTTTGTTGTAATGGCTGTTTCCTCTTGGTTGTACCTAGTTGTGACTAGTGGTTGATGAAAGGCACGTGTGGTGCTGCAGCTGTACACCTCAGCTGCTGTGACATTCTTAGAGTTGTAGGTCAGGGATGGCCATCTTAAGAGCGTGCTGTAATACTCACCAGGAAACTCAAAGAAGGACAAACATTGCATGAGGAGGACAGCATCTTAGAAAGGCACTTGTAGGCATACAGATGGGCATCTTAGAAGCGTGCTTATTCACATAAACACTCAAGGAAGGTCATACACATGATTAGAATATGTGTTCAAAGAAGTATCATTCACAGCAACTACAGAGTAGTAAATATACATGTACCGGCTATCTCGTCCATGCTTCGTAGTTTCGTCTTCCCTCTCTTCTTTCCTTTTTGCCCTTCTTTTCTTCACTTTCCTATTTCTCTAGCTTATTGTCTTACCCCTCTCTTTCTTTTCTCCTTTTCCTATATATGAGGATTATTTGTTATTGGTAAATGTTTTGCAATCAACATTTGCATTTCAATATGGGTCCAGTGGCGGCTGACATGGATCTGTGGTGGCGAGGTGGCGGGTGGGGGGTTGGGGGGATATAAAAAAAATATGAAAAAAAACCTTACCTCCTCGCTGCCTCTATCCTCCGTCGTTGCTGTGTCTCCTCTCCATCCTCTTGTCATGTCTCTCCCAGCCAGAAACTGGAAGCAGCCAGGCTCCACTGACCAATCACAACACTGCAAAGCACCGTTGTGATTGGTCTTAGCACCGTGGTTCAGTGCTCAGACAGGAAATGGGAGCCTGGGCATGTTCTCCACCCAGGCAGTAATACAGCCTGGGTGAAGAACATGGAAAGTATGCATCACTGTTTGCCCTAAACGAGAGGGCCGGCCATCAGTCATTGTACACTTACAGAGTGCCCACCACTCCTCCCACCTGCTCTGAGAGCGGAGCAGTTCCGTCTCAGCCGGCAAAGACGCTGCAGCATGAACAAATAAAATGATAATAACAACAAGCTATTATCATTTTATCTTTCCTTTATTTCCACTGTTGAAAGCAGTGGGGCGACGCTTAGTGGACAAGCCGACACTGTATGAGTCCATGATGGGCTTGCATATAACTGTTCACTATTATTTTTCAGTACTTAGTTTATGCCAATAAATATAATTGCCCCACAACAAAATACTGCCTACAGGACACCCTAACCCCCTCCCATCTGATGCTGACATGCTGTCTGCTGCATAAGCATCAGAAGGAACTTTTTCTCTTCCCATCGGAAGTTGGTAGCTGGAATCACAGGAAAATCTACAGTCTGGTCCCTATATTAAGTAAATGAATACCTCCAGCCTACCCAAGCTGCCTTTGACAGTAGTTAATATGAATTGACCCGTCTTCTGCAGACAAATTGAAAAGCAGCAGATAAAAACTGTATGTTCCAGATCAATCAAAAACTGGTAGATGTTGGCATGTATGGCCAATCAATGTCCTTTCTCATATTTTTCTCCTACACTAATGTATAAGGACCACTACACACTTGTTGCAACACTCTGTGAGCAGTCTGAGACACACACACACACGCAATAACATACCACATCCACAGAGAACACACTGTACATATTATCCATCCATAGACTAGTATATCATGCCTAAGTATCCTGTCTCTTATCCTTTTTTGCTTCAGATTCACACATAATCCCAATGATAAAACACACTAAAAGTACCTCACTCACAACTCCAAAACACTGTCTATCTTGGCCACATGACAAACACACACTCTTTCATTTGTACCACTCCCAAAGAGCAGGGTGCTATGCCCTTTGAATCTTCATCAGAGGTATGTGTGTTAGACCTGGCATCTTTTGGCATGTTTCCCCTGTCTTTATGCTTTCTGACCTCCTTGTTTTGACTCTGTTTTTTTCTGGTTTAGAGTCTCTGCGCACTTTCTCACTGCTGTTCAGTGTTAAAGTGCAAGTGCTCCTATTATATATTGTATTATGGATTGGTGTTTCCATGATTGACATATTTGATTTACTGGTAAGTCCCTAGTAAAGTACACTGAGAGTGCCAGGGCCTGTAAATCAAATGCTTCCAGTGGACCTGCAGCACCGATTGTGCCATCCACATGGGTAGCCTTTCAAAGGGCTCTCAGACCTGCCACTGCAGTGTCTGTGCACAGTTTTTAATACCATGTTGACTTGGCAAGTGCACCCAATTGCCAAGCCCTAAACTTCACTTTTATTGCATGTAAGTCAACCCTAAGGTAGTCCCAAATTACACCTTTTGGCAGGGTGCAGTGTATGTGAAAGTTATGACATGTCCTGGTGTGTGTGACTTGTCTTGATAGTGAAATACAGTGTATTTTGTTTTTCACTATGGAAAGGATATCTGTCCCATAGGATAGAATGAGAGTTTACTTATAACATCTCATGAGTATATCTGTCTATTGGGACAAAATGGAGAAATGGAGTTTAGTATGCCTGTTAGACTTGGCATCTTTTGGCATGTTTCCCCTGTCTTTTTGCTTTCTGACCTCCCGATTTTGATGGTTTAGTGTCTCTGCGCACCTTCTCACTGCCCTTCAGTGTTAAAGTGCAAGTGCTCCTGTGTGTAAATTGTTATTATGGATTGGTGTTTCCATGATTGGCATATTTGATTTACTGGTAAGCCCCTAATAAAGTCCACTGAGAGTGTCAGGGCCTGTAAATCAAATGATACTAGTGGGCTTGTAGAACTGATTGTGCCACCCAGAGAAGTAGCCCAGTAAATGTAACTCGGACATCCCACTGCAGTGTCAGCACACAGTTTGTAACTGCCATGTCGACTGGACAAGTGCACCCACTTGCTAGGCCTTAATATTCCCTTTACTTACACATAAGTCATCCTTAAGGTAGGCCTAAGGTACCCCTGTGGGCAGGGTGTTGTGTATGTTTAAGGTAGGACATGTACTGGTGTGTGAGACTTGTCCTGGTGGTGAATTATAGTGTATTTCGTTTTTCACCACTGCAAGGCTTTCTGGCCCATGGGAAAGAATGGGAGTTTTACTTACAACAGCTTATAAGCATAACATCACATTGGGACAAGATAGGGAAATGGAGTATAGTATGCCTGGACTCAAAATGTAAAAATGCATCTTTTAGTAAAGATTATTTTATGTTCTATGTTTGAAAACACCACTTTTAGAGAGTTGTCATTTTCTTGCTTAGCCATCCTGTGTGCCTCTGCTGGGTTTGTGGATTGACTGTCTGGCTTTGGAGCGACAGGGGCTGGGGAAGTGCATTCTCTTCAGACAGCCACTGAGAAGGTCGAAGTGTGTTCTGCCTTTCCTGGATGAGTCAGGGCTGAATAGACCTGGGCTGCATTTAGAGTAGAGGGAGGAGATTTCCTTGCACCTGAATGGGCCTGGTCTGCCTTGAACAATGCTGTCTCCACCTCCTGCCACAAAGCTGGGCCAGAGAAGACAGAACTGGGTTGGACTAAGCATAGACACTCTCTACCTGAGAGAACAAAGAGATTTTGAGTATAAATATTGAGGCCCAGAATTTTAGAACTCGCTGAAATCAATGAACCTGCCAAGGAGAAAAGCAGGTAGAGCAACCAGGAGGAGTACTGCCCCTTTGCTGTGTTGTTACTTTGTTGGGTTGGCCTGCAGTTGCTGCTTCTGCCTTGAGCAGTGAAAGGACTGGGTTGTTTGTGCTGAGTATCTCCAAGTGGAGCTTGCCTCCTGTTCTGAAGTCTCAGGGACTGCAAAGACTTCAACAACCTCTGGGTACCTCTTCTGGAACGGCTGTTTCAGTTGCCACAGAAAATAGAAACGCAACCGACTACGTCACCGACTCCGTCACTGGCTCTGTGTCCTGACGGCACCGCAGAGGGCACCGTCCACATCTCACACTGCAACCCTGGTCTCACCGATGACGATGACCGCCGCCGCCGCCACCGAGCCGCTGCTTGGACTGTGGCCTGGTGGCACTGCACTGCCTCGCTTCACTTTGCCATCTTGGTCCAACCAACGCTGTTGCTGCTGCTGACTTTGACACCTGTGACCGCATCTTGGTTTGGGGGCACCGGTTGTAAGTCTCATGATGCACGGCTTCGTCCCACACAGCAGTCTGGGCCGACTAACACCAGCTCCCGCAATCTGGCTCCGCCACTTGCACCACAACCTGCCAGCACCGCATCGAGCACCGCCTCACACTGCACTGTAAGCCTTCATTCTTACCAATGCCGTCTTGACTATCGTCACCGAGCTGCTGCCTGAACTGCATCGAGAGGACACCGTACCCTGCACCGCTTACATTTTGCAATGCAAACGCGACAGTTGCTATGACCGGCTCGCAGCAATGTGCCAACCGCAATGAGAACAATACTGTTACTGAGTCTGTCCATCCGTTCGCTGGCCTGTACCGACACGGTCGGCTGGAACTGTTAGACTCTGTTGTTTTCAGCGTCGCTGTAGCCCTGGACAGAGCTACCGACTCATACGAACTGTGTTTTTGAGGTATTTCTGCAATGTTAAGGATAGCTTGCAAAGTATATATTTTTAAGTACTGTATGTTGGATTCTTATTGTTTTGGTCTTGTTATGGATATATAAAAATATTGGATATGTTTCTAAACTGGTGTGGTATCCTTTTGTAGTGTTTTCACTGTATTACTATTGGTTATGTGCAAATGCTTTACACACTCCCTCTGAGATAAGCCTGACTGCTCATGCCAAGCTACCAAGGGGGTGAGCAGGGGTTATTTTAAGAGTATAACTCCCTTACCATGAATGGGAAGAAGTATCCCCATTTGGACAAAGGTGAAAACCCTTGCCAACCAGATCCCCCCATTTCTAACAATGCCTGAACTCAGAATATAGAAATGCATCTTTTAGTAACAATGATTTTTTTATTTTCTGCGATTGAAAATACCACTTTTAAAAAAGTAGGTATTTTCTTGCTTAGCCATCCTGAGTGCCTCTGCTAGGTTGTGGATTGACCATCTGGCTTTGAAGTGACAGTGGCTGGGGATGTGTTTTCTCTTCAGACAGCCACTTGGGGTGTCGAGGTGTGTCCTGCCTTTCCTGGATGAGTCAGGGCTGGGCTGAATAGACCTGGGCCACATTTAGAGTAGTGGGAGGACACTTCCTAGCACCTGAATGGGCCTGGTCTGCCTTGGACTATGCTGTCTCCCACCTCCTGTCGGGAAACTGGGCCAGAGAGGACTGAGCAGGTTTGGGCTAGGCACAGACACTTTCTGCTCCAGAGAACAAAGAGAAATTCTGTATAAATATTGGGGTCCAGACCCAAGAACTTTAGAACTCTTTTGGACCAAGAAGACTGCCAAGAAGAGGAGCTGGAGAAGCTGTGAGGAGGAACTACCACTTTGCTGTGTTAGTCTGCAGTGGCTGCATTTGTCTTTGGTAGGGAAAGGACTGGACTGGACTGAACTTTCTGCAACTTCTTTGTGTGAGTTTCTCTAAGGGTTTGAGGTAGAGCTTGCCCCCATTAAAGAAATCTCAGGAACAGCAAAGTCTTCAAGTTCATCTACTACAGGCACTGAGAACTGTGGGCCTTATTTATGAGAAGTGATGCATTGCTGCATGAAAAGAATGATGTGTCACTTCTCAGTGTGCCCTCCTTGCAACATGATGGATGCATCATATTTACTGTATGACACATCATGTTGCAAGGAATGACAGATACATCAGTGTTACTGAAGTATCTGTCAGGGCAAAACTGACGCATTGCTGGAGTTGTCTCGAAAGGTTGATGCAATTTCAGCAATGCAGGGAGAGGGCTATAAATATAGCACTGCATCACCCTTACGCCCTGTTATGAGGCAGGCGTAAGGATTTGACGCAATGGCGTCCTAGAAGTGGCACACTGAAAACTTTTACATTTCAATGCACCACTTTTATGAGGCTTGGATGTGGGGGGATTCCACCCTGCATACATTATGCTTGATGCAGGTATAATGTAGCACAGGGCTTTACAAAACGACACATCTGCCTAGATGCATCACTTTGTAAATAGGGCACAACATGGCTCATTTTTAACGCCGGCGATGCTCCACAAAAAATTAACCACTCGTGGCGCAAAAGTGTTTTGTGCTGCAACAGAAGAAAAAGCAACCCAATGCCATCACTGACGCCGCTGTCGGCTTCATGTCCTGAAGGCACAGCAGAGGGGACTGCCACACCTTGTACCGCAACCCTGGTGTCTCCGACAACGATGCTCCACACTGATATCGATACCGCTGCTTGCACCTTGGTTCGAGGGTACTGCTCATAACCACGACACACCACCCTCATCCGGCACCGCTGCCTTGGCCTGCCAGCGCCATCGACTCCAGTTTGTCAGCAGATGAGAAGCTTCCGCCACGGCACTGCTGCTGCTTGCACCGTGATCTGCCAGCACCACGACGAGCACCACATCACTTTGCACCACAGCCCTAGTCTCACCGACGCCCCTGGACGACTGTCACAGAGCCGCTGTCTGCACCGCGACCTAGGGGCACCGTATGCCGAACCGCTGCACTTTGCGCCACAGCCCCAGTGCTGGCATTCCCGACTTCAACAGCGAGGAGTTCGATCTGCAACATGTGTGACTTCAAAGGCCTGACCACTCCTTCACCGACCTCCAGAACTGATTCCTGCGGACATGTCTCTTCAGAGCTCAACGAGAGGTCGCCGACGCCATGCATTTCTCAAGGTACTGTTTTGCGGGTCTTCCCGATACCATAGCTGGCCCTCGACACTCCAGTTAGCCAAAACTGTTTGGATTTGTTGTTCACAACACCGTGATAGCCCCGGATGGAGCTATGGACTTCAAGGAACTGTTTTTCATGTCTATTTTTGAGTATTGATATTTCTGAGAACTATATGGTGGATTTTTATCGCTTTTTTGGTCTTATTTGCACAGATAAAATATTGGCTATTTTTCTAAAACTGGTGTGTTGTTCTTTTGTAGTGCTCTCACTGTATTTCTGTTGGTTATGTGCAAAAGCATTACACACTGTCTCGGAGATAATCTTGATTGCTTGTGCCAAACTGCCAAGGGGGTGAGCAGGGGCTATTTCAGAAGTGTATCCTCCTTATCCTGACTAGAAGGAAGGGTCCCTATTTGGACAAAGGTGCAATCCATTGCCAACTAGAGACCCCATTTCTAACAAAGTGCAGAGTAAATGTAAATACATTACAGTCCATTACAATGCAATGCAATACAATACAATGCAATGTCATACAAATGACTGGGTGAAGTGTACTACCAATAAAATCATTAGTAGACTGATTCTACAAGACTTCCAAGGCAGTATCTATGTATGTAAAGACCATCTCTTTTGAAGTTATGGAGCATATTATATCAATTAGTGATTATGAACCTCAAGCGTCTGGAATTTGGAATGATAGTAGCAAATTATTTGTATTGTCTCCTGGAAGAACCCCAACATATTGAGCATTTGAAGCAATTGTTTACTCAATTCAAAGTCATTTTTCTCTATTGTTGTGACAGTGCCCTATAAAAACATGCATTGTTTGTTGTCCCATGACATACGATTGGATATATCCGAATGGGGCAAGACTTTTGAATCCATTTTGCAATTGTTAGCCCTGTGATTCATAAAATCGTAGAATTTCGACCACAAAAAAGCTTTTTTTACTGTATAAATCTCTTTCGCAAATCAGAAAAGCTTTTCAGACTCACAAAAGGGGGATTGCGATTCATTCTGAATCAGAATGAGGAGAAGCATGAAAGAGGTACTCCCCCCTATTATAGATTCACACAAGATCAATGGTTTGTGATTACAATTATGATCACAAGCTGTTGAAAAATTACAGACATTTCAAAGGAGATGATAACTTGTTCACAATTGTGAACCAGTCCTTGTTGGACATCTTCCCCTTCCAGAACTGTGTCAAACAGCCCTGGAGGATCAAGCAGTGGTCCAGGGTACCACTGCCTGCACTCCCAACGACTTTCCAAAAAGGACTCATTTTTAAGAAGGACAAACATTTTCTGTAAGGAACAAGGGCTGCGTTAAAAAAAAAATCAATTTAGCAATGGGACTACATGTAGGGTGGTCTGCTGATCCTTGCAGGACACTATCCTTGTGTTCCTAGTCAATCTCAGGGTGTCACAAACAGTGACTTGCTAAATTAATATTCATTAGACAGCTCATTCTGAGACCCCCTGCCAATGGACATTTTATGAAGCAACCTATCATTTACACAGGTCAAATCGCAAAATAACAGGTAACCTATTTGCAACCTGCCTGTTACTACAGCTGGCCCTCAATATCAAACTTATATGGTGTTTGGAATTTTAATATGTGTCTCTTCCCCCATCTATTTTTGCTGACTTTTCTGTTTATCCATATTTATTTTGAGCTTTGTGAAAAAATAAAGATGCAACTAATATATTTTTGCATTTATTTACACAATTAATGTACCCTCATATTTCAATAACAGGGTTTCAGGGCTATAAGTAGTCATGTATTAGACATCAAAACACTGATGAAAACATATGCATTTTAATACAAAAGCATGCACATCTTCAGATGTTTAAACTTCATGAAGAAATCTTCTGCTTTCTACCCCCTCCTCTTTGTCAATCCACACAGGAATGTTTGACATGATTGATAGCTTTGGAAATTCGTTTAAAAAACCCTAGTTTCTGTTTTTTCATTGCATAAAAAAATACATGCAGTAAAATAAATGGTTTTCTCACTATGTTTATCAATAAATGCACTAAAAGTGAAATCTGGGTTCCTTACTTTTATGATATACTGGGAGCAATCCATGAGGAAATTACGCTTATGGCTGTAGGTCACCACATTGTCTAGCCTAGTGTTTTTTATGAATCAGGTTTTTACCTCCTTGCTCAATGTCTAGAATAACCTAGAATAACATGTAAAACATTAGTTACAGACAAAATAATAATTCTAGTGAAGTGATCCCACCACCATTAGGCTTAGAACATAAATACTGTTAGACTGAGTAAAGTAGGATCACTCTGTGGCCCCTCAGATTGGTTGAGTACCAGTTGATAATAACAATCAGGAGACTGAGGTAGCAACTTTGGAGAGCATTTTAGTGAACAGTGGATCTGTTGCGTGGTTGTACCTAGCTGTAACTAGTGGTTGATGAAAGACACGCTTGGTGCTGCAGCTGCAGTGACCTTCTTAGAGTTGTAGGTCGGGGTGACCGACTTAAAAGCGGGCTGGAAAACTCACCAGGAAACTCAAAGAAGGACAAACATAGCATGAGGAGGGCAACATCTTAGATAGGCAATTGTAGACATACAAATGGGCATCTTAGAAGGGTGCAAAATTCACATAAACACTCATTCAAGGTCATACACATGATTAGACAATGTGTCATTCACAGCAAATAAAGAGTAGTGAATATACAAGTTAAAAAGATGTTAGCTGCTTTCTACAGAGACCAAAATTTGTTGCTGTTCTTTACACTAGATCTAGTATGAGAATTGCATTAGAACTGGGAATTATTTTATACATCCAGTATATGCTTTATTTGGTAGGACTGGGTCCTCATTTTTTTAAAGGCAACCCCTGTGTGAAGTTCAGGAACTCTGGACCAATGAATGAAAGTTCCTTCCAATCGAGAAGACCCCAGAGCAGGGCACTCTAAGGAACTTTATAAGAAAGCAATAGCTAGTGTGCATTATAAAATTGGCATTCCACCCCCAGCACTTCACAACACAACTAAATGTGGGAGAACCCAGAAGAAGAAGAAGAAGAAGAAGAAGAAGAAGAAGAAGAAGAAGAAGAAGAAGAAGAAGAAGAAGAAGAAGAAGAGAAAGTCTATTTTCTATCTGCTGTCTGCCTTCAAAAAATCTAAGAGAAAACTGCTTCCTCTTGTAATGTTGCTTTAAATGTGCTCTCTTGAATCAGTCTGCCGACTTCCTTCATCCTAAGGAACCGAAAAAAACATTAAAAGAAGGGTTCCTTTGTGAAAGATCCAACTGAACAGTTGGCTGGGGACTGGGCTTTGGAGGAGGCCTACATGAAGAACAATGGCTGAGGCTTCCTCCTATTGCTCAGTGGAGGCTTTGATCATAGAAGCCTTCCCCGATATTTGTAAGCCTTGGAAATGACTAGAATGAAGTAACCTAGCTCCATAAAGCAATAGCGAGTCATGGTTACAGCATATAACAGGGTGCAGAGCTATGTTGCTCCAGGAAGATTGGAAGCATTTGAGTGGGCTGGTCTGAAAGGTAATGGTTGCTGCTCCTGTCATCACAGACTTTGGGCCTCATTTATGAGAAAGTCATGCAGCGCAGCAAGGCGGCTTGCTGCACTGTGCTGCACTGAGTGACAGGGAAAGGCAGGAATGCACCCTCTTTAAGACAATATGGTGAATTCCTGTCCATTCCCTTGTGCTGTCGCCTTTTTGGTAGCAAAAGTGCCTGTGTTGCTTGCAAGATTGTTTTTATACAGGAAGGGGCATCTTCCTGCACAAAAACATTCCTAGGAGGCATATTCCTCTTTCTCTGTGTGCTGCACAATGCAGCACACATAGAAAGAGGAGGAAATGAGGAGAAACAGAGATATTTCTCCTCGTTACCCCTTGCTTGTTAAGGTGTATATTTTTGTTGCATCTTCAGGTTTATAAGTACTTACAAATCTGGGGATGCGTCAAAATCCATGGGAGGTGCATGCGAACACTTATGGAGTGCCCATGGAACACCTACCAAGGGAAGAGTAACACAATGCAGTGATTTGCATTACTTCCAGATTTTTTTAAGCCACTCAGAGCCCTTCAAAGTGGCTTTGCGTGATTTCAAAAATCTGCTTTAAAGGTTTGTGTCATGCATGTACCACATTGTGTGGTGCAAACATGACACAAGCGTATCATAAATCAGGTCCTTTGTTTATTCAGCAATGTTGTATCATAAGAATACTGTCATGTTTTAGGAAAAAGAAAACAGTAAATGTTCTGTTATTCAGTGCACCTTCAGCTACCAACATAGTTTTTAATTAAAGAGTGCCTATCTAAGTACCGAATTTATGGTCAAACTATTACATGTTTCAGGTCAGGTCTCTGCTCCACATTCCTGTAACAGGTGTGAGGAGCATCAACAATAAACAATCAATACATCTTATCAAGCAATAGTGTCAGAAATAGATAACCCTTAATAACCATGTATTTGTTAAGAGGTTCCTCAAATAAGAACTATTTAAATAAAATCCACAATCAGAAGAGAACTTTTTGTGTAAGATGTGGAGTATACAGCAGAGGGGAAAGAAAAGGGATAAAAGACTGTGGTGTTCGTGATACAGTCATGGTTGGTGTGAAGGCCATCTAGGGGCAAGATTGAATATAGGCGATTTTCTCCCAAACACGGAAAGAAAAAGGGATTCAGTACCCATTTTGCTTATCAGAAGAGACTCTGACTTATGAGAGAGTCCACTGGACCAATCAGGGTGGGAAGGGGGCTTAATGCTCACATTATCACATCAAAATCCCCAAACGGGGATCAGATCTGCTGTAAAATGTAGATCTGGTCCATCAATCTATAAAGCACACTTCAATGAATTGCCACACATTAATATGGCTAAGACAGGCATTCCCGCCAGGACAGTTCTAATGGTGGCTAATGCACACCTTTGCCACAATCAAAGAAGTAAAGATGCACTCCTTTGCCACAATCAAAGAAGTAAAGATCCATGTTTCATATAAGAGCTAACACCAGTAATTCATGAGACATCATGTAAAATGCCCGAACAAGTGGAGGACACATTAATTGCTACCACAGATAGTAGTTCTTAAATTATGGATCAGTATGACTCAATCTCTGGGCTTTCTCAATGTACATGGGGGGAGAGCGTACAATTAAATTGGTGACATCTCTAGCAGATGAATCATGGCGAGGTCATCAATACAATCATGACTGTTGTCTAAAGAAGGCTACAGAAGGAAGTGCTTAATGTCACTCTCCCTTCACATAGGGTAAAGTGCCAAGAATCCCTTATATTATATTTTTGATATAATTGTGAAATTAAAAAAACTAGTTGAGATGTGGATTGTGTTGGTTTTAAAAGAGAAGGATGTGTGTTTTTGATGCCTGTATCACTAGACGGGCCACTTGATTGACCACGAAGCAGGTGAGAAAAAGCCTCAATAGCATGCACTTTGAGGGCTTGTGAAGCCAAATCTTGCACTCGCTGGAATTCAGGACTCAGTGAGAAGCCAATAATCAGCAATATTGGCAAACACTACCCAAGGAAATCCTCAAAGTTGGCCTTGCCTAGGTTCTCCCATAACCCACACCATCCTCATGCGACATTGTTGAATCCAGAATGATCCTCTAAACTCATAATCTTTCTTGAAGGTGTCAGATATATTGGCTCTGGTCTGAGGCGTTATTCATGCAGTATTCTAGATCAGTGGTTCTTTTATCTGTGGTCCGGGTACCCCGGGGGGTGGAGGGGGTCCGTGAAGCCTAACCATGAGTCAGCAACTGCTTAGAAAAATAAATGATATTAACAGATTAATAACGTTTACATAAATAAAGATGTAATCTGTGCAGTTGAACATGTTAAAATTTTTTCTAAAGGTGAATGAATTTGAAATTGGAGACTAAAAACTAAGGGGCTTATTTACAAGCCCCTTGTGTCACCGGTGCATCACGTTGCATGACGCACCGGTGGCACAACCTGCTGCGTGATATTTTCAAGTACATGTAAAGCCACGGGTGCTTTTCACGCCACACTTTACATGTAAGGGGCGTGGCATTGGTGTTGCTGTGGGTGTTCCCACGTAACACCCATGTCCACTGATGCATTTTCTAGATTAACGAGCAATTGTAAACCTGGAAATGCGTCCGAATGCTGTGCCACAAGGAGAAATGTTTTAACCCCTTCAGTGCCCATGACGAGATAGTCTCGTCATGGAGCGCGGTTGCGCTGTGCCCATGACGAGACTATCTCGTCATGAACCCCGCCCGCTAATGCAACGCCCGGCACAGGGCGGGGAAAGGGCGGGGCACTGAAGAGGTTAATTTCTCCTCGTTGTTTTCCTCTTTCAATGCATGCTGCATTCTACAGCACTCATTGGAAGATGAAATCACCGCAGTTGATTGTTTTTGTGCAGGAAGGTGCCCCTTTTTGCACAAAGACAATCTCCTCACGACGCAGGCATCCTTGCACCATTGTGCAAGGGTGCCTGCACTGGCCCATGGCAGCGGTTTGTGCGCCAGCGCAGGGGGAAGCACAGAGATTCGACATATTGTTGTAAATAGGCCACATCCCTGTGCTTCAAAACGAATGCAGTGCAGCGCAGCAAAATGACTTGCGGCACCACGCTGCGTTTGTTTTCTTGTAAAGAGGGCCCTAAGTCTGTATTCTCAGCGTGAATCGTGCATCAAACAGAATTTAGTATAGATGATGGGTGGCCTCAACTGAATTTAGAAAACCTACGGATTTCTTATTATAATTACATTTTCGATTTTTGTATATTTGTATGTGTAAAAAATAAATGTTTAATCATTTGTATATTTGTTTGATGAAAGCTGTTGTCTGTATTTTGGATGTTTTGTTTTGCAGTTCAAATCATCAAAAAAGCGCGGCCCTGTGTCCTCTTCTTCCACTAATGACTCAGTGGGGGATCCTCGGATTCCATTAATGATTCATTGGGGGTCCCCGAGTTTCAGTGGTGTTTAAGTGGATGTCCACAGTGGGCTTGATTCTTCTGACCATTATGATAAAGTTATAGCTCCTGAACAACGAATACAAAGATTTTCCATGATTGAGTGGGAAGTTCCCCCTTCAAAGATTCCAATAGAACACCAATCAAGGTGAAGCATACTTTGCAAACAGAAATGCCAGTTTCACTTATTCAACAAAATGGCTGAAAAAAGTTTTCCAGTGAAATAACCACAATCCCTTTATTGATGTAATTGCACAGTGGTTACAACAATAATGCCGTGAAAATGTTACATAGGTTGTTCATCTCAATGCAAAAGTGAATATTGGTCATCGGGGTCACGTGAGCGACCAACTCGGCTATTAAAGGATTTGCACTCTTGTTCAACTCACATAATTAGGATCAGATAGATATGCTTCTCAGTTAATAGAGAGATGAGCTGTTTACGAGATAAAGGCTTCATTTAGTTTGCTCTGAGGTTGACCTTACAGCAACGTATAACACGAGTAAATGCATGCCCTCTTTTTCTTTGCATTACAGTTTCTGTATTGAACACTGTTCTGATGCTGGACAATAAACAGAGAGAAGGTCAGGGGAGCGTGCGTTTATTTAACAGAGAAATCCCTGATGGAAACTAGGCTAGAATTTTACTATATATTTGAACACTGTGTTGTAGAGAGATCAGAGATATTAAAACGACAGTATATAAGTCAGTCGGCAGCAGTGCCATTGGTATGAATCGACAGAAAGCTGGAGAAACTGCTCACGTGCATATGGCCCAGGTATCACTGAGGCCCAGCCTCCAGAAATGTCACCTGGCCCACCCCCCATCCCCCTCCCATCATCCCCACATTGCGAAAACATACCGGCTGTATATATAATGAGGACAAAACAAGACTTGTCAGCAAAAATTACACTAATTATATGCAGAAACCCATAACAATTTTTACATCGTTGTTTACAAATTCCTTGATTCCTAAACTTAACAGAGAAGCTAGACATAAAAAATTCCTAACCATATCTAGTTTCTTTTCCTGCGTATCCAGCATTGGGCTTTCGAGCGAGATCATGACTGGCTGTGGCAGCATCCCTCTCCTCTAACTCTTTCCTTCTCTGCTGAAGGAACCTGAGCAGGTCCCTTCTCAGTGGAGTACTCCACCAGCCTGCTACCCAACACACCAAGTGTAAGCTTTTGCAGGGGGCCCATCTGACCACCAGGATAACTACTGCTGGACCCCAAAAGGACTCTCCTCGATGGTTCAGACCTAAAAATACACCCACTTACAAATAGCACCATGGGAAATCCTCCAGGCTCCGGGGGAGGTTGGATGCACCTTTTCCACCGTGTTCAGAATTACAGCCACCTACAAAGTAAAGTCATTAAACTTCATGGACATTTAGGATTACATTGAGCCAATAATGAGAATTTGGGTTTAGTTTTAAAGGTTTTATTATCTATATTATTAGAATCTCAAGCATCTTTATTCAAATTAGAAAAATACAAAAATAATGTAGAAGGCTAGATATTTGCAGATCAAGGCATGTGTTCCATAAATAAGAGTGCATGAAGAGTTCTGCTGGAAGAGAGCGATGAATAGAAAGGCGTACTCCTCTTGAAGAGCAGTTCTGGAAACTCAGCCAAGTTCCCTAAAACTGCAGTAGCAACTTTCAGAAAAATGATCTGTGCAGTAGCATTGATCACAATTTTTTTTTTTTTTTAATCACCTCAAAAGTCTAGAGGAAATCTACTCTTCATTAAGTAGAGTCTTGGGCAGATGAGAAAATCCAGCAGCAGGACTGTCGCATGGGTAAGAGCAAAAGTAGAGGTGTGTGTGTGTCTAACTAGCTAGGAACACTTGGTATTATAACCTTTCAGCACATGTATCGATTTATATTGACGCCTTTTCCCGATGTCCAATCAGAACAGTTCCTAAGGTGGTGTTGTCAGTCATACGATGCATCTTATCCTGATTCAAACAGTCTGCATTCTCGTCATCCAAAATGATACAGTCCTTTGGTACAATTGTTGCAAGAAGTAAGGTTCCCATGAGAACCCTCTTACCTAAGCTAGAGACGCATTGTGAGTTTCATCACAAAAACAATAGCTAGCCAGCAAATGTGGAAACATATATCGAGTTAATATTAGAGCTACATTATACGTCTACATCACCATTTTATTCTATTCAAAAAGATCATTATTCTTAACGGAAGTGATCTAACATGGGGTGAGAGGAACTAATGAATATAGTGCTAAAGTCAGCCCATTTCTTAAGATGACATCAATGTTAGGCTGCTGCACAGAACACTATTATGAGCAAAGGTTGAAAGGAAGCTTTGGGCATAGTCTCTGCACAGGCTAAAATATAGTTGTTTGGTGCAAATTTTTAAAATAAATGCAATTTCAGTGAAGCGTTTCTAATAGAATCTGTCACATCTATGTTTGTCACTCTACAATGTGCTTTGGTTTTATTGACTTTTTCTACTATTATAAATTTCACACATTTTGTAAGGCATTTCTAAAAATGTGGTTTACTTATGTTAAAATTCGTTCTAAATTGCATTTCTAACGTGCTATGGTATACCAATTTCTAAATATGCGGTCATTTCTCTCACTACCAAGGGCACCCTCAACACTCTTCATTACCCCCCCAAGGGCCTGTGCCAGCTTGGCACCCATTGCACCCTTGAGGGGGTTGGCCATAAGAGCCTGTTGGCAGCAAGCACTACCAGGCTCCCCACACCCTGCAGTCTCTAGATATTTAGCTGCAAGCACCACCTGGAGGGCCCTGTGAGACTGCTGTCCCGCTTATCACAAGAAAAAGGATGCCTTCTGTGGACACAAACTGACCCACCAACCAGAACCTCACCTGCCACAGGGCAGAATAGTTCACCTACCATCCAGCCTCCCCCCAAAACAGTCATGCCAAAGCGGCTAATGGTTTAACCACACCAGCAAATTTTCTATAAAGATCTCATTGCCAAGTTTCAACAAGTGATCACTATCTTGCACAAAAAAAGTTCCCCATTGATGCAGCCATGCGGAATAATCTGGAGCCTTGGTGACCAGAAAAGCTTATCAACTTTACTGTTAATCAACTGGACAGAATGGATGGGTGCCCTGACCAACTCACCCCCCTTGCCATCGCAACCTCGAATGATGTAAGACCAAGCTATGATTGCCTGAGCGAGCTTCTTTGCCAACCATCCTATCTCATGTAACCAACAGCGCAAAGCGCTACAGCTGCCAACACGCACCAGGTCATTGTCACCAAGATGCACCACCACAAATCCCAGGGGGCAGCTTCCCCTTGAGCAACAATGATTCAACTGAGGGCCTCCAGTGCACCAAACGCAGCACTACCTACAATATAGACCTCTGTAGCTCACTGCACATAAGAGTGGCTTATTACCCACACATCTGTTATCTCTGCCACTACCGTGTGCATAGAGGTCGCACAGAAATTGAGTCTCTGACTCACATCTTTTGGCCTTCCATATGCATCTACAGGAAAGGAAAATAAGGAGAGAAAGCAAATGTGATTAGATGTAACTCTTGAGCACGTGCAACCTCACATGATGCTTACAACAATCAGAGGACCATCTGTCAATCCTCTGCACCACCGAGCTCAAAAGCACCATTGCAGCTGTGGCCACCCCAATCCTGAAAGAGTGAGAGCCGAATTTTGCAGGGTCGAACCCAGCTACCCCAAGTGCCACCCAAGTAGCTTGAAGAATTAAACTTTGTCAATGGTGATCCGGCAGCATGCATCAGAAGAGGCCCCAATCATACACGGTGTATGAGCCAGAAACAGTTCCAAGTTGCTCAGCGGGCAGCAGGAATTGCCTGGTGCCCTATGCAAGAGAATGTGGTCACCCCATATCAGTCTTAGAATGCCAGGGAACGTTCAAGCCTTTACACATGTGTGAACTGTAGCCCCCCCTCCATAGCCTTCTTGTTCTTGGCAATCAGTTCACTCACCCTGAAGCCCCATTGAAGCAAGTGTAAAGGCTGCCCTGAACAAGAGAACTTCCTCCGGTGATCTGCATATCTCCCCCAAGAAGCCCACGATTGCTACTTGCTTGACAATATCGATGATAAGCCTGGAGTCTGGCCTGATCCCCTTCAACTGCTGCCATCCCCGCAACGCACACTGCACGAGGAACAATCTGGTCACATCTGGATGGCCAAGCATTTTTGCACGCAACCGAGCCCACCTGCTCCCTCAGTGACCCCAGGGATGACAGGACAGAAGAGGATGAGAACCAGCCCCTACCCCTCACAAAGCTGAAGTATGTGTTGAATGCCCCCTTATAGGTCTGCCTCATTTTGGGTGCTCAAATGGCTGCCATGAGGTCTAGTAGGCTTGGGCACCAAACTGCCACAGTTATTCCAGAACGGGTGTTGGGAATTCCGCTGCTCCTGGGTGGTAGGACCTGAAAACTTGCATCTTAAAATGAGATAGAGTATCAGTGGCATTTTTTAACACACCAGGGACATACTTGACCATAAACAACACATTAAGTTTCAAGCAGTGTAACACTATCTCTCTCAACAATCTTAGAATCATTTTGCATTTAGCTGCCTGCTGATTAATGCACTCCACCAGCGTCATAATATGTGACCAAAATATGACCAACTGGTTGCAGAAATGATCACGCCAGATGGTCAGGAGTGGACCACCAGTATGGGAAAGAGCTCAAGGAAACCAATGTTGGAAACTATCCCAGACTCCACCAAGGCAGCGGGCCAGTGTTTTGCGTGCAACAGAACAGACCCACGATAGTACCAAACCCTTTGCTGCCTGCAACAATCTTGAGGAACCATAGCTCCCACTAGACCTGGCGGGGCAAGGCCACACGACAGGGCCATTGAAGTCCCACAGAAATGCCTCCCAACTGTGCATGTCCTAGTGAACTTCACTCGCCACCCTGATGTGTAGGTGCTTCTTCCTCAAGCCTGAAATTGCCTGTGCAATGGAACGGGAAAAGGCGCAACCCATAGGGATGACCCTCAAGGTGAAATTCAGCTGTCCAAACACCCTCTGTAGCTGATGCAACGTGATCTTCCTTCTCAAATGATCATGCAAGGCCTGGGCAAATGTGGAGACCTTCTCCCTCAATACCCAGGAATTCAATGACCATAGAAGGCCCAAACTCCTTCATCATTGCACTGAAGGGCTGCAATACATTGCTGCGTTCCAGTGAACCAGAAGAACCCAAGAAAAGAAAATCATCCAGCTAGTGCAGGACCCACCGATGGCCCATCTTCCTCCTGAATACCCATTCAAGGAATGAGCGGAACTTCTCAAAATAAGAGCAGGAGACCGAGCAACCCATAGGCATGCACTTGTCGAAGTAATAAGATCCTTCATACTGGAAACCCAGCATAGGGAGCCATCTATCGCCTCATTCACAGACTGACCCTTGGGAGCAGATAAATTGTGAACCAATCTAAATTCTTGGTGTCCTTCTTAGGAACTACCCTCAAGGGGGAGCAGATGAAACCTTCCAGGGAAACTGAATCAAACAGACCAGCCACCCTCCCCAGGCCCGCATCCTTGATGATCTTCGCCTGGGCCACCCCAGGATTGGGCCTCAGGGATTGCAGGTTTTTGCCATTGGACATGCCTGTGCACCCCTCAGCTGGGATCTGGAAACCCTCCCTAAAACCTTCATTCAACACCTGCGCTGCTGCAGGATTGCTGTACACATTGAACCATGGAGTCATTGCCATCCTGTAAGGGAAACTACCTTTACAATGCGGGCATCACATCGCAATGTCATTACAATCGTTGTAACGACCGCGCTGTTACCACGCAAAGCCATTACTACGCAAGTCATTACATTGACTTGCAGTAGATGGCGTGCTAACAACAGGAATAGTATACTTTACTATTCCAACACCTTCCCTACTGTTACGTAGGCTGGAGTTGGAATAGTAAATTATACGTTTCTAATGTCAGCGCGCAATCTACTGTAAGTCGATGTAATGACTTGCGTACTAATGGCTGTGCGTGGTAACAACTCGGTTGTTATAACGACCGCATTGTAATGGCACGCGATGTAATGACTCGCGTTGTAACGAGTCATATTCTCCTGTAAACCAGTGAAGTGCCATTGAATAAGAGGGAATGGTCAACCTGATTATTGCCCCCTTTTTTGTTGGATTTTCTGAAACATTTCGACTCCGGGTGCGAAGATTGGCCACAGAAAGAGCAGGAGTGTTTATATTTACAAGTCTCAGGGGGCCTGGAGCAGAAACACATGTTAAAGTCCCAACAGGTCCCCTCCCCACCGCTGGTTGCTAGGGTCCCCCGCATAAAAGGGCTGATTGGGAGTAGGGTCTGCACACTGTGGCTTCATGTGACGCAGCCACACGATAACATCAATGTGATCCCATTCTAAATTGGGGCTAGTGGCCTTAACCTTCCTGAAGTCCTTGTCATACTCTTTCTAGGCTGTACCCCGATACTCTTCGTGCGTGCATGCTATCCTGTTGTGAAAGCATGGCAACTAGGTGCCTAAATTACTGAAATGCTCAGCCAAAACCACCTAGTAAATTGATAACTCTTTCACCCAATTCACCAATGTTTCCTCCAACCTCCTCTTGTAGGGCTAGTGGCCGCAGTCCCTGGAATAAGAACACTCTTTGCTGCTTTTCGCTTCCTTCCTATTGCGCTTATCAACAAGTAGGTTGAAAATGTTAAGCCCCTTTCCAAATCTTTTCTTTCACCTCTGCTGAGCCATACCAGTCTAGCTGGCCATGTCCCAACAGGACTTCACCCAAACCTATACTCAGTATAAGCATTGCAGTATTAGCATTCTGGGGATCTTGAGCATGTGGAGCCATCACCACCGCTGGGAAACCGCAGCATGCTGTCCGGTAGTGTCTTGTTTGTAGACAGAGGCCCTTCAGCCATCACCTGGAGAACCCCAGCACCCTCAGTAGCAGGAACTGCCCAGGAGGCCCACCTGAACTCTGAGCGGAGTGCCTGGCACTGGACACCCCAGTACATCCTACCCCTCCCATCACTATAGTTGTAGGAGGCCCAAACTGACTCACTGCTGGGGCCACTGTGCCACCACTGCCAACCACTCCCACTGTCGCAGCATGATTCACCAGTACCCCCTGGGACACTGAACCCTCAAGTTGCACCACCAGTCGACGTGCCCTCTCCAAATTGTCACCATCACCACTGCTGGCAAGAGCCCCAGTCAGAGCTGGGGTAGACAACATCCAAAACTTAGAAAGACAAGGTAAGATGCCCACCAGATTGGCCACTGGTTGGGGCATCCATTTGGTGCAACCCCTAACACCATGCAACTATTTCCACTCTGCACAATGCCCATACCTGCCGCTGGTCCCATCACAGACACAGTCCCCTGAGATAACACCGGGCCGGAGGTGCTTGGCACCGAGGCAACCCAACTGTTACAGTCACTGCCCATAATCCCCCCCATGCCCAAGGGGGCCTGACAACTGCACCCCGGGAACGACCCCAGGAGGTCCCTCCACATCTTTCTTTTTGGCCTGTCCCTTAGCCCTCCTTGGGACCAGGGAAATGCTACCTTAGGGGCATCCCCAATCACCTATCTTAGGAGGCCGCTCTTCCATTGAAGCCAGGGTCCTGCACATAGCTTGCATCCGACCCATCAACACCTCTAAAAACACATCTCTGTGCGAGTGCCTGTAGCCCCGCTGTGCCCCACCAGGCATCCCTGTGAGACGAGAAGTAGCACTACCAAAGGAAAAAGGCCAATAATGCACACTATCCCTCAGGACTAAAAAGCCACCTATGTATATAGATGCCCACTCGCAAGAATCAGCACAAGAAAAAACATGCTTCACGCTGTAAGAAATGAGAACACTCTTTGCAGAGTACCTTAGACTGCTGTTCCTTGAACCCTAGCTTACCAGAGGCAACTGAGCACAGGCAACCATGGGTAACACCAGGAATTGAACACTTAGCCTTCAGAATGAGAGCCTCAAGACCTTAACTACCTTGAATCCTGGCCTGCTAAAGGGCTCATGCCAACCAAATGCAGAGCCTTTTATGAGAGTACCATCACCTATCCTTGAAACTGAGCACAGGCAACCACTTCTATATGGTGAATTGCCAATAACACTGCATAGACTGTTATAAATACTGGGCAGCATTTGCAGGAAAAGAAAAAACACAGCAATTAAGCCCCTCTGCCCCTGCATGGTAACTTAATCAAATTAAATGCCCTCCTCATCTAGCCCCTCTCCCGGCCGGACCTGCATCTGAGTGCTAACGCACACTTGGTCAAACTAGAAAATCTTAAGCCTGTGCTCCCCTCAGTCAGGAGATGGGCCCTGCAGCCAAAGAGGGAATTGCCACAGAATGCAGAGCCCTCACTAGCGTGATGCCAATGTAAAAATCCTGCAGAGAAACAAAAGTAGAAGAGAAGAAAAACACAGGCAGGGCCCACCTGACAGGGTAATCGTGACAGTGTCCTTGATGGATGACGGAGCGACTTGCGCAAAATGAGAGACCGGCTTGCAACTCCTTTGGCAATTTTATAGGTGGAGTCAATAGCGCGAAGCTTGTAGCGCGACCCTGGGAGCGCTCTAACCACTTCCGGCCCACATTCTACATTGGGAAGTGGCAGCGGCGATGATACATAGTGCCGCACACTACCCCTACACAATGCTGGCCACGGCAAGACCACCATAGTTGGGATCCCCCCAGTTGGGGGAGCCGTTAGCAGTGTACTTTCCAATATAAAAGACTTGGGGCCCAATTCATAAAGGTAAACTGAGATGAAAGTCTAACTTTATGACTTTCGGTATTCACAAAGGGCACTTACGAGTAGTAAAGTTAGACTTTTGTCTCTGTTAAACCTACGTTTTGGTCTTAAGTTTCACTGAGACCAAAACTGAGACAAAAGTCTAACTTTACTACTTATTAAATGCCCTCTGTGAATACCAAAAGTCATAAAGTTAGACTTTCCTCTCAGTTTACCTTTGTGAATCGGGCCCGTAGTTCGCAATATGAGGATTCCATGCCATCACACGGATGGTGGCCTGCTGAATGCTTTTCAAGAAATATGTTATTTTTAAATGCAGCCAGTTTTCCTTCAAGGAAAAAGGAATATATTTAGAAAAAGAAGCCTGGAAGTTTCATTTCTTAAGAGTAGGCAGTATTTTGTTGGCCCACTGCCTTCTCTTAAAAAATATTTTATCGATCATCCTCAAAGAGGAAGGGGTCCGTTGGGGACTCAATCCCATTTGCAAATGGGTTACCACCAACTTTCAATTGGCAGTAAATTGTGAATATTTCTCTACCGCATTCCAGTCGCAAAACAATCCTACTTATAATCCAAATTCAATATTTGGAAGGGACGCCCTCAATACACCCCTTCCAAATACCGAATAGTAACCCCAAATTGCGATTCTGTAATAAATTATTTAATTGCAATTTAGGCTTTGTACATCCCAAAAAGCATTTTTATGGTTGCAAACAGCCCAATTCTGTGAATCTGGCCATTTGTGACAGGATACGTGCTTCGTACATCTAGCCCTTAGTGATTTGTCCGGTATTGCAGCATGATGAACAGAATAAGAAACCGTAAACTGGCTATCCAGTGCCAACAGTCGCATCTCAGGCTTCCTAGATACATCTCCTGCTTCTCCTGAAAGTTCAAGAGGTGGCATAGTAATAGCTCACAATACTCCAGGACAGGAACATTTACAATTCTAATTCCAGTCCTCAAATACCTATGCAAAATGTTTGGTTGTGAGCAGTTGCCTATTTTTCAAAAAATAGGAAGTCAGTCAGTCAGTCATAAGCTTTTATTCGATATGCAAGATATCTTGTAAGCACATAAAAAATACAATTGATTACAATAGATACATAAAAACACAAGCTACAAGATGCCAGTAGTAAATTCGTAAAAAGATAAAAAGGACATAAATTGCCCGTTAATAAATTAACTAGAAAGAGAATTAAACAGCTACTGACAGTCTCTTACAACGAATAAGCCAAGACCACTTTAAAAATTTTGCAATTCCACACACTAAAGGGGGGGAAGTGTCCGTAGTTAAGATACGAAGGGCTTCAAGGTAGCTGCGTGTGCCCATATTGCGACAAAGGGGTTTCAACCAAACACTCCTAGGCCTTGCATAATCCGGGCAAACAAACAAGAAGATAGGAAGTGTAAAAATGCTTGTGTGTTTCTAGATTCATTGCAGTGAGAAATTCAGGCTGTAGGGCATGGATTAAACAGACTGTACACCTGGCATTTAGTCCAACAACATCCTGGGGAGAACAAAAATTGGCACTTCCAGTCAACACACTTCCCTGCTTCAGGGTCAGACTGACCTTTAGAGCAATTAGACAGTGCCAGAGGAGCTGGCAGTCTGACCATGATCGTCATTTGGAGGTAGTCAGGGGCACAGCTGCAACCTCTAGCTTGCTTCCTGCTACTCCTGGCACTTCCTTTGCGACCCCTGGTCTCAGAGGATGCAAAGGTTTTGCCCCCTCTGAGGCTAGGGGTCGCAAAAGGAGTGCCAGGAGTAGCAGGGAGCAAGCTAGAGGGCACAACTGCGACCCCTGACTGCCCCCAAAAGTGACCATGGGTCTAACTGGTCAGTAGGGGGGGCAGTTTTGGGGCTGTTTATGTGTCTGATGTATGGTTTGCTGGGCCAGTTCTTACAGTTAATATACCTCATTAAATTAAACACTGCATCTAGCAAGCTCAAATACATTCAGGTGTCCATGCCTCGCAAAACACATATTGTATGTCTTTAAAGGTTCAAAATAACATCAATTTGCAAACATCATCCACATTTTTAGCTGTCTAATTCACTAATGGTGGCCCCTTTTATTTTGGTGCCCAGTCCTATTTTTCTTAACAGCCCAACCCTGCCGCCGCTCCTAAACTCCACCAATCCCATACCCTTTCTTCTGTTTGGCATATTGCTCTTCATGTCACCCAAATACAGCTAAAGAACTACTTAAAGTACATCTATGGTGCAGAAGGCACGTTTGCCTATTTTTTAGAAAGTCTGTTTTTTATTTGAATCATTACATGGACTAAGGGCCATATGGACAAATCTTTTTTGGACGTCGCAAATGTCCTGATTAGCAGAATGCATCAGTTTGCAACCACACAAAGGCATTTTTAAGTATACAAAACCCAAATTGCGATTTGTTAACTTGTTACTGAATCGCAATTTGTGTTTGCGATTCAGTTTCTGAAGGGGGAGTGTTTAGGGCGTCCCTTCCAAATGCCAATTTGCAGTGCAACCAAATTACAGTGCAAATCAATAAGGGGCATGATTATGAGAGGGTTGCGTCACGTTTGCACCCTGCAACATGGTACATGCGCAATGCAAACCTTTAAGTCAAATTCGTTAAGCCATGCAAAGCCACTTTACGTGGCTCTGAGTAGCTCCAAAAATCTGGAGTAACGCAGCGTATATCACTGCATTGCGTTACTCTGCCCTGGGAAGGCATCACTTGGGCATTGTGTGGGTGTTCCCACACAACTCCTATGGTTTTTGATGCATCCCAAATTTACACAACCTTGTAAAACTGAGAATGTGCCAAAAATATATACCCCCCTAGGACAGTAGTAACGAGGAGAAATATCTTAATTTCTCCTCTTTACTTCACCTTTCTCTGTGTACTGCATTCTACAGCAGACATAGAAAGAGAAAAATGCCTCGCTGGATTATTTTTGTGCTGGAAGATGCCCCTTTGATTCTTTATTCAGCCAGTGAAGGCCATAAAAGCACACAAGTTAAAACAATTGTAACAAGGACACATATAAATACAATACTCTTACAAAAGACCATAATTACACAGCAAGTCCAGTTAACATGAATCTAAGACTATTTATATAAAAAGGCAAAAATAAGACTCACTGTTAAAAAAAGGGAATACAGAGTACAGGCTTGGGGTATAAAGTACAGCAGATAAAGTTCAAATATGACAGTGTGTTGGTATAATCAAGAAACAAAAAGTTCAAGCCATACAATAAACCTTCATAAAATAAACACTAATAATGCTCATGGAATTCAGATCAGGTTCAGGCTTACTGGTCCATGAGTATCTTCTTACTACGTCTTAGAGTTCCTGAACACAAAACTAGCGACCCCGTAGCAAACCATGGGGAAGGAAATCATTTGTTTTGTACGTATAATAGTGCCAGCCTTACGTGGGCAAATTGGCCAGACCTGAATGGCAGAAGGATGATTTTTTTCCACAAGGTGTCATGAAATTCTCAAAAAGAAAGTAAAATTCTAGGTGTCCTGCTCAGAAGAATTGTCACATGGACATGGCTTTGAGATACCTGGCTTCTGGAAGACTTTAGAGAGGGCTAATAACCAGTGTATAGAGTTAAATCTAAATCTGGTTAACGAGAAGCTATGGTGAACATTGTTAACAAGAGACAAATAGGGCTGCGCCTGTGAGCTTTAGCTTAATGTTGTATATTTTCTCACTGCAGGCTTAGCAAGTTCCATACCCTCCCTTTCTCCCTGCTGCCTAGCCAGAAACAGATGTTTAATGTTCTTGATGTCACTAGGTTGTAAAGGCCTGGGTTTGTATAAAAATCAAGACAGCCTAGCCGCCTTGTCTGCTCCGTGATATACCTTAACCAAGGAATACGCAAAACCCCATCAAGTGCAGTTCAATGCGCTGTTACGATTTGATTTAAATTAGGAGTTGGACTTGACCAGATTCTCATTCAGCACATTAATGGTGCAGCTGCATTTTTGAGCTGAGATATATCCCAGACCAAGCTCCTCGTGCATCATGAGGGCAGGGGTGTAGGGGGGACAGCAAGGAGTCTGCCTATACATTTATTTTCCACCGCCTGCAAGTCTCTTATTTCCTTGCAGCCCCACACATTGCATCCATAAGTGGCCATGGGAATACATTTCTCACAATACACATACACCTTTATCAGGGGTGGATACAGGCTTTGCCCCTAGTCTCTTTGCAAAGTCCATGGTTGCCTCCACTGCCCTTGCTAAAACATTCTTTTTGTCAGCTTTTTGCACAACCCACGTTCCTCTGTCATCAAACAGCACACCCAGATAGGGGAAGGTTGAAACTTTAGTTAGTTCTATCAACCTGCAGAAGAACTTACGCCTAGCAGCCTTCTGGGAACCGATCCTCATGGTATGAGATTTGGAAAAATTAGATGCAAGGTCAACCGAGTTCATTAAATCTATAAAAGCATTGAATAGATTTTGAAGACCTATGGCACTCCTGGCAAACGACACCACATCATCTGCGTACAGAAGTGAAGGAATATGTTTAGAGCCTGCACTAGGGAAGTCTTTGCTGGATGCCGAGAGGATGTCCCTAGCTTGTTGATGTAGAGCGTAAACAGCAAGGGGGCCAAAATACACCCCTGCCTGACCCTTCTCTTGACCTCCCAGAAGACTGGCATGCAGCCATCCTCATTATATCTCACCGCAGCAGTAATGTTAGCATGGGCGGAATTTAGGAAAGCCATCAAATCTACATCCATGCCCAAATCCAAGAGAGTAGACCACAGCTTGGATCTATTGACGCCGTTGAGTGCTGACTTAGGCAATAAAAAATAGATTGTACATACTTGAGGATCGATCCTCACTAAAACAACAGCAGGAATGCCGATAAACATAAAAAATATTTGCAATGTAATAGGTCTCACATTCACGAGAGTTAAAGCTGCTGTCATTTGTAATGCCAAAGCTCAAACTCTTTTTTTTTTTTTTAAGTTTTAAAAGAATTTTATTAGGTAATGAAAAATGAGAATGCAATACAGAATATCCGTTAGGAAGGGGAGAGAAGAGGGAGAGGGAAGGAAGGGGAGGGGAATGCAAAATACAATAGGTAAGAGAGAGTGTACAACTAAAGAATAATCATCGGCATTTGGAAAGAAGCGAAAAAATTGCATCAATCATATTTTAAACAACTAAGTACAAAAAGAGTGAAAACAAAACAGTATGTCGGAAAATTATGGACGTGGAAGGGGTATCATGGGGGTTTAGGAACTTCTTGTTGAGCAGGCGATGGACGAGAGGAACGGGCAACACAATTATCTAAATATAACGTAATGGGGAGCCATAAGTCCGCACGTTTAGTTGCTGCTTGAATAGGAAAAACAAAGGCATTATCAAGTCTATGATTGTGACAGACATTGTACCACCACGCTTTGAAAGAAATATTAGACGTATTTTTCCAATTAACAGTAATCTGTTGAAACGCAACGGCCAATAACAAATCAACAATGCGAACATACATATCTACATTATCCCAACTAGAAGATAAACTTCCCAAGAAAAGGTGAGTGAGAGAAAAAGGGATACAGGTATGAAAAATAACATTGACTTGAGCCCACACCTGTAACCAAAAAGCATGTACATGCTTACAAAGAAATATCATGTGAAGTAATGTAGCATTGGGAGAGCCACACGACCAGCATTTGTCTGAGGTATTGGGAAATCGCTTGTGTAGTGTAGAAGGAGTGTGAAGTAGTCTGTTGTAAATAAAAAATAAGGATTGTGTCAAGGAAGCCGCTCTAGAAGTTTTGCGTAGTTTTGTCCAAACTTTGTCCCATAGAGATATCGGCCAATCTATTTGGAGATCGATTTCCCACCGAGATTCAACCTTGGACTTAGGTCTGAGCAGTTCATGCGTGTGAAGGTATTTGTAAATAAGAGACGCTGTGGGAGTGGTACACAGGAGAGAATGAAGTTGAGAAATAGGGATGTGCGGAACAGGGAAAAGAGGAGAAACCGAGAGTCGTTCATGAACCTCCAGAACCGCAGCTTTAAGTAAAAGATATTTGGGGCCTCATGTAGGTAAATAAAATTTACCGATTCTTAAATACCGAACCGTACCGAATCGGTATTTAAGAATCGGTAAGTTATATGTAGGTAACAAATCGGTAATATTTACCGAATCGGTAACATTCGGTATTCAAGAATCGGAATTTACCGATTCGGTAAATACCGCGGTGGTATTTACCGAATCGGTAAATACCGAGGTGGTATTTACCGATTCGGTAAATACCGATTCGGAAAATACCGAATCGGAAAAACGAAATCACATGACTGTTTGAAACAGCCAATCCTGTGCAACCAAACCCCACCCAAGTAGGAAGTAGCCACACCCAGGCAGGTGCACTCAATCAACAGACTCAGGAGAGGCTGGGAGTGCAGAGGAGAGGCAGGGAGCCAGTGCCTGATTGTTAAGATCAAACTTCACTATGTCCAGCCAGAGGACAGGAGGGGAAAGGAGGCGCAAGGTGAAATTCAGCCCCAAGGAACTCCAGGTGCTAGTGGAGGAGGTGGTGAAGCAGCACCAGAAGCTTTTTGGGAGGCAATCCCTGCAAGTGGCAGAGTGTGAGAAGCGCACTATTTGGCTGGCAATCCTGGTGCAGGTAAATGCTGTGGGAGTGACCCACAGGGACATTGACGTACTAAAAAAACGCTAGTACGACCTGCGCATCGTGACTAAGAGGAAGATGGGGGACATCCAGAAGGAGGCGAGCCGGACAGGAGGTGGAAGTAACAGGGCACCTGCCCTCACCGAACTGGAGGAGCTGGTGCAGTCGACAATCGAGCACGAGAGTGTCGTGGGCCTTGGGGATGCCGACAGCTCTGCCAGAGTCGCCACCCAACAAGGTAAGAGGAATGAACAGCAATGTAGCCCCCCCTACCCCTATCCCACATCCCCCATTGTGAAATGAGTATCCCACTCCAGTCCATGTGTTACTGCAGACAGGCAATGCATTATGGGAGATGTAGTCAGGGATCCCCCACCATGAACAGAATAGCACAGAACAATGATGCATGGTACACACATTAGCCTAAAGCAGACAGAGGACTATGTGAGAGTGTTACATCAATTTATAGTCAAGCTTGCAATGCATGCCTTCAGGTACACTGAGCTGATGTTGCATTTCTGTCCACAGACGTAACATCGCGCAGGACTGCACATGGCACAGGAGAGGGGGCACACCGTCAAGCCAGTTCAGCTACGGGCAGCACAAGTTCTGGCCAGAGAGCGTTGCCACAGCCACCATCTCCAGTACCTGAGCCAGCATCCCCAGTACCTGAGCCAGCATCCCCAGTACCTGAGCCAGCATCACCACTCATGCTGGAGTCACCGGCCACATCACCGCCTGCAATAGTGAGGTCGAGGAGACGTGCTGCTGCCAGGCTGCGCGTGTTACACACATCATCTGATGACAGCAGGGGCCCGGAGCCAAATACTATGCCCCAGGATGGGAGACATACCACTGTGCCCTCCACCTCACAGGGGGAAGACACGGGTGCAGGACGGCGCCGCAGGTCGCGTGAGCAAAGTCCACCACCAATCGATCACAGCCATGGGGTCTTTGGGGGCCTTGAGGCCAACATGTTAAAACAACAGCGCCTGCAAACAAAGGCAGTCATTTCAGTACAGCGGCATGTGCGGGGACTGAGAACCACATTCAAACACATGGACAGGAACATCTGCGCAATGGCGGCGGGGATTACTGACATGGCAGCAGGCCTGCGGGACGTGTCACAGTCCATGCAGCTGTTGTGCAGCAAGTTGGACGCAGATAGAGCTGCAAGGCACCAGGAACGGCACAGGGGAGACAGGCACACCAGGGCACTCAACCGCCTGGCAACTGCAACATCACTACTCTGCCGGCGCTCAGTGAACATGCAGGAGGGCCTGACACACTGCAGCAGCGACGTCACTAGGGGGATGGTGCAGGTCACCAGTGCCCTGGAGGTCCTATTGACCAGTCAGGCGGCCACAAGTGGTGCAGGGGATGCTGCTGAAAGCATGGACACCAGCAGCAGGAGCAGCATCACACCCCCCGTCCCAGAAACACGCAGGAGCAGCAGGCGGCATGGGGCTGGCACCAGTGAGGAGGCTGAATCCGTGCCATCTGACAATGTAGCGCGTGGCCGCAAACTTTGATGCTGCACCGCGTAGCAATAGACTATTGGGTGACGTAACCCTGGACTTCACACTTGTGAATGTGCAATGTTGCCAGAATGGCATTATCCTTGTTTAGTGGCGTAGTGGCGCATTATTAAACTACGTCATTACAGACAACAACTGACTGTGTCCCCTTACTTACTCAGAAATAGTTGCATGTGATCTCTGCCCGTCTCTCTCTCCCATCTGTTGCTGTTGGCACTCCAGCAGCGTTGTCCTCTGGCTGACCTGATTCATCATCATTGTCCTCAAAATCTATTAGTTCCACCTCTGTACCTCTCTATGTGGCAAGGTTGTGCAGCATTGCACAAGTGGCAATGATCTTGCAACAGATGATGGGTGTGTACTGGCGTGCACCTCCGCTTTTATGGAGGCAGCGGAACCTGCTCTTCAATAGTCCGAATGTGCGCTCCACCACATTTCGTGTAGATTTGTGTGCCACATTATATCGTCTCTCACTCTGGGTTGATGGGTGTAGGTAGGGAGTCAGGATGAATGACCGCACTGCATATGCACTGTCGCCTAGGTGAGTTAAAGGGAACCATCAGTCACATGCCTCAATACACTATGATTTGCACTAAGTATTAGGGAGCGTGACTGTGACTTACCTAGCAGGTATCCTTCTCCAAATTCTCCGGCAAGCAGTCGTATGTAGATCCCACTGTTCTGGAAGATGTAGGAGTCGTGGGTGCTCCCAGGAAACTTCGCAACAATGTCAGTGATGATTTTCCCTGCATCGCAGATTACCTGCACATTGATGGAGTGGGTGGACTTTCTGTTCCTGTAGATGTGCTCAGTGGCAGCTGGTGGACAGATTGGGATGTGTGTGCCATCAATACAGCCGATGACATGGGGGAACTGTGCCATGTGATAAAAGTCAGTTTTAGTTTTCTGCAGTTCAGCCTGTGTGTTTGGGAAGCTGATGTAGTGGTGCATTCTCTGCATCATGGCATCCAGGAACTTCCTGAAGAAACGGGACAGGCAACTCTGGGATACACCGCCCACCGCAGCTATCACCACCTGGTAACTTCCAGAAGCAAGTAGATGTAGGCTGCAGAGAACCTGCACATGTGGTGGTATGGCATGCGCCCTTCTTGTTGGCTGGTCCAGGAGTGGGTGCAGGTCCCTTATCAGGTCCATGATGGTTTGTGGGTGTAGCCTGTACCTTTCATGTATCTCAGCCTCAGTCAGTTGGAAGAGTGTGATGCGCTGTCTGTATATGCGTTCCTCCCGTCTCCATATCCTCAGACCTGCTGCATGTAGACGTAGGCGCCTTGCAATGACATACAGAGCGGCCATGTTGTCCACGCTGATGCATTTTGGGATTTCTTTTATGCACTGTTGATGATTACCACCTGCTTTCAATCTGTGTTAATTACCGACTCTTAATTACCGAATTTCATGGATTTCTAAATTACCGAATTTACCTACATGTCTTTTTCCGTTTTACCACTTCATATTTACCACTTCATATTTACCGAATCGGAAAATATGTATTCGGTAAATATGAATCGGTATTTTAGAAATCGGTAAATATGAATCGGTATTTACCGCTTCATATTTACCGAATTTTGGTTTTTGGCCTCCTGCATCTCACTTGACTAAATACCGGTCGGTAACGGGAAATTTACCGAATTTCGGCCGTTACCGACCGGTATTTGGCTACCTACATGAGGCCCGAGGAGAGAAAGGATAGGGGTAGATCAAAGGAAGAACGGAGATCAGGAAAAGAGAAGAAGGTGGAGCCAGAGAAGAGCTGCGAGATCCAAATCAATCCTCGAATTCTCCAAGATTTCCAATAAAAGGGCTTATGGCCAATTAAGAGATATTTATTATGCCAGATAGTGGAAGAAAGGAAATCAGCAACGGTCTGAGGGGGACCAGGGGCAGCAGACAATAAAAGCTTAAGGGTGTACTTGTGAATAGAAGTAGGAAGCAAAGAGGGTTTGCGAGAAAAAGCAAGATATTCTGCAAAAGAAAACGGAGAAAGGAGAGCGCGCTCAACCTTAATCCATAGAGGGCAAGGGGAAGTGGAGTCTTGTAGCCAGAGGGAAGCTTGACGTAATAAAAAGGCCTTCTGGTACGCAGGGAAGTCAGGAAAATTGACACCACCCTCAGAAGCAGGACGGATAAGTCTGGCAAGAGACATTCTGGGTTTTTTGGAGTTCCACAAAAATTAAGATAACGTTGAGTTGACCTTTGTAAAGAATTTCGTTGGAATGGGTACAGGAATATTGGAAAGCGTATAAAGAATAATAGGGGAGATCATCATTTTAATAGTGTCGAGACGACCCCACCAGGATAGGTATAAAGGATGCCACCTTGCAGTGAGGTCAGCAATCTTTTGCGCGCATTTGGACATGCATAAAGAGACAGTGTCCGAAATGGAGGGGGTGATATATAAACCCAGATACTTAATATGAGAAGGACACCAAGTAAACTGAGAGTCATGAAATTCTTGCTTGAAAGTGAATTTGGTCAGGGGAAGGATCTCGCATTTGTCATGGTTAAGTTTATATCCAGAGATAGAGGAATAATTTCGGACTTCATTCAAAAAGGCAGGGATGGATTCTGCAGGGTTGGAAAGAAAGAGTAAAATATCATCTGCGTAAGCAGCAAGTTTAATATGAGAGTCTGCAATTTAGAAACCATGGATGGCAGGATTCTGACGCAACCTGGATAAAAAAGGCTCTAAAGCGAGGTTAAAGAGAAAGGGGGACAAAGGGCAACCCTGGCGAACGCCTCGGCCTAGATCGAAATAAGAGGAAATTTGACCATTCGCAAAGACTGCAGCTCTGGGATGCGAGTATAACAGGGAGACTAAAGAGATAAATCTAGGGCCAAAACCAAACCAAGTAAGGGTGTGAAAGAGATACCGCCATTCAACCCGGTCAAACGCCTTTTCAGCATCGAGGGCAATCGCTGCAAGCGAGTGTTGACAACGGGAGGATTTCGACAGGATGTTAAATAAAAGTCTAGTGTTATCCGTGATATACCGACCCTTGACAAACCCGGATTGCTCTTCGCCTAGAAGATCGGGGAGAAGGTGATCCAATCGGATCGCCAATGCTTTAGCAAAGAGTTTGTAGTCAATATTGACTAAAGATATGGGCCTGTAGTTTTTGCAGTATTTTACATCTTTCCCAGGCTTAGGTATCAGGCAGATATGAGCATCGGAAAACGTCCCCGAGGAGGCACCGTGGGCAATAAAAGTATGAAGAAGGGAGTGCAGTCGTGGAATCAACAATTTAGAAAAGTGAAGGTAAAATTCGACGGTGAAACCGTCAGGGCCAGGAGTCTTATTGGGTTTGAGATGTTGCAATGCAGTGAATAGTTCCTTTTGTGTGACGTCAGATTCTAAAGAGGAAAGATCAAGGGTGAAATTGGATGGTGTGTGAATGGTGGAGAAAAAACGAGCAAGGGAGCTGGGAGAGGGTTGAGTTTCAGGTGTATACAAAGTCTCATAAAAACGCGAAAATTCAGCAAGAATATCAACATCCGTATGCTTCAAGGTATCATCAGAGTCATATACAGATTCAATATTTAACTTATTATGCTTGATCTTCAAATAATTAGCTAAGAGCTTTCCTGCTTTGTTCCTACCCCCATAGAATTTAGCAGTAGACTTCAGCAAGTACAAGGAGGCGTCCTCCGTAGACTTCTCATTAAATTTCATTTTTGCAGCAACAAGGGCAGTCAAGCTATCTGCAGAATGAGAGGTAAAATATGCATGTTCCAATTTCTTAATGTCAGAAAGGAGGTTTTTGGTGAACCTTCGCGCAGTCTTGCGTTTGTCCGCAACGTAACTAATAATGAAGTCACGTGCAGCTGATTTGAAAGCATCCCAGATAATATGGTCAGGGAGAGTGACGTCATCATTAATCAGAAAAAATTCATCAAAAAAAGAGGTGAAGGTGGTTGTAAACTTGGGATCGGCAAGGAGGGAGTTGTTAAACCGCCACCTTCTAGGGCCAGTAATTTTAGGGAATACATCAACACTTGTAAGGACAGGAGCATGATCAGAAAGCAGTATTGGGCCTATCTCAGAGTGTAGAAGTGATTGGGCGAGATTGTGGGAGACAAAGATGTAGTCGAGTCGTGACTGGGAATGGTGACAGGGAGAATAAAAAGTGTACTCCCGTAATTTTGGATTACAAAGGCGCCAAGAGTCTCCTATTTTATGCTGCGAAATAGCACGGCTGAACAACTTATGAGGTCTGTTGGGAATGTGGGGAGCCCTAGACATCCTATCGATAAAGGGATCAAGAGGTTGATTACAATCCCCCGCCAGAACAAAATTGTGATCCATAAATTTGGTTAAGAGTGGAGAGAAATCCCAAAAAGAAAGTTCACCCGTGGTTGGGCCATAGACATTGAGCAAAGAAATTGGAACACCTCTGAGTGATAGCTTGGCAAAAGCCCACCGACCAGAAGCATCCGATTCGTGGGTAAGGACCTGAAAGGGGAGAGACTTGCGACACAGGATTGCCACACCATTTCGTTTGCCATCACCCTGTGAGTAAAACAGTTCACCCACCCATCCACGCTTAAGCTTAACAGATTCTACATCAATTAAATGCGTTTCTTGGAGGAATGCAATATCAACATTCAATTTAGCTAGGTGTGATAAAATCCGTCGACGCTTAATTGGAGAATTGATACCCTTCACATTCCATGACAATAAATTCAATGACATAACAGTAACTTAGCCATATAAAATGTGGAAAACATGATTAAAGAAAGAAAGACTCCTGAAAAGGAGTGAAGACAGAAAAAGAGAAGAGAAACCAATGGAGATATACTGAAGTAAAAGAAAAGAAATAAGTAAACGAAAACATGAGCATTAGTAAGAACGGGAGAATAAAAGGCAGCAGTATCAAGATTGAAATAGAGAGTCAGAAATAAAGAAGAGGTTGAGAAACAAATGCACCGAGAAAAACAGGAAATGTAACTCTTACACAAGCAAAGGGTTCCAACCAGAGGTAGGAAGACAAGATATAGACATGTGAACAAAAATGAGAGCAAGGAAAAGGGAGAGGGGGAGGAATCGAAGGAAGGAGCAACGGATGCATAGGGAAGACAGATAAGGAAATAGAGAAGGGACATACCTACAAAGGAAGGGTGCGAGAAAGGGTGGAGGAGGGAAGGAGCCACTTGGGTGAGGCGACACATCCAGGAGCAACGAGGCAAGGACCGGGAGACATCATCAAAACACGAAAACAAAAGTTCCTGTAGAACGAAAAAGGAGAAAAAAGGATTAAGACAAATTAGGAAATTATGATGAGACCATGAGAAACATATAAAACAAGGGACAACCAGCAAGCATAAACAGTGAGGACTGGCAAAGTGAATATCCGAAGAGTCAGAAAAACTCAGGTTAATCACAGCAAGAAAATCATAAAAACACTAGTCAACCAGGGGCAGAAGAGAATGATCCAGAGGCATCCATAGCAGATGATTTGTGCGCATTGATGAAGCTTTGCAAGCGCACTGGATCTTCATAAGTGGTAGTATGATTATTATGAGTAACTTTGAAGAGACATGGATGATAGAGGCCATATCGTGCTCCCATCGCACGTAGATCATTTCGGAAGCTCAGGAAAACCTTACGACGATTGGCAGTAGCCTTAGCATAGTCCTGTGCGAAGAACAGGGACGAACCAGACCAAGTTAGATTTGGAGAAGACTTAGCCGCTGTCAATACCATCAGGAGATCTGTATATTCCAAAAAGTAGAGGATGACCCCTCTAGGTCTTTGTGAGGAAGAAGCAGAAGAGGGCGGTCGACCCAGTCTATGGGCACGTTGGATGTTGAGGGCTTTGCCCTGTGGCAAATGCAGGATCTTGGGGAGGAACGACTTAAAGAAAGTAATTGGGTCAGACCCTCAACCCCTTCAACTAGACCGTAAATACGAAGATTATTGCGTCTACTTCTGTTTTCCAACTGCTCGACGTGTTGCTGAAGATCCGAAACTTGGGATTTCAGGTTTGAGACAGCAGAGGATGTCTCTTGGAATGACTGAACAGATTTTTCAATTGAAGTAACCCTTGTTTCCATTTGTGACCAATTATCTGTAAGGACCTGGAGCTTAATATTAGTCTCTTCCATAAAAGGACGCAGGGATCTTATTTCTTCTAACAATAATTCCATGGATACTGGCCCCGGATGCTTTGGGGGTGAGAGGGAGTTCGACTTGAGTCGCTTCGTATTAGATTTAGAATTATCCTGCGTAGGTCTGGAAGGATCCATTGGTGTGTCTGAAACAGATGTGTTAAGGGAGTCTTCCAATTGCGAGAAAGCAGAAAAAACCTTGGAATTCTTCACAATATGAAGTTTGGTCGAACGGGGCAAATGCGACATTGACTTGAGCCTACCCATGTAACAAGGCCGTAGAATTATTAGCCCAGCCGAAGTACAAAAGGTCAAAACGTGGACAACACAAGACGTGGCACAGCAGGCGTATGAGGGTAATTAAGTACGTTATGAAGGGGACGCAGCCAACTCCATACAACTCAAATGTGTATAGTCACCAGGGCGCTCTCGAAATGAATATATTCTGGCCAGTGCTGTCTCGAATTGCTAGCTTACAAGGACCGAGTGACTGTTGGTATTGTTCATTAATGACAGAAGACACTGGTTACTGTTACAAAAGTTCAGTGCTCAGTCACCTTGTACCGTCCTGCGCAATACCTTTTCCCTTCAAACTTCTTTGAAGCCCCCTGGAGGTCTCTAGAACAACCAAGCGAAGCCTTGTTAAACTGTTTCTTTAGCTTCAGAGTGCTTGAGGTGGCTACCTTACGTTATCAAAAAGCCCCCAGAATGCAACTCCCCGCGCTCTCCTAGGGTTTCAGTTACAGACTGGAAGGTGAAAATGTAATTTGGAAGCAAGTGCGAGTCGCAGTCTTTTCATAGTAGCCCTCAATACAAGATGTACCGCTGTAGTGTAAGTGTAGCGTGGTCACAGCAGGTAGGGCCCTGCAACCCAAAGCAACTAGCCAAATTTGTGTTGTAACAGAAAAAAGTCCTCGTACGTGTTGTATCACTGGTCTAGCTAAGGGTCCGTGAGGAAATGTCTCATTTGAAATATCGTATATATTACATGCTGGGTCTCAGACATGGATATAACAGTCTCTGGGGCCACACCTTCGGTTATGCTGAAATATGGGAATCCTGCACTGCCATTTAAGAGCTGACGGCGCGGTATCCGCAATGTAACGCGCGTCGTTCGAGGAATCTAAGATGGCGGTCGTCACCATGAAAAAGCCTGTCAGAACTTACTGGCGGCAGTTGTAGCGTCGCTGAGGCAAAAGAAGGCTGCCATCGATATTAATTAGATTCAGGGCATATTCCGACGCATCTTCAGCTGTTTTCCTCCATGGTTGAGAAGCAGGAACAAGCTTGTCTCTCTGTGCCGTCCCGGAGCCTCACTCGAGCGCCGCCATCACTCGCGAGCGCCAAGCCACGCCCAAAGCTCAAACTCTTATAAATGCAAGACCTACTTCATTTCAAAGAAGTGGCCGCGATTGTCCAGGGCTGCTTGGAAAGTGAAGTTTGCTTGTACACTCTTGTACTGCTTTGATGTGTTATTGTTTCGTTTTCTCAAGGCATCACAAGCACACACTGTTCTCATGGACAGAGGAGTCACAGTACACGCAGCAGCAGAGCAAGCTTCTGTGCCACAAGCATAGGGCTGGCACAGCACAGGCAGCATCAGTGGTTGATTAAAACCCAGCAAGTAGAGCAGAGGCAATAGCAGGATAAACTTAACTTTATGCCACATGAGTAGGTTACCCTGCTCACATGTTTGAACTAGCCTTGCATGTCCAGTTTCAGACAAACATTTATCATCGCAGATCTATGGGTGCAAGAAAACACAGTTAAGACCACATTCTGATAAACTCCTTGGCCAACGAAGATACGCCCAGTTCACTAATATTTAGCATAAATTACAAATGCACTTTTACTATCCCCTTTAAAGTAAATAGAAAGCAAAATCATTATATAAAAAAAAGTTTCATGGCATAACTAAGCATATCAACATTGACAAAAGTGTTTGTGTATAATTTTCTTTTCGGATGTTTGAGTGTAAGTGGAGTAGACCATTTTATAAAAAATGAAAAATATAAAAACACCACC
Source organism: Triturus cristatus (assembly GCF_964204655.1). Classification (NCBI taxonomy): domain Eukaryota; kingdom Metazoa; phylum Chordata; class Amphibia; order Caudata; family Salamandridae; genus Triturus; species Triturus cristatus. The sequence goes on from NC_140591.1 coordinate 728,120,586, forward strand.
TCTTAGTGCAGTTTTTTTTCCTTTTGTCTGGCAGCTTTACAAGGAATTATAAAGAACACGAAAATGGCAACACTTTAGCCGTTTAGTTTAGTTTTGTCTCTCTGGGGTTTGGTACCAGCTGACCAGCCAATTGAGGCATGTGACGCATTTAGCTTAGATACGTATTTCAAGGCTATTGTTCCCCTCACTTTCTCGGTACAGCACTCTATTTAAGTGAACATTAGCATATCCATGTGCCAAAGTGAGAGTGGAAGCGTGATTGTTGCCAAGAGCCACAAGACGCAATATAATAACTTCGATCGCATGTGCCTTGGAAAACCTTTGTGAGGAGATAATGGTGGCACAGCGCTTCGAAGGTTACAGAACACTTCAACCCAATAGGACACACATCAGGCGCAGTGGCCTTGCCATCTTTTCATGGAATGCCTGACCTTTCATTCTCTGGAACTTTCTCTGAAACCTTCTTCGAATATTTTGCTGTTAAACATTGCCTGTTTATTTAAACAGTTTTGGAGCATTTTGATGGTATTATTATCAGCTTATCTCTAGGCCCCGTGTGACTCAAGGACAGTTAGGCAAACCTAGTAACAAGTATTGCTGCTGTCCTTGGAAGCACAGGAACCAAGAACTACTGCACCCTCACTGAATTGCCAAGTAACTTCTCTTAGTGCTTTAAATTTCAGGTGGAAATGAGGACATATATTTGAAGCTTACACTGGTAACAGGGATGAACAATTCACAAAACCAGATATCTCAATAGGGCCCATACACATTTACTCAAATGTTCGTACACACTCCGTGGGCAATCCGCTAGGGGGGTCAAGTTTTATCATTTGTCTAAGTTCTGATTAATCAATTCACAGCGAACACAAAAATAGCTGAAATAAAACTTAATGCCTAACTAATCTTCACAAATCAACGCTCTTTCCTCTGGTCAATGGACCATTAGTTGAGTTAGTTGAGGGGGATATTAACAGCTATTTAACTAATCCACAGATCTCAGTGAAATAAGTAACCACAGACTCTGGGTAAGATTCATAAGCTTCATCTAAGATTTCAGTCATAAGTTGATCGCTCGTTAATGCAGATTCACAGTGAAAACTCCATCATTCTTCACATGGGAGAGGAAAACTCATTTAGCAAATACATTCATTGACAGAATTTCATTCAACAAAATCAAATGCAAAGAGAGTGGATAGATGTAGAGACAAAAGGCACATCAATAAAATACATTTGCAAAGAAATATGCTAATTCTGAAACAGAGTGATAATTACCTAATAGAACAACTGAAAAACCACCCCTCTGGCCAAAAGACTGGTGGGGGTCCCCTGAATTAGAATCAGGCGACAAAGAACTATAGGACAGGATCAGGACAGGGCAGAAACAATTCAAATAAACAAGCCTAAGTCGAGGCAATGAAAAATATGCTAGTTTGGCCAGAAAAAACAGATACGTAATGAACACCAAATAGAACAGATATACCGAACTTTTGATATTATTGAATTTATTGTATATAAACATATATGTGTGTTTTTTTAATATAAACTTTAAAAAAAAAATGTTTTTGTTTAAAATACATTCATTTGTCATCAATAGAAATTGTTTACATGCATAAAGGTTTAGTACAGTACAGATGTCAGGAGAAATGTGAGAAAATTCAATAGATTTACATAACTGAGATGTATCTTGGATTATAAACTCAGATTTTTTGGAATCTGACAATTCATATCAATCGTTGTAAACTATATTTTTCAGCTATCCTGTATGGACAATTGACACAATAGAATGATGAAACTGGCGGTAGGTTAGCACAACGCGCGTTTCGGCATTGACTTCTTCAGGGTTCCGTCTCAGTAGGACCTGAAAAGATAAGAAACAACAGCGGGACTAGGTTTCAATGCCCAAACCTAAGCATTAAAAATATACATAACATGGCAATAAGGATATATTAAATGATAGAACTAGGAAGATCCTAGAGAGAAGATCCAGGAGTTGTGAACCATGTAAGAAACAGGGTAGTAAGAGTTCAAATGGTAAAATCCATAATGCCTTGGGATAACACCACGGTGAAAAGAAATGTGTACAATAGAATTCGTATAGAATATGTGGAGCCCAAGAAAACTATTTTCACAGAATGATTTTACTATTATATAGGTTAAATACCTATCTGGAACTGTGTTCAGTGGAGCTCAGAAGTTTCAGGTGGTAATATAGATGAAAGCTTAGTATAATTTGCATCGCCTGTGTAAATATATAAAAATTAATGTAGCTAACTCTATAGTAATACCTATCACGATGCAATATTTTAATGTGGGCTAATGGCTAAGGAAATTACCTTAATTAGGAAAACCAGAGGGCTTTACTTCATGTGTGCCGGGTGAAAATAATATTCCAGTTTATACAGTGTTGGTACAGAGGAGACTGCGAGGCTCTGTTGTTAAAACAGAAAGTCATGTGTATTAAGGAAAACGGAAACGAGGTTAGTGGTTTTACTCAAAAAGCGGTCAGTAAATTGAAGTTTACTAAATTCCCTATAATGTCTTACCGTTCCACAGGCAGAGATGTTTAGGATAAATAGGATGGTTGAACTTTAGACAGGTGAACTCTCTGCAAGCAGTTTGTTGATCTGAAACGATAATGTTTGGAACTGTATGGGAAAAGCAGCAGTCAAAGAGATAGGAGACTGATAACTTCTATACTTTGTTTTAACTTAATAAGATGTGTAGCTAATTATTAGACTGCCATTAGTGTCCCTGTTGCAGAAAAAGCAAGGTCCCACTTTACAATACATTTATAGGTGACCTGAATTTAAAGCGGCATTATGTAGTGTCTTGATGGAAATGCCAATTATTTCTAAAGTAACCTGAATTAAAAGCGGCATTGTATAGTATCATGATGCAAGTGCCTATTGCTCCCATAGAATGCTGTGCCTGGGTCTCTGATTGCAAAGAGGTATGGCTTAAATACAAAAAGGCAAGCAGCGGTCTCAAATTGCATCCGTGCACAATGGATTCGCACTATAGCCACCGTGAAAATTGATAAACGCTACACCGTCGGCCCCTAAGATAAAACTCACCTGATCCTAGATACAGGACGCATATCAACCGGCAGCCGGCGTTGCTTGGTAAAGCGCCAGTGAAAACCGGATAAATCCACAATGGGGACCAGAAGTGAAAATGCTGCTGCTATGTTGCACGAAACCGATGGAACTTAACGTGCAACAACATGACGGCCAAGCCTGGCGGCCATGTTGGAGGTATTGGCGTTATCGCGAAGGGAATGAAAAACGATATATTATCAGTGGCATAAATTTAAATTGAAACAACTAATTAAAGTACATCTCGAAAGAAAAATAGGGAAGATGGGGAGGGGGCACATAGAGGATAGTGCAAAGGGAACATGTTATTTTATTGTAGACACGTGGTCATTTAAAAATACGGGTTAAGAGCTACACGTACCCGGTGTAACAGAGCATGCAGCAACATGACTTCCAAGCCTGGCGGCCATGCTGGAAGAACTAGGATGTTCGCAAAGTACATTAAAGGACAATGTATTGTCAAGAGCATAAATTTGAATTGTCACAGCTAGATCGAGTGAATGTCGAAAAAAGGGGGGTATTATTCAAAGGAGACATATAAATCAGTTTTGGACACTTACTTGAATGTTGAAATAGTTTCAACTAGGTCCTCATGTCCAAAACAGAAATGTCCCAAGAGGTAATATTGCTAAAAGCCTTAGTCATTGAACTTGATAGGTTGGTGCCAGGGGATCTCCAAGTTGAGTCCCCGGGTGGCAGTACCAAGCAAGATAATCCAATAGACCTCCCTCCATTTCCTGATGGCTTCAGTATTGGTCCCTGGTTTATGTTGTATTTTTTCCAATATAAACCATCGTATATCTTCTGGGGTGTGACGGTTATCCATATATTTTTGGACAACGGGCCCTGTTAAAAAAGTTGAACGGATTTGGGGAGCTGATTCCTGCTGGCATTAGTCTGCATCACTGCTCCATAGTCTAATGTACCTTTAGACTACCTTAGCACAGCTGGGTGGAGTTACACCCAGTCTGCCCACAATCAGGACTGAAGGACCATTAGACAGGACAGGGCAGATACTTACTGGACTGCTCTATAAACCCAACGCACCTGGGCGCCTCCTTCTCTTACACTCTATCCCTCCTTGATGTTCTTCCGGAATCGTCGAATCTCATCTGGCTCTCATTTGAAACTGAATCTTCCCAGTCTGCTCTCTCTTTTTTTCTTCTAGCAGCTCTCGTCTCTCTTTCTCTCTCAGCATCGATGTGTATCTAATTAACTTAAGTCAATCTAGTTATAGACTTTATTTCTACATGTCCCACCCTCAAAAGTTGCAAATATTGATGAAATACGGAATATGATTGGACGGGGACAGGAGAGTTTTTCATCATACCATGCTGACATATTCATTTTTATTAAAATTCCTATTGTCATGCAAACCCTTCCCCTTTAGCTCATTCACAACTTTTAATTCTCATACATGTATTGTTGCAATATTTATTACATACAATACAGACTCCATGGACGAGGGATACACATCTCCTCTTTCTCACGTCTTCTGTGGATACCGAAAGTCTTAAAGTTAGGATTTTTCTCAGTTTAGGAGTAGTAAAGTTACTCCTAAACTGAGAAAAATCCTAACTTTAAGACTTTCGGTATCCACAGAAGGCATTTAGGAGTCCTAAAGTTAGGACTCCTAACTTTACTACTCCTAAACTGAGAAAAATCTTAACTTTAAAACTTTCGGTATTCACAGAAGGCATTTAGGAGTCCAAAAGTTAGGAGTCCTAACTTTACTACTCCTAAACTGAGAAAAATCCTAACTTTAAGACTTTCGGTATTCTCAGAAGGCATTTTGGAGTCCTAAAGTTAGGACTCCTAACTTCTGTGAATACTAAAATGAGTAAGTGCCTTCTGTGAATACCAAAATGGTAGTAAGTTTAGGATTTTGTCTTAAGTTAGTTCTGTGAATCGGGCCCAATGTCCTTATGGACCAGTGAGAATGGTGGAGAGGTCAGCTAATACAGTCCTGGGGGCAGGTGATCCAAACCAACTGCCTAGTCACATTTAAAATTAGCCTCAAACCATATGGGGAGGATGAATCACAGCAGAGAGCATATGTCTACTGGGCAATAGCTCCATCTGAATGATCTCCATTTGAACCTACCACTCAAAGGTTACAGTTTCCACCCAGACAGTTTCTGCTTCACAATGCAAAGCACAGACTTCAAGGGATGGGTGACAACCTGCATCTTTCTGTAAAAGGTGTGAATGTTGGCATTGCTTCCAGGCTACCTATTTTGTTCAGATCTTGTCTAGCTAGGTCTTGATCTGATGGGCTGGAACAAATGGCTTTTGAACCCAATGTAACAAAGGTCTTTTCATCTTTATGATGGTCAATTCATACAGTGCCCTTGCCTCCCAAAATGAGGGGCACAGATAAGGATTAGAACAAAAGGACGTGCTGAGAAATGAGGGTTAGCGAATCATGATTACTCTCAATTCTAAGGAGTACCCTACAACTTTAGGGGATTCATAAATATCATGGGTACCCATGTAATCTCTCTAGTCATCATGAGAAAAAAAAGTTGAACAGATTTGGGGGGCTGATTCCTGCTGGCTTCAGTCTGCATTACTGCTCTGTAGTCTAATGTACCTTTAGACTACCTTAGCACAGCTGGGTGGAGTTACACCCAGTCTGCTCACAATCAGGACTGATGGACCATTAGATACTATGGAAAAAGAAATACATTTGAATGGAGTCAGCCCAGCTCATCCTGGCATTTGGCCACATCCAGCCATATCTTGGTAATGGAAGCTCTTCAGGAGCCCAGGTAGGCAGATTTGAGATTAGCTCAAAAATCTCAATACTACAGGAGGGCCGAAAGGTCCAATAATCACCAGGAAACATGAGCATGGATTCCAGAATGAGAATGGAGTGAGGTCCAGCCTCACTTTGCATTGGTAACACAATAATGTCCATATCACAAAAGTCCAGTCTCCTTAGCATTCAAACATACATTTTCTAGCACTCCCCCATCCCCAAGAGGTATTAAAGGGTTGCCTCCAATCACCCTGCTACTGTGAGGAGTCTGAAAGGTCTAAGAGGCACAAGTAAGCTTTTACATGGATTATATAACAAGAGCATTCATTGACAGCCAGCACCTTTTTACATTAGCATAATCCCCAATCACCTTAGCACTCAATCCCTTGCAGTTTCCTGAGGGGAAAATTGGTGTGGTCAACGGTGATTATATGCCAACTAGACCAAGGAAATGTCAAAAATCTTCATAAAAAAGTGAATTGAATGGGGTGGGGATTGGACATTCTTAGCCTCAGTTCGCAATTCACCCCCTTAGGGTGCAAACCCTTTTAATCTGACCTACTGATCAACTGGAATGCTCGAAGGATGTTAGGACTCAATGTCAAGTAAAACAACTAAAATATAAGCTGTGTCTTCTAAGCACAAAATACGTCTCACCCCAAAGTCTACCCAAAGTCTGCATTTCAACGGCCTTAGGAAAGCAGATAAGTGGACGTCCCTCTTCTCCGCAATCTAGGGGAACCGACACCGACTCACAGCAACTGATAATGCCTTTTATCTTACTGAGCAATTTATATGCCCTTCCATCAGGTGAGTTATCGACTCTTTTGTCCCCCTTTAGCCAGCAAACTCAAATTTCACTCTGCTAAAATAAGACCACAAGTGCGAGTTTTCTATAGCATAGCGTAGAAGAGCAGTCAAAAACTTGATACATGATTTGAGAATTTTGGCTTCACAGTTTGTCAATTAAATTTGATCCATTATATGTCTTGTATTTTTGACCCTAGGTCTAATCATCACTCGGCTAAATCTATCAACCCTTCACATTTGTTAAAAGTTGAGACACAGGACAATATAAGGACACAAAACGCCCCTTATTCAAAATGCCCAACACACATCAAATGTGAATTATTTTGTCACATTAACGCAGCGATGAACACTAAAATGTATTGCTAGCAGAAATTGTGCTACAATTCTGCATTGAAACTAGCATGTCACATTCACAATGTGATGTTATAAGTGCTAACTAACGTCGGACTGTACCTCGTGATTTATGCACAACACAGAATGCTGCTGTGCTTGGATCAATTGTGCAAGTGATATGGTTCTACAACATGTATCATGAAAATAGAAGAACCAGAGAGAACTTATAAAGACTCAGGGCACCATTAGGATGTGTGCAGACTTTGTCCGCCCGCCATTCTATTGTAGAATGGGACCGCCCGCCATTGGTGCGGGGGTCCCGTTGGTGACATTAGGATGCACCTGCCACACTGGCGGGCGCATCCTGAATTCTTGACATTGCGGCGGGCGGTGCTCTCAGCCCCGCCTGCCGCAATGCCAAGAAGGCATGTCGTGCTGTTCCATGCACAACGTGGCAGGCACCGCGCGGTGCCTGCCATGTTGTGCATGGAACTGCAGGGGGGTACCATAGGTACCCCCCATGTGCACCCCCCACACCCAAAATCCCTGGGGGCCCGCTACGGGCCCTCAATGGCGAGAACTGCCTGCCTTTCCATGGGAAAGGCATGTCCCCGCCTGCATTCTAATATGGATGGCGGTGTCTACCAGACACCGCCACCATATTAACAGCTTTTCCGCCCGGTAGGCAATCCGGCGGATTGCCTACCAGCGGAAATCCGGCAGACGGTCTTTCTGTCTGCCGGGGTCCCCCCGCGATGGTAATGTGGCGGGGGGAATTGCTATGCGGGCAGTGGTTTTTGGCAGGTGGATCACCACCACCATATGGGCGGTGGCGATCCTAATGACCCTCTCAGTGAGGGAATCAGAGAAAATATTCTGAATTCACGACACTAAAAATAAAAACAAGGAAAATTAAGGTGTATAGGAAACTTCACGTAACAAAGAAGAGTTTTCAACCCCAGCCATCCTGTCTGACAGCTCAGTACACTTGCATCAACCAACCATTTTATTGCCGTTGAGATGCAATTGCACAGCTGCTGTGCCACTCAGTCCAAAAAGTACTGCGTATATCCTGCCTTATAACCATTTAGATGAGCAGCTTTTGAGTTAGGCCTACCCCATTTTTTCAACCTGCTCCCACTACTGCTGAGTAGTAGCATGCAGAGCGAGCTTACAGCAACAATAAACACAAAAGATTACAGTTAAGAACTCATATAGGGAGATTATGACAAGGTACACTGTGTAGTTACAGTTAAAATTGAAAATCTTACATTACTGTTTGGTATATCCTATCTTTTCAGCAACTAGAGGGCCAGATTTTGAGTTAGGTCCTCTCTTCTTTCAAACCACTGCAGTCAATTCCAAGTCTTAGGACACATTTGACAGATAGTCACTCTAATTTATCAAAACTGTAGTATATCTCATGGCAATTGTAGTAAAGTGCATGGTATATCCATCATATTTGTGACAGAGTAACCCATCGATTAAACATTAAAAGAAGCCCTTAGTGTTGCTGGAGCTCGTTGTTCCGCCGTCATTTACTCCTCGCCAAGAACCTTGCACATAGTCTCAGGTCGACGGATCTTTGTTGGCAGCTGAGACTTCATATTAAATCTCAGCATAAAGCATAACCAATTATAATTATATTAGTTCAGTCAATAAAGAGAATTTAGTTGAGTGAAAGGGTTTTATTTGATCTTTTTGTAATTAATTTTTTTACTAAAGTATTAATCTCCACTTATCATCAGCAAAGGTTAACGGTCAGATAATTAATAAGAAAATGAAGTGATTCAATAATCAGAATAAGCATTAAAAAAGTAAATATAACAAGTGGTTTTCTTTAAGAAGCATCCCTTTTCTAAGCTGAGACAAGATAAATGTGAAAAAGGGATAAAGGTGTTGGTAGAGAAACCCATGAAGGGTTCTGACGAGAGAATCGAGCACAAGCATAGTTTTAGAAGGAAAAGATGCATGGTATTTTCAGCTAAAATAGCAGAAATTCAAGCAAAAAACTAAGACTACTCATAAAGAGATGTCCAGATAGCTCAGTACAGAGTCTCCTGTCAGACAGTCAGGAAAAAGGAAACACGTCTAATGTGCATCTGTGGAAAGAGGTTGTGAGTCTAAGCTAGGAACATGCACTAATATAAAGCATGATTTCTAAGTTTGTAACATAAATTTTCTTTTCTTCGTAATTTTTTTTCCCTTTTTATTTTTTTATTGAAGTCCAAAAGCAAATTACCTTTACACATCTGATACATGAAAAAATAAAAAATATCAACACGAAATTCAAAACACATTGCATATACAAGAAGTAAAATACATCAAGATTTAGGAAAGGATCACTAAAACCAGGGCTCAACCGCCGATATAATCCCCCAAGGATATATGTCCATGTACATAAAACTAGACCCAGTCCTACCTCCAAACTCACTGGTTCTTGCGACACCAATTTATATCAGGATGATAATAATGATGGATCCCAAAACTTTTTAGTCAAAATAGGAAGACCATATATTCGTGAATTTTTTGAGACCCCCTATTCTCATAGCGTATATGCGTTCGCTTCGCTTAACGGCCTGCATCTTATTGACCCATTCCATTAGTAAGGGGACTAAATCTGTTCGCCATATCTGTAATAAAAGGGATCTAGCTACTGCCATTGCGATATATACCAGTTTGACCATCTGGTCTGGGAGTAGAAGATCTGGGTCATAACCAATAAGGATCAGTTTATCATATCTTTGTAAATCACATTCAATTGCAAGAAAACCAAAGACATCTTCCCAAAATATTTGAATATTTTAGCACTGTAACATAGTATGGGTCCAATTAGCTGCCGGGTGACTAATACATCTGAAACAATGAATGAAGAATTAGGGTACATTTTCTATAAAACAGAAGGTGTGCGATATACTAGCCATTTACTGAAAAAAGCATCCTACGCCAATTTGCACCTCTAAGTGTGTTAAAATGTAATCTATTAATCGTCATCCAAACATTCTTAGAAATTTCAACATCCTCCTGATCAGACCATTTTTTGATTGCTTTCTGTGCAAGATCCAAACTCTTAACCGAGGTTAAGCATTGTTTCCATTCACCAGGTTTCCTGTCAGATGCTACTAATAGTAGATCATTGACTAACTGGCTTGACCTATTCAATTGGGAAATATCTAAATCTGAGAAGAATTTGTATAACATGTTATAAGATCCCAATAGAAAAAAATCATTCGGAGGTTGTAAAATTTCATGCTTCGATAACCATTGACCATTTTGCATAAAATCACCTACTTGGCGGAATCCTATCATAGCCCATTTTAACGTAAGTTCGGTAGAGGATGCGATCCCGGCTAAGGGGAATATCCCAGCCAAAAGAAAACCTGATTTAATGGCCGGGATAGAATATCTCTTAAACAGTGCTTGTCGTTTTTTGAATACCCAATGGAGGCACTTGTACCTAACCAGTTTAGGGGATTTAAAAATTGCAAGCGGTGATTGAATCTGATTTTCTTTAAGCATAAGATCCATAAATCTATTAATAAAAAATTTACTTGTGGAGGAGGCTTAAATCTCGATAAATATTGTGCAAAATATGCATAATAGTAATCCTTGAGATTTGGAAGCGCTAGTCCTCCTTGTTCCTCCTTCTCGTATAAGGTGCTTAGTGCAATGCATGAAGATTTCTTTGCCCATAGAGAATGGGTAAACATTGACTCTATTTTAGTAAAAAACAAGCTTGACAAAGTGCATGGAATAGTCGAACATAAAAAATTAAAAAGAGGTAAGACTGACATTTTAATAAGTGCAACTCTCCCTAAAACTCGAAATGGGAAGAGAGCTCCAGCGCAACAGCAGAGCTTGAGTTTTCCGAATTAATGGCACATAATTCAAGTGGTACAGGTCGGAGACTAAATTCGAAAAATACACCCAGAGATATCTTTTCGGGTTAGGATTCTTTTCTTTGTCAACGTCGACGAACAAGATCTCAGCACCATCCTGGGAATAGGTCTACTCCCCATCTTCTCACCAGAGTACAATCGTCTTTCAACCACGTCCTTGAATGTTGAGGGCACACCCTTTCTTTTTTGTAATATCGTCTTCCTATGAATTATCCTCTCTGTTATCTACATGTTTTATGGTTTGAACCTCACCATCAGTCATCTAATACCACAAATGTCTATTCATTAACCAATAAACAGTTGTTTTCAAAAATGCTACCTCTGCAGCAAAGAGAAGAAAAAGATCTTACATAATTGTCGGTTAAATTGAAAAACAGGCATTTCAGTTATAAGGGCATTTACAGTAAAACATGAGGTCATTACAGATGTCAACTAAAAATAAAATTCAGATCTTATTACTAGGTTACAGTCCTATAGGTTCTAAGTATGGTTGCCTACTACAATGTTTGCATTTTCCATATTTAACTTAAATACTGCACTTTTGAAAGTTTAATAAAGCACTCAGTAAATAATTAAATTCACGTTAGGAGACTCCCCCTCTGATGGTTACAAAACCATCATAAGTTATTCACAAATTAATCTATAAAGTACACTCTCTCTCTCTGATGAGCCTTCTTTTTCCCTTTTAGGTTTTACAAGTGCCTCAGTTGTTTGTATTCCCTGTTCCTTTTCTCTTCCAGTTCTAAATCTCTCCTTAATTCTCTGTTTCTTTGCTTATTCTTCCTTCTGTCTTGACAACATTAAACTATTTTATATACAGCAAGTAGGGTTAACAAACCAGCACCTAAAATAAGTGTAGGTTCAAAAATGACTGTAAAATCTCCTCCTCCTATGGTTGCAAACTAATTATCAATAGCAGAAGCTCATTTGCCAAAATACTCTAATGTACTAGTAGTTTATATTCGTTGTAGCTCAGGTTTAAAATCAGAAATGTTCCTTGAACGTTCTTTTATCTTCTTACTCTCATCAGGTTTGTATGAGCAACAATGCTGAGCTTTCAACATCTTGCAAACTTTGCCTTTTTGTGCCAGTAAAATGCCTACGGCTAATCAGTATTGTAAAACCCTTGATCTAATAGCCACTAATTCAGTGTTGACAGCAAGCAAAGCACAAGATGTACTAATTGCTAATATATCCATATCCACTAATGTTGACAGCTTTTTAATATTTCTAATCTTTTCATCATTTAAAACTACTCCTACCGGTGGTATGATAGCTCCAAAAATGTTTCCTACTTGCTGTGTACCATCATAAACACTGCATTCATGTCTATGAGATGGTGTCATAGTTAAAGCATTTATATCATTTATATGGTTTACTTTAGGAAACAATAAAGCTAAATAGCAAATACCCTCAGCTGGTAAATGGAGATAAGCATCTTTTCCTCAAGCAAAGTACATCCCTGAAACAACAGCCTTTTCCCCTGCAAGAATTTGAACTGGTACTCTCAAAACCTCAAAGGTGTGTTCACAACTACTAATCCCTATGTGTCTATTTCTAAATTGATTTCTTCTTTTGTAAACACATAATTTGCCTTTTTGTCATCTGTCTAATTCTAATTTTGGATAAACCATTTTCTTTTAGTATTAATCTTTTTCTTTCCTCCAAACCTTCTTATAAACATCATCTGTGTCTTTACTATGAAAAATATGAGTTCTCTATCCCTCTAGTGACATAATGAATGTTTTTTTCTAATGGTCTCATCAAACAGGCCAAATTGTTTTCATCTTCTTTACGGTGTCTATAATAGTTGGTGATCTAAAGAAATACCATGCAGTGTCTTGATCTTTTGCCTGTGGGTGTGAATTCAGTCTTTTCTAAGGTGTACTTTTGAAAGAATCATGTCATATTTAGAAAAGTAATACTCAAAGCGTTCCTTTCTATATAATAAGCTAAGTAGCATACAACATGAAATTGCATATGACAATGGAATGTGATGATAAGTCATCCCGTCTGCTGCCGAAGTAGGTAAATGAGCACAGACATAAAAGGAGAACATGGCGGCCGCGTAGAACACCAGTCGCAGCTCTAAAAAGCTCTCAGCCCCATATAGTAAGGAAATCAGAATTATAACTACGCTAATCCTGTTCAATTTTTGTGAATATATGCTGGATACAGATTAAGTACGCATAGTGTGCTTACCGCTTCTTACTTCGATGTGCTCGGAAGCTGAAATCCCTCCTGTCCAACGGATTTCGACCCCGAGCTGTTTTTCCTCCCCTACCGGTCCGTGCTGCACTACAGCCGCCCTGGAGCTCAGGAAGAGCCGCAGGGCAGCAGCACGAGGTCCCCTCCGGGGGAGTGTAGGCAGCGTCAGTACATGCGCTGTTCCTGCACATCCTGGGGGTTTAGACGCTAGTTTTTTGGAGATACAGCCTGACAAAGGACGCCAAGGACCGCAAATTTCAAGAGGTAGGGGGGCAAAGATGGGGGGTTGTTTGGACGGGAACCCCAAAGAGCAAATAATAGGAGGGCTCCAAGAGTGTCAAGAGCCTCAAGACGAAAGAGAGGAGTTACCTGGAAGTGTTAAAGACAGCAAAGGGCAGGTTCAATTAGTCTCCTACGAAGGGACAGTAAAAGAATCACAAAAGCCCCCATATAGGGAGAGACAAAGACTAGAAGTAAAAAAAATAGGTAGAACACAAAAGATAAAAGTAGAGCCTATAGACCCTAAGCTGAAATTTACTCCATCTCTGCGTTCTTTTTTTAAAATTCAACCGTCTGTCCTTAAATTAAAAAGACCATCCTTAATGGAGGTAGAAGGACAGAAAGGTGACGGGGAAAATAAGAACAATGAGAACCAAAAAACCGTAGTAGATCTCATGGTTGCCAATATGGAGAAAGTTTATCAGGTTAACAGGAGCGAGGGGTGTAGTACTCAGGAATCTCAAGTTATTAAAGAAAGGGTAGATTTGGAGGGTAGTAGCGGTGGGAAGGACACAGCAGAAACTTCAGTTAGCCTGGGCTTACTGAATAAAAATATAATTAGCAACACAACTACACCCGGGGTCAGAGATTTAGTTGATCCAATACCCTGCTCTTTAGAGGCAATGATAAGGAAATTAACCACAGAGATCAAGAATGGTTTCTCGGTATCAGAGACAGATCAGCGGGAAATACGGGGCTTCTGTGAGACTCTGGACAAAAAATTAGATGCACTATCCAACCGAACAGAAATCTTTGAAAGTTCAGTAGAGGAACTAAAAAAGGATCTCGCCAGCAGTAGAGCGGAAATCCGGATACTGCGTAAGGACGAACAAGGCTTACAGGAGAAAGTGGAACCACTTGAAAAAAACTTGAGAAAAAATTATCTGAGACTATTAAATGTACCGGAAGAAAAAGAAAGAGGAGATCTGAAATCGTTCGTGGTAGCGATCATAAAATCTGCAATTCAGATAGAGGAGAGTGAGGAAGAAATTGCTAAAGATAAACAGAGTACACAGGGACCCCTTTAGAAAAAATCCAGGAAGAACAAAACCGAGAAAAATCCTCATAAACTTCCAGACATATGCAATTAAAGAGAAAATCTTGTTATCGGCATTAAAACTTAAGTTCCTAAAAGGCCCCGATTTCTCTTTTGAAATAAGGTCAGATTTATCAAGAGCGACTTTGGATAGACAATGGGAGTTAGGAAGACGTATGGATGACTTTAAGAAAGTTGGGGCCAATGTCCAATTAAAATTCCCCGCATCTTTACGTATCATGTATGACAACAAAATGTATATGGTCAGAAATATAAAGGAAGCAGATGACCTGTTGGAAAGTATAAAGGGCAGTGGGGAGGATGTAAGGAAGTAATGTTGTATTTAAGGCAATGGGGATATCCACTTGATGGTTTATATTGTAAAACAGGATTATAAAAAATGGGGCTGAGGGGAGTCGGAGCAAAGATGACTTGGACTGACATCATGTCCAAAGAGAAGAAGCAGGGGTGGGTTCTCCAGGGTAAGATGGGTGGGGGGTGGACGGGGTGGACGGGGTGCACAGGGTGGGGAGCATGTGGGAAAAAAACAAAAAAAATCCTTAAGATCCTTAGTGTTAATTAAAAAAACAAACAAAAAAAAAACAGACATGTCCATTCAGATTTTAACCTGGAATGTCAATGGTTTACGAGCAAAGGGCTGAAGAGATAAAATACTTCAGTACTTGAGAGATTCGCCGGCACATATCTTAGTTTTGCAGGAGACACATTTGTTAAAAAAGGAATGCATCGACCTCTTTGAGAAACAAAGATGGGTAGAACAAGTCCTTTGTACAAATCAGAGTTGTAATATAAGAGGCGTTGCAATAATAGTGAAAAAACAAGCAAATCTATGGGCTACAGAAACAAGAGTGGACAAAGGGGGAAGATGGATTATTGCAAAAGTTAAGGTCAATGATAGATCATTAACACTTCTAGGTTATTATGGCCCAAATCACGATGATTGCAACCCCTTAACAAATCTCTTTGCTAACCTCTTGGATTTCCCTGACCCTATTATTATGGGAGGGGATTTCAATGTGGTGTTAACCTCTTCAGCGCGGCGCGGATTTCCGCGCCACGCTGAAGATTCCGTGCGCGGGCGGGGCCATGACGGAACGGTTCCGTCATGCGCACAGCGCAACCGACGTGCATGACGGAACCGTTCCGTCATGCGCGTTGAAAGGGTTAAATCTCAATTTAGATAAGTCAAGCAAAACTAGAACAACGCCAACTCCTAACTCACGCACTCTATTAAAAGCTATGATGACCCAACACACACTCTGTGACCTCTGGAGAGAGAGAGAGCAGGAACTTCACAATGTACATCTTTTCATAATAAGAAATATGGGAGCAGGTCCAGAATTGATTACTTTCTGGTAGATTGGAGTCTAAGAGAAAACATTTCTGATATAGAATATAAGGCGGCCCATTTATCAGACCACTCAGCAGTTTTTCTAACACTGGAAAACAGTAATAAAGACGTAGAGAGAAAGTGGACATTGGATCGTACCATATTAACAGATAGTGGAATAATGGAAAATCTTATAGAAGTGGTCCGAGAATTTAGTGAAGTCAATAGATACACAGCCTCGAATGAATTAGTGTGGGGCACCGTAAAGGCTTTTATTAGAGGCAAGATCATAGGGCTCACCTGTTACAGAAATAGAATATGTAAAAAAGGAAATATCACAACTGGAGGAGGAGTTGAAGAGAATAGATGTGGAGATCAAAAGTACAGACTTAGAGAAGGAAAAAACAGAGTTAGAGAAAAAACAGTTATTAACGAAAAATCAGTTATCAGAGGTCCTCCAAGTACGAATAAAAAAAAGATGGGACGCTAGTAAACTAGCACATTTTGAATATGGGGAGGGGGCAGGCAATCTCCTAGCCTGGAAAGTTGAGGCAGAATGAAATAAGAACAGAATCAAAGAAATTAGAGAAGATCAGTCCGGAATTTTTTTGAGTAACGAAGACGAGATTATGGAGTCCTTTGAATAATTTTTTTGTGATCTTTATATGGAGGGAAAAGACGAAGTGGTATATGAAGATATAGAGGGCTGGCTTACAGAATCCACCAAACCTATAAATGTTAATCAACAAATTAGTCTAAATCAAGAAATTTCACAGGAGGAAGTTGTTAAGACCATCCTAATGAGTAAAGGGGGTAAAGCGGCCGGACCTGGTGGTATACCAATGGAGCTATATAAAATCTTAGTAGAGGCAGTGTCCCCTTTCTTGACTGTGTTGATGAATGAGATATTAGGACAGGGTAAAAAAATTACCAAAGTCATGGAATGAGGCTACAGTCCCTCTTATTCTGAAACCAGGAAAAGATCCAACAATATGTGAGTCATATCGACCAATCTCTCTTTTAAATTCTGATTATAAATTCTTTAACAACATTTTATCAAATAGACTAGCAAAAATTGCAAGTATCACAATTCATGAAGATCAGAGAGGTTTTGTTAAAGAAAGATACTTACATGAACTCACATATGAACTTATAGGGGGCCATCGATTTTGCCACAACTTTTAATACCCCTTTAGCTATAATAACATTATATGCCTCAAAAGCATTCGACAAGGTGAGATGGTCCTACATATTTACAGAGATATAATTTTGGGGATAATTTTTGTAGAGCAATTAGGTTAATCTATGAAGAACCAGTTGCGAGAGTACTGGTAAATGGAAGATTATCTGCACCTTTTAAAATTTTCAGGGGTACAAGACAGGGCTGTCCACTCTCCCCTCTTTTGTTTAACTTTGATATGGAGCCTTTTGCTTTTAAAATTAGGCACACAATTGACATTCCGCCATTTCATCAGGGGGACTGGGTTAGGAAAGTTGAGCTATATGCAGATGATCTTATGGTTTATTCATCCGATTTAGCTATCGCTCTACCAACAATAAGTATAGCAACAAAATTTGGAGAAGCCTCGGAGTATGCAGTGAATGAAAATAAGACAGAAGTGATGGTATGGAATCATACAGATAGCAACTCTCTAATAAAAAAGGAGATACGATATCTAGGCATTAGGATTTTTCAGGAAATCGGCGAAATTGCAGAAAATAATCTGAGGAGGGTGTTTAAAGAAGTTGTTAAATTAATGAGGAGTTGGGTATATCTCCCATTGACCATCTTGGGTAGAGTAAGTTTGGTTAAAATGACCATCCTACCAAAAATCACCTTCATATTTAACTCTATACCTCTTCATTTTGAAAAAAACTATTATACAAAAAATCCAACAGGCTATACATTTATTTATCTGGGCCAATAAAGGGGTTAGAATCTCATGGAAAAAACTGCGGAGGAGAAGGGAGGTCTAACCTTGCCAGATAATCAATATTATGCATGGGCTTTCCAATTAAAGAACTCCAGAATGCTCACTAGGACACCAGATGGATCCATGATAGGTCTTATGTATTCAGCAATGTTAAAAGTGTGCCAAACAGACTTGAATGGATTTCTCTTCAAATTTAGGGAACCCAAATTTTTCAAAAAAGTTAAACTGAAGATACTACAGTCAATAGCAAAAACGTGGTATCAAATTAGAAGGCTAATGAAACTGGACTATTATTCCTACTTCGCTCCCATATGGGAGTCACCAGGTACCCCAGAGTGTCTTAAGGACAAAATGGCAAAACCTATTAAAGTCGCTGGTATTAAAGTCTGGGGCGACTTGACAAACGAAGGCAAATTATTACCTTGGTTTAATTTAAATGGGGTGATGGCAGGCTCCTTATCCAAGTTTAAATATTTACAACTAAAAAGCTGGGAGCAAAGTAAGAAATCGCCATTGGGAATGGGCAATTCCCTAGAAGATCAACTGGTAACTAAATCACCAGGAGACAAGGAAGTAGCGCTATGGTACTGGCACCTACATGACATTATAGACGGAGATTTCAAGTTGCCCGAGGAACTGTGGGGAAATGACTTGCCGAGAGAGAAGCTGCAGAATATCTGGCAAGTATCTATGCGTACACTTTACCACACAGTTAAACCTGCTTTTTTAAGAAGGAACCATCGCTTCTCACTCCATAGGGCATACATATCACCTGAGAAATTATCTAAGATGGGGAAAGGAGGCCGAACCTGTTGTGCTAAATGCGGGCTTGAAGGTGCTACGGACGTGCACATGTATTTTCAATGTCCTGCAATCAGCGACTTCTAGAATAAAGTGGAAACGACAACATCAGGTATTTTAGGTCGGCAAATAAAGGTAAGCCTCCCCCTAGTTATATTTGGTGTTGCCGATGAACACACGAGTAACTGTAGAGCCATGTTGTTTTACACAATGTTAATAGCCAGGAGAGAGATATGTCTAGAATGGACCCATCAGGGAAAAAATCAAAGAAGAAAGCCTTCTGGAATTTGTTGCAGCTATGGTTGGATAACACAGAATGGTTACCATAAAGTCTCTCTACTCTATTCGAAATGATTACACCGGCAAACTCTTTGTCTGCTATAGGGTCTGGTCACACTTTGAAATTACAAGCAGCTCCGGTGCTTACACGGTGTGAGAGAGAAAGCCGCAGAAAAGCATGCAGTAACCCTTTTACCCCCCTTTTCTTTTACATCAAAAAAGAAGGGCAGAAACAATAGGACACCTTGCTTTGTATATTTTCTCTGAGGTGAATGAGGACAAAAAAAAAAAATAATGAATGTTTTTTTCTAATGGTCTCATCAAACAGGCCACATTGTTTTCATCTTCTTTACGGTGTCTATAATAGTTGGTGATCTAAAGAAATACCATGCAGTGTCTTGATCTTTTGCCTGTTGGTGTGAATTCAGTCTTTTCTAAGGTGTACTTTTGAAAGAATCATGTCATATTTCGAAAAGTAATACTCAAAGCGTTCCTTTCTATATAATAAGCTAAGTAGCATACGACATGAAATTGCATATAACAGTGGAATGTGATGATAAGTCATCCCGTCTGCTGCTGAAGAAGGTAAATGAGCACAGACATAAAAGTCTTTAGTATCTAAAGCTTGTGTATATTCTTAAACTAATCTAGAATAAGAATTAGTTTCAAAATTCATATTTCTAATAATCTACAGATGAAGCCTTTAATTTTGTTTTATATGTGCAAATGTATTTTCAGGTGTAGATACAGGCATCTATCTCTGGTGTAATATATAATCCCACTGGTATTATGATTACTAGTAGTACAACTATTCATGTTAACACCTAATATGATCCTACATCTAGCTTTGGTAAGAGTGTGACGTGTCGTCGTTAGTCTCAGGACCGGCATTCGCACGTCTGATACACTGTTTTTAAAAGTCTTTGCTTATTTGCACTTTTGCTTTTAAATTGTTTTAAAATATATCTGAAGTTACTTCCAACTCCAAGCTGTTTACGTGCTCGACTGCAGTGCCCTTAAGTAAGAGGAGGCCCGCCCTGGTCAGAGGTCGGCGCACTAGTTGTTAGCCCAGCAGACCTCAGTTCAGCGACCGCGCCGGATGCGCGAAGCCGCGCGCCGCTGGTGCACCAAAGGCATGCAAAGGCAAGCCCGTCGGCGCCCGGTGCGTGACCAGTGCCAGGACCCCTGCCCGATTTCCTTCCCGATCTTTCACAAGAAAACAGCTACTCGAGAATATGACTGGTGAGTGCTCCAACCCAGATATATGTAATCAGTTGGGGGATAAAGTAGCATTTAAGTTTAAATAACAATTGCTCATTTCAATCTGCCTCAAAAAGGCTGCCCAGCACGCCAGCGGGAGACTTGGAAGCCACTCAACCAATTTCCACTCTCCCAGATTCTCCTAAAGGAAGGAATGCCTCCCAGGGTATCCCTGAAGACTTCTTACACTGTATCCTGCTAAATACCAGGTCACTGATAAAGGATAAATATGAGTTTGAATGCATGATACAGCTTTCCAATCCGGACTTGGTCTTCTTGACTCAAACCTGGGCTAATGAGACATCTGAGACAGTTGGAACATTGCTCTTCCCGCAGGTTATCATGTAGCCTGCCTAGACAGGATAGGGAAAAAAGGAGGGGATTATTGCCATACAATATTGCCCCTGCCTCAACGTACGAATAGAGCCCACCCTACAACTTCCAGCTGAGGCTATGCTTTTTAACATCAAAGTAAACAAACCTCTGACCTTCCCAGGCCTGCTCCTCTATCTACCACCAGGGCCAAGATCCGTTTTTACTCAAGCGCTCCAGACTTTTCTAGAATCCTGTTTAGAATCTCTCATGGTCACAATCTTGGGTGATTTTAGTTTTCACCTTGAATCCAACAACAATGCAAATACTGCGATGCTGCTGGACAACCTTGCAGCACATGGTCTAACCCAAATTATCTCTGATGCTACACACATGGACGGTTATATCTTAGACGGCATTTTCACCAACAATCCTGATATCACACTGGACAAAACCCTCCCACTACCCTGGACAGATCACAAAGCCATTCATATTAAAGTACTAATAACACAGTTTAACCGGCTCCACCCAAATAGAACACTTTTTGTTAAAACTCGCCCCTGGCACAGAATACAGAAAAAAAGAGTTAGAAGAAGCCCTTGACAGACAACCACCTACGCAGGCCTTTGACAACAATTTAGCTATGGAGAGCAGCCTTCAGGCTAAGTCTTGAAGGAATGTAAAGCAGCTTGGTTTACCAGATTATAACCTCTTGAATGACCAAATGAACGGAGAACCACACAAGGTATATACAAAAAATATATGTATTATTACTAAACACTCTCTACTAACCTCTTTATGAGATTAGAGAACAAGATACACAATATTAAAGCACTAGAACGACAGTAAATAGCACAATACACAGTGGGCCCCAGTGGGAGATCAAACCATGTATTAAGAAAATGGTATAACAACCACGACTTGACTAGACACAGTGCCTAGAGCACGTGGAATCACTGGGACCCCAAGGAACCACCCAAGGTAGTGACACAGGGGACCCACGGGGGACACATGCAGTGTGAGAACACAGCCATGAGCTCCGTACATTGCTATGGGAAAGTCGCGGTTGGAATTTTAAAGCTTAAGGACATTTAGGAGAGGACTTGGAGCAAACCCTTTCAAACTTAGAAGTTTCTAAGGCCAGCACCCATGTGAGCACCGGAGTACTCGTGTTACCTAACCCAGGGAAGCCGGGTGCATAGGTGTCAAATGGTGTCGGTAATCTTCGTCGTTTTCAATGGCGATGCTGTGAAGTGCTGCTGCCGTGAAGAGGAGAAGTGTCCGGTGTGATCCGAGCCTGGATCGGAGCTGAGAAGAACATAAAAGCAGAGGGGACAGAGTCTGGGTCACTTGCCAGTGACCAGGGGCACGATAGACGAATGCCCACCGATGCTTCAGGTGAGATGAGGTGAAGCTTGACTCTGCAGCCACGGGGACCAGGAGACGTCGACGATGACCAACGTCCACAGGCGAGCTGTCCCACGAAGGATGTCGAGGGCTGGGGGGTCAGTGTCCGGTTTTGGCACCAACAAGCCTTGGTAACTGCAACCCACGCTGTCACAGAAATGATGCTTCGGTGTGGACAAGCAAGGTCCTGTGAACTCCCCAAGCGATGGAGAGTCAGGGCACGTCTGGAGCAACCTGGAAAGCAACCAGGAAAGCCCACTGAAAGTTAAAGTTCTTTTCTCAGGGACCCACAGGTCGACAGACCAGGGATCGCGAAGGGACCTTGAGAGGAATCACTAAATACCAGCCCACGGAACACTCGTGGAGTGTAGGCCATTAATCTTCGATGGAATCACTGCTCGGGGTCTGGACTACAAGTAGCCCAAAGCACAGACTCAGGGATTGCCAAAAAGAATATGCTGCTGCAAATGTGCACGGTGTCCAGGGGTTCGGTTGCATGGTCCCCACAAGGGCTGTGGGTCTCAGGTTTGCTGAGAGCACTGGTCGGCCTCGAGGAAGCTTAGTGTGTTGCAAAGTCTTTAGAGTCCATCAGGAGCTGCGTAGATGCAAACCGGTCAGATGCGTCTTTGGTGCCTGCCTTGCAGGGGAGTAACTCCTTTACTCCAGGGGAGATTCTTCAGTCATCCAACGTAGTGTAGATAGTTGAAGTACTTGGTTTCTGTAGCAGAGTTTCGTCCAGGTAAATCTAAAGTCCTGTAGCCAGGGGTTCTTACTTTATACCCAAGGAAGGGGTGGGACAAACTCTGGGGACCCACCTATGGGAGGGTTAGGACAGAGGGGTGGCTACATCCATGTCCTTTATCCAGTTTCATACCAGAGCCAGGGCTGATAGCCCCTGCAACCGGTTTGAGCTGGAATATGCACAGGGACACCAAATGTGCCCCCAGTGCAGACATCAAAGCACTCTCAGAGTGCACCCACCCAGCCCCAATACACAAAAGCCTGTCTGGGATGTGGTCACACCTCCTTGTGACAGGAAACCTATTGTCCAGCCGTCCCCTGCCGGAGTTTCGTCCAGCAGCAGGAGGGCAGACTCGTGTCTGTGGCTGGCAGCATCCATTTTGTGATGCCAGGGTCTGTAAAGCTGGTACCGGGTGTACCGGTGCTGTCATATTTCTCCCTCTAGTAGGGTGGAATCTTACCTCCCACACCAGTTACTGGTGTGGCAGTATGATTCCAAGGTGTTTGACACCAAACACGACATGTTTCCATGCAGCCGTTTTAAAGTTAGCATTTACCGTGAGATTATAATGCACTTAAGAGTATATAATTGGCAGCATCACATCTCACATAAAGCCCAGCACCCGACCTTCAGGACTGATAAGGCCTGCCATAGGGGTGACTGATAGGTTTATATGTGCAGTGATATGGATAGATATAGTGAACCTATATCTAAGTAAGGGGTGCATACACCACCTTACACAGGCTGCTGTAGCAGACCTGTTGTGTCATTTTGAATAATCTCCCAGGGGTGGCATAATACATGCTGCAGCCCCTGAGAGGCCTCTGTGGTACCTATGCCCTGAGTGAATAGTATACCATATACTAGAGACTTATAAGGGTACCTCAGAATCCAATCTGTAGTATACCTAAAGTACATGAACAACCAATTTAGGGAGAAAGCAAATAGACTGTGGACCTGATTAGCAGGATCCCAGTCAAACTAAGTTGAAAACCAGAAAAACACCAGGCAAAATGTGGGGGTAACCATGCAGTCAGATTCCACCTTCCTACATACATCCATATGGAACCAATCATGGTGGCCATGTGAGGCAGGCAACTGCCCTCCTCTGGCTACCAAGGCGAGAAACCTGGGAGTGATTTTTGACAATCAACTAAACTTTGCAGGACAGATTAATTGCCTGACATCCTCCTGTTTCTTTCTATTAAAGATTCTATGTAAGATCATGCCTTTTCTCCCCCAGGATCTCAGGAAAACTGTAATAGGTGCACTAATCCTCTCAAAAATAGCCTACGGCAATGCAGTATTCCTGGGCATCAACAAGGCTCAGATGGCCAAATTGTAGTCAGTACAGAATCCCGCAGCGTGACTACTGTTCAACATTGCCAAATACCTTTCTATCGCCGCTAGCATCAGGCTACTCCATTGGCTTCCAACTAAACAAGGGGTGAAATTTAAGGCACTATGTCTTGTACACAAGACACTGTATGGGGGGATCCTTGTATATGCAGAAACTGTTTCTATGGCACTCCCCGATAAGGAATCTCAGATCAACCAATACTGGGCTGGTTCAGATCTCCAAAATTCCCAGGGCAAAATGGGGAGGCAGGATCCTATCTCATCTTGCAGCTAGACTCTGGAACAAGCTGCCGGCAACTATTAGGCTGCAGCCTAATAGGCTCCAGTTTAGGAAAATGATGAAGACCTGGTTTTTTACCCCCAAATAATTTCAAAGACTTGCCTGGACAACACACATCACATTCCGCCCCCCCCCTCCCCCGGCGCCAAGACTCCTCGGCATTCGCAAGCTTTATAAAACACTACTTACTTATATGTTTGTGTGCTGTCAGACCTTTGAATAGAACATAGCAGCAAGCAGATCCAATTTTCTGCCCTAACTTCTCCTTGTGCAAGAGCAAAACCTTTTGTTTCTTTCGAAACTTTACTTAAAGTTTATTCATAGGGCTTATATGCAGTAATCTTTGTAAGTTATCCCTAACCTCACTTTGCCTTCTTTTAAATGTGTTATCCCTACTTTTCTACTGCAACCTTGGACCTAGACAATTCTTCTCAATTCTTTTTATTTACTCTTACCAATTTTTTAAATAATAATAGTCTCCTTTTATTTCTCGACTTAAGAACATTTAATTTTTTTTCATTGAAGCTGTTTTCAAATCTTAAATTCTGTACTGTTCGTCAAATTCTCAACTGCAATATCTGTTTCAAATATTTTTGTTTCAATTAAAATGCTGTTTGTCAGTATGGCATATCATGAAGGCTTAAACATCTCCAAGCTTAGTTCATCTGAACCTTGTTCAAACCCACTTGGCACATTTCTCAAAAGGTAGGTCTACTCAGGTGCTAAATACCGTCAACTAGGTATTCTTTCTCTTTTGGATGTTCTCAGTGTCTGCTGATACTCTTCTGTGTCACTTATATCACTAGATTCTGTTTCTTGAATGATTGTAGATCAAATTCATTCGATTGACACACTTGATCTCATTTGTATTTTAACACTTGGCCATTCAAATCTCCAGATTTGGCCTTCTCGTCCTTCATCTGGACCATTTAACTGTCTCTGTGGATCTCCAACAGTTTTCTAAGAGTGTACTTCCACACCACTCTGCGAGATTTCAGGAATGTTAGAAATGGGGGTCTCTAGTGGCCACTGTCCAAGTAGGGACCCCTCTTCCTAAGTCAGAGTAAGAGGGCTACAACCTTTGATAACCCCTTCTCAACCCTGTGGTAACGTAGCACGAGCAGCTATGCTTATCTCAGAGGCAGTGTGTGAAGCATTTATGACCATACACAGTAACACAGTGAAGAACACTACAAAGGGACACCACACAAGTAGTTATAAAAAATAAGTATCTTTATATATAGACTTATCACAAGACCAATAACGGTAAAAAGCCACAATACTGTGAAATAGGATTTCTCTTGAAATAGTTAAAAGTGTGCAAAGAGGAGTTCAGTTCAAAGCAGTGGTCTCTGCGACCCTTTTACTTACAAAGTACCTGGATTTCGTAGCAAAACCAACAAAATGTCGCAAAGAGGCTGTAGCGATGATTTTCTGCACGTGAGGCCGGTGATGTGATGAATCTTTGGCGCGAGGTAGGAGACGATGCGCCCATCTGCTGATGCGTGCGGGGACAAGGCGACAAACTTCTGCATGCTAGGCCGTTGATGCGATGACTCTTTGCCGCGAGGGAGGAGACGATGCGATGATCCTGTTGCGTGTGTGATCGGGTTGCGATGCGAAGAAATGGCGCTCCACGAGGGAGCGACGATCCTGATGCGATGCGATGAAAATGGCGGATGCCCGGCGTCCGCGCTGGAATGTGGTGATGCGATGATCTCGATGCAATGATCTGTGGGCTTAGCGAGCACTTGGCAGCCCGCAAACGTGCGATGCGATGATCTTTGGGTTTAGCGAGCACTTGGCAGCCCGCAAACATGCAATGCAATGATCTCCGGTAGCGTGCACTCAGCAGCAGCGGCGCGATGATTTTCCGTGCGCTTTCGGCTGCGGCGGCTAGCAAACGGCCGTTAGCGACGATTTCAGCACTCTCTTCTCTGTAGTAGAACTAGAGGCCCTGGAACTCACAGGAACCTCACCTGCAGATAAAAATCCTCGCTGGGAGGAAACAGGAGGCTGGTGGTGTGCCTGAGACTTCAACGGGAGGCTCGCTCTCTTGTAGCCCTTGGGTGATTGCTTTAGCAAGATTCAATAAAAGTTCTCTCAAAGTCCTTTTGCCTCTCCTTCCATGTCCAATGGTAACCACTGCAGGCCAATCCAAGAAACAGCACGCAAGCACAAGGATAGTCACCTCCTGCAGATTCCTTCAGTTACACGGACAGAGGTTCGTGTTGTTGTCCAGGAGCAATTCAAATTGTAGGGGTTTCAGCACAGATATTTATACCCCAAACGTCTTTGTTCTCAAAAGCTACAAGTCACTGAACCCAGCCAGAACCAGTTCTGCCAAGTCCTGCAACACTTTGTTTACCAGGCTGCATCCTTCCTTTCAGAAAGAGCGGGTCTGCCATCAGACGCACAGTAGGAGGTGGAGCCAGCATTCACCTTGCCAGGCACAGCCCTATTCAGGTCAAGGAGCTACCCCTCCCCATACTCCAGTGCAGATCTCTCTATTCAACCCAGGTCTGACTCAGCCTGCCCTGTCCCTCCAAAACTGGCTTAGGCAAGAAAATACCTACTTTCTAAAAGTGGTATTTTCAAACACAGAATATAAAAATAAACTTCACTAAAAGATGTATTTTAATATTCTGGGCTCAGGCATACTAAATTCGTTTTTCTTCCATGTTCTTTGGGTCAGGTCTATAGAATGTAATAGTCAAACTGCCCATTCTGGACTCTGGAGAACAGTTAGCCTTACAGTAGTGAAAAACGAAATTGGGTGTAATTCACTACCAGGACATGCTACACACACCAAGGCATGTCCTACCTTACACATACAATGCACCCTACCATAGGGGTGGCTTACATGATGCCAAGGGAAGGTTCAGGGGCTGGGAAGTGGGTGCTCTTCACAGCCAAGATGGCAGTTCTGGACTGCACACAGACTCTGCAGTGGCAGGTCTGAGACACACTTTACAAGCTGCTTCTGTGGGTGGCGCAAACCAGCGCTGCAGGCCCACCAGCAGCATTTGGTTTACCAGCCCTGGGCACACACAGGCTACGCTACTAGGGACTAACAGGTAAATCAAATAAACCAATTATGGATATACCAATTCACATGTCATATTTACACAGGGAGCATTTGCGCTGTGGCACTGAATGGCGGTGGCACAGCGCTAGGGGTGGGCGGAATTTGCGTAATCGCATTACGCAAATCTCCGCGAAACGGTAAAAAATCTCCGCGAACACGCAGAAATTCTGCGAACACGCGGAATTGCTTGTTCGCGATGCTTTTTTCCTGTTCACAATCGCTGTCTGCGTGCTCGGGGAGAAATATCTCGCGAACACGCATTTTGAGAACGCGAACAAGCAAAAAATTTCGCGAAGTCGCGGAAAGCAGAATTTTGGACAATTTCGCGTTCTCCGCGGAACGCGAAATTACCCAGATTCCGCAAATTCCGCGAGCGGAACGGAATTTACCGCCCAGGCCTACACAGCGCCCAGAGCATCTAATACCAGCAAAAACAGAGGAGACAACAGCGAAAAATGGAAGGGAGACCCACGCCTATGGTGCCAGGTCTAACAAGGAACTTGTACTGGTGTGAGATCCTGCTGTTCTTTCCTCCTTTCTTCTGAATTTGCTGTCACCATTGCTCTCTGACCTGGTTAAAAAAACTCTACTTCTTTATTTGGACAAGTTACTATTTGACTGTGAGGCAATTAGGTATCCCAGCACACTTTGAAAGCAGTGTTTGTAATCAGAATACTCTGGTAGGGGCCTTTCTACCTTGGCTCAAAACAGGACTTCCATACATGCTTCTTCACCAACACCCATTCACCAGGACTAAGGTCATGATGTAGATTGGCAGTAGCATGTTCAACATGGTAAGTAACAGAACACACCAAATCAGAGAGACCTTTGTAGTAATTGAGTATCATGTCATTTGTGATGTTCACAAGGGTATTTTGTAGGTACAGCAGGGGCGTCCAATTAGGATTTCATGAGGTGATAATCCAGTTTTCTGTCCGGGGTGCTTCAAAGATTCATAGTAGTGGTAATGCATCTGCCCATTTCATAGAAGTGAAAGCACAAACTTTAGCCAATCAGGACATCCAGGTTCTGTTGACCTGTTCCACTATTCCTCAAGCCTCAGGATGATAGCTACAGTGTAAATTCTGTTCCACTTGAAGAGCCACACATAGCATTCAAAGGAACTCATTCTTAAAATGAGTCCCTCAGACTGACTCTAGAGAAACTGGAAATCCGTACCTGGGTATCAATTCCCACAACACCAGTTTAGCTACAGTGACACCGTCATGTTTTCAATTAATGGAATTACTGAAATTGTCTCTGGTGTCAAATTGTATGGTTGTGTTCTTGCAAAAGTCATGTTTGATTTTACTGTGATTTGGTGTTCTACACCTTTAATCAGTCCAATAGTCTTTCCTGTAAAATCTCATACTTCTGGATCCACTGTATCTCTTAAAGCATGAGGTAACTCTTTAACTGTTCTTATTGGGTACAATCCTGCAGCTGTTCCTTGTCAGGCCATTTTAAATTCAACATCTTCATTATGTGAATTGTACGATTTAACTTGCACAAAATACATCTTCCCAATAGGTTTACAGGGCTACAATCACATATTACAAACTAATGAACTTTCTTCAAATTAACTTATTTTCACAAGCACTTTCCCTGAAACCAGATTTGTTATATGTTTGTTTGGAACACCTGCCACTTCGATTTTCTTTCCCAAGAGGAGTAGTTCAGGGACCTTTCTGACACCAATATGAAGCGTTGCCTGGTTCCCCACCAAGCGTCAACAGTGTAAATGTCACTGTACCGTTTTGTATAATAATGCTGGCAGATTGCCTTATGCACACACTGTGAAAAACCAACAAAGCCGATTTAAAAAAAAAAAGAGGAGTAGGTCCGGGACATCCACTGCTGTAACAGTAGATCGGTTAGCTCCCGTGTCACTAAGAAATGCCACTTGGTGGCCATTAACTTGTTTTCTACAGAGAGCCCACTCAGGTCTACCTCTAAGACTACGCCAAACATGCAATCGTACTCCCCCCTCATGTACCGTCATTAGGAATTATCACAGTCAAAATACTTGTTTTCCAACATAGGGAACTGTTGGAATGTGGGAGCTGCTGGAATGTGTTCTAATTTTCAATTGGTTTTGGATTTGTTCTCGGTACCTGATTCACAATAAATCTATGATTTCCCATGTTTTGTGGGGCCATTTGGGAATTTTGGAACCTGCATCATAGGAACTCGTGACTATACTGACGTTTGCATTCTTTGAGCAGGCAACTGGACTGGAATATTCTGCATCTGGGCTTGATTTGCTCCTTGAATTTGCCCATCACCGCTCATTCTATTGGGATTCTGTCTACACTCTCTCTTCCAATGCCTAATTCTGTTATAATAATGTAAAGGAGTCGACTTCTTCAATGTTTCAATGTCTATCCTGGAATTCGGATCAATCAGAACACCTCAACTTCTACACTTGATACACCAACTGCTCCTTGAGTAACTTGACTCCCAGCTTGAAAACCAACACCTTGCATTCCACTAATATTCACTCAAAATACTGATTCTTAAAACCTTTCTGCACCAATTTTGTCTGTGCAAGCTCAAACGTCTCATGTAATCTTTTCAGCTTCATCTCTAGCTCATCACTTAACTATTTTGCATACCTCAGGATTGCATCTAATGGTTTTGTCTGCCAACAAATCATGTTGCATGCATGCTGATCCCTGGTCACAACCCAAGAACAAACTGTGACACGAAACTCCCCATATCTCTGCTCTCTGGATTTTTTTGCCTGCTGTGTTGTTTAAACACCTGTAACAAGCATTCATAGTAAGCATGCACTGATTCTTTTGCCTATTGATTTTCAGCCAATCAAAGTCTCTTGCTGGAACTTTTCCTTTCAAAAAGATAATCACCTCATCGGATTTTTTTATTATCACAGGTAAGGGTGCACAAGTACCCGCATTTCTCAGAGGCTCGGAATGTGCCCATTGTACAGATATTTTGCACTGAGCCCACAAAACACTTGACCCTGTTTCGATTTAGATACCCGTATATAGATATCCCTGCATCATGTCCTTATTTAGGTACAATTCGTATTGCCCTTATTTAGGCATAAGAATCCCAGTCCTTATTTAGGCATTAGCCATGCTATCCAAAAACAGGCATGGTCACCTACATCCGTCCAACCCACGTCACAACGAGTTCTTAGAAACCAGACCCTTAAGCCGACGGGACTTTCCCTAGCTAGGATTATTGATTTCTCCAAGAACTCATCTATTATGCATGAACTACTATTCCTTAGGGGTTCATCCATGACGTTCTCCTCTGCCCGACTTTAGGTCAATGCTAGCATTCCTAAGCAGCTTCCAGGTATAAATATACCTTCCCTTACTATGGCAAACCACGGCCCGACTCAGCACGACTTGACTGCATGGTTCGCCACGGCAAGTCTGGAAGAGACCATATCCCGGCCTGACACACTGACCAGACGCTGTCATCCCTGCTAGCAGAGAATCCAGCTTCCAGTGTTCTGACTCCATTCATGGGGTGTTAGAGTTTGAGACCTGGAAAGAGATATCAACCTCTCTCATTCTAAGGTATGGAGCTGACTAGAACCTAGAGGGACTCTTGGCATACTAAACTTAGTATATATCATACTATAGAAAACAGCACCTACTTCTTACCTCATACTACACTTAGGTTAGGTACACTGGGGTAGAACTATTTACAAGCATCAGACGAGTATTCACTTTTTAGCCCGTGTTATTTATGTATGTATATATGAATATATGTCATAGCTAAAAGACAATGCTATTGCAGTATTATTTCGTCCTACTGCTTACGCTGTGCGTATTATATCTTGCTTACTGTCTAAAGATTGTAACAGCTCACATCTCTTACACGAGGAACAAGACTGTTCAATAAATCCTTTTATTGAAACACCCGTCTATCTATTTCTGTGTAACTCTGGAGAAACTAAGCATGCACGATTGACTGAGTGAAACTGTTATCTATTGTTTCCACCATTCTGAGACGCGTTCCAATTCTAAGGGAAACAAAGTTGTCACATTTATGCGGTTGTCAGAAACTAATCCCTTCTTGTTCATTCGAGAAGTTTCTAGTGACCTCTGAGTTAGCTGGCACACACAAGTAATTAAGTTTAATGTACTCGATAGGATCATACTGACCTTTGTCCTATGCAAAAACTATAGTGTATATTATTCCAATGCGCAGAGCCTATAAGGGAAATAGGAACTACACTACACAATGTCAAAGAAAGTATTCAAATTGGTCCACAAAATCTTTGAAAATGTAACAAATCTGTCAGCTTTTCTATACCACTGTGCAGGATTCTCTCTTAGTTTTGGAAAATTGTTAGTAAATCTTGCAAGATCCCCTCTACTCCATGGCACGTGAACATAACCTACACCTAGTATTTCCGTCATTGGAAAAGTAAATGCCTCATCTTCATCTGGAGGTACTGATGGCGGCTTACTATTTGCTTCTGCTGCATCTGAGACATTCTTTTTCTTTTCCTGCTTTTTTGCCCATTTACAATCTAATCTATAAAAATCACTCCATTTACAGATGCATTTTACTAATTCCATAAAGTGTAACCTCATCCCTGAAGACTTCATTGTCGCAATAGCTTCATCTAATTGTGCCCTAAAATTTCTCTGCAATGGAAAACTCTTATAAAGATCTACCACATAGTTTACTGCCAATTCAGTTAATCTGTCATGTGTTGCAGGGGTACATCTTGTGATTTTTTGCTCAAATATATCAGTTTCATTTCCTAATAATGATCCAAATCCGAAATGTCCAATCAACCCCATTTGGTCTCCTCTATTTCTACTTTTAATTTCGGCACATTTCAAGGTCTTGCCTTTTCTTGACTAACAGGTAGTCTCTCTGATCTCTCTACTCTAGTCTCTGCAGTTTCTTCAAACCATGGTGAAAAAATCCCATCCTCAAACTGTTCTGTCTCTCCCTGCGCAATAGGTTTCGTAAAAACAACCCTTCTCTCTTACTTTAGTGATTGAACATTTTGCATTGGTGTTCAGCCAACAATATGCAAATTCTGCAATGTCGGGGCAAACCCTGTTGCAGCTACTTCTCCTAAGACACCTTTAGCTTTCAGATTCAGGAAGATTTGTATTGGGGCAGTCGCACCTGGCCTTGCTAATGTCTGTGCAGTCACAACGTGTGGTACTAGTACAGGAACAGTTACATTTGAAGCAGTAGCACATGGAGTTATCACAGTATTAGCCACTTAAACTGGTGCAGGTGCAATTTGAAGTACTGGAAATGGTCTATCAATCTGAACTACACTTGGTTTAGCAGGGGCTGTAGTCGCATCAGTATCAGTATTTGTTGTAGGGGCTATACAAGGTGGTGGATGCAAAGCCATTAGGCACCAAGAATACCATACCCTAAATCATTATCAGTCTCTATTTTCTTTGCAGCTTCTTTTTCATTTTTCTGTTTTTGAATCTATTTTATCTTCTCTTCTAGCTCCCTCGATTACACATTTTCTCCACCTTTGCTGTCCTCTGTCCCATTATTCATCTGCAAAATTTCACACAGCTTTCTTCGCTCTTTTTCTTTAGCATGAGCTGCTCTTTCCCATGCATTTAATGCTTCATATTGTGTTGGTCTAGGAGGTTGTTTCATCTTGTATAATTTCCCCCTCAAATGTTCAATGACCTCTAAATTGAATGTACCATATTGGGGAAGTTTAAACAAACCCTCATTCTCAGTAATCTTGCACCATTGATGAAGCCTTGAAGATGTATGTGGTCCCTACATAGGTCATCATGTAATGTGCTGGCATACACTCTGGAGGCACGTCCTACATAGGTCGTCATGTAATGTGCTGGCGTACCTTCTTGACCATTCCCTTACTGGGACTCTTACACCACCCCTCATCAAATCTCTAATAGTTTTAAAACATTCAATTTTTATCAGTTCTTTCAACAATTCACCCTCCTTTACAATTTACTTAAACATGACTTTTGCAACTCTAAGCAAACGTAATACACAAATAACTTTGTCTGTTCCACTATAGAAAATCAAAGTACTTCAATCATACAAGAAAAGAATCAGAAACAAGGTTTTAATGCCCTCTGACCTCCCTACACTTAAACACACACACACAACACACACACAACACACACACATGAGCGTTCACACACATACACACACACAAACATATGAAATCTCAACCAGCATGAAATCACTCCAAATGATGTTGATTCCTCTTTCTGGCAATAGGCTCCACTAACCTAATAAATATTGGCACAATCAGAACAACGTTATAGTTCTTATCTGAATTGTGCAATTAAATTGTACCTCAGGAATATATACCACAATACTTAACAGACAAATATCAACACAACTTCAACCTTTTTTTTCTATCCAGGGATCTTAGACTACCTTGAGCCCGATAATAAACTGTTCAACATTTAGCAGTTACACATCACTTATTTCTCAAGCACAATAACAAGACAAATCTCAACAAAGTAAATAGCGCCGCATGACCCTATTGATACCCACACCTTCACCACTGCAACCACCTTCACAACTGCAACTCTGTTAATCTTCCCAATATGGGCTTTGAGCTTAAGGACATGGACATTTCTAAACTATTGCTAATTATTATTACAGTTCATGTCTCGCGAGCCGCCCTTCTGCTACTAACTGCTGGAGCTCAGGGTTCCGCCGTCACTTACTCCTCATCAAGAACCCTGTGCATATTCCTAGGTTGATAGATCTTTGTTGTCAGCTGAGACTTCTATTTAAATCTCAACATAAAGCATTACCAATCATCACCACTTTAGTTCAGTCAATAAAGAGCATTTAGTTGCGTTAAAGGATTTTATTTGATCTGTTTTTGTAATTCATTCATTTATTAAAGTATAAATCTCCAATAATCATCAGTAAAGGTTAACAATCAATTAATCTATAATTATTAATAAGATAAATCAATTCAAAAATCGGAATAAGCATTAACATGGTAAATATAGCAAGCAACTTCCATTAAGAAACATCTCTATTCTAAGCAAAGACAAGATAAATGTGAAAAAGGGATAAAGGTGTCATTACAGAAACCCATGAAGGGTTCTGATGAGAGAATCGAGCATAAGCATAAAGCCCTATCAGAGTAAGTTGGAAATTATTCTCAGTTTAAATGACAGAAATGTAGGGACTAAACTAAGACTTCTCATAAAGAGATGTCCAGAAACCTCCTATCAGAGAGTCAGGAAAAATGAAACACATCTAATGTGCTTCTGCGGAAAGAAGTCTAAGCTAGGAACATGCACTAAAATAAAACATGATTTCTAGGTTTGTAATATAAATGTTCTTTTCTTCTTCATGTCGACCAATAATATTTCCGCATGATCCTGGGAACAGCTCTACTCCCTATCTTCTCACCAGAGTACAACTGTCTTTCGACCATGTCCTTGAATGTTGCGGGCACATTCTTTCTTGTTTGTAATATCTTCTACCCATAAATCATCCTCGTCGTCATCAACATGTTTTGTGGTGAGAAACTCACTATCAGTCGTCTAATACAACAAATGACTATTCATTAAGTAATAAACAGTAGCTTTCGAAAAATGCAATGTCTTCAGCAAAGAGAAGCAAAACATCTTGCATAATTGTCGGTTAAAGTGAAAAACAAGCATTTCAGTATAAAGGGCCTTCACAGAAAACCATGGGGTCATTACAGATGACAACTCAAAATAAAAATCCAGGCCTCATTATTAGGTGGCAGGCCATAGGTTCTAAGTATGTTTGCCTACTACAATTTTTGCATTGAGCATTTTCCATTTTTAACCTAAAAACTTTCGGCAAATAATTAAGTTTGTGTTAGCAGTGGACATAGGTCAATAGGAACCCTTGCGAGGGACACTCATTCACCTCGGTTTTATCCGTTCCTGTTGTGGGTAATTGGCTACACCACACAAGTGGTGCAGAGTTCTTATCAGCACAAGTGGGGAAACACTGGGTGGTAGGAATTTTGTGCATTCCTTTGGATAGCAGAAGTTTTCCTCACATAAATGTGAGGGAAATCTGTGTTTTTTGTCAAAGTTCGAGGTATGCAGGGCATTATGGCTCAGAAAATGGTGTCTAATCCAGGTGAGTCACACCAACCTAGACTCCCACGGATGTCTAGTTTTCAAAACAATCTGGATCTGGTAGGTTGAATACCCTATCCAACCATCAGGAGGAGCTAAAGTCTATTGTGCCCCAGTGTGGTGGGAGCAATGGCCCAACCACAAGGGGGTCTGCTCCCCCAAAACATATTGCATGATTACAGTCACTAGTGTCTAGTGGGCTTTCTGCCCCCTGGGACAGATTGGGAGTAATCATCCCCATCCACCTCAGGGGCACAGAAAGATTGCCTGCTTTGTTTTTGGGGTTGGCGCAAGGCCATGGTGGGCAGCTCCCACCCCTATATTTTAAAAAAAGAAACTTCTTAGGATGGCTAATGGGCTTTATGCCCCCTATAGGGGCATATTGGGGTAATTACCCCCATTCACCTCCTGAGGGCAGAAAGATTGATTCCCCATTTAGTTGGAGTGGGGCATGGCCATGCCCATGGTGGGCAGTCCCCACCCCTATATTTAAAGAAAGAAAATGCTTTCCCTTCTGTCTAGTGGGCTTTCTCCTCTGGGGAGATTTGGGTAATTACCCCCATCTGACCTCCAGGGGGGACAGAAGGACTAACACCTCATTTATTTCTGTGCGGACATGGCCATGCCCATGGCAGACTGCCCCCACCTCCAAATTTAAAAAATAAGATTCCCCTGGCATCTAGTGGACTTTCTGGCAACTCAGCCGGGCAGATCAGGGCTAATTTCACTGAACCGCCCCCCCGGAGGCAGAAACACTGATGCCCTTTTCATCGGAGTGAGGGCATGGTGATGCTGATGGTCGGTAGGCCCCACTCCTATATTTAAAAATTAATGCTTCTCCTGGCATATAGTAGGCTTTCTGTAACCCCGGGGAGCAGCTCTGGGGCAAATATCTGTATCCACCCCCCTGGGAGCCAGATAGACTGATGACACATTTAAATGGTGTGGGCATGTCCATGTCCATGGTGGACAGCCCCCACCCCTATATTTAAAACAAATCTTTTACCTGATATCTTTTGGGCTTTCTACCCTATAAGGCACAGATCGGGGGTAATTGCCCATACCCACCCCCTGGTGTGCAGAAAGACTGAAATATTTAAATATGCTTGGGGGAGCACAAGCCCTCATCTAAAGGGCCACTTCCCCCATCCCTGGTGCCTAGTCGGTACATCCCTGCTTGGGGATCACTCTACCGTTGCGATCCCCAAGTAGGGATCCACTGGAAAGAGGTAGCATTGGAAAGGGGAGATTGTCCCCTTTCCCAATCTACCTCTTCCAAAAGAATTAGTGCTCATGGGCTGAGATATACCTCAGCCCCTGAGATATACCTGTGATCACTGAAAATATCACTTTTACTGCAATTACATCAGCATGCCCTGCGCACTGATCGCCACTACAGCACAGAAAAATAAAACAATCAGGCTGCTCAAAACGCTCTTCCTTAGCAGCCTGGTGTTAAAAAAAGGACTCTCTCTGAGGCAGAACATGAAAGGGGACGTTATATACCTCCCCTGTGTCACCTAATTGCGACACACGCAAGAGGTACTGTGAATGTGATGCTTAAAAGATTAAAGGAATCAGCTGGTCTAGAGCTGAGGTAAACCAGTCTTCAAATTTATGGGTGAAATTTACTATATTGACCTCCAGCTTACGCTTGGTATTTGAAAGAACTTGCTCAAACTCTGCACTATCCAGTTTGAACCAGAGTCTTTTGACCCTTTGTACTTCCTTCCCTTTAAAAGAAGGCCGAGAGACCACACTGGTAATAGGGACCACGAGGTGATCAGACCACATCACTGGAAAAGGTTGATTAACTACCACATTGGGCAAATTTGATAATATTGGATGTACTAGTTGACTTTTCTTATGTACAGTGTATTTTACCAACTATGTCCCGTACAAGGCCTCTAGGTCTTGTAGTAAATTGGTCATTTAGGTAAAGTTTACATCATCTATATGAATATTCAGATCTACCGTAAGAGTAAAAATTGCCCTTCAAATTTTCTAAAAATAGCAGCCCTTAGGTTTAGTCCACAAATTTCGAAGCCTTTGGCAGCAAGCCATTTAATTGCATGTTCGTCCCTGGGCCTCAGTAAATAGTATGTCTGATAAAAATAACTAGTGTGTCAACAAAGATGGTGGCTATAGATGTCCCTGTGGTGGCACCTGAGTACCACACTAAAACTGTACACAGGGTGAAAAGGGCTCAAACATACCCATTAAAAATACCACTTAAAAAGTGATAAGTAGTAAGGAAAATTGACTTTTGAATATTACCTTTACCCTGCCCGGAGCTCCTGGAGGTCAATTTGCATTAGCCCTCCAGTAGCTGCCCATTCTTTAATGAGGTGTTCAAGTCCTTCCAACAGCTACACAATAGACCACTTTGATTGACAGATAGACCTGACTGGGCAAGAGTGACATCTCTGAGCTCAGCTTGACAGGGTTAGGGCTTGGGCTGGTGCCCATCCTGTTGACACTGCAGCTTCGAATCCTTTCTTAAAGACCTGTCTGAGGCACAGGTAAAACTTTTGCACACTTAAAAGGCGTCAAGTAGGACAAGAAGACAATTCTTGCTTCTTTGCTAAAGTACCCTGCTTTGCTTCTATCTCATTTTTTCTGTGAGTCAAGGACGTTCTTCAAGCTGGATTTTAGATGCAAAAGTACACTAGTAATTTCCATTGTACAATCCTCTTCACCCACCTCGCAACAGGCTCTCACAGCCCAAGTTTATTGTAGCTGAAGACTTTGAATTGACCTGAAACATTGCATTTTGTGCCTGTTTCCTATTTAGGCAAACAGGAACTACTGACGAATGTATTAGACCGCGTTGTGTGACCTTTTACTTCATTGGTTAGAGAGTGCCCAGGAGTCATCCTTAGCCACTTGCTAGTCTCAACCAAAAATGTGGCACCCTAAGGCATACTCATGAGAATACTTACTGGACATGTGGAAGATCAGCAGTGGACTGAACCTGTTGTCTGTGACCTGAAAGGAGCCCTAGAGGATTGGAACTTCTCACTCTTGAGGACCCAGGACAAAACAGTGAACTTAAAGTGTGAGCTGGCTAACCTCCCATGTAGCTACAACGACACAAAAAGCTGCAAGGTGTTCCCTGAATTGCCCAGCTGACTAGTGGCACCTGAACATTTACTGGACTTTGCTGTTGGCCTCTGCCTGACACCCTAAGAGTCTTTAAGTGCCTTCCATTGAGGTCTTAGAGGTGCACTCCTTTGGTTGTTTGGGCACCAGAACAAAGTTCAGAAGCTTTCAAAACCTTTTCTTCCAGAGCTCCATAACTTTGGTGAAACTGCCAGGAAAAGCACTTGACCAGCATTTCCACTGCAGTTGATTGAATGTTATCTTCTCCCTGCACAGAAATTGTGCTGCTCCAAAAAATGTAAAAGTCCCATTCTGCATTGAGACTTGAACATTTTTCAGTAAGATCAGCACTAGTGAGACAACATAGCTACAATTTAAGTGGCTTCCCTTGCGATGAGGAGTTTCCTTCTCAGGAAATGACAAAGTTCCCTTCTGCTTTGGAACTGGAAGAAATTTTAACCTGTTTGTTCAAGAAAGTCCCTCTCTGTACTTGAAAATAGAAACCTCAAACTTTTTTACTTCCTGCACCAGTTCAT
This sequence comes from Triturus cristatus, assembly GCF_964204655.1. Classification (NCBI taxonomy): domain Eukaryota; kingdom Metazoa; phylum Chordata; class Amphibia; order Caudata; family Salamandridae; genus Triturus; species Triturus cristatus. The sequence goes on from NC_140591.1 coordinate 728,159,557, forward strand.
GCTCAGCCTGTAATCACACCTTGGTTCCAATCTACCACTTCAATAGACTATTATTGGTGCTTAGTTCTTTTTGTCTCTATTTTTCTACAACTTTAAAAATCCCCCCAAAATACCTATCTCTGGTTACCATATTCTTCTTATTTGATTTTAGATTTGTATTGCTTGGTGTTTTGACTCTATTACTGTTTTGGTACACAATAATTAGTTCACTCAGTGCCTTAAGAGAAGCCTTTCTGCTCTGTGCTATAGCTGCCAGAGGGTTGAGCTCAGGTTAATGTAGCGATTTTGAGGGTTTACCTGGACAAGAGGCATTATTGTTCCTTGAGGTGGACATTCACCAATATCAAATAGTAATCCACTTTCTTATAGTGGTTTCCATGTCCAAAGCAGGGAAATTTCACAATGGTATCCATGCATAGGGAGAAACCTCTATGTATGTTTGGGCTATTATTTTTGGTTTTACAAGTACAAACGCCTGCCTTTGAAGTTTATTCTTAAAAAAGAAACATGTTTGCCAATTGGCACTTGCACTAGTGGTTACTCTCAAGGTCTAGAGATCCCCAGGTTCGTAGGAGGAATACAGTCAATGCCCAACCCTTATGTGCCTATCGGGGACCTTAATGATATAGACTGACTGCATGAGGGAGTTGGGATTAGTAAGGCCAATATTTCCTCCAAGGTTTCCCCGTCACAGAGTTCGGTGACCAGACTGATGCAAGTGGGTCCTACTGTAGATCAGGATGACACCATAGCAGATAGGCTTGAATTGAGTGGCAAGGAGGCTAATACTCAAATTATGAGTCCAAACATACAAGTATCTAAGTATCGTCTGGGAGGAGTGGAAAATCTGATCCTGAACATCATCTTCTGGAATGTAGCAGGGTTAGCCGCTAAATTCATGGATGAAAGTTGGCTGCAATTCATTAGGTCTTATAATATCATTTGTCTACAGGAGACATGGGAGATTAAAAATAACCTTTTTCTTGAGGGTTATAAAACCTTCTTTTGCCCGGCAGCGGGATCAAGCATGGGAAGAGCAAGGGGGCGGACTAATTATCTTTGTAGATCTGAGACTATGTGATGCGGTGAAGTATCTGAATTGTAATTCTAAAATTGCACAAGGGCTGACACTCGCGCTGGCTAAATCATTTTCCTGCACTATAATTCATTTTTACAACGCCAAACGAAAGATCCATGGCCCCTCAATCCTGGCTGAGTTAAATGGTTGTTTAGCGTTGTTTCTGGGTGAAGGTTTTTCACAGGGTGATCTGATTTTAGTGGGTAATTTTAACTGTCACCTTTGTATGGTGTTATTATTGAATCCACGTGAGTGGACCACATGCATGATCATGGATGGGTTGCACATGGAACACTCTGTGGCAGGGCATGAACTGAACACTTTCTTAGACACGTATGGTCTAACTTATACTTTAGATTTGGGGGACATGCCCTGATTTCTCCTCAGAACCGACTTATAAAGGCAGGGACTCCACGTCAATTATTGAATTTATCTTTATTTCCCTCCCCCTGAAGGGGTTTATACACTCTTTTCACATCCAGCACGGTCCTTTTAGTAATCACAATCCTTTGAACTTGGTGCTTGAAGTGCAGAGCAAATTGACCATGCCCGGAAGGGTGACTGTGGGTTCACTTGTCACAAGTAACCAAGGGAGGCGTCTAAGGTGGACACAGTTGGACACCACTCTTTTTAACTGCATGCGCCTTAGTTTGAGGCAACAGGAGATCCTTAAGTGTTTAGATCTAGCATTTTTGGGAGAAAAAACGACACATGCATTTATTGCAATTGCAAAATCAGTCGCCAGTCTACTAACAGTTCCGGTAGCTAATGTTAGTGCTGATGCACCAAAATGGTTTGACCGCGAGTGCTCTTGGGTCTTGCATCAACTCAAGAAGGCCACTAATCAGATCCCTCGTGACAATGCTTGGGTGGCAACGTCTCAGTAATTATAAGGGGGCTATGAAAGGGCGAAAGTCCTTTCTACAGAAATGTGTGAAAAAAAGGATTGTACACTTTTTGGGAAAATTATTACCAGCCTGTGCTATAGAGACCCAGAGAAGCCTGGGCTAGCTCATAACATTACCCCAGAAATGGTGGAAGGATCACTTTGAGGGCGTGTATAACCATGGGCACATTGAGGAATCCATTATCGATAGTTCTCCAGCTAGCACCAGAGCCATTTCTTTTAGTCTGGACGAGGTGAGAGTGGGCATCGAGGGTTTATCAGGGAACAAGGCCCCTGGCCCGATGGGATCCCTCCTGACCTTTTCCGTAACAATATAGAATTCTGGGCCCCAGTCTTAATCAGGGTTTTAAATACTGCTGTGAGGACAACTATGCCCTCCTCGTGGTCCTCGGCAATTATTGTCCCGAACTTCAACAGCCCTCACTGCTACCGCCCTATAGAGCTCATCGATGCTACAGTCAAAGTCCTTGGACGAGTGCTATTAAAGAGGCTCTCAGTCTGGGTGCACACTAACCAAGTCATCTCAGAGGTACAATATGGGTTTCGCATAGGTAGGTCAACCACGGATCAATGGCTAAACCTTTACCTTTTTATAGTAAAATAGACAATAGCTAGGCCTGGAGCTCTTTTCTTGGGCTTTATGGACCTTACTGCCGCGTTTGATCGGGTGAAGCTCCGTAAACTCTGGCCACTGTTGGGGAACCTTGGGGTTGACCCTGCGATTACAAATGTTTTAATGACCTTACATTTTAATACTACTGCTGCAGTCAGATACATGCAGGATGGGAATGTGACTGATCATTTTAAATGTTCTAAAGGGGTAAGACAGGGTTGTATATTGCCCCCATTTCTATTCACGTTATATATTAACAGACTGGAAGCGTCCTTGATTGAGTTACAGGGTGATACACCCTAAAAAGGAAGAAGATCTGTACCAGTCTTGTTGCACGCAGATGACACAGTATTGTTAGCGCGAGCCTCCAGAGGCTTACAGGCCTTATTGAATAGTTTCATGGACTTCATGAGTGGGATGGACCTCTCACTGAACTTGTCATATATAAAGGAATTCGGCAAACAGACCACAAGGAATATTTCCTATATATTTGATTCTCACAGGTTAGTGAAGGTCCCGGCCTACTCTTACTTAGGTATCCTATTTGGTGATAAACTTAACTTTAAACCTTTGAAGGAGGGAAAGACATTGGGGATGAGAAAAGCAATGGGAGGAATTGCAAACTATGCACATAGACTGGGTACTTGGTCACCGGGGGGTAATAGTAAACTGTATAATTATTTCTGCATTTCAAAGGCGCTATATGGTAGTGAGGTATGGGGTTATGCAGTGGATAACACCCTTCAAACTACAGAAAATAAATACCTCAGAAGTATTTTGTAGGTGCCCCAGGGTATTGCCTTGTACATAGCACACGAAGGATTAGTAATGAAGTACATAATAAACTTGGCGGCAGTTAAACCTTTGTTATGTTGAGTGAAGATTTGGACAAGCTAGGAGGGGGGGTTTCATCGATTATTTATTGAGGATTGTCTCACTTGATCATGGATTAAAAATTCCATGGCTAATATATGTTAAAGATACACTTACGGACCTAGGTAGAGCAAATGTCTTCACGCAACGTGACACAGCGAAATCACAGGATAAGCAAATAGTGAAATCAATTTTTTTTTAGGCATGCAAAGGCCTTCAGGGAGGAAAAGATGCTTATAAAACCCATGGTAAGAGGGCATGTTCTAGTAAAATCAGTGTTGTGTATGGAGAATTATTTATTAATTTCATTAAATGCTCATGATAGTTTTTATTGAGCATTCGACTTGCAATCAAAACATTTACAAAAGTAAATTTCCATGAGACGGTATTGTCCATCATAAGGCAGTGAGTACATAAGATGCTTATACTTTTGATGCCCCATACAGACTTATCAATGCACAGACATTTGTTATTAGTCATCATCATCTGAGGTAGAATGTATGTGCGGGGGAGTGCAGATACTTCCCCTGAATGCGTTCCATTTTCCCCACATTGTCTCCCATTTTTTAGGGCATCCGTTGTGGACATAGGTTGACTTCTCAGCTACCATGGCCAGGTCAATATCCTTACACCAATCCTGGAGGCGCGGTGTTGCCTCGGTCCACCAATGTCTAGCATTATTTCATTTCGATATTATCATACCCAGGGTTGCCCATGCTCGGGCAGTGTGATTTAGGTCCGTAGGGTCCCAGACGTTTAAGAGACAGCATTTAGGCACGGGCCACACCGGGCTTTCGCTAACTTGTGTGATTGTGTCCATCACTTCGGTCCAGTATAGATTAATCACTGGGCACTCCCATTATGTGTGGTAAAAGATGCCTATGTCACCACATTGACGCAGGCAGAATTGATCGCTAGACCTTCCAATCTTGGTCAATGTTATTCTGGTAAAATATGTCCTGTGGAGTACTTTAAGTTGCACCAAGCGTAACTTAGAGGATACCACCACCACACTTGGGGATTCTAGGGCTTCCTGCCAGTCTGTATCATCCAATTCCCCGACATCGGTTTCCCATTTGTCCCTCAATAATTACGTAGGATCCAACTGATTATTAATGATCTTATGGTTTGTGAGTGATAGTGCCTTTTTGTCCATGTATTCCGTAAGGAGTCTGTCTTCTAGTGGGGAGAACTCTGGTAGGATCATGTCTGGTGGGATGGCCGTTTCTAGTGCATGCCTAATCTGTAAGTGTCGAAACAGCTTGGTGGGTGCCATTTCATATTGGGTTTGCAATTGGGCGAAAGTGAGGACTTTACCTTTTTGCCAGAGATCACCCAGTCGCAAGATCCCTATTGCGTCCCACTGTCTAAACCCCTTACTCTTACCCAGGTTGCCTAATTTGCCCGTTTCCCATAGCGGGGTATGTTGTGTTCGTTTGCCATTCCAGCCCAGATGTCGTGTTGCGGTATGCCACGTGCTGACGGTATGTGTCGCAGGCCCTATAAACTCTGATTTGTGCTAATTTTTTATATAATCCTTGATTAATTCCTCCCACTCCTAAAGTGTGTCTGTCTAGTCGATATGCAGGGTCCGTTTGGGGCGAGTGAATCCATTGATTGATTACAGTTAACTGAGAGGCCCCGTAGTATGTTTGGACGTATGGGAGTGCAATTCCACCATCATGCCAGCTCCAAACCAGCTTTACTGCTACTATTCTAGCTGGCTTGCCATCCCACAGGAGGGTGTTCACTTCTGATTCTAATGCTTTGAAGTATGCTGTGGGAACCCTGAAGGGGGTATTGTGGAGGGCGTGTAAAAATATGGTGTGCGCCATCATTTTAAAGAGCGCTGCTCTGCCCATTAGAGTGAGGGGCAGTGCTTGCCAGTGTTTGACATCTCACTGTAGTCTCTGCAGCTGTAAAGAAGGTTTTTGGCTATAAACTCATCGGGGTTGGACGTGACATAAATACCCAGATTTTTGAAACCATACGTTGCTATCCGCACCTCGCAGCCTCTCTGTAGTACTGGAAGGGGTCCTTGCAGAGTGTAGAGCATCGACTTTCTCCAGTTGATGGTGTATCCTGAGACCACCCCATATGTTTTGCATATGTTTAGGATCTGTGCAGGGAGCGTCGCGGGATGCCATGTATATAAGAATGTCATCCGCATACAGAGATATGCAGTCTTCCCAACCTTCCGTCCATCGGAGCCCATGGATGACTGGGTCTTTCCTTAATCCAAGCTGCCAGAGGCTCCACTACCAAGGCAAACTGGAGTGGGGACAGGGGACAGCCCTGCCTTGTTCCACGTCCCAGGGGGAATTCCCCGGAGATATGTCTATTGACCACCACATGAGCTAATGGCTTAGTGGATAGCAGTTGGACCCAGGAACAGAATTTTCCTGCGGGTGCCTTGAGCTTGAGATATTGCAGCACAAGTCCCCTCTTTAGCTCATCTCCCAAGCAATTAACATTCCAGGAGATGAGCGTTAGTGACAGAGCACATGTGGGGTCGAATCTTGGGAGTTTCAGGGGCAGTAGGTGCGGACATTAGTGCCATTTAAGCCGTTAGTGCCGGATATACCTAGCGGAGACATCAATGGAGATTGTTCTAGGAAGTTGCAAGTTGCTCTGAAAACACACTTAAACCGTAAAAAAACAAACAAGAAAAAGATCAACAGTCCCTATTACCCGTGCCTCCCCCCTCCCTGCCTCCCTGCATGACGGACTTAGAACTACCCGCCTCCCAAACAATGCAGAGTGCCTATGCCCCATTTCCCGTTGCCTTTGTAGGGGGGTAGTCCCTCCATCGCCCCCCACAGATTACCTCTAGTACTTTTGTATACATCAATAAAACTTTAGCAGCTTTTTCCCTCGGGAAATAAAGTACATTGGTTATAACTTTTTCTCAGAAGTCATTCCTTAAACCTTCGGTCCAAACCCTCAAAGAAGTCTCTAGTTAAATACAAAGTCCGCTGGGACTATAGACTTTACAGTTCAGCAGGTGAAACAGGTCATCATGTAGTCCTTATTTTCTTGGAGTTGATGCCTTTATTAACCTAGCTCCAGTGATTCACCATGTGTGGAGGTTGCTCCCACTGTATGGGGTGAGCCTTTTCAGTCGGCAGGTGGCGTTGATTGCTGTTCGTCTTTTCGGGTTTGGCGACACTGCGCCATCCTTCGAGCCATTCCCAAGCCTCTCCTGGTGTGGCAAAAACCATGCTTTGCCTTCTGCCTCCACCCTCAGACAGGCCGGGAACAGCATGGAGTAGCTCAATTCCCTGTTTCTTAATTCTTTTTTAATGTCAAAGAAGCTACGCCTTGGCTTCGTTTCTGCTGCTATGTAGTCCGGGAAAAAAAGTGATTGTGCTGTTGTCTATATGTACAAGCTGTGCTGCACTCACTGTTTCCAGGATGAGGTTACAATCGTGGAAATTAAAAATACGGGCTAGGATGAGCCTTGGGGACGCACCCGGTTTTGGACTGCCACCTGGGACAAGGTGCGCTCTTTCCATCATAAAATAGTGGGATAGACCCTTAGGCTGCAGGTGTTGCTTAACCAGATCTTCAACAAAGTGGTCCATCGCTGGGCCCCCCCTCCCCTCCGGCACTCCAACTATTCTGATGTTATTACGTCGCAAGCAGCCTTCATAATCATCCAGTTTGGCAGCCATTATTTTACTTTCCGTTTTTAGCTGGCGCACCTGATTTTTGAGTCCCTTGTATCATCACGCAAAGTCCTCATTGTAGTTTCTACTTCCGCGACTTGTGCACTCATGTTTTAAAGTCGGCACGGATCAATGAGAGTTCTACCGATAGTGTGCCAAGATGAGAGTCTAGGGCTGTGTGTACCTTATTCAAGGTGGAATGTATATCCTGCAATGTTACTTTTGACCCTTCCAATGAGTCCTCATCTGGAGTCTGTGTCGACGGGTGGGCCGCAGTTTCCTGTTGGGTTTTAGTGCTTGCATATTTATCCAATTTGGTCTGATGGGTGACACGCTGACCTCGACCCCCCCCATCACTGTGTGTTTGGTCGCGGCACGCTTTGGTCCAGAAACTGGGGTGGTAGTGCTCACCACTGCCTGACTGGGCGATGCACTGTCCCCGCGGCCTTTCGGGTTTCCTACCACCGACTGCGTTCATTGTTCCTTGAGCGCACAGGCGGAGAATCAGAGCGGCGGCGCAGCCAGAATCTCCAGCGCAGTGCACTTTACTAAGAGGGGCCTCAAGCTTGGTAGGCCCATGCGAATTTGAGTCTCGTCGCTTCGGCTGAGGCGCTTTGAGTTTTTCCAGCCGGTCCCTAAATGCTGCAATGAGACTTTACACCTTCCAGGCGCACTGCATCCCAATCGGCTCCTTCGGGCCTTACGGAGATGAGAACGGGTCTTCGCAGGAAGGAAGTCCTGAGCACGGGCAGGCGGACTCACCCTGTCCTCACCCTGGGTTGCGGGGAGATACTTTCACTGTCGAGTGGCGCTGTACTTGATGCGGAAATCAGGAGGCGGCGCTTCCGCTGGCTGAGTGGCAATGTACGTGAGGCCCAGGCTGCTCTCTCGTATACAGGCCGCAGGCACTCAGGATGACGCCACTGTTGCTGCGGTTGTTCGTTTCGTTTCACGGGATGCTCACCCCGTTCCCTGATACTTGCGACATTGACAGCACCGCTTAGACGCGGGAGAGAAGGTCGGATTGCTGCTCGAATTTGCAGAGATGACTGTGTGGGGCCCGGAGTGATCTCAGGCGGCACCCATTTCGGTAGGCTGCTACCCACGTCCCCTCACGATAGATTTGTAATTACTTGTTTTAGATTGAACTTGGTGCATCATTTATTGGCCTCACCCACTTGCTTTGTTGCGCATGTAGAAGACAGAGGCCCATGTACCTGCGCCAATAGGTCTTCATAGGATACCCTCCACTTTGTACTTTTATGCAAATAGTTTACGTATCCAAGTCGACTGTTTCTTAAATCACTTTTATAAGCAATTCATTTTAGGCATGCCCGTGTCGTCTTAATGTATCTCCAGCTCCTTCCTTGTGCCCACACGCTTTTTTGTGTTGTTAACTTTTTGAGAGCTGCTCTAAAGTCTAGACATTCTAGAGGTGACTAAATATACGGGGGGACTGATTCTGTACACTCCAAGCTACAAGTTACCCTGCCAGAATTTTAATAGTGGTTTTTTAGTGTCTATTTTATGTCATCAGTCAGAGCGGCTGGTGTTTTTATACTATATTGGGTCATTTAATTGATCGGGGAAATTATAAATACACTCATTAACTGGACGGTGGACCAACTTGCTTGCAATAGGCACCAAACTCTGAAAATATACCAATAAGTTATCGAAAACAAAAGTTTTTCTCTGTGCGAACTTAAACGATGCCCTCTGTCCAAGGGCACTAGCCCTTCCCTCAGAGTCAATGGTATTTATAGCTTATGTCAAAGTTGCACCACTTTCCAATTATATACAATCATTTAGTCCATATTAAGTCCATCTGCTGATTAAATTTCCTTCTTTGTTGTTTTATTTCTATTCTTTTTTATTTAAATGATCCACAGCGTTTCCTCAGGGCTTTGAATTGAATTTGTCCTTATCATTCGAAATTCAGTTTCATTCTTACATGACAATAGTGACATGATAATCACTCTCCAGTCCTCGAATCAGAACGAAACGAGTTGGCTGTGGCTCATTTAAATAAAGAAGAATAGAAGTAAAAGAACCAAGAAGGAAATTTAATCAGCAGAGGGGAAATTATTAATGTTTACATTGTAAATCTGTAAATCTGGCACATGGTGTTATGTTATCAACAAGTGACCCTGTTGCTTTATTTTATTTTAATGTCTCTTTTATGGCTGCGACTAATGCCAAATAAAGATTATTATTATTAATATTATTAGAGATCCCCGCTAGGCAGGTGGAATCTTCATGCATGGCAGGCAGTTATCCACCAAAGGAGCAGAACCTACAGCCTCTGCTGCCATGGTGGGATGACAGTCCACCCACCTGGGTCTATAGGACCAACCTGCCCAAAAAACACTTAATCATATAACCACACGTTGATTGTGGACACTATGTTGAGATTAAAACACCTGGTAAAAGTCAGATTTGCAGGAATCTCTGTCATAATTTTTGATGAGCCTTTCCAGCAGAGATACAGTATATTCTATAAAAAGGGAGGCAGGGAGAGAGGATTGGTGGCAGTTTTAAATGATGATAGTCTATCCTGTACCATAACTCTTGTCTAGACCTTCCAGACATTTATTCTTTCACGCTGTGAGGTCAACACGAATATATCCTTCATTACTGCTGTGCTATTTCAGAAATTGGGCCCTGAAAAATATTTTTTTAAAGATTATCCTTGGCCTATTTATGTTCTGTAGCCAAAACAGGCATGCAAGTGAATCACTCTAGGGTTCAATCGACTCCTGAGAAGTCCCGCACACTTATGTGCCCATATGCTACACCTACGGTATAGAATGACTCTAGCAATGTTCATATCACTAGCAGAAGACTCTTCATTCCCAAAACTTGTTATGGACAACCCACACTCAATCACATATATATGAAACAACCAAAGCATTAAATTCCAAACATAAATAACTTCCTCAGCATTAACATATCCATTATGTCTGCACAAGTATTTCTAATAGCATGCATTAGAAACCTTCCCCTACCACACACTGAATCCCAAATTCCCACCATCATTTGTTGTGTAAACTAAGACTTTGGCTTAGCTCTACAAGGCTTGTTTTCACACCCACAGGAAACACAAGTGAACTTACTTCAATATACGGACTCTTGAATGTGAAAGAACATGAAAGACAGATTATTTTAGCCCCACAGACCCCACCCAATACATATTTGAAGTGGAGCCAATGCTTTGGGGTTACTAACAGTCCCTAAACAGAGATCCAGAGATGTCATGTTTGTTGGAAACAACCCTACTTTGCTCTCCTCAATACCACACATACAAACAGCAGCAAGACAAGACACTTCACTTAAAACGCATTTGATTTGAATCTCATTTTGAAGCTTGGTACATCTAAAATAACCACACAAAATATCATTAAAACAGCACAAATGAAGGTTGCAAACAATGAGAATAAAATGAACATTCTTACCACAGTTAAAATGTCATCCAAAAACCTAATACCTTAAAACCTACTTCTATGTACTACAGTAGGAGAGCTTGCAGTAGTATATCTTGCATCTAAAGTATTTTAGGGAAAATCAGCACACTGCACATCTGTTTACAGCAAAGTGTTGTAGTTGTCGAAAGCCAGGGAGGCCATGTTTCCTGCAAAAAGTAAACACATTTTGTGTCAGCTTCTCTCCTCCCAGACTTGACTCGAAATCACCTTTCAGTAGAAAGTGTGCTTCAGCCACAACTCTGGCAGTCAAGATCTTCTCTGGCAGTATCCTGCACGATAATCTGGGGGCGAAGGACCTCTCCTGACAAGTGATCAAGTGGCAGCCTTTTTATACTGTAACTTATCAAAGATGGGAATTTCTGATATGACTTCAGGAATGACCAGCAAAACCTATGTGCATCAAAATGCTTGCCTTAGATGCATTCTTTTAAAGAAATAAGGTAAAAACATGTCAATTAAGACTGCACTGTTTTGGCTATGGTTCTTATCTGGCCTAGAAATAGAGATAACAAGGCATTTGTCACAGACTGATGTTGCATCAGGTGTCTTATCAATGTCGCTGTCTGATGATTTGACACTTTCACAAGTTCTTGGAAAGATAATGGCATATGACACCTGTGTGAAAGGCAGACATTTTAATTATTCTGCAAAAATAGAGAAAATGTAGTCTCTGCCTGCTCAATATGGAGTCAGGCCTTATGTTCTTTACATCATCCCGACTTGTACATCTAAATTGTGACATCATATGTGCAGAGCAATATCTAATTTATAGGGAAATCCATGCTCTCAGAACAGTAGGATACAAAGTATATCTCTAAGAATATTGTCATAAAATTCATAAATAAACATACCTAAAAGTAACTTTTATAACTGATATGATGACTTAAAATAGTGAAAAAAATAATGCAGTAAGCTATGCATACATATTTTCTTACGCCTTTCATGTTGCAAGCAACAAAATATTAAAACGTTTTAATATAGGAAAGGTGTTATCATAGGAACATTATGGGCCAGATGTACGACCATTAAGTTTAGCGAGTGGCAAATTGCGCAAAATTGTGACTCGCTATTTGTGACTCGCTAAACGTAATGTACAACAGTGTCTCAGACACTGTTGGCGATTCCCAATGGGGTCGCAAATTGCATGCCTCATGAGTATTCATGAGGCTGTTGCAATTTGCGAACCCATTCGGAATGGCTAGCACTCCCAGGGATGGTGGCCCGCTGTGGTCAACAGGCCACCATGTCTTTTCTTTTTTAATAAAGCAGGTTTTTTTATTTAAATGCAGCCCGTTTTCCTTTAAGGAAAACGGGATGCATTTAAAAAATTAAAATGAAACTTTGCTCTTAAAAAGCATTTGCAAACACATTCACAAAGGAGAAGGGGTCCCCTGGGGACCCCTTCCCGTTTGCAAGTGGCTTACCACCCTTTTGAAAAAGGTGGTAAACTGCGATCTCCCGTTTGCGGCTGCAAAAAAGGGTTGTACATCTGGCCCTATGGCTGTTTAGAGGGATGTATGTGGCCATCTAACAGCTCACTGAATAGTTAAATGAACACGCACAACCTATTGATGCAAATATGAACAATTTGCTATTTTGTAGCGTGCTCCAGGGGTATCACTCTCTGATCACAGAGTGTGAGAATCAAGACCAAGTAGCGTTCCCTAGATAGGGTCCGTCCCCCTAGGCACAGCGAGATAACCTAATCACAGGGTTGTTTGAATTTCAAAACTCCACCATAATACAAAAACTGTTCCAAAATAATAAATAATTATGTTTATTTGTTGTTCATCCACATAGGATTTGTTTTCACATTATCGCTTGAAGACAGTAATAATCCATCAGTAAGTGAAATTATAAATGGAAATCATCAATCCTTAGTTCCGTCCTTACCGAACCATGTTAGGATGGTTTCATCATGATAGTTATGTTTTTTCTTAGAATTTCCCCTGGAGAAGGGCTGGTTGCCCGAAATGCATCGGGAGGCATGGAACTAACTACTTGGTCATATAACAGATCAGGCATGAAAGTGAATATGCCAATTAAAAAATAATGCAGCACAATTAAGAACAAATATAACAAATTGTTTTTAATCCTCATTGGACATGGTGGTGTCATCAGGTTTACATGCAGCATACGTGTATTCGTGGAGAAAACAAACCAGTCAATGCATGCTTTTTGCAATTAGCGCAACATTAGTTGGACCAGCAAGGGGTTACAATTCCAAAGTACTCAGTAATGGTGGAATTACTTCATTTGGAGGCTTAAATACCATCAGGGACTCAACCCCACCCTTAGGCAATTCATCAAAGAGTGACATCGGTACAGTTGATCCATCCAAGTTAGCATAATCTCTGCTGTGATTCCAATGGTTGCAGAAGCATTTCCATGTCTAGGAAAGCCACTGGGTAATGCGCTAGATGTACTTCCAATGATGAATTCAGCTGGATAGTTCATACAGCAGAACACATATTTTACCTTCCCACTGGTCTAGCATGGTGCAACACATTCTCATGTGAATGTGAGCCTTGGCCATGACAAATGCAGCGATTGAGCAAATCTTCTTCCAGAAGTTCTGGGAATACTGTAGGAGGCTGAGACTCACTGAGGTTCAGGAGTACGCTTCCCAGAAACCGCCTGGCTGGTTACTTTCGGGCTGATCCTTGATGGAGCCCGGTGGCAGTCCTTCTTTGGTCTTTGAAAATGCAGTTTTTGCCTGCCGACTGCAGGGGACTAGTGCCTCTAGGCCTAGGGAATTCTGGTGATGTTTTTCAGTTGCAGAGGGTTTCACCTTTCTTTTAGAACTGGTATCTGGTCAGGGACAAGCTGTAGTCAAGCGGGTGCAACGGGCTGCCACAGGTGCAGAACTTCATGACTTCGTGGATTCCTGCCTTTTGACATGGGTCTCTTCTTTTTCCTTTTTTTCTTCAGAACAAATCTGGGGTTCTGGTGTCAGGGATGGCCCTTAAATCCTGGATTTAGTGGGTGTTGGGAGGGTAAGGGCCACTAGCCAATGGCTACGGATCCTGTGGTTAATCCACTCCTGAAGTGACCACTTCCAGTAGAACCCACTATTCTTGGGACTTTTCAAGATGGCAAAACCGATCTTTGGCTGTACAGTCCAGGTAGCCCATCCTTGAGGTGTAGCTAGACTTTAGGGTGTGTATTCCTCCTGACTGGCTAATTTCACAATTGCTCGCAAACATAAGTGCCTAAGGACAGAGGAGTTCTTTGTCCTCGGCTGGGGGACCAGTCACTTGCATAACAGAAGCGGTGTAGCCTTAGAAGCTCACCTCCTCCATGTGCCATTCACTAGCCATCCTGGGAGGTTGGAGGTGTGACCTCCTTCTTGCCCCGGCCTTTTGTCTTCATCCTCCGGGAGAGATAGCCTTCCCAGTAGGAGGTCAGACCGCTGCCTTGATGGCAATCGACTCAAAAAGCCTACAAAGGCACAAGAAGACTGAGGCATCTACGTGGCAACCTCTAAGGATACATGCCAGTTTGCCCTCCACACAAGAATCAAGTCAGGGGGGAAAAAGCACTGTGTTTGGTACTAAACATGACGGAGTTCGGTGGTACCATAATGAAGCTGTCTATCCCGAGGTCGCCCGGTAGCCAGTCAATGTTAACTTATAGACAGCTGTGCACTTACAATAATCTTGAATGGCAAGGGACCTGTAGAGACATTCATGCTTGCACACGTAGATCTGCACCATTAATATACTGCACCCTACCTCCTGGGCTTTAGGAGGACTACCTTAGGGGTGACTTATCTATATAAATGTCATTTAGGTGAACCTGTTATACCTTGTGTGTGCAGAATCAAGCTCAAGCAGGCCAGCTGCTCATACAGGCTGCGATGGCAGACCTGCAGGGTTTTATTTTTATTTGGGTCACTCAGGATGGCACAAATAGTGCTTCAGCCCTGGTAACCCCTTTACCACCCTTGCCCTGGGTACCCCTGGTACCATATACTAGGGACTTGCCTGGGGAGTAAAGCATCTTGCCAATTGGGTGTGCCAATTCACATTACCTTCGAGGGAAATAGCACTGACACTGGTGCCTGGTTATCAGGTCCCAGTGCACTTTCAGATCAATTACCACAGTATCCAGAGCAAAATGTGGGGGGGGGGTGACCATCCAAAAAGGGCACTTTCTAACAGGCGGGTAAAGTGACTGAGTGTTCCTGTCCACAGGGTGATGTGTGCAGGGTTCATGGGACCCCTTTGAGCACTCCAAAGGTCTGCCTGTAGAACACACACACACACATAGTGATGGAGATTTTAGTATTTGTACATTCAGTACACATCCTAAAGGCATGTTTGACATCTCAGGTGCATAGTCAACAAAATTCCCTCTGATATAGGGAACATACACACAAATATGTACTCAAAACAGGGCCCATATACATCATTTTCTCATACAGCGCAACTCAGAAATCCAATTTGGTGTGCAGCACTGTGTGAAAGGGGAGGAACAGGAACACGCCGTATTTAACATAAAACGTTGCATCCCTGTCCATTCCTAGCACTGATGCACTTTTGGCAGGCTAGCGCCAACGTAGGCACACTTGTGTCATTGTACAAGTTTGCTTGCATTGCAGGTCGAATTGGTTTTGTGCAGGAAGGGACACCTTTCTGCACTAAAGCAATCCTCAGGAATATTTGCATCTCTCTTTGTGTGCTGCAGAATGCAACACACGTTGAAAGAGGAAAAAGTGAGAAGCTATAAAGATATTTCTCATACTTACTTCTTACCTGGGGAGCCGTGGCATTTTGATGCATTTACAGGTTTACCAGTAAAGGTAAATCTGGGAATGTGCCAAAATCCATGGGTGGATGTGTGTGTACACCCATGTCTCACTCTTGAAATGCCTCCCTGCCACAGACTAATGCATGGCAGCGATTTCTGCACTCCAGATTTATCAACCCATGCAGGGTCACGCGAGGTGGCCTTATGTGGCTTGAGTAATTTCTCTCAATTTTTACATCACCTTTGTGAAGAGCAAGGTCTGAGCTAAACCATCAAAAATAAGCCCAATGATGTCTATATTAGGGTTTGCACAAACATCTGCCTCGCCTTTTGTAATAGCCTTCTGGCTTGGCTTTGTAGCAAGATGCCGCACACATTCAAAATACTCCCAGGGGACAACGTACTGAACACCCACTGCAGTCAATCAATATCTCATTGTAGTACCTTCAGTTAATTCAACATTGTCGTATATTAGCATATCATATAATTAAATAAACAATTTATTCTGACGTACGTAATCATGTTATATTGAGAATAAGCTCATACATACCTACAGGTCCACCGATTTCCTGACCACAGAGGTCCAGAAGGTCTGCCTCCCTGGCAACAATATCGGCCCATTTGTGCTGCAGCTGGTTAATGCTTTGCTCCAAAGAGGTGACAGACAAATAGGACACTACAAACACTGATATACAAAAAAGGGACAGACTGTACACAATTGACAGTCTACATACTCCACAATGCTCCACAATGCTCTCCAAAATCTCCAAGCAACTTCAGACAGAACAAGCAACCACCAAACACTAAGAGAAAGTGAAACTAAATTTCAGATTCTTCCTGGTATGGTGACATGCCCGTTGCGTCATTTTCTGGGTGTATCCACCCTATTTGCAATACGTCGTGTCATGTTTTCCAGACGTAAGGGCCATGTAAAGCATTTTTTACACTATGCACCTTGCTATTTGGCTATGCAGGGGCCTTACATAGCATCTTTTACACTATGCACCTTTCTATTTTTCCAGGCAGGGTCCTCGCACAGATTATTTTTACACTACACACCTTACTATTTTCCACACAGGGGCCTCACAAATCATTTTATACACTGCGCACCTTGTCATTTGTCCATACAAGGGTATTGATAAGCATTCTTTGGATACCTTGCATGCCCCTTTCCAACATAGAGGCCACATCTAACTTTGCACTGATTGAACATTTATTTTAGGTACCTTCTAGTGGTGTTACAATAAATAAAATATTGCACCAACAGAGGAATAGCAGGCACATAGGGCTAGGGTGCCAGTGTAATGGGCATTTTTCATGCTTAGATAGGAGGAAGTACTACCTTCACAACACTGACATGATTTACAGGATGTGCTCTCTCAATCTATATAGCCTAATGCAGCACACATGCGAAATATGATTTACAGATACCATCAATGAATGTTCATCTTGTTGGTATAGGAATACCATGTGCCCACACACCCAGTCATCTGAACCCTGTTCAAAGGTCCAAGGGCCAAGTAGGGGTCACTGTGCCCAACCAAGATAGATGAGGCCTTCTACTACTGAGGTCCTGTGGCCCACCCTACTATGGATCCTGCTCAACTGCTTCAAGCACCCCCATCTGCACCTGCCTCTCAACTGGGTAGCATAACACGATCAGTCAAGCCTTCCTTGGAGGGAAGGGTAGATACAAATCTGTAAATACGACTCGTAACTCAACGTGCAAGCAGTTCATGCAAAATAATTGAATTTTTGCCATAATTAGAAGTATTTGTAATCAAACTCTATCCATGCAAAGGTAATCAACATTCAAAATCAATAACACAAACCTGCCTTGAAGTAGGGGTACTTATAGTTGTCTGGCCACTCCCTGTCTTCCCAACAATATTGTAACGGATTTGTTTTTATGCACCATTCACTTATGACAGTATCTAGGATATGTAAACTATTAGGTCATACTCAAGAGTTCTCCACATTTGGAATCTGTTTCCAAGGTGTTGTAACTCAGAGGCAATGGGGTTGTGGAAGCTAAGGCAGTATGTCCCCTGGGGCCCCAAAGGCATTGTTCCCAGCTTACTCATTCTGGCAGTACAAAACCTGTCAGCGGAGTGTCACGGTCCAGTCTGGATCGTCAAAAATCTACTGCATGCAGTTACACATGGCAGCACGTGGCATGTGCAGGTTCTCTCTCTCTCTCTCTCTCTCTCGGCACACTTTCCAGTGGCCCTGATGATCAGAGTAGCTCTAGCTCCTGTGATCAGACGTTAAGTCAGTGTTCCTTCCTGGGAAATGGGTGTGGTCTCCTTGCTCTTATGGGGTTCCCTTGTGTCCTTTTGATCATCAGGCATCCTTCAGTGCAATACAGAGTGTGGAGGCTGATCCCATCGTGCTTGCAGCAGCAGTTCCTAGGTCATGGCCGACAACCTGGACCTCTGCCTTCAGTGTTTTAGGTGGCCCCTCCTGGGATACGGGTTTGCAGAAACCATCTAGCACATAGGCAATAGCTCAATTGGTGGGGCACAGAGCCTCATACCTTGCTCGGGAGTCCTTCACTTCCAGACTACTCTCTGGAGCTTGCTTTCTCCAATGTTCTGCCTCACTGGCACACGTGTCTTTGTAAACAGGCTGGTATTTGTGCTCCAAGTTCCAGGGTGGGTGGTCTTGGCTTCCCTGGGACATGTACCCTCAACCAGCAGGGAGACTACTTGGCTGGATTCCTACTCCTGGTCACAGGAAAAAGTCTTTCAGAGCTTCCACTCCTCACGCAGCATGGCTGAATGCTCAGTATATGAATACGTTTAGGGTCTTAAACTCTCCTACTTATAGTTCTTTTCAAAACAAAAAGTAAATAAAATTTTGTGTCTGAGTATTTGCTGTTTTATGATGGGGTTATGCTTATTTGAAATCAATATCTCTTCCCTTTCTTCATCCTCCTGAGGGATGGCTGTCAGAGCAGGCAAGACTCTGAAGCTGATTAATCCAACATATGAGTGACCAGAGATCACACCTGGAGGTCAGCCACAGTAATATGTGCATGAAAAGGTTGATCCTGTGCCCTCAGCCCCACTTTTTTGGATTCCCTTATCAGTCCAAATTCTCTCTTCCTGAGATATGTTCAGGCTGCTTCCTTGTGATCTATCACTGAATCAAAAAGTCATTTAGAATGCATAGAGAGAATCTGGCCCTCCAGTGTATGTCCCACCCAGCTTACAGGTTTTCAGGAATATCAACCTCGGTTTGGGGGTATGCCTCTACTCCTCATGTTTTTACCAGACAGGCTAGCCTCACCCAAAATGCAACCCAAGGCCCTCCATGCTATGTAACAGTGCAAGTGCAAGCACTTCTGCACTCAGTGTACCGTCACAGCACATTCACTATCAAGTACTGTAATCCACATGTATTATGCTACCACCAGCATACTCACATGCAGCACATGCACTCAGTCTGTGCACAATGTTAAGTAATACAGTTCCCCGGAACAACTCTAGTGCATGCTGCTCAACGTCTGATTCCTCTGCAAACATTCCACAGAAATCTGAGGCACCATACCCACTTCCACCCCGACGTCGTGTTCATTACTGAGACCTGCATACACCGTTTTCAACCCCTGACATCGTGAACGCAGCACCCCACAATTTCAAGATGATATAGAGAGGCAGCACCAACAAACATGAAGGAGGCATTGCCATCATCCACAAGGATAACCTCCACTGCACCACTACTGAAGACAACATCTCATCAATCAAGGAGCACCTTAACTTCCAAATCCAAATTGATGCAAACACAACCTTCAGAGGAACCCGCACCTACAGACCCCCGGGCCCATGCACTAGCTTGTGCAATGTCATTGCCTTACTCATCGCCCCCCAGGCAATCAAGTCCTAGCACTACATCTTGCTCTGAGACCTTAATTTCCACCTTGATGACCCCAATGACACTAATTCCGCCAACCTCCATGAAAGCATAAACAACATCAGCATCAAGCAGCTGGTCACCAGCCCCACACTCAAAAGACACACCCTGGACCCCATCTTCACAAAATCAAATTCAGACACAACACCAAGCTCACCTGAACTGACCACAGGATCGTCCACTTTACCTTCACAGGCCCACCAGGACCCACTTTCGAGCCCCCCACCCCTGCACACCAAAGATAGAATAAAATCTACGAGACCCGAGGGACCATCGCCCTCAGCACCACTGAACCCACCACCACCAGCGACCTTGAGCTAGCCATCCAGAACTTTTCTGACTGGCTCTCCAACTTCTCCGACATAGTTGCCTCTATGAAAGCGGGTACCACCAGCAGATCCAGTAAGCAAAAAAGCCATCTGTTTCAACCCTGAATTCCCGGCCCTCAAATGTGAGTGTAAGCGACTGGAGAGACAATGGTGCTCCAGCAGGATCCCCTCAAACCTCACCACCTTCAAATCTGCCTTCAGCAAATACCATCATCCCCTCAAAGAAGCCAAAAAGGGGATCCTAACCATCCGCATCTAGTCAAACGCCAATTACACAAAAGAACTCTTCAAAATTGTCAGAGAGATCTCTTACCCATCTGCCATCAAGAACGCCATCTACCCTTCCCAAGCCCTCTGAGACTACATGGCGGACTACTTCCACAACAAGATAGTAGAGATCTATAGCAACTTCAACCCATTGCCAAGCGACTTTCGCCACCTCCTGTCACACAGTGATGACTCCCACCCCCACCTTCTTACCAATTGGACACCACTCTACGTTGAACTCCACAGTCATCATGACCTTGATTCACTTTGGAGTACTGACTAACCCCTGCCCCCAGCACGCCTTCAACATGGGACAGAAGGAAATTAGCAGTGCACTCATCAGAATCCTCAACTCACCTATCATCACAGCCACCATCCCTGACACACGGAAACATGCAGAGGTTAAACCCCTCCTAAAGAAGCCATTTGCCGGCCCCAGCAATCTCAAGAATTACTGCCCCATCTAACTGCTCCCCTTCCCAGGCAAGGGTCTAGAGAAAGCCATCAATCTCCAGCTCAGAGATCACCAGGAAGTAAACAATGCACTTGATGCATCCCAGGCAGGCTTCAGCTCCAACCACAGTACCGAGACTGCATTGATAGTCGCAACTGATAACATCAGATCCATCCGTGGCTGAGGTGAGACATCAGCCCTGATCCTCCTCAACTTCTCAGTGGCCTTGACACTGTCTCACACACCACCCTCATTACCAGACTCCACCACATTTGCATCAGAGGAAACGCCCTCAAGTGGATCACCTCCTTCCTCACAAGATAAATGCAGAAAATCCGATGACCGCCTTTCACCTCCGAACCCAAGAGGATCATCTGTGGTGGCCATCAAGGCTCTCATCCCAGCCCCACCTTCTTTACCGCCACATAACCCTATTGGCTGACCTTGTCCGCACCCACAGGCTCAACATCATCTCTTATACCGACGACACCCAGCTCATCCACTCACTCATGGAGACAAAGCCACCATAAGATCCTACTTCCAGAACGCCGTGACATTTCCAACTGGATGAGGTTCAGCTCCCTGAAGATGAACACTGACAAGTGGGAAGCACTAATTTGTAGAAGAAACACCTCCCTATAGGATGTCACTTGGTGGTCCACTGCACTCGGACCCTCACCTAACCCCACTGACCACGCCTGCAACCTCAGCATCATCCTGGACAGGGATCTCTCTATGAAGCGCCAGGTCAGTGCAGTATTCTCCTGCTGCTTCCACGCCCTATGCCTGCTTCATAAGATCTTCAGCTGGATCCTTGTCAACACCAGGAAAACAGTGACTCTAGCCCGCCTCACCAGTCAACTGAACTACAGAAATGCACTCTATGCCGGAACCACTACCCATCACTTCAAACGACTTCAGATCATACAGAACGCCACAGCCAGACTCATCCTCAACCTCCCCAAATGGACCAGCATCACCCTCCACCTCAGAAGCCTCCACTGGCTCCTCGTCCAGAAGATATGCCAGTTCAAGCTGTTGACCCACATCTACAAGACCCTCCACATCACCAGCCCTTCCTACATCAACCATTGCCTGACCTTCCACCAACCAACTAGACAAATAAGATCTGCCTCCCACACCCTCGCACATGTCCCCAGCATCCATCAGAGCCACTGTGGAGGTAATTCTTTCACCTACCTCGCCTCCAAGCCCTGGAAGGGATACAAGATCTGTCTCTTCAACTAAGGCTCAGTAGACCTCAGCGTCTGGATACACACTGGGGTGATAAGCCACGCTATACAAATAATGATTGATTGGCATGCATTCAGCACATGGTTTTATCATGCACACACTTCCACATCAACCTGATGTTGGCCAGGGTTGAGCAGCAGAGGAACTTTAGAAAAGGTGAGTAAGCCTGTAGGCCTCAATCCAGTGTACCCAAGGTATAATGTTTACTGGTACTATTCACTACATGGTATGCTTCCACCACTGAGCTTGTGCTGTTTTACTCCTACTCAAAGCACTAGCCTTCCACAACTGTGAGAGTAGCTCTTTTGGTGCCCCTCCCAGTATAACAAGACCACAATCTGTGAGACAGGCCTTTGTTCTGGCACACACATTTGATCCATGTTCTCCTATAAAAAGAAAAACAGCATTAGGGATCCAGACAACTATACAGTTGGGCACTCATGGCAGAGGTGCACATCTCTTACCATAAAGGAGACTGTCAATCTTAGCAACACTATTACACCATATGTCTCAAGAGTTGTGAATGCACACAAACAATTGTGCTTGCATGTTGACATACATGCTTCAAACATTACACATCTCTATATTCCTGAAATGAAGTGATGCTTTGCAAAAATCTGCCTTGTCTTACTTTTCAGATCAATGCTACTTAATGCTACTTTGGCAATTTAGTATGTTTTGGGACGGGCCTTTGAGCCTTCTCGCATTGCCCAGCAAATCATGCAAAATGTGTATTGCAGCAAGTGTGGGCAAATGTAGATTTTACATTATTCTGCCTTCGGAAGGTGTTTTTTTGTGGATTACCCCACATGCATCCATGCAAAGTTGCCATCTGACAAGTTGAGTCAATACCCGAGGCTCGACCTTGGGCCACAACAGATATCTCCCAAAATATGTGATGGTTTCTGCTGCAACATATGTTCCAGCAGAGTGCTGCCACTTTTCATACATGTTCAAATCTGCAACACACATAATTTTTAAGATTGTCTCAGGGACTGACAATAGGAGGATTGTGATCCTTCATACACTGAGGGTCACATTAAACACACTTTCATTCAGAAGAACACAGCAAGAAATCTTGTCATGCTGCACTTTACTGCACAAGAGAGAGAGGACAGGAATGCCCAATATCTATCTAGATTTTGGGCAATCCTGCCCTCTCCCATTCATGAAGTGCAGTGCATCAAGTTGTCTTGCTGCGTTAATTTGTTCTTAGTTTAAGATTCATATATGTTGCGGCCTACATTTAGTTGAGAAGATGTGAGTGACAATATATGTAGCTAGACATTCTTAAAAACACCACACAATGGATACGCTTCAATAACCTTTATTGGATGATAGGTTTATATTTTTCGGTTATTATTTGAATCATTTTGATGCTATTAAGTGTGTAATTTAGTTGCTTGGCAATGTAGGGTTTTCTAACAACAGGTTTCCCTGTTTGACACATATGTATTTTTTGGGAAACCATATGATCATGTTAATCTTGAGATCTGTTTTCAGATCACAAATCACAAATCATTACAGACAATTGATTGAGTACTCTTAGTGATCACATTACCTGGCAAACAATGCCTCATTGTAGTAAAAGCCACTGGATTTGTCTCTAGTTGTTGTTACCCTGTCACATATCACAATCATTTTTTGTTTCCAATCACTGGTATTAGGTAACTCACAGATACTCTGTGGGCCTCATTTATGAAAAGTGACGCATCACTGCTTGAAAACAGTGATGCGTCACTTTTCACTGCGCCCTCCCTGCGACTCCAATGATGTGTCATATTTACAGTATGACGCATCATGACGCAAGGAGTCACAGATACATCAGTATTTCTGACGTATCTGTAGGTGCAAAAGTGACACATTGCTGGAGTGTGTCACAAAAGTGACGCAACTCCAGCAATCTGTCCTTTCACATGGGGCAAGCCCCATGTGAAGGGGCCTGCGTCAGTCTTACGCCTGCTGTGAGGCAGGCGCAAGATATTGACGCATTTGCACCCTAGAAGTGGCGCAGTGAAATCTCGTAGATTTCACTGCGTCACTTCTACGATGCTTACTTACGTGGGAACGCCCACCCTGCATACATTATACCTGATGCAGGTATAATGTAGCGCAGGGGTTTACAAAGTGACGCATCTAGGTAGATGCGTCACTTTGTAAATATGGCGCATCATGGCGCATGTTTTACGCCACTGGTGCGTCACACCAAGTGACGCACCGGTGGCGCAAAAGTGACGCAGGGGCTCATAAATGAGCCCCTAAATATATATCGAAAATAGCCAATTGCATACAATGTAACACAATATTTACTACACTAGGTTTTGCACACATATGATATTCCACTGTTTCTAGATTTTGTCAACCATTACCAATTCATGCACATGCTGTAAATTCATTTGAGTAACATTTTTGTTTCAGCATCAACATGTTCATGTATGTTGACTGTATTGAGGCACAGTTACAATTTAGGAAGAATTTAACATTGTTGAGCTCTATATCATGTATAAATATTGTTGCTTGATGACCATGCAGATCTATTAACACATTTTAACACCAGTTTATAATGTATCCGTATCAGTAGCGGTCCGTGGAGGGAGTGCCGCGGGGTGGGCCGGTGGAGGGGTAGAGTGAGGGGTAGTAAACTCTGGCTCATGGCCAACTGGAGTAATACAATTTGAAGAAAATTGGTAAGGAGGAAAAGATAGAGAAATATTTTTAAACAAGGACACCTTTAATTATCCTGTCATATGTGTATATATTCACATTTTCTTTTTGTTATTTTATCGCTGAGCATATAAAAAGAACATATATTTACAAATAACACCTCTAAAAGAAAAACAAACTAACGCTACTGTCCACCATGAAATGTTTCCTATTGTGAAGCCACCTTTAAATAGTGTGGACTACCCAGAAGACTCATACATTGCGTATAGGAAAGTCACTCTCCAAGAATTCAAAGAAGCAATGTGAGACTGTTACATCCACAAAAAGTTCAATTAATTTGCGGTCCTTCTGTACAAAAAAACTGTCGACGCGGTCGCGTTTCAGCCAATCTATTTCTTTGGCCTCTTCAGGACAAAAACAATAGCAGCACTCTACATAAAGAAAAATAAACTCTAATGACATATACAATACAGAATCGCCAAACAATTATCCTTGCCGATATATATACAGGTCTCACTCCCCTGGAAACCAAACCACAGTACAACATGCAGAAAGTTCCACCACCACAACAAAATCACCGAATCCAGTGTGACGTGAATTTCAAAGAAAATTAAAATTCCTCAACTTTCAAAGACGTGTGAGTGCACCATATGTGACAAAAAACTCATGATACTCCCGTGTGTCTGCTTACCGAAAACACATATACTAGCGTTTTTAATCTCGAGGGTCTCTCATTATGCAATCTGTTAAGCTCTACACTAACCTTAGCTATAGCCCCTCGCTCAGAGCATCTTGCATGAAACCAACTTGCTTGTTAATTAATTAATAATTGGTAATACATTTGTATTAATGGGTAAATAATTTGTATGAATTGCTAAATAATTTTTATTATTTGCAAAAATATTTTTATTAATTGATTAATTGATAATAATGTGAATTGTATTTTTTATTATTGGGAGTGGGTTGTGGGTTTGTAGGGGAATTGGGTGGGAAGTAAATTAATTGTAATAAGGTAAATATTATTTTTTTTATTTATGTGTATTGATAATTGATAATTAATTTGTAATTGGTAATGAATTATTATTAATTGGTATTACATTTTTATCAATTGATAATTACTATTTTTAAATGGTAATTAATTGTTATTAATTGGTAATTATTTTTAATTAACTTTTTATCAGTATTGATAATTAATGTCATCTTATATTTAATTTAAATCACTACTTTCCCTACTTTTGCACTCTCTGGAGTGGGAATAGTAATTTTTACCTCTACGCTATCCAACGCTTTCCCTTCTGTTGCACTCTTTGGAGTTGGAATAGTAATTTTTACCCCTACGCTATCCAATGTTTTCCCTACTGTTGAACTCACTGGAGTGGGAATAGTAATTTTTACCTCTACGCTATCCAACGCTTTCCCTACTGTTGCACTCTCTGGAGTGGGAATAGTAATTTTTACCCCTACGCTATCCAACGTTTTCCCTACTGTTGCACTCACTGGAGTGGGAATAGTAATTTTTACCTCTACGCTATCCAACGCTTTCCCTACTGTTGCACTCTCTGGAGTGGGAATAGTAATTTTTACCCCTACGCTATCCAACGTTTTCCCTACTGTTGCACTCACTGGAGTGGGAATAGTAATTTTTACCTCTACGCTATCCAAAGCTTTCCCTACTGTTGCACTCTCTGGAGTGGGAATAGTAATATTTACCCCTACGCTATCCAACGTTTTCCCTACTGTTGCACTCACTGGAGTGGGAATAGTAATTTTTACCCCTACACTATCCAACGCTTTCCCTACTGTTGCACTCTCTGGAGTGGGAATAGTAATTTTTACCCCTACGCTATCCAACGTTTTCCCTACTGTTGCACTCACTGAGTGGGAATAGTAATTTTTACCTCTACGCTATCCAACGCTTTCCCTACTGTTGCACTCTCTGGAGTGGGAATAGTAATTTTTACCCCTACGCTATCCAACGTTTTCCCTACTGTTGCACTCACTGGAGTGGGAATAGTAATTTTTACCCCTACGCTATCCAACACTTTCCCTACTGTTGCACTCACTGGAGTGGGAATAGTAATTTTTACGCTCTCAGTATCCAACAAAATCTCGACTTTTTTAAATTACTTATATTATGTCTACATTTTAAGCTATTTTATATTGTATTATGTATGTTTTATTTAATTGTTTTTAATATTTAATAATTTTATATTATTTTTAATACATTTAAAAAATTCGATATTTTGGCTAACTATATTTTGACAGTCTATATTTTGGAATCGATATTTTAGTACTTACCTGTTTGTAGATAGGGAGTCGATATTCTGTCCCTCGATATTTTAGTGTCGATTTTTTGTATAGTCGATATTTTGTCCCTCGATATTTAGTCACTGAACCGCTGTTTCAATAACTAAATCAGTCTTCAATAGAGTAATTAGGAATACTATATTTGTCACAAATTCCAGAGATTCCATTGAAGTTGTTTAAGGTCTGAATCACACAGGTTAATGCTGCCAGCCAAATTAGCTTTTCCTTTCTGGAGGCAAAGGCAGAATTGTGATGCACACTAGCTCCCTACAGAGAAGGAACCTTGGGAGGCTCTCTCCTTAGAAGCCAACATGTTGTATGAAAGACGCAGCACAACCGACATAAAAGGAAATACACACCATACCACACTTCCACTAGAAAAGACATGGAAGATGAAAGAGGTGCCAAAATTGAAGAGAGGAAGTCACCACCATCCCTCCTCTATAAGTTTCTGCTTTATCTCTCCAGATCAAATAGAACTCCTTGTTCCTAAACACTATGGGGCCTATTTATGGGGAAGTCAAGCAGTTCAGCACAGAAAGTCAACTTTCTGCACTGCGTGACAGGAAAAGGGCAGAAAAGCACCTTGTTTAAGGCAATATGAAGAATTCCTGTTCTTTCAACTGCACTGATGCCCTTTTGGCTGCCTAACGCCAATGCAGACACCCTTCCACCATTGTGTAAGGGTGCCTGTATTGAATGCACAACTGCTTTTCTGCAGGAAGAGACACCTTCCTGCACAAAAACAATGCTGGGAGGCACATTTCTCTTTCTACGTGGGCTGCGGAATGCAGCACACATAGAAAGAGGAAGAAACATAGAGAAATAAAGATCTTTCTCCTCGTTGAAGATTTTGGTGCATTCCCAGGTTTATAAGTTCTTTTAAATCTGAGAATGCCTCAAAAACCAAGGGAGCTGCATGGGAACATTCACAAAGTGAACTAGAAATTAGAGAGGCGACCATCGCACTCCTAGTTAGTTTCCGGTAATTCATTGTAAATTATTTGAACGGTGCCAGTGGGTATTGCCTTCTGATCAAGAGGCGTAAAACATCCAAATTGATGCGTTTTTCTACAGGAGGCAAAACGTCCCCTCCGGATCTCACAAAGTTTTAATTCTCTGAACTTTCATCGATGTAATTGAACAACTGTTCTTTAAAAACATATGAATTCAAACGTAGACAATTTGCTCCTGCAATCGTCCTTTTATTCTTGTCATATGTGTCAGCTTCATCAATATTATAGTGTTAGGAGATCACACTATATAGCCATCATGGTCTTCAATTATCCATGAATATAAAACACTCAATGCATTTCGGGACTCGCCCTTCATCAGGGGATAATCCTAAAACATAATTGTTCTAATAAATCAAATGACACAAGCTACTACTTGACAAGCACAGACATGTAAACTTCAGAAGGAATGTGAATTCGGAAATATTTGCTCTTAGAAATTCTAAAGTAAGTGGATGATAATAAATGAAAATAGTGTTCGCAACCAATCTATGGTGCTCGTCATTGCAGTCAACTGAAAAAAGGTGAAAAGAAGGACGTGTCCAAAGTACCATCGGGAAGTATCGTAAACACAACTCCGAATCTGGTAAATTAAGTAAAGGAAGTGTATTGTGAAAAAGTTGTGCGATCAGAATTACGTGGACAGTCACCCGTAATGCATCTACTAATTAAGATGGCTGCTCAGGCATCTAAAGACCCTGTACTCAACTGCTTGAATCCTTTCCGTGCAGTACATGGCAGGTCACAGAACATTTACCTTTGTGGGATGGAGCAGCGTTTCACCAGTTCGGTGGTAAGTGTTGAGATAAGGTTCTGCACATTGTGAGTGGACATTGAATATCGCATTGTCAGAGAGATTTTTTAATGAGCCAACACATTCAGCATGATGCACCATAGTTCACTGTGTTAATAACACTCACGCATTCTGCACGGAATGGATTCAAACCCTCAACTGCATTCCGAAAAAGGAAAACAAAGATATAAAAAAGAATAGGAAAATAACTATTGCAATTCTTTTTTTTTCTTTGTCAGGTATATTGCTAAACAGTTAACTGCATTGTAGATTAAAAACATTCTGAATCCTTCTTTTTTTTAAACCTTTCATTACAAACCATACCAGAGACCCTCTTAAAGGAGCAATCCATCACAACCAAACCCTCCAAAGAAATGTCCCTGACTGCAAAAGTACATCTCATTAAGAGAAAAAACAAACAGAGGTAATGTTTTCTACCATAAAACAGCTCTCAAAATAAACAATTGACTTTCTTTTCACAGAGTTCAACGTCTAATGCAATTTTCTCAATCAGAGTACAGAAATAGAATTAAAAGCATGGCATTCAAAAGTCAATCGGCAGTGAGGAAATAATGCATAACAAATTTTACTTTGCAGGTTGTAAGTAAAACACATTTTTGCAACAAAATATTTACACAAATTTCTATTTTTTCTCTCTTTCTACAGACATATACAGTGTGGCATCATGAAGACAGGCCAGCTATGTACAATCCAGAAGAGGAAATTGACTACTGAAGTACAGTGGTTACATTTATTGGGAGGAGAGGTTAACTCAGCCCAGGTGTGTGCAGTATTTTTCATCCCATTGCACAGGCAGAGCAGTTACTTGTGGTGACACAATTGAAAGGAATACTGAGCATAGCAACTCTGCCTCTGCAATGAAGATTGAAATTAGGCAGATTATCCAACAATTAAAAACACTTGAATTCACCTCCAATTAACCTTGTGGCTCAGTGTTGAGGGAGGTATCCCAAAACATTACAATTCATGTAGCAAGTTGTATGCCCACAATTCCTAACTTCTGTAGAATCATACAGAGACAAAAACAGGCAAGTAACCCCCAATGTGTAACACCCCAGGCCCATATTAACATCCCACCCAAACTAACTGTAACCTAAACCGATGAAACTTTTCTTTTACATGACAACAAAAATCCTTTGAAAAGAATACTATTCTATAGCACACCCCATAGCCTTGTAACTCTTGAGAATAGTGAAATGTGGATGATTGATCGTACCTTGAAGTCCACACCCCATCCATTCACCCAAATATACACTATTCACTCCTACATCAAAAAACCATTGATCCTTTATTTTACAGTTTACTGACTGATAAGCTAATCTCAACCTACAGTGTGGTTTTGACAGTGGTAAAATCAAAAACACTGAAAAAACGTCCTAGAAAAGTGATTATTGATCTTGACTTAACCATGATGAATACCATTACTAAATTATATCCCAATACCCAAAATCAAGGATGTTTTTTTCACTTTTCTCAGGTTTATTGGTGAAACGTTAAAAAAATAACGTAGTTGAAAATAACATATCAGACAGTAAACTACAGTTTGAATTAAAGAAACTAACTGTGTTATGCTTCGTACCTCCTGGCAGTGTGGAAGAATTCTACAATTTAATTGTACCATCAGAGTATTTTACACAAAACGAGGACAAATTGGCACCATTGCTAAATTATTTTGAAGATACATGTATTGGTAATCTAAGCACGTTGGGTCACAGGAGGAAGCCAAGGTTCCTCATTGACTGGTGGAACTGTGGCACAATCTGCTTAGAAGGAGGTGCCAAGACTAACAATGCTATTGAGGGTGTGGCACAACTCCTTCAACAAATCTTTTGGAAAATCTCACCCTAACTTCTATCATTTATTGGAAATTCTGAAAAATGAGGAAAGTTTCCAAGAAAAGAAAATAGCACAATCATTGACATGTAGTCTCAACACATTTGTTTTTAAGAAAAAAAGGACTATCCGAGTGACTACTGGCCCAAAATCAACACTTTTTGTTGATGGTGGTTTCCGACTACCTGGTCAATCTTGCACACATACTACATTTTGAAAAACATACTACCACCTACTCTAACTTACTTGCCTGTTTTGATAATGTTTTTAGAATTAGATTGGCATTTAAAAAAAAAAAAGGAAAATAATGGAATTTCGGGGTTCAAACTTGAAGATGTCTTCTTTGTTCAACTCTTGGTGACTTTTTAAATCCACCTGTCACTAAGAACCTCTTCTACTCCAATTGTCAAAGTGCAATAAACATATTTCAAGAAACTGCCCAATTCCCATGCAAAAAAAATACAGATTGGTGAAGACACCATTTCTAACAATGAAATGTTGGATACATTTCTGTGTGGTTTAAAAAACGCAAACCTCATAAAAAAAATCCCCAAAAGCTTCTGTGCTTGTCAACAAACGTAACAGCAAATCTGTTCACAAAATCCATGGTCCAATGAAAAGTACAGCCATCCAAGCCCTTGCTGAGGAAGACCAAAACTCTAAACTACAAACATCCTGTAGGAAAGGTATTCTGGTAAAAAAAAAACTTCAAGAGTTGGAAAAGGTAAAGTTATCCAGCTTTCCTGGAAGAAAAAACTACTGCAACTACTGCTATATATATTTTAACCTATATGTTTAAAAAGCATGAACAGCATCAGCCTCAAGCAGCTGGTCACCAGCCCCACACTCAAAATAAACACCCTGGACCCCATCTTCACAAAATCAAATTCAGACAAAACACCAAGCTCACCTGAACTGACCACAGGATCATCCACTTTACCTTCACAGGCCCACCAGGACCCACTTCCGAGCACCCCACCCCTGCATACCACAGACAGAATAAAATCACCTGGACCCAAGGGACCATCGCCCTCAGCACCACTGAACCCACCACCACCAGCGACCTTGAGCTAGCCATCCAGAACTTTTCTGACTGGCTCTCCAACTGCGCCGACATAGTTGCCTCTATGAAAACGGGTAGCAAAAGCAAATCCAGCAAGCAAAAAAGCCATCTGGTTCAACCCTGAACTCCCGGCCCTCAAATGTGAGTGTAAGCGACTGGAGAGATGATGGTGCTCCAGCGGGATCCCCTCAAACCTCACCACCTTCAAATCTGCCTTCAGCAAATACCACCATCACCTCAAAGAAGCCAAAAAGAGGATCCTAACCATCGACATCGAGTCAAACGCCAATCACACAAAATAACTCTTCAAAATCGTCAGAGAGATCTCTTGCCCGTCTGCCATAAAGAACGCCATCCAAGCCCTCTGAGACTCCATGGCGGACTACTTCCACAACAAGATAGCAGACATCTTTAGCAACTTCAACCCATGGCCAAGCGACATCCGCCACCTCCTGTCACACAGTGATGACTCCCACCCCCACCTTCTTACCAATTGGACACCACTCTCTACGTTGAACTCCACAGTCATCATGACCTTGATTCACTTTGGAGTACTGACTAACCCCTGCCCCCAGCACGCCTTCAACATAGGACAGAATGATGTTAGCAGTGCACTCATCAAAATCCTCAACTCATCCATCATCACTGCCACCATCCCTGATGCACGGAAACATGCAGAGGTTAAACCACTTCTAAAGAAGCCCTCTGCTGACCCCAGCAATCTCAAGAATTACTGCCCCATCTAACTGCTCCCCTTCCCAGGCAAGGGTCTAGAGAAAGCCATCAATCACCAGCTCAGAGATCACCAGGAAGTAAACAATGCATCACCAAACTCAACCACACTGGCATCAGAGGAAACTCCCTCAAGTGGATCACCTCCTTCCTCACACGATAAATGCAGAAAATACAATGACCGCCGTTCACCTCAGAACCCAAGAGGATTATCTGTGGCCTCCATCAATGCTCTCCTCTCAGCCCCACCTTCTTTACCACCACATAACCCTATTGGCTGACATTGTCCGCACCCACAGACTCAACATCATCTCTTCTACCGACGACACCCAGCTCATCCACTCACTCATGGAGACAAAATCACCATAAGTCACTAATTCCAGAATGCAGTCACCAACATTTCCAACTGGATGAGGTTCAACTGCCTGAAGATGAACACTGACAAGTGGGAAGCACTCATTTTTAGAAGAAACACCTCCCTACAGGATGTCACTTGGTGGTCCACTGCACTGGGACCCTCACCTACCCCCTCTGACCACGCCTGCAACCTCAGCCTCATCCTGGACAGGGATCAGTCTATGAAGCACCAAGTCAATGCAGTATTCTCCTGCTGCTTCCACACCCTATGCATGCTTCATAAGATCTTCAGATGATCCTTGTCAACACCAGGAAAACAATGACTCTAGCCTGCCTCACCAGCCAACTGAACTACAGAAATGCACTCTATGCCGGAACCAATACCCATCGCTTCAAACGACTCCAGACCATACAGAACGCCACAGCCAGACTCATCCTCAACCTCCCCAAATGGACCAGCATCACCCTCCACCTCAGAAGCCTCCACTGGCTCCTCGTCCAGAAGATATGCCAGTTCAAGCTGTTGACCCACATCTACAAGGCCCTCCACAACACCAGCCCTTCCTACATCAACCATCGCCTGCCCTTCCACCAATCAGCCAGACAAATAAGATCTGCCTCCCTCAGCCTCCCACACGTCCCCAGCATCCATCAGAGCCACAGTGTAGGTCATTCTTTCACTTACCTCGCCTCCAAGTCCTGGAACAACATCTCTCTCCACCTCTGAACCTCTGTTCCACTCGCTGACTTCAGGAAGGGTTTCAAGATCTGGCTCTTCGACTAAGGCTCAGTAGACCTCAGCGTCTGGATACACACTGGGGTGATAAGCCACGCTATACAAATAATGATTGACTGGCATGCATTCAGCACATGGTTTTTATCATGCACAAACTTCCACAAATCGACCTGATGTTGGTCATGGTTGAGTTGAACACACAGCAGAGGAACTTTAGAAAAAGTGAGTAAGCCTGTAGGCCTCAATCCAGTGTACCCAAGGTATAATGTTTACTAGTACTATTCACTACATGGTATGCTTCCACCACTGCGCTTCTACTGTTTTACTCCTACGCAAAGAACTAGCCTTCCACAACTATGAGAGTAGCTCTTTTGGTGCCCCTCTCAATATAACAAGACCGCAATCTGTGAGACAGGCTTTTGCTCTGGCACACACATTTGATCCATGTTCTCCTATAAGTGCATATCTCTTACCATAAAGGGGACTTTCATTCTTAGCAACACTATTACACCATATGTCTCAAGAGTTGTGAATGCACACAAACATTTGTGCTTGCATGTTGACATACATGCTTCAAACATTAGACATCTCTATATTCCTGAAATTAATTGAGGCTTTGCAAACATCTCCCTTGCCTTACTTTTCAGATCAATGCTACTTAATGCCACTTTGGGAATTTAGTATGTTTTGGGACGGGCCTTTGAGCCTTCTAGCATTGCTCAGCAAATCATGCATAATGTGTATTGCAGCAAGTGTGGGCAAATGTAGACTTTACATTATTCTGCCTTGGGAAGGTGTTACATGTGAATTTTTGTCAATTACCCCACATGCATCCATGCAAAGATGCCATCTGACAAGTTGAGTCAATACCCGAGGCTCGACCTTTGGCCACAACAGATGTCTCCCAAGATATATGATGGTATCTGCTGTAACATGTGTTCCAGCAGAGGGCTGCCACTTTTCATAAATGTTCAAATCTGCAACACACATCATTTTTAAGATTGTCTCAGGAACTGACAATAGGAGGATAGTGATCCTTCATACACTGAGGGCCATATTAAACACACTTTCATTCAGAAGAACACAGCTAGAAATCTTGTCATGCTGCACTTTACTGCACATGAGAGAGAGGACAGGAATGCCCAATATGTATCTAGATTTTGGGCAATCCTGCCCTCTCCCTTTCATGAAGTGCAGTGCATCAAATTGGCTTGCAGCGTTGATTTGTTCCTAGATTAAGATTCACATATGTTGCGGCCTACATCTAGTTGAGAAGTTGTGAGTAACAATACATGTAGCTAGACATTCATAAAAACACCACACACTGGATACGTTTCAATAACCTTTATTGGCGATAGGTTTATATTTTTCGGTTATTATTTGAATCATTTTGATGCTATCAAGTGTGTAATTTAGTTGTTTGGCATTGTAGTGTTTTCTCACAACAGATTACCTTTATTTTTTGGGAAGCCTTGTGATCATGTTAATCTTGATATCTGTTTTCAGATCACAAATCACAAATCAAGACTGACAATTGATTGAGTACTCTTAGTGATCACATTACCTGGCAAACAATGCCTCATTGTAGTAAACGTCACTGGATGTGTCTCTAGTTGTTGTTACCCTGTCACATATCACAATCATTTTTTGTTTCCAATCACTGGTATTAGGTAACTCATGGATACTTTGTATATATATCGAAAACAGCCAATTGCATACAATGTAACACAATACTTACTACACTAGGTTTTGCACACATATGATATTCCACTGTTTCTAGAATTTGTCAACCATTACCCATTCATGCACATACTGTAAATTCATTTCAGTAACATTTTTGTTTCAGCATCAACATGTTCATGCATGTTGACTAAATTGAGGCACAGTTACAATTTAGGAAGAACTTGACATTGTTGACCCCTATATCATGTATAAATGTTGTTGCTTGATGACCATGCAGATCTATTAACTCATTTTAACACCAGTTTATGATGTATTCGTACCAGTCGCGGCCCATGGAGGGAGAGCCGCGGGGCGGTGGGCGGGGGGGGGGAGGGGGGTTAGTAAACTCTGGCTCATGGCCGACCGGAGTAATGTAAACAAGTAAATAAATAAAACGATTTTCGTTGCGTGCGCTGAAACACCAAATGCGTTTTAGCGCACGCAATGACACAGTATTTATGATCGATTGTTACCAGGATATGTGATTTATTGTAACCCTACATCAACTGTTAGTCCTTAATATGTGAGTTGTGTAAAATATAGGATGTCATTGAGTTAAATTAGCTGACAGGGATATATTTATTAGAGTTTAAAATGACTTGCCACCACAACATTTCTTTTTTGATTGGCTGTATTATTTTCTTTGTTCACATTGACACAAGCCAGCATCCTTTCGTTTGAATAGATGACATCTATAGTTGTTATTAGTACCATAGATAAATCATGGTCATTCACATGCATTGTCCAGAACTGTCAATTAGAGGCTAAAGGATATTAGGCATATTGTGTGCCGGAAGACATCCCTGATTTTGGGGACCCCGAAATCAACACCTTTCTCTCTGTTTTGTGAATTTCAAAGTTCTTCCGTGGCTGGAGCTCTCATTCTAAAGCTGGAAGTAGTTTGCACTTTACAGATATTGTGTAAAATACCATTAAGACCTGGAGAGCATAGAAGTATGTGTTACATTGTTTATTTTGTTATGCCCTCCCGGGGGGTATTGTATGTTCACACTACAATACTTCTTTGCCATACCTTGTTTACAGTGATGCCTATTGGGGTTTTCTGACCATTGTAGTCTAATGTAATGCCAAGTATATGAAAGACTGCACAAATGCCAAATTAATTATTATAAATGTTTTTATTGGATTTTCTTGATGATTGCATATGTTTAATTGATCCATCATTATCATAATTATGACAATGATGAATACCAAAGTAATATCATTATTACAACATGACTGTTGGAACTCACTTGATAAGTTTGGGGTGATTACTCGAGGGGGTCACCAATGACTACACAATGTCGTCTATGGTATGTTCCATCTGCCAATGTATATTTGTAAATTATTGTGTAGTATTTAGTAGTGCCTGCATAATAAATGTACTTAGAATATGACTGGGCAATCATTTATTGAGTATTATAATTGCATGCCAGTGATTGGTGACCACCTTCCATGGGTAGGCCTTCGGCTCCTCTGCCTCGCTAACCTGGGAAAGTCATGCGCTACATTGGCGTGTTTGGTTCCCACTGAGGACAATAGAGGAACTATTACTTATGCTGGCCACACAACAAAAATTCCAACAGGCATAAAATCCCTGCTTGGTGGCGTGTTGCTGTTGTCTAGTTTTGGGAAAGGCCAGGTACTGTGGTGTTAGTCTGAGTGGGATGGGTATGCCCAGGCGTGGGTCCTGTACTTGCCATGCCATTGGATTTCAGCTATCCCGGCTGATGAGGGGTGATACCCCATAATCGGCCCTAGGATGCATGATTCTAGTCCAGGGAGGAGTTAGCCTGGCAGTTTGGGCTGGATTGTTCCCATAGGGAGTAGGGTCAAGACTGATTTGCACATGACTGGATCAAAACTGGAATGGCGTGATGGGCAAAACAACAAAGGATTTAGGGGCACATGCATCAAGGTAGGATTTTGCGAGTCCTTAATTGCGATTATTAAGTAGTCGCAATTAAGGACTCGCAAAAGCCTATGCATGTAGGAATCACTATAAAAATAGCGATTCCTAAACAATCCTTAATTGCAACTCGCAATTTGCGAGCCGCAATTAAGGAGTGGCTCCCCATTTATTCCTATGGGCCTACGGGCCCATAGGAATGATTGGGAGAGTGCATGCGCAATTTCAAGGGTGCAAGGGTGTCAAATAGACACCCTCCTGCACCCCTGAAATTGTGATGGGCACCCATGTTGCGCACACACATGCGCACACACATGCCCTTGAACTTTGAAAAATGCACTTTAGTGACTATAAATTGCGATTACTTGAATTGCGAGTGCTTTTCACCTTGATGCATCGCAAAATCCCTTTTTGCGGGCGCAAACGGATGATTTTTGCGAATTGCACCATTTGCGCTCTCAAAAAAGGTTGATGCATGTGCCTGTTAGGCCCAGATCTGACTGGGGTGAGTGTTTAACATTGTTCAGCATTCCGTCCATCAATTATTCTTTTTGCAGATGGCATCCAACACAGATGGAAGGAATAAAGAGAAGGCACCCTGTGAAATGCCAGCTAACATTGCAGATGTCCTCTGAAATGAGCCAGAGGCCAACATGTGTAAGACTGTCAAATTCACTTGCGGCGGGAAGGCATTGCTCCATCTTGTTGCTGGATGAAGACTTGGAGAAATCTTCTCAAGCAAATCCAGGATGCTCTCCTTCTTCGATCTATATAACTGGATCAACTCCTCCCTGAGTTCAATGAGGTTTAACCTTTGTCGGAATATGTACTCTGTAATCCTTAGCTTTTGCTGTTGTTGTCTCTTACTAACTCCCAGCTGCACGATGGCTACCCCCATAGCGTAGATGAGCTTGCCAGGGAGTTCTGTGAACCCTTATACTTATGACTTTCCGTCATTCCCTATGTCTTTGTCTGCAATGCGCAGCATTCTCATGCATTTCTATCATTGTGTTACACTGTGTGGTGATGCGCCATGCAGTGGTATCTTGATAAAGCACACTGCGTTATAGTTGCGTTAGGGTTTGTGCTTGAACGCCTACCTTGCATACATTTGATCTTGCATGATGCAGGCCAATATAGCGCAACACTTGCACCATGCAAGTCTCTACAAGCAGTGTAGGAAGTCTATTGCTTTCTTGCATCACCTTGTCTGATGCAATGGCAATGCAAGGGCTTGCATAATCTGGCCCTTAGAGTCTTTTCTATTATAGACTAGCAATTGTATATTGACTTTATTTCAGTACAATGCAAAACTGAACTAGCCAACTGAAATCAGATTTTACACCAATTGTTCTTAACTTCATTCCAAAGCTACCATAGAGTAAAATATGAATTTGCACCTGTGCATTGTAGGAGGAAATCTGTGGACTTTCCTTCAAATATCGAAACAGCACCTGCCCAAAACAATGAGACAAGTGTTAGCGAAGGTAATAGGTCTGGGCCAATTAGGTAAATGTGTTCTTTACTGTATTACCTGCATGTTAGATCACATTCTCTTGCTATCTGTTGCTGTGTACAATAACTAAATCAGTCTTCAATGGAGTAATTATGAATACTATATTTCACACGCTCACAATAATCCAATGATGTCACCAGAAATAGACTCCACACGAGTTTTATTAAACGAGTATAAACTTTATGTAAAAAGATATGCAATAAGACCACACAATATAAAACCAACATATGAGGTTGTGTAATATTTCTCCTGGCCGGTTGTTAGTCCAGCCAGCCCTTGTAAGTTCTGGCGATGTCAATGAGCACTTCTGAACATTCTCCTGTAATCCTAATATCATGGCATACAGTTCGTAATGGTAGAATCAGGCAATTTTGCAATGTAAAAATACTGTAATGCGTAACGTAGCAATCAGACACTCGGCTATGAAAAGAATGCAATGCGTAACGCAACAATCTGGCACTTTACAAGGTAAAATAATGCAATGCGTATTACAACCACCAGATATGTCGTTCTGCAAAAATAAGGCAATGCGTATACACTAATCAGGTAATTTGTTATGCAGGAATAATGCAATGCACAATACGCTAATCAGGTGGTTCGTTATGCAGAAACAAGGCAATGCATCATGCGACAATCAGGTAGTTCGTTATGCAGATAAAAATGCCATGCGTCATACACTAATCAGGTAGTTTGTCATGCAGGAATAATGCAATGTGTAATACTCTAATCAGGTACTCCATTATGCAGAAATGATGCAATGTGTAATACGACAGTCAGGCACTCCGTTCTGCAGAAATGGAATGCTACGTAGTACACTCAGGCCCCGATCGATGGGCCTTAGGTGGTCTCTCCGCCTCTCCTTCTGACTTGCAGTCAGCCTCTCACAGTTGCCCACAACACAGGATGATGTAATCTAAAAAGTGCAGCTTCTCACTCTGGCCCCTGTACCGCCACTCCCTTGGCAGTACGGGCCACGATACGAGCCGAAGAAGAGGCTCGCGCTGCCAACACTAGAGAGAGGCCGAGAGCGTCTCCCTCCGAGCCCACGCCCCAGCCCAGGAGTCAACACACGTTATCTGGAGGCTGCAAACTCACTCTCCTCTCTTCGTCCAGTGGCTGAGCCTCCAATGCAGCTTTGTGAAATGGCAACGGCGGCTCAGGCCGGCAACTCAGCTCCTCCAGGACTGCTGGTCCGGGTCGCTTCAGTTACAAAGATCTCAAGCTGCCACAAAGCACACACACACACACAGTGTCGCTGAGTCTTCCTTCACTCCGGGTGCACGATCACTGGGCACTCCACACACAGGTCTCAGGCTGTACAAAGATCACGCGCACAGCGTCACTGAGACTCACTTTACTCTGGTGAAAAGATGACAAGGCAAATCCTCATGAAGGTCTCATGGTACACAACGCACCCGCACACAGCAGCGATGAGACTCACTTGGATTTAGGTTACACACGATAACAAGGCAAATCCTCACGAAGGTCTCACGGTGCACAACGCACACACACACAGCGTCGATAAGACTCACTTGGATTCCGGTGCACAGGATAGCAAGGCAAATCCTCACGAAGGTCTCACGGTGCACAACGCACCCGCACACAGCGGCGATGAGACTCACTGGGATTCCGGTGCACACGATCACTGGACAATTCTCACAAAGGAGTTCAGGCTGCAAAAAACCCATGCACACCACCTCCTTGATCCTTGCTTGGACTCAGGGTGCCAACGATCACAGGCCGATCCTCATTAAGGTCTCAGGCTGCACAAAGCACACGCACACATCGTCGCTGAGACTCACTTGGACTAGAGGCGCCCACGATCACAGGGCAGTTCTTACGAAGGTCTCAGGCTGCAACAGGTATGCTCACACAGCGCCACTGAGACTCTCCTGGAAACTTTTGTGCTCCTGTGTTTCCGAACAGGGAGCCAGCTCACCTCAGGCCCTTGGGGATAAGTTACTTCAGGACACAGCACACAGAAAAGTCCTTCAAGCAGGGGTAAACAGCACACTGCAAAGTCCCTTTAGCCTTTCCTTGGTTAAAACTGCAAACCGCAGGCCAGCCCCAGAACACACAGCAAGAGTCAGTCCTGTCCTTCAGTCTCTCCAGTTGTTTCTTCCTTGGCAAAGGTCCTCTTGACCACGAAGTAGCTCTAGTCTTGTTCACACTTGATCAAGCCATTCTCCCAAGTTCAGGAGCTTCAGCTCTCATAGTTATACCCCCAATGGCTTTGAAGTTCTTGTGTTTCAGGGGGCACTGACCACTGTTCAAACCAGTTCTGGATGCCTCCCTGCCAGTGACACCTTTCTTCCTTGGGGGTCTGGAGTCTCAATCACTCAGCAGGAGATGAGCCAATTGTTTGCAGCAACCCAGACCTCTTCACCTCTAGGGGCTTCTCCTCCCCCTTCACTCAAGATGTAGGTCAGCCTGTTGCTGTCTCACCTCCTCCCCCGGGTCAAGGCATTCCCCAGATCCTATCGCTTTCAAATGCAGACAGTCAATCCACAGCCAGGCAGAGACACACAGAAATGTCAGAGCACAAAAACATAGCCACTTCTAAAAGAGTGGCTACTGAACACACAATGCAAACACCACCTACAAAAAGATGTGTTATTACATTGTGAGTTCAGGCATACTAAACTTCACCTTTCCATCTTAAGCCTTTGGGAAGATAGGCTGGAAAACATATTACACAGCCTTCCCATTCTGTCCTATGGGCATGATGGCCTTTCAACAGTGAAAAATGAAAATGGAGATTATTTAACCGTCAGGACATGACACACACATTAGTACATGTCCTATATTTCACATGCACTGCACCCTGTCCAGGGGGTACCCTAGACCTACCATAGGGGTGTCTGATGTGCCTAGAAAGGGAAGGGTATGGTCTGGCAAGTGAGTGGACTTGACAGAACAACATGGCAGTTTAACAAACTGCTCGCAGGCCCTGCAATGGCAGATCTGAGTTCCCTTTTTAAGGCTATTTGTGTGGGTGGCACAAAAAGTGCTGCAGGCCCACTAGTAGCAATCGCATTAACAGCCCTGGTACACATAGTGCACTGTACTAGGGACTTTACTAGTAAGGCAAACATACCAATCATGGACAACCAATTACCATTACTTTAATAGGGAACACTTACACTTTGACACTGATCAGCAGTGGCAAAGTGGCCAAAGCATCAAAGTCAGTCAAAAAATAGTGGAGGTAGAGGCAAAAAGTCTGGGGTAATCACGCCAAGAAGTGCCAGGTCTAACAGAAGTGTATTGTGAAAATGTTGTACGATCAGAATTATGTGGACAGTCACCCGTAATGTGTCTACTAATTAAGATGGCTGCTCAGGCAACAAAAGACCCTGTACTCAGCTGTTTGAATCCTTTCCATGCAGTACATGGCAGGTCACAGAGGATTTACCTTTGTGGGACGGAGCAACTTTTCACCAGTTGGGTGGTACATGTTGAGATAAGGTTCTACACGTTGTGATTAGACATTGAATATAGCAATGGCACAGAGGTTTTTTTAATGAGCCAACATATTTAGCATGATGCACCATAGTTCACTGTGTTAATAACATTCAGGCCTGCTGCACGGAACGTATTCAAACCCTCAACTGCATTCCAAAAAAAGGAAAACAAAGATATAAAAAAGAATATAAAAAAACCAGTGCAATTCCTTTTTTTTTCTTTGTTAGGTATAGTGCTAAACATTTAACTGCATTGTAGATTAAAAACATTCTGAATTCTTTTTTTGAAAACCTTTCCTTACAAACCATACCAGAGACCCTCTGAAAGGAGCAATCCATCACAAGCAAACCCTCCAAAGAAATTTCCCTGACTGCAAAAGTACATCTCATTAAGAGAAAAAACAAACAGAGGTAATGTTCTCTACCATAAAACAACTCTCAAAATAAACAATTGGCTTTCTTTTCACAGAGTTCAATGTCTGATGCAATTTTCTCAATCGAGCACAGAAATAGAATTAAAAGCATGGCATTCAAAAAGTCAATCGGCAGTGAAGAAATAATGTCATAACAAATTTTACTTTGCAGGTTGTAAGCAAAACACATTTTTGCAACAACACATTTACACAAATTTCTATTTTTCCCCTCTTTCTACAGACGTATACAGCATGGCATCATGAATACAGGCCAGCTATGTACAATCCAGAAGAGGAAATTGACTACTAAAGTACAGTGGCTACCTGTATTGTAAGGAGAGTTTAACTCAGCCCAGGTTTATGCAGTATTTTTCATCCCATTGTACAGGCAGAGCTGTTACTTGTGGTGACACCATTGAAACAACTACTGAGCATAGCAACTCTGCAATGGAGATTGAAGTTAGGCAGATTATCTAACAATTAAAACACTTGAATTTACCTCCAATTAACCTTGTGGCTCAATGTTGAGGCAGGTATACCAAAGCATTCCTACACATGTAGTAAGTTGTATGACCACAATTGCTAACTTCTGTAGAATTATACAGAGACAAAAACAGGCAAGTAACCCACAATGTGTAACACCCAAGGCCCATATTAACATCCCACCATAACTAACTGTAACCCTTACTGATGAAACTTTTCTTTTACATGACAACAAAAATCCTCTGAAGAGAATACTAATCTATAGCACACCCCATAACCTTGTAACTCTTGAGAATAGTGACATTTGCGTGATGGATGGTACCTTGAAGGCCACACCCCATCCATACACCCAAATATACACTATTCACTCCTACATCAATAAAACCATTGATCCTTTACTTTACAGTTTACTGACTGATAATCTAATCTCAACCTACAGTGCATTTTTGACAGTGGTACAATCAAAAACACTGAGGTGGCGATTACGATCCGGTAAAAAATTTCCCCGTGCGACTCGTATCCGGTCTTTTTACCGTACGAATCGTACAAGTGCCGTACGAACTGGCAATCACGATTCGCATGGGAAAAAGACCATACGAATCGCATTGGGAATAATTCCCCACACGTCCTTGGGTCGGAAAAAGTGTCCGACACGTCCTCGTACGGTTTACCGTACAAACGTGAAAAGCGAAGTCCGACCGGGGAATCACGATCCGTCCCGGGCGTCCGAATGTACAACCGTATGGTTAAAAGACCGTCCGCACTGAACTCCTATAACAACCATGGAGACGTCCAAACAGGTGCCCGGTACGTGCCGTACCCCCCCCAGCCCCTGCATGTACGCGCCGTACCCCCCCCAGCCCCCGTT
This sequence comes from Triturus cristatus, assembly GCF_964204655.1. Classification (NCBI taxonomy): domain Eukaryota; kingdom Metazoa; phylum Chordata; class Amphibia; order Caudata; family Salamandridae; genus Triturus; species Triturus cristatus. The sequence continues at coordinate 728,203,043 of NC_140591.1, forward strand.
CGTACGCGCCGACCCCCCCCTAGCCCCCGTATGTACGCGCCGACCCACCCCCAGCCCCCGTATGTACGCGCCGACCCCCCCGTGTATGTACACCCGTGTACGTTCGAGTCGACCCCCCCTGTATGTACACCCGTGTACGTTCGAGTCGACCCCCCCTGTATGTACACCCCGACCCCCCGTGTATGTACACCCGTGTACGTTCGAGTCGACCCCCCCTGTATGTACACCCGTGTACGTTCGAGTCGACCCCCCCTGTATGTACACCCGTGTACGTTCGAGTCGTACCCCCCTGTATGTACACCCGTGTACGTTCGAGTCGTACCCCCACCCGTGTATGTACGCGCTGGGGGTACGCACCGTACATACACGGGTGGGGGTACGACTCGAACGTACACGGGTGTACATACAGGGGGGTTCGACTCGAACGTACACGGGGGGGTTCGACTCGAACGTACACGGGTGTACATACACGGGGGGGTCGACTCGAACGTACACGGGTGTACATACAGGGGGGTTCGACTCGAACGTACACGGGGGGGTTCGACTCGAGCGTACACGGGTGTACATACACGGGGGGTCGACTCGAACGTACACGGGGGGGTTCGACTCGAACGTACACGGGTGTACATACACGGGGGGGTCGGCGCGTACATACGGGGGCTGGGGGGGTCGGCGCATACATACGGGGGCAGGGGGGGTCGGCGCGTACGTACGGGGGCTGGGGGGGGGTCGGCGCGTACGTACGGGGGCTGGGGGGGGTACGGTACTCTGTATTTTGTCTGCAATTGTACTTAATTGTTTTTACTTACTATAATGTATACTCTTCTATATGTCTCGTTCTAAAACTAATTTGTTTCTATTGCACTATTCCATGACACTCACCAGGTCTATGGGTTCCCTTACCACTCTAAGATGGCCCCCATCCCCATTGTGGTAGTCCTTCCTCCCTTCCCACACCTCCGACGTGCCCCACCAATCAGCACGCACCTTGATTCCATATCACAGCTCCAATTTCCTCCACCTAGAGCAGCAGTATTTCCGGACTCTGCCTCACGCATTGACGCTTTTGCAATCAATCATTCCTCGTTTCCGGTAAGGCTCGCCGGTTTTCAAATTCTTCACATTGCCCCCCTTGCAACTGCTAAAAACCCCTGCTCCTCCCCTTGCAGCGCATTGCCGCGGATTATCCGATCCTGCCAAGTCCCCTGGGTCCCCATATACCCAGCACGCTTCATCAATTGGTAAGTTCCATTCTCCGCTTGATCTCTTCCTCCCGGGTTTTACTCAGCCCTCACTAACCACTCCGTCTCCTTATCCCTTTAGCACAAATTTGTGTCCCTCTCCAAGCCCTTGAAGTTTCCTATCCCGAGCGTCCCTGCAATTCTCGATTGAATAACTAGCACCATTGAGGTGAGTCACACTACCCCTTGGCTTATTCGCCCTGTTTTAATTCCTGGGTGCCTCGTCCCCTTAGTCCCCTCTCCTATTTTCTCATAGTGCTCCGTTGCAGGCTCACTTTTGAACGTCCCTGTGCCTCCGATCCCTCCATTCTGCTCTGCTGACTTGGCGCCATTTCAATTGGATCCCTTAATTCGGATTATTCACCTCCGACTCTGGTTAGTTCATTGTTCTCATTCCCTCAACCGTTCACGATGTTCGTAATTCACTCGTAGGTTTTCGGCTCACTGCCTCACTCTCAGGCATCGTCACGCCACATAGTGACACCCATTTCCGTATAGTTGTACTCATCCACAGCTTCCCGTTATGCTTCTGATGCAGCTGCTTACTCCTTAATAATTATGCCTTCTGCATGCCACAATACCGGCTACTCACACCTTCGGAAATTCTGCACCGTATCCTTGTAATTAATTCTTGTAACATGCCTATAGCGCAATTTACTCGCTATTACAGATCGCTCCTCTTCACTCCCTCCTTCACTTCCTCCTTGGCCTCACGACGATTACAGCCTATGACCATTAAATTTCACGTAATCATAGTCATACAGTCTTTAGTCAGACCTTATTCTATTGGTTTTTCCTTACTAATTATGCATTATTCTCTCTTCTCTCTCTTTTTATTTCAATTTAATTTTTTTCTCAATTCCCCTTCTTCGCTTTTTCCAATTCGGTCATTCAGGTCAAATGTACAGGCTTTAATTATGTTGTCCTGATGATGATCCCAGTATTATGTGTGAGGATCGAAACGTCGTTGACAATTGTATATACCCTATATGTTCCTAATGACATTATATTATGTACATAAGGGTTTTCTATGTAATGTTTGTTAATCTTATTCTCCACCTTTTTTTCATTGTTACAAACATTTTTTTGCCTGAACCACTCCTTCTGTAATTAGCTTTTTCCCTTATAAGTTGTACGGAACACAGGCTTGTGTCCTACTTAGAGAATTCCTTTGTATTCTGCTGTGTATAATACTTTTTTAGTAAAAATTTATGACCACGGTCCGGCTGGACAAGTATCTAAAATAAGCACTGATTGTGTCCTTATTCACTCCCTTCTTATTCATTCATGCCTAGGGACCTTTGTTGTTTATAATTACTTAATTTCCCATGGTCCCTGGCCGACCTTATATGGGTGCTCTTGTTGTGAATTACATATGATTAGCGCAATCGCATGATTGCAAGAGCTAAGTTCCATTATACCCCCTTCCGAAGTGGGTCCCTCCCTTGTTGCCCGTCTCTTTTCTCTCTCCCCTTGCCCTTATATCTACTGAATACTTTAAATTACCAATACTATGTCTGACAATGCACCACTGTACACAGATGACTATATCAAAAAAATCTTAGAAGGGCCTTCACTTTTTTCCAATGCAGACGATATTCCAGGCGCTAATGAAAACACGGCCGATCTCTCTGCCGAACTAGAGAAACAAAAAAAGAAATTTTCCCGACTGGAACTTATGACACGTATGCTCACTGAGTACCTCAAATCCAATACAATACGACAAGGCCTAATAGTGAGAAACATTCCAGGCATCTTCACCGACAACCCTAAATATATAAATAACTTTAGCTACATAGGTACGACCTGCTCTAGGCACTGGCTAGTCCTAGGCATAGATACTGCCACTGAGGAACTTCAGGTACTTGCTAAGCTGATTGAGGACATAGAGAAAAATATCAGGGATAATAACACAGTACAAGAAGCCCAAAAATTACTAGAAAAAGTCAAAAAAATAACAGAGGAATTTCACCGCATAGAACAAAATAAGAAATCCAACAAAGTAAAAAGGGATATTAAATCATTTGCACCCGAACGAGCATACCCCTATCTGAATAAAGACTTCTACACTAACCGCGCCTATAACAATCCTCAAAGCTCCAGACCGTGGGGTAGATTTAACAGACGCCAGAATCTAGTAGGATTCTCGGACACGTCTGCCGATTCTTCGGACAATTCAGATACAGGAGAGGGTACAAGCAACAATACACAAACTCCTACTCCCCTTTTTTTAGGTCAGAATCCACAAGACACCCCAAGGAGAGGAAGGGGCAGACAACGCTCGCGTTGGTACAACCCGCCAGGAGAGCACCAAACTCGCCAGAAATTCTATCGCTGGTAGACCCCAATTTACACAATATGCTTGATCAACATCCAACCATACCTTTGTTCAACCTTTCTACCCATGTACTATCCAGCCATGAGATATCATTACTCAGTAAAGGCCTCTCCTTTGTTCCTATGACATACCCGAATTTCCTTGACCTCCAGACAGAACTTCTAAGATTCTTCCAAAAAATTAGGCTTCATAGCTATTTCCTTTTGAACCCTATGGCACCAAAACAATACAACACCCCATTAAGACCTCCCTCTACTTTTTCACCACCTAACAACATGATACCCGGTGAAGTCATTACTTTTGAAAAGCTTGTATTGAAGGAACTGATGAGCATTTCCGATATACACCATTACATTCCCTACAATATAACCAAGGAAGAGAAACTAGCTATATCCTCACTACGTGAAAACCCCACCTTAATAATCAAACCAGCTGACAAAGGGGGTGGTATTGTTTTACAAGAGTTGAAGGATTATAAAGATGAGGTCAATCGCCAATTGGCAAACACCGACCACTATTGTAGATTACACACTAACCCTACTAAGGAACTTCAAACACTCATCCGGCAAATCACGGATGAAGGCTTACAACATGGGTTTCTCTCTAAACTCGAGTACCAGTTCCTTAACACAAAGAATCCTAGACTGCCAGTAATCTATACATTGCCCAAGATTCATAAAGACCTTGAGAAACCACCAGGCCGTCCGATTGTTTCCGGATGTGGCTCTATTCTTGAGCCACTTGGACATTATGTCAATCATTTTATCAAGGATTTTGTTCCCTTGACTGACTGCTATGTTCGCGATAGCATGTTTATGATTAATCTGATCGAAAACCACCCTTATGACCCTAAACTGAACACTCTCTGTACTCTGGATGTAGATTCCCTTTATACCAACATACCACAAAGGGATTCACTATTAGTGATGGAAAATGTCTTAGACCGTAGACCACGTCCTCATGCAGTACCCACTAACTTTATATTACAACTCTTGGAAGTCTGTCTTACAAAAAAATGTTTTATGTTTGAAGACAACTTTTATCAACAAGTTAAAGGTACATCCATGGGTGCAATTTTTGCCCCAAATCTGGCCATTCTACACATGGATGCCTTAGAAAGGAATCGTATCCTTACTACTACCAATCCTTTCTCATCCTGTATCTACACGTGGAAAAGATATATCGACGACATTTTTATGATATGGCAGTCTGATGAAAACCAACTCACCTCGTTCCTGCACTGGCTCAATAACAATTGTGGGGGCCTTAAATTTACACTAAGTCACCAAAAGGAATCCATCCCCTTTCTTGACCTTATGATCAAGCATGTTGATGGTTATCTAGTCACTGGCCTTTTCCGTAAACCCACAGAAAGGAATACTCTGCTTAGCTACAAAAGCAGCCACCCACGTGCCCTAAAAGATTCTCTCCCCTTCTCGCAATTTCTGAGAATCCGCAGAAACTGTTCCCTTAAAGAGGACTATTTCTACGAAGCTAAATTACTTTCAGCCAAATTGTCCACGAGAGGTTATCCTAAAATGCTTATACGAAACTCCATGAAACGTGCATGGTATTGCCCACGTGAAACCCTCCTTGAACCTAAATCTAAAACTGAAACAAGTAGACTGGTCTGTGTTACTACTTTCGCCACAGTCTCTAATCATATGCGTAAAAGTATTCTTAAGCACTGGCCAGTATTAAATGCTGGCACTCTTCATCTAGAACGCCCACTTTTTGCATTCAATAAAAATAAAAATATTAAAGATCATCTTGTCCGCGCGGCCCTTCCAACCACCTCCAATAAATCCAACCTCACTACTCTGGATGATATGTGGTCTCTCCCACCATTAAAAGGCCATGTCAAATGTGGAAATTGTGTTGTTTGTTCAATGACCATTGAGTGCAAATGTTTCGTTTTTGGCCAAATTAGAAACGAATTGAAAACATTACAAATTGTAACTCTACAAATGTGATCTATGCAATTTTCTGTCCTTGCAACAAAATCTACGTAGGCCAGACCACGCAAAAGATTCGTTTACGCATTTCCCAGCACCGCAGCAGGATCAGATGCAAAATTATGACAGCCCCATTGGTTGAGCACTTCCTAGAAAAAAGACATTCTGAGAACGAAATTCGATGGACCATCATTTCTGCTGTCAAACTGCCCCCACGTGGAGGAGATATGTTGAGGACACTCAACAGAGAAGAACTAAAGTGGATTTTAAAGACTGATAGTCTTAACTCTGGATTGAACAGGCATGAGGACTGGTCTACTAACCTCTGAATTTCATAGTTTCCTCCTGCAATTACGTCTGTATGTACTTCGTCATTCCTTTTTATGCCACAACTCTGAATTTTGTCTGCAATTGTACTTAATTGTTTTTACTTACTATAATGTATACTCTTCTATATGTCTCGTTCTAAAACTAATTCGTTTCCATTGCACTATTCCATGACACTCACCAGGTCTATGGGTTCCCTTACCACTCTAAGATGGCCCCCATCCCCATTGTGGTAGTCCTTCCTCCCTTCCCACACCTCCGACGTGCCCCACCAATCAGCACGCACCTTGATTCCATATCACAGCTCTAATTTCCTCCACCTAGAGCAGCCGTATTTCCGGACTCTGCCTCACGCATTGACGCTTTTGCAATCAATCATTCCTCGTTTCCGGTAAGGCTCGCCGGTTTTCAAATTCTTCACATTGCCCCCCTTGCAACTGCTAAAAACCCCTGCTACTCCCCTTGCAGCGCATTGCCGCGGATTATCCGATCCTGCCAAGTCCCCTGGGTCCCCATATACCCAGCACGCTTCAACAATTGGTAAGTTCCATTCTCCGCTTGATCTCTTCCTCCCGGGTTTTACTCAGCCCTCACTAACCACTCCGTCTCCTTATCCCTTTAGCACAAATTTGTGTCCCTCTCCAAGCCCTTGGAGTTTCCTATCCCGAGCGTCCCTGCAATTCTCGATTGAATAACTAGCACCATTGAGGTGAGTCACACTACCCCTTGGCTTATTCGCCCTGTTTTAATTCCTGGGTGCCTCGTCCCCTTAGCCCCCTCTCATATTTTCTCATAGTGCTCCGTTGCAGGCTCACTTTTGAACGTCCCTGTGCCTCCGATCCCTCCATTCTGCTCTGCTGACTTGGCGCCATTTCAATTGGATCCCTTAATTCGGATTATTCACCTCCGACTCTGGTTAGTTCATTGTTCTCATTCCCTCAACCGTTCACGATGTTCGTAATTCACTCGTAGGTTTTCGGCTCACTGCCTCACTCTCAGGCATCGTCACGCCACATAGTGACACCCATTTCCGTATAGTTGTACTCATCCACAGCTTCCCGTTATGCTTCTGATGCAGCTGCTTACTCCTTAATAATTATGCCTTCTGCATGCCACAATACCGGCTACTCACACCTTCGGAAATTCTGCACCGTATCCTTGTCATTAATTCTTGTAACACGCCTATAGCGCAATTTACTCGCTATTACAGATCGCTCCTCTTCACTCCCTCCTTCACTTCCTCCTTGGCCTCACGACGATTACAGCCTATGACCATTAAATTTCACGTAATCATAGTCATACAGTCTTTAGTCAGACCTTATTCTATTGGTTTTTCCTTACTAATTATGCATTATTCTCTCTTCTCTCTCTTTTTATTTCAATTTCATTTTTTTCTCAATTCCCCTTCTTCGCTTTTTCCAATTCGGTCATTCAGGTCAAATGTACAGGCTTTAATTATGTTGTCCTGATGATGATCCCAGTATTATGTGTGAGGATCGAAACGTCGTCGACAATTGTATATACCCTATATGTTCCTAATGACATTATATTATGTACATAAGGGTTTTCTATGTAATGTTTGTTAATCTTATTCTCCACCTTTTTTTCATTGTTACAAACATTTTTTTGCCTGAACCACTCCTTCTGTAATTAGCTTTTTCCCTTATAAGTTGTACGGTACACAGGCTTGTGTCCTTTGTTGTTTATAATTACTTAATTTCCCATGGTCCCTGGCCGACCTTATATGGGTGCTCTTGTTGTGAATTACATGCGGCATTTCTATGTGGCATGGATGCACCATATTCATGGTACGGTGCGCTATTGTTCAATGACCAAGATTTGTCAGAAATTCCGATGCAACAGTTTTGGGAATGACACTAAGTGCCCTAATGCAAGCACTGCCTATGTGATGCAAAGTTAATTTGTGTGTCGCAAATCAGCATTGCATCAAGCAGGAGTGCTTTGTTTCATGGGAACGCTTGTAAAAGCAATGCCATCAACACAGCAATACTCCTTAATAGAGAGAAGCATGGAAGGAGCCTCAGGGAGCCAGCAGGGTAACAACCCAACCTAGAAGACTTGCCATCATCCCTGGGCAAAAGGAAGAGGAAGTCTAACTTCATTGAGGAGAACTTGATATTAATAAGTGAGGTGTCAAAAAATTAACATCTCCTATTTGTCACCTCAAAATTGCCATAAGGGAAGAAAGATGCTATTTGCCAATCCATAGTGGACAAAATAAACTGTGTAGCAGAAACAAAAAGGACCATCCTGGAGTGCAAGAAGAGGTAGCATGACTACAATCACAGAACCAAAGAAAAACTGGCCAGGAACCTTAAGGCAACCATGAGGATAGGAGGAGGTCCTGGTATCCAGGAGGAGTTGAATGCATTGAAGGAGCAGGCAGCATCCCTCATTCCAACAGAGATGGTAGCTGGCATCGAACGGAAAGACAGTGATGAAGTAGAAAGCCAGCAAGAACTACAGGTTGAGTGAAAAAAAACATATATTAGCAAACGCTCATGTAGGGCAACACAACAACATGCTTTGCTGTACTGCTCTGAGTGAAATGGAAAGGGCAGGAATGTTCCACGTTAACTCATCCTTCACATACCTGTCCTTGCCTTGGACGGTGCCAATTTTACAAGCTCAGTCCAGCCCTGCCAAGTTTCTCAGTTCCATGCATAATGCGCTGCCCCAGTAAATGTATTTCCTTTCAATACTGGAACTTGTAGTGTCCTTTATCCCTTCACAAAACAAGATTACATCATGCATGGACCTTGGAAACTTGGTAGAAATGCCAATGCCAATGCAGGTCCCCTTGCATCATGACACAATTGTGCTTGTGTCAGGGCTAGGTAGCTAAAAGTGCACTATAATGTAAATTCAGTCACTGTGGCTTCATAGAGGGTAAATGTGTCACAAGAGAGTCTCCAGGTGATGAGTAGGTGTATGCACTGCAGGAAGTATCACTCAAAGAGCCAGGTGTACAGTTTCTACTACAAACCCATATTTGACACAGCTCACCTGATGTGCTGGGGGAGTTTGTTCCAGGTGTAGGCTGCCACTTATGGGAACACCCTACCTCCTGTCTTGCTCTTATGGACATGGGGTTGTGGGTGAGTACAAGTGATGCAGACCAGAGGTTCATGATTGGTTGATGCAAGTTTAGGTGGTGTGTGAGCTAGGTGGGTCCACAGCAGTGTATTGCCTTGAAGGTGTGGGTGAGCATCTTGAACTGGCAGTATGTCTGAATGGGGAGGCAATGTCTTTTTTTTGAGGTGACGTTTGATGTGTGTGCCACAAGGTAGGCTGAGTAATAGTCTGGCAGTTGTGTGTTGGATAGTTTATCTCTTATGTAGCAGGTGTGCAAAGATGCTGTAGTAGAGGTAATTGGTGTACTGCAGTCTACATGTGATGATGGCCTGGGTGATGGTCTTACAGGTGTCAGGAGGGAGCCATATGAGGAGATGATGTAGAGACCCTGGTTCTGACTTATGATTGCCAGAAGAGTCAAGAACATGTTTAAGAATGTGGGGCTGAGTGAAGAGATTTGCAGGACTCTGCAGAGAGGCTCCTTGAGTTTAAAGGAATGGAGTGAGCTTGATCTGTTCCATACTTATAATTATGAAGAAGGCTATCCATTCCAGAGATGCTCCTTAGTTCTTAGTGTTATGGAGTAAGGAGGGCTGACTGTTGTGTGCTAGGTAACTACAGGATTCCCTAGAAAAATTTGAATTAGGGCTTGTACAAACCCTTCCCCATTCATGCACTTCAGCAGGGTGGCTTGCCATGTAGTGTTGTGTGAAAGTTTGTAAAATATGAATCCTAGGTCAGAATAATGCACAAATGTACCCTAAAATTTAAAATGTGGGCCATTCCTGCACTCACTCGTACAAGCAGGTCAGGGAAGCAAGCTGCCTAGATGTGTTGCGTTGTGTACAATTTACACATATAGGCCCCCTAGTGAAGGCTGAGTTTGTTTGAACAATGTATATGAATTGCCATGTAAGAAGCAACATTAGTACAACATGGCCATTTACACTTGTAGAAACATATGTTTCACATATCCTTGTGTACTTAAAAGTGATGACAAATACTGTGCAAATGTAGCAGAAATCAGTTATGTCATATTCAATCATGGAATCTACATAACATATTTCTATTTCTTTCCAGATGGAAAACAACACCTTCTGGAGATCAGCTTATTTGTGATGCCCAATCTGTTGAGGACCCCATCTTGCCCCTATGGATGAAGATACCTTCCAACAGTACCTGGACCTTTTGAAACTTTCCCTCCAGTACAGGTAAGGGAAGATGACAGTGTTGGGTCTCCAGATGAATCAACACAGGCTGGACATGGACCATCAACCTTTGACATCACGGCTGAGACTCTGAGGACCCACAAGTTGCTTGTCAGTGGTGAGTGGCACAAAACTGTAACTATAACATCAGATATATTCATCTAATCACAAACTAACATGGTACATCAGTGTGGTTTGAAAGTATGTCAGAGATAAAAGAGTAGTGATCACAACCAGGTTGTTTAATTGTAACAGCCTGGATACTCCAGTTAAGTACTGAAGATCAACATTCTCTGAAATGTAGTTCATACCAATATGTTGGGTCTGGAAACGTACCAACATATCACAGTGGGTGAACTGTAGACCGTGGATTCTCCATCTTAGTATGTAACGAGATGATGATATCTGATTTTATAGTTACAGTTTTTTTCGACATATTGTTTGTGTATGACCATCTAGAGCTCTACTTGTGGAGAGACTCTGTTGACGGTTGAGTCGGATCTTATCCATAGTATCTGAGTAAGCTATGGTTAGATGCTCAATGGGAGTACCCTACACTTTTAGTAGTGGTGGAGGCAGACACTGGTGACACTTGGAGTTTGACACAATGTATATTTTTGATATTTGTTTATTTTTACAGTGCCATCTGGCCCGCCCAAGAACCTGTTGCTACCTGGCACAGATGGTCAAGGGTTATGGACTGAGTATAGACGAAGTTCCGTACTATAGAGATATTATATTTTCTTTAACACATTTGAACATAGCAGAGGGACTTAATATCTCGGTCCTTAAGAAAGCCCTAAAAATATCAGTCATATATGGCTTGACCTCATACAGGGGATACATCCATATCCCTGTTTCACTATGCTTTTAATCTCTATCCCTTAGGGCATAGGAATAAAGTTGTTTGTTTCTATTGAGATAGTTTTAGCTCCTTCCCCGCTCATGACGGAACCGCTCCGTCATGAGCCACGGTTGCCGTGTGCTCATGACAGAGCGGTTCCGTCATGCCATTACCGTTGGCGGCCGCTCCACCCACGCGGTGCTGTTTCCCCACCTGTGCGGGGGGACTATGCAACTGGGCGGAGTCATGACGGAACCTCTCCGTCATGAGCACAGCTCAACCGTGGCTCATGACGGAGTGGCTCCGTCATGAGCACAGTTCCACACAGTGCCCCCAGCGCTGCGGCGGAATTCCCGCCGCAGCGAAAGGGTTAAAACACTTTTTCCTTTAGCACTCTGCCACTCAGTCTGCCCTGAAGGTATTTAGTACTTCCTGTGCTGTAGAACCATCCTGCTCCTTTCCTACGGGAAAGTCATAGCCCACACTGGGCACCATGCACTCCCAGTGCGTAGAAGGGACCCTATGATGAAGCATGTCACCCTAGGGTGAGTAAGGCCTTATTGGCACTCACAGATGTTGTTGGGAACATGGGAGTTATATCTTCTGCCTCTGATGTGTATGTGCCTGAAGCTAGTAACATAACTCAGCTGCTTCCCAGTTCAACTCAACGACTTCCAGAGCAGACAGAATACACATCAGAAGAGGAATATGTAGAGTTCTCCAGCTTCTAAGGAAAAACTTCCTGATACACATTTGTGAGTGCCCCATTGCCTGTTTTTCTGACTGTCCAGTGTAGAACAATATGCCACCTTCTTTGGAACCCAGTAGTGCTTTTTGTTTGTGATGTAGTTTATCTTGACTACTTGTGGTCCAAAATATAATGCTACACTTGAAAATGTCAATTTGTTCCTCCTCACTGATCAGGATAATCACATGTGACTGTGAACTCACATGTGTGAACAAATGAATTGTATAAGCACAATACATCATTATTTTGGATACATGTTGATACAATAACAAACAGCTACTCACATGTTGTAATGTGAGTATCTGAACGTCTGGAATGAAAAATAAATTTTGTTTAAAACTATTATGAGTCTTGTATGGTGTTTTCCTAAAAGTCAACATAATAACATGTGACTCAAACCCTAAACCACTTGTTTTGAAGCTGAAGAAGATTGAGCTGAAGTCAATTGCACATGCTGGCTTTGTATGTGCGCCTACACCAATTATATCCAAAACAATGGTATGATAAGCAATGTGTAGTTTGCAAATGTAATATCAGAGTGCATCAACAAGCTGAATTTTCTTGACAGGCACACAGTGAGAATTTTTGCAAAGGACAAAAATACTTACCACCTATAAATGGAATGTGTGAGGCATGTGCGGCCAAAATACTGTTCCAATCACCCACATATATGTAGCAAATTAAATATGACATCATTACCTAATGTGAAAACCTCACTGCTCAAAGAAAACATAATCAACAGTACATAAATCTGGATAGCTGTACCAATACTAGCCAGATACTCATGCCCATATTCCTCATGTATTTGCATTGTACTTGTGACACACAAGGATGCATAAAGGCAACCCAATAAGTTGAATGACAGTAACCAATATATGCAAGGGCACCTTACCTGGCCCTGTGTTTATTTATACATTTAGAGTAATGTAACACTAGTGAAAATTGTCAAATTATGCAATTCTGCCCGAGAGAGGTCTTACATTTTTTGAGTGTGAGCCCATCCACACATTACATCATTTGTACATTCTATTTTGCACAAGTGGTTGACCAGGAAACCTGTAACAATAATACACCTCCCACAGGCACTGGAAAATGGGAAATACATGGACAAAAAAACCTTGTTGTTAATTATCTCCTAAGTGAGCTGCACAATGTGCCACACTTAGCAAGTAGTAAACATCAATGATGATGGATGCTGTCCTGCAAATGAATCAACTAGGCCGCAACATAGGCCCCCTTGTACAATGCTGCAAGGGTGTCTGTGTTAGGGCTAGGCAGCAGTTTGTATGCCAGTCCAGCTGGAAGCAGTAATCTGTAGTCAAATGTCAAATCTCACACTTGCCTGCACTCACAGGGCCCTACAGTAAGGAGACTTCTTGTGGTGTGCTGTGTGTAAAATCAAATCCTGAGCCCCACTTGCAGTCTTTAAACTATGAAAATGGTTCCATACATGACTCAAATGGGAGGAGACCCTATAGTTGTCCAGAGGACTCTAACAATGCAATAGATTCCTACAATGTACTCATGATACAAAACCTAGAATCTAAAAAACGAACTAACCCTAACTAATCTACACTAACTATCATTAAATCTAGCCTTTACAACCTAATCTAAAACTTAACCTATCTTAACCACTATTGACACATGATAAGTTATACATCAGCACCCCTGATGTCATTTGAGATGTCATCAGAGATGTCATGAGTGATGTCACTGACCATGTCATGAGTGATGTAATATGTGACGTCATCAGCAGTGCATTGCGGGCGCGCAAGTTATAGTTAGCTGAACTAACTATAACGGGGAATTTCAATGGTTTTGTACAAGTGAAAAGTCCAGCTAACTATAACACCCCTGAAACCTATGGTTTTTTCAGTGAATTTCTGAGGTTTTTTAAATGCTAATTCCTAACTATAACATGCCTGAAACCTATGTTTTTTTCTGTGAATTTCAAAGGTTTTTTAAATGCTAATTTCTAACTATGCCTACAGAGATAGGACATGTGAAGAAAGAAGAAAAAATGCACAGAAAGAAAAAAAAGAAGTGCAGAAAGAAGCAACAGAAGTCCTCAAAGACGAAGAAAAGTGCAGGAAGAAGGATAACGTGCAGAAAGAACAAAAAGAAGAGCAGAAAGAAGCTTGTTGCAAAATCATCCTGTACCCTCAACTTTTTCAGACGGATACTGGTGGTAACTGAGTCTGACTAACCAGTCCTAGAGCAAGTGCTATGTTAAAAGACACTTAGAATACAGTGAAAACACCTACGTACACTAAGGAACATTATGCGTTGGGGTCCCCCTGTGATTAGCATGACCTCCTCTGTAAGCTCCTAGTATATAATAGGGCAGGGGGATTAAAACTACCTCTTAAAACAGGCCACAGGGTGTTTTTGCACACGTTAACTCAGGCCCCGTCCCCTCCCTTCACCACTGTGTAAACACGCCCTGTGTCCGTTTTTAGTTGGGAGAGTAAGTTCATTTGAATCCTGAGGGTCCCTAGGGTCCAACTAGCCCACTAGGTACCTCCAGTAAGTGCCACAGAGCTGCGTTGCAGAGAGGTGTAAAAAGTGGCACGGCCTGGACCACCTCTCTGCAATGCAGCTCAGTGGCGCTTACTGGAAGCACTTGGTGGGCTAGTTAGCCCCCAGGGGCCCTCAGTATTGAAGGGAAATTATATCCCCAATTTAAAACGTGCCATAGTGCGTGTTTGCACACGTCACCTCAGGCCCCGTCCCCTCCCTTCACCACTGTGTAAACGCGCCCTGTGGCTGTTCTAAGTTGAGAGATTAAGTCCCCTTGAATCCTAAGGGTCCCTAGGGTCAAACTAGACCACTAGGTACCTCCAGTAAGCGCCACAGAGCTGCGTTGCAGAGAGGTGTAAAAAGGGGCTTGGCCTCAGAACACCTGTCTGCAGTGCAGCTCCCTGGCGCATACTGGAGATGCCTGTTGGGCTAGTTGGCCATCAGGGACCCTCAGTATTGAAGAGGAATTAATTCCCCAACTTACAACTCGCCAGGGGGCGCGTTTGCAGAGTGCTGCAAGGAGGGGGCGTCGCCTCCGGCACGATGACAGTCTTTTATTTATTTTAATTTTTTAAGAAGGGGGGCTGTGTGGTTCCCCTTCTTATTCTAATTTATTGGCCCTGATGACCCCATCCCCCAGGGCCTGTCTCCTAATTATATTTTTTTGACCCCAATCCCCAGGGCCGGCCACTGTTTTTTATTATTTTAAAAAAATATATATTTATAGACACACCTAGGACATGCTGGACAAACCGTATGTACCTATCACCATGACGATTTGCGTGATATTCATTAAAAGGCGACTATGCATACAATGAATCCACGTGGAATGTATTTACACCACTAGTGAAGCTCTGACATGTCTGATGCCCTACCGTGCCTAATCCCGGTAGACACCCTTGTCGTTTATTTATCCAAACATGGGTAGCTATTGACGGGCACATTTAATACACATGCACACCAAGCCATTCAAAGGGGATTCGACAAAAATTCGACCAAAACTATGCAAGAAACCCCCCTCACGATTAATAAAACACACATCCACTGCCGGACGTGTAATACTTTTTATTTTACTCTCTGGAAAGGGGACGAACATCACTTGAGAGTCACAGCGCGCTCCTGGCAGAGCCCAATGCTGTGTTACACCCACCATTGCCTACTGAGTGCCACACACCTCTGTGTTGTATTCCACTAGCTAGTGCATATGCTATGACACTCTCTAGCCCATGTGCACTGTAACACCACCCCGTGAATATGTCATGCCACACTTGTCTTCGCACGGGTTATATTGCCCCATCTAACGTGCCTTCCTCGATGCCTATGTTATAACGCACAGTGCTATGCCATACATATTACAATCTGGGATCCATATCTTTGTCACAGTGCATATGCAACGTTACACTCCCCAGCACATATTTTATATTACAACTTTAGAGACTAGTTAGGTTACACAACACTTCCCTGTGCATATTACACTCCAAGGCGCATATCGCATAGCACGCGCTAGTGCCTGTGCTATTGCGCGCTCTCCAATGAATCTGTCATTGCGCACAATGTATTGCATATTATATTTCACGCCCGGTTCATCTTATATCACACTTTTTGGTGCATAGTTTATACTATACACTATATCTAGTTTTCATTTTCAATCGTGCTCTCAGGACTATGTTCTATATAACACTGTGTTCACCTACCCTTTTCACGGGCATTACATTTTGCGATAGGTGGTGGAGGGTCAGGGGGTGTTTCTGCCAAGTGAGCCCGGAGTCACAGTCACAAACGTCCTCTTCTTCCTGAATAAAAGTGAGATTATGCTGCATACTTGTTCATATTTTAAGTAGTTCGCACAGACACACGTTTTAAAAACAATAAAGTTCCTAATACCCGCCTTTTCTGAACAGTTAGCTTGCTGCCCCATCCCCCTCCTCCCTATCCTCTGTTGTGTGAATCCATGGACTAGCCTCCTCCCTCCTGTCATGCATAGTCTGATGTGCTGCCACTGCCCTCAATTTAGTATGATGTACCAGTCCACTCCTCCTGCCCTCCATTGCCCAATTCTATGTCCCATCATTGACCTCCTGCTTAAACTCTGTGCTTAGCTTGCTGCCCCTATTCTCCTTCCCCCTGCCCTCCGATGTCTTTGTGCATGCCCCTGCTCCATCCTTTTTGCCCACCATGTTCCATGGACCTGCCACTCCTATCTACTCTGAGTGTTCTGTTGAGCTGCCACTCCCCTCCCACCTGCCTAGCATTGTCAGATGACTGTAACCTGTCCCTGCCACCTCCACCCTGCCTGTCCACATGCCATGCCCCTATCCTCTTCCTCCTGTCCACATGGTCCATTGTACTGCCACACCCTTCTGCCCTCCCTGGTTTGTTGTGCTGCAACTGCTCCTCCTGCCTGCCCCATGTGGTCTGTTGTGAGGCCCCTTCCCCTGAACGTTCTTGTCTGTGCACAGGTCCTGACCCTCCCTTCTATCCTCCATCGTCCTTTGTGCATGGCCCTGCACCCTCCTTCTTGCCCATCATAGCCATTGTGCTGCCACTAACCCTCCCACTTGCCATGCATGGTCTTCTGTGCTGCCATGGCCCTTCCCACCATCCCTGTGTGGTCAGTTAGCTGCCCCTGACCCCCTCCCACCTTCCCTACATGGCCTGTGTGTATGCCATCACAGTCTCACTGTTGCTCTTCATGGTTTGTCTTGTTCTAGTGCCCATCCTGCCTGACCTCCATGGCTATCTTGCTGCTCCTGCCCTGCCTCCATGCCCCCAGCCCTCTGTTTACATGTGCAGACCCCTACTCCCTCCCTCCTGGCTTGTCTGTTCCATTGAAATGCCCCTGATCCGTCCCTCCTGCCCTTTATGGTCTGTTATGCTGCAGCTTTCTCTCCTGTCTGTCCATTTTGGTCAGCTAGCTACCATTGCCTCTTGCCCCTCTGTTCTCTGTTGTCCATGTGCATGGTCCTGTCCCCTCCCTCTTGCTTTCTATGGATTGTTGTGCTGCACTCCCGTCCCGCATGCCCTGTGTGGTGTATTGTGCTGCTGCAAACCCTGATGCCTGCCCTGCAGGGTCAGTTTGGTGCACCTCTCCATGTCCCTCCTGTCCTCTGTTATCCAAGTCCATGCCCCTACCCCATTTCCTTCCATGATCCAATGTACCATACTTGCGAACATTTTGAACTTTGTAAGAGGGAGATTTTGAAAAAAAGCTGGGGTATTGATTTTCCCCTTTGAGTTACATTGAAAAAGAGGAGATTGCAGACAGGAGACAGATCAAATAAAGCCCATTTGAGCTTAAAAACATTGGACGTTTCCTGGCTGAATCGGGTCTGTTGGCATGTATGGTTGTACTACCATTGCCTCTTCCTTCTGCCCACAATGGTCTATTACATTGCCACAGCCTCTCTTGCAAGTCCTGTATTGTTGGTTTGTTGCCCCTGCCCCCCTTTCCACTGCCCTCCATAGTCTGTTGTGCTGCCACGGCCCTTCCTGCCTGCTCAGTGTGGTTAAATTGTTGCCTTTGCACCCTCCTACCTGCCTTCAATTTTCAGAGTCCGTGCCCCTGGCCTCTGCCTCTCAACAGTATCCTAATGAACAACTAGATTGCTAACATTCTATACTTATTACAAAAGTGTGGAACGCCTGACGTCCTCTTGATCTAATCAAAACTGTAATACCTAGAGCATTTCCTTTAGAAATTACATATATGAGAGGGTCTTTTTGGCATCAAAATTATGGTTAGTGCTCTAAAAGACTAAAATAAGGACATATTTTCTGAGTTTTCAAATAGCGACAAAGCACTTTTAAATTATTTGTTATCGTTATGTTTTTTTATCCAGTTGACCACTTGATTAAATGTTGTACTTAGGGGAGAGGATGTGGTGTTACTTCCAGAACTGCAGACTTTGCAACTGGGGACCAGGTTGGAGTTTCTGCTTCAGCTCGACATTCTGTGATTCTGGTCAAATCACTTAGTCTCCCCATGTCTACAACCAAAATGAATTTGTTTTTGTGTGATGTAACCAATGCTCATGTAAAGCACTCCAATACCTGACAAGTCTGCACTATATAACACTGCAAAAACACAAAATAATAAGTGTTTTGCACACTTCTGTCATTGGGCTATATGATTTTGGGCTACATTTGGGCTCTTTTGTCTCCGGTGGCCATTTTGGGAGATTTATTTGTTATGAAGTTTCCTAATTTCCTCATGTACTGCAGTCTCCTCAGTAGGAAATGCTTTCAGTTTTTTACTTTGATTCCATCATGAAGGTATTCAGATATGTCACACATTTTCCATAAATTCTGAATGTTAGCACTCTAGTTGCTCATTAGATCACTGTAGTAAAACTACTGTTCACCATGGAAGTCTGCTCCTGGTATTAAAAGTGCATGTTTCAGTCTGCATTTCAGAATTTTTTAATGAAATAGAAGAGGATTTGAGAAGTCACTCAAAATGTGCCCTCATTTACTTTCTTCAGCATTAATCATAATTTCTATGGCAAAATGAACCCCCTCATTGTGTTCCTTTTTAAATTAAATGTTTTAAGTGTTACCAGTTTATTCCAATCAAGATGGCTTCAGCTATGCCATACTTTTGTCATAATGAAGACAGTAAGCGCTCTAGTTGTTTTTAAGAACACTCTGGGACATTCTGTCATTGGGCTATACTTGGGCTACATCTGGGTGATATGTGGGCTACATTTGGGCTCTTTTGTCTCTGGTGGCCATCTTGGCAGACTTATTTGTTATGAAGTTTCCTAATTTCCTCATTTACTGCAGTCTCCTCAGTAGGAAATACTTCCAGTTTTTTACTTTGATTCCATCAAGAAGGCATTCAGATGTGTCACACATTTGCGATAAATTCAGAATGTTAGCACTCTTTTTGCTCATTAGATCGCTGTAGTAAAGCTACTGCTCACCAGGGAAAACTGCTGCTGGTATTGAAAGTGCATGTTTCAGTCTGCATGTCAGAATTGTTAATGAAATACAAGAGGATTTGAGAAGTCACTCAAAATGTGCCCTAATTTTTCTTTCTGCAGCACTAATCATACTTTTTATGGAAAAATGAACCCCCTCATTTTGTTCCTTTTTAAATTAAATGTTTTAAGAGTTACCACTTTAATCCAAGCAAGATGGCTTCAGGTGTGCCATACGTTTATCATAAGTAGGACTGTTAGCGCTCTAGTTGTTCTTTGGAACACTCTGGGAAGCTGCAGTAGAACACAAAGGAATCAACTGACAGTCTCTGCCCTTGTTGGATGTACATGTTTTACTGAGAATGTCAGACTTCATTCTCACATGACTGAGAAAGATAATGTGAATTTTCAGAAAATATGCTCTCAGTTTACCTTATAGATCACCTTCCAAACCTCTGTGGGAAAAGCATGAGAAAATATTTTTCTCTCAATCATGATATCCCAGCAGAAGGCTTTTTCACATGGTGAAATCACCTTAGAACATACCACAATTCCTAAAATGAGTATGGTACCATCAACAAATGATTTATAATGTAACTAAAGTCTTAAAACCTTCTATTAACTGCAATGATTTTTAATGAGGTGCTATCATGTATATTGGTCCCAAGATGGCTGCCAACACTTCTTGGATGAAGTGCTGACAGCCAATCAGATCTCAGGATGAGATGTGTGGTTAGGCTCCGCCCACATATATATATGATTTTACTTTTGATTTTCTCAGGAACTACTGAACAGATTGACGCCAGACCTGCAAAAGGCACTTCCCTGACCTGAGGACTACCTCTCTGCCAAATTTCAAGTAATTCTGTTCAGCCGTTCGGGCTGTACCTTGGACTAAAGGTCCCTATGGAAAAATGCATGGGGAAAACGTGTTTTGGGACCCCCCTTTTTTCTCGGCCCCTGCTTTACAAATCACCCCGAGACTTTGAGAGTAGGAGCGGAGCAGAGCGCCCCACCTATTTTGAAAATTTTGCGAGGATTCGTCAACCGGCGCCAAAGTTATTCCAAATAGAATGTTGCGGATTTCCTATGGAAACACGGTCCTAACTATAACTATCTACTGGCGACCGCCAGTTGATAATATATATATATATATATATATATATATATATATATATATATATATATATATATATAAATATATATATATATATGCTAGCATAGCGAAAACTGACGACTGCTTGAGGAAGGGAGTTAGAGGGGATGACACCCCCCTTTGACCATTTTGGAAAAACGAGCATTATTTCAAAGACGATCGGAAATGCAAAATGTGCACAAGATCAGAAAGCGCACGACCAGGAAAGTATTGCCACAACTTTAATGCAAGTACAAAGAATAATTCCAGCATATTGAGGAATACAGAGAATTAATTATGATTCCATGCAATACATGAAGCAGTACAATGCATTCTGGGACTAGTATTTTTAACTATTGGTCATGAGACTTTCAATACAAAAAGCGGACACAATGCACTTTGCACATTTATAATTCTTCTCACCTGTGATCAAGGCTGTTGCTGAAATGCGTAAGGGAAATGAAGAAGTGTGCTGCATAAATATCTCTGAGATTAAATGCTCTGCATCCAGAAACGGGCCTCTGTGTTTTTCCTGTCTTGACGTTGACGATTGATGGGCTGCTCCATGCCTGTTGTGGTAAAGAGGCCACCCTCTAGGGTCGAAGGTTCCGTGTGCTTGGAAACTTTTGCTTGGAATATATATATATATATATATATATATATATATATATATATATATATATATATATATATATATATATATATATATATATATATATATATATTCGAACAAAGAACGCCTTAGCCTTCTAAGGCTGGTAATGCACTCCGAGCCAGTAGATTTAGAAAAGCTTTATTCCACCATGCTGACGAACCGGTTTCGGTCTTCGCGACCTTTTTCAATGTCAGAGTTCAATTCACAATTATTGTCTTAAATACACGGATGTTTAAAAACATAGAAAGAAGACTCCAATGTTTCAATAAATATGAAGGAAGGACCACCATGTTTGTAAATTGTAGCCATAGTGGCCATCTTGGAGTTGCTCATGACCAATAGCCAACATATAGTCCCAAGATCACTGATGTTTTCAACCGAGAAAAAATAGGCATTATCAGTTATTTACATGAGGTTGTTACCAATCTTTTACATGATGTTATTATCCACTGTAATTACAGTTTCTAGTCTCAATATTATAACATTCTTATTATTGAGCCCTGAATGGGCAATGACATTTTCTTCTCTTTTTTCTTAGTGGTAGGACTATATGATATAATGTCATTAATAAAACACCATCATGTATTATATTTGAAGAAGGAAGAAGACAAACATGGAGGTAAAATTAGCTTTACAGTATTATGATAAGTCAAATTAAATTATATTAGCGTTCCATCTTCTGTTTCAGTTCATTTTCGAATTAAATAAAATACATAGTTCCTCCCTATGCTCCATACAAAGTTGATATTTCATAAATATTACATATAGAAGGAGACTATTGTAATGTCAAGCACTAGCTGAAGGGAAAAGGAAAAGGAAAGGGAGGAGGAAAAGGTTGGAGTAAAAATATATATATGAGTATATATACATACATAGACAAGAGTTCTACCCCTACATATGTTCTTCTTAACCTATATGCACCCACAGTTCCTCTTCGCTATTCAAACCAGAGGGTGCCATAGTTCTCAGTTCTAGAATATATCTAGATTCTAACTGGCGCAATCTTTTCACCCTATCGCCCCCTCTTTGTCTCACTGGGATTTGATCAAGACAAAAATAGCTCAGTAGGTGACTATCACTTTGGTGATGTAAAGCAAAGTGGCGTGCGACTGGGTAGTTTTTGTCGTTATTGGTGATAGCCCGCATGTACTCTAGCACTCTCTTTTTTGCAGGATGCACTGTGCTTCCAATGTACAGCAGGTTGCAAGGACAGCTCAGACAGTATACTACAAAGTCAGAGTTGCAGTTTAAAAACTTGAGGATTAATTTTTCAGTTGGTCTGCCTGGGACCTTATATCCTTTAATTTTCTTACTGTTCCTGCAAGCTTTGCATTTAAGGCAGGGGAAAAACCCTCTAATTTCATTTCTGCCTTTCATGCTCTTATCAAAATGACTGTGCACTAATAGGTCCTGCAGAGAGGTGTTCCTCCTATATGTGATGCTGGGATGTTGGGGCAATTGTTTTCCAATGACCATATCTGCCCTCAAAATACTCCAATGTCGGTTGATGATTTGACGAATTCGAGGAGAATTCTTCGAAAACGTCAAAATCAGCTTAGTTGTATCGTCTTGTTTCTCATCCTTTTTTTTTACTGAAAGCAGGTTTCTTTCTTTCTCATCTGCTCTTCTTTCTGCTGCTTTCAGTGTTTTTACTGGATAGCCTCTTATACTGAAGCGCTTAATGGCTTCTTTCTTTGATCTTTGATAATTAGTGTCTAGAGTGCTGTTACGTTTTATTCTCAATAACTCCCCGTAGGGGATGCTATTCACCAGGCATCTTGGATGTTGACTGGTAAAGTGTAAGGTGGCATTACCTGCGGTGGCTTTCCGGTATAGCTTCGTCATAAGTTGTCCCTCACTCACATATACCAGTAGATCTAGAAAGGCCACTTCTGAATCACTTATGTTACTAGTAAAGTGTAAGTTATAGATGTTATGATTCAGGAGATCTAGATATGTTAGGAATTCTTGTTGCGATCCTTTCCAGACGATAAAAATATCGTCAATGTACCTGATCCAGACAGCGATCTTGTTCATCCAGGGCTCATTTGCCCCGTACCAGGCCACGTGCTTCTCCCACCAGCCCACGAAAAGATTTGCGTAGCTGGGGACGAAGCACGTGCCCATCGCGGTACCTTGTTTCTGGATGTACAGCTGGTTGCCAAATAAAAAAATATTATTGTATAGGCAAAAAGTCATAAGCTCTATGATCATTAGGTTATGTTCAGTGTATTGTATTGATCTTGTTTTTAGAAAGGTCTCGACTGCTTCCAAACCCTGTGTATGATTGATACTGGTGTATAAACTAGTTATGTCCATGGTTACCAACATGTGGTTCTCCTCCCATGGTATGTCGACAATTTGTTTAATAAAATTAGATGTATCCTCAACATAAGATACTAAATTGCCAACAAAGGGACTTAGTACAGTATCAATCAAAGTTGAGGTGTTTTCTAAGAGGCTTCCTTTGGAGGACACAATAGGTCTTCCAGGGGGATTCTTATCATTTTTGTGCAGTTTAGGGATGTGGTAAAAGGTAGGGATAGTAGGATGCTCGGTTTTTGAGAATTCAAACTCTTCTTGATGTAAAATTCCCTTGTCCCGCCACCTGCTAATTAACTGATAAAATTCTAAGACACTCTCATTATATTGCTGTCTAGAAATTTTATTATAGCAGTCCACATCACTGAGTTGTCTGAGGGCTTCCAACTCATACAGTTCTTTGTCTTGGACGACGACATTACTGCCTTTATCTGAAGGCTTGATTTCCAAGGATTTGTCCTCCTGCAATGATTTAATGGCCTCACGTTGTTTTTTGGATATATTCTGTAGTTTCACCTCTTTGTGATTGGATGCAGTTCTCAACTCATCAAGATCTTGGATGACCATTTCTTGAAAACTATCAATCATATCAAATCCTGTTTTAGGAATAAATTTTGATTTTCTTTTTAAGCGACTCTTGCCACTCATTTGCATCAGATCCATTTCCATTTTATACATATATATATATATATATATATATATATATATATATATATATATATATATATATATATTATCTACTGGCGGTCACCAGTAGATAGTTATAGTTAGGATCCTGTTTCCATAGGAAATCCGCAACATTCTATTTGGAATAACTTTGGCGCCGATTGACGAATCCTCGCGAAATTTTAAAAATAGGTGGGGCGCTCCGCTCCACTCCTTCCCTGAAAGTCTCGGGGGGATTCGTCCAGCGGGGGCAGAGAAAAAGGGGGGTCCAAAACGCATTTTCCCCATGCATTTTTCCATAGGACCTTTAGTCCAAGCTACAGCCCGAATGGCTGAACAGAATTACTTGAAATTTGGCAGAGAGGTAGTCCTCAGGTCAGGGATGTGCCTTTTGCAAGTCTGGTGTAAATCTGTTCAGTATTTCCTGAGAAAAAAGCCTTTAAAAGCATATATATATCTATAAGCGTGCACCGTGTGCGTACGGTAAAACTTACATTACGGTACGCGCACGGTGAAAAACCTTAAAAAAAAAAAAAACATAACTTAGCATTTAAAAAACCATACAAATTCACTGAAAAAACCATACATTTCACACACGTTATAGTTAGGAATTAGCATTTAAAAAACCTTGCAAATTCACATAAAAAACCATAGGTTTCACACGTTATAGTTAGCTGGACATTTCACTCGTGGAAAACCATTGAAATTCCCCGGTTATAGTTAGTGCAGGCAACTATAACTCACGCGACCGCAATCCTCTGCTGATGACGTCAGATATTACATCACTGATGACATATGTGTCTTTCTGAAAAAAAAATATTTGTTATATATGTATAGCTAAAAATTAATGGAAGAAGACATGGGTAAATAAGTGTCTAAATACAGTGATGTAATATCTGACGTCATCAGCTGAGGATTGCGGTCGCGTGAGTTATAGTTGCCTGCACTAACTATAACGGGGGAATTTCAATGGTTTTTCACGAGTGAAATGTCCAGATTACTATAACATGTGTGAAACCTATGGTTTTTTAAGTGAATTTGCAAGGTTTTTTAAATGCTAATTCCTAACTATAACGTGTGTGAAACCTATGGTTTTTTCAGTGAAAATATATATATATATATATATATATATATATATATATATATATATATATATATATATATATTGTCAAAACACCTCCCAATTAGGAAGAAAAGGTCGCACTCCAACAGCTTTGGGATACTTGTCGTTTATTCTCTCATCTTTCAAAGGTTAGCAAAACCAATAGAATGACCAACGCGTTTCGGTATACTCCTATACCTTGCTCACGGTCGACATTTTGCGATTGTGAAACAAACATGTTTTTTTAAATAAAGTTAATTGAAGGAAGTTCTCTGACAACAATTTCCTGTTGCCGCCCATATTGTTTCCCTCAGAGTTATGGGTCTTGTAGTCCACAATGTTCGTTTTAACAAAATCATTTTTAGATTTAGAAATCTTTTCTGTTCTCTTTAACAGTAATTCATTTAAATACTCTTTGCAAAATTGTTTTTTAATTATTTGGCTCCTTTGTATTTGCGCTCCTCCCTTGGTGTATTGAATCATTTCCACATCGTTTAGATTTAGCCCTCTGGTGGGCTGATGAACATATTGTCATCATTATAACCAACAGAGCCTGCCGCTTGATAGGTGTCTCTTCATTGTGAGCCACAGTTTGTTGATATTTTTGCCCTCCATTGGGTGTATTTGCAAATGTTTTTTTTCCTTTATTATAATCTGCTTATACATGTTCTTGGGACTTAGTTCCTCTGGGTTCATTCATAGATGTATGTATAATTCTTCTGATTCATTTAATCCAAATGGAGTCATGGATCTCAAATTTAAAATATGACGTGATTCTTTCTGGCGTAGTGTCTTCTCCCTGTTTCCACCGCGAGTATTCATCGGGACTGCGTCAATGCCATAAAATTTCAAAAGTTTCCAATTAGCATTGTGGTATGTTTCCATATGTTTAGCTATGGCATTGTTTCTGTCTTTATTTTTTGTCGCTCGTACATGTTCTAGTATGCGTTTTTTTAGTTCACAGATAGTGGATCCCACGTATCTTAATGGGCAAGGGCATTCTACAACATATACTATGTATTGACTTTTACAAGTTATTAGATTCGTAATTTGCCAATTTTTGTTATTCGCCATCGTCACATCCGTTGTTGGCTTTGCAATTTCACAAACTTTGCAGTTGTGACACTTTATAAAGCCAGTTGTCCGTAACCAGGTTTCTTTGGATTGTTTGGCTTTAAAGTGACTGTATGTTATGCGATCCTTCAGACTCCTTGCTCTCCTGAACGTTATGACTGGGTGGTCACCCATTTTCTCACCAATAGTGCCATCTAATTTGAGGATTTTCCAATTTTTCTTCAGGATATATGTAATGTCTTTTGCTTCTTGACTATAATTCGTAATCAGTCTTATAGGTTCCTCCATGTTATTAAGTTTTTGCTGTTTAGGAATTAAGCATTCTGCCCTGGTTTTTTGATTGGCTCTATTCCAGCATGTGGTCACACTTTTTTTGGGATATTTTCTCTGAATGAATCTTTTGGCTGTGTTGCCACTGTGTTTTAACCATTCCTCCTCTTCACTGCAAATTCTCCGCAGACGGAGGAATTCTCCATATGGTATGCTGGAAATTGTTGATGGCTGGTGAAAACTGGTTGCTTCCAAAGTTGTGTTTGTCGCAGTATTTTTACGATGTAGCGTCGTTTCCAGACAATTCTCTTTTACATAGATTTCCATGTCAAGGAAGACAACTCATTCTCTGCTGAGATCATGTGTAAATCTTAAATTGGGTGTACTTTTGTTTAGAATTGTATAGTACTCCTCAAACATTTCCTCCTTACCGTTCCATATAATCAAGAGGTCGTCAATAAACCGTATCCAGCTTACAATGTGTTTAGTATATTGATGGTATTTTGAGTTCCAAGCAATTTCTTGTTCCCACCACCCCATTACCAAACAGGCATAGCTGGGGCTGAAGGAAAAACCCATTGCCGCTCCGTTCCGTTGGCGATATAGGTTTTCCCCAAAGGTGAACACATTGTTTGTTAGGCAACATTCGATCATATCCAATAACATCTCATTGTGTTCTTTGTAATGGATGGGAATTTCAATGGTTTTTTACGAGTGAAATGTCCAGCTAACTATAACATGTGTGAAACCTATGGTTTTTTCAGTGAATTTGCAAGGTTTTTAAAATGCTAATTCCTAAGTGTGAAACCTATATTTTCCATAAACTTATAAACATATATATATATATTCTTTTAAGTTTATCACGGTGCGCGCACGGTGCGCACACCGACTTCGTGTGCGCATGCGCACGTGCTCCGTGTGCGCATGCGTACGTGCTCCGTGTGCGCATGCGTATGTGCTCCGAGTGCGCATGCGCGCGTGCTTCGTGCGCACACGGTGTGCACACAGTGCGTGCACGGCAAGTCATGTGATTACGAAACAACACTTTTCATTGGTTCAAAGTAGTTTCAGTTCCAGAATCTTCCAACACCACACCCACTCCCCTCATTAATACTTCTTATTTCGGCAGACTCGGGGGGAGGAGCCTAGCGCGTAACCAAGATGGCCGCGTAGGCTCAAGGCTCCCGAGGGCCTCCGCAACCTCCCACGTCTATCCTGAATTAATCCTGGTTTCGTCGACGGGCTTTTGTTGCTGAACTTGAGCTGAGGTGCCATCCGTTCTCCAAATTCAAATCGGGCTCGGGGAACTGGAATTGTTGCGATCTGAAGTTTACGGCCTGCTCCTGCCTTGGTCCCGAACTCGAGTTGGTGAGGTGCCCGGGTACGAAGCGAACAACAGCGGCATGCAGGGCCTGGCCTGTCACGTACCCCGCACTTTCACTTTCGTTTTCGCACCTGTTTGCGGACATCGGCTGAGGGACCTTGAAGTTCCAGAGGAGCGTGGATGGTGGAGTGTTTGGCCTGGATCTCGGACTATACACAGGCTACAGTCCGTGACGGCTGTAGTCCCTTGAATTAGCTATCTGGTCCCTACTCCTGTGCTGGCAGGTGCCGATCTCAGTGGTCACCAGACGATGGCGGCGAGGCTGGACGGAGACAAGCAGAAACCCAAGAATACCCGGCGGGGAGTTTACACCCAGGCGAATAACATGGACCGCTATGCGCAGACAAAGGGATCCCCTGGTGGGTCGCATAAATCGCCGGAAAGGTCCAAGGATGTCTCGGGCCTATCTGCTGACTTGACTTTGATAGACGTCATGGGCGCCATTGAGGAGATGAAGGCTGCAGTGGGTCAGCAGTTTGATACCCTGGCTCGTAAATTGGATGCGGTCCTGATCGATGTAAATCTGGTCAGGGTGGATCTGTCTAAAACTAATTAGCGGGTCAATGCTTTGAACCACACAGCGTCGAATCTAACTGTGGACGTGGCCGCCCTGCAAACGGAGGTTCGTAGGTTACGGCTGGCCAGTGACCTAACTGACCGTCGACTTGAGGATTCCGAAAGCAGGGCCAGGCGGAACAATGTTCGCATAATTGGGGTACCGGAACGGTCGGAGAACCCTGCTGCTGACCTTTTTGTGGAGGATCTGGTGGTCAACCATCTCGCACCCAAGGGGCTGAGCAAATTCTTTGCGGTGGAACGGGCTCACAGAATTCCGGGTGGTGCGCCGAAAGTGGGTGCTCCCCCGCGGCCTATAATTGCCCGACTTTTTAACTTTCGGGACAGAGATGTTATAGTTCAGGGTGAATGGGCCGCTGAAGTTTGACAACTCCAACGTCAGCTTCTATCCGGACTTTACGCAAGCGGTCCAAAGACAACGACTGGGATTCTTGGGCATCAAACGGCGCTTGAGGGACATGGAGCTGAAGTATGCGATGCTATTTCCGGCCAGGTTGCGGGTTGAATTCGAGGATCGCTCGCACTTCTTCGACCGGCCGGAGGCGGTTGGAGACTGGTTGGATACCCTGCCCCGGAGTCGAGGTCGGGATGATCAGACGGCGGAGAGTGGCGAGTGTTCGGCGGAACAGGACTAGAACTTTGGTTCCCGGTGATGGACTAGGCTGGTGACGTTTTGTACCTTAGCTCTATGGGACTCAAGTTTGGTGTAATATGCCCTTCAAATGCTCGGGGGTTGTGGAGAGCATATTGGGGCCCTTTCCTCCTTCAGGGGTTCTTTCTGTGGTTCAGTATATGTTAGGGCGACAGGCACACTGCAAGTTGGGGGGGCTGTTCGGGCTCAAGCAGGGGTGCAGGGTGGGGGGAGATGTGGTTTGGATATTGTGGGGGAGGGGGGGGTGTTGGGGACTGTTTGTTTGTTTCACAAGGCAATGTGAGGTTAGCTGCTGATTTGTCCTGGTTGTGTTCTCCGGGATGTGGGCATCATGCACGAGAGCGGGGTGGGGGGTAAGGGATTGAGAATACTTTCGTGGAATGTGAACGGACTGGGGGATAGGATCAAGCGCGGGGTGGTGTTGCAGTTTTTTAAACGGATCTCGCCCGACATTGTTTTCCTGCAGGAGACACATCTGATTGGGAACTCCTTCCATGCCCTGAATAGGCGGGGCTATCGCCTTGCTGTTCACTCTCGTTTCACTTCTGGCTCTAGGGGAGTGGGTATCTTGGTCAGGGCCTCTCTCCCGTTGGAGGTGGACGAGGTGCTCCACGATGATAGAGGGCGATATGCAGCATTGGTGGGGAGATGGGAGGGTAGAACTGTTTCGCTCGTTGCTGTTTATGTGCCACCGGGATTGCAGACGGCCACATTTGCTGATTTGGGGCGTTTGGTCCTGGGACTCCCTGGGGGGGTTCTGGTGTTAGGGGGTGATTTTAACAATGTTGTATCCGGTATAGAGGACCTTCACCCCCCCAGGGATCTCCCTAGAGCCCAGGCCTGGCTGGGTGGCTTTCTAGATACTTTAGGACTTATAGATTCCTGGAGATTGATGGACCCGGGGCAGGCACAATACACCTTCCACTCGGGGGCCCACGGGAGTCTCTCGAGACTTGATTATATACTTATGCCGGCGTTCCAGGCTGGAATGATTGGGGAGGTGCGTCATTTGGCCCGAGGTATTTCTGACCATTCCCCTCTATTGTTGCAGATGGAGGTTGTTCCTGGGGCAGAGGGAAGAGTAGCGCCAATTAACCCCTGGTATTTACGTAACCCTGATATTCGTGCGGAACTGGTTAAGTCCATTGATCATTACTTCGACGATAATGTAGGGTCAGTGTAATCTGCTGTCTCCCTATGGGAAGGTTATAAAACGGTGATCCGGGGGCATGCCTTGTCTCTTATTTCCCATGCTAGGAGGTGCGGGAGGGAAGAGGTGGTCCGCCTGGAAACTGACATAGCTGAGATGGAGGGGGATTTGGAGCGGGGTGTTACGGATGAGAAAGTGCACGTTCTCAGCCTTAAACAGTCAGATTATAGAGCGCTGGTCACGGATGCTGCTAAAAGGATGAGTAGAGAGCAACAAGGACGACTGTATTATGTGGGAGATAAGGCCGGAAAGTTGATTGCTTGGTTGGACAAGAAGGAGAGAGCGAGTAGAGTGGTGCCGGTTGTGGAGAGAGTGGATGGCGTGTGTGTGACTGACCCGGTAGAAATTGTTAACTGCTTCGCGGATTACTTCCGTGGGGTATACTCTCCGGTCTCTGGGCGTTCGGAGGAGGACTCTCGTCTGTTGCTTAGAGATATTGCATTGCCGTCCCTCTCGGAGGCTGATAGCATGTTGATGGAGGCGAAGTTGTCGCCGGATGAGATTGCTTTGGCCATTCGCTCGATCGCTTCTGGTAAGGCCATGGGTCCCAATGGTCTCCCCATTGAATTATATAAGTTGCGTCCAGATAAGATAGCACCGTATTTCAGTGACATGTTCCTCGCTGCACGGGCGGCGGGCTCCCTCCCCCTTGACCAACGTCTTGCCACTATAGTTGTGATACATAAAGAGGGGAAGCCGCGAGACTGCTGTGCCTCCTACAGGCCTCTCTCGTTGTTGAACGCGGAACCCAAAATCCTGGCTAAGGTATTGGCCAATCGCCTGGTTCGGGTCGTGGGCGACTTGATTCATCAGGACCAGTCCGGTTTTATACCTCATCGTAACACCGCCCTGAACCTGAGGCGGTTGCATGGCGTGCTTGCTAGAACGGAGTTTCTGCGTGAGCCGGCCATCTTGGCGTCTTTGGACGCTACCATGGCATTCGATACTTTAGAGTGGCCGTATATTTGGGCTGCATTAGCGAAATTCGGGTTTGGCCCTGAATTCATTGGGTGGGTAAAATTACTATACGCTGACCCATTGGCGCAGGTGGTGGTGAATGATAGGGTGTCGGCTCCCCTCGCGCTGGGGAGAGGTACGCGACAGGGCTGTCCGTTGTCGCCCCTCCTCTTTGCACTTTCTTTAGAACCTCTCGCTGCCTGGTTGCGTTGGGAGCCGTCGTTGCGGGGCATTAGATGGACGCCGGAATTTGAGGACCGTGTCTCCCTTTATGCGGATGACATCCTTTTGTATCTCACCTCTCCTCAAAAGTCCCTAATTGTATTGGTGGACGTATTGAATTCCTTCGGTCGTAATTCTGGCCTGGTTATCAACTGGGCCAAGTCATGTGTTTACGTCCTCTCGGGCGAGGCCCCCCTCCTGCCGCGGGGGTGCCCTATTCAGATTGCTACATTGGGGTTCAAATATTTGGAATCTTCATATCACTGGACCCCACGGTCCTCTATGAGCGAAACCTTCTCCCTCCACTCCAGCGATTGAAGGCCGACGTCGCGCGGTGGCGACGGCTTTCGCTCTCGCCGCTCGGACGGGCGGCACTGTTTAAAATGATGTCGCTGCCTCGCTTCTTGTATGCTTTACAAAATACGCTAGATGTCGTGCCGGCCCGTTACTTCCGTGAGGTGGAGGGTCTTCAGCGCCAACTGTTTTGGGACGGGCGACCGAGGATCGCTCACGCCAAGTTGACACTCCCTTGGTATGATGGGGGTGTTGCCCTCCCCGATATTAAAAGATACTATTGGGCATCTCAGTTGGCGGCGGTGAACCACGGGATATACGGTCCTGCTTTGAATCCGGCCTTCGAGATGGATAAGTTATTACTTCCGGGCAGGGATTACAATAGGGCACTGTATTCTGCGACTCCGGATGCACGGTTGACGGGACCAACGCAAGTTGCGGTACGCGTGTGGCATGCGGCGAATGCTGCGATGGGGTGGAGGGATCGCTTGACTCGAGCGACGTCGTTGTATGCCTCCCAGCGCTTGGGTTGTCTGTGGAAAACGAAAGGCTTCGAGAAATGGGATATGATTGGTATAAGTAAGGTGGGTGACCTCTGGGCGAAAGGGTCCTTTAAAACGTTTGAAATGCTCAAAACTGAATACAAATTAAATGATAGGGAGTACTTCCGATATGCACAAGTCTACCATGCGCTGTGTTCGGTTTTTCCGGATGTTGCTGCTATCCCAGAATATTCCCCGTTGGAAGATAGAGTGTTAGATGGCTATGTGCCCGACAGCCCTATTTCTCTGATCTATAAAAAACTTATTAATGATCGTACGGACTTGCTGACCCATCTGCGGGAGGCGTGGACGGCCGACGGATTGGAACTGGACGATGAGGATTGGGTATCGGCGGCGGCCTCCCCGAAAGAGGTGGCGATCCCGGCCCGCCTTAGATTTGTGCAGCTGAAGATACTCCATAGAGTGTATGTCACAGGGCCTGGCTTGATACGTATGGGTTATTCGAGGGATGGAACGTGTAAGCGTGGCTGTGGCTTGTTGGGTACCTTTCTTCATATCCTATGGGAATGTTCGGAGGTCGTGCGATTTTGGAGCGGAGTACATACTGTAATGGAGGAGGTCACGCATGTCGCTTTGTTACCAGAGGCCAGGAGGTGTTTGCTGAATGTCTGGGAACCAAATGACTATAATGCGGCGCAGACGCAGTGGGTGACTTTGGGGTACATGGTGGCTAAGCGCAATATCGCACAGTTGTGGGGTTCCCCGAGGCCGCCTACGGTTTCGATATGGAAAGAGAATATGGATTGGTGTATGTTCAGGGAGAAGATGGTGTATGTGGCGAGAGGCAAGCCTGGGAGGTAGACTAAGGTGTGGGGTCCATGGAATTCCTATCGTGGAAATATCTGCACTCCGCCTCTGCCGCGAGGGGTCGACGTCGCTTTGTCCCCCTAGCCGCGCATTCTACGTAATTGTGTATGCTTTGTCCTCTTCTCCGCTGTCCCCCACTGCCACCTCCTGTCAAGAAAAAATACTCCTTTAGTATTTATTCCATGATAAGGCACTTTAAAGCAATGCATCCTGTGGCTTATGGTCGGGCTGCAAGAGACAACCCTCCAGCAGCTCAGCCGAGCACATCATCTGCAGCCGCAGCTCAGCTGAGCACATCATCTGCAGCTGCAGCTTCACCTGCTTCCAGACCTCTGGATATGCACCCTCTGTTCGAGAAGGTGCATATACAGTGCAATGTGTGCAATGCTGTTCTCTGTTATGGTGAGAGCAGCATTAACCTAACAGAGAACAAGATACAGCAGCACACATGCTCCACCCCCTAATTTTTTTCCTTTTTTTTTTTGTTCCTGGTGAACAGTTTTTCTTTTTTTTTTTTGCTGATTTTTTTTTTTGCTGCTTGACAATAAACAACAGTTCTTATCAGAACTCACTTCACTTCTCCAAGAAGAGCTATATTCCTAATATACTGTGTTGTAATTTTTTTAATGAATTTTTTGCCACCGTGCGCGCACCCCACGATTTTTTGAAATAAAACTAAAATGTCTTTTTTCACCCTTCGGGGTCCTTCAGGGACCCCCTGACAAAGGCTAGGGGGTCAGGAACTCTCTACCCTGCCCCCTTGTCACGTTCTCCACCTTTCTTTTTCACTCTCACACACAAAATGGCGGCCGACACTTCCTGATTTCGACCGATTCGAATGTTGACTGACATGTAACCACCAATCAGAATTACGCTCGCGCACGTTATGGTGCGCGCACGGTGCGCGCTTATAGATATTTATGTACATTTAACTGAAATTTTCTCAGGAACTACTGAACAGATTGACACCATATATGCAAAAGGCACATGCCTGACCTGAGGACTACCTATTTGCCAAATTTCAAGTAATTCTGTTCAGCCGTTCGGGCGGTACCTTTGACTAAAGGTCCTATGGGAAAATGCATGGGGAAAACGTGTTTTGGGACCCCCCTTTTTTCTCGGCCCCCGCTGGATGAATCACCCCAAGACTTTCAGGGTAGGAGCTGAGCGGAGCGCCCCATTAGTTTTGAAAATTTCGCGAGGATTCGTCAACCGGCGCCAAAGTTATTCAAAATAGAATTTTCAGATTTCCTATGGAAACTCGGTCCTAACTATAACTATCTACTGGCGACCGCCAGTAGATAATATATATATATATATATATATATATATATATATATATATATATATATATTCACAGAAAAAACATAGGTTTCAGGGGTGTTATAGTTAGCTGGCCATTTCACTCGTACAAAACCATAGAAATTCCTCTGTTATAGTTAGTTCTGCTAACTATAACTCGCGCGCCCGCAATGCACTGCTGATAATGTCACATATTCATTAAATTTACCCTATAAAGGGAGGTCACGTACTAGGTTTGTGACTTTCTCAGATTCGTCCTCAGACTCAGATCAAGGAACAGGAGCATATTACCAGCCGTACCAGCCCTTTTACCAATAACCAAACGCCCCCCAACCTTTTTTAGACAGAGGCGCCCGCAGGGGGAGAAGATTTCGAGGGGGATAGAGGACACCAATGCATCAACCAGTACCAGAACAGAACTTCTTTCGAACACGTCAACGAGTGTACAGACGGTAGACTCAAACGAAGGTAGTATTAATTACTCTTCGAACGATTCGGATAACCTGATGATACCTATTTATAATCTATCCAAACACACGTTGACACCTTGGGAAATGAGAGTTTTAGAAAAGGGACTATCATTTGTACCAGTAGTCCTACAAAACCCGGTAGAAACTAAGACTGAAATACTACAATTTCTACGTAAAATCAGGTTCAAAGTATTTTTTGCACAACAAAATGAAACACAGGAAAATAACGTGAGTGGATTAAAGAACAAATCCTCCTTTTGCCCAGAGAGTGAGATGATTCCTGATGAGATTTTGTTGGTTGAAAATCAGATATTAAAGGAAATTGACAGTTTGAACAGCAAGCGTCTTACATTTAAACCCAATTTCTCTAAATTTGAACAGATGGCCTTGAGAAATCTAACGAGCAATCCCCTGACAGTGATAAAACCAGCTGATAAGGGAGGAGGAATTGTGGTGTGGGATACAGATGATTACGATAGTGAAGTGTATAGACAGTTGAATAACGCTTTACATTACCGCAAAGTCTCTGACAATCCCACTGGGGCATTGAAAGCCAAAATTTTGCATTTAACTACTAAGGCTTTGGAAAGTGGGTACTTATGTAAAAAAGAGTATGAATACCTAAACTTGACGAAACAAAAAGTACCATTGATCTATGTACTCCCGAAAGCACATAAAAATGCCATCAATCCTCCTGGCCGCCCAATTATCTCCTCTTGTGGATCGATACTGGAACCATTGGCCAAGTATATAGACACCTTCCTCAAACCGTTTGTAGGTACTACTCGGGCGTACGTTAGAGACACGATGGACCTCATCTCAAAAATAGAACATGTGGCTTTCAATGGAGACCAGCAACTATTGGTCTCCTTTGACATTGAAAGCCTCTATACCAACATACCGCAAGATGAGGCCCTCGTAGTTATGGAACTGATTTTAAAACAGAGAACTAGACCACACCAGGTCCCCACAGAATTCTTAACAGAGTTAGCAAAAATCTGTCTGAAAAGTAACTTCTTTACGTTCAAAAACGAGTTGTTCCTTCAAATAAAGGGCGTGGCTATGGGTTGCTGTTTTGCGCCCGAAATAGCGAACCTGGTGATGGACCAATTTGAGAAACTATATGTCTTCAATGAAACAACACCTTTTCATAACAAGATCGACAAGTGGGTGCGTTTCATCAACGACATTTTTCTTATTTGGAGTGGGAATACAGAGGAACTAGATAGTTTTCATAACTGGTTGAACGAGCGTACACCAGATTTGAATTTTACTAAGAATGTCAGTAACACACAAATTAGTTTCCTGGATGTGTGGATTCTGGATAATGAAAGGGTTTTGGAAGTGAGTCTCTATACAAAGCCAACAGATAGAAACACCTTATTAGAATTTACATCAGGGCACCCAAGAAGTTTGAAAGAAAACCTGCCCTATGGTCAGTTTCTAAGAATAAGACGTAATTGTACCAACAAAGATGACTATTTTGAGAATGCTAACAAATTACAAGAAAAATTATATGCGAGAGGATACCCCAAAAAAATGAGTATGTGCTGCATTAAAAAGGGCCTTGTTCACACCCAGGGAAAATCTACTTACACCTAAAAGACATGAAAAGACCGAATGCATGACATGTGTACTAACATTTAACCCCAAAGCCAACAAAGTTAAAAACTGAGAAATTGGTGGTTAATTGAACAGTTCAACATACCTAAACCCTTGTTTGCCTTTAAGAAAGGTAAAAACTTGTGGCAGCACCTTGTGAGAGCAATGAGGGAGCCAATGCAGAAAAAAGACACAAGATCCTTACTTGGCTTACCAGCTTTAATAGGGCATTATCGATGCAATAATTTCATGGCGTGTGCAAGCACGAGTGACACCAAAGCCTTGTTGATTAACAACAAGGAGCACGTTGAGGAAATATGAATTTTTATGGTCAATTGTGTCCCCTATCTTAGACCCCAACGGCTCCATGTATATGCTACAAGTACATGTATGTTCCCTCCACTTCAAGCTATGAAGACGCAAATACAATTGTGTCCAACGTTAATATGTCCTCTTTCAGATCTGCCATGAATGGGTCAGATATTCCGTTCCTAAGTATGCCTTGCCACCGTCTTTATATGGTATACTTTTCACGTTTTCCAGCTCTGGCAAGGTAGGCCCTGAATTCTGCCATCGAGCTTTTCTGTTTCTGCCTCTGAATGCTCCAGCCTGGACCTGCATCTGTATCCATGAACTTTGTCTTACTTCCTGCGCAGCTAACGGTGCCTAGCCCGGCCTGTTGCCTGCCAAAAACTGTATTCAGCCTTCAAGTTATCTGCTCCGCTCCTCAAGAAATGCATTCCTGTCTAGTAGCTTAGGTAAACATTCCTCCAGCTGCAGAGCAAAGGGCCCGGCCTTACTGTCTCCGTGCAAGTAATTCATGACTTTCGTTACCATGGTTGGCCCATGACCCCTCGCATCTCATGTAGACACTTAGACGCTTGTACACGCACTAGCAGTCAGTATAGAATAGGATTTGTCCGAAAAGACCTTTCCTTCCAGATAATATAGTTCCTTAAACACAAGATATTAGATATGATTTGGGACTAGGTTGTCCTGACACCCCAGACTTCTGTCTCCTCATGTAGGGCTAAATGTCAAGTTCCCTTCACCCTCTAGTTGCACGTCAGTCACACGTCATGCGGCTGCGCGCGCATCTCTGCCATGTATTTTTTGCTGACTTTGCAGGATTCTCTTATGGATCCACCCACTTGTGTCATCATCATAATGACGTTTCTAGTATACGCCTCTATGCACGCCTCTTGTAACGCCTTTTTCATTACGTATGTGTATTCTTATCAGCTGTTACGCCTCCTGCATCTGTCTTTACTGTAATGCATTGACTATATATATTATAACCTGTCAATAATGTATTGCTGATCCCTTCCTGAACCTTCGTGGTGACGGAACTCGATTGCCTGGTTCGAACCATCATCATCATTCCTTTGTAAGGAATAAATTCCCTTTTATAACCTCAAATACCACAGATTCTGCCTCTTATTTTTACTGAGTTATTCGTATTGAATTTACTGCATAAATTAAGTCTAGGTAATTTAAATTTACCACAACGTGATGCAAGCTTTTTCAAACTGCAACACCAAAAATGTGGTATACGCTGTGACCTGTCCATGTGGGAAAATGTACTTCGGGCAGACCAGACAGATGGTGAAACTGCGAATCTTGCAACATAAATCTCGCATTAGATGTAGAACACAGGGAGCACCCTTGGTACAACACTACGTCGAAGCTGGTCATAATGAGAACGACATAGAGTGGACAGTTCTGGCTGTAATTAAGGCAAACAACAAGGGAGAATTAGAAATGAGACTGAATCGTATAGAATCCCGTCTCATTGAAAGATACCATACCGCGATAGAGGGCCTAAATGAGAGAGACGAACTATGGGCCTTGATCTAAGACATGTAGATGTTGAGGCAGGGCCGATCGCTAATCAGTTGCTGTTTTGAAAGATGCTAATGCGGTCTGAAGTGTTTGGTCCTGGTCGATCTTACCTAAAATATAGATAGAGAACTATGTGACAAGTACCATGAAACGAGGTGAGAATGTAAGCCCGGCTGTTTGTTCATGCAGTGCCTTGAAATGCCCTGAGGGTGTAACTGTAGTTGTGTTTCATAATACGTACCCTATTCTTCGAGTCTGGTCTTGACACTTACAATAAGCAATAAACACGTAGATGATTAGTTAAGGTCCCCCTTTTAATGAAAAACAACTGAATACGGGAAGTCTCGCGTTTACACAGTTTATTATAGAGGGTCACCATCTGATTTAGAAACAGCGCGTCTTTGAGTTGTCACACGGAGCGAGTGCTGTTGTATATTCATGCCCTCGAATTGTTTGAGGACGATGTGATTAATGATTATTTAACTTCCTTTTCACCACGTACTTTATTAGTCAACTGGCCGCGTTAGAGCGACCAGAGTATGTTTACTTAGATTTTGTAGGCGGGACCTGTTAGTGTCATGGTAGAGACTAGTCCTCTCTCTATTTTCACCTTTTTCACGTACTCCATCACGCGCTGATGCACACGAACGCTGATATGCCAGAGAGTAGTGCGGCAGTCTATGCGGTTTGCTAACGTGGGGCAGAAGCGGCGGGATCTTTCCATGTCGATCGCGTAAGTGTTGACCAGGCGACGCTATTGGTGTAACTCAATTAGGCTACCTAGAGCCAGTGCGGTTAATTATTTAGATCAGCCCCGCATACCAGAACTATGTCGATGGAGTATCCCACAGTTAAAGAGCAATGAAGGCGAGGAGCTTTGAGGAATTGTGTTGAGCTTATACGAGAAGCCCCCTACAGTTAGGCTTGTGTTTGTCTTGTAGTGGACGACATTGATTAGACGAATTGGATGAACAGTAAGCGACCTGTGACTGCATTATAACTAAGGCGATCTGTGATACCAGCGCATTAAGGTAATGGATCAGCAGCGCTTTAATTATTCTTCCGGCTTACCACGAGTGAGGATGAGCCGTCTAAGCACTCGTATATTCATTTTTATATCTTTATGCACCATTACAGGCGCTGAGAAAAATTGGCCCGTAGTACCCCTCATAAGGGACTCGCTAGGACCTAATACAGGTACAGGGTAGGCACATATAACTTGAGGTGATTGGGTTTGGGTGTATCACTACCCTGAGTATGTATTGACAGCTGCACAGGGGTGAAGAGTATCCTCGGCCATTTCACTGCTGTAGAATATCCGTGGTGTAATTTGTTTAGGTTTGATTTGGTTGTCTAAGAAGAA
Source organism: Triturus cristatus (assembly GCF_964204655.1). Lineage (NCBI taxonomy): Eukaryota > Metazoa > Chordata > Amphibia > Caudata > Salamandridae > Triturus > Triturus cristatus. The sequence continues at coordinate 728,242,707 of NC_140591.1, forward strand.
AAAGGTTTTTTGATCCACTGACTCCTTGGAGTCTTTCCGAGCACTGCATGGGCAAATAAGGGATATTTTTATTAGAATAGTGTTTTTATGTGTGATGTCTATTATATTATTTTGTAGATATACTGTAATCCCCATCCTGAGGAAGCCAAATAATTGGAGGCTGAAACGCGAACGCGTCGACACACTGATGTAGGAGGAGTCCACTGATTGGGTTGACTAAAAAATCTGTTATTTTGGCGTATACACAAAAAATCAGGAGAGGAGTAATACCTCTGACGCCAAGAGGATTACCTCTAAATGTATTACTGTAAATAAGAAGTGTACATTCTTTGGAACCACAGTCAGGGGAATTTATATGCGATAATTTGTTGTGTATATAAAATGTACATATATGTCGAATGAAGCTATATATAGAGGTTGTTATGTGATGAATTTGTCCTTATGTTTGTCAATTGTATATATTATGTGTAAAGTACTCTGATGTCCACCAAGAGATATTCGCTTCTGAAAAACAATTTTGAAAGTCTGCATATAAGAAAATATTAATTACCGAGAAAATTTATTGTTTCTTGTGTATAAATAAATAAGAGATTGATCCCTCTAAGCCATTTCTTTATATATATTAGATGATGTCACATATTGCATCATTCATGACATGGTCAGTGACATCACTGATGACATCACTGATGAAATCTCGAATGACATCACTGATGACATCATCCAGTGAATGTAGTTTAGTTTGAAATTTAAATATGTATTATATATATATATATACCAATCTGTATTGAAGATTGAGTGGATATATAACTGTCTGGATGGAGGATTTAGTAGCTGTCTGACTGTCTGTTTAAGTGAGTAATTAAAAGTGTCTCACTTAAAACATGGATTAGTAACTAAACTATGTGAATGTGTGCATCACTCTCTCTGTTGTTGTATAACATGCTGCATCAGTTGGTCACTAACTACATGAGTGTGTATATTAGTTATTGATTAGTTGGGTGAGTATTTGTATGGGACAATAAGTCTGTGTGTGGTTGGATGGGGTGTGTGTAACTCTATACATAGATGTGTGAATGGCTGATTGACTAGGTGTATAGGTTTAAGAGTGCATGTGGAAACAGTTGTTTGGGTGACTGAGTGTATTTATTAGTGTGTTGGTGAGAGAATATATGTTTTAGTTGTACATCTTCAACAAAGTGAAAAAATAAAAGGCAATGTAAGTGAGAGTTGGTGTATATAAATAAGTATGTGTAAGAGTCAGTGATTGTGAGAGTAACTATATGAATGAGTGTATAATTGTAATGGTGATTTTTTAACATATTAACTATGAGTTACTATGTGTTTGAAGAAATGAGGTGTTGTTGGATAATTGTGTAAGTGAGTAAATGTAAGTGTGATTAATTTTTTTCATGAGTGAGTAGGATGACTGCATAACCGACTAAGATGACTGCTGATATGTCAATGTCTATATATGTGTATAAGTGCATTTGATAGTGTTCTATTAATTAGTGACTGCATGTATAAATGGTTCTGTTGTTGAATGGGTAGTTGTGTGTGTAGACTTAGGAATCAGTGAGTTGATATGTAGTAACTGATATTGGTGTGTCAATGGTTTCAAATATGGTACGCTGTATTTTGCAGTGAGTGATGAAAGGTTATACTAGTGTATGATGAGCTGTATCAGATTGTCACGAGGATGATGTCATCAGTGATGTCATCAGTGATGTCATTTGAGATGACATCGGTGATGTCATCAGTGATGTCACTGACCATGTCATGAATGATGCAATATGTGACATCATCAGCAGTGCATTGCGGGCGCGCAAGTTATAGTTAGCAGAACTAACTATAACGGAGGAATCTCAATGGTTTTGTACAAGTGAAATGGCCAGATAACTATAACACCCCTGAAACCTATGTTTTTTTCTGTGCATTTCTAAGGTTTTTTAAATGCTAATTTCTAACTATAACGCCTCTGAAACCTATTGTTTTTTCAGTGAATTTCAAAGCTTTTTTAAATGCTAATTTCTATCAATAACGTCTCTGAAACCTATGTTTTTTTTCAGTGAATTTCAAAGGTTTTTTAAATGCTAATTTTTAAATGTGATGGCAGTTATCCCTATTTTTTTGTACTGATTTTCTACAGTTTTTTAACTGTTCATTTATAAATATTTTATCCATTAAATAACATTATATATTTTTCTGAAAATTGCAAAAAAAACATTAAAAAAATTCAAACTGAAATATTGATACATTTTTTTGTTTTCATTTTGATTTTAATATATTTATATTATTTTTTTTTCAAAAAAGTTTTTTCCAAATTTTTTGCGGAGTCGCGCATTTAAAGCGTACACATCACGGTGGGTGCGCGGATTCTAGCCACTATTTTAGAAAAGTCACGAAGAATCCGCGTACGGTCTGCGACGGCTGCGTGTTTTTCAGTTACATCATATACATTTAATATTACTTGATGTGCGCGATTGGTATGCGACCAGGTTGCGAATCGTGCTCCTGCGCATTCGCGACACATGCGCATTACGGTACGAGATGCTTGCGCCTGATGTCATATACGTGCTGGGGCGCACTGGGTGCGCAACTCCTGCAAAAAAAATGTATGTTCCAAAATGATATGTATGTGTCTTTAATATACATATTAGGGCAAGAGATTATCTAAGATAGTCATAAAAATAACATATTTGTACTTATAATAAACTTATATTATTTTTAAATATATTTTCGCGAAGTAGGGTGCGTGCATCGTGAGTGCAGAGAACCAGGTCAGCAGAGGTGCTGTAAAGCCAGAGAAACCAGGTCAGCAGAGCCGTTGTAGAGCCAGAGAACCAGGTCAGCAGGGCTGCTCTAGAGCCTAAGAAGCAGGTCAGCAGAGCTGCTCTAGAACCAGAGACCCAGGTCAGCAAAGCTGCTCTAGAGCCAGAGACCCAGGTCTGCAGAGCTGCTCTATAGGCCGAGAACCAGGTCAGCAGAGATGCTGTAGAGGCAGAGAAACCAGGTCAGTAGAGCTGCTTTAGAGGGAGAGAACCAGGTCAGCAGAGCTGCTTTAGAGCCAGAGAACCAGGTCAGCAGAGCTGCTCTAGAGCCAGAGAACCAGGTCAGCAGAGCTGCTTTAGAGCCATAGAACCGTGTCAGCAGAGCTGCTCTAGAGGCAGAGAACCAGGTCAGCAGAACTGCTTTAGAGCCAGAGAACCAGGTCAGCAGAGCTCTTTAGAGGGAGAGAACCAGGTCAGCAGAGCTGCTTTAGAGCCAGAGAACCAGGTCAGCAGAGCTGCTCTAGAGCCAGAGAACCAGGGAGCAGAGCTGCTTTAGAGCCATAGAACCAGGATAGCAGAGCTGCTTTAGAGTCAGAGAACCAGGTCAGCAGGGCTGCTCTAGAGGCAGAGAACCGGGTCAGCAGAGCTGCTCTAGAGCCTGAGAACCAGGTCAGCAGAGCTGCTCAAGAGCCAGAGAACCAGGTCAGCAGAGCTGATTTAGAGGGAGAGAGCTAGATCAGCAGAGCTGCTTTAGAGCCAGAGAACCAGGTCAGCAGAGCTGCTCTAGAGCCAGAGAACCAGGTCAGCAGAGCTGCTCTAGAGCCTCAGAACTAGATCAGCAGAGCTGCTCTAGAGCCAGAGAACCAGGCCAGCAGAGCTGCTTTAAAGCCAGAGAACTAGGCCAGCAGAGCGGCTTTAGAACCAGAGAACCCGGTCAGCGGAGCTGCTCTAGAGCCTAAGAACCAGATCAGCAGAGCTGCTCTAGAGCCAGAGAACCAAGTCAGCAGAGCCGCTGTAGAGCCAGAGAAACCAGGTCAGTAGAGATGCTTTAGAGGGAGAGAACCAGGTCAGCTGAGCTGCTCCAGAGGGAGAGAACCAGGTCAGCAGAGCTGCTCTAGAGCCAGAGAACCATGTCAGCAGAACTGTTTTAGAGCCATAGAACCGGGTCAGCAGACCTGCTGTAGAGCCAGAGAAACCAGGTCAGCAGAGCTGCTTTAGAGGGAGAGAACAAGGTCAGCAGAGCTGCTTTAGAGCCAGAGAACCAGGTCAGCAGAGCTGCTCTAGCTGACACTGACTGACTGACACTGACTGACTGACACTGACTGACTGACACTGACAGATTGACACTGACTGACACTGATTCACTGACACTGACTGACTCTACTACTCACCCTCTATTACTCTCTCTATACTACTCACTCTCTACTACTCACTCTCTACTACTCACTCTCTACTACTCTACTACTCTCTACTACTTACTCTCTACTACTCTCTACTACTCTCTGCTACTCACTCAATACTACTCACTCTCTACTACTCTCTACTATTCACTCTCTACTACTCACTCTCTACTACTCTCTCTATACTACTAACTCTCTACTACTCGCTCTCTACTACTCTCTACTACTCACTCTCTACTACTCACTCTCTACTACTCACTCTCTAATACTCTCTGCTACTCACTCTACTACTCTCTATAACTCTCTACCACTCACTCTCTACTACTCTACTACTCACTCTCTACTACTATCTCTCTACTACTCACTTTCTACTACTCACTTTACTACTCTCTACTACACACTCTCTGCTATTCACTCTCTACTACTCACTCTCTACTACTCGCTTTCTACTACTCTCTACTACTCTCTTCTTCTCACTCTCTACTACTCACTCTACTACTCTCTACTACTCACTCTCTACTACTCTACTACTCTCTACTACTCTCTCTACTACTCCCTCTCTACTACTCTCTACTACTCACTCTACTACTCTCTATTACTCTTCACTACTCACTCTCTACTACTCTACTACTCACTCTCTACTACTCTCTCTCTACTACTCACTCTCTACTACTCACTCTACTACTCTCTACTACTCACTCTCTACTACTCACTCTCTACTACTCACTATCTACTACTCGCTCTCTACTACTCTCTACTTCTCACTCTCAACTACTCACTCTCTACTACTCGCTCTCAACTACTCTCTACTACTCACTCTATTACTCACTCTCTATTACTCTACTACTCTCTACTACCCTCTCTACTTCTCACTCTCTACTACTCTCTCTACTACTCGCTCTCAACTACTCTCTACTACTCACTCTATTACTCACTCTCTATTACTCTACTACTCTCTACTACCCTCTCTACTTCTCACTCTTTTACTACTCTCTCTACTACTCGCTCTCAACTACTCTCTACTACTCACTCTACTACTCACTCTCTATTACTCTACTACTCTCTACTACCCTCTTTACGTCTCTCTACTACTCCCTACTACTCACTATCTACTACACACTTTCTACTACTTGCTCTCTACTACTCGCTCTCTACTACTCTCTACGACTTCCTCTACTACTCTCTAATACTCACTCTACTACTCACTCTCTACTACTCTCTACTACTCATTCTCTACTACTCACTATCTACTACTGTACTACTCTCTACTACTCTCTCTCTACTACTCACTCTCTATGACTCACTCTCTACTACTCTCTACTACTCACTCTCTACTACTCTCTCTACTACTCACTCTCTACTACTCACTCTCTACTACTCACTACTACTCTCTCTAGTACTACTCTCTACTAATCTCTACTACTCCCTCACTCGAACTCTCTACTACTCACTCTACTACTCACTCTCTACTTCTCTCCACTACTCTTTCTCTGCAACTCACTCTCTACTACTCACTCTCTACTACTCTCTACTACTCATTCTCTACTACTCACTCTCTACTACTCACTCTCTAATACTCTCTACTACTCCCTCTCTACTACTCTACTTCTCTCTACTACTCACTCTACTACTCACTCTCTACTACTCTCTACTACTCACTCTCTACTACTTACTCTCTACTACTCACTCTACTACTCACTACTACTCACTCTCTGTTACTCTCTCTACTACTCTCTACTACTCACTACTACTCACTCTCTACTCTCTATTACTCACTCTCAACTCTCTGCCTCTCTACCTTACTCTACCTCTCTCTCTTCTACTCTCTACCTCTCTACCTCTCTACCTCTACCTCTCTACCTCTACCTCTCTACCTCTCCACCTCTACCTCTCCACCTCTACCTCTATACCTCTCTCTACCTCTCTTTGCACGCACACATATACATATATATATATGCAGATATATGCATTTGCATTTATATATGTATGTGTGTATATATATATATACATACATGTATAAACATATATATAATCTGCATATCTATATAAATACAAATATAAATGCATGCATACATATACATATATGCATACATATGCATGTTATGTACATGAAAGTTTGAAAAACACTAATACAAGCAAATCTAAAAAGCCACCTAATTACAAACAGAATTGCTTTAACTTAAACGAGGGCAAGACCTATTGCATTGTCAATGCTTGTTTACTTGGTTCCCTCAAGAAGGTATTAAGATGTATCACACATTTGCCATAAATTCTGAATGGTAGCACTCTAGTTGCTCATTAGATCACTGTAGTAAAGCTACTGCTCACCAGGGAAGTCTGCTGCTGGTATTCCAAGTGCATGTTTCAGTCTGCATGTCAGAATTCTTTAATGAAATAGAAGAGGATTTGAGAAGTCAAAATGTGCCCTAATTTTTCTTTCTGCAGCATTAGTCATAATTTTTCCTTTGCAAATTACATGTTTTAAGTGTTACCACTTTATTCTAATCAAGATGGCTTCAGGTGTGCCATACTTTTGTCATATGTAAGACTGTTAGCGCTCTATTTGTTATTTAGAACATTCTGGGACATTTTGTCATTAGGCTATACTTGGGCTACATCTGGGTGATATTTGTGCTACATTTGGGCTCTTTTGTCTCTGGTGGCCATCTTGGGAGACTTATTTGTTATGAAATTTCTTCATTTACTACAGTCTCCTCAGTAGGAAATACTTTCAGATTTTTACTTTTATTCCATCAAGAAGGCATTCAGATGTGTCACACATTTGCCATAAATTCAGAATGTTAGCACTCTAGTTGCTTATTAGATCACTGTAGTAAAGCTACTGCTCACCAGGGAAGTCTGCTGCTGGTACTGAATGTGCATGTTTCAAACTGCATGTCAGAATTTTTTTATGAAATAGAAGAGGATTTGAGAAGTCAATCAAGATGTGCCCTAATTTATCTTTATTCAGCCCTAATCATACTTTCTATGGCAAAATGAACCCCCTCATTTTGTTCCTTTTTAAATTAAATGTTTTAAGAGTTACCACTTTATACCAATCAAGATGGCTTCGGGTGTGCCATACGTTTGTCATAAGTAGGACTGTTAGAGCTCTAGTTGTTCTTTAGAACACTCTGGGAAGCTGCAGTAGAACACAAAGGAATCAACTGACAGTCTCTGCCCTTGTTGGATGTACATGTTTTACTGAGAATGTCAGACTTCATTCTCACATGACTGAGAAAGATAATGTGAATTTACAGAACATATGCTCTCAGGTTAGCTTATAGATCACCTTCCAAACCTCTGTGGGAAAAGCATGAGAAAATATTTTTCTCTCAAACATGATTCATGATATCCCAGCAGAAGGCTTTTTCACATGGTAAAATCACCTTAGAACACACCAGAATTCCTAAAATGAGTATGATGCCATCAACAAATGATTTATAATGTAACTAAAGTCTTAAAACCTTCTATTAACTGCAATGCTTTTTAATGAGGTGCTATCATGTATATTGGTCCCAAGATGGCTGCCAACACTTCTTGGATGATCTCATGATGAGATGTGTGGTTAGGCTCCGCCCAGATATATATGTGAATTAGATTTAGATTTTTCTCAGAAACTACTGAACTGATTGACACCATTTGAGCAAAAGGCACGAGTCTGAACTGAGGACTACCTCTTTGCCAAATTTGGTGTAATTCCGTTCAGCAGTGCGGGCTGTAGCTGCTGCTAAAGGTCCTATGGAAAATTGCATGGGGAAAACACATTTTGGGACCCCCCTTCTGGATAGCTGACCGGAGCTGGCCAAAATTTTTGAAAATTTCGCGAAGATTCGTCAATTGGCGCCAAAGAAATTGAGAATAGAATGTTGCGGATTTCCTATGGACAATAGGTCCTAACTATAACTACCTACTGGCGGCACAACCCAGCAGTGAGGCTTTTTCCACAAGGTGCAACCTTTTTTGATGGAATGTTAGTGGCCTGCCCGGTCGTGGAAATTGCCCGCCACAGAAGCGGATTACGAGTTCAGGACTTCTTGAACTCGATACTGGTGGGGTCCCTTCAGTGTGTTTGGAATAAGGCACCATTGAGCTGAGTACTGTCCATCACCCACCCACTTGGGTTTTTATTTTATTTTATTATGAATACTCGTTGAGCCCACTTGGGAGTTATACGTTTAAACCACAGTAACCATAATGCCCGGAGGCCAGTGGGCGGGGCTTACCTGTGAATAAAATGGTGGTTTTGCAAACATTCAGCGAGTGATTCTTGTTGCCAGTGACCAAGGGATGTACATCTTGAAACGCGTTTGGCTGTGAGTAGGGGTTGTGTGCAATACCCTCTTTGCTGCTTACCACGCTGTACTTGAGTACTTTCAACCCAGCAGTGAGGCTTTTTCCACAAGGTGCAAACATTTTTGATGGAATGTTAGCGGCCTGCCCGGTCGCGGAAATTGCCCGCCATAGAAGCGGATTACGAGTTCAGGACTTCTTCAACTTGATACTGGTGGGGTCCCTTCAGCGTGTTTGGAATAAGGCACCATTGAGCTGAGTACTGTCCATCACCCACCCACTTGTGTTTTTATTTTATTTTATTATGAACACTCGTTGAGCCCACTTGGGAGTTATACTTTTAAACCACAGTAACCATAATGCCCGGAGGCCAGTGGGTGGGGCTTACCTTTGAATAAAATGATGGTTTTGCAAACATTGAGCGAGTGATTCTTGTTGCCAGTGACCCCGGGATGTAAATCTTGAAACGCGTTTGGCTGTGAGTAGGGGTTGTGTGCAATACCCTCTTTGCTGCTTACCACGCTGTACTTGAGGACTTTCAACCCAGCAGTGAGGCTATTTCCACAAGGTGCAACCTTTTTTGATGGAATGTTAGCGGCCTGCCCGGTCGCGGAAATTGCCCGCCATAGAAGCGGATTACGAGTTCAGGACTTCTTCAACTCCATACTGGTGGGGTCCCTTCAGCGTGTTTGGAATAAGGCACCATTGAGCTGAGTACTGTCCATCACCTACCCACTTGGGTTTTTATTTTATTTTATTATGAACACTCGTTGAGCCCATTTGGTAGTTATACGTTTAAACCACAGTAACCATAATGCCCGGAGGCCAGTGGGCGGGGCTTACCTGTGAATAAAATGGTGGTTTTGCAAACATTCAGCGAGTGATTCTTGTTGCCAGTGACCAAGGGAAGTAAATCTTGAAACGCGTTTGGCTGTGAGTAGGGGTTGTGTGCAATTCCCTCTTTGCTGCTTACCACGCTGTACTTGAGGACTTTCAACCCAGCAGTGAGGCTTTTTCCACAAGGTGCAACCTTTTTTGATGGAATATATATATATACTAACCGTGAAAAAAGCTGAGGGGCTGAAACGCGTTTGTTTGTGGAGGTTGTAAAAGAAACAAACATATGCTCAAAACCAGTTCCAGAGTGCCACGTTCCTTGCTCTGTTTTACTAAATTGGGTCTGGATCCGACCCCCACGTAGAGCACCAGTTGGTGAGCGCGCCGAGCCATGGGTCACATTGGTAAACATATATTTATATATATATATCTATATATATACATATATATATATATATATATAGGCTCTTGCCAGTAGGTAGTTATAGTTAGGACCTATTATCCATAGGAAATCCGCAACATTCTATTTGGAATAACTTTGCCGCTGGTTAATGATTCTTCGCAAAATTTTCAAAGCTCGTGGCCCGCTCCAGTCCGCTCCTATCCTGAAAGTCTCGTGGTGATTCGTCAAGCGGGGGCTGAGAAAAAAGGGGGGTCCCAAAACGTGTTTTCCCCATGCAATTTTCCATGGGGACCTTTAGTCGCAGCTGCAGCCCGAACTGTTGAACGGAATTACACCAAATTTGGCAGAAAGGTAGACCTTGGTTCAAAGTCGTGCCTTTTGCTTTAATGGTGTAAATCCGTTCAGTAGTTCCTGAAAAATCAAAAGTAAAATCACATATATATCTGGGCGGAGCCTAACCACACATCTCATCGTGAGATCTGATTGGCTGTCAGCACTTCATCCAAGAAGTGTTGGCAGACATCTTGGGACCAATATACATGATAGCAGCTCATTAAAAAGCATTGCAGTTAATAGAAGGTTTTAAGACTTTAGTTACATTATAAATCATTTGTTGATGGTACCATGCTCATTTTAGGAATTGTGGTGTGTTCTAAGGTGATTTTACCATGTGAAAAAGTCTTCTCCTGGGATATCATGAATCATGTTTGAGAGAAAACTATTTTCTTTTGCTTTTCCCACTGAGGTTTGGAAGGTGATCTATAAGCAACATTCTCAATTTATGGCAAATGTGTGACACCTCTGAATGCCTTCTTGATGGAATTAAAGTAAAAAACTGAAAGTTTTTCTACTAAGGAGACTGTAGTAAATGAGGAAATTAGGAAACTTAATAACAAATAAGTCTCCCAAGATGGCCACCAGAGACAAAAGAGCCCAAATGTAGCACAAATATCACCCAGATGTAGTCCAAATATAGCCCAATGACAGAATGTCCCAGAGCGTTCTAAAGAACAACTAGAGCGCTAACAGTCTTACTTATGACAAAAGTATGTCACACCTGAAGCCATCTTGATTGGAATAAAGTGGTAACACTTAAAACATTTAATTTGCAAAAGAACAAAATGAGGGGGTTCATTTTGCCATAGAAATTATGGTTAGTGCTGGAGAAAGAAAAATTAGGGCACATTTTGACTTCTCAAATCCTCTTCTATTTCATTAAAAAATTCTGACATGCAGACTGAAACATGCACTTTGAATACCAGCAGCAGACTTCCCTGGTGAACAGTAGCTTTACTGCACTGATCTGATGAGCAACTAGAGTGCTAACATTCAGAATTTATGGAAAATGTGTGACACATCTGAATGCCTTCTTGATGGAACCAAAGTAAACAAGCATTGAAAATGCAACAGGTCTTGCCCTCGTTTACGTTAAAGCAATTCTGTTTTTAATTAGGTAGCTTTTTAGCTTTGTTTTTATTGGTGTTTTTCAAACTTTCATGTACATAACATGCATATGTAAGCATATATGTATATGTATGCATGCATTTATATTTGTATTTATATAGATATGCAGATTATATATATGTTTATATATGTATGTATATATACACATACATATATATAAATATGCATATATATGTGCATATGTGTGTGTGTAGAGAGAGGTAGAGAGGTAGAGGTGCAGAGGTAGAGAGGTAGAGGTAGAGAGGTAGAGGTAGAGAGGTAGAGAGAGGAAGAGAGTAGAGGATGAGTAATAGAGAGTAGAGAGTAGAGAGTGAGTAGTAGAGAGTAGTAGAGAGAGTAGCAGAGAGTGAGTAGTAGAGAGTAGTAGAGTGAGTAGTAGAGAGTGTGTAGTAAAGAGCAGTAGAGAGTGTGTAGTAGAGAGTAGTAGAGAGTGGGTAGTAGAGAGTGAGTAGTAGAGAGTAGTAGAGAGTGAGTAGTAGAGAGTGAGTAGTAGAGAGTAGTAGAGAGTGAGTAGTAGAGTGAGTAGTAGGGAGTAGTAGAGAGTGAGTGTTAGCGACTAGTAGAGAGTGATTAGTATAGAGCAAGTAGTACAGAGTGTGTAGTAGAGAGTGAGTAGTAGAGAGTAGTAGAGAGTGAGTAGTAGAGAGAGTAGTAGAGAGTGAGTAGTAGAGAGAGCAGTAGACAGTAGATGAGTAGTAGAGAGTGAGTAGTAGAGTGAGTAGCAGAGAGCAGAAGAGAGCAAGTAGTAGAGAGTGAGTAGTGGAGAGTGAGTAGTAGAGAGTAGTGTAGTGAGTAGGAGAGGGTGAGTAGTAGAGCGAGAGTAGTAGAGAGTAGTAGAGAGTGAGTAGTAGAGTAGTAGAGAGTGAGTTGGAGAGAGTAGTAGGGAGTAGTAGAGTGAGTAGTAGAGAGTAGTAGAGAGTGAGTAGTAGAGAGTAATAGAGAGTGATTAGTAGAGAGTGAGTAGTAGAGAAAGTAGTAGAGAGTGGTAGAGTAGTAGAGAGTGAGTAGTAGAGAGTAGTAGAGAGTGAGTAGTAGCTTTACTACAGTGATCTAAGAAGCAACTAGAGTGCTAACATTCCGAATTTATGGCAAATGTGTGACACATCTGAATGCCTTCTTGATGGAATCAAAGTAAAAACTGAAAGTATTTCCTACTGAGGAGACTGTAGTAAATGAGGAAATTAGGAAACTTCATAACGAATAAGTCTCCCAAGATGGCCACCAGAGACAAAAGAGCCCAAATGTAGCATAAATATCACCCAGATGTTGCCCAAGTATAGCCCAATGACAGGATGTCCCAGAGTGTTATAAATAACAAGTAGAGCGCTAACAGTCTTACTTATGACAACAGTATGGCACACCCGAAGCCATCTTGATTGGAATAAAGTGGTAACACTGAAAACATTTAATTTGCAACGGAACAAAATGAGGGGGTTCATTTTGCCATAGAAATTATGATTAGTGCTGCAGAAAGAAAAATTAGGGCACATTTTGACTTCTCAAATCCTCTTCTATTTCATAAAAAAATTCTGACATGCAGACTGAAACATTCACTTTGAATACCAGCAGCAGACTTCCCTAGTGAGCAGTAGCTTTACTGCAGTGCTCTAATGACCAACTAGAGTGCTACCATTCAGAATTTTTGGCAAATGTGTGACACATCTGAATGCCTTCTTGATGGAACCAAAGTAAACAAGCATTGAATATGCAATAGGTCTTGTCCTCGTTTAAGTTAAAGCAATTCTGTTTGTAATTAGGTGGCTTTTTAGCTTTGCTTGTATTTGTGTTTTTCAAACTTTCATGTAAAAAACATGCATATGTATGCATATATGTATATTCATATGTATGCATGCATTTATATTTGTATTTATATAGATATGCAGATTATATATGTTAATATATGTTTGTATATATATATACACATACATATATATATATGCATATGCATATATATGCATATATATATGTGCATATGTGTGCGTGTAGAGAAAGGTAGAGAGAGGTAGAGAGGTAGAGGTAGAGGTGTAGAGGTAGAGAGGTAGAGGTAGAGAGGTAGAGGTAGAGAGGTAGAGAGTAGTAGAGAGAGAGCTAGAGAGAGGTAGAGAGGTAGAGAGTAGAGAGTGAGTAATAAAGAGTAGAGAGTAAGTAGTAGAGAGTAGTAGAGAGAGTAGCAGAAAGTGAGTAGTAGAGAGAAGTAGAGTCAGTAGTAGAGAGTGAGTAGTAGAGAGTAGTAGAGAGTGAGTAGTAGAGAGTGAGTAGTAGAGAGTGAGTAGTGGAGATAGAGTAGTAGAAAGTGAGTAGTGCAGAGTAGTGTGAGAGTGAGTAGTAGAGTGAGTAGTACAGAGTAGTAGAGAGTAGTAGATAGTGAGTAGTAGAGAGTGAGTAGTAAAGAGTGAGTGGTAGAGAGTGAGTAGTAGAGAGTGAGTAGCAGAGAGAGAGAGTAGTAGAGAGTAGTAGAGAGTGAGTATTAGGGAGTGAGTAGTAGAGAGTGAGTAGTAGAGAGAGAGAAGAGAGTGAGTAGTAGAGAGTAGTAGAGAGTGAGTAGTAGAGAGTGAGTAGTAGAGAGAGAGTAGTAGAGTAGTAGAGAGTGAGTAGTAGAGAGTGAGTAGTAGAGAGTAGTGGAGTAGTAGAGAGTATTAGAGAGTGAGTACTAGAGTGAGTAGTAGAGAGTAGTAGAGAGTGAGTAGTAGGTTGAGTAGTAGAGAGTAGTAGAGATCGAGTAGTAGAGAAAAAATAGTAGAGAGTGTGTAGTAGAGAGTGAGTAGTAGAGAAGTAGTAGAGGGTGAGTAGTAGAGAGAGAGTAGTAGAGAGTAGTAGAGAGTGAGTGGGAGAGAGTAGTAGGGAGTAGTAGAGTGAGTAGTAGAGAGTAGTAGAGAGTGAGTAGTAGAGAGTAGTAGAGTAGTAGAGAGTGATTAGTAGAGAGTGAGTAGTAGAGAGAGTAGTAGAGAGTAGTAGAGTAGTAGAGAGTGAGTAGTAGAGAGTAGTAGAGAGTGAGTAGTAGAGAGTCGTTCTCTCCCTCTAAAGCAGATCTGCTGACCTGGTTCACTGCCTCTAGAGCAGCTCTGCTGACCTGGTTCTCTGGCTCTAAAGCAGCTCTGCTGACCCGGTTATCTGGCTCTAAAGCAGCTCTGCTGACCTGGTTCTCTCCCTCTAAAGAGCTCTGTTGACCTGGTTCTATGGCTCTAAAGCAGCTCTGCTGACCTGGTTCTCTGGCTCTAGAGCAACTCTGCTGACCTGGTTCTCTGACTCTAAAGCAGTTCTGCTGACCTGGTTCTCTCCCTCTAAAGCAGCTCTGCTGACCTGGTTTCTCTGGCTCTACAGCAGCTCTGCTGCCCTGGTTCTCGGCCTCTAGAGCAGCTCTGCTGACCTGGGTCACTGGCTCTAGAGCAGCTCTGCTGACCTGGGTCTCTGGTTCTTGAGCAGCTCTGCTGACCTGCTCCTTAGGCTCTAGAGCAGCTCTGCTCTCCTGGTTCTCTGGCTCTACAACGGCTCTGCTCACCTGATTTCTCTGGCTCTACAGCAGCCCGGCTGACCTGAATCTCTGCACTCACGATACAGGCACCCGACTTCGCGAAAATATATTTAAAAATAATATATGTTTATTATAAGTACAAATATATTATTTTTATGAATATCTTAGATAATCTCTTGCCCTAATATGTATATTAAAGACACATACATATCATTTTGGAACATAATTTTTTTTTGCTGGAGTCGCTCACCCAGCGCGCCCCAGCACGTATATGACATCATGCGGGACCCGCCACTGCGCAAGCATCTCGAAATTCACAGAAAAAAATATAGGTTTCAGGGGTGTTATAGTTAGCTGGCCATTTCACTCGTACAAAACCATAGAAATTCCTCAGTTATAGTTAGCGCCTGCAATACACTGCTGATGATGTCACATATGTCATCATTCATGACATGGTCAGTGACATCACTGATGACATCTCAAATGACAGCACTGATGACATCACTGATGACATCATTCACGTGACAATCTGATACACCTCATCATACACTAGTATAACCTTTCATCACTCATTGTAAAATACAGAGTACCATATTTGAAACCATTGACACACCAATACCAGTTACTACATACCCACTAACTGATTCCTAAGTCCACACACGCAACTACCCATTCAACAACAGAATTATTTATACATGCAATCACTAATTAATAGAACACTATCAAATGCACTTATACACATATATAGACATTGACACATCAGCAGTCATCTTAGTCGGTTATGCAGTCATCCGACTCACTCATTAAAAAAATTAATCACACTTACATTTACTCACTTACACAATTATCCAACAACACCTCATTTATTCAAACACATAGTAACTGTTGAAGATGTACAACTAAAACATATATTCGCTCACCAACACACAAATAAATACACTCAGTCACCCAAACAACTGTTTCCACATGCACTCTTAATCCTATACACCTAGTCAATCAAACATTCACAAATCTATGCATAGAGTTACACACACCCCATCCAACCACACACAAACTCAGTGTCCCATACAAATACTCACCCAACTAATCAATAACTAATATACACACTCATGTAGTTAGTGACCAACTGATGCAGCATGTTATACAACAACAGAGACAGTGATGCACACATTGACATAGTTTAGTTACTAATCCATGTATTAAGTGAGACACTTTTAATTACTCACTTAAACAGTCAGACAGCTACTAAATCCTCCATCAGACAGTTATATATCCACTCAATCTTCAATACAGAATGGTATATATATATATAATACATATTTAAATTTCAAACTAAACTACATTCACTGGATGATGTCATCAGTGATGTCATTTGAGATGTCATCAGTGATGTCATCAGTGATGTCACTGACCATGTCATGAATGATGCAATATGTGACATCATCAGTAGTGCATTGCGGGTGCGCGGGTTATAGTTAGCAGAACTAACTATAACTGAGGAATTTCTATGGTTTTGTACGAGTGAAATGGCCAGCTAACTTTAACACTCCTGAAACCTATGTTTTTTCTGTGAATATATATATATCCAAACACCAACGTTGGCTTTATCCCGAGCCTCTTGCATGGTGGGCTCACGGCAGGGGTAGCCACCCACACAACATCCAAACAAATCACCAATGCATGTCTCCTACAATCCAGGAATACAAAAAACATTGGAGACGTGGCCTCTATCCAAAGTGCGATTTATTCAGTCGACACTACTTCCGATGCGTTTCGGAATTAAACACACTCCTTCTTCATGGTCAGTTAGACTGTGTGTTTGTGATTACTAATAAAGTGCAACAATGATGATTATGTGATATAGACATAAAATAAATCTTTGATGTCATTTAACCATCTCAATAAAGTTTTAACATAATAATTCAACTTTATAAATCATTTAGTTCATCAAAGCCATTTTAGATCAATAGATAAAACAGGAAAAGCGTTTTAAGTTAATCAGATAACAAACCAGAAGCAAACGATCATACCGCTGGTAATACAGGCTAAACAGTAAATCAATGTTGCAATGACTAGCATAATTGGAAATATATACAATGAAAGCAAGTGCGTAGTAACACTTAAAATAATGTTTTAATGCCTCCAATAAGTATTTTGGAGGAATTAAAACTAGCAAAGATAATACTTTTTTTCGAGCAGCGGTATCACTCGGATTCCGGTTGCGAACTCCTGTTGTTGCTAACAATTACAAAAGGAACAAGAGTGCAGTCATCTTGAGATATAACTCAGCACGGCCAGACATCATAATACCAACAAATATAGTACATCTATTATCGATGTTTTAAAATCATGATTAGCGAACACGGCTATTACGTAAAAGCCAGTAACCGCGTGCATTCAAGTAATCTGTTCGATAACTTAACTCACATATATCCCAAGTGGGTGGAAGTAACTTAATAATATCTGGCATACATAGTTACTGCACTTAAGGCAACCACTAGATTATGGCTAATCGGCCATTACAATTTCCAAATCATATCATCATAATTAAATGTTACGCCCCAGTGGGCAAGTGTATAAGGCAACAACGATACATTGTGAACAATATTTGCATCAACAGTTGATATTGTTCTTTCGATACTCCTCAATCATATAACAAAGATCTATGCTTCTCATTCCTGTGTATGTACCTGTAAAAAAGTCAGAAATAGAGATGGTGTATTTAAAACCAAAAAAGGTGCATAAATAAAATCTAATAAAACAAAAAAATCGAAAACACAGTAGTACGGATAATTTAGTCATGGGAGAAGATGTAGCAGCAATAAAAACAATTCAAAGATGTACAGATAATTCTTCATCAAGATTAAGTCTATTAGGGGCCATTGTGTTGAATCTGATAATAAGTCTAGATTCAAGTCTCCTGAGTTCAGCTGTTCTATTCCCACCTCTGACTCTCGGTGGAATACAATCATTGACAGCAAATCTCACAAGATTGGGATTACTTTTATGGAATTCATGAAAGTGTCTTGCAACAGGATAAGTTTTATCTTTTTTGTTGATAGCCCTGAGGTGCTCAAGGGCACGTTTTTTCCCTTTATTAATGGTACTGCCTAAATAATATTTGCCACAAGGGCATTTCAAGGTATAAATATCATATTCAGTGTTGCAATTTACATGTTTTTGTATGATGAATGGTGCCATACTATTGCAAATTTTAATGGATTTAAGATTGCAACTAAATTTACATGCTTTACATTGATTGCATGTAAAGAATCCCCTTATATCATTGGTCTTTTTAGAGCTTGGGATCATGTTACTGCAGAGATAATCTCGTAATGATCGTGGTTTGCGAAATGTCAGGGATGGATATTCGCCTGCATGCTCATGTAGGTCATCATCATTTCTTAAAACCTCCCAGTATATTTTGAGGCTTTTTCCTATCTCCCAAGCATGGGTATTATATTTAGTTATGAACCTTATAGGTTCCTTCTTCTCAGTTGTATTGGCAGTAGTAGTAGGGAAAATTAACTCATCTCTTTTGAGTTTATCTACTTTTGTGATAGTATCTTTGATGAGTGTCTTACTGTATCCTCGTGCTAGAAATATTTCAGTCATTTGTACGTTTTCTGCCAGGTAACTATCATCGGTACTGCAGTTCCTTCTGGCCCTTAACAGTTCTCCGAAAGGAATACTGCGAATTAATCTCTTCAGATGGCAACTATTTGCGTGCAGCAAACTATTCCCAGCCTTGGTTTTCCTAAATAGTTTACTACAAATTTCAGTATTGTTAGTTTCAAGTTTAAGATCCAGAAATTCAATGCTTGCTTTATTACTTTGACTAGTGAACTGAAGGTTCAGATCATTAACATTGAGCATATCAACATATTCTCGTGCCTCATTTTCTGTCCCATTCCACACGCAGAAAATATCATCAATGTATCTTAACCAGAGGGCGGCGTGGTCTAAAAATTGTCTGGTCTTATAGACAACTTTCTCCTCCCACCAGACGAGGTACAAGCCTGCAAAGTTGGGGGCCAAGCAGGTTCCCATCGCCGCTCCCTGGATTTGTTTGTAAATACAGTTATCAAAAAGAAAGAAATTGTTACTTAGAAATAGTTGTATCATGTCTAAGAGCATCTCAGTATGGAAGAGTAGTGAAAGTGGTCTGTCTTTTAAAAATGTTCTGCAAGCCTGAATCCATAATTCCTGTGGGATGCAAGTATACAGACTATTTACATCCATACACATTAGTAAGTAATCATCATTCAACTGAACATTTTTGATACGTCTCAAGAAATCACCAGTGTCCTCTTTATTCAAATCGGTGAGCCT
Source organism: Triturus cristatus (assembly GCF_964204655.1). Lineage (NCBI taxonomy): Eukaryota > Metazoa > Chordata > Amphibia > Caudata > Salamandridae > Triturus > Triturus cristatus. Next base: position 728,261,676 of record NC_140591.1, read on the forward strand.
ACTCAAACTAAAAACACTCAATGTTGTAAACCTTTGTGAAGAAGGCCAACATGTTTCATTGCCACTTAGCTTCGTTCTGGCAAATTCGTCATGGCAAGGGTTTCAATCACCTCACTGGAAGTATGTTTGTATGTTGCGGGAGGGCTGTTGAAGAATAAAAACCAGAAACAGAATCAAACATGTCCTGTTTCATTGTCAATTGGCATACACCAACCAGCTGTGATTATAGTTACAGATTAATGTACAGTGCTTACTCATGTTACCACACCAATGGAATATTTACCATAGGGAGGCGGAGGGCATTCGTACCTGCCTCCACTAAGCCACTGGGGGTTCAATTAAAAACTTTACCCCCGCTTTTTACGGCAGCACTCTTGTCAGCTCATAAAGCACCTGCGGAAAAAGAGACGTATCTCAGAATGCACATCCCCCAATAGTACACTCTGTGTAATGTATCTGCGCCGCATTCCATTCATTATATGGTCCTTGCTCTTAACATCAGAGCTTTCCACAATCCTTTATAGGGACTCGCTTCTAGCACACGAGATCGCGATGCCCCCGGGCAATCTACTGTAATTAATCCAGAAGCCCAGGTCTCTGCGCAAACTCCCTGCATTGTTTTTAAAAAAAAAAACAAGGTGATCCGTATTTAAAGTAGTGTCCCGGGGAAACTCTATCTGTCTACAAACTGCCCCGTTCAGACCCTACCACCTCAGATGGGCAAAAAACCACTCTTTATATAGGATTTAGGATGAATAAAGCTCCCTCGTATCCAAATCACCGCAAACATCAACTAGACGAGCCGTGTCTCATCCCTGCTTCACTCTTCTCGTGTCGGACGGCATCTGATATTCACCGCGCTATGACCCGCCCCTCACCCGACCCACGCCTCACGCTGCAAGGCTCAGCAGTCCTACGTGCTGTAGTGCTACAATGGCGGCCATATTGGAATGTATAGAGGGGAAGCCGGAAAGCTCAAAAACGACATCCACAAAGGCTAGCAGCCTCCCTGGTGGTGCGTACGTGAGGGGCCCACTCACTCTTTTCCTGTTGCTTCTAACGTTTGAGGGGAATAGGACCACAATTTTCTGGATATAATACCAGTAGTAGAAGACACATAAGTATTGTCTCGAAGTTCTGTGGGGCCTTAACACTGGCAGAAATCATTTCCCTCCTTAGTGCCTAACCCTATTTGATTTATTGGTTAGTGACTGGAGGGCGGTTTGGCGCTTACCCTCTACAGCTCCTTAGTGTATTGTGTCTATAAGACCAGACAATTTTTAGACCATGCCGTCCTCTGGTTAAGATACATTGATGATATTTTCTGCGTGTGGAATGGGACAGAAAATGAGGCACGAGAATTTGTTGATATGCTCAATGTTAATGATCTGAACTTTCAGTTCACTAGTAAAACTAATAAAGCAACCATTGAATTTCTGGATCTTAAACTTGAAACTAACAATATTGAAATTTGTAGTAAACTATTTAGGAAAACCACGGCTGGGAATAGTTTGCTGCACGCAAATAGTTGCCATCTGAAGAGTTTAATTCCCAGTATTCCTTTCGGAGAACTGTTAAGGGCCAGAAGGAACTACAGTTCCGATGATAGTTACCAGGCAGAAAAGGTACAAATAACTGAAAGATTTCTGGCACGAGGATACAGTAAGACACTCATCAAAGATACTATCACAAAAGTAGATAAACTCAAAAGAGATGAGTTAATTTTCCCTACTACTACTGCCAATACAACTGAAAAGAAGGAACCTATAAGGTTCATAACTAAATATAATACCCATGCTTGGGAGATAAGAAAAAGCCTCAAACAATTCTGGGAGGTTTTAAGAAATGATGATGACCTACGTGAGCATGCAGGCGAATATCCATCCCTGACATTTCGCAAACCACGATCATTACGAGATTATCTCTGCAGTAACATGATCCCAAGCTCTAAAAAGACCAATGATATAAGGGGATTTTTTACATGCAATCAATGTAAAGCATGTAAATTTAGTTGCAATCTTAAATCCATTAAAATTTGCAATAGTATGGCACCATTCATCATACAAAAACATGTAAAGTGCAACACTGAATATGCCATTTATACCCTGAAATGCCCTTGTGGCAAATAATATTTAGGCAGTACCATTCATAAAGGGAAAAAACGTGCCCTTGAGCACCTCAGAGCTATCAACAAGAACGATAAAACTTATCCTGTTGCAAGACACTTTCATGAATTCCATAAAAGTAATCCAAATCTTGTGAGATTTGCTGTCATTGATTGTATTCCACCGAGAGTCAGAGGTGGGAATAGAACAGCTGAACTCAGGAGACTTGAATCTAGACTTATTATCAGATTCAACACAATGGCCCCTAATTGACTTAATCTTGATGAAGAATTATCTGTACATTTTTTAATTGTTTTTATTGCTGCTACATCTTCTCCCATGACTAAATTATCCGTACTACTGTGTTTTAGATTTTTGTGTTTTATTAGATTTTATTTATGCACCTTTTTTGGTTTTAAATACACCATCTCTATTTCTGACTTTTTAACAGATACATAAACAGGAATGAGAAGCATATATCTTTGTTATATGATTGAGGAGTATCGAAAGAACAATATCAACTGTTGATGCAAATATTGTTGTTCACAATATATCTTTGTTGCCTTATACACTTGCCCACTTGGGCGTAACATTTAATTATGATGATATGATTTAGAAATTGTAATGGCCCATTAGCCATAATCTAGTGGTTGCCTTAAGTGCAGTAACCATGTATGCCAGATATTATTAAGTTACTTCCACCCACTTGGGTTATATGTGGATTAAGTTAACGAACAGATTACTTGAATGCACGCGGTTACTGGCTTTTACGTGCTCGCCGTGTTCTCTAATCATGATTTGAAAATGTCGATAATAGATGTACTATATTTGTTGGTATTATGATGTCTGGCCGTGCTCAAGATGACTCCACTCTTATTCCTTTTGTAATTGTTAGCAACAACAGGAGTTCGCGGCCGGAATCCGAGTGATACCTCAGCTCGAAAAAAAGTATTTTCTTTACTAGTTTTAATTCCTCCAAAATACTTATTGGAGGCATTACAACATTATTTTAAGTGTTACTATGCACTTGCTTTGATTGTATATATTTCCAATTATGCTAGTCATTGCAACATTGAATTACTGTTTAGCCTGTATTACCGGCGTTATGATCGTTTGCTTCTGGTTTGTTATCTGATTAACATAAAACGCTCTTCCTGTTTTATCTATTGATCTAAAATGGTTTTTGATTAACTAAATGATTTATAAAGTTGAATTATTATGTTAAAACTTTATTGAGATGGTTAAATGACATCAAAGATTTATTTTAAGTCTATATCACATGATCGCCATTGTTGCACTTTATTAGTAATCACAAACACACAGTCTAACTGCCCGTGAAGAAGGAGTGTGTTTAACTCCGAAACGCATCGGACGTAGTGTCGACTGAATAAATCGCACTTTGGATAGAGGCCACGGCTCGAGTGATTTTTGTATTCCTGGATTGCAGGAGCCACGCATTGGTGATTTCTTTGGATATATATATATAGTAGAATCCTCACACACTTAATTGGTGTCACGCTTCGTCACCGGATCACACCCTGGTCCCTATAAACCAGGGTGGGCTCGACCATGTTCCAGGGAACACATTGGGGAGAGTATATTTAACAATACTCAGTGGTTACTCCAGTTTTCCTTTATTTTTGGTAACACTGATATGGTTAAAATATGTTAAGGGTTACTATTCCTATACCCTCTGGAAAGTTTAAATGTTTCACCTTCTTTTAATTGCCCTCACGGGGTCCCATGGTTTTATCAGGACTGAGAGACAACCCTGTTTCCTCAATCATCTTGTTATAATTATGAGCCACCTAGTTTCATGTGTTACATCGTTTTGTTAACCACAAGTTTATTACATGCATAAACATGCATAAAGTGAGGCTGGCCTACTTGCCTGAGCGTCTAATGGGGAGGCATGCCAGTGTGCCTTGCCACCAAAGTATTTCCAATCGCATTATATGGGCTGGTGGGACACATCCCTGTAGTCACATTCACCCACTCCAAGGGTTCTGTGTCCTGCTGTCTTACTTTCACGCATGGTGACATGCTGTGCTTTGCTGTCCTGCATGAATATTTGATAGGTGTGTCCCTTGGTACATCCATGATAGCCTTGCCACACAGATGAACCCAATAACTTGTGCAGTGTGGATTAGGATCTTCATTGTTATTCTAGCCATAGGGACTAATATAGCCACAAATTGTACAGTGTTTGCATCATGAGTGAGTGAAAACAACAATAAGTGATTAATCCAAATACATTTACAAGCACAAACCTTCTTCAGTGCTGGAAATTGCTAAATGGTAACCCTTATTTGGACAAAGGGCTACTTAGCATTAAGTGTGGTAACTCCCTGTAAGACAACACTGAATTTATGTCAGGTGTGCTCCTTTCTGTGGTAGTTTGATACATCTGTCATGTAGAGTCACTCTGTTTTGTCTTGTGTGCCACAAGGCATTTCCACATCGCAAATAAATATTGATATTGATATGTACCTTAACAAAGATAGCTACATTAACACATATGGATGGTACATTAATTCATACCTACGGAACCTCCAATGTCCAATCCCAGATGATCCACAACACATGCTTCCCAGGCTATGATATCCACCCAACGATGTTTGATTTGGGAGATGGAGGACTCCTCATAGGCCACCTTGCTCAGGTACCAATGCATTGGCTCTTACTGATCCTTCTGATCTTTGGATGGTACTGTTGGCTGACCTTTCCCCCTGCAGCCTGTATCAATGGCAAGAAGTACTTCACGAACCAGAGTTACCGGGGTACACACCTGCATATGCATTCAAAGGTTGTCTCTGGGCCCTCTGCCCCACTCTTCTATGTTTCCTATTCAGCCCAATCTATCTCTTCCTGAAATATGTCCAGACCCCTTTCTTGGGATCTATAACTTTTTCATAACACACTAAGGTAAGCACAGAGACAAACTGGCTCTCCCATACTCCAGTATATGTCCCACCCATCTTGAAGCTTTGATGTACTATCAAATTCGGTCTGGTCAGATTCCTCTACTCCTCATGTTTTCCGCAGGCAGCTAGAAACTTACCCATAAAGGAACCCAAGGTCCTCCATGTAGCAGTACAGGCACTTCTGCATTCAGTGTACAGTCACAGCACATTCAAGGCCCAGTACTGTGATCTACAAATATAATGCTACCATCAGTATATTAACATGCAGTGCACACACTCAGTCTGCTCACATTTTTCAGCGCTACAGCCACTTTGTACTTTACTAGTTAGTCACTTTGAACACACACTACCAGCACACACACATTAACCATGTACACACTGTTCCACATTCCACCCTATGTGTAGTGTATGTCTTGCACAGGCACATGCATTTAGCACATGATTTTATCACGCATACACTTCCAGATCAATCTGATGGTGAGCAGGGGGAAGTTGAACACGCAGCAGGAGAACTTTAGATGAGGTGAGTGAGCCTGTAGGGTACACTTGAGTGGCCCAGAGTTGATTGGTCATGTTCACTACTGCTGATCACTACACGGTATGCTGCCACCCCCATGCTTATGGTGTCTTACTCCCGGCAAAGGCAGTAGAGTACCACAACTACGAGGGTAAATCTTTAGGTGCCCCTCCTAGTACAACAAGACCACAGGCCTATGTCTTGGCACACACGCATATTTCATGTTCCCCTTCGGGAATATACCAGCATTATTGATCCAGACAACAATGCAGTTGGATACTCAGGGTAGGGGTAAAAAACTCTTACCATGCAGGGAAGATTTCCTACCCAACACCACCATTGCATTATATTTAAAATATATATATAGATCCACAACCATTTGTGCTTGCATTATGAAATACATGTTCCACACATTGCACATCTCTGTTTTACTGAACTGATGTGATGGTTGGCAAACATCTCCCTTGTCTTACTTTTAAGATATGCCACGCATTGCTATTTCAGCAGTTTAGTATGTTTTGGTACGGGCCTTTGAGTCTCCTTGCATTTATCCTCAAAGCATTGTAAATGTGTATTGTATCAAGTATGGGCAAATGTAGACCTCAAATGAAGCAGCCCTGGAAAGAATTAACACATGTGCTATTTTAAGGTTCCCCACACATTCACGAATGCAATCTTTACAAATGACATTTGGCATCTACACCTGAGGCTATGACTTTGGACATGATTTATGTCTTCCATGATCTGTGATGGTATCTGCTGCAACATTTGTACCAGCAGAGTGCTGCACCTCTGTTGTTTAGTCCATGTGTGAAACACATCAATTGGAAGATTGTCTCAGGGACTGACCTATTGGGAGAGTTGTGATCCATCATACACTGAGAGCCACATCAACATGCTAACTTTAATATTTAGCCAGGGGATTACCAGAATGATTGTATCAGTTAGACAAGATTTCCACTCAATTTGTATGCAAAGTTTCAAAATTATGTTCAGATTAACTTGCATACATTTAGCCCTATATAGGTAGTGACAGTACCATCATGTTTGACACTCACACATACATTTGTACTTTTATCACCTATTATGTCCTTGCTTGCCTACATAACAGTTGCACAACCTTAGATTAGTGTACATATGCTAGCATAGCTATTTGCTACCAAAGAGTTACCAATTTTCAACATGTGACATAGATATTGTATTTGGCTTTATTAACACATCAGTCAGTGATTTGTGTATGCAAGTTGTTTTCTTGATCTCAGATTGACACATAGGTACGGCAATGTAGCCCTTCTTCGTATGGGACATCATGATATAGATATAAGTGACTGTAGACTACAGACCTGTTCTCAACACTTTCTGTATTCACATGTGTGTATGTGTTTTTTGCCTTGTAGGCAAATCTGTACTTACATACCTTGATTCTGACATCAATGATTTACTATCAGTTGGTTCAAATTTGGATTACAAGTACACTATGATGCCTTACCTTGATTGCATTTCACCTAGGCTATTTCTTAGTGCATGCCTTTTTTCACAGTCTATTTATTGACTGTGTCAGTTTTACATAGATGGACTGAGATGCAGGTAATGTAGGCAACTTGAGGCACTAAATGTTTCATCTATCAAATTGATGAGGTCTGTCCATGTGGCTTATTATCTGAGTGTATGTTCGGACATAAAATGTTGGAAGGCCTGAAAAATAGATGACCTTTGTACTTCTGGTATCACATCTGTACCCAGAGTCGACATTTACACAAGATTTCATGCTATACTTTCAGTGCATGCCATCCATGGAATTTAGAAGTTATTTTTCCATTTGTGCTTCTGATACTTCATATCAGCCTACAGATATGCTGCCATGTGTGACACATATGCTTAGGATCACATGATTTGTTAAATGACTGTTATTGTAGTGAAACATGGACAGTTAATCCAGACTTGCACCACCATTGGGCATACACACATCTCAAACTTTGCTAAGATTTACCTTTTCTACTCATATTCAATTTAATTGTGGACCACATGATTTGTCTTTTGAATTGATCGACATTGCAGAAGTTGTGGTTCTGGTCTAAACAATACTTCTCACTGTGGGATTTTTCCAACTTCCATTGCAGGATCAGTGAGGAAATCACACAATGGGACATTATTGACAAAATGTTGAAGTGAGTTACTCCCATTATTTGCACATGACACAAGATACAGACACAAACACTGAGATAGCTATTATGTGATACGATGCAACTTCTCAGTTGGTATAATGTATATTTCTACTCTCCTTACCAATGAGTAGGCCATGTGCATATCTGCCTTTCGGAAACCGCTCATTGACAGTACTGGGGCAGAAGATGTATGCATCATGTGCACTTCCAGGAAACTTTACCACAATATTGATAAACATTTCCTGATGGTCCACTATTGCCTGGACATTGATGGAGTAGGTGTGCTTGCGGTTTTGGTACAAGAGCGATGTTGCTTCAGGGGCTACAAATTGGACATGTTTGAAATCTATGCTACCAATCCAGATATGGTGTAAAATCCTTGCTTGGTATCCAGTTCATGTTGGTTGGTGTTTGGGAAATGTATGTCATGGGGTGTGAGTTTTATGACTACATACAACACAGATGAGAGAAATGCAGAAAATGTTCTTTGTGAAATGCCTGCCAATCTGGCCACTGTGGTTTCGAAGGGTCCTGGGGCCAACATGTGCAGCACAGCCATCAATTGTACATGTGGTAGGATAACATTGGTCCTTGCATTTGCAGGCTGGAGACTTGACGCTATTTTCTCCAGCAATTCCATGATGGACTTCCTCTTCAATCTGTAGAACTGTATGACCTCCTCCTCTATGAGGTGAATGAGCGACATGCATTGACTGACATTCCTCCTACCCTGCATATGTGCTTGTCTCCTAGCTACTCCAAGTTGCAGCATAATGACCTCGATTGTGTAGCTGAACTTTGCCAGAGTGTACTGTTATGGTGATGGATTTGTATTGCAGCCACTGAACCATTTCCTATGCCTGGGTTGCCGATGGGCATTTCTACCATTGTGTTGCTATAATACATGATGCATGACGAAGTGCTAAACCAATAAATAACACTGTGTTACAGTTGCATTGGATTTTGCACTGGAATGCCTAAGTTGCATTTTTTTATTTCTGCACGGTGCAGCTGGATTCAGCACAGCTTTTGACCTACGCAGTCCTTAAAAAGTGATGCATTTGTGTAGATTTGACACTTTTTAAATTTCACTTACAAATTGCGCTGGCCTTTCGTCACACTATGTGACACAAGACCGGTGTAGCCTTTTGATAAATGTGCCCCCAAGCCATTAGTGCTGCAATCCATGGAGCTGAACTATGGGGCCAAAAGCAATGTTGAAGATCTTGTACCCCCCAAATTATTTTAAAGGATCATTGTTGAGGCTGCCACAGACTACCGCTTTGTTACCTTTGCTAATAGATTTAGGCCTGCAATCAATAAACAAGCGTACAGCCCGAAAACCTATTTCATATTAAGTCAGAGTCTGGTGCATTGAAGAACTAGTGCTCTTACGAGCAGGCCTCAGAGATATCATTACTAGACCACAAGCATTAACCTCTTTTGTGCTCATGAGGTAATGGTTCTGTCATAAGCACAAGTGCAAGTGTGCTCATGACGGAACCATTCCGTCATGAGCACACTTGCACAAATTCCCTCCTATTTTTTCTTTTTTGCCTTGGGAGGTGGGGAAGAGCTTCCACAACCTCCTGAGGCATATTTTATGTTTTCCTTGTAATGACGATCACGTGTATATGAAAACAAAACTGAAACTTGGTTTCAGTTTCACTGTTTTGTTGCTCGTGGGGCTATCTCAGCCCCCCAAGCACCGAAACACATGGGAGAGGTATCATTGGAAAGGGGAGAATCTCTTGGGGATCGCCCTCCACCCACTAGCCACCAGGAAGGGCAAAGGCCTTTGCTCCCCCCATTTTGTTCTGACACAACCAGTCTTTCTGCCCCTCAGGGGGCCAATGGGGCAGTAGCCCCCAATCTGCCCTCCTGGGGGGGAAGAGGGCTCCTTAGATGCCAGGGATTTTTTTTTTTAATAAGCCAGGGGTAGGGGCTGCCCAGAATGGGCATATCAATGTCCCCATCCTTTCCCCCAAATAAGGCAAACAACTTTCTGCCCCTCAAGGAGACAGATGGGGCAATGGCCCCTGAGCTGCCCCTCGGGGGGCCAGAAAGCCCACTAGGCACCAGGGATTTAATTTTGTAATACATAGGGGTGGATACTTCCCAGAATGGGCATGCCATTGTCCCCACTGCAAAAACAATTGCCATAGTCTTCCTGCCCCCTGGGAGGCAGATGGGGCAATAGCTCCTTATCTGCCTCCCCAGGGGTGTAGAAAGTCCACTAGGCACAAGGGATTTCATTTTTCCAAAGTTCTGGGTGGGGCCTGCCCAGAATGGGCATGCCAATGCCCCCACCCCCCTGGAAAAATGCCACAGACTTTCTGCCCCACAGGAGTCAGTTGGGGGCAATGGCCCCATATCTGCCCACCCAAGGGGGGGGCAGAGTGGCCACTAGGTGCCAGGGATTACACTGGCTTTTTTGTACTTAGGGGTGGAGCCTGCCCATAATGGGCATACCAATGCCCGACCCCCCACAAAAAATATTCACAGTCTTCCTACCCACCTTGGGGGCATATCGGGCAATAGCTCCCGACCCGCCACCCCCAGGGCGGCACAAGGCCACTAGGAACTGACCTTTTTTTTCGCAATGTGCCTAGCTGTGGAGTTTGGGCCCTAGAGCAGCCTAGAGCAGCCTGCACCTAGGGAAACCTAGCAAACCTATACATTTTTGAAAGCTTGACACCAAGGGGAATCCAGAATGGTGTGACTAGTGTGCCTTTCATTAGATTCTGTTACCCAGAATCTCTTGCAATCCTCAAACTTAGTTAAAAAACACCCATTTTCCTCACATTTCTGTGATGGAAAGTTTTAGAATGTGCTTGGATCCACAAACTTCCACACACCCTGCATTTCCTAAAGTCTCCCGATAAAAATGGTACCACACTTGTGTGGGTAGTCCTAGTGCCTGTGACAGGAAATGGCCCAAAACACAATGTGACCCTTTTTTTGGAAAGTGCCTAGCTGTGGATTTTGAACCCTAGTTCTGCAGGCACCTAGGGTAACCTAGCAAACCTATACATTTTTTTAAACTAGACAGGATGGGGTACTTTTGTGGCTCTCACCAGGTTCTATTACCCAGAATCCCTTGCAAACCTCAAACTTTGTGGGGAAAAAAGAAAATGTCCCCACATTTCTGTGATGAAAAGTGCTGGAATCTGCGTGGGTCCACAAACTTCCACCCACCCTGCCTTCTTTAACGTCTCTCGATAAAAATGGTACCTTGCTTGTGTGGATGGGCCAAGTGCCCACGGCAGGGAAGGGCCCAAAGCGTATTGTGGAGACATCAAAATTGCCTAATCTAGTTTTCAAAAATTTAAAGGGTTGGTAGGTTTCCCTAGGTGCCGGCAGAGCTAGGGTTCAAAATCCTTAGCCAGGCACTTTGCTGAAAAAGGGTCAGTTTTCACTGTAAAAATGTGAAGTGTCCACTTTGTGTTTTGGCCATTTTCCTGTTGCGGCCACTAGGCCTACCCACACAAGTTTAGTACCATTTTTAGGTGTCCTTGATACCTATTTTTCACTCTTTATATTTTACCAAATGAATTGCTATAAACCTGGTACACAATAAAAAAACATTGCAAGGCACAACTCAGTTATTGGCTCTGGGTTCCTCTGGTTCTTGACGAACCTACAATTCCTATATATCTTCACAACCAGAAGGGTCCAGCAGATGTAACGGTATATTGATTTAAAATACCTGTCATACTTAGAAGAAGTTACAGGTGAAAATGTTGGCACAAATGGCTGTTTTTTCAAATCATTTTCAATTTTTCTTAATTTCAACTGTTAGTTTCCATAAAAAAACCTTGAAGGATCTACACAAATGACCCCTTGCTGAATTTAGAATTGTGGCTACTTTTCAGAAATGTATAGCTTTCCAGGATTCATTATTGCTTTTGTACCCATTTCTACCACTAACTGGAAGGAGGTTGAAAGCACAAAAAGTAGCAAAATAGGCTATGTCCCAGTAAAATGCCAAAACTGTGTACAAAATGTTGGTTTTCTGACAAAAGTCTGCCTGTCCCTGAAAGCTGGGAAGATGGTGATTTTAGTACAACAAACTCCTTGTTGATACCATTTGCAGGGAAAAACACAGACACTTTCTTCTGCAGCACTTTTTCCCCATTTTTCCAAAAAACAGAACAAAATGTAGCTGTCTTTTGGTTAATTTCTGGGTCCCCTCCATGGTAATCCACAAAATCTGGGTACCTTTAAAATCCCCATGATGTTGGGAGAAAAGTACCCAAATTTGGCATGGATACCTTATGTGGACAAAAAGGTACAGGGGCCTAAAAGCGAACTACCCCAAGTAGCAAAAAAGGCTTAGCATGGGGGGGAGGACTAGCGAAAGGGTTAAAGACTGTCTAACCAACCTTGGGTTGGGAGATTTTTGGTCCAACCCAGCCTGCATTCCACATAACACTATCCTTATAGTGAAGAAGGAGTTTCAGTCCCAAGATCAGGCCAAAAGAGTGCAATATTAGTTTGTGGGGAGTTTAACTGCATCAAGGAATTTATTGATCACCTGCAAACCCCGCTTCCTAGAAAGCTGTATATACAACTCAGACTAGGCCCTCTTCCTTTAGCATCTTTTATGAGAAATTTCTCCGGTTCAAAATCAGTTCATGATAAATGCCATGCATGTGCTCTTAGCAGCGAAAGCGTTGAGCATGTTCTTTTCTTCTGTCCCGTGTATGGGCAGCAGCAATTAAAAAGGATTAGGCCCCTATGTTTGGGTGTAATGGCTAAATTCCTTCAAACAGCTTAGGGGCATATTTACAAGGGCCATATCTCCGCTTTTTTGGCTTTTAAAGCCAAAAAACCACAGATAAAAATATCGCCCTATTTACAAGAAGGTGCTAACATGAATTAGCGCATGTTAGCACCCTTTTTACCGACGCCTCCCTTTGCATCTCTAATGAGATGCAAAGTGGGCGACACTGGGCAGTACAACCTTGTAAATATCGCTGATGTGCACATCGCGTTATTTACAATGTGGCCACACATTTTAACAGACGTTAGTTTTGGGCGAAAACCGCAGTTTTCGCCCAAGTGGATTCTTGTGTTACGACCAAATGGTCGTATCAACAAGCATATTGCCGTTTTGCAGGGAACATCGCTGGAAAACCAGCGATGTTCCCTGCAAAACGGCGATTGCCCCGCTATCGCTGGACTTTATATCGCCATTGCGCTATGCATTGTAAATACAGCGCAAGCATGACGATCAATTCCAGTGATAGATGGCGATAAATATGAAAGCACTAAGCGCGCTTTGCGATATTTATCACCGTCTGTTGTAAATATGCCCCTTAGTTTAAAAGGCTAAAAAACACAAGCATTGAGTAGGAAACTTCATATTTTGCTCCTATGTACATGCACTAATTTTGCACTGGTCTGATTGATTATTGTTTATCAGCTGCTAGCTTGTTTTTAAAACTCAAGGAGTTATTCTTTAAAAAAATGTTTTTATTGTAAGTTTATCTTTTTGTGATTGCAATGTTTAATTATGCTGTAATATTTGCTGATTGTTGTCGATGAATTTAACCCCTTCGCTGCCAGGCCTTTTCCCCTCCTGTGCCACGCCCTTTTTTGGCTATTTGGGGTAGTGCGCGCTGAGGCCCCTGTAACTTTTTGACCACATAAGGTATCCACGCCAAATTTGCGTCCTTTTCTTCCAACATCATGGGGATTCTGAAGGTACTCAGGGTTTGTGGATTCCCCTGGAGGGGTCACAGAAATGAGCCAAAATACAGCAAAATTTAGTTTTTTGGGGGGAAAATGGCAAAAACGGGCTGCAAATGAAAGCTTCTGGGTTTTTCCCTGCAAGTGTTATCAAAAAAGGGTTTGTGGGGCTGAAATCACCATTTTCCCAGCTTTTAGGGGATACTAGACTTTTGTCCGAAACCCAAACATTTTTACACAATTTTGGCATTTTTCTGGGACATAGCCTATTTTAACTATTTTTTGTGCTTTCGACCTCCTTCCAGTTAATGGTAGAAATGGGCACAAAACCAATAATGGATCCTGGAAAGCTATACATTTTAGAGAAGTAGACAAAATTCTGAATTCAGCAAGGGGTCATTTGTGTAGATCCATCAAGGCTTTTTTATAGAAACTAACAGTTAAATATACCCAACGTGAACACACCACATTTTCACAATGCAAAATTACCCTTTTTTAGCAAAGTGCCTAGCTGTAGTTTTTTAACCCTAGCTCTGCCGGCACCTAGGGAAACCTAACAAACCTATACATTTTTGAAAACTAGACACCCAGGGGAATCCAGGATGGGGTGACTTGACTGCCTCCCATCAGGTTCTGTTACCCAGAATCCCTTGCAAACCTAAAAAAACACTTTTCCCCCACATTTATCTGGTGGAAAGTTCTGGAATCTGCGTGGATCCACAAATTTCCACCCACCCCGCGTTCCCCAAAGTCTTCCATGAAAAATGGTACCTCACTTGTGTGGGTCAGCCTAGTGCCCGCGTCAGGAAACGGCGCAAAACGTAACATGGACACACCTCAATTTCGTAGCGAAAAATGACCCTTTTTTGGCTAAGTGCCTAGCTGTAGTTTTTGAACCATAGCTCTGCCGGCACCTAGGGAAACCTAGCAAATCTATACATTTTTGAAAACTAGACACCCAGGGGAATCCAGGATGGGGTGACTTGACTGCCTCCCACCAGGTTCTGTTACCCAGAATCCCTTGCAAACCTCAAAAATTGCCAAAAAAAACACATTTTCCCCATATTTCTGTGGTGGAAAGTTCTGGAATCTACTTGGATCCCCAAATTTCCACCCACCCAGTGTTTCCCAAAGTCTTCCGAGAAAAATGGTAATTCACTTGTGTGGGTCGGCCTAGTGCCCGCAACAGGAAACGGCGCAAAACGCAACGTGGACACACCTCAATTTCGCTGTGAAAAATGACCCTTTTTTGGCAAAGTGCCTAGCTGTAGTTTTTGAACCATAGCTCTGCCGGCACCTAGGGAAACCTAGCAAACCTATACATTTTTGAAAACTAGACACCCAGGGGAATCTAGGATGGGGTGACTTGACTGCCTCCCACCAGGTTCTGTTACCCAGAATCCCTTGCAAACCTAAAAAATTGACAAAAAAAACCCATTTTCCCTGAATTTCTCTGGTGCAAAGTTCTGGAATCTGCGTGGATCCACAAATTTCCACTCACCCCGCATTCCCCAAAGTCTTCCGAGAAAAATGGTACCTCACTTGTGTGGGTCAGCCTAGTGCCCGCGACAGGAAACGGCGCAAAACGTAATGTGGACACACCTCAATTTTGTAGCGAAAAATGACCCTTTTTTGGCAAAATGCCTAGCTGTAGTTTTTGAACCATAGCTCTGCCGGCACCTAGGGAAACCTAGCAAACCTATACATTTTTGAAAACTAGACACCCAGGGGAATCCAGGAGGGGGTGACTTGACTGCATCCCACCAGGTTCTGTTACCCAGAATCCCTTGCAAACCTAAAAAATTGCCAAAAAATACACATTCTCCCCACATTTCTCTGGTGGAAAGTTCTGGAATCTGCATGAATCTACAAATTTCCACCCAACCCGCGTTCCCCAAAGTCTTCCGAGAAAAATGGTACCTCACTTGTGTGGGTCGGCCTAGTGCCCGCGTCAGGAAACGGCGCAACACGTAACGTTGACAAACCTCAATTTCACAGCGAAAAATGACACTTTTTTGGCAAAGTGCCTAGCTGTAGTTTTTGAACCCTAGCTCTTCCAGCACCTAGGGAAACCTACTAAACCCACACATTTCTGAAAACTAGACCCCCTGGGGATTCCAGGGAGGTATGGCTTGCGTGGAAACCCCAACGTTTCCTTACCCATAATGCCCTGCAAACCTCAGATTTAGCTGAAAAAAATCACCTTTTTCACACATTTTTGTGGGGGAAAGTTGTGGCATCACTGGGCTGACAAAAATTTTCTACCTCCCAGCGTTCCCCCAGGTCTCCTGATAAAAATGGTGCCTAACTCTTGTGGGAGGCACAAGTACCCGCGACAGGCAAGGGCCCACAACGTAGTGAGGCGACATGAAAATTGCCTACCTCATAACGACCTGGTTTTGCAAGGGGGGTCACTTGGGTTTTTGGCCCGGTGCTCGGCGACCACCTAGGGAAACCTACCAAACCCACACATTTCTGAAAACTAGACACCCGGGGGATTCCAGGGAGGTATGGCTTGCGTGGAAACCCCAACGTTTCCTTACCCATAATATCCTGCAAACCTCAAATTTAGCTGAAAAAAATCACCTTTTTCACACATTTTTGTGGGGGAAAGTTGTGGCATCACTGGGCTGACAAAAAATTTCTACCTCCCAGCGTTCCCCCGGGTCTCCTGATAAAAATGGTGCCTAACTCTTGTGGGAGGCCCAAGTACCCGCGACAGGCAAGGGCCCACAACATAGTGAGGCGACATGAAAATTGCCTACCTCATAACGACCTGGTTTTGCAAGGGGGGTCACTTGGGTTTTTGGCCCGGTGCTCGGCGACCACCTAGGGAAACCTACCAAACCCACACATTTTTGAAAACTAGAAACCCGGGGGATTCCAGGTAGGTATGGCTTGCGTGGATCCCCCAACGTTTCCTTACCCAGAATTCCCTGCAAACCTCAAATTTAGCTGAAAAAATCACCTTTTCCACACATTTTTGTGTGGGAAAGTTGTGGCATCACTGGGCTGACACAAATTTCCTACCACCCAGTGATTCCCCCGGGTCTCCCGATAAAAACGGTGCCTCACTCGTGTGGGAGGCCCAAGTACCCGCAAATCTCCCCTTTCCAACAATACCTCTCCCGTCTTTCTACGTGCTCAGGGGGCTGAGATAGCCCCCTGAGCACGTAGAAAGTGAAACTGAAATGAGCCTCTTGGCTCATTTCAGTTTCACTTTCACTGTAATGACGTCGTCAGCTCTTCCCCAGCTCCCAAGGCTATTTTGAATGAAAGGGAATCCCTCTGGTGCCCGCACCAGAGGGATTCCCCAGGGAATGCCTCATGACGTGCTGGAAACGTCATGGGCACAGCGCGACTGTGCTCCATGATGTCTCCAGCACGTCATGGGCACAGAAGGGGTTAATATTTAAACTGACAAATAGATAAAAATACAGCCATAAATAATAGTTCTGTTTCAAATATAAGCACAGATGAATATCTTGTTACTTGATAATAGCCATATTCATCTCAATTTGGACATTCTTTTAAAAAAACATATTGCCTGTCCCAGCATTTAAGAAGCTTGAGTTCAAAGAGGGCTGCATCTTTGTAGGCTGAAAACATAAAAAACATAAGGTTCAAAAGAGCGACTGAGAAATGGTGTGCTCTGGAGTACACATACAGCTACTAGCTGAATTTTCTACCTCCCAGCGTTTCCCCGGGTCTCCTGATAAAAATGGTGCCTAACTCTTGTGGGAGGCCCAAGTACCCGCGACAGGCAAGGGCCCACAACATAGTGAGGCGACATGAAAATTGCCTACCTCATAACGACCTGGTTTTGCAAGGGGGGTCACTTGGGTTTTTGGCCCGGTGCTCGGCGACCACCTAGGGAAACCTACCAAACCCACACATTTTTGAAAACTAGAAACCCGGGGGATTCCAGGGAGGTATGGCTTGCGTGGATCCCCCAACGTTTCCTTACCCAGAATGCCCTGCAAACCTCAAATTTAGCTGAAAAAATCACCTTTTTCACACATTTTTGTGTGGGAAAGTTGTGGCATCACTGGGCTGACACAAATTTCCTACCACCCAGTGTTCCCCCGGGTCTCCCGATAAAAACGGTGCCTCACTCGTGTGTGAGGCCCAGGTACCCGCGATTCTCCCCTTTCCAACAATACCTCTCCCGTCTTTCTACGTGCTCAGGGGGCTGAGATAGCCCCCTGAGCACGTAGAAAGTGAAACTGAAATGAGCCTCTTGGCTCATTTCAGTTTCACTTTCACTGTAATGACGTCGTCAGCTCTTCCCCAGCTCCCAAGGCTATTTTGAATGAAAGGGAATCCCTCTGGTGCCCGCACCAGAGGGATTCCCCAGGGAATGCCTCATGACGTGCTGGACACGTCATGGGCACAGCGCGACTGTGCTCCATGATGTCTCCAGCACGTCATGGGCACAGAAGGGGTTAATAATTTAAACTGACAAATAGATAAAAATACAGCCATAAATAATAGTTCTGTTTCAAATATGAGCACAGATGAATATCTTGTTACTTGATAATAGCCATATTCATCTCAATTTGGACATTCTTTTAAAAAAACATATTGCCTGTCCCAGCATTTAAGAAGCTTGAGTTCAAAGAGGGCTGCATCTTTGTAGGCTGAAAACATAAAGATCATAAGGTTCAAAAGAGCGACTGAGAAATGGTGTGCTCTGGAGTACACATACAGCTACTAGCTGAATTTTCCTTCAATTATTAGATAATTAAACTGCAGAAACTGTTATAGGTAAAACTAGCTATGCCAACTGGGTAACAGAAGCATAATTGCAGACTCCTATCAGTTTGTGTTATTGTGTGAAAAGAAACACATGACACTACTTCCAATGCCATTCCTTTAAATGCTATACCGTCCAACCCTTTTGCTTAGGGAGACCATGGGGCAGATTTACAAGCCCCCTGCGCCACCAGTACGTCACTTTTTGTGACGTACTGATAGCGCATGTTACTGCTCCATATTTACAAGGACAGGAAAAGCCACCCTGTATGGCTTTTCCTCTCCTTGTAAATATGTCCCCTTTACACGAAGCACTTTGCGTGAAAGGGGCGTTCCATGGGTGTTTCTGCGGGTGTTCCCATGCAACACCCATGGAACAAGACACATTTCCAGATTTACGAGTAATCATAAATCTGGAAATGCGACTTAATGCTACTCTTCCCTGGGGGTGGCGTAGGAAGGAGCAACGATGAGAAATGTTTTCATTTCTCCAAGTTTTTTCCTCTTTCAATGCGTGCTGCATTCTCCAGAAGTCAGTGAAAGAGGAAAATGCCGGTAGTGATTGTTTTTGTGCAGGAAGGTGCCCCTTCCTGCCCAAAAACGACCTCCCCAATATGCAGGCATCCTTGCGCAATTGTGCCAGCGCAGGGAGAGCACAGGAATTCAACATATTATTATAAATATGTCGCATTCTTGTGTTTTGGAAGTACTGGAGCGTAACGCAGCCGAAGGGCTTGCGTTGCCGCGCAGCAGCACTTCCTTGTAAATCTGCCCCCATGACTCTATCTGACTGTGCTTTACAATTTAAAAGGGTTTTACTCTAATATCCATTGCCCAGAAAGTATTTCAACTGTGAATGCAGTTACTATAACCTTTGCCCTAAATCTAAAAAAGATTGTAGGTAACCTAATCCTATCCCTGTCGAAGGTAACGGCTTTAACTCTCAGTGAATACTGGTGATAAATCTACAATGAAACCCAAACGCAATCCCTGCCTTTAAATTTGCTTTTTAATTAAATTTGTTTATTTTTTTTTCTGTTTAATTTAAACCAAACTACATTGAAATGAAACACTGGCATACAAACACGTATCCTTACTTTTGGTATGATGTTGTTGATGTTTACTCTTAAATGTCCTCAAATTAATCTAAATATGTTCAATGTTTAATTAATTGTGATCATTTCACCTCGCGATATTTTAAATTAATTTTAAAATGATTAGGGTACCAAACTCTAGCCTACATTAATTTAGATAGCAACAGTTTGGCCTTTATCTACATTAAATCATTACAAGCTAATAAATTAAATTGCATTATAGAAATTGTTTGGCATTAAGGGGTTGCCCACCTCATTACAATATTTTGTAAATCAAACTAATTATGTTCTTCTCATTTTCCTCCTGTTTGGTACTTTTATATTAACTTTTACACTTCTTTTTCATTATTTTTTAAATGCCATTTAACTGGCTATTTACGTATGTATTAAATAGATATTATGAACATCGATAGCAACAAAAAAAAATTAACTGAAGATGTGTCAGGTTTTTGAATTACACTTTTGGATGCTTTTCAAGAGGAAGAAATGGCACTTGAAGCAATGGTATGGATGAAGCAATGGAGTAAAAGCAATGGTATTTGGACTTAATGACCTTGAAGTTGTGGGTCTGCCTATACCATATTGCAAGACACTGATAGCCTGACATTTTCAAGAAAAGCAGAACTACTGAAGAAATGAATAATATTTCATCTTTGATGTTTTTGAAAGCATGGTCCAGTCCCAGAAGGGCTTCAAACTCTGTATATGTGATGTAAGATTCAATATGTTGTAAATATCAATCGGAATATAATCAACACAGCAACATGTTTACAGCCATAATAAATAATTAACATTAGCAAGGGATGTGTCAAGTTTTTGATTAATGTTGCTGTATACTGCCAAGTGCAAGGTGTTATTACATACCTTCAAAGGCAGCTGTGTATTTTACAACTTCACGCAGTTCTTCTGCAAGTACATTAGATATCTCTATATAGGGAAAAGGAGAGAAAAACACTCTAGGGTCCAGATTCACAAAGTTGTCACTCAGTGCAGCACCCACAGAGGCTGCGCTGCGTTGTGTGACAGGGAGAGAGTGCCATATTCCCCTCTCCCTTGCGCCGGCACTGATTTGTTTTGCTGAGCACTAAGCACACACCTTAGCGCCATAGTACTACACTGCTGGATTTACAATGATTCATTGGGGCAAACTGTGTGCTGGGATGTGAGGCAGTGGGCTCCCACCTTCTTTCAATTTGAAATGGCTCCCTTGAGCTAATGAGCTGTGGAGCTCTGGCTCATGCACCTTCATCCAGTGAGTGGTACACAGCTCTGAGACGACATTGGGCAGCATTTGCAGAACGCCCAAAATAACGTGTTGCTCTCTACTGAAGAAGGACAACTATCCTGAAACACATGTCTAGGGATACACAGCAGTGGCTGCATCAGCAAGGGTGAAAAATGAAAGACTTTCATTGAAGTAAGTGTTATCATGCACTGAATTTACCATGATGATTTGGGATGAGCTCAGTGCTAGGATGTGAGGCAGTGTGTTCCCACCATCTTTCTGTTAGTCATTAGGATATCAAACGTGATCCTACAATGAGGATTCATGAGACTGTGCCATATTCACTCCATCAAGGTCTCGCCTAGTTTAATAACCTAAATAAGGTCACCGGTACCTGCATGCTAACTGTGCAGCTTGCTTGCTGAGCTTTTAAATACTGTGCCTTGCTGACAGCACTGTGTGCGCATCACGTGTGTGTCCTACTAATGATGGTGCATGTCGGTAGACTAGACAACACACACAGTGAAAATGGCATTTCGATTTGTCAGGTCCATGGGTTCCAGGGACTCACAAAGGTTTCTTTTAGGCAATCTTTGATGGTGTTTTCCGGGGCTTATAATACCTTCTGTACTATTTCAGGGTATCTTCTTCGCATCAAAGAGATTGTTTTAAGAGGCCCGGCTTGAGTCGTAATTCAGCCCTGCGTTTACATCTAGGGAGTCGAAAAATTCATTTGCAAGTCATGTTTTGGTCAGTGTCTAGACTAGCCATGCACGCCTCGGGGAAGACCTGGTGCCTTTTAGCCTGGTGTAGCTTAGGTTGGGAAGAAGGGTGGCTTTTATCACGTTTAGTATGTGCTTGGCTGAGGGGCTGCTCAGTGTCTGATTGAGATGGGTCAGGCTGTATGTTATAGCTCCAGCTCTCTTTTTCAGGGCGCTAGGTGAGCTGATGGTCTAGAGGACTCACTAAACCATACCCCCAGGTAGTTATACTTGGGTGTCAATCTTTGCAGACCCAATGCTCCAAGCTAAACATTTTGTTTTTTGGCCACTGCCAAAAATCAGGACCTTGGTCTTCTCCTGATTAATTTTAAGGGCGTCAGCTTTGTTATATTTGTCGAGCTTACTCAAAGTGCGTTGAAGAGCGGATTTGGCTTGATCCATTATGACACTGTCGTCAGCGTATTGTACAATGTGAAATTTCGCTTTCAATTGGCCCAGTTAAGGCAGAAGCAAACTGCTGTGCTCTAAGAATCTCCCAAGGTCGGCTGTGTAGAGGTTGAACAGGAGGGGTGCAAGGGCGCATCCTCGCTTCAGGCCGTCTATGGTGGAAATATTTGCAGAGACAGTCAAAGGGCCTGTTCTCACTCGCACCCATGTTTTCTTGTGCAGAAAAATTAGGGCTCATTTCAGATCCCCAGAGATCCCCCAACCTTCTGATTTCCCCCATAGAGAGTTGCGGGCCACTTTGTCCAAGTGGCGCTATAGTCTATGAAGCAGCAAAAAAGAGGAAGACGACTTTCTTGGGCTGCTTGGTGGCTCAGGGTGGCTAGGGGGATGATGTAATTAATTGTGGAGGCAGCAACAAGAAACCCAGTTTGGAAGTATGGTAACATGTTATTTTCCACAACCCATTCTTCTAATGTGAGGCCTTAGCCTCAAGATCTAATAAGGCTTTGAGTCGGTAGTTAGAAGGAAGGGAAGGATCTCCTTTCTTTAAGAATTGGGCATAAAACCAAGCCTCTCCCTGAGTGGGGCATCTGACATGTAATGAAGGAGTGGTTATACAGGTGGGTTAACAGCTTGGCCCATTCTTCCGTTGCACATTTAAATATGGTGGCTGGGAGGCCATTGGAGCACCTTCGTTTTTATGATTTTCAGAAATCTGCAAACCTGGGCAGTGGTGGTCAGCGGGCAGGTTTCCATCGGCCTATTATTGACTCACTCCGTCATTTCAGCTTCTGTTAAGCCGAGTTTTTCGCTGCAGTATTGTTGAGTGAAATGACGTGACCAGGATGCTTCAGACACTGCGTTCCCCCTGCACTTGTTGGAAGAACAAAGTCCTTGATGTGATTCCAGAACTGGATCAGATTTTTTTCTTTTAGCATTCCGTTTATTTTTAACCACTCCTTCTTTTCTTTGAGAATCTTAGCTTTCCATGTGTAGGAAAGTAGGATCTGCTTCTTATGGTTACCCCCACTTTTTGCTTCATGTGACACTGTTTTTGACTAGTGTGGCTGGGATCCTGCTGATCAGAACCTCAGTCTATCTGCTTTCTCCCTAAAACTGTTATGTTATGTACTTAGCTACACTCCAGATTGGATACTGGAGTACCCTTGTCAGTCCCTAGTATATGGTACCCATGTACCCAGGGCATAGATACCCCAGAGGCCTCCCATGGGCTAAAGAATGTATTATGCTACCCATGAGAGGTCATGCAAAATGGAACTACACGTCTGCTATTGCAGCCTGTGTAAGATTGTGCATGCACCAATTACTTCAGATATATATTTACTATATCTCAGGGTCACTACACTTAAAACCTATAAGTCACCCCTATAGCAGGCCTTGACAATCCTGAAGGCAGGGTGCTTGGTTCTAAGTGAGAGGGTGCCACTGCATGAGCAGAACACACCTGCAGCCTACGGAGTCCATTCTCCCGGGTTGTAAGTGCTGCAGCCATTTACAACATATGGAGTGGCATTATGCGACCACGTGATGACCAACTCTAAAACGGCTGAAAGTAACCCTATCGTATTAGTTGTCAAACATTGTGGAATCATACCCCCACACCAGTAACCTGTGTGGGAGGTATGATTCCACCCCTCAGAAACGAGCTTTCCTGGTACCAGCCTTCTAGTACCGGGCAGTCCAAAAGGATTGCTGCTGACCAGAGACACATTTCTGCCCTCCTGCTGCTAAGCCAAGCTTGAGCAGGGAAAGGCAGAACAATAGGCATCCTGTCACTGGGAGTTGTGACCACCTCCAAGACAGGATTTAGTGTATTAGGCCTGGGTGGGTGCGCTTGCCAGCGACCGAAAGTCTGCATGAGGGGCAGATTTGGTGTCCCTGTGCATAGTTCAGTTCAAACCAGTTCTGGGAGCCGTAGGCTCCTGCTCTGGCACGAAACTGGACAAAGGACATGGGAGTAACCTCCCCTCTGTCCAGACCCTCCCATGGGAGGGTCCCCTGAATCTGTCCAACCATCTCTCGTGGGTACAAAAGTGCTTACCTAGATGTAGGACCCTAGATTTGACGTGGACAAGATTCTGAAGCAGAAACCACTGAACTTTGACCGTCTGGACACTCTGCACTTCACTGGACTTCATTTGCGCCCAACTTCGTCTCCCTCTCCGTCCAAAGCATTGTCTGTGCCCATGCACCATAATGGCTCCATGCAGGACCTGTGGAGCATCAAGGACAACTGAAGGTATATCCCTTGAAGTGAAAGAGTGACTCCCTTGTAACCGCAGGCACCACATCTCAACTGACCGGTCTGCTGCTCCTGAGCTCCTACGGACTCCGAAGGCTGCAGCAACACAGGAGGTAGGTTTCTAAGTCCCTCGAGTTCTGAGCTGCCCTCTTACTAAGTTTGAGATCAGAATCTCTCGTGGGGGCTGCAATACCTATACCCCTGTGCACCACATACTTTTGCAAGTATGCTTGTTGGTGTTTCCAAAACAAGTGCATTGGGCACCATTTTTTACAAAGAACTCCGGCCTCTTTACACCGAGTGCTCAGTAGGCTGCTGCTTTGTGAAACTGCTCAAGGTCCCCTTGCGACTCCTGTGCCTCTGGCCTGTGGGACCTATTAAGGGTCAACAGTTATTTTCTTGGGCTCCCCTCGTTGCTCCAGGCTTGCCCTGACTCCCCTGTGTTTGGTGAGTCTCCTGGACCTTGCTGGTCAGAGCCATCACCTTTCTTGACCATCGTTGTGGGTTGCCGCTGCCAAGGCTTGTTGGTGCTCCCGCCAGACACCGACCCCTCAACACTCGACATCCTTTGTGGGACAGCTCGTGTCCAGCTCGTAGTTGTCCTCAACATCTCCTGGTCCCAGTGGCTGCAGAGTCAAGAACCCCCTCAATGCACCTGAAGCACCCGACATCGGTGGGCATTCATATTACGAGCCCCTTGTCACCCCTGAGTGACCCAAACTCTATCCCCTATGCTTTTTAGGTACTCTTTGTCAACAATCTAACTTTGGATTCCGATGGACACTTTTCTTCTTCCCAGCAGTGGCTCTACTTCGAAGCCCTCCGTAGAGATCGACAACGGTTTCCGATGCCACTTCAGTCCCATACACCCGGCTTCCCTGGGATAGGTAACTCTGGTACTAGTTATCCATGGGTGGGGTGGCTCTCCAACCTCCTAACTTCCACGGGGTTTCTTCGAAGTCCACTTGGAAGGGTCCATAAACTTTAAAACTGCAACCGCGACTCTCCCAATGAATTGTATGCCGCACGCGGTCCTGTTCCCACACTGCACCCGTCCTCCATGGGGTCCCTACTTACTCACCTTAGGTGGTTCCTCGGGGTACCAGTGATTCTACATCCTCTAGACACAGTCTTGACTCGAGTCGTGGTTCTTATACCACTATTTTAGTACATGGTTTCTGTGCTACAGTATTGTGTGCTTTGTGAGTATCTTCATGTAGAAGATACTGTGTCGTACTTAGAGTGTGTTTTATCAATAAATACATATTTTTATAGTACTGTGTGGTTTTCTTTTCATTTAACCAATACTATACAGTTGCATTCTGGTAAAACAAGCTGCTTAACATTCCTTCAAGAAGAAGCCTGAAAACTGCTCTCCACAGCTACCACTTGCTTGGATAACTTTCTATGGTTATCTTTGACCTCCTAAAATCACCATAAGTGTAGTTTGAACTGGTACAGGATGCCCACTTTAATTAGTGGATAGCATATAACAGGCCAACTTCTCACACCATGTTAATCTTTTGTATAGTTTACGTAAGGTGACCATATTTTTGATGGAGTGCCCTGCAGCATTGTGTTTATGCAAGCACACAGCCCTCCTTAGTGATTTTCTTGCATTAACAGTAGCCATGTTGAAAGGCAGCCGTGGAGAAGGTCTGTGTCCCGTTAAGATGTCTCTTAGTTTGGCTATTGTGTTGTCCCACCTGTGATGGCGGTCGGTGGGGAGGGCAATTAATGAAGTTCAGTGTTATTTCTGTAAGCCATTTGCCTACCTTGGCAACGCCTGAGGTGTCCCATTAATTCTTTTGGCTAGTGTATGAGATTCAGTCCGCGTTGAAAGCCCCACGTCTGTAACTTAGGCA
Organism: Triturus cristatus; assembly: GCF_964204655.1. Taxonomy (NCBI): domain Eukaryota; kingdom Metazoa; phylum Chordata; class Amphibia; order Caudata; family Salamandridae; genus Triturus; species Triturus cristatus. The sequence goes on from NC_140591.1 coordinate 728,287,452, forward strand.
GCAACAGAAGCTTGTAGGTCCATAATTGCCGTCAGGGGGTTATGATCACTTTCTGTATAAGTGGGAATCTCCAGTTTGACTAAATGGCTTGCCAGGGATGTTGATAGAAAGATGCAATCTATACTTGAGATGTTCTTAATGGTTATGGGGAGATGCACGCTAGAATTTTGAGACAGTAAGATATGCTACGCAGAGCGTAGATTGCAGTTGGATAGTAGAATATTCATAGCTTCTTGCTCTTTAGTTTTAGTGGCTAAGTGATCGTTGGATCCCAAGACCCTGATATTAAAGTCACCTAGTAGCAGGATTTCAGAAGAGGCAAACTCTAATAGGAGATTTTCCAAGTTCTTAATCAGAAGGGGTTGTTGCGGATAACTTTGATGTTTTTGTTGTGTTGTGATAGCAGTTAGTTAAAAGAAGAGGTAAGCTCATTGTTTGGGTTGAAAATCCTGTAATTAGAACAAATTGCCCAGCCGGGAAGTTTCATTAAAGGGGTATAGCCATGATCTTACATGAGTGTTTAATGAAACTGGAGAAGCCCCCAGAAGGTTATCCGAGAAGGTTAGGTCGGGATGCCGATTGAAAAAAATCTTAGTAGTCGTAGAGGACAGATGTGGATGGATCCCAGGTCTCTTGTAAGCAAATAAAGTTACTTTTTCTCAGATAGAACACCGCAGATTTGGATTAGAGTGTTGACTAGAACCTGGCCACGTTCCAGTAAGTGATGGTCAATTTAGAGTCTGAGAGCTTGAGTGGGTTGGAGGGTTCCTGCTAGGAGCGGGACACTGGCTTGTCTCGATGAAGGAACCCCTGGCAACTATAACTGTTGTGGAGGTCAATGGGATTTGAATACCTCCTCACCAAACGTTCGTTAATATTATACAAAATGTTAATAGAAATTTCGGCTTTGGAAGTGCCTGGGAGCCAATTGTGATTTGTTCGACATGTACCTCTGAGAACACTTATATGAGACCTTGCCGAATCTCCCTAAAGATGTACATGCGAGTAATTTTGTTGGCGGGGAGACTAGAGTTCAATACCCCAGTCTTCAAAAGACCTGGCGTCCCTTAAAGTCTCTCTTGACCATGTGTAATGATTACTTCCAAAGCCCCTTGCTTGCTAGGTATTAGGGCGTACCTTACTGCTGTCAGAGAATATTATCCCCTTGAGGGCCGGGACGTGCTTGAATAGGCATAGGAGATTGTTCCTTTTGAGAACATCATGTGGGCCCTTATGGGCATAGTGCGGGATGAAAACGAGTTCTGAATGATTGTCAGGGTTTTGATGATTTCACTCCCCAGAGTCTACAAAGGGGAGTGGAGGGGGCTTAAAGTGAAGAAATGTGAGATCAAGTGAAAAACAGTTCTCCTCCATTCGTCTTTGCCTGTCTGTGGCCTTGAGAGTTTGAGGCTGTTTGGGGGAGAGACTTCGATGGAATTGCATGTCTGCTGTGGCACGTATGGGCCTAACAGGCCACTATCTGGTATGACGTGTGGCACAGCTGTGTTATTACTTGTATTTGCTGTACACTTGTTGGGTCCACTCTATGCATTTGAATCGCCCCTTGGAGATTATGTGTTGATGTCTTGAGAGACAGAACTTTGGATTTGTAAGTGTACCCCTGCAAGTTGAGCAGACAAGGTCCTGTCCTTGGCTATAGTAGTATACAATGCCAGGGCACTGGGATCGGTGGCGTTAACCTTGAGTGCTTCCTGTGTAATTGTCAAAAAGTTGCTGAGGGGAACATTGATATTAGTGAGAGCCCCCATGAAGTCAGCAGTTTTTGTTTTGGGTTTTGGAACCTGATTAAAGATGGGAAAATGAATTGTTCCACTCTCATCTGGGGCTAACGTAGTGGGAGCCCCTGCCCCTGTGAGTCAAGATCTCAGTTTTGCAAGACGTTCTTTTTTGGTTTGTTTTTTTAGTTCCTTTTTATCTCTTCTGGATGCAGTTGATTTTATTGGGAGATGGATGAACGTTAGATGCGGCTAGGTCAACATTTCCGAGCTGATTAGTAGCCAGTGGGGTCGATATAGCTTTTGGGCTGTGGGTACTAATTGGTGCAGGTCCGGCTTTTAGTTCACTGAAGCTCATGCCTAATGTCTGTCATTCAGAGAAGGTTGGCTCATTAGAGCCTGGGTCTCGAGGGGGAGGGGTAATTCCTCTGGGGGAGGGTGATGTGCCAATAATAATGGGGAATGATGACTGTTTCGTGGCGATCCCAGTTGGTAAGTTTTGAATGGGTTAGTGGCAGCCCTGGGTGTGGATCTTCACGCTGTCCTGAAGTGAGCATAAACGTTTGGGGAGGGATGAAAGTTTGTTTATTAGTAGAGACCGAGAACAAGTGTTGATGGCTTCCGGTAGCCTGATGGTCCTTTTGATTGTACTTAGCTTACCTAGTGCCCAAATCTGCTAGGGTTGAGGCGATAGTTTGAATTGAATCAATCTGAAGGTCCATCTTCTGTGATTGCCATAGTAGAGCTGTGGCAATAGAGTCTTGTTTTATATGTAAAGAGGTCAGTGAGATCGAAGTAGGGCTCGTGGGTCCCATTGCCATAAGTGGATCCTTATCTGCTTGCATTGGGCTGTACATGTTATAATGGGCCTCTGAGTTGAGGCCTGGTGTTTGGGCCAGGGAGGCCTCAATACGAGATTCCAGAGAGCCAAGGAACCGGTCAGATAGATTTCTTGATTCAAGGGGGCTTTTGCACTTTGTCCTCTTTTTTGGTGTTGGGGAGTAGGTTAGCTCAGTTTGGTAGGCCCTCGGGTTACAGTCCGACGTGTTCTCAAAGGAGGTATGGCTGCTTTTTGACCACCCCAGCATTCACAGAAGTTTGAATTAGCAGACGGACTGATTACTTCAGTTTGAAGGTTGGCTGGGATTAAGAAGTTTAACTTTAGGGTATGTGTAGTAGCTTCTAAGACAGCGTGTTCTCTAGGGCTTGGGGAGTGAGCTTTCTTTATGTCAAAGATATTGCCCAGGGTCGTTGTAGAGCACACAGGAGGTAACCTAGGCTGATGAGAAGATTCCAGAGTTGCCTGGGGCTTGGGCAAGCAGGATCGGGGGGAAACAGGGGACGACCCGACAATGGAGTTGGGGGTGGGAGGCTGTGCATTGACCCGTGCACCTGGGCCAGATTGCAGGATAGCGATGAAGGTGAACAAGTCTGGGTTTGGGATTATGCCTTGCTGAAAAATTTGCTGATCCGCACCTGTGAAGGCTGTCCCCCGGGTAAAGATGAGACTACCTGCTGCAGTCCGGGTGGAACCAGTGTGGTATCGGCTCGGAGAGTGGTGCCTTTGCTGCAGATCGGCGCATATAAATTCTCCCTACTTCCACGGACAGAGTAAACCTACAGTCGCACGCACATACACTCATCATACGCTAGGGCCCATCACACTGAAATTCACACTATTACTCTATCCACAGTAAATATAGGAGAGAAACCTAAACCAATCTGCATCTAAACGAGGTCAATGCGACCATAAAGATATTGTCCTGAGTCATGATTTTAAACATAGGGAAAACATTAGAAACTCAATAAGTGACAAAGAAATAACCACCCGACACTGGAATTCAAACAAATGGTTGTTTATCTAATTTAGTTCAAATGAAAGTCAATCAATGGCAAGATCATTATTCTCATAGTTACCTAATCTAGCTAAATGGGTCAGGACAGGTCTCTCAGTAAAGTCTCTCGAGCTGCCATCCTCAGCATCAGAAACGATCCTCACGAACATAGGTTCAGGAAGAAGTGGCCTCAAAAATCTCAATGCAATGACACGGACCCTCTCTAGTCTAGTATATTTATAACAAAACTAGCGAAATAAAAGTTACAAACAAATTCTGAATGTCCGTTGAGCCGCTGAGCAGAGCGAGCAGGAAAGGATATCACTTGGTAACATTTAGAAAAACCTCCGCTCAGGAAAAATCACAAAAATAAAAACACGGAAGACGGAAACGCGAGTTTGCAAGCGATACATTTATGAATGCTCTTCCTTGGTACCATAGCAGAGCCACCGCAGGTTTATCTTTGTCCATTGTGGCTTTATTCTTCTCCAAGGACAATTGGAAGCATGCCCAGAGCTGCTGTCCTCACGGAAACTTTTAATTCAGACAGAGGCTGTGGTCAGGTGACTTTCAACCATGTTCAGCAAGGCCTCTCGTCAAATTTCAATCACTCAAGCGCAGGCTGTAAATAGCAGCCATCTTGGTTTAGGCCAAAACGGACCATCTTAATTAAAAGAAACACAAAACAACGTTACCACATCATAATGATTATACAGTGTTAATCCCCACTAATACCCTTGTGTATGTAATTACCTAGCCATCTGCAACACAAAGAAGCATTAGCACACGTTACTTTAAAAGCGCAAACTCGAAACAAATAGCACTTTTGCGACACTCGTTTAATTAAACTGCACATATTATTAAGCAACATATATGCATTCCCACGTGTAGTTTCTCTCATTAGTAATGTTGGTTAATTAAGACTTTTAACAAAACCAATAATTAGTGATTATAAATTAGTAATTTTAATCATAACATATAAACAAAACTGGAGCTTAAAACTCAATAAATTTTCAACAGAAAACTCTGCTCCAGCACCTTTTCTCCGGGGAAGTTTCCTTGTTTGCATGGCCGCTTGGTCTTCCATGCGCTGACCGGCCTTTTCCAGTGAGTTAGAGAGGATGTTGCAGATGATTGTTTGCCTACTTACTATAAGCAATTGGCTGTGATGGAGCACAACACCTTCTCAATTCAATTCAATAAAGCTTTATTCAATTTCTTTACAAGAAAATCATAAAAGCACATGGTAACACACAACATTAACATCATTTTTAAAATTGCAATCCAAAATATGATTCTAAAACACCTTACAATAACTTCCTGTGAGCTTGATCAAGGGGAATAACATATTATGCAACTTCATGTCAAAATAGTTTTCCTACATTTAATTTCTTTTTTTTAAATACAGCCAATGACCTTGTAAAATATTCGTTCTTTAGTGATTGCAATACTAATAATGCGGGGCGACATTGTCTAAGGCCGAGTGACCTTAACATTGGTAAAATCCACCTCCTTCTTTCCATAGAGTAAAATTTACAAAATTAAAGAACTTGCAGTGTTAATTGTTGAGAGACATCATCACATGGGCACTTGCCCGTAGTTCTAGACCAATCATTCATAATAGGAAAACTAGTTAGTCTGCGAATGATCCCTAATCTAAAGCGGGTAAATACAAATCTACCATTTCCACCTTGGGTGCTTTTAAGATATTGCTGAATACTATAAGTGGTAAACAGCAATTGATTCGCCTATACTGTTGGTTTCAGAATTTCCACTGAAAATCTGATTGTCCCCAAGAGCACCACACAACTTCTTTTAAAATCTTTTCCTCTAACTGAAATATTGGTACTAGGGTCATTGGAATATTCAGGATGCCTAAGGGCCACCGTCCCCCGCATCCGATGACTGACCACCGGCGGCAGATCCTTCTTCCACCTCACTGCCAAGACTTGGAACATCCTCCCCCTCCGCCTATGACAGACCCAGGACCTGCTGACCTTCAGGAGACTTCCCAAGACCTGGCTGTTCGAGCAGTAGCAGCACCCTTCCCCCACCCAGCGCCTTGAGAGTGACTAGTGCACTCTACAAATTGTCTGATTGATTGATTGATTAAAATCATTACCATATTTTAACCATGTGATGTTAGAGACCCGCAGTAACTTAAAACTATCATTTAAAATATCACGGTTATAACTGTTTCTTTTAGTAGTCCATATCCTGTGCCCCATTAAAGCAGGTTGTATTTTTATAAGGTCAGAAATGTACAGCGTCCATAGCTGAGAGTGACATACGTAAGTAGATGTACTGTTTGGAACTGCCAACAGAAATTTAAAACTAAACTAGCTGTAGGGGCTGGGGTTTTATGTAGCCCCAGATGCTCACACCGTACATAGCCGTGGAGGTCCGTTTTCTCTGGTAAATATGTAATAATTCTACAGGAGGTTGTCTACCCAGTTTTCTAGAAAAATTGGATAGTGCAGCAATAGCTTTCATAAACAGTAATTTCTTAGGCTGAACTGCCTGAGTCCATTTCCCATCTGATCAAAACAAATTCCTAGATAAGAAAAACTTTTAGTAAATTCGACCTTTTTGTGATTGATATAAATGTTTCTACATTTTGTACTACCTCCCCCGCGTTTCATGAAAAAGGCTTTTGACGTGTTCCCTCTGAGGCCCAAATTGTGCATAAACATGGAAAAACTTGTCACCACCCTTTGGAGCCCCAATTGCATTTGTGACATCAATACAGCATGGTCCGCATACAGTAGGGTAGGTATGGGACGTTTATCAATTTGTAGCAAATCCGGAAAAGGATTCGCCAGGACTTGACCTTGTTTTTTAATATAAAGTGTTAATAAAAAGGGTGACAAGACACAACCTTGTCTCACCCCTCTCTGTATTTTGAACGTGGCTGTGCACTCTCCGCTAGCCCCATAACAGACCCTTGCCTTCCCATCACTGTGGATCTGCCTCAAGAAATGTATAAGTGGGGTTTCCACCCCCATACCATCCAAGAGGTTCCATAATTATCATGTATGTCACAATCAAAGGCTGCTGTTAAGTCTACAAACGCGATTTATAACCTGCTGTGTTTAGCCATTGTATACTTCCCCAGAAGGATATTTAAATTGAAACCCTGCTCAACCGTGCCTAAGGCCTGTCGGAAACTAAATTGTAATTCTGATATGTTACCATTATCTTTGGCCCAGCCCTGTAGTTGAGTATGACACGCTGCACCACCTTGACCAATGAATCTAACAATGATATAAGGTAATAGCATGCAAGGATCTGGTGATCACTTTTGTTAAAAATCAGGACCAATGTTGATTCGGACCAGGTTGTTATGAAACTGGGAGAACAGCACACTGCAATTACTTGGGTTAGAAGCGGGCCCCATAGTGACAAATTGGATTATTAAAAGTCGACGGGGACTTCGTCAGGGCCAGAGTCTTTCCCACCCATACTTGCCATAAGGGCACGGTTGCCCTCGTCTAGGGTACAATGGACATCTACTGGATGGTTATTGGATGACAATAATTCATGCTGTGGCTGGGAAATTTCCATGGGTTTCTTGTGCATGGTGTTATTGTACATGGTAGAATGATGTTCCACCCATTGATCTTCAGCAATAGCTATCTCTAAAGTTGGTGTGTCTCGAGTGACCAGGAAAGGGGCATTTACTTCCTTCCAAATGGCTGTATTGTTTCTGGTTAAAGTGGATATGTGTAAAGCTGCCCAAGCTTCTTCTTTTAACAAGGTTTTATGCTCTTTTAGGGCGTGTTTGTATTCCCCTCTAGCCATTTTAATATATTGACTATTTCTAATTGGATTATGTAAGACATATTTTAATTTAGAGTAAGTTTTGGTACATTTAGCATCAAACCAGCTTTGTTTTTTAATGGGCAGATTTTTGTTTTCCACAAATAGGGCCTTTTTAATATATCCAGATATCTGTGAAAAGAATTTTGAAATTGCAGCATGAGGAGTTGTCTCACCGAGACAAGCTAAGAGGGCGGGTTACAATTAATCAATAATTTCCTAGTGAAATCGGTTGTATCCACCTTGGCCCAGCGTAAAGAATAGCCATTGATTTTTTTCAGAGCCATGTTCTGAACAATATGACCCAATGTACCCTTGGTATTTACCGACTTAATTGACAATAAAAAGTTACACTTAATGGAAAGTGATAGCTCAGGGCATTTTTATGGGTGGTAAAACTTTTAAGTCTGGTTGAATATCTGTCACAAAATAAAAGAGAGGGGCCCTATACTACAAAGGGGGTAGAGCACCAGATAGACAGTAGTCAAACAAGAATTCCCCTTTTCGGCGAATGTTTAGTACCACACAGTGGCTCTCATCAACACCAGTCAGTCACCAGGTCACCAGAACAAGACACCAACACCTAGACAGGTTCAAGTGTTCTCAAAGAGAAAATATTTATTACAACTTAAAAAGAATTTCATCACAGTTTACAATGAATAATCACATACACGGATAAGAACATAAATCAAAAAATTAAAAACCAAACTTTCATTTTGTACATGAAGTTAATATTCAAATACTTAATTATTAGGATAACAAATGTCTCCACAATCTACAGTCTGCCGTCTTAATCTTGACGCAAGAGTATCCAAATAATTAAGTATTTGAATATTTACTTCACGGAGAACAAATGATCTGGATCTGATGTCTTTTTGTCTTTCTCTGTTGATGAGAAAGCATCTTTCTTACATGTTCTCCCTAGCATTTAACTTGTGTAGAAAATGAAAGTTTGGTGTCTTGTTCTGGTGACTGACTGGTGTTGATGAGAGCCACTGTGTGGTACTAAACATTCGCCGAAAGGGGAAATTCTTGTTTGACTACTGAATATCTGTTCCAAATAAGAATATAATCAGTAGTCAAGTATATCCCTCTTCTGTTAAATGTAACACTGAAGGGGACTGACGGGGTACATAGGTTGTTAGCAAATACTAAATCAGATGAGAACATGATTTCATTTAGAAATTCCCCGTAATTTGTATGTAGGAAGTGTGTGTAACAATTCCCGTCATCAGACATAATTCCACAGATAGCCCCCAAAATACGGGCAAAATGCAGAATTAAAGTCCCCTCCTCCTATGACAAACACATCTATTACATTTTCATTCCATATGAGATTTAGGATGTAACTTAATTTCCTCAGTACCCCCACAATCTGATCAGGCGGTGCATTATTACCGAAATTTAACAATGCAATACATTGCAATTTATCAATGTGAATTATAAGAAGTTGGTAAAAAATTTCTGATAACTTCAGTTCAATCTTATTTGCATTCACATAGTTAGATATATATGTGCAAAGCCCACCCTTAGATCTCCCATATACGGATGGTACAGTGGCGGTATGGAAGGGTTTATAACCATTAATCTGCAGAATGTCCTCTGCCCAGGTTTCCTGAAGGCACAATATGTTAAAATTCCCTACAAAATTTAGCCATAGTGGATTGGTAAGCTTTGTTCGTATACCTGCAAAATTCCAAAATAACAGATGATAAAGATCTTGCCTACTGTTGCCTGTGTTTGCGTGTTTTGATTTATCAGGTGGATCTATGCCTGTGGGAGATATCTCTGGGATTAAACACTTATCTTGGGTAGCCATTGTACCGTGGGCAGGGGACGAGATGTCAACATCTAGGCAGGTGGAGGGTGGATACCTTTTCGATATGTCTAAGTTAATACCTGTGGTGAAAATTATCATCGAAGTCCCCACTAGTAGGTCATGTACATAGGTCCTTTGATAGTTGATAAAAGTAACCCAAAGTCCCTAATTTGATGCCCTGGATCATAATAAAATGATTTCCTTACTCTCCTCAGAATGCTTTGGACTAGGTGTGGGGTTTTGAATATTCATACCACACAGTAGCCATAAAGGCTTTTGCAATCTCTGCCTATCCAGTTGACTCTTCTGGCCATTTTAAACTCATCAAGAAGCTCTTCAGTTAGCCCTGTTTTTGTGCTCAGACAGAAAAAGGATTTATTTCTTAAAGTGTCCCATGACTCAGATACATGAGCCGGTAATCTAGGGACTTCGGCCAGGATTACCGTATAGGGAGTGGCAGCTAGTGGCAGGTCCAGACATATCATAATCATCTTTATTCAATTCAAGGTAATGAATCATAAAAGTATGCATAACAATACATTAAAAAGACATAAAAATTGTAAAATAAGTGTACAGATAAAAAGCATGTGCAATTTAGCATACAGTAGTTAGTGACTTCCTTCTGAAAATAACAGCCCTAAAAAATCTAGCCAATGGCACACATACATACAAATTTGGGAGTGATTGTAAATATAAATACGCCGGCCTACATTGTCTAAAATATTGTGATTTCAATAGAGGCTTGATAAAATAATCCTCAAATCCTTGCAAAATTTACAAAAAAACAGTACAGGTATGGTCGATTGTTCAGACATTTTGTCACAAGGGCAGTGCATTATTAGTCATGACCAGTTGTTGATAGTTGGGAAGCCTGTCAAACAGTGAAAAATATCACGCATAAGACACATCAAAACAAACCTATGTTGGGGGTTAAGAACACTAATTAAATATGGTTGAATCAAGAAACTGGTCAAAATCATTTGGTTGTAACGTACAGTAGATTTGACCAGTTCCACTGATAATCTCATATCTTCCAGTAGATTTAGACATTCTGTTTTTAGTGATTTCCTTGCAATGTGTTTCAGTTTTTCAGGGTTATGAAAACGTTCAGGATGACTAATGTCAATCATAAACCTTTTGATGTAGTTTAACCATGGAATTTTAGGAGCATGGTCCGAATCACAACAGTCCTGTACAATAGAACGATTAAAATCAATATAATCAGAAGTCCAAATCTTGTGCCAGAGGAGTACTGGCTGCACTTTTATCAGATCAGCTAAGTAAATTGCTACCAGTTCTGAGTGGTATACAAAGTTCGAGCAGCTGGTTGGAAGCCCAAGAAGATTTTTCAAAAAAACATTTTCCAGCAGCTGTAAAGAGTCCACATTTACATACCCCCATAGCCCGGAGCCATACATTGCAAGTTATCGACATTTGGCATTGTATATGGTTAACATTCCTTTTGGCGGTTTGCATCCCAATTTCCTTGAAAAATTGCACAGGCCCGTAATTGGTTTGAGAAATTGCATCCTTTTCAAGCTTGCTGCACTTTTCCAATTCCCTGAATCATCAAAAAAATCCCCAAGTATGGAAAAGAGGGAGTTTGTGGTAAAATTGCTTTTCCTATTAAAATGTTAGGCCCTTTGGATAGTCTTTGTCCTGTTTTCCTGACAAAGGTTTTACTAATGTTCATTAATAAGCTCAAATTCTCCATAAAAAGTACAAATTCATCTAAGAGACGCTGTAAAGCCAGTGGAGTGCGGGCCGTAAGCACCGCATTGTCTGCGTAGAGTAGAAGTAGGAGAGGATATGGTCCGTCGGCTGCACTGCCGCCTCTGGTGCAGGAAACCAGGGTTCAAGCCTTGAGGTCGCGTCCACATCATGTGATTCTGGGCAAATCACTTAATCTCCCCGTGCCTGAATGTGTAATGTAAATACGGTGCTATGTAAAGCGCTCCAATACCTTCGGGTCGAGTTCGCGCTATATAAATATGCAACACAAAAAAAAACGGTATAGGCCAATGTCCAATTTGGGGCAGGTCGATGCATGCATTCGCCAGAGTGTCACCCAAGTTGTAAATATATAGATTGAATAAAAAAGGAGCGAGTATTCAACCCTGACGAACCCCTTTTCTGATGTCAAAAGATCGTATGCATTCACCACTCGCCCCAAAGCAGACCCTAGCTGAACCGGTTGAGTACAGGTATCTGAGATAGTTAATGATAGTGATATCTATACCCAGTGAGGTCATGACAGACCACAGTTTGTCATTAGCAACACAGTTGAATGCGGATGACAAATCCACAAAAACTAAAAACAAGTTACCATGATTAATATGTGTATATTTGCCCACCGAGAAATTCAGATTGATAGCTTGCTCCGTTGTCCCAATTCCCTGGGAAACCCGTATTGAAAATCAGAGATGATGTTGTTGGCAACCGCCCACTCCTGCAATCTGCATAAAAGTATGCGGCCCACCACTTTAACTAAAAAATCTAGCAAAGAGATGGGTCTGTAGGGCGCAGGACAGTTACGGTCTCCCTTTTTAAATATTGGCACGATGTGTGATTCAGACCAGGAACTTGGGAATCCGTCACTCTGGCAGGATCTAAAAACCACGGTCAGGAGAGGGCCCCAGAGTTCAATATTTGTTTTAAAAAGGCCGATTGGGATGCCGCCGGGCCTCGGTGCTTTGCCTCCCTTACTTGATCCCAGAGCCTGAATCACTTCAGCCAGGGTGAAATAAAAACATAAAATGTATAGGCAAAAATGTAGGCCTGATAGAATCAACAACTGACTTGGGTAACAATCTATTACGACTGCTGTCAATCATGCCAGAATATGGGTTAGAAAATGAGCTACCCATTCTTCTCCAGTTATTGCAACCTCAATTTTAGGCTTGTCGGCATCACTAGAAAAGGGGGAATTTATGACCCACCAAAAAGCCATGGCATCATTTATTTGGCTTGCTACGTAGTCTCCTCTTTGAATCCTTTCTTACGATTTTTTAAAGTTAGCCGATAGACCCTCCTACAGTTCTGTATTTCAATGGCATTTCTAGGAGCCTCTATTGGGGCTCCTATCAACGTTTTGTGGGCCTGGGAGCAAGCGTGATCAAACCAACTTTGGATTTCCCCAGCCTCACTCTTTTTATTGGCAATTAGCCCTGCCTTGACTTCCTTGGTGATTTGGTTAAAAGCACTGATAACCATACTTGCTTCAGCTGACTCATCCAGACACACATCAAAAGCCCTTCTCTTCTGATGGATTAATTGTTCTAGAAATCTAGACGGGTCAACCATAGACCAACGCAGGGTAAAACCATTCATATAGGAGAGCTCAATATTCCCTACCGCTAAGGTACGGTGACAGACCCCCTTTTTAGTTACAGGGTCAGTGTCCAACGTTAAACTCTGTAGAAAGTGGTCGCTCATTACAATGTCATGCTATACATTTTTTTAACTAGGGCAGAATAACGCTTAGGGAAGAGCAAAAAATCAGTAATGCTTTTCCCCATACTGCCGTCGAATGTACATAATACTTCAAATGGCATGTCTCCAAACTCAAATCATATTTAAAAAGTAACTCATTAATGGGCATATCAACAAGGGCTTTATCTCTGCTTTTTTTGCTTTAAAAGCCAAAAAAGCAGAGATAAAACTAGCGCCCTATCAACAACAGGGTGCTAACACGCACATTTGCATGTTAGCACCCTTTTACTCTACGCTTCCCCTTTCATCTCTAATGAGATGCAAAGGGGGCGTTCCTTAGTAAAATATGAGGAGAAATGTCGCTAAGCGACATTTCTCCTATTATCAAGAATGTCGCTAACCCTGTTAGAGACAAAAAAAGCAGCGCTAACCGCGGTTAACGCTGCTTTTTTCCGTCTGCTAATTTTCAGACTTAGCCATGATATCCTATGGAAGGAGGATATCATGGCTAAGTTTGTCTGTCCCTATCAACAAGGTAACGTGTGATTATCGCTGGGTTTCCAGCGATAATCTCACGTTAGCCTGTTAGCGTGTAGATTTTTATCGCTATTGAGATAAGCGTTGCTAATAGCACGCTATCTCAGCGATAAAAATTCACGCTAGCCGGCGATAATTATCCTCACGCTAAGAGCGCTGAGCGATAATTATCGCCGGTTGTTGTTGATATGCCCCAATGTTTCTCTCCGTACTCTGTGTGAGGAAAGTGCGTAAACATTGTCCTCTGTAGGGGACACCATGCTGCAAATTTTATAAGCTAACTTTTGGCAGAGTTCGATGTTAAAGTCTCCCCCCATGTCATGATTTTTCTCTGGTTCCCTTGTCAATTAGTAATTCCAGATCAGAGTCTAAGTGGCACGAGCTATCCAGTATGTCTAAGTCGGATGCGTTATTATAAAAATTGACTAATATCAATCAAAAGGATGCTGACAGGTTGACCTGGACAATTTGATAAAAAAAATTGGAAGACCTTAGAATTACATCTATAAAAGTAAGTTTATTTGAAATATATTTACAGAATTAACCTTTGAGCCTACCATGCCTTGGTATAGACATGACATCTCTGACTGGTGCCTATTTGGGGATAGAGACATGTTGAGATAGTTGTAACTTGGCTGGGCATGAGTATGAGCCCAAGGGTTTTTATGATTTCTAAAGTTAGCTATGTTTATATCCAGTATAATAGGGTCCAGTGCGGTCCTTATCAGTTCTATTAGGGGCTTTGGGTCCACCTTTGTTTGACCCTCTTTACAGTATGTCCCTGCAAGTTGTGTATCTTTTGAAGGGGTTGCTTGTGTGGGTTGGGTATGTACTATCCCATTACCAAAGGGGTTTGCTGGTCCAGCATTCCTACTTGATGTAATATCATTATCATAATGCTTCGGGTTGTCTAAGTGTTTATTTAGGGTCTCTTCAATTAGGGCCACTCTGTCAGATAATGTAGTTAGGGCGTCTCTTAAGACCTTATCTACATCATCCATTTTTGTGGTTAACTTTCTAAAATCATCTTGCGAGTTATAGGACTAACTATTGGCAAGAGATCTTCCTCTTCAGCCTGCTGGGGGGAAAAGTTAATGTTTTACCCTGTTTAGTTAGTTTTTGCATGTTTTTGTAGGTGCCAGCCTAGGCGTTGCGTGGGTATCCACAGTTACTTTAGAGACAGTCTCCAGATTTCTCAGGCGCTTCGATGGTGGTTGGGTGTCGCACTCTTGGTCACTGAAATTCAGGGCCTCTTCCACTGAGATAATCTGCTGTTCAATTGCTCCCATTGCCCCTGTCAGAGAGTTCATTAAGGACAAACGTGATCCCCCTACAGTCTTTGGCAGTGTTGTTGATTGATTGTTAGCCACTATTCTTTCTCCCATTATGCAGGCCAGCTAAAAAACTAGGGACCAGATGTATCACCCAAAATTGAGATCGCGAAAGGGCAATCAGCCCATTTGCAACTGAAATTTAGGGCAAATTTTACCGATTCGCAAAATGAGGTTTGCAACTTGCTATTATGAAGGGCTGTGCCAAGGGCGTTCCTTCCTAATAGCGACTCGCATTTGTATGTATGAAGTTTTTACGACTGAAATTGCGGTCGCAAAACACTTGCAATTTACCACCTACTTCAAGTAGGTGGTAAACCATTTGCAAATAGGCAGGGGTCCTCAGGGGACTCCTTCCCCTTTGTGACTGGGTCAAAAAATATTTTTAAGGGCAGGCAGTGGTCCCAGGGACCAATGCCTGCCATTAAAAAATGAAACTGAAAAGTTTCATTTTTCTTTGATTTAAATGCATCCCGTTTTCCTTTAAGGAAAACAGGCTGCATTTTTTAAAAAAAGCTGCTTTATTTAAAAGCAGTCACAGACATAGTGGTCTGCTGACCCCAGCAGGCCACCATCCCTTTGACTGCTAGCATTCCTAATGGGGTCGCGAATTGCGCCTGCCTCAATAATATTTATGAGCCATGCAATCTGCAACCCAATTAGGAATCGCAAACAGTGTTTGAGACACTGTTGTATATCCCAATTTGTGAGTTGCAAATGCGACGTAATTTGCGAGTCGCAAATTGGTGGGTCGTACATCTGCTGGAGCGGGTAGTACAAAATGTTGTATACCCCCCCCATTCTACATGTTTATATTAATCGGAATAATCAATTAATTGTAATAATATTATTTTGTTTGAAGTGATAACTCACCAATTATATTAACAAAAGAATTACACGTGGGAATTGCACCTTGCATGGCTATATTAATTGTAAACTAACTTGAGTATGCATATTAATTGTAGAAAATTAGAATATTGCATGTTATATGTCGCTTTGGTGATGTAATTGTGATTTGTGCTTTAGTCAGTGAGTATAAACCGCTCTGAGTGTTGCTTCTGCTAGATAAATACACACACATATGAGTATTAGCAAGGGGATAACATTTTATTAGCCATTTCTATGTTTTAATTACGTTTTTGTGTTTCTTTTGCTTAAGTTGACCATTTCGGCCTAAACAAGATGGCTGAACGAGACGTTAAACAGGACTGCCCTGACAACACGAGGTTATGGGTGAAGTGCGCAGGCGTCACCGCCAGCAGCAGTGGCCTGGACCTGACCCCGGGAGAACATGTACCCTTCAAGGACGCTCCGGGAACCCATCCAAGACCAAAGACAAAGCTCAATTTAAAAGCCAGAACAAGCAAGTTTGATGACTTCATCATTCGACACCCTGAGACCTGTACCCCGCTACCCCAAATGGACCAATCAGGACTCTCTAAACCCCGATCTTGATACTTTTTGACATGATTTTCATTATAAAAGTAGGTAGGGAATTAGGCTAACAGGAACGCTATCGCTGATCGCTTGCTCTTCTTTGACGAACTTGATTTCCTGACGTTATGCTGACGGAGAGGACGGTGACACTGCTGGACAGCTGTTATCCTGAATCTTTGAGATTCTGAATTGCAGCCTAACTTTGCTGAATAAATTCTTCCTTGGCTGATTGACTTAGAGGACGACTTTAGCCAGAATATGCAAATATGATGCCCTAAAATGCTAATGATGATTTCTAACGTTTCTTGCAATATTTCTTAGATAAAGAATATTTGATTAATTGACAAATGTGTTGTGTCGATTATTTTAAGAAGAGATTTTAATGGGATTTACAGACTAGGTAAATGACTGTGAATCTAAACCTTCAAACAACTAAATGATCCATCTTCTTATGAGAGGGATATCTGAGGTCTGAGGTTAATGT
Source organism: Triturus cristatus (assembly GCF_964204655.1). NCBI lineage: Eukaryota > Metazoa > Chordata > Amphibia > Caudata > Salamandridae > Triturus > Triturus cristatus. The sequence continues at coordinate 728,303,882 of NC_140591.1, forward strand.
GTTTAGAGTAAGGTAAAGGTATTCCTCTCATGTCAGCGTTTGGAAGCATATTTCCCTCAGGAAAAACAGATCAACGGAGTGTAAGTATATTTGGTGTTATGGGCCCCACCAAATGAATGAATTTGAGTGAATTTGATGCCGAGGTAGTTGGTCTGTGCCGAAGGGGGAATTTGACGCTCCGCACTGCAACAGTTTTCTGGTAGCAAGACGATGGTTTTTATTGTTTTGGTTTGGTGAATATTGCTTGTAAATAGCTTATTGATTATTGGTTAATGATATTGGTTTATGAACTAACACTCTATGGTGAGTTGCGTTGAGTTTTATGTTGTTTGCACGGCTTCTGGGATGTAGGAAGTCGGAAGTTTGTAACGGTTCCGTAGTAGTGCAGAGGTAAGCGCTGTTCTCGGGAAAGACGGAATTGTTTTTATCCTGTAGGTACACAGGAGAAAACGTGTGACGATTGAAGTTGCACGGCGCATTGTCTGGGTTCGATTTGGTGGCATCACCGTGTGTTGCCATTAGGTACATTTTCTGTATGAGAAAAGTGTGTATGATAGCGAAGGTTACCTGTGAAATTCTGGTCTTAGGTACCAGGGATCCAACTGGCATTCCGATAACACTTATCACTGGAAAGGTAATAGGTACTCTCTGAGCTTGTTAGAAGGACAAAGGAGAGGTAAGCGCTGCTTTGTTAACGTATGTCATAATTCTGTAGCAGGACAGACTGTTCGCTGTTCTCTGGAACGACAGGATTCTGTGTGAATGTACTACATTTTTCTTGTGGAAACGTGCGTGAATGTAAAGGCATTCGGGTTATTTGTGAAACTCTAGTTTTATTTCTCAGGAGCATTGGGTCTCCAACTATGGTGCCGATTCCGATCCTGGAGAACTTTTCCCCGTACGAATCGTATCCGGATTTTTTTCCGTACGAATCGTACAAGTACCGTACAAACTGGCAAGTACGATTCGTATGGGAAAAACACATACGAATCGCATTGGGAAAATTCCCCGACACGTCCTCGAGTCGGGAAAAGTGTCTGACACGTCCCCGGACGATTTTCTGTACGAATCGTAAAACTGAAGTCCGAGCGCGCAAGTACGATCCGTCCCCCGCGTCCGATTGTACAACCGTTTGGAAAAAACACCGTACGGAGCGAACTTCTATAGCAACCATGGAGACATATGCCCGCATATGCGCCGCCCCCCCCAGCCCCCGTATGTACGCGTCGTCCCCCCACCCGTGTATGTACACCCGTGTATGTACACCCGTGTATGTACGAGACGTACCCCCACCTGTGAATGTACACCCGTGTATGTACACCCGTGTATGTACACCCATGTATGTACGAGACATACCCCCACCCGTGTATGTACACCCGTGTACACCCGTGTATGTACACCCGTGTATGTACGAGACGTACCCCCACCCGTGTATGTACACCCGTGTATGTACACCCGTGAATATACACCCGTGTATGTACACCCGTGTATGTACACCCGTGTATGTACGAGACGTACCCCCACCCGTGAATGTACACCCGTGAATGTACACCCGTGTATGTACACCCGTGTATGTACGAGACGTACCCCCACCTGTGTATGTATGGTGCGGACCCCCAGCTTTGTAGCGCTGGGGGTCCGCACCGTACATACACGGGTGGGGGTACGTCTCGTACATACACGGGTGTACATACACGGGTGTACATACACGGGTGTACATTCACGGGTGGGGGTACATCTCGCTTGTACATACACGGGTGTACATACATGGGTGTACATTCACGGGTGGGGGTACGTCTCGTACATACACGGGTGTACATACACGGGTGTACATACACGGGTGTACATTCACGGGTGGGGTACGTCTCGTACATACACGGGTGTACATACACGGGTGTACATACACGGGTATACATTCACGGGTGGGGGGACGGCGCATACATACACGGGTGTACATACACGGGTGTACATTCACGGGTGTACATACACGGGTGTAAATACACGGGTGTACATTCACAGGTGTACATTCACGGGTGTACATACACGGGTGTATGTTCACGGGTGTACATACACGGGTGTACATACACGGGTGTACATTCACGGGTGGGGGTACGTCTCGTACATACATGGGTGTACATACACGGGTGTACATTCACGGGTGGGGGTACGTCTCGTACATACACGGGGGTGGGGGGGACGGCGTGTACATACGGGGGCTGGGGGGGCAGCATGTACCGGGCCCCCTATACCGCTCGCATCGCGGCATACTTACCTTTTCCGGCACTTTTTGGGTGCCGTAAAAATATTGCCGTCCGGACTGCTGTCGGTACGAATCGTACTTGCTGGTACGTAAAAACATGCCTAACTCCGTCCGGACATCACGTCCGCGGTGTCCCGGATCACATTCATATGTATTTTACTGTAGGTCGGTGTTTTGTCCGACTCGTACGGAAATGGTGTTTCCGTACGAATCGTACTTGCAAGTTTGTAGGGTTTTTTTCCCGGGTACGAGTCGGACGGATAAAATGCTCCGACCGACGGTTCGTACCCGGTTTTTCCAAGATCGGAATCGGCACCTATGTGTCTTAAATACTGGAGAAACGGTTAGCTAACGCTTGTTAGGAGGGTGAAGTAGAGGGATGTACTACTTTATCAACGGAAGAAACAATTCCGTAGTAGGGCAGAGGTAAGCGCTGCTCTCGGGAAAGACGGAATTCTTGTGAGAAATGTCTATTGCCATTCTTTGGTTGGCGTAGCGGACAATGGAGACGTTTTATGTTGTTACTAACAGAATTGTAAAAATTGAAACAAAAACTTACTGAGCAGATTTGTAAAGGAGGGGTAGACAGGAGCAGGAGCTGCCGCAGAGGCTGCTGACATCAGAACGACCGCGCTGGGATTGGGCAGTCGGTCAGAAACGTAAGACGCTCCGGATTGGTGCGTTAGTGTGCGCCGCGCTAGGAGTGGAGAAATACAGGGTGACGTAAACGCTCCCTATTGGTGCGTTAGTGTGAGTCGCGCTGGGATTTGAGAATTGTGACAGTGACGTAGACTCTCCGGATTGGTGCGTTAGTGTGAGTCGCGCGGCAATTGGACAGAATAGCGGTACAGTCGTAAGGAGAAACTAGTGAGACACGAAAGAAAAGTAAAATTTATTACGATCCACCAGAAAAGGAGAAAAAGTCAAGGGGCCCGATTCACAGAACAAACTTAAGACAAAATCCTAAACTTAGTACCAATCTGGTATTCACAGAATGCACCTAGTACTTCTGGTATTCACAGAATGAACTTACTACTTTTGCTATTCACAAAATGAACTTAGGACTTTTGCTATTCACAGAATCCATTTACGACCACTAAACTTACGTCCGCACTCGGGCCGGAATTTCCGCACCCGGAGCGGAATTTCCGGGCCCGGAGCGGAAAGTCCGCACGCGGGCCGGAAAGTCCGCTCCGGACGTGGAATATCCGCTCCCGGGCCGGAAACTCTGGCCTCGGGCCGGAAATCCCGCTCCCGGGCCGGAAAATCAGAATTGGTACCAGACTACATTAACTGTTGCCATTGATCATTTGAGCCAAGGGGAAACACCTGTTCAAGTCCCTACCATCCCCCACCATGCATCAGCTGACGCACTCCAGCCAATCCCAGCCAACAGCTCCAGTTAGCCATCATGTTGCTAGTGCCTACCATCCCCCACCATGATCCAGCTGAAGCCAATTAACACAGATTGACCAGCAGCAAAAAACATTTAAAAGCAGCACACAGTGAAGGAACAGGTTTGGCCACACACAGTTTGTATTTGCAAGCAGAGACCGGCTAAGAAAAATGGAGCTCCTGAAGAGAAAGAGGAACTATACAGCAGAGGAGACCACCATGCTTGTGGAGTTCATTGTCAGGCACCACAAACGCCTCTATGGACTCCCACCCTACTGCACCAGTGGGACACAGAAGGCAGCCCTGTGGCAGCAATTAGCCACTGCTGTCACAGCATTGGGGGAGGAGAGGCGCACTGTCCAGGACCTTAAAAAAAAATGGCAGGATGAGCGGCTGAGGGTAAAGGAGAAATACTCCAGGATGGAATTACAACTGATCCTCCCAGCCGCACACTCTGGACCACGCATCCGCCTCACCACACAGGAGGAGGATATCCTGACAACCATACACCCCCACTTGGTCCATGGGCTGCCTGTCAGTGACGTCCGCTACGTGGTACCAGGTAAGTTGGATGAAAAGATAAAGTGCATGAATAGAATGTCTGTGTTGCACTGTCAGTGTGAATAAGGAAGTAGTCCAAAGTGTATAAATTGATCCATCAGTCAGAGACTCCTGTGTCACCCTCTGTATGTAGCACTACAAGTCCCACAATCCTTAGCGATGGAAATGGCAAATCCCTCCCCCACTTCAGAAAACATGGCCACTGTCCAGTTGCATTAATACACCAGCCCGCTAAGTAGCAATTGACAAATAACAGCAGAGATGCGCCAGTAACAATGCCACACCCAATCCAACTCTTGTACAACCGCGGATGCGTCACATTTACAATGTGGTGCACTGTGGCGCTGGGATAGACAGATGGGTGTCGCAACTGATGGCATTAGGGGGATGCTCTGCTGGAGTAGTGTTGCAAGTGTGACGCAACTCCAACTATGTCCATGGACCGCCTACACCTAACGTTCAGGGCAACTCATTACAGGTGCCTCAAGCTGGTTTAAGTTTGCATGGCAACACCCTATGAAAAGTGACTACGTGAAATGCCGTCGATTACAATGCATCACTTGTACGAGGCATAACCAAATAAACACACACCCTGCCTACATCACAGCTGATGTATGTTTAATGTTGCGCAGGACCGCACACCGTGAGGCATCCCCATAGATGCATAACATTGTGAATAAGTCTAAATGTGTCACCTGTATTACCCCACCGCTGTGTCACAGAAGTGACACAACTGCAGTGTAAATGTATTACAAGGGGCGTGGAAACATGCCACTAAATCTCAAAGAAGTAAATCACCCCGTGAAAGCTTAAAGCACAAAGCAGAAGGTGAGAGAACCATCTGGTCCAAAAGTCAGACACCTATTCTGTTGTACATTTCCCACCCTGCCACGCCATTACGACCCCAATGCACCACTGCTCCTACCTGCCCAGTCAGCAGCAGTACTGCATAACACTGTTAGCATGCAGAAGAAATGGGGAAATCACAGAAATGTTCCACAAGCACATATTCCAGATGTTTAGTTTTCTCTCTTCTCACCCATTGACACATTCAGCCAGAGCACAGACAACTGCCGCAGCAGAGGTCCCTGCATTGACTGGGAGGCATCGCCACCGTACACCCTCACCAACTGGTAAGTCAAAGTGGCCAGGAGATGGTCAAAATGCATACATTGCCAGGAGTGACCGAGGGACATGTAGTGCCCACATATGAAAGTCAACCAGAGATGTACAAATAGCTGCATTACTATTGGAGTAGTCAATGGACATCCACCTTTAGCTAATTATAATTGTGAACAGTTGAAGACAATATATTACATGTCTTGGCTCATCAAACCTTCGTAATTGCGGAACATGACATGTTTTACAGCAACAGGCCCAGACCTGGGAATCCAATCCTGTTATCGAGTGCCACAACTACTCAAAAGGGTGCCCCCACTATGTTGTAATGGTGTCTGTAGACGTAATCAATCAAAGTAATTGACTGAAATATGGCAATGATGAACAAGTGAGATCCCAGGGTCATTAGTATTGACAATGCATACACTGTCCAACTTTGAATGTTTCCAATATAGATCAAATTCCCAGTCCACACAGCTGGTCATGTACCACTTACATTGTCTGGCTTTTGTGTTGCCCATCAACAAAACACGATAGTGGACCTCACATCAGGATCCGTAGACATGTCATTGTGATATAGGTTGCATCCAGGTAGTGGGGCCATTCGAAGTTATGTGGGAGCAATCATGATATTACGTATAACACACTAATGCAACGCTGGTGCCCACAACTGCTTGTGCTCATCCTTTGTGCCAGATATCTAGTGCATCACATGTGGCTGCCGGAATGTTAAGTAGCAAAACACACTTATCATTGTAGGTACAACGAGGTCCTCCCAGAATCAAAGACACACACTGACTTCTGCTACAAGGTTGGCTGTGACATCTGTTCAGGGCCCACACACTGTTCCCGTGCTGGGCCAAGGGAGGGGAACCCAAGAATATATCAGGCTGACTGCTCATGAAATGTGCCTTTCACGTCCGCCGTATGTTGCATGTGTATTGCAACACTGTTGTTCTGCATCACAATATGCTCACATATGGCATTTGAACCCATGCAAGATCAGACCCTGGTGGCTAATGAAAGGATGACACAAAATGTATGCCAAGTGAGTGCAGAATGGAAATTCAATAGTATCATGAGTCATATGAAGTGCCCAAAACACAACCGGCTTGCAATTCAATGATAGGAAACACCATGATGAAAATAGCATGGCTGAGGCCAACACTGATGCCAGTAGTGTACCTTTGAGATGAATGTAGGGGCTGCTAAGGTGAATCTTCATGCAGTTACACCTGCTAAATGACTAGGCAGAAGAGCAACACGCTAATCCAGTGCAGGCAGAAGGCATCAAAGCCTCTCAGCCTATCTGCAATGTGTGAGTATAAACCAAATGTTACATTCCGCTTGCCTCCTCTCCTACTGTATTCACATGTATAGGTGAGTGTTTGACATATGAGGTTTGGATGTCTGCTGTAAAAGACACCAATCGTCGTCAGCTAAGTAGTACCATGATCTGGGAAATAGAGTACGCAAAGAGAGGACACTCAAAGGATGGATATAAGACATCTATGTTCTCTCATACAAATATGTGTGACTTCAAGCGTGGGGAAGCACAAATGAGCAACATCATGTCCCTGACTATTGCAAATCTCACACATGAAACCCTTTCTCACTTGACAACAAACAACATGAGACTCTGGAAATATGTAAGTCTGAATGGCAAATGTGATAGCAGTTTAATGGGGAGGAATCCGGGTCATTTATCCCTTCCTATCAGTAATCTTCTCATACATGTGTGTCTGTTGATGTGTCATCTTATTGATGTCACTGCTGTGTGGAGGGAACGGCTGGCAACTGCTGCATGTGAGCAGGTGCCCAAATGGAAGGTTCAGGAGCTAAACATGCTGCACATGGTTCTGGATTACCCACAAATGGTCATTGAGAATGACATGTTGGCTCAGAGCTACCATCTGTTGTTGCAAAATATAGACCTGTATGTCTTCTCACAGCTACTGACCGGATTACACCCCAGCAGCGTGCACCATCCCGGGGACTGAATGACATCCAACCCTCGCGCAGCCGTCCTTCAGGTAATTCTAGCATGAGGTGTCTGTTGATGTGTCATTTTATTGATGTCACTGCTGTGTGGAGGGAACGGCTGGCAACTGCTGCATGTGAGCAGGTGCCCAAATGTAAAGTTCAGGAGCTAAATATAGATTTTGCAAGATACGGAATCTGTGAATGGAGGCATCGGACACACAATGGTACAGCACTGTTTCACTCACATCATACTCCCAGACACATTTAGCATATGATGCACTTACCATGTCCCTGCTGCTCATGCTCCTCCAGCTGAGCATGGAGGGTCGGCCAAGCTGATCGCAGGACCCTCCTGTACAGTGGGGATAGGCGAGGACGATGCACATGGTGCTGGGAAGACTGGCCCACCAGCTCGTCAGCCTTGTGCCGGGCCCACCCTTTTAGGTCCTCCCAGCGCTTGCGGCATGCCCTCGCACTCCTGGTGTGGACTCCCACTGCACTGCAGCGCTCGGCGATGTTGGCCCACTGCCTGGCCCGGGCTGCATTGCTCAGCTGGTGTTCAGGGTCCCCATATAGCTGAGAAAATTTGGCCAGCACCCCCTCAGCCAAGATGTCCAACTCACTTTCAGTGAAAGGGGGTGCCTTCTCTTCGTAACCCTCAGCCATTAATGGGATAATAAGAAGGATGAGAGCAGCAGGATGTCAGAGGATCTGTCTGTGATAGAGGATGACTCAGAATGAACACAAAATGGCTGCCAACTATTTCCTGTGATGTATTTCCTGCCTCCCACTTCCTGTAAAACATTTCCTGAATGAAATTATGTGTTCCGGGTCATTTACGGAGTTTACGGCCCGTGAGCGCAGCACAAATAGTCATTGTGAATGACATGTTGGCTCAGAGCTACCATCTGTGGTTGCAAAATATAGACCTGTATGTCTTATCACAGCTGCTGACCGGATTACACCCCAGCAGCATGCACCATCCCGGGGACTGAATGACATCCAACCCTCGCGCAGCCGTCCTTCAGGTAATTCTAGCATGAGGTGTCTGTTGATGTGTCATCTTATTGATGTCACTGCTGTGTGGAGGGAACGGCTGGCAACTGCTGCATGTGAGCAGGTGCCCAAATGTAAAGTTCAGGAGCTAAACATGCTGCACATAGTTCTGGATTACCCACAAATAGTCATTGTGAATGACATGTTGGCTCAGAGCTACCATCTGTGGTTGCAAAATATAGACCTGTATGTCTTATCACAGCTGCTGACCGGATTACACCCCAGCAGCATGCACCATCCCGGGGACTGAATGACATCCAACCCTCGCGCAGCCGTCCTTCAGGTAATTCTAGCATGAGGTGTCTGTTGATGTGTCATCTTATTGATGTCACTGCTGTGTGGAGGGAAAGGCTGGCAACTGCTGCATGTGAGCAGGTGCCCAAATGTAATGTTCAGGAGCTAAACATGCTGCACATAGTTCTGGATTACCCACAAATAGTCATTGTGAATGACATGTTGGCTCAGAGCTACCATCTGTGGTTGCAAAATATAGACCTGTATGTCTTATCACAGCTGCTGACCGGATTACACCCCAGCAGCATGCACCATCCCGGGGACTGAATGACATCCAACCCTCGCGCAGCCGTCCTTCAGGTAATTCTAGCATGAGGTGTCTGTTGATGTGTCATCTTATTGATGTCACTGCTGTGTGGAGGGAAAGGCTGGCAACTGCTGCATGTGAGCAGGTGCCCAAATGTAATGTTCAGGAGCTAAACATGCTGCACATAGTTCTGGATTACCCACAAATAGTCATTGTGAATGACATGTTGGCTCAGAGCTACCATCTGTGGTTGCAAAATATAGACCTGTATGTCTTATCACAGCTGCTGACCGGATTACACCCCAGCAGCATGCACCATCCCGGGACTGAATGACATCCAACCCTCGCGCAGCCGACCTTCAGGTAATTCTAGCATGAGGTGTCTGTTGATGTGTCATCTTATTGATGTCACTGCTGTGTGGAGGGAACGGCTGGCAACTGCTGCATGTGAGCAGGTGCCCAAATGTAAAGTTCAGGAGCTAAACATGCTGCATATAGTTCTGGATTACCCACAAATAGTCATTGTGAATGACATGTTGGCTCAGAGCTACTATCTGTGGTTACAAAATATAGACCTGTATGTCTTATCACAGCTGCTGACCGGATTACACCCCAGCAGCATGCACCATCCCGGGGACTGAATGACATTCAACCCTCGCGCAGCCGTCCTTCAGGTAATTCTAGCATGAGGTGTCTGTTGATGTGTCATCTTATTGATGTCACTGCTGTGTGGCGGGAACGGCTGGCAACTGCTGCATGTGAGCAGGTGCCCAAATGTAATGTTCAGGAGCTAAACATGCTGCACATAGTTCTGGATTACCCACAAATAGTCATTGTGAATGACATGTTGGCTCAGAGCTACCATCTGTGGTTGCAAAATATAGACCTGTATGTCTTATCACAGCTGCTGACTGGATTACACCCCAGCAGCATGCACCATCCCGGGGACTGAATGACATCCAACCCTCGCGCAGCCGTCCTTCAGGTAATTCTAGCATGAGGTGTCTGTTGATGTGTCATCTTATTGATGTCACTGCTGTGTGGAGGGAAAGGCTGGCAACTGCTGCATGTGAGCAGGTGCCCAAATGTAATGTTCAGGAGCTAAACATGCTGCACATAGTTCTGGATTACCCACAAATAGTCATTGTGAATGACATGTTGGCTCAGAGCTACCATCTGTGGTTGCAATATATAGACCTGTATGTCTTATCACAGCCGCTGACCGGATTACACCCCAGCAGCATGCACCATCCCGGGGACTGAATGACATCCAACCCTCGCGCACCCGTCCTTCAGGTAATTCTGGCATGAGGTGTGTCACTGGCTTCGACTCCAAAGCCATGACAGAGATCATGATTCCCCTCTTCTGCATGTAATCAGCAGTTGTTGTGTACAAAGTGAAATACAAATCAGGAGTGTCATGTGCCTGTCTGACAATTGGTGATGCAGATAATTGAGAATGTTGTCACTTCCCTCTACAGCTGCTGGTTCAGGGACAGCTAGGCCCGTGAGGAGACAGGTCCAGCAGGTGACACTAGGGGGGAATACCAAGGGGCAGAGAGTTGTGGCTGGAGCTGGTGAGTTTGCCTGTATCTGTATAACACCTCAGTGCTATGGTGTGAGCTGTCATTTGTGGTGGTACCCTACACAGGTCACATGATCCTCATCTGTTGATGCAAAGTACAGTTGATACAAACCCTTGTGTTGCACCACATGTCATACCAGGTCAATCCCTCATACGGTTGCAACCTCTGTTCCAGGGGATGCTGATGACGAGGATGACAGGCCTATGACCAGTGCGGGCTGACGTGGAATCAGAGGGGAGAATCCCCTGATCCTCCAAGCTGTGATGTCGGCTGCAAGCACTGCTCAGGAGGAGGAGGAAGAATTTCCTGAGGACCTCTACTTGGTGGATGATGAGGACTACATGTCTGACGATGAAGATGCCAATGCGCGATATCGTGCCAGATTGGCTAAATCGGTCAGGGCATCAACTCCTCTGCCAAGCAACGCCCCTCCACCTCCTCCCAGGCATACCATGGCCTGTCCCCAGACTCGAGCATACCAGCCACAGCACACACGCATCACAACATAGACATCACTCCCTCACAGTCCTCACGTCCAGGACCAACATGGTGGTTCCCCTACCCACTCTTCCCTAGACAGTGTATCCCTGCCATCCTCTCCACCATCTGGGGGTAGTACCAGCCCTGTTGTGCTGCCGGAATCCCCTGGGCACCATTCACCTGCCCACAGGCTCCCACCTCCCACCCCACCCCCTGCCGTAGGACCTGAACATCCCATCCATGGCAGACAGCTGCAGAGAGGGCCTGCACCTGGCTGTGATGACCAGTGGGAGCAGGACTTCTTCCAACAGCAGAGCGATGTGAGGCAGGACATTAGTGCCATAGGGGCTACCCTGTCCGACATGTCGGACTCCCTGCAGGACATGGTCCACTTTCCTCAGGCGGTGGAGAGGCTGAGCCAAGTGTTGGATAGGATGGATAGGACTTGGCAGGACATGTCCAGAAATATGCGAGACATGCTATCCATCCAGAGGGAAGAGAGTGCAAGACACCATGCCTTGGCCATGAAGATGATGGAGGGCATATTGAGAGTGAGCCAACCTTTCCCTTCACAGTCAACGCAGGGAGGGGAGCCATCATATCTGCCCACAGGACAGCACATCCCCACACCTGTACCAACTGCACACCAACACAGCAAAGGGAGACATCCACACCAGCGGCCTGAACTGGCACTCCCAACACCAGCCCCTGTACAGGCAATCCCACCACCTGCACAACCACCACCACCACCTGTACAGTCACTCCTGCCACCTGCACAACCACCACCACCTGTACAGTCACTCCCGCCACCTGCACAACCATCACCACCTGTACAGTCACTCCCGCCACCTGCACAACCACCACCACCTGTACAGTCACTCCCGCCACCTGCACAACCACCACCACCTGTACAGTCACTCCCGCCACCTGCACAACCACCACCACCTGTACAGTCACTCCCGCCACCTGCACAACCACCACCACCACCTGTACAGGCACTCCCACCACGTGCACAACCTGCCCTTGTCCAGGCACAACCATCAAGTGTGCATACACCATCTGCCCCAGCACATGTGGATGACCCTGGACAGTCCCTTGGACAGTACCCACCTCCACGTAGGCGGCGAGCCAGACCTGAGCACTCCGAGCGGTCATCCCCCCCAAATTGCGGCGTCGCACTCACCAGTGACAGGAACCCAGGACAATGTGATCACGTGATTGTGTGTGCACCAAATAAACACCTACCAAAAATAAAAATCTGTTGTGTATCATGTCCTGTGTAACGTTGTAGGTGGCCTCGAGATGTGAGAAGGTATGTGTGTGTGTGACACAGTTACAAGTGTAACCCATCATTGCAACCAGCCATTATGTGCATAGCAGATGACTCACCAAATACGTGTCCATATTCAGAACCAGACATTCAGAATGAAGTCAAACAAGTGGAAATTATTAGTATTCCGAATTGTATTTTAAGAAGGTACAAAAGAACAACCGTCCGTTTGGAAGGGAGAAAGGAAAACAAATGATGATCTTAATGCAGAGGGAGATGGGAACCTGGATTGGGGTGGGGCAAAAAAAATATAACACGTCAGGGAGCGTCAAGGAAAACAGTCTATTTACAAGGGGAAAATGAAATAATTGTTCACGTCAAAAGTCAAGTGTCCTTCTGGTCATCCTCTAGGACCACAATGTCCAGATCCTCAGAGTCCGATGCAGGCACACGTCTGGCGGGTGCAGGAACAGGCACCACTTGGGTTCGTGCCACACAAGGAGTACGGGGGGAAACAGTGTGGGCCAACGGCCAGGGGGAGACATTGACAGTGGTATGGGAAGGGATTGGGGAGACAACAGACGAGATGGCTGCGGTCAGTGAATTGATGCTGGTGGTGAGGGTGGCCATTGTTCGGAGCTTGTCCTCTCGCATCATGCGTACCTCCATACACACTTGTAGCTGGATGCGAGCGGACATGTCTGGCTGACCCTCACACATCCACATCAAGTCCACTGGCACAGCCACAGGAGGAACAACACCGGGAGGGGCCTGGGGGGAAAAGGAGGGATGTGGTGCCTGAGGTCCGGAGCCAATGATGTTGGGGAGCTGGCGGCTACGATGAGGGGGACTGGTTGCAGGGGATGCAGCTGGGTCCCCCGATGGAATGGGGAACTCTAGAGGTAGGGAGGGGCTGATGGCAGGCCCAGATTGTTTGTTGGCCTGCCCCGAGGACACCTTTTCAGGGACCACAGGTGAAGAGTCCTGAGGAGAATAGCTCTCCAACACCTCATGGTCCGAGGTGTCGTGTTCACCCCCCCCCCGATTCAATGTCTGCAGCCTCCACCCGGGATGTGGCACCAGCATCAGGGTGTCCCTTGTCAGTCCGGGTGGGCGCAATCCCCTTGCCTCTTGATGTTGAGGGTCCCTCCTCATCCTCCTCTTCCTCGCTGGTGGAAAGAGGGTGTAGCCGCCGCCGCCGCCGCACTGGTGGCCTCTTGCTCCGGACCAGGTCCTGCTGCCCTTCTGTTTCGCCAGCTGTGCCTGCTGAAATGTAAGCAAAATCCGAATGTTATGTTTGTGTCATGCAGGACGAGACACATTCATAGGAGCCAAGGTCAGACTTATTTTCCTCTGATCACACTCAATAGTTGTCAGTGTCTATGAGCTGACATTACGTGTATGTTCACCGTCATTTACTGGATTGAGTCTGACATGGCCATCTCACGTGGATGTGTGTGGCTTACACAACTGTATTGGCCAACCCTCAACCTGGCATTCTGGTGATCTGTGTGTCCTGCCACAGCTACATGTGCAGGTTCCAAAAGCAGTCCACCAATGGAGAACATGAAGTCCCGAATCTCAAATTATGGCCATTCATAGGGAGTCGCAGCTATTGAAGGTCTGGACAAGTGTCATCTTCTTTGTAGCATTGTATGGGACACGACAAGTGGCGAATGTGGGTCACACATGCACTGAGGCTCTGGCCTATTTCTGTAGCTAAATTGTGAGTCTAGCCTTTGGCTGTCCCCACACATGTACTGACAATCCAGTGGCACATATTGGCTATGGTGACTGATATGGTAATGCAGTACACCGCTGAACACTGGGGGAATTTAGTGACAGCTACCTGTACATGTGAAATGTGAAACAGGCCACCGAGGCTGAGTCGTCTGTCAGTGGACACCCCTTGCAAATTTAGAAGCGCTTAAGAGTGATGCAAGGATGTCAAAGTCTGTCTTGACTCCATGGCACATGATGTTTTGTCACAATTGGAACCCAAACTCTAAAAATGCAATGCAAGTCATAGCATCCAATACCCTTTGGCCTGCCATGCGCACACTGGACAGTGTCTGTACCATTGCTCATCCAATGCACACATGATTTCCTAGTGCCAATTGTAGTGGTGCGGGAAGAGCTGATTTCAGTACAAATGCACAATTATGGCTCATTTAGCCAGTTGTCATGACGAGACTCCAACTCCCAAAATGCACTCTGCCCTGTACAGTCCATATGCCACAGTGTGCCTTTTTAAGCTTGGTGACTGCTGCATGGACACGGAATCTGTGAATGGAGGCATCGGACACACAATGGTACAGCACTGTTTCACTCACATCATACTCCCAGACACATTTAGCATATGATGCACTTACCATGTCCCTGCTGCTCATGCTCCTCCAGCTGAGCATGGAGGGTCGGCCAAGCTGATCGCAGGACCCTCCTGTACAGTGGGGATAGGCGAGGACGATGCACATGGTGCTGGGAAGACTGGCCCACCAGCTCCTCAGCCTTGTGCCGGGCCCACCCTTTTAGGTCCTCCCAGCGCTTGCGGCATGTCCTCGCACTCCTGGTGTGGACTCCCACTGCACTGCAGCGCTCGGCGATGTTGGCCCACTGCCTGGCCCGGGCTGCATTGCTCAGCTGGTGTTCAGGGTCCCCATATAGCTGAGAAAATTTGGCCAGCACCCCCTCAGCCAAGATGTTCAACTCACTTTCAGTGAAAGGGGGTGCCTTCTCTTCGTAACCCTCAGCCATTATGGGGATAATAAGAAGGATGAGAGCAGCAGGATGTCAGAGGATCTGTCTGTGATAGAGGATGACTCAGAATGAACACACAATGGCTGCCAACTATTTCCTGTGATGTATTTCCTGCCTCCCACTTCCTGTAAAACATTTCCTGAATGAAATTATGTGTTCCGGGTCATTTTCGGAGTTTACGGCCCGTGAGCGCAGTTTCCGATTCCGGAGCGGGGTGTCCGCACACGGGCCGTACACTCCGTAATCGGAGCGTCCGCACACGGGCCGTACGCTCCGTAATCGGAGCTTCCGCTTTTTGGCCGCAAACTCCGAAAATGACCCGGAACATATAATTCCATACAGGAAATGTTTGACAGGGAGTGGGAGGCAGGAAATACATCACAGGAAATAGTTGCCTGCCATTTTGTATTCATCCAGATCCATCCACAATCTGGAATCACATCTACTGCCATCCTGCTGTTCTGTTGTGGATAAAAAAGAAAAGACAGTGCATGTGAGAATTAATTAAATGTGACAAGAGGGTGAAGAGACCATTTCAAGACATTTCTGCAGTTTCTGTTTCAGTTTCTCATGCTTTGCATTATGGTACATGTAGTCCATATTAGGTGCTCATTTGCAGAGTTGTGTGATGTGTTCCGGAACATTGTGTTTGAGAAGTGTGGATATATCACAGACACATGGGGGCAGATTTACGGCTTCTGGCGCATCTCTGCTAATCAGCAGAGATGCGTCAGAAGAGTTGCGATGCATCTGCCCACCCGTGCGCCAACACAGATGCGCCGCATTGACAATTCGGTGCACCGTGGTGCTCGGATGTGCAGATGCGTGACGCATCCCCCGTTGGAAAGGCGGCGCATTGCTGGAGTTGCGTCGCATGCACTACGCAGCTCCAGCAAGGCTCGGGGGTGCCCTATCCCTATGATGCTGCGTCAATCCTTACGCCTGCTTCAAGCAGGCGCAGGGTTTTGACGCAGCATGGCCTTAAAAGTGACTGAGTGAAATATTGTAGATTTCAGCCAGCCACCTTTATGAGGCGTTCCTGCGCCGGAAGCCCCCCCCTGTGCCAGAACACCTACATGTGGCGCAGGCCTTTACAACGTGACGCATCTCCCAGATGCATCATATAGTACATACCCCGCAGCATGGTGCTGGCTTTGCACCGCTGCTGCGTCACAAAAGTGACGCAACGGCAGCGTGAAAGGGCCGCAAGTCCCACATTAATCTGCCCCATGGTGTCTGATTGACCCATTGCATCACTCACGTCATGGGCGCATCATTTGTGGGGGAGTCACATCTGTTGGTGGCACAGGGCCGACAATGCTATGGTTATGGCCTTTCCTGATTAAGAGACCCATCCTTATGAGGTCCGGCTCTGTCTCTCAGTACATGTATCATCTTGCATCTGCGGCTATAGATTCTTTAGGGACATCCACTACACTGATCGCTGACATGGGCACATGTGCTCATGCAGGCTCAACCTTTTGACTATTGTCAAGAGCTGTGATTAACATGCAGTTAGTGTGGCTTGCAAAGTTGCCTCAGGAAGGAATTTATTGACACAGTCGTGTATATCCAAGTTTCATCATTGGCAACAGACAGCAATCCACATTTAGTCCATTCCACTACAGGTTGCTCATGTGAAAAACGTGGCAACAAGCTGCTCACGGACTTGCATGCCCTGACCTCGGTTATGTGCCATGGCCCGGTTTCCCAGATTCATAGGTAGCCGAGGTTCCAGCGGTATCTGTAAGCCATGCGTTAAGGCAATGTTGTGCAAGACACAACAGGCTAAAATGATCTTGCACACTACTTCTGGGGAGTACTGCAGCACCCCCCCTGTACGGTCGAGACATCTGAATCGCGACTTCAACAGACCAAAAGTGCGCTCTATGATGGCTCGAGTCCGTATGTGTGCCCTATTGTACCTACGCTGTGGTACAGTGTCTGCACGCCTGTAAGGGGTGAGGAGATGTGGGGTGAGTGCATACCCAGCGTCACCTGAGTAGAGGGGAAAGGGCAGTTGGTTAGATTTCCCTCTTTGACTTGCACAGGACATGATCTATACTGTATTACATGCATTGTCAGGTGGGCCCTGTATCTAGCTTTATGATACTTATAGTACAATGGTTAATGTTGGGGGGCATTCAGACATTTCAAAAACACATATTCCTCCTTTCTAACGCTTGGTACTTACCCAGTAGCCACATGTTGCCAAATTCTTCCGCAGCCATCCGCCGGGCAAGAGGTGACATGCAGAATATGAAGCTGTCATGGGTACTGCCAGGGAACACCGCATGCACATCAATGAACCTCCCTCTGGCATCACAGACAGCTTGCACGTTGATGGAATGCCATCGGTGTCTGTTGCAGAAGATGTGTGCAATGTGGCGGGGTGGCTGAAGGGCCACATGGGTACAGTCAATTGCACCCAGCACACGTGGAAATTGTGCAATGCGAAAGAAATCTCGTGCTGCCCTTTGTCTCAGGGCCAGTGTCGGTGGCATATGTATGTGGTGGTGGGATCTTGCAGTGATGCATCGCAGTACCTGATGCAGGCACCGCGACTGGCTCGCCTGGGATATGCCCACATGGTCACTGGAGACCCTTTGGAATGAGCGAGTGGTGAAGAAATGGAGCGCTGATAGGATCTTTAGGTATGCTGGTATTGCATGTGAGCAGCAGGTCACGGAGTCAAGTTCCTGCTCCCACTCACATACCATATCCAAGATGATTTCTGGAGGGAAACGGTACCTGGCCCTTATATCTTGTCTGGACATTCCAAATAAGTTGATCCTCTGTCTGAAGATCCTCTCTGCTCTGGCTCTCCTCCTCCTCCTCCTCAAGTGGTTTTGCTGCATGGCAAGGGGCAGTGCAACAAACACATTCAGTGACATGTTGAAAGGGTTTGTGTGTGTCTGCTCTGCAGTTATACGTGCTGCCGAGCTAGGATTGGCTGGAGTGTGTCAGCTGATGCATGGTGGGGGATGGTAGGGACTTGGACAGGTTCACCCTTGGCTCACATGATCAATGGCCACCAAACCGGATTTTCCGGCCCGTAATCGGAATTTCCGGCCCGGAGCCGGACTTTCCGCCCGTAGCCGGACTTTCTGGCCTGTAAGCGGACTTTCTGGCCCGTAAGCGGACTTTCCGGCCCGTAAGCGGACTTTCCGCTCCGGGCCCGGAAATTCCGCTCCTGGTGCGGAAATTCCATCCCGAGTGCGGACGTAAGTTTAGTGGTCGTAAATGGATTCTGTGAATAGCAAAAGTAGTAAGTTCATTCTGTGAATACCAGAAGTACTAGGTGCATTCTGTGAATACCAGATTGGTACTAAGTTTAGGATTTAGTCTTAAGTTTGTTCTGTGAATCGGGCCCCATGGTTTGGTAAAATTAAGAAGTGGTTTAAGAAGGATAAACCGATCATAACTAGGGAAGGACAGTTACTTCCTCCACCGAAAACCCCTGCATCCTTTATGGTTGCGAAATATGGATATCACACCTGTATTTGGTTAGACAACTGGGTTAAGTATACGGAGAAAGACGGAAAAGTTGGCTTTTCCAGAGCATGGTTCATTTAATTTGGTGTTTTTGAGAAATTTGAGAGAGAAAATGATGAATTTAGAACCGAGTCCTAGACCGACTCAATTTGAGGCTTTGACGGAGTGGGAAGACGAAATGCATGACCGAGAAAGACAGAGAAATGGTAGAGGATATAGGTACCTGTTTGGTAGATCATACGGACATGAGACGCATGATGATTGAATGAGAAGGTGGCGAAATGCGAGTATGACTGAAGGTTTGTCTCCCGTAAGAACTGCAGGAGAGAATGAAGGACGAAAGTGTGTAGGAAAGAGGCATAATGTGGAATTGAGAGGATATGGAGGGAATGAATCAGAGGATGATGTACTTGATGATATGTTCTATAAGAATCCACTACCATACCGACCAGAACCAGAAATATTAACTCCAAGTGCCCCAATGAAAGAAACAGTACGAATCATAAAATCGGAACCAGAGTTCCAAGATTTGGGAAGAAACAATCCTATTAGAGAGGTAGAAAAGAAGTCTGGAGAAAAATTGGATGGAGAAAATTCAGCAGAATTAGCAAAAACAACCCTAGAATTAACTGAGAAAATAAGAGAATTAACTAAGAATTTGGAAGCGGTAACTGTACCAGTAACACTAGGTCCAGTAATGCCTATTTTTGACAAGCAGAAAGGCAGTGAACATTGTTTGACAGTCCCTTATAAAAGTAATAAACCGGTTGAACAACCAAAAATGAGTCAAAGTGAGAATCCATGGAGACAGACTATGAGTATGATTGAACCGAATTTTTCAAATAACCCGTTTGTAGGTCAGAACTGTGCAGAGAAACGTATGACAATGATAGAGACAATGTCAGAAACTCAAAAAGATTTTGGACAAGGAAATGTAGAGAAGCCAGTAGGACCGTCTACAGAGCAGCTGAGTGAATGTTTGAGAAGCTTGCAAAAGAAAGACAAGGGGCCCGATTCACAGAACTAACTTAAGACAAAATCCTAAACTTACTACCATTTTCGTATTCACAAAAGGCACGTACTCATTTTGGTATTCACAGAAGACACTTACTCACTTCGGTATTCACAGAAGTTAGGAGTCCTAACTTTAGGACTCCTAAATGCCTTCTGTGAATACTGAATGTCTTAAAATTAGGATTTTTCTCAGTTTAGGAGTCCTAAAGTTAGGACTACTAACTTTACTACTACTAAACTGAGAAAAATCCTAATTTTAAGGCTTTCAGTATTCACAGAAGGCATTTAGGTGTCCTAAAGTTAGGAGTCCTAACTTTACTACTACTAAATTGAGAAAAATCCTAATTTTAAGACTTTCCGTACTCACAGAAGGCATTTAGGAGTCCTAAAGTTAGGAGTCCTAACTATACTACTACTAAACTGAGGAAAAATCCTAATTTTAAGACTTTCGGTATTCACAGAAGGCATTTAGGAGTCCTAAAGTTAGGACTCCTAACTTCTGTAAATACCGAAATGAGTAAGTGCCTTCTATGAATACCAAAATTAGTAAGTGCCTTCTGTGAATACCAAAATGGTAGTAAGTTTAGGATTTTGTCTTAAGTTAGTTCTGTGAATAGGACCCATGGAATCCCAGTCAATAGATGTGGCAAAATTACGAATGGTACTGGAAGAATTAATAGTAGGAACTATCCCGACAGAGAAATTAAAAACGTACCAAGATGAGGAGTTGGTATTTCTGTGCAAAAGCGTAACATGGAGAGCGAAAAGTCTTCATGAAAGATTAGAAGAAGTGGCAAATGAGATGGGTATTGATATTGAAAAGGTAAAAGCCTTACAGAAACCCTATCGAGTAGATTTCACCGAAAAAGACATTGAAAACATGAATACCACAGGACGAATAGGTCAGATTAAGGATATAATAATTTTTTTGAGAAAATGGGGAGATGTGGACAAATGGAAGAGCAGAAGGTATCGTAAGCGAGACGAAGTTTCAGACAAAACGTTTTCAGCCTATCCTATGAGAGAAAAAGAGAAGGTTGTGACAGAATACCCTATGAGAGAGATTCCGGGAGGAGGATATGTGCATGTCCCATGGACTAGACAGGATATTTTGTCATTTACGACTGACTTCCCTCAACTGCATGAAAAACCCATCCAGTGGTATAGACAGGTGGACAGATTTGTGAAGCTATCCAAAGTATTGTGGATTGATTTGAATAGTTTGTTTGACATAATTGTACCAGCAGATCTATGGACAGAATGCAAAATAGTAATAGATTGGCCGACACAGGAATACCCAAGGGATCCTAAGACAGGAGGAGCTCCAGACCCTGAGGTAATGAGGAAATATGAACAGGTTATGGCATTCTTGAAGAACAAGGTACCCCCTAAAGAGACAGATTTGGTGAAAATTGACAGAACACATCAGGAAAGCAAAGAATCAGTATATGCCTATTATGAGAGGTTAATTTTAGCCTTTAAACAATTCAGTGGAGATGAAAATTTGAGTGACAAGGATTTGAGTCATTTCGTATACAGGTTTGTATATGGTCTTCGTCCAGAAATTAGTGAAATGATAAAACAGCATACGGTAGATTGGCAAAATAAGAAAATAGACGAAGTATTGAGACATGCTAAATATTTCAGTGATGAAATTGAAGCAAAACAGCGAAAACTAAAAGAGAAGGCAATGTGGGCACAAGTAAAAGTAGCAGAGAGACAGGAAGCACAATTAGTGGAATAAGCTGGGTCAAAACAAAAATTTAATCCTGGGATAAATAAAGGGAATATTGAGGAAGCTAAAAAGAAATTTCCGTGTCATTATTGCGGTAGGATAGGGCATTGGAAATCCGAGTGTAAGAATCCACCAAGTACTAATGATGAAAATTCATCCTTGAATTCACAGGTGCAGAATGAGGTGAGTGGTTAACAGCAACGACAACAGCAGGGTGTAACACAACAGAATCAGGTGCCAAAGCCACCTTTTCCACAGAACAAAAATTGCCAGAAGTATAGTAAGGAGAATGGATTCTACAACGAAGAACAGGTAAATAAGCCGCAACGCGCTAGCGCTGCTTCGCAGTATTGGCTGCAACGCGATGAAAGCGATTCAGAAGAGGGTTATTGATGGTGCCGAAGGGAGGAAGAGGAGTGCGTACTTGGCGCAACTCTAGACCAGACAGGCCCATTTGTAGATGGAAAAGTTAATAATGAAAATATTACTTTCCTAGTTGATACTGGTGCTACTCGATCAACTGTTAGATCAGCTGATGTCAAGAATCTTCCTCTCTCGGATGAAACGATCCAAGTAGTTGGTGTATCCAACAGACAGATTAAAACTTACCTTACAGAACCAGTGAAAGTTAGTATAGGGAAATTTTCTGAAATGCACTGATTTGTAGTGTGCGATACCAGTCCTGTGAACTTGTTAGGTAGAGATTTATTGTGCAAGATGAATTGCACTATATTTTGTACTCCAGATGGAATAGCCTTTGAAACACCAGATGATGATGTGCTGTATAAAATGACATTGGCAAATAGAGAGAAAGAGGTTACAGGAACCTATGCTGTATTCAACCCTGACGAACTACCAAAAGAATTGAAACAATCAGTAAAAGCAGAAGTTTGGGACTTCACAGGAGAAGATGTAGGATTTATAAGGAATGTAGATCCAGTAAAAATAACTGTAAAAGAAGGAGCATGTTATCCAAATGTCCCACAATATAAATTGACCCCTGAAATAATCGAAGGAGTTAGTCCTGTGATTGAGAAAATGATAAAACAAGGAATTTTGAGAGAAATAATGAGTAGCCCATGTAATTCACCAATAATGGGACTGAAAAAGCCTAGTGGGAAGCGCAGAATAGTGCAAGATCTGAGAAAGATAAACAAAATTGTTGTACCATGTTGTCCCATTGTACCGAATCCATCTGTGATTTTATATCAGATCCCTCATGACGCAGAATGGTACACAGTGTTTGATTTGTGCCATGCTTTCTTTTCCATTCCATCACACCATGACGGTCAGCACATTTTTGCATTTCGTTTCGATGAGCGAATTTTGGCGTGGTGCCGAATTCCACAGGAGTATACAGAAAGCCACTCAATATTTAATCAGCTATTGAAAAAGTCTTTGGAGAGTCTAGAAATGCCTGAAAATTCAGTACTAGTTCAGTATATCGATGACCTACTTGTGGCATCGAAAACTCGTGAAGCTTGTGAGGTAGACACGGTAGCTTTGCTGAATCATTTGGCAGATGGAGGACTAAAAGTGTCACCATCGAAATTACAATTCTGTAAGAAAGAAGTCTAATATTTGGGACACAACATTGAGAAAGGACACAAAAAAATAACCATAGATAGAATCAGGATCATAAAAAGAATGAGTCCACCAATGACCCAAAGAGAAGTGAGAATGTTTTTGGGAATGGTTGGATATTGTCGTCAGTGGATAGGTAACTTTTCATTGATTGCAAAACCTTTGGTTCGATTGACAAGAAGTGATGTAAGAGATCCAATTGATTTAAACAAAGAGGAGTTGGCAACATTCAAGAAGTTGAGAGAAGGATTGTGTGAAGCGCCTGCATTAGGTATGCCTGACCATGATAAGGAGTTCGAGTTGTATTGCAGTGAGAGAAATGGATGTGCACTCTCCGTTCTAGTACAGAAGCATGGAAAACTGGGGAAACCAATTGCTTATTTTTCATCCATGTTGGACCCAGTAGCTGTAGCCCTTCCTGGGTGTCTGAAAGCAGTAGCTGCTACCTGCCGAAGTTTGGAACAGAGTGAAGGAATTGTGATGGGATATCCTGTGAAAGTGTTTGCACCTCATGATGTGGCAATTCTTTTGACAAGGAGTCATACTCAGTATATGACGCACAGCTGACAGACTAAGTATGAAAAGGTCATTTTGGGTGCAACAAATGTGAGTCTTGTGAGATGCGTGAATGTGAATCCTTCCTCATTGTTGCCTGATGTAGAGCATGTGGAGGTAAGAGATGAAGCAGATCATGATTGTTTGGATGTACTTGACTTTTGTACAAAACCAAGACCTGACATGAAAGATGACCCTTTACCAGAAAGTGATTATGTCATGTTTGTTGATGGATCTTGTTTAAGAACAGATGATGGAGCGCTGAGTGCAGCATATGCGGTATGTACAGTTGCAGCAGTGATGGAAGCATCCTATTTGAAAGGAGTAAGATCGGCCCAAGTAGCTGAACTTGTTGCCCTGACCAGAGCATGTAAGATTGGGAAAAGTGTGAGAGTGACTGTGATAACTGATAGCCAATATGACTATGGGGTGGTCCATGATTTCGGCCAAGTTTGGCTGCAAAGAGGTTTCCTGACCTCAAGTGGAGCTCCCATTAAGAATGCTGAAGTGGTTGGAAAGTTGCTTGAGGCAATACAGCTGCCTAGGTAATTATCTGTGGTAAAATGTGCTGCTCATAGTCGCAGTGGTGATTACATTGCCATTGGAAATAAATTCACCAATGACATGGCACAGTATTGTGCACGAAATCAGAATTCAATCAATTGGGCAAAGGAAAAGGAGATGATTTCTTGTTTCCCAATGTTTACTAACACTGTGGGACCATGGGATGAGGTAAGACAATTGCAGGAAGAAGCAGGAGAGGAAGAAGTAAAACAGTGGGTAAAAGCAGGATGTGCACCAAGAGAGAAAGATCATGTGTGGGTCTATCGAGATGGAAGACCAGTTATGCCTGATAGCATGATGTCTGCCATGGCACGGATGTATCATGGACAGGAACAAATAGGGAGAGACGCCATGATTAGGTCTTTTAAACAAACTTGGTATACTGCCAAGTTTAGGCTTGTGGCGGAAAGTATTTGTCAAAGATGTCTAATTTGTCAGCAGTACAATCCAGGAAGAAAAACAGTGGTGAGTCTAGGGACAATAGGTCGAGAGGGAGGACCTTTCACCAGAATACAAGTAGATGTCATTGAAACGCCTCCTTGTAACAGGTTGAGGTATGTTTTGGTAATGGTATGCCTATTCTCTAGGTGGGTAGAGGCGTTCACAACAAGAAGAAATGATGGAATGACAGTGGCAAAATTATTGTTGAGGGAATTTATACCTAGGTTTGGGTTCCCAATAACAATTGAATCAGACAGAGGAGGACATTTTCATAATGAGATCATAAAACTGATTTGTGAAGCATTGAATGTACGACAAAAACTGCATTGTGCCTACCGACCAGAGGCTTCTGGTGTAGTAGAACAAATGAATGGTACTATCAAAAACAGAATAGGGAAAATGTGTTTAGCCACAGGTATGAAATGGCCCGATGTCTTGCCTCTGGTACTCATGACTATTAGATCAATACCAGACAGAACTACTGGTTTGAGTCCTCATGAGATCATCATGGGACGCGCAATGAGACAGGTATTTATACCAGTCAACAAGCTGATGACAATAACTGATGACATGGTATTGGAATACTGTAAAAGCCTGGCTGACGCAGTCCATTCTGTGTTTCATCAGGTTGGAGCGGATGCCACCACTCTTGATAAGAAGCCAGCTCATGATCTAAGCCCAGGGGACTGGGTAAGGATAAAAGTACACAGAAGAAGAAACTGTTTGGTTCCCAGGTGGGGAAAACCAAGGCAAGTCATCTTGACTACAACAACAGCTGTGAAGTGTGCTGGATTGAAGAACTGGATCCATGCAAGTCATATTTTGAGAATTCCAAATCCAGTTGATTGTAAAGGAAAGGAGTATTTTGATGAATCAGAATCCAGTACTGAGTCAGATGACGGAGAGCCAAAAGATAAAAAAGGAGAAAACTCTGAAAGGGGGGAGACAGATCCAAGGTTAACTTTGGTCCCCAGAAGTAACTCCCTGAGGAAAAGGTTACAGATTTCTGAATCCAGTTCAGACTCAGAGACAGAACAAAGAGCACATTTGTCTAAGAAAGAACAAAGGAAGAACAAAGAAAAGGACAGTGGAGAGACAATAAAAGAAATCCGTGAGAAGGAAGTGCCAGATGAAGGATTGAGAGAAATTCCACCTGAGACAACACCTTTAGATGGACAGGTGCCAGATACAGAGAGAGAGGGAAAGATTATTGCGGAAGACCCCCGAGGAGGTGTAGGTAACTCCAAAATCCAGTTAGAAGCAGGGACAAGTAGTCAGCAGGAAGATTGCGTGACGGAGATTCGAGGAGGGACAGAAGTAGGGAAAACAAAAGAGGTGGAAAAAGAACTCGAAGGTAAAAAGCAAGTTGAAACAGAGTCTGAGGAAAGCGAAGATGAAATACCAGAAGGCCGAGTTCTGAGAAAGAGAGCTTGGAGAACTGAAAAGAATGATAAAGGGAGTAAACTGAAAAGAGCGGCAAAAGATGAGGTGTGGCCAAACAAAATAAAGAGGCTGAGATATCGACTGACACGTGTAAATTCGCCAAGAGCTGAACAGGTGAATGAAGTAACGAGTCAGGAAAAATCGAAAGAAGAAGAACAAATAGTAGTCAAAGAAAGCAAAAGAACAAGGAAACCTAACCAGAAGTATAAATCACCAGAATGGACATATGTGGCCCTGCCTGAAGTGAAGGAAGAGGCGGATAGCCAAGGAAATCCAGAGGTGGTTGTACCGGAAGTGGTTGAGGAAGACAAAGAATCGGAAATCCTGAGAGTTATCTTGTCCGATATTGGAGAAGAAGCGGATGTTCAGGACAACCTGTATGTTGTAAATGAAAGGAAGGTGAAAGATGATGAGATGCCAAACTGAATGAGACAAAGATGTTACTGATGGAAAAACAATAAAATACTGAAAAAGACAAAAACTGGTAGAACCACGTAGGTGCTTAGAAGCCTTGGGTTAGAAACTAGTTGTGAAGTAGAGGAGGCTAAGTCAAAAGACACGGCTCATTTAGAAAAGATGGCAAACATAGAAAGTAGCAAAAGTAGATGTACCTTCCTTAGAAGATGGTGCAAAATGTGTTGTTGTTGTACAGGATTATTAATGCTTCTTTGGAGTATTCTTGCTCTACTAATTTCATTTAAAGTTACTGTAGATACATTGGAAGGACATAGTGATAACATAACTAATATAGGGAAAGTTCAAACGGTAGTTCCAACTAGAATAGATAAAAACTATTTACATAAAGACAGGTCAATAACAGATTTTTCTAACAATGTGTTTTCAAAGTTGCTGTATGAATATGTAAAAACAATGGACGTAAGGGATTGCTACGTATGTATGCAATTACCTGCATCTGTATGTAAAGGAGTGACTTATCATCACCTTCCTGTAACATATGGAATAACATGTAGTGTAATATCTAGTTTATTTGATCAAACAGGTAAATTAGAGTATTATTTTTCAGATGTAGATACTATATTTTCACAAGTACCAGCAATTAACAAACTAAACAAGGTAAAACCTTCAAAGGTATTAGGTGCATTTTTCTTAGAGACAAATGAAGTAACCTTAGAATATATATTTAGAAATACCTTGACTTGCAGTTTAAAGAAAGAGGAGAAGAAATGTTTAGATATGGTTGAAGAAAGGAGATTGAAAATGCAAAGGAAGGTTTCAGAAGGGAAAGTGGAGAAAACAGTTTGGGATGTAGAAACAGATAAGCACTTGAGAGGGGAAACGAGTCCAACTATGGCTTTAGATTGGCCTCAGAAAGGGAAATTGTGTATAAGAAGGAATCAGACGGCGTATGACAATTATTTTCTAGGGAATAGTGAGTGCCATGGTACATACCGGGTCATGGGAGGATGGGGATTTAAAGGTGGACGAGATCCAGTCTTTCCAGGACTGTATTTCATTTGTGGGAACAGGGCATATTATCGTTTGCCAGACCATTGGTATGGCACATGTTATGTTGGCCTGGTTTTTCCAAAGATTTTTCACATGGATAGAGGAGAAGATGGTGTACATAGTTTAGGTAGTTATTTAGCACGTAGTAAGAGAGAATCTTGGACTGAAATTGTGGGTGACATTTTTGGAGCACTGATACCCGCAGTGGAAATATCTCTGAATGCGAACAAAATTAGAAAACTTTCAACAGTAGTGGATCGCTTGTCAACAAGCACCGCTGGAGGATTTTTATTGGTAAATACTGAAATGGTTGCCATGCGTGCTATGGTAATGCAAAATCGACTTGCCCTTGATATTTTATTGGCAAAAGAGGGTGGAGTCTGTGGAATGCTGAAAGTTCAACATTGTTGTACTTACATTCCTGACGAAAGTAGAGATTTGAAAAATTATATTAAAAATATTACAGAATTGCATAACAAAATTGTACCACTAAAGGTTGAAGGTGTTTGGGAGAAGATTGGTAAGAAAATAACAGCTATTAAAGACTTTGTAGTAAAACTAGGTAGTACATTTATAGGTAAGATATTATTTCCATTAACATGTGTGATTTCCTTAGTATTAATAATTAAACTAGTTTGTATTTGTTGTAGAAAGAATAAAAAACAGAAAAGAATAAAAAGAGAAAACTTAAGGGGAAGGGATAAGAAACAAGAAAGAGAATTTGAAGAAATAGAACTAGAAGAGTTAAAGGATAGCATGTATTAAAACAGCAAAAAGAGAAGAAACTGGAGAAACTGAAATATGAACAAAACAAGAAATCAATTCAAATTTCCGTAAAATGGATACAAAATGTTTAATTAGTGTGGTGATAAATCACCAAAGGGGGGATTGCTGGAGCGGGTAGTACAAAAGTTTGTATACCCCCCATTCTGCATGTTTATATTAATCCAAATAATCAATTAATTGTAATATTATTAACTTGTTTGAAGTGATAACTCACCAATTATATTAGCAAAAGAATTACACTTGGGAATTGCACCTTGCATGGCTATATTAATTGTAAACTAACTTGAGTATGCATATTAATTGTAGAAAATTAGAATATTGCATGTTATATGTCGCTTTGGTGATGTATTTGTGATTTGCGCTTTATTCAGTGAGTATAAACCGCTCTGAGTGTTGCTTCTGCTAGATAAATACACACACATATGGGTATTAGCAAGGGGATAACATTTTATTAGCCATTTCTATGTTTTAATAACGTTTTTGTGTTTCTTTTGCTTAAGTTGACCATTTTGGCCTAAACAAGATGGCTGAACGAGATGTTAAACGTGACTACCCTGACAACACGAGGTTCTGGGTGAAGTGCGCAGGCGTCACCGCCAGCAACAGTGGCCTGGACCTGACCCCGGGAGAACATGAACCCTTCAAGGACGCTCCGGGAACCCATCCAAGACCAAAGACAAAGCTCAATTTAAAAGCCGGAACAAGCAAGTTTGATGACTTCATCATTCGACACCCTGAGAACTGTACCCCGCTACCCCAAATGGACCAATCAGGACTCTCTAAACCCCGATCTTGATACTTTTTGACATTATTTTCATTATAAAAGTAGGTAGGGAATTAGGCTAACAGGAACGCTATCGCTGATCACTTGCTCTTCTTTGACGAACTTGATTTCCTGATATTATGCTGACGGAGAGGACGGTGACACTGCTGGACAGCTGTTGTCCTGAATCTTTGAGAGACTGAATTGCGGCCTAACTTTGCAGAATAAATTGACTTAGAGGACGACTTTAGCCAGAATAGGTAAATATGATGCCCTAAAATGCTGATGATGATTTCTAACGTTTCTTGCAATATTTCTTAGATAAAGAATATTTGATTAATTGACAAATGTGTTGTGTCGATTATTTTAAGAAGAGATTTTAATGGGATTTAAAGACTAGGTAAATGACTGTGAATCTAAACCTTCAAACAACCAAATGATCCATCTCCTTATGAGAGGGATATCTTAGGTCTGAGGTTAATGTGTTTAGAGTAAGGTAAAGGTATTCCTCTCATGTCAGCGTTTGGAAGCATATTTCCCTCAGGAAAAACAGATCAACGGCGTGTAAGTATATTTGGTGTTATGGGCCCCACCAAATGAATGAATTTGAGTGAAAAATATGTAAGGCTGGACTACTTTTTTGTGTCCACCCCCTTATTAGGGAAAGCACAGATTAAGAAACTACCTAAAGTCCTCTCGGATCATAATCCTCTGGTACTGGATATAGAAATCCCGGAGTATATCAAAACTCCTGTCAAATGGACCTTCGATAAAAAACTACTGGTTACTAAAGCTTTCACCGACCATATTAAAAGCTAGACTACACAGTTTTTCGACGTCAATAGATACAGCACATCAAGGGAAAATGTATGGGACACTTTTAAAGCAGGATTTAGGGGGGAGACAATCAGTTTTGTGGGATATCACAGGAAGAAAAAGCGAGAGGAAATAAGTATACTCATGAAAGAACTGAGCAGGTATGAAACAGAACATATAGCAACTCTTGTTCACAAACAGATTCAGCTGCAATCGGATGTCGAATTAAAAGTAATTTGCACCAAGGCTAAAATAAATGGTTTCTATAATAAAATCATAGCCGAAAGGTTTCAAACAGGTCGCCAAGATCACTATGAATATGGAGAAAGGACAGGGAAACACCTTGCCCTTCGGATCAGACAAAGGGTCGCTGCAAGCCACATTACGAGGATGAAAAGAAAAGACGGCACAATTGCCACTGAATCCCAAGAGATAGTTGAAATATTTCAAGATTTTTATCAAGATCTTTATAACTCTAGGCTAACTGATTCAGTAGTAGGGAGTGTAGACACAGGTTCAGATCTATTGCCGTGGATTCAAGACTTAGAAGCGGATATTACGTTGGAGGAGGTTAATGATGCACTAGGTTCGATGGCTTCAGGGAAGGCGGCAGGCCCGGATGGGCTACCGATCGAGATCTATAAAATCTTGCACAGAGAACTCGTCCCTCTTCTTTTTGACTTGTTTTTAGCAGTACAGCAAAAAGGAGTTCCACCTAAATCATGGCAACAGACTAATATAGTTATCTTCTTAAAGAAGGGGAAGGCAATAGAAGACCCAGCCTCCTATAGACCGATTACTCTGATAAACTCGGATGAAAAGCTCTACTCTAAAATTTTAGCGCGTAGGTTATCAAAGATAATTGACTCTCTGGCAAGCCCGTGGCAACACGGTTTCATCCCGGGGAGAGGCACAAGGGACCACATCCAAAGGGTAATCTCTTAATTTAACATTGCAGAGATCTCAGGGCAACAGACGTCCTTAATCTTATTGGACGCTAAAAAAGCGTTCGATCAAGTAGAGTGGGCATACCTTTGGCAAAATCTAAGCTTAAACGGCTTTGGACCACGCATCCTAACTGCCCTAAGAGCCATGTATGTTCAATCCAATGCGAAAATATTATTGATGGGGCAGGAGTCGAAGAAGGTTCTGATCGCTAGAGGTACAAGGCAGGGCTGCCCATGTTCTCCAATCCTCTTCGCATTATATATAGATCCGTTTATCAGAACAATATTAAATGACCAGTTAATTAAACCGGTAGTGGTCAGAGGGTTTAACACTAATGTCCTAGCTTATGCTGATGACATCGCGGTAATCACCTCGGATCCCCAGGCGGCAATAGCAAGGATTGAAACTCTTGCCTGTGAATTCGGGAAGCAATCAGGGTATGGGCTGAATACTGACAAAACTAAAATTGTGTGCTCCAAGGCGATTACTTGGCAGGACCCTAGGAGGACGGAGGCGGCTATGTATCTAGGTATCTCTATTGCAACAGATGTTGGAACAATCTGGGATATTAATGCAGATCCTCTCATTAAGAAAATAGAGGCTGATCTAAAAAGAATGGATAACTTGCATTTATCCATTATTGGAAGGGCGAATGTTATAAAAATGACAATGTTCCCCAAAATATTATATTTGTTACGTTGTATACCTATTGAACCACCGAATCTATATGTCAAAAAAATAGAGAGGATTTTTTCCCAGTTTATTTGGGGATACAAGAAAGCCAGGAGATCGCTAAAATTAATGACCCTACCACAAAATCGAGGGGGGCTGGCGGTCCCAAATGTCCTATATTATTACTGGGCTATCATGCTACAGCAGATGATCATCCTATTCAGACCGAGGCAAATATCAGTACCTCAGGAAATCGAGATACCACCTTCCATTTTTGAACTGGCTCTGGGGGATTTAGCACCAGGGCTATTATTTAGACAACTAGAGGGGAGCTATTACAAGAAAACTCGCTTCAAACCCCTCAGGGCAGCCTGGAATGTGTGGCAGAAGACTAGTAAACTGTTAAAAATCCCGAAAATTCATCGCTATCTATTATTATGGCGCTCGTCATTCTTTTCAGCCTCGCTGAACGATAAAACTGGTAGTAAGTGGGAGCAGGCGGGAATCAACTATGTCGGAGACATTGTCAATTCAAATGGAATGATGTCATTCGTCGAGATCCAAGAACGATTTGGGATTGACCCTCAAATCCCATTTAAATATATACAGGTTAGGGAGGCAATTAAATCCGCCATCAATCATTTTACTAACCAAACTCGCTTCCCAATCTTAGATACACTAGTCTCTAAAAAGCCCCAATTAAAAGAGCTATATATAATGATTATGGAAGCTAGTCATGATGATATAGCTAAAATGGAATGCAAGTGGGCGGACAAATTGGGAAATCAAGATGTGGATCTATGTAGATCCCTGGAATTGTCTAAGAAGGTTCTCTTATCTGCTAACCTCAAGGCTCAGCATTTCAAAACAGTCTTTAGATTATATTTTACACCTGCTAAACACTGGGCATGGGGGAAAAGGGAGACTGATAAATGTCCAAGATGTGGGCAAGGCCCGGCTGATATGGCCCATATGTTCGCTCAGTGTTTCAAATTGGGTTTGGTTAAACAGGGGATCGAAACATTTTTGCATAATGTTTTGGGGCGGGTGGTTCCATTAACTCCAACTTTAATTCTACTTGGTTACGACAAGACTTTACAACTAGAAACACCTCATATTTATTTCTGCTTCGCCGCAATAGCAACTTTACGCTTAATGATTGCTTCAAAATGGAAGGACGAAGATCCCCCGACTTATCAAGCATGGTATGCCAGACTGTATCACATATTTAACTTAGAAATTGCATTATATAAGTGTAAGGGAAGCAGAGCTAGAAAAAGGGGATTACAAATATGGGGTCCCCTGATAGAGTAGTAATGGATAAAGGAAATCCCTATCTGTGAAGCTTTAAGAAAATGCATGTATCTTAATTTATTGTTATTTTGAATCATGTATATATATTTAGTTTCACTGTTATTTTCCTGATTAAAAAAAAAAAAAAAAAAGATAAAGTATTATTTGGACACGTAAAAAAAAAAAAAGAATTTGAGTGAATTTGATGCCGATGTAGTTGGTCTGTGCCGAAGGGGGAATTTGACGCTCCGCGCTGCAACACATCTGGCCCTAGATGTTATGTGTAAAGTTCCAGGAAGTTATTTGTACAATTCTTAGGGAATTGACAGAACCCGACCTTCTTGTTGAGATCGTAAACCAATCACAATGGTCTCGATGGAATGTAAGGGGCCACTGTAATGGCTCTCACCAACAGAAAGGGGGTAGGCTTGTAATATTATAGAAGCAGTGATTGTAACGTGTTCTTGTGTGAAGGCACATGCAAAATTCCCCTCCACACAATATTTGCAATAGCTACTTATAGTGAGCCGAGTTTGCATCCTAAGTTGTGAGAAACTATACAAGGGGCAGGAATTCACCATGGCTGGCAGAACGCTGAGCCCAAAAACCAAGAGGGGGTGCCAGCCCGGCCTCTTCCGGTCTATGACGGGCTCAGATGGGCTTGTCTTGGCCCAGTCTTGGCCCGGCTATGCAGCACTCATAGAAAGAGGAAAGAACTATGAGAAATAAAAATATTTCTATTCATTACTCCTGCTCTATGAAGGCGTAAGGTTTTGTTACTGCCCCAGGTTTATGTGCCTAAGTAAATCTGGGGAAGTGCTAAAATCCATGGGTGCTGCATAGGAACATCCACCCCAACGCCGTGGGAACACCTCCTTGACGCACAGTAAGGCAGCGCAATGACTTGAACTAATTTGTCTTGCTCCATATCAATGAGTCCATGGAATGTCATGCAACGTGGCTTTGTGACTCCTCATAGGTGTACTTGAGAGCTTTGCGCCGCCCGAGCATCAAAAAAGTGACGCTCTGGTGGCACACGCCTCTCATAAATGAGCCCCTAAGTGCACAGTGACCGCTACAAGGCTGTACACAATGTAAGGAAGCCTTTCAGTGAACCAGTGCAGCTATGACAGGAGTAGTACGTCGATCATACTGAAATATGGCTCTGTACTGTATTTTCGCCTTGCACAACACAGTACAGAAAATGTGGTTGCTACACTAGGTTGAAAACATACTTGTAAAGTGCATAGCTACACCTTGGAGTCTCTCAGTGCTAAAAAAAACGACAGCAAGATTGGAGATCCAGCTGGGCAGATGAAAAATGTATAAATGTGTCCAAGCTATCTCTTTGCAATGTCCGATCCTTGCTAACCAGAACTGTGACTTACCATCTGAGTTGCCTCTTTTCTCTCTGAAAACAACACAGACACTGAGGCAATCTCTCAATTCAGTCCAAACAATGTAATCTAGGAGCGAAAGGCATGTGCTGCAAAGTCTGTGGGAGCTACATATGGACCTTTGGTAGCTAATGTGCATGACGCCCTTGTTTCCTTCAGCCAATGAGAAATGGAGACAGAAATGTTATCAGAAAGTTCCTTATACTCTGCACAGCCTCAATAATTACATAGGCCAAAGAGCTGACAGAGTGCTCACATCAAATAGCAAATAATTCTGGTAATGCAAAGGTCATCTACCCTGCAGCCCTGACTAAAGTGATGTTCCATAGATGCATTTCTACCCAGATCCGTCGGATTTACGTAGAATGCTGAAAACTGAAACCACGCAGACGTTTTCAATGACTCCGAATTTCCAAAAGGACTAATTCAATGAAAGTCCTATTGCTCTGAGAACAGCACTGACAAGGGTGCTAGAAGGTCTGTAGCACTAAGAAGAACTGGTCATTTCTAGTGCAGAGCTAGACTGTATTTTAGTACTATGTATTTAACATGTATAAAACGCATATCTCAAATACAACCATATCTAGGTACGAAAACGTACAAAAGCTGCTATTTGAAAAAAAAAAAAGTTAAGACACACTCCTGAAAGTGTCCAGAAAACAGGGACATGAAAAAGACCAGCTCCTGAAAAGGAGAGGCTGAAAACCATTTCTGATCTCCCTACATCAAGCAGCGAATGAGACCTTATCTACAATTCATTCAAGACTCATGGACTCTTCCCTAGGAGCCCCATGCCCATTTAAACTAGAAATGAGAACTAGTCATGCTGCAGTATTTAAATGCATTCACTAAAACAAAATACTACATCTATTAGGCAAGGAGCTACAAACACAATATTAGATAATCCTTCCAAGTATAATTAACTGCACCCATACTCACTTAATCAATCTAATTGAATTTCAAAGAGGTTAACTTTTTTTGTTATAAGATCAATCTTGTGAATGACAAACATGATAGACGGAGAGATAATTAAGGAGTCCAGTGTACGTTTCTTTGAGCTTAAAAACACTAAGGGGTATATTCACAAGAACGTGTGATAACTACTGCAAGAGTAGTGTAACGCAACTTTCAATATCGCAGCCAATCACGGGATAATAACCCCATGTCAACGTGGAATTCACAACAAGGCGGTAGCATGCGATTTGCACCATATAACGTGCCCAATGTCAGCGTGAAAATCAACCCCACGCCGCAAAAATGAGATACGCGAACGCGAAAATTCATGCGATGAGCGAGTCGCGGTACAAAAAGTAGCGAAAACCAGCCACAGGCCTGCAAATCCCACGCGTCTGGCAGGATAATGCACTTAAAAAACCACAGAAAAAACACACCAGAAACGAGCCAAAGCACATTACAACATGGATGCACCCTGACCCAGCGCAGAGGTCAACTCGAACCCCACAACCTCCACAGACCACCAGCAAGGAACAACGGGTTCGGAGAAGGCCTAGGAGAAAAGGGAGATGAAGACGGGGTGCAGACCAAAGGAAAACCAAGACCAGCGTCACGGAGGTGACAGGACACTACCAGCAACTGACCCACAAGCAGACCATCGTGAATGCAGCCGGAGTGTCGAAGAGGCCAACGGAGGAGGCCAAGAGGCGCCGGCATGATGTGACAAACTAAACCAGGTACAAACCCGCAGCCAACAGGAAGGCAGCAACGGCGATAGGAGGTGGCAGTCCAGCGCCACAGGAGGAGCTGTTGGAAACCCAGGTCACAGCCATCTGGTTAGAGACAGTGCAAGGATTAGGGAGAACGGACACAGCTCAAGAGGACCTGACAAAATCAACAGGGAAAATAACGGACAGGGACTGGGTGGACGGGGGGAGATGATCACAATGACACACATGCACAATGAGGCGTAGCACACTGCACACCCGCAATCACCCAGGATCATGTCCCTCATGCCCTTGGCACACTGCAGCACACACACATACCAAGAACAGCACACCCACATCGACGACAACATGGTACAATGTGCATAGCCGACACAGCAGAACAGAGGACACAACTGGTTCAGCACATGCACAGAAACATGCCTACTACATCTGACAGAGCTGGAAACTGTGAAATGGAAATGTACACTTAGACCTAACATCCGTCATGTTGTCCAAATGTACACTGCCCGCAGAAGAATCCAGCACCTCCCAAACAGTCACAATGTACATTGCCAGTCTGCATGTAAACCAGAACAATGCACCAACATACTAACAACACAATGTCAACATGCAACTCCCCTTTACATTGCAGAGGGGCACACAACACCTCCAGCAGAGCACAGAAGACAACACATCTGTAATGTCGGAGAGGACCACCACACCATCAACACCGATGCCCTCCAACAGCACATGGAAATTCCACGCAACCCCCCACCAGGACCCGGCCAGCCAAGCTACTCAGAGGAGAACACAGCCCCTGCAACAGACCACACAGCAGGAAGCACCCGCAAGCACAGCTTTCTCACAACACTTCACCCACCCACACATGGTACACCAATGCCATGTGTCAGCACGCCAAAAGAGGTTGCCCAACAGGTGGGGGTGGGTGCCAAACCCATGGAAGGTGAGCTAGAACACATACATTGGTGTCTATCACCCTCATGAACCACCCACACCCCACAAAGGAGACCCACACTGCCATAGAGACACATGCAGATGCACATTCACAGTACAGAACCACGCCCAGGTGCGCACAAATAGCAGTCACACACCCACGGAGGCACAGCGTATGATGGCCCTGGCCACTCCCCTTACCAATTCAGTGGTTGACGACAAAGCTACATGTCCAAGCTCCAACCCGCTGCCTGTGGTGACATGTCTGCATCTCATGTACACAGCACATTGTAATGTCTTAGGGCCCAGGGCCCTCATGCATACAACAAGACCACAGGGACACACGTAGATATCATGTCGAACTGGCTACGGGCACATTCGCCCGGCACCTTTTTTGGCAGGGCCACATGTACAGTGACGCCTGTGCTCGATGTGTGTGTGGTGATTGTAAGCCAGTCCGCACGGAATGCTTGGTGCTAGCAACAACTTGAACATCGGACACCAGTGCAATGGAAACAGCAAACACATGCATAACATAGTGAACTGCACAGCAACATGGAGGGAACTGGAGTAAGGACAGAGGTCACCCACTGTTCAGGCATGAGGTTCCGTGAGTTGCAGTGCACTGAGGTAGGAGCACTAGAGATGAGCACACGCATGTGAAGGAATTGCTAGGATTGTGTCCCTTTGGGTTAGTCCTGATGAAGATGCAGTGGGGTGTGTAACACCTGCATCAACTTCCTCATCAACGTCCCAGGTCTCCCACACTGTCTGAGGTGACAGTCGCATCCGCAGTCCGCAGTCCACAGCGCAATACCCAGTAATGGTTCCAGGTGTGTCGCTTGACTACCACCTCCTGTGTGCATTCCTGCCTTGGGGATGTTGCCTCCTGCCCTCCCATTGTCTGTGCCACCTCCCGTCTGCACACCTGACACATCTTCCTCATCATAGTCCCAGGTCTTCCCACTGCATGAGGTGACATTGCTGCGCAACATCTCCACAGCACAAAACTCAATCACTAACGGACAATGGCTTGCGGTGCACTAGGTCACTGGCACCTGGAGTGCTGGGCAGGGTATCAGGCCGATGATTTCATCCGCGACAGGCCTGAGCAACTCCGTAGGTCTGTCAGGACCACTGGTTCAACTCTGGCAGATGGCATTTGGAGGTGGTCCTTGCGGTGGTGGCGTGTGCCTCCTGCGGTGATGCGACGTCCGGGCCGGTCAGGACGCGAGCTATGTGTGGGCCCTGCTGGCCCACAGTTGAGGCCAGAGGCTGCGGACAGCGCAGGGCCACAGACACATGGCGTTGATGACCCCAAGACCACCGTCACAGAGGTCATCCAATATATCAGAAGAAGGGGTCCCAGACCTGTCCAGCACAGAGTTAGTGGCCCCGGATGCACTGCGACCGGCACAGGCACCCAGCCACGGGACAGTGACATGCGGTGCAGTCAGATGTGCCATGCAACCTGGCGTGTCCCCATCAATGTCCGAGATGTGTGTTGCGGAGGGTTGCGGGAGACAGTGGAAGGTGTCCTCCAGGGCATGATGCAGAGGTTTGATATTATACGGAAGCAGCAACTGGGGGTGGAAAGCGCAACCCTCGTCTTCACCAGCAATTCGGTATCAGCTACATGAGGATGTAAACTAGCCCCTAGTCCACAGACACAAACACCACCAATGTACGACCAAGGAGTGTCCATGAATGTCGGGGAACAGACTTAGTGGCACAGGTGCTGAGCGGGGATGCAGTCTAAGATGATGCTGGCACACTGACATGAACTCCACCATTGCCAGATAAAGACTCAGTGACCTACTGGAACGCAGTGTAGGTCGGAGGCATCGGTCAGCAGTGGCCCACAGCCATGTGTGGTTGGCTGGCGAGGCACAGAGTTAGTGACACAAGGGCAGTTGTCGGTAGTGTTCGATCACCTCCGTAACAATGATCTTGTTCCCTCTGCACTGCAACATGTCATCCTCTTACGCCTCTCTGTGCATGCGATGAAATGGATTCTGCCTTTTGAATAACCGAT
Source organism: Triturus cristatus (assembly GCF_964204655.1). Lineage (NCBI taxonomy): Eukaryota > Metazoa > Chordata > Amphibia > Caudata > Salamandridae > Triturus > Triturus cristatus. Next base: position 728,342,513 of record NC_140591.1, read on the forward strand.
GTTCAGTTCCAAATCTCTCACCCACTCGTGTGCAGCATGGGCCGAGGACAGTAGTCCGCGTTGGCCCACAGCCACGTGTGGTTGTGATGCCATGCACAGACTTGTTGGCACCACATCGAAGTGAGTATAGTGACTTGTCCTATGCCTTAAATGGTGTTCAGTACATGGTGTAATCAAGACTCAGTTCCAAATGTGTGACCTACCTGACCGTGGTGTAGGCCTGAGGCAGCGATCAGCACGGGCCATTCACCGAGTGTCGCCGGCATAGGTTGGATGGCCCCACCAGCCTGCGTAGTTCAGGTTTAGTGGCACCACGTGTTTGGAAACCTCCGTGTATGTGACTTGGGTTTCGTACGGCCTGAGCCACATCTTCCTCTTACTACTCTCCGTGCGACCACTGGTGTGGACTCTGCCCATCGTGATTTGCGCCTAGGTGCTGGATGTGGGACCTACTGGTCAGTAGGGTAGTCCTGGTCCCTCATCCACGTATCGCTGACTGGCGTTGAACAGGGTTAGTGGCACCATGTGCAGCCGGCTGGCGTTGAACAGGGTTAGTGGCACCACGTGTCGCCGGCTGGCGTTGAACAGGGTTAGTGGCACCACATGTCGCAAGTAGCCTATATGGAACTATGCCTCACTGATTGGATGGGGCCTGGTGCTGTTGCCACTGGCCCGGATTTGGGGTCACAGCCATTTATGACTCAGTACACAGTTTCACATATGTGACCTACTGGGCCGAGAAGTAGGCCTGAGCCAGCAGTAGAGTACGTCAACAAAAAAGGACTAAAGCAGGCCTGTGTCGTGGAGGCTGTGATAGTCTGAGGAGGCTGCCAAGGTCACGGGACTCGGGCCTGAAGTATGCGCCGGCACGTGGTGGGCTCTCCTTGACACACGCCGGTGTCGGCAGGTGATCAGTGAGGTCTGGCTGCGCAGGGGCGGCCCTGACGGGTTCATGGTCTAGAGTGCCGGGGTCTGTCAGGCACACTGCGTCGCAAGCAACTCCGCTCATGAGGATGGCATCGGCCTCGTGGCGGGGTGAGAGGCGCCGCCCTGGCAGAGATGTTGGGCTTTCCGGAAGAGGAACACGCCCAAGGCTACATGCTTTTTATTCACACCCCTTCGCTGGCGTGGCGTACGCCAGGCCATCCCACTCTGGTCACGCTTAGGGGTGGCATAACAGGCAAGATTTCCGCAATGTCCCCCACTGGCTGTGGTGACATGGTTGAGTCCAATGTCTACTACAGTCCATACACCAGAGGTGTATGTCGCCATGGATATGGGTGTGTGCTGCATACTGCGGGCTGCCCAGCACATCTCCGCCACTCTTGGTATTGTGTACTTTCCCAATCATGATACTACTGAATCCGTCACACATGCCTGGTTGCCACCTCTTCCCACATTCGGCTGTTGTGTGGCTGAGGTGCCATCCCGTTGACGATCATGTTCACAGGTTGGCCAGGTGACCATTGTGAGTTGTTCTGTCATGTCTGGTGGGTGGGCATGTTGTTGTGCATGTTGGTTGTGATTTCATGACGTGTGCATTGCCAGAGTTGTGATTTACATGGTTGTGGAGCTGAGGTGAGTGGGGTGTTCATTTGGAACTTGCCAAGGGGCTGTGGATTTCCCTTGTTGCCATCCTGGGTATGCTGGTTAATGATGGACGGTTGGAGGATGAAGGAATCATTCACACTGGTTGTGTATTTGAAGGCAACATTGTTGGGGGTTCCACTGGGTTCTGTTGTTGCCTGCACATTGGGGTGGGACGTGTGCTTTCTATTGCGGTGATTGTGTGCTGTGTCACCAGGGGGCACAGGTAGGACATGTGTGCTGTGGGTTGCCGCAGCACTTGCGTGCATCCTGCTGGGGGGTATGGTCCTTGCTTGGTCTCCAGGGTGACTTGAGCATTGTGTTGGACGTATGGGAAATGGGGTACCTGGGTGATGGTGATGTCCAGGACAGGTGTGGGGGACTTGGATGTGGCTGGGCTCTGACTCTGGCGGGTTTTGGTTGGGGGGTGCCAGGGGCCAACAGGTGCAGCCAATCCAGCAGCTTGTTTTGGGGTGGGATGTTGGTTGTCCGCTGTGTTGATGCCGTAGGCCTGTTAGGCGATGATAGTCAGGATGCGTAGGATGGTTGTCCCTTTCAGCCTGTGGTGGACGGTGACATTGTCAGATGTTGGGTCTGTGCGGCTGGTACACTTCCTGGGGGTCCGCTGTCTTTGTCTGCGCTGCGTCTGTGGTGGTCTGGGGTGGGGGCTGGGATCCTGGGGTGGTGGCGGTGGGTGTTGTGGCCCTCTTGGGTGTCCGGGCTGCATGGTGAGTGGCTCCATGGCACCTGTTGCCCTTCCGATGTGGCCCTGAGCTGTGCTCCATTTTGTGGTGCAGGCTGCCGTCCGACTTTACACCAGGTCAGAGCAGGTGTAGATTTCCTGGTGCTAACGCAGCATATCGCCTGTTTTGTGTTCTTATCGCAGATCTGGCTGGTCATTGAGAATGTTCAGGTGTGGTGTTGTCGCGGCTTTTGGCACGGGAAGGCCCACTCTGCATCTCATTAGCGATAGTTGCGGGGGTCCTCTGTGGCGATGTATTTTTGGGGCTACTATCGCGGATAAACTGGTGCTGTGGGCTGTTTACACCAGCTTGTGAATAGGGAGGTATCTTTACCACGACTTTAGCTGAGATAAAGTGCAGTTAATTCGGCAATGAATATGCCCCTAACAGTTTCCTGGTGGAAGCCCTTCCACCGGTTGTTTTATTACCCCAGAACCCAGCATCTTTGCAGGGGGTAAGAATGGGGGCCGTCGAAGTTAATAAGTCTTGAAAGAACTAATCAAACATCATTGTTTTGTTTTGGCCATGGATGGATGTGCTGCAGGTTCAAGTCTGTGGAAATGCCAGTGAATAAATCATGTAACTATATTACGTAGGATTTCCAGAAATACTAGAAATCTTACGTTACAATGCAATCTCAGCTTTTATTTTCAAAATTGCTAAATGCTTAGGGAATAAGGTAATTTCAATATGCAGGGAATATTTGTAACTCATGCATATTTCTCTTGAGCAGTGCTTAATTTGAGCCGGTGGTTTCCGGGGTTTGGCACCTGCACTTAATTGTCAACTCCGGCACTTATGACTGACAGTCTGCCATATGGTGACGCTGTTTATTATATTTTGATATGAGCACACCAACAGTTGTTAATAAATTCAATATGCAGACTTGGGCAGACTGATACCGGCTGCCGAGGACATTCTAATAGCTTTGAGGTCCTGGAATAGTCTGAACTGTCAGACTTGTAGGAGTATGATAGCTAGTAGCTGTGTTTGTATTGTCATCGGCATACCGGCAACGGCTATGGGTAGTGCGAGCTGAATTGGCCTGCCAACAAGGACCATGGCACCTATTTTTCTACAAATTAAGCACTGCTCTTAATGTATTATTTCTGAGTCCTAATGTCAATGTCTCCCCCTTCCTCAATTTATTCCCCTCCTCTCAACATTTCTGAGCTTTCTGTATCGGATGCTGGATATCTGCACCCTTGCACACCTTTCTTCATGCCCGCCTTCCATGTCTGCGCATCCAAGGGCACATATGTGCCTGTTGGATTGTGGTATAGGGGATAGAAGTTAATGTGTGGCTTAGGACTTCATGTGCAGAGTCATTTTGTGGTCTTAATGCATTGTGATAAAATCACAAAGTCTGAGACTACCTGGGGGCATATCACCAAGCCTTGGAGATAAAATTATCGCCGCTTTAGCGTCTGTTTTCGGACGGAAAGTGGCGATAATTTTATCACCTAATCAGCAAGGTCACGCTATCGCGTGAATCCTTGCATTATCGCCCTTTCCCCCAACGCCCATCTTTGCATCTCTAATGAGATGCAAAGTGGGCGTTCCTGCCCTGACATTACTGGAGAAATGTCGATAAGCGACATTTCTGCAATTATCAACGGGCACGCTAACCTGCAGAGCGACAAGCAAAGTAGCGATAACCTCTGTTATCGCTACTTTCCTTACGCCTGCTTCAAAACTGACTTAGCCATGATATCCTATGTAAGGTGGATATCATGGCTAAGTATGCCTTGTCCTATCAGCAAGCTTTCTCCAAACCTTGTGCGATTATCGCTGTATTTCCAGCGATAATCTCCCAATTGGTAGCTTGCGCTCTGAATTTTATCGCTTTGGAGATAATAAGCGTTGCTGATAGCACGCTATCTCCGCGATAAAATTCAGAGTTGGCCGGCGATAATTATCCTCGCACTAAGAGCACTGGGCGATAATTATTGCATGGCCTTGATGATATGCCCCCAAGTACCTTTGTGCAATGTACAGACGCAATTTTCCGAACTTGCTGAAGGGTTTTCTGACCCATTCTCGATGGCAGTTAGGAGGGGTGTGAAAGGGACATGCTCCTGTTTGCAACTGGCATACAACGTATCATGGTGTGTGACTGGACTTCTGTTCACAGACTATTGATTAGTTCTCAATACCCAAGTTAGGGCAGCAACTGATTTGCAAAGAAGACGCTGTTCAGCAGGGACTGTTTCCACACTGAGAAATATGGGGGCATATTTACAATAACTGGCGCATCCCTGCATAGCAGCAGGGATGCGCCAGTTATTGTGCGCCACAGCTCCGCCGCCATGGATGCGCCAAAAACGTGGCGCATTGCTGGAGTTACGTCGCAAGTGCGACGCAGCTCCAGCAATGCTCTGGGAGTCCTATCTTGTTAACGCTGCGTCAATCCTTACGCCTGCTTCAGGCAGGCACAGTGTTTTGATGCAGCATGGGCCTAAAAGTGAATGAGTGACTTTTAGGAGGTGTTCCTGCGCCAGAACGCCCCCCCCTGCTCCAGAACGCCTACATGTGGCGCAGGGCTTTACAACGTGACGCATCTCCCAGATGCGTCACGTTGTAAGTACCTGGCACCATGGCGCAGGATTTGCGCCGCCGCTGCGTCACAAAAGTGACGCAACGGCGGCGTAAATGAGGCGCAAGGGGCTTGTAAATCTCTCCCATGGTAGGTTACATAGAACTGTCCTAGTGACCGTGAAATGCCCCCCTTTAAACTCTTCTATGTATAGCATAGATATGTTTTGTATGCTGCATGTATTACTTTAAGAGACACGTGTGTGCTGTACAGTGCAGCACAGGTGTTAAGTTATGAAAAGCGAAGATGACAGTAGCACAAATCAGTGTTTTATGTGCAAACGTTCGCCTAATTTGGGGTGTGTGCTTTACAAATATCAAAATTAAATGGGGAGGTTGAAATCTTATTCACAGCTGCCCCCGACCACACATTTCCAAACATGTATTTTGTGATACAGATCAAATTGCAGGGGACAGTCTAATTACAACGCGATGTCTACAATGATTCTGTTGCTTGAACCATCCCCGTCAATTGAATATTTTGGGTGTCATGTTCTCAAATGGTCGCTAGATGGCAATCATGGGAGCCAAAGTGCTTAAATTAAACAAATTAATCCAGATCGTACACTTCCAGAAAGTTCGACGGAAAACGTGTTGTTTAAGCAGCTTGTTCATTGTATTTGGTCAAAGGACAGTCTTACTTTGGTGACAAAATGTCACAGTATTTTAAAGAAATATGAATACAATTCTGCAGTAGTTTTTCTTCATTCAGTGCTTTCATTTGTCAGAAAATAATAGACAGTACTGAAATGTAAATGACACTTTCGATAACTCGCATTAGAGAGAATCTTCCTCTTTTACCTATTTAGTTGTAATGTTTTAATTAGATTTAGGGGTAGATTTTCAAACATTTTGCGCTGGGTTAGCATCACAAAACTGACACTAACTAGCACAACATGTTTTTTTCCAAATTTACTGTCCAGCGCAAAATTTGCTTTCAAAGAACCCTACAAGTAACGCAAATCAGCGCAAAGCATTGCTTTGCGTTACTTAGTGCCAAGTGGGCATTACATGGGTGGTACATGGACGTTGCCATACAACCAGCCATGGCTTAACACAAAGCCCTATCTACAAACAATTGTACACAGGGTTTAGCGCCAAAAGTAAACGCCAAATGATAGGAGGCAATAAGAGGAGAAGGGCCATATTATCAAGGAACGGCGAAACATTATCACCGCTTTAGCGGCAGGAAACCGCTGCTAAAGTGGCGATAATTGGCTTGATAATATGCTCTTGTGAATTCTCATAGAAGCTCAGGTTCTGGTGTGAACATGGGCTTCTATGGGAATTCACAAGGGCATATTATCAAGCCCATTATCGACCCTTTAGCAGCAGTTTCCTGATAATATTGCCAGAAATGTTTTAATTTCTCCTTTCTTTTCCTACTTTGCATGCATACTGCACTGTGTAGCACACGTACAAAGTGGGAAAAGTGTTTTAACTTTTCTAGGCATAGGGGCAGATTTTCAAGCCCCTTGCGCCTCATTTACGCCGCCGTTGCGTCACTTTTGTGATGCAGCGGCCGCGCAAATCCTGCGCCATGATGCGGGGTACTTACAACGTGACGCATCTGGGAGATGCGTCACGTTGTAAAGCCCTGCGCCACATGTAGGGGGGGGATGTTCCGGCGCAGGAACGCCTCCTAAAAGTGGCTGAGTGAAATCTACAAGATTTCACTCAGTCACTTTTAGGCTCATGCTGCGTCAAAACCCTGCGCCTGCCTGAAGCAGGCGTAAGGCTTGACGCAGCATTAACAAGATAAGACCCCCAGAGCATTAAATGTGGCGCATCCATGGTGGCGGAGCTGTGGTGCACAATAACTGGCGCATCCCTGCTGATATGTAGGGATGCGCCAGTTATTGTAAATATGCCCCAAAGTATTTGTCCAGAAAAACAAAGCCTATGCTAGACTCAGACACGCTCCTTAGCAATATGGCGCTGAAAGAGCCTGGGCCCACCTGCTCAGTTTAATTTAATGTCGGATCTTCAAGGGTTCTTTATAGCAGCATGAATGCGTAGAAGGAAGAAAAGGTCATAGACCATTCGAAATACAGTGTAACACAAATGGCTACACAAGAACCCAAATGGACAACCACATGAAGGTTAGTCTTATTATTAAAAATTAAAAAGTAGTTGGGCGTGTACAAATCTCAGCATGAGGGTATAGAAATACAGGGAAAACAAAGCTGATCCTCCTAAATAAGTTGATTCGATGGAGCATAGAAGAACAAGGTTCTCAATTACAATCAGCCATGAAATGAGGAAACAGAAGTTCAAGTGTCCCTGCATCGGCACTTCTTCGTGGTGCAGCATTTAATTCTAACTATCCCTATCCTAACACTAAAGTGGCATCCTGTACCGAATCATGAACAGGAGAAGATGGAGAGGGTGGGGAAGGTGTCAGTGGGCGAAGCCTTCCTGAGAAGTCTCTTCACCGTCAGATGGGTCAGGGGCATGAAGCCACAAGCGATAGAAGAGGACATCTGAGCAAAGGTTTACTCTGTAAGGAGTTCAAGCGGAAATGGGGGTAACTGTCCTTCTCTACAAAACATCATATACATACCGTCGTACTCATCAAAAGTCCTAGGATGCTTTTCTCTCCATAGTCACACACGGGGCTCAGCCACAACTTTTTCCATGAGGTCGGCTCCCTCCACAGCTTTCTCCACATACAGACCCCTCTGCAACAACTCGTCCTTGGTCTTATCTCCATCTCCCGTGTGAAAGCACCTCCCTCCACCTTATCTCCTGCAACCAAACTAACTGTAGCTCCTCCATTCTGCAACTTTGCCTAATGAAACAATACCCCTTCTCTTCTCTAGTACATTGTCCACCTGCAATACAAACATGAAACAAAAGCAATTGGCAAATTTCACATGCAAAGTTAAATTTCACGATTAGCAGTAAAGACTTTTCTTTTTTTTTCTTCATAGGGAATAAACATCGGGTACAGAATATAAGAATGTAAACAATAAACTATTTGACAGTACTAAAACAAAGTAACAGTATGAATACTCCTGTCCATTAAGTTACAGTGAAGGCATACAACAAACACTAAAAAATATACAAAGGGAGAGATTGGAAAATAACTTAGTTATTGACATTTGCAACATTATAATTCCTACAACAATTCCAAGTAAATGAAAAAAGCCCAGTGAGAACCCACGTTGGCTCATGCTAGCAGCCATTTTCCATTACCCCCACCTGCGTTCAAATTTGTTCATGGAGCGAATTCCTCTAGTTTTAGCTAGGGCTATCTCCCTTTCATATATTTCTCTTATAAATGCCGACCATTCTAATGCTCTTGGAGGAATTGAAGATATCCATGCCCGAACAATACACAGTAAAGCGGTGACTATAATGATAGAAAAAAGGGATCTCAGGCCTAGATCTGGTTCAGACTTATATCCAAGCATGACCTCTGTTTCTGTTAATTGAAGATCTAAACCTAACCGGGTCCCAGCAATATGACCCACTTCCTTCCAGAACAGAGTCAACCCTGGGTAAATGGCAAACAAATGCAAAATATCTGCGGCCACGAAATCCCATTTATGGCATTTGCCCTTATCTCCCGCATCCCTTCTGGTACTCCGAGCCCAGTTAGCTATTCTGTCAGGAGTGTAGTATGACATACATATAGTTCGAATTTGCTGCAGTTTTAGACTAGTGTAATGTACTGATTTGTCCAGTGTTCCTAGTGCCTTATTAATATCTGAGGAAGTAATGTCTATTAACAAAATATTGCTCCATTTAGATGCCAAATTTAAAATATTGTAGGTTCTATATTGGCACAGTATCTTATAAATACTGCTAATTGATGGTTTCTGGGAGGCAGAGTTTAAGCATGACGTAAAGTCAGAACTTTCAAGTGCCTTTATACCTGGCTGTCCTAAAAAAAAGAAAAATCTGACCTGCAAACATTTAAAAAAACAACCACTGAGAACACGAAGTTTGCAGATCCTTAAATGCTCGGAATCCGTTCACATCATACAAATGCCCTAGCTGGTCCAACCCACTGTTTGACAGTATCCTGCCAACACTGTCATGACGTGTTTCTCCACAAGGGGAGACTACTTTGGCGGCTCGCAAAGGGATTGGTGCGGGGCGGTGGGGCAGGGCGGGGGAGGGGCATGGTGGGGGGTAGTGGAGTCGGACATACGAAGGCAAGGAGTAAAGTAAAGAAAGAAAGAAATAAAACTATTTACCTTGCGCCCGCTGCATCGTTGGGTTGGCGATGCAGCGGGCGCAAGGTAAATAGCGAAAAGTAGTGACAGTAGTCTAGACTGCCTATGGACAACAGACTACACAGGCGTCCCACAAAAGAGGATAAGTAGTATAGCTTAAAATCTGTGAGAAAAATTCCCCCCGTTCATAGGGGAATTTAATACAACTTATTGCCCGACGTGGTTGCTTGTACCCCTTGATAGAACTACTAATTGCCCCTTCTAATTTTTTGAAAAATTATTTGGGACCCGTAGGGGTATTGCATGGAACCAATATAAAAATGTAGGAAGTACATTCATCTTAATAATTTTGCATCTCCCTATAATGCTAATAGGTAATTTGTGCCAGTTCTTAAAACTTTTAATGACAGTCTGCAACAAAGAGTCGTAGTTTAGTCTTAATACTTGTTCCACCTTCGGGAAAATCTGAACCCCCAGATAAATAATTGCAGAGCAGGATACCAAGATTATCATATTAGATTGGCAGTGGAGTAGGACTTGTGTCTTTCGTATGTTGAGCTGATAACCTGAGAAAGTACCAAACTTGTTAGCCTCAGATTTAATCATATCTATGGCAGTTGTCAGGTCAGCAAAACAAACGCTATTTCATTAGCATAGGTGACTACCTTTAACTTGCCAGAGCCAGATCGCACCTCAAGTATATGTGTGTATTCAGAAGTTGTGATGGTATAAATGGTTCTATATATGATACAAAAAGCAATGGAGAAAAGGGGTATCCCTGACAGGTGCCGCAATAGATCTAAAAAGAAGTAGGCTGCAATTGTAAATAGACCACTTTAGCCCTAGGTTTGTTATAGAGAGCATGTCCCCATTTACAATACCCACCACCCAGGCCAAAATCCGTTAATATAGCCCAGAGACAGTCCCAGGCAATTCGTTCAAGTGCCTTCTCTGCATCCAGTAGCACCATCCCCATTTCTAATCCTAGGTTTTTTGCTACAGCAAAAACTACTATGGCTGAGCTCACATGAACTGTGGTGACTCTACCTAAAATGAACCTGTGCTGCTGGCTTGACTCAAGTTCTGACATCAAGGGCACTAGTCGATTTGCCAAAATCTTAGCAAACACGTTTGCATCTGCATTTATAAGAGAAATAGGGTAGTAAGACACACATTCTGTAGGGGTTTCTTCTTTTTCAGAAAGAAAACAATATTTGCCATATCCCATGAATCGGGGACTTTCCCACTTTCCCCTATATATTGTATAACTTTGTTCATATGCGGGACGATACAGACTTTGAAAGTTTTATATAATTCAACTGGTATAGCATCGCCTCCTGCAGCCTTCCCAGAAGGCAAGGCTGATAATGCTTCCTGTACCTCCCCTTGTGAAAACTCCTGTTGGAGAACATTTGCCTGTTCTTCATTAAGCGTTGGGATTTCACTCTTCCTTATATACTCAGCATATCTGATCTGCTTCTATTGAAAGTACCAGATTGGCCATATAACTGCTGATAAAACTGAGCAAACTGCTCAACTATTGACTGGGGATCTGTATGCGATGATCCATTCTCGCCTTTGATGACCTTTATCTGACTCCAAGCTTTTTTATTAGTAAGCTGGTGTGCTAAAATTCTCCCCACATGCTCTCTGTATTCATATTGAAGAGAGCTGGGTCTATTGTATCTAGCTGCATTATTTTCTTTCAGTATCCTCCCCAAGATAGAACGCTTCTCGATTAGAGAAATATATATTTGATTTTGTATTTGCTGATGCCACCCTTGTCTAATCTCTTCAGCATGAAGAAGTTCTAACTGTGAAAATGCCTGACCAGCTGTTCTTAAGTTGACTTCTTTACTTCTGTTTTGTTGTAAGATATATTGCTGAGCAATACCCCTTATAAATGCCATCAGTGCATCTCAAATAATGAGGGGGAATTAGAGCCAAAACATATTCCGTATCCATAAGTAAATGTTGAGGAAACGAAAATGACCGTCTCTGCTTACTAGCCACATCTGACTGGAACAAGCACAGAATAGAACTGTGAGCCGAAGTTATCTCAAGGCATACCTCCATGTCTGTCAAAGCCAGTATTTTATTATTAGCAAGAACCATGTCAATCCTAGAATACTACTTACTGATCCACGCATTGCTCACTTGGATCGAAACGCCATTGACACCTTAAAACGCCTCATGCACTAAATGTGATGTCATTATTAACTGTGTAGAGACGTTACTTGCGATTTGTTTCTTAAAATTCATACTACTTGTCAAAACAAACCGTAAGCGTTGCCTGAGCCTCGCTTAAATGTTCTCCCTTTTTTATGTCAGTATGTTTGTGTAGTAGGATGTAGGCTTGTGTTCCACTTTTCAGTATATGTGTTTGTTTATATCCAAAAACGTTGCTGATAAATTAAATATTGAACCTCTGTCCGGCTGGATAAGTTAACCAATACAGCACTGATTGGGTCTGTACTCATTTGTTACTTCCTATCCCTACCTCCCTCGGGACCATTGTAGCACAAAATAATTGATCAAAACCTGTGCAATTGCCCATCTACCCCACCGGTCAGACGGGGCTTTAAGCAGAGTATATTGGAATCCCCTGTCCATCAAGATAGCTACCCCTCTAATAGACATGGTCTGGGATGTACAAAGTATCACATTATAACCCAGTTGTTTAAACAGACCCTTATCTTTATATGCTAAATGAGTCTCAGTGAGGGATACAATATGAGGTTTATACATCTTCAGCTCCTCCTAAATGAACTGGTGTTTACTAGCTGCATTAAAGCCAGAGACAAACCAACACATACATCTAACTACTCCCATTATGAAATAATAGTAATACCTCCAGGAATTGTATACCTATGCCCTTCTCTCTCCTTTAAGTCTGAACATATAAACAATGATCTTTCAAACCAACTTGGCCTCATTAATCCAAATCCATTGCCTGTTACGTAATTACCCATCATTATTCCCTTTGGTTTTTTAACCTTCCCATTCCTCCTTGAGCACCCCTTTCCCCACTTCCCCCTCCTCCCCTCTGATGCAAAAACCACCAGTGAGAGCAAGTAAAGTAAGCAGGAATATTTACCTCCTGTGTAGAACAAGAAACCCTCCTCAAACCCAGGCCTCCCCGCCTGTGTCCTGAAAAAGGAATCATCCCCCATGAGTTGTCGATGAAGTGACAGCAGTCAGAGAGCACAACACCATAGCAGCCTGCTGCAGCAGCTATATCCCCTCAACAATAAGACTTACAAGGAAAGCAGTTGGGAACTGTTAAGAAAAAAAAGAAAGAAGGGAGGGGCAAAGAGAAAACATGCAATATTGCTTACATTTATCCGGACCAAATATCTACATTCAGTGCTTAACCTATTGGTTCTATTAGGGAAAGGATCCCCGACCGGGGATCAAACTCCCAAAAATAAAATGCTAGACTGAAGAACCCCCACTAATCAGCTAATTATTTCCTAATATTGCCATTAGCTAAGAGCCCGCTTAGCATCAGTGTCAGTGTTAAATGTTTGTGAGTGGCCCTCTCTGATGACATTTAAACATTCTGGTTCCTGCAGGAACACCTGTGCACCTGCTGCCTTCAGAGCGCCAATTAGCTGGTGCATCTTCCGGCGTCTATCCATTGTGCATTTGCAAAAGTATGACCGTACAAAGATAGTGAAAGACTTGACCGTAATAGTGGCCACAGGGAGGGCTATAAAAAAAATACCCTGTTGCAACAAGAAGTTACCAATAAAGATAAGCATTGTAGGGGGTGCTGCCGCTTTATTCTGGCTTCATGATTTAAGAAGATTAGGAGTCTGTGCGCCTGCTGAATCTGAGAGTCCCAATCCGCTAAATCAGAAAATGTCTTCTGGAAAAGTTGCACAATAAATGCTTGTGGGTCAGATTCCTCTATATCACATGGGAGCGGGTTGCACACCATTTCTTCCTCAAGTGTTTCCTTTTGTTTATATCATACTGCTTCTTCATAATGCGTGCTCACTGGTGACGTGCCAAGCCCAAACAGCACGTAATGAACCAAACACCGTCATTATGGGGCTCATTTTAGCCCCAATCCAGTGGCGACAGCCATTTTTTATTCAGCATTTGCATCTATCACTTAATCCATGGTTGTCTTTTCATCCTTTTTAATCCATAATGCACAATATTTCATCCTTTCACTTTCTTTTTAAGCATATCGTCATGCAAGGAACTGCAAATTTCCCAAGTTTCTCATGTTCTGGTGGGCCATCCGAACCTCTCTCCCCCCGTGGGACACCGATCTTGCTGACTGCACCGGGGAAGGCAGGGGAAGCCCTTCCCCTGCCTCCCCCCGCCCCCCTCCACATCATCAATGACATCAGCGTTTGAGGCGCGCTGACGTCATTGGAGGTTTCCCTTAGTTTCCCAACGCGCTGGAAGCCATTTGCTTCCAGCGCGTTGGGAAAGTAAGAGGTAAGTTTTGCCTCGTGGAGGGTTGGGGGTGTATTTTCAAAGGCATCGGAGGAAAGGAAAGGGGTTTCCTTTCCTCCGATGTCTTTTGAAAAATGCATTCCTGCTGCACGAACGCGCCTGGGGCGCGATCGTGCAGCAGGAATGCAGTTTTTTGTGTCTTTGGGAGCGGCCCCTTGGGCAAGGGTCGCTCCCCTTTGGGGGTAAAATTTTAAGTTGGATCTGCCCCCCTTGGAGGGGGGCAGATCCGTTTGAATAAATAAAAACAAAAAGATGTGTATGGCCCAACTGGGCCTTTTTAAAAAAAAATTCCCCCATTTGTGGCCAATCTGTTTTGGGGAGCGGCCCCTTGGGCAAGGGTCGCTCCCCTTTGGGGGTAAAATTAAAAGTTGGATCTGTTCCCCTTGGAGGGGGCAGATCCGTTTGAATAAATAAAAAAAAAGATGTGTGTGGCCCAACTGGGCCTTTTTTTATTTTTTTATTAAAAAAATTAGCCAATCTGTTTTGGGTAGCGGCCCCTTGGGCAAGGGTCGCTCCCCTTGGGGGGAACATTTTGAAGTTGGGTCTGCCCCCCCTGTAATTTCTATGAAAAAAAGGTGTGTGGGCCTGTTTGTTTAAAAAAAAAAAAAAGATGCCCAATCTGTTTTGGGGAGCGGCCCCTTGGGCAAGGGTCACTCCCCTCGGGGGGGGGGGGAAATTGTGCAGCTGGGTCTGTTCCCGGGGGGGGGCAGATCCGTATAATTTTTTTTTTAAAATTGGTGTGTGTGGCCCTACTGGGCCAGTATGATTATTTTTTTTAAATGCCCCAGCTGTTTTAGGGAGTGGCCCCTTGGGCAAGGGTTGCTCTCCTTGGGGCAGCAATATGTTTTTGGGGAGTGGCCCCTTCGGCAAGGGTCGCTCCATTCTGGGGAGCATTTTTTTGGGCCGTTCCTGACCCCTTGGAAGGGCAGATTCAACAATTAATTTTATTGTATGCCCACTAGGCCACCAGGGATTGTTTTTGTTGTTGTTGGGAGCAGCCCCTTGGGCAAGAGTCGCTCCCCTTTATGGTTAGTTTGTGGACTAGTGCATTATTTGTATATGTGATTGTAATGTTTTATTTCTCCTTTTTATTCTAGTGTAAAGCTTTTGATTCCTCTTTGCGGTTTCGGCAGTGGTTGTTTTGCAGTTTTGCGTAGTTGACTTTTTTTGGTAAGAAAAACATTTTGTTGTATTTACTGCAAATGAGTATTATTGTCATGCATGAATTAATTTTTTTGTAAGTGGTTTCGTAATGGCAGCATATTTTGTTAGTGTTTGAGCATGTAATTCTTTGCGATGTGTTTTGTAATGTCTTATGTGTAATTTTCTTTTCTTTTTCTTTTTTAGTGGGATATTGTTGATCCTTACTGTGTCTGTGCAGAGTAGGTGGTGGTGAGTCTAGCTGCTTCTGGCAAGTGAGTGGTATCGTTTTGGAGTATATAGGTCTTTGTGATAAAGAGGCATTTTGTTTATAACTTATTTTTCAAAGTGTTTGTTGTTGACTTGTTTGACAAGTTACCTTTATTAGTAAGGATTATGGCTAGCCGTAGAATGACTGCTCAGCAGGTTGTTGGTATCCTGCTTGAATCTTCCTCTGAGCAGGATTGTTAGACTGACAGTGCGTCTGAGGGAGAGGAGGGAGGGGAAGATTCAGGCAGTGAGTTTTCTCTCCACATGGAATCATCGGATGATGAAGATACTCTCAGTGCAGATGAAGCTACTCTCAGTGCGGATGAAGTGCCTGTTTTAGAGGAGGATACTGCTGTGCCGATGGTGCAAGAAGCTTCTGGATTGCAGCCTGAGGTTGCTAGGCTTCCTACTGGAAGTGCTGGACTGTGGTTTGATCCAAACATGGTGCAGCCGGTGTTGCCTGCCTTTAGTGGTGATGCAGGGTGTAGAGTGGTTTGTGAATTTTTTTTGCCTATACAGTTCTTTCAGTTGTTTATGGATGATGTATTTTTGGCTGAGATTGTTGAGCAGACTAATTTGTATGCTGAACAGTTTTTGAGGGACCACAGTGCCACACTTAAGCACCACTCTAGAGCTAGCCGGTGGACTCCCACAAATCTGGATGAGATGAAGAAGTTTTTGGGTTTGACTTTTTTGATGGGCTTGATAAGGAAACCGTCCATGGCTTCATATTGGTCTACCAGTCCCTTGATGGCAACAGCCATATTTCCTGCAATTATGTCCCGTGATCGGTATTTACTTTTGCTTTGGATGCTGCATTTTGTTGATAATACTTTGGCATTGCCACGAGATCACCCTGACTGTGACCGTCTTTTTAAGATTCGGCCTGTACTTGATCATTTTGTAGATCGATTTTCAGAGATCTATACTCCTGGGAAAGAAATATCTATTGATGAGTCTTTGGTCCTGTTCAAGGGCTGTTTGGTTTTTAGGCAGTACATCCCTAGCAAGAGGTCACGGTATGGAATTAAGTTGTATATATTGTCAGAGAGTAGGACAGGGTATGTTTTTAATTTCCGTGTGTACACTGGGAGAGATTCCACTATTGACCCCCCTGGTTGTCCGTCTACTTTTGGAGTTTCAGAGAAAATTGTGTGGGATCTTGCTATAAGACTGTTTAACAGAGGCCACCATTTGTACCTTGATAACTTCTACACTGCTGTCTAATTGTTTAAGGAATTGTTCAAAGTTGACACTTTTGCTTGTGGCACGATCCGCTCTAACCGTAAAGGTTATCCAAAAGAACTTGTTTCCAAAAAACTTCAAAGGGGGCAGAGCAGTTTCTTGCGTAGTGATGAACTGCTTGCTGTGAAATTTGCGGACAGGAGGGATGTGTACATGCTGACTAACATCCATGATGAGAGTACTTCACCTGTGGCTGTTTGGGGTCAGTTTGCTGAACTACGCAAACCGGTGTGCATTGTAGACTACAATAAGCACATGGGTGGTGTTGATAGAGTAGATCAGAGGTTGGAACCTTACACTGCTATTCGTAAGGCGTACATTTGGTACAAAAAGTTGGCCATCCATCTCTTCAGTTTAGCAACTTTCAATGCTTTTGTTGTGTACAAGGAGTGTTCACCTGAGTCAAAGTTGACTTTTGTACAGTTTCAGGAGTCTGTGATAGGCAGCCTTGTTGTTGTTGAACAGGCAAGTGTTCCTAGAGTTGGAGTGGTGGAGGATGTGGCCAGATTGAAAGATCGCCATTTTCCTGATTTAATTCCTCCCACGCCCAAAAAAAACCAATCCCTGTAAGAGATGTAGAGTCTGCTTGCGAAGAGGTGTGCGGAAGGAGACTCGTATGCAATGTGCCGATTTTCCTTCTAATCCTGGGCTGTGTGTGCCCTCATGTTTCAGATTGTATCACACTAAAAAGAGTTTTTGGGAGTAACCGTGAGTCTAATAGTGTACTGCCTTGTCTGTATGGTTTGATATAGTTGTTCAGTTTCACGTTTGGCAATAGAATGATTTATTTCGTTTCTGCTGTTGTTTTTGTAGTTATAGTTTGGTATCTAGTTCCAATAGGTTTGTGTTTTCTTTCTTGTTTAAAAAAAAAATTATGATGGTGTGCGTGGACTGGTGTTTTGCTGGCGGTGAGCGGGCTGGCGCTTGGCTGGCGGTGTGTAAGTAGTGACTAGCTGCTGGTCTCTACACACACTGCTAGCCAAACGCCACTCCACACAATCCGTGTGCTGGTGTGGTTGGTGTGTCAGGAATGTGACCGTGTGAAAGTGATGGGCCCTTGAATGGCGCTGTCTGCTGGCGTGAGTGTTGTAATGTGCTGGGCCCGCGGCTGGCGGTGTGAATGGTTTTGGATGTGTCACACGTATGAATGGTGTATGAATGGCCTGTAAAGAGGTTGGTGCCTTGTCATGGCTTTACAGCTCACGAGCTGTGAGTCAATGGTTCAGTTTCTCATACTTTCAATTATCAACAGTGCATTTCTTTTTTGTGAAATCTCTGGTTAATACAAGTATATATACTGAACCATCGCTCACCCTCGTGGCAAATCCAACCAGTATGTATGTGAGCTTCAGGAATAGGTGGTTGTGTAGAAAAAAAAATTCTATTCTGTTTTCGTCAAGCAGGGTGTACCTTGTCCCTTTTTGTGAATGTTGTAATGTGTTGGTTTTGTGCCTGGTGGTGTGAACGTTCTTGTGTGTCTCATGTATGAAAGGTGTGTGAATGGCCTGTAAAGCGGTTGGTGCCTTGACGTGGCTTTACAGCTCACGAGCTGCGAGTCATTGGTTCAGATTTTTGTCCTTTCAATTATTGACAGTGCATTTCTTTTTTGTGAAATCTCTGGTTAATACAAGTATATATACTGAACCATCGCTCACCCTCGTGCCAAATCCAACCAGTATGTATGTGTGCTTCAGGAATAGGTGGTTGTGTAGAAAAAAAAAATTCTATTCTGTTTTCGTCAAGCAGGGTGTACCTTGTCCCTTTTTGTGAATGTTGTAATGTGTTGGTTTTGTGCCTGGTGGTGTGAACGTTCTTGTGTGTCTCATGTATGAAAGGTGTGTGAATGGCCTGTAAAGCGGTTGGTGCCTTGACGTGGCTTTACAGCTCACGAGCTGCGAGTCATTGGTTCAGTTTTTTGTCCTTTCAATTATTGACAGTGCATTTCATTTTTGTGAAATCTCGTTAATAAAATGTTATATACTGAACCATCACTCGCCCTCGTGCCAAATCCAACCAGTATATGTGTGTGCTTGAGGAATAGATGGCTGTGCAGTAATCTTTGTCTGTTTTGTCTCTCTGCCAAGCTGTACATTTCATTTAAGAATAACCTAACAACTGTAGTTTTTGTCGTAAACTAAACACCCATGGGAGTGCATGGTGAGGTATCTCTTGTGGATCCCAACAAGTTATCTTACCCACAATGTCCTGCAAACCTCAAAATGTGACTGTGACATTTTCCTTGCATTATTTTGCCTAAATATTCACGCGGCGGAAAGTAACAACAAATTTCCAACCCCCCTGAATTTCTTCTAGTATCCCAATAGAAATGGCACTTTTATGGGTGGCGCAAGTACCCACGGCAGGCAAGGGTCCAAAACGTAGTGAGGCGACATCAAAATGGCCTATCGCAAAACCACCTGGTTTTGCCATGGGGGGTCACTTGGGTTTTTGGCCCGGTGCTCGGCGGCCATCTAGGGAAACCTACCAAACCCATACATTTCTGAAAAGTAGACACCCGGCGACTTCCAGGGAGGTATGGCTTGCGTGGATCCCCCAGCGTTTCCTTACCCAGAATTCCCTGCAAACCTCAATTTTAGCTGAAAAAATCACTTTTTTCACACATTTTGGTGTGGGAAAGTTGTGGCATCACCGGGCTCACACAAATTTACCACCACCCAGCGTTCCCCCAGGTCTCCAAGTAAAAATGGTGCCTCACTTGTGTGGGAGGCCCAAGTACCCACGGCAGGCAAGGGCCCAAAACGTAGTGAGGCGACATCAAAATGGCCTATCGCAAAACCACCTGGTTTTGCAAGGGGGGTCACTTGAGTTTTTGGCCCGGTGCTCGGCGGCCATCAAGGGAAACCTACCAAACCCATACATTTATGAAAACTAGACACCCGGCGGCTTCCAGGGAGGTATGGCTTGCGTGGATCCCCCAATGTTTCCTTATCCAGAATCCCCTGCAAACCTCAATTTTAGCTGAAAAAAATCACTTTTTTCACACATTTTGGTGTGGGAAAGTTGTGCCATCACCGGGCTCACACAAATTTCCCACCACCCAGCGTTCTGCCAGGTCTCCCGGTAAAAATGGTGCCTCACTTGTGTGGGAGGCCCAAGTACCCCGGGCAGGCAAGGGACCAAAACATTTTTGGGATAGGCAATGTTGATTTCGCCTCACAACGTTTTGAGCCCTTGCCTGCCGCGGGTACTTGGGCCTCCCACACAAGTGAGGCCCAGTGATGGCACAACTTTCCCACACCAAAATGTGTGAAGAAAAGTGATTTTTTCAGCTAAAATTGAGGTTTGCAGAGGATTCTGGGTAAGGAAACGTTGGGGGATCCATGCAAGCCATACCTCCCTGGAAGCCGCCGGGTGTCTAGTTTTCATAAATATACGGGTTTGGTAGGTTTCCATAGATGGTCGCTGAGCACCGGGCCTCCCACACAAGTGAGGCACCATTTTTACCGGGAGACCTGGGGGAACGCTGGGTGGTGGTAAATTTGTGTGAGCCCGGTGATGCCACAACTTTCCCACCCCAAAATGTGTGAAAAAAGTGCATTTTTTCAGCTAAAATTGAGGTTTGCAGGGGATTTTGGGTAAGGAAACGTTGGAGGATCCATGCAAGCCATACCTCCGCGGAAGCCCCCGGGTGTCTAGTTTTCAGAAATGTATGGGTTTGGTAGGTTTCCCTATGTGCCGGCAGAGTTAGGGTTCAAAAACTACAGCTATGCACTTTGCCAAAAAAGGGTCATTTTTCACTGCAAAATTGAGGTGTGACCACGTTGCGTTTTCTGCCGTTTCCTGTCACGGGCACTAGGCCGACCCGCACAAGTGAGGTACCATTTTTCTCGTAGGACTTTGGGGAACGCGGGGTGGGTGGAAATTTGTGGATCCACACAGATTCCAGAACTTTCCATCACAGAAATGTGGGGAAAATGTGTTTTTTTTGTCCATGTTTTACGTTTCCAAGGGATTCTGGGTAACAGACCATGGTGGGAGGCACTCAAGTCACCCCATCCTGGATTCCCCTGGGTGTCTAGTTTTCAAAAATATATAGGTTTGCTAGGTTTCCCTAGGTGCCGGCAGGGCTAGGGTTCAAAAACTACAGCTAGTCACTTTGCCAAAAAAGGGTCATTTTTCACTGCAAAATTGAGGTGTGACCACGTTGCGTTTTGCGCCGTTTCCTGTGGCGGGCACTAGGCCGACCCACACAAGTGAGGTACCATTTTTCTCGTAGGACTTTGGGGAACCCGGGGTGGGTGGAAATTTGTGGATCCACGCAGATTCCAGAACTTTCCATCACAGAAATGTGGGAAAAATGTGGTTTTTTTGTCAATTTTTTAGGTTTGCAAGGGATTCTGGGTAACAGACCATGGTGGGAGGCACTCAAGTCACCCCATCCTGGATTCCCCTGGGTGTCTAGTTTTCAAAAATATATAGGTTTGCTAGGTTTCTCTAGGTGCCGGCAGGGCTAGGGTTCAAAAACTACAGCTAGTCACTTTGCCAAAAAAGGGTCATTTTTCACTGCAAAATTGAGGTGTGACCACGTTGCGTTTTGCGCCGTTTCCTGTGGCGGGCACTAGGCCGACCCGCACAAGTGAGGTACCATTTTTCTGGTAGGACTTTGGGGAACGCGGGGTGGGTGGAAATTTGTGGATCCACACAGATTCCAGAACTTTCCATCACAGAAATGTGGGGAAAATGTGTTTTTTTTGTCCATGTTTTACGTTTCCAAGGGATTCTGGGTAACAGACCATGGTGGGAGGCACTCAAGTCACCCCATCCTGGATTCCCCTGGGTGTCTAGTTTTCAAAAATATATAGGTTTGCTAGGTTTCCCTAGGTGCCGGCAGGGCTAGGGTTCAAAAACTACAGCTAGTCACTTTGCCAAAAAAGGGTCATTTTTCACTGCAAAATTGAGGTGTGACCACGTTGCGTTTTGCGCCGTTTCCTGTGGTGGGCACTAGGCCGACCCACACAAGTGAGGTACCATTTTTCTTGTAGGACTTTGGGGAACCCGGGGTGGGTGGAAATTTGTGGATCCACGCAGATTCCAGAACTTTCCATCACAGAAATGTGGGAAAAATGTGTTTTTTTTGTCAATTTTTTAGGTTTGCAAGGGATTCTGGGTAACAGACCATGGTGGGAGGCACTCAAGTCACCCCATCCTGGATTCCCCTGGGTGTCTAGTTTTCAAAAATATATAGGTTTGCTAGGTTTCCCTAGGTGCCGGCAGGGCTAGGGTTCAAAAACTACAGCTAGTCACTTTGCCAAAAAAGGGTCATTTTTCACTGCAAAATTGAGGTGTGACCACGTTGCGTTTTGCGCCGTTTCCTGTGGCGGGCACTAGGCCGACCCACACAAGTGAGGTACCATTTTTCTCGTAGGACTTTGGGGAACCCGGGGTGGGTGGAAATTTGTGGATCCACGCAGATTCCAGAACTTTCCATCACAGAAATGTGGGAAAAATGTGGTTTTTTTGTCAATTTTTTAGGTTTGCAAGGGATTCTGGGTAACAGACCATGGTGGGAGGCACTCAAGTCACCCCATCCTGGATTCCTCTGGGTGTCTAGTTTTCAAAAATATATAGGTTTGCTAGGTTTCCCTAGGTGCCGGCAGGGCTAGGGTTCAAAAACTACAGCTAGTCACTTTGCCAAAAAAGGGTCATTTTTCACTGCAAAATTGAGGTGTGACCACGTTGTGTTTTGCGCCGCTTCCTGTCGCGGGCACTAGGCCAACCCGCACAAGTGAGGTACCATTTTTCTCGTAGGACTTTGGGGAACGCGGGGTGGGTCGAAATTTGTGGATCCACACAGATTCCAGAACTTTCCATCACAGAAATGTGGGGAAAATGTGGGTTTTTTTGTCCATTTTTTACGTTTGCAAGGGATTCTGGGTAACAGACCATGGTGGGAGGCACTCAAGTCACCCCATCCTGGATTTCCCTGGGTGTCTAGTTTTCAAAAATATATAGGTTTGCTAGGTTTCCCAAGGTGCCGGCAGGGCTAGGGTTAAAAAACTACAGCTAGTCACTTTGCCATAAAAGGGTCATTTTTCACTGCAAAATTGAGGTGTGACCACGTTGCGTTTTACGCCGTTTCGTGTCGCGGGCACTAGGCCGACCCGCACAAGTGAGGTACCATTTTTCTCGTAGGACTTTGGGGAACGCGGGGTGGGTGGAAATTTGTGGATCCACGCAGATTCCAGAACTTTCCATCACAGACATGTGGGGAAAATGTGTTTTTTTTTGTCAATTATTTAGGTTTGCAAGGGATTCTGGGTAACAGACCATGGTGGGAGGCACTCAAGTCACCCCATCCTGGATTCCCCTATGTGTCTAGTTTTCAAAAATATATAGGTTTGCTAGGTTTCCCTAGGTGCCGGCAGGGCTAGGGTTCAAAAACTACAGCTAGTCACTTTGCCAAAAAAGGGTCATTTTTCACTGCAAAATTGAGGTGTGACCATGTTGCGTTTTGCGCCGTTTCCTGTCGCGGACACTAGACCGACCCGCACAAGTGAGGTACCATTTTTCTCGTAGGACTTTGGGGAACGTGGGGTGGGTGGAAATTTGTGGATCCACGCAGATTCCAGAACTTTCCATCACAGAAATGTGGGGAAAATTTGTTTTTTTTGTCACGTTTGTTAGGTTTGCAAGGGATTCTGGGTAACAGACCATGGTGGGAGGCACTCAAGTCACCCCATCCTGGATTCCCCTGGGTGTCTAGTTTTCAAAAATATATAGGTTTGCTAGGTTTCCCTAGGTGCCGGCAGGGCTAGGGTTCAAAAACTACAGCTAGTCACTTTGCCAAAAAAGTGTCATTTTTCACTGCAAAATTGAGGTGTGACCACGTTGCGTTTTGCGCCGTTTCCTGTTCACAAAAAATGTGTACATTTTCAGTGTGAAAATGTGGTGTGTTCACCTTAGGTTTTAAGCCACTTCCTGTCGTGGACACTATGCCTACCCACACAAGTGAGGTACCATTTTTATCGGGAGACTTAGGGTAGTTCAGATTTGTGAAACAACTGTTATTACCTATTGATTTTTGATGCATTTCTCCCTTCCAAATGAAAGACATTGTGTAAAAAAAAAGTCATTTTGAAAAATGACCAATAATTGTCATGCAAGTATGAGTATTCCCAATTTCGAAAATTTGCAAATATGCACTGTTTCTAAACTCTGTAATTTGTTCCCATTTCAGAAATACATAGGTGTGTTTCATACCAATTTTTCCATGTATACATTTTCACACAATAATTGCTATATACCCGGAACAACAAAAAAAACCATTACAAAATGCTGCTCAGTTATTTACTCTGGGTTCATTGGGCTCTTGGTGAACCTACAAGTCCTATATATCCCCACAACCAGGAAGGTCCAGCGGATGTAACGGTACATTGCTTTCAAAGAGATGTCATAATTAGAAGAAGTTACAGGTGAAAACGTTAACACAAAAGGCTGCTTTTTTCAACACATTTTCAATTTTTCCTATATTTAACTGTTAGTTTCTATAAAGAAACCTTGATGGATCTACACAAATGACCCCTTGCTGAATTCAGAATTTTGTCTACTTTTCAAAAATGTATAGCTTTCCAGGATCCATTATTGCTTTTCTACCCATTTCTACCATTATCTGGAAGGAGGTTGAAAGCACAAAAAATAGCAAAAATAGGGTATGTCCCAGAAAAATGTCAAAACTGTGTAAAAAATGTTGGATCTCTGACAAAAATCTGTCATTCCCTAAAAGCTGGCAAAATGGTGATTTCAGCCCAACAACCCCTTTTTTGATACCATTTGCAGAGAAAAACCCAGACGCTTTCATTTGCAGCCACTTTTCCCCATTTTTCACAAAAAAACAAAATGTTGCTGTATTTTGACTAATTTCTGGGAACCCTCTAGGAGAATCCACAAACCCTGGGTACCTTTAGAATCCGCATGATGTTGGAAGAAAAGGACGCAAATTTGGCGTGGATACCTAATGTGGTCAAAAAGTTACAGGGGCCTAAGCACGCACTACCCCAAATAGCCCAAAAAAGGCTTAGCACAGGAGGGGAAAAGGCCTAGCAGCGAAGGGGTTAATGATACTTTTTGGTTCCGGATCCTGGCAGACAGGTAAGCAGAGATTCCTTTAAGAATTATTATAGTGCAAATCTTCTCCCCCTAGGGTCTGTTAGAGGTGGTAAACAACAGCAAGATCCTTCCCTAAAACATTAATCTGCGGCATTTCATTTGATAAAATACCTATCTGTATGCTTTAATACAGAGAAATAACAATATACCCTTAAATGCATAATGACTAGAAATAGGATTCCTGCTTGGCTTAGGTGTGCACCTAGGCCAGGCAGGATCCACCCCTCTAGTCAGGGCACGCTAAATACACACTAAAAGATAACGTGTGCTTACCCTCTGGTAGCTTGGCACAGAGCAGTCAGGGTTATCTAAAGAGGCAAGGCGTAAAGTATTTGTATAACACATACACATACAGTAACACAATGAATACATCATAAAATGACTCCACACATGTTCAGAAAGATAGAGAATATTTTTCTGAGCACAATAAGATTGAAACAACAATCAGTAGAAGTCTAGATATGAATTATTAGAGATTAAATGCAAAAATAGTGCTTAGAAGTCACTCGCAGTCAAAAGATGACTTGAGTGCGTGAGGGGCCAGTGCAAATCTAAATTCAGGTTTCAGGCTGACCGCAAAAGAGAACAGGCTGTCTACAAGGCAAACACTGGGTCCGCTTAGAAAGTACCATAACTGGAGCAAAGCGTTGATGCTGAGGGCTCGATGCATCAATCTTTTCCATGCAGTCTGGTCACAACGTCGTCGTCAAACTTTACTGAAGTGAAGGCAATGCGTTATCGTCGAGCCACCCAGAGCTGTCAGGCTCTGCAGGCTGTAGAACTATTGTTGTCGAACAGCCTCTGCATCTGCATTGAAGAGCGATGCATCGGTTCCAATCAGTGCAGTGGTGACGATGTGTCAGTTTTGAAGAAACCAGCTGCAGAACCCACTTCTGAGGCGCATAACTTGGAGAGGGCACCTCAGGAAGGGGTAGGAATTTCAGAAGGCAGAGTACAGCTACATCATCAGAATTTCAGCAAGTCTTTTGTATCCCTGAGACTTCAGACAACAGGAGGGAAGCCAGCAAGCCTTTGGAGATCACTTGGAGCATGGGTACTCACAAACCTTTTCTCGGGGGCCAAAAAGTACAGTGTGGGGTGTGCACAAGGGCCACATCGATGACGCAGCAACACCCGAGACATGCTGAGGTGGGTGGGGAATTATGTGAACAAAAATGAAACACAATTCTTTTCAAAAGATTATGAGAAAATGCATTCTTTTAAATCTTTTTGCACAGTACGCAGCAGCCTACAGCCTGTAGGCTAAACTATGTGCAAGCTATATATTTTTTTAAATATTGTAGCCTATGTTATATTGTGTGTAAAATATTTATAAACTGCATATTCACAGTGCTTACTGTCACAAGATGACATCCAATAGCATTATAAATATGCATCGCTTTGCCCCAGTGCAACAATCAGGATTTAGGTCAGTGACCCTCCAGGTGCACATAGACATGTGAAGTCTATAGCGATGAAACTGAGCTTTTCCACCAAAACAATGAATTTCCACATATTACAGGGCTGCCAAGTTTTCAGGCTGATTATGTGTGCCATTTCCATGTTTGCATTGTGCCTACGTGTGACATTTTCATATTTTATGTGTGGCACCTCAGGTGACTCTTCATTGTAAAATGTATTGACCCCAGGCAGAGAAACAGCCATAGTGGATAAAAGTATTACCGTCAGTACTATATTTAATTACATTCAAGCATAATAATTGGTACATGCAGTACCAGCAGCATACCCAGCAAAAATTGATGCCAGTGAGGTTGACATGAAGCTGACTGCCCCAAACCTCTCAGGTTTACCATTTCCATGTTTGTGGAGTTCAGACACAGCAGCACATATCTTTACACTCTCTTGCCTGTAGTCCTAAATTTATAATATGATAAAAATGACTGCAGGTACCAGACTGGAAATAAAAAACCTAGAATGGAACTCCTCACACTCACTAACCCATCCCAATACTATTATGCTCCTATTCACAGTTCCCATACTTTTTCAAGGACCTTCCACAGTCCACTCAACTCAGCTTTCACTTATGAGCAGGCCTGTCTTGATGACAATACAAATGTTACTGACTGTAGAAAGAAAGACCATAACCAGAAGAGTACAAACAAATGTACCCTTGCATCATTGTTTTCTTTGTTTTCTGATACTGGGCTTTGTTTCTACATTCATTTAACCTTGTTTTATGAGCAGGGCAGTCCTGCTTATAAAACAAGCTGAACTGACTATAGAATAAAAACCCAGGATCACCTAACAATGTTGCCTGGCTAGCAGAAGTAACAGTAAAAAAACAGAACTCAAGCTGCTTTTCCTTTATGCTGCTGTTTGACAAATTCCCAGAGAAAGGGCTGCAGGCCGCAAGAAAAGGTCAGCCGGGGTCGTATATTGAGTACCACTGACTTAGAGGGAAGCAGATTCCAGCTCTCCAACAGCAGAGTCTGGGAGCAGCAGGGCAACAAGCAGAAAGGCAGTTGTTCCAGAAAAGCAGTCCAGTTTAGCTCCTTTAAGTAGCACAGCAGCCTTTCTGACAGAGGTTCAATGTAAGATCCAGAAGTATCTGATTTCAGGGAGTCAGAGACCCAGTATTTATACTCAAAAGTGCCTTTGACGTAGGGGGTGACTTCAAAAGTGCACAAGGTTCCCTTATAACCCAGTTTTGTCTGCCAGACTATCTGTGGGGGTTAAACAGTGCTTTGTGTATGGAAATAACACTACCTATTGAGGTGTAAGTGTCAGCCCCTCCCATTCCTCCATGCCAAGGAAGACCCAACAAAATGCTGAGGAATGCAGATGAGTGCTCAGACTGCAGATGGGCCTCACCTTCCTGTGTTTGTGGCTGTCTAGAGGGAATGCACAAAGTGCAGCTGTCTCCCCACCCAGACTTGTGTTGGAGAAAGGCTGTCTGACACAAAGAGCAATTAGTACTGAGAAATGTCCACTTTCGTCAGGTCCTCTTGATGTTTTCTGGGTTACCCCATTAGTTTGTAATGGCACTTTCTAAATGTGGAACTTCTAAAACAGTAATCTTAAATCCAACTTCACCAGTAAGGAGGATTTCTCATTACTGTTAGAAATGGGGGTCTCTAGTTGGCAATTGTTAGAAATGGGATCTCTGGTTGGCTAAGGCTTGTGCCAAAGCCAGGCAGAGACCACCCCTCTAGTCAGGGCAAGGGAGTTACACGCTGAAGATAACCCCTGCTCACCCCCTTGGTAGCTTGGCACGAGCAGTCAGGCTTATCCCAGAGGCAATGTGTAAAGCGTTTGCGCAACACACACACAGCAACAACATACTAGGCCCACCACAAAAGGAACCCCACCGAAGGTTATATATAAAAAAATAGCCTTTGTATTATCATAAAACACATTACAATAGTAATCACACAATATACACTGTGCCATCTGGCACTAGGCAATATTTACAGGGGATTATATACACCTGACAGGGCCAATTGGGCCACTGTCAGAACCATCACTTAGTCAACATAGTAAATGTAGAACATTTCATAAACGTAAAACACAACCAGTAATTACTAGCAAACACTGGACTCAGCATCATCCTGTAACATAAACCATATTATGCACAGTATCACATTAGGCGTGAAATATATTCTGCGCCAACCACATAAGCCTAACATATTAGACCATAACCTCCTAAGCATAACTCACATTAGGGGCATAACTCACAGTAGAGAATAATCTCACAAGTATAAACCACAGTGTGCTAATAACCTCATACATAAACCACATTAGAGGCATAAATTAGGGTGCATAAATCACAAAACATGCATCACATTTCCTAGCACCACATAAATCACATTAGGACCTGGCGCCCTATAAACCTAACAGTCTCCCTGGCCAACTGGCCTTCTCAAAGGGCTCAAATGACCTATGTCCAAAATGTCAGGGCTGCTGCCAATACAGTGGAGTTCACAAGTGCGCAATTGCGCTGGGGCAGAGGAGTGCATCTCACTCCTATCTTACTCAAAAATGCCCCCAAGGAACTGTGGCCTAAACGTGACAGCTGACGCTAATTACCAGGCAGCTGTGATGAATTGTAGGCCTGGGCACTCACTATTCCCTCTGAATAATTATGCACAAACTTTGCAGCTACCCGCACTGGTGCGGTGCAGCTGAGGATAAAAACGAAGTAAAGGGCCCTGGCACATCTGTGCCTCTTCAGCCCCACTGGGCCCTTCTCTGAAGTAACTGGCCCCCATCAGTGCAGCTGCCCTCTGTCAGACGGGGCAGCTGTAGACATGGCACTGGCACTACACGTGCCATCTTATCTCCACTCTCGGGCTCATAAAAATGAAAGTGCCCCCTTCATACAGGTGCCCTCTACCAAGTGGGGCAGCTGTGCAAAAACAGTCATGCTGGGAGGCACAGGCACCCCTGGGCCCTCTAGACCCCTACGGGGGCCCTAGGATCACTGAAAATAAGGAGCCCATCATTGGAGCGGCCCGCTCTCTGGCGGGTCCGCTCAGAACCATCCCAGCACCGGCAACGTGCCTCGATAGGCACCAACACAGCGCTCACTGAGCCCCACTCACCGCCTTGCAGGCTCCCCGGCAGGCCCAGCTTCACTGGAGGTGCTCTTTCGCTCCAGCAACCGGTCGCGAAGATGGCTGCGGGGCAGGGAGAGCCCTCTGGACTCTGGTCGGCTCCTCTTCGGTTCGCCAGTGCGGGGTGGTCTCCCGCCTGGCTTCTCCTACACGCGGGACTCCCACAGCTCATGGGAGCCCCGGTCACTTCCGGCGGCGTGCACCAGTCCCTGCCCCAACCAGGCAAGGGCAATGCCGGACTTCCGGGTCGTGCTGAGCAGCGGCCCGGAGAAGATTTCTTCAGCAGCCCGGGCTGCAGTGGTGATTTTGAAAAGTAGAACGCGGGGTGGGCTCCTGCTAAATAAATAACAGCATTAGCGGGGTGGGCACCTGCCATCACATCTAAACGCGGGGGGAGCACCCGCTATTAAAATAAAAGCATAAGCGGGGTGGGCACCCACAATTACACCGACATCACTGGGGAATCCCTACGGTGAGGATTACCTCACCAAGGGCTGCAGCTCAGTGCTGCGCAACCCCCATGCTCTCCTCCTTTGGGGAAAATTAAAGAAATCAAGCCCAATGCTCCCAGGGCACAAAAATGCAGCAAAAGTCTTTTTAAGGTCCTGGGGATCAAAGGGGCAATGCAGGGCCCAGGGAGGCAAGCCCTCATGGCAGTTCCTCCTGGGCCCCAGCAGCAGCATGCCCCAGCAGGATTCAGAAACAGCACACCAGCATCATGGAAGAGAACATTTTCTTGGGGTCACAGCCCCTCTACTTATACCAACATTTCCTTTGTCTGTTAGTGCAGGGCATGGGGGAACCAGATGCAACTGGTTCAGGGGGGATTTGGAGCACTTGTGCAGGCTGGTCACAGGCCTATTCAGGGTTAGGGGATTACTCTTCCCACTACTCCCAGCACAGATGTCCTATTCAACCTAGTGCTGACTCACCCTGCCCCACACACCTCCCAGCCCCTGTCATTCACAAGCCAGACATGCAATTCACATCAGGCAGGCAGACACATAGCACACAGAAATGCCAACTTCGAAAAGTGGCATTTCTCCGATAGTCATAATAAATTTGCGCACACCATCACGCAGCATTTATTCTCACAATTTCATACATACCAGACTTGACCACACTGCTCCTCTCATAACAGGAATTACCACTGACACACACTGATCAGGGTATCCCCAATGCATTCCTATGGGAGGGCAGGCCAACCTTACTAATGTAACACAGAGAACGCACGCACGTTACACTGGACCACAGTGCTAAAGTGCCCAGAGGCCTAAAACCACCAATACCAGATCAGAGAAAAGGCAAAAGGTTTAGGGGTGAACCTGCCAAAAAGGGCCAAGTCTAACAACAATGGTTTGCACCTTTATCCAAGTAGGGACCCTTCTTCCATGTCAGGGTAAGGGAGATACACTTCTAAAATAACCCCATATCACCCCGTTGGTAGCTTGGCACGAGCAGACAGGCTTATCTCAGAGGCAGTGTGTAAAGCATTTGTGCATGCATACAGTAACACAGTGACAACACTACAAATGGACACCATGCCAGTTTAGAAAAAGAGGCAAAACTTTATGTAAACCAAACAAGACCAAAATGACAAAAATCCATAATACAATACTGTGAAAGTAGATACTTTGCAAGATAACCTTTAAATTGCAGAAATAACTAGAAAACACAGTTCTTTCGAGTGGGTAGCTCCGTCTGGGGCTACTGCGATGCTTAAAAGGACAGAGTCTAACAATTCCAGCCGATAAAGTTGGTGCTGGTCAGCTAAAGTGAAGACAGACCCGAAAACAGTACCTTTCTCATTGTGGCTGACACGATGGTACGAGCGGGTCAGGGCAACCGTCGCGGTTGCATTGCAAAATGGAAGCGGTGCAGGGTGGGGTGCCCTCACTATGCGGTGATGATCTCCCAGCTGACATTGTGAGGCCAAGGCTTACGGTGCAGGGTAAGGCGGTGCTAGATGTGGTGCTGGCAGGTTGTGGTGCAGGCGATGGAGCCGGTCGATGTTCAAGTCAAGCAGCAACGGTGTCGGTGACGTCCAGGCAGAGAGAAGGGAGGCAGTGCAGAATGCGGTGCCCAAAGAATGCGGTGCGAGCAATCGCTTTGTGATGATCATCAAGACGGCATCTGTGAGACCAAGGACGGAGTGCAAAGTGCGGCGGTGCTTCTGCAGGGCCTTCAGGACACGGAATACACATCCCTAGCCCCTGCCACTCCAAAAACCAGAGAGTCAATCCACAACCCAGCAGAGGCACACAGGATGGCTAAGCAAGAAATGCCTACTTTCTAAAAGTAGTATTTTCAGACACAGAATGTAAAAATCACCTTTACTAAAAGATGCATCTTTAGATTCTGAGTCCAGGCATTCTAAACGTTATCTTCCTATCTGGTCCCAATGGGAAGTTATGTTTATAAGAGGTCATAAATGAACTCCCATTCTTTCCTATGGGACAGACAGCCTTTGAATAGTGAAAAACTAAATTGGCAGCATTTCAATATCAGGACATGTTACACACATCAGGACATGTCCTACCTTTCACCTACACTGCACCCTGCCCTCAGGGGTACCTTGGGCCTACCATGGGGTGACTTACAGTAAGAAAAGGGAAGATTAGGGCCTGGCAAGTGGGCGCACTTGCCAAGTCGACATGGCAGTACTAGACTGCGTACAGACACCTCAGTGGCAGGTTTGAGTTACCTTTGAAATGCTGCTTGTGTGGGTGACACAGTGTGCACTGTACTAGGGACTTAACCGTTAACTAAATTTGTCAATCATGGAATCACCAATCCAACAACAATTTACAGAGGGAGTACTTGCACATTGCACTGAACAGCAGTGGCAAAGTGCCCAAAGCATCTAGACCAGCAAAACAAGGTCCAACACACAGCAAAATAACAGGAGGCAAAGGCAAAAAATACAGGGGAAACCTAAGCTAATGTTGCCAGGTCTAACAATTACAATTCCAAGCATATGAAATATGACAAAGCCACTCCTCTCTGATCAGGAATTACAGCTTAAATGAATTCCTAAATTCTGGCCCTACAGTAGTGAAAGTGAAATAGGCTATTTGTCACTACCAGGACATGCAAAACTTACAAGTACTTGTCCTACTCTTTACTTACATGGCACCCTGCCCTTATGGTTACTTAGGTCCTTCCTTAAGTATGACCTATATGGAATAAAAGGGGAGTTTGAAGTTTGATAAGTAGTTTTAAATGCCAAGTTGAAGTGACAGTAGACTCGAGACACTGCAGTGGCAGTCATGAGACAAATTTAAAAGGCTACCTATGTGGATGGCACAATCTGTGTTGCAGCCCACTAGTAGTATGTGAAGTACGTGCCTTGGTTATATGGTCTATAACTTTTACAAGTTTACAAATATGCCAATCAGGTATACACCAACGTCATCTTGTTTAGGAAAGAAGCACATGCACTTTAGCACAGGTTAGAAGTGGTAAAATTCTCAGAGTCCTAGGGCCAACAAAAATAATTAGGAAAACGTGGAGGCTAAAGGAAAAAAGTCAAGGGGAAGACCACCCTAAGGATGCCAGGTCTAACTCTTGAACATATGTGTTTCACAATCAACATGGCATTCCAATTGAGTTTATCATAACTTTTCATAAAAAAAAACAGATCAGATCTATGAAATAGGAATTATTTTTTCCAGTGAACCAATCAGGCCTCTAGCTGTTAGCATTGGCTAATCGCGATAACCAACTCAGGCCTACTCTGTTACTTATAAGCCCTCCCACAAGGCAACTATCAATTATGCCACTGCAAAATTACAAATATTAACACAATTCATTAGTCAAAACTATATAAAATCCCTGCTAATAGAGCCTATTATGGATTAACATATTGCTATTTGTCAATCCCCATAGTTTATTTGGGTGAATAACCAACAGCAAAACTCTTGCCTACTAAGGTAATCTGTGAGATTCAATGTAACAAAATAGCTGTCCACAGGCTTTAGCATAGAGTTAACAACAATTCACCCTTACAAGCCTATTGCCTTTAACAAATGCTTCATATTAAGTAAGTATGTCTTACGTGCTTTGTTATACCTTTTCCTTATAAACAGATCACACCTAAGGAATGTAACATACCTTTTCCCAGTGAATTGATGAGACCTCTAGCCATACCAATGGCTTAACATCATTAACCACACAAGCATACTGAAGTGTCGATATACTGGCAGCCATCAGGCATACAGTTGTAAAATTACACATAGGTACAAATTTGCAGTTGGCAAACAATATACAACCTCTCTCAATAGGTCATAACAAGAATAACGGCAAAGAAGTTCTGCTCCCTGAGTTTGTCAGAGGGGGTGACCAATAACAAAACCCTATGGTAATCAGTGATATTACATATAATCAAATACCCTTGCGTTTCACAATAAATGAGCAAAGCCTACTGATTCTGTAATAACTTTCCATAATACCAGAAACATAGCATCTGGAATACCATTTCCCTGCACACCAATTAGGTCTATTACTGTTACTATTGGCATGTAACCATAACAAACTCAGGCCTACTGTACAGAGGCTAAGCTTTCCCACACAGCAACTATCAGGCATACAGTCATATAATTGCAAATGTATACAAAATTATAGTTGGCAAAGTGCCATCTCTTCTAACAGGACCAAGCAATGATATCCACAGAGCAAATGTTCTATATCCATGAACTGTCATTGGGGAACCTACATCATCAAAACACTTTCCTACTAAGGTAATCCGTGAGATTTCATGTTACAAATAATTTAGAGTAATAACTATTCACCCTTAAATATTTATAGACTTTAACATGGGCTTTTCACAGTCAATATGCCAGGCCTACTACCTTTCTCAACACTTTTCATAATAAACAATCAGAGTTACAGCCCTTATAATTAGCATGTTGCCTATATAACAAGCCTACAGTAGTGCCCACTGTGCCGGTCGCTGGCAGTGCATTGGTTGCCATTCTGCTGCCGTTGAGGGTGTAGAGATATCACTTCCCACCCATCATGGCCCAGACCAGTCAATATGCTGGATCCTTCAGGGGTGCATAAACCTATTTGTTTACAATGCAGACTTGTGCTGCTTCATAATATTTCCATACATTCATGAGTGCTATGCGACCATCATATGTCGACTGTTGGAGCATAGCAAGTGCTATGCATGGTGACCCGTCCTGCCATAGCAGGTACCTCAGCATTCGATTCAGTGTCTGAAAGAAGGTGTGTGGTATAGTGCATGGGCAGGTCTGTAGTGTGCCTGTGAATCTGGGAAGTGCGATAATTTTAGAAAGGGCTGCCCTGCCCATTAGTGAGAGTAGTAGAGTACTTCAGTGTTTTATGTCGTACTCCAGTTTAATAAGTGGGCGGGGCTAGGTTATCTGAATAGTGTGTTTTCTCCTCAGTGGATATTCAAAGCCCCAGATATTTGAAATGGTTGTCTACGGTCTTCAGGGGCAGGGATAGGGAGCGTGGCGGTGTCCAGTTACCCAAAGGGAAGACTGGGGGCTTGTCCCAATTTATACCATTTCCCTGAGTATTTTCTGTATATTTGATATATCTCACCCACTCTTATCAGGGAGAGTTTCAGTTCTGCTAGGTACAAAAGGATATTGTCAGCATAGAGGAAAATGAATGGAAACAGCCTTTACAATGAGGTTTTTACCAATTTTACATTTACCATACATTTTTTACCACGCTTGCTTTTAAAGCGTATATGCTTTTACAACGTATGCCTTTACCACGTATTAAAGGTAAGTTTGGGGGGTCCTCCCCAATAAACACATTGTTTATATATATATATATAAAAAATATATTTATATATAAAAATGCATGGTAAAGGCATACGCTGTAAAACCATATGAAATCTAAAAAAATGTGGGGCAAAAAATGAGAAGTAAGAGCATACAGAGTATTTCCCGTCTTACAACAAAAATATGCTGCTCCCGAATGAGTTCTCATCTCCATCCCAGATCTGGTAATCCACTCTAATCAATTGATCTAGTCCCAACACAGTCAACATGAATAGTATCAGTGATAGGGGGTAGCCCTGCCTTGTGCCCATCGTACCCAGGATTTATCATGATAGGATCACATTTATCGTACGAGAGCCTTGGAGTTTGTGTAGAGTAACTGTGTCCATTTCAGGAATTTGAGTCCGGAACCCATTTTCCTGCAGGTCTCGAATAGGAAGGGCCACTCCACCGAATCAAACACTTTGTTTGCATTTAGGGAGGATAAAATATTACATTCAAGACAAAAGAAATGATCATGTTTGACCGGGTGTAGGCACTGCCATCAAGGGTGAGAATGAAATAAAAATGTATGAGAACTTGGCAAATGCAGAGAACTAAAAGGTGCAGTGCAGCAGTTATATATCCACCAAGTGGGCTATCATGGAATGTGGAAACCAACACCAGAAATTCCATAGGTTGATTCCTAGGCCATCCTCTAGACCATGGGTACTCACAAACTTTCTCTCGGGGGCCAAATTTACAGTGTGGTTTGTGGACGAAGGCCGCACCGGTGGGGTGGGGTCAGAGGGGGAGGGGCAGGGCTAAAGCAAAAAAATAATTGTGACCATGAGGTTGAACACAGGTCCCTGCAGCAGACGCCTTCATCCACTTAGCCACCAGACCCGGCATACACACATCTCTCTCTCTCTCCCTCTCCCCCTCTCCCCCTCTCCCCCTCCCTCCCCTCTCCCTCCCCCTGCCCCTCCCTCCCCCCTCCCTCCCTCTCTCCCCTCCCTCTCCCTCCCTCCCTCTCCCTCCCCCTCCCTCTCCCTCCCTCTCTCTCTCTCTCCCCCTGTCTCTCTCTCCCTGTCTCTCTCCCCCGTATCTCGCCCTGTCTCTCTCCCCGTCTCCCTCCCTCCGTCTTCCTCCATCGCCCTCCCTCCGTCTCCCTCCTCCCTCTGTCTCCCTCCTCCCTCTGTCTCCCTTCTCCCTCTGTCTCCCTCCTCCCTCTCTGTTTCCCTCTGTGTCTCCCCTTCTGTCGCCCTCCCTCTGTCGCCCTCCGTCTGCCGCCCTCCCTCTGTCGCACTCCCTCTGTCTCCCTCTCTGTCTCTCTCGCTCTGTCTCCCTCCCTCTGTCTCCCTCCTTCTGTCTCCCTCTATCTCCCTCTGTCTCCCTGCCTCCCTGTCTCCCTCCCTCCCTCTGTCTCCCTCCATCTCCCTCCCTCCCTCCTTCTCCCTCCCTCCCTCTGTCTCCCTCCATCTCCCTCCGTCTCCCTCCATCCGTCTCCCTCCCACTGTCTCCCTCCCTGTCTCCCTCTCCCTCCCTCTGTCTCCCTCCTTCCCTCCCTGTCACCCTTCGTCTCTCTCCCTGTCTTCCTCCCTCTGTCTCTCTCCCTCCGTCTCCCTCCCTCCATCTCCCTCCCTCTTCCTCCGTCTCCCTCCGTGTCTCTCCGTCTCCCTCCCTCCCTCTGTCTCCTTCCGTCTCCCTCCCTCTGTCTCCCTCCTTCCCTCCCTCTCCCTCCCTCCATCTCCCTCCATCTCCCTCCCTCCCTCTGTCTCCCACCATCTCGCTCCCTCCGTCTCCCTCCCTCCGTCTGGGATCTCCTAGGTGTACTGGCTGGCGGTTGACCCTCTGCTAAATTTTGACGAGGCTCCCGCCCCCGGCAGCACCTAAGGAGCATTATTCATGTAGCAGTAATATTTGGTGCAACTTTCGAGAAATGCTTGAAGTTTGCCTCTACACAACCGTGAGTTATGGTAAAAAATGAATACCACAGGTTAGGGTAAGCCTTAGCGTGCTTATACCGCCGTGGTTTTCCCCTTGGTCCTGATGAAAGCTTCGCTTAAATTAAATAATAGAAGCTGAAACATGTTGACCACATGCATTTTCTTGGATACAACTGGTCAAATTAATTCCAGTTAGGGATATCCATTTCATCTGTTTTTAACTAGGAGCCTTTAATTCCATAAAATAAAACATTGGGCGGATAAAGGTTTCCTTTTTAACATTTCACTCTTCACAAGAATTCACGATCTCCAAGTAAAACGCTCCGCTATACAAAAGCGTTGTAGCACACCAGAGATACATTTGGTATCTCTGGTGGGGTCCCTATGATGAAGCATGTCACCAACCAGGTTGGTGAGTGAGGTCCCTTGTAATAACTTGGAGTGACTTCTTCCCCTTTTCTGACCTCCTTTTTTTCCCCCTTTTTTTCCCTATATTGAGGATACACTCTTCTTTTGTTTCGTTGATCTCTCCCTCCATCTCCCTCCCTCTCCCTCCGTTTCCCTCTGTCTCCCTCCGTCTCTCTCTCCATCTCCCTCCCTCTGTCTCCCTCCGTCTCCCTCCCTCCCTCTGTCTCCCTCCCTCCATCTCTCTCTCTGTCTCCCTCCCTCTATCTCTCCCTGTCTCTCTCCCTCCCTCTCCCTCCCTCTGTCTCCCTCTGTCTCCCCCCCTCTGTCTCTCTGCCTCTGTCTCTCTCTCTCCCACCCTATCCCTCTCCCTCCCTCCCTCTGTCATCCTACGTCTCCCTCCCTCTGTCTCCCTCTCTGCCTCCCTCTCTGCCTCCCTCTCTCTGTCTCTCTCTGTCTCCCTTCCTCTCCCTCCCTCTGCCTCCCTCCCTCTCCCTCTGTCTCCCTCCCTCTGTCTCCCCCAGACTGTGCCTCTCTGTCACCCTCTCTCTCCCTCCCTCTCCCACTGTCTCCCTCTCCCTCCCTCCAACACCCTCTGTCATCTCACCCCGTGTGTGTGTCAGCCCTCAGCCTGGGCTGAGACAGCTTCCCAGCGCGCACACACAGCCGCACGCACCCGAGTACTTCACAGGTCTTTAAAAGACCATTTACATGTTAATAATGCTTTGTTGTATTTCACCTCTTATGTCCCTGCATCTCCACTTTGACAATCACTGGAATCCCCCGGCCCCCACAGAGCAGAGTCTCAGAGTCCGGGCTGCTGCACCCGGCAGTGTTTCCTAACACTATTCAATTTTTTTTTTTTTAATAACAGGTATGATGTCTGCAAGGTCCGCGGGCCGCCAAGGAAGGCCGTACTATGAGTAACCATGCTCTAGACAATATCTACACCAGTCTCAAGAGTCCCTCTGTCAGAAGTGCTTGACATCACTACCTTTGTAAGCTTTGAACTAATTGACACCCTGGCTGTGGAAATGGTATGACTGAAAAAGTGATGGCCAAGGAGTTTAAGAGTTAAACACTTTGTTTAGCCCACCAGGAACAGGAGAAACGGTGAAGATAGAGACAGAGGCAGTGCACTTATATATCCACAATGAATAACTCAAAGCCAATAGGTGTGTGGGGGTCTTCCAATAAGACCTTTCATAGTCAGATGAGCACTCCCAAGAAGCTATAAAGAGTAAGGGTGATCTTAGAAGCTTCAGCAAACAGGTGGCTTAGGTCATGACGAAAGCAAAGAAAAACCTTCAGACTAGTCAAGAACTGATAAAGGAAGGGTGATACAGAAAGGTATTCTTACTGGTACCAGGATGGTGAAGTAGTGTTAGGTCTGAAGGCAATTTGTCCTTCAGCTTTGAACGCTATAAGGAAAGGCACAGACAAGATGACCTAGAAGATCTCTGGTATTAATTATTTGATTGACACACATGGCACTTGGAAAACACACAGGATGTTTCATTCAAAACAACTTAAAAAGCATTTTCACAGGAATTCGACAGCTAACATTATGGCAACAGCAATAAGACAATAAGAAGGAAAATGAGCCTGTCCCAGACTTGCCACACAGTGATGAGAAAGGTGACTCATTAAAAGAGGTTTTTTTTCCCACAAGATAGACACCAAAGACACAGCTTTCCAGTGAAGAGCAAGATAGGGTGTGAGACTGGATCCAAGAAGGTATCCAGAATGACATGACCAAGATGTTGGACCTATGTTTCATTAAACACTCCTATAGTCCATGGCCCAGAAATGTCATACTGTTACATAACCAAGGGTCAACTGACTCTGATACTGTCATGACTGCCAGTCTGTCAAAACTGACACAAATTTGGACATACACAAGGGGCCAGATTTACTGATATTTGACAGAAGGAGGAGCAAAAACTAAATTTCTTGCACTTCCTTGCATCAAAAGGAGAGAGAACACATTCACCATATCTACAAAGATATGGCATTTTCTTTCTACCCCAGCCTTGGTACACTTTTGTCTGGGTTTTGTACTGGAAGGGAATCCTTCCAGTACAATACTATGCCTTGAGAATTTGACATGTTTGAGGAGGGATCGGACATTGAGGAGGCTACAGTTGAGCACCACTCAGAACTGGCACATCTCCATCAACACCGACACATCACCACTGCTGTGAAGATTGAGGACATTGCATACCTATTGACGCAACGCTTCAACACTGTGGCGAGGATCGAGGACATCGCATAACCAATGGCGCAGTGCATCGTCCACATTCCCAATGCATATTCGAATTTGCGTGGCTTGGAGCTGACTCATCACCTTCATCATAAGGATCAACACTGGCATATTGCTTCCTATGCTCCCAGCATCTCGACGTTGGTGCAACCACAAATCAAGGTACTGTTTAAGCAGCCCAAGGCTGGTCTCTGTATCCAACCAGTGCTCCATCGCGGCAGCCTGAACTTTTTGATCTGACCCAGTCTAGCGCCACCTGAGAGCCCCAGTTGGTGCTTAATGCTTTTAAGCACTACATTTCAGTTTATTCTTTAACAATTCATAACTCTGTTTATACGGTTTGGATTTTTGTCGTTTTGATCTTGTTTTGTTCATTAAATCAATATCTATATATCTAACCAGTCATGTTGTCTTTTTGTGTGGTGTTGTTACTGTTTTACTGTTGAAAGTGTTGCACAAATACTTTACACATTGCCTCTTAAGTTAAGCATGACTGCTCTGTGCCAAGCTAACAGATGGTGAGCACAGGTTAATTTATGTTGTATATCTGACTTACCCTGACTAGGACTGTGGTTCCTGCTTGGACAAGGTGCATGCATCTGCCATCCAGAAACCCAAATCCTAACATCTGTACTCAATAAAGACAGATATTACATAGACAGTAAGAAGGACACTTACAGAAAGAGTTGTGTGCTATTATGTTCTATCAGAATATTTTGTCAAAATATTGTAGCTCAATTAACAACTAATATAATATCCTGAAAGTAAGTATATATAAGAGGGCATACAGTTGATATTCATATTTTCACTTATGGTTAACTTAACGTTATAGTTAGGTGAAAATGTTAGCTTAAAGTAGCAGTTTAAACTAAATAAAAGAAAATCACCAGTTATGGTTATTTCAAATAACTATAGCTCATGCCTCCATCATGCACATGTTGTCATCAATTACATCAGTGATGTTATCAATGATGTCACAAAACATGTCATGAGTGACTAAATTAATATGTGAGGTCATAAGAAGTTCATGGCGAGTACCCCAACTCTGTTCCCTTATACCTTTTAAAAAAAAATCAGGACACAGTGGCCAAGTTCCAGTGTTCTGAAACTGCTGCCACAACATTTCTCTCATGTTCCAGCAGGCCAATCAGAGCACTAGCTACTGCGGCACTGTCAGGAGTCTCTTGGTCCTATGAGAGCAAGATGGTTAGCGGCAAAAGAGGCCCCTCTGCCAATCAGATCGCTCTAATATTTGAAGTTATGTAATCGCGGGACTCCTGCAAGAACACTATGAACCCAACCATCCATATATACATACATTTTGAACATTAGCTTCTCAAAAACTACTGAAGAAATGTACACCAAATTACAAATTACAGAGTAAGAATCTAGTGGTCTGTCAAATTTGGTGCAGTTCCATAAAGGCATTTAAGCTGTAGTGCTGTTCAAAAATACCTACAAAAATTGCATGGGAACATTTGGTTTGAGGACCCCCCTTTTTTCTCAGCACATACTTGACAAGTCACCTCAAAACTTTCAAGAGTAGGATCTGAGGTGGATGGACCTTTTGTTTGGAAAAGTTTGGGAAGATTTGTCAAACAGGACCAGAGATTTTAGCAAACCAAAAAACGCTCATCCTATGGTAACTAGGTCCTAACTATACCTATACACACATGTATATCAAATCTATATAAACCATTTGAGCTTTCAAAGAAGCCCGGACCGCTTAGGGGAGGATCACATCCGCTGGAGGAGCACACTTACTCGAAATGTCCAAAGCATGAAAAAGTAAAATTGCGTACATGGGGAAAAGTGCAAAACGATGTTCAGTCACCACGGTAAATAGACATAATATCGAAAAAAAAATATCGACTGGACAGAATATCGAGTTTTTAATATAGAATGGACAGAATATCGAATTGCCAAAATATAGTGGTGAAGAATATCGAAAATCAGGTAAGAAATATCGATTTAAATAATATAGAAGTAAGTAATATCGACAGTCATAATATAGTAGTTAAAAATATCGATTTTTTTTATAGTGTTTTAAGTGTTA
This sequence comes from Triturus cristatus, assembly GCF_964204655.1. Taxonomy (NCBI): domain Eukaryota; kingdom Metazoa; phylum Chordata; class Amphibia; order Caudata; family Salamandridae; genus Triturus; species Triturus cristatus. The sequence goes on from NC_140591.1 coordinate 728,383,862, forward strand.
GTATATGTGTTAAAAGTATGTATTAATATTAAAATGTATGTTAGAATATTTTTAAAGTAATGAATTTTATGTTATTTCTTTTTTGTGTAATATAATTCCGTAGCGGGTTGTGGGTTTATAGGGGAGTAGGGTGGGAAGTAATTTAATTATAGTACATTAAATAATAATTTATAGGAATTATTAATTATTTTTAATTTAATTTTGCGTTTTACTTCTGTTGCAGGTTGTGGGTTTATAGGGGAATAGGGTGGGAAGTAATTTAATTGTTATTAGTTAATTATTAATTAGTATTGAAAATTAATTGGTTGTTGATTAATTATTAATTGGTAAATAATTTGTATTAATTGGTAATTAATTTGTATTAATTGTTTAATTGATAATTATGTTAATTGTATTCATTTAATATTTGTAGCGGGTAGTGGGTTTATAGGGGAATATGGTGGGAAGTAATATAATTCTAAAAAATTAATTATTTAAATATTGTGTGTATATTGATAATTAATATATTATTAATTAATTATTAATTGGTATTATTTGCATTTATTAATGTTTGTTATAGAAAAATAAGTGGGTGTTAATTAATTATTAATAGGTAATTAATTAATCAAAAATTTATTGGTATTTATAATTAATTAATTATTAAATATTGTGTGATTGGTAATTAATTGTAATACTTTTTTGGTATTAATAATTCATTTAGTTTTAATAAAATATAAATTTATTATTTTCCCTACTATAGCACTCACTGGAGTGGGAATAGTAATTTTTACCCCTACGCTATCCAACGTATTCCCTACTATTGCACTCACTGGAGTGGGAATAATAATTTTTACCCCTACGCTATCCAACGCTTTCCCTACTGTTGCACTCTCGGGAGTGGGAATAGTAATTTTTATCCCTACGCTATCCAACGGTTTCCCTACTGTTGCACTCTTTGGAGTGGGAATAGTAATGTTTACCCCTACGCCATCTGACGTTTTCCCTACTGTTGTAATCACTGGAGTGGGAATATTAAATTTTGCCCTCCCGCTATCCAACGCTTTCCCTACTGTTGCACTCTCTGGAGTGGGAATAGTAATTTTTACCCCTACGCTATCCAACGCTTTCCCTACTGTTGCACTCTCTGGAGTGGGATTAGTAATTTTTAGCCCTACTCTATCCAATGCTTTCCCTACTGTTGCACTCTTTGGAGTGGGAATAGTAATTTTTACCCCTACGCTATCCAACGCTTTCTCTACTGTTGCACTCACTGGAGTGGGAATAGTAAATTTTACCCTCCCGCTATCCAACGCTTTCCCTACTGTTGCACTCTCTGGAGTGGGAATAGTAATTTTTACCCCTACGCTATCCAATGCTTTCCCTACTGTTGCACTCAATGGAGTGGGAATAGTAATTTTTACCCCTACGCTATCCAATGCTTTCCCTACTGTTGCACTCACTGGAGTGGGAATAGTAAATTTTACCCTCCCGCTATCCAACGCTTTCCCTACTGTTGCACTCTCTGGAGTGGGAATAGTAATTTTTACCCCTACGCTATCCAATGCTTTCCCTATTATTGCACTCTCTGAAGTGGGAATAGTAATTTTTACCCTCCCGCTATCCAACGCTTTCCATACTGTTGCATTCTCTGGAGTGGGAATAGTAATTTTGACCCTCCTGCTATCCAACGCTTTCCCTACTATTGCACTTACTGGAGTGGTAATAGTAAATTTTACCCGCCCGCTATCCTACGCAGAAAATATTGAATATTTTTAATTAATATTACGTTAATATATATGTATATTTTTTTTTTTTTACTTACATTAATTATTTATTAATTTTAATGTTATTTAAGTATTTTTAAGTATGTGTCAGTTAATTATATGTATTATTTCATTCATTTTACATTACTTTTAAGACATTTAAAAAATTCGATATTTTGACTAACTATATTTTTAACAACGATATTTTGGATTCTATATTTTTGTACTTACCTGTTTGGAGATAGGGATTCGATATTTTGGCATTCTATATTTTGGCATCGATATTTTTGTATGTCTATATTTTGGTACTCGATATTAAGTCAGTGATCCGTCACCACACCAGATGCGTTTCAGCCCCACTGGACCTTGATCACATGACTCAAAATTACACAAAAAGTCTATTTATAGTCACTAGATGGAATTAAAGGACAAAAGAAAATCAACACTAGTGTAGACACCATCTTGAAACAGTACCATTAAACAGTGGGGACATGCACAATTGCCTGGAAACATGTTATAGCATACAACAGCCACATTTACATAAAGATAGGACTGTGATAATAACAAGAATCGAGCCCCAGTAGGCAGTATCCATATACATAGGTGTATGACATGATTGTTTCCATAGTAATTAAAATAGTGTTAGGTAATCACACACCAGTGGGCAATATACACTGCATATCATCCTTCTAAAAAATCTATATTACCATCAATCCCAATTGAGCAAGGAATAGGAAAAAGAAGAAATAAGAAAAAAACAAAGCCACTGCTGATATAAACATTATATTCCAAATGATAAGAATCAAATTAGTAAATACTGGAAGAGAAAGAGATACATTAGATCAATATAATTTGTATACATATATATATAGAGAGAGAGAGATCAGCATTAAAAAATCATGAGGAAGTCCGAAACAAGACAATTAAAATGTGGAAACATTGTAATTCTGAACCATCATAAATATATTCTGGAGGTCAACAGACACTTGAAAATGCAACAACATATATGAAACTTATAAAGGATCCAACCGATGTATTTCAATCAATCAATCAATGAGTGGTTTATATAGCGCGGCTACTCACCCGTGAGGGCCTCAAGGAGCTGAAGGTAGGGGTTGCTGATGTGCTTGGGTGTGGAGGTTCAGTCAAAGAGCCAGTTCCTGACATCCTTCCTGAATTGGATCAATGACGCAGATTGCCTGAGGTGGATTGTCAGAAGTGTTGTGTTATGTGGCTGCAGTGAGGGGTGTCGAGGACCAGTCTGGCTGTGGCGTTTTGGATGTTCTGTAGCTTCCTGACCAGTTTCTGGATGACTCTGGCACAGAGTGAGTTGCTGTCGTCAAGTCTGCTAATTAGTGCTCGGGTCGTCTTTCTGAATTCTGTGGGAATCCATCTGAATGTCTTTCAAAGCAGGCAGAGTGTGTGGCAGCAGGATGAGGATACGGTGTTTATTTGGCTGTTCACGGTGAGCAAGGAGTCCAGTATGATGTTGAGGTTGCGAGTGTGGTCTGTAGGGGTGGGAGGGGTTCCTAGTGCAGCGGCCCACCAGGAGTCATTCCAGGCTGAGGGGGTGGGTCCCAGATGAGTACTTCGGTCTTGTCCAAGTTGAGCTTGAAGCAGCTGTTTTTCATCCAAGTAGCAAAGGCCTCTAGTCCGCTGTGAAAGTTGATTCTGGTGACTGTGGGTTCATTGGTGAGGAAGAGAATCTGTTGGGTGTCATCAGCATAGAAGACTGTGTTGAGTCCGTGGCTTCTGATGATGGCTGTGAGGAGGGCCATGTAGATGTTGAAGAGGGTGGGGCTCAGATTGGAGCCATGGGGCACTCTGCAGTTGTTCTCTGTATGTTTTGAGAGGAATGGGGTTAGTCTGACTCGCTGTGTTTAGCCGTTAAGAAAGGAGTGGATCTAGTCCTGTGCCATGTTGCGGATGCAGCATCGTGGAGTCTCGTGATTAGGATGTGGTGGGAGACAGTGTAAAAATCTGCCAGGATCATTGACATTTTCTGTTCCCTTATGTGTTGACATTACCTTGATATTTAAGAGACTCCACAGATTTCCTGAACAAGATCAATTGCTTTCCCTGGCATACTGCCTATTCTGACTATCTGAACGGCAACCATAGTTATAGTATCACTCTATACATCCATTCAACATACTGATGGCATGAAGGTATCTGAATACTATCTGAGATCAAGATCTAATTGAAAGGAGCACTCCAAGATGCTAATAGAGATGTAATTTTGTTCAACACATAGGGCATTCCCTTTTGATGGCAACTGTTATTTCCCGACCCAAGGCACAACATTGGGTACTTTGTTTGCTACCACATATACAAATTTAATGATTGTAAGGTGGAAGGCTGAAACAGTGTGGCAGAACAAAACTTGGACCCACTGAAATGAGTGAAACTTTGGGTCGACTACAGTGATGACCTTCTCATAATCTAGGAAGTAAGTAGAGAAGAACTGGAGAACTTTATTAAATCATTGAATAATAACATCCAGAATCAAAAATGAACATATGAAATACGAGTTGTAATAGCAGGCAGCAAGCAAATAGCGAATAACACCGGAAAGCCCGAAAATGTAGTGTACCCAATGGCAAGTTTTTAAGAATTAGACGAAACTGCTCTGAGCAAAGGGATATTGAACATCAAGCCTTGGATATGTTTGAAAGGTTTGAACAAAGAGGACAGTGCAAGCAAAAAATAGGGCCAATCTCCTTATCCCAAAGGTAAAAAGAAGTACTACATTTGAGAGCCATTGAGATAGCATTAGATACATATTGGATTATTTCAAGTCAAGTCAAGTCAAAGTATGCTTTATTCGAAGGATATTCATAAAAGCAAGATACAATATACAATAACAATTCATTAGATACATTAAAATACTATTAAATACAATACATTTCGATACTACATACTTTTACAAAATCTAGTTAAATTAGATCCATAAGGGAGACATTATTTCATTTGGCAGCGGTGCTGTTCAGATCAGATGCGGGTTGACATAATTAAAGCCCTGGATTAGACATTCCGCAATAATTACAGTGGATACTTTTTGTTAAAACAATGATATTTAAATAATTAAAAATTTTAAAAGAAATTACATACGATAAAATGCTAAACATTAGCAGGGGGGGGAATAGTAAAAAGACTAGCAGTCTCCCCCGGTTCCAGAGAATAGTCAATTGACTAGCAGTCTCAATCTAATCATCCACGCCCATCCTAGATACTTTGCAGTGGCAATTGAAATCCAAGGCAATGTGCTGGTGCATATAATGCGTAGAGCAACAGTGCCACTAGTAGTTCCTAGATTTTTGCACATTGGAGTAAGCCATATACGCCGTGGAGCAGCATAGATTTCACAAGAAAACAAGAAATGACCAATGGTTTCATTTTTTGTACCACAGGCAGGGCAAACAGCACTATTTCCCGCTTCCCATTTTGCTGTTAAAGATCTAAGGGGAAGTGCTCCAGCTCTTAGTTGGAAGAGAAGCTTCCTATCTCTTGGCTTGGTTATGATATCCCAGTAAGGCTCAAGATGGGGGTACATCTTGGCCTCTAGGAACTCTCTAGTCATGTTACCAACACTTGGGCTACACCAGTTCCGCTGGGCAACCTTCTCCCAATAAATGATCTTGATCGTACTTTTAGAAGGGAAGGTTGCTCCTGCAGGATCTTCCCAAAGTGTGCTCAAGCCAAGCTCAAGCAAGGATGCCCTAAGCGCTTTTAGCCAGCCTATTTTATGATGGAGGTCAGTTCTTATGATGTCTAGAAAGCCCCCTGCGTAGTGGGAAAGCGCAGGCGTGGTCCATAACCTGCGCCAGTACAATATTGGGCGGAGCCGTGCCATATCTTCAATGGCTCTTCTGCCCAAGTCATACTTAAGGGGCAGCAGCGGGGTGCTTTTGGGAACGCCTGTAATGGCCCTAAGAAATATATTCTCTGCAAGTTGAAGAGCCGGCATTTTTTCAAACCCCCACAACTCGGCACCATAAAGTACAGAACCCAGAGCTTTAGCTTCATAAACCTGTAAGACAGGTTTCACAGGTTTAGTGAATGATTTTCTGTGTTCTGAGCTGATTGCGCCTGCCAATTGCCTATGTTTGATTGTTGCAATTTCAATATGGTGCCGCCAAGCCTGCGCATTGGATATATGCATACCCAAATAAGTAAAATTATTAACTACCTCCAACGGACGGTTGTTTAAGGTAATTTTTGTCTTGAAGCTACGATGGGGATTAAAAGTCATCAACTTCGTTTTTGTAATGTTTACTTCTAGGCCATACTCTTTACAAAATTGGTCGAAGATTGACAAAGCACACTGCAATCCACTTGGCGTTTTAGCTAGGATGAGTGTGTCATCCGCGAACATTAAAATAGGAATTTTAATACCATCTAAAAAAGGGGCATCCACTTGGGCGGAAGTCATACGTGCTACCACATCATTGATGTAAAGTGTAAAAAGGACTGGGGCCATCGAACATCCCTGTCTAACGCCCCTCTCCACTGGAAAATCTGAGGTAACTGAGCCTAAGCCACCCCACTGTATTCTTGCATAATTTGATTCATGGAGTCTCATTATCATAGATAACAACTCGTTTGGGATGCCCTGCTTCTGTAAAACCGACCATAGCTTTAGTCGAGGGACCAGATCAAAAGCGGCCCTTAGATCGACAAAGGCCGCATACAGGCTTCCTTTGCCGAGGACCACCGTCCTCCATTGAATCATGGTAAAACGAAAGACCTGGTCCACCGTACTTGTGGATCGGCGAAAGCCAGCCTGGAAGGTTGATAGGGCCTTGGTCTCTTCCGCCCAATCCAGGAGCCTATTGACAATCACACGCCCCACTACCTTTTGGATGGTATCTATAAGGCTTATAGGGCGGTAATTACCTGGCAATGATCGATCTCCTTTCTTGAAAATGGGGATAATCACTGCACCCTTCCAGGATTTTGGTACTGATGCACCCAAGGCAATGGCATTAATAAGATGGTGGATGTATGAGCACCAGCGCTCTTTATCGTTAACAAATAGATCCGCTGGCACGCCATCAAGGCCAGGGGCTCGTCCGCAGGCAACTGCATCCAGAGCCGTCATAATTTCACTAGGGCAGAAAGGATTTTCTTTTGGGAGGTCTACACAGACTGTCTCATGCCGTTCGGTAGTATTAAAAACAGCATATTGGTTTTTAAAAAACTTTACCCATTCAGTTTCAGGGACATTGTTTTGAGGGGATTCAGGGCCACCTGATTTTCCCCATCTGACAATGTGCCAGAACTGTCGAGAATCCTTGCTATCGCTAGCTGCCTTCAGCTCAATCCAATGTTGCTCATCCCAGGCTTGTTTAGCCTTCACAATACTAGTTTTGTAATTTTTCCTGGCAACTTGGATTAAAGCTGTTTGCCCTCCCTTAATAGCATTACCCAATGCAAATCTACACTCCCTGCATTCATCGTTGTACCATTTAGCTGGCTTGGGGACCCTGTCACCTTTGTCCTTGGCAGGCTTAAGGAAGTATCCCTTGATTGCATCAAAAAGGGAATTATGAATTCCTTCAACCCTGTTCAGGCCATTGCTCAGTGTATTACAATCCTCAAGGTCTAATATGGCTTGATCAACACGGCTATTCATACTATCAATAGCCTGTTGGTTGATTGCAACCTTTTCCCAGCGTAACCTCCTCATGTTGTTGGTGGGAACTATCCGGGGTGGTACGAGCACAGGAAGTCCCACAGGCAAGCCAGTATGTGGCCACCACTTGTGTGACAGGCACAAAGGGTTATGGTCACTCTCCAACCTTCCATCCACATACATATTACAGATAGATGGCCATAGCTTTAGGCTGCATAGCAGATAGTCAATTCTGCTGTTGTGCCTACCGTTGTCAAATGTGCTTGCACCTTTTCTATCTCCACTAGTCCTGCCATTCAGTGCTCTTAGCCCCTTACCATAACATAGAGCATTTAAACCAATGATATCAGCGGACCATCGCACTAATGGAGGCAGCTCTAGTTTAGGCACGCCCCATAGTCGATCCTCCTCTTCTCCAAAGAGATCATCATTGCTAATCAAGGGTTCAAATGTACTATTAAAATCGCCCGCAATGATAATATTGTTGGTCGGCGAGTGTATGTCAATGAGGCTATCAAGATCTTCTAGTACCTCTGACCTCCCACTCTTCTTCCTCCGGACATAAACATTGTAAATGTCTACACTACCCAGCTTTTCTAAGTCTAATCTGATTAGTTGGATATCCCTGCTTCTTGTATCAACAACTTTAATGCCCAATTTTAAAGTTTGACGAACCCAAACTACTAGGCCCCCCATAGGTCTGCCCCTTGGGCCTTTTACCGCAGGGACCAAATAATTCAAGTAGCCCTGCATAAAACATGCTTCACAGGCCCAAGTTTCCTGGAATATGCAAAGGTCAAATTTATTAACAAAACTCATCCACTCTGGTGATTCCATTTTGGAGATCAGCCCAGCAATATTCCATGAAAATAGGGTGCCTACTGATTCCTGGGTAATAACCCTAGCATTATCTGGAGTTGGCAGGGCATGATCGACCAAGTGCTCAAGGGGATATTCTACCTCTACTGGAGATGATACAGTACTAGACTCATTATAATGCATACTTGTATTTGTCTCGGGCGCCGCAGGTGGTGCTCTCGTAGACTCATGAGTGTTGAGTCAATCAACATCCTCCAAGCTTTCTAACACCTCAAATCTGTTTCTTAAGGGGATCATTAGATTATGTTGGATATTGGATGAATCCCCCATCACAGAGGTGACAGCTGGTTTTGGTCTTGGAAAAAAGTAGGTGAGTTCCCAAGTTGTGATTGATGAAAAAGTAGGTGAGTTCCCAAGTTGTGATTGGATTATAATACACCCCATTATGAGATGAACAAATTGATATGGGACAACTGGTGGATTCTAAAAATGGATGAATCTCTCAAAACAATGTTGCCAGAAAAGCCACAAGTAACATATAGAAAGCTTGCCTCTTTATGAGATTTACTGGCACACAGTTTCCTGACCAACATGAAAGTGAATACATGCACTTGGTTAAAAGACAAAACCAAATGGATTTTGGAAATGTAACAATAAACGAGAGGTGCACCACATAAAAGATTTGAGAACGGAGGAATCCTTTGTGATTATCGAATTTCTTCAAAAATCATTCCTTATATTCATTTTATTTTCATTTATATAATAATTCCAAAAGACATAAAAAATCAGTTTGTGTGACTCTACAAACAGACCAGCCAACGCGTTTCGTCCTGAAACAGGACTTCTTCAGGGCTGTCAAACAATAAACAGAAAGATATATACATATAAATAACATACATATACAAATACATATACATTTATAAGAACACTTATACATAGATATAAGCACCATAAAAGCACCAACAAGACAGAACGACATTGTTTCCTGGGAGATAGAGAGAGTAATTCCCAGTTCTGGGATATATTTAAACCTAGTAGTCATTTTGTTCCTACATTGAGAGTTCACTTTAAACATTCTAAGCAGTGTATTGTATTTAGTACAAATCCAACATACTTTTGGGGGCCAAACAAACGAAAAACGTCTTACATTAAATGTTTGAGTAAGAAGATAAAAACAAATAGAATGAACAAAAATAAAGACAAAAAATGGAAGTGAGAATGAACCAATAAGAGAAACAGGGGAGGAGAGACCTAACCTACCACTAAATCGTAGCGTAGATCATAGACGGATATGTCCTCGAAAATGTTCCCCAATCCTTAAGATGGTCATATTAAAAGCCAAAATACCATTCAGTCAGCTCTAAAGTGGAAACACAGAGAAAATGGTGCACCTAGAGTCAATCATGAACCTCAGGTTACAACAGTAATGAAGACAAGTGCTGACACAACAACGTATATGTACCAGATAACCTACGTGTAACTCACAAGTGAGCGCCAAATCAAAGTGATCAATATCACAGCCGAGATCCAGTGGCTTATCTTCACAAGAGTTCCACAGTCACAGGAACCAGACACCCTCAGATAAAGGGGATGTTTATATTGAACATCGTCCCAAAGTTCTAAGAGGGAAGCGAGAAATATATATATCTTAAATAAGAAAGGATAAATATCAAAGGTGATCTCAATTATATTAAACTGGATTTTGGAAATGCTCCAAGTTCAAGGCTTGTCAGTATGTTTGCAAAAAGTCGATGTATTAAATCCATGAAAGACAGCAAAAGAAAATCAAAGACCGTATCACATGTGAGACCACACATGCAGTATACATAATAGATTGTGAGTGTGGAAAAATATGTTGGTAGTACTGTAAACAAGTTGAAATTGAGGATGTCAAAACATTTTTGTGCTATTAACAATAAAGATTCTTCATAATGGGAGCAAAACACGACTTAAATGTTATGGTATCCAACATATCTTTAGGAAGCCAAGAGGATGAGCTCTAGAATTACTGTTTGGGAGGTCTGAATTGATAATAATCATATTGATGGGGTGGAGATCCCGTGGGGACTGCCTATAGACACAGCGCTCCATGTCCACCCATGAGATTACTTTATCAAGAATAATACTGTTGTAATGTATCTTCTGGCATACTGATTAGTTTGTATCAAAAGTTGAATAGCATATGCACTTTTAATATAAGCACTGTTAGACCTGTCAGCCCTTTGGGTGGTCCCTCCTCATCATTATTTATTTTGTCCCACTTTTGCCTCAAACCCTGTTAGTATTTTTTCCTTTTTGGGAACCACCAGACTTTTTAGTATTGATGCAGATTCAGGGAGCCATTTTATCTACCCCTGGAACTTCTGTCTGAGGGCCTGAAACACAAAATGGTGGCCACCCATTGTCACCTGTGACATCACTGGAACCTACTAGAACCTTCTGCAACATTCTGGAACCCTGTGACAGTTGGAGGCGGTTTGGAATGTTGGGAAGCTAAGCCAGAGTTGACAGTTGGAGCTGGCAGTTGGCACCTGACTGGTGAAGAGAGAGGAGCACAGAACTGAAGGAGGAAGGAGTGAGGCAGCAGGGGTGGAAACTTGTGCCTGGAGTGGGGTCCAGAAATCCACCCTTGATACTAGTCCCTACTGACTGAGCCCAGCCTGGAGCCCTGTGTGGGAGAAAGCAAGAAAAACCATCTTAAGAACCTGGACAGCAGGAACAGGCCTTAAAAGTAAAGAACAGCAAGTTCCTGACCTGGTTACTGGTATCTTCTTGAAGTCCGACGTCGAGAAGCCTGGAGACCTGGCGCCCGAGGTGGAGAAGCGGCGCTGACTGGAAAGCAGACGTCGTACCCGGAGCCGCCAGAGGTCGAGAGAGAGGGCGCCGACGGAGGTCGTGGAGAGTACCAGAGGTCGAGGAGGAAGTCACCCGAGGTCGAGTGTGCGGCGTCGACGGGGAGTGAAGTCCGCCCTCCGGAGTCGCCGGAGACCGAGGTGAAGCGTGCCGGAGGTCGGGAGTGGAGATCGCACTCCGGAGTCGCCGGAACCTGAAGAGAATCGTACCGGAGGTCGGGAGTGGAGGTCGCACTCCGGAGTCGCCGGAACCTGAGGAAAGGAGCACCGGAGGTCGGGAGTGGAGATCGCACTCCGGAGCCGACGGAAGTCGACATCGAGCCAAGACTGCCCGACGTCATCGAACCGGAGGTCGACATCGAGCCGAGGCCGCCGACATCGAACCGGAGCCGCCTCACGGCGTCGACACGACTCCAGCGGCGTCGGAGCTTCATAAAAAGGGCAGTAAGTGGAATAGAGGGCGCCTAAGGCCCTGTGGAGCCCTGAGAGACTATCCTAGGGGCTAGAGAGGTGCTGGAACCAGCTTGATTGTGCCAGGGGTGAGCTGAGACTAATACAGAGGGGTTGTGTAGTGTGGGAGAGCCAGATCTCTAGATCCCCCCCTTGATCTACCTCAGTTTAGGCCTCAGCCTTGTCCAAGCCACGTAGTACACCCCTCAGGTCATCCAAAACTCTATAAGCTGGGATTGGGTCAAATCATCCCATAGTACCTCAGGAATGTGAACTGATTTTCAAGTGTCACTGTTGGCTTTTATTATTTATTGAGAGCACTGTATTTATTGTATTCATCCTATTTATTGCCTCACAGTATTTATTGCCTCACAGTATTTATTGTTTCACAGTATTTATTGTTGCACAGTATTTATTGTCTCGCAGTATTTATTACCTCATAATATTTAATTGCCTGTTATGTAACGCACTTACATTTATGCCGTGATTATTTATGATCTACCTTATTTATTGAATCGTTAAGATAGTATTTATTTGACTTACCCTTCCACAGGAAAAGCCTTGTGTACTGTGATTGTATTATTATTTATTTAATCAGCAACTAAGAGAAAAGAAGATAAAGAGATATATTTTCAGTATAATTTTTAAGGTGTAGTGTCGTTTTTGGAACGATGCACGCATGGTTATTGTGTGGGTATGACGTATGCTTAGCACGGTGCCTGATCCCTGACCACTCGAGCCAAGCTACCACAGTGTTTGTCTGGGAGAACACCACCACCCTTCCGGTGTGGGAGTGGTTTTCTAACATAATTGGTGTTCAGCGGTGGGATAGAGCTGTGCCTACGTATACTCGACAATAACTGTGGGTAGTCCATAGGCCTACACCGGGAGTTTTCTCCAAGCGGCCTTCCTAATTGTGAGTTTTTGTTTTTTCCAAATTTACTCTGGTGGTGGGAGGAGGTATTATAAAAGGTACCCCCCTGCATAGCTTCTGCAAATAACTGTCCTCTGACCTGAGTGGGCAAGATGGAGTTTGTACTGGAGAATTTAGAAACGTACACTGTGGCCCAACTCAGGGAGTTTTGTCAGCGGGAGGGGGTGTATTGTCCCCCGGGAGCAAAGAAGGGTGCACTCCAAACCAGCTTAAGGGCTTGGGGGGAGGCACGACGAGAAAGCAAGGCTGAGGAGGAGGACAGGGATAGAGAGCCCGACAGTGAGGGAGCTGGTTTGTACCAACCTGAGGTGGGGAACCTGTTAGCGGGGCCCAGGACACTTTCTAGGAAGGGCAGCAGTGCCTCTAGCGGTGGCTTGTCTGAAGTGGAGTTAACAGACCGGAGGGAGAAAAGACAGCTCACATGGGACTTAGCAAGGCTGGAGAAAGAGAAGGAGGAACAGAGGATGGCTCATGAGCTGAGGTTAAGGGAGATAGATCTCCAGATCCTACAAGCCGGGGCACACCCTATTCCTAATGGTGGCAGCGAAGAAAGAGAGTTCACCAGGGAACCCAAACCCTATTTGCCGAAAGACATAGTGGCTAGCTATGGTGTGGGCGACGATATTGCCAAGTGGCTAGCGGCCTATGAGGTCTCATTAAGGGCCCATGGGGTTCCAGAGAAGTACTGGGGAGGGGGATTGTACAGGTACATGCCTCCAGCTGGTAGGGATGCATTATTGGCCCTAGAGCAGGATGAGCAGACCCACTACCCCACCATGAAAGTGGCGCTCATACGAAAGTTTGGACTAACACCCGAGAAATACAGACAGAAGTTCCGGGGTAGCCACAAACTGGGCACACAGAATTGGGTGGACTTCCTGGATTATGCAAAGAAGGCATTAGAGGGTTGGATTCAGGGCAGTGAAGTGAGGAACTACGAGGGGTTGTTTGATTTAGTATTGAAGGAACACCTGCTCGAAAAATGTTTCCTTGAACTGCGTCAACACCTGGTGGATAGCAAGCTGACCAATCCCCGGAAGCTTGCTGAGGAGGCGGACATTTGGGCTAGTACCCGGGTGTCCACAAGGGGGACTGGAGGGGATACTCAAAAGGCCGGACAGGGCGCCCCCCAGAAGAAAGAGGGAGGGGAAAAGAAAAAGGAGTTCTCCAAAGGCCCCCAAAATAATTTCCAAGGAAAGGGAACAGGATTCACCCCTAGGGCTAACCCACCCAGAAACCCTAATCCTGGCCAGAGTCAGCAGCCAAGGGTTGTCCATTGCTTCGAGTGCGGTGGCGTTGGACACTATAAGGGAGATGCGAAGTGCCCGAAACGACCACCCCCTCCCATTGGAGGAAAGACCCCCGGAGTAGCTAGTGCAGTGCTCGGGGAGGAGATGCCCTTAACTAAGGGAAGGGAGTGGGCGGGTGTCACTTTAGTGTCCCTGGGAGAACGGGAGATGGTTCCTAAGATCCAGGTGCCCGCAAATACCGTAAAGTATGGGCAGTGGGTCACCATCAACGGCCAAAGAGGGGAGGCTCTGAGAGACACAGGAGCCAGTATGACTATGGTACGTAGCCAACTGGTGTCTCCAGAGCAGGTAATTCCCGATGTACTCCACCCAGCCGCGATGGCTGACGGCAGAACAGGCCACTATCCGGTGGCCGAGGTTCCCTTTGAATGGGAGGGGGTTGCAGGTTCACTTCGAGTTGCCGTAAGCCCTGCCGTGCCGGTTGATTGTCTGCTGGGGAATGACATGGAGCACAATGCTTGGAAGGAGGTGGAATACCGGACTCATACTGAGATGCTGGGTACACCTGACTGGGCCTGTGTGAGCACAAGGTCCGCGACTACCCGGAGAGGGAGTTCGTTCAGGCTGGAGCCTGGAACAAAGGCCCAGCCAGCTGCCAGTCAAGGGAAGAACCGAGGACAGGAGGAGCCTGCCTCGGCGTCCACACCCCGTAGGACGGATAGGCCACCGGAGGTGGTGGACCAGGAGTCCGCGGTGGGGGATTTTACCAAACTGGAGGACCTACCCATCCCGGCCGAGTGGCACGTGGAGGGAGGCCCGTCCAGGGAGGAATTCTGCCAGGGCCAGAGGGAGTGCCCTACCCTTGAGGGACTGAGGCGACAGGCCGAAGCCCAGGCAGCAGGGAACGTTGAAGGGAACTACAGTGTTTACTGGGAGGATGGCCTCCTCTACAGTGAACCCAAGGCACCCCTACATGGATCGTCACGAGCCTTGGTAGTCCCTCAACGTTATCGAGCCTTCCTTCTGGAGTTGGCTCACGAGATCCCATTGGCAGGACACCTGGGGCAAGACAAGACCTTCGCCCGTCTTGTCCCCCACTTTTATTGGCCTCAAATGAAAGTGTCGTCCGATACCTACTGCCGGACATGTGTGTCTTGCCAAGCCAGTGGGAAAACAGGGGTGAAGCTGAAAGCTCCCCTGGAACCACTTCCTGTCGTTAGCACCCCCTTTGAAAGGGTGGGCATCGACATTGTGGGTCCGTTAGATCCACCTACTACAGCTGGTCACAGGTTTATCCTGGTTCTGGTGGATCATGCCACACGGTACCCAGAGGCAATACCTCTGAGGACCATTACAGCACCTGTTGTGGCTAGGGCCCTGATGGGAATCTTTACCAGAGTGGGTTTTCCCAAGGAAGTTGTGTCCGACAGGGGGACCAACTTCATGTCAGCGTACATGCGGGCTATGTGGAAGGAGTGAGGAGTGACCTACCGGTTCACAACTCCTTACCACCCCCAGACCAATGGTCTAGTGGAGAGGTTTAACAAAACCTTGAAAGGCATGATCAGAAGTCTGCCTGAAAGCCTGCGGAGGAAATGGGACGTCCTCCTACCCTGTCTACTATTTTCCTACAGGGAAGTGCCACAGAAGGGAGTGGGCTTCAGCCCCTTCGAGCTTCTGTATGGGCACCCTGTACGTGGACCTCTCAACCTGGTGAGAGACGGATGGGAAAGAACTCCCAGGAAGCTTCCCCAGGATGTGGTGAGCTACATGCTGGCCTTCCGGAGCCAAATGGCTAAGTTGTGGAAGCAAGCTTCTGACAACTTGGAAGCCAGCCAAGCAGTGATGAAGGCGTGGTATGACCACAATGCTCACCCGGTGGAGTTGGAGCCTGGCCAGAAGGTGTGGGTGATCGAACCGGGAGAGCTTAGCGCCCTCCAGGATCGCTGGTCAGGACCCTTTGAGGTGTTGGAGAAGAAGGGTAAGGCTACCTACTTGGTGGATCTTAAAACCCCTCGTCAGCCCCTCCGGGTGCTGCACGCCAACCGCCTCAAACCCCACCACGAGAGGCCCGAAGTCATCTTGATGATGGTTACTGACGGTGCAGAGGACGTGGAAAGCGAGCCTCTCCCCGATTTGTTTGCGTCTCAAGAGAAGGATGGGTCGGTGGAGGGAGTGATTCTCTCCCCATCTCTAACTCCTGAACAGCAGGAGGACTGCCGCCAGGTCCTGGGACAGTACTCTTCGTTGTTCTCCCTTGTTCCGGGTAGGACTCACCTGTGCGTCCATGATGTGGACACAGGAGACAGCCCACCTGTGAAGTCCAAGATCTACCGGATGTCAGACAAGGTGAAGGCTAGCATTAACAGTGAAGTCACTAAGATGCTGGAGCTAGGAGTGATCGAACCTTCCAGCAGCCCCTGGTCCAGTCCGGTGGTGTTAGTACCAAAAGCTGCACCACCGGGTGCCCAACCGGAACTGAGGTTCTGTGTGGACTACCGGGGACTGAATTCAGTAACCAAAACTGATGCTCATCCGATCTCAAGGGCGGATGAATTGATTGACCGGCTGGGAGCTGCCCAATATCTAAGTACCTTTGACCTTACTTCTGGGTACTGGCAGATCTCTTTGACTGATGGAGCAAGGGAAAGGTCAGCCTTCTCCACGCCCAATGGCCACTACCAGTTCTGTGTGATGCCCTTTGGGCTCAAGAACGCACCTGCCATGTTTCAGCACCTGGTAAACCAGATCCTCACCGGAATGGAGAGTTTCTCTGCTGCTTATCTGGATGACATAGCCGTCTTCAGTAACAGCTGGGAGGATCACTTGCGTCACCTGCAAGCTGTTCTCCAGGCCCTGAGACAAGCTGGGTTAACGATCAAGGCCAGCAAGTGCCAGATCGGGCAGGGGTCGGTAGTGTACCTTGGACACTTGGTGGGTAGGGGAGCGGTGCAACCCCTCCAGGCGAAGATCGAGGCCATCATGGCCTGGGAACCCCCCAAGACACAGACTGAGGTCCGAGCTTTTCTGGGCCTCACGGGATACTACCGCCGCTTCGTGAAGGGGTACGGAACCATTGTAGCCCCCCTCACGGAGCTTACGTCCAAGAAACAACCTCGACGGGTAGTCTGGACGGAGGCTTGTCAGCAGGCCTTTGTGAAGCTGAAGCAAGCCATGTGCGAGGCCCCGGTCTTAAGGGCCCCAGACTTTTCCAAGAAGTTCATTGTCCAGACAGATGCATCAGAACATGGCATTGGGGCAGTGTTATCGCAACTCAATGAAGAAGGTCTGGATCAACCCGTGGTCTTCCTATCCCGGAGACTACTTCCCAGGGAACAGAAGTGGAGTGCAATAGAGCGTGAAGCCTTTGCAGTGGTATGGGCTCTGAAGAAGTTGCGGCCATACCTGTTTGGCTCGCACTTCCTGGTTCAGACCGACCACAGACCCCTTCGTTGGCTGATGCAGATGAAGGGGGAGAATCCCAAGTTGTTGAGGTGGTCTATCTCCCTACAGGGAATGGACTTTCAGGTGGAACATCGGCCTGGAGTGGACCACGCCAATGCAGACGGTCTCTCAAGGTATTTCCGCCTTAGTGATGAGAACTCCCAAGGGGTTGGGTAGCTCTCCCCACTTTCAGCTGGGGGGACGCGTGTTAGACCTGTCAGCCCTTTGGGTGGTCCCTCCTCATCATTATTTATTTTGTCCCACTTTTGCCTCAAACCCTGTTAGTATTTTTTCCTTTTTGGGAACCACCAGACTTTTTAGTATTGATGCAGATTCAGGGAGCCATTTTATCTACCCCTGGAACTTCTGTCTGAGGGCCTGAAACACAAAATGGTGGCCACCCATTGTCACCTGTGACATCACTGGAACCTACTAGAACCTTCTGCAACATTCTTGAACCCTGTGACAGTTGGAGGCGGTTTGGAATGTTGGGAAGCTAAGCCAGAGTTGACAGTTGGAGCTGGCAGTTGGCACCTGACTGGTGAAGAGAGAGGAGCACAGAACTGAAGGAGGAAGGAGTGAGGCAGCAGGGATGGAAACTTGTGCCTGGAGTGGGGTCCAGAAACCCACCCTTGATACTAGTCCCTACTGACTGAGCCCAGCCTGGAGCCCTTTGTGGGAGAAAGCAAGAAAAACCATCTTAAGGACCTGGACAGCAGGAACAGGCCTTAAAAGTAAAGAACAGCAAGTTCCTGACCTGGTTACTGGTAACTTCTTGAAGTCCGACGTCGAGAAGCCTGGAGACCTGGAGCCCGAGGTGGAGAAGCGGCGCTGACTGGAAAGCAGACGTCATACCCGGAGCCGCCAGAGGTCGAGAGAGAGGGCGCCGACGGAGGTCGTGGAGAGTACCAGAGGTCGAGGAGGAAGTCACCCGAGGTCGAGTGTGCGGCGTCGACGGGGGAGTGAAGTCCGCCCTCCGGAGTCGCCGGAGACCGAGGTGAAGCGTGCCGGAGGTCGGGAGTGGAGATCGCACTCCGGAGTCGCCGGAACCTGAAGAGAATCGTACCGGAGGTCGGGAGTGGAGGTCGCACTCCGGAGTCGCCGGAACCTGAGGAAAGGAGCACCGGAGGTCGGGAGTGGAGATCGCACTCCGGAGCCGACGGAAGTCGACATCGAGCCAAGACTGCCCGACGTCATCGAACCGGAGGTCGACATCGAGCCGAGGCCGCCGACATCGAACCGGAGCCGCCTACCGACGTCGTCAAGAACTGACATTGCGCCGGGGCCGCCGACATCGAACCGGAGCCGCCTCACGGCGTCGACACGACTCCAGCGGCGTCGGAGCTTCATAAAAAGGGCAGTAAGTGGAGTAGAGGGCGCCTAAGGCCCTGTGGAGCCCTGAGAGACTATCCTAGTGGCTAGAGAGGTGCTGGAACCAGCTTGATTGTGCCAGGGGTGAGCTGAGACTAATACAGAGGGGTTGTGTAGTGTGGGAGAGCCAGATCTCTAGATCCCCCCCTTGATCTACCTCAGTTTAGGCCTCAGCCTTGTCCAAGCCAAGTAGTACACCCCTCAGGTCATCCAAAACTCTACAAGCTGGGATTGGGTCAAATCATCCCATAGTACCTCAGGAATGTGAACTGATTTTCAAGTGTCACTGTTGGCTTTTATTATTTATTGAGAGCACTGTATTTATTGTATTCATCCTATTTATTGCCTCACAGTATTTATTGCCTCACAGTATTTATTGTTTCACAGTATTTATTGTTGCACAGTATTTATTGTCTCACAGTATTTATTACCTCATAATATTTAATTGCCTGTTATGTAATGCACTTACATTTATGCCGTGATTATTTATGATCTACCTTATTTATTGAATCGTTAAGATAGTATTTATTTGACTTACCCTTCCACAGGAAAAGCCTTGTGTACTGTGATTGTATTATTATTTATTTAATCAGCAACTAAGAGAAAAGAAGATAAAGAGATATATTTTCAGTATAATTTTTAAGGTGTAGTGTCGTTTTTGGAACGGATGCACGCATGGTTATTGTGTGGGTATGACGTATGCTTAGCACGGTGCCTGATCCCTGACCACTCGAGCCAAGCTACCACAGTGTATGTCTGGGAGAACACCACCACCCTTCCGGTGTGGGAGTGGTTTTCTAACAAGCACTTTACCAAAACAGCAAGCACTTTAGATTATCAACCTTTGAAGTTTCATATTTAAGTATATATATATATATATCCCTATGCAATATAATACAATATTAAAAAGAAAGAGACCTCCACTAGATTGAAAGGTTATGCACATATTAGCACTCTATAAGGGTATTTTGTATCTGACTATATGCTTCCCTTTAGTTGATTGGGTTTTAATATGCATTTGCACTTGATAAGTGTGTGTTACCATAAGTCAGGTAGAAGGAAGAACACTTTACAATAAGTACATTAACAGAGTAAATTAGTGAATGTGAAATACTTTCACATTACTGTCCTAATGATTAGTACAATATCAGCTGTTTTATAGTAAAGCACTTTATTACAAGAACTTTATATCGTTGAGACAATATATGTGGAATATTCTTAGACATACAGAAGATATGAATTATAATGACAATGTGCTGGTGTATTTATAAAATATTGTGTATAATTTGTATAACATTAAGGTGCCGATTAGGATCCTGGAGAAACCGGGTACGAACCGTCGGTCGGAGCGTATTCTCCGTCCGACTCGTACCCGGTTGTAAAACTTTACAAACATACAAGTACGATTCGCACGGAAACACTATTTCCGTACGAATCGTACAAAACACCAACCGAGGAAAATAAACACACAAATGACATCCGGAAAAGCGCCGACGTGACGTCGGGACGCATGCAGCCTGCGTTCCACGAACCAGGAAGTACTATTCGCACCAACGTCATCCCGCGCGGAGTATATTTTCCGGCAGCCAGGAAATCAGGATGATGCGCACAAGGAGCACCTGTACGCGACGGACAGACATGGACCCGAACCTACGTGTCATCCCGGCCCTCATAGCAGTCGACCTCCTCTACAGGTACCGACGCAGACGCCGCAGAAGGTCAGAACAACACCCAGGGGCAAAGGGGGGGGGGCAGGGGCAGGACACAAAACCCCCACCCAAGTCTCACAGCACACATGGCCTGGACATACCTGACCTCCAGGCCCTGGTCACTTCGAGGGGGTGGGGGCGTGTCCAGCAACGCCAGCGTCCGCCACAACGGAAGTGGGCGACGACGCGAACCTGCAACACAACAATACAGGTACGTACCGTACCCACGCCTTAAGAGCGTGGGTACAAGTCGTACCACGCCCACACCCACGTCACCCGAACAATGGGGGTACGGCCCGTACCCATGTGCCAAAGGCCTGGGTACGGCCTGCAGAAGCACTCCACAGCATGGGCACGGGTACGTATGGACCGTACCCCCACCCCCGTATGTATGGAGCATACCCCCACCCCAACAGTGTATGTACGGACCGTACCCCCACCCGTGTATGAATGGACCGTACCCACACCCGCATATGTATGGAGCGTACCCCCACCCCAACAGTGTATGTACGGACCGTACCCCCACCCGTGTATGAATGGACCGTACCCCCACTCGCGTATGTATGGAGCGTACCCCCACCCCAACAGTGTATGTACGGACCGTACCCACACCCGTGTATGAATGGACCGTACCCACACCCGCGTATGTATGGAGCGTACCCCCCCCAACAGTGTATGTACGGACCGTACCCCCACCTGTGTATGAATGGACCGTACCCCCACCCGCGTATGTATGGAGCGTACCCCCACCCCAACAGTGTATGTACGGACCGTACCCCCACCCGTGTATGAATGGACAGTACCCCCACCCGCGTATGTATGGAGCGTACCCCCACCCCAACAGTGTATGTACGGACCGTACCCCCACCCGTGTATGAATGGACAGTACCCCCACCCGCGTATGTATGGAGCGTACCCCCACCCCAACAGTGTATGTACGGACCGTACCCACACCCGTGTATGAATGGACCGTACCCACACCCGCGTATGTATGGAGCGTACCCCCACCCCAACAGTGTATGTACGGACCGTACCCACACCCGTGTATGAATGGACCGTACCCCCACCCGCGTATGTATGGAGTGTACCCCCACCCCAACAGTGTATGTATGGACCGTACCCCCACCCGTGTATGAATGGACCGTACCCCCACCCGCGTATGTATGGAGCGTAACCCCACCCCAACAGTGTATGTACGTACCATACCCCCACCCGTGTATGAATGGACCGTACCCACACCCGCGTATGTATGGAACGTACCCCCACCCCAACGTGTATGTACAGACCGTACCCTCACCCGTGTCTGTATGGAGCATACCCCCACCCCAACAGTGCATGTACGGACCGTACCCACACCCGTGTATGTACGGACCGTACCCACACCCGTGTATGAATGGACCGTACCCCCACCTGTGTATGAATGGACCGTACGCACACCCGCATATGTATGGAGCGTACCCCCACCCCAACAGTATATGTACGGACCGTACCCCCACCCGTGTATGAATGGACCGTACCCCCACCCGCGTATGTATGGAGCGTACCCCCACCCCAACAGTGTATGTACGGACCGTACCCACACCCGTGTATGCATGGACCGTACCCACACCCGCGTATGTATGGAACGTACCCCCACCCCAACAGTGTATGTACGGACCGTACCCTCACCCGTGTATGTATGGAGCGTACCCCCACCCCAACAGTGCATGTACGGACCATACCCACACCCATGTATGTACGGACCGTACCCACACCCGTCTATGAATGGACCATACACACACCCGCGTATGTATGGAGCGTACCCCCACCCCAACAGTGTATGTACAGACCGTACCCCCACCCGTGTATGAATGGACCGTACCCCCACCCGCGTATGTATAGAGCGTACCCCCACCCCAACAGTGTATGTACGGACCGTACCCACACCCATGTATGCATGGACCGTACTCACACCCGCGTATGTATGGAACGTACCCCCACCCCAACAGTGTATGTACGGACCGTACCCTCACCCGTGTATGTATGGAGCGTACCCCCACCCCAACAGTGCATGTACGGACCGTACCCACACCCGTGTATGTACGGACCGTACCCACACCCGTGTATGAATGGACCGTACCCACACTCGCGTATGTATGGAACGTACCCCCACCCCAACAGTGTATGTACGGACCGTACCCACACCTGTGTATGAATGGACCGTACCCACACCCGCGTATGTATGGAGTGTACCCCCACCCCAACAGTGTATGTACGGACCGTACCCTCACCCGTGTATGTATGGAGCTTACCCCCACCCCAACAGTGTATGTACGGACCGTACCCTCACCCGTGTATGTATGGAGCGTACCCCCACCCCAACAGTGTATGTATGGACCGTACATGGCCAGACGCAGGAGGGGTGGGTGCAGAGTCCTCCCAGCAGTGCCCAGACACAGGAGGGGTGGGTGCAGAGTCCTCCCAGCAGTGCCCAAACACAGGAGGGGTGGGTGCAGAGTCCTCCCAGCAGTGCCCAGACACAGGAGGGGTGGGTGCAGAGTCCTCCCAGCAGTGCCCAGACACAGGAGGGGTGGGTGCAGAGTCCTCCCAGCAGTGCCCAGACACAGGAGGGGTGGGTGCAGAGTCCTCCCAGCAGTGCCCAGACACAGGAGGGGTGGGTGTAGAGTCCTCCCAGCAGTGCCCAGACACAGGAGGGGTGGGTGCAGAGTCCTCCCAGCAGTGCCCAGACACAGGAGGGGTGGGGGCCTATCACTCCCAGCAGTGCCCAGGCACAGGAGGGGTGGGTGCAGAGTCCTCCCAGCAGTGCCCAGACACAGGAGGGGTGGGTGCAGAGTCCTCCCAGCAGTGCCCAGACACAGGAGGGGTGGGGGCCTATCACTCCCAGCAGTGCCCAGACACAGGAGGGGTGGGTGCAGAGTCCTCCCAGCAGTGCCCAGACACAGGAGGGGTGGGTGCAGAGTCCTCCCAGCAGTGCCCAGACACAGGAGGGGTGGGGGCCTATCACTCCCAGCAGTGCCCAGACACAGGAGGGGTGGGTGCAGAGTCCTCCCAGCAGTGCCCAGACACAGGAGGGGTGGGTGCAGAGTCCTCCCAGCAGTGCCCAGACACAGGAGGGGTGGGTGTAGAGTCCTCCCAGCAGTGCCCATGGAACGCAAAGGGTGGAGTACCCACAGATGCAATGCCCACAAATGTCAGTCAGGTGCACAAAGACCCTGCAGTACATGTACCACATGTGTGCGAGGCTGGGAGTACACACATGCATAGCGCCTAAAAGAGAACATGTCCACATGAAGTCTTGTCAACAGTCAACATACACAAGTACAGTGACCACCAAGGATGCCACAAATGATGCAGGTGGAGACATCGCACAGCATGCATGTGCAAAGTTGAAGGAGTCCGTCACACCCCCAGCTGATGTAGACACAGCTCAGCACCACATAGTGGAAACACCCTGCAGGGAAGATGTCAGGTTACACAGAGGAAGGAACACACCTTGGGACGATGTCACCATGCAGTAACTGCTTACATGAACAAAGTAATTTAGCCAACAGCTTGTGATGGCACACAGATACCAGGGTCCACCCTATGACCAGCACAAGACTACATTTCCCACACACCCAACACATTATCACCACCCAAAATCATGGAGCTGGTCCACCAACAGCAACACCAGATAAACAGTAGTGTTCAAAGGAAAAAACAAATTGCTTTATTCAGCAGCATGTCAGTAAAAAGCATCATAAATGTCAATATATACAAGGCCCATAGGGCAGTCCATGACTCCAATCCGGATGGGGGACACAGTGGTACGTGTGTCCCCTAGCTTGCCTGCACAGTCAGACTCCTTTGTCTTCCACAGGGGGGGCATCATGTTGGGGGGAAGGACCAGGCACCGCAGGGACAGGAGGGGCAAGGGGAGGTGTTGTGGGTGCAGGGACGGACGACTCCAACACAGGGGGTGGGGCAGCGCCAAAGGTGGATTCGAGCACGGCGCTGCACACTACTGCCAGGTCGCTCAGCGTTGCCCCTGCACCCGAAGGAACCACAGGCCCCAAGGAGGGGGGGGGTCACAGGGATGGGTCGCAGCGCTACTGGGGGGGGTGGACAGGGGGGGGACTCAACTCCCCTGCCGGTGTCCTTCCTCCACCGCTTGCGGGGTGGTGCCACACTGGGGCTGATGGACAGACTTGGCAGGACTGACCCTGTGTCCGACTCTTGGCCAGGAGAGCTGAGGGGAGTGGATTTGGAGGGTGGTGGTCGTGAGGAATGTGGACTCCCACTCTGGCAGCGTGTCTTCCGTTTCCCCCCCGACCCAGTGGGTGTGCCTACTTCACCCTGTGTGTGCGTGCCAGGAGGTGTGCGCTTTGCCTTCCCTGCTGGTGTGGTGCCTGTGTCTGGTGGGGTGTGTGCATGCTGACGTCTGGGTGTACGTGGGACAGGCATGGGAGTGGGAAGTGTGGATGGGGCATGGGTAGGGGGTGGGACGAAGTGCTGCAGGAGACCCACTGCTGCAGACAGTGTCGAGTCAATAGACCGCAGCAAGTTGCGTTGGTCAGCTTGCGATGCTGAAATGCCCTCCAAGTATGCCTCCATGTTGGTGAGCACTTGGCCGTGGCCATGGAGGACATTAAGCATCGCAGCCTGACCAACCTGCAACTGCCGCAGGATGTCCAC
The DNA here is from genome assembly GCF_964204655.1 of Triturus cristatus. Classification (NCBI taxonomy): domain Eukaryota; kingdom Metazoa; phylum Chordata; class Amphibia; order Caudata; family Salamandridae; genus Triturus; species Triturus cristatus. The sequence continues at coordinate 728,408,742 of NC_140591.1, forward strand.
AGACTCGGCATTGGCGGCAGCAGTGGATACAGGGGCAGGGGGTGCGGTGCCTGGCAGGAAGGAAACACGTGGTGACCTAGCACGCCAGGAAGGGACACGAGCAAGTCGGAGGCCGGTGATGGCAATGGAGAGGGCGGGGAGAGATGTTGTGCTGCTGTCAGCTGTTGGAGCAGCCTCCGCCCCCTTGGAGTGCTCAGCCTCGGACCCGTCAGCTTCATAATCTGTGGTGGCAGTGGACAGGTCCTCCGGCTCACTCCCCTCGGCCTCAGTTACACTCGATGTGCCAGCTAAGGTGTCACTGCTGGCACTGGTGCCCGGTCCCTCCGCACGGTCCATGCCGGTGTCTCCATCCGTGTCCCCCGACGATGCTGTGGGCAAGGTGAATAAACAGGAATTAATCAGACACCTGTATACATATGTCACATGAGTCAAATCAACATAGGTTACAGTGCATAGCCTGAAATGAAAGATGAGTAACATCTACAATACAAGGTACATATATAGGCCCTGCAACACACAGTTGGTTCACCCACCATGCCACTGAGAAACTATGGAGAGCATGACACATTTGCAAATGACATGATATGGAATTGGACAGAGGAACCAGGCTCTGGGGCCAATCCTGCACTGCATTTGCACCACACAGCGTTGCCATAACTAGGGATGAGCAGGGACCATCTCCATGAACTTGAGGCACATGCTGCAAAGGTAATACTTAAAGACATGCCCAACATGAATGGGACACTGCACCTTGAGTGTATGTCCAGACAAACATCACACACTGGCCAGACCGAGCAATGAGATTTCAGGGGTCGACATGTAGGCCTTGCCCGCACCAACCACCCCCTACATGAGACAATGTGATGAGACACAGGAAGCACTTGCATCTCTTAGTCTGGGAGAAATACACATGGGCTGCCAGAAACCCATATTGGACCCAAAATACCCCTTGTGCGCCTGTACAACGATCTCATGTACAAATGGCCATCATCAGTAATTGTAACAAGACACACAGGCACGGGCCACCGTGAGTATGAACGAGGAAAATTAGGTCAGGCTGTACAGTGGACACTTGTAGAACACGTTACGTAAATATACATGGTGCCAGGGGACAATGGCACAGAGAACATCCTATGCTGTAGACACTGAGAGTGTCCACATATTGTGATGACACACATGATACCTAGCAAAGTATGCCCCAGGGGACAGTAGTGGCCACAATATTCCATGGTCCTGAATGGTAATGACTGCAACACAGGCCACCATCCCTGCACACTGCGTATCGCACACTCATGCACATCATGTCACAGGACACAATATAGGACATGCTTGCTGTAAGGCATTACACTTCAGAGACATACTCCTATGTCTGGACTCAGCATCAGTGCCAATTGACATGGACCCCACAAGTACTGTACTGGACAGGGCACAGGCAAGGTGCCAAAACCTGTTACACACCACCTCCACACATGATGCTGCAAGCATTGGTCACGTGGATTAACTGCCAGCCCAGATGACCTTGTGAAAGAGTGACTACACACAGACCAGGGAACACATGGCAAGGAGGGGAAGGGAGGAAGGACACCACCGCTATACTGTGGGTGACAGGACCTGTACCGCAAATTTAAACACTGGCAGTGTATCCATGCAACTGCGCACTTGCAAATGCTGGTGACACACAACAAACACACATGTACCTACCCCCTTCCTGCTGCTGCTTCTCCCGTAAGCGCCTGTCCATGTCTGGAAAGACCACCGCCAGCACACGCTTGTGGATGTGGGTCAGACGGCGACGCCCATGGTTCTTAGGGCCCATAGGTGAGTCCCCCAGCAGGACCCGTGCGATCCTCCGCGTCCAGCACCGGATATCCTGCCAGCGTTTTCTCACCTGGGCCAGGCGCCGCTTGCGACCATCCGTCCTCCTCACGGCACTGACGGCGTCCCTCCAGATCTGCTCCTTGGCAGCGGCACCTACCTGTGGGGTTGAAAAAGTGAGACTACATCAATACACCTGCCACATGTCACAGAGACACACATTAGATCAATTTTGCTGGTTTCAACAAGGCATAGTATGCAGCCAAAGCATTGCACCTTTGTCATAGGGACATTTTTCTCTGTGTAATGGCAAATGCACCACGTGCCATTGAAAGTACACAGGTGGCATGAGGGGTACGACACAATAAATGATCCAGACTCACACTGTGCATCAGAAGGTACACCAGGATTATGTGCAGCACCTCAAAGCAGTCACATGCCACAGGCCACTGACGCTACCTCAGCAGAGTACACAGGCACAGGACATTCACCTGCCATTGCCAAATGCAGCTACAAACCTCACTCTGCACATGTGCCACTAGACGGGGGGCTCACAGGTGTGGGGCTGGCTCTGCAAGTCAGACACACAGCACTGCTCCCTGCTCGCATCAGATGACCAGGGTATATCCATCCCTCATGAAGCTTGGGTGCTACACTCCACATATGCACCCACCCACATGACAGGGGACTTACACACACACCGATGGCCAGGGTACGAACACATCATGTGGACACTCTCAGCACAGGTACACTGAACTAACACACATCTGTGGGTACAGTCACCTGTCACACTGGGCTGACCACATAATCACATGAGGACTGTAGAGGCAACATTCCCAGGAGGATAAGTCAGGCAGAATGTGGCATGCACCATGCAGTGATTGTCACAGTAAACACAATGCAAGTGAGGACGGCAGACATGCACCACAGCATGCTCTGGCTGGGAGACATCAGGCATTCCCCCCCCTGGGACCCACTCTACAGTACAATGCATGTGTGTCACACCTGGACACAATGCCAGAAGTCCCAGTCACAAAAAAGGGACACAGTCTGTGCTAGTGGACTCTGCACTCACCTGAAACCCTGGTCGCCCATACAGCAGGGGGTACTGTGGGAGGATCACATCTAGCAATGCCAGATTCTCCTCCAGGGTGAAAGGCTGGGCCCTCTCCACAGACCTTGACATGGTGCCAGGGAATCACGAGCAGCAGCAGTGTTGTAGAATCAAAAGATGTGCAGGCAAGTGCTCTCTCATGGGACCTGGCTGCCTTATATCTGCCTTGCTGGCCTGTTTCATGCACAGGAGTACAGAGTGATTGGTCACTCACATTTGCATCCTATGTTTCCTCCAATCCCTTTAAACCTAGCACAGTCAGTGGCTTTGCTCTTTTTTTTTCTTGAGCATGATGTAAACTCCACAACCACTTTGCAACAAAGTAGATTCATTCAAACCGACTTTTGCTGGGCACCTGCTGAAAAAAAATCAAACTTTATACTTGGTCTCCATGACAACCAGCATGCATGTAGGCCTTTATACTTGTCCCTCATGTGTCCCCTATGTAATTTGGAGATTCACACACAGGTACGGTGCGTTCCGGGGCCCTAGGGCACCCCAAATGCATAGCAGCGGCCCGTACAGGCGTGTGTACGCTCCGTATCACTATGGGTACGCATACGCGAGCAAACCCATAGTGATACGGACCGTACACACGCCTGTACGCTCACTATCACTATGGGAGTGCTCGCGTATGCGTACCCATAGTGATACGGACCGTACACACGCGTGTACGCTCACTATCACTATGGGAGTGCTCGCGTATGCGTACCCATAGTGATACGGACCGTACACACGCGTGTACGCTCACTATCACTATGGGAGTGCTCGCGTATGCGTACCCATAGTGATACGGACCGTACACACGCCTGTACGCTCACTATCACTATGGGAGTGCTCGCGTATGCGTACCCATAGTGGTACGCACCGTACACATGCCTGTACGCTCACTATCACTATGGGTAGGCCTACGGCAGCACTCCCATAGTGATAGGGAACGTACACACGCCCTCAGAGCGAATGTACGGTGCCTTTCACACATAACAGTGGTGACAGGCAGCACACAGGAAGGAATAGAGCTGACATACTTGTCCATGGATGGACATCAAGGCATTGTCTGGGCAGTACTACATGTGTGGGGCACAGGTGTGAAAGGCTGTGATGTGGCACATTACTCCTGAGTTGTGAAGGCAATAGATGTATGATGAGATGTGTACAGATGTTATGTGTGACGGTGCAATATGTGCCAGACATGCCCTTCACTCCTTTGACATGTGTGCATGTCGTACAGCACACTTGAGTTGAGCGTCACTGGCATGGCACAGTCAACAACACACGCAAGTGTCCCCTGATGCCCGCTACAGGGGTTACCACACCAGACATGTGACTACCCACGGTGCACGATGTGTCTATGTCATGTATGTGTGGTGTGTTCACATTAGCTTGATGTTGGTGTTCCCTCAAAAGCATCTGCTGTTGCTGCAACCAACATGTGTCTGTGTGTAGATGGCCATGGCACACTGTTACGCACACCAGGCCACATGTGGTATCGGATGTAAGGTGTGTATGTATGCATGGGACACGGAGTAGCGTAACAAGGACCTGTCTGCATCCTCTCAATGTATGTGTGGTCAGTCATGACATGTACACCTTCATGGCAAGGTGTGTGGGCTGTCCTAGTGTAATGTCATGTGACCTGTGGCTCTAGTGTTCCGCTACCTGTCTCTGCAATCAACATCCTACTTCTGCTGATATGTTGATGTATGTCACTCCTGTGTTGCGTCTGGCTGTTAACTTACACTGGGACACAGCTAGTCCCATGCCATGGGATGTGGAGGTTCACAATCTCCGTGTGTAGCTGGGTCTTGGTAGGAGTGTCACCTGGCAGCCATACGTGTCCAGGGCATGTAGCACATACCTGACTCCCTATGTAGCATATGTGTATTGACAGATTAACATGTCCTCAGTACATATAAATTGTTGTTGTAATGCACTCATTCTTCCTTGTCACTTCCAAATTACTGCAGAGCGCGGCCTCTTCCCCGACCAATTCCGGACTTGGTTGACATGCGGGAGAATGACTGTATACGCTGCTACCGCTTCCCCCAACCGTTGATTGAGGAGTTGACGGCAAGGCTGGCACCACACCTGCAACCGCTGCACAGGTATCCTACGGCACTGACACCCAAGCTGAAGGTAATGGCAGCACTACATTTTCTTGCCACGGGTACCTTTCAATATACCATAGCTCATGTTGGTGGCATGTCCCAGAGCATGTTCAGCCGTGTGCTGCATGATTTTTTAGAGGCCATGTTGCTTCACCTGGATGAGTTCATCCATTTCCCAACTCCTGAACAGTTGACTGGTGTCAAGCGTGGATTCTATGCCCTGGGAGGGATGCCCCATGTCATTGGGTCCATAGATGGGACACATGTGGCTTTGGTACCACCACAGGCACAGGATGTAGCGTACAGGAATCGCAAGCACTACCACTCCATCAATGCCCTTGTGGTGTGTCTGTCCAACATGGTGATTTCACATGTCTGTGCTCGTTTTCCAGGATCAGCACACGATGCCTACATCATGAGGCATAGCAGGGTGCCTGAAATGATGATGCAGCTGCGCAACGAACGAGCATGTGTTGTTGGTGGTTACAGTCTGTCTGTCCTGTATTTTGCGTAGACTTCCAGCACGACCGCTTCTCCTGTCCTACTTATGTCCATGTGCTTTCCATGTAGGGGACGCTGGCTATCCCAACATGCCATGGCTGATCACACCTCTCCGCAACCCCAGCACGCCGGCCCAGCTCCGCTACAACACCGCCCATGGCCGGACAAGGCGAGTGATAGAGAGGACATTTGGCCTCCTGAAGAGCCGATTCAGGTGCCTACACAAGACCGGCGGCGCCCTCCCATATGCCCCGGCGAAGGTCTGCAAAATCTTCATGGTCTGCTGCATGCTGCACAACAGTTGAGAAAGCTGTGCCACTCATCCTGGATCAAGATGATCAGGACCATCCACCCGTGGAGGACGAAGGGCTTGGCAATGGGGCTAGTGATGTGGAGGATGTGGGTCCGCAAGATGACATCCGGAGTCGGCTCATGCGTGACTTCTTTGCTTAGTGGTGAGTACCAGTGTCTGAGTGTGCACGCATTGGTCCCCGTGTGGCATGTGTTGCCGTGTGTGTGTCCATCTGCATGTATGCCACGTGAGTCAGAGGTGTGTGTGGATGTGTCACTCGAGTGATGGTGCCAGTGATGAGTGTATTTCCACAGTCATAATTGTGACCTAGCATGTTGTCATCCTTACATGTGTCGAGTACATGCACATGCAAGTGGCTGTGCTTTTTGTGGCTGACTTCTTGTGTGTCTCTCATCCCCAGGTACTTGCGCATGCCGTCTACTGGTTGCATTGTTGTGGCACTGCTATTCCTCATGGACACGTCATCGTGTGCTGACTCAGCGTTACACGCACGGACAAGTTTGGAAGTCTCCTTAGGGTAAGGGATGCATCAGGGGTGTATTGGGTGTGGCAGTTGTTTACGATGTGTGCACACTGCCCCAGTCGATGTTTGATTCCTCTGCAGACATGTCGCATCACCATGGGACACATTACATGTAGCTGGATACACCTGAATAGATGGTCAGACTTGTTGACAGTCATCTGTAATGGGATAGTGGATTGTGATGATGGCATCAATGGGTGTAACACTGCCCTCGGACACATACGGTTTGCATTGGCTTGACATGGTGTGGGACTTCCACATCAGAGGATCAATGGTGTATGGCAGCCTCTCCGTGAGCAGCAGGGGGAGTTTAGCTGTTACCCGACACTTGTGTGCCAGTTCCATGGCTATCACGCATTTGTGCTGCAGAAGGGGGGTGCCAGTGTTGGACCCACATGTTACTCCACATGACCTGTGTATGTGTACTCCGAGTTGCCTCTGCATTCCGGAATACATGACTAATAAAGGTGTCCCTATGCCTCCAAGGTGCCTCTTCTCAGTCAATGCTGGTGTGTTGCCACGGTGCATTCGGCATGTCTGGCATGGTTTTCAGTGATAGTGGCTATGTGTCTATGTGTAGAGTAGCAAGATGCTAGCTGTTTGTGTGGGATTAGACTCTGTATTGTGCATGATGTCCATGACTGTGTGGGTATTGTGACATGTGCCATCCCCATGCATCCAACGTTGGCCAGGCCACCATTCTCTGCATCCACCTGACTCAAGCTTGCAGGACATGGTTCTGCCACCTGTCTACACATACCTGGGTGCCCCCCAGGACACTCCACATGATCCCTGACCTCTGCGCATGACTGTTGCTGTACTCAATATGTCTGTCGGCACGGTTGTGCGGCCACCCCCTCAGCTGGTTGGGCCCATCACGGGTGTGTATGGTGCTCCATGTCTGTCTTGCCTAATACATTGTGACCCATGTGTGTCCTGTGCCAGACTCAGGCCCCAGGGTATGGATGGTTGAAGTCATATGAGAACTCAGGCATGGTTAGACTTTACAAGACACATGTAAGGTAATTATGCAAAATGTAGGCATCATCTCTTTATCGTGTAAGTTTTTATTTGTGTTGGGGTATGTGTTGGGAGGGTATGACAAGAGGGGCTTTCTGGGTGTGTGGAATCCAAAGTTCACTGGGGGAGTTGGTGTCCTTGCCATTGGAAATCATCAGAGTCCATGCCACAGTCTTTGTCAACATGTGTCAGACAGTGACCAGCAAGTCCATGTGGCAGAGAATGTCATTTGCTGATGTGCTGCTGTTGGTCCAGTGGGCCAGGTGCCAGGCCAGGTGTCCTGGGAGATGGTGCTGTTGCGCCGACCCTCACGGTCTTTTCTGTGGATGACCCGCCCTCCTGCGGGAACCTTCAGAAGCAGGCCGTGACGATGTTTGGGATGCACCGTCGGATGTCTCTCTCTTCCTCCTGATCCCTCCCTGTGGGTGGTGATGTTCTTCGCCTGGTGGCACAGGGAGGGTTGCCCATGTTGTTGGCTATCCGACGGAGTGAACGGTTAATTCCCGTGAGCACCGTCACGAGCTCAGCCTGTCTGTCCTCCATCCGCCCTTGGTGCCGCAGTTGACAGGCATGTTGCTCCGCATTTTGCTGGGCCTGCTGGGTCTTGATCTCCTCGAGGGTCCCCTTCATCTCTTTGAGGGTGGACACAACCTGGCTCATGCCCGTGGTGTCCTGCCGGTATGTGTCCAGGATGTTTCTTACATGGGAATATACCGGTTCCGCAGCCAACTGGTCAGGCTCGCGCCTCCGCCGTCCTCCACTCCCACCACCCCTGCCCACTTGCACCTGGCCTGCCCTTGTGGGCACATCGGGTCTCCGGTACCCCTGAGGGGTGGCATTTGCGTTGTCACCTGCCTCCTCCTGGGTGCCCGGTACACCGTGTCCCTCCTGGTCAGCCTGGCTGCGTTGTGGTGGTGGGGCAGGGATCCTGGGTGTCTCCTGGGATGTGGCAGGAGTGGGGGTGGTGGTTGGCCCAGTTGTACCTGACGCAGGTGCTGCAGGTGGTTGGACACCAGAGGGGCCAGGTTGGTCGGGGTCGTCCACAGAGTGGTGAGAGTCATCGCTGCCGGTGGGATCGTCATCCCACAGAGCCGGGTCCTGTGAATCTTCCCCCCCAGTGTTGGGGGGTGATCCACGATGTTGACCTGTGTGTGAGAGAGACAATGTTATTTTTGTTCCATGCAACATCCATGTTTCATTCGTTTCAAAGTTGGCACATTTCCTCTGGGTATTTGGATATGTCTTGCATTCCACTCGCAGTGCACTTGTGCATGGGTATGTCCCTTGGCCACAGCTTTTGAGACTTTACCTATGTGTGACACAGTCTTACTTGCTGCGTCAATTGTGACTGCAGTCAGCAGTGGAGTGAGCAGGTGTGGCGAGCCATGCATTGGCGCCTTCCGTGTTGCACTGTACGTGGGCACATGGAGTTGTTCCACACACTTATATAATGCAGGTAGCTGGCGTTGTGCTCGTGCACAGGTTGAGACATGGCCCAGTGTTTTGCCATGGAGAAGAGAGGGGGATTCAGGCACTGGCCACCCTTGTCTACATGCACGCAGTCCACCTGCTGACGAGCAGACATTCCCACACCACCCAAGGCTGAATTGGTCTCCCTGTGTATCCCTTTCTCACTCCCTCTCTGTCCCCCTCTCCCTCCCTCCCTGTGTCAGCATCCTCCCTCTGTCCGTCTCCCTGTGTCTCTCTCCCTCTCTCTCCCCCTCTCCCTCCCTCTGTGTGTCACCCTCTGTCACCTCAGCCCAGCTTCCTAGGCACACACTTTTTGCAGATCTTTGAATGGCCCTTGGCTTGTTCATGTGAGTTTGTTTCTGATCTCCAGGCACCCATTGGGTGTAGTGTCTGTGTCTGCGCTGCTGCTGTGGTGGTGTGTGCTGCCACTCTTTCACAGTGTTGGCTGTTCATTGGCTGCTGTCATGTGCAAAAAGTGCCTTCACCCCCATGTCTTCATGCAAAGCGTCCGCCATTTGCAGGCAAGTCTTTCCTGTGTGGGGACACACTGTTTGTCTGGCTGTGACCTAGGCCATATGGGCAGAGGGCATTGTTGTCTGCTTCTGAGTTGCACTATGTGATTTTTGAGACCCACACTCCCGCCATCCGGGTTACCGTGTCTTGTGTTGGTGTTTTCTGTGGCCTGTGACTTGGCATTGTCCAGCTGGGTGCATGGGGCATGGTGGCGCTAGTGGCATGTGCGTGTTTATGGAGTGTGGTTGAGTCATGCGATAGCTTTGGGGTGGTTGCGTGCATGATTGTGAGTTTGGTTGTGGATGACGTTCCCCCCATGTGAGGTGAGTTGTTTGTGTACTCACCAGGCTCTCGGAGTCCTTCTACTCCCTCCACTGCCACCACTGGCAGTATGGCCATCACCTTCTCCTCCCAGGGATGGTATTGTACGCGTCTGCGGGCCGGCCCTCCACAAGTGATGTTGGCCTGGTTGTGGTCGTCGGTCATTTTGCGGCGGACCGTCCTCCGCAGATCGTACCACCTGGCTTGGCATTCAAGCCTGGTCCTTCTGGTGGACGCAACAGCATTCACAGCATCGACAATCGTCTGCCACATGGCTGTTGATGTCGGAAATGCTGGTCTGTCTAACCAATGTTCCAAAGAGGTGTGGCTCGACTCTGAGGATTTCGTCGACAAGGACCTCCAACTCTTGGCTAGTGAACTTTGGATTCTTGTTAGTGGGCATAGTGAGGGGTGTGGGTGTGGATGGTTGTGGGGGGTGTGGGTGTGGATGGTTGTGGGTGCGTGGGTGTGGCTGTGCAGGTGTGTGTGTGAATGTGATGAGGGGGTGTTTGTGAAGGTGGGTGTGTGAAGGTGTGCAGGTGTAAGGTGTAGTGGAGGTTGTAGTATGGTGCAGTTGTTTCTCTGTGTGGTCTGTCAGCAGTGGGTCTGTTGCAAAGGATCATGGTTTGTGTGTGTTGGGCCTTTTTATTGGTCCATTGGTGGGGGTGGCTGTGTTTGAACTTTGGGTGGGTGTGTTATAAGGAGTGGTTGTGTTTTGGGCCTCTGTTTGGGAGTTTGGCAGTTGCAGGTCAGTGAATGTGTTGTATTTGTGCTTGTTGGACATGTTTTGTGGCTTTGTGCGATTCGAATGGAGTCTTCTTGTGTTGTTTTGCTTTGTCCTGGTTGTGTACGTGTGATTTTAGCGTCTGTACGGTGTGTACATCGGCCATTTTGTTGTACAGTGCTGTCCTTGTCTCTGGCTTGGTACGACTCGTACATGCGCGATGTTGGGTGAAGGTGCTGGTGTTGGGGCCTGGGGTGCGCTCCGTACTTAGACTGTTGGGGTGGGGGTACGCTCCATACATACGCAGGTGAGGGTACGGGCCGTACATACACTGTTGGGGTGGGGGTACGGTCCATACATACGCAGGTGTGGGTACGGTCCGTACATACACGGTTGGGGTGGGGGTATGCTCCATACATACGCGGGTGAGGGTATGGGCCATACATACACAGTTGGGGTGGGGTACGCTCCATAAATACACGGGTGTGGGTACAGTCCGTACATACACGGTTGGGGTGGGGGTACGCTCCATACATACGCGGGTGTGGGTACGGTCCGTACATACACGGTTGGGGTGGGGGTACGCTCCATACATACGCGGGTGTGGGTACGGTCCGTACATACACGGTTGGGGTGGGGGTACGCTCCATACATACGCGGGTGGGGGTACGGTCCGTACATACACTGTTGGGGTGGGGGTACGCTCCATACATATGCGGGTGGGGGTACGGGCCGTACGTACGGGGGTGTACATACACGGGTGGGGGTACGACTCGTACGTACACGGGTGTACATACACGGGTGGGGGTACGACTCGTACGTACACGGGTGTACATACACAGGTGGGGGTTCGACTTGTACGTACACGGGTGTACATACACGGGTGGGGGTACGACTCGTACATACACGGGTGGGGGTACGACTCATACGTACACGGGTGTACATACACGGGTGGGGGTTCGACTCGTACATACATGGGTGTTCATACACGGGTGGGGGTTCGACTCGTACGTACACGGGTGTACATACACGGGTGGGGGTTCGACTCGTACGTACACAGGTGTTCATACAGGGGTGGGGGTTCGACTCGTACGTACGGGGGTGTACATACACAGGTGGGGGTACGACTCATACGTACACGGGTGTTCATACACGTGTGGGGGTATGACTCGTACGTACATGGGTGTACATACACGGGTGGGGGTACGACTCGTACGTACACGGGTGTACATATACGGGTGGGGGTTCGACTCGTACGTACACGGGTGTTCATACACGGGTGGGGGTTTGACTCATACATACGAGGCCTGGGGGGGGTGGTTGGGCGCGTACATACGGGGGCTGGGGGGGTGTTGGGCGCGTATGCGGGCACATGTCTCCATGGTTGCTATAGGAGTTCAGTGCGGACGGTGTTTTTTCCATCCGGTTGTAACATCGGATGCACGGGATGGATCGTACTTGCGCGGTCGGACTTCACTTTTCTCATTTGTACGGTAAATCTTCCGGGGAACTGTCGTACACATTTTCCGACCCTAGGACGTGTGGGGAATTATTCCCAATGCGATTCGTATGGACTTTTTCCCATGCGAATCGTAGTTGGCAGTTTGTACGGCACTTGTACGATTCGTACGGTAAAAAGACCAGATACAAGTCGTACGGGGAATTTTTTTCCAGGATCGCAATCGGCACCAATCTGTCTGAAAAATTAGCAGTTTTCTTTCTGCCATTTCATATAATTATACTAACATGCAACAAGTACCTTTGGGTGATAGAAGGACAGGAATTTCATAACCTTGATGTTATACTATGAAATGCACATTTGCACCTCTTATTTTAAAGGTGAGATTCATCATTTCTCTGGAGTGACTAAAGAACCGATAGGTTTACGAACATGATAATAGTTAGATGCAAAATACAAAAGAGTACATACGTTTGTACTTATAATCAATTGATGAGAAGTTCAAATCAATTACAAAATGGCAGAAACAAATGGAAATTGAAAAGCAAATAATGTGCTCTCGTCTTTTTACACTTGGTGGTGGTAGATTGGATGACTGTCTCTTTAAATGAGACTCTGCACTAGCATACTCTATGGTCCTGATGAAGGCTGTTGCCAAAATGTGTTATTCATGCTTGCACTCTCAAGTCCATACCTACACTTTTAAGAAACAAAAATCAAGGAATGATTCATCGTTTAAATGCATTGCTGTGCCGCCTTTTTCTTTTTGGCAGTAGGTAGTTATAGTTAGGACCTAGGTTTCAAAGGATACGCGTTTTTTTTGATTTGCCACTATCTTTGGCATCATTTGAAGAATGTTCGTAAAATGTTCAAAACTAATGGGACGGTCAGGTCAGCTGCTGTGTTGAAAGTAATGGGGTGATTCTTCAAGTGGGGCCGAAAAAAAGGGGTGGTCCCAAAACTCGTTTTCTCCATGTTAATTTCCATAGGAAACTTTAGATACAGCTACTGCCTAAACTGCTGAACGGAATTATACCAAATGTGGCAAAAAGGTATCTCTTGGTTCAGCACGCTCTTTTTTTGTTAAATGGTGTAAAGGCATTCAGAAGTTCTGGAGAAATGTATAAATTTCTCAGATATACAAGTGGGGACGTGGAGGATCCACAAACCCTCCCGATCTTGTGCCTGCAATCTGATTGGCTGCCAACACTTGAAACCAGGAAGTGTTGACAGCCATTTTGTGACTCTGTAAATCCAAGTCACAAGAAAAAAGGTTAAAAAAGTAAAAAAACAAGAAAAGGGGTCAGGGTAGAAACACCCTGACACCTAGGCCTGCTCAGAAAAAAGCATATTTTTTAGAATTTTCCGTGGGATTTGTGGTGGATCTGCGAATCCGGACAAAAATGTAAAAGAAAAAACAAAGTGCTGGCTCCAGCATTTCATTTCCTTTTAGCCCCTGGATGGGCCAGGTCCTGGGGGCAATGATAAAATGAGATGCGGAGGCCCACGCGGGGCCCCCGCAGCCCCAGGGTCCACCACCTTCCAGGAGCTGTATTGTTAAAAAAAAAGCATGGGGGGACTCCTGCCCCCCACACACCCCCAGAGGTCACCACCTCTCCAGGGCTATAAAGATTATAATGCGTGGGGGGGCTTCAGTCCCCCCACACCACCTCGGGGACTGCCACCTCCCCGGGGCTTATACATTTGATGCGGGGGCTATGAGGGCCCTTGCAGCTCTGGGGGCTGTATTGTAAAAAAAAGTGTGTGGGGACTCCTGCCCCCATGCAGCCCCAGGGACCGCCACCTCCCCAAGGCTATAGATGTGAACTGCAGGGGCTCACAGGTCACTAGCAGCCCCAGGGACCATCACCTCCCTGAGGCTATGTTTAAAATAATGTGTGGGGGGCTCAAGCCACCGCCACACAGCCACGGGGACAACCACCTCCCTGAGGCTACTTTTCAAATGGGAGGGGGCCTCCCGGCCCCCCTCCTGGAGCCAGCTGCAGCAATGTCCCGTGGTGCCCCCCAGGAAATTACAGTTTGTTATGGGATGGCGGGATCACTGCTCTTGACATTCCATAGCAAACAGTGTGCTCGCTTTGAACAAGCGAAAGCACTTTGATCTTGCATGTTCGAAGTGAGCACTTTGCATTTTTCCCCCAAGGAGCTGCATCTTAGCATTCTCAGTTGCTGTCTTGGTTGCAGACTCCTCCAAATTCCTTTCCCATGATGCTCTACCAAAGTACACGGAGATCTGCCCCTAAACAGAAAAAAGGGAGATTTCCCAGTTGTACTGTGGGGAGTCAATCCATAAATCTCCACTTTCTTCAAGACTTCCTTCTTCCAATTGAGACCACTGACTTTGGCCAAAGCAATAACCTCTTTCAAGATTTTGTTAAGCCTCTCCACCATGCCATTGGTTTCCAGATGATAGAGAGAACACTTCTTGTGCCTGATTCCTTGATTCTTTAAAAAAAAATCAATCTCTTGTGAAACCAATTGAACACCGTTGTCTGTTAAGATGGTGTCTGGGTAACCTTCCCTAGCCATGAGATTTTCCAAAAACGCAATCACATTTTTGGTTTCAATACCATTCGTGAAGTAAACTTCAGGCCATCTTGAAAACATATCTATAACTACTAAGATAAACAGCTGTTGCCCTTCAGAATGAATGGGCCCAAGCATATCCAAGGTTATTTCCTTTCACGGTCCACAAGGTAATTCCCTGACTACCATAGGTTGTACTCTCACAACCTTAGACACAAAGCACATGCTAAACAAGCTCTAATGATCATTTCTACTTGGAAATCCATGCCTGGCCACCAATTAGAGGAGTGGAGTCTCTCTTTGGTCTTGGACATCCCTAAATGAGAACTATGTGCTAAATCAATCAAATTTCTGCGAAGTTTAAGAAGGGGAACCAATCTTGTCCCACAAAGTAAGAGACCATCATACAGACCCAACTCATCTTCCACACCCCAAAATTTAGCAGCTTCATCGGAGGCCTGTTTTTTTGAATGCCACCCTCTATTCACAAGAAGCTGAACTTCGGAAAGCACCGGATCAGAAGATAATTCCACACGCCACTGATCCTCAGAAACAATCTCCTCATCCACAATGCAAACATGAACATCACTCTCCTAAAAATCTTCGTCAGTTACACTCTCATCAACCCTTTCAACTAATCTAGTTAACGTGTCTGCTACTCTATTCTCTATGCCTGGAATGTACCTAATATCAAAATCATATTCTTGCAAGGCAATCACCCATTTGGTTATCCTGCTCGAAACAAGATCTATACCCTTCTTTGTGAAGATTTCGCAGAGGGGCTTATGGTCCGTTTTAATCAGAAACTTGGTTCCCCAAAGAAACTTCTTAAGTTTTCTGATTGCCCAAAACACAGCCACAGCTTCTCGCTCATTGACTGAATAGCGAGACTCAGCATCCTTCAACCCTCAAGACACAAACATAATGGTATTCGTGCCCTCTTCACCTTCTTGTTGAAGAACCACCCCCAAACCCTTAAGACTTGCATCTGTGGTGATGATGGATACCTTCGAGTGGTCGAAACTTTAAAGTTTGGGCACACAATTATGTTTTTCTTCGAGAACAACAAATTCTTTTTCACAGGCATCATTCCAGTTAAACTCGACCCCTTTCCTCAAGAGCATCCTCATGTTGGCACTAAGTTCTGCAAAGTTCTCAACAAATTTGTTGTAGTACCAACATATTTCATAGGCTCTTCTCTACAAGTGGGGGCACACAAGTGGGAGATGGTATCCACCAAGTTGGATTTTGGCGTGATTCCCTCACTGGAGATAGTGTGATCCAAATAATTATTGGTGGTGGTCCCAAATTGTCAATTCTCAGACTTCATGGTAAGATTTGCATTGTCAAGTTTTTCAAGCACAATACCAAGACTATACCCATGCTCCTCTTCATCCTTACCGAACACAAGAATATCATCTTGGTACACACAGAACCCTTCACAACCTCTGAGAGTTTTTTCCATGGCACACTTGAAAACGGACGCCGCAGATACTAAGCCAAACGGCATCCTCACAAACCTGAAAGTGCCAAATGGTGTGATAAAGGCTGTGTAATCTCTTGAAGACTCTACCAGTTCTACCTGGTGGTGAGCTGAGGCCAAGTCAATTGTGCTAAAAACGTTGGCAGCACCCAGCAAAACCAACAACTCTGATATATTCGGAAGAGGATATCGATCTACAATGACACACTTATTTAATTGTCTTAAGTCTATACTTATTTTATTCATTTATTTACTTTAGGAGTTTTATATAGTGCTAGCTGGACCCGAGGGTATCAGAGAGCTTCACAGCAAGTACAGTTATATGCAAATAGACAGTACAGATATTATGGTAGTACATTAGGATTCAAGCCAGGTATAGATCAAACAAAGGAGCGAACGAGCAGAAGGGCATGGGGGGTGCAGGACAAACAAGACAAGCATCCAAGAAGTTTCCTTGTTCAAACAGGACGGGTGTCCAAAAAGTTTTCTTGATCCGAGTCAGAGTCATCGGTCACAAAATTAAAGTTTGATGGAGTGACGGCTAAGGTACTTCTTTGGCTCTTGTCGGTTCGCTCGAGAGCGGTCGAGGAAGAAGACTTTGAGCAGGTTTTTGAATTTTGGAAACGAGGGGGTCGTTCTAATGTGGGGGGGTGGAGTTCCAGTTTTTGGGGGCGTTTCCAGCAAACGATTTGGCTGCGGTTTTCTGCTTACGGGTTTTCAGCGGGATGAGTAGCAGAGTGTTGGAGCTCCTGAGGTTCCTGAACTTGCCGGGCCTTTTGAGTTTGGCGGCCAAGTATTCCAGTTTGCCTGTGTGCAGGGCTCGGTGTGTGAGGCAGGCTGTTCTGAAGTTGGCTCACAGCTCAATTGGGAGCCATTTAAGTTCTCTGAGTGCAGGAGAAATGTTTTCGAATTTCTTAGTTCCGGTAACCATTCTGGCTGCTGCATTGAAGGTTGTTTTCAGGGGGGCGAGGTGCGATTTTGCTGTCCCAGTCAGGGCTGCAATCCCATAGTCAATTCTGGAGAGCACCAGTGCTTGGGTGGCTTGTTGAAGATCCTTGGGCGGGAAGAAGGGTTTAATTTTGTACAGGAATTTCAAGTTGAGGAAGGCACTTTTAGCGGATCTTGTAATGTGTTTTTCATGTCCAGTTTCGGGTCTATGGTTATACCTAGGGATTTTACAGAGACCGCCAGGGTGAGGTTGCCATTGAGGGCGTCAATGGCTTTGAGCCATTCTTCAATTTGGGGGTTTTCGTCTTTGTTGGAGATGAGGAGTATTTTCGTTTTCTCTTGGTTGAGTTTCAGGTGATTGTTTGAGAGCCAGTGTTGTACCTCTCTGAGCATGGCGTTGAGTCTCTGGATGTCGTCAATGGAGGTGATTTCCAGATATAGCTGCATGTCATCCACATATAAGTGGAAAGGATGTTGGATTTCCTGAGTAGGGTGGTAAGGGGTTCAATGTAAATGTTGAAAAGCTGAGGGGAGAGCACTGACCCTTGTGGAACACCCCTGTTGACAGGGTGGAGGTCGGACTCAAAGTTTTTCATTTTTATTCTTTGTGAGCAGTTGTGGAGAAAGTACGAGAACCAGTGGAGGACTGTCCCTTTCTTGTAGGACCTTGATGAGCAGTTTGTGATCGACTGTATTGAATGCGGCCGATAAGTCTAGGAGGATGAGAAGGCAGCATTGGTCTGAGTCAAGTGACTTGTGCAGATCGTTTATGGCATTGAGTATTGCGGACTCAGTGCTGCAGCCTTTTCTGAAGCCCGATTTATGGGGATCTAGCAGATTGATGTTGTCCAAGTGATGGGTCAGCTAAGGAAGTACACATCTTTCCAGGATTTTGGACTGAAGAGGTAAGTTCGATACAGGTCTAAAGGTATTCAGATCCTCAGTGTCTAGCCCTGGCTTTTTCAGCAGTGGCGTGACTTGAACAACTTTGAGGCAATATGGTACGATTCCAGAACTCAGTGAGCTGTAATGATCTTGCACCATAGCGTGGCTAGGACGAGCTTCAGGTCCTTGGCCAGTTGAGGGGATAGCTGATCCAGGGAGTGGGATGAGGGTTTAGCATTGGAGATTATTTTGAATATCTCTGCTTCCTAAATGGGAATGAAGGAGGACCAGTGTTTTGGGGGGTTCAAGGAAGTGCTATCGTTTGCTTCAGATGCCTGGATCTCGGTGGAAAGGATGAGATTTGAGCCAAGTGAGAGATCGATCTTGGCGATTTTGTCGTTGAAAAAGATGGCGAAGTTGTCACATCGTTCTTTTGGATGCCGGCGTTGAGGATGTCACTGGCATAGAGGTTTGATTCCTGATGATATTGAAGAGCTCTTTGGGTTGGTTTTTTGTGGTGTCTAGCGCAGAGCAGAAGAAAGCTGTCTTTTTGTTCTTAATGTGCTTTTTGTAATTCCTGAGGGCTGCTTGGAGTTGATCACGATGGAGAGCGATGGGATTGTTCCTCCAGATTATTTCTGAGGCTCTTAGATGTCTTCTTTCTTCATTGATATCAGTGGTGAACCATGATCTGGATGGAATGTTCCTGGATTTTTTTTGTTTCAAAGGGGCAAGGTGATCCAGGGTGAGCGTCATATTGGAGTTGTAGAGAGAGGTGAGTTCAGTAGTTGAGAGGTGATCAGTGCTGTTGGGGAGGAGCAAGCTTATTCTTTCTTCTAGGTCAGCTCGAGGGATCTGAGCTGTGTTTCTGACCCATTTGGGGGGGGTCCTGCTACACAGACAAAGACTCCCATTGGCCTTACGGGCAGCAACCACTGGGCCAACCACTCAGTCCCTTCCACCTCTTCAATTATACCCCCTTGCTTGAGTTTCTCTAATTCTTTTTTCATTTAATCTCAGCCAAGGGTACATTCCTTACTTTGCAGCATGAAGGTTGAGAACCAGGACACAAACGTATTTCATGCTGAAACCTTTTAAGACAGCCAAGCTCTTCTCTGAACACATTGGGAAATCTCTGTTAGACATGAGCTTCAGCACCAAGGTTCTCTTCAACCATGTTCACTTTATCTTTCAATAGGATAGGTGTAGCGCTACTCGGGTCAAGCATAATGCCTAAATCCCCTTGGTGGAACCAACTAAATATGCTGTCACCCTTTTCAGAGACATAACTTTTCCCAGACTTAGAACGTTCTTCATACTCAATTAGACCTACGAAATAACCTTGCAGAGGTATTGGTTCTCCACCATACGCTAAGGGGTGTATGTCAGGTTTAAGTAAATATGTCTTGTCAGTCAGTTTATTTTGAAAGAAAAACCTGGAAATAATTGTGATCTTAGCACCTGAATTAAAGAGAACCTTGGTGGGTTCACCATCCACTAAAATGGGATCAATGGGACATGACTTGTTCTTAACATTAGTATCAACTTGAACTACTATCTGTCCACATACAGAATCCCTTTAACATCCTCTGTTTCAACGGTCTTTACATTAGGGGAAGTCAACTTTGCCTTACAAACGATGGCAAGATGACCTTTTTTTTACATTTAGAGCAGACTTTTTTTTAACGCCGGACACCTCTTGTCATTTGCCAAATGCCCAGTCTTGTCACACCTGTAGCACTTACGTATAGTGGTCTTACTTCTTATTTCACTCCCACCTCCTGTAAAGGTTTATTAGTATCTTCTTTCACTACTTGAACAGTTGCCTGTTTGTCTTCTTTATGTAGATTTTTTCTTATGTAGTTTTGTCAGAAATCTTCCATTGTATATGCAGGACACAGGTGATTTATTGCAAAAAAACTATGAACTCCCTTTGAAAGATGATTTTTATTGATAAGTATAAAGCATGAGAATGGCCTAAAAGCAGTAGAACACTTTTTGAGAGCCCGACCCTTGAAGTTGTGGCAACATACACAGATGCTCTTAAAAATGGTTGAAAGATGTCTTACAAGTAATAATTTTCTATTTCATGGAGAGCTCTTCCATCAAGTATGCGGAACAACAATGTGCACCTGCTTAGCCACCAGCTATGTAAATTTGCATATGGGCTGGTGGGTGGGGCAGGTGGTCAGAACTGAATACCATAACATCTGGGACAACCACATAATAAAGTGGTGTTGCTTTATTGACGCCCTCTTCATAGATTGGAGAGGAACAGAAAGTTATGCCCGAGATTTTATGAATCGAATAGAGGTTAACGATTTAGATCTGCATTTTACAGGTACCATAAGTGCAATAGGTGTACATTCTTCGGACCTTACCATGTATATTAGGAATAATAAATTGGAAACAAAGTTATTTAGAAAACCTATGCCACGTAATATGTTAGTGCATGCCACTAGCTTTCATCCGAAGAATTTGATTGAGAGCATCCACTATGGAGAAAGCCTGAGAACACAGCGTAACTGCAGTGAGGTGGATGAAGAGAATAAAGCAATCATGGCCTTAAAAGATAGATTTAAAGTACGAGGTTATACAGAGAGATAATTGAAGAAGCAGAGATCAAGGCTAGAAAACAGCCAAGAGAGCAGATCTTGTTCAAAAACGGAAAGGCAAAAAAAGTCTCTTGGGTGAGTCACATTTCCTACTAATAACGTCATATAACAGACAACAAGCAAAGATACGATGTATTCTGAGAAAATACTGGTATTTTATTAGAAATTATCTAATATTAGGGAAGGCAACACCACGCAGACCTGAAATCACATTCAGAAGAGTAACATCAATGTGACAGGTATTAGTAAGCAGCGATTTCAGGGAGTTCAAGAAAGGAGGGACAACGTGGCTGAGTAGAAAACCAGGTTTCCTAAAATGTATGAAATGCAAAGCATGTCAACATGGGAAAAATACCACAACACATAAATCATGTTTAGCACCCAGAACAAAAAAGATCAAAGGAAGATACACATGCGGAACAGAATTTGCAGTGTATATATTGGAGTGCCTATGTGGTGTTATACTATGTTGGCAGCACAATTCGGGCACTCCATAAATGCTATTTGCAACATCTTGGTGCCATATAAAATGGTGAGATAACCAATCCAGTGGCAAGTCATTTCGAGTAAGTATATAATGGTGACGCAAGAGGATTGACATACTGTGTAATAGATGTAGTAGCCCCCAATTTCAGAGGAGGAAATAGAGAAAAGGAGTCGAGAAGATTAAAATCTCAGTACATCATAGAGTTAGATACGATGACCCCAGGAGGCCTCAACGTTGAAGAAGATTTTTATAAACATCTATAATCAAGTTTGAATCGTAATACATTTGCAGAATAAACCTCTCAGACCTTGAAAAACAATTTTAAAGTAGATAATTTGGGTTTATTCAGCACTGAGCATCTAGTGCCCCCGGGCACCCCGAGCCTTTATTTAAATAAAGGAGAAGGGGTGCATGCCCCCTCACAAAGGCACCATTGGCCCTGGGACCCATATTCCCATGGTCTTTTTTAATACACTAATTACAGGGAAAGCAGAATGAGGTTATCCCCGAGCCTTAGGCCTAGGAGACCCCATCCTCTGGAGTCAAAAACGTTTATTTTAGGGGAGGGGCAAGTGGCTCCCATCCCAAAGCCCACATTGGTTCCAGGGACCCCATCCCAAGGGGTAATGAATAATTAAGAGGGCTTAAGAGACTCTGGGGACCTTACCGCTAGGATAAAAAAAGTTATTTAAAAATCCTCACGCTAACTGGCTAACGTGAGATTATCGCTGGAAACCCAGCGATAATCTCACGTTACCTTGTTGATATGGACTCACAAACTTAGCCATGATATCCTCCTCCCATAGGATATCATGGCTAAGTCAGGCCTGAAGCAGGTGTTAGGAAAGTAGCGATAATAGGTGTTATCGCTACTTTTCCTGATGCTATGGGGCATATTTACAAGCAGGCGATACAAAATTATCGCCGCTTTTGCGGCCGTTTTCGGCCGAAAGACGGCGATAATTTTATCGCTAAATTAGCAAGGCCACGCTAACGCGTGAAACCTTGCTTTAGCGTCAGGATTCCTAACGCCCAGCTTTGCATCTCTAATGAGATGCAAAGTGGGCGTTCCTGACCTAAAATGATAGGAGAAATGTCGCTAAGCGACATTTCTCCTATCATCAAGCCCCACGCTATGAAGCATAGCGTCAGGAAAAGTAGCGATAACACCCTTTGTGAGGGGGCATGCACCCCTTCTCCTTTATTTAAATAAAGGCTCGGGGTGCCCGGGGGCACTAGATGCTCAGTGCTGAATAAACCCAAATTATCTACTTTAAAATTGTTTTTCAAGGTCTGAGAGGTTTATTCTGCAAATGTATTACGATTCAAACTTGATTATAGATGTTTATAAAAATCTTCTTCAACGTTGAGGCCTCCTGGGGTCATCGTATCTAACTCTATGATGTACTGAGATTTTAATCTTCTCGACTCCTTTTCTCTATTTATTTATTTCCAGCGATAATCTCACGTTAACCAGTTAGCGTGAGGATTTTTATCGCTATTGAGATAAGCGTTGCTAATAGCACGCTATCTCAGCGATAAAAATCCGCGCTAGCCGGCGATAATTATCCTAGCGCTAAGTGCGCTTTGCGATAATTATCGCCGGTTGTTGTAAATATGCCCCTTAGCTTCATAGCGTGGGGCTTGGTGATAGGAGAAATGTCGCTTAGCGACATTTCTCCTATCATGTTAGGTCAGGAACGGCCACTTTGCATCTCATTAGAGATGCAAAGCTGGACGTTAGGAATCCTGACGCTAAAGCAAGGTTTCACGCGTTAGCGTGGGCTTGCTAATTTAGCGATAAAATTATCGCCGCTTTTCGGCCGAAAACGGCCGCAAAAGCGGAGATTATTTTGTATCGCCTGCTTGTAAATATGCCCCTTAGTTCCCAAGTTCTCTACTGGCTTCCAGCAATAATTTCCTTCATGATGGTCACAACCAATTCGAGCCCTCACTCATGTCTCCCATGGGAGTTCTTTGGGCCAAGGGAAAAAATCCCTGGGCTAATCAAACTGCTCTATTTTTTACATTTGGGTGTCCCTGGATCACAACTGTTCAGATATACAAATATTTTGTCTCTTAATATCTCAAAAACTACTGAATGGATTTAAACCAAATCACAAAAAAGCACGCTTTCTGGAGCAAGAACTAGTTTCCTGCTTAATTTAGTGCAATTACGGTCAGCAGTTTCTGCGGTAGCCCTGTTACAAAAAGTCTATGGAAAATGCGTGGGGATTTTGTATTTTGAGACTCCCCTTTTTTTTCAGGAACCTGCTTGATGGATCTCCCCCCCCCCCCCCCCCCCCCCCCCGAAACATTCTATGCTCAAACAAACTAAACTTTTTGGGAAAGTTTTGTGAAGATTTTTTAAATTGCATCAAAGTTGTTAGCAAAACAAAAAAGGCATTTCCTGTCTTGCACATGTAGATGTGAATTTAAGAATAGTAAAAGCTGGTAGGGTTGGCTTAATATTGGGGGTATATATTGATTTCCTAGTTGTGTGCCCATATTCTATGTCATTATGGGCCTCATTTACAATATTTTGATGTACAGCAGTGCAGCAAGCCTTCCTTCTGCACTGCCGTGTGTCAAAAGAAAAGGGCAAGAATGTGTTGTATCTACGAGATATGGAGCATTCCTGCCCTTTTCACCTGCACTGGCGCACAATGGGCTGCCATGTGCCAACGCAGGCAACCTTGCGCCATGGTGCAAGGGCGTCTCCCTTATAGGGGCGATTGTTTTTGTGCACAATGCAGCACACGTAGAGAAAGGGAAAAGAAGGAGAAATAAAGGTATTTCTCCTCGTTGCGCATCCCTTACCCCTCCCCTGGTGAGGCGTAGGAATGTGAAGCATTCCCAGGTTTACTAAACCTTGTAAATCTAGAAATACATCAGGTTCCATGGATTTAGCATGGGAACACCCACAGCAACACCCCTGGAATGAACCTTTCATGCAGAGTAATGTGTGAAAGGGGGCCATGAAACCCACGCAGGGTGGGTTTACCTGGCCTTGTCAATATGGGCAGGCACACTGCGTCACCATGGCATCCCAAAAACTGATGCACTGGCGGCACAATAGGCTTGAAAATAAGCTCTTATTTGACAAATTTGTGTATGAATATAGGGGCATATTTACATGCCCCTTGTGCCACTGGTCTGTCACTTTTAATATGGCAAAAAGGGATGTACGGGGACTTGAAAATAAGCCCCATAGACTTCTTTTCTTGAAGTATCATGGAAAATGGTTTGTTTATCTCACTCAATGCAGAAGCTCTTATGAAATCCACCTGTGTACTAAAATACTAAACTATGACTATTATAAGATTTCAGTCAAAACAACAGTAGCACCAGAACACTTTGGGGCAGATTTATAAGAAACTGACTCATCTGTATAGATGCGCCAGTTTCCCTGCACCTGCGTGAAAAACCCTTGCGCCACCATAGATGTGCTGTATTTAAAATACGGCGCACTATGGCGCAAGGATTGACAGATGCGTCAGAAATTCTGACGCATCTGTTGGTGGAAAAGTCACACATTGCTGGAGTCGTGTTGCAAGCACGGCCTATTCCCAATACACTGCGTCACTCCTTACGCCTGCTTCAAGCAGGCATAAGGTTTTTACGCTGTGGCGTCCTAAAAGTCACGCATTGAAATCTTTTAGATTTCACTGCTTCACTTTTACGAGGCTTTCCTGCGTGGGAACGCCTATCCTGCATACATTATACCTGACGCAGGTATAATGTCATGCAGGGCTTTACAACGTGATGCATCTCCCTAGATGCATCACGTTGTAAATTTGCTGCATTTTGGGGTCGTGGCTTGGCACCCGGGGAACATGGCGGCATCTGAGTAAGTCTCCTCGGAGCAGTGCGGCGGGTTCGCACTATCCTGCTCATTCAGCTCACTTGGAGCGGCGCAGCGGGTGGCGGAAAGCATTGTGACTGAAACGTTGCCTCCAGCGCTCCTAATCTTCATGTTGGTATCCTGTTTCACTTGAAGTTTAATTTGGCTGCGGAGTGGCACGAATTACGGCTGCCATTTTGTGAAGTAAACATTTTCCTGAAACGCTGATATTCCCACAAGCTCCTCACTATGATGGTATGCATTTTTGGCTAATTCCCTTTCATGGCGCAAGTCATTTAACCACTTGTCTTCTCTAATGCCTGTTCATCTGCCTGCCTGGCTGTATCTACAGTGTTTATTCTCTATTTTTTCTCCTCATGCTGAGGGGAGCTTAAACGGTAGCCATTTTAGACCAAACTACATTAGCAAAACTGGATCTACACTTGTTTTCTTCACCTTACGCTCACACGGATAGTAACTCTTGTTGCTTAATGCTGGACAGGATCCCATCTTATTACTGGTTGATGTTAAGTCTGCCTCTCCCATGAAAGTTCTATATTCTCTGTATGTATTTTCCTCACAATAGACCGTATGGTTATTAACCCTTGCCATATTAGATAGATAGATAATGAACTTTATTCGATATGTACAAAAACAATATCATAAAAGTGCAAACACTTGAATATAAAAAATCCATTTAAAACAAATTAAAATTTCAGTTATTTTGTAACGTAGTTAAGATCAGATAAAAGTACAGATACACAATCAAAGCATCAAGATATATATCAACTTAGGTCTCCATTGATGTCCGCTGCCTCAAGGTCATTTTCAGGTAAGATGAAATGGCTGCCAGGGCTAAAGGAGTTTCCAGGGTTTTTAGTTTTTGGTAAGCCATTTTACATGAACGTAATCCCCATGATTTAAGCAACGGTTTTAAAAAAATAGTCCTTGGCAATTGATAAAATCTACAGAATAGAATAAAATGAATGTTAGATTGGGTTGAAAGATCATCGCAAGGACACTTCGGTAAGTCACTGGACCAACAATTTGGATTGAGAAAAGTTAGAAGTCTAAAAAAAGTGTTAGTACGAAAACGGGTCAGGAGCATGCGGGTAAACGGAGATGGTTCTAAGAGTAAATATTGCTGGGTACCACTCATAATGGTCGATTCTTGGTAATCCGCAATAGTGCTCTTTTGTTTTTCTAAGGACCATCGATGACAGCTCCAGTAATTTAGAACAAGACGCTTTAACGTAACTTTTGCTATGTTAACTAAGGTTGAAGGGTCAGTAAAAAATTCAGGGTGCCCTATATCAGTGGACAACCTCTTGATGTAGTTCAACCATTTTATGTTCTTGGCGTCTTTCAATTTTAGACAGTTTGTAATAATTTCCCTGTTAAAAGGTAACTCTTCATTGGTCCAGACTTTATGCCATAAAATAAGGGGGGAAGAATTAATCGTGTCAGCGATGTATGTGAGGCCCAATTCAGTATGCACCATATAGGTGGAGGTGCCAGGAGGGACAGCCAGGAGATAACGTAAGAAAGCATTCTCGAGGCGTTGAATTTGATCAACGGGTTCAATCCCCCAAATCCCGGATCCATAGGTGCCAGTTGAGATGCACTTCGCCCGATAGATCTGGAGTAAAGGGCTTATTGGTCGACCCCCTAGTTTTTTAGAAAAGTTGGTCAGTGCTCCTATGGCTTTAGACAATGCTAAGCCTCTGGCTTGAGCCGCAGCTCGCCAAGTGCCCCTCTTGTTAAAAATAATGCCCAAATAAGGGAAACTATCAATATTATCCAATTTGTTGCCATTCAGGAAGATAGAACATGGCTTTTTTCCGATCCCTAGGCCACAGGACATGGTGTAAGTTTTGGAGGTATTAACGTTTAGGCATCTCCTTGACATAAAGTCAGTAAATTCGTTGACTGCCCTTTGTAGCCCCATGCGGGTCTGGGACATAATTGCGGCATCGTCTGCGTAAAGCAAAATGGGTATAGGTTTGCTGTTTATTGTGGGATAGTCATGAAAAGTTCTGTTCAGAACGGAGTTGATATAAAGGGTAAAAAGTAAGGGAGCTAATATACAACTCTGTCTGACGCCTTGCCTGATGAAAAACCTGTCAGAACATTCTCCATTATTACCATATCTCACGCGGGCCGATGCATCCCTGTACAGCTCTTTAATAAATGAAAGAATAGGGGGATCTAAACCGATCTCTGCAAGGGCTTCCCATAACTGCGTATGGTCGACGCAGTCAAATGCAGAGCTGAGGTCTACAAAGGTTATGAAGAGATTGCCTTTTTTGGCCTGAGTATATTTGGCTATTATAAGGGTCAGATTTAGACCCTGTTCAATAGTGCCCTTACCTTGTCTGAAGCCATATTGCAAGTTGGAGATAATATCTTGATCTCTTAGCCAGTCGTGTATTCTGTTTAAAATAATTCGCCCGGCTACCTTCATGAGGGAGTCTAAAAGTGAGATTGGGCGATAATTGGCGGGATTATCCCTCGCGCCTTGTTTAAAAATCGGGACGACAATTGCCTCAGGCCAAGTGGGAATAAAACCAGTGGTGTTCAAAGAATTCAGTACATTGGTGAGCAGTGGAGCCCATAGATCAGGCTGTGATTTAAAAACGTCTATTGGGACGCAATCCGGGCCTGGGGCTTTCCCAGAGGGACTTTGTTTTAGGGCCATCAGTACTTCGGCATGGTCGAATAGAATGTTTAAGGGGAAAAAAGTGGTGATAGTTAAATCAGAGGGGGAATTGGAGTCACTTTCCCTCTCATACAATCGATTAGCCGAATCAGTAGGGTTGTATAAGATGCTAAAATGTTTAACCCAAGTTTCGGGGGTTATGGCTGAATCCAAAATCGGGGGCTGGGAGGGTCGGAAAAAGGGAGCATTGACTGCCCTCCAGAAGGAGGTATTATCCCTCTTCCCAGAGGCTTCCACGAGGGCTAACCAAGCCTGTGATTTCAGCTGATTTTTCCTTGCCTGACGCATAGTGCGGTAGTTTTGTCTAGCTTGCTGTATTACTAGGCGGTTTCTAGGATTAGATTTCAAAGTTACTTTCAAGAGTCGCAAAGCTTTGGAACAGTTCCTATCAAACCAGCCATGAGTAAGTGGGGGAGATTTCCTTGGGGCACATGGGAGCAGAGTTTTGATTTCTGACAAGATTACAGAAAAAGAATTGGTTATTGTCTGCGGATTTTCTGTGAGTGACAAACAAGTTTGAATGTGATCATATACATTATTAACCAGAGTGTTAAGAAAAGTGAGGGGAACCACTTTGTCCCATTTAAGAAAGAGGACCATAGTGGTTCCCAGCTGTAGGGGAGGAAAATAAGGGGGATTCTGCCTGACCGTGTCCTTAGCGAACGGGGTAAGCTTTAAGGTTACCCCGATTGGATAGTGATCGCTAATAACAGTGTCAAGGGTCTCCCAAGTAAGTATCGACCCTGAGTACCTGGAAGATATAAGTGTATAATCAATCGTAGTATGACAACCTCTCCCATTATAGGTGGGTTTAAAGCACTTGGGTGGGAGGCATAAGTCATTGACAAAGGATAAATTGCAATGGGATGTTAAGCCATTTAAAAGATCTCCTAGTTTAGAGTGGCGAAAGTGACTGGGAGAATCGTCCATGTCAATTGTCAGTCCACAAGAACCTTTAATGCTCTGTGGGCACAGAGGGCAATTGAAATCACCTAAGAAAATAATTAGAGTGTCAGAATTATTTTGGGACTCTATTTTAATAAGATCATTTTTTAATCCATTAAGCACCAAATCCAAGTGAGAGCTTGGAATGCTATTTTAAAAATTGACCAGGACAATGTTTTTAAAAGAGCCACCGGTCAAGCTAATAAGCTGGTAATTTGAAGTCCCTGTGACAAAGGCTGGTTTTAATCGACATTCTACAGAAATGTAGGTCGAAAGTCCCCCCTTGCTTCTACCATGGGGACTGGGAGAGGCTGGGGTATGAAAGGACTGATACCCTAAGAGATGGAGCTCTGAAACAGTCCAAGTTTCCTGTAAACAGATAATGATGTAGCGGGAAACGGTTTGAGTCCATGCGGGGTTAGTCAATTTGTCGAGGAGACCAGCCACATTCCAGGACAAAAGACCATCACCCTGCAGGAGTTCATCCATACCGGTATTACCAGTCATAGAATCTGTTACAATCTCAGTGGTTTCCGAGGATTGCAAGGGAATTTTAGGGAGGGAAATATCACTGTGGGCTAAATAATTAGAAGAAAGATTGGTTATCAAACAATCAGTCAAGAGCATTGGCTCTAAAGATGGAGAGTGAGGGACAATGCCAGAAGTTGACTTCCACCCCATATTGTCAATGTGCGGTATGTTATTCTTAAAATTCAGGTTATCAGGTTCTAGGATAATTGGCAGAATGCTCGTGGTAGAAAAATTATCAGCCACAGGTCCAAAGTTAAAAAGTCAATCCTGTTCGTCCAAACCTGAAAGAGTGGCATATCTGTTTGAAGTTGGGAGAGTGAAGTAGTGAGCCTGGATGTTGAACCTCGATGGTGGGTGTGAAGATGTGAGATTAGACAAGAGGGAGCGGGGATAAAAATAACTTAAGTCAACCGTAGAAATTCCCATACCCCTGCTCGGGGCGTACCATTCCACGATGTGGGGTAACACCCTACGATCTCTGAAATTAATTATAATGATATCACCCTGGATGTCCTTCGGTCTAGTGCCCAACCATTTCAATCTCCTCACATGTAATATTTCACCATTAATTTCTGGGGGGAGTGGTCTATTTTGGGTCAGCCAGTATACTACTTTATTTTTGAGTTCCTGGTATCTCTCCGTTTTACCCTGGGCAAGCACTGGAACGCCAGTGAGTGTCACTACGTAGGGTGCCGCTTCGGGGGGCAAGTCGATGTAAGAGCTTTTGTCCAGTTTGTAATCCGAAGTGGGCTGCCAGTTGATGTTATTACCCAGGGACACTGCAGGGTTGGAGAGTTGATCTTCTCTTAAAGCCCCCTTAGCGGTGATTCTTTTCTCTGCTATAGGCGGAGGAACAGATATGTTCTCTGTATGATTCGTTGTATTAGGCTGAGTAGTTGTTTGAGTGGGAGGGAGGGCCATAGTATCCACAGTAGGGTTTTTACATAGGTGGGAATTCAGGTCGTTATTTGATGCAATAAGTGAGGCGTGGGATGCTTCCAGGCATGTTAGCTGTGTTGCAATATTCTTAACTCTCTCCACTAAAGGTGAAAGTAAAGATCTTACCAGGTGCTCTATGTCAGCCAGTAAGTTGGAGAAAGGAGAGATGGGAGGCTGTATCGGGAGTGTTAAAGACCTAGCTCGTGTGAGGGTCGGTGTTGATTGAGGTGTGGGTTTAAGCACATCAGGTTGACAGTCTTTTCTCCTTTTTTTTGTTGGAGCAATAGGAATTTTTTTTGTTGTAAGCTTAGAGGAAGAGGGTCTATTCTTTACGGGTTTTCTCTTAGGTATCTTGGCGGTGTCAGTTGAGGTTAGGTCCTCAAAGGAAGAGACCATTAATGATTGCGAATTAGAAGGGCATATGTCAAGTTCCTTTGAAGTAGCCGCTGTGACTATTGGGTCATATGATTGCACGGAAGGGCCAGCGTCGTCGATGGGATCAGGGTCAGGGGTCCTAGTTGCAGGCGAAGGAACCTGTTGGATGTGGCCCAGGGACGAACGCTTCTGATAAATAGGGTCCAGTGATAAACGGCGTTCCGTAATAGCAATCTCTTGTTCTAAAACAGAACCCTGGTGATAAAGTGATCCAAAGTCCCCCTAACAGAGCCCCCCACTAAAGAGAGCCTTGATTTAGTGGAGTGTGTAGCCATGACAATTTGTTAAGTGAGATGAAACACAATTAGCATGAAAACCAGTAAGTTGTGCAGTGAGGATAATATGACAAATATAACTGTGGAACAGTAAAAAACTGTGAAAGACAGCCCCCTATATGCCTTAGAGAGACAATGAGACTATCAGTCACCTGACTCTGGGACAGCTTGTAGCATGTATGCAGCCAACGACAGGGGGGGTGGCCCAGCCCAGCCTCGGTCGGCCTTGGACGGCCGTAGATGGCCCGCCCTTTGCCCGGGCTTAGCCCGGCGCGTCCCGCGAAGCGGGAGGCGCGAGGTCTTTTAAGTCTGCCGATGGGAGGAAGGAGGGGCTGTTGATGGTCACGCTGCCCCCACAGATTTCTGGGCCAAGTAGTTCAACACCAGCACCGGTCAGTGAAATCCGCACTCCAAACGCTGCGCGTCCCGCGAAGCGGGAGGCGCGAGGTCTTTTAAGTCTGCTGATGGAAGGAAGGAGGGGCTGTTGATGGTCATGCTGCCCCCACAGACTTCTGGGACAAGTAGTTCAACACCAGCACCGGTCAGTGAAATCCGCACTCCAAACGCTGCGCGTCCCGCGAAGCGGGAGGCGCGAGGTCTTTTAAGTCTGCTGATGGAAGGAAGGAGGGGCTGTTGATGGTCACGCTGCCCCCACAGACTTCTGGGCCAAGTAGTTCAACACCAGCACCGGTCAGTGAAATCCGCACTCCAAACGCTGCGCGTCCCTATTGCCTTATATGGGACACTTAATTCTGTGATGAATTAATACTACTTACTTGACCTTTGGCATGGAAACGTTTTGAACTACTATAATTTTTCAAATTTGGTTAACTTTCTCTATCCTTCAATGAACAGAATTTACAGTTGACCTTTACTGACCTCCCATCATACGTACTTTTTCTCCGTACTGTTTTACGTGGGCAGACTAAAAAAAACCTTGTCCTCTTGCTTCAAGGTCCACTCACTCTTAAATTAAGAATTCCAGAATCTTCTCAGAATTTGCCAAGATGGAAGACCCTGTACTGTCTTCCCCCAAGGGGCCCATTACGTCAAACTCTGCTCCTTCAATGTCTGGGAAGTCTACAGTAAAATGCCAGAAAAAGGACCCTCCTTCTCCACCAAAGCCCTCCTCTCCTGCCTCATTGGAGTTGTTGTTGGAAGAGATACAGGCCCTTTGACCTTTTTTATGGAGGAAACAAATGCCAAGCTGTAATTCCTCACTAAGAATTGGTATCAGATAGATGAAAGACTTACGGTAGTTGAACACAGCATGTCTTCTTTTGGGATTACTGACTCCAAGGTCAATGCACTTCAATCTCAAGTTTCCACATTACAAAAACAGATTGAAGCCCTCGAAAACCTCAATAGGAGAAATAATCTACTTATCTATGGCCTACAGGAGGGAAGTGAGGGCTCGGACTCTCTTATCTTCTTTAAGCCCTTTCTTCCAAAGTTACTTCATATGCCAGAGGATACCTCGCTTAATATTCAATGAGCTCACAGGCTTGGTTGTCAGACATCAAATGCATCAACGTCACGGAGACCGAGAGGAGTCATACTATACTTCCTCGAATACACAGACCTACTAAAGGTTCTTGCAGCTGTCAAATCAATTCAACATGTTGTGTGGTCTGGTTAGACTTTATTTTTTTCACAAGATTACGCCAAAGTCACAGCAAATAGGCGTAAAGAGTTTCTCAATATTAGACCTGATCTACACTCTCAGGGAGCTCGATATGCACTCTTTCATCCTTGCCTTTTTAAGGTCACCTACCAAAATAGAACAACAACCTACGAGGATCCACTGAAACTACAGAGCTTCATAAACTCTTGCACAACAGAGGCCATGGAATCTTCAGGAGCTCCATCATCTCATACCATTTAGTTTCATGAATTTCTTTGGAATTATTCTTCTCAAAGTTGCTGCACTGGTTTTATAATCCATAGCTGTTCAATTTCTTTTTGTACTATGTTGCATCTTTACATGTTTCCAATCTGCTATTAATATGCTTTCACTTGAC
This sequence comes from Triturus cristatus, assembly GCF_964204655.1. Classification (NCBI taxonomy): domain Eukaryota; kingdom Metazoa; phylum Chordata; class Amphibia; order Caudata; family Salamandridae; genus Triturus; species Triturus cristatus. Next base: position 728,441,297 of record NC_140591.1, read on the forward strand.
TGAGTTATAACAACAATTTTCTTAACTATTTCCTTTTTTATCTTTCACAGAACTGTTGATGTTTGCCTCCCGCCGTTGTCTTGTCAAATGTGGCGTGTTCCCCTCCTCATCCTCCGCGACGTAGAACTGGGCTTGCCACTTGTTCCATGTGGTTTCACCCCCTCTCTTCCCTGTTTGATATCTTTGGGTATGTCCTTTTTCCCACTCCCTTCTTTTTTCTTCTCTCGCCCTCTTGCCTTCCTTATCTTGTTTGCTTTGGTTCTCTTAAGTAGTTTGATTACTATTTCACCCTACTCTTCATTTCTTCACATAATCGATCTCGTACTCCTACAACTCACTCTCTTTTTCTCTTCTACTCTATACTATACGGTTACACCTTTACTTCGTTCATTTTTTCTCTATTATGCCTTTGGTTGTTTGGCAGATGATCTGGATTGGTACCTTATGCTTTTCTTTCTAATTATTTTATGTCTTTTAAATTATTGTCGTGGAATGTCAGGGATCTGAATTCGCCTATAAAAAGACAAAGGGTTTTGACTGATTTAGCTAAATTAGAAACTGATATAGCATGTATACAAGAGTCTCATTTAACGGCTGAAGAATCTTTAAAATTGAGGAGGGGTTGGGTTGGGGAAGTTTTCTTTTTTCCAGGAGATGGTAAACAAAATGGAGTTGTAATTCTTTGTCGCAAGTCACTCTCTTTTAAGCTCCTTTCTTAATGTTATGAAAAGGATGGACAATGGGTTTGCATTAGGTTGTTGATTGGGAATGCTCCGGTTTCTTTACTTAATGTATACGCCCCCACCGCTGGTGAGTCCTCATTTTGGCCCTCCTTGGCCCAACAAATTACTCATTGCATTGATGATAATTTTATTTTGGCAGGCGACTGCAATCAAGTTATATACCCCTTCATAGATCGCAATTCAACAGTCTCTTTTTTCCCAAACAAGGCATACAAATTTTTTGTTCAAACCATTAGACAACACAAACTTATTGATGCTTGGAGACTTTGTAACCCTGCCACAAGAGAGTATACTTATTACTCTCCAGTACAACATACTCAATCACGTATTGATTACTATTTTATTTCCCACAATGTTTCCGAATTATTATTAGCTGCTGATATTGGGTCTATCTTAATATCGGATCATGCCCCTTTATCCATCCAGCTTGATATCTTACATAAACCTAGCACTTTTAGAAGATGGTGTTTTAATAATGCTCTTCTTCTGGACTCATCGTTCACGACCTCCTTCATTTCCTTTTTCAATGAATACTTTTTATTCAATCAAAATGATAATATATCTCCTTCGATTGTTTGGGATGTTTTCACAGCTTCAGCCAGAGATTTTATTATTGGTTATGTCTCCAGGAAACATAGGATAGCACATGAATTAACCAACAGCCTTCTCAACAAGATAAAGTAACAGGAGCATTCTTACTATTCCTCTAAATCAAAAGATTGTTTATCTGCGCTCATAAATGCTAAGTTACAATTTAACAAAGAGTTAAATCCTCGTTATATCTATTAAAATCTAGTGCAAAATTCTATGGCGGTTAAAACAAAGCAGGGAAAGTCTTAGCAAATTATCTGAAAGTGAAACAGAACAAACTCAATATTTAATCTAATATGGATGAACATTCGACATTGAAATTTAAAGACGCAGAAATCCTGAACGAATGATTGATTTTTTATAAATCACTTTATACCTCAGAGATCCCCCCTCACAACAACATATCTCCCAGTTTTTTTCTACAATTCAACACTCCTCAGACATCCGACATGACCTTTCATCCTTGGAATCTAGTCTTTCACAAAATGAACTCCTCACTGCATTGCAAGCTCTTAAAAAGGATAAAGCCCCAGGCCCAGATGGTTTTACCGTTGAGTTTTTTCTACATTTCTCAAAGCTGGTACTTCGTAAACTTCACAACCTTTTAGATTCTTTTCTGCTTTCAGGAGGCTCTTCTGGCTCTTTCTCAGAAGCAATAATTTGCCTTATTCCCAAAGAAGGTAAAGACTTAAAATATTGAAAAAACTATCGACCTATATCATTAGTCAACATTGACTATAAAATGTTCTCAAAAGCTTTAGCCATGCGCTTAGATTCTCATTTACCCAACTTGTTAGGAATGAAACAATCTGGTTTTGTTAAGGGCCGTCTTATCACAGACAATACTCGTTTATTTTTTGATGTTTTGTCTAAAACTTCTCACTCATCCCAATCCTAAGCAACAATAGCTTTAGATGCAGAAAAAGCGTTTGATAGAGTTGAGTGGGCCTACCTTTTTCACACTCTTAAATGATTCGGTTTCGGTCCCAAAATCATAGCTCTAATATCACTCCTTTATTCAAACCCACGTGCAACGGTTTTTGCTAATAGTGCTACATCCCCATACTTTGATTTAGGTAGAGGTGGTTGCCAAGGTTGCCCTTTATCCCCTTTTCTTTTCAATCTAGCCTTTGAACCTTTTTTGTCTAAAATATGCCAAAACCAAGATATACATGGGTTCGATGTGCAAAATTCCCAATTCAAACTTGCAGCTTATGCTGACAACATACTGTTGTTTATTTCAAAACCACAGACCTCTATCCCTGCCGTTTTACAGGAAGTCGAATCCTTTTCCTCTGTTTCTGGATACAAGTTGAACAAGGATAAATGTGAGATATTACCTCTAACTAAATATTCATTTAAAGATGATTTTTTAATTTAAAATTTTGCTTGGAGTCCCAATCACATCAAATATTTAGTTTTACATTTGACACCTTCCATTTGAGATACAATCTCCTTGTGCATGTATAAGTTTATACATAGGATCTCGGAACTAACTGCCAAATGGCATGCTCTATATCTATCTTGGTGGGGTCGACTAGAGACCATAAAGATGATGATAACTCCTATAAGACTGTGTAAAATTTCTAACATCCCAGTTCCCATTCTGTTAAAATTGTTTAAAAAGATTAATTCTATACTTTCCTCTTTTTTGTGGAATAATAAAAAAGCACGCATGTCACTATCGAAACTTATACGTCCTAAGTCAGAAGGAGGGGTCAATTTTCCTGACTTTCCCACTTATCAGAAGTCCTTTTTACTTCGTCAGTCCTCGAATTGGCCTGCTGATCCTTCGGAAGACTGTCCTTTATGGACGACATTTGAACACCTTTTTTATCCCCCTTTTCCTTTCAAGAATATATTTCTTTTTCTCGGAAGCCACAGTCCCTATCCACCCCTATACGTAAACACACTTGTAAAATTTTGAGCTCAAACTCACCGTCAAATCCTTCGGACTTTGACTCTTTTCTCAAATCCACAATTTGACATAATAAGTTAGTATCGATACAGTGGAGACCTTTTTACTGGAAATCTTGGAGACGCAAAGGCCTCATTTGGGTTCATTTGTTTGCGCAGAATGACATTTTGTCTTTTTCCCTAATCAGTGACCTTTTAACCTACCTCGGTCCTTTCAATCTAAATATACCCTCTTGCGACAAGCTCTTCTAAGCGCTTGTGCTCAATTTGCACCTTCTTCTGCCTCCACTCTCACCCCAGTCAATAGACTATGCACCCTGATTTGCACCAAACCTAAGGCTTCTGCTATCTACAGTCACTTATGTTCTTCACATACTATAAGAGAAAAAACAAAGGTGGAACTTGCTTGGGAAGCGGATCTGGGGGTTGACTGGTCAATGTTCCTGTGGAATAAAACTTGGACTAAGATCAGGAAGTCCTCGAGGGCTGCAAACACCACGCAAACCGTCGTTTTCATATATAATAGACTTTTGCTTTGCCCGGTTACTCTAAACGAAAGAAATGCCGCTACGCCTGATACTTGCTGGTCTTGCTTATCTCCACTGGCAGACTTAATTCATTTGTTATTTTTGTGTTCGCAATTTTTGGAAAAGTGTATAGTCCTAAATCAACCTAATTTTTGTCTCCAATTTCCCTTTCTCAGCTGCCCACGTGTTCCTGGGAAGTTTATCCCCTATTTGGGCAAATCATACCTCCAATACTAGAATTATTGTTTTACTATTGGCGATTGCCTTCCAACAAATAACCAAAAATTGGAAGGATTTTGCCCAGATATCATATCAAATGCAAAAACAACAGTTGATGGACCGAATTCAGAACAATGTCATACATTCACCCCAGTACAGATTTCTGGGCCTAAATCCATCGTTATTTTGCTCACCACGCCACCCCAGTTCAGACATGGCCATATGCAAATCAGTGTTGACACTGTGCCTCATGGGAACAGTCCAGCCCGAACTGCCAAGCCATGTCTTCCCTGGACCGAATCAAGCATCCTAGGACCGGTTTCGGGGTTTCACCCCTCTTCAACCAGGATAGCTTGATTCCAGTGGCATGGAGAGCACGGGACTCACGTCTGAGCATACCCGTCCAACTCGGGGTGACAAATGCAAAAACAACAGTTGATGGACAGAATGCAGAACAATGTCATACATTTACCCCAGTACAGAGATCTGGGCCTAAATCCATTGTTATTTTGCTCACCACCCCACCCCAGTTCAGACATGGCCATATGCAAATCACTCTTGACCCTGTGCCTCATGGGAACAGTCCAGCCCGAACTGCCAAGCCATGTCTTCCCTGGACCGGAATCAAGCATCCTAGGACCGGTTTCGGGGTTTCACCCCTCTTCAGCCAGGATAGCTTGATTCCAGTGGCATGGAGAGCACGGGACTCACATCAGAGCATACCCGTCCCACTCGGGGTGACAAATGCAAAAACAACAGTTGATGGACAGAATGCAGAACAATGTCATACATTCACTCCAGTACAGAGATCTGGGCCTAAATCCATCGTTATTTTGCTCACCACGCCACCCCAGTTCAGACATGGCCATATGCAAATCAGTCTTGACCCTGTGTCTCATGGGAACAGTCCAGCCCGAACTGCCAAGCCATGTCTTCCCTGGACCGGAATCAAGCACCCTAGGACCGGTTTCGGAGTTTCACCCCTCTTCAGCCAGGATAGCTTGATTCCAGTGGCATGGAGAGCACGGGACTCACGTCTGAGCATACCCGTCCCACTCGGGGTGACAAATGCAAAAACAACAGTTGATGGACAGAATGCAGAACAATGTCATACGTTCACCCCAGTACAGAGATCTGGGCCTAAATCCATCGTTATTTTGCTCACCACGCACAAAAGTGACGCAACGACAGCTCAAAAGTGTCACAAGGGGCTTTTAAATCTGCCTCTTTGTATGTTTAAAAGGCTTATTGGGTACCATTTCAGAACCTGAGGATGCATACATGCGACTTAAGGTCAGTACGAAAGATGTATTACATTCAGAATAACGGTCGGAGAGGGTAGATTGCAACCTACTGACCTACTGATTACCTACTGTGGGTAATCAGCCCATTTTTCTAAGTTCCTTCCCGCTTGAATTTGCTGACAAGATGGCTCAGTGAGTTAAGCGTTGTCTACTGACATCTGCTGTGATCGCCAGGTCACAAATTTGAACCCAGGTATGATTACTCCCACTGCTCATCCCTCTGGTGATAGACACTCTTGCGACCCAGAGTGCTTTGAAACCTCAGACGTGCTATGGACATAAAATTCCTGTTACCCGTGGTGCTTTGAAGCAGCAGGTGGGTATCCAGAGCACGGATAGGAGATTCGACCGAGCAGAGGGAGGTGAATCAGATGGAGAGGAATGACCCTGAGGGGATTTTGCCTCAATGGATGAGTCCATCAGGAGAGGAAGGTGTGACAAGCACGCGGGGACGGGTGCACTCTAAATATGGCACCGGCAGCTGGAAATGGCAGGAATAGGGCGGCAGTCCTACTTCCAGTAGTGGTCTTACTGGAGGGTCAAGGAGACCATCAGAAGACAAAGGTATGCCAAGCATGGTCCCAGAAAAACTGGCCAGTGTCAGCCGGACTAGTGAGAAGGGGAATGTAAGTAGCAGTGTAATTCCTGAGATGTCCCAGGGTCCCCAATCCAGATACTAGCTGTGGAATAACCCAGCACCCTCAGAACACCTCAGGGACTAAGTGTGGTCTGGTGTGATCTGATGTGATCTGAGATGCCCAGGCCAGTGAACGGCTCAAGACTCCTTCCCAGCATATTTTGTGTCTGCTTTCAGGTTTGTGTAAGCTGTGGAAAGGAATGTAAATTCACAATGGCTCTCCAAGTAATGGGAGCACCCCATTAGGAGGGGTGTTACTAGGTAACCCTTGGGGAATTTGTGACGGATGATTGGGTCCGGGTATGATGACCTATAGGTTAATAAAAGTGAGCTGCCAAGTTCCAGGGCGGTAGTTAAAACAGCAAACCAGTTCCTGCATGGTTATTGCCTGGCTGCATTCACAAGTGGTACAGGCTGTCTCGAGCCACACAAGGAAGGACAATGAAGCAGTACCAGAATGGCTGGTCTGACAGGTCAGTGTGTGGACCGGTTTTTAGGCTGCTGGTGGACCTGTTTTAAGGACAGACGGGCCGGTTTTTAATCTACTTGCTGATGCTGAAGTCTCCCATACCTTGCACAAAACCGATTCAGCGTTTCAGTGCACGTTCTGGACACCCCCGAGTTGGGGCCACTTTTTTTTAGCTATTTGATTTGCTAAAAGGACCACTTTTATTTTATCAGTCCGACCCTGTCTCTGAGAGCTTGGAGTTTGTCTATAGACATCTCTAAACATGCCTCCAAAGCTGTCAAAATAGACTTCTTTTCTTGAAATGTCATGCAAAATGGTTTTTGTTTATCTCACTCAGTGCAGACAACCTGATAAAATCCACTTGAACACTAAAAAAGTAATATATGGATATTATAAGACTTCAGTTAAAACAACAGTATCGGCAGAATACTTTGGGGCAGATTTACAAGCCCCTTGCGACACTTTTACACCGCCGTTGCGTCACTTTTGTGATGCAGCGGTGGCATAAACCATGCGCCACATTGCGACTTATTTACAACGTGACACATCTAGGCAGATGCATCACGTTGTAAAGCCCTGCGCCACATGAAACCTGCATCAGGTTTCATGTGGGCGTTCTGTCGCAAGGTGGGCGTTCCCTTGCAGGAAAGTACCGTAAAACTGACGCAGTGAAATCTACAAGATTTCACTGTGTCAGTTTTCCGATGCTGCTGCGTCAAATCCTTACTCCTGCTTGAAGCAGGCGTAAGGAGTGACGCAGCACGTTAAGTATGGGCGGCCCCTGTGCATTGCAGGAGTTGCGTCGTGACTCCAGCAGTGCGCCACCCGAACACCACAAGATGCGTCACGCATCTTCCCCTCCTTGCACCATGGTGTGCCACATTGTAAATGCGATGCATCCGTGGTGGCGCAAGGGGGGTATTACGTGACGCATCTGTTCTGGCGCATCCCTGCTGATTTGCAGAGATGCGCCAGAAGTTGTAAATCTGCCCCCACATATGTTCAAAAGGGTTATTGGGTACCATTTCAGAACCTGAGGATGTGGACATGCACTTAGAGTGGCCATCAGTACGGTCGGTACCAAGTATGTATTACATACAGAATAACGCAGAGGGTAGATTACAACACCTTTTCTCAAAAATGATAAAAATGGCCTACTGTGGTTATTCAGCCCACTCTTCTTAGTTCCTTCCGCCTTGTATTACCTGACAAGATGGTTCCATGAGTGAAACGTTCTCTACTGGCATCTGCTGTGATCTCCACTTCACACATTCAAACCCAGTTATGATTACCTCCACTGCTGATCGATCCGAAGCCAGTAATAAGGTCATCATTTAATTAGGGGATAGCGACCCTTGCGACCCAGAGTGCTTAGACACAGTCGATGTGCTATATAAATAAAATGTAATTATTCCTGTTACACGTAGTGCTTTGAAGCATCAGGTGGTTATCCAGAGTACGATATAAGAAGAGAATATAGGGGCATATCAGCAAGGGCCGGTGATAATTATCGCTCAGCGCTCTTAGCGTGAGGATAATTATCGCCAGCCAACTCTGAAATTTATCGTGGAGATAGCGTGCTTTCAGCAACGCTTATCTCCAAGGCGATAAAATTCAGAGCGCAAGCTGCCAACTGTGAGATTATCGCTGGAAATACAGCGATAATCCCACAAGGTTTGGCGATAGCTTGCTGATAGGGATAGACATACTTAGCCATGATATCCACCTTACATAGGATATCATGGCTAAGTCAGAAAAATACCAGACGTAAAAAAGCAGCGTTAACCGCGGTTAGCGCTGCTTTTTTAATCGCTAACGGGGTTAACGATATCCTTGATAATAGGAGAAATGTCGCTTAGCTCTGGAACGCCCCCTTTGCATCTCATTAGAGATGCAAGGGGAAGCATAGAGTAAAAGGGTGCTAACATGCGAATTTGCGTGTTAGCACCATGTTGCTGATAGGGCGCTAGTTTTATCTCTGCTTTTTTGGCTTTTAAAGCCCTTGTTGATATGCCCCTTAGTAATTTATCTAGACAAAATCTAAGGCCAGTTCAGAGGGGAAGCATGAATTTTCATGACTACGAAACTTGCCACATAAAAAAATGTACATTTTAATCTTTTTATTGCTAAAGTGTAAGTTCTGTAGAACTTGTTTTTTGTCTAGAACGTTTACAAACTTTGTTTTGATTGGACCCGTTAGCCCACTTTCCTTCCATTAATCACGTGTTCTCCCTTGAGAGAGTTTTTAAGAATTTCATTGTTACTTGGATTTGTTTTGAGGAACCACCTTTGAAGTCGTTGTCAGATTCGTTTGATATAAATTCATTAAAACGGGTGTTTCCAATGTAATGTTTTAGGATTTTCCCTTTTGTTTTGTATTTTATCCGTATTTTCTGAGGCTGAGTAACCAAGGGGCATATCAGCAAGGGCCGGCGATAATTATCGCTAAGCACACTTAGCGCTAAGATAATTATCGCCGGCTATCGCTGCTTTCTATTGCGGAGATAGCGTGCTATCAGCAAGGCTTATATCCAAAGCGATAGGAGTGCAAGCCTTAGCTGGAAAACAGTGTGATTATCACTGGAAATCCAGCGATAATCACACTGTGACCGGCAATTCCTTGCTGAGAGGGCAGGGTGGTTTTAGCCATGTAATCCACCTCCCATTGGATTACATGGCTAAATCAGAATTAAAGCAGGCGTAAGGGAAGTAGCGATAACCATGGTTAGCGCTACTTTTCTTATCGCTATACTTCTTAGCAATTCCCTTGATAATTGGAGAAATGACGGTTAGCGACATTTCTCCAGTTATTTCGGGAAGGAACGCCCACTTTGCATCTCATTAGATGCAAAGCTGGGCGTTCAGTAAACAGGCTCTTAGGCATAGATTCACGCGTTAGCGTGTCTATGCTGATAGGGCGATAAAATTATCGCCGCTTTTCGTCCGAAAATGGATGCTAAAGCGGCGATAATTTTATCGCCTCGCCTTACTGATATGCCCCTATATACTAATCTAACATTAAACAGCATACAGCCAGAAGGGGGCGACATTTAAATTCTTATTGTAAAGATGCACTCCATTTACTCAGGAATACTCCACATATAAGCACAGTACATAATATTTTGTCTTTATGAGGTGGGTTAGAGTCACAGATTATGGTTCTCATACGTCATCGATGTTTACAGTTGACAGTTTTGTAAAAAAAAAAAGAATTTCATTTTCTGTTCAGCAAATAGAACGTTTATAGCCCTGGGTTGATTTCAATATATATCAAGATAGTTTCCAAAGCACTTTTTGTAAAGAAAGAACTGAAAAGGGATACTCTTTTAACCATAATGAGAGTTACAGAGGTTTGATTTCTGGGTATGGTAACTGTATATGTCACAGTCTAGGCACAGGTGCCACATTGTTAATCCAACACGAATCAGGATTAATTTTCAACTTCTGAGAGCAGTTTCACTGCTCAGTGGGGAGTTTGGCAGCGGTGTAATGACTTGATGTGTGAGATGCAGGTTTTGCTATGTCTTCAGAATAGAATGTCAGATAACGAGCAGATGGAAGGTATTCTGAGGAGACATTTTAGCTGCAGTGTCTAAAGAATACAGTATAAAATTCTCAACATTACTCAGTATTAGATCTGCTTGCAAATATTTTCTCAAAGCCCTATTATAGAAGAGCCCTTGCAAAACATTATACTATGAAAATGTGAATTATTTGGAGCTGTTTTCAAGGTAGGGAGAACATCAACTAGTGGAAAGCACCTTGCAGTATTTACCAGTGATATTTTAAAACTGGAGTTTCAAATCATATGATATGCTTTTCTTTACATATCTAAAAAAAGAATTCTGTTTACCTGTGGATTATGGCAAACTGTATTATTGTACATTATTGCTGTGTAGTTCCTATTAAACCTATATAGGGTCTGTGCGTTTAGACAGCATACACTGTAGGATTGGTGTCAGACTGATTCTAGACACCCCCACCGGATATGTTGGCCTGTGTACCAGCTAGCTCACAGTGTCACTAGAAACTCCTCTTACCAAGGAGAGAATAGTTCTTGACAACTATCGAACATGACAACCCTGATCCCTCAGGACCATGGAAACAGTGCACTACTTTTCGCTCAGCAACTGGTGCTCACTTTGTCTCAGAGAGATACACAGAATAAACGATATGGATGTTTTTTAATAAGCATTTATTGAACAGTCGTTATTCTATTGTAGAATAGGTGTGCTGAAACAGCCATTAGACAGTAACAGATATGAATGACTAGGAGCACTGAGAAAGTAAAAGAATGGTAGATTTCTAACATTTTGCTATAACCATGAATTCAGGCAAGTCTATAAAATACATGACAATAAAATGTGTACTCCTACGATGCTACCCTAACTAGATGGACCTAAGTGTTCCTAACATGTATGTAGGTGTTAAGCCAAGAATCCCTCTAGGATAAAGTCAAGCCCATTACCTGAAGTGAGAGACTGTGGGACCCCGTCTTGTTCTCGAGTTGGACACCCCCTAAGGGATGTTAGACCACTGCGAGCTGGAGTATCTGCATGCAAGAGCCTCAGCGTCTCGCGTCAGTCTGTCGGCATGGAGGTCCTGATCTCCTCTGATTGTCTCAGCAAGATGTGATGTTTATATACCTAAAGGTCGCTCCAGGGGTTCTACCTTGCTGTGGTACTTGTCGGACTTAGATGACATTGGGACTGAACTTTATACACAGTTATTATACAGGAGACAGTAGTCCTGCTGAGTTTCCAAGAATCCTCATGCATAATGTATGAGGCTTTCACCAGGGAAAATCCAGCGTTCTGTGTGCATTGTCGTATCTAGGTAAAAGGTCAGTCCCCAAGAATCGTTATTTGTGTAATGTAGGGGAGAGTATAGGTGAAAGGTTACGATGTTGCCTGAGCCTATATTGGGGCACCTATATGGAATATAAGAAGAACTTGTGATGCCTGTCAAATAATATCGTGCACAGGTTAATATATAATCAACATTCTTTATTATTTGTTACTTTCTTCATCAGATTTGCTGAGATCTGTAGCTGTGGACAGAATCCCAGCTTAAACCAATGCAAATAGATTAACACAAAATATTCTTTGTGCATTTAAAACAATTTTGTGGGTACCATGCACAGAGACTGAAGGGTGAAGATGCTATTTAACTGAAATAGTATCTGATTGGGATAACCAAGAAACAATCCGGTGATTCCTGCTGTCCAACTAGCATGATATAAGAGGCAGCTTGGGTATACCATAGCCAGCCAGAAAGCGTACCCTGACAAATAGGCCACTTCCTTACCGTGCCAATCTATGTGGTTGTTTCAGAACACCCCTCTGGTAGGGAGCTATGCAGTCATTAACCGGGCTGGAATTGCCACAAAAAATGTGTTCCGAGGAGATTCGGATATATTGTGCATTTTAATATATATTTTAAATGTATGAAATCTGATTTTTTGTGGAAGTATTGTTTTTGTTTTTCAATATATGTGTTAAAGTTGTAGTAGTTGTTAAATTTAATTTAATTACATTTTGTGTTTTTTTAGTTCTGTAGCGGGTTGTGGGTTTATAGGGGAATAGGGTGGGAAGTAATTTAATTATAATAAATTAATGATTATTTTTGATTTAATAATATTTATTTAATTGATATTTAATAATGTTAATTGTGCTTTTAGTTGTTTTATTTAATAATATTTATTTAATTGATATTTAATAGTGTTAATTGTGTTTTTATTCTTTTTTTGTGGTATATTTTATGTGTGGGTTGTGTGGTTTATGGAGGTAGAAGGTGGAAAGTAATTTATTTTTAATTAATTAAAAATTAGTTGTTAATTAATGTTAATTAATTGATAATTATGGTAATTGCGTAATTTGTTTTAGGTGCAGGTTGTGTGGCTTATAGAAGTAAAGGGTGGGAAGTAATTGTGTAAATGATTTTCTGGTACATTTTATGAGTGTGTTGTTTTTTTGTGGGAGATAATGTGGAACAAAGATTAATTACAATGAATTAATAATTTATATTTAATTAGTGATAATTGGTTTGTTGATAAATAGGACAATTATTAGTGCATATGATATTTGTTTCAGTTAAATTTCAGGTGCAGGTTGTGAGTTTTTTTAACTAAATTAAATTTATGTAATAAATATATTTTTGTTAATAAATACTTTGTAAATCACATTGTTTGTTTGTATGAAAAATATTTTTGTATTTTATTTATATTGTTATTTGTAGGTATTTGTGATGTGTATTTAGTATGTTTTTATTTTTTATTTTTAATATTAAATATATTTGTATTTTGTATTCAACATATTTGTATTTTCATTCATTTAGATTTATTTTAAATAATTTAATTGTGTTCAAGATATTTTATTTATTTTTAATGTTGCACTAACTGGAATGGGAATAATGCATTTTACCCTTCCACAATCCAACTCTCTCCCTACTGGTGCACTGCCTGTAGTAGGAATAGTACATTTTACCTCTCTGCAATCCAACACCTTGACTACTGTTGCATTGACTGGAGTGGGAATAGTACATTTTACACCTCCAAAATACAACACTTTCCCTACTACTGCACTGACTGGACTGTGAATGGTAAATGTTACCCCTCCGCAATCCATCACTTTCCCTACTGTTGCACTGACTGGAGTGGGAATAGTAAATTTTGCCCCTAAACAATCGAACATTTTACCTACTGTTGCACTGCCTGGAGTGTGAATTTTTTTTTTTTTTTGTTAATTATAAATTGTATTGTTGTGTTAATTGTAGTGGGAATAGTAAAATGTAGTATTTTGTAATGATATGTAATGTTATGATATGTTTTATGTAATTTTATATTTATTGTAGTTAGAATATAATTTTTTTGTGATGCAAAATATTTTGTTACTGTTGTGTGGTGTTAGGTGGGAGTAATTATTTTTATTATTATTTATTTATTTAGTATAAAAATGTTTTCTTTTTAACATGGGATATGTATATGTATTTATTTTAATTTGTAATCATTAATTCTTTGTTGCAATTTACACAATTCTGTGTTTGATTTATTATAATAATAATATATATAATCGACATTTTTTTGTGTGCCATTTATTTTTAATTAAATTGTATAATATGTGTGTTTAATTTTTATTTTAAATTACATTTTTAATATGTTATGTTGTAGGTGTATTTAAATATGTTTACATATAATATTATGCTATTTATGATTTGTTTAAATTATATTATTAAATACAATATTGGTTTAGCTATCTTTTTTACATATGGGGAATTATAAATATATTTACATTTTAAAAAGGAAGTTTATTTGTTTCATTTGTTAAAATATATATTTAATTATAAAGTTCATTTTTAATTTATGTTTAATTATATATTTGTAATTATATATATTTTTTAATCAGTATTTAATACAACTATATTATTGTAAACAATATTTTTTTCAATATTTTTGTACTTACCATTTTAAGTATAAAGAGTTGATATTTTTGTATCCTATATTTTTCCCTCAATATTTTTTACATCTATATTGTTGTGGTCGATAATCTGTCAGTGAACTGAGGAAACTAAACCTCTGACAAGGAGTGTGCATATTTCCCATCCCTGAATCCCGGCACACCATTGTGAGGACTCTAAACATCAATTAATTCTGAGTGCCCAAAATAAGTATATGTGCCTGTCGATCACATTTGCAGAATTATTTAAGAAAAGTTATTCGTCGGTGTAACAGAACATTTCCGTGACCACATGACATCAAATGAAATGCCATAGAAAGTTCTGGAGGAACCCATCCAGGTTTTTAAGTGACACTGGTTTATTAAGTATCTAGGTTTACTTCAATGCTTGCCTCTTTGTTGACTACATCACCTTTAAACTTACCGTGGTCTCAAGTCTGTTTCCTGATGAATGTTGATGAATATTAACATCATTCTATAGACTGGAAAATGTCCTATCTAGCATGAAGGAACGTTTTCAAGTCCATTAGGGAAATGTAGGTGAGGATTCTGCAATTTTCCTTAAACTGTTTCAAAACAGCAGCACAAGACTTCTAAAAAACCACTAGAAAAGAGTAGTAGAACAAAAAACAATCAAATTCCATAATGCTTGTCATAATCCAGCTTTTTACTCCCACTCTTTCTTCCTCCAATATGGCTGCTTTTACCAAGCCACCATTAAAAAAAGGAAAAGACTAACATGTCACTTCCTGTTTCACTCTTTCTCCATCTTGACCATCCCTAGCTGATGCAGGTAGGTGTGGAAATTAAGTATGACATGTTCATTTTGCACTTACTCATTTTGGTATTCACAGAAGGCACTTACTCATCGATGAGTAAGTGCCTTCTGTGAATACAGAAATGAGTAAGTGCCTTCTGTGAATACCAAAATGAGTAAGTGCGTTCTGTGAATACCAAAATGAGTAAGTGCCTTCTGTGAATACCATAATGGTAGTAAGTTTAGGATTTTGTCTTAAGTTAGTTCTGTGAATCGGGCCCAAAGGGTGTTGTGAGAAGTGACATTCACATTGTATCTAACAATAGATTTAAACTGAAGGTAGGTGGGAGTTGGGTTGGGGGTTGGTATTAAAAATAATAAAATGAGCGGTATCAGGGAAAATGACATATTTGGTAAATTCAGGAAATTGAAAATCAGGAACATTTTACAAAAGAATGGCTGATAAAGGTAATAAATGTACTGTGATGTCAGTCAATGTTAACGGGATCTTAAATAAGCAAAAATATGGAGGATTGATAAGGTGGCTCACCTCCTTTTCCCCTCATGTATTATTCTTACAAGAGACGCATCTGAAAACTAGCTTCCCTAAGCTATTTCTTCCTAGATTTTTCTCCCATGTGTTCTACGCTTCATCTGGCTTAGCGAAAAGAGGGGTTGCAGTTTATTTCTCCAGGAGCCTCCCTTGGGAATTTGGCCAAATTGAGAGAGACCAACAAGGGAGATGGATTTGGATTGTGGCTAAACTAAGTGGTACTATATTAAATTTCATAAATTATTATGGACCGGTAGTAGATGAGATTTCCCAGATAATAAAAATAGCGGACTTAATAAGGGGAGTCCCAGGAAAAATAATCATGGGAGGTGATTTTAATTTTATCCAAGATATTAAAAAAGATACTTCCAACATAAATAAAAAAGAGCTAAAACCCCGTACCAAGAAGATGCTCGAAGCCCTTAAAATGGAGCATCATCTTCATGACCCTTGGCGTTATATGTATCCCTCTCATCATAAATATACTTGTTATTCTCGTCAATTTCGCTCCGCTTCCCGGATAGATTTTTTTCTGGTCTCCCAGTCAATGAAGTGTCTTGGTTCAGAAATAGGGGCAAACTCTTTTTCTGACCACTCTTTTATTAAATTAGAGGTTGAAATCATCGTACAAACAACTTCTCGTTCCAGGTGGCAAATGGATCGTCGCCTTACGCAAGATTCAATTTGGGTAGCGAATATGAGGATTTGGATTTCTGAGTTTTTTACTCGTAATCAAGAGTCTGCAGGGGTTTTTGCAGTCTGGGGAGCATTTAAAGTAACTTTGCGAGGCCAGCTGATAGCCTATACGGCAGCCCAGAACAAATTACGCCGGGATAAAATTGATAAACTCCAGTGGACTGTAGAAAGTGCACTCCAGCTTCGAAATAGTTCGCAAGGTTCTACTAATGTGGAGTGTTTGCTCGAGAAGGCCAAACAATCCCTTCGGGAATTTTTTCTAATGGAAGAGATTAATAGCACTAAAACCTTCCAACAGAGGGTGTATGAGGAGAGCCAGATGGTAGGCAAACTGTTAGCCGGGGCGATGAAATTTAAGCAGGAAGCGGCACTGGTGTCTGAGATTACTGCTCCTCAAACCGGGAATACAACAAGTGAAAAGGAAGAAATAGATAAAGTTTTTATCGAGCATTATTTGAAGCTATATACCACAAATTATGAGCCACCCCAGGAGCAGATAATTAAATATTTTGAGGGAGTTACTTTACCGTGCCTTTCAGAATTTCGAGCCGAGCACATAGGTCAACAGATTACGGAATTGGAGGTCTAGCAAGCAATAAATTCTATTTCAGGAGCAAAGGCATGTGGGGCCGATGGCTTTCCTGCTGAACTATATAAAATATTTTCAAATGAATTGACTCCCTTCCTGACAAAGCTGTTCAATGTTATTAAAAACGGCTCTGATATTCCATCGAGTTTTAAAGAGTCCGTAATTGTCAGCTTTGTCAAGAAGGGGAAAAACCCAAAGGACGTGAATTCCTACCGTCCTATTAGTTTGCTCAACGTAGACTATAAAATTCTGATGAAAATATGGGCACAGCGGTTTACACCAGCCGCTCAAGAATTAGTTCATAGTGATCAATCTGGCTTTGTAGCTGGCCGCTTCATGTCATCAAATACTGGGTTTTTAATTCAAGCCCTTGACTATTTCACCTGTAATAAAGTCCCATCAATGTTTATGATGGTCGACGCCGAGAAGGCTTTTGACCTCGTAAATTGGGAGGCATTATTTATTGGGCTAAATACATTTGGATTTCCGCTTTCAATCATACATATGCTAAGGAATATATATCAGGGGGCTGAAGCTAGAATAGTTGTGAACTCCGAGCAGATTGGGACAGTGCTTATTAGGCGGGGGACCAGGCAGGGCTGCCCCCTGTCCCCCCTAATATTTACTTTTTTTATTGAGCCGTTGGCAATTAGAATTTGTGAAAACCCCGAAATTAGAGCGCCCATAGATGGGATGGAGAAATTGAAACTCTTCGCGGATGATATTATTCTTTATCTGCTTCCTGACAAATCTAATTTAGAGCGGCTTTTAGCCGAGTTCACTAGCTTTGAATCTTTAGGGGGGTATAAAATTAATCAAAATAAAACAGAAATTTTCATGTTAAATATCAATGATAACTCTTTTTTACCACCTATTCTGCAAAAACAAGCATCTAAGTCAGCCCCCATACGATATTTGGGTATATTCATCTCTAAATCAATAGATCAACTGTTTACATTAAATTACTCGGCTATGCTGATAAAAATAAAAAGCCTGTTGGATAAATGGTCAGTACTTCCTTTGACAGTTATAGGACGTGTGGCGCAGATAAAAATGTCCATCCTCCCTCTTCTGGTGTTTCTCTTTAGTAATGTCCCTCTAAAGATTAAAGCGAGCTATTTCAAAGAAATTGATTCTCTAGTCAGGAATTTCATATGGGCAAAGAAGGCTCCCAGGGTGAAACTTGAAGTGCTACAACTGGAGGTAGATAATGGGGGGCTAGCACTTCCCAAAATCCGCACTTATTACGAAGCTGCAATCCTTGATATGGTAGCTCGTTTATTGGACTTTAATAATTTAGAAGATCATTTTTTTCTAAATAGAATGGTTCAGGAGGCAGGTGTACAACTCCCTACTTTCTTAAAAATTATTAAATTGCCAAAAAACACAAGATATAAGACATTACGTGATCTATTTTCCAGACTTCAATTGCTATTTAAACAGCATACTTCCCCAGGCTGGGGTTATTTAAGGCTGCAGGAATGTAAGACTTTAGGTCTATTGCTCCATCCCTCTCGAATTTCGAAGTGGAGGGAGATTGGTATTGAGGAATTGGGTCATCTCTATACGAATAACAAGGTGATCTCGTGGCAGGAGGTCCAAAACAAGCTCATAGATCAAACTATACCCAATTTCCTCGATTACTTGCAGGTCATCAATTTTCTAAAAAAGGCCAATTTTCCCTCCCCTTCTGCGACGATGAATTTGGCTTCCCTGCTCTACAAAACCAAAGTTAAAGGCATAGGAAAATGGTACACTCTGCTCCGGAAAGATAGTGAGATCCCTATCCTACATATGTTTTTGAGCAAGGTTGAACGGGAAACAGGGTGTGCCTTGTCCTGTCAAGAATGGCAACTTCAAGCCCGGCTCGGCCATAAGGCTTTGAGAGCGGCTAATTTTAAACGTATGGCTTTTTTAAATAGATGGCTAGCATACTATACCCCCAAGACTTTGAGTAAACGATATCCAGATGTGGAAGATAGATGCTTTCGTTGTCAGGCTGAGGAGGAAGGAAATTGGCTCCACATTTTCTACACCTGTCCTAAACTTAATGAGTTCTAGGGAAACATCTTCATAGCTATAAGTCAGGCCATCCAAAAGCCGGTAGATCCTGAAGTTGAAATTGCCTTATTCGGAATCTCCAGAGTTAAACCAGGACTGACCAAATATGAAGAAGCATATGTAATGATCTGCTCTTTGATGGCACGTTCATTAATTCTTCAAAACTGGAGGTCTCTGGAGATTCCCTCTTTTATGAAATGGGTTAATAAAATGAAGCGGACGAGGGGTTTTGAGGAAGCGTATGCCAGGAGGGCGGGAGCAATAAATACATTTGTAAAGATCTGGCAGTTATTCGATAATGGTACTATGCACACTCTTTAAGTAGACACTTCCCAGCATTTAATATTTTAAATTATTATTTCACTTTAGTTAAAGAACTTCCAGGTATTGGATTAGCAGGAAAGAGGGCGTAATGTTTCAAGATAAAGTAGCTATGGACGATATGTTTTATGAATTGATTTAATATTGAGTTAGTAATATGCAGCAAATTCTGTTTTAAAATTCATATGTATTGTATTGCGACATTTTTGTAGCAGCATTAGATTCTATGGTAAGGAGAGAGAAAAAGAAAAAGGAAAAAGAACCTTTTTTTTTTTTTTTTTTTCTCTCTTTTTTCTCTTTCTTTTTAGTTATAGTAGTGTAGTACAGTAATGTCTTATGGTCTCAGGTGCTATATTATAAGGATCATGATTGACTTGTACATGGAGAATTTTTCCTGATTGCTTGTTGTTGTTACTATCCCTGTTCTGCTCAATAAAAAAAAAATAAAAAAAATAAAAAAAAAAGATTTAAACTGTAGAAATCTTATACTCAGAAAAATGATCTCATGCAAACAAATTATGTGAAACCTTTGTAGCAGAAGATTGATGGGAGAGGAATTTTTCCATTATATTATAGATGCGGCAGTAGTGCGCGCCTGGGTAATGCAAAAGTGTATCCTGCTGTGGACAAAGTGTGTTCAAGATGTGTCAAGAAAGGGCATTTTGGCAGAGTATGCAGGTCAGCTCCTAGAAGAGTGAACATTGTGCATGGTTATGAGGAACATGACAGTTCCAATGACAGTAGTGAACCGCATATCAATACTGTGTTAAGTATTGGTGAGGGTCCTCATTCTACCAAATTTCCTTCATGTGTAGGTAATATTGATGGGCTTGGACTACGTGTACTTGTGGACTCTTGTGCCTGGTACACTATTATTTCACAAGATATTGTGAAGCAAAATTGGCCTAATAAAAATATTTTAACTCCTGATTTAGCAGCAGGATTGTATAGTGGCCATAACATTGATTTACTTGGTTTCTTTTGGGATAAAATTGCTTATTCTGGACCACAAACCTTCGGGAAGATTTACGTGGCTAGAAATGGACAATCCTTCTTCGGTTGGTCACACCAAGAAGAAATTGGGATTAAATTAGATCCTATAGCTTCTCCTCCCATGTCTGCTGTTGTCGCAAATGTCACTGGGGATTGGAATGTATCTGATTTCATTCTGGATTTAAAATCACAGTTACACAATGTATTCAGTGGAGAGTTAGAAGAATACCAAGGAATTAAGCATCGCATTAGGCTACATGAGGGTTCTTTTCCCACTGAAACAAGGGTGCACCATGTACCCCTATCAAATAGAAGCAAACTTAAGGATGTTCTTCATGATCTTTTTCAAAAGAACATAATTGAACCTGTTGTATCTTCACTATGGGTTTTTCCAATTGTTATTTCTGTGAAATCTTCAGGCTAGCTGAGGTTAAGCGTTGATTTGCGCAGTCTTTCCAATGCTATATGGGTGGATGCTCATCCTTTGCCTAACTTACACAAGATGGTCACCACCTTAGCTGGAGCAAAAGTATTTTATTGTCGTGACCTGGCAAGCACATTGCACCAAGTTATTTTGGATGAAGAATCAAAGAAACTAACAACATTTATAACTTCTGAGGTGCTGTTTTGGTTTTCTCAGATGCCGTTTGGACATGCCAGTGCAGCATCTGTTTTTCAGAAGCTATTGAAGAAAAACCTTGATTGTCTGTGATGGATGTAATTGAATAAAAGCAACCCCTGACACGTGTTTCACTGTCATTACAGCTCTTCAGAGAGGTTTAGCTTTAGCTTTGTCCATACACAAGGGAGCACCCAGTATAATTCAAAAGAATACCCTTGCAGGCATAGATTGATGCATAAATTATGCAAAAAAGAAGAAGAAGAGAACTCTGGGTAGTTCCCCAGTTTAGGTGGAAGGCAGCGTCTGTATAGAGCACCCGGCCATGTATCGCTCGTGTATACTTCATATGCTCAAATTAGACGAGCGGGCACACCGGGGTGGGAAGATGGCTCAGTGAGTTATAAGGGCTCCTGGCATCTGCTGCAATTTACAGTTCAAATTCCAGCAACCTTAACTCAGCCTCTCTTCCTTCTGCAGAGTTCCTCTAAATAAGACTACAGTAATGCCTTCATTTTTGGTAATTTCAACTGTTCAATACTAAAAGGAAGTTTGTGGATCTAATTTTCCTGGCATTGCCGCCACCTGACTTGCGGGCATAAAGCCAGCAAAAGCAACTCTGTGCCCAGGAGGCAGCAGCGGGCAGGGAGCCTCGGCCAGGCCCGCCCCAATGTGGAGCAGGATTTAAAGGGGCAAGCCGGGCACAGATGAGGAGATGTAGTTTAATGGCCCTACTGCTGATTTAGAGAAAGGTGAGTCAGGTTTGAGTCTCAGCATCCATTCAACATCCCGTGATTCTTGGCAAATCACTCAAGCTGCACACGTGCCTTAATATATGTAAAAATATGACCTTGTGTAATATAATGGAATTCACACAAAAAAGCACTCCAATGCCCACGTGCGAAGTGTGTCCGACATAAAGCAAAGCCTGCCTTGAACTACGGCAAGCTTTTTGGTGCAGGCATTTCAAAGGGGAGGCACCCTGCTATAACACGAGCCTTCGTCCTCTAAGGAATGGGTTCGATAGTGAATTAAAGGGCAACAGAACGGTGACTCATGCTTGCTTCAAGCATTCTGCTGAGAGCCGCCATTCAGGATACGCAAGACACCACATTAACACCCTCTTGGACAACTGACTCTCAATGGTTTCTGGCTCTTGCACTGCTCTCGTTTCTATGGTCCTAGGATGCTGTGCAGTCAGCTGTTGAGAGCAGGCAGAGGCTTTGAGCGATCCTGGTTGTCAGCCATCCATGGACGCTGGAATCACTGTGGGACCCACTCCACACAATTCCTCTATCAAAGCACTTTCAGGTGCTCTATAGCTCAATTACCCGACTTAAAAGGAGCTGAGGGCATCAGTTTCAGCCTCCAACTACATGACTCCTTTGCGTTTGCAGGAGCACTACTCTATCGCCCACCGGGGCCCCATGAGGACTTTTTAGATAACATTGGAGACGTGGTAAGCGCACTGTGGTAAGCTCACTGGCTCTCAGATTTTCTAATTTTACTCTGCTAGGTGATGTCAATATCCACCGTGACTCACACAACGACTCAGGGACAACCTGTTTCAAGGAGATAATGGAATATTTGGCCTAGAACAGCAGTCCTTATCTCCTACTCACAATGACGGCCACACACTGGATTGAATCTGTTCCAATTTGGAAACCCTTAAAGTTAAGCCCCCAGTCGATCAAACATGGACTGAGCACAAATTAATCCCATTTGAGATCTCGGACAAGAATAGGCCTTCTTTAAAGGAGTGCACCAGGTCCCACCAAAGGACAAGCCCAGGTGGAAGGGGATGATAGCACACCCAGATCTCCTTCCAGACGCACTGGTGTGCAGACCTAACTTGTCAGGTGACCCTATATTAGACAACCAGCTTTTTGGGCAGTGGATACACACCTTGAGGGATTGCTTGGCACCCCCGGTCTGACATTACGGCTGACCTAATAAGAAGCCCTCTGCCCCGTGGTACTCATAATCATTGAAAGAACTGCAAAGACACATTAGGTCCTTAGAACGCAGATGGCATCGAAATTATGATGAGACAGAGCTAAGTAAATTTAAAGCAGCCCTCAGAAAATACCATGCCCTGATTAAAACCACCACAAAGCTTATTACACTGAGGCAATTAAAACCTCCAACTCTAACCATAAAGTGATCTTTAAAATCGTTAATATTTTTATGAATCCTAAAATCCTACAACAAAAGATTCCCCCCTCTCAGCTTCTCTGTAACAACATAGCAGAATTTTTTTAACAGAAATCCGAATATTACAAAAAGATATCCCCCCTCCTATCCTCCCTTTCACTAACAATGAAGTTTCTGCAGACACTGACAGAGCATTTATGCAAACCTTCAAGCCAATCACTCTGGAAGAATCGCGCCAGGCGATCCAGACCATCAAATCAGGCTCCCCTTTTGATCCCTGTCCCCCCATGTTATTACATGCTCTCACTGATATTGCTAAACCCATCATAAACAATATAATAAACTCTTCCTTATCAACCGCCAAGATTCCGGCAGACTGGAAACTTGCAGCTGTAATGCCACTATAAAAGGAACAACTTGCAGACCCTCCTACCCTTTCCAATCTGCGTCCTATTTCTCTTTTACCCTGTCTGAGTAAGATTACAGAAAAACTTGTCAATACTCAACTCACAACATATTTGGAGGAAGCAAATGTGCTCCACTCCAATCAATCTGGATACAGAGCCCAGCACTCTACAGAATCTGCCTTATTGTACACGGCTGAAACCCTAACAGCAGCTCTCGATCAGGGAAAAAGAGCAGTCTTTGTGCTGTTATACTTGTCGGCTGCTTTCAACATGGTCTCACACGCTATTCTTTTAGACCGTCTCGCATCCTTTGGCAGATATGGTACAGTCCTATTCTGGATAAAGAACTTCCTGCAGGATCGTAGACAAGTGATCGCACTAGGTCAATACAACTCGCAAGAAAAACCACTGCTCTCTGGCGTACCCCACGGTTCGAGTCTTAGCCCCACCCTTTTTAATGCCTATATGGCTCCACTGATTAGGCTAATATTGTCCTTTATTATAGAGACTATCCCATATGCGGACGATACGCTGCAAATTTTGGTCTTGGACAATAACACCACTCAGGCGGAAGAAAATATTCGCCTGTGCCTTACCGCTACTTTCAGCTGGATGAATTCTAACCATCTTAAGTGTAATTCCCAAAAAACAGAAATTTTGCCTTTAGGCCAAGATTTTTTTTTCTCTCCTAAGTCCTCGTGGCCAGCGAATGCCACCCCTCCGCCAAACACAGTGAACGTGGTTAGGATCCTGGGAATAAAATTTGATGGCACTCTCTCTTTTAAACAGCAATCACTGGCAGTTGCCGGCACCTGTTTTCACATTATAAAAAGCCTAAATAAATTCTTTGATCTGCATCCCATCTCAGCCAGACAGACAGTTGCTGTTGCCCTAATCACGTCCAGACTGGACTATTGTGATAGCCTCTATGCAGGCACCAATAAGTCTGTCCTACACAAGCTTCAAATGGTTCAGCACGCTGCAGCACGTTTAGTGCTGAAATGGCCTAGGAGGTCATCTGCATCAGCAGCTTTAGAAACACTCCACCGGCTGCCAATTCATAAATATGTCCTGTTCAAGGTCCTCATCATTACTTTTAGGGCATTCCATTCCTTGGGCCCTCAATATCTCGAAACCTGATTCATGCGCTACACTCCCTCTCGAAGTCTAAGATCCTCAAATGCCAATCTGTTGAAAATGCCAGCTTTTAGAATAGCCTCCAAGGGAGGAAAATCGCTTACAGTGATAGGCTCGAAGGCATTGAATAAATTTCCTATTCAGCTCCGCCAGATCACATTTGAGTCTCTCTTTTAGAAGGCCCTAAAAACCTAGATCTTCACTGCATCAGACACTCTCTGCAAAACTCTGATATGATGCCTCTTTCTTACCGATAGCAGTTAACCAGTTTTTGCCTCCTTCTCTGGGTTCCGCTTAGCGCCATGATGCTCTTCGGAGTAACAGCCGTGCTCTATAAATAGCCTATTACATTACATTACATTTACGTGGGTACAGTGATTGAGAACTGGGGGGTGTGGTGGAGGGGCTACGTGGCCTAACCCAGACAAAATTGGTGACTATGGTTGTGTACTGCTCAGTGGCGGCCTGGTTTGGTGGGGACAGAATGCTGGTAGGGGAATGACAATGTGGTGATTGATGTTCCTCCTGGGGGAGATCTGAGTTTTGTCTAGTACAAGTTTTGACTCACCAGTGGCACAGAGGGATAACATGCCTGCTACAAGAAAGTGTGTTCTTGGGTCTGTTGTCATACCATGAGTAAAGAGCGAAATCATTTGGAACTTCTACATGAAAGGCAGTTTCAATATTCTTGTGGACCATATTTATTTTTTGATTGTACAATGAATTGTTTTTGTAATGCCAAATCGATTCTTTATAGATGCTAGGGAGAATTATAAAATGGAAATGTGAGCTCTATTTATTTAACATCATGACATGAAGTAATGAGAGAATAGAGCAACGTTACCTCAAAAATGGATCCATCATGTTAGTTGAACAACAGAGATGATAATAATAATAACAATACGAATAATAATAATAATAATAATAATAATAATAATAATGATAATAGTGATAATAGTAATAATAGTAATAATAATAGTGTCTAGTCCACATGGAAGTGGACTGTATGAATCTTTGCAGGTGAACCTGCAGATTGCACACTGATCTTACCCGTGGTTGAACAGTGCACTGTGCTGACTTGCTAGCATTTCCAGAGAGCTGACATGTTACAGGTGTTTATTTAAACCAGGACAGGTTATCTTAAGAGCAGAGTACGTGGCAGAAGCACTCTCATGAAATCATGAAATGATGGTCAAAGGCTTAAGGGAGCGTAAAGCCTTGGTTTCAGCTGTGCCATAAACGGATCATCCTCATTTTCTGGAATTTTAATATACCGCCTCAGGCAACAGCAGTACCTTTTTGGACTCATTAGGGGACACCCTTAGCCAAGCCCTGCTTAGATACGCTAATTTTACACTGCTCGGAGATATTAATCTACACCTAGAATGTAATAATTATACGGGGGTCACCACCTTTTTGGAAACAGTCACTTCTCTGGGCCTGAACCAACTAGTCCAGGGGCCGACACACAGGGCAGGACATACGCTGGATACAGTCTGCTCCAATCTTGCCTCACTTCAGATAGAGGCTTCAATCCCACAGGCCTGGACTGATCACTATTTTATTCCTCTGGCTATCCCAATACCCAAGTCAGATCAGGTAGCCATGACCAGTAACACAGGAGGGCCAAGGCATAAATGGCATCTGCTAGCCACGAACCCCAGCTTAACCACAATTGTCCAGGATAAGGTACCAACCTTAACTGGCGAGCCAGCAGAGGATTTCCACTGTTTCCACAGTTGGATGACAGCTATAAGTGAGGAACTAATACCCTCAAAGCACACCACCAGAAGGGGTAAAAGGAAACTACATAATGATCCATGGTTCACGAAAGATCTAGCAAAATAACATCTACATTGTAAACAACTAGAACATAGATGGAGAAGGGGATACGAAGTAGCCAATTTACATATTTTTAAAACCCACAGGAAACAATATCACTTGGCTATTAAGTTAGCTAAAAAAGAGTACTTCGGTACTAGAATAGCCATGGCGAAGCAAAACCACAAAGAGATTTTTGAAATTGTAAAATCTTTCATTGCTCCCAAAGCTCTACATTCAGAAATTCCCCCCTCTCAAAGGCTTTGCAATGATATTGCAACATATTTTGAGGACAAGATCAAGAATATTCAAAAGGATTTTGGAACCTCTAGCTTACCTGAATCTATTAATGAACATGAGCTGGATCATAGGGGATGATTCGGCGCACGATACAAATGCTAAATAAATTAAAAATAAATAGGCAGGGCAGGCCCGTCCTTCAAACCTTTCAAACTCTTACGTTACCCCAGACACATGAAGCCATTTTAGCATGCAAATCAGGTTCGCCACTGGATGCTTGCCCCCCAATGTAACTACATCATAATATTGACATGGTGAATCCTGTGGTTAATAACATTGTAAATTCCTCTTTATCCTCAAGCATAGTGCTGGATGAATGGAAATTCGCCATTGTAAAACCATTAAAGAAAAAACAAAATATAGACCCCTCTAATCTTTCCAATTACAGGCCCATATCCTTACTACCTATTTTAGGTAAGATCACAGAGAGAATGGTCTATAAGGAACTCTCCAATTTTTCTGAATCAGCTCAGATCTTCCACCCCGTCAGTTCTGATCCTTTTGGATCTGTCTACCGCGTTTGACACCATTTCTCATAACATCTTGCAAGCCAGATTAAAGTCTTGCGGCGTTTCCAATATTGCTCTGGCCTGGATCACATCCTTCCTGTAAAATTGGAGGCAAGCAGTCTCCCTGGGTACCTTTCTCTCCTCAGAACCTAGCATCACCACAGGGGTCCCACAGGGTGCCTCACTTAGTCCTCTTCTCTTTAATATATACATAGCCCCACTTATCTCCCTCACCTCGGCTCACGGGATTGAAACGACTTCTTATGCTGATGATACTCAGCTGATCCTGTCATTGGAAAAAAAAAACATGGAAGCTGAAGAAAATGTCAAAGCCTGTCTTACGGCGGTCATCAAATGGATGAAAAACAACCACCTCCATTGCAATACGGATAAGACCGAAATCCTATTGATAGGGAAAAATAATCCCTTTCAACCCAGGAATGGTGGCCGGAAGAGGCAGCACCCCCTCCATCCACTGTGGAAGTGGCTAAAAATCTGGGGGTGTGGTTTGATTCTTCCCTTTCCTTCAAATCCCACGCACTTAAGGTGGTGGGTACATGCTTTGGCCTAATTAAAACCTTGAAAAAATTCTTTGATTTGATTCCGCTTGCTGCAAGGAAAACAATGGCAGTGGCCTTAATACTCTCACACCTAGACTACTGTAATAGCCTCCTGGCAGGGGTTAAAAAATCAACCCTAAGGAGACTACAGGTAGTGCAACATGCAATAGCTAGATTGGTCTTAAAGCTTCCCCGCAGGGCATCAGCCTCAGCGGCTTTGAAAACCCTCCATTGGCTCCCGTTACACAAAATAATTTTATTCAAACTACTCCTCATGACCTTCAGAGCAGCTCGCCGATTAGGGCCGGTATATCTCTCCACAAGATTTACTATACTCGACAACAACAAGGACACTCAGATCCACTTCTGCAAACTCAAAACCAAGGGAGGGAAGTCGGCTAATTTGTTTGGGACAAGGGCTTGGAACTTTAAGCCAAACAAATTAAGATCAATGGAATCTGAAGAGCAGTTCAGGAAGGCTCTAAAGACAAGGATCTATGGAATATCTGATGAGTCCTGCCTTACACTCATCTAGATTCCAACTCCTTACTGCTGGAGCTCGCTATCTGGCAGCACGAGGAGGCTCCTTTGGGAGTGACAGTTTGCTCTTTATAAATGCCACATTTCATTTAATTTCATTTCAAAGCCCCTACCCATGATACTTCAATGCACACACACATAGCCACATAAAACTTTGGCTGAACTTCTATTCAGGATACTTGGACAAAGGCCTGAGCATCCTTCCTGAATCCCCAGTGAGGCTGCTATTGCTGGACCACCAGGTTGACTTCACTGACAAACTTCCAACCATGGTCGTCAACCTCTAAAATATGAAGTGTATCCTGTTCCACAGAAGGCATGTGTTTCCACAACCCCCCGCCCCCCAGTGCTTTTCTGGGATCTAGTGCACCCTCAGGGCTACCTCAGAGGCAGAAAACTACTTGTCAATATCCTCTCCCACCACATAATCGAGCACCAGATCCTTGGACATGTGGACCTTTTTGTCTCCTTCAGACACAGTAGAATTGCTGCCACCATCACTGCTGAACCCTGCCCCCTGGCCTCTCATGAGCCAAATGCTACAAAGTAATTCTCTCCCCCATGGCTAGTTTCTTTTCCTCGTTTTTGAGCTTGGCCATCTCCAGCCTTTATTGTCTCTCCTCTGGAGTCAGGCTGCCAAAGGACACAATGCACGGGGACAGTTCTCTAATCCTGAGTGTAAGTGATACCCCTTCTTAGCAGGCTACTCTCCAAAACCCTCCTGCAGGTCCTCCTCTGATACTTCCTCATCATTCGCTCCCTCCTGTTCCTCTGTTGTGACTGGCAACAGTTGGGCTACTGCCCATTCCATCAAGGCCTTTGGAACTCCACCTTCCTGACTCTTGATGGGCAACCCTCTCTCTCATCAAAATTCCTTTAGCTCAGCCACAGTGTAGCCCTCTAGGTTGGTAAGCTCAAACTCCATCTCTGCAGTTGAGATCACAGACATAATCAGAGAGAGTAGGAATGAATTGAAAAAAACAAAAAAGCCAATTAGAGAGAATTCTAATTTGAAATTGGTCTGAGATATGGGATCAAAGGTAACATTAAATCAATTGATGGCACTGCACAAACACAAGCCCCAATCTCACCACTGTTCACCAATGTTAGAAAGTGTGTTACTGTTTGACTGGGGTATGAGTCCTGGTCAAGCAGCAACCACAATCCTAGTTTGGATTAACCTGTGCTCAGCTCCCTGGTATCTTTGCACGGACCAGTCAGGCTTAACTGAAAGGCAATGTGTCAGGTTGGAAAAAAAGAGCAAAATGTAATAAAGAAAACAAGACCAAAACAACAAAACTTCAATTAGTAGACCCGGAGTTATGAATTTTTAAAGAATAAACTGCAAAATAGTTCCTAGACACAGAAATCACCAACTGTAGGTATCTGGACATAGTAATCTGGGTCAAAAGTTCAGGTCCACTGAGAAGGAGCACAGGTTGGATACAGTGTGTGTAACATGCAACTTTGAAAAATGCACTTTAGTGCATTTTCCAAAGTTTTTGCAAATTACCGACCTGTTTTATTTTTCGGTAATTTGCGACCCCTAATAGCGAAATCACTATTTTAAATTGTTCTAGCATGATTCCTTGATTGCAATCGCAATTTGCGATGTTTGCATTTGAGATGATACATCCCAAATGCAAAAAGATTCTGAGAATCTGCCCGTTTGCAACCAGTTTTTAGTTTGATGTATGGGCCCAATGCTTTTTCCTAATTTAAATCGAAAATAAAATTATACATAGCTTGCATCCAGATTGTGCCACATCAAACACAAATCATACTATAAAGGGTATTGTGGTCGGAAAATTAACAATTTAATTAATTGTATTAAAAATATAAAATCAAAATGAAGATCATCATAAATCATGCACGTTTAATCTCAGTTGTGCTGTCCAATATTCCTGTTGTAGTCTTTGGTGAAGAGTTACATAATACTAATAGTAACTTTACACTTGGACATTAAGTCATAGGAGTCTCCACCCTTCGTTTGGGAGGTGAAGAGTCATTAGCCTACTTTTAGGTAGAACTCTACATGGGGAAAAGTGAATTCCATCCATGAGATGATATAATCTTAGGTGTAGGTATAGAAGTATTCATGAGGCGATCTATACGTGCACAAATGCCAGACTTCATACCTTAAGGAACCATAAGGTAAGGGTGGAGGCATTGCATGACCTTTCATACTATATAGATCTTCTCTGACCAAGCTGTTAGATGGCTGGTTATAACCTCGGCAGGATTAGAAGAACAGAAATGTGTGATGAACTATGATTGGTGCTTGCTTGAGGTTTGCTGTAATTTAAGTAATTGTTACTGTATTGTTTACATATTTAAAATAATAATAAATAATCAGACAGTGATACACAAATTATGTATACATACTGATTGTGGAGTGAGGGGCTGGGCTGTATGTATATCACCTGTGTAAGAGAGATTCTCTGACAGGTTCGTTCGACTCCAAATAATCCCATCTACTAGAGCTCAACTCAGAATAGGCGTGGTGAGATGCACCTAACTGTATTCTTTTGTCTGAAAATGTTGTATTAATCATTTGAGACATAGGCGATCTACCTGGTGTATCCCCAATCATTGGGGCTCAAATGACAATATAATCCCTGGGAAGGTTTGCTCTACACCAAAAGAGGCTGGGGTACTGGAGCGTTCGATGGCATAAAGTGACACTGACCAAAGATCTAAACCACAAGCTGAATCTTACCACTGGGCCTTGACTCAGCTCAACAATGGGTTCACATCTCAAGCTCCTTTCTTCCAACCCCATTTCCTTCTCGATGCTAGCCGCATCCTGTCACAATAAGCTCTCGGATGAACGAGCAGATGCTTTTACAGCCTCTCAATCTCCATAGATTTGCAACTACCACTAGAAAAGCTTAATGGGCTACTCAGGCTCAGAGTTTCTGCTCCACTGCAATGCCAAAACTGACATCATGCTTGTAACTGTAGCAGGCTGGTAATTCAGAAGTGAGAGAGTGACCAAAGTCACACTGTGAGCTGCAGCTTCAGGCAACCTCCTTTAATTTGGAAGAGATACTGAACCTAAGCCATCAAACATTCTTGTTTGTGGTAAAACAAGCAGATTGCATATCTGCATCCTTGCCTGATTTTCAAGCATGTGAACTACTAAGTTGCCATTTTTGC
Source organism: Triturus cristatus (assembly GCF_964204655.1). Lineage (NCBI taxonomy): Eukaryota > Metazoa > Chordata > Amphibia > Caudata > Salamandridae > Triturus > Triturus cristatus. The sequence continues at coordinate 728,472,334 of NC_140591.1, forward strand.
CACATATTCAGAAAAACACTGCTTCTTAAGCACTCAAGATATCTAACTCACACATAGACTGAAGAAATGGAATAAAGAATGACTAATTTGGAAAAGGAAAAACATATCACTTGTTGCATGACCCTGGGTGTATGTTTGCTGCTGAAAGGCAGAGGGTTGGAAAATCAGGACCGTGGGGTTTGCACAGTAAAATGTACACCTAAGTTAATGAGTTACTGAGAAGATAGAAAACCAGTGTTAAACCAGATGGAATATGAGCGAGTGAAAGTATAGTAATCATCATCTATAGTCTTGAGATCTATGTATGGCTATTTACGGACTGCTTATTAAAGAAACGCGGTTGTTAGTTCACTGGGGTGTGAGCCCTAGTCATGCAGCAACCACTCCTTGTCAGGGTAAGGCATAAGCAAACCCCAAATTAACCTGTGCTTAATCCCCTTGTAGCTTGGCACAGAGCAGTCAGGCTTAATTTAGAGGCAATGTATAAAGTATGTGTGCAACACTTCAATCAGTACAAGTCAACAAAAGCTTAATTTAATAAATAAAACAAGACCAACACAACAAAAAGTAGTACTGCTGTTATGAATTATTAAAAAACAAACTGTAAAATACCATCTAAAAACAGAAAACGCCAACTGCGGCTATCTGGTCATGCTAGACTGGGGCAAAGTCAAAACCCCAAACTAACCATGATGGAGTGTGGGTTGGATACAGTCCAAGAATAGTCGAGCTGAAGGTTTACCTTCCCAGGTTTTTGTGCCAAGAGTCCCGCTTGCATTGGAGAAGGTCGCTGGGAGCGAGGAGAGCTTCATGGGCAGTGGTTAATGTCGCGCAAAGAGCAGTTTGGGTGTCTTGGGTAGGAAGTCTGAAGCTTCGCATTGACAGTCCTCCGCAGAGTGTTTATAATGCTGTGCAAAGAGACAGGCTTGCCACTGCTCATGCTGATTTTCAGTGCAAGCAGTGCATTTCTGGTAGGAACAGGCCCCTTCATGGTCACAAAGATCCTAAAAGCTTAACTTGAGACCCTGCTGAGCCACACCAAGGTTACAGGACATGAGGGGTACCACTTGGGGCTAGAAACATGCTGCAGACCGGTACAGGAGTTGTTGGGAAGCCTTTTATGGCCCTGAGGCTTAGATCAAGAGCCCAGCAGACTAGCCCTTTGAGTCACTGTGGGGTCCTGGGTTAAAAATGGTTTGCAGGACCAGTCCTTCTTCCCCAGGCAAGAAAGCAGCAGGCAGCAGATCAGCAGGGCAGCAGTTCCTTTAGAGCAGCAGTCCAACAAAGTGGCTGTCCTTGTAGCAACACATGAGTCCTTCCTGACAGAGTATTCACAGGTCCAGAAGTGTACTGAAGAGTTGATGTCTGAAGTAATTCTTATATACCCTTGTGCCCTGGTTCTGGTAGGTGTGAGACGATTTGAAGTGCATTGAATTTCCTGCCTCCCCAGCTCAGGCTCCAAGCTGGCTGAAGTGACAATGCAGGGTCATTAGGCCCTTTTTGTGAAGGCAAAGCACAGGCTATTCAGGTGTCAGTGGGGTGTGCTGAGTTCTGCCCCCCATCCTGCCAGCAGGTGGCCCACTCAGGCGCAACCATTCCTCAATTGTGTGACTGCCTAGGAGGAATCCACAATGTCTAACTGTCAGTTACACTCAGTAATGTGACCTTGTCACCAAGACTATGGGCAGAAAAATGGAAGAGGAAGGCAAAACGTAGGGGGAAGGACCACCTTAAGGCTGACAGGTCTAACAATTTCTAACTGAAATGGCACACCATGAATATTCTCTGATAACGTGGCTACACCTCCTACATGCATGACATGTATTGACATGCATTATACCTGTTAGCTCCAGCCATGCAAAACCAGTTTCACTTTGCATAGCACCTGAGGCAGTAATATGGAACTGATGGCTGTAATGGCACACTGTAAGAAAAGGGGTTATTAATTGGGAAGGATGTGACTCCTTCCCAATTAAAAAAATTCAAACTCTTGTCAGGTCCAACACAAAAGTTCAATAAATTAAGTAGAGCAATTATGGCACAGAGCAGACTTGCTTAATGTAGGGGAAAGGGTGTAAAGTGTTTAGCATTACCAAAGCAATTAAACATCAAAATACAACACATACAAATCTCACTGCTAATTTTTGAAGATAGAGAACATTTTAATATTATAAGAAAAATTAAACCAAAACAGCTGTATCCAGTTAAGCCCTTTTGATATTTTTTTCCTAAATATTTTTTCTTTTTAGCACAGCAGCATATCCCAAAAAAACATACAGATATTATCTGAGACATATACAAACGTCACAGTGCAAGAAACAATGGAGAGAGACATAGAACAAAAAAGAAGATAATAACATCTACAACACAGAACAATATTAGTGCATCATTAATCATCCTTAGTCAGATACCTATTCAAGCAGAGAAAAAAAAAAGAAAAAAGAAACGATGGACAGACACAAGCTATCCGCTGAAACAGTCATTACTGCTGGTTTTCCTTCCATCCTGAATTGGGCCCCCAAATACGTTTGTCAAGCAGTCTCCCCTTTTTCCCCTTTCTCTCATTGATCCCCTTCTTGAGATTATAGGTAGACAGCAACCTGGCAAGCCATTGTTGGAACGTTGGAGCTGCTTTATCCAGCCAGGCTGTGGCAATACAAATGCACAGTACTGACATGGCCACAAAGAGAAAACTTTGAAATGGATCTTGCCTGTCCTCATTATTTATCCCCAGCAAAAATATAGGAGTAAGACAGACTTTAATTTCTAGTGTTCTATTAAAAAATAGTTCAATCGCTTTCCTCAAAGTTTGCAATTGAGGGCATGACGCAAACATATGTATTATTTCCGCGTCCATACTGTCGCACCGAGGGCATCTAGTTCCCGTCTGCCCACCCATTGCGCAATCCTTGCAGGAGTATAATAAAAGGAAAAGATTGTTTTTTAATGTTGAGCTTGGAGCCCTGTAGAGCATAAAATGGTTTGGCCTAATTCTAAAGAAGTTCTAAAGCTATCCTGATCTACGCCAGGTTTATCTACCCATTTCTTCTCATATTTTTCAAGATCATCATATTTAAATAAAGAGAGCTCAGCATATATCCTCCGAATGGTGCAGTCTCCCCCTTCTATAATACCATTCAACATTTTATTTCTACAAAATCCACAGGTCCCACCTATTTCCCACCTATAAAAGTACGAATTTGAAGATACTTAAAAAAAATATATTTTATTAATACCATCGCTATTCGGTATATCTATAAACTGCCGGATTTCATGTGGCCCCATTAAGTCACCCAGTCTCTGGATCCCAGGCATTTCCCATTCCGCCATTATAGAATCTGAGAAGATTTCCCCAGGAAAAGTGGGGTTCCTAAAGAGTTGAGTATACCCGTTTAGTCTACCAAGATCAGTTTTTTACGAAATGTGGTCCAGATCTTGTATTCAGCAATCATGGTCTTAAACCAAGTTCTTTTAAAATGACTGGGCTCAGTACATTTCAAAAGACAGTTCTCATCATCTTCTCCCACCAAAATTGAATACATTTCGATTGATCCAGACTTGACCCAAGGATCAGTCGCATCTCCCCTGATTAGCCCGCTCATATAAAGAAAGGCTGCCGCCCAGTGATACATTCTAAAATCTGGAACAGCCCATCCTCCCCTTTCCCTTTGCAAAGACATAAATCGCAGTGCCCTACTAGTTTTCCAATGTACCCAAATAAACCTATTAACCATGTGCTCCAGTGCGGAAAACCATTTGTTCTCAAATTCAAGTTGAATAGCCCTAAAAAGATACAAAATGGTTGGCAAAAAGACCATTTTCACCACATTACACCGCCCAAATAGCGACAGATGTAAATTGTGTATTCTATCAAAATCCTTTTTAGCTTTGGTAATTATTTGCTCAATATTTCTATCTACAGTCTTCCCCAGATCTGCTGATATATTTATCCCCAGATAGACAGCAGTCAGTTACCCGTGTATCATCACACACAGCCCCCGTATTCTTGACTATCTGAGTCTTGGACCTATTTAAGGCATACCCTGATACAAGGCCAAAAATTGGAGCTTCTGTCTCAATTACAACTAGGGCATCTTCTGGGCTTGGAGTGACCAATGCGATACCCTCTGCATATGCCAAGGTTTTATATTCTAGGCTGTGATATCTTATAGGGACAATGCCGTCGTTTGCCTCCAGTTTCCGAATTAGGAGATCAATGTATATCGCAAAGAGCAATGGCGAACATGGGCTGCCCTGCCGTGTACCACGCTTGATTGTTAAAGATGCCATATATCCTCCATTCACTCTTCGACGGGCTGTTGGATCTTTATATAAGACCTGGATTGCTCTGACATATCCCTCCCCAATACCAAACCGCTTCACAGCTACCCAGACATAGTCCCAGGAGACCCGGTCAAATGCCTTTTCTGCATCCATTAGCATGACAGCCATAGGATCCCCTGAGACTTCAGCAGCGTCAAAGAGAGTTATAACCCTGCGGACATGCTGCGTTGTTCCTCTCCCTGGAATGAAGCCATGCTGAGTGGGGTTGACCATCTTACTGATGATGTAACTTAGCCTGGTCGCTGGGGTTTTAGAAGTTTTTTTTAGCATCACAGTTCATTAGTGTTATCGACCTATAAGACCCAGGTTCTCTGGATGGTTTCCCCTTTTTCAGAAAGATTACTATATCTGCCCCTGCCCATGACTCTGGAACAGAATTACCCGACTGGGCCAGAAGTACTGTTTCGACTAAATCAAGTCTGATTATCTCCAAAAAGGCTTTATAAAATTCTAAAGGAATCTGATCTGTTCCGGCTGCCTTGCCCGAGGGGAGGCTGCCTAAAGCGGCATAGATCTCTTCCGCAGTCAGTGGGGTTTCCAGTGCCTCCCTGTCTTCATCAGTGATAGACTGTATAAGAGTTTCATTAAGATACCTTTGAATTTCAAGAGGATCCTTCGCCTGCTCTTCATTGTATAGTTTACCACAGAACTGCCTAAATATATCTTGGATCCCTACTGGATCGTCAACTATTTTCCCATTTCCATTCGATAATTCCCTAATCTCTCCGGTTGCAGTTTCCTGTCTCAAGCGCACCGCTAGTGTATGCCCGACCCGTTCACTGAGCTCTTAACATTGCTCCTTTCTTGCAAGGAAAGTTGCTGCTGCCTTGGTGGCTATAACCTCCTGAGCTTCAGATTTGACCATGGCCAATCTAAGAAAGATATCATCAAGCGATGTACCCATAGCAATTGCAGCACTCAGCTCCTCCTCTATATCCATTATTACCTGACATAACTTTTTCTCTTACTGTGTCTCACGTTTCTGTCTATGCAGGCTGTAGCTCAATGTCTGCCCGCGTATCTCAGATTTAAAAGCACCCCAGACTACCCCTGGGCTGGTGCTTCCTCTATTGATATCCCAGAAGCCCTCAATCCATACCTTCATATGTTGTACATATCCTGGATCTTTCAGCAGCCCTCTCTCGAAGGTCCATACCCACTCTGGTCTTCCCCCCTTGCTATATCAACCGTTAGCACTAAAGGATTATGATCTGAGATGATGCGGGGAAACTTCTCTATCTGACACCTGGATACTAATGAATTAGATACAAAAAAGTAATCGAGTCTAACAACCAACTTATGCAGAGCCAAAAAATATGTACTGCCCGGATCATCAGGCTTCAATCGTCAATCCACCAGCGAGTTATTCCGGGCTAAGTTAGAAATTGCACAAAAAGCATTTTTCTTTCGCCCCGATCCCCAGTCTCCTTCCAGAGCCCCCCAACCCGTTTATATTAAAATCTCCATACATAATGACTGATGCAGGCCAGGAGGCTAGTTCCAGATCTACAAATTCAAAGATATCAGGGTCATCCTCGGTCCAGCCATACACTGAGCAGATAGTAAGCGTCTCACCCAATATCATACACTCCACCAGAGCCCATCTACCCCATTTATCTTCTAGCTTCCTCTTGACTGTTATATCGCCCCGTCGGGAAAATATGGTGACCCCTCTAGTCTTAGTCCCCTGTCTAGTGTTCGCAATAAGACGGAAACCGAACTGATCCATTAGACTACCTCTTGTGCCCTCTATATGAGTCTCTTGGAGGCACAAAAGATCCAAGCGCATTGTTCTCAAAATTGCTATGACCCGCTGGGCCCGATTCGCAGAACTAAGTTAAGACAAAATCCTAAACTTACTACTTTTGGTATTCACAGAAGGCATTTAGTAGTAGTAAAGTTAGGATGTTGTCTTAAGTTTGACTTAAGACAAACTTAAGACAGACTTAAGACAGACTTAAGACAAACTTAAGACAAACTTAAGACAGACTTAAGACAGACTTAAGTTAGGATTTTGTCTTAAGTTTGTCTTAAGTCTGTCTTAAGTCTGTCTTAAGTCTGTCTCAAGTTTGTCTTAAGTTTGTCTTAAGTCAAACTTAAGACAAAATCCTAACTTTACTACTATTAAATGCCTTTTGTGACTCCCAAAAGTAGTAAGTTTAGGATGTTGTCTTAAGTTAGTTCTGTGAATCGGCCCGCTGTCTTTTAGCCTGATCATTTAAGCCACAAACATTAACTGAGGCGATTCGTAGACTCATTAATGAACATCAAGCATCTGTCCAGCCCAGTTATCCTTTAAGTTTATTTTCAAATTTAGAATCTTTATTCTTGAGCTTTCCCTTTCCTTATTTTCCGTTACTTCATTGCTCACTATGGTGCCGATTCGGATCCTGGAAAAAATTTCCCCATACGAATCGTATCCGGGATTTTTACCGTACGAATCGTACAAGTAGCGTACAAACTGCCAAGTACGATTCGTATGGGAAAAAGTCCATACGAATCGCATTGGGAAAATATCCCCACATGTCCTCGGGTCGGAAAATGTGTCCGACACATCCTCGGACGATTTACCCTACGAATCGAAAAAATGAAGTCCGACCGCGCAAGTACGATCCGTCCCGTGGGGGTACAACTCGTACATACACGGGTGTACATACACGGGTGGGGGTACGACTCGTACATACACGGGTGTACATACACGGGTGGGGGTTCGACTCGTACATACACGGGTGTACATACACGGGTGGGGGTACGACTCGTACATACACGGGTGTACATACACGGGTGGGGGTACGACTTGTACATACACGGGTGTACATACACGGGTGGGGGTTTGACTCGTACATACACGGGTGTACATACACGGGTGGGGGTACGACTCGTACATACATGGGTGTACATACACGGGTGAGGGTTCGACTCGTACATACACGGGTGTACATACACGGGTGGGGGTTTGACTCGTACATACATGGGTGTACATACACGGGTGGGGGTACGACTCGTACATACACAGGTGTACATACACGGGTGGGGGTACGACTCGTACATACACGGGTGTACATACACGGGTGGGGGTTCGACTCATACATACATGGGTGTACATACACGGGTGGGGGTACAACTCGTACATACACAGGTGTACATACACGGGTGGGGGTTCGACTTGTACATACACGGGTGTACATACACGGGTGGGGGTACAACTCGTACATACACGGGTGTACATACACGGGTGGGGGTACGGCACGTACATCCGTGGGGTCTGGGGGGGTTCGCGCGTACCGGGCCCCCAATTCCGCTCGCATCGCGCCGTACTTCGCTTTTCCGGCACTTTTTGGGTGCCGTAAAAATATTGCCGTCCGGACTGGTGTCGGTTCGAATCGTACTTCCTTGTTCGTGAAACGGAGCCGGACTGCATCCCGACGTCACGTCGGCGCTTTCCCGGATCACATTTGTGTGTATATTTTCGTCGGTCGGTGTTTTTTACGATTCGTACGTAAATGGTGTTTCCGTGCGAATCGTATTTCCATGTTTGTAATGTTTTTTTACCGGGTACGAGTCGAACGGAGAAAACCCTCCGACCGACGGTTCGTACCCAGTTTTTCCAGCATCGGAATCGGCACCTATGTGTCTCAGCATATGTCTCAGATGTCGTGCTGTGCTATACCTTGCTCCCTCCCTCCCTGCCACCCCACAACCCCCCAACCCTCACAACCCCCCCAAGCCACCCCCCCTCCCCCCTCACGGGCAAATAGGTCTGACGTGACCTATGTGAGGTAGCCAAAGCCCATAGCTTAAGTCGCAGCAACCCCCCCTTGCTCCCCCTGAAGCTCCACGTGCTCTATATTCTTAAGAAACTATTCATCCAGCCATCAAACAGTTATACAAACTTTTAAGTCACTGATACATATATAAACAGTAGAGAATCCTAAAGCTATAGTTGTCTTATGCATATCACAACGTACACAACGTACCCAACAACAGAGCTGTCAGACCCCTCCATCTTTCCCCTTCTTCTCCAGCAACTCAGTCAAGAATGCTTGTGTCTTGATCTCTGAGAAAAACATTCGGACTCGGCCATTGAGAATGACTTTAAGCCGGGCCGTGTACAGTAGATAGGCCTCACAGCCCATCCCCTGGAAGGGGGTTATCAACTGTCTGAGCCTCCAGCTCCTTTCAACAGTGACATGGCAGAAGTCTGGACCAGCGAAGAATGTATTACCTTCAAATGTTCGTTTAGCATCTGGTCTTGCTTTGCCTATGATAGCCTGCCTGTGGAGAAAATTGCCGATATACACTACTATAGCCCTGGGCCTGTCCCCTTGACCAGCAGCATGCCCTCTCTTTTGAGTCAGTGGGAACCGATATGCCCTCTGTACCTCAGCCTCCCAGTTCCACGAAGCCAAGTCAGGGAATGCCCCCTTCAGCAGGGCTACTACAAATGCCATTACGTCTACTCCCTCAATGTTTTCTGCCAATCCCAAAAGTCTGATGTTATTCCTTTTCTGCTGATTCTCGAAATCTTCGAGCTTCCACTGTAAATCCTCCATTAGCTTCTCCTGTGTTTCCTTAAAGGCCTGCCATTTATTAACCTCATCCTCGAGTCTGCCAGTTCTCTCCTCTACATAGGTAACCCTATCTGCCATGTCCTCATGTAGTTTATTGACCTTCCGTAGCGATCCCTGGAGTTTTCTGGTTGCTTGCTTTGGCCTACGGCTCTCCTGCCTGGCCTCCCCCTGCATCTGTTTTAGCATAGTATATACTAAATCCATTGAGGAAGCCAGAGCCATGTCGGTCAGGTTGGAATGCCCACCCTGTTCAGGCATTACTCCATCGTCCTGATAGAGCTGAGTGGTGGCTGAGTAATCCCATGTGAGCTTGCGAGCTGTTGCTGTCTCCATTCTGGAAGGGCTCACTCTGGACTTGGATTTCGACCTACATGTGTGGAAGACAGCCCTTGGAGCAGTTGGTGCTCTTTTCACTGAAGACGTCTCTGCAGAGTCAGACCCATCGGAATAATTACCATCACTGGAAAGCGACGAGTCAGTGTCATCATTAAGAGAGTAGAAACAATCCCCTTCTGGAGACCCAACGGCTGTTTTAGTGCGATTAGGCCCCTGTCTTTGCTCCACTGCCTTCCCTAAGGGTGCTTTTTCTATAGGGGCTCTCTAAGGGGTTCTGATAGAGTCAGCACCTGATCACTGCCCTTTTCTTTAATTTCCCCAGTCATTTCCATATTTAGGTGCAAATCACTTACTGGCAGCTCATTGTTTGCGATACAGTCTGTCTGTTTCTGCTCCCCCTGCAGATTCCGCTCACTCAGCCCATCCAGCCCATCCACTTTCTATCTGCTCGGCTCCCCTTGCCTGTCAGTCGGTCCAGATTGAGGCTGCAACAATGTATCCTCACTGGGGTAAACTTCGCCGATCCCCACCTGATCACATGATCCGGTTCTTACTAAGTCTGCCGGTATCACTCCCAAGAAAGCCTCCGTTAGGGTAGGCTGCCGAAGGCTGCTCTCCCGAGCCTTGCTTCCTCCTTCATTACCAGCCTTCTGTTTCCCAGCCTTGCCGCCATTGCCGCTGGTTTCCTACATTGTTTTCAGTGGCGCACGTTGGGACTGCACTGAGCCTCGCTCAGCTGTGGCCAAAGATGCAGAGGCGGCTGGATCATTCTGCACGTCCTTCATCTCCTTTTGGATCTTGTTCACTCTTGGCGCCATCCTGCTACCGGCAAACGTGCACCGATACAGGAGCTGGACTGCACGGCTGATTCAAGTATCACCGTCCTCTCGGATGCTGTCAGGTCTCGGCTCCACTGCCGTGAATTACGGTCGATCACCCGACCGATCAGCCGATCCAGCAGGTAAGAGTAGTGTGGCATTTCATCTCCCCATTTCAATCCCCTTTTGCAACGGGGGAGGGGCTACAGCTGCGACTGCTCGCTACCACCTGTCGGCGGCAATCTTGCCCCAAACCCTGGTGTCTGTGGACAATGATCCAGTTAAGCCCTTTTCAAATCAAATAGCCATTGGATGAAGTTCCTCTGAAGCAATTGGTTTTGGCAAAAAAAGTTCAATTTCATACATTCAGAAGTCTTGTCGTTGGTCAGATACTTTGTGCACCTTTGTCGGGTCAAGAATTCTACCTTCAAACTTAGGGCCAAATTACGAGTTTGGTGGTCCATAGGACTGCCAAACTCATGGTGGAGGTGCAGTGGGCGTCGTAGACCGCCGCACCAGTGGCCAGACCATGACAAGTGTGGCCGTTAGACCGCAATAGGACTGCCGCAACCCCCAGGGTTCCTAGATCTCTGGCGGTGGCACTGCAGTCTGTGGGCTTCAATATGCTGACAGTGCCACTGGGGCACCAACAAGCATATTGCAAATTTCCTCATACCCACTCTTCATGACAGTGAGCCTGCCATGTAAAGGGTGGTGGTGAGGAAAGTTAGTAGGTCCTACATGGCCCGCTCTTCCCTCAGGGGAATGGGATGCATGCATGATGGCACATGGTGTGCCCCCCTGTCCATATGCTACCCGTTTCCTGCACCGCACAGACTTTACAGTGGGAAAGCCAAAGAACTACCCACATTACCATGAGATAACTCGTAATCTGGCAGACGGCCGGTGGTGATGTTTGGTGTTGTGGGAGAGGGGCGGTGGTGAGGCAGCCAGCTCACAAACTGCCAAACTCATAAACAGGCCCTTAGTCTTTTTTTGGAGCCCAAAATCATCCAGCTGGACAAGCCTCAAACTGTATCTGATGAAGTCCTCTTGAAATTGGACACATTTACTAGGCGGTTCTGCAGACACATCATAGGTCTTTCAAGTCTAAAAAGGTTTATAAGTCCCAACTTCTTCGACTTTCTGGAGCAGTTCCAAAGCTCACAGGACCTCAGGAAGAGCACATTAGGTCAGGACTCAGTTCATCAGAGGATACCAGTGGAGTCGAGTCCAGGTCCAGTTGCTACTGGTCAACTGGGCACTTCAGTAAAAAGTCAACCTGCAGCTATTTTGACTGTGCAGTCACACAGGAAGTACATCTACTGACCGTTTAAATACACTTCAAAGTCCTGGATACAATTGAGAGCAGGATCAGATCCTCAGGACTCCATATTGGTCACTTCACTGACAGCAGGCACAGTCCTCTGCTGTTCTTCCTCAGGCCCATATGTGTTCTGATGTGTGGTATACCACTTTTGTGATATTCACTAGTCAGTGAGTGGGGTGTCTCCAAGAGAATCATCTAACTAATGAGAAAAATGTTCCCAGGAGAAGCCCTTCTCACTTTTGCAATACATCCTGCCTGCCATACTTCAACCTACCACACAGTGTGCTATTCGAAGTAAAATGCAACATGGCAACTCCTTTCTACTCCCTGGGACGAGCTTCCTCTCCCACTAGGCTGGTGTCAAGCTGACTACAGTTGGCCCAGGTAATACATGCTTCTCTTCCCCTGGTCTCCCTCTATGCCTCTATAGGGGGAAGCACTGACAGAGGCTAGCTGCTGGCAGGCTCATGCTAATTTGCCTATGGGAGGATTAAGCAGATAAAGTCTAACCTTTTTCAAAGTACTTTTGTTAACTATTCATAAAAAACTCCAACTTCCCTAATAAATTAGTGTTTTGGTAAACATTAAAATAGTAGTACAATTATTCGAGTAACTTGTCCCAGGCTAAACACAGCAGAGTTATGGTTTATTTTTAACTTTATGTTTTCCTCATAGGACAGCTACAGCCCATCTAGAGTGACATTTGGGTGTTACTAACTGTAGGTACATGTCAACAATAAGGGGATAATATAAAGTTTAGCAGAAAGACTACTGTATCGTGACAGCAACGGAGTATCTTCCCCACCAAACTCTTGGTCTACTGCCGAATTTAGAGGTGGGCAATGCTCCTATTTAGGCCAATGGAGCAACATTTACTCCTCTGCAGAAACCTTCTTGCGACAGTGGCCTGAGGGAGTAAGAGTCATTGGAGGTAAGCCATTCCTCTATCCACCCTACTCAGTGAGGCCAGTCACATTTTTTTTTACTGTCCATCACCACCACCCATATCCTGGCAGTGAGAAACAGGTAAAAAAAAATGGCCCCCCACTCTATTGGTCTTGAGGTCCTTTCAGAACGTGTGCAGGGTCGGGGAGCGTCTGATGTTCACAGGAAGCTCGTTCCAGGTTTTGGCTGCAATGTAGCAGAAAGCTCCGCCGCCAGTTCTGTTTCTACGGATGCGGGGGACGTCTGTTATGGCGAGGTCGGCGGAGCGGAGGTTCCTCTTGCGTGCATGGAAAGATACTCTCTCGTTGAGGTATTTGGGTCTGATGATGTTGAGGGATTTGTAGGTGCGGGTGAGGAGTTTGAAAGTGACCCTCTTCTCGACGGGGAGCCAGTGGAGGCCTCGTAGGCTTGGGTCATGTGCTCGTGATGTGGTGTCCTGAGGACGAGTCTGGCTGCCGTGTTCTGGATGGTTTGGAGTTTGTGTAGAAGAGTTTTCTTGATTCCGGCATGGAGGGCGTTGCCGTAGTTCAGTATGCTGGTTATGAGTGCGTGGGTGACGGTCCTTCTGCAGTCCGGGGAGATCCATTTGAAGGTCTTATGGAGGATGCAAATGCAATTAAAACTAGTTGAAGCAACGACGTTGATCTGGCGGTTCGTAGAGAGGGAGGGGTCAAGAATGATGCCGAGGTTCCAAGCGTGGTCTGTAGGGGTGGGTGGGCTCCCGAGGGCGGAGAACCACCATGTGTTATCCCAGGCAGAGGTGCATGGTCCAAGGAAGAGGAATAAATGATTAACACTGTAGGCATAACAATAAGTAAAACTAAAATAACATGGTAAAAAATATAAGAGTACACTGGTTCTTCTAATCATCTGAGGAGAAAAAGGCAAAGAGTTAAATAAAGGAGGTTTCCAGACATCATATGATAAAGTAATAACTTTAACAATAGAGGAGGCAGATAGGGATAAATACGTGGTCAGTGGAAGCCATAAGAGATCTCTTTTCATCGATAGGGGAAACATAATTAGTGTCTAGTACATGATGGAAACACACAGCGTTCCACCAGGATTTAAAAGTAACTGTATCTGCTTGTTTCCAATTTGAGGTTATTAAATGAAAAGCAACAGCTAACAATAGGTCTAACAATTTAAAACTCAAAGTTGGCTGAGGCCATTGGGGTCACAGAGAACCTAGGAATATGTTTATTAGAGAATAGGGGATCATAACTTTGAACATTTTCGTAATTTGGGACCAGACCAATTGCCAAAATTGGAGTATAGGGGGAAACTCAAATAAAATGTGTTTTAAATCAGCAGTAGGACAGGAACAGGACCAACAAGTAGAGGGCATGTCTGATGTGAAAAATGCTAGGGTCAAAGAAGAGATTAACGCCCGTTGATAAACAAAATAAAGGGTTTGTGTGCTATTAGCAGCTTGTGCGGTTTTGTGAAGCCTGTACCACAACTTATCCCAAGTACTGGTTGGCCAACATTGTAGTAAGAATTCTTCCCAGGCCAAATCCATCTTTGATTTGAGTCTTTCCATGGGTAATTTTTGGGATTTGTATATAGTGGATGCAGAGGGGGAAGTAGCTAATATTGGTGAGAGGTTTATGCAATTTACAGGGAGGTGGAGGTATTTGGTAATGTAAGAAGGTATTGGTTAAGGGCGGGACATAAAAGATCATATTGAGGTTTAAAGGAAGCTGGTAAAGAAAATTTTGTTTGGAGATCAGTGAACGAAAGGGGTTGATCATCAAGTAGATGATGGTCGATCCAACGCAAGCCCTTAGAACGCCAATTTTCCCAATATATAGAATGGTTTTTAATTCATAATGAGTTATTATGTCAAATGGATTGTTGTTGAAAAGAGTTAGTTGAGGGATACAATATTGGTTAGAGAGCAATTAAAAGTTTATGGGAATAAGAGAAGATAGGGGAACTTAAAGATGTGATATTCAAAGTAAAAGCAAGGATTTCCTGAAAATTGAAGGGGGTAATAAGAAATGTTTCTATTGTTATCCTCAATGGAGGAAATAACAAGGGCTCCGAAGAGAGCCAGCTGGTAGCTTGTTTTAGGTAAAAGGCAGAATGATAAGTTTTGAAATCGGGAAATCTAAGACCTCCATTAGATCTATCTTTTATAAAGAATATAAAGCTATACGAGGTGTTTGCCTCTCTAAAGAAATTTTGATAAGAGAGAATACATTTTCTTAAAATAGTGCCAGTGAACATGAATCGGAATCATGGAAATAATATATGGTATCTGAGGAGTGAGCATCATCTTAATCGAGTCCCATTGGCCCCACCAAGAAAGAAAAAGAGGATGCCAACGCATGATAGTATAATTTAATGTTTTAGTAATGTGATCAAAATTTAGTTTTAATGTTTCTGGAATTGTCGGAGCAAACCACAAGCTCAGATATTTTATTTTAGAGGATTGCCATGATTGGGCGAAAAGATGTTTTTGACATAAAACATTTTGGTGCCGATTCCGATCCTGTAAAACCCGGGTACGAATGGTCCTACGGAGCGTATTCTCCGTACGACTCGTACCCGGGAAATGCACCTTACAAACCAGCAAGTACAATTCGTACCATTTCCGTACGAATCGTAAAAAACTCCGTGCGACGAAAAAATACCCACAATTCCGATCCGGGACATCGCGTATGTGACGTCCGGACGGAGTCAGGCAGCGTTCTACAGACCAGCAAGTACGATTCGTGCCTACGTCACTCCGCACGGATCATTTTTTACGGCAGCCAAAAACTCCCGGGAAATTGAGGACGAAGCGAAGAAGGAGCTGCGGGACGTGACGGACAGCCATGGACCCCATCCTACGTGTCATCCCGGCCCTCCTAGCCTACGACCTGGTGCACCGAAACCGCCGCGCACGTCGCAGAAGGTCAGCACAACACCCAGGGGCAAAGGGGGGGCGAGGGGCAGGAAACATAACCTCCACCAAATTTGTAAAATACCATATATTGTCCTTACATTACCTCCAGGGTCTGTTCACTTTGGTGGGCGTGTCCACCAATCCCCGCGTACGCGTACCGGTCACCACTACAATGGTGGTACGGGCCGTAACCACGCCCTCAGAGCGTGCGTATGGCCCGTACCACCATTGGAGTGGTGATGTTGGAGTACGCCCTGTACCCACGCCCTCAGAGCATTTGTACGGCCCGTACCACGCGTACCCCTACATCACCACTACAATGGTGGTACGGGCCATACCCACGCTCTGAGGGCGTGGGTACGGCCCGTACCACCATTGGAGTGGTGATGTAGGGGTACGTGTGGTACGGGCCGTACCCACGCTCTGAGGGCGTGGGTACGGCCCGTACCATGCGTACCCCTACATCACCACTCCAATGGTGGTACGGGCCGTACCCACGCCCTCAGAGCGGGGGTACGGACCGCATCACCCGTACCTCTAGGGCACCAGTACATTAGTGATACAAGGCGTACACATGCCACGAATGTTGGCTTAGGTCCTGGTGCAGCATATAACCAGTATATTGGGGTGTGTACATGGCCAGGACAGCAGTGTACAGCACCAAGGGTGCGGGTGGGTGGGTGTGTGTCTGCCAAGGAGTCCCAGCAGTGGACATAGACATGTGAGGGGTGGGTGCATATCACTCCCTGCAGTGGACTGAGACATGTGAGGGGTGTGTGCCTATCACTCCCAGCAGTGGACAGAGACATGTGAGGGGTGGGTGCAGAGGACTCCCAGCAGTGCCCAGACATATGAGGGGTGGGTGCATATCACTCCCAGCAGTGGACAGACATGTGAGGGGTGGGTGTATATGACTCCTAGCAGTGGACAGAGACATGTGAGGGGTGGGTGCTGAGGACTCCCAGCAGTGGACAGAGACATGTGAGGGGTGGGTGCAGAGGACTCCCAGCAGTGGACAGACATATGAGGGGTGGGTGCCTATCACTCCCAGCAGTGGACAGAGACATGTGAGGGGTGGGTGCAGAGGACTCCCAGCAGTGGACATAGACGTGCGAGGGGTGGGTGCAGAGGACTCCCAGCAGTGGACAGACATATGAGGGGTGGGTGCCTATCACTCCCAGCAGTGGACAGAGACATGTGAGGGGTGGGTGTAGAGGACTCCCAGCAGTGCCCAGACATATGAGGGGTGGGTGCATATCACTCCCAGCAGTGGACAGACATGTGAGGGGTGGCTGCAGAGGACTCCCAGCAGTGGACAGAGACATGTGAGGGGTGGGTGCAGAGGACTCCCAGCAGTGGACAGAGACATGTGAGGGGGGGTACAGAGGACTCCCAGCAGTGGACAGAGACATGTGAGGGGTGGGTGCCTATCACTCCCAGCAGTGGACAGAGACATGGGGGTGGGTGCCTATCACTCCCAGCAGTGGACAGAGACATGGGGGTGGGTGCCTATCACTCCCAGCAGTGGACAGAGACATGTGAGGGGTGGGTGCCTATCACTCCCAGCAGTGGACAGAGACATGTGAGGGGTGGGTGCAGAGGACTCCCAGCAGTGGACAGAGACAAGTGAGGGGTGGGTGCAGAGGACTCCCAGCAGTGGACATACATATGAGGGGTGGGTGCCTATCACTCCCAGCAGTGGACAGAGACATGGGAGAGGTGGGTGCAGACGACTCCCAGCAGTGGACAGAGACGGTAAATAGACATAATATCGAAAAAAAAATATCGACTGGACAGAATATCGAGTTTTTAATATAGAATGGACAGAATATCGAATTGCCAAAATATAGTGGTGAAAAATATCAAAAATCAGGTAAGAAATATCGATTTAAATAATATAGAAGTAAGTAATATCGACAGTCATAATATAGTAGTTAAAAATATCGAATTTTTTTATAGTGTTTTAAGTGTTAGTATATGTGTTAAAAGTATGTATTAATATTGGAATGTATGTTAGAATATTTTTAAAGTAATGAATTTTATGTTATTTCATTTTTGTGTAATATAATTCCATAGCGGGTTGTGGGTTTATAGGGGAGTAGGGTGGGAAGTAATTTCATTATAGTACATTAAATAATAATTTATAGGAATTATTAATTATTTTTAATTTAATTTTGCGTTTTACTTCTGTAGCGGGTTGTGGGTTTATAGGGGAATAGGGTATGAAGTAATTTAATTGTTATTAGTTAATTATTAATTAGTATTGAAAATTAATTGGTTGTTGATTAATTATTAATTGGTAAATAATTTGTATTAATTGCTAAATAATTTGTATTAATTGTTTAATTGATAATTATGTTAATTGTATTCATTTAATATTTGTAGCGGGTAGTGGGTTTATAGGGGAATATGGTGGAAAGTAATATAATTCTAAAAAATTAATTATTTGAATAATTTGTGTATATTGATAATTAATATATTATTAATGAATTATTAATTGGTATTATTCGCATTTATTAATGTTTGTTATAGAAAAATAATTGGTTGGTAATTAATTATTAATAGGTAATTAATTAATCAGAAATTTATTGGTATTTATAATTAATTAATTATTAAATATTGTGTGATTGGTAATTAATTTTAATACTTTTTTGGTATTAATAATTCATTTATTTTTAATAAAATATTAATTTAATATTTTCCCTACTATTGCACTCACTGGAGTGGGAATAGTAATTTTTACCCCTACGCTATCCAACGTATTCCCTACTATTGCACTCACTGGAGTGGGAATAATCATTTTTACCCCTACGCTAGCCAACGCTTTCCCTACTGTTGCACTCTTGGGAGTGGGAATAGTAATTTTTATCCCTACGCTATCCAACGGTTTCCCTACTGCTGCACTCTTTGGAGTGGGAATAGTAATGTTTACCCCTACGCCATCTGACGTTTTATCTACTGTTGTAATCACTGGAGTGGGAATATTAAATTTTGCCCTCCCGCTATCCAACGCTTTCCCTACTGTTGCACTCTCTGGAGTGGGAATAGTAATTTTTACCCCTACGCTATCCAACGCTTTCCCTACTGTTGCACTCTCTGGAGTGGGATTAGTAATTTTTAGCCCTACTCTATCCAATGCTTTCCCTACTGTTGCACTCTTTGAAGTGGGAATAGTAATTTTTACCCCTACGCTATCCAACGCTTTCCATACTGTTGCACTCACTGGAGTGGGAATAGTAAATTTTACCCTCCCGCTAGCCAACGCTTTCCCTACTGTTGCACTCTCTGGAGTGGGAATAGTAATTTTTACCCCTACGCTATCCAATACTTTCCCTACTGTTGCACTCACTGGAGTGTGAATACTAATTTTTACCCCTACGCTATCCAACACTTTCCCTACTGTTGCACTCACTGGAGTGGGAATAGTAAATTTTACCCTCCCGCTATCCAACGCTTTCCCTACTGTTGCACTCTCTGGAGTGGGAATAGTAATTTTTACCCCTACGCTATCCAATGCTTTCCCTACTGTTGCACTCACTGGAGTGGGAATAGTAATTTTTACCCCTACGCTATCCAACGCTTTCCCTACTGTTGCACTCACTGGAGTGGGAATAGTAAATTTTACCCTCCCGCTATCCAACGCTTTCCCTACTGTTGCACTCTCTGGAGTGGGAATAGTAATTTTTACCCATACGCTATCCAATGCTTTCTCTATTATTGCACTCTCTGGAGTGGGAATAGTAATTTTCACCCTCCCGCTATCCAACGCTTTCCCTACTGTTGCATTCACTGGAGTGGGAATAGTAATTTTTACCCCTACGCTATCCAACGCTTTCCCTACTGTTGCACTCTCTGGAGTGGGAATAGTAATTTTTACCCCTACGCTATCCAATGCTTTCCCTATTATTGCACTCTCTGGAGTGGGAATAGTAATTTTCACCCTCCCGCTATCCAACGCTTTCCCTATTGTTGCACTCACTGGAGTGGGAATAGTAATTTTTACCCCTACGCTATCCAACGCTTTCCCTACTGTTGCACTCACTGGAGTGGGAATAGTAAATTTTACCCTCCCGCTATCCAACGCTTTCCCTACTGTTGCACTCTCTGGAGTGGGAATGGTCATTTTTACCCCTACGCTATCCAATGCTTTCCCTACTGTTGCACTCACTGGAGTGGGAATAGTAATTTTTACCCCTACGCTATCCAACGCTTTCCCTACTGTTGCACTCACTGGAGTGGGAGTAGTAAATTTTACCCTCCCGCTATCCAACGCTTTCCCTACTGTTGCACTCTCTGGAGTGGGAATAGTAATTTTTACCCCTACGCTATCCAATGCTTTCCCTATTATTGCGCTCTCTGGAGTGGGAATAGTAATTTTTACCCTCCCGCTATCCAACGCTTTCCCTACTGTTCCATTCCCTGGAGCGGGAACAGTAATTTTGACCCTCCCGCTATCCAACTCTTTCCCTACTATTGCACTTACTGGAGTGGTAATAGTAAATTTTATCCGCCCGCTATCCTACGCAGAAAATATTGAATATTTGTAATTAATATTAGGTTAATATATATGTATACATTTTTTTTTTTACTTACATTAATTATTTATTAATTGTAATGTTATTTAAGTATTTTTAAGTATGTGTCAGTTGATTATATGTATTATTTCATTCATTTCACATTACTTTTAAGACATTTAAAATATTCGATATTTTGACTAACTATATTTTTAACAACGATATTTTGGATTCTATATTTTTGTACTTACCTGTTTGGAGATAGGGATTCGATATTTTGGCATTCTATATTTTGGCATCGATATTTTTGTATATCTATATTTTGGTAGTCGATATTATGTCAGTGATCCGACAGAGACATGTGAGGGGTGGGTGCAGAGGACTCCCAGCAGTGGCCAGAGACATGTGAGGGGTGGGTGCAGATCACTCCCAGCAGTGGACAGAGACATGTGAGGGGTGGGTGCAGAGGACTCCCAGCAGTGGACACACATATGAGGGGTGGGTGCATATCACTCCCAGCAGTGGACAGACATGTGAGGGGTGGGTGTATATGACTCCCAGCAGTGGCCAGAGACATGTGAGGGGTGGGTGCATAGGACTCCCAGCAGTGGACAGAGACATGTGAGGGGTGGGGCAGAGGACTCCCAGCAGTGGACAGACATATGAGGGGTGGGTGCAGAGGACTCCCAGCAGTGGACAGAGACATGTGAGGGGTGGGTGCAGAGGACTCCCAGCAGTGCCCAGACATATGAGGGGTGGGTGCATATCACTCCCAGCAGTGGACAGACATGTGAGGGGTGGGTGTATATGACTCCCAGCAGTGGCCAGAGACATGTGAGGGGTGGGTGCAGAGGACTCCCAGCAGTGGACAGAGACATGTGAGGGGTGGGTGCAGAGGACTCCCAGCAGATGACAGACACATGAGGGGTGGGTGCCTATCACTCCCAGCAGTGGACAGAGACATGTGATGGGTGGGTGCAGAGGACTACCAGCAGTGGACAGAGTCATGGGTGTGTGTACATCATGATCAGATGAGCACAACTCCATGGGTGTATGTACGCATCCCTAATGTTCGACTATGTTGATAGTGCCATAACAACACATCACTGACAGCAGTGTCCCACTACCATGAGGATGGATGTCCTTCCCCCACTGCATGACACAACACATGTGGGTGTGAGGACAAATGACACATGCATACCCACCCCTGGCGGATGCAGCACAATACACACACAGAGATCATGCCACAAGACTGTATACTCATGTCAATGGCCTCTACACTAAGAGAGCCAAAGGGAACACACACTGTCACGTACATCCCAGGACTGATAGGAATGTACAGGTGCTGGGACAGCCACCAAGATGTTGCCTCTCATGGAAGGAATAGGGTGGACTTCCCACAGATACAATGACCACAATTGTCAGTCAGGTGCTCAAATACCCTGCAGAACAAGTACCAAATGTGTACTAGGCTGGGATGACACACATGCATAGTGTGGAAAATGCTGATTGTCGCCATTAAGGCATGACAACATACTCAATACACAAGTACAGTGACTAGCAAGGATGGCACAGAGGATGCAGCCGGAGACATTTCTGAGCAGGCATGGCCGTAGTTGAAGGTATCCGTCACCAACAAAGGAAATGTAGACACAGGTCAGCACTACAAAAGTGCAACTCCCTGCAGGGTAGATGTCAGGTGCCACAGAGAAAGGAACAGTCCTTGGGACAATATCTCCAAACACAAATAGCACACACGACCAAATATACTTTGCAGAGACATTGTGATGGCACGCAGATACCATGGTCCACCCCATTAGCATCAAACGACAACTTTCTCCTGACACATAACACATTACCACCACCCCAACTCCGGGACCATCAGCACCCACATCAATACCTGAAATGCAAATGTGTTCAAACGGAAAATAAAATGCTTTATTCAGCATTAAATGAAAAAGTAGTTAATGACACTATTAACAAAGGCACATGGCCAGTCCAGATCTGAAGTCCTTGGGGGGGGACACATGGCCACGCGTCTTCCCTAGCTTGCCCGCACATTAGAACCCTCAGGTACTCGATCGGGGGGAGGCATCATGTGGGGAAGGACCAGGCACCGCAGGGACAGGAGGTGGAAGGGTAGGTGTGGTGGGTGCAGGGACGGACGCCTCCACCACAGGGGGTGGGGCAGCACCAAAGGTGGAGGTCAGCTTGGCGCTGCACACTGCTGCCAGGTCGTCAAGTGTCTCCCCTTCCCCTGAAGACAACACAGCCTCAAAGGAGGGGGGGTCAGAGTGATGGGGTGCAGCGCTACTGGGGGAGGGGGGACAGGGAGGGGCTCAACTCCCCTACCCGTGGAGTGCCGTTCCCGGCACTCCACGGGTAGGAGAGACAGAGGGGCTGAGGCACAGCACAGCCAAGTA
Organism: Triturus cristatus; assembly: GCF_964204655.1. Classification (NCBI taxonomy): domain Eukaryota; kingdom Metazoa; phylum Chordata; class Amphibia; order Caudata; family Salamandridae; genus Triturus; species Triturus cristatus. The sequence goes on from NC_140591.1 coordinate 728,494,508, forward strand.
GGCCTCTTTCTCGGGATGTGTGGTTGGGGAGCCTAGGGGAGTGCCTTTGGAGGGACTGGTTAGTGCGCCATGCGGCCTGGGACTGTGGCTGCGTGTATGCCTGTGTGCCCCAGACCCAGTGGGTGTGCCCTCATCACCCTGAGTGTGCGTGCCAGGAGGAGTGCGCTTGCCCTTTCGTGGTGGTGTGCTGCCTGTGTCTGGTGGGGTGCGTGCTTGTGAATGTCTGTGTGTGCCTGGGACAGGTATGGGAGTGGGAAGTGTGGATGGTGCAGGGGTAGGGGGGGACGAAGCGCTGCAGGAGACTCACTGCTGCCGTCAGTGAAGAGTCCATGGACCTCAGCAACATCCGTTGGTCAGACATCGCTGATGACATGCTCTCCATGTACGACACCATCTATGTCATCATTCGGGTCTGGCCATGGAGGACATTCAGCAGCGATGTCTGTCCAACCTGCAACTGACGCAGAATGTCCACAGACTCTGCAGTGAGGGTAGCAGGGGGGACAGGGACAGGGGGTGCGGTGCCTGGCACGAAGGAGACACGGTGTTGCCTAGCACGGACAGAAGGGACCGGAGCAACTGGGAGGGCGGTGATGGGAATGGAGGGGGCGGTGACAGATGTAGTGCTGCTGCCAGGTGTCGTAGCAGCCTCAGCCCCCTGGAGGAGTTCAGCATCGGACCCGTCTGCGTTGTAGTCAGTGTTGTCACTAGACAGGTCCTCCGCCTGACTCCCCTCGCCCTCCGTGCCACTTGCTCCCGTAGACTCCGCAGCAGTGGTGGCAGCGGTGCTGGATCCCTCCTCCACGTCCATGCAGGTGTCTCCCTCGGTGTCCTCCGATGATGCTGTGGGCAAGGTGAAGAGACAGAAAATAATAAGAAGAGACAGAAAATAATAAGTCACCTTTATACAACAGACACATGAGTCCCAATTAAAATGTCACAGTGCATATCAGGAAATGCATCATGAGTAACATCTAGAATAGTCCGCACATATGTAACCCTGCACTCCCCAGTTGGTTGACCCACCATGACACTTGGAAACAATGGCGATCATGACACAACAGCAAATAACTTGATATCAAATTATACTGAGAAGCTAGTGTCTGGGGACAGTTGAGCACAGCAAGAATATTAATCCATGCCACCTCTTGTTCACTGTGAACGAAACAGTGTTGGTGCACCCAAGGCCAAATAACACACCTCAATACTGAAGGTGCCCCCACACTCTGAGACCTGCGAGTACTTAGGAAACCATAGCCAAAAACATTGCAATCCCTTGGGACTCACAACACTTTACACAATGTACATGTTTAGAATGTGTGAATGTGTCACTTTGTGAACAGAAGACACATCTGCCTGCATGACAGAAGTCACACAATGATGTGCACACAAAAATACTTTTACACAGTCATTGTATGAGCTGGCAGCCGAATTAAAAAAAGCCACTGTAAATAAGAAATGGGGTATCAGTAAGTACATATACATGGCACCACGGTGGTCTGGATGACTTGACACTCGTAAGTTCGTATCAGCAACAACCAAGGACTTACATGCAAACACACTGTGTGAACATGGATATGTATATTCAGAAGACAAGTGGTAATCAAACTGTGCCTTCCAGTGAAATGTGCCTGCGTGTCCACGGAAAGTGTAAAAGTACTTTCTTTTGCACTTCCCTGGGAGACATCTGTCATGCAGGCACATTATTGTCCTTCACAACCAACTAGCAAAAAGAAGCATAGGAAAAATGCAGACATGTTGACAAGTGTAGTGAGTGCCAAGGTACAATACTTATTGACTGAAAACTTGAATCATGCCACCTGTCACATGGCCATCTGTACCATGATGACACAGTTGGCAACACATCTGACCCACTGCCTATCATGTGGAGTGGCACACATGTCCAAACACAGGACAATGCATTAGCTAATGGGCCTGCAATGTGTCTGGATAAGGAGCACCTGCACTGAGGAGACACCCTCATGGCAAGAAAGAATGTCCACACAGATGTCAGCACACACAGTAGCATCTCGCCCACACACTGGTGGCAAAAATGGATGAGCATGAGCCATGTATTTCCATTTTTGACACATGTTGCAAAGCACAAACATTAAACCCAGCAAAACCTGACTGGGTCACTGCATGTTGAGTGTCTGTTCAGACAATTATCACACACAGGTCAGACACGGCAAGGAGACATAAGGTTTGGACATGTAGGCCTTGCCCGCACAAACCCCCCATACCTGAGACAATGTGATTGAGACAGATCAGAAGTGACACCTCTTAATCTGGGTTTACTCCAATGTGCATCACAAATTCCTAAATGTACTCCACATCACCTCGTGAGGCTGCCAACACATATTTGTGACCAACAACCATCAACAGATAGTTGTACATAGACACACAGGCACTGCCCAGTGTGAGGATGCACAAGCTAAATGGGGTCAGCATGTACAATGGGCACATGTAGCACACTTCAGAGAAATACAAATGAGGGCAGGGAACTATGCCACAGAGGCCAAACTATGCTGAACACACAGAGAATGGGCACAGTGGTGGATGACACACATGCTTCAGAGGCAAGGGTGTCTTGGGGACTGTAGTGGGAACACAGCTCCATTGTCCTGGAATTATCTGACTGTAACCTGGGCTACCATCACTGCACTATGCATATCTCCCACTCATGCACATCATGTCTGAGGCCACAACATTGTTAATGCATTCTGCAAGTCTGTTCATTTGAAAACTCACACTCCTATGTTGAGACCCAGCATCAGTGCCAACTAACATGGACACCCAAATGACTGTACAGGACAGGGCACAGGCAAGGTAACAACACATGTCTCAGACCCCCTCCCCCACATGATGCAGAAAGCAATGTGCACTTGGATTAACTGGCAGCCTAGATGACCATGTGCAATAGTGATTACACACAGACCAGGGAGCACATGTCATTTAGGGGAAGGGAGAAGGAACAGCCCCGTTTGACTTTGGGGAACATGATATGCACTGCACAAATTAAGCCTCGCTGTGTATCCAGGCAACTGAGCACTTCCAAAAGCTGGTGACACACAACAAACACACATGTACCTACCCCCTTCCTGCTGCTGCAACTCCTGTAACCGCCTATCCAACTCGGGAAGACCACCGCCAGGACACGCTTCATCTGTTGGGTCAGTCGTCGGCCCCCGCCAAGCTTGTGTGGAGGTGAGTCTGCCACCGGGCGATCCTCCGGGTCCAGCACCGATGTCCTGCCAGCGTTCCCTCACCTGGGCGAGGCGCCGACTGCGACCCTCCACAGATCTCACGGCCCTGACGGCCTGCTTCCATATCTCCCCCTTGGCATAGGCGGTTACCTGTGAGGATGACAAAGTGAGACAACATCACTACACCTGCTCGATGTCACAGAGACACACATTTGAACATCTTTGATATTTAGAACAGGGCATATTATGCTGGCACCCAATTGCACCTTTCTCATAGGGACATTAGCCTATGTGAAAGCCCCAAAGCAGTACATGGCATTGAAAGTACACAGGTGGCATGAGGGGTGCAACACACTCCATGATCATGGCACACGCTGTGCATCACATGCAACACCAGGCTGATGGACAGCACCTCCAAGCAGTCACATGCCCCAAGCCACTGACGCAACCTCAGCAGAGTAAACAGACACACACAGGCACAGATCAATCACTTGCCATTGGCTACAGCGGATACAAACCTCACTCTGCACATGTGCCACTTGCCTGTGTGGTGTCACAGGTGTGGTGCTAGCTCAGCAAGTCAGACACTCTGCACGGCTTACTTCTCCCATCAGATGGGTGGAGCTGTTGCCTCCTCCATGCAGCTGGGGTGCAACACTCCACATAGACACTCACCCACATGACAAGGAACATTCACACACATCAATGTCCAGGGGGCGCACACATAATTTGGACACTCTCACCACAGCTCCACTCAACTCACACACATCTGTGGGTACAGTCACCTGTCACACCGGGGGGGGCCAGGGAATCACCTCTGGACAATAGGACAAAAATCAGCATAAGGATTGGGTAGGCTGAATGTGCCATGCACTATGCAGTGAATGTCACAGTAAGCACAATGCAAGTGAGGAGTGCACACAGGAACTACATCATGCTCTGCATGGGAGACATAAGCCATTCCCCCCCTGGGACCCACGCTAAACAACATTGCATGTCTGTCACACCTGGACACAATGCCTGAAGTGACAGTCACAAAAAAGGAGCACAGTCAAAGCTAGTGGAGTCAGCACTCACCTGCTCCCCTGGTCTCCCATACAGGCTGGGGTCCTGTGGGAGGATTACATCAAGCAATGCCTCATTCTCCTCATGGCTGAAAGGCTGGGCCCTCTCCACAGTCCCTGACATGGTGCCAGAGGAATCACAAGCAGCAGCAGTGGTGTCGAGTGTAAGGTAGTGCAGGCAAGTGCCCTCTCATGGGTTCTGGCTGACTTATATCTGCCTTGCTGGGCTGTTTCATTTACAGGAGTACAGAGTGATTGGTCAGTCTCATTTGCATCCTACGTTTCCTCCAATCCCTTTAAACATACCCCAGTGAGGGCCTTTGCATGGTTCAAAATTTGAGCATGATGTGAAGTCAACAACCACTCTGCAACATTGTATTTAGTTGCCAACTGCCTTTCCAGGAAAATTTGAACTTGAACATCGGTATCCATGACAACCAGCATGCATTTAGGCCCTAATACTTGTCCCTCATGTACTCCTACAGCATCAGTTGCACATTGCTTTAGCCACGTACTTGTATGACCAGTGTGTACACCTACGTGTACGACCAGTGTGTACACGTACGTGGACTACCAGTGTGTACACGTTCGTGGACTACCAGGGTCTACACGTACGTGTACGACCAGTGTGTACACGTAGGTGTACACACTGGTTGTACACGTACATGTACGCCCTGGTAGTCCACGTACGTGTACACACTGGTAGTCCACGTACGTGTATGCCCTGGTAGTCCACGTACGTGTACACACTGGTAGTCCACATACGTGTACGAGCAGTGTGTACACGTACGTGTACACACTGGTAGTCCACATACATGTACGACCAGTGTGTACACGTATGTGGACTACCAGTATGTATACGTATGTATACGACCAGTGTGTACACCTACGTGTACGACCAGTGTGTACACGTACGTGGACTACCAGGGCGTACACGTACGTGTATGACCAGTGTGTACACGTAGGTGTACACACTGGTCGTACACGTACGTGTACACACTGGTACTCCACGTACGTGTACGCCCTGGTAGTCCACGTACGTGTACGCCCTGGTAGTCCACGTACGTGTACACACTGGTCGTACAAGTCCACGTACGTGTACACACTGGTAGTCCACGTACGTGTATGCCCTGGTAGTCCACATACGTGTACACACTGGTCGTACACGTACGTGTATGCCCTGGTAGTCCACGTATGTGTACACACTGGTAGTCCACGTATGTGTACGCCCTGGTAGTCCACGTACGTGTACACACTGGTAGTCCACGTATGTGTACACACTGGTCATACACATAGGTGTACAAACTTGTCGTACACGTACGTATACATACTGGTAGTCCATGTATGTGTACACACTGGTCGTACACGTACATGGACTACCAGTGTGTACACGTACGTGGACTACCAGGGCGTACATGTACGTGGACTACCAGTGTGTACACGTACATGGACTACCAGGGCGTACACGTATGTGGGCTACCAGTGTGTACACGTACGTGGACTACCAGGGCGTACACGTATGTGTACGACCAGTGTGTACACGTACGTGGACTACCAGGGCGTACACATACATGGACTACCAGTGTGTACACATACGTGTATGACCAGTGTGTACACCAACGTGTACACACTGGTAGTCCACGTACGTGTACACACTGGTCGTACACGTACGTGTGTACGGTCCGTACACACACCCGTGCTCCGGCGGGAACAACAGTGTGATGATATGGACCGTTCACACGCCCTCAGAGCGTGTGTACGGTGCGCTTCACAGCTTACACAGGTGATAGGAGGCGCCCACGAATGGAATGGAGGTGTCAGACTTGTGCACGGCTGTAAATCAAGTCATAGTCATTCCAGTCCTACATGTGCAGGGCCTAGGTGTGTCAGGCAGTGATGTGGCACATGTCCCCTCATGTTTTAGCACAATAGATGTGTGATGACCTGTGTACACATGTCATGCGTGATGGGGCAGTATGTGGCACACTTCCCCTTCCCACAATGCACATGTGTGCATGTAGTACAAACGTGTCAAGCACTGCATCACTGGTATGGCACAGTCACCAACACCCCTGATGCCAGGGACCGGGACACTAACACCTGACATCTAAGTAACAGCGTGCCCCGATGTGAACATGTCCTGTGTGTGTCATGTGTTCCCATGAGCTTGCTGGTGTTGTTCCGTCAACTGCATCTGCTGTTGCTGCATCCAACATGTGTCTGTGTGTAGATGGGCATGGCACACATATACGCACACCATTCCACATGTGGATTCACACGTTACGTGTGTCTGGATGCTTCAAAGATGATTTTATGACATGAGGACATATCTGCGCCGTATCCATGTCTGAGTTTTTGTTTTTCACGTGTACCCCTTCATCGTTATGTGTATGATCTGTACATTTCCAATGACATGTGACTTGTGCGTCTAGCTTGCTGCCAGCAATCTGTATGAGATGACATCCTTCCAATGCAGATTTGTGGATGTATGTCACTCCTGTGATGTCTCTGGCTGTTCACTTACACTGGCCCACAGCTAGTTCCGGGCCATGTGACTATCAACGGGTGTAGCTGGCTTGTCGTAGGAGTATCACCTGGCTGCCATACGTGTCCTGGATGTGTAGCACAGACCTGACTCTGTATTTAGCTGATGTGTAGTAGCAGTTGAGCATGTGCTCAGTTCATTGACATTGATGTTGTTAGGTACTCACTCTTCGTTCTTCCTTCCAATTATCTGCAGGGCACCGCCTCTCCCCCGACCAATGCCAGACTTGGCTGCCATGAGGGAACGTGACTGCATAAGACGTTACCGCTTCTCGCAACAGTTGATTGAGGACTTGACCGCAAAGCTTGAACAACACCTCCAACCGCGACACAGGTATCCTACTGTGCTGACCCCCAAGATGAAGGTGATGGCAGCCCTACATTTTTTTGCCAGCGGTACGTTTCAATTCACCATAGCTGATGTGGGTGGCATGTCACAGACCATGTTCAGCCGTGTCCTGCATGATTTTTTAGAAGCCATGTTGGAGCACCTGGATGAATTCATCCATTTTCCAACTCGTGAGCAGTTGACAGGTGTCAAGGGTGAGTTCTATGCCCTGGGAGGGATGCCCCATGTCATAGGGTCTATTGATGGGACACTTGTGGCTTTGGTACCACCACAGGCACAGGAGGTGGCCTATCGCAACCGTAAACATTACCACTCTATAAATGCCCTTGTGGTGTGTCTTGCTAACATGCTGATTTCCCATGTCTGTGCATGTTTTCCAGGGTCAGCACACGATGCCTACATCAGGAGGCGTAGCAGGGTGCCAGAAATGATGCTGGGGCTGCACAACGAACGAGCATGTCTTGTTGGTGGGTATACTCTGTTTGTCCTCTGTTTAGCGCTATTTTATTATCTTACGGCATCTCCTGACCCACTTCTTGACATGATCTTTCCATGTAGGGGACTCTGGCTATCCCAACATGCCATGGCTGATGACACCCCTCCGCAACCCTAGAACAGCTGCAGATCACCGTTACAACAACGCACATGGGCAGACCAGGCGAGTGATTGAGAGGACGTTTGGCCTCCTGAAGAGCAGATTCTGGAGCCTTCACAAGACAGGCGGGTCCCTCCCATATGCACCGGTGAAGGCCTGCAAGATCTTCCTCGTGTGCTGCATGCTGCACAACATTGCAGTGGAGAAGGCTGTGCCACTCATCCTGGATCCGGATGAGCAGGAACATCCTCCCGTGGAGGATGAAGGGCTTGGTCACGAGGCAAGTGACGATGAGGAGGAGGAGGACGACATCTGGAGTCAGCTCATACGCAACATCTTCTCATAATGGTGAGTCCATGGGTCTGAGTGTGCACGGCTGGAGCCTTGTGTGGCATGTGTTGCAATGTGTGTGCCCAGCTGACTGTATGCTAAGTGACTTAGATGTGTGTTCAGATGTGTCACTCGAGTGATGATGTCCTTCCACACATTTTAGCTTAGACACTCAATTGTAATATAGCATGGTGACAGACTTATTCCTGTAGAGTAAATTACAATGCATGCGGATGACAATCTCTTCCCTGACTTCTTGTGTGTCTGTCATCCCCAGGTTGTTTGGCATGCTGTCTGCTCGTGTCATCGTTGGGCTCCCGCTATTCCTCATGAGTATTGCAACGTGTGTTGAATCAGCGTCCCATGCACGGACATGGGGAAAAGTCTATTTGGTTAAGGATTGCTGCACGGCATTTTGGTGTTGGTAGGTGTTTGTAATGTGTGGGCACTGCTCCTGTGCATGTTGTGTTACTATACATACATGTCGACTCACCATGGGGCACATGACATGTTGCATGACACCCATGTATTGATAGTCACCCTTTGTAGCAGTCAATTGTGATGGGACAGTGGATTCTGATGAAGGCATCAATGTGTGTACAACTTCCCTCTGAAACATACGGGATGCTACGGGTGGACATAGTTTGGGACATCCCCATGAGAGGATACATGGGGAATTGAAGCCCCTCCGTGTGCAGCAGGGGGTGTTTGGCTCACACCCTTCACTTGTGTGCCAGTTCAATGGATTTACAGCATCTGTGTTGTGAAGAGGGTGTCCAGTGTAGGTCCCACATGTTCTGCCAAATGACCTGTGAGTCTGTTCCTATTGATGCATTTCCCTAGGTGTGAACCTGAGTAATAAAAGTGTACCTCACCCTCCAAGGTGCCTCATCTCTGTCAATGCTGGTCTCTTGCCACTTTGCATGCGGCATCTCTGGCATAGTTGTCAAAGACTGGGCATATGAATGTATGTGTAGTTTAGCAACATGCATGCAGTTCTTCAGGGATTAGAATATCCATTGTGCATGATGTCCATGGTTGTGTATGTATTTGGGCATGTTGGTTGCCACAACATACCGTCAACACCTGCTGAGGGTGTGTACCCTGTGCGCAGCTCGTTCTTCAGTTTAATGATCCAGTGTCAGTCATCTTTGGGGATTGTGCATCTATTGTCTCTGGGTGTGCCCTGGGAAACCGGAAACTCCGCCTTTACATACGCCTGTTGCAGTAGTCCTTTCTGACATCCTTGCCTTTGTGTGCAACTAGTGGCATAGTTTCCATGTCATGCCGCCTGCTGCTGCAGCCCCTGCAGCGAGGGCACTGAGAGTTTATAGATTTGGCAACACACACACCACAAAGATGCTCCTCCCTTCCTCCCTCCACCCATTCATTTGTCTGGCATCAGCTTGTCTGTGCCACTGTTGCGCCCACGTGGTGCCAAAGACTGGACCTTAAGCACATGAAACGTGCACATTGCACGAACCTCATGTCCTTACATGACCCACATCACACTACAGTCTGATGTTGCAGCCACCCTCCAAGCATTGTCCATCTAAGGAGCTACCGCCTGCTCTCAGCCATACCCTAGACGTACACACGACACCTTTGCATGATGATTGTGCAACTCCAACTGCCTACACAGTGCTGTCCTGCCTTCCAGGCCCTGTCACAGCAACCAGGTAATGTCCCTCCTACTCCCCACTGGCTCCGTACACCAGCAAGGCCATGGGAGTGGGACTCATGCCTTCAGCATGTAGTATAGTGGCATAATCTGGCACATGGCCCAGGTATCATCTCTCAGCGTGTCAATCCTCAATGTGTCCAGGTCCCCCTCACCGGCATCACATGCACACAGCACCTCTTCATCAGCTTGTATGCCATTGACAGCCAGGTGCTCCTCACCCTCACCAAAGACGCAGCCATTGACAGTTCCAACTTTCAAGAAGGCATGAGATCCATTGATGGATGGCTGAACATCAGCCACCTGAGGCTGAACTTGTACAGGATTGAGGTAATCATCTGAGGATTGTCCCCTTACAGGTGGCTCAACTGCTTGTGTCCCACCCGCAAGAGCCCTGCACATGCACCCAGTGGCCACGCACACAAGATGGTGTGCATCATGGAATTGTCACTCACATTTACCATGCTAATCACCAGCATCTGTACCTCAGGGTGCAACACCCTCTGCATGATGCACATGATCCACAGATAGATCCACTCCAGGGAAAGACAGACCATGCCCCAGGAGCACAACACCAGCCGTGTCAACTACTGCCCCGCCCTCTACGGAGCAAGTACATCCTAACACCCGGGAAACCAGTCCACATCCAGGCTGCATGTGCACACTTCAGCTTCAACATCATGCGCCCCAGCCACCTCACTGTCCACCAGAGATAGCTGCAATGTATCACTGTGTGCTGCGGATGACCTTCAGACTCCTCACCCACACTCAGGAGGCAGGACACAACCCCAGACCCCACACCAACCTTGGCCGTCTGTCATCTGAGACCCCGTTGTGCCAACTCCGTGCATCCAACCTTGCCCTGGCCACCATTCTTCACATCCACCGTACTCCAGCATGCGGGACATAGTTCTCCCACCTGGCAAGACATACTTGCTCTCCCTCCCCGGCAACATCCACATGAGCCATGACCTCTACGCCTTCAGGATACTCTTCCCAATTGGTCTGTCCGCACAGTAATGCATGCCCCCCCTCAGCAGCTTGAGGCCATCACGGGTGAGTATTGTGCTCCATGTCTGTATAGTATGATACATTGTGACCCATGTGTGTCCTGTCCCAGACTCAGATTCCAGGGTATGGATGGCTGGAGTTAGTTCAACACTCATGCCTAGTTTGACATTTCCCCACACGTAGGTTGTGTACTCATGCAAAATGAATGCAACATGTAATTGTAGAAAAAGAGATTTATTCTCGGTGGGGGACCTGTTTAGTGTGGACAAATAGGTGCTATACAGTGTGCATGGAATCCAAAGTTCACAGGGGGAGATGGCATCCTTGAAAGTTGGAGTCATTAGAGTCCAGACCACAGTGTTGGTCATCATTGGTCAGACTGTGACCAGCAAGTCCATGTGGCAAAGAATGTCATTGGATGAGGTGCTGCTGTTGCGCCAGAGGGCCAGGTGCCAGGCCAGGTGACCTGGGAGATGTGGATGGTCCGCTGCCTCTCACGGTCTTTTCCGTGGACGACCCACCTTCCTCGGGGGACCCTCAGATGCAGGCCTTGACGATGCTTGGGACGCTCCGTCGGATGAATCCTCCTCCTCCTCCCTCCCTGAGTCTGGTGCTGGTCTTTGCCTGGTGGCACAGGGAGGGTTGCCCATGTTGTCGGCGATCCAACGGAGTGAATGGCTTATGTCCGTTTGCACCGCCAGGAGCTCAGCCAGTCTTGCCTCCATCCGTCCTTGGTGTTGTTGTTGACTGGCGTGTTGCTCGGCCTGCTGGTTCTTAATCTCGTTGAGGGTCCCCACTACCTGGCTGATGCCCCTGGTGTCACGCCGGTATGTCTCCAAGATGTGGCGTATGTGTGACATACCGGTTCCCTCAGCTGGCTGGTCAGGTTCGTGCCTCCGCCTGCCTCCACTCCCACCACCCCTGCCCACACAAGCCTGAATGCCGTTGTGGCCACATCAGGTCAACTGGACCTCTGAGGGATAGCATTTGCAGTGTTGTCTGCCTCCTCCTGTGTGGCCGGAGAACCTTGTCCCTCCAGGTGAGAGGGGCTCAGTTGTTCTGTGCGGGCAGGGCTCCTGGGTGTCTCCTGGTATGTGGCAAGAATGGGGGTGGTGGTTGGCACAGATGTACCTGACGCAGGTGCTGCAGGGGCTGGGAGCACCAGAGGGTCCAGGTTGGTTGGGGTCATCCACAGAGTGCTGAGAGTCGTCGCTGCCGGTGGGATCATCTTCCTGCCGAGCCTGGGCCTGTGATTGTTCCCCCCAGTGTTGGGGGGAGATCCATAACGTTGCCCTGTGTGTGAGAGGGAGACAATGTTAATGCATTTTCATGCGACATCCATGTTTCATCCATGTTCAGGTTGCCACAGTACCTCCAGGTAGTTGTATGTGCCGAGCATTCACATCAATGTTCACTTGTGGATGGGTATGTTGCAGGGGACCGATTGAAAGGTTATCCATGGTCTTTGACATGTCGCATTTGGCCTTGGATGCTTTTTTGGCTGAGGCTTGATCTTGTTGTGTCACATGTCCATTGTGAGAGTGTGTGACTCCCTTGGCTGCCCCGGGGTGTGTGCTTGTGTGAGGGGTGAGTGATCATCACTCAGCCTGACGCTGTTCAACATCCACATGCCCCCCCTCACACAGGTGGGCCGCCACCACAACCTCTAAGACATCTCCTACGCCGACGACACCCAGCGCATCCTCTCCCTCACCAAGCACCCTCACACTGCCAAGACACACATCCACGAGGGTCTGAGGGCCATAGACGACTGGATGCGGAGTGGCCATCTGACACTGAACTCGGACAAGACGGAGGTCCTCATCCTGGGAACCACACACTCAGCCTGGGATGACTCCTGGTGGCCAATTGCTCTGGGGACATCACCGACACCCACCAAACACGCACGCAACCTAGGATTGATCCTCGCATCCTCCCTCTCCATGTCCAAGCAGGTCAACGGCGTCTCCTCCTCCTGCTATGATACCCTACGCACGCTCCGCCGGATCTACTGGTGGATCCCGACTTAAACAAGTAGAACAGTGACACAGGCCCTCGTCAGCAGCTGACTGGACTATGCCACTGCACTCTACGCAGGACTCCCATCCACACACCAACGGCGGATACTACGCTTCTGCAAAGCCTCGGCACAAGTGATCGTCAATTCCCCCACCACAGCCACATCACCCCCCTCCTGAGAGACCTGCACTGGGTCCACATCGACAAGAGGATCACCTGTACGCTCCTCAGCCACGCACACAAGGCACTCCACACCCATGGACATGCCTACCTGCAGATCAGACTCAGCTTCTACACCCCCACCCGCAAGCTCCGCTCCGATATCCTCGCCCTCGCAGCTGTCCCCCGCATCCAACATATGCCCACCTGCAGCAGATCCTTCTCCTACCTCGCCGCAAGGAGGTTGAACACCCTCCCAACCCACCTACGACTGACCCAAGACCTACTTGCCTTCTGATGTCTCCTCAAGACCTGTCTCTTCGAGCAGTATTGTAACCCCCCCTCAACGCCTTGAGACCCTCACAGGTAAGTTGCACGCCTTACAAGTACCCAGATCGATTGTTGATTGATTGACGGTGCCTGCTGGTGGGTGTAGTGTGATTTTGCGGTTGGTCTCCCAGGTGATGTATCTGTCCCCCCATGGCACATGCTGCCATGTCAGTGAGTGTGAGTTCCTGTCCTAGTTATCTGAGCTGGTTGTGTTTGTGTTAGATTTTGCAGTTGTCACAGGAGGGCCTTGTGCTGCCTACAGCAGGGCCAAGTGTCAGCTACCTTGTCAGTACTTTGGCAGTCCCTGTGCATTGCGCATGGTGCATGGGTATGCCCCTGGGCCATATGGGCTGAGGGCATTGGTGTCTGTTTCTGAGTTTTACTATATGTTTAGTGATCCCCACCCTCCCAGCATCCCAGACATCCGTTCTTGGGTTTGTGGTTTGTGTAGGCTGGGACATGGCATGGCCTTGCTTTGTAAATGGGGCATACTCATGTTAGTGGCCTGAGCGTTGTTTAGAGTGTGGTTGTGTCAGGTGAGGGCGTGGGGGTAGGTGAGTGCATTTTTTGTAGTTGGGGTGTGGATGCCATCCCCTCCATGTTACGTGAGTTGCTTGTGTACTCACCAGGCTCTCGGACTCCTTCGACTCCGTGTACTCCCACCGGCGGAAGCAGGGCCATCACCTTCTCCTCCCAGGGATGGTAATGTACCGGTCTGCGGGGCAGCCCACCTCCTGTGATGTTACTCTGGGCGTATTCCTCATTCATTTTGCGCTTGACTGCCCTGCGCAGATCGTACCACCTGGCTTGACATTCATTCCTGGTCCTTCTGATGGGCGCAACAGCATTCACCCGATCGACGATCCTCTGCCACAGGCTAGTTTTTTGAGATATGCTGGTCTGTCTGACCAATGTTCCAAACAGCTGTGGCTCGACTCTGATGAATTAGTTGACAAGGATGTCCAGCTCCTCCGTTGTGAACTTTGGATTCTTGTCTGTGGGTATGGTGTGGGGTGTGGGTGTGGATGATTGTGGGTGTGTGGGTGTGAATGTGTAGGTGTGTGTGTATGTGTAGAGGGGGTCTGTGTGAAGGAGGTTGTGTGAAGGTGTGTGAGTTAAGGTGTATGGGTGCAGTTGTTTGTGTGTGATGTCTGTCAGCAGTGAGTCATGGTTTGTGTTTGTGGGCTGATGTGAGGAGGCGGCCTCCATAGCCGGTATACCCTTCTCATCATCCCATGTACAGAAAGACAACGGCACGCGAAGACTGGGAGGGAATGAGTTAATCCTTTCCACTAACTCTTGTGCGCAGGGAGGAGCCCCACCCGGACTGAGCAGGAGCCAATGGCATCTGAGAAAGGTGGGAACTGACGAGTATGAAGAGAGCCCGGAAGACCAGCGAGGGGGTGTGGAACCAGAGGAGCAGAGAGAGCAGCCACGCCAAGAGGAAGAGAAGAGCGTAGAGGAACCCTCGACCACCAACACAGGAGACGAGGAACCGAAGCCAGTCGTCGACTCGGAGGACTCACCCGAAGCCGGAGAAGCCGAGACCTGGTCCGAAGAGTGGTGGACGCCCCCAGGAGGACGCTGATAAGCCGCCGCAACTCCGGAGAGTTGCGGCCCCCGCGGTATGTGACACGGGAAGGGGGAGGGATAAGCGGGGTCCAGCTAGTGGAATACCTGGTGTTACAAATGCAAGGAATCCTCGAGTGAGAGCGGTTGTCCTAGCACGCCCTTCCTTTATTTTGTTGTATCCCTTCACAACCCAGCCAGTGATAAGGAACACTGTGGTCCATTAGCTTAGCTTCGCTGCAATTATCCCCTGTCTACTCCCCGAGAGAGTGTACGTTCCGACAAAACTTTTTTTACTTTTTTGTTGTGTTTCACGCCTATCCGTGGGTTCTCGTGAACCTCCCTTCGTTACGCCTCCCGGTTGATTGGGATGCCAGAGTAAAACCTGATTCCCTTATCCCTGTTCCCCGCCTATAAGAACCACCACCCCTGTATCTTTGTGTCGTGCCTCACAACGGGTGTTTTTTTTTGTTCTTCGTCACTGGTGAAGGGTTCGTAACAGAAAAGCCTGAACCACGAAACTTACCGCCTTCTCTCCTTCTTTCTTTCCGAGGCAAACCTGGGGAGGACATCCAACCACGTCAGGAACCCATCAGCCAGAAGACCGCGAGGACGATCCCCGGATAGAGAAGGCCATCATACCATTCTAACCTGTTTTGTGGAACTGTTAATTTCCTTTAAATAAAACTCAACCACCATTGCTCACCAAATTCGGCCTCCTCGCTTTTCCTTTCGACCCTCCCTCTCACACGTAGTGTCAGATGTGGGATCAGAAAGGATGGAGGCCGCAATCAAGAAAATGGCTGAAGGTCAGGAAAAGTTAGGGAACATTATGGAACGATTCCTAGCCTTAACCGAAGAGGACTGGGAGAAACACCATAAAACCATGTTGGAGCAAAGCCAATCCCAGGAAGCCATATTCAACAGACTTGCGGATACGATGGGTCAACAAAGAAACCAAACTACCCTACCCTCAGTGGTCCTCCAGAAATACGTAAATGGGGAGGACCCGGATTTCTTTTTTTCCAATTTCGAGAGAATGGCTCGAACAGCTGGGTGGGCCGCAGACAAATGGGGTCAGTACTATCAGGCCGCCAACCCCTTAGGCCTTACACCGTACGATGACGTAAAGAAAGCGATGCTGGAAAGGTTGGGGATAGACGATGAGACGTACAGGCTACGCCTCAGACAGATTAAAGAAGGCCCCCGGGAGACCCCCAGGGCCCTCTCTTTTTGAATCCGGGATCTAGCTGACCGGTGGTTGAAACCCCTAACTGCTACTAAGGAGGACATCATGGAGAAATTATATTTCGAACAGTTCTTATCCTCCTTACACCCCCCGTACAGAAATGGGTGCGACAGCACACGGGACTGACTTTTAACAGGGCAGTAGATATCGCTGGGACATATAATCGCGCACAAGACCTTCAGAGAGGGAAGGACGAACAAACCTGGAAGCGTCCTAGCGGAGGACCTGCCAAGACAGTGAGGCCACTGGTTCCACGGAGGCCAGATACGGTCACCCTATTACCTGGTCCCCTGCCCAACCCCCTTCGGTCCTCTCCTTCTCCAGGGCCCCAGTGTTTTTCGTGTGGTGGTTTCGGTCATATAGCCCGGGTGTGCCCCCAAAAAGAAGAGCCCATGGAAATCGGGCTCACACGTTCCTACTATTGTAATCCTGGGGGAAAGAAACCTCCCTATCACCACACGGTAAGGGTCAATGGAGAAGAAAGACAAGCCCTGATGGACACAGGATGTTTGCAGAGTGTCATACAGCCTTCCGCAGTCCCGGGAGGGGTTACACAAACCACTGGGACAGTAAACATACAGTGTGTACATGGGGACAACAGGAGGTATCCTACCACCACTGTACGAATCCAACACAGTCCCGCTCATGCTCCAGTACCAGTGAAAGTAGGGTTGATACCTCGGCTACCGGAACCTTTAGTCCTGGGTTCTGACTATCCCTATCTCTCTACGGTTGTTCCAGAAAAACCTCACCGATCAGAACGCTTGGTATTTAACCGCCCCTTTTTCCAAAGAGCCCCATCTCACTCCATCCCAGGAGAGACCCCAGAAAAGTAGAAAACAAAAGAAAAGAGAGAAAAGGGATTGGAACCGAGTAGCACTCACACAGAACAAGGAGGAAGCCATGTGGCAGTACGATCGAGGTTTCTTTGCCGCACAACGAGAGGACGACACGCTAAGGGAAGCCTGGAACAAGGCCACAGAGGAGGAAGACCCTAATCAAGTAGGTCCCCAATTTCTAGTGCAGAAGGGGTTGCTATATAGAAAGGGGGGAAGCAACCAACCCCTACAACTATTAGTCCCACGTGCCTATAGAGAGAAAGTGATGTTTCTTGCCCACAGCCATCTCCTAGGGGGACACTTTGGAGAGGAAAAAACCGAGAAGGAGATACTAAAACAGTTCTTTTGGCCAGGTATATACCAACAAATCCGTCAATACTGTAGGGAGTGTGCCATCTGCCAAAAAAACAACAGGTTTGTCTTCTCTAGAGTCCCCTTACGTCCCCTACCTGTCATTAGTGAACCCTTTGCTCGGGTAGGGATGGACATAATAGGCCCTATGCTCCCCTCTCGAAGCGGCTGTAGATTCGTGTTGGTATTAGTAGATTATGCCACTCGATATCCTGAGGCAGTGGCGTTGCGTCACCCAAACGCCCTGCATATAGCTAAAGCCATGGTTAACATCTTTTCCCGAGTAGGCTTTCCATGAGAGATAATAACGGACCAGGGGACGCCTTTTGTCTCCAAGCTCCTGAAACAGGTCTGTACCCAGTTAAACATCAAGCAGATCCGAACATCAGCCTATCATCCACAAACTGACGGATTAGTGGAAAGATATAATGCCACCCTGAAAACCACACTAAAAAAGCTGCTTGAGTTGGAAACCCGTCGGTGGAAAGACATGTTACCTCTTGCCCTTTTTGCTATCCGATGTAAGTCCCAAAGAAGCACCGGATACTCGCCATTCAAGCTATTATATGGCCGACCCCCACGCACCCTTCTAGACATGGCAAGGGAGGAATGGGAAGAAATCCCTGAGGGTACTAAACCCCTACATGAATACGTCTTACAATTGAAGACGCACCTCCACGAAATACGTAATATCTGTAAAACCTACTTGGAACAAGCCCAAGAAGCCCAGAAAC
The DNA here is from genome assembly GCF_964204655.1 of Triturus cristatus. NCBI lineage: Eukaryota > Metazoa > Chordata > Amphibia > Caudata > Salamandridae > Triturus > Triturus cristatus. Next base: position 728,512,538 of record NC_140591.1, read on the forward strand.
ATTACTACGATAAGGGTACCAAAAATAGATCGTTGAATGTGGGTGATTTTGCTTTACTTATGATGCCTTCCTCAGACCACAAGCTCCTGGGACAATGGCAAGGTCCATTTCAAGTCTTAGAGGCCGTCACTCCAGTGACTTATCGCCTGGAAATGGACCCCACAAAACCCACTAACACCCAAATCTTTCACATGAATTTATTAAAGAAATGGGAAGGGCCGGTACCCCACTTGGTAGCCGTAGCCAAGGACCCCCCCCCCTTTTTTCCATGAGCGTAGACCCTGACTTGACGGAGAGTTAGAAAGAGAACCTGTATGACAGGCTACAGCCTTTTCAGGATGTCTTCACTACCCTCCCAGGACATAGTGCAGTAACCGAACATGCTATCAATACTCTACCAGGGAGGAGGGTGAAATTACGTCCTTATCGTATACCTGAAGCCCGCAGACTGGAGGTAGAGAAGGAAGTACAACAGATGCTCCAGATGGGAGTGATCAAACCTTCTACTAGTGAGTGGAATTCTCCGATTGTGTTAGTGCCGAAACCCGACGGATCTAATCGATTCTGTATCGATTTTCGCGAGGTTAATAAAATTTCACAGTTTGATTCATACCCATTACCCCGGGTTGATGAAATGATTGAGAAACTTGGTAACGCAAAGTATATTAGTACACTGGACTTAAGTAAAGGATACTGGCAGGTCCCACTACGAAGTCAGGACAGGGAAAAGACCGCATTTTCAACCCCGGGAGGTCTGTATCACTTTACTGTTTTACCCTTCGGGTTACACGGGGCCCCAGCCACTTTTCAAAGATTAATGAACACTGTACTGAAGCCCTGTGCGGACTACGCCGCCGCCTATATTGACGATATCGTCATTTTTAGCAACACCTGGGAACAACATCTGGACCATCTGGTAGCTGTAGTAAAGACCCTGAAAACCAGCGGTTTGACTATCAACCCTGCTAAAAGTAAGTTAGCAGCTAAGTCAGTTAAATACCTAGGGTATCTCCTCGGGGAGGGACTCATCAAACCCCAAAACGAGAAAGTAACCGCTATTGCCAATATACCCTTTCCCCAAACGAAAAAAGAACTACGAGCATTTCTCGGTATCTTAGAATATTATAGGAGGTTTATCCCAGATTTCTCACACACAGCTGCCCCATTGACCGACCTCCTGCAAAAAACCATCAACACCGAGAGAGTACTACGATCTCCCTCAACCCAACAACTAGCGGCCTTTCAGACCTTGATAACAGCCATAACATCAAAGCCGGTATTGCTGAGTCCCGATTACACAAAACCGTTTATATTGCAAACAGATGCGTCGGATCAAGGACTAGGTGCTGTCCTATCCCAAACCGACTCTCAGAATCAGGAAAGACCAGTATTATACCTCAGCAGAAAATTGTTTCCTAGGGAAACCAAATATGCGGTCATCGAGAAGGAAGCATTAGCCATAAAATGGGCCATAGAAACCCTCCGTTACTATCTGGACGGAAGAGAATTCACTCTGTACACAGACCATGCACCCTTACGATGGCTCTCTCGCAACAAAGGGCATAATGACAGAATCATGAGATGGTTTTTGGCTCTACAACCCTTCCGGTTTACTACTCTTCACCGGAAAGGGAAAGAACATTCTAATGCTGACTATCTCTCTGCATATCCCCTTGACTCTTTTCTTGCCAGTAAGAAAGTTAGGGAAAGGGGATGTGAGGAGGCGGCCTCCATAGCTGGTATACCCTTCCCATCATCCCATGTACAGAAAGACAACGGCACGCAAAGACTGGGAGGAAATGAGTTAATCCTTTCCACTAACTCTTGTGTGCAGGGAGGAGCCCCGCCCGGACTGAGCAGGAGCCAATGGCATCTGAGAAAGGTGGGAACTGACGAGTATGAAGAGAGCCTGGAAGACCAGCGAGGGGGTGTGGAACCAGAGGAGCAGAGAGAGCAGCCACGCCAAGAGGAAGAGAAGAGCGTAGAGGAACCCTCGACCACCAACACAGGAGACGAGGAACCGAAGCCAGCCGTCGACTCGGAGGACTCACCCGAAGCCGGAGAAGCCGAGACCTGGTCCAAAGAGTGGTGGACGCCCCCAGGAGGACGCTGATAAGCCGCTGCAACTCCGGAGAGTTGCAGCCCCAGCGGTATGTGACACGGGAAGGGGGAGGGATAAGCGGGGTCCAGCTAGTGGAATACCTGGTGTTCCAAATGCAAGGAATTCTCGAGTGAGAGCGGTTGTCCTAGCACGCCCTTCCTTTATTTTGTTGTATCCCTTCACAACCCAGCCAGTCATAAGGAACACTGTGGTCCATTAGCTTAGCTTCGCTGCAATTATCCCCTGTCTACTCCCCGAGAGAGTGTACGTTCCGACAAACCTTATTTTTCTTTTTTGTTGTGTGTCACGCCTATCCGTGGGTTCTCGTGAACCTCCCTTCGTTACGCCTCCCGGTTGATTGGGATGCCAGAGTAAAACCTGATTCCCTTATCCCTGTTCCCCGCCTATAAGAACCACCACCCCTGTATATTTGTGTCGTGCCTCACAACGGGTGTTTTTTTTTGTTCTTCGTCACTGGTGAAGGGTTCGTAACAGAAAAGCCTGAACCACGAAACTTACCGCCTTCTCTCCTTCTTTCTTTCCGAGGCAAACCTGGAGAGGACATCCGACCACGTCAGGAACCCATCACCCGCCGGAAGACCGCGAGGACGATCCCCGGATAGAGAAGGACATCATACCATTCTAACCTGTTTTGTGGAACTGTTAATTTCCTTTAAATAAAACTGAACCACCATTGCTCACCAAATTCGGCCTCCTCGCTTTTCCTTTCGACCCTCCCTCTCACAGCCCTTTTTATTGGTCCATTTGTGGGTGTGGCTGTGTTTGAACTTTTGGTGGGTGTGTTATAAGAGGTGGTTGTGATTTTGGGCCTCTGTTTGACTGTTTGGATGTGCCAGGTCAGTCTTTTAGTAGTTTTTTGTCCTGTACACATCTTTTGTGGTGTTGTGCGAGTCGAATTGACGGTCCTTGTGCTGTTTTACTATGTCCTGGTTCAGTACGAGTCTTTTTCGCGTAGGTAAGGTGCGTCCATGGCTATGTTGTTGTTCAGTGTTCACATGTGCAATGGTGTTGTACGACTCGTACATACGCGATGCTGGGGTACGGTGTTGGGGTGGGGTGTACGGGGCATACATATGCGGGTGCTGTGGTGGGGGTACGGCGCTTACATACGCGTGTGCTGGGGTACAGCGTGTACATGGGGGATGCTGGGTTACGGTGTTGGGATTCAGTGCGTCCGAGTACGGGGCTGGGGTGGGGGGTACGGCGCTTACATACGCGTGTACTGGGGTACAACGTGTACATGGGGGATGCTGGGGTACGGTGTTGGGGTACGGTGTGTCCGAGTACGGGGCTGGGGTGGGGGGGTACGGCGCTTACATACGCATGTGCTGGGGTGGGGGGGTACGGCACGACCATACGCAGGTGCTGGGGTACGGCGCGTACATGCGCGGATGCTGGGGTGGGGGGTACGGCGCGTACATGCGCGGGTGCTGATGTGGGGGGGTACGGCGCGTACATACACGGGTGCTGGGGTGGGGGTACGGCGCGTACATGCACGGGTGCTGGGGTGGGGGGGTACGGCGCATATATATGCGGGTGCTGGGGTGGGGGTTATGGCGCGTTCATGCGCGGGTGCTGGGGTGGGGGGTACGCGCGTACATACGCGGGTGCTGGGGTGGGGGGTACGGCGCGTACATACACGGGTGCTGGGGTGGGGGGGTACGGCGCGTACATACGTGGGTACTGGGGTACGGCGAGTACATGCACGGGTGGGGTGGGGGGTCCGTACGACTCGTACCCCGTGCCCAAGTGTACCGGGGTAGTGGTCATACAAAGTTCGCTCCGTATGGGACGTTTTCCATACGCTTGGGGATTCGGAACGCCGGTAGGGATCGGACTTGTGCGCTCGGACTTCAGTTTTACGACTCGTACGTAAATCTGTCTGGGGACGTCTCGTAGACTTTTCCCGAGGCAATTTGTATGTAATTTGACAGTACGAATCATACTTGCCCATTTGTACGGGACTTGTACGACTCGTACGTAAAAAAATACAGATACGAGTCATACGGGAAATATTTTTACCGGATCGGAATCGGCTCCTTTATGACAAGACTTCACATTTATCAATATTAGGTCAATATCCTGAAAGCTGAGAAAATAGGGTTACATGTTGAAGAAAAGGGGGAGAGAGGTTGCAGGGTTAGAACCATGTAAGAGAATGTCATAAGCATAGACTGATATTTTAACCTGATGAGGACCATATTGGAAACCTGAAATAAGAGTATCTTGCCTAATTTTGGCTAAAAGTGTTCCAGCACTATGACGAATAGTAGAGGTGTTAAGGGGCACCCTTGTCGTACACCTCTAAGTAATGGAAAGCAATCTGAGGTTTTACCATTAACAAAGATTGAGGCTTTGGGACTGGAATATTAAATCGATCAACTTAGGTGGAAATCCAGCCCATTTTAATGTATGGAAGATAAAATCCCATCCAATCCTGTCAAAGGCATTTTCTGCATCCAAAGCAATAGCAGCAATGGGGTGATTTAAAGATGAGGCCTTGCTAGGAATGTTGAAAAAGACTCGAGGATTGTCTGAGGCTAATCTTCCCTTTAAAAAAAACAGATTGTTCAGGGCATATCACACCTGGTAGAACGGGGTCAATGCGTAGTGCCAAAATCTTAGCAAAAATCTTGTAGTCAGTGTTGACTAAGGAGATGGGACAGTAGTTCTTACAGAGAGAGAGGTTTTACCATCTTTTGGGATTAAGCAAATCAAGGCTTCTTGGAATGTGCCCTGCGAGACACATTTATCAGTAAATGATTTGAATAACAGTAAAAGATTGGGTAGAGTTTAAATATTTTTAAATAGTTTAATGTTTTAATTAATATTATGTTTTTTAACATAAATTTTATGTTATTAGTATATGTATATATACATATTTATTTGTTAAATTTTTATATATTTTCAAAATTATAAAATATATTTAAATTAATAGTTTATTAATTTTTTTACAGTGAATATTTTTATAATAATTATTATATATGTGTGTTTAACTTTTTTAGGTTAATTTGGTTTGTTACTTTTGTTAAGATGTATATTAAATCTAATTATATTTTTTACATTAAGTTTATTATTTCATATATTTCATATTTAATATTTTATTTTATATGTATATAAAAACGGATATTTTTTACATCTATACTTATGTCATCGATATTTTTGTCTCAATATTTTTGCACTTACCTTTATAAATATAGGATGGCGATTTTTTCACATCTATATTTATGACTCGATATAGCGGTATGGGGATGTTTTGGTTGTCGATGTTTTGTCAGTGATCCCGTTGAATTTTGTGAGACTTCAGATGCTTGTGTAGATATCTATTGTTTGCTGACAACAGTGGGAAGGAGAGATTGTTCATCCAATGAGACAACAAAGCTGTGTGCAGATTTTGCTCTATTTTTCCATGAAAAAAAGGATTTGATTGTGGCCATTGGGAGAATTAAATTTTATCTAAAGCACACACCTCACTACAGCCCCTGCTAAGACAATTCCACTGCTAAAACTGAGTGAGGGGTGTTCTCCATAACATTACACTGGGTAACAAATAAAACTCCATATAAGAGTATTTGGGGTGAAACCCATCAAGTCTTTCAACAGCAGTTCATATAGTGGCAATGGGCTGCTCACTGGACCTGATAAAAGTGGTCATAACACAAATGATTTTTGACTGGCACTATTACATTTCCTATGTGGTAAATGAAGCAATGCTTTATACACCCATGTTTTACTACTGTATTATGAAAGCAAAATTGTGAAGGTGTCAATATTTAACAGGGTTCCGTGTACCTATTTATTGTGTTGCTTCTTGTTGTTGTTGTGAAGAGTTGGCTTTTTGTGTTGTTATGATTTTGTGCTACATTGTTGCATCGTGTTATTGTCACAGTGTGTTTTGGTTCCCAGGAAGCACTCGGTTCTGACTGTTTGTTATGTTGTTCCTTCTTGTGCTTTTGCTGTGTTGATAGTTTACTTTGTATTATATTTGTTGTGCGCTCTAATTACATTAGCGATGTTAACAAAAACGATTACATTTCCAGACAAAAGCAACACACTCCTTTAAAGTTCCTGTGACAAACTATATACAACTTTTAAAAGTAGCAAAATATTGATGCTGCTTCTCTTTTGCTATTTAAGACACCAGTCAGCCTAAAACTGTGGCAGACTATGCCTTGATCCCATAAAGTAGGGACTAATTTAGTGCCAGTTTGTCAGCTGACTGGTAGTTTATTATTTTAGGAGCTGGAACAGTATTTGCAGTATATTTTCACATCAGACAGTATTAAATGATTGCTTGTCACTGAACTTTAAGAAGAAAATTATGACTTTAGCACGCAATGCAGCAACATTTGTTCAATTTTCCTAAGTAACCATAATACACAATCATAACACAACATGATAGGAAAGCAATAAGCAAAATAACAACACAGCGAAATGTAACAGGACACAACACAACAAATCAATCAAAATAGAATGCAACAATCACAGTAAAACAAAATGCAATGCAATCATGCAACACAAATTCACAAAGCACAAAAAGGACACATCAGATAACCAGCATAGCAAAATGCCTCAAAATAACCATGGACAAATGCTCTTGCTATGAATTGCTACCAGTACAAATAGGTTTTCATAATATAGTGATAAGAGGTGTTTCCACCAAACACTCACTTACATAGCACCAAAGGCATGCAATAACGCCAGCCAAACATATTTTGTGAAATGGCCCCAAGTCCTAAGTTAGTACAGGTTTTTTGCCTGCATACAGTTGGGTGTTCTCCTGTCAGCTTGGAGATTATGATGGGGGGATCATGATAATGACTGGTAAATATGCCCCTTAGGCTTTTAGGAGCATTATATTGTCCTATGCTTCTGGATATTTGATAGCCTTTTCAAATAGCAGGATCAGCAATTTTTGCACATCACATCAATTTAAAAAAAATATTTTATTTTCTGTGCAAAAATTCGCCCATAGTGTCTGCTTGTTGCTTTGGTGTGGCACAGTGTACGACTACATTTCCTTGTCTGCAAAGCAATATTGTTTTGCTTGCTGATCCATCTAGTCAGCTTTCTAGCTGTGTCTCTACCAACATCCAGTGGTCATTAACTCAGTAGTGACTTATTGTTTGTTCATGTTTACTTCTTTGTTGTCTATTTTTCATAGAGATACGACAAGACCAGTCTATGGTCATATATCATAGCTGGCATATAGTAATGCATCTCATTAATTCCCATGCACTCAGGCTCTCACTCGTTCACCCACCCATGAGTGCATGCTCATCGAACCATTGACTCATTCTCTTGCCCTTTCACACTGCCCCGCACTCAAACTCTCCAATCATAGAAGAAGCAAGTTGACCCAAAAAGTGGACAGACTGTTTTGCCTTGGTGATGCTTGGTAGGCGTATTTTTTCATTTTAATAATTTTCCTGTAAAAGTGTTACCACAGCGAGATCTCTTTTCAAGCAGTCCAAAACGTTTTTCTATCGTTTATCAAAAGATTTTTAGGTCATGCACAGACGAGCTTCTAGCTTCAAGTACACAATAGGAATTAAAAATATAACAAAAAAAATTAAGAAAGTTTACATTTTTTTATGTTTTTTTGTTTGTTTACATTTTGGTGTTGTGTGGAGTAAAGGGTAATGAAGATATATGAAATATGAAATATAGATCTGTCCAATGATTACACCTGTAGAAATCTCTAGTCTGGGTGAAGGGAGAGATTATCAGCAAGGAAAGAAATGTTTATCGTGAGAAGCACTTAGGTGGTTGGTCTCACTTTCGTAAAAGGGCTGAAATAATGGACATTAGACCCTGGGGTGAATGAGGACAACTAAAACAAAACAAAATAAAAAAAGAAAGTTTACATTTTAAAAAGAGGCCTTCAATCTCTTTAAAAAATATGAGCTCATATGTCCTGAAATACGTTCAGAAATAGCCGACTTGACGATGAAGAATTGGCTCTGTAAGAGGCAAATTGTACCACTTTTAAAATCCCTTCTCAGAAAAGTCGAAATGACATGGATTACAATAAAACACGCACACTTTTCATATATTGAAATAGAGTGTGCCTTGTTCCCATAAATGGCAGGTTTCCTTGAACAGTCCTTGCCATTCGTTAAGAGTGCAGTACAAGGAGATCCAGAGTCGCTTACTCATTGTGATGGTAAATAATGGTGATAGTAATGGCTTGCTTCCTATGCAGAAGCAAAAGGAAATGTTCTCTTCTCTGCCTGTGCTGTGTACATCATTTTAAACTCAACTAGAATAGCCCTCTAATTACTACATTTTCTTTGAAATAGGGTAGTCCTTGAGCAGCCATGACAGAATTTCTTTTATTTCTTTAGGTGATTACTGATTATTTTACCTAGTATAAATGTTGCACGAATTTGATTTGCATTACTTCATTAGATTAAAGCACAAACCTCATATATTCAAATATTGATCTGACCAGATATTGGTGCACTTGGTAAATGTATACATATATTTTTTATTATTGGGCATATCCTTTTACTTACAGCTATATAATCGTGCCTAAAATTAATGTAACGTATCTCAAAAAAAGTGGCACATTTTTAATGTAAAATCAGAGCATTACAATTGCAATAAGAAAAGGAAATCTACTAAAAATATGGTAATGCTCGTCTTAATGAACAGGGCGTGTAATTATAACGGATTAGAATATCTTGCATATCCATAGACGTATTAAAAACTATTACGATGAATTATTTATCGATAGCATTAGATTCAGTGCAGAGCACAGCATTTATGTGTTTAACATTAATTCATTGTCTTTCCTGTCATGAGGATAGGCAAGTAATTTGCTTAACTTTTGCTAAAAGCATTCTCAACAGATCATTAGGCTATATAATTGTAAACCATTGGCTGGACTGTAAACCCACGGGCCCTCTGCAGTTCTGCACCACAAGTAGTGACTCATGTCTCTATCGAATAATTAGTAAAAGATGGGAAGTTTAATGTGCAGAATAAGGTATAACATTCCTACTGATGCTTGTGGCTTCTATAAAAGCAGGCAGTTTTACATGTCTAAGTTCCTAAGTAGACCATTTGCAAATGCAGGTCTTTAGTAAAGCTGTAACGCATACTTTGGCCCAGATTTACTATTCCCTGGCACCGGCGTTCGATTGAAGGAAATCACCATTGTATAACAAAAAATGGCGAAAGTGCCAAATTGAATCAAGTTGCCAATACAATAGATTTTTTGCATTGAGAGATTAATGCGAGGGCATCGCGAATGTGACTTCTGTAGTGTAAAACCTGACTTGGGACCCAATTTACAAGCGTTGTAGGCAATGCAAAGCAGTTGCTGTGCTGCTTTCTGTGAAAGAGAGAGAGCAGAACTGTGCCATATCTACTAACATATAGCATTTCTTTCTGCTCTTCCTTTGCTGGCCTACCTTAGGCTGCCTTGCAATAACGCACATCATTGCACCACAGTGCAAGATTGTGTGTATGACGTGAAGCATAGGCGTTGTATCGAAGGGAATTGATTAAAGTAGAAAAACAAATGCTTTGATACAGTTTAACACTTTTAATACTTTGAGTGTGTATTGTACAGTACAGCAACATGCAAAGTTCTAAATGTTTTTGACAAGAGAAAACTTTTCTCTAAGATTGCGCTTGCCTCAAGTCGCGGGAGTCCCCTCGGTGTACCCATCACCGTGCATGCATGTGAAGGGGGGACATTTTGGAGTTGCTCGAAAGGCATCGCTGACGGGTACTAGTCAGTCGTAGCGGGAGCCATAAAATGCATTATACTTGCTTGCTCGTACAGTGGTACGATTCAGGTCGGAAATCGTGTCTACAAATCAGACTCTTGCTTGATGGATGTGATTCGTAGCCCTTCCGAGCGTGATCGGAATCGGGCCCTATGTCTTCTACGAATCAGTCATAGCGATATTCTTTCTGGGATTTTACCCTGCACTTCTTAAACATGTGTCAGGATGACCCACACATAAGATGTGCAGTTACTGTGGGGAAAGTGTATCAAAATCCCTCATTTTCAAGTGCTAAAGGGAAGGTAAAGCTGTTCATATTAAATGATTTACATGAAAAAGAAATATCAAGAAAATATAAGTTGCTTTTGTATAACTAACCAACTGTATAAAATGGTTAACTAATTATATAGTAATTTATATTTTATTACTAATGAGATTGTATGAGAGCCTCCAATATTAAGAAATGAATTGATGGGGCGTGGCTAGCAGCCATGCAAGATGGCCGCAGCCTAGGAGAGTTCAGTGACCGAGGGAGTCTTCCCTGAAAATCCGTGCATAAATCCGGCAGTTAAATGGCTAAATCAAGGCGGCACTGCAATCAGAGCATCAGTGAACCAGGTCGAGACATTCCAGACCTCTGTGGGACCACCGGCTGCCGAGTTAAGGAGGGCGACGTAAACAGGCTGCACCTAAAATTGAGACCGGGGCCTCGCGTACACCTTCTGCCTGCGGCCGTGAGGAGACTGGTGGCGCTTAGAGCGACGGCACGCAAAAGAGGCACGCAAAAGAAGACGTAGCCTGCACACCGGACCCGCTGCGCTTGGCAGACCTGAAAAGACGGCGAGGTGGGGTATGATACCGTAGCAGGGAGCAGAATAAATCGAGCAGCAGCCGGATATTGCTTCGAGAAGGGCCCAACCTGTGGGGAAGACGTGCCTGTTGGGCCCACGCTGAGATACTACGGTGAGACATGACTTATCAAAACTAAACGCACCCTCCTGGAACCAAGAACTTCATGGCTGCATGCTCTGCTATCTCACGGCTGGCACAACTATAATTGATGGCTCAACACAGGGGGAAAAAGAGTGCTTAGAGAAAGCGAACTAGCGCAGCTGGCAGGGAACAACAGGGTCACCCAAATTCAAAATATACTACGGATGAGCCCCGCACACCCTACTACAGCGACTGTCTACCGCGGGGGTGGCCTGGCTGCGCATCCCTTGCCTCACCGCCCACAGCCGTGGACAGTTTGCTGTACACCGTGAACACTCCCCCTGTAGTTCTGGCATAGTAGGAGCCCAAGACAAAGTAACACCACTGGAGTGCTGCGGGCGAACATCGGGCCTCCTAAACACTGACTTACCTGCGTACCATCCATACCCACTGACCCTTAAGCCCGCAAATTGCACAGTGCACCAAGTGCGTGTGGTGAAATTAAGGCCTCATACCAGCGGTGCGGACAGGAGCAAATCGCTCGTTGTGATCACCTCAGCCCTACGCCACATGTGGAGAGGGTGAGAAACCTGAAAGGCCGCGCGTGACAGCATACAACACGGCATGCAGCGGCAAATACCGCCCTCCCCCCTGTGAGCCTGGTGCAAACCCCTAAACAAGTGGCACAAGATGGGAGGCCGAGGACCGAGGAGCGCACCGGCCGGTAAACTAGATAAATACACCTGCAGCAAGGAACAGGACGAAAAACCTCATACTGACGCAGCACAGGCAGAGGTCCCGGCATCTAACGACCCCAAAGCAGTCACGCTGGTAGACATTATGGCCGCCCTACAACAAGTTCAGTCCTCTATCGGCACAATCTCTACAGACATTTCCCTAATAAAGGCAGATTTCTCCAAATTATCACACTGACTAACTGAGGTTGAGTCCACAACAACGACACTCTCCACAGATACGGCCACATTGCAACGCCAAGTACGCCATCTAAAAGCAGACAATAAACTTATTCTGGCCAAACTGGATAACCAAGAAGGCTGCTCTCGACGCAAGAATGTCCGCATCATTGGTGTGCCCGAAAATGTTGGGGGACCTGCTTTGGACCTATTTGTGGAGGACCTCATCAAGAACCAGCTGCAACCACGTGGATCGTCTAGCTTCTTTTCCGTAGAAAGAGCTCACCGTGTACTTGGGGACCTGGTGCTCCCCAAGTCCAATTTTCGCACGCATATTCAACTTTCGAGACCGGGATGCTATTCTACAGGCAGCAAGGATAACTCCACCAATCCGTCTGGAGAACTGTACAATTACGCTCTATCCAGACCATACAGTAACAGTAACCAAACAAAGACGAAGCTTCCTGGATGTCGAGAAGGAGCTGCGGACCAGAGTCCTCAAATATTCAATGCTCTTCCCGATGAAACTCAGAGTAGAAGCGGAAGGGAAAACCTGGTACTTTACCACACCTGAGGAGACTCAAGAGTGGCTGGAGGGATGGCGCCCGGCGACGAGGTCCGACAAACCGAGAACTCAACAGCAGCACCAACTCCACAAGTCGCAAAGATCAAGATCTCCCAGATCCAGTGACTAAGGGGACTGATTGAAAATGGACTAGCACCCAAGAATCGTAGTGTATTTGACTCGATTGACAGACTAGCTGTCCCTAGATATGGAAAGGCTTACTGTAAAGAGGCCTCACGCACCATAACTACTATGATAGCTGGAGCGCCTGTACAGTTCTAAATTATGAACCTTTAGAGAAGATGTGAACCGTTACTGATGACATGCTTATGGGAAGGGAGGGCTTTCGAGGACCACAGATGGACTCTCACCCCCCACGCAAGTACTAGTTATGGAGAAAAAGCACTCTGCTCAGTTGGGGAGGCGGGTAGTTTGGGGACCGCCAGGCAGGGAGGCGGGAGGGAATAAAGGGACAGTTCACGGTTTTATGTTGGTTTTTGTTAAATGTATTAAAAGGCATACCTGACGATAAAATGATGTCGATGCAGCAAAGAGCTTTACACCCTTTCCTTGTAGAAATCACGAATGGCATAAGCAAATCCCCCATCAGACACCGTAAAGAACTCTTTCCCAAGCCCTGAGGGTAGACCCCCTCCTTTCACGGTGCTGTCCTGGAGTGTAAACGGACTGGGTGACAAGATCAAAAGGGGGCTAGTCCTCCAGTACATAAAGCGCAAGAGTCCGGCGATAACGTTAATACAAGAATCACATCTGATGGGCACAGCCACTGAAGCCCTGTATATGTGGGGATACAAAATGGCAGTACACTATGAATTTGCCTCCGGTTCCAGGGGGGGGGGAATCCTGATTAATGCATGCTTTCCACTCATACTTACTGGATCCAAAACGGATGAGCAAGGTCGCTTTGCAGAGCTGACATGTCAATGGGAGGGTCGAGCATACAATTTAGTCTCAGTATACATCCCACCAATGCTACATCAAACCACCTTCCCAGCACTTGGGCAATTTTTACTATCTCTATCGCAAGGAGAAATAATCAACGCCACTATTTATGCATCGGTTGATAGACGACTCCCTAGAGACCCTAGCAGTGCTACCCTTAAATTGGCTGACTTTTTTGATGCAGTCGGTCTCATTGACGTCTGGAGAGGTAGACACTCGCAAGACCGACAATATACATACCACTCGGGAGTGCACAATAGTTTGTCCAGAATAGACTATATTTTCACGATATCGACAGGGTTCAAAAGGGTTTCCGAGATCCAACACCTGCCCCGGGGGATATCAGACCACTCGCCATTATATATTACATTCAAGTCCCCTACAACAACTCGACGACGACTGTTCCCACTGTACCCAGGATATCTCAAAAACCTCAAAATAGGCAAGGGGTTACGAACAGCTACAAAACACTACTTCGCCGAAAACAATCACTCAGTATCCTTGCCTCTAACACTATGGGAGGCATCCAAAACAGTCCTGCGGAGTCATGCAATCTCGCTAATTGCTGGGCACAAGAAGTCGCAGAGGCAGCATATGGACATGTTAGAACAGGGAACAGCAGAGGCAGATGCTGATCATGCACTAGACATTAACAAAGACACGTCACATATGCTACATCTAGCATAGCCGGAGTACAGGGCGTTTGCACGGGAGGAAGCGAAGACCAAGCTCACAACCATGCAACATAAGATTTATGAACTGGGCGACAAAGCTGGCAAGCTTCTCGCATGGTTGGACAAAAAGGACCGTGCAAACCGATGGATAGCCCAACTCCGGTTAGAGAACGGGACTGTGACCATAGACCCCCAGCAGATAGTGGAAGCACTAGCCTCACATTATAAAACGATATACACACCCACAGCTAGCAATACAATCGATGACAATCTGGACTTCCTGAAAGACATTCACATGCCCACACTGCCTCAAGACGCTGCCCTGGCGCTTGAGACCGAGCTATCTTCAGAAGAGCTTGCCTTAGCAATTTGTGCACTACACGTGGCAAAAGCCCTAGGACCAAATGGCATTCCGGTGGAGTTTTATGAAAGGTCAGCGACACAACTCACGCCACATCTACTCAATATGTATAAGGCAAGTTTAGAACAGGGGGAAGTGCCCAGAGACCAGCGCCTGGCGACCATAATGGCAATCCACAAAACTGGCAAGTCGACGCAGGGCTGCGTGTCATACAGACCTATCTCCCTAATAAATGCTGAAGCAAAAATATTAGCCAAGGTACTGGCAATGAGACTACAGCCATACCTCACAACGCTAATTTATCTGGATCAGTCAGGCTTCATGCCAAACCGCAATACAGCCCTGAATCTCCGGAGACTCCATGGGGTCCTGGCACGAGCGTCGACGAACGATGAAGACGCAGGTATTCTCTCCCTGGATGCCCGCATTGCATTCGACATGGTAGAATGGCCCTTCCTCTTCGCAGTTTTCCAACATATGGGCTTCGGGCCCAAATTCTGCAAATGGATATGCTTGTTATACAATAAACCTTTAACGCAGGTAGTGGCAAACGGCCGAATCTCTGTGGATTTCCCCCTTGGAAAGGGAACGAAACAGGGCTGCCCACTTTCCCCACTTTTATTTGCAATAGTGTTAGAGCCGTTGGCAGCTTGGATACGTCAGTACCCAATTGTCTGGGGACTGAGGTGGACAATGGGATGGGAAGATCGCATATCACTATATGCTGACGATGTGCTGCTTTATTTGACGTCCCCATCGCGGTCCATCAACTGCCTACAAAGACATCTGTGCAGCATATGGCAGGGCCTAAGGTTATTCTATCAACTGGTCGAAATCACTTTTATATGTGCTGCACGGCCCCCCACCTAGACCGCCCCGTAATTTGAAATTCAAATTGCGGAACGGAGATTCAGGTATCTTGGCATATACGTTACCCCTCAGATCGCACTCTACACGGAAGAAAATTTTATGAAGCCCCTGACGCGATTCCGCCAGAATGTCAAACATTGGTGTTCACTACCACCTACTTTACTAGCCAGAGCAGACCTCTTCAAAATGATGGAATGCCTAGATTCTTATATATTTTACAGAATACCCCCTTTCCGGTCCCCCCTCCTATTTCACGATAATAAGCGCTGAGGTAACCAAATAGTTATGGGACGGGAGATCAACCCGCATTGCCATGAAGAAACTAGTGAGAAGCTGGTACGACAGAGGTATAGCTCTCCCACACATACCAAATGTACTACTGGGCATCCTAGCTCATTGTGATAAACCAATGGCTACATGTGCCAAAGGAGGACCCAGCATTTCGCATGAATAGGCATCTCCTAGAAAAAGAAGGGATTATGGGGGCACTGTATAATAGATCTAGAAAGATGACCCACACAGGCCCTACGGCCCACACACTACAAGTCTGGCATGCGGCACAGAGAGCATTGGGTTGGGAAGGAATTATTACGCAGGCAACGCCGCTATGGGACACTTGAGAACTAGGGAAATTGAGCAACACTAAGGGCATCCAAAACTGGGACCTAATAGGCATTTCCAGGGTGGGAGACCTATGGAAAAAAGGTGAAGTTATCTCATTTGTCCAATTGCAAGCCACCTACAAATTGGCACAGACAGAAACCTACAGCTATGCGCAGGTTAGACACACACTCATGGCAGCGATTCCAACAGCCGCACAACTCCCGGAGGCCTCACCACTAGAAGACAGACTCCTCACAGACCACCTAAGTAAGAAAGCTATCTCCCTGACATACAAGAAAATAATTAATAATCAGCCAGACTCCATTACAGCTCTTAAGAAACGGTGGGAAACAGGCACAGGCGACCTAGAGGAGGAGGACTGGCAGGCAGCCCTGGCATCCCCAGGGGAAGTTGCGATACCTTCCACATTAAAACTAATCCCGCTGAAAATCCTACATCATATCTACTACACGCGCATCCTACTACACAAACTAGGTAGGACGGACACTCCACTATGCATCAGACAATGCGGTGCCATCGGCACCTTTTGGCACACGATCTGGGACTGCCCGGTAATTACTCGCTTTTGGGAAGCAGTACTACGCACAATATCACAGGTCGCCAGAGTACAGGTCCCACCTGAACCAAAAATATGTTTGCTCAATATTTGGGAACCCACTGACCTGAACCACGCAGCTCAAGACTGGGTGACACTGGGACTAGCGTCAGCAAAGCGTAATATAGCACAACGCTGGGGCTCAGGATTACCCCTGACACACCGACAATGATATGGACGACACGATGATAACAGAGAAATCGGTCTACATCCACCGGGGTTGCCCCAAAAAATGGGCTTGGGTATGGGGACACTGGAATAGATTCCGTGGTGACATCTGCGAACCCCCACCAGAAATGCAGATTTCACAGGACAGCGAATGACCTCGAGGGGAAGAGGGAATAGAGCGTACGTCATAATATATAGCACAACAGGGAACACCTAGGGTCTGGGTACCTAGTAACTTATGTAAAGGATGTACCGCTGAATTTTATGTTTTTATCGTCTATTGTATGCACTAAAGTATATTCCACTGAAGTAACATTGTTAACCGGTATCAGAAAATGGCAATAACATGTTTAAAAAAAAAAAAAAAATGAATTGACACAAATGTATTTTAAATCATTTCTCAGGAGGAGATTTATCTTGCTGCACAGGGACATAACTAACAAACTAAACTATTATTTGCTGGCAGCATTCTTCGATGCATAGACATATTTAAATAAAATAAATGTTGAGCAAAAGAAATAAAAAACACAGATAAACCCAGAACATGTGCACAATGGCTTCCAATAAATAAACATTAAAGCCTGATTTTTCTATGCCAGAATATGCATAAAACCTACGAATGAAGATCACACTCTATTGCTTTATGGGTATCACTCAGACATGAAAGATAATAAGGTTTACAAAACAAACATCCCTGGTGAGAATTATTAGAGGAACAACCTAGCACTTCGAGATTTCTTGTTCTGGCATCTCCAGGAATACTCATGGTTATTAGTGCCACGTCAAAAGCTATGACAAACATGAATATTTATGATGCATTACATAAATAACCGCTCAGGATTATAAAACCTACAATTCCTTGACTATTTATTCTGATAAAATCGCCCTAATAAGGGGGCTTAGAATTTTAGGGGCAGATTTATGTTGCACTTGCGCCACTTTTGCGCCGCCGTTGCGTCACTTTTGTGACGCAGCAGCGGCGCAAATCCTGCGCCATGGTGCGGGGTATTTACAACGTGACGCATCTGGGAGATGCGTCACGTTGTAAAGCCCTGCGCCACATGTAGGCGTTCCAGGGCAGGTGGGGGCGTTCCGGCGCAGGAACGCCTCCTAAAAGTGGCTGAGTGAAATCTACAAGATTTCACTCAGTCACTTTTAGGCCCATGCTGCATCAAAACCCTGCGCCTGCTTGAAGCAGGCGTAAGGATTGACGCAGCATTGTACAGATAGGGCCCCCCAGAACATTGCTGGAGCTGTGTCGCGCTTGCGACGCAACTCCAGCAATGCGCCACTTTTACGGCACAGATGCGTCACGCATCTGTGCCGTTTTTGCCCCATGGTGCGCCGCATTATAAATGCGGCGCATCCATGGTGGCGCAGCTGTGGCGCATAATAATTGGCGCATCCCTGCTGATATGCAGGGATGCGCCAGTTAACATAAATCTGCCCCTTAATATATATATACTGCTACCACCCTTGTATTTTGCCTCAACCCATAAATGCTCCAAAATTAGGGGGCATATTTATGAGCCCCTTGCGCCACTTTTGCGTCACTTTTAACATGGGAAAAGTGACGCAAAAGTGGCGCAAGGGGCTCATAAATCTGCCCCTAGATATTTACTTCTGAAATATTAATTCCTTCTGAAGCCTTCTAAACAGCTAGTAGTGACCATGCATGTTAAATAATTAATACATGTGTATGTAATTGGTCCGTACTGTCTGTTTTATGGTCCAGAGTCTTTATTGCACATCATTTGGTCCTCAGACAATTTCTGAAGTGGCCTTTAATTGTAATACAAGAAAGGTTATTAAGGAAAGTTTTTATTAAATGTACTGTTTCTAATAAGAGGATAAGTCAAGTTCTTGCCTTTCCAGCTTGTTCAAACGTAGTTCCTTCTATGATACCCACCTAATTACACTTGGTCTTTAGGATCCTCTCCCTTTTTTGCCAATTTTCCATTCAAATTGGTAGAGTGTTGGCATGTCTTTATTAACTCTAAATCACGTATATTTGTAAAGCACGAACTACTCACCCTAAGGGCCTCAAGGCGCTGGGGGCCGTCAGGGAGATTAAAGGAGCTATTGCCCAGAGTCACATGGTCCTGAGCGGAGCTGCGACCGGGGATCGAACCATGAGCCCTGTGCTCCAGAGTCAGCCACCCTGGCTGCTGCGCCACACCTCTTCCTCCTTTATTAATGGCAGGTTACTGATCGAGGCCCAAATGTTTCAGCTAGATATTTCTGGACAGGATTTTTTGAAATATGAAAGAAGTGCCTGAGATACTAAGAAATTCAACTTGAGTTGCACCGTTAACCTGTAAAGTCGATGTTGCAAATAGCCATGGCATATAAGGTAACCAAAGCAAAATAAGGCTTACTCTAAAAATGTATCCTACACCCATTCAATATTTATATGCTACTACACAGAGCCGCTGTCTGACCTATCTGTGTAAAGAGAATAAAACAATTAATTTAATTAGGGACAGAGAATAGAGAATTAGACTATAGTTAAGTTATTAATCATTCAAACTTCTCAAAGGCAGGGCTGTACCAATAAAATACTGAAATATGAGCCAAGATGGTGGAAGCTGTGTGTCTTTCTTCTAGTAATGATAACTGGAGTGTTTCTCTCTTGATGCAGCTGGGCTTATCTCACCTTTCTCTTAAAAGATGTTATCTATCCAACTGCCAAATGTTTTCCTTGAACCCTTTATAGGAGGTTGTGTTTATTTATTTATGTAATTTATTTATTGTTAGTGTTTATTTAGCACAGACCTAACCACATGAGCAGTGGTGCATGTTGCAGATAGCCGGAAATAAAACGAATCGAGGAGATAGAATAATAAGGGTGGAGGTGGTAGAAGGAAATCAGAGTACGATAGTTGAATTGAGGAGCCCATCAAGGTGACGGGATTATACAGATAGGCTCTGAACAGGTGATCTTTCAGGTTCTGCTGAAATTGTAGAAAGTTGTCATTAGTCCCCAGGTCTTCAGGCAGACTGCAATTGTCCCAGTGTTGCTGTGTCATAAGCGAGGAGGGCTGGCCCAGGATCTTGGTCTATTTTACATTCCTTATTGGTGACATCTGTCCTGATTTCTTGAGTTTGTCTTTCAGGTAAGTGTGCAGAGTCCCAGGTGCATACCTTTATATCTGATGTATGCCTTTTTTTTTAAATGTGTTCCAGCACCTAGGAGCGGTTAGTGGAGATTTTTCAGAATAGGGGTGATGTGATCAGATTTCTTGGAACTTTAGATAAGGCATGTGGCCATGTGTAGAATGTCTCTGAGAGGTTAAAGATTAGCTTTGGAGAGGCATGTGAGTTAGGCATTCATGCCATGGAGGTGTGATAAGACCAAGGTGTGAATTATGGTCCTGAAGCCTTTAGGTGGAATGGAGAGTTTCATTTTCTTAAGAAGGTGGAGTTCGAATGAAGGGGTTGTGGTTAGTTTGGAAATGTGAGTTGTTAAGTTTATATTCTGGTCGATAGTGAAACCTCATGATATGGAAATGGAAGCAAGTGTTGGCATGAAGCCTAGGTCGATAAGACTCTAAAGCCTGCAATGACTGGAGAGTCATGTTTGCAAGTATAGGAAGTAGAATTACGTTTTTTACAGATTTTCCTTAAGAGAAAAAGCATTCATTTTGCTAGCTTTTTCATCAAAAGTCTAAGAGTAGTATTGCCGGATAGCTTTAATATTTTGAAGTATATTTGGGTGTCATCAGCATACTGAATAGTTGTTATTCCTTCAGTGTGAAGCAGAAGTCAAAGATGGTCTATGTAGAAGTTGAATAAAAAGAGTTGCAGGATGGAGTCTTGAACTGTGCTGCTAGAAAGTGGGAACCGTGATCTGCACTGATCCATCGGCACAGGAATTGAAATCACTTTCTGCCTTCTCCCTAATTCAATCAACTCTTTAGGGTAGACCATTGGCTGAGCATCCCCAACAAAGGTCGTACACAGATAAGTGCATCTCCTGTTTGTGCCTGTTAAGGCCTAGAAGGGGTTTGGCCCAGAACCTGTGTTCCAGTGTGTTAGACCTGCCAGCCCCTTGGCTGTCCCCTCCTCATTTTTCTCCCTTTACCCTCTAATTTTTTTGTCCACTAGTTTTTTTGGTGTTGACTTAGAGGCTCTGGGTGCCCCAACATCACTAATTGATGGTGTGGCACAAGGTGCTTCTCTAAAATGGAGGGAGGGAGAGAGCTCCTCCACAAAATGGTGGCCTAAACTGTCACCTCAGAACCTGGGCCATGGGCTGTCATGAGGGGTTCCAGAACCTTCTGGGCCACTCTGGCCAGTCAGGGCCCAGGCTATATATAGAGGTGAGGTGCGACGGCCATTTTGGTGTGACGTGAGGTAGTCAGGAGTAAGGCACCTGAGTGGGGAGGTAGGTGCGCTGAAGGGGGAAACTGACTGTTCTTAGGGCCTGCTTTTTCTTTCCCCTCGGTTGACACTACCCCCTACCTCGTGACCTGTCCCTGCCTTCAGCCTCTGACCCTGGCCAGGACTTCTGAAGAGAACTGGGGAAGACAGTCACCAACTCCGGCTTCCCTGACTTGCCTGGGACCCCCCCTATCTCATTCTGCCACTGGCGTGTGCCTGCTACTTCCCAGCCTGCCTGCCCTGAGCTGGGGCATCTCTGAGGGAGAAAGGGGGTGCTAGGCGCCCAAGCAATCGCAACCCCCTAATCTGCAGGTCCCCCCTTAATTTCTACCCCTTCCCCCCGCTGAGGGGGGGCCCTGAAAAGCACCACCGCGACCCCGGGGCCGAGTAGAGTAGCGCCTGACCTCCACGGGGCCCGCGGGGAAGACCAGGGCCCCACTGTGACTGGATACGTTCGCTCGGCGCAGCCCAGAATTCTGAGTGAGCCGCCGGAGGGTAAAAGAAGGCCGCATTAGGCCTTGAAGCCAGCATCCCTCTTATCACGTGCCGGGGGCGGACTGCGGAACGCCGCCCCCACCGCTGGTCGATTGGGTGAGGAGGCTCACCCCCGCAGGCCGCGCTGCTTCTGGCGGCTGCGGGCGCGCCTCCCGGCAGCCACTAAGACCGGTCCCCCTGGCCTCAGGAGATATTGTGTGGCCCGAGGACGACCCCACGTCAGCGCTTCAATCCCCCCCGGACACCGCCAGAGAGTTGCGCCTGCCGGCGAGAGGAGCTCTCTGAGGAGCGAGTCCTCAACTGGCCGAAAAGACCTGCGAGAGGCCCACAAGTAAGGAAACCCCTGGGAGGAGGGCGGAAGGCCGGAGTGGCCCTGGATTCGCCCCTCCCCCGGGGAAGTCTCTCCTTGAGCCCGGTGGGCTCCCACTGCCCAGCAGAGAGAATAACTCGGGTCCTAGCCCCCTGCATTCTCACCCTGTGAAAGACGAGGCATTTACATAGTAAGCCGGGCATTTTGGGGGTATACAGGAGTCTGCTAACGAAGGCCAAGTTTAATGTCCTGAAAGGCCAGTTTTCCTGCTCCAAGGGAAAGTCATGTTCTATGCTGCAATGACCAGCCATGTGTAATGAGCTTATTTAAAATTATATTTCATGCATCAAGGTATTGCCAGAATTGTGATTACTATGTGCAGCGCTTTATGTAAAGACCTGATTTCAAGCGCATTGTGAATGCTATGTGCAGCGCTTTAGGTAATAACCTGATTTCCAGTGCATTGTAAATGCTATGTGCAGCGCTGCGTTTAATGACTTTATTTAATGCGCTATGGAATTTACTGTGCTGGATTGGACCACCAAGTGGCGCTTAATTTTATACCAGGTCTAAAGTAAAATAGTATTGCCAATTTAGTCACAATGTTATGTTTTGACCCTAATGTGCTGAAGATAAAAACTGATTGACTTCATTTGAAAGGAAAGGAGAAACAAGATAAAAGGAAAGATAAAGCTTTTCTAACTTTTCTAAATTCCTTGGTGTAGCGTTGTTTTTAGTGGTGGTACTCTGGAGTGCTGAGGTGAGTGTGATGCAAGCACGTCTTGTTACTCTAGGACGAGGCCTTTCCACCTGAGCCAAGCTACCCTAGGACCTTAGGTCCAACACAGTGAAACTTAGAAGGTGAGATATAATCATGTTCCTTACCCAGCATGCACTATTGCCCATCAAATAATCACAAACAGATCTAGATGACCCAGACACTCACATAGCATTATCAATACACATGGACCCAGCCTCACACACATCCACTAACTACCACAAATGCTCAAACTACAGGACACACATTCCAACTCATGCTCACTAACACTCATTCTGCAGTACTTCATGCACCAGCCATTTCAGACCTCATCAGCTATCACAAGGATGAATGTATACACAACAGTAGTTAGCCATACACCCCCAGGGACCTGGGCAAAGTTCACATCTCACTACAATGTCCCAAACGGCATCATTAAAGACAACAATTTTGTCAATCACACAATACTTAAATCAATGTATTGGAATCATAAATGAATTGTAAAATAGGAGATATGACCAAAGGAAATACAAAAGATGATAATTTAATATGCTAACAATTCAAAAGTAGCGGCATCAATTATGATTCAAAGAAGAAAAGTGCTCAATGCGAAAGGTGAACACACAGTACTCGCTAGATTCGTGTTGACGACGCAAAGTGAAATACATAGGGGTTCAGGAATGGCAAAAACTAATGATAGTCAAATATTGTGCATGAATAGAAAAAAAGTAAAAAAGTTTTTATGTGTGTCATTGCACAATAGGTACCTTTTTCAACCAGAAAACTCTTGACTGTTTCAATCTTCTTCTATTTTTCAGGTCATCATCAGGACGAAGGATTGATTGCTGCTAGGGTAAAAAAGAGCAAAAAAATAAAGAAATAACTTTTATCTTCAAAGAAAAATTATATCAATCCAAATTGGCAAATTTCAAGTACCTGTATAAGTTCTAAAAGAATACTGAAAAAAAAAAAAAAGGAAGAGGAAAACAGAATTAAAAATCAGAAAATTAGTGTGCAAACAGTGTCACTCCACAGTGAATAATAGCGAATGCACTTACCGGAATTCCAGGACGACCAAGCCTGTCAGAGTAAAAAAGAGGGGGGCCCATGGCAGGATTAAATAATTGTATAAAGAAAGCAGAACATTGTTCGAATTTCAGATTGCTAAATCTGTCCTCTGGAAAACACTGTTAAATCAATACTTTGGTGTCAATATGTCGATTGTTATGTCTTAACTACTAATTCATCAATGAAAGAACTATTTGAGGAATATACGTTGATTTGATTTGACTCTCTGTTGCTCCATATTCAAGCATTGTTATGCTGGTTGGCACTGTTTTCTGATATGCACAGTGTGTATATGTTAGCAATTTTTTGTCATTTATCTTCACTTGCACTGCATGTACATGTACATGTAGTACCTTGTCATTATTTGGAATTGTCAGTCCATGAATTTTATTTATTTATCATAAAAAACGAATGCTTTTTCATATTTTGAACAGCAGGATTTATTGCACTTTGTTACCGTGCCCAATAATTTTTTTTTTTATATTTACCTTTGGAACAACTGTAAAATGAATGGCTTCTATACCCTAAATCCATTGTAATACAGGGTCTCCCTCCCCTTTCTTTTCTTGATCTGTATGTGTGAGGAGACAATGCAATTACTTAGAATGAATGCTGAGTGCCATGGATTGTCCTTAGGGAGACTAAATATGATACTTGTCAAAAAGTTTAGATCAGGAGAAAAAAAATCGGGACGATCTCAAATCAAATGTGTCTCAATATGGGGGGGGTGTGGCTAGCGCCCACGGATGATGGTGTCGTCTCCGTGATGCTCCTGGTGCCGGCTGCAAAGACAAAGGATTTGCGATGTCCTGTCATGGAGGAAAACGGCGGAAATGACAACGCGTCCGTCGGAGCATAGGTGGTAACTGCTGAAATACCTTTCGTCGCGGAAGAGACCCGTTCTGTGGTTAGAATTCATCATTTTTCCTCACGCAATTTGGCGTCCGCCATTTTGAAGCTGCCAGCGTTCTGAGGAGACTTTCTTTTTCTCTGCTACATTGCGCTTTCATTTTTCTACGTACTGAGCTGTAAATTGCCTGGAAGCAGATTTATTTCATTGGGCACTGCTCACATTGACTGACTGTCTTTTGCCTCTAACAACTTCCAGGGGCTTCTCCTTCTCTGACAGCAATATCAGTGGCCATTTTGAGTCTCCCATGCATTTCAGAGAAGGATTTTCAAAGAATTTGGCGTGTTTCAATTCACGTCAAAAACTGTATACCACACCTAACCCTGTTTATTTCTTTCATGTTTCCTTTTTGTCAACATAGTATTTAAGCAGGCAACATTACTTATGACATTGTTTGTTCTTATGCTTTTTTGAGGTGATATTGTTGAGGTACAGGGTACCATTTTTCTGTTGCAAGGCTTTCATTGGGATAACTATTGTTTCTTCCATGGAACCCTTTTCATGTATGAATTAACAGCCTTTTTCTTCACACTCGGCTATTGATATTCTCTATGCACCATATGGTTTTTATGCTTTTATGCTCAGGTCAATTTCCACAGATTATGACTTTGCAGTTATTCATTATTTGTGTCACTTTTTTACCTGATGTTTGAGGCGCTTGTTGTTATTAATGCTAGAGACTCCACCTGCGTAATTCATACCTGAGGAGATATATTCCTAATTGTCATATTTATGGGCAGACTAAAATCAGTAAGATCTCTGGTGACCCCTGAAAATCGCCTATTTATTTCTCGCTCGCACCTTTATACTCATCATACCAAAATGGATGATTCTTTGACCTCCTCTCCTAAAAGTGCATCCACTTCTTCTTCTACAGCCACCAAGGTGTCAACTAAGCGGTTAAAAAAGGATCCCCCTTCGCCGCCTAAACAAACCACATCAGTCTCAATGGATCTTCTTCTAGAAGAAATTCGTGCACTCCGCCCATTTGTAGAGGAGACAAATTCAACAAGCATTGGCATAGCCAATAGGTCTCGCCTTTGGGACCTTATAAGTGTTTAGCCATGCAGCAGTTAATGTTGTTGCAGTAAGGATATTATGCTGCATAACTAAATACTTATAAGGTCCCAAAGGCGAGACCTATTGGCTATGCCAATGCTTGTTACTTTCTAACCGTTTGGGCTTGAAACTATTTTTTGTTTTACTAATATATTCAGATTGCCTATGCCAAATCTGCGTCAGCAAAAGGTGCATTTACTGAATAAATGCTAAATTCCCCTTCTAATGTCTTCCAATTAACATGGCCAATTCAGTTAAATATTCAGTTGTGCCTCTGAAAGGTGGGTAGGGTTAGTACAGTGTCCGCCACCAATCTTAATGTTGCCACTGAAAGGAAGGTAGCGATGACAGTTTATCATATACGAGGGGTCTGGGGCAAAAATTGGTTAAGCCAGTGTCTCTGAAAGGTGATGGAGGATAAAGCAGTGGCTTTAAAAGGCAGAATGGGCTTGGGCAGTGTCAGTCACATACCATGTTGGTGTCGCTAATGGCAGTCCGTCCCATGTGACACTTTTGCCTCTGAAAGGCAGGTAGTGCGATTATACAGTAAATCAGAAGTCTGGTTCTGCCTCTGAAAGATAGGCGTGCTCAGGGCAGAGTCCATCTCAGATGGGGTAAGGTTGGGCCATTGTCCGTTAAATGTAATAACTCTATTAGGTGGGTCGCACTGGAGGATGGTCAGTGGCATGTCAGGCCGGTACCTCAGAAAAGTGGGTAGAAGTAGAAGCAGAGCCAAACAGGTCAGGCCTGCGAATCTAAAATTTGGATACGCTATAGCAGGTTCGCTAGCTGTATTGGGACCATCTCAACACATGTGCTCAACCACCTTGGCTGCACTTAAGGCCGAGTCCCTCCATAATGTGTTCTCGTCAGAAGTCTATGTATGCCCTGCAGGTGAATGGTTTGATTTCTACGAGAACAATGCAGCTTTCATCATTACGATGTCGATCATACGTAAATCGATCATGTTGTCAATAGAATTATCTGCTAAAACCGAGTATCTCTGTGTGCAAATCAGGGAATCTCTTGTTTGTGGTCTGTGCTGCACCCTCTGCCTTGAAAGAAAGCACAAAAAGAAGCAATATGGAGCCACATATATTCCACGGAGAACATCAAAGCGGCGAAAGTGAAAGTGATCGCGATCAAGAGCGGCTCGCGCACATGCACTGTAGCTCTAGGCTGGCCATGTTAGTATTTTTTTAAGCCCTCACAAAAAGTCTCGCCAGACCAGACCTAAAAAAACAGCAAAGATTGTAACATGCGCATTTCTCCAGTAAGTGAGGTGCTAAACCTCGTCCTTCGTTGTGGAGCTCATAGCCCAAATACAACACTGTATACTCTGCAATATGTGATTTCGCAAAGTTAAATTTGTAATCGAAGTCCGCAAACATAACAATGATGCGGTCATCGCGACACAGATGCGGCCATAATTCATCGTCGGAGATATAATCGTCAACATACGAGTACGCTTCAAGGTCAATGCTCTCTAACAGAGAGACAACACATGCGGCAAAGACGTCTGGGCTGTTTTTATAGCCCATGGCTAATCTTTTAAACTGTTTTTGTTTGCCGCCAAAAGTAAAGGCTGTCTATTGACTACTAATAGAGGTCAGGTTACGACTATAAAAGCCATTGAAAAAGTCGAGTGTGGTCTTAAACCTTTTTCTCACAAGACTATCAACCAGGGCTGAACTGTGGGTATTCTGTACCACACACGTCCGACAATAAGAGTTCAAATGTCGATAATCCAAAACTAGGCAGTACGACCCATCAGGTTTGGTCACAGTGAATAGAGGATTATTCATGGGTGACACACATGTTTCAATTATGCCTTGATAGTCCAATTGTTCAAGGATTTCTGCAACAGGAGCTTTCGCTTCTCGCCGCATGGGATATTGGGGTTGTGGCATTGACCGCAATGGAATCTCATGCCTGGGCGAACGTTTATCCCAACCAACCTGAGTACGGTTCAACACTGGTGTAAGCACCTGAACCCACTCTTCTGCAAAGCTCTGTGCCTGCTCCTTTGGCACAGTATGTGCAAAACTAGGGAGGATTACCTAGTCCTCTCTAGGAGCGGCCAAAACGAAAGATGAGGGCCAGTCCGCCTCCGCTAACAAAATGTCATATGTAGAGGTCAGATTTTACCCAAAATTCCCTTTTATTGTACGTTGTGTCACCTTCAATTAAGAGGCCCATTTCATAGAGTCTGTCAGGGGACCACACTAGTGTCAGCAGTTTCTACAGTAATGAACGTGTCAGTTGCTGTCGCATCCAGATACGGACGCAGTGCTTGCTGCACTATTGTAATCTCCGCTGCGCTGTCTAGCAGCGTTAGCGCCCATGTCAGGTTCCGAAGCTGTGTTCTCACCATCTGTGGCATACCTCGCGGATAATGCAGCAACTTTTTTTCTGAAACAGAGGGCGTTGACGTGGAAAGTCGTTCTGCTTGCCTTTACCATCAGCAGGGCGGGGCTGTTCACGTCCTTGCGGGGCACCCCGACCTCTGCCGCGTTCTCCTCCGCCAGCTTGCGAGACCGATGTTTCCTGAGAAGAACGTTGATCAGGAAGCTGAAATCTATCAGGGGACCTAATTCACGCGATCGCGCAACTCATATGTGCGTTCAGTAGACACTGGTATTTGTGATGCAGGACGTGAACCTTGTTTCTGTTGCTGCTTCCCCTGTTTTTTATTTTTCCAATTTTGTTTAGGAAAAACTGGACAGTCGTCCTTAGTAGACTTAGCCGTCTGAGTTTGCGGTTGAGCTGCTAGTTTAGCAAAAGGCTTAACACCCAAACTATTGCGGCCAATGGGCTTATAAGCCACCGCAATAATCTTGGGTAACTGCCGGGGTTTATCGGCGTCGGCGACAAGGCGTAACTCATTTGACACTTAAAAGTTAACCACATCTCCCTTTACATTAGCAAGGGTGAGATCAGCAACTACGTCAAATACTCCGACAAGCCTCATTCCCAACTCGACCGCCGCCTCTGGACCGTGTTCATCCTGAACACGCTTAATCACAGAGGGCAGTACAGTCATAGACGGTGTGCCGAAGGCTGATTTGCATATGGCTGGGTTCAAACTGGAATGGCATGGTGAGCAAAAAAATGATGGATTTAGGCCCAGATCTCTGTACTGGGGTGAATGTATGACATTGTTCTGCATTCTGTCCATCAACTGTTGTTTTTGAAGCACTTTGCATAGACTGCTGCAAATACTTTACCCCAGTTCCCACAATCGGGCACCTCTGGTTCCAAGTCTTTCTGCAAACTAATCGTCAGAATCCTGTGTTTTTCAACAGGAGTCGTATTCAGAAATACTGCTTCCCGCTGGTCAAATTTCTCAGCAAGCCAATAAGGCATATCGTCCTTATTCTGGGGGCGCTTGCCCATTACCGAATTAACCATGACGGGACTAATAGAAATCCCGGCCGGACCAACTGGTTGCGTCACAACTTCAGGTGCCCCCAGCTGAAGGTTGCGTGAAACGTATTGCACTTAAGCCCTGTATACCGCTATCAAGGCGGTATGTAGCAGACGTACGTCGTCCACTGGGGCTTGCAAATAACGTGGATGTGGTGTGAACCCGGCCAAGACTGGCCAAGTGGCCCCAGGGACAGACAAGGGGCTTAACCGAACCGGAGTTACGGCGTGGGGGAGGGCGCCATTAAACCAAATACGATGCGGTCATGCCAAAATCAGAATCTCCTGAGTTCTATATGGTGTGTAATTCGCAGGTATCGCGATGGGAGTGTAAGAAGGGAATGTTTTATAATCCGCATCCACTGCAGGAAACGTAACCCAAGTGTAGAATAGCTCAAAGCGGAACGCTGCATCGGCACTCACCACAAAGATTACAGACATACCATCATCGGGCACCCCAAACTTCGTCAGATGATGCCAGAGCGGTCCGAGAGTATGCGGTGCTATACTAATGTCACCCATAAGGACACAGTGAAGAAAAACAGTCTAGCACAAAAAGGGTAGTAATCCAAAACGCAAACCTTTTCAATTGTCAAGCTTGAATGAACCTATAATTTATCCATATAGGTAGGTTAATCCATCACTTCTGTCAACCGGAAACAGGAGTGAGGGTGTTGTGGACAAATATAAGCACTACTACTAAAGCGTCTCGAATACAAGACCAAACGTTAGGTGCGCCATGTTACGGGGATTCTGCTCATGCACATAACTATGCACAGGAAACCAGGACCTCAGTGAATTGTGGTGTACCAAAAAACTCACCTCAGTACCCAGAACCCCTATCTGACTAGCATTAGTCTCATTTGTTCTCCGTATTACAGAGAAGCGACCAATGATTAGACAACCCAGAACAAGCGACTAAGGGTACTCTCAGGAATAGTGGGAATCAAGAACACTCTTTCGTTTTTATTCTCTTACCAGTCCACAACGTGAGTAATCCGAGACACAAAAAAGTGTAAAATGTTTATTTTTAACTAAGTGCTCTAAGATGCAGTATTTTGGCTAACATAAGCAGGCAAATGATTAGAATTAAAACAATCAGCATTGTTACAATTCCATAAAACACAAAGGGAGAAATCATGTTATAATGATAGTGGAAACAGGTCTTATAGCACCTTGTGTACCACCCTCCCCTGGATAGAAGCTAGTTTTATAATAGAAGATCTCTAGGTTTGAATGGGGAACCCCATACCTCCAAGATCAGCTGAGGTTAATCACATCACAGGATCAGCAACGCTCTCTGTAGATGGAAAGGTTTTCTCCAAGTGTCCGCATCATGCATGCAATGCAATATTAAAGGTACCCGAGTTTCAGATATTTGCAGCTGTGTGGGCCGATCAACCTGAAGCAACAGCATACATTGTTATTTGACCTTGAAGACTTCTGCACACAGTGTACAGACTAAGGTCTCGGTGTAAGTCTAGGGATCTTAAAAACAGACCGTTCTCATGTGAAGAAAAGCAAGCAGTTTAACCAACAATAACACACACACGTAGTGTCATGTGCAAAAGCGGCCAAGGGGAAAAATGGCGTTTAAACTTCTAATACGCTTATGCTAACATAGCAATGTGTGCAAGCGGAACCCTGCCTTCACTACAGTACATTGCAAAAAAAGGCTCAGTTTTCACTGGGGAAGGCCAGGCACGGAAAAGGCCCAACAATATATAACATGTAAGAACGGAAGAGGTGTTGCCAAGCACATGGCGATCAATCTCTAAAAGTGCTGAAGAAAAATCAAAATAGCCTAATTTGAACAGATGCTCCAATGATGATGGTGGGAACTTGAATCAGCATAGGCAGCAGCAGCACTGCCTAAGCAGGGTCAGCCTATCTTCAACAGGGGACCTGCGTGTGCTTTACAGGAAACAAGATATGTGCATATTCAGTGTTTTAAGGTCGAGCCTATCGCAGCGCGCATGCGCTGCCCTAGGAGAGACCTTTCGTGATCGGTTTGCACTTTTCAGAAACTCGTGCTTGCCACGGCATCCACCTTGCCGGAGCGAGCTGCGACGCAAAGGGGCCATCTGTTTGTAATTAGCGTGGCCACCCTTGTTGTTTCATTCTTCCTGGTCCACTGTGTTTCTCTCATGCATGTGTGCTGCTTTTTCCATCTGCTCCATTCCCATGTTGCCCCCCTCCCACCCGCTCCTCAGCAAACTACAGACAGGCATGTAAACATTTTTTATTATTGTAATTACTTTTTTTGTAGGGCCTTGCAGCCACTAATTGCAGCCGGGCTGTTTAAATTTCCCAATCCAAATGGTGTTTGCCACCTTGGATATATAACAACAAAAATGCTGCCCACTCCATTCCATCTGCCCACACATGTGAGATCGCACATCATTGTGCCTTGTACTTATCTATTCGCTTTAGAGATGTGAAGGGGTGATGCATGGAAGCTCTGGTGCAGGTTTCTTGGAGTTACATCTCTGCACATTCACCTCGTCTGACTTGCTCTGTTTTCATCTCCTTTCACTGTTTACGTGAGGGATGCATGGGCCAGGCTAAAATCACTGTAGTGCAGTAACAATACGTGACATACTTTCCCCACCATTTTAAACCAGGAAGCACATGGAAGCAGAGCATCTGCACAGGGGAAAGTGTTGGCAGTATGAAATGTAATTCTTCGGGCTATGCTCTTGAAAGCTGTGATTTCTCTCTTTGATATGCCAGCAAACACACAATAAATGGCAGGCCTTTTATTAATAATCTGGCAGGCTTCAGAGCTGGATTTGGCACAGGTCCTTTTTTCTGTCGCGCTCTGAGTAAATTCCTTCAAATAAAAAGGAGGAACAAGGCCTGCTCTCCTGATGAATGGTGTCCTTTGCGAGGTATAATTCCATTGACAAGTTCTAACAGATATGGTTGGCATGTGAACGATCGGACTAATGCTCTTCACAGACACCTCCTATCTGCTGACAAATGTCTTTAACTGGTGAGATGCATTGTTTATTCTATCGCAGCTTTTTTTTAAATGCTTTGCATTTTTGTCTTCAACCAAGTCTTTCAATTCTTTAGAAAAAAACAGCTTTGTTTTTGGTGTGCTGACTCGCAGGATCCATTGAAGTTTTAGCCACCAATGATTTAAGCCAAAGTTTTTTTTACTTGTTTTTTTCTGGTTTTCTCTGCCTCACCAGCTGTTTAATAAACGTGTTCCCTCGCTCTCATTGTTTGAAAACCTCAACCCCACTTCACAGTACATCAGTGTGGGATCAGAGGAGTCAATTCAATGGCATTGCTGGCATCCCTGGTGCAGAGCTCTGCCTTCTTGCTCTAGCACATTTCGAGCTACCGCTCAGCTCTGCCAGCTTATGAATATGGTATGTTTGAATGTAGGCTGTGGCTCTTGTAGTCAGCAGCAACAACCTGCCCCAGCAACTGTTACTGAATGACATTTTTTTTTTTAAGTTTGCCATTCAGTGAAATGTAGTTTTGTTGCTCAGTCCAATAATGTCACAACACGTGACAAGCGAATTATATTCAAAGAAGCGGTTGATTTTGTTTTGAAGATGCACACATCATATGCCAGCTAGTTTTGCTTTCTGTTTGAGGCAGTGCAAAACTGTCATTGTGGTAGAAGTGGTGCACAATCATGTGCATAGTTGCAGCCAATGTTATTTCATTATTAAAACTTGTGCAACTCATGCCACAGCACCTTTTCTCAGTGTAGCACAAAGCCTCTAGAATACAAGAACCTGCAAAAGGTCCTCGCTGTGTCCAAACACCCAACCAGATCATGGTTTGGCATTTAAAATGCTTAATAGTGAACATGATTTTGATTGACACGCAGCTGCTGATTTGCATTTCTTTTTTTACAGACAACTTTTAGCTGTGTTCCGTCGAAGACCATTTGTGGACTTTAAAATACCAACAGTGGCATTTGATTCAGCCTATTGCTCGCTTCTGGTTGACTTTCCTCTCATTCGCTTACTTCTCATTCTATGGATTTCCTTCCACTTCTATTTTGTGCTTCCCTGGTGCATTGCTTCTTTACTATCCTTTTGATTGGATGAATATTGTTTAACTGCGCACATTCATGGAACTGCTTTTTAACTCTCGCCTGCATGTAGCGCACTTGCGCTGACACTTGGCAGCAATCTACTGGCTAAAAAAAAAAAATTCTAAACAGGGGCTTTTAGTCCACCCATTACTTACTATTCATTAGGATCATTATCACTCTTCTTTGCTGCCTTCTAATTTGGCAGTGCATGCCAGGGGTCACTTCCTTTTCCTTGTGTGGAGCATGAGCCAATTACAGACTGATTTATCTTGATTAGTGTCCATCTGCTGCTTTCCTGTGATCAAGGTATTGCTTTTTTTTTGCATTTTTATATACCACGAACTAAACACAACCCGAAGGTATTGGAACGCTTTACATCAGCACCAGTTACATTACACAAATCACAATTACTTTTTTATAAAGCCACGCTCTTCCTTTACAATAGTACTTAATTTGTTTTCAGAAAAGCAAACTATGCATCTTAAAAAGGCCTGCATCTCTGCATGTAATGGTTATTACCAACCGCCTAATTTAACTAAGCCATTTACAGTTTACGGTATTTTAGTGACAAAAAAGTAATGGTACGTCGTAGACCTCTTCAGCATCACAGCTCTTTAATTTTCTTACTTTCAGCCATGTTGCATGGCTAAAAAATATAGACAAAGCCAATTGATCTCGCATAGGGAAGACGCTTGGACTTTGTTTCCTTTGCTTTTAGCATTTCATGGAAGTGTATTTGTTTCCTTGCTCTCCTTGTCGTGTTCTGCCATTCCCTCCAGATCTTGCCCTGGCTCTATCCGTGTCACTCATACCCTTCTCCCCCCCCCCACCCCCAGAACATCATGTTGCTTCCCCCATCCGTTCCATCTGCAAAAAGTATTGCCAAAGCCAATAAGGCCTGCACAGAAAAGTTTAAACCCTAAAGGCGAGACCTATTGGCTTTGCCAATGCTGGTTTTAAAGAGCAGTGGGGCTGAAGCAATTTGCAGTTTGTGTGCAAATTATTCTGGCATCACAAAGAAACAAGCATTCGGCAATGCAATAGGTCTTGGATTACTGAAAGTTGTAGCTATTGCCATTGTATTATTATTTGCAACGCCAATAGTTCAAACTTTCAGTAATGCGAGGCCTTTTGCATTGCACATGCTTGTTTGGCATTGGTCGTCCGTTAATGAGGATTGCTCAGACTACACTAACAAGCATTGGACATGCAATCGATCAGGTCCTGCCTGCCGTACACACGCCCTCAGAGGCGGTGGGAGGGCAGGGGTGGGCTGAAGCAAGGAGAGGATCCCAGAGCAGCCATTACGAGTGTGCAAGCCACAAAAAAAAAAAAACACATGAACACGAGGGGAGCAGGGACTTTACAATTGGAACGGCATGAGGAGGGGAGGGAGGGGCTAAAGGCAACACGACCCGGTGAATGAAGAGCGGGATGCGGGGCAGGCTTTGAACAGGGAAACATGGACAACAGGAAGGGAGACAGAAATGTAAAAGTTGATCAGCATGGAAGGAGGGGCCAAAGGCAATACAACACGGACACTGGGTGAATGAAAAGCGGGCCGTGGTGAATGAAAAGCGGGCCGTGGTGAATGAAAAGCAGGCCGTGGTGAATGAAAAGCAGACAAGCGTGGAGCAGGCAATTAACATTTGAAGCAGACGCAAAAGAAAAACGAGCTCTTGGCATAGCTAATAGATCTCGCCTTTGGGACCTTATAAGTGTGTAGCGTTGCAGCTTTCCGATGACGGTGCTAAATACAAGATGTGACTGACGCGCGACAGGAGGTACGTCTACGTCAACAGCACAGAGGGAGCAGTGGCAAGATAAAACAGAAGTTTTTGGGGAGATACTGTTGCGTTTTGGTATCACTCATTGGTATTGTATGGGCTAGCTAGCGCTAGGAAACTTGCTTTAAGATGGCCATAGGCGCTTTAGAAGTCTTTAATAAAATTAAATGCAATCTTGATAAGAGGAGGAATATTAACAAACTGGATGGATAAGAAGGAGGGGCCCATTTTAAAACGGAGGGGGCTTGGAAGGGTAAGAAATTACATTGAGCTGTTCGCAGGTCATTTTACCCCTGAAATTTCTTTTCATTTCAGTCCAGCAGCAAGCGATAGCTCGTAAAACACTTCGGATGAAATCAAAGAGACATCTTCGTGTGTTAGGCGCGGCACTTATATCGGTTTTGTTTTCTGCTTTTGTGTGATTTATTGCAAGGCGCCACTCCTTGAAGGAAGCAAGCATGCTAGGCAGATTTTAGCGAGAATCAGTAAAAAGAAGAGAAAAAAAAAACACGCCGGGGGACTCAGTCCATTCCGGAGCGTGATGAATTTTTTCACGATACACAATTCATCTACACTCTGAGTGGAATTAGAGGTGGGCAAAAATGTCTTTAAAAAAGGGAATGGGTTAATAGAGTAGAAATTAAGAAGTGGGCGGTTAGAAAAGGGGGGGGGGGTGTGAAAATATAATTTTCCAGAAGAAGAAGAAGAAAGGGACGGATCTGAAAGAAGTAAGGCCATGTGGGAGTGTAAACCAGAAGGAAGATGGGAGGCTGAGCAGGTTAGGTAGCCAGTGAGTTCCAGTTTGTCCATGATAGGTATAAGCCTACTTGGTGTGGCTGCCAACGCCTCTTTCAACTCCTGTGAATTCCCTTTTGCCACAGCGTGCGTTCTATTGTCTGTATTACATGCTCCTTCTGTTTGCTAGCGGCCGGCCTGAAGGTTGTAGGCCCATCTTTGTATATTTTTTGGATTCTGTAATAAACGGTTTCAAAAAAGAAAAAAAAAAAGCCTACAAGTCCCAGCATGCATAGCTTTGTAAGAGGAACACCTGGACTGCATGATGCTGTTCTCGGGGCTCGAGTCTGGTTGCCAGCGATGGCTCGCTGACTGATGCTGTCCTTTGACCAGATGTGTGACTTGCGTCTCTTTGCTTGGTGCTACGCCAGCGGCCGCTGGGCCCGGTGCCCGCCTCTTCCCAGGGTCTAATGGCGGCAGATGTTAAGAGAGCTGGAAGCGAGAAGGCCTCCAGCCTGGGATGCTGGTGAGAAGTCCCGAGCACGCAGAGGAGAGCAGCTCTGCCCGACTGACACTCGCAGCCGCCAACAGCAAGTCCCATTAGCGCCAACTGAGCCTGACCTGCACTGGGGCATCTGGTTGACTCGGGCTAAAAGTACTTTCAGGCATTTTTTTTTTTTATTTCTAGTGGAAAGTAAATAATTGTTAAATTATTTTTTTAGAAAAAAGCATCTTATTTGCCCTGGGGATAAATGAGGGTCTTTCATCTTCGCTTAAGTAATGAGTCAGTAGAACTAAAAGCCAACTCGTATAAAAATCATTATGGCTTCTCGGATAAAAACAAAATAAAAAAAAAAGCACAAAACAAGCATGCAGCGAAATCACATATATGTTTACATGCTATCCTGGCTCTTAATGCTTAAAGCTCCTGCCAGTTCAAAAGGCCCCTTTAAAAAACATTATCTGGCAGGAGCTCGAAGAACCAAAGAGGGAGAAAAATAAAGTTTAAACAAGCGTGGCCGCGAAAGCCGTGCTTTGTTTAATTAGTAACATGAGCCAAGATATGGATAAGGGAGGAATGCAGCTGGCACAATGCACGCCGCTGCTCACTCCCGAGACCCTAGGCCAGGGGTGTGAAAGTTTACAGGAAAGGCAGGACATGCACCTGTCTTTGGCCATTTCCGTGCTTTTATTATTGAAAGCCACACGCAAAGGGTAACGGAATGTGTGGGAGGAGGCCGACTCACACAGAGAAGTCTCTTGGAAGTCTGGAGTGATTCCAAGAGGCCATCTCCTAGAGCAGTGCATGCACGCTGCGCTAGGCGAGACCTATCCAGCGAGCAATAGTAGCGTATAGGGCTCACCGTGAACTAATGCATGTAACAGAGGCAGTCTCCAGGGCGTGAAAAAAAAGAGCAAAAGGAGGGGCAAATGTAAGCTTATGAGCAAGGAAAAGCAAGGATTTTTCACAAGCACATTAAGGACCCGGGGAGAGGATGTGGTAGAACGGCTAGGGCGGTCAACATCGAAGCTGGGCGAACCGGGTTAGAGTCTCAGCAGGGACGCTCAACATTCTGTGATTCTGGGCAAATCACTTAATCACCCCGTGCCTAACAAAAAGAATGAATGTGTCCGTCTGAAACCCAAGTGGTACTCATGTAAAGCACCGATACCTTCGGGTCTAGTTTGTGCTATAGAAAACATCCCCCCAAAAAAAACATACAATCACAGGCGACGGGCATGCTGAATGCCCATACACCAGATACAGAATGTCTTGAGAGACAGCACATGCGCTGCTTAGGTGAGACCTAAAAAACATAGCATCCGTTGAAGGGTTTTGAAAACTCTCACCTGACAAGATCAGACAATGTTGCATTTGCTCCGGGTATACCATGCCTGAAGCCATGAGACTACAACATAATTAAACTGAAGAACACAACACTTTTTTTTTCTTTTTTTTTTTTTTTTTTTTTAAGTGGAATCGGTATTTAAAACTTCCCTTTTGGATTTCAAAATTAATACTACCGGTATTTAAAAAGCTTATAAATATCTAAACATTTAGTTAAATATGCAGAAAGGCACACACAGGAAAGGCATGTGGATCTGTAATCGTGTATAGTTAATATTTGCTCCATACCAACGACTGCTACATAAAAATAAACTATAGATGCATGTATGACTAGATTTTCCTATCGCCCCACTTCCAAAATGCTTTTACCAATCAGAAGAGGACTCTCTCTTTCATCTAGTTCTCCAATTCCCATTCCTCTTTGGATGACGGAGAGTTTGGCAAAAGATGGTTGTGCTGAATGTTATGCGTTCTGTGATGCTATGTGTATGCTGTACACTTTGGGGTTTCTGGGAGCAATGCTGTCGATCTTGTTGCAGTGCTGAAGCCCGGGTGACAGCTTATGTTTTGAGGTTCTGAAGCGGAGTTTGTTGTGCAAGTAGTGCTAGTTTTCTGCAGCAAAGTAATACAGAGTATGTGTCGTGGCTCATTGTGCTGTCCATAATGTTGGTGATGTGCATGGTGTGGTCTTGTGAAATGCGTATGTTTTCTCTGGCGATGGCGTGAAGAGAGCAAAGAGTACCTGCAGGATCCTGCAGTGGAAGGCCACTGGCAACCGGAAGCAATACTTGGCCCAGGCTCCACAGCACGAACAAGAATAGTGGGCCAGGAGGAAGATGGAGGTAAGGAGGGGTTAACTGACCAATAGGAAGCAAGGGAACAAGAGTGACATGGGAGCCAGCCAATAGAAAGTAAAGGTAAGTAATGGGCAGGATCTAAGCCACTAAGTTTGTTTTTTTCTCACTACAAGAGACTTTGCAAGCCTAGCACAAGCATTGTGTAGGCAAAAAATGGCGGGCCTACCTAAGAGTGATAGGGGGAGCATCGACCGATGTTTAACATCTTCAGTCAATTTATGGATCAATGGTTGGACATTCTGTTACCATGCTGCAATCTTGTCTTGAGTGAAGCATACCTCCCAAATATTTGAATCCTCGTGACCACCTGCAGATCCCAGACACACCCAAGTCTTGAATACGTGTATTAGCAGGAAAGACAAACCATTTTGCCATGTTGATATGCAGGCCTGTAACCTCACAAAAGATGCAGAAAATTGAGAGGCAGAGGGCCCAAAATCTGATGGCCAGTCAAGAAGATCAAGGAGTTATCGACAAAGACCTACCCTATCCGAAATGCAGTCACCCCATTAAAACTCTCACTTGTGCATTAATCCACAGCCATTTTGCCAGCAGCTCAATAGCAATGGCGAAAAGGAGGGCCGATTATTGCCTCGCCCCTCTCTGTATGGGGGAAAGGGTACGTTTTATTACAGCCCACTTGAACTTTGGCTTACAAGCCCGTATAGAACAGTTGTACATAAGCAATAAAGTTAGTCCTGAAATCAAGTCACCGAAGAAGAGTGAGCAGGTAATCCCACCCCACCAACGCAAAACGCTTTTTTCAATACCCGTTGTCTTTTTGGGAATATAAATCAGCATAATAACACACAAATTGCTGTTCAATTACTTTGCCCACAGTGATTGTCAGGCCTTTCGGAGAAGAGATGGGTGTAATTGGGATGTGGTGTTGTATATTTCAACATAGGCGATGGAGGATCACACCTGCTTTGTCCCTCCATTGGTAGATACACCCCAGACTGCCTTAGCCTTATTCATTGTGAGCTGCTGTAGCAGCAATTCAGTGTGATGTATATCTCAAAAAACTTCTGGAATCGGGGACCTAAGATATTGCGTCTCTAAAGCTATCTAGCGAGATTCCACATTGGTCACTGGCTGACTGCACTTGTGTTTGAGGCCTGCTTGGAGACTAATTAGGTCTCCACTGAAGGCTGCCTTAAAGGTTTCCCAAAGGACAATGGGAGAGTCATTGGAGTCTCAATTATAAGCGAAGTATGTATTTATTGTCTCCTCTATGTGGGCTCTGTATTTATCTTGAAGAGACCATGTGTGGAGCCTCCATTTCAACTCAGGTCGTCAGATTCCAAGACTGAGAAAACTCTACTGGGGAGTGATCAGAGAGACACCAAGCAAGAATTCTTACTACCACCACCTTGTGGATATCCGAAAAAACGAAAGAACAAACAATTCCTCATCCCTCCGATCCTACACTTCATCAACCTGAAGCATCTGTTGTGGGACAGAACGTAAAATGGTACCAAAAGGGCAGTCGGTGGTTCATATCCCAACTGAACCTGAACTTGAAAAATACATTTTAAAAAAACATAAGCAGTACCCACCATAAGCAATACAGTAAACACCCAGAAGGACTCGGATATATGAAAAACAAAGCAAAAAGGAATAAGAGGGGGCAGGCTCAATAGACAGCGACCCATACAAAACCCCATGGTTTATCTCAGCAATGTACACAAACTAATCAGTGCACCAGAGAAATGTCCATGACTGGGGCAATCGGACCATCCAGGGATACCTGTGTGACCCTAAAAAGAGAGATGCAGCAGAGTGTGCAACCGCAACACGACAATGATGGGGTCTTCTTTTCACAACAAGAATGGGTGCAGCAGTTCAGGCCCACCCTATGTGCCTTCCACCGCCTCACTGTGGCCCTCTGTCCTGCCACTTCGGTAACCCCTACGATCAGCCAGAGCTACTAACTTATACTGCTGTGCATAGCAAGATTGGATACCGTTAAGGGAGCAAGGTTGAGACGACCTGCATTCGAGTCGCCTCAGTAGAGTATTCGATCTTAGAGTGACCTTCTCTTCCACCGACCTCCACACTTCCTAAGGAGTCTCAACAAAGAAGGAGCAAGATTGAAACATGACTAGGCTTGGCATGGTAAAGGAGCATGTAATGGATGTTTAGATAATGAAGCTTCCTCTTTGTCTTCATTAAAGATTGCTGCTGCTGAACAAGCCTTGTGCAGTCTGTTTCTTTTGCGCAAGTACTCTGTGCGGTCACTCAACAATAGAGCACTGGGAAAGTGAATCCAGTGGGAAGCTCAATCCCAACCAGTATTCCAAAAGGTTCTCAGGAGACCTCTATACAGCCCTCTGGAAATCCCATAATACAGAGATTGATCCTCTTGGCCCTCCCTTCAGCGTCTTCCACCCTCGCAGCAAGTTCTTTGGAGATCAAACAAAGCCTAAAAGGAGACTGTTGCAGATTTGTCACCATATCTTCAATGCCAGACACATGGATCTCTGCTTCAATTATCCGGTCAACTGCTTGTAGAAGATCCTGGAGCAGCAGCATGATATCTGCTCCGACAGCAGCAATCTTGGCCTCCAACATGGCTCTAGACTGGTTTACAATAGTGAGGATGGCTGCAGTGTCCGTGGTCACCATGGCCCCTGTGTCACTGAGCATGGCCTTCGCCGTCTTGTACTAATGTGTTTGGCGGTATTTTCTGTATCTCTAAACTTGTCTAGGATTCAGTTTACCAGGTAACAATGGTTTATCATTAACCACTGGTACTTCAGGTGCGGACAGGAAACATGTTGCACAGTTAGTCCGTGGAGACATCATATTGACCCGCCAGCCTCTGGGAGCAAGCACTGAACCAAGGTGATACAAGCAGTCAGACATGCTCAAGCAGGAGGACTAAAATGCAGAAGAGCACATCCATCTTCCACACTCTCCAGAGTCTCAGGGGTCCTCCCAGCACCCGAGAAGCACCAGCCAGTCCAGGACAAAGGTGACTTCCAGGCGTTTCCCTGTAACAGGTAACCCGTAACAGTGCACGGGTAGGCTAGTCTCCCAGTACAACTTCTCCCCACACCTCCTCTAGGTGTCTGTTCTTATGGCAGTGGCTGTTTCCAGCCATTGCTGTGTCCAAGCAGGGTCGGGAACCTCCCTTTAAGCCAGCTGGCGATCTGCTCAAACCGACACACGGCGCCTGACCAGCAGCCACCCTCAAGTGGCCCGCCTGCAAGAAAGATTCCACATACACAATCAATTTGTCCCCGGGAGCCTCACAAAATCTAAATGCTGGCTAATAAACAGCCAGAAGGGGAGCACATTATGAGCTAGTTTCCAAAATGCAGACCGCTGCCATGTCCAGAGAGCGTCAGCAGCAGCACCTTCACTCTGGAAATCCATCTTCAGCTCAGTCGGGGTAGCCAAACTAGGGTATTGCTCATACACTCTCTGCGGGTATGGGGCAAGGGGGGGGGGGGGGGAGAAAAAAAAAATCACCTAAAGTCACAGGTTTAGAAAAGCAGTCTCCATGGTGTCTCTATAAGTCAGGCTCACTCCACTCCGGGTATGTGTCCTCCTCCTACACAGGGCTCATGGTCATCCCTGACATCACCCGGCTGCACTTCACCCTGGGCGAGATCTTCACTTCCATGGCCACCGCTTCGCCTCCCCCAGCCACCTGTAGATTACCCGGAGACACAGCAGCTAATACAGCGCGAGGCACCAAGGTTGAAATAGAATTATGAAGAATATAAAGAGGGTAACTGCCGGAACAGACTTAACTCATGTTCACCATTTTTCGGGCCCTGGTCTAGACCTAGTCTCTGCAAATCTGGATAACTACATAGCGGCCTGAAGAAAGGCGGCGCACACCATCCATGTGAAGAGCAGTTTATGAGCAGTCCCCGGAGCGGTATGGATGAATAATAGGAGGAGACGGTGTCAGACCCCATCGACTCTGTGGTGGGGAGGTGTCACCTGCAGTCAAAGGAGAGGTCGTCCCGTTCAGTGATCATGCATCGAGAAGCAGTGTACAGAGGCAGAACAGGATATCCATTTTGAACTAAATAGAGAAGGCGAACTCACAGATGTGTTGCAAAGTAACCTGAGAAGAGCACAATGTGCCCTTATGTCCATGGTAAGTGTGTCTCAGAACTTTACACAAGCACTTACAGCTACCAACTTTTACACCAAAAATCCCTACTCAGATAAACCGAGAACTCCATCACAATTTCTATGGCGGTCATTTTAGTTGTGGGGAAAATTATCCTCTCAATATGCGTGGGCTCCCAACTCCTGCTGTTAACTTTTTATTGATCAATCACTTATGAACCAGTGAACCTTTACCCTGGAATAGAACAACTGAATAATTGATCAGACTTTACAACCATCTCTCTACATTGCTACTCCTCTTTTTGCACTGCAGAAATGCTTTAAATCACAACTTTCAAGTTCGAGTGAACTTACCACTACACTGAGTGGGACCACTGGTTCCACACCGGTCATTGTTTGAACCAAAAGCCACTCAA
The DNA here is from genome assembly GCF_964204655.1 of Triturus cristatus. Lineage (NCBI taxonomy): Eukaryota > Metazoa > Chordata > Amphibia > Caudata > Salamandridae > Triturus > Triturus cristatus. The sequence goes on from NC_140591.1 coordinate 728,555,270, forward strand.
TTGATTTATGATTATTTTTAGGCAGTTACGAACACTAAGGATACAGTTGTGGCACACTCACATGACATGACGGGTACATCACCTATAACTGCTTCAGCATTAGACACTCTCCTAAGTGATTTATCAGACATCAAAATGCCTACAGGATCTATGAACCTGGCAGTGAAGAATACCGTGACCTTCGTACAATAACTGAGAGACAACATCAACTCTTCATCAGTGGTTCAACAATACCAAATCTAGAAAGCAAGGGATTGATACATGGCTGGACAAGTTCCCAGAAGGGAGCCCAGAGATCTAGTCCTTAAAACGAAAGGGAACAGATTTGAAGACAACATATGTATCACTGGGGTCCCAGACAACTAGAAGCTAAAAAAATGTCAGCCTTTGTGCAAATTATTTTTGAAACTTCTAACACTAACATATGACCCACACTTTGAACTACAACGAGCTCACAGAGTTAAGAGCCATACCACTTCTACTTCTAACTAACCTAGTCCAATTCTGGCGTGTTTCTTGCACTGTCAACAAGCTCGCCAAGTCATCAACGCAGTGAATAAACAAGTCGCCTACATGTAGGAAAACAAGCACATTTTTTTAATCTGTGGACTCCTCACATTACACTAACCTGAGAAGAAAGAAACTGCTAGCTCTCAGGCTGCAGACACGTAATAGAGAAATCTGCTATGTTAATCATTCTTAATGGAAGGATTACGAAATACAATGACATGCAGGCCATGGAAAAACTACTAGATGCACTTCACAAGTCAGACAGACGCCTTGGGGGAGCCAAATTATGCGATAAAAAATGCTGCACGCAAGGACCAAAGAAATGAATATGACGAAGAACATCAGAGATTAAAAAGTGACTTAGAAATGGTCTGTTGGAGAAACATATGTAAACCAGACAAACCTTCTGAAGAGAAATCCAGATCCCTACGGGAGAAATGATGCACTGTAGTACGGGACTAGATCTGCATAGACCTCGAAGAATTTGGTTATGATACATGTTTGACTGGATATTTTAACTGAAGTCATCCATTGAGGGTTCTGAGACAGGATGCTGTAAACCTATATGCCTTTCATCATAAAGGTACTGATTGTCATTTTTTCTACTACGACATTAAGGCAATCATGCCCATATGGCTGCATGGGTTACAAAATATATTGCATCCCAACTAAAGTGGGCTCTCCTCGGTGTCCTTAAAGGTGATCAATATATGGACTCTGCAAACCCTAAAATATGCTCTACACAAGTTTCTCATGATGTGCTAACACATGGCTGACCTAGAACGGATTACCTAAGAGTCAACAGGCTTAGCAGGAGACTCCCTTAAAGTTTGGGACCAGGGTTAAGGCCTATAGTACACACTCTTGGTACTTCCATAGATCAAAATTGACATTTGACTTTAATAGGGAGGAGTGACATATTATTCCCCCCCCCCCCCTTTTGTTTCTCTCTGAAACAAGATTGATTACAGTGAAACTAGTAGTACCTCTTGGAGAGTACAAAGTATTTTCCATTTGTCACTTTGCTATCATTATACATCTAACCAGAGGTCTGCCATTACACTCCCCACACAGCTGCGGGAGATTGTAGCTTTAGATTTGAATGAAATTATACTTCACAAAATGAAAATATTCTCACATTCCTTAAATCACAGTACCTGGATATAGTGTTACTACAAGAAACGCACTTGAGAGACAAAGAAAATGAGAAGTGGAGAAGAGAATGGGTGGGAAGCGTGATATATGGCAGTACGGCACATCACCCCTCCACAAGCCTAGTACCCCTCTAGGCCCCAGAAACAGAGGATTAGCACTACTATTACATAACTCTCTTGCAACACACCTAGTACGGACTTGGAAGGATACCCTACATAGATATATTTGTGCAAAACTCAAATTACCTTATGAGACATTGATAATCTGATCAATATATGCTCTAGCTGGAGCCAAATTTTACCTTTTATTTACATTATCCAGACTCTTCTCACGCGTTTGGCAAAACAGAAAACTGATGGGTGATAATTGGAGTTTGCCACTCGACATACTTTTAGATAAATCAGGGAAACTAGATACTAGGCACCCAAAGACAGATTCATATTAGGGGATGTAATCAAGGACCATGCCCTGACAGAACCATGCAAACTTACACATACATATGAAAAAGACTCATGGCACCCATTCCAAATTTGAAGGATTTCTTATGACTGCCCTGACAGCAAGTAGTTTAGTAACAACATCTATAGTTCTGAAAAGCACTTCAGACCACGATTTGATCAAACTAGACTTCAAACGTACTCTACTGTAACCACCTAAGACCCACTGATGCATGAACATTGCTAGGTACAGGGACCGCAAAGAGAGGGCACGTTCGCTCTCCTACCTACCGATCTATTTAAAGGAAAATGAAGGAATGGTACCCGCAACACAAATGCTATGGGCAGCCAGGAAACCATGTCTGCAGGGAGACTTAATGAAAGACTCAGCAGATTTTGAAAGAAACCTAGAATGGGAAAAACACAGATTAGACATCCTTACACAACAATTTACCAAGGTTTATCATTTGAGACTGACACAGACACTACTTACAGTATCATGTATGTATGAATTATTTTATCACTTGACTAATTAAAAACAATACAACCATTTAGAGCATAATAATAAAAACTGTGTCTTAACAGAGCTGATATGAACATATAACCAAAATTACTATAAACAAGCAGTAGTTATTTTCCAAAGAATCAACTCATCCAGTTAACATGTGCATATTGTTGGGTAGATTCCTATTCAATACTTGAGAGGCAGAAAAGTTGTATGACGTAATTAGCCTCGTTTGTCAAATTAACTCCATCATATATAGTCAGGTTTTCATGCCTCCTACAGCACAGAAACTGCGCTGTGGCGGCATCACACTTCCTCTTGTTGAAGGTCTGGTAGCTATGCTGGTATTACTCGACTTACTCGCAGCATTCAACACCATTTCACACACTATCTTGATCCAGAGACTCCTCAAGATTGGTGTCAGTGGAAAAGTTCTTGGATGGCTTAAAAACTTTCTTGGTAACCAGACTTAACCTGCACATCCAGAGCCCTTCAACTCCATTACCATGGCCCTAGACAAAGGGGTGCCACAGGGCTCCTCCCTAAGCCCCACACTTTTTAATACCTATGTGGCCCCTTTGGCTCAAGTGGTAAGATCCTGCGGTTTTGAAGTCATCTCTTACGCAGATGATACTCACTTGATAATCTCCATGGGACCCAATCCTGAATCTGCAAAAATTTTAATAAGTAATTGTATGAATAAGATAGCTTTCTGGATGACGTCGTACTGATTACAACTGAACAGCAAAAAGACAGAGATTCAGATTAAAGGTAAGGCCCATGCTCACTGGTCAAATGACTGGCGGCTCCTGGAACTGGGAATGGCCCCCTTTCTTAAAATGGTAGGGAAAAACGTGGGCATCATGATAGATGAGAATCTTTCACTGACAGAGCCGGTTAGCTCAACTATGGTGCCTGCTTTGGGATGATGCACCTACTCAGAAAGACTTTCCAATTATTATTACTCCAACCAGTAAAACCCTTACTCAGACACTGATTTTAAGCCATCTAGACTACAGCAACGCTCTTAGGGTTGCTGCAAATGATGCTTTTTTGTCTAAACTTCAGGTGGTTCAGAACACGGCTGAAAACTCCCTTCTCATACCCCTTCTGAGCACACTCTGAAATCCCTGCACTGTCTGCCTGTGAGAAAACGCTCCCTGTTCAAAGTATTTGCCTTGTTCACAAGTCTCTGTTTGGCAACAGCCCCCTCTATTTGCAAAAGAAACTGCAACTTTACCTGCCCACTAATAACCTCAGGTCCAGTGGACAATCGCTGCTACGTCCACACTGTATACGCAAGGCCGAATATGGTGGGAGATCTCTCTTATCTTGCTCCCCACCACTGGAACAGCCTGCGTTTACACAAACGGGCAAGTCCCGATTCTGCCAGCTTTAAAAAGCTGCTCAAAACTTGGCTCTTCTGATTCCATCTTTCCAGTCTATATGCCAGTGCCAAGAGACCCTTTCGGGGCAATTTATCCTGCGCTTTATAAATCCCTAACATTACTATGGACAATGATTGCATGACCAAATAATCTTTTCCCATACTTTCAACCTTGTGTAACTCAGTATAAGGTAATTCTCGAAGATGCATTATGCATATATGCGAGCTAATAATATTATTATCTAACAGAATCATAACCGATAGCATTTCATGGAACTAGAACACATTACAAGGCCATAAACTCTATGTCTATTAGCTTATAACCAAACGTTACTTAATAGTAAAGCATGTGCAATACAGTAGCGAAACTTGTACAAACATGCTTAAAGTGCATAGCGTTGAATGATTCACTTTGTTCAACCTTTGAGAAACACAGTAACTCTAAAAATAAAATACTAGATTCAGAAATACGTTTATTTAGACCGTAGGTCTTTAAAACGGCAAAGACATAATACAATAAATATTTTAAACTCATTACAATACATATCATCAACTACACCATTATAATAACCTTATTCCCACGTGTCCTTTACACTTCCACAATACATCATCTATAAAAAGGTACCCATGATGTTAGAAAATCAATAAGAAAAAACTTTTAAAAAACTAACCCTTAAAACCAATAGCATAAAAGATTTTTTTAAGATCACAACCAACTTGACTTTAGGCGTAACATTTAACCATCCGTTTCTTTACCCAAGAAGGACCGCCTTCATATACTTTGCAATTGCTATATCAAGATTTGGCAGGTCCATAAGGAGTTCTATCACTAAGGAGCGCGAGGCAGCGCCATATTTTAAGATAATGGAGCGTTAAACAATTTCCGAAGATGTACAAAGTGTTGACAGTCCAATATAATTTGCAGATTATCACATTTTGTGCCCAACCTACATGAGCAATTACCATTACTGATTGTATACACTCAATTGACACACAATGGTTACATCCTATTCTCCATCTTAGCGCTTCAGCTCTAAAATATTGATTGGGTAATGTATCCAGGTAGGGGTACCAGGTTTCTTTCTCCCAACTATTCATCATAAAATTCACATAAACTTTCTTTCTCAGGTACCCCATGTCTTCTAACCTCGATGCTTGCTTCCCTAATGTTCTGAGTTCGCCCTTTGTTACTTGCAATAGAAGAGTCTGTGAGTTAATACTCACATTTAGATTTTTACAGACCAAAAGGATTTTCTTTCTCACCTCTTTGGCCCATTTTAGGTCGCTAAGCAAAGATTCGTTCTTACACCATTGTGATACTTTCGTATCTTTTGCTGAACCCAATCTTTTCCAGAACCTTAAGAGGGACACTTGCGCCATCACATTACATGAAGTCAAGCCCGACTCCAGACGGATTGCCTGAATCACAGAGGTCGGTAGTGACATTTTAAACATTTCCCTTCCTCGATGTCCCAACTAGATTTCCCACTTAAGCACAAGGCTTCTACTCCATACAGAAATTGCGGGGAATCATTGCATCATACGCTTTCAACAATGGTCTGTGGGACATTTCCCCATAAATTCGATGAAACTTTCTCAGCCCATGCACTGAGGTAAGAGCTTTAGCTTTCTGGGCCTCCAAGTGCATGTCCCATTTTAACGAATTGTCGAACCAGACCCAAAGATATGTATATTCATTCACATTTTCCAAATTGGTTGAGCCCAGGTACCAGTTAAACCTCTGAAATCTCTTTCCAAAGTACAGGATTTTGGTTTTATCCATATTTACGGTCCGTTGCTTAGCCACACAAGATTCATTAAAGGCAGACAACTTCTTCTGAAGGCCTATCTCTGTCTGGGCGAGGATTACCAAGTCGTCAGCATACAGTAGGCAGGAAAGTTGCCTCCCATTCATTTTTGGGCTGGCACCTCTATCCACCACCAGAACAGATGGCAATTCCGCCAAATAAATGGCGAAGAGCAGTGGGGTCAAAACACAGCTCTGTCTTAGACCATTATTAATTAATAATTTCTGAGTCAGTGCCCTGGCGGTATACTGAATGACTTGGGCCCATTCATAACTATGCAATTACTGGATGACAGCCAGAAGCCCCTCCGGGATATCATATATCCTTAAGTCTCCCAGACGCAACTCCTGTCCACTAGGTCAAAAGCCGCAAGTCAACATAGCAGCAGCACAGCTTTCCTTACTGCTCCGACGACTTCCGCGCTACTGCCCATAGGGCAAAGCAGTGGTCCACCGTAAAGGAATACTATAGCTTAATAATAGTAATTATTGATACTTAATTCAATTGGTTGGCTATCCACAGATAAACTGCAGTATTTACTATAAAAAGACATGTTACATAAAAATGGTCAATTTTATTTCAGCCTCCACCAAAAACGTAACAAACCAGCAAATAAAAGGAATAGAATTGCCGGATAAACATAAAATGAGCATTTGAGAACACGTTCTCAGCTCCACTTTTAAAAATAAAGTTCTAGCAAGATTTGACGAGCACTTAATAAACTTGGACAAATACATACTCAATGCAATAGTGTTTCCTGCGGATAGCCACAGAGCCTACAATTACTATTTTGCCATTTCACTGTGCCATCTTTAGTTGGATAAGCACCAAGTCTTAAGTTCAGCAATGAGTCTTGCATACGGGTAAAGAAATTATTAGTGAAATAAGTCTGAATGCTCAGAGTTTCGTAAGAATTTATGACTGACCGGGCACGCTTTTTTAGCTGCAATTGTACCTTTATCCAAATGGTGTGAAAGAAGTTAGTTGATTGGTTCAGAAGGTGCTTGAGGCAAAATGAGGCCATTTAAGTAGGCCATTGAGCCTGTCATCCGAAGGTTTGAAAGGAATCTGTCATATTGGTCCGCCATGGGCCATTATGGGCAGAATTGATGATTTCCTGCCAGCACATATTTGCGAGAGAGCTGAATTCGCATTAACAGAGAATATAAAGTATTTCAGAAATACTACCTTTCATGCTAAAGCCTGCCTTTGGATGCCAAACTCTAACGAATTTGAGTATTAGTCAAGGCCCAATATGACTTGAAGTTAAACAGTCGGTGGTCAGCAATAGGCAAAGAAGGCGCTCCAAGGTCTATCACAAGTACAAATCAGTTAAGGCAGGTAATCTGGCACGGTGCATAAGGTAGGGAAAAACCACCAGATCCCCACGTTTGTGGCCAGCAGACCACTAATGCTATATATACACAAATCCTCTGCACACATTCAAAAGTAAATCCATAAAGTTACATTAAATATCACAATGATGCTTGCCTTTATATGTTCAGATGTCTTTAATTCAAGATCTTTAAGCCTTCTTAGCCAACACGTATTTCGTCGCTATTATAGGGGGATTACCCCGCATCTTCTTCAGGGCTGAGGTCAGGTTCAAGTAGTCTCTTAGTTCCGGTGATAATTCCAACCCGAAGGAGTTCCTATAAGTACTGCTCCTGGAGAGGTAAACCAATTAGTCTTGTGTCCTGAAAGCTAAATATGCTTCCAAATATATTCTTTTGGAAGAGTTGCCCCATCCGGCAATATTGGATAGAACCCATTCCGGGTTGGAATTATCACCGGAACTAGGAGACTATTTGAAACTGACCTCAGCCCTGAAGATGGGACCCCGACATTCACCTACACTGACTGCCATACAACTCTACCACGAGCTCGTATTACTAATTAGGATCAAGCGATAAAGATGGTTTCAGCACACCAAGTTAAAACTAGCATTCGCTCTAACAAGACGCGCGAAAAGGAAATAAAAGCCGCGAGACGCGCTCTGTGGTATTTGCAAGGCTGAGAGTAAACAGCTTGCACTATTGACACGTCTCCGCGGAATTTCTATTAGAAAGTCCGTGGTAGTTTATGAGGAAAGGAAGTGGCCGGAGAAGAAGGGAAAGCTGTCTTCAAAAGGAAATAAAAGAAGACGCGCGGACGCGAGACGCGCTCTGTGGTGGGGGAGGGGCGGAGCGAGGCACTTGGGAGAGCAAGCGAGAGGAAAGCCAGATGGCCACTGATCGCGCGCTGAAAGCTAGCGGCTGCGCGCATGCCCGCGTGCATAACTGCAAGCGCTAAGCCACAAGCAAAAGCATGTGGTAGCATTTTCTGAAGCCCACTTACTAAAAGTCTCGCCAGAGCAGCGCATGCACTGGCTCAGGCGAGACCTAAAAAACGTATTAACATAGTATGGTTGGGAGATTTCAATGCTCATTGCTGAAGCATATGATGAACCCCGTATGTGGTCTAGTGGATGAGGAGAGATCAATCAATCAGGGATTTGTAAAGCGCACTACTCACCCTGGAGTGTCTCAAGGCGCTTAGGGAAAGGGTTGGCGGGGGTGTTCAGGCAGCTCCGATTCATCCAAAGAGTCAGGTCTTGAGGCTCTTCCTGCATGCCTGCAGTGTGGGGGTTCGTCTGATGCCGAGGGGGAGTTAGTTCCAGGTCTTGGCCGCGATGTAGGAGAAGGCTCTTCCTCCCATTCTAGCTCTGCGGAACGCGAGGGATTTTGGCCAGGGCAAGGTTGGCAGAGCGGACTTTTCTCTTGGGGACGTAGAAGGAGATTCTTTCTTTCAGGTATTGGGTCCCGTGTTGTGGAGGGATTTGTAGGCATGAGTGAGCAGCTTGAAACTCACTCTCTTTGCAACTGGGAGCCAGTGGAGGTCTCGTAAGTGCTGAGAGATGTGGTCTTGTCGTGGGATGCTGAGGACGAGTCTTGCTGCAACGTTCTAGACAGTCTTGAGTTTGTGGAGCAGAGATTTGCTGATTCCGGAGTAGAGGGTGTTCCCTAAGTCCAGTCTGTTGGTTATGAGTGTGTGAGTGACGGTCTTTCTGGATTCATGGGGGGATTCATTTGAAGGTCTTGCAGAGTATGCGGAGGGTGTTGAAGCACGTGGAAGATACAGCGTTGGTCTGTCGGTTCATGTGAGGGAGGAGTGGAGTATGATGCCGAGGTTGCGGGTGTGGTTTATAGATGTGGGAGGGCTGCCGAGGGTGGGGGGGCACCAGGTGTCGTCCCACGCGGAGTGGGTGGATCAGAGGACGAGGACTTCCGTTTTATCAGAGTTGAGCTTCAGGCAGCTGCTGCTCATCCAGGATGCCACGTCCTTGATACCTTTCTGGAAACTGTGTCTGGTGATGTTGGGTTTCTTGGTGACGGCAGAGATTATCCCCCACTTCATACACAATGACTATTGCAACCTACTAAACAGGATGATAATAATTAGAAATCTTGAGGTAAATAATATGGTAGATCTGGCCACAGGTGAATTTGCCAAGACATTTGGGCGACATGAGTACGACTCAACCATACACTCGGCCTTACCCTCTGAAACTCCATGTGGGGAAATTACCCAAGCTGAACCAAACTTCTCTGCATATAGTGACAAGGCAGTGCTCTCTTCATCTATGTTATGGGAGAATGGCAATAACTCAGTAGCAGATAAGAACTCAAAGCCAAATTTTTGCAAGAAATATTGATTACTAAAATGGGACAAAATTAACAAGGAGGTGTTCCGTTTGATATTATCTAAACTATTGTGGGAGGAAATCATATGTCTAGACCCTGATCTGCAGCAGGAAAAAGTATTAATAGCCTTTTATGAGATACTGGGCAAAGTCGAAAGGAATTTGGTTAGGGCTAACTCCTCTAAGGAGATCCCACTAGTTCGTTGGTTCAATGCAACATGCGCAAAGACTCTTAAAGACCTACACTGCATGCTTAGGTCATCCCCAAGAGACCATAGACTGGTTAAGGAGCTGCGTAATTCATACAGAGAGGCCCGTGAAGATTGGTTAAGAGAGGAAGCTTGAGGGGGACCTCTCTCAAGCGGCGATTTCTAAAAACTGTCAGGATTTCTGGTGTCTGATAAATGCGTCCTTCCTTAAAGAGGATACTGACCCAACTTCGGATACTCATGTTAGTGAGGAAGCATGGATGGTGTATTTCAGGAAAGCTTTTGGGGTGGTCGATGGACTCCCGGCTTCCCTATCCTCCATTACGCAGGTAACTCCCCCAAAACACCTAGTGTTCAAAAACTGGAGAAGGTGAGTCGAGGATTGGCTCAATGTAGTTCCGCCAAGCCCCCAGGTCCCGATGGAGTCCCCTTTGATTTTTTCCTAGACCATCACGAATTTTGGGCCCCACTGATGGTGTCGTTCCGCCAAGCCCCCAGGTCCCGATGGGGTCCAGTTTGATTTTTTCCTAGACCATCATGAATTATGGGCCCCACTGATGACTAACATTTGTAAAGAAAAGAAATAAGCAAGGTGGCCCCCCCCTCCCCATCTCTTGGAAAAATACTATAACAATGCCCATCTTTAAAAAAGGGGAATAAATCTTTACCACGCAATTATCGACCTATTTCACTTCTAGACAGCACTGCTAAATTGATAGGGTACTTATTGCTGAACAGTTTGGAGGACTGGGCTCGAGAGAGGAACTTTTTGATCCAAGCACAGTATGGCTCCCAAAGGGGCAAGAGGATTGTGGACCAATGTCTTAACCTGAGCTTGACTGTTGCAAAATATAGGATAGCCAAGAGCGGGCAGATTTGTATGGCCTTTGTGGACTACTCCTCCACTTTCAATTGTGTGTCCCACTCTAAGCTATGGTCAATCATGGAGGACATGGGCATAGATACTTGTATAATTAAATTTATTCACCAGATGTACTCACAAGCAACAGCGTGTGCGCTATAGTAGGGATGGGGAGTGCACAAGGCTTTTTCAGATTTAGAGAGGAGTCAGACAAGGCTTCGTCATCGCCTCTTATTTTCAATCTATACTGATGGGGTGGAGGCCGTATTGTCAGGGTCCACTACAGACACCCCCTCTTTTAATGCAGCCCCCCTTCCAATTTTAGTCTATGCAGACTATGCTGTATTAATAGCAAGAACGGGGGTGGCCTTACAGAGATTGATGGAGGCCTCCTCAGAGTTTATGAAAAGCTTGGAGCTACGTGTTAATGAAGAAAAATCTTTTGTACTGGTGGTAGGGGCAAGTTATAAGAAACCCCCAGTATTACATATAGAGTCTCGTAATGGAAAGAAGTGTAACAGCTATTTTTAACTTTAAGAAGAAGCTAGCGTACAAGCCTATTGAGACCATAAAAAAGGTATACAGTGCAAAGACCATCACCTATGCAACGCATGGGGCAGGGGTTTGGTGGAAATACTCTCTTCAATGACAAAAGGATAGGTTTTTCAAAAGGTTACTGGCACTTCCTCGCAGTTGCTCTAATTATAATTGTCTCACATAACTTGGTTACCCATACCTCTCTGATGTTTTCAGACTTGCCCCTATTTTATAATGGCATTCAATCTGGAGGAGGGACACAGTTAATCTAACCCAGAGCATCAACAGGGACTGTGTGTCCCTGGATAATGCGCATAAGTTTGCCTGGTTGCAGTATGTGCAGTGCACACTAAGTTCATTGGGGCTGGCTGAACTATACAAAAACCATACTAGCTGTACAGCCATCTTAAAAACGAGAATTAAGAAAATCATTTTAATGAAGGCGGCGCACAAGACGGAGGCGGAAAATAGATCAAAATCCTCTGTTAAGCGATACTTTATCCCCCCCATTTTTCAGAGCGAGCACTCGTATTTAGAGTCTGTAACGAACCCCCAGCACTCTGGTGAGGTTTTGATTGAATTTCATTCCCTTGATGATGGTTTTTTTCCAAGCAAAAGATACACGCTGTAAGCTCTATCAGCCTGCCCATGTGATGGAAGGTCAGAGCAGACTGATCTTCCATATTATCACTCTTAAGAAAATATCATTTTAAACAATGCCTCCCAGCCCTTTATTTTAATTAAAAAACGTTGTGACCCATTAGTATGCTTTGTAACAGCCTAATTTCTTTGGTATTCTTGGAAATGCAGAAGAGCTTGTTCAGATTGGGAGCCTTGAGTGCTAATGAAATGTGATTTTATCAATACTTAATCAGCACTTTATACAGTATCTATTTATGAGGAGGTCCTCTTTGAGAGTCCTGCGGTCTGATGAAACAATGCTTATCCAAAATGTTGATGGTACTATGCACTTTATAATGCTCTTGATTATGATGTTGGCCTGATTGGCATTTTAATGGGATTTATCTGGTTTTATGTACTAGATTTTTATACAAACTGTGTTACTGTTTATTCTGTGTACTTTATATGCTTTGGAAACACTGCAAAAGAATGAAATGTTGACTGACTGACTGAAGACACAGAGAAACACAGATGTAGGTCCATAGGGAAACACAACTCCTTGGTGCAAAAGCGAACTAACGGTACTCTACAGCAATTGCACCCACATGCAACAACCCCTTATTCCATTCCCCACAATATCCAATGGCAGAGCGCACACAACTTACTGCAGTCCTCTGCCATAATCCACTTACAGGAAACATTCGGAGAAATAGAAGTATACAAATTTGAGGTGTGGAAATAGAAAGGTCCCTTTGTGGAGATAAATACAAACCTGGTATAATATGGTGATATAGTGCTATTTTCATGCAAAAATATGGTCTATCACGATCACAACAATGGAGATATCTGCAAATCTCTCAGTCTCATGGAAACCCTGGGTACCCAGCCATACTTGCTTGAGACTGACCCACTCTAACAATATATTAGGAAAGGGGAAGAACACAGAGGGATTATGTTTGAGCTATATTAAACACAAACCAACATTTTTTTCTCACAAAAAAATGCAAAGGCTCTTTAACTAATGGTGGGAAGCGACACTGGGCATTGAAATCCCAGACGAAGGTTGGCTGAGCATTTTAGAGGATCATGATAAACAAGCATTTGCAATGCAATAGGTCTCGCATTTACACGAGTTTAAGCTATTGGCATTGTAAATGCCAATGCATTTTATTTATGTTTTTAAAACCAAAACATTAATAAAAGGCATTGTCGTTTACAATGCCAATAGCTCAAACTCGTGTAAATGCGATACCTATTGCATTGCAAATGCTTGTTGTTGTCCAGTGTCTACCCAGCCCGTAGTTATCGTGCAGTAGGAGTGATGTTGTACTTTCAGCAAGAAGAAATCTTGGTTTTGAACGATTGTCTGTGGATTTGTTTTGCTATTTTAAGAGAAAATATCAAGTCATAGAAAGCGTTCATCTCCAAATGCATTTGATGTGCTTGTCTGGCTTTTGCCCCCCTATACCCTCCTCCTTTACCTCCCACCTTCCCCACCGAGGAACCCCTAATCTAGAGCCTTGTTTTCCAAGGAGGACAAACATTCTTAAAAATACACACCCGAAGCATATGCGACATATAGTCTACCCATGCCTTTGTTTAAATAATAATTTTGTTAAAGTTTGTGCCCTTATATGTAGCGCTCAGACTGCTAACTGGCCTAATCGACACAAAACAAAAATCTTAAATAATCACATAAAACATTAATCGTAGCAGGTCTGCCTTTCATGACTTTGGTCCTATTGCCCATTAAAATGATCGCCCTCTTCTTAGCTTCATTTGGATGAAATGCTTTTTATTTCAGTTTTTCAGTGCTGACTTTACATAGTTTATTTAAACAGTACGGATGCTGTGTTCTAAACCTCCCACTCCTTAAGAGAAGCCCACGGTGCCAAAGTTAGACTCACCCTTACAGAAGCAGTGACGCCAGTACAGGCTGCTTTCATTCTGGCCCTGCAGCCGCCCTTTCTTTATTTTGTTTTTTTAGTCTGAACTTCAGCCCAGTGTAATTGGCAGATGCAGCAAACCTGACTCCTGTGTTTTGCTTCTGTGTTGGGGAGTGGAGGAGGAGGGACAGGAGCAACCAGCTGTTATTTTGTAGTTTGCAGGTGCGAGTGGATGTTTTGAGGGGGAGGGCAGCATAGGTAGGCAGCAGTATTTTGTATTTGCTGAGGAAGCCGTGTAGAGGCAGGGTAGGACAGCAGGACTCAAGTGGTATAAAATGTTATGTAATTTTCTGACTCACACTTCTGTAGTTTAGTTGCGGAATGTGATTTCCAAATGCATCTAAGTTACGCATGCAAGGATGTGACCTGAGTGAGAATGTTACATATAGTATGTGCAGATTCCACTTCTGTTAGTGAATCCTAGCGAGACCTATTGCATTGCAAATGCTTGTTAACACATTCATCGAGCACCTGCGAGGCCCTGTCCCGTTGGCACCCCAGAGGCAGACTCTAGTGCCAGTATGAACCCCAGCCTGAGGCACGGTCCCGGTCCAACTCCAGCCACAGGGCCACTTCCATTGGAAGCATCCTTTAATCGCTTTAATAAACAAGGCTTGCATCTTTTGAAGCATCCATTAGCATGGGCACGAAAACGATTAAGTGCTATTCACACACAGCTGCTACCACTTTCAGGGTGTTAGCTTGATGTATGCCGAAGCGGGTGAAGAGCTGCGCCTTTTAATTTTTCTTTTAACACAGAACAGCCTCCTTACTAGCAGTGATGGGTAGTGCCGGCATAGCAGGGCGCCAAAGTTGAACTCTGTCACATTAAATTATGTTTTTAGGGCAGATTAAGTGAAGTTGACTGGCGGGAGATGGTGGACATATTGATCAAAGAAGCATTCATTTATAAAAGGCGCAAACTGGAACAAATAAAAAATATGAGGCTCACTGCAGGGCGACAGCAGCACTCTGGAGCCACCCCGGGCTTTACACAGGTAGCTTGCGGTACACAAGCACTCTAGGGGAGGGCAGGTGGGCCCCATGAACAGGCACCATGCCGGACAGAGTGCGTACACAGGCGGAAGGCGGGGGCAGGCAAGAGAAACTCGGAAACAACTTACCACAGGCATGACATTTCAGGGGCTCCGCTAGCGAGAGAGGTCATAAGGCAAGGAGGCACAGGCTTACTGCCAGGACTGACATCTTCAGCACAGGACTGGCACGACGGCGCAGGGGCTGAGGAAGTGGAGAACGGCAGAAGTGTCATGTGACACGGCATGGCCTGATGTAGGGGGAGGGGAGGAGTGCAGTCCTAGGGAGCTCGGGTGAAATAGATACAAGATGAAGAAAGGAGAGAAGTGAGTTAGACAGAACAAGAAATGAGTGAGGAAGAGTAACGGGCAGAGACAGAAGGTGAAAGAATACAAATATATAGAAAGCAGAATGAGGAGCGAAAGGGAAACGAAGAGAGAACAAGAAGGGCTGGGCGAGAAGGGAGGGGGGAATGCCAGCAACAGAGGAGCCCGCGAAAGTGAAAGTGATCGTGATTACGATCGCTACGGAGGAAAGACACATGGCACTGCGCGCGTGCACGTTCACGTGCACTGTAGCTTTAGGCCACGGCAGCACTTTGAAAAGCCCAGATATAAAATGTCTCTTCGAGCCTTTGGCTCGCGAGACCTAAAAATACAAGTTTTGACTGATGGTTGGGCAAAAATGGAGGAGATAATTACTGTGTTTGAACATTGTATAGATTTCGTGGGTGCAGCTTGCGCTCAGGTTGCAGTCCTTCAATCTCAGGTTACATCCTGTCAGAAGCAGATTGAAAATCTTGAAAATAGAAACAGGTGGAGTAATCTTCACATCTATGGTTTGCCGGAGGGCTCAGAAGGTTCTGATCCTACAGCCTTCTTCAAGTCATTCTTGCCGAAGGTACTCAACCTACCAGAAACCAATGTCTTGTATATTCAACGTGATCACAGGCTTGGTCCTCTTCATTCTTCATCATCTGCATTACGTAAACCAAAGGGTATCATACTCTATATTCTTGAATATACGGATCTTCTCAAAGTACTGGCTGCGGTCCCGTCCTTTTAAGCAGATTTCGCCATCAGGATCTCCACTTTTATTTTCGCAGGACTATACAAAGTCTACAGCAGACATAAGAAAATAATTTTTGGCCATGAGACCAGCTTTACGTTCTATTGGTGCACAATTTGGCTTATTTCATCCATGCCTATTCAAAGTAACTTTCATCAATAACACCATCCCCTACGATGATCCCGTCAAACTCAAATGTTTCCTGAATTCACACTGCCCGGAGAAGATGGACATTCCTAAATCATGCCCGTGATGACTCCTTTTTCATAACAGCTCCCAGATGTAGCCTTATATATCTATTTAATTAAGTTTCTTGTGAAGTTCACTGTTCACTTATCAGTTTAAACATTGGCCTGTTTTACTTATTGTTACTTTATGCTTGAAATTGTAGGTTTATAATCATAAAGTTAAATTAAGTGCTCGTATTTTAATAATGTTTGTGTTTGCTCTAACCACCTTTTTTCTCTCCTTACAGGCTCCTCTTCGTATTGTCTAACCCTTTTTTTTTGTGGTCGCTCTTCCTGAAGTCTCCCCCGTCTCACCTCATGGAGTTCAGACGTGTCATTGTTCCATGTGTCCTTCTTCCCCCTCACACTTTTTATGTTTTGGACTCATTCTAGGTACAGTTTCTTTCATTTTTGTCTGTTTGCTATTTTTACTAACAACTTCTTTCTTCTCCAGTTTTTCTTTGTCTGTTGCTTCTAACTTGTCTCTCCACATCCTCTCTCTCTACTCATTCTTTCTTTCTTCTCTTGTTCTATTTTTCCATTTATACTTCTCTGATTTATTCCTATCCCATCATTCTTTTTTGATTTCATACATATTGTTCTTTCTTATCTTACAATACATTTGTCGCATGTTTACTCATTTTTTCATTCTTGTTTTTACCTCTTTACCATAATATTTTTCCATGTTGCAGAAAGTTGGTCTGTTTCTTGGTATATCTCTTATTACTTGTTTTCTTATGTGGATGGATGCTTCATACCTACGCTCCCATTTACCTCATGTTTTTGAATGTTGTCTCTTGGAATGTAAGAAGTTTACACTCTCCTATTAAAAGTAACCCTGGGCGTAGTTCGCGAAGTAGCACTTCGCGAAGCTACGCAAAGTGCAGTTCGCACTACGCGAGCTACGCGTAGCACTTCGCGAACTGCGTAGTACCTTGTTCACACTGTGCCAGATGTCGTTTTCAATGATTGCACAGTGCGGACAAGCAACCGGCACTGTGCAATCATTGAAAATGGCATCTTGCACAGTGCGAGCTGTAGTTTTCTGCTGCTCGAGTAGATTTTTACTCGAGCGGCAGCTTTCTCAACGCGAACTGGTAGTTTCTCATCGCGAGCGGTCGCGAGCATACGCGACCACTCGTAATGAGAAACCTGACCTCCTCGCGTTGGGAATCTCACTGGGAGGTTTATTTTCCATGCTCGCGATCGCCAACTTGATGTTGCTGATCGCGAACAAGGAAAAAGTCTCGCCGGGATGTCATTTTGCTTGCTCGCGGTCGCCAACTTGACGTTGAGGACCGCGAGCAAGCAAAAAATGACCACAGCACTACGCAACACTACGCTACGGGTGTTCGCACTGTGCTACGTGCAGTTCGCGTAGTGCGAAGTAGCGCGAACTTCGCAAACTACGCGAGCGTAGCGTAGTGCTTTGCCCAGGCTTAATTAAAAGGCAAAGAGTTCTGACTCACTTTGCCAAATTGGGTGCAGATATAGCTTGTTTGCAGGAATCCCATTTAACAGCAGAAGAATCTTTAAAATTAAAGAGAGGTTGGGTTGGAGAGGTTTTTTACTCACCAGGAGATGGCAAGCGAAATGGGTTTCTGACCTTATGTCGTAAAACACTTTCTGTTAAAATATTGTCACAATGCTCTGACGGAAATGGTCGATGTTTGCTCACTAAACTTTTGATTGATAATGCTCCGATCTCTTTATTAAATATATACACACCCACTGTTGGTGACCCCTCCTTTTGGCTATCCTTAGCTCAGCAACTTGCAAATTGTGTTGATGATAATTTTATTCTTACGGGTGACTGCAACCAAGTTTTTGATCCCTTTTTGGACCGAAATTCAATGGTTTCCTTTGTCCCTTATAAAGCCCACAGACTCTTCGTACAGACTATTAAACAATGTAAGCTCATTGATACATGGAGACTCTGCAATCCTGCTACCAAAGAATATAACTATTACTCTCCAGCTCATCATACTCAGTCAAGATTGGACTATTTTTTCATCTCACATAATATATCACAATCATTAATGGCAGCGGAGATTGGTTCCATCCTAATTTCTGATCATGCTCCTATTATTATGCGGTTAGATACCTTACAGAAACCCTGCACTGCCCGTAAATGGCGCTTCAACAATACTCTTATATGGATCCGATATTCACTTCCTCATTTACTTCATTTTTTAACGAATATTTTTTATTTAATCAAACCGATGATCTACCTTTTCATGTGATATGGGATGCTTTCAACCCAGCAGCTAGGGATTTTATTATTGGTTATGTATCCAAAAAGCGTAAAAAGTCGCAAACACTGACCGCATCTCTTTTAGCTAAGATAAAGAGACTGGAGCATTCTTTTTATTCTTCAAGATCAAAGGATTGTTTGTTGGAACTTGTTAATGCTAAATTTCAGTTTAATAAGGAGTCTACGAATAGTGCTTCTACTTATTTATTAAAATCTAGTGCGAAGTTCTATGGTGGGCAGAACAAAGCCGGCAAAGTACTAGCTAACTATTTGAAGGTTAAACATAACAAACTCAATATAGAATCCATTATGGAGGAAATGCAGTCATTGAAATATAAAGATGATGAAATCTTAAATGAATTTTTTCACTTTTACAAAACACTATACACATCAGAAGCCCTTCCCACAGAGCTGCATATCTCTCAGTTTTTGTCTGATATACAACAACCACTTCTTAATCAACCAGACCTTTCCTCCTTAGAATTCGACCTTTCGCAAAAAGAATTACATGCTGCACTATTGGTACTTAAAAAAGATAAAGCCCCAGGCCCGGGCGGCTTCACTGTTGAATACTTCACACATTTTGCCTCCATATTAATCCCTAAACTACATATTTTATTAAATTCTTTTTTGTCCTCAGGTAAATCCTAAGGCTCTTTCTCTGATGCTCTCATTTGTCTTATCCCCAAGGATGGCAAAGACTTGATATATTGTAAAAACTTTGGGCCCATATCTTGTCTAAGTCCTCTCATGTTTCACATTCCTTGGCAGCCATTGCATTAGAAGCAGAAAAAATGTTTGACAGAGAGGAGTGGGTGTACCTTTTCCAAACTCTTCAATGGTTTGGCTTTGGACCTAAAATAATTTCCTTAATCTCACTTCTTTATTCTAACCCAAGAGCAGCTGTATGTGCCAATGGCACCATTTCCTCTTATTTTAATTTGGGTAGGGGTGTTCGTCAAGGTTGTCTACTGTGCCCGTTTCTTTTTAATTTAGCCCTAGAACCCTTTCTATCACGAATTCGCCAAAATATGGACATTCATGGCTTTAGCTTCAATGGCACTCAAATCAAACTGGCAGCATATGCTGACGACATATTGTTATTCATTTCACAACCTCAGTCTTCTCTCCCTGCATTCCTACATGAAGTTGCCTTTACAGCTGTCTTTGAGTACAAATTAAATAAAGATAAATGGGAAATATTGCCCTTAACGAAATATACTTTTAAAGATGACTTTGCCTTCTCAACTTTTGCTTGGTGTCCTCAACATATTAAGTATTTGGGTTTACATTTTACTCCATCAATTTCAAACGCAATTTCAAATTGTATGGATAATTGTATATAAAGAATAACCACTTTGACTGCTAAATGGCATCCTCTTTACCTATCCTGGTGGGGCCGTCTTGATACCATAAAAATGATGCTGTCTACCATAGTTCTTTATACGATCTCCAATATCCCATTATCCATTCCCGTAAAATTTTCAAGAAAATAAACTCTTTGTTGTCCTCTTTCTTATGGAGCAATAAAAAGTTACGCATGTCTGTATCAAAATTGACTCGCCCAAAGTCAGAGGGAGGCGTCAATTTTCCTAATTTTCCTATACATCAAAAATCTTTTTTGCTCTGTCAAGCCTCAAGATGGCTCTCTCATCCCTCCGGGAATTACCCTTTATGGGCCAAATTTGAACTTTCTTTTCTTTCCCCTTTTTCCTTTCAAGAATATCTATCATTCTCACGCACACCACAACACCTTTCAACCCCCATAATTAAATACACATCCAAAATTCTGAAACCCACTTCTTCAGTTGATTCTATTAACTGGGCTTCTTTCTCTAACTCCACGATATGGCATAATAAAATGTGATGATACGTGACAAACCCTTCTATTGGAAATCATGGAGGCAAAGAGGCCTAATTTGGATTCATCAATTATATATACAAGATCAGATTATGTCCTTTGCGCAGGTTAAAAGACTTTATGGCCTTCCAATGTCCTTCCAGTCTAAATATGCACTCCTAACACAAGCTCTCTTGATGGCCTATACCCGATCCATACCTTCAAACTCTTCCACTGATTCGGTTCCCCCCTCAACTGATAAATGATACTCCCTGTTACAAGCCAACTCCAAGGCTTCTGTTATATACAATTACTTACATTTTTCAGGGGCTATACGTGAAAAAACTAAGACGGAACTCTCTTGGCAACAGGATTTAGATGTCAACTGGTCCATAAACACATGGAAGAAGATATGGTGTAAAATTAGAAAATTCTCAAGAGCTGCTAATACTACACAGGCACTCTTTTTTAATATATAATAGGCTTTTATTATCTCCAGTTGCCCTACATAAAAGACATGCTGATATCTTAGATGACTGCTGGTCGTGCTCTTCTCCACACGCTGATCTACATCATTTACTATTTACATGTCCGCATGTCAACCGTTTTTTGGGAAAAGGTGTGGGCTCAAATTAATTTAATTTTTCATTCCAAATATCCTTTCTCTGTTTCTAATGTATTATTGGGTGGTTTAGCTCCGGTATGGTCAGAACACACTTCTAACACAAAAATAGTAGACCTATTATTGGCGGTTGCCTTTAGGCAGATTACTAAAAATTGGAAAGACTTTACCAAATTATCATATCAAGCCTGGTGATATGCTATTTGTTATAATCATAGATTAGATTCAGCTTTTGTGTACCCTATTACCATGGCGACGAAACAACTGTATTTGTGGTTACCTATTACATCGTTCATTGAAGCTAGCGCTAAACGCTCCTCTTTTTTATCCCCTGAACAACAAGAGGTTTCCAAACCTCCATGACTTTCTTCATTATGTTTTTATTACAGG
This sequence comes from Triturus cristatus, assembly GCF_964204655.1. NCBI lineage: Eukaryota > Metazoa > Chordata > Amphibia > Caudata > Salamandridae > Triturus > Triturus cristatus. Next base: position 728,576,365 of record NC_140591.1, read on the forward strand.
ATTATTTTCATCCCACATTATAATTTTTGTATTCTGTGAATTGAAATCTCTCTGCTTTGTTGTTGATGTATTTATATACTTTCATTAATCCTTCTCTTTTAGAAGACCAACTTTAATTTTGTACTTCATTATTTTCTTTTTATATCCCAAAATTTTCATTCATGTGATTGTATGTTATTAATTGATTTATTGTATTGAGATTTGCATTTTCCTTAATAAACTTATTTCTGAACTCAAAAAAATGTGTCTCAATATACGAAGTACTGCATGATAAACAATAAATCAAGGTGGCCCATACCTGTAGGACAGAATCCTTTAACAAAGAAAATACGGTGCCCTGGAGCAGGACAAGAAAAAATCCTGGCATGGACACACCAGAGTCCTGATTCAAACTAAAAACATTGCAGTCGACTTGGTGTGAGGCATACGGTGCATCAAAAGAACTGGAACACTATCCATATTGAATCAGAGGTCTCCAAGGCAGAAAATAAATCTGCAGTCGAAACACGTGCTCAGCATAGTCTATAGTCCCCTGAAGGAGCTTTATTTGAAAATAATGTTTGCATGCCTGTACACCTTAATGCTCGGCAAGACCAAATCTCATCAACTGACACCGTCACCGGGAAAAGAAAAACGCAGATTATGATGAAATAGCTGAATGGAATGGAAAGAAATTCAGCCCCAAGGGAAATGTGAAAGGGAGTCAATACAGTATTTCTCACCGAAATATATAAATTAACAAAGAAGACTTGAATAAAAAACAAGAAAAGGAATACAATGTCAGCTATCTCCTATATGCAAGGCTTACATTAAATACAAATTCAGCTATCCCTTATAAGTAGGGCTCACAAACTTGGGAGTACTGAGGCTTCAGGGAGACCATGTGGACAAAATTGGGATATGGAAAAAGGAGGATTAGACATCTCAGCAGAACTTGGCAAGCCAGTCTGTGTTGGCAAAATATCAATTGTCACAAAAACACTGAAGAGTACATCATTATTATAAGGTAAACATGTTGTTTCACTCAGCCAAAGTATTCAACTGCAGTTGCAGCATTAGAAAATCCAGCGACATTCATGGTGAGTCAGTAATTGTGACAGGTTATCACCCATTATTGGGAGTCAGGATTGTTCTATGACTTGCCACAAAAAGTCTTTTTGAGATTGGTTGTGTCAGAAAACATAAAACCAAGCGTGGGATTTTCAGTGCCACAACAAATACTACTTTTATGTTGGCTGATGCAGGTTTTGTTCATTTGGGTGATTTGTACAATATAAAGGAGTCCATACAGACACCGAATGGTGTATATCACATTAGAGGATCTGCAGTTGGTAAGTTGTTTAATTGAACATTGTTTTGTACCATGTTTAAAGTTTTTGGTGTTTGCAGTTTCAGCAAAAACTAAACAATTCTGGCACTTGTAGTGGCCCAATAATGGGGGCAGTCCCCAACTAGTAGCGATCAAATACTGATTAGTTGTGTCCTTATAGGTCCATGTCATGGCATGTACCAAATGGACACCCAGATTATGTCCCCTTTTGTATGAAAAAAGTAGAATTAGAGGATGCTTCACTACAGGTATGCGCCACCTTGATCTATTTTTTACTATGCAGTAGTCCATTAATTGAGACACATTTGATATGAGATTCTCACGATTTTTTACTCAGATCTAAATTGTTTTCATGAATATTATATTTGGTCTGCCCACAGATGCTCTGTGTCAGCCACCAGCCATTGTAAGTAATTGCATAGCCTCCTCTCACATTGGACAATGTCCCGTTTCCTTTTTACAATCATTTAATCATGACACAGGCCCCACTTTCACCTTGGTATGACACTGTTTGCTTACTAATTTCCATATTTTGATTTCTCTCCCCCCTTTTTTTTCTGTACAGTATCCTTTTGGAACTCATACAGGTACTTGAGATATGCACTTTTTTAAGCTCCAAAGATTGATATAATTTTTCTCCTAATATACCAAAATAAATGTATTTCTCTGGTTGTTCATTTTTTGTCCTAACTGCTATCAATCCCTTTTTGTGCCTCGTTTTGTTCTGATGATGACCTGAAAAATAGAAGAAGAACGAAACTCTGTGAACAGTTTTTTGGCATGAGAAAGGGAATTCTTTTTGAGCAATGATGCATATAAAAATATTTTTGATTCTTATTCTATTCGTGCACAATCTATAATTATTACTACTTTTTGCCCTTCCCGATCCCTTATGTGTTTCACTTTGCACCGTCAAAATGAATCTCATGAGCACTGTGTGTTCGCATTGCACATTGAGCACACAAGCACTGTTTGTTTTTGAATAATAATTGATGCTGCTACTTTTGAATTGTTAGCAGATTAAATTATCATATGTGTATTTCCTTTGGTCACATTTCCTATTATACATTGCATTTATTATCGAAATACATTGATTACGTATTGTGTTGTTGACAAAATTGACAAATTATGCCCTTTGGAACCTCTTCATCAAAGAATCATGGTTCACTTCCACATCCTAACACGTTATGGATTTCATTCTTCCACCATGCTACAGCCTCTATCCTATGGACCACACACATAAGAAAGAGGGAAGCCTCGCTGTCAACCTTATAACCTCCAGGTCCTACATGCAGAGCAAGCAAGTAACACTCAAATCCATGGAGATCCTGAAATGCATTCTACCACTTTCAGCAACCTTGACCGCCACCTTCCATCTCATCTACATGCTTCCTCAGCACAACAAGGACTCCATTGATGAATTCTCAGATCTCCTCATCACCTCATCCATCCAAAAAGCCCACACCTTGCTTAGGTGATTTTACCCTTCCACATAGCACAGACAAAAGAAGGACGAAAATCCTCTTCCACATAATTTGCTCCCCAACCAGGTCACACAACCAACATACTCCAAAGCCATACCCTTGGACTTGTCTTCTCAACATCACCAGCAATCAAATGCAAACCACCCTTACCAATTGACTGGAACGACCTACGTGCCATCCCTATCTCCTGACTCAGCATCCTACCAACACATCAAGGTCAATACAAAGGAGGAGACTAAAACTTCAAATCCTCCAAAGACACCTCTGTAGAGAACTAATGGTTGATCTCAATTCTCATGATATCAACTCCATGTCCAATGCCAACATCCTTCTACGCAATTTTCAACACTTTTTTGGGAACCTATGTAAAACATATACCCCACAAATAAAACATGCAAGTGCAAGCCAATGTCTTCAGTATCCTGGTATTCTATAGACCTTGCTGACAACAAATGACCTATCCGCAGACAGGAAAGAAAATGAAAGAGGAACAGAGCTCTGAATGACCTCCAGATAGTAAAGTTCCTCCATGCAATACTCAGTCAGCTCATCATATCCGCCAAAGCAATTTACTATACCACTCAATCAGAGGTTCTTGTAGAGTGCGGCTTGTAACCCCAGGGGGTCTCCAGTTGCTGGGTAGAAGTGCGAGCCTCATTGGGAGAGGTGGTGGTCGAACAGCCAAGTCTTGAGCTGTTTCTTGAAGTCCTTCAGGGATGGGGCAGTGCGGAGGTGGAGGTCGTTCCAGGATTTTGCTGCGAGGTAGGAAAAGGAGCGATATCTGCAGTGGCAGTGGAAGATGTGGGGGCTGTGAGCAAGGAGAGGGTGAAGGAGCAGAGCTCTCTAGTCGGTAGGTTGAACGTCAGGCAGATGTTGATGTAGGCAGGTCCGGTTCTGTAGAGGGCTTTGTGGACATGCAAGAGGAGCCTGAAGAGACATCTCTTCTGGACTGGGAGCCAGTGGAGGGCTCAGAGGTGCGGGATGATGCTGGATATTTTAGTGAGGTCAAAGATGAGTCTAGCTGCTGAGTTCTGGATGGTTTGGCTGAAGATGGCTGAAATGCCAGAAACCGGTCCTAGGAAGCTTGTTTCCGGTCCAGGGAAGACATGGCGTGGCAGTTCGGGCTGGACTGTTCCCATGAGGCACAGGGTCAGACTGATTTGCATATGGCCATGTCTGAACTGGGGTGGCAGAGTGGGCTAAAGAACGGTGATGGATTAAACTCAGATCAGTTGACTGGGTGTGAGTGCTTGCAATGTTCAACACTCCGTCCATCATTTCCTTTGGTTTTTGCTTTGTTCGCCATAAGTTGGCAGGGTATGCTCAGACGTGAGTCCCTTGCTCACTTTGCCACTGGATTCAAGCAAGCCTGGCTGAAGACGGCTGAAATGCCAAAAACCGGTCCTAGGAAGCTTGTTTCCTGTCCAGGGAAGACATGGCTTGGCAGTTCGGCTGGACTGTTCCCATGAGGCACAGGGTCGGACTGATTTGCATATGGCCATGTCTGAACTGGGGTGGCAGAGTGGGCTAAAGAACGGTGGTGGATTAAACCTAGATCAGTTGACTCGGGGTGAGTGCTTGCAATGTTCAAAACTCCGTCCATCATTTCCTTTGGTTTTTGCTTTGTTTGCCATAAGTTGGCAGGGTATGCTCAGACGTGAGTCCCTTGCTCACTTTGCCACTGGATTCAAGCAAGCCTGGCTGAAGACGGATGAAATGCCAGAAACTGGTCCTAGGAAGCTTGTTTCCGGTCCAGGGAAGACATGGCTTGGCAGTTCGGGCTGGACTGTTCCCATGAGGCACAGGGTCAGACTGATTTGCATATGGCCATGTCTGAACTGGGGTGGCAGAGTGGGCTAAAGAACGGTGATGGATTAAACCCAGATCAGTTGACTCGGGGTGAGTGCTTGCAATGTTCAACACTCCATCCGTCATTTCCTTTGGTTTTTGATTTGGAGGCAGTTCAGGAGCTTTTTGGTAGTTCTGGCGTAGATTGCATTGCCGTAGTTGAGTCGGCTGGAGATGAGGGCTTGAGTGACTATCTTCCCGGTTAAGATGGGGATCCATTTATAAGATCTTGTGGATCTTCTCTCTAATTTTCTATAGGCTGATTTCTCCTGTTTAAGTTCTTCTGAGAATAATAAAGAGTGAGGCCTAGTGGAGTTGCAGTTATTGGGTCTGAAGGGTGTAACGATATCCAAGGACTGGGCGAAAGACTCTTGGAAATTTGTGAACTCATTGTTAATATCCGAGAATTTTGTGACATGTTGGGTAGAAAAGATAGAGGAGAAGGTGAAATTTGAGATCTCCCTCCAGGGCCTTGTCAGTCTTTGGATTTTATTCTTTCTACTAGATTGTATTTTAGTGCTTGGGATCTGGAAGCTAATCATAGAGTGGTATGAATAGATATGGGAGGAGGGGGGATTCACCTGTAAGTCCAAAGCATCTGTGTAGATAAGATCTAACATGTGGCTGGCAATGTGTGGGGCCAGTTATTTTCAGAAATAGTCCTAACATCTCCAAATCTGAGAGTAATTGTTGTGTTTTGGAAACTGTGACTAAGTCAGCATGGAATTTAAAACCCCCTACTAGAAAAAATGTATTATAGGCAAGCAAGTAAGGGGTAATGCATTCCTTAAAAAAATGACGGAAGTCTTTCTTGGGTCCTAGAGGGCAATAAACTAAGATACCCTTCCAAGATTCTCCAAATTAAAAACAAAAGCTCTACCCAGTCCTCCCAAACGGTATCCAAACAGGTGAATTTAACCGAGTTGCAGAACGCAGTAGCAATTCCGTCCCCTTTTTTAGTCTCTCTGTCTAATCTTAGTAGGTTGTGGTTTGTTGGTATGGCTGTCAGGATAAACAGTGTAGTTGAGGGATTGAGCCAGGTCTTGGCAAGGAAACATATGCAAGGTTGATTGTTTGTGATGAGGTCCCATATTTCTCAACAGATAAGATCTTAAATTATAAACACAGTTAAAACACAATTAAAATGTGGGTGATACCTGAGGAGATCAGCGAGTCCTTGCCAGGCTTACGGGCCAAAATGTGAGACAAGACTGCTAACCACCCAGAAAATGACTGCTACAGTCACCTCTAGCGATGACAGGTGAGCATGGGTTCCCTCTGCAACTAATGGTAGAATAGTGTTAGAAACAGATAAGAACCTAAAATTATTAACACAATTAAAATGTGGGCGATACCTTGGGACCGCTGCGTGTCATTGCTAGACTTGTGATTTTATAGTGCTAAGGAGGCTGAAATGTAGGAAATCAGACTGCTGACGGCCCAGGAAAATGGCGGATGCAGTCATCTCTAGTGATGGCAGGTGAGAGTGGCTTCCCTCCACTCAAACGGACAAAGTGACAGCGGACCGGGGAAGTCAAAAAGTGCAAGTGCCGAAGCAGTAAAATAGATAGTGATTTCACAGTGCAAATTAACAGTTTCATAAGGTATTGGCAATTTTTAAGTTGCCACTAACTGTAGAATAGTGTTAGAAACAGATAAGAGCCTAAAATTATAAAAATAGTTAAAACACAAATAAAATGTGGGCAATACCCAAGGAGCATTGCATGTCCACGACAGGCATGTGATTTTATAGTGCTCAGGAGGATGAAATAAAATAGACTAGACTGCTAACTGCCTAGAAAATGGCAGCAAAAGTAATATCTAGTGATGACAGGTGCACATGACTTTCCTCTGCTCAAACGGCCGAAGCTGTGGCAGACCGGTGAAATAAAAAAGTGCAAGTGCGGTAGCAGAAAAACTGATAGAGATGTCACAGCACAATAGAACAGTTTTATCAGGTATTAGCGATTTTTAAGTTGCCACTAACTGTAGAATATTGTTAGAAGCAGATACTGCCCAAAATCAAAAGCACAGTTCAGTTAAAACACTAATGCCACTAAAGTCATTCGCCCTTATCATTCCTATCATTCCTAGAACAGAGAGAGTGTCAAGTTATTCAGTTAACGACATATAGATATAACACATGATGTAACACCCTATCTGGCACAAGTGTTCACATTTCATAATGTCAAGGCCAACTAAACAACATCCATAGATAAACCATCGAATGGGTGTAGTCCAAATTGACGTCCATTCATCTCCTATTTCCTTAAAGATGTGTCTAAGACACTTCTGGCACCCGTAATCTGTATCCAACATTCTTGAAACTATGTCGGAGGTTTTTCATCCCTGATAATAATTTAGCATTTAAGGACCATCACTCATCCCCTTAAGTGGAAAGAAACTTCACCCGGACACTTATGGTAGAACCCGATGAGCACAGAACCTGATTCAATCTCAAAAGAAGAAGCCTCCAGCACAACTCCTCAAAGCCTCTGTAAAGCATTATATTGTGTCTTCATAAACTGGTGCCAAGATTCTGTTCTTGCACAAATGCAATCTCCTAGCTCTCGGTCTTGTGCTTGAAATAGCTGACAAGTTATTCCAAACAGATAACAAACCATGTTGTCCAAGTACATGCACCAGCTTCAAAACTCAAGCTTTTTAATTGTTCATCTGGTAGAACTACTATAGCGCTTAGAGATAGCACAGTTAGGGTGTATGAGCTACAAATTGTGATGTTACGATTTTTCCCTGTTTTCACTGTTATTGAAAAGCCTATCTGCTTTTTATTATCTTCTGTGATGTTACCAATATTATGAGCACTAGATCCTGGCATTTTAAAATAATTATTTTAAAATAAATATGATGAAATACATTTTCCGTTTCTAGTGATGTTGAGTGTGCAAATCATTAATGAGCGACCGTTTGGATTGCCACTGCTCCCTGTTAGTAAACCAAAAGGAATGACACCAACTCATGTATACATTTGGTGTGGTTCTGCTGGCAACTTCCTTCACAAAAACAATCCTAGGAGGCATATTCCTCTTTCTATGTGTGAAAGAGGAAGACACTAGGAGAAATAGAGAGAAGGCACAACTTTTTGGTGCATTCCTAAGTTTACCAGTTTTGGTAAATCTGGGAATGCAGCAAAACAATGGTAGTTGCAAGGGAACACCCACGCAGCACCCATGGAACACCTTCCCAGGGCAGAGTACGGCAATGCAGTGATTTGCACTGTGTTGCGTTACTCCAGATTTATGGAGCCACGCAAAGTGGCTTTGCTTGGCTTCATAACTCTTACTTAAGGTTTGTATTGAGCACGTACCATGTTGTATGGTGTAACCACAATGCAAACATCCTCGTAAATATATCCCTCAGTTTCTGCAACATTGGTGCCTCAATGTTCTGATTTTCTGAACTTTTTAGTACTTTGTGATTGCACATTCAAAAGACTAATTTTACGCTCAGGAATAGATGTCTAGACCATCAGGCATAATATTGGGTGTCATCTCCTACTGTTACATAAGGAGCACCATAAAACAAAAGTTTGCTAAGCACTTGACTAATAAAAGGTCCTCCCCAATGTAACTTCTGAGTATGAATCTTATGCTTCTTGAATCTGTTAGCTAACATGGCGCAAATAGCTTCTATTGATATAGGAGTTATTACAGAGCACATACACATATCTCTTCGTTGGATGTGTTCTTAACAAGAACAGAGGGTTAATGCACACACTGCATACATCTTTGAAATATTTCGAAATACATTAGATGCCTTTTCTCTTGCAAATAATTTCACTTATGAGTGGAGTTTTGGAGTTCGATGATATAGTTCCCAACACTGGAAACCTGTAGACATACAAACCTACACAGTTTGTAGTTAATTAGATATTCTACATAGGCCTAGAGGTGTCTTTGAGACATTTAGTACACCAGACAAAGGGGCATATTTACACTTCCCTCGTGCCACAGAAACATCACTTTTAGTGACGTTCCTGTGGTGATATGGACTTCTCCTTATTTACAAGGCAGCGTTAAGCCACTTTACGTGGCTTAACGCTGCCTTGTTAAAAAGGCCCCCTTTCACGCTATAATTAGCGTGAAAGGGGCGGGCAATGGGTGTTCTGGTGGGCATTGAACCGCAACACCCATTGATTTTGAAGCTGCCCTATATTTACGAGGGAAGCGCAAAAATTAAGACCAGGGAAAACCTGGCCTTAAACAGCCGCAACAAGGAGAAATGTTTAATTTCTCCTTGTTTTTGCTGTTTCTATGTGTGCTACATTGTGCAGCACATATAGAAACAGCAAAAGGCCATTGATTGTTGATGTGAAGGAAGGTGACTCTTCTTGCACATAAACAATCAATTTAAAAAAAATTACGTTTTGCAACTTCTATGTGTGCTGTGTTAAGCAGCACACATGGAAGTTTCAAAATGCAATTTCAGATTGTTTATGTGCAGGAAGGGACACTTTACTGCACATAAATATTCTTCCACTACAACACAGGCACCCTTGCACTAAGGTGCAAGGGTGTCTGCGTTGGCACTAGATATCTAAAATTAGTGCCAGCGCAGGGGGATACACAGGGCTGCACTGTGTCCTTGTAAAATGGTGCAGCCCTGAGTTTTGGAAGTGGCGGAGCGTGGCGTTAAGCCAAGGTGGCTAACACCACACTTGCCCACTTCCTAGTAAATATTCTCCATAGTTTGATGGTCAAGTGCCACATACATCACAGAATGTTAGTAGGGGATTGCTAAATAATGACAGAGAGTCACCTCTAATGTGTTGGCTGGGTTTAGACCATGAGCTGATATACACAACTGTACAATTTCACAACCAACACAGATACTGAATTAAATATTATCGGGCTATAGGCGACTAAAACAATAGGTCATGCAAATGACTTTTATAGTTCCTACTGAACCTGCACAACATGTGCACACATGTAATAAATATGATACATACGATGGGAAACATCCTTTACCACGCAACCATTACAACGCGGTATGGTTACATCGTGGTTTTGACAACGCAAGTCGTTACACCGACTTGCACTGGAGGGCGCTCTAGACTAAGGAATAGTGTGAATTACTATTCCAACACCTTCCCTACTGTACGTAGACTGGAGTTGGAATAGTAATTCACACTATTCCCAAATCCAGCGCCCTCCAACGCAAGTCGATGTAATGACTTGCGTTGTCAAGACCGCGATATAACATACCGCGTTGTGATGGTACGCGTTGTATCATCATACATCCCTAGAATCTTGAAAGGAAATCTGGTGGCAAATTTAACTTAACCATATACAGATCGATACAGGCATACCATACAGGCATACCACACAAAATTAAAGCATCATTTTAGTTGCATTTATCTGATGTTTGTGGCCATTGTTTGACATTATTTTGCTTGCCTGGCCTCCAGACTTTATAAAGAGATGCACCTCAAAGTGAGGAGGTTATGATATTGCCATTTTTGCTCCTTAGTTCCTGAGGAACTCAAGGAAAACAATTCAAACAATTGTGCATTTAAAACAGGCTCTAGCCCTGTACAGAAATAAAGCAGGGTGGGATAAAAAATTCAGCTCCGCATGTCATTCCCTTAAGGAAGGAGCCTCAAGTGCATGCTTAATATCCTCTGAAGACAGAAACTAAGCATGCCATAAAAGCTATGTTTAACTAGCTACACTATCAAGGTATTATGGTGCTTTGCAGTGTTATTAAACCTGACTATGAAATGGTATTGTACTATATAAATTTAGACATCCATATATATATACATGCATACACACTCATAACACTGGATTAGAAAGCAGCCTAATAAAAATATACATTTCAAATAACCCTGTACGTTACCAATCCATGCATCATTTGAAATTGCGGTCGCAAAGGAGCAGATTTGCAGAATTTGCCCCTTTGCGACCGCAATTTTTACATTTGGGATGCATCATCCCAAATGCAAAAAGTGCAATTTTCGATTGCATTTAAGGAATCGCAAATTGCGATGCCTTACATGCAATGCAAGATTGCATTTAAAATAGCGATTTCTCTATTATGGACCTGCTAAATACCTGTTATTTCAACCTGATAGTAATTAGCGGAAACTTTGATAAAATGCACTAAAGTGCATTTTTCAAAGTTTCAGGTTAGACACACCTGCCCTTAGGACAGGTGTGTGCGCAACATGGGTGCACATCACCATTTCAGGGGTGCAACAGGGTGTCCTTTTGACACCCTTGCACCCTTGAAATTGCATGCGAAATTTGCGAGTACCTATTGGTACTCGCAAATTGCGCATGCAATTTCCCATTTTCCCAATTTTCCCAATTTTGGGAAATTTTCCCAATTTTCCCAATTTCCCATTCATTTCTACGGGCCTGTAGGCCCATAGGAATAAATGGGAAGCCATTCCTTAACTGCGACTCGCAATTTGCGAGTTGCAATTAAGGAATGTTTAGGAATCGCTAGTTTTATAGGGATTCCTACATGCATAGGCTTTTACGAGTCCTTAATTGCGATTCCGTAATAATCGCAATTAAGGACTCGCAAAAGCCTACCTTGATGCATGTGCCCCATAGTGCCTAAAAGGCAGTATCTAACTGCTTTTCTTATTTCAATAGGTTTCAGTATTTTTAGATACCTATGTAAAATCTTTTATGTGCGATAAATGAGCCTACATTTGTTTGCAGTAAAACAATGGATATCTAACAGGAAGATCTATACCGTAAAACATTTACATCACAAATTATAATTGGCTTTTCTAAACACTTTACCAGAGTAGAATACTTTTTGTTGGATTTTTTGTTCTCATTTGTGCAATAAACAAACTGGATGAAAGAGGGCAAGGGGGTATCACTCTCCCCTATGACTGGTGAGTCAGGAGCAAGTCCCCGATCTTCCCCGATCTTCCTATCTCATAGGGTCCCAACGGGAGAAGATCTGGGAGTACCAGTCCTAGTCCCTGATAACCGGGAGTTATTGCAAGTTGCATAATCATTGGACTTCTGAACCAGTTTAACAAACTTAAAACACCAGAGTAGATATATCAAAACCAAAAATTCTGGTCCCAGATATCTCAAAAATCAAGCTTCTTAATCCCTCCCTACTCCTATCCAACATTCGTACCCTTCGTATCAAATCCAGCCACTCCTTCCTCAAGAAAAGGTGCTGAGATACCTACTTAATGCAGATCTCACGTCTGGCTAGCAGTATCAACACAAACAGCAGATTCCTCCGCTTACTACCCTAAGTCGCCCTTAGCCCCTCCTCAGTCACAACCCCAAACATAATTAAACTTATGCTTACCTCCGGGTTCGTACCCAGTACTGTTAAAAGGACCTCAATTACGTCATGCCAGTACAACGAACACCCCCTTAATGCTTTGGGTTATTTTCAGGCATATTTCCAGCTTGAAACAATTTCCCAGTGGAAAACAAGTTTTGCACTGGAACGTAAACCTAAAAAAAAATACTTTGTTCCATTTCGAATCTTGTTTTTTGGTGCAAACCTAATGAAAAATATCAGCAAATGTATATTATTCTGTTAAAAATGGGGTTATTGGTTGGCTGGGGTGTGAGCCCTGGTCAAGCAACAGCCACAATCCCTTGGAGGGGGAACCACAAAAAGTTACTAAATCAACCTTTGCTTAACCCTGGGTAGGTTGGCACAAACAGCAATCAGGTTTAACTTAGAGGCATTGTGTAAATTATTTATGCGACATACAAACTGTAATAAAGTGAAAATTCGACACAAGAAAAATCCCAAATCAATTCAGAAAAATTTAGTAAATTTTAATAAATTATTTGATCCCAAAACAACAAAAATCCAATCAGTAAAACCGTACTTATGAATTTGTAAATTTTCCACTATAACCTAGCACCTAAATGATCAAAGTGCCAAGCGCAGACAAAGTAAAAAAATTATGAATGACCGAGATGAAGCACAGTTCTGATACAAGAAGTGGATTCAGCCTGGTCAGCACTTATCTTGAGACTTAGAAAAAATCTTGAAAAAAATGATCTGGGAAGGTAAAGTTCAGCGGGGCAGGAGGTGTCCAAAGAGGAAGCATCCCCCCGAATAGCCTTGTGTCGCAGCCGCAATGAAGATTTCTACGTTTGGACTTAGTCCCTGAAACATGAGTCTAAAATCTCCAGTGGAACAAGACAAGATGTACGACCATACCCATTTGTGAGGCGCAAATTGCATAGTTTTGTGACTCGCAAATAGGAATGTACAACAGTGTATCAGACACTGGTTGCGATTCCTAATGGGAGTCACAAATTGCCTGCCTCATTAATATTCATTAGGAAGGTCCAATTTGCGACCCCATCAGGAATGGCAAGCGCTCCCAGGGATGGTGGCCTGCCTAGGTCACGAGACCACCATGTCTGTGACTGCTTTTTAAATTAGGCAGTTTCGTTTATTAATGCAGCCCATTATCCTTACAGGAAAATAGGATGCATTTAAAAAAAAAAAACTGAAGCATTAATCTTTCATTTTCTAAGAGTAGGCAGTGGGACCAAAGCCTGCTCTTAAAAAATATTTTCAATTCCACTCACAAAGGGGAAGGGATCCCTGGGGACCACTTCCCGGTTGTGAGTGGCTTACCACCTAATTGAAGTAGGTGGTAAACTGCGAGTGTTTTGCGACTACAATTGCAGTCACAAACCAATCGTACATTGTAGTGCGACTCGCTGTTAGGAAGGTACACCCTTGGCACGCCCCTTCCTAATAGAGAATCGCAAACCATATTTTGTGAGTCTGTAATAGGTTACCGACTTTGTACATGGGCCAGACCTATTTTGCGGTTGCAAATGGGCCGATTTCCCATTTGCGACTGCAAAAAACAGTTTTACATGTGGCACAAAGGGCTGTAGCTGAAGGCAGTTCCATGAGGTTGGATACCCGTTTGGCGATCAACTGCTGAAATGGATTTGCTGCTGCAGAGAAGAAAGTAGCGGGAGAATCCGCAAAGCCACTCCTACTGGCGATGCACCCCAGGCAGAGAGGTATGCATGTTGGTCGTGGTCTTCTCCTGGTTCTCAGAAAAGTTTTAAGCCCAAAAAAAAATGAAGCAGCCACTTGGGGATTTTGGCTATCTGTGCACCTTTAGCACCATTTCCAAAGGTCCAGGAAAGGAGGGACACCACATAGAGGGTCAAGTCTCACTCCAGCTGGATTCAGTTGCTGGTTAAAGATTAAGGAAGCCTTTTGTGGCCCTGGGGCTCTGAACATGAGGCCAGCAAACTAGCCCTTGTGAGTCAACCTGGAGGTCCTGGAACAGTTGAAGATCCAGTCATTGTCCCCAGGCAGAAGGTAGCAGAGCAGCAGGACAAACAGGGCAGCAATCTATCAGGTCAGCAGTTTTGTAGAGCAGCAGTCCAGCAAAGTGAAAGTCCTTCTAGCAACTCTACAGTCCACTGGTTCAGAACTGTACTGAAGAGTTGGTGTCTGAGGTCCTACTTTTATATAATGGTGTCCTGGTTCTGGAAGGTAGGGGAATCTTCTAAACACTTCTGTTAAAGTATATGGAATTTCCTGCCTCCCCTGCCCTGGTTCAATGCTGATAGAAGTGACAATGCAGGGTTGTAAGGCCCTTTGCGTGAAGGCAGATTACATGCTATTCAGATGTAAGTGGGGCTGTGCTCAGCACTGGCCCCAATCCAGCCACCAGATAGCCCAATCAGGCACACCTAATCCCTCTATTGGGTGACTCTCTAGGAGGAATTCACAAAGCCAATCAGTTACTAACCAGGCTTGTGACTCCTGCCAGGCTATAGGCACTAAAGGGCAATGAGCAGAAAAGTAGCAACTTACTAAAAGTTGCATTTCTCTAATTGTGATCCAAAACCCAACTTTACCATTAAAAAGGGCTCTTCACCACAACTCCAAAGACACCAAACATCAAATAGCAACAAGCTCCCAATTGCAAATTTCAGCGTATTAAATGTAATAAGGAATAGCCTCACAGTATTATAAAATAAATGTAGGAGTTTTTCACTACCAGGACATGATAAACTTAAAAGTACATGTTCAGCCTTTTAATTGCACCACACCGTGCCCTATGGGCTACCTAAAGCCTTCCTTCGGGGGTGACGTAAATGTAATAAATGGGGAGTTTAAAGTTTGATAAGGAGGCTTTAGTGCCAAGTCGACATGGCAGTTTAAAACTGCATTCAGGCTTCAATGGGTGGCACAGCAAGAGCTGCAGGCCCACTGGTAGTATTTAATTTGCAGGCCCTGGGTATATGGTATACCACTTTACACGAGACTTAAATTAAATATGGCAATTGGGTATAAGCCAATGTAACCATGTTTTAGGGGAGTGAGCACAAGCGCATGAGCACTGGTTTGGAATGGTAAAATCTGAGGAGTCCTAAGCCCACAATAAATAAGTTCAGCAACAATGGAGGAGGTGAGGCAAAACGTTTGGGGAATTGCCACCCTAAAGGCTGACAGGTGTAACATATTCCTGATGGATTTCTCTGATTTCACAATGAACAATCATGTAGTCCAAACATAGTGTGTTGAGCAGTTTAAAATAGAATGAGCTTACTAATGTAAACATATAAATACATTTCAGACATAAAAATAACATTCAAAATGTTCAAACTTATTAGTTGTATGATTAATAACTTTTTAGAAAAAAAACAATTTTGAATTGTGAATAGAGAGTGAACAGATGGCAGCAGGGAGGCAACAATAAGTAAGTGAAATGAAGTAAGATATACCAGGAGAAAAGCAAAAGGGTGAAAAGAGAGAGGGATGCTCAAGGCCTTCCTGGTTACTCTTCAGCCAGGAGTTACCAATATTAGTGGCACTGGTAACTCCAGGTGGAGTGGAATTATTTGGGATTGCAAGTGTGGCACTGAAGATCCCTTGTGAAAATAGAAATTGACATAAGAATCAATCTCAAAGTTACCAGGCTCCTCTGTGACTCCTTAGTTCTAAGGAGGACTTTAGTGTTCCACTTTTGCCACTCAATAATTCAATCGACTGGAGTCATTGTCATCACAAGATCGACACTGGGTGCTCCCTTAGATATGAGGACTTATCTAGGTAACTCATTCTAACTTCCCTGGTAATTTCTCATTCACAGCGTCTCCACCTGCTAGCAGGTGACAGTGACTCCATGTGCAACACCACACATTTCTGCAAATTGTATAATCTCAATTTGTCTATTAGCACATAATACCAGCTGAATCAGTATTGCTGTAAGGACGGCCTTAGCAGAATATAAAACATACGATATTTTAAACATGACTGCGATTACTTTATGAAGGAATTTGAGGAAAGATTATTATTAGGGCTGTCACATTTTAGATAATTTGCTTTGGGATTTTAAAGTAGATTTCTAGCAAAATCAATAATTTAGTCCAAATCTAAGAGCACAAGAAACTCAAGTAAGAAGAGGCAACAATTCACAAAAAGTTAAGAAAATGTACCAAATGTTGACCTAACACAAATAAACACACTTGAAAGCTGCAGGCTTAGGTAAAACAACACCTGCATTCTCCACTGGGAGGCTAATATTTCAGTAATATTTCAGCCCCCTTAGCCCTCAAAGCATCTCAGGATGACAAATTGAATAAGAAGAGAAAGTGGGGTTCAATCAACATAAAAATAGTGTTTTGAAATGCAGGAAAACTTGGTAATTTCGTTCCATGTCCAGGAATAGGGCTTTCGGTTTGTGACATGCAGGTGTGATATTTTCAGTTGAAATTGGTTATGCTCATCTGTTTAAGTTATATGTTGTGTCTCTTCATGCCTTAGCTTCCAAATTAATTAGTCTTGGATAGAATTTCAGAAAAATCATATAGGTTTTAGAAACAAAATTGCATATTTCTGAAGAGAAAATGGTGGTAACCAAATACCTATGCCTATTTAAAAGAACTGAGGGCCAAAATAAGCAAACGTTTTGACCCCTGTATGTTTCAGGGATAGTATACAGAATGCTGACTTGTCAGACATCAGTCATCACATTTCTAACTCGTCATAAGCCTTTAGAAGGGTTCAATAGTTTGCATTTATGAGATTGAAGCACAACACCACACTGAGAGCCTGAAGACCATTAGGGACACTTTTTGCTCTGACATAATATTAAAGTGTCAGTAAGTCTGTATAGAACATTTAGCAATTTCATCTTTTGAGATTGGGGCTGGAATAGTAAGTATTAAAATGAAACTGATCCAGCGATCAGGGATCGATAATGTTTCACTATCAAAGGCCCATTTTCACTACCCAACAAATCCCTTTACGCTGGGGTTCAGTGTGATTCAAGTTTATACCTATCTTACTAAATATACTATAAAACCTGCATTTCTCCTTACAAAATGTATATAAATGTGGCGACAAAACTTTGTATGTTGAAAAGTTGAAAGCAATAATATGCACTTATCAATACTGCTAAATAATAACAGACTCAGTGTGTAATTTATAATGTTTATCGAGAAATAATGTGAAATGAATGCTCATACAATGCAAATCATGAACCATCACAGAGAACTTATATTGGCAATGAATAGAAACAAACTCATATCAAATACCAATGCATTGAAGGAGTGTACACGTGAAAAGAGAGAAATGTTTAAGAGACAAAATACATTTGCAAATGATTATGCAAATTCAGGATATTATCTATAGTAACCCAAGTAAGAATTAGGGAAATCTAACCTCTGGCCAAAGGGCAGTAAGACCCCTCAAGAAGAGTTGAGTGGCAAAGATTAAATCAGGAATCAGGAAACAGGTAGGCCTCAATCTGGAAACAGCAAACCGACGACAGCGTCAATCTCCCGCTAGCTACACATCAGCCGACCAGACCACACCCACCAGACACTTTCAATTATACCCTAAAACCTAAATGTCCAACCCACATATGTTTCAATATGAGAGCATACTCCGTCTCTCATTGGCTAAGGATGGGGGTGTTTTGTCACACCACTCTCATCATGACCATTTATTCAATATCCTTTTGTCTTAAACTTTCAGCATTACGACAGATTCTTCTCAGGAAACAATATTGAACACAATCATAGTACACATTTCCTGCGGCGTATTTCATGTATTAAGTCCTTGCGCTTCTTTTGTTTGCCTACGCCATCTCATGAAGGAAGTTGTCCACTTCCACTGATATCACATTTTCTTTTCCGTAGCTTGGCAGTCATACAGTACACTACGAAGGTCACGTTCATGCCTTTGCGTTCTCTCTTCTTCATTCAAAACCCTCTTTTAGTCATTGAATTTCTCTACCAAATATTAACCCCAGACTGGCATGCAGAAGAGTAGGGCCAAGCTTACTTTTTCTACAGAAAACAAACACATAACATTATTATTTTCATGAAATGTAACTTCATTGCACACCATCCCAGCATTGCACTAACCTGTGTTATTTTCGTGGCAATCATTATTATTATTATTAATATTTATAGAGCGCAACAGCTACCTCCAACGGAGGTGTCCCGGCGCTAGCATCCATCCAATGAGGGGGGTCAGAGAGAAAGACTAAAGGGCGAAATTGTCACTAAGGAAGGCCAAACAACCAAGTTTTAAGGGCCTTCCTAAAAGGCAGTTCCGCCCCTATCTGCCGCAGGTCATTGGGCATTGTATTCCACAAGGTCGCAGTTCTCACGGAGAAAGCACGCCCTCCCGTCCTTGCTTTTTTGAAGCGAGGAGTAACCAGGAGTTTAAGATTGTTAGATCTGAGTGTTCTGGCGTTCTGGTATTTCTGTATCCTTCACTTCAAATAGAGAGGACCCACCCCTCTTAAAGCTTTGTGAGCTAAAACCAAAACCTTGAACATAACTCTCTTCCTCACAGGGAGCCAGTGTAGATCATGCAGATGGGGGGTGATGTGATAACATAGGGGCACATTTCTAACGAGCCTGGCTGCTGCATTTTGAATCCGCCGAAGTCTCCTCATGAGATAGTCAGGGAGACCAATGAAGAGGCTGTTGGCGTAGTCAAGCTGAGAGGTGATGAGAGCATAGACCACCATCTTCCTACAGTTCATAGGAAGGAAGTGAAGACATCTACGCAATGCCTTCAGTTTCCAGAAGCACTGAGAGGAGATGTGCGATATTTGGGCCTTTCCCGACAGTTGGGCGTCAAACCTAAAACCCAAATTCCTAGCCGAGTTGACCGGAATTGGAGGTGGATTTAGTTCTACTGGCCACCAAAGCTCGGTTTGAGGCGGGAGGGGCTGATTAAAAAATAAAATCTCAGTCTTGTCGGTATTAAGTTTCAGGCAGTTATCTGTCATCCAAGATGAAATATTCAGAAGACACTGCCTGAAATTCGTGAAAGCATTCTTGCTTTGTTCTTTGAAGGAAAAAATAAGTTTGGGTGTCGTCTGCGTATGAGACGACATGGACACCCGATTTTTCCACAATAGATGCTAGAGGGGCAAGATACACATTGCAAAGTGACGGGCTAAGTGCCGAGCCCTGTGGGACCCCTTGTAACATTGCCCTGGAGCTGGAGACGTGGGGGTGTAGAAAGACCTGTTGTGATCTGTCTTCCAGAAACGACTGAAACCAGCGCAACACGGTCCCTGTAACTCCTAATAGGTGAAGCCTGTTCAGAAGGATCTTATGGGAGACCGTGTCAAATGCCGCCGAGAGATCTAACAGCACGAGCATAGCACAGTTTCCAGTATCCATCGTTTCACGTATTGACTCTACCACCTCTAGAAGAGCCGTCTCAGTGCTATACCCTGCCCTGAAGCCTGACTGGGAGACATGAAGGTGGTTATTGGATTCAAGAAAGTCCGAGAGCTGCCTCTGGACCTCTTTTTCCAAAGTTTTTGCTGGGGCCGGTAGCAGAGAGATAGGTCTGAAGTTTTTCAACTCTGCTTGGTCCGCATCCTCTTTTTTGAGGATAGGACGAACAAAGGCTTTTTTCCAGTCAGTTGGAAAAACTCCAGTTTCCAGAGAGGTGTTCCAAAGAGTATTTAAGGTGTTGTTTACTATAGGGGCTAGAAGTTTAAGAACTCTGGCCGGGCAAGGGTCAGAAGGGCAGCAGGACTTGACTTTCATTAATTCCTTCAAGGATGCTTCCTTCTCAAACGGCGAAAGTCTGACCATTTATCCGAAGTCTCGTCTAACGCCACGTCCAGCTTATCCATAGTAGGAAAAGTTGAATAGATGGTCATAATTTTATTGTGGAAGAACGAAGCCAGTTCCTCACAGAGTGTGAGAGACGGAGGGACCATACTTTTTAGAGCCTGAGGTTTCATGAAGCTCTCCACTATCCTAAAGATCTCCCTTGGAGAGTTGTCTGCCTCCACAATTTGTTTTGCCATAAAGTCTCTAATGGTTCTACGTTTCAAAGTATGACATTTCCTCAGCGCTGCCTTGTAAGTCTCCTTAGCTGAGGCTTCATAGTCCTTTCTCCAGATTCGCTCCAATCTCTTACAATGACTTTTTTCCATCCGAAGTTCAGTGTTAAACCAAGGTGCTGAAGGCCTACTCCTAGGTACTTTACAAGGTCTAATTGGGGCTATCTTGTCAAGGGCTGCAGTCATCCATGAGTTAAAATGGGAAGCATCAAGAGTTGGATTCCCGGAGAGAGCCGGAGAAGTATTAACTAATTCATCACTCATTGAAGCAAGAGTAACCTTCCTCCAGATTCTTCTGTTTTCTACAGTGAGCCTACTGTGATTAACAGAGCGTTTCAGTCCCATCATGAACGTGACCAACATGTGGTCCGAGCAGGTTAAAGGTATAGGCTCTTCCACTTTGATGGCCATGTTATTGGTAAAGATAAGGTCCAAAATATGGCCAGCAGCATCACCTAATAGGGTGGCTAGGGGACAGTTCGCCATGTCCATATGTACATTGAAGTCTCCTAGCACGGTGAGATTGGAGTATCGTAGAGAAAGGTTAGCGATACAGTCAAACAGTAATGGCCAGTAGGAGGCCGCAGTGTTTGGGGGTCTGTATATCAATAGCCCTGCCATTGAATGTTTTTTAGAGAATTTAATATGGAAGGACATGGCCTCAATAGGCCCCAGATCTTCAATTTTCTTGTGGGAAATTTCCCAATCCTCCCTTAGAATTACAGCAAGGCCTCCCCCAAGCCTATTATCTGCTCTGTTAGCCGTAACCATGCTGTAACCCATAGGAATGGCTAGACAGATGTCCGGGTTTGAGCTTTCTCTCAACCATGTTTCTGTCACAAACAGTAAATCCCACTCGTGGGTTTTTAGAAGCAGCAAGATTTCAGCGGCGTGCTTAGGGAGAGACCTGCAATTAATCAGAGCCGCCTTAATTTGTTGTTCACAGTTAGCATTGCATGGGGAATCAACACGCGGCAGTTCCTCATGAGTGTCATGGTCATTAGATTCTGTCCGGGATAAACTATTTAAATTAAACTTGCAGGATCCACACTGCGACTTAGAGTACCCTTCTCCTCCTATCAACAACCTATCTAGCGAAAAACAGGTGGGCATTACGCAGTCTGAATTGGACAGATCGAGCAGTTGGTCTCTCAACCAAATCCTTCTCACCTGGGGGGGCAACGAGCAGTATGGCAGGCGCTGAGCGCGGCACGAGCGCGGACGGGCACAGACGGGCTTGCCTTAGGTGCGCCTTCGGCGCGCCAGCGGCGCGTCCGCTGCGCGCTCGCGCCAGCTTGCGATTTAAAGATGCCCCTAGTGCTGCGTGATTGGTCCTTTGCCTCACACACCCCCTCAGCAGCCCACAGTGTCAGCGTGCATGCGCAAAGCGCAAGCACTGCCTCCACGCTACTGCGCTGTTTCCAGGTGACGACAGGGGAAGACAAGGAATAACACCCCGCAAAGCACTAGCGTTCAAGGTAAAAATTGGATGTTAAAAAATGATCTGTGCAAAATAAGCAAATTGTGGCAAACAATACCGCGTCACTCCCGGCTCAGGCCTCAGGAGGGTGCAGTGGTGCGCGCTCGCGCCAGCTTGCGATTTAAAGATGCCCCTAGTGCTGCGTGATTGGTCCTTTGCCTCACACACCCCCTCAGCAGCCCACAGTGTCAGCACGCATGCGCAAAGCGCAAGCACTGCCTTCACGCTACTGCGCTGTTTCCAGGTGACGACAGGGGAAGACAAGGAATAACACCCCGCAAAGCACTAGCGTTCAAGGTAAAAATTCGATTTTAAAAAATGATCTGTGCAAAATAAGCAAATTGTGGCAAACAATACCGCGTCACTCCCGGCTCAGGCCTCAGGAGGGTGCAGTGGTGCGCGCTCGCGCCAGCTTGCGATTTAAAGATGCCCCTAGTGCTGCGTGATTGGTCCTTTGCCTCACACACCCCCTCAGCAGCCCACAGTGTCAGCACGCATGCGCAAAGCGCAAGCACTGCCTCCAAGCTACTGCACTGTTTCCAGGTGACGACATGGGAAGACAAGGAATAACAACCCGCAAAGCACTAGCATTCAAGGTAAAAATTCGATTTTAAAAAATGATCTGTGCAAAATAAGCAAATTGTGGCAAACAATACCGCATCACTCCCGGCTCAGGCCTCAGGAGGGTGCAGTGGTGCGCGCTCGCGCCAGCTTGCGATTTAAAGATGCCCCTAGTGCTGCGTGATTGGTCCTTTGCCTCACACACCCCCTCAGCAGCCCACAGTGTCAGCGCGCATGCGCAAAGCGCAAGCACTGCCTCCACGCTACTGCGCTGTTTCCAGGTGACGACAGGGGAAGACAAGGAACAACACCCCGCAAAGCACTAGCGTTCAAGGTAAAAATTCGATTTTAAAAAATGATCTGTGCAAAATAAGCAAATTGTGGCAAACAATACCGCGTCACTCCCGGCTCAGGCCTCAGGAGGGTGCAGTGGTGCGCGCTCGCGCCAGCTTGCGATTTAAAGATGCCCCTAGTGCTGCGTGATTGGTCCTTTGCCTCACACACCCCCTCAGCAGCCCACAGTGTCAGCACGCATGCGCAAAGCGCAAGCACTGCCTCCACGCTACTGCGCTGTTTCCAGGTGACGACAGGGGAAGACAAGGAATAACACCCCGCAAAGCACTAGCGTTCAAGGTAAAAATTGGATTTTAAAAAATGATCTGTGCAAAATAAGCAAATTGTGGCAAACAATACCGCGTCACTCCCGGCTCAGGAGGGTGCAGTGGTGCGCGCTCGCGCCAGCTTGCGATTTAAAGATGCCCCTAGTGCTGCGTGATTGGTCCTTTGCCTCACACACCCCCTCAGCAGCCCACAGTGTCAGCACGCATGCGCAAAGCGCAAGCACTGCCTCCAAGCTACTGCACTGTTTCCAGGTGACGACAGGGGAAGACAAGGAATAACAACCCGCAAAGCACTAGCATTCAAGGTAAAAATTCGATTTTAAAAAATGATCTGTGCAAAATAAGCAAATTGTGGCAAACAATACCGCATCACTCCCGGCTCAGGCCTCAGGAGGATGCATTAACATGCACAAAAGCATCATTAGTCTTTTGATAAAAGCACCAGCGGCTTACTTTTCATGCATTAGTTCACGCATGCGCAAAAGCATTTTCCCCTTATTTGAGTTTTCCTTAATAAAACTTTCACAGCACACTGGTAATGTATGTTACTGAGAAATTTAATCAGAGCAGGTTTTATTTTCACAAAACCCTGCTCCATCAAAGCATAGCATTGTGGATGGTAATCATATGGATTTTTATGTTTTAACAGCCTTTCTGCTCACTGTTTAGAGGTCTCCTACCTTGTTTCTCTCCATCTGAAACCTATATGCAACTACAGATTGTGCAACCAGGAAACCAGAAGCTGGGCGTTGCTGTATCTCCCATTACTAAGAGAGTGTGGATGCAGGATTATGAAATGAAGACTCTAAGACTTTAAAGTCTCCGTAAAACAAAATATGATGGTTTATGTTCTATACTGTCTGTGAAAAACAGAATTTAACATTAAATACAGCCTAACAATAACTTAGCTACCACCTCTCCAGCCTCAGAGCTAAGAAATGTCTTGAGATGTCCCATTCTGGAGTTCTGAATTTTGACATAATAATGGCTTTATCAGAATTCTGGGGTGATAACACAATATCCAGAGCAACCTAGGTGTCCATGACAACCAAAAAGATAAAAAATAGCTGCAGAATTCAAAGTTTCCATAGAGCTCAATGTTTACAAAAGAATGTATTAACAGTTTGTTATAATGAGCAGTGGAATCAAGTTCTCAGTGGAATAGTTTGAAGCAGTATGTGTAACGGTACATTAGTTAAGAAAGTCAAATGTTTACTATTGTTCAAGCCATTTGCTTTTGTGCAGCTCTTGGTTTCTATGGTCTCCATTGTGGGGACCTCTGGTATTTGCTTTTAGTCTATTAAATGATCAGGAAGATGTGTTTGTAATTCATAGGGTTCAAGGAGGCAAAATGGCAGATGTTCTTTAGTGAGTTTAGAAAAGGAGCCTTTTGGTATTGGACAATGCGTCTGTTGTAAAGAAGCCTCTAACAACAGTGGTTGATGAGTATTAAAGTAATACATATTAGAACAAGTCATATACAATAAGGCCCACGAGCGTGCAACAGAGACTCGCTGAAGAGTTGTCTCCGCATGAATCCCAACAGCTTCTAGGCCAATATTCTATTGTTCTAACATATATAGGGTTCCCTAACATTCTACATTCTATGACAGGTGTGTGTAGAATATACACAGCAGGCATGTGCAATGTGTGCAGCATTTTTTTTAATAGAAAAAGTAAAAGAACTAAAAACTAAACAAAGAACAGAGGAAATAAATAAATAATAAAATTAATTTATTACAATTTTTATCACTCTACCACTTCACGAAGTAATATTACTAGACATGCTACCTGATGTTTCTTCACCACTGACTTTATGACATTCTTACACAATACCAGATTCATCATCATTTTGCACCACTTCTCTCGCAAAATTTCTGTATGCGTCGGGCTCACTTTCAAATTCAGATTTAAAATCTCATTAAACCTTTGTGCTGATGAACCATCATCAATTTGGGAAAAAGGGGGTGGTGATGGACAGAGTTTCTGAATGATGCAGAATACTCTTACCAAGTCAAGAGATCATGGTTGTAATCCATCACCGTTTTTTAGCTCACTGCACCATCCCAGCTCAGAACCTGGATACATGCAAATTAGTCTGTACATGTCCCAGTGCATGATGGGAACAGGGCAAACCAAACTCCCAAGTCAATTCTTATACTGGGAAGGAAACAAGCTTCCAGGGACCGGTTTCTGGCATCACAGCCTTCGTCGGCCCGGCTTGCCTGAATCCTGATGGTGCAATGAGCAAGGGACTCACGTCTGAGCATACCCTCCCACACTGAGTGTGGATAAAATCGATTTGGGAAAAAGGGGGTGGTGATGGACAGAGTTTCTGAATGATGCAGAATACTCTTATCAAGTCAAGAGATCATGGTTGTAATCCATCACCGTTTTTTAGCTCACTGCACCATCCCAGCTCAGAACCTGGCTACATGCAAATTAGTCTGTACCTGTCCCAGTGCATGATGGGAACAGGGCAAAACAAACTACCAAGCCAATTCTTATACTGGGAAGGAAACAAGCTTCCGGGGACCGGTTTCTGGCATCACAGCCTTCGTCGGCCCGGCTTGCCTGAATCCTGATGGTGCAATGAGCAAGGGACTCACGTCTGAGCATACCCTCCCACACTGAGTGTGGATAAAATCGATTTGGGAAAAAGGGGGTGGTGATGGACAGAGTTTCTGAATGATGCAGAATACTCTTACCAAGTCAAGAGATCATGGTTGTAATCCATCACCGTTTTTTAGCTCACTGCACCATCCCAGCTCAGAACCTGGCTACATGCAAATTAGTCTGTACCTGTCCCAGTGCATGATGGGAACAGGGCAAACCAAACTACCAAGCCAATTCTTATACTGGGAAGGAAACAAGCTTCCGGGGACCGGTTTCTGGCATCACAGCCTTCGTCGGCCCGGCTTGCCTGAATCCTGATCGTGCAATGAGCAAGGGACTCACGTCTGAGCATACCCTCCCACACTGAGTGTGGATAAAATCGATTTGGGAAAAAGCGGGTGGTGATGGACAGAGTTTCTGAATGATGCAGAATACTCTTACCAAGTCAAGAGATCATGGTTGTAATCCATCACCGTTTTTTAGCTCACTGCACCATCCCAGCTCAGAACCTGGCTACATGCAAATTAGTCTGTACCTGTCCCAGTGCATGATGGGAACAGGGCAAACCAAACTACCAAGCCAATTCTTATACTGGGAAGGAAACAAGCTTCCGGGGACCGGTTTCTGGCATCACAGCCTTCGTCGGCCCGGCTTGCCTGAATCCTGAAGTCAGACTCAGTGTGGGAGGGTATGCTCAGATGTGAGTCCCTTGCTCATTGCACCATCAGGATTCAGGCAAGCCGGGCCGACGAAGGCTGTGATGCCAGAAACCGGTCCCCGGAAGCTTGTTTCCTTCCCAGTATAAGAATTGGCTTGGTAGTTTGGTTTGCCTTGTTCCCATCATGCACTGGGACAGGTACAGACTAATTTGCATGTAGCCTGGTTCTGAGCTGGGATGGTGCAGTGAGCTAAAAAACGGTGATGGATTAAAACCATGATCTCTTGACTTGGTAAGAGTATTCTGCATCATTCAAAAGCTCTGTCCATCACCACCCCCTTTTTCCCAAATCGATTTTATCCACACTCAGTGTGGGAGGGTATGCTCAGACGTGAGTCCCTTGCTCATTGCACCATCAGGATTCAGGCAAGCCGGGCCGACGAAGGCTGTGATGCCAGAAGCCGGTCCCCAGAAGCTTGTTTCCTTCCCAGTATAAGAATTGGCTTGGTAGTTTGGTTTGCCTTGTTCCCATCATGCACTGGGACAGGTACAGACTAATTTGCATGTAGCCTGGTTCTGAGCTGGGATGGTGCAGTGAGCTAAAAAACGGTGATGGATTAAAACCATGATCTCTTGACTTGGTAAGTGTATTCTGCATCATTCAGAAGCTCTGTCCATCACCACCCCCTTTTTCCCAAATCGATTTTATCCACACTCAGTGTGGGAGGGTATGCTCAGACGTGAGTCCCTTGCTCATTGCACCATCAGGATTCAGGCAAGCCGGGCCGACGAAGGCTGTGATGCCAGAAACCGGTCCCCGGAAGCTTGTTTCCTTCCCAGTATAAGAATTGGCTTGGTAGTTTGGTTTGCCTTGTTCCCATCATGCACTGGGACAGGTACAGACTAATTTGCATGTAGCCTGGTTCTGAGCTGGGATGGTGCAGTGAGCTAAAAAACGGTGATGGATTAAAACCATGATCTCTTGACTTGGTAAGAGTATTCTGCATCATTCAGAAGCTCTGTCCATCACCACCCCCTTTTTCCCAAATCGATTTTATCCACACTCAGTGTGGGAGGGTATGCTCAGACGTGAGTCCCTTGCTCATTGCACCATCAGGATTCAGGCAAGCCGGGCCGACGAAGGCTGTGATGCCAGAAACCGGTCCCCAGAAGCTTGTTTCCTTCCCAGTATAAGAATTGGCTTGGTAGTTTGGTTTGCCTTGTTCCCATCATGCACTGGGACAGGTACAGACTAATTTGCATGTAGCCTGGTTCTGAGCTGGGATGGTGCAGTGAGCTAAAAAACGGTGATGGATTAAAACCATGATCTCTTGACTTGGTAAGTGTATTCTGCATCATTCAGAAGCTCTGTCCATCACCACCCCCTTTTTCCCAAATCGATTTTATCCACACTCAGTGTGGGAGGGTATGCTCAGACGTGAGTCCCTTGCTCATTGCACCATCAGGATTCAGGCAAGCCGGGCCGACGAAGGCTGTGATGCCAGAAACCGGTCCCCGGAAGCTTGTTTCCTTCCCAGTATAAGAATTGGCTTGGTAGTTTGGTTTGCCTTGTTCCCATCATGCACTGGGACAGGTACAGACTAATTTGCATGTAGCCTGGTTCTGAGCTGGGATGGTGCAGTGAGCTAAAAAACGGTGATGGATTAAAACCATGATCTCTTGACTTGGTAAGAGTATTCTGCATCATTCAGAAGCTCTGTCCATCACCACCCCCTTTTTCCCAAATCGATTTTATCCACACTCAGTGTGGGAGGGTATGCTCAGACGTGAGTCCCTTGCTCATTGCACCATCAGGATTCAGGCAAGCCGGGCCGACGAAGGCTGTGATGCCAGAAACCGGTCCCCGGAAGCTTGTTTCCTTCCCAGTATAAGAATTGGCTTGGTAGTTTGGTTTGCCTTGTTCCCATCATGCACTGGGACAGGTACAGACTAATTTGCATGTAGCCTGGTTCTGAGCTGGGATGGTGCAGTGAGCTAAAAAATGGTGATGGATTAAAACCATGATCTCTTGACTTGGTAAGAGTATTCTGCATCATTCAGAAGCTCTGTCCATCACCACCCCCTTTTTCCCAAATCGATGAACCATCATCAGCATAACAGAAGTTGTTACTCTCTGTGTTTTCTTGTTTTTTCCGTAAAACATCTTGACCAGGCTTGAATAAGACAACTTCACTTTTATTCCACCACTCTTTATCCTTCAACATCAATGCACTGTTGATTGTCTTTAAAATCTGTCCAGGAGACAAATACACTGATTCTCCTTTTTGTACTTTGGCAGGTTTTCTCACAATTACCCAATCACCTTCTTTTAAAGATTTGAACTTTCTGTTGTGAACTAAATCATGATAAATCACGGTCTTTATTTTTGATTCTTTAAACAATTGTTTTTTACTTGTAACTCGTTATCAATAATTTCTTCTAATTCTTCCTGTTGAATGTTCTTATTACTAAACCTAGGAGTCAGTGATGTATTAGCCTTTCTCTATCTTAATATATAAAAAGAAGAATGACCAGTGACTTAATTAGGTATGTTGTAACTGCAAATGTTTTCATGTAAAAACTCACAAACGAAGAGACCAGAAACTAACACTGTCTGGATGCATTCTTTCATGAGTTTGTTAGCTCTCTCAACTAATCCATTCAAAGAAGGACTATAAAAGGTTATTTTTTTTGTTTTATGCCACATACATTTAGAAAATAAGACCTTTTATACAATGCTAACTGTGTGCCATTGCCTGATACTAAAATGTTTAGCAACCCCTCAATGGCAAAAATTCCCTCTAAAACTTGTATAGCAACATCCATAGTGATATTTGGTAAAGCTGCATAGTGAATCTATATAGGGAAATAATCCGTTAGTACAACAAAAAAACATGTCTTCACCCAATAAACAAAAAGGGTCTGAGAAATCAATGACTAATTTAACCCAAGATACTTTAGGGATTTCAACCAAATCCATTTCTTCTTTGCGAGTCTTCCAATGCTTGTCTGATCTGAGACACCTAGCAAATCCATCAATAAACATGTCAACATCAAGATCCAACCCTGGCCACCAATAATGACTTCTCAACAGTTTCTTAGTAGCAGTAGTGCCTGGCGGTCCTTTGTGAGCCAACACCTTTAATTTGTTTCTCAAAGCATTCAGAGGGGTAAATAAATCATGCCTCATTAAAAGCCCTTCTTCCACAGTCAACTCATCAGCAATTTAAAATGTGTTTTTAAACTTTTGTCCAAGTTCCTGATAGGTCGTCAACCATTCATGGCACATTTTTTGACTGGTTGCAACACAGTGTCATTATTAAAGTTATCCAACCATTATATCTCTGAAAGGGCTCCATCACAATGTCCGATAGAATCCAACACTGCCACCACACACTCACACTCATTGTCTATGTTATCTTCATTTTCTTCTTTAATCGGTCTTATGGATAAACAATCTGCTTGTTTATTCAAACCACCGCCAACATAACGTACTCTGAAATGTTATTCTTGCAATCTCAATATTAATCTAACAAGTTTTGCAGATGCCTTAGCTTTGCCTCTACCACATCCATCCATCAGGCATAGCAAAGGTTTGTGATCCGTCATGAACTCAAACTCTCTGCCCCATAAATACATCTTGAATTTCTCCACAGCCCACACACAGGCTAACGTTTCCCTCTCAATAGTGCTGTAATATTTCTCTGCATTTTTGAGTGTTCCGAAAATGAATGCTATGATATGTTTCATGCCATTGACCATTTGACTGAATGCTGAACCTATATCAGCTGCATTAGCATCTAAAGTAATGATGTTTCTACCACTAGTATAATAAGGTTTGAGAGCTGGGGCATTTTAAATAGCATTTTTTACATCTTGAAATCCACTATACTGTTCTTCTCCCCATCCACATTTCATGCCTTTCCGTAGCGTTCCTTGCCAATATTTGCATGTAATAATGGGCTTCCCTGGATTTTGTAGAAATAATGTTATACCATTATATTACCCCAGCTTTCAAAATGGCCGATTTCCTATCTCGTGGGCCTTTCCTTCAGCAATCAAATTTGTCGCCAAAACTGTTGCAAAGAAGCCTCTAGCAACAGCAGTTGATGAATAGTAGAGTAATATTTATTAGAACAAGTCATATACAATAACTCTCACGAGCGTGAGACAGAGACGCCCTGAAGAAATGTCTCTGCATGAGTCCCAACAACTTCTCATCCAACAAACTATTGTTCAAACATATATAGCGTTCCCTAACATTCCGCATTCTGGATTCTATGACAATATATAGCACAGGCATGTGTACAGTATATACAACACCATCTGTGAAATGGCTAGGAATGTATCTATAGGAAACGTTGGTGCCTCTTTCTAGAGAGAGGCCTGGAGGCTAAGACAACATCCTTTGTTAAGGAACCCTTTCAGAAAAACATGAATCTATAATCCAGATAGTGTTGTATATAGGGGTTTGTCAGTTATACAATCTAGGATATATGGACTGAATTAACTATGCATTTTTGTTTAGGAACTGGTAACACATCCATCATTTTAGGAGCACAGCAGACAGTCTGCTACAGCAGAGCAAACCTATAACAAAAATAATATTGTTTGAATGTTTATGTGAATATAGAATAAGACACCAGAACATCAGTGCAAGCCTGTGAGTCAGCTTGCATGTCTTCTAAATGCAGGAAAGAACATCCAACCCTTATCTTAGCCAGTAAAAATTAGGGTCAGCTTGGGCAATGCAAGCGGGTGGAAGTGATCCAAACAGGCAAATTTTGTTTTAAACAAAAAAATATATGTTGTCCTATACAGCACCTACTATCAGTTTTTGCCTCTACATCCACTACACTATATAACAGATATTATTATGTTTCTTTTTTTTATTTAAAAAGGAATACACAGGAAACCCATTGTAAAATACCAGTCATGGTAATGTCTAAAATTAATTTTAAAATTTGAAGAGTATATATGCATATGGTGCCAAGGCAGCAAAAGCCATTGTCTCTCCACATTCGGACTGTGTGGCCCACCATGCTGGCTGGACTAAAAGTAATTTTCACACTCAGGAATAGTTTAAATATTTCGAATCTACATAGACCATAGCAGCTATATTAGATAGAAAAGTGCATTATAGAGCTGTTCGGCTGAAATTTTTTTAACACGAACAGCGGTCTCAGGTTTTAAGCAAGTGCCTTCTGGTTACCCACATATTGTTCAGAAACTTAGCAACAGAGCAAACAATTGCCGAACTAGTATCCAATCTTAGGATATGAAGGGCTTCAGCATAATATCAGGTGCCCAATTGCTTACAAACCAGCCTCAGCCATTTTCTTCTTGGGCGGGAGTACTTGGGACAAACAAAAAAGACGTGGGCAATAGATTTTATTACAGAGGAACAGCTAGGTCAGGTCTGGGAAGTTGTAGTTACCTGACGTCAGGAGCCAATGAACAGGTTCAGAGGAAGGGAACCAAATCTAACTCTATGTAGAGTTTCCCATCCAGGGGTAGTGTTATTGTTTTGAAATAATATTCATATGAACCAGTCAATTTGAAGATAATAAATTCCATAGTTAGATGACCCCATGAGGAATTGGCGAGGGAGCCCTATGTTACCCAGTCCCAATAATGCTTCTTAATTGTGCCTTTACTAGGTGACAGTAGTGGGTCCTTTGAGGCCCAGTAGCCCTCTAGACCTATTACACTTAGCAGAGATTTCAAATTACGGATCCAATCAATCTTCCTAGAATGATTGAGTGCAATGACTTCTTTGAGGGCAGCAGCATATGAGGATAACTCTGGGGTGGACCTTGCACTCAGCCAAAACAGCAATGGGTGTAACTTAGACTTCTTGTGATGCATGCTCTACTCAGGTCCAACCTTAATTGATGTACTGTTGTGCTATATGATAAAGACGCCAAGGACCTAAAGAACTTGCTCTCAGAAGTCAAAAGGGAATCCATCTTATCAAAACCCCAGAGTATGGCAATGTACTGTGTTGAGCCTACTGCTTTGGTCTTGTAGATTTGGAGTGGAGCTGCCACTGGTTTGCTAAAGGTGGTGCCTTGTTCTTTAAACAAGACCCCTACAATTTGTCTGTGCTTGAGAGTTTGTTTGGCTATGTGGGGCTTCCATGAAATATCTTCTGAGATGGTGATACCCAGGTAGTCAAATGTGCTCACTTTCTTGAAGGGGACCCCCCAAAGATATTTTACTTTTGAATGTATTATGAGGGTTAAGCTGTAAATGCTTCGTCTTTGAGGTATTAACCTCTAGACCCCGGTAATCACAAAAGGTTTTAAAGCGATGTAATAATAGTTGGAGCCCACCTGGTGTTTTTAAGACTAGCAGGATATCATTTGCAAACAATAGGGTTACCACATTTTCTCGCAGTACGTTAGGGCATCCACTGGAACCTCTCGCAGATGCTGGATCACACTATTTACAAACAGAGGAAAGAGTGTAGGTGCCAGGGCACGGTCCTGGTGTACCCCCTGTTGATTTCTATTGGGTCAGTGAGCTGGCCTTGACAACCCTAACAAACCCTAGCAAAGTTTGCCTCATGAAGGCCTGGAGGCTAAGACAACATAATTTCTAAAGGAATCCTTTCAGAAAAACATGAATCTATAACCCAGATAGTGTTGCCTATAGGGGTTTGTCAGTTATAAAATCTAGGATATATGGACTGAAATAACTATGCATTTTTTATTTAGGAACTGGTAACACATCCATCATTTTAGGAGCTCAGCAGGCAGTCTGCTACAGCAGAGCAAACCTATACCAAAAATATTATTGTTTGAATGTTTGAATGTTTATGTGAATATAGAATAAGACACCAGCACATCAGTGCAAGTCTATGAGTCAGCATGCATGTCTTCTAAATGCAGGAAAGAACATCCAATCCTTATCTTAGCCAGTAAAAATTAGGGCCAGCTTTGGAAATGCAAGCGGGTGGAAGTGATCCAAACAGGCAAATTATGTTTTAATAAAAAATATATATGTTGTCCTATACAGCATCTACTATCAGTTTTTGCCTCTACACCCACTACACTATATAACAGGTATTATTCTACTTTTTTTCCATTTAAAAAGGAATACACTGGAAACCTATTGTAAAATACCAGTCATGGTAATGTCTTAAAATCTGAAGAGTATATATATACATATGGTGCCAAGGCAGCAAAAGTCATTGTCTATCCCCATTCGGACTGCATGGCCCACTATGCTGGCTGGATTAAAAGTTATTTACACACTCAGGAATAGTTTAAATATTTCAAACATACATAGACCATAGCAGCTTGATTAGATAGAAAAGTACTTTATAGAACTGTTCGGCTGAAAAAATGTCAACATGAACAACGGTCTCAAGTTTTAAGCAAGTGCCTCTGGATGCCCACATATTGTTCAGAAACTTAGCAACAGAGAAAACAATTGCCGAACTAGTGTTAGATCTTAGGATACGAAGGGCTTCGGCATAATATCTGGTGCCCAGTTGTGTACAAATCAGCCTCAGCCATTTTCTTCTTGGGCTGGAGTACTTGGGACAAACAAAAAAGACGTGGGCAATAGATTCTATTACAGAGGAACAGCTAGGGCAGGACTGGGAGGTTGTGGTTACCTGACGCCAGGAGCCACTGAACAAGTTCCGAGGAAGGGAATGTTGCATATGATGAAGCCATTTTACGCATTGAAGGCAGATTTAAACCAACGACTAGTGTTGCTCTTAATAGGTTTACATTTTAAACTAGAGCTCAAGAAGAGGGCGAGAGCTTTGATGAATTTCTTACTGCTTTACGTGCATTGTCTTTACACTGCAATTTTGGTTTAATAACTGACGAGATGATCAGGGACCAAATTATTGTTCACGTAAGAAGTAAGAAGGTACAGGGGCAATTGTGGATATTGGGCGATCCTAATTTGGAGACTGCTATTAGCACAGCCAAGGCATTGGAGCAATCTGATAAGTGGATCAAGTCACTTAACAAAGAAACAAAATCTTCCACTTGCAGTGAGGTCGATGTGATCAGCCCTGGTACTTCTAAGACTTACTCCAATGACACAAGTGTTTTTAGTAGCAAACAATTTTATTTCTATAGATGCAGGAATCCTGATCATATAGCCTCTTTCCCACGCTGTCCTGCCATTAGTAAAGAATGCAGTAAATGTGGACGTTTGGGACATTTCTCTAAAATGTGCAAAAATGCCATCAGGGATGGTGCTCCGAATTCCAAGAAATTTGTACCATCTTCTTCAAAATTCGCCAAAGGGAAAGTTTCTTGTGTATGTTGTCATTCTCATTCATGTGACCATTCTCAAGGTGATCCTTATTCTTGTGATCATTCTCAAGGCGATTTAGAGTCTGGTATTGTTGTTTTGTTCCAAGATTCCTTTGATGAGTCTGAAGCTGAAAAGATTTGTTCTCCTAAGTGCATCGTATGCATCTTGGGAAGAGAGTTGGAGTTAATGGCTGACTAGGGGATCGCCTTGGACTATAATCACAAAAGAGTATTGTGTGAAATCTTTTGGAGAACTAATTGACCTTGATTTGTTATGTGAACCTGATATTGTGGCGCAGAATTTTGATGGATCCTACATTGACTTTATGGGTTTCAAAGAGATATCTAATGAGTTCAAGGGTAATTCTGCTAACTTTAAACTATATGTAGCTTTCAAGGGTGTTAATGTCTTAGGCTGGCGTGACCAAGCCAAACTGGGGATTGTCTTGAACCCCAGGAACAAAGAACCTGTTTCGGTTCTTACTTTGTCTTCAGCTAGTACCGATTTTGTTAATTTGTTTCCCAATATATTTTCTGATGATCTTGGCAAACTTATGGGTTTCAGCCATAGGATCAAAGTCAAACAAGGTTCTGTTCCTGTGAAACAAAAACTAAGAGGAGTTCCTATCAGTATTAGGGCTGAGTTAAAAAACTTGTTGGATGAGATGGTTGAGAGTGGCGTTATTGAAGAAATTGAATCTTCTGAGTGGGTTTCTCCCATTGTTTTAGCCCAAAAACCGGATAAAAGTATTAGATTATGCGTTGATTTGAGGGCTTTGAATTCTAATCTGGTTGCTGATTGCCTCCCTCTTTTTAATATAAATGAGATGGTATGCATGTTAGATGGTGCCTGCATTTTTTCCACCCTTGATCTCGGGTCGGCCTACCACCAGATTGAGCTCACTGAGGACTCCAAATACTACACTGCTTTTATCACACCCCATGGCGTTTTTCAATTCAAGAGGATGCCATTTGGCCTTGCTTTGGCCACATCTGTGTTTCGGAGGGCTATGTACCACATTTTTAAAAATGTCAGCAAGTTTGTTAAATGTTTCCAGTATGAAATCCTAATTTTCTCTAAAAATGAGGAAGACCACTTTCATCATGTAAAGGAAGTTTGCCTTAGGTTAGGTAAGTATGGTTTGACACTCAAAGCTGGTAAATGTAATTTTTTTTGTAAATCGGTGGAGTATCTAGGTCATTCACTCTCTGGTGATGGGGTTGTGCCCAAGAAATCATTGGTTGATGCCATCATCAATGCACCCGCTCCTGACAATAAAGAGAAACTCCTTTCTTTTGCGTGGCTGTGTGAATACTATAGTAAATTCATACAGAATTTTGCAACCAAAATGGAGCCTCTTAGGGAGTTAACCAGGAAATCTACGGAGTTTTTCTGGTCGGATAAACAAGAGACAGCTTTCAGACAAATTAAGAGTGAAATTGTTAATGCTCCTGCCCTGAAGTCTTTCTCCCTGAATAAGAGGTGTGCTATCACTGTGGATGCAAGTTTGTATGGGCTTGGAGGAGTGCTTAGCCAGTGTGCGGGGAAGGAAGAATGGTGTGTGGCTTTTGCTTCTATGACTGAGAGGAGATATTCCGTGATTGCAAGAGAATTGTTGGCTTGCATCTGGGCCATTGAACATTTTCGTAACTATTTGTGGGGTAACATATTTATGCTCAGAACTGATCATAAACCCCTAGTTGGTATATTATCTCCAGGGGGAGGATTGAACTCCACTGCACGAATAGCCGTCTCACATCTAGACTAGAGGAATATGATTTTGAGGTTGTGTATGTTCCTAGCAGGAGCAATGTCACGGCTGATTTCCTTTCTAGATTGCTGTGTTCGGATGAGTCCCTAGTTGAACAAGAAATGGACATTGTTACTACTGTCAAGGATTTTGTATCTCAGGCGATTTTGTGTTTGTCTGAGACTGAGCGGATTACTGAGATTAATAATGATGTTGTGTCCCAACGGATCATTGAATATGTAAAAAACGGATGGCCCAAGGAAAGGTCTGCTTCTGCTGAAATTGCTCCTTTTTGTCGTGTTTCTAGTGAGATTGAAGATCTTGGTGGTTTGCTTTTTAAAGCAGGAAAGATCATTCCTCCTGCGTCTATGCAGAACAAGGTCTTATTACTTTCCCACCAAGGACATTTGGGTATGTCCTCTATGAAACGGCTCATCCGAGAAAATTTTTGGTGGCCTGAGCTCGACAAAATGGTAGATAGGGTGGTTAGAAAATGTCCTGAGTGTATCAGTAGTGATAAAATGCTTCAAGTATCATCTGCCCCCCCTTAAACCAGTATCTTGGCCTGAGTGCCCGTGGCAAAAAGTAGCTTTTGACATATCAGGTCCTTTCAAACAGTTACCTTCTAATGCCCGTTTCGCTCTGGTTATGGTGGACTACCACTCTAAGTGGCCGGAAGTCAAGTTTGTAGCTAATGCCACTAGTCAAGTTATCATTACCTTTTTCAAAGAAGTTTTTGCACGTGAGGGGTCCCTCAAGGTTCTTGTAACGGACAATGGGGTGCAACTCACATCACAAGAAATGGAAAGTTTTCTCCATATGTGTAATACCAAAATTGTGACCACTTCCCTGTATGACGCAAGGGAAAATGTCCACGTGGAGTGGTTTAACCATGTTCTAAAAGATGGTATTCAATCAGCTGGTAGGTCAGCTGATTGGAGGGATGTTGTAAGGAAAAGATTGTGGATGTATCGCATCACTCCCCATTCGGTGACTTACAACCTTGGGGTGCCTGCAACGGGGTGCAGCGAATAACAGTGGCACACCATAGGTGCCCCCTCTGCCCCCAACTGGAGGCCACACACACAAGTGGGCCCTGCTAGGGGCATCCAATCATG
Organism: Triturus cristatus; assembly: GCF_964204655.1. NCBI lineage: Eukaryota > Metazoa > Chordata > Amphibia > Caudata > Salamandridae > Triturus > Triturus cristatus. Next base: position 728,613,450 of record NC_140591.1, read on the forward strand.
CTTTCTAACAGGGTTTCCATGTCAGGAAGGCCACCCTTTGGGATTACGGGGGGACCTCCAAAAGGCCGACGGGCTCAAATCAGAAGACAAAATCAAACAACAAGGGCCACCTGCTACTAATATAAGTTCCTAGGGCAGGCAAATAACATAATTCAAACAACAACCCCTAGGCAGCTAAAATGTCTAACAAAGTTTGGCGACCTAACTACAAACCATGATACTTTTAAGGACTCAGTGTACACATGAACACATTAAAAATTCATTTATTCAGTACAAAATGACAACATTACAGCATAAATCGCAAAAGAAAAATATCTGATACAAAATACAGTTAATAAACATAAACTTTGTTAACAATAATCACAGCAATGAATAATATTAATACAGTTTTATATTCAAAGATTGAACATAAAAATCAGGTGGCTAAGTGATGGTTCTTCTACATGTGGTTGGGCGTATACAACGCCTTCATCAGGAAAGCCACAAAGTTTCCTATATGTGGAGATAAGTCCAGAAATGCCAAAATAACAGTAATATGTATTGCATCATAAAAACCTTTGTCCACGAAGTGAGGGAAATAAGTAAGAAATGTTGTTTTAAGGAAAGGAGAAGATACTCTAGATTCAACATAAAATATTGGTTGTGACCGATATAGGCATAACACGTGTATCTAGAAAGGAAAGCGTACCAGGTGAGTTATAAAGCATGAAAGTTGGAACTGTGACTTAGAATAGACCACAAACCACAGACCAATACAGAGGGAAAAAAAGAAGAAGAATCAAGATAATGGAAATGAGTACCAAGAACTTAGCAATTCTAAATTTTGGCAAGATAACAGAATTAAATAACAAACAATATTGGAATGTAATAAAAAAACAAAAGCGCACTGAGAATGAAAAGAGAATAAGGATGAAAATCTGATTGATGGTTATCAAAGGAATACAATTAAATAAAACAAAAAGAAGAGAGAACAAAGGATTTACCATGGGTAGGAATGGTCGGTATATCAAGCAAAAGCTCGAAAAGACCACAACCATATGGTCAAATCAGAGGTTAGAAAATAGATCAGCTATATTGGAATAAAGGATACAAAAATTACAACTCGAGCCAAATGGGATAACATAAAGATAATGGTGTATAAAATGAAGACAAGTACCTGTAAATATATGTGTGTATAACCTGTGGGCAACACCGCATAGGTAATCCACCAATTACACAGTAGTATGCTGAGTAAAGGTACAAGGTTCTTGTGTGAACATCTAGTAAAAATGTCCTGATATCGAGGTAGGATACTTCCTCAATTGGCCATTAACCAGAGAGTGACAGGGACGTGAGGTATAATGATACACCTGTGTACAAAAAATGAAAAAGGAGAAAAATGAATTACATGGATAGCTGCTAAACATACGTTGTGCATGTAAATGGAGTAGGCTCTTTTGCCGTCAGTATTACAAATAAACTAATGTTCGTATATTCTTGTGCTCTCAGCAGCCCCAGGTTCTCAATTATTAGGCACAAAGCAATTGAGACAAAAATACTTGGGCTGAAAGTATGTCTCCTTAAAGGATTCTGTGCTGGAATCTAATCGCGCAAAGTAAAATGCTAAAATACATATTGTGCTAAGCAAATGAATGGGTTTCAATACTGTCCACAAATATACATGGAGATCTATTGGAATCAGAATTGTTTACCTTGCTGCCATCCATGATAAAGTCTGGAACATCAAGATGCACTCACACCGGGTGCCATAAAACACAATCATCCCATTACTAAGTCTAATAAGCGCTGTGGAATGTCCACATGCTACACGTATGGTGTATGTTTGATGTAGAATTCAAAAGAAGCTGGAACTGTAACCAGAGCCAGATTACGGATGAAAATAGAGGAAAGACTTGCATAGCTAGTTGGGTATAGTAGAGATACCCATAGTTTGAGAATAGAAGTGCAAAAGTGCGCCTATGGTAAAATCAATTTAGTATGGCTTCAAAAATCAAGCATATTATTTAGAAGCCAGAGAGTAAATCAAATAAGGCATAATGGCCTTAAAATTAATGTAAACAGGCATGATATCATCATAACTGCAAGATGGGAGTGACAATACTATTCCCAAGATAGAACCTAGATCGAACAAAATACAACAAAGAGGTATAGAAAAGGTATGGGTTCAGATATAGGTGTGACCCTAAATTTTATGATGGAAGCTAAAAAGACCAGCTAACATAGTAAGGCAGAGACAGATCATTGGCTCTCAGTAAATTATATAAATCATATAGCATTTTCCCACGGTATTTCACTGTTTAACCCACATTTGTAGTTGTCCAAAACAAAGATCCAAAATACCTCTTTTTGTTTGCGAATTTCATTATTTTTACTGTCATTACCTCCTTCTATTTGTTCCAGTGTAAGACATCTGATATCATTGGCTGTTTGACCATGATCAAGATAGTGTTTGACCAGAGGGGCTGAGATTTTGGATGTGCGAATTGCTGAATGATGTTCTGTTATACAGGTAGCGACAGAATGGGAAATTTCACCTACATAGCCCAAATTGCATGGACATAGAAGGAGGTAGATTACGTTTTTAATTTTGCAATTTACAATTTTTTGGGGGTGAATGGTATACCCATTGTGTACAAAAATGTCCCCTTCGATAACAGTTTGACATGATTTACAGGTAGAGCACTTGTAGATTCCTTTAACTGGTAAGCTACCATCAATGGTTTTCTGAATAAATGGGGAGGTGTTAATAAAGTGAGAGCGGACAATAATGCCCTCTGTTTTGGTTGTGACGGTGGGCAAACAAAGGTTTAGTAAGCTTTTGTTGTTGATCAGGGCCACTGTTGAGGATATGCCAGTTGGAATTTATAATCTGTCTGATGGTCTCGTTCATTGTAGAGTGCTTGGTGACACAGACTAATTGTGCAGCTGGGGGGCGGGTACAAGGTTTTAAAAAATTGTCTCTGTCGTAGAATCCAGCTCTTTGGAGGATTCTCTAACCAGGCGATGTGGGTATCCTCTTGCTATAAATTTTGCATTCATGGTTATAGCTTGGTTGTCAAAATCCTGTAGGTTTGTAAAGTTACGCCGCAGTCGCAAAAATTGCCCAAAAGGTGCACTTTGTTTTTGTGCTCTGGGATGAAAACTGTCATGGTGTAATAGAGTGTTTCTGGCAGTGGGTTTGACGAATCAAGGGTAAGTCAATCGATGCTACAATGCAGTTTCCTTATCTTCATCATAACGCAGTGTCTTGTCATCCTGACGCCAGTCAGATGAACGAGATAAAAAAACAGCACACCCAGTTTTTGCACCAGGAATATACTCCGTAGTGAAATCAAATTGTAACAATTTTGTGGGAAGGCGTGCAATGCAGGCGGTAAACCTTTTTGAGTTCTTACCATTAAAAATGTAGATCAGTTTGGATAATAAATCGTGTTACCCAAACGTAATTCCTAACTTACATGACACCCCACCAGCATGCCAACAACTCTTTTTTTCAATTACAGAATATTGTTTTTCTGTATCAGACAACACTCGGGATGCATAACCAATAGTATATCATTCAGAGTTTTTCACTTGGTACAGCACCCAACCCAACATTGCTCACATCCACCGTCAAAACACATTGAAGCTCTGGGTCATACTTTTTGGAAACCTTCAGGGAAGACAGCTGCTCTTTCACCCATGCAAACACATCCTGACACTCTTGGTTCCAGTCAAACACAACACCTCTTCTCAACATACTGGAAAGAGGTGGTACTTCTGTTGCATAATCTTTGATGAATCTGGAGTAGAACTCGCATAAACCCAGAAAACATTTGAGACTAGGTTTGTCTACTGGGGCTTTTGCTTTAACAATACTCTTCACTAAACCTGGTGTTGGTTCAATATCACGTTCAGTGATAAGATGACCAAGATAATCAACCTGTTTACTGAGAAACACACATTTGCCACGCCCGATAACCACACCTCTGCATTGAAATCTACCCAGAACCTAATCAAGGATGAGATCATGAGCATGTCTATCAGGAGCGTGGATCAATATATCATCCTGAAAGACCAAGACCCCCTTTGATACCTCTCAACATGTTTACCATAACCCTCTGGAAAACAGATGCAGCGGAAGCCAAACCAAAAGGCATCCTGCAATATTGGTAGGTTCCAAAAGGGGAAACATAAGCTGTGAGGTGCTTGAATTCTTTACATAATTCTATTTGGTGATACAAAGCACCCAGGTCAAGCTTTGGGAAAACCTTGGCCTCTGACAACCCTGCCAAGAGCTCAGAGATGTTGGGCAAGGGTGAGTATCCACCAAAATCTCATTATTCAAACTACGGCGATCAACACACACTCTCAACTCATTGTTGTGCTTTCGTGCTACCACCAAAGGAGACAACCAAAGAGAGGACTCAACTGGCTCAATCACTCCCCTCTTACACAGCATGTCTAACTCTTTTTCTAAATCCTTAGAAATGCTGAATGGCACATTTCGAAATTTGTGTTTGGTAGGCATTGCACCTTCCTTCACAATAATTTTGTGTTTAAACCCAGAAATCTTTCCTAATTCACCAGAGAACACATAAGGATACCTGTTCATAAGGTTTTCTAATTTCGGATCAGCTCTAATAGCTAAAACCTATTAAGCTGTTCCAGGTTTAAGGACCATACCAAATAGCCCTTGGTGAAACCACCCAGGATGTTAAAATCTTGCGACGTCAACTCTACCCACAATTTTGCCCCCTTTGAACTCTAAAATGGCATCTATATATCCATAAAGATTAATTCCACGCCCCTCATACATATGATACTACTTTGCGGTCAGGAGGTGACAAGATTGGCATACATTCACCAAAATCTAGCAATAATGTTAAAATCATTCCCCCAACCACAATGTCAACAAGAGGATCAACACACGAGTTCAGATCTTCACTTAATATGTCATCAGTGTTAACCACCATAACCATGTCCCTTAAATATCTTCCTATATTGCCTACATCTTCTCCATCACGGTCATCTGTGACACATTTGATAATTGACATCTGTTTGTTCTTCTGGCTTTGGCACACCTTTGCAAAGTGACCACGTTTATTGCACACTATACATACAATGTTTAATGCAGGACACAGTGTACTCCCACGTGTATGACTACGATTCCCACATCTGAAACACCTATCCTGTTGTGAAAAATCACTTTTTGTCTAGCCGACTGTCTACTCTCCTTCTGTAGCTTGTTATCGTTCGAGTTGACAGCACCCACTAACTCTTCTATTTTTTAATCCAGTTCCTTTGCTGAAATCTGGGATGTTTCTATACTCTTTTCCACTACACTGAAGCTGGATGGCCTAAAGAGAGGAATGTAGATTTTGATCTTAAAACTTTTGACAAAGTTGCAAATGAGTTGTCTGTTGAGGATTGTTTGCTGATGAGAGCGGACAAGTTTGTTCCTCCTGTGACCTTGAGGAGGAAACTTATTGTTGGAGCACATGATGGACATTTAGGGGCTACCATGCCAAAGAGGAGAGTGTGCCTATCATTGTGGTGGCCAGCCATGGATCAGGAGATTGACATGATTGTAAGGAATTGCGTCATATGTCCCAGCAGTGACAAAACATTTAAGTTGAGAACCCCCCACTTAACCCTATTGAGTTTCCTACACGTCGCTAGGAAAAGGTAGGGATTAACATTGTCTGAAAATGTTATGCTTTGAACAGTACATCTAGGTTTGCCATCATTATGATGGATAAATACAGTAAATTGCCTGAGGTCAAATTTGTCAATGAAGTGAATTAAAAAGTTGTAGTGGAATTAATGAAGGAAAGTTTTCTTAAGGAAGTATTTCCATCAACGTTAGTCTCGGATAATGGTTCTCAGTTTGTCACGGATGAGTTTAAGACTTTTCTGAAGTCTAGCGGCATAAAACATCTCAGAAGTTATCTGTATCATCCCCAAACAAATGGACTTGTTGAGAGAATGAACAAAGTCTAGGGTGAGTGTATTCAGTGGGCTATTGCTAACAAATGTATAATTACAAATGCAGTCAGGAGTATGTTATGGTTTTATCGTACCACTCCTCACTCGGCTACTGGAGTCTCTCCATTTGAGTTGTTACAGGACAGGAGAGCAATCACATGTTTTTGTCCTGCTTGGATAAACAAATGGGTACATCCTAATCAGATTTCTGATGAAGATATTAGGAAAAGGGTTTCTTCTTTTCAGGAGAAGCAAAAACAGAATTTTGATATAAGGAATAAAGTCAAACATGTGGAGGTAAGAGTGGTTGATATAGTAAGCATTTCAAAACCTGTTCATGTGAACAAGGGCAAATCTAAGTTCAGGCCTAAAATCAGAGTCATCAGAGTTATGGCAATAGTGTTCAAGTTGAAAATGGGCAATGGTGAAATTGTAAGAGAGCAGGTCTGGTGCCTTCTGAACAAGATCATTTCCAGAAGGATGTGAGTGAGGAAGATGTGTCTCTTCACACTATTGTGTGTGGCAAGGATACTGCCGATATGGATGATGTCACTTCTTGTGATCTAACTAAGGGTGTGAATTTGAGTCACAGTGCAAGGAGAATTACTGTGCCCAGTAAGTACCATGATTTTGTTTACGTTTTCTCTGTTGGTGCTTCTACCATGGTGTGCAGTCATATTCTTGGGTAATGTAATTTACTAACACATTTTCTATCTTTGTCTCTTAGTTGTGGGTGTTGATCTTACATACATCTTGTTTAGTGACAAATGTTTTATTTGCTCATTTTCCTTTTGTTCTGAATGAATACATTTTCACTGTTATACTTTTATTTGTATATTAGTATTGTGGTATTGTTTATGTTTTTTGAAAAGGGAAAAGCCATGTAGTTGTCTGCGTATCTGTCTGGTGCTCGGCATGGAATTGGAATGTTTGTGAGGGTTCCATGCTGAGGACGTCTCAGACCGTGGATGAGTTGCTTGGCTTCCCGGACAGCTCGTTGTTGTTTCAAACAAATAAATGACTTTATTATTTTACCTGTAAGTCTTCATTGTCATTCATCACAATATGCGGGCAGTTATTTCTTTTTCATTTGGGGCTAGAAGAAGAAGTCATGGTATGTATGACTCCTCATTACTCCTTTGCCCCAGCATAGCAGTTGAAAGCAGAGACAGAAGATTTTGGGGGTGATACATAACATAAAATTATTCATTGGTAAAAAGTGAATAGCAGGGATGTTTTCCACCTAGGGTCCCCATGAAATCATAAACAATTTGACCTTTGCTGTCATCTGTTTAATGTCATTCACAACCCATCATTGAATCACATGCATGTTATTCACTGTTATCTATTTATAATTCTATTTATAACTGCATTTGTTAAGTACACTTCACCTGAAAGCGTGACAAGGCATGCAAACAAGGTAAAGGTAAGATATATCAAGCAACAAGAGTCCTTAAAAATAGCAGTAAACCATCATTTTGTATGAAACCATATTATACAAGTTTTTTTTGTTTTGTTATTTTAGTTCAGTGAAGAATCTGTTGGCAGCACTGTCTGCTGCTGGGCCTTTGGGTTTGGCAGGGTGATGGGTAGGAAAACATGTTTCCATTGGGTTCTTTTACATATTTAGTGGAGATTGTACAAAATTCCTGGCACTTATGTGTGGGTGCATTTATGTGGATGTTCCATTTCAGTAGTAAGGGTGGGCGTCAAATTCCGTTCCGCTCGGGGAATTGCGATATTCTGACATTTTCGCGTTCCGCGGAGAGCGGGAAAATGCCCAAATTTCGGCTATTTGCCGCGTTGCGAAGATTTTTTTCATGTTCGCGTTTTGAAAATGCGTTCTCGCACACGATCGCCTTACCGGGATCCCTGCGTTCACCGACGAGTTTTCCAATCCGTTCGCGTGCGCCACGAGATGTTGATAGCCGGTCGCACCATCCCGTGAGAGTTCGCGATCGCGATCACGTCATTCTCCTCGCCATCAGACACCGCAAGAGTCTGCGATCGCAAACACATCATTTTCCACCACGAGAAAGAGCATGAGGTCGTAAACACGTCAATCTCTACCGCGACAAAGAGCATGAGATCGCGAACCCGTCATTTTGGACGCGCCATCGACATCCGGCGGAAGTGTGGTGAAGGTCACGATTGTGCCAAATTTTCGATTTGGAGAAGAATATTAACTCTAGCTGCATAAAACCTTCTCTAAATGATGATTTGGATGGAAAAAAACTCCTCTGATTGACATTTGGCTGTCCTTTTTTCTGCAAAGAGTCCTTTTTAAAAAAAATACTTTTGGGGGGAAGAGGGAGGAAGTGCCACAGAGTCTCCAACTTCCTGTTCCTGTCCATCAGGCTCCTCCCAGTGCTTTGTCCATCTCCTGTTCATTCTGCCTTTGGATTTCAGCTGGAAGGATCACTCTTTGTGTCTGCTGCATCATTATCATTGGATTTGAGGACTTTTGAATTTGATATTTTACAAGTAAGTTGGTGTTGTGTCTGTTTGATTGGGGGCATTGCAGTTGCTGCAACCACAATTTTGGTACTTATCATTCTTTTTTAAAAATTGTTGGGGGTAGCCTGTAGGCCCAGAGCTTGTCATGGGTGGGTGCATGATGAAGCAACTGTTCCTTTGGTGTGTGTTGAATGTTTTTCAAACATCATTTAGGGCATGGATGGCATTGGATTGAGTTGGAAAATTTGTTTTTTGGGGGTATTTCTGTTTTTGGGGGTGTGTTAAAGAAATACCTTTGTTGTGTGTGCCTGGTGTGTTGGTGTACACCCTGCAGACCTTGTTTTACCCTGTGGATTTTCGTTTTTGCATTTTATTGCATTAAAAAGGCACAGAAGTGTGGTTTAGCATGCATCTTTTGCCTGGCTTCTTTATAGGCCTTTTGGCAGTTCATTGTTTGCCAGGCCTCCAGCTTGTTGCTTGTGATTTGCGAGTGTCCATGTGGCTGTGGGCCTTTTCTGGTGGGAGTTATTAGTGCGCTGCTTTTGCCATATATAGGCCTGCATGGTATTCCTTTGTGGCCTAGGCTTCTTGTTGTGGGCCTGGCCATGAGGCTGGCGGCCATTTTGAAGGCAGGCAATGTGTTTTTTGCAACAGGCCTGCATTGTCTGTCTTCTGTTTCTTGTAGTTGGGTGGGCCTGGCCATGTGGCTGGCGGCCATTTTGAAGCCTAGGCCTGCAAGCTTGTGTGGCCTTGGCTGCCCACGGGCCTGCCTTCATCCAGTAGGCTCAGAGCAGGTAGCCACAAGTGCAATAAAAAAGTGTTTATCTGTGTGTTCTGTTGAATATTAACATCATTTAGGGCATGGATGGCATTGGATTGAGTTGGAAAATGTGTTTTTGGGTGGTATATCTGTTTTTGGGGGTGTTTTAAAGAAATGCCTTTGTTGTGTGTGCCTGGTGTGTTGGTGTGCACCCTGCACACCTTGTTTTGCCCTGTGGATTTTCGTTTTTGCATTTTATTGCATTAAAAAGGCACAGCAGTGTGGTTTCGCATGCATCTTTTGCCTGGCTTCTTTTATAGGCCTTTTAGCAGTTCATTGTTTTCCAGGCCTCCTGCTTGTTGCTTGTGAGTGTCCATGTGGCTTGTGGCCTTTTCCGGTGGAAGTTAATATGGGCCTGCATGGTTTTCCTATTGGCTTACTGCTTCCATCCATCCCCTTTACCAGTAGCAGCTCCCTTCCATTACATTTGTAGTTTTGTGGTTGTTCTTATTCGTTCCTATCCTTCCTGAGAGTGTAGTGTGTGTATACTGTACACAGTAAGTAGTATACCATAGCCCTTGTTGCCAAAGTCTCACAAATGGCTACACTATATCTTCTATTTTTTTGTTTGTACTAGTAGTAATTGAACCACAACAACAAATGCAACATTTCACTGATGTTCTTCTCCTGGCTTATTTGCTTTTAGGTGCACAAAAAGACAGAGGAGGAGGTAACTATCAACATCATCAGTTGCACTACCAGACAGAAGTCCTGCTGCGCACCACATCACATCCAACTGTGACCACAGACATCTCTGCAACTTGTGCGCCTGCGTCCTGTCTGACCTCTAAAGAAAATGGGCCCAAAGAAAGGTACCAGGTCCTCCATTACCAAGAAAGTTGCCAGTGAGAAGAAGGAACAGAAAAAGCAAGAGTAACTAACCACGACTGGTGTGCCGGCAAATGTGTTTTTTGGGACCAAAAAACACACGCCTGCAGCATCGTTGTCCGGCGGGAACCAAGCTGGGAGCAGCACATCTACACCAGCGGGCCAACCCCACCAACCTAGGCCCAATCCCATGAGTGTCGCAGAGGTAGCCAGTCTACTAACGAGCAGCGATGTTGAAATGTCAGTATCGCAAAGTAGTACACAATCAACGCATGCGGAAACTCAGCAGATAAGTCTGCTGCAGCAGGCGCAGCCACAAGAACAGCAGCAGCAGGCGCAGCCACAAGAACAGCAGCAGGCGCACCCGCAAGAACAGCAGCAGCTGCAAGAACAGCAGCAGCCGCAAGAACAGCAGCAGCCGCAAGAACAGCCACAACAACAGCCCACAATAGTAGTTGTTCCTCCTGAAGTTGGGGCATTTCAGGAAATCGAGCTTCCTGCAGACAAAGCGGGGCAAGCCACTGTTTCAGAAGATCCATTGTCTTTCAGACCCCAGCAAGGAAAAGGAGGGTTATTCCATCATCTTCTTCTTCAAGCCCCGCTTCTGATGATCTTGATGCCACTTGGAAGCCACCAGCTCAGTCTGAGAGTGATGCACGCCACAAGACAAGGCTAGTGAAAAGGAAGGTTCCAGAAAGCCTTAGAGTTATGGAGGTAGATGTACAAGAGGGGGATGATGATGATGATGAGGCAATCATCACGGACATCACTCCTGGCCCAAAGGATATGGAGACCAACATTATTACCCTATCCAAAATGGCTGCAAGGGATGTAGCACGGATACCACCAACACAGGTAATACCACCACGACCTCCAGCTTCCATATTTTCATTTGCAAAGGAAAGGCAGGGACCTACATCCGGCTCAACCACCACCTCAGTAGGTAGTGGTAGAAGTCGCAGTGTAGCTGCTCAGAGTCACATTCCAAGCACACCCTCCAGTTCATCTGGTATTGAAAGTGGCACATCCAGCAGCACCAGAAAGTTCTCCTCCCCAGTTTGGGACTTCTTTTTGGTTAGCAGTAAGGAGGAGAACATTGCTATATGCTCAATTTGTCGACATGCTGTTAGGCGGGGTAAGCTTGGTACAAATTATGGTACTGGAGGCCAAACAAGTCATCTCAAAATACACCACACTATCGTGTGGGAGGCTCACCTACTTCACTTAGAACAAAGTAAAACTGTTGGGCATGAAGAATCATGGGACGATATTATCGCGGTGGAAGGTGAACAAGAGGGAGACATTTCTAGCCCTGTCCCCAGTAGTGTAGTGGTACCGCCCACATCCTCCTCAGCAACATCTCAGTGGCACCGCAGTAAGAGTCAGAGTCAGGCTGAGACACCAAGGTGACCGAGTAGTACTGCAATGAAACAAAGTGCGTCGTTGAGCCTAACTGGGTGAAGGAATACAACTGCAACCCAAAGAAAAATGATCCAGCCTACCATTGACAGCATGCTGAGGTTGGAGGGGCAGTACCAACGCAACCACCAAACGGCACGGTTGTACAATGCGAAGCTGGCTAAAATGTTAGCGCTGGACCTTCTCCCTTTTTCATTTGTGGAAGGGATGGGTTTCCTTGAATTTGTGTCAACCATCTGCCCTGAATGAAAGGTTCCCAGCCGGTCCTATTTCGCAAGAGTTGCTGTTCCAGCACTACATAATGATGTGCTGGAATTGGTTGGACAAGCTTTGCAGCAGAGTGCAGTTCACAATATCCACCTAACAACAGACATGTGGACCAGTTGCCAAGCCACTGATTACATGTGCATCACTGTACACTGGGTCTCATTTGTGGGGTTAGAGATAAGCTATCTAAAGTAGGTGCTGTTGACACAACTGAGATTTTTAAAGCTACTCGGAAACATGCAACTGTATCCATGTTCGCCATGGAGAAATCTCATACTGCTGTAAACATATTGGAAGAGTTTCACAGCAAGGTTTTTGAATGGCTGCGCCCAAGAGGGCTTAAGATTGTCTTTGCTTCCACAGATAATGGCAGTAATGTGCTTAAGGCCTTGGAGCTTGGTTCCTATTTCAGGGTTCCATGTTTGGCGCACTGCATTAACATTATTGTTCAAGACTTTCTGAAGAAAGAAGCCATAGTCAGCAACCTGCCGAAGAATATGCACTCATTTCAGCCATTCTTTTAAAGCTCGGAAGCAGCTGGGGATCATTCAACGTGACTATAGAATGCCAGTGAAAGCACTCGTCCAGGAGGTGGCAACACGTTGGAACTCAACTTATTACATGCTTGACCGTCTGTTTGAGCAGTACAGGCCAATCAATGAATATGTTATGCGAAGAGGGAATGCTACTGTGAAAGGCTTGACCCTTCAGATGGACCAATGGTGCCTAGTTAAATGCCTGAGTGAGATGCTTCTTCCTTTCGAGGTCTTCACACGTGAAGTCAGCAAGGAGGACTATACTATGGGCCAAGCTATCCCATTGTTGCAAATGCTAGAGCATCAGCTGAAGGAGGTGTCTGAAGCATACAAAGATGTAGAGGAAAAAAAAGAAGCATATGAGTTGGTGGAGAGCTTAGCCCGTCGCTTAGCTGACAATACAAGGGTGCAAAATAAGATTTTATCACAATAACATTACATTTGTGCCACAATTCTGGATCCACGGACAAAATGGGCACTGAAGACATTAATTCCTTTTTCAGAAATGGATGTTGCCCGGTACAAAACTTGGATAGATGAGTCAGCGAGTAAGTTGGAAAATGAACGACTGCTAATTAAAAGCCCGCCAGATAAACCCACAACAAGTACTGCAGCAGGGCATCCGGCATCAAGTTCAACTTCGGAGCCTGAGGGCAATGCGTTTAGCTCAGAACATTCACCAACACTATCGACAACAGCAATAACTGGATCATTAGGCCCAGTAAAATCGTTACAGGATTGGTATTTACAGCAAGGCATTGGTAAGTCCAGTTCTGATGCAACGACAAAAGAGCCCAAAAAAAGTTTAGCACCCCTGAACATTGAGCGGATGGTCCAGGCCTATCTGGACGACCCAGCAGAGGTATACTTTGATCAAAACCCATTGCGGCATTGGTATGGGAAAAGGGGCCAATGACCACTGTTCAGCAGGCTGACGATACACTATCTGGCTTGCCCTGTCACAAGTTTCTCTTCGAAACATGTTTTCAGTGCTGCTGGTTCCATTGTAACAGTGAGAAGGACCAGTCTCTCGCCCAAAAACGTGGAGAGGTTAACAATGATCAAAATGAATCAGCACTTTATACCACCGAATTACACAATACATGAATCAAGGGAGGAAGATGAGGACGGCGGCCCAGGTGACGGAAGTGGTGTGTTAGATGATGATTACCTACTTCTGGTTGAACCCCCAGAGTTTGATGACGAGCTATACTTCACTGACAATTAGGCTTGCACTTCCAGTTCTTACTGTCTTCCTCCCTTATTTTCTTTTATTTGTGTGTCTCTTTCTAGTTAGAAACTTTGAATCACAACAAATCCATCACCACCGTCTTCTAATTGTTTTATTGCCATATACAAGTTTCGGCTGTCTGCATATCACAGTACACTTCTCCGAATCCTGCTCCTCCATCCTCCTGAATCTCCCTAAATCCATTGCCCTCAAGAAGACAGATGATGATTGGATGATGCAAAATAGAAGAAAAAAGAAAGTATTTCCTAGTCCCTCCAAAAGAAGTGGAACATGATTGATGATGATTACTATAGCTATCCTCCTTTCTGATCCGAGAGAGACTGCCCATTAACTGAAGATGAGAAGGAACAGGTAATGAATGATGCCATGGATTGGACGCTGACTGAGTGATTTTGTTGTTGTTTGTTGTGCATGAAGTTACTTCATTGTGTACTTTATGTAATAATCTACACACTAAAAGTGACTCAAGTCCATTTTCCCTTCTTGTATTTTTAATAACAAATTTGTACTTCTACTGCAGGCCGATACATTGCATTTTGAATATAGGAGGGGGACTCACTCGGTACACTGCAGACTGAGTTGAACAACACCATCATGATGACCACAGTGACATAGTATCTTCACAGTCACTCAGTATCAGAGATGATTGATGGAATAAGTCAGGGCGTTTCATGAGTGGCATAAAAGGTAAACAAGTAAACAACAACCACAGCAGACCTAAATGTCTGTGTAGCAGTTGAGTCAAGTGTAGCAGTGGTATGACTGCGGTGCATTGATTTAGTCACTTAAATTGTAAAATGCTATGTTGCTGGATATGTGCTTTGTCCAACTCTTTAAAAAAATGTATTCTAAATGGAGGATGTGCAAAGGGTGCCGTCACCGTGGGCTTGCTCTGTCCTATTGGTGTTGTAGGTTAATGCTGGAAACAGACTAGAGTAGAGATGATGCATCCATGCCGCCTCGAAAGTGTTCTTGTTGCACTACACCATAACTTGTGCATTTTTTCAACTTGGTTTCTCAATATCCCTTTTGTTTTTGCATCTACAATTACAGGCCGGGCCTTACCCTGTGCTATACTTGGGAAAACAATACACACTTACCTTACCAATGAATCTACATCTGCCAGGCAGGCAGTGGCGTCCCCCAAGATTGATAGACGGAGCATCCGTGGAAGGGAGGACCAAGAGGAATGCCGAGATTCAACTCCCCATTTGACCAGGATAACACAGTAACAGTATCAACTTTCATCATCTTTTAAATAATTCGATTAATTTTTTTGTCTACAATCATTACAACAGTGTGTTCTTGTTGTTATTACCATTATTATCATTAGGTTTGCTCTCTGTCTATAATACATCCCTACAGATATTTTAAAATGTTCTTTGCTATCTGTAAAAGTAAGCCCGGTAACACTGAACACAAACTGTATGTAATTCGGGTCTCCTTATCATCATCATGCATGCATATCCTTTTTCTCCCTTAACATATTGATATGGATGTGGTAGTCTACAAAGATTCTGTTGTTTGATGTTTGTCCATGCGTACTGTTTTTCTTGCTCAAACCTTTCCCCAAACCCCCCTTCCCAACCATTCAACAGACCCTAACCCTCTTCGCCCGGGCTGTGTGACTTATTGAGGTATGACTACATTAAATGTACACCAATAATTTATCACACGCTTGCTGGGGCGTATGATGCAAAAACAACAGTACTCAATTTCAAGGCAGGGCGGGGATCTTCTTCTGCTTGCCCACCCATGAACAGAATATTTGTGAGGTAATTTATTTACCAAAGGAACCTAATACATCAGCATTAATTGCCGGCATTGATTGGATTAATGGATTTCATTTGTTGTCATCCTCCTACACAGCACTAACAGTTACGCTTGTGTCCAGTGTACTGTAGGCCTAGTCAAGTGACTCGACACAACCAGAGTTTATAACTCTGTGTACTACTAGGCTATCCCCACCACCATTATGTTTTGTTGTATTTTTGCATATTATTGTTTGGCAGAAAGATCTGTACTGTACTTCATTCTACTACTCCTCGAAGAGTGTCTCTCAGGCTACTGACTGTCTCATTTTCATTTTTTGCAAATGCTGCTGCCAGTGTCTACTACTACCACTACTACCACCACCACAACCATGGCATGTTAGAAAAGAAAACCATCCTCACCATGCAGCCATCGCTGTGCCTGAGTTAAACATCAAGCAAGGGTAAAAGAAGTTTGGGGGAGGCATAATTAATAATGGACATATTTTCATTAATTCAATTTCACACACCCCTTTGAGTTCAGTTGCAGAGTGCCTAGAGTAGAAGAGACTGACAGTACTAGTAGGACAAGTCACTCAGTGAGGGATGCCGCATCTATCTGTTTCTGTCGTACAAAGTCATCCAATTATTAATATCAAACACCGGCTGTGGGGGGCCCTGCACCAGCAAGGAAAGAAGGATACAGTGTGATATAAAACAGTAACCCCACCCAGAAAATATTAACAACTTCGTATGTAAAGTAGAAATATATTATATAATACCCTAACAAAAATAAACTATGTAAAAAAATCCCACAACACCTGACCCACCCCTCTCCTTAACCCCAACCAATGTCCTTAAAGAAAATGTCCAATTGTCCAAAAGAGAAAACACAACGTCCGATTCCCACCCACCCAAAGAATAATTAAAAAAGGGGCAATAAACAGGGTCTAAGTTCGGCGGGCTTGACTCAGGAGGACAAAAACTTGCTCCTCCAGACGGGCAACACGGCGCTTCAATGCACGGCAGTTGCATCCACATGGAGGGGGCAGCACTGATGGAGGGGCGGCGGCGGGCGGCTGCCAGATGGTGGCGCCGTACCACTGGAGGGCGGTGGGTGGGGCCCGGGGCATTGGAGGATGCTGCAGCTGCAGCTGCTGCTGCCTCCTCCTCCTCCTCTTCCAGAACCACCAGCCAATGATATTCAGTCTGTATGGCCTCCAGCTTCAGGTGCCGGACCTTGGCTGCCAACTCCTTCCGGTCAGGTTTCCCTTTGGAAGGAGTAGCTATATATGAAGAAGAAAAAACAAGACTATTGTAAAATATACTCTTAGCAAAGCAGTAAGACAAATTATTTCTACACATAGTGTCACAGTAGCACTAGCAAGCACAGTACATAACATTTGTGGTATGTATCTATCCTCCCACTTTCTTGGACTTTAACATTTGTGCGAGTTTCAGGCATTCAACCAACCATGCATCTGATTCCTATCAGCCACCTATGCATGATGCATGCATCCCAAGAATCCTTCTCTGCCAGTCATAAATATTAAATCTCGCCCGTCCTTCTTCCTTTCACTCTTCTTTCCCTTTTCGTTCAACCCATCCATCAAGGTCATCTGATCTGACTTTTAGTCTTCTGCATAAAACTTTCACAGCTGAGTTGAAATCAGATAGTAGAGGCCATTGGTTACTCAACACTCCTGCCACTAATGCTTTTACTACTGCTAAGTAAAGGGTGTCTTCAACCATTCACAACTTCTTACTTAGTAAGTCAACTGTACAGTATTATACAGTACACCCTTGCAGTGAGTGTAATGTTAATAAGTAAGGATTAGGAATCTAACTTACCACCGCCCGCCACTGCTGCTGGCTCACCCCCAGCAGCTCCTCATGCAACTGTCGCATCCTCTCCTCCTTCAGCAGCCGCGTCGCCTTCGCCGCTGGCCCCGGCACTGGTGGTTGGTAGTGCGCCTTGAAAAAACATTACACATTTTTTAGGTGTCATATCCACCTTTCCCTATTTTTCACTAAAAGATTGAAAAATTAGTTAATTGTAAGACATACATATACAACATACATCACTAGTACAAATCAGGTACTAGTAGACACTAGTAGTTATATGGTCCCTAGGGTCATTCTAGTCTTTGCTTAGGTAGCTCGAGCCATGCTACCATTTTACCTTTGTGTCTTTTATTTTAGCACACACGTCGTTACCTCGCAGCTTGTTTTACAAAGAGTGACACCTTTGAGCCCACATGAGCTCATACTGCTACTGTCTAAGCGCTGCGTACAAGGTCAATCAAAACAAGCCACTTTGTTATGGAGTTCTGGTGTTAGTCCATATTGCTTATCCAAAATGCTACACTTTTTGCCACGACTGAGAAATGCTTGCAATATACTAACGTGCACCATTTTTCTCCTAACAGACGGAAGATTCCATTCTACGAACCAGAGCTTTGCAGAGCTTACGATGTAACCAGTACGAGCTTCTTCTAAGGTGAGGGGTCCACAGAATTCACTCAGATTTTCATTTATAATTTTATATAAACTAGGGGGCAGATTTTTGAGGGACTTGCGCCCCTTTTACGCCGCCGTTGCGTCACTTTTGTGACGCAGCGGCGGCGTAATCCCTGCGCCATGTTGCGCCCCATTTACATCGTGACACATCTGTGGAGATGCGTCACGGTGTAAAGCCCTGCGCCAAATGAAACCTGTGTCAGGTTTCATGTGGGCGTTTCCACTCAGGGGGGGCGTTCCGTCGCAGGAACGCCCCTGAAAAGTGACTCAGTGAAATCTATAAGATTTCACTGAGTCACTTTCCCAACGCTGATGCGTCAAAACCCTGCGCCTGCTTGAAGCAGGCGTAAGGCTTGACGCACCATATTAGGGATAGGTTAGGTTGGAACAGTGCTGGAGTTGCGTCGCAAGCGCGACGCAACTTCAGCACTGCGCCAACCTTACGCCGGCAGATGCGTCACGTATCTGCTTGTCCTTGCGCCACGATGCACCGCATTGTAAATGCGGCGCATCTGTGGTGGCGCAAGGGCTAACTTGCGTGACGCATCTTCCCTGGCGCTTCCATGCCGATTTGCAGGGATGCGCCAGGGAACATAAATCTGCCCCTATATTCCTATTCCTACAAAGGGGATGGTGGTGCTTCCACCATTGTTCACTTATTATTAATCATGATTTCGCTTTTTTTTTCTTCGTTCTATGGACTTGTAGTTGTTGTAAGTGTAGCTAAGTGCAACAATGTTTATAGTTTTAATCTTATGCATTTTGCTGTTGGTGCTGCATTATAGAACAACGTACAGAGCTTGTCAGTTGTAAATAAAAAATTTAAACTTACAAAGACTCAGTGGTATTTGGTGTGGATGGACTTACTCAAGTGAGCGAGCAAAAGGAAGGGTGTGCATGTGCATTGCTTCCACAATTGAGAGGTCGGGAGTGTTATGTTCTGGGTTGTCTACTCATTGGGTATCTTGGGGGGGTTCGGAGAGCTAATAGTAATAAAACACTATTATAACTAGTCAGGCAGAGGATTGTGGTGGGTTCTGTTCTGATTGAGGTGTGAGTGTGAGGAAGGTCCAACCTCCCATCACCAACATCCTATTTTCTTGTGCAATGTTCTGTATGTGGAAAATCCCTACAACAGTAGTAGTATGTCCTATCCTATCAAAATATTAAAATCTGGTTGGGCATTTTGTTGGTGGGAATTGTCTAAAAACATCAAGATTAATAAAGCCTCAAAGATTAAGAAGAATAGAAGGAGTACAAGAGGACAACCCAAAGGACTGGACTCATCAATGGCTAGAGCTACTGGTGAATCTGAGTTTTATTTAAAACCTTTTAAGAGTGGCCAACTGGGCATTCTTAGCTACAGTCAGACTAATAGTAGTAGTACAGAGAGTCATAGCAGAGGTAGTTAGAGGCAGGGATAACAAGAATCTAGAAACAGATAGTCTAGATCGAAGAGTAATTGTTGGTAAAAAATAGCATTAGGAAACGGAAACAATAGTTCGGAAAAAAAATACGGTGCAGTAAAAGTTAGTGAATAAGAATTAATATTAAAAACAGGAAGACTTACTGGGGCCAGCAGAAGAGCCCTCGTTCTGGTCCTCCTGTCCGACTGGAACTGCTCCCGCCGACTCTGCCCCTGTCTTCTTGCCCCTGGATGCTGATCATGAAAGATATACGAAAGAAAGAGACAAACATTGATGATTGGTGTGAAACAAATAAAATATTTTTATAAGACTGTCAAAAAACATTTGTGTAAACAATTGCAATAATATTGACCTATCTAACTGGTTGACAAGTAGTATCTGGGGATTCGCGGACCGACTAGTTATTATTTATCTACACTAATCCAGTGTTCCATTCTGATTCCAGAATACTAACTAAGCCTAAGTAGTACGTACCACCTGACTGAGCCCACCTATTCCAGGCGTGCCAATTGTACATTAAGTAAGCATTTCCACTTCTTTTATTCCTCAAAAATGCATAAATGGAGGACATATGCCTGTATTTTTGCATACACAAAATTGTTAGTTGGTTGATGCAGATGTTCTGCTAGTGCTAAGCCTATTAGCACTCACTGAACAAACTACAAAAGGTTCTACTAAGGACTGGGGTAAGCACTAGCAGCACTCAGCAGCACGTGACGTAATAGAGGGGGCGTCGCAGACCACTAAAAAATTACAAACTTATAATAAGTAACTAAACCTAAATATCAATCCACCCCTATCTCTTAGTGACAGGACAAAGGAAGGAAGGAAGGACTAGAGTCACTCTAGCATTACCTAACTTAAGGTTTCTAATATAAACTCTTACATAATCACGCAAAACGAGCGCAAAGTTGCAAATAACAAGATTATCAGCGCAGAGCACCAGTGTCATAACAATCACAGAAGACTTTTAAACGTAAATTACCTGTAATGTATGTATGCAGCAGCATTCTAGCTGGTCGGAAAAAAAATATATTCGCAATATATAACACAGAGCAGAAGAACAGACACAAAGTAGTAATAATTAAATAGCTACTCACCAAGACCCGGGACCTCCACTCCTAGCAGGTCCAGCAGGTCCTGCTCCCGGTCCAGGATATCGGACCACCGGTGCGTCAGCTGGTTCTGGCTGCGCCGGACACCCGAGCAGCGAAACACTGCCTGGCATACCTTTTCCCACCGCTGTCGACGCTCCCAGAGCCCGTACCCAGCCCAGGCCTGCCGCCTGCTGCCAGGGTTAAGGGGAGGCGGCGCTGCACAAAAAATAACCCGTGCAGCCAACTCCACCTCCCCAAATAAGGCCCGTGCCTGCACCCCTTGTGGGCGCCGCCTTCCGCAAGGAAGGCGGTCGCAGCTCAGGCTGCGATGCCCCCTGTGGCCCTTTGCCATGGTTCTGGGGTAGGCGGGGCGGAAAAGAAAAGGTAAAAATTAAAAAGGTAAGTAAAAGAAATTAAAAAAGCAGGTAATAGAAAAAGAGTGAAAAAGTAGTTAAAAAACACACAAAAAGTAGACAAAACCAAAAGATATGGAGTCAGGAAAATAGAGAGAGATAGATAATAAATAAAAGAGATTAAAAAAAAGTTTCAGAAACAAAGGATTGAAAAGATAGAGGGAGGATTGAAAAGCAGGCCCCAGAACCATAGCATAGAGTGAAAAATAAGATGGCCGCGCCCATTGCGACCGCATGGGCAAGTTCGCGAGATATTTTCCTCCCGAGCACGCAAAAAGCATTGCGATCACGCAATACGCGTTCCCAAACAGGAAATACCTATCGCGAACAAGCGCGAGCATGCATTGCGCAACCCGGAACAGGAAATAGCATCGCGAGCGGGCGGGACAAGTAAAAACAAGATGGCTGCGCCCTTAGCGACCACATGGGCAAGTTGGTGACACATTTCCAAGGCGGTCAAGCAAAAAACATCGCAAACGGGCGGGACAAAAACTTCCGCGTCTTTGCGATATTTCTGTGCGTTCGCGATAGTTTTTAGCGTTTTCGCGAAGATTTGCATAACGCAATTACGCAATTTCCACCCACCCTTAATCAGTAGGCTGAAATTCATCAAACGAGAAGATATCTGCCTACGGCAAGCTTAGTGCATGACATGTACTGGGGCAATTAATGCATAATCTGGCCATAAACTGTAGAAATCACTTAAACAATAAACAATATACATTGGTAATAAAAGACTCAGCACAGAAAGATATTATAGAAAACCTGGGTATTTGGGTGAGGCAATAATCAACTATATGTAATGTCTAGTTTGAATACTTAAGCATACATAAGTTCCTTTTACGTTTCTTTATCTTTATCTAGACTGCACACTCAGAGATTAGTAGTATGAAAAAATATTGACCAGAGAGGAGAGTATACTAAATTTCTACAGGTTTATCTTAGTAAGTGAGAAGATGACAAAGGGTCTTGTGCATGTTTCTGTGAGAATGCAGATACTTAGAGAAGCAACCAGGGGATCTGCTGGCAGTGTGCACAGACAGCCTCTGGAAAATGGAAGAGCATGTGAGAGTATGGATTTGACTAATGAGTTGTAACGGTAAAACATCTCAATAAAGGTAAGGTGGGTACTTGTTTTGAGTCAGACTATTGTCTGATGAAAGTGCTGGAGAGACTGCCAGGGAGGAATGGGAATGATCAAACACTGGTCTCTGGACCATTACCTTAGGTGTGGAGGCAGAGCTTACATAGGTCCTGCTTCTATGTTCAAAGCAAGGATTTTCCCCTTCCTTTAACATTCATATCACCTGTGCAGCAGTAGTTCACACTGCAAATAGAGAAAATGAAAACTGAAACCCAAATCTGCAAAACTCCCTATAGAGCATTAAGTGAATGATAGAGATCAGATCACCACTAGAATTAACTAATTTGCAAAGGTTGATGTGACCACATTTGTTTAGCTAGAGAAACACCACTTCCATAAATAGTTAAGGGCCTAATCATTGTACTAGGGTGTCAGGTATGTTTGTGTCAGGTATGTTTTCAGGTATGTTTTACAATGCCTGCTGTTGGAGGGTCATTATCTCAATACAAGAAATGATATTAAAGGACTCCCTACTAACCAGCACATTTAGTTCTTGTGTTTTGATTGACAGTTCCCCTCTAAGCCTCCCTGATACTGTAGGTAAATTCGGTCACCAAAGGAAGTTTTTTTTTTACTTCAAATGGGGTACAACATAACACAATTATCAAATTTACAGTAACAATGGATTTGTCCACCCATAAACAAGCTTTAAAGTTTCAACATTGTTGAGGGTGTGAGAGACATAGGCTCGACTCGGCTCACCTGTGCAGTAGATGGTAGTTGTGTGGGCAACCCGTAACTGTTATCTGGCGAGGAGTAGACATGTCTTCTCTAGGCTCCTTGAACAAGAAGGAAATATAATTATTATCAGCAGGCATGCACGCCAGGAGAGTTTCAGCAAGGCATCAGACATAGTCATAGATTTCAAGAAACAGTTGAACATAGCTTCTTGCTCAGAAAACACTATGCATGCACTAATGAAAGTCTGAGTCAGTGTACCTCTTCCATAAACTAGCATAGAGTTCTAGCTTACATTACCATTTCTTGGCAGTTAGGCAGTACCAACTGCCAATCAGGATCCTGTGCTAAAGAGGCTGATGCAGATCATGTTGCCCCACTCTTCAGAAAAAAATGTGGTATTTCTGCATACAACAAAGATTTGCCCACTTAAACAAATCTTTTGGACACAGTTACTGACCATATTTCAACCTATAATGTAGGGGATCCAGGTCTGGTACCCAAAACTGTGTTTGTTGGGATTCTTTCTAGGTACAAAAAGGGTAAAGTTTGGCAACAAATCGCCGTGCTGGACCTGTCCTGGTCAACTGGTTTGTAACAAAACTTTGGATTAGACCTAGCGAACCGCAGTTTAGCAGTTAGGTGAGAGGTATTATAAAATGAGCAGAGGCAGAGGAAAGGCATATGAAGATTACCTGAGAGGATGACAAGCAAACTGAAAACCTTGTAGAATAGGCCACTGGTGCTGCAATTGTTGGATTCAGAGAAGACCAGATCGCTGTCAAGGGCTAGACATTTAGGCAACTTGGACTAGGTAAACCCATACAATGTGAAGTATTCAGAAATGTGTGGTGGCCACAAACCAGCCTTCTGACCTCCTGTGGAGAAATGGGAATGGCTCTCAGGAATAAAAGCAATATAGCCTGCTGTAGGATGCGGCATCACCACTCCCTGGAATAAAGCCACATAGGGTGTGATCCCAAAAGATAATCTTCAAAAGGGAAGTCACATTTGAAGGGCAAATGGTGGGCACAAAAAAGAGGGGCTGCTCTTTTCTTGAGGTAGACAGGTTGATATCTGAGCAGAGAGGGGAGACTAGTTGCCAAGCCAGTTTTTCCCTTGGCGTGTAGTCCTTAGGTAGCCACACCTCTAGGGTGGGCTACCAAGTTGCACACACCGGAAGTGTGGTTATGCTATCTTGGGAGTGGGCAGTATAGTTTACTCTGGTATAGCCATATGCCAAACTTCACAGGGAGAGTTACAGAACAATGGGGGAACCCGAATATCCACCGGACCCGGGTAAGATACAGTACAAAAATAATGGTCACAGTGGAAATTTGTTTTAGCATTAAATCAAAACATCACCTTGATAAATCAATTAATACGATTTATTAATTTTCAAAATATGCTTATATTCATATTTAAATGACAGGACAATTATCTGTACATTTCTAAAAAAAGGTGCTCTAAGAAAGGGAAGGAGGAGGTGCTCAAAAAGGGTGTGCGCTTGTGAGGGTTGTAGAAAAGGAAAGGCAATATATACATCACAGACTGATAGAGACATATCCAGCCACATGAAGGCAAATTATGCAAGAAACATAGTATTCTCGTGACACAAGAAATCCATTTCTGTTGTCTGTACGTGAGAAAACAAGAAAGACCGTCGACGTTTCAGCCCCCTTCTTGTGTATGGGTTATTTTATCCTTAGTCTGGGGTCTTCATCAGGACATATGGAGACACCTAGGAGTAATTTAATTGGTCTTATTAATCAGGTGATGGTCTTATTAATCAGGTGATGTAGTGTAGTTGATTATATGAGAAAGGCAATGAATGTTATCATTAGAACCACCTAAACGAATCTGGCGGTAGAATTTCAAACAATGAGCCAGTAGGCTCCTACATCATGGAGGCGTGTAGAAAGGACTCACAGTATGCTGAAAATAAAACTGTGTCAACACCAGCGCAGTTATAGGAACTAAGGTCATCGCTAGTTGGCCGCTAATACCAAACCCACTTACTTCAGTTTGAGTTGGTGTGGCGTCAGGGTTAATCATGCACAACCCTCTGTGTAAGATCGAAATTGTTTTAACGGCCTGTATGGGAATAGAAGACATGAGCCCAAGGTCTCCTTGAAACAAGAAAGATGGGTACATTCAGATGGAATGAAACTCACTTGGTAAATTTGTGGATTTAATCAAAATCCACTGTGGTCTGTGTCCTTGTGGCAACCTGAATGAGGCGACACGAGAGTAATGCTTAGACTTGTGTGAATCAGCAATATGGAGTAAATCAATGCTTACTAAACAAGAAAAGAGATTGAGGACAAGGTAGTATTAATCATAACGAAATTCCTCGGTAATATGTCTTAGCATAGCTTCGAAAAGGAGGCTGTGAGCTGCGGCATACCTGTGTGTTCAGTCCGAGATCATCAAGATACTGATGAGCGGGCCTGGGAGGAACTGCTGTTTAAATCCTGTACGAAAGTGTGCACGTGCGGCACGCTATCTGAACAGCCGCTGGATGCTGGAATCGCCACTCAGAAGCGGCGCGTGTCATCATTGGCGATGTCATTCATGATGACTAAAGAACAGAACCGGACCAGTTGGTTAAAATGAGACAGGGCTGAAGATCCCACAACTTAAAGAAGGATCAAGGAAAGCACCAATTAATGAATTCAATGCTACTTTTCTTGATGGAACAACACGATAAAATAAGGGCCATTTACCCGCCGGTTCGGTATGTGTTGTTGGAGTTATAAAGGTAAGGGCGGGTAAACCTGTCGGACCCGTCCGGGTCAAGATAATGCATCTTGAAACACTGCATAGTGTAGGCTTTAACAGATGTTGTTCATTTAATCTCACAGCTTCATTCATGCTGGTTGGGCATGTGTTGTTGGAGTTAATAAAGGTAAGGGTGAAATGTGCTGGAACCATCCGGGTCAATGCCTTTTTGGGAAAAGGCAAAGCATATTGAAAAGTGCAGGCTTAATCAGACAATGTAAATCACCATATTCAAAACAGAAATACAATTCACGATGGTTACATAAATCACCCAGGTGACTAATGGTACAACGATGTTTCATAAACACAGTAATTAAGTCAAAGGTAGAAACAGGGATGACCTACCTTGTTTTACGGAATTAATATATTTGAACAGACGGACTGTCTCGGGTAGGACATTGAGGAGCCTGGTCGGCAGTAAGTGAGAACCCGTGTCCTGTCAGACGTATATTAAGATATGCAGCAAATTTGTATAAAAATTGGAAATGCAGATACATATATACCATATACATATATTATAACAAAACAGTTAATTCACTGTTTATACAAGATATATGTGCATTGGTGGCATCCAATTCATTTAAACCATCACAAACAGTGTCTATGGAATGCATCCATCCACATTCATGAATGTTAAGGGCTGAATTATTATCACCAGCCCTGATGCCAAGTGTAACTTTCTCAAGGACCACCCATTTAATGCTTTCTGGTTGGTAGCCTGGTGTCTGAAAATGTTCCACAAGTGGTGCCCCCACAGTCCCACTTGTGACCCTACTACAATGTTGTAGGATGCGGGCCTTCACCTTATGGCGTGTTTGCCCTATGTACATCTGATTGCAAGGGCAAATGATGGCAAAAATGACCTCAGTAATGTTGCAATTGGTGTGTGTTTTTAAATCCACTGTGCGCTGCTTATAGTTTAGCTGCCTGGTTCCAATAGTGAGCCTATACGCTTTGCAGCGGCTGCATTTAAAGTGGCCCACTATTTCAGGTAAATGCCACAAAGTTTGAATGGAAGACAGTGGCGGAGTTTCTAGGAGTGAACGGACCACATGATCCCGAATGCTCTTGCCCTTCTTGAACGAATACATCAGAGGATCTGTTAATTCTAAGTCATCAGAGACTAACTTCCAATGGTTGTTGATAATCGGTTTAATTTCATTACTGGGGGTGCTGTATGTGGTGACACATATTAACCTGTTCATGGGATCATTAGCACATTGCATGGGTGTCAGGAGAGTCTCCCTTGGGTTGAACCATGCTCTTTTTCTGACTCGTTTCACCAATTGTCACGGGTATCCCCGCACCACAAGTTGATTCAGAAGGCCATCTGATTCTGTAAAGTAGTCCTCTTTGTGTGAACAATTTTGACGGATTCTGAAAATTTGGCCGAAAAGCAGGTTGTATCGCAGACCTCTGGGGTGATGGCTGCTATATCTAAGTAGGGTGTTTTCTGAAAAGAGTGGTGTATAGTAAATTATTCTCAGACTTGATCGTGATGTCCAGAAAATGGTCTGGGAGTCCAAGTTTATTGTGAACTTGTTGTCACTTGATCTTTCATTGAGCTACTCGAAGAATGTCTGCAAATCTGTAGGACTCCCAGTCCAGATGAGCAAAATGTCATCAATGTAACGTTTCCACAGGGTTATGTGGTCCATGTAGGGATTAGTTTGATTGTAAACGAATGCATTCTCAAAATTGTCCATATACACGATCGCTAGGTCTGGAGTGAAGCTCGTGCCCATGGCGACGACCTTAGTTTGAAGGTAGTATTCGCCCTGGAAGTAGAAGAAGTTCCTCATCATAGCTACCTCCAAAGGTTTAATGATGAATTCCATTGGGATCAGGGCCGGTAAAGGTCTCTTGTCCCGTGCACTGCCTATTACGTTAAGGGCTGGAAGTTGTGGAATGCTGGTGTATAGAGAGACAATGTCCATAGTGACCAATAACTGGCATGTGGGGTCAAAAGGCATATTGTCAACCAAATTAATGACCTCCATTGTGTCCCGTAGATATGATCTGTTGACTCTGCCAATGGTTTTTAGGAAAAAATCCACAAAATTACATAGTGGTTCCAGCAACGATCCGCACACCGAGACTATGGGGCGTCCTGGTGGGTCTTCCATGTTTTTATGAACCTTGGCAGGGTATAAATTGTGGGTAAGTGTGGTTGCTTCTGGTTCAAATAATTGAACTCCAGGTCAGACAAGAAACCCAGGGGGATATTCTCAAGAAATGGTAAAAACTATCGCTAACCAAAGTTAGCGTGCGTTTTTTTTATCTCTGTGTACCGCGGGAAACTATCACTGTGTTAGCGGCATATTCACAGTACGCTGCTAACTGGCGATAGTTCCCCTACCGGGTGAAATGTCCGGTAATAAGATTAGCGGCGCGGCAATAAAAATCCTCACGCTGACATGAAAAAAGTGGCAATGGGCCATTTAGCGATCAGAAACTGCATGCTAATTAGCGCCAGGCCTGTATTTTTCACGTTTGGCGATAAAAAACACTATAAAACACCTGCTAAGCAGCCCAAACACCAAAAAAAAGAAACAATTGAGAAGAACCATGGAGGAAGCTGGACCCAGTACAGAAGCCAACAACAACCCCCCAAACACCCAGGAGGACCAGTCAGAGACCCAGGGGAAGGGCAAGGAGAAGAGGAAGAGTAAGTCCCAAGTCAGTCAGCAGGAAAACCAGGTCCTGATTGAGGAGGTGACAGAAAACCAACAACAACTTTTTGTCAGCTCCACAGTGTCATTGGGCACAAAAAATATAATTTGGCAGTCCATCGCAACCAAGGTGAATGCTGTCAGAGAGGTGAGGAGGACAGTGAATGACTGCAAGAAGCGCTGGGATGATGCTAAACACAAGGCCAAGGAAAAACTTGCAGCCAATCTGAAAGCAGCAATGCAGACTGGAGGTGGGAGTTCCGCGCCACAGGAGGAGCTGGATGCATTACAGGAACAGGTGTCTGCATTCATCAGAGAGGAGATGGTGGTTAGAGTTCCGGGACAGGATACTGCTCAAAATGACCAGTCACAACACCAACAGGGTGAGTAATAACCACGAACTGGGGGAACGGGGGGAGATGGGCCTAATGGCAGCCATGCACAATAAAATATATCGCAGTGCACACCCACAATGAATGCGGATCATGTCCTGGATACCCTTGGCACTGGTGGCATAGACACATATCACCCTACTCAACCAATACATTGCAAGACACATATTGGTGAGCTCACAGAACTGGAAATGTGCACATAAAAGTCTACCTAATATAGTCCAAGTATCATATCCGACCACAAAATAAGGGCTACATGAAAGAGCAAAGGGCCTCATTGATTGGAGATGCAGCAGAGTGTCAAAATGGCCCTCTGCCTCAACACCACGCATATGCATGTTCCTGTATGTCTGGGTCATGTGCAAGATTGTGCATGTGCATCAAGGGTGACACTACTGCACATGCACAATCTTGCACGCAACTCAGACACACGGGCACAATGGTGCATGTGTGCTGACATTGCTGGCGGCATGCCCACTCATGCACATGATCAGTCACATACACAGTGCATCCTCATTTTGGCATCAGAGAGATGCAGGCCGGTGCAGACCAGTCATATATGTGTGGTGTTGAAGCAAGGGGGCCATGTAGACTTCCTGCCGCATCTCCAGTTAATGTTCCCGCTTGCTCGTCCAGGAGATGCAGTCCTGTGTACATCAAGTGAGAAAGCATCTAGTGATTCTGCATACCATAAACACATACATTGTCACAACAAAGTGATCATGTAGCCTACTGGCTGAAAGGTGCATATCCCACAATGCACACAATGAGCAGACTTGATTCAAAATGTGATGTTATACAATGAGCAGGGGTTATGCCTACATCACTACAGTGCATGCACAATGCATTTCAGGAATGTGTCACCCAAATATGTACCACATGACTTGTCTGTGTGCCATACTCACAGAACTACAATGTCCCTGTATAGATGTATGACAACGTAGGTATGACAACAAGCAAGGATAGCAAAGTAGCACCAAATAATGACAAGTAGCTAAATGGCACCATCATCCCTGAGGACAAATAGCATTCCTTCACTATCAAGTGTACACATCTGCCATAGAGAAAGCTGCATTCCACATCAGTCCTGGTGTGATTTGCCCATTACACCATTATTTGCATGTAAACCTTTCTGTTTGGTAAGTCAACAGTGTCAGTGAAAAAAAATGCAGTCATGGTCCTTATCCACACGCAAAGCCTGGCATTCAATAATCTGAACCACTGCAGCATGTATCATCCATGTGACCATCTGCATGGCAAAAACACAAACACACATCACCCTGCAATTTGCACCTGTTGGGAGGGGGGCGTGGAGGGCCTGAGCACCACGAATACACCTTAGTAAATCCACATCTATCAAATCCATGCTGGCTGAACAGACAGTGTCAACACCCATTACACTCAATGTTGACCCCACATGTGGTGTACTCATACACTCATACACCACATGTGGGGTCAACGTTGAGTGTAATGGGTGTTGACACTGTCTGTTCAGCCAGCATAAACAATGGAAACTCAACCTGCACCATACTCACAATGAGTAAGCCAAAAAGTGGGCAGTAAGCAATGCATGCAAGAAAAAACATGACTGATGACATGCACACAAGTTAAAACACAATAGCCTAAGCTAGCTGGATGCACATGTGTACCATATTGTGCAGGACACATAGAAACAGCAAGTAGGCCTTCGTTGCAAATGTGCATAAAGGGGGCCCTCCTCACACACGACTATTCTCAAACCAAACACATGCACATGTGCAGTACCCAGCAAAGCTGTCTGTCTGTGAGCCACACTGACAAAGCAAGTGACAGTGCATGATGAATAGCATGCCTGCCCCCCAGACATTTTAACATGGTGCAGGCCACGTCACTGAAGTGCCTGAGTGTGGACTTTATCCTTGAAGGAACAGGTCACACTCTGACACTTCCTCGTGAACATACAACCCCTGATGTAAACAAGACATCAGTTGACAAACAATGCACAAGTGTCCCAACTCTGACCAAGACCCATATTTACCCCCCCTTGCAACATCTCACCATTGTAAAGGCACATGAGTGAAAGGCTCACTGCCTGAAAGGGATAAGGGGCAGCAATACCAAAGCTGCTGGGGCGACTCTCCCACAATGCAGTGTGCACACACACATAAATCTGAGTCACTCAATATTGACTACATGGTGGGACAAACTGCACCACTGTTCCTTGTGTGTAGAAATTAGCCATTCGCATGTGTCATAGCTGTAAACTGTAAGATGACAATGTACAACTACAACGTCACATCCGTGACGTTGCACTAATATTCACTATCCGGAAACAAATATGCAACTCATCCCAAACTGTCACAATGGACATTTTCAGGCAGTCTGCTTGTAAACTCATCCAATTCATGTTCAAACATGAAACACACAGTTAAACTGCATCTCCCCTTTACATTTCAGAGGGGGAAACATCACCTCCTGAACAGCATCCTGTCCCACTCTTCACTGATGAAGAAGAGGAATTCGCCACCATCAACACTGACACCCTCCAATAGCTGCTAGACTCACTCAGCACCCCATCTACAGGAGCAGGGCAATCCAGCTGTGTCGTGAAAACTCCACCCACTGCACAAACCACACAGCAGCAAGCACCTACCACCACAGCTTTGTCACAGGACCTTGTGGACCCACTGCTGGCATTTCAACACCGTGCGGTAGAGGTCCAGCAGGAGATGGCCGATTCGGTGCGGGTTGGGTTTGACAGCCTTGCAGCCAAACTTGATGCCATAGTGGGTGTCTGAGTCCCATTCGGGACCACCTACAGAACATCACAGACACCCACAGTCCACTCCATGCTCTCCGACATTCCATTGCTGACATAGCTGGAGTCATGACTCGGAGACAAGAACAAATGTCCAGTCAGAGTGACTCCAGCGATGTCAGCCTGGAGTTGGGCTGCATGCGACGAATAATGGAGAACATGGAGCGGATGCAAGTGGAACAAATGGCTGCCATGGCTGCACACCAATGCAATGTAGCTGGAATCATCCATGCCCTGCAGCTGCTCATCACTGAATTGCTGCACCAAGGTTTGGCACAGATGAATGCTGCTGCAGCTTCTACATCCACATCTCTGCCCCCTGATGTGTCAGTGCCTCACAGTGCTGCAGCCAATCTACCACCAAGATCAAGTGAGGCACATGACACATCAGAGGACGAAGATGTGGATGAATCTACAAAATTGCAAAGAAGAAAGCGGTAGCATTCATCTATGCCAGATGACCTGTTTCTCCTTGGATCTGGGCTCAGCATCATGGCCCGTAATATCATCTTCCACTGTCCCCGATACACTCTGTGACACTCAACTTGGACCTCGATATGGACTGCCATATTATGCCTTGTTCCCAATGACACTGCAATCAGACTGCGGACTGAACTCCGCCTCTTCCTCACATTTTACCCCAAAAGGACTCTGACTGGCCCTCCACTGGGCATCTATGGGATGTGGGGATTGTTTGGCCAAGTACTGGTCCAGTCTTCACCAATGTAAAATATTTAACTCACACAGATGTGTGTTGTCCATGATCAATCAAGTATAGGGGTCTCTTAAAATGTAGGGCCAATGAATCCACCAATATGTACACCAAGGGAAATAAGAGAAATGTACATATTTTACTGTGACCCAGATAGGCAGTGAGATGACCGGGTATGTGTGAAATAGCTGTGCCCTCATTGCTCCAATACAACAATCTTGCAATATCCCAACTTGACCCCACATCCATTAAGGAAATAGGCATGTGTGCAAAAATGTCTAAGTCTGCTGCAGGCCACAAGTAGTGTCCCCCTTTACAATTGCTAAAAATTATTTCTTGGCATATCTACTTACACTCTACGGGGTGGACAAAGCCTGTTGTGATGGTGGGCATTGCATGTCACATCCCAAGATGGTGCACACCATATTCACATTGATGAAGATTTGTAAGGGCACATATCTACCAGCCACAATTGGAACCACAATGTCTGCCTCAGTGAAGTAGAGTTGGCAATAGGGACTCATCCCAAAGTGCAAGGCGTCAGTCAGCCCCTTCCTGTGAATGAAAAATGCTTACAAAATTAGGAAACCTCTCATGCTATGACCACTGTGAGCAGATATGGCAATGTGTCTAGGGATGTGTGGTGCACTCCACTTAGCATGTAGTCAGATGCAGTGCGACCATTTCAAGGGTGGCATCACTATGAGCCAATGCCAAAAGTAACAGCTGGCAGAAGTGGCTATGACACTGGCACTACAGGGAGCAATGCAACATTTACACTCTTGTGTGCAGCAGAACAGTGTGCCCGCACAAAAACGGTATCTGGGACAAAATTATGACTTTCTAACTTTAGTGATTCACAAAAGGCATTTAGACGAAGTGAAGTCAGTATACCTAACTGTACTACTCCTAAATGCCATTTGTGAAAACCGAATGTATGATGTTACATCGCGGTCTTCACACCGCGATACGCTTACAATGCAGTCATTACAATGAAAGTCTCTACAACGACTTGTGTTGAAGGGCGCTGGACTTAGGAATAGTATGATTTACTTTTCCAACTCCAGCCTACGTAACAGTAGGGAAGGTGTTGGAATAGTAAATCATACTATTCCTTAGTGTATAGTGCCATCCAGCGGAAGTCATTGTAACGACTTGCTTTGTAATGGCCACTGTTAGACCTGGCACCTTGGCGTGAGTTTCCCTTCCACTTTTTGATGGTGTGCCTCGATTGTTTTGCTGGTGTTGTCCGCTCAGGGCACTGCGCCACGGCTAATCCGTGCCGCAGTGCAAGTGCTCCCTAAGTAAAGTGTACCTGTAATTGATGGCCATGATTGGTTTATTGGATTCACTGTCAGTCCCCAGTAAAGGGCACCAGGGGTGCCAGGGCTTGTGAATGCCAATGCTGCTGGTGGGCTTGCAGCGCTGGTTGCGCCACCCACGGAAGCGGCCTTGTAAAGTGTGTCTAGGGTCTGCCACCGCAGACCCTGTGCGCGGTCCGGGACCGTCGCGCTGACTGCGCAAGTGCCCCCACTTGCCAGTCCCTAAACCTTCCCTTACCTACATATTAGCCACCCCTCTGGTAGGCCCAAGGGCAGGGTGCATTGTAGGCATAAGGTAGGACATGCCCCGATGTGTGTGGCATGTCTTAGTAGTGAATTACAGCCATCTCCGTTCTTCACTATTGAAGGCTACCTGCTCTCCATAGGCCAGGATGGGCTGCCGGGATCACGCCAACGCTGTGACCCCAGTGGACTCAGAGAACATGGTAGAAGTGTCAAGTTTAGTATGCCTGAACTCAGGATGATAAAATACTTCTTGTAGTCAAGTTTATTTTAATATCCTGGGTTTGTAAATACTACTTTTAGAAAGTTAGTATTTACTGACCTGACCATCTCAGTCCGCCTCTGCTGTGTGTGTGTGTGTTCTGCCTAGCAACAGTAAGGAGCAGGGTGGGGGGATCCCCAGAGACAGGTTGGCTGCCAGGTGGTGGGTAGAGAGATTACACCTGGATGGGTGGGAGGAGTACACCTTGACTCTTGAATAGACCTGTGCTCTGCCACCACAAAGCCGGCGCCACCCCCTGTGGGGCGGCTGATGTCTCTGCCCTGCTGCTGAAAGGAAAGAGCAGAGTCGCCATAACAAAGTGCTCCAGAACTGGACTGAGCCAGGCCTAGGCCCCCTGGCGCTAAAGAACAAAAGAATCATGGTATAAAAGTAGGAGCCTGGCTCCTAAGAAATCAGAATCCTGTTTACCACAAAGAACCTCTGCCCGACTAGAAGGAGAAGAAGACGCCGGAGGAGCTGGCCTGCTGCTTGCCTTGCTGAGAGAGGAGAGGAAGAGACTTACTGAAAAGACTTTGCTACTTTGTGCTTGAACATTCTCCAAGGGCTTGATCTGAGCTTGCCCCCTGAACTGAACCCCAGGAACAGTGGGTTCTCTGTGCTTCTTGCTCGTCCTCCAATTCGAGCCGTGTGTGCATCCCGCTGGAAAAGAGACTGCGCCCCTCATCGCCCCTCCTAGGGCCGTGACACCCAGAAGCTCGCCTGCCTCAAACCCGTGAGAGCCCCGCTCCGTCCCGAGCCGCTCTCTGTCCCCGGGCCAGGCCGCCTGCATCCCTGTCACCGCCTGCTACTGGAGCGCGCTGAACGCGCTATCACCCCTCCTGCCGGAAGCCGTCCGACGACTGTGATCTACGCCGGGTCATCCAGCTGCACTGACCGTGCCCTGCGACCCCGCTTCGCTATCCCCGGACATTTCAGGCCGCGCCGCCCCCGCTGTGGAGACCCTCCTGCACCGCCGTGCTAAAGGGTCGCTGGCCGCGCCTGCCTACGTGCCCACACCTGCTGATTGAGGACCCAAGAACACTTCCCAAGCTGAGAGTCGCACCGACCTGTGCCGACTCTCCACATCACGAAAGAAGCTCCAGTATCGGGCTCGGGGCCCGCAACGCCTTATTTCCCCGTTCGCAGGAACCGATCTCTGTGAGTACTGGAACTACAAGTAAAGAAACTACGAACCCAGAACATTTGCCTGCTGTATAACCTGGTGGCCTAGCGAAAACGTTATTGGTCTTGTGATAAGTCTGTTGAGATATATATACCTGATTTTTACATAAAGAATCGTATTTTTATATATATCCAAGTCTGGTGTCCGTTTCTGGGGGGATTGATGTATTTACTGTGTGTACGATTGTAAGTGCTTAACCAACAACGCCTGAGGAATCGCCTTGGCTGCTCACGCCACGCACCTAGAGGGTGAGCAAGGGTCATTCGCGAGGGGTTATCCTGCGCCCTGACGTGGAGGAGAGGGTTCCTGCTTGACACAAGGGCAACCTTGCGCCAACCAGAGATCCCCGACTCTAACAGCCACGTTGTAAATGTATTGCGGTGTGAAGACCGTAATGTAACGGATGTCTCTTGTGAATACCGGAAATCGTAAAGTCATGACTCTCAGATGACTTTTGTGACTAAAGCCCACTGTTCTGCCATGTACCGTTCACAATGGACCCACAAAAAGACTACTTCCTGCATGTGCATGCTTGAGCCTCCATGCACATTTACATATAATTCGAATGAAGCTGACACACTTGCATTGTA
The DNA here is from genome assembly GCF_964204655.1 of Triturus cristatus. NCBI lineage: Eukaryota > Metazoa > Chordata > Amphibia > Caudata > Salamandridae > Triturus > Triturus cristatus. Next base: position 728,648,980 of record NC_140591.1, read on the forward strand.
GATGGACTCTGCACCAGGAGCATGTGATATGCAGGGGTTTGACGGAATCTGTGGGACCCGGGGCAAACATCCATCTCCATGATGGATAACAGTTGCAAATGCAATATCTACTCTAGGCCATGTCCCTACGTTGTGTTGTGAAATGGGCAACAATGTGCTGTCCAACTCCGTGAGTCACACTTAAGATGTTGAACTTCACAAACAACTGTCCCTAGACTAGGCCGTAAGTCCTACTGCCACCCTGTTATCCATGAAAGTTTACTGTGCTCACATCTAAGGTATCCTGACACAATCCATCCTGCCAAGTAACATGTCATGACCACACTTACACATTCAACAGATTGTCCAGTGATTATATGAGTTGCATGCAAGATAAAAAGCCACACTCCACCACATCACCCCTGACATATGTGCAAGCAGAAATTAAAAGTACTAACCATTTATTATTGAAGTACAAAAATTAACTACCCTAAACAAACACTACTCATTATTGCTACTAATATAATCTAAACTAACTAGAAAAAAATGGTTAATTACCTAAACGATCTACCCTAACTAATCCTAAACACGCAACAATATATCTAAGACATCAACCCCCCTTCCACCCTTAAGGCACATCATGAGACAGGACAAAGACATATAAGCTATACATACACTAACTACACAGTTAACCTACACAAAGATATACTTTTTAATTTTTAATTTTTACATTTATTTAAACAACAGAGACATCAACCCCCCACCCAGAAGTAAAGGAAACTTATCCTCAAATACTATGTAATAATAAATATCTAAAACCACCTTAAAATCTAACTCTAACTGTACCTACACTACAACTACACTACCTAACACTTAAAATACTTACCTAACACTAACTACAAGACAAAATAAAACATTGGGGGAAGGGAGAAGAGGGGGATGGGGCTTAACATGTCCAGTCTTCATGGGAGACCCGGGGCTGTCTTAATGTCCATCAAGTGCCTGTCATGCCCTGCCATTTTTTTCTGTAGTTCTGCCAGTATCACATTATTGTCCATCAATGTTCTCTGGTCCCGCACAGTGAACGGAACCACCTGATCAGCAGCTGCAGGTGGCATTGTCCCTTGGGTGTGTGGTGTTGGAGGGGGATGGGTAACTGCCTGTCCACGCTGGGACCCACGACAATACCTGAGGGGCCTGGGATGGCCTGCGTGCCACTCTTACTCCCATGTCTTATAACTTAGGGCACCGACTTCCAACTCCCAGCTGCTCAGTCGTCCTGGTACCTCTGTGCCATGTTGCGGTACCCTTTAGCGACCTTCTTTATGTAGAGGTACCGGTCCTTCCTCACCTGGAAGGTGTGGGACTCCTCTGGCGTCATACTGTCTGTAAAATAAGAGCAATTACAAAATGAGAGTCCTTAAAACTATGTCAATGTTCTCCATTCAAATCTGAAACACAAGGTCACTGAAACATGGGAGCCTACACTCTAGCATAACAATGTAAAGTCAGGGTCTAACCTAGACAATGAAATGTTGAAACCAGAATCAGTGACGATATGCTGGGGAGACTAACATGACAGTGCATGGCATGGGACATGTACTACCACAACCAAATGAGACTGTCAGTGTCAAATGATGGTGCTATGACATACCCTAACTGAGGGTGACATGTACAAGGAATCAGAGGAGGAAGGCATTAGCCCTCCATGTGTAGCACCACCCTCATCCTCTCCTGTAACACAGTGCTGCATCATATGTATAATGCTCCTGTGCAGCCCTGCATGTCCACCAGCGACTGTGCAGTTCATCAAGTCTGCTTAAACACAGGCACTCTTGCACAAGGCTCTGGGCTAGTCTACCTTATATATTCTACTCTGCAATCTTGGCATAAATATGGCCCCCCTGCCTGTGGTGCCTGGCTAGCAGAAAAGCCACTCCAGAGCCCCAGCCAGAAAAGGTGAATTCCAAGAGTCAGTTGACTAACTTCTTGTTACAGCACCAGGATCACAAAAGTTGAAGTGGCCCGTTCTGGCCAGTCAGTAGCCACAATCACTTTACTGCAGCTCACCGCCAACATACAGCCTGGAAGAGTGAGTCCCAGTGCTCAAAAGTTGTTCCCGGGTCTGCTGTACCTGGGAGAGTCACCATATAGCAATTTTGTCACTCAATGTGGACACTAATCTTCAACAAAGGGAACCACTGGTTCCCCTGTGACAAGAAAATATTAGCCAGTGGCAAACAGACTTTTGCTGGACCAAACAGGACTTCAAGAGACATTGACTTTTGTGGCCAAAGTTGCCCCACCTGGACCGTGGACCGAGGAGTAGCACCACAAAGACCACAACTTCACAGCATCCTCAGCATCTTATTGCATCCTGTATCCCTTGCATCAGGAATACTCCGTGAAAGTCCATGGCGGTTTGCCCATAGAGTCTGGAACTGGACTTGAGACTGCTTTGGTGACTAGGTAACTGTCCTACTACTCCTTATTGGCCCCCGACTTTCCCCCTATCTTAATTTGTCACCCAAAGCAAGCCAGAGTAGTCAAATACAACCTTTTAGAAGATTTACAAAGTTTCCAAACTTTGTGGTTACCAATGCTTCTTCCCTTTTTTGAGTCAAAAGCTGAGATATACGTTTCACTGAAAAATCTGTGTCTCTGGAACCCTCTGAAGGATTTTGTTCATTTTGGTGTCTAAATATTTATAAAAATAAGATTCCATTTTATAAATTGGTGTCAGATTTCGTTCGTGTTGTGTGACTTTCTTATTTCCTTTTTTCGGTACTTCTAACTGCGTTGCACTTATTTCTTTGTTTAAGTTGACTGTTCGAAGCCACAGCTACCCAGGGTTGAGATAAGGCTTAGCAAACGAGCCATACTGAAGCCAAGTTATATTTGGGAGTGTATTCCACGGTGACGTAGCACAACGACCCAATATATTATACCACAATTTCTCACATTCATGGTTTGATTTTAATACTTTGTCAGTCTTTATTGTAAAGCCTAATGGGATTTGCATTAAATTGTGAACTGTTATTGAATATTGAAATTCATTGCCGACCAGATCCAGCTAGCAACAAAATCCTTTGGGGTTAACCACTCCTGGTTCATCAGCAACGCTTTAATTTGACATACTCAGAGATAGCGCCATCACACTTGTGAAGAAAGAATCGACTGAATAACTTATAATTTCTAGAAAGTGACAAAAAACGTGTCCTTCTTATATTCAAACCTACCATATTAGAAGATTATGTAATACGTTGTGAACAACATATTTTCTGATTGTCAGAGGTAAGGAGTGCTAAAGCTCCAAATAAAAGAAAATAAACAAATGGGATCCCCACTGCTCTCTGAGAGGTGTTTTGCAATGTCTTTTGGGCTAATACCTGGGTTCCGATGCCATCTCACGGTTTGGTCACTCAGGGTGCAATTGAGTACAGTTGTTTCTAGACACAATTCCAGTGGATAACTAAGAAACATGCAGAAAGCACCAGACCTATGGTGTTTACGTCTGTTACATGGCTGAGGAAGTGCTGATAATACTCAGCTGCTTCTTAGACCACATTCATTCAATTTACACTACTGCAAAACAACGATTTTGCTCCATGTGTGCTGGTATCAATAATCCATGCAGGGACATCACAATACACATGCATACATAGATACTTCTCAAGCCATAAGCTTTTCAATACATTTCACAGTGTACATACATTAATATTTGTTCTATAGTTTATATTCTGTTACATATCAGGATATATGCATTTTAGGAATGTTCACACTGTTGATGCAGCAAATTGTGTTGTATTCCATTCACACTGTTATATAATAGCGCTGGCAAACCACACATAATGGAGTCTTAATATACAGAGGGTTAAAGTGTTTCCTCTAAAACTGAGAGAAGTTCAGTGGGCCCAACTAGCCTAAAGAAAAAGCCCACTGTATGACTGCAATCACTTCATGCCCAACCAATGTGAATACAAATAATCCAATGATCAAGCAAACTTAAAACCAGAAAAAGAAGTGAAAGCTCGGAGTTTAATAATATTCTTAATAGGAAAGGTTCAGGAGATTGCAGGGGCAGACAAATGCAGACCTTTGGATTACTGCAATTGCAAAGTTTTCTGTAAGATTCTGAATGTGAAGCATCGAGAATCTTTAAAATCTAGGAAGTTCGTATTTCTACCAAAGTTCTTGGGTGACTCAAAATTGGTGCCAAATTTCACAAGAGTTGATGCCTGTGAAGCAAGAGTGCAGTGTTGTGGTGGCTTGAGGTCAGAGGGTTCTCTAGGACAGAGCTAAGTATGGTTAAAGTACATATAAGGCGAGTACAATGATAATACATGTAAGTAAGATACATGACTATAGTTTCTGAAATGGAGGAGCCACATGGGCTGAAAGGGTCTCGGTGTGGATTGGGTTTCTCAGGTGTCTAATCCATGTCCATTCATCCTCACAGAGCATGAGGAAGCTGCCTTCTTTATATCATCATAGAGGGCCAGACTGGCCGTAGCAGGCACTGGGAATTTTCCTGGAGGGTAGGAAGGATGGAGACCGACTTTGGACCGATGGGGGCCGTTTTTGTTACTAGGGGCTGGTTTTGCAGTGGTGCAATATCGGGCCCCTGTAACAAAAGCAGCAGAAGCAGTGTTTCCACCAGCATGCACCTCAATCTCTCACCCACCCCCCAGAGCCGGACCGGATTAATTGCCAGGGCTGGTTTGAATTCCCTGTCCAGCCGTGACCATGTGGCACTAATGAGGGTCTTCTGGGGCCCTGCGTTTACATCAGTTTACCACAAAACCCTCTTTGGCTCATTGCACACCATGCTCTACACCTCATGCCTGTCCTTGTTTCCATTCAAAAATTCTGATGCATTATGGTCCAGGTAATTTTTTCTGCCCTCAAATCTTGTCAAGATTTTCTCCTGAAGGTGGTTTATTATCATGGATTCTGGGCCCCTCAGTTTCACCAACACTCATCTCCATGCATTTCAGAGTTCCGAGTCTGCACCAAACTGCATATTCTTGGCCTCCCTGTTTCACTTTTTGTGCCATCAGCTTTCTCTAGTCTTTCCTTGTCCACGTCTCAGTTCTGCTTCCCTCTCAAATTACCAGTATCTGGACAATTGCCATCGCCTGTGTATTTTCCTGTACCTGTGCTCCTTTCCTAAGTTACCAGGTACATCTTTCTTGTAAACTCAGTTCTCAGGTTTCTCTCAATAAATCGTGATGCCGAGACACTGCAGTGTTTTTCGAATTTTCTGTGTGCTTTACCCTTACATTATTACTTGATTTCCGAGTATGTATCCTCTGTTTAAGTTCCAATGCCCCTGCTCTCAAATTCTTTGCTTTCCTCAGTCTTATTCATATTTGTTTGCAGATTACTTGTCCTGTATTCTTTTTATTGCTCATCGTGCTTTTTCCATGCTTTAAGTCCCCTTCCTATTTGAATGTAGATTCTTTTTCCAGCGGACAACTTCTAGGGGCATATTTACAAGCCCCTATTGCCACATGAACGTCACATTTTCCAATGTTTAGGGCATATCATCAAGAGGGGGCGATAATTATCACTAAGCGCACTTAGCACTAGGATAATTATCACCTGCTATCGCTGTATTTTATCGCTTAGATGGCGCGCTATCAGCAGCGCTTATCTCAAAAGCGATAAAAACACCAGCAATAGCTACAAAATGTGCGATCATTGCTGGAAAACCAGCGATAATCACACAAAAAACAGGCGATACCTTGCTGATAGGGCAGGGTGGACTTAGCCAATATATCCACCTTCCTTTGGATATAATGGCTAAGTCAACCTGAAAGCAGGCGTAAGGAAAGTAGCGATAACCAAGGTTAGCGCTTCTTTTCTTATCGCTATGCTCTTTAGCTTGCAGCTTGTAAATAGAAGAAATGCCGGTTAGCGACATTTTTCCCGTTATATTGGGGAGGAACGCCCACTTTGCACCTCTTTAGAGATGCAAAGCTGGGCGCTAAGGGAAAGGGCGCTGAGGCAAGGATTCACGTGATAGCGTGACCTTGCTAATAGTGCGATACAATTATCGCCGCTTTCCGGCCAAAAACGGCCGATAAAGCGGCAATAATTGTCTTGATGATATGTCCCTTTCTTTGGCGATAGGGGCCTTGCCTTATTTACAAGGCGGCATTAAGCCATTTACTGTAGCTTAATGCTGCTTGTAAATAAGGCACCCTTTCTCGATATACTTAGCATGAAAGGGGTGGGCAATGGGGGTTGTGGTGGGCATTCCTCCGCAAAACTCATTGATTTTGACACTGCTCCATATTTAGAAGGGTGGTGTAAATATGGGGCAGCGCCAAAATTAAGGCCAGGGAAAACCTGGTCTTAACATGACAAAACAAGGAGAAATGCTTTATTTATCCTGGTGTTTGCTGTGTCTATGTGTGCTGCAGCACACACAGAAACAGCAAAATGCCATAAATGATTGATTATGTGCAGGAAGGTATCCATTCCTGCTCATAAACAATCATTCCCCCCAACGCAGGCCCCCTTGCACTAAGGTGCGTTGGTGCTAGGCAGTTCAATTTCTAAGCACAAGCACTAGGGGAAATGCAGGGGTGCACATATCTTTGTAAATACATCGCATCCCTGCTTTTTTAGAATGGCGGAGCACAGCATTAGCAAATTTAGCTTAATGCCGTGCTCCATTATTCTGCTGTACATATGCCCCTTAGTCATTTTTCTTGTTCGTGTTCCAGATTCTGTGCCCTGTAATCAAGTGTTCAGTACTCTGTCTGGATACTACCAGTCCTTGTTCCAGTTCCTAAGTTGGATTTCCTGGTCTTCTGTGTCCCTTTTATATTCCCTGTTACATATTTTGTTTTGTCTGTCTGATTTTCTATATTTTGTCGTACTGTCCACATTTTATGTACATTAGAATGGCATTGTGCTTTTCAAATGCCCTGTTTCAGAATTATATTTCTCTTGCATCATTCCCTTTCAGTTATTTTTAATTGTGGTTTCTAATGAGTTTTAAGGTAAGGTGCTTCTTTCACAGACGCTTACTTACAGCTCTTCCATCCCAGGTGCTATTTGGTGTCTCTCAAGAATCTGCGAGTATAAGTGTCTCTTGCCTTATTGTGATCTCTTTTAATTTACCAACTGATCTTTTTCCAGGCAGCATAAAAAGTAGAATGCATGAAGGTTAGTCTATTGTTCTTCTGGTTTGCACTTTGTCATTTCCTTCCTAAACTTTATTGCACTGTATGTGTGCACTTTTAATAGTTTTGTCTTTTGTTGCCATTATTCGGTTCTTGTACAGTATGCAGTTCCCTGTCTGTTCCAGCTTTCTCCATTTTTTAGCATCTGTCATATCCTTCTCCTTCCTTCCAAGTTTCCCTAGCTTGTTATGGTTTGCTATGTTGTTATGTTGAGTGTAGTTGTGTATTGCATAACTCATTCGGGAGGGTATCCTGGCACTGAAGCAGGGCTGTCTTAACCGAGCCAGGCGTTAGGAGCATGGAAGGAGAAGTCACAACCATCGGATCAAGTTCTGCGTATATGGGGTGTGTGCACATTGAAGTCTAGCTGAGCAGATGTGTCTGGCAGGCTAGGCAGATTTCACCATCAGCTGCGCCACATCCATGGATATGTCATCCTCCACCATGGAAAAACTGTCTTTCAAGCTCCAAGTTACAGCCAACTTCACAATAAGCAGCACTCTTCACTCACAGACCACCGGGACCATGCAGCATCTTCACCAAAACCGTAATGTACTTTGTTGCACCACTCGCCCTTTATGGTAGCAATTGCATCCTACTCAGAGACAGGAACTTCCTCCTGGAAGACCACTCTGACCCCGACTCAAGAGCACTCATTGAAGTCTTTGGAAGCCTGGGCCTCATCCAACGAGAAAAGGGCCCACATCGCTGGACACCTACTGGACCCTATATTCACCAACTTTGGCAACATTGGAGTCGACAAGCTCACACCAGTTCCCTAGACAGAGCATGCCCTTGTCAAGGTAAGCATCTCTGTACCGGTCCAATGCAAGTGCACCATCACCAGACCAATCTGCTGAAACAAGAACAGCATAACTAACAAGAACTTTAACACTGCCCTCAACTCCTACCAACCTGAACACTGAACGGCCTCCTCCTGCTCGTACTCCCTGACCCCCTTTAAAAAAAACAATACAACAAAATCTAGACCCCCCAGACCACTTAGTACATGATGGCACTCAGACTCATTAAATGTCACTGCAAGCAACTGGAGCGAGAATGGAAAATTAGCTAGGACAATGCAGATAGGAGCGTGTTCAATTCCACCCTGCTAAGCTATCACAAAATGAGCCGAACCACCATATGCACCCCTTTGGTGGAATGCATCAATTTCAGAACCAACAGATGCAAACAAATCTTCACCAATGTGAAAGATTTCACCTCACCATTAGCCACTTCCAACTCAATTACTTCTTCGGAGATCCTTAGCAACAATCTTTCACAGTTATTCAGTAGCAAAATCACTGCCATCTACAACAACTTCAGCCAGCAACTGGGCCACACAGACCTCCCCAAATGCTGCCTGATCTTGTTCAAAGAACCAATGCTTACCACATTGCCTATTATCACCTCAGAAGAAACTGCCACCACCATGAAGTCCATCCATTCAGGTGCATCTTTGGACCCCTGATCCCACCATGCCCACTCCAGAGGACTGCAACCCATCAGTGCCATGCTCACATCCATTTTGAATGCCTCCACCTCTTTTACGACCTTCCTAGATGCTTGGAAACACGCAGCTCTCCTCCCACTTGCACAAGAAATCCTTTGCGGGCACTTCAAGTTGTTCCAACTACAGACCAATCTCCCTGCTGCTATTCCTGGCCAAGGCCTTAGAGAAAATCATCAAAAGACACCTCAGCAAATACCTCAATGACCACCAACTCTTCAAAACCACTCAGTCTGGTTTGAGACCCAACCATAGCACTGAAACTGTCCTTATCGCTATCAGGAATGACATCCACATGACTTTGGATGCAGAAGACACTGCAGCACTCATCAGCCTGGACCTCTCCACATCATTTGACACAGTCTTCCACCTCATCCCCATCTAAAGCCCACACCACATCAGAATCCAAGGACACGCACTCCCATGGATCTGCTCATTTCTGACTAGAAGGGCCAAGTCAGTCAGCCTGGCACTGTACACCTCAGACCCCCGCAACCACATCTTCGCCAGACCCTTTAGAATGTATACATGATTCCTTCAGCCAGCATTATCCACTCTCACAATATCAATGCCCTCTCCTACACTGACAACATGAAACTCATTCTCTTCTGCACGGACAGGACACCCAGTACCTGAATCAAGTGCAATGACTGCATGACAGAAATCGCCCACTGGATGGAGACCAATTGTCTGAAGCTAAACACCAATGAGACTGAATGTGTGAAGAGCACAGCACCATAGGACTCCACCTCGTACCTAACGGAGTTAGGACCAACACCCACACCAAGAACCTCAGGATCATCATTAACAGCAAACTTGACATGACTACATATGTCAATGCTGTCACCACTTATGCTTCCTTCCCGTGAAGATGCTGAGTAAGATTTTCCAATGGCTCCTAATCAGCATACAGGAAATAGTCATGCATGACCTGGTCACAAGCAAGCAGGCCCACTGGAATACTCTATGCTGGGATCAACAAAAACTCACCAGAAGGCTGCAGACCATTCAGAACTCAACAGAAATAATCAAATCAGCTTTCCACACTGCACTCACATCACACAACACCTCTGCTGGCTTCCTATTCACAAACAAGCACAATTCAAACTCCTCACCCTTGCTTTCAAGGAACTACTTAACACTAGCCCAGCATACCTCAACAATCACATCTTCATTCACAAAGCTCTGGTCATCCAGACACCTACTTCCACAAATCTCATGGATATGTAAAACCAGATGCAATCGTCGAGGCTTCTCCTACATCACTCCTAAAGCATGGAATGACCCGCCGTGACAGATAAAAGCCACTTCCTTAATTATGCAAGAAGCTGAAGAGATGCCTTTTCGAGTTGTCTTGCTAGGCCCCAGGTGTGCCTTACCTCACACCTGCTCAGCACCAAGATACCCTCGTGGTTGACAGTGGCCTCTACAAATCTGCATAATATAACATATATTAGTGGAAATCTATGCAATTGTTGAGGCACAAAGCGCCAATGTTGTGTAAGGCTTGGTATGTGCGCATGAGGAATTTGAAGAGTGCTAATTTGTGGATTGGGAGCCAGTGGAGTTCTTTGAGGTGGTGGGTGATGTGAGTGCGGGATGGATGGTTGAGTGTGAGCCTGACCGCTCAGTTTTGTATGAACTGTAGCTCTCTGGTCAGATGAAAGTTGATTCAGGCATGGGGTGTGTAGCAGTATTCCAGCTTGCTGGTGCTAAATATCGGCAAATCCACCCACAAATGTCCTTCTCACAGCAGATAGTAGCTCACTCTAATAATTACTGAAGGTTCCAATCTCAGTTTTGTTCATCATTTCAGCTTCCTGGCTAGTCTATATCTGAAAATGCATAAGGCAGACCTGTAGAGTACTTTCCACGTTCCATGGTGATTCCTGAAAGTAGCATAAAATATCAATTAGGCGCACGTGCGAAAATTAGCAAGCGTTGTACATTTCTGCATGATAACTGTAGAGCATGTTATAAACAAGTAATCTGCTAAATAATTATGTAAGCTATTTTATGGAAAAATATTGAATTTAGTGTGGAATTAAATTACGACCCTCAGTAATCAGATATGCTTTACTGCAGGTAATAATTCACTGACAGGCCTACTTGTTTTCAAGATAGTTTTGTTATTTTGAATGTCACTAATTAGCACTAATTTATGACGTTTTACATTCAAACCATAGTCCTTAGTGCAGTGTAATGAACTGACAAAGTGATAATAAAATCATATTGTGAAAAATATTAGATGCTTAATGATTTTTTGATTTGCTAGCCTGTCTGTGATAACTTTATTTCGGTCGACCGACCATAAAAGTGCACATGCATACATCAAGGTTGAGCAGTCTTTCCTAAGATCCCTTTTGGGGCTTCCTTCTAGCACTCCGCTGATCCCCCTTAGGCTTGATCTTGGACTAGTCCCAATAGAGGAGATCATCAGTGCGAGACCAATTTTGTATTGGAAGAGGCTGTGCTCAGTGCCTGAATTGACCTCTTATAGGTCAGAATTCGCAAAGATTTGGCCTGCTCTTAAATATAAAGAGATCCCCTGGCTTACACATATTAATGAAGGTTGTATCCAATTAGGACTTCCAGATCTGTGGGCAAACCCGGAAGCAAGTTGCCCTGGGATAACAAGGAAAAAACTTCTTGCTCTGATATCCATGAAGAATTTTTCTTCCTTTTCGAGCTCTTCAGCCTTGGGTAGGTTGTCCCTAGAATTCCTCATGGTTAAGCAAGACTCCAAACTAGAGGAATTCATGGATCAAATAGAACCCCCATTGGCACGAAAATTGTATATCCAGCTAAGATTTGGTACTTTACCGGTTCGGTCCTTTTCGTCTAAGTGGCAGACTCAAAATCAGGAAAGCTGTCCTGCTTGTAATTATAAAACAGAGTCTGTTGCACATGTACTGCTCTTCTGTCCAGCCTATCACGCAATCAGGAAATGTTGGTTGACTCCTATTTGTAGGAATTTGGGATTTCGCCACTTTAAGCAGGCTTGCAGGTCGCTAATCTATGACACTCATCCCAACATTGTCTTTGCTGTATCCCGCTATTTGCACAGTATGTGGCGTAGGAGACAAACCTTCTTAACTTAACTATCTTTGTATGATAACCTCAAGTTTAATTCTTTTTAACTTTTTTAACTTTATATGTATATTTATTGTTTTATCATGTCTTTGTAATTGTTGATGTATGCATGTGCACTTTTATGGTCGGTCGACCGAAATAAAGTTATCACAGACAGATTTGCTAGCATGTACGAAATATTACTGTAACTTACCATATGACTATTTACCTTTAATAACATCCAACAGTAGTTTGTGAAAGGATGCTGTGGTCTCTACTAAGGAACTCCAGGTCATATTATCAAGAACGGCGATAACATTATCGACGTTTTTCGATAAGGGGCTTGATAATATGCCCTAGAGAATTCCAATAGAAGCCCAGGTTTGATGTTCTTCACACCACAACCTGGACTTCTATTGGAATTCTCAAGGGCATATTATCAAGCCCGTTATCACCGCTTTAGCGGCAATTTCCTGCCGCTATAACGGCGATAATGTTATCGCCGTTCTTGATAATATGGCCCTCAGTCTCTGCATCATACTTCTTATTTCCTCATGCTAATATAGCTTCGCAGGGATTGGTTTGGTGTCAAGTAAGGGAAATACAACTTTCATGTTTTTTCCACTATAGAAGCATATAAAAACGCAGGCCCAGATTTACTAACGTTTTGTGTCATGGTTGGGTTACTTTTTATGCACACCCTGACACAAAATCCATGTTGGGATTTACAAACCCACATAAATCCTAATGTGTGTGGCTTTTTGTGGCTTGGTTAAGTACCCTGCATCAGGTAGGCAATTCAATATTTTTATTACAGATTTGGAACTCCTAGGAGGTCCACATAAAAGTACATGCATATTATTACAAGTAATAACTCATAATAGAGCTCATTCTACGAATGATCATAAAATTTGCAGGGACCTGCGTTAGCAAGGCTAGAAATTCCTTTAAGTAAGAGCAGTCAATATTGTCAATTATCCGGGTACGCAAAATACTTAAGATTTTCAACATTAAAACCTTTTAGCTCACAGCAAAAAACAGAGGCCCGAAACCTCTACTAAAGAAGTTAAAGTTTTTTTAGGACCGTATTGGACGATGGCAGATACATTTAAGTAGATATAATATGTAAAACCTCAGTGCTTAGAGAAGATATTTAAATAATGTGGGAAGCAGCACATAGCCATTTACTAAAAATAGCATTTAGAATTATCAGCATGAGGAATAAAGTAAAAAAACATATCCTAGAATGTACAAAGGACGTTAAGTAGCTGCCAATTCATATACAAAATAAAGTCCAAAGTTCAGTTTCGGCTAAAAGATCAACGTCAGGTAGGCCTCACATGAGCGTTCCTGTTTATTCACCCAAATGCTTTGACGCAAACCCAAATTTACAAGAGCTTTTAAACATGGGTTTGCACCAATATGGTGCACCTTCATTAAGCTGGTGTAAGAAAGCAAAATATATTCATTTCTCTTTGTTAGTACATCTTTAAATGTACACATACACAAAGGAAATAGAATCAAAGGATAGTTTTTGTGCAGAAAGGTACACCTTCCTGCACAAAAGCTAACTTGACCACAGTGCAGGCAACCTTGGCCATTACGCAAGGGTGTCAACGCTGGTCCTAGACAGACACAAAAGTGTGCCAAAAGAGGCACAACTGTGCTGTACCTTTGAAAATATGGTGCTGTGCTGCTCTCTCCCTTTCATGCAATGCAGCAAAGTAACTTCACTCGCTGCACACCACTGGATTGAGTTGCATGAAATATTAGTAAATATGCCCCTTTGGATTTTAGTTGCTGAGAGAGGACATTTTGGATTCCCGGGGGTCACTATCCCAGTTAGGTGAGCTCCTTGCAAATTAACCTACAACATCAGCTCGGCCAATTGTGAGCTTATCATTGTTGATCTAACAAGAAGGATTAGTAAGTGTTCATTGCTATAAAAAATGTATATCATCTAATTTTTTCCACTGTTAACATTCACTTCTGCTAGTGTGTTTTTAACACTAACTATAATTGCCCGATAATTTTTATGTTATGTAAATAATAAATAGAAAATTCAGAGAAAAAAATGTAATTTGTCTTTATCGTCTCATAGCAAGTGGGGGTCTCATGTATCAGCATTTACCCTGCACAATCTAAACCTGAGAAGCTCCGACAACAAATTTGGTTCTCAGGTTGTGATGGAAAGATGGCCACTATCTTCCTTGACTCTCTTAATAAGTTGAACCAATAGACAATGCCTAACACACAGGAGGTGGTTTGAAGGCAGAGCAGTAGTACAGCACACTGTTGTATTGAAGATCTATATACCCAGACAGAGGGCCATATTTATGGCAAAGTAACACCATGCAGCACAGCAAGTCACTGTGCTGCGCTGGACTGCATTACAGGAAGATGGCAGGAATGCACAGTATTTAAAAGAACAAGGTGCATTCCTGCATTTGTGCCTGCGCTGGTGCAATGTGGGATGCCTAGTGACAATGCAGGCAACCTTGCACCATGGTGTAAGGGTGTCTGTGTTGCATGCAGGACTGTTTTTGTGCAGGAAATTGCAATCCTGAAAGGCACTGTCTGCTTTCTATGTTTGCTGAAGAATGCAGCACACATAGAAAGAAGAAGTAGCAAGCAGAAATAAAGATATTTCTCCTTGTTACACCTCACCTGGGAAGGTGTATGTTTTTGGTGGATTCCCAGGTCTACCACTTTTGGTAAATCTGGGAATGCATCAAAAACGAGGTGAGTTGCGTGGGAACACCCATGCAACACCCGTGGAAAGAGTAAGGCAATGCAGCGATTTGAACTGTTTCACTACTTTAGATTTTATTTTTAGTTTAAAGAGCTTTATTGCAAATTGTAAACATAGTAAAACATCATTGCAAAATAAAAAATTTACAATGAAATAAAACCAAGCAGTATTACATTATAATATTATCAAAATGAATCCCATAACGGAGAGATAAAACTATATTAAGAGAAAAGAGCTTTTTAAATTTTAATAAGAGAGAGAAGAATAAAGAAGAGAGAAAGAAAGAGAGAGAAAAAAAAAGATTTAAAGATAGCGGGGAAGAGAGAGGGAATAATAAAAAGGAAGAATATCAAAACAATATTTATAACATCTGCAAGTGTTAAAAGTAAACAGAAGGTACTTTAAAAGAAAGCAAAAACAATCAGGGAACATGCTTAGAGAGGTATGCAGTAAAAGGAGACCATAATAAATCCCTTTTAATTAATAAAGGTACAGAGGTGGCGAACGCACGATCCAACCAGTGGTGATGACATAACAAGTTCCACCAAGCCGGATATGAAATTTTTGAAGTATCTTTCCAATTGGTTGTGCTAATTTGGAGGAAAATAGCAATAAATAAATCTATGAATTTTCGTGCATTACAATGAGCATCCCATATTGGTGAGGAGCCTCTTAAAAATATATGTGAAATGTAAAAAGTAAAATATGTGGAAAGAATATCGTTTAATTTGGACCAAATACGAAGCCATAAGGACTTAATCATTGGACAATGAAAAAACATATGGAGAAGATCGCTGTCTTCACATGAGCATGACCAGCATTTTTTAGAGTCAAGTAGTTTAAAGTTGTATAAGTCAGAAGGAGTAAAAAAAAGTCTGTTGTAAAAAAAAAATAGAGTTTGGGTAGTACTAGCAGAGCGGGAAGAGGTATGTATTTTGGACCAAACCGATTCCCAGAGCTGTAGTGAAAATTCTTGTGTTAAGTCTTGTTCCCATAATAGTTCTATTGGCAACTTCGATCTACCTGCTGAAGGACAGGAGAGCAATTTATAAATGGCAGCAGCTCTGAGAGGGAAAGAAAAATCAATTAGAGATGAAGCAGCCTGAACAGGAGTAGCTGGAGGACATAAGCGAGAAAAAATGTGAATGAGAGAGACTGTCAAATGGGGGTAGTGAAAAGAGTGAGTGTTGGAAATGCTGAAAGATTCCTGAATGTCTGAGAATTCCCTCGGCAAATTGTCCTTCATTAATTGAGCAAGAGTAATGATACCTTTATCGATCCATTCTTTCCAGAAGAGCGCTCTATTATTAATCTTTAAAAATGTAGTATACTATATTGGGGTTTGGGAGAAAAAGTCCCTAGGAGAAAGATGAGATCGAAGTAGAGAAAGAGAAAGGGCTTTGGAATGGTTAAAAATGGGAGTGGAAAAACATTTCAGCGGTTGCGATAGATGAGCAGCTGTGAGAAATGTAAATGGTAGGAGCTGAGCGAGCTCAAGTGTACTCCAAGCCGTCATGGGAGGGCAAGGAGAATCAGATAAAATAGGCCAAATTTGTTTTAATGTGAAGGCAGAGTGGTATCGATTGATGTTCGGAAAAATGACTCCACCTACATCCTTGGGTTTCTGGAGACGAGATCGAGAAATCCTAGCTTTACGGTTATTCCATAAAAAGTTTGTTAAATAACGATTAATGGTGCTAAAGAAGTAAAGCATAGAGAGATAAAAATTAATAATAGGAAGAAGCATCATCTTAATAGTGGCTAGTCTACCCCACCCGGATAAAAAAAGAGGGGACCATCTCTCAATAAGGGCAGAAAGTTTTTAAGTATATCCATATGGTTAATCTTAACGGTTTCCCTAATAGTGTTAGCATAAAGGATGCCTAAACATTGGATGTTTTGGGGATTCCATTCAAAGCCAGAGCCATGAAACATATAGGATAGACAAAATTTGTTTAAGGGCAAAACTTCAGATTTATCTATATTCAAATTATAGCCGGAGACTGATGAATACTCTTGTAATAAGGAAAAAAGAGCTGGTAAAAAAGTGGGAGGATTAGAGATGTAAAGCAGAATATCATCTGCATATGCAGTAAACTTGATGTCAATATTTTGAAATTGGAAACCTGTGTATAAAGGTGAGCGCCTGATTTTTTTCAAGCAAAGGCTCTAAAGCAAGAATAAAAAGAAGTAGAGAAAGGGGGCACCCTTGTCTTTCCTCTATGAAGAGAAAAGTATTTAGATTGACATCCATTAACCCATATAGAAGTAGAGGGATCAGAATAAAGCAATTGAATGTGATGAATGAATGGGGGGCTAAAACCATGCCTTCTCAGTGCTCTAAATATAAAGTCCCAGCTAACCCTATCAAATGCTTTTTCAGCGTTGAGTGTGATGGCAGCAATAGGAGAATCCATTTGAGAGGCAAGGTGAATGATGTTAAGGAGGGTTCTCGAGTTGTCAGTTATAGACCTCCCTTTGACAAACCCAGATTGATAAATATTGTTAAGATCAGGAATCACTTTGTTGATGCGGATAGCCAATATTTTAGCGAAGATTTTACAGTCAGTGTTAATTAAAGAGATGGGCCTATAATTTTTGCATAAGGAAGGATCTTTATCCTTTTTAGGGATCAAACAAAGCATAGCTTGGGTGAAGGTTCCCATTAATTTCCCTTCATTGAGAAAGTAATTGATTAATGAAAGTAAATGAGGTATTAGAGATTTTTTAAATTGGAGATAAAACCGAACAGTGAAACCGACCGGGCCGGGCATGTTATCTTTGGGTAAAAGATGAAGAGCATTAAGAAATTCATTTTCTAAAATAGGGGTATCCAAAGACTTAAGAATCAATTTGAACGGAAGAGGGAGTGAACTCTGGAGTATAAAGAGAAAAATAATACTGGACAAAGCAATCAAGTATTCTGTCATCAGCAGTTTGACGAACACCAGAATTGTCGAGAAGGGCAATCATTTTAGATTTCTGAGATAATTGGCCAAAGATTTGCCAGCTTTATTCCGCCCAAAGTACATCTTAGCGTTAATAGAAGGTTGTTGCATGCAGAATCCCATGAATATTTGTTAAATTGCATTTTAGCCTTGATGAGAGAGGAAAGAGTATCATTAGAATTAGTAGTGAAATATTGATGTTCGAGAGCTTTGATTTGTTTAAGGATAAGAGAAGATTCAGAGAGGGCTTTCTTCTTCTTACGGGATACAAAGTCAATAATAAAACCTCTGGCAGTGGCCTTTAAGGCGTCCCAAGCTGAATGAAATTGAGAAGTAGAAGAGAGATTGTGGAAAAAGAAATCATTGATAAAAAGTGTGAATTGTTCAACAAACTGGGCATCTAAGAGAAGAGAGTTATTAAAACGCCATCGACGGGAAGTAGGAGGAGGTGAAGGAAAGTCCATATCTAGGATGACAGGGGCATGATCGGAGATTAGGATGGAGCCAATTTCTGAGTTGGTCATAAACTGTAGTGCGTGTTGAGTGAGAAAGATGTAGTCAATACGGGAGTGAGACTTGTGAACGGGAGAAAAAATAAAAAATTCCAATGTGTCAGGGTGAGAGATTCTCCATGAGTCAATGAGGCCTCTAGATGAGATTGCTCTGTGAAAAAGCTTTTGCATTTTGTTGGGGACATATTTGGTTTGTGATTTGCGATCCAGGAAAGGATCCATCAGTTGATTACAGTCACCACCCAAGATCAAATCATCTACAGCATGTGAGGAAAGGAAGGGGGAATAGTCATTCCAAAATTGTAAGTCTATACCATTCGGACCATAAACATTACAAAACGAGAGTCGAGCATTATTAACAGTAGCATTTAAAAACAACCATCTACCATTATCATCATGAAACTCATTTTGCAATTGAACGCAGAAAGATTTGTGAAATAATATTATCACACCATTTTTGTTGTTCACTGCAGGAGAACAAAACACTTTTCCTACCCATTGTTTACGTAATGAAGACAATTCTTGTAGCTTAAGGTGTTTCTCTTGTAACAATGCAACCTGACATTTGAGTCTTGCTAAGTGAGATAAAACATGTTGCTTCTTAACTGGGTTGCGAATTCCTTTAACATTCAAGGATACAACACGAAAACCTTTCATCTAAAATGTTTAACTGTTGTTAGGCTTGAAAGTAAGAACAAGCCAAAGAAAGAGAGAGGAAAAATCCTAGAGTAAAGGAGTAAAGTAAAGGTTGAGAAAATACATAAAGCATAGAGGAAGGAAGAACTTGTGTAGACAGACCACATAGGGAGAAGAAAAGGAAAAATAAAAGTACCGTATACTAAGGAGACAAGAAAAGATTTAGACAAAAAGGAAGGATGAGAGGAAGATGCGAAAGAGAAGGAAAATATAGAGAAGAAAAAAAAAAGACAAAAAGAACAGTAGGAATGGGGAGCATAATCTCCCAAACAAATTAGGAAAGAAAGGATGACGAAAAGCCAAGAGGCTTTAGTCATAAAGATCAGAGAGGAGAGAACAAATAACATTGTTGAGGGAGGGGGACAGCAAATACCCAGAACAACCACACCAACGGGAGGGGCACCAAGAACAGAAATCAACAAAATAGCATCAGATGAAAAGGAAGGGATGAAATATTCCAAAAAGGACATTTTTTAAACAAATGAGACAAAGAGAAAGGGAGCTTACCAGACACAAGGGAACAAATCAACTTTGTACGCCAAAAAAAATAGACAAACGAGTGTTGGAAGCAGGGATCATCAACCACAGCAGAAGAGGAACCTAAAACAGACAAAGGAACAGTTACCAATGACTTGCAACATATGTATAACCTAAAAATAATTTAAATAAATAAATAAAGATTTTTAAAAAACGGGAAATACAATACAGACTTAATCAGAAGACAACAACAAGACAATCAATGTTTGCCAAGTTCCATATGTTCCTCTCGATGAGTATGGATAAACTTCCGGAGATCAGCTGGATCATCAAAGGAAAATGTTCTGTCTTTGTAAGTCACTTTGAAGAAACAGGGGTATAAAAGGCCATAACGAGCGTTCATGGATTTTAAGGCCGGTCTGAGATCTAGGAATTCTTTGCGTCTATTGGCAGTTGGTTTAGACACATCCTGACTGAAAAAAATCTTGAGGCCTGACCAAAACAACTGCTTGTGTTGTTTGGCTGAAGTGAGGATTGCCATAAGGTCAGAGTACAACAGAAAATAGGCGATGATACCGCTTGGTTTGGTAGCAGAGGATGCATTTTGAGGCCCTAATCTATGCACTCGTTGAATATTAAAGTCGACTGATTTTGGGAGGCCAACCAGCTGCAGAACCTGAGATTTCAAGAAGGAGATCATGTCGGAACCCTCGGAACCCTCTGGAATTCCATAAATGCGTAGGTTGTTACGCCAATTTCAATTTTCTAAATCCTCAGTAGATTTCTTAAGTTGGTTAACTTTCTTGGTGAGAGCCTCAACTTTATCAATAACATCCTGTGCGTCGCTTACCTTCTGTTCAACATCAGATAGTCTCATGTCAAGACCAGACCATTTTTCCTCGATTCTTTGGAGGGTGGTGGTGGTGTCTGACATGAATGGACGAAAGAGACGCAGCTCATCCATAATGTCCTCTAACGTGATGGGAAGATGAGGCTTGGTTGGAGAGGAGGGGTCCTTCTTAAGGCATTTTCTGTTGCTATCTGTAGAATCTTTACGACCACCAGAAGCAGTCCCTGAAGTTCCATGAGGTTTGTTAGACTGCGGAAGATCCATCGTTATTGAAGGTGGAATCAGTGAGGAACAGAATCTGGAAGGCACTGAGACAGTATATAAGTAGGTGCAGTGCGGACAGAAAACGTTGAAAAGCAGATAATATACTATCAGAGGTGACCATACGTATTTGGAGAATAAAGTAAGTAGCAATAGAATGCTACCCAGGAGCAAGTAGTAGGTCAAAAAAAAAAAGGGGGGTTCCAGTTGCAGTCAAAAGAAAAAATGGTAAAGAGAGGATTACTGCCTTTCTAATGAGTAAATAGGTTCCAAAATCCAGTAGATGATCAGATTAACTAATTATTATGTGCATAAACACTGTAGCGGTATCCACTGTAACATAATCTAATCCTGCTGTACGTAGGAGGCAGTTACTTTAGAAGTGCATAGATAAGGTGAGCTGCATTACAAGCAACCACAGGTCAGCACCTGCACATATAGAATGACAGCAAACATGCTATTTGAGGAAAAAGTCATATTAGTTGCGCCATTGAAAACCTGCATACAGTAACAGCTGCGATAATGTAATAAATTGCTGTATAGATAATTACATTATGTAAGGACACAAACAGAACCAACTGTAATGTCTGGGAAGCTGAGGTGAATTAATTTGCACATTACAAGTGACCAAATGATGGCAGCCAAGATGCAGAATCGACTGAGGCAAAGTGAAAGACAAAACCCAGGTGGAAATGCAGCAGCAGCCGTTATGCAGAGGAAATATAGGCAGGTTATATATAAATGTCGTGTTTCCTTTTTTTCCTTCTCTATTACTTTCTTCTCCTTTCCTCTTTTCTCTCCTGTTCCTTCTTTACCCCTTTTTCTCTCCCCTTTTCTCTCCTTCAAACTCTCTATCATGCAGTGCTGTGACAAGCAAATAAAGTAGCGGCCGGAAGAAAAGTTGTGCTGAGGGGGAATTGTGAAGCGCTGTTCCGAGCGCTCACAAAATGGCGGCCGCAGTGCTGGGCATTGGAGGCAAAGTCAAAAGAGCGCTGAAAAACAGAAGCAGGAAAGCATTTTGTTGGTCGGAAACTCGCCTCCGTAATCCTGGCGGTTTCTGACGTACTCACATCTATTTGTGAGCGGACGCGGTTCAAAAGAAAGGTCCCTTCGCTACGCAGTTTGTTCTGATGCTGTGGAGCCCTCTCAGGGTGCGGACATCTTGCCGCTGCCGCCGCGCGCACACCCCACTACTTTAGATTTATGAAGTCACTCAGGCCCACGCAAGTTGGCCTGGCTTGCCTTCATAAATCACACTTAGGACTTGCGGCATGTGTGCACCACATTGTGTGGTGCAAGCACGACACAACTCCCCTTATAAATATTGCCTAATGTTTTTATTTTGTGGTGGTACAGTTTGGACATATGCAGGCCAAATTGAGTCAGCACACAGCTTACCTGTACCTGTAGGTTTGAGCACAGTCCTCCTCTGGAATCCACAGACAGGACAATAAAACTTCTTGGTTATTTGGTTGTATCTTTGTACTCCTTTTTATACAGGTGGAAAAGTTATTTATCTGCGGTAGAACAGTCCAGCAGTGCCTCATTATGGCATCAGGTTTAATTGTACAGTTGAGAAAATATCAGGTCATAGCTTCATGTTCTGGAAGAGAGTTCCACAGATGTAGATGAGCTAGAATGGAACTTTAGCTTACATTTTCTGTGTTTGTCAATTGGGTAGCATTTCACAGAAAATCAGTGAAGGAAAGTGCCCCTTTTTGCATGGTTGCCCCTACTTTTTGCATAAATGGTGATGTACTTTGACTTAGTGTTCCGTGAGTTTTTGCCAACCAGGTACCCAGGGCCTATGTTCTTTCCCTAAAACTGTGCTGTTGCAAAACCCAATTGGCAACTCTCTGGCCACATGTAAGCCCCTTGTAAAAGGTACCCTAGGTTCCGAGGGCACAGTGACCTGGAAAGGCCTCTATGGGCTGCAGCACTTATTGTGCGACCCTTAGACGCCCTGTAACTTTACACACACACACACACACTGCTTTGCAGGTTGTGTCTTTTGGTGCAGAACGAAGTGTAGAGTCAACATGGCACCCATCTGTGGGTGCCATGTCTACAACCCACTGCCATGGCATAGATAAGTCACCCCTCTAGAGGGGTGCACTATACCAGTGGTGAGCATCGAGATGTATGAGCCCTGTACCCCTACAGTGTCTAATTCAATTCTTGGACATTGTAAGTTCAGTATTGCCATAAAGAGTATATGATCTGGGAGTTTGACATTAAGAACTTCACAGCACCATAATGGCTTTACTGAAACTGGGAAGTTTAGTATCAAACTTCTCAGTGCATTAAACCCACACTGATACCAGTGTGATATTTAATGGAAAATGCACCCAGAGGGCATCTTAGAGATGCCCCCTGAAAGACGAACTAACTCTAGTGTCCTGGTTGAGTGGCAGACATGTTTCTGGACCCCTCGGTCAAGAGCCTGCCACTCTCAGGGTCCTGAAACAAAGCACATCCAGGGACGAGGTGCCAAGCTGCCTCCACCAGGAAGGGCAGGGTCCATGTAGGAGAAGCTTCAAAGGCATGCTGCCTTTGTGAGCTACCCTAGCTATATTCTACTCCAAGCAACTGGCCCCCACAGGTTCTGTTACCCACTTTGGGTGGGAGAATCGGGGGGAAACCAAGTTAGGAAGAGAGGTGTGCCCACCTTTGCCAACCCCACCCCTCATGTGGGGGAGGTGAGGTGAAGCACAACTCTCAGTCTCTGCCATCTTGCAGATGGGAGGACCCAGCCAACCAGATGGAGGCTTATGCCCCCCTCCCACTAAAGGGTGGTATAATCGGGGGTGTACCCACCCCAAGGAAGGGGTCTAATTGGCCTGACCTGTACCTACCTGTGACACTCCTAAATTTAGTATTTAGGGGCAACCCTGAACCTTGCCTCCTCAGAGCTGAAAATAAGAAGCAAAAAGAAGGACTGAACAGCCGTGCGGAGAGAAGAAGAGGACACCAATCGACTTGGCCCCAGTCCTACCAGCCTGTCCTGACATCAGACCTTGGTGTGTCCTGCAGCCAGCAGTCCTCGAAAACGTGGAGAACCTGCCCTGCTGTTCTGACTAAAAAGGACTTTGTCTCCTGTGAGCACTGGGCTTGCTCTAAAGTAACCGACTCTGACTCCGGCTGACTCCGTGAGTCTCCATCACTTGGCTCCAGTCGCCCAAGCCTGAGTGAACCAACACCCTATGGAAGTCCTTCCAGTGATCCTAGCTTGGATCCCAGTGACCGCTGAATCTCAACAAGCTCCCAAACCAAACCTGTAGCCAACAACTGGAAGGTCCCATCAACCGCGACCGAAGGCAACACCCTAACCGACTCCGTAACCAAAGTGGTCCAAAAAGAGCAACCGCGACTCTCTGACTGACTCCATCACCGAACACTTGCATCACAAGACTATGACTCCCAAACTCCCCATTCGCCTCACAGCTGCTGACCGACTCTGAGGGAATCATGACCGAATCTGCAGCATCAGCCAAGACCGCATCCTACACCCGGCCACCCCTGTGCCACTGGTGGTATAGTTCTTGTGTTGGCCATTGGGCCCTACAGTGCTGACCTCAGTCCCAGGAGCTTTTGTCCCCCAAGCCGGTGGCCTGCTTGCCGCATTCCCCAAGCCCACTACTGTGCTTAGTCGGTTGGCTAACGTGTGGTCCCTGCACTGTACACCCTGCCACTTCTGTGCCGCTGGCGGTGTGACTTAAGTGCCAATTTGACCAAATCTTACCCACGGACCTGTAAACAGAGCTCTTCCTTTTCAGGACTTAGGCCATATGTAGGTAATCTGGAAATACCGATTCCTAATTACCGAATTTTACTGAATCGGTATTTAGGAATCGGTATTTTCAATGTACGTAATTATTCTGTAAATATTACTGAATCGGTAAAATTCGGTAAATATTTACCAAATCCACAGTCGCTTTCTCCGATTCGGTAAGTACCGAATCGGTAAATACCGAATTGGAAATTCAGAAAAACAGCAATTGAGGAATCAGCCAATCCTGTGCAACCACCACCCCTCCCAACCAGGAAGTGGCCACACCCAGGCAGGTGCACACAATCAGAACCTTCTGGAGAGGCTGGGAGTGCAGAGGAGAGCAACAGAGCCAGTGCCTGAACTTTTGCAGCAAATCTTGCACAATGGTCAGCCAGGACACAGAAAGAGAAGGAGGGGAAAGGAAGAGGAAACTGAAATTCAGTCAGAAGGAAATGCAGGTCCTTGTGGAGGAGGTAGTGAAGCAGCACACAAAGCTGTTTGGAAAGCAGTCCCTGCAAGTTGCAGAATCAGAAAAAAGAAGAATCTTGCTTGGAATCCAGGCGCAGGTGAATGCCATTGGAGTGACCGCCCGGGACATTGATGTGCTCAGGAAGCGGTGGTATGACATCAGGATCATCACCAAGAGGAAGATAGCTGATCTTAAAAAACAGGCCAGACAGACAGGAGGAGGAAGGAACAGGGCACCTGCCCTGACTGAACTTGAGCGGCTCGTGGCGTCCACGATAGAGCCAGAAAGTGTCTGTGGGATCAGGGATGCAGACTGCTCTGCCAGAGCTGCTTCCAAACAAGGTAAGAAGCATGCACAGCATTGTGCCCCCCCTTCCCCTATCCCAAATCCCCAATTGGGCTATGTGAATCCCACTCCAGTACAGGTTTTTGTTCAGACCAGCAATGCATTATGGGAGATGTAGTCAGTGAAACCCCTATCATGACAGGAATCGCACTGAACAACAAGGCATGTGACACACATAAGCGATAAGCAGGCATATGACAATGAGCTAGTGTGGCAGAAATGTATATTAATTTTTGCAATGCAGGGCTGCAGGTACACTGAGCTAATGTACAATTTCTGTCCACAGGTGAGACATTGTGCAGGACTGCTCAGAACAAGGGAGAGAGGGCACCCCGGAGGGACATCACAGAGAAGGCCACTACGAGTGCAGGGAACACACCACCACCACAGCCAGCCTCACCATCACAGCCAGCCTCGCCACCACAGCCAGCCTTGCCACCACAGCCAGTCTTGCCAGCATCAACACCACCTGCAGTGGTTAGACCTAGGAGGCGTGCTGTTGCCAGACTGCAGGAGTTTCAGTCCTCCTCAGAAGTCTCGAGGGGGGGGAAACATCTACTGTGCCACTGGATGGTAGGAATGCTGGTTTGCTGTCCACCTCTGAGGGAGCACACACAGGTGCCAGACGCTGCCGCAGGGCTCGTGTGAGCATTCCACCTCCACAGGGTGAGAGCCATGGTGTCTTCGGAGGGCTGGAGGCAACCATGGTGAAGGTGCATCGCCTACAAGGCAAGGCAATTCAGTCAGTCCAGTGACAAATGAGGCGCCTCAATGACAACATGACCAACATTGAGAAGGGCATTAGCTCAATGGCTGAGGGCATGAAGGAGATGGCTGCGGGCATGCGGGACATGTCCCAGTCTGTGATGCTGCTGTGCAGCAAAATGGATGAGGACAGAGTAACACGGCGCAGGGAGAGGCAGAAAATGGAGCACCATACGAGGGCAGTGAACCGCCTAGCAACTGCCACTTCTTTGCTCTGCAGGCACTCCATGGCCATGCAGGAGGGGCTGGTGCACTGCAGCACTGATGTCTCTAGGGGGCTGGTAAAGGTGACCACTGCTCTTGAAGTGCTGCTTACGAGTCAGTCTGCCACTACTGGTGCTGTGGAAGTTGGGGACAGCGAGGACACGACCAGTCGGAGCAGCATTACCCCCCTGTAACAGACACCCGGAGAAGCAGCAGAAGGCATGGGGCTGCCACTGGTTCCACAGCCAGTGAGGACAGTCAGTCTATGGCATCCAGCACTATTGTGCGTGGACGCAGACGCTGATGCAGCCCACACTTTCAGGACAGAATTGGGTGAAGTAACCCATGACTTGCTACTATGGATGTCACAAATTGGAATGCCAAGCTTGGCCGTTTGTGTTGTGGTGTAGTGCCCAGAAATTAAAACTACGTCATTACATTCAACAACTGGCTGTGTCTCCTTACCTACTTAAAAATAGTTGCATGTGATCTCTGCCCTCTCTGTCTCCCATCTGTTGCTGGTGGCACTCCTGCTGCGTGGGGCTCTGGCTTCATCATCATTGTCCTCAAAATCCGTTAATTCCACTTCTGTACTTTTCTTTGTGGCAAGGTTGTGCATCATTGCAATGATTTTGCAGAAGATGATGGGTGTGTACTGACGTGCGCCTCCGCTTTTGTGGAGGCAGTGGAACCTGCTTTTCAGTAGTCCAAACATGCGCTCCACAACGTTGCGTGTTGATTTGTGTGCCACATTGTATCGTCTCTCACTCAGGGTTGATGGGTTTAGGTAGGGAGTGAGGATAAATGACCGCACAGCATATGCACTATCGCCTAGGTGAGAAAGAGAGTGCCATTAGTCATATACACCAATATACATTCATCTGCAGTAAGTATGAGGGAGTGTCACAGTAATTTACCTAGCAGGTATCTTTCTCCAAATTCACCCGCAGCCAGGTGTGTGTAGATCCCACTGTTCTGGAGGATGTATGAGTCGTGGGTGCTCCCAGGAAATTTGGCTACAATGTCAGTGATTATGTTGGCAGCATCGCAGATTACCTGCACATTTATGGAGTGGGTGGACTTTCTGTTCCTGTAGATATACTCAGTGGCTGCTGGTGGGCAGATTGGAATGTGTGTACCATCAATACAGCCTATGACATGCGGGAACTGTGCCATCTGGTAGAAGTCTGTCTTGGTTTTCAGCAGTTCCACCTGTGTGTTTGGGAAGCTAATGTAGTGATGCATTCTCTGCATCATGGCATCCAGGAACTTTCTGAAGAAACGGGCCAGGCAACTCTGAGACACCCCGCCTACCACAGCTATCACCCCCTGGTAACTGCCAGATGAGAGTAGATGTAGGCTACAGAGCACCTGCACATGTGGTGGTATGGCGTGTGCCCTTGGTGTTGTGTGCTCCAGGAGTGGGTGCAGGTCCCTTATCAAGTCCAGGATGGTGTGGGGGTGTAGCCTGTACCTTTCATGGATCTCAGCCTCAGTCTTTTGGAAGAGTGTGATGCGCTGTCTGTAAATGCGCTCCTCCAGTCTCCAGATCCTCACTCCTGCTGCCTGTAGACGTAGCCGCCTTGCAATCACATAGAAAGCTGGCATAGTTATCACACTGTTGCATTTCGGGATTGCTTATATACACTGTAGCTGATTACCACCTGGTTCCAGTCAGTGTTAATTACCGACTCTTAAATACCGATTTTCAGGAAATTCGGTATTACCGAATTTACCTACATCTCTTTTCTCGTTTTTACCGTTTCTTATTTACCGATTCGGTAAATAAGGAATCGGTAATTCCGAATTGGTAATTTTGAATTCGGTAATGATGAATCGGTATTTACCGATTCATAATTACCGAATCCTTCTTTTTGGCCTCCTACATCTCTATTGCCTAAATACCGGTCGGTAACGGGAAATGTACCGAATTTCGGCCGTTACCGACCGGTATTTAGCTACCTACATATGGCCATAAATGTGGCTTGTGAGTAGTACTGTAAACTTGTATTGTGTTTTGAAAATGCATTGTCTCATTTTTCTTTCCCTCAAAAAATGCACCAGCTTTGCATCTAGAGATACCTGGCTGCGTTAGAAAAGTAATTACAAAGTAATTCTTACTATCTGCAAATACAAAGTAATCAACTGCAAACTAATTCACTGTATCCAAACTGTATTTAAATTGCATTTGCCTGCTAAGTATTTTTATACTTAATTGTACCAGGCCTGGTTTGGTTCTAGACAATAAACATAGCTTAATAATATTTTTATACAAACCAATTGGTCAGAGTTCAGTCTTTGAGTGTGTGAAATCATTTCTTGCCTGAGTTGTACAATAAATGCTCAGCACTACCCTCTGATAAGTTTTTACTGCTCGTCTGACACTACCACAAATAGAGAGTAAGGTACTGTCTACTTTAACCTCTGCCTACCTTTTGGGATCCACTGGACTCTGCAAACTATACCATACTTTGGTATAGTATATCCTAGGCCAGCTTCCAATAATCAGTGTTAGTGCATCTGCGAAATGTTTATTTCCTACCAAACAGTTTGTCTTCGGGTTAAACCTAACAGTAATGCTTCTGGACAGGCCTCACCAACCAAGTTTCTGGAACTGGTGAGAAAGCGTGTTCTTTCCGCGCAGACAGAACCTAGCAGGAGAAGGAGAATTGTGTGATGCAGAAGGTTTTGTTTTTTCTATGTAGACAGCTGCTACTCTGCATTTTCCACTCCCTGATTCAGACTAAAAAGATGTTGCAAGGGTAAACCTCCTGACAGGTGCACAGAAGAGGATTGCAAACTATCTTCTTTTTGTACTTGTTTCCATGTTCATGATCATTATTGTAATACCAGTGGTTACAATGCAATCATAAACTGCATCCAAAACCATAAAGGAATAAGATTTTAATCCGCACAGGGAGGCCAACTAGGCACAACACTTACCTCAAATCTATTACATGCTTTGACTAGCGAAGGCATTGATAAAGTTACGGGGGTTATACTCTGGAGACTACAGAGTAGGAAGACAAACATGTTGCCAAAATTATTAGGAAGCACAAAGGGTTTTCCTGGGGAAATTTTTTGGGTGGTTTAAAGCAATACAACCAGTGTCTGCCAGATGGAATAGTATGGAATACTTTCATGAAACTTTGCCTCAGATCAAGGATGAATTAGTGCTCATAGTGATATTAAAGGAATGGAATCACAGAATAAGTTCCTGAAATAGGTTTTCTTTCTATTTGTAACTTTCCTTTTTTGAAACCAACAAGATCACCTTTGCAATCTTCTCAGTTTCAGGGGGAGAGTTGTATCAATTAAAGGTGTTGAATGTGAAAGAAAACCACACGTGTGGACTGTTGTTGCACCTGTGGCTTTGAGATTACACATACTCATTGAGCCAGGAGTGGTGAATGAAGTGTGCGAACAGTGAGTCTTGAAAATGGCAAAACGTGCACACTGAGCGACAGTGCCGATGAAATTTAGTTTTTAAAGTAAAATATTTGAATGAATGTGAGATGGTTAAAAGGATTGAGTCCAACTGGTTCCATATGGTTGCGATGAAGGAATTGTCAGTCATTCATAATCAAGCACAATTGCATAGCTCAGCAACTTTGGGGTACATGAGAGTGGTTGACAGAGACTTCCTGCATTATCCCAAGCCTGATATTTACTCTAGTCAAACAAAGGGTCAGGAGATTCAAAGACAGTAGGGCTAGACAACTAAGAAGACATATTCCTTGCCCCCACCATTATTCCCAACCCCTCTTTGCAGAAATAACTAGTGCTGGAAACAGAAGTGAATAAACTTCGAATCTAGATCCATCAGACTCCATTATGAGCAATATGTGGAACAAAGATGGCAGATTATTAATATTGTGAATATTCTTGTTATGTCCAGTTCAGGGTTCAGTAATTTAAACCAGAGCTCAACCCCTAGTAGCACAGACCTGACAGGCTAAGCTTAAGAAACAATGTAAAGCATTTAGGAATATCAAACCAGACAAAAAGTCAAAAATAACATAATCACAATCCCACCCCAATTTATAAAAATAGTGAATCATTTATGAAAACAATTATACTGAAACTAAACAAATCCAGTAAGGAAAACCAGAGATGTGAATTGTTAAAGTTTTAAATAAAAATTGGGTCAAAAAGCATTAGTGACAATCGCGGACATCTGCTTGAACTTGACCGGTACCTAGACGCGATTAAAGGCCGATGGCAAAGTAGCGTGAATCGGATAAAGAAACCAGGTTGTTCCTGGTCAAAAGATTTACCTTCTGACTCAGGGCCTGATTTCTATATTGGCGGAGAGGGTACTCCGTCGCAACGACAACAGAGTTACCTCCCTGCCAATATGGTGGGCTGCCCACCGAATGTAATTGGGAGCCGATTTTGAGTTTGACAACGATGGAGACTTCTCTGTCTCTGCCATGGACAATCTTCTCAGACAGCCCTGGGGAGTAAGGTTTATTTGAAAAATTGGCTACATGTCTGCCCTGCCAATTTAGATGAATGTACATGTAGACACTTTTTACTGTATCTTAGCCCCAGGCAATAAGTAACAGTTAAACCATTATTATGCTCACCCTGCGACGGCAGAAACCTCCCTTCCGTAGGAAGCAATATTTCATTTATTTTCAAGAAGAAAATTCAGTTGTGAGATTTTCTTTTTGAATAGAAAACAAAGAACATTGTTTGCTGCAGGGCTGCGTTTGTCCGACTGAGTGCTGTAGCAAACAGTAAGATGCGTTGATAGGAATTGCCGGGATGGCAGTTCCTGCCAATGCCTTTATAAAGTGACTGCTTGCTTGATGGTCATTTATAGATTAGGTGAGCAGCCTCTCTACCATGGGGATGAAAAAATTTACTCAGCCCCCATGGTGGGCCCGTGGCCATCCATCTAAATATATAATAGCCTCTGAAATGGGAGTCAAAAATCCTTAGTGAAGCAAGGCAGCAGGCTATAACTGAGAAGGGTTCACCAGGCGGGATAGCCATTGGATGAGATCCCAGTGAAACCAGTGAATTTTGGCAGGAGAACTCCAGCGGGAGAAATTCCAAATCCATGCCCAAAGAAGGTCCCTCGCCAGCTGGATACTTTTGGTGCTTTTGCCCAGTGAAGATTTCTATGTTCAGACTTTGGCACTTATTTGGAGCTCAGATTCTTACAGCTGGGCTGGCTGTAAGCTGTAGCTGAAAAGTGCTCCACAAGGTGGCCTACCCTCTCAATGATGTCACACTTGAGAAACAGATTTACTGCTGCAGAAAAATTCTGACCAGGAGCAACACACTTTTGCCGGATTTCCTTAGCAATGTTTTCAAAATCCCATGTTGTTTAGGATGTTAGGAGGAGTATACTTTGACATGGCCAAGGTTGCAAAAGCCAAAGATCAGTAGTTGGAGGCCAAGACTCACTCAAGAAGAAGCCAACAGCAGGGTCTAGGTCAGGGCCAGCTGGAACTGATCAGCTGGGCTTTTCAGCCGAAGGGCTTCTAACAGCTTGTTCTGTTCCTGTAGCTTAACAGGAAGTCAGACAACTGACCGTTGGAGTCCACTTCTTTTTCCTGGGTACAAGTGGGAGAAAGACAAGCATTTCAGGTCTCCTCACAGGTCTCAACAGCAGGTGCAGTCCTTCTTTTGTCTTTCAGAGGTCCAGTAGTTTTCTTAAGAAGATGCCCTGGGGAGCCTGCCACTAGCCTGTGGGTAAGAATGACTCCTGGCCCCTTCCAAATCAACAGGGGAAAGGTTCCCAGAGGTCACTCTACCCAGATTTGCATCAATTCCTGTATTTCCTATTACAATCACTCCCTCAGTGCTCCTCTCTACCTAAAACCAAGATGGCAGAACCTTCATAAACTTGTACATAGCATCTGTGCCCACCCAGAGGTGTGGCCAGGGAAATGAGCAACCCCTCCTCTGTGGTCACTTCAAACCAGTTGTGGGGACAGCTCCTCTCCACTGGTGTTGATGCCTGTCTGACTGAGTGGAGAAAGGAGGGCCCTGCCCAGAGGTCAGCTAAAAATTGCCTGTGGTCGTGTAGGCCTCTTTCAAGTTAATCAAGTTCACGGTCACAGCCCAGATAGTTACCCTGCCAGAGGAACAGGAAACATTCCCACACCAAAGGCCTTTTACTCATCTTTGACAGCAAGTTCATATCTCATCAAGGGGGCTATTTTGCTCCTGGGTGACAGTTGAAAGCTCATGCAAATGGACTTCTGGAGACTTTAGGCAGGAAAAATGAAACTTTTTCAAAGTAGAATTTCCAAATTATTTATTTAAAAATATGACTTTAACAGTGAATTGAGTTTGTAATAAATATTTTTCAAAAACCAAGAATAAACTTTGGAGTAGTTACCTAGCTTGAGGAAACGTTACAAAAGTTAATACTGTATACCCAAAGCTTTTCTATGGATCAGTTAACTCTGCTTCAGGACCTTTTTCACTATGAGGAAGCTTTTAACTTTAATCTTTTACATGTCCTACTTTTAAATTCTATGCACCCTGCCTTATGCACAATACATATTACTTAGAGGTGACTTACTAATATTTAAATGGATAGCTTAGGCTTATCAAAAGAGGCTATTTTGACAGGTCAAATTTGCAGTTTGAAAACTGCACAGACAGGCTACATTGGTAGGCTCTAGTCATATTTGCACTGTCTTTGTAATGGGTGGCACAATGGGTGCTGCAGACCACTACTGACATTCAATTTACAGGCCTTGTACCATGTACTAGGGACTTACATGTTAAATTTAATATGCCAATTAAGAGTGTAGCTAAATTCAGCATGGTTTAAAGGTCACAGCACATGCCTTCAGGCTAGGTTAGCAACGTCCCAGTATACAACATCAGATAACCAGCAGCATCAGTTCAAAGATTTGGGGTGATCATGCAAAACAGGAATTTCCCTACATGGATGATAAATATTAAATCATCACTAGGATTACCGGAATATAGAAGTACAAACTAAGCAGATTAAGAGCATAATCTTCATTCGGAGCATTATGCTTGTTTAACAATCCTTGTAGTGACTGGGCCATTTTAGCAGTATCAAAGATGAGATTGTTGGTGCATCCTACAGATTAACTGTGTTCTCAGAAAATGATTAAAATTCGGCCTCCAAGCCTGCACACATCCACTCACAGTTATTCAAAAATGAACGTGTGAATGTCATTTGGGTTTGTATAACTGTCCAGATGGTGATGATAGTTGGGAACAGAAACCTTGCACTGATGGCCTGAATGAGTAGGGGATACTTGTGTAAGAACATCATACTGCCCGCCCTATTCATAGCTGGTGGTTTTGCTTTTGGTCGGGACCGCCAGGAAAACTCTGACAACCACTGCCTACATGCTATTGAATTTGAACACTCATTCCCCATAGATTACCATCAATTGGTTTATATAAATGATATGCAGACCCTTTTCACCATGTCAGTCAGTTAATTTGAAAATGTATTTAATTATTTTCAAAGAAACAAATTAAATACCCACAGTACGCTATTGTTTACCAAAATAAATGTATTCTTTATGATCAATTCATTATGATTAACATATTAAATATTAGACACAAGTCCCTATAGAACAAAATCAATTTATCTGCACAACAATATGTGCACATAAATTGTAACTTTTTTTTAAGCACAACAAATAGAAGGCGTTTTCAGGATGATTGATTACTCTCATTCTTTTCTGCTCCCCGACCTTTTCCTGAGGTTGATTAAATAGAGTCCTTATTTTAAGGAATCCTTTTATAATTAAAGGGGTCTCCTGCCTTGGTGCTGTGTGGTATCCATAGGTTGATATTAACTCATCTGTTTTGAAGGTATGGCACCTCACACTCCTTAGACAAAGTCAACATGTTTTGATCTCTGAGGGAATATGTTTTATAAGATCTTATTCGGGCTGTTGCATTTTCAGTCCAGAATGAGTCGGTTATGCCTAGAGGGAATAGTGCGTCCTTATTACGATGCGTTCAGTTATGTCATTTACATATTTTTGGGAATATGATGCATATATTCATCTACCTGTTCCATGAGTTATGGGACTTGGTATGTTTTTCGTAAAAACATGAAAAAAGGGGGGCTTATTCATTTAGGAGTGCAGGGAGATAATTTAAAAAAATCCCTTCACCTGACACCCAATGGTGATGAGTTTTGTAGAAATTGGGTAATTAGTTGTGTGGCCTGCTCAAGTAATATATCTACAATTGTCCTTACTGGGAACCAAGCGCCCCATTGTAGTGCTTGACTCTCTCAGTGTAGCATGGCAGACCAGTACAAGGCCTACTCAGGGGAGGTGGTGTGGGCTAGTAATTACCGTTCCTGCCACACAACGATAACTCTCAATAAATGACTGTCTAGTCAGTATTTTTTCTTTAGAATAAGGGGAAGTACATTTATTTCACACACACTACTGCATACTATGCAGTTTTTTTTACAAATATATGCATTGGTATGTAGACCATACCACAGATGGCATCACATAATCACCTTTGACCCCCTTAAGTGCTCACACAAATATATACTGTAACTCTATTGACTGTGTCTGAGGTTAAAGGTCAACAAACCACAAGTTAAAATCATTTTGTATTTGAATGGAATCATCAATATTAACCATCAAGTGTAAATGCACTTTAGAATGGCAACAAAGCTTATGCACTGTGACCAACATTCATCGTCAACATTGTTGTATCAATAAAGCATTCAAAATTAGCAAAACAAGTGTCTGTGTAAAGTTGAAAGACTTTACAACTATAGAAATGCAGTACAAGCAGCCCCCAGAGAGTATCGTAATTTCTTTACATTACACTGCAGCAATAGACTTGGGGCCAGATGTACGCGCACCAGTTTGCGACTTGTAAATTGAGATGTATAACAGTGTCTCAGAACACTGTTAGCGATTCCTAATGGGGTCGCAAATTTCATGCCTCATGAATAATAATGAGGCTGTCGCAATTTGCGACCCCATTTGGAAAGGCTAGCACTCCCCGGGATGGTGGCCTGCTAGGGTTAACAGACCACTATGTCTGGGACTGCTTTAAAAAAAATCAGGGTTTTTTTTCTAAATGCATCCTGTTTTCCTTAAAGGAAAACGGGATGCATTAAAAAATAAAAATGAAACTTTTCAGTTTAATTTTTTTAAGGGCAGGCAGTGGTCCCTAGGAAACACGTCATAATAAAATAAAATATAAATATAATAGAATACTCGTACTGCAAACAGAGGACAGATTAGAGCTGTGGTTCCTCCAACAGGTGAGAATGCAACGTTTGAGCCATAATGCAGATCTCCAAGAGTCTATATGCAGTGCTCTTGTGAAAATTACTTTACGATTGAGAAATCTCTATGGTCCAGCTTGGTGATCTTCCTCTCATTGCTGAAATCAGCTTGGGTGATCCTGGGACCACTGGCTGCTCTTAAAAAGTATTTTCTCACATACTCACAAAGGGGAAGAGGAAGAAGAGTTCCCCTGGGGACTGCTTCCCTTTTGCGAGTGGTTCCACCTACTTGAAGTAGGTGGTAAACTGTGAGTGTTTGCTGGCCGCAAATGCAGTCGCAAAACAATTGTACATGGCATGGTGACTTGATATTAGGAAGGGACGCCCCTTCCTAATGGCGGGAGTCGCAAATGCTATTTTGAGAGTCAGTGACTCGCAAAATAGCATTTGTACATGCCATTACCCTTTTTTACGGTCACAAACAGGAGGATCTCCAGTTTGAGGCTGCAAAACAGGATCGTGCATGTGGCCCTTGGCCCTTAGAGAGAGCTAGAGTCGATACATCTGCTTTGCAGAGCAACAGACTGCAATATTTGAAACCATAACATCAACCACTAGAGAGCGCACCACTACCAGCTGCAGAGCCAAAGCTCCAGCCTGGGAAGTGCTTTGAAATATTAGGAACATTTCAGGAGGGACCTCGTTTTGAAGGCCCTGCAAACTTAGGATCAGTCTTTTTTTTAAATGGTTCAAGGGGGACCAGCTGTACTCTGGCAGCCTCCCACACTTCCTTTCATTTCATTGGTGGTGCCCCTGCCATCCTATGGCACATCCCATGCCACAAGTAGAGAAAAGTATGCAAAGGAAAAGACCCTGCTGGGCATTATAAGATGCTCTTACAGGAGCAGTGCACATTTGCATGAGCGGCTCTCCTACTGTGCCAGAGAGAGCCACTGCATTTTCTGTGGCTTTCTCCTTTTTATTTGGGATTGTCTGGTCCCTCCTGGGCACCCCATGCCTCAAAACATTGGGGACACCAGAGGAAGGCCACCCCTCGCTGGCTCCTGTGTGACCCACACCTCCGTGTGTGGCTGTGGGAGCTGGCAGCTCCTTTCTCCCTGCCTGCTCCTGTGGACTGGGTGCTGTCTTCAGCAGAGGTCACCCACTCCCCCTAGACATGGGCAAATGGATTGGGGGTAAGGCCACTGCCATGGGGGGGCTCAAATGCGCTCCCCTGGTACTGTTCCTTTGGCCCCTGGGCAGATGAGGGCCCGAGGGTTAAAGTGAAGATGGGGAGGGGACTCTGCACATGCCCCCTCCCTGGCACAATTAGGTAAATAAACCCTGCACCGGGCCATGACCCACCCTGTGGAGAGATTAAGAAACAGTGGTGGAGCCCCATTTCTTCATTGCCAAAAACGGCTAAGGTTTCTAAATCTTGAAAATTCCATAACTCGTGCCATGTTGGGCTGATTTTGATGATCCTAGACTCATTTTACTCCTGGTGGTACGCTCTAGTCACCAGGGGATGTGGTGTAATACTTAGATAGCTGGTCCTCTTGGTCTCCTGGGCCAGTCTCACTCCTGCCCTTGGTTTCCAGATGCAAAAAGTCCAGGGCATTATCCCAGCTGGTCCTCAGGTGGAGTAAGGCTGGCCAGCCTCACTGGCCACTTGGGGAGAATCATCTGAAGTGAACCAAACTGGAGTCTGCTAAGTTCAGTTCTAGACAGCTTCCCTGCTGACAGCCCAAAGCAATGTCCCAGACAGAAGTGGCTAAAATGATCACAGACTGAAGTGCAGGGCCCCTTCACTTGTGATTGTGCTCACCTGGCTACCTGGTACCACCACTACCGGCACACTCACCTTACGCACACCCTCGCCATGGACCTAAAGTGCACCCACCGGATGTCTGCTGGGTACAGTCCTCATCAATTGCTTGTGCCTACGATAGAGCTCATCTATTCAGCTGGTACTGGCCACTGTAGGTTCACCCACCTTCTGCACCATCAAACCATGCTGGGGCTTTACCCACCAGCCAAACCAATGACTGGCAACCAAGGACTTCCAGTGGCCTCCGGTAATCCACACTAAGGCTTGTACCCCAGCAGTGCACCAGGCAGGAGTCTACTTAGTGCAGCACCTGTGGCACACCCTCACAGCATATTGAAAATTTCAGGCAACCCAGAACTTTGAGAGGCCTCAGGGCATCCACCTCAAGGCAGGTGCACCAGCAAGGGACAAAGCAGGGGCCTGCTTAGTGCTGCACCTCCTGCTCACCCTCACACTATACTGGGGTCTGCACCCACCAGCCACAGGGCCTTTGCCCTAAGCCCTGGGATCTAACCTCAGAGGCTCTACCTGTTAGGACATCGAGATGGACATCACCTTAGCTGCTACCTCAGGTAAAGGTAAAAAAACTGTACTAGGATGACATCCTACACTGTTTTCTGGCAGTCACCTACCCTACCAGACATCTCAAGGCCTACCACTAAACCATCCCGGGAACCTAGGGAGTCCTAGCCCACTTTCAGGGTCAATCACTACACCCTGAATCTTGGGAACCATCTCTCCACAGTGCCACCCACCACTATGGGCCACCAGGGGCTAGCTCCCCCTCCCCACCAGATAACCAATGGGGACCATGGGAAACACAACATCCTCACCCTCTCCTCCACCATGGAAACATTTCTCGGGAACCCCCACCCTGCTGGTGGGAACCCCTAGGGGAGGGTCAGTTACTTCAGGGTGCCCTCGTGTCCCACATTTCAAGTGGTTTCTGGCTTGCACCATTAGCGGGAAAAATTGTAAAAAGAATGATTAACGAGGGGCTCCCTTGTGGAAAATCTGCACTGCCATGGCAAGTGCAAGAATATTCCGGATGCCTTAATCACCTCCTTCACCCCTGGAAGCAGGGCCCACCCCTACACCCACATTGATGGTGTGGGTACCTGTTGTAGCTCCTAAAGCTATAGAGAAAAACTCATACAGGCCTAGTGTGTACTGCTGGATTTCAAATGACACTCTCACCTGAAACACTTTAATTGAAACAGTATTTGTTAAAGCCACCCCGTCATCACAAAAATTGCCAACTGGTCATAATAAACACAGTTAATACATTTCCCAACAATCAATCTTTTCACATGACATATCTGTGCTCGGGCTTTTCTATCTCACAACCATAGTTCACCCAACCAATCCTTTGAATCCCTTTCAGAGCCTTGCGCTCTGATATTTGAGCATTCATTCATTGGTAATGTGTGACAAAACTGGACTTATCAAATGTTATCAATGCATACCGGAACTGTATACTCTTATCCTAGGGCTGAGATCCAACTTCAGAAAATGGGTTATTAGTTGTGTGGACGGCACAAGTAATAGGTCTACAGTTGTCTTTACTGGAAATCAAGAACCTCATTGTAGCTCTAGACTCTCTCAGGGTAGTGAGACAGAGCAGTCTATCCAAGGTGTACTCAGGGAAATGGGTGTGGGCTAGTAATCACAGTTTGGTGGCATGCAATATTAACACTCAATAAATTGTTCTCCAGTAAGTACTTTTTCTTTAGAAAAAAGAGAGGTGGACACTCTGCTAAATACTACTCAGTAATTTACAGATATTTTCATTGATAGATGGAAAATGTCACCGATGAAATTACATAATCACCTTTGACCCCCTAAAGGAGTCATTTAAATATATAATGTTATGGGCAGATTTACTCTGATACAACGCAGTGCAGCACACCACACCTTACCACAGCAAGTCACACCTTGCTGCGCTGTGAAGCGTGATAGGGAGAGGGCAGTAATGCACTATACTTAACAATATACGGGGCATGCCTGTCAATTCCCAGTGATGTCGCACAATGTGCTGCCTAGCACCAACACAGGCACCCTTGCACCATGTTTTTGTGTACGAAGGACACCATCATGCACAAAAACATTCCCCTGAGGCATATTCTTCTTTTTATGAGTGCTGCAAAAAAGACCGGTTTGACTACGGCTGGAAATGTCTCAGTAAACGTATCCACTGGGTAGCGTATGACCAGAAATTGGTGAAAAAAATATGAATCCAGATCTCTCCACTTATGATTTAGAACTGACCTGATAGCAGCTTTGAGAAGCAGAGACTCAGGGCGCATTTCCTGAGACAAAAGGTCCTCTTCACCTGTCACTGAGTCAGAAATGGGGAGACCAATGTTTTCTCTCAAATGCCTCAACAGTTCAGAGAGTTCTGGACCCTGAATAAATCATCTACCCCTCTTATGCTTTATATCACCATCCTCTTCTTTATCAGGATCAGCTGAGCTCTATATATAAGGTTGTTTGGCAGAGAAGGGTCATTCTCTAGCCGTAAAAACAACTAGCTTCCACAGCCTGTTTAATAAGCAGCTGGATATTAGCCTTTTAAGCAGGGGAAGATGAGGTGTCTGGAACCCCCTCAGTTGCTTCTTCCATGGCTCAGCATAGAAGTAAACTGCAATGCTTAGGAAACCGACCAAATATTTCCAGTAATTCCCTCAGTTTATAAGTAACTCATAATGAAGTGGGAGTTCTCCCTGGGCCACCATGTTGAGTTGGCCTAAAAGGGGCTTCAATAGACCCAAAAGACATTAACCATGCTCAGCACAATATTCTTGCCGATAGTCAAATCAGACACTACTCCTAATAAGGGTTTAATTCCTAGAATGCTCTCATGGTGACTTGGAAACCCCACCGCCTAGGTAAATGCCACAGTATGTGCGGTATGAGCCAGAGAAAACAAACCTGCTTAATCAGGGTTTAAAATCGAAGCAATTACCAAAAGAGCACGGTCATGCCTGCTAGAGCGAAGCAACCATAGAACACATAAATAATACATTGAAAAGCTCTGCTAAAGCAAACACTTTCACAAGGAACATAAACAATCAAAGTAACAAACCACCTTACCTGAACAGCTTGGGTGCTTTGATACCTGGAAAAGGTAGCTAAGGAATAGGTTGTGCAGGAGCAGGATAAAATATCGCAGGTAATGACTGTAGTGGGAAAGATGGGCGAGGAGCTTATGAGGCACACATAGAAAGAGGAACTAACAAGCAGGAATGAAGATATTTCTCCTCGTTACGCCTCACCTGGGTAGGCGTGGTATTCTGACACATTCCCAGGCCTAACAGTATTGGTACATCTGGGAATGCTTCAGAATCTATTGGTGGATACTTTTGAACACCCATGGAAATGCTTCCCAATGCAGCAATTTCCACTGCATTGAGTTAATCTGGATTTATCGACCCACTCAGGACCATGTAAGGTTGCCTTGTGTGGCTTTATAAATCATACTTAGGTTTTGCGGCACCCTTCCGCCCCCTTGTGTGGTGCAAGGGTGACACAAAACCTACATAAATATGCCCTTCTAGCTATTGGCTGGATAAGAGGATAAAGATCAACTAACCATGTGTTGAAACATCATTTTGTAGTTAACTGGAATCATCAATAATAATCACAATTGTAATTGCACTTATAAATGTCATATGCACTGTGACCAATAATCATTGTCAACATTACATTTTACGCTGTCAGGCTACAATAATCGTAAGTATACCATCAGCCCCAGACCGCTGGTCAACACTATTTTCGATGTATTTCCACTGTACACCTTCAAGCTGCAATAATCGTAACTATAACATCAGCCCCAGAAATGTGTAGCACTCCCAGCTGCAGGTCTAAAGCTATAACCTGAGGAGTGCTTCAAAATATTAAGAACATTTTAGGAGGGACCTGGTTTTGAGGGCTGCACAAACATAGGGTCAGTCCCATTTTAAAAATAGTTAAAGGGGTAGCACCTGCGACCTGGCAGTCCTGCACACTTCCTATATTTCAATGGTGGTTCCCCTGCTATCCTAGGGCATCCACGAGTAGAGAAAGGTATGCAAATGAAAGGCTCGCAGGGCATTATGGGGATCTCCTTTGGTAGCAGAGAATATTGTATGGGCAGTTCTCCTGCTGTACTCTGGATTGTTGCTGCCTTTTCCATGCCAGGCAGCCACAAGCCTCATGGCTTAAAGCGCCATGCTCTACCGGTTACCGCACAGCCCACCTCTGTCTGTGACTGCAGATAATGACAGGCTCTTGTGCTGTCTTCTGAGCTCACTATCCCCGGACACAGGCACAGGTACTGGGGGCAAGGCCAACACCATTGACGGGGGCATGACGGCACTCCCCCAAGATTGCAAAAGTGAAGATTGGAAGGGGGTGACACGCATGCCTCCTTCCTGGAGCAATTAAATAAAGGAATCCTGTGCCGAACCCCGGGCCCTAGCCCAACCTAGTAGTAGATTAAGAAATGGTGGTGGAGCCTCATGCGCTTAATTGCAAATATTTTTAAATGATATAACTCAGGCCCCGTTGGGAAGATCTTGATGAAGGGGGGCTCATTTTACTCATGTTGGGAAGCATTAGTCACTGGGGCAGTTGCAGCATACCTACTCACCTCCAAGGTGGTGTAATCTTCAGAGAGCTGGTCCTCTCAGCTGTCCAAAATCAGGGATCACGCCTAACACATAGTGGCTATCAGTGTGGATAGCAACTCAAATATTTGAGGCACAACTGGCTCTCATAAGAGCAATAAGTTCAGTCACCTCTGCAGAGGTTACATTGCACAAATAGGAGGCATCCCCTATACATTCTAAGTTGCAGACAACATAGGTTTCTTTCTTGGAAAGGTTGGCATTCCACTGACCACAGTAGTTCTTCATTCCCAGAAACATCCTGACTTCTCTTTGCATTGTACTAGGGTTCATTTTCAGTATGGTAGAGTATCTTCCTTTTATCACCTTTCCAGCTCCTTTCTCAAAATGATGTCTCAGATACAGGACTCCTTCTGACAATACTGCAATTTGGTTGGGGACACTTTGGGGTATATGTACAAGGAATGTTGGAGTGGGGTGTTACGCCAAGATTGCTAATGCTGTGCTCTGACAGTTTCCAAAATTATGCATGAGGAGCAATTTGAAGTAACTATTTAAGAAACTATTAGGAAGAATCTACTGAAGGAAAATTTTCAAGAGCCTGAAATAAGCCTGAAATAAGCAACTAAACGCGCTGCAGCCCCACTAGTGTCTTTCCATCGAACAGCCCAAAGCCAGGGCATTGGTATTTACATGAACTGGTACCATGGGAAGGAGAATAACTTGTAGTGTAGGATGGATTTTAAGCTGCAGCATTCATGTTGAGTAAGCTTGAAGCATACAACCATTAGAAACTTTAAAGAATCCTCCAACATTTTTGTTAAAGGACACCGCAGCATTTATGTAAAGAAAGTTTTGGTAACTGGCAAAGTATGTTTGGCAGGATCTGGTTTTACTGTGGAGTGTAATTGGGTACAGGCTAAATTTGACGGCGTTAATGGGCTTTCATCTTGGAATTCATTGGGATCGTGTGTTGCCATTTATGTTAGCGCACCATTTAAAAGACACACGTGCAGCTGTGCGTGGGGGCCCTATGCTAGACAGGCATGATGGAGCTTGCTGGAGTCTTACTGTGGATGAGGCGTTCGGTACTGTGTGTGTATCCATGGAGATCCGGAAAGGGTTGCCTTGCATGGTGAGAGCAGTCATCACCTTTCACAGAGATATTGCCCGTGCTGGAGCATGTGTTGGAGTGATGCTTGTGAAGCTTGGAAGGAGAATCAAGCATTTACCAGCAACACACCTGCCTGCTGGGGCATGTGCAGGTGAAGTGTTGCCCCTTACTGTTTCAACTGACTGTGGTTTCTGTTTGTAACATGTGCAGCCGTGTGAGGTCACGGAGGCTACTGACTACTGTCTTGCTGATTCTTGCATTGCCTCACGTCATCTTGTTGTGCTGCCATTTTGGATTGGGATGAGCCTTGACATTGTTATTCTGATAATCTCTGTACTAGCCTGTCATCGCTTGTTTGGTGCATTCCTCAGTGACAGGCGCACCTAGAAAAGTACTAAGTACAATAAAGAAATTAGTCTGGACTTTCCACAATGCTTTGTGCCTCTTCAGAGTTTGGGTATTTTGTGAGGAATTAGGGTGAGAAGTTGCTCACCAGCAGAGTGATTCTCTAGTGTATGGCACTTGTTTTTAGTGCCATGGCTCATTTTGTATTAGTTTTGTTATATGTTGCTACCGTGTTTTTCCTCTTACCATGCTCAAATGATGTCTAAGGGTTACTTGTTATTTTCAAGTATTGTGTGGCTGCGTGTGCAGTATCTTAATTTTTTTGATTTAAGTTGATGACTGTATAGCTGTTGCTGGGTGATGACAGGGACATTATATATGGGAAGGTGGTGTTGGTAAAGATATTCCTATGCATGGGTATCTTTACTGTTATCCAGCAATGATGTTTTATTTACAGTATGTGTCATTTACTACTGGTACGCAAGTTTCCTGTGTGTGGGAATTATTACTGAGCTTCTGTCATGCTATATGGATCTCCTGTGACAGGGTGAATTTCTATCTGTGCGCACGTTTCCTGTGCATGGAATTGTCATTTTCGTTTCTGTCATGTTAGTTGATTTTTCTGTTACCCATTGCTTTCTTTTACACCTGGTGCCTTTGCTTGAAGTAAGGTGTGTGTGGTGAGGTTCACACATTGCTTGCGTTTACACTAAAGGAAATATCTTGAGGGATGATGTGTGGGGTGGAAGCTACCCATTACTTGCTTTTACACTAGATGCCCTTTCTTGAGAGATGAAGTGTGGGCTGAAGGTCACCCATTTATTGCTTTTGCACTAGATGCTCTTTTTTGAGGCTTGACATGAGGGATGCTAATCACCCACTGATTGGTGTTCCACTAGATACCCCTGCTTTAGAGATGGCTGTGTGGGGTGTAAGCCACCCATTGCTTCTGTGTGAGGTTTATTGTTTTTCGTTTGGAAGTGTGAATAGGAGAGTTCTGTGTTGTGTACTTCGAGATTGACTTGTTGGTGTTTTTTTATTATGTCACTTTGCATTGGCGTACCATGCCTCTTAATTGTTGGTTTTCTGTGTCATCTCTTATTTCATGCTAGTCTGCCAGCTGGTGTGGTTTTTAGTGGTAACAGGAGCAGCATGTTTTGCTCCGTACGCATATCCAAGGGATGCGTGTTAATTTTGGTGTGTATGTGGAGGGGATATATGTATATTAATATATAGATTGTTCCTTTGTATTTCAGATGTTGTTGTAGGACTGTTTTGTTCCATCTTCAGCCCTTTATTTTGCAAGATTTGATCTTAATTTAATTTAATTGTTTCCATCTTGCATTCAGGTTCTTTTTAATTCTTCTGTAAAAGGGGAAGATGTGTGTAGGTTACATCTGGTGTCTTTTTGAAAATGGGTTAGCTCCATTTTGCATTTGCAATATTTTCCATGCTTTTTTTTTTTTTGTCCTCATTGCTACCATGGTTTCAGTGCCATACCAGATTACCCTACAGTCAGCTGTCTCAGTTCAG
Source organism: Triturus cristatus (assembly GCF_964204655.1). Taxonomy (NCBI): domain Eukaryota; kingdom Metazoa; phylum Chordata; class Amphibia; order Caudata; family Salamandridae; genus Triturus; species Triturus cristatus. The sequence goes on from NC_140591.1 coordinate 728,693,438, forward strand.
AAGAACTGGCAGGGATATATGACCAAGGAAGTGAGTAGAAAATATCCCTCAGCAATTGCAGTTTCAAGCTTGGAAGGCGAAGAACCAGGCATTTCCCTTCTTGTAAACCACCTTGGTGTAAGTGGCAACCAAGTCAGCCCGGGCTAGGACCAGGTATGGTACAAATGGCTAGAACACCATAATAGGGTAATCATCGGACCCGGGGAAAAAAAAAAAAAAAAAAAAAAACCCCGGGTATTTCAGTGTACCCATGGCAACAAATACCAAAAAGCTCTTTTGCTCTGATTACCAGCCCTAGCCAGGTCCATACATGATGTATATATGACGGAGGCCTGCCATTCGCCGAAGGAAGGAGGGGACACGTCCTTCCATTTCTTGCAGATCTCCCTTCTTGCCAACAAAATCGTATAGAACACTAAATTTTTGGCTGCACCTTGAGCTCCTTCCAAAATCCCGAAGATCACAAGAGGTAAGTCAATGTTTACTTTAACACCCAATGAAGTAGTTAGAAAGTTACTGATAGCTGCCCAGTATGACACTAAACTGGGGCAGTCAAAAAACATATGGGTGTCTGGTGCCGCCAGAAACCCACATCTGGAACAAGCAATTGAGTTACCCTCGGAAAATTTAGATAGTCTAAGAGGAGAATAATATGCCCTATGCAGTGTTAGCAAGTGGTTCCTCCGTAACCAAGAAGGCTTAACTATGCTGCACAAAAGGCCGAATGAGTCTGTCCAAAGATTTTGTAAGTTTGGGCCAGAGATTGAAGGGCTCCAAAGTGAATCAGGCAGATCAAAGACTCCATCCGTTTCCTCCAACAAAAGATTATACCACTGTGAGGTCTCCTTTTTTCCCACGGGGTTGTTCATCAAGTTGTTTATGAGCAGGCTATATCCTCCAAGTGGAAACTTATTTCTTTCTAAGGCTTGAGATTTGTAGGCCTGAGTCCAACTATGTATTTGAAGGTATTTAAGTCTTGACAGATTAGGGCCGATCTTAGCCAGAAGATGTTCCCATGAAAGCAGCTCCCCGTCAAAAAAAAGGTCTCCCCAGACCTCTAAGCCTGCGTCTCTTATTGGAGCCGCTAGAATGTCTTCAAGCCAAACAGGGTTTTCAGGGAGACCCCATAGCGGCGTCCTTTCACAAAAGTAGCTTACTTTTATCGATCTTGTGACTTCGGCCCATAATTTTGCCAAGCCTTGTAGTACCTTCAGTTTGATCTTTTTGAAGTACTTGGGGTTGCCGAATTTAAATAGAAAGGCTGATTGACTAGCTTCTTCCCCTTCTAACATGGCTGAAAACATTAGACCCACCCCGTAGTCTGTAGGTATTTTTAACAACATGCGGGAATGAGTTAACTGGAAGGCCCAAGCATATAATTTCAAGTCCGGGGCTGCCAAGCCCCCTTTGTCCCTTCGCCTTCTAAGCTTTTTCCAAGAAATCCTTGCCTGTTTGTTGTTCCAGATAAAAGATGTTATGTCTGACTGCAATTTAACTAAACAAGAATAATCAAAGTGCAAGGGAATGGTACAAAACAAAAACGAAATTTTAGGAAGGATCGACATCTTGATTAAGTTGACCCTCCCAATTAAAGATAGTGGGATATGAGATAGAATATTTTCCATGCATGTTCCTTTATGTAAATGCAGTTTTTCTATCTTGTATTCACAATATTTTCAAGAGTTATGTAAAGGGGAAGATGTGTTATATCTGTTGTATTTTACCATGCATGTAACTGGTGTTCTGGACCCTGTTGGCAAAGCTAGTGTGAATGTGATGTGTGGCATGTTGGAGTGCATGGTGATGAAATGGAATGCTTGGATGCCTGTGTGTTTGAGAGTGTTAGTTGGAGTATGGGCTGAGCAGCAGGGACGTTGCTTCTGGTGGGGCTATCCTATGATCTAAGCTAAGAACCTATGAATATTTGTATCTGCAGCATCTGGAACCAACACCTTGGTTACTGGACTTTTTCATCATAACACAAGCACAATGAAAGATCAATTAACAAAGGTTTGGAGGAAAAGTGATCACTGTCAGGCAACATAGATCCTAAAAAAAACTTTTGGATTGTTAGTTGTATATTGAAGTGGAAATTCTTTAAACATGTGGACAAGTAGGTTTTCAAAAATTTAACATATGGGAGAAATTATAGAGTAAATATGTTAGAGTACCATTGGAACATGACCAAAATAGTGGAGAAGCAGATGGATCAAATTTACAGATGCATTCAGGGTTGATAACAGCTCTCTTGCAAACAAAAAAGAGAGATAGTGTTAAGTGCCCAACTTTGGAAAACTTGAGCACTCTGAGTCATATTTAATCCATTGATGAACAGAAAATGGTATAGATAGGTTATTTTCCCATTATATTGCAATAGAATTTTTGGTTTGCGCAGAAGTTGGTGATTAATATAGCATTTGGGAATAGAATTGTGATTAATATTATCCAACAGTGTTTGAGTTTTGATTGTAAGAGATGTAGGAGGGAAATTATCACTAGTTAAAAATGGCTGGAGAACAGAGGATAATATTTCACATTTCTTTAAAAAAGATCTAGGTAAATTGTATTGCTTTTGTAGTTGGGGAAACGTAAAAGGGTCTTATGCCTTACCAATTGGTGGACAAACATTATACCTTTCTCTTTCCAGTGTTTCAAAAAAGATGATGTGTGGTGAAATTTAATAAACTTATTATACCAAATTGAAGAGGATAGAAAGCATTGTTGAAAATTAGGATCAGCTGAAATATTGTATATGCCAAACGCTGGGTGTACTTTAAAATAAGGTTTTTAGAAATAAAAGTGCTATTATATATATGAATCGCATCTTTAAATGAAAAAAAACCTTCATTAATTAACGCTCAAATGCAATCCATTGTGGTATGGGTTTTTTTTTAAAGTCCTTAATTAAGGCATTGTCGAATTAAAAAAAATGGAGAGATATAGCTTACAGTGAGGAAATCGGGCACCACCTTCATTCTTTGGGCATTTAGGCTTAGAGAATGCAATGCTAAATGTTTGTTGTTCTAGAGAAGTTTGGTGCAAACAGAGTTAATCTGCGAAAAATAATAATTATATATATTGAAAGATAACATTCAAAGTGTGTAAAGGACATGTGGCACAATCATCATTTTGAGGGTGTCTAATCTGCCCCCCCCATGATAAATAGAAAGGAGACCTGAATGAGAGTAACTTCTGTAGTTTAAGTTTTAAAAAGTTAAAAGTATGGCTAATTATGTTAGAAATAGTACAAGAAAATGACACACCCATGTATTTCATTGCAAACATATACTGATAACACAAGGAATTCAATGGTAAGTTTTAGAAAAGTTTAGTTTGTATCCTGAAATGTTAGACTATAATTTAATCTCTTGTAAAAAAAACAAAAAAGTTCTAAGGAGGACAGGGGTTTGGTCATGTAAATAAAAACATTGTCAGCATAAGCCAACGGCTTAGTCTCAAAGGAGTTGTGTTTCAGCCCAGAGAGAAGTGTTTCACAGCAGATGCCTTCAAGGAAGGGTTTTAGATCAAGAATAAAAAGCAAAGGGGGAAGGGGACTACCTTGCCTGGTACCTCCATGCAAATTAATATATGGGGAGAAATGACCATTAACAAAAACATTAGCACCAGTGTCAGAGTATAATAATTTTATGGTGAAATAAATTCGTGACGAAAGCCAAACCAATAAAGAGCGGTTAACAGAAAATGCCAATTGATGCAGTCAAATGCCTATTCAGCATCAAGTGATAAGGCAGGAAGGGGGTACATATATTTCTTACCCAAAGTAAGAATATTAGAGATCATTCTGGCATTATCCGCAGTAAGTCTACCCTTAATGAAACTCAATTGATCAGGTTTGACAAGAATGGGCACAACAGTATCTAGGCGAGAAGCTAGGATCTTGGCAAATATTGTGCAGTCATTATTAATCAATGAAATAGGTTGATAGTTTTTACAAAGGGTGGGGTCTTTATCTGGCTTTGTGATTATAACAATCAGGTCTTCCAAAAAGGAACCACTCGTCTTTAAATTCATAGGGGAAAAGTAAAAAAGATATGATAACTTGGGAGCAAATAAGGATGAAAAGGAGGCGATTATTTCAATAGAAAATCCGTCTGGACCAGGAGTTTTAGCTATTTTCAGGAATTTGATTACATCAATAATTTCTTGAATGGTTATGTTAACATTAAAAAGTTCATTATTTAAGGTTTCGGGTAAATGGTATTTTCTGTATATAATGATTTATAGTAAGATTAGAAAACAGTGGAAATATCAGAGTCAGAAGTCACAATGCTGTTACTAAATTCATTGTTAATGGGTCCAATATTCTTACATTCTGATTGATTTTTTAAGTAGCTAGCCAACATTTAACTAGCCTTATTTTGTCCTCTGTAGATTAAACCTTAAGTAAGATGTTACATGCACCAGTGGTAGCAAGTTTATTGAGATAGATTTAGCTGTAATTATTTCATGTAAAATGGAGGAAGATTTAGAGGTAAAGTAAGTATGTTCAAGTGTTTTAATTTGCTGACACAATCTAAGGTATTGGGAATGAACTTCTTTTTAGCTGAATAATCTATAGAAAAACCCCAAAGGAGGCTTCACAAGCATCCCAATTGTTAGGAATGGAGGTGTCAATTGATTTGTTTACTTGAAAGAACTCCCTAATAAAAGCAAATTCTTCTGTTATTAACCCCTTCTGTGCCCCGCCCTTTCCCCGCCCTGTGCCGGGCTTTCTATTAGCAGGCGGAGTTCATGACGAGATGGTCTCGTCATGGGCACAGCGCAACCGCGGCCCATGACGAGACCATCTCGTCATGGGCACTGAAGGGGTTAAATTGTGATCCAATAGCAAGGAGTTATGTGGATCTCCAATGGCCAGTTTTGGAGTAATTGAGGGATAGATCAAAGGAGGATAAAAAAGGTGCATGATCTGAAATAAAAATGGAACTAATTTCTAAAGATTGTATATAAGGAAGTAAGAACTTAAGGGCCGCTTACGATGGCGGGCGGATCGCCCCCGCCGGACTGGCGGTGGTCACCGCCAGCCCTGCGGGGGCAATCCGCCCGCCATCCACACAGCAAAGACACCCCGCCATATTATGATGGATGGGGGATCCACGGCAGATGGAAAGACCGTCCGACGCTTTTCCGACGGGCGACTCGTCGACCGCCGGAAAACGTGCCTGCATATGGTGGCGGTGTCTGAGAGACACCACCATCCATATTACAATGCTGTCGGTCAATGGCCTTTCCACGGCTGCGTTGCCACCATGGAAAGGCATATGGTCTTTGCTTTGGGGGCTTGTTGCGGCCCCCTATGGTGAAGGGGGGTGTGGGGTGCACATGGGGGGTACCTATGGTACCCCCCATTGCCATGCACTACGTGGCAGGCACCATGTGGTGCCTGCCATGTAGTGCATGGCAGTGCCGTGCACAGTCCTTTTCCCTTGCAGGCGGGTCTGCAGCCGGCATCCTAATGTGCATGGCGGGACCGCCGCAGCATCGTAATTGGCCCCTAAGTAACTAATATATAGACAATTCTGGACATGATATGGTGTACATTAGAAAAAAACGTAAATTCAAATGTATCAGGGTTGCAGGTTTTCCAAACATCAAATACTGGACAAGTGCTAATGACTGATTGAAATACCTTATTGGATTTATCAGGAATGACTTAGCATTTTGATTTCGTATCAGTAAAGTGGTTCAACCATTGATTAAAATCGCCATCTACAATAATGCTGGCATTATCAATAGAAGTAAGTTTTCCTTTCATACTATGCCAGAAATCAGGATCCGGTTTGACTGGTCCATTAATATTAAATAGAGAAACCTGTCTAATATGAATAGTGGGAGTAACAAGTACTCATCATCCATCAGTATCACATTTGGTTGAAAAAATGTATACATTTAACTATTTATGACATAGGGTGGCCACACTACCCTTACAATTAATAGATGGAGAAAAAGCAACCTGACCTACCCATTGGTGCTTTAAGTTCAGCAATTCAACATCATTACAATGAGTTTCCTGTAAAAAGGCAATGTGTAAATTAAGTTTGATTGATGAAAAGTATCTTCTGTCTTTTGACTGGATGGTCCAGACCAGGAACGTTCCACAAGACAACATTAAACATACTGGGGAAAAGGGTAGGGAATCAGGAACATGGATGACAGGCTGCAAAAACAGAAAGGGAGACAAAAAGACACTGTTTATTAACAACAACAATACGCATAACTAAAGCAAACATGGTAATAATTGAAGACATGCAAGCACTTGCATAATCACAAGAAAAAAAGAAAAGGAGAGAAAGAAGAAGGAAGGTATATGTAAATGGGTGAAGAGACAGATTAAGCATAGAAATCCAGATCTGGGGAGAAGAGCATGGAGAATGAGAATGAGACGTGTCAGCACCATAACAAGAACAAAAGCAGGGAGATGAAATGTAAACTATATTGAAAAAACCACAAACTTAATAAACACAAAGAACTGGTGCATAGCAAAGTTCTTAAGAATGTTGAACATTAGCATCCATATTGTGAGATGAAATAGTCTGGAAAAACATTTTTAATTTAGCAGGATCTTCAAGGAGACATTTTACATAAAAAGGGTGTAGGATGCCATTACGAATATTAAACTATTTAATTCGGGATCACAAGGCAAGGAACGTCTTTCATCTGGTCTTTGTTGCAGTATTTTTATTTATTTATTTATTCATTTGTAAAGCGCATGGTTATACCTATCGGTGTGTCCCCGCGCTGAGACATCAGAAAGAGGAGGACATAAGGAGACTGGCTGATCGCTTAGAGGTTTTTATTTACAAACAGCCATGTCCTCAGTTGCCTGCGAAAAATAATTTCGCTGGATTCAGTTCTCATGGTTATAGGTAGTGTATTCCATACTTTTGCCGCCAGGTATCTGAAGGAGCGAGCTCCCATTCTGGCTCTGAAAATTCTTGGAATCGTTAGTAAGGCCATGTCCCTCGATCGTAGATCCCGGCCAGGGGTGTATCTGGATACCAAAGACTTGAGGTACGAAGGGCTTTTTCCTGTCAGAATGCGGTGAACATAGCACATAGCCTTAAACAGAATTCTTTTTTCTATAGGTAGCCAGTGTAAAGTGGCCAGAGCTTTTCTAGTATTCGTTCTCCTCGGGAGGCTGAGAACCAGGCGGGCTGCCGCATTCTGTATTCTCTGTAGTTTCATGAGTCCTTTCTTAGAGGCTCCTAAATACAATACATTTCCATAGTCTAATTGGGATGTAACTACGGCATGCACTACTGTTCTCCTTGCATTTACAGGGAGTAGGTCAATGACCTTCCTCAAAGTTTTCATTGCTCCATAGCACTTTCCCGCAATTTTCCGTATCTGGCTATCAAATGACAGCTTAGAGTCGACCCAGATACCGAGGTTCTTCACTTCTTCCTTAGGGATCGGGACCTGTCCTAATGTGTTTGGCCACCAGGCCGAGGACCAGATGTTCGGTGATTTGCCTACCACTAAGAGCTCTGTTTTGTTTCCGTTTAGTTTGAGGCAGTGATCATTCATCCAAACTGTCACTACTTCCAGGCATTCGGAAAACCGGATAGCAGCTTGGTCTTTGTTTTGAGATAGTAGCACAATTAGTTGGGTATCATCGGCGTAGGATAAAATCGATACCTCGTATTTTTGAACATATTCAGCCAACGGTCCTACATATATGGTAAATAGGGTAGGGCTAAGAGTAGAGCCTTGAGGAACTTCCTGTTTTAAGGCATAGCTATCCGATGTATGTGAGAGTTGTGCTACTTGAAAACTTCGTTGGGCTAGGAAAGAAGTTAGCCACTGGAGGGCACGTCTCCGTATGCCACAACTCTCTAGTCTTTGTAATAGTAGGGGATGTGAGACCATGTCAAAAGCTGCGCTCAAATCCAACAGGATGAGCGCAGCTGTTTTCCCCTCGTCTGCCAGTTTTCTTAGGGTCTCGGTGGCCATCAATAAGGCAGATTCAGTGGAATGTGCCTTTCTGAAGCCAGACTGCGAGGGATGAAGGATCGGATTAGCATCCAGATGATTCACAAGTTGTTTATTTACTATTTTTTCTGCTATCTTAGCTGTCAGTGGTAGCAGTGAAATAGGACGCAGGTTCTCCAGTACGGAGTAATCCAGAGAGGGTTTCTTTCTCAGAGGTTTAACAATGGCCCTTTTCCAATTCAGAGGGACTGTCCCCGTTGTAAGGGAACAGTTGATGAGTTCAGAAATATATGGAAGTATAGTATTAATACCCATCATTATTCTGTCAGGTTTTGCTGGGTCACGAGGGGATCCTGATTTTATACCTCTGATCGTGACTATCAATTCATCTCTTTGCGGTATGATGAATTCATTGAGTATTGTTCCTCTAAATTCCTCCTGACTGCAGAGGTACTGGTTGCCTCCTATTTGGGCCTCAGTCGGGAACGACTCATAAATCTTAGTAACTTTGTCCGCAAAGAAACCTGCTATTTTATTGCATATCTCTTTGAAGGAGGTTATTACTTCTTCCTCCTCCTTGTTTTTGAGGGATTTTAGTATGGCGAATAGTTCCTTATGGGAGTTTTCTGCCCTGGCAATTGTGTCTGTGTAGAAATCACGCCTAACTCTCTTTATGAACGCGTGATAAACTTTCAATTCCTTATTGTATCTATTCTTGGATATCGTACAATAGGTTTTCCTCCAGGTGCGTTCTGCTTTTTTGCACCCTTTTTTTGGCATCTGGAGTTCTTCATTGAACCAGGGTGCTGTGATTTTTATCCTCTGAGGGGTCCTGGTACTCCAAGGAGCAGTTTTGTCTAAAGCTCTGAGATCCAGGTCTCAAACTGCTCGTTAGCTTTGTCTATATTCTTATCTAATATAGGCATCATTTCTTTTAACGCGTGTTCAAAGGATGGGGAGTCAAAGTTTTTCCATTTTCTGGTAGTGATAGTCTTCTTCACGGCTGGTGCTTTTGTTCTGTTTGCTGTCATCGTGAATAGGACCACGAAGTGATCCGACCAAGCCACTGGCCAGGGTGTTCCTATTTCAATCTCCTTTGAATTAGTGAAAATGGGGTCTAATATGTGGCCTCCTTGGTGGGTGTGGGATTTTACTCTCTGAGTGAAGTTCAAAGTCGACATGTCTTTACAGATATCATTTATTTCTTTGTTCTCCGTATCGTCGAAATGTAAATTAAGGTCCCCAAGAACCAAGAATTTATTGTGTCTCAGTGCTGGATGAACTATCTTTTCTTCCAAACTGGCCACAAACTGATTAGATTGGCCCGGGGGACGATATATGAAGAATCCCGTCAGTGTGTTACCCATTTCAGTATATAGGGTGAAAAAGAGAGCTTCGCATTTTTCTAGGCCAGCTGGTCTAATTTCACAGGATATATTTTCTCTGTGAATAATGGCAATCCCTCCTCCTCTTTGGCCCTCTCTATCCTGTCTGACTATCCGATAATGCTTTGGGACCGCATCTTTAATGTCTGGTATTGCATGTTCATTGAGCCACGTCTCTGTTAAGAATAGAACATCAATGCGTTTATCCGTAATGAGATCTCCTATCTCATATTTATGTTTGGTTAGCGATCTGCAATTTAATAGCGCAGGTTGAATTGTGGCTTTTTTATTTAGCAGCGTTCTATATAACAGCTTTTCATTACAATGAGTGCAAACGGGCTCCATTTTTTCTACATTCATAGTGTGCCTACACACATTATTACCTTTTGGTCGTAGCGCCATTAATGTGGTTTTGGAGTATTGTACCCTAGTAGTGGATGTCGGTGTTTCAGGGTTTCTGGCCCTAGGTCCCGGCCGGTCGCGGACGGCCGCAGACGGGCTTGCCTTAGGCGCGCCTTCGGCGCACCAGCGGCGCGCCCGCTGCGCGCGTCCACGAGCACATTGATTTTTAAAAGTCAGTCCGGTGTAGGCCCCGCCTCTGCCACCCAGCCCGGAAATGATGTTCCCTACTCCGTTCAGCCACGCCCTCCACAACAAACGGCACACAGCCGGGGTGGACCTGGACTGGATTGGACTTGATAGATGAAAAAGTTGTGGCCGGACCAAATGATGAAATTTGGCGGCTTTCAAGACACGTAAAAGATCCATTAATTTAAATTGCATGATGATACCTCTAGGCTTAGAAGATTGAGAGTGAGAACAACCAAGACAGGAGAGGAGAGGAGGAGTATTCAGAAGGCCAAGAAGAGCTGGTGGAAAATTCATCAAGAAGCCGAAAAGATACGGGTGCTCAAGAGTTGTTGCTAATCCGTCTAAGGGAAGATTATTCCTTCTATTTCTGTTTTCAACGTCCTCAGTATGCAATTTACGTTTTTTGATTTTTTGTTCAAGAAAGAAAATTTTGGTGGCCACAACTTGAAGATTGCACACACTGCTCCATTTCAAACATTTTACCCTTTATAACAATCCATTGGTCCTCTGTTTGTTGAAGTTTTTCATTAGTAGCACACATAAGGGGTTTCAGACTCCTCACCTCATCAAGGATAGCGCTCAAGATTGGATTGTGAGAGAACATATTAGATGATGTAGGATCATTTTCCTCCCTTTTAGTTTTTGTGCTAGAAGAAGTGTGTTTAGCAAAGGTGAGTAGATTGCTAGCCATTTTTAGGTAGTGTATGGAACTATGTGGAATCTTCTGAAAGGGCCTTGTCCTGCCTCTATAAGGTGATGTAGGCATAGTTAGAAAGAACAGTCAGTAGAACGTGGCAAGGCAACTGCAAAATGTAACAGAATTCAGTAGATTTCGAGGTCATATGAGCAAAGGAAAAAAGGAGAACAAACATCTGCCAAGTCATTGGTATATTTCAGCCATCATTAAGGTAAAGATTCTAGAATGCTGCGCAAGACATGTGGGGTAATTCTATGAATGAAGTAGGAGAAAAAATACACCAAAAGAGACTCACATTATTATGCTGAGTGTGAGGGAAAAATCCCATGATAAGTATTGGCATGAAAGTTGCGGACCTGAAGAATGACTTTGTTGTGAAGCTTATCCAAAGTCTTTGCAGAAATTCCTATGGTGCGAGCGGTGCCATGACAAAATGGTGGCTGCTTGCTAATTATATAAGTCACTGCTGCAGTGCCTAAGAAGAAAAAGGTTGCTACAGTTGTACATAATGATGCATTTAAGATCACTGTTTTCCAGGGCGTTGCAATATACAGCACAGCAGGAAGACTGAGCGAGCAGCGCACTACTAAAATGGTGGCCGCTCGCGTCTGACAGGACTTACCGCAACAACTCTGGGGCACACAGGGTGTTCCTCAATGAAAACCCACCAGCTGAAAACAATGCTGGGATATCCGGAAGCACGAAGATATGTTCAGGTGGTGTAGGCACAGGATGGAGGTGGCTTGAAAACGACTTGTTGCTCCGGGGTCCTCCACCATCATTGCTCGGCACAGAAGTAATGCCCCGTCATTCATGGCACTTAATAGTACCAATCGAGGGCTTCTGAGAAGCCTTTTGGGCACCAGCACTCATTAATTTACATATTAGGCACTTGAACAGGTAACAATGAAAACTGTTGGTACAACATGCCCATCTTGTTTTGGCAAATGCATTTTAAGTTTTAGCATTTGAAGGACAGCTAGGTGAAATGCATGGCAGTGGGCACCGTTGCGATGGTCAGTCATCATAGTAGGTTGAACAGTGTTAATCAAAAATGGAGATATTGCACTATTTTATTTTGGATTACATGCGAGTATGACATAAAACATGAAATAGCTTTGTTTGTGTTGTGGTGCTCTATACATGGCTTTGTCATGTTGGTTTGTGAGAGGAATCTTTATGCTGTAACATGATATACAACTGCACCTCCCTGTGTAGACTGGTGTTTAGCTTCTTTGTACCTAACAGAGCAATTGTTTTTTATTTTATTTTTTATTTTAGTGTTTTATATAGAGCGAACCAGACCCTAGACATCGGTTATCAGAGTGCTTTACATGAGCACCAGTTTCGTTGCAGATGGACACATTCATTTTTGGTAAGCACTGAGAGATTAAGTGATTTGCCAGGAATCACAGAATGTTGAGCGTCGTTGCCGAGACTCTAACCCGGTTCCCCAGTTTCGAGGTCTACCGCTCTAGCCGCGAGGCTGCATCCTCTCCCCTATGGAGACGAACTGCACGTGTGTGACTATTTTTGACTATGTACAGTGTCCTGCAGCCTGTGGACTACGATTCCCAAGCCATATGCAAGAAGCCTTTACCTAAATTCGAACTGTGCATTTAGGAAATGCTAATTAGCATCATCTTCGAGCTGATGGTAATATGAGCATACTTCGAAAAATGCACAAAACTGCATTTCTCGAAGTGCCATGCGGTGCACACATGCCCCCAGGGCATGTGTGTGCCTTACATGTGCACCTTTGTTTTTTAGGGGTTCCGCTAGCACCTTTGCATTGCCAAAATTGCGATTGCCAATTAGGTAATCGTAATTTAGGCAATGCAAGACCATTCCCACCTATGGGTCTTGAGGCCCGGAGGAAAGAATGGAGACGCAAAAGCAAATAGCGATTCCCTAGAGAATCGCTATTTACAGCCTGTTTTGATGTATTTCATTTAGCGATTACCAAATAGCAATTTATTAAAAATAGCTATTTGGTAATCGCAAATTCAGATGTTGATGCATGTGCCCCATGGTCCCCTGGGTTTTTCTCCTGCTCATGGTTATGTAAGTCAGGCATTTGGGGGAGTCCAGGGTATTTCCCCGCTTTCCAGCACCTTGATGGCACCTTTGCTGAAATTCTGTTTTTTCTCCTGGCTCATGGCACACTCAGCTGTGCTATTATTTGTTTGGGGCAGGCACCACGCAGCATGGGTGATTTCATCACTGTGCACCACAAAGTACTTTTGGCGCTAAATATTTCACTTCATTCAACGCAACAAAGCTGTGGTTTGCACAGCACTGCTTTGCGTAAAGTTTATAAAATCTGGGCATTGGTCTCTTCATGCTCGTTAGTACATAAATAGTTGGTAATACGTCATGTGAAAATTGATTTGTCACTTTGTGTATTGTCCTATTATATTGCACCATGAGACTAAATCCTATATTTAACAGCCGTATATTAATTAAGGTCTATCGTATTAACAGTAGTGAGTGCCATAGACATTTAAATAATTTGCATGATATAATTCATTTTGAATAAGGATTGATCATTTTTCATTGTTAAAATGTGTGTTTAAAATGGAGAGACCAAATTATATTGTGCAGTGTATATAATTTTCTATACACCATATTGAAACTATCTATTAATACTAAATATTTCTATCAACGCCCAACCCCCTGAATGGGGTAAGAAATGATACAACTTACAGTCTGAAACATTCTTTGTCTTTTTTCCTCCGCAATTATTTTTCATATCAACTTTGCAAATGGGGTTTGATTAGCTACTTGTACACACTTACTGCCCCACTTACACCTAGGTGGGGCAAGTGCATGTTTAGAAATGGAAGGCCTGATTCACTTATATTTTTTTTTAATAGATTTGATTTACTCCTGAGTTCCCAGAGAAATCCGGGAGTACTCCTGAGTTATCCTGAAATGCAGGAGTATCTCACAAGTATGGTGCAACAAAATCGTTTTGGATCGGGCCTGCAGGGAAGTTTGTTAAAGTGCTTTGAACCTCATACATCATAGTAGTGTGGGGAGAAAAAAGCCTTCAAAGGGAAGCATGGTGTCCTTGTGAATACTTTTCACAATTTGGATTTACCAGTTCCACAGTCATAGGTTTAGTTGACTCTGGCACACATCAAGACAGATACAGAAAACATAACTTTGCCTCGTGTGTATCTGAGGGCCAGATGTTTCACGCATTTTTCCCGTTCGCAAATGGTTTGCGAAGGGGAAAAAGCCTTTTGGGATGTATCATCCCAAAAGCCATTTGAAAAATAGGGACTCGCAAAAATTGTGATTCCCTATTTTGCGAAAGCATTTAAGGAATCGCAATTTGCGATTCCTGAAGTGAAATGCAGGAAGCAAAAAAAATTGCGACCTGCCTTTAAGGAATCGCAAATTACCACCAACTTCAAGTTGGTGGTATTATGCAAAATCCATGAAAAATGCACTTTTTTGCATTTTTCAAGGTGCCATGTGGCGTGCATGTATGTGCGCTACATGTGCACACACACATGCATATTCCAGGGGTGCAACAGGGTGTCCATTTGGCACCCTTGAAATTGCATGTGCAATTTGCGGGTACCTATCGGGTACTCGCAAATTGTGCATGCAATTCTCATTCCTTCCCATGGGCCTGTAGGCCCATAGGAATGAATGGGAAGCCATTCCTTCCTTGCGACTCGCAATTTGCGAGTCGCAAATAAGGAATAGGTAGGAATCGCAATTATAACTGCAAAACCTACATACATTGCATTTTGAGACTCCATAATAGATAATCGGTAACATTTGCGAATATGGAATCGCAAAATCCAATATAGATACATCTGGCCCTGAGTTCCTTGCAATTCAGGTGATAATTCTCATGATGAGTAGTATTGAGTGTCCTGATGCTGAGATGTGCAGTTTCTTTATGACTCCTGGCCCTGTGTTTTAGGAGGGACTTTACAGAAATGGCACTCTATCATAGTCAACTTACTGAAATTCTGATTGAATCCAAATTAATTTGCCACTTTTATATTCAACGCGTAGTGCCTACTGTCAGACACCACACTCAGTGTGCGAACTTCCTGTTCCCTTAGACTATGGAAACGGTGGAGTAGAAAACTATCTTCAAGGGTAATCGAGCAACGTTGCATAAATGTTTTTAAAACAGCATTAGACTGTCACTTAATAGTACCTCTCTATTCCAGATGACAAAATTATTACCCAGAAAGATGTCTTTTCAAAGTACATTGGCAACGTTTTAAATCTTTGAAAGTAAGTAATGAAATATATATTTTGTAAAATAGTTACTTTGTCAACCACACATGTCAGACATTAAAGTTGTCTTAAAGTATTATACATATTAGAAATGTTTTTCCGTTTTAGTGGCTGGAGGGAGCTGTGTAAATGTTGCTTTTCTCGATAGACTTACAGATCAACGAAGTGTATCAGAATAAGGCAGCAGAATGTTCAGTACCTACCTTATGTTTGACATGCAGGGCCTACTCCACTAGAAAATATTTGAGTAGTTTCACTCCTCTCGTAGCTGCGACTTGCACCTCGATATGCAGACCTGAGTTAGAAGGGTGTTTGGACTGATTTATCCGTTGCATACCTTTCTGTGAAGAATATCATCATAAAATACCTTCGAGCACATATTAACGATATATATCTCCAACAATGTCCAGAGAAAACAATAAATTACTTGTGTAAAACCTCATTAATGGATAAAATTCAATTTTCCCAACGTAATTGTTATTATGAATTGTAATAACGCCATCTCAAGATAGAGGGCAGATTTTCAAGCCTCTTGCGACACTTTTGCGCCGCCGTTGCGTCACTTTTGTGATGCAGTGGTGGCGTAAACAATGCAGCCAATTTACAACGTGACGCATCTAGGGAGATACATCACATTGTAAAGCACTGCATCAAATTATACCTGTGTCAGGTAAAATGTATGCAGGGTGGGCGTTCCCATGAAGGAAAGCCTTGTAGAAGTGACGCAGTGAAATCTACAAGATTTCACTGCGTCACTTCTAGGATGCCACTGGGTCAAGACCTTATGTCTGCTTGAAGCATCATGCTTGCACACAAGCCCAGCAATGCGTGACTTTTGGTCCAACGGATGCGTCAGAGTTACTGACGCATCTGTCAATGCTTGCGCCATGGTGCGCCGTATTGGAAATACGGCGCATCCATGGTTGCTCAAGGGTATTGCACGTTGGCGCAGAGAAACTGATGCATCTCTACAGATGCATCAGTTTCTTGTAAATCTGCCCCAAAGAATTCAAGAATATGGTTGGACTTGATTGCTGATAATCTTGTTAACAATCGAGGGTGCCCGGAGGTATTTTAATTTGGAACTTTGTAGTTTCCTTAAAAGTGTTAAGGGGGCCTCTTTTCCTCCTAGGGAACCATCCCTCACCAGTTATTACTGTTATATAGGTTTTAGGGTACACGGAAGAGTGTGCTTACAACCCCTGGCCACCTGATGCTTGTTTGGTGAGGAATATTGTGTTTGGAAGCATTTCTAGAGTGAAATATGACTTTTCTGTTGATTATATATATTTGTTTTGCGTGATAATGTTTGCACTAATACTGCTTTATGTATGCTTTTTGATTATTGACCACATGTTCATCCTAAGATACACCTTCCATATCAGCGCAGGGGCCTCCAACCTTTTGTGTAATAAGAGCTACTTTTGAGCAATTAAAATCATTGCGAGGGGTGGCTTGGCGTCCGACGGAGATGGCGGCGCTCGGATGAGGCTCTCCGGCGGTCTACGGAGTAATCACGCTTTTCGAGCGAGCTGTCTCGAAATGACAGCGGATTCGTGCGGATGAAGACCTGGAGATCGTTTGGTCATTCATGAAACCTGCAGTTTTTGCCAGCAAGTATGTGGTTTAATCCCCCTTTGTGGTCGCGTCCTTTCGCGGCCGCCATTTTTTTTTCACCGCGATTCGCGGTTTTGTTGACACTTCATAAGAACATTTCGTAATTTTTCTAAGTGCCCCCAGCTTGCTCTTAAAGCGTTTTTTTTTTACAAGGCCTCACCTCATTTTGCTGAAGATTGTGGCTGTAAGACTGCTGCTGGGGGTTTCTTGAGAATGTGAGTAACTTAAACACGGCGGCCATTTTGGGACTCTGTGGAAATTCCTGTGGAACTCTTTAATGTGGCTTCGACGTTGCTGACTGAGAAACAGTATAATATTTTCTTTGTGCTGAAATTTTCTTGGGTTTTGCTTTCGGTGCACCTTGCAAACCCCTTTATTTGAGCCACTTGTGCACTTTATCTTCGTTGCCTTAAAGCACGTTGTTGAGTAACTGTGTTACCTTCTCACTGATATTTTTTTACTCACAAGGGGAGTGTTCGTGGCAGAGACTGGGTGCTCTCGCATTGTGTCGTACAGGTCTCACCTAGTGCGCACTTACTGTGCCTTGGTGGTGGGAACTTTAGGTCAGCATTTTATGGGCAGAACAAAAGGGACGCGTAGTTTTACATCTAACCATCATATTTTTAGAAAGAACTCAAAGCTCTCCACGGAATTTTCCAAGCTTGACCTCCCTTTAATGACTGCACCTCACTGTTCAACTGCCACTATGGATCCCTCTTCCGGTGCTACCGGTAAATCCCAAACTAAGCGCCTTAAAAAAGATCCTCCCTCGCCGCCCAAGTCGACTTCACCTGTATCAATGGAGCTTTTACTCGAAGAGATTAGGGCCCTCAGACCTTTTATGGAAGAGACTAATACCAAACTGCAAATCTTAACGAATAATTGGTCCCAACTGGATGCAAGAATTTCTACTGTTGAAGAGTCTGTTTCCTCTCTACAAGAGTCCTGTTCAGTTGTTTCTCATCTACACTCTCAGGTCTCCGTGCTGCAGAAACAGGTTGAGGATCTTGAAAATCGCAACAGGCGGAATAACCTGCGTATTTATGGCCTGGGAGAGGGAATTGAGGGGCCAGACCCGATCGCCTTTTTTAAATCTTTTTTGCCCAAAGTTCTTCACTTATCAGAAGGGACGCAGCTCAATATTCAACGGGCACACAGGTTGGGTCGTGCCCCATCCCCAGCTAGCACCTCGCAGAAACCAAGAGGTGTCATTATCTACTTTTTGGAATATACAGATCTGATGAAAGTGATTTCTGCAGTCAGAGCTTCTCCGAGGATTACGTGGTCAGGCTCGTCCTTATTTTTCACACAAGACTACGCTAAAGCTACAGCTAATAAACGCAAGGCATTCCTCAGTATGAGAGCTGATCTTCGCTCCTTAGGGGCAAGGTTCGGCCTTTTCCATCCTTGCCTCTTCAAAGTTACGTGTAACAATAGAACAACGACATACGAAGATCCAATTCATCTACAAAGCTTTATTAACTCTTGCAAAACAGTCGCCATGGACTCTTCCGGTCCTTCCTCCTCATCGACCGCTTGAATGGTTCCTTTTTTCTTCCACAGGTTCCTCAGACTTTGTTAAGTTTCTCATTTTATTTAAAAAGTGTGTAGGAATGTTTCTCCGGTAGAAGTTGATTATCTTGATGCCGCTTTTACGAAGTTATATTTTTCATGACTGGTTCTTTATCATTATTGTTGGTTTTTCTGTTTTCGCTCAATCCTTTGTATGTCTTATTCATATGTCTCAATGTTGGTTCTATAGGATTATCTTTTATGTTGTCTCCGCAGATGTTCATCGTTGTAATGTGATTTCTCCCCGACTTTCCGCTTGGCCGACATCAGACGTGATGCCTACTCCCCGTGGCTCCACCCCTCCCCCGCATATTCCTGATTCTTCTTTTGTAGGTATGTCTTCTTTTTGTCCTTCATTAGCTATTTTCTCTTTTGTGTTTTTTGTTTTTTGTTCTTCTTTAAATGCTAGTAGTTTTTCGTCAGTAGGTGTTTCTCGTTTACTCATTTCACCCTATCTGAGCTTTTCGACTATTCTTTCTGTCACAACTATTTCTTCATTTCCCTATTACCTATCCATTTGGCTTCCACTTCTTCTTGTCATGACCTCTGACCAACCTTTACTGTTCTGGTTATTTGATTCATCTTCTCACTCTAACTGTGTCACTGCACAATTCGTTTCCTCTTTGCTCTATCTTCTTTTTATCCTACAATGTTCTTGTTTTGAATTGGACTTTTGCTTTATGGTTACATTATGTTTTGTCTTTGAATACTTATGCCTTTGAAATTGATTACATGGAACGTTAAGGGCTTAAATTCTCCCATCAAAAGGCAAAGAATTTTGACTCACCTAGCCAAGCTGAATGCGGATATTGTTTCTTTACAGGAAACTCACCTCTCTGACGTTGAATCATTAAAGTTGAAAAGAGGTTGGGTGGGGGAAGTTTTCTTTTCTCCAGGTGATGGTAAACGGAACGGAGTGATGATTCTCTGTCGTAAGTCCCTCCCGTTTTTACTATTGTCTCAAGATTCAGATGTAAATGGAAGATGGTTGAATGTTAAATTGTCCTTGAAGGGAGTTCCTGTGTCTCTTTTTAACGTTTACGCCCCTACATGTGGCGAACCCTCCTTTTGGTCCACACTGGCTAGACAGATTGCTCTCTACATGGAGGACAATTTCATTTTAGCTGGCGACTGTAACCAGATCTTTGACCCATTTATAGACAGAAACTCTAGAGTTTCCTACATTCCTAATAAATCCTGAAATCATTTTTAAGAACCATATCCCAGTACAAGCTTTTGGACGCTTGGCGTCTCTGTAATCCGGTTACCAGAGAGTATACTTTTTATTCCCCATCACACCAAACTCAATCAAGAATTGATTACGTTTTTGTTTCCCATTCCATCTTGCAAACCCTCACACATGCGGAGATTGGTCCTATTTTATTATCAGACCATGCCCATGTTTCAATTGGTCTCGAGATTTTACCTAAGGCCACGGGCCCCAAAAGGTGGCGTTTCAATAATGCCCTCCTTTTGGATCCAAAATTCACTGCCTCTTTTACCACCTTCTTTGAGGAGTTTTTTGTGTTGAATAAAACCTATTCCATGCCCCTCTCAACTGTTTGGGACACTTTTAAAGCTTCAGCGAGGGATTTTATTATTGGCTTTGTTGCTATGAGGCGGAAAATCTCCCGTAAACTCACTAAGGACCTTCTACAGGACATTAAAAAATTGGAGCACTCTTTTTACACCTCACACTCGAAGCAGTCTCTCACAGCTCTCATCAATGCCAAATTGCAATTTCACAAGAAATCAACGAAGGATGCTTCACTATATTTGTTAAAATCCAGCGCCAAATTTTATGGGGGTAAAAACAAAGCTGGGAAAATATTGGCTAATTATTTAAAAGTTAAACATAATAAACTATTTATGATGACTGCTCGGACCTAAAGTTCAAAGATGCTGATATTTTGCACAAATTTTCTTGGTTTTATAAGTCTCTCTACACCTCAGAGTCACAGCCCTCTGATCATTCCTTATCCCACTTTTTCTCTAATCTCCAAAGATCTCCTCACGCTTTGCGGGATCTGGCCCTCCTGAAGTCAGATTTGACACAGCAAGAATTGTCAAATGCCTTTCAGCAACTTAAAAAAGATAAGGCACCAGGACCTGATGGGTTCACAGTATAATTTTATCAGCACTTCTACAAACTCATATTGCCCAAATTACATTCTCTAATAAATCTATTTAGTACATTAGGTAGTTCCTTAGGGTCTTTCTCAGAAGCTCACATCTGTCTCATACCCAAAGAAGGTAAAGATCATAGGTATTGTAAAAACTATAGACCCATTTCCCTGGTAAATATCGATTATAACATTTTCTCTAAAGCTTTAGCCATACGACTTGATTCTTACTTGCCTGATTTATTAGGGAAGGAACAATCTGGTTTTGTCAAGGGTAGGTTTATAACTGATAACACAAGACTCCTTTTTAATGTTCTTTCTAAATCTTCACACTTTAAACACTCTCTCGCGGCAATCGCACTCGATGCTGAGAAAGCATTTGACAGGGTTGAGTGGGCCTATTTGTTCTAAACTCTCAGATGGTTTGGTTTTGTGTCTAAATTTATATCCTTGATTTCTCTTCTATATTCAAATCCACGTGCGGCTATCTGCGCCAATGGCTTGATTTCCTCGTTCTTTGACTAGGGTAGAGGAGTGCGTCAAGGTTGCCCTCTTTCTCCTTTCCTCTTTAATTTAGCTTTGGAGCCATTTATCTCTAAACTACGTCAAAATCCGAATTTACACGGTTTTGAAACAAAAAACTCTCACATTAAGTTAGCTGCTTATGCTGATGACAGCTTACTTTTTATGTCTAATCCTAATGACTCTATTCCTGCCTTTCTGGCGGAGGTACAAGCTTACTCAGAAATATCTGGCTATAAGTTAAACAATGATAAATGTGAGATCCTTCCCCTGACCAAGTACACTTTTAAGGTGGATTTTAATGCCACAAATTTCACATGGAGCCCCTCCCATATTAAATACCTTGGCTTGCATGTTACCTCTTCAATATCGGACACGGTGACGCTATGCATGAATAGGTGTATACAGAAAATTGCTGATCTGGCGGCTAAATGGCATCCTCTCTACCTATCGTGGTGGGGTTGCCTGGATACTATAAAGATGATGTTGTCACCTATTGTACTATACACCATCTCTAACATTCCAGTTCCCATTCCTGCTAAATTTTTTAAAAGGATCAATTCCACCCTTTCCTCATTTTTGTGGAACTCGAAGAGATCTCGAATGTCTATGTCCAAACTAGTACGTCCTAAAACTGAAGGTGGAGTTAATTTTCCAGATTTTCAGGTCTACCAAAAAGCTTTTCTCCTACGTCAATCCTCTCTCTGGCTGCTTGACCCCTCGGAGAATGACCCCTTATGGATCACAATTGAACGGCTTTTTTTATCTCCTTTCTCTTTCTCTGAGTACCTGTCTTTTTCACGTAAACCGCAGGCTGTGTCCACTCCTATACTGAAGTTGACTTCTAAACTTTTGGCTTCTACGCTTCCTCCTTCCCCCAACACTTTGGACCATTTCTTGAATTCAACAATCTGGCACAACAAGGATTTGGTTATCCGCAATAAACCATTTTATTGGAAGTCCTGGCGACGGAAAGGTTTAATATGGACAAACCAGTTATTTTCACACTCAAACTTTTTATCTTTTTCCTCACTTAGACAAGTATTCAATTTACCTGCTTCATTTACACATAAATATAATCTACTTAAGATGGCTGTGATGGATAAATATGTTCGATTATCTGCTACATTGAATGCTCCTACTCCCCAGACCCCTTTTTCACAACTTTTTACCCTGCTTAAAACTAAACCCACAGCCTCCATTATATACAAAACTTTACAAGGAAAAGATAATGTCAGGCAGAAATATAAAACAGAAGAAGCATGGGAGTGTGATTTTCAACTCTCGTGGCCAGTAGCTTTATGGAACAATTTATGGATTAAACTGCGCAAATCCTCCAGGGCAGCTAGTATAATACAAACGTTGTTTTTTGTGTATAATCGACTTTTGCTTACTCCGAGAGTTTTGCACAGCAGGTTTCTGACTACTTCGGATGTTTGTTGGTCATGCTCTTCTCCAAATGCTGACTTATTGCATATGTTATTTTTATGTCCATTAGTAGATAGTTTTTGGAAACAAGTTTGGACCCAAATTGATCTAATTTTTGGTACGAAATTCTCATTCTCCATTACCCATGTTTTCTTAGGGAGTCTTTCACCTTGCTGGGGAAATGTTACAGTTAATGTTAAAATGATTGATTTGCTACTAGCGGCTGCCTTTCAGCAAATCACTGTTAACTGGAAGGATTTCGCAAAAATTTCTTATAAGGCATGGAGGTATGCTGTTTGCCACAACCACAGGTTGGACACTTCCTTTGTAAATCCTATACAGGCGGCAGCGAAGCGGTTGGGTCTGTGGTCCCCTGTTACACTTTACCTTGATGCATGTGCCAAACGATGTTCCCAGTTAAAACCATCTCAGCAGGAAGTCCTGAAACCTCCTTGATTTCCCTGTGCGTTCCCAGATTATTTATAATTCTAGTACTTCTATGATTGACTCTTTATGTATTATTTGTTTATTTGTTTATTTCTTATCCACAAGTCCGATTTGGTTATGTGTAGGGCAACCTACTGTACTGTACTGACATGAATTTATGGTTTTGACTTTTGTATTGACACCTTTATTTTTCTTAATAAAATTTTTCTTTTGAACTTAAAAAATCATTGCGAGCTCCTAATATAATGAGTGTTGTCATAGTGATCACATCAGACAAGATTACTTTAGTGACCACCATATTGATTGCCAGTAGTGATCACCTCAGTGCATAAGGCAATGTTGCCAGCAGTAATGTAAAAAAGGCTTTGTTGATTTGGAATGCCTCTACACAGGAAATGCGGGGCAGCCACTGCTGTGGCCCCACTGGCCTGAAAGTATTAATATTATGTCTCCTCATGTGATTCATCACTCCAAAAACTGATTTTCATATATTTTGAAAATTCTGTCATTTTTATCCAAATATCTACTTATGAGTTCTAAAATAGAACACTATTCATATTAAATGCACAATTGTGGCGCATGTACATTAATTCAACCAATGTTCTAATTTAGTAGGCTGGGATGCACACAGGAGAGCTACAGACAGGCAGTTGAGAGGCTACCAGTTGCTCATGAGCTACTCATTGGAGAAGCATGAGCTAGAGCATCCCCTTCATCCTCCTCACTTTACTCCATACTCATTTCTCTGTGTGCTCATGTCTTTTCACCACACCTCAATTCCCATTCGCCTGGCATAGTGCATCCTACTGAAATGGAACACCTTCCCCTCAATTCAACACCTTACACATCAACTCCATCTGTAAAGGATCACAGTACTTTTCCTCAAATTTACTTAACATAATAATTTCCTTTACATTTTCACCCACTGCCAATCCTTCTATTTACTCTCAAAATCTTCAGACTTGTAATAAAAATATTTTTATATCTATTTTGAGACACCTTCACTGTGAACCTCATGTCATCCAAATACTGATTGATTCTTTTCAAAATCTCCATTAATCCATACAGAATTTTAGGATTGAGCATCCTTCCTCTCATTAGATCAAAAGGTGAATATCTATTGGTAGACCCACAGCTCACTAGGTTTTGCTTAAAAGTACACTGTCTTTCTTGTTTGCATGTATGTCTTGTCCAACATGCCACAACAGCACCCTTAAATATTGTTTGCTAACCCTTTAGCCATAATCATTCTTGAACACCACAATATGAGTGTACATTATGATCTGGATTGTTAAAATCTCCTTAATAAACACCATAAAAACTCTTTCTTCCAAGGCAAAATTACCTTTTTACCACCAACTACCACACTCGTTTTCTAAGTCTGCTAATCAAATTCACTATTCTATTTCTCTTAGATAATATACTGGGCTTGCCCAATATAAACTTCTTGCTTTTATTAGACATCAACAGCATCCTATTTTAGCTTACTAAATAAGCAGGAAATAATTCCCATTTATAAAAAACAAATGTGGGACTGATTTGCACAGAGTTTGCTCACTTGTACGTTTGGAGTACTCCTGATGTAGCCCAAAAATGCATAGTTCATGAGTAAGCCAGCTGTGCTACAAGATTGAGTCACAACTGCTCACAACAATGGATAAGTGTGTCCATGGCATTTCCTGTTATGAGAGGCGTGCAGGGTCGTGTTTAGTGTGTATGAACTTGTGAGGATAAATGCTGTGCAATGGTGTGCGCAGATTTATGGTAACTGGTGGAGAAATGCCACTTTTAGAAGTTGGCATTTCTGTGTGCTATGTGTCTGCCTGCCTGATGTGAATTGCATGGCTGGCTTTTGAGTGACAAGGGCTGGTGAGGTGTGGGTGGCTCCAGGAGGGGCAGGGTGAGTCAGCGCTAGGCTGAATAGGGACATCTGCATTCTGAGTAGTGGGAGGGGGGTCCCTGGTCCCTGAATAGGAGTGTGCCTGCCCTAGAGAATGCTGGCCCCGCCCCCCTGTGGTGTGTCTGATGACGAGCCCCCACCTGACAAAGGGGAAGAGGAGCCTTGTAAGCAAAGTGCTCCAATTCCCCCCTGAACCAGCTGCATCTGGTTCCCTAAGCCCTACACTGCAGACAAAGGAGGGAAGTAGTATAAGTAAAGGGGCTGTGACCCCAAGAGGGTTGTTGTGCTTGTGCTGACTTTGAGGGGACACTCTGCCAGGAGGAACCGCCATGGGACCCAGCTGTTTCCTTGGGTCCCTGCGTGCTGGCCTGCCTGGCTGCGCCTTGCTGGGGTCCCCCCAGCACCAAGGACGCTTTGGTTCAGCCTTTGCCCCTCTGGACTTTGGATTCAAGCATCTGAAGACCCCTTTACTTATTTTGCAGAGCGCTTGACTTTTGTCCTGGTGAGCGCTATATTTCTGCCCCAGGGGGACTGCTGGTGGCCTGCAGCACAAGGCTGCATCGTATGGGATTCCCCTGCTTTGCTGGGAATCGAGCGGGAGCCCACACTGCGTTCATGCTCTCTACCGGGTTACTACCCCGCATTTTTGGTGACTTTCTACTTTTATTAGCGGGTGCCCACCCCGCTGTCGTATTTATTTAAGGCGGGTGTCTACCCTGCATTTTTGGTGACTGTCCACTTTAATGGGAGTGGGTGCCCACCCCGCTTGAAGTTTTATTGTTCGGACGGGAGCCTACTCCGTGCTGTTGCCCAGAAAAGAAGATTCACCTCCGTGGCTTGGGAGGAAAAGCGCCACCGACGCAACGAGGAATCCAGGCAGCCTTGCCTTGAGGTGGGCGGGCCAATCCCGAGCGGGGCTCCCATAAGCTGAGGGAAGGCCCACGTGTGCTGAAAGGAAGTGTCGTTCTGGTAAGAGAAGGCAGAGGTAGGACGGGATTCTACCCCGCCTCCCAGGGCGTCCTGGCGAGGAGGAAGTCGTTGTCTTCACACGGGACCCCTGAGAGTGAGGGAGAGCCCCGTGGTGCCAGCTGAGAAGCCGAGAAGTGCTGCAGTTACTGGCGGGGCTCCTCTGTTGGAGGGAGGAGCCCCACGTGCCGCCTGATCACCTGGAGCCTCGGAGGCTCCACGGAGAAGTCCCCAGAAGTCCCCAGAGAGTCCCGGTGAGTGGGGGATGCATTACAGGCATTGGAAGTTGCACCAGAAGCACCCGTGGCTGGTAGTTGTCACAGTTGCCCCGTTTTGTCAGTGGGCAGCTGCCACGTTTTGCACTTTTACTCAGTCCCAAAGGGGGCTCCAACTTGCCAGGCTTTGCTGATTTTTACAGGGGCACCGCAGTTGCGGGCCGCTGCAACGTTGGGGCATTTGCTAATTAGGAGTCCCAGAGAGGGGCTCAGGAGGCACACTGGTGCCCGGGCTCATGTTCACAGCTGCCCAGCAATTAGTGGGCAGCTGCCACGTTTAGGCTTATGCACCTGCGCACTTTTTGGTTTCCTACATTTGCAGCCAGAGGGCCGGTAGACGGTCCTGTAGAGCCCTGCATAGGGCATTTGAGCCCTGGAGAAGGCCAGTTGGCCTGGGGGTCCGTTTTATGTGGTAGGGCCCAAGGCCCTAATGTGATCCCTAATGTGTAACATATTGATGCTGAGGATGTTATGCATACCAGGTCTATGCTAATGTGGTTTGGGGCCTAAGGTGATTTATTGCCCCATGTAATTTATGTGATGCCCAGGACAAATATGATTTATGCATAGGGTGGTTATGCTAATGTGATGCCTAAGGTCATTATTATAACAGTAGTTATTGGGTATTTCATTACTTGTGTTTTACTTACCTGTTCTGATGGTTATGACCAGGGCCTGATTGGCCTGGTCCTGTATATAATCCCCTGTGAATATTGCCCGTGTCTGTGGGCACAGTGTATATATGTATGTGATTGCATTCTAATGTGTTTTAATAATACAAAGGCTATTTTCTATTTAACCTTGTGTAGAGTTCCTTTTGTGGTGTACCTAGTGTGTTGCTGTTGTGTGCATGTGTTGTGCAAACGCTTTACACATTGCCTCTGGGATAAGCCTGACTGCTCATGCCAAGCTACCAAGGGGGTGAGCAGGGGTTATCTTTCGCCTGTAACTCCCTTGCCCTGACTGGAGTGGTGGTTTCTGTCTGGCTTTGGCGCAAGCCTTAGCCAACCAGAAATCCCATTTCTAACAGTCACCACATTAGTACAAGCACCATCTACTAATCCTTAATGAGGTTTGTAATTAAAGTAATATATCACAATAAGTCCATATTTGACCACAATAACATAAACAGACACTGGTCCAGTTTTATCCACGGACCTCACACTCATGGTAGCCAGAAACAATCCATGGGCAATGTATCCTCAATATTTTTTGCCTTCCACCTACTGGCTTACCTAGTCCACGGATCCTTATTATTATCAGGACTTGAATGTCCACATCCAACCACCAGTATGCTTCTCGGACTGTACTGTAGATACAATTGATGTCAAGTTATCATAAACAATAAAGTGATATGTGGAAAGTGTGAATTAATATCGGCTACTGGTAAATGCTCTGGGACACATTTCGCTTCACCACTTTGCTTGGGCAGATCTTCTAGGGTCGTAATCATAAGCAACCAAGGACAGTTTATTTTCTTTTTGGCGCTCTTCAGTGGACCTATTAAGTTGAGCTGGATGGTCTCTATTGAGGCATATAGTTCTCCACTCTCTGTGTTATGGCACACACTGGCTAAACAATCCTGCACTGGAATGCCGCCCAACGTAATAATCAGTGGTTGAGATTAATTCAAACACTCCATCAATCACTTTTTGTGGTTTGTGAATAAACAATTTAATGCATTGTCTTGTTATACACTTAATTCTTTCTTGAGTGTTGGATTTAACATCTGCTGACACAAAGTAAGGAAGTTTAATAGCTTGCTAGCGGAATATCATTGTAGAATATCATCGTACAATGTAAATATTTTTGTCCTATATATTGCTTACAAAAATATTGCCACACCGAAGTTACTAAGAGACATCAACACTGAATGGGACAACATTTTTATATCCATTTATTAAGACACAATATTTACGTCATGCAGTATTATCGTCTACAATATTCTGACATACAACCAAGTTTTTAAAAAAAGTGCTAGTGGTCAAGAGTTGGACTTCGTTGGCCAATCATCCAAAATACACACTTTTAACCATTCTATATTTGAGCAACAATCAGCAGACCCATATCCTTTTACATCTTGTTTTACTACTAAGTAATAAAATATGGATACTATATATCTAACATAAAACATGTTATGTGACGCATGCTTGCAATTTGTCTAACCACTAGCAATCGCTCCGGGAAGCATCCCAACCCATTATTCTTTTTATGTCTATGCCACCTCAATTAGGATCTCCCATATGCAAATCAGTCTTGCCCCAGTTTATATAATAACAGTCCTGCCTGAACTGTCAGGCCAGGTCCTCCTTGAACCAGACCAAAAGCAAACCAAGACCGGTTTCACCATATTAGGGCTCATTAGCCGGATATAGCTTGGGTTGGAATGGTACCCCAAGTGATTGCTAGTGGCTAAACAAATTGAAAACATTCATCCAATCACTTCTTGTGGGTTGGTATGCTACCCTGAGAGACTGCCATTGGCCATACAAGATCCAACCATTCCTCCCATGTCCTTTGTGCGTTTTATGTTTGCCCCAAGTGGCAAGAGTATGCCAAGATGTGTGTCTCGTGGTCACTGCACCACTGGAACCAAGCTATGTCTGACTAATGAACACTAATCAAGGCAAAACCAGTCTTGTGTTGCTTGTGTTTGGTACAGGGAGAACCTGGTCAAACACTTTGGGATGGATTGTTCCTATCGGAGAATGGACAATATTGAGTTGCATACTACTGGGGTCAAACTGAAATAACAGTGTGAGCAAAGAACCATAGTTTGGGATGCTACCCTGAGTGACAGCTAGTGGTCATACAAAATGGAAGCATACTTCCCATCACCTTTTGTGTGTTTCATGTACACCCCTAGTGGCAAGGGTATGCCAGGACATGGGTTCTGTGCTCACTGTGCCACTGAAACAAAGCTATACCCGAATTATGTACCCCAATCAGGCAAATCCTCTCTTAGGTTGCTTGTGTCCTGGATCAGCAAGGACATGGCCTGGCAGTTTGGGCTGCGCTATTTTTATTGGAGAAGGTTGAAGACTGATTTGCATATGGCTGGGTATAGACTGAAATGGAATGGTGAGCAAAACAACAATGGGTTGGGTTCCTGCCCAGAGTGATTTCCACTGGTTAGACAAATTGTAAGCATTCCTCCCATCAACTTTTGTGTGTTTGTTGTATGCCCAAGTGGCAAGGGTATGCCTAGACATAGGTCCCTGCTCACCGTGCCACTGGAACCAAGCTATGCCTGACTGATGATCCCTAATCAGTGTGAAACCGTTCTTGGATTGCTTGTGTTCCGGTTCAAGGAGTATCAGGGCTGGCAGATCCGGCTGGATTGTTTCTGTTGGAACAGGGTCCAAATGGATTGCATATGGCTTGAACCAAACTGAAATAGCATGGTGCGCCAAAGAACTATGAGTTGGGCTGCTACCGGAGAGATTGCCAGTGGACAGACAAAATGCAAGGGCTCCTCCTATCATCTTTTGTTTTTTGAGATACTATACATCTTACTGTAAATCTCAGACTTCTGTGTAGTTAGCGTGATAACTATCAAAATACAGTTAATGTGTCCAGTTGCTAAATATGAGACTCGTACTTGATATTTGTAGCAGAGTTGTTATGTCAGGTACAAAAGAGTGTGCAGCAGTTATCACATACATCCAGATCTGGAGTAAAAAAAGGTTTCAGGGTTCATAGGATGAAAGCAAACTCCTAGTCTAACCAACAGTACTCAGCACATTTTACCAATGTGGGGGTGGTCAACTTATTGAGACTTATGAGACCAAAGATTTCATGGCGTAATACCTTGGGGACTTAAAAAGGAACTGTTGAAGCTAAGAATGGAGCTTGGCAAAAATATACAAGAAGATAGGAGAGAAGTTGATGAGTTGGGATCGAAGGTCTTTCACTTGGAGGAATCCAGCAACAATTGATTCCTAGAGCATGGATTAATCAAGCAAGAATTGAAACATCTTTCAGAGCAAAATACAAACTTTTAAGAAAAGTTCACAGACTTTGAGAAATGCTCCAAATTAAATATTGTGTGAATCAGACTCCCGTTGGTTCACCAACGGCGAGAATGTAAACCTACATTCCCACTCCTTCAAGCACAAGACAACACAGTAACATGGTAATAAGCTAGATAGAACTTACAGAATGCTGGACCGGCCATTCCAATGTGCACTTTTTACTCATATGCTTATCGGAGTACACCGTCATTAACTAAGGGAAAAAGTCAAGGTGGCACTAAGAAGGACTTCTTCTGGCTTAAATGTCACTAAATCACTATTTACCAGGACCACCCAGAAGAGGATGGAATTCAGCATGTAGCATATTTCCTGAAGGTCCATGACACAGCATGGTGACTCTGAATCACAGTCACATGGCAGGAACTTCCATTTTACACCATATCCTTAGAAGAAGCAAAAACATCCTTTGAATACATGATGAAGTGCAGAAAGGCAGCAAGACTGGGAAAACTTCGAAATAAGTTTCAACCTCTTAGCCAGAGAGAAAAGCACATTAACCATTTTTAAGTCTATAATTAGAGGATAGAGAGTGTGGTTCATCAGTGAAGCTATCTTTAGCATTAAGGAGTAGGGACAGTGCAATGACATTAGAATAAGAAAGTGACTGAATCGATAGGGGAACTCTAGAAATCTGATCTTGCTGTGCTGATTCAAGTTGGGCTGGGGCAGGTGGGAGGGCAAGCTTGAAGCTTGGATGCATGGCTTAGTTCTGCTTTATCAGTCACAACACAGTCCCAGAAGGATAGACAGAAGGGGCTGGTGATGGAGAGTAATTGAAAGGACTTCTGTCTTTAACTTATGTGGGAATTTAGAGTTGGGGAAAGATATCCATACATTCCCAGTCCCGGGCACATCATATGGTTTTACCAGACTTGAAAGTAGAGGGAGAAAGCTATTCCTAATGTTCTCAATGCACAGAAGGCTTAGCATTGCTCTCTTTAACAACTACAGTGGGTAAATTGTTCTTTTAGTAGCGACCCATTTGTTTGCTAGACATATTTAAGTCCTCAGATCAAGGAATTTCCCATGTCAATCCATCGACTCTAGTAATAATAACAATAGGAGTTTGCATGCTTATAACTCCAGGCATCAACATTTTCTTACATGATCATTTCCAAGATAGGAAGGAGAGAAAGCTTTTCTTGAAAGGAGTGTAAAGAGGAAGTGCAATTTCTGTAATAATAGTCTGCTCCTAATACTGCTTAGGAGAACTTCCTTCAGGGTACACTGGGAAACCTTGTATCTTTAGGGACAGGGCCATTAGTTCACTAAACTGGAACTTAGATACAAATGCAGGTAAAGACAAGTTGTTTATCACTTTGGGGGGTCTGGGACTCTCTCATGGAAGTGGCTCAATGTTTAGGGATGCTCAGTCTATTAGATGCTTGAAGCCTGCTTCATGCAGAGCAGATACTGCTGCAAACTATTCCCAGCCAACATTGCCATTCTTGAGCAGCAGACCACAAAAGAAGGGATGATAGGAGAGATCAATGTTGTTAAAGTCTCGAAACCCCTATGCCAGATGTTTTTCCACCACAATCTACTGATTATTCACTTCCTGCCTCCCTGTCAGAAGGGAGGATTTTAGTGTTTTAACAGCCTTCAAAGGGCTTGACTGAATGTGGTTCTTTCTACTGAATCTCTCCTCTAAAGGTATATGGGAAGATCTTTGCTATAATTCTGGCCACTAATATAGATGAGTTGCTACCCACAACCCCCTATCCGGACCTGGTGGGCTTTGTAGATAAGTTCTAGGTGAGTGATAGCACCATTTGGATCGATTTGGTTGAGGTGCTGTAAAAATTCATGGGAGAAGTAATTCTTCTCTCTCTTGATGCTAATATGGTATTTTGATACAGTGGAGTGCAGCTTTTTTAGACCAATGATGGAGGGTAGGGGCTTTGTCCTGCCGGAGTG
The DNA here is from genome assembly GCF_964204655.1 of Triturus cristatus. Taxonomy (NCBI): domain Eukaryota; kingdom Metazoa; phylum Chordata; class Amphibia; order Caudata; family Salamandridae; genus Triturus; species Triturus cristatus. Next base: position 728,725,134 of record NC_140591.1, read on the forward strand.
GGGAGAGTTTCAAATAGAGTTTCGATCTACCATAATAAGGGCTAAACCCTCACTGCCTTTTTCCTTTCTCTTAGGTCGATAGATCTTTGATGTTGTGATGGAGAAAGGTTTCGTATGAAAGAGACTTGCTCATATGCAACCCTATCGAATAACATAAAATAATGTAACCAGCTTGTTTGTAAATACTAATATTGCATTACATTCATTATATTGTATCCAGGGGATGCTTGTCTATGTGTATTATTAACCAGTAACCCGACTGTCACTAAAAATGGCTGCCAAAACACGGGGAAATCTCTGCGCATGCGTCTACTGCATCTACGTAGTATGACGTCTTATTAGAGTAGGAATAAGTGGTATACAGTGAATTCATTTATTTTCGTACTCTAACATGTTTTTCTTTGACTATTATTAGTTCGTATTTGGGCCTTGGAGGGTGACTGAGATTCATACCTACCTACTGGATGCGCATGCGCACCGAAAACCCGCTCTGAACTCTGATGGCACAATTGAACCACAGCCAAGGACGTGCTCACAAGAAGCGCATGGGTAGCTCAACTCTTGAACCAGCAAGAGGAAATATAAAATACAATGTTGCCTAAAGTATTGATCCACATGTGAAATGCGGGTGGGAATAAAGCCTGGGAAAGAAAATTTAAGGGGTGGGAAATTAGACAAAAGTACTAAAGAAAATATTATACTTAGTATGGTGTGATGACCTCTCCCCATTGCCTGGTCCAATCAGAAATAGGGGTTTTCACAGTATTGAAACATTTGGGGGTGGAACATACACAAGAATAGTATAACAAAGGTAGTTTAGATTAGTTAGACACACTGACTGACCCAGAAATGCTGCTGCACACGAGAGATGCAGATGCCATTGCTGAGATGCTGTCTGTGAGCTGATCGAAGAAACCAACACTTAGGGGAAATTCGCGGAAGGCAGACCCGCAGAGGCACATCTAGGAAGGGGTTTCCGGACGAGCCCTAGCCGGAAAGAGTAGTACCAGAGAGGGGTGTGATGCTGGCGTTGCACTAGAAGAGGTCACCTAACCTGTCCTGAACCTGTCCTGAATCTTTGGCTCCCTGTTGTCCAGGTCCTCACGTCATTCTAGGTAAATATAATTCTGTGTGGTAATGTCCTTGTGCTGCTCTCTATTTCTTCCCCTTCAGGTACTGTCATCACAAAATTATTATCTGTGAATTGATTTAAGCTAACTGTACTTTCTTTCCTGACTGAGAAATCTGGTGTATAAACATGTATTTTGACTTGACTCACAAATTATTTTGATCAGATAAATCTTAAGAAAATCCTTTGAGTCTGTGGTCTTTTGAAATGAAGGTTAATGTTATTTCTTAACTCTTCTAATCTACAATCAGATCTATCAACAAGAGAAATTTCCCAAATGAGACAGGGTTGGTAAGAGTTGGTGAGATACATTTTCACACAGGTTCATCTAAAATTATCCCAGCGGATATTTGCTAGTTCATTGTATGAATGTATATGGGCCCAAGTGAGTGCTGTGGTGTGTACATAACCCGAGCTGGTAAACTCCGCTGGATCAGTTTTTCTTGGTAGCAGAGCCATGGCTTGATTTAGTTAGTTAAGTAGGAATTATTTTGCGAATTGAATTAATGATTTATGTTTTAACCAAACCCGTTATGTATTGTTTCATGTTGTCTGGAAATTCCCGGGAATATTGAATAGCGGGTGGCGAATGGAAGCCACACTGCAGTGAAGTTACTTGTCCGGATCAAGAAAGTGCTGAAAGTTACGCAGGACTAGAAGCACTGAGTTAGGAAATATTTTGTTGCATCACAGTGAGAATAATTGGTAGCAAGGAGTTCGCTGGTGAAACTTTGTTCTTATATCACCTAGAAAGGTAATACTGAAGGAGTAGAAAGTTCTCTGATGCTTGAGTGAAGAGTAAGCGGAAAGGTTTTACTCGTAGTGTGTGAAGAGTAAGTGGAAGGGTTTTACTCGCAGTAAAAGAAGTTGACTATTCTTTGAATTTAGTAGATCGGACACAGTAGCAAATGTTCTACGTTGTTAATTAATGAAAATTGTGTCAAAAATTGTGAGAAATTAAGTTTTCGCATTACCTTGTATAGGAGGAGTCAGTTTTGGGTGTTGCACTGACGTCACTGAGAGCCGCGCTGGGATTGGTTGAGACAGCGGGCATGTAGTTGATGCGTAATTGTAAAGGAGGGGTCAGTAGTAAGGAGTGAAACTGATGTCACAGAAAAGCCAATAAGGAAAGTAGAAGTTGAAAGGTCGCTAAAATACAGAACGCACTGGTCTTGGAGGATCATTAGAATAGAAACGAACTTCTGATTGGTGATCAAAATAGAAGCCACAAGAGTAATAATCGATAACGGAAGTTGTATGTACGATCCGACATTAATAGGGACCCAACCAGATGGAAGATTTCTAGGTTTTGCTCACGAACAGTATCTTAACCAGCACAAGCACGCAATGTACGGAGAAAAGAGAAAAATGTCATTTATGCTGAAAATTAAGAATTATTTTAAAAAGGATAAACCCATTAAGACTAGAGAAGGAATTCTTATCCCTCCCCTGAAAACACCCACATTATACATGATGATGGAAAGAGGCTATCATACCTGTGTATGGTCAGAAAATTGGGTAGAATATACAAAAGATGATGGAGTATTAGCATCTCCTGAGTTTGGAACCTTTAATGGGAGAATTTTACATAATTTACGTACTCGAATGAATGTATTAGAACCCAGAATAGATTGACCCAGTACGAAGCTCTAGAAGAGTGGGAGACAGAAGCATTTGAGCGTGATAGACCACCAAGTAACAGGAGCCTGAGTAAATATTATCCAAAATTTTCCCAAGAGACTCAAGATAGTCAAATGAAACAATGGAGACAGGCCATGGTGGCGGAAGGCTTATATCATGGGTTAATGAAAGAGGAACAGGCTGGAGGCAAATGCTCAGAGAAAACAAAACATTTAACAATGGCAGGTAGCGGAGATTAAGAAGATGATTATTTAGTAGATATTTTAATGAAAAATCCTCCGCCTTATCAAGAGCATGCAAATAGAATTTTCCTGAGTGCCCCACTATTGGATACATCCTTAGTTCCACAGGTTATTCATGAAACCACAATGGAAAGAGTTCTTCATGAAAAGGAAAGGGAAGTGATAAATAAGAATAAAAGCGAATTGATACAGAAAATAACTCAGTTAAGTACAAGTCCGGAAGCACTAACGATACCATTGACTGTAGGTACTGTAGTCCCATTATATGGGGAAAAGTCAAACTGTCCTAAAACACCTGTCATGACTACTCATCATTGAACCCAGAAAAGAAAAATTAGTAATTGATGACCAAGCTAGTGAATGTGAATCGGTAATATCATTAATGGATTCACCTACAAGAGAACAGATAAATAAAACTCCAAAAAAATTCTGCCCAGTTGTTCAAAGGAAGTTAGATTAGAAACTTTAGCAGGAGCTAGAAGTGCCACAATAGTGACCCCTGAAGAAATAGAAAGATGGGCACAAGAAATAGAGAAGCTGAAACCCCAGCCAAAAATATTGGACATTTTCAAATTACGAGTGGAATTGGAAGAGATGATAGCTGGAAATGTGGGCTTAGATAGGTTAAACACATATAGTGAGGAAGAGTTACTGTTCATTTGCAGAAGCATCACCCGAAATACAAAAATATTTCATGAGAAATTAGCGGGCTTGGCATCTGAAATGGGAATTGACATAGGGAGGTCGAAAGTGTTGCAGAAACCTTGTAGAGCAGAATATTCTGATAAAGATTTGAAAAACATGAATGTGTCAGGAAGAAAATTACAGATCAGAGAGTTATTATTCTTATTGAAAAAATAGGGGGGATCTAGACAAATGGAAAACTAGGTGGACAAAGAAAAAGGAAGAAGCACAGGTAAATTGAACAACATCTGAATATGCAATGAGAGAAACAGAAAAGGTTGAGAGATTGTGTCCGATGAGGGAAGTACTAGGAGGGGGATATGTATATGTCCCATGGCCCGACAGGATATTTGTCTTTTACTAATGATTTCCCAAAATTGAGAGAAAAAACAGTGGAATGGTACAGGCAAGTTGAAAAGTTTGTGAAGCTCTCAAACGTTTTTCTGAAAGATCTGGATAGTCTGTTTGACATAGTGGTACCTGCAAATTTGTGGACAGAATGTAAAAATTACCATAGATTGGCCCGGTGATGAGTATCCAAGGGATCCAAAGACAGGAGCCCCGTCAGAAGATGTAATGAAAAAATATCACCAGGTGATCACTTTTCTGAAAGGTAAAATTCCCCCCAAAGAAACTGATAAAAATAGACAGAACAACCCAGGAGAAGGACGAGTCTGTACATGCTTACTATGAACGCCTGTTACAGGTGTTCAAACAGTATAGTGGTTTTGAAAATATAGGAGATAAGGACATGACTCATTTTGTGTATCAATTTGTGTCAGGGCTAAGACAAGATATATCCAATATGATTAAGCAGCACATGCTGTGCTGGCAATCAAAGCCCATAGACGAGATCCTAAAATATGCGAAGCACTGTGGAGAGGAAATTGATAACAAACGAAAGGCATTAGAAGAAAAGGTAATGTGGGCTCAAGTAAAATTAGCAGAATAGCAAGAACTCCAATTAAATAAACAGTTAGAATATCAAGGAAAGGGGCAAGGCCAGAGTGACAATAGTGGGGGTAAGCCAAGAGGGAAGAGGAGCAGAGAAGAGGCAAATAAAAAGTTTCTCTGTCATGGGTTCAGGAAATTGGGGCATTGGAAAAACAAGAGTAAAATCATACAGAATAATAATGGCCCAAATCAAAATGTACGTCCACAGACGCAGAATAAGGTGTTAATGAGTCAACCACAACAGGTTATAGACCTACAGAGCCAATAGCCACCTGCCCCTAAGCCACATTTTGTGAGTCAAGCCAAGTACAGTGTGGACGCCGGATTTCCAGAAGGAAGTGGTAAGAACATTTTTGTAACATTGCAGTTTCTTTTACAGGATCCGTATTTTGACTGTGACACACAATGACGGTGCCTGAGGGGGGAGGAAGGGGAGTGCGTACTTGGTGCATCCCTACCCGTAGATCAGTCAGGTCCATATATTGAGGGTAAAGTAGAAGGAAACGACATCACCTTCCTTTTTTTAATTTATACATTTTTTATTGAAGTCCAAAAATTACAATACATTAAATATTAAAACCAATACATCCATAAAACGAGTTTTCCTTTGGGCATACTATTAGAATAATTAATAAATAGTACCTAAAGCACTAAGAAGTCAGGAACAGATACAAAAAGTGGACATAAATACTATTAGCTTTTTGACAACATGCATAAGGCAGTGACCCCTCCTAATCTTAATCAAAGTATGTAGCCCAGATTGTTTCGAACTTCCTAAGACCCCCCCACACGTAGTGCATAAGTGCGTTCACTTCTTTTAACCGCTTTCATCTTATGGACACATTCTAGGACAGAAGGACTCAAATCGGTAAGCCACCTTTGCAATAAAAGTGATCTAGCTACTGCCATTGCAATGTATAAGAATTTGACCAATTGGTCAGGAAGGAGAAGATCTGGATCAAAACCAATAATAATTAACAAATCATTCACTACTAATTGTATACAACATTCAGTTTCCAAGTGACAAAAAATATCCTCCCAGAACCTCTGAATCCTAGGACATTGCAACATAATATGCGACCAATTAGCTGTAGAATGGTTAATACAGCGAAAACAGTGCGCTGATTGATTGGCATACATTTTCGAGAGGGAGAAAGGGGTTCGGTAAAGTTGCCATTTGCTAAAAAACAACATCCTTCGCCAATTCGCAACTCTTAGCGTGCTGAAATTAAGTTTCTTAATAACTGACCACATAGCAGAGATTTCTAAGTCTTCATGATTCATCCATTTTTTAATTGCCTTCTGTCCAAGATCCAGGCCTCTAACTAAGGCTAAACGCTTTTTCCATGCCCCAGGTTTTCTGCCGGGTACATCCTCTAAAAGTTAATTAACTAGCTGATGTTGTTGGCCAATTTGGGATACATCTAGTTCAGCAAGGAATTTGTGGAAGATGTTATATGACCCTAAAAGAATAAAATCATTAACAATCAATTGCGACATTTCGGTCATAGTCAACCATCTTCCATTCCTCAGAAAATCTGAGACCTTACGAAATCCAGCCGAGGCCCACTTTAATGTGAGTTCTGAAGAACGTGTAATCCCTGCTAATGGTAAAATGCCAGATAGTAAAGTAGCTGAGTTAATTACAGGGATGGAATATCTTTTATAGAGAGCCTGTCGTTTTTTATAAAACCATTGAAGACACTTATAACGGACCAGTTTAGGGGATTTAAAGATTGACAAAGGGAAGTGGATCTGACTTTCCTTACACATTAGCATCATAAAACCATTAATAAAGAGGTTTGATTGTAGTTAATAATTACATGGGCTTCAGCGTTAAGATATAAATGATGGATCAGGGCCGTGATCTTTGAGGAAATACCAAAATGACCTAAAATCATAAACAATGTCTCCCACATGACAAGGTCGAAAGCCTTCTCGGCATCTAATAGAAGGACTAATGCGGGTATCCTCTGAGTGTCGAAATAGTCCAACGCCTCAGTTAAATAATGTGTATTGGTGGCTAGTTGCCTACCAGCAATAAAACCATTCTGATCCGAAAGGAACAATTGCGCAGCGTGTTGATTAAACCGAATTGATAACAATTTAGTGACAATTTTGTAGTCTGAATTTAGCAACGTTATCAGGCGATAAGAGAGGTGAGGGGTGAGGGGTGAATGCGGGCTTCGGAGAACCACGCCTCTGAGTAGCCACAGGTGATCATCGCCCCACCCCCAGCAATGGTGGATCATTTTTGGCGTGCAGCAGGCTGGCGTTCTCATGAGTCCTGCTGAGCGAGTGCAGCTTTCCTGTCGGGATTTGCCTTGGACCAGCTGCGGAGCGTTTTTTGCTTCTGATGGTGCTTTTTCTCCTGTTTAAACGCTTAGGTGTTTGTGATGGCAAGTCTCCCTCAGCGGGTTTGGACGGTGCCCACAGTAGGTGAGGAGAAGGAGGTTGTTTCGAGCAGTGACAGCCGCTTTGATCTGATCTGCGAGCACAAATGCCGAGTGCTGAGCACAAAGTTGTGAGTCCCCGCTGACGCTGACGGTGAAAATCACCCTAAAGGTTGAGTAGAGATAAGGGAAGCGAAAGCACAGCTTGTTATCATCAGAGAGCAGGATAGACTTTCACTTCTTTCTCCCTTCTCCACAAGGTGTCTTCTCTGTGTTTCCTCAGTGTGTGTATATCAACTCCTCGCTTCATTGCTTCTTCATTGCTTCTTTGGTTCAGTTATATTTTCTAAGGAGAGACTATATAAAAGAAGCATAATAGAAGCATAATTCATAAGTGCCATTATATTACACCGGGGAGTTGTAAGGAGGTGCAGATGCAAAAATGGGAAAACTGCTTAATGCCCGCCTCAAATTTAAAACTCACCGAGTCCAGGCGAAGGAGGCAAAAGAGGCAGCCCGACTGGCTAGTAAGGAGAATGCCCACAATTTGCTCGGTCTGGATACTACACTAGAGAGCTCAGAAGAGGAGGAGCTATCCTTTGTCGCAGCTTCAGAACAGGCGGGCACGGTGGGCTCGGCAGACAAGAATGTAGCTACAGCTATGCCAGTTACATCTTTACAGGATAATTCGGGGACCGAAGGGCCCAAAAAGGTGAAAGAGGCTAAAGAAGCAAAACAATTTGCATTATTTTTGAAAAAAGCAATGCTGCAATCCCCCTCTCTAGGCTCCAGCGAGCCTTCAAACCTTCTAAGGAACCCTCGGGAGTCATAGTACCACCAGCTCTAGTACAAGCAGTAGACATGGCCCCTATTAGTCGGGAGAAATTGCAAGGTAACCTGAAAACTGATTTTTTTACAATCATGGAGACATCCTTGGGACAAAATCCAAGTCAGGATGAACTGACCTCCTTAACTTTGCTGACTGTTCAAAATGGGAGGCAAGTGGGGCAACCAGAACCATCAGAAGGACCTGGTCAAGCTGTTGTCATCTCCAGTGCCCCTGGCTCACCGATGACTCCCCAAGTCGAGACACCGACAGAGCTTCGGGTTCTTCCGCAATAACTGGTACCCCCTGATGTCTCCCAAGGGGATAATGGTAGGGAGCTCTTCTTCTTCCGCTGTTGACCCCTCCCATGTTATCTCTAGCCCAAATACAGAGCCACCTGGCGAATTTCAGATTAGTGTCCAAAACATGTTGAATTTAATTCTGGAGGAAGTCCGTGAGTTGAAGAGAACTCAGAAAGCTGAACTTGCCTCTCTTCATCAACAATTAGGGAAAATCGAAGAGACAATGTCAAGTTTTCCAATTAAACTCCAGGAGGCAGAAGCCAGGATCTCAGTTCTGGAGGACCAGATGACTATTGTAATGGAAGAAGCCAAAGCTATGGCCAAAAGCAAGAATCTTCTTGAGAACAAACTGGAGGAGCTAGAAAACCATTCCCAGAGGTCTAATCTCCGGATAGTTGGAATCCCGGAAGGAATTGAAGGCTCCCAAACCCTGCAGTGGGTCAACTCGTTCATTAAACAAAGGGTTATCCCAGAGTTCAAAGGAGATCTCACCATCACCAGGGCTCATCGTGTTCCTGCCCGTCCGTTTCCCAGCTCTACGATGCCACAGACAATATTGTTAAACTTCGCAGACTATCATGTAAAAGAGAGAATATTGACTAAAGCAATCCAACAGAGACAATTTGTAGTGAATGAAACTGTAAAATGTCATATTTTTTCCGATATGACTGCTGTGGCGGCACGTAGAAGAAAGGAATTCGTGAAGATCCTCCATTTGTTCAAAGCTAACGGGGCACAAGCATCTATCGCCCAACAGTCCAAACTGAGAGTCTTGGTTAAGGGCACATTTTTTATGTTTTCCGACCTGGATGAAGCCCAGGATTTATTAAAAGAGATCTTGCAGGGATCCAGGGCCTAGAAGGAAATGCTTGATTTATTATAATAGACACTGTTATAAATTGGGGGGTCAGGTGGGTAAGGCCTTTTTTGCCTCTTGCCTCTGTCATTGGAAGGTCAAGTTGTTTACCAAGCTGTTATTTGATCACAGTGGTGGTTCTACCCTTATCGCACATCTGTTTGCATGTTTAATTAATAGTTGATAATTTTAAGCATTGCTGGGCGGGCCAGGGGTAGGATCACTCGGGTGTAATTACATGACACCCAGGTTAGATGGGGGGGGGGGGGGAAATGTGGTTAGTGTGGTCGGTGAGGTTTTTCCACATTTTGGGGGGAGGGGACTAGACTCGCCTTTAAGGGGATGTCTAGGCATGAGGGGTGGGATGGGAGCATAAGGGAAAACATGAAGTCCTTTTTTTTGCAAATTCATTCAGGCTTTATATATCCGTTTTTTAGTTTGACTCTGGGTAGGGTGTTTAGGGGGTTTTAGCTTTGGTCGGTTCTTAATTATGGCTAGCAAGGAACTGCTGAAAGTGGTCTCTTTTAATGTTAATGGTCTCAATAATAAAAAGAAAATGCGGGCAATTGAATTATGGATTAAAACAGAAAACCCGGCTGTGATTTTTTTACAAGAGACCCATATACCAGCTGCAAAGCTGCCAGATTTTTCTATGTTCAGGTCCTGGGCAGCTTATAGGGGATTCTCTTCGTCGTCAGCTTCCCGTAGAGGGACAGCAATATTTTTAAGTAAAAGATTTCAGGCGAAGGTTGTCAATTTTGATAAGGATCAGTATGGTCGTTGGTGCTGGGTTACCTGCATTCTCAGACAGAGACAGAGACCGATAACTTTTGTCAGCATATACGCCCCAGTTGAGGATAATCCCAAGGTCTATGAAGATCTGTTTCAGTCCCTAATTCAGGTACCGGGTGAGCTGATTCGGGGGGGCGATTTTAATGTTCTTATGAATCCTAAAATCCACTCCTCAGCTCTGGCTAAAAAACAGTTGAAACCTAAAGTTTTAAGAACTATGCAACATTACGGAGTAACTCTGGACCTACAGGATCCATGGCTTGCGGCCCATCCAACTAAAATAGCGTATACTTGTTGGTCAGGCAGATTCCGTACCTCGTCACGCATTGACTTTTTCTTGGTCTCTCGGAGATTGCGCTTTAGCCAGCAGAGATCTCTACATAACGGATTCTCTGATCATGCTCTGTTGGTGCTTGAGGTACATTTAGGAGATTGCGCTAGGACCCCTAAAAGATGGTCGCTGAACAGACACTATTTTAATGAAGAGGACTGGGTGGGTTTTATTGGGACAGAGATCAAGGAATTTTTATCACGAAATCGTGAGTCTGCACTACTGAGTGTGGTCTGAGACACACTCAAGGCCTTCATCCGGGGGTTAATCATTGGGAAAGATGCAGAAAATGTAAAAAAGGCCAGGGAAGATAAGAGAAACTTGGAGCAGAAGGTCCAAGGGTCTTACTCTGTATTTCTTAACAATCCCTCTGTGTTTAACCAGCGCCAGCTAGATCAGGCTAAGCGTGAACTCAGTGTCAATTACTACACTCTGAGTGAAGCCTCTTTTCAACAATACCGCCAAAAAACATGTGAGGAAAGTAATTTTACGGGTAGGTTTTTGGCCTGGCAGGCTAGGGAGCAGGCTGCTTCTAATCAGATCAATGCATTAAAATGCCCCTTAACCGCCTCTCGCACAGATGACTCACTCAAAATCGGTAAAATAATGCTACACCATTATGGGTCCATTTATGGTCAACAACAGACTGTGGATATGACTTCCCTAAAAAGATTTTTACAGAATAATGAATTACCGATACTCTCGGAAATGGAAAAACTATCTATGACAAGCCCCTTTAATATGGAAGAGCTGGAGGGGGTCATTAAGAATCTGCCAAATGGCAAGGCCGGTGGCCCGGATGGGTTTCTGCCTGAATTTTTTAAAGTTTTGTTTAGTTCAGTTGCAGATTTTTTCCTTCATCTAGTAAATTCTATGTTGGGGGGGAAATACCAGAGTCCTTTAGACAAGGTAACATAGTTAGTTTCCTGAAAAAAGGTAAGAAAGACATCACCTTCCTGTTGGACACTGGTGCTACCCGTTCTACTGTGAGAACAGCAGACATTCCAAACATACCCCTCTTGAGTGAAGCAATCCAAGTAGTAGAAGTTTCAAATAAACAGATCAGAACCCCGATCACAGAACTCATGGAGGTACGAATCGGTAATTTCAAAGAAATGCACACATTTGTAGTGTGCAACTCTAGTCCAGTAAACTTGCTTGGAAGAGATTTAGGTGCCGATCACGATCCGGTAAAAAATGTCCCCGTACGACTCGTATCGGGTCTTTTTACCGTACGAATCGTACAAGTGCCGTACGAACTGGCAATCACGATTCGCATGGTAAAAAGTCCATACGAACCGCACTGAGAATCATTCCCCACACGTCCTCGGGTCGGAAAATGTGTCCGACACGTCCTCGGACGATTTACCTTACAAACGTAAAAATCCAAGTCCGACCGAGGAATCACGATCCATCCCGTGCGTCCGAGCCTACAACCGCATGGAAAAAACACCGTCCGCACCGAACACCTATAGCAACCATGGAGACATGTGCCCACATACACGCCCAACACTCCCCCCAGCCCCCGTACGTCTGACACGTACCCCCCGTATATGTATACCCCCACCCGTCTAGGTACACCCCAGTACGTTCCAGTCGTACCCCCACCCCAGTACGTGTCGTACCACCGTCCATGTACACCCCAGTACGTTCCAGTCGTACCCCCACCCCAGTACATGTCATACCCCCGTGTACCTACACCCCAGTACGTTCCAGTCGTACCCCCACCCCAGTACGTGTCGTACCACCGTCAATGTACACCCCCCCCCTGTACGTGTCGTACCACCGTCAATGTACACCCCCCCACCCCTGTACGTGTCGTACCACCGTATATGTACACCCCAGTACGTTCAAGCCCCACCCCCACCCCAGTACGTGTCATACCCCCCGTGTACCTACACCCCAGTACGTTCCAGTCCTACCCCCACCCCAGTACGTGTCGTACCAACGTCAATGTACACCCCCCACCCCTGTACGTGTCGTACCACCGTCTATGTACACCCCAGTACGTTCGAGCCCCACCCCCACCCCAGTACGTGTCATACCCCCGTGTACCTACACCCCAGTACGTTCCAGTCCTACCCCCACCCCAGTACGTGTCGTACCACCGTGAACCTACACCCCAGTAGTTCCTGGCGCACCCCCAACACAACCTCCTAAGTACGGAGCGCACCCCATGCCCCAACATCACAACCGCATGTACGAGTCGTACAAAGCCACACACAAGGACATAATCGTACAACCAAATGGCCCATGTACACACCGTACACACGCTCAAAACGCACGTACACAACCAGGACAAAATAAAACAACACAAGAATACACCATTCGAAAGGCACACAGCCACTAAACATGGCCAACAACCACTAAAATAACACAATCACTGACCTGCAACTGCCAAAAACAAACAGAGGCCCAATACACCACCACTCCTTATAACACACCCACCCAAAATTCAAAAACTGCCACACCCACCCATGGACCAATAAAAAGGGCCCACACACACAAACCATGAGCCTTTGCAACAGACTCACTGCTGCCAGACACCACAGAACCAGACTACAAGCTACACCACACCTTACACTTGCACACCTTCACACGACCACCCTCACAAACACCCTCTCATCACATTCACACACACACACAACCATCCACACCCCCCCCCAACATCCACACACCCCACACACCCACACCATCCCCACCCACACCCCTCACCATACCCACTACCAAGAATCCAAAGTTCAGTCACCGAGAGTTGGAGGTCCTTGTTGATCAAATCCTCAGAGTCGAGCCACAGATCTTTGGAACATTGGTCAGAAGCACCAGCCAGGCAGCCAAAACAGCCATGTGGCAGACCATCGTCGATGCTGTGAATGCTGTTGCGGACACCAGGAGGACCAAGCAGGATTGCCAGAACAGGTGGTACGATCTGCGGAGGAGGGTCAGAGCCAAGAGGCAGGAGGAACACGACCAGGCCAACGCCACCGGAGGAGGGCCCTCCCGCAGAGCCGTACAGTACCATCCCTGGGAGGAGAGGGTGATGGCCCCCCAGTCCTGGTAGTGCGGGGTAGGTCTGAGAGCGACACGGACTCGGCGTGTCAAACGCAAGGAACTCCTTGCGCAAGCCTACCAGGAACTGCTGTGGTTTATCCTATGGAGTAGATAGGGTAGACCGAGGAGCAGGTAATAACACCAGTGTTATATTAACGCCAGTGGTCTATCACTTGATTTTCTTAGATAGACTTGTAGATAGAATTTCATGGTCCTGACGAATCACTTGAGTACAGCTCTATAATAGTGAGAAACATGTTGACCAAGACGAGGCAGTATAGTTAACCCAGAACATAGATCTGAGCTACTATTACTTCACCTCATATATTTTTTAATCAGGCGAGGAGACTTCGTAATAAAATTGTTCAGATAGTACTCTCTCCCCTTTTTAAACATTCATCTACATCATCATCAAGCCCTACACTCGGTACAGTTGAACAATCGGCTATCGTGGATATAGAAGATCTCCATAAGAGTGCTCTCTAAACAAGAGCCCGTCGGGTATTGCACCAGCCGACTCGACGTAGGAGCAGCCCGATGATGTTTCATTACATCCTGAGGGGTATGTGATTCACAATATCCCGATGGCTGTGTGAGGGCTCCAATATCCATAACAGATATCTTCATACATGGTACCCCTTCCCCCAACCCCCTTAGGAACAGCTTTGTCACTTGTTGTTTTCAGGAGAGGGTGATGGCCATACTGCCGGTGGAGGCAGTTGAAGGAGTAGAAGGACTCCGAGACCCGGGTGAGTACACAAACAACGCACCTCACATGGGGGGAACTGCAACCACAACCAAAATTACTAACAGGCACGCAACCACCACAAGCCATCGCATGACTCAACCACACTCCATGAGCAGGCACATGCCACTGCTGCCACCATGCCCCATGCACCCAGCTGGACAATGGCAAGTCACAGGCCACAGAAGACAACAACACATGACACGGTAACCCGGATGGCGGGAGGCTGGGCACCAAAAATCACATAGTGCGACTCCAAAGCAGACAACAATGCCCTCTGCCCATATGGCCTAGGTCACAGCCAGACAAACACTGTGTCCCAACACAGGAATGACTTGCCAGCAAATGGCGGACGCCTTGCATCAACACATGGGGGTGAAGGCACTGTTTTGCACATGACAGCAGCTAATGAACAGCCAACATTGTGAAAGAGTGGCAGCACACACCACCACAGCAGCAGCGCACAGACACAAAGCAGACAAAATGGGTGCCTGGAGATCAGAAACAAACTCACATCAACAGGCCAAGGGCCACTCAAAGATCTGCTAACAGTGTGTGCCCAGGAAGCTGGGCCAAGGTGACAGAGGGTGACACACGGAGGGAGGGAGAGGGGGACACAGAGGGAGGGAGAGGGGGACTGAGAGGGAGGGAGACACAGGAAGACGGACAGAGGGAGGAGGCTGACACACAGAGGGAGGGAGAGGGGGACAGAGAGGGAGGGAGAGGGGGACAGAGAGGGAGGGAGACACAGGAAGACGGACAGAGGGAGGAGGCTGACACACAGAGGGAGGGAGAGGGGGACAGAGAGGGAGGGAGAGGGGGACAGAGAGGGAGGGAGAGGGGGACAGAGAGGGAGGGAGAGGGGGACAGAGAAGGAGGGAGACACAGGGAGAGCAAATCAGTCCTTTGGTGTGCGGGAATGTCTGCTCGTCAGCAGGTGGACTGCGTGCATGTAGACAAGGGTGGCCAGTGCCAGAACCCCCCCTCTTCATCATGGCAAAACGCAGGGCCATGTCACAACCTGTACACGAGCACAAGGACAGCCACCTGCATCATATAAGTGTGTGGATCCACTCCATGTGCACATGTACAGTGCTACAAGGAAGGCGCAAATGCATGGCTCGCCACACCTGCACACTCCACTGCTGACTGCAGTCACACTTGACGCAGCAAGTAAGACTGTGCCACACATAGTTAAAGGGGCCAAATTGGTGCCCAAGGGACACACCCATGCACAAGTGCACTGTGAGTGGAATGCAAGACAGATCCTAATTCCAAGAGGAAATGTGCCAACTTTGAAACGGATGAAACATGGATGTTGCATGGACCAAAATTAACATTTTCTCTCTCACACACAGGTCAACGTCGTGCTGCACCCCCCAACACTGGGGGGGAACACTCACAGGACCCGGATCTGCAGGAGACCGATCCCACCGGCAGCGACCACTCTTACCACTCTGCGGACGACCCCGACCGACCTGGCCCCTCTGGTGTCCAACCACCTGCAGCACCTGCGTCAGGTACAACCGTGCCAACCACCACCCCCACTCCTGCCACATCCCAGGAGACACCCAGGATCCCTGCCCCAACACCACAATGCAGCCAGGCTCGCCAGGAGGGACACGGTGTCCCGGGCACCCAGGAGGAGGCAGGCGACAACGCCAATGCCACCCCTCAGGGGTCCCGGAGACCCGATGTGCCCACAAGTGCAGGCCAGACGCAAGTGGGCAGGGGTGGTGGGAGTGGAGGACGGCGGAGGCGCGAGCCTGACCAGTTGGCTGGGGATCCGGTATTTTCCCATGTCCGTAACATCCTGGACTCATACCGGCAGGACACCACGGGCATGGCCCAGGTCGTGTCCGTCCTCGAGGGGATCAAGGTCCAGCAGGCCCAGCAACATGCAGAGCTAATAGCCTGTCTACAGGTACACCAACGGAGGATGGAGGACAGACAGGCTGAGCAAGTGACGGCGTTCCAGGGGATTCACGCTACACTCCGTCGGATGGCCGATACCATGGCCGACCCTCCCTGTGCCAGAAGGCGGAGAACATCACCACCCACAGGGAGGGATCAGGAGGAGGAGGAGGAAACATCCGACGGAGCATCCCAGACGTCGTCACGGCCTGCTGCTGAGGTTCCCCGCAGGAAGCCGGGTCGTCCACGGAAAGGACCGTGAGGGTGGCTGCTACATCACCATCTCCCAGGACACCTGGCCTGGCACCTGGCCCACTGGAGCAACAGCATCACAGCATCAAGACACATTCTCTGCCACATGGCCCTGCTGGTCACTGGCTGACCAATGTTGACAAAGACTGTGGCATGGACTCTGAGGATTTCCAATGGCAAGGACACCAACTCCCCTACTGAACTTTGGATTCCCTAATCCCGGAAAGCCCCTCACTTTGTCCCCCCCCCCAATAATAAATCACACTATTAAGAGTAGATGCCTGCTGGTAGCATTATTACCTAACATGTGTCTTGTACAGTCTAAACATGCCTGAGTCATCTGTTCACTTCAACCATCCACACCCTGGGGCCTGAGTCTGGCACAGGACACATGGGTCACAGTTTATTAGGCAAGACAGACATGGAGCACCATACACACCCGTGATGGGCAGAACCAGCTGAGGGGGTGGCCGAACAACCGTGCTGACAGACACATTGAGTACAGCAACAGTCATGCGCAGAGGTCAGGGATCCTGGCCAGTGTCCTGGGGGGCACCCAGGTATGTGTAGACAGGTGGCAGAACCATGTCCTGCAAGCTTGAGTCCGGTGGATGCAGAGAATGGGGTCATGGACAACGTTGGATGCATGGGGATGGCACATGTCACAATACCCACACAGTCATGGACATCATGCCCAATACACAGTCTCAGCACACACACACAGCTTGCATCTTGCCACTCGACACATTGACACATAGCCACAATCAGGGAATACCATGCCAGACATGCAGGATGCACCGTGCCAACACACCAGCATTGACTGAGAAGAGGCACCTTGGAGGCATAGGGACACCTTTATTAGTCATGTTTGTGGGATTGCAGAGGCAACTTGAAGTACACATGAACACATCATGTGGAGTAACATGTGGGTCCAACACTGGCACCCCCCTTCTGCAGCACAAATGCGTGATAGCCATGGAACTGGCACACAAGTGTCGGCTAACAGCTAAAACCCACAGCTGCACACGGAGAGCCTGACATACACCATAGATCCGCTGATGTGGAAGTCCCACGCCATGTCAAGACAATGTTAACCGTATGTGTCCGAGGGCAGTGTCACACACATTGATGCCATCATCACAATCCACTATCCCATCACTGATGACTGACAACCAGGCAGCCCATCTATTCAGGTGTACCCAGCTGCATGTCGTGTCCCATGGGGATGCCACATGACTGCAGAGGAACCAAACCCCGACCGGGGCAGTGTGCACACATCGTGAACAACTGCCACACCCAAAACACCCCAGATGCATCCCTTACCCCATGGAGTATTCCAAACGTGTCCGTGCCTGTAACGCTGAGTCAGCCCACGATGTCATGTCCATGAGGAATAGCAGTGCCACAACAATGCAACCAGCAAACGGCATGCGCAGGTACCTGGGGAAGAGAGACACACAAGAAGTCAGCCACAAAAAGCACAGCCACTTGCATGTGCATTTACTCGACACATGTATGGATGACAACATGCTAGGTCACAATTATGACTGGGGAAATACTACCATCACTGCCACCATCACTCCAGTGACACACCCACACACACCTCTGACCCACGTGCCATACATGCAGGTGGAGACACACATCACAACGCATGCCACACGGGGACCAATGCGTGCACACTCAGACCCTGGTACTCACCACTAAGCAAAGAAGTCGCGTATGAGCCGAGTCCGGATGTCCTCTTGCGGCTCCACATCCTCCACATCACTAGCCCCATTGCCAAGCCCTTCGTCCTCCACGGGTGGATGGTCCTCGTCATGTTGATTCAGGATGAGTGGCACAGCTCTTTCAACTGCCATGTTGTGCAGCATGCAGCAGACCATGAAGATCTTGCAGACCTTCGCCGGGGCATAAGGGAGTGCACCGCCGGTCTTGTGGAGGCACCGGAATCGGCTCTTCAGCATGCCAAACGTCCTCTCTATCACTCGCCTTGTCCGGCCATGGGCGGTGTTATAGCGGAGCTGGGCCGGCGTGATGGGGTTGCGGAGAGGTGTCAGCAGCCAAGGCATGTTGGGATAGCCAGCGTCCCCTACATGGGAAGCACATGGACACCGTTAGAACTGGTGAAGCGGTCGTGCTGGTCGGCTATACAGAATACAGGACAGACAGACTGTACCCACCAACAACACATGCCCGTTCGTTGCGCAGCTGCATCATCATATCAGGCATCCCGCTACGCCTCATGATGTAGGCATCGTGTGCTGACCCTGGGAAACGAGCACAGACATGTGAAATCACCATATTGGACAGACACACCACAAGGGCATTGATGGAGTGGTAGTGCTTCCGATTGCGGTACGCCACCTCCCGTGCGTGTGGTGGTACCAAACCTACATGTGTCCCATCTATGGACCCAATGACATGGGGCATCCCTCCCAGGGCATAGAATCCACGCTTGACCTCAGTCATCTGTTCATGGGTTGGGAACTTGATGAAGTCATCCAGGTGAATCAACATGGCCTCCAAGAAATCATGCAGCACACCGCTGAACATGCTCTGGGACATGCCACCAACATGAGCTATGGTATTTTGGAAGGTACCAGTGGCAAGAAAATGTAGGGCAGCCATTACCTTCAGCTGGGGTGTCAGTGCCGTAGGATACCTGTGCTGCGGTTGCAGGTGTGGTGCCAGTCTCGCCGTCAGCTCCAGAATCAACGGTTGGGTGAAGCGGTAGAGCCGGATCCTGTCATTCTCCTGCATGGTAGCCAAGTCTGGAATTCTTCGGGCAAGAGGCGGCGCTCTGCAGTAATTTGGAAGTGACAAGGAAGAGTGAGTGCACTACGAGAACAACTCATGTCTACTGAGCACATGTAAATCTGGCATTACACACATGCTACATAGGGAGTCAGGTATGTGCTACATGCCCAGGACACGTATGGATGCAAGGTGACACTCCTTCCTAGACCCAGCTACACACGGTGATTGAGAACCTCCCCATGCCACGCCATGGACATAGCTGTGTCCCAGTGCAAGTGCACAGCCCGACGCAACACAGGAGTGACATACACCCACACATCAGCAGAAGTGGGATGCCGATTGCAGAGACTGGTAGCGGAACACTGGAGCCACAGGTCACATGACATTACACTAGTCCAGCCCACACACCTTGCCATGAAGGTGCACATGTCATGACTCACCACACATTCCTTGTGAGGATGCTGACATGGCCTTGTCACGCTACTCCGTGTCCCATGCATACATGTGCACCTCACATCCGATAACACATGTGGCATGGTGTGCGGAACAGTGTGCAATGACAATCTACACACAGCCACATGTTGGTTGCTGCAACGGCTGCAGCTTTTGAGGGTGCTACAACATCAACCTGATGTAAATCCCTGACACATATATGACATAGGCACATTGTGCACTGTGGGTAGTGACAAGTCATGTGTCATGACCCCTGTACCGGGCATCAGGGGACACTTCTGTGTTTTGGTGTCCGTGCCATGCCAGTGACGCTCACCCCAAGTGCGCAGTCCCACATGCACACATGTCAAAGGAGTCAAGGGCATGCCTGGCACACATTGCACCCTCACACAGTACACCTGTACACATCTCATCATACATCTGGTGCCTTCTCCACTCAGGAGGCATGTTCCACATCACAGCCTGTGACACCTGTGCCCCACACATGTAGTAATGCACAGACGATGCCTTGATGTCCATTCCTGGACAAGTATGTCCATCCATGGACAAGTATGTCCGCCCTATTCCTACCTGTGTGTCGCCTATCACCACAGTGATGTGTAAAAACCGCCGTACTGCTGCTGAGAGGGCCTGTGCATGTTCCCAAATCACTGTGGGAGTGCTGCCGTATGTGTACCCATCGTGATGGCGAGCGTACAGGCATTTGTACGGTCCGTAGCACTACGAGTACGCATACGCGTGCAGACCCATGGTGGTACGGACCGTACACTCGCATGTACGCTCACTATCACTATGGGTCTGCACGCGTATGCGTACCCGTAGTGGTACGGACCGTACACACGCATCTACGCTCACTATCACTATGGGTCTGCACGCGTATGCGTACTCGTAGTGGTACGGACCGTACACACGCATCTACGCTCACTATCACTATGGGTCGGCACGCGTATGCGTACTCGTAGTGATAGTGAGCGTAGATGCGAGTGTACGGTCCGTACCACTACGGGTACGCATACGCGTGCAGACCCATAGTGGTACGGACCGTACACTCGCATGTACGCTCACTATCACTATGGGTCTGCACGCGTATGCGTACCCGTAGTGGTACGGACCGTACACACGCATCTACGCTCACTATCACTATGGGTCTGCACGCGTATGCGTACTCGTAGTGGTACGGACCGTACACACGCATCTACGCTCACTATCACTATGGGTCGGCACGCGTATGCGTACTCGTAGTGATAGTGAGCGTAGATGCGTGTGTACGGTCCGTACCACTACGAGTACGCATACGCGTGCAGACCCATAGTGATAGTGAGCGTAGATGCGTGTGTACGGTCCGTACCACTACGGGTACGCATACGCGTGCAGACCCATAGTGATAGTGAGCGTAGATGCGTGTGTACGGTCCGTACCACTACGAGTATGCATACGCGTGCAGACCCATAGTGATAGTGAGCGTAGATGCGTGTGTACGGTCCGTACCACTACGAGTATGCATACGCGTGCAGACCCATAGTGATAGTGAACGTAGGCATGCATGTACGGGCCGTTGCCATGCATTTGGGGTGCCCTAGGGCCCTGAAATGCACCGTACCTGTGTGTGATGCTCCAAATTACATAGGGGACAAGTATTAAGGCCTACATGCATGCTGGTTGTCATGGAGACCAAGTTCAAATTTCGAAATTGTTCTGGAAGGTGCACAGCAGAAGTCAGTTGGAATTCTTCTACTTTGTTGCAATGTGTTTGTGGGGCTGACATCATGCAGGAGAATGAAACCGATAGAGAACCCACAGACTGCTAGGTTTGAAGGGATTGGTGGAAACATAGGATGCAAATGTGAGTGACCAATCACTCTGTACTCCTGTGCATGAGACTGGGCAGAAGGGCACATATAAGGCAGCCAGGTCCCATGAGGGAGCACTTGCCTGCACATCTTTGCATTCGTCGACCCAGCTGCTGCTACTGATTCCCTGGAACCATGTCAAGGGCTGTGGAGAGGACACAGCCATTCACCCTGGAGGAGAACATGGCTCTGCTGGATGTGATCCTCCCACAGTACTCCATGCTGTATGGGCGACCAGGGTATCAGGTGAGTGCATAGGCCACTGCCACAGACTGTCCCTATGTTGTGACTGTGACTTCTGCCATTGCGTCCAGGTGTAACACACATGCCATGTACTGTCGGGGGGGTCCCGGGGGGGTGCCTGATGTCTCCCAGCAGTGCCCTGAGACAGGAGGGGTGTGTGCAGAGTCCTCCCAGCAGTGCCCTGAGACAGGAGGGGTGGGGGCCTATCACTCACAGCAGTGCCCTGAGACAGGAGGGGTGGGGGCCTATCACTCACAGCAGTGCCCTGAGACAGGAGGGGTGGGGGCCTATCACTCACAGCAGTGCCCTGAGACAGGAGGGGTGGGTGTGATGCACAGTGTGAGCCTTGATCATTGATTGTGACATTGCCATCATTCCACCTGTGTACCCACTGTGGCACGTACTGCTTTTGCCCTCACCAGGGGATGATGTCCCTATGACAAAGGTGCAATGCGTTGGCTGCATGACATGCCTTGTTGTAACCAGCTAATTTGTACCCATATGTCTCTCTGTGACATGTGGCTGGTGTATTGATGTGGTGTCACTTGTTCCTCCTCACAGGTAGGCGCCACTGCCAAGGAGCAGATCTGGCTGACCGCCGTCAGTGCCGTGAGGGGTGTGGATGGTCGGAGGCGGAGCCTGCCCCAGGTGAGGAAACGCTGGCAGGATATCCGGTGCTGGACGCGGAGGATTGCACGGCTCCTGCTGGGGGACTCACCTGAGAGCCACAAGAACCGCGGCCGCCGCCGTCTGAGCCACCTCCACAGGCGTGTGCTGCCGGTGGTCTTTCCAGACCTGGAGAGGCGCTTACAGGCGATGCAGCAGCCGGAAGGGGGTAGGTACATGTGTGTTTGTTGTGTGTCACCGGCATTTGTAAGGGCACAGTAGCATGAATTCACTGGCAGGGTTTAAAGGTGCTGTGCAGATCCTGTTTGCCCCAGTATAGCGCTGTGCCCCTGCCACCCTTCCCCTCCTTGCAATGTGTTCCCTGGTCTGTGTGTAGTCACTCCTTCACAAGGTAATGTAGGCTTGCGCTTTGTCCACGAGAACAATGACTGTAGCATCATGTGTGGGGGTGGTGTGTAACAGGTTGTGGGACCTTGCCTGTGCACTGTCAAGTTCACTGCATGTGGGTTCTATGTCAGTTGGCACCGATGCTGACTCCAGACATGGGAGTTGGTCTCTCATGTGTCATGCCTTACAGCGCGCATGTCCTATGTAGTGGCCTGTGACATGATGTGCATGAGTGTGCGATACACATAGTGCAGGGATGGTGACGTGTGTTGCAGTCATTACCATTCAGTAGCATGTAGTTGCGTGCCCACTACTGTCCCCTGGGGCACCTTTTCCTCAGTGGTGTATGTGTCATCATAAACGTGGCCAATCTCAGTGTCCACAGCGTAGGTTGTGCTCTGTGCCATTGTCCCCTGTCACCATGTATATAGACGTGCTATTTTGTACAGGTGTCCACTGTGCAGCCTGACCTGATTGTCCTTCTTCATACTCACAGTTGCCAGTGCCTGTGTGTCTTTTTATACTCATCTGAGGATGGGCACTGGTACCTCATTATTTGTACAGGCACACCTTGGCTGTTTGGCGTCCAATCTTGCTTTTTGCCTGCCCCTGTGTGTATCACCCAGACTATGAGATGTTGGTGCCACCTGTGTCACAACAATTTGCCTCGTGTAGGGTCTTGTTGGGGCGGGCAATGCCTATGTGTTAACTCCTGATTTCCACTTGCTGGGTCTGGGCAGTGTGTGATGTGTCTGGACACACACGCAATGTGCAGTGACCGAGTCATGTTGTGCATGTTTTCAGCATTACCTATGCAGCATGTGTCTCAAGTTCATGGATATGCTCCCTGGTCATCGGTATTTTCGCCAACGCTGTGTGGTGCAGATGCAGTGCTGGATTGTCCCCAGGGCCTGGGTGCTATGTCAGACTCTGTTTCCTGTGTTTAGCTATTGTCTCATGCTCTCCATGGTATTTCAGTGGCATGGTGGCTCAACCAACTGTGTGTTTCATGCCCTACATCGGTACCCTGTTCAGTAGATGTTAGGGATCTTCCTTTTCAGGCCATGCAATGTTACCTATGTAGATTGGACTCATGTGACAGATGTGTACAGGTGTCTGATTAATTTCTGTCTCTCCACCCTGCCCACAGCATCGTCGGGGGACACAGAGGGAGACATGGACACAGACCAGGCGGAGGGACCGAGCACCAGTGCCAGCCGTGACATCGGGTCTGGCACATCGAGTGGGACAGAGGCGGAGGAGAGTGTGGCCGAGGACCTGTCGACTGGCACATCAGACTACGAAGCTGACAGGTCCGAGGAGGATGTCTCCGAGTGGGCGGAGGCTGCACCAGCAGCTGACAGCGGAACAACACCTCGCACCGCCCCCTCAGTTTCCACCAGCCGCCTCCCACTTGCTCGTGTCCCTTCCCAGCGTGCCCTGTCACAGCATGTCTCCTTCCTGCCAGGCACCGCACCCCAGGCCCCTGTCTCCACTGCTGCCGCCAATGCAGAGTCTGTGGACATCCAGCGGCAACTGCAGGTTGGTCAGGCTGCGATCCTTAATGTCCTCCATGCCCACGGCAAAACCCTCACCAACATCGAGGCTTTCTTGGAGGGCATTCATTCATCGCAGGCTGACCAACGCAACTTGCTGAGGTCCATAGACTCCACACTGACTGCAGCAGTGGGTCTCCTGCAGCGCGACCTCCCCCCACCTACCCCTGCCCCATCCACACTTCCCACTCCCATGCCTGTCCCACGTACACCCAGACGTCGGCATGCACCCACATCAACGGACACGGGCACCACACCAGCAGGGAAGGTCCACCGCACTCCTCCTGACACGCACACACAGGGTGAGGTAGGCACACCCACTGGGTCGGGGGGCAAACGTGTGACACGCAGCCATAGTGGGAGTCCGCATTCCACCCAGTCCACTCCCTCCAAATCCCCTCCCCTCAGCTCTCCTGGCCACATCTCCCCCAAGGACTCCTTCATGGCCGCTCTGTCCCTGAGCCCCACAGTTACACCACCACGCAAGCGGTCAAGGAGGTCCCCGGTCAGGGTGGTTGAGTCTCCCCCCCTGTCTCCACCCTCCCCCGGTGGCGCTGCGACCCATCCCTCTGACCCCCCCCCCTCCTTGGGGCCTGAGGTCCCTTCGGGTGCAGGGGACTCCCTGGAGGACCTTGCAAAGGTGTGTAGTGCCATCCTGGCCTCCGCCTTTGGCACTGACCCACCCCCTGTGGTGGAGTCCTCCATCCCTGCACCCACAACGCCGCCCCTTTGCCCTGATGTCCCTGCGGTGCCTGTTGCTTCCCCCCCCCTGATGCCCTCACCAGTGTGGAAGACGATGCCATTTGACTGTGCAGGCAAGGTAGGGGACACGCATCCCACTGTGTCCCCCATCCAGCTGAGAATCATTGACTGCCCTATGGGCTTTGTGAAGATTGAACTGCCTGCGATCCACGGACATTGTGCTCATGCTGAATAAAGCTTAATTTTGTTTTCATTATCACACTACTGCTATGCTGGTGTTGGTGTTGGTGGGGCTGCTACATGGTTTTGGGTGGTGTGTAAGGGTTTGGGTGTGTGGGATATGTAGTAGTGTACTGCTCATTGGTGGGACCCTGTGATCTGTGTGCCATCACAAGGTGTTGGCTAACTTTCTTTGTTCATGTAAGCAGTTACTGCATGGTGCACTTGTCCCAGGGTGTATTCCTTCCTCTGTGTACCCATCTTTCTTCCCTGCAGGGTGTTCCCAATGTTTAGCACAGAGCTGTGTCTACATGAGCTGTGTGTGTGACGGAGCCCTTCTACTTTGGCCATGCATGCAGGGCCATGTCTCCACCTGCAACAATCGTGGCATCCTTGGTGATCACTGTACTTGTGTGTGGAGTCTGTTGACATGAGTTCATGGGGACATGTTCCCTTGTAGCCAGTATGCATGTGGATAATTCTGGCCTCACACACATGTGTTACACCCCTCCTGTCTCAGGGCACTGCTGTTAGTGATAGGCACCCACCCCTCCTGTCTCAGGGCACTGCTGGGAGGACTCTGCACCCACCCCTCCTGTCTCAGGGCACTGCTGGGAGGACTCCACACCCACCCCTCCTGTCTCAGGGCACTGCTGGGAGGACTCTGCACCCACCCCTCCTGTCTCAGGGCACTGCTGGGAGGACTCCACACCCACCCCTCCTGTCTCAGGGCACTGCTGGGAGGACTCCACACCCACCCCTCCTGTCTCAGGGCACTGCTGGGAGTGATAGGCACCCACCCCTCCTGTCTCAGGGCACTGCTGGGAGGACTCTGCACCCACCCCTCCTGTCTCAGGGCACTGCTGGGAGGACTCCACACCCACCCCTCCTGTCTCAGGGCACTGCTGGGAGGACTCTGCACACACCACTCCTGTCTCAGGGCAATGCTGGGAGTGATAGGCACCCACCCCTCCTGTCTCAGGGCACTGCTGGGTGGACTCTGCACACACACCTCCGATTTCAGGATATGTACGCTTGGAACATACACGGTGGGGGTACGCTCAATGCATTCGAGGTGAGGGTACGAGTCTACTTACACTGGTGTGGTGGAAGTACGCTCCATGCATACGCGGGTGAGGGTACGGGTCGTACTTACACTGTTGGGGTGGGGGGTACGCTCCATGCATACGCGGGTGGGGGTACGGGTCATACTTACACTGTTGGGGTGGGGGGTACGCTCCATGCATACGCGGGTGGGGGTACGGGTCGTACTTACACTGTTGGGCTGGGGGGTACGCTCCTTGCATACGCGGGTGAGGGTTCGAGTCGTACTTACACTGTTGGGCTGGGGGGTACGCTCCTTGCATACGCAGGTGAGGGTTCGAGTCGTACTTACACTGTTGGCATGGGGGGTGCGCTCCATGCATACGCGGGTGGGGGTACGGGTCGTACTTTCACTGTTGGGCTGGGGGGTACGCTCCATGCATACGCGGGTGGGGGTACGGGTCGTACTTACACTGTTGGGCTGGGGGGTACGCTCCTTGCATACGCGGGTGGGGGTACGGGTCGTACTTACACTGTTGGGGTGGGGGGTACGCTCCATGCATACGCGGGTGGGGGTACGGGTCGTACTTACACTGTTGGGCTGGGGGGTACGCTCCTTGCATACGCGGGTGAGGGTTCGAGTCGTACTTACACTGTTGGGCTGGGGGGTACGCTCCTTGCATACGCGGGTGAGGGTTCGAGTCGTACTTACACTGTTGGCATGGGGGGTGCGCTCCATGCATACGCGGGTGGGGGTACGGGTCGTACTTTCACTGTTGGGGTGGGGGGTACGCTCCATGCATACGCGGGTGGGGGTACGGGTCGTACTTACACTGTTGGGCTGGGGGGTACGCTCCTTGCATACGCGGGTGGGGGTACGGGTCGTACTTACACTGTTGGGCTGGGGGGTACGCTCCTTGCATACGTGGGTGAGGGTTCGAGTCGTACTTACACTGTTGGCATGGGGGGTGCGCTCCATGCATACGCGGGTGGGGGTACGGGTCGTACTTTCACTGTTGGGCTGGGGGGTACGCTCCATGCATACGCGGGTGGGGGTACGGGTCGTACTTACACTGTTGGGCTGGGGGGTACGCTCCTTGCATACGCGGGTGAGGGTTCGAGTCGTACTTACACTGTTGGCATGGGGGGTGCGCTCCATGCATACGCGGGTGGGGGTACGGGTCGTACTTTCACTGTTGGGGTGGGGGGTACGCTCCTTGCATACGGGGTGGGGGTAGGGTCCGTACATATCCGTGCCCACGCTATGTGATGCTTGTGCGGCCCGTACCCAGGCCTTTGCCACGTGGGTGCGATCCGTCCCGCCATTGTTGGGGTGACGTGTGTGGGCGTGGTCCGACTCGTACCCACGCTCTTCAGGCGTGGGTACGGGATGTACCTGTCTGGTTGTGTTGCCGGTTCGCGTGGTGACGGACTTCCATTGTGGCGGTCGCTGGCTTATCAGGACACGCCCCCACCCCCTCGTGGTGACCAGGGCATGGGAGTCAGGTATGTCCAGGCCATGTGTGGTGTGTGACTTATGTGGTTGTTTTGTGGCCTGCCCTGGTCCTGCCACCCCCACCCCACCCCACTTTCCCCCCTCCCTTAGTTATTCTGACCTTCTGCGGCGTCTGCGTCGTAACCTGTGGAGGAGGTGGACTGCTATGAGGGCAGGGATGACTCGTAGGTTCGGGTCCATGTCTGTCCGTCGCGTACTGGTACTTCTTGCTCGCGTCGTCCTGTCGCGTACGGGTCCTCCTTGATCGCGTCGTCCTGTCGCGTACGGGTCCTCCTTGGTGGCGTCGTCCTGTGTGTCCGTCACGTACTGGTCCTCCTTGTTCGCGTCGTCGTCTGTCCGTCGCGTACTGGTGGTCCTTGTTCGCGTCGTCCTGATTCCCGGCAGTTTTTGGCTGCCGCAAAATATTCGCCGTGCGGGGTGACGTCGGTGCGAATCGTGATTCCTGGGTCGTGAATGGCTGGCTGCGAGCGTCCCGACGTCAGGTCGGCGCTTTCCCAGATCGCATTGGTTGGTGTTTTTTGGTTCGGTCGGGCTTTTTTACGATTCGTACGGTAATGGTGTACCCGTGCGAATCGTGATTCCTTGTTTGTAAAAATTGACGACCGGGTACGCGTCGGACGGAGATTATGCTCCGTCCGACGGTTCGTACCCGGTTTTTACCGGATCGTGATCGGCACCTTATTGTGCAAAATGAATTGCACAATATATTGCACACCGGATGGTGTTGCAATTCAGACCCCAGATGAAGACGGAGTTTACAAATTTATGTTAGCTAAACAAGGAACGGAGGAAGATGAAATGCATTCCTTGATCACAAGAAGTGAATTACTAGCTGAGGTCAAACTAACAGTAAATTCTGAAGTATGGGATTTTACCGGAAAAGAGGTAGGATTAATGGCAAATGTAGATCCAGTGAAAGTGACGGTGGATGAAGGTGCCATCTATCCAAATACTCGACAATACAAAATGAGTCCTGAAATTAATGCAGGTGTTGCAGCGGAAATTAAGCGATTAGTCAAGCAGAGTATTTTAAAAGAAATAATGAGCAGTCCTTGTAATATGCCCATAATTGGCATTAAGAAACCTATCGGGAAATATAGGGTGGTTCAGGACCTGAGGAAAATAAATAAGATTGTTGTACCATGTTGCCCAATAGTGCCTAACCCAGCTGGTTGGTTTACTGTAATTGATTTATGCCATGCTTTCTTCTCCATTCCATTGCATCCAGATAGTCAGTTTTTATTTTCGTCCAAATTTGAGGAGCATGTTTACGTGTGGAATTGTGTGCACTGAAAGTCCTTCAATCTTTAACCAAATTCTAAAAAGTTGTCTTGAATCTCTTGTGTTGCCCAGAGTCAGTCCTGGTGCAGTATATTGACGACCTATTGGTTGCGTCGAAAACTCGAGATGACTGTGTTACTGATTCAATTGCCTTGTTAAATCATCTGGCTAAAGGAGGACATAAAGTGTCCCAAGAGAAATTACAGTTTTGTCAAAACTCGGTTAAATACCTGGGATATCAAATAGAGAGAGGGGTTAGTAAGGTGACCTCTGAAAGAATAAAAATAATAAGACATATGCAATTGCCACGAACCCAAAGAGAAATAAGGATGTTTCTTGGGGTTGTAGGATATTGTAGGCAGTGGATTGTAGGGTTTTCATTACTGTCTAAACCCCTGATACAGATGACAAAAAAGAGAGCAAAGGACCCACTAGAGTGGGATGATGAGAGTATGGGAGCTTTTGCGAAATTACGAAGCTGTCTGTGTGAAGCACCTGCTCTGGGAATGCCAGATTATTCGAAAGAATTTTCATTATTCTGCTATGAGTGAAGTAACTGTGCACTCTCAGTCCTAACACAAAGACATGGTCTAATGCGACGACCTGTGGTGTATTTTTCTGCTACTTTAGACCCCTTAGCATGTGCATTGCCAGGTTGTCTAAAAGCTGTAGTCACAACCTGTGTGAGCCTGGAACAAAGCAAATCAATTGTGATGGGACACCCTGTAAAGGTGTACGTCCCTCATTCAGTCGTGATTCTTTTAACAAGAACTCAAACTCAGTATCTTACCCCTAGTTGATTAACTAAGTATGAAAGAATCATACTGGGGGCTGAAAATGTGACCATAGTCAGGTGTACTGTTCTCAACCCAGCTACTTTGTTGCCAGATCCATACCAAGAAGAGGTGAAAGATGAGGTTGAACATGAATGTCTCGACGTGACAGAATTCAGTACCAAACCCCGACCAGACATACAGGACATACAGGAAGAACCTTTGAAGGATGCAGATCATTAATTATTTGTAGATGGCTCATGCATGCGTCATGAGGAAGGAGGGTTGAGTGCTGCTTATGCTGTATGTACATTGGCTGGAATAGTCTAAGCATCCTATTTACCAGAAGTCAGGTCTGACAAGTAGCCGAATTAATAGCTTTAGTTAAAGCTTGAAAAGTTGGGAAAAATTGGAAAGAAACCATTTTTACTGATAGTCAGTATGGTTACGGGGTTGTGCATGACTTTGGCCATCTTTGGATGCAGAGGGATTTCCTGACTTCTTCAGGAACCCCCATTAAAAATGGAAAATGTGTGAAAGAATTGATTGAGGCAATTCAATTACCAAAAGAAGTGGCAGTGGTAAAGTGTGCTGCTCACCAGTGATGGAGCGCGGGTCACCAGCTCTGGTCTCACATTCACCTAATACTCACCTGGGCCCAAACCACATTCATACAGTGAGCTAGTACAACCCCGCTGGCATCAACTTTGAGAAACATCACCTGTAACTTTGTTATTCACCTTTTCCAGGTTTTACCAATTTGATAATATAATTTCCTTCCTCAATGAATCGGGTTGCAAAGTTAGTTTAAGTTAGGATGACATTTACCTCTTTACTTTAAATAACCACAGACTCAAGAAGTTTTCAAAACCTTTATCTAAATTAATTTGGGAGTCAAAATTCAATTACAGTAAGCACCTTCATTTCAAGAGGCAAAATACACTAAATAATTTCATAGTAAACCCAAATAATTAAAGATGATGTTACCTGAAAGGTAAGATGAACCCAACTCCGTAATGGATGGGGCCAGATAGAATCTCCAAGACAGGTCTCAGGTAGAAGATCTGACAGATTCAGATCTGGAACCGTAACTTCTTCTAACATACAACGCCAGCATTGCACCCCTCTCTGGCACTTCTCTCCTCGGTTGTCCCAGTTCCGCGCCCCCCCTTAGGTAATCCGATTATCAATCAATATCGCAAACTCTCAAAAAGAGTTTCTGGCAACAGCAGGGTCTGAGACAGCGTCTCGGACTATAACTGGAGCAGCAAACGCGTTGGGTCAGTGACAAATCGGAATTACAGATCTGACAAGTCGGACGAGATCTCTAGCTATCTTACCTTGTTTATACTGTTCTTGATTCATGTACCATCCCCCCAAGTATCAATTCTTATGTTTTCCCTTATTCTGATTGGTTGGGATGAGGAGGTAAGTTCATCACACCACTTAGAATTTAACAATTTCTCCATGAACCTTTGTCTATGTGCCCACCCCTTAATTTTCTTTTCCCATAGCTTTATTCCCACACGCATTTCACATCATTCAGTAAATTAAACATTTTATTCAACATTGTTGCTTTCGCTGGGGTCATTGGTTGAGTTTCCAATGCTTCGTCATTCAAGGTGTCCTTCGCTGAGTGACACGGGTGCCGTCATTGTTTTCACCCAATCTTTATGAGCATGCGCGTTCTAGGGATTCCAGTCACCCTCCAGGCCCAAATAAGAACCAATAACAAAGTCAGAAAAAGACACGTTAGAACACAGAAACAAATGATTTCACTGTATACCACTTATCTCTACTCTATCCCCATTTACTTATTTTAAATCTTTTGCATTAGTGTTTAATAGAACTTACGAGTTTTAGTTTATCAGCAGCAGGTGCATTAGCATGTGAGTTAAAAGCGGCGATTTTTAGTGCCATTGCACAGGTTCCCACCGAAAGCGATAGTCATACTACGTAGACGCAGTAGACGCATGCGCAATAGAATTCCCACGTTTTGTCGGCCATTTTAGGACATTCAAGTTACGGGTTAGTAATGCACATAGAAAAGCTTCTCCTAGATAAAAGTGTTCATGATGTCGTGCGGTTTTAGTATTCACAAGTCAGATTGATTACATTATTACATGTTATTTGAGAGGATTGAATACAAGCAAGTTACTTTTACGAATCCTTGCTCCATCGATCCCCTCTCTGATGGCATTTATTGCCATCATATATTTCTCCACTAAAACAGATGCCAACTTTAGCACATCTCAATCTCTTCTTCAACACTTTCATTTGCTTTCTTTTCCTTCTTGCATTGTAATCCTCTCATTCTTTTTATAAAAGTCTCCTTTTAATTCTTCTAGCTGTATTTCCTCAAGTTTTCTTCTCTTGCCCCTTTCATTCACTTCATATTTCTTTCCTCCCATACAACATTTGTGCCAACACATTATTGCTATGACTAATAGAGTTATTCCCATTATGGGCAGTATTATATGACCTAGAATACCTATTCCTAAATTAGAAAAACAACTACCTATGTTTGTAAACTAATTGCAAGTTGACTCCATTCACTTTCAACTTCCAGTGGTTTCAACACTTCCTCCAATTTCGTAATATTCTTAATAGATTTTCCTATTTCAACACTTTTATCTGGAATGTACGTTCAACAATGTTGCGTTTTCAATAATTTACAGACTGCACCCTCTTTTGTCAATAATATGTCAAGGGCAAGTCGATTTTGCATAACCATAGATCTGATTGCAACTAATTACGTGTTGATGAGCAGAAATCCTCCAGCAGTGTCATTAGATCACCGATCAACTACTGTAAACAACTGACAAATCTTTCGTGAATTGAGAAGAACTCCCACTGAAGGAATCAATGCACCAAAAATGTCACCTACGATTTCTGAAAAACTAGTTCTTTTCATACGTGTCAGTCCATTTGCGTCTTCATTGTTTCCAGTGAGTCATTTTACATGATAAACCTTAGGGAATACTATTCCGAAATAGCAACTCCCATACCAATGGTCTGGCAGCCTAAAGTAGGCTTTATTGCCACACAGGTAATACATTTCAGGAAATACTGGATCAGTTCCTCCTTTTAGTCCCCATCCCCCAATTATTAAGAAATTGTGTTCGCATTCACTGGAACCAATAAACACATTGTTATATTCAGTTTTTAACCATGGAGACAGATTTTCCCTTTCTTTTCAAAATCTAAAGATATTGCAGCATGAGTTTTGCCACTTGCAAAATGCTCTTCTTCCTCAGCCCATTTCGGAATCTGTGGATTAGGTTCAGAAGTTCTTCGTTGGAAATCCTGTCTTGTTTGTTCTACTAAAATCAAAAATAATTTCTCTTCCCAATGCAGTTTGCAGGTTAAATTGTTATTATGTGCTTCAGCTGTATCTATTGCTTTCATGGTTAAGAAATATTCGCCGATAAATTCTGAATCACTTGTACTAAGAACAGGGTTCATTCTTTTTCACATAGCAATCTCTGAAAAAATCACATCGATGTTAGAATAATAATATTGCAATTTTCCAGTTTTATAAAACAAACTTGCTAAAACACTACAGGTTAAGGGTAAATGATGATACAGATGCAGGTAGTTTCATGCACACGTAACAATCACTAACTTCCATAGTTTCTGCATATTGTACAATAAATTTGTGAAAACATTTAAATCAGTGCCATTTTTATTCATCTGGTGCTTCTAATTCTACTCTATCTCCTTTGATAGTAGCAACCCTTTCTTCTGTGTTAGTGTTATTCTGTACACTTTTGACCATTAAATAAGGTATGGCCACTGTTAAAACTAACCATATTATGTGTATTATAAATATACTACATATACACATTCTACAACATTTCTTGAAACAATTCGGTTTTCCAGCAGCTCTATTGTCAGCCATTTTTAAAGGGAAAAGGAAGATTTCTCTTCTCTATTAGCACGATTCAACTTTGAAGCAGAGTTACAAAAGGGAAATTCGGTTCAAGGTGGTCTCACTTCTTCGTCAATTGGCTCTGCATCAAAATTGCCAATTTCCTCTTCAATTATTTCTAAATTCTTAAAATCTTCGAGAATTACATATGTCCATTCAGGACCTTTGAATTTATTATTTATCAATTTTGCTTTGGGGCTTCTTCGATTTGAGCCTACAGCTGCTTGCCCAGACCAAGTGGATACTTCGTCTACCTGTTCTGGTTCTTCGGGTATTGTTTTGAGGTGATATTTCAATCCTTTGATAACACCTGGCCTATTATCACCTTTTCTGATTTGTTTAGCTTGCACTGCACTTGCACCCTCTTCAGATGCTCCCTTGTTTTCGTTGATTTGTGGCACAACTTGAATTTTCCTATCTTCAGATTCTTTCTCTGTCTGATCTTGTGTAGGGCTTACTGATTCACTGCTTCCTTCCTGATTGTTTCCTCCTTTACTAGTCTGACCTAATTCAGGTTCAATTTTTAAAGTTGCCTCATCTGTGTCTGCCTGCATTTCTGTAACTTCCCTTATTGGCTTTTGTTCATTTTCCCTTAAATCTTTGTTGTTATTTATCTGTTCACTTGCTTTAGATTCTCTCTGTTCTATCCCAGTCTCAAGTTCTATAAATTTGGGGGCATATCAGCAACAACCGGCGATAATTATCGCTCAGCACTCTTGGCGTGAGGATAATTATCGCTGGGTAACGTTGATTTTTATCGCTGAGATAGCGTGCTATTAGCAACGCTTATCTCCTCAGCTATAAAAATCCTCACGCTAACTGCCTAACGTGAGTTTATCGCTGGAAACCCAGCGATAATCTCACGTAGTGTGGCGTTAGCTTGCTGATAGGGACTCACAAACTTAGCCATGATATCCACCTTCCATAGGATATCATGGCTAAGTCAGTCCTGAAGCAGGCGTAAGGAAAGTAGCGATAACAGGGGTTATCGCTACTTTTCCTGCCACTATGCTTCATAGCGTGGGGCTTGATGATAGGAGAAATGTCGCTTAGCGACATTTCTCCTGTCATGTTAGGTCAGGAACGCCAACTTTGCATCTCATTAGAGATGCAAAGCTGGGCGTTAGGAATCCCCACGCTAAAGCAAGGTTTCACGCGTTAGCGTGGCCTTGCTAATTAGTCGATAAAATTATCGCCGCTTTTCATCCGAAAACGGCCGCAAAAGCGTCGATAATTTTTTATCGCCAGCTTGTAAATATGCCCCATGGTTTCTTCTGTTTGGATAATTGGTACCTTCCCTACCTGGTCCTGCTCAGGTTTATAATCTAATTTATTTTCTGTTTCTTTGGCACTTTCCCTTCTGTCTAACTGATCCCCACTCTTTTCCTGACTAATTTGTCTAGTTTGGCTCCTGGTTCTTACAATTATCTCTGGTCTGTCTACTACAGGTATCCAATCATCCTGACTGGTGTTCGGTTGTTCTTCATCAGCTACTTCAGGACCAATTACTTGAGATCCTTTCAGCTGTGCAACCTTCAGCCCCCTCAACTGCCTGAGTCAGTTGGGGTTCCTCCTCGTCAGGTGCTGGTACTCTTTTAGTGTGGCTTGCATGAATCCAATTAGGCAAGCCTGAACATTTTACAGCTGTTGTTGTGACTAATATAACCTGATGTGGTTTCTCCCACCTTGGCAAGTCTCTCGTGTGTGATTCTTCACTACAACCCAGTCACCAGGATTCAGATCATGCGCTTGTATCGGCTACCTGATGTCTGCGTCCTCTCCAACCTGGTGAGAGATAGAATGCACTTGGTCAGCCAATTCTTTGCAATACTCCAGTACCAAATCATCAGTTATATTCAACAACCTGTGTCCTGGTATGCAAGCCTGCCTCATTGCTCTTCCCATGATGATTTCATGGGGACTCAATCCAGTATTTATGTCTGGAATACTTCTGAGTCCCATCAGAACAAGAGGTAAGGCATCAGGCCAGTCTAGTGGAGTCGATGCACACACTTTCCCCAATCTCAACTTAATTGTGCCATTCAATTGTTCTACCACTCCAGATGCCTCTGGGCGGTATGCGCAGTGCAACTTCTGTTCAATTTTAAATGCTTCAAAAATTAATCGAATGATTTCATTATTAAAATGAGACCCTCTGTCTGATTCAAAAGTTACTGGAAAACCGAACCGAGCAATGAGTTCTCTCAATAGGAGTCTGGCTTCTGTTATACTGTCTTTTCTCTTGGTGGGGAATGCCTCCAACCATTTTGAAAACAAACAAACGATGACAAGTACATATTTTAATCCTCGACAAGCAGATAACTGAATGAAGTCAATTTGAAGTCTTATGAATGGTCCTTCAGCCTTTCCAATTCTTCCCATATAGACTACAGTTCTGTGCCTGGATTCATTTGCTGACATGTCAAACACCTTTGGCAGAGCCATTCAGCTGCATTTCTAAACCTAGGGTTAAACCAATCCTGCCTGAAAAGTCTAATCATTGCATCTCGGCCTATGTGAGTGTCTCCGGGATACAGTCAAGCCATAGGTGCAAGCATGCTGTCTGGCAACACAGGTCTATCATCTAAGTAGACCCACACACCATCTTCAGTCCTTTGTGTACAACTAATTTTCACCCACTCCTCTTTCTCTTTTGTTTCTGCTTCATTGTGTAGATCTTTCACTTCTTTCTATGTTTTTAACCCTGACAATAGCATAAGTTGGCAGCTGTTTTGACAATTTTAAATTTTTCTGTTTACTGCCATTCGGTATCTTGCACAATGACTGGCAACCTGGTCAGCATACCGATTGCCTGCAGTCACACGGTCATTTCCGGACTGGTGTGTGGCACAATTGACCACTGCCACTTCTTTTGGTAATTGTATTGCTACAAGCAATTCTTTGACAAATTGCCCATTTTTTAATGGGAGACTCTGAAGAAGTCAGAAAGTCTTGCTGCATCCAAAGCTGGCCAAAGTCATGCACAACCCCGTAACCATACTGACTGTCAGTGTATATGGTTACTCTCCAATTGTTCCCCTTTTTGCAGGCTTTAATTAAAGCAATCAATTTGGCTATTTGTGCAGACCTGACTCCTGGTAAATAGGATGCTTTGACTTTTTCAGCCAATGTACACACTGCATAAGCAGCACTTAATCCTCCCTCCTCATGGTGCATGCATGAACCATCTACAAAAAAATCATGCTCAGCATCTTTTAATGGCTCATCTTGTATGTCTGGACATGGTTTTGTACTTAGTTCTGTTACATCAAGACAGTCATGTTCCGGGTCATCTTTTACTTCCTCATTGTATGGATCTGGTAACAGAGTAGCTGGATAAAGTACAGTACATCGAACAATGGTCACATTTTCTGCACCTAAAATGATCCTTTCATATTTGGTTAATCTGCTTGGGGTAAGGTACTGGGTACGAGTTCGCGTTAAAAGAATAACAACTGCATGGGGGACATATACCTTTACAGGGTGTCCCATCACAATTGTCTCACTTTGCTCCAGACTCACACATGTTGCTGCCACAGCTTTTAGGCATCCTGGCAAAGCGGATGCTACAGGATCTAAGGTAGCAGAAAAGTATGCCACTGGGCGTCGCATCAGGCCATGAATCTGAGTTAGAACTGAGAGGGCACAATTATCTCTCTCACAACTGAATAAAGCAAAATCTTTTGAATAGTCGGGCATGCCTAAGTCAGGGGCTTCACATAAACAATCTCGCAATTTCAGAAAAGATTTTGTGCTCTCATCATCCCATTCTATCTGTTCTTTTGCTTGTTTCTTGGTTATTTGTATTAAAGGCTTTGCTAGCATGGAGAACCCCATAATCCACTGTCTGCAATACCCAACTACCCCTAGGAACATTGTTATTTCCTTCTGGGTTTCCGGCAACTTCATTTGTTTTATTATTTTTATTCTTTCTGGTGTCACTCTTCTTTCTCCTCGTTGTATCTGGTGTCCCAGATACTTCACTTCTTTTCTGCAAAACAGTAACTTCTCAGGGGACACTTTATGTCCACCTTTGGCTAAATGGTTCAGCAAGGCTATGGAATGTGTCACACAGTCACTTTTTGTTTTCGAAGCAACCAAAAGATCATCAATATACTGCACAAGGACAGATTATTTAGGCATTACCAAAGTCTCAAGACATTTTTTCAAAATCTGATTGAAAATCGATGGACTTTCTGTTTACCCTTGAGGGACACGATTCCAAACGTAAACCCGATCCTCAAATTTAAAAGAAAACAAAAACTGGCTATCTGGATGCAATGGGATGGAGAAAAAAGCATGACATAAATCAATCACGGTAAACCACCTCGCATTCCATGGTATTTGGTACAGAATCACTGCAGGATTGGGCACCACTGGACAACAGGACACAACAATTTTATTAATCTTTCGTAAATCTTGAACTACCCTATATTTGCCGTTTAGTTTCTTAATGCCAATTATAGGTGAGTTACAGGGACTACATAAAATCTCTTTTAATATGCCTTGTTTGACCATTCTGTTAATCTCTGCTGCAACACCAGCTTTAACTTCAGGACTCATTTTATATTGCCGGGTGTTTGGGAAAACTGCACCTTCCTTTACGGTCACTTTTACAGGGTCTACATCTGTTATTAACCCTACAACTTTTC
Source organism: Triturus cristatus (assembly GCF_964204655.1). Lineage (NCBI taxonomy): Eukaryota > Metazoa > Chordata > Amphibia > Caudata > Salamandridae > Triturus > Triturus cristatus. Next base: position 728,763,237 of record NC_140591.1, read on the forward strand.
CAGTAAAATCCCACACATTCGAATTTACTATCAGTTTGACCTCTTCTGGCAAGTCATCCTGGGTTATTATTGAATACAATTCATTCACTTCTGCTCCTTGCTTAGCTAGCATGATTTTGTATATTCCGTCTTCATCTGGGGTTTGAATGGAAACACCGTCCAGTGTGCAAAATATGGTGCAATTTATTTTGCATAACAAATCCCTTCCTAATAAATTCACAGGACTGGAGTCGCACACTACAAATTTGTGCATCTCTTTGAAATTTCCAATGCATACTTCAATTGGTTTTGTAATAGGGGTCCTAATTTGTTTATTAGAAACGCCCACTATTTGGAACGCTTCTCCTGAGAGGGGTAGCTTTGGAATGTCTGCTGTTCTCACAGTAGCAACGGTGTTTAACAAAAAGGTAATGTCATTTCTCTCTACCTTCCCGTCGATATACGGACCTGACTGATATACCGGTAAGGATGCGCCAAGTACGCAGTCCTCATCCCCCCTCTCAGGCACCGTCATTGATCATGGTCGTCGAAGTAGGGGTCCTGCAAAAGAAACTGTGATGTTAGGTAATTTTTCTTACCACTTCCTTCTTGAAATCCGGTGTCCGTACTGTACTTGGCTTGACTCACAAATTTTGGCATAGGGGCAGGTGGCAATTGATTCTGCAGGTTTACAACCTGTTGTGGTTGACTCATTATCACCTCATTCTGTGTCTGTGGATTTAAATTTTGATTTGGGCTATTATTATTTTGTATATTCTTACACTCATTCTTCCAATGCCCCAATTGTCCACATGCATGACAAGGGAATTTCTTCTTTGCCTCTTCTCTACTTAATCGCCCTCTTGGTTTTGCCCCATTATTTTTACCATTTCTTTGCCCTTTTCCTGATTTCCCTCCTATGTTATTTAACTGAATTTCTTGCTGTTCTGCCAATTTAACTCGAGCCCACATTACTTTTTCCTCTAAAATCTTTCGTCTATTGTCAATTTCATCCCCACAGTACTTTGCATATTTTAAGATTTCGTCTATGGGCTTTGCTTGCCAACACAAATTATGTTGCTTAATCATTTCAGAGATTTCCATCATTAATCCATTGACAAATTGATACACAAAATGAGTCATATCTTTATTCCCAATGCTTTCCACCCCACTATACTGTTTGAACACCTGTAGAAGGTGTTCATAGTACGCATGGACTGATTAATCTTTTTCCTGAGTTGTTCTATCTATCTTTACCCAATCTGTCTCCTTTGGGGGAATTTTCCCTTTCAAGAAAGTTATGACCTGGTTATATTTTCTCATTACTTCTTCAGACGGGGCTCCAGTTTTCTTGTCTCTCGGGTACTCATCATTTGACCAATCAACCGTAATTTTACACTCAGCCCACAAATCAGCCGGTACCACTATGTCAAAAAACCCTTCCAAATCTTTCAACAGAACTTTGGAAACCTTCACAAACCTTTTGACTTGTTTAAACCATTCCAGAGTTTTCTCCCTTAGCTTTGGGAAATCATTTGTAAATGACAATATACCCTGTCTAGTCCATGGGACATGTACATATCCGACCCCTGGAACTTCTCTCACTGGATGCAACCCTTCTGCTTTTTCTGTTTCTTTCAATAAATACTCTGATGTAACTCGAGTGCTTCTTCCTTTTTCTTTGTCCACCTTGCTTTACACCTGTCTAGGTCTCCCCATTTTTGCAATATCGTCATTAATTCTTTAACTTGTAACTTTCTTCCTGATATGTTCATATTTTCCAAATCTTTATCAGAAAATTCTGCTCTGTAGGGTTATTGCAGGTCTTTGGATCTCCCTACATCTATTCCCATTTCAGATGCCAGATTCATTAATTTTTCATTAAATAATTTTGTATTTCGGGTTATGCTTCTGCAAATGAACAGTAATTCTTCTTCGTTAAAGGTATTTAGTCTATCTAGCCCTACATTTCCTGCTATCATTTCTACTAATTCGACTCTTAGTTTGAACACATCTAGTATTTTTAGTGGCGGATCGGGTCTTTCTATGTCTCGTGTCCATCTGTCTAACTCTTCTGGGGCCATATTATTAAGGAACGTGATAACATTATCGCAGCTATAGCGGCAGGAAACTGCCGCTAAAACGGCGATAATGGGCTTGATAATATGCCCTTGTGAATTACCATAGAAGCCCAGGTTCACACCAGAATGTTATCGCCGTTCCTTGATAATATGGCCCCTGGTGTTATTAGTGTGGCACTTAATTTCATTAATGGATTTGCCGATAAGAGGGCAAATAAATGACACACCCAAAAGAGTCACACCAGGTTGTTCAAAAGAAGTGAGACTTGAGAAATCCATCGGATTGAACTCTTTGTTCCGGTGGATTTCTCAAGTCTCACTTCTTTTGAACAACCTGGTGTCACTCTTTTGGGTGTGTCATTTATTTGCCCTCTTATCGGCAAATCCATTAATGAAATTACAGACTCACAATCACTAGCCTGGTCATTGACTATTACTTTTCCTTTTCTAGGTTCAATGATTGGTGTGGTCATGACAGGAGTTTTAGGACAGTTTGATTTATCTCCGTATAACGGGACAACAGAACCTATGGTTACAGGAATAGTTAGCGCTTCAGGATGTGTGTTTAACTGGGTTATCTTTTGTATTAATTCTTCTCTGTTTTTATTTATTGCCTCTCTTTCCTTTTCTTGGGGGACCCTTTACATTGTTTTATCATGTACTACTTGTGGCACCAAGGGTGTCTCTTGGAGTGGAGCTCTCGGGGTAATTCTGCTTGGCCCTTCCTGATATGGCGGAGGACTTTTCATTAATATCTCATCTAAATAATCTTCATCAGAGTCTCCTCCACCTGTCATTAAATGTTTTTTCTTCCCTGTACATTTACTTCCTGTTTGTTCATCAGCCTTTAATACAGGATATAATCCCTCAGTTAACATGGCTTGTCTCCATTATTTCATCTGCTTATCTCGTATCTCACAGGGACATTTTGGATAAAAACTACTCAGATTTCTATTACACCTTGGTCTATCTCACTCAAATGCCTCAGTCTCCCAATCTTCTAGTGCCTCATACTGAGTTAATCTAGGTCTGGGTTCTAATTCATTCATTCTGGTACGTAAATTATACAAAATTCTCCCATTAAGGTGCCGATTCCGATCCTGTAAAACCCAGGTACGAATGGTCGTACGGAGCGTATTCTCCGTACGACTCGTACCCGGGAAATGCACCTTACAAACCAGCAAGTACGATTCGTACAGAAATACCATTTCCGTACGAATCGGAAAAAACTAAGTGCGACAAAAAAATACCCACAATTCCGATCCGAGACATCGCGTACGTGACGTCCGGAAGGAGTCAGGCAGCGTTCTACGGACCAGCAAGTACGATTCGTGCCTACGTCACTCCGCATGGATAATTTTTTACGGCAGCCAAAAACTCCCTGGAAATTGAGGACGACGCGAAGAAGGAGCAGCGGTACGCAACAGACAGCCATGGACCCCATCCTACGTGTCATCCCGACCCTCCTAGCCTACGACCTGGTGCACCAAAACCGGCGCGCACGCCGCAGAAGGTCAGCACAACACCCAGGGGCAAAGGGGGGGCGAGGGGCCGGAAACATAACCGCTACCTATTTTTAAAAATACCATATACTGCCCATACATTACCTCCAGGGTCTGGTCACTTCGGGGGGCGTGTCCACCAATCCCCGCGTGGGTACGGCTCGTGCCCCTACATCACCACCCCAATGGTGGTACGGGCCGTACCCACGCTCGGAGGGCGTGGTTACGGGCCGTACCACCATTGGAGTGGTGATGTAGGGGTACGTGTGGTACGGGCCGTACCCACGCTGTGAGGGCGTGGGTACGGCACGTACCCCTACATCACCCCTCCAATGGTGGTATGGGCCGTACCCACGCCCTCAGAGCGGGGGTACGGACCACATCACCCCTACCTCTAGGGCACCAGTACATTAGTGATACAAGGCGTACACACGCCACAAATGTTGGCTTAGGGCCTGGTGCAGCATATAACCAGTATATTGGGGTGTGTTCATGGCCAGGACAGCAAGGTACAGCACCAAGGGTGCGGGTGGGTGTGTGGGTGTCTGCCAAGGAGTCCCAGCAGTGGACAGAGACATGTGTGGGGTGGGTGCAGAGGAATAGCAGCAGTGGACAGAGACATATGAGGGGTGGGTGCAGAGCAACACCAGCAGTGGACAGAGACATGTGAGGGGTGGGTGCAGAGGAATACCAGCAGCGGACAGAGACATGTGAGGTGTGGGTGCCTATCACTCCCAGCAGTGGACAGAGACATGTGAGGGGTGGGTGCCTATCACTCCCAGCAGTGGACAGAGACATGTGAGGGGTGGGTGCAGAGGAAAACCAGCAGTGGACAGAGACATGTGAGGGGTGGGTGCAGAGGAACACCAGCAGTGGACAGAGACATGTGAGGGGTGGGTGCAGAGGAATACCAGCAGTGGACAGAGACATGTGAGGTGTGGGTGCCTATCACTCCCAGCAGTGGACAGAGACATGTGAGGGGTGGGTGACTAACACTCCCAGCAGTGGACAGAGACATGTGAGGGGTGGGTGCCTATCACTCCCAGCAGTGGACAGAGACATGTGAGGGGTGGGTGCAGAGGAATACCAGCAGTGGACAGAGGCATGTGAGGGGTGGGTGCAGAGGAACACCAGCAGTGGACAGAGACATGTGAGGGGTGGGTGCCTATCACTCCCAGCAGTGGACAGAGACATGTGAGGGGTGGGTGCCTATCACTCCCAGCAGTGGACAGAGACATGTGAGGGGTGGGTGCAGAGGAATGCCAGCAGTGGACAGAGACATGTGAGGGGTGGGTGCAGAGGAATACCAGCAGTTGACAGAGACATGTGAGGGGTGGGTGCAGAGGAATACCAGCAGTGGACAGAGACATGTGAGGGGTGGGTGCAGAGGAACACCAGCAGTGGACAGAGACATGTGAGGGGTGGGTGCCTATCACTCCCAGCAGTGGACAGAGACATGTGAGGGGTGGGTGCCTATCACTCCCAGCAGTGGACAGAGACATGTGAGGGGTGGGTGCAGAGGAAAACCAGCAGTGGACAGAGACATGTGAGGGGTGGGTGCAGAGGAACACCAGCAGTGGACAGAGACATGTGAGGGGTGGGTGCAGAGGAATACCAGCAGTGGACAGAGACATGTGAGGTGTGGGTGCCTATCACTCCCAGCAGTGGACAGAGACATGTGAGGGGTGGGTGACTAACACTCCCAGCCGTGGACAGAGACATGTGAGGGGTGGGTGCCTATCACTCCCAGCAGTGGACAGAGACATGTGAGGGGTGGGTGCAGAGGAATACCAGCAGTGGACAGAGACATGTGAGGGGTGGGTGCAGAGGAACACCAGCAGTGGACAGAGACATGTGAGGGGTGGGTGCCTATCACTCCCAGCAGTGGACAGAGACATGTGAGGGGTGGGTGCCTATCACTCCCAGCAGTGGACAGAGACATGTGAGGGGTGGGTGCAGAGGAATGCCAGCAGTGGACAGAGACATGTGAGGGGTGGGTGCAGAGGAATACCAGCAGTTGACAGAGACATGTGAGGGGTGGGTGCGGAGGAATACCAGCAGTGGACAGAGACATGTGAGGGGTGGGTGCAGAGGAACACCAGCAGTGGACAGAGACATGTGAGGGGTGGGTGCCTATCACTCCCAGCAGTGGACAGACACATGTGAGGGGTGGGTGCAGAGGAATACCAGCAGTGGACAGAGACATGTGAGGGGTGGGTGCAGAGGAACACCAGCAGTGGACAGAGACATGTGAGGGGTGGGTGCCTATCACTCCCAGCAGTTGACAGAGACATGTGAGGGGTGGGTGCCTATCACTCCCAGCAGTGGACAGAGACATGTGAGGTGTGGGTGCAGAGAAATACCAGCAGTGGACAGAGACATGTGAGAGGTGGGTGCAGAGGAACACCAGCAGTGGACAGAGACAAGTGAGGGGTGGGTGCAGAGGAATGCCAGCAGTGGACAGAGACATGTGAGGTGTGGGTGCAGAGGAATACCAGCAGTGGACAGAGACATGTGAGGGGTGGGTGTAGAGGAATGCCAGTAGTGGACAGAGACATGTGAGGTGTGGGTGCAGAGGAATACCAGCAGTGGACAGAGTCATGGGGGTGTGTACATCATGATCAGATGAGCACAACTCCATGTGTTCGACTATGTTGATAGTGCCATAACAACACATCACTGACAGCAGTGTCCCACTCCCATGAGGATGGATGTCCTTCTCCCACTGCATGACACAACACATGTGGGTGTGAGGACAAATGACACATGCATACCCACCCCTGGCGGATGCAGCACACTACACACACAGAGATCATGCCACAAGACTGTATACTCATGTCAATGGCCACTACACTAAGAGAGCCAAAGGGAACACACACTGTCACGCACATCCCAGGACTGATAGGAATGTACAGGTGCTGGGACAGGCACCAAGATGTTGCCTCTCATGGAAGAAATAGGGTGGACTTCCCACAGATACAATGCCCACAATTGTCAGTCAGGTGCTCAAATACCCTGCAGAACAGGTACCAAATGTGTGCTAGGCTGGGATAACACACATGCATAGTGCGGAAAATGCTACACGTCGCCATTAAGGCATGACATCATACTCAATACATAAGTACAGTGACAAGCAAGGATGGCACAGACGATGCAGCCGGAGACATTGCTGAGCAGGCATGGCCATAGTTGAAGAGATCCGTCACCAACAAAGGAAATGTAGACACAGGTCAGCACAACAAAAGTGCAACTCCCTGCAGGGTAGATGTCAGGTGCCACAGAGGAAGGAACACTCCTTGGGACAATGTCTCCAAACACAAATAGCACACACGACCAAAGATTCTTTGCAGAGACATTGTGATGGCACGCAGATACCATGGTCCACCCCATTAGCACCAGACTATACCTTCTTCCTGAAACATAACACATTACCACCACCCCAACTCCGGAGACCATCAGCACCCACAACAATACCTGAAATGCAAGTGTGTTCAAACTGAAAAGAAAATGCTTTATTCAGCATTAAATGAAAATGTATTTAAGGACACTATTTACAAATGCACATGGCCAGTCCAGATCAGAAGTCCTTGGGGGGGACACATGACCACGCTTCTCCACTAGCTTGCCTGCACATTAGAACCCTCAGGCTCGTCGACTGGGGGGGGCATCATGTGGGGAAGGACCAGGCACTGCAGGGACAGGAGGTGTAAGGGTAGGTGTGGTGGGTGCAGGGACGGACGCCTCCACCACAGGGGGTGGGGCAGCGCCAAAGGTGGAGGTCAGCTCGGCGCTGCACACTGCTGCCAGGTCGTCCAGCGTCTCCCCTTCACCTGAAGAAAACACAGCCTCAAAGGGGGGGGTCAGAGTGATGGGGTGCAGTGCTACTGGGGGAGGGGGGACTCTACTCCCCTACCCGTGGAGTGCCGTTCCCGTTTGCGGGCTGGAGAGCCAGAGGGGCTGAGGCCCAGCACAGCCAAGTAGGCCTCTTTTTCAGGATGTGTGGTAGGGGAGCCAAGGGGAGTGCCTTTGGAGGGACTGGGTCGTGCGCCATGCGGCCTTGGACTGTGGCTGCGTGTATGCATGTGTGCCCCAGACCCAGTGGGTGTGCCCTCATCCCCCTGAGTGTGCGTGCCAGGAGGAGTGCACTTGCCCTTACGTGGTGGTGTGCTGCTTGTGTCTGGTGGGGTGCGTGCTTGGGAATGTCTGTGTGTGCTTGGGACAGGTATGGGAGTGGGAAGTGTGGATGGTGCAGGGGTAGGGGGGGACGAAGCACTGCAGGAGACTCACTGCTGCCGTCAGTGAAGAGTCCATGGACCTCAGCAACATCCATTGGTCAGACATCACTGATGACATGCCCTCCATGTACGACACCATCTATGTCATCATTCGGGTGTGGCCATGGAGGACATTCAGCAGCGATGTCTGGCCAACCTGTAACTGGCGCAGAATGTCCACAGACTCTGCAGTGAGGGCAGCAGTGGGGACAGGGGCAGGGGGTGCGGTGCCTGGCACGAAGGAGACACGGTGTTGCCTAGCACGGACAGAAGGGACCGGAGCAACTGGGAGGGCGGTGATGGGAATGGAGGGGGCGGTGACAGATGTAGTGCTGCTGCCAGGTGTCATAGCAGCCTCCGCCCCCTCGAGGAGTTCAGCCTCGGACCCGTCAGCGTCGTAGTCAGTGTTGTCACTAGACAGGTCCTCCGCCTGGCTCCCCTCGCCCTCCATGCCACTTGCTCCCGCAGACTCAGCAGCAGTGGTGGCAGAGGTGCTGGATCCCTCCTCCACATCCGTGCAGGTGTCTCCCTCGGTGTCCTCCGATGATGCTGTGGGCAAGGGAAGAGACAGAAAATAATCAGTCACCTGAATGCAACAGACACATGAGTCCAAACAAAAATGTCACAGTGTATATCAGGAAATGCATCATGAGAAACATCTAGAATAGTCCGCACATATCTAACCCTGCACTCCCCAGTTGGTTGACCCACCATGCCACTTGGAAACAATGGAGATCATGACACAACAGCAAATAACTTGATATCGAATTATACTGAGAAGCTAGTGTTTGGGGACAGTTGAGCACAGCAAGACTATGAAGCCATGCCACCTCTTGTTCACTGTGAACGAAACAGTATTGGTGCACCCAAGGCCAAATAACACACCTCAATGCTGAAGGTGTCCCCACACTCTGAGACCTGTGAGTACTTTGGAAACCATAGCCAAAAACATAGCAATCCCTTGGGACTCACAACACTTTACACAATGTACATGTTTAGAATGTGTGAAGACACATCTGCCTGTATGACAGAAGTCACACAATGATGTGCACACAAAAATAAATTTACACAGTCATTGTATGAGCTGCCAGCCGAATTCTAATAAGCCACTGTAAAGAAGAAATGGGGTATCAGTAAGTACATAGACATGGCACCACGGTGGTCTGGATGACTTGACACTCGTAAGTTGGTATCAGCAACAACCAAGGACTCACACACATGCAAACACACCGTGTGAACAGGGTTATGTCTAATCTGAAAACAAGTGGTAATCAAACTGTGCCTTCCAGTAAAATGTGCCAGCGTGTCCATGGAAAGTGTCACATTAGTTTATTTTGCACTTCCCTGGGAGACATCTGTCATGCAGGCACATTATTGTCCTTCACAACCAACTAGCAAAATGAAGCATGTGAAAAATTGAGACATGTTGACAAGTGTAGTGAGTGCCAAGGTACAATACTTATTGACTGAAAACTTGAATCATGCCACCTGTCACATGGACATCCATACCATGATGACACAGTTGGCAACACATCTGACCCACTGCCTGTCATGTGGAGTGGCACACATGTCCAAACACAGGACAATGCATTAGCTAATGGGCCTGCAATGTGTCGGGATAAGGAGCACCTGCACTGAGGAGACACCCTCATGGCAAGCAAGAATGTCCACACAGATGTCAGCACACACAGACCAAACGACGTAGCATCTCGACCACACACTGGTGGCAAAAATGGATGAGCATGAGCCATGTATTTGCATATTTGGCACATGCTGCAAAGCACAAACATTAAACCCAGCACAACATGACTGGGTCACTGCATGTTGAGTGTCTGTCCAGACAATTATCACACACAGGTCAGACCCGGTAAGGAGACATAAGGTTTGGACATGCAGGCCTTGCCCACACAAACCCACCATACCTGAGACAATGTTATTGAGACAGATCCAGAAGTTACACCTCTTAATCTGGGTTTACTCAAATGTGCATCAAGAATTCCTAAATGTACTCCACATCACCTCGTGAGGCTGCCAACACATATTTGTGACCAACAACCATCAACAGATAGTTGTATATAGACACACAGGCACTGCCCAGTGTGAGGATGCACAAGCAAAATGGGGTCAGCCTGTACAATGGGCACATGTAGCACACTTTAGATAAATACAAATGAGGGCAGGGAACAATGCCACAGAGGCCTAACTATGCTGAACACACAGAGAATGGGCACAGTGTTGGATGACACACATGATTCCGAGGCAAGGGTGTCTTAGGGGACTGTAGTGGGAACACTGCTCCATGGTCCTGGAATTATCTGACTGTAATATGAGCTACCGTCCCGGTACTATGCATATCTCCCACTCATGCACATCATGTCTGAGGCCACAACATCGGTCATGCATGCTGCAAGTCTGTTCATTTGAAAACTCACACTCCTATGTTGAGACTCAGCATCAGTGCCAACTAATACGGACCACCAAATGACTGAACAGGACAGGCCACAGGCAAGGTAACAACACATGTCTCAGACCCCCCCCCCACATGATGCAGAAAGCAATGTGCACTTGGGTTAACTGCCAGCCTAGATGACCATGTGCAATAGTGATTACACACAGACCAGGGAACACATGTCAAGGAGAGGAAGGGAGGAAGAACAGCACCGTTTGACTTTGGGGAACAGGATATGCACTGCACAAATTAACCCTCGCTGTGTATCCAGGCGACTGAGCACTTACAAAAGCTGGTGACACACAACAAACACACATGTACCTACCCCCTTCCTGCTGCTGCAACTCCTGTAACTGCCTATTCAACTCAGGGAAGACCACCGCCAGGACACGCTTCATCTGGTGGGTCAGTCGTCGGGCCCCGCCGTGCTTGCGTGGAGGTGAGTCCTTCAGCTGCCACCGGGTGATCCTCCGGGTCCAGCACCGGATGTCCTGCCAGCGTTTCCTCACCTGGGTGAGGTGCCGACTGCGACCCTCCACCGATCTCACGGCCCTGACGGCCCGCTTCCATATCTCCCCTTTGGCGTAGGCAGTTACCTGTGAGGATTACAAAGTGAGACAACATCACTACACCTGCTCCATGTCACAGAGACACACATTTGAACATCTTTGATATGTTGAACAGGGCATAGTATGCTGGCAACAAATAGCACCTTTGTCATAGGGACATTAGCCTCTGTGAAAGCCCCAATGCACTACATGGCATTGTAAGTACACAGGTGGCATGAGGGGTGCAACACACTCCCTGATCATGGTACACACTGTGCATCACATGCAACACCAGGCTGATGGACAGAACCTCCAAGCAGTCACATGCCCCAGGCCACTGACACAACCTCAGCAGGGTACACAGAAACACACAGGCACAGATCAATCACCTGCCATTGGCAACAGCGGATACAAACCTCACTCTGCACATGTGCCACTTGCCTGTGGGGTGTCACAGGTGTGGTGATAGCTCAGCAAGTCAGACCCTCCGCATGGCTTACTTCTCACATCAGATGGGTGGAGCTGTTGCCTCCTCCATGCAGCTGTGGTGCAACACTCCACATAGACACTCACCCACATGACAAGGAACATTCACACACATCAATGTCCAGGGGGCGTACACATCATTTGGACACTCTCACCACAGCTCCACTCAACTCACACACATCTGTGGGTACAGTCACCTGTCACACCGGGGGGGGGCAGGGAATCACCTCTGGACTATAGGACAAAAATTTCCCTAAGGATTGGGCAGGCTGAATGTGCCATGCACTATGCAGTGAATGTCACAGTAAGCACAATGCAAGTGAGGAACTACATCATGCTCTGCATGGGAGACATAAGCCATTTCCCCCTGGGACCCACTTTAAACAACATTGCATGTCTGTCACACCTGGACACAATGCCAGAAGTGACAGTCATAAACAAGGTGCACAGTCAAAGCTAGTAGAGTCAGCACTCACCTGCTCCCCTGGTCTCCCATACAGGCTGGGGTACTGTGGGAGGATTACGTCAAGCAATGCCTCATTCTCCTCATGGGTGAAAGGCTGGGCCCTCTCCACAGACCCTGACATGGTGCCAGAGAAAGCACAAGTAACAGCAGTGGTGTCGAGTGAAAGGTAGTGCAGGCAAGTGCCCTCTTATCGGTTCTGGCTGACTTATATCTGCCTTGCTGGGCTGTTTCATTTACAGGAGTACAGAGTGATTGGTCAGTCTCATTTGCATCCTACGTTTCCTCCAATCCCTTTAAACATACCCCAGTGAGGGCCTTTGCATGGTTCAAAATGTGAGCATAATGTGAAGTCAACAACCACTTTGCAACATTGTATTTAGTTGCCAACTGCCTTTTCCAGGCCACATGATTGAATATTTGAACTTGAAATTCGGTATCCATGACAACCAGCATGCATTTAGGCCCTAATACTTGTCCCTCATGTGTCCCTATGTTATTTAGCTATCCACACACAGGTACGGTGCGTTTCACACGTACCCCTACCGCACCAGTTGCACAGTATGTTTGACACGTACGTGTACGACCAGTGTGTACACGTACGTGTACTACCAGTGTGTACACGTACGTGTACAAGCAGTGTGTACACATACGTGTACGACCGGTGTGTACTACCAGTGTGTACACGTACGTGTACAAGCAGTGTGTACACATACATGTACTACCAGTGTGTACACGTAGGTGTATGACCAGTGTGTAGACGTACATGTACTACCAGTGTGTACACGTACGTGTATGACCAGTGTGTAGACGTACGTGTACTACCCGTGTGTACACGTACGTGGACTATGGTCGTACATGTACGGGTACGACCGCAGTCGACGTACGTGTACACACTGGTCGTACACGTACGTGTACACACTGGTAGTACACGTACGTATGTACGGTCTGTAAACACACCCGTACTCCGGCGGGAACACCACTGTGATGATATGGACCGTTCACACGCCCTCAGAGCGTGTGTACAGTGCGCTTCACAGCTTACACAGGTGATAGGAGGCGCACACAAATGGAATGGAGGTGTCAGACTCAGGCATGGCAGTACATCAAGTCATAGTTATTGCAGTCCTTCATGTGCAGGGCCTAGGTGTGTCAGGCAGTGATATGGCACATGTCTCCTCATGTTTTAGCACAATAGATGTGTGATGACCTGTGTACACATGTCATGTGTAATGGGGCAGTATGTGGCACACTTCCCCTTCCCACTTTGCACATGTGTGCATGTAGTACAAACGTGTCAAGCACTGCATCACTGGTATGGCACAGTCACCAACACCCGCAAATGTCCCCTGATGCCAGTGACAGGGAGACTAACACTTGACATCTAAGTACCAGCGTGCCCCGATGTGACTATGTCCTGTGTGTGTCATGTGTTCCCATGAGCTTGCAGTTGGTGTTCTGTCAACTGCATCTGCTGTTGCTGCATCCAACATGTGTCTGTGTGTAGATGGGCATGGCACACATATACGCACACCATGCCACATGTGGATTCACACATTACGTGTGTCTGGATGCTTCAAAGATGATTTTATGACATGAGGACATATCTGCGCCGTATCCATGTCTGTGTTTTCGTTTTTCACGTGTACCCCTTCATCGCTATGTGTATGATCTGTACATTTCCAATGACATGTGCCCTGTGCGTCTAGCTTGCCGCCAGCAGTCTGTATGAGATGACATCCTTCAAATGCAGATATGTGGATGTATGTCACTCCTGTGATGTCTCTGGCTGTTCACTTACACTGGCCCACAGCTATTTTCGGGCCATGTCATGTAGAACTTGACTATCAACGGGTGTAGCTGGCTTGTCGTAGGAGTATCACCTGGCTGGCATACGTGTCCTGGATGTATTGCACAGACCTGACTTTGTATTTAGCAGATGTGTAGTAGCAGTTGAGCATGTGCTCAGTTCATTGACATTGATGTTGTTATGTACTAACTCTTCGTTATTCCTTCCAATTTTCGGCAGGGCACCGCCTCTCCCCCGACCAATGCCAGACTTGGGTGCCATGAGGGAATGTGACTGCCTAAGACGTTACCGCTTCTCGCAACAGTTGATTGAGAACTTGACCGCAAAGCTTGTACAACACCTCCAACCGCAACACAGGTATCCTACTGTGCTGGCCCCCGAGAGGAAGGTGATGGCAGCCCTACATTTTTTTTGCCACCGGTACGTTTCAATTCACCATAGCTGATGTGGGTGGCATGTCACAGACCATTTTCAGCCGTGTCCTGCATGATTTTTTAGAAGCCATGTTGGAGCACCTGGATGAATTCATCCATTTTCCAACTCGTGAGCAGTTGACAGGTGTCAAGGGTGAGTTCTATGCCCTGGGAGGGATGCCCCATGTAATTGGGTCTATTGATGGGACACATGCGGCTTTGGTACCACCACAGGCACAGGAGGTCGCCTATCGCAACCGTAAACATTACCACTCTATAAATGCCCTTGTGGTGTGTCTTGCTAACATGCTGATTTCCCATGTCTGTGCACGTTTTCCAGGGTCAGCACACGATGCCTACATCATGAGGCATAGCAGGGTGCCAGAAATGATGTTGGGGCTGCACAATGAACGAGCATGTCTTGTTGGTGGGTATACTCTGTTTGTCCTTTGTTTAGCGCTATTTTTGTATCTTACGGCATCTCCTGACCCACTTCTTTACATGATGTTTCCATGTAGGGGACTCTGGCTATCCCAACATGCCATGGCTGATGACGCCCCTCCGCAACCCCAGTACAGCTGCAGATCACCATTACAACAACGCACATGGGCAGACCAGGCGAGTGATTGAGAGGACGTTTGGCCTCCTGAAGAACAGATTCCGGTGCCTTCACAAGACAGGCGGGTCCCTCCCATATGCACCGATGAAGGCCTGCAAGATCTTCCTCATGTGCTGCATGCTGCACAACATGGCAGTGGAGAAGGCTGTGCCACTCATCCTGGATCCGGATGAGCAGGAACATCCACCTGTGGAGGATGAAGGGCTTGGTCACGAGGCAAGTGAGGATGAGGAGGAGGACGTCATCCGGAGTCAGCTCATACGCAACTTCTTCTCATAATGGTGAGTCCATGGGTCTGAGTGTGCACACCTGGAGTGTGTCCAGCTGACTGTATGCTAAGTGACTTAGATGTGTGTTCAGATGTGTCACTCGAGTGATGATGTCCTTCCACACATTTTAGCTTACACACTCAGTTTTAATATAGCATGGTGACACACTTATTCCTGTAGAGTAAATGACCATGCATGCGGATGACAATCTCTTCCCTGACTTCTTGTGTGTCTGTCATCCCCAGGTAGTTTCGCATGCTGTCTGCTCGTGTCATCGTTGGCCTCCCGCTATTCCTCATGAGTATTGCAACGTGTGCTGAATCAGCATCCCATGCACGTACATGGGGAAAAGTCTATTTGGTTAAGGATTGCTGCACGGCATTTTGGTGTTGGTAGGTGTTTGTAATGTGTGGGCACTGCTCCTGTGCATGTTGTGTTACTATACATACATGTTGACTCACCATGGGGCACATGACATGTTGCATGACTCCCATCTATTGATAGTCACCCTACGTAGCAGTCATCTGTGATGGGACTGTGGATTCTGATGAAGGCATCAATGTGTGTACAACTTCCCTCTGAAACATACGGGATGCTACGGGTGGACATAGTGTGGGACATCCCCATTAGAGGATAAATGGGGAATTGCAGCCCCTCCGTGTGCAGCAGGGGGTGTTTGGCTCACACACTTCACTTGTGTGCCAGTTCAATGGATTTACAGCATCTGTGTTGTGAAGGGGGTGTCCAGTGTAGGTCCCACATGTTCTGCCAACTGACCTGTGAGTCTGTTCATATTGATGCATTTCCCTAGGTGTGAACCTGAGTAATAAAGGGGTTCCTCACCCTCCAAGGTGCCTCATCTCTGTCAATGCAGGTCTCTTGCCACTTTGCATGCGGCATCTCTGGCATAGTTGTCAAAGATTGTGCATATGAGTATATGTGTAGTTTAGCAACATGCATGCAGTTCTTCATGGATTTGAATATCCATTGTGCATGATGTCCATGGTTGTGTATGTATTTGGGCATGTTGGTGGCCACAACAGACCGTCAACACCTGCTGAGGGTGTGTATCCTGTGCGCAGCTCGTCCTTCAGTTTAAGGATCCGGTGTCAGTCATCTTTGGGGATTGTGCATCCATTGTCTCTGGGTGTGCCATGGGAAACCGGACACTCCTCCTTTACGTACGCCTGTTGCAGTAGTCCTTTCTGACATCCTTGTCTTTGTGTGCAACTAGTGGCATAGTTTCCAGCTCATGCCGCCTGCTGCTGCGGCCCCTGAAGCAAGGGCACAGAGAGTTTACAGATTCGGCAACACACACACCACAAAAATGATCCTCCCTTCCTCCCTCCACCCATTCATTTGGCTGGCATCAGCTTGTCTGTGCCACTGTTGCGCCCACGCGGTGCCAAAGGCTGAACCGTCAGCGCATGCAACGTGCACATTGCACGAACCTCATGTCCTTACATGACCCACATCACACTACAGTCTGATGTTGCAGCCACCCTCCAAGCATTGTCCATCCAAGGAGCTACCGCCTGCTCTCAGGCATACCCTAGGCACACACACGACACCTTTGCATGATGATTGTGCAACTCCAACTGCCTACACAGCACTGCTCCGCCTTCCAGGCCCTGTCACGCCAACCAGGTAATGTCCCTCCTCCTCCCCACCGGCTCCGTACACCAGCAAGGGCATGGGAGTGGGACTCAAGCCTTCAGCATGTAGTATAGTGGAATAATCTGGCACATGGCCTAGGTATCATCTCTCAGCGTGTCAATCCTCAATGTGTCCAGGTCCCCCTCACTGGCATCACATGCACACAGCACCTCTTCATCAGCTCGTATGCCATTGACAGCCAGGTGCTCCTCACCTTCACCAAAGACGCAACCATTGGCAGTTCCAACATTCAAGAAGGCATGGAATCCATTGATGAATGGCTGAACATCAGCCACCTGAGGCTGGACTTGTACAGGACTGAGGTAATCATCTGAGGATTGTCCCCTTACAGGTGGGTCAACTGCTTGTGTCCAACCCGCAAGAGCCCTGCACATGCACCCAGTGGCCACGCACACAAGATGGTGTGCATAATGGATTTGTCACTCACATTTGCCATGCTAATCACCAGCATCTGTACCTCAGGGTGCAACACCCTCTGCATGATGCTCATGATCCACAGTTAGATCCACTCCAGGGAAAGACAGACCATGACCCAGGCCCATGACACCAGCCGTGTCAACTACTGCCCCGCCCTCTACGGAGCAAGTACATCCTAACTCCCGGGAAACCTGTCCACATCCAGGCTGCATGTGCACACCTCAGCTTCAACATCCTGCGCCCCAGCCACATCACCGTCCACCAGAGATAGCTGCAATGTATCACTGTGTGCTGCAGGATGACCTTCAGACTCCACACCCACACTCAGGAGGCAGGCCACAAACCCAGACCCCACACCAACCTTGTCCATCTGTCATCCGAGCGTTGTTTAGAGTGTGGTTGTGTCAGGTGAGGGCTTGGGGGTAGGTGAGTGCATTTGTTGTAGTTGGGGTGTGGATGCCATTCCCCCCATGTTACGTGAGTTGTTTGTGTACTCACCAGGCTCTCGAACTCCTTCGACTCCGTGTACTCCCACCGGCGGAAGCAGGGCCATCACCTTCTCCTCCCAGGGATGTTAATGTACCGGTCTGCGGGGCAGCCCACCTCCTGTGATGTTACTCTGTGCGTATTCCTCGTTCATTTTGCGCTTGACTGCCCTGCGCAGATCGTACCACCTGGCTTGACATTCATTCCTGGTCCTTCTGATGGGCGCAACAGCATTCACCCGATCGACAATCCTCTGCCACAGGCTAGTTTTTTGGGATATGCTGGTCTGTCTGACCAATGTTCCAAAGAGCTGTGGATCGACTCTGATGATTTCGTTGACAAGGATGTCCAGCTCCTCCGTTGTGAACTTTGGATTCTTGTCTGTGGGCATGGTGTGGGGTGTGGGTGTGGATGGTTGTGGGTGTGGGTGTGAATGTGTAGGTGTGTGTGTATGTGTAGAGGGGGTCTGTGTGAAGGAGGTTGTGTGAAGGTGTGTAAGTTAAGGTGTATGGGTGCAGTTGTTTGTGTGTGATGTCTGTCAGCAGTGGGTCTGTTGCAAAGGCTCATGGTTTGTGTTTGTGGGCCCTTTTTATTGGTCCATTTGTGGGTGTGGCTGTGTTTGAACTTTTGGTGGGTGTGTTATAAGAGGTGGTTGTGAGTTTGGGCCTCTGTTTGACTGTTTGGATGTGCCAGGTCAGTCTTTTAGTTATTTTTTGTCCTGTAGACGTGTTTTGTGGTGTTGTGCGAGTCGAATTGACGGTCCTTGTGCTGTTTTACAGTGTCCTGGTTCAGTATGAGTCTTTTTCGTGTAGGTAAGGTGCGTCCATGGCTATGTTGTTGTACAGTGATCACATGTGCAATGGTGTTGTACGACTCGTACGTACGCGATGCTGGGGTACGGTGTTGGGGTACGGTGCGTCCAGGTATGGGGCTGGGGTGGTGGGTACGGGGCGTACATACGCGGGTGCTGTGGTGGGGGATACGGCGCTTACAAACGCGTGTGCTGGGGTAGGGTGCGTACATGCGCGGGTGCTGGGGTACGGTGTTGGGGTACGGTGCGTCCAAGTACGGGGCTGGGGTGGAGGGTACGGCACTTACATACGCGTGTGCTGGGGTGGGGGGGTACGGCGCAGACATACGCGGGTGCTGGGGTACCGCGCGTACATGCACGGGTGCTGGGGTGGGGGTACGGTGCGTACATGTGCGGGTGCTGGGGTGGGGGGTACGGCGCATACATACGCGGCTGCTGTGGGGGGTACGGCGCTTACATATGCGGGTGCTGGGGTACGGCGCATACATGCGCGGGTGCTGGGGTGGGGGGTATGACCCGTACATACGCGGGTGCTGGGGTACGGCGCGTACAGGTGCGGGTGCTAAGGTGGGGGTCCGGCGCGTACATACACGGGTGCTGGGGTACGGCGCGTACATGCACAGGTGGGGTGGGGGGTCCGTACGACTCGTACCCCGGGCCCAAGTGTACCGTCGTACAAAGTTTGCTCCGTACGGGACATTTTCCATAGGCTTGTGTATTTGGGACGCCGGTACGGATCGGACTTGTGCGCTCGGACTTCAGTTTTACGACTCGTAAGTAAATCTGTCCGGGGACGTCTCGTAGACTCTTCCCGAGGCAATTTGTATGTATTTTTACGGTACGAATCGTACTTCGCCGTTTGTACGGGACTTGTACGACTCGTACGTAAAAAAATACGGATACGAGTCGTACGGGAATTTTTTTTACCCGATCGGAATCGGCACCTGAATGTTCCATATTCTGGGAAAGCCAAAATTCCATCATCCTTTGTATATTCGATCCGGTTTTCTAACCATACAAAAGTATGATAACCTCTCTCTACCATCATGTATGATGCAGGCGTTTTCGGAGGAGGAATGAGAATTCCTTCTCTAGATTTAATGAGCTTATCCCTCTTGAAATAATTCTTTATTTTCTGCATAAATGAAATTTTTCTTATCTCACCATACATTTTTCGTGATCTTCCTCTCAAGTATTGCTGGTAAGCAAATCCTAAATAATTTCTATCTGGGCAACTCCCAGTTAATGTGGGATCGTACATACACAATCCGTTGTCTATTATTCTTCTTGGGATTTCTATGTTTATAATTTACTCAAACCCGTTTTTCTCCAATACGATTACATTTCTTATTTTTGTGTCCAATTAGAATTCAATTTACTCTGTGCGATTAGCCCATGCTAGCGCAGCTTTAAATGACGTCAGTATCACTCCTTTCTACTGACCTCTCCTTTACAAAACCTACTTAAGTCACACACCCGCTGTCCTACCAATCCCAGCGCATCTCTTTGTGACGTCAATGCAGCACCCGTAACTGACCCCTCCTTAACAAGGTAATGCGTAACTTAAATTTCTCGTTATTTTGAATGTATTTTGCATAAATCAACAACATAAAACATTCGCTACTGTGTCAGATTCTCTAAATTGCAAAGAATAGTCAGTTTTTCTTTTACTGCGAGTAAAACCTTTCCGCTTACTCTTCACACCCTACGAGTAAAACCTTTCTGCTTACTCTTCACTCAACCATCAGAGAACCTGCTACTTCTTCGGTATTACCCTTTCTAAGTGATATAAGACCAATGTTTCAACAATGACCTCTTTAGCTACCAATTACTCTCACTTACATACAGAAAATAATCCCTAAAACAGTGCTTCTAGTTTACCTAACTTTCCGCACTTTTCTTGAATCCTGACAAGTAACCTCACTGCAGTATGGCTTCCATTCATCATCCGCTATACTTTATTCCCGGGAACTTCAGACAACATGAATAACAATGACGACAACAGCAAATGTTAATACATATCTCAACAATTTCAATTACAACATTCCCTACCTAACTAACTAGAACCTAACCATGCCTCTGCTACCAAGTAAACCTGATGGAGCGCAGGTCACCAGCTCTGGTCTCACATTCACCTAATACTCACCTGGGCCCAATCCACATTCATACAGTGAGCTAGTACAACCCCGCTGACATCAATTTTGAGAAGAATTACCTGTAACTTTTTTATTCAATTGAATTCTATAACTTTATTTCGGCCAGTTTGACCATAAAAGCACAGAAAAAATAGCACACTTTTCAATTACTTCAAAAAAATAAAAAGGCCAAATACATACAATTAGAGAAAATGAGTAAAAGCATAGCCGGACCAGCATTCAACATTGTAAGATACAGTATAATCAATGAAAGCAGCTAAATGGTCGGAGGTTCACTTCATATGGGTCACTGTAATAATAAAAAGTAGGAGGTAGTAATGACGATTGTAAAGTGCATGTGCCAGATATGCCAACAATTCTCAAGGCAAGATTTAACAAGTCAAAATTGTAACTACTCCGTTATAAACGTTCGATTCTCAAAGGCATCAATCCGGTATAACGGCAATAATCCATTGAAAGTAACGATAAAGGACCATAACAATGATTCCAGATTGAAACATTTGTTCCTATGGATTACCAATGTTAAACAGCGGGTGAGCAGAGGTAAAATCATCGTCATTCATTTAATTTTTTCTTCATTATTTTTTACTGTTATATTTTTTTTAATTGATTTTAGGAATACTCTATGAGTACACCACATAGAGAATAGAAAACCTGCCACCGAATAAACTATAGGGAGGCTAGTGTCATTTTTCAATATCCTATGGGCCACAGAACAGCGTCTGGTTCCCAGGTTCCTACATATCTGAACCAGCCACCGTTTTCTTGCTTTGAGATACCCAGGGCAGAAAAAAAGCACATGGTAGGCTGTTTCTATGATACAATCACAAGCTGGACTCCCCTGGGTTTGTGAGCCCGCCCATTTGTTTGTGAAGGAGCGGAGTGAAAGCACCCCATGTCTAAACTGGAGGTAAAGCTTCCTGGCTCCTGCCGGCTTGATGTCATCCAGAGCCAGGTCTAGGCTGTACAGATCCTTAATTTCTAAAAACGCTGCAGTTAACTTGCCTACTAGGGGATTACTCTGAAATTGAGCCAGTTTGTGCTCCCAATAACAGCCTTTTAGTTCTTTCCTAGACACTATGGCAAATGTCTCTTCTGGGTTGTCCCAGAGATTACCCCGTCCCATGTTCATTAGGGTTTGTCGTAGATGAGAGTGCCAGGGTAATCTCCTTGTCCCTGATAGACACATCACCTCTCTAAGTTGGTCCCTATAATCTCCAAGTTCTGGGGTAGCCCATAGACACCGCCAAAATAAAATAGGTCTGAGGTTTACTTCTTCAGCAATAGCCCTTACCCCTAAGTCCAAGCGGAGCGGCACAAGCGGGGAGCTCCGGGGGAGACCAAACAGTTGCCTGAGAAAGGTGTTTTCTATCTTTGCAAGACTATCAGGGCAACGATGACCCCACATCTCTGCACCGTAAAGTGCCGCTCCCCTGCCTTGAGCCTTATATATTTCTATTGCTGGGCTCACTGTTTTGTGACTGGATTTACGAAAAACCTTTGCTGGACCCCCTGCTGTTTGAGCTAATTTCAGGGTTGATTTTTTGATTTGGGCCCCCCAATCCATTGTTTCTGTGATTGTTATGCTGAGATAGTCAAAAGCAGATACTCTCTCTAAAGGTTTTCCGTTGAGAGATGGATTTGATAGGCAACTTTTAGCTGAGTTAAACACCATAAATTTAGTTTTTTGGAGGTTAATCTCAAGCCCTCTTTCTCTTTAAAAGGCATCAAATCTGTTGAGTACCCTCTGTATCCCCATAGGGGATTGTGGGTAAGCAGTCAAAATATTGAAAATAAAATTTCGACCTACACTAATATCGAGTTTTAAATATCGAAGGGACAGAATATCGATGTCAATAATATCTATGGACAGAATATCGACCCTAAGGTAAGTATTTTTATATCGATGTTAGTAATATCGAAGTTAGTAATATCGATATCAAATATATCGATGTTACTAATATTGATGTTACTAATATTGATATTTATATTATTGTTATGTATTTTATTATGTATTTAATATGCATGTGCTATATGTTTTCTGTTAAGTGTTTTACTGGTTTGAAAATATATGTATACAATTTTTAAATGTTAATAATGGTTTTTAAGTCAATTTTGTGTTTTAGTACTGTAGCGGGTTGTGGGTTTATAGGGGAATAGGGTGGGAAGTAATTTAATTATATGAAATTAATTATACATTTTTAGGAATTATAAATTAATTTTAATTAATTTTTGCGTTTAAGTTCTGTAGCGGGTTGTGGGTTTATAGGGGAATAGGGTGGGAAGTAATTTAATTGTAATTAAGTAATAATTTATTTTCATTTATTGGTATTGATAATTATATTATTGTTAATTAAGTATTAATTGGTAATTAATTTTTATTAATTGGTAATTAGTTTTTATCAATTGATTAATTGATAATTATGTTAAGTGTATTATTTTATTATTGGAATGTGTTGTGCATTTATAGGGGAATAGTCTTGGAAGTAATTGAAATCTTATTAAGTAATTATTAAATTTGTTGTTGGGTGTTGATAATTAATTAATTGGACATTAATTATTAATTGGTAAATATTTTAAATTATAAAAATTTGGTTATGAAAAATAATTTGATGTTGATCAATCATTAATTGTGAATTAAATATGATTAAATATTATGTATTGACATTTCCAATTAATATATTAATAAGTAATTATTAATTGGTAATTAATGTTTCATCATTATTTTGTGGTATAATTTTTGGTAATTGTTCAATATTTTTTAATTGGTAATTACTTTTTAATAATTCATATGTTTTTGGTTTTGAAAAATATTTTATTGTTTACTATTTATTATTTGGTAATTAATATTTATTAATTATTTTTTTATTGGTATGTATTATTAATGTATTGTTAATTAATTATTCATTGGTAGTTATGTTTGTAATCATAATTTATTGGTATTTGTAAATAATTTTGAGTTATTTAATAATTAAATCACTAATTATTTTAAATAATTATTTTATTTATAAGTATATTATTTTTAACTTCTACGCTATCCAACACTTTCCCTACTGTTGCACTCTCTGGAGTTGGAATAGTAATTTTTATCCCTACGCTATCCAGCACTTTCTGTACTGTTGCACTCTCTGGAGTTGGAATAGTAATTTTGACCCTTACGCTATCCAACACTTTCCCTACTGTTTCACTCTGTGGAGTTGAAATAGTAATTTATACCCCTACGCTATCCAACACTTTCCCTACTGTTGCACTCTCTGGAGTGGGAATAGTAATTTTTACCCCTTCGCTATCCAACACTTTCCCTACTGTTGCACTCTCTGGAGTTGGAATAGTAATTTTTACCCCTATGCTATCCAACACTTTCCCTACTGTTGCACTCTCTGGAGTGGGAATAGTAATTTTTACCCCTACGCTATCCAACACTTTCCCTACTGTTGCACTCTCTGGGGTTGTAATAGTAATTTTGACCCCTACGCTATCCAACACTTTTCCTAATGTTGCACTCTCTGGAGTGGGAATAGTTATTTTTACCCCTACGCTATCCAACACTTTCCCTACTGTTGCACTCTCTCGAGTGGGAATAGTAATTTTTACCCCTACGCTATCCAACACTTTCCCTACTGTTGCACTCTCTGGAGTGGGAATAGTAATGTTTACCCCTACACTGTCCAACACTTTCTCTACTGTTGCACTCTCTGGAGTTGGAATAGTAATTTTTCGCTCTACGCTATCCAACATTTTCCTTACTGTTGTTTTTTTTTTGAGCTGGAGTAGTAGTTTTATTGTCTGTGCTATTTAATATTTTTTGTATTATTTTAGCTAATGTAATATATAATTAATTTTAAGAATATTCAAATTAAATGTAATTTTTTAAATGTGTTATATATCATTATTTAATTTGTATTCATGTTATTGTTTTATGTGTATGGTGTATTTGTAATTTATAATAATTTTTAATAATTTATAAGTTATTAAAACAATTATTAAAACTGATTAAGTAAGTATATATATTGTATATGTTTAATTAATGTTTTATTAAATTATATATATTTATTATTAATTTTAAACATTATAAAATATATTTGATTATGTTTATTTTATTTATAAGTATTATTTGGTTTATTTAACATATTTTTTTAACTAAAAAATACCCTATATTTTTTAAAACGATATTTTTGACATTCTATATTTTATTTTCGATATTTTTGTACTTACCATGTTGTAGATAGGATGTCGATATTCTTGACATCGATATTTTTGCTCTGATATTTTTGTAGGTCGATTTTTTGACCTTCGATATTTTGTCAGTGATCCGTGATTGTGATAGCAATAAAGTATCATCGGCGAACATCATAGCTGGGATTGTGCGTGTTGCCAGCTTAGGGACGTCCAAATCTTTCTCCATGAGTAAAAAGTCAACTAACCCGTTTATAAACAGACTAAAGAGGGTCGGGCACATCCCTGGCAGACACCTCTTCCTACAGGAATGGGGGCCATGAGTTTTCCTTCCTTGCCATACATAATTTGGGCAAAATTACCTTCATGCAGCCACATCAAGATTTGGCATAGGTAAACCGGGACCCCCAATTCACAGAGAACCACCCACAACTTATTCCTAGGGACCAGATCGAATGCTGATTTCCGGTCTACAAATACTAGGTAGAGGCTGCCACCCTCCCCACACACCGTCTTCCAATGTAGTACCTGTAGCCTGAAGGTCTGATTCAGTGTGGACATTTTTTCTCTGAACCCTGCCTGTAGAGGACTGAGTATCTTGTGCTCCTCCATCCAGCTCTGCAACCGAAACAACAACACTTGCGCAAATATTTTCTGGCTTATGGCTATGAGGCTTATGAGCCTATAGTTTGTGGGAAGCAACGGGGAGCCCTTTTTATAAATCGGAATGATTTCGGCTCCGGACCAACTAGCGGGAATCTTCATACCTTGTAGGATAGCATTGAATAAAACCTAGAGGTAAGGTGCCTAGATTGAAGGTTCAATGCGGAATAGATCCCCAGGGATATTATCCAGTCCTGGCGCCTTTCCTGGTGCTATTTTATCCAAGTCACTCATCATCTCTTTAAGTGATATAGTTGGGATTACGTCACTGCTCCTGGGGGTAGTTATGGATGCAGTCGGGCAATCAACCAGTACTGTCATCCTCTGTCTCAGTCCTCGTGTAGAGGGACTCAAAATGGGCCCTCCATACTTCTGCCTCTAAGTTTGGTTCGATCGGTGTTTTTGTCACAGAAGTACCTGTATTGACCACCTTCCAAAAAGTCCTCATGTCATGGGAACTCAGGGAACTTCTCAGAGTGTCCCACTTGTCACATTCCAAGCCTTTTTTTGCGTCCCCAATGCCTAGACGATAGGCAGCTCTGTTTGTTTTAATTAAAGGGCGGTCATTGGCCTTGATAGCTGAAATCAAGGCTGGTTTGGCCAATCTGCATTGGGCATTATACGAAGTATGCGGAGATTTCCTATTTGGCCTGGTAGTTTTCATGGGAAAGAAGAAATCGGCCAAGGTTGATGTTGACCTAATGTGATTCAAGTCTACCATCTGTAGATCAATTGTAGTGCCATTTATAGAGACTGATTTGGAAGCATTCAAAAGGGCAGGGATAACAGCTTCATACAGGGACCCTAGCCTTTCTTGTGTCTGATAAATGTCAGCCCACCGCACTCTCTTCCTACAATTGGAGAGAGACAGCCTAGCGTCAGTTGGGGCCTGTGACCCTGGGACACTCGGAGGTTTCAACTCATGGACCTCTGACCCTGTCACCAGGCAGGTCGCTCCCCCCATCTGCCACGAAGCCCCCTGTGGGTTGAACCTCCGTTGCCGCTTTTGCCGCCTGACTGTTCACTCTCTTTTCTTTCCTGTACCCCAGCGCTTGGCATTCCGTGCCACTTTGTTTTTTTCATTCTGTGCCCCAGTGTTTTTGCTTTCTGTACCCCTGTGCTCTGTTGTCCCTCTCCCGCCGTCTTTTTCCTGGCGTTTTCCTCCCCGGTTTTCCCCCGCCGCTGAGCCCCTGCGGCCCCGCCCCCTTCACTCCCATTGGCCGCCCGCTCCCACCTCCCAGCTGCTTCTCCCTCCCCCTCCCCACATATGGAGGCCGCGAAGCGGTGGTAGAGAGCGACCTCTGACCCTGTCACCAGGCAGGTCGCTCCCCCCATCCGCCACACAGCCCCCTGTGGGTTGAACCTCCGTTGCTGCTTTTGCCGCCTTACTGCTCGCTCCCTTTTCTTTTCTGTACCCCTGCGCTTGGCATTCCGTGCTACTTTGTTTTTTTCATTCCGTGCCCCAGTGTTTTTGCTTTCTGTATCCCTGTGCTCTGTTGTCCCTCTCCCGCTGTCTTTTTCCCGCCGTTTTCCTACCCGGTTTTCCCCCGCCGCTGAGCCCCTGCGGCCCCGCCCCCTTCACTCCCATTGGCCGCCCCGCTCCCACCTCCCAGCTGCTCCTCCCTCCCTCTGCCCTCATATGGAGGCCGCGAAGCGGTGGTAGAGAGCGACCTCTGACCCTGTCACCAGGCAGGTCGCTCCCCCCATCCGCCACGCAGCCCCCTGTGGGCTGAACCTCCATTGCCGCTTTTGCCGCCTGACTGTTCGCTCCCTTTTCTTTTCTGTACCCCTGCGCTTGGCATTCCATGCCACTTTGTTTTTTTCATTCCGTGCCCCAGTGTTTTTGCTTTCTGTACCCCTATGCTCTGTTATCCCTCTCCCGCCGTCTTTTTCCCGACGTTTTCCTCCCCGGTTTTCCACCGCCGCTGAGCCCCTGCGGCCCCGCCCCCTTCACTCCCATTGGCCGCCCCGCTCCTACCTCCCAGCTGCTCCTCCCTCTGCCCTCATATGGAGGCCGCGAAGCGGCCGCGCAGTGGCGTGCGCAGTGGGCACGCCGCTGGCGGGCCGAATGCAAGCCTGGACCGCACCCAGCGCCAGAACCCCTGAACCCAGCACCCCCCGCAACGCCAGACTGCACTACGACGCAAGCACCTTCCACGCACTCAACACCGAACGAGACCACCCCTGCTACCAGGCCACCCCGAAGCGCACCCAAGGGCCCTTCACCTGCCGGAACTGCAGATTCACCAGCATCCAACCCTCCACACCACCAGCCAGAGAACCCAACCACCTCCGCGGCATCCTCCTCAACACCCGCTCTGCTCGCAAGCACGCCATCGAACTCTGGGACCTCCTTGACTCCACCGCCCCGACGTCGCCTTCCTGACGGAGACCTGGCTGAGCGCCACCTCAGCACCAGACATCACCATAGCCATCCCACAGGGCTACAAGATCTCCCGCAGAGACCGCACCAATGGAGTGGGAGGAGAAATCGCCATCATCCACAAAAACTCCATCAAAATCTCAACGAACTCCGACGACACCCTCACCACCGCCGAGCACATGCACTTTCAGATCCACACCGACCCCAACACCACCCTCAGAGGAACTCTCATCTACAGACCTCCCGGACCCCGCCCACAGTTCAGTGACACCATCGCCGACCTTATCAGCACTCACGCCCTCACTTCCACGGACTACATCCTCCTCGGGGACCTAAACTTCCACCTCGAGAACAACAACAACGCCAACTCCACCTCTCTGATCGACAACCTCGCCAACCTCGGTCTCAAACAGCTCGTAACGACACCTACTCACGCCGCTGGACACACGCTCGACCCCATCTTCTCCGCAAGCCCCCACGTCTCCTTCAACCACACCACCGAACCACACTGGACCGACCACAGATGCGTCCACTTCACCTTCAGAAAACCCACCACACACCACCGCACCCAACAGCTACCATGCCACTGCTGGGGCAAGGTTACCGAGGACCAACTGATTACCGCCCTCGCCCGGAGACCACCCACCGACCCCACCGACCCAGACACCGCCGCGACCAACCTCACACAGTGGATCAACAACTGCGCCAACACCCTCGCCCCTCTCAAGACCTCTACAACCAACCACACCAACAAGAAAGCCGCCTGGTTCACCGACGACCTCAGGATCTCCAAGCACACCTGTCGGAAGCTGGAGAAGAAATGGCTCCACGACCGAACACCAGACAACCACACAGCCCTCAAGAGCGCCACACGCAGACACCACCAACTCATCAGGACCGCCAAGAAGACCGCCTTAAAATACTGCCTAGTCAACAACGCACACAACACCAAAGAGCTCTTCAGCATCGTGAAAGAACTCTCCAACCCCAGCTCCAATGACATCCCGCCATCTCAAGACCTGTGCGACTCCCTGGCCACCTTCTTCCACCACAAGATCACCGACATCCATGACAGCTTCAACTCCGACCCCCCCGCACCCACCAATGAGTCCACCACCCTTGCGACTACCACTCGCACCAGTCGCCTGGTCCAGCGTCAGCGACGAAGACACCATCAAAACCATGATCTCCATCCACTCCGGATCCCCATCGGACCCCTGCCCTCACCACGTCTTCAACAAAGCAAGCACAACCATCGCGCCCCACCTCCGGAAAACAATCAACTGTTCCTTCGAGACAGCAACCTTCCCAGAAAGCTGGAAGCACGCCGAGATCAACGCCCTTCTAAAGAAGCCCAAGGCAGACCCCAAGGACCTCACGAACTTCCGGCCCATCTCCCTGCTCCCTTTCCCGGCAAAAGTGACCGAGAAGATTGTCAACAAACAGCTGACCCGCTACCTCGAAGTCAACAACATCCTGGACCCTCCCAATCCGGTTTTCGCAGCAACCACAGCACCGAGACCACCCTCATCGCCGCCACTTACGACATCCGGGCCCTGATGGACAAAGGAGAAACAGCCGCCCTCATCCTTCTGGACCTTTCAGCAGCCTTTGACACGGTCTGCCACCGCACCCTATCAGCATGCCTCCATGACGCCGGTATCCAAGAGAAGGCCCTGGCTTGGACCACATGCTTCCTCTCCGGCAGAACCCAGAGCGTCTGCCTCCCACCCTTCCGCTCCAAAACCACCGAGATCATCTGCGGTGTCCCACAGGGATCGTCCCTCAGCCCGACGCTGTTCAATATCTACATGGCCCCTCTCGCCCACGTCGCACGACAGCACAACCTCAACATCATCTCCTACGCCGACGACACCCAGCTGATCATATCCCTCACTGAAGATCCCCACACCGCCAAAGCTAACCTCCACAGAGCAACGAAGGCCGTAGCCAACTGGATGAAGGACAGCAGACTAAAGCTGAACTCAGACAAAACGGAGGTCCTCATTCTCGGACCAACCCCATCAGCCTGGGACGACTCTTGGTGGCCCACGTCACTAGGCACAGCCCCGGAACCCACGGCCCACGCACGCAACCTGGGGGTCATCCTCGACTCCACCCTCTCCATGACCAGGCAAGTCAACGCCATCTCCGCGTCCTGCTTCAACACCCTCCGTATGCTCCACAGGATCTTCAAATGGATCCCCCTCGACACGTGAAAAACCGTCACCCAGGCCCTCATCACCAACAGACTCGACTACGGGAACGCCCTCTACTCAGGAACTACAAACAAGCTCCTGAGTCGACTCCAACGCATCCAGAACGTCTCAGCCCGACTCATCCTCGACATCCCCCGCCGCAGCCACATCATACTCCACCTGAGAGGCCTGCACTGGCTCCCCGTCAACAAAAGGATCACCTTCAAGCTCCTCATCCACGCACACAAAGCACTGCACAACACCGGACCCACCTACCTCAACAACCGACTCAGCTTCCACACCCCCACCCGAAGCCTCCGCTCAGCCAACCTCACCCTCGCCACAGTCCCCCGCATCCGAAAAAGTACCGCCAGCGGCAAATCCTTCTCCTACCTCGCCGCCAAGACCTGGAACACTCTCCCCACCATCCTACGACAGACCTAGGACCTGCTGGCCTTCAGAAGACTCCTCAAGACCTGGCTCTTCGACCAGTAGCACCCCCCCTCCCCAGCGCCTTGAGACCCTCTCGGGTATGTAGCACGCTTTACAAATGCAGTGATTGATTGATTGATGGAGCTCCAATACGAGGGCGCTATGATTGCTATCGTGCTGCAACTTGACCTTTAAATCGAGTACTCTATGCCAAGATTTAAATCAACTAGAATGTAGTCTAATAAGGAGCCTCGCCCGTTTCTAATAAAGGTAAAACTGCTCGGGGTATCTGACTTTGTTCTTCTGTTACATGCCCTTAATGAGTGATTTAAGACATGAGAATTCATCTGTATCACCAAAGGGGATCAAACTTTAACTAGA
Source organism: Triturus cristatus (assembly GCF_964204655.1). Taxonomy (NCBI): domain Eukaryota; kingdom Metazoa; phylum Chordata; class Amphibia; order Caudata; family Salamandridae; genus Triturus; species Triturus cristatus. Next base: position 728,793,910 of record NC_140591.1, read on the forward strand.
GGACCAGTGGACTCAGGGATGGCCCAGAGCTGATCTTCTTCACAGGGGCTGTCCTTATACATGCCTTCTAGTTGCTCAAACTGACAATTAAAATCCCCTCCTATGATCATCATATACTCATCTGGGATAGTGGCTAGAAAGGAGATTAATTTGTCAAGAGTTTTTGACTCCTGTCCACATCTAACTGGTCTAGATTACACATGTATTAGTGCAATAGTGATCTTTGGCTGGATGTGAAGGAGGACACATATGATGTCGTTTGAAAATATTTCCTACTTTTTGGCTGTGCAACCGAGGTGAACATCCACCCATGTACATAATCCACCCGAGGGCCTCCCTTTGCCACATTATACTGCGGGGGAGCCAAATGTAGCAAAGCCCAGTTTTGAAACTTCCTCTCTTGACCATGTCTCCTGGAACATACAGATTTATAATTGGTCAATAAAATGGCCCCAATCGGGAATTTCTTTCTTAGAGTTTGGACCAGCTACTTTCCAGGATAGTACTTGCAGCTTTGAATGATCTGTGGTATTGGTTTTAGCAACAGTGGTGGGTGAAAGTGAGGTCCTGCAAAGCCCAAGAGCAGCATGCTTGGCAGTTCCACTATTAACTAGAGGGAACTGGTTTCTGATTATGGCCGTATTGCGTCCCTCTATTTTTCCAGGGGAGCCGCTCATGCTCCCACTGGTTTTTCCCTCCACTGTGGTTGCACGTTTCCCTAGATCCTCCTCGGGTTTAACAGTTCCCGCCTGAATTTCACCCAGCAGATCACCAAGTCCTGTACCCTTGGGCTCGAGTCAATCTACTCCTTCTAAGCCATGAAATCTATTTGATGTAGGAATATTGTATATTGGCTGCCTGAGTTGATGGTGATCTAGGCAAGCTATGTGGTAGCTTTGATTTTCAGGTCTCCAGCCCCAACCAACTTTCTTTCTTACTTCATAAGCCCTCCCTGGGGGATAAAAGTAACCCAACGGTAGGACTCTAATCGTACCCGTCTGGCTTCCATCGTCTCTGTTTAAAATATCTTGAACAACTCACGGGTTTCTAAAGTTTATTACTATGCAATCACCATAAATATCCTTCGATCTCCAACCACGCCAGTCAAATCTACGTGTTGTTAAAATCTCTCCTGCATTATTATACCTAAATTGTTTATGGTTAACTAACCAGAACAAGCATTTATTTTTTAGTTCCTGGTGTAGTTCGTGTTGGCCCCCTCCAAGCTCAGGGATGCCTGCAAGAACGAGAACGTAGGGAGTAGAGGCAGGTTGTAAATTTATAACTGGGAGGGTAGGATTTTTATTAAAGGCTTCTGAGCGCTTATTAAGTCCTACATCCGCCCACTGATTATTCGATTGCCAGTCCTTGTTGGGCTGTTGGTTATAAGATGTTGGATTGGGTATGCTTAGAATTGTGGTGTGTTGCCTCTCTAGAGTGGCTCTGTTAGGGGTTGTGGGATGCTGTCAATCAGGGTTTAAAGCAGCAGTAGCGAAGGCGTCATTCTGAGTGAGGGACGGGGTGGTTCTGCTAGTGTTGGTTTTGACCAGAGCTGTAGGTTCAATGCCAGTCCAGTCTATCCTATTTGCGACCCTCCTATCGACAGCTCCCCTGTCATCTGTCAACTCCTTGAGCAGGGTAGCCATCTTGTCAACCCTATCTACAAGAGATTTGTTATTCACATTTACCAGGTTTTACCAATTTGATAATATAATTTCCTTCCTCAATGAATCAGGTTGCTAAGTCAGTTTAAGGTAGAATGACATTTACCTCTTTACTTTAAATAACCACAGACTCAAGAAATTTTCAAAACCTTTATCTAAATTAATTTGTGAGTCAAAATTCAATTACAGTAACCACCTTCATTTCAAGAGGCAAAATACACTAAATAATTTCATAGTAAACCCAAATGATCAATGATGATGGTACCTGAAAGGGAAAGAAGGGGAATAAGGAGAGAAGACAGACATATAGGGCAGATTTGCTAATTATATTTACCTATTGGCCAAGATGAACTCAACTCCATAATTGATGGGGCCAGATAGAATCTCCAAGACAGGTCTCAGGTAGAAGATCGGACAGATTCAGATCTGGAAGGGTAACTTCTTCTAAAGTACAACGTCAGCGTTGCACCCCTCTCTGGCACTACTCTCCTCGGGTGTCCCAGTTCCGCGACCCCGCTAGGTAATCGGATTATCGATCAATATCACAAACTCTCGGACAGAGTTTCTGGCAGCAGCAGGGTCTGAGACAGCGTCTCAGACTATAACTGGAGCAGCAAACGTGTTGGGTCAGTGACGAGTCGGAATGACAGATCTGACAAGTCGGACGAGGTCTCTAGCTATCTTACCTCAATTATACTGTTCTTGATTCGTGTACCACTCCCCCAAGTATCAATTCTTATGTTTTCCCTTATTCTGATTGGTTGGGATGAGGAGGTGAGTTCATCACACCACTTAGAATTTAACATTTTCTCCATGAACCTTTGTCTATGTGCCCGCCCCTTAATTTTCTTTTCCCAATGCTTTATTCCCACACGCATTTCACATTATTCAGTAAATTAAACATTTTATTCAACATTGTTGCTTTCACTGGGGTCATTGGTGGAGTTTCCCATACTTCTTCATTCAAGGTGTCCTTGGTTGAGTGACACGGGTGCTGTCATTGTTTTCGGCCAATCTTTATGAGCATGCGCGTAGTAGGGATTCCAGTCGCACTCCAATCCCAAATAAGAACTAATAATGAAGTCAGAAAAAGACGTTAGAACACAGAAACAGATGATTTTATTGTATGCCACTTATCTCTACTCTATCCCCATTTACTTATCTAAAATCTTTTGCATTAGTGTTTAATACAGCTTATGAGTTTTAGTTTATCAGCAGCAGGTGCATTAGCATGTGAGTTCAAAGCGGCCATTTTTAGTGCCTTTGCGCAGCTGCAAAAGTTTCTCACCAAAATCGATAGAGTCATTCTACGTAGACGCAGTGGACGCATGCGCAATAGAATTCTCGCGTTTTGTCGGCCATTTTAGGACATTCAAGTTACGGGTTAGTAATGCACATAGAAAAGCTTCCCCTAGATAAAAGTGTTCATGATGTAGTGCGGTTTTAGTATTCACAAGACAGATTGATTACATTATTACATGTTATTTGAGAGGATTGAATACAAGCAAGTTTCTTTTACAAATCCGTGTTCCATCACCAGTCAGGGGATGACTATGTGACGTCAGGTGACAGTTATGCTGACCAGGTTGCCCAGCACTGTGGCAGACATAAAATTGCATTAAATATGAAATTTGAAACATGTGGAATGAGCTGCCAACTTATTCTACTTGCAGGATTAGGAACATGGAAGGAGGTAAAAGATCTACAAGATGAAGCAGAAATGAGAGAGAAGGAGGAGTGGGTAAAAATAGGATGTCAACAAAGGGTAGAAGATGGCGTGTGGGTCTTTTATGATGGTAGACCAGTGATGCCAGACTGTATGCTTGCACCTATGGTTAGGATGTATCATGGAGACACACATGAAGGCAGAGATGCTATGATCAGACTTTTCAGACAAGATTGGTTTAATGTAAAGTTCAGGACTGTTGCAGAGAGTCTTTGCCAAAGATGCTTAACATGTCAACAAATGAATCCCGGCAGGAAAATAGTGGTTAGTATGGGAAAGATTGGGAAAGCAGAAGGTCCCTTTGTAACACTCTAAATAGATTTCATTCAATTGCCTTCCTGTCAAGGGTTGAAATATATACTTGTCATAGTTTGCTTGTTTTCAAAGTGGGTGGAATCATACCCGAGCCGAAGAAATGACAGCTTGACAGTGGCCAAACTCTTATTACGCACACTTATCCCGAGATTTGGTTTTCCAATAACGATTGAATCAGACAGAGGATCTCATTTTAATAATGAGACAATCCGATTAATTTGTGAAGCATTCAAAGTTGAACAAAAATTGCACTGCGCGAACCGCCCGGAGGCTTCTGGAGTGATAGAACAATTGAATGGCACAATCAAGTCTAGACTGGGAAAGGTGTGTGTATCAACCCCACTGGAGTGGCCTGATGCTTTACCTCTTGTTCTGATGGGACTCAGAGATATTCCTGACAAAAATACTGGATTGAATCCCCATGAAATACTCATGGGAAGAGCAATGAGACAGGCATGTATACCAGGACACAAGCTGTTGAATATAACTGATGATTTGGTTTTGGAGTGTTGCAAAGAGTTGGGTGACCGAGTACGTTCTATCTCTCACCAGGTTGGAGAAGACGCAGCACACAGGCAGCTGAGCCAAGCTCATGATCTGAATCCCAGTGACTGGGTAGTTGTGAAGAATTACACACGAGAATCGTGCCTAGCACCAAGGTAGGACAAACCACATCAGGTTATATTGGTTACATCAACAGCTGTAAAATGTGCAGGTTTGCCTAATTGGATTAATGCAAGCCATACAAAAAGAGTGCCAGCTCCTGAAGAGGAAAATCCTCAATTGTGATAAGCAGATGAAGTTGCTGAAGGTTGAGCCGCTGAAGAATCTCCCATAGTAGACCCTGAAGTAGCTGACCAAGAACAACCAAGCACCTATCAGGACGACTGGATCCCAGTAGTGGACATACCAGAAGTAATTGTAAGAACCAGAAGTCAAACAAAGTTAGATAAACAGGGAAAGAGTGAGAATCAGTTAGGAATAGAAGAACATGCTCGGGAAAGTAGAAGTACAGTTAGTAGGGAACCTGAGCAGGAACAGATATGGAAAGAACAATCTACTCAGACCGAAGAAAATAAAAACCCCATTCACGAGTCTGAGCAGGGACAGACAGACCTTAGAGGACACGTTCAGGCAGAAGAAAGTCAAGAGTCAGAAAGACCTGAACAGGACCAGATAGGCAAAGAAAAACAGGTTCAGGATAAAGAAGAAAAACCAATCACAAACAATCCTGGCAGGGTCAGATTAGGGTAGAAGAACACATCCAGGCAGAACAGGCTGAAATAATAAGCCCTGGACAAGGTCAGATAGCGAGGAAATCTGAAGAAGAAGAAAATGATCAAATTGTTCCACAAATAAATGAAAACAAAAGAACCATTGAGGAAACTGACAGTGCAAGCTAAGAAAGTCAGGAAAGGCAATAATTGGCCAAGTATTATTAAAAGACTGAAATACTGCCTTAAGACAATAAGTGGAGAACTTGATCAAGTAAACAAAGTATCTAGCTAGTCTGGGCCTTTGACTGAAACCTGCAAAAGAAGAAGCCCAATATTGAGAACACTGAATAATAAGTTCAAGGGTCCTGAATGGACATACGTCATTCTTGAAGACTTCGAAATTCTTGACATAAATGAAGAAAGTGATGAAAAATTGAATTCAGAACAGATTGACGAGGAAGTGAGACCCACTTGAAAGAAAGAGAGAACTTAAGGTGTTATCCCATACAAAATTTCTGAATTAAAGAAGAGAAATCTTCTTATCCCAAAATGACTCATAAGAGAGTTACTGGAAACCCGAAACGAAGCTGTATAAAGAAGTGCTGTAGGATGTATATATGTAGCATATTTTTAGTACTCATAATGTGGCTAGTATTAACAGTGGCCATTCCCTATTTGATGGTTACGAGCAAGTAGAATAGTACTAATACACATGAGAGAGTGGCTAACAGTAAAAGAGATAGAATAGACTTAGAAACACCAGGGGGAATATTATCAAGAAACAGCGTTAAAATTATCGCCGCTTTAGTGGCAGAAAACTGCCACTACAGCGGGGATAATGTGCTTGATACTATGCCCTTGAGAATTCCCATAGAAGCCCATGTTCTGGTGTCAACATGGGCTTCTATTGGAATTCTCTGCGGCATATTATCAAGTCCATTATCGCTGCTTTAGCTGCAGTTTTCTGCCGCTAAAGCGGCGATAATTTTAATGCCGTGCTTGATAATATGCCCCGAGATGAGTTAGATCTACACCACACTGTGAATAAAAATAGCACTGATTTAAATGTTTTTGCAAACCTGTTAGTACATTATGTAGAAACAATGGAGGTTAGAGACTGTTATGCCTGTATGAAACTGCCAACATCAGTAGCAGAACGGATAACTTATCATCACTTACCTTTGACATATGGTCTTTCATGTAGTGTTTTAGCTAGCTTGTTTTATAGAACCGGAAAACTACAATATTATTATTCTAAGGTAGATGTAATCTTTTCAGGAGGTTCCTATGTGAAAGAGCATGAACCCCGTTCTTAGTACTAGAGACTCGCAAGTTATGGGTGAATATTTTCTAACAATGAAAACAATAGATATAGCTGATGCACACAAGCGCAATTTAACATGTTAATTACAAGAAAACGAAAATATATTTTTGAATTTAGTTGAACAGAGGAGACAGGATTTCCAAAGAAGGGCCTCAGAACCTAAACCTCAGATACCTAAATGGGCTGAGAAGAAAGAGCTGTTGGCATCTGGCAAGACTCATGCTGCTATGACCCTGGACTTTGAAAAGAAAGGGAAAATCTGCCTCCTAAGGTTAAAAACAGAATATAACAATGCATTTATTGGTTCCAGTGAATGTGAACATAATTTCTTAGTAATTGGGGGATGGGGACTAAAGGGAGGAATAGATCCAGTATTTCCTGGAATTTATTATATATGTGGAAACAAAGCCTACTTTAAGCCACCTGATCATTGGTATGGGAGTTGCTATTTTGGAATAGTATTCCCTAAAGTCTATCATGTTAAGAGAATCACTGGAAACAATGAAGACAGCAGTGAACTAACACGCAACAAAAGGGCTAGTTTTTCAGGAATACTAGGTGATATATTTGGGGCATTGATACCTTCAGTGGGAGTTCTGCTTAATTCACGAAAAATCTGTCAATTGTCTACAGTAGTTGATCGGTTATCAACTGACACTGCTGGAGGATTTTTGTTGATCAATAGAGAATTAATTGCTGTCAGATCTATGGTTTTGCAAAATCGACTTGCCCTGGATATCTTATTGGCAAAAGAGGGTGGAGTCTTTAAAATGTTGAAAGCGCAACATTGTTGCACCTACATTCCTGACAAAAGCGTTGAAATTGGAGGATATATTAAAAATATCACATTTGGAAGAAGAATTGAAACCACTGGAGGTTGACAGTGTATGGAAGAAAATAACTAATGGTCTTGCTACTATAGGTAGTTGGTTTTCTAACATAGGTAAAAGTATTTTAGGTCAAATACTAATGCCAATAATGGGCATAACTTCTTTAGTTTTGACTGTAATGTGTTGGCACAAATGTTGCAAGAAAAGAAATAAGTATGAAGTGAATGTGAAATGTAAGAAAAGAAAATTAGATTAAATTCAAATTGAAGAGATGAAAGGAAATATTTACAAAAGAATGAGGGGATTGCAATACAAAAAAGATAAGGAAAGAAATGAAAGAGTTGAAGAAATTGAAATAGTAGATTGCAAAAGTTGGCACCTAATTTAGTAACAGAAATTAGTGATGGCATAAAATGCCATCAGAGAGGGGATTAATGGAGCAAGGTTTCATATAAAAGAGACTTGCTCGTATACAATCCTCTCGAATAACATATAATAATGTAACCAACTTGTTCATAAATGCTAATATTGCATTACATTCATTATATTGTATCCAGGGGATGCTTGCCTATGTGTGTTACTAACCAGTAACCCGAGTGTCACTAAAAATCGCCGCCAAAATGCAGGAAAGTCTCTGCGCATGTGTCTACTGCATCTACGTAGTATGACGTCTTCTTTCGCTTGGTGGGAAAACTTTGCAACTGCGCAATAGCTTTTGACATGGCCGTTTGAAACTCACATGTTAATGCGCTTTATATGCCGCAACTAAACCCTGCAAGTTTTACTAAATTGCTAATGCGAAAGATATATCTCAGTAAATGGGATTAGAGTAGGAATAAGTTGTATACAGTGAATTCATTTATTTTCGTATTCTAGCATGTTTTTCTTTGACTTTATTATTAGTTCGTATTTGGGCCTTGGAGGGTGACTGAGATTCATACCCACCTACTGGATGTGCATGCACATCGAAAACCGGCTCTGAACTCTGATGGCACAATTGAACCACCCCCAAGGACATCCTAACAAGAAGCACATGGGAAGCTCAACCCTTGAACCAGCAGGAGGAAATATAAAATACAATGTTGCCTATAGTATTGATCCACATGTGAAATGCGGGTGGGAATAAAGCTTGGGAAGGAAAATGTAAGGGGTGGGAAGTTAGACAAAAGAACTAAAGAAAATAAATATTATACATAGTATGGTGTGATGACCTCTCCCCATTGCCTGGCCAAATCAAAATTAGGGCTTTTCACAATATTGAAACATTTGTGGGTGGAACATACACAAGAATAGTATAACAGAGGTAGTTTAGATTAGTTAGACACACTGACTGACCCAGAGATGCTGCTGCACACAAGATATGCAGATGCCATTGCTGAGATGCTGTCTGTGAGCTGATCGAAGAAACCAACACTGAGAGGAAGTTCGCGGAAGGCAGGCCCGGGAGGCACATCTAGGAAGGGGTTTCCGGATAAGCCCTAGCCAGAGAGAGTAAAACCAGAGAGGGGTGTGACGCTGGCGTTGCACTAGAAGAGGTCACCTAACCTGCCCTGAACCTGTCCTGAATCTTTTTGGCTCCCTGTTGTCCAGGTCTTCACATCATTCAGGTAAATATAATAATGTGTGCTATTGTCTCCGTGCTGCTCTCTATTTCTTCCCCTTCAGGTACTGTCATCACAAAATTATTAGCTGTGAATTGATTTAAGCTAACTGTACTTTCTTTCCTGACTGAGAAATTTGGTGTATTAATGTATTTTGACTTGACTCACAAATTATTTTGATCAGATAAATCTTAAGAAAATCCTTTGAGTCTGTGGTCTTTTGAAATGAAGGTTAATGTTATTTCTTACCTATTCTAATCTACAATCAGATCTATCGACAAAATAAAACTTCCCAAATGAGACAGGGTTGGAAAGAGTTGGTGAGATAAATTTTCACACAGGTACATCTAAAATGATCCCAGCGGATATTTGCTAGTTCATTGTATGAATGTGTATGGGCCCAAGTGAGTGTTGTGGTGTGTATGTAGTCCCGAGCTGGTAAACTCCGCTGGATCAGTTGTTGAAGATTAATCAGGAGCTGTAAATCACATTAAATTAACATAATTTCTAGCTATATCAGTCAATAAAGAGAGTTTGCTATAAGCTAAACGGTTTTATTATTTAAATATTTATAATAAATCTTTATTGAAGCTACAAGCAATATTCATTAATTAAGTTAATTAGAATTAAGCCTGGGCGGTGAACTACGCTCCGCTCGCGGAGCTTGCGAAGTTTAGGTAACTTCGCGATTCGCGTAGAGCGCGAAGTTGCAGATTGCTTCGCAATCTACAGCGTAGCGTAGTTGATTTGCTTCCTCGCGCGCTCAATATTCATTCTCACGCGCACGGTAACGTCTTACCATGATTCTGTGTTCGCCAACTCGCTTTTCTGTCCATTCGCGTGCGCCACGAGATTTGTAATATGGCTGCCCGATCCCGCGAGAGTGTGCAAACGCAAACACGTCATTCGGACGTGCAAGCTGACTTCCGGCGGCTGTCTTGGTAAGATCGCGATCCCGAACATGCAAAAACTACAATCTGGCGAAGAATATCTCTCGAGCATCATAAAACCTTCTCAAAAATGATCATTTTGCTCAGAAAAACTCCTCAGATTGTGATTTGGCTGTAGTCTTTTGAGCAAAGAGTCCGTTTTTTTTTTTACTCTTTTTTTCAAGAGGATGGAAGTGCCCCTGAGTCTCCAACTTCCTGTTCCTGTCCAGCAGGCTCCTCCCAGTGCTTTGTCCATTTGCTGTTCACTTTCATTTGGATTTGGAGTTGGAAGGATCACTTTTTGTGTCTGTCTGCTGCATCAAATGATTGGATTGGATTTATTTGAAGACTTTTTGATTTGAGATTTAATTTTACAAGTAAGTTGGAGAATTGGTGTACATGTTTGTTTCATTGGGGTTTGTTGTTTGTACCTACATTTTTCTGGGATTTTCATTGTTTTTAAAAAATATTGTTGTGGGTGGCCTGTACTTTCAATAGGGGCCTAGTTGTTTTTCTTTGCAATTTCAGCCAGTAGGGTACCCATGGGTCCATGTTTCTTTGGTGTCTGTTCAATTTAAACATCATGTAGGGCATGGATGGCATAGGATTGAAATGCTAAATGTGGTGGTGGTGTATTTCACTGTTTGTGTGTGTGTTAAATACCTTTGTTGGATGTGGGTGTGTGCTTGATGTGTAACTTCTTTCCAATCCTTTCGTAGCCCTGTTGATTTTCATTTTTGTATTAAAGCTGTGTTGTTTAGCAGGCCTCCTTTGTCCGGTCATATAAAGGCCTGCTTCAGTTCATTGTTCCCATGTGGCTTGTGGCAATTTTGTGGTGGTAGTTTAGTAGTGTGCTTCTTTTTCCATAAAGGCCTGCATGTCTTTTCTTTGTTCCCCTTGGCTTATGCTTGTTGTTGTTGTGTCCTGGCCACGTGTGTGGCGGCCATTTTGTGAAGACAGGCAGTGTGCTTTTGGCATAGGCTTACATTGTCTGTCTTCCATTTCTTGTTGTTGTTGGTGGCTAGCGGCCATTTTGTGGAGCCATCCAAGCAGTGTGCTTGCTTCTGCCATTCTATTCCAAGCTTGTGGCCTAGTCTGCCAGTAGGCCCAGAGGTAGTCATCATCAAATCATGGGTGCATAAAAACTGTTTGTGTTGTCTGTTGAATTTTAACACCATGGATGGATTTGGATTGAATTGCAAAAGGTGTTTTTTGTGGTGGAATTGCAGTGTTTAGGTGTGTGTTAAATAAATAGGGCTTTTCAGCCAGTAGGAAACCCTAGGAATTCAGCTTGTGTACTTTTGGCAACTCTGCACAGCGCGACAACGCGGACTTGCAGTTTTTGTCATTTTCACGCTCTCAATATGCGCGTTCGCAAAGCCGAACACGGAGAATTTGCAATCTGGCAAACAATATCTCGAGAGCAATATAAATCCTTATCGAAAACACTGATTTTGTGCATTTTGATAAAAAACTCCTCAGGTTGTTATTTTGCTGTAGTTTTGGAGCACGGAGTCACTTTTATTTTTTTAAATTTTTTTTTAGAAGAGGAAGTAAGTTCCACAGAGACTCCAACTTCCTGTTCCTGTCCTTTGTATTCACTTTTTTGTTATTATTGTGGTGGGTGGCCTGAGCATGTGGGTGGGGGCCATTTTGTGAAGGGAGGCATTGTGCTTTGGCCATAGGCCTGCATTGTCTGTCTTGTATTCCTGACCTTTTCTTGTTTTTGTGAGTGGCCTGGCCATGTGGTGGCGGCCATTTTGTGGGACCAGCCACTGTGCTTTTTCCATAGGCCTCCAAGCTTGTGGTCTAGTCTGCCAGTAGGCCCAGGGGTACTACTCATCAATCATCACGGGTGCATGGAAGTTAAACAACTGTTTTTGTGTTGTGCGTTGAACTTCAACATCATGTATGGCTTTGGAGTGAATTGCAAAATGTGGGCTTTACTTTTTTTCTGGGGTTTATTTCACTTTTTGGGTGTTGTAAATACATGCCTTTTTATGTGTATATGTTCGTTGTTGTTGCTCCCTGATACTGCATCCATCCCATGTGATGCACACATTTTTATTTAAGGCAAACAGGCTACACTACATTTATGTTTTTGTTCTTTGCTATTCTTATTCTTCCTGACGGTACACTGTATAGTAGTACACCAGGAGCCCTGGCCTTCTTGTCAGTGTCATAAATGGCTACACTGTAGTTGTTCACTGACTTAATAACATTTAATAATTTTGACCACCCACCACACACTAAGAAGTTATATATTATATTAGTTTGATTGTACTACCCTTTGACTGATGTTCTTCTGGCTACTTTGCTTTTAGGTGCACAAAAGACTGAGGCGGAGGTGTGTCATCATCGCCCGTTGTGGTGCCAGAACGACGTCCTGCTGCTGTACATGACGTGACGTGTGAGTGACCTGACCAGCCATCTCTGCTGCTTGCGCAATTGAGTGCTGTTGACATCTGAAGAAGATGCCCCCAAGGAAAGCAGGTAGCAGGTCCTCCAGTACCAAGAAAGTTGCCATTGAGAAGAAGGAACAGAAGAAGAAGAAGGAAGTGTCACTTAAGTCTGGTGTGCCGCCCAAAACCTTTTTTGGGACACCAAAAATTACGCCTGCAGCAGCGGTGTCTCGGGGCCAAGCTGGGGGCAGCACCTCCGCATCAGTGGGCCCAACCCACCAACCCAGGCCCAAGCAGATGAGTGTGGAAGAGGTAGCCAGCCTAATGCTGGAAAGCAGTGATGCTGAGCCTGAACTAAACTCATCGCTATCTCAAAGTAGTACACAATCAACGCAGGAAGGAACACAGCAGATAAGTGGTCAACAACAACAGCCGCAACCACTGCCCACAATAGTAGTTGTTGTTCCTCCCGAAGTAGGGGCAGTTCAGGAAATTGAGCCTCATGCAGAGAAAGAAGAGGAAGCCACTCCTTCAGAAGTTCCATTTTCTTCCAAAGCCCAAGAAGGAAAAGGAGGGTTAGTCCATCAAGTTCTTCGCCAAGCCCCCCTTCTGATGATCTAGATGCCACTTGGAAGCCACAAACTGAGTCTGAGAGGGAGACACGTCCCAAGATCAGGCTTGGGCAAAGGAAGGTTCCAGAAAGCCTTACACTTATGAAGGTTGATGTAAAAGAGCAGGATGCTGATGATGATGATGATGATGAGCCAGTCCTCACGAACTTCACTTCTAGCCCAGAGGAGATGAAGACCAACATTTTTACCCTATCCAAAATGGCTGCGAGGGATGTAGCACGCATACCTCCAACACAGGTAACACCAACACAACCTCCAGCTTCCATATTTACATTAGCAAAGGGCCGGCAGCGTCCTACATCCAGCACAAGCACCACCGCAGCAGAAGTAGGTAGTGGTACTGCACCGAGTCAAATTCAACGCACACCCTCCAGTTCCCCAGTGTGGGACTTCTTTACGGTTAGCGAAAAGGAGGAGAACATTGCTATATGCTCCATTTGTCATACCTCTGTTAGTCGCGGTAAGCTTGGTACAAACTATGGTACCGGAGGCCAAATGACCCATCTGAAAAAACACCACGCAATCCAGTGGGAGGAGCACCTTCGTCACATAAAAACTGGAACCATTGCTGTTGGTGGGGATAAACAAGTAGAAGGTCCACTCACGGTGGAACAGGAAGAAGAAGAAGAGGGAGACATTCTCTGTGGTGTGGTACACAAAGTAGCCCTGTCCCCAGCACTGCAGTGGTAACACCCACATCCTCAGCAACATCTCAGTGGTACAAGAGTAAGAGTCAGTCTGAGACACCAAGGAGTACTGCTTTTAAAAAAAAGTGCGACGTTGAGCACAGGAAGGAATACCACGCAGCCTACCATTCTTAGCATGTTTACTAGGCCGGAGGGGCAGTACGAACGCAACCACTCAATAACATGTTTGTACAATGTGAAGCTGGCTAAAAAGTTAGCACTGGATCTTCTCCCTTTTTCTTTTGTTGAAGGGGTGGGTTTTCTGGAATTTGTGACAACCATCTGCCCAAAATGGAAGGTTCCCAGCCACTACTATTTCGCCAGAGTTGCTGTTCCAGCACTACATCATGACGTGCTGGAATTGCTTGGAAAGACCTTAAAATAGAGTGCTGTTCAGAGTATCTACCTGACAACAGACATGTGGACCAGTTGCCAAGCCAGTGATTACATGTGCATCACTGCACACTGGGTCTCTTTTTCGGGTGTTAAAGATAAGATATCTGGAGGTGTTGTTGACACTGCTGAGATTTTTAAAGACACTCGCAAACATGCAACTGTAGCCATGTTTGCTATGGAGAAATCTCATACTGCTGCAAACATTTTGGATGAGTTTAACAGCAAGGTGTTTGAGTGGCTGCGACCAAGAGGGCTTAACATTGATTTTGTTGCCACGGACAATGGCAGTAATGTAGTTAGGGCCATGAAAGATGGTGGCTATTTCAGGGTCCCGTGTTTGGCACACTGCATTGAAATTGTTGTTCAAGACTTTCGGAAAAATGAAAGCAAAGTCAGCAACTTACTGACCACCTGCAGAAGAATATGCACACATTTCAACCATTCTTTTAAAGTCCAGAAGCAGCTGAGGGTCATTCAACGTGAGCATAAAATGCCAGTCAAAGCACTCATCCAGGAGGTGCCAACACGTTGGAACTCAACTTATTACATGCTTGAGTGTCTGTTTGAGCAGTACATACCACTCAATGCTTATATCATGAAAAGGTCAGGAGATTCTACTGTGAAAGGCATGACCATTGAGATGGCCAAATGGGACCTCGTTAAATGCCTGACATAGATGCTACTTCCTTTTGAGGTCTTCACACGTGAAGTCAGCAGGGAGAACTGTACTATGGGCCAGGCTATCCCATTGTTGTACATGCTAGAGCAAGAGCTGAAGGAGGTGTCAGAAATGTACGCAGGTGTGGATGACAAAGTAGATGCATATTATTTGGCGGACACCTTAGCCGTTCGCTTATCTGACAATACAAGGATTCAAAATAACATTGTGTCTCATCGACATTACATTACTGCCTCAATTTTGGATCCACGTTACAAATTATTACTGAGCAGTAATGAAGTAATTCCTTTTTCAGAAGTGGATGTTGCCAAGTACAAAACTTTGATAGCTGAGGAAGCCACTGACTTTGAAAACAAACGAATCTTAATTAGAGGCCCACCACCCCAGGCCAGAAAAAGTACTACAGGGCACCCAGAGTCAAGTTCCACTTCAGAGCCCGAGAGCAGTGTGTTTGCCTCCCAGCAGTCACCAACACTACCAGCAATAACATCAACAACAGCACCAACAGGATCATCTGCCACATTTAAAAAAACGGCAGGTGATTGGTTTCTACGGAAAGGGTTTTGTACGTCCATTACTGATGCAAAGACAAAAGAGGCCAAGCAAATCGGAGCACCCTTGAACATTGAGCGGATGGTTCAGGCCTATCTGGATGACACAACAGAGGTGTTCATGGAGCAAAGCCCATTGGTGTATTGGTATGGGAAAAGAAGCCAATGGCCAGGGCTCAGCAGGCTGGCGATAAAGTATGTGGCTTGCCCTGTTGCAAGTGTCTCTTCAGAGGGTGTTTTCAGTGCTGCTGGTGCCATTGTTACTGTGAAAAGGACCAGTCTCTCGCCCAAAAGCGTGGAGAGGTTAACCATGATCAAAATGAATCAGCACTTTATACCACCGGAGTACAAAATACGTTAATCACAGCAGGAAGAGAAGAGCGACTTCGATGACATAAGTAGTGGGTTACATGACGTACTTCTGTCCGAACCACCAGAGTTTGAGGATGAGCTCCTCTTCCCTGACAACTAGGCTTTCAAATTGTTCTTCCTTCCTTTATTTGCGTGTGTATCTGTTTTTCTGGTTCAAATCTAATCACAACAAATCCATCAACACCATCTCCTCTTTTTATTTCCCTATTGGAGTTGCACGTCTGTGCATAACTGTCCACTCCACTCCTCAGAGTCCTGCTCCATCTTCCTTACTCTCCCTAAATACATTTCAAGCAAGCCAGACATTACATGTTGCCTCTAACAGTCCCTCCATAAGAAGTGAAACGTGACTACAGCTATCTTCCGTTTTGTTTCCAAGCCGAAATTCATCACTGTCAGAAGGCTAGGCATCTGATCTGACAGCCAAAGATAAGAGCAAGACAGGTAATGATTATTATGCATTACATTGGATGCTTGCTGACTACGAGTGAATGTGCATGAAGTCGAACTATACTAGTTTATCTACAAAGTAAAAGTGACTCAGGTGACAGTCAATGTTTCATTGTTGCTTAATAACCACATTGTACTCCTACTACTGCAGGTACAGGCCAATATCCATTGCAATTTTGTAATATGGAATATATTATAAACTTAATCAGTCACTACAGACTGAGTTGGTGTTGGAGAACACGTACCACACGGTCATGATGCTGACAATACTATCTTTGCACACAGTCAGTCAGTTAGATCGGAGATAATTGATGGAATAACTGCGTTTCATGGACTGCCTTAAATTGTAAACAGTTTCAGCAAGAACTACAGCAGACCTAGGCTACATGTCCGTGTAGTGGTGTGGATTGGAGTAGAGTGTAGTGGTATGAGGGACAGTGGCGCATTGATTTAGTCACTTCATTTGGAAAATGCTAGGTTGCTGCAGTGCATATGCCTTTTGTCTGGCTCTGTCAAAATTTAAGGTAAATGGGGGTAGGGTGCCTGGCCTGTGCCGTGGTTGGCCTGTTCTGTGCTGGCTCCTGTCCCATTGTTGTAGCTTAATGCTGTAGAGTAGACACAATGTATCCAAGCCGCCTCAGTCTGAAAGTGTTCTCTCAAGAGTCTTGTCTTCTCTTCTTGCACTCCACTGTAATTTAGTTTATTTTTTTAATTCAGTTATTTTTCAATATCCCTTTTGTTTTTCCATCTACACTTACAGGCTGGCCTTTACCCTGTGCTATAGTGGGAGAAACAACTCACACTTACCTTACCAATCCTCATAAGGCAGGCAGTGGTACCCAAGATTGATGTGCGGGGTGTCCATGGAAGGGAGGACCAAGATGAATGACGAGAATGATGCAACTCCACATTTGGACCAGGATAATACAGTAACTTTAGTATCATTCATCATTCGTCTTTAAATTTATTTGATTCCTTTTTTCTCTTCAATCATTACGTCTGTGTGTTGTGGTTTGTTTGGTAATTGATTCCTACAACTATTTTTTCATTTCCTTTGCTAGCTTGAAAAATAAAAGTAAGCCCGGTACAGCATGTAATTTGGTTCGCTCTGAGGGCAGACAGGCAAGGCAAATTTCATATTAATAATTTCTGCCCTGTACAGTCTAATTGTGTAGTAGTAGTTAGGAAGTACAACTCATTAACCATCAAGTTCTCTTCATCATCATGCATGCATTTCCTTTTTCTCCCTTTATAGATTTCTTTGATAATGGATCATGGTCGTCTTCCAAGATTGTGTTTTACTTTTGTTGTGTCCATGCATACTCTCTGTTTTTCTTTGTCAAACCTTTCCCCAAATCCCCCTTCCCATCCATTCATCAATCCCTAACCCTCTTCCCCCGGGCTGTGTGATTTACATTGAGGTGTGATGTGACTACATTAAATGTACACCAACAATTGATCACACGCTTGATGGGGAGATGTGGTGAAAGCAACACTAATTGAATTTCAAGGCAGGGCAAGGACCTTCTTCTGCTTGCCCACCCATGCTGTACTTTACTTTGTTCTACTACTCCTCCCACAGTCTCTCTCAGTCAAGTGACTTTCTCTTTCTTTTTTCAAATGCTATTGCCAGTGTCTACTACTACCACCACAATAATGGCATCTTCTCCATTCATTTGGGAAACCAACCATGCAGCCATCACTGTGCCGAACTTCATCATCAATCACAGGTAAGATACGTTTGGTGGGAGGTATAATAGACTAGGAGGAGAGACTGACAGTACTAGTAGGACAAATAAAATAACTCAGTGAGGGGTACCGCATCTATCTGTTTGTGTGTTACAAAATCAGCAGATCTTTTAAATCAAACACTGGCTGCGGGCATGCAGCAGCAAGGAAACAAAGTAACAAACCATGTGACGTAAATTGAATTCGTAAAACAGTAACCCACCAACAAAACATTAACATCATATGTTTAAGTAAATAATATATAATTTAATATACCCTAACAAAAATAAACTATCCCACTATGACCTGACCCACCCCCCTCCCTAACCCCAACCAATGTCCAAAAGTCAATGTCCAAAATGTCCGTAAAAAAGTTAAACCCCAACGCCCAAAACCCACCCACCAACAAAAGGAATTAAAAAAGGGGCAAATCGACAAGGTCCTAAATTCGGCGGGCTTTCAGGTGTTTGTCAACCAGGGTTTTGACACGCTCCTCTAGGTGCTCCTCCAAGCGGGCCATCCGGCAGAGCATCTACCGGCGGCCAAATGCCCTGCAGTTACATACAGGGTGGGGGGCAGCAGTGCTAAATATAGAGGCACGGCGGCAGGCGGCTGCCGGACCACGGTGCCGTAAAACTGGAGACAGGGTCTGACTGGGGCCGGGGCATTGGAGGAGGCTGCAACTAATTAAACAATACATATAAATAAAACAAATTTTGTTGCACGCACTGCATCACATTTGGCGGTGCAGTGCACACAATGAAAATCATTTTATTTATTTTTTGAAGGCTGGCTGACACAATCGAAAATACATTAACATAGGTAGGGAGTGGTCCTCGGAGTTGGAGGAAGGCGCTTCGGCTTGATAATATATATATATAAAATATGCTTGCAAACTACTGCGAGTCAACTGCATTCTGAAAATACTACTTATATTCCCCTCCGCTTTGCTACTCTGGCGCAGTTTCTTTTACATTTTCTTCAAAGTAAGACTCTACAGTGACAGTCTCCACCTATGCTGTCTATTGATGATAGTACATCCAGGCATACATCCATTAAAGTAAATGTCTATCATTCTTTTCATATATCTCTTAACAAACCTTAGTTGGTTTCACCAACAACCACCCATGCGTCAGCTCCTTCCTTGCTTGCCTTGGCTTTGAGTTTTAACCAAACACCGCTGATTCTTGCTATCTAGTACTATCCACCCATACTGTGTCACCCACCCAGGCAGGCATCCTCTTTCACCTTCCACCCATCCTTCAACAACCCATGCATCGGATATGGTTACTATCAGCCACCTATGCATGCTCAACTCACGCTGCTAATGCTAAGTAAAGGGTGTCTTCTTCAACCGTTGTATAATGTTCACTACAACTTAATAAGTCGCACAGTACAGTGAGTGAAGTAGTGTACACACTTCCATCTAGTAGTAATGTCAAGAAGTAATGAATATAACTTACCACCGCCTGCTGGCTCCCCCCCCTGTAGCTCCTGCAGGTGCTGCCTGTTCTCCCGCCCCCTCCGGAATGGCCGCATCGCCATCGTCGCTGGCCCTGCCAGCACTGGTGGTTGGTAGTATGCCTAGAGAAAACATTAAACATTTTTAGATGCCTGGAAACCTCCCCCTATTTTATTAGTGTTCACTTGGAAGATTGAAAAAAAAGTTAATACAACATACATCAGCACTAGAGTAGTACAGTTAGTAGACAGACACTAGTAGTGTTATATGGTTCCTAGGGTCATCTAGTCCTACTGTACTCTTTTGAAAGTTAGCCTGAGCCATGTGTAACCTTTTTAGATTCATTATGACTACTACTCTTTTTGCGCATATTTAATTATACCTCGCAGCTTATTGACATGTGCAGTAGACGTCTTTGAGGCCACATGACGGTTGCCTACAAGTGAAGAGGTCGAAAAACAAGCCACTTTGTTATGGAGTTTGGTTAGTCCGTATTGCTTAGCCATCACATGTACATGCTACACTTTTCACCATGACTGCGAAATGCTTGCATTATTTCAGTATACTATCTAACGTGCAGAATTTTTCTCATAATAGGCGGAAGATTCCCTTCTACTAACCAGAGATTTGCAGAGCTTATGATGCATGATGTAACCAGTATTTCTACGTTCTACGGTGAGGGGTCTTCCAGAATTCACACAGATCTTTTGTCTTGTTCTTGTTGTCCTGCACTTGTAAATGTTTACTGTTTTAATTTTATGCTTTTGGCTGTTTACGATGGCTGCAGTAAAATTTCATATAACGACATACAGAGCTTGTTACTTATTTCAAATAAACCTTTTGAACTTACACATAGACTCTGGGGTATTTGGTGTGGTGGGGTGGACTTACACAAGTGAGTGAGCAAAAGAGTGTTATTATGTTCTGGGTTGTCTGTCTCAGTCATCATCATTGTGTAGCTTCTTCGTGTGGGGGGTCGGGAGTGGGACCTAATGTGAGACACTATAGCTAGTCGGTCAGGGGATCGGGGGTTCTTCTGACTGAGGTGTGATGAGTAAGGTCCAACCTCCCATCACCAACAACCTATTTTGTTGTGCATAGTTCTGTATGTGGCTCTGCAGAATCACTACAACAGTAGTAGTATGTACTATCCGATCCAAAATACTAGTCAAATATCTGGTTTGGCATTTTGTTGGTGGGAATTGTCAAAGCCTCAACATTAAGAAGACTAGAAGAGGACAACCCAAATGACAGGACACAGTGGCTAGAGCTATTTGTCAATCTGAGTTTTATTATTCCAAAGAAAACCTTCAATAGAGAGTGGCCAACTGTGCAAGATTAGCTACAGACAGAATAATAGCAGTAGTAGTAGTACAGAGAGTCATAGCAGAGGCAGTTAGAAGGAACTTAGTTAGAGGCAGGGATAACCAGAATTTGGAAACAGTCATGGTCAAAGAAGCTTTTGTAAAAAATAGAATTAGAAAGTGGAACCATAATTTATAAGATGCAGTGAAAGTTAGGGAAATATAATTGTTAATATTAACCACTGGAGGACTTACTGGGGCCAGCAGCTGGAGCCTCACTAGAGGAGCGGTCCTCTCCTGGTTGATGTTGTCCCGCCGACTCGGACCCTGTCTTCTTGCCCCTGGGTGGTGCTGATGTTCATGTAAGATATAATAAAGAAAGAGACAAACATTGCTGTGAAACAAATAAATCATTTGGAACAATAAGTCAAAAAACATTTTAGGAAACAACAATTGCAATAAAATTGACCTATATAATCAGATGGATCGACTACTGGGCTGCTTGCTGGATTCACGGATCGTCTACTTAGTTATGAACACTCCAGTGTTCCATAATCATTCTGATTACAAATACTAACGAAGCCTAGTAAGTACCATGTGACCTAGACCACCTATTCCAGACGGGCTAATTGTTCACTAAGTCTGCATTTCCATTTTTTTTAGCCATCAAATGCATAGATGAGATGGAGGACACATGCATAAATTTGTGCATACATACACCAAATTGTGGGTTGGTTGCATCTAATCTAGTTCTGCTACTGACTGACCCTGCTAAGCCTACCACTCACTAAACAAACAACAAAAGGTTCTACGGAGGACTGGGGTAAGCAGCACTCAGTGACAGAGGAGGCGTCACGCAGACCGTAAAACGATTATGAACTAATACTAACTAAACCTAGTATCCAATATCCATCCACCACTATTTCACAGGAGGACAATGGAAGGACTAGAGTCTCTCTAGCAATAGCATTACCTAACTTCAGTTCTCTAAAATAAACTCTTACATTAATCAGCACAAGCTAGAGCAAAGTTGCAAACAAGTAAGAGTCGCACCGAGCACCTGGGTCCTACAATCACAGAAGACTTTGAAACGTGATTTACCAGCAACGCGTTAGCAGCAGTAATCTTGTTATTCGGCAAAAATGTATACACAACAATACCTATACTAAGTTGCTCACCAAGCCAAACTACCTCGACACCTAGCAGGTCCAACAGGTCCTGCTTCCGGTCCAGGATGTCAGACCACCAGTGGGCAAGCTGATTATGGGTGCGCCGGACCCCTGAGCACCGGAACACTGCCCGGCGCACCTTCGCCCACTGATGGTGACGCTCCTGGGTAGCGTACCCGGAGCCGGGCCTGCTGCCTGCTGCCAAGGTCAAGGGGAGGTGGCGCTGGATAAAAAAAACAAGGGCGGCCACCTCCGCCTCATGAAAAAGTTGCCGGGCCTGCACCCCTGCAGGACGCATTCTGCCGCAAGGCAGGCGGCTCTTGGGTGCAGGCCCCGTGCCCTTTGATGCGCTAGAGCTAGACGTGCCCTTGACCATGGTTCTGGGGTGGGTGGGAGGCGGAAAAGAAAAGTTAGAAGGGAAAAAAGAAAGTTAGGGGGAAGAAGTAAGAAAGAAGTAATAAAAGTAAAAAAAACACAGTACAAGTAGAAATAAAATGCAAAATATAAACTTAGGGAAAGAGAAAGATAGATGATAACTAAAAAAAAGTCAGAAAAATGTGTAAAACACTAAGGATTCCAAAGATTATGGGTGATAGAAAAGTAGGCCCAGAACCATAGCATAGAGTGAAAAACAAGATGGCCGCACCCATTCGCGACCGCATGGGTAAGTTCGCGCAATATTTCTCGCGAACATGCAATAATCATCGCGAACAAGTAAAATGCGCTCCCGACTACGACATGCGCATCGCGAACACGCTATACGCGACCCGGAACAGGAAATAAGGCATTGCGAGCGGGCGGGACAATTGAAAAACAAGATGGCCGCGCCCATTGGTGACCGCATGGGTAAGATCGCGTGATATTATCCCCCGAGCATACAAACAGTTCCCCGAACACGCACAATGCGCTCCCGAACAAGAAAAAGGCGCCCCAAGCAACCACGCACGCTCGCAAAGCTACGCGTATCTCGCGTAGTGCAAGAACATCTTTGCGTAGCTTCGCGTAGCGCGACTACGCGAACTACGCCCAGGGTAATCTCATTAAAAATCAATAATAAATAAGTCATAATAAAATGCAATACGTGCTTTCTATAAAGGAAGTAAGCCCTATTCTCAAATTTTGGAGAATGTGTAAGCCTCACAACCCCATAAAGAGTTCTGAAATATAGAGAAATCAAGCATAAAGCTTCAGCATCAATTCAACTCAATAAATCAACCACAGCAGAACTTCTCATAAAGCAAAGATAAAAAAATCTCAGAAGAGTCTCCAGCATGGATAGGTAAAAAGACAAAGTAACAACTGGACAGGAGGGGTGTATAAAATAGAAAATCTGAGATGGTGGGAGAGAATTGCAATAATCTACTCTAGGAAAACGCACTATTACAGAAAGACAAAATCAATGTTGTCAGGTGATTTCACTTCTTTCTTCAGTCGACCAATCAGCTTTCAATGTGCCCATAAGAATGCATTCACGCCCCATCTTTTCACAGCAACACAATATACTTCATATAGCAACTTCTGAGCCTCAACTATGTCTTATCGTGTAACTATTTTGTTTAGGTTTTCATGATTTATCCTCCCATTCAAGACTGAATTCCCATGTTTTAACCTCATATCTAATCTTCTAACTAACAAGTCTACTCATGAGCTAACAGTGGTCTTACTAAAAGTAGAAACATTTGTAAAAACATGAAGTAAAAACAATTTGCGCAACAACTATTTATTGTGAAAAACAAGTCTTTCAAAAGGTCAAGACCAAGTTAAAACACAGAATATGCAATTTCTTAGCTTTAGTAGCTTTAATATGGCAGTGTATCAGTGTTTTAGGCGTAGCACGTTTACGTATGATTTCCTAGTGCAATTTTACATGAAATTCACATGTTAAGCCTCATTAACTTGACATATTATTTAGCATTATTTGTCTACATTTTTAAAATGCTTTACCAGGCCCCATTTTTTATGTATTGGGTTTGGGCGTACAATGCTGTACCTACTTATTAGGTGAAATGTATTGTATTTTCCTACTTTCAGTATCAAAAGGAGTACTAGTCATGGATGCCATTTCTCACCACTCTTACTCTTACTACACCTGGAACCATTGCTCTAAATGATCTGGGACAGTGACACAATTCAACATGTGTGTTTAGAGGCTCCTACTAAATTGTCCAAACTCCCAGATCATATTTCTCAGATCATATTTCAGGTGTCCCTTTCATTGAATTCTATATTTCTCCTTGTGTTATTCACAGAACTAGAACACTTTCACCTAGTGGCAGGTTATAAGATCAGTTTAACTAAACTGGAGACACTTCATCTGACACTGGCCCTGAGTAATGTGAACTAGGATCGAAAGGTGTTGCTTTGTAGGTAGCGCACTGCCGCTAAATAATATTTTGGGGACAAATTACTCTATTGCATCGAAGCCTATCCAGGTGAATTACAGTAGAGGCATATTAAGCATTTCTGATAGTTAGGAAGGATAATTTCTGTATAAATTATTTTGCTAAATTTCCTTTTACTCATTCATTCCTTGCCAATCCCAGTGTGGCAGGAGACAATGAATAAGATACAGAAGGCGTTTGTCAATTATATATGGGTGGCAGGAATATGTAGATAGGCTCTTGGCAGGGCTTTTTCCATCAGAGGAAAAGTGGCCTGGGTATACCTGACTATTTTTTTCTGATCTCTGATATAGTTGGGAGTAGCCGTAGAGAGAAACCTCTCAGCATTGGTGTTTCAAGGACCACATCACCAGCGGGACCTACAATGCAAGAGTTTCACTACTTTAGGTGAGAGGAATGGACCCTGTTAACTCAAAGATCTGAAGATTTCCCCATTTCGTGCAATACTATGGGGACGATTCTGATCTCCTTCGGAAGGGCTCCTAGCGGCATCCGCCAGTAGCGAGTCCGAGTCGAACGTGTGATTTCCATGTGACTCGTACAGCTGTACGAGCGAGCAAGTACGATGCGATAATCTCCTCACTGCCCGACTGACTCGTACCTGTCAGTGATGCCTCCCGAGTGACTCAAAGATGTCCGACACCTATGGCGCAATGCGTTCGATTTCCAGCCGGCCAAGTACGATGTGCATTGTGAGCAGCCAGTGCGAGTCAGAGCCTCCAGCTCGAAAAAGCTCTGGGACGCGTACTTCGGGGGTCCCCGCCAGCCCCCCTTCATCTGGGGCCCTACGACTCGGAAAGCCAGGGGACCCAGGGGTTCCCCTCACCCATGCGTGTACGTTGCAGGGGCGCCCTTTTTCAAGAAGTACGTTTTTCATGATGGAAGCATATGTACGTGACATACGACAGGCTCCTATTGACTTCAATGGGGCTCCGAGCGACTCAAGTCTTTCAACGCTGCAGTGCATCGTACTCTGTCACTCAGAGCCATGGAGCACGAGTCGGTCAGAAAGCTCTATGGGACAGAGTCGGTCTTAGGGCTTTCCGAGCGAGATCGGAATTGGCCCCTATGTGTTTATGTTTCTCTTAAACCTGGAGCCCAAGACCATTGTCACCATCTGAAAAATATATACAAACAAAGAGAAAATGATTGGGATCTAGGGCCCTATTACCAAAGGTAAGTGCTTTCTCCACAGGGAAAAATGTTTTTGTTAAAGATAATTAAAATGGATTTGCACTGGAGTCCTCATTCCTCTCTGAAGAGTTCTTTGCTATGGAGAGCTCTGTTTAGATGGAAATTGGAGCCTTTGGAAAATGTCACATGCCATTCACAATAATACTCCTAAAAACCTGCAGCTTTCCAGAGGCCGTATTACACAAAAAGGCACATTTTCACTGTTTGAGCCGATACTTAAAATATTGTACACAGCACAAACAGTGGAAATGCTCCATATTATGATGAATGTGCTGCCCTCAGGGCAGCCATGAACTCATGCTGCTCTGGGGGCAGCTCGTTCAGGTGAAAAACAGAGCGACTGCTTTAGATCCGCTCAGTATTTTCACAGTGCTGGTGGCAACCCGCCAGCACTTTGAAGTGTGATTAAAGATCCCCTTGCAGGCCTGTGCAGTGAGCGACAGCACCAGCCTGCAAGGGGAAGTCTGGGGGGTCTATAGGACCCCATTTACCCCATGCAGAGGGCTGCCATTAGGAGGCGCACTCTAAGTGCACCTCTTGAGAACTTCTTTGCCTCTGTGCCCAAATCTGTAATACGATGTGGGTGCAGAGGCAAAGGAATTCCCGCATTTGCATGGGGCATGCCCCCATGCAAATGAGGGAACGCCCTCTGAAGATAGTGCTGACGCTTTATGTGTACCAGTGCTATCGGTATTACAGAGGGGGACACACATAGTGGGCACAAATGCCCTTTGCACCCCCAGGGCACTTGTATATTACGGCGCTAGGTGTACTACTAAGAATTGTTGCAAATAAAAAACAAATAAAAAAAGCTAAAAGTACACTCAGGCAGAGGTGTAAATATTCACCTGCAATTTTATGATTTTATTTGTAAATGGGGTCCAGTGTTTACTCTATTTATAAGTTCCTGAGAGAGGCAGTCATACATGGTAAATAGAAGTTCCAAACATCATGGGAGAAAGAGCTGGGTATATGTTTAGACAAAGAAGACTGAGTAGGCATATTATTCCAAATTAAGAAGGGATCTACTAGAATAATGATCTGTAACCTTTTGACTTCTTTGGACCCCCACTTAATCATTATTGGAACCCAGTGTCTTCCTTTGTCTCATTATTGAATTTCAGCGACCAGCACTGAGTTATTACTGGAAGCAGAGGACAACAACTTAAACATTTTTGATGGCAAGAGCCACAAAACAACACACAATAAATACAGAAACCACCATTCATAATAAAAAACACCAATGAAAAAATATTTTATTTAGTTCACAAACAAATATAAAAACAAATATACCTTTTAATTTTAAAGGGTAGCCTGGAGCTTTTCTAACTTCAATAGAGGTCTCTCATTGTCCATACTATATTCGGATTGATGCACTTGCTCTACTCTCACGAATCAATCTGAAGATACAAACTTCATTTTTAGTTTTCAATTCAGAGTTTCTTTCCATTTAAAGAACATTTTAAAATGCTAACTTTCACATGATGCTTCTTCATTTATATACACTTTATTAGCCTGTCAATATTATTTAATTTGCCAATCAATCGCGGACCTCCTGTGTAGGCTTCAGGAACTGAGGGGTCCCGGACCACAGGTTAAGAACCACTGTACTATTACACAAGCTACTGAAGCAAGTTTGAAACTACTTTTACAGCAGCACTATACTCTATAAAGGCTCAAAGTCGCAGTGAGAAGTCAGACAAGTGTTGGAGGGGAGGGTTTGTGAGGAGATGGGGCCCCTGTCACACAGCCCAAATAAATGAGATTTTGGGGTAGGTTTTTAAAAACATCACACGTAACAAATATCAAGTTTTCTTTTTTAGCTCCAGTTGCATCCCTGGACTTGCTACCATTAACGAAGTGGAGATCGGGAGAAATTAACAAAGATTTGATCTTTCTTCCACTGTTAGCTGCTAAAAAATCCATTGGATGCATGTGGGGCATCCATCCATTTCTACTAGGATTGACTGGTACCATAGAGTCTAGCGGATTTTGAGAATGGAGAAGTCATCTCAAAACAGAGTAGGAAAAAAATATTATTGTGAAGCTTTAGGAGCCAGTGCTGACTTTCTTCTTCAACTATGCCTGAGACCTAATGTATGTAGGAACCTTGATGATGGCTCAGAACATTCCACCTGGGAAAGAGTGGTGTATGTATCAGTCAATTGAGCTGTTATTATGATCTGTCCTGAGAGGCTTTTACTTGTGGTATTTTTCTGGCATTGAGAAAAATCATTTAAGTATCAGGTGAGATATTGAAAAGAAGAGTATGTGCTTTCCTATGTGCTACACCTGTTGGAAATATTGTCATCAACTCCACAACAAAATATTGAATCACAAAATATGTAGAAATTTACAGGGTAACAATTTAAATGCATTATTTACAGAGTTGTGCATCGAAATTGTAGAAGAAATAGCCTGCTTGCACTGCTTAGAAACATAATTATATTGAGTTTCCAAACCAGGACTATCTGCATTACAGTTAGTAAATGTTGCTTACTTTCTTAATGATGGCAACATGTTACTCCCTGGGTTCAGACTTGGACATGTGCTGAGCTAATTCACCACCTATATTTGGTGCTGAGGACACATCTGTTCTGTTGCTCATTTGGGTATTTTGTGCCATATCTGGTGAAGAGGATTGGCCTTTAATTGCTAATATTGCCACCCCAATAGATAACTGTCTCTGTTGCTTTAGTGGTGATAACAATGGGTGTTGAATGTTGGTCAATAGAGCTCTATAAAATCAAGGCTCAGATTTGCTATTGTTTTAATTTGGGGTTGCATCATTTTGTTAATGCAGCCTGAAGCAAAATGCATTTCTTGACTTACTAAGGCATGCAAAGCCCAATTAGGCCTCGGAGAGGCATTCCTTGGGGGGAGCATGGGCATTCCCATGCAACTCACCTAGGGATTTTGATGCAAACCCAGATTTACTGGAGGCAGAAAACCTGGGTTTACACCAAAATGGTACGCCTACCTGAGACTGGCATGTCAAGGAAAAAAATCTTAATTTCTCCTCATAACTTCTACTTGCTATGTGTGCTGCATTGTGCAGCACACATACAAAGAGAAATATGCCACTAATGATTTTTCTTTTGCTGGATAGTGTCCCTTCCTGCACAAAAACAATCCTGTCCGCAACGCAGGCAACCTTGCACCATGGATCAAGCGTGCCATCGCTGGTGCTAGGCTGCCCTCTTCCTTGCATGCAATGCAGCACAGCGCAGCAAGTTACCTTCCATTTCATTGCATGTAAGGTTAGAAACTCTTGCCACATGTTTATATATTCCATAAAACACTTTCATTTAAAGCCACTTGCCTGCCTTAATGCCAGTTTTGAGAAAAAAGTTCTGATTCCCAAAATAAAACCACAACGTTGATTGAGGTGGAAGACGTGTACTGATCTGATAACACCTTGTTACTAGTATTTGTCTTGTCTATAAAATTTGCTGGTTTCTGACTACAGGTACGTCTTGCACTTTCTTGCTTGGTTCTAGGGCACCCATCCCTCCAGCCCAACGGCTTTTAAAGTTTCATGCTCAGCTGACGCTCTGCTGATGAACGACATCATTGCTCATCACTACTGATAGATGGGTTGCAGTCACAATATAGAAACTTGCCAGTTAAGTGCAAGGCCCAGAACCAGGACTACAGGCTCTCTGCGCTCCAGTCCTTGTTATTTCCTATTTACTGCTCTATTCGCATATGTCCTGTCCCTCATGGCAAAGCCATTGTGCAACGTTTAATTTCTGGTAGTAAATTGACAATGTTTTCCAAGTACTATGCGCTTGTCACTACTTATAGCTAGGGGCATAGATACATTGTGGAATCTTGTCAGTAATGTCCAAGATCTTAATCCATGGCTTTGCTGGATCAAAGACCCAGACCACACACTCCTTCTTACTGACGGTTCTCCATCATCACTGTGTCTCTCCACCATGGCAAAGGGCTGGTGCAACGTTCTGTTAATAAAGCAATGCTTTGTCTAAGCTGCTTTACAATTTAGTAACGGAATTCAATGCAGAATAGTTTTTTGACAAGTTTTTATTATGTACATTTGTTATAATATTGATATTGATGAAAACAAAGCTAATGCTTATGATGGTACACTCGAATATACGAACAAAACCACATTGCTATTGTCAAGTTCACTCGTCATGAACTTTCCATCAACCCGAACTCGAAAATATGTGAGGAACAGGCTCTGCAGCCCAGGCCTTCCATAACTGATTGGCAGGTCACAGGTGGGGTGGCACATAGCCAGCAGACAAACGTGTGAACAAGAAACTCACGTCCATCCCAAGGATAAATGCAGCAACACCACAATGTACCAGGAAAATTGGCCTCAATAAAGCACACTTGGCCAGAGGGTGCGCTCATTCCCAAACACCACAAAGTTAGGTGCTACATGGAGTTAGGAACAAAAAGACAATCAGGTCACAGCTCACACAGTACACGCAACAATCACATGCCCCTCATGCCAGACATCCGGACACACTGCCAACTGGCCCACATTGTGTCCATGCAAGGTCGAGCCACCTGGTTGTTTTATCAAGGACTCTTTATTAACCTCTTCGGTGCCCGTGACGAGCTGGACTCGTCATGGGCCGCGGTGGCGCTATGCCATGACGAGTCCAGCTCGTCACAAACCCCGCCCGCTAATGTAACGGCCGGCACAGGGCGGGGAAAGGGGCGGGCACCGAAGGGGTTAATGACTCTCCAGACAAGGCCCACATTTCTTTACCAAAAAAGGATCGCTGGATGTACTTTTATTTTACCCAAAACTGTATATAAGCCTGCAGGATTTGATTGCTCATTGAGACAGTCCTCAGACCTGATTCTGTGGGTTGTACTCCCGGCCGGAGTGTTTAATTAAACCAACTGTTCCTGTTTTGCCAAGCTGAATTCATATTGGAGCAACAGTACTTATCCTAGTGTTTCAGAGCAGACAAGAATGTTAATGTTTTTGAAAAGTATATCTTCTTTAAGACCACTTTTTTGCTCTAACTGCGGAAGAGATTCTGAGTAAACAGTGAGAAAGTACTTATTTTTGGAGAGTAGAGATGAAATAATTTACACAGTTCATGAAATTCTGAAGTTTTAAACAGACCTTTATAAAGATTGGCAATACAGATTGTGGCTCTTATTGACAAAGCTGCTTACAAATTTGAAGGATGAACTGTTTTTGGACATGCTAGGTCGCAGTCAGAATTAGTCTTTTCAACAGACATTGCCAAAATAATTAGTAGCACTAGACATGTTTTTCTTTTGACTACGCATCTCAAGCAGAACTATTGCACGGCTAGTGCACTCTCTGTAATATTTATTTAGCTTAGAAGTAGGTTCTCAACCTACATGGAAGCCTGCATGAATTGTTGGACCAAGGTCCCGGACATGACAGCTGCATGCAAATTCTTTGACTGTCTTCCACAGAAAAGTAAAGGAATGATCTCTGTCTAATCTGCAGCAGGTAAAAAAAAACCTTACTTCTACTCTAGTAATCTTTGTTGATATGCCTGGTAGTAGCTGCAAAATCCTGGAGTCCAGAATTAATTAGCATCCTGGTGCATTTCTGTAGCAAAGAGAGTAACAGTCACAGCCTTCACCTTATCTGCTCACGTGGTAGGAAATCAACTCATAAGCTTCCAAATGTCTTGTGGCCGGTACTACAGTCAAGGTCACCTTCTGTAAGAATATAGCATGTTACAACGCATGCTATAACATCGCGTTCTATTACAACGCGGTCTTTACAATGACCGCGTTGTTAGAACGCGATACCTTTACATCGCAAGTCATTTGATCGACTTGCGGTAGGAGGCTTGCTGGATTTAGGAATAGTATCATTTACTATTCCAACTCCAGCCTGAGCAACAGTAGGGAAGGTGTTGGAATAGTAAATTATACTATTACTTATGTTAGGATGCCCCCTATAGCAAGTCGATCTAATGACTTGCAATGTAAAGGTATCGCGTTCTAACGACGCGGTCATTGTAACGACCGCGTTGTAACAGGCTGCAATGTGATGGCAGCGTTGTAAACACTGTTTCCCCTTCCGTAAACACACC
This sequence comes from Triturus cristatus, assembly GCF_964204655.1. Classification (NCBI taxonomy): domain Eukaryota; kingdom Metazoa; phylum Chordata; class Amphibia; order Caudata; family Salamandridae; genus Triturus; species Triturus cristatus. The sequence continues at coordinate 728,825,011 of NC_140591.1, forward strand.
CTGATTTGTTCACTGTTTGTTAGCACATAAAAAATGTTCCCTTTTTCATTTGAAGCACACCTAAAAAATGTAAACAATGCATTCTTTTTATTTTAATATGAACCCCACACAGTGCTAAAAGGAATAATAAATGCAAAGCACATTGAATTATCTAAATACTCATATCTTTCAGATATGTGCGACAGCGCCGTGCACTTAAAGGGGTGGAGGACGGAAATGGCTTTGCTATTACTGTAAATAGCTTCTAAATTGATGCCGAATGCCAGTAGGGAATTAATAGGCATGATATTGTTCAGAGTTGTTGAGGAACATGAGATGATTGCTTTGGGTATAGAAGTCTCTGATTACTAAACAAGTCCAAAGAAAAAAGTATTGGAAAAAAAATAATTTGAAGAACAAGATCATCAAGTCGAAGTATAAGAAGATAATGCAGAACAGATTTCCCATAAACATGCACATTGCATAAGTGTATGTGACACATGAGACTGCATCAACAAAAGAAATGTTTGCAAAAGCGTATTGTAATTACATTCCTGTTTGTTTATGTATTTACTAAACTAAACAGCGGTGACACTGGATGGTTGAGCAATATAAAAAGATGTGCCATATGATAATCCACTCGAAAGTAGTTTCTTTTTCTAAACAGGCATGCAGAAAAATTCCCAAACGGAGAACAGATATTGTCATGTGCGATTTTTCTCTAATTTAGTTTTATCTTTACATTCCAAGTTCAGGCACCTTGGAATGATGGGGACTGTGAAAATAGTTTCCCTCAATCCCACTTATTTTTCCCAGTCAAACTCATCCACCGTGCCCAGACCAACTGCCAGGATATCACTAGACAGCATATTAAAAAAATGCAAAAATGGAAAAACATGTATCGGCAAAGCCAAATGGTCTGGTACAGAGCAAACTCAATGGATTTGCAAATGTGCATTTGTATGAGCATATTGTGTATTAGTATGAACATTTGTATCTGTATGAAGGTGACATTCTATGTTTGTGTTTGAAAGAGAAACCATGGGGTTTATTGTAAGGGTGGGCGTCAAATTCCGTTCTGCTCGCGGAATTTGCGATATTTTGACATTTTCACGTTCTGAGGAGAGCGCGAAAATGGCCAAATTTCCGCTATTTGCCGCTTTGTGAAGATTTTTTTCATGTTTGCGCTTTGAAAATGCGTTCTCGCACGCGCGATCGCCTTACTGGGATCCCTGCGTTCGCTGATGAGTTTTCCAATCCGTTCGCGTGCTTCACGAGATGTTGATAGCCGGTTGCGGTATCCCGTGAGAGTTCGCGATCACGTCATTCTCCTTGCCATCAGACACCGCAAGAGTCTAAGATCGCGAACACATCATTTTCTACCGCTTGAGAGAACGTGAGGTTGCAAACACGTCAATCTCCACCGCGACAAAGAGCATGAGATCGCGAACACGCCAAATTTTCGATTTGGAGAAGAATATTAACTCTAGCTGCATAAAACCTTCTCTAAATGATGATTTGGATGGAAAAAACTCCTCAGATTGACATTTGGCTGTCCTTTTTTGTGCAAGAAGTCCTTTTTAAAAAAAACACTTTTTGGGGGGAGAGGGAGGAAGTGCCACAGAGTCTCCAACTTCCTGTTCCTGTCCATCAGGCTCCTCCCAGTTCTTTGTACATCTCCTGAACATTCTGCCTTTGGATTTCAGCTGGAAGGATCACTCTTTGTGTCTGCTGCATCATTATCATTGGATTTGAGGACTTTTGAATTTTGTATTTTACAAGTAAGTTGGTGTTGTGTCTGTTTGATTGGGGGCTTTGCAGTTGCTGCTATTACAATTTTGGTACTTATCATTCTTTTTTTAAAGTGTTGGGGGTAGCCAGTAGGCCCAGAGCTAGTCATGGGTGGGTGCATGATGAAGCAACTGTTCTTTTGGTGTGTGTTGAATGTTTTTCAAACATCATTTAGGGCATGGATGGCATTGGATTGAGTTGGAAAATGTGTTTTTTTGGGGGTAGTTCTCTTTTTGGGTGTGTGTTAAAGAAATGCCTTTGTTGTGTGTGCCTGGTGTGTTGGTATGCACCCTGCAGACCTTGTTTTGCCCTGTGGATTTTCGTTTTTGCATTTTATTGCATTAAAAAGGCACAGCAGTGTAGTTTAGCATGCATCTTTTGCCTGGCTTCTTTATAGGCCTTTTGTCAGTTCATTGTTTCCCAGACCTCCTGCTTGTTGCTTGTGATTTGCGAGTGTCCATGTGGCTGGTGGCCTTTTCTGGGGGGAGTTATTAGTGTGCTGCTTTTGCCATATATAGACCTGCATGGTATTCCTTTGTGGCCTAGGCTTCTTGTTGCGGGCCTGGCCAAGAGGCTGGCGGCCATTTTGAAGGCAGGCAGTGTGTTTTTTGCAACAGGCCTGCATTGTCTGTCTTCTGTTTCTTGTAGTTGGGTGGGCCTGGCCATGTGTGCAAGCTTGTGTGTTTGCCCACACACCTGCTTTCATCCAGTAGGCTCAGAGCAGGTAGCCACAGGTGCATTAAACAAGTGTTTATCTGTGTGTTCTGTTGAATATAAACATCATTTAGGGCATGGATGACAGTGGATTGAGTTGGAAATGTGTTTTTGGGGGGTACTTCTGTTTTTGGGTGTGTGTTAAAGAAATGCCTTTGTTGTGTGTGCCTGGTGTGTTGGTGTGCACCCTACAGACCTTGTTTTGCATTTGTTTCCCAGGCCTCCTGCTTGTTGCTTGTGAGTGTCCATGTGGCTGGTGGCCTTTTCTGGTGGGAGTTATTATGGGCCAGCATGGTTTTCCTATTGGCTTACTGCTTCCATCCATCCCCTTTGCCAGCAGCAGCTCCCTTCCATTACATTTGTATTTTGGTTGTTGTTCTTATTCTTTCCTATCCTTCCTGAGAGTGTAGTGTGTACACTGTACACAGTAAGTAGTATACCATAGCCCTTGTTGCCAAAGTCTCACAGAGGTAGCAGGTCTACTAACGAGCGGCGATGTTGAAATGTCATTATCGCAAAGTAGTACACAATCAATGCAGGTGGAAACTCAGCAGATAAGTCTGCAGCAGCAGGCGCAGCCGCAAGAACAGCAGCAGCCGCAAGAACAGCAGCAGCCACAAGAACAGCCGCAGGCGCAAGAACAGCCGCAGCCGCAAGAATAGCCGCAAGAACAGCCGCAGCCGCAAGAACAGCCCCAACAACAGCCCACAATAGTAGTTGTTCCTCCTGAAGTAGGGGCATTTCAGGAAATCGAGCTTCCTGCAGACAAAGAGGGGCAAGCCACTGTTTCAGAAGATCCATTGTTTTCCAGACCCCCAGCAAGGAAAAGGAGGGTTAGTACATCATCTTCTTCTTCAAGGCCCGCTTCTGATGATCTTGATGCCACTTGGAAGCCTAAAAATCAGGAGAGAGTGGATCACTGGTCCTGAAAGAACCAAAGTTAGCAACAGTAGTTCAGAGACTGTTAAGAAACCCTCAATCACGTTTATTGCAGGTGGTGTTCCAGCGGTATGTTCGATTATCCGCTTATGCTTGACAACGTGACAGCATCCTCATTGGGTTACTGTGTGCTTCCTCCACCCGGAGGTTTTTGCCTCTGGTTTTTTCAGTAGTGATCGTAGTGATGAAAAAATACCCGTGTGTGGTGAGGTGATCTACGTGAGTGTGAGATAAAAAACTCGTCAAACCAGTCAATAATTTTTAATAAAACTGGGTGCGAGTTTATTAAAAACGCTTTTCGTGCAGTAATAGACGCTTTAGGGTCTAGTGCACTATGTGAAAAAGTCCAAAAAAAGGGAGGTCGACATGTTTCAGCCCTATGTCGTGCCCCTAAGGGTCAGGTGGGCTTTCATCAGGACCTAGTGTAAGTGTGGGGACCCTGATATCTAAGGGACTCCCAGGTACGGGTGGATTGATTGATCCAACCGATATTCAGAAGTTCAAATTGAACCTATTTGGAAACACGAGAAAAAAGGGGGAGAAAAGAAAATGAAACAGACCCATATATAGTCAAGATGAGAGCTGTCGTTATGTTAAAAAAATAGAGCATCAGCCGTTGTTGCAACTACAAAATGGCAATACTTCAGTAGTGATAATGGCAATAGGCATTCATGCTTATATTGGCATTGAGTAACGGCAAAAGAAGCCCTCTTTTTACATTTAAAAGTAACTTGCAAGAAGAAACTGGCACAAACTAAAATCTCTAAGTAAGCACAAAACACAAAATGTCTTTATAATGATATTAAGACCATTCGCATACGCGTGGAGCACGCTCGTTTTTAGATTTACCCAGTTTCAGGAAAAAGTGGTCTGGCACAGTATGTTGTATTGCCGGTGTTGTTATACGTGAGCGCTCATTTACAATGACAATAGACAAACATGCTCATATTGGCATTGAGTAACGGCAAAAAGAAGCCCTCTTTTTATATTTGGAAGCAACTTGCAAAAAGAAGGAGAAACTGGCACAAACCGAATTCTCTGAGTAAGCACAAAACACATACTGTCTTTAGGTTGATATTAGGACCATTCGCGTGCAGCGTGTGGAACACGCTCGTTATTAGATATACCCAGTTTCAATAACATCGGAGTTTTTATCAGGGTGGTATAAGATAATAGTCACAAAAGTAAAGCTCAAAACTCAAAGCTAGCAATTATCTGAGTTTGAACTTTGGCTGCGCAAAAACATGTTCAAGCATATCAACATACAATTCTGAGGACATAGTAGAGGACGATACCTTGTTTACTCAATTAGAGGAAACCCATCAGGTACAGGAGGTAAAATCCCGCTCTTAAAGGAAGGAAGAAACAGAAGGACAAACAAGGTATTAAAAAGAGGTATACTTTACATCCCTTCGTCCCTCCGTCAGCGTCCTCGTGTTTGTTCCGGCCGTTACCTTGTGCAGGGTGGTTTAGAGACTTGTTCTGCCGCTGCCTCTCTCTACCCGGAATGCGCTTCAGTAACGCCGGGTCATATTTAAAGTAGTCAGAAGCCATCACATGAATCGACAGTAAAAACAGACTGAGTTACTTGTGAAACACACTATGTTAAAAACAGAGATCGTGCTTTGTATAAATAAATCTTTAGCTGGAAATTCGAGTTACTTCTTGGTATGTATGTTTTCCAAGGCGATTGTACTCAGGTGACAAGGACACATCATGTCTACACTAGGAAATACCAAAAGTCGTAATGTTCATCTGAATAAAGTTTGAAAGTACATTCTAAACGAGTTCACGTAAATCTGAGAGGGCCGTGCAGTTTCTAGGATTTTCACGGTTCTCTGCCTCTGATGTTGTTGAGATCGTTTAGCAGACGGATACCTTATGTGTAACATATAGCGGATCTTGTATAAAGATTCCTATTCACAGGCGACAGTCACAGTAAGAGAATGACATGGAGTAGAGGGATGTTCCGATTACTTTTTTGATAGAGTCTTGTAGTATAGGAATTCACATCACCTCGACTTATGTTGTAGCCAAAGTCTGTAAAGGGGGCGCTTTTATGTCGGTGATGCTTATGTCAGCAGAGTTTGTAGGTAGATAGTGAGGGGAATTAAGAAGTTATTGAGACCCAACACGGATGTATCCATCATCTACGATGTTAATCCTGGTCCAGTATTTTTTGTTCATGAAATGGTTATCATTTGTTAATACTTAACCATGGGATATTGTCGTTTAGTCCATGTACATGGGTACATAAGCGGTGGACCCATCTTTGTTCTTTTTCGAACAGGGTTCTTTCTGCATTTTGGTTTTTGACAGTAAGGGTTTCCAAAATGACCCACTGGAGGTGATTAATTGTGTGTCCTTTTTCCAGATAATGACTGCTCATTTTAGTGGTACTCTTTTTACACTTAATATTGCTCCTATGTTCACAGAGTCGTTGTTTGACTCTGCGACATGTCATCCCAATATAGCATAATATAAAAAGAGGGCTTCTTTTTGCCGTTACTCAATGCCAATATGAGCATGTTTGTCTATTGTCATTGTAAATGAGCGCTCACGTATAACAACACCGGCAATACAACATACTGTGCCACACCACTTTTTCCTGAAACTGGGTAAATCTAAAAACGAGCGTGCTCCACGCGTATGCGAATGGTCTTAATATCATTATAAAGACATTTTGTGTTTTGTGCTTACTTAGAGATTTTAGTTTGTGCCAGTTTCTTCTTGCAAGTTACTTTTAAATGTAAAAAGAGGGCTTCTTTTGCCGTTACTCAATGCCAATATAAGCATGAATGCCTATTGCCATTATCACTACTGAAGTATTGCCATTTTGTAGTTGCAACAACGGCTGATGCTCTATTTTTTTAACATAACGACAGCTCTCATCTTGACTATATATGGGTCTGTTTCATTTTCTTTTCTCCCCCTTTTTTCTCGTGTTTCCAAATAGGTTCAATTTGAACTTCTGAACATCGGTTGGACCAATCAATCCACCCGTACCTGGGAGTCCCTTAGATATCAGGGTCCCCACACTTACACTAGGTCCTGATGAAAGCCCACCTGACCCTTAGGGGCACGACATAGGGCTGAAACATGTCGACCTCCCTTTTTTTGGACTTTTTCACATAGTGCACTAGACCCTAAAGCGTCTATTACTGCACGAAAAGCGTTTTTAATAAACTCGCACCCAGTTTTATTAAAAATTATTGACTGGTTTGACGAGTTTTTTATCTCACACTCACGTAGATCACCTCACCACACACGGGTATTTTTTCATCACTACGATCACTACTGAAAAAACCAGAGGCAAAAACCTCCGGGTGGAGGAAGCACACAGTAACCCAATGATGATGCTGTCACGTTGTCAAGCATAAGCGGATAATCGAACATACCGCTGGAACACCACCTGCAATAAACGTGATTGAGGGTTTCTTAACAGTCTCTGAACTACTGTTGCTAACTTTGGTTCTTTCAGGACCAGTGATCCACTCTCTCCTGATTTTTAAGCATTGGTATAAGAAGCTGAGTGGGTCGCAACCCCTTCTTACTCCCTCTCTTTGATTTATACATATTCTCAGCAGCGTGCAGCTGTGGGAGATTCTTGTAAGTATTCACTTACAACTACACATACCTTTTTTCCCCTTGGACAGAAAAGTCCATATATTAAAAAAGGTTTTTTTGGAATCATCATGGCCGAGAATTTAGGTCTATCCTATTCCACCGACGAAATCAATGCAATTTTGTCTCTTCCCTCGCTTTTGCAAGACAAAGACTTATCACAAACTTTAGCCCAAACTACAGATTGGGAAGAACTGTCTGAGTTGAAAAAAGAACAAGTACGCACTGCCATCCATGGAATTATAATGACTGAATACCTTCGTGCTAACGCAGCCCCAAGAGGACTCTGGGTGAACAATGCCCCTCGCATCTTCCTCCACGATTTGACTTTCCGTAGAGACTGGTCATCAATCTCGTGGAAGTGCACGAGAGACTACCTTGTCCTAATTATCAAAACAGCTACCAGATTGACTGACGAACTCACCATTAAGATCCAGGTGAGCGAAACCAAACTCAAGAACATGGTACACCTAACAATATATAAAAAAAAGACTTGAAGAGATTAACAAAGAGATGAACGAGACCAGAGACTATATCACACAAAACAAAATCCAAAAACTTGGGAAAGACCTCAAGAGATTTTCCATGGAAAGGATGCACCCTTACAGTGCTAAATGACTACAAAGTCCCAGAAGACAACTATGATAATACCTCAAGTAACTCGAGTATAGGTTCCTCGTCCAACGGCTCAGACTGGAGTGGTGATGAGACCTACACACCCAGGAGAAACAGGGGCCAATACAGGCGCCAGAACAGAAGAAGACCCAATAATTGGTATAATCCATATTTCAGTGGCCCACCACATCCAGCCCCTTTCCAGACATTCAACCCGAACTTTCAAAGCTGGGGCACTCCCTTCTACCCTGGCCCCCCACAGATGGGAATTCCACCACCACCAAACATGAGTCAGAATTACACACAGAGACCGCCTTTTTTAGGGAGAAGCCAGACCAACAACAGAGGAAGAAGAAAAGGAGTAACTTGGGAAGACCAACAACGCCAAGTGCATACCAGGAGCATGACCAATGCGAAACCAGGAACAAGCGCGACAACCTCGTCTTCAACCTAACTGACATTACCCTTACAGTAGAACAAGAAAGCATTCTCAACAAAGGCTTGACCTATGTCCCCACTCCTCCCGTAGATATCTTCAAACTGCAATGCGAGATGGCGGAGTTTTGCACGATAATCAAGCTAAAAGCCTTTTTCAAGGAACAAGAAGAACCAATGAGAGACGGCGATACGACCTTACGCCGTAAGTCTAGGTTTTGCCCACTCAATCATCAGGTCCCAGTGGAGATTGTGGCATTCGAACAAGCCATCATGAGAGAAGTAGAGAGTCTCAAAGACCATACAAAAAGACCCTTTGTTAATGTATCTAGAGCCGAACAATTGGCCTTGGATTCATTACGGAAAAATGGTGACCTCGTGATAAAACCTGCCGACAAAGGCGGTGGTATTGTGCTGCTTAGTAGAGAAGGGTACGATCAACAATGTACAGACCTTTTATCCGATACGAAATTTTACGAGATCATCACGACAGACCCAACGGAACGTCTACAAAGAACAATCACACTGATGGTAGAGGAAGCGGAAATTAACAACTGGATCTCTAAGAGCGAAGCAGAGTTCCTGGTAGCTCGAACACCTAGAATGCCGTATTTTTATTCCCTTCCCAAGATCCACAAGGAACGAAGACCACCACCGGGAAGACCGATCGTTTCCGGGATCGAATCGGTCTTTGAACCTCTGTCACAATTTGCGGACCACTATCTTAAACCACTTGTACAACAAACACCCACCTACCTCAAAGATACCAAAGATCTCCTTAACCTCCTAAGAGACCAGCAATTCGCAGAAGGTAGAATGTTACTAGTTGGCTTAGATGTCGAAAGTCTGTACACCAGTCTCCCACAGAAGAAAACATTGGACACCCTTGAAGAGCTACTGTTCAGCCAACAGTGGAACCATAAGACACTGAGACATTTTATTCTAGAATGTTGCAGACTGGCGCTCACTGAGAACCATTTTGAGTATAACCACACCATGTATCGACAGTGCCATGGCACTTCCATGGGAAGTACCTTCGCGCCGAGCGTGGCAGGGTTATACGTGAGCGATTTCGAAGCACAATTCGTACAGAGCCCGACCAACCCCTTCCTCAAACGGATTATTTTTTGGAAACGGTACATCGACAATGTCCTGTTGATTTGGGAGGGTGATATGGGAACTCTTGTCGATTTTCATCAGTGGCTAAACACCAGAGATGAGTGGCTAAAGTTCACCTACTCAGCAAGCCCAAACAAACTTGACTTCTTGGACGTCACAATCTTCATTGATAATAACACCATCCAAACGAAAACATTCTTTAAACCCACTGCCAAGAATAGTTTACTTTCCTTTAAAAGTTTCCATCCACGGGGGGGCGTGGCTTGGACGCCGAGGGAAGATGGCGGATCTCCGTTAGCTCCGCTCGGACGCGGTGCTATGTAGCTGTGTGGAAGGCTTCCCAGCGAGCTACGGGCACTGTCTCCAGAAGAACTTACCAGTGGAACATGGCGTGATTCTGAATTGCTCCTCGTTGGCTGTTTTTTCCACTCCTATCCCTCGGAAACGTGGCGGTTTGATTTCCTGAGGTAATGCCCGACGGCGGCCATTTTGTATCGAGGCGCCGACATTCTATTCCTGAAACACCGCGCACGCATTTCCTGGATCCAGTCATGCTTTGATGCTTTACTGCTTCATTTCTCTTCGAGAGGGAGTCTGTTCCAAGTTCAACAGTCGCCAGTAGCCCCTGGCCATGCTTGTTCTATATCGTTTCTCTCCCCGGAGAAGGTCTCATAATTTTGTCTTTTCTTCAGAGGAGCCGTGATTAACCCCTATGTTCCGGTATCTTCAGAGCCATAGGCTGGATGCATTGCAGCTTTGTGTATCTTTCTCTTTTTGTTCTAAGGTGATGCTGTAGTGGCTTTATGAATATCTTTGTTAAACCTTACAGCGTATGAGAGAACTCCGTGTACTTTTTCCCGCCAAAAAAGCATCTCGTCAAATTGCCAAGATGTCTAATGATTCCCATCCTCCAAATAAACCGTCTTCTTCTGGCGCAAAGCCTAAAAGGCTGAAGAATGACACGCCCTCGCCTATTCTTTCATCGCAAAGCCCAGTTTTGGATAACATACTAGAGGAAGTGCGTGGTCTTCAGCCTTTTATGGCCGCCACAAACGAAAAATTGCAACAAATTGAGGACCGATGGATTGTCATGGAAGGTAGGGTGACTGAGTTAGAACAACGCGTCAGTGACGTTCAAGATGTTGCCATAAAAATTCCGTTATTGGAACAAGAAATTCACAAATTGAAGCTCCATACTGAGGACTTGGAGAATCGTAATCGAAGGAATAACCTCCGTCTTTTTGGCTTGCCAGAGAATATTGAAGGTCCAGATATGTTGCTTTTCCTTCGAAAATTCCTTCATGACCTCTTGGGCCTTCAGTCATCTACACCTTTGAATATACAGAGAGCTCACCGCTTAGGTCGCCTTCAACCGAATTCCACCAAACCTCGTGGGATTATCATGCTGTTTCTGGAGTTCACAGAACTCATTACTGTTCTTAAAGCAGCTAAACTCAAACGTCACCTATCGTGGTCTGGGCACAATATCTTTATCTCACAAGATGTCTCCAATGCGACCAATGCTCGTCGCAAAGAATTTCTTGCATTGCGTCCACAAATGAGGCTCTTGAACGTCCAGTATGGCATACTCCATTCCTCCATCTGCAAGATCACCCATGACGGCCAGACGAGATCCTTTGATGACCCGGGAAAACTAAAACTGTTTCTCAATAACATCTCTTCTCGGAATATGGACACAAATCATTGAGCGCTTCTTCTTTTTTGCTGCTTCAGTGTAGTGCTCTTAACAGCTATTAACAGCTTTTTTCTGGTTACCTTAGATTCCTCTTATACATAGCTTTCCATATGCTTTAGTGCTTATTGCTTATTGTACGTTTGTTAATCACGTTTCTTCCTCTTTGTTACTGCTTATTCCTGTTCAAATTCTTTCTTCCCTTTCTCATATCTCGCTTCCGCTATATGATTACCTATGTTATGTCCTGCTTCCAATTGTACCCATGTGAATTACACCGCTGTCTTCTCTCCGGTCGCATCACGCTCCAATTTTACTTTTCTATTGATGTCTTTCAGGTCTGGATTCTTTTCCTTGACCTGTTTTCCTTCTCTGCTCTCCTATGCTTTTTTTTTCTCTGCTCGCCTTCTTTCCCTCACCTGCTCTTTCGCGCTCTTTCTTATTTCAGTCTTCCTCTGGTCGGTGCGTCACTCTCTTCTTCTCTCGAGTTTTTCCATGTTTCCTCTTCGCTCTTTTCCCTTCATTTCTTCATGATTATGGTGCTTTTGGACTTCTTTTTATGTATTACATTGTCAAAGGCTTGTTGATTCTTCTTAATAAGGTGGTTTTATGTTTTGCTGTTCCCTTGTGTAACCCTTATGCACATTTTGTCTTCCAGTGTCGTTGTGTCTCCGAAGTATTTCCACACCATGTGTATCACATTCCCCTGACCCTTGCGTATGTGTAATTTTGTTACGTGGAACGTCCGTGGTCTTGGAAATCCTGTTAAAAGACAAAAGGTAATTTCTCATTTATCTAAACTTAATTCCCAAATTTCCTTTCTTCAAGAAACTCACTGCAATGACGTCGAGTCACTGAAATTAAAAAGACAATGGGTAGGCCAAGTTGTTTTTTCCCCTGCTGTTGACAAGAAGGGGGGGGTTGCCATATTGTTTCACAAAACTTTATCTGTGCAAATTATTTCCTCTCAAAATGATGACGCAGGTCGATGGGTAATGGCCAAGGTTGTTGTACACAATAAAACGTTAATCTTGCTAAACATTTATGGCCCTGTGAAACCAGATCCAAAATTTTGGAATGATATCAAAACTCTCCTCTCCACAGCTGATTGTCCCAATATTATTGTAGCAGGCGATTTTAATCAATGGTTGGATCCTTTCTCGGATCGCTTATCTAAGTACAAATTTCAACCGGATAAGACCCATAAATCCTTTCAATCGGCCATTGCCTCTCGCCCAATGTATGATGTCTGGAGAACCTGTAACCCTGATTTGTTGGAATATACGTTCTTTTCTAATGTACACCAAACCCGATCCAGAATTGATTATATCTTGATTAGCAAATCCCTTCTTCCTTGTATCCAAAAATCTGAAATTGGCTCTATCTTTATCTCTGATCATGCCCCTGTCTATGCTATGTTAGACCTTTCACTCACCTCCACCAAATACAATCGCTGGAGGTTTAACACTCACCTACTTTCTGATACAACTTATATTAAAGAAGTCACCTCCTTTATTAATGAATTTTTCACCTTTAACAACCCATCAGACACTTCCACTTCTAACAACTGGGATGCTTTTAAAGCGGCGCTCCGTGCTTTTACTATTTCTTTTGTGTCCCGGAAGAAAAAGGCCAATGTGAAAAAGTATAAAGACCAATTACAACAGTTGAAAAAACTAGAGCATGACTATTTTTCCTCCAGAAATGCTGATTCACTTAGGAGTTTAATTATAGCCAAAACCAACCTTAACAAAATTGCCACTGTTGATGCCTGCAATGTCTTACTTAGAATTAAATCTAAATTTCACGGAGGGCAAAATAAAGCAGGTAAAATGCTAGCGAATTATTTAAAAATTCGCTCTGAACGTAAGACCATTGGTCCTATCTTGGATGAATCCACCAATAATCTGGTGTCCTCTGATGAAGAAATTGCAGCGGTCTTTCATGACTACTACCGATCTCTTTACTCAGATGATACATTCCCCTCCTCTTATAATCTTGATAAGTTTTTTTCTGGACTTCCTGCTCCCCCATCTCTGAATGCTGAGTTTTCTGCCTTAGAGGCGGATATTACCCTTCAAGAGATTATTACCGCCCTTCAAGCTTTAAAGAAATCAAAAGCCCCCGGCCCGGACGGATTACCGGTGGAGTTTTATTGTACTTTCAAATCTTTGTTTGCCCCTAAATTATTGCAGCTGTTTAATTCCTTCATTGCTGATGCGAAAGCATCAGGCTCCTTTATGGATGCCCTGATCGTCATTATCCCTAAGCCTGACAAGGACCATTCTTTATGTAAAAATTTTCGCCCAATCTCCCTTATCAATTACGACTGCAAGATCTTCGCTAAGATTATTGCATCTCGACTTGATTCTATCATACCCCTTTTGATCAAGACGGACCAGGTGGGTTTTGTCAAAGGTAGATTGGCTTCCGATAATGCTAGAATGTTCATGAATATCCTGTCCCATGGTAAAAATTATAAAGATCCTTTGGCTGCTTTGTCTCTGGACGCTGAAAAAGCATTTGATCGTATAAATTGGCAGTATATGTTTCATACTCTACAATGGTTTGGTTTTGGCCCTAATTTTATTTCCTTTATCAAATTGTTATACTCATGTCCGAGGGCAAGTATTTTTGTTAATAACCAATTCTCTCAATTTTTTCCCCTATCCAGAGGCACCAGGCAAGGTTGTCCTCTCTCCCCATTACTTTTTATCCTGTGTTTGGAACCCTTCCTTGAGCGTATTCGAACCAATCCCAAAATTAAAGGTTTTGTCTCTGCTTCTGTTGAAACTAAAATATCTGCCTACGCGGATGATATATTGGTATACATGTCCAACCCCAGTGAATCCCTTCCCCCCTTTTTAGAAGAAGTCCATCTTTACTCTTCCATTTCTGGTTACAAACTCAATCTAACCAAAACGGAGGTTCTTCCTTTAAATTCGATTTGTTATCAATTCATGTTTGCGGATACAGCCTTTGCATGGTGTCCCTCCAAAATTAAATACCTTGGCATTTGGTTTGCCCCCAATATTGCGGACACTATTAAATTCACCTTTAACGCACTAATGAATAAGTTGAAATCCCTTCTCCTTGTTTGGTCCCCCTTATTTTTGTCATGGTGGGGTCGACTAGATACTATTAAGATGATGGTCACTCCTCATATTCTTTATACGGTTTCTATGCTCCCTGTCAAAATCCCTAACACGTTTTTCTCCCAACTAAACTCTTTATGTATTAAATTTTTATGGAACAATAAACGCTCCCGCATAGCCTTAAACAAACTTATTTGCCCCAAGGAAGAGGGGGGAGTGCGTTTCCCTAATTTTAAAATATACCACTCTGCTTTTTTGATTAAACAATCTTTCTCATTGGCCTTCGATTTTGGGGATACGCCTATACCTCGTTGGATTATCTTTGAGCGATCGCTTCTAAAAGAGTTTCAGTTTCAGCATGTTACATTTATGTCCAACTGCACCTTTTTGTCTAAAAACCCTGTACTAAAATACTCCCGGGAATTGCTGTGCAATACATTCCTTAAGGACCTATCCCCTATCCAATGTTTTTTAACCTCTACCCTGTGGTATAACAAATTTCTCAAATACAAAGGTAGATCTTTCTATTACAAATACTGGAAGGAAAAGGAGATCATTTTTGTCCATCAGTTTTTGAATGGGTTCTCTATCATCTCCTTCCAGGAATTACAAACACGATATCAGCTACCTGACTCCTTCTACAAGGAATACCTTATTATCTCTAATGCTATACAAACCCAATTGGCTACCTACTCTCTCCCATCAGCCCCACCTTCTTTAACACCCTCTTCACCATTGTATCCTCTATTCCCGGCGCATAAACTCAAAGCTGCCACTGTTTATAAGTTATTGTTATCTAATGCTAATGTTCGTTCTAAAACCACCATTGAAAGTGCATGGGAAACGGACCTATCCTTTTCTCTTCCTATTGAAAGTTGGGACAAACTATGGTCGAAATTATTTAAAGTTTCGGCTGCAGCCAGGATAACCCAATCTCTGTTTTTTCTGTATCAAAGAGCCATTATTACTCCTGTTACTATTTCTAAGTTTTCCCCCTCATCCTCTCCCCTTTGCTGGTCCTGCTCTACCGAAACTGGTACATTAGTCCATCAGTTATATGAATGTGCATCTGTTCTATCTTTTTGGAATTCAATTTGGAATGTGTGCATGTCAGTTTTCAACTTTAATGCAACCTTATCTTTTGTAAATATCTTTTTAGGTTCCTTAGCTCCTGATATGGAAACTGTTTTACCTAGTTCTAGGTTATTTGCCCTTTTTATTGCATTAGCTTTTAAAGTGATCCTGTCTGCTTGGAAAGATAATTCTAAACTGTCGTCAATTACTTGGTGGAATTTTATTTGTGACGAACATAGGATTGCTTCCGTTTCCTCCTCTTCTGTCTCCCAAAAAATCAAAACTGATCTTCTTTGGCTTCCTTTTACTGTTTATCTCTCCTCGCACCCTCCCTTGCGGTAATTCTTCCTCTTTTTACTCTCTTCTCTCTCTGGCTTTCTCTCTTCTCTTCCCCCCTCACCTCTTTGGTCTTTCCTCTCTTCTTCCCTTCTTTCCCTCCTATCCCATTCTCCAGTGCCATTTTCCTCAATTTACCCTATTATTGATCCTTTTTTCCTTTTGTTGACCTAATCATTATAAACCAACTTCGTTTATATAATATTTCTTATGGCGCTATATTGTAATAATTGTTTTATTGTATCATTTGTTTTTTCTTTTTCTTTTTCTCTGAAAATTCAATAAAAACTTCTTAAACAAAAAAAAAAAAGTTTCCATCCACGCCCAATGAGGGAGAATCTTCCGTATGGCCAGTTTCTCCGTCTCAGATGCAATTGTAGCAATATCCAAGACTACAAAGAACAAGCGAAAGATCTAAGCGAGAAACTGAGGAACAGAGACTACCCTCTACGTACCATCAAAAAATGTCAAAAGAGGGCTAGAAACCAACAGAGAGAAGCCCTAATGGAAACGACTGTGGAAGAACCCACAAAGGATCTGGTCACATGTGTCAGCACTTATAGTCCGGTATCCAATGAAGTCAAGAAAATAATCAACAAGAACTGGAGGATCCTCACGTCAGGGGCCTTGAAATGGCCCAAACCTAGGTTCTCAAACAAGAGGACCCGTAATCTAAGAGACATACTGGTACACACAAGACCCCCCCCCAAAACCAAGTCTGGATACGACCAGGAGTCTCTGGAGCAGAACACCGGTAACTGGTCACTACCCTTGTGGCACGTGCTCCGTGTGTCAACTTAACTACAGCAACTAAAACCCTACAACTACTGCCAGATTTACTATGGACAATCCGAGCGCACACCAACTGTAACACCACCCACGTAATCTATATGATTACATGCCCTAGCAAATTACGCTATATTGGGATGACATGTCGCAGAGTCAAACAACGACTCTGTGAACATAGGAGCAATATTAAGTGTAAAAAGAGTACCACTAAAATGAGCAGTCATTATCTGGAAAAAGGACACACAATTAATCACCTCCAGTGGGTCATTTTGGAAACCCTTACTGTCAAAAACCAAAATGCAGAAAGAACCCTGTTCGAAAAAGAACAAAGATGGGTCCACCGCTTATGTACCCATGTACATGGACTAAACGACAATATCCCATGGTTAAGTATTAACAAATGATAACCATTTCATGAACAAAAAATACTGGACCAGGATTAACATCGTAGATGATGGATACATCCGTGTTGGGTCTCAATAACTTCTTAATTCCCCTCACTATCTACCTACAAACTCTGCTGACATAAGCATCACCGACATAAAAGCGCCCCCTTTACAGACTTTGGCTACAACATAAGCCGAGGTGACGTGAATTCCTATACTACAAGACTCTATCAAAAAAGTAATCGGAACATCCCTCTACTCCATGTCATTCTCTTACTGTGACTGTCGCCTGTGAATAGGAATCTTTATACAAGATCCGCTATATGTTACACATAAGGTATCCGTCTGCTAAACGATCTCAACAACATCAGAGGCAGAGAACCGTGAAAATCCTAGAAACTGCACGGCCCTCTCAGATTTACGTGAACTCGTTTAGAATGTACTTTCAAACTTTATTCAGATGAACATTACGACTTTTGGTATTTCCTAGTGTAGACATGATGGGGCAGATTTATGTTGCACTTGCGCCACTTTTGCGCCACCGTTGCGTCACTTTTGTGACGCAGCAGCAGCGCAAATCCTGCGCCATGGTGCGGGGTATTTACAACGTGACGCATCTGGGAGATGCGTCACGTTGTAAAGCCCTGCGCCACATGTAGGCGTTCCAGGGCAGGTGGGGGCGTTCCGGCGCAGGAACGCCTCCTAAAAGTGGCTGAGTGAAATCTACAAGATTTCACTCAGTCACTTTTAGGCCCATGCTGCGTCAAAACCCTGCGCCTGCTTGAAGCAGGCGTAAGGATTGATGCAGCATTGTGCAGATAGGGCCCCCCAGAGCCTTGCTGGAGCTGCGTCGCGCTTGCGACGCAACTACAGCAATGCGCCACTTTTACGGCACAGATGCGTGACGCATCCGTGCCGCTTTTGCCCCATGGTGCGCCGCATTATAAATGCGGCGCATTCATGATGGCGGAGCTGGGGCGCAAAATAACTGGCGCATCCCTGCTGATATGCAGGGATGCGCCAGTTATTATAAATCTGCCCCGATGTGTCCTTGTCACCTGAGTACAATCGCCTTGGAAAACATACATACCAAGAAGTAACTCGAATTTCCAGCTAAAGATTTATTTATACAAAGCACGATCTCTGTTTTTAACATAGTGTGTTTCACAAGTAACTCAGTCTGTTTTTACTGTCGATTCATGTGATGGCTTCTGACTACTTTAAATATGACCCGGCGTTACTGAAGGGCATTCCGGGTAGAGAGAGGCAGCGGCAGAACAAGTGTCTAAACCTCCCTGCACAAGGTAACGGCCGGAACAAACACGAGGACGCTGACGGAGGGACGAAGGGATGTAATGTATACCTCTTTTTAATACCTTGTTTGTCCTTCTGTTTCTTCCTTCCTTTAAGAGCGGGATTTTACCTCCTGTACCTGATGGGTTTCCTCTAATTGAGTAAACAAGGTATCGTCCTCTACTATGTCCTCAGAATTGTATGTTGATATGCTTGAACATGTTTTTGCGCAGCCAAAGTTCAAACTCAGATAATTGCTAGCTTTGAGTTTTGAGCTTTACTTTTGTGACTATTATCTTATACCACCCTGATAAAAACTCTGATGTTATTGAAACTGGGTATATCTAATAACGAGCGTGTTCCACACGCTGCACGCGAATGGTCCTAATATCAACCTAAAGACAGTATGTGTTTTGTGCTTACTCAGAGAATGCGGTTTGTGCCAGTTTCTCCTTCTTTTTTGCAAGTTGCTTCCAAATATAAAAAGAGGGCTTCTTTTTGCCGTTACTCAATGCCAATATGAGCATGTTTGTCTATTGTCATTGTAAATGAGCGCTCACGTATAACAACACCGGCAATACAACATACTGTGCCACACCACTTTTTCCTGAAACTGGGTAAATCTAAAAACGAGCGTGCTCCACGCGTATGCGAATGGTCTTAATATCATTATAAAGACATTTTGTGTTTTGTGCTTACTTAGAGATTTTAGTTTGTGCCAGTTTCTTCTTGCAAGTTACTTTTAAATGTAAAAAGAGGGCTTCTTTTGCCGTTACTCAATGCCAATATAAGCATAAATGCCTATTGCCATTATCACTACTGAAGTATTGCCATTTTGTAGTTGCAACAACGGCTGATGCTCTATTTTTTTAACATAACGACAGCTCTCATCTTGACTATATAGGGTCTGTTTCATTTTCTTTTCTCCCCCTTTTTTCTCGTGTTTCCAAATAGGTTCAATTTGAACTTCTGAATATCGGTTGGACCAATCAATCCACCCGTACCTGGGAGTCCCTTAGATATCAGGGTCCGCACACTTACACTAGGTCCTGATGAAAGCCCACCTGACCCTTAGGGGCACGACATAGGGCTGAAACATGTCGACCTCCCTTTTTTTGGACTTTTTCACATAGTGCACTAGACCCTAAAGCGTCTATTACTGCACGAAAAGCGTTTTTAATAAACTCGCACCCAGTTTTATTAAAAATTATTGACTGGTTTGACGAGTTTTTTATCTCACACTCACGTAGATCACCTCACCACACACGGGTATTTTTTCATCACTACGATCACTACTGAAAAAACCAGCGGCAAAAACCTCCGGGTGGAGGAAGCACACAGTAACCCAATGATGATGCTGTCACGTTGTCAAGCATAAGCGGATAATCGAACATGCCGCTGGAACACCACCTGCAATAAACGTGATTGAGGGTTTCTTAACAGTCTCTGAACTACTGTTGCTAACTTTGGTTCTTTCAGGACCAGTGATCCACTCTCTCCTGATTTTCAAGCATTGGTATAAGAAGCTGAGTGGGTCGCAACCCCTTCTTACTCCCTCTCTTTGATTTATACACGCCACTTGGAAGCCACCAGCTCAGTCTGAGAGTGATGCATGCCACAAGACAAGGCTAGTGAAAAGGAAGGTTCCAGAAAGCTTTAGAGTTATGGAGGTAGATGTACAAGAGGGGGATGATGATGATGATGAGCCAATCGTCACGGACATCACTCCCGGCCCAAAGGATGCAGAGACCAACATTATTACCCTATCCAAAATGGCTGCAAGGGATGTAGCACGGATACCACCAACACAGGTAACACCACCACGACCTCCAGCTTCCATATTTTCATTTGCAAAGGAAAGGCAGGGATCTACATCCAGCTCAACCACCACCCCAGTAGGTAGTGGTAGAAGTCGCAGTGTAGCTGCACAGAGTCACATTCCAAGCACACCCTCCGGTTCATCTGGGATTGAAAGTGGCACATCCAGCAGCACCAGAAAGTTCTCCTCCCCAGTTTGGGACTTTTTTTCGGTTAGCGGTAAGGAGGAGAACATTGCTATAAGCTCAATTTGTCGACATGCTGTTAGGCGGGGTAAGCTTGGTACAAACTATGGTACCGGAGGCCAAACAAGTCATCTCAAAATACACCACACTATCGTGTGAGAGGCTCACCTACTTCACTTAGAACAAAGTAAAACTGTTGGGCATGAAGAATCATGGGACGATATTATCGCGGTGGAAGGTGAACAAGAGGGAGACATTTCTAGCCCTGTCCCCAGTAGTGTAGTGCTACCGCCCACATCCTCCTCAGCAACATCTCAGTGGCACCGCAGTAAGAGTCAGAGTCAGGCTGAGACACCGAGTAGTACTGCAATGAAACAAAGTGCGTCGTTGAGCCTAACTGGGTGAAGGAAAACAACTGCACCACAAAGAAAAATAATCCAGCCTACCATTGACAGCATGCTGAGGTTGGAGGGGCAGTACCAACGCAACCACCAAACGGCACGGTTGTACAATGCGAAGCTGGCTAAAATGTTAGCGCTGGACCTTCTCCCTTTTTCATTTGTGGAAGGGGTGGGTTTCCTTGAATTTGTGTCAACCATCTGCCCTGGAAGGAAGGTTACCAGCCGGTCCTATTTCGCAAGAGTTGCTGTTCCAGCACTACATAATGATGTGCTGGAATTGGTTGGACAAGCTTTGCAGCAGAGTGCTGTTCACAATATCCACCTAACAACTGACATGTGGACCAATTGCCAAGCCACTGATTACATGTGCATCACTGCACACTGGGTCTCATTTGTGGGGGTTAGAGATAAGCTATCTGAAGTAGGTGCTGTTGACACAACTGAGATTTTTAAAGCTACTCGGAAACATGCAACTGTATCCATGTTCGCCATGGAGAAATCTCATACTGCTGTAAACATATTGGAAGAGTTTCACAGCAAGGTTTTTGAATGGCTGCGCCCAAGAGGGCTTAAGATAGTTTTTGCTTCCACAGATAATGGCAGTAATGTGCTTAAGGCCTTGGAGCTTGGTTCCTATTTCAGGATTCCATGTTTGGCACACTGCATTAACATTATTGTTCAAGACTTTCTGAAAAAAGAAGCCATAGTCAGCAACCTGTCGAAGAATATGCACTCATTTCAGCCATTCTTTTAAAACTCGGATGCAGCTGAGGATCATTCAACGTGACTATAGAATGCCAGTCAAAGCACTCGTCCAGGAGGTGGCAACACGTTGGAACTCAACTTATTACATGCTTGACCGTCTGTTTGAGCAGTACAGGCCAATCAATGAATATGCTATGCGAAGAGGGAATGCTACTGTGAAAGGCATGACCCTTCAGATGGACCAATGCTGCCTAGTTAAATGCCTGAGTGAGATGCTTCTTCCTTTCGAGGTCTTCACACTTGAAGTCAGCAAGGAGGACTATACTATGGGCCAAGCTATCCCATTGTTGCAAATGCTAGAGCATCAACTGAAGGAGGTGTCTGAAGCATACAAAGATGTAGAGGAAAAAAAAGAAGCATATGAGTTGGTGGAGAGCTTAGCCCGTCGCTTAGCTGACAATACAAGGGTGCAAAATAAGATTTTGTCACAAAAACATTACATTTGTGCCACAATTCTGCATCCACGGACAAAATGGGCACTGAAGACATTAATTCCTTTTTCAGAAATGGATGTTGCCCGGTACAAAACTTGGATAGCTGAGTCAGCGAGTAAGTTGGAAAATGAATGGCTGCTAATTAAAAGCCCGCCAGATAAACCCACAACAAGTACTGCAGCAGGGCATCCGGCATCAAGTTCAACTTCGGAGCCTGAGGGCAATGCGTTTGGCTCAGAACATTCACCAACACTATCGACAACAGCAATAACTGGATCATTAGGCCCAGCAAAATCGTTACAGGATTGGTATTTACAGCAAGGCATTGGCAAGTCCAGTGCTGATGCAACGACAAAAGAGCCCGAAAAAAGTTTAGCACCCCTGAACATTGAGCGGATGGTCCAGGCCTATCTGGACGACCCAACAGAGGTATACATTGACCAAACCCATTGCGGTATTGGTATGGGCAAAGGGGCCAATGACCACTGCTCAGCAGGCTGGCGTTAAACTATCTGGCTTGCCCTGTCGCAAGTTTCTCTTCGGAACGTGTTTTCAGTGCTGCTGGTTCCATTGTAACAGTGAGAAGGACCAGTCTCTCGCCCAAAAAAAGTGGAGAGGTTAACAATGATCAAAATGAATCAGCACTTTATACCACCGAATTACACAATACATGAATCAAGGGAGGAAGATGAGGACGGCGGCCCAGGTGACGGAAGTGGTGTGTTAGATGATGATTACCTTCTTCTGGTTGAACCCCCAGAGTTTGAGGACGAGCTATACTTCCCTGACAATTAGGCTTGCACTTCCAGTTCTTTCTGTATTCCTCCCTTATTTTCTTTTATTTGTGTGTCTGTCTTTCTGGTTAGAAACTTTGAATCACAACAAATCCATCACCACCATCTTCTAATTGTTTTATTGCCATATACAAGTTTCGTCTGTCTGCATATCACAGTACACTCCTCCGAATCCTGCTCCTCCATCCTCCTGAATCTCCCTAAATCCATTGCCCTCAAGAAGACAGATGATGATTGGAGGATGCAAAATAGAAGAAAAAAGAAAATATTTCCTAGTCCCTCCAAAAGAAGTGGAACATGATTGATGATGACTACTATAGCTATCCTCCTTTCTGATCCGAGAGAGACTGCCCATTCACTGAAGATGAGAAGGAACAGGTAATGAATGATGCCATGCATTGGACGCTGACTGAGTGATTTTGTTGTTGTTTGTTGTGCATGAAGTTACTTCATTGTGTACTTTAATGAATAATCTACACACTAAAAGTAACTCAAGTCCATTTTCCCTTCTTGTATTTTTAATAACAAATTTGTACTTCTACTGCAGGCCGATACATTGCATTTTGAATATAGGAGGGGGACTCACTCGGTACACTGCAGACTGAGTTGAACAACACCATCATGATGACCACAGTGACATAGTATCTCCACAGTCACTCAGCACACGGATCGGAGATGATTGATGGAATAAGTCAGGGCGTTTCATAAAAGGTAAACAAGTAAACAACAACCACAGCAGACCTAAATGTCTGTGTAGCAGTGGAGTCAAGTGTAGCAGTGGTATGACTGTGGTGCATTGATTTAGTCACTTAAATTGTAAAATGCTATGTTGCTGGATATGTGCTTTGTCCAACTCTTTAAAATTTTTTATTCTAAATGGAGGATGTGCAAAGGGTGCCGTCACCGTGGGCTTGCTCAGTCCTGTTGGTGTTAGAGGTTAATGCTGCAAACAGACTAGAGTAGAGATGATGCATCCATGCCGCCTCGAAAGTGTTCTTGTTGCACTACACCATAACTTGTGCATTTTTTCAACTTGGTTTCTCAATATCCCTTTTGTTTTTGCATCTACAATTACAGGCCAGGCCTTACCCTGTGCTATACGTGGGAAAACAATGCCCACTTACCTTACCAATGAATCTACATCTGCCAGGCAGGCAGTGGTGTCCCCCAAGATTGATAGACGGAGCGTCCGTGGAAGGGAGGACCAAGAGGAATGCCGAGATTCAACTCCCCATTTGACCAGGATAACACAGAAACAGTATCAACTTTGATCATCTTTTAAATAATTTGATTCATTTTTTTGTCTACAATCATTACAACAGTGTGTTCTTGTTGTTATTACCATTATTATCATTAGGTTTGCTCTCTGTCTATAATTCATCCCTACAGATATTTTAAAATGTTCTTTGCTATCTGTAAAAGTAAGCCCGGTAACACTGAACACAAACTGTATGTAATTCGGGTCTCCTTATCATCATCATGCATGCATTTCCTTTTTCTCCCTTAACATATTGATATGAATATGGTAGTCTACAAAGATTCTGTTGTTTGATGTTTGTCCATGCGTACTGTTTTTCTTTCTCAAACCTTCCCCCAAACCCCCTTCCCAACCATTCAACAAACCCTAACTCTCTTCCCCTGGGCTGTGTGACTTATTGAGGTATGACTACATTAAATGTACACCAATAATTTATCACACGCTTGCTGGGGCGGATGTTGCAAAAAGAACAGTACTCAATTTCAAGGCAGGGCGGGGATCTTCTTCTGCTTGCCCACCCATGAACAGTATATTTGTGAGGTAATTTTTTTACCAAAGGAACCTAATACATCAGCATTAATTGCCGGCATGGATTGGATTAATGGATTTCATTTGTTGTCATCCTCCTACACAGCACTAACAGTTACGCTTGTGTCCAGTGTACTGTAGGCCTCGTTAAGTGACTCGACACAACTAGAGTTTATAACTCTGTACTACTAGCCTATCCCCACCACCATTATGTTTTGTTGTATTTTTGCATATTATTGTTTGGCAGTAAGTTCTGTACTGTTCTTCATTCTACTACTCCTCGAAGAGTGTCTCTCAGGCTACTGACTGTGTCATTTTCATTTTTTGCAAATGCTGCTGCCAGTGTCTACTACTACTACTACCACCACCACCACAACCATGGCATGTTAGGAAAGAAAACCATCATCACCATGCAGCCATCGCTGTGCCTAAGCTAAACATCAAGCAAAGGTAAGAGAAGTTTGGGGGAGGCATAATTAATAATGGACATATTTTCATTAATTCAATTTCACACACCCCTTTGAGTTCAGTTGCAGAGTGCCTAGAGTAGAAGAGAGTGACAGTACTAGTAGGACAAGTCACTCAGTGAGGGATGCCGCATCTATCTGTTTCTGTCGTACAAAGTCATCCAATTATTAATATCAAACACTGGCTGTGGGCGGCCCTGCACCAGCAAGGAAAGAAGGATACAGTGTGATATAAAACAGTAACCCCACCCAGAAAACATTAACAACATCGTATGTAAAGTAGAAATATATTATTTAATACCCTAACAAAAATAAACTATGTAAAAAAATCCCACAACACCTGACCCACCCCTCCCCTTAACCCCAACCAATGTCCGTAAAGAAAATGTCCAATTGTCCAAAAGTGAAAACCCAACGCCCGATTCCCACCCACCCAAAGAATAATTAAAAAGGGGCAATAAACAGGGTCTAAGTTCGGCGGGCTTGACTCAGGAGGACACGAACTTGCTACTCCAGGCGGGCAACACGGCGCTTTAATGCACGGCAGTTGCAGCCACAGGGAGGGGGCAGCACTGATGGAGGGGCGGCGGCGGGCGGCTGCCAGATGGTGGCACCATACCACTGGATGGCAGTGGGTGGGGCCCGGGGCATTGGAGGAGGCTGCAGCTGCTGCTGCCTCCTCCTCCTCCTCTTCCAGAACCACCAGCCGACGATATTCAGTCTGTATGGCCTCCAGCTGCCGGTGCCGGACCTTGGCTGCCAACTCCTTCCGGTCAGGTTTCCCTTTGAAAGGAGTAGCTATATATGAAGAAGAAAAAACAAGACTATTGTAAAATATACTCTTAGCAAAGCAGTAAGACAAATTATTTCTACACATAGTGTCACGGTAGCACTAGCAAGCACAGTACATAACATTTGTGGTATGTACCTATCCTCCCACTTTCTTGGACTTTAACATTTGTGGGAGTTTCATGCATTCAACCAACCATGCATCTGATTCCTATCAGCCACCTATGCATGATGCATGCATCCCAAGAATCCTTCTCTGCCAGTCATAAATATTAAATCTCGCCCGTCCTTCTTCCTTTCACTCTTCTTTCCCTTTTCGTTCAACCCATCCATCAAGGTCATCTGATCTGACTTTTAGTCTTCTCCATAAAACTTTCACAGCTGAGTTGAAATCAGATAGAAGAGGCCATTGGTTACTCAACACTCCCGCCACTAATGCTTTTACTACTGCTAAGAAAAGGGTGTCTTCAACCATTCACAGCAACTTCTTACTTAGTAAGTCAACTGTACAGAATTATACAGTACACCCTTGCAGTGAGTGTAATGTCAATAAGGAAGGATTAGGAATCTAACTTACCACCGCCCGCCACTGCTGCTGGCTCACCCCCAGCAGCTCCTCCTGCAACTGTCACATCCTCTCCTCCTTCAGCAGCCGCGTCGCCTTCGCCGCTGGCCCCGGCACTGGTGGTTGGTAGTGCGCCTTGAAAAAACATTACACATTTTTTAGGTGTCATATCCACCTCCCCCTATTTTTCACTAGCAAGATTGAAAAATTAGTTAATTGTAATACATACATATACAACATACATCACTAGTACAAATCAGGTAGTAGTAGACACTAGTAGTTATATGGTCCCTAGAGTCATTCTAGTATTTGCTTAGTTAGCCCGAGCCATGCTACCATTTTACCTTTGTGTCTTTTATTTTAGCACACACGTCGTTACCTCGCAGCTTGTTGTATAAAGAGTGACGCCTTTGAGCCCACATGAGCTCATACTGCTACTGTCTAAGTGCTGCGTACAAGATCAAACAAAACAAGCCACTTTGTTATGGAGTTCTGGTGTTAGTCCATATTGCTTATCCAAAATGCTACACTTTTTGGCATGACTGAGAAATGCTTGCAATATACTAACGCGCACCATTTCTCTCCTAACAGACGGAAGATTCCCTTCTACGAACCAGAGCTTTGCAGAGCTTATGATGTAACCAGTACTATCTTCTTCTAAGGTGAGGGGTCCACAGAATTCGCTCAGAGATCTTCATTTATAATTTTCTATAAACTATATTCCTACAAAGGGGATGGTGGTGCTTCTGCCACTGTTCAGTTATCATGATTTCGCTTTTTTTTTCCTTCGTTCTATGAACTTGTAGTTGTTGTAAGTGTAACTAAGTGTAACAATGTTTATAGTTTTAATATTATGCATTTTGCTGTTGGTGCTGCATTATAGAACAACGTACAGAGCTTCTCAGTTGCAAATAAAAATTTTGAACTTACATAGACTCTGTGGTATTTGGTGTGGATGGACTTACACGAGTGAGCGAGCGAAAGGAAGTGGGTGCAAACTGTGTATGTGCATTGCTTCCATGACTGAGAGGTCGGGAGTGTTATGTTCTGGGTTGTCTACTCATTGGGTATCTTGGGGAGGGGGGATTTCGGAGAGCTAATAGTAATGAAACACTATTATAACTAGTCGGGCAGGGGATTGTGGTGGGTTCTGTTCTGATTGAGGTGTGAGGAAGGTCCAACCTCCCATCACCAACATCCTATTTTCCTGTGCAAAGTTCTGTATGTGTAGATCCCTACAAGAGTAGTAGTATGTCCTATCCTATCAAAATAGTCAAATCTGGTTGGGCATTTTGTAGGTGGGAATTGTCGAAAAAGATTAATAAAGCCGCAAAGATTAAGAAGAGTACAAGAGGACAACCCAAAGGACTGGACTCAATGGCTAGAGCTACTGGTGATTCTGAGTTTTATTTAAAACCTTTTAAATAAAGAGTGGCCAACTGGGCATGCTTAGCTACAGACAGACTAATAGTAGTAGTACAGAGAGTCATAGCAGAGGCAGTTAGAGGCAGGGATAACCAGAATTTAGAAACAGATAGTCTAGATCGAAGGATAATTGTTGGAAAAAAATAGCATTAGGAAACGGAAACAATAGTTCGGGAAAAAAATACAGTGCAGTAAAAGCTAGTGAATAAGAATTAATAATATTAAAAACAGGAAGACTTACTGGGGCCAGCAGAAGAGCCCTCGTTCTGGTCCTCCTGTCCGACTGGAACTGCTCCCGCCGACTCTGCCCCCGTCTTCTTGCCCCTGGGTGCTGATCATGAAAGATATATGAAGGAAAGAGACAAATATTGATGATTTGTGTGAAATAAATGCAATATTTTTATAAGACTGTCAAAAAAACGTTTGTGTAAACAACAATTGCAATAAAATTGACCCATCTAATCTGGTCGACAAATAGTATCTGGGGATTCGCGGACCGACTTGTTATTATTTAACTACCCTAATCCAGTGTTCCATTCTGATTCAAGAATACTAACTAAGCCTAAGTAGTACGTACCACCTGACCTAGCCCACCTATTACAGGCGTGCCAATTGTACATTAAGTAAGCATTTCCACTTCTTTTAGTCCTCAAAAATGCATGAAAGTCATATGCCTGCATTTTTGCATTCACCAAATTGTTGGTTGGTTGATGCAGATGTTCTGCTAGTGCTAAGCCTCTTACCACTCACTGAACAAACTACAAAAGGTTCTACTAAGGACTGGCGTAAGCACTAGCAGCACTCAGCAGCACGTGACGTAACAGAGGGGGCGTCACGCGTCGGAGACACTAAAAAAATTACAAACTTATAATAAGTAACTAAACCTAAGTATCAATCCACCCCTATCTCTTAGTGACAGGACAAAGGAAGGACTAGAGTCACTCTAGCATTACCTAACTTAAGTTTTCTAAAATAAACTCTTACATAAACACGCAAAACAAGCGCAAACGCAAAGTTGCAAATAACAAGATTAGTAGCGCAGAGCATCTGTGTCATAACAATCACAGAAGACTTTTAAACGTATATTACCTGTAAAAGCAGCATTCTAGCTGGTCGGAAAAAACTATATTCACAATATATAACACAGAGCAGTAATAATTAGATAGCTACTCATCAAGACCCGGGGCCTCCACTCCTAGCAGGTCCAGCAGGTCCTGCTCCCTGTCCAGGATGTCCAGTACAGAGATATGGGCCTAAATCCATCGTTTTTTTGCTCACCTTGCCATTCCAGTTTGAACCCAGCCATATGCAAATCAGTCTTGACCCTGTGCCTCATGGAAACAGTCCAGCCCAAACTGCCAAGCCAGGTCCTCCCTGGACTGGAACCAAGCATCCTAGGACCGGTTTCGGGGTTTCACCCCTCTTCAGTCAGGATAGCTTGATTCCAGTGGCATGGAGAGCACGGGACTCACGACTGAGCATACCCGCCCCACTCGGGGTGACAAATGCAAAAACAACAAATGATGAACAGAATGCAGAACAATGTCATACATACACCCCAGTACAGAGATCTGGGCCTAAAGCAATCGTTGTTTTGCTCACCATGCCATTCCAGTTTGAACCCAGCCATTTGCAAATCAGTTTTGACCCTGTGCCTCATGGGAACAGTCCAGCCCGAACTGCCAAGCCAGGTCCTCCCTGGACTGGAACCAAGCATCCTAGGACCGGTTTCGGGGTTTGACCCCTCTTCAGCCAGGATAGCTTGATTCCAGTGGCATGGAGAGCACGGGACTCACGTCTGAGCATACCCGTCCCACTCGGGGTGACAAATGCAAAAACAACAAATGATAAAGAGAATGCAGAACAATGTCATACATTCACCCCAGTACAGAGATCTGGGCCTAAATCGCCTTTAAATATAAGCTATATAAGAGAATTATGAGTATGGGAAGGCTACTGGGCGGTGCCTCGCACAAAGGCCTCACTCTAAGGAAGTGACACAAGGAATTAAGGCTATGAAAGATATACAGGGTAAGACAGTTGACACCCCTCTCAAGATTTTAAGTGTTTTCCACACTTCTTTTGAGGCATTATGCACAGAAAATAACTTTTGTGGGTAGGCAGTAGAGGCCTTGCTTCAGAGTCGAAGCAGTGGACAGTTGGGCCAGGATGAAGAAGCTATACATGACACCCCTATCACCATGGAACAGCTTGTGGAAGCTACAAACATGCTAGCCAGTGGCAAGGCATCTGGGCCAGTTAAATTACCATTGGAAGATTACAATTTTTTTCAAGAATTAAAAGATATTTTGGCCACCTTTCAAGAGGCACAACTTGGGGCTGCACCGCCGTTTTGTGATAAGGTAAATATTATTGTTTTAAAAAAAAAAGATAACCTTTCAGATCTTCCGGGGTCCTATCAACACATATCTCTGCTGAACTGTGATGGGAAAATCTATGCCAAAATGTTGTGTCTTGTTTAGCTAAGGTTATCACTCCACTGGTCTTGATACAACAACATGGGTTTATACCCACTAGGGGTACGGTCAACCACATCAACCAGGTGGTGACCCTGTTTGATGCAGCTAACGCTCAAGGTATCACGTTTGGCCTGGTATGACTAGCTGCCGAAAAAGTGTTTGACCGTGTTTCCGGGGACTCTTTTCTTTTGCAATATTGGCTGATAAATACCACTTGCCTAATACAGAATTTTTTAAGTTTTTATAAATCAGTGATTTCTTATGTAAAATTCAGAGGGTGATAGAGCCAAACCATATGGTTTTGGCCATCAGACTCAAGGGTCGGATCAATGTTTTATATAACTACTTGCTGGATACACAGAAGGACAATCTAGAGGCCCAAAACCTTCAATGGGGTAACCAACTGGGGTGTCAATGTTTTTGTGTCGAGCAATCGATTAATACGGCTGGGAGGATTTTGATCTCCGCTAATTTTAAGGCACATCATTTTAAGACTTTGTTTAACCTTCATCACAACCCACTAAAATGCTTAAATGGGGAAGCACTAATGATGGGAAGTGTTTCCGCTGTGGGGCAGACCTGGCAGATATCTTACATATTTTTTATACATGTGGGCATCTAACTTAGCTATAGGGGCACATTGAGGAGTTTCTCTCGGAGATCACAGGGGTTGGAATAAGGATCACGTCCTCCATAATGTTGTTAGGCATAGGTGATGGACTGACTGAGGGGCAGCCGGCCTATCATTTTTGTTATTGATTTTTATTGCCACAGCTGTGGCCCGGCTATGTAAAGCCTCTATCTGGCTACAGAAGGAAGCCCCTACTTTTGAGATGTGGAGAGCTAGATTTTAGGCTATTTTTAATCTTGAATCTAGTCTCTACTCTCTGAAATGGTCGCGTAGACAGAAAATGGATTCACAGATATTGGCCCAATGATCAAATACATGAAAGATTAGAAGAAATACCTCTTGTAATAATGTTTTTCTTGCACTTGCCTCACTTTATGTATTGTACCCTGCTTTTACTTTGCTTTTTTTACTATCTCTATGTACCTTGATATATGTATCTAATAAATTTACTCTGTATTAATTCATGTTATGTATTGAAAAAAAATAATAGAAATCAGGGCTTCTCTGTACTGAGCAAGTGTCAGTGGTTTGATATGTATTTGAATATTTAGGAAGAAGAAACATTGGCAATGTGTATTTATGTGTTTACTATAGAAAGTTTGTGCTACAGTGGCTGGTTTGCGCTCAGTCTATGTTTTTGATGACCTACATATCAATATTTGAATGACTTCACAGTTGAATGTGACAAGTACGATGAGAATAAGCTATCCATTATAAGTGTGGTGAGGGCATCAATGGCACTGTGTCATGATGCTGGTCACCAATAGCATTATGCTGGGCTTTGCATAATGGTGGTAGACCTTTGCATACTATGGCCACACATGCCATGATCTTTACTGCATTTAGCATAGTACTGGCACTGGCTTCATGGTTGTATTTATTAGCATAGTGGTGATAATACTTAACAGAACGTGATCATGTATGGCATGATCATACCCACCACAGGCACAATGATGGCCATGGTTTATGGGTGACAGAAATGCTTGCACTGGCATAATGGTGGTGAATATTTATAAATTGTGGACATAGTGCCCAGCCTGGTGTAATGCTTACACTGGTATAACAACAAGTTTCAAGTTTATTTTTTATTAGCATAGTTACTTAAAACCATTGCATCAAACACATCGATAAAAAAATGTTTTGTAAAAATTGTATAATAATCATACATTTAAAAAAAGAAGTTCATTAAGATAACAAAATAAAAATACAGGCAACTACACAGCCCCCCACTGAGGTTGGGGCTCTAGTGTTTCTTTAGGCAGTTCCCTGGGTCCCGTTCCCTTTCCGCCCCTAGCGTTAATGTTTTATTCTCCTTCACCATAGGCAACATCTAGGGTAAGTCTCACCAGTCTACGTCTAAAGAGCCACTTTGACTCTACTTTGTAGTTAAAAGTGTTTGAGCGCTGTAAGCCTAACTAGCACACAAGTTCCCGTTGGAGCCCACAGGCCTTAACTCTGTCTTACCTACACCTACAGGCTCAGAGCGTCCAGAGTTCTTGAGAGTGCCCCTTAGTGGGTGCTTTGAGCTGCAACAACTGAATCATGTGACTTACGCACACAGCACAGGCCGGCTGCACTCAGCAAGCACACAGTTCCTCACAAGCGGTCACACCACCAAATGGACTAGAGATTCTTTGCAGCTTCTGCCTGGAGGGTAAGTGTCCAAACCGTCCCATGGTGTTGGGGGGGTGAGGCGATGGTCTTGAGGCAGGCTCCTCACCTTGGTGACAGGGACAGTGCTCCCACAGAAGCCCCACTTCTCTAGCAGTTGACTGGGGGTGTTGTAGATCATTTCTGATTTCTTGTTGTTCCCAGTTACCCCTTATGGCATACGGGGCCACTGTAGCTGTCCTGTACATGGACTCTGGCTCACACGGCTCACCAAAGTTTTCAGCAGCAGCCACTCCTGGCATACATGATCACAGCTCACTACGGCTCAAGTGCTATGACCCTCCCAGCACGGCAGTCTTCATGAGGTGGCCCCTTCTGGCATACAGGGATGGGGCTTATCACCTAATCGGTGCAGTGAAGCACATAACTAAGTTCACGGTGGCACTCCTGTGGCATACATGGGTTGATGACTCCATACTGCACACATGCAATTACCCGATCGGTGCAGCATCCATTTCCTCACATCTCCCAAAGGGCGTCCACTCGACAGGGCTCTCCACTGGACCGCACTCCCTCCAATGCACACCTCTTCCTCACAAGACAAGCTGATCTTGGCAAGCAGTCAGGCACTGGTGCTCCAGGCTCCAGGGCAGGTGGTCTTGGTTCCTTGAATGAGGGAGACTACCATGCCTTGGTCCCCAGTACTGGTCACTGGAAGAAGTCTTGCAGAGCTTTCCGTTCACACACAGACCGTCTGGCTACTTGGCAGGTGAACATTTTTGGGGACTCAAGCTCCCCTTCTTGTAGCCCATTTCTAGACAACAAATGTGATTTAACCTTTGATGTTTATGTTTGGGGTCTGCTTCTTTTGAAGTGACCACTCCTCTGTCCTCTTCTTGAAAACAGTCATTCACAGAAGGAGAGACTCCAAAGCTGATAGCTCCACAACACAGGCCATGGGAGTGACTAGAGTTCACACCTGGATATTAGCCACAATGACATGTTTTTAAAAGGTTAGCCCAAGGCTGCAGCCTTACTTTTTATAATTCTCTTATCAGTCTCATCTCCTTCCTGAGATGTGCCTAGTTCCCTTTCTTGAGACCGCTCAATGAATATAATAGCACCCTTTGAAGTGAGCAGGGTAATCCTCCCTCTCCCCTCCCCTCTCCAGTGTGTGTCCCAACCAGCTCACGAAAATGCAGTAATGCACAAATGTAACTGGGGAGATTCTTCTACCTCCTCTGCTCATGCTTCACCATACCAGCATGGGTCTCCAAAAATGAAACCCGGGGCTTTTCTTGTAAGTACCATTCACAGACACACATACTCCCAGTGCATGCATACAGCACACACACAAGGTAAAGCACTGTATTCTTTCAGTACGATGCCACTCATAGGCACACATATATCCAACAAATGCATTTAATATGCAGACACTGCACCAGCACTGTATCCTTTATGTACTGCACCATAGGCACACATAGATCCAGTGCCTAAATTGTACATGCACACACTGCACAACGCCACACTCTTCATGTACTGTACCCTACAGATACAACCAGCACATGCATTTAACCTGCAAGCACTGCACAGCACTACATCCTTCTTCTACTGTACCACTCATAGTTACGCATGCACACAGCACATGCATTCAACATGCATACAATGCCCACTACTACATTATCCCTGTATTGTACCCTTCCCAGGCACATACACCCAGCACAGATACATCACTCATGTGCTCTGCAGCACTACACACAAAACCGATGTAGGCCAAGGGTGAGTTGACCCACACCAGTGGAACTTTAATGCGAGTGAGCTGTAAGCCTCATTCCAGTGACACAGGTTAAAAAGGACCTGTTCACTTCTACTGATAACTACACAGTATGCTGCTGACTAAGCGCTCATACTGCTTAACTCTTGGTGAAGACAGTAGCCTTTCACCACTATGAGGGTAGCTCTTAGGGCACTTCTACAGGTCCAACAAGACCTCAATCTGTGAGACAGGTCTATGTCCTGGAGCACATACATGATCCATGTTCACCTTTGACAACAACAATCAGCATTAGAAATCCAGTCATTTGTACAGTCGGGCACTCAGGTGCATGTACATTAGTATGTGGAGGACATTTCTGTTCCAACACTCACAAACTCCAAAATGCTATTCACAAACATTAAAATGGAAGCATTGCCCTTGGTTACTATCATGGAAATATGGGCCTAGAGGAGAAAGTGATCATGATTCACTTGTTGCCCTCCTATCACTGTTTCGGTCTAAAACAAGCCACTGCAAATGTAGACCTCATGGCTCCACACAGCTAGTTTTGAAATCAAACCACAGGTCCATAAGATCCCAACTAGAAAGCTGAGACTTTCTTGATTCTTTAACAAAAACATGCCATAGAGGCATTTTAACATAGAACTTGTTCTGGGATGGAATGCCAAGAAGGACAGGAAGTAGTCAATGTCAATGAAAACCTGCAAGCAAAGATCTCAACAAACTACAATGACTAACAACCTCAGTGTGGGATTCAGTAGCACAAATCATCTGACCTGGTTTGAAGAACAAAGCGAACAAGCTCTAAAATTCCTTAGGAAGGACAAAAAGTCTGTCAAAAAAAGGAAAACTATAGGACTCGCAACGGGGTTTGGGAGGCAGTAAGAAAGCCATAAAGGATAAATACCCCAGTGGATTTTAGTAGATGATGCCTTGAGAATGTAGGGGCCACCCAATCAATTTAGACCGGGAGTGATTGGCTATGTTATTTTAGAACCCTGAACAAGAGTGACACCCCAGACATCATCAAACATGGAGAATACATAATGCAGGGACATAAAATCACCCGAGTGAACTCTAACTAACTTCCAAAAAACAATCAAAAATTACTCTGAGCTGAATCCCAGGGATCAAGATTTCACCACTGAGGAGGTCAAGAAGCGATTCAAAAATCAAACAAGGCACCTGGACAAGATAGGTCTTGCAGATGTGAATGGAGCATGGGTGCATTTGTTGCACCAATTCCTTGAAAGATGGGGTGGGTAGTATTTATGGGAAACTGCTTCTAGACATAATCCAAGCTTGGCTCAAAGATGAAAACATCTTAGCAAGAATAAAGTCTGGTTACAGGAAATGGGTATACTCAATTGAACAGGGTAGAAGACATTTTCTGATATACACTAAGTATACCTCGCTGAAGAAAGCACCCTACCTCTGACCTTTATCAACCTCACAACACCATTAGACTCTCTGGACCGGGCGCCTTATTTGGACTGCTTTGAAACATTTTGAAATGCCGAATAAAAGGTTTGACTTCTTGATGCCTATGCCACCAAACAACAGCTAGGGTCGGGTATTGCAAAGAGGGACAATGAACCGCCGACTTATCAATTAAGATGGGGGTCCACTGGGATACGCTCTTGACCTCCTAATATTTAACTTGTATGTAAATGATTTGGTTGCTTACTTCTTTGACCAGACTCTGGATGCGCCCAAACGGTGAAAAAATTAAATAACGATTCTGGCCTTGTGGACAATGCAGTGTTTTTAAATTTAACTAAATTGGCAATGCACTATTTTGATGGGTTCAAAACTTAATGCACCAACAAAAGAC
The DNA here is from genome assembly GCF_964204655.1 of Triturus cristatus. Classification (NCBI taxonomy): domain Eukaryota; kingdom Metazoa; phylum Chordata; class Amphibia; order Caudata; family Salamandridae; genus Triturus; species Triturus cristatus. The sequence continues at coordinate 728,860,655 of NC_140591.1, forward strand.
TTAATACTAAAGCAAATTAGGCAAAAAAGCATGGCAATTATTTAAATAAATTGAACTTAAGATAAGCTTCAGGGGTAAAAGCAAGTGCCAAGTTTTGAATGACCATAGGTCCATCACAAGGACTAAATAGCATGTATAATGAGACAGTACATGGGACTGTCTTGCTCTGTAAAAGTAAAATCATAGAATAATACTCATGGAAAAATCCCTAAAATCAATCTCATAAGTTCATCGAATGAATGATCATTGCAGATGCCTCATGTAATACAGAGCTATATTATTGTGTTATATTGCAGCATTTATATTGTGCTTACTACGCCTATGTGGGGCTCTGCAGTGTTTACCTACGCGAGTAGGATGCTACACCATGTATTGTGTGTGGCTGAAAGGATATTGTTTTTGTTTTGATCCTATGTGGGAAGTGTTTCCATGTCATGGGTGATGGCCACCAAGGTGCAGTAATCATGTAATGGGACACACTGCATAGCAGTGTGTTGGATGATGAAGTGTAAGAGGCAGTTTGTATGATTTTCAGTATGCTGTTAGCTTTGAACAGTTCTGAAGGTCCCTTTTTCCTATGATATAGTATGCTTGTTACTACACTGGGTCTGAGATTTTGTATATTTGTGGTCCTGAGCTGTCATGGTTGGAGCAAGAGAGAACTGGAGAGATTTGTTGGAATGGGTATTTATATTATCATCCCATATCTGAGTGTCTATGTGGGATGTAAAGAAGCGGTCTGATTGTATAGCTATTTGGGACCTGCAGTAAATGTACTATATTAAAGTCTTCCAAAACTGTCCCGTAATGTGTGACTGATCTCCTCAGTTATTCCTTGACTGTTCATTTGATAATGTTTATTTCTTTGGCTGTACAGTGCTGGACAAATCTTTTAGCAGATATGTATTATGTGAATTTAATAGGTATGTTACAATATGTTGCTGAGTGCTGTGTATTTGGGCCATAACAGTTATATATGGAAGTACATAACTATATAATTTCAGGTTGACCCATAGGCCAGCCCTTTTTTGCTTACTTGCATAATAAAGCAAAAGACACACAATTGATGGACGGGATGCTGAACAAATAAAAACATTCACCCCCAGTCAAGAAATCTGGGTTAAATCCATCATTCTTTTGCTCACCATGCCACCCCTTGCATAATAAAAGCATCTTGCTAGTTGAGGTGTTTGTAATTTGTGGGTTGTAAACTGAGGATTACCCTTGAGGGTGTGACTGTTTTCTGTTCTCTGTTGGCTGTCTGCAGGTAGTGCATGTATTTAGGAAATAGCCAAGTTTGTAACTGTCTTTGGAAGTATATATGCTCCTGGGTGCTTCAAATGCTGGGTATAGTGAGTAACAGAGCTTGGCAGCTTGTACTGAGAAAGCAGTGCCTCCTACGGATTTCTTATGGTAAAGTTGAACAATAAGTGGTGCAAGCCTGGAGCGCAGTGTTCAGTTTGGTTTCTGTTACTTGAATCTAATTTATACGAATAGTTGCCCTTTTTCTTTGGAGGGTCTGTGGGCAATGCAGAGTGCCTTGAACATTGTTGTTCTAGTTATAGGTAACAAGTAGAGTGAGATCAGGACTAGGCTCATGCATTCTCTTGGGTGAAGCGGAGAAAAAGCCTTGAGGCAGCATTTTGGATAAGTTATATTTTGCTTATAACGAGCTGCAAAAGATAGAACACTTTTTTATTGTCTTTTTTGCCTGGGCAATGGCACTTTTCTGAGAGCACTATGACTCGTAGTTGGGATGAACAACATACAAGACATAATCAGTGGAGTAACACATAATAATGGGCCTTCCAAGTAGAATGTGGTAAGGGCTCGAACTCCTGTATTACACAGACATTCATGTCTCTTAGGCTGAATAGGGCACCCGGCACTGCAGACACCTGTATTACACCAATGTGCATAATACAGCTGAAACCAGTGTTTTTCTGGACAAACTATGTTGCTAAACCATACCTGGCCTCTATATTAAAAATCATGGACCTAGATAAATCATAAAAGACTGGTTGGATGAGGAATGTTGAAACAACACAAAAGGAAATAGGGTTTGAATGCATCTGGGATGACCACTTTACTCTGCAAAGCTCAACCAGTTTGTTGATCATAAAACATTTTAGTGATAAGTAAAATAATGGAATCCATCAGTTGTGGCAGAGAATGCAGTTTCTCAAAGATTAATCAAAACAATCTTTTTAAAGGTCAGACTCAGAGCTCTTACAGTTGATGCTCTTCCTACAGATTGGAACTCAATACATGGAACAACAGGTTTATGTAGCTGTAGCCTGAGGGCTGGTAATTATCATTTTTTGCTGCTATGTACTAAACAATTGCTCTGAGAAAGTGGATGCCCTTCTCACTATTTGAAAAGGTCTGCATCAGATCCTGTAAACCAATAGGCATGGAAAGGATTGTGTTACCTACTGCGACATATAGTCCATCAGCATGGCATCTTACAAGAAAAAGAGCCCAAGACTTATTAATAACCATGCAGAAACTAATCCTAAGGATCTGCAAACCACATTCTAAAACCCTTGATGTAAATGATTTTTATATTTATTTATTCGATTTATGGTTGGTGTACCAGATTTAATTTGAATGTCCAAATGAAGATATAAACAAAATACATTTTGGAATTTCGATAACATGTCTCTATCCGGACAGTAAATGCATTCACAATGCAGTTCTACACGTATATTTCTGAGAAATATTTGTGATTAAGGATGGATGTGAATGTTTGTTCTTTTTCACTGGTGTGGGAAAATGCCTGCTGATTTTAAATGCTGGTTTTAAATCTCTCGACACTGGGGCACTACTATCCCATGCCCAATGTCTGTGCGTTGGCCTCTAAAACATATACAAATTGGATAATTTCTGATTGGCATACATAATTTTCCTATAAGGCAATAGGATTTTGTATAGAAACTAGATCCATGACATGGAAAGTTTAATTTAATTTGTGAGATGCAGCAACTCCTGTTCCATTCACTAATGCAACAAGGAAAGAATGGCTCCCGGCCTACCATTATAGCCTGACTGCTGCAGTTTAAACCTGCAGCCGACTTGTTACCCTTTCGACAGGGGAAAAATCTTCTTTTTAAATATCGATGTCATCTCTTTTTAGGCATTGTAGCCCACAAAGGAGTGTGCATGGATTTTAAAAGTGATACATGTACAAATTTGATGTTGCCATGGCCCTGCAGTGAGAAGCCCCCAAAAGCTATTTTCACTGTGGAAGGCTCTGGCTGTACGACTAGAAAACTAGAGTACAGAAGATTAAAATATCAATTCTGCTATCTCTGGTTTAGCCATTAAAACATGTTAACCACTATATTTATTAAGGCACAATTCAATGGTGACATTGGATTTTTAAAAGATATTTAGGAAAAGTAACTTTTTTGAAAGTTACCTTTTCTCTGCCTGAAGCTCCAGGCTAATTAACGTTAGCTCTCCAGCAGCTGGCCAGCCAATGCTGATATTAATGAGGTGTGAAAATTGCTCCCAGACACGAACAAATGCCTGTGTGGGATGTGTATGTCTTCCCTGTTCAGGAAGGTCTGTTAGGGTGAACTTAGGGACCTTATGAACTTGTAAAGATGTCTGGCCTTTCATAAGTAAGTAAATATAAGGTGAGGACTGAAGAAGGCTTTGTTCCCCCAGTCAGGCTGGCTCCAAATCCAGTGGGTGGGGAGTCCCCCCTCGAACTGTTTTTGAATAACCAAAGGGGGGTGGGGTTTAATTGGCCTAATGATTGATTGGGTTCAGTTTTTGATTTTCTAAATAATTTTTTATTCCAATAGTTGCACCTTAAGTCAAAAGGAAGCACAGAGGTGGATCTGGAATTCCTGGCCTGGCTGTCATGAAGAGGATGGCCATGAGCACGATAAGGACGCTATAGAGGAGCCTGAATGTCAGGAGGACAGAATACAATAATGGATTTGAGGTCCGGCAGGCACTGATCCCCTCTGGGAATAAAGAGATTAAGAAAACTCATGGAGAAGAGGAGGCTGATGATGTTCATTGTTAAAGAAGTTTCTCAGGTGCACCTTCCATGGTGGATAATGAAGGTCCCCATGGCCTGAGCCCCTAACAGCTGGTAGTCTGCCAGATGGATACCATGACAAAAAGTCTTAGAGGGATCATCAGGCCTAGGTCTGGAAGAGAAGAAGGTTGTGCTACAGGAGAAGAGACTGGCCTTAGAAGAGAGGAGGGCCAGGCTGCAACCAATGTCCAGTGAAGATGGTTGTTGCAAAGTGGAGATGTCAATGGGGAGGCTAATACCTCTTCCTTGCCAAAGGGTATAATGCACTGCTTTGTGGTGGGGAATTACATTTACAAATTGTTTGCCTCATATGAGGGAGCATTAATAAGATGCAGCAGGGGGGCAAGCAACACTTGGAAGCATTATTATTGGAGTTGGGACCTACACTGGGGAGGGATACACTCCTGATTCTAGAGGAGGGGGTAGCTGACTTATAAACACACACATGAACGGTGCCCTAGTGCAGAAGTTTAGATTTTCAGCTGAAGAGTACAGGTGGATTTCCAGAATATACACAAAGTGTCATAGTAAAAGTGGACAGATTTTGTAGACATCTTTTTGAAAGCACTGGAAGATTAGGGGAAGGGAAATACTGTAGATGTTTATGATTGGTTATTCAATTTGAGTATCAAGGAGCACATCTTGAGTAACAGTTGCTCAGAGTTGCTTTAGCATCAAGTGGACTCTAAGCTAACTTGGATGGACATCTGATGTGTGGGTATGCATGAGGGTGTTCATAAGGTTTACAAAGGGTGATACCAAAAAGAGGGATGGGGCAGGCCAACAAGTCTTGAAAAGAAAAATCCCTAGGGCCCCAAACCTTTGACATCAAAGCAAGAAAATGTGGCAACCCTTGGGTAAAGGAATCCCTAAGATGAAGCACAACACTAGTGAGCACTCCCCAGGAATGAATAGTGTAGCTTTTGATGAAGATTATCCAGAAAAGAAAAATCCCTAGTATACCTTAGCTGGAATGTGGACCCAGAAGGTAAGCTGGTGATCTCTGAAAGGGATGAGAATCTGATAGAGACTTCTAGCCACAGATTTCGTACCATAGAATAATCAGCATGCATCAGACTGGATCGGGAAACTTTTTGAGCAGTACCATTGTACGCAAGTAAGTGGCGTAGTTCGGCTCCACTTCGTTGTCATCCGCACCAGAAGTGACTTTCACAGTGCCTATATATGAGACATCAGCTCTTTTTTTCCGCTCCAGTCAACACAGATCCGGAGAGAGCTACCTTCACTTGTTTTCTTTTACTGACCTTTTTTAGACATTTTATCAAGCCATTTTTCAAGACCTTATCTCTGAATGTGCTACGGATGTCCTCCAAGAAATCAGTGGGGTGTAAGCCCAGTGGTTTCTGTCACATACAGATGTCTATGACAGACCCCCATCTGGTGTGTCTTTTGGTCTTCTCACCCTAAAATGATCTCGCGAGGACTGCTGTGAATAAAAAGGTGCTGAGTAGAGCTCCTGGAAGCGCCTTGTTGCTCGATGCTAGTAGCCTCCATGATGCTCAGATTCCAGCTGAACATAAGGTCCTGGGCCTGCTCTATGAGAAACTACTCATCAATGATGGATTAAACCCAGATCAGTTGACTGGGAGTGAGTGCTTGCAATGTTCAACACTCCGTCCATCATCCCCTTTGGTTTTGCTTTGTTCACCCTAAATTGGCAGAGTATGCCCAGACGTGGGTCCCTTGCTCACTTTTCCACTGTATTCATGATAGCCTGGCTGATGAGGGTTATGAACCCGAAACCGGTCCCAGGATGCTGGTTTCCGGTCCATGGAAGACATGGCTTGGCAGTCCGAGCTGGACTGTTCCCATGAGGCACAGGGTCAGACTGATTTGCATATGGCCATGTCTGAACTGGGGTGGCAGAGCGAGCTAAAGAATGATGATGGATTAAACCCAGATCAGTTGATTGGGGGTGAGTGCTTGCAATGTTCAACACTCCGTCCATCATCCCCTTTGGTTTTGCTCTGAGGAACTACAAGCATTTGTCTTCACCTTTGTCAGGTAAGCCACAAAAGAAATTAAGAAGTCAAAAAGTGGATGGGTTGGACCTGCACAGGATAAACATCACACTAGGCCCACTCCCATGTAGAGCCTTCCTCTGGGCCCTCTACATGCATCCCTGAGTTTCCTTGAGTAGCAGCAACCCCCATCCAACTCTGTGAGTTTTATGATGCATTCACCCCATGTTTGGGTGGATTAACCCCTTTGGTACGTCTTTGTGCCCCATGGGTTTGACAGGGCTCCCACTGGATTCCCCTGGCGGGTTCACCCTCAGCACCAGTTGGGTCATTGGATCTTGTGTTGGATCAGGAACGGCACTGCTGGCGTGACTGGAACCTTTCTTGAAGCCCATTACAGCAATGTCATTCCTTTCACTGCTGACGTTCCATGGTGCCACCAACCTTCTCTTCATACCCGACTCTGATATAGAGTTGATCGGCATCACTGGATGCCGATTCTGGTGATGGCCAGACCATCCGAATCGGAGAGAGTGCCTCCTTTCTATGGCAGAAAGGAGCCTAATTGGTGGTGTTTGATAATTCCTTTGACTACACCTCCTTTGAGGAGCCCGAAGACAACTCGTACAGGAACTTGTGGATGCCAGTGCTCTGTACACCTCACTGGACGCTGGCCTGGTCTCTCCTCCCAGTGTGGGTATGGAGGAAGGCATCTCTTTTACTATGGTGGTGCATCAGGCGACTGAGGTCCCTCCCTCAGTGGCAGTCAAAAAAAATGGTTTGACAGAGGTGCTTCCACCAGGAGTCTCTCCCTCAGAAAGTCTTCTCACCTTTAGTGAAGCCCTCACTGATGTCCTGCTCCGGGCCTGAGCCAAGCCCTGCACAGAGGAGCCTGTGCACAGGACCATTTCTCACTGCCATTGCCCCGCTCCTGGGGACCCAGCTTTTCTCACCCAGCACAACACCCCAGAGAGCCTGACTGTCAGGTCTCCATCACTCTTCCACCAGCCTAGTGCTGTGGTCAGTGAACACCACATGCCTTTTGGGCCGTAACACCCACACAGTTTGAGATTCGGTTACACAAGTGCTGCCCATGGTCTGGAAGGAGGCCAGAGCTGTACTGTCACAGTCTATTATAGATGGCAGAGTCGCAGCAAAGTTCACTATTTGCTGCAGACTGGTCATGATTGGCTTGCTAGGCAGAGTGATTGCATCTTCAGTGGCACTCAGATGACACACCTGGTTGGGGTCAACTGACTTTTTGGGGGATGTCCAAGCATCATGTATGGATATGCCCTTCGATGACACCCACCTCTTTGGTTATAAGGCAGGCTCAGAATTGGAGTCTTTAAAGGAAAGCTGAGCTACTGCCAAGTCCTTGGGCCTCTCCATTGCCCTGCCAATCCCATTCTGCCTTTCGTCCCTTCCTTGGATGAAGTAGGGATTATCAACCATGTACATTCCCACCCAGCCACCAAGGCCAAAAGTCTCACCAGTCCTTTTGCAGTCTTGGATGCCATTCTCGAAAGCCATGTGGACAACCAGCCAGAGGTCGACCCAGTCTGCCATCCCCTAGCAGCTGCAGCTGCCAAACAACTTCAGTTTCTCCTCGTACCATCACAGGCACCCAGTTGGCAGAAGGATCTGCCATCACTTTCCCCACTGGCAGTCCACAAGTCAGTCCTTTAGATCATTCAGCGGGGTTACTCCATCCCCTTTTTGGAAACCCTGTCATCAAAGCCACCATCTTTCGACCAGATGCTGGAGGACCAGCTCTCCCTGCTCCGTGAGGAAGTACAGGCTCTTTTGGCCAAAAGAGCCATAAAGAGGATGCTGGCATCAGAAAGAAGTCGGAGTGCCTATTTTGGCTTCTTTCTGGTGCCCAAAAGGAAATGGGCCTTCACGCTATTCTAGACCTGCACCCTCTCAATTTCTTACTGAAGAAGGAGAAATTCAAGATGCAGATCTCATCCAGATCTCTGAGTAAACTACAAAAGACTTGCAGTGGTGGCTGATGAACTGTGATTGGGTCAGAGGCAGATCCCTCTCCCTTCCCCATTCAGAGCTGACTCTAATGACAGATGTGTCACTTCTGGACTGGGGCAGCCATCAGGTAGAGGGGGAGATCAGAGCACTCTAATCTATGGTGGGGTCTCAGCTCCACATCAGCTTGCTGGAGCTGGGAGCAACCAGACTAGTACTGAAAACCTATCTTTCTCCTATCAAGGGAGGGTCCATTTAGGTGATCACGGACAACACTGCCATGTGGTATTACAGCAAAAAGGGGAGGGTGGGGTCATGGACACTGTGTCAAGAGGCCCTGAGTCTCTCGACATGACTGGAATGTCAAGGCATATCTCTACCGGTTCAATATCAGTGCTGTTAAACACCACACCACAGCAGACAAACTCAGCCATTAATGTCTAGTGGAACATGAATTGTGTCTCCACCTAGAGGTTGTGCAAGGTCACTTCATAAATTGGGGAGAACCTTGGTTAGATGTATTTGTTACTGCAGAGAATGTACAGTGTCAGCACTTCTGCACTCTGTAGTTACCAAGGCGACTCTCCCTCGGAGATGCTTTTCATCTGAAGTGGAGTTTAGGGCTCCTGTGCGCCTTTCTACCACCACTTCTGCCCAGAGCTCTCGATAACATGAGGAAAGACTAGGCCCAAATCATTCTTGTGGCTCTGCTAGGGCTCGGAGAATTTGGTATCCCAAACTCCTGAGCATGAGTATCAGTCTTGCGATCAGTCTACCTCCTTGGGAGGCTCTACTGATGCAGTGTCATAGCAGGGTCATACACTTAAACCTGCACACACTACGCCTTCATGCTTGGAGATTGAGTGGTGGCATCTGACAGTTTTTAACCTTCCTCCTGAAGTGTGTGATTTAGTTCTGGCAGCCAGGTGTCCCTCAACCAAGATAGAATAAGCCTGCCATTGGGACAAATTTGTGGCTTGGTGTGCGTCCAAAGATGTTGATCCCATTTTTGCACACTAGTCTCAGATTTTTATTTTTGTTTTCTCTCTAGACCAGCAAGGCTTTGTTCTGGGCAGTGTTAAAGGATATCTTTCAATCATATTGGCTTTCTTGCAGTTGCCATATCAAACCTACCTGCTCAAGTCACCTGTATTACCTCATTTTTTAAAAGGACTCCACTACATGTTTCTTCCAAGACCCTTTAACGTAGCACAATGGGACCTGAACTTGGTTCTCACTTTGCTGGTTTGTTTAACGTTCTAGCCCGTATACAGCTGCCCTCTTCATGCACTGGCCATCGAAATGGCTTTTCTTCTGGCCATTGCATTGGGCAGAAGTGTTAGTGAACTTCAAGCACTTACTATGCACCCTCCTTACACTACATTCTACCCAGACAAATTGATGTTGGGAACTTGTGCCTTCTTTCTCCTGAAATTGGTGACACCTTTTCATGTAGGTCAGATCATCACCCTTTCTACCATATTTGCAGAGAAAAGTAGACACTCCAACTCCTGGACCCAAACAGCTTTGTTGTTCCACATTGATTTTACCAGAGAGTTCCGAGTGGATGAGGGTACGATGGTGCAGAGAAAGGAAAGGCCATGCAGAAAAGGACCATCTCATGATAGATTATGCCTTGCATTAACATCTGCTATGTATTGGCCAAATAGCAACCGTCTGAGGGCTTGCATGTGCATTTCACCAGAGCCAAGGCTCTGATCTTTGCATTAGCTTGCAGAGTGCCTGACCTGGACATCTGTCAGGCTGCAATTTGGGCATCCCTGCACAAGTTTACTAAGTACTGGACAGTCTGGTCTGTTGTGATGGGCACTTTGCCTGTTTACTTCTAGGGGACGTTTTGGTTTCATCTGTTCACAGATCCACTTCAGGGGAGGTATTGCTTGGGTATGCTTTCTACGGTAAGAAATCTCTGGCTAGAAGTCTCTATCAGATTAGCAAGTTTCTTACTTTCGGTAACACCTCATCTGGTAGAGACTCTATCAAGCCACAGATTCCTTAACAAACCTCCCATTCTGTCTGCTTTGTGAAGGGATTTTTTCTTAGCGGGTAACCCTTATGAGGTCCTTAGTGTTTGCACACTTGTGAATCAGCACATGGCATGGAAAGGTCTGACAGTAACTGATGTCAGAGAGATGGGTTGGTGCCTGTATAGGAACCTCACAAATCACTTCCTGAACGGATGACTCCAATGACACAGACGCGGAAAAGAATGACACCACCTACCAGCGCATGGAGGTACTGCTTAAAATGTTTCTGGATTCAGTCTGATGCCTGGAGATTGTTTTAAGGTAAGGAAACTGCTCTAGATAGTCTCTACTAAATAAGGCACTAGCGATGGGAAGCAACTTGATCATCACTTCCGGAGGTCACAGTGAATGGGTTCTCTGTCACTACTTTCCAGGATAGATGTGCTAGTAGACCATGGTGGTGGAATGGCTGGTTTCTGCAGAACAGTATCTGCTTGGGCAGGTTTGCAGAGCAAGAAAGGTGGGCAGGTGGGAATCTGTCCAACCCGAGGCCCGATTATCCTAAGAATAGGTAGAGGTACTTGCCCAGAGGAGGTTAATTGTCTGTCCCCACCTGCCCATGGACTGCATCCTAGCTAGTGAGCTCCCACAGGTGAGGAAAGTGCTGGGAGGGGCACATGCTCAAGAAGCCCCAAAAACAAAAGTGCCTGGAGGTGCTGCCCCTAAGGATAGGGTATGGAGGCACTGAAGAAGAGTAAGGGGTAAGAGGTGTATACTATCCACAGTGTGAAGACCCAAGGGCCAGGAGTTACCTGCTCTATTAAGAGAAGGACCCAAGACTAGCTCTGTATGGCCATTTCTGCCTGAAGGTGCTATCTGCACTTTCACTATGAGACAAGGTAGAGGATCTTGCCTGAAAAGACTCCTACAACACACCGAGTGTGTCACCCTTGATAGGGTGGTGGTTCCCCCTGGAAGTCTAAGCTGGCCAGGCATATATTCAGCCCAGGGTACAGTTCTTTGGCTGAGAAGCCAGTCTCAGGATACCACCCATGACATTGTGGGAGAGAGAGTGGAAGCAGAGTGCCTAACAACTGGTCCTTTTGCACCCCCAGTCTGAAAAACCTAAGAGGACAGGTAAACTTCAGGAGCAAGTGGTGGACTCTTTGCCGGCCGCAAGGCTCAAAATTAGGCTTGCCCAAGGCTACAGCTTGGAGCCTCCACCTGGCAGTGGGTGACCTGTGACTTGGCTCTTGACACTGACAGCTGTCAGTTGCCTCACTTGGTTGTTTTAATTTGGACAGTTTTCTCTGGGTCGGGGACTGAAGTGATACAATAAACGGAATGGGTCAAATCACCTTGTTCGGTCATGGTGGTACTGTCTGCCTACTGGGATGCATCTCTGAGCAAACTCATCCTCAACTTCCTTACCTCCCTGTACCTGCGTAGGACTTGCTTGCATGGTAACAAATGTGTGGTGGAGTCCAGCATAGTAAAAGGCTGTGTGGTAAAGGCTGTTTCTTGTCACTTGGAGACATACGTCAAACCTAGGAGAAAGTATGAAGCACATCACCTTGTTGGCCATAGTGTACCATAGTGATATTAGTCCCCTGCTAGGAACCCAACATTAACAGATTAGGTTTAGCTGTACCCCAGATAGGGTCTGCATACAAGAAGGGTACCCCATGGACCAGGTTATTGGCTGACTGTTCTTGATGAATTGGCAGTACTGCCAAAGGCTGAACTTACAGAGAACATTTTCACATCCTTTCTGCTTAAAACAATGAGAACTGCCAAAGGAAGGGCTTCTTGGGAATGTGGGCGAAAAGGCAGGTTTTGCGTGATCACTCATATTTTTTTCTGGGTTGTTTTGCTCATTTTGAGAGCTGGGGCACTTCTGCCCAATGCCTAGGATTCTGTGACCCCAAAAACATGTAGAAATTGACTAATTCCTAATTGGCATATTGAGCCCTCCTATAAGGCTATGCTATATGGTATAGAAACTACTTCCATGGTGTGGAAAGTTAATGTCACCTGTGCACTGCAGCATTTGTAGGCTGCAACGGCAGTTTAAACATAAAGCCCAAATAGTCAAACCAACTCTTTTGACAGGAGAAAGACCTTCCTTTTAAATATTACTAAGTCACCCCTATGTTCGCCTTGTAGCCTACATGATAGTGTGCATGGAATTTAAAAGTAGAACATGTAGAAATGTAATGTTATCATGTACTTGCAGTGACAACACATAAAGCTATATTCTCTGTGGTAGGCTCCAACTGTTCTGTTAGAAAACTAGAGTACAGATTGAAATATTAATTCTGGTATCTCAGGTTTGGGACTGTCTAGAAAAATAGTTCCACTGCTATTTTTAATATTTATTAAAAGTTGAATTCTGGGGAAGTTGGAGTTTTAATAAATATTTAGGAAAAGTCAATCTTAGAAATTACCTTTTCTCTGATTGAATCTCCTGGAGGCTAATTTGCATTAGCTGTCCAGCAACTGCCTAGCCAGTACTTGACCTTAATGAAGTGTGGAAAGTACGTCCAGAGTGGCCTTGGTATGGAGAGGTGTTTTGTAGGAAGACCTGTTAGGGCAGACCCATGAACATGATTTGCTTGTGAAGGAGGAGGCCCCTTTACAAGTTACTGTTGGGTGGGACCTGGAGAAGGCAACCCTTTGTTCTCCTAGCTAGGGTGGCACCAAATCCAGTGGAAGGGGTGCCACCTCAGACCCAGTTTTAAGTGACCACAGAGGAGGGGACTGTGTGTTTCCATGACCACCTTTCTGGGTGGGCATGCAGGGTCTGGATGAGGGAGGAACCCATTTTGGATATTACAAGTAAGGTACAATGTGGAATAGTTTACAGTAAAGGCACACTGGAACTTCTTCAAAAGTTGGTAGGGCTGCCCCATGAAACATTTACCTCATTGTTTATGGAGTAGTCACTCCCATCCTCCCACTATCTAGTGCCAACCATAAATATGTCACCTCACAATACCCTCCTCAGACCTCTCTTTGGACCTGTGAAAGAACAGGAGATGTACTGCACCTGATGTTTGAGACCAGTGAAGAGACCTAAGTACTGTACTCAGGACAGAGAAGTGGATTGAAGGGTCAGAGGTCAGAAGCTGACCTCCTGTGAGGCTACAGGGTCACAACAAGCTGCATGAGCCCTTCTCCCTGAAGTGCCAGGCTGACCATTAGCAACCAAACTTGAACTGGACCCTGCTGTGTTTCTCTGATGGAGTGAGTCTTGAAACCCAGGAGTTGTTACTGAGGATCTGGCCTTTGCTGGGTCTAACCGGTCTTCACCTAAAAACTATGGAAAGTTGGGACTTTGAAAATGTTTGCACTTCCAAATCTCCAGAGAATAGGGATCAAGCACCCAAACCAATCCACCCGAAGTCACAAGTTTGCTCGCCTGAAAAAAAATATGTCTCCCATGGAGCTTCTCCGAAGCAGCAAATCTGTTTCAGCAGGCAGTCAGCGAGTAGATACCAAGCCTTGTGGAACTCATTGTCGGATAAATCCCACCTTTTCCTGCTGGAACATTGTAAGATCTGAAAAAGAGACTAAGCCTGAACATAGGCATTTTGAATGATCAAAGCACCAAACGTATTCAGCCGAGGAGAGGAATTTCCTGCGTGTAAAATTTTAATTTTCTCTCTCAGAACATTTGCTGTAGTTTGGTCATAAGGGAAAAAACATAGGAGCAGATGCCCCGGGACTCCTTTGACTTGTTTCCTACCTCTGAGAGGATAAAAAAAACTAACTTTTTATGTAGCTAATTTTCTTAAAGCAAAAAGGAAGCAAAGAGGAACTGGAAGACAATGTGCCGCTCTGAGGTGTGCGAAGTCGGGGAACACATTGCATGTTCAAGTTATTCAATGTGTTGATTATAATATGGAGTATATAATTGTATTTATTTTTTGGTAACATATTTTGTATATTAGAGACTAAAAACAAAAATACAACAACAGAGTACAGTCAAATGCACAAGAAGATTTATGTAGTTTCACTTCATGGAATTCTGAGGAGTTACAAAAATGCACTGAATTGCGCGGACTGGTGAAAATAGGCACATCACGCTCCTGGCACATTTAGTGCTGGGAGCTTGTTTCACGATGAAAAATCAGCACAAACAACACAACGTGGTGCTCCAGAGGGTGCAGTGTCTCAAGTTGATTTTGCAGCCACTCGAGTATACTGCCCGTGATTGGCCGGTTTGGATAAATCTCGCCGGGTGCCCTCCTAGTGACCAAAAATCACGCAAGGAGATGCCAAATCTCGCTCGTGCTCGCCAACTTACCATTTTTGAGCGGGGCACAAGAAAAAACTCTGACACACAGTGGGTGGCAGAATTTGGCCTGAATTCTGAATTTCGAACGTAATGCAGAATGGCCAAAATTCTGCCAATTCCGCTAGCGGAACCGAATATTTCGCCCATCCCTAGTTTTTATTGGCCATGTTTTATGGGGTGGAATGGTCAAACCCCCTTTGCTTTTTTGTGTATGTTGATAGGACCTTGGGAGATGTGCAGGGTACTTTTTTAATCTCAACTGATATTCAATTCATTGAATAAATCTTTTAAATATTGTGCCCTGTTGCATCTGTATACACTGTGTAAATTTGCCACAAACATGTCTGACCCTTACATGGCTGGTTATAATGAAGGCCAGATAAACAAATTGTTGGAGAACCCTTCCTTATTCAATGGCGATAGGGGGCCCCCCGCACCCAACACCAACTCAGACAAAATTGAAAAACGGAAAGCGCTAAAAAGGCCTTTGATTAGGAGGAGCCCCACAAGATATAATGTGATGTAACTAATTTAGTCGTAAGAAGCTAAAGATAGGGGTGGTGGCCTAGGACTTCTCTGACTCGGTTGCTACCTCCCCTTGGATTAAAAGACTGGACTTTTTATGTAAAAACCTTTCTTAAACCAAAAAGGAATTAAGGAGAAACAAAAGGACAATGTGCCCCTCTGCGATGTGTGAAATTGGGAAACACATATCATGTTCAAGTTGTACAATGTGTTGTTTATAATATGGTATATATAATTATATTAATTGTTGTTACTTTATTTTGTGCATTAGAGACAACAAATGAAACAACAATAACACAGACTGTAGTCAGATGTCCTGACAGGTTTATGTAGTTGATTCTAAATTGAGCAAGGCATGATTACATTCTTTATCCAGTGAAAATGTATTGTTTCATTGTTGATCAAACGTTTTATACATGACTTTGTCCCTAGTATAAACTACATTTTCCTGTTTGATACCTAGAACGTGGCTACAATGCAACATTTGGCTCATTTGTGGCCCATGATCTGGGAGTAGGCTGATGTTTGGTGTTTAAAATGGCTAATTTTAAGTCATTTTTCGAATTAGGACTGAAGATGACCACATGCAGAAAGTGCTTACCTTGTTAGAATAGGCAATGTGGATCACTATGGGGACCCATGACATCAATCTATACTCTGATCTGGATGTTTTAAGAGAAGGGTTTTTCCCGCACTTCGCCATTTGGAATTATAGGAGTGGGAGTCACTTACTTTTATGACTGGCCCTGTATTATTTTGAAGAGATCTGTGGTTGTCTCTTGCATTCAGCAATTTGTGGCAGTGGAAAGATGAATTAGTCGTGATAATGAGTTTTTGTTGGTTTTCATTTCATTTCACAGTGATGTGAGTTTGGAGGAAGATGGGTAGTTCCTCCATATTCTTTCATGCGCATTCACAATTTTTCCTTAAGTATTCATTTCTCTATCAAATCAGCTGCATGTCTTTTGGGGACTTTGTGTTTATTAGTGGTGATGCAATTTTTTTGTAAATATTTCCTCTCTGATACAAGGACATATGAGTTTTTTATTTATTTATTTATTTATTTATTTTTAAGTCCTCATACATACCACCAGTCACAAATAACCTCTAGATGGGATCCCCCTGCGCCTTCAACATAGACATATTCGATGTCGTCCCTTGTGGATGTCCTGTAACAGGCTAGCAGCGTTCACCCAGAGGTAGGGCTGTCTCCTGGTCCAACTCCCGTTCACCGCGCCTGACCAACCCTATGTTACTAGGGAGGACCAGACAACAGTCCTCTGGCATAATCATCGGACCCATCTTAATTGGCCCTCCAGGTCTCTAATGCCGCCCAGATTTTATTAACGCTTGATTTATCACAGGCTATATCCGATTGACTAGTCATGATAATGTTCGTGAGACAATCTGCAAATGAGGGTGAAGTCTCAGATTTCCATAATTTGCAAATTTCCCTTCTGGCAATAACTATTACATAGAATACAAATTTCGAAGCCAGAGCACTAATACGGAAGTCCGTCAGCAAACCTAAAAAAATTAATTTGCGGCTTACTTCAATCGGCATCTGCAGCACTTCCTCCAGGAAACCACATACCTCAATCCAGTAAGGGCCGATCTTTGGGCAGTCCGCAAACATATGTTGATGGGGAACAACCTTTACAACGCAACTGTTACAACGCACTACACTTACAACGCATTTTTTACAACGCAAAATCCATTACAACGCACTACACTTACAACGCATGACACTACAACGCATTTTTAAAAACTACCTTTACAACGCATTCCATTACAACGCCTACCATTACAACGCATAATATTACACTACACTATCCAACACTTACTCTACTGTTGCACCCCCTGGAGTTAGAATAGTAATTTTTACCCCTATACTATCCAACACTTACCCTACTGTTGCACCCCCTGGAGTTAGAATAGTCATTTTTACCCCTATACTATCCAACACTTACCCTACTGTTGCACCCCCTGGAGTTAGAATAGTAATTTTTACCCCTATACTATCCAACACTTACCCTACTGTTGCACCCCCTGGAGTTAGAATAGTCATTTTTACCCCTATACTATCCAACACTTACCCTACTGTTGCACCCCCTGGAGTTAGAATAGTAATTTTTACCCCTATACTATCCAACACTTACCCTACTGTTGCACCCCCTGGAGTTAGAATAGTAATTTTTACCCCTATACTATCCAACACTTACCCTACTGTTGCACCCCCTGGAGTTAGAATAGTAATTTTTACCCCTATACTATCCAACACTTACCCTACTGTTGCACCCCCTGGAGTTAGAATAGTAATGTTTACCCCTATACTATCCAACACTTACCCTACTGTTGCACCCCCTGGAGTTAGAATAGCAATTTTTACCCCTATACTATCCAACACTTACCCTACTGTTGCACCCCCTGGAGTTAGAATAGTAATTTTTACCCCTATACTATCCAACACTTACCCTACTGTTGCACCCCCTGGAGTTAGAATAGTAATTTTTACCCCTATACTATCCAACACTTACCCTACTGTTGCACCCCCTGGAGTTAGAATAGTAATGTTTACCCCTATACTATCCAACACTTACCCTACTGTTGCACCCCCTGGAGTTAGAATAGCAATTTTTACCCCTATACTATCCAACACTTACCCTACTGTTGCACCCCCTGGAGTTAGAATAGCAATTTTTACCCCTATACTATCCAACACTTACCCTACTGTTGCACCCCCTGGAGTTAGAATAGTAATTTTTACCCCTATACTATCCAACATTTACCCTACTGTTGCACCCCCTGGAGTTAGAAAAGTAGTTTTTACCCCTATACTATCTAATACTTACCTTAAATGCAATTTAATATTATGCGTTGTAATGGTATGCGTTGTAAAGGTAGTTTTTAAAAATGCGTTGTAGTGTCATGCGTTGTAAGTGTAGTGCGTTGTAATGGATTATGCGTTGTAAAAAATGCGTTGTAAGTGCATGCGTTGTAAAAGTGTGCGTTGTAACGTCATACATCCTATGTTGATCATCGGCAGCAGGGAACTTACATCTGGGACAGTGATATGTCTTCGCAGACCACTTAGACAATTTCCTAGGCGTCCAATATACTCTATAAGCAGTGTACAGATGATTCTTCCTGAGAGACGCTGGTTTAATCACTGTCTGCGACATAATAAAAGAGTCACACCAGATTTTCCGTATTCCCTCCCCATCGACCATAAAAACACTGCCCCAGCGATTCCCCAGTTCAAAGTCTAGGGAATCCTCTGCACCCACCCGTGCCTCATACCAAAACGAGACTTCACGTTTCCATGTGTCCTTTCTAGCGACAAGATTAGTGATCATACTAAACTCCTCGTTGTCCCAAGACTGTGATGCCCACCATGCAGATAGCTGATAGAACTTAAATCTAGTTAATGTCCCCTTGGTCAAGTTGCACAAAGACTCCCAACTTATAAGTTGAAAATTCTCACTCAAATCACCCCAGAAATCCATACCAGCTAATTTAAGTGGCTGACATAATTGGTCCTGTAAGCATTCGGGGCTACCCGGTGAGTCCCAGATTGGAGCCTGTGCTGTATAATAAGGTATTTTCAGAGCTCTCCTTGTATACCCCCAATTGTTAAGTGCAGCCAACAAAATCTTAAACCGGACTTTTTTGTAAAACTTGGGATCACCAAATTTATACAGAAAAAAATCTTGTCCCTGCGGAGCATCCTGTAGCATTGCCTGGAATAGAAGGCCCAACGAGGAAGAGTCTAATTTATTTTCCAATATTCTGAAGTTCTTGAAGTGGAAAGCATGACAATAAGAAAGCAAATCTGGTAGGGTCAACCCCCCTAACCTTAATCCCCTCCTAAGTTTTTTCCATGCTATTCTGGGAGTTTTTGTCGCCCATATAAAAGACCCGATTTTACCTTGTAGGGTAGCTAGGTCCCTAGTGCTAAAAGGTAATGGGATTGTATTAAACAAAAAAGTTATTTTAGGCACAATTATCATTTTTACAAGATTGACCCGCCCATATATATTTAATGGCAAGTTTGCCCATCTCAATAAAAGCTTGCAAATCTCTTTAGTCACCTTCTCCCAACTGATCTTGGAAATATCTGTCAACTTTTGAGCTAAATAAATCCCCAGATATCTCATCTGCCTCTTTGCTCCCTGAATTGTGTTCACACAATTCCATCCCATTATTTTGTTTTTTTCTCTGTTGATTTTATAACCCGAGATATTACCGAATTCCTCAGCCAGTTCAAACAATCGAGGAATTGCTTCAGTATGATTAGAGGTATACAAAAGAAGGTCGTCAGCATACAGAGCGATCTTAAGATCTAGATCAGCGATTCTAAAAGGCCTAATACTAGGGTCCGCTCTGAGTGCACATACAAAGGGTTCAATATATAAGTCGAATAGTAAGGCTGACAGGGGGCAACCCTGCCTAGTGCCTCTTGAGATGTCAAACCAGTTGGACAAGGCGCCATTAACCAACACTTTTGCCCGGGGGTTCAGATATAAAGATTTAACCGCCTCAACAAAATTAGTTGGAAAGCCAAACTTATCCATAGTGTTCCATAGATAACGCCAACTCACCTGATCAAATGCCTTAGTAGCGTCAATTGCAACGATGGTGAGTCGCTGCTTTTTTTCCGTTGCAACGTCTATTGCCCCAATGGCTTGAAAGGTAAGCTCGTTAAGCTGTCTTCCGGGTATAAACCCCCTCTGATCCGAATGAATAATGGTTTTAATAATCTTAGCCATCCTAGTGGCCAGTATCCCAGAAAAAATCTTAAGGTCCGAATTTAACAGCGAAATTGGTCTGTATGTTTCGATTTTTTGAGGGTCCTTGTTCTGTTTGGGAATCAGTGATACTGTTGCTTCGGACCATGACGGGGGAATGCCCTCACCTTGTAGATATATCTTATTAAAAAGTGATCTTAATACTGGCACTACCCTATCTACAAGACCAAGATAAACTTCAATTGGTAGCCCATCTGGACATATGAGTTATGGGATCTGTCGATCTCCATCTAAAAGCAAAATATGTATGCAATATGAACCAAAAATATTTTCCTCATGTTTTGCTACAAATACTCCTCTCCTTCTGTAACCCTTCCATCTCACAGCTCTCCTGTATCTTCCTTGGCTCATCCAAGAGCTGATGTAAGTTTCAACATCCTCAAATTCTGCATTTACGAACCACTGAAAGCAACAACTGAAAGCTTCATTCGTATATTAACTCTCAGCTTTTTTAACGTGTTCACTGTTTTGCCTTGATCCCATTAATTGCTTTACAATTACCTGTCCAAATTTGAATGTGAAGTCTATTGCCTGCATACATTTAGCTTTCCAAGTAGTCACTGCTCTTTCATAGCAGAATGAAAGAAAAATTGTAAAGATCTTAGTGGATTTCATATTAGATTTCAACTTTGAGGGAGCCCTATGCACACATTGGTTTTTTAAAATAAAGAAAGTCCCCTCAGAGTTTTCTGATATAACTTTATTGAGTATTTCAACAATGGAGTATTTTTTTATATCTTTCTTCAGCTGCTTCTGAGACATTCATACTTATTATATAATTCAGTTTTGCTTGTTTCTCCACACTCTCTAAATTCTTAGAAATCAGTTTATCCAACATTCTAAGTTCACTGATTGCTTGCACATTTTTTAGATATTACCAATAGCTTTATCTATACATTCTCCAAAAGATCTACTCCTCCTTGCCTGATCAGCTCGTTTATTCTCCTGGGAAGTTTAAGCTGCCTGAATCTTGTTTTGGTTCACCTCTGATATTTCCAATCAGTTCTTTATTTCCTTAATTATTTATTTTTGAATACCATTTAGAGCATTTCCTCCTAGACTTTCAAGATTGATGTCCCAACTGCAACACTTTCCTTTTCTAACCAATAGCTAGTTCTTGCAAACCATATTTGTATGTGATCACTCTTCTCTTTAGCTGCCCCCTCTAAAATAGAGAGGGGCTGAATTAGGATGGTAATAACATTAAGTTATGGTGCTTAAAGTATTGGAGGTACCACTGAGTTTACAGGAAACAACTGGAGAACCACTTTTGTGTCATTAAATATTTACTTCATTATCTAATCTGAAT
This sequence comes from Triturus cristatus, assembly GCF_964204655.1. NCBI lineage: Eukaryota > Metazoa > Chordata > Amphibia > Caudata > Salamandridae > Triturus > Triturus cristatus. The sequence goes on from NC_140591.1 coordinate 728,881,604, forward strand.
TTAGACCTACATCATGGCGATCTGCATTTCTCATATTTCTGCCTGAGTGCGGATATAGAGATGGTACTCGTAAAAGCCCTTTGTGAACTACCAAACATATAAACTTAGACGTTTGGTCTAAGATTAGACAAACGTCTAAGTTTACTATTGTGAATCTGGCCATAGTATGCTATCAAGCTAATGTCCCCCCTACTCTATTATCTCTTTAATTGTTCTGTATTGTAAAGAGGTTACACATTCCACTCGCAGAAAGAAAGTAATTTTTCTGGACTAGATTCATTTTTATTAGATATGTTAGTAACAGAGGAGATGGAACACGTTAGTGATCCCCCAGCCAAATGCCTAGTATTATGTAATCCAGCATAATACATCACTCGGACATTGGACTGGACATTGTTTCTCAAGCCAGATGTCATGCATAAAATAAAGACTCAGCATTTAAAGGAAGTAGCCAAAGAATTATTGTTAGCTATCACAATGCCACTCCCTCAACAACACACACTGGTATCAGATGTCCCATTAAAAAAGAAATGAAAGAGCTAACCAAGCAACATCTGTTTCTACTATTTACTCCAGCATAAATCAGCATATCCTATTCTGCATATCCTTATCCGGGGGATGGCCCTCCTGGGTTACTTCCTATTGCTGATGCAGGTCTGCCTATATAATGTATGTTATAGAACTTAATTCTCACAATCCATGTCATTTGCTAGCAACTGATTCTCCCCTATGGTCAATTTGTCCTCACATCTCCAAGACCACACGTGATTGTATAGATAGCAGATGCAGACACTTGACACACACGATGGAACTCCGGCATGGATGAGTATTGCTTTCCACAGCAAGAAAGGGCAATATATTTAGGAATGGGTGAGCCATCTTGTTTTGAGAGTGTTAATTGTTTCTAATCAAGTTCAAGATTTACTATTTAGTACAGCCACAGGCTTTACTGTTAATGCCCGTAACTTGTCAAACAATTTAAAATCACTTTTTTAAAGACCAGTCAAGATCTTCTGTTTGGATGCACAAAGTAAGCTCAGCTGTCTCCTCCACATATACAATGGCTACATGCCAATGAAAAGGCAATCATTTTTATATCATGACTTATGTGGAAGATCAACATGTGAATGATGCTTTCATAAGACAATTTTTGATGCATTATTTCAGTGTGTTTTGGCGGTATGAGTTTGAGTATTGTGTCACTACAGACTGGGACCAACTATATGCAAATTAGTCTTGGCTCTGCACAGAAAAAGAGAGTGTGGCCCAAACAGCGCAGTCTTCTCCACTCTGTAGGAGAGTGCAAGGTACCTCTTACTTGCCTAGGTCATGTAGAACCTCATCAAGCAGATGCAACCTGAGCATGGTTGTACAATTAGCAATTTACCTCTTATCCTAATATTTGCAATTGGCTTAGACTTGCTGTTGGACTTGGCCCTTTCTGCATTGTCATCCCTAAACTTTTTACTTCTCCCTCCTGTTTGCTGAACCCGTTTTTTGTTGAACTTTAGGATTCTGCACACGTTACCATTGACATCCAGTGCTAAAGTGCTTATGCTCTCTTGTTTAAGCATGGCACAATTGGCTTATATCCTATTGTCAAATTTAATGTACTTGTAAGTCTCTAGTAAAGTCATACTACTTGTGCCCAGGGCCTGTCAATTAAATGCTACTAGTGGGCATGCAGCACTTATTGTGCCACCCACGTAAGTAGCACTTTAAATATGACTCAGCCCTGGCATTGAAGCCTGTGTGTGCAAATTTAAACTGCCCTTTCAATCTGGCAAGATAACCCTCTTCCCATACACAAGCCTCTCATTTTAATACATATATGTGACCCTTAGTATAGGCTCTACACAGTGCAGAGGAAAGAGTGCAGTGCAATTTAAAAGGTTAGGCTTGTACTTTGAAGTTTTGTCATGTCCTGGCAGGAAAAAACTTCTAAATTAATTTTTCACTACTGTGAGGACTACCACTCCTGTAGGATAACATTGTGTTCCCATAGAAGTTTTGAGTTTGGTATCTAAAGAACTGTACTTTGAAACCCTCATTAATGAAAAGTTGACATTTTCTTATCCCAACCATTTGATGCCTGCAGTCTATATGCAAAGTCACATGACTAGGTGTAGCTGTCAGTTGGGCTTTGTGTATTGCTCCCAGACAGTAAGACAAAGGGGAATGGTGGTAGCAGTATGGGTCATTTCTGACTTGATGAGAGGGAGGAGATCTCACCTACTACACTCGCACATCACAAAGACTCTGCCTGCACTCTCACAAAGGATTTCACACTGGTCTTTTGTGGCCTCAGAGAAGCTGGAACCAGGGCAGGGAGGCAGGACATTCCAAACACTTCTAGGGATGGAAACCACCAGAACCTTTTCCTACTTCAAAGTGGGCATCAAGAATAAATATTGGTCCTTCAGACCCCACTCTTCAGTACACTTCTGGACCTGTAGGAGGGGCAAAAGCGGTGCAAAAGCTGTGCTGCTCTGCAAGAAATACTGCTACTCAGTTGACCAGCTTGCCCTGCTGCCTGCTACCCTCTTCCCTGAGTGAATGACTGGACCTGCATCTTGGATACAGGACCACAAAAGGGACTCCAAGGGCCATTTGCCTGGCCTCCTTGTCAAAAGCTTCAAGAACAAAACAGGCTCCAACCACCTTGAACCCAGCACCTGACTCAGTCTGCTGTAAGTCTAGTACCAACAGTGGTGCCACTCCAAACCTTGACCCTTGAAAATGGGTCTGAAGGTGATTCGCAAGCACAGCTGTGGTCCAGTGGGCAGAACCGATACAGTGCGAACCATCTCCACTTCAAAGCCACTGCTGTGTGATGCATCCCCAATGCAGGACTTTGCATCACAGGCAATGCCATCCTCAATGTAGATGCAGAACTCTACAACGCAAGTTTTGCAACTTCTTCAGAACCGCCAGTGCGCATCTTCAGCAAAAGACTTTGCATCCCCAGCCTCTCGTCAAAGGCTTTCTCGATGATGAAGCAGGAGCTCGAAACGCAGCTCCTCAGAACCACTGATGCATGACCCATCCTCCACGCTGTATGCCGCAATACTCCATAACCAGGAACTAAGGTATACTGTTATTTAGCGGGCCTAACTTGCTCCCCATATCCAGCCCGCTCTCCACAGTGGTTGGCCTCAACTTGTGATTTGGTCCTGGTCTGGTGAAACCAGAAAATCACAGTTGGAGCTTTGTGCTTTTAGGCTCTATTTTCACTTAAATCTGTAAAATTGCATATATCCGTGTCTACTGATTGTATTTTTGTCATTTTGGACTCAAAAATTGAATTCTATTTGACTCTGTTTTGTTAAGTTGGTGTGGGATTTTTCTTGTGTTGTGTTTTTCCTTTATTATTGCTTGGACTGCTGCATGAATACTTACACATTGCTTCTAAGTTAAGCCTGACTGCTTTTGTGCTAAGCTAAAAGAGAGTTAAGCACAGGTTAATTTGGGGTTTGCTTGCAACTTCACTTTGGCAGATTGTGGTTGCTGATTGAGTAGGGTTTCACTCCCCTCAACATCAACAAGTTACCCAATTTCCAGAAAGTACTCAGTAAGAAAAGCAAAAATGTATGCACAGCATGCTTGAATTCATCTTTTCATCTCATATATCTGACTTTAATTTTCTCTTATTTAGCAGATTGGCAGCTGGTGACCAGTGTGGTCATATTGGCACTCTCTCATCTACAAAATGTAAATTCTACATATTTCTCTGTGTACCTCTTGGCTCACTTAAAAAAACCCTCTCCAATATATTCTTTATTGCTTTTACAACTTTTCTCAGATGCTATCATTAATCCTAATTTTCCAAACAGTGGAAAAAATGAGCACCACTCCAAAACAGAGAAAATATTGAACAAGGATACTGCTTATACAGAGCTCCACTGCATCAGCTAACGTCAATTATGCATTCAGAAGATATGGTAAATCCATCCATGAAGCAAAAAGACCTTTTCGTCAAAAGCGTGACTCAAGAAGGTAAAGTGCCCAGAGAACATTTCAAGGTAGTGTAAAAGGTTGTATCTCTCAAATGCACTGGCGCTGTCATACAAACACCCAGGACCTATTTAAGAAAACTCGATTACAGGGTGTGGCTTACCTTGCGGCGATGATCGCTGCATCTCCGTGAAGCTTCAGAGTTCCGCACGGATGCCGGCGGTGTGACGACGGCGCCCTCATCTAATTTTCAGCTGCATGGCCCGTTTCCATTTGGGCATGCATAGCGGTTGTGTTTTCTGTACTTTTTAGACCTGAGGGGCTCATAACCTACGTTTGAAGCAACTGCTCCTTTCTTCCTCAGAGCCAGCTGCCATCTTAGCTGTGTGGGAAATCAGCCTGCTGTCTAAGGAAAGGCTCTAGCAAGCTCCTCCCTAGAAGGCTGTTCACATTACTTAAAGGTAATGGATTTATTGAAGATCCCTGGTTCTTAAAGGCATTATTTCCTGCAAGGTTTGCCTTTTTCTTTCCTAGAGGTTTTGACTAAATTTGATTTGCCTTCACGCTCTTTTTTGTCAAGTTAACGCTGGAACTAGTCTATTGAGACATTTATGACAGGATTCTGGCTTTTGAAAGAATTCTATGGAGACTTCTATTTTACACTATGCCTTTCTTCTTCTTTGGTCCTGATTGGCATGCTGATATATGAACTCTTTAACTGCTGCACGAGTTTGACATATTTGTGGAATAACATTATTCTCACCACTTTGGATCTGTGTTTTTGTCATTCATTTTTATGTGACGTCATTACATGGGCAGGTCCAAGGTTCTTCTTTCCACAACTCAGGGAAGTTGAGAAGACGCCTGCCGGTCTCGACTGTTTCCAATGCAATTGATACCCTCACCTAAAATGCAGGGTTGCATACGGCCTCTTCTCTTACCTCGCCTACAGAGTCATCTCAATCTCAGGCCAGTAAATCCTAAGTTAAGAGGCTTAAGAAGAATCCTTCCCCACCTACAAAAATTGCGTCTACAGCCTCGCTGGACATATTATTGGAAGAGATTAGAGATCTGCCCCCTTTTATTGAGGACACTAATGCCAAACTACAAACCCTAACTGACAATTGGTCTCTCATGGAAGAACGTATGTCTTCGGCAGAAAAACAAATCTCACGGTTTAACGATGCGTCTCATAAGTTAGTTTCCTTGCAGGTACAAATCTCTTCTCTGCAAAGACAAGTTAAAGACCTGGAAAATCAAAATCGTCATATTAACTTACGCATTTATGGTCTTCCTGAAGGCATGGAAGGGACGGATAGTGTCTCTTTCTTCAAAACCTTTTTACCTCAGATCTTACAACTGCCTGAGAACTTTCAACTCACCATCCAAAGAGCTCACAGATCATAGTGCCCTTCTTCTGCCGCTTCACCATCTAGGTGGCCAAAGGGGTCATCCTCTACTTCTTGGAGTATACAGAGTTAATGCAGGTTATTTCAGCTGCCCATCACATTAGGAAAATCTCATGGTTTGGCAATGCCCTGTATTTCTCCCATGATTATGTCAAAGCCACAGCAGACAGAAGAAGAGACTTTCTGAGCATGAGACCTACCTTATGCTCAATGGGAGGCCAATTTGGTATTTTTCACCCATGCTTTTTAAAAGTCACCCATAACAATAAAACAATGACTTTTGAGGATCCTTCTCGTTTACGAGACTTTTTTGCATCTTGAAAAGCTGATGTTATGGGTATTGTTCCCTCAGTATCTACAAAATGACTGCCTTTTGTTGTTAAGTTTCGATATTGCTAATATTGCCTTTCAGAAGTAACTACACTTTTTTCCCTTTGTTATGCTGATAAATTTTTTCTTGTTGCAGTATAATTGATCAATAGGCTGTTAATTCTCTGTTCCATGTTTTCAAATTTCCCTTTTTTTCCCCCTGCAGGTGATGTCTATTTTTTCGTGGGTGTCTTCGTTCCCCATTATTTGTTGCACTGCCTTCATTCTTGCGTCATGTCACCCCCTCTGGACCGGGCATGATGTCTTCCTCGTGTGGTCCCTCCCCTACCTCCATATTGTTTGTTTGTTTATCCTGTTTGTGTTACATTAATGTTTGTTGCATTCTCTTGTATATCACAAGTTCTTCTGTCTCCTTTTTTCTCATTTTTTCTCTCTGCTTCCTCTCTTATCTCAAATTTTCTAACTTATCTCATTCTTTCCAAAATATTCTCTTTCTATTCTCTTCTCAGATTTAATTATGCTTTTTTTCAAATAGGGTCTGATTGTTTTCTACATTTTGTCTGTCCATCATGGTTTTGACAATGGTTTCCTTGAACGTCAGAGGCCTAAATTCTCGAGTTAAAGACAACGTGGCCTTACTCACTTAGCAAAACTTAATGCACATATAGTTTTCTTACAGGAGACTCATTTACCAGATATTGAAAGAGCGAAGTTGAAGTGAGGATGGGGGGTAAGATTTGTTATTCTCCCGCTCTGGGAAAAAAGCATAGAGTTGCAGTTCTTTGTCATAAGTCTTTGAAAATCCAACTGATTTCTATGGAAAAAGACACAGAGGGTAGGTGGTTAATGCTTAAAATGAAATGTGATAAAACACCAATCGTTTTATTTAATGTATATGGGACCAACGCACCTGATTGTGGTTTTTGGAATCTATTATCCCAGAAGCTTCTGCAGTACCCAGACGACAGCCTAGTTCTTGGCATGGACTGTAATTTGCCTGTTGATCCTTTCTTGGATATATACTCTGCATCGCATTATGTTCCTAACAAGTCACAGAAAACTTTTGCACAAGCTATTAAGAGACGTAAACTAACTGATTCATGGTGCCTATGCAACCCCACTCTGAGGTAATACACTTTTTTTGCCAGTACATCATACACAGTCTCGGATTGACTACATCTTTCTATCGCATCATCTCACCCAATCCCTTCATTCAGCGGATATTGACTCCATTTTGATATCCGATCATACCCCACTTTCTGTCCACTCTTTCTGGCCGATTCACAGAACTAATCTGAGATAAAATTCTAAACTTACTACTTTTGGTATTCACAGAAGGCATTTAGTAGTAGTATTTGTATTTGTAAAGCACGACATTCATCCACAAGATATAACGGCGCTATGCTAGGACTTCTGGTGCAGTAAAGTTAGGACTACTACTAAAGTTAGGACTACTACTAAATGACTTTTGTGAATACCAAAAGTCGTAAAGTTAGGATTTTGTCTCAGTTTAGTAGAAGTAAAGTTAGGAGTCCTAACTTTACTACTACTAAATGCCTTCTGTGAATACCAATAGTGGTAAGTTTAGGATTTTATCTCAGATTATTTCTGTGAATCGGCCCCTTAGATATTACATCCAAATCTGCCTCCCCTAAAAGATGGAGATTCAATAATTCCCTTTCACCTCCTCCTTCACTGCTTTTGCCCAGGAATATTTCCTTCTCAATCGAATGGAAGGGAAGTCTTTTCATGTTTTTTGGGATGCATTTAAGGCCTCAGCCCGTGATTTTATAATGAATTTTGTTTAAAAAAATAGACATCTATCACAATCACAATTTAATTTACTTCTTAATGAAAACTTTTAGACCATTCATATTACACATCCAATTCTCAACAAATTCTAAATAAAGTAATTGAAACCAAAATTATTTTTAATGAAGACTCCGCTTCATATCTTCTCAAATCGAGTGCTAAATACTATGGAGGCCAAACCAGAGCTGGAAAACTCCTAGCTAATTATTTGAAATTTAAACAGAATAAACTATTTATTGAATCAATTATTGATGATGATGGCTCCACTCATCATCAGGACCAAGATATTTTAACGCAATTTCAAAAATTCTATACATACCTGTATACACTGGGGCACTCTCCTTCTGATTCTACAATTTTAAATTATTTAATCTCTGTTTCAAAGCCGGATAATTCTCAAATCGATTTTTCCTCCTTAGAGACAGATATTACTCAAACAGAGCTTTAACTTGCGCTATTTTTTCTTTAAAAAGATAAGGCTCCTGGGCCGGACGGTTTCACAGCTGAGTTTTATACATATTTTTCCAAACTGCTCCTTCCTAAACTTTGTTTGTTAATTCACTCTTTCCTCAATTCCGACACTTCATTTGGATCATTTCTAGATGCTTATATATGTTTAATCTCATAGGCAGGTAAAGATCTGCATTTTTGTAAGAATTATCATCCCATCTCCTTAGTTAATTTAGACTATAAAACATTTTTCTAAGGCTTTAGCTTTGATACTAGAGATTCTTCTTCCGGATCTTTTAGATAAGGAACAATCTGGCTTTGTCAAAGGTAGATTTATTTCAGATAATACCTGTCTATTTTTTTTATATTATCTCTAGATCTGCAAACTTTCCCAATTCCCAAGCGGCCATTGCTTTAGATGCCGAGAAGGCTTTTGATCATATCACCTGGTCCTTCATCTTCCAAGCTTTAACTTGGTTTGGTTTTGGCCCAAAATACATGTCTCTCATTTCTCTTCTTTATTCCTCCCCTAAGGCAGCTATTTGTGCTAATGGACATATATCTTCTTTTTTTAACATACGTGGAGGGGTTTGACAAGGCTGCCCTCTGGAAATCTTTCTTTTCAATTTGGCAATGGAACCTTTTTTATCTCAGATTTGTCAGAATGTTAATATTCAAGGTTTCATCCACGGGGAGATCAGGTTAAATTGACTGCATACGCTGATCAGTTTTTGATATTATTTCCCAACCCAATTCCTCGCTCCCCGCTTTCATGCTGGAAGTTGCTTCCTATTCATCTGTCTCCGGGTATAAGCTAAACGCTGACAAGAGTGAAATTTTACCTCTCAATAAATTCATCCTCCGTCACCTCCTGTATGTCAACTAATATGGACAATTGTATTAAGTCAATCACTTCTTTAACCAGTAAATGGCATCCTCTTTATTTGTCTTGGTGGGGATGTTTATACACGATTCAGATGATGTCGGTTCCTGTGATTCTCTTCACAATTTCTAATATTCCATTACGCATTCCTCTTAACTACTTTAAGAAAATGAAGTCTATATTAACTGATTTTCTTTGGAACACTAAGAAACAGCATATGTCTCTAGCTAAACTGAAACGACCCAAAGTTGAAGGTGGAGTACACTTCCCTGATTTTCCGAATTATCATAAGTCCTTCCTTTTACTTCAGTCTTCCTATTGGATTGAAACTTCATCGCTATATACTCCGCTTTGTGTTGATTTAGAACATGCTTTCTTGTCACCATACTCTTTTTCAGATTTCCTGTCTTTTGCAAAGAAACCTCGGAAAGAATCTATCCCCATTATCAATAACACTTCTAAATTGTTATCTTCTGTAGTACATTTTTCACCCATTGATCTTGACTCCTTTCTTAACTCTACAATATGGAATATTTTCTTATTGAATTGAACAGACATCCTATTTATTGGCATTCCTGGAGAATTAAGGGGATGATCTGGATTCACCAATTATTTAATCAAGATTCTTTCCTTACTTTATCTCATGCACAGCATCTTTTTAACCTCCCATCTACTCTCCTAACTAAATTTCTTCTTCTACAAGAGATTGTGGTTCAAGTCTATAATCATTTCAAATTCATCTCATCCATTGAATCTCCATCTCCTACAAAACTATTTGACATCCTACCTAAGTGCCCTAAGGCATCACTTATCTATTCTCACTTACTTTATTCCCCCGTTTTGAGATCCAAAACCAAGACTGACCTCAATTGGGAAGAAGAACTCTCCTTCACAATATCTATATCCTCCTGGAAAAAAATCTTGATTAAAATTAGGAAGTCCTCCCATGCTGCTAACACTACACAAACACTTTTTTCATTTACAACAGACTTTTTATTACACCTCATTCCTTGCACAGGATTAACCAGGATAACACTGACACTTGCTGAACTTGTTCTGCACCACAAGCTGACTTGATGCATTTACTCGTCACGTGCCCCTTAGTTTATGTTTTCTGGTTGCACCTTTGGTGACAAATCAAACTTATTTTTCAAAGCAACAACTCTTTTTCCATATCCAAGGTGTTCCTAGGCAGTGTATCCAAGGACTGGGCAAATGCTTCTTTTCACATGCCGATGCCAGATCTGTTATTTGCACTTGCTTTCCAACAAATAGCCCGTAATTGGAAAGATTTTACACAATTAGTTTTTTAAGGCATGGTGGTACGAAGTTTGTCATAATCACCGATTGAATATGGCTTACATGCCTCCTTTATCTCTTTTGTTAAAACGGAAAGCCTTATGGATACCTGTCACTCAATTTTTAGATTACTCCCTGACTTTCCTGCAATAATTCCTTAAGACCTGCTATTCTTAAATATCTCCTTGTATTCTCTTAAGTGTGTAATGATGACAAATAATCCGACTGTAATGAGTTGTTTAATATGTAATGAATTTTCTTTTTTTTCTCTTATCTCTCTCGCTCTTCTGTTTTTATTATTATGCATCTTACCTGTTCTGTAATTCTTGTTTAAGTGCTTGGTATTATTTTATTGTATGGCATCTTAAGTTGAATAACATTTCTCTTAAAACTTGAAAGAAAACTCGATTACATTTCATTGACAAAGAGCAGAACTTTGGGACTGAAATATTCTTCAAATACCCTGAAGCTGCCCTCACAGTAACAACTGGACAATTGCTTCACATTCACATACTCTGCTACCCGGAAATTCTAACTACACTGAAACTGCCAGGCCCAGCAAGCACTCCAGTGGCAAATAACCATATTCATGCACAGCTGCCCGTGCAGAAAGGCTTGCTACACCAGTTTCAAAATTCATAAACAGTTCCCTATATATGAGCACGCTCTGCACCCCCATGAAACACTTATTAGTAACCCCACTCCAAAAAAATAAACAGGCAGGACCTAGCAGCCCAAGACCTCTACTCCCCCATTATAAGTATGCAAGTAACTTTATTTGTATTAATTAAAGTCTTAAAAAAGAGAGAAACAGTGATTACAATTGAATTGTAATCACTGTGTCTCTCTTTTTTACGAGTTTAATTGTAACAATTCCTGGGACAAAATAAGGAAAGAGAAACAGCAAGAATGTATGCCATTGAGTGGGTACGAGCCCAATAAGTTACAAAAATGTTTTAAGTGCAAGTACAGTTAAAATAATGTCCTTCAGTGGCACAAGATGTTTTATGGTGATGGTGTGCACATAAGTTGTTGAGCGGTGCAGGGTGAAGAGTTTTTACAAGTCGAAAAGGCACACAGATGATTTTAGTTCATGCATGTAGCTTTGTTGGAAAGTTCCAGAGTTTCTGGATAACCCATGGTTTTGATGTTAGTGTCCGTTCCCCTGCTGGCCACCTGGCCCAGATGTCACAACTTTTTTTTTCCTTCGGGGCCAGAGATGTTTTCAAAAGTGCAAATGTGCAGATTAAAGACTTTTCAGGTTGTCTCGTAGATCATGAGGTGTAAGCATGCAAGTTAAGTTTTCAAGTCTTATCCTGCTGTCTCGTGAAATCGTGAAGATGAACGGTCAGTTAGGCGCATGCGCACAATCTTTTCCGAGGGTTCTAGGATTCCAGGATAGCCCATGGGTTTGATGCAGTGTCCGTTTCCCAGCTAGCAACCTGACCCAGGTGTCACGACTTGTTCAGGAGATACTAGGGGTCCAGAAATATTTTTAAAGTGCAAACGGGCAGATTAAAGTCTTCTAAGGCTGTTTTGTAGATCATGAGGTGCAAGTGTGCAGGTTAAAATCTTATCAGGATACCTGGTGTAGTTGTGAAGGCGCACAGCCAATTAGGTTCATGCTCACAACGTTTCCAGGGGGTTCCATTGTGTCAGGATAACCCATGGTTTTGATGTTGGTGTCTGTTCCCTGGCTGACCACCTGGCCCAGGTGTCACAGCTTTTTGCGGGAGTCCTAGAGGAGCAGAGATGTTTTTAAAGTGCAAACCTGCAGGTTAGGTCTCATCAGGCTGTCTCAAAGATTATGAAGTGCACGCACAAGCCCCAAGGTAGGTGTTCAGTGCTATCCCACACTCCTGGGAGACACATGCTGACAGTTTGTTGGCCCATAGGGGAATATGATCTGTGAGGCTCCACACCATTCAACCAGGCGGTTCCACCGGGTACCATCTTACCGTCCATACTATTCAACACCGACAACAATCCCCATATGGGCATCTTCCATTCCAATATCACATCCGCTGCCATTCCTATGCTGATAACACATTTATCTACCTAAGGTAGACAGAGGAGTCTAACCAAATCACAATCATTGCAAATGGGACTACAGGTCCTCAAAACCCCAAATGCCAAACCAAAACATGATAAAAACGGAAATGCTTCTACTGGACCCTCATCATATCCTCAGGCAAAGACACTTTGAAAATTCCCCACATTCTTTAGCTAAACTCTTCCTATGAAATCCAGTTGAAGTAATTTGGTAGTGATCTGGGATGTGGCTTCAACTTTACCTCACAGAGGTAAAAGCACAGTATCCCAAATAAACCTACTCACAAGTGTTACACGTTTTAGTTGTGTCAAGAACTGCAGGAGAACTGCAGATTCCACACACCTCCTCTACCTGTACCCACCTTCATACTTTCAACACAGTGGCCTGGACACTTATGGGTGAAAATGGAATGGAATGAGAAAGTGAAGAAAGTTCCGAATTCAATCGTGCTTAATTTGAGCTGGTGGTTGCCGATGTGGGCCACCAAGAGCAAGAGAAGGAAAAACACACAAAAAAGGAAAGACGGAGCAAGGGAAGGTAGAAAACTTTCACAAAGGGAGATGGCATGAACCTCCACGAGTAAAATGAAGGAATAGAGAGTGTCTTGTAGTGGATTGGAGAGACATGAGCTAGATTTAAGACTATGCAGCCCTGGTATTCGGCATGCCCACATTTAATTGCACTGATTGCACTTGCTTCTGAGCAGAGCGTTGGGAACCGACACTCATTCTTTTACAAATTCAGGGGTTCACCAGGAGACTAGTAGAGCTTCTCTTCAGTGGCTTATCAAGCTGGGGATGTTGAACACACTTGTGAATCAGTTTTATAGTTTCTGATAAAAAAGGGTTACATAATGTGCATTACAATAACTAACTCGCCTAGATATTTTCTTTTAACTGTCATTGATCAGAGAAACCTTAGTGTTATGATACCTGTCACAATGCTTGTTAAATGTCATTGAGCCTTATTACGACATTGCTTGTCCTGCCGTGGGCCAGCACGCCAGCGCCAATGCGGGAGGACTGGCAAAGCACATACCCGCCAGATTACAATTGTAATCCATAGTGGGTATTGGCATGGCGGCGCTGCAACGGCAGTAGTCTGTAAGGATCATTGGAGAGCCTTACATGCAGAACGCTGCAGTGACAGCAGCGTCTGCAAGTTTCAACAAGGTGCAGCATGCACCATAAATATAGGGGGGCACAATATGTGCCCCCCGATTGCACCCCCAGGCCTTGCCTATGCAACACTCTTTTACCCCGGAGTGGCCTGAACGAACACTGCTATGTCCCATGGAGCCTTCATATTAGCACCGACCCACTCCTCGAGGTCTCCCTGCTGCCTCCACTACCACAACTCTCCATTTGCTACCTTGCCACAGAGAACACACCGGCTGCAAAGCAGGGTCAGGGGATGCCACCTGGCAAGACCACGGGCAAACCCGCCTGTCAGTTGTTCTTTACCGAGGCCTTCAACCAGTAGCGGCCCGTGGAGGGAGTGCCGCGGGACGGTGGGGTGGGGTGGGGATTAGTAATCTCCGGCTCACAGCTGACCGGAGTAATGTAAATAAATAAATAAATAAAACAAATTTCATTGCGTGCCCCGAAACACATTTGGCGTTTTAGCGCGTGCAATAAAATTTGTTTATTTATTTCTTTCTTTACATTACTCTGGTCGGCCGTGACCCGGAGTTTACTACCCCGCCCACCCTGCCCCTCCCCCGCCCCACCGCCCGCGGCACTCCCTCAACGGGCCGCTACTGCCTTCAACCTGCTTTGCTCCGCATCTGCTCCTCTGGGCAAGCCCCCCCAGCTACAGACCCACCCCAGCTTACAGCAACTGGGGCCCCTGAACCCACCATGGAGCGTATTTTACAAGAGATCACAGCTGTGGGCCACTGTCTAGAGGGCATGGATGAAAAAATCTCTGCATTAACGTCAGAATCCAGGTCCATCTGTTCGGACATTGCGGGCTTCCAGACCAAGGTGGATGGCCTGATGGAATGAGTCTCAGTGTTAGAGGACTGAGTCCATGCACTGCCGAAAGGAGACCAGGAACTCATAATTCTCCACAGCAAAGTGATTTACCTGGAAAATCAGAGCCGGCGAGACAATGTGTGTTTTTGGGGATTTCCAGAAATGGCGGAGGGGACAGATGCATGAGCTTTCCTCAGAGACACGCTGCCGGTACTCACCAACCTTACCTTCGACCCTCCCTTGGAAATACAGCACGCACGCCGCATAGGCCTGCCAAAAAGGGGCATGACCTACCGACCCCGGCCTCTGATTACTTGCTTTCTGTGCCATGAACAGGTGAGACAGTTAATCTCTAAGGCCCGAACACACAGTCTTTACACCTATGAGGGACGAGAGGTTCGATTGGCGGTGGACTTTTCAAGGGAAACCAATGACTGATGAAAAGCATTCCTATTCCTCCACCCCAGGCTGCGACAACTGGACATAAAGTATGGTCTCTGCAAACTGGCTCAATTTCGAATCACCAGAGAGAGGGAATCCAGAGACTTCTTAGACCCCGAGGACCCACACCGCTTTCTAGCAGATCTCCCCAACCAGGACATGGACAATACCGCCATCACAATCCCTGCACACCTCCAACTACAGTGACCAATGGCGGGATAGCAGAGGATCCCGCCACCGGGGCAGAGACCAAGACAGGATGGCCCAATGGAATAGGAGCCAGGCTCTCCAGGTGTTGGTGGCATTTTTTGAGGGAGCAGGACAGAGACAACTCCCGCTCCCTCTTGAAGCCTGTCTCTGCCCCGGAGATCGGAATCTGAGAACGCTCCTTGTGGTCGAGGTGTCTACACAGCTGAAGGTGGCTCACACCTGGTGAACAGACATTGGGAGACGGCGGACAGCTGAGCAACAACATGTCATTCCGCACTTCCTCCCTCTCTCTCCCTCTCTCTTTCAATCTTTCAATTCTCCAAGTTTGTAATGATTATATGATCTTCCTGTTGTCCCTATCCTGCTTCCTTCATGCTATTGTTGTTTTGAAGTTTGGAATATGATTGTCTGTATTGCCTTTTTCAACAGCCCAAAATGCATCCTGCTGTGCCCTACCACATAATTCGGTCCCCTTCCCACCCTGGGGCTACCACCTGCATGTCACGCGCACAGCTCCTAAGATCATGACACACACAACCGCCATCCCCCCTTGTGGCCCTCCTCCTCTCCCCCTCCTGTTTTATTCTTCTCTCCCTATGCAATATTAACTCCACAGCGTGACCCTATCCCCAGGGGAGATACCCTCTGGACGGGAATGTGCCCTGGGACCCCAAAATCATGCACCCCAGTTGCTGCCCCATAGGACCAACACCACATGGACACACAGCAGTGTGTAATTCCTTCAGTCTGCCCCCGCCCCAGACAGGGCCCTCCCCATCGCCCTGTGTGCAGCACCTGAGAGTTTAGACCCGCAGCACAAAGTCAAGAGCCCGAGGCGCTGTGATCCTCACAGCTCTGCCCCCTTTTTCGTTTTGCCATCACCTAGTCACTTACCTCTCATGTCCCCTCCCTCCCCATCCCTGCATCCTCCCCTCTCTCCCTTGATACACCTCGGGATCACAAAACCCCTATCTCACATCGGATCTGTCCCCATCGTGTAGTGTGCCAGACTCCCCCTATGAGCTCCACCTGCCCTCCTCCCTCTCTCTGTGCCAGCCTACCCCACTCCCTATCCATTACCTTTCTTCCCTCCCTCTTCCGCCCTTTGTGCCATGCCCTCTCCCTCCCTCCCTGTCTCTTCCCTGTGTACCTACCCCACTACCACCCCAATCCGTTGCCCGCCCCCCACATCACTGCTCTGACCTCCCTGAGACTTTGCACCCCACAGACCCCTTCCGGGCGACGTGCTCCTTAACCCCTTCACATTCTCTTATAGAACGTCCATGGCCTCATGCACTACATTAAGAGTAAGAAAGTGCTGGCATACCTACAAGCCAAGGAAACAGACATAGCCTTCTTGCAGGAGACACACCTCAATGGCCCAGAGGCTGACAAGCTATGCCGCAAATGAGTGGTCAGGGTCATTCACATCAGCGCTCCGACAACTGCTGCCAGTGCCACTTGCCCTCAGCTTACTTGTGGGGTAGCAGTCCTAATCCGCAGATCGCAGCCTGCGATGCTGGTGAAGACATGGTCTGACCCGAATGGCAGATACGCATTTGCAAAGCTACGGGTAGGAGACAGGTCCATATGTGTGGGCTCCGTTTACGCCCCGACAGGTAACAAGTGAGCCTTCTTTCTACAGCTCAACCGCCTACAGATTAATGCATCTAAATGTATCATCAGGGAGACTGGAACCTTGCCCGGGATGTGATTCCTGACCGTACAGGCCCCTTGGCTAAGAGCAATGATGCAGGCAGAGCCCTGCTGGGGGGGCACTGCATCGGACCATGGCCTTGTAGACCACTGGCGACTCTGCCACCCAGCAGGCAAAGAATGTACCTTCCTACTACTGGGCCATGGCAGACAGTCCAGATTGGACTATTTCCTTGTCTCGCACCAGGTTGTGGCCCTTTGCAGGGAATCCAGAATCCTGGAGGCAGCACTGTCTGACCCCTCACCAGTCTTGCTGTCCCTGGAAGTGGGCCTGCACTCCCCGGGTCGCAAACCCTGGCATTTGAGCATACGAAGATTCCGCTCCCCCCAAGGTGAATCCCAGCTCTGCGCACACATATTCACGTATATGGCAAATACCAAGCACTCCGTAGACTCTCATAGGGTCCTTTGGGCTGCTGTGAAGGAACCATCTGTGGGCAGTTGATGAGAGACGCTGCTATGGCCAACCAACAGACCGCCCTCCAGAAGTACTGAACTGGAAACACAGATTATTACTCTTAGCCGCCTATATTCCTCCCACCCCACCATACCCAACAGGCGGCTTCTAGCACAGGCCCATATGGCCCTCAATAGGATGTACACCTCCATTCAACCAGGCGGTTCCACCGGGCACCATCTTACCGTCCATACTATTCAACACCGACAACAATCCCCATATGGGCATCTTCCATTCCAATATCACATCCGCTGCCATTCCTATGCTGATAACACATTTATCTACCTAAGGTAGACAGAGGAGTCTAACCAAATCACAATCATTGCAAATGGGACTACAGGTCCTCAAAACCCCAAATGCCAAACCAAAACATGATAAAAACGGAAATGCTTCTACTGGACCCTCATCATATCCTCAGGCAAAGACACTTTGAAAATTCCCCACATTCTTTAGCTAAACTCTTCCTATGAAATCCAGTTGAAGTAATTTGGTAGTGATCTGGGATGTGGCTTCAACTTTACCTCACAGAGGTAAAAGCACAGTATCCCAAATAAACCTACTCACAAGTGTTACACGTTTTAGTTGTGTCAGGAACTGCAGGAGAACTGCAGATTCCACACACCTCCTCTACCTGTACCCACCTTCATACTTTCAACACAGTGGCCTGGACACTTATGGGTGAAAATGGAATGGAATGAGAAAGTGAAGAAAGTTCCGAATTCAATCGTGCTTAATTTGAGCTGGTGGTTGCCGATGTGGGCCACCAAGAGCAAGAGAAGGAAAAACACACAAAAAAGGAAAGACGGAGCAAGGGAAGGTAGAAAACTTTCACAAAGGGAGATGGCATGAACCTCCACAAGTAAAATGAAGGAATAGAGAGTGTCTTGTAGTGGATTGGAGAGACATGAGCTAGATTTAAGACTATGCAGCCCTGGTATTCGGCATGCCCACATTTAATTGCACTGATTGCACTTGCTTCTGAGCAGAGCGTTGGGAACCGACACTCATTCTTTTACAAATTATGGGGTTCACCAGGAGACTAGTAGAGCTTCTCTTCAGTGGCTTATCAAGCTGGGGATGTTGAACACACTTGTGAATCAGTTTTATAGTTTCTGATAAAAAAGGGTTACATAATGTGCATTACAATAACTAACTCGACTAGATATTTTCATTTAACTGTCATTGATCAGAGAAACCTTAGTGTTATGATACCTGTCACAATGCTTGTTAAATGTCATTGAGCCTTATTACGACATTGCTTGTCCTGCCGTGGGCCAGCACGCCAGCGCCAATGCGGGAGGACTGGCAAAGCACATACCCGCCAGATTACAATTGTAATCCATAGTGGGTATTGGCATGGCGGCGCTGCAACGGCAGTAGTCTGTAAGGATCATTGGAGAGCCTTACATGCAGAACGCTGCAGTGACAGCAGCATCTGCAAGTTTCAACAAGGTGCAGCATGCACCATATATATAGGGGGGCACAATATGTGCCCCCTGATTGCACCCCCAGGCCTTGCCTATGCACCACTCTTTTACCCCGGAGTGGCCTGAACGAACACTGCTATGTCCCATGGAGCCTTCATATTAGCACCGACCCACTCCTCGAGGTCTCCCTGCTGCCTCCACTACCACAACTCTCCATTTGCTACCTTGCCACAGAGAACACACCGGCTGCAAAGCAGGGCCAGGGGATGCCACCTGGCAAGACCACGGGCAAACCCGCCTGTCAGTTGTTCTTTACCGAGGCCTTCAACCAGTAGCGGCCCGTGGAGGGAGTGCCGCGGGACGGTGGGGTGGGGTGGGGATTAGTAATCTCCGGCTCACAGCTGACCGGAGTAATGTAAATAAATAAATAAATAAAACAAATTTCATTGCGTGCCCCGAAACACATTTGGCGTTTTAGCGCGTGCAATAAAATTTGTTTATTTATTTCTTTCTTTACATTACTCTGGTCGGCCGTGACCCGGAGTTTACTACCCCGCCCACCCTGCCCCTCCCCCGCCCCACCGCCCGCGGCACTCCCTCAACGGGCCGCTACTGCCTTCAACCTGCTTTGCTCCGCATCTGCTCCTCTGGGCAAGCCCCCCCAGCTACAGACCCACCCCAGCTTACAGCAACTGGGGCCCCTGAACCCACCATGGAGCGTATTTTACAAGAGATCACAGCTGTGGGCCACTGTCTAGAGGGCATGGATGAAAAAATCTCTGCATTAACGTCAGAATCCAGGTCCATCTGTTCGGACATTGCGGGCTTCCAGACCAAGGTGGATGGCCTGATGGAATGAGTCTCAGTGTTAGAGGACTGAGTCCATGCACTGCTGGAAGAAGACCAGGAACTCATAATTCTCCACAGCAAAGTGATTGACCTGGAAAATCAGAGCCGGCGAGACAATGTGTGTTTTTGGGGATTTCCAGAAATGGCGGAGGGGACAGATGCATGAGCTTTCCTCAGAGACACGCTGCCGGTACTCACCAACCTTACCTTCGACCCTCCCTTGGAAATACAGCACGCACGCCGCATAGGCCTGCCAAAAAGGGGCATGACCTACCGACCCCGGCCTCTGATTACTTGCTTTCTGTGCCATGAACAGGTGAGACAGTTAATCTCTAAGGCCCGAACACACAGTCTTTACACCTATGAGGGACGAGAGGTTCGATTGGCGGTGGACTTTTCAAGGGAAACCAATGACTGATGAAAAGCATTCCTATCCCTCCACCCCAGGCTGCGACAACTGGACATAAAGTATGGTCTCTGCAAACTGGCTCAATTTCGAATCACCAGAGAGAGGGAATCCAGAGACTTCTTAGACCCCGAGGACCCACACCGCTTTCTAGCAGATCTCCCCAACCAGGACATGGACAATACCGCCATCACAATCCCTGCACACCTCCAACTACAGTGACCAATGGCGGGATAGCAGAGGATCCCGCCACCGGGGCAGAGACCAAGACAGGATGGCCCAATGGAATAGGAGCCAGGCTCTCCAGGTGTTGGTGGCATTTTTTGAGGGAGCAGGACGGAGACAACTCCCGCTCCCTCTTGAAGCCTGTCTCTGCCCCGGAGATCGGAATCTGAGAACGCTCCTTGTGGTCGAGGTGTCTACACAGCTGAAGGTGTCTCACACCTGGTGGACAGACATTGGGAGACGGCGGACAGCTGAGCAACAACATGTCATTCCGCACTTCCTCCCTCTCTCTCCCTCTCTCTTTCAATCTTTCAATTCTCCAAGTTTGTAATGATTATATGATCTTCCTGTTGTCCCTATCCTGCTTCCTTCATGCTATTGTTGTTTTGAAGTTTGGAATATGATTGTCTGTATTGCCTTTTTCAACAGCCCAAAATGCATCCTGCTGTGCCCTACCACATAATTCGGTCCCCTTCCCACCCTGGGGCTACCACCTGCATGTCACGCGCACAGCTCCTAAGATCATGACACACACAACCGCCATCCCCCCTTGTGGCCCTCCTCCTCTCCCCCTCCTGTTTTATTCTTCTCTCCCTATGCAATATTAACTCCACAGCGTGACCCTATCCCCAGGGGAGATACCCTCTGGACGGGAATGTGCCCTGGGACCCCAAAATCATGCACCCCAGTTGCTGCCCCATAGGACCAACACCACATGGACACACAGCAGTGTGTAATTCCTTCAGTCTGCCCCCGCCCCAGACAGGGCCCTCCCCATCGCCCTGTGTGCAGCTCCTGAGAGTTTAGACCCGCAGCACAAAGTCAAGAGCCCGAGGCGCTGTGATCCTCACAGCCCTGCCCCCTTTTTCGTTTTGCCATCACCTAGTCACTTATCCTCTCATGTCCCCTCCCTCCCCATCCCTGCATCCTCCCCTCTCTCCCTTGATACACCTCGGGATCACAAAACCCCTATCTCACATCGGATCTGTCCCCATCGTGTAGTGTGCCAGACTCCCCCTATGAGCTCCACCTGCCCTCCTCCCTCTCTCTGTGCCAGCCTACCCCACTCCCTATCCATTACCTTTCTTCCCTCCCTCTTCCGCCCTTTGTACCATGCCCTCTCCCTCCCTCCCTGTCTCTTCCCTGTGTAACTACCCCACTACCACCCCAATCCGTTGCCCGCCCCCCACATCACTGCTCTGACCTCCCTGAGACTTTGCACCCCACAGACCCCTTCCGGGCGACGTGCTCCTTAACCCCTTCACATTCTCTTATAGAACGTCCATGGCCTCATGCACTACATTAAGAGTAAGAAAGTGCTGGCATACCTACAAGCCAAGGAAACAGACATAGCCTTCTTGCAGGAGACACACCTCAATGGCCCAGAGGCTGACAAGCTATGCCGCAAATGAGTGGTCAGGGTCATTCACATCAGCGCTCCGACAACTGCTGCCAGTGCCACTTGCCCTCAGCTTACTTGTGGGGTAGCAGTCCTAATCCGCAGATCGCAGCCTGCGATGCTGGTGAAGACATGGTCTGACCCGAATGGCAGATACGCATTTGCAAAGCTACGGGTAGGAGACAGGTCCATATGTGTGGGCTCCGTTTACGCCCCGACAGGTAACAAGTGAGCCTTCTTTCTACAGCTCAACCGCCTACAGATTAATGCATCTAAATGTATCATCAGGGAGACTGGAACCATGCCCGGGATGTGATTCCTGACCGTACAGGCCCCTTGGCTAAGAGCAATGATGCAGGCAGAGCCCTGCTGGAGGGGCACTGCATCGGACCATGGCCTTGTAGACCACTGGCGACTCTGCCACCCAGCAGGCAAAGAATGTACCTTCCTACTACTGGGCCATGGCAGACAGTCCAGATTGGACTATTTCCTTGTCTCGCACCAGGTTGTGGCACTTTGCAGGGAATCCAGAATCCTGGAGGCAGCACTGTCTGAACCCTCACCAGTCTTGCTGTCCCTGGAAGTGGGCCTGCACTCCCCGGGTCGCAAACCCTGGCATTTGAGCATACGAAGATTCCGCTCCCCCCAAGGTGAATCCCAGCTCTGCGCACACATATTCACGTATATGGCAAATACCAAGCACTCCGTAGACTCTCATAGGGTCCTTTGGGCTGCTGTGAAGGAACCATCTGTGGGCAGTTGATGAGAGACGCTGCTATGGCCAACCAACAGACCGCCCTCCAGAAGTACTGAACTGGAAACACAGATTATTACTCTTAGCCGCCTATATTCCTCCCACCCCACCATACCCAACAGGCGGCTTCTAGCACAGGCCCATATGGCCCTCAATAGGCTGTACACCTCCAAAGCTGAGTATGTCCTACATTGCATGAAAGGGAGGCATTACGAACAGGGAGGGGGGCCTGCCTACTAGCGGCCCAACTTCGGCAATGAGAGGCAGCCATGGCCATCCCAGCAATTAGATCAGCATCTGGAGAACTACTTACACATCCCCAAGCCAGCGTTGACAAATTTGCAAACTTTTACGGCACGTTATATATGCCAGAGACTCCAGCAAGTGAGGAGCAGATAATCATTTTCCTTGAAAAGGTAGACCACCCACGCCTGTCGGACAAGGGACGTAAGCTGCTAGAGGGAGAGATAAGCAAAGAGGGGATCGTATCAGCCACCTCTCGGTTACCCTATCACAAGGCCCTGGTAGAGGATGGATTTCCGGCAGAATTTTATCGATGCGCAGGGGAAGAGGTGATCGATTGCCTTCATGCAGCCTTACAGGAGGTGGAACATTCAGCCTTACTAGGATCTCTCTGCCATACAGCCCAATCTCCCTTTTAAACGGCGATATCAAGATCTTTGCGAGCATCCTGGTGACATGGCTTAAGTCAGTCCTCCCCCCCCTTATACACAACACGTAAGTTGGCTTCGTACCGGGTCACTCCTGAAGGAATCATCTTTGCACCCTAGCACACACCCTTTGAGCAGTCATGGACTTGCTGAAGGAGGCAGTAGCCCTATCCCTGGACGCCAAAACAGCATTTGAACGTATAGAGTGGGGTATCTATTAAATGGTTTGCCCAAAGTACATCTTCTGTTTGATTGCCCCACAGCCCAGGTCAACTGTGGAGGGTTCATCTCCGACGCCTTCCAGATACGACGAGGCACAAGTCAATGATGCCCACTCTCCCCACTTCTATTTCTGCTGGCAATGGAGCCTTTGGCTTCCGCTATTCGCCACTCCCCACTTGTCTCAGGCATTTCCATTGAGGTCGGCCGATCCAAGATCTACCGTTATGCCGATAATATCCTACTCACCCTCCAAGACCTCAGCATTTCCCACCAGTGTTGCTGGATATCATAGATGATTTTGCATCACTATCCGGCTACAAGGTTAACGTGGACAAAAGTGAAGACCTCCTTCTGTCAGTGTGCACCACCATAGAAGCAATTCACGAATTTCCATTCCGCTGGAAAGCCTCTCAACTAAAATACCTAGGAATATTGGTCAGTAGGGGCCTATCCTAGATGGTCGCAGACAATCTGACCCCCCTTAAGGCACAGATGAAACAGGACTTTGAGAAATGGTCCTTGCTGAGCCTCTCCATGTGGGGCAGAGCACAGGCTGTGAGAATGGTCATGTTGCCGCGCTTCAACTATACGCTGGGCATGTTCACCATCACGGTACCATTGACCACGCGATGTCTCATTGATACTCAGATACAAGCCTTCGTGTGGGGCAATACCCGCCTGTGTCTCGCCGCCTCCAAGCTACTGGTGCGCCGCTCCTGTGGCGGTCTAGGGATGCCCTCAGTTGAACACTATTCACTGGCCTTGAACCTTTCTCAACTTTCTCATCTCCTGACAGGCACTCCGGATCCCCTGCAATGAGTGCACACTGAACGCTTTCTCCTTGCTCATGATGACGGCCTAGGCCCTCTCTAAGTAACCCGTACACCCGATGCCACATCACCACCCAGTACTACGAGCCATGTCTAAAACTTGGCTACGAGCCCATCACCTCTTCGGAGTGGACCATGGCCTGCACAGAGGAGCACCTCTGTGGGGCAATGACAGCCTCTAGATAGGTGACAGACCCATTCACTGTCTGACCTGGAGGGAGGTGGGAATCCACACGCTGGATCAGGTACTATCGCATGGTGCTTTGAAATCTTTCAGCCACATCTGGGAGGAGTTTGGTCTACACTGGCGACACGCCTGGCAATATCTACAACTAGCATTGCCTGAGGCAGCATCTGGGCCCTCGCCCATGGACCCTACTGTCCTCACCGGTGGTGGACTATCTTCGCACATGGGGCCGCTGCAGGAGTGTGATGTCTGGCCTTTATGGCACACTCGTGAACAATCTTTTCTCACTACCACTCTCCCGTAGTCTCCTCAACAAATGGCAAGATGGCCGCCAAATAGTCATTGAGGAGGAGGACTGGCCCAACAACCTAGAGGCCTTGGATATGGGCAGCCACCAAATGTGACCTCACCCACATTATGTGCGAATGCTCCTCAATCCAACCCTTTTTGACGTTCATAAGAGACCCACTAGAACTGTCTATGCCTCTATGGTTACCCCTTACAACTCCTGCCATCATGCTGCATGATCTTGGAGATTGGCCGGAGCTATCACGCTCACAGCGACACTTCCTGCACACAGGGCTGTCCTCGGCTAAACTTTGTATCATCCGTTAATGGCACTCGCCATTATCTCCCTCCCAAGAAACATGGATGGTGACGATGAAACAAACAGTGTCCTACGAGCAAGTCATATATGGCATGCAAGACCAGACGGAGGTATTCACCCAGACATGGGAGCCCTTCCTCCAGGACACACCGTGAAGCCAACCGTAATGCTACGGGCATTCTCTGAGACTCCTCCTTCTCCCCTCCCCCTGCCTCCTCGGCACTTTCCTGAGTGCACTGGGAAGCCTAATACAAGGTACAGAGCTTCAGACTCTCCCTCCAACCCCCCCCTTCCCTCTCTTCCTTGTAGGTCAAACAGCTGATCTTGCCATGTGCCTCGGGCCCCTTGTCCAGACCTTCCCCTCCCCTTACCTACCCCCTTTTTTTGCCTTTCTCCCCGCTTCTCCCCGCTTCCCTAAGCTCCACCCCTCTCATCCCTTCCAACCTTTCTCCTTCCCCCTTCTGTCGGGCTCACAGGTCACACAGACCAGCAGGTTATTTGAACACTGGAACCACCCTTTACCAATGACAACCCTCGGAGCCATACACCCGCCCATTGATCGTTTCAGTACCCCGAGACCATTGGACTAACCCCCTTCCTCACACCCATCCCAGCTCTCCTCCCCCCTGAAGCGACAATCACCCTCATAGACCAGGATCGATGGCATGCACCACATTGCATCCCGGAGCCCGGCCCCTCTGTATCTCTTAAGACTCACCCTCCTACACCCGTACCAACCCATGCAATACACGGGCATACAGGCCACACCCCCCTCACCTTTCTCCCCTCGTAGTTCTCATGATGACCAACATGGGGACTGTAATTTCCCACCCCACCACCTGACAAATGTCAGGGCCCACTCCACTGCGATGGTGAAGGCCCACCAGGAGGTAGAGGAGAACTGGATTGGATCGTACACTAGCTTTACATTGTGGCCTTGCACTCCCCACCCTCCCCTTACGACCTTGCCACTCTTCCCCACTTTCCTCCTCCCCTACCCACCCTTACTCCCGCCCGATATCCCTCCCCTCGATCCCACGCATTGTCATTTGTGTTGGGCCCTTGGAACCAAAAGAAGGGCCACGATGATAACTGGTCACGCTATTACACCTTGGCTAAAGTATAGACGCAGACACATGTGCCACTGGTACGGACCGGAAATCACAAGCGACTCCGGTCCCTTTATTTAAAGCCTTCTGGCCACGCCTGGCCAGAAGGTGATACAATGTTGGTATACGGTTCCGGGTTGGGGTCTCTATCCGATCTCCGCTGCTAACCACTAGACCGCTACATCTTGCATTGTACGAATTACTAGTGCAATATGAACCAGCTGAAAGTTTTCATTGAATAGATCACTTTAATGCAAAATGCTCCCTTGCTGAGCAATAAAAAATTTCAACACAAAAAAAAATGTTTAGGTGCAGTTGATTCTTTGAATGTCTGTGAAGCAACAGTAACCCTCTATCCAAATGATGTATTCACTTTGAATTCACAGGAAGAATACATTGCACAGGCACTGAAAGGGAAACTGTCCAGTTACAATTGGACTAACAGTTTGCTCCTAGATGGTCACATGTTTCTTTCTCTCGCTCCAGGACATTCTCACTCTCCAGCTTCAGCAGAGACGTTCCACGTGGGTTTCAGTGGCTTGAAAACGTGGCGATCTGACCCAGCCTTGGTGGCAGCTTTCTTGCCCAAGAGATCCATCCAGAACAGGAGACTCTCTCTCCCCAATCAGTCCTCTGTGATGGAGACTGCAATATTCGGCAGCTGAAAGGCAAGTGTTCTTTTCTTCATTGTCTCCACTGTGCTCTCCACTGTGCTCTCCACTGTGCTCTCCACTGTGCTCTCCACTGTGCTCTCCACTGGCAGTGGCTCAATCAGAACAATTTAAAGGTAAAACTAGTTTGATTGCCATTCACTCCAGAGCAAATAAAAACAGAATGATCTTGCTTTCTCCACTAAAACTAGTCAACAAAGTGAATGAATTCCTATTTCAGCGGCAGACCTCTAGGGTCCTAGTGCCCCTTTGCTTACAGAAAGCAATCTTTGGCATCCCTTACCTTTCTGCTCACCTGTCACGATCCCTAATAGAATTGTAAGGCCACGTCAGTTGCTCTTACTAAAGGTCAACGAAAAACTCTACCCGTCCGGCATTATTTTTTCCCTTCAATCCATCCTGTAGACAGCACCAGTGTGCTGAGGTAGGCACCATTTCAAAGTCCATTTCACAGGATCATGCTCTTGTAGATTTCACAGGCATTTGTGACTTGGATGTTTGTGACCATGATTGCCTCTCTTTCTGAAACTACGTTGTGGAAGTGCCTATGAGGTGTTTACAAGTAGGTGTTATTATTCTGCATGCTTTACAGCCTCTTATGCAGAGACAGCACTTAATAAAATATATGTATATGTTGTTTTAATGCATAAATGCTCTAGGTTTTAACCCTTGTGCTTAGCACCTAGCAGTGACGTGCGTTGACAAGTTTTCCCCTCTGGGCACGCCCAATTAATAGCTGCTGGTGCACCAAGACCAGGGTCCTATTAAATATAGGGCACACTTTTCCCATCTGCTCCATGCCACACCTTCAAACTGGTGCACTGTGCACAAAAAGGGACAGTAAACCGTATTATGTTGAATGTGCATGACAGCCCTGAACTTGTGCGGCACTGGGGCCCTCTTACATACAAGGTACACTTTCCCTGTTTGCGCCAAGGCACATCTTCAAACAAATGCGCTGTGCGTAAACAGTTTAAAGTGCGTCCTATGATGTTGAATGCGCTGCCCTCAGAGCAGCTGCAAACTCGTGCTGCCCTGGGGCAGCATATTCAAGTGAAATACGGAGTGGCTTTGAAGCAGTCACTCCATGTTTCACTGTGTGGTCAGCACCCATGTGCCCTTTTAAAAGATGAGAGAGATCCCCCTTGCAGGTGGGTGCAGTGAGTGATTGCACCCACATAGAGGAGGATCGGACCCCATTTCTCCACTCCAGATGTCTCCCATCAGGGGGTGCACTGGCCGTGTGCCACCTTTTTAAGGCATACTCTCAGTGCTCCTACTGACAGCTTCTTTACGTTAGCGCCAATGTCCCTAATGTGGCACAGGTGCAGAGGTAGAGTCCCTCATTTGCATAGGATCACTCCCCCATATAAATAAGGGAAAGTCATTTTGAGATAGCGCTGGCACTACATGTTCACCAGCACTATCTGTATTACAAGAGGGGACGCACAAGCATCTGCGGTCCCTTCTGTAGTACCAAAGTGCCCCAGGGGTGCACAAAGCGGGCACACATGACTGTTGCACCCTCAGGCACTTTCTGTAGTGTGGTCCCAGGACTGCACTTCCTGATACATCTTGTGGCAGCAGTGCTGCCGGGGCAAGGCTTCCATACTGCACTATGCTGAGAGCAGTAAGCGCTCAACCAGTGCAGCAGACAGTGCCAGAGTTTTTGTAATGTAATTGAGCCAGATGCTAGATAAAGATAGGATTAATGCTCACAATTCTTTGTCAGTACATTTTTGTGTTAGTTGTTTTCAAAACTTGGCATGTTTGTATGGGCGAAAGCTTCTAAAAATAAAGTGGAACTCAGATACCCTGATGCCCCACCAGCATTATGCTCCTAGACGTTTCCCCGCAACTGGAGGCAGCCCTGCGTCTAGTGTCAGTGCACCAACAGGCACATGGAGCTTGCAGACAATATGGGCTGTGTTGGAAATGTATTCTATGACCCCTTATACCCAGTAGCCGATTGCTGTTGGGCTGACTGTCAGGCAGCAACATGGAGGGCAAGTGGGCCTCCCTAGTGATAAGTTTATAGTGACAAGTGAAAGGTGTCCACTGGAGTACATACTTTGGTGTGCCATTTGCTGTCTGTGCCCAGAGGTGCTTAAGAAAATCATGGGATCCCTACAGAATATGAAGAGGGGCCCCTGAGTTTCCCATATAACAGTGACATTCATTGGCCATGATCTAATTGTGTGTCCCCTGAAGAGTCCTCCCCCACCTCTTGTGCAGCACAAACTGCATGGGCCTAAGTAACGCCACTGTCTGTGCCCAGGGCCAGTACACCCTGCACCGGAACCGCACCAATGAACCTGCACGTTGTCTACCATGACCTGTCGCTACTAGCAGGTCATCAGATGAATGGATACAACTCGCGTCACAAAGCTTCTTGGGTAAGGTTTTATTAGGATCGTTTAATAAAGACCCATCTTTCTGCATGGCACCTTGAAATACTATTATTTGTTAAGAGGTCAGAAAACTGCGACCATTATTGAAGCACATGCAATGCAGAATAGTCGATTCTAACAAAGGTGACAATAAACTAGAAAGCACATTTTCACATATTGTGCTGCTATTACTAACACAAATCAGTTAATTAGTTAACTCAGGGGTTTATTTATCAAAAAGTCACACATTGCAGTGCATCAAGTCATCTTGCTGCGCCTCGTGAAAGGGAAAGGGCAGGAATCTTCTGCATTGAACATTATACGGAGCATTCCTGCCTTTTCCCAGCGCTGGCACACAATGCGCAGCTTAGTGCCAATGCATTCAATTGTAATCACAATTGTTTTGTGCAGGAAGGGACACCTTCCTCTACAAAAACAATCCTCTGAGACATTTTCCTCTTAATATGTGTGCTGCAGAATGCAGACACATAGAAAGAGGAAATAATTAGGAGAAATAAACATATTTCTTCTCGGTATGCCTCAGCTCGGGCTGCATAGCAGTTTTGGTGCATTTCCAGGTCTATCCCTTATGGTAAATCTGAGAATGAGTCAACATCCATGGGTGTTGTGTTAGAACACCCACGCACCACCCATGGAACGTCTCCCTGGGACAGAGTAATGCAGTGCAGCGATTAGCGCTGTGTTTAGCTACTCTGGATTTATCAAGCCACTAAGGGCCATTCAAGGGGGCCTTGTGTGGCTTGGTGAATCCCATTTTGTAGTTGCATCGCACTTACACACTGTTGCGTGGTGCAAAAGCGACGCAATTACATGATAAAAATGGCCTTGAATGACCTTGACCTTGTGAAGCACCCCAGACCTGATGTGATCTACAAAATAAGCGAGGTAGATGGGCCAAACGGCCACTCAGGGGATTCAGTCTCTGCGGCGGCTCAACATCCTGTGATTCTGGACACATTTCTCGATTGCCCTGTGCCTTAAGAAAAATTCTGACCTTGTGTAAATGTGACCGGGTTCTCAAGTAAAGAGCTCTGATGCCGTCGGTGCATGTTTGCGCTGTGTAAAAATTTAAAAAGATCCTAATATCACATACAAAACCAGCCTGAGTCAATAGGGACGAATTGCACTTAATGATTACCTCAATTGCGGTATTGATCTCTTACAAAGGAAAAATCATAACTCGAATAAAATGTGGCAAAATTATAAATAACATAAGCTGAAGGAAAGACTGCAGGAGAGGAAAGGAAGTCTGGTGAGGTGGGGCTTCATGTAAGGGAGGTATGGAAGCAGCAATGCAAGCAAAAAACAGCTTTTAATTATGTATCTGAACGTGGGTCGATATTATAATGTTTTTTTTTAACTTTATTCTTCGGTTCCGTAATACAGAAATGCAAACGGAGGTTACAAATAAATGGAGTGGGTCAAAATATTGACCTCACTTGACCGAATGAGGCTCGCTGACCTAGCTTTAGAGGCAGCTTTCTTCCCAAGAGATGCAACTAGAACAGATGGGTGGGTCGAAAGGAATGGCCTCACTACAGGGCAGGATTATGATTATGATTTTGATAAATTTACGTGTGATGATACCGTGTGAATGGAATTTATATTTCTGGATGGTATCGCCGCAACCAACTTCCCCTATTCGAAGCTATTACCCCAGAATTGGGAATAACATTACTACTAGGTTCCTTGCAACATGCAGAGTCCCCCTATGTGGACAATTCTGTGCTCTTTTAAACCCCTCCTTTAAGCAGGCAGTAATAAGGGGCAGAGAGGCCTATGCATAGTGGTGGTGGGGGGGGGGGGGTGTCAGGGGACAGGGGAGGCTGGTGTCAAGCCAGAAGGAGCCATACCTAACTTCCCCTATTCCCAGTTGTTGCCCCAGAATTGGATATATCATTAAAACTAGGTCCTTTTCAACATACAGAATCCCAATTTATGGACAATTCGGTGCCCTTTTACCACCTCCTCGAAGCAGGCAGTAAGAAGGAGCAATGAGGCCCATGGGTGGTGGTAATGGGGTTGAGGGGTCAGGAGACAGGGGAGGCTGATGTCAGGCCAGAGGGTGCCATCCGTTCCCTTTGTGCTGTTGAAGGTGTTACCAGCAGGTACAATTAGCCTTGGTATTTCCAGGATGCTGGAAAACTGAGCGAGTTTTGATCCCACCCAGACACCACCCCGCCAGCCACATAAACGGGTTCATAGTGTCATGCAACTGTCCTTATCTAAAGGAAGTAATGCAAATAAACAAGGCGCCCAATGCACTGGATGAGTTAATATGCATTAAGGGTTCTAAAAAGCCTTTTTAGGTCGAGAGTAGAGCCAGTATGCATGCGCTGATCTGCGAGACTTGTTGTGGTTGAGTAGCGAGTAGAAGCCCGCCCACTCTCCGCCCATATTTGCCATTGGCGTGTTTCATTGTCTGTCCTAAATGCTCGCTACTGATTCATAAAAAGGCTTGTTAGTCCTTCCTTATAACAGCTGCC
This sequence comes from Triturus cristatus, assembly GCF_964204655.1. Taxonomy (NCBI): domain Eukaryota; kingdom Metazoa; phylum Chordata; class Amphibia; order Caudata; family Salamandridae; genus Triturus; species Triturus cristatus. The sequence goes on from NC_140591.1 coordinate 728,912,848, forward strand.
TCTTTATTTGTCACCTTCCATGGTGACTGGCCCCTTTACTTCAGTTGTTACACAGTACGTGTTATTTAGAGTGTGAGCACTATTTTCTCTATTCAGTTTCTCTTACTGCAGGCACAATGTGCTTTGGTGCCTTCTTCACCCCCTCTCCCTCCCGTTGTCATGCCTTGTTTATAGGGGTGGGCGGAATTTGCGAAAGTGACTTTCGCAAATTATCGCGAAAATGTAAAAAATCTCCGCAAACCAGCAGAAATATCGCGAAGATGCGGAAGTTTTTTTCCTGCCTGTTCGGGGTATTTTCTGCGTGGTCGCGGCTCGCCAACTTACCCATGCGATTGCTCGCGGGCACTGCCATCTTGTTTTCACTCTTCTCGCGGTGCATGATCGCGAGAAGAAAGACGTGATCGCGCGACCAATGACATTACTGCAGGCGCGAATTGTCGCGAGACAGCGCAAATGGCTACCAACAATTCAACATCTCGTGGAGAACACGACCGGATCGGGAAAACTTGTCGGCGAACGCGGGGATTCAGGTAAGGCGATCGCGCGCGCGTGCGAGAATGTATTATTTTACAGCGCGAGCAAGAAACAAATTATCGCTAAGCTGCGGAATGCGGAAATTTTGACATTTTCACGCTCTCCGCGGAACGCGAAAATGTCAAATTATCGCAATTTCCGCGAGCGGAACGGAAATTTAGCCCAGGCCTACTTGTTTACCCCGGCCCTTCCTCCCGTTGTCCATGCCGTCTACCTCCCTGTCCCCCCCCTCGCCTGCCCACTGTCCGTGCCTTATCGCTCCCTGTCTGCCCGTGACCGCCTGCCTGCCCTCCCGTTGTCCATGATGCCTACCATTTGCAGAGCTGACAGTCATGTTAAAATGGCTTCATATCAGCCTCTCTATTCAAACGCTTAACTTTACAATCAAAAACAAATACGCGATTTCTCAACAGCGATAATAAAACGCGTTAATGTAATCATTGTCATCCATGCAGTTCGAGTTCACCTTACTTGTTTTGTTCCAGCTTGCATTCCCTAAGAGTACATTCATGCAATATTTGACCCATGTGAAGTGCGCACTGCGATCTGGATCACCTCAACATGTCTATGTGAGTTCATTTATTGGATGGGTGTTCAGGACAGGGCATGACTGTTTGTGCTTCAGCAATTTTTGATTGGGGAGAAGTGACTTGTTAGGGAGAACTTCAGTGTGTGAAATCCAACATGAAAACATTACAAAGCATCACACCTTCAGTACACAGAACTCCAAAGCAACTTTAAAGGACAGTAATGCCGTTATTTTCATTCTCCCACCCCTACTTCTCTACACTTTAACACTGCTCTACAAACCCAGCATCTCTTCACTAATTTCTCTCTACAAACACACTGTCTTCACTGACTCAACTCTATACAGTCTCATTAACTTTTCAGTGCCCCAGCTCTTCAAAGCCCCTGTATGTCTTAATTGTCATATTTTGTAACATCCTCTGCAACTATTCACGGCCTCATGTCTTCACAATCTCTGCATCCCTTCACTGCCCTGTCCCTCTGCAGTCCCAGAATCACTTGAAATACCCCTCATTTCTCCACTGCTCCTGCATCTTATCACTGTCAAATCGCGACATAGCCTCTACATCTCATCACTCTGCCCATCCCTCCACATTTCCAGCATTTATTCGCCGTCCCGTCTAGCCAGTCATGGCATCTCTTCACTGTTCAGCCTTTCTACAGACCCTGCATCACTTCATTGTCACATGTGTTTACAGCTTGCATATTGTCACATTAGTGGACCAAGGCACAGGGAATGTATGATTTGCCCAAGATCCAACAGTTTTCTAAAGTTGGAGACATAGTACAAATTACTCCAAAGGCTATAGCTTTAACCAGGGCTTTAAGCAGGCCGGGTCCTGCCAGTGCTCAGCACCGGCAGTTCTAAAAAGCAGGTACTGAGACTGGTCCCTATCAGGCTCTCCATTTTTGCCCCCACCATCAGGGTGAAAAAAAAATCTTACCTGTACAGCAGTACCACCCTTCACTGCCTTTGAGGTAACTTCAAAGAGACTCCTTAAAGTTCTTTCACAGTCTCAACATTTCAGAACTGAAGCATTTTCATTATTCTATACAACGCAGCCATAGTCTTTGCTTATTTATGTTACACACCTCATAACCATTGACAAAGTCAATAGTCCTGGCTTGTTGTTGGTTTAATGCTAGTTGTAAAATATGTCTGGATGCAATGACAGAAGGAGCACAATACCAGTTGAAAGGCACACTATGCTTAGCACAGATTTTTTGCTTATGTGTTTTTAAGCCACGCCGTTAATTACATCGGTCACGCCGCTTTGGGAGACCCCCCAGTTTTTACATTCCACTTAAAGCCCTGACTTTACCTCCTTATTACATTTTGGTGAGTGGACAGTAAGAATGGGCACTGCCCCACCCAAGGGAATATTAAGTCCAGTTCCTAAGGGAATCAGAATCAGTGTCATCCCAGTTGTAATCTAGTGGGTGAGTTGACAACTATGGAACCTTTCAACTTAGTTTTTAATCCCAGCATTCACATTCGTGCAACTTGTGTATTCTTGAGGAATTACTTTCTGAATTACTTTTTTGTCTGCTTTGTTTTTTTTGCAAGATCTGGAGCATTTAGAATCATTCTAAAAGCCACATTAGTAAGTGAGTGGGCGAAAATGGACTGAATATTACCTGGGAGAGGGAGAACAGTACCCAGTCCTACTGTATATTCACCAAAATGCAATATGGTGATAAATGTGTTCAGGTAGCAGTGTGCTGTTGTCTTGGGAATCCTACTTTAACAAACTGTCTAATGCCAGGCAAATCATCCTGATCCTCCGCTCACTAATCTGACCAAGTATGACCACTTTCAAACAGGCTTAGTGAACAAAAACACCAATGGCACATTGCCAGATTGTGACTATAGATCAGCTTTCACTCACATATTGGATGTGGTATAACAACAGGTGGCTGGCTGTATTTGCATCACTTTAGCTGAACGGGTCCTGAAGTTGCATTGTGCAGGGCCACTCCTGTGTTGCAGCATCTAATTCCCAGTCACTGACATGCATCTTTCTACACTTCATAAAGGGCTAAAAGAGTGCAAGTTGGACATCCTAAAAGTGATGTTGTGGTGGCGATAGGGGCTCGTGAATATGCCCCAGAGTGTCCCACAGTGCTCCTGTGCAGAAAGCAGGACAGAGGTCACGACTATGGAGACAAACCTGCAAAACGGCTGGTATCATAGCAGCACTCTCAAGTTAGGGGAAGAACTACAGGAGGGGCATGAAGATTGCACGGGGCACCGGGTCCATGAACCTTCTTACACACATCACTAGGTTTGTGTGTCATGAAAGATAGTACTTGCCTGTAACAAGAATATCTTAGGTGATTCATGAAAACAAAAACCCAAGGCCTGTAATGGAAGTCATTGTGCTTCTTTCACAAAATGTTTATTATGGCTGCTTTTAAAGTTTACCAATGAGTATTCTTTCTTGGCCCCATTTGATGGTGTTGAAAATGGAAAGCAGGGTGCATCTCATTGTGTCTCCAAAGCGTGTGATCAGCTTAAACTTTAAGGCCTGAAGAAGGCTTTGCTTACCGTACGGTTTGAGTTTGGGTGGCATACAGTGAAGAATGTTTGACAAAGAAAGAGTTGAAGGGGAAGTGAGATCCCACTGTTGAAAACCAAGACCATGACACCAGACCTCTATCAAGTTAGTCCATCAATCCACAAGCTCTTTAGCTCTGACAGCTCGTTACGCATGAGGTGCCCTCTGACCTTATTTCCTTTCTGTGTTTTATGGTCTTAGAAAAGCTAACCTATCAATCCAAATGGCTTGATTGATACATGAATTAATAAGCCACACCTTTAACTTGGAGATTTGTACCTCAGAATTAATTTTGGAGTGGGAGCATAACTTTAGTGCACGGCCTCTGAGGGAGGCAGTGATGGGAATACTGTCGGTGGGTGCTCTATTCCTCTAGTCCATCACACTTGTAGCATTCCCTTTGCGGCATCCCCTTTATAATTTCCTCGTCCATCACTTACTTGGGGCTCTTGGTATTTTTCCATTCACTATGGTCAGCCCTGGTCTCACCATAAGCTTTGAGTTTTCCTGAGTGAGTGATGACTGCCGGAGAGTTACAGTTTGCAGTCATGGACACCAAGCATGAGGTCATGCTGATATGGCTTGGTTGATTGGAGCAGCTTTGCATTAAGAGACATAATGGATTCTGCAGCATCTGCCTTTTCTTCCATGTCATGGGTACACTCAGTCGCTACATAACAATGCACCAGCTTGAGGCCCTGCATCCTGCATTTGATGGTTCTGTAAGCACCAGCACTGCATTTATCATCTCTTGCTAGTGCCATCACCCACACCACTTCTTGGCAGTCAATCCTGCACCCACCTCCAGATGATTTTCTAAATAATATTCATGACATATTAGAGACTCTGTGTTTAAGTGGAACACATAGTACATTTATGTAATCTACACAGTAACAAATGCACCCATTCTGTTTCTATTCTACCCTGTTTTAGGTTTGGCTTGACAATGCAGCTGTCTTCATGACACATTTTTGTAATTCTTTAAAATAAATAAATAGTGGGCTTTGGCTCACCCAGGAGAGTATAACTCTCTCTCTGCATGCTATTGCCTGTTGGGTGTATCATCTCACCTTCTCGGAAGTGCTTTCACAGGAATTTACAAGGGTCTATTTTACATCTGAAAAGTACACTTAATCATTATGCTGTTGGTGACATTCAGTTTTTGATCTCCCATGAACAATCCAGACAGAAAGCAATCCTTTTTAGGTCGAGCATGGGCAGCACTTATGCTGTCTCTTCAAGACATGTTGTATAAACTTTGTGGGCTTATAGCCCGCCCATTACCTTTTTTATTTGTTACTTCAATTCCCCTTTAAAAAGGCTTGCTTGCTAGTGCTTAATCTTTCCTATTTGTCCATCCATTTCATGTTTTGTTTCTTCCCACGGAACAATTACTTGTATCCTTACACTTGGCCGATTATAGAATCTGGTCTACGGACTACTTTTTTATCTTTCTAACAGCACTCAACAGGACACTGTTTTAAATAGGAACAGTTGAGTGCAAGCAATACATGCAATGCATGCATTTTACATCATTGTATCTGTGGTTGGCAAGAGTATTGTTGTAGTTCTTTTATTCCTAAAATATATTTGCTGATTCAATTGTTTGGACAAGATTGCGGAGGATTATGTACACCATGGATCATAATTAGGGAATACGTTATCCATGTAGCTTCAGTATGCCGGAGGTGATAGCTATCTACATGTACAGTTTTTGGCGGGGACTGACTTCGAAACCCGTTTCTGCGGAACACTGATCCTGACTCGTTAACTGACAATGTGGATCAACATATAAAGCACAGACAACATTTCACAAAGGAGTCTTAAAAGCAATTTTATGTGCAGTACCATCTAAGTTAACTAGATTTCTTTCTACTTTCCCCATAGTTCAGTAGAAAACAAGTTTATGTATTCACTAAATTTACGTGATTGCTATATTTAACCCTCGTGACATCGCCCGCAAGCCCATTATTTGCATAGATTGTCACACACATTTAATGTGATTTATGTTACACTACATTTTTTAACACATAACTGGCTGTCAGCAGTGTCACAAAAGTGAGCCTAAACCTATCCGGGTTGCTTTTCAAATACCAAGATCAAATGTCAGATGCTGTTTTCGAGTGCCCCACAAGCATGTCATGTTCTCTAGGCGTTCTACGGAAGGTAGTCAAAATGGTTAGGGTGTGGAGGGTATGAAAAGCGCTCATATAGTATTCACACTAATTTCGACTGAAATAATACGGTGCATTCAGAAAAAGGAGAAAAAACACCCTAGCCTCTCCAAAATTCAATCAGAAGATTGATTACAACATTCACAGTTCTTCGGAGCACTCGTGGTCGACCACCTGTATTCGGGAGAGTTCACGGAAGTGAATGTGCCAGATTGTGGGAACCTTCTTTTGCTGTTACGATACATAACAGTAATGAACGCCGTGCTTTTGAGATACAACGAGCTAAAATTAAGATTTGATATACTTGCGTTTGGGCAGTTCTAGATACCAGAAGTGCAATTTTGGACATTTGTAGAAACATTATTTCTTGGATAATCAATACTAACAAGCTTTACCTTGATTAAGACTCGGCCTTAAATAGGATCTTTAAGCCTTGAGAAAGTCGTAGGCCTATTGAGGTTAACGATGAAACGCGTTGGCACAAGGAATTGGAAGATTTATGGAAATTAAAGAAGAAGAATAACAAGAAATCAATCTACTTATTTGCATTATTCTTTCACGAATGTCTTTCTTTCACTATCACGAGTGCTTCGAAGAACTGTGAAAGGTAGTTGATGATTATCAGACCATTTTCATTTACTTATTTTAGGTTTTGTGATGATTTGAGTAGTTTGATTAATTCATTAAGGGGCATATTAACAAGGGATTTATCTCTGCTTTTTTGGCTTTAAAAGCCAAAAAAGCGCAGATAAAACTATCACCCTATTTACAAGAGGGTGCTAACATGCATAATCGCATGTTAGCACCCTTTTTCCCGACGCCTCCCTTTGCATCTCTAATGAGATGCAAAGTGGGCGTCACTGGGCAGTACAGCCGTGCAAATATCGCTGATGTGCACATTGCGATATTTACAAGGCTGCCCCAGCATTTTAGCAGACGTTAGTTTTTGGAGAAAACCGCTGTTTTCTCCAAAAGCGAACGTCTGCTAAAATCCTGACTTATCCATCCCTAACATAGGGGGTGGATTATGCTGCTATGATCACAGGGTCGTATCAGCAAGGTTATCGCCCTTTCGCAGGGAACATCGCTGGAAAACCAGCGATGTTCCCTGCAAAACGTCGATTTCCCCCGCTATCTCTGGAATTTTTATCGCCCTGGAGCAACGCGTTGTTGATAACACGCTACCAGGGTGATAAATTCCAGAGATAGACGGCGATGAGTAACAAAGCGCTAGGCACGCTTTGCGTTATTCATCGCCGTTCCTTGCTGATATGCCCCTAAGTTCTCTTCCATGGAACACTATGCATTGAAAAGAGCTCTGTTAGACTCCTCTAGGCACTGCACAAGGTAAAACCTGCTGAATATCAACTATTAAACAGAATGCGAAATTACAGTAAGCATGTTAAAACTGCAAGGAATAAGACAAAATCATCCCGCATTTACTTGCACATTTCAGAAAGAAGATCACGTCACTCCTGCCATTAATCAATAACGGTTTATTTTCACTGCATCACCAACTGGTGCAGTTAGTGAAGGAATTATTTGAGTAACATTATTTTAATTCATCGTTTAAATTCCTTTAGATGGCAGACTTGCCCTGTCTGGGAATGAATTGCATTTCTAGTTTTCATTAAATAGCACACTAGCCTGACCTTGGGTGTGTGTGGCCATTCATCAGTGACACGCAAAGTAACAGTAGATGTTGTAGCACCTAGAATAATGTGCTGCATGGCTAAACACTTACAAGGTCCTAAAGGCGAGACCTATATTGGCTATGCCAATGCTTGTTTTTTTTTACTTTACTTACTTTTCAAATAACTAAATCCACAAGAAACACGCTTTCATCTGGGAAAATTAACCTAAAACCTTCTGAAATGATTCGCACTAAATTCATAGGGGCAGATCTATATCGGAGATGCGCCACTTTTACGCCGCCGTTGCGTCACTTTTGTGACGCAGCGGCGGTGTAAACCCTGCGCCACGTTGCGCCATATTTACATCATGACGCATCTATGGAGATGCGTCACGATGTAAAGCCCTGCGCCACGTAAAACCTGCGTCAGGTTTCACGTGGGCGTGTCGACAGAGGGGGGGGCGTTCCGTCGCAGGAACGCCCCTGAAAAGTGACTCAGTCAAATCTATAAGATTTGACTGAGTCACTTTCCCAACGCTGATGCGCCAAAACCCTGCGCCTGCTTGAAGCAGGCGTAAGGCTTGACGCACCATGTTAGGGATAGGGTAGGTTGGAACAGTGCTGGAGTTGCGTCGCGCTTGCGACGCAACTGAAGCACTGCGCCAACCTTACGCCATCGTATGCGTCACGCATCTGTTTATTCCTGCGCCATGATGCGCCGCATTGTAAATGCGGCGCATCATGTGTGGCGCAAGGGTAAACTTGCGTGACGCATCATTCCTGGCGCATCCTTGCTGATTTGCAGGGATGCGCCAGGCAACATAAATCTGCCCCTACATAAATAGTGGACAAACAGCCATCATCGGTTCTTAATGGCATTTCATATCTGATCACAGAGCTAGACACAGTCAGAGTTTCCAAATCAAGATAGTGTTGAAAACGTATGAGTGCAATTTGTCAGTTTCCATGAAGCATTAACCTGTGCTATAATACTGAGCAAGAAAGATGCGTTGGAATATGACTGATAGCCCAAGAGGTATGTGTCAAAGCATTCCATCAAGGAAATAGATGAAGTTAGCCGCAAAAACTGTAGTTCAGTCGCTTACTCTGGACTTTAATGTATACTGAAGGTTTTCTAATGGAGTTGTAAATTAAACTGATTTGCAAACATGGTAAGTGTGGAGCGATTTTCTAAGATTTTCAGACATATCGCTGGGAGATAAAGATTTGTGCATTATCATACACGAACATCTCAATCATGTTTTGTAAGATTAATGTGGCCTGGTGTTGCACTGGAAAAATATTTCATGCGCCTTAGTAGATACAAAATGGTTTTGAAAAAGAATAACTTAATAGAACGTTTAACCATTTGGTAATAAATGATTAAATAAGCACAATGAACTCCGCAGAATATTTTTTTCTCTGAAAGAACAAGAAGCCGCGAAAAATGGCAGTGTCCCTTAAAATGTCTGGTTTGCTTCTTTCTGGAAACTGAATCAGTAGATTCTTGTTATGACACAAATTTATAAATTTTCACTCCCACGTGGTGCCGCCCGAAGAACTGAGCGATTCCCCCATTTGAATATTTATGTTTACTTTGTGTTTATATTCCTCCACACATAATTGTATTGCTTCTTGGAGACCTTAAACCCTCCTTTTGATTTAAATAAAAAAAAAAAATCATATGAGGCCGATGCATAGGGAGACTAGGTCACATAGAACATACATTGTTAGAAAAATACACTTGACAATGATTGACCCTCAACTTACAGTGATTGATTGAATGTGTAGTGCAAGGGAGGACCTGGCTTGGCAGTTTGGGCTGGACTGTTCCCATGAGGCACTGGGTCAAGACTGATTTGCATATGGCCAGGTCTAAACTCGGGTGGCATGGTGAGCAAAAGAATGATGGACTTAACCCAGATTTCTCGACTGGGGTGAATGTTTTGATTTGTTCTACATTCCATCCATCAATTGTGTGTCTTTAATTTAGGCAGAGGGTAGGGTGGAAATAAGATTATCTAGATCAGAAGGCTGAGGCATCGTAGATCTTCAAGAAGAGGCTATTTCCTATTTTGCAACTGGCAAAAAAGAATTTGGGCCAGATTTTCCAATTTCATCAGCGAAAAATGCTGCGTTGCGTGAGAAGGATAGAGCAGGAGAGCGTCCATTTTACTGAAATAATGTACTCTTCTCCCCTTTCCCTAGGGCAGGCACTGAAATTAGTTGCACGTGCCACGAAGATACCTTTCCACTGTGTCAATTTTTAGTAAATCTGCCCCTTTATCTCCTATGTGTTTGCTTTTGTTTATGGAAACTACTAGTAGGTTATAATGTGCTAAGGCTTCGGAGTGGGAACACTCGTTTCATCGGATCTTGACCTGAAGATAATTGATAAAGTCCTGGAGCCTCCTCAGTTGGAACAGGAGTGAAAGGTGCTTCTCTAGTCTGAATATGCACTATTTTGAACTTACAAACACATCCTGACATGAGTTTGTCAGAGCAGTAGGTGTTATACCACAAGGTTCATTATTTATCGGGTGAGAGAAATAACGCCTATTCAATTTTTGGGGATTTTTTTTAAAGCACCACAATCCACATAGTAAACAGCGTACACTTCCCCTGTTAAATTTTGGCTGATTTAATTTTAACAAAAGGTTAAATATTTAACGTATCTAGTAATTACTGGATGCATTAAATATCACCCAACTTGGAAATATGACCCCAGGACAGACAAGAATTTGCACAGGGGCCGGAATACACCTACCCACCCATAATTGGGAAATAGCATTATCCACGCGGTCTGAACCACGCATGCCACCTTTGCAACGCAAGCGTTACCATGCTTGCCAATACCACGCACATACCTTTACCAAGCATATTCCTTTACCGGTATGCCTTTACAATGATTTTGGTTGTAAAGGTGGTAAAGGCATATGCGAGATAAAGGCAGTCGGCACTCTAGACTCGGAGCGAATGGGCTGGGGTAGGGAGGTGTTGGAGGCTTGGAGGGACTTTCTACCCGGATGAAGGAAATTATCGGGATGCAGCTTGGTGAGTAGTTTTGTGGGCAGGGTTGGGGTTGGGGTAGTTTTTAGGGCTGGGTGTTAGTGCTCATGGCTGGTGGTTCGGTTAGTTTGTAGGTCAAGGGGTGGGTTTTAGGGCTTAGGGAGTATGCTGGGGTGTTTTTACGGAGGGGAGGTTAGTTTTTAAGGCTGGATGGGGTCGTTTTCAGGGCTGTGGCCAAGTTTTAGGGCTCAGGGCGGGGTGTCGGGGTAGTTTTTAGGACAGGGGGCCAGTTATAGGGCTCAGGGCAGGGGGAAGGGGCCTAGGGTGTTTATAGTGCTGGGGTTGAATTAGTTGTCAGAGCTGGGAGCTTGGTTGTGGGGTTTAGGGTGAGGGACTGGGGTGTAACCTTTTATCATACATATGCCTTTACCAATCATGCCTTTTCAATGAAAAGCATACATGGTAAAAGCATGCGTGGTAAATATGCAGTCATGGTAAAGACTGCGTTGTTAAGGCATGCAATGTAATCGCATATGTGGTTCCGTCATACAACCTTCATAATCAGTTAACTGGAGTTGATCAACTTGGTTTGCGCACAGGTTACAATAGATGGTGTCGCTGTAGTTCTGATGTGAATTGAAAAGTGTCCCTGATAACGTGGGGATATTTTTGGATGGAGTGAAGGCTGTAAATTGTAAAGGAATTCCCACTGACAGAAGAATGTTTTGACTGGCATTCACATTTGGATGTTGAGGCCAAGAAGTGCATCTCATACAATGGTAGGGAATTCAACTTGAACATGATGGAGCCAATTATATTAAAAAAGCTGGGTGTTAGTTGCACCAAAGATGACTGTCTATGTTTCTAAACGATTTCATTTGAGTTTGATTAATGTTCTGCAGGACATTGTTGCCATAAGGATGTTGGAAAGGGCCGACAAATGGACCATGTTCCTCATAGAGCGTTTAATGTGTACCATTCACAAAAGAGAGGATGTTAAGGTGATCAGAGCAGAGGTATTACTTTTATGAAAATATTGAAGAAAAGAGGGAGTGGGTAGATGTGAGGGCTCAGGCATACAATGGTGATGGTCATAGAGGACAGATCACTGAGCCGTACGCATGGCTGTAGTTAGTTAGGAAGGATTTGAGCGGCATGTCTGGCTGGGTGACATTGGGTCGGCATGTTGTTGGATGAGCTTTATATTGGACAGGCACTCTTTACATTTCAAGAGGCTAGGATTCAGTTTAGAGAGTAAGGGTGGACCAGTTCCTGCTTTAATCCAGACTGAAAAAAGTGTCTTGTGACAAATGAGAAGGTTTTCTTATATGATCTAAGTCACAAATGGTGCTTGAGTAAACAATGGTGTAAATCGATAAAAAGAAATCCACTAGAAATGTTTTAACTGTTATCTTTCTGGATGTGTAGGTATTCCTTAAGGGAAAAGATTTATTTTTCCAAAAATAACCCACACCCACCAACAGGCCCCTTGGTGGCATGCTTCATCATTGGGTTCTTTCCGCCCGCTGCGGGACGGGGCGTGCTGCGACCGACGGAGACGTGGGAGCTTTTACTGGAAGGTGTGGGCTATATTACTAGAAAAATAGGAGTGGAAGGGTCAGTGAGTTAGTGAACAAAATATCTACAAAATACCTGGCCGCTTGGGACCTACACTTTATTGAATCCTGTGGCTGGCATGGTTAAAAATAAGGGGCTTTGGAGGTGCACAATATAATGTATGTGTAACTCCTGGTCTACATGTTTAAATTCTTCCCCTCCGGCTTTTCATGAGGACCAAGCACAATTGATCCCCTAATACCACTCCTGAATAATGGCTGATATATTCCTCAGTGCCTATTCAAGGTATATTATTATGCATTAAACAATACCTAATTGGTATGTTGCTTCAATGCTACCAATTTGGTATCAATTCTTTTTCTTATTATCCTAATTTTGCCCAATGAGCTCTGATCAGGAGGGGAGGGACGCTTGTAGTGGAACTTGCTGCAAAGCTACTCCCTCGCTCAGCATACTTTGCCTGCCCGTGTGCCCAGGGGAAGGCTTCAAACATGTAGACCAGGAGTTACACATACATATAGCCCATACCTTCCAGTAAGTGCTCCCACATCTCTGTCAGTCACAGCACGCCCCGTCCCGCAGTGGGGCAGGAAGAACCCGATGATGAAGAATGACACCAAGGGGCCTGTTGGTGGGTGAGGGTTATTTTAAGAAAAATAAATCTTGTCCCTTAAGGAATACCTACACATCTGGAATGATATCAGTTTAAAACTTTCTAGTATTTTGTTTGAGTGATTTATCTCATACAGGAGGCAAGGTCCACTACATACCTCCCTCTCCCTTTTTTGATTAATGTAAATAATGGTGTAATTCACTGAAAAAGTCACATGGAAGGATCAAAAAAGATATTTGAGAGGTTGCCTCACCTACAACTTATCGTGGTATGCATCATCCTCGGCGGTCCCCCACTCGAGAGTAAGACAATACCACTTTGGTGGACTCAAAGGGAGTTCATAAATATTTTTTTCCAGGACAAATGCAGGGGTCCCGGTGCAATAACTAAAAATACCTAAGGGTATATCCAAAAGCTTTTCTTTTTATTTACGAGTACCCTTAATATACCTAAAACAATAATATGTATGGTTTAATCGTGAGGAGCAATGGGTCACCTGACCACTTATAACTGCCAACTTGTCTTAACCAATATCTAAGCTTATACACATCAACAGTTTTCTACAGGGCTCATGACCTCCCTGCCTAAATAATGCATATATCCCATGCCAATAAATGAGGCATAAGGCTCTCATACCTGTGTCCTGTAGTCCATTTGTAATACAGATTTAGATTTAGGAGGACATGCTTCGGTTCTTCATCCTCATTCCCTTTCTAGTTTATTTGGTTGAATTTGATACAACTATAAAAAGACTTTCCCCATGCTTAGGGCTCTTGAAAGCCAAAAGGGTGCCTAACACTCCTCGACACTCTGAGAGGACCAGATGTACAAAGGGTTTGTGCAGTTGAAAAGCCTTCAATTTGGTCAAAAACAGGATTGGTGACTGTCAAAAATGGTTTACATATGCAATAAATACATTTTGTTCTGAAACGTTTTCTAAATGATAAAATGAATTTAGAAATGATCACTGGATTGTAATTTGATAACCTATACATCAATGGTTTGCCAAAGTAATGTGATTGCAAACGATTGATCAGTTACCGACTCCCAATTTGGGGTTGCAAATGATTCAAAAAGGGAAAGGGGTGGGTCCCTTTTTGACCCCCCTCCCCTTTGTGAATTGGTGAGTAGCTTCAGGATCACTAGGTTGTGGTCCATGGCACCACTGCCTGCTCTCAATGAATTTTCCGAAATGGAAAAAAAAAAATGTAAGCCGCTCAGGTTCATTTAAGGAATTTAGGACCTGATTTAGACTTTTGTGGGTCGGTTAGTCTATCCCATCACCCACCGTATTCAATTGTATTGTATGGCACTTATGTGGGAAATTGGGTCACTGGTTGAGAGGGTTGTAACCCTACTCAAGCAGCAACCACAATCCTTGAAAGGGTGAGGCACAAGTAGACCCCAAAATATGCTCAGCCATCTGGTAGCCTGGCACAGAGCAGTCAGCCTTAACTCAGGAACAATTTGAAAAGTATTCATGTAGCACTTCAAACAGTAATACAGTGATAACATGACACAAGAAAAATCCCATGCCAATTCAGAACAATAGAGTACATTTTAATAAACAAAGCAAGAACAAAATGACATGAATCCAATCAGTAAAACCAGAGATATGCAGCTTTAAATATTTATGTGAGAATAGTCCCAAAAGCAGGAAGAGCCAACGGTGGGCATCTGGTTGCACCAGACTGGGACAAAGTCATAAGTTCTGGCCGACCCTGATTGAGCCCCGCCCGGCTACAGGGACCCAGTTAAACCCGCTGAACAAGATTACCCTATATCCTGGTTACGAAGCATTGAGATGTCCAGAGCCAAGGATGTATTGTGCAGTCAAGGTGATGTGGCAGTTCTGAGGAGCTGCATAGATGCAATGTGAGGTCCTGCATCATTGTCAAGGACAAGGGTTTGCGATGCGAAGTCCGGGGTTGAGGATACGCTGTGCAGTCAAAGCTATTGGTTGGTTTCCAAGAGCAGAGAAGCTAAGATGTATAAGGTGTATAAACTTGTGTCATCATGAAGACAGCCATCGATGAGAGATTTGCGATGTGAGTGCCTGCATCAATGAAGCTTTACACAGTGGCAGTTCCAATGTATGCTGAGCTGTGGATGTGGTGTACGTGCTCTGGAACACACAGTGGCAGTTCCAAGCTGAAATGTGGATGTGGTGTACTTGCTCTGGGAGACCCTACACAGCAGAGACAATATGTCCGCTCTGCCCAGGTTTGCACCATGAAACAGATGAGATGCGTTGGTTCTTCTGGATCCATAGATGGGCTGGCAGAGCACCTTCAGACCCACTTCCTAGGGTCCATAATAGAGGTGGTACCACTTAGCAGGGTAGAACCCACAGATGGCAGAGTTCAGGTGCTAGGTTCAAGGTTGTTGAAGCTCTCTGTCCCTGATACTCTAGTTATGAGGCCCGCCAACTAGCTCTTGGAGTCACGTTGGGTTTCTGGGATCAATAGATGCCGGTCCAGTCTTTCTCACCCAGGCAAGAGGACAGCAGGCAGCAAGTCAACACAGCAGGGCAGCAGTCCTCCAGAGCAGTATTTCAGCAGAGAGGAAGCCCATTTTGCAGCCCAGCAATCCTCCTTCCCAGCAGAATATCCACAGGTCCAGATGTACTGAAGAGTTGGTGTCTGGGATCTAATATTTATACCAGGGCCTTCCTTTGAAGTGGGAGAAGCTTCTAGAGGTTTCCCAGGAATACTGCTTTCACTGACCTGGCACGCGACTAGCTACAGGGGGTATGAATCCTTTTGTGTGGAGGTAGAAGTGGAAACAAGCTTTTTAAGTGTAAGTAGGGCTGTGCCCAGCTCCGCCATCCCATCCTGCTAATAATGATCCATCCAGGCACACCTAAGCCCACTATTGTGTGTGCTAGCTAGAAATACACGAAACTGAACTGTTAGCTACATCCAGTCATGTGACAGATTACGTGCACAAAATGGCTAAGGCAGGAATATGCTAACTTTCGAAATGTGACATTTTTTAAATTGTAATTTAAAATCAACTTCACCATATGTTAAGATTTTTAATTACAATTCCGGAGACACCAAAAATGAACCGGTAACATGTTCCCAATTGGCAATTACACTTACAAAATGAAATTAAGTAATTTCAATGTTATCCTATGGGGGGTATGCCTCTCTCATAATATAACATTGGGGTGATAGCAACCTTACAGGTCCAAGAAGTGAAAAACACATTTAAGAGCTTTTCAATA
Source organism: Triturus cristatus (assembly GCF_964204655.1). Classification (NCBI taxonomy): domain Eukaryota; kingdom Metazoa; phylum Chordata; class Amphibia; order Caudata; family Salamandridae; genus Triturus; species Triturus cristatus. The sequence continues at coordinate 728,928,704 of NC_140591.1, forward strand.
CTAGGGCATGAAAAATTTAAAAGTGCATATCCTGCTTTTTAAAGACATTGCACCGATCCTCTGGGCTGTCCAGGGGCTACCCTGGGTGGACTTATGTACTAAGACAGGAAAATGGCAATGCTCTGAAAGTGGCATTTTTAAAATTGTAATTTAAAATCAGACTTTTTCCGTTACAATTCCAAAGATACCGAACATGAACTGAATACCTGCTCCTATTTGGAAAATATCACTTTTTATATGTACTAAGGTAACTCCAATGTTATCCTATTGGAGAGGCAGGCCTTGAAATAGTAAAAAAAACAAATGTAAGGCTTTTTCAATCCTGGGACATGTAAAACTAAAATGTACATGTCCAACTTTTTAAATACATTGAACACCACTCTCTGGTCTGTCCAGGGCCTACTGTTGGAGTGGTTTACATGTATTAGAAAGGATGGTTTGGGCTCGGCAAAGGCTTTATTTTGCCAGGTCAACATGACAGTTTAAAACTGCACACACAGGCTGCAATGTGAGGCCTGAGACATGTTCAAAGGGCTTAACAAGTGGGTGGCACAATCAGTGCTGTAGGCACACTAGTATTAACAAAATAGGGCAACCCAATTATCCCCAAGGAATTGGGTAAAATACATGTTTTCCTACAAAATATCCCTTGAGGAATTATTTATGTTCCAACTAGGTTTAACAATTTCTCATGGTCACAAATATGATCCAATTTGTTTACTTACAATACAAAAAAGTTATCTTTACAGATGTAATCAAATATTTTTACTTCATTTATCTCATTATAATTACTTCATTGTACAAAACATACAAATTATTTTGACACAAGCATTGTATACAAAATATATACAAGTAGCAACACTGACATCACCAAAGCCATCCCTACAACTTTCTCTTAATTTTCTCAAGGGGTTGATGGGAGTGTAATCATCCTATTATCACTTAGGACAACACAGATGAATCTAACAGTCCATTGGATCAAGTATTCAAATATGTATACAGATGAATTGTCAATTCATTAAGGATCTATCAAAGAAATAAGGGTGCTTTGTCGATGTTTTGGTCTTTATATGGCCAAAATGGTCTGCAAGACAATCTTCAGGACTCGGCGTTGCACAGGGAATGATGGCTCCTGTGAACACTAACCAAACAAAACAATGAATACAACTTGTCACTAAACATAGTGCCTGCTCACAAAAGATAATGAGTGACCAGTGTACCAAAACATGCACCAGTGTTTCTTTCAGCATAGTCAAAAAAATGGAAAAAAACACCCATGTGTTTACTTATTAGACACCAAATGTGACCTATCTCCAAACAAATATTTCTAACAATGTATCTTGCCTCCTTCTAAGTAAACTTCCCAAACCATTCCTGGCAGAATATATATCAAATACTAAAGGAAAAAGAAGAAAAACCTCAACTCAATTACAGCGGTGTTGCATACAGAAGACTTAAACCACAATGTCTAACGTCCGAAGAAAGATCTCAATAGAAATGAAAAGAGTTATCTTTTCTTACCCAACTCCCAACAAATTGAAGTCAACTCATCTAAAACAACAATGCAACCACACGTTAGACATAAACTGACAATCCAATGTAATACAAATAAACAAATCACAATAGGAATCCCAAAGTCTATGTACTTACTATTTATTTGTTCGTGAAGTAAAGGGTCCAACACTCCTGTTTGATCCGCATTTCAAGTTCCGTTTCATGCCAGACCTAAAAAAAAATCGACATTGTGCGAAATTAAAGGATCACATGGTACACCATGAAAATAAGATTCACCATCTTGATGTTACCTAAAAAGGTCTAATAACTATTAAGGAGCTAACAAGAGCTAGAAACCGCTGTCAATTAGCTTTGGAAACTAGAAGTAAGTGGAAAGGTTGTCTATTTTCAATATCTATATATTAATAAACAGTCTAAAAGACATTCCACAAAACCATTGACCGATAGAAAAGTGGCAGCCATCTTGGAATGGGATCTAAATACTAATATCCGTGATTGGGAAGTGACCCATAGGTGAACCAATTATAGCCCCATTCAATTATAGCCCCATCAAATAACTAAAGAAAAAGCCAGATTTCACAATAGGGAGACAATCCTGAAAGGTAATCCTGGATGATATAATCAGAGTGCCCAAGGAACAAAAGGGGGTTTCTTATAAATTATCTTTCAGGCACACTAGTAGCATTCACTTTACAAGCCCTGGGCACATGTAGTACCATTTTACTGGGGACTTACAAGTAAATTAATTATGCAAAATGAGCATAAGCCAATTCTATGATGTTTTAAGGAGAGAGCACAAGCCCTTTAGCACCGGCTAGCAGTGTAAATAGTCATGAATGCCAACAACAACAGGTTCAGAAATCAGAAGGGTGAACACAAAACGTCCAGGGATGATCCTGCATAAAGGGGCAAGTCCAACAGCCTAGAATATGTCAATGGGATAGCCATCACATTTGTGATGGAGTAAATCATCCACCAAACTCTTAAAGCATGATTCACAAAGGGGAAGTCAAACAAAAAGTTTAACTTAGACCAAAAGTCTAACTTTACTACTTTTTAGTATTCACAAAGGTAAGTTACTACTAGTAACTTCACTACTAGTAAATCTACTAGTAGTAAAAGTACTACTAGTAAAAGTAATAGTAGTAAAGTTACAAGCAGTAACTTACCTTTGTGAATGCCAAAAAGTAGTTAACTTAAACTTCAGTCTATAAGTTTAATTCTTAAGTTTAAGTTTATTAATTTTTGATATTCACAAAGGTAAGTTACTACTAGTAACTTTAGTACTAGAAATTACTAGTAAAGTTACAACTAGTAAAATTATAATATAACATTTTGGGCCCAATTCACAAAGGTAAATTCGGACCAAAAGTTTAATTTTTGACCTGCAGTCTAATTTTACTAATAGTAACCCTGCTATGTGCAGAAAGAGCCAGAGAACTGACGCCACCTGCCATATGGATCTTCAGCCGCGGCTCGCTGGTTGCAACCCCAAGGAGACAAAGAGGTAAGGAGGGCTGCGGCAACATTCAGGTGGTGCGCGTCGTGGCCTGCAGTGTATCGGTGCCCCTGAGTGAAGTTGAGGGGCTAGGACTGGCTGACGCTTCCCGTGGAAGCCCCGAGTGGAGGTGCAGTGAAGAGCGAAGACCGCTGGGAAGGTCTTACCGGGGGGCCCCATGTGAGGCCCTCACCGGCATTGTGGAATGAGGGGGGACCCCTGGGGTTCTGGCTGGAGTTAGTGAGGTGCTCCATCCCGGCTTCTATATTCGACATGCTGTGGACAGACCACGGCGGTATCTGAACACTACATGTACTATGAGTAGAGAGGTGAAAGTAGCGCAGGCGGTGGTATTTGGTGAGCTGGCCCGCTCTTTGGGCTCACCACCTGCAGAGCTGATCCATCGGTGAGAGGAGACCAGCCAACGTGGCCTCCATAGACCTGCTGGGATTGCTTTCTGTTTCAGAGAGGCCTCAACCCTATCAGCCTTTGCTGCATGAAGCCACCAATGACTGCAAAGTGTGCCGGAGGCCGGGCAAAGAGTGGGCTGGGCCACCCCTCTTGGACTCTCTCACCAAAACAACCAGGACCAGCTGGGGTAAGTCCTACCAACCATCTCAAAAGTATACCATCTACTACTGTGTCAAGACGGCTCATTACAATGGGCAAACATAACTGTACTGTTGGTGGGCTTGCCACACAACCACCTGCAGAGTGACTGCTGTTGACAAAATATTCCAGCAAGCTATTGTTGCAATTGGGAATGAGATTTAACACACAGAGAGGAGGCTTTCACTTGGGGGTGATGGAGAAGCCCCCCAAAACCCAGCTAGTCTAGTTTTTCACATTTCTACCTAGTTTAAGTCCCATACAGATATTGTAGCCACCACTGACTCTGATTGTGACTCCATCCCTGTTAACAAACACATGCCCACAACCACTAGACTCAAAACTGTTGCTGATTCACCTGAAGGGAACTCCCAAAAGGAAGCACCAGAATCCGTGATCAAAGCAAAACAGGTAACGTCGACCTGGTCCCACCCCAACACTGATACCCCGATGCCCACTTTGCTTGCCAAACCTAAGTCCAAAACCAGAAAATTGCCAAAATGTAAAGTCCAAAGGGAGGCAAAAATCAGGTTTCACTGAGAACAGTTTGGATAGATTAGGTTATAGGCACTGCAATTGAACAACTCAAGGTGGTGATACGCCTTGAACTTATGCTGCTCCTGGAAACAAAATGCTGCCCTCGAATCTCGAGTAATTACACTTATAAAAGCCATTTTAGATTGCTAACATCTCCAACCCATAGACCTACCCCAAAAAGCAGACCAGCCAGATGGAAGTGGTACTTCAAGGACCAAACTATCCCAGACTCTTAGATGTAGCACAGAGACAGCCCAGGGTCTGGGGGAAGTAAGGAGCTTAGAAGGCAATGGTCTGAAGGGGGACACACGTCCAACTGACACCTATAACAGAGACTCTGGAGAATTATCATCAAGAAGTAACCCCAGTAATAGAGTAGCCACCCACAATCTGTCTACAAAGAAGGCACTTATGACTATTGACTTACCCCTGGAGGCCTGTCCATATGTAGTTGTGATGTCTTGGGTCCCGGGTTTAAGAGTTGGGCTGAGGGACAACCACTCCGAACTGAGCAGCAAATTTCTCAATTGGCTGGGCAAATAGAGAAACTTTCCAACTTCGATGGCCAGCAACATACTGTGTACTCGGCATGTGGAGTGGATTGGGAAGGGGACAAACGATCATCTCGGAGATTGTGTGGTCATCAATTTTAGAGACCTTACAGTTGTTTATGATTTGTTAAGTAATAGTTCCACTGATCATCTGGGGGTACAGGGGTGATCTTACTTCCCCAGGGATATTTTTATAACCCCCCTTTGGCCTCCCAAATAAGTCTGCCATGAGCTGTGAAGAATCCTACTTTTTTAGCCCGCAAGTATCCTAGAGCAAACCAGTCATCACAAGGAGATATATACAGCTTCCCAGTGTACAACAGGTAAGGTTCGTTAGATCTTGTTGATTGACTTGATAAAGTTAGTAGTCACACCCATGGTTAACAAGCACACTGCCCTAGCAAGGTAACCCGTAGGAGAGTGAGGCACTCTCGCCCCAATGATCATCACATTAGCCTGAGGACATTAATGTCCAGTCTGCTCATTGAAACTTCTAGAGTAATCCCAGGTAAGGGACTTTCTCAACTAGGACCTTTCCCTGAGGGTGATACCGTCACCTAACACCAAAAATACCTAATTAGTAACTAAGCCCCCTGAACAAGTGGGTGGTAAAAGTACAGCGTTCACAGGGGATCTGCGTTAAGTAAAATTCTGCAGGGGAACTCAAGAAAACGAAGGATACTCTGGAATGTCGCCGGCCTTGGCTCCAAATTTGGGGAGCCTGACTGGGACAAATATATCAATACGTTTGATGTTTGCCTCTTTCAAGAGATGTGGCAAAGTCATGAAATGATTTATCCTAACTTTACCATCTATAATGTTAACACCAGGTCTTGTGGGAAGGGTAGGCCCTCAGACGGCCTAATGACCTGGATTGGGTTGCACACCGGGTGTGTGGTACTTGGGACCGAAACAATTCAGGAAGATATGCTTTGCTTGACCATTAAATTATGAAACAGCTCTCGAGTAAATACCTATAACGTATACTTGAGACCCACCATTAAACACTTGAAATCCTCTATTGTTGATAAGCTAATTACCGACACAGCAGGTCTCCATCCAAATACTCTAAAACTTAACGGTCGAACCCAATCAGTTAGAATGGAAACCCATACTTTTAATAGAATAGGAAGCACTAGTCTTAATGACTTCGTTACAAAATGGTAAAATGTGGCCATTCCTAGTAAATATGACAGTGGTAATTTGGCATGATAGTGACCATAATGTAATTGAGTTGGATTTAGAACTCCCTACGAATTTAAATACGCAGGCCATCCCCCAGCCGTTTGATGAGAGGGGTAGACTTTCTAATGATAAACGTAGAATCCATTGGTAGGCAGTGGTCAGATTTGAGAGGTCTGTATATGATAAGTTGGGCAAAGGATTGGAGGTATTTAGTACTTTTGAGCCAAGATCCTATGCTTAAACAGCTGTCGAAAAGGCAGAAGAAGTTCACAGCTTCCTCTTTCGTAGCTTAAAGAACTTTATCAGAGTTGCAATTATCCAAGGCCAATGAGTAGTGAATGATCCTGGTTCAATAAAAAGTGTAGTCTGGCTAAAAGTGCTCTGATTATTGCCATCAAGAGCTGTAAGATGGACAATGGTCAGGAAAAAAGAGCCAAATATAAATCAACTATAGCAGAGGCAAAAAGGGAATGGGACTGCGAGAATTAGAGTATTCTTTTAGCTACTTCTAGGGAAAATATTCAAATCCTGTTCTGGAATCTAATTGCCACTGGGAATAAAGAAGAAAGAACAAAGCGGCATATTTACATGCCCCTATTGCCACAACAAGATCCCTTTCAGTGATGTAGTGATAGCGATAGCGGCTTTGCCTTATTTACAAGGCAGTGTTAAGCCACTTAATGTGGCTGAACGCTGAATTGTAAATAAGGCACCTTTCATGCTGTACTTAGCGTGAAAGGGGAGTGCAATGGGTGTTGCAGTGGCTGTTCCACCACAACACCCATTGATTTTGAGACTGCCCCCTATTTACAAGGGTGGCATGAATTGGATGCAGCGCCAAAATTAAGACCAAGGAAAACCTAGTCTTAAACAAGCGAAATCAGGAGAAATCATTTATTTTTCCTTATTTTTGCTGTTTCCATTTATGCTTCGTTGTACAGCCCACATAGAAACAGCAAGTTGCCATTGATTGTTTATGTTCACGAAGGTGTCCGTTCCTGAACATAAACAATCAACAAACAAAAAATTACATTTTGCAACTTCTATGTGTGCTGCATTAAAGTTTAAAAGTTACAAAACGTCATTTAAATATTCTTTATGTGCACGAGGGGAGGCCTTCCTGCACATAAACAATCATCCCTCAGCGCAGACACACTTGCACTATGGAACAGGGGTGCCTGTGTTCGCGCTAGACTGCTAAGTTAAGCGTCAGTGAAGGGGGAAACGTAGGACTGCACCATATTGTTGTAAATATGGTGGAGCACCTGCGTTTCTGCAGTAGGGGAGTGTGGCATTAAGCCTGGAAGGCTAGCAATGCACTCCATTTCTCCATTGTTAATATGCCCCTAAGATTAATAGCAAAATATCAGCAGAGGCATGGATAACCCACTTTACCAATTTATAGCAACAAAACCCTGAGGCGGCCATACTCCCCGAAACTCCAGACATCTCCTTATGTGCTGGAACAGAGAGGGATGACAGATGTTTTCCTCTGATAATGTGTAAGGAGCTGGGAGATGCCATTAGACAGATAGCACAGTGGAAAGCACCTGGCATCGATATGATCCCAGGAGCTATTTTTCTATCATAAATTGATGTGTGGACACCATACTTCACTGTGGTATTTATTGCCATTTGAAAGGGTGCAAGTATACCTGAGTTATGGGCCAGGGCCGAGATTCTCCCCAGCTATAAGAAGGTTCGTCCCTTGGACCCTGCCATTTACAGACCAATTAGTTTAATGGACACGGCACAGAAACGTTTTAGCAGGGTCATACTGAGCAGGCTCCAATACTGATTTGAAGAGAATTAAATCCTTTGTCCTGTTCAATCTGGATTTCGATCCAACACTTGCACTGTGGATCATATCTTCGGACTCCAGATGCTTGATTGGAAGACCAATAACCTCGAGAAGGATAGGCTTAATGCAGTATTTGTTGACCTAAGAATTGCATTCAACCTTGTTCCAAGAGCCATGTTGCGGAATCGCCTTGCAGAACTGGCCATCCCCACCTACTTGTGCAGAATTATTGAGAAATTGCACATATTAGGTAAGGCAAGTTGGGTGAAGTTACCGATCCTATTGCAGTGCAGCACAGCTTAAGACAGGGTTGTGTATTGGCCTTCACCCTTTTTACCCTGTTTTAAATGACCTGGTAGATTTTTTTAATAGCAGTGAAAATGATGCCCCACTTTTAGAGGGCATGAGGGTTCAAGCCCTCATGTTCGCTGATGACACACTTTTGTTGTAAATAAAATAATTAATTATGACTTGCCTAATAAATATTTTAGAACTTTAAAGTAAGACAAGTCAAGAAAAGGGGCAAATTAAAAACACATTTTGGGCCAATAGGTATAATGTCCTCTTGGGCTACGGCTTACTTACATGTAAATTTATTATTGAGCTTCAAAGATGTCAACCATCAATTTCCAAGCATCACTTTTATGCATGTTTTGAAAAAGATCATAATGTGCAAAACATACAGCATCTTGCATTTAGACAATACTTCAGCACATATTTAGACATATATACACCTACATATCTACATATGAACACAACATGTACAAGACAATCATTGTGTACAAATGCACATTTTATCCATACATTAAATGTAATTTCTTATCTCTCATTGTGTAATTCTGTTATGGTGGTACATTCATTGTTTCAAATCCAGATCCACCAGGAAATAGCCAACAAACAAGGCAGTCTATCTGGAAGATTTTGGCTGTGCCCAAAGTCAATCCCCCCAAAAATCTCAGTCCATAGACTCCTCCACTGGGTAAGGTCGGCGTGTTTTTCCCAGAGCAAAATAGGAATGTCATGTATATCTCAGACAGCTTTCAGAATGTACATATTTACCACTCTATACCAAATACCTATCACCAGGATTATATAGGAATTCATAGAAAATCTTTAAATGAACTAAACCTGCCCTTGTGCAGTGTTCTGTAATGCACTGGCATCTAAAATAGGGTTATCAACAATTAAAACCCTATCATTTTGCAAATTCAAAGTGTGTAGTATTATAAATATCTTAAATGTTATATGTTTTCAACTTTCTTCTTTGTAAAGTAATTTTAATTTTGTCCTAATTATTTTAGTTTTAGTAAATATTACGTTATTTTTGTCATCAGTATCATGATTTTTTTCTATAATCTACGTTTTCAGGTTCCTATGTATTTTAGAATGATAAAAAGTAAATTAATATTAGAATTCTTGAAAATTATTTTTGAGATAATAGGTATTATGTTTTGGGGTTGGATTTTGTTTGTGTTTAACGTTCTGAGTATTTGTTTTATAGTAGAGTGCATTCTATACTGTAGATTCAATATAGTGTAGTACTTAATTGTTGGGAAAAAGAAGTCTTAGCATTTGTGTGCATCTGCCTTATTTGATTAGAGATTTTGGGTTTTAGTAGAGTGATTGCATTATTTTGAGCTCTTAGGGGTCTATCAGGATGGCATCACCACGACTGCCATGATAGCAGAAAAAGACCGCCCGCCAGGACTGCGGCATAACCGCCGGTCCAATTAGCATGCTCCACAGTCGAAATTCGACTGCAACTGTACGATCGCGGCCTTTAACATTGCGGCGGTTGCTGCTGCCAGCAGCACCAGTGCGATGACAAAAGGAGCATGTCCCGCATAACCCTGCACCGCGTGGCAGGCACAGCACAGTGCCTGCCACCTGGTACAGGGACATGTAGGGGGGTACCATGGGTACCCCACCAGTGAACCCACACCCCCCAACACATTAAGGGCTCGCAATGGGCCCCCGGAGACATTCTCTGCATGCCTTTCCTTGGCGGTTCCCCCGCAGCGGAAAGGCTGGCTACTGCCGGCATCATAATCATGCCGGCGGAGTCTGGCCCTGCACCAACCCCATTTTAGTGGTCCAACTCCGCCCCCCAGGCATGCGTGCTGACTGCTACCGGCGGAAAAGTAGCGGGTGGAATTTCTCACCACCGCTGTCATCACCGCCATGCTAATGTGACCGGTGGTTTTCCGAATTGCGATCGCGGACCGATGTCTGCCGCCGGCCCGGTGGCGGATATCTATCCACCATCCTAATAGACCCCTTAGTATCTTTGATTTTTAATGTCTACAGAATGTTGGGTGGCTCCAAGTGTTGCTTGGAACTAATTATGCCACCCAAATACATCATTGTTGATTTTTGCTTTTTGGGAACTAGACTTATGTACATGTTCTACTAGGGAATTTCAAACTTGGGATGGTGCCTGGGATATGGGCAGTGCAGGCTTACAGACCAAGTGTTTTCAAAATACTTTAAAAATAGAGATAGTTTTTCTTCATTTGTTTCATACAAGGGTGTCTCTGTTAGTATGTAATAGTGTTTAGTCATTTCAGTAGTTAGCACATCAGCCAAGGCTATTATCTTTTTTGTAAACTTTAAATGTGAATTGAGCATTTGGTAAATAGTTCATGCTAAGTGTTGACCTTTGGAGGTACCCCAATATGACCCCATAAAAGTGATAATAACACTTTAGAATTGTGTATTTTGATATGTTTTTATTATTGCATTTATTATAGTTTGCTCTAAGTATGTTATTGTTTGTAGCGTTTTATTTGATTATTTGTTCTTTTACTTCTGTGAGCAGTTCTTGTAAGTTGAACTTGTTTTGTTAGGGAGTAGCGCATAAAATTAGAAGAACCTTAGTATTGTGATATTGGCCAGGGAGGGTATAAATTTGCGTGAATGGCGGGGATGTGATTTATAAGTCCCATCTATCATTCAATTTGTGAACTGGGTGAGGGCTAGTAAGCAGTTGTTAGTAGTTAAAAAATAATCTTTTTTTCATTTTGTTACCAGATGACATCTTGGTTAGTATGGGTTACTTTTAAGTGTTGAGGGATTTCTGTCTCTTGGAACATTCATTGGGTCTGGCTGTCCTTTGTGTTCTGCTTATTAGTCTTTTAATGTTAGCTATTGCAGGTCATTTTTCTGTTGCGTCCTCTGTAACATGAGTTATTATTTATACAGTTCCCGTGATGGCAGAAGTACTTATACTTAAATCTTGTGAACTTTCTGACTTGAACCTCAGTAATATTGGGAAGATGACTGTGTTCTCTTACATTTTCTACTATTTCATTTACTGTGGCTGCTCCACCGTAACTACCATTTGAGTAATATCTTATACTTTTCCAATGTTTTCTTTTGTTAGTGCTACTTTTTTTCCTATAGATGTGGCCGTGTAACTTAAAAAGGCTGTCTTTTCTGGGAGGAAACAAATGTAGCAACTTTTGTCAGTTTGGGATCTATGAATTATAATAATATTGAGAATATGTATTACATTTTGTAATTGTTAGGTTGTAGTTATTAACATTATTATAGACATTTTTACCATTTCATATTGTACACTTACATTTTATCATTTTTTTTTGTTGGTGCTATTAGTTGTAGATTTTCAGTATTCTTCTTGTTTTGGGCTTTTTTTTGTAAAGAAAAAATATGGGAACAGATATTGAAATTTGATATTCACAAATCAGGTTGCAAATTGTGCACTGACTTAATGAGAATAGGAAGGAATGTTGAGAACCGACCTATGCACTAATAGTTGTTTCGAAAAATTAGTAATCATAGTGGGTCACAATTCAACCTACTTCATTAAAATGCATGAGGAAGGTTGCGAATTGCAACCCACTGCAATTGGCTAGATTCACTGGTATTGTGGCCTGCTGAGGTCAGCAGACCAGCATATCTTTGATTGGTTTTTAAATAATCAATCTATTTTCATAATGCAGCCCATTTTCCTTAAGAAAACAAAATGTGACTGAAAACATGAGAAAATAAACAACCTTTTTTGTTGGAGTAAGATGTGGCCCAATAGAACACTGTCTACTCCTATGAACCTATTGTGTTGATATTCTCAAATCCCTGGGGACCCCTACTTGCCTAGGAATGGCTTACCATCAATTTTGAATTAGTGGCAAAATATTAATGTTTTGCAGTGGGATTTCAGTCACTAAACACTAATACATACTTTAAGGAATCAGTATTTGAAAGGAATGCATTTAAAACGACCCTTCCAAATAGAGAATCCGAAATATGTACTTAACCTGTTTAACAATTCTGAAAACCATTTCCAATCCGTGAGTTCGGTTTAGTACATTACAAAAAGTGTTTTAGGAGTCGAAAGCCCTCATATTTACCAAATCAGAGAGATTGCGACTGTTAAATCACTTTTTACATCAGGCCCATAATGTTTTAAAATATGTTTTCCTAATTATTTGAAAGAAATGTTGATAAACTCTGCTTTTGTAATATATAATAATGTTTTAATTTATAAAGTTTGCTATTGTGATGAGGTATTTTTGTCCAATGTCTTTCTGTTATACTCACGTTTTTGCTTATGCCTTTTCTGCTTGTGTTATATTGTGTCAATTTTTAGGCTTTTTCTTTTTTTTCTTAATGGTTTGTATTTATGCATTTAGTCTTTTCATTTGTATTGTAGCTATATACATGAAAAATAAATTAGTTGAGGTGTTTAATAGTTTATAAAATATTTTAAGCACTATTTTCAGCTAGTCTTGATTTGCAATTATTTTATGCACTTACTTTTGTGGAGATTGAGATGTTTTCAGACCGAGTAAAGCTTTCCTGGTATGATGGCTTCAAGTGCAGCAGTTTTCTGCTCTCACTTTACACACTTTTTAAATTTGAAAATCATTCCTATCTGTTAACAGTTTTTCTTTTTTAACTGGAGTGGCTGCGGTTTAGTTAAAACTTAATTATGTTTTTGATTTATATCTTAAATTGAAGACTCATTAATTTTTTTAACATAAGACTATTTTTTTATGCAATCTGCCTCAATTATTGTTTGCTGTTATATTTGTTTCATTTTTGGTATATTATTTCACAATATTTGTTGTTTATTTTATATCATTTGTTAGATTGTGTTGCTAATGTTGTTTTCTATATTTCTTGTATTTCATAATATTTGGTTTTCTATGAAGCTGAGAGTTGCAGTCAGTTTCTTCTTCTTTTTAAAGAGTTAATTTTTCAATCAAGACTGCTATACAATCATTATTAGAAGCTGTGGCTACATTGAGGTTGTATTGGTTTCCCACAAGAGAAAAGCTCTCCCATGCTTTGAATGCATCTGTATTGATGTCAGTACGTTTGGTGTCCCAAAACCATACAGTCCCCTTTTTGTGTTGGCCAATTCTTTACAATGAGAACAAGCAACAGTGAAAGGGATCTGAAGGATATTGGACCAATAGACTAACATGTGGTCATTGGCTGTCATTAGAAGTGCTTTACTGATTATCAGATCAAGTATTAACCCTTAGGAGTGATTGCATCATTGGCATCATCCCAATGCAGATTATTGTAACCAAAGAAGATATTAGCCTCTGAGATTATCAGTTCAGTCATGTTGTAGTCTATGCACTCCTCAGGGTAAGACTTGCTGCTTAAGAGGCTATCAATTACATTTAAATTGTTAGTAGATCAGTGTGAGCAAAGAATGCTTAGAATAAGAGTTACATTTATTAGTGAAAAGTTGTCTATAGCAGATTGTATTTTTGGGAATAACTGCAGTGCCTCTACCTTGTCTTCATGATCACCTCGCAGAAAGGAGTAAACATCATGTAAAGTGTCTTTGGGCGAAGTTTCAATAAAAACAAGGATGCCAAGGTTGACGTTGACAGTAATGTCATGGGTCTCCAATGGGTGCTTAACTGCCCAAAAGTAGTTGGAGAACAAACAACATAGAGATATTTACATGGTTTAGGAGGAGGAGGTAAACAGTGGATCAATAGGTACTTGAATCAGGTTGTCCTGTTCCACCTTCTTAAACGATGGACAGGTATGAGGTGGTCATGATTAGTGATCATGGAGATGAGCATTTCGATTTAGGTATCTTCACAGCCAGCAATGGCTTTTGGTAATCATGGCTGTCAATGTTTGAAGGTTCTCATTGTCAAGATAGGACCTCATTCCTAAAGATGAAGGGTCAGAGTTGTTTGTAGAGTTACTAACCAGTTCAGTAGGCTCTTAACGGACAGGCAGTTACGTTTGGAATCCATCAAGGGCAGCTGTGGAGTTTGTAAACGGAATGAAAATTTGATTGACTGTCTGTGTAAGGAGATCAGTTTTTTTCACATAAAGAGCAAGGGCGGTTTGGTACACTGAGGTACGAAAAGATTTCACTTTAGCCAAACATGGAGTGAGTTGATCAATGTGTAAGGATTAAAGGTCAAGTTTAACTATAATGAGCTTATTAGGATGTTCAAATGATCTCCCTTTCGAGGATGGTAGAGCCAGGGTGTGGGTTGTCGGTAAGGTTAAAGGTAGATCTGTTCTATAGAAGATAGACTTGATAATAAATGGAAAACATAGCATTATATACTAGCTGCAAGGAACCAATGCACAGAGTCAGGGAGAAGGAAAATAGAAAGGCACAAAAAGAGGCTGTCAAATGCAGTAAGAGGGAACACTGGAATTGTGACCACATATCCATATGCACAAATGCCTAAAGTATGATAGCATCACTTACTCAAGCCAAGTGTCATTGACATGTGATAGGCTTTGATAAATGCAGAAATGAATGATACCCCACCGGACACAAAGGGACTGGAGCTGGACTGTGAGAATGTGCCTGTTGCAGAGCAGATGTCACTGTTGATGACAAAGTCTGGACTGTCCGGTGCAGCCCACCCACGTCGGAATGTATGCCCTCCATGAAAGCAACCACCTGGGCCAATTTCTTGTTGTGGTCAATTAAGGCATGGAGAAGAGCTGACTGGCCTACACACAGCTGGCGCAAAAGGTCCACAGACTCAGCACTGATGGCAGCAGGGGGGACAGGGGCAGCGGTGCCAGGGGTGAAGGACACTCTTCCCCTCTTACTGAGGCGGACACGGGCAGCACCAGAGGAAGTGGCTGGGAGGGTGGGCAATGGCCACTGTGTGGTGGAAGTCGATGCAGAGTCCCCGTTCCCTGTGCCCTCCAACATGGATGCATCCCCGCTGGCATCGGATGATGTGGTGCTTTGTGTCTCAGGCTGGGACTCCTCCAGCAGACTCCTGTCCCCCTCTGATGCGCTGGAGACATCTGTCTCACTGGGTTCCTGGGCAGCTGTGGTGCTAGTTTCGCCCCCACTGGTGTCCGTCTCCTGTCCTCCGTAACCACAGGTGATGCTGCATGGGAGAGAGAGATGTAGGGTCAGGTCAGTGGCAAAAACAGAACAAACATATGCAAGCAATGCATGACAAAAGTTGAGCAAATCTACATTTTGCACACCACCCAGTGCAACCACATCATGCCAACTCACTACATAGACTCAAGCAGAACGTGGAAACTGGAAACTCAGGCATGAGTGAGCCATGTGATTACCACATAGCACAACACCCTGCTTGTGGCTCTGTTCAAACAGACACACAACTAGTTGTGAGCAAACCTAGGGACATGATGGGGGCACACTACTTGTTGCCAATGACAGAACTGGATGGAACAGGAGGGGAAAACACAGACCCAGACTACAACATGACAGTCCACAATGGACATTAGCCCATGCCACCCACCATGGCGTACCTTGGGGACAATAGAATGCTGCACATTGCTGTAAGATGTCTAGCCCTCCCCAATATGGGTGCATGCAATGGATGCATTGATGTACGCACAGTCAGATTGGGCACACTGCCGTTCCCTCCTATGGGATTCCCAAGACTACACCAATGCAGTAGAAACCTGAAGAGCACAACTCAGAATGTAATGTGAATGCACAGCTACCGAATCACCTTTGTAAGTACAGGTAGTGCAAATGCATGCCACAGGCACCCAGACCAGCAGCCACTTTCATGCCACAGCATCACACTACCAACATCACAGAGGCCAGCGCTGGCACAGGCTCTGTACACATGCAACCACTCCAAGCCAAAGTGAGACTCCCCAAATGCTCACCCCTGGCTTGCTGCTGATGCTCCTTCAAACGTGCATCCATCTCAGGCTGTGTCACCGCCAAGATGCGCCCCATTCGTGGTGTCATACTGCGCCGTGCCAGACGCCCAGTGCGAGGAAGCAGCCCCAGGGTCATCTCCACCACATTCTTTGCAAGCCGGCTGATGTCGTCCCATCTCTTGTGGCAGTGGGTGACCCGTCAGTTTGAGACCCCCAGGGCTCGCACATTCGCTGCAATGGCCCTCCACACAGCCTTACGCTGGTGTACCTTGAGCTGCAGGCATGGAAGACAAGAGGGAGAAATGATCAGGGACACAGTGTCATGTACCGACATCTATCAGTATAGCAGCAAGATACAAAATCATCACATATCCAATGATAGGTCAATCAGAGACCATAGCACAGACCACATTGGACCCCTGCATGGGAAAAGCTGATGTTAAAGCATGCAGGTGTGAGGGGGAACACAGTCCCTGCACATCTCACACACATGCAGGATGCCAGCACTGAAACACCCATATAGCCTGCCCACATCTCCAGTCCATTGTTGGCTTGAGCAACACATACATCACATGTCAACCTGTGTTTGGGGGTGGACTCACTGTGTCCAAGACTGCACGGCCATCAATGTCCCTGTCCTGTGAATCTTTGAATGTGTCATGGTGGTCACATGGATGGACATGATATCACAAATAAAAAATGCAAACCACAAGGGCAGTTGTGTGCAAACCTCAGTGCTGAGATGGACCATAGCTGGAGTGCAATGTGACAAGACTGATGTCCTACTCTGTAAGTTCAGTGAGTTGTCCTTGTCTTTGTAGGCAGGGACTGTGCAGGCCAGCTGGGCTCACACTGAGATGGACTACAGGGGCACACACAGCCATCCAGCCAAGCAATCACTGTCCTGACTACAGCATGAACAACCTTCTGTGTCACTGTATGGCTGACAACACAACACAGGTCACTCATACATACATGTGCAGGGAGGGAAAGCTGTGGCATTGGGTACACACACCCTCCCAGTGGAGACATCATGTCAGGCAGTGCATGACACTACCCCACACTACTCCACACTACCAGGCACATACTGCATCAGTCCAACTACATGTGTGCCCCCCCTGCCCTACCCCACCACTGTTGAAGACTTACCACAACATTTGGGGCACCATATAGCCTAGGGTACTGTGTGAGCACCTCGTCCACCAGGACCTCCAGCTCCTCTCTCGTGAAGGGACTGGCACGTATCTTCTCTGTCCTTGCCATCATTGTGGATGTGAGACAATAGCAGGTGATTTTGGTGGCGAGGGTTCTCAGGCAGCAGTCCCTGGAGGCAGCAGCAGGTGAGGGGTCTCAGGCAGCAGTCCCTGGAGGCAGCAGCAGGTGAGGGGTCTCAGGCAGCAGGCTCTGTGAGCAGTGGCAATGTGAGACTCACTCCCACATATATAGCCCCCTGGGGTCGTTTCAAAGGTGCCAAGCTGCAGGAATTGGTGGTCCAGGTCTGCCTCTTTCAAATCCCGCCAATGTCACCACAATCATGGCTCCCATTGGCTGTAAGGACATGCTCCATGGTGGTGATACAACGCTGGGGCCCGGGGTGCGCTACCGCGAAGGTGCGTCTTTCAAATCCAGCCAATGTCTGCCTCTGCAGTGGCGGAGCACGCCTACCGCCATCTTCAAAATTGCATCATGTCACCACAATCATGGCTCCCTTTGGCTGTAAGGGCATGCTCCATGGCGGTGAAACACTGCAGGGGCCCGGTGTGCTCTACCGCGATTTTAGTGGTGGAGCATGCCAACCTCCATATGGCCATGTCTTCACGCCTATGACTACTGCACTTGTGCGAATGGGGGTGCTGGTGACACACCGCCGGAGCCAGGCGGTAGATACTGCGATATGGGTGCCATACAATGGCGATGGCCATCTGTCAAACATCACCAGTGCACAGTGCTAAATGGTCAATGGCACATCATTGTGCACACGATGCCAATGTTCAATTTACTCCACTGATGACTACACATGCCATGTTTGTATGTGTGTAGCGTAGATTTGCCCCTACCCACTCACATGTCACTTAAGGATTTGATGTTGGTGTAGGCAGGACAGTGTAGTCCTGGACTGTACAATGTGTACACATGTCAATGTGTTAAAGTCCAGTGACAATCACAGCAATGCTCGTCTCGATGAATGGTGATCTATTTAGCATTGCTTCTCATGTCTGCTCATGCACACATTCATCATTCCAGTGCCGACTGTGGTCATTGTGTGTTGGATGTGTGCCAGCTTGTAATGACGCATTAAGGTGTGACCGGTACATCATCTAAGTATGAGACAGTGGTTTTGATGAGTTACACATATGCTGGATGCTAGACTCACAGGTGTGCACATGTGTACTGCGGCCATATCCCTATGTGCATTCACATTGCCCAAGGTGGTGTTTGAGGTACTTGTCTTGTGTAAGTTGGCATGTGTGCCCTTTGTGTAGCTGAAGGTGTCCCTCCATGTAAGCTGGTCTGTTAGTCACTATAGATGTCAGTCATTGTTGTCGTTGTGTCATCCAGAACGTGATCTGATGGGCACATCTCATGATGTATTGCATTGACATGTGTCCACTATCACCTCAAATAGGAGGAGGCCAAATTTGACTCGTCACTTGACGGTGCTGGAGGACATGGAGGATGTTGCGATCATACAGAAATGCTGCCTGGACAGAGCCACCCTGAAAACCCTTTGTGATCTGTTGGAGCCCCACTTGCAGCCACGCCGGACATATCCAACAGCTTTCACCCCTACTTATAAGGTGATGGCAGCCCTGCATTTTTTTGCCACTGGATCGTTCCAGGAGACTGTGGCCAGCGCTGGTGGGATGTCACAACCGATGTTCAGCACGGTGCTGCGTGATGTACTGTCCGCCATGATGCTATACAAGGACAGATACATCCATTTCCCCAGGGGTGCTGAATTGCCAGCTGTGAAGGGAGACTTCTATCCCCTTGGACACATCCCCAATGTTGTTGGGGCAGCTGATTGCACCCATGTTGGTCTTGTGCCACCACAGGCAAGTGAGCACATTTAACGCAATCGCAAGCATTACCACTCCATCAATGTGCAGGTGGTGTGCCTGGCAGACATGACCATCTTGCAGGTGTGTGCCAAATTCCCAGGCTTGGCCCACGACTCCTACATTCTGCGGAACAGCATAGTGCCCCAGCTGATGGCTAATCTTCTTCCCGAGCGTGCATGGATTGTGGGTGAGTATGCCTAGTCGTGTGGCGTGCTGTGTGTGTGACCTGCTGCCCTGAGCCTCTGCGATGTTGCAATATCTCTTTGTGTTTGTCATACCTAGGTGTCTCTGCATATCCAAACCGTGCCTGGTTGCTGAGCCCACTGCGAAATCCCAGGTCCCCGGCTGAAGTCCGCTACAATGAGGCCCATGGGAGGACATGTTGTGTGGTGGAGCGTACTTTTGGCCTGCTCAAGTCACGTTTCCGGTGCCTGGACAAGACCGGAGGTGCACTGGCATACTCGCCCGGGAAGGTGTGTCAGATTGTTGTAGCATACTGCATGCTCCACAACCTAGCCATTCGCAAGGAGATTCCCCTGCTCTTGGATGATGGTGAGGACCCAAGGCCCCTGCCTGCAAACCAAGCCGTGTTCAGTGATGAGGACAGTGGAGAGGAGGAACGTGTTGACCTGCGTGAACAGCTCATCACCCGCTACTTTACTTGACGGTGGGTTTCAATGTGCAGCATACCCATTGTCTGAGGATATTGCTGTTGTCGTGAAGGGGCAAGTGAGAATTGTAGCATCAGCCAGTTGTAGACTCAGTGGTGGTTGGAAATGTTTCTAGGACATGACATTTGTGATCATCAACAGGACGTGTATGTTGACACTTGGTGGCCATTGTGACATGTGCATGTTTGGTTATCCTGGTGTTAGGGCTTGTGTGATGTCTGTGATGCCACACCCAGACCAGCGACAGTTGTTCTGTTGTGTTTCCCTAGGTGCCTTCGACTTCTCAATGCCTACATACAACCCATGCTCCTGGTACATTGTGATCATGTTGAAGACTATGGTGAGATGCGAGGGGTGTTTACATTTCCATTGGGGGGTGGGGTGGAGCAGTGAGTTGACAGTCGTGGTAGATGAGATAGTCGAGTAGTCACCACATTGCTGTGGTGACCCAGTCCAAGAGATAGATGCCATTCACAAGGCAGTGGGGGGAAGGACAGTCCAAAGAGTCAATGCAGTGGTGGAGAGGGTTGCCATCATGGCTGGCTCCGTGACTGGCGTCTGGCAGGTGCTTGGCCTCCAGAGACTCCCAGGGTCTTCTTGGGATGGCCCCTTTGTCATTTGGCAGGGGGGGCCCTGCTGCAGGGCCAGTGGGGTCTGAGGACTCACCCCTCTCTGTAGACGCAGGAGAGGATGGTGAATTGTCATTGTGCAGCCCACCAGAGGGAGGTGGATGTGGTGTCTGTGGCGCATGCCTGTCCCTCAGAACCGTCACTTGCTGGCCCAAGAGGTCCACGATTTGTCCCATGCGGGTGTCGATGGACCTCATCAGCAGGATGAGCTTGTGCAACAGTTCGTCCGACCGGCCCGTTTGTCCCTGGGCCTGTTCGTATGCACCCAGGACTCTGGTGATGTGTTCCAGGGAGTGGGTCGCAGCCTCCTGGTGTTCCTGAGTGACCGTGCCCCTCCCACCTGCCCTGCTGCCACGGACCTGTTGCCTCACCACTGTGGGCAGCCGCATTCTCTCCCTGCCCTCCTCTGTCGGTGGTGTGTGCTGGGCGTCCTCTGGTACAGGGAGGGTGTTGCAGGCAGCACTGGTGGTGGTGGTGGCGGTGGCCGCACAGGCAGTGACAGCAGGGGTCTGTTGTTGTTGCCGCAGATGTGGTGGGAGGGACGATGGGGTCCTGGGACGTGTTGTTCCCTGGCACACCAGATGGGCCTGCCTTGAGCTCATCGTCCCCATGGAATCCTGGGAGTCAACATCCGAGAATCCTTGTACTGGGGGTGGAGAGTGGCTCTGCAGGTTGCTGGTGTTGTCCTCTGCAGTGAGTTCTTGGTCACCTGTGGGTCATTGCAGTGCACCCGGCAAGCTTTGTGTTAGCTGTGTGTCATTCACTTTGTGTACACTGCACAATTGATATATCATCACATTGTTGACTATATGCAGTACTGTGCTTCCTGACATGATGCAGTGGGACAAGCATTACTTGTCCATGGTGTGAGGTGTCAAGGCATACCATGCGAACTGTGCACAATTGAGGTTTACATGGACTTGTGCCATCTAGGGCCTGGCACAACATGTGTTTACTTGAGGAATCATAGTTTATTTGTCTGACCTAGCAGACGTCACATCTGGGCATGGACTGGCCATTGTCATCTCCTGCAGCCCTTTGTCCTGTCATGTGCATATCTTGATTTGTAACACCACACATGCTTTCATATTTTTCGAATGGTCCTTGTTGCACTTGCCCCATGGTGATGCACATGTCACTAGTTGCTTTACATGATTGTGCCCTGACTTTCTTCTACTTGTGCATTGTTGTGTCACACTTTGGTGGTTGTGACAGTTTCCTTAGTTTACTTGTGTGCACACTGTGCTTGGCAATGGGGTAGGTATGCCTCTTTGTGCAATGAGAGGGCTGGTGTTGTCATATGGCACCATTTAATTTGTGAAAAATGGGTGGGGGCACGTGCTGGCTACCTACCTGTAAGTTTGTTTGGTGTACTGCAATGGCTTCCAACTGCTCCTGGGTGGGGTGGGGGAGGGCTCCATCCTGCTGAGGTGTGGGACAGAGGGAATGTTGGGAGTAGTAGTGCAGCCCTCCCAGCCATAAACACCCTCCCAGGGAAGATGGCTACCTACCTGTAATTTTGATGAGGGTTGGGTAATGGCTGACACATGCTTCTGGGTGGGGGAGTGCTCCATCCTGCTCAGGTGTGGGACAGAGGGGATGTTCGGAGTAGTGGTGCAGGTCCCCCACCCCCAGACACCCTCCCGGGAAAGATGGCTACCTACCTGTAAGTTTGTTGTGGGTTGTGTAATGGCAGACACATGCTTCTGGGTGGGGTGGTGGGAGGGCTCCATCTTGCTAGGCTGTGGGACAGGGGACATGGTGGGAGTAGTGGTGCAGGCCCCCCCGACACCCTGATTGTGAAGGTGGCTACCTACCTGTCAGTTTGATGAGGGTTGGGTAATGGCTGACACATGCTTCTGGGTGGGGGAGTGCTCCATCCTGCTCAGGTGAGGGACAGAGGGGATGTTGGGAGTAGTGGTGCAGGCCCCCCACCCCCAGACACCCTCCCGGGGAAAATGGCTACCTACCTGTAAGTTTGTTGTGGGTTGTGTAATGGCTAACACAGGCTTCTGGGTGGGGAGGTGGGAGGGCCCCATCTTTCTAGGCTGTGGGACAGGGGGCATGGTGGGAGTAGTGGTGCAGGACCCCCGACACCCTCATTGTGAAGATGGCTACCTACCTGTACGTTTTTTAGGTGTACTGCAATGGCTTCCAACTGCTCCTGGGTGGGGGAGTGCTCCATCCTGCTCAGGTGTGAGACAGAGGGGAGGTTGGGAGTAGAAGTGCAGGCCTCCCACCCACAAACACCCTCACTTGGACCTGGTGGTTGTTGTAGTGCTGTCTGCCTGTACACATGCCCACATGGTTATGTTGTTAGCTATGTTTGGGGTGAATGGGAGTGGGTGAATTTTGGATCTGTGAGCCATGTTTATGTGAGTGTGTGGTGCAGATGGATGGTATGTGTCCTGGGTGGTATAGCTTTGTAGTTGTGTAAGGCAGTACATTGCAGAGTGGAGGTAGTCATTTGTTTGTACTTACCAGCCTCCACTCCCCAGGCTACTCCTGTGAGACTCTCTGGATGCAGTATGGCAAGCACCTTCTCCTCCCATCGTGTGAATGGTTTTTGTGGAATGAGAGGGCCACCGCCAGTCCTCTGAGCCAACTCACGGTTCTTGCTCCTCCTCTCCTTGACCACCCTCTTCAGATCATGCCACCGCTTCATGATCTCCTTTTTTGATCTTAGGGTGGTCCCTACTGCATTGACCCTTTGGACTATCCTAGCCCACATTTGTGTCCTTGTGGCTAATGGTGTCTGTTGGACCAGGCTACCAAAAAGCTGTGGTTCCACTCTGACTATCTCATCTACCATGACCTTCAACTCACTCTCAGTGAATTTGGGCATTTTCTGTGTGGCCATGGTGTGTTGTGTGCAAAGTGATTGTGGGTGCAGGAGTGTGAGTGGTGGTTGTGGTTGTGCTGTGTATGGTGTGTGTTGTGTAGGGGGTAGTTGTGCTGGTGTGGAGGTGGTGGTGGTGCTGTGTGTGTGTGGTGTGGCTAGTGATGTTGTGTCCTTTGCCTCTCCTGTCAGCTGGGGTATGTGACCCTTCTTGCCTGGAGTTTTGCAAGGGATTGTGGTCATGGAAGGGGCTGGTTTTATACTCAGCTATGTGGGTGTGTCCAATTGGGATGTTGCTGACAGGTGTGTTGTCCTGGGTTTTGTATTTTTCGTTTTGCCATGTGGTTGTGTAATTGGGGTGTGTTCTGTGTATTTGGGAGGCATGGCTGGTTTTCTGTGTGCACTTTTTGGCTTTCTTGTGGGGTTTTGGCTTCGTCCACCATATTTTTGACGATTCGTCCGCCGCGGTGGCTGTGCTTCAGCTCTTCCACTGGCTCTCCCATTCATCCCATTGTGCGACCGCAGTGGTCGGAGATGGCGATACGTACCGCGGGATCGTCAGGAATATACTAGTTTCCGCTGCGGTGTCTCCGCTATACTTGCGGCGGGTTGTTGTTTTTCCGCTGTGATTCCGACCGCCGTTGACGGATTTTGGCCATCTCCTCTCGCTACGGGTGGTTTTTCTTGGCCTCGTACCGCCGCAATCAGATTTTTTGGGCGGTTAATCCTAATTTGGCCGCCGGTTTTCCCACGTGCCGGCGGGCGGTTGTTTTCCGCTTCCATGGCGGTCGCGGTGCTTTTCCGCCCGCCATCCTGATGGGCCTCTACGTTTTCTACTTGAAGTTTAAATTTAGATCTAACCTCTAAATATAGGCCTAAAGTTTAAGGGCCCAACTCACAAAGATAAAGTTGGACCAAAAGTTTAAGTTTAGACCGAAAGTCTAGCTTTAATACTTTTCGATATTCACAAAGGTAACTTACTAATAGTATTTTTATGACTGCAGAAGTGAACCTTCCTGAGTGCGGAGATTCTGCCCTGAGAATGAAACCTACGCAGTACAAAAGATACTACTCATAACTTCTCTTTGTAATACCGAAAAGTGCTAAAGCAAGACTTTTGGTCTCACTTTACCTTTGTGAATCGGGCCCCATGTTTAGACTGGAAGTCTAAATTTTAGTCTTAAATTCCAAGTCTAAGTTTAGACTTAAAGTCTAAGGGCCCGATTCACAGAACTAACTTAAGACAAAATCATAAACTTACTACTTTTGGTATTCACAGAAGTTAGGATTTTGTCTTAAGTTTGTCTTAAGACAAACTTAAGACAGACTTAAGACAGTCTTAAGACAGACTTAAGATAGTCTTAAGACAGACTTAAGACAGTCTTAAGATAGACTTAAGACAGACTTAAGACAGACTGAAGACAAACTTAAGTTAGGATTTTGTCTTAAGTTTGTCTTAAGTCTGTCTTAAGTCTGTCTTAAGTCTGTCTTAAGTCTGTCTTAAGTGTGTCTTAAGTCTGTCTTAAGACTGTCTTAAGTCTGTCTTAAGACTGTCTTAAGTATGTCTTAAGTTTGTCTTAAGACAAACTTAAGTCAAAATCCTAACTTCTGTGAATACCAAAAGTAGTAAGTTTAGGATTTTGTCTTAAGTTAGTTCTGTGAATCGGCCCCTAAGTGTGGACCTAAAGTCTAAATCTACACCTGAAGTCTGAGTTTAGACCTCAATTCTATCTTTGGGTCTGAAGTGCAAATTTAGACTTCAGTTCTTAAT
This sequence comes from Triturus cristatus, assembly GCF_964204655.1. Taxonomy (NCBI): domain Eukaryota; kingdom Metazoa; phylum Chordata; class Amphibia; order Caudata; family Salamandridae; genus Triturus; species Triturus cristatus. The sequence continues at coordinate 728,953,493 of NC_140591.1, forward strand.
TTAAACTTCAAGTCTCAAGTTAGACTTCAAGTCTACGTTTACCTTTGTGAATCGTGCCCTTAGGTATTTTAGCCTCTGTTCCTATTCTGCAACCATGTGCCAGGTCAATTGTGGAGTGAAGAGGTATTTTATTTTGCTGTTTTACTTTTACCAACTCGCCAACAGGATGCTACAAAACACCTACAGATTCCAAGATCCTGCCATTTCCACCCAGGAGGATGAGCATCTTCACTGAGAAAGAGATAGAGTTGTATTTACCTTTGTAGCTTACTATTACAATGAACTACCTGCTCTGCCTCCATTCACCCTCAGTGGAGCAGATAAGGCAGCCTATTTGCAGGAATTGATAGTCTGTGTTAACCCCTTCGGTGCTCGTGACGAGACCAGCTCGTCATGAGTCACGGTGGAGCTGTGCTCATGACGAGCTGGTCTCGTCATAATGGTTAATTCCCCGCCTGTGCGGGAGAATTAATGAGTGGGCGGAGTTGTGACGAGACCAGCTCGACATGAGCACAGCTCCACTGTGACTCATGACGAGCTGGTCTCGTCACGAGCACCGTGGCGCCATGCCCCCTCCCTCCCCCCCACACCGCGGGGGAATTACCTCCGCAGGGAAGGGGTTACTGGATTGGAGGTGGAGGCCAACAATGTGGGACACCTCAATAAAAATTAGCAAGATGAAACAGGCACACGAAGGAGAGGGTTTCCAGGATACTGGTGACACATGTTATTCCTGGAGGAGGATCTCGATCTCATTTCTCTTGGAGCATTGAAACTGGTTGTTGTATGGCTATTCATGCCCCTGTCCTCCCCTACCTTTCAAAGATAGGCAAACCTCACAAATAGGCCCCTCATACACAGCTTATGATGTCCCTTCTTTTCAAAGATAAAGCATTAAAATTGTTCTTTGCACACTCTCCATCTATGACATGCAGCCTCCAAATCTCATCGATGTAAGCAACATCTGGAACAGGAGTATAGCCTATTTTAGTAGGACATTAAACTAGTGCACTCTTGACTGATGATGAATCTCAATACATGTCACAAGCATCGCGATTAGCTCTGCTGTGAGATAGCTACAGTGTTTGCACCAAAACTCATGAAAGATTCAGTGGTCATGAAGTAAAGTTCAGCTACTATTTTGACATATATAGATAGAACCTGTGAGTGGACAGTAGGTGAACTGAGCTCAATCTACCAGTCTGCGACCATGTGAAGGACCACATCCATTGAGAAACAGTATCTAGTAATGATTGATTTCCATGACATGTTAAATTTGTTAAACCTCTGCCCATAAACCCTATCTTTCCTCCTCAAAAAACTTTCCTCAAAATAAGGGCACAGAGATAAAGATTTTCACCGACATAGCAAAGCAAATATTTTGGTTTTTTTACCAGTTTCTTGCTTTCCTTTGTGGTTGGCTGATGTTGTATTGAGTTTCACCAGTTGATTGGTGTGGTCAAATCCTGACTGTCCATCCCTGTATGCCCTTTTGAAGTTACAGGTGTGTTGTATGCTACTGTGCTCTGGGACCGGTGCCGAACCACACAGCTTTGGGTGATCAGCAATATTCTACTGAGACCCTTCACCGTGATGCTCTTTGGATTGAAAACGCATGGAGCCCGCGGTCCGTGATTCTGTGATACCTGCCACATTTTGCACTTTACTTTTTGGGTTCATCTACCTCATTCTTACTTTCCTTTCTTTTACCCTGCTCGATTCTATCGGTCCCCCAAAGGTTACACCGCTACTCCACAATATCACCTCTTCGGTATTAGATGATGGTCACCGAGCCGCTTGTTCCAGGGACTACTTTACTTCCCGGCAGGAGTACTCATCTTTCCGTCAAGTATCTACCATTAGTAGCAGGCTACTGATTTAACATATTTTCCCAGTGAGCCCCTTGTACCACATATCCGGTGGTATCTACTCCATACACAGATGGCCCGACACCATTGAATGTATTATTAGGTCTATGCCCTGAAGAAGGAACTACTTACGTGTTTCAGTGTCCCGAAACAAGCGTCGGCGTTTTGTCCTACTGCTTTATGTTTTGTCGCCCATTTGTTATATTATTGTTGTATTACTGTATGGTTATTTGTTTATGTATTGTTTCTTTTCTGTTCAGTTTTTGAATGATGTGTACTGGTTGTCTGGGTTATATTCAATTTTGTCTAATTATGTTTTACATTGGAGCATTTTGTCCGGTGGGCTCTTTCTTTTTTCTTTTTTCTGTTATGAATGACTTGCTAGTATTTACATGAATGTAATTGCTTACATAAATGTTTGAAACAACCTGCTGATAAAAAATTGCTTCATTTATGTATATGTAGTTTTTTGATAATAAAAGCTTGAAATTTCCAGTCTGTGGGACGATATTTGTATTTTGGATGTATCACCAATATTTTAAAATTTTAAGGGGAGGTTCTTGTTATTTTTCTGTTGTATGCGTTCAAAGCCTTGCTACAATATGTACCTATATCTAACTTGAAGCTAAAATTAGTGTTGTTTTTATGTTTACATTTTTAATGAATAAATACATTACAACTTATTAAAATGATTTTTTAGACATTCAAAAGTATGTTTCAATATTGTTGTCCTTATTCTCTCTATGATATAATATTTTTGTGACCTCTGCTTTCCATTAGAGTGTGCATCAATTTTCAGAAAACCTAGCTACCTCCCCACATTTATTTAAGAGAAGGCCCATGGTTAAGAATGCATCTTGAGATCACAGTTACTAGGGGATAGGAAAGGGCGGGATTTTACAGACTCAGTGATTTTATGCTGACCAGGGCTGTGAAGGTTTGGGAATACTTGTCTTCCATCTTCCCTGAGTTTGTATTCTATCTGCGAATCTGTCACGTTCTAATCTAGAAAAACCAAATAAACTTTCCGAGATATTAGCAGAGCCTATTTTGTGACCTGTCTTACAGAAATAGAGTATGGTATATTATTTCAGAAATTACATGAGACTGTGTTCCATCATTTCTGATCACTGTGATGGCTTCCACAGAATACAAGATCTACTCATGTTCCTGGACCAGGTATAATCAAATGGACCATAAAGCCATTTGAAGAGCAAATTACAAGAGGATGGATTTCTATTCTAAATAGATGCTGTATTATACTCCTTATCATCCACAGAAAATGTTTCCCACCAACCCTGCAGCATGTTTTAGATTTGGTCGCTAAAAGAGTTTACATGCCCAGCTCTTAGCCACAGTTTATTAGTGATAAGCTGCAGGTTTGTATCAGTCCAGATCCTTTTGTGTCCTTATTTAGCATGTGTGCCCCATATAGGCAAGTTACTCTACGGCAGCAACAATTCCTCTTTATTGCCACGCTGATTGCCAAATCCCTACTTTTACAAAACTGGAGATCCTCCAAGTTACCTACCTTCAACCTGTGGTTGGACAAAACAAAGCTGGTTAAAGGTTTCCAAGAGCTGTATGCACAAAGAATAGGTGTTACTAAAAGCTTTAGGGAGAAATCATACAACAGATTGGATTGAGCCACTAAATCACACATTTATGTTTCACCTCCTCTTCTAGCTTTGTCAGTTTCTTAATCCTGTTTGTTATTTTTTGACACTCAGCCTCTAATGGGATTGTGTTCCTCTCTTCTTTTTATGTAAATCTGCTGGATTCATGTTAAAAAAATGTTTGTAAGTGAATGAGGTTCTGAATCATAATGGATATTTGTAATCAACTTTTTCTACCTGAGTGTGTTACAATACCAGTGACTGACCATGCGTGATGCTTGACTTACTACAAGGCTTGGTTGGATTTGATTTGTGCATGTTTTGTCAGTAGTATATTATATTAGATGTAGGTCTTACTTTTATGAAAAGCAATTGTCTTACTGTTTTTATTTTATGTGGGGGGGGGGGTTGGTATTTCAATATGCTTCTGTTATTTCCTCCTTAAGTTTCCTGTAACCCGAACCATTTCGTTAAGGATATTTTCCATTTTCTAACCATTTTCTTCTAATCCCTCCCATATTTACTACAAAACCATATGTACTTGTGTGCAGAGACTTAAGTGATATGGCAAATGTTGGCAGAGGTTTTTGGCCAGAGATTTGTGAACAGGATTTAGGTGTATGCAAATTAGTACTATTGGAGTACTTCTTTTCATGCTCCAAACTGATTTTATGAATAGGCCCTCAAGTGTTTTATAGACATCGTTAATAATAGAATTCCTTCCTTTCAATCACAGCAAGTTGTTGTTAGTGCAAAGCGATTCTTTATGTTATGGTTTTAATGTTTTCTAAATGTTAATGAAAGGTTTTGACACAAAAGCATATGTGATTGTCTACAGATTCAGCACAAATGAGGCAAAAATCATTTCTAGATAATACCCTTCAGTAACATTAGAAGCATCTTCACAAAGGCATTATGGAGTACATAAAGTGGTACTTCTGTAGCACTCTTTAACGTTCTCTTTGATCCCTTAGTGAATCTGACCCAGAGCATCTAAAATAGATATAAAATTGGATTCTGCATGTACAATTAGAGCAAATAGAAATAGTAGCCCTATTTGTTTAGTTTTACTACAAGGGTATTGGAGATTTTAGGGCCAAGTAGCAAACACATATAAGAGTATGTAAAACAGCATTCATGTGGTATTACTTCCTGAACACATAAGTGCTTTTGTGAATCAGCCCTTTTGTGTTACTGGGCAGGTTTACCATGTTTCAACCCAAAAGTGCCTTATAATAAGTTCCATTTAAAAAAGCACAGTACTCAAGGCAGTGCATTCACTGACATTTGTCTTGGTGTTCGCCTACCTCTAGCATCTATTATTTTTTCAAATGTAGTCGGTCAAGTTTGGTAGAAGATACTGTGCTTCTACCAGTTGACTTTTAAGCTTTGCAAATGAGTTGGATTTTTTTGTTCATAATCTTTTGTGTTGCAGTTGACTCTGTGAGGCCTATTCACAAACTGCATTTTATGGTACATTTATTAGCACAATAACAGTAATACCCATGTACGACAAAAATGATATTCACATTTCTACATGCAGATCTACACCCTTACTGCAGAGATCTCTGCACATATAGGAAGTTTGGGGGAGAGGTTAGAAACTTTTACTACTAAATGGGAGCTGTTTTGGAAGTAGTAAAGAGCACCACACATGGCCAACCACTGGACTTCAACACCCTATCATAGACAATAATGAAGGTAGAGATTTTTCAAAATGACCCCATAGTAATTAATGTAAAAAAATATTTTTATTTAGACTTCCTATAAATATATAAACATTTAGTTAAATAATAAAAAATATACAAAAATAATTATTCATTATTTTTAATTATTTTAATACCCTCAACACCCTTTGTTATTTTTAAAATAAATATAACTTTGTTTATTAAAAATGAATTACATTAATTGAAACTATTTCTATGCATACATTTAAATATTTTATACATCATGCAAATATAAAAAAAATACTTTAGGTCGGTGTTTAAAAGAAATATTTACATAACTAATTGTAATTTTATTTCATATATTTAATCTATTATTTAATTCAAAGTGTTTTAGTATTTTTTCCACATTTAAATAAAATATTTTAAATTAATTTAAATGAATATTTAACTTAAAAATATATTAGCCTTTTTTTTACTTTAGTATACCTTTAAACTTTTCCCTATGCTTTACTATTTGACCTGTCAGCCTTTGGTTGGTCTTCTCCAAAGTTTTACCTGCCCCTCTCCATTTTCTGATCTCATTTTTACTGCTAAAGTGCTTGTGCTCGCTCCCCTAAACATGGTAATATTGGTGTCTCTCCAATTGGCATACTTTATTTACTAATAAGTGCTTAGTGCTTAGTATAAGTGCTTAGCTAGATGTGCCCAGGGCCGGTAAATTAAATCTACTAGTGGGCCTGCATAACTAAGTGTGCCACCCACTTAAGTAGCCCTCTAACCATGGTGCATGCCTGCCACTGCAGAGACTGTATGTGCAATTTAACACCAATAAATAGCAGTTCACTATCTACTATCAATTGATGATGTACATTCTTGGAACCATATGAAATTATATTCACGAAAAAAGAATTTATGAAGAAAAATAAATTCAATTTTTGCAACCAACTTGATTGAATTATTTGAATTGGATCACATTTTTATTGGACATAAAGCAGTGCACTGAGGGGGCACCACCCCTGAGGTGGCGCTTACAATTTAACGCCATGCCTCTTCGATATGGCAAGATAAACCCCTTGCCAGGCCTAAACCTAACCTTTTTATACATATAATTCACCACTTAAGTAGGCCCTATATGACCCACAGGGATGCATGCAATGTATTTAAAAGGCATGTACTTTTAAGTTTAACATGTCTTGGTGGTGAAAAACTACCAATTTTGTTTTTTACTACTGGAAGGCCTATCTCTACCATAATTTAAGATTGGGATTACCTTATGGCATCTTTTACGTGTAATTCTCAATTGTGAAGAGATGGACTTTTCAAGTTTGGTGTCACTGAACTCACAGTTTACAATCACAATTTAGGGTAATTTTTAACTTGCACTTTAGAAAATGCTACTTTTAGAAAGTTGACATTTACTTAATTTATCCATTGTCTGCCTGTTGCCTGTCTCTGAATACACATCTGGGGTACATGACAGCTGGGCTTTGCATATTCCATATAGACAGTCATGCTCAAAGAAAGCTTAGGTGTGACCTATAGGCCATATATAGCTTGATGGGCCATCCGCGGCAGGAAGGGAGGGAGGGGCTGACAATTGCACCTGGATAGGCTTGGTTCTGTCCCCACACAAATCAATCAATCAATCAATCATGGCATTTGCAAATCACACTACATACCCATGAGGGTCTCAAGGCGCTGGGGGGGATGCTGCTACTGTTCGTTTAGCCAGGTCTTGAGGAGTCTCCTGAAGGTTAGAAGGTCTTCAGTCTGCCGTAGGCGGATGGGGAGGGTGTTCCACGTTTTGGCGGCGAGGTGGGAGAATGATCTGCCGCCGGCGTTCACTCTTCGGATGCGGGGGATGTTGGCGAGAGCATGGTCTGCGCACGGAGCGGAGCTGGCGGGCGGGGGTGTAGAGGATGAGTCGTCTGTTGAGGTACGCTGGTCCGGTGTCGTGGAGTGCCTTGTATGTGGGGGTGAGGAGCTTGAAGGTTATCCTCTTGTTGATGGGGAGCCAGTGCAGGTCTTTCAGGTGGGGTGTGATGTGGCTGCGGCAGGGGATGTCCAGTGTCAGGCGAGCGGAGGCGTTCTGGATGTGTTGGAGTCGTTTCAGGAGCATGGCCGGGGCTCCTGCTTAGAGTGCATTGTCGTAGTCCAGTCTGCTGCTGACGAGGGCCTGGGTGACCATCCTTCTAGTTTCAGTGGGGATCCACTTGAAAGGGCTGCATACTCCCCTGTAGTGAGTTTAGAGCCAGGGAGGAAGGGAGGATATCTGTACACTTCAACACTTTCTTTAAAGTCTATCCCCACTTCAAAGGCACAGCTGGGTATAAGTACTGGACCTTAAATACCATGAATTCTGTGAACCTCAGGACCCATGACTATGCTGTGCTGCTCAAAGGACTTCTGCCTTTCTGTGCTCTTGCCTTGCTGACCTGCCCTGCTGCCTGCTGTTCTCCTGCCTGGGAGAAGACTAGACATGCATCACTTGAACCCAGAGTGACTCCAAGGGCTTGCTGGCTTGCCTTCTGTTCTAAGTCTCTGGGATATTAAAAACCTAAACTACTTGCATCCTCACATGGACTCTACAAGTTGTGAGTCTGCCCTGCCAAGTGGTGCCACCCCAGTCCTGGACCCTTAGAAGTAAGGCATAAGGTGCTTCTATAAACAGGACACATGCATCCTCATCAGAACCAGTGTATCTTCACCTTTTTGTGGCTCAAAACCAGGTGCATTCACGTCAAAGCTTGGACCCGAGCCGGTGCATGGCACTAGGAACCAGAGCATTGCCTTCACAATCGATGCATTACCTATTGTGGGAGCCGTAAATGCGTTTCACATTCAAAACCAGTGCCTCGCACTTTGAACCGATGCATCACCAACAATGCGTGGAGAATCTCAACGCATCTCGTCCACTGAGTGGTTCGACACGACTCTTCGTTCCGGCTGCACCGCTCATCTTTGTCGACAACCACACTTTCCTGATCAAAGTTCATGGGATCAGCGGTCTCAAGTGGGTCTTTGTATCCCGCTCGGGCTCCATCACAGTCGGCCTGAACTTTAGACTTTGCCCAGTCCAGCGCGAACAGATATCCCATTTAAGCACTTATTGCTTCTAAGCACTATTTCACATTTATTCTTTAAAAATTCATATCTGAACTTCTATGTGTTGGATTTTTGTCCTTTTGGTTGTTTTATAAAATGAAGCACTAACTTTCTAATGTGGTGTTGAGTCTATTTTGTTGTGTTTTCACTGTGTTACTTTTTTAAGTGTTGCACAAAAACTTTACACAGTATCTTTTAAGTTAAGCCTAACTGTTATATGCCAGTCTACCAGAGTGTGAGGACAAGATAATTTACAGTGTGTTGTGGCTTACCCTGACTAGTAGTGTGGTTCCTGCTTGGACAGGTTGTATACATCTGTCAACCAGAAAACCAATTTATAAAATTGGTGATAAGCAGTGAGGATAGGACTTGTGTTTGTGCAGTGTAGGTGAACACAATCCACCCACATCCAAGACCCTTTTGATTTTTTTCATTTCTCCCAGATTTGTATTTTTTAAATTGTTTCCTCTATATTATGTCTGCCATCTAGTGCGACATCTGGAGCCACGGAATTTGAACTGGACAATTTGGACAACTACATAGTGGTCCAGCTTAAATACTTTTGCATGAAGATGGGAGTTTCTGACAAGAGTGCCACCAAGGTGGAATTTCAAAAGGTGCTGAGGGACTGGGCAGATGCCCTCTTCAAGGAAAATTATGGACTGTGACAGTCTGAAAATTGATGTTCTAAAGATCCACCTGTAGTGGCTGAGGGTGACAACCATGAATTTGAGCTCCATGTGAGAGCAGAAAGCAGTGTCCCGTCACATGACCTGTCCCACAGCAGCTGAGGGAGAGGAGTGAGGAGAGAGATTTCAAGTTGTAGATGGCCTGACAGGGTCTGGGAAGCACAGAAGGCTGAATGGGCCTTGGAGGAGAAAAACGAGCCAGACAGGTGGAGTCCAGCAGTGATGGTAGCAACACACATGTAGTGCCTGATGGAGACAAGAGGATTTGTATACCCAAGTATTTAGTGCCCAGTTATGTGGTGGCAGATTACTTTGATAAGTGGTTTCTGCTTATGAAGTTGTGCTGAAGATACATAGGGTCTGTGGAAACACATGCCAACTCTTGGGAGGGATGCACTTCTTACAGTAAAGGTTGGGGACCAAACCAAGTACACCCCTATGAAGACTGTTTTGATTGCCAAATTTGGGATGACTCCTGACATGTATTTCCAAAAGATCTAGGCACAACCAGAGGCTCCAAACCAATAACGGGTAGATTTTGTTGATTACTCCAGTAAGGCACTGAATGGCTAGGTGAGGAGCAGCAAGGTTACTGATTTTATTGGGTTCTACCGTTTAATCATGAAAGAACACATGCTCAGTATCTGTTTTCCAGAGATCCGCGAGCACCTACTTGACAGCAAGCTGACTGACCACAGGAAGCTTGCTGAGGACGCAGACCTCCGGGCTAGCACTGGAGTGTTTAAAAGGGTATCTGGGGAGGACACCCACAAAGTTGGTCAGGGTTCCTAACAGAAGGAAGAGTGACAAAAACATAAAAACAAGTTCTCAAAAGATCCCCAAATTAATTCCCAAGGGAGTAGTGATAGCCAGTCCCAGTCTCAGTCTGATCCTAAAAAGAAGGGGTTCTTTGAAAATAAGCCCCAGAGGTTTGTACCCTAATGTAAGGAGTGCTACAAATATGGGCACTAGAGGGTGACTATAAATATACCAAGAGGGCACAGCCCCTCACTGGTGGGCAGACATCAGAGTTTGCAAGTGTAGTGCTTGGGGAAGCGGTGGTCCCAGTTAGTTTTGGGGAACAAGCAGAGGTGACCCTGGTTTTCCTGGGGGATAGAGAAATGGTGTCAAAAGTGCACATGCCTTCAAATACTTCAAAGTATAGGCAGTGGGTCACCATTAATGGAAAATGGGCGGAGGCTCTGAGAGACACAGGAGCAAGTGTCAAGTGTCAGCTGTTGTCTGCAGAGCAGGTCCTACCGAACACATTCCACAGAGTCGTAGTTGCCGACAATCATGAGAGCCATCTACTGGTGGCTCTAGTTCCCTTTGACTGGGTGTTCAGGTTCTCCGAAGGTTGCTGTGAGCTCCCACATGTCTGTTTATTGTTTGCTAGGCAACGACCTGGAGCACACTACCTGGAGGGAGGTACAGCTCAGGTTTCCTTTGGAGATGATGTGATTGACTGATCCATGGCTGCGCAACAAGGGAGTTAAGGATGTCTAGAGCCTGGGACAATGGCCAATACATCTGCCAAGGAGAGGGGCAAGAGGTTGAGAAAACAAGCCCTGAATTTCAAGTGGTAGCAGCTGACAGGGTCCATGAGGAGGAGGCCCCCAAGCCAACCCGGGAAGACATTGCTGCTCTAGGTGACCTACCGGAGCTTTCAAGCAGGCCGGTTAAGGGTGGGCCCACCAGGGCGGAATTCTCCCAAGGGCAAAGTGAGTGTCCCACTCTTGAGGGCTTGAAATGCCAGGCCTAAACCCATGCAGCAGGCGAACCCTCTTGGGATCACATAATCTATTGGGAGAACAATCTCCAATATAGTGAGTCTAAGGTTCCTGATACAGGGGCAGCCCATGTGCTGGTGGCCCCCCAGTCCTATTGGGTCTTCTTACTGGGTGTGGCTCATTACATTTTCCCTGACAGAACATTTGCGGAAAGACAAGACCTTTGCCAGGCTTGTCTCCCACTTCGGTTGGCCTCGAATGAAGACAGCCTAATTATGCATTCTGCAGCTCCTGTCCCAAATGCCAGGCCAGTAGGAAATCAGGTAAAAAGCACAAACCTCTCCTGATCCCATTACCCATCATTGGCACCATGTTTGAAAGGGTGGGCATCAACGTAATTGAACCCTTGGACCCCAAGACAGTCCTAGGAAACAGGTTTGTCCTGGTCTTTGTAGACCATGCCACCCACTACCAACAGGCCAACCCTCTGAGGTCAGCAACTGTACCTGAGCTTTGATTGGGACCTTTACCTGTGTTAGATTCTGCAAGGAGGTAGTGTCTGACAAAGGCATTATCTTCATGTCTGCATACATGAAGTCCATGTGAGATGAGTGTGGTGTGATTTGCACGTTCAGCACACCCTATCACCTCCAAACCAATGGTCCTGCGGAGAGATTCAACAAAGTCTTTTAAGGGCTTGATTATGGGAATGCCTGCGCCCACGAAGCATGAGTGGGATGTCCTCCTCCATGCCTTCTCTTTTCCTACAGGGAGGTGCCACAGAAGGGAGTAGGGTTCAGCTCCTTTGAACTCGCCTATGGTCACCCTGTTAGGGGTCTTCTGAACCTTGTAAACGAAGGGTGGGAGAAAGCCCACAAGAACCCCCCCCACCAGGATATGGTCAGCTACATGCTGACCCTCTGCAACCAGATGCATCACTTCTGGAAGAAGGCTAAAAGCAATTTAGAGGCCAGCCAAGAAGTCCTGAAACTCTGGTATAACCAGAACGCCACAATGTTGGAGTTTCAGCATGGCCAGAAGGTGTGTGTCATGGAACCAATAGAGACCAGGGCTCTCCAGGACAGCTGGACTGGTCAATATGAAGTTAAGGAGAATAATGAGGAGACAACTTACCCTGGTGTATCTCCATGTCAAGTCCACTCACTTGAAACTTCAGGTCTTCCTTTCTGGAAATAGGACCCGATACCTCCTGGAACCCTCACAGCTACAATGCTATTGTATTATCACACCGAGCTGTGAGTGGCACCAAGGGGAAGGGGGTTGAGATAAAACACCGGAGTGCAGGAAGCCACTTCTTATCTGTGCAAAATGTGGTGTGTTAATCTAGGCCTATGCGCAAGTATTCTACACTGGGTCTATCATGTGGGGGAGCACTCACAACTGGGTCTGTTATGTGGAGGGTTCTAAAGAGAAGACAGGACAATCACCTTATAGGTTACCATGAGACATATTTGAACCAACTTTGTACACAACAATATTATAAACCAATACATACCTAATGGGTAAAGGTTTGTTCTTATATCTTGATATTCAAAGGAAAAGTTGCCAAAAGCACTGTACTCTTGTTCTAAATATTTGGTCCGAGGTGCCAAGACTTTTGAGTTATTAATTCTGCAAAAACAAACAATAATAGAACAGCACTGGTTAACAGAGTATAAGAGAGAGTCAAGAAATAACTGGAGTAATCTCTTTTAGTTTTACTCACACATTGTTTTCATTTTCTGAGGTTAAATGTCACCTTTACTTTTCTGAGGTTAAATGTCACCTTGATGAATTATCATCTTATTAGGTCCAGAAGGAAATGTCAGAAAAGATCATATCCGTTTTTTTCAATCTTAGGACATTCTCCTCTCCTGGTGAGAAATGTCACCTTATTAGTTCCAAAACAATGTCTCCAAATAGCTTAACTTTTCAATGGTTGCTATCCAACTTGTCCTTTAATGCGAAACAGTACAAATAAATAAATAAACTGAAATGTCAATGTCTTGCAAAGTCCTGTTATATTCCAAATTAAATAAGAAAGAAATACGTTTTTCTCTTGTTCTTTTTGCTGGCAGACATGAGCTTGAAGACAAATTACTCACTGTTTTTTCCTGTTTTCATAGGAACCGGGACGACTCACGACGCGTCCCGAAACAACCTGCCCTGGAAGACAGGCAGCCAGCTGAAGGAGGAAGATGTCTGTAATGAAGGCAGTCAGCTGGAAGCAGGAAGATCAGGATCCTGTCTGAAGACTTGTTGCTGGAGCGCAGGTAAGTAGAATAGCTCAGAGCCCAAGAGCTACTCATTAGTGAAACCACTATTTATAGCCCGCTGTACACGTGTTTTCTATGCACGTGTAGCTGGTGTACTTTGGCAGTTGACTCGTAAAAGATCTTCAATTATGAGGCAGCACACCACGATAAGTTGAGAAAAAGGGTTTAATGAAAGCACCTCATCCATCAAATCATTGTCAGCAACTGCCAGATAACCTTGAGCCTAAACCTACATTCTGAGTTCCACATTCCATAGAACTTACATTAACAACACACAATTGAGCACGATACCACACATCTCCCTTCTTACATTAGAATATACAAATAAAACATGTTGAGAGCAAATGCACAAACGATTTCTTAACAGAATATGAACCGGTAATATATTATATACAAAACTATATAAAAACAAGAGAACAATTCATAAAACACCAATAAGGCCTATTTAACATAGTCCATAAGATAAGATGGGAAATTTGTCTTACGCACACTTCGTCTAACATCCGGACTTGACAGCTCGTCTGAGAAATTCAGATTGTTTTGATAATAATTTCCCAACTCCAGATTTGACTTGAGCACCACCATCGACTCAAATCCCAAACCCTGCCATCTTCCACTTTGACAGCATTAATAAAGCATTTTATCACACATGTAGGTTTTGAGTATCTCAACCAAGTCATTGCACCTACTGGAGCTTTCACACGTAGCCAGTCACCTACACTTACAGCAACCTGTTTGACCCTTTTTCTTTCACCAAAGTGTTTCTTATTTCTTAACTGAAGCCTTTCCTCCCGCTCTCCCCAAGCCCCTATACCATTATCCTAGATACCTTTACTTCAAGTAATCCAATCGGGACATAACAGTGTGTTTGGAGTCCTGCCTTTGAATAGCTCAAATGCTGACTTACAAGTCGTGGTGTGAGGTGTCATACGATGAGCCGTGATTCATTTTTGTAGATCCTCTTTACAGTTTAAAACATTTACCCTAGACAGTTGGACGTTTTCCTTTATTACCCTATTAAATCTCTCAACTGCTCCATTGGTCTCGGGATGATAAACTGAGCACTTTTTGTGTTGAATACCACACTTTGTCAAAAAATCGTCCATTATCTTAGAACAAAACTGGGGACTATTGTTAGATAAAAGTGTTTTTGGTAAACTTTCCCTTTTAAGCACTTCTTGTAAAAACGTTTTTACACTTTCAGTAGTCACTTCTCATACACTTGAATCCTCCACTCATCTGGAGTACAGATCTATCAAAACTATTAAATAAGGAGTAGCATGCTCACCTTTAAGTGGGCCAACAATATCTATTGCAACATCTTGCCAAGGACTATTAGATAACTTGCGACAAACCATGGGCATGGTCAGTGGAGTTAAAATTATGTCACTGACCTTACAATCTCAATCTTTCTTTAGTTTTAACTATACGTAAATGTCCTTGATGTGCTTCCTCCATCAATGTCTTCCTTAGCGGCATGGGCGAAACCAACTTTGTACCCCTCAACAAAATGCCACAATCTACAGATAACCCATCAGGAACCTGCTGCCAATTCTCGGACAAAGTCTTGTGTACAGACAAGCCGGCATGTGTTTCATTTAACACCTCCATCAACTCATTGTCTCATAACATCTCCTCCTTCCATTCTTCTTCCGTTACTACACCCAAAGTAACTTCGCAAATCTTGACTTCTTCCTTTGGTATGTCATCCACTAACATGTCTTCTTCATCACCAGATGCCAACCTACATAGGCAATCTGCTGTTACATTAGCAACTCCTGGTAAATGTTCAACAGAAAAATTAAAATTCTGTAAACCAATCAGCCAAGGCCTAATCCTAGAGGAAATAAAATCAAGACCCTTCTTTTGGAAAATCTCTTTCAGAGGCTTGTGGTCAGAACACATTTTGCAGAGGTCTTCAAACTTTTGGGTGCCGAGACCCCCCATGTCAACATTTTCAGCCGTAAGGACCCCCTCCTGATAAACATTTCTAAACCTGTAGGCAGGGCTTCTGGAATTACGAGGCAGGTGAGGGCTAAATTGTGGGGGAAGAAAATTTAAATAATGTTATGTGATGCAGCGTTATTTTGGGATAGAATTGCTTCATTATTTTGATTTTTTTTGCACACAGTAACACTGAGGAAAGATTTCACCCCATCAGTACCAGTTTATAACCAAAATACAGCAATTAACATCAGAAAGATGTCTAGTCAACCTTTGTGATGGGCCTTCCACTCCGCAGGAATACGTGCTGCCACATTAGAAGCTCACCTGGCCCTGGCCGGGAGCAGCAGGGGTCCCTTAAAACCCTGTCGGTCTTGTGCAGAGTTAAGCAATTTACCTATGCCACTTTCCTCTCACCCCCTCTCTTCCATCCCTATCTCCTCTCCTCTCCCAATCCTGGATCCCTCTCTCACTTTGCAGGCCATTTTCTTTCACCCCTTCTTACAACTTCTAAACTCTCCCCATTCAACTTCTCACTTCACCCTTAATCACCTCTTGCCATTCTGCCTTTTCACCGCCCTCATCTCTAACAGTTTCTCGCATTTATCTCATGGCCTCTCTGTCCCTGTCACCTCCCGTGCCCATCTGCACTTCTCATTCATCTAGAGTCTCTCTGTTGAAATTGTTGTCTATTTGTATCTTACACCTCTCCAGTCCCCCATTCATCTTTCACATCTCTCCTTTGTTTTTTCACAACTTCTTGAACCAATGTCCCTCTCCCCTGTTACCTCAGCACCAGTGCTTAATTTGAGCAGGTGGTTTCCGTTGCTCTGCACTGGCACCTAATTGTGCACACTGGCAATATGACAGTCTGCCACATGCCACTTGATGGCTCTGTCTGTGTAATTTAGAGATGAGCAGAACAGCTGTTTATTAATTCAATATACATTAAAAACGATAAACTCCTGACACCCATGCCATTCTTATAGCTTTGGGGGCTTGAAATAGTCACACTTGTACAGTGTTATGGTTGGTAGTTGCATAGGTATTGACATTGGCCGCACATGCAAGGCAATGGGTGGGTGGTTAAAGTTGCAGTGGCCTACTGGTGAGGTTCCTGGCACATGTTTAATTACAAATTAATCACTGCTCAGCACCCACCCCAGTACTCCCTCTCTTCCCCTATCGCTGCTGTCCCTCACCAATGTCGCATCAAATTACTTTTTAGGTCACATATCATCTCTCAGCTATCTTCTCTCACAGTTTGACAGTAGCCCTCCTCTGTACCCTCAACTTTCCCTCACACTCACTTCTTGCGTGTCCGCACTTCCCTTCGGCACTTCACATTTCTCCTCATCCCTGACCTCTTCAATCAAATTCCCTCACTCCCTTGCTGTCCTTTCTCATCTTCTCATCTCTCCTCACCGAGCACACGGGTTGGACCCGTATGCTCCTCTTGGCCTGTGCCACTCTGCTTATTGTTCCCTAATTCAGGAAGGCACGAATTGTCTGTCTTGCTGTTTTGGTGCAGGCCACACAGTTATGGAACGTCCACCCTCCTTTGCTTCGCTCCACCAAGACTCTATTATCCTTTAGGAAGATATAAAAACCTGGCTCTATGCTCTGTAGGTCACCCCATTTGGCTGGTTCTCCTTCCCATTCTGTATGTTTCTCATTTGCCTTCAGGCAGCAGATGGCTATTAGCCCCAGGACACCTTTTGGTAATAGCAGCACACTACAAATGTAAATAATAATAGTAGTAGGCAGAAGCATGGGAGTGACTAGACCCAAACTTCGCGAGGGGGCCTACACTTCCAGGCAGGGCTTGCCATTGCACTGGCCATTCATGGCGCAACAGTCTTTTTTGGTGCCCCATCCCCGTTTCCTCCTTCTCCATAAATTCCCTCACTACCACTCACCAACAAAGCACCTCATCTCTCTGTAGCACCTTTCTGACAAACATATTTTTTTTTATAGTGCTACCCAGTTTACTCACAGTTCTGTGATCTGCATAGTACATGTTCTTTGTAGCAGGCACATTAACCCTCTGTACTCTGTGGATGAGAAGTGTGCCCATGTGAGGGCACGGTGAGTGATGCAACAGTGTGAGAGTAGGGAAAGAGGAGTGACTGCAGGGTGAGTGAGGTGACCATGAATTTGGGTGCGGATGTAAGTGCAGAGTGGGATGAATGAATGCATGGTTAATGATGGGCTTGTTTGAGCAAGTTGCAAATTGAGCAGTGAGGGGATAGGGGAATGAAGTGTCACATGAGTGCAGATGAGTGGTGTGACTGCAGGCTGAGGTACAGGGTGAACAACGCAAGTGCATTGTGATTGCAGAGTCATCACTGTGAGTGCAGTGTGAGAGGGTGAATGATGTGAGTGCATGGTGATCAGTGTGAGTGCAGTGCGATCTCTGTGAGTGCAGGGTGAGCGTGAAAGTGAAGTGTGAGAATGAGAAGTGAGTTCTCTGAATGCAGGGTGCATTCCCAAACACTTGAAGTAACTCAGCATATTATTGACGGCAGCGTAGGGCTTAAGATATAAGTTAAACTATTGCTATTATGACATTAATCAGGGATCGAGGGTGGAGGAAATAAATAATATGCTGATCCTGCAAAGCACTTCCAGTCCTATGGTTAGGGTTGCCTATTCATTATTTTGATGTCCCAGACGGTACAAAAAATAAGCAGTCACCTAAAGCTGTATATTTCAGCACTCATCGGTGCATACTTGGAACAGCAAATATAATTAGAAAGCACTTTTAATTGTGTTCTAGGGCTGCCTCAATGATCCATGACTGATAATTAAAGGGAACAAAGACAGAAAAGTCACATTACGAATGAATGCATATGATTTTATTTACAATCCCATTTAGTGTCAAGAGGAGGCCTTTGCAGGCTCTTTAAACATCAAATGGCTGGTATTTTTCTTCTTGCAACCCTACTTTATATTTATTTTCATGAAATGCATTCTCACACTACTGCAGTAACTGTAAAATACAAATGTAAGGAAAAGGCCGAGTTGGGGCCCAGGGGGTACTGAAACTAGAAAAAAAAACTAAGCCTCAGTAACCACTTTACACAAGGTATGTAAATCTGCAAATGGTCCTTAATGACCTGTGAAAAACTCAGGAGATAAGACTGCAGACAGCCCAGCGGAGCCCA
The DNA here is from genome assembly GCF_964204655.1 of Triturus cristatus. Classification (NCBI taxonomy): domain Eukaryota; kingdom Metazoa; phylum Chordata; class Amphibia; order Caudata; family Salamandridae; genus Triturus; species Triturus cristatus. The sequence continues at coordinate 728,971,555 of NC_140591.1, forward strand.
CAGCAGCTCGAGCTGAGACACACTACGGGGGAGGAGGGGGCTGAATCCCTTGTTGTGCCTGGGCAGAAGTGTGACCGGGAATGCGCGACCGCCTTTCCATCACTTCATGGCCCCCCTGGGGGTCGCGCCCCACACTTTGAAGACCCCTGCCTTAAAATAAGCTCCCTATATAAAATACCGAAACTTATTCAATGCCCAATAAATAGCTAAGGCCTCCCTTTCTACTACAGAGTAATTTAGCTCTGCTCCTCACAAACATTTCGATGCACACGCAATAAGTTGTTCTTTGAAATCGCTTCTTTGTCTTAGAATTACTCCCAACCCTTTTGAACTCGCATCAGTTACCACAGTAGTTTCACATCCTGGAACAAATGCTTAAAGAGTGAGAGCATCCTTCAAATCATCCTTTAATTACACAAATTCTTTTTGACATTCTTGGGTCCACCTAAACTCCTTCCAAGTAGTTGCCTCATGTTACAGGATTTACTCGCCAAATTTTCAATGAATTTTCTATAATATTGTACCATTACTAAAAATGAGACAATTTCCTCCTTAGAACTTGGTGACACTAATTTTGCACTAGTATCTACCAGCTCTTTCTTTGGTGCAACACCTGTACCCGTGATTAGATGTCCCAAATGATTAACCTCTTGAAGAGAAAATTTACATTTCTCATTCTTTAATGTAAGACCAGCATTTTGTAATCTTTCTAGAACTACTCTCACTCTGGTGTCATGTTCTTGTTGAGTCACACTAAATATCAACAAATCATCTTGATAACATTTGACACCTTTCACCCCCTTTAAAATAGAAGCCATCACCGTCTGAAAAACAGAGGCCTCTGGCACCAGGCCAAATGGCTTTCTTCGGAACTTGAATGCACCCATGGGTGTTATAAATGCCGTCAAGTCTAGAGAACTCTTAGTAAGTTCCACCTGATTTTAAGCCTGTGTGAGATCAAGAGTTGTAAAAAACTTTTCCCCAGCCAGATATGACACTATTTCATCTATATTCGGAGTGGAAATGTATCCACCTCCACCTCCTTATTTCATGTCCTGAGGTCTACACATAACCTGATATCACCATTTGTTTTGTTGGCAATGGCAACTGGAGCCAACCACTTGGTAGTCTCCACTGCTGTTATAATTTGTAGATTTAAAGGTTTGTCCAATTCTTGTTCCAATCTTTACTGCAGTGCAACTGGAATTTTTCTTACTTTGTCTACAGCTGGAACTGCCCCCCTTTTTAGCTTTATACAATGCTTATAAACTTCTAAACATCCTAAGCCTTCTTTTAATAGAGAAGGAAATTCAGATACAAAATCATTAGACTTAGTTTCAATCTTCTGAATCTACACTTGTGAGTTGGCATTAGGATTCAATGTAACACCCAATAAACCTTGGTGTGGCCACCCAAGCAAACCAACCCCTTTCTTTGAGATATAAATCTTGCCAACCATTAATTTCTTGCCCAACTATAAACATGCATCAAAATAACCTAACATACTTATAAGTTGGCCTCCATACACCCCAGGACGCACATCCATGTTATACCATTTGTGTTTACCTTGAAAACACTTGCTGTAAGTTTCTTTTGAGATATTGGTAAGATGAGAGTATGAATCATATTTTATGTCCAAATCAACCCCTTCAAATTTTCACAGTACCAACAGGATGATCATGTCTCCCAGTCTCTTTGACCGGATATATAATCTCTTTTACTTCCTTGTTCTGAAATCTCCTCTGTTTATTTCTACAAAATCTTATAAAGTGTCCCCTTTTTCCTCACCCATGACATATGACACTCAACGGAGGAAACTTCCTAGAATTTGCTTTGTGTCCACTTCTCCCACAAAAAAAACATTCAACTGAATTCTTAAGTCCTTCTTCTTTCACCACCTCTTTGTGAATAGACTTCTCAATTTTTATAACACATACATTTTTCTCTAATTCCTCCACACTTGGTTGAGCTCTGTTTATTTCACTTTTCAACTCTGTTACACATTTTAGCATATGTTCCACCCTTTTGGCTGTTGAAATCACCTATTCCCAAGGAGGCTCATCTTTGAGCCATAATTCTTCACAAATTGTATCTTCTCTACACTTTAAAACAAACTGGTCTCTAATACGTTCCTTGTTAGCTGCTCCAAACTTACAAGTTGACACAAGTTTCCTACGACCGGTTAAATAGTATTCAACTGTCTCATCCTTTCCCTGTTTCCTTAACCCAAAATGATATCTTTCCATTATAGTACTCACCCTAGGCAAATAATGCCTATCTAACTGTACAATACTGATTCCATACTCATTTAGCCCCCTTTGTTCTTCTGTACTTAACTCTGGAAGATTCTCTAGCACTTCTTGTCCCCTCACCACTTAGGCAGTGCACTAGCAACAAATGTTTCCTTTCTGCACTTAAATTAGTACCACATACACGTGCATAAAGCTGACAAATCTTTTTCCATTTGCTCGACTTAATAACAGGCTCGCCTGGACTATTCAGAAAAAACGGTGGAGCTGGGACATTTTGCATGATGCACCTAAATTGGAAATATAACCACACAAAAAAAAAACTAGATTGGAGTGTGAACAAGAGAAAAGGAAATATGTTAAAAGACTAAATATAGAAAAAGAGATAAGAAGAACTTTTAATTATTATCCTCTCTTTCTTTCTCATTAAATCTGTTTATCATGCTTTGTAATTATCACCATAAAAAATGATGACCTACTGACAGGTGTGCTTGTCACCAATGCAGAAACAGGTGTGCCTGTCACCACTGGTGCGCCTATCACCAATGCATACACAGGTGTGCCTACCACCGCTAGACAATTCTTCCTTGAAGTTGACAACATTTCAATAATTGAATAAAGACTCCACAGAGTTCCTTGCCAAAACTAAAAATGCCACTGCATATGAATCACTGACATTGACATGGTTCATTCGGTGTAACCATCACTGTGATGACTTTGTTTTTCTATCAATAAAAGTACCGGAGGGAGTGCGCACGCACTGCTCTTCAATCCATTAACTTCCGCCTTGCCTCCATCGAAGAAATAAACACATGACACAGTCCTCTGCGCTGCCTCTGCCAAGGAAATGAACCAAAAAGTCACAATCAATCCTGCTGCACAACACCCAGTAAGACTGGTAAATATGATTTATTTATAGTGTTTTCCAAAAACCTGTAGCCGATTCCTTTCACTACAGATCAGACTCTGTGGCTTGTAGCACACACGTGCTCCAACTACTGCACCACTCGACAATGTATGCGCTCATGCTACCTGTCTCGCGCTGTCTCCATTACACTTCATGCGCTGCATCCATCGTGACATACAGCTCATCTTCGCAAAGCGATGTGCCACAAAATTTTCAAAATAAGAAAAAAAAACATTCAAACTACAGTATCATTGCGGGTTTCGCACCACCCACTTCTCTGGGTAAACATAGCCCAGCGTGACCGATCGTTCACTCGTACTGCTGCAGTAGTTACTTCTGTGCTTCCCACTTGCCGTGTCAACATTCGAACAATTAAATTACTCTTTCAAGCTGATGTTGAGGGGCCTATGTTCATAGGATCTCTCACTCATCACCAGTAAAAGATCAATTATGAGGCAGCACACCACGATAAGTTGGGAAACAGGGTTTAATGAAAGCACCTCATCCATCAAGTCGCTGTCAGCAACTGCCAGATAACCTTGAACCTAACCTTACATTCTGAGTTCCACATAACATAGAACTTACATTAACAACACGCAATTGAGCAAGATACCACAACTCATGCAAGCAATGACACATTCCCACAGCCATAGGAACGTCTTCTATCACATGTCTATGCACATCAAAGGGGACAGAATAAATACAGAAAAAAAAATGCCATAATGTACTGGGAACAAAAAGGGTGAGTTTCATAAAACAAAGTGAGTTTTCTTGACAATTAGTCCAATATACTTCTGACATTTGATTTACTATGAACGGCACAGTGACTGTTCCTCCCCTGTTATACAAAAATGAAGACATTAATGATTGGGGTTGTGATTGAACAGAGTTTCTCTTGCTAGAATCTTAACACCCCAGACCCCTAGAAACCCACTGAGGGTGCTCCATGTAAACAGATTAACGTCTTTCTTTGAGAGGTCCAAAGTGAGCATTCTCCTTGTGACAGATGATGGAGTGGAAGAGGAGAGTGAACCTCCCCCTGACCTCCTCTCGGCACAGAGGCACAATGGGGCAATGGAGGGTATCAACCTCTCTTCTATTCTGATCCCAGAAAGACAGAGGGACTGTTACCAGTTACTGGTGCAGTCTGCCTCACTGTTCTCTATCACTCCTGAACTCACACATTTGTGTGTTGATGATGTTAGAAACGTGGACAGTCCCCCTGTAAACAACAACATTTACAGGTTGTCAGACAGGGTAAGAGCCAGCATCAAGGAGGAAGTCTCCAAGATGTTAGCTTTAGGGGTTATTGAGCCCTCTAATAGTTCCTGGTCCAGCCTTGTTGTGTTTCTACCAAAGATTGGCCCACCGGACACAACACAAGAACTCTGGTTCTGCGTAGACTACAGAGGACTCAACTCAGTCACCAGGACTGATGCACACACCATCTCTCAAACTGATAAGCCCATTGACATGCTAGGTGCTGCCTAGTTCCTCTGTACCTTTGATTTGGCATCATGGTACTGGCATATCACTCTGACTGAGGGGGTAAAAGGTAAGTCCACATTTTCAACACCAGAGGGCCCCTTCCAGTTTCGAGTGATGCCCTTTGGATTGAAAAATGCCCCAGCTACTTTCCAAAGGTTGGTTAATAGGGTCCTGATGGGTAAGGAGGCTTGCTGTGCTACATATCTACATGACATTGCTGTTTGTAGTTCCAGTTGGGAGGAACACCCACAACATCTCCAGGAAAGCTTGAGGCCCTGAACAGGCAGGCCTGACCATCAAGGACAGTAAATGCCAGATTGGGCAGTGTTCTGTGGTGTATTTGGGACACATGGTAGGTGAAGACAAGGTGCAGCCCCTCCAGGCCAAGAATTAAACCATCATGGCCTGACAACCACCTAAAACCCAAACACAAATGAGACCCTTCCTAGGCCTCACTGGGTATTGCCTACGATTTGTTAAGGGCATTGTTGCCCCCTTAACTGATCTGACTTCTAAGAAGTGGCCCAGATTGGTGATCTGGACAGAGGCTTGTCAGAAAGCCTTTGACTCTCTTAAGGAACCCATTTGCACTGCCCCTGACTTCTTCCAAGGAAATCATCTTGCAGACAGAAGTTTCAGAGCATGGCATAGGGGCAGTCTCAACATAGCTGGATGAGGCGGGCCTAGACCAACTTTCATTAGTAGGAGGTTACTTCCACGGGAACAGAGGTGGAGTGCCATAGAAAGAGAAGCTTTTACTGTCATCTAGGCACTGAAGAAGTTGAGAGACCATACCAGTTTTTTGACTCACTTCCTGGTTCACACAGGCTCCTCAGATGGCTCATGCAGTTGAAGGGTAAGAATAACAAACTGTTGAGGTGGTTCATCTCCCTACAGGGAATGAACTTCACGGTGAAGCATTGCAGAGGGACAGACCACACCAATGCTAATGGTCACTCCAGAAGAGAACTCCGAAGGGGTTGGGCAGCTCTCCCCACTTTCAGTTAGGGGGGAGCCATATGAAACCTGACAACCTTATGGTGTTTTTTCCTCAATGTTTTGCCTGCTCCCTCCATTTATTTACCTTGTTTTTGCTGGTTTCTAGGAATTCTGACCAGTTCTAAAGTGCTTGTGCTCTCTCCCCTAAACATGGCAATATTGGCTTATCCCAAATTAGCACATTTAATAGATAATCCTCTTGCTAGGCTTAAACTTTCCCTATTTATACATATAAGCCACCCCTACACAGGTGAGGGTGCAATGTATTTAAAAGGCGGGACATTTACTTTTAAGTTTTACATGTCTTGGTAGTGAAAAGTTCCCAATTCCGTTTTTAGCTAGTGTAAGGCCTATCTCTCCCATAGGATAACAATTGGATCACTTTATTACACCTTTTAAGACGACATTGCACAATTTGAAATCGCAACTTATGGTTAAGATTGATTTTATGTTACATTTTAGCAAGGCTAGGCCACCAACAATAGAACAACAATTGAATTGCCAATGCTGAAGATACTTTAAGACATTCACTTGTCTCATGGGCGAGCAGTTAATGACTGCAACCACCATTTATTTTTTTATATTCTGAAATATTCCTAAATCATTTTTGCAGAAAAACTTCATAGACAGTTGACCAACATACTTGAAAAACAATGCCAGCACGTTTGTTTTCAATCACATTAGTAACCCACAAAACATATAACGCAAATCATAACTTACACACCTGAAAAAGCATCAACAACCTAAACATCAACAACCTGTTCACACTTGTGTGCGCACCTAAATAACCTTCTATCCTGGTTCTGAACTGAGAGCCACAGTAGTTTTATCATTCACCTAGCTCCTATCAGTTAGGCAAGACCAGAAGCATGACAAAAATAACTTGAATTCAATGAGTGGTGCCGCAGATCTATTCTTTATATAATTTCAACCTAATCATGTTCTCTGTACACCAATAATGCCTTTGCAACACTCTCTTTAGTGTGGAACTCTGTCAATGCGTTTTGAATCCTAATTTATTTGGGGGTTCTCTTCAGGGTGCACAATGACTGGATACTTAGTTGTACTGCAAAACCGAAAGTATAGTCCTCCTGATCTTCCTGCTGTGTAAATATCCCAGCAATGTTTAAATCTAGTAGTGTACAGCCAACTTGACGGTGATGGGCTGCATCTTTCAAGGAGAATTAATTCAAAGGAGATTTCTCTTCAGTATTTAAATGCTTGTGATTTCTTCCTCAAAGCTATCAACACTTCAAAGAAGCAAGCATTCATCAGTTGATTCTTCTTTGTTGAGTAGACTCCAAGGCCATGCTGACTTACCTCCTGTTGTAAGTCTCAGAAATATCAAAGACTTAAACTACCTGCATCTGGACTCAGCAAGCTGTGAGTCTGCCCTGCCGAGTGGTGTCACTCCAGTCTTGGACACTTGGGAGTAAGACCTAAGGTGCTTCTATAATCAGAACCCACATATTTGCATCGTAACCGGTGCATCTTTTCCTTTGCATGGACCAGAATTGGTGCATCCTTGTCGAAGTGTGGACCAGAGCCGCATATTGTACTCGGAACCAGCATATCACTTACAGGATCAATGCATGACCTACTCTGAGAGAGGTAGCTGAGCATCACCTTCGGAGCTAGCGCATCACACTCAGAACCACCACATCGCCACCATTTAGTGGAGAACCTTGACGTATCTCGTCTACTGCTCCATCATGGTCGGCTTGAACTTTTGACTTTGCCTAGGACCAGCACAACCAGATATCTTATTAAAGTGCTTATTGTGTCTAAGCCCTATTTTACAATTATTCCTTAAAAATCCATATCACGATTTCCACTTGTTTTAGTTTTTTGTTGTTTTGCTCTTGTTTTATTTATAAAATTAAGCTTTATTTTTCTAACCTGGTATGGAGTGGTATTTTCACTGTGTTACTGTTAGAAGTGTTGCACAAATACTTTAAGCACTGCCTCTTAAGTTAAGCCTGACCACCTGTGCCAAGCTACTAGAGGGTGAGCACAGTATCGTTTAGAGTGTGTTGTGAATTACCTTGACTAGGACTGTGGTTCCTGTTTGGACAGGGTGCATACTTCTGCCAACCTGAAACCCAATTTCTATCATTTACTGTAAAAAGCTCCCCGCCCCAGTGGCAAAGATCTCTGCTACACGTGAAAAGTTACAAGTAGTAGTTACACTAGGCCCCTCCTCCTGATTTCAGGGACGAATACATGTAAGACTGAACTTTGTAGTAAATTTACACTTACAAATGGTGTATAGACAAAAGTATTACATTTACTACAAAGAGTAAACCTGAATGTACATATGTTGATCTACTCATGTGCAACTTTACCTTTGTGAATAGCCCCTTACGTTGCACTCAATTGAGTAGACGATAACTGAGGATAAATATAAATAGTTCTTTAAGTTGTTGCACTTTACAGAACATGCTGCAGCTGATAATTAGCTCATATTATTTGATAATATTGTTTATCTATTAGTAAACTTAAAATCTCAGGTCCCTATTATGGAACAAATAATCATAAGTCTACACCCTTTATATGTACTCCTATGCAGGAATAATGATTTCTGATCTCCGGGACTTCTCATCCATTACCATTACTACACCTGGAAATCTACACCTAATTTTGCTTTCCAAAAGTATTCATGAGAATGTTTCTATTTTCCCCAAAGTGAAACTATTTTTCCTTGGAGAAACATTATAGCATACACCCTCCCAAAGTCTGAGGGTATTCTGTTACACCAGCCAATTTTGGAGTAAATCTCCAGCCATGTCCGGTGTGTGAAAAGGTTGGAGAGGCCTAGTTTGTGAATTTCAACACACTAACAAGTTTGTTAGGGTCCACAACTCTCAAGGCAAACAACACATGAATCCTGCTACTTCTCCCCCATTTCATGTGTAAATGTATGTATGCAATCATGGCATGCCATAATTCAGTAGTAAAACCATTTACTGCTGTCAAATATCCTTTTATGGATATCTGACAAGTGTATATTGAACTATTTTTACCTGTAAGCATACGTTTAAGGCCATAATTGGCATTGTGAACCAGGCTGTTACTTGTGTGCCTGTATTTGGACCCCAGTTGTTTAGTACATTGCTGAGAAATCCACAATGCAGAATCCTCAAGTTTGTTTTGCGCTTCACAATCAATTGCTATCTCACCAAAATGCAAGACATATGAGAATAGACTTCAGCCACCCTAGGATCTTGCAACCAGTCAACAGCGGCAGTTGAATGTGCTTGGAGTAAATTGTGGTCCCAATGAGCTTTTTTAATTTTTTTATTGCAGCAGCAAACACTCCAAATCAGGGCAACAACAATAAAGGGCAACCTATGTATGAATTCCATGTTAGGAGTCAAAAAAGTATTTGTAAGGGGCATGTTTTGGGTCTACCTTCCAAATATTGAATCAATAATCTGTGTCTCAATGGTGTGAGATCATAATTCGGATCGCAAACCATTGAAACGTTATTGGTATTCAAGTTGGAGTGGTAACTGTAAAAGGGAAGAGGTCCTCTTTGGACACCTTCCCTTTTGCAATCACAGACATGGTGGTCTGCAGAGTCTGCTGACTCTTACAGACCGCCATCCCTGTGATCGTGTAGTGAGTTGCAACTTGCGACCTACCTAACAAATATTATTTAGGTAGTTCAAATTCTGACCCACATTGTTCAGAATTTTACAACCCTCCGTTAGTACATAGGTTGGTACACAAAATTCAATACCAGTTTTTGCTACAGTATAATTATATCTCTGGCTCTAAATTAGGGAAGAGGATGCAATTTGTTTAAGGGGTGCATCTCAATAGTATATTCAGTACGATTTTCCTTTATACTAAAATAGTCTTGAAACAAGTAGTAAGGTAATTCCTATTATATATTCATTTTGGGGTGTCAGTTGTCATCTGAATACCCACCATATCTCAATGATGAGCTTCACTGAAGGATGCAAAATGTGAAAGGTTAGCCTCGTAATCGCCTTAGTTCTGGATTCCTCATATGAAGTGATTTTGCACGTGTTAGATGTATGTAAAAACTAAGGGGTATATTCACAAGAACGTGTGCTAAACATCACCAAAAAATGTTAATGCAACTTTCCACATCGCAGCCAATCGCGGGAAAATAACCCCGTGTCAATGTGGAATTCACAACAAGGCTGTACCATGCGATAGTCTGCCAAAACCGCGGACAATGTCCGCGATACAGCCACCTCGATGGAGATAAAAACACGGACCACAACACAAAAAAACCTGCGATGGGACAAAGCGTGATGAGGAAATCAGCAATAAGCAGCGCCAGGCCTGCAACACACACCAGGCAGGTGGGAAAAATCACCATAAAAGTAAAAAAAACACCCAAACACAAACTGACCAACACCCAAGCACCATGGAGGCAGCCGGAGCAGGCACAGAGGACGAGCGCAACCCCAGAAGCACCCCGGACAACCAGCCCGGGACTTCGGGGACAGGGAAGGGCAAGGACAAGAAGAAGAGGAAGACGAACGTCAGTCCGCAGGCGAACAGGATCATAGTCACAGAGGTGATGGAAGACCATCAATAACTGTTTGTCACTTCCAACAAGTCATTGGGCAGCAAAACTGGAATATGGCGGGACATCGTGGACAAGGTGCATGCTGTCGGAGAGCACAAGAGGACAATGGACGAGGTCAAGAGGCGATGGAATGACATCAAGCGAAAGACCAAGGAGAAACTCGCAGCCAACCAGAAGGCGGCAATGCAGACTGGAGGTGGGGGCCCAGCGCCACAGCTCATGCCTGCGGATATTTTTGCATAGTAAATTCTGAAGGTAAAGAGTATCGTTTGTAAAGAAGATATTGCACAATTATTCATAGGAAGCAAATCCCTACCTAGAAATATACTTGGAAATTCAGGTACGGAATTTGAAAGACATGCGATCCAATAGTTCAAGCAACCATACCGTCAAATATGTTTTATCTCACTCCACTGACACATGAGATTCAGAGTGCTAGGACTAACTACTTCTCATCACTGTAGTTTTTAGAGTAAGTCTACATGGCACGTGTTGAAAAGGGGTTGGCTCCTGCCACATTGACTTTGAGGCATAATACCACTTTTCCCAGTTATTTCTGGAGTCCTGGAGCCTGTCCATTGGTGTTATCTGGATTTGAACCAGCCTTATCTACCACCTTCGGTAAGAGTCATTTTTCCAGAATGTGTTTTAATGACCATGAGACCACCGGATAATTCATATGTTTGTCTTTGCCCCACCTGAACAGAGATGAAAGATGTTGACCTAAATGAATTAACTTATAATACCTACCTCCAAAACATTTTTGTTCAGTGATGACTACATACTTTTTCATGTCTGGAGAGTAAAAAAGAGCTGATTTTCTGAAAGCAAAAACACCTTCAGCTGGAAAATGACACTTAAAATACATGGGCTGGCAGCAAAGTTCCTTTCTTAAGCAAAGCTGGTCTACATCAAACCTTCTGACTTCTGTTGTCCTGCCTAAGAAAAGCATTGCACCCTACTGCACCCACAAGTCTTGCCAGATGTATGTCCTTACTTAACCTATAATCACTTGAACAAAAGTGGCATCAACCACAATTTCCTTTACTTTACATTTAAAGTGACAGTAACATTAAACATGCACCATTTAAAAAGAACTCTGAGTAATTTACCAGATAAAACAAGCAAAATAGAAACTATTATAAGAAAATAGTTGCTATCACAGGAATCTGTCTTGAGGAGATACAGCTTCATAACATCTCAACTTCAGAATGCAAGAACTGATAACATTTTAAGCCAAACATTTTTGAAGACCAATAAATACTAATGGAATCTAAAATCAAAATCTTTATTGAAGGTTAACAAGGGGTGCTGCGTGTGCTGCATGCTGTTACAGGGATTCGTGTTGAAGCCTCAGTTAAGAAATGTTCGATAGGGGTTCTCCCGGCCCCAAAATATGGGTTCCGGATGCAGTATGTTTTTCCTCCTGGGTCTTTTTCTGGCCAAACGCTGTGCCCTGGACACACCCCACTCCCCTGCAGCTGGAAAAAGAGAGGGCTGGCTTGAGTGAATGGGGCGTGCCTGAGGAATGCCATTTGCACTTGGTCCAACAGATGACAACGCTGAGTATGACATTGCAGATTGGGAATGCTTTGCTGGAGAGCTTGATGACTGATGAGGATCCTGAGGATGTCAGAGCTTATTTCCTCCCAGGGCATGGGGGTTGCTTTGCTCCCCTCTACACCAGTGGTGACCTCCTTGACCCCTTGAGTGCTGCTGCACTGAGCTTTCAGGAGTTGAGTATGTACAGTGGAAGGGGTGTTGGTCTTGTGAATGCAGCACATCCCTGTGTTTTTTACATGACGCAACGTGGCTCTGCTAAATTGCTTGCAGCGCCACACTACTTAATTTTATTTATGAATATGCCCCGCTGTTCTAGGAAAAATAGATCAAAAGTACAATGGAAAAAGGAATCCCGGTAGGAGGGAGTGAATGAGTCTCAGGGTGTATGTTTAGAACAAAGTCGAACTTTGTGACTTTTTGCTATTCACAAAGGTAAGTTACAAGTATTACTTTTATGACTGCAGAGTTTCCACATTTGAGGTGGATTTTCTGCACTTAGGGCAGGAACTCCATACTCGGAAACGCCACCTGAGTGCAGAGATTCTGCCCCGAGTGCAAAAACTTCACACCGAGTACAGAAACACCATTGTTGTAAAGCCTGTACTCGTAACTAACCTTTGTGAATATCAAAATGTAGTAAAGTTAGACTTTTGGTCTAAACTTAGACCTTTGGTGTAACTTTACCTTTTTGAACCAGGCCCGAGACTTTTAAAAGGGATTGTATATTAGGTGCTGCAGTCAGAACAATGAAAATGTTAACCCTTTTAAAGTGGTGGACAAGACATTCAAGTCCTCAGCCCTACCTCACCACTGAAGCGAGAAAATCCAGATAGATTCCCATTTTATAACCTAAGCTCAGGCTGCTAGGAAGAACTTCAAAGCAACCTTATGCTTTTTTTCTCTGATGGAAAATTCTCCCCTTTCCAATGATACCTCTTGCCATTGGATCCTTTCTTGAGAATTGTTACAGGAGGACGATCCCTGATACTCTCATTAGCCACTGTGGATGGCTTCAAGGAGGTTAGCAGCCGCCAAGCATTGCCAATTGCACTACCCTACTGAAGGACGCTGCAGTCATTCTGTCTCCCTGATGAGGGTGCATGGGGGATTACCCCTGATGTGCACTATCCAAGGGGGCAGAAAGTCTATTAGACACCAGGGTTTCACCCTCCAACAAAAATAAAGGGTTAAGAGCCAGCCCATCCTGACATCCAGCTATATACCACACTACTACATCCCAGTCAAACTTTATGGCCCCCAGTGGGCAAATTGTAAAGGGAATCTACTCACCCCAGAGGGGCAAAAAGCCAACTAGACTAAGGATACATTTATTGTTAGAAATTAGAAAAGGGATGGGGTTGGTTTCACCTTGAATTGGGCTTCACCCCTGTCCCTAAACCCCAAAAGACTTCCTACCCCACTATGGGGGCAGTTTGGTTGATTTACCCCCAATGTGTCCCCTCTGAGGAGGCACAAAACTTCAGCCTTGTGTTTTATAATTCATCCTATCTGTCCAGATCAAGAGCCTCCCTGGAAAGATCTTATGGTCTAATGGTCACCCCAGGATTAACCTGGCTCTTACAACTGGCTTGATTGGTTGTTAAGTGGTAGCCTCAGTTTTTTTATGTATAAGTGAAAAGGCCTAGGGCAATGCATCTGCTTTTAACTTAAGTCTTTCTACCTGACATTTATGATTGGCTCCTTCTTGAACTCTAAGGCTAAGATAATTGAAGGAGTCTGACCTCGCAATCCTCTGATTTCCAATTGGCTAACTGTTCCTTCTATTCCAGTTCTTTGGAAGCACCAACATCTTTTTGTTTTTACAATATTATGCATCAGATTGGTATTCATGGTTATAACTATTGAGGGCATGAAGCTTCCCTGAGACCTATTTATGGCTGACAGTATTGCCTTCATACTACAAAAGATTTCAATGGGTCATACCCAACTTTGGAGAAGTGAAGGATCACATTTTCCAGAGCTCTTCCCTTAAATAATCAGGCTGTAGACAGAAAAGTTAAAGTTTGATTAAATGTTTCTGCTTTAGCCCCTGATTTGTTCATATTTTGTACAACTAATTATTCTGGTGAAACATAACCCTGACTAGATTTAATTTAGAAGCACAGGCAAATTCCCCATACCTGCAGCGTAGACAACAATAACCACCATCTATGTAGATAAAAGAAGCTTTGTAATCCTAGAAGCAGGCATATGGTTCACAATTACATGTTGAATACCTTCTACTAAACATACAGGGAACAAACAGGAATTATGCTGAAAGGATATTGAAGGACTTTTGATGCAAAACCCTCTGTGTCATGATGGAACTGGCACAGCTTTTACAACCCTGGGTTCTGACTCTTCCAGCAAAACTGTGAAGAAAATCTAGGCTTCTAGATCCAGAAGTGCGATGTGATGGTGGCAGTTAGATGGCACTGCTGGATCACCTTTCTTTAACCCCTTCCATGCTCATGACGGAACGATTCCGTCATGAGCATCGGTTGAGCTGTGCTCATGACGGAACCGTTCCGTCATGGCCCCGCCCGCGCTCGAACCCTTCAGCACAGCGGGGGAATCCGCGCAGCGCTGAAGGGGTTAAGAGGGTTGAAGAAACGGCCCCTTCAAGGAGTTTGAAAGAACCTCTGTTATGATGGTATAGCTGAAAAGGGAGGGAGGGAGCCATTTAACCCAAAACTGGGAGTCTACTTTACATAGGGACTCTGGCCCTCCATTGTGTCTCCCAGCTATCTTCATACCGCCATGTGTACAATCTCTATCACTTTAATTATAGATTTATTTTAAAATATAAATTACACATCCTGCAATAAAGTCAGAAGGGCCCACTCTGCATTATTTGACATACCTAGAGTTTTTATAATTTTAATTGAATCCCTTTTCTAGGTCTACGGTTTTTGTCAATGGTGTTAACATAATCCAAGAATTTTCTCACATCCCCCTTCAACAGATCTCAGCAATGATACAATGCTTCTCTTGATAACTATACTTGCAATCACATTCTTACTGTGACACTTTAGGGGCCGTATTATCAAGGAAAGGCGATAACATTATCGCCACTTTAGTGGCAGGAAACACCAGAAACTGGGCTTCTATGGGAATTCACAAGGGCATATTATCAAGCCCATTATCACCGCTTTAGCAACTAACAGAGAAAGTAAGAGCACATATGTTACCTGCTAACCAAGGTAAATATGAAGACTCAAAATGGTCCTACCTACTGAAACATTTGGAGAGCTATAAAATGATCCTTGTATTTTTATACAATAGCTGTCTTGGAAGTAGTTTTTATTAAGTTGTGGTTCCAGAGGGGTTGGCATTTACAGAGTACAAAAGGTGGTTTGTGGATGCAGAAGTGAACCACATCCTGAGCAAAGAAGCAATTTGTCAGGTGTGAGGAAACAGTAAGGATTTTGTAATTTGCCTATTATTCATGGCGAAGAAGGACAATGGATGGATGCCAGTGTCAAAATCCAAGAGAACTAAAGTGGTTTATGGAAAAGTGGCATTCCAGAATGTAGGGAATGCACCTCCTAAGTGATATTATTCTGCACAAAGATTTTCTGGTACATAAGGATTTAAAGGTGCTTACTTCAGAGTGAAAATAGTAGAGGCGAGTTAAAAGATTTTCGCAGTACAGATGGGCAGGTTGTCTTTATCAGTTTGTGAGTCTTGTGTTCGGTTTTACATAGGTGTTAAGGTGTTTTACAAAACTGATGAGACTACTTGCAGGAAATAGGTGTAAGGGTATTTATGTGCTTAGACAATTATGTAGAATTGAAGAGCCAATTGAAGAGGAAGATGATGTGGGAAAGTCTGGGGATCATTGAATCACAAAATGTCTATTTTGGTTCTGTTGAGAAAGATGAAGGGTTTGGGAGTCCAGTTGGGTAACGTCGGACCAGTGCTGAGACTACTAGGGAAAAGGTGAGATTGTTCAAGACAGAACTATGGAGGATGTTGAACAAATAAGATTTTTCTTTCAGGATGTTAGCACCCATAATAGGGCTTTTGTCCTCTTCCAGCAGCAATCCCAGGGCCATTATATTACACAGCATTTCAACATTTGAAAGCAGGTTGTCTGTGCTGTGAAAGTATTGTAGGGAGAGTCATCTATTGAGATTGGGTGAAGAAGCAAAGGAGGAATTGGTTCAGTGGTTAGAGAATTGGAGACCTGGAATAGGTAGGCTATTTCTGGGATGACTCTGGAGTTTGTTTTGGAATTGAATGCCAGTCTGTACAGGTGGGGAAGCTGCAAGGTGAGGCAGGGGGAAGATGGTCTGTGGGAGAAAAGGTTTTGCACATAAACTGATGGAAGTTGAACACAGCTTATCATGCGCTAAATACTTTTGAAAAGCAATAGAGAAAAGTCCGGTTTTGTTAAGAATGGACTATGTAGTCAGTCAATAATACTTTTATTTGATTTAGTTAAAAATCATAAAAGAATGGAAAATGCACATAGTACAATATGATTAAAAATGGAGGTCTGTAAGGTGCAAAAGGTAAAAACACAGAGCGGTCATATCCTCAATCATCATCAATGGTTAAAATAAGAAATATTACATTTGTAATCAGTGCACATTTATAAATGATACAAGGCGGTTCAATGAGGAAAAAACAGTAAATAGTGTCAGAGCAGATTAAGAGTGTCCGGGCAGGCATGTCATAGCCACTCGAGTTAATTCATTTTTTTGTCCAATTCTTTGGCTACCATTTTCCAAAAAGTAATGGCTCAGCAGGACAGTTGGATTGACAGGCCTCCAGGGCATTGTATGACTGCTACTCTGCATGACCTTAAATGGTTTTTCCTAAAGATCTCGCAAAGGATAGTTTTTTGAGTTTCTAGTAGCGAGGGGCAGATGCATAGAAGGTGTATTAGTGTCTCTTCTCCTTGTCCGCACAAGCGGCATTCTTTTGTCGGCCATGTCAACTTCCATTTCGGGGTCAAATCCTTCGTGGGGAATGGACTATGTATCTGCTGTACATTGCATAACTGAATTGGGCGGAAGGTGTTCCAGGATACTATTGGAGATGGGAACGAAGAATTTGCCAGGAGAAAACAAGCATATTAGCTGATCGGCACTCAAATAGTTTGCAGATCTACAGTGACTAGCTTCTGAGTCAATAATTTTTTGAAAAAAATGCATGGGAGTTGGGAGTTGGGTCCTATGGTGGCGGACCTTTTCACATCAAGACCAATAGCACAACTTCAGAGTTATTTCACTTGGAGGTTGGAGCCAGGAGGTTTGGCAGAGATTGCTTTTCAGTAGAGTTAGAGAGGCATGAAATCTTTTCTGTTTCCTACTTTTGGAATGGTAAAACAAGTTTTGTTACTGACCAGGCGGCAAATGTGTCAGGTTCTCTTATTAATGCCATTCTGAATGCCTCAACTGACATTCCCAGGATTGCTAGAATTGGCAAGAGAGGAACCTCTTTTGATTCTTGTTACACAGAGGTGCTTATTTACAGGCCCCTTGAGCCGCCGGTAGGTCACCTTTCCCTATTTTAAAAGTGACGCACCAGCAGCGCAAGGGGCTTTTAAATAAGCCTCAAGGTCTGTTAATAGTCTCAGGATGAGAGGAACATCCCTTGGTAGAAACAGAATCCTGAACCTTCTTGCATGGAGGATATCTGGAGATCTAGAGAGATTGAACTTCTTGCTGATGAGGCTTCAACCTTCTCTGGGTATCCTGGGTTTCAGACACCAGATATAGGTATAGAAGAACATGGCAGACCATGGTTCATTGGTGTGTGGAATGGGTGCTGGATCCCATGTAAGCTTCTGCAGTAGACTTTTTCTTTTTTTAATTATCTGGGGTTTTTAACGTTTGAATTACAATACTATCAATTGTTACAGGTTGTTAGTTTTGGAAGCTCATGTATTACTCAAGCACAGTTCTTTGGTAATGGTGGCTTGGTATGTAGGATGATAAAAGGTATAATGTTAAAAAAACTACCAAACATAAAGCATCATTCTTTGTGGGAAGTTTACTTTTGGAATTATTTGAAAGATGGTCAAAAAACACTTTTTGACGTTGTGTTAATTAAGTGGAAAGTTGACAACTTTGATGGATTTGTTTTTTGATTAGGAGGGTGTCTGACGTTAGGGTTTGGAAATTGAAAAACAGGTTTTGTTGCCCCGAAAGTAGCTTGTTTCATGTGTGTAGGGGGATTAAAACTGAGTGCAACTATTTGTTATCCAAGATTTAAGCATCCAAGTTTGTGTTCAGTTTGTAGTATGCAGGAATTGAGTGGAGAATGAAAGATTTTCATAATGATCGGGCACATCAGCTTCTGCTTTGATATGGTAAGAGGTTTACCATATCAAAGCAGAAGCTGATGTGCCTGATCATTTTGAAAATCTTTCATTTGGACAGTGTCATAATCTGTGATTAATAGATGGGTTAAAATGGTGATAAGTCATGTAAGTTTGCAAAAGTTCAATACCTGTTGGGTAAGAGGCACTATGGTTAGTAAGACTAATTTCACTGGAGTCCATGTGGTAGATATATGAAGGGCCCTGGTTGGTCAAGTGAAACAGAGCATGCAACGTTTTATTTAATGCCATTTGAGCATGTGGCAAACAAGAGTTGAAGAGGTTGCATTATGATAGCCACATATCTTGACATAAAAAGTATATTCTTGATATGACTGTGGAGGCTAGAATTAACTCTCCCTTCCTACCCTTCTTGGTAAATGGGTGAAAATTTTAAATAAAAAGAGAGTACAAAGAGGAAGAAATAGAATGCTCTGTAAGTGCAATCCAGTGTAAATATGTGTCTTCTGCTATGGCTTCTGCTTCTTTTGACAAATTGATAACAGACACTGAGGTGGCCTTGGGAGGCATACTGGAAGATGTTAATAAATTATTCAAGGTAGAAGAGAAATAGTTCTACTGCAGTAATGGAGCAGATGTAAAAAAGAGGAATGTGATGAGTAAGAAGATAATATGGACTATAGGTGTGTTCCAGTTCTAGAGTTTTGAAGCTTTTGAAGCTTTAAAGACCCGCTATAGAGTAGAAAACAAAGAAATAAAACGTAATGCTAGTGTTTGTATCCTTAATAAAATCCAGATTCTCCTTTCTCAGTCATATAGAGATTTCATATTCTACTTCTAAGAGCTCAAATTTGTAGCATAGTTGCTGGGTTGCCTTATCCTTTTCAACTGAGTAATATTGCATAATTCCTAAGTTGGTCAACAAATTCCTTGCAGGCAAATGGGTTCAATAATGCTAGACATTGAGGGGTGTGTTTACTTTTGAATCTGAGCAGAATTGATATAATAGAAGGTAAGCAAAGGTGTAATCCAATACCAAATTGAGAGCTAAAGAGTGATAAGTAAAACAAATGGTAGCATTGTGATGTAAACTCCCATTAATTGTATGGAAAATAACTGCATGCAATAATGCCAAGAACTGCACCCATGTAAGATTGGCTTCTTAAGTGGCCTGGCAACTGGTGGTGGTTTTCCAGTACTCATTATACCAGTCTTTTATGTGATCTCGCTGGTCGTTTGAGTTACTTCCCCATCACTATCATCTATAGGGTGCAAGTGTGTGTACCCAAGGTAGAGAAAATGTGTAGGAGCAAGCGTAAACTAATTTCTTCATTTTATGGTGGGTTACATATATAGATTCACCAGTATAATGTAAAGATTAACAGGAATCCTCTTCCCAATGTAATGCCTTACTTCTTGGAGATTCAAGTTATTGGTTTTATTATCCTCTACTGTAAATTTATGTAGTTGGCAACAAAGAGTGTCGGACCTACAGATGCCACCCCATAAAAGTTGGATTAAACTGCCCCGTTGTTAAATGAATACTTCAGTCGGAATTGTCCAATTTACCAGGTTTCCTAAAAGCATAAAACGTCCCTAAGGATCAGAAATTCCACTATATCATTGTGCTCCAGTAGTCCCTCTAAACCTGCCACGTGCTAATAAAGTAAACTTGGGGACCTATGTTTTTTAAAGAGTCCTGTCCTTAGCCTTGAGTATTAAGTGCAAGGTGACACTCCTGGGACTAGTACTGCTGCCAACCACCCCAAGTCTCAGCTTAAGGAGGGACTGTGGTCAGGGACAAAAGATTTCCCACTCCTCATCAGACCATTGAATAGTAATGCTCAATTACCACTGAGCTCTTCAATAGCTTCATTTCTTGCACCAGTTCCATGGTCTAGCTTGAAGTTAAGGCTTTCAGCACTTCAAGATACCTAGGAGGAAAATATTTACCTAACTGTCATGCCCCATAACACTTTTGGTAAGTATATCTAATGTGCAGCTCATGTTACCTTAGTCAGTTTTCCTTGGTTTCCTGGATTTGCCTCTTGAAATTCTGTGCTTTAAGTACACACTGCGCCAAAGATATCAAGTAAGGATGGGAGCATAATATATTTAGTATGATGTTTACTCGAGACTTAACATCAAAGCAAACACTTGTGATGAAGGCAAGGCTTCAGAATTTTTTTTTTAACAGTAAATTGATAAAAGAGTTTCCAAAACTGTAGCGTTTGGTGATCTGTTCACGTCTATGTGGTACTCTTTAACGATAGTCAACATGTTTGCCACCAGTGGTATGGAGCCATGTTCATAGTTCTTATAAAGTTCTAATGCTTTACTATTTGCTACATGAGGATGACATTTTAGTTTGAAACGAGTATTAGCCCCAGTAGTAAATGTAAATTTAATGGCCTCATGTTATGTGTGTGTGTGTGTGTGTGTGTGCATTTGGGTGCTGATTTCTGAGGAACATCATTGGATTTAATTGGCTTAAATATGTAATAAAAAGTGACTTGACTTGGTCAAAGGTTATGTTAATGTATAGTTGTTCCCTGATTGCCAAGAGACATCATCAGACCACCCCCCCTGTCAGGCTCACCTGAAGTCTCTGCGGGGGCAGGAAGCAGGAGCCAGATGACAATTCCCAACTTCCCTCCACCACTAGCCCGCCCAACAAGGTCAAAGCAGAACAAGTGAATGGGGGGAAGAGGGGAGACAAGGGAAGGAGAGACAGGGCAGGTCCAGCGCACCTCCAGCACCTCGAAAGCTTCACTGAGATCCAAAAGAAGTCCTGCAAACAAAAGGCTACGTTAGCAGACAGCAAGCTTAACAGACAGGGCGACTAGGTTTGCAATAACAAGCTAAATGATTGGCCCAACAATCTACCTGAACATCTCCCCTCTTCCACTGGTGTCCAAAAGGTGATAAAATTTAAATAACAGATGTGATGCTCCTAAACATAAGGAAAAAAGAACAGTAAGTATCTAAGCACAATGTAAAATAATAGAATTTTTATAGAGTATAGAAACTACTCCTCTTACCCTCTCAAAGCATATGTCGACATGTAATGTCGTGTGGCTTCAATAATCAGCATGGGTTGTTAATAGCACAACCAGCGATGTCCAATAATACTAAATTGTGTAGGTTGTTCTCATCACAACCCAATTGCTTTCTAAGGTACCTATTTGCAGCTATTCACCATAACTAGCGGCATAGGTAGTGCGTGAAAGAAAAGAATATTCAGAGCTTATTCCTCCGATAACGATCTCTGACATACAAGACAATACAACATGGATAGTATGCACAAAAGAAGTGGGGTGCTGCTTTGCTTAAAGTCGAAACATATAAGAAGATGCAGATGCCAGAGCGCCATTACAATAAGCCCCTAAATTGCCAGCCAAGGGAGCCTGTGAGACAATAAATGCCAAAGCGCCACTGAAATAAACCCCTAAGCGGCCAGCAGAAGGAGCTTCAAAGAAGGGACCAAACCCTCTAATGGACGCTAGCGCGTTACCGCCCAGACTGGTGAAGGTTCCCCTGATGAGGATACTCAAGACGCAGCGTGCCCCTGATGGTTCTCGTTCTGACGGTAATGGTGCCAGGTACACAACGGATAGCGATTCCCCCACAAGGTCCGAGGAGGGAAGACAGGAATCTAACGCAACGCTTCTCTGCTGACGAGCGAGTCCCGGAAGTGGAAAGGCCGACCCGGAAGTGACGACTTCCCTGAACAACTAGAACGCAAAGCACCCAAAGTTCCGATGCGACGCGTTTTATACCGGCGAAGGAATCAGGCCGGATACTGTAGCGACTTCGGCTTGGGCACAGGTATGACACCCCCCAGTTGCCCTTGTCAAGTCTCTGAACAGATTTATCAAACCTGGCAGGTAAAACAATGATATGCCTCAAGTTTGCATAGACCACAGCTCAGTTGTTATTTGACCCTGGCAATTGCTTGTGGAAAGGGGGCGTGGTAGTGGTATGATGCAAATGTGCTATGCACTGCTAAAAGATCAGTTGCCACTGATATAGGGTAAACATTAAATTACATATTAACTGAACATTGTTTTTTTATGTATATTCAGTTATATTAATCCCTTCCTAGTTTTCAGAGAAAGTGAAGAGAGATCATTGGATGGCGCTGGATAAACTAGTTAAGGATTACTAATTCCCACCTCTATTGCAATTGAAGCCTCACAGTGAGCATTTGAAGTAGTGGGTGTTAAATCTCCAACATCTACTGTGGGCTCTAGATCTGATGGTAAGCCGTCACTGTTGCACCATTCATAGCTGTGTTCTGTATTACATTATTAGATCATTTTGAATCATAAATGATAGAATACAGCATACACATATGTGCCCCAATTTTAAAGATTTTAAAGAGTCCTTTGCACCTAAAATGGTCTAGTCATTCAATACTGTGCCTAAGTTCACTTTGACATCCAGTATGGTCAAATGATTGCTGTCTGCATCAATAGGCGAGGTGCCAGCCATTAAATACATTCTTGAGACACCTACTTGGCTTTCTCCACTTACTCAATCTTCATCCTCAGTTCCTATATCCCTAGACATCAATTCAGGACCACTAGGCACATATTATTCCAAGGTTGCATCTGTGGAGATTCTTTGTAGGTTACACCCACTAGTACCCTTCTCATACCCTGATTCCCTTCTCTTTCTCCAACTTCTGACCCCATTTCAGGTAAATGTTTCTGATCACCCTCCACAAGAGATTTGCTGGTGTTAGGTAGGAAGTGCTGGTGATAGGTAGGTAGTGCTCGTGAAATCTTGTGAAAAGTGTAGAGAAGTTTTTCTTTCACCTTCTGCTGCATAAAACAGAAGACGCTAAAGGCTGCATTGGTCACTGAAATCTCAGTCTGCGAGCAGCCCTGGCCTGCTTGTGTCCCCTCCACCACAGGCAGCCAGCGGCCCAACACCAGCATCTCACCTACACTCCACGCCCTACAGTGCTGCTTCAGCTGTCTCCACCCCGGCAGCATAACCCGGGGTTGGTTGGCAGTTGTCCATCAGGCACCAAGCAGCAGTCACACTCTCCAACAGCAAGTCAAAGGGCCAAAGGGCAGAGGCACCATAAAAAGCAAGGGAACAGAGCCTGAATCCTTCACACATCTCAGTATATTTAGAAACATGTATGAGCACAAGAATGCTAAAGCAGGAGAAGTGACATGAACTTGATGGATTTGTTATCTTGCATGAATAGACACACACCATTAAGAGAGGGTAAACATCCTTTACACTGACTGCATTACAACATGCCATTACCCCGCATTTTTTATTCTGCAGCAACTTTTACAACATAGGGCTCTACACCGCAATCTATTACAACGCCTTCCCCATTACAAAGCCCCATAGGCGTTAGATTAGTAAATTGCGTTGTAATGGACAATGCGTTGTAATGACTTGCGGTGTAAAGCCCTGCATTGTAAAAGTTGTTGCGGAATAAAAAATGCGGGGTAAAGTTTCATATTCTTAGGAGAGACACCTATTTCCCTTTCCAGATTGTTTTTTAAATAGAATATTTTAAAGAGCTACTTCAAACAACCATGTAAATGTATTGCAAAATTGGATAGGGCTAACAAGGTGAATATGTTTAGAGAACAATTATGCTCCTCCTGCAGCAGAAGTGATTGCTGCAATTGCTTGCAGAAAATGTTTACATCTCCCCATGAGAGTGATGGTAGGGGATATTGCAAAGCCCTTGAGGTGGGCAAAAAAAGGTGATTGGCGTTTACTATCATTGCACGTGTCATGTTTGCAGTATGGATGATCTTGAATAAAAGGAGAACAGAAAGCAAAAACAAAGATACATACACACTAATAAAGATAGTCTGGAGATGAAAATCAGTGTCATGTGTGAAAACTTAAGACTTCTTTTGTACAACAGCAGCTTAGTTAGTAATTTGTAATTCTTTATAAGGCAGTGGCTGCTTCAATGCAGGAGTGAGTATCAGGTAGAAAGGGTTTCACATTCTTTAGTAGAGAGAGCAGATACCATGCTGTCTTGATTTTCTTGGCAGGGTGTTCTGTGCATGAGAGTTGCTGTTAAAGGTGAATCCAAGTGATATTTGGGCAGAGTTTCATGTCCTGAGTGGATTGCTGGATCCTGTAGTTGCTTTCATTTACCAATGTTCCAGGGTGTTCCACGTAGATGTTGACGATTATGGGACACATTGGCGTTCTGTAGTACTTGCAAGAAGCCAGGGTGTTTCTTGGATCATACGTTTGCCTCAGCTGGACTAAGAAATGGTGGTTGGCAGCTGAGTAATTTGCTTAGGAGTACTCAGAAAAGTACTTGACGCCTTGACAGGCATCCTTCAAATAAATACATGTCTTTACTGGAAGAAAGTGTTAGAAGTGATGCACTAAACTAACAACTTTAAAATCCTAAGTCTACCATCCAGGGTCAGGCATCCAGAGCTGTCTAGGACACCTGTAGATAAATGATATTGTAAGGATGGGGAATACTGTATGCAGAAATATTGTCTGAAATACATGTTGTGACATTGTGTGCAGACTTTCTATTATTATCTCTAAAGGGCCAATACGTTTGTAAGAATATTTAAGGCATGATATTTATGACAGACAGTATTCAGACCTTTATATTCTGGTATGACTTTAATTTAGTGATTTGTGCTGTTTTTAAGAGGGTTTTCTATGTTTATGCCTTAGTATATTGAATGCCTATGCAAGGTACTTATATATAGCATCCTTTCAGTGAGAAGGGTGCATAAATCTCTAAGGGGCATATTATCAAGCCAGGCGATAAAATTATCGCTGCTTTAGCGGCACAAAACGGCCACTAAAACGGCGATAATGGGCTTGATAATATGCTCTATGGAATTCCAATTGAAGCCCATGGTAGACGTCCTTCACATCTAACATGGGCTTCAATTGGAATTCCATAGAGCATATTATCAAGCCCATTATCGCTGTTTTAGCGGCAGTCTTCTGCCGCTAAAGCGGCGATAATTTTATCGCGTGGCTTGATAATATGCCCCTCAGTCTGTTATTTGCTCCTCCATGCTCTGGTTTGTTAGAGTGGGATGTTGTGGACACAACTGATTGCTTGGTGGGTTGTTATTCTTTGGTTTCTGGTCATTGTTAGAGCCATCCATGTGGTGAGAATGGTATCTAGGGTTTGTGCTGGAGAGTAAGTGGTAAAAATACCCACATATGGGGCTATCCCGGCTTCTAGGTTTGAGGTAAAGATTGGGGCAGAACAGGTTTAGTAAGCAGGTGTGGAGATCTCTGAGGATGCTGACGTTATGATAACCCAGAAGGTAGCATTTTTACAAGCCACTATAGCCATCACAATGTCACTTTTTATGATGTTGTGGTGATGACATGGGCTTCCCCTTATTACAAGGCAGTGTTAAGCCACTTAAAGGGGCTTTACGCTGCCTTGTAAATAAGGCACCGTTTCACGCTATACTTAGCATGAAAGGGGAGGGCAACGGGTGTTGCTGTGGGCGTTCCACTGCAACACCCATTGATGTTACAGACCATACTTTTACTTGCACCTAGAAGACTGCTTTGAGCGCGCAGCGCTTATTTGAACGCTTATTTGAATGCTGTTTTCTAGCGCGTTTCGCGCTTTTTGCGTTTTTAAATCTACCTGCTTAGTTATTTTATTTTACTTGAGTTATTTGCCCCTGTTTTTATTAAAGCCCCTCACCTGCACTGTAAATTGGAGAAACACCGTATTTGGCGGGCCCTTGTCCTTGTAGTTTGCTTCTGGCGGCCATCTTGGGTGAGTGGGATGCCTGACGGCGCCTCTTTGCGTGATGGTCTAGACGTCACTAGGACGCTTGACCTTTATTTAAGGGGGCCTCTCCCCGCGCAGCGGATACGCGCTGCGGATCGCCGAACTATCGCCGGAGTTACGCCAGAGTTCAGCCCGTCTGTGCCCGACCGGGCCCAGGGGCGATGACTCCTACTACCAGTTCCAGTAGTACTTTTGTGTACTCAGGTGAGGTTTTGGAATCTCTGCGTCCCATTCCTCTTTCATACTGTACTGTATGTTCACTCCCCACCCATAATTTTAAATGTGCTGGTTGCAGTTTCTTCACTGGCAGAATGTCCAACTGTAAAACTATGCGTCGTTCCCAACCTCGTGGTAGACGGCGGAGATCGTTTACACATCTCAATAATTCTATACTCCAATTTTGGAGTATTAACTGTCGATCCCTCCCGAAACATAAACACCACATCTTCGACTTTATTGTCGAAGAGCATCCTGACTCGTTGTTTCTCACTGAAACTTGGCTTCAGGATTGTTCTGGTCCTGATGTCGCCGTTGCTGTTCCTAACAACTATGTAATGGTGAGCCTGGACAGAAGTTCCGGAAAGGGTGGGGGGATTGCCATAATTTTTAAGTCTTCTTATACATGCAAGCTAGAACAAATTCCCATGTCTGGAAGTGAGACTGCTTTTTTTAAATTAGTCATCAATCCCCAATTCACTCTATCGGGCCTCCTGATCTATCGCCCTCCTGGCAATGCTCTCTTTTGGATATCTTCACTAGCGAACATTATATCTCCCCTAATTCTCAGGGCAGCCAATTTTACCATCCTTGGTGATCTTAATTTGCATCTTGAAGATCCACAGTGTACTATTAGCAAACGCTTCCTGTCGGATCTGGAGGCCCTTAACCTCTCTCTGCTTAATGTTGGCCCTACTCACTCCGCTGGACATCAATTGGACCCCCTTCTTTCCAATCTCTCCTTTGATTGCTCTCGGAGTGCTTGTCCTTTGGAGTGGTCCGACCATTTTGCTGTTCACTTCTCCCTACTCTATATTAAGAACCAGGAAAGTAGTGTCTTCGACAAGGGTGTACCAACTTATCGTTGGGGCAAACTTGATATCAACAGGCTAAATCAATATCTTTTAAACACCCGTCCTGAGGAAGGTGAGGTTTCAGCTACGGAGTTGAACACTGCTGTTTCTCACTGGCTCACCAACGCTGTCACTTCTCTTCTCCCGCTTACCTCAAAACATTCCAGGTCACATCGCCTCCCGGCACCTTGGTTCTCCACCGTTCTGAAGGCCTTGCGGACTAAATGCAAGGCCTTAGAACGCAAATGGAGGCACTCTTACTCAGTCTCTCAGAAGATTGTTTATAAAGAGGCTTTAAAAGAATACCATTCAAAATGTAAAATTGCGAGAGCTGCCTATACTGTGGATACAGTAACACAAGCTCAGAACTGTCCTCGCACTCTTTTTTCTGTCGTTAAAAAATTAACAGGAGCAGATACCATCCCAACACCTCCAGTATTAGATGAGGCTCAGTGCAACTCTATTGCAAAAAATTTGATTGCCAAGGTTGAGCGTATATATGACTCTATGAGCACTCCCTTGAATGTAGCAGCACTTCGTCTGGGACAGGTTGCAGGGACCGAACTGCTTCCTTCTTCAGGGAAGATGACGCATTGGCAATTGTTTGATGACATCTCGTTCTTCACCTGTTTAGGCAGCATAAGATCCGGTTCACCTCGTGATCCTGTACCTGCCAAAATTCTTAAACTGTTGGATCTTGAACCTCGGCGGGTTCTTATGAGGCTTTTAAATGCCTCATTACTTGAGTCCCATGTGTTACAGGACTGGAAGCATGCAATGGTTGTTCCCCTTTTAAAAAAAGCTGGAGCCGATGTGTCCAATCTCGCCAATTTCAGACCGATATCTCTGCTGCCTGTACTCTCTAAAGTGCTGGAAAGGCATGTAAACACTCAATTATATCATCTAGTGGAATCTTCGGGATTTTTACATCCATCCCAGTCTGGCTTTCGTGCTCACTATTCCACAGAGACCGCCCTCCTGGGGGTGACGGAAAGTCTAAGACACGCTATCGATCGCTGGGAAACATCTGCGCTCATCCTCTTAGATTTGAGCGCGGCTTTCGATACTGTGTCCCATTCCATTCTTTTGAACTCTCTCCGATCCCTAGGAGTGGACGGTCCGGCTTTGGCCTGGGTTGCCTCCTTTTTAAGTGAGCGCACTTTCCAAGTCTTTTCCGCTAAAGCCACTTCTTCCACTTGTCCATCGGCTTATGCCGTTCCTCAGGGGTCTATACTTAGCCTCCTGTTGTTTAACATCTATGTAAGACCCCTGGCTTTTATTGCAGAGGACGCCGGGCTTACTATTTTTTCATACGCCGATGACACTCAAATTGTTTTCTCCCTTTCCAGCTGCGAGAGCAATGATATATCGGTTCTGAAAACCGGGTTGTCACGTATAGCGGAGTGGATGCAAAGACATCTCTTTAAACTAAACGGTGACAAAACCGAAATCCTTATCTTAGGGATGCATAAAGATCTATGGGGCCATCAACACTGGCCTAGCGAGATGGGATCCCTTCCTCAGCCTTCCTCTGTGGTCCGCAACCTTGGTTTTTTTATTGATGACCAACTCTCCATGAGACAGCAGGCCACAAAGGTGGCCGCCACATGCTTTGCCATCTTGCGATGGCTCCAGAAAATTCTTTGGATGCTGCCCCTTACCACCAGGAGAACCGTTGTCCAGGCGTTAGTAACTTCTCGCCTGGACTACGGAAACGTCCTCTATCTTGGTGCTGATGTGGCCACTGTAAACAAACTTCAGGTTGTTCAAAATTCAGCGGCCCGACTCCTTTGTAATATTCCTAGGAGAGCATCGGCCACTCAGGCTCTGCGTGATTTACATTTGCTTAGGATCCCTAGTCGTATTAACTTTAAAGCCATATGCTATCTTTTTAAAATCAAGCAGGGCTCGGCCCCAAAATACTTGCAAAGTCTGGTCCATCCTTACAAGCCTAGTCGCACACTTAGATCCTCTGCTAACTGCGACTTTGTCATTCCCCGTTTTAAACTTGTAAGGATGGGGGGTCGGGCTTTTTCCCATCTAGCCCTCCAAATATTGGAATGTGTTACCCATTTCTTTGAAAATGGAAACCAATTTTTTCACTTTCAGAAAAAAATTGAAAACTTTACTCTTCCAATGATTTGCATGCCGCCTTAGATGTTTTACGGTGTTGTTTTTGAAAGGTCTGCTTTCTTCTTGAGTCTATCCCTTGCGCCGGGAAACCCACTGCGGGTAGCTGTTGCGCGATATAAAATTCAAATAAATAAAATAAAAATAAATGTTGACGCTGCCTCATATTTACGAGGGTGCCGTAAATATGAAGCAGCACCTAAATTTAGACCAGGGAAAACCTGGACTTACCCTGGCGAAACGAGGAGAAATGTTTAATTTCTCCTCGTTTTTGGTGTTTCTATGTGAGCTGGGTTGTGCAGCACACATTGAAACAGCAAAATGCCTTTTATTATTTATGTGCAGGAAGGTGTCCCTTCCTGCACATAAACAATCATAAAAAAATGACGTTTTGCAACTTCTATGCTGTGCTGCATTAAGCAGCACACATAGACGTTTCAAATCGCCATTTCAGATTGTTTATGTGCAGGAAGGGACACCTTGCAGAGGTGCCTGCGTTGGCGCTAGGCTCCTGAAATTTAGCCCAAGAGCAGGGGGACCGCAGGGCTGCACCATATACTTGTAAATATTGTGCAGCCCTGCGTTTCTAAAGTGACAGAGCGTGTCATTAGCCTGCTTGGCTTAACAACACGCTTCGCCACTTTCCTTGTGAATATACCCACAGTCAATCCAGAAGACTGGATTGGAAGTAGTGTTTGTAGGTCAGGAGGTTTATAAGGACAGTGTGTGAGAAAAGAACATCTCACTGATAGAAAGTCCTACTCCTCTACTAAGACCTCAGAAAAAAAAGTGGAGGGTGTGGAGACCATGGAGAAGATGGTGGCGACTCAGGATTTTTGGTAGCGATGTGCAGATTTCATTCATGGGTAAAACATATATATGGTGGATGCGTGCTGAATCATGTTTCTATGGCTTGTGATAGGAGTGAGAGGATGCCTATGTTCAGGCGAGTACTGGGTGGAAAGAGCAGCGAGGGTGTCTAGGTGAACTCCTTGGAACACAGCGCGCATGATGGTGACAGGAAAGGTAAAACCTTCCAGAAACAGGCCCTTATACAGGTGGCAGGGAAGAACAGCGAACATACACACAATAGTCAACCCAGCAGGCTGCAATGCAGTATGCTCACTAATTGCAGTCGACAGCAAACTTACAAATATATACAATAAACCCAGGCACGAAGCACTGCTAATTACACGCAGTATCTTCCCCAGTGAGGTGCCGCGGTGCTGCCGCCACTCCAGGTGGGTCTCTCACGCTACGTTAAGGTGTGGGCCGCAAAAGTAAAAAACGTCTCTCTCCGTTTCCACCTGTCAATACGTTTTCTGCCTTCCCATTCCTGACTCTTTTAGTAGGAACTGATATCATCTCGATAAATTCCTTTTGTTAACAGAGGATCAGTAAGTGAAAATCACATGCTACCAAAATCACAGTTCAATATATAATTGATAAATCCGTTTTCTTTTGAATTTTGATCTAAAGCCCAACATTGAAAGGGACAACTTACAACGTATTTTGCTATTCTTGGCACTTTCAGCGTATTTGTTGTCATTTTCTCATAAAGCTTTGATTCCTGTTATTTGACAAGTGAGAAAGCCCTCGACCTTTCCATGTCCTATTTTCTTCTGGTATTCTCGCACTACAATCAAATATGTTTTTTTCCTGACTTCTGAACTTGCCTCAATGTTTGCAAGCAATAGAAACGGAAGCTGTAGGTTTAAATGTGCTAAAGTGGGCTTTCGAAGCCATTAGTAATTTAAGATTGCATCTCTTTCGCAATACCAGGATTTCTTTCTAAAAAATAGCATGCTTTGTCACTAGATTGTGCACGATTGGTGTGCACTGGTTTTGCTATCAGTTTTTATTTTTGAAATATCTTTAATACATGTCAGTGGACTACTTATGCTCTCTGTGTTTACTCTCTGCATGAAATGATGTAGAATACGTGTTTTAATTGGACAGTAAAGGTTTGGAATTGTGTGTTTGACTGGAGCTATGCTCCAGTATAACTTTATTGAGTCTAAATTAAGTGACATTTAATTAAGGTAATAAAGTTGAGTAACAGCAGGCATTTCATAGTACACTAGTGATGTGAAATTCTGAAGTTACGTCATAACAACACACCGCCTGATGTAGAAGTTAGCTCAAGTAGAAAACGATAACATGGGAGTAGTGCTTGCAAAGAGTCTAAGCATTACAGTGGGATTGAGGTGTGCGCTATTTGTGTGCCACAGGGCATCAATTATGGAGCCAAATCAATGTAATTTTTTTTTAGCTCTAACCAGAGTTAAGTCGGAGGAGCGTGTGATGGCCTCTAGGCCACGGGCGCTCATGACCACGCGCTGCTGGGCTTAATAATACACACGGACACTCGTTTCAGTCCCAGCGTGGTCCCGACTGCCATTCGCGGGCCACGCCCCTTTATTTATACTTAGTGCCTGACGTCACGCGTCAGCGCTCGCGCAACACCTCCGACGTGGGTAGACTACACCGCTACCCCGCGTCGGAGGATACTACATTCCTTCTAACCTTTATCAAAACCAGTCACTAGAATTCCAGGCCCAGGTCTGTCACACTAGGAAATCGGCCAGCTGGGAGGATGGCGCCGGATTTCTTCTCAGGTCGTATCTGGAATGCTGCCTCCGCACTGACGGTACTGTTGGGGTCATTCCTTGCGAGGCTACGCTCCCAGGGGACCTCACCGGAGAGCTTGGCGACCCTCCGCCTGGTGTTCCTGGCAGCGAGGGTGCACCCTGGTCGGTTCGATCATCATCTTCAGTGGGGGTTGTCCCTTGATCCCCTTCTGGGCCTTCCTCCACTGGCGGCTGACTTGGCCTGGCGCCCTGGTGTTCTGACCATTGCGGGTCCGGAGTCCCGGTTTGCACCTTTTTGAAGAATGAGATGTTCCGGGTGACTTCCTCGGTTCCTCTTCTTGCGGTTATCATGGTGCCAGTTCGGCGGACCACTGTCAAGGGTCTGTGTTCAATTGGGAGCCGGAATTTGCTCCCGGGATACCTGTCCTTGATATAGACTTTGTCCATCACTTGAATGGCTGACGTTCGGGCTCGTGGGTCGGCACTGGCCTGGTCATTGGAGTTGGTCCTGTTGGCTAGGACCTTTCCGGCGTCAATCTGAGGCGGGATCCAGCTTGGGTGATGCGGGATGGTGTCTCGCACTACTCGGCCCATGCTTGCCGGTCCTGGAGCTGCCTCTGTCGTAAGATGAGGCGTCAGCCGAAACTCTCTCAGGAAGCTGTAGATGGCTCTCTCAAGTGGGGAGCCATCGGCATGCGCAATACGTATTACTTTGTTGAGAGTCCGCATGAACCTCTCCACTTCCCCATTGGCCTGAGGACAGCGCGGGGTCACTTTCCGGTGTTGAATCCCCCAAGCCTTGAGGTAGTGAGCAAACTCTTGCCCTTGGAAGAGTGGGCCGTTGTCGGTCTTCACCACTTCGAATATTCCGTGGGTGGCGATGGTCTTTTCGAACTTTGTGATGACCTCGGCGGCTGTGTGACTTCCCACCACCTCGACCTCTGGGTACTTCGTATAGTCGTAAATGATCACAAGGGCATAGCGTCCATCAGGGAGGTGCCCGAAGTCTGCACTCACCCGCTCCCATGGTCCCTGGGGGTTTTCCTCGGTGATGACGGGCTGGGGGTGATCCGGCTGACCCGACGCCTGGCACCACGAGCATGTTCGGACCATTGTCTTCACCATAGGGTCCATCCCCAGGAACCATACCTTGGCCCTCAGATGACTCTTTGTCTTCACTATGCCTTGATGGCCCCGGTGTGCGAGGTCCACCGCTTGTTGAGCCAGACTGGATGGGATCACCAGTAGCGGGCCTTGGAGCAGACATCCGCTGTTGTCAACTGAGAGTTCATCCTTGACCCGCATGATTGACTCCAGGACGGCCTTTGCTTGCGGCGTTCATCTGGCCATGGAGGACTGAATGGGGCGCTAGTCATTCAACTGGACCGCCGTCAGGGCCAATTGCAGGCATTCGTCCCTCTGGGTGGCTTCCACGATCGTTTCAAGGCTCATGGGCAACGGCCGGGATCTCTCCGATACCAGCCGGACGTATTCCTCCGTATCTTCGGCGTCCTCTTCTTCCGCTTTAGTGGCCACTCTGGGATGTCTCGAAAGATAATCTGCGGGATTAGATGAGCCTGGCTTGTACTCCACTCGGTAGTCATACTCCTGTAGTTGAAGGATCCATTTTTCAATCCTCGGCGGAGGCTTTGATGCTGATCCTTGAAACAGGGGAATGAGGGGTTTGTGGTCTGTGGACACAGTGAACGGATGGTCGTACACATAGACGTGGAAATGTTGACAAGCCCAGTGGATGGTGATCTCTTCTCGCTCTATCTGCGAGTATCTCTGTTCTGTGTCCGTCAAGGAACGGCTCGCATATGCTATCGGGCCCACTCTCCATTTCCTTGCAACTGTGTGAGCACTGATCCTAACCCATATGGACTGGCGTCCACAGCGACATTGGTGGATCGGGCCGGGTCAAAGTATGACAGGGTTGTGTCTGCCGACAAGGCCGCCTTGTTTTTTTTAAAGGCTTGTTCCTGTTCGGGTCCCCATCGCCATGGGGTGGTGGATTTTGTCAATTCCCTGAGGGGCTTTGTGAGGTTCAAAAAGTCCGGGACAAATCACCCACAGAAGTTCACCATCCCTCGGAAGCTCCTTATTTCTGAAATGTTGGAAGGTGCCGGGGCTTCCTGCACATCTTTTACCTTGTCAGGGTCCGGGGCGACTCCTTGGTCGGAGAATGTGTAGCCAAAGAAGCTGATGTTTCTCTCAAGAATTGTCATTTCTCCCTGTGTAGGGTCATTCCGGATTCTTTGATGCTCTGGAGGACCCCTCGCAGTCTCCGATGGTGGTCTTCTATCGATGAGGCGAATACTAAGAGATCGTCGCTTACGTTCAAAACCCCTGGTAGCCCGCTGAGGACTTCCCGGATGGTGTTTTGGAACACCTCCGCGGCGCTTGAGATTCCGAAATTGAGGCGTCGGTAGCGCCTGAGGCCGACATGCGTGGAGAATGTGGTGATGTAGCGAGAGTCCGGGTGTAGTGGCAGTTGGTGATATCCGGACCGGAGATCCATCTTTGAGAACCATCTTGCGCTGTTCAGTTCTCCCAGGATGTCGTCAATGGTGGGGGTTAGGTGACGTTCCCTTTTCACCGCGGCGTTTGGGAGTCGCATGTCAACGCAGATGCGGACCTGCCCTGGCTGTTTCGGTTTCCTTGCCACTACAATCGGGGACACCCACGGGGTGGGTCCACTGACCTTCTCTATAATCCCTTGCTTCTCCAGTGTCTCCAGCTCTTCTTCAACCTTCTTGCGCAAATGGAACGCCATGCGCCTGTGCCTTAGCGCCACCGGCTGAACTGACTGGTCGATGTGGAGGGATACTTCTTTCCCTTTCAGGCATCCGATGCCCTTGAAGACGTCTTCGAACTCCTCCATGATGGTCTCTAGTTCTTCCTCTTGCACCGCTAGGGCGAATTTTATCAGCCTCAGCTCTTCCGCTGACTGTCCGCTTATCAGCATACCGCTTCTCTCTGGGGTCATGTACACTGTGGTGGGGATCTTGAGGTCTTTGTGTCTCATCTCCGTCTTGAAACACCCCAAGAGCGGGATCGGTGTCTTCTGTCCATATGCGAATACTCTGATTCTCGCTTCGCGTAGCGGAGGGCTTGGACTTAGTTGACCATACACATTGGCCGGCATTAGCTCGATCGAGGCCCCCGTGTCTATGGTGGCTCTCACGTCCTGGTTGTGGATCTTGACTTTGCACCTTGGAAGTTGTCGTCTCTTCCGTCGTGGCTGGTCTACTGCGAACACATAGTGGATCGGGTATTCTCCCGCATCATCATCCATGTCCTCTCCGTCTCGCTCTTCAGCCACAGTCTGAGCTGCCTCCTTCCGTGATTTTGTAGACCGGCATAATGCCGCGAAGTGGTTTATCCACCCGCATGCACTGCATCTTTTCCCTCTCGCCGGACAGTCCTGCAGGCGATGGGGTGTGCCTCCGCAGTAGCCGCATCCCTTTTTCCTGTCTTGCTGTTTTCTTTCTGCATTTTGGTGTGTTTTGGGCCTCACCGCATTTGCCGTGTCCACCGCGTTGACCTGCTCCGTCTTGACAGGGCGGTGGAGAGCCGCCTCCATGTGCGATGCCCTGGCTCGCGATAATTCTTTTGACCGGCCCAGAGTGAGGATGTCTGCAAGGGATTTGCCGTCCTCCTGAAGAATGTTTACTCTGAGTTTGGACGAGTAGCATCCTTGTATTATCTGACCTCGGATTTCTTCCTTTTCGTCCCTAAATCCGCACGCGCTGGCCAGTTCTTTCAGGCACCCATGGAATGCGTCTAGCGATTCCTCTGCTTCTTGCTTGGCCTGGTGAAATATGAATCTTTCGTAGTCTCTGTTCGCCATCGGCTCGAAGTGCGCATTTAGGGCATTGAGAAGCGTGACGTAGGTCTTGGGTGTGGCCTCCACCAGGGTCTTGTAAATGCGATGGATGTCTTTGCCTCCCAGGTGGAGGAGCAGGGCTCTGCGCCTGTCTCGGGCTATGCCCGCCCCTTCAAAGTAGATCTGGATGGGATCGGTCCAGTCTCTCCATCGCGGGGTGAGGGACGAGGAAGCTCCGTCTACCACAAAAGGCTCAATGGCGGGAATCAACGCCATATTGGCGCAGCCGCAAACACACCTCGCAGCACGTGCGCTGCTTACCTCCTGGGCGCAGTGGCAGCCGCCCGGCCGAGGACAGGGAAGAAACAGTCAGGGCCTCTGCTGTGGCTTGTCTGCATTAGGCCTCACCATAGGTGCCTCCTCCCTCCAAAGTGCTGGGTACGCTCCACCGTGGGCTCCACCGGGCGTGTGTGGGGACAAACTCCCTCTTGTAGGCACTCCCCGGGGTAGCAAGGCTGCTCTGGGCTTCAGTCGACTCGCTTGGGGCACACAGCAGGTCAGTCCAGGCCAGGCTAGACTTCATGGATCCAGGGCCGAGAGTACAGCTCACCTTTCACATGTTAATTGGCCTTTCAGCACCTCTGCATGGGGTCGTTTCTGCCCCTCGACGCCAGTGTGATGGCCTCTAGGCCACGGGCGCTCATGACCACGCGCTGCTGGGCTTAATAATACACATGGACCCTCGTTTCAGTCCCAGCGTGGTCCCGACTGCCGTTCGCGGGCCACGGCCCTTTATTTATACTTAGCGCCTGACGTTACGCGTCAGCGCTCGCGCAACACCTCCGACGCGGGTAGACTGCACCGCTACCCCGCATCGGAGGACACTACAGAGCGTTGCCCCACTGCTCGTTGACCAGTGGAAAATAAAAATAAAATAATAATAACAAGAAGTTATTATAATTTTCGTTTCCTTTGCGACTCTGGGTGGGGCTGGCTCGCTGCAGAGGGAGCAGGAGTGGTTTGCACTCCCTCCCGACATGTGCATGATACTTTGACTGGCCCTCTAGGGCCGGGCAGACAGTCATGCATAGTTGGCATGTTCTCCATTGGGCTACTCTGCACAGTCCCATGAAGAACATGGCCAGCCTCCCTAGGCACAGCCTAAGCTGCCAAACAGGCCGTTCAACCCAATCACGATGCCGTTCCTGCAGCGACGTGATTGGCTGGCAGAGTCCGGAAGCCAGGTGCAGGCTGCAGGCTGCAGGCAGAAAGAAGACAAGAAGACAGAGGAGAGTCACAAAGGAAGGCGGCGGTATGTTTATTTTTTTTCATCCATCTCCATTGTTATTACTTTATTGCTGTTTGAGTACTGCATACATACTTTACTCATTGCCTACAAATTAGGGCTGACTGTTTGTGTGCCAAGCTAGCCGAGGGCTAAGCACAAGCTTATTTAGTGACTTTTGTTGTTGACCAGGACAAGAATTATCACCATTGTGTGAAGTTGGCTCTCACACCCTCAACCAATAATCCAATGTCTTACACTGTGCATGACTGGCTGATATTGTAGTAAGGTTTGCTTGAAAACACAGAAAACACAGACCTGAGTGCTTACTCCCTCCTCCCATGCAGTAGGAGGTGTGTTGCATGTGCTTGATGACTTGTTGCAAAAATATGCTTCATATTGTTGCAAAAAAACTTTTTTTACTTTAAAACATAGTAATTGTAGTTAGTTAATAAATACAAATTGAAGTGTAATGGAAATACTTTTTAGACATTTAGAAATATTTTACATGTACTGCCCTATCTTCCATATGTCGGGATAGCGTTATTTCCTGCCTCCATTTATTTCTAAGAGCCTAGCTCTGCTGTACCAGTGATTGGCCATGTGAGGTGTCTGACTTACTTTAGAGACTGACTGGATTAATTTTGAGTCTATTTTGTCATTAGTACTACTGTAGTAGATTTTGGTGTAACTTTTGGGAAATAGGAAATGTTCTACTCTTTTGTGGGTGTTGTTATTATTATCATATGCCTCCCTAAATCGCTCCGTACATTTTTCCTTAAGCCCCCTCTTTTATTAGTAGATAATCTCCATTTGGTACTATTTTCATAATCCTTCCCACTTTTAATAATAACATGAATTCATCTTTGTACAGCGATCTTCACAGCTGGGGAGGTGAAGGTTTCTAAATTTGCCACCATCTTGCCTTGTAGTTACACTTATATTTCTTGTTACACTTACATTGTTTCTAATCTTCCCTGCCCTGTGCGTCCAGATGCAGAAACATTCATACTCAAAGGGAGTATATGACAATGTAGAGGACAAGGTGTGTGTGTTCAAGATGCGAATACCCATCTGCCTGTTGTGGTGTGTTCCATGCAAGAGTGCGTACCTACTATCTTGTTTAAGAATTACTTAGCAAAGCATGTGGATATCACTGAGTCTTATCACAAGTAGACCAATAGCATAAGTACTATGATTTGTGCTATTTTGACCTCTTCTATTTCACAGGATGTTGAGCAGTGCACGACAATGCAAAAAGCAACTTTGACCTGTGTAGTGTCAACATATCTGGCAAGCATTACACAACATATAAGTGTAATCAAATGTGGCATACACTTATTATGTCTGTACAGCAAGAAGGATGCCCACTATATAATTCATCATGTACTTTTGTGGGGGAACAACCTTTACAACGCAACTTTTACAACGCACTACACTTACAACGCATTTTTTACAACGCACAATCCATTGCAACGCATGACATTACAACGCAGGACACTACAACGCATTTTTAAAAACTACCTTTACAACGCATTCCATTACAACGCATACTACCATTACAACGCATACCATTACAACGCATATTATAGTAATTTTTACCCCTATACTATCCAACACTTACCCTACTATTGCACCCCCTGGAGTTAGAATAGTAATTTTTACCCCTATACTATCCAACACTTACCCTACTGTTGCACCCCCTGGAGTTAGAATAGTAATTTTTACCCCTATACTATCCAACACTTACCCTACTGTTGCACCCCCTGGAGTTAGAATAGTAATTTTTACCCCTATACTATCCAACACTTACTCTACTGTTGCACCCCCTGGAGTTAGAATAGTAATTTTTACCCCTATACTATCCAACACTTACCCTACTGTTGCACCCCCTGGAGTTAGAATAGTAATTTTTACCCCTATACTATCCAACACTTTCCCTACTGTTGCACCCCCTGGAGTTTGAATAGTAATTTTTAACCCTATACTATCCAACACTTACCCTACTGTTGCACCCCCTGGAGTTAGAATAGTAATTTTTACCCCTATACTATCTAATACTTACCTTAAATGCAATTTAATATTATGCGTTGTAATGGTATGCGTTGTAAAGGTAGTATGCGTTGTAATGGAAATGCGTTGTAAAGGTAGTTTTTAAAAATGCGTTGTAGTGTCCTGCGTTGTAATGTCATGCGTTGTAATGGATTGTGCGTTGTAAAAAATGCGTTGTAAGTGCATGCGTTGTAAAAGTGTGCGTTGTAACGACATACATCCACTTTTGTGATATCACCCAAAGATGTAGGGCCTGATTTTGATCTTGGCAGAATTACCACTGTCCTGCTGCGGCGGCATGCCCTAGTATTCTGAGTCAACAGTCTTTCGCCTGCCACATTTCGATGCATGCAGGCTGACTCGCAGTCTGCGTCGATAGAGTGCTTCTTGCCATGGTCGTGGCACACCGCAGCCGATGCGGTGGATGCCTGTGCTGGAAAATACTACTCCATCGCTGTCAGTGCGGCAGGTTCCTGCCAAGCATATTTAGATTTCACTGTTGTGCTGATGATCTACTGGCGGCGATTCCCACAAGGAGTGAGTCTATCGCAGTAAACGCTCAACCATGTACCATCACTCTGGCCACTTTCATTTGGATTATATATCATACCTTTACCTGTATTCCATTTCTTCATATGCTTTATTGGGACAAATTGTAATACTTTTCCTTTTTATTATTACCATCTGACTTTTGTTAATATCTGTTTTTCGTATGCGCATTGATTGATACCTTTTCAATATGTATTGTTTTGTCGAGCCTGTCTCACTCAGTCCATGGGTTATTTGTATTTCCTCTTCATTTAAAATTCAATAAAATGATTTGATCAGAAAAAAATAATTGCTTCTAATTCAAACAGTTCAAACGTTACTAAAAGTGCAGCGATACGTGTTGCTGTGCAGTGGAAGGACCTTTGCAAAATTAGACTTGTCACCTTTCTGTTGCTTATTGATGTATTTGGGTGTTAAACTGGTACTAATGAGGTGCAACCAATGCCCATACAGTGTTGCCAAGTTTAAAAATGGTGAAATAATAAGGTAATATGAATCCAAAAAGTGCAGCATTTGTTGCATGATTTGGCTTTTCTTGCCACATAATTTACCCATATGATTTGGCCCTCTCCTGCAACATAATTCACGTGGCCCTGGGTATATGGTGCACCACTCTACAAGGAAATTATAAGTAAATTAAATATGGCAATCAGGTGTAAACTAATTTACTGATGTTTAGGGGAGTGAGTACATGCACTTTAGCACTGGTCAGCAGTGGTAAAGTGCACAGGATTCCAAGGCCAGCATAAACTAATTTCAGCAGAAAAGTGCAGGTAAGTAGGCAAAAGGTTTGGTGGAAGACCACTTTAAGGATCACAGGTCTAACAGTGATGTGGCAGAGATTATAGACAACAGATGCATGATGCTTTCCACCCAGATTCTTAATCTAAAATGGCCAAAGGCTGAACAAAGAGTAGTGAGGAGCCTTCAGGACAGGGAAGATCAACTTGATACAGTAGCATTATTCTCTATGGCCACTCATCTGTAAAATTAATAAATAAATAAATAAAATGATGCATTTTCTGTTTAAGCAAAAGTAAATTGGTCCACTTGGGTAAAAATTCAACTCAAATGAGTTGATTTTTCTTGGCTCAACATTAAAACTACAGCTGCTCATGTTCAGTCCATTCGTGTTATTCCCTGTGATATACTTTTTACCTGAGTTAAATCTCGTTCACGCAGAATGATCTAATGGCATATTCTCATTATACACCACATCCATAAAGCCCAATTCTGGCAATTGTGTGATTTTAAAGTGATGTAAAGGTAACTTCACCCAGGCTTCACTTAAATGTAGCAGCTCATCTGATTTCCTGTATTTTTGAACGGGGGGGGGCATTTTTATTTTATCTTGGATCTTTAACTTGAACAAGTGACATCATTCATGGCACGCCCAATCCAAGTTGATCATTATCTTTGTGCTATGCAATTGATACCATTCTGATATGCCTATCTGAGAACATCTTCCTTCCACAGACTGTCCAGCCAAGACAACATGTAGTATGAGGTTTCTTTGCACTAGCAGACTCCACAAGTACTTGGTGCGTTGTACTGCACACAGATAGCACTGCAGCACCTATTTGCAACTGGATATCTCCATCACAGCTGCGCTGCTGGCATGTCATAAAAATACAAACAATTGTGATGTTT
The DNA here is from genome assembly GCF_964204655.1 of Triturus cristatus. Taxonomy (NCBI): domain Eukaryota; kingdom Metazoa; phylum Chordata; class Amphibia; order Caudata; family Salamandridae; genus Triturus; species Triturus cristatus. Next base: position 729,012,562 of record NC_140591.1, read on the forward strand.
GGAGAGCCATAGTGAATGCACTTGCAAATTACCCTGGATCTACTCTTGGCATCTTCCTATTCAGACTCTGGCACTGTAGTACAGGTTTGAGCTGCTGTTTACAGCAATGTGTGGCTTCTTGCTGAATAGGTTAACTTGACTGTTAATGGTTGATTTCATACATCGCATGTGATGTTATGTTTTTATGTTACACACATTAACAAAACATCCGCCCCTATTAGTGATAACACTTTTCGCATGTTCCTCTTTTGTGACATGACCCCAGTGATATGCATGTAGGAATTCTAGTCTTGGCAGTTGATTCCTCACTGGAAATGGGACACATGCTCTGCGACCACATCTCCTGCCATCCGTTCATCAACCCAGCACATTTGTTCATAACTGAGATAATAAATCACACATTTCCACACACAGAATAGTGCATCTTAGACTTTTACACAGAGTGATTGAGTGTTGTTATGTTGTCATATTATATGTTATGTTAACTGTATTTGTATGGCGCAACTTATCACCCTTGAGGGTATCCAGGAACTGGAGCAGGAACGTACATCAAGCTGAGCTCCTAGTTGAACAGCCAGGTTTTCAGTTTCTTGCGGAAGCTGAGTAGTGAAGGAGGTTTCCTAAAGTTATGGGGAAGTTCATTCCAGTTCTTTGCAGTGATGAAGGAAAAGGAGCAACCTCCTGGCTTGCATCTACGGATGCGGGGGACCCGTGTGAGTGTGAAAGAGGTAGAGTATATCTCACTGAATGAATGGTAGAGTTGAAGTCAATCATTGAGATATGCTAGTTCAAGGTTGTGAAGGGCTTTGTAGGCGTAGACAAGTAGTTTGAATTGGCAATGTTTATGGATAGGTACCAAGTGTAGTTCAGTGAGGTAGGGAGTGATGTGAGCGTGCCTAGGATGAATCTGGTGATTGTGTTTTGGATGGCTTGGAGTACTTGTATGAGCTAATTGGAGATGCTGATGTTGAGTACATTGCCATTGTGAAGTCTACTTGTTATGAGGGCCTGGGTGACCGTGCATCTTGTGTGTGTAGGAGTTCCTTTAAAAATCTTGCAGAAGCATACTGTGAATGAGTCATCAGAATGCGGTCACAGCAGTAACCTGTTTATTGATCATGAGTTTATTGTCTAGGATGATGCCGAGGTTTCTGGCGTGGTCTGTCGGGATGGACATGGGAGCTAGTTCCGATGGCCACCAGGAGGAGTCCAATTGAGAGAACTTGTTTCCAAAGATCATGATGTCTGTTTTGTCCAAGTTGAGTTTGAGGCAGTTGCCCAAATCCAGTTGGCCACGTTGGTCATGCAGGAGGTGCAGTTGGTCGTGGTGTTGTTGTTCATGTTGGTTAGGGAGAGGATGATCTGTGTGTCATCAGCATAAGAGACATGGTTGATGCTACAAGTGGTGCCATGTACATGTTGAAAAGGGTTGGTCTTCAGGAGGATCACTCTGCAGATGAGCTTCTTCGATTTGGAGGTGTATGGGGGAATCTGACTTGTTGAGTTCTTCTGGAGAGGAAGGAGGCTATCCATCTCAGGGTGTGTCCTTCAATCCCTGAGTCGCGGAGCCTAGTGATGAGGGTGGCTTAGTATATGATGTTCACTTATGTAAGTGTAGCACCCTGCACTAATCCAGACGACCTTTACATTGATTTTAGTGGTTTAGACAACCTTAGAAAGGCTCTCTTAGTGGTAGCTGTGGAGAGCAGCCTTCAGGCTTAGTCTAGGAGGAGTGTAAAGCTGCTCAGTTCACCAGTATCTAACCGTTAGTATAGGCCAAGGGAAAAAGAACCACACAGTGTACTTATAAAAATAGATATTTATTACAGTTACTCACTAACACTATATAATATCTAATGCTTGGAGATATACGGACAATGCACACAATACTTTGAAATAGAACACCAATACACAGGGGTCCCCGGGTGGGGAGCAAACCATATACCAATAAAATGGAATGTGAACCAAGACAGTAGTAGAGACAGAACCCAGGAGACGTATCAGAGTTGGGGACCCACTATACCAACCTAGGTGAGAATCTAGGCACCCCAAGACATTTGTATGCAAAGATGATATACGACCGCGTACTCAATACTATTCAATGGGAACGTCGCAGTTGCAGTCTCAGAAAGAGAGAGAGGACCCTTCCAAGTGGACCCTGAAGACACTCCATGGAGGACAGAAGGTAGAGGAGCCACCCCACCTGTGGATACTCTTGGAATCAGGATACCTACAAACACTGTCGAGCACAATCGATGACCTCAGGACAAGACCACTATTGCAGAGGGATGAAAGAGTCTGTTGGAACCCAGGTGCTGGTTTGTGTCATAAAGTACCTGAAAGCAGAGTGGACAGAGTCTATGCCACTCCAGGGCATCCAGGAGGCATGGAAGATGAAGGCCACTCGAGTTCAATGAAGCAGGTCAGTTGATGAAGAGGCTTCAAGTATGGGTACACCAAATTAGTAGCTCTGCCCAAACCACCGTGATGCTGAAGAAAACAGAATCCACCCATCCAACCAACAGTTTCAGCACGGGTCAGATATAGAAGGGAAAGACTTGTCGACAGAACCTTTCGATGCATATGACTCCATTGACATGAGTTATGGTAACTGATGCGGTTACTATACAATGAAGTGATGCAGCGAAGCGGTGCACAGGGGTTTGGTTGCAGGGCATTCTATGAGGGGATGCTGGTCTCAACTAGACGAGAGAACAACTTAGGCTTTGAAGTAATACAGAACCACAACCTGTGTTGTGAAGCGTTTCGGAGTCCGTTTGAGCCCAGGTACGGCAGACTGGTCGATCGTGTTGTGGTGCTTGCGGATGTAGAGGAGTGACTTCTTCACTCTAAGGGAGATTTCTTTGGATGTCTTTAGATGTCCACAGGCCCACGATGGAACTTGTATGGAGCATGGACACTGATGGTGCAGCGGGTTTTCAGGACGACTAGGTCAGGAGCAGACAGTATCTTCTCAGTTGCAGTCTGGGTCCCAAAGCAAAAGACGATGCGATCATTCTGGCAAGGTCAGCATGACTTGGCCAGTGTTGTGTAGTTCCTATAAACCTATATAGGATCTGCACGTTTAGACCACATACATTGTGGGATTGGTGTCCAGGCTGATTCTAGACACCCCCTCCGAGTATGTTTGCCTGTATACCTAGCTAGCTCACAGTGCCACTGTAAACTCCTCTTACTAAGGAGAAAATAGTTCTTGGCAACTATCGAACATGACAACCCTGTCCCATCAGGGATCATGGAAACAGTAAAGTACTTTTTGCTCAGTCACTCGTGCTCACTTTGTCTAAGAGAGATACACAGAATAAACGGAGGAAACGTTTTCAATAAATATTTTTTTAACCAGCGTCATTCTAGTGTAAAATAGGTGTGCTGAAACAACAATAAGACAATGTTACTAAGCATCACCAGATTAAATTGATGGTAGATTCGTACCATAGTGCTAAAACAATGGATATATGCAAGCATTTAAATACATGACAATAATAATGCATACTCCTACTATGCAACCTTAACTAGATGTATCTAAGTGTATCTGGCATGTATGTAGGTATAGATCCAAGAATCCCACTAGGTTGAAGCCAACCCCATTACCTGAAGTGAGAGACTGTGGGACCCCGTCTTGGTCTTGAGATGGACACCCCGCAAGGGATGGCAGACCACTGTGAGCTGGAGTGTCTGCATGCAGGAACCTCAGCGTCTCGAGTCAGTGTGTCAGCATGGAAGTCTTTCTCCTCTGCTTGCCTCAGCAAAGATATGGTGTGTATATATACCCAAAAGGTACCCTCAGGGGCTCTACTGTGCTGTGTCCGGTCAGCCGAGGATGACGAAAGGGATGACTCTTATATATAGTTATTATGCAGAAGATGGTAATCCTGCTGTGATTCTGAGAATCCATATGCATAATTAATGGGGCTAGTCTATGGGGAAAACCACACGACATTTATGCAGTGCTTAACTAGGTAAAAGGTCAATACCAAAACCCGTTATGAGGTACAATGGTAGGGTAAATGTAGGTGACGGGTCAGGTGACTACTCAAGCCTATATTGGGGTGCCCTAGGAAACATAACACTAGTATGTCCAGACGATCAAAGATGAAAATGAGTTGGAGCTGAATCGAATCCCACGACAAATCTAGGGTCCCACCCACAGGTAAGCCCTTAAGTACCCTCAAGAAAGGGTTGGGATGATTCAGGGGTCCTTACCAGAGGAGGGGCTGCACAGTGGGGAAGATACACCTATGTCCCTTGTCCAGTTTTGCGCCAGAGTGGGAGACAATGGCTCCTTGAGCTGGTTTGAACTGAAGTATGCAAGGAGGGCACCAAATGTGCCCTTCCAGCAGACTCTGTGGTCCTGGCAAGCGCCCCACCCGGCCTAACACACTAAATCCTCTCTGGGAGGTGGTTACACCTCCTCGTAACAGGAACCTATTGTCCTACCTTCCTCTGCTAGGCCATGGTCCAGCAGCAGGAGGGCAGATTCATGTCTGTGGTCATCAGCAGCCCTAGGTTGCTGTCAGGCTATGTAAGATCAGTCCCGAGAGCATGGAGGGCTCCTCGGAGGGACCCCAACGTGGATGGAATCATACCACCAATACCGGATACGGTGTTGGAGTATGATTACAACATGTTTGATACCAAACATTCCCAGGTTCGTTCCAGCCAGTTTAGAGATGTCATCGCATAATGACGCATGGACTCTCTATGTCATAATGGCTGATTCACTTACAAAGGCTGGAGAATGGACTCTGGGGTTTGTAGTGGTGGTCTGCTCATGCAGGGCCACCCTCACACTCAGAACCGAGCACCCTGCCTTTGGGACTGAAAGGCCTGCTATAGGGGTGACGTATAGGTTTCAAGTGCAGTGAGGTAAGATATAAGGGAATTTATATCTTTTGTGAGAGGTTCATGCACCAACTCACAAAGGCTGCAAAGGCAGGCCTGTAGTCAGACTTTTGAGAGTCCCTTCTGGGTGGCATAACACATGCTGCTGCTCTTTGGGGTACCCCTGGTGTACCTAAGCACTATGTACCTTAGTACCACACACTAGGGACTTACTAGGATACACCAGTAGGCAAATAGGAATGTACCATTGTACTCACCATAACCAATTTAGGGAGGAAGCACAGTGACTACAGTCCTGAGTAGCAGAATCCCAGTCAGACTAATAAGAAACACAGTAGAACAACAGCAAAAAGTGGGGGTAACAATGAAAGCAGATCCTGCTTTCCTACAAGGGTGCCATGGGAAATGGTGTTGAAGGCCACTGAGAGAATAAGGAGGATGAGAGCAGCAGTTTTACCTTGATCAATGATGGACAGGATGTCATCTGTTGCTGCTAGGAATGCAGTTTCTGTATTTTGGTTGCAGTGAAACACTGACTGGGTGGTAGGCAGAAGGATGTGCTGTTCTAGATGTGGGGAGAGTTGACTGTTGATCTCTTTCTCTAGGATTTTGGACAGGATAGGAAGGAGAGAGATGGGTCTGTAGTTGCTGAGTTCTTTTGGATCTGCCAAGGGTTTCTTCAGTAGACCTATGACTTCTGCGTGTTTCCAGCTATCTGGGAAGATTCCTCTAGGGAGGAGTTAATGATGGTGGTGAGGTTGGCAGTGATCAGTGTGCATCTTTGGATTCTTGAAGTCCAACTTGCATTGCTTAGATCACACAGCTGAAGTTTCCATATATTCCCCTGATATCATGTGTACTAATATTGTGGCCTTCTGTGCACTGGCAAACACTGCCTCAAACTGGGGCTCACATTTTGACACCATCCCTTTCCTAAAACTACAGTCACCAGACAGACTAGCCCAGTCAGGTCGCAGAAGGCTAAAGTTGTGCTTGTCAGTAACCATGATTATGATTATTATTCAATTTAGTTTGTACGCTGACAACCTTCTGGAATACAGATGTTATACTCTGGTCCCATGACTGTCATAAAGGACCTTTTAAAAGGACAGTAGGACAGTGACAGTCATGGCTTGTGTGATAACAATGGCAGAAAGTGGTAAACATGATGCAATGGTGAAGTAATAGTCTTGTGCATAAACCCAAATTAGGGGCAGGGTAGCCAGAATTTAAGAATGAAAAAACAGGACATTCCACAGACATACAAGTAGAACTACATTTTCTTTTTGACTGAGGGTCACAGAGTGACTTAATTTACACCGCTAACCAACATAGAAAACACAGACAAGTATAATTAAATGCAACTTTTACATACAGTATTATCTGTGTTGATATAAATGTTTTTTGAGAAGGGCTGGGAACTGCTTCTGCACTGAAACACATGACAACAGTTGCCTCCCTATGTCTTTACTTGACCTTCTCTGTAAACCGGTACCTGTGCTAAGTTTAATGAAAATTGATGGCACAGCTGGTGAACAATTTGCTGTCCCAGCAAATCAGGGATGCCTGCACACCCTAATCAATATGAAAGATGGATACTATATTGGATAATCAACCCTGTCTCTCTTCTCACCATCATACACCATTTTACATCAACAAACTATTATACATAAATGACTCTCTTTGTTGTGCTTGATTTCCATAACTGTACATTCTCACAATTATGCAGTCATGCCAATGAAAAATACAAGTACAGGGTGTTTATCCTCTATGAAGAGTTCTTGGCACATCTGTCAGCATACTACCCACAGCTGGTCCCAGTAAACACAAAAGTATTAAGTGATACACTGATCTTTGAAGTAGAGTAAAACACATTTCTATCAGGAGAGGGGAAGGGTAATCCTGTTGCTGTTTTCTTCACGCAGGATGAGGTTTGCAAGACATGCATACATGTTAATGTATCCAACCCAGAAATTATCAAAATTGTGATGGTCATTGAATTGCCCATGAAATCAGATGGGTGATGTATGAATTTGGGTTATTGATTGAGGGGGGTGAAATCCCTACTCAAACAACAACCACAATCCTTGTCATGTGGAACCGCAAACTTCACTAAATTAACCTGTGCTGAACATTCTGGTAGCTTGGTGCAAAAGAAGTCAGGCTTAACATAGAGGTAATGTGTAAAGTATTTATGCAGCATACAATAAAGTGAAAACACCACTCAAGCAAAATCTCAAACCAATTAAAAAAATAATAATAAAGAAATTAACATTAAAACATATTAAATCCAAGCAGCGGAACTAGAGTTATGGATTCTTAAAGATTTTATGGAAAAATAGCACCAAAATGATCAAAATTCCAGGTGCAGGTATCTGGTTGTGCAAAACAAGGCCAAAGTTAAATATTAAGTCCGCCTGTGATGGAGTGCAGTTCAGTTACAAAAGATGGATTGGCCCCAATCCTCGCTTACATTCGTACCTATAAGAACTTTTGAAGAAAAGTTCCTGAGAAGGTAAAGTTCAGCAGGGCAAGGCAGCCAGCGGTGTCTGAGGAGGAGTCTTCATTGTTGGTAAACCACTAGAGAAAGTTGCTCTAAAGATTTGTACCTCTAGACTTTGTCACTTATTTGTAAGTCGAAATTCTCCTGTAGAGTTGAGGCTGCAAGCTGTGGCTGTCGAGGGTTCCACGAGGATGGATACCTTCGCTGAGAGGTCCGACTGAACAGGGTTTGCTGCAGCGGAGAAGAGTGTATCGGTAGATACCATGAAGTCAGGCCCACCAGCGATGCACTTTGAGCAGATCGGAAAGCAGGTAGGTCCCAGTCTTCTGTCAGTTCTCAGGCCACTTTTTTGTGAAAATATTTCTAAGTCTCAACTTTTAGGGTTAGGCAGGAGCAGCAACTTTAACACCACAACCAAGGTTCCAGAACTTGGGTAGCATCACTTGAAAGGTTAGCACTCACTCCAGAAGAAACCAGGGTTTAAAAGTCTGTGGAGCTTGTTGTGTCCCTGTGGCTCAAACAGGAGGATATCCAAATATCCATTGGAGTTACTCTAGTATTCCTGGGTCCAACCAGCAAGGCCGGCCTCAAGCAGCAGGGCAGTCCTCTGGTAGCAGAATGCCAGTCCTCTGGGCAACAGGGCTGAGTTCAAGCAGTAGGACAGTCTACTGGTGGTCCTGGCAGTCCTACTGATGCCTTCCATAGGTTCAGGAGTGTACTGAAGTGTTGCTCTGAGGGTCTAATATTTATACTTGGTGCCACGGATGGTACCAAACATCATGGCACTGATCCTTATCATGGACACACTGAAACAGGCAAAACAGCCACTGCATCTATGTTTTGTAGATTTCAAATCAGTCTTTGGTAGTGTTGACTGTAGAAATCTTCGGTTGAAGCTTGTTTAGTGGGGCATTCCACAATCACTTTTTAGATGGATACTACTACTGTATTCTAACACACAGATCCCAATCACAATAGGTAATGGCTCTCTTATTTCCATGAAAACAAGGACCTATCTGCCTCAAACAGGATTGTGTCCTTGCACCGTTTCTTTTCAATTTATTTCCACAAGATCTAACAAAGTCACTCAATGAGACGATTGGTCATCCTGCCCATCTAGGCCCACTGTGATGAAGTCACTTAATGTATGAAGACAATGTGTTCCTGTGTAGTCAAATAAAGGTCGGTCTGGAGTGCTTAATAGATGCGCTCTCAAAATATGCGCTCTCAAAATATAAGTGAACACGCTGGAAATTAATAGGAAGAAAACTAAAGTTATGACAACATCATCCAATAACAATCATAACAAAAAGTGGTAGCATAAAGAACTGTGTCTTGAAAATGTAGAAGTTTACAAATACCCAGGGGTCCTGGTTGACAAAAAACAATCCTTTTTCCCACAAAAGCATGATCTCATCAGGAAGGCCAATGCCCTGACAGCATCATCCTGTATCTATACCACAAGCTAAATGGCCCCATCTTAACACCAATGCTGACTGTTATGGCATTATAACCTGTACCAACTCTCAGCTATGGTAGTGACGCACTACGTGCGCAGGACATAGTCCTGTTCGAAAATCTGATAATTAAATCATACTGGCAAGTTTTCCAGATCCCAAGATCAGCTGCAACTGCCCATATTTGTTTAGAGTTCGGTCTCACAAAGCACGTTGTCAGCAGGCAGTGTGCTGCTACAGGCTACAACACCCCGAAGAGAATTTCATCAACAAAATTCTGTGGTCAGTAATTGCAAACTCCCTGTAGACCCGCTCTAAATCCCATCTGGAAAATTGCATCAGTAGAATGGAAGCACAGTCCTTATGGGATTAATCTTTACCCTCTACGGCCTTTAAACATGTGTTAAGTAAATCAATAAGGCCCAAATCTCTCCTTAAGGAAAAGGCAGCTCACGCTAAACTATCCTACCCCTGGATTCTGATCAACTCCTACAAAGTTCTGAAACCTGCATCCCATCCTGGTGCCCTTTTCCAGTCTTTCTAAAGTGAAAATTCTTAGACCTTAGGTATGGGTCATTCCCATCACTTGTGGGGCACTAACCTTTGATGGCAAACCAGGGTACAGCCTGTAGGTTATGTGGTGCTTCCAAAGAGACAATAATCCACATAGTGTGCATTTGCCCAATCCAAAAGCAGGCAAGATGCTAGATGTTGAGAAACACCTTAAAGGACAGAAGGTATACATACCTGCAGCAAGAAATTATTGCTTGCTGGACACCAAGGGACATTATGTTGAACTGCCCTTTTTTAAAAATGTTCTCAAGGTTGCACAGCTCAATGATACTGGTCGTGGGGGTAGCTACGAGCGAAATATTGTATATGTAATTTTGATAATTTTAATTTATTGGAAATCAATTTTATTATGCTTTATTGGTCTATGAAATGCACAATAATTTTGATGGTTTGAATTAATCTGAAGCAATACATTTAAACTATACCTGGTGCCAGCCTTTGAAGTGGGGCAATCTTCTAGGCTACCCCCGCCTCTGGTTCTGGAACTGCCAAGGCTCAAACAGTTATGGGGTGACAAAAGGCTAGTGTCAGGTTCTTTTGTGTGTGTTCTGGAGGCAGGTATTTTGAGATGTAAGTGGGACAGCTTTGCCACTAACCACCCTGCGAGGATGGCTGATCCTGCCAACACGAGATCAGGTGAGCTCGGTACTTGAAAACTTAGGCCATATCACCGAAAATTAGCATTGCAAGTGCTAATTACGACATGATCCCAGCCACACTTTTGGGTTACTTTGGGGCATATCAACAAGGGCTTTATCTCTGCTATTTTGGCTTTAAAAGCCAAAAAAGGAGAGATAAAACTAGCACCCTATCAACAACAGGGTGCTAACATGCAAATTTGCATGTTAGCACCCTTTTACTCTACGCTTCCCCTTGCATCACTAATGAGATGCAAAGGGGGCGTTCCAGAGTAAAATAATAGGAGAAATGTCGCTAAGTGACATTTCTCCTATTATCAAGAATGTCGCTAACCCTGTTAGAGACAAAAAAAGCAGCGCTAACCGCGGTTAACGCTGCTTTTTTACGTCTGGTATTTTTCTGACTTAGCCATGATATCCTATGGAAGGAGGATATCATGGCTAAGTTTGCCTGTCCCTATCAACAAGGTAACGTGAGATTATCACTGGGTTTCCAGCGATAATCTCACGTTAGCCACTTAGCGTGAGGATTTTTATCGCTATTGAGATAGGCGTTGCTAATAGCACGCTATCTCAGCGATAAAAATTCCCGCTAGCCGGCGATAATTATCCTAGCGCTAAGTGCGCTTAGAGATAATTATCGCCGGTTGTTGTTGATATGCCCCAGAGTATCCTAAAAAGTGGAGGTAAAGCTGTGCTAATTTACCACCTTAAACAGTGGTAAATGATTGCTTCTCATGGGAACGTTGAAGGCATGTGATACTTTTGGCAGGAAATAATTTGTTGGTCTATCTATTCTAAAGTAAATAGCACAAAATAACACAATAACATACACAAATCAAAAAAACTCAATTAAACATAAGAGGGCATAGAAGAAAAAAACAGTTAAAACAGAACGCAGTAAAATAACCAAAGTACAACACTACATCTTATTACAATAATGCAATACAAAAACACAGCAGCACCCAAACAAGTCCACCTCAACAAAATGTCATACAACAGACATACACAAACATATTTGCATGCTTTACCACCTAGAGAAACCTACTTTCATAATATGGTGGTAACAAATTGTTTACCCACTGTCTTGCACCAAGCCTTAACGTGCTACCAAAGACATAAAAAAAAGATACTTTATAATTTGTCCTGTATCATTTTCTCCCCATTTTTTTTCTTGCTGGTACTGCACTGCACATCTGTCAGTGGCAGTCCCACGCTTCCATCTGAATAACCGTGGCAGTGTGTGGTAAATTTTCTTCAAATTAACCACTGGATATATTTAGACAAGCTGAAGTTAATTTAAAAACTCATTTCATTAAATAAATATACGATGCAATAAATATTGTTCATGTAAAATTACAGTTCCAATTAATGGTTGCGTGTCTGTATTCTAGAGGGAAACAACTAGCAATGTGTGCCATTAAGGCAAAGAGCATAGAGGCAACCACAACCATTTGTACAGCTTCTTAATCATTCAACTGCATCACCTGTAAATGAAAGAAACAGGCCAACATGTTCCAAAACAGTGAAGTTTCTGAATTTGAAAGATAGAAGTGGCGGATAATAGCTTTGGAAAGTGCGTGATTTAGCCGCAGGGTGAGCAGAGGAAAATCAGAAATGCACAGTGGGGGGTGACCCACATTATCCAGAAAATATTTTTTGCCTGCAGTGATTGAAGTCCATTGCGAGGTAGCTCCGATGATATAACGATAAACCACAACCTGAGAAAAACTCAGCTGAGATAGCTACTGTGCTTGAAGGTTTATTGTTCCCAGCAATATGATGTGTGCAAACGATTCTATAGCAAGTCACATTTTCTTAAATATTTTGTTCAAGAGTCGTTTAGTTTCATAGTCTGAAAAATATTCAACACAAAAAAAGGATCATAAGCCAACTGAAAGGGTAAAACCGAAAGAAAATAACAAGGGAATACTAAAATAATGATATATAACACAAATAAAACACAAAGTACACCGAGCTATTACATTCTAGTTGGCAACATAAAATGATTATCTGGAGTGTAGTTACAGGAATATATTAAAGCTGGTGGTTGACACACTTTATAGCATTTTTACGAGACAAATGTCAGAATATAACAGCTTTGACATTTGCTTAGTGGCACATCTACTGCACAACACTTAAACTCTTTACCTAATAAATGCTTAGAAAGAGGTCTGGAATGTCATTAAAAATTTCACATCCTTTTGTAAAAATGCAAATAAAGGCTGGCTAACCCCATAGGTTGCATTACATGGTTTAAATGGCGATCAATTGGAAGCAGAGGTAAGATGGCAAGTGCTATTTGCTTCAAAGTTTTTGGCAATTAAATCAAGAAACGGGAATTGAAATGAGAACGTTAGGAACAGAATCAGAGTAATGTACACCAAAAAAGTGTTCCAGTGAAAGTGGTGTAACGCCCTTCGTGGTATCCTTTTGCAGGTTAACAGTGCACCGAACGGGCGTTGAGTAGGGGTGAGATAAACTGTGGGTATAGACTTCCGCATATCTCTTGTAATAGGGTGCAAAACATGTCGATATTTCGTAAAATGTTCAAAATGTCCACAAAGAGATTAGGAGTCAGCCTTGCCAAGTACCACAGATCACGTGTTACCCTAACGCATTTTAGTGCTTGTGTCCGCATTACTGCACGCACTAAAAAGCGTTAGTCATGCATGACTAACTACCTTATAATCTTTTACAGTTTTATATGGCGCAAACTCGACCTGAAGGTATGAGAGTGCTTTACATGAGCTCTAGTTGCATTACAAATGGATACGCTCATTTTTTTCAAGCACCGCGGGATTTAGGGCCTGTTTACGAGTTTGACATTCAGCTCTGCGTTCGCCCCGCTGGTGTACCCCCAAACCCGTGGTTGGGCTGCCTGGCAGATTACAAGTATTTCTTGTGTCTGGCAGGCTCTTATTTTGACATTCCCACAGCGCTGCCCTAAAAATGGTCACTGCAATGGGAGTGCCATAAACAGTTCCTGCATGGAATGAACTTTAAAGTCTATGCCATGCAGGAGCTGGGGTGCATGCACACAGGGGGCACATGTTGTGCCCCCCTGTATGCACCCTATGGCTCAGAGGCATGAGGGGGACCTGTAGTTCCCTCTTTGTTTCCTCTCTGCCACGGTTTTCATGGAGGAGGAACAGCCATGAAAACCATGGCGGAAAGGAAACTCCCAATGTGCGGACTCCTGACCGCCGCAACAGCACCAAGGAATGGCGGTTCCCTGGCAGCTGTGGCAGGGAAATGGCGGTCTGATCACCTTAATTGTAATAGGGCAGTTGGAAGACTGCCACTGCCGTGCCCCGATGAATCTGGCAGTTCGTGGACCGCCAGACTCATAATAAAGTTCTAAGTGATTAATTTGCACAGTATCACAGGACGCTTGAGCCTCCTGCCAAGACTCAAACCTGGCTCCTCAGCTTCAAGGTCGGCCGGTCTGGCCATTATGCCACATCCACTATTACTAGCTCCGCTGTGTTGCACGACGAGCTACTGCAATATGATGTATGTAAACAGCATCCAGGCATGCTTGCTGCACTTTCTTGCTAATGATGCTTTTCAATCCAGTCAACATTTTTAACATAAACCTAAATAGTGCTCTTAAAACCAATCAACTAATGTTGACATAGTGCAGAGGGTATGATCGCCTTCACTCTCTTTGCTGTGGAGCACTATTTAAGTTTATGTTGAAATTGTTGACAGTTTTGTTTTTTTATGCACAATTCACAGTCAATTATGCTTTGTGTAACCACAGGTTATCAGTTGAATAGCTTTTTCCAGTTCTCTTGGGCATATTTGTGGTTATGGAAAATGTTCAAATGTGCCCCCCCATTTTTGATATGTTTAATGTATTAAATATGTGTTGACATGGTAATGAAAGAATTGCAAATAAACACATGGGCCAAGACAATTAGCTCACTTGGCTGAGATTTCTAAAAAATGTTGGTTGAATAAATGCAGCTAGACCCTGGTTATTAACAGATTTCAAAGAGGCCCAATTTAGCTGTAGATATAAGGGCCCAACCCCCATATAAGTCACTTTCTAAAAGAGGCATTTCTTAAATAGTAATGCAAAACCTTATTACACCAGTAAGCAAGATTTATCATTACCATTCTAAACATACCAAACAAGGCATTGCCACTCATTTTTGATCAGGAATTACCACCTAAACCCTTCGCTGCCAGGCCTGTGCTAAGCCTTTTAGTTTTAGCTATTTAGGGTAGTTTGGGCTTAGGCCCCTGTATTTTTTTGTCCACATAAGATATCCACGCCAAATGTGTTTCCTTTTCTTCCAACATCATGGGTATTTTAAAGGTACCCAGGGTTTGTGGGATTCCTCTGGAGGGAACCCAGAAATGATCCGAAATACAGCTACATTTTGTTTTTTTGGGAGAAAAATTGGATAAAAAAGTGCTACAGAAGAAAGCATCTGTTTTTTCATTGCAAATAGTATCAACAAAGGTTTTGTGGTGCTGAAATCACCACTATCTTCCCATCTTTCAGAGACTGACAGACTTTTGTCAGAAAACCAATTTTTTAAAAAGAGTTTGGCATTTTACGTGCCAATTTTTGTGCTTTATACCTCCTTCCAGTTAGTGGTAGAAATGGGTATGAAAGCAATAATGGATCCTGTAAAGCTACATTTCAGAAAAGTCGACATCATTCTGAATTCAGCAAGGGGTCATTTGTGTAGATCCCTCAATTTTCTTTATAGAAACTAACTGTTGAAAATAAGCAAAAATAGTAAATGAGTTAAAAAAACAGCCATTTGTGCTAACGTTTTCACTGTTGTAGGGATTCTGCGTATGCACAGAACTATGCGCAGGAAACCAGAACCTTAGAGAATTGTGGTGTACCAGAAACTCCCCTCAGAACTAAGAACCCCTTATCCGACTAGCTTAGTGTCACATTCGTTATCCGAGATTTAGCTCGGCGGTCCCAATGTATAGACAACCCAGAACATGCGACTTAGTTATTCTCAGGAATGGTGGGAACCCGAAATACCCGTTTGCACATATATATCAGTCCACATCAGAATAACTAAGACACAGTAAAGTTTGAAGAATTTATTCATAAACCTCGAGTCCTGTTATACAGTACTTTGGCTAACATAAGCAGACAAATGGTTAAGATCATTACCATTAGCATTGTTACAATTCCATAGAAAATGAAAGGAGCGATCATATTAATAATGACAGTGGAAAACAACCACCCTCCTTTCTCTAGCAACTAATCAAATATTATTAGACTATTAGAAGGTCTCATAGGCTTGCATAGGGGACCCCATACCGTATAGATCAGCTTAGGTGTATCACATCACAGGATCAGCTCAGTGTTCTCTGCAACAGCTCTTCTATCGAATGCCCTAACAATATGCTGCGCTGTAATATTAAAGCCCACGACTTTCTGGTATTTGCAGCTGCGTGCATGTTATGACTAAACAGTGGTACGATCACCCTGAACACAATCAGCCGGCACCGTCTAGTGTCCTAGAACAGTTCTTTACTCGATGTACAGACCAAGGGCACTAGCAACTGTTAAGGATGTATAAATAACATTCACTTGAGACAAGAGCGAGTCTGCATTTCTCAAATGAATAACATGTAACAACAGTGTCGTGTGCAAAGGTAGCAAAAGCAACAAGATGGCTTTCCAACAGCTAACGTGATTGAGCTAACTTAGCACTGTAAATAGGCAGTGGCCTAAAACCACGTGACATCCCCCTTTGATCGAACCACGGTACAACCAGGGGCGAATATTTTTAGCAGAACGCAGAGTTCAAGATCAACGATGCAGACTAAAGAGCTTGAAATGCGAGTTCAGAAAAAGAGAGGAAAAAAAAAATCCAAGAGAGGAAAAACTTACTCCTCTTGACTCGCCATCAGGCATTGTGAGGACAATTGTCAATTTAGGAAAGTATAAGCAGCATAAGTAGCTGCAGATTCCAGTAGAAAATTATCTGAGTCATCCGCAAAATTGTCTGTCATCCAATTCAGCAAAGAAAAAGAACACACATGTTCCACAGGGAAATGAGTATCCAGTACTCCACGTGGACAAGAAGCAGGCATTTCGATGTAACTTCTTGCCAGGAAGTCAACAGCTGCCTTCTCGATATCCCATAATCCAAGGACTCCGTGCGCCGCACCCAAGGCCATAAACCCGACTCCAGAACAGTCAAACTCATGAACCTCTAAGGGATACATCAGTCGATCAAAATCCAGGTCAGGCGACACCAAGTTTGACAAACACATATCCAGAGCCCATTGGAAAGGACATTCGAGACAGTGAAAAACAGGCTGTACACAAGTGAAAAACGGGAACCGGAAGGATAATCCATAAGCGATACTCAAGGTAGCCAGTGGTAAAGTTCCATAGGATTCCCACATCCGGCTACGCAGATGGAACAGGCTGAATCCGTGGTCGAGTAGCGCAAGTCGTGCATCCATAGCGTAGAGCGCAGACCAACAGGAGTATGCCAGCAATTAATGCGAGAATCAGAGGAAACCCTCCGAAAACCCACGAAAAAATAGAATGGAAAATAGTCGGTATTATACCAAAGATAGACTGGAAAGACGTCACAAGGCCAGAGCCTACGATTTTAAAAAAATGGACCAGACCAGTCGTAGAAGAAGCATTGAAGATAGTGTGTATTAATGTGCCAAATGTAGGGAGAGGTCAGTATTCAAAAGAGCTTGAACTTCCGTGCGAGTGTTCGCCACCTGAAGGAGAAATGTTTCACGTGACGAAGTCAACGCAACCTCCTTTTGAGACAAAAGAGCCCTTATTCTGCTCATCCTATTGAACTCTGCTTTCAAGGTCGGAATCGTATTACAGCAAATTACCCTCCGTGAAACTGAAACAATATAGGGAATTCCAGCTAACATCCCACAGCAAGCCTCACTATTTAGAAGCAGATAACTACCATTAGCAAGCAGCGTAAATGACGGCGTTATAACTGGCACAGGAATGCCCTTCAATAAGCAAGCTAAATTAGGGGCATTCATATTACACGATCCATGTAATTGGATATGTCTACATACTACTGAATGATCAGGAGCAGTCGTACACTCCTCACCCTTCAAATAAACTTCTTTGCCGTCTCTCTCACATCGATATGTAAATGGGAGAGACCAGACCTCATGTAAAAATGCAGAACCAAGTTTTTCATATCTGCCCAAGGCATAATGTTTCATGCACAAACTAAACCTATACATAGAAATTGGAAGAGTGACCATCCCATGGATTAGCCACACTGCATATTCAGACTCAGCCACAGAAAAAGGCAAAGGTTCTAACTTTTCTATATGCAGTAGGGAATACGAAGCATCTTTCATGGACATGAATTGTTGCTTTGCAGTCAGATTAAATGGGCGGAATAAAGAAGGTATATTCATGTAATCCCAAGGTACTTTCCCCGCCTTTAACGTCTGCAAAGTCCAAGCAAATTGCATAATCGAACGTAATTGATTTTGACCATGATATAACACAGACACATCTTCCTGGACAATATCTACAACAGATGAAACAATGTTATCCAATGTATATATTCTCGAAGATAAGGTATTAATACTATTATCTATTACTGCCAATACTTTTTCCATATTGGCCTGGTCAATAGCACGGAGCCTAGAAGCAGCCTCAATCTGCGACAACTTCCAAACCTCGTTGTAAACAGCATACACCCATCTTTTTGATCTTCCCAATGCGGGACCTTTAACAAAATCATTCAAATCAATTTTGTCATGCAAACGTGACAAGTGAAATTTAACTGAATCTAATGTGGAATGTTGCAACCATGACTGACACAATTTACCCACCGAGTAGGTAGTGACAGTGTGTGAGGACAAAAAACGAGGGTCTACTCTATCCTGTATGTACCCGGGAATCAACCCCAAAAATCTACGTTGACAGGTATCCGAACTTTTCTGCCATACCAACCAACCTTTAGGGTCCAATGCACTAATATTAAAGGTGGAGTTGGAAATAAAAGACTGCAACATAGTAAGGGACAGATCTGAGTGATTCTCCCAACCAGGATAAGCACCCAGATCCGGGATCGAGGGGGAATTTAATTTTTTAGAAATAGCCAATCCAAAACAGGTTGTCTGAAAAATCGTGGAATTTAAAAATAATATGTGGTTTGGGATGAGGCAGGCACGATGTAAAGCTTCTGTGCCTTGTACTTGCCAAGACTTAGTTCCCCAAACCGATTTGAGATCAATAGCATCTTTCCAAACGTCATACCCTCCAATTGCCAAATCGTCCATAAAGGACTTGGAAAACAACAATTTAGTGTGTGTCAAACGCACCTTTGAAATAGATTCATCTCTAAGTTTAAAATAAAAGGATGCATTATTGGACACACTGAAATCCGAAAAATATGAGAATTTGTCGACTAATGTTTTTGAACTACCAAACATCGGGGCGGGGCAATGTTCCCACTGAGTAAAGTTGACTAAACTACGAAATGTGTTAGCCCTATGAAGAAAATGAGTACCATAATGTTGATAACAAAACTGCTCTGCATAGTTTTCAGTATTCAAATACAAATCCTCAGCATCAAATGCGGCATAGTATTTCAAATCAGAAAACAGTGTCTCTATAGTTTTTACATCCCAATCATCAGACCGAATGTTCTGTTTAACCACATCACCCATAGAAACACGATATACAGATGGTACATTAATTACTTCCGTGGGCCCATGAATTTGAAATTTGACTGCATCCCATGCTATTCCATCACGGACAGGCCATGCAGTGATGTTTACAAAAGTCTGGTCCCTCTTCATGATGTGTGACGATGAATGTGGGGCCAAAGTTCCATTAATTAATCTAATTGCAGAACGTTCATTCAGGTAGTGTCCATTTATAAGCCTAAAAAATACCACCACAAAACCAATGGACATGAACAAAAAAATGCAAATGAGCACCAGCCAAATGTAAATCCAGGGGGGAACCAAAAATTGTCTCTTGAACCATGCAAAAAATTTTGAAAATTTGGAAGGGGCAGTGGAAGTCAATGATTCAGTTCCAAAGGAAGAATTAGACTGGATTAGTTCAGGTGAATGCAAAAGTGGCAATGGAACATCAGCAGGATATGAATACGTTGGGCGCCATGTTGTAGGGATTCTGCGTATGCACAGAACTATGCGCAGGAAACCAGAACCTTAGAGAATTGTGGTGTACCAGAAACTCCCCTCAGAACTAAGAACCCCTTATCCGACTAGCTTAGTGTCACATTCGTTATCCGAGATTTAGCTCGGCGGTCCCAATGTATAGACAACCCAGAACATGCGACTTAGTTATTCTCAGGAATGGTGGGAACCCGAAATACCCGTTTGCACATATATATCAGTCCACAACAGAATAACTAAGACACAGTAAAGTTTAAAGAATTTATTCATAAACCTCGAGTCCTGTTATACAGTACTTTGGCTAACATAAGCAGACAAATGGTTAAGATCATTACCATTAGCATTGTTACAATTCCATAGAAAATGAAAGGAGCGATCATATTAATAATGACAGTGGAAAACAACCACCCTCCTTTCTCTAGCAACTAATAAAATATTATTAGACTATTAGAAGGTCTCATAGGCTTGCATAGGGGACCCCATACCGTATAGATCAGCTTAGGTGTATCACATCACAGGATCAGCTCAGTGTTCTCTGCAACAGCTCTTCTATCGAATGCCCTAACAATATGCTGCGCTGTAATATTAAAGCCCACGACTTTCTGGTATTTGCAGCTGCGTGCATGTTATGACTAAACAGTGGTACGATCACCCTGAACACAATCAGCCGGCACCGTCTAGTGTCCTAGAACAGTTCTTTACTCGATGTACAGACCAAGGGCACTAGCAACTGTTAAGGATGTATAAATAACATTCACTTGAGACAAGAGCGAGTCTGCATTTCTCAAATGAATAACATGTAACAACAGTGTCGGGTGCAAAGGTAGCAAAAGCAACAAGATGGCTTTCCAACAGCTAACGTGATTGAGCTAACTTAGCACTGTAAATAGGGAGTGGCCTAAAACCACGTGACATCACATGTAACTTAAGTATGACACGTTTTTAAAAACACTATACCGTTAAATCCATGGGACCCTTCTGGTTGTGGGGATACATAGGACCTGTAGGTTCACCAAGAACCCGAGGAACCCAGAGCCAATAACTGAGCAGCGTCTTACAATGGTTTTTCATTGTGTACTGGGAATATAGCAATTCATTTGGTAAAATTTAAAAAGTGAAAAATAGGTATCAAAGACACCTATGTATTTCCGAAATAGGAAAAAAATATAGAGTTTAGAAATGGTACATATTTGCACATCTCTGAAATTGTGGGTACCCACCGATACTAGCATGTGAATAATAGGACATTTTTCGAAGTTACTTCTTTTTTACACATTGTCTTACATTTGGAAGAAATTCATCGAAAGTCAATAGGTAATAACAGTTGCTCTACAATTCTGTGTTCCCCTAAGTCTCCTGATAAAAATGGTACCTCACTTGTGTGGGTAGGCCTAGTGCCCACGACAGAAAAATGGCACAGAGGAATCCAGTATGGGGTGACTTGAGTGGCCCTCACCAGGTTCTGTTACCCAGAATTCCTTGTAAACCTCAAAATGTGAAGAAAAAAAACAATCCTCACATTTCTGTGATGGAAAGTTCTGGAATCTGTGTGGATCCACAAATTTCCACACACCCCCATTCCCCACAGTCTTCATATAAAAATGTTACCTCACTTGTGTGGGTAGGCCTAGTGCCTGCGACAGGAAGTGGCCCAAAACGCAACGTGGACACACCACATTTTTACAGGTAAAAGGGACCCTTTTTTTCAAAGTGCCTAGCGGTAGATTTTGAACTTTAGCACTGCCGGCAGCTAGGGAAACCTAGCAAAACTATATATTTAAAAAACTAGACACCCAGGGGAATCCAGCAGGGGGTGACTTGTCTGACTCTCACCAGGTTTGCTTAACCAAAATCCCTTGCAAACCTCAAACTTTGTAAACAAATACATATTTTCCTCACATTTCTGTGATGGAAAGTTTTTGAATCCGTGCGGATCTACAAAATTTCACGCATCCTCTATTCCCCAAAGTCTTCTGATAAAAATGGTACCTCACTTGTGTGGGTAGGCCTGGTGCCCGTGAAAGGATGTGGTCTAAAACACAACATACACACAACACATTTACACAGTGAATACGGACCCTTTTTTTTACAAAGTGCCTAGCTGTAGATTTTGCACTCTAGCTCTGCCGGCAGCTAGGGAAACCTAGCAAACCTATACATTAAAAAAAACTAGGGGTGACTAGTCTGTCTCTCACCAGGTTCTGTTACCCAGAATCCCTTCCAAAAACACATTTTCCTCACAGTTCTGTAATGGAAAGTTCTGGTATCTGTGTGGGTTCACAAACTTCTACCCACCCCCATTCTACAAAGTCTCCCAATACGTCACTCCTGTGGGTGAGTCAAGAACCCGCGACAGGCAAGGGTCCAAAACATATTGTGGAGACATCAAAATTACCTATCACAAAACAACCTGGTTTTGCAAGGGGGGCACCTGAGTTTTTGGCTCTGGCTCAGTGGCCATCTAGAGAAACCTACCAAATACACACATTTCTGAAAACTAGACACCTAGGGGAGTCCAGGGAGGTATGGTTTGCGTGGATCTCCCACCGTTTCCCTATACAAAATCCCCTGCAAACCTCAAATCTAGCTGAAAAATCAAATGTTTCTCAAATTTTAGTTTGGGAAAGTTGTAGGATCACAGGGCTGTAAACAAATTTCCTACCACCCAGCATTCCCCCAGGTCTCCCGATAAAAATGGTGCCTCACTCGTGTGGGTGGGTCAAGTACCCGCGCCAGGCAAGGGCCAAAAACGTATTGTGGAGAGCCATCATAAAACAACTTGGTTTTGCGGGGGGTCGCCTAGGTTTTTGGCTCCTGGTTTGCGGCCATCTAGGGAAACCTACCAAACCCAAACATTTCTGAAACCTAGACACCCTGGGGAGTTCAGGGACGTAGGACTTGCATGGATCTCCAAACGTTTCACTACCCAGCATCCCCTGCAAACCTCAAATTTAGCAGAAAGAATAACTTTTTCCACACATTTTTGTGTGGGTTCACCGTACCGGCACAAACGTTCTACCACCCAGCATTCCCCTTGTTTTCCTGAGTAAAATGATACCTCAATTGTGTGGGTGGTCCAAGGGCCTGTAAATGGGAAGGGCCAAAAACATAGGGATTAAGGGTGTAGAACAACAAATTCAAAGTGCTAAATTGTTTGGAAAAAGGGTTTTTGTCAATTCTGCACTGGACAGCCACACAAGTGAGGTATCATGTTACTTGGGAGACCACGGAGAACGCTAGGTGGTAGGAAATTTGCGCCGGCACGTTGATCCCCACACAAAAATGTGTGGAAAAAATCATTTTTTCTGCAGAATTTGAGGTTTACAGTTAGCGGGCCCACCCACACTAGTGAGGTACCATTTTTATCAGGAGACCTGGGGGAACACTGGGTGGTAGGAAATTTGTGTCAGCTCCATGATCCCTCAACTTTCCCACACAGAAATGTGAGAAAAATGTGTTTTTTTTTAGCTAAATCTGAGGTTTGCAGGGGAATTGGTGTAGGGGGATCCATGCAAGCCATACCTCCCTGGACTCCCCGGGGTCTCTAGTTTTTGGAAATTTGTGGGGTTTTGTAGGTTTCCCTAGATGGCCACCGATCCAGGGGGCAAAAACCCAGGTGACCCCCTTGCAATACCAGGTTGTTTTGTAATTGGTAATTTTGATGTCTCCACAATATGTTTTGGGCCCTTGCCTTTCACGGGTACTTGGCCCACCCACACGAGTGAGGTACCATTTTTATTGGGAGACTTTGGAGAATGTGGGGTGGGTGGAATTTTGTGGATCCATGCAGATTCCAGAACTTTCCATCACAGAAATGTGAGGAAAATGTGTTTTGTTTTCACAAAGTTTGAGGTTTCCAAGTGATTCTTGGTCACAGAACCTGGTGAGAGCCACACAAATCACCCCATCCTGGATTCCCCTTGGTGGCTAGTTTTCAATAATGTTTAGATTTCGTAGGTTTTCCTAGGTGCCGGCAGAGCTAGCGTTCAAAATCTACAGCTAGGCACACTGAAAAATAAGCATCGGTTTTCACTGTAAAAATGTGGTGTGTCCACACTGCGTTTGAAGCCATTTCCTGCTGCGGGCACTAGGCCTACTAACACAAGTCAGGTACCATTTTTATCGGGACTCTTTGGGAAATTCGGGGTGGGTAGAAGTTTGTAGATCCACGCATATTCCACAACTTTCCTTCACAGAAATGAGAGGAAAAATGTTTTTGTTTTACAAAGTCTGAAGTTTGCAACGGATCCTGGGTAACAGAACCTGGTGAGAGCCCCCAAGTCACACCCTCCTGGATTCCTCTGGGTGTCTAGTTTTCAAAAATGTGTAGGTTTGCTAGGTTTCCCTAGGTGCCGGCAGAGCTAGGGCTAAAAATCCACAGCTAGGCACCTTGCAGAAAAAGGGTCAGTTTTCACTGCAAACATTTGGTGTGTCCACGTTGTGTTTTGGTCCGTTTCCTGTCGTGGGCACTAGGCCTACCCTCACAAGTGAGATACCATTTATATTGGAAGACTTTAGGGAATGCGGGGTGGGTGGAATTTTTTGGATCGATGCAGATTGCAGAACTTTCCATCACAGAAATGTGTTGAAAATGTGTTTTTTTTTACAATGTTTAAGGTTTGCAAGGGATTCTGGGAAACAGAACCATGTGAGAGCCACACAGTCACCCCATCCTGGATTCCCCAGGTTGTCTCGTTTTAAAAATGTATAGGTTTGCTAGGTTTCCCTAGGTGCCGGCAGAGCTATGGTTCAAAATCTACAGCTAGGCACTTTGATAAAAAGGGTCAGTTTTCTCTGTAAAATTGTGGTGTGTCCACGTTGCACTTTGGGCCGTTTCCCGTCACAGGCACTAGGCCTACCCACACAAGTGAGGTGCCATTTTTATTAGAAGACTTTGAGGAATGCGTGGTGGTTGGAATTTTGTGGATCCACAATGATTCCAGAACTTTCCATCACAGAAATGTGAGTTAAATTAGTTTTTTTTAACTAAGTTTGAAGTTTGCAAGGGATTCTGGGTTACAGAACCTGATGAGAGGCACAGAAGTGCTAGGTTCCCTGGGTGTCGGCAGGACTAGGGCCCAAAATCCACAGGTAGACACATTACGACAAATAAGTCAGTGCCTACAGGGCTTTCTGCCACCGGGAGCAGAAAGACTGTGGCAATTTTTTTGGGAAGGGTGAGGGCATTCATATGTCCATTCTGGTCAGCCCCCACCTCCACGTATAAAAAAGCCAGTGTAAACCCTGGTGCCTAGTGGGCTCTCTGCTGCCCCCGGGGGTAGATCAGCTCCTGAGGCGAAAAGCCGGGAGCAGGGGCAAACTACTTTTTAAAACTATTGTGTTTTTATATTGTGTTTTTAACTGGCATCTTCACCTACCAGCATATCTTGGCTTCCCACTAACAGCGCTACTCGCTGCAACGATTCCCTTCCTTCAGCCGCCATTCCCGAGGGCGAGGCGAGACACGCCCCCTCGGCTGGCCACGCCCCCCGCCATACCTACAAATAGAGCGCGCCGGTGCCAGGCGTCGCATTTACGATCGGCTCCTGAGGCGAAAAGCCGGGAGCAGGGGCAAACTACTTTTTAAAACTATTGTGTTTTTATATTGTGTTTTTAACTGGCATCTTCACCTACCAGCATCTCTTGGCTTCCCACAAACAGCACTACTCGCTGCAACGATTCCCTTCCTTCAGCCGCCATTCCCGAGGGCGAGGCGAGATACGCCCCCTCGGCTGGCCACGCCCCCTCCAACCTCCTGACCCACCGGCATAAAGCATGTGTCTTAGTAGGAAGCGCAGCGGACGAGCGCAGCGGGCGCGACTTTTGCGCGCCGAAGGCGCGCCTAAGGCAAGCCCGTCTGCGCCCGTCCACGGCCGGACAGGGCTAGGGGCACGACATTATGCCAAAATGATGTCTTATTCCTCAAAAGAACTCATCGCCCTTCAAGGCCACTGGCCACTTCCCGATCCCACCCGTAGGCTCTTCTCCGCATTAGGCCTCGCTTCTTCCTCTTCCTCCCCCACGACACCACACCCTCCGTTGCATACCCCCCCGTCACCATGTCCCCTCCCACCCGACCCTCACCCCACTACCCCGCCTTTGTCTGTATTCCTACTCAACACCAGGTCAGCGGTCAAGCACCACCACGAGCTGTTCGTCCTACTCGATTCAGAGAAACCTGACCTACTGCTCCTGACCGAAACCTGGTATTGTGATTCCTCCCTTCCTGTTCTCCTGGCCACCCTACCCCCCTCCTATGTGGCATTACGTGCCGACCGCCCAGCAGGCAGGGCCGGTGGTGGGGTCGCCTTAATCGCCCGGTCGGAATTGAACTTTCAATCACTTCCCTTTTCCCCTATCCCCTCTGCTGACTTTTTGGTTGTCCGTTCTCTTCTATCCTCCCCTCCTATT
This sequence comes from Triturus cristatus, assembly GCF_964204655.1. NCBI lineage: Eukaryota > Metazoa > Chordata > Amphibia > Caudata > Salamandridae > Triturus > Triturus cristatus. The sequence goes on from NC_140591.1 coordinate 729,038,154, forward strand.
ATTTGCCTTTTAATGTACCGCCCTCCTCAGCCTTCGCCCTCATTCCTACCGGCATTTCAAGACCTGTTGGCCAACTTGGTGGTCAACTACGCCTCGGTCTTGGTGCTGGGAGACTTCAATTATTGGCCCTCAGACCCTCATGAGTGTACGGCCTCTAAAGAATTCACTGAATCTCTCCTGTCTCTTAACTTTGCTCCGCATATAACTGTCCCTACTCACTCCCATGGGCATATACTCAACCAGGTCTGGTCCCTCAACCTCCCAGTGGCTTCGGCAGCAGTCTCTCCCTGCCCCTGGTCTGACCATGCCCTCATTTCCCTCTCCATTCTCCGCAACCCGGTATCAAAAACTCCGCATGCCAAAAACACCTGGGCGCGGAACTGGAACAAACTGGATTTTCCCTCCCTGACCTCCCTGCTTCGAAACTCCACTCCCACCCTCTCCGGCTTATCATCTACCTCTCAAGCCAAGGCCATAAACACCTGGCTGGCTGGTGGCTGTGATTCAGTGGCTCCCTTACGTCGCATTTCCATCCGTCGACCTAAGGATTCCAACAGATGGTTTAACGACCACCTGAAAGAGCTTAAACTGAGCGTCCGACGGGCGGAGAGGCAATGGAGGAAAAATTATTGTCCTTTATCAAAAACTCACTTCCTCACATCACTGGCCAAATATAAAATAGCAATTCTCGCCGCAAAAACCACCCATTTCTCTGCAAAAATAACGTCCGCTGAAAATAAACCCAGGGAAATTTTTGGCATAGTGAATGACCTGGCATTCTCAGATCGAACCTTACCCCAAATCCCCCCCTCCCAGCCTCTTTGTGATCAACTTAACGCCTACTTCCTGGATAAGATCGTTACCATCAAGGCCAACATTCCACCACCTTCACCTGCATTCGTTGATCCTTCCCCTCCCACCGCTCAATGCCCTCTCACCTCCATTCCCCCCCTTTCTCAGGAATCATTTCTGGAGATCCTTCCCAAAGTGAAGTCGGGGTCTCCGGCGGATGTCTGCCCGGCACGTATTCTGCAGCAAATTTACTCCTGCTGTTCTGAACCCCCCATCGCCTTCCTCAACAGCTCCCTAGCACAGGGTGTAGTGCCCCCGCGCTAAAGGCAGCTACTATAGTACCCATTTTGAAGAAACCTGGCGCGGACCCTTCCATCTCGGCCAACTATCGCCCCATCTCCTTGCTGCCCTTCTTGGGCAAGGTGATGGAACGCCACGTCACCGTGGTACTCAGCGCCCACATTGAGACCAATGGGGGGCTGGCATCTCGCCAGGCCGGTTTCCGTCCCAGACATTCGACTGAATCGGTTGTGGTCTCAGTCCTAGACAACCTCAGAAAGGGTATGGATGATAACAAACACCAGGCACTGGTCCTCCTTGACTTGTCCGCCACCATACCATCTTACTGTCCCGTGTCAGGGCGGCTGGAATCGGGGGATCAGCCCTGGTTTGGCTCTCCTCCTTTCTGAGGGACCGCACCCAGGCAGTGCGGCTAGGCGTCTTCTCTGCCACTCCCCTCCCTGTCACTTGCGGCATTCCCCAGGGATCCTCTCTTTCCCCCCTGCTTTTTAATCTCTATATCTTCCCTCTTATCTTCGCGCTTCAGCAGCTGGAGGTCACCGTGTCCAACTACGCGGATGATCTCCAGCTCATCTTTGATCTGTCCTCCTCTCCCCTTTCTGTCTCTAATTTCCAGTCTACCATGACATTCATCAGGGACTGGATGAACCACAACCACCTTAAGCTGAACCCGGATAAAACCGAGTTGGTTCTCACCGGTGGTCCATCCAGCCCCTGGAACTCTCTTTTTTGGCCCCCCTCTCTTGGGCCCGCACCTTCCCCCTCAACCACGGTCAAAACACTGGGGTGCCGATTACGATCCGGTAAAAACCGGGTACGAACCGTCGGTCGGAGCGTTTTCCCCGTCCGACTCGTACCCGGTCGTGAAACTGTACAAACATGGAATTACGATTCGCACGGAAACACCATTTCCGTACGATTCGTAAAAAACACCGACCGACGAAAACATACATACGAATGTGATCCGGGAATGCTGCGACGTGACGTCGGGACGCTTTCAGGCAGCGTTTCACGACCCAGGAATTACGATTCGAACCGACAGCAGTCCGGATGGCAATATTTTCACGGCACCCAAAAAGTGCCGCAAAAGCGAAGTACGGCGCGTATCGACCAGAGTAGGTGGCCCGGTACGCACCGTACCCCCCCCCAGCCCCCGTAGGTACGCGCCGACCCCCCCCCAGCCCCCGTAGGTACGCGCCGACCCCCCCCCAGCCCCCGTAGGTACGCGCCAACCCCCCCCAGCCCCCGTAGGTATGCGCCGACCCCCCCCAGCCCCCGTAGGTACGCGCCGACCCCCCCTGTATGTACACCCGTGTATGTGTCGAACCCCCCCGTGTACGTTCGAGTCGTACCCCCCGTGTGTCGTACCCCCACCCGTGTATGTACGGTGCGTACCCCCCGTGTGTCGTACCCCCACCCGTGTATGTACGGTGCGTACCCCCCGTGTACGTTCGAGTCGTACCCCCACCCGTGTATGTACGGTGCGTACCCCCCGTGTGTCGTACCCCCACCCGTGTATGTACGGTGCGTACCCCCCGTGTACGTTCGAGTCGTACCCCCACCCGTGTATGTACGCGCTGGGGGTATGCACCGTACATACACGGGTGGGGGTACGACTCGAACGTACACGGGGGGTACGCACCGTACATACACGGGTGGGGGTACGACACACGGGGGGTACGCACCGTACATACACGGGTGGGGGTACGACTCGAACGTACACGGGGGGTTCGACACGTACACGAGTGTACTTACAGGGGGGGTCGGTGCGTACCTACGGGGGCGGGGGTCGGCGCGTACCTACGGGGGCTGGGGGGGGTCGGCGCGTACCTACGGGGGCTGGGGGGGGGGTCGGCGCGTATTCGGGCACGTCTCCATGGTTGCTATGGGTGTTCGGTGCGGACGGTGTTTTTTCCATTCGGTTGTAACCTCGGACGCACGGGATGGATCGTGATTCCCCGGTCGGACTTCACCTTTCACGTTTGTACGGTGAATCGTACGAGGACGTGTCGGACACATTTTCCGACCCGAGGACGTGTGGGGAATGATTCCCAATGCGGTTCGTATGGACTTTTTACCATGCGAATCGTGATTGCCAGTTCGTACGGCACTTGTACGATTCGTACGGTAAAAAGACCGGATACGAGTCGCACGGGGATATTTTTTACCGGATCGTGATCGGCACCTGGGTGTCAAAATGAATAATCAGCTCACCCTTCACCCACAAATCAGCTCCGTGGTCTCCTCTTGTTTCCTCACTCTCCGCACCATCCGCTCTGTTTCCCGCTTCTTTTCCCCTCAGGCACTCAAGATCATCATGGCCGCCCTGGTGATATCAAAGCTGGATTATGCCAACGCCCTCTATCATGGCATTCCATCTTACAGCCTGCGAAGACTTCAGTCGAACCAGAACCAGGCGGCCCGGCTGGTTTACGGCCTCCCACGCTATCACCATTCCACCCCCCTTCTCAGGGAGCTTCACTGGCTTCCCGTAAAAGAACGCTCCCTTTTTAAGACGGGCTGCATGGTCTTCCAGGCCCGCCAGGGCACTGCCCCCGCCTTTATCTCTTCTTTAATAAAACCCTATGTTCCCACAAGAGAGCTCCGGTCTTCCTCTAAGTCCCTTCTTCAGATCCCCCGCTTCACACGTAAAAAGTGGGGTGGGGCCAACTTCTCCACCTTGGCTCCAACATTCTGGAACTCCCTTCCTGACCATCTCCGTTCTGCTACCCAGTACCTCTCCTTTCGCAAAGATTTAAAAACCTTCCTCTTCAATCAGGCTTTCCCCGCTTAGCTCTTCATTCTTATCACTCTTGTCTTTTCCCTCAGTTGCCGATCCTGCCTACTAGCGCCAAGAAACCGCATGGTGTACGTTGCGCTTTAGAAATGTTTTAAATTAGAAATTAGAAATTAGATCAGGGGCTACGGCCCCAATCTGCCTCCTACGGGAGGCAGAAAGCCTGTGGCATTTTTCAGGGGGAGTGGGGGCATTGGCAGCCCCCACCCCCTGAATTTTGAAAACAAATATTCCCTGATTCCTAGTGGGTTTTCTGCCCTCCCAGGGAGGGCATATAAGGGGCTATTGCCCCCCATCTGCCTCTCGGGGGAGCAGAAAGAATGTGGTAATTTCTTCTGGGGTGGTGACATTGGCATGCCCATTCTGGGCAACTTCCACCTCTACTTGTAAGAAGAAAATAAATCCCTGGTACCTAGTGGACTTTCTGCCCCCCCCGGGAGTCAGATTGGGGGCTACTGCCCCCATCTGCCTCCTACAGGAGGCAGAAAGCCTGTGGCATTTTTCAGGGGGAGTGGGGGCATTGGCAGCCCCCACCCCCTGAATTTTGAAAACAAATATTCCCTGATTCCTAGTGGGTTTTCTGCCCTCCCAGGGAGGGCAGATAAGGGGCTATTGCCCCCCATCTGCCTCTCGGGGGAGCAGAAAGAATGTGGCAATTTCTTCTGGGGTGGGGACATTGGCATGCCCATTCTGGGCAACTTCCACCTCTACTTGTAAGAAGAAAATAAATCCCTGGTACCTAGTGGGCTTTCTGCCCCCCCCCGGGAGTCAGATTGGGGGCTACTGCCACTATCTGCCACCCGGGGCAGAAAGGCTAGAATTTCTCTGGGGGGGCATTGTCATGTCCAGTTTGGGCAGCCCCCACCCCTACATCAATATAAAAATAAATACCTGGTTTCTAGTGGGCTTTCTGCCCCCCCCCCCCCCAGCGGGCATTTTGGGGGCTACTGCCCCATCTGCCCCCAATCAATCAATCAGGGTTTTTTAAAAGTGCGCTACTCACCCGTGAGGGTCCCAAGGTGCTGGGGGGGGGGGCAGCTCCGGATCCGTCGAGAGCCAGGTCTTGAGGTACTTCCGAAACATGTGCAGGGTCGGGGAGCATCTGATGTTCACAGGGAGCTCGTTCCAGGTCTTGGCTGTGAAGTAGGTGAAAGCTCGCCCACCTGCACTGTTTCTGCATATGCGAGGGACCTCTGCCATGGCGAGGTCGGCAGAGCAGAGGTTCCTCTTGGGTACGTGGAAGGAGACTCTCTCGTTGAGGTATTTGGGTCTGATGTTGTTGAGGGATTTGTAGGTGTGGATGAGGAGCTTGAAAGTGACCCTCTTTTCGACGGGTAGCCAGTGGAGGTCTCGTAGGTGTTGGGTCGTGTGCTCATGACGTGGTGTTCCGAGGATGAGTCTGGCTGCGGCATTCTGGATGGTTTGGAGTTTGTGTAGAAGAGTTCTGTTGATTCCGGCGTATAGGGCGTTGCCGTAGTCCAGTCTGCTGGTTATGAGCATGTGGGTGATGGTCCTTCTGCAATTGGGGGGATCCATTTGAAGGTCTTTCGCAGGATGCGCAGGCAGTTGAAGCTGGTGGAGGTGACGACGTTGAACTGGCGGTTCATGGAGATGGAGGAGTCGAGGATGATGGCAAGGTTTTGTGCGTGGTCTGTAGGGGTGGGTGGCTTTCCGAGGGCGGAGGGCCACCAGGTGTTGTCCCAGGCGGAGGTGCAGGAGCCTAGGATAAGGAACTCAGTTTTCTCTGAGTTGAGCTTCAGACAACTGTCTCTCATCCAAGCTGCTACATCCTTCATTCCTTCATGGAAGCAGAGTCTGGTGTCTTCGGGGTTCTTCGTGAGCGAGAGGATGAGCTGGGTGTCGACGGCGTAGGATACTATGCTGAGCCCATGCTGTCTGACGATGGCTGCGAGGGGGGCCTTGTAGATGTTGAAAAGTGTCGGGCTGAGCAATGATCCTTGGGGTACTCCGCAGTTGATGTCAGTCATTAGAGACTGTCTGGGCAGTTGAGTTAGTTGAGTGTAGGTGCTGCAAGCGGGCCATTTCACACAGTCGGCTCTTCAGATGCAACAAATCCTATTTTGCGATTCAGAAAACCTGTTACCGAATCGCAAAATGTGTTGCAGATTCGCTATTAGGAAGGAGTGTGTTTAGGGCGTCACCTCCTAATACCAAATCGCATCGGCATGTAGGAATGTTTTGTGACCAAAATGTGGTCGCAAAACTTCTGCCTTTTACCACCTACTTCAAGTACGTGGTAACCCATTCACAAATGGGAAGGGGTCCCCAAGGGACCACTTCCCCTTTGTAAATGTTTGTAAAAGCATTTTTCAAGAGCAGGCAGTGGTCACATGGACCACTGCCTGCTCTTAAAAAATGAAAGGAAAACATTTTATTTTTGTAAAGCATCTCGTTTTCCTTTAAGGAAAAAGGGCTGCTTCACAAAAAAAAAGATTTCTTTATTTAAAAGCAATCACAGACATGGTGGTCTACTGATCCCAGCAGGCCACCATCCCTGTTATTTTTGTGATTCCTAGGGGGTCGCAAATTGTGACACTTTTCATTAATATTAATGAGGTAGGTCATTTGCGATCCCCTAGGGATCGCAGAAAGTGTTCAACACACATTCATGCATGCCGTTTTGCGATTTCCTAATTGCGAATCGCAATGATTCACAATTAGGGAATCTCGAAACGGTGCATTGATGCATCAGGCCCTAAGTGTCCTCTTTGTGCCCCGGCTGCCCTTTCATCGCACATGCTTTCTTGATTTTTTGATTGATCATGTACAATTGAATTTTCGGCCTCTATAAGACAATCGGGTGGGTGAAGGTCCTGCTCTAAATGCTAGGTTAAGGGGGCTGAATACCCAATAGCTGAAGAGTGTTGCAGAGTAGTTGGAGATAGTAGTGCCACGCCTGTGGGCGCTTTAGTGGTTTCTTTATTCAGCTTCTTACGATTTTTGCTATTTCTTTACTTATTCTTCTGGATCTCATCGTGTTTTGGCTGTGACATAGGGTGGCTATACCGCTATGCTGCTTTTCGCTTGGGGTATAGTTTTATCTTCGCTGTAACCCTCCTGTGGCAAGATTCTTTTCTACTGATGAACACAAGGGCTGATTTGCAGCTTGCAGGCAGAGTTACGGTGAGTGCTCGGCTGCCCTTAACTGTGACTCTATAGGACACAGTTGAGCCTGCCTGTTGGATTCAATATCTCTTTAGTAGGCCTTATGCAGATCTAAGCAGCCTGGCTGGCTGGGTGGGAGGCCAGATTGCGTTGGAAGAGGTTGGAGTATTATAGGCAAGTGGGGCTCGGTCAGAACAGGTGGGCAGCGCTGCTGCACTGCTGCAGCTCCAGGGCCCCGGGACACCAACTCTCCTTGCTGCCCTCCGCTGCCCCCTGCTGCCCCCTGCTGCTCCCATCGAGCGGCCCAGCCTCACTCCCACCCCATCCCTGGCTGCACCAAGAAGACACAGGGGAGCCTGGAGGTAGGAAAAAGGCAGAACAAGGTGCGGCAAGACTAGGCAGGCCAAGGCAGGGCAGGCAGGACAAGGGACTAAAAGTGGTTGCACCGACTTGCAAGCTTCAACGGCCTAACGCCAGCCGCCTCCGCGAGATCGGTAGGAGCCGCGGCTCTGGCCTTGGGTGCTGTTGACTACTGCCTACCCAGTTGCGGCTCCATGATGGAGTGCTGCGGGCAGTGGGGCAGGGTGAGGGCAGTAAACTCCGGAATTGGGCCGAACAGAGTTGAGTAAAGAAATAAATAAAAAGAATTACATTGCGCCCACTGCAAAGCCAAATTGGCGATGCAACGTGCAATGTAATTAGTTTTATTTATTTACTCAACTCCGTTTAACCCAATTCCGAAGTTTACTACCCCCCCCTGCCCCTCCCCCACCCCGCCTCACCGCCCCTCAGCACTCCCTCGAGGAGCCGCTACTGTGCCTACCCACTCACATCTCAACCTCTACCAGGTCCGAAGACAGGCAAGGCAGATGCTGCGCAGGTAGGGGAGGCTCCAGGCTGTACGCCACGGGTTCACAGTGATGTCAGGGCCAATTTTGGAGCCTCCGGGCATGCCGCTTGTCGCTCCCTCACCCCCGGCTTCCTGCTTCCGTGCACGCTTCACGCTCCTCATCACTTCCGATCACGGCCTCGCCACTTCAACAACCGCACCTAGCTCCCTTATAATAGCCCAATATGCATCTAATAGAGTGGCAATGGGCTCAAACAAGTTCAACCACATCTCTACCATTGTGATTTCACTGCATAGGTTTTCCATCAAAGCAATGAGTATAGGCAAGCTATCATGCATTATACACAGCACTATATGGAGGAACTGCTAAATATCTTACTAAGAAACTAGGCACATCATGAGGTCAACACAAAGTTCAAAGCTCTAGGACCCTTATTCTTGAAAGTCCAGCTTTTAAGCCTAAAGCAATCAATAAATATTTCTCTGTAAATGCAATCGAGCCTCCAAAAGTCGATCATAAAAGATAAACATATAACAAAGACATTCTGGTAAATGAAGATGCAGGGTAGCCAGTAGTATAGGTGATAAAGAATTAGGTTTATTCACAAGGTAGTAGTCTCAGGTTACAGGTAAAGACGGTAGGAAGGCAGCCAGAAGGTATCAGGGAAACCTTGCTGCTCAGCCTACACACTCTAACTGACATTCACTCAACCAGGCACACATCAGCTTTCTAATTACATCACAGTCACTCTAGCTGAGCAGCAAGGACATAACACTAAGGGGAGCATGCAAGGGATAGAAATGAAGATACCACACAACTCCCTTCTTAAGGGATAAAATAGAAAATATACATCCAAATAAGACAGTGATACACAGCAGCCTTAAAACAGAGAATGATGCAAGGGAGTACAAATTCAATCACACAATACAAAAAAATAAAAGGATGGGAGAAGAGAATAATGATACAAGGTTAGGGATAACACAAACATACAATACTCGGGAGACACATCCACACTCTCCTCCCTCTACAGACAATTAAATATTGCTGAGCAACATAAGTGACACCTCATATTAGAGCTACTGATTCTGCAGCATTGTACAAGGGTGCAATAAATTTGACCACCGGGTGCCATTCACCTGCCCCATTATAAAGTGCAAAACATATGCCCCTGCTGATGCAACACATATGCCCCAAAACCAAAGGTTATCAGTGCAAGAAAAAATGCCCCAACCCCAGTGATAGAAAGAAGTTGTAAAGTAAGAATTTGTCTGGGTTGCAAATCACAAGCCCATCAGAAAGCAATATCTGGGTGCAACCACCATACCCAGAAAAATGCAACAGAAAAATATGTTATGTGTGCAACACAGGTTCCCTATCACCAACAACAGTAAGTAACGTCTGTGTGAACCCCAGTCACTAGTAGAGGACATAATACTAAGGGGAGAATGCATGGCTACCAGGCGGATATACTTTTTAACAAGCTTCAATCTGATTCTCTTGTAATACCCTTAGTTACTTCTGCAGTTCCTCTTGAAGAATACAGGCCCCAGCTAGGCCCGCAGAATACAAGGGTTCGCTCTTCTGTAACGAAAACTAGAAGGAAGTTGGCACGGAAACTGCAAATACAAAGACAAAGTTTATTAACCCTTAAGAATGGTCCTACAACATATACAACATTCTTCAGTATTGCATAGAGTAGCACAAAGAACTTGCGTATACGGTCCCCTTTTATACACAACAGAGGGGCTCATAAGTGGGTGGATACAACATGAGGCAAAGTTCTTTACCTTTTATGGACATTTTCGATACAGAATCAATATGTGGGCGGAGGCAGCAATTTCCTGAGCCCGCGAAAACATGGTCAAGCAAGGACTAACTGATAACAGATGTGATCAAGTCTGGGCATGCGCCAGATGGACAAAGGAACTATTTATAGACTGTTACTAGGCAGATTACGAGAGCAACTAACAAAAAGATAGGACTCTTCTCGTGCAAAGCACGTGAAGACATGACAATACAAAATGGAGTCCAGACATTAGTCAACATAAGACGAGAAACATGTTCTAAGAAAGGAGAATTAATGTCTTTAGTAAATGCTTAATCATATCGCCGATTTAGTTTTCAACACTCTAGTTTCTTCTTAGTTTCTTGTTCTTCACAATAGATTATTTTTCCGCTCATTGTCATTGTGGTAAATGAAGATGCAGGGTAATCAATGGTATAGGTGAAACAGAATATGGTTAATTCACAAGGTAACAGGTAAAGATGGTAAGAAGGGAGCCAAAAGGTATCAGGAAAGCCCCTCCTGGAGCAGCAGCCTTGCTGCTGAGCCCACACTCTCCAACTGACATTCACTCAACCAGGCACACATCAGCATTTTAATTACATTGCAGTTACTCTGGCTGAGCAACAGGGGAAAACACTAAGGGGAGAATGCATGGCATAGAAATGAAGATACCACAGACACATAATAAAAACATGATGAAATGTACGGCATTAAAATGGTGAAAATGTGTTAAAAACAAGCATAAACAATACACAATAAAATACAAAAAAGCATCATTTTGGAGGGATTATAATTGCATTAATCAAGTTTCAAGCACCGTAATAGAAAACCAACAACGTAAACTGCAGTTGTACTCACCATCATTATGTTTAAAATAGCATGCTCCTCCTTTGAACTAATATACATTTAAAAAAGCAGGCAACAGAGTATCACGTATCATAATCATTGAGTTGCTGTAAAAAAAGTAAAGCAGCTTTACACTTGGAAAATTTGTACCAACGAAGCAATGGCAATACAAATCTCCTTGTTGAGGGCAGGTAGTATTTGTAAAAGAAAACAAAGTGCAATAAGGATTGACTAGATTGCTCAACGCATGGGCAAATATATCTGCAGTGGAGAATTGCCCTTGTGGAAAACATAACAGCCATCAAATCGAGCCCAGCCAAAATCTATCCAATATTGCTCCCTCATACATTTTTGTCACATAAAGTAAGTAGGGAGCAGTTTCAAGTGACATCTGAATTATGTAATATTCTCTTAGCCAGGGTTTTGCCACCTCCACTATTTTCCAAATGACCTGCCTGTGCTTAACAAAACTATCTTGTGCCTAATGTTTGTATTTTTTCGTGAGGGATTTGGATTCTCAAATGTACGCAGCCCAAGTCTGAAAAATAATCTTTAATATATTTTAACCGTGCAATGGTCAAGCCACGACTACAAAAAAGGTATTCTCTAATGACAGCCCGAATAAGCTCGGCTTCCTTGTTTACCCAAATTGAGTGCCAGATAACCAAAGAGGCAGCATTGATAGTATCTTGCACATACTCCATGTCTAAATTCTGATGCAAAGAGTAATGCGGCATCAAAGGAGGTACCTCCAACAGCTGGTGGCAAAATATGTTCTCCTCCACCTGAATTGCACCAACATCTCTACATCTCAGAAAATACCCATACCATATGTTAGAGTTGGCAAACATTTCTGGTTGTATATCTCTAAGATCGGGGCAACCGCTTTGTTACCAATGCATGTGGCAAGCAAAAAGGTGGTGCCCGCCACTCAATTAAAGCAAATTATTCTGATTCCTAGGCAGGGTGACCAAGTGAATACATCATCAAAATTCCTGACTGAGGTCTGGAAAGGTACTCACTCTATCCAGTATTCTGCTACCTATGTTTAACCCTTTCGCTGCTAGGCCTTTACCCCCCTCCCCGACTCCCCCCCCCCCCCCCCCGTGCTAAGCTATTTTGGGGCTATTTGGGGTAGTTCGCGATTAGGCTTCTGTAACTTTTTGTCCACATATGGTATCCACACCAAATTTATGGCCTTTTCTTCCAACATCATGAGGATTTTAAAGGTACCCAGGGTTTGTGGATTCCCCTGGAGGAGACCCAGAACTTTGCAAAAATACAGCTACATTATGTTTTTTGGGGACAAATTGGGAAAAGTGCTGCAGAAGAAAGAGTCTGCTTTTTTCCATGCAGATGGTATCAACAAAGGGTTTGTAGTGCTGAAAGAACTTTGGGGCATATTATCAAGAAACGGCATTAAAATTATCGCTGCTTTAGCGGCAGAAAACTGCCGCTAAAGAGGCGATAATGGGCTTGTTAATATGCCCTTGAGAATTCCCATAGAAGCCCATGTTCTGGTGTCAACATGGGCTTCTATTGGAATTCTCTGTGGCATATTATCAAGCCTATTATCGCCGCTTTAGCTGCAGTTTTCTGCCGCTAAAGCGGCGATAATTTTAACGCCGTGCTTGATAATATGCCCCCATCTTCCCAGCTTTCAGAGACAGGCAGAATGTTGTCAGAAAACAAACATTTTCTGCACAGTTTTGGCATTTTACTGGGACATAGCCTATTTTTGCCACTTTTTGTGCGTTTAACCTCCTTCCAATTACTGGTAGAAATGGGGGTAAAATCAATAATGGATCCTAGAAAGCTATACATTTCTGACAAGTAGACAAAATTATGAATTCAGCAAGGGGCCATTTGTGTAGCTCTTTCAATGTTTTTTTCATAGAAACTAAGGGGCCGATTCGCAAAAGTAATCTGAGACAAAATCCTAACTTTGCGACTTTGGGTATTCACAAAAGGCATTTAGGAGTAGTAAAGAAGGATTTTGTCTTAAGTTTATCTTAAGTTTTGGTCTTACGACAAAATCCTAACTTAAGTTTAACTTAAGTTTGACTTAAGTTTAATTTGGGATTTTGTCTTAAGTTTGTCTTAAGTTTTGTCTTAATTGTTAATTGTTAATTAATTACAGTTCTTGTCGCTGTTGTATGTACTATATACATTTCCTAAAACAAACTGAATTATCGAGCCAGAGAGTGCAGCTGCGGCTGCAACAGAGTGGAGCAGAACAGAATGGATGGTGGGAGCGTCAAGGAATGAGCAGTGATTCTCTTGATTCCCTTCGCAAACTCCTTTTGATAGTAATCGGGAGAGGGAGAACGGATTGCAAAGACCCGGCCGACCGCCGCAATTGCCCCATGGACTGAAACTGTTACATGCTGCCAAAACTGCTGAGTGCAGTTGCAGGGCAAGAGCGGGCCCGGAGCGGCAAGGCAGCGAGGCAGCGAAGGAAAAAGTTGGTGGTGAGTCTGTGGTGTGTACACTTCCCGCAATTGACAAAGTCATTGCGGTGCTCCTGCTCCTGTCTCCTTGTGTTGCCCCCATCAGCGTAATCAGTGTAATTTCCATTTCCCGTAATCACGCTCCTGGAGGGGCATGTGAGGCTTGCTCTTGCCGATACATTCCCTGCTGGGCAGTTGCTTCAAAGTTGCATTCTGTCTTTCTTCAGTGGCCCCTGTTGAGTTGAGTGGTGGCTGGCTTCTGTACCTCAGTTGAAGCAGAATCGGGGGCACTTTTCGGGGTTTGCAAACTCATTTCCCTCATTTCCGCATTCCATCTTTGATGCCTGATGGCTTCAACTAGGTGCGCGGAGTAGAGTGGAGTTGAGCATGTCCTGGGAATTCGAGCTTCCATGCCACGCAGCATTACCTGAGAGGTAGCGGGAGTTTGGGGAGCAGCACGATTCAGAACACTGAACACTGAAGATAAGCGATCTACAAGCGCTGTCACTGGAAATTTGAACTTTTTTTTTCTTCCCAATTAAGTCATCAAGCGCTTAACTGTGTGGTGGCAGGAATCAACCAGGCAAGCCTGAAACCCAGAGCGAGATGACTTTTAGAAAATTGCGCTCAGGGCGTGTGCTCTCCTCCTCACCAAGCCATAAACTAAGAAGATCATTAAGCGGCACTAGATAATTGCAGCATCTCTACCATAAATCCCACCCTGTAATAACTGTTTTTTTTTAAAGATTCCTCGGATTGACGCTGAGGTGGCAGCTGTGGTCCAAGAAGGCCAGACCTTTAATTTTCGTACTGTAACGTCTTCAACCTCTTCTTCATTGCCTCTCGCGGATTCGCTGGAACTTCAAGGTAGCCTTGCTGGGTGCCAGGTGCAGTCTAGTGGAGGGCCTCAGTCTCTGGATCAGATTACTGAAAGAGTGGAGGATGGCTACAGTGAGCAACCGTTTGACACACCTCCCTGTGCTCCTTTGGATTCTGATCTTTGTACCTCTATGGAGTCTGCCCATGATATATTCTTGCCTGATTCTCAATGGAAATGGGGAAATGAGAGAGAGGGTGCACCCTCAGAATACCTTGTCTGTATTGAAACCATTTTAAATTAATTCCATACTGTCCTTATTAGAGAAATCTGTACTGAGTTCTGACTACATACTGCAAATGATTTCTGTAATGCTATTTGAAGTGCAAAAGGTAAATAAGTATGTTACCACTAAACCCATCCCTACGATCCTCCCCCAGATGGGAGAATGACCAAGTGATAGGCCTGCACCATATCTTCCCTCTGGAGAGTCGAGAGACGTCTCCGTACAGTCAGTAACTCCTCTTTTCATGGTGCCCCCCATGGCTCCAGTATGTAATCTTGAAAAGGAAGAGCTATGTTTAAGTACACTATTTGAGGAGCCCGAACTGAGTCCCCCTTTGGAGAAGTCCATCTTGAAAATCTTCCCTCTGTTTAAGAAGAGTAGATTGGGGGGCACCGGAGAAGTTGAGAAAATCAGGGGCCATGTTAAGCAAACTAAGCAGGTGGTGAGGGTGGGTGGGGAGGGGGAGGCATCGGCGTCAATCTCTCCTACTACCACTCAAGTGTACTCCCCCACTTTGCTAGGGAAAAGAGGGCAGAAAGTAGGTAAGAGGGATAGCCTAGCATCAAAACATAAGGGGGGAAATATGAAAAAGAAACATTAAAAAATTAGACAATTCTCCAAACGGAACGTGTAAAAATTGCTCTTTTCCCGGATTTTGTAAAGCCAGAGCAATACCCATTTAATAACGGAGGAGGGTGGCCCTAAAACATAATTAGCAGATGGCAACCCAAGAGAATCCATCAGAGCGCCCATGGTATTAATTGGGAGTTTGGGGGACTCTGGACCGGGAGTATTTCCTCTAACCCGGTTGTCGCAGTCCCTCCAAGTAATCTATCCCTCCCCTAATGAGTTAGCGGATCCATCAGGAGGGGAAATACAAATGGGTTATGAGGTCCCCTTACTGCAGACAGGGACTGGGGTCATTGACTCCACTGATCTTAGGGTGGACGGTAACCTAGAGGGAGAGCCCCAAGCTCCAATTATTCCGCAGGTTGGGCCGAATAGAACCCATATAGGGACCTCTTCTCCGTCTGATAGAAACGTTGAGGCCCCAACTCTTAATACGGTTTCATACTCGAATATCCAACACCATGGTGGGACACAAGTTGCCAGCTTTACGGATTTTGTCCCTTTATGGATTCCCTGGAGAGATGTCCCAAAGAAAACTAGTGGGGTACAGACCGGTTTATCTCCTGTGGTGGACTTTATCTGGTTATTTGACAATGAATCCACTCCGGTAAATAAAGGATACATTCTTAGCTTATTCTCGGCACTAGACGCATTAAAGCTGATAGCAAGCAAGGATATTTTAAATGTGATCATTAATGTACATGACACTGTTCCATATTCTAGGGTCACTTTTTGCTCCCTGATAGTGGCCAACTTGATTTCGGAAAATTGTGAATTTTTTTTTAAATGAGGGCTTGATATAACACCTGTTAATGAATATGAGGTATATCAAACTGCGGGCCCAAAAACCCATAATATGAAAGTTTCTAGGGCTATTAATTCAGTGGCGCAAGATGCATTGGACCCCGATACCGAGTATTCTGTGGGCAATTCCAAAGATATAGTGGTTTCCGTGGACTGGAGGGGGCGTTCAATAAACGTTGTGCCCAATGTGGCAGTCGTCCCTCAGACTCCAAACATAGAAGATGAATTTTCCCAGTGGAGTTGGGTTTCAAGAGCCCTGAATAACACTCATCCGGAAGCAGTAAGGAGTGCTCCTTTGAGGTAGCCTTGGTGGGCTACTCTTGTCCTGTAATATGGCCTGTTTGGGACCCAATGAAACAAAATTGAATTCTTTGAAAAGTATGAACCCCTTAATCATATGCTTACAGGAAACGTGGTCTTGTAAAGAGTTTGAATGTGATGGCTATTTTGTTTACTCTTGTTATGCTAAGCGTTCTGAAAGGGGACATGCTAGTGGGAGGTCTCTATTTTGCTTAAAAACTCCATTATTGGAATCAGAAGGTTTTCTGCCACCCATCAAACCTCTGTATATGTGTGAAGTTGGCGTGTCTGGGAGATTCTGACAGGTCCTCTTCCTTCCTTGTGGTAAACTTGTATATCTCCTGGGAAACATTTTGATCATTTTTTGCATGTATTTTTCTCTTTTATTCAGGATAGAGCTATCAGGGAAAAATGCCCCTTAGTGACATTAGTGGGGAACTTAAATGCTAAAATGTCTAACTCTGCCTCGGGGATTTATGCCAATACTGACAAAGAGGAAATTTGGCACGTTCCCGAGATTTTATTACCAAATAAAGTAAAAACAGATAAGTGGGGGTTTCTTTTGCTTGATGGCATTAAAAGCCTAGATCTTGTTATTCTAAATGGGAGAGTGCCCGCTGACAAAACAGCACATTTTACCTTTCACTCTCAACACACTCAGAGCCTATTAGACTATGTGATTGTTTCCTACCAAATGTTTGGGGCTTGTGATAATCTATCTGTTATACCCTTCTTTGAGGCTCAAATGGAGAAGATTTGTAATTTAAGCTCTACATCTTCTGAACTTCGCCTGTATAGGCAGGATACTTCTCATATGACATCTTTAAAACAAGTAATTAACCATCTCGTCCAAAAACAGCATATACATTTCCTCACTGGTCGGCAGCAGGAAATCAATTGCTTTAAGCGAGTGAGAAGACGTTTTATGCTTGGTGAAAAAAGAAGGGAGCTTGATGCTAAGTGGATTGGGCTGAGGGTAGCCGCAAGGGCCAAAGACTCAAGAAAGTATTGGCACTTGATCGCGGAATACTGCGACTCAAGGCAGAGGGCTCTACCCATACCAATTCCAGAAAAGGACTGGGTGGATTACATCTCCCTATAATATGGAAATAATAGCCCAGTTTCTCTTGTGATGACTGATGGGGTTAAACCTGCGTTTACTGAATTTACTGAATTTGGCCCCCATCAGGAAAATAAGTGGTAAGTTATATAACGAATGCAAGAACCTCCGGGGCATGAGGGCTGGACGGAATCCCGATTGCACTAAATAAAAAGGAGCCAGAAGCATGGGGTGATTTTTTAGAGCCACTTTTTAAATATTTCTTTCTTATGAATAAAATTCCCCCCTCGTGGAAGGGAAGCATTATAGTCCCCCTGTACAAAAAAGGACCGAAAACGGTGCCGACTCGTTTTAGACAGATTGCACTCCTGGATGCCTCAGGCAAATTATTTGCAAAAAGCATATTATGCCATCTACAACAATGGGTTTATGATCTGAATATTCTTCCACCGGAGCAAGCTCGTTTTAGAAAGAACCATGGCACCTTGGATAATACAGCAGTTGTTCAGACAATGGTCGAGAAATATGTTTTCTCCCGAGGTATGCCAATATATACAACTTTTATTGATTTCTCCACGGCGTTCGACAAAGTGGACCGCCAGACGCTGTGGAGAAAACTTGTCCTCCTAGGCATACCATATCATCTATTGAGTCTGATAATGGAATTGCATACAGACACCTGGTGCTAGGTTCTGATGGGAGGTTTGCGGGGGTTATCATGTAAAATTAGAACGCATAACGGGGTCAACCAGGGTTGCCTATTAGCACCACTTTTATTTTCTTTGTATATTGCTGATCTCTCCAGCGCTCTGAATTCTGTAAGGGGGGATGCCCCTAAAATTGGTACAATGCCCTATGGCTCTCTGTTATATGCAGATGATGTTGCGATATTCGATCTAACGCCTTTAGGCCTGCAACATCGGCTGGATGCACTAAGTAAATATGCAGAGGCTCACTACTTGAAAATTAATATCCCAAAAAGCAAGATTTTGGTTTTTCGTAAGAAAGGGCTTAGAATAAAGAGATGCCTAAGATGGATGCTTGGTTCTGAAAAACTGGAACTGGTTGACTCGTACCTATATCTAGAAAAGGTTTTTTCTAAAACTGGCCTAGATTTGGAGCATATTAAACACTGTGTTAGTAAAGCTGTCTCCCAGGCAAGTGCATTAAACAGATCCTATCAAACTTGGGCGAGATGGCACTTTGGCCATGTTTTATCTGTTTTTAAGGTAAAAATCCTTCCTTCGTTAATATATGCTGCCGAGGTGTTGGACATGAATTATTGGCTTTCTTTTGATAAGGCGGAAGGAAGAATCCTGCGTCAAATTCGCAATTTAAACTCTTTGGCTGATCCACATGTACTGCACCTTGAATTTGGATTAGTCTCGTCCTTCACCTTATCCCTGGCAGCGGTTCTTAGGTGAGGTAACTCCCTCTTTTTGGGGAAGGAGGGTACACTTAGGGCTGCCCTGAGAATAGACATTTTTTGCACACTAAAATAACAATCAACATTTTTAAGGTCTTTTGTATGTGCAAATGATACATTCGGTCTTAGTTTGAATTCTGCTTCTCATATGTCTAAATCTGTACTGAAACTACTTTCAAAGAAGTCTAGAACCCCTATCAGTTTGGCGAGAGACGCTGCCTCAAGCCAGTCCTGGTCCAGTAATGAGGCGGTCAGAGGGAGTGCTTAGGGGAATAAACCACAGCCTTATTTAACTTGGAATATCCATCACAGGATTAGAAGGCTGCTACTCCTACTGAGATTTAATTTGCTGCCTCTAAGATATGTCACTGGTATCTGGCATAAAACACCTAGAGAGAAGAGAATTTGTGAACTGTGCTAGCTGCAAATCCAAGATCTGGATCATGTTTTATTTGTATGCTCAAAGCAGCAAAGTGCCAGGCGAGGGTTCTTAAAGCCAGTTTTTATCAAATGTGATATTTACTCAGGAGGCACGATCTTTTGTTTTGTCCCCTCCAAATGAAATGGTTTGTTTTAAGATATATCAGTTTTTTAAAAAAATGTTTTTAAAGTAATTCTATTGTCATGGCATAATATAGATTGGTTGGTCATTTGATTGCTTTATGTATTTATAGCCCTATTTGCACATCTCTCAATATTTCGATATAAGAATTTTATTGGTCGGTTATTTGATTGCACCATGTATTGTAAATGAAAGACTTCATAGTCAAAATATACCAATAGCATAGTTCCCAATATCTATAATTAAAAATATAAAAGGACACTGAGTGGGCCTTCTGGGACTTTTTCTGCAGGCTGGCTATCATAGATGGAAATTATCAAATGCCTTCTTTCTCTGGTTTCAGGAACAGAGCAAGTAACGCGATACTGCCAAGGCTAATAATTTCCTGGTATCACCCCTAAGAAGCATTACTACTTCCCTACAGTGTCTCACTCCCATATATTTTAGTGCCGCTATCAACCATTTCTTACTCGCATTTCTGTATGGGGGACAGAAAAACATAAGGGGCCAGATGCATCAAGCTATCCCCATGTAATAGGCTGCATAGATGAGACACATGTAGCCATATGTCCTCCCTCAGTGAATGAGTATATCTTCAGGAATAGAAAGTCATTTCATTCACTGAACATACAAGTGATATGCCATGCGAAGTATGTAATCATGGACATTGTGGCAAGATACCCAGGTAGTACACATGATTCCTACAACTTTAATCACAGTGACATACATACACGTCTACTTGGGGGTGAATTTGGAGAAGGATTCCTGCTTGGTAAACACATTCCACTGTCTCATGTATATCTACATTTTATGGTGAAAGATCACAGTGACTAATACATATGCTGTTTCTCCACAGGTGACAGCGCATATGCTGTGCGTCCTTTTATCTTGACACCATACCTGCATCCAAGCCCACCTAGTGAACACCGGTTCAATGCAGCACACAGGACAATGCGAAATGTGGTAGAGAGGACCTTTGGGATGCTGAAAAGTCACTTTCACTGCATCCATAAAACTGGCGATGCCTTGCAATACAGGCCAGACATCTGTTATAAGATAATTGCCACATGTGCCATGTTGAACAACATAGCAACTGCGAGAGGCATACCACTTGTAACATCAGATAGTGACCCCGATGAGGAAGAGGATAACATACACCCACAACATGCAGGAAATGCAGCAAGTGCAGCTGAAGGGAGAACGCAACGTGAAGAAATCACACAGAATTATTTTTCTACTATTCCAACACAACATGTTACTTTGCCAAAAACAACTTAAACTGTTTTGTTAATGCACAATTGCCTTGTCTGAATACAATGATATATACACAATATGGTATGGCATGGAATTTCACTTCAGTCCAGACAAAAGTAGTTACTGGTTGCTTCACCAGTGACAATTGCTGTGGACATGGCCACACTATTTCCTGCGTCCTCTCACTCCCATTGCCCGTTCTGGGGGGGTCAGACGCATCCCTTTGTGAGCTCTCTCATCCTGCCGTATTCCGTGTGCTGTGCCTCCTGGAGTCTGGTACTGGTGCTAAGCTGCTACTGTGGCTGGAGGCATCCTCACTTTCCCCACCCCTCATTATACTACTGCCAGCAACAGCATTGGTCTGCATCTGCTCCACAGCATTAGTCACTTGGACCAGTCCCTTGGCAGCATCTCCGCAGCAATGGCTCATTTCCAACTGCATGGCTATTGCACGTCGGGATAGTTGTGCTGTGGCATTACTAAGACGGTTGGTGGCCCTAGTGTACCCATCCAAGTGTCCAAGTAATTGGGTGTGTCTTTTGCAATGGGACACCTGGTCCTCCTTTAGCACATTGCATAGGTCCCTGAGTGCTCCAGTCAGCTCTCCAAATTCTTCTCTTCATGTCCCTCACTTTGCATGCAAGAGTGAAAAGGTTTCCCTGCATTAACTGCATGTGTTTCACCTGCAGGCGCTGAACCCTTAACATGGCCCTCTCCAGGCCATCATGCGATGTGGAACTTTCGCCTGCTCCAGATCTCAACAGTGCTGCTGCCCTGCTTCTCCAAGCTTGTATGTTTCCACATCGCAGCTATTCGCGTGGTCTGGATGTGGTGTAACCACTGGTTCTGCTATTGTGGGCTCAGGCTGTCCCTCATCCTCACTTTCCAATGCGGGCAATGGGTCCACAGTGGTCCTGCGTTTTTTTGGAGCTTGTGCGGTGGGAGCTGGTGAGACTGCTATGACCTCTTCTGACTGGGACTCACTCTCTGGTGGTGCATGTCCATCACTGTCCTCAGACTCTTGGTCTCGTGCATCTGTGATGTGGAACAGTGCATGATTAGTTGGCATATAGGACATTTTTCTGTTTTTGTACAGTTTTGTTCAATAAAGCTTTTTTGAATTACAGTGTGTATGTGTGTGTGTGTGTGTGTGTGTGTGTAGACTGACTTCCCTGGTACAATGGATTTGAACTCATCTTGTTTGCTAGACACCAGACTTCCCTTGTGCTTTTGTTGACTACAATTCCCATAATGCATTGGTGTGTCGTAAGTAAAATATGGACTGGAATACTATTTCCTGCACAAGCCCTATCTGATTTACACTCTTTGTGAGCTAACAGTGAAATGTGGAAATTAAGTTCATGCATCTCACCTTGGGAAGTACTGGGTGGTGCAGAGGAATCTATTGTCGTGACTCCAACTATTGCCTCCGGCTGCAGGGTGGACTTCACAAGGTCCTCCATGGCTGTGAGGCTGGCTTGGGTTGATGGACCACCTCCAGTTATTTTTGCTTCCACAAGCCTATCCACAACCCTTTCTTTTGCACGTTTGCTCAGAACGTACCACCTTTTGCGCAAATCTCCAATGCTGCGGTGAGCAACTCCCATTACATTAATTTTAGTTTGCATTGCCAGCCACAATTTTCTTTTTTCTGATTCAGGGACTTGCAATGAAAGTTTCCCAAACAATTTGTAATGGCTCCTCACCACCTCTTCGATTAGTAACTCCAATTCCTTCTCACTGAACTTTCTCTGCCTTTTTCCCTCCTTCAGGGGTGTTTCCTTAGCCATGCTGCTGTCTGCACAAGTTTCCAAAACACAAACTCTTCCTAATTGAGGTTCTCCAGTGTTCTGCCTCCTCCACTTTACTCTCAGCACAGAGGTAACTGCATGGGTGTGGCACCTTCCTGTTTCTGACATCATCATGGTGAATAGCATTCTGGGAATTGCTATATGCGACTCGCAATTTTGGTGAGTCGCAATTTCATACTCGCAATTTGCGATTGCAGTTTTTACCGAATCACTATTTTTTTTGCGATTTTCTTCATGCATCGCAGTTTGCGACTCGCAAATTGCGAATCTGTAAAAATCGCACATTGTGAGTTGCAAAAGTTTAGTTTGATGCATATGCCCCAAAGTTCACTACCAATTCCACAATATTGGGGCAATTTGTGCAAAATTTGGATTTTAAAAGTGACATATCCCATTTCACGGTGTGGGTTCTCAAGGGCAGTACACCACACCTAAATTGCACATATAAACATTTGGAATGGTAAGGGTGCATTTCCAGAACCGATTTTTTTCTTCCTGTGCATCACTTTTAATGATCAGCTCAGGGGTGAGCCATAAGTTAATGATTCCTATTCTATATGATATATCTTTTACAGCCTTCGACCAGGGGGTACTCTGGTCCCTGTCAAGAAACAAAAGATCTTTTACACAGTCCCTGTAAGTTACTAATTCTTTGGTGGACCAGAGTATAATCCATTATAACAAAGATTTAACTAGAGTCGTTAAGTGTATTGGGTTATGGGCTAAGTCAAATCTCAGTGGGGTGATAAGGGAGCTTGAGGGGAGTTTAAAAAGACCCCTTATGAACTTATTTTCGATCTTTGTCAAAGTCTCTGCTGTGACTTAGCCCAAATCTCAGCCCCATATATCGCAGACGCTACAGCTAAGGCTCTATAGACAGTAATGACCGGTGACAGCACCTCCTGTGGCAGCTCTATATTTTCTACCATTAGCTCAGGTTTTCATTTGGAGGATGGCTACACTTTTTTCCAGCTGAGGGCCCCAAGTCTGGCTGTTTGTTAACCTGACTCCCAGATAATCGAACTACGACATTTTCTCAAGATGGACCCCTTCTATGGTCACATTTCCTCCATGCATTCTGTGAGGCTTAATGTTCATAACTTTGCACTTGGTGGAAGTTATTTCTGGGCTTCTTTCCTCACAGAAGGAGACAAAAGCCTTTAGTTCTGCTTGCAACCCCATTGGCGTTTGTGATATTAGCAGGTTGTCATCCGCAAACATCAGAATAGGAGTAGACACACCTGTTATTTTGGGGGCATCGTGTTTACAATCCATCAATTTGCTTACTGCTCAATTAATATATAGGCTAAAAAGAGTGGGGGCAAGGATGCACCCTTGTCTTACCCCTTGCTTGATCTCGAGCCTATCCATCAAGTCCCCTGCATTGTTCCACCTGACCTCGTGTATGTATTTGCATGTAGGACTTTCAATAGCCTTAACAGATCTGGGGGATACCATACCGATCCAAAACTTGCCATAGGGTTTCCCATTGGATCAGGTCAAAGGCCGCTCTCAGGTCAGTGAAAGCCACAAACAGATAGTCACGCTTCAAGGTAACATATTTCCAGGTTATCACCTTGAAGAAGAGGACCGGATCCAGTGTGCTGATCTTTGGTCTAAACCCTGCTTGTGCCTCTTCTAGGATATTATTCTGGTCTATCCAATCATTAAGTTTGAACAGCAGCTGCCTGCAGAAAATGTTCTGTGTATTATCCAGCAGACTGATGGGTCTATCGTTGTGGGGATTTGTTATTACCCCCTTTTTGTAAATAGGTATTGTTGGACTTGCCACTTTTTGCAGGGTCACCCCTAAACGTTTTGCCTGTCTCCTAGCCTTTTCCCTGTGTAGTGTTGGTGTTTTAGGCCTCCAGGCCCTTTAGCACTGCTGTCCGGTGTAAAGTGCGTGCGCTCTGTGTTACATTTTGTGAGATTGGCCTGCCCTCCAATAGGAATGCATGGGGGATTCCCTGATGAATGTGTGTCAGTGGTAATTCCTGTTATGAGAGGAACAGTGTGGTCAAGTCTGGTATGTATGAAATTGTGAGAATAAATGCTGCGCAATGGTGTGCGCGGATTTATTATGGGTATTTTAGAAATGCCACTTTTAGAAGTTGGAATTTCTGTGTGCTATGTGTCTGCCTGCCTGATGTGAATTGCCTGTCTGGCTTGTGAGTGACAGAAGCTGGACGTGTGCGTGGCTCCAGGAGGGGCAGGGTGAGCCAGCGCTAGGCTGAATGGGGACATCTGCATTATTGTATTGTATTGTATAAAAACTTGTATAGCGCAGAAGAACTGTAACCCTACGGGTATCCAGGCGCTCTGACCAGACGAGATGTTTTATCGCACGAAGAGGCAAAGTCGGGGACATCATGCTGCTGGGAAAAGCCAGGTCTTAAGGCTCCTTCTGAATTCCACCAGTGACTGCGTCTGTCTGAGTTCGGGTGGGAGCGCGTTCCAGCTTTGGGCTCCGACCACCCTAAAGGCCCTCCCCCCCAGTCTAGCCCGTTTGAAGCTGGGCTGTACCAGCAGCTTGGCCTTTGGATGACCGCAGCTGCCTTACGGGGGAGTACCAGGCGAATCTTTCCTGGAGTGGGATCGGGCCTATTCCATGAATTGCCTTATGAACCAGGCACAGAGACTTGAAGAGGACCCTCTCTCTAACGGGTAGCCAATGTAGTTCTCTTAGTGCCTGGGTGGAGGATGAATCAAACTTGCGACCGTGTGCCAACTTGGCAGCAGCTGACTGAACTCTCTGTAGCCCCTGCAAAGTGTATTGGGGGGCTCTGAGGTACAGAGAGTTACAGTAATCCAGTCTGCTGAGGATGATGCTTCTGACGACCGTGTTGCGGGACCCTGCAGGCAGCAGCGGAAGAATTCGGCGGAGAAGTCGCAGCAGACCAAAACAGGTGCTGGAAGTTTTACTAGCCTGTGAAACCAGCTGGAGGTTGTTATCGAATAAAACCCCCAGATTCCGTACCGTGCTAGCTGGCGTCAGTGGGGCTGTGTCCTGAGCGAGCCTGAGATCCACTGGTAGATGTTGGATCTGTTTTGTTGGTGCGTAGAGCAGCAGTTCAGTTTTGTCTCCGTTGAACTGCAGGCAGTTTCTCCGCAGCCAGTCCGTAGTCTGCCTCATGCAGCTTTGGAACTGCTCCAGGGGAACTGCCTGTTTTCCTTCCAGAGAGAAGGCCAGTTGAGTATCATCCGCATAGTTGATCAGCTCCACCCCGAACGCTTTAATGATGGAAAATAGCGGCTGCAGGTATATATTAAACAGGATGGGGCTGATGCTGGAACCCTGTGGAACTCCAAAGTCCACGGGTGTGTTCTCCGAGACGAAAGGACCCATAGTCACCATTTGGTGCCTTCCCGCTAAGTAGGAACGAAGCCACTGTAGTGCCTGGCCCTCCACCCCAGCCTCCGTCAACCGTCCCAGCAGAGTTTTATGGCTCACGGTATCGAATGCGGCTGACAGATCTAGGAGCACCAAAACAGCGGTGCTCCCTGTGTCAGCCCGCATCCGCAACGAGTCCATCATGGTGACTAATGCAGACTCGGTTCCGTGGCATGGGCGGAAGCCGAACTGGTCCTTGTCCAGCAGACGGTTGGCCTCAAGATAACTCGAGAGGGATCTGCTCACCGCCTTCTCTAGGATTTTAATAGGGAACGGAAGGAGAGAGATAGGCCGAAAGCTGGCAGGAACAGTTGGGTCCAGAGTTGGTTTTTTAATAAGGGGGGAGACCACGGCCTGTTTCCAGCCGTCCGGGACCATGCCCTCTGCCAACGACTGATTGCAGATCTGGCGCAACCAGGGGAAGGTCGGGTAGCCATATAGCTTCCAAGCCTTCTGGGGCAGAGGGTCAAGGGGGGAACCCGACGAGATGCTGTGTGCCGTCTTAGCAAACGACTCATCCCAAAAAAGGTGGAAAGAGGGTCAGAGAGCAATCCCTGCCTGGCTTCTCGAGGGTCGTCCCCTTCCCAGAGTCGTCGGCCACACTGTCGGTGCCCCTAAAGAGATCCGTTATCTTCGTCACCTTGTCCTTAAAATAGGTGGCAATCTTGTCACATAGCCTCTTAGAGGGTACAACTTTATTTTCAAGGCAGCTTGGGGCCGACAAGGAATTCACTATTCTGAACAGTTCCCTCGCCCCGTTTGGGGCAAGCACTATGGAGTCAGCGTAGAAGCTCGCTTTGCGGTCCAAGATAAGTTGCTTGTATCTGCCCTGTGCAGACTTCAGCGCCATCTTGTCCCTGGCAAGGAGCCCCTTCCTCCATTTCCTTTCGGCCTGCCTACAGAGCTGTTTTAGCTGTCGCAGATCATCGTCATACCAAGGCGCTGATGGCCTGCTCCTGACTCTTATCATCTTTTTCGGGATTAAAAGGTCCAGCTCGTTGGTTATAAACTTATGGTAGGCATTATAGTTTGCCTCCACCGATCTGGAGGCTAAGAAAAAGCTGACTGTGGGAGGAGTCAACAAAAGTCCAGTTTTAGTCAATTTGAACCAGTTTCTGCCCTCTCTATACGTTGCCGTGCCTTCAGGTTGGAAGGAGGTAGCTGTTAACAATATCTTAAACTGAATACAGTAATGGTCTGTCCAGATAAGCGGGCAAACGTTTATAAGCTCAGCCTCCGCCTTATTGGCAAACAGAAGATCCAGTAAATGACCTTTTTGATGAGTGGGGGATGTGACTAATTGATGAAGACCAAGGCCATAGCAGGTGGACGTCAGGTCCCGTAGCTGGCTCTTTGTGCTTGCGTCCTCCCGCCAATTAAAATCACCCAGGGCAATCATTTTGGAATGTGTGAGTGCCAAGTTGGTAATTATATTCATTATGAGTAGTGGGAGGGGAAGTCCCTGGTCCCTGAATAGGATTGTGCCTGGCCTAGTGAATGCTGGCTCCGCCCCCCTGTGGTGTGTCTAATGTCGAGCCCCCACCCAACAATAAGAAAGAGGAGCCTGGTAAACAGAGTGCTCCAGGACCAGTTGGGACTGGTTTCCCCAAGCCCTGTGCTTACAGACAAAGGAAAATGTCCTATAAATGAAGGGGCAGTGACCCCATGATTCTGGTTGTGCTTGTGCTGACTTTGAGGGGACACTCTGCCAGGAGGAACCGCCGCGGGACCCAGCTGCTGTTTCCTGGGGGTCCCTGCGTGCTGGCCTGCCTGGCTGCACGGTGCTCTGGTCCCCTCCAGCACCAAGGACTCTTTATTCTTGCCTTTTTGGGGCCAGTGGTGGAGCTTGTGCTGCTTCTAGCACCTTGTGAGTGTTTCCTTTCAAATTGCCCCCGAGGAAAAGGAGCACAAGGGCTTAGCACCACGAAGCTGCAGGTTTTTCGCGAGGAAATCCCAACGTGGGGATTCCCCCCGAGGGAGGAGAGCGAAGCGGGTGCCCACCCTGCATTGGCCAACGAGCAGGAGCCTACACTGCTTTATGTATCTTGGAGGTTGCAGGTGCCCACCCCGCATTAGCTCTAAATAGGAGCTCACCACAGCGGCCTGAGCCACTTTAAAAGTCCTCTCCGGGCCGCATCAGCACGACCGGAAGACAGGCGCCGTTGCCTGGTTGGGGGCAGGCCAACCAGAAGCTGCGAGGGCCGCCCAATCGTAGCGCGGCCCAAGGGGAAGGTCCCGGAAGTGGCGCCCGCTCTCGTGAGTCGGAGAGAGCCCCACAGCCACCGAAGAAGTTGGAGCAGTGCGTGCTCCATTTCAGCCTCCCCCATCGCCTGCCAGGAGGAAGCGAGAAGGAGCCTCACAGGCCCCGGTGACGACAGCTGAAGAGCCGGGCCATCGGTTGCAGCGGATGGCTGCACCTCCCCCTGCCCAGCCCCCTAGGAGTGGTGAGTGGGGCTGGGCTCTGCATATTGTGTGGCTGGAGATCTTGTGCACCGGAGAAGAGGAGTCGTGGTGAAGCGGGAGAGAGGTCCCAGCAGGAAGGGGCCTATCGGGGGACATTGCTGGTGCCCAGAGATTGCCACAAGGAGCCCATAGAGCCCGGTGAGTGGGTCTCAGTTGAATACAGGTTGGGGGGTGTCGGGGCACATTGCTGGTGCCCGCCCCCTGTGGTAATACTTAGGGCACCATGAGTGCCCGTGCCGATTTCCCAGCTGCCCCACCTGACAGTGGACAGCTGCAACATTTTTGGGGGCATTTTTAATTTTAGAGTCCCAGAGAGGGGCTCTAACATGGTCAGTGACTTGTGTGCCATTTTATACAGCTGCGCCATCGTAGCGGGCAGCTGCAACGTTGGGCAGATTTCTAGTTTGGACGTCCCAAATCGGGACTCCCACGTGCACAGTGGTTTGTGCCATTGCTTTCACTGCTAAGGCAGCCCAAGGGCCCGTGAGAGATTCTCTGATTACGCCCTGACATTTCTGGACAAAAGGGCATTTGAGGCCCATAGTAAGGCCAGTTGGCCAGGGACTCAGTTGAGTATTGGTAGGGCGCAAGGTCCTAATGTGAGGCCCCATGTGTTTATACTGGTGATGTTTATTACCTCATGTGATTTATGTTTATGAGGTTGGCGCATAATGTAGTTTTATGACTAATGTGATTCCTGCGCAAGGTGATTTCTACATCCTCTGTTCTACGTTGCAGGATCTGATGCTAAGTTCCTAATTTTACCAGTAGTTGCTGGCTGTATTCTCCATCTACTAGTTTCACTTTGTGGTGGTTCTGACAGTGGCCCAATTGGCCCTGTCAGGTGTACATAATCCCCTGTAAATATTGCCTAGTACCAGTGGGCACAGTGTATATTGCATGATTACTATTCTAATGTGTTTATGACAATACAAAGCCTATGTTTTATATAACCTTGTGTGGAGTTCCTTTTGTGGTGTGCCTAGTGGGTTGCTGCTGTGTGTGTAAGTTGCACTTTACACATTGCCTCTGGGATAAGCCTGACTGCTCGTGCCAAGCTACCAAGGGGGTGAGCAGGGGTTATCTTTAGCATGTAACTCCCTTGACCTGACTAGAGTGGTGGTCTCTGCCTGGCTTTGGCGCAAGCCTTAGTCAACCAGAGATCCCATTTCTAACAGGTATGATAATCGCTCCGTACCATGTACGGGGTATAGAGTTAACTTTTAGGATGCTGTTAGATACAGCATTGAAGTCTGTGCTCCAGATGTCCGGTTGGGACAAAAAGAGGTCACCAGGTATACCGTCCATTCCTTGCACCTTTTCTTTTTTAATTTGTTTTACTGCTAGATGGGTTTCAGCTAAGGTAAAACAGAGATGAACTTCTGTTGCGTCAAATTCACTGCACTCTGCATGGGTTACGTTTCCCACATAGGCCCTATTAGCCCCTGAGTTAGGACTTGCTAGGTTGTTTTGTTTACAATTGCCATTGTACAGACCACTAAAGTGCAACACCCATGTTTCAGGTTTTATTGCTAATTCTACATGTTTGGCATTAGAAACATTAACAGATAGCAATTTCCAAAAAGTCTTGTGGTCTCCCTTTTCTAGGGCTTTGGCCATTAACAACCACTCCCTTTTAGCTCCATGTAGCTTGTTTTTATACCTATTTCTGGCCCGCTATGATTTCAGATCTTAGGCCCTTTTTAATAGCTCTTAACAAGAGGGATTTTTCCAGGATTTTGTATACCAGGAGGTGCTTTTTTTTTATAGGCACCTCTTTTCCGCTTTGTCACGAAGCATGGTCTTAATATATCCATAAGTTCAGAATGAATCGAGACAACACTGATACTGCCTATATTTGTGAGGTCTACCTGAGAGAATTTGTACATGAAGAGATTGTATACATGTGTCATACTCTTAATGTCCATCACCAGGGCTGCCCATTCGATATTCCTTAGGTTATTTGTTGCAACTACTGGGGGCATGGTCACTACAGATTCAAATTTTACATTGGTGAATGCAATCATAGAGAAAGTTGCACTCAGTGCCTGGTGATCGCTATCTGGTCAGGGAACAACCTTCATGTCATATAAATGTAGCCATAGCTTGCTGTCCACTAGTATGTGGTCTATTCATGAAAACACCAAACCTCTTTTAAAGATAGAGCTTGGAGGGCAATCAGATTTCGTGTTCCCATTTTCCACTCTTCGGCCATGGTCTAGTATTAGGTCTATGATTTGGGTGCCTACTTTGGTTGATATTATTCTTTTCTTATAATCATACAAGGGTGTCAATTAAGTTTTTGTAACTATCGCATTGTTAGTTTCCAAGGGGTTACACCAAACATGTAATGGTATTCGGCTGTTGACATCACCCGCTCTAATCATTAGGGCTTTCTGATTAAACTGCCCCATCAGGTCATCTAACATGTCTACTGTAGAGGATTGGGTGTTTGGAGGAACCAACCTGATATAAATATTCACCAAGGCTATGTATCTTGGGCCTGTTTGAGTTGAAATTTTAATTTCAATGGCAAGTAAGTCCCTAGAGTTAGTTGGAACTGATCTTACTACTGGAAACAAGTTCAAACGTAACCAAATTAGCAACCCTCCTGAGGGGCGTCCAGCCGGGGAGGGCATTGCATTTTCACTGAAAGTCAGGAAACCTGATCGAGATGTTGAGTTGATTGCCCACCTTTCTTAAAGAAGTGTAATATGATGCGAGTCAACAAACATACTCCAGTCAGGGTATTGAAGTTTGGACTTAATTCCCGCTACATTCCAGGATAGCATATTTCGACTATCTCTCTTTATAATATTTGGGATCCTCAAGATACAGCCAATGGTTTTACCCTGCGGTGTTAGGTGCTCTTCTCTACTTTTGAATATATCAGTGCCCCTATCCCTTATCATGGGGTTTACATTGGGAAATATAATAGGTGGAATCCCAGCAACTATAGGAGGATGCTGTCCATCTAGATCTACAGAGTCAATCGATATCTGAAGTATTCACGAGACTACACATTTCCCTGGGGTTAGGTTGCCCATTATTTGGGGATAGATTTTGGTTCTTTCTGGATGGCAGGTCTGGGATAATAGCTGGGGGCTTATATTTTTGTCTTATGTGGGTGTCATTGCATGGTCTAAAGAATTGTTCTAATGCAATTACACCTTCTGCTAAGACCTTTTCATTAAATGCCACTCCAATATAATTCCACTGTTGATTGTCAGCTGAAAACCGTTTGACATGAAATATGTCAACCCCTTTGATATCGTATCCAATGAATCACCTTGTCTAACAATGCCTCGCTGGCCTCCTGGTATGGGCTTTGGATTTTGGGGATGTTAATCATAAATTGATCGAAAGGTTTACCATATCTTTTATCAGGGGATACCTTATTTAATCCATTTTCTTTGGTTTTGACACTGGGTCTGGAACTCCTATCCACCATTCTAGATCTTGCATGCAACTGATCTCGCCAGGGGGCATGATTGACCCTAGGGAAAGTAAGAACCGGCAGCCGTTCCTCCATATTGTGACCCTTGGGATACATTTAATTACATTGTCCCACATATGATTTGTGAGTCCCACTGTTTGTCAGAAGAGGTCTGGAGCTTCTGTCGACCAGTCTGACTTTTGCATGCATCTGATATTGCAGAGGAAAATGGTCGGGTTATGAGAAAGTATTAGCCGCCAGCCTTTCCTTCATGGTATAATCACAGGGATTAAAGTTCACACGATTATATTGCCCTCTATTTTGTTTTTGGGTCTCACTTTTTGTCATATAAGGTGCAGCATGCTCAGTATCGATGACTTCAGTTTGTTTTGGTGAACCTTTGACTAAAACAGAAAGTGTGTCCTGCCTATCTGATAATGATCTGGCCATCCTTTCCATACTCTCACTTAGGGAGTTAATTTCATTCCTTAATGCGGATAGTTGGTTATCTATGCTCACAGTGTGTTTGATCGCACATGCCCTCACAATATCTCCCCCCCCCCAGACAAATGTGAGGAGTGATGTTCTGAGATCTGGAGATATTCTAGCACTAAATATTGATTTGAACATTCCACATTAGCAGTTATGCATTCTTCCTTCCAGTTTGCCTGTGATGCTGAGTGCTTGGGAGAGAGAACTGTAACTAGCTGGGGGCCCTGGGTGCTCAGGCATATAGCTATAGTAATAACTAGAGTGATCTCTGGTGGTTGATCGAAATAAGACTCAATACTTTTTTGGGGTTTAATGTTTCTCCCCTTCCCGTTTATTGCCTTAGCTTGCTGTTTCGGCCCTTTTGCTTTTAGTTTAGGGGCTAACAGATCCTCCACTTCCTTGATGAGTTAATCAATTTTGTCTGCGGGACAGTTATCTGTGGCATGTCTATGGAATTTTCCTTGTGCTACCCGCTCCCAGGTTTTTATCTGTTGCCTTCCTCTTACATTGCTTATTCTCGTTAGGGCAGAGCCGAGGCCACTAACCTTTTTAACAGGGTTGATCGACCGTTTTTGGAACCCGCCAAGGCAAATTTGAACGTGCACTACTTACAGTTGAGAGCAAGGGGGTGGCCCTGCCTTGCCTCTTCCTGGCGCTGACAGGCCCACCCTTGGTCTGAGTGCACCTCATCCACGTCGCATGCTTCAGGAGATGCCGCGCACTTAAGTGCAGGTGACAGGTCCCTCCTCTGGGCAAAGCGCAGATTCCTAGGACTGGGAGCCCCTCACCAGTGACTGCAGCAGCCAGGACACACAACCATCCAAACCAATGTCCCATGCCGCAGGAGATGCCACGCACTTTAGTGCAGGTGACAGGCCCCTAATCCTAGGCAAAGCACAGATTCCTGGGACTGGGAGCCCCTCACCAGTTGTGGTAAATATTTCATTACCGGTACTATTTTTTATGCGGTAAAGTCTAGTAAGAATAACTCAGTAAATATAAGAGGCAGAATCCGTGGTATTAGAGGTTTTAAAAGGCTTTATTCCTCTACAAAGGAATTACAGTTCGAACTGCAGGCTTCAAATTCCATCACCATGGAGGTTCAGGAAGGAAGGCAATACATTATTGACAGGTAATCATTTTTATAAGAAATGCATTACAGTGAAACAGATGCAGGAGGCGTAACAGTTGATAAGATAGATAAAATATGCATACGTAACTAAAAAAGGCGGACATATAGGCGTAACTTAGAAAACGTAATTATACATGATGTCACAAGTGGGTGGATCCATAAGAGAATCCTGGAATGTCAGCAGAAATATTTGGCAGAGATGCGCGCGCAGCCGCATGACGTGTGATTGACGTGCAACTAGAGGGTGAAGGGGACTTGACATTTAGCTCTACATGTGGAGACAGAAGTTTGGGGGGTCATGTTAACCTAATCCCAAATCATATCTAATATCTTATGTTTAAAGAACTGTATTATCCAAAAGGAAAGGTCTCTCGGACAGAATCTATTCTATACTGACTGTTGGTGCGTGTACAAGCGTCTAAGTGTCTACATGAGATGCGAGGGGGCAGGAATCTTCCATGGTAACAGGGGCTATGAATTACTTGCATGAGGACAGTGAGGCCTGGCCCTTTGCACGGTAGCTGGAAGAATGTTTACCTAAACTACTAGACAGGAATGCATCGGATGAGGAGCGGAGCAGATAACCTTGAAGGTGAAATACAGTTTTTGGCAGGCAACAGGCTGGATCAGGCACCGTTAGCCACGCAGGGAGTAGGACAAAGTTCATGGATACAGATGCGGGCTCGGACTGGAGCTTTCCGAGGCAGAAGGCAGGAAAAGGCTTGATGACAGAATTCAGGGCCTACTCGCCTGAATCTGTAAAATGTGGAAAGTGAACCACATAAAGTCGGTGGCCTTTCATACTTAGGAATGGAATATCTGACCCATTCATGGCGGATCTGAAAGAGGACATTTTGACGGTGGACGCACATGTATTTGCGTCTTCATAACTGGAACTGGAGGGAACATACATGTACTTATAGCATGCACATGGAGCCGTTGGGGTCTACGATAGGGGACATAACTGATCACAAAATTCATATTTCCTCATTCCCTCCTTGTCCCCTACGGACCCTCAGGAGATATCGATCTTCATCAATCCATCGATCTGTTCATATAGCATCATTTGTTCTTCTTTCTTCTTCCGGGATCTTGAATGAAAACTTGGATGCGGGATACACGATGTGGCACACAGACCACAAATCGCTGGCCCACATTGTAGACATAAGCAGCAACTGAATAGTATGAGAAAGCCAATACCTAGGAAGGATAGGATTCTCCATCCCCAGGCTGACAACACGCTCCAGAACCAACCGGACCAAGTCCAGGTGCCTGAACTCTGGTGTATCTGGCTCACAATCTTATGAAGGCGAGTTATGGCTTTATATACTGACGGCGAATTTTCTGGTATGAAAACACAGCAACTTGATCCGATGACCCTACAAGCTCCGCCCCTATCGGCCAGGATGACGTCAAGGACAAGACGATTTTGAAGCACAACAATCCGCATAGCAGACTGCTCTTCTGTTAAATTGCCTAAGGCGGAAGTAGTCTCGTTCACTACTGCTTCAAGGGTTCTAGTTAATCTACGTATCAGCTTACTATTAGTGACTGTACCTATATAGGGAAAGAAACCTTTATTGAAATCTGTGTATTGCTCCCATGCCGTTTCAGTGTAATCGACAATCGGGAGATCTCTCTGCTGTCTATTGTGTACTAAATGAGTATTTCTGTGATAGTCAGGAGGGGCTAGGAAAACAGGTGGCAGAAGAAATGCTATGTAACAGGTACCATCCCAATCTAGAGGTAGACGTATATATGCAGTCTGGCCACATATGAAGTAGGAATGACGGGAAGCTCTAAATGTAGACTTGCCTTGATCACTGAATTTTATTACAGTGGTGCATTTACTATGGCCCATGTGTATGGAACCATTCTTTTTTACACATAATTCCCCTTTAACTGGGAATACTGACATAGAGGGCAAGATTGGTGTAGCTTCGGATTCAACATTCAGAATCAGGAGGTTAAGTGTAAAATTACCTAATCCATATACTTCATTTTCTAGATCAGTTCCTGTTCTTTTGGGAAGTCCCTCCTTGTTAGGGTAGCAGACTTTAAGCAAAACTAGGTTCAGGTTTCCCCATACCCAGTTGTCTTGATAAACTACTGAATTTGAATCTAGGGAATTAATCAAACTAAACCACGCTCCACAGGAGCCATTGTGTGTGAACGGATATGGAAAGAGGGGCAAAACTCCTTTATAGTTCTGATAGGGAGGGAGTCGGCCACATATCCAACAATTTGTAGCATTGCTGGTCTGATGGGAATGATGTAACATACTAATGAATGTGTTGTTGCGCAGCGCAAATCTATAAGACAACTCATGCGGAGGTAATTCGCTAAAAGAATGTTCAGCAGTAACATTGTAAGCACGCTTAGAAATAGGGTAATACATATGTAGCAATATACTAGTTATAATGATCAGAAAACTTAGAGAAAACAAAATTAATAATGTTACTGTGCAGTGACTACGAAGTGATTTACAATACGCATGCTTTTTAAGCTGCATCTGTCGATTTCTTTCTCTATTCAGGTCTAGAGGATACATGTCAGAGACAAATTCAACCGATTCACCTTGGAGAGGACTTAAACAATCAAATTGTCTGACTTGCTAGACCTTAGCTTCAGTTTATAAAGTTCTGTTTTTGTATGTTCAACCAAGGGGAGTTTTGAGTCTGTCTGTGAGGGAATGCAGGGCTGAGTGTTCACATCGGACGGTAGTCCATAAAATTTCTTGATATGACTCGAGTGCAACCACCCTTTACGTCCCTCAATCTTCACGGCTGTCCTTGTTGTTAGCAGAACGAGTTTAGGCGATTTCCACCTAGGCTCCAGTTGGGTCTTCCGGTCGAAATTCCGCACCAGAACCAGGTCACCTGGAACCACATCGTGGGGTTTCACCTCAGTGTTATCGGGAAAAGCTGCAGCTACCTGTGAACGACAAGATTGTAGTGCAGACATCAAGGAAGCCAGGTAATCTGTCAGCATATTACAGTCAACATCAGTGATTTTGCGAGGTATAGGCGTCCCCCACATATTTGGTGGTCTACCGAAGATCACCTCGTACGGGGATAGCCCTGTTCGAGAATGTGCTACCATTCTCATGTAAAAGAGCGCAACTGGTAAGGCTACTATCCAATCGACTCCTTTTTCTCTACATATTTTGGACAATCTAATTTTCAGAGTTTGATTATGACGTTCCACAAGACCTGCTGCCTCGGGATGTCGGACACAGTGGAATTTCCATTGGTAACCTAACAAAAGTGAAACGTGTTTCATTAGTTCGGATGAGAATGGCTGGCCGTTATCTGAGTAGACAACACGTGGCAAACCATATCGTGGGAAGAATTCTCGAACTAGCTGTTTGGCAGTAGTCGGGGCAGTGTAATCTGAAACCGGGTAGGCTTCTGTCCAACGGGAAAGAGCACAGACAACTACGAGAACATATTTGAATCCTCGACATCGTTCCATCTGGATATAATCCATCTGGAGGACTTCAAAAGCATGATCGGGAGGTTGAAATCCACCCTGCTCTACGGGGATGCTTTTACCTGGATTAAACTGACAACATATCATACAGGTACGTACTTTCTGTTTGGCTGCTGCTCGCAAGTGTTTGTTAAACCAAATGTGTTGAGTGCTGTCTAGCATAGCTTTTTCTCCTAGGTGCGCTGGACTATGTATTGTGTTAATGATGACTTGAACCATGGAGTCGGGAAGAAACCATATAGATTTTTCCCTCGTCATCCATCCTTGATCCGTTTGGATCCCTCCTAATTCAGTCCATTTCTTTATTTCTTCTGGTGTAGCATGTGTCTGTATGTCAATTACATCAAGGGCGGGATCCTTAACTGTCATGCAATGTGTTGGTGTCAGAACTATTGTCTTTGTCGCGTCAGTTGTGTGAGTCTGGTTCTGAGCAGTCTGTTTAGCTGTTCTGTCAGCTAAGTCGTTACCCTGAGAAATGATATCGGTAACTTTTGTATGGGCTTTGCATTTCATAATCGATATTGCAGTAGGTAAATGAATCGCGTCTAATAAGGCTTGAATGAGGGGTCCGTGTTGGATATGGGCACCGTGAGAAGTTAAATAACCTCTCTCTTGCCACAGTACGCCGAAGTCATGGACGACTCCGAATGCATAACGTGAATCTGTGTATATGTTGACTTTCTTATTTTTGGCTTGAATACAGGCTTGTGTCAGAGCGATAAGCTCTGCTGCTTGAGCTGACAAAGTGTTAATACAATTTGTTTCAATGACTTCAGCGTCTGTTGTGACTGCGTAAGCGGCCACTAACTCTCCTGTACTTGTTCTCATACATGAACCATCTACATACAATGTCAAGTCTGGATCTGATAAAGGGATATCTGTCAAGTCTTGTCTGGGTTTCGTCGTGATAGTAATGACTTCAATACAATCATGTGCTAATGGATCTGTTCCATTTATTGGCAAAAGTGTGGCAGGATTTAACGTATTACAACGTCTGATTTCTATGTGTGGCTGAAACAATGTTAATTCATAACCGGTGAGTCTCGCTATAGTCAAGTGTTGTGTTTGTGTGCGGTTCAAGAGAACCTCTACTGCGTGTGGTACTTGTACTGTTAATTGATGTCCTAAGACTATGGCATCGCTTTGTCTGATTGCTAAAGCTGTTGCTGCCACTGATTTCAGGCACGCAGGAAGAGCCTGAGCTACTGGATCTAATGTACTAGAGAAATAAGCACATGGTTTGTGTGATCCTGCTTGTTCCTGAGTGAGTACTGACAAGGCAGTACCGTCGCGTTCTGTAACAAAGAGTGTAAACTGTTTACTATAACATGGTGTTGCTAAAACAGGTGCTTGGCATAAAGCTTTCTTTAAGCTTTCAAAGGCATGTGTATGTTCTTGAGTCCAAGGGAGGACAGTCGATGTGGCTGCCTCCTGTGTTGTCAACTGGATGAGTGGTTTTGCTAGAAATGCATATTGAGGGATCCACTGCCTACAGTATGAAGTGAGACCTATAAAAGCCCGCACCTCCTTTTGTGTCTTGGGTGGTGGCATGTTAGCGATTAACTGGATGCGATCAGGTGTAAGCTGTCTTCCCTCCTTGGACAGCGAGTGCCCAAGGTAAACAACTTGCTGGACACAGAATTGCAGCTTAGAAGGGGACACTTTGTGCCCCTTGTCGGCCAGAAATCTTAAAACCGTCAGTGACGCTGTTTCACATTCATGTTCGCTTCGGGCGGTGATCAGCAGATCATCGACATATTGAAGCAAGGCAGTGTTGACTGGCATGTGGATACTGTCAAGTTCTCATTTCAGTGCTTGGCTATAGATGCTGGGGCTTTCTGTGAATCCTTGAGGAGCGCGTGTGAATTTAAAACTTCGTCCATTTAAACTGAATCCGAACAGATATTGACTTTCCGGATCTATTGGGACGCTAAAGAAAGCATTCTTGAGATCAATTACAGTGAAGAACGTTGCTTCTGAGTCAATAGCAGTTAGTAATGAAGAGATATCTGGGACCACAGGGTATTGTGGTACAATACATTTATTTAATTCACGCAGATCAATAACTAATCGATATACTGGTGGTGCTTTTGGATCCGTTCTTTTAAGAATCGGAATTATCGGGGAATTACATACATTGGAGTCGGTTTCTACAACCACTCCTTGTGCAATGAGCTCGTCAATGATTTGCAGCAAAGCCACAACAGCATCTGGTGGTAACTTGTATTGTCGCATTCGTGGTAGTACTATTCCTGTTTTTAATGTGACTCGATATGGTGTAATATTCATGCAACCAACATCAGTGGGGCCTTGTGCCCATAAATGTGTAGGTAAATTCTGCAGCCGGTGATCCATGTCTCTGGACACGTAGTGACCTTTGAAGTCACGTAAAAATAATCGTACTCCTTCCGGAGAACAACATATTATAGCTCCTAGAGCTTTCAATGTTTTTATACCTAACACGTTTTCTGGACATGATTTAGTAAGCAATAAATCTG
Source organism: Triturus cristatus (assembly GCF_964204655.1). Taxonomy (NCBI): domain Eukaryota; kingdom Metazoa; phylum Chordata; class Amphibia; order Caudata; family Salamandridae; genus Triturus; species Triturus cristatus. The sequence goes on from NC_140591.1 coordinate 729,076,956, forward strand.
TAGTTCGTGTCAATGGACCAACCGTAAGTGGAAGAGGTTGCGACACTTCATTAATGATAGGCTTTCCTGAGAATCCAAGGGAAATATTCTGTGAGCCTGAGAGGGGTGCCCCTGGAACTTCACTGCGTCGTATAGTTGTTCTGCTTGCCCCTGTATCAAGTAAAAACTTTCTGTCTTCCCCTAATAGTTCACTATGTACATAAGGTCCCTCTTGGTCTACAGGAACCTCAATAAGGGGTAAGCCAACTTCCCTCTCTAGGCTATTTCATGTGTATCGCTGATAATCGGGATAGTCATTTTGTGCATACTGGTACATCTGTTGCGTGGTTGCTTGTGTGGCAGCAATAGGCTGCGCTTGTGGTGGTGCTACGGTCTGTTGTGGAGCTAGTTGTTGCGGAGCTGACCTAGATTGTGCATGCTGAGGGATTTGTTGTTGATTCTGATCCTGTCTAGGTGGACGTGGTCTTTCCTGGGTTCTACCTGTGGCAATATTATGTTTCAGGACTGGACAATCGTGTATATAATGACCTTGTTGTTTACAATAGTTGCATGTCCCTTTCGTTGGACCTGCGGAATCACCTTTTTTATGACCATCGGCTGGAATTGTCTGGGCAACAAGCATTTTCATTTTCGTATCTTTCATACGTCTTTGTTCATGTTCTTGTTCTTCTCTAATTCTATTGTGGTGATATTGTAACATCTGTAACATCTGTGACGGGGTGTTACCTTGCCAGGTACTCTCAAATTTCAATACTCTATTCTTAACTTGCGGCAGGGAATTTTCAACTAATTTTGTCACAAACAGATGTGGATATGACTCGCTACTTGCTTTTATGCCACTATTAATACCAAAACATTTTTCAAATCGGGAATAGAAATCACTAGTGTCTTCATCTTGCTTTTGTTTACAGGCTGAGATTGCACCCCAGTCCTCCTTTTTCGTAGTTAATAAACGTGGCAGTACCTGCACTAGTAATCCTGGTAGTGCTGTAGTCTTTTCCCCAAGCCCTGATCCTGCAGCTCGGACCTTTTCTTCGTTCTCTAATGCTGTCCAATCTATCTTTTGGTCTCCCACCTCCCATTCCTTTTCTTTGAGTTTCTCGTAAACACTGGCAGGCATTAACACTTTCAATATTTTCATAATGTCGGGGTAGGTATACTCTCCCATGAGTAACATGTCTTTTATCTCACGGTGGAAACCTGCTGGATCCTTGTCATGGCTGGGTACTACTTTCTTCATTTCTAATAATTCAATTTTAGTTATAGGCGTGTACACAAACACGCGTGTAAAGTTATTATCTTCACCTCTGATTGGGTGTACTTCGCGTAACGGATTCTGTCTATCTATGTGATACATTTTTCTACCCATAGTGGGTATTGGAACGTGTTCTGGGTATGCGAAAACTATATACTGGTTTCGAAATTCTAGAATTTCTTTAATTAAATCAGTACCTGACCCTCTCCATTTATTCGTGAGTAGTTCTGTCAATATGTCAGGTAAGGGTCCAGGATCGGAGTGTTGGTTTTTATATAATATAAGGAGGTGTTGAATCATGTATATACTAGCTAAACGCTGTTCGTCTGGGGCAAGATTCAGAAACGTGTGTGCTAGTGCATCATCACTGTATTTGCTGGGACTGTCAGCCCATAGTACTGCTGACCTGGCTAATTCTTGTTCGTCCATGGAATCGAGCATATGGTACCCCCTTCGATCTTGGAGTAATTTATCAGCGGCTTGGAATAGGTGTTCAGGGGACCTTGTATTTAACATAGGTGTTTGAAAATGTCTGTTACATTCTGGACGTATCGGACGTATCGGATCATTAAAGCCTCTAGTATTATTATGGGGTCTTCCTCTACCTACATAAGCTATCGTTTCTAATTGTTCTGATTCTTGCTCCTCCTCTTCCTCTGATTCAATTCTGTCTGCTTCTCGTCTTTCTTTATGTATTCGTTCTACTTCCTTGCGGATCTTTCGATACATGGCGATTATACACGCCTGTCTATCATGTTTCTCGTCTGATATGTTCTGACCCCATTTGGCAAGTTTTTGCATGGTATCATGATCTGCCCCAGGCCTGTCTTGATTCCTGATCACGCAGTTTATGAAAAAACGTAGCAGTTGTCTTTGTACATCCACTTTCTGGTATTCCATAGCTTCGTTAATACTTTCTGGGCCTCGCCCTGTTTGGACAAAGTGATATATATTGTCTAGGTGTTCAACCATTCCTGGTATCGTCATTAAATACAATGTAGCTCGTCTTATACGTAGTGATGATAGTAGCAATCTGTCCTGTTTACCTGGCACTGGATCGTATCTACAATCCACAAGATGTTCTTTAAACATGTCGGATGTCGCTAGTTGGGGTGTACGTTGGAGTGCTAAATCTCTAAGGGTCTGTTTATTTCGCGGCGGTGTGGCAAACATGTCTGTCGTACCTCCTGTAGCACCATCTGAGGTGCTGGGCAAGAAACGATTCATTGGACGTAAGATAGAAATTGTAGATGCGGGAAAAACGGTAGGAACGGACGGACCTGTGGGAATGGGCGTAGGACTTTGTTGTTGCGGGGATACAGACGGATGATCTTGACGTTGAACACCATCAGCAAGCGGTGTGTGTGGTATGGTATTAGCATACTCGGGAGCTACGTCATCTAAATAGGAGGAAAGGAAAACGTCTTTTGCTGTTTTAGGATGTGCTTTTATCGGGAGTAATGGAGGTGTCAGGTTTTTCGGTATTTCCGGGGTAGCCTTAGGTAACCCTTCGGCCAGAAGAGGATACATACCATTCATAAGGGTATTTCTTTGTCTATCTACTTGTTCTGATTTTACTCGGGTACCTTCCTCAATTAATAGATTTTCTCGGGTTTTATTCGAATTCTCCTTACTTTTCTCTTCCTGTCTGAGCGCTTTTTCTGTACGTCTATATGATTCTTTACGCCATAATTCAATGGCATCTTTCTGTGACTGTCTGGCTTTCTTTTTCCATAATTCTTCTTCTACTCTCATGATGCAATCTGCATCCCAGGTCCCCGCTGCGGGCCATCTCTGACTCTCTGGTAAATCCTTGGTGTAGTCCACCCATAAATCAAGAAATAATACGGCATCTAAGCCATGTTTATGATACATAAAGTACCCTGGAGTGTCCCTAGGTGGGATGGGAACAGCTTCTTCGAGTACCCCTTTTCTGGTTTTGATCTGTCTTAATTTCGAAAAGAGCGGCATTTTTAGACCTTATTACTAGAACACACTTTATACAATAAACACAATAATGAACAATCATTCACACCACAATATGTAGAACGTATTCAAACAATTAACATTTAAGAGTTTAACGAACGATAATAACTAATAGAAAACTAGTTACTGACATAATACTGACACTAAATAATACTTAATTATATGCAAGACATACTAGATATACTGCTAAACAGTACAGATACACTGCTGAAACAGTGCAGACCGGATTTGTGTACCCAAACCCGTCTTGACCGGCACAACTTATGTGCACGTTTAAATGCCTCCCCAGCAATGGTACTCACCGGGTAGCGCGGAACGGAAGGCCTCGGAACTGAACTAGACTGGACCGGACTGGACTCGACTCGACTGGACTCGGAACTTCGGAACCTGGTGGGCCTCTGTATACCTCGGATCTTGCTCTCTCAGCTAGGCTCTGGTCGGGATACTTCGCACTTCTCACCGCCTCGTCTGGGTGTTGATCGCAGCCTCAGTCACCCCCGCTCGGCCGGAGGGAGATACAGGAAATCCTGCAGGTACGCGTTTTTGTCCGTTCAGCTGTGGCAGGAGACCGGGCCTGCAACGCACCTCCGGCGCGTGAGATGAGAAAGTGTCCCTATTCGGGCGCCAATTTATGTGGTAAATATTTCATTACCGGTACTATTTTTTATGCGGTAAAGTCTAGTAAGAATAACTCAGTAAATATAAGAGGCAGAATCCGTGGTATTAGAGGTTTTAAAAGGCTTTATTCCTCTACAAAGGAATTACAGTTCGAACTGCAGGCTTCAAATTCCATCACCATGGAGGTTCAGGAAGGAAGGCAATACATTATTGACAGGTAATCATTTTTATAAGAAATGCATTACAGTGAAACAGATGCAGGAGGCGTAACAGTTGATAAGATAGATAAAATATGCATACGTAACTAAAAAAAGCGGACATATAGGCGTAACTTAGAAAACGTCATTATACATGATGTCACAAGTGGGTGGATCCATAAGAGAATCCTGCAATGTCAGCAGAAATATTTGGCAGAGATGTGCGCGCAGCCGCATGACGTGTGATTGACGTGCAACTAGAGGGTGAAGGGGACTTGACATTTAGCTCTACATGTGGAGACAGAAGTCTGGGGGGTCATGTTAACCTAATCCCAAATCATATCTAATATCTTATGTTTAAAGAACTGTATTATCCAAAAGGAAAGGTCTCTCGGACAGAATCTATTCTATACTGACTGTTGGTGCGTGTACAAGCGTCTAAGTGTCTACATGAGATGCGGGGGGGCAGGAATCTTCCATGGTAACAGGGGCTATGAATTACTTGCATGAGGACAGTGAGGCCTGGCCCTTTGCACGGTAGCTGGAAGAATGTTTACCTAAACTACTAGACAGGAATGCATCGGATGAGGAGCGGAGCAGATAACCTTGAAGGTGAAATACAGTTTTTGGCAGGCAACAGGCTGGATCAGGCACCGTTAGCCACGCAGGGAGTAGGACAAAGTTCATGGATACAGATGCGGGCTCGGACTGGAGCTTTCAGAGGCAGAAGGCAGGAAAAGGCTTGATGACAGAATTCAGGGCCTACTCGCCTGAATCTGTAAAATGTGGAAAGTGAACCACATAAAGTCGGTGGCCTTTCATACTTAGGAATGGAATATCTGACCCATTCATGGCGGATCTGAAAGAGGACATGTTGACGGTGGACGCACATGTATTTGCGTCTTCATAACTGGAACTGGAGGGAACATACATGTACTTATAGCATGCACATGGAGCCGTTGGGGTCTACGATAGGGGACATAACTGATCACAAAATTCATATTTCCTCACAGTGACTGCAGCAGCCAGGACACACAACCATCCAAATCAATGTCCCACACCACTAGATATGCTGTGCGCTTTAGTGCGGGTGACAGGCCCCTCCTCCTCGGCAAAGGGCAGATTCCTGAGACTAGGAGTCCCTCAGGGGTGACTGCAGCAGCCGGGACGCACAACCGGCAAAACCAACGTCCCGATATCTAGTGTTGTTTTGCATTTATTCTGCACAATGTTATTTATCAATGCGGCATTGTGTGCATTTTGTACTGCAAATGTTTTTGTGCATGTGCTTAAATGCTTGTAGTCTAAAACTAGACGATATGTATTATCAGGTTTCATCACGGGAAACAAAGGATTATTCATGGAGGAGGTGCAATTTTCTATTACACCTTGATATTCAAGATAATATAAGATGTCACTGACTTGTTTTCTCACGTCATATTTTATTGGGTATTGTTGTTGTGGAATTGGAGTAGTTTTTACTGGGATTACATGGTGTGGTGACTCAGCATCCTACCCAGTACTACTGGGATATATATGGCAGGAGGAAGTGCTACTGCCCACTCCTGCATGGTTGAGTGTTTCAGAGATTCTGAAACGAGGTCAGAGAAGGCTGGTAAAATTACAGTTTCTCCTTTTGGGCTATCCATAACAAACGCAGGTGGCCAATCTTTTTTTGCTAAAAGAATGTCGTATCCAATGGACAGGTTCTCCCAAAAGAGAACTTTTACTTTGCTGGGTATGTCCCCCTCCATGTAGAGTGTTATTTCGTATAACTGGTGTGGGACACTTACCCTAGTATCAGGTGTTTCCACCGTGATATGTTCATTCAACACAGCTGTCACCAGAAATTCCATCAGGTTCTGGCGAGCTATTGTTACTTATACTACGCTGTCTAGCATTGCCAGAGCCCATTCCTCGGTCTGAAGCTGAGTCCTCAGTAGCCTAGGCATTTCTTATTTTAAGTCCTGCTATCTTCTTCTTCTTAAATTGAGGTTTTGATTTTGGTTTATATTCATTTTTGCTACTAAAGTCTGAACTGCGAAGTGTGTCTCTTGACTTTGTTTGCTCTTCTGATCTGTGTTCTGACCTCATTCCCTCTCGGAGTTTTCTGGTGAACCCTAAAAAGAACGGGAAGAAAGAGTATCAGAATCCTGATACCTGTCAGGTTTTTTAATGTCATCATGATGTCCAAAGTTGTACCTCCTTCCAGAGGCCTCCTGTTGAGGAGACCCACCCCAAAGTCTGTGATCTATTCTCTCTATATGTTTGTTTTTTATTGTCCCATTTCTCATTTGAAGGATCAGGTTCTTGCTTGGTGTTATCCTTTTCAGGACTACCCATTACTTGTGGTTTTGTAGCTCTACCTCCCAAATTATCTCTACCTAATTTGGCGTATGTATCTTTGATAATTTTTGGTGATTCTTGCTTGTGTTGTGCAGGAGTGCATTCCCTCAAGCACTGGCGTATAGCCACCGCTGCTGCCTCACCTTTTATGTTTGCTAACATAATCATTGATAACTGGGAAAAGATCCCTAATAATTTCATCCCCAAGTTTAGAGCAGGTTCTGCGCCATACTCATTCTGTATTTGTTTTAATACTTCTGGTATCAATGCTATTGAAGGGATGCCATGATTTCTGGTGTAGATGGCAACAAAAACTGTACCTAAAGAGGTACAGTTCTCTTTTGGGGGAGCTATCCCCATTGGCAAGCAAATTGTCAGTATTCAGTTTTTTTCTGTGGGCCTGTGTGTTTAAACACTGCCTCTAATGTTGCTATTTTCTGTGCTATCCAGAACGTCATTTGCTCATGTTTAGTGGGCATTCATCCAATAGCTGCATTCAGCGTTTGTGGGGTGATCTTAGTTGCAGTCCCTTGTAGTTGACTTACTGTGTAACCCTTGTAGGTTGAAGTGTGAGTGTTCTCATAATGAACTGTGTCAGATTCCTGTAAAGTTTTATTACTTCTTTGTGACGTGGACGTACAACGATCAACAACTCTTCGTCACCTCCAACGTGTCACTGGGCAGCAAAATTGCAATATGGCGGGACATCGTCGACAAGGTGAATGCCGTCGGAGAGCACAAGCGGACAATGGACCAGGTCAAGAGGCGATGGAATGACATCAAGCGGAAGACCAAGGAGAAACTCCCCACCAACCAGAAGGAAGCAATGCAGACTGGAGGTTGGGGCCCAGTGCCACAGCTGGAGATGGATGACATGGAGGAGCTAGTGTCGACAGTCATCAGTGTGGAGAATATGGGCCCGATTCACAGAACTAACTTAAGACAAAATCCTAAACTTACTACCATTTTGCTATTCACAGAAGGCACTTACTTATTTTGGTATTCACAGAATGCACTTACTCATTTCGGTATTCACAGAAGTTAGGAGTCCTAACTTTAGGACTCCTAAATGCCTTCTGTGAATACCGAAAGTCTTACAATTTGGATTTATCTCAGTTTAGTAGTAGTAAAGTTAGGAGTCCTAACTTTAGGACCCCTAAACTGAGAAAAATCCTAATTTTAAGACTTTCGGTATTCACAGAAGGCATTTAGGAGTCCTAAAGTTGGGACTCCTAACTTCTGTGAATACAGAAGTGAGTAAGTGTCTTCTGTGAATACCAAAATGAGTAAGTGCATTCTGTGAATACGAAAATGGTAGTAAGTTTAGGATTCTGTCTTAAGTTAGTTCTGTGAATCGGGCCCTATGGCCGGAGTCGGGGGACCGGACACTGTTCGACAGGACACAACACAACCGCAACAGGGTGAGTGACCACCAGATACTGGGGGGATGGGTGGAGATGGGCACAATGGCACACATGCACAATCAAGCAGAGCACAGTGCACACCCAGAATGACTCTGGGTCATCGCCCAGATCTACAGACTGTCACAATGTGCAATGCCATGCTGTCTGAATGTCAACCTCTACCATGCGTCTAGACACCATCTCCCCTTCACATTGCAGGGGCACCGTCAACACCTCCTGCAGAGCAGTCCCAGCCACTCTTCACGGATGGTAAGAAGGACAGCGGCAGCATCGACACCCAAACCATCCAAGACATCATTGACCTCATCCGCCACTCACCTCCAGGCTCAGTGCAGCCCAGCTACATCGATGAGACCCCACCTACCACCCAAACCACCCAGCAGGAAGAACCCACAGCCCCGGCACCCTCCCAAGACCTCTAGGAACAACACATGGCCTTCCAACGCCGTGTGCTGGAGTGCCAGATGGAGATGGCTGAGCAGGTGTGGGTGGGCTTCGGCATCATGGCTACCAACCTGGATGCCATCCTTTTGTGTCTATGTCCACCCCATGGTCTCCAACGAGCCCTGACTGACATCACTGGAGTCATGACGTGGAGATAAGAACAGCTGTCCACTCAGAGTGGCTTCCGCGATGCCAGCCGCGAGCTGGCACACATACGGAGGCTCATGGAGGACATGGTACAGATGGAGGCGGAAAGGATGGCAGCCACCGCTGCACATCATCGAAATGTAGCTGGGATCTAACATGCCCTACAGACCTCCACCATGGCATTGATGCCACAAGGCGCGGTGCTGATGAATGCTGCTGCCCCCACACCATCCACATTCCCGCCCCCTGGTGTGTCAGTGCCACCCAGTGCGGCAGCAGGATCCACTCGGGCCCCTGATGTGTCAGTGGCACACAGTGCAGTAGACGTATCCACCCAGGCCCCTGATGTGTCAGTGGCACACAGTGCGGCAACCGGTTCTGCAACATCCACAGGTGGGGCAGGGCACACACATGGGGACGAGGATGTGGAGGAGACTGTGGTCAGAAGGACCAGACACTAGCACCACCTGGCCTGTTTCTCCTTGGTCCCGCACATGGCCTCATGACCTTCTGCTAACCCACGATACACTCTGATGCACTCACCTTGGACAGCAGCATGGACTGCCACTTCCGGATTGATGACCAATGACACGGCGACCAGGCAGCGGACTGTACCCTTCCCTTCAGCAGGACTTGTTATCCCCAGATGGACTCTGGCTGGCCCTCCACGGGCCCATATTGTGTAGTGTGCTGGGCATTGCCCTGAACCGCTCCAGCTGCATAACTGCACTGGATGTGCAGTAAACATCCATTGATGCACTGCTGTGTCATATCTTTCATCAATCATGTATGCATGTGTGGATGAATGTAGGGGCAGTGATTTCCCTTGCGTCAATGGTGCTCATCCTGTGGGATGCCAGTCAGAGGGTGCTACGTTGCATTTTGTGTACCGGGTCTTGTGAACACTACAACAGGGACACACGCATTACTCACTTCCTGCTCCGGATATGGACTGAACCACGCCCGGAGCCCACGAGTCATTGTTGCAAGCCCTGTGCTGGTCCAGCGTATGGCAGGCCATACCACTAAAGTCTACGCTCAGAGGGGGACCCTCATTGCTCCCCGTCACAGGCAAACTCACTGGTGGTGTGGAGGTCACTGGTATAGTTGTCAACATGTCACAGCCACTCCATGAGGGCAGGTTTGCACGCACACCACACCCATCCGGCACAGGCGTCACAGGCCACGTGACTCTGCCAACATAAGGGGCCGACAACGTCACATTCTCCTCTGCCCGTTGTGACTGGATGACAGACACCACGGTTCACAATCATGAAGGGCACAAGAGTTTTGTTGCACACAGGGTTAATGGCAACCCAGGCCCGTGTACAGCATGGGCTGACCACCACGTGGCGCTGACTGGGGTTGCACAGGGTTAGTGGCAACCCAGGCCTGCGTACGGCACGGGCCGACCGCCACAATGCGCTGACTGGGGTTGCACAGGGTTAGTTGCACCCGGCGCATTGCGGCAGGCACAGGCACCCCGCCACGGGCGGTGACTTTGGGTGCACTGAGTCAGAGGCACCTTAAGCTGCTGAGCGGGTGGGCACCCTGAGATGATGCCCCAACCCAGAAATCCGGGCAACTCAGGTTTCGTGTGCCCTGCTGGACCGCAGTGTAGGCCAGAGCCAGCGGGCAACGTGGGCCTACCTCCACATGGCCTCGCTTCTGGGTCACAGACTTATTGGCACCCATTGGGCTAACCAGGTGTGCAAAAGACACACAATTGATGTACGTAATGCTGAACAAATCAAAACTGACTGGGTGTGCAGCCTGCAATGTTGCTGGGTGCACTGATATGTCCTCCGCCATGGAGTATTCAAGACCCAGCACCAAACGTGACACCTGTTGGTCTGTGGAGCATAGCTGCATGGTGTTGAGGGTTGCAGCGGGACGTGGTGGGACATCCAGTCTACACGCCGGTGGCGGAAGGTTAGCAGTGAGGCCTGGGTGTGCATGGGCTGGCATGCTCCATGGGCAGCTGGTGCCTTTGTAGTGCCTCTGCCTGGGTGTGCATGGGTGGGCATGCTCTGTGGGCGGCGGGTGCCTTTGTGATGCCTCTGCCTGGGTGTTCATGGGTGGGTATGTGTCAGAGGCTGTGTTCCACTTGCACGGGAGCAGAAGGACGTTAGCTCCCAATGCCCCTTCTAGGTGTTCCCACAAGCGCTTTTTAGTTAGTCGCGCAATGCTGAAACCCCAGAGGGGGAAAGGGGAATTGGACAGAGAAGAGACTGCTCACACCGTCTGCTTCTTGCTTCAGCGTCAGGCGTCTGCTGTTGGTTCTTTCTTGTAATAGGTATTGCTGTAAAAAAAATGCGTTAATTACTTTACTGCTGGAACTCCTCCTAACCCCTCCCACAACTCCCCCTCTGTAACTCTACCTACCCTGATGTGGTGTGAACTTGCTCCTCTTCTTATTTTTGGTTGTGTGATTCTTGACCCTGGTTTCTCTGTAACGACATATTGGGGTTAATACTATTCTCAAACTATTGCCTCTAGTCTTCTGGATAAGTGTATACTACCTGCTCTATTCCTCACCTCCTAGGTCAAGTTGGTCTTATTAATGATTTGTCTTATCTTTAGGTTGTTGAAATCTTCTTATTAGTGTTGTCCTGACTTAGCATCACCTTCTCTTTACTGGTTGGCTATCCGCTAGTGATTTGTCCTAGCCGACCTAATTTGTTAACGTGTACTCCTTCTGACTGGTATTGCTCTTGCCCTATACTCTGGTCTCTTCACACTTAGGATAATTGTACTTCCTTAAAATGGTAATAGCAGACAATTAAACTCAAGCGTCTTCTTGAAAATTTCGCCTGAGCACTCGCTAGTACATTGCTGGAGAATTAATTCGGAACAGTCTTACTGTAGTCTGAAGCTTCTCTGCTAGAAGCCGAAGTATCTCTGAAACTGCGTTGGCCTTCGAAGTTCAAATTTGCTGAGGAATTTTCTAGTGCGTACTGTCCTCCTCACGGTTCAGGTGAAGTGCGCCTCAGTTCGCGCTTGACACCTGCTCGACAATGATTGCACCGCAGAACTAGAACGCGCCACGTAGTTTCCTACCGCGGTTAATTGGACCGCCATCTTGGAAACTGCCTGTGACCCTTTTCTCGGTTCGGTGTCTCAGCTTACGCCTTAAAGCTAAAACGCTCACAGAGAGTCTTGACTTGGGCTTCTTGTTTGTAATCCTGACAGTACCCTCCCTCAAAGTAGCTCCTCTCGGCTTGGGTTTGTCTGGAAATTTCTTATGAAACTCATCTATTAATCTTGGAGCATGGACATCTGTGGACAACTCCCACGATCTTTCCTCGGGTCCAAAACCCTTCCAGTCCAGAAGGTAATACAAGTGTCCTCTCCGAATCTTGGCGTCTAACACTTGCTTCACTTCAAACTCCTCTCCTTGTTCGGTCTGAATTGGCTTAGGTGGTTGATTTAAGCGCACCTCATTTGATGCCTTTTTTAATAAGGAAATATGAAACACTGGATGAACAGATAATCCCGTTGGTAGCTTCAGTCGATAAGTCAAGGCACTCTGCTTTTTCTCAATGGAATATGGGCCAATAAACCTAGGTTGAAACTTCCTATTTCCTTTTAATCTTAGATTCTTAGTGTTCAACCAAACCTTATCACCCTCTCGTAACTCTGGTTCCTTTCTTCTCTTTGTGTCTGCATAATGCTTGTAATTTTCCTTTGCTATGATTAAATTTTTAATGGCCGAACTATGTACCCTAGTCATGTGTTCCACTAAGTCTGTAACTGCTGGGACATCTGCTTCTTGAAAATTTAAAGATTGGTTGGGATGTCTACCTGTGTTCAGATAAAAGGGTGAATAGCCTGTGGATACATTTTTTGCATTATTATGTGCGAACTCAGCCGCCCACAAATATTCTGGCCATTCCCCTTCTTGTTCTAACAGACATAATCTAAGGTATTGTTCCAGTTCTTGATTTGCTCTCTCAGTTTGGCCATCTGTTTCTGGGTGGTAACTAGTGGTGTACCTGGATTCGATGTTCAACCTCTCAGTGAATGATTTCCAAAAATGGGAAAGAAATTGGGAGCCCCTGTCTGAGATTAAAACCTTGGGTATCCCATGAGCTCGAACTATATTTTGACTGAATACTTGAGCTAGTGTCTTGGCAGTGGGTATTCCCTTCAAAGGTATAAAATGTGCCATTTTGGAAAAGGAATCTACACAAACTAGTATTGTATCAAAACCTTGACTAGAGGGTAATTCTACAATCAGGTCTAAGGTGACTGTGTGCCAAGGATAAGGTGGAGTAGGCAAAGGCTGCAAATACCCTTGTGGAGCTCGTCTCTCCGATTTTCCCCTTGCGCAAGTCTCACATGTGGCTACATATTGATGTATATCTTTGATCATATTTGGCCACCAGAATCTTCTTCGGATCAGATCTTCGGTCTTCGATATTCCTTTGTGACCTGCTAGTACATTATCGTGACATTCCTGTAAGGCCTTTTGTTGCATCTCCAGGGTAGGCAGATATAGGGCTCCTTTGTGATACAGTAACCCCTCTTTTACTTCTCGATTGGAATCTTCTTTTAACCATTCAGCTACTTCTTCTGAGGTCATTACCTTCTGATTTTCTCCTTCAGGGAATTCTTTTAAGACCGCACCAATCACCCGTTCTGCAGGTATTATTTCTTGACTCGGGATCTCTTCGGAATTTTCTTCTGAACCCAATCTTGATAAGGCATCTGCCTTACCATTTTGTGATCCAGGCCGATAAGTGATGATGAAATCGTAGTCTGCGAAATATAGGGACCATCGCAATTGCCTGGGAGTTAACGTTCTGGCAGATTTTAAAAACTTCAAATTCCGATGATCCGTATAGACAGTGACTACATGTCTGGCGCCCATCAAGTAGTGCCTCCAATCTTTAAAGGCGTCTTTTATTGCCAATAGTTCCTTCTCCGTGATGGTATAGTTAACCTCAGCCGAGGTCAACTTTCGTGATCGAAAGGCCACTGGATGCAATTGCCCTGTTGTCTTGTGTCTTTGTGATAATACCCCTCCTAAGGCAAAGTTAGAGGCATCCGTTTCCACATAGAATGGTTCGGAAGGATCTGGATGAAGCAGAATTGGTGCTGATGTGAAGTCTTTTTTCAATAGCATGAATGCTTCTTCTGCCTCCTTTGACCACTCAAAACTCACCCCCTTCTTTAACATTTTGGTTATTGGAATCAATTTCTTAGAGAAGTCTTGAATGAATCTTCGATAGAAGTTGGCAAAACCGATGAAACTTTGTATCTCCTTCACCGATTTCGGGGATTCCCAATCCATTACTGCTCTTATCTTGTTTTCATCCATGGTGATTCCTTCAGGGGAGAGCACAAAGCCTAGGAATTCCACAGAGGAAACCTTGAAGGCGCATTTCTCCAACTTAACATATAGTTTGTTCTCCCGTAACCTTTGTAGCACCTTTTTCACCTGCTCTTCGTGCTCCTCCACTGAGTTGGAATAGACCAGTATATCATCCAAGTACACTATGACTGTTTGATCTATGAACTCCTTTAACACATCATTTATGAAGTGTTGGAATGCTGCAGGAGCATTACACAGTCCATAGGGCATCACTTGGTATTCATATAGTCCATGCTTTGTTCGGAAGGCGGTTTTCCACTCATCACCTTTTCGTATACGCACTAGGTGATAAGCCCCCCTTAAATCCAATTTGGTATATACTTGTGCTCCCTTTACTTGATCCAATAGGACAGAGATTAAAGGTAAGGGGTACCTGTTCTTCACGGTGATCCGATTGATGGCTCGATAGTCTATACAAGTTCTTAATTCCCCATTCTTTTTGGGGATGAAAAAAAGTGGTGAAGAGACTGGGGACTGAGATGGTCGTATGAACCCATTTTCGAGATATTTTTCCAAGTATTCCTTCAGGTGAGCGTCCTCTCGCTCAGTTAGAGCATAAATTCTACTGCACGGAAGGTTTGTGCCGGGCTCCAATTCGATTTTACAATCGTAGTCCCTATGTGGAGGGAGTCTGTCGGCTTCTACCTCACTAAAGACATCTTGGAATTCAGAATACTCTTCGGGCAATTCGGTAGTCGTAACAACACAGATCGTTGCTTCTTTCTCGCTCAAAAATGTCGCAGGAGAATTCGTGGATTCACCCAAACATTTCTTATAACAATTCTCCTCACAATATTTTGATCTTAGTACTACGGTTCGGGCCCCCCAATCTATTGCCGGGTTATGCTCGGTGAGCCATGGCAAGCCTAAGATTAACTGAAACTGTGGAGCATCAATCAAATTAAACTGCAATGTTTCCAGGTGTCCTTCGTCTGACTCCAATTCTACAGGTTCTGTATGACTCACTATGGGGCCAGATGAAAGGTTGGTACCATCTACTGCGCGAACTGCTTCACTGCGCTCCTTCCTGATGGCTCTCAACCCGATTCCTTCAGCAAACTTCAAATCGCAAAAATTGCCAGTAGCTCCTGAGTCCAACATCACGGCTACTTGAGTTAAGGTCTTCTCTTGGAATCGCATGGTCATCATAATAATTAAATGTGGGGATGCAGACTGTAAGGTATTGGCCAAAGTATGTGCCTCTGGAGTTGTTTCTTCACTCGCAACCACCCGTCCAACTCCATTTACTGGTGGTGCAAGGCGTTTTCCGCCGGTGATTGCTTAGGTTTCTTAAGACAGTTTCGAACAAAGTGACCGCTGCCTCCACAATAGAGACACAGTTTATTATTTCTTCTTCGTTCCTTTTCCTCTTTTGTGAGGGGACCTCGAATAGTTCCAATTTGCATTGGTTCTCCTCCCCGACCCGAATCCGCTTCCTTCCCACCTTCTATTTTGACTCGGTCGAATCTTGGAACACTGGAGCGAAACTCCTTCCTTTTCTCACCTCTCCTCTCATTTTGACGAAAGTCTATTTCTAGTACTAAATCTATGAGTGCCGAAATTTCCGAAGGTCTATTTGGTACTTGAGCCAAAGCGTCTTTTAACTCATCTTTTAAGCCTCGGTAGAACACTGCCGCCCTCTTGTTTTCTGGCCACTCCGTCTCCACCACCAGCTTATTGAACTGCGCCAAATAAGAAATTAGGTCGCGGTTTCCCTGCTTCATTTCCAGCAACTCGTTATCTGTTGCCTGCGTGGCCTTTCGTCTGTCAAATATTCTCAGGAACTCTTTTTTGAATTCATCTAGGTTATACAAAATGGAGTCATTTCTGGACACCATGGGCATTGACCACGAAGCTGCATCTCCACTTAAGTACGAAAGTATAAATGCCACTTGAGACTGCGCATCTGGGAAAAGTGCGGGGCGGCACATAAAATGAAGGGTACACTGAGTCAAGAAAACTTGAGCTTTCTGGGGATCCCCATTAAAACGTTCGGGGGGGGCTAAGGGAATTACAGGTGATAAAGAATGAATTACTTGAGTTGTAATTTTAGGCTGAGAGGTTGAAGCATCACTCGAGTTTCCTTCTTGAGAAGTGGGAAATTTTACACTAGGAGCTGACAGGAAATTATTCATTTTAAAAGTCAAGTCTACGGTTTCCTTTCTAAGCTCACTGTTCTCCTCTCTCACTGATATTAACTCCCTCTGAATTCCTTCTAAAACCTCCCCCAACTTTTTGAGGTCAAGTCCCTCAGCCATTCTGCTCAGGTGCGATTAAAAACGTGGGCACTTCACTCTGTCAGAGGCTGTGTTCCACTTGCACGGGAGCAGAAGGACGTTAGCTCCCAATGCCCCTTCTAGGTGTTCCCACAAGCGCTTTTTAGTTAGTCGCGCAATGCTGAAACCCCAGAGGGGGAAAGGGGAATTGGACAGAGAAGAGACTGCTCACACCGTCTGCTTCTTGCTTCAGCGTCAGGCGTCTGCTGTTGGTTCTTTCTTGTAATAGGTATTGCTGTAAAAAAAATGCGTTAATTACTTTACTGCTGGAACTCCTCCTAACCCCTCCCACAACTCCCCCTCTGTAACTCTACCTACCCTGATGTGGTGTGAACTTGCTCCTCTTCTTATTTTTGGTTGTGTGATTCTTGACCCTGGTTTCTCTGTAACGACATATTGGGGTTAATACTATTCTCAAACTATTGCCTCTAGTCTTCTGGATAAGTGTATACTACCTGCTCTATTCCTCACCTCCTAGGTCAAGTTGGTCTTATTAATGATTTGTCTTATCTTTAGGTTGTTGAAATCTTCTTATTAGTGTTGTCCTGACTTAGCATCACCTTCTCTTTACTGGTTGGCTATCCGCTAGTGATTTGTCCTAGCCGACCTAATTTGTTAACGTGTACTCCTTCTGACTGGTATTGCTCTTGCCCTATACTCTGGTCTCTTCACACTTAGGATAATTGTACTTCCTTAAAATGGTAATAGCAGACAATTAAACTCAAGCGTCTTCTTGAAAATTTCGCCTGAGCACTCGCTAGTACATTGCTGGAGAATTAATTCGGAACAGTCTTACTGTAGTCTGAAGCTTCTCTGCTAGAAGCCGAAGTATCTCTGAAACTGCGTTGGCCTTCGAAGTTCAAATTTGCTGAGGAATTTTCTAGTGCGTACTGTCCTCCTCACGGTTCAGGTGAAGTGCGCCTCAGTTCGCGCTTGACACCTGCTCGACAATGATTGCACCGCAGAACTAGAACGCGCCACGTAGTTTCCTACCGCGGTTAATTGGACCGCCATCTTGGAAACTGCCTGTGACCCTTTTCTCGGTTCGGTGTCTCAGCTTACGCCTTAAAGCTAAAACGCTCACAGAGAGTCTTGACTTGGGCTTCTTGTTTGTAATCCTGACAGTATGCGATGTTATCTTGTGCAAGTGTGTGTACTGTGCCAGTCATGTTTCTGGATGGCGGCTCTGAATCAGATGTGTGTCCTGGTGTACTGCTATACATACCAGCACGTGGTTGGAGACACACCGGTGGCAGCAGGTGAGCAGTGTGGCCTGGGTGAAATGGGCGTCTCTCTCTCTCTCTCTCTCTCTCTCTCTCCCTCTCTTCTTCTCTCTTTCTCTCTCTCTCTCCCTCTCTTCTTCTCTCTCTCTTCTCTCCCTCTCTTCTTCTCTCTCTCTCTCTCCCTCTCTTCTTCTCTCTCTCTCTCTCTCTCTCTTGTTCTCTCTCTCTCTCACCCTCTCTTCTTCTTCTCTCTCTCTCCCTCTCTTCTTCTCTCTCTCTCCCTCGCTTCTTCTCTCTCTCTCTCTCTCTCTCTCCCTCTCCCTCTCTTCTCTCTCTCTCTCTCTTTCTCTCTCCCTCTCTTCTTCTCTCTCTCTTCCTCTCTCCCTCTCTCTCTCTCCTTCACTCTCTCTCTGTCCTTTGATGTGCGCAGGACACACCTTCTCATCATGTTTTTTGTCTTGCAGGCTGTGAACTACGGACTGTCCCACGGGGAGCCGCCATGTGTCTTCATTTCATTTCGGTGTTTTCATTTTAATAAAGTATTATTTGTTGCTTCGAAAGTGAATGTGTGATGCTAATTTCTGTGACGACACATGCATTTCAACTGTTGTGATTGTGCAACATCATGCAGAATATTTTGTACATATTTTTGTGTAGCTGATGTGGCATGTCTTTTTTGGGGGGGTGCCAGGGAGGGGTGGTCCGGGTGGGTGTTGTGGCCCCCTTGGGTGTCTGGGCCACATGATGTGTGGCTCCATGGCAACAGTTGCACTTCCGATGTGGCCCTGGGCTGGTCTCCCTTTTGTGGTACTGGCTGCCGTCCGACTTAACACCAGGTCAAAGCAGGTGTAGATTTCCTGGTGCTAACGCGCCTTATCACCGGTTTTGTGTTCTTATCACCGATCGGGCTGGTCGTTGAGAATGTTGAGGTGTGGTGTTGTTGCGGCTTTTAGCATGGGAACACCTACTCTGCATCTCATTAGCGATAGTTGCGGGGATCCTCTGTGGCGATGTTTTTTACGGCTGCTATCGTGGGTAAACTGGTGCTGTGGGCTGTTAGCACCAGCTTGTGAATAGGGAGGTAAATTTATCACGGCTTTGGCTGCGATAAAGTGCTGTTAATTCGGTGACAGCTCCTTGTGAATATCGCCCTCATCATTCTCTTCTACTTCTCCACCCTCCCTCTCCCGACAGGTCACTACAAGTAAGCCCCTTATCAGAGGGGCACACATTAACAATCACCCCACCGAAGGATTTAACGCAGAAGCTGTTGCTGGCCAAAGAGGGAGGCTCAGTCCTGCATGAAGGAGTAGAACGAGTGACCAGAGAGGAGAGTGGAAGTAAAACAAGTTCCTCAGAAGTGAGTAAAAGATGATGCTCCGCTGGTCTAATTTCATTAGATATTAGATTCACTGCCAGTGTCAAAAAATTACCAATTGTGCTACATGAGTGCAGAGGGGGGCAGTGAGGACCCCAGGGAAATCATTCCTTTTGCCTATATTAATGCAAGCAGCAAAGCCTCAGCAAAAAAAAAAAAAAACCACCAGTAATCTGAGGGTAAAACGTATTTAAGATCAACAAAACACACGGTACCTTTATTAATTTTCACCTTCCAGGTAGCATAAGGTGCAAGATCGAAGGACCAAGAGGGGTGACCCAGCCTATGCCAGTCTATGATGGGCTAAGATTGGCCCATCTTGGCCCTGCCTTCACCTGGGCACACACCTGGGCCAGTCCCACACACATCCTGTGGGTCGGGAGGTGCCCGGTGCTTTTAAGCGAAGTCTCAGCTGGCCCTGACTCCCCTGTTCAAGGATTGCTGGGGGGCAACTGAGCAAGGTTAATGTGTGGGTGAATGTTGACTTACAAACCCGCCTGGAATGGCGTCCAGCGCCGCGGGAGGGGTCCGGCGCTTATATGCGCTTTTGCAGCTGGCCACGCCTCTGGCGTCTAAGGTGTGCTGGGAGACAGGGGTATATTCACAAGAACGTATGATAAACATCAGCAAAAATTGCTAACGCAAATTTACACATCGCAGCCCATCGCGGGAAAATAACCCTGTGTTAACGTGGAATTCACAACACGGCGGTAGCATCCGATAGTCTGCCGAAAACACGGCCAATGTCAGCGATACAACCTCCCTGACGGAGATAAAAGCACAAACCACGACACCAGAAAACGTGCGATGAGCCCATTCACGATGAGGAAAGCAGGGATAAGCACCACCAGGATGGTGAAACACACGGCAGGCGGGAATGAGCACAACAAAAGCCTGAAAAAGTTAGACAGACCAAACAGGAAACAACAGCCAAACACAATGGAGGCAACCCGAGCCAGAAGACAACCCCACCAAACCCATTGGCAACAATACATTGTACATGGCAGGCCATCTTGGACAAGATGAATGCAACCTGAGGGCGGAGGAGGACAGTGGCAGAAAACCAGAACTCCAGCAATGATGTGAAAGGCACAAACAAGCAGAAACACACCAATAACAAGAAGGCAGCAATGCACACCAGAGGTGGGAGTCCAGCGCCACACCAGGAGCTGGATGACATGGAGGAAATGGTGTCCACCACATCAGTCTGGAGATGGTGGCAGGACTCGGGGACCGGAAACTGCACCAAACAACAGACACAACACCAACAGGGAGAGGAACCAGCGGGGACTGGGGAACCAGGGGTGGGATGGGAGCAATGGCACACATGCACAACTAAGCAAAGCACAACTGCAGACAAACCATGCCCAAGAGTAACAACACCAACCAGGAGCACAAGTCACACAACACGGCAATGTCACACCACTGAACATGCACAGAAGTGAAGACAACACTGCCTGAAAGGGAGACGGGTGAGCCAAATCAGAGCGGAAGGGACATCTCACACACAATGGAGCACACACACATAGGAAGCAGAGGACCCCAACATCCAACACAATGTGGTACAAACACCAACTTATGCAAAACCAAACACAGGACACAAGTGCACCCACCTGTGGCCGTAAAACGGCCATACGCAACTGGCAAAGCACAAAACAGGGACATGATAATGCACAAGTACAAACACAAAGTCCTGATGGGGTAGCAATGCATGTACGGCAGGGAGCCAGAGAGTCGGTGACACACACAATGGCATACAAATCAAGACACAACACAGTTGGAGACAAGTGAAAGTGCGGAAACTTTATCAACAAGTGCGAGTCAGTATGGCCAAGAGAAGTGCCACGATATGCAGACAAATGCAGCAGCATGTCTGAATGAGGAACGTAGGAAAGCGCCCATGTCCATCTCGGGGGAGTCCCTCACCAACACAAGTCAGTGCCAACCTGCGTTGGTTGTCCGCGCCTGGAGCATGAGTCCTGGCCAATGCAGCCATGTCCACTGTCGTCTTGGAACATGTGACCATATCCACAACATGCAACCATGTGTTGGGACACGTGCAATGACTCACATCCAGTTGTGGCTGCAGGTACCTTGTCACTCGTCCATGAACGCGAGTGCAGCTGCTTAGGCCAACATCCCCAATGAGCGATCGTCGTCCACCAGCTGACCTGGACAGATGTGCTGACTTTGACCACTGGACCCAATGTGCACCAAAGCCTAATCGGGTAGTGGCTCAATGTGCTCACTGCACACTACGACTTGTCCAATCTCCCAAGTCCAGTTTCCAGTCTGCATGCCAAACATCCATGCATGCCATAAGCGGTCATCCTGGTGACACTCCTGGTTATGGGCCAACAGGGGGCACTCAAACACCTCGCAATCCAGGTTAGCTACTGTTACGTTGGAGAGGCAGACATCCATGGGCCACTCAAATCTGCATGAGCGACAATGCAACACAGGCTGCATGCAGGTGACGTGCCCAAGGCGGAAGCTCAGCCAGTAACTGATCCGCAGCACTGCCAACAGCAGTGCCCCCAGTACATGCAGCAGACGTACACGGTACAGCTCCACGGGACTTCAGTCGAGCATGTGTCCAGGATGGTCTGCCATTGTGTCAGTGGCTCTGCTTGAAGCGGCACTGGCTTGCCCTGAGACAGTCCGGTGGATGAAATGGCACAGCTCGTGCAATGAGCTGTGTCTGTGTGCAACAGGTGCAGGCCAACTACGATCAAGGACTACTGCGTGTGGGATGTGTACACGTTGGTCTTGCGTCGGGCAGTGCGTAGTGTGTGAGTCGCAAACAAATGCTATCGTATCTGTCAGGGGGTGCTGGGCAGATGCAAGTTCCTGCTCGGAGCTACAGATGTGCTACCGCCTGATAGTACAGACAAAGGACCTTTCAACCCTACAGTAACTTCAACAGCTGCATGCATACCGGAGATGTACAGAGGCCGGTCGTGGGTGTGGTGGGGCGTCTGCGACCCTGGGATTCATGGATGATATGCCCAGCATGATGCACATGAGCGGACTCACTGTGTGTCACGTTGCCACACAGCAGCTCCTCCCTGCCACAGGCACCCACACTTGTGTGTGTTTGCTGCACGGTTGCATCACATGCCCTCCTACAGGACCCCATTCTAATGTCTGTCCATGCATGTCCAGCGCCATGCCAACAATACCACGACGCTGGCCTTCGAAGTTATGCGCCCACTTGGGTGTAGGCCAATGGTCCAGACAGGGCGGACACTGGTGTTCAGCCCATGGCTGGCTGGGATCGCGCAGCGAATGAGGCCAGGCAACAGACTCATGCATCCGCAAGACTGATACACATGACACCTGGCATGCACGTGCCAAGAACCCGAGCGTCCTTGGGCTCCTACATGTCCCCGACCCTGCGTGCCCACCCTCCTGGTACATGCCACATTGCAACATCATGTACTGTGGCCCTGGTGGCGACAACACCCCAATACAAAGACAAACTTACCATACTTCCTGCACCGGCCCATGTCCGGACCACACCCTGCCCCCCCTGCCGAACCAGCATACGCAGCCTGTGCATGCAGGGGGGCAGGTGCAGGGCTACATGTCCAGGGTCACTGCCAACGCTGAGGTGACATGGCAACATCTGCAGAAGACAGCGCACTGTGATGTTGCAGTGCCCATGCCCATCATGCTGACACAATGAACACATGGACACACTTGCTCAGATGGAGAAAATGGCTACGGGCACGTGCGCACGGCCACATTTATTCTCAGGCACACTTACCGAGTGACACCTGTGTTGGATGTGTGTGGGGTGTGTGTACACCAGCCGGCAACGGCTGCCTGGTGCAGTCAGAATCCGACAACAGTGTACATTGTAAAGGACACAACCATTCAACCATAAAGGCCCCATGATTTGTGCTGCACAGAGTTAGTAGCCCCGATGCATTGCATCCTGCACGGGCCTGCTGCCACGGGCCGCTGACTTGCGGTGCACTCGGGCAGGGTCACTGGTGCAGAGCAGATTCACGGGATGACAAGGGGCCTTGTCACGTAGTGTATCGATGGACAGTGGAAAGTGTACCCCCAGGGCAGGATGCAGAGGGCAGGCCCACGCTGATACAGTCACCATGGTGGAGAAGAATGGAACAGACACATGTCAGACACCAAGTCCAGTCCAGCCAGAAAAAGATGCAGAAAACCACCAGGCCATGGGCTCTGACGCCACCAAGGTCCAACCAGATGGTGCCCATGACTCATTGCGCACAGAGTTAGTAGCACCAGTGCTGTTAGTGGATGCCTCCTGCGATGCGGCGTGTCCAATGGTGTGGAGTCCTCCACATCTTACCTAAGACACAGTTCTACATGTGTGACCTAATGGACCGCAGTGTAGGCCTGTGGCAGTGGTTAGTGCGGGTCATTCACCGAGTGTCGCCAGCATAGGTTGGATGGCCCCACCGGCCTGCGTAGTTCAGGTTCAGTGACACCACGGGACGTGGACTTGCGATGAACAGGGTTGATGGCACCAGGTCAGTTGTTGATATTGTTTGGTCACCTCCGTGACTGTGACCCAGCTTTCGTATGGACTGGGCCACATCTTCCTCTTACTCCTCCCCATGCGACCACTGGTGTGGACTCATTAATTAATGATTCGCAACTAGGTGCTGGATGTGGGACCTACTGATCTGCAGGGTAGTCCTGGTCCCTCATCCACGTGTCGCCGGGTTGCGTTGAACAGGTTAGTGGCACCACGTGTCGCCGGCTGGCATTGAACAGGGTTAGTGTCACCACGTGTCGCTGGCTGGCATTGAACAGGGTTAGTGGCACCACGTGTCGCAAGATGCCCATATGGAGCTATGCCTCACTGATCGGGGGGTCTGGTGCTGTGGCCGCTGCCCCGGCATTGGAGTCACTGCCATTCAGGACTCAGGACACAGTTCCACATATGGGACCTACTGGGCCGAAGATGATGCTGGTGTAGTATCTGAATGAGGATGGAGTAATGTGGGCCAGCGTCAGGGGGCCAGCGATGGTCTGAGAGGCTGCCAGGGTCGTGACCCTCGGGCTTGGAGATTGCACCTGCACGTGGTGGGTCCTACATAACACACGCCGGTGTCGACAGGTGATCAGTGTGGCCTGGATGCACAGGGGTGGGCCTGATGGGTTCGGGCTTCAGCGTGCTGGGGCACGGCAGGCGCACAGGATCGCAGCCAACTCCACTCATGTGGACGGCATCGGCCTCGTGGCATGGTGAGAGGCACCCCCCTGGCAGAGATGTTGGGCTTTCCAGAAGAGGACCATGCCCAGGGCCACATGCTTTTTATTCACACCCCTACACCGGCCTGGTGTACCCCGAACCATCCCACTCCACGCATGCTAATGGTGGGTACATAACAGGCAACATTTCCGCGAATTCCCAAACTGGCTGGGGTGACATGGTTGCGTCCACTGTCCACTACACTCCATACACCAGAGGTGTATGTCGCCATGAATATATGGGTGTGTTCTGCATACTGCGGTCTGTCCAGCACATCTCCGCCACACTTAGCATTGTGTACTTTTCCAATCATGGTTCTCCTGCCTCCTTCACATATGCCTGGTTGCCACCTCTCCCCACATTCGGCTAGTGTGTGGCTGAGGTGCCATGCCATTGATGGTTCATGTGCAGGGCTTACCCAGGTTACCACTGTGAGTTGTTCTTTCATGTCTGGTGGGTGGGCATGTTGTTTTGCATGTTGGTTGTGAATTTGTAACGTGTGCATTGCCACGGTTGTGAGTTGCATGGTTGTGAAGTTGAGGTGAGTGGGGTGTTCATTTGGAATTTGCCAAAGGGCTGTGCATTTCCCTTGGTGCCATCCTGTAAGCGCTGGTTGATGATGGACTGTCGGAGGCTGAGGGAATCATGCACACTGGCTGGGTATTTTGCGACGACGTTGGTGGAGATTCCAGGGTGTTCGGATGTTGCCTGCACAGTGGTGTGAGACGTGTGCTTTCTGTTGGGGTGAATGTGTGCTGTGTCGGCAGGGGGCACAAGTAGGACATGTGTGCTGTGGATTGACCACAACACATGATGCATCCAGCTATGGCATATGGTCCTTGCTTGGTCTCCAGCGGATCCAGCGCATTGTGGTGGACATATAGGTACTGGGGTACCAGGCTGATGATGGCATCCAGGACAGTGGGAGTGACTTGAATGTGGCTGGCTGTGAGACTCCTCTGACTCTGGCAGGTGTTGGTTGGGGGGTACCAGTGGCCAACAGGTGCAGCACAGTCAGTAGCTTGCTGTGGGGTGGGATGTTGGTTGTCCGCTGTGTTGGTGCCACCGGCCTGTTGAGCGATGATGGTCGGGATGCGTAGGATGGTTGTCTTTTTGAGTCTGTAGTGGGCAATGACATTGTCAGGTGTTGGGTCTGTGAGGCTGGTGCGTTTCTTGGAGGTACGCTGTCTTTGTCTGCGCTGCCTCTGTGGTGGTCCGGGGGGGTTCCGGGTGGGGGTTGGGGTCCTGGGGGTGTTGGTGGTGGGTGTTGTGGCCCTCTTGGGTGTCCGGGCTGCATGATCAGTGGCTCCATGGCATCTGTTGTTCTTCAGATGTGGCTCTAGGCTGGGCTCCCTTTTGTGGTGCGGGCTGTGGTCCGACTTTGCACCAGGTCTGAGCAGGTGTTAGTTTCCTGCTGCTAACACGCCTTATCACCAGTTTTGTGATCTTATCACAGATCTGTCTGGTCGTTGAGAATGTCATGGAGTGGTGTTGTCGCGGCTTTTTGCTCGGGAACGCCTACTCTGCATCCCATTACCGATAGTTGCAGGAGTCATCTGTGGAAATGTTTTTTTTTAGGCTGCTATCGCAGGTAAACTGGTGCTATGGGCTGTTTACACCAGCTTGTGAATGGGGTGATAGATTTATTGCGACTTTGGCTGCGATAAAGTGCTGTTAACTCGGAGATAGATCCTTGAGAATATGCCCCATAGTCCCATCCCAGCAGGGCAAAGGAGCAAAGTTAAGGAGAAGGCATATGCAGGGTTACACACCCGCCTGGATATGCACTCATTACACGTGCCATTAGGAAAATACCATTCTGCAAAATACATAAAAGAGTGGAAAATCTATAACATTGACCTATAAATGATGTGAGTTTTGTTACAGAGTTATGATAGAAACAGAACCACTCATAATTATTGCCTCACTAACATTTCTGTAAATATTATATATTTATATATATTTGGATACCCCTTGCCTTCTGTATATCAGATTTTCTCTCTAAAGAAATCGTTCTTCTTATTATCATTTCAGTAAATATTGCTTTTTGTAATTTGGGATACTTGCTCCTCTACTCTTTAACACCCTCTGTATTGTTATTCTGCATATCTGTACCTCATTACGGGGCATATTAACAAGCGGCAGCGATAATTATCGCTGGCCGCTCTTAGCGAGAAAAATGTTATCGCTGGCTATCGCAGGAAATTATCACCATGATAGCATTGTATTAACAACGCATAGCGCAATGGCGATAATTTCCCAGCGATAGCGATGTATTCCATGGAACATCGCTGATTTTCCAGCGATGTTCCATGGAAAGCGGCGATAACCTTACTGATACGGCCCTGTGGTCGTATCAGCATAATCCACCCCCAATGGTAAGTATAGCTAAGTCTGCATTTTAGCAGACGTTAGCTTTTGGAGAAAACAGCTGTTTTCTCAAAAAACTAACGTCTACTAAAATGCGTGGGCAGCCTTGTAAATATCGCGATGTGTACATCAGCGATATTTAGAAGGTTGTACTGCCCAGTGACACCCACTTTGCATCTCATTAGAGATGCAAAAGGAGGCATCGAGTAAAAGGGTCCTAACATGCGCTAATTTATGTTATCACCCTCTTGTAAATAGGGCAATATTTTTATCTACGCTTTTTTGGCTTTAAAAGCCAAAAAAGCGGAGATATGGCCCTTGTAAATATGCCCCTACATTTTTTAATGCAAATATATTGCTTATAATCAGCGCCTGTGCAGAGCTTTCTATCAGCAATCAGTTTTGTCCATTCTATTTGGAACTGCACATAAATGAATAAAATATAACAGAAAAGTTAACTCATCCAGGTGTTTCTCTTGGATTTATGTGGCAAAAACAGACCTTTTGTAGATTCTGAATACGTTTGACATACGTTTGGTACAAAGGCAGCACAAGTGAATGTGGAAAGTTTCAGAAAGTCAAGTAGAAATGATGAATTTGGCTTCCTGCCCTTTGCAGACAATATAAAAATTTTGCCCACATGAAACAAAGTAAAAAGTATGAATTTCTAAATTCTATGCATCGGAGTCTTTTCATGAACTGTTGAACCACTTGCTGTGATTGCCTGGTAGAAAACCTGTGAAAATATGGCACTTTATAGAAAATTTCACAGAATGTCCAAAAAAGCTGGCATTTCTCTTCACCTCCTTGCATAAGAACATGTTTGAAGCAAAGATCAGCCTAAATATTTGATAACCTGGC
Organism: Triturus cristatus; assembly: GCF_964204655.1. Taxonomy (NCBI): domain Eukaryota; kingdom Metazoa; phylum Chordata; class Amphibia; order Caudata; family Salamandridae; genus Triturus; species Triturus cristatus. The sequence continues at coordinate 729,104,100 of NC_140591.1, forward strand.
TCTGCTGAGTGTTGCGAATAGTTTGAGGTTTTATTTCTCTTAGCGTAGTTACTTAAAACCATTGCTATAGATAGTATCATGAAAATGTTCATTATTAATGGCAATCTTAAGAGAAAGGTAAACAGGGATTTAATAAAAAATCTGTTAAAATCAGTTGATCTGTCATATTCAAATGCAAGATTTAGTAATGAATTCATTAACTTAGCAACTGTTAACCTTATTACGTTTAGGCAGTAATATTGTTCTGCCCAATGTTAGTGCTGAGGTGTGGCTGTCGCTATTGTGGCATTTTCTTCTCCACCTGCCTCAACAACTTTACCAGGCGACAGTTCAGCTGCGTGTCCTCGGGTGCAAAACACGCCAGCACTGCTTGCCTCCTCGTGCGGATGCCTCTATAATTAAAAAGTGGTTTCAAAAACAGTTTTTGTTCTTGTGTCAGTTCAGAGAAGGTGCAGCATGTCTTCCTGTGCTGTGCCGCACAAACGGCAGGTGGAGTCGGGTTGACTTTTCAGCCAGTGTGGAAAGTGCTTTTTGCATGGTAGAAGGACAAGTCGGTACTTTAGGAATTGGATATCAGTGGATCTGGCAAATCCCAGGCCTAGGTATTTTTGGGCAGCGGGAGTGAAATAGGTGCTCAGAGTCATCCATCCATGTGTCCTCTTGGATAAGGCTGCTTTGTCCTCAGTCCAGGATAGGCGCTTTACAGTTTTCTTTGCTTTTTTTTTTAAAAAGACAGTGACTGGTAGGTGTTTCCCAGAGCTCGATACGCCCTAGGGTGGTCAAACTTGCTTGTACATATTTTGCAGCAGGTGATGACATTTTATGTTGTAGTTCTGACCACAAGCACCAATTGAGAATTCCTGGTTTTGATATCCATACTTTGTCCCAAAAGATGGCTATCATGCCTTGTCTTGTGAGGGTCTGTTTCTGAACACCGAACTCAAGCCTGATCTGTGCCGGAGAGGCTCTTTTTGGTAAGCCAAAGATCATTCTGTATGCTTTTGCAAACGTGCCATCTAGGAGCTTGCAGTCCCTGCCCCTCTGAGTCTCACTCCCATAAGATATTGTAGGTAGGAGTGTTGACCGTATTACTTCGGCTAATGGGGCAAGTGAGGGGCCACTCATCTTAGAATTGAGATTTCTTAACGAGACTGCCAGGGCTATTCCCTTGCTCTTGATTGAGTCCCTTTGGGCTGTGAAATTCCTGCCTTTGTCGATGATCACTCCTAAATATTTATATTCTGTTGCTGAGTCTATGCTGGTATGACCCCAAAACCAGACAGAGGTTTTCTTAGAGTTCTTTTTGATTGTCATGGTTTTCGCCAAGTTGATGTTCAGGTTGTTTGCCTCGGAGTATTTGAAAGTGGTATTAAGAAGATGCTGTAAGCCCACCTTCGTTTGACTAATTGGAACTAAGTCATCTGCATAGAGTAGGCATGGTAACGTTAGATTCCCTAACCTTGGAGAGTGTGAGTTGCTTGTCGGGATAAGGTCTGCAAGGAACAGATTAGAAAAGGGTTGGGGCCAGCACACAACTTTGCTTGAGACCTTTCGTTGCTGGTATATGTCTTGAAAGAGTTGACCAATACCCCCGTTTTACTTGAATCCAGGTCTCGGTGTGCACGTTGATTACCAGATTGAGCAATGTTTGGGGTATGCCCCAGTTGGCCAGTTTTATCCACAAGTGTAATGGCATTTTTGTATTCTCAGCCTTGTCAATAAGCAGAGCCATAGTTGTTATATTTTTTACCGTTCCAACAGATTTGGAGAAGCCAGTCTGGTTCAGAGAAATTATCGAGTTGTCTTCGGCCTATTTTTGTAATTCGTCCAGCAGTGTACCCATGAAGAATTTTGTCTCGTTGACCAGAGGAGCAACTAAGCAGTAATGTTTTGGCAGAGTTTGATCTCCTGACTTAAAAATTGGTGAGATTATCGAAGCCCGCCAGGACAGAGGAAGTAAGCCTTTCTGCCTCATTTCTGTGAAAAGAGGGCTGAGTGCTTTTGCCCAATAATCTGCATCTTGTTTATAGAGCACTGGCGGTATTCCATTAAGGCCCGGTGCCCCTTCTCTTTTTCCCTTCTTTATATGGCGTTTAATTGCTTTGAGGTAGTTGCTTGGGAGTAGAACTTCCAGCAATTCCCATTCATCCTCTTCTGGTGCTGTTGTACTTTCCTCGCTGGGTCAGTGCACAATATTGGTAGTCCTCAAAATTATCTCGGACCTAGTTCCTGTAGACGCTGAGATATCTCCTTGGTAAAAATGATTTCCAAGGTAGGTCGCCCAGTCCTCCTCAGATATGTTAGATGACAGTCCCTCGTGTGTGGGGCGATTGAGTCTGTTTATTGCCTCCCAAAACCTTGTGCTGTCATTCTGCTTGATGTCGGCATGCAATTTCGCCCATAAAGAATCCTCAGAGTCTCTCTTGGCCGCCCATAATACTTGCTTCAGCTGATTTTTCAGATCTCGAAGTGCTGTTAGGTTTGTGATTTCAGTTGTTTTTTTGTGATATCAGTTTATGTTTTCAGCTCTCATAGTGCTGCTAGGTTTGTGATATTGGTTGGTTTACGCCGCAGGTCCCACAGCGTGCGGTTAATTGTATTTTTTTGCATCTTAGTGAAGTTGGTTGTACCACTGTAGCTCTGCTGTGATCTAGATTAAATTGGGACGGGAAAGGATTTTGACAATGTGTTTGTGCAGTTCACCCATTTCTCTTTTTCATTGCTCCCTTCCCGTGTTTCGAATAAAAGTTTTGTAGTTTTTGGAAAGTTCCCATGCGTTGCTTGTCCAAATGTTATTTTCCGGTAATTGATTGTAGCAGTCTTCCCTGGTTGGATGTTCCATTTCAAAAGCTTTGGCATGTTTGTGCGAAGTGTGAGCTCCTGGGGCAAGTGATCACTGTCCGCTTTGTCGCCCATGCTGAATGTGATAATTAAATTGAACATGGTTGGGGACGCAAAGGTATAGTCTAGCGTTGAGTTTTTGGTTGATGAGTAGCGAGTGAATGCCGGGGGGATGACACCTATACTTCTGCCATTCACCGCTCCAAAGTTGAGGTGTTCGAGATCCTCTCTGAGGCACTGGCTAGTTTTTGTAGGCAGTTCTGATGAGCTCTTACCCTGAGGTGGGATGTTCCATAACTGATTATGTTTAGATACGTGCTCCGCAGTCGATGAGCCAATTAGATGTAAGTTAAAGTCCCCTCTGAGTATCATGTCTGATGTATTGACCTCACTTAAACATTGCTCTACAAAATTGGTCAATTGTTTTGCATCCTTGATTTTTCTGTTTGGATGTATGTAGGTATTTATTATTACAATGTCCTTCCGCCCTTTCCCCGATGTCCCCCTCAAAGTAGATTATTATTATTTTCTAATTGATTCCAGTATTATCAAGCCAACTGGGTGAGCTGAAGTTGTGCTTGTGTTGTTCACATAGATTGTGAGGCCTCCCTGCAGGTGCCGGTATCTTGCCCCTTTGACTTCTGGTGCAAAGAAACATAAATATCCTTGAAAATGTGGTGGGTCAGTCAGCCAAGTCTCCTGTAGTGCAATGATATAGAATGCCCTTTGGTAGTTGATCGAATACAGGTCTGTCATCTTGCTGGACAGCCTGTTGATGTTCCATGAACATATCCACAGCAGGTTGATTTAACTTGCTGGTGAGTGTTGCCTCCTATTTTGTCAATTATTTCTTGTTTGGTTGATAATTGTCCTCGTGGGCCATCTTAGATCGTCAAGCATGTTCCTTGCTGTATAGGTTCTGGAAAAGTTGTCCATGTTTTCCGTGACTGTCTCTTTGTGGGCGGTGAACACCCCCTTGCCCCTTTCAGTACAGCCTTGGGGTGTTTTTCTGGGCTGTTGATGTTCTATCTGCCTGCTGCTGGACTAGCGGAGGATAGCCAGGTATACTTATGGGTTTTATCTCTATGCCCCAGCTTTTGAAGATAGGGCTTTCCTGCAATATTTTTTGCACATTGGTTGCCTGTCTCCAAGTGGTCAGTGTGACCTCACCCCCCTGGGGGTCGCCATGGTTGACAAACTCTACTGAGTCCAAGTCTATGGTGGTTATCTCTGTTAGTGATGGTATCTGTGACAGTAGGCGGAGAATGTTCCCTCGATTTAGTATGTCGTGTGTCCCTCTTGATCTATATACTGGTGTGAACTCCAGGGTTATTGGGGTTGTCCACTTGATTGGCTGATTGGTGACTATTAATGGGCTGGTAGTTATTGGTTCCTGATTTTACTAATGCTGATGATCCTTCAGCCATGCTCTGGTCTCTATGAGTTTTATTTGCAACTAGCCCAGTACAGTGCAGGTTCTCCATGTCTTCCGCAGGGACAGCCTTAGTGCTTGACCCACCATGTTTTGGTGCAATAAAGTTTACTGGTCGCTCGTTCTCTGTAGTAGCTGAAACTGAGTTGGACAGGCACTGAGGGTCCCTTTCCGATTGATATTTGTGCTGACTGGTAAAGGTGGCCAAGACAGCCCGGGGGATCTTAGCACCTTTATCGGCTAGCAATGCTGTTGTTGGAGTGAAAGAGCGGCCTTGTGATGTAAGTGCTTCACACTTCATGCTGCATGGCAGTTGTTGATGTGCATCTGCCTCCCTTCCCAAGTTGTTATGTTTGGAGGAGTATTTTTCTTCATCTTCAGCCTGCGTTAGTTGCAATGAAGGCCCTATGGTAGTGGGTTGTTGATTGGAATTGGGGGCCGCTCCCTTGTCGACAGACGTGGGATGTTATGTGGCATGCACCCATTTCTACTGGGGGTGGGTTACTTGGGAGAGTAGACATTTCGGGCGGTGTCAGTTTGAAGAGGCGGGCAAAATCTTCCTGTTTAGAAATGGACTTTTGATTCCGACCCTTCCTCCTTTGGGCATGTAGTTGTTTTGCATTCAGGTTGTCATTTAATATTGTTCCTTGGCCAACCGACTTTGACACAGGCCTCCGGGCGGGTTTGGGTGCTTGTACCTGAGTCTTATTACTTCCAGCGTTTTTGGCTTTGCCTCTTATTGATGGTTTGAGGATGAGGGGCCTATGAGCCGAGCTTTCCACGCCATGTGCCCTTGTCCTCAATAGAGGGAGATTCCCTTGAATTGAATTCGGTGGAGCTCCGTGCTGAGTCCTTTATTTGTGCACAGAAATTGCTCAGCATTGAGAGGAGGGAGGCTAGTTTGTCAACTACTGGTCCGCACCCACAACTTGGCTCCCTGTCTTGTAGTTTGCCCCGTGTGTTCTGGAAAAGATTGTTTAGGGCTCCAAGTTTCCCATCGATTGCTACCACAAACACTGCCAGCGTATTTAGTATGGTCAGCTGAGTATCCATTTTATATGACTGATACTGGAGGGCTTCCACCATGAGTTGGACTGTTGTGAGTAAGCTGGCCTAGGTGCTGTCAGAGTCCAATATTTGCTGGTGCTTGGTTGGGTTTTCCAAATCAGACCCCGATGGAAGGGCCTCAATTCCCTGGATCCTGGCCGACTCCGGGTGCTTCAGTATGGAGAGATTTTGCGAGTCTGTCATGAGCTTCACTGGTGATTACTGAGTGTGAGTTGTCAGTAATTCCTCCCAATCCCCAGCATCAATATTGGAGAATTGCTCTGAGTCTCTGTTCTCTTGTCCTAATGCTGATTCTATCCTAGGTGGTGTTGATGTTAGCGGCGGATCACTGACAGAATATCGACCGTCAAAATATCGAGGTAGCAAAATATCGACACCAGAATATCAATATCAAAATTATCGACTTCCTATCTACAACATTGTTAAGTACAAAAATATTGATGTAAAAAATATCGTTGTAAAAAATATCGTTATTTTTAAATGTTAAAATATTAATGTAAAATACAGTAAACGCTATATATAATTAAAGTAAACATAGTTACAAATATTAAAAAGTATTTAAAAATAATAACTAACTCATATAAAGTTAAAATAAATTAAACATATATATTTAAAATATAATATATATAGTTAGTCCATAAAAACCAACACTAGGGAAAGCGCTGGATAGCTTAGGGGTAAAAATTACTATTTCCAATCTAGAGAGTGCAACTGTAGGGAAAGTGTGGGATAGCTAGGAGTAGAAATTACTATTCCCACTAAAGTGAGTTCAACAGTAGAAAAAGTGTTGGATAGCGTAGATGTAAAAATTACTATTCCCACTCCAGAGAGTGCAACGGTAGGGAAAGCGTGGGATAGTATAGGGGTAAAACTTACTATTCCCACTCCAGAGAGTGCAACAGTAGGGAAAGCGTTGGATAGCGTAGGGGTAAATATTACTATTTCCACTCCAGAGAGTGCAACAGTAGGGAAAGTGTTGGATAGCGCAGGGGTAAAAATTACTTTTCCTACTCCAGTGAGTGCAACAGTAAGGAAAGTGTTGGATAGCGTAGGGATAAAAATTACTATTCCCACTCCAGTGAGTGCAACATTATAGAAAGTGTTGGATAGCGTAGATGTAAAAATTACTATTCCCACTCTAGCGAGTGCAAAGGTAGGGAAAGTGTGGGATAGCGTGGGGGTAAAAATTACTATTCCCACTCCAGAGAGTGCAACAGTAGGGAAATTGTTGGATAGCGTAGGTGTAAAAATTACTATTCCCACTCCAGTGAATGCAACAGTAGGGAACGTGTGGAATAGCGTAGGGGTTAAAAATAACATACTTATAATTAAAATATGTTTTGTAAATAAATAATGATTTAATTATTAATTAACAAGAAATTCATTATCAATACCAATAAATAATAAATAAAAATTAATTGCCAAATAAAAATTAATTAACAATCAATTCATTTCCAATACCAAACAATATTAATTATTAAAAACTAATTAACAATTAATAATTAATTAACAATAAATTAATTAATAATAACCACAAATAAAATTAATAATTACTTAATCACAATTAAGTTACTTCCCACCCTATTCCCCTATAAACTCACAACCCGCTCCAATAAAAAATTAATACACGTAGTCTAATTATCATTTCATCAATTAATAAAAATTAATTACCAATTAATAAAAATTAATTATCAATTAATAATTAATTCACAATAAATTAATTATTAATACCAATAAATAAAAATAAATAATTACTTAATTACAATTAAATTACTTCCCACCCTATTCCCCTATAAACCCACAACCCGCTACAGACCAAAAACGCAAAACTGAATTAAAATTAATTCATAATTCCTAAGAATGATTTAATTTACTATAATTAAATTACTTCCCACCCTATAAACCCACATCCCGCTACGGTACTGAAATGCATAATTTACTTAAAAAACATTACTAACTTCAAAAGCACTGTGGTTACGCGCTGCTGGAACGACCTCCCTCTGAATATCAGACAAGCCAACTCCTTGATGGACTTTAGGCGGAGCCTCAAAACCTGGCTCTTTCCGAGGGAGGGACCTATGACCTCCTAGTCCGGCACCCCTGGTTAGCTGTCCTCTTCCTCTGTTCTCCTCTTCTTTTTTGTTCTAAGGATGCGAACACTGGATTGGTTAAAGTTTTTCTTCCTCCATCTTAGTCCTAGCGCCAAGATACCCGTAGGGTGATAGATGCGCTCTACAAGACTGTCTTACATTACATTACATTACATTACAAAAACTTTTATACATATATTTAAAAACCAGTACAACACTTAACATAAAATATATAACAGATTCATATAAAATACATAATAAAATACATAACACTAATATAAATATCGATATTAGTAACATCGATATTTTTGCTATCGATATTACTAACTTCGATATTAACAAAAACGATATTTCTTACCTACAGGTCGATATTCTGGCCGTCGATATTCTTGATTTCGATATTCTGTCCCTACGATATTTAGAACTCGCTATTACTGTAGGTCGATATTAAAAACTCGATATTTTGACTGTGCACTGTTAGCGGCAAATGAAGATCCGGCGTTAGGGTCATTTCGGGCTTTGCTTCATTGATGGAATTAGGCGATATGCCTAGCTCTATTTAAGACAAGTCCTTGACTGCAGTGCAGTTGTTCCTCATTTTCTGGTTTCGACGCCCTCGTTCCATGGCTCTGTATATCCTCTTCCAACTCTTCCTGGAGACTTTGCCAGCTTCGTTATTACTTCTTGTTCGTTGGATGTTTTTGCTTTTGTCGTATGTAGCTCAGTGAGACACTGGGGGTCTTGTGACTGAGGTATGGCGTCGCTTTGCGAATCCGATGTTAAAGCAATCGCGTTAGGTGGCGAGGGTGGTGAGGGTAGTGAAACATCAGGCCCAGGGTCAATTTCTATGCCGGATGTTGCGCATTGGTCAGAGGAATGACTGCTGCATTCACACTGTCTAGCGACTTGAGAGGTGTGAGCGGTGTGCTTAGACCTTGGGCTGCAATGGTGCTTGATAGGAGAGCGCCACCTGTATTTTTTTAGAAACTGAAATTTTGGGTAAATCTTGGGCTGTGTCAGTAGGGGGCAGCTCTGGATGGGTCTCACCTCATGTTGTTTGTCCCCCGTGGTGGGGCCCATACCTGGTATAATGTCGCCTGCTCTGGTTTTTGGGTGGGGCTCAGCCATGCAACCCTTTGGCGACAGGGACCCTCTTTTGCGTTTGTTTGTTTTTGTCCTGGCCAGGCACCCTCTCACCCTGCCCGATCTCATTTCCCCTCGGGAGGAGCTCCCCTGCTGGTTACCTCTTGCCTCTTTGGCTCCTGGTCCTTTCTTATGTGTTGCTGGCTCCTCTGACTTCTCTGACTCCTTCACTGACTCCTTCACTCTCTATGCGCCTCCCTTCCCCGAACTTTGATTGCGTATAGCACGCACTGATGTTTAGGTGACCTTGTTAATCCAGCTCCCTAAGGGGCCCAGGTGCCCCATTATCCTTGCAAGCCTTAGAAACCCCAAGTGCCATTGGGGTTCTTGCAATTTGGGAATGCGTCCTCTTCAATCAAGGCCACATGAAGGCGTCAACGGCGTTTCGACCACATTCAAATTTGGTGGTCAACAACAGGACAGACAATAATAAATACCAGAGCGTCCAATAGAAATTCCAGTAATAAAATCTATTCAGTATCCGGCATGGGATTAGGTAGGCTCCACTTGCTCCAATCACAATTACACCAAAGCAAAATTGTGAATGAGAAGGCACCCTTTCCACTTGGGTTTATAATGATTCAGAGCTTGTCAAAGGCATGAGTATGGTCACAATATACTAGCAACAACTGGCCTCACATTAATTCAATGGCCCTCGGATCAAGCAAAGCTGTTCCAACTTGAAGAGGACGCATTCTTTGCCATGTTTTGTTTTTGTTTTGTACAAACTACATATACGTAATTTTCCTCAGCCACTCCTTTTGTTTACACAGTCTATTGTCTACATGTTTGTTTGTGTAACTTACTGAGCGCAATTGTTGTTTTATGGTTGTCATTATTATAGTCTTATTAAAATTTTGTACGTCTTTTTGAATTTGTGTAGGGTATCACTTGTTTGAAAGTTACTTGTAATTTGCTTTTAACAAAGTTGTTTTCATTACTTTCTTTACTCTTTTCTTACTCGTTTTTGTTTGATCTTTTGGTATTGTTATTTTGCATCTAACTTGAGCTTTTGTCAGGATTCCACTAATGTAAGTGGGCACCTTACACCAGTCCAGATGACCATTATGGTGATTTAGGAGGTCTCAGACAACCTTAGAAAGCTATCCAAGTGGTAGCTGTGGAGAGCAGCCTTCAGGCTTAGGCTTGAAGGAGTGTAGAGCAGCTTGCTTTACCAGAATGTAATCTTATAGTATAGATTAAATGAAAAAGAACCACACAAAGTATGTATACAAATATGTATTATAGAACACTCTCTAGTATGTTACAGTATCTTCTACATGGAGATAGATACAAAGAACACACTACTTTAGCAAAGAAATCACAGTAAATAGCAACAACACACAATGGGCCCCGGGGCGGAACCAAACCATATACTAAGACAGTGGTATAAGAACTGCGACTTGAGCCAGAAAAATGTCGAGAGGACTTAGAATTGCTGGGAACCCACAGAACCACCCAAGGTAAGTAGATAGGGACCCCACGGACAGCTTGTGCAGTGTGTGAACACGACTGCATGCTCCCTACAAGTATATGTGCAAGTCACGGTTGGAATTCTAAAGATTAGGGACCCTTCCCAATGGACCCTAAGGAAACCCTGTGGAAGACAGAAGTTTGTAGAGCCACTCCACCCTGGATACCATGGCACCCAAGTTACCTATCCCAGGGACGCGGGGTTCATAGGTGTGAAGTGGCGTCGGAAACCGCAGTCAAACCCAATGGAGGACTTCAGGAAAGTGCCGCTACTGGAAGAGGAGAAAGTGTCCGGAGGAATCCAAATGTGGATTTTTGATGACGAGTACTTGAAAGCAGAGGGGACAGTGTCAATGTTACTCGGGAGTGACCAGGATACTTGGAAAACAAATGCCCTCTGATGTTGGGTGCTTCAGGAAGGATGACGGTGACCTTGACTCTGCAGTTGCAAGGACCCGGCAATGCTGAGGACAAAGAGGACCCGGATGTGAGCTGTGCCATGAAGGAGGTCAAGTGCTGAGGAGTAGGTGTCCCGCGGGACACCAACAAGCCTTGGCAAATGCAACACATGCACGAAGACAAGAAGGTGCATGATTGGGTCCATCAAGGTCCAGTAGACTCACCACAAGCAGAGGAGTCAGGGCAGGCCCCAAGCAACCAGGGGAGCAAAAGGAAAAGAAAGGTGACCCTCAAATGGACCCACAGGCCAAAGGGACAGGAGTTGAGACAGGATCTCAACCAGCTCATAAAAAGATGCAGGCCACAATGCACACAATGTGGTGTGGCCAAAGATTCTGGTCACTGGAGGTGCTCGAGGTTGGGGCTACTTGTTGCCCAAAGATCTTCTTGCAAAGATGTCAACAAGCCTTTGCAACTGCATAGGGACGCGGTACCCAGGGGTTTCGATTATTGCAACCCCCACAAAGACTACTGCCCTCAAACTTGGTAAGAGGGTAGAACAGACCTCAGGAGCTGAAGAAAACCATCACCTGCATTGCAGAGCCCAGAGAGTCTGGAGGAACTTGGGATCTGTAGACAGGTTGTCTTCGTTGCAGTGCCTGCGAATGCAGGGGAGTGACTCCTTCACTCCATGTGAGATTACTTCAGTTGTCCTTGATGCTTCACAGGCCTTGGAAGGTTCCTGTATGATGCACAGTTGATGCAGCAGACTGGAAGGGAGATGAAGTTCAGCCCAAACGAAGTCTAGCGAAGTTCAGAGTGCCCAGACGGTAGAAGTGCAGTGGTTTCAGTTCTGAGTCTTTTTTCACACCGAATCTAGGGACCTACACCCAGGTAAGCCCTTAAGTACCCTAAGGAGAGGGTTGGTAAGATTCAGGGGACCCTTACAGGGAGGGTCTGGACAGGGAAGAAGTTACTCCCATGTCCTTTGTCCAGTTTCACGCCAGAGTGGGAGCCAGCGGCTCCCAGGACTGGTTTGAGCTGGACTATGCACAGGGACACCAAATGTGCCCCTCATGCAGAGTTTCAGGCACTGGCAAGGCACCCACCCAGCCCTAATACACTAAATCCTGTCTGGGAGTTGGTCACACCTCCCTGTGACAGGATGCCTATTGTTTTGCCTTCCCCTGATCAAGTTTGGCAGAAATGTGTCTCTGGTCAGCAGCAACCATTTTGTGCTGTCCGGGAGTAGGAGGCTGGTACGGGGAATACTTAGAGCCTAACGGAGGGCTCTCCCGGTGCCTGCAACCAGGGTATGATTCCATCATGTTTGATACCAAACATGATAGAATTAATTGCAGCCATTTTTGAGATGGTCATCGCACGGTTACTCGATGCCCCTCCATATAGTATATAGCTGCTTCACTGAAAACCCATGAGACTGTACTCCATAGGCTGCAGGGGTGTCCTGCTTATGCAGGGGCACCCTCTCACTTAGAACCAATGTAAATCTGCCCTTCAGTCTCTTGGACGCAGCTATCAGCAAAAGACACTAGGAGCCAATGTAGAAAAAAATCATTTTGTCACTGTGCGTTCCTTGGAGGGACATAATGAGAACCTCCAAAGAGCAAAATGTTCTGTAATTTCATTACAATGACTGTATGGCAGCGAGACGTGGGCGTGAGTCCCAAAGCCAACAATCAGTGCAGCTACATCTTTGTTTACTTCCGGTTTCCCCTGATCGACTGATTACAGATAAACAAGCCCTTTTTTGAAGCACATTGCCCTCCCTTTTTGAACTCAAAGCTACTATCTACCAGGCCTTTTACTGTTTCTACAAATCATTCATTTCCTGCTCATAGCAGTTCTCTTTCCCCGGCCCAGGCTTGCATCTTTGCTGTTCCATACTCGACTTAGGACCTGCATAGTGCTCGTTCCATTCTTATGTCCTGATGATTACCCCCAGCCCACATTGGGGTTGAAATGTCATTGACACAATGTGGCACAAAGACATGAAAAAACTTGCTTTCGTCGAACATATGAAATATTAACTCCTTAAAAACCAACATAGGATGCTTTATTGTACAGTGTTAATACTGTTTTCAACATTTTGTCTACCACTTTTATTTCTGTTTAATCATCTTTATAGGGCTCTCCAAGGTTTCCTTTCACTTGCACAGTGTGACCATTTTTCATGATATAACACTGTTTTACATCATTTTATCATATTTTTTCCATGTCCTATACATCATTGGCTTTAATGTTATACATGTAAAATAATGAAGTCTTATATATAGTCTCTTTTGGAAATTGGTTTCCTGGTTGGCAGAGGTATGCACCCTGTCCAAACAGGAACAACAGCACATCCTAAATTAACCTGTCCTTACCCTACGGTAGCTTGGCACAGAGCAGTCATGCTTAACTTAAGAGGCAGTGTGTAAAGTATTTATGCAACACTTCAAACAGTAATTTAGTGAAAACACTACAAAAAGACTCCACATCAGTTTAGGAAAATAAATAATACGTTTCTAAATAAAACAAGACCAAAGCAAAAAAAATCCAACAGTTAGAAATTGAGATATGAGTTGTTAAATAATAAATGTAAAATGTCACTTAGAAGGAATAAGGTCTTCAATGGGTTATCTGGTCAGGCTGGATGTGGGCAAAGTAAAGATTTCAGGCCGACCGTGATTGAGCACCGGCCGGATACAGGGACCAACTTGGGCCCGCTTAATCAAAGTACCCTTATCCTGGCTGTGTCATCAATGATTGTAAAATTGTTTACTGTCATTGATAATTTTTAGTTCGAGCTTGGGCAGCGCATGTGCTGCTCTATGAGGCATGCTGTATTGGAGTATAAAATAGAAGCCCAGCCCATATTTGTCATTTGGATTGCGTCATTGTCCTTCGTAAATGCTGGCTTCTGATTCCTTGATAGGCTTGTTAGACTCTAATAAGTACCACCTCGTCTTCATTTGTAAACTCACATGAGGACTGGCCCTTTTACTTTTGTTGTTACACAGTATCTATTTTTTATTCTGTAAGCACTATTTTCTTTAAATAGTTTCTCCTACTGCAGACACGACATGCTTTCCTGCAACATTCAACGCGTCACGTGCGCTTTCACTTTCTAAGCAGCCCGGGACAATGGCGGCCTCTTCTTTGAATAGGTCTTGCATTTTCAAGAGTTTGAGCTATTGGCATTGTAAATGACAATGCCTTTTATTTATGTGTTAATTATCAAAACAGATAAATAAAAGGCATTGTCATTTACAATGCCAATAGCTTGAACTCTCGCAAATGCAAGACCTATTGCAATGCAAATGGTTGTTATGTATTGGAAACCTTGCTTTTTGCTTGAATTTATAAAACAAATGTGGCATTTCTTTGTTGCGTGGTTCCATTCATGTGGGACACCCTGCACGGTCTACAAATATATGGTATAAGACAGACTTAATAATTCATGCTAAAACAGTGTTTTGTCTTATGTTCTATAATTTCTGTCTTCCCCTTAAGCATCCCACTATGGGTACATTTGCCATTGTGCCTATAATTTACTAGTTATCCTTTTATTGCAGATAAGAACCGTTGTTTCTATGATTACGTTTTCTAAAAGTGACTTTTGCTGAAATGTAATTTAAGATCCAACTTCACCATAAGTTGTGCTTTTAAATTGTGAGTCCGGTGACACCAAACTTGAAAAGTCTATCTCTTCACAATTTAGAATTACACTTAAAACATGTAATAAGGTAATCCCAATGTTATCCTACGGGAAAGATAGGCATTGTAATGGCAGACCTGAGTTATGGTCGGAGTGCTACTTGAGTGGGTGGCACAATGAGTGCTGCAGGTCCAATAGTAGCATTTAATGTATAGGCAATGGGCTCATATACACCTCTCTACTAGGGACGTATAAGTAAATTAATCTATGCCAGTTAGGGTTTAAGCCAATGACCATGTTTACGGGAGAGATCACATGCACTTTAGTATCCTAAGACCAGCAAAAACGTGCTCAGAAAAATCAAGGGTGGCAGGCAAAAAGCTTGGGAATGACTACCCTAAGGCTGTCAGGCATAACAATCTCTCCGATGAAATTGGTACCTATTCATCGCATTGCAAGCTATATAGTTTTGTATGTATTAATTTGTCGTACAGATAGATTTTCAATTATTTCTAAATGTCTTTTTTGTTAATGAAACCTGGTTGGACTTTGTTGCATAAACTGAGAAACTAGCTAAGGTATAATACACCCAAACCAGTCAATCTACTTTGAGGTGTCAGCAAAACCAGACTTCATAACATGGCGACATGACACAAACAATCACCCTAAATAGGTTAGAGTTTCATGCCCTGGAAAGGTGCAGGAATGAAAGCCCAGAACTCTACCTGTACATTCTGACAGGGTGCAGGAGAAGACCACCAATATAACATATTCATATGGATATATAATTGAGTCTTGGAATTCATGCGCATGTGCATTAAGGGGCCTATTTATGAAAAAGTCACGCAGTGCGGGACAGCAAGTCACCTTGCTGCACTGCACTGGGTGCCAGGGAAAGGGCAGGAAGGTGCCATATTTAAGGCCTTCCTACCTTTTACTTTGATCTGGCACCCTTTCGGCAGTCTAGCACCAATGTAGGCACCCTTGCACCATGGTGCAAAGGTGCTTGCGTTGCATGCAGAATTGTTTTTGTGCAGGAAGGGGCCCCACTAAAAAATCCAGAATGCAGCACACGTATAAAGAGGAAGTAGCAATTAGAAATAAAGATATTTCTCCTCGCTATGCCTTGCCTGGGAAGGTGTATCTTTTTGGCACATTCCCAGTCTTAACAGTTCTGGTAAATCTGGGAATGCATCACAAAATCATGAAGGTTGCATGGGAGCACCCATGCAACACCCATGAATGCCTTCCCAGGGTAGTGTAATGCAATGCAACAATTTGCACTGCGTTGCTTTATTCCAGATTTATGGGTACACTCAGGGCCACGCAAAGTGGCCTTACTTGGCTTCATGAATCTGACTTAAGGTTTGCGTCGCTCTTGCACCACATTCTGTGGTGCAAGTGTGAAACAAACCAGCTCCTAAATAGGCCCCTAAATAATGTCATAAGCTCTATGTACAAGGCAGGGATTTACACAACAGTCATTTGTTAACAAATGCACCAAGTAGTCTGCACCATAACTCATTTATCTGCTTAGATTTTGTTGACTAGGCACACACCCAAATCCTGCCATTCCAAAGCTAGGACAGGGGATCCTTCAGGTAATAGACACTATTAGTTAACTTGCATGTACTCACAAGTTTATGATAAGTTATGATACCGCTGACTCCCAGAAGGTTACATGAATCATACAAAATGCAAAAGCAAATATCGTCTTTGCAAAGTCTCAGTATTCAGCCTGCAAAATTCAAGAATATATTAACATAGTCAGTAAAGGAAACAGAGAACATCAGATGGGTAATATGATGCAACCCCTGGTGTTTTAGGCATTTATGACTATTTTAGTGAGCCCTCCTTTTGAAATGAAATCTTTTCAAAGATATGTTACAGAATATTTCAGAATATTTTCTCTTGAGGATTTACATTAACTACATTAGTTCCATAATGTAGGATTTCGATATAATAGAATTGCTAAAAACAGACATACTTTTTTGTCTGTCTTTTTCTGCACAATGATATGCATTACCTGATCGTCGTAATGTTCTTAGATGCTTGATTGGGTTTTTTGGTAAATCTTATAGATGATCACTCATTGGAAAAACATCAGCTCACTTAGCTGACGTGAACGCAATTGCACTGGTCTGTGAGTTATCTTAACACCTTTTTCTAACAAATCTGTGCTGAACGTTGTTTCGGAAGTGAAACATGTTGACTTATAATAAAAGAGTCACTCTAGTGTTCGTACCAATACACTGATCCCAATAAATAAATACCATGTGTGATCAGATATATTTTTGTAGCTTTGAATTCTTTATCTCACTGGCCCTTTATCTACTACCTTACTCGCTTTTTATAGGACAGTGGGTGAGATGCCGCCACACTGTTCTAGCTGAGCTTCTATGGTACATTGTTAGGAATTAGATTATAGGGTTTTCCTGCCATCCATTTACCAGCTTTCCTCTCTTATAAAACCACTGAACATACAAAGTATTGGGGTGTTCGACATATTTTCTTAGAACCCCATTTATCTGCTCCCATAATGTGATTTTATTCCATTTGGCTTAGAGTGGATAGCTGCTTATTGCTCTGAACTGTGAGAAACGTTCAATAAAATTCTTGACATACTAACAGGGGGATTAGCTCAAATATGACAGGTGTTATTAATTCCACCTGCAAAACTATAGGGGAGGATCCATGACACACTTAGTATAGTTTGCAGTGTTCAGGTTCTTTGAGTTTTTAAAAAAATAATTAGTATTATATGTGGTCAGAAGTAGGAGAAGGCTAAGTGAGTAAGTTATTGATAGTTCTTCATGGTATGTGCTGCTCATGGTATCTCCATGTAGGGGCGTGGTTAGCATGCCATACAAGATGGCCGCGTAGCTGAGGAGCTCCGCTTCGCCGACTCCGGCAAACTCGACGTCCGGGAGTAATTCCCTTCACCGTCGTAACATTCTCGCAGGAATCCACTCTCTGACATCGCGGTGAGCATTTGAACAGCTTTTCAGACTGTTTTTAACTGTTTCCAGTGCATTTTTATCTGTGCGTTTTGACTTGCGTTTTGGCGGCCGCCGTTTTGTTTTTTCCTTGCAATGAGCGCACTGTGCCTCATAATGTTCCTTTTTTGACTATACAGCCCTTAAACTACTACTGGAGCTTACAATTCAAGTTTATCTTATTGTCATGGTGACAAAGTTATCATTCTTCTGGCCTCCCTATCCTATACTGGAGCTGTTCTCTTCACTATGTCTAGCAATTACTACCATTTTGTTTCTACATATTCTTCTTCATGAGATGTACACCTAACCTCTTTATGGTGTTTTTTCTGGCTTTTGGTCCATTTTTGCCTATTTTTGAGTCTTTATGGAACTTGCAGGTTGCAGCTAGTGTTAACTTCTTTTCAACTACTTACTTGCGGTTTGGAATTATTGGACTTCAACAACGTAGTGCCTATCACTAAATTCTATCACACCTTTTATGGGGAGGCTGAGGAATCTTAAGCTTACTGCTTCAACTAAAGTTCCTACACGCTCAGACTCAGACTCAAATTCCAACAGTACTGAAATGGAGGCCCTCCCCTCTCAGAAACCTGACATTTCCTCAGGCACCACCCCAAAAACGCAGTTCTCAAGTAAACTGCCTGCAATCGCTACTAAGAGACCCAAAAAAGACCCTTGTTCTCTGGAAAAATCCTCCTTGTCTGCCATGGATGTTATTCTTGAGGAGATCCAAGCCCTGAAACCCTTTATAGAGGAAACCAACAAAACTTTGCAATTTTTAAATGATAAATGGTCTTTTTTGGACTCGCAAGTTCTCATCGTGGAGCTGCGAACAGAGTCTCTCGAAACTTCGTGCTCTCGTTTATTATCTTTGGAGTCTGAAGTTTCCCTCCTTAAAAAACAGGCGGAGGACTTGGAAAACAGAAATCGTAGGAACAATCTCAGACTTTATGGTCTTCCTGAAAATATTGAAGGCTCCAATCCAGCCGCCTTTTTTCAATCTTTTTTGCCTAAGCTCCTGGATTTACCTGCTTCTCCTACCCTCAACATTCAAAGGGCTCATAGGCTTGGTCTGAAAATTTCTGTGAAACCACGTGGCATCATCATGCTGTTTCTGCAGTACACTGACCTCCTTCAAGTCTTATCTCGTTTTAAAACCAAGAAACAGATTTTTTGGGTCACCGCCTCTTCTTTTCTTAAGATGTAGCCAAAATGACAGCAGACCACTGGAAAAAGTTACTTGATCTTCGTCCTCAATTGCGCTAAATCAATGCCAGATATGGTCTCCTTCACCCATGTTTCTTCAAGGTTACATATACAGACAAAACTACTACCTTTGAAGACCCTGCGGCACTGCAAGAGTTCCTTCGTCTTCATGGAACAGATACCATGGACACTTTGAGACCTACATGATCGTCTTTTCTGCCTCGTATTATGTAGATGTTTCTTCTTTCTTTCTTGCTCATCATGTTTCAATGAATTTTGTTTTGCGTATATCTTTGTAGTACCTATATAATGTTGTCTCTCTTTTTGACCATATATTTTTCCTACATCTCTCGCTTTATGGTTATTTTTTTTATTCCTCCTGTAAATTTCTTTTATCTCATTTATAGGTGTTTTGCCTCAACAATTTTCCTGATTCTCATGTAATGTTGAAGTGCTTTGATTGTGGTCCTTTGGATTCGGTGGAGCTTCGATGCTGTCGCTGTCATCTTCTGGTGTAGTCACTCCCCAGTTGTGTTGTATTTCTAGGTATGTTGTTCAGTAGTCTTTGTATGACATGTAGTGTCTTCTTGTTCTTTATCTACCTCCTTTTTCTTTTTTGTTTCCCTTTCTCCACCTTCTTTGACCTTTTTACTTTCTTTTTTCTTTATCTCTTTTACTCATCTCTATCTTTTCCCTCGTCCTCCTATTTCAAATAAGTTCCTCTTATTTCACTTCTAACTTACATACTTCTCAACTCGTCTTCCTAGTACAACTACTTTTTCTCCTTCATCTTATCTCCTTCTACATATCCAACGTAAATGTAAGTTTGTTTCTTGTAGGCATTTTGGGGCATATCAACAACAACCGGCGATAATTATCGCTGAGCGCACTTAGCGCCAGGATAATTATCGCCGGCTAGCGGCGATTTTTATCGCTAAGATAGCGTGCTATTAGCAACGCTTATCTCATCAGCGATAAAAATTCTGGCGCTAACTGGCTAACGTGAGATTATCGCTGGAAACCCAGCGATAATCTCACGTTAGCTAGTTGATAAGGACTCACAAACTTAGCCATGATATCCTCCTTCCATAGGATATCATGGCTAAGTCAGTCCTGAAGCAGGTTTTAGGAAAGTAGCGATAACAGGTGTTATCGCTACTTTTCCTGACGCTATGCTTCATAGCGTTAGGCTTGCTGATAGGAGAAATGTCACTTAGCGACATTTCTCCTGTCATGCCAGGTCAGCAACGCCCACTTTGCATCTCATTAGAGATGCAAAGCTGGGCGCTAGGAATCCTGACGCTAAAGCAAGGTTTCACGCGTTAGCATGACCTTGCTGATTAGGCGATAAAATTATCGCCGCTTTTCGGCCGAAAACGGCCGCAAAAGCGGCGATAATTTTTTATCGCCTGCTTGTTGATATGCCCCATTGTTTGTTCATACTTTTTTCATTAAATTACATTTTGGGTTACTACCTGTAATATTAAAGGATTAAATAATCCCATTAAAAGGCAACGGGTGTTATCCCATCTGGCTAAGTTGAAAACTGACATTGCTTTACTTCAAGAATTTCACATTTCTGAAGGTGAAGCTTCCAAACTAAAGAGATGCTGGGTGGGACATGTGTTTAACTCTCTGGCCCTAAGTAAGAAAAATGGTGTTTTGATTTTATGTCACAAAAAGTTATATGTTTCTGTTGTTCACCAAGAAGCTGATGCTGAAGGGCGATGGGTTATTGTTAAGCTTCTTATAGATAAGATTCCTGTAGTTAAATTTATTGTTTATGGACCTACTTCTATTGATAAACTCTTTTGGTCTAATATATCTGATAAATTACTTACATTTGATGATGATTATGTAATATTTGGTGGTGACTGTAATCAAATTCTTGATCCCGTTCTTGATAGACATTCTAATATTAAGTTCGCCCCTTCTAAAATGTAGGCTCAATTTGTCTCCACAGTACGGCGTAAAGCACTAGCTGATATTTGGAGACTTTGCCATCCTGACCTTAGAGAGTATAGTTTCTATTCGGCTGCCCACCACTCTCAATCCCATATTGACTTCCTTTTCTTAAGTAAATCCTTATACCAACATGCCATTCACTCTGAAATCGGTTTGATCCTAATATCAGATCATGCACCTGTTTTTGTTGACATTGATTTGGTCTCCTTTTCCCCTCACCCTGGAAGATGACGTTTTAACAATTCTTTATTGCTTGACCCCAATATCTGTCAAAAATGTAACTCCTTTGCTTTGGAATTTTTCACCAAACCCCAGAATATCCTAGAATCTCCTTTTGTGATGGTATGGGATTCCTTTAAAACAGCTGCTAGAGGTTTTATAATGAATTTTGTGTCACAAAAGAAGAAGTCTTTGGAAACCCAGTCCTCCCAGTTACTTAAAATAAATTAAACAATTGGAATACGCGTATTATCATTCCAATGTAGAGTCTGCTTTGAAAAATCTCCTTGACGCCAAAATTACTTTTAATAAATTATACACTGATTACTAAAAAGCAGTTCTTGTTGTTATGGTGGCCAAAACAAGATGGGTACATTATTAGCTAACTATTTAAAAGTAAGAAAAGATAGAACTAAAATGTAATCCTTGCAAAGATCTGCGGGCACTCCTATCTATAAAGATAAGGATATTTTAAATGAATTTGTTTCCCTCTATAAAAATCTCTACACTCCTGAATCTTCACCAAATAAATCTGATCTTCTTTCCTACTTTCGATCTATCCCTTCTCCTCCATCTAATGATATTGATTTTGAACCTTTGGGAGCCGATATTTCCTTAGCGGAGATATCTCAAGCAGTTTCAGTACTACGCCGTGGGAAGGCACCTGGACCAGATGGTTTCACCATTGAATTCTATTCTCACTTTGCAAATATTCTTTTACCCAATCTTTTACTTTTATTCCAATCCTTTGGAGACGCTGGTGCTTCTAGTGGTACGTTTCAAGAGGCATTGATCTGTTTAATCCCCAAAGATGATAAGGGCCATTCTCATTGCAAGAACTAATAACCTATTTCGTTAGTCAACACTGATTATAAGATCTTTGCAAAGATTCTGGCACTTCGTATTGATCCTATTTTGCCTGATCTCATTGGTCCTGAACAAGCAGGCTTTGTTAAAGGACGACTTGCATCTGACAACTCTCGAGTGTTTTTGAATATCCTTAGCAAGGCCTCTTTCCTGGATCATCCAATAGCAGCAATTACCCTAGATGCTGAGAAAGCTTTGGATATGATTGGTTGGGATTTTATGTTTCAGGCTTTGAAATGGGCTGGTTTTTCTTCATAAAGTTTATTTCTTTAATGTATTCTGACCCTTGGGCCTCAATTTTTGCTAATGGTAAGGCTTCCGATTACTTCTCATTGCATAGAGGGGTAAGACAAGGATGCCCTTTGTCTCCCTTATTATTTGTCAGAGCCCTAGAACCTTTCCTAACTAAAATTAGACAAGATGACCGTATTACAGGCTTCCAATTTGGCCATCATCAAGTTAAAATGCCAGTCTATGCTGATGATATTCTTTTATATTGCTCCAATCCTGAAACCTCTCTTACTCCCTTTTTTCAGCAAGTATCCTCGTTTTCTGAACTCTCGGGCTATCGTCTAAATGTTGATAAATGCAAAATTTTTCCTTTAAATTTTCTTTGCCAAAAACACCTCTTTAACTCCTATGGTTTTACCTGGCAACCCATTAAAATAAAATATCTAGGATTATGGTTTGCACCCTTATTATCTGACACATTAAAATTAAATTTTGATTATATTATTAAAAAATTAAATGATTCTATTAGTCGCTGGCACCCCCTTTTTCTCTCCGGGTGGGGTTAGACTCTATCATGATGATGCTCTCCCCTCTTGTGCTATACATTATCTCTATGATTCCTATTTATATCCCTCAATATTATTTCAAAAACTTTTATTCCACTTTGATAAAATTCTTATGGGAAGGCAAATCCTCACATATTGCCTTATCATCTCTCAAGAAAGACAGGCCTAACCAAGGCCTCAAGTTTCCCGACTTCAAAACTTATCATTCCACTTTCTCATTAAAACAAACTGCTAAGTGGATATCTTTAATATCTACCCTTATATCCACCTCTCTGGTTACAAATAGAAGAATCTCTTATTGCTCCTTTTAACTTTCAAGAGATTTTAACTTTTTCTGCCAATACTGCTTCTTTACATTCCCCCGTCATTTCACATTCTCGCAAACTCCTATCTCCGCTACTACATTTATCACTTCCTTCCATTAAAACTCTTCCTTATCAGCCAATATGGCATATTAAATCAATATGGAATTGTGGCCGTCCTATATATACTGGAAAATGTGGATTCTAGAGGCTTACACTGGCTTTCCCAACTCTTGTCTGACAATAAACCCTTTACTTTTCCTGATCTTCAATCTAAATTTTCTAAACCACCATCCTCTAAAACTCCGTATAATCTTCTTCAACTTTCCCTCACCCAGTTTCTTCAAGTCTACCAGCTTCTACTGATCTTCCTGTAGCTTATCAATCTTTACTCTCACTTCTAGAAAGCTCTCCCTCAGCATCAAATATTTATAAATCTTTATTATTCTCATCAGAAAGACATAAATAAAAAACTGGGAGGACATGGGAAAAGGATCAGTGGCCAATTGCTACATGGGATAAAATCTGGTCTTAAACTCCATAAAACCTCTCAGGCTGCAAATACCACACAAACCCTTTTCTTCATCTACCATAGAATATTATTCTCCCCAGTGTCCTTAGCTTCTTTCACATTGGATTTTTCCCCTACTTGTTGGTCTTGTCCCTGTTCTACCACAGATTTGAAACATATGTTGTTTGAATGCCCCTCAATCCATCATTTCTGGCAATTAGTCTGGTCCCAAATTAAGATAATTTTTAAGGTCCAAATCCCTCTTTCTATCGTAAACATATTTTAGGCACTCTTTCTCCCCAATGGCCTCAAATAGCGTCCAGTTTTAAACTTTTAGATTTATTATTAGCTATTGCATTTCATTTAATAACTTCAAATTGGAAACAAGCTGATAAAGTCACCTTCAGAGCATGGTGGAATGCTGTCTGTTTTCATCACCGACTGGATACTAACTATGTTTCTCCCATATCTCTAGAAATTAAAAGGGATCTTTTATGGCTCCCTTTAACAACGTATCTACCTCAATCTGCCTCTTCCTCTGTCACCTCTACAAATTTATCGGATGATGTACAGAAACCTCCTTAATTTTCACCCTTTGCCATTTTTCCGCATGATTATCTAGTTGATTCTCCATTACCAAATGTTTATTGTAATATTTTTCTGACTTTTATTGATTGTTATGCTTACAGTATCACACCATTTGTATAAAATGTATGATGTTTTAGTTGCTCTATATTAATTATTTTTTCTCCCCTCCACCTTGATCCCTCCCCTCCTTTTTCCTCCCTTTATTTGTTCTCTCCATATTGTTTTCTTCGCCTTATACACAGTTACAAGTTCAATACCTGTATTTTCTTTTTATTTTATTTACTCATTTGTTGTCAAATAGGATTGACTTTATCCACTTTATTGCTGTTTATTTTTGTTTCTCTCAATAAATCAAACTTAAAACAAAAATGGTATCTCCATGTATATACCTTATCTTACATATGTGTGTTGTGGAAATCATGCCTTGATAATTGGATGCACTATCATTGCTAATCATCAATTGCCAATACATGTCTAACAGGAGTTCATGTTTAACTGTAAACATCCTGAAGCATAGAACCGTATTCCTCTTACACTTCCAGCATTATAATTTGATCCACGTTCAGTGGATGGGGTGTAATTTTGATGTTGTTGTTAAACAGGACTCTGAGAACTATATATGTATTCCAGAGTTTAAGGATATAAACAAATCTCACATTTATATGCAACCAATCTAAATGGAAATCATGTGCACAGTCAGTTGTAATCTTGGATCCCGTCCCCCATGTCTGTTTTAAAAAGCCCTTTCTTAATATCAAGGGTTTTAGGAAAACCGTGAAAATCTGAATAAAGTTGGCATAAGAATAGTCTTTAAAATTGTGAGTTAGCCTGTTATATATCTTATTATTTACTGAATTTATATAGGTTGTAAGAACATGGGGGCTGTCAAATTAAAAACATTCACAATTGTTAACCATTCCCGTTTTCATGCACGTACTGAATTGCAGTATGTACAATAAGATCAGGTTGCTCTCTATTCCAATCATGACTGTTTGAAGATCTGACAGTTCAGGAGATATGCCTGGCAAGCACATCTTGGTTAAACTGTTTGACATAATGGCTTTGCATGTTTGGTATGACTGGAGGAAACTCACCTATATAGTGCCTTTGTACATCTCAATTGCCACTGACAGAACAAACTGATCTCTATACAATGACAGAAGCGTGACGAGTACAATAGCACCACTACTTTTGGGATTTTTTTTAACTCATTTAGGGTCAGATTTACTAAGGACTTGACAATTGTCACAGGGCAACAAAAGTCAATAAATGGGATTTACAAAGCCGTAAATGGAGCGATTTGCCCCCCCCCCCTTTGCATAACTTAAACAAATGTGACACAACAGAGTGGTCTGAGCTGTATTGTGTTACATTTTGTTGTGTTAGGTATTCCTGCACAAAAACAATCCTGCCTGTAATGCAGGAACCCTTGCACAAAGATGCAAAGGTGCCTGCAATGGTTTTTGGCAGCACACAGTGCGCCTGTGCTATAAGAGAGCAAGAATGTGATATCTACTAAGATCTCTCCCTTTGACGCAATTCAGCACAGCAAGATGACTTGCTAGGATGGATTGCGTGATAGGTTAATAAATCCAGCCCTGGGTATTTCATTCTAAAATATAGCCCAGATCACAGATGAGAATGACAATCCTCTCTCTAAGTCTGTCATACTTACACAGTGTACTCTGATCCACTCTTTTTCCATTATATTATACTACCATTAGTGACATCTGTCTCACAACAGCGTGATTGGAGATGCTTTAGTGTATAGTTTATCTCATTGAAAATATGAAATTATGAAACCCGGAAAACCTAAGCAAGGCAGGTCATCAAACAACGTAACATCAAACTATCTAAAATTTCAATTAAAATATGTTACACGTATTTTTAAGTAGCATTCAAATTATATTATAAATATCAAGAAAGAAAGATAAACAAATTTGGTAATGTGGTCACTACAAATCTAAAAATGTCATATATATATGTCAAAGCTGAAAACTTTAGGTATAACCCACATTGCTCCATTGACACATAAATGATGAATAGATCTCATAAAAAGAGAAAATCAACTAATAAAAATTAACCACCAGCAAGAAGAAATCAAAGTGGTTTTCAGAACTTCAACATTTAAGGCAAGGAAGTTTTAGTATCTGAGCTGATGAAATTTCTAGATAATTAGGAAGTCAAGGTCAGCCAAAACACTAAGAAGCTGAAGGGGAAATGGTTTGTATTTAGGTTTGTTGCATTCGCTCCACCCAGACAATAATTATGGCTAATGTCATTGCACTAAATGTTAAGGTAGAGGTAATAGTTTCCAAAGAAGCAGCTAATAATAAATCCCCAATTTTGCATTTCATAAAATAAATAACACATGATTTGTGTAAAATAACTAAGACAATGTTTGATAGCAACAAAGGAACTGAAACACAAAAACATTATTTTCTCTTAGGAACATGTTTCCTAAAATAAAATAGTCTAATACTTTTTCTTAAAAATGTACTTGTGGACACTTGAACAACATATTCTGCAGGATCCTATGTGTATAAAGCAAGAGCAGGAATAACTGTTACTTAAAATGGGTCTACCTGCATATGGTCATATGGATAAAAAAGAATATATATCACTTATATTAAAAGTT
Organism: Triturus cristatus; assembly: GCF_964204655.1. Classification (NCBI taxonomy): domain Eukaryota; kingdom Metazoa; phylum Chordata; class Amphibia; order Caudata; family Salamandridae; genus Triturus; species Triturus cristatus. Next base: position 729,130,299 of record NC_140591.1, read on the forward strand.
CTTGTGTGGTACTAATTGATTAATAGATGGATTTAATGTTTGAACAATTCTTATTCTATATCTGTACAGATGATTTAACATGTAATTCCTCTTGCATAGCATTTCATCTTTTGATCTCTCTATAGTAATTGCAGAGTGTCTTAATCTACAAAGGAAAGATGTCATTTACATAGCATAAAAATGTTGGAATAAGTCTTAAAAACCTTCTCTATACAAAAAGAATAGGTATCACATCCTCCTTAACGGATATCACAAGCTAATTATATTAATGTATATATGAATCAGGAACATTGTTTACCTGTTTTAAACCCCCAGATGAACAAAGACTAAGGTCCTGATTTAGAGTTTGGCAGATGCAGCATACTCTGTCACAAAAGTAATGGATATCGCGTCCCATTCATTGCAAGTGGATTAGGAAATAATGCAGTTGTAATGAAGTGGGCAGATACCGTCAAGTTTCTGACAAAGTATCCATCTGCCATACTCTATATCAGGCTGTTATTTTCTAACGTTATATATTTATTAATCATAATCCAGCTGTTAGACCTTATGAATTAGTGTGAATAAGAAAGAATATTCAATAAAAAATGCATAGACAATTCACAGATATTTCTAATAATAAGGGATAATAACCACACCAGCTTCTTGTCCATAAACAAATCTCTTGAAATGCGCAAGTCAATTATTCTCAATAGCTAACCAGGCAGCAAAATGGAAAATCTGAAGACTCCTCCAAACCTAAACAATATTGTATCAAAAAACAAAGCTGCCTTAGCAGTGAAAAATTCAAAATTCGGGGGCGTGGCTTGCGCCCATGGAAGATGGTGGCGCCCAAGTGACTCTCCTCATGACAGCGGGGGTGCAGACAGCACTACAGCATCTTTTCTCTTCAGCTGACGGGAGGAACTTACCATGTTAACATCAGGGATGTTGGAGGCAACTTCCTCTTGAGGTATCATCCCTCCGCTGCTACCAGAAGTCGGCGTTTTCTACATTGAGAGACTCTCCTCATAATGCTGTCCACCAGTTTGGGAAACTAAAATTTCAATTATATACCGAGTGGCTTCTCTCCTCAAGCATTTAACCCATGGTGCCCTCAATTTGAAAGAATACCCGCTTTTACCTTAATGCTTCAGAATCAGTAGTAATAAGACTTTTTCTTTTTTTGTTCACTGTTATATAACTGAGGTGTTATATTTACAGGGAATTGGCTGTACTGATAGTATTGAAAGCTACTCTATGATTTTGGCTGACTTCATTCATTTCTGGGCCATCAGTCACCTTTAATTATTGAAATGAACTGCTACTCTGGTCTTCATGATTTGTTACCTGTGAATTGTTTGAGCATTCTTTAATGTGTTGTGCTTTAGTACTGTGATAAATCATTTACCCACGCTACTGAGTTTTTGTTTGATGAGTTGCTCGGCTTGCCCTCTTATTTTCTTTTATTTATGGGCAAATTGAAAACACAAAAATCTTCGCTGACACCCTCTGCTCATAAATGTATAAATAACTCATCTTTTTTCTCCCAACCTGCAATAATGAAGGATTCAGTGGTTTCTTTACACAGAGGCACTTCTTCATTAGGTCCAAATAGGGTCTCTGCTTCACTTGCAGCTGGGAAACAATCTACCAAATGGCTGGAAAAAGATCTACAATGCCCTCCAAAATCACTTCCAGTTATGTCCATGGATCTTCTCTTGGAAGAAATAAGTGCTTTGTGCCCTTTTATGGAACGCACAGTTACGGATAGATGGTCACAGATGGAAGAAGGATTTAATACTGTTAAACAAAACATTGCATCACTTGGATCAACTATACTCAAGATGGATGCCCTTCAATCTCAGGTGTTGTCCCTTCAGAATCATAGTTGAGGACCTTGGAAAAAGAAATAGAAGAAACCATCTTCGCATATATGGTCTACCAGAAGGTTTGAAAGGCCCTGACACAATTGCTTGCTTTAAAACATTTCTCCCAAAGATCTTAAATCTACTTGATGGTACTCTTCTTAATAACAGCATGTCCAAAGATTGTGTCATCAGCCTTAAGTTGTTTCTCCCTTGAAATGGACCAAGAGGAATTATCTTATATTTTTGGGGACACACTGATCTTCCTAAAGTTCTGAATGCGGTTCGATCCATGAAACATGGTTTGTGGTCAGGACATTCTCTGTACTCCTCTCAGGACAATGCAAAGAGCACAGCTGACATGTGTAGAGAGTTTCTCACTATGAGATCAGATCTTTATTCTCTTGAAGCCCACTTCAGCCTTTTTTATCCCTGTCTGTTTAAAGTCACCTACAAGAATAAAACAACTACATATGAGGATCCTGTCAAGCTGAAAAGGTTTCTTAATGCTTTCAAGATAGACACTATGGATACTTCTACAATGTCTACTTCTTAATTGACTCTCACTTTGGTAATCTTTGTGGTATTTTAAATGCCTTCTTGCAATATTCATGTATTCATGTACAACTATGAATGGTATACTGTTGCATTATTATGCATTATTATGTTTATGATTGTGGATGGAAAAACGCATGCTTTAACGAAGCTAGTCTTAACCACGCGGTCTAAACTCCGACCGCATCTTTACCATGCATGCCTTTACCACACAATTTCATTGTAAAGACATGTTTGGTAAATGGGCATGTATGGTAAAGATCACAACCCTGCCCCTCTGCCCTAAACCCTAAAAACACCCTAAACCTAAAATATTTACCCCTTCCCTACCCCAGCCCAACTGCCCCTTGACCTGAAAACCACCCCTATCCTGTCCCCTACCCTGAGCCCTACAACTCAGCCTTAAAACTACTCTGACCACAGCTCCCTCCCTGAGCACTATAACAGGCTCCCACTACTCAAACATAACCCCACCTACCCCGTCCCAGCCCTCCTCCCCCCTCAGCCTTAAAACTGCCTCTTTACAGTCCGATACCCTGAGCCCTAAAACTCCTGACCCCCCAGCCCTGAAAACTACCCCAACCCCCTCCCCAAAACTACTCCCAACCCAAATAATCTACCCCCACCTCCATCCCCTGAGCCCTAAAACTCCAAACTGACCCCTCCACCTGAAAACTGCCCCTATCCTGGCCCCTGTCCTGAGCCCTACAACTCAGCCCCCTAAAACTACTCCGACCCTAGCCCCATCCCTGAGTCCAAAAACAAGCCCCCACCCCCTAAAACCAAACCCCACCCACCCCTACCCCATCTTAACTGTCCCCTCAGCCTTAAAACTGCCCCTTTCCTGTCCCCTGCGGTGAGCTCTAAAAATCTCGACCCCCAGCCCTGAAAACTACCCTGACGCCCCAACTCCCAAAACTGCCCCAACCCAAATAATATACCTCCACCTCCGACCCCTGCCCTGAGTCCTAAAACTCCCAACCCCATGTTGTCCCTGTAAACTACCCTGACCCCCTCCCAGACCTGAAAACGAACCCACAACCCTTTCAAACTACCCCACCCCCTCAAAATATTGACTTACCTCTCTGCCTCGTCCCAATCCTTCCTCATCCTGCTCTTCTGCCCGGCAGCAACAGCAACTAGACTGCGCATATGCCTTAACCACGCATATGCGTGGTTAAGGCATATTCGTGGTTTAGACATGCGTGGTACAACCTGCATGGTTCAGCCCTGTGTAGTTCACGCAGCATTGTTAAATCTGTTTCCACAGTTTTTATCTATTAACAATTCTTTATTTCCTCACAGGTAATACCCCTTGCTTTGTGGCTTTCCTATATTTCATGGAATTAATTCTGCAGTTTCCTTTGCCTTTCCCATGGAGTACGGACGTTTCATCTGTTCAATGTAGTCTCACCCCACTTACATCCCTTTTGGAACTTTTATAGGTATGTTCTACTCTTTCTTCTTACTCTTCTTACTTTTCTCCTTCTTTTTTCAATCTCATCCATATCCTTTGCTGGGACATCTTTTGTACTCATTTTCTTGCTACTTTTTCTTCATTCTTTATTCTTTTTTACTCCTTACCCCCCATTTACTACTTTATAACGTCATTATGTATACAATAGTTGTCTTTGGTCTATATTTTACACCCTTCATATTGTGTCTGGTTTATTCTGTTATTTCTCCCATATGATTGATGTATGTCCCTAAAAATTATCTCTTGGCATGTCAGAGGCTTAAACTCCCCTATTAAGAGACAGCATTTTCTATCGTATTTAGCTAAACTAGATGTCGGTATAGCTTTAATTTCTAGAATCACATCTCACAGAAATTGAATCATTAAAAATGAAGAAAGGTTGGGTAGGTGATGTTTTCTTTTCCCCAGGTGATGGCAAAGGAAATGAGGTTATAACTGTGTGTCATTATTCACTCCACACCAACCTTCTATCTCAAGAATCTGATGATGAAGGAAGATGATTATTTACTAAATTGTTGATTTCGAAAGATTCTGGTTTCTTTGTCTAATGTATAAGGCCCTAGTAATGGTTATGTTCATTTTTGGTCCAATTGAACCCAATGTCTTATAAACTATCCTGAATATTACTGTATTCTTACAGTATATGTCAATGTCAATGTCAAAGATTTTTATATAGCGCACAAATCACCAATGGTCGCAGGGCGCTATATTGCAATCAGAACATGGATTCATTTATTGACCGCAACTCCACAATATTCTTTATCCCCAATAAAGCACATAAGTGTTTTATGCAAACTATCAAACAGAGAAGCTTATTTGATTCCTGGAGGCTTTGTAATACTTCCTTGAGAGAATATACTATTTTTCCCCGGCACATTAGGCCCACTCTAGATTAGATCATATTTTTGTATCACACAATATCCCCCAGTCTTTATAATCTACTGATATGGGTCCTATTCATATTTCTGATCAGGCCCTCGTTTCAATTCAATTGGATATTATTTCTCACCCTACACTACCTAATTGATGGCGTTTCAATAACTCGCTCATTATAGACCCTGCTTTTGCCTCCTCCTTTGTTTCTTTATTCATGAATATTTTTCTATTAACCAAACTGATACTCTATCCTTTCACACCATTTAGGAGGTACTCAAAGCTGCAGACCGCGATTTTATTATTAGTTATATTTCTAATGAATTAAACAATCCTGTATTTCCCGTATTTTCTCCTAGCAAGGATAAAGAAACTTGAACATTCCTTTTAAAACTTCTAAATCAAAAGAATGCCTGTCAGAGCTTCTTAAGACTAAAATTTAATTTAATAAGGAATCAAAAGACAATGCCTTTTTATACTTATTGGAGTGTAGTGCAAGATTTTACGGTGGTCAAAATAAATCAGGACATCTTCTAGCTAACTACCTTTAAGTTAGACATAATAAGCTTGACATTGATCCAATTATTGATACACACTGAATACTAAAATACAGATATTCTGAAATTTTAAGAGAATTTGTGAAATTTTATAAGTCATTCTACACGCCGGAGGATACACCGCCAGACTCTGACATCTATCATTATCTCTCTACTATTCTAAAATGTTCTGATACTTAAGTTGATTTTGACCTGTTGGAATCTGCACAATGCATTGAATGCTTTAAAAAAGATAAAGCCCCAGGCCCAGATGGATATACAGATGAGTTTTTAATGCATTTTGCTCAGATACTCCCCCCACAATTGCATACTCTCATTACTACTTTTTCACATTCACACAGAGCCTCTGGCTCCTTTTCAGAAGCCTTCCTTTGTCTCATTACAAAGGAGGGAAAAGATCTCCATTACTGCAAAATTTACAGACCTATCTCATTAGTCAATGTTGAATATACAATTTATTTAAAAAGCTCTAGCCATGCGACTTGATTCTTACCTTCCTAAATTACTTCGTAGAGAACAGTCTGGTTTTGTTAAAGGGTGGTATATTTTTGATAATACTCATTTATTTTTGGTATCTTGTCAACAACTGTGTGTTACTCTGATGCTTTTGTATCTATTGCTTTAGATGCTGAAAAGACATTTGATCGAGTATATTGGCCTTTTATTTTCAACACTCTTAAATTGTTTTGGGTTGGCTCCTAAAATCATATTCCTTATCTCTCTCCTGTATACTGATCCGAAGGCTGGTATTTTCACAAATGGCCTTTCCTTCCCATATTCCACCTTGCTTTGAGGTATTCCCCAAGGCTGCCCTTTATCCCCTTTTCTTTTTAACTTAGCGCTTGAACCATTTCTATCCAAAATACAGCAGAATAAACATATACATGGTTTCACATTTTGCAAACACCAGATTAAATTACCAGCATATGCTGATGATGTTTTAATATTCCTTTCTCAACCTCAGTCCTCGCTCCCAGCTTTCTTACAAGAAGTTGATTCCTACATATGTCAGTGTCAGGATATAAATTAATTGAATAATGAGAAATGCAAAACACTGCACATAACTAAATTTACTTGCAAAGAGGATTTTTTTTCATCTCTAATTTTATGTGGTGGCCTAAACATTTTAAATATCATAGTTTATGGTTCACTCCATCTATTAAAATTTAAATAAAAAAATTACATTTCTTTAAATTTCGACAAATTTCTTCATAGATTAACTACTCTAGCTATGAAATGGCATCTATTATATCTGTCATAGTGGTGTTGGCTTGACACCATTGAAATTATGTTCGTTCCTATTATATTTTATATTATTTCTAACATTCCATTACCTATACCCCTTAAGTCCTTTCAAAAGATTAACTCTATACTTACCTCATTCCTGTGGAATAACAAAAATTCTTGTATATCGTTGTAAAAATTATCACGCCCAAAATCGGAAGAAGGTGTAAATTTTACAGATTTTTTTAAATATCATAAGGCGTTTCTACTACGTTAAGCATCTCAATGGTTTTCAGACTCCCTATTGGGCTCTCTATTATGGGTTGATCTTGAAAAAGCTTTTCTTCCCCCTTGCTCTTTCCAAGAATACTTATCTTTTACTTGCAAACCATAACCTATATCTACACCAGTTCTCAAACATTCTGGTAAATTGCATGATTCAATACTTTACTTTGCTCCTAAAGACCTTGGTACTTTTCTTGCTTCCACTATTTGGCACAATACATTTATATTGATAAACAACAAAACTATCCATTCAAAATCTTGGAGAAATATAAGACTCTTTTGGGTACATCAACTCTTTGATAAGGACCACTTCTCTCATTCTCATAAGCTTGTTCCCTCTTTCACCTTCTCTCTTCCTTTCAAAGCAAATTTCAAGCCATGCAAAAATCATTATGCACTACTTACACTCACTTACAATCTCCCCCCCTCTCCCGCAGATTCTCAATGGCACAACCTTTTATAAACAAATCCTAAAGTATCTACTATTTATTCCCAACTACTTTCTTCCTCTAACAGAGATAAAACAAAAGTAGAATTGTCTGTGGAATGCGATTTAAGAGTGGAATGGTCCATCCACCTCTGAAACAATATATGATTCAAACTTAGGAAGTCCTCTAGATCGGCAAACACCACACAAACTTTTTATTTTACATGTAAGAGACTTCTATTATCTCCTAAGTCCTTACATAAAAGGCATCCTGAACCTCCTGATACTTGTTGGTCATGCTTTCTTGTTCATGCTGATTTAAAAAATCTACTTTTCACCTGTCCATTTGTGTCTAATTTTTGGACACAAATTCGGAACCAAAACAATTAAATTTTTTAAACCACATTTGCTTTCTCATTTGTTAACTTTTTTTTAGGAAGCTTATCTACCGATTGGGGCGTGTGTTCATCCAAGATGCGAGTTCTCGATTTGTTATTAGTAGTTGCGTTCCAGCAGATCATAAGAAAGTGGAAAGACTTGGCAAAGACTTTCCAACTATGGTGATATGCAGTCTCTCATAATCACAGACTGGACACCACATATGTATATCCTATATTTCTTGCTGTGAAACATCTACATTTCTGGTCTCCAATTACATGGTTCATAGATTAAAATGCAAGACGTTCCTTTACTCCTATATCTATCCAACAAGAAGTTTCCCAGCCTCCTTGACTTCTCATTTACTCATATTAATATTGTTTTAACTTATCTATTTTTTTTATTTTGATAGTTCATGTCCATATTGTATTATGTTTCTTCATTTACAGACCAGCCTTCCCTAAATTCAGACTATGTATTATTCTCCTTTTTATAATTTTGTTTATGTAGTTTTTCATATTCTATTGCATTATGCACTGACGTGTTAATATTCGTCCAATAAACGTACTTCTGAACTGTAAAAATACAAAATTGGTCTGTCCCAATACATTTAAATTTTCAAAGCTTACCTAATGAAATTCCAGAGTGTTTTCTGTTACTCAATCATTTGTACAATATTTTCCAATTTTATGAGTAAGAATATATAAAGGTAAGTCAGGTATATGAAAGAATATCCTTTTCATCCATTCACATATACATCGCTAAGCTAAAAATTATCTCCAACATTTTTTCCGCCATGGAAATACTTTTTTATGGTTAACATTAACAAAGTTAAAATTTCCTGTGTCATTAATTGTATCAAAAAGTAAATAGTAAATTTTAGATCTATATCAAACCAAACAAGAGGGCTTCAATAAGCCTTCATGGGAGAGTTTATTCAGACAAAGCACTTTAGCTTTATCAACATTCAACTTGAATCCACAAACTGTAAAGAACTCATTGAACTCCTTAAAAAAGCCTGTAATATACTTTCAGGTTTGAAGATGCATTAATATCATCAGCATGAACTGAAGATGTAATCTCTTTTTATAGTGAAGTAAACCCTGATATTTAACTGAATTGTCACAATCATTCAGAAATAGCTCTAGAGTTTTCCCCAATATGAAATGAAATGAAAAATTATATTTATATAGCGCGTAACTACCCGGAGGCCTCGCAGCGCTTTAATTGATCACTGTGGCGGGCCGCAGGGTGAGACTAACACGCTTTTGAGAACAGGTGGGTTTTCAAAGCCTTCCTAAATGCCAACCGGTATTATTTTCTCTGAGAGCTAAGGGGAGGGAATTCCAGAGTCTCGCGGCGGTATGGCAGAAGGAATGGCCACCCCATCGGGCTTTGTTGATTTTTGTTGTAGTTGCTAGGTGCAGTGAACCAGAGCGAAGGGCTCTAGATGGAGTGTAAGGCATAACTAAGGGGAACGGAATAGCAGGGCCTGTACGATGGAAGGATTTGTGCACAATGCACATAGCCTTAAACTGAGCTCTGGCGGCCATTGGGAGCCAGTGCAGTTCTTTTAGAGCTTTCTTAGCTGACTGCCAACGGGGGATGTTAAATAGTAATCGAGCGGCACAGTTTTGTGTGATTTGAAGCCTATTGGTCACTGATGCCGGGGCACCTAGGTATAGAACATTTCCATAGTCCAGGCGGGAGAGTATCAGGGCCTGAACCATGATTCTCCTCGCCTGGAAAGGAAGCAGAGGAAGGACTTTACGGAGCATTTTCATTAGACCGACGCACGTAGAGGCATTTTGGAAGCCTGGATCGAAAAGTCCAGCGCTTTATCGAGCCTGATTCCAAGGCTCTTTATCTGAGGTTTAGGAGGAGGAGGAGCACCGAGGCAAATGGGCCAAATGGAAGCCAGCGTGGACGGGGGAGAGTTGCCCAATAACATAATCTCCGTCTTCTCCCCATTAAGTTTGAGACAGGAGGACTGCATCCACTTAGCAACGGCCTCTAGACAGAGGCCCAGGGTGTTGGACGACTCCTCGGTGTGGTCCAGAGAGACCACCAGTTGGGTGTCGTCTGCGTAGGTGACAATACGCACACCAAAAGACTGGACTATCTCCGCTAGAGGTCGCATATAGCCATTAAAAAGGGTGGGGCTCAGGGACGAGCCCTGGGGAACCCCACAGCTAAGTGGTTGCTTAGTGGAGACTACCTCACCCTCAAACACCTGGAAGAAACGCTCGTCCAGGAAGGAGGTCAGCCATTCCAGGGCCGCGCCCGACACGCCCACGCCTTTCAAACGATGTAGTAGTGTGGCATGGTTAACAGTGTCGAACGCAGCACTGAGGTCTGCTTTTCCTCCCCGATCCAGCACCGATCTAGTTTCTTCCGTCACCGCTAGGAGAGCGGTTTCAGTTCCATGCTGAAGGCGGACACCTGTCTGCGAGGCACATAGCAGATTACTTGATTCTAAGTAGTCTACTAAGATATTATTGATGTGCCTTTCAAGCAGTTTGCTCATCCAGGGCAGTAAGGAGATAGGGCGAAAGTTGGCCAAGTTGTTCTGGTCCAAGGTGGGCTTTTTCAAAAGGGCCCTAACCATCGCACACTTCCAGGGTACTGGGACAGATTTAGAGGAGATGGAGGCATTAAGGACATCCAAGATGACTGGGCGGATGACATCCATCACCTTATTGAGAGTCTGCGGAGGTGCTGGGTCATTAGGAGATCCCGAGGTGACATTAAGAAGCATTCTATCTAAAGTGACGGGATCTAGGAGGGGGAATTTGTCCAGTGAGCTGGGAACCAAGAGGTCAGAATCTGTAGTGGTGGTGCACATCGTGTCACCATTGCCAGTAGAAAATGAAGAGTAAATGGCCTGGCTCTTCTGAGAGAAGAAGGTGGCTAAGTTATTACAACGGGTTTGCGCGCCGTCGGATGACAGACGCTCAGGAGGAGGGGGGGAGATTAAAGGCTTGGCTATTTTAAAGATTTCTTTAGGGGAGTTTGCAGCTAGGTTGATTTTGGCTTCATAGAAATGGGCTTGTGCAGATTTTATTTGGTTTTTGTAGAGCTTTATTGCGGCTCTGTACTCAGCTTTCTTTGATTGTGAGTATTCTTGTCTCCAGGCTCTCTCTAATTTGCGACAGGATTGTTTCATAGTCCTAAGAGCCGGGGAGTACCAGGGAGCAACTTTAGCTCTGTTTATTAAGTGCAGGGGTTCCTTTGGCAGGACCAGGTCAAGGGAACTGGAAATGCAGTTATCAAAATTGACAGTGGCTGTATTGGGATTGGCCACCTTCGGGGGTAGATGTTCTGTGAGAGCTAGTTTCCACTTGGAAAGTGGGAGAGAGGCCCATTTTCTTCCCCAATGCTTATTGTGAATTCGTAAAGTGGGGGGAGTGCATGTGGACCATGTAAAGGGTACTAAAAAGTGATCGGTCCAAGGTAGTGGTACAGGAGCCTCGACGGTTAGGCTATCTAGATTACTATAAATGTGATCTAGAAGATGCCCCTTGATGTGCGTTGATTGAAAACCTTTCTGGGACAGGTCAATGGACTGAAGGTTAGTTCGAAAACTGTTGGCTATTGAGTCAAGCGGATCGTCTAGGTGTAAATTCAGATCACCCAGCAAGGTGAAATTTGCCGAGGTGAGCACTAGGCTGGCAACTATATCCATCATGTTAGTGATGAAGTTGTTAAGGGTGCCAGGTGGTCGATAGACTAAAATACCAGAGAAAGTGGTGGAAGGGGAGAACTCAAGAGTGAAATGTAAGTTCTCGCACGCTGGCGTGGAGGAGGGAGTGACCCGGCCTCTAAAGTTATCCCTATAGATAATGGCCAACCCTACACCTCTGCCAGTCTTGCGATCCAATCGTTTAAGAGTATAACCTTGGGGGATGGCCCAAACTGTTGCAGGATCGGTTTCTAGCTGAAGCCATGTCTCTGTTAAGAAGAGGACATCAGGATTGAGCTCCTCTATCAACATAGCCAGCTCAGCATAGTGTTTCGGCAGGGATCGGCAATTGAGGAGGAACATCCTCCATTTCTGCTTGAAGGAATGTTTCCCTGTATTTGGGGTAAGAATGCCCCAATCACATGTTTTACAGTGGGCCTTCGAATTTGTAGGAAGGACTGAGTGTATGCATAATGGGTTGCAGGTAGGGCGCAGTGCGTACAGTGAGGAGGTACTATATGAAAGGAAGTTTCCTACCATGTTAACGGCTAGGACCGGAAGCTGGAAGCGTCTGGACGCGGACTGGCGCAGACTGGCTTCTCTTTGGCGCCTCTTCGGCGCGTCTAGTGCGCTGCCGCTGCGCGTGCCGCTGCGCGGTACAATGGGAGTTGATATAGATTAGGCTCAAGGAACACTAGAGCGTCACCCCACTAAGATGGCCGCCGAATAATGGCAATACCAGGAAGTAGGATCGCCCTGTTCTCCCTCCACATCAATCAGCCCGAATAGCTGCGGTGGACCGGGGAGTCAGTGCACAAATCAGGTCTCACTAGCAACAGCAAATTTGCAAGTATAAAAACGATTTTCCTTCTTTTTTTATAAAACACATACAGCAGAACACAAATGGTGCTATCACCGAGAGCGCTAGCGCAGGAGTGATCAATTTCAGGATTAACTCGAGCGTGTCGGCGCTGGGAGCCTAAATAGTCAGGGCTCAAGGAACACTAGAGCGTCACCCCACTAAGATGGCCACCGAATAATGGCAATACCAGGAAGTAGGATCGCCCTGTTCTCCCTCCACATCAATCAGCCCGAATAGCTGCGGTGGACCGGGGAGTCAGTGCACATATCAGGTCTCACTAGCAACAGCAAATTTGCAAGTATAAAAACGATTTTCCTTCTTTTTTTATAAAACACATACAGCAGAACACAAATGGTGCTATCACCGAGAGCGCTAGCGCAGGAGTGATCAATTTCAGGATTAACTCGAGCGTGTCGGCGCTGGGAGCCTAAATAGTCAGGGCTCAAGGAACACTAGTGCGTCACCCCACTAAGATGGCCGCCGAATAATGGCAATACCAGGAAGTAGGATCGCCCTGTTCTCCCTCCACATCAATCAGCCCGAATAGCTGCTGTGGACCGGGGAGTCAGTGCACAAATCAGGTCTCACTAGCAACAGCAAATTTGCAAGTATAAAAACGATTTTCCTTCTTTTTCTATATATAAAAGGTTATAGGGGACACTCTTCTCTTGCACATTTACATGAGGAATATATGTATTATCAAACTATGCTTTAGGATTTCTGTATAGAAAGGCAATTCATTTTAATGGTTTGAGACCAACACTTTGGCACTTTTGTGCTGGTATCATGTAGTGCCGGCTTACCCAATCAAAGGCCTTTTCAGCATCTAAAACACGTCAGCCATTGAAGTCTCACCCTTCAACACAACATATGTACTAAAATGAAATCAAGAATCCCATTTATATTCATAATTTATAACATAATGAAGGCATATGAAATGAAGAAGCTGAGCATTGTATTTATTTCTATTATAGTCTTTATATAGAAAAGGTTTATTTGTATTATGTATTTAGTGTTTGCATTCTGCTGAATACCTCCCAAGCTTCCACAATTCACAGGTCATACTGGGCTATAATAGGGAAAGAGGCTCCCTGTCCTTGGACATTTTGCTCCCTGTATTTATATCAGCCATCTGCCCATTGTACAATTCTGTGTATCGTTTTGTAGTGATTTTCACACAGTGAAGAAAGTGTATGCGTAGGTATCCTTTTGAAAATATGCTTATCTGAAGGATTGACTATCCTGTGGTATCTGTCTCCTTAATATAAGAAAGAAATCAATACTGGATATCACCATCTTTAAAAACATAGACTAGTAGTGAATGCTAAACATAAAATATGTGATATTATGCTAAAGTAAATATACAAAAGACAAAATTAATACAACAGGTGTCAGCAGCCATAGGTAATACAGACCTAAACCCATAGAAAATAAAGATGTACACATGACAGGAGGATCCATGTATAATGTTCAAAAACCTTTCGACCTAACTAAAATTGAGGACCCTTAACAAACCTTGAAGGATCCGATTTTGCCAGAATAGGTAACAATGTTTCGAAATGAAATGCCAATAACCTTAACATATAATTTAGAATTCCTATATATTAATATGTAAATCTTATGAGGTGCTGGGTCATGATCCCTTTTTGTTATTAGACAAAACATTCATTATTAAGGCCCCTCTGATAAATCTAAAACTAATAATGATTATGTCACTGTTAAAACTTGGGCACAAATGTTTTTAGACATGTAAAATAAAAGTCTATCAACAAATTATCCGAACCTGGTGGTTTACTCTTACTATGTGCTGTATGAATTTCAATAATGTCACTGTCCTCCTTTGTAAAAGGTAATTTATAATATCTTCTGATTGACTTATGACAGATGAAAATATGCACCTCACTGTACACTCAATGACACATAATCCGGGCATGTCATCCTTAAAAAATATAGCAAAATATGGCATTTCAGATTTGGAAAATAGATTTTACTTTTTCCATTTATAAAATTCTTAACAGAAGACTTTTCTAATTTAATTTTCAGGTAATTGGCTACTACTTAATCGTCATGTCAATAATAACTTATATACACTTTAGTAAAAATACCATTGTTTGCAGTTGATTTCTTTTCACCTTAGAACTGATGCAGGAATGCCACATCGTCTGTATAAATGAATCTTCCATCTTATTCAAAATAAAAAACAATATAAAATTCTTCAAAAATCGAAATAATTTGGTATCATATAATAATCACACCTTCCATCAACATCTACAAGACTCCACCTTCTCTTATTTTCTCTGTTTAATCATCTATAATTTCTCCTAAAAGGATCTTTCAGCCCCGCTGGGGGCAAAAAGCTCACTAGACACCAAGGATAAAACTTTTATTTGAAGAGTTTGGGGCTGCTTCTTGCATTGGGTTGTACCGCCACCTCTAAAGTCCCTAAGGGTTGATTGAAGACATAACCCTAATATGTACCCTGGGGGAGAGGAATAAAAAGTACAATAGACATCAAATATGCATTTATATAAAAAATGTGTAAGAATCTTACCTATGTCTCCGCAGGAACGTCATGGATTTGTAGTAAGATCCACAACTTCTCCAAATCACCTATTGCACCTGACACTATCAAGGTGACAATGGTAACCCGGAGAAGAAGGGAAACTAAGCAAGGAAAAAAGGGGACGCAACTCCACGTTGTCACCCAGGTAACCACAGAATCCGTCAGGACAGCCTGTAGGGTGGAGAGAGTCAATATACAAGTTAGAAAACAAAAACATACACTAACTCTTCTGTATTTCTTGTATTTGACTTTTTCCCTACCTTACATATCCCTTCTTCAATAAAACTGGATAGTAAGATAATAATGGAGTTTTTTTAGCTTATGTTTGGTTCTAGAAAAAACAATACAGTGATGTAAATGAAAGGACCCTTTGGGAATGATCTGACACAATAAGTAAGAGTCTGTGTGTGTGCCTACTTATTCACCAAGTGTAGCTCGTGGAAAAAGAATCCCCAAGTAACTGTTTTCGATAGCTTTTAAATCGCAAAGTAAATAAACCTTATACTCAGGTAACTAACTGTTCTCACTTTTCCTTTTCAGATCCCAAAAAAACTGAGCGGATTTCCACAGTGCTAAGCGCACAGGATCAGGTAAGTGATACAAACAATAAATCTTGAAATATCATGTCAGCGCAGCAGCGCTGTTACCGTAAAGGCGATAATGAAGCTTTGTCCTGTCTTTTTCTTATCTCATATATTTTCAGGAGCTTGGAATGAGGATCTATGGTATGCTATGAAAAGACGACCCCACGACAGAAACGCTGCCCTCACGCCGAGTCCAACGCGAGGAGCGCGACGACCCAGAAGCAAACCGGTACGAAGGAGCTGACTCCAAACAACTGGAATGTGAAGCGCTGTTGCTTGTGGGAGGCCGGGCTTTAGCTTGCCTGACCTGTCCCCGTGCATGCGCGTTCTAGGTCGGTGGCCATTATTGTAGTTCTTGGCTCCCGGTTCGTCCCCACGCAATCGTGACAAAATGAATAGGCTGGGTACTAGCCTTTACAAGTATTGGTGTACTACTACTGTTAAACTGCATGTCTTTCTAACCCCCTATGGGGAATAGCTAGCTTGGGAAATATACCCCATATGGCCATGCAGAGCAGAAAGCACACTAAGCATCAGGGGTCATTTTTTGTTTAAATCAAAGAATGAGTTGGGAGCTGTCCTTCACTGTCCTTTACTGGCATATCCTACCCATAAAACCACAACTGTCTTTCGCACACTGTAAGGATCCTATTTTAGGAAGATGTACCTCATCTGCACTTGCCAGGGGACTGAAAGCAAACTAGATACCAGGGATACATTTATGAAAATAAAGAGTGGTATTAGGAGCCAACCCCTACTTGTACCGGACACATCTTAACACCTAAAGCCGCTACAGTCTTTCATTCCCTCTGGGATGTAGACTCTGGCATTTACCTCCAATCTATCCTCCACTGGGGGATATGTAGACACGTCACGAGGGATAATTTAAAATGTATTCCAATATGCCCTCTCTTAGGAGCAGCAAAAATTCCACGAGACCCCAGTTTTTGATGTTGTCAAAAAAAAGACCCAATGTCAAGTAAGGTAATGTTTCACACCATTTCATTTTTGGACTGCAATCCATTCTATTTAATGGGCTTTTATCCTCACTTTCCCCAGGGCAGGAAGGTATGAGGTGAGCCTTCAAACATCCCTCTTACAGTTGAAAGAACACTGTCTGCACTCCAGTGCCAAAATAAACAAATCCAGTGCCCCATTATTTAAACATTTTCTAACCCTCCCCTGAGGTGGGCTAGAAAGGTGTAATACCCCCAATCTGCCCACGCAGTGTGGTCTTAAATCTCACCTGACTACTGTGATGAAAAGTGATAAAAGGAATTGAATGGATCACTGGACTATCTTGGCATTGAGCCCAACTCCCACACCCAGAGTCTGCCCAAAGGAAAAGTTTACTGTCTGCCAAATCCATATGTCAAAACTACACCCAAATATTCCTTATTTTCTCTTACTTACCAAGTTGATTGGCTGTAGGATTTGGACCTGGGCCAAAAGGCACAAAAGAAACTGCACCAACTCAGGGTATTTTTGATCCCTATAAACCAAGGGGATTCTTGGGTGGTGTAGCTTTCCTATATCGCAGTGTGTATACTTACCCAGATTACCATGCACATTTAAAAAATATGCCTAAAACATCACATTCACCTCGCTATTTCCGTGGGGAGTAACTAAAACATTCCAGCCCAGAGTTGACTGGCATTTACGAGTAGTAAAGTGACTTTTGTCTCAGTTAAACGTAAGTTTTGGTCATAAGTTAGACTGAGACCAAAACTGAGACAAAAGTCTAACTTTACTACTTGTAAGTGCCCATTGTGAATACTGAAAGTCGTAAAGTTAAACTTTCATCTCAATTTACCTTTGTGAATCGGGCCCACTATATTTTACATATTTATGTGATAGAAATCCCAGGGTCTACCATCCATTTGACAAAGTATTAACATCCTACATTCGCACACTTCTTCCAATAAAAACATGCCCTAAAGCAGTAACCATGGGAAGATCACATTGTCAGTATATTAGTTTCACATTGACCAGAGTTAGACTGGTTCTGGTCCCAGATGATAAGACCACCCACATATGTGGGACAATGTTTTATCAGTAGAAGTGTTGCAACACTTGGTGGTAGGTCTTTTTGTCAAATCCTAAAAATTCTGGACCTTTCTCTCACAGAAAAGTGAGACAAATCTGTGGTTTTGGCTAAAGTTTGATGTTTGCATTGCATTTTAGGTATGAAAAATAATTGGGTCGTCTTTAGCCACAGCACAGTGGACTGACCCATTTGCCTAGTTTCAGAAATGTCTATGGCTGGTAGGATTTATTGGATGCCGGCTGGGTTTGAACTTCAATAGCACTGCTACTGACATCTACAGAAAGAATATAATTTAATGGGAACAACTTGATGTTTCCACATTCATTTTCATGTCCGGTGATAGGCCCACTCACAAAGTGAAGAATAATTTTAACGGGATGAATGTGGGAATGCTGGGTGGTAGAACATTTGTTGATCCCCATAGATTCCAGAACATTTCCTCCAAGATATGCGAGAAACGTCTGTTTTTTTGCCAATTTCACATTTTCACGACATTCTGTGTAAGAAACATTTGTTTGATCCATGCAAGCTACACCCATCATGGACTTCCCTAGGTGTCTAGATTTCAGAAATGCCTGTGTTGGAAGGTTGGTTTGTTTGCTGACAGGGGAAATGTGGGACTTCAGGGGTGTTGTACTTTTGCCAGTCCTCTCAGAATCCGGACATTTCCGTCAAATAAATGTAAGAAAATTCTGCAATGCAAGCCAAATATTGATGTTTGCAGTGAGTACTGGGTAAAGAAAACATAAATGGATCCATACAAGCCACACCCTCTGGATTTCCCTAGGTGTCAAGTTATCACAAAATGACTGAATTAGTACTTTGTATTTTGTGCTGGCCAGCTCTGAAATAAATACTGCAGCTAGCCATAATCCTCAGAAAGATGGAATTTCAAAGAAAATTATTGGTATCTCCATGTTGAACTTGGGGGCCTTTCTTCTCACAGGAGAAACACCCACGCACACAAATAAGGTATTGTTATTTATCAAGAGAAGTGTGGGAACACAGAATAGTAGAACATTTGTTATTATCTATCGAATTTCTCATGTCTGGCTTCCAAATGTTAATGAATGTGCAAAAAGAACATATTTTTCAAACTGCCCTTTGACTCACATGATATAATGGGTAGAGTTATATGAATAGCCACTGTTCCTAAACTTAGATCTTGGCCACATTTAAACAAATGCATAGCTTTATTTTTAGCCCATTTTTGATTCATAAGATTTACCTTTTGAATGGATGCAAGGTCCAAACACAATGAAAAATCATTATAACTTGCAGCCAATTATAATATGAACGCTGTGGTCGTGGTCAGAAAGTACTCTTTTACACTGCAGCTTGTACTGCAGCCCAGGAAAAGGGCCGCAGCACAAGTCATAATGTAAAAGAGCACTTTGTGCAAATCCATGCACCATGTAGTGCATGGCATATGGTGCATGAATGTGCGTGGAGGCACCACATGTCCATGGTCACAAGGGATGGGGGCCCAAAGTTCCCTTTTCAACAGCCTTTTCATGGCAATTGAGTACCATGTAAAGGCTGTCGGAAAGGGACATCGTAATCTGGACTGTAGTGCCTGCCACTGCACTGCTGCCATTCAGGAGATACGATTCGAACCGCCGCCCGACATGTTCATAGATCCTGTCGAAGGTGGTGGCCTTCCCCACCGAGGGTTTCAGTCTGACCGCCTGCATAATTATGCCACAATCTGACTAAAGGGCAGTCTGTTTGTGGGACCTCCACCGGCGGCCTTTTAGTGACAGTCACACAGACATCTTAATAAGATCCTAAATTTTTCAAATATTTGCCTGTTCCTAGCAGTTGGGAAGAGGTGACCTTAGCACAGTAAACCTTCATTGAGAAAATAAACCACACTTTTTCTTCCACAGCAAGTTTTCTCATTAAAAAAACAAACTATGTTAAATTTTGGCTAGGTTTTAGATTCTCCAGGTGAATCCAGAAAGCCCCAACATGTGAGCAAAAAAAATGAAAAGTTTGCCTGGATATCCTTCTGGAAAAACAGTTATGATGTTCAGCACAATACAAACTTTTCCTGAATGGAATTGCGAACATATTTTACATTACCGTTTATGATAAATGGGCCCATAGTCTGATTTGAACATTTTAAATTTTATTAAAGAGTTGTATCGAGGAGCAGGAGCAATGGTCCGTTTTGGTAAAAAAGGGGAACGCACCAATAAATTTCCAATTATGAAAGGTGTACGCCAGGGTTGCATCCTGGCTCCCTTTCTTTTTAATTTATACATAAATGGAGTGGCGGATTTTTTACTAAAGCAGAAAGTAGATTATCCCCAAGTTAATGGCGAGGCCGTTCCTATCTTATTATATGCTGATGATGCGGTTATCATGGCTAGAACCCAATTAGGCCTCCAAAAGGCGTTAACCAGTTTTTCAGCCTTTATGTCATCTAGGGGTCTAAAAATCAACATTGGGAAAACTCTTACCATGAGCTGTACATCAATGGCTAAAGTCCCTTGCAATACTTTTTTAAATCAGTCGAAGATAGAAATAACACATACCTTTTCTTATTTAGGGATTTTATTTAATTATAGGGGCACCTGGACACCAGCTGTTAATACTAGGAATTTAGCATTTGCTCGATCAATTGGTGCTTTGAAACAGTTCGCAAATAAACTGGGAGGTAGACCTGTCCGTATTTTAATAGACATTTATAAGGCTAAATGTGTTTCAATTGCTACTTATGGGGCTGGTATCTGGGGCATTGCAGACTGCCGGGAAATCCAAGTAAGGGAAAATATTTTCCTCCGGTATTTGTTAGCAGTTCCCAAGTCCACTTCTACGTATGTGTGCCACAAGGAATTGGATATAATTTATATATCTGATCTGATCAAAATTAGTCCTTTGCTGCTGTGGTATAAAATATGGACTTCATTAGCTACCACCTTAAATAGAGCTGTTTTATTTGATTGCATTAATCTTGAAAGAGCAAAATATATTCAGTGGCTATCATATATAAAGGTCTTTTTAACAAACATGGGCCTACTAGATTATTTTAATAACCCTACTTCACTTTCTACGATTTCGAGAAAGGAATTTAAAGGCCGCTGCCTTGCCTTCTTGGAAAATCAACGATGGCTTAAAGAAAGGACTAAAAAATCGGCCTCACAACATCAGTTACTCCTCCAGGGATTTGGACTACAGCTTTATTTATCGCCAGACCAAACTTGTTATGACAGAATGTTATTGGCCCGCTTGAGAACGGACTGTTATTATAGATTAATAACATTCCCTGATATAAACAACTGGTCGTCACAATTAATTAAATGCCCATGTGATGACCTCTCCGTCCAATCAACTATTCATAGTCTCTTGTTTTGTAAATTTTATGCGTGGGGGAGGAAGAGACACTTGATTCCTTTATTAAAATTCTGGGGCCTAAGGCAGTGTAGACCAGCTTTTATAAGACTGCTAATGCTCGAAGATACAATGACTATTAATGCTGTATCTAAGTTTTTAAAATATGTAATTAGATGCAGATCTTCTATGTCCTAGTTCCCTGTAATTTTATGTCTAAACAATAATATTTTATTATGATGTAATTATTTGGACTTATCCGTCTACTTTCTTTAACATGTGAATGTTGTATTTACTGTGCTTTTATGGTTTTAAATATGAAATCGAATAAAGCTATCTTTGACTTGACTTGACTTGACTTGATTAATAACTCATACCACACAAAATTATCATATCCTTAATACATCAATATAGATGTGGTAGATTTCTAAAATTCAGTAATAACTGAGTTAGGCTCAAGCTAAATTTAAATGCAAAACTGAATCCTAATAATTTTCTCTACTAAATACCATCTGCCCTTCAACTTGTGTTCCTGACAAATAACATTTAAATTTGTAACAAAGAATTATTGCACTGTTTTAGCAAAAAGCCAATTAAAGCATAAAGCTCACTCAATCAATTTATTTTTATTTTCATAATAGCCCTTTTTTTAACAATTAGTATCTTTCTTCATGACTGTTTATGTCTTAAGATTAACCGGGAGTGATGACATTCTTTGACTCTTAATAGGGTTTCATAAACCTGTAAAATTCCATGTAGTCAAGGGCAACATGTATATGTAAGAAGAATGTAAGTATAAATGTAAGACATACATGCAATGGAAGGAATAAAAGAAGTCAGAGAAAGAAAAGGGAGACCAAAAGTAATTTCACAATAAAAAACAAAATGAATCACTCTCTCTAACAACAAAAGTTTACACCACTCCTTTTAAACTATTTTGTCTCAGGTTTCGGTGGAGAATGTCAGTATTGCCAAGCTTGATACAGATGATACCAATACCATTGCTGGTGTTGAATTCTTTGCAACACATTTTCTGCAGACATCCTCTCTATCATTAACTCTCACAGCTCACATTCTGATCCTGTCACTTGTATATTAGCAGCTGAATGGATTGTTCCAGTGACAAGTATTTGCCTGATGAGCCCTGCTGCATTGATGTTGTCTGAAACTGAATAGACTATAACTTTTGAATAGACTCACATGGGTAACTGACCAGATAATGTGTTGAATTCCTGTTGATAAACAATCTAGTCAAATGTGGGTTTTCTTGAACAAAGTAATTTTTCACTGTGGCAAGGTTGACTATCTCGTAGAAAAGCACTGGGTTACAATATAACACCTTATGATGCATAACTCAAGTTTAGGACTAGCTAGTTTAATAGCAATTCAAAATTCGACTCAATGTTCAAGTTGATTTAACTTATTATTTTGAAAATGCCACTCTTTAGAAAGTTACTCCAAATAACAGGGGAACCCTACTCACAACGGAACCAGGGTAATGATTATATATAGGAAAACAGTGGTTCCAGTGGATAATACAAAATGATTAAAGCAATGAATAGGCGCAATGGCAATAAATTGAAAAGGACTTATAATGTCAGAGGATAAAACAGAATCTCTACACATTTGAATCAATACAATATTTTATTTAAAGCAGTAAATAGTATATACATTTCTTTTAAACGCAAGAAAAAAATTTGTGCATGGTGTCCCCAAGTGAAAGTTGGAACCAAAAAGTGACTGTTCAAAGCAAGATATTTGTTTTAGAAAAGAAGGTTTCCATAAATGAAAAGAGAAAAAGAGAAAAACAGAACGACCATTTAAATGCACTCTTTCCACAGTCTACGTATAAAATTATACAGGCTGGATTATGGTCTGTTCTGTGTGTTTGTCGACGGTGTTTCGACCCTCCTATGAATGTGGGGTCTCTTCAGGACTAACGATGTAGGGACATCTACAAAAAATAATAATAATAATAAGCATAGGGCCCATGTACCGGCACAGATGCGAGAAACTAAAATAAAAGGCTATAACGATGAATACCTGGATATGGTGACACGGCGCAGTTTAAGTGAAGTGCCTTCGTGAGAAGTGAAGCAGATAACTTACGTGAGGACCCCACCGGGTTCTACATTGTAAATGTCAAAAGATAATAATAACAATAAATTGTTGATACTGCAGGAATGGTGAATTTAATGAAACAAAGTGAATAATGCCACGTTGATTAGCTGTAGACAGTAGTCACAGTACCAGAGAATGGAACCATAGAGTTACCTCACAGAATGAACAAAGGCACTTTGGAGTAGAAACGGGACTGAGATGCTCTTCAAATGTATCGCTACAGCCGCAGCAGTTGAATTCCCCTCGTCGATTGCTTCGTGTAGGGATGCGAATTTAAATAATATCGCAGTCAATGGCTGGGGGAATAATAATTGCGAATCAATATAGACAGAATTGGGTTAGGGCAAGGTAATGTAGGAGGTCTGGCACACAGTGAGTAAAAAGTACTTACAGGTAAGGTCGAGTGGACAAATTTCCACGTATACTGTTTGCAGCAACCCGGATATGCTGCAAAAAGGTGAGCGTTAGATGCGCTCTTGGTGTGGTAACGACGAGCGGTTGTTATCTGCTTCGTTATAAACATGATTTGCCGCTGTTACGGCTTGACGCTCAGCACATAGCGGTGTCGAGCGACGATTAGTCGTCTAATCTTGTGATCGGTGTGCCGATGGTGTAAACACTAAGGAGGGACTAACCATATTGCAGGGAAACCTGCCATGCAATTCATTTGACAAAATTGTGAAATCATTACAGGGCAATGACGTTATTAGAGCGCTAGGCTGCTTGGTCAGAAAAACAAAGTGTATTGTGTGGGTACTGCCTACTGTATTGTGGTCCTGTGTAAAATACATATGTACCATTCTCTTTGCGTCATAGACACCATATCTGTCATATACCCTCATACGAAGGTTATATGCTCACATTCTATATCTTACAATATAGTGCCACAAATACAAGATATGTGAGTAAAATATTTCTTAACATGCTGCGTAGAGATGTTATTATTGAAAAACTACCATAGAAGAAAGAGTAAGAATGCTGTGAACATTAACATGTTATATAGAGATGACATGGTCCTGTAGTATGTTGTCTTTTTAAGTTACAGCCTTCAAATGTTAGATAGATGGTGCATGTCTCATTAATGTAAAGTAGTTACATAGCCTCTCCATTCTTCAGCGGAATTTAGGCCTTCTTCTATCGAATTGACCTTGTCTATCCACCTACATTCTATGCGTTGTAGCATGTTGGTTATATCACCCCCTCTTTCTGATAGGGAGGCGATATCGATCACTTGCCATTTCAGTTCATCAGCCGTGTGGTTTTTTTCAGTGTAGTGAGCGACCATGGGGGCATTAAGAACAGATCTCCGAATACGGCTGCGATGCTGGCCGATCCTAGTCTTCACAGGTTGTTGAGTCTGGCCTATGTATGGAAGATTACAGGGGCACCAGATGCAGTAAACGACATTACGTGTATTGCAATTCGAAAAGTTTTCCAAAGTGTGTTTAAGGTTGCCGTGTGCAAAGGTAAAGGTGTTGAATGTAAACTCACAAGAAACACAATTACCGCATTTGTGGTGTCCCTTAATTTTAGGTAGTCCCCACGCATTTGTGAGAGTATTGGGTGAGTTCACTTTCTTGTCCGTTGCTGATCTAACAAGATGGTCTTTAATATTTTTACCTCTTTTGTAGGCAAAAAGCGGTATCTCAAAGGTCGGATCTATGCTCCTGATAATACTCCAGTTTTTTGTAATGAGGTTGCGTACTTGATTTGTATGCGTTCCAAAGGTGATGACGCATACTGTTTTCTCCATCTTAGGTTTCTCTTTAGTTTTTAAAAATTCCTCCCTTGGACAGTACCAGGCCCGTTTGAGTGACCTTTTGACTAATCTATTAGGATAGCCTCTATTGACTAGTTTCCCTCTGAGTATGTCTGCTTCTCACATGTAATCTGTCTTGTAGGTACAATTGCGACGGATTCTGAGAAATTGCCCGAATGGTAAGCCATCTCTGAGGGCCCGAGGATGTTGGCTGCGGTATGATAGTAGTGTATTCCTTTCAGTGATCTTCCTGTGAAGTGAAGTGTAAAGTCTGCCATTCTCATGATTGATGTTAAGATCTAAAAACGCTATAGTAGACGCATGTGTGGTAGATGTAAATGTGAGATACGTCTGAGCAGTGTTAAGATGTATAACAAAATTGCTGAAATCAGTAGTAGTGCCTGTCCAAATAATAAAAATGTCGTCAATATAGCGTTTCCAACATTTAATTTTTGAACGATACACATTGTTGTCACTGAGGGCGAACTTGTGTTCAACATAATGCATGTAGATATTCGCTAAATTTGCATTTACAGGAACATCACTGAAAGGAATACACTACTATCATACCGCAGCCAACATCCTCGGGCCCTCAGAGATGGCTTACCATTCGGGCAATTTCTCAGAATCCGTCGCAATTGTACCTACAAGACAGATTACATGAGAGAAGGAGACATACTCAGAGGGAAACTAGTCAATAGAGGCTATCCTAACAGATTAGTCAAAAGGTCACTCAAACGGGCCTGGTACTGTCCAAGGGAGGAACTTTTAAAAACTAAAGAGAAACCCAAGATGGAGAAAACAGTATGCGTCACCACCTTTGGAACGCATACAAATCAAGTACACCACCTCAATACAAAAAACTGGAGTATTATCAGGAGCATAGATCCGACCTTTGAGATACCGCTTTTTGCCTACAAAAGAGGTAAAAATATTAAAGACCATCTTGTTAGATCAGCAACGGACAAGAAAGTGAACTCACCCAATACTCTCACAAATGCGTGGGGACTACCTAAAATTAAGGGACACCACAAATGCGGTAATTGTGTTTCTTGTGAGTTTACATTCAACACCTTTACCTTTGAACACGGCAACCTTAAACACACTTTGGAAAACTTTTCGAATTGCAATACACGTAATGTCGTGTACTGCATCTGGTGCCCCTGTAATCTTCCATACATAGGCCAGACTCAACAACCTGTGAAGACTAGGATCGGCCAGCATCGCAGCCGTATTCGGAGATCTGTTCTTAATGCCCCCATGGTCGCTCACTACACTGAAAAAAACCACACGGCTGATGAACTGAAATGGCAAGTGATCGATATCGCTTCCCTATCAGAAAGAGGGGGTGATATAACCAACATGCTACAACGCATAGAATGTAGGTGGATAGACAAGGTCAATTCGATAGAAGAAGGCCTAAATTCCGCTGAAGAATGGAGAGGCTATGTAACTACTTTACATTAATGAGACACGCACTATCTATCTAACATTTGAAGGCTGTAACTTAAAAAGCCAACATACTACAGGACCATGTCATCTCTATATAACATGTTAATGTTCACAGCATTCTTACTCTTTCTTCTATGGTAGTTTTTCAATAATAACATCTCTACGCAGCATGTTAAGAAATACTTTACTCACATATCTTGTATTTGTGGCACTATATTGTAAGATATAGATTGTGAGCATATAACCTTCGTATGAGGGTATATGACAGATATGGTGTCTATGACGCAAAGAGAATGGTACATATGTATTTTACACAGGACCACAATACAGTAGGCAGTACCCACACGATACACTTTGTTTTTCTGACCAAGCAGCCTAGCGCTCTAATAACGTCATTGCCCTGTAATGATTTCACAATTTTGTCAAATGAATTGCATGGCAGGTTTCCCTGCAATGGGGTTAGTCCCTCCTTAGTGTTTACACCATCGGCACACCGATCACAAGATTAGACAACTAATCGTCGGTCGACACCGCTATGTGCCGAGCGTCAAGCCGTAACAGCGGCAAATCATGTTTATAACGAAGCGGATAACAACCGCTCGTCGTTACCACACCAAGAGCGCATCTAACGCTCACCTTTTTGCAGCATATCCGGGTCGCTGCAAAAAGTTTACGTGGAAATTTGTCCGCTCGACCTTACCTGTAAGTACTTTTTACTCACTGCGTGCCAGAGCTCCTACATTACCTTGCCCTAACCCAATTCTGTCTATATTGATTCGCCATTATTATTCCCCCAGCCATTGACTGCGATATTATTTAAATTCGCATCCCTACACGAAGCAATCGACGAGGGGAATTCAACCGCTACGGCTGTAGCGATACATTTGAGGAGCATCTCAGTCCCGTTTCTACTCCAAAGTGCCTTCGTTCATTCTGTGAGGTAACTCTATGGTTCCATTCTCTGGTACTGTGACTACTGTCTACAGCTAATCAACGTGGCAGTATTCACTTTGTTTCATTAAATTCACCATTCCTGCAGTATCAACAATTTATTGTTATTATTATCTTTTGACATTTCCAATGTAGAACCCGGTGGGGTCCTCACGTAAGTTATCTGCTTCACTTCTCACGAAGGCACTTCACTTAAACTGCGCCGTGTCACCATATCCAGGTATCCATCCTTATAGCCTTTTATTTTAGTTTCTCACATCTGTGCCGGTACATGGGCCCTATGCTTATTATTATTATTATTATTTTTTGTAGATGTCCCTACATCGTTAGTCCTGAAGAGACCCCACATTCATAGGAGGGTCGAAACGCCGTCAACAAACACACAGAACAGACCATAATCCAGCCTGTATAATTTTATACGTAGACTGTGGAAAGAGTGCATTTAAATGGTCGTTCTGTTTTTCTCTTTTTCTCTTTTCATTTATGGAAACCTTCTTTTCTAAAACAAATATCTTGCTTTGAACAGTCACTTTTTGGTCCCAACTTTCACTTGGGGACACCATGCACAAATTTTTTTCTTGCGTTTAAAAGAAATGTATATACTATTTACTGCTTTATATAAAATATTGTATTGATTCAAATGCGTAGAGATTCTGTTTTATCCTCTGACATTATAAGACCTTTTCAATGTATTGCCATTGCGCCTATTCATTGCTTTAATCATTTTGTATTATCCACTGGAACCACTGTTTTCCTACTCTTTAGAAAGTTTGCATTTTCTTCCCTAAGACAAATGTGCCTTTCTCCCAGTGTCCTGGGTCACCTGACTGTTAATAACTTGCATGTGCTGTGAAATGTATTCCTCCTAGACAGTGGACAAAGGGCCTGAGTGTTGCAAGTTGTGGTTCTTCCTAACAGGATGCTATGGCAGGAGCTGTGCCCTGCCCTGATTACACTTAACAGTAGCTCACACAGAAGAACCTGACACCAGGCCTGACCCTGTCTTTGTGTCCCTAGCCAGGCTGCAGCCAAATCCAGAGAAAAGGGTGGAACTGACTAAAATCATGTTTGAAATTAGACAAAGGGGTGTTGCCTACCTAGAGGCTGGCACTGGGCATAATAGTGACATCTCCAGAACCTGAAATTAGAACACTCCAGAACCTCTAAAGACTCAGAAGAATGACTGTCCTACTGCCTGAGACCTAAAGGAAGACTTGACTTGCTTGTCTTGAAGTGACTGCAAGGGTCAGTTGGCTGACCTCCTGTGTGAACTATAGGCCTACAACAAGTTCAAGAGACCATTCCTGCTTCCCAGCTGACCAGACCTAACTGGATCTAACCTGATCCCCTCTGCTGGCCTCTGTGGGAGTGTGTCCTGGCCCCCAAGTGTTGTGCTCAAGGTCCTGGACCATTGGCTTGAGTCTGTGTGCACTTCTCCCTGCCTAACTGAAAGCCTCACCAGATGCTACACAAAGTCAAGTCGCGCAACTCCTCACCGAAGACTTCACTGGATACAATGCAGAGGGGCACTGAAACCCACTGAACCTTGCAGCTACTCACCGAAGGTTTTATCGAATCACACATAGAGCCCCACAGAGCCATGCAGTCCCTGATTGAAAGCATTACCAGATCCAAGGTAGAGCTCTTTGACTCCTCGCAAAAGGCTTCACCAGATCCCAAACAGGGCAACACGAGCGCCACAGAGCCCTATAGAGCCGCGCAGCTCCTGTCTGCAAACCTTACCAGATCCAACACAGAGCGATGCAGAGCCCTGCAGAGCTGCCAAACAAAGATCTCACATCAAAGTCAGAAGGTAAAATTTCCACCTGGACAAACTGGTCCTGTGCCTAGCCGTGCTCCACCTCGGACGCGTGAAATTGTGACTTTGCTCAGGTCTGGCATGACCATATACCGACAGTTGGCACCTCACACTTTTTAGTGCTATTTTTAACCTTAAACTTTTTTAAATTCTTAACTACGGTTCTACAAATTTGATTTATGTTATTTTGGTGTAATTTTTAGTATTGCATTAATGATTTACACATTTCCTCTACTTCTGCGTGTCTCTTCTCCAACCACCTCCTCTTAAAAATGTTATCCTTTTGTGCTATTTCCAGGCCACCCCCATCTAACACCACATAGACAATTTGAGCCAACATCCTTATCGGCAATACAACTAGTCATTATTGCATCATGGTATATGGTGCTGAGCACGTAAATATCAGTCTTTTAAAACAATTAATATTTGTGTAGGACACCTTGAAGAGGGATGAGAATTGAATATTTTTTTTTCTTTTACAATGACCACTATTCACTATCCAGCTCTGTCTTTCCTTAGCTATGTTGATATCCATACTCCATATCCTCATCAGTTTTGCAATTAATAAAAACAATTTTGATTCCATGGTATTCTGGAAACAAATTCATTGATTGAAAAAAAGGTTAAAGTGAAGTTATAGTAAGGTGTTGTAATGGGTTAGAAACTAATGTTTATTAACCCAAAAAGCATTGGAATGCACCAAATATAATTCAGTTATCTAAGTATATCTTGTACACCCGCCATGCAGTGCCTATGACCTCACCTATTACATCACTCATGACATGTAAAATATTATCAATAATGACAACACTGATGAATTCTCAAATGACATCATTGATGACATCACTCATGACATCATCCAAGCTACTGCTCCTCACATAAGCCCTTCTATAAATCCCTAGATCATTTTAGGAAACATAGTAGGAAGAAAAGGGTTCACAAACATGTTCATCGTATATTGGCTATATGTACCTGTGTGCATGTTTAATAAAGAATTAGTGTAGTACTGGAGACAAGTCTGATTCACTGTGGTAAAAACTATATGGTGCACAGTTTAACTACTAGTAATTTGTAAATGAAGACAGTATTTCATTTAAACAAGGAAGAGACTAAGTGGATTTCCGTGAACATGCTGGCGTTCCGGTATTTTCATATAGTGCAATTGAAAATGTCTATATTAACTGGAGATTTATAAAGTGCAGACATTTATTTCTAGAAGTTCTGTTAGAATTCTGAGATATCATATATTGTTGAAGAATATGTAATGTATGGGAATTTGCAAATGGTTCAAGTCACAGCATGACTGCAAGCGTTCTCCTAATGGTGTACGCCAGTCTGCTCACTTAAGGAATATGTGTATTTTTACAAAGTACAGATGGTTATGTTTAGGATTTGGTTGTGCATGCCTTATCAGTGGCTAATGCATGTATGTGAAGCAGTTGATGTCAGATGGGTGTATTTAACCGGTACATCTTATGAAGATAAATAATCACAAACACTCTTTTGAAAGGTATTCAAGGTTTAATACATTTCTGATTACATTAATGTATACTGAGACATATTGGGACTGTTAACAAAGGTAATTTACACTTGTGAGTAACATAAACATATATGTTTATTCTGACATAAACAGCTGAGCGCATTAATATCTACAGACATATTACGTTTCTTAAGCAGGTAATACCATTAAGAAGAGAGCATAATATCTACTGAATGTGGGTAATTTCACATATATACTGAATGTTCTGCATGTTGTGACAGAGGTTATAGAAAATTCGGTCCAGATGTACCTTGTGGAATTCCTTTCAGTAAGAAAAGCCTTCAAGCAAACTGTCACATTAATTGGATGATGTCATCAGTGGTGTAATTTGCGATGTCATCAGTGTTATGAAGTCATTTAAAATGTCGTGAGTGATGTAATTTGTGAGTTCATAAGCAGTGCCTGGCCCGGCCTGCTCTTCACGCTACAGCAATGACCATCCATGACTCTTTTCCTGTCCCTCTCGGCCTGCTGCACCGGGAAGTGCACCCTTCACTGCAGACTTTGAGAAGGTACCCTTTTCAGTGGGACAGACCTAGTCCCTGTATTTTGCCCACACTCCATAGCGGTCCACCTGATCTTGTGACTTTACCTTGGCCTAGCAAGACCAGAGGACCGCGAGTGGTGCTTTGTGCTTTTAGTTGCTATACTTACCTTAAATCTTTGAAATTGCATATCTCTGGTTCTACTCTCTTTTTTCTAAATTGTTGTGGGCTTCTCCTTGTGTTGTGTTTTCACCTCAATACTGTTAGAGTGCTGCAGAAAATGCTATACACATTTCCTCTAAGTTAACCCTGCATTGTGGCTGTTGCTTTAGAAGGACTCACACCCCACTAGTGAGGCCATTTTGTCATAAAAACAAATGCAAGCACTTTACTTTATTAGAGTACTGTGGGAAGCTGCTGTAGTACACTGGGAATTAAAATGACAGACTAGTAATGGTGTTGAAAGTATGTATTTCAGTCTGCATGTCAGAATATTTTCTTGGTATAGATGATCGATCCATGCTAGAGATGTAACCATAATTTCTATTGTAGAACAAACCCACTAATTTATAAAGGAAATTTTGTTTTACAGCTTTGGTCCATCAAAATGGCTTCAGGTGTGCCTCATGCCTGCCATAAATACAGATGGGTAGTGCTCTAGTTGTTCATTATAACATTGTGGGAAGGTTCAGTAGAACACTGGGGAGTTAACTGATAGACTGCTGCTGATGTCTAAAGTACATATTTCAGACTGCATGTCAGAATGTTTTACTGATGTTGATAGGAAATACATTTGATAACTAATAGAAAACGTGCCAACATGTTAGCTTGCCAAAGCACTAACCATGATTTCAATAGCAAAACAAACCTCCTCAATGTGTTTATTTATATGGGGAATACTTTAGCTTTTCCAGCTTTGAATCAATGGAGATTTCTTCAGGTGTGCCACACTTCTATCATAAATACATAATGTTAGCACACTAGTTGTTCATTAGGACACTGCGGGATGCTGCAGTAGAAAACTGGTGAATCAACGTACAAGTACTGCTTCTGTTGGAAGTGCATGTTTTACTCAAAATAAATCCTAGCTATTGTGAAGGAAAGTTTCAACTCTGTTAAGAACACAGAGGTGAGGATTATGCTTAAACTTTCGTTGCTTTCTAACAACCAAGAAAAAAAACCAAATCCCATCATTCCAAAATGTATGTCATAGTAAAGTATAACTCCAAAAATCAACGACAGGGTCCATAACAGTATCTGACGGTATTCCTTTGATCTACAATCCTCTTTCTTTGCAAGGAGAATACCTAGAATAACAGTGGATTAGGGTTTATAAGATTCAAGCAGTAGCAATATGTCAGGTGACCCTAAGCATCCCTTGTTCTCTTTCTTGTTTCTTTGTAGAGTGGTGCCTCATTTCCTGAGCTGTTGCCATGTGAGGCGAGTGACTGTGAATAATTGAAGTAAATAGATGACAATGAGGATGTCACTATAATTTGAATATACAATGAGTACACTGAGTCTTTTTTGATGTCATATATTTTGACAATAGATCGTCATCTTCTCTTTTTACAGATGCCATCGGAACTCCTTAAACTGCAGAGGATCTGTACACCCCTGAATACAGGTGACATGGTTGTTATCTGTTCCAACTTTGTTTTTACATCACTTTTTGTCGTTAATGCAGTAGCAATACCTTGTTGTGGTCCGGAAGAAGAACTAGGATTAATTTAATCCAGTTGGCTGAAACATGTAGACCCCCTTTTTTCCATTTATTGACAGTTATTTGTTAAAACTGTTGTTGCACTGTTTTTACTTTGAGCAGTAGTAGATACCCATTAATATTTTTTTCTCTCTTACTGTTTAATTTTAACTCACTCATTCTTACTTTTATGCACTGCGCCCATCACTTCTATATAGAATACTTCTTCTCATCTGTTGGATCAGACACAGCGCGTTATTGCGCTTTAGTTAATTGGAAAAACATCTGTGAGCTCCCCTTTTTCACCGAAAGTATTGTAGCCCTTAGTAGCACTAGTGTGTTGCTAAGAGGTGATCCAGATGATGAAGCATGTCACCTTGGTGAGTGAAGGGAATCCATCATCCTTATAGGATGTTCCTTTTCTGTAAAATGTTCGTTTTGAACAGTGTTACAGTCTCTTTAGGCCCAGTGTTGCTTTAGTATCTTTTCATTGTTTCAGTAGACCAGTGGATACTCTAGTTGTGTTGCAAAACAAATATTATACTTCTCAGTATGATACCTGTCCAAATGTATTGCACTTCACAATGCATAAGCACATGTATGATAGCAGAAAGCATATTTTACAGTACCATTTTAGAAAAATGTCACAAAACAGAAATCAGCGAAAAGACACATACTTATAACCAATTTAGTGTACGAAAATCCCTGGGTGGGGCTCCTCACCAAAGTTCCAGTAGGATAATCCTCACCTCTGTGTCCTTAATGGAATTGAAACTTTCCTTCAAAATATTTAGGACATTTTCTTTTGCATGTCAGTACCGGAGGCTCAGATGAGGCTTATTTAAATTTTACGCACCACTTACATAGCCAATTGTACCACTGGTGTTAAATAATAACAACTTCTGAATGTGGAGACCAGTCTGCTTTCTTTAACATGTCCTCTAGTCTAGCCCCTAGAAGGTAGGCTTTGGAGTAAATGCCACTCCTGGTCAAATGAGCCCCAAACAAGAAAACTCCTGCCTCCTGCATCACCCACCCAATCCATACAGCCATAGTGAGTGAAGAGACGGTCTTATGGGGTTTCATGATAGAAATCAAGTTGGTTGCCTCCTCTGTCTAAAATCTAATACTCTTGCAGACACTTCAACACAATCAGTTTTAGGTTATCGGGAAACTTGTATAGTGAACCGTTCGAGGGTTGGGCTTTGTGTGTCTGACAATGGAAAGAATTACCCTAGCTGCATGTTCAGTCTATCAAATTGTTGCTTTCTGGAAAGGTCAGTCAAAAGCCTACTCCATGGAAAAGAAAACTCTCTGTGAAAGTCCTGACAGGTACCACCTCTGCTTGCGTTGCACCAATCTAATAAAGCCAGGAGGTTGTTCAGTATCAATGGGTGTGATGTCCTTTGTGGACCCCGAAAGCTATACTGGGGAGTGGGGAGCATGACTGGAAGATCGCAGGATATCTCCAGGAGTAAAGGGAAGCATGGTCAAGTCCTCTGTGTCAGAGTCACTAGAATAATTTTGGCTGGTTGATGTCTGGCCTGAGTCCCTGGCCTGGATATCATGATAAGCAACAGGAAGGCATAGTTTAAATCTTTATTCCATTCCTAAATTTGTATACATGAGTTGCTACAGGGTATGTTCTCCAATGGAAGAACTGTGACACTTTGGTGTTTAGTCTTGATGCCAATAAATCTTTGAATGGAGGGCTCCATCCGTAGCTTAGAAGCTGGAACACTTGCATGTAGAGTTGCCAGTTGCTGGAATTCCACAGGAATCAAAAGATCCAGTCCAATGTGGTGTTAAAGCATCTCAGAAGATTAATTGCTTTCACAGATATTCCCTTCTCCGGGTAATAGTGAATGAAGTACATGGCTGTGTCTGATAGCATCTTGTATCTTGTACCTCTAAGCTTGTTGACATATTGTACCGCAGATACATTGTCCATCTTCAATGTTATGAAACATCTTGTTACGTTCCTCGCTAGACTGTGAATTGCAGAGGACGATGCTAATAACTTCACGCAGCTTATATGAAGTTCTAGTTCTTTTTGGCACCATCATCGGTTCAATGGAAGTCTCACCAAGATCCCCAGCCCAACAGTTGGCATCCGGCTCTTTAACAATGTGCTCAACTGATCTAAAATTTGTGAATCCGTTTCAAGCTTTCATGCGGTTCAGTCCACAAATAATCCTGGAGCTGTCTCCCTCCGTTAAAGAAATCTCCTCCAAATAAGAAACACCCTTCTGTAGGTGTTTGATCTTCATTTTCTGAAGTGGCCCATTGTGGAAAGTGACCAGAAAGATCACCTGTATAGAGAGTGACAGAAACTTCAACCGTGTGGTGAGGGTCTGTAGCTAAATCAGATCAGTTCCTTCAGTTCAGTAAAATCGGATCAGTTTCTTCAGCTCGTCCTTTATCAAATTTATCTTGATGACGAGTAGTTCCAAGGTTGCTGTCTGACAGTTTATAGTGAAAGCAAGAAAACCCATCCTGAACTTTGGTTCTGGTATTGACTAGTTCTGATTGTAAATGAAATTCAGATGCTCCTGAAGGGAGATGACGAACTGTGCCTGACCTATATGTATGCGCATGTCCTGCACCATGAGGATGAGGTCTTTCAAGTAAATGATTAGTCTGTGAGTTCTAAGCCACACCACCACAGGCTTTAGAAACTTTGAGAAGAACCATGAGGTGGAAGAAAGTCCTAAAGGAGGTACCTGGAACTACTTTGCCTGGTCTTGCCAGAGTAATTGAAGGAATTGTGAGTGAGGTAGAAAAATTGGGATCAGGAGATAGACATCATGTAATTCTGGGTGAATCAGCAAATCCTCTTATCTGAGGAGATCCCTCAAGAGATGGATACCTTCCAGCTTTAAATGTCTGTAGGTTAGCTATTCTATCCTGAGCCTCTACACAGTCTGCAGGATCCAAGCATCAGAGGATATCTGTTCCCATTTGTGTAATCAATCTGCTGTTCTGCCCCCAGCATTACTAGGGAAAAACACCTTATCCTTACTTGTGGATTTGAAGACCACTGCTCTGCAATCTCTTCTGGTGCAGATTTCGTGGAACCTGTTTTTTGAGAGGAAGAAAGGGGAGTATTCTCTTTTATCTGCCCATTCT
Organism: Triturus cristatus; assembly: GCF_964204655.1. Taxonomy (NCBI): domain Eukaryota; kingdom Metazoa; phylum Chordata; class Amphibia; order Caudata; family Salamandridae; genus Triturus; species Triturus cristatus. The sequence continues at coordinate 729,165,954 of NC_140591.1, forward strand.
GATCTGTTGATCCTTGGTTTACTCATTAGCTTTGGTTGGATAAATGGCTGGGCAAGCCTCCTCTTTGACATCCTGCCTCTGAGGAGGTTAATTCTCCCATATTAAGATCCAACCTGAATGATTTTGCATATCTGTGTTCTGGTGACAAGGTACAGTTGGTGTTGCTCAACATGCGGATTACTCTTTGAGCCTACCCTGATAGATTTTCCAGTTCAATTTTGTTGCCTGACCTTTTGGCTTCTTCAACCATCTCCATGATTTCAGTGAGTGGTCCAGCAATGTCCAGCAGCTTGTCCTGACATGAAAGCCAGGACCTATCAATACCCCACACATGTAGTCTTTGATATTTTGTTAAGGAAGATCCATTGTGGAATCTAGGTCTGGGGTGGCAACAAAATTGCAATTGATAGAGGGTTGCAGTCATTCTGCCCTAAGTCTGTTCCAGACATACTTGTTCATTCACTGATGAAATCTAAGTTTCAGGTAGTAAGCTACCCTTGGAGTAGGTCTCTACTCAGAAGAGCGAAGGTGTCTAATATCCTCAGGATCAAACAAGTCTTTGTAAGGATTTCTGTCATTGGAGGAATGCCAGCTCAACTTTGAGCTTTTTCCTATCTCCCATGAGGTATGCCAGTCACTTGATCTCTGAGACTTTTTACCCAAGTCATCTGATGTGAGTGGATCTGAATCCACTTGGTCTTGGTCAAACCACAAATCAGTATTGAGGTCTCTGCCCCAGTTATACAGACCACAAGGTCCTGCACCTTTGTCATAAGGGTCTATCAGGGATAGCCAAAAGATTTTGCGCAGTTTCTAAAAAGATTCTGCCTTGTTACTGGGCTCTTTAGAACTTTGTTCCTCACTGAGGGACCCACCTTCATCCCTTTGATGCATCTGTGCAGGGTTATTCAAGGAGTCCAGTGAGGTAATGGTGGGAGTGTCTTGCAACCTCTGTAATGCCTTAGGCATTGTTGTCTCCAGAGATTTGAAACCCCCCAAGGTCAATCATTGATGCAAGGACAAAGTCCATCCTATATGACTCTGAAATGGATGCCTTACATATTCGTTGTCATAAGTCATCTTGTTGGGTGGTATACCAATGTGATGAGCATGCCCAGATGTGGGGCCCTTGCTCACTTTGCCATTGGATTCAAACTAGCCTGGCTGATGAGGAATGTGTTACCCCAAAACCAGTCCCAGGATGCTTATTTCCGGTGCAGGGAAGACCTGGCCTGGCGGTTCTGGTTGGGCTGTTCCCATGGGGAACAGGGTCAAGACTGATTTGCATATGGCTGGGTCTGAACTGGGGTGGCGAAGTAAGCAGAAGAATGATGATGAATTCAAACTAGATCTAATAGTGATTGGGGTGAGTATCTGAAAAGTTTCAGCGTTCCATGCTTCATCTTATTGTGATTGCATTGTTTGCCCTAAATTGGCAGGGTATGCCCAGATGTGGGTCACTTCCTCACTTTGTCGCTCGATTAAAGCTAGCCTTGCTGATGAGGGGTGTTACCCCAGAACCAATCCCAGGATGCTTGTTTCCAGTTTAGGGAAGACCTGGCCTGGCAGTTCCGGCTGAACTGTTCTCATGAGGAACTGGGTCGAGACTGAATTGTATATGGCGGGGTCTTGAACTGGCCTGATGCAGTGAGTAGAAGAACGATGATGGATTCAACCCAGATCTAATAATGGCTAGGGGTGAGTATCTGAAAAGTTTCAGTGCTCCGTCCAGCATCTTATTGTGTTTCCTTTGTTCGCACTAAGCCGGCAGTGTACGCCCAGACGTGGGTCCCTTGCTCACTTTGCAACTGGATTCCAGCTAGCCTCGCTGATGTGGAGTGTTATCCTGAAATCGGTCCCAGAATGCTTGTTTTTGGTTCAGGCATGACCTGGCCTGGCAGTTCGGGCTGGACTTTTCCCATGAGGTACAGGGTCAAGACTGATTTGCATGTGGCTGGGTTTGAACTGGGTTGGCTAAGTGAGTAGAAGAATGATGATAGATTCAACTCAGATCTAATAGTGACTGGGGATGAGTGTTTGAAAAGTTTCAACTGTCCGTCCATCATCTTATTGTGTTTGCCAATGTGATATTAGACAGTGTGATGAGTGAAGCACTACACTAGCTACTCCCAAAACATACATGTGTAAAATGCCTGACAAGCTAAGCTGATCTAAATCTCTGATATTATCTTTTTTAAAAGGGGTCACATTGAGGGAGTGCAAATGTTCCTAATATGCTGCTACTTGTTCGAAATACACACTGGCTGATGCAAAAATGGCCTGCATGACCTTGTCATTAGGGAAGGGTAGCTGCTCCCCAAGCACCGTACCTGAAGGAGTGAGGGAAGTGAGGACCCAGGCAGGGCACTACTAACAGAGTAAGGACTAGAGCCACCCGCTACCTCAGAATCTTCCTCAGGGTTCCTACTGCTGCCCTGCTGCCCTGCTGACATGCAGCTATTCTTGCAGTGGGGCAAGTATTGGCACAGATAAAGATCAGGGATGGAACCACTTGGCGTATGTGATGAGGATCTAAAAGTTGCATTTGGGACAAACGTAGGTGATGGGGTCAAGGAAGACAATAAAGATGATGTAGATATTTGAAGGCAAACATGATAATTGCAGAGCATTCAATATACCAATAGGTTTCTACGAGGTCGGTGATGGACCGACGTGTGGAATTGGCGCTCACTATTTACTGGTGCATCCAGACTAAGTGTAATTGGTAGTGGTGCTCCAAGGGAGGGGGAACCACCCAAACCCCTTCAGTGCAATCCAAAGGATCTACCTCAACATCAACATGCTGCCTGAGCACACACTAAAATCAATAAACAGCCTGTTGCAATCATATAATAGAACACAATTTTAAATGGATTTTCTTTGGTCTTTATTTTCCTCTTTAGTTGTCCAGCCAACATGTGTTTTGCCGTCTGGGACAGTTACCCACAACTTCCTCAGGGCTGTCTTTCAATGTCATATCACTTTGAACCTCTGCACCGGTTGTAATTCCATCCTGGCCAGTGGGGAATAGTCATTGAAGTCCCAAAAATTCTCCAAGTCTCCAGACTGTTCCAACATGTTGACTGGACATCTAAAGAAGAAAATAGAGACCAAAGAAAATCCATTTAGAATTGTGTTATATTATATGATTACAATAGGCTGTTTATTGATTTCAGTGTGCGCTCAGGCAGAGTGTTGATACCAATAAGTTTATTCAAAAAGAGGAAGGTCAATTGTCACTGGTTACACAGCAGCACAAAAAGAGGACTGGTGAATAATAGAGTACTGGTATATACTGCTATAGACCCTGTGGGCCTGCAAAACCTGTCACCAAATTCAATGAGTTTATGACTGATCAGGGTTTAAAGACTAATACGGCCAAGTCATACACTATGTTGGCTGGCAAATCCCCCCCCTTTTAAAATCATGTTTTATTAATAATGAAAGGTTGTCGGATGTCCCAAATTTCTCGTATTTGGGAATACCTTTGACCGAAAAAGTACTTGGCATTATTTAGTTGAAACAAGGGTCAGTAGTTTTTACCAAAATTTGTAGGCGGTGTTTAGGTTTACAGAGAAATTAGGTTCAAGACCCATTTAATCGATAATTAATATTTACAAGGCTTGCTCGTGTTCTGTAATTTTGTATGGGGCTGGAGTGTGGGGCTATTGTAACCCGGCACGTCTCCAGACAGCTGAGAATAATTTTCTTTGACGCCTATTAACAGTTCCAAGCAGTCTTCCCATTATCTTTTGTCATAATGAACTTGGCTTGACTCACTTAACCCATCGTATACAAATTGCGCCAATCTTAATATGGCATTCAGTATGGGCAAAAGTTGAGCCGGCCCTTAATCGTGCAATTATATTGGATTGTTTTAGACTCGATCATGGAATATTTGCCTCTAGTACACTTCCCAAGTGTTAAGCCCTACCTCACTTTTTATTTTTGTCACACGAAAATGTTATTAGATTCAGGTTTTGCATTGCACACTTCGTGGTTTCCTACCCACGCAAAGCTTATTGTAATGCTAAACTGGATCTATGCCCGTGTGACTCTAAATCAATACAGAACACGCTGCACTTCCTGTTTTTTTGTCGACTGTATACCAAACCGAGGCAGGATATTATTATCCCCCTATTAAAATTCCTAAATATCAGGAAGTGTCGGCCTGCCTTATACCACCTCCAGCTCTTAAATGATGAATGTACATGTCTAATTGTTTACAGGTATATATCCACAGCTGTTCACTTGCGGAATGAGGTTGGGAAATGACCCTTACATTTTTTATCTGATTTTAACCAACTGTTTTTGTACATCATGGTTTTCAGGGAAACAGTGTTGGTTTAAAGATTAATATATGTTGTCCTTATGTTGATCTATGTCTGATAATATTTATCTTTGTTTTTTATTCGTCAACTAGTGCCATGCTGCTATATGTTTGAATATTAATTCAACTTATCACTGTTACTTTGCTGATTATGAATTGCTGTTGTGAAGAAGTCTATTATACATTGCTGGTTTTATATCTTAAATGTTATTCATTTTTGGATGTATTCTTTTATGGCTGCAAGTAAGCCAAATAAAGATTATTTGACTGACTGACTGTCATTAGTTGTTTGGGTTATGCCTTACCATGATATGCATATTGAAATGATGGGATATCTAGTTTTTTTCTTGGCTGCTGTGAAGTTAGTAACAAAAGTTTAAGCACAATCTGGGCTACCAGTTCTGACAATGAATGTCAGACTTTATTCTCATATTGCAGAGGAAGATAATGTGAATTTATAGAAATGATGCCCTCGTTGTAGCTTTGGGAGCACCTTCTATAACCTTTTCTGAGAAAAGCGTTGTCTCTCAAACATGGTACATCAAATCCCAGCAGAGGATCAGCATTTTTCAATGGGTAAACGCACCTTAGAACACAGCACAATTCCTAACATTAGTATGAAACCATCAACAGATTATCTACCTTGCAACTAAGATTTGTTATCACACTTTATATGTGCTCCTTTTTGTGACCATCAAAACCAGCCAATTACTTCATTGCATTTCAATGGAGACCTTGACCCCGAGCCTTGTAATGGCTTCCACAACATTTTTCCCTTATTATGCCCAGTCAGCCAAAGCAGGCTCCCTTTGGACCCTCATACATGCTCCTTGGGGTCAGAGTGTGTGATCACCCTGTCTCCTTAATTTATTTTATTCATTTGAAGGATGTGAGCACCATGTCCCTAAGACTAGCAATGGTTGCCACAACATATTGTTCAGGTTGCGGCCAGACAATCAGAATTGACTAGTCTTCCTTAAAGTTGCGACTCAGGGCATGTCTGGTTACTAACAGTCCAGATATACCTACTTTTTAAGCCCTTCATGACAACTCAGAACACTTCTTTTCACGAGAATTTCTCAAAAACAGTTCAACAGATTTACACCAAATAACAAAAAGCACACTTTCTAAGTAAGTTTTAACTGTAGGCTTTATTTTCTGTATCTCTTTCCAAAATTTATTATGGGAATTACCGTGAGAAATCAACATTTTGGGCCCCCCCTGTCCTTGCCTCCCACAAACCTTTACTGAAAGGAGCTGAAGTTCATGAACTTTAAAAAAAATGTTTCTTGAAGATTTATCCAGTTTGACTAAAGTTAGTGTTGACTGGTTGGCAAGCTGAGAAATGTCTGTAACGAGTTGCGCTACTTATAATAATTTTAAGCTGGTGGTTAAATTGTAAACATAAGCTATAACTATAACTTTTGAATTTTTAAACTTTTTTCAATGTTTTTCAAAGTTTAAATAAAATGTGTTTCAAGTTGTAGAGTCCAGTGTCCTCGAATGGAGGGTTGTTATGTGGAGTGTCATAAAGTACAGTGAAGGAGAGCGCTGCAAAGTCTATTGTCTTAGAGTGGAGAATTGTAGAGTAGAATACAGTGCAGTAGAGTGGAGTCATGTATCATACAGTGTAGTAAAGTGTTTTATAGTGTAGTCGCATATAGTGGATTTAAGTATCGTGGACTGTAGTGTTGCAGGGATTCTGCTTATGCACAGAACTATGCACAGGAAACCAGGACCTCAGAGAATTGTGGTGTACCAGAAACTCCCCTCAGAACCAAGAACCCCATATCCGACTAGCTTAGTGTCCCATTCGTTAGCCTAGATCTAGCTAGGCGGTGCCAATGTATAGACAACCCAGAACATGCGACTTAGATATTTCTCAGGAGTGGTGGGAATCCGAAATACCTGTTCGTACTTATTTAGCAGTCCACAACAGAATAATACAGACACGGTAAAGTTTAAAGAGTTTATTTTATAAACCTCGTGTCCCAAGATGCAGTACTTTGGCTAACACTAGCAGACAAATGGTTAAGATCAGAACCATCAGCATTGTTACAATACCATACACAATGAAAGGAGCAATCATAATAATAATGACAGTGGTAAACAGCCACACTCCTTTCTCTAGTAACTAATAGGTTTATTATACTAATAGAAGGTCTCTTAGGCTAACATGGGGAACCCCATACTGTATAGATCAGCTTAGTAGAATCACACCACAGGATCAGCTAGGCTCTCTCATGCATCAGCTCTTCTGTTCAAATGAAATCTAAAACATTCTGTCCTGTAATATTAAAGCAAAAACCAAAGGAAATGATGGACGGAGTGTTGAACATTGCAAGCACTCACCCCCAGTCAACTGATCTGGGTTTAATCCATCACCGTTCTTTAGCCCACTCTGCCACCCCAGTTCAGACATGGCCATATGCAAATCAATCTGACCCTGTGCCTCATGGGAACAGTCCAGCCCGAACTGCCAAGCCATGTCTTCCCTGGACCGGAAACAAGCTTCCTAGGACCGGTTTCTGGCATTTCAGCCGTCTTCAGCCAGGCTTGCTTGAATCCAGTGGCAAAGTGAGCAAGGGACTCACGTCTGAGCATACCCTGCCAACTTATGGCGAACAAAGCAAAAACCAAAGGAAATGATGGACGGAGTGTTGAACATTGCAAGCACTAACCCCCAGTCAACTGATCTGGGTTTAATCCATCACCGTTCTTTAGCCCACTCTGCCACCCCTGTTCAGACATGGCCATATGCAAATCAGTCTGACCCTGTGCCTCATGGGAACAGTCCAGCCCGAACTGCCAAGCCATGTCTTCCCTTGACCGGAAACAAGCTTCCTAGGACCGGTTTCTGGCATTTCAGCCGTCTTCAGCCAGGCTTGCTTGAATCCAGTGGCAAAGTGAGCAAGGGACTCACGTCTGAGCATACCCTGCCAACTTATGGTGAACAAAGCAAAAACCAAAGGAAATGATGGACGGAGTGTTGAACATTGCAAGCACTCACCCCCAGTCAACTGATCTGGGTTTAATCCATCACCGTTCTTTAGCCCACTCTGCCACCCCAGTTCAGACATGGCCATATGCAAATCAGTCTGACCCTGTGCCTCATGGGAACAGTCCAGCCTGAACTGCCAAGCCATGTCTTCCCTGGACCGGAAACAAGCTTCCTAGGACCGGTTTCTGGCATTTCAGCTGTCTTCAGCCAGGCTTGCTTGAATCCAGTGGCAACGTGAGCAAGGGACTCACGTCTGAGCATACCCTGCCAACTTATGGCGAACAAAGCAAAAACCAAAGGAAATGATGGACGGAGTGTTGAACATTGCAAGCACTCTCCCCCAGTCAACTGATCTGGGTTTAATCCCTCACCGTTCTTTAGCCCACTCTGACATGGCCATATGCAAATCAGTCTTGACCCTGTGCCTCATGGGAACAGTCCAGCCCGAACTGCCAAGCCATGTCTTCCCTGGACCGGAATCAAGCATCCTAGGACCGGTTTCTGGCTATCAGCCGTCATCAGCCAGGATAGCTTGACTCCAGTGGCGTAGTGAGCACAGGTCCCACGTCTGGGAATACCCATCCCACTTAGGGCGAAAAGCGTTACAACAAACAATTGATGGACGGAATGCTGACAATGCAGACATTCTCCCCCAGTTAAGAGATCTGGGTTAAATCCATCGTTCTTTTGCCCACTCTGCCACCCCAGTTCAGACATGGCCATATGCAAATCAGTCTGACCCTGTGCCTCATGGGAACAGTCCAGCCCGAACTGCCAAGCCATGTCTTCCCTGGACCGGAAACAAGCTTCCTAGGACCGTTTTCTGGCATTTCAGCCGTCTTCAGCCAGGCTTGCTTGAATCCAGTGGCCACTGGAGTCAAGCTATCCTGGCTGATGACGGCTGATAGCCAGAAACCGGTCCTAGGATGCTTGATTCCGGTCCAGGGAAGGCATGGCTTGGCAGTTCGGGCTGGACTGTTCCCATGAGGCACAGGGTCAAGACTGATTTGCATATGGCCATGTCAGAGTGGGCTAAAGAACGGTGATGGATTAAACCCAGATCAGTTGACTGGGGGTGAGTGCTTGCAATGTTCAACACTCCGTCCATCATTTCCTTTGGTTTTTGCTTTGTTCGCCATAAGTTGGCAGGGTATGCTCAGACGTGAGTCCCTTGCTCACGTCGCCACTGGATTCAAGCAAGCCTGGCTGAAGACGGCTGAAATGCCAGAAACCGGTCCTAGGAAGCTTGTTTCCGGTCCAGGGAAGACATGGCTTGGCAGTTCAGGCTGGACTGTTCCCATGAGGCACAGGGTCAGACTGATTTGCATATGGCCATGTCTGAACTGGGGTGGCAGAGTGGGCTAAAGAACGGTGATGGATTAAACCCAGATCAGTTGACTGGGGGTGAGTGCTTGCAATGTTCAACACTCCGTCCATCATTTCCTTTGGTTTTTGCTTTGTTCACCATAAGTTGGCAGGGTATGCTCAGACATGAGTCCCTTGCTCACTTTGCCACTGGATTCAAGCAAGCCTGGCTGAAGACGGCTGAAATGCCAGAAACCGGTCCTAGGAAGCTTGTTTCCGGTCAAGGGAAGACATGGCTTGGCAGTTCGGGCTGGACTGTTCCCATGAGGCTGCATTGTCAGCATTCCGTCCATCAATTGTTTGTTGTAACGCTTTTCGCCCTAAGTGGGATGGGTATTCCCAGACGTGGGACCCGTACTCACAACGCCACTGGAGTCAAGCTATCCTGGCTGATGATGGCGGATAGCCAGAAACCGGTCCTAGGATGCTTGATTCCGGTCCAGGGAAGACATGGCTTGGCAGTTCGGGCTGGACTGTTCCCATGAGGCACAGGGTCAAGACTGATTTGCATATGGCCATGTCTAAACTGGGGTGGTGTAGTGGGCAAAAGAACGATGGATTTAACCCAGATCTCTTGACTGGGGGAGAATGTCTGCATTGTCAGCATTCCGTCCATCAATTGTTTGTTGTAACGCTGTAATATTAAAGGCACTTGTCCTTCAGATATTGGCAGCTGCATGTATGATATGTCTAAAAAGTGGTATGATCAATCTGAACACAACACTCTGCACCGTCTAGTGTCCTAGACGTGTTCTTTACATGATGTACAGACGAAGGTCACAGCACACTGTTAGGAATGTTAAACAACAAACAGTTATCCTGTAAGGCAAAGTCGAGTAAGCATTTCTAAAATGAATAACATATAACAACAGTGTCACGTGCAAAGCAGCAGAAACGGCAAGCTGGCTTTCTAACAGTTGGCTCGGTTATGCTAACTTAGTGTTGTAAATAGGGAGTGGCTAACCCATCTTACACCCCCTTTGATCGGACTACTAACCACTAGGGGCGCACTTATCAAGAACGCAGAGTTCAAGTGATATAGAACAGAACCAAGGGCATGAACTATAAGTCCATATAAGGTAAGTGTAAAGTTCGAGAAAAAAAAGAAGAAGAAAAAAAATCGTGTAAAAAATAAAAACGATGTCCTAGAGAAAAAACCATTAAAAAATGTTTTGATAAAAAAATTGACATCTATGGATGCATCCTGTCTTGACTATGTGAAACAGTCAATCCATCAAGGTATATGCACCGTAAGTCGCAACAGCTTCCAAGAGGAAATCATTGGAGCATTCCGCAAAAGTATCTGCCATCCAATTTAGCAAGGGAAAGGAACACACGTGTTCTTCAATTATCGGAGCATCCAGCACCATAACAGGACAACTGTCAGCATCCTTGAGATAACTTCGTTCAAGGAATTCAATAGCGGCCTCTCCGATATCCCAGTTACCAAGGACTCCTTGTGTAGCACCCAAAGCCATAAATCCAATTCCAGAACAAGCAAACTCATGATCCAGTAATGGACACATTAGTTCATCAAAATCCGGGTCAGGTGACACCAAGTTTGACAGACACAAGTCCAGAGCCCATTGGAAGGGACAATCTAGGCAATGAAAGACAGGCTGCACACAGGTAAAATAAGGAAACCGGAATGACAATCCATACTTGACGCTTAAGGTCGCCAGAGGTAAAGTGCCGTAGTTATCAAGCATCCTGTTACGAAGATGGAGCAGGCGGAGCATACTGTCTTGTAACCCCAGGCGTGCAGCCATAACGAAATGCGCAGAACAACAAGAGGATCCCGGCCCCAAGAGCGAGAAGCAAGGGAAACCCTCCGAAGACACTTGAAAAAATAGAATGTAAAAACGCGGGGATCACACCAAAAATAGTTTGGAAAGATGTCACGAGGCCTGAGCCGCCAATTTAAAAAAAATTAACAAGGCCAGTCGTAGACGAAGCATTAAAGATAGTCTGTATCAACTTTACAAAATGTAGGGGGAGGTCAGTATTTAAAAGAGCTTGTACTTCAGTGCGTGTGTTTGCTATGTGAAGAAGAAATGTTTCACGGGACGAAGTCAAAGAAACTTCTTTCTGAGACAAAAGAGCTCTTATTCTACTCATCCTGTTGAACTCTGCGTTCAAGGTTGGAATCGCCGGCCAGATGGATATATCGAGCCTGCCGTGCGGGGGTGGGAAAAGGACGTTATTACAGCAAACCACCCTTTGTGAAACGGTGACTATGTAAGGAATACCCACTAGCATCCCACAGCAAGCTTCATTATTTAAAAGTAAATAACTACCGTTAGCAAGCAGCTTAAAAGAAGACGTTATAACTGGCATTGGAATACCTTTTAGGACACAAGCTAAATTAGGAGCGTGTATATTGCAAGCGCCATGTAATTGTATATGTTTACAAACCACAGAATGATCAGGAGCGGAAGCGCATTCTTCACCTTTTAAGTAAACTTCCTTGCCGTCCCTCACGTATCTATATGTGAAAGGAAGTGACCAAACTTCGTGCAGGAAGGCATTACCAAGCTGTTCATAACTGCCTATGGCATAATGCTTCATGCACAAACTGAACTTAAACCGAGAAAAAGGCAACGTGATCAATCCGTGTACAAGCCACACAGCCGAATTCAACTCAGCAACAGAAAAAGGCAAAGGTTCTAGTTTTTCAATGTGCAGTAATGCGTAAGTTGCGTCTTTCATGGACATGAACTGCTGTTTATCGGTCAAATTAAAAGGAAGGAATAACGAAGACGTATTCATGTAATCCCAAGGGACTTTCCCTGCTTTTAACGTTTGCAAGGTCCATGCAAACTGCATAATTGAACGCAACTGATTTTGACCATGATATAACACGGACACATCATCTTGCACAATGTCTACGACAGATGAAACAATATTATCTAATGTATAAATTCTAGAAGACAAGGTGTTAATACTATTATCTAAAACAGCCAATACTTTCTCCATATTGGCCTGGTCAATAGCATGTAGCCTGGAAGCAGCCTCAATTTGCGACAATTTCCAAACTTCATTGTAAATAGCATAAACCCATCTCTTGGACCTGCCACTCGCAGGACCCTTAACAAATCATTTAAATCTATTTTGTCATCCAACCGTGATAAATGAAGCTTAACTGAAGCTAATGTGGAACGTTGCAACCATGACTGGCATAACTTACCTACCAAGTAGGTAGTTACCGTGTGTGACGATGGAAAACGAGGGTCTACTCTAAGCTGTGTATACCCTGGTGTCAAATCCAGAAACCGTTGTTGACAGGAATCTGAACCCGTCTGCCATACCAACCATCCTTCGGGATCTATTGCTGAAATATTGAAGGTGGTGTTGCAGACGAGGGACTGCAACATAATAAGGGACAGATCTGTGTGATTCGCCCAATTAGGATAAGCACCCAGATCCGGGATTGTGGGGGAATTCAATTTTTTAGATATAGCCAATCCAAAACAGGTGGTCTGAAAAATAGTTGAATTAAAAAATAACATATGATTTGGGATAAGACAGGCACGATGCAAAGCCTCTGTTCCTTGTACCTGCCACGGTCTAGTTCCCCAAACCGATTTAAGATCGACAGTAGCTTTCCAGAGGTCATAACCTCCAATAGCCAATTCATCCATAAAGGATTTGGAATATAATAATTTGGTGTGTGTCAGTCTAACCTTAGACGCTGGTTCCACCGCTACCTTAAAATAAAAAAGAGGCAGGGTGAGACACACTAAAATCCGAAAAGTATGTGCATTTTTTCACCAAAGTGGCATAGCTGCCAGGCATAGGGACAGGACAATGTTCCCACTGATTGAAATTAACAAAATTTCGAAAGGTATTTGCTCTGTGTAGGAAATGTGTGCCATAATGTTGATAGCAAAACTGTTCATTGTAATTTGCAGTATTTAAATACAAATCTTCAGCATCAAATGCAGCATAACATTTCAAATCGGAAAACAGTGCCTCTATCGCTTGCACATCCCAATAATCTGATCGGACGTTCTGCTTAACTACATCACCCATAGAAACACGAAAAACAGTTGGTACATTAATCACTTCGGTGGGACCATGAATTTGAAAGTTCACAGCATCCCAAGCAATTCCATCACGTACAGGCCAGGCGGTGACGTTCACAAAAGTCTGGTCCCTTTTCATGACGTGCGATGAGAAATGGGGGGCCAAAGTTCCATCAATTAATCGAATTGTAGATCGTTCATTCAGGTAGTGTCCATTGATCAATTTAAAAAACACTACCACAAAGCCAATGGTCATGAACAAAAAAAAACTTATTAGCACCAGCCAGATGTAAGTCCAAGGTGCAACCAAAAAATGTCTCTTGAACCAGGCAAAAAATTTAGAAATTTTGGAAGGGGCAGTGGAAGTCAATGATTCAGTTTCAAAGGAAGAATGTGACTGGGCAATTGTTGTTGAATGTAATAGAGGCAAAGGTACTTCTGTTGGATAAGCATACTCAGGATCATCAGGTAAACCACCAGCATAAGATGGCATAGAAGGAGCAGTAACTGCAAGCTCACTGGAAACTTCAGGCAAGATGCTAGAGGGTGGTACCACAACAGAGTTTCTCAGCATCGAAGGGCAAGAAACCGAAGGTGTCACACCATGGAGAATCGGCCACCCGCTGCAGCCCGACATCGTCAATCGAGATGTACCTGTTATCCCTGCGACCAGGAAGTGGAGGCAAAACAACTGTACGCGTACCCAGGACTCCAAGCACCGGGACCGGTGCACGATAAGAGGGGCCGAACTCCTTCTTGTTCTCCACCTTCTCACGGACCAGGTCACCAACTCGAGGTAGCCAGCCGACTACCGGAATCTGGAGCGCAGCTTCGGATGTCGAGGGTACGTGTCCTTTCGCTAGAGTGTCTCTGGCTTCTTGTAGATTCTGAAATCCAGCACAGTGGTCATCTAGGTCAAAAGGGGCGGCTGCTGCCGCCATGTCTAGACCATCAAGGTCCGGGACAAACATTCTTACTCCAAAGAGCATCATGTACGGGGTCCTCCCACCCAGAGACCTTCTAGGGAGATTATTAAGTGCACGTTGTACGTCATACAAGTGGGAGAACCAGTTCCGGCCTGTACCTAATACCCTCGCTGTCAAAGATTGCTTTAGGTCACGGTTCATCCGCTCCACAACACTGTTGCCCTTAGGCCGGTATGGAGACGAAAATTTGACTTGGACCCCCAGTTCTCTCATGGCCTCCTTGTACGCCTTTGAGGCGAACGCAGGACCCTGATCAGAATGAAGGGTACCACATGCAAAACTCCCTATAAAGACATGCAAATCCTTGATGACAGTTCTGGCATCAGCACTCCTTTGTGGCCATACCCACAGGAAACGTGTGCATGAATCAACTGCAACCAAGATATATTTGTACGCAGTATCAGAGGTAATAGGACCGCAGTGATCTAAATAAACACACGCAAGTGGTTGATTAGATATATGCAACTGTGTCTGTGGTGAACGCGCTGCAGAGGAAGGTTTAATCTGCTGGCAAATGTCACAATTAAGAACGTATGCCCGCGCTTGTTTGTACAAACCGTACCACCAGTAACGTTGCTGCAAAAGAGATATAGTAGCCGACACTCCGGCATGCACAGACGCAACACCCTCGTGGGCAGCTGATATCAAAGATGGTCTGCAGTCCGCGTTGGGAATCAATCTGTCACCAACGTCATTAATCCTCACTAACAGGACGTTATCAGGACTTAAGCGATAATGGTAGCGAGAAGGGAAACCCTTCGGAAAGTTTTTCCTGGTCTCGGAAGCGGCAATAGCCGCCAAGATGTCATCATCGATCTTACTTTTTGATCTTGTAACTGCTGCTACTAGATATGTCGCCACTGCTGTTTTTGCTGCCTCAGCAGCCAGACTGTTACCGACAGCATGGACGCCAACTCGTTGGTGACCAAGAGTGTGAATTACATTCGCGAGTGGCAGCAGTTCTTTAAGTGCTGCCACTCGAACCCAAAGCGCTTTATGCTTTATTATGCTACCTTTGGAATCATGGAAATCATTCTGAATCCAAAAATGTAGATTTTCATTGTAAGATTGAACACAATAGAACGAGTCACACACCACGAGAGTGGGAACTCGAAGATCAGCAAACTCCAGTGCAAGCACTAGAGCACGAACTTCAGCCAACTGCGCGGTACAATCACCCAATGTCTGTGTATGCACAGCTTCAGATTGGAACTCTCCATTCACGAAAGTACCCACAACAATTGAGCAGGCAGCTGAATAGGCGTGCTTCGATCCAGTAGCGGATTGCGCAGACCCATCAGTGTAAATGACACAACGGTACTCCTCAGGTAGGCGCAATGTCGAAGGAGTCGGATGAACAAATTCATAATCCAAGAACTCCTGAGACTGCAACGCCGCGTCAAAGATATATGTGACGTCTTGCGAAGCCAAGGAAGTTGCCCATTGTATCCACCTTGGATGCAAAGACTTAGAATTTGGTACACTAGCTTTAGTGACTGCCTCGAGGGTACGGTGTTACCACCAGCATGTGCTTTCCTTGTGATAGCGCTTGTTCTTTCAGGATCGCTATCTGAACTGCTGTCAGTACTTTTTCGACAGCGGAAAAGCGCAGCTCAGCTGAAGTGTACAGATGAGATTTGTAAGTAATGGGAACGGTGTCGCCCTCATTGAACGTTAAGTACGTGAAACCCACTGCGCCTGGCACAATTCGAATGACCAGGTTAGTGTGGTTATCACGAGTTTGTAAGTATTTTGAAGCAAGAAGATCAGACTGCAAAGTTTGTTATGCAGCTGTATGCTCTGGCAGCCAGCAGGATTTGGTAAAAGTAGGTTGTACCAAGGCATAAAGCGTCTTGATACGCTGGGCATAATCAGGAATGTAGGTACGACCGAAATTCAGAAAACCCAGCAATGATTGCAATTTTTTCAGCGTTGTAGGAGTACAAAGGCATGTGCACTTCTCAAGGAAGTGCGGAGCCAAGCCGCGACCCTCACTGTTGAGTTCGTACCCCAAGAACAACACTGTAAGCTCGGCAATGTGGCACTTCGCAAAATTGAACTTGTAACTGAAGTCTGCAAACATAGTAATTATGTTATCCACGCGAGCAAGGTGTGGAAGCAACTCGTCGTCTGTTAGATAGATGTCATCAACATACGAGTATGCATCCGGGTCTATATACTCTAGGAGCGAGACCACTCGAGCAGCAAAGACCCCAGGGCTGTTCTTATAGCCCATAGGTAGCCTTTTAAATTTTCTTTGTTTACCGCCCGAGGTAAAAGCCGTCCACTCACTACTCTGAGGGGACAGGTTATGGCTATAAAAGCCATTGGAAATGTCAAGTGTGGTTTTAAACCGTTTTCTCACAAGACTATCGACTACAGCGGAACTGTGAGTATTGTGTACCGCGCACATCCGGCAGTGATAGTTTAAGTGCTATATACTAAAATCTGATCCAATCATTGGTCCAAAAATCAACGACAGGCCCCAAATTACCTACCGCAGAGGTAGAAACCTCAGAGATATCCTCATCAAAGGTGATATATCGGAAACCAGCAGTCGCAATGTCCACAATTTAAAAGGTTTTTTCCCATGTGGACACTGCAGAGCATGCAAATCTAGTCAGATGGTGAAAGATATAATGGTTCCAGGGAGAAGAAACTATATTCTAACACAGCTTCTTACATGTAGTACCAACTTTGCCATATATGTACTTGAATAATGCCCTTGCAAGTTACGGTATGTGGGCAGTACTGTCTGTATGGTTAAAAAAACGGGTACAAGAACATCTTCGGGCTATCACCAATGGTGACTTACACTATCCCATTGCCCGCCACTTCCAAGAAAAACACCAGTCCAATAATGCTCTATTGAAATTCTATGCCATTGAACAGGTAAATACAGGAAAGAGGGGTGGCAATAGAGAATTAGCGCTGAGAAAGAAAGAATCCAAATGGATCATTGAATTGGAAACCCGTTTCCCTGGGGGACACAACTTAGATGAAGAACTGGCAACCCATCTTCATGAAAATTGAGAATTGAAAATTGAAAGCAAAATGTAAATTCGTAGTTTATCCATTGTTCTGTATTGTGTGTAAGATGAAAATGAAAATTTAGATCTATAAGTATATGTTTTTTGACAAGGTTTTTAACTTGTTTTGTTACAGGGAAAAAGAAGGGACCCCTTATCCACAGGGTTTGAGATAGCTCATGGGTACCTTATCTCCCTGGTTCACTATTAAGATAAGAGATTTTTTTCATTATGGTGTTGGTACTTTTTCACTAAATTTCCATTATTATTATTTTTTCAAATGTCATTTTATAAATGTATATTGCTGTGATACATCAATGTGACTATATATTATGAATATCCATCTGGAATTTACAAATGTTTGAGACGACAAAAATAATGTTTCACATGTTTATGTTTAATTAAATAGTACAGGAAGGCACTAGTCCATTTGCACTTGAATACATTCTTAGGAAGTCATGTATAAAAATACTTATTGGCACTAGTCCATTTCCATTAGTTTAAACCAATTGTAAACTCTGTTATTTTCAAGCACTGTTCTGAAATATCAGGGTTTTATATCATCATTCGTGAAATACAATTCATAAATGTTTAAATTGAAGGAATCTTTCTCAAACAAACGGTGCAGCAAATGAATTCTGAAAATAGTATGAATCAAATATGCATCTTCTCATGTACACGCTAACAGTAGTGCAATTACGGCAAAAGATTTACAAATATCTCTTTGTATTTACCATTCCAAGATGGCGCTCGTTTGTTAGGTCAGTCTAATGTAAAAACTGCAAGTACATCATTTGTGTCTATGTATGGTTTACTTAAACACGTCTGATTCCCATTGTAACTATCGTGTGATCAAGACACCATTGTGTGTTGAAACGCGTTACGAAGGAATAAAAGTCTGGTGAAATTCATTCTCCTGAGTGCGCATTCTATTTGTTCTGGACTGGTATACTTAATTCCGGCTTTTGGGTGCCTGCCGGCAATGCGCCACCCGACTATCGGATTAACCCCGGAAGGACCCTCAGAATCCATGTTTGTGTATATATATATATATATATATATATATATATATATATATATATATATATATATATATATATATATATATATATATATATATATATATATAAATATATATACTTTCCCCCCAGCCTGGATTGTGGTGTAGGCACTGGGGAAAGAGCAGCAGCTGGTCTGCTGATAGAGTTGCTCAGCAGTGACGAAGTCCGCCATCGACCACGCCAGTTAAAGGAACTAGCAGAACAAAGGCTGACTAAGTCAGGGCACAATTGTATGCACGGGCGGGTTATTATACCGCACTCGCAATTTTGGACCTGTTTGTTCCTTTTGGCGAGATCCTCGCACTGGGCGTATTGAGAGGAACTTTGATTGACATATTGGGAGAGGAAAAGTACTGACTTTTGGGAACTTTCTCTGTCCTCTCTCGATAGGTACACCAGTCAGCCAATGAGATTCCTCCATACAAACATTTAAAACATCACCCCGCCAAAATCCTCACTTTTGGACTATCCAGCTGAAAACCGCCATTGATAAAGGCATCCGCCGAAACGTGTCTGCCAGGAGCTGTTATATGAGGACAACGCGTTTGTTTTTAAAGTGTTAATGGTGGCAATAAAACTTACTGCAGAGCACCTCCAGCATGTGTCTGACCCGTTTTTAATGGCAAAAGCGGGACTGGTGTTATATATATATATATATATATATATATATATATATTCACTTAAAAAACCATAGGTTTCACACATGTTATAGTTAGCTGGACATTTCCCTCATAAAAAACCAATGAAATTCCCCCGTTATAGTTAGTGCAGGCAACTATAACTCACGCGACCGCAATCCTCTGCTGATGACGTCAGATATTACATCACTGATTAAATATGTGTCTTTCTGAAAAATAAATATTTGTAATATATGTATAGCTAAAGATTAATGGAAGAAGACATGGGTAAATAGGTGTCTAAATACAGTGATGTAATATCTGACGTCATCAGCAGAGGATTGCGGTCGCGTGAGTTATAGTTGCTTGCACTAACTATAACGGGGGAATTTCATTGGTTTTTTACGAGGGAAATGTCCAGCTAACTATAACATGTGTGAAACCTATGGTTTTTTTAAGTGAATTTGCAAGGTTTTTTAAATGCTAATTCCTAACAATAACGTGTGTGAAACCTATGGTTTTTTAAGTGAATTTGTACGTTTTTTTAAATGCTAAGTTATGTATTTATTATAATTTTTTTTTTCAGGTTCTTCACCGTGCTCGCACTGTGCGCGCACGGGGCGCTTCGCGCACCGTGCGCACGCTGTGGGCACTCGGTGCGCTTTGCGCACCGAGCGCCCACGATGCGTTGTGCATGCCGTGCGCGCACAGTGCGCGCACCCCGCACTTTTTTGAAAAAAAAATACATGTTTTTTTCATCCTTGGGGGTCCTTCAGTGACCCCCTGACAAAGGCTAGGGGGTCAGGAACTGTCCACCCTGCCCCCTTTTCACATTCTCCACCTTTGTTTTTCACTGCCTCAGACTGCGAGAGACAAAATGGCGGCCGACACTTCCTGATTTCGACCGACTGGAATGTTTACTGTCATGTAACCACCAATCAGAATTACGCTCGCGCACGGCAGCGTGCGCGTACGGTATGCTCACTGTACGCGCACAGTGCGCGCCTATAGATATATATGTACTTTTAACTGAAATTTTCTCAGGGACTACTGAACAGATTGACTCCAGATATTCAAAAGGCACATCCCTGACCTGATCACTTTCTCTTTGCCAAATTTCAAATAATTCTGTTCAGCCGTTCGGGCTGTACCTTGGACTAAAGGTCCCTATTGAAAAATGCATGGGGAAACCGTGTTTTGGGAGCCCCCTTTTTTCTCGGCCCCCGCTTGACTAATCACCCCGAGACTTTCAGGGTAGGAGCGGAGCGGAGCGCCCCACCTATTTTGAAAAATTCGCGAGGATTCGTCAACCGGCACCAAAGTTATTCAAAATAGAATTTTCAGATTTCCTATGGAAATACGGTCCTAACTATAACTATCTACTGGCGACCGCCAGTAGATATTATATATATATATATATATATTTATATATATATATATATATTTATATATATTACCTACTGGCAGTCGCCAGTAGGTAGTTATAGTTAGGACCTATTTTCATTCTGAATTTATGGCAAATGTGTGACACATCTGAATGCCTTCCTGATGGAATCAAAGTAAAAAACTGAAAGTATTTCCTACTGAGGAGACTGTAGTAAATGAGGAAATTAGGAAACTTCATAACAAATAAGTCTCCCAAAATGGCCACCAGAGACAAAAGAGCCCAAATGTAGCCCAAATATCACCCAGATGTAGCCCAAGTATAGCCCAATGACAGAATGTCCCAGAGTGTTCTAACGAACAACTAGAGCGCTAACAGTCTAACTTATGACAAAAGTATTACTTCACATGTCCTATCTCTGTAGGCATAGTTAGAAATAAGCATTTAAAAAACCTTTGAAATTCACTGAAAAAAACATAGGTTTCAGGCACGTTATAGTTAGGAATTAGCATTTAAAAAACCTTACAAATGCACTGAAAAAACCATAGGTTTCAGGGGCGTTATAGTTAGCTGGACTTTTCACTCGTACAAAACCATTGAAATTCCCCCGTTATAGTTAGTTCAGCTAATTATAACTCGCGCCTGCAATGCACTGCTGATGACGTCACATATTACATCACTCATGACATGGTCAGTGACATCACTCATGACATCACTCATCACATCACTCATGACATCATCCTTGTGATAGAGTGGCAGACCTCCTCTCCGCTAATATAACCTTTGATACACACATTCAAAAACAGAATCTAAAATATTCAAAACAATGGACATACCAATACCAGTCACTACTAGGGGTGGGCGGAATTTGCGAAAGTGACTTTCGCAAATTATCGCGAAAATGTTACAAATCTCCGCAAACACGCGGAAATAACGCGAAGATGCGGAAGTTTTTTTCCCGCCCGTTCGCGGTATTTTCTGCGTGGTCGCGGCTCGCCAACTTACCCATGCGGTTGCTCGCGGGCGCGGCCATCTTGTTTTCACTCTTCTCACGGTGCATGATCGCGAGAAGAAAGACGTGATCGGGCGACGCATGACGTTACTGCGGGCGCGAACTGTCGCGAGATAGCGCAAATGGCTACCAACAATCCAACATCTCGTGGAGAACGCGACCGGATCGGGAAAACTTGTCGGCGAATGCGGGGATTCAGGTAAGGCGATCGCGCGCGCGCGAGAATGTATTATTTTACAGCGCGAGCAAGAAACAAATTATCGCTAAGCTGCGGAATGCGGAAATTTTGACATTTTCGCGCTCTCCGCGGAACTCGAAAATGTCAAATTATCGCAATTTCCGCGAGCGGAACAGAAATTTAGCCCAGGCCTAGTTACAACAACCTATTCAGTAATTCTAAGATCCACATACATATCCACTCGTTCACCAACAGTCCTATACAGTCATTCATACATGTGCTCTCTCATCATATGTACTCATACACCTATACATCCTGTTACACAATGCCACTCATCCATAGAGTTACTCACACACATAGTCACTCATGCTAATAAAGAATCAAACATCCATTTACTTGCATATACAATTATACACACACCACCACACTTACTTCTACAGAAACTTACACATACTTTGTCTTTTAAACAATCACTTATAGAAACACATACTTATTCATACAGGAACTCTTTCAATCTCTCACTCTCACATATACTCACTTATATACACCAATAGTCACATATACTACTTTAAAACATATATAGTTACTCATAAAGACACTATTGAGACAGTCATTCACTCACTAACACACCCATGCACACACTCATCCACCTATATAGTCCTGCACACGTGCTGTCTTCTACACATGCAAACAGTGAGTCACTCGTTCATGCACCTATGCACTACGTAATACCCCCCACCGAACCAAACAGACACTCAGACACTCATACTGTTACTCAAAAAACCAACTAATAACCTATATAAACACTCATGTAGCTACTCACCAACCCATGCAGCCACTTATACACAAAGTGAGAGACTGATACAGATATTTACATATTTAAACATTACTCACTAAGCCATGTATTCACTAAGATACACTTAATCAGTCAGTTATACAATCAATTTTTCAAAAACAAATCATCCATTTAACACTTATATACCCATTTATTCTTCCATCGACCATGAGATATGCATATATAAAACATATGTAATTTTCAGAAAAACACACATTCACTGGATGATGTCATCAGTGATGTCATCAGTGATGTCATTTGAGATGTCATCAGTGATGTCATGAGTGATGTCACTGACCATGTCATGAGTGATGTAATATGTGACGTCATCAGCAGTGCATTGCGGGTGCGCGAGTTATAGTTAGCTGAATTAACTATAACGGGGGAATTTCAATGGTTTCGTACGAGTGAAAAGTCCAGCTAACTATAACGCCCCTGAAACCTATGGTTTTTTCAGTGAATTTCTAAGGTTTTTTAAATGCTAATTCCTAACTATAACGTCCCTGAAACCTATGTTTTTTTCAGTGAATATATATATAGATATATATATATATATATATTCACTGAAAAAACCATAGGTTTCACACATGTTATAGTTAGCGGAAATTTTACTGATAAAAAACCAATGAAATTGCCCCGTTATAGTTAGTGCTGGCAACTATAACTCACGCGACCGCAATCCTCTGCTGATGCTAATACTGTATTTAGACACTTATTTGCCCATGTCTTCTTCCATACATTTTTAGCTATACATATATTACAAATATTTTTTTTTATAAAGACACATATGTCATCAGCAGAAGATTGCGGTCGCGTCAGTTATAGTTGCCAGCACTAACTATAACGGGGCAATTTCATTGGTTTTTTATCAGTAAAATTTCCGCTAACTATAACGTGTGTGAAACCTATGGTTTTTTCAGTGAATTTGCAAGGTTTTTTAAATGCTAATTCCTAACTATAACGTGTGTGAAACCTATGGTTTGTTCAGTGAATTTGTACGGTTTTTTAAATGCTAAGTTACTTTACGCCATTCGAGGCGTGCGCGCCCACTTAACGCAGTGCGTTCCGTGCACGGTTTTTATCAACTTTAATAAGCCCTGTACATTTGGTGGCCTTCGGCCACCAAAAGCACAGGGGGTGGGGTCAATGTGGATAGTGTTTTTTTTATTTCGATTTTATAATTTCATGTTGCCAAAATATAGTTTTTTTACTGATGTAATAAGCCCTGTACATTTGGTGGCCTACGGCCACCAAAAGCACAGGGGGTGGGGTAAGTGTGGATAGTGTTTTTTTTATTTCTATTTTTTACCGTACGCTTACGGTAAGCGTACGGTAAGCGTACTCGGCGAAATTGCCGAAAAAAAAATAAAACCGTTTTTGCTTTTGGGGGATGTTTGGGGACGCCCTCAACACGACTATGTGGGAGGGAGTTGTCAGAACAGCCCCGTAACATGTTTTTGGGCATCATGTTTGATAAATAACACTCAGTGCGAGAGACAAAATGGCGGACGCCGCTTCCTGGTTTCGGCCGATTCGAATGTTTACTAAGATCTAAGAGCCAATCAGAATCGCGCTCGCGCACGCCACCGTACGCGTACGGTAAGCGTACCGTAAGCGTACCGTAAGCGGGCTCAGATATATATATTGATTTAAAGGCTATTTTCTCAGAATCTAGTGAACAGATTTACACCAAACCTACAAAAGGCACTTCCTTGACATAGGGACTACCTCTCTGCCAAATTTCTAGTAATTCTGTTCAGCCGTTCGGGCTGTAGCTCTGTCTAAAGGTCCTATGGAAAAATGCATGGGAAAAACGCGTTTTGGGACCCCCCTTTTATCTCAGCCCCCGCTTGACGAATCCCCCCGAGACTTTCAGGGTAGGAGCGGAGCGTAGCGCCCCACCTATTTTGAGAAATTCGTGAGGATTCATCGACCGGCGCCAAAGTTATTCAAAATAGAATGTTGCAGATTTCCTATGGAAAAGGGGTCCTAACTATAACTACCTACTGGCGACCGCCAGTAGGTAATATATATATATTCACTTAAAAAACCATAGGTTTCACACATGTTATAGTTAGCTGGACATTTCACTCGTAAAAAACCATTGAAATTCCCCCGTTATAGTTAGTTCAGATAACTATAACTCGCGCGCCCGCAATCCACTGCTCATGACGTCACATATTACATCACTCATGACATGGTCAGTGGCATCACTCATGACATCACTGATGACATCATCCTTGTGATAGAGTGGCGGTCGCGCGAGTTATAGTTATCTGAACTAACTATAACGGGGGAATTTCAATGGTTTTTTACGAGTGTAATGTCCAGCTAACTATAACATGTGTGAAACCTATGGTTTTTTAAGTGAATTTGCAAGGTTTTTTAAATGCTAATTCCTAACTATAACATGTGTGAAACCTATGGTTTTTTAAGTGAATTTGTAAGGTTTTTTAAATGCTAAGTTATGTATGTATTAGTATATATTTTATATATTTATTTTACAATAAACTACCTATGTATATAGTTATAGATTGAGTGTATCCTGTAATGTGGAATGGCTTGTTTAAAATGTTGTTTTTTTTTTTTAGGTTTTTCACCGTGCGCGCACCGCGATTTTTTGAAAAAAAAATGTAATGTTTTTTTCACCCTTCGGGGTCCTTCAGGGACCCCCTGACAAAGGCTAGGGGGTCAGGAACTCTCTACCCTGCCCTCTTTTTACGTTCTCCACCTTTGGTTTTCTCTGTCGCACTGTAAACACACAAAATGGCAGCCGACACTTCCTGATTTCTACCGATTCGAATGTTGACTGACATGTAACCACCAATCAGAATTACGCTCACGCACGTTAGGGTGTGCGTACCGTTCGCGCACGGTGTGCGCACGTTGCGCGTCTATAGATATTTATGTACATTTATCTGTAATTTTCTCAGGAACTACTGAACAGATTGACACCATATATGCAAAAGGCACATGCCTGACCTGAGGACTACCTCTTTGCCAAATTTCAAGTAATTCTGTTCAGCCGTTCGGGCTGTACCTTCGACTAAAGGTCCTATGGGAAAATGCATGGGGAAAACGTGTTTTGGGACCCCCTTTTTTCTCATCCCCCGCTTGACGAATCTCCCCGTGACTTTCAGGGTAGGAGCTGAGCGGAGCGCCCCATTAGTTTTGAAAATTTCGCGAGGATTCGGCAACCGCCGCCAAAGTTATTCAAAATAGAATTTTCAGATTTCCTATGGAAACACGGTCCTAACTATAACTATCTACTGGCGACCGCCAGTAGATAATATATTTAATTTACTGCAAAAAACAAAGTTTACAGGGAAGTTAAAGTTAGGCTCAGGTTTCACTCTTACAAAACCAGTGAAATTCAGCCATTATAGTTAATGGGCTAACTATAACTCACGACACCGCGATGCACTATTTATGACCTCACATATTACATCACTCATGACATGGTCAGTGACATCAATGATGACTTCACTGATGACATCTCAAATGACATCACTGATGACATCATCCAGTGGCTGTGACTGTTTTAAAAAAATGATGTGTGTTAAATATGTATTTATAACACAAAGAAATCCTCGGGTCTGTGTTAGCACAATAAAGCCTGTGACATGACGTGTTAGTGTCTCATACTATATCCATTTGGGAGCAATCACTTTTAGGATGAATACCCTCACCCACCATAGTTGACATGCTTCATCATATTGGTTTCTCCTCTCAGTGGCAAAAACCTAGTCCCACTAAGGGCTAAAACTTCCTCAATGAGAGGAAGGAGCTCAGGGATGTTTTTTATGATGCTGCTACGCTAACAAGGATGCTCAATCCCACAGATGAATCATGGTGTGGTGAGGACGCAGCGCAAGATAAAAAGGTGAAATTAAAACTACCTAAATATGTATACCAAGGTTTATTGGTGAATCAGTGGGCATATGAGTGTCTGTTTGGATGATTCAGTGGGTGCATGACTGACTGTATAAGTGAGTGATTAGGTGTATCAGTGAATGTGTGGGTGAGTGACTGGTTGTGTGAATGTCTGTATCTGTCAGTTGGTGTCTAAGTGGCTGTATGAGTGTGTGAGTGGGTGCCTTACTTTCTGTATGGTTGAGTGATTGGTTGTCTGAGTACCTCTATTGATGTCTGAGTGTCTGTGTGGGTGTGTGAGGGTGTGTGTGACTGCCTGCATGGATGAATGAGTGAGCGAGTCATTGGCTGTATGGGTTAGTGAGTGCATGTGTGAGAGGTTGTATGGATGAGTGAGTGTGTGTATCGCTGTGTCGGTGAGTGAGTTCAAGTGTCAGTGGTATATGAGTGAGTAGCTGGGAAAGTGAAAGGCAGTATAGGTGAGTGATGGGGTATGTGAGTGACTGAATGGGTGAGTGAGTGAACATGAGAGTGTCTGTATGGGTATGTGTGCGGTTGTGTCAGTGGCTGTATAGGTGATGCTAATTCCTAACTATTAGGTCCCTGTAACCTTTGTTTTTTTAGTGAATTTCCATGTTCTTTTAAGTAGTAATCATGTTTGCGGAGTGGTGGAGAAAGGGGCGGGGCCTCTGACCGGCTTTCATGAATATCGCTGTGTAGGACTCACAGGAGGTACCAGGAGGGCGTCTTGGCCCCCAAGGTCCTTCAGGAGGAATGTGGACTTCATCCCCCAACCAGTAGTGCACCAGGAGCCACGTTTGCAGAGTGGTTGAGAAAGGGGATGTGGCCTCTGAAGACATCCAAGCAATCCCGCTGTGTTGGACTTACTAGCGGTAACAGGAGGGGTATTTGGCCCCAAGGATGTCCTTGGGGTCAACTACCACTCCTGTTACCTCCTGTAAGTCCCACACAGCAAGATTGCTGAGTAGTTGTCAGAGGCCATGCCCCCTTTCTCCACCACTTTACAAACACAACTCCTGGCATACTAGTAGTTGGGGATGAATCCCCCTTGGCTCTTGAGGGTCTTTGGGGGCCAACTACCCCTCCTGTTACCTCCAGTAAAACCCACACAGCTGGATTACTTGAACCATGAGACTAGGGAAATTCGACAGTTATAGATAATGGGTCTAAGCCACAGAATTGGGGAACCATGTTCATCAAGGGAAGAATAGGAACACTGGGTAATAGGAACTTCTTTGTGAGGGAATATGTGACTTTTTTCACAAAGTTTGAGGTTGGAAGGCCATTATGGGTAGGAGCATGTAGTATGTTTCAAGCAAGTTGCACAACACTGAACTCCACCGGGTGTCTAGTTTTCAGAAACGTCTTGCTTACTAGGTTTCTCAAAGTGGTGGAAAACTCTGGCCCATATACTGCTGCTACCCTTATCGACACAATGGGTAATTTTCATGGCAAACGTTTTATGCCAGCACATTACTTTTTGGGGGCTTTCCTATTGTGGAAGATAAGCACATTCCCTTAAAGGTGGAGGTACTGTTTTTATGAGGAGAAGAGTGGGAACAACACAAAAACATAACATTTGTTAATATCACTTTAATTTTCATCCATTCTAAACTTCCAAATGTAAGCTAGACTGCAAGAAAGGGTGCATTTTGAAATATGCCCTCTGAATCACATGAACCTATGGGAACCTCAAATTCAGAGTTCTACAAATAACCACTATTCCTCAATTCATAATTTTGGCACATTTAAAATGCATATGTTTCCTTCATTATCATTTTTCATTCGTTAGGTTTTACCATATGAATGGAAGCATAGTGTGTACACATTTAACCTCTTCTGTGCCCATGACGAGATAGTCTCGTCATGGAGCACGGTCGCGCTGTGCCCATGACAAGACTATCTCGTCATGAACCCCACCCACTAATGCAACGCCCGGCACAGGAGGGGGAAAGGGCGTGGCACTGAAGGGGTTAAAAATTACTATAAGCTGTATTTATGTTGTTGCCACTGGGTGTCATGTGTTTTTTGACATCCAAAAAACAATATATAAACCTGTGACCAGAAGCACCTCAAGGACATAACAGTATATTATTTTTTAACTTGGCTATCATGCCAAGAAAACATCAGTTATTGTTTTCCATTTTCTTCCTGTTATTTTTATTTCAACAATTAGTTTCTTTTAGAAAACCTTGAACAAACTACAAAAATGTCCCCTTGCTGACATAAGAATTCTGTCAGCTTTCAGAAATGCAGAGCAATATGGAATTACTCATAGGTTTCACACCTATTGCCATCACAAACTGCAAGAAGGTTAAAACCACAAAAATAGGTAAAATTGACCACTGCTTACAAAAACAGATACACAGTTTTTTGCTTTTAGAACTCTGCTGGTTTCAAAAGATGGGAAGATGGTGCTCTTAGCACAGCAAACCTTTTGTTGATTCAATTTTTAGAAGAAAAAAACACACTTTCTTGCACAGCACTTTTTCAATTGTTCAAATCAACGTTGCTATATTTTTGTTATTATCTTGATTCCTTCCAGGGGAATCTCCAAAATGTGTGAAAAAAGGGCTCAAATTTACAATGGGTGCCTTTCATGAAAATTTTATAAAAGGTTAAGCCCAAAGTTCCCCAAACATGAATGGCTCAGTCCTGCAGTGGTTGTGGTGTTGAGTTGCTGAAGAACAAAAGATCCTCGTTGCACAAAGATGCACACAACAGCAAAGGTGTTGTAACCTGGAATTGCAACCAAGGACTTTGAATGAAAAGATCCAAATGAAGAGAATCTCCAAATGTTTGTTGACCTTAATCTGCACTGGAATTTTGCACAATCTAACAAATAAAAGTTGTAACATTTTCAAAGTGTAATATAACTGTAATGTGTTGTATTGAGAGAAATACTGAAACCGATTGCATTGAGATATGATATACGGAAGTTGCTATAAAGGGCCTCATTACGATGTTGGTCCGAAAGCATTCCAACCGACTCCTTGTAGGAATGGGTTCCATCCGACTCGGGTTTAGCGAGTCTGACCAACCGATTACGATGTTTTCGAACACCGTTCGGAAAATCTCCCATTGACTTCAATAAGAGCCTGTGTTCCGACTGACAACACAGGCTCCCATTGAAAAATAGGGTGGTTGTGGAAAAACTAGCACCCTGTGGCAGGCACCCCATGGTGCCTGCCACACTGTGTATGGTTGTAAAGAGTGGTCCCATCGGTACACCCACAGGCCCCAACCAGAAGCCTCTGGGTGAAGGGGGGGTCTGTCTGTTTCCAACAGCCTATTCGTGTTGGACAGACCGATACGAAATGATGTCCGAATCCGACATGTTATGTTATTAATATCTATACAAGCACGAATACCAGACGATGTCTTGGCACTGACAGTCAGGCGCTAACAGTCCGGACATTGTAATAAGCTTGTCAGAAACGCAGTCCATTGACCTGTAGGATTCAGCTCTGACTGACTTTGAGTGCTGAATGCCAGTGGGAACTGAGTCAGAAAGACCGAACAGTTACTTTTACATTGTAATCAGTTGATCTGAAATGTTTCTGAGTCGGTCGGAAACATGGGTTCTGACAAGGGTTAGAAAAATTCAAATGCCGTTCGGAGCCTTTCCGACGGGCATCGTAATGAGGCCCAAAGTTGGCAACTCTGAAGTACTAACTACGTTAATTGGTTACTACTATTAGAAATAACTAATAGATTTTTCCTAATGGCAATTTTTTGGGAACACTCTGTTGGCTCTGCTGGCCTAAACCTTTGGCCAGATGGCCCCTCTGCCACAGGATCATTAGGTAAAAGCAACATTTTCCTGCCCTATTAGGAGCTGGGCAACCTTCACTTGTTTTAGCTACGTAGGACAGCCTTGCGAGGCATAACTGTCTTCTATGGAGAAAACACCCAGTGGTCCTCTATGTGCAAATTGAAAGCTTCCTGCACTTCAAGGCTATTGTGTTTTTTGTTTTCAATAAAACACTTCAATTTGGAAATGGATGGGTTTTTTTTAAAACAAAAAAAGATTGTCAAGCATGCACAGCAAACGTGACACCTGCTTGCCAAAGATCTGGACCTTCAATGGACCTGCCACACCATTGCCACCAATGAAGGCACAGACATACCTGTCTGCCTTGTGGTAAATTCTAACTACATCATTGGTCCTCGCCATTGAAACAGTTTCTGCTGACCTAGTGGGCCTGCAGGTCTCATGCCAGTGTCTAAATAACTCCGGGCAGTAATAATCCAGACCGTTGTCATCTTGTCTTCTGGAATATTTCAGGTATTCGCTCAAAGCTTACCAACCCAGTGTGGTTGGATTTTATTCTAAGGTTTAACATAATATGTTTCCAAGAAACCTTGGCAGAGGATTCCATGCATATTGATAGTTATAGAACTTACCACACTGCAGCTATCCCAGTGGAGCGCGAAAGGGCTAAAGGTGGGCTATCGACATATGTATCAAATCTTCTACACATGAGCAAAATTGAACTGAAAAAAGAGAAAGTATATTATCATTTAATTGCATTTCACATAGATAGGCTGCACTGTATTCTTTTGATACATTTTTACAATAACGTGCCAACTAAAGAGATTGGAATGGTATGAGAAAATCAGATAATGACCTTAAACTTTCCTAAAATGAGATTGCTAAAAATGTGCTCATAGTTTGGGAAGGGTCTTTAATGCTACTCAATGCCAAAGAAGTGGGGGGGGACTGGGCAGGTTTATATGTGAGGATGGGACAAGTGGCACGCATTTCCCGCACACTAAATATGGGGAACTCATCAATGAAGTTATGTCTTGCTTTGATTTAGGGTTCGCCAATGAGTTATGTGCCCCCCCGCCCCGGGCCCCTTCAGGCCTACCTTCAATGGAAGAGACTGCTTTTCAACTATTGATCATATACTGTTGTCAAACAGATACTCAGATAGAATTAAGTCCACTTTGCACTAAGTATTTAATTTACCCTACCACACAATCCTTTAAATTCTAAAGAGAATTCCTCCTATGCAGCACAGGATATAGTCTTAGGAAAAACAAATGGGTACTCATTGCGATAGTCGATGGTGGACCGCAACAACCTGGGCTGGACTGGGAACCGAAACCGGCCCTGGTGAACTGCTCGGCCGGCTCCCCTGGAGGGAAGGGGGGGAGCAGCCGAGCCATTTGCTAGGGCCAGTTTCAGCCGATTTTGTTACAGGGGGCCGATATTGCTGACCCCCTGTAACAAAAATGGCCCCCCAGGGGCTGAAAACCAGCCCCCACCCTAGCAGCCCACTGGGGAAACGCCCAGTGTCCACTATGGCCAGTCCAGCCTTGGTGACAACATTTTAAAGAAAGTTGTTACTAAATGTAAAATTGCCTTTAGAACCTGCTTGGATGAGTCAACTGCTTATGACGTAGTCTTAGATTCATTCCAACAGATATCTGGAGCTGTAAAAGAGGCCCTATTTGTGCAGAAAAACAAATTGAGTAATAAAAAACAAGGATGGTTTGATACTAAGTGTACTCAGGCATACTCCAGACTAAAACACGAGAGTCATACGTTACCCAGAAAAGTCAATAATATTAGAATGGCTAGGGGTGCATATAAATGTGCACTTATCGAGAAGAAAGAAACACTGAAGAAAGAAGCTTGGATAGCGTTGCACGAAGCCTCCCTGTCAAAATATGGCTCGGCATTTTGGAAGGCAGTTAAAGTCCCTTTTTTGACCACCCAGGATGCCCAGTCTATTGAAATGGCAATAACGGAAGAACAGTGGGTGGAACATTATTCCACTATGTATAAACACCCCATGCGTGAGAATTCCATGGAACCTCAGCCCTCAGATGGTAATGCATCGTCATTACATTCATGCACTATTGATCTCTAGTTTACACTAGCTGAGGTCAATTATGCCATAATGGCCAGTAAGGAGGGGGAAAGCTCCTGGGCCAGATGGGGTCCCCGTATATCAGTATAGATCCAACTTGCTGCTATGGGGTCCACTTTTAACCCAGGTAATAACTGCGAGCTGCTCTTCCCATCTTTTAGAAAACTGGTAGGAATCGATTCTGGTCCCGATTTTTTTAAAAGGACATTGCCATGATCCGAGTTGTTATCGTCCTATATTACCACTGGACTCCCTTGTTAAAATGGTAGGGCGAATAATACTTGTAAAACTACAGGATTGGGCAGAAGAGAATAAGATAATCTCTGAACTACAATTTGGTTTCCTTGAAGGTCTAGGTACTGAAGAGCAGTGTTTGAACTTGAGTATTATTGTAGGGAAATATACGTTGGCAAAGCAGGGCAGGCTGTTCTTGGCATTCGTAGATCTCACAGCGGCCTTTGACTGTGTAGTTCATGGGAAGCTATGGAAGATCCTGGAGGTCCTAGGTGTAGATCTCCCATTATTATTATTTCTGAGGCAACTATAAAGTGACGCTAAGGGGAGGGTGAGATACAGTGTCGGGGGGAGTGCACGGCCCCATTTAAGATTCAGGGTGGGGTTAGGCAAGGTTGCATGCTGGCCCCATTCCTATTTATCCTATACATAAATGGACTAGGAGAATCTCTGGCAAACCAGTGTTACGACCCCCCACTGATTGACAGATGTCCCATACCTGCCCTATTGTATGTGGACAACGCTGTGTTGATGTCACGCACTCAGCTGGGACTTTCAAGGAGTGTCTGGCTTCTCATTATTTATGCACAATCTTGGGCTTAGAGTTAATACTTCTAGGACTTTTATTGTGAGCTGGCAGTAAAAATACAGGGACACCTACATTGACAAGGAAAAGATGGCATTTAAAAAAAGTTTTTCGTACCTAGTCGTTTTACTGGAGCAAAAGGGAGCTTGGACCCAGGCAATACAAGTAAGGAAATGAATGTTTATGAAGGCCACTGTGGCCCTAGTTAACTTTGCAAGTAAACTGGGCAGACATCCTCCGGCAGAGTTACTTCGTATCTATAGGGCCAAATGTGTTTCCACAGCCATGTACGGCTCAGGTGTTTGGGGTTATGCTGACTTGCATCCATTACAACTTGTTGAGAATGCCTTCCTTAGATTCATATTAGTAGTCTGTGGGATTCTGGTTGTCACAGCGATGTCTAGCTTGTGTCATCTGGTTTCTCTAGCATGTGATTATGATGTAGGAATGTTCTAGCTGTTACCTAGGTGAAGGAATGTGTTGGTTTGAAGGTGTGGGCTGGGACTAGTGACGGTTTGGAGAGATAACTGTTGTCCTGATCAGCTGGATGTAGGATTGGATGGGTCCTGTCATTTGGAATAAACCTGCACTTATCTCAAGGATTTCCTGTGTCAAAGCATCTTATTTCGTTAAAAGGAGATTCTTACATTGGCGTAGTCGGCAGCTGGACCAAGGAAGGACCCAACATCCACAACGCTCTGTCTTGCCATTCATTTAAGGTACTCTGTTTTTACATTGTGGGGCTGGGAGCTTTCGCTGTGAAGGTATAATTTGGGATAAATTATTCGTCACGGGCTCACCCTTTTGAAATTGAAAATCTGGCATTTTATGACATTCAACGTGAAATACTCTGTTCTAAGATTGAGGGGTTGGGAGCTTTCGCCGTGAAGGTATAAATTGGAATAAATTATTCGTCACGGGCTCGCCCTTTTTGTTTCATTTTAACATTTGGAATTTGGTGTTTGATGTCAAAGCAAGGGAAAACAGTTTTAAAAGTATACTCGAACTGTTCTTCACAACGCGACATACCTTACTGATGTTTGTATTGAGTGGTGGGGCTTCGTGGTGCTGTGGTAGAGTATCACGTCTTGTACTTGAAGTTGCGAGTGGAGTTCCTGTTTAACGAGTGGAGTTCCTGTTTAACGACGTGATCCATACTGCCTCTGGAGGAGCTCCTCACTTGTTGACTGTCTACTGCTAATGATGACGTGGTAGAATCCTGCAAAGGGATTCGGTGAAGACCAGCGTCGTCATTAGCGCGTCTGTTGGAACCTTGGCAACAGAGTTTAGAATCAACATGTGTGACTCGCAAGAAGCAGTTTCGTTACGGGTGTGAGGAAGTCGAGTCTTTGTTTTTTCTTCTTCTCAAGTCTGCTACGAAGGATGGGGCAGTGAGTGACGATTGGTAATTAATTGATGAGCCCAAGCGCATCCTAGTGTAAAGACATTATTGCAACATATTTAGCAAGGGCTTTACGTGAGCAGTATATTCTGTTAGCGTTTGGTTTGGCACTTAGTGTTTGAGCCAGCTAAGATTGAAGCGTTTATATGGGAAAGAGCAGAATTCAATGGTTTTAGTCTCGTAACATCAGAGACTCATTTGAATTCCATGTAAAGTGTTTTCTTAAAAATCGAGGAGTGCATCATTTCATTGTGTGATGCTGACATCTACTGTTCTTTGGCTGTAATTGTTTTCAATATATTTTAAGTTCTAATAATGTTTTATTTCCAAATGTGTGGGTGATCATACTGTTTTGGTGTTCTATATTAGTTACTAGAGCTTAATTTTGCAGTTGGTGTGGGAGGTACTCTAATATGCAATTCTGTGTTGAGTTTTACTTGTAAATAGTTTTCAAACAAGCAGTAACCATGCAGAATGTGACTGCTCCTCCCTTCTTTTTGTTAGAACCTGGTGAACCCACTATCAGGTGGAAGAAGTGGAAGAAGGTTTTCGAGCGTTATGCTAAAGTCTGTGGTAATAATCTTGGAGCGGAGAGAAAGACCGCTCTTCTCTTACACTGTCTTGGTTCGGAGGGGCAAGATGTTTTTGATCATCTAGCCGATCTCTCGGCTGTTGAAAGTAGGGGGTTAAATGAATATGAGGTGTGTATAAAAAAATTAGATAATCATTACCTCCCTAAAGTTAGTACAATATTAGAGCGTTATCAGTTTACAAAGAGACTGCAAAATGATGGGGAATCTGTAGAAGTATATGTTACTCAACTAAGGAAGCTTGCATCCTCCTGTAGGTTTGAACAGCTTTTGGAGGAAAGGATAAGGGACCAGTTTATGTTGGGATGCAACTTGGAAAAGGTTTGTGATGAACTCTGGTTAAGAGATGAACCCTCCTTAGATGAGGTGTTGCAAGTTGCGAAAAGAATTGAACATTCTTTAAAGTGTGTAGACACCTTAAAAAATGATGGGAAAATCTCTGTTCAGGTTGTAAAAGAAGGTAATGGTACTAAAGACATGCCTAAAAGTGCTGAGGGAGCTAAGAGTAAAACAAAAACATTTGTTCCTTGATGCTTTAGGTGTGATAAACTTGGTCATTACGCAAATGATAGAAAATGTCCGGCGCTGAATGCAACTTGTTCAAAGTGCAAGCGCAAGGGCCATCTTGCTGTGGTGTGCAAAACGAAGAATGTTACCAGTAATGTCAGAACTGTTGGGGCTGGGCTTCAGGAGGAAGATTTTGTTTGTGGTCAAATTGTTGTGCAAGTTCAAGCAGATGTACAAGAAAATAACTCGGGAGAACATAGATCTTCACCTTTGGATGTAATTCAAGTTGAGGGAGAGAAAACAAAAGTTTTGTTTGATTCTGGGGCAAAAATTACTATTGTCTCACAAACATTTTATCAGGAGAGGCTTGCTGGGAAAGTAAAGTTACTCAAAGCAGACATACGTCCTTTGGCTTATGGGGGTGAACCTATACCACTGTGTGGGTATTTCATGGGTTTTGATTGAATATGGTGGTAGATATGTAACAGGGAAGGTGTATGTCTCCAAGAAGGGTGACAGTATTATAAGCTGGTTTCATCAAGCTGATCTGGGGGTTATGTTGGATCCAGGGAGTTCCACTCCTATTATTCTTAAACAGAACATTCAAACGGTTCATCTAAAGTCTGAAGAGGGTGTTCTGTGTGACATTAAAAGTAAATTTCCAAAAGTGTTTAGAGAAGGTTAAGGTTGTTTAAAGGATTTTAAGTTGAATATACCCTTACGTCCCAACTCTAAACCTTCAACATGTAAAGTTAGGGGTGTTCCTTTGGCTGTGAGAGATGAGATGAAGAGGGAATTGGAAAAGCTGAAAGAAGGGGGTATAATCGAAGAGGTTTCTAGCACAGAGTGGCTTGCTCCAGTTGTCGCTGCACACAAAGCCAATGGGTCTATTCGTTTATGTGTGGACTTAAGGCAACTAAATAAATGTGTGGTTGTTGATAAATATCCACTGCCCAATATCTCAGAATTACTAATGTTGTTAGGGGGTGCTAAAGTTTTTAGTACTATTGACTTGGCATCTGCATACCACCAGATTGAGTTGGATAGGTCCTCTAGGGATCTGACTTCATTTGTCACACCTTTTGGTACATTTAGGTTTGTTAGAATGCCGTTTGGCTTAGTGTCAGCGGCATCGGTATTTCAGCGCGCTATGGAAAAGGTTCTAGAAGGTTGTGATGGGGTGTGTGTCTATCAGGATGATATTCTGGTATTTGTGAAGGATCTTAAGGAGCATAGGAAGGTACTTTTTGATGTGTTGAGTAGACTAGAGAATGCCAACCTAACTATAAAACTTGAGAAATGTAATTTTGAAACCTCATCCATCCATTATTTAGGGCACACGATTTCTGGTGAGGGCATCTCTCCGAAGCCTGATTTGGTTAATACAATTTCACGCATGCCGCCTCCTGCTTCAAGAGAAGAATTGATGAAGTTTTTTGGGATGGCGGAGTACTATAATAAGTTTGTAGAGGGTTTTGCTGAACATTGCTCGAGCATGAGAGCACTATTGAAGAGAGGTGTCGAATTTCATTGGTCTCGGGAATGTGAGGAAGAGTTTATTGAGATAAAAAGAAAACTTTGTAATGCGCCTAATCTAAAAGGGTTTTGTTCATCAAGAACATCTGTAGTAACTACAGATGCAAGCATGAAAGGGTTGGGTGCAGTGTTACAACAGGAGGGTGAGAATGGCTTGGAAACTGTTACTTTTATCTCGAGAGGCCTTAAGGATACAGAATCGCGTTATTCTGTAATTGAGCGTGAAGCGCTTGCAGTATTTTGGGCGGTCAGGAAGTTGAAGAAGTTTTTATGGGGTACTAAGTTTATCATTAAGTCGGACCATAAGCCACTGTGTGAAATTTTTGAGAAGAAAGGAATTGACCAGGGTTCTGGAAGGATCAGTAAGTGGGTCATAGCACTTCAGGAGTATGATTTTCAGGTTAAATACATTCCAGGTATAGAGAACACAGTGGCAGATGCTCTTTCTAGGTTGGTAGATGGTTATACTGAAGAGGAAGACACTGATGATTGGGCCGAGGGAGATTCGCATGTGTGTTTTGTTGATACAGGCATTATTGATGAGGCTTTATGGCGGGAGAAATTGACTCAGGATCCAGTTTTAAATGAGGTGATGAGTTTGATTCAGAGAGGATTGTGTAAAAAGAAGACTGGTTTGGTTGAAGCTGAGAAATTTTGGGGTGTGAAGGATGAATTGGGTGTGTTCAATGGAATTTTGGTACGTGGAACACGTTTGGTACCTCCATTAGAATTAAGGAAAAGGTTGGTTGATTTGGCACATGAATTGCACTCTGGCATGTCTAGGACCAAGGAGCGGCTTCGCACTTCTTATTGGTGGCCTGGTATGGATTTGCATATTGAGAGGGTTATTAGAGATTGTTTGGTGTGTGCTACATGTGAGATATCGAAAGTGGTTAGAGTTCAGCCCATGATCATAAGGGAGCTTCCAAGTGGTCCGTGGAAGGAGGTGGCTCTGGATACTGTGGGTCCCATTCATTTCAATGGTCAGCAGAATTATATTTTTGTTTTATTGGACTTATTCTCTAGGTGGCCTGAAATACAGTTCACTTCTGGGATAGAGACTGTTCATGTGATTCGTTTTCTTGAAAATCTCTTGGGTAGAGAAGGATTTCCCGAGTCAATTCTGACGGATAATGGTGTGCAACTGGTTTCTAAAGAAATGGATAAGTTTCTTAAGGATAGAGGTATTACACATAAGAAATGTTCGTTATATAATCCAGAAACTAATGGGATGGTGGAAAGGTTTAATAGAGTGATTAAGGAGACGATCTCTTTAGCAAAAAGCTCTGGGAAGAACTGGAAGGAACAAGTTTTGAAAAGAATCGAAGAGTGTAGAATGACCCCACACAGTTCTACGGGTCAGTCTCCTTTTGTTCTTTTTAGGGGAAGGGCTCCTTGCACTCAGGTTGAACCTTCTTGGGTTCGACGGTTGGGAGACTCTGTCTGTGGTTCTTCTCCTGTAAAGAACAATGAGGAGTGGAGAGTAAGGGAGGAGAACAAGTGTCGTTACAGAAAGGAGAATTTTGATGTGAGAAAATCTACCAAGCATACGAAAGTTAAGGTTGGGGATGTTGTTGTTGTAAGGCTTCCAGGTTCAAAAGTAAGTTTCTCCAAACCTTTGCATGTTGTTAAGGTTTTCAGTAATGCTGTTAGAACTAATGATCATAAAATTTGGAACTTGGGAAGAATTTGTGTGTGTTCAGATTTGAATGTGAATTCGGAGAATACCTTGAGAAAGAAAACTGGGTTGTCTGAGTTTTCATGCAAATCTACTAGGGTTCAAAGGAAACCAGAATACTTAAAAGACTATGTTTCCTAATGGTTGGGATTCTTGGTGGGAAATGTCTTGGAGCTATTGTGGACAAATGTATTTATCTTGTTTTTTATTTTTGTTGTGTTTTATCGGAGGGAGGTGTGTGGGATTCTGGTTGTCACAGCGATGTCTAGCTTGTGTCATCTGGTTTCTCTAGCATGTGATTATGATGTAGGAATGTTCTAGCTGTTACCTAGGTGAAGGAATGTGTTGGTTTGAAGGTGTGGGCTGGGACTAGTGACGGTTTGGAGAGATAACTGTTGTCCTGATGAGCTGGATGTAGGATTGGATGGGTCCTGTCATTTGGAATAAACCTGCACTTATCTCAAGGATTTCCTGTGTCAAAGCATCTTATTTCGTCAAAAGGAGATTCTTACATAGTCCCAAGGAGTACATCATCACATGTATGTCATTCTGAACTAGGTGTCCCAAACATATCAGACTTAATAAAAATAGAGCCCATTTTGTTATGGCATAGGATCTGGACATCTACAAATCTAATCAGGACATTATTAACAACTGTTTTAAACTTGACCGGGTGTCTACCATTCCTAGCATAAAGTATGTTGAAAATTTTATGCATGATTTTGGTCACCCTGAATTTTATAATCAGCTCAATACAATGACCGTGGTAACAAGAAAAGTCCTTAAGGAAAAGTGTATGACATTATTGGACGAGCTCAGACTGTCTATAGAAATCTTGAAGCCCACAGTAATGGTTAACCAATCTATCTTAACAATTTACAGCCTACAGCCTTATTTGAAAACTGTTCAGGGCAGTTACGACAGATTTCTGCTGACCAGATTTAGACTGGGTATCTTGCACAGACTAACTAGTTTCCCTACAATGAATTAATGGTCAAGAGTGATGAAAAAATGCCCTTGTGACGATGTATCCGAACAGTCAACCTTACATGTTGTTTTACTCTGTACTCTGTAATTGTATTCTGTGCAAAGAAAGAGATGGGTCCTACCAATCTTAAAGTTACTTGGTTTTAGGCAATGCTCTCCTGCACTTTTAACCCTTCAATTCCTAGAAAATGAATTATTTATATGGCACTTATTACAGTTTTTAAAAAGTGTTTTAATATGTAGAAAAACACTCTTATGTAAACATGTAACCAAGAATAGAATTCAATTCAAATTTCATTGCATACACTGCATTTATGATATGCATTTTATTATTTTTGATTTTGATTATGATGATGTGCACTACTGTGTGCTTTTATGATTGTCTACAAAGAAATCGAATAAAGCTTGGTTTGATTGATTGATTAATTTGACCCCACTCAACCCTGTTTATTCCTTAAACAAACATAAACAGATGGGCGGGGAATGGCCTATTTTAAAAGGAGAAAGTCTACACTAAAGAGTTTACATATCAGGGCGAACATGGCGGCCTCTAGCTAAACGGCCGTGGTCTGCTCCCTCGGGGGCTGTTAATGGTATCTTAATAGGTCTTGCTGTAAGGATCCCATCTCTCTCACATCAAGGTTAGGCTACCCCCCTCTTTCCACCCGTACCTCAGTGGGGTTATGCGGGGCGAGCTTCTTCTTCTCAGCCCCGCGGATGCGGGCCTGGATACCTGCGGGGACGACGGTGTGGCTGGCAGCTGGCATTGGGAGGAGGCGACACGGAGGCACCGGAGGCGGGATCTGGCTCAGTTTCGGCTCCGAGTCGTCGGAGGCAGAGCCAGCACTGGTGTTGGCGTGGACTCAAGCTGTGAGATCCGCATAGTGTAGAAGGCAGAATCCGACACCCAGGTAGGGAGTTATATCCTCCGCAAAAAAGCCAAATGGGACGAAGGTAAGAGGAGGCATCTTTCTTTGTCCGAGAATGCTAATGATAATGTGTATTCCCCCATTAAGACGACTATTATAATTCCAAAGTTACACTCAGAGGAGGTTTAGCCTAACTGCATGGAGACAAGGGAGATAAGTGAGACAGCGATAGCGGAAGCCTCACCACCACAAATAAATAGGTATACTTTGATATTACCAAGCCTATTTTTCCTCCACGAGTTTCCCTTCCCATTTCCGAAGTTAATACATCAGCAAAACAACGCAAGCAGAGAGGGGTCATGAAGGACGACGGAGCCGTCTCAAGGGGGGAGGAGGCTGGCAAGAGGAAGGGCAGAGGTAGATGCAAGAAGGCATCACCCCAAAAAGTGAAAATTACCCCCTTATTGAAAACGTACTATAAAGTTATGTCTACCTCAACTGCTTTAACCACTTCTGTATGTGATCCCCCAAAGAGTGCGGGCTAAGAATATCCCTTGGTAGTTGTGCACAGCTCTCTGAGTCTACCGGCAGTGGGCATAAGTAATCCCCCAAAGAAAATAAGTGCAGCACCTGAAGGAGTGTGTAGCGCCCAGCAGAGCAACCAGGAGGGGCAAAGGTATCAACCTCTCTTGGAAGATCCAGTAGTGAGTCTTAATGGTGCACCAGATATACATCCCGCAGTGAGCCTTTCGAATAGATATTCCGTTCTGGCAACCCATGACTCCCTGGCAGTACCACAGAGTGCACCGAAACCCACAGAAGATTATGGGACTACAGACCCCACGACACGTTCCTTGACAGACATACTACTTGCCCTGAAGGACGAAATGACAAGCAGATTTACCGTCTCTGAGACGAATCAGGCCGTGATGGCCAGCAGATTCTTGGTTTCAGAAGTGAAGCAGGCAGCCATCCAAGCCTCTTGTGAAGTGTTGGCTAAGAGATTAGAAGAAGTTACGTTAAGAACAGAAACGATGGAGTTGGAAATTCCTAAACTTAAAGAAACTATGTCTACCACCTCAGCGGAAATGGCTAAACTATCGGCCCAGAATAAAGAACTTAAGGAAGATCTTGAATGTGTGGAAAACCACTACAGGAAGAATAATTTAAGGCTTCTGAATGTACTTGAAGCCCTGGAGGGATCAGATATAAAAGGGTTCATGATTTCCTTACTAAAAGGGACTGTTTTGAAGAACTCACCTGATGTGGATCTCGCATGTGAGATACAAAGGGTGCACCACGATCCCTTTAAGAGGAACCTAGCTAGGAAATACCCAGGAACATCCTGGTTAATTTCTTGTCATACTCTGTAAAGGAGCTGATTCTATCTTCAGCTCTTAAGGAAGGCACAATAATATCTGGAGGTCTAAGTCCGTTTTCCTTTTCTGTAAGATCCAATATCTCTCATACCATCTCAACGAGACAGTGGGAGCTGGGGAAGAGGCTCGAGGAGCTAAACAATATGGAGGCTAAGGCTCAGTTAAAGTTCCCTGCACTTTTCCGTGTAATGAGGAATAATCATATGCACCAGATTCGTACAACTGAGGAGGCAGATGCTCTGTAAAAATCAAAAAAGTGTCAGGGGCAGAGAGGGGGGCCGCTGAGGTAAAGGGAATCCA
This sequence comes from Triturus cristatus, assembly GCF_964204655.1. Classification (NCBI taxonomy): domain Eukaryota; kingdom Metazoa; phylum Chordata; class Amphibia; order Caudata; family Salamandridae; genus Triturus; species Triturus cristatus. The sequence goes on from NC_140591.1 coordinate 729,207,621, forward strand.
TGACAGTAAGATCCTAGGTTTAAATGTATTTTCTTAAATGCCCGGGGGAGTGGGGATCGAATAGGCTTCGCCTATTGGAAGGGAGGGGTCCTCATGGGGGGGTCACGGGGGAAAGGGAGGGAGGGAGGGAGGGGCACATTGGGTGGGGAGCAGTGGGAAATAAAAAAAAACTTTAAATAAGGTCCGTTTTGTTGCCAAAAAAGGTCTGCAATCTAATGTTAGGAGTCTCATTAAAAGATAGCAAGGTTACCTTTATTTCTTGGAATGTTAATGGGTTAAGATGCCATCGTAGGCAAAGATTGATTTTGAAATATTTAGAACTTTCCCTAGCTCAGATCTGTATTATGCAAGAAACACACTTAAGTTTTCTACAAAGTCGCTCAATCTTCTCCAGAGTTCCCTGGATAAAATGTTACTGTACTTCACAACAGACGATTAATAGTAGAGGTGTTGCAATTCTGATCAAACATGGGGTTTCCTGTTCCATCAAATCAGTGCAGACGGATCAGACCGGGAGGTGGGTAGTAGCACAATTGGACTTCGGAGTTGTGGAGCTAGTTTGTGCTACATTTTATGGTCCCAATGTCGATGATTCAACATATATTTTCAAGTTACAATCTAAACTAACTACGGCAACCCCCCCTCTGATTTTAGGTGGTGATTTTAATGTGCTTTTGGATCTACTAAAAGATAGGTCCAATCAAAGTCACTATGTAGGGGCACCCCGAGTCAATCTAGATGGACACTCAATAGAGCTATGCTCCTGGACCCTGAGATTATTCAGGCTATTAAGCTATCCTCCCTAGAATGTTTCTCTTTCAATATGGGTTCCACGACCATGGACTTTATTTGGGATGCCTTTAAGGCCAATCTGAGGGGTAGGCTTCACGTGCTTATATGTTTTAAGAATAGGGCTGAAGCCCGGGTGCTTCATGCCATCGAGGAGAGAATACTCCATTTAGAGAACGAGAGGAAGAGATTTAGTCATAGAAACCCAGGAAAGCTGATACAAATCCAGGGTGACCTGGATTGTGCCAGGCAAGAGTACGGGGTAAATTAAATCTAAAGTGTAAGGCACAATGGCTCACTAAGAGCATGCAAAACTTTGAGTATGGGGAGAAGGCTGGTGCCCTATTGGCCTCGAAAGCAAGAGCAGATCGCTCTAAGAATAACATCAACGAACTGATAATAAACAGCAACGGAAATAAGTCAAGTAATGTTGAGGATATGCAAGCTTGCCTGCTTTCCCTTTTCTCAGACCTTTATAAAGAAGATTTGGCCCCGTCCATTGGTAAAATACAAACATGGTTGAGGAGTAAATCTTTACCAACTCTCATGGATGAGAGTCGTGACATCTTAGATGCTCCCATTACCCTTGAGGAGATTAAAGGTCAAATAAAAAATTGTAAGAATAAAAAGGCATCAGGTATGGATGCACTCCCCAATGAAGTTTACAAACTTCTAATAGAGGAATTGACTCCAGCACTAAGCACCACTTTTGACTCAGTATATTGTCTTACATGTAAAGTCCCTAAGTCCTGGAAGGAGGCTACTATTGTATTGATTTTAAAGCCTGGAAAGGGTCCTTTAAAAGCCGACTCTTACCATCCAATCTCCCTGCTGAATGCCGAATATAAGATCTTTATGGGTATTTTGGCCTGGAGATTGGCTAAACTGGTCCTTAACCTGGTCCATATTGATCAGAAGGGCTTTGTAACAGGGAGGTACATCCAGGAACAGACACAATAGTTAATAGGTAATATTGGATTGGCCATTGGAAGATCTGACCCTCTGGCCATAGTGGCCTTGGATGCGGCCAAGGCCTTTGACAGGGTCTGCTGGGTGTACCTCTGGGAGGTATTAGAGGTAATGGGCTTTGGTCCCATCTTCATTCAAACCTTGAGGAGCTGCTATCAAGAGGCGTCTGCTAGGATCCTCTTAAATGGCTGGTTGACCTCTAGTTTTAACATCCAGAGAGGAACTCAACAGGGTTGCCCAATCTCCCCACTCCTGTTTAACATTTACATAAAGCCATTAGTGCATTCCATTAGATTAGACCATTCAATCCCCCCTTTTAAGTCTCAACAATATAGCTGTAAGTTAGCTTTGTATGCTGATGACTTAATCCTATATACCAACAACCCTGAGGTGGCGAACCCTCGGGTCGAAGCCCTACTGTAGGAGTTTGGCTCATTTTCAGGCTACTTAGCCAACACCTCAAAAATCGAGGTGATGTGTTGGAACATCGACCAATGGGAAGGTAAAACCAGCAAAGAGCTAAGATACTTGGGTATATACATCGTCAAATATTTGGATAAAATCCCCCTGATTAACTTGAATAAAATCATTAAGGAAATAGATCACCTCTTTAGTAGATGGAGGACTCTTCCCTTGACAATCTATGGGAAGGTAAACTTGATTAAGATGGTCATCCTCCCCAAGGTGACCTACCTGTTTAACGCGATCCCCTTGGGGTTCCCTAGTAAGAGCATAAGTAAGGTTCAGGGTAAGATTGGGAGCTTTATTTGGGGTGATAAGGGTGTTAGATTATCCTGGAAGAAGCTGAGGCATAGGCTTAATAAAGCGGGTTTGGCTCTTCCGGATATTGGTTGGTATTCGGTTGCATTCCAACTTAAAGGTATCCGGGTGTTACTCTTAAAACCTGAGGAGTCAGCGTGGGGAAGGTTGCTTGGTGAAATGGCTATGATGGAGGGTGGAGGTGGTGGAGAGGGCTTTTTATATAAGTTTGGGGCTCCGAGGTATTTCAAGCGAGTACGCCTGAAGGTCCTTAGGGCAGCCTTGGAAACGTGGTATAAAGTGAGATGTAGATGGGGAATCGGATATTATTCAGATTTTGCACCGATTTAGGATTCACCCGGTACACCCCTATGTCTTAGGGATAGCTTGGCTGTACCTATTAAGAGGGCAGGCATAAACATCTAGTCTGATCTGTTAGATGCAGAGGGGATTTATCATTGGGAGGTGTTAAGGGCCAAGATCGGCATTGGGTTTTCCAGGTTTAAGTATCTACAACTTGTTTTCTGGTTCGAAGCAGAAAAAGAGGATGTAAGAGGAAACTGGGAAATGGAGTCACCCCTTAAATCAGTGCACACAATCAAGAAAGAGATATCTTTGTGGTACAACAAGTTTTTAGATGCTGAAGACCTGGAAATCCCACCACAACCCTCGGTGTGGAAACACCTTGAGCCCTCTATAGATGCCCTGTTTGAGCCTTCCCTGAACTTATTATATAAATTCATTAAACCAGCAAGCCTAAAAAAGAACCACTTCTTTGTTATCAACAGGCTTTACTACACACCAGCCAAGATAGCCATGTTCGCTCCACTACCTACCCCTAAATGCCCTAGATGCATGAAGCCTAACGCCAACGATATCCACATCTTCTTTGATTGCCCCAAATTAAAGAAACTTTTGGAGGAGGTGGGAGACACTATCTGTGGCATTTTTAAAGTAAGCATTAAAGTCAATTTGTCATTAGTGTTCTTTGGCGACGACGGATTGTTTAACCAGAATGCATCACAGACTCATAGGGGTTTGTTGTTATACTTGGTGCTATTAGCCCGGAGAGAGGTTTGCAAGAAGTGGAAAGACCCTCTACCCCCGAAGAGCGATGATTGGCTCAAAGCTGCTTTCGCTATGGCACGCTTAGATCAGGATGGAGCAGGGGAGAGTTTGATAAACATCTGGCAGCCCTTTACGACTTGGGGTCGCAACTTGAGACTAATATAATCAGTCCTATGATTACACCAAGCTCCTACCAAAAAAGGGCTGGGTCCGGGTGCCCTAAGCAAGTGCGGTAAGCCGAAGGGCGCACAGATTGAAACACCGGCTTTGTAAGATCCACAGAAGCTTATTGGTGAGAGGAGGACAAAAAAAAAAGTTTACATTTCACATGAAAACATAAAGTAATATAATGGAAGTGTATTCTAAACAAGATATTCACACCACAATTGTGTACATCAAGTAAATTGTTCCTACAGATGAAATCAATGCATGCTCTCATGGTGCCTTTTCCAGCAGAAACAGGGCATAAGCCATAAAGAAGGAAGTGGGCTATTATCAGTAATGAGTGCAAACCACTTAAACTCTGAATGGTCTGATGGGTGGTTGTGGGTTTCGCTCTAGGCACAGGATAAACAAAACTATCAGTCAGACTCTCAACATGTCTGATATGCATTTTTTTCTTTAAATTGCTTCAGAATTACTCCCAGCAGCCCCTCTCTCTAGTCCCATATCATAATTTGTTAATGCTCATAGCACACAGAGCAGGTTGTTTGCATCTAATCTTATATTTCGTATAATTCCTGAATAAAACCTTCTAAAAGTGTTTTTTTATGAAATGAGAAAAAAGAAACACTAAGTTTGAGGAAATAGAAGCCCACCCAGTAACTTTGCTTTAGTGAACATTTTCAACCAGTACATTATTAACTATGGATTTGCATCTAGTATGTATTAACCAAGCAGGATGTTTCAAAATTGTACTTGATTTGTTTGTTATATGGAGCATTGACCTGATAATGTGTGAATGAGTAGCATATAATAGGATATAACATATAATAAAGTAAAGTAAATAAATAAAGTAAAATGGTTTGGTGCCTATATTATAATGCTCTGCAAACCTAAAAGCAGAGATATTTATTAAGGAAGCCGTGGCAAAAACAATACATTTGCAATTTTATTGGTGAACGTGCTTGCCAGAGTGGCTGCCACAGACAGGAGCAACAGCTGAGAGCACAGTGAGTAGTGCCTGTGAGCTCAATTCCTGATAGGGAGCACAACCTGTGCATCAGTGTCAAAATCATATTTATGAGCCCGTATTGTACTTACCTCCCCTTTGCTTCACACTCACAAACCTGCCTCTCTTGTGGTCTTAGCCTGGGAGGCTTTGGCTCTGCAAAGTGAGATTGTAGCGTGCAGACGGATATTGCTCTCCTTGAGGAAGATCTGAATATCTTTGTGTTAAAACCTACAGGACAAAGCATTGTGAGCCTTGTGATTGTGTCCAGGCCCCAATGTTACTAACTGTGTTGGACCACCTGCTGCACATTTAACTGATCTTTCATTAAAGTGTGTAAGGGGGACTTTTTGAAGGCCTTTGCGAGCTCAACGTAGAGATGTGTACCTGTTTTTATACAATTGCATGTGAGTTCATAGAAAACAATTTCATGGAATACCATTACTAAGAAACCATTTAATCTAAACTGTTTAAAGGACATATTGAGAATGAATGGCATTTACCTTTTTGTAGAAACCAATTCATAGGATGCATTGTTGGTCGAACATTTCTTTTGAATGCTTATTTTTAAGTGTAAATGTAATGGTTGCAGGTCTTACTTTTAGTTTTGTCGGAGATATTTATTTCAGTGCTTTACTTCAGGGGACATTATTTCAAATTTCTATATTTTACATTGTCAAACAATTGCTTCAAATGCTTTCCATTTGCTGACCCATCAACACCTGCAAACACTATCGCTGACCTTTACCAGCCACTATTCAATTTCATTCCCTGCCCCCTAAAACCTCTCACCACACCTAAACAACACTAATCCCTGAAGTCTAAAAACCCTTCTACCCCAATGAATCCATCCTCCCTGAACCAATAAATCATTCACTACCTCTAATTCCACCCATTCCTGAACCCCAAAATACCGTTTCTACGACTAAACCCCACCTATTCTACACCAATTAAAACACCTCAGAACACCCAATCTCCAACAATCCCTGAACCCTAGAAAACCCTCACCAACCTTAAACACCAGCCATCCATGACCCATAAGAACTCCTCTTCACCCTAAATGCCTCATCATTTAACCCTAAAATCCCTTTCTACATCTAAACTCCACCCATCCCTGATTCCACAAAACCCATCATGACCCTAAACACCAGCCTATCCTAAACCCTAAAAATCCTTCACTGCCTCAACCGCTACCCATAATCAAACCTTAAAAATCCTCACCACCCCTAAACTCTACCCATCCATGAACCCTAAAACCCCTCAATACCCTTACACTTCACCGATCCCTGAAACCTAAGAACACCTCACACACCTAAACATCACTAATCTGTAAACCCTAAAAACCATCACACTTCTACACTCCACCCATCTCTGAACCCTAAATTCCCTTCTCTATGCCCAAACTCAAATTATTCCTGACTCCTAACAACCCCTCATCACCCTAAATATTACCATTTTCTTATGATTGTCTTTTCTTAAGTTAGGTTTTCCTTAATTTAGTTTCCTCCAATGTGGTTTCTCAGTTTTCGTTTTCCAATTATTCATACACATAATTTGTATACATCTGCAGTAAACAAGGTGAATTCATTCAACCTAATGTTTCTTTGAGCTAGCACTTTATTTCAGCCAGTATAACTCGGACACCAATCAACAAGATTCAATTCTTTCTGTTTCTGATTTGTGCAGTCTAAAATAGTGCACTAATTCAGAAATACTGTGGTAAAGGAATTGCCTTTACATACTGCTGGTGCAGAAAACAGGCATTCATGTCCCTGCTACACCAGCAGTTCCCGAGGGTTATCTGCTTACAACTCAGGAGCTGCATCAGTCTCTGAGGAGCTTGTTTTGAAGCCCCTTGCGCTACCGGTATGTCACTTTTTACCATATTAAAATGTATAATGTAAAAAAGCATTTGTCGTAGTGCATTGTTATTTGCAGATAACTCATTTTCCATTTAAATGGTCACTATATTTGCACAGACATATTTTTTTAGAGATAAAACAAAATTGTACACAAATGATAATGTGTGGAAATTGGGTTTAGGTGAATATTTATTATTTGTGTATCACCAAGTACAGTGCCTTAGTTTGTTCTGATCCTACCAAAGTCTTTCCAGCCATCACACTTCAGAATTACAAAAACAAATGTGCTTCATTTTGCTTCCCTAATTGCTGAATGAGTACAGTTCATTATCAGGTATTTACATTTTGTTGTGTGCTAGGAAAACATTATACCCTCTAGATTTCCTTTTCCTCTTCAGGTCCCCAGCAGGATTGTCACATAATTCACTATTTTTCTTTCTCTGACTGGAAAGCGAGAGGCATTGTAAACACCAGTCCCTGTGTTACAAAAAAAGCAGCAGAACACATGGCCTGACATTTGACCTCTCTCTTTGAAGCACAGCAAATCTGACAAAATAAATACAGAATTTAGAAGCATCTTTAATAATTACCATGAGGTTGGCAACCCACCAAAAATCAGCTCACAACCCACCAACGGGTCGTGACCCACAGAAACACTGGTGTAAAGTACATTTATTTAACCTGATGTTTCTTTAAGCTGGGGCTTGATTTTCAGACTGTACAGGTCAGAAACAGAGTTTATGATTGGCCTTATTTAGGGGCATATTATCAAGCACTGCGTTAAAATTATCGCCACTTTAGCGGCAGAAAACTGCCGCTAAAGCGGCGATAATGGGCTTGATAATATGCCACAGAGAATTCCCATAGAAGCCCATGTTGACACCAGAACATGGGCTTCTATGGGAATTCTCAAGGGCATATTATCAAGCCCATTATCGCCGCTTTAGTGGCAGTTTTCTGCCGCTAAAGCGGCGACAATTTTAACACCGTTTGTTGATAATATGCTCCTTAGTTTCTGAGCTGTACTCTCTAAATTAGTGCGCCAACGTGGGGAAATATTGGGTTAAATGAATGCACTTTACATCCTGCAGGTACATAAAAACAAGTCCTCAACTGTATGCAGACCAATCTCAATACAACGTCTGCTCTAACTTTAACATTTAGACCACCCCACGGCCTGGTGCTCGTCCACTTTGAAGGTGTGGGTGTGGTAGACTGAAGGACTGTCAACAAACTGAACTGCTCCACTCTACGGTGGATCTCATGAAGGGGCCGTATCTTGATGGGCTTTGCAGGTACAGCACAGAACTGAGCTCTTGTTATAAGCACCTGTAGTGCGTAAAGTGAATTAATTTAACCCAATAGTTCTCAAATATGTTCAAATAGTACTGCTTGGAAATAGTGAGCATGGTTTTCCTCTCTGTGTTTCTACAGCTTCACTGCAAAGGATAGAGGGGCATATTATCAAGACAGGCGATAAAATTATCGCCGCTTTAGCGGAAGAAAACTGCCGCTAAAATGGCGATAATGGCCTTGATAATATGCTCTATGGAATTCCAATTGAAGCCCATGTTAAATGTGAAGGACGTCTAACATGGGCTTCAATTGGAATTCCATAGAGCATATTATCAAGCCCATTATTGCCGTTTTAGCGGCAGTTTTCTGCCGCTAAAGCGGCGATAATTTTATCGCCTGGCTTGATAATATACCCCAGAGAGACTAACCTGATGCGATCTAAGTGTAGAAATGCATTGTTGTCTTCCGTTGGTCTTAACGGTGTGTGGACAATTTATCGGAAGCACAAATATCGTGGCACAGCATATCGTGTCAAAAATATCGAAAACAAGAATATCATGAAGTTCATTTTCTATGGGTAAGTAAAGTTTTATATATATATATCTTCAAGGTACGTAGATCTGGAGTTAAGAATGGTAAATTTATACCTATCTATTTGCACTTACCTACTTGATAGTCTTGTTTTCGATATTTTTGACACAATATTCTGTCCACACGATATTTGTGTTTCCGATATTCTGTCAGTGATCCATAGGAGAAAAGAAGCAAAGGTGAAATGGTTCATGCGCACTGTTTTGATTTACTATTATCATGTGAGCCCATGGAGACCATTATGGTGTGATTTAATTTCATTGAGCGAGTCCACTGGGGCAGAAGTTTGTTAGTACCTTTGTTATATTGTGTATTTTTGGACAGCAGTTTTGCACATATTTTATGCGCATAGTTTCTTTGTGTTATAGGATTTGATTCGACTAAGCTCTTTCCAATGTTATAACTCTTGAACTTTATTTCGAGTTTCTATAACATAAATTTCTTTGTATCTGATGAATAGCGTACTAAATAAAATAACATTATCTAGTATCATGTACTTTTGCTTGTGCCTATTCATCTGTTACAAGATGGCGCACGTTCATTGTTACATTCACTTTGTCCTTCATTGATGTTCACCAGTGCTTATAATGTGTGGGTTATCTCACTGTGGGTGATGTGATCAAGGCCGTTTGGGGCTAAAACGCATATTATGGTTTTGCTGCAATGATAAACTTTAGCTATGCTGCACTGTACCCCTGTGTTGTGTGAGCAGCTTCGCATTTTCTTGTGCGGAATTGCATATAGATCCATGAGCAAGGCTGAAGGTTACAAGCGGGAGTATGCTGGGTCCGTAATTTGCCTTATATGAAAAAATAAAAGAGCACTTCATTGAGCACCAGTTTTTGCCTGCAGCTTTCAATTCTTCCTTGGAAGGAGTGAGTGTTACAAAGATATATATAGCCAAGGGGACTTCACCCCCTATATGTAGTGCACTAGAAGGCCCGTTTGCAGAGTGATGGAGAAAGGAGGCATGGCCTCCTACCAGGTCTCAGTAATCCTGCAGTATGGGAGTTACTGGAGGTAACAGGAGGGTTAGTTGGCCCCCAAGGATGTCCTTGGGGGCCAACTACCCCTCCTGTTGTCTCCAATAAGTCCCACATAGCAGAATTGCTAAGAGGTCTTCGGAGGCTACGGCCCCTTTCTCCACCACTCTGTAAACGCGGCTTCTGGTGCGCTACTGGTTGGGGGATAAAGTCCTCTTTACTCCTGATGGACCTTGAGGGTCAAGAAGCCCTCCTGGTACCTCAGTTCTACACACAGGATTCCTGAGAGGTGGTCGGAGGCCCGGACCCCTTTCTCCACCACATCAGTATATGATTACAACAAGATACCAAGGTATGGCAAATCAGTGAATGCTTAAACAACAAAGTAGCTAGATAAATTAGCTTAAGTAGGTCAAATCAAGTCCAGTCTGTGGTTAAGTATAGGATAGAGGACGTTGCAGGGGGAGTTTTGGGAAGCATTGAAGGTGGAGATGTTGTCTAGTTGGGCGGTTGGTGATCCGTTAGTTGAGATGCTGGTTAATTAGGAGATCTTTTAACTGTCTCTTGAAGCAAGGGAAAGAGGGCTTCATCCTAATATATATCAGTATGAAGTTCCATATTTTAGGGACATTGCCTAAAAAAGGAGCGAGCCAGAGTTTTTTGTTTGTGGGCTTTAGGAAGGATGAGGAGCATGGTATTTGAGCTTCTGAGATTTTTTGTAGTCCTGGCTTTTGAGCTTGGAGACGAGGTAGTTTGTTTTTTTGCTGTGTAGGGCTTTGTGGGTAAGACAGGCTGTTTTCAAGCTGCAGAGGGCTTCTTCCGGGCGCCATCTCAGATCTGTCAGGGGTGGGGAGATGTGGTAGAATTTTTTTATTGCTGTGTCCATTCTGATTGCTGCTTTGAGAGTGGTTCTGATGGGTGCAAGGTGGGATTTGGCAGCGCCTCTGAGAGCGGCATTTCCGTAGTCTAGTCTCAACAGTACTAGTGCTTTTGTGGCAGATTTGAGATCTTCCTGAGGTAGGTAGGGTTTGACTTTGTTCAGAGGTTTCAGGTTGTAGAAGGCACCCTTCGCATTGTTCTTAATATGATGTTTCATTGTCAGTTTGGAGTGCAAAGTGATCCCAGAGATTTGACAGAGTTGGCTACAGAGGGAGAGCAGTTGAGGACATCAATGGCATTTATCCATTCTACTTTCTGGGGGTGCTGCTTTGTAATTGATATGAGTACAATTTCTGTCTTGTCTTGGTTGAGCTTTAGGTGGTTGTCAAATAGCCAGTGTTGCACTTCTTTCAGCGTGGCGTTTTGTCGGAGAATGTCTTCAAGCGACGAGGTTTCCACATAGAGCTGGGTGTCATCCGCATATAGATGGAAGGGGATGTTTTATTTGGATGAGGATGTTGGTGAGAGGTTGGATGTAGATGTTGAATAGTGTGGGCTATAGGATGGAGCCTTAGGGGACTCTCTGGGTCAACACTGTCATGTCTGAGATTTGACTGTCTATTTTTATGCTTTGAGCACGGTTGTGTAGAAAGGATGTAAACCAGGGTAGAACTACTCTATCCGCCCCAATTCCTTTTGGAAGGAATCCAGGAGGAGCTTGTGGTCGACTGTATCGAAGGCTGCAAATAGGTCTAGGAGAATGAGTGGGCTGCATTTATCTGTATCTAGCGACTTGTGTAAGTCATCTATTATTGCTTTCTCCTTTTCTGAAGCCTGAATGGTAGAGGTCCAGAAGATTGTTGATTTCGATGTGTTGGTCAAGCTGTGTGAGAACGCATCTCTCTAGGGTTTTGGCTAGGAAGGGGAGGTTGGAGACTGGTCTGAAATTGTTGAGATTGTTTGGGTCTGCTCCTGTTTTTTTGATTTCTCAGTTTAGGAGAAGTAAACTAACTTTAGTACTCCTAAACTGAGAAAAATCCTAACTTTAAGACTTTCGGTATTCACAGAAGGCATTTAGGAGTCCTAAAGTTAGGGCTCCTAACTTATGTGAATACTGAAATGAGTAAATGCCTTCTGTGAATACCAAAATGAGTAAGTGCCTTCTGTGAATACCAAACTGGTAGTAAGTTTAGGATTTTGTCTTAAATTAGTTCTGTGAATCGGGCCCACAGCCTTTACCATTGCAGTCCAGTGCTAAAGTGCTTGTGCTCACTTTTTTTTTTAGTTAGAAAAAACAAAATAAAAAAAAATAAAAAAAATGCTTGTGCTCACTCGCCTAAACAAGGTTAAATTGGTTTACACCCAATTGGCATATTTAACTTACCTATAAGACCCTTGTAGAGTGGTATGTCATATACCCAGGACCTGTGAATTAAATGTAACTGATGGGCCTGCAGTACATGTTGTTTCATCCATGTAAGCAGCCCCTTTAAACATGTCCCAGGTCTGCCATTGCAGCGTGAATGCAGTTTTAAACTGCAAATTCGTCGTGGCATTATAACCCCTTGGGCAAGCCTTAAACTCCTTTTTTATTGCATATATGTCACCTCTAGGAAAGGCCCTAGGTAGCCAATAGGACAGGGTACCTGTACCTTTAAGTTTTACATGTCCTGAAAGTGAAAAAGTTCTAAATCAGTTTTTCACTACTGAATCCAGTGGCATAGTGAGCAGGGTTGACCTGGCCTGGCAACTGTTCCCAAAGAGTTCTAAGGTCAATATTTATGCCACATTTCCCTTTGACGTTAGCACACAAAGTTCATCTGGCATACATGAATCAGTTCTGCCTGGCTCAGGCCAGGTACACTCCAGGAAGGGGAGACAGCTTTGTGAGAGGCAGCCACAGTCCATTCAGGTGCAAGCAACAACTCCTCCCACTATTCTAAACGCAGCCAGGTCTATTCAGTCTGGCTATTGGTCACCCAGGAAAGGCAGGACACACCTCATCCTCCCCCTTGTGTCTGTCTAGTGTGAATGTATATCCCCAGCTCCTGGCACTCTCAATCCAGACAATTAATACATAAACAGGCAGAGGCCCACAGGATGGTTAAGCAAGAAAATGCCCACTTTCTAAGAGTGCAAAAAGAACAATTGATGGACAGAATGCTGAACAATGTCAAACATTCTACCCAGTACTGAGATTTAGGCCTAAGTCAATCCTTTATTTTGCTCCCCATGCCTATCCAGTTCAGACCCAGCCATATGCAAATCAGTATTGGTCCTGTTCCCCAAGGGAACTGTCCAGCCCAAACTACCAGGACAGGTCTTCCCTGGACTGGAAACAAGCATTCTGGGACCGGTTTCAGGGCATCACCTATCATCAGACAGGCTAGCTTGACTTCAGTGTCATGGAGAACACAGGACCCACATCTTGGCATACCCGTCCCACTCAGGGTGACAAATGCAAACAGAACAGTTGATGCACAGAAGGCTGCCCAATGTCAAACATTCAAAACAATCCTGAGATATGGGCCTAAATCCATCGTTCTTTTGCTCCCCAAGCCTTTCCAGTTCAGTCTTGACCCTGCAATCCGTCCATCAATTGTTTCATAAACTTTCTAAAAGTGGTATTTTCAAACGCACAATATAAAAATCATCTTTACTAAAAGATATATTTTGAAATTCGGAGTTCAGGAAGCCTACATTTCTCCATCTTCTCCTAATGGACAGTTCCGCTTGTAAAATGTTACAGCACAGCTCATATGATAATCTATGGGAGAGACAGCCTTTCAATAGTGAATAACGAGATTCACAGTATTTCACTATCATGACTTGTAAAACACGTGCATTTCCCATACAATGAATCCTGCCCATGGGAGTACCTTGGGCCTACCTGAGGGGTGCCTTACATGTAAGAAAATCGAAGGTTAGGGCCAGGCAAGTGGGTGCACTTGCTAGGTCAACATGGCAGTAAAAACTGAGCACTGACACTGCAGTGGCAGGTCTGAGACCCCTTTGAAAGGCTACTTGTGTGGGTGGCACAACCAGTGCTGCAAGCCGACTGGTAGCATTTGATTTGCAGGCCCTGGGCACACACAGTGCACTGTACTAGGGACTTACTAATAAATCAAAAATCCCCATCATGGAAAACCAATCATAACACAATTAACAGTAAGAGCACTTTAAGCACTGATTAGCGGTGAAAAAGAGCACAGAGACACTAAACCAGCAAAAATGAAGCCCGGCATGCTATCAAAACCAGGAGGTCAGAAACCGAAAAGACAGAGGAAACACCTAAAAGATGCCAGGTCTAACAGCCCTGATGAGGATTTTCAAATGAGGGGGGTTCTCCAAATAAGTGGTGTCTGACAGGAGCACCAACTTCATGTCTGCAAAGATGAAGTCAATGTGGAAGGAGTGAGGTGCTAAAAACGTTCTCCAGACCTGACCATCCATAAACCAATGGGCTTGTTGAAAGTTTCAACAAGATCCTAAAAGGCAGGTTTATGGGTTTTCCTGAGTCCATGAGGCAGAAGTGGGATGTCCATGCCTACTTTTTGCCAACAGGGAGGTGCCACAAAAGAGGGTTTGGGTTAGCCCCCTTGAACTTCTATATGGTCACACTATACTTTAAGGTAAGGTGGATTTGTAGAGCGCTGCTTGTCACCCGTGAGAGCATTCAGGTGCTGAGTAGGTGACTGTAGGTATCTGGTAAAGCTGGGTCTGAGGACAGTCAGGCATAATGGTCCTGCAAGAATATTAATTGAACCGTCAGGCCTCAGTTTCTTGCAACATTCGATAAGTGAGGAGGCGGCCCTGATATGTTGGGGGAGGTTTTTCCTGGATTTTGCAGCTTGGTAGGAGAATCATCGACCTCTTGTTCCGGTTCTGTGGTTGCAGGGTGTGTGTGAATGTGCTGAGTGAAGTTGTCTGATGGGTTGGTGGAAGTGAAACCTGTGAATGAGGTATGCGGGTCCAATGTTGTGCAGTGACTTGAATGCATGTGTGAGAAGTTTGAACTGGCAGCGCTTCTGGATGGAGAGTCAGTGGAGCTTTCTGAGGAGTGATGTGGTGTGGGTTTGGCGCGGGAGGTTGAGGATTAGTCTGGTGCAGACTTTTTGATGGTTTTATGTCTGTGAAGAAGATGGGTTATGATGCTGGCACAGAGTATGTTGCCGTAATCAAATCTGCTTGGGATAAGGGACTGTGTGATGGTATGTCTAGTGTCCAGTGGGTGCCACTTGAAGACTTTATGTAAAATGCAGAGGATGTGGAAGCATGAGGAGGTGACAACATTTACCTGTGACTTCATGTTGAGGTTACTAGACAAAATGAGGCCTAAGTTTCTAGCTTAGTTGATTAGGATTGGTGTGGGTCCAAGTTCAGAGGGGCACCAGGTGGATTCTCAACGTGAGCTCTTATTTGTAAAGATCAGCACTTCAGTTATGTCAGTGTTGAGCTTGAGACAATTTACTTTTGTTCAATTGGCCACGCTGGTCATGCATTGTTTGAAGTCTGTCTGGGTGGTGAGGTTGTCAGCTGAGAATTGAAAAATGAGCTGGGTATTGTCAGCAAAGGAGATGATGTTCATTTCTTCGGATCTGATGATGTTAGCCGGAGGAGTCATGTATATGATAAAAAGTGTGGAGCTGAGTGATGATCCCAGTGGGACTCCACAGATGATGTCCTTGAGTTCTGATATGATCGGCGTGAGCCTGACTCATTCAATTATTCCGGGGAGGAAAAAGGCTATCCATTTGAGAGCTGGCCCTTTTTTTCCCACTACGATGTAGTCTGGTGATGAGTGTGTGGTGGAAGACGGTGTCAAAGTCGGTGGAAAGGTTAAGGAGAATAAGGGTGGCGGTCTGTCCACTGTTGAGGATGGTGCATATGTCATCTGTGGCAGGGGTGAAGGCTGTTTCAGTGCCATAGATGTTTTAGAATTATGAGTACGAGCCAACCAAAAGATTGTGGCATTTTAAGTGGTTAATGGTCTTCTTGATGACTTTGGCTGAGAAGGGGAGCAGCAAGATGGGTTGGTAGTTGTTGAGTACTTTGGAGTCAGCAGTGGGATATTTGAGGAAGACAGCAGTGCTTAATTTCAGCGGGTGGTGTCCGGTGCTCAACACCGGCACTTAATCATCAACACCGGCATTTACTATGACCACCCGTTAAGGACACATTCATTTATGGGGAGATTAAGTGATTTGCCTAGAATCATAGGATGTTGAGCCAACTCAGAGACTCAAACCAGCTTCCCTAGCTCCAAAGAAGACAGCTCTGGCCATTATTCCATATCCTCTCCCAACTGTAATGGTTAGTAGTTGGTTCTGTTTTAGGCAGCGCAAACAGGAGAAATGGGCTGGTGCAAGCTGCCTCCTGAAGAGAGCCCCAGCCCTTATTGTTTTACAAATTAACCGCTGGAAGGCAGTGACTTCGGTATGTTTCCAGCTTTCTGGGAAGGTTGTTGTCTTGAGAGAGGTGATGATGGAAGTGAGTGCAGCACTGATCGTGGCAATTCACAGGCTGTAGATATGGTGGGGTTGGGGGTCTGTTGGCACCCTGAGTGGGATGTCTTCATTATTAATGCTGTGTCCTTGATGGATAGAGGGTTCCAAGCAGTCACTTTGTACTTTTTGATTAAAGAGGTTATCAGACTGGGAAGATCGATGGGGGATGTTTGGGGTTCGAAGGTGCTGTAGATCTTGGTGACTTTTTTGTGGAAGATGTCAGAGAGGTTGTTGCAGAGTTCTTATGTAGGAGTGATAGTGTTGCTTGCGGCTTTTGGGTCGGCGAATTCCTTTATGATGGGGAATAGTTCCTTGCAATTATTGGAGCTAGATTCGATTCTCAGGGTCAGGGCCTTTTAATTGGTCTCTTTCATTTCATGGTGATAGTGTCTCAGTTTAACCTTGTAGGTGTTTCTTGTAGTGGTACCTCAGGTGGCTCTGCATTTTTTTGGAGTTGGTCGCAAACTCTCTTGGATTCTCTGAGGCCAGCATTGTCACCCAGCTATATTGTTTGTTGGATCTTTTGGCGTCAGTGTTTTTGAAGGGGGGCAGGGTATTAACTTAGGTGGTGACCCAGTTATTACAGTTGTTTGTGTAGTTGGTGAAGTTACTTGTGGTGTCTGGGTAGTTTAGTTGGAAGGCGTTGATCCATTCTGTTTCTGTAACTTTCTGCCAGCAGGGGCTCGGGGTATTGCTAAACTCAAGAGGGGTGGGTAGTGGCCCTGTTATGTGGTGTGGATGACGGAGTGGGCTGCCCATGTGAGTGGAGTGATGTGGCTCACTTTAACCTTGTTGATGAAGGAGAAGATGGGTCCAGGGTGTGTCTGGCGATATGGGTACGGCCTTGTACAACCGATGTTCTGTGGCCTCTTGAGCAAGTCTGTGTTGTAGAAGTCAGTGATTTTGTTCAGATGAAAGCTGATATTGCCTTGGAGTTTTAAGTCTTTGGTGGGGTTTGTGAAGGTATGTGAAGTGGCAGTGCAAGTAGGCAAAGGGGCCCAACGTGGAATGAGATGTGGCTCAGCAGCAGTGTTTATGGTGGTGTCCAGGGTTCAGTGGATGGAGTTTGTTGACCGTGTAGCTCCGGGTACTGTTTTGACCAGGGTCCCTGGTGCTGGGAGGCAACCAGGTGTGGACGGGCACTGACTGGCTTGCCTCTGACGTGCCTTTAGTGTGTCATTGGCATGCCCATTGCACGCATCATCTATGCACATCCGCTGTGCAGCAACACTGCAGCCTTCATTTAGTAAGGCTTTGGAGAGCGGGAGGAGTGCAGGGTGCAGGCAGGCTCAGCAAGAGTGTATAAGTCTGGTGGGTGAGCAAGGCGATACCCTACTAGTATTACAATCCGCCCTCAACAACTCCAACTGGCAACACCGCACTTCCACATCCTTTGTTCTTGATTGCACCACACTCGCACTCAAAGAAAATTTCTTTGAGCACCAATGCCGACTCTACTTTCAGAAGTACGGTACCTCCATGGGGAGTGTTTTCGCCCCCAGTGTGGCAGGGCTCTTTGTATATGATTTTGAGACAAAACACCTACTTCAGATCAGATTTTATAAGCGTTACATTGATGACATTTTACTGATTTGGGAAGGAATCAATGAATCCCTTGTCACATTCTGTGAATGGCTCAACTTGTGTGATCCCAACCTTCGCTTCACACACAGTTTCCACAGATATAAAACCACATTCCTCGACCTGGACATTGAAGCAGTAGGAGGAGGACTCAAGAGCAAAACCCATTTCAAAACCACTGCTCGGATTTCCCTACTCCATTTCACGAGTTTCCACCCAAGACCACTTTGGGAAAACCTCACCTACGGACAATATCTTCGGCTCTGCAGAAACTGTAGCGAAATAAGAGACTACAAATCCCAAGCCACAGATCTGAGTGACAAACTACACCAACGGGGTTACCCCAAGTGGATTACGAACAAAGCCAATAAGAGGGCCAGGAATCAGAACCGCAAAGGACTAATTAAAACACAGGCACGAGAACCAACCCTGCCACCACTCACATGTGTCACCACATACAACACCGTCTCTCAGAAAGTCTCACAGATCATTCGGAACAACTGGAAAATATTGAAGACAGGCAATCTCAATTGGGAACCCCCCCTCCTCTCCAACAAGAGAGCCAGATCTATAAAAGACGCCATAGTGTCCACACGACCTACACTGCAACAGAGACAAGCCGGCACTGTCCTTAATGCCTGGGGGCTCCCTGGCATTGTAGGCAATTTCCCGTGCGGCAACTGCAGTGTATGTCATATCACCGAGACCACAAAAAGCCTCAGTCTGGAACCACGAAAGACATGGGAACTGAGAAAACATACTAACTGAAATACCGAGCACGTCATATACCGGATCATTTGCCCCTACTACCTAACCTATATTGGCATGATGAACCGCAAGATCAAAACGAGGATCTGCGAACATCGGTGCAAGAAAAATACCACCAGGATGACAAACCATTTTATTGAGACAGGACACACGAACAATGACATGCGTTGGGTCGTCATAGAAGCACTAGACCCCAATTTACCGAACATCTAGAGCAGCCTCCTTGAGAAGGAGCAGAGATGGATATATTGTTTGTCCAGCTATATAACAGGCCTAACCGATAATATCCCCTGGAACAGTCTCAGAAGACCTTAGCCACTCCATACATACGCCTATACCTGCGCATCAGCAGTATCCTCTTAACTACTAACCAACCTCCAATAGCCTAGATCGCTCTACACCATGTGCATTGGCTCCAATTTAATATGCTTGGGCTAAACATCCAGAATAGCACCATCTTCATTCGGTAGTCCTTATAAGGCACCCCTTACTTGGCCCCCAAAAAAGGACCAACATGCAAGCAACACTCCATATAGTGCTGCCTCTTTAATATAATTTTCACACCCATATGGCCAAGTTTCTTTTATTGCAGCAACACTCCATATAGTGCTGCCTCTTTAATATAATGTTTACACCCACATGGCCAAGTCTCTTTTATTGTAGTTCCCTCCTCTCCACCGATTATAACATCAATCGGGCAGAGTCTTCCTTATCAGCCTGATCCTTATAATACAGGCTATCACCTAGCCCGATCATCGAGGCCACTCTAAAATGGCTGATTCTATTACACAGTGCTGCGGGAGCATCTGCGCATGCGCATCCACGGGCCCGCGGCCCAGTGCTCCATGATAACGCAGACAAGCATAGCCCCGCCCCACTACGACCATACCGGCATGTAATCATACAGCTGCACCGGTATATAAACCATGTCTCCACCATGCCCATTACCAGCCGGGACGACGGGAGACCACAATAGGTTTGAAGGCGGGTTGCACTCTGAGATCAAGTAAGGTTGCACTGCTGAGTCCGATAATAGGACAACGTGAGCACGCATGATCCCTATGCTCACATACCTCTTACTCCAATTCCTTTTCCCCAGAGTCTGATATCAGAGTGAAATCCTCCTGAGCCTCAGCTGGCTAGTCTCTACCATAGTGTAATTATACTTCTCCAACAGCGTTGCCAGTGGAATCGCATTCCACTTCCTTCGTTTTTAAAATCGCTCATTTTTTAACTTTACTCGAGCTTTCTGCATGTCTGCATGTGCCTGTTTACATGTGTGCGTCCACAGCCTAAATGCCCACGCATGGCACAATCACCACTGTGGTTACTCTCCACATTAGCGCGCCGCTGTACCGTAGATCACGGTGGTCACAGCTGGCTCATTACAGCTAACAGCGTGATGACATTGCGACAACCCAGGGTTGCCCATCACCTAGTCTCCTTATCACCAGAATTTCCGCAGCTTCACAGCATTGCTAAGACTGGGGGTAACATTACAGGCTGCTGGACACTTTCGCATGCAGCATGCCCCACCATGTCAAATCCAGCGTACAATCACCAGGTTGGTCATTTTGTTTGACTATAGCACTTAAGATTGCATTTTTAATGTTGCTTAACAATAATGTGTATATGTTGCTTAACAGTAATGTGTATACATGTGCTTTGTGCTGTTCCCTCTTTTCCCACAGGTCCTTTTCAAAGTGTCCGTAAGTATGTAGACACTCAGTCCACACACCTTAGCGCGTGTGTGGGTACTTTTTTTCCCTTCTCCACGTGGCAATTCACACTTTGCCACTCACCACTTTCACCACACAGTCCTGAAGAAAGCCCCTTCATACACTCTTGTGGGCTGAAACATGTAGATCCATCACATAGACAAGTAAAATATAATATATTATTTTTTTGTTGCATCACACATATTTTTTAATCATATCTTGAGCCACCACTAATAAAGTTCACAGGCAAGGATTCTTAGAAGTATTTTTAACTCAACTCACGTCACATCCCACACCAGCACTTCACCAGCTCCGCTGTAATCAGGCGTCGTAGCACAACTGGGGGGCATTCGGCCACCTGGTTGGGACTCCAATGATGAAGCATGACACCAACTAGGTTGGTGTGTGAGGGGTCTTTTAAACAAACCCAGTGGGTCAAAACACTGCCCAACAAGTGATTGTACCACACACACATAGTGGGTTCGTACATCATTGTTTAGCTTATTATTACATTGGGGATACGGACGCACCCCTCCTTTTCCACTGCTCTCTCATTGTTTTTGACATATTGTAATGAGCATCTGGAGTTATATTAGGAATTGCCTGCACCATTAGGTCCTAGGTACATCTGGGGTCCGTTAACAGCCTATTTAATGTCTACTTCTGTTGAAACTTGAACTTGCGCTGAGGGTATTTTTTGGTGGGAGGGGAGTTTCATATAGCGCAAACTGGACCCGAGAAATTGGGTATAAGAGCGCCTTGCATAGCACCAGTTTCATTACACAAGGACACAGATATTACGCTGATACCTAAAGGACATGCAGAAACAGGGATTGAGTTGCTGGTTCCTAAGTATATGATGCGCTGTTCAAAATAATATAGCGTGTAACAATGCCATACTTCTGATGCCACTATATAGCGAGGTGTTTTTTGTTCTTCTTTTGTCCGGTGGCACTGCTTAGAGGTAAACGCTCTGGAACACCGGTGTCTCTCCCCTGGGGCATACCTGGCAAATACCTTCACGAGCTCAGCACGTCCATCCGCCTATGCAACTAGCAATCACCAGTCCTGGCATTGGACTGAATGATCACCTCCAAGCAGGCTGCATAGCATTTCACAGAGTTGAGCTGTCAGTGCCAGCTTCTGAGAAGGAGACCATAGGCACGAGGCCAGGTTAATTATTTTTTTATTTTATTTAATTCAATTTTATATAGCGCGAACATTACCCGAAGGTGTCAGAGCGCTTTACAAAATAACCAGTTGCGTTACATAAGGACTTTGGATTACATGAGTTACATAAGAGATACAAGCAGAAAAAATTGCAAATGTACAAGTCATTCAAGGAAGAGATACAAACAGACAAACTCTAAAATCACATCGGAATGGTAGTAAGTACAAAGGTCTACTACATATACTAGTGGTTAGTTATATATGTACAAATTGAAAATTCACTCAGGATTATATTTTAACAGCAATTAGGCTTGGACAATTATACATTACATATTTACAGAGCAGGATATTCTTGCCATCGTTCAACCAGGTGTTCAGGTAGTGTTGCACTCAAGGCTGGTGGTCTTGGGTCTGGAGGGATCCCCGAGTTGGAGATGTCCGTAGGGGTAGAAGGCCGGATGGTGGTGGGGGAAGCAGCATGCTGGAGGTCAGGCGGCATACCAAGGGCACTTTTCTTGGACCAGTGTAGTTTAAATGACTCAATTATCATATCTACCAAATGTCTGTCATTTTTGAAACACATTCTGTCGTTCATAAGCATATTTTTATATCTTCATCATTTTGCGCACTGGACGTGTAAAATCAAAATCTTAATTGTGTAACTATAAGTCCCAGAATGGAACATGATGTTGGTTTAAAGTCACTTGGCATATAAACATAAGCTAGAATACCTTTCACATTTGAAAAGGCAGGAGTGCCAACTTTGTTCTACATTATTGGGAATACAAAGTTTAGTGATGATAGATGGAAAAATGAAGCAAAGGGATGAGAGGGGCAGAGAAAGGGACACAAGAAGGAAGTAGAGGTTGAAAGGAGAGAGAAGGCATAACAAAACAAGAAGTGTGAGGGGTGGGAGATAAAGAAACAGGAATCCGGGGTTGAGGGTATGAGAGATATAAAAGGAAGGATTGAGTTGAGAGTGAAGAAACAAAGGAAGGATAGAAATGCAGAGCCAAATGGAGAGGAGTGAGAGTGACAAAGGTACAAGAAAGTGACTGCAGGGAGGAGAGAAATGATGATGAAGAGGAGTTTGATGGGAGGAGAGAGGGAGGGCAGATTTAGAACTAACAAAGAAAATAAAGCTGGTTTTTAAAGAATTCACAGAATGAATTTGCAAGTTTGATGAAATATCGTATTGAGAATGCACAAAACTGTCAAATGTTTATTTACTCATACTAGGCCTCAATAATGGCTAAAGCAATGTTGCTTGAAAAACGAGTTTGAGTAGAAAATGCTGAATGCACAAAAAAAGTTTGCTACTTGACCACACTATGAAATTTTGTATTGATAAATTATATGTTGCTTACGTAGTTTCCAGTGTTCTCACAGAATGTTTTCACTTATATAAAGATCACTGCTACATATAACAATTTTTGTTGATTATGATATAATGAATAGTGCAGTCATTGCATTGCAACGCTTAAAATGGGAAGTTGGCTTTCTAATCTGCTTCTTTTACCCCTACACGATGATCCTGCAGAAATGTTTTATTTTCATTAAAAGGATATTTAAATTTTTAAATAAGTTATTGGTTAGAAGCTGATATTAGAAAATTACATAGCATTGTACATATGTGAGAAAGCCAGCCTGAAGGCATCTGACTCCTGAAATACTATAGAGAGTGCAACGTTATCGTCTGAGCACTATTGTATTCATGTGAGAAGATGAGGAGTGATCCTTGTACCAGGAGAGCATCAAACACTGATGGGATCACAAAAGACAAGATGTGAAACATGTTACAAATTTGTGAAATGTGAAGTCTACAATAGTTCGTGTTCCTAAAGTAGTTTATCACCACATTTTCTGACCAATTGAGCCACACTATTTTCCCATTTACCCAGACCTTATTGCATTGAAACTCAACTGAACTCCCTGAACTACTCTTTATGGGAAAATCTTGCTTTGAGATTTTTCATCTATTTGAGCTGACTTAACTGCTGAAACGTTGTGCTTTCTCTCACTCTCTCAATTTAGAACCCTTTGTGCTCTCCATTTTCATCTCAATTCTTAAAATAGGGATTCATGGAATATGCTTTAATGTAATATTTTTATTGAATTTATTGACCATTATTGATCGCATATTCCTGTCATATATTTACTACCTAGATTAATCTGAATATAACTTGATTTTCCTTTAAAATAATCTACTAAAAGATTCAAATGATAAAAAACTCCAAACCTTTATTAACTCTCGCTTTTCTCCAAAAATATCAGAATAGTTTTAGTGTGATTATTGTTGATTAAATGTATTAACCCTTTTTTTTCTCTAAAACAATGGCAAAGATTCATCGCCAGGGTCAAAAGTGGCATGGGTTACCCCTGATGTTGGTAAACTGTATCTTTTAATCCCTGTTTCCGCTTTAACAAGCGAAACATCAAAGCAGAAGGGAACAGGAAAAATAGGGACAAAATGAGGGGTGGAAGCGGCCACAGGAGAGAGGGACTGTAGGAGGGACAGAAGCGATAAAAGCAGACTGATGAGAAATAAAAAAGAGAAGGGTGGGAGAAGAGTGAAGAGAACAGAGGAAGACATTTGAACAAAAAGGAAGAATACCAATGAGTGTTGTGAATTGGAAGAACAGACCTTTGGAAGAGGGAAATAGTGAAAGTAGGAGGGTAGGAAGTAAATGTTTAGAGGAGGGTGAGGAAAAAGAGAGAGAAGGAGTGAGTGTCAAAGGATACTAAAAAGAGGAAGGAGATAGGGTGTTAGGAGTGTCCTGGGCTGTAAAGAAGGAAAAGAAGGATAATGCATGATTTATGTCAATTTAGTTTTCTTTGTTGGCCAGCGTTCTAGGGGACTAATGTAGAGACGTAGTGGTTGCAACAGCCACTTATTCTAGGAGTGTTGGACTTGGCCCTTTTTGTAGGGTCATCCCTGAACGTTTTGCCTTCCTCCTGTATTTTGTCTGACCTGTTTTTGTTGGTTTTATGACTCTGGGCACTTTACCACTGCTGATCAGTGCTAAAGTACATATGATCTCCCTATTGAAAATTGATGTATGGATTAGTGACTCCATGATTGGCTGTTTTGGTTTACTTTTCAGACCCTAGTACTGTGCTCCATGGGTGCCCAATGCTTTTCAGACTTCAGAATAATCAACAATTCATGGAAAAATGGTACTCGATATTAAATAAATGTAAGCTGAACCTGATTCTACTAATAATTGAGGAATTGTCAAAAACTATACATGATTTAGAAGAAGATATTATAACTTTAAAAAGTGATTTATCATTACGGATGGATGAAGAACCATGGGGTAAATTTCTGGAAGAACTGAATTGCAAACTAGACAAATACGGAAAAGAATTACAAGAAACAAAATTAAGGAAGTTTAAAAGAGAGACAATCGACTATAAGTTGAACGAAGCTTACACATGGGCGGATGTCTACGCCCAAAGAAGATTTAACAAGAGGAATATTCAAACATCTTCAGAAGAAAGTGTTGTGTCTGAATCAGAAACTAATACAGCTAGAACCCCTTTTAGGAGCACAGAGGGCAAGAAGACTTATGGAAAATCTCCTGAAGATAATTTATCTGCAACTACGTCTAATGCTTCTTCTTCTTTTTTAGAAAAGGGGAAGGATCAAGATCGACCACCAGAACAAACCGAAGACAAGAACCAGAGCAAAAGTGGACTGTCAAAACCAGGAGAGGACAAAGAAAAAGAAAAAAGCAAGAAAGGTTTGATGAGTCAAACGAAAGTCTCATAATTAACATTTCCTCTGTCCAATTAACAAAAGTAAGTACTAAACAAAGAAACATCTTTCGTGAGTACAATAACACAACAGAATTAGAAACAGAAGTAGCCTTCTTCAAATTTATGAGAATACTAAGACTTCGGAACTTTTTCACGAATATTTGCCCAACTGAATCCACCAAAGAGACATCATCTTTTACTTTTAAACCCAAAAGCACGTTTATGGCACCAGTGTCTCATAAAACCCTGGATACTTTTGAACTGCTTGTCAAAAATATACAAAAAAATCAAAAAACCTAAGCAGAGCTGAACACAATATATTGTCATCACTAGCGAGAAATCCAAACATAATATTTCAAAAAGCAGACTAAGGAGGGGGTCTTGTAATGATGGATACGGAATATTATGACAAGAAAGTCATGGAACATGTGAATAATGGAGGAATTTATGGACACCTTACACAGGATCCCACTTTTGGAATATTGAAACTTCTTAACTAAATCTTGAAAAAAGTTCAAAATTGGAGAACATATGTAGAAGACACAACCGACTTTTTGCGGAGTTTGCGGAGTTTGAAGACTCTTGATTTGGAATTTAGTGAAGATTGGATTCTGTGCACTATTGACGTAGTAGCCTTGTATACTTCCATACCACATGCTGACGGACTTGAAGCAGTTGAATGGGCTCTACTTAGTCAAGAAGATCTAGATGCACCTAAAAGTTTCATCATCCAATTACTGGAATTCTGCTTACAGAATAGCTACTTTTATTGGAAAGAAGATTTTTACACACAGTTAAACGGCACTTCTATGGGTTTTCCAGGAGCACCAGTCTATGCGAACACATTTATGGCAAAATTTGAAAATGATTATATCTTATCAGATTCCACATGGCAAGAAGGATTAGTATTTTTCCGTCGATATATTGACGATATTTTCCTCATTTGGAAGAAATCAGTGACAGCACTAACAGACAACATACGTACACTCAATCTAATTGATCCTAGAATACAATTTACTCACACGATTAGCAAAAAGGCCCTCTCTTTTTTAGATGTCTGGATTGATATCGAAATGGGGCAAATTAACACCAGCGTTTTTAAAAAGCCCACAGATAAAAACAACGCTTTACTGTTCAACAGTTTTCATCCACCGTCTTTAATCAAAAATGTACCCGTGTCCCAATTCTTGAGAACCCGCCGAATTTCATCTACACAAGAAACTTGTAAGGAAACATGGCAGCAACAAACAAGGAATTATGTGCAAAGAGGATATCCTACAGATCTTTTACAAAAACAATTAAACAAAGTGAAGAATATACCTCGCGAGAAACTTTTGAGAAAGATCATATGAAAAAATACTCGCACTGTGTTTGTGTTGAAATATTCCACAATATCGCCCACTATTAAAAGAATTATATGCAAAAGGTGGGATCTACTGGAGTCTGAAACGGACTTTAACGAAGTATTTAGTGAGAAACCATTGTTTGCATATACCCGGGCACACAATCTCAAAGAAATACTATAAAAAAAGAGAAAATCTACTACAACCATGGAATCTACAACCCTGAAAGGAGGCACATTTAAATGTTGGAATTGCATACATTGCAATAATGCAATTCCAGGGGATACTTTGCTGCACCCCCGTACCGGCGCTAAAATCAAGATTCTCAATAGGACGACGTGCAATTCTGAAAATGTGGTGTACACCATAAATGCCCGTGCAGACTATCATATGTGGGTAAAACAGAAAGAAAAATGAAAATAAGATTGACAGAACACAAAAGCAAAATTCGAACTAAGAATTCTACATCGAGCTTAGCAACATATTGGGAAGAACAGCACCATCAAATAGCACAACTCAAGTTTCAAATCATAGAAGTGCCAAAATATCCTGATAGAGATAATTCGAAATATCTTCTACAGAGGGAAGTTTTCTGGATCAAAAAATTACAGACCATGACACCATACGGTCTTAATTATAAACTGGAAATGGCTTGTTTTTTATAAACATACGTATTCATAATCTGAGCAATCACTAAAAGATCCACAAGCGTTATTACAGTGAAAAAGTCATTTACTTACATTTAAACAATAGAAATATTGACACCAGACCTATTAAACACACATAATTCATTGATCGGTCTGAAATGCATAATTTAGTGCTATTCTGCATACAATTTATTGATCGATGTGAAATGCACAAATTCAGTATTATTTTGTGATAGATCGTTTTTAATGTTTTTATGTTGTTTGCATTTCCAATGGTTGAAATATCTTGAAAATCATGCGTTAAAACAGCGCCATATGAGCAATAACCATTTGAAATAACATTCACACACAGTCACCATACATATTTAGCTGCACTTTGGTGGTGGACACAAACCACGTTGACTACCAATTACATTCTAGAATTCTGTGAAATACTGAGAGTTAAGTCAGCTATTTGCAAAAATATCGGGTTTTTGAGCATTCTGATCTATTTCTTGTTAATTCTGTTTGAGTTTTGGCTCATGAGTCGGTTTATCACATATCGGATGCCTCGATTCAGAAACCTAGTTGAAGTCCTCCTTCTGTGTTGATCGTTTCAGCTGAATGATCCGTGTATGCTTCACGAAGCTGTCATCAAGTCCGCTTTTCATGTTTAAATGCGTGATGACGTTTAAATGCAATTCAGGAAGTCGTCCTTGGAGAATGGACGCAAACGCGGTTTTCACCTTTCGGGAACGCTAGATTGCCATTGAAGCTTGCTCATTTAGATACTCGGTAAGCGGTCTGCGACTTCACAGAGATAGATGGTGGTAGCAAATGTAAATATTTGGATGTATTTTTTCATTCGGGTCTTTATATGTTCTAGGTGACACAAAAAATTGGGTTACTGGAGGAAATAAGTTTATTCAGTGAAGCATACAGCTCGTTTCTTTCAAACGGTCGCGTTTAACATTCATGCTCTTAATGAGGTGAGTTTATTATTTTTAGCCCTGTCGTTCTGTCTTTTTGTTGCGAGAATTATGCGCCATAATGTTGGTACATAAAATGATACATTATGTTTTCAGATGTTCCTGAGAGGGGACGGGATTTTGAAATATTGATTACTCATACATATTGCTATCAGGTATGAGTTTGGTATCTATGAAAATGTTGAATTCATTATTCATTATTCTTTGATTGACGGTCTGGTTCAATAGAACTCTGGTCTTTTTCTATTTTCATGCAGTGAAGGATCATCTCGTGGAAGTGAGATAGTAAGTGAAAGCCACACATATATATGGTGACACAACACGATGGTGAAGGGAACACGATACTAGAAAAAGTAACTGCAAATGTACACCAACTGAGAATGGTCTCCTTTTCTTTCTTTTTTTTTTCTAGAAATACCCCTGACGAAGGGACTTCGGGTCCCGAAATGCATAGGGTTCTGGCACCAGGGTTTTGGTACCACAGTAATTGTTATGATATAAAATGAATTGTACAATGTAAAATACCAATAATGTGAAAAATTGTCATAGAAAAGTATATGCCTGATTTACAAACATTGAATGTTGATTTAGTTTATAATGTTAATTGAGTAATAAATTGCATTGAATGTTGAAAAAAACTCACTAGCAGTGCAGATTGCTGTCCTGGTCACCACGTAGGGTCTAGGCCACTTTATTCATTTATCACACATATGTATTGCAGACATATTGGCAATCTAGCACGCATATCGCTTTAAACTATTTTTAAACTTTAAAATTCAAACAGAGTGCGCTCTCCACCCACATTGTTTTGCAGTCTGGTACTGCCATGTTGACTGGGCAAGTGCACCCACTTGCCAGTCCCTAAACCTTCCCTTTTCTTCATATCAGACACCCCTAAGGTAGGCTCAAGTGCAGGGTGCATTGTAAGTATAAGGTAGGACATGCCCTGGTGTGTGTGGCATGTCCTAATAGTGAATTACAGCCATTTTTGTTTTTCACTATTGCAAGGTTACCTGTTCCCCATAGGCCACAATGGGCAGTTTGGTTATTACATCTTATAATCCTAACTGACTCAGGGAACTAGGTAGAAGTTCAAGTTTAGTATGCCTGAACTCAGAAGGATAAAATACATCTTTTAGTGAAGTTCGTTTTAACATTCTGTGTTTAAAAATACCACTTTTAAAAGTAGGTATTTTCTTGCCTAACTATCCAAGCTTGCCTCTGCTAGGTTGTGTATTCCTTGTCTGGAGTTTGAGTGACAGGGGCTGGGGGATTCCAGGAGACCGGGTGAGTCAGCACAGGGCTGAATAGAGAGATATGCATGCAGATGGGTGGGAGGAGTTGCACCTGGGACCTGAATAGGGCTGTGCCTTCCCTCCACAATGCTGGCTCCACCTCCTGTGGTGCATCTGATGTCTCTGCCCTGCACTGTGAAAGGAAAGAAGGAGTCATGTCAACAAAGTGCTCCAGGACTGACCAGAACTGGTTTTGACTAGGCAAAGGCCTCTCTGCCTTCAGAGAACAAAGAGAAACTGTGTATAGAAAGGGGGACCCAGACGCCAGAACTTTAGATCACTTTGGGAAACAAGAAGAAACCTTTGCTGAGGAGAGGAACCAGAGAGACTGAGGAGAGACTATCCCTAAGGTTGAGGGATTGGCCTGCAGTGGTTGCTTGACTGCCAAAGAGAGGAGAAAGGAACTTTGTGTGTACTTTTAATCAACTTGTGAGGGATCTCCAAGGGCTTGAGAAAAGATCTTGTCTCCTGCTGAAGTCTCAGGGACAACAGACTTCACCAACCAGCTCCCCAAGAGTTCTTTGGAAGTGCCTGCAGTTGTGCTGGGCTTCCTGAGGGACTGCGGGTCGCAAGGAGCTGGAAGCTCGACTCACGAGCAAGAAGCGTGACACCGAACTGCCGCTGTCACTTCACAACGCGAAAGCGCCTTGCATCACCGGAAAAGAGGATAGACGTCGCATCAGACGCCGCCACATCACCAGGAAGCATGTTGCAGGGCCTGTCGCGGCTCTGAAGAATCGCTGAGTCATCGCAGGGCCACCGCAGCGCCTCGCATCGCCAGAGAAGAAGATCGAAGTTGCATCAGATGCCACCGGGAAGCGCGTCGCAGCGCCTGTCGTGGCTCAGAAGTATCGTTGAGTCACCGCACGGCTGTCGGGCGTACACACATCGTGTCGCTTCAAGAAGAAGATGCCATCTTTGTCGCATTGTACCGGATCTTCATCGCATCACGGCGTTGCGGGCCGCATCGCCACGGAAGCGCAGTTAGAAACTGATGCTTCACCTCCCCTCGCAAAGAAGAACCGACGCATCCCCTACGCAGCAGTAGGGTCCCGACGCATCACCGTTCTTGTGTGTAAGGAACCGACGCAGCACCTTCCATGCAACACTTTCGTTGTATAGCGTTACGCATCCTAAGGTACATTGAACTCAAAGTGT
The DNA here is from genome assembly GCF_964204655.1 of Triturus cristatus. NCBI lineage: Eukaryota > Metazoa > Chordata > Amphibia > Caudata > Salamandridae > Triturus > Triturus cristatus. The sequence continues at coordinate 729,237,902 of NC_140591.1, forward strand.
CGCATTTTAATATCTAAAGCGAACTAAGCTAATTCTATCATTTTAAGTACAGTATTGTGGATTTTTGTCGATTGTGGTCTTGTGATAAGTCTATATAAAGAATACTTATTTTTAATATACAACTTGTGTGGTGTCCATCTGTAGTGTTGTCACTGGGTTACTGTATGTGTTCACAAATGCTTTACACACTGCCTCTGAGATAAGCCTGTCTGCTCGTGCCAAGCTACCAAGAGGGTGAGCAGGGGTTATTTTAGGAGTGTACCCCCTTACCCTGACTAGACGCAAGGGTCCCTATTTGTCAAAGGTACCTACCTCTGCCAACTAGAGACCCCCAAATCTAACATTGGTGGTCAGCGGTGAGGATTCTGGACTTGCATTTGCGACTCATATACAGTGATAGGTGAACACTACTAGTGAGTGCAGACCATAACGCAACCTCATACTTTTTGGTAGATTGTTTTTTCTGGGATTTTCTATTTTGGCAATGAACTGCCAAGTTTAACCACAAGGGAGAAAGCAGCATCCATAGCATCTGTTGATTTTGATTGGGAAGAGGAAAAACTGGAATGCTACAATGTGAGGCAGCTGAAGCACTTCTGCAAGAAATGTAAAGTTGCAGCGACTGGTCTCTCCAAGTAGGATGAGTTCCAAAAGGCGCCAAGGACCTGGGTCGCAGCAAGAATAAGGAAGGGGTTGAGGATGCCAAGGGGCAGCTGCATGGGCCATTGGGTCCAGGGGGGAGGAGAGCAACTTCCCCAGTAGGTAGCAGTGTTTCTGCCAAAGGCCTGTCCCCAGAAGAGTTGGAGGACAGGGAGAGATGTAGAATGCATGAAATGGAGCTGGCCAAGCTCAATTTGGGTGGGCAATTGGAGTTAGCGAATAAGAAATTGGCCCTAGAGGAAAGGAGGATGCAGTTTGAGCATGAGTTGAGAATGAGGGTGCTTGATTTGGAGCTTGAGAGGCTTGAGGCCATGAGTGCCTCAGCCAAGAAAAAAGAAATGTGTGTAGCTCAGGAAGTGAGCTTTGCTGAGTTGGAGGTGGAATCAAGCTCAGATGGTGGCAGCAAAATTGAATTTTCTAGTGCTGAGGGAGCAGTACATACACCCAGAGATGTGGCGAGTGACTAGAAGGGAGTTCTCGGATGTGAGGTAGCACCAGTGGTGTGCAGTGTCCCTGAGGTGGATTGGGGAACTGGCACAGGGGTTCATAGTCCTAGTGGTGGGAGGGACACTCCACTGACTCTAGATGAAAAGTGCAGGGAGAGGGGTTCCCCCATGGTTGAAGTCCTGGTGTGTGAGTGTGAAGACCACCCAGAATAGGGTTGAGTGACAGAAACAGTCAGATACTGTCTTGCCAGTCTCAGGAGAGTGGTGTGGAGTACGTGTGCATGGCACTGGATGGTGAGGTGAAGGATAGTTTGGTTAACCCTTGTAGGGGGCTATGTGATCCAATAGTGGGAGAGCATCTTGTAAGTCCCTGTTTTCCAGAACTATGCCAACACCTGTTGGAGAGTGAGTTCTCTGACCCCAAGGAGCTCACATTGGAGGCAGACCTTTTAGAGGATTCCAGAGGGTCTGGAGAGGCATTGGGGAGTGACCCTAAGAGGAGTAGTCCAGGTATCTTCCAACCCAGAGTGGGGGAAGAGGTGCAGAGTAGCCCCGCTAGGTCCTGGTGTAGTGGGAGGGGTGTGGGAGACTCACATCCTGTCTCAGTGGGGACGGAGTGAGTGTGGGGCTGCGTGTCTCAAGGTGCCCGAAACCCAGTCTCAGAGCCTGGATGGTTCTTTAAGGGAACACCAGGTGGGGAGCCTAGGCTGTCCTGATGGGCCACCTGTTGAGGGGTATCCCCTAGTGTCTGGTGAACTGGGAGTGTCTGTGAGCAGGCCTCCATCGGTTCTGGTGTCTGGCAGTGCCACTCCTAAGTGGAGGGTGCAGAAGTCCAAACTGAGGGGTGAGAGGGGGAAAGAGTCCCCAGTGGATCAGGGGTCAGCCAGAAGGGCTGCTTCACAAGTGAATGACCATGGTGACACCACTTCTGTCCTGGGGATCTTCGCGCACTGTCAGATGGACAGGGGTCAGGAGATCTGTGCCAGGCAGACTATCACACAACACATGAGTTATGTGTTACCCTCAGGGGGGCATGCGTGCTCCCAAGGAAGTGCTGGTGCGCCGGGCAAGTTTTCAACCACCGGGTACAGACCCTGGGTTGGAGAGCCAGGTTCAGTTGATGTCTGACCTGGAGGGAGGGACGACTGTAAACAGTGTCCTGACCGGTTGGTCTTATAGGTGTACCGTTCCAGGTGGGAGTGTACAGCACTCTGGAAGGGGGTGCAGAGGGAGGAAGTCCTCGCCTCTGACCCCAGTTCAACTGGAGGGTTTAGACCCTAGGTTGGAAGGCTAGATTCAGGGTGTCCCCCCTGACCTGGAAGCCCAGTTGCAGGATAGAACCCCTGAACTGGTGGGAGAATTGTGCAGGACACCTGCTACAGGCACCCTGATAATTCTGGAAGGGGGTACCGCTCCAGGTGGGAGGGTACAGAGCCCCAAGGAGGAGGACCGGGTGTGGGAGAGCCCACCCCAGTCTCTTGTCCAGCTGCCGGGTACAGCCCTGGGGCTGGTGGGTCAGTGTCAGGATGTCATACCTGACCTGACAGGAGGGAGAGTGGACAAAGGGTGCCAAGCACCTGGGGCTACTGCCCCCCGCTCTCTGACGCCACAGAGATTTGAGAGCCCTGAGAGGCATAAGGCCTGGGTCTCATCATTGACTACTGTCAGTGGCCACTGTGGCTTGCTGTCTGTCTGTTGGGACACACCTGTGAGCAAGCTAAGGGTAGGTGCTGCACAGATGCTGTCCACAGGTGAGGAGACGGGTTTCCCATGGATTAGCTTTGTGGGCCCTTAGAGTTTGGACAGAGGGATCCAAATGGGTTCAGATTGGCGAAGAACTGGAAGATGCTCCTGCTGTTGCGGGCCGGGTCCATGTTCTATCGCCCAAAGCAGGGAAGCCCATCAAGGTAGTGATTGGTCTACCCTGCGTTTTGGCTGGAAGGGGGTTGTATTGGACTTGGCCCTTTTTTCAGGGTCATCCCTGAACTTTTTGCCTTCCTCCTGTATTTTTTCTGACCTGTTTTTGTTGGTTTTATGACTCTGGGCACTTTACCACTGCTGATCAGTGCTAAAGTGCACATGCTCTCCCTATTGACAATTGATGTATGGATTAGTGACTCCATGATTGGCTGTTTTGGTTTACTTGTCAAACCCTAGTACAGTGCGTGATGGGTGCCCAGGGCTTGTAAATCAAATGCTGCTGGTGGGCTTGCAGCACTGGTTGTGCCCCCCACGGAAGCAGCCTGTAAAAGTGTGTCTTAGGTCTGCCATTGCAGAGCCTGTGTGCAGTTTGGTACTGCCATGTTGACTGGGCAAGTGCACCCACTTGCCAGTCCCTAAACCTTCCCTTTTCTTTATACCAAACACCCCTATGGTAGGCCCAAGGGCAGGGTGCATTGTAAGTATAAGGTAGGACATGCCCTGGTGTGTGTGGCATGTCCTAATACTGAATTACAGCCATTTTCGTTTTTCACTATTGCATGGTTACCCGTTCCCCATAGGCCAGAATGGGCAGTGTGATTATTACATCTTATAATCCTAACTGACTCAGGGAACTAGGTAGAAGTTCGAGTTTAGTATGCCTGAACTCAGAATGATAAAATACATCTTTTAGTGAAGTTAGTTTTAACATTCTGTGTTTGAAAATACCACTTTTAGAAAGTAGGTGTTTTCTTGCCTAACTATCCAAGCCTGCATCTGCTAGGTTGTGTATTCCTTGTCTGGAGTTTGAGTGACAGGGGCTGGGGGATTCAAGGAGACAGGGTGAGTCAGTACAGGGCTGAATAGAGAGATCTGCATGCAGATGGGTGGGAGGAGTTGCACCTGGGACCTGAATAGGGTTGTGCCTTCCCTCCACAATGCTGGCTCCACCTCCTGTGGTGCGTCTGATGTCTCTGCCCTGCACTGTGAAAGGAAAGGAGTCATGTCAACAAAGTGCTCCAGGACTGACCAGAACTGGTTTTGACTAGGCAAAGGCCTCTCTGCCTTCAGAGATCAAAGAGACACTGTGTATAAAAAGGGGGACCCAGACCCCAGAACTTTAGATCAATTTGGGAAACAAGAAGAAACCTTTGCTGAGGATAGGAACCAGAGAGACTGAGTAGAGACTATCCCTAAGGTTGAGGGATTGGCCTGCAGTGGTTGCCTGACTGCCAAAGAGAGGAGAAAGGAAATTTGTGTGTACTTTTAATCAAATTGTGAAGGATCTCCAAGGGCTTGAGAAAAGAGCTTGCCTCTTGCTGACGTCTCAGGGACAACAGACTTCACCAACCAGCTCCCCAAGAGTTCTTTGGAAGTACCTGTATTTCTGCTTGGCTTTCTGAGGGACTGCGGGTCGCAAGGAGCTGGAAGCGCGACTCATGAGCAAGAAGCGTGACACCGAACTGCCGCTGTCGCTTCACAATGCAAAACGCCGCGCATCGCCAGAGAAGAGGATCGACGTCGCATCAGACGCTGCCGCATCACCGGGAAGCGTGTCGCAGAGCCTGTCGCAGCTCAGAAGAATCGCTGAGTCATTACAGGGCCTCCGAAGCGCCTCGCATCGCCAGAGAAGAGAATCAACGTCGCATCAGACGCCGCCATATCACCGGGAAGCATGTCGCAGGGCCTGTCACGGCTCGGAAGAATCGTTGAGTGATCGCAGAGCCATCGCATCGTTGCAGAAGTGTCTCGCATCGCCGGAGAAGAGGATCGACGTCGCATCAGATGCCGCCGCATCACCGGGAAGCATGTCGCAGGGCCTGTCGCGGATCAGAAGTATCATTGAGTCACCGCACAGCCGTCAGGCGTGCACGCGTCGTGTCGCATCAAGAAGAAGACGCCATCTTTGTCGCATTGTACCGGATCTTCATCGCATCATGGCGTTGCAGGCCGAATCGCCACGGAAGCGCAGTAAGAAACCAACGCACCACCTCCCCTCACAGAGAAGAACCGACACATCCCCTATGCAACAGTAGGGACCCGATGCATCACAGTTCTTGCGTGTAAGGAACCGACGCATCACCTTCCCTGCAACACTTTTGTTGTGTAGCATTACGCATTCTAAGGTACATTGAACTCAAAGTGTCACATTTTAACATCTAAAGAGAACTAAGCAAATTTTACCATATAAGTACAGTATTGTGGATTTTTGTCATTTGTGGTCTTGTGATAAGTCTATAGAAAGAATCCTTATTTTTAATATACAACTTGTGTGGTGTCCATCTGTAGTGTTGTCACTGGGTTACTGTATGTGTTCACAAATTATTTGCACACTGCCTCTGAGATAAGCCTGTCGGCTTGTGCCAAGCTACCAAGGGGGTGAGCAGGGGTTATTTTAGGAGTGTACCCCCTTACCCTGACTAGACGCAAGGGTCCCTATTTCTCAAAGGTGCCTACCTCTGCCAACTAGAGACCCCCCAATCTAACAAGGAGGAAGTGATAAATCTTGAGATAATCCTTCGGTGGAATTTCCTTCACCATAGATATAATATGGTTGAAGGAAAACTGCTAGCGTTGGCTTGGGTTGCTCTGTGTTCATGGTTTCAGCTGCTCTAAACTGCCTTTGTCCTCTCCCATTGTCCCTGAATCTTGACAGTTACAGTTGTGTTGGACTTGGCCCTCTCTGCAGGGTCACTCCCAAACGTTTGCCTTTACCCTTCACTTTTTGCTGAAATTAATTTTTGTTGGCTCTAGGAGTCTGTGCACTTTACTATTGCTAACCAGTGCTAATGTGCCTGTGCTCTCTCTTTTAAACATGGTAAATTTGGCTCCCACCTGATTGGTATATTTAATGTACCAGTGAGCCTGTGCCACTCATTGTGTCACCCACTTAAGTAGCCCCTTAAAACATGTCCATTGCGGCATGAATGTAGTTTTAAACTGCCAATTTGGCTTGCAAATATAGCCCACTTGCCAAGCCTTAAGCTCCCCTTTTATTGCATATACGTCACTCCCAACATAGGCCCTAGGTAGCCAATAGATCAGGGTGCATTGTAATTAAATGGTTGACTTGTATTTTTAAGCTTTCCATGTCCTGGCAGTGAAAAACTCTTACATTTGTTATTCACTCCTGTGAGGCCTGCCTGTTCCCTGGAATAACATTTGATTGTCTTATTACATTTAATAAGTGGTAACGATCGATTGAGAAAAGGTGAGCATTACATGTTTGGTTTCTGAGAAACTGTCATTAAAAATCCTCTTTAATGGTAAAGCCGGATTTTAAGTTACATTTAGAACGTTTTTTCCTGCTCTAAACTCTTTGGTGCCTGCAGCCTACTCTGGGTCGCATGACTAGGTTTAGTTGGCAATTGGATATTGTTTCTTCCTCCCAGACAGTCATACAATATAGAGATTAGATATGCAGATTGGACCATAAACTGGCAGGATAGGGGTGGAGCTGGGCACAGACTGGGCCATCAACTGGCATGATTGGGGCGGAGCTAGGCACAGCACCACTTGCAACCGATTAGACTGTGATCTGCCTTCAAACAAATGACTTGTCATCCTTGCATTGCTCATGCAGCCAACTTGGAGCCAGGGCAAGGGAGTCAGGAAACTCAAAGCACTTTAAGGGGAATTCTCTATAAACCTATCCTACTTCAAAAGAGGCACCCTGTCTAAAAAGACGCACTCTTCGGTTCACTTTCTGGAGCGGTGAAAGGACTCTCAGAGGCCTGTTTGCAGCTGTGTACTCCACAAGACTGCTTTGCTGCACCTGGAATGACTGCTTTGCTGCTTGGCACCTGCCTTGAACTCGCAGAGGCCTGCCCTGCGACTTGAGCCATGCTTCATCACTTGAGCCCAGTACTTTCAGAGTGACTCCAAGGGCTATTTTGCTGGCCTCCTGATCAGAACTTCAGGGACATAAAAGATTCCCACCATCTGAAACCCGCACCTGGACCCAGTCTGAGTGAGTCCTACTCCTCACGTAGTCAGTTCTGGACCCTGGTTTGTGGTACTGAAGGTCACCGCATACCGTCTTGACCTGCTGAGCTTTACTTTCTCAGGATATTCTTTTCCAGAACTTCTTCAAAGTCCATAGGTAAGTGCTGACTGGGCCCAATCCATCCATTATATACGACGCGTGCTCCATTGCAGTTGGATATATTTTTCAACTTTCACCCTGTCTCGTGTGAATAGATGTCTGCGGTTAGTGCTTTGACCTTTCAGGTGCTAGATTTTACTAAAAGATTTTAACAGTCATATCTCCAGTTCCATTGATTGAACGTTTGTTGTTTTGGTGTCAAATAATTTAATAGGATTTACTCTAGATTTCCAAATTCGAGTGGGATTTTTCCTGTGTTGTGTTTTCAATTTATTACAGTTTGTTTGCTGCATAAATACTTTAAGCGTTGCCTCTAAGTTAACCCTGACTGCTTTTGTGCCAAGCTACCAGAGGGTTAAGCACATGTTAATTTAGGAGTTTTTGTGGTTCACCTTGGCGGGGATTGTGGCTGTTGCTGGAATCGGGGCTGCTCCTCCCCCCTTCAACCAACAACCCAATTTCTCACAAGATTCAATAGGAAATCAACCCTTCTGGTTTATGTACACTGCTGGTCTGTTGTTCACAGGATCCAAGTCATCACAACCCACAGCAATAATATGCCACTATTTGTCATTGAGCCATCTAGCCAAGGTTACTGTAGCTCACTTGAGGACTTTCCTGACCATTACATCTCAGAAACAATTGCCTTGTGTTCCACCAACGAAAAAGTGTCATTTAAAGTGTCACACATAAGCACATTGACATTTCACACATAAAGACACTGGAAATATGGAAATGTCATACATAAGCCAACTGAAAGTCTTTGGTCTATGCAGTTAAACGCGTAATCCTCTTTCGGTTTTAACTGAGGTTTACTGCTGAAACAGGATTACTGGTTCACCTGTAAACAGGCTCTAAATGAAGTGTCCCTTAACATCGCATCATACAACTACATTATTATGTCTTTATGTAAACTGGCTGAAACTTTTTGTAGCATTCTTTTCATGTTATTCATTCAAATTACCTGTAAATATTATGCTGCAATAATTATGCAGAGGCAACATTGCTGAACAATTATTTACGAAGTTAATATTGATATAGAAATTAACACATGGAACTGGGGTTGGGAAACAATAAATCATATCATATTAATCTGATTTCCTTATCTAAGAAAATTGCAGGACTGCATGGCAAGGGGGGTAGGATAGCAGTTAACTTTATTAAAGCATTTATTATTAAGACACAAGAAAAAACTAATAAGAAAAGTTATCACCAATGGCCTCAACATTGATTCTGTTCTATTTATCATGAGTTCCACCTTGGCTTCCAGTCAATAGAAATTTTAGTGAGAATGGTACAGTATAATATTACAGATGAGCAGCTATGTTTTAACTGCTGTCTATTTCTAGAGATTTTAGGTCTACTTTAAAGGAATGTTTTAATTATTTACTAAAAGTCTTGGGGGCAAATTTGCAAGCCCCTTACGCCAGATTTGCGCCGCCGTTGCATCACTTTTGTGACGCAGCGGCGGCAGAAAGTCAACGGCATCCTGCGGGCAATTTACAACATGACGCATCTAGGGAGATGCGTCACGTTGTAAAGCCCTGCGCCACATGTGGGTGTTCCTGCACAGGGGGGGGGGGTGGCGTTCCAGCTTTCCAGATCTCACTCAGTCACTTTTACGGCCATGCTGTGTCAAAACCCTGCGCCTGCTTGAAGCAGCATGTTAGGGATAGGGGCACCCCGAGCCTTACTGGAGCTGCGTCGCGCTTGCGATGCAACTCCAGCAATGTGCCGCCTTTCCGTGTGGGGGATGCGACACGCATCTGCCCATCCGTGCGCCACGGTGCGCCGCATTATAAATGCGGTGCATCAGTGGTGGCGCACGGGTGGGCAGATCTATCGCAACTCTTCTGGCGCATCCCTGCTGATTAGAAGAGATGCGTCAGCAGTAGCAAATCTGCCCCATGGTGTTCTCGTCTTCCTTACTTGTGAGGCATTTACATCTCACTGACAACCAGCCCTTCTCTTCATGTCTTTTTTTTGTACTGCCACTGTTTATTTTTATGGGTGCGATAACATGGTGAGTCCAACAAGTAATGTCAATGGCAATATAATATACTTGAATGGTCAAAGTGTTACTTACCTGTGCAGCGACCATGCTGAGGAAGAGTATGATTGTGAGTAACCGAGGTTAACAGTGAGTAATGAAAATGTTACAGGGTATCATATCACAAATGCAATAGAATAACACTCTGTCCTCCTACCCTATTTAGAATCGTGAAGACCGACAGCTTTTAATCGACAACTGGCTGCATTGATGGGCGAAGGGCACTGCACCTCTTGCCCTATTTAGTGCAGCTGGTGTGACATCCCTTTTGCTCTGTCCATTACCACCATGTAAAACCTGGCAGTGAGGGCCAGAAAAAACTGATAATGACCCTTCCACACTCCCAGGGAAAACATCTCCCTTCATGTGGGATTCACTAGTTTATTTTTCAATAACACTTGAGATCCCTCTTTGGGAGTTTGTTTTTGAAAAACAAAGTTTCCTTACGTTTGGTGGGTGACCATCAAAACTGTGAACGTACACCAACCTTTTTGTTCCATGACAAGAACTGTCATAATGGTGGTTCCTGTCAAGGTACAGATATCACCGCTGGGCCGTCTGTGACCTCTAAATTTGGCACACAGTAGCTCGTCAAGGTGCTGAGGTCATTAGGTCTGTCATACTGAGAAAGAAAAAAGAGTTTACAGGATAATCTCATTTGTAAAAGTTAATGCAGACATCATTTTTGGCCTGAATTTTGGATCGGTTTTAAGAGAAAGACTTCTGTCTCTACTCACTAAAAGATGGTCTGATAGAAAAGTGAGCCTTTTTTCTCCTAACTTTGGAGTAGAGGTATCCACAACTACATGAATCACTTTCATGAGGAGAAATCTAAAAGTGAAACAATTATAGCGGCTTGAATGTATACCATTTCGAAGTTTGCAAAAAAGTAGTGGCAAACGCCAAATGCTCCATCAAGACATCCCCTGACCTATGTACCTTGTATTTGTTAAAATCTCCAAAATATGTAGCTGATGGTGGAATATATAGAAAAAAAAATGAAAGTGTCGTAAAGATGGAGCAAGATGGCGCCTGAATAGTTCACCGCGCCGCCCGCACCATGCTTCTCATTTGATCAGCCATCCACTATGTACCCTTGAGTCTGGCCTTTGATCAGAAAACTGCTGCTCCTCGCGCTGAGTATACGCCGGAGTTTTACCTGCGGATTTCGATCAGCTGCACCGGCACTTGACTCCGAAAGTAGCGTCAGAGGTAAAAGGTATACTGGTGGAGGTAATATGAATGTGGCCCAACGAGCGACTGGCAGGGCCGCTCTCAAAGAAGGGGCGAGCTCTCAACCCTCTATTGCAAACTTGTTTCCCCCCTCCTGTGCTTTGAACCCTAAGGGGAGGAGAACTGATGACCCGGATAATGCAGTAGCCTCTGAACCAACTACTGAACTTTTGGATTTGGGGCAGCCACCCAACTTGCGTCCCCCCCACTTTTACCCTGAGACAGGCCAGGAACTACCCCTATGCTCTGAACAAGCAATCAGGTGGCCCGGCCCAACATAATCACTACCCCTCTGATTTCGGGGTACCCCAAGGGTACAATCAGCGTGAAAGCTTTAGTTAAAGATGCAGCAACCGACCTTGTGGGCCAAGTTGGGAGGTCCCCGGCGGAACCAGAACAGGGAGAAAGCATTCCTACTGCAGTGGGTATTCGAAAAGGGTATGGTAGCCGGAGGGTAGTATTTATGCCCGATTTCCTCCCCAGAGCTGGCAGGGGAACACTTCTTTTCTGTCACCGATGGTTCGGACTCCTCGGTTGGCTTGAACTCTTCTTCAAGAGATGATGTACAGTTTGACCCTAACTGCAGCCGCACCACAAACAAGGTAAGCACCTTGCAGCACCGGAGGAGCACATCAAACAAGCAAAAAGGGAAACAGTATGAAAGTCATAGCCAACTGAAGTGGGATTACTCCAGCTCGCAACTTACCCACCCCAAAGGAGAGGAACCTCCCAGGACTTCTGGGTCGAACATAACCAGGGTAAGCACAGAGATAGAAGAAGAACCCTCTTTGCCTGCCATCCTGCTGTCAATCAAACAATTCCAAGAAGAAGCTTGGGCGGACAACAGACAAGCAAAGGGTGTGACCCAAAAGCTACAGGGGGGATAAGGAAACTGAACAATACGTGTTCAGATATTGCTGAACGCGTCACGATGATTGAAAAACGCCCTGAGAGCCTGGAAGTCGAAGTTAGCTCTTTAAAAACGCAGAGTATCTCCCAAGGCGCTTGCATGACTGATGTCATGTGGAAGTTGGAGAACCAGGAGAACAAGCAGCGCCAGAACAGCCTCTGACTTCTGTGAATTCCCGAAGGAGTTGAAGGTGACGACCCCCAACGGTTTATCATGAAGCCGCTGAAAGGCGCATTGCTTGATCATCCCAATTGGAACTGGGACTCAGAGATACAAAGGGCTCACCGATTCCCTTTTACGATTAAGAACCAGCCACCTAATGAAGGAGAGAAACCTAGAGTCACTTTGGTGTTTTTTGGCATCTTTTTGCTAAGACAAATGGCATATGAACATGCTCGCCTGAACTAAAAAAAAAATTGGTTGAAGGGGTGTCTTTCTTTGCTAAACCAGATTTTAGTCATGCTACAGTCGAACGCAGATGGCGTCTCCATCAGCTATTTGTACCTTTCCAGCAGCTGGTTGCCCAAGTTCTTTTAATGAATCCGGCTAAGCTCAAAACCAATTTAAATAGCTCTTCTCGCAGCTTTATGTTGGAAATCAAGGCTAAGGAATACCTTATTGAAATTAAGTCAAAATCTGGGCATAGTCAGCTCTCTTAGCAGGGAGAGAAAAAAAAATGTTTTGTCTTTTGGTCTTTGAAAACAGCGTTTTTCATATTGTTTTATTTTCTTGAGGTGAGAGCGAGGGGTGGCGGCAAAAGGAGGAGTCACGCAAAGTAATTTGAGTTTGGCAGTGTTTAGCCTATCGTTTCAACTGTGTTCAATCGCTAACACGGTGGGGCCTGGTGGCGTGGTCCTATTTTGGTTCACATCATTCAGGCAAGTCCTGATTGCTTGGTTTTTTGGGGAGTGGGGTAAGGGGGGAAGGTTGCAGGGGGGCTCAGGGGGACAGGGAGACGTGGGAGGGGAGGAGGGAAGCTCAAGGGTCCCACACCTTGAAGTATATTTCTAAATGTGCAAAAATGATGCTTTGTTGTTGTTGTAGTGTGCCTTGGGATTGGTCTCTTGTGAGTTTTTGGATTGTGGTTTTCGGTTTTGGGGTTTTTGCTTCTTGTTTTTTTCCTTCTTTTCCTTCTTTTCTTTTTCTCTTTTTGTTTTTTGCCTCTGGTATTTTTATCTATCACAGTGCAATAGAAATATAGTTAAACTAATATGTAGAACTTAGCACATTTTAGAATTGCCACTCTTATTGTCTGTGAGTTAAATGATCTGCGAAAGAGGCAAAAGGTTTCCCAGAGTTTACGATTGATGTCTGCCTTCAAGAAACACATATTGAAGGGGCACAGGCTGTTCTTTTAAACATGCTGGGGCATGCTCTGATAGGAGGGACCTCACAGAGTGCTTGTGTTAGAGGGGTAGCCATTTTAGCTCAACGCCTTTTCCAGATTATTCAAGCTAAGGTAGACCCCCATGGAGATGGGTTTTAATAGAGTGTAGACCCTCATCTAAGCCCACTTTTATCATATGCTGGATTTACGGTAGCACTGCAGACAACCCTGGGGTATTTAATTGGCTTAACGGGGAGCTTGCTCACTGGCCTCTCCCCATTATGATATGCGGGGATTTGAATGTTAATCTACCCTGCAACTGGGCCATGGATAACCAACGGCTTTATACTGGTCGAAAACCCAAAGTTTTAGAGGTTCTGAAGAATCTATTTCATGTTCACGGACTAATTGATGTATGGTCTCATCTGAGACTGCACCACTCGGGGTATACCTATTATTCTGCCCCTCATCAATCACATGCCCGCCTAGACTATTTTTGGGTTTCTGCCTCAGTGATGTAGGCTTTTAATATTGAGCTTATCCCCAGATTTATGTCAGATCACAATCCTTTAATTTTAGGGGTTAAGGGAATACTCCTTAGCAAAGAAATCTCGGCCTGGAGCTGAATATAATTAAGAACTCGGCGCCCTGATGAAGGATGTTTTAGTACATGGTACTTCCGAAACGCGCATCGGCGCATTTCTTGTGTTCTTGCATGTTGTATGTAATTTGTCTGTATGCCTATTGAAGTCTAATGTAATATTGTTTTGTGTTAACACTATATGGCTGTTTTCTGTCTTTGTCAATTTTGAAGACATGTACAGATCATGTATGATTCCTCATTAAGCTTTTTTGGGGCTCTGTCTTTATATATGTATTATATTGATTGTTTTTATCTATTTGTACAATATTTAAACATGTATTTGTGATATTAGAGAAAATATTGATATATATGTTTTGATAATATATGAATTAAACTATTAGTCTGTGGTGCATGTTATTCTGGATATACTGCCAAAGTCCAAAGTATTGAGCAGGGGGAAGTATTTTTGTTGTTTTCTTCTGTTATTTCCCTGGTTCCTTCCCCCCAAGTATGTTATTCAGGGACCCTCTTCTGTGGTTTGCTGGAGCTTTGAGAGGGCCTTATTATTCAACAAGGAATATTGTGATTATATGAAAGGATGGATTTGAGATTTTCTGGAAAGAAATAATGGCTCCGTTCAAATAGGGGGGACAAAATCAGAACAGATTTCCAGAAGCTTTACCAAGCCCCTTACACTGAGAAAGGCGATGGTACAGTAGGTACTAGACAAAGAACTATCGATAATTTATGAGATCCAATTTTGATATCATGTGTGAGTCCGGAAGATCGTGAATTCTTAGAAGGCTCCCCTTCTTGGGAGGAGATTGCTCCAGCAATAACTAGTTTACCCGATGGCAAGGCTGTGGGCTCTGACCTTATTCCAGTAGAATTTTATAAAGTATTTATTGATCAAATCAAAGAAACATTTAAAACCCTATTTGAACAACTTTTTAATGGCTCGCCCCTCCTTTTTCTTGGTCATTAGCAAAAATCATTATTTTTCCTAGAAAGGACAAACCTCTCCAGGAAACGGGCTCTTATCGCCCAATAACCTTAATTAATGGACACTCCAAATGTATTCTAAAATTTTAGCATCCCGACAGTCAGTAGTATTTAAAAGATTAGTCTCAAGATGGCAACATGGATTTATTTCTAAAAAAAGCACTATTGATCATATAAGGAGATCTATTACTTTGTTTGATTCTACACAGGTTACAGGAGACTCAATGGTGCTAATCCTTCTTGATGCCGGAAAGGCCTTTGACCGGGTCTCCTGGATTTTCTTGTGGACCATCATGAAGAGAATGGGGTTAGGGCCCGGTTTTATTCAGGCCGTTAAAGCATTATATATAAATTCCTTGGCTAGAGTTGTGATAAACAGAGTGCAGACAGAGTGATTTGCAATTACACAAGGGACCCGCCATGGCTGTCCCAGTTCCCCTCTGATTTTTGCAATGTATATTGATCCATTTATCAAAAAGTCAGAAATGAATCAGGGGATCCCCTCAATACATAGGCAAGGATTTGACACCAAAATGATGGCTTATGCCCATGATTTAGCGCTTGTGATCCCAAATCCTGCAAAGGCAATTGAGGCAATCGAAGGTGAAGCTCAAAGTTTTGGGGCGGACTTGAGCTATGCTTTAAACAAGGAACAAACTCAGATTATCGTGAATGAGAAAATCAAATGGGCAGGTCACAGAGTAGTTAGCAAGGCCCGATATCTTGGGGTGAACATTCTGTCAAATACTAATACGATTGTTGGGGAAATTTAGTCCCTTTAGCCTCAGAGATGAAGGAGTCATTGCATTGGCTGAATAATTTACATCTCTCTCTTGTGGGCCGGTGCAATGCTTTAAAAATGATTTTTTTCCAGAAGATTTTATATGTTTTTAGAGCTATCCCTCTCGAATTTACAAACTCAATGTTAAAAATATTGATAATCTTTTTTCACAGTTTTTATGGGCCTACTCTCAGCCTAGATCTTTAACCCCTTCCCTGCGTGGGTAATTCCCCCGCAGTGCGGGGGGAAGGGGCCGTGGTGCCGTTGTGCTCGTGACGAGCTCAGCTCGTCATGACTCACAGTGGAGCTGTGCTCATGATGAGCTGAGCTCGTCACGACCCCGCCCACTGATTAATTCTCCCGCACAGGCGGGGAATTAATTGCGCGTGGGCGGGCCGCGGCCGTTATGACGAGCTCAGCTCGTCATGAGCACAGTTCCACTGTGACTCATGACGAGCTGAGCTCGTCATGAGCACGCAGCGGGTTAAAGTATTTATCACTTCCTAGGGAAAGATGTGGATGGGCACTTCCAAACCTAAAACTTAACTATTGGGCCACCATCATGCACACATGCCCCGTATTGTTGCAGGATCGCCCCCAAGCATGAACGATGGAACTTCCTTCCCCGTTCGAGCTTTTAATCAGCCCAGAAACTTAGGGTTGTTTGTGGCGGCAATTAGAATACAGATACTTTAAGAGAGTAAGATTCAAGACCCTTATGGGCTTTTACTGCTGTCCTCAAACTATTAGGGACTGGAAAACTGGAAAACTGAACTACTGTACTCCCACCAGAAATAATGAGAAGCTTCCGGACAAATTTGGGGGTCATTATTTTTCAACTTGGTTTAAAGCAGGGGTCAATAAATTGGGGGCTTTCTATTCTTCTGATGGGGTTATGGCCTTTGGAGGCCTTAGTTAAAAAGAGTTTTTCAAATATTTATCAATTAGGAACTTTTTACAATTTAAGACAAGGGGACCTGCAGGGTTTGTTAAATGCGAGCTTATGGAGAAATTATCCGAGCCTAATGCACCATGAATCGGGACTATCTATGGTATCCTTAATAGCCTAATGCCCGATGACCTGATTAAGAGCTCTGGGAAATGGAAGTCGAAATTAGGCATTACGGATAAAACTTTCCTGTTAGCTCTCCGCTCTGCACAAAGCGATCTACTTTCGGCTAACTTGCAAGCCCAGTTTTATAAAACATGCTTCTTTTTGTATTATACCCCAAGTTAAATTGCGAAATGGGGGGTTGGTGAAGACACGAACTGCCCCGTTGTTTTGAACAGGATGCTGATTCTTTACATATGTTTGCAACCTGTGTGAAGCTTGGTCCCTTGATGGGAGACATTTTGAGCTTTTATAACTTAGTTTTATCCCGAGATGTTCCGTTAACACCTTCCACCATTTTATTGGGAGTACAGGATACTATAGAAAGAAATAAGGAGAAGCCCTGATTTTTATTGCTATGGCAGTACAGAGGCTATGTATCGCTTCGGCATAGTTTGACCACAACCCCCCTTCTTTTTATCAGTGGGTGGCCCAATTACTCTCAATTTATAATTTGGAAAAAGTAATATACGCCAAGAAGGGCATTCGTGCCCAAAAAAAGGGATTGGTAATCTGGGAGCCGCTGACTAAGTGGTCCCACCAGCTGTCTCTGCATTGAAGGGGGAGTTGAATCACTGTTGCTAAATCAGGAGCTCGGGTAATCAAAACTTTAAGTACTGTATACTTTAAAAACTTAATATATATATTTGTGTATATCAATATGTTTACATTTGGGAGATCCAAAGTTTGTTTTCTGCTGCTAAATTGCTGCACTTGCACTTTGCACTTTGTACTTCTGCACAGGACACTTTATACACCGCTAGGTGTATATGCAGTCGGTTCTTGGCACACAACAATTTAGGATTCTGTATTTTTCATGGGAAACAGCCTTTACACTGCAATCATTACAGCGCATGCATTTACCCCTCATGCTGTTGCAAAGAAAAAGGTGTGTAGCAGTGGGTAGAAGGCATTGGATTTAACTCCAACACCTTCCATACTATTGCACACACTGGACTTGGAATAGAAAATTAATCTATTCCAAGTTCCAGCGCTTGGCTTTGCAACTGCATGCAGGGTAATGGCATGCGTTGTGACGTCACATAACCGTTTTTCATGCACCTTTCCTGGCAATCATTTCTTTTTTAATTTAGTGGTAAATAGAAGATGGAGTAATCTACTCAAAAAGACTTTCTTTGTATTGTGGTTTACAGATGTTGACCTGTGTGGGGCGGGGGGGCCAGGGGAAAATTGAATTTTGTTGATAAATTTTACTCAGTTGTAAAAAACATTACAAAATGACAATGGGGCCGATTCGCAGACCTAATCTGAGCCAAAATCATAAACGTACTACTTTTGGTATTCACAGAATGCATTTAGTAGTAGTAAAATTAGGACTACGAAGTTTACTACTACTAACTTGAAACAAAATCCTAAACTTTCTACTTTTGGTATTCACAGAAGGCATTTACTAGTAGTAAAGTTCGGACTACTAACTTTACTACTACTAAATGTCTTCTGTGAATACCAAAAGTTGTAAGTTTAGGATTTTGTCTCAAGTTAGTAGTAGTAAACTTAGTTCCTAACTTTACTACTACTAAATGCCTTCTGTGAATACCAAAATTAGTACGTTTAGGATTTTGTCTCAGATTAGTTCTGTGAAACGGCCCCAAAATATATATATATTTTCAAAGTGTTGTAAAGCTGATTGTCACATAGTCCCAGTGGCCCTGTTCATGGTTTATATCTGTGTGAATGGTTGCTGGTTTTATGAGAAGCATCTAGGTTAGGGTGTGATTGGTAGTTGGTTTTATGAAGAACATCTGAGGAGGGGTGTGTGACAGTTGTTGTCAAATACCCCCCTATGAATTGGCAGCTGTGTGTAAGTGTCTTGAAATATGCATTCAGACATCATACATTTATTTCCTAACTGCAGCCAGCTGCTTGTGTGAATTTTTGGGAGAGGTTACCCTTGATAGAATTCCACTGGTCGCCTTATGTAATGGTAAATTGCATGTGTGGGAGATGCTATAGATCTAACAGTGGGAGTGGAAATTCCTGTAACATAAACTTTTATTTTCAGTTTTATTCCTTTCAATCGGTATCCCTAGTCTCTATTGTTGTCTGTGAAATTGCATTGCTATTCCTTGGTGTTGCCCGGTGTAATGTGCGTCTTGCTTCAAGGCTGAAAGGGTGTAACTCTGTCTGAGAGTACTACTTGAGAAGTACTTCGTGAAAAATGTTGTTAATTTGGCTTGATTCACATCTTTGTACATGTGAAATGGGATTTTCATGTCCCATCCAGGGCCACCCCCTTAATTGTCTGCTCCCCAAAGTGGGTCCCTGGTGCTATCCATTCCTACTAAACACTTTAGCAGCGATTTTGTGCATGTGGATTATTCTGCACGCGCCTCCACTCAGCCTTCTATTGCAAATATGGTTCCGGATCTGCCTTGGTGAATTACATCATAGAAATGTCTCATATTAGCAGAAGTAAGTTCCCACGTATTTTATACTTCCAAGACCGGATTCTACTGGCATTTAAAATGCTCCTAGGTTTTGTAGATTGATGAAACTTTACAAATGTTGTTTTAGTTTTGCAAAATATTTTTTGCCTTTTTCATGAGCCTGTTAGGACCAAATGTATGTTTAAATATTAGGTAAATGTATATATTACCCTGTCATGCTGAAATATTTGAACATTTAGTTTTATAAATTCAACTAAATGCACTTTTCTGCTTCATTGTATCACCTGCGGCACAATGACGACTTACTCTATTTGAATATGCTACATGCAGGAGAATTATCCTCTTTGGTAAGAGCACTCAGCATTATGCTAATCTCACTAAAACCGATTCCGCGAATTCTGATATGGTACTTATTAAAAGTAGGGGTGGGCGGAATTAGCGAAATCCACTTTCGCAAATTATCGCGAAAATGTTAAAAATTATCTCAAACAAGCGGAAATATCGCGAAGATGCGGAAGTTTTCTTCCCGCATGTTCGCGAGATTTTCTGCATGGTTGCGGCTCACCAATTTACCCATGTGGTTGCTCGCGGGCGCGGCTATCTTGCTTTCAGTTGTCTCGCGGTGCATGATCGCGAGAAGAAAGACGTGATCGCGCGACGCATGACGTCACTGCGGGCGCGAACTGTCGCGAGACAGCGCAAATGGCTAAAAACAATACAACATCTCATGGAAAACTTGTCGGCGAACGCAGGGATTCAGGTAAGGCGATCGCGCGCGCGAGAATTTATTATTTTACAGCGCGAGCAAGAAACAAATTATTGCCAAGCTGTGGAATGCGGAAATTTTGACATTTTCGCGCTTTCCGCGGAACGCAAAAATGTCAAATTATCACAATTTCCGCGAACAGAACGACATTTTAGCCCAGGCCTAATTAAAAGGCACGTTTTCGTTACACCTGCATTACGTGTGTGCGTAAAAACCTTCAGGAAATGGGTCCAATGTCATTATCTGTTCATTTTTATTAATGCTCAATAAAATGCGCATTTTTCAATTTTTCAGCTATGTTGTCCAAATAAATGCATAATACTGGACAGAATGGGAGCAAGTTTGTACGTCTACAGGTTATCGCCAATCTTAAATCACCCCCTACCAGTTCTAATATCTGCTTTAAGCCACGTTGTGTGTGTTAACGCTGCCTTGAGAATATGCCCCTTTACGTTGGGTTTGTGTTACGTTATTTAACCCAAACCCAGTGCAATGTGATGTGGTAGGATTTACAATTCAAAGCAATTGTAACCCAAAATAATGCAATGCTGCTGCTGGAGCGGGGATTCTTGTTTCCCAAACGTTGGATACAATAGTCAAATAACGCCCACCTTTGGTTGTATGGGCCTCTGTTAGTTGACAAGGTTAACAGATAAGGAGCTATCATTTACATTAGTTATTATAAGAGTGAAGACCAATTGGGACTTCACAGGAATAGACAAAAAGAATTGGAAAGAGTTTATTAACAAATCAGTTCAAATCAATCATTAGTTAAGTAAGCATTTCCATTTTAGTCATCAATATTACAGATTAAAATAATCTAAAAGTCTATATTTCAAAATAAGATAAAATAGTGCATTGGTAAGAAGCACAAATGAAATGCAGAATATGCAGCAAGTGTGTCCATAGAGGAAAATCCCTTATCTAAATTAAAGAAGGTTGGGCGAAAATACCATTTATTTTAAGCAAAGTAAGGTAAGGTGTCAGCTTCAGAAAACCAAATGAAGGTTTCTGAGAGAGAACAGGAATGCACAGGCATGAATCCTTAGTACACAAGCAGTGAAGATTAGTCGAGGCTGGAAGGGTCTTCTCAGCTTAGATTTAGCTACAATCTCTAAATTCTGCCCTGCCCTAATCTAGGAACGCACAATATTATAATTCAACAAATCTCTAGCTGCAACATTGCATCTCTTTCCTACTTTTAAGAACCAATCATTCTTCTACAAAGGCTGGGAGTAGGTAAACTTCCCTGGGGCATGTTAACAAGGAACAGGGAAAATGAACGCTAAGGGCGCTTAGCGTTAATTTTTTTAACGCCCGCTATCGCTGGATAATATCGCCTGTTTATCGCGTTATTAACAACGCTAACCGCCTAGGTGATAAAAAATCCAGCGATAGCGGCATTTTGGCAGGTTATCGCTGGTAATGCAGCGATAAAACTACAAGGATAGGGATATCCTTGTTGATAGCCCATGGTGGATTTAGCCATGTAATCCACCTCCCATTGGATTGTATGGCTAAATCTGAAAAATAGCAGACGTAAAAAAGCAGCGTTAACCATGGTTAGCGCTGATTTTTTGTCTCTAACAGGGTTAGCGTGAAGCTTGAAAATAGGAGAAATGTCACTTAGCGACATTTCTCCTATTATTTTGCTCTGGAACGCCCACTTTGCATCTCATTAGAGATGCAAAGGGAAGCGTAATGAAAAAGGGTGCTAAGATGCGATGTTGCATGTTAGCACCCTGTTGTCGATAGGGCGATAGATAAAGCCCTTGTTAATATGCCCCCCAGTTTCTTATGTCTTCATAATGGATCATGCACAATAATGTCCTTGATTTGTTACTTTGAACAGAATCTTGAGGATCGGACAGCTCTTTCCACGAGTCGCGCTTCCTGGCATCTTCCTCTTCTCCTAGTGAGAACCTTACTATTTGTTGTCTAATACATAACAAATGCCTATTCACTAACTAACAGAAGGCTTCTGGAAAATTACAGTATCTCAGAGGGAAGAAAGAGAAAAACATTTTGTGCAAACCAACTGCATGAATGAATATCTAACAAGCCTATTAGTCTTAACGTGTAAAGTTGACATGCAAAATGGCATCAGTATTTAAGCTAACTAAATTCATTACAACATATTAACTTGAGTGTTTTTTTATAATGGCTAAGTGTGATTACCTACTACACATTTGCGCTAAATGTGTGTATTTTTTTTAACACTGAAGTTAGCACTTTACAGTTATATCCATTTAGTTTTCAAAATGAGGAATTTCCTTATATCACTGCACAATGTGTTACCTTGCACTACTTTTCTTCAAGGGGGTTTTCCTTCGCGGTTCCTCAGTGTTCCCAGGCAACCACTCATGGGATTTGATGCAGATCTTTATCGACAAAGAGCTGTAGGTAGAGATTTATGCAAAAACTTGCACCTCCTTGAGGCAGGCGTAACAAGGAGAAATGTTTTAATTTCTCCTTGTTTTTCCCACTTTGCATGTGTACTTTATTGTACAATGCACACAGAAAGTGGGACACACTAAAGCATAGTTTTTTTACTGGAAGTGACTCCTTCCGGCAAATAACCTATGCTTTCCACAACGCAGACACCCTTGCACTGTGGTGCAAGGGTTTGCACAAGCGCATGGCAACTAAAAGTGTGCCACCGCAGACAGAGAGCAGAACATCGCCACACCTAAACAGGTATGGTACTGTTCTGTTCTTTCCTGTTCATGCGATGTAGAGCAGGAACTTTACTTGCTGCCCTGTGCTGCGTGACTTCTACGTAAATCTGTGCTCCTATGCTGTAAATTGCACCAGAAATGGAAAATTGTGATCTCTGTTCCAGGAAATTTTGCCACAAGCACAGGCTATTTTGCAGTACCCTTAAACTAACATGTGTATCAATGCTTGCTCAAAATATCATTTGATCAGTGGGTGTAAATGTCTCTTTTTGCTGGTAAACAGTTCATGTGTAACTACAATACTGACAGGCACCTGTACATTTCAGCGTATGCCATGTGATAAGGCTGATCATTTATTTAAAGAATCCACATTTCTATAAGGTTCCTGGTACGATAGAAACAAGGATGCTGTGACCTCCTTTATAAAAACCCTCTTCAAGAGAGTAAGTGGAGGGTCATTACTGTGTTTTGTTGTCTGGATACATGAAGATACTCATTCCCAGTAAAGTTTCCTGACTTTTAGCTAAAGCACATGAAGAGTGGATGTTCTTATAGGGATATTTAAGTGCTAAATACACAGGAAGATACATCATAATAAACAGGTATTCTTAACAGGAATCTTCTTTTAACATGACTTTTCTTGACACTGAGTAACATGTGGAGAGAATTTGGAATCGTATAGCACCTAAAGTTTTATGGACAACAAACAACAAATATACGGCTGCCTCACCTTCACACTCAAGTCCTCTATGACATCTATACACCGTTCAAAGTCACCAAACACCCCCTCTGAAAGACTCTACACTTGCCCAATCAACTCACAGTCATCCACCCTATCCGCAGACTCAGGCGACGAAACACAGAGTTGATTAAGAAATGTACAAAATTAATGCTGAACACACACCCATTCTCAAAAAACAACAATACTTGTGGTACTTCAAACTTTCAGGCAACTTGGCCTCAAAACGTTACGCAATCTCCTATGCCTCATCCAAAACCTCTCTAAATTGAATAGAATAGACCTATTCTTCTTTGCCATCCCATATCTCTCATCAAAACACCAACGTCACTCTAACTTGTCTGAAAATTTACTTTCCTTTCACAATGACACACAAATGGGATCAATACAGGGTCAACTCCGGTCTTCCAGGATTACTACTAGTGCTTTCAAAAACGTCCCCCACATTTGAATCACTTATTCAATCATTCAGCACATCCTTGCGCCTAATGGTGACAAACACAAATCTACACATAAAAAATAAGAAAAGAACCTCATCTCTCTAGTACTAAGATAAGATTAAACAAAGGACATAGATAATACTAATCTACTCCTCAGGAAGTACAACTGGGTGGACTGACTCAGACCCTACTGCAAGGAGACGTGGTGCCCAGGCAGACATAAAAGGTAGTGATATGACCCCTTCCAAGCTTATTTACAAGGAACATTAAGATGGAGCATTAGGCATTTAATTAAATAATTAAAAAATATTTTATTGAAAGTCGAGGATGAGTCTGGGAGCGTTCACTGCTCCTGTCACATAGGAAAAGTCACGAGTATAGAGACTTAAGCGGCTATGATTTGCTAGGGGGAAATATCTGCACTAACACACAGCTGAGCCTGATTTGTAAAACATGTTATTGATGAGGTTATAGAATAGGATATTGAATCTGATTTTTTTGTCTTCTAGATACTGTATATGTATTGTAATATTGTGTCCTGAAGAAGGTGTGGTGAACCAATTCAAATACCACTGAAACACCACGCTGACAGTACTTTTTGTTAACTAATTGTTTTTCAAGAATTGCTTATAAGGATTCTTCCTAAGGCATTATTTGTTTTTTAAATTGTTGAATAACAGAGATGCATTTACCTGTGTGAATTGATTAGGTTTTTACAAAAAATGAATTAAAATGTGTGTGATATATTTTTAAATATATTGGTATGGGTTTATGGAATGAATACAATTTGATTTAACAAAATTAAAGTAAATATTTTCTAGATAGTGTGTAGTCAGTGAAATTATATTTTGATAGGGTTTCATGTTAGTATATCTCTGTACATCTACATAGCCTCTGGATTAGCAAATTCACATTCCTTGTGAATCAGGCCCACAAAACGGAACCCTCTATTTTTAGATTTATATCTACCATGTCCCTTTTGGCTTGAAAGGTGCCTCTCCCTGTTTTGTGGCATAGTTAATACTAAAACACTTTGGTGCACAAATCTACAGCAGACTTGATCACAAGGTAAGTGACATGCAAGATCTTAAACAAGCCATTACACAAGCGAAATATGCTTATATGCACATCAAGGGACCATTGAGATAGTGCACTACTCACTGTAAGTGCAAACCTACACATTGCCCCGAATCCAGGCTCCTTGGGAAGCTCCCAGAGAGAGTGTCAAGTTAGGTAATATTCAGATGCCGGTAAATTGACAGATCATACTTCCTCGAAATACTCCTGCAGTATCCATTACTTGCATATTTTTAAATCATGGAACGTAGTGAGAATGAGGCAAAAGTTAGTCGATCGAGATAGGCTTCAATATATCGGTGACTATTATGATGTTATGCTACAGGAAACCTGGTTTAGTTAACCTGCCTATAGGCTAAGTTTAAAAATATATCACATTAGGGCACTTCAATCAACTGTTCGAAGGGCCTCAGCTGTGCAAACATCATCTTGAATTGCAACATCATAATATTACCCATTGATTCCCCTGACATCCTAAGGCTGAACTGAACTAGAACACATGACCTACGTTAAATGTATACAATATCTACAATCACCCGACACCACATAACAAAAAGTCGTTGACCACTGCCATCTTGGATCAACAACTGTCCTGATTAAATGTGATGCTTTTGCTATTGATTGGTGGTGATTTTAATGTTACATTCCATCCATTAGAATGCCAAGTCAAGAGGAGGATGAAGCAAGGGAAATTAAATTGCTTGAGTTAGGCCCTATTATTCTGTGTATGGCGGGGGCTGGGCAGCTTGCTTCATTGACACTTACCCACAGCCAACGTGGATGTAATGGGTGATCCCAATCTGATGAAGCTAGACAGGATACATTTTCCAGTTAAAGCGATAGTAGCAGGATTGATTATTTTTTTGGGGATGTTGTAATCTGGGACACAATGATTGGTTATGAAGTGAAAATTAGAACAGATAGTGCTGGTAATGCACTCCATCTTACTGTGAGCACAGCTGTATTTTTGGGTCCTTTCGGAATATAAGGGACCAACTCTGGTGCACCCCAAATTGGGAACATTCATAGATCTATTAAATGGCTTTGAATCTCAACTAACATGAAGATGATACTGAAGAGCCTTTACGATATCTTTGATTCAACTACTGCCCCCTTTGCGGAACTTCCATGAGTTATAGCCCTATTACTGAGATTCGTTGTCTCTTGTTTACACATTTAATAATTCTTTCTTGTATGTGCACAGTTCTACAGTTAAAAAAATTTATTAAGAACAGTCCATGGTGCACCAAAGATTTTCGCAAAGCAAAATCCATACTTATCCCAACGATAAGATCTTGCATTCCAATGGCAATATGAGTTGCTCAATCAAATTATAGGCACATTTTAAATAGAAGCAAACTAAACTGGGAGGAGAACAATCGGACAGACCTTTATAATGTAGGTAAGAAAAGAGATACAATATCTTGTGGTAGAGAAGAAAGGGTAACTAGTAATAATAACAACAACAAAAATATCGACGGGACAGAATATCGAGTTTTTTATATAGAATGGACAGAATATCGAATTGCAAAAATATATTGGTGCAGAATATCGAAAATGCAAGTAAGAAATATCGATTTCCACAATATCGAAGTTAGAAATATCGATTTATTTTTAGTGTTTTAAGTGTTGGTATATGTGTTAAAAGTTTGTATTATTTTTGTAATGTATGTTTGAATTTTGTAAAAGTAATGAATTGTATGTTAATTCATTTTTGTGTAATTTAATTCCGTAGCGGGTTGTGGGTTTATAGGGGAATAGGGTTGAAAGTAATTTATTAATAATATATATTTTTAGCATTATTTGGAATAATTAATTATATGTTAACCAACACTTTCCCTACTGTTGCACTCACTGGAGTGGGAATAGTAATGGTTACCCACCCGCTATCCACACTTTCCCTACTGTTGCACTCACTGGAGTGGGAATAGTAATTTTTACCCTCCCACTATCCAACACTTTCCTTACTTTTGCACTCACTGGAGTAGGAATAGTAATTTTTACCCTCTCGCTATCCAACACGTTCCCTACTGTACCACTTGTTGGAGTGGAAATAGTAATTTTATCTTTTACGCTATGCAATATTTTCAGTATTGTTATATTTAATATAGTGTAAAATATTATTTTAAAAAAATTATAATTTTAATGTTTTAACTTATTATGTATAATTAATTTTTATATTTATATTATAGGTTTATTTATATACATATATTTTAACTCTAATTTTCTCAGGAACTACTGAACGTTTTTACACCATTTAAGCAAAAGGCACAAGTCTGAACTGAGGACTACCTCTTTGCCAAATTTGGTGTAATTCCGTTCAGCAGTTCGGGCTGTAGCTGCAGCTAAAGGTCCTATGGGAAAATGCATGGGGAAAACGTGTTTGGGACCCCCCCTTTCTCGGCCCCCGCTTGATGAATCACCGTGAAACTTTCAGGATAGGAGCAGACCTGAGCTGGCCAAAAGTTTTGAAACTTTCGCAAAGATTCGTCAATCGGTGCCAAAGTTATTCCAAATAGAATGTTGCGGATTTCCTATGGAAAATAGGTCCTAACTATATCTACCTACTGGCGACCGCCAGTAGGTAATATATATATATATATATATATATATATATATATATATATATATATATATATGGCTGAGCATCGTCGAGTGCCCTCTCAAAGCTGGGGAACTTTGTTGGATAACTTATTGCACGGCATCCCTGCCGTGGAGGGGGCACCATCGTCAGCAGGAAAAGAAGGTATCCAGCTGATTGAGGCTTGTGATTTCGAAACTATTCGAGAGCGTGTGAGCACAATGCTCGATATGCGAAATAGCTTGCAGCGATGTTCCTACCCCTACTCAAGGTTTGAAAAAAGGAATAAATAATGTGCTCTTAATGGACACTCATTGAATTAACTTTATCTCGCATTTGGGAACTTTTAAGTCCATCATGCATCAGGAAAGAAAGCTCTTTAAGACACGCCCACTGGGGGCGAGCATGTTAATAAAATCAGCCTACAATGCAAACCAAATGCGCGCTTCAGTGTGTGTTTCCGAGCAGCCCATGAAGAAGCGGCGAGAGGCCGTGAAACGCGTTGGCAATATTAATTAAGTGGGAGCATTCAAACAAGCTGCATTACATTGCCGGATGGCTGAGCATCGTCGAGTGCCCTCTCAAAGCTGGGGAACTTTGTTGGATAATATATATATATATATATATATTTATATATATATATATATATATATATATATATATATATATATATATATATATATATATATATATATATGTGTGTGTAATTATATTCAAAATTCAGTTTTTAACATTTAATTAATACAAATATTGATTGTTTTTAATATTATTAAGTTAATATATATGAAATAAAAAATAAAAATGCATGTTTATTTTTTTTTACCTTACATTTATTATTTATTAATTTTAAGGTTATGTAAGTATTTTTAAGCACGTTTTACTTAACTATATTTATTATTTCATTAATTTTACATTACTTATAAGGCATTTAAAAAAGTCGATATTTTAGCAAACTATAATATTTATACCGATATTTAGGATTCAATATTTTTGTACTTACCTGTTTGTAGATAGGAATTCGATAGTCTGGTAGTCAATATTTTGTCACCGATATTTTTGTAGGTCGATATTTAGCTCCTCGATATTCTGTCAGTGATTCAACCACTTTATCCAACACTTTACTTTGGTGACTTATTCTGAAGATTGATATTCAAATACTACTTCAACAGAGCACAGTTCACATGTTAATGTCTCTTTACCAGCAAACACAGACATTTTAGCAGCATTCGAGCAATTACACAGGCCACCATAGATTCTTAAAAAGGGAAAGTGCACCAGGCCCTGATAAGATTCAGAGGGACCATTTACGTTCTGATATCAAAATATGGACCCCTTTTAGTAATATACTATCAAATACCATAGATGCTTGGGCAGCTTTTCCAGCTACTTCGTGGGACACTGGAATTATTCCAATTTATAAAAAGGGGGGCAGGGGTACTACTAGTAATTGCAGGCCCATTAGCTTATTGGACAATCTCCAAAAGGTTTTTTATAGGCCTATTCTCAATACATTTCAACGATGGATTGTCAAGACATGCATTTTGTCCAATTTTCTGGCTAGCTTTATTATTAAAACTAGGACCATTTAGCAAGTCTCTAGGCTTTCAAAAATGTAATGGAAATATAATAAGGTAAAAAGATCATGTTTATGTAGCATTCATGGACATGAGGGGAGCATTTAATCTAGTACTCAGACATCTTCTTTGGAAATCCCTCAAGTCGATGGGCATTCTGAAGTCCTTATTGACAATCATAAATACTTTACATAAAAATATTAAAGTGCAGGTATACTGGGGCAGGCAGTGGGAGCACACAGAATGCATCCTTGTCCATCGAGGCTTATGGCAATGATACATGCTTGCCCCTAACCTTTTCACTCTTTATATTTAGTTACCTGTGCCCATTGCGCCTAGAAAGGTAACATCTAACCTACGGACTTTTTACTCTGACAAGGGTACAGCCACATTAAACATACCTCTCCTGGTAACCCTTAGTCATTTTTAAACCATTGCATGTACCTCAATACCCTCCACATAGAACTCACACCACACACCCGCATGCACCAGACGGCAGTTCTAAAAAGATCTCCGATAAAGTGACCCTTCGGGGGACCTCTAGGGCATTGCAGCACCGGCCCGATGAGGAGCAACTGCCCGATGATGAAGCATGACATCCTTTGGGGTGTGTGAGGGCAACAAGAGGCAAGACTCGCTCTTCCTTCTCGCTAGTGGGTTCTAGGCCTAGGATCCCTCCCTTCTTCCTTCTTCTCTCTTTTCAGTGCGTGAATGACACATTGCACCACTCCTCAGGAACAGTGTCCCCCTTCTTTGACTTCACGTCTAGCGCTTAGAGCACGGGCACTGGACCTTTAACTAGCTCCTGGTCCTCCCCTCTCTTTATTGACATTACAGCCACAATGAGTCTAATTTAGTATCAGGCATTCTCTATATGTTATCTAAGATGGAGGTTTGGAGGTTGTGTTGAGACAGCAAATGTATATTGTAGGTCTTTCTCTGCAAACATTCCAATGATCTCTTTCAGTAAGTCACACAGTGGATGGATGCTGAAATTAAGAAAGGAGACAATGGGTCCCTTTGAAGCTATAGAGTTCTTGCTGCCCCTCCCTGCCCTATTAGTTAATATGTAATTTGTTGGGGCACCCTCCCTTGCCTTTGGGCTCTTGCTCTGGATTTCGCCTAAGAGGGTAAAGTTAGCTCCCCATGCCTTCCTACTTACACATTTGACAAACACCGTAGCTAGACCAACCTGTGCAGATCACAAAAGTACAGACTACCCAGAAGCATTCCTAGAACTGATCTTTTGGAGTACACAATGATTGCTGGCAATTTGGGTATAATGATGAGGGAGATACTTCCAATCAGTGTATCAGATTTCCCGACAAGACGTTTGTGGTCCCATACCAATGGCGAGCCGGTGATTTCCTTGAGGTCCAGGGTTAGAGGTACATATCCCTAATTCCCCTTGCTATGTTCAGAAACAACAACCAGGGGAGGACTTGGTGAACTTTCAAGCTAGGGTAACTGCAGCTGACTGACTTCTATGGAGGTGCATTGGAGGAATCTGTGACGGTGATGTGATGATGACACAATAACATAAGGCACAAGCTACATTGAGAAGCTTTGACGGCTGTCTGAAGGTTCAGATATGTCTCCCTTGTGAAGGTGAATGGGGGAGGTTCTGGATTGACCAGAGCCTACGTGAATCACAGCTAGGACCCTCAGGTCTCAACAAAAGTAAACCAAAACATATACAAACTGTGCGATGAATTTACAGTGAAGCTAGATGCTAATAGTAAAATATCAAGGACAATAAACAAGTGCTGTTTTGCCGTTTTTTGTATTGAAAAACAAGTACAATGAGTATTGTTATCATCACAATACATCCAATAAAAAATGTGTATTTCAATTCACAATAGATAATTTCGTTCAACAGTTGCAAAGATGAGGTCCCAATGCATTTCGGGTTAAACTCTAACCCTTCGTCAGGGGAAATGTACATTCACAAAACCATCATAGCAAATGTTGTGGTTCTTTTGAACTGCTTTTCAGTCTCACACCGGAGCTGCAACAGAAGCCACATAAATCCAATTAAGGAAATCACATGTACATAAAAACAATAGGATTTGCACTCGACAATAGATCAAAAAGTGAAGGACCGTAACCCAAAATTAGAGAGTGACTGAATTAAAGGAAAAGAAGAAAACGAGGAACGTGAAGTCTCATCGAAGTGTGTATAAAAGAAACTGTGCTATAGTCGCGGAATATTGTGACCAACCAAGTGAAGTCAAGCATTTAAAAAAACGTAAAAGGCGTACATGTTTGAGCTAAACCGCCACCGACATGCTGACGAAGAAATACAGATTTTCTTCGACCGGCAGACACTCCGATTCCGTTACGAACATCCCTGGCGTCTCAGCTGGGTGAGTCGAGGCTTGACAGTTTCTTCGTCAGCATGTCGGTGGCAGTTTAGCTCAAACATGTACGCCTTTTACGTTTTTTTAAATGCTTGACTTCACTTGGTTGGTCACAATATTCCGCGACTATAGCACAGTTTCTTTTATACACACTTCGATGAGACTTCACGTTCCTCGTTTTCTTCTTTTCCTTTAATTCAGTCACTCTCTAATTTTGGGTTACGGTCCTTCACTTTTTGATCTATTGTCGAGTGCAAATCCTATTGTTTTTATGTACATGTGATTTCCTTAATTGGATTTATGTGGCTTCTGTTGCAGCTCCGGTGTGAGACTGAAAAGCAGTTCAAAAGAACCACAACATTTGCTATGATGGTTTTGTGAATGTACATTTCCCCTGACGAAGGGTTAGAGTTTAACCCGAAATGCATTGGGACCTCATCTTTGCAACTGTTGAACGAAATTATCTATTGTGAATTGAAATACACATTTTTTATTGGATGTATTGTGATGATAACAATACTCATTGTACTTGTTTTTCAATACAAAAAACGGCAAAACAGCACTTGTTTATTGTCCTTGATATTTTACTATTAGCATCTAGCTTCACTGTAAATTCATCGCACAGTTTGTATATGTTTTGGTTTACTTTTGTTGAGACCTGAGGGTCCTAGCTGTGATTCACGTAGGCTCTGGTCAATCCAGAACCTCCCCCATTCATTGTTATTGATAGGGACGTTGACTCACATCCCTTCACGTGAAAGCACGCTTAAAACACACGAAAGACTTTTGCTAATTAAGATACATAAGTACACAAAATAGGTGTGCAGGCCCACTCAACCATACATTAACTTGTTACTATTGAGTCCCAGTGGTCCAGCACCCGGCAACCATAATGTCGTGGAAAGACATTGCAGACTTGACTACTAATCAGGCGTCTACGAAAGCCTATACATCTGATGAAGCAACATCTATCTATTCTCTTGTAAAAGAAACACGCACTTTCAGTTCCTCCACCAGAACTACAGCACAACAGCTACGACAACTGGAATACATCATGAGGAAGGAAATTAACCAACGTCTCCACGCTACAACGCTCATCGAGTACCACAAAGTTAAAAGAATTCCAAGAGGTCTAAGAATTGCGTTAAAACCCATGCTCTTTAAATTCAACAAACACTTTATGTCCCGTTGGTACGCCATCTTGAACAAATGTTCGCTGGATCTCATACTACTCATTGTTGAAGAAATCTCGTCTATACTTCAGGAATTAGATCAAGACATTAACAAATTGAAAGATGAAATAATTGAACACATGGAACAGGAAGACTGGAATAAAGTTTTAGAAGACATCAATATCAGATTGGATGTCCATGCTAAGGAAGTACACGAGCGCAAAATTAGAAAATTTAAAAGGGACACAATAGATTACAAACTTGACGAAGTTTATTCTTGGGCAGAAGTTTACGCACAAAAACGTCCTTTCAAAAAGACCGGTAATTCGTCTTCTGAAGAAAGCGTCGCTACTGAACAAGATTTGTTACTCCACAGACCGACAGTTAGGTCACACTCTCAACCTGATAACCAAATGGAAGAACAAGCAACCACCTCCACTACCAAACCGTCTTTTTTAGCCGAGGGCCAGTCATCGAAATCCCCCCCGGACAAAACTACCACACCAGGAGACAACGCACCCGCAGGGGAAAAATCCAAAAAAAACATCGAAACGGGCAGACCTCAGCGGAGCACCAAGAAGACAATTCCCTAGTGGTAAACATCTCTAACAAACAATTCAATACTGATCAACTTCAAGTATTGAACAGAGGGATATAATTTGTACCAACCTATACATCAAATAGCTTGGAAACAGAGATCGCATTCTTCAAATTCATGCGTAAACTACGACTGAAATGGTTCTTCATGATCAATCCTAGAATCGAAGATGAGACAACTACCATTCATTCATTTCGTCCTAAAAGTAAATTTATGTCCCCATTGACACACAAAACTCTTGACACCTTTGAGATTCTGGTCAAGAAGGACCTGGAGAGCATAAAGTATACCAAACCCAAGCACTCGAATCTTTCACACAAAGAATCACGTATCCTAAATGCCTTACGACAAGACACGTCTATTACATTTCAACCAGCCGACAAAGGTGGAGCCCTGGTGGTAATGGATACCAAGTTCTACGCAAAAAAAGTAGATGAGCATGTGAACGACTTCAACACATATATAGCTATGGATCTAGACCCCACTAAGGATTTTTTGACTATTCTAAACAGCATTCTACAGAAAGGTGAGGAAGTTGGCATCATCGATGCAAACACACGCAAATTTCTCTTCCAATCCACACCAAAGGTTCCGCATATATACATGTTGCCAAAGATACATAAAAACAAAATGAACCCTCCGTTTAGACCTATAGTAGCAGGCTGCGGATCGATACATGAGGCAACAGGCCAATATTTGGACTACTATTTGCAACCTTTGGTTCAATCTTGGGAAACGTACATCAAAGACACCACTGATTGTCTTCTTAAGTTGGAATCGATTAAAGAACATCCTGACACAAACTATCTCCTCTGTACAATTGACGTTGTGGCCCTCTATACATCTATTGTCCACGAAGAAGGTCTCGAGGCTGTAGAATGGAGACTCCTTAACTCATCAATTGCAAAAGAAAAAAGCATTTTCCTTTTGGAACTATTACATTTCGCACTGTTCCACAGCTATTTCTCATGGAAAGACAGATACTACCTTCAAATCACCGGCACATCGATGGGCTTTCCAGGAGCCCCAGCTTACGCGAATACCTTCATGGCCTACTTTGAGCACCAATTCATTTTACACAACCCAGTCTGGCGCGCCAATACAATTCTCTTCCTGAGATATATTGACGACATCTTGGTTATTTGGAAGGGTTCCAGAAATCTTTTGGAACACAGCATCACTGAACTGAATGAATGCAATCCGCGAATACAATTCACCCATGATATACAAGATGACAAGATCCACTTTCTGGACATTGAGATCCTTAAATCTACCCAAGGTCTTATCACTACCATTTATAGAAAGCCTACTGATGTCAACAACGCACTGCACTTCAGCAGTGCCCATCCATACTCCCTGAAGAAACATCTTCCGGTGTCCCAACTCACGAGAATAAAAAGGATCACTTCAAACGATCAACAATGTGAATTGAATATCAAGGAGCAACTGGTGAAATACAAAAACAGAGGCTATCCTGATAACATTCTTCTAGAGGCTGAACATAAGGTAGCACAAAAAAAACGAGAAGATTTGCTCCTCACCATCCCTAAGGTTTCCCCTAAACGGGAAGTTTTTGTATTAAGACACTCGATGCAATCTAAAACCATCAAAGCCATCATTCATAAACGATGGGACATAATTTCACAAGAAGCTGATTTCCAAGAGTTGTTTACGGACCCCCCCATGTTTGCGCACACCAGATCGAAGAACTTGAGGGATCTCCTCAAAAACAAAATCAAACCGCAAACTGTGAAAAACAGTGGGATGAAAAAATGTTACAACTGTGGCCAATGCGGCAACGTCATAGTAGGCAAAGTATTCACTCATCCACACACAGGCAAAAATATCACATTACAACACACATCTGATTGCAACACTGAATGGGTCATTTATGCCATTAAATGCCCTTGTGGCTTGGTATATGTCGGGAGGACTAGTCGCAAAATCAAGACTAGAATCATCGAACACAAAAGTAGAATTCGTAATAGGAATATGACCTCCTCCCTTGTAACACATTGGATCAATACACCACACACCATTCCTCAACTTCGGTTTACTATTCTGGAACATCTCCCCACTATGCTAGACAGAGACATGAACACAGTTTTAGCATGCAGAGAAACACACTGGATCAAATTTTTAGGAACAGTGACCCCAGGTGGCCTCAATGACCACTACGAAATGTTATGTTTTATCTGAAATTGTCAGATTATATACTTTATTGTAAAGGATTTTACACTCGCACTCCGTCCTTATCTTCATACACTCTTTTCTCTTTCTTTTCGGTATATACATACGCGGTGATCTTGTTTTTATTTTTCAACCCCAGGGCATTATGGTCAAACGAGTCCTCTTATCAACCGAGAGTCCTCTTTCCATTTTGATCACTCGAACCGGAGGGTGGTCCTTCGTTTATGTCTTTCACTCACTTCAGTTCCCGTTATAACTGACATGGCTTTCACACACACGCATGCGCTAGCAGGAGGATTACTGTTGGTGAACACTTCGCGGATAGACGGGAATACTTCTCTAGTACGGTAAGCCTCGCTCACAGTCATTGGGCTCATAGACGGTATTACAACCACTTGGTTGTTTTGGTAACCCCAGCCTTCGCTCATTACAGATTTTCTTCGACCGGCAGACACTCCGATTCCGTTACGAACATCCCTGGCGTCTCAGCTGGGTGAGTCGAGGCTTGACAGTTTCTTCGTCAGCATGTCGGTGGCGGTTTAGCTCAAACATGTACGCCTTTTACGTTTTTTTAAATGCTTGACTTCACTTGGTTGGTCACAATATTCCGCGACTATAGCACAGTTTCTTTTATACACACTTCGATGAGACTTCACGTTCCTCGTTTTCTTCTTTTCCTTTAATTCAGTCACTCTCTAATTTTGGGTTACGGTCCTTCACTTTTTGATCTATTGTCGAGTGCAAATCCTATTGTTTTTATGTACATGTGATTTCCTTAATTGGATTTATGTGGCTTCTGTTGCAGCTCCGGTGTGAGACTGAAAAGCAGTTCAAAAGAACCACAACATTTGCTATGATGGTTTTGTGAATGTACATTTCCCCTGACGAAGGGTTAGAGTTTAACCCGAAATGCATTGGGACCTCATCTTTGCAACTGTTGAACGAAATTATCTATTGTGAATTGAAATACACATTTTTTATTGGATGTATTGTGATGATAACAATACTCATTGTACTTGTTTTTCAATACAAAAAACGGCAAAACAGCACTTGTTTATTGTCCTTGATATTTTACTATTAGCATCTAGCTTCACTGTAAATTCATCGCACAGTTTGTATATGTTTTGGTTTACTTTTGTTGAGACCTGAGGGTCCTAGCTGTGATTCACGTAGGCTCTGGTCAATCCAGAACCTCCCCCATTCATTGTTACTGACAGGGACGTTGACTCACATCCCTTCACGTGAAAGCACGCTTAAAACACACGAAAGACTTTTGCTAATTAAGATACATAAGTACACAAAATAGGTGTGCAGGCCCACTCAACCATACATTCCCTTGTGAAGGTGTCATTTACACCTGTACCTAAGTGTGTTCTGGAATCCATTTAGAAGAGAATTCCACTCTGAAACTTAGCACATAGAAGGACTGAAGAATTAAGGCAACTGCAACTGTTGATGCTCTCAGACTTGCAAGAATCCCTGAGTGCTGATGGAATCCAGCAATGTTTGGAGAAGTGACACAGCTTCAACCTGAGGTTAGCAAAAGCTAATTTGCGATGGCTGTTTCACATGGGCCCATAGGACACCCAAGCAACAAGATCCCCTCAACTGCGAGCTCTACTGCCACTCTTGCAGCTCAATTTGACTTTTGCTAGTGCTGCTGTTACCATCCGTTGGTTACAGGTAACACACAATGAGAAGTGCAAATGTTTCCAGTTCGGAGAAGCCTTTGACAGAAGTGTTCTTGCGTGGAGGACCATGCCAAGTTCACTCAATTGTAGCTGGGTGGCCTCCACTGACAGTGGTCCATGCAGGCAGCTCCAGTGAAAGGGTTTCATGAACTTCTCCTTCGTGGCAAAGGATTGCACTCAAAACTTGTTTCACAAAAGTGAGATGAGAGTTCTCGAGTGGGTGCCAACTGACAGATTTGGCTGTCACTGTGATTATCAGAGCCCTTTGCAATATCCCAAGCATGGTAATAACCCCCTGCACCAGATGAAGGGCCAATGTACAACACCAGAAAAGACTGTCCCATAAAATACCATAGGTATAGCTGTCAGTAACTGGGTATAGCTGTCATTAATGCTCAATTAACCATTATCTGCTTTATAATGTTTTTCTTCATTGTTTGTGATAAGATTAAAGTTATTTCATCTCGACAGACAAAAGTACTCTATGTGCAGTGATTTATGACTTGTCATCTGATTACTATTTAGTGCTGAGTCACTAACTCCACATCACATTCCTAAGTAAACATTTAATTGCTTGTCTTCCCTACCCTGACAGTCAAGTACTAAACTGGGGTTTTGGTGATGAGTTTTGGGTCCAACAGTTAGAGGAAGCCCCTGGACACCGTTGCTAAACAATTCTGGTTGTTGCCCTTAAAACCAAGAAACCTATGACTGCTCAGGGACTCCTGAAAAAGTTCCCTCACTTGGCCTTTCAGCACAAGAAGGCAGGGCTGTTGTTAGCGGTCAGTTAGCAGAGTTTTGCTACTGAGACATGAACTGTTGACAGAACAAATGGCATCCCTTAACAATTCTTCCTTTCACCTTCAAATGCCAACTGTGGCTTTCAAGAACTGGTACCATGTATTGCTAAGCCCTCTCAGACTTTCTGGCATCAATTCCAACACGAAGGAAAACTAGATGTTGTCCACAGGGGAGTGGTGAGGAAAAATACCACAGCCCATTCAGATAGAAAATAGCAGGAGACATTTTGTTTTAGGAATCAAGAGAATGCTTTCACTAAACCAAGAGAGGTAGAGATGGAGGGAAGATGGCAGTGCATGGCTGAAGCAGCTCCTTCTCCTCCTAAGAGATGAATGCCATAGCTGTCTGTCCCCTCCTGATATGCTGCTTAAGCTAATGGCGATGCATATGTGAGCCATGAGCCACGAGGAGACATATGAGGCCTACAAGGGGATCGCTTGACATATATGTTTGATAGTACTTGTATTGGCATTGGCTTTTACGTAGTCGGAGGAAACTGCCTGGTTTAACTGGTTATACTGTGTTGGCTAGCGTCCAGAGTCTTGGCGTTGGTAGTGGTGGTGGTGCTGCTGGAGACATCGGTTGGGGGTGCACCTGGTTGTGTATTCTGGCCTGTGTAGGAGTGGGGAGTTTGGAGTCAAGATGCCAGTCCCTTGTGTAGGTTTTCAAGCTGCCTCAGCGTAGGAAGGAGGATTCCATCAATCCCGGTGGTCTTTGACCGGGAGGATGGCCTGGATCAGCGGCCAGTGAAACAGACGTTGTGGCTTCTGCTGCTGCTGCTGTTGCAATGCTGGAGGGGGAGCCCAAGAAACCCAATCATCTGCCAAATGAGCTCACCTCATGCACTAACCTGGGGATCTGGCCTAGCAGGAGCAGTGGTTAAAGACAGTATGTCCACTCACCATAGTTTTCTCCAAGGGGAAAAGTTATTCTGCTCACCAGGAAGCGCACCAAAGATAATGGGGACGTGGTTAAGATAATATAACAAAAGACAGCCTACTGGCAATCTACAGTCTAGGTTGCTTTCCTTCTTGTTTTGCCACCTGGATTAGCCTCTAGGAAGTGGCTTGTATTGTGAAGTCACATTCAGAAAGTTTACCATCTAATAGCTGTGTAGACAAATTAAATGATTAGCAATCTGTTCCTATACCTCTCCACCCACACTGAATCTCTCACGCTTCACTTCATATACACTCAGTCAGACTCACTCACATGTGCTATGATGCTGTTTTAGCTTAGTCACTGGTTTCAGAAGAAATAGCTTGAAAGAACTATTAGAGCCTTTTGCTCATTCATAGTCTCTATAGGTTAGAGCAAATGCTTGAATCACTTAAGCTATTGCATACACTTCCTTATAAAGAACTATGTTCTATTCTCTTGCATGAGCTTCCTGATAAACAAATTTGCTCTGCAGTTCGAACATGCCTTTTTGATTCATAGTAGTTCATAGTTAGTATGCTCTCGAGAGATGAAGTTGCTCACTTGCTAGCACGGATTTCCATTCTCCAGATGCAAGCATTTAAAAAATGCTAGTCATGCGTGTACATACTTTCAGGTAATTTGAACATAGCTTCATCCTTCTATTTTCTATCTTTAAGGTCTTTGAGATGTAGCAGACAAGAAGACTGGAAGCTCTGGACAAAGAGACTCTCTTGGCGTAGTCGGGTCAGGTAGGTTGAGTCTTGCCATGAGGTGGGCCGTTGGGCCGCTGGGCGGGGCCTGGATGTAGAGATACGATGATCCATCTTCCTGTAAGGCACGGATTGCTTAGCAAGTGCTCAGTCGATGGGAGTGGTCCCTTTACCCTCCCAGTTTTCAAAACGGCCACTGAGAATCCATAATTGTGCTTGACATCGTGCACAGGTTTTGTTTCTGATGAGATTTGTGGGCAACTGAGTCCTCCTCAACTGAGCTCTTCTGTAGCATGCACTCCTACATATATGTGCCTACTTCCACTACCATACATTTGACAGCATTCATTCACATTCTTGTACCTTCTAATCTGTCCACCCAAGGTCATTGATCAGTCCCTCGTTGGCCTTTCCATGCTGTGAACCATGCCATTGGCAAATGTGGCCTGTCAGGAATTCTTACTGGGGTGCAAACTGGGTCTTTGTCTTCAGAGGAAAGGTGGGATGCATATGCATGTGAGTGCCCATAACAATTGGCCAGGTTAATGAGGCGAGCACTGCGAGTGAAGAGGAGCTAGTGTGGGACCCCGAGGGGGTTAAATTAATGGTTACTAATGCTACCTTTCAAGAAACACAGCTTGTCCTAGCTCTCTCCACTTCAGTAGGAAGTGAACATTACTCCTCAACAAATCAAATTCTCAACGGGCAGTTGAACCTAATTCACTAGGTCCAGAACCTGCTGCCACAGAATTACCATCTTTTGCTTCAATTTCCAATGTATTTCATTTACACAAGGAGGAATATAAAAAGGAATCACTGGCTTTAAAAATGTCACACGCAAAAACATAGGTGGTATTGAGAACAATTTTTTGAAATAGGAATGTAGTTTACAGGTGCTAAAATGACATTGATTCTCAATCTGCTGGTCTGGTGGAGTCCACTCTAATTATTGAAAGCAAATGCAGCAAATGCAGCAAATGCAACAAATGCAGCAAATGCAGCAAATGAAGCGGAGCGGGTAGGTGAGCCGGACTGCTCTGAGCGGTAGCAGCGACACTACGTTGAGTGTCCATATACTCCGTTGCGGTCTGATGAAGCCGCACTTGAATCGTTAAGAGGTTGGCTGCTTTTCTACGGGGGAACATCCTACCGAGAGAAGAAGTGGCATGTAGAACCACACCACACACTGTAGATAGTTTTCATTTAGTAACTAGGTCCTGAGGAATCGCCCACTCATCTATTAGAGACATTTTATAGGCGAGAAACATGTTGACCACTAAGGGGTAGAGCGTAATGTTTGTCAGATTAAAACAAAATAGTCGCCGTCCTTCTTCTTTTTACTTTTTAATCAGGTTGTGACCTCTCCAGAATAAAAATAATTATAGAGGATTCCCTTACATGTTTTAACCCACACACTACATCTACATCTTACCAGGCCCCTCACACCCACAGCACCTATACGGCAAGGAACAAAAGATCTCCAATAAAGAGCTCCTTTATGGGTGCCCGTCGAGCATTGCAGCGCCGGCTCGACGAGGAGCAGACCCATATTATGAGGCATGACACCTAGCTTGCTGGGTGTGTGAGGGTCCTAGTTCCGAAAGGAGGTATTTCCCACCTCCCCACCACTCTGAGTACTCACCAGGTGGTCAACTTGCCACCCAGGAACACCGTACCTCTTTTGTCTTCTAGTTCTACCCAGGGCAAGTACGGTGGACCTTTATCAAGTCCTCATTGTCCCCCATGTTGTTTACTCAGCATGATGACAGACTTGAGCTTGTCACAAACATTGGAGCATGTTGAGAATCGCATGCAGCAAAACAATTTACGTTTGCTTGGGATCCCTGAAGGGAGTGAGGGGGAATGATCCAAGACAATAAATTGTTCATCTGTATCAGCAGGCATGTCCTCAACTTTGTGACTGGGACAATGACTGTCAGATACAGCGGCCACATAGTCTCCCCTTTCGTAGGCCAAATAAGGGCAGTGCAGCCTCTCATTGACAGGTCATTTTGATCTTTGTTGGCAATTTTATGCTGAGGCAACATATATTTCGGCTGGCTGGGCCTAGTAAACCAGTCAAAGCTTGGGGTATTGAGTTTTTTGTAAGGCTGATTTTGCTAGGAGACTGTTGAAAGTCGATTACATGAAAAAACATGGGCCTACAATAT
Organism: Triturus cristatus; assembly: GCF_964204655.1. Taxonomy (NCBI): domain Eukaryota; kingdom Metazoa; phylum Chordata; class Amphibia; order Caudata; family Salamandridae; genus Triturus; species Triturus cristatus. The sequence goes on from NC_140591.1 coordinate 729,278,907, forward strand.
TCTCATTAGAGCCTGCTAATTTGAAGTTGTGCTGCAATGGTCAAACAATTTATTGTCAAGACACTGGGAAAGATCCTGATCTGCTTGAGCAATGTAGAGAACCTATCATATAACCTAACATTGAATGATGCTGAAGAATTTGTCTATCGACTGCTGTGTGCTTATGTTCGCCTGTCACAGCTGGTAGCTGAGGGGTTCACGGTGTATTTGTCTAATACTTTGTGCTGCAGCTTTTGGGGTAATTGGGCTGGAGAGATTTGGGATGTTCTGCTTATTGAGGTACCCTGGGAGGGGGAGATCTGCCATCAGCTGCACCATATTCTAATATACTTTGGGGCAGTGGTGTCGCATCACATTAAAGTTTTCAAAGTCCTGATTTGTCAAGTGGGACAGGAATGGGAAAGGGTGGTTGGGGTGGGATCAAGAGTGGGGAAGTGGGTAGGTTTTTTAGGTTGACAGGAAAGGCTAGGGTGAGATAGAGGAGGTGACTTGAGGTGTTAGGTCAAACGATAGGTATTGGGGAGACTCAGCAGGGGTCTCATAGGATAAAGGAAAAGATACATCATTAATTGGGGTAAGTTTATCTAATTTCAACATCATATGTAGGGGACAGTCTTTGTATTCTAAAGGTCAAAGTGCTGCAGTGGGAGTAGTACATCTTACCCTTCAGAAGCCCAATGCTTTCCTACTGTTGCACAGACTGGAGTGTGAATAATAAATCTTACCTCTCCAAAGTCCAACGCTTTCCCCACTGTTATATAGACTGGAAAGGGGAATGGTAAATTTAACCCCTCTGAAGTCCAACACTTTCCCAACTGTTGCACAGACTGGAGTGGGAATAGTAAATGTAATCCCTTGAAAGTCCAACACTTTCCCTACTGTTGCACAGACTGGAGTAGGAATAGTACATTTAACCCCTCTGAAGTCCAACGCTTTCCCTACTGTCGCACAGACTGGAGTGGGATTAGTAAATATTACCTCTCCGAAGGTCAATGCTTTCCCTACTGTTGCACAGATTAGAGTGGGAATAGTACATTTAACCCATTTGAAGTCCAACGCCTTCCCTACTGTTGCACAAGCTGCTGTGGGTATAGTAAATCTTACCCTTCCAAAGTCCAACTCTTTCTGTACAGTTGCACAGACTGGAGGTGGAAAAGTAAGTCTTACACTTCCTAAATCCACTACTTTCCCTACTGTTGACCTCTTTGGAGTGAGAATAGTAAATATAACCCCTCTAAAAGCCTTTGCTTTCACTGGAGTGGGAATAGTATATCTATTACTTTTCTTAATGTTGTTTAAATATATCTATTATTATTATTTGTTTATGTCAGGCCCCCATCACATAGGAACACTGTCAATTCAAACATTTCTGAGAGAAAGCCCCTTAGAAGCAAAGTGACGTATTCTGCAGAATCCTGGGATCCTACAGGTTATCCTAACATAGTGTCATGGGTATGCTCATGGTGGAACAAGAAGTAAAATGATTAACATTGCCCAAGCATCACCGTAATATAGACAACATGCTTTTATTTGCTTGTAATTTAGAAACGTAGAGCTAGTGAACCAGCGACTTCAACTCCCACGATATCCTAGAGTTGTTTTGATGCAGTGTCAGTAAAGCAGCCATGTTGGGAGGGGCTGCAGTATAAACCTGGGCCAACCCTGCTGTTCACCACTCATGTTTGTGCTTGTCAGCGGAGGAGCAGCTGAGCGGTGTGTGTGCCCGAAGCAGTCAAAGTCAGAGAAGAAAATCTGGTCAGCGGTATGGTAAGAGTGCACATGCACAGATACCACTGACACAGCGATGTGAGCCCCGCTTGGTTGGTCCATATTTTTGTTACATTCTGCAATTTTCATACTCAGATGAGTATAGTGTTCCTAATTAACCGCACTGATTGAACAATATTTGGTGCCTAATTTAACATGCTGGAGTCACGGTGAGTGGAATCTGCTGGTGACAATTGGAGACTTTGTTCACCTGATACAGCCATGGGCTCCACTAGTGGCAGTAAACATTTGAGTTTGGCTAATTATATCAATGTACATGTCACAGCGAGTGGGCTTCACTATAAACATTCAAATCCAGAAACTGAGCGCATAAAAAGCCATTGTGAGGCTGAACATCGTGCAGTGCTTCACAGAGAAAAGTGTGCTTTTGTTTAAATAAAAACCACGAAGTACAAGTAAATTATGTTGCACACTTCTGATGATACAGCAAGCGTAAAATGAGAGGCAAATGATAATCTGAACTCTATTTAATATTGCTTAATATGGGTAATAAGGTGTCCACTTGATATAGAAGAATACCCATCTAAAGAATAAGCAAGCCCTAATACTGGTAAGTAACATTCATATAGAGGAACATTGTTTCTTGTACAGCAAGTATCAATTGCATAAATGAGAGTATAAACAGTATTATTGTATTGTGTATCTCTCCTCATAGACACTCCCCCCACACCACAGCATGGTAGTTTAGAACCTAAGGGGCTCATTTATGAGCCCCTGCGTCACTTTTGCGCCGCCGGTGCGTCACTTTTTGTGACGCACCAGTGGCAGAAAACATGCGCCATGTTGCGCCATATTTACAAAGTGACGCATCTAGGTAGATGCGTCACTTTGTAAACCCCTGCGCCACATTATACCTGCGCCAGGTATAATGTATGCAAGGGGGGCGTTTTGACGCAACAAAGGGTCGTAGAAGTGACGCAGTGAAATCTACGAGATTTCACTGCGCCACTTCTAGTGTGCAAATGCGTCAATTTCTTGCGCCTGCCTCACAGCAGGCGTAAGACTGACGCAGGCCCTTTCACATGGGGCTTGCCCCATGTGAAAGGACACATTGCTGGAGTTGCGTCACTTTTGTGACACACTCCAGCGATGCGTCACTTTTGCGCCTACAGATACGTCAGAAATACTGACGTATCTGTGACTCCTTGCGACATGATGCGTCATACTGTAAATATGACGCATCACTGGAGTCGCAGGGAGGGCGCAGTGAAAAGTGGCGCATCACTGTTTTCACGCAGTGATGCGTCACTTTTCATAAATGAGGCCCTAAGTATTTAGAGAACCATGCTGATTTTCATTGCAGGTATAGCATTGTAGACTAATACAAGAGAGGATATAAGGATAGGAAGTGATCATTAACGTTGACCTTTGTTCTTATAGTTCTCTCTCCTCGCTGTCCCCTTCCCTCACTTGACCATCTCAATTTTCTGTACTATAACAGCAACCACAACCTGAGGATATCGAGAGATGGACCCTTTTGAGCACATCGTGCTGATTCTGAGGAGTTTGTCTGGCTGACAGTTTAATTGTTTAATTATATATAATTTTCTTATAAAAATATATATATATACATATATATATTCTAAAGTTTCTAGTAAATGTCTTTTGCATTTGATTTGTTGTTTTTGTTAATGACATATATATATGTATATATGTATATATATATATATATATATATGTTTGTATATTACCTACTGGCAGTCGCCAGTAAGTAGTTATAGTTAGTATCTTTTTTCCATAGGAAATCCGCAACATTCTATTTGGAATAACGTTGGCGCTGACTGACGAATCTTCGCGAAATTTTCCAAACTTTTGGCCAGCTCCGGTCCGCTCCTATCCTGAAATTTTCACGGTGATTCGTCATGCGGGGGCTGAGAAAAAAGGGGGGTCCCAAAACACGTTTTCCCCATGCATTTTCCCATAGGACCTGTTGACGCAGCTACAGCCCGAACTGCTGAACGGAATTACACCAAATTTGGCAAAGAGGTAGTCCTCAGTTCAGACTCGTGCCTTTTGCTTAAATGGTGTAAATCCATTCAGTGGTGCCTGAGAAAATTAGAGTTAAAAAGATAGATATAGCTGGGCGGAGCCTAACCACACATCTCATCGTGAGGCTGTCAGTACTTCATCCAAGAAGTGTTGGCAGCCATATTGGGACCAATATATATGATAGCACCTCATTAAAAAGCATTGCAGTTAATAGAAGGTTTTAAGACTTTGGTTACATTATAAATCGTTTGTTGATAGTACCATACTCATTTTAGGAATTGTGGTGTGTTCTAAAGTGATTTTACCATGTGAAAAAGCCTTCTGCTGTGATATCATGAATCATGTTTGAGAGAAAACTATGTTCTCATGCTTTTCCCACAGAGGTTTGGAAGGTGATCTATAAGCTAAACTGAGAGCATATTTGCTGTAAATTCACATTATCTTTCTCAGTCATGTGAGAATGAAGTCTGACATTCTCAGTAAAACATGTACATCCAACAATGGCATAGACTGTCAGTTGATTCCTTTGTTTTCTACTGCAGCTTCCCAGAGTGTTCTAAAGAACAACTAGAGCGCTAAAAGTCCTACTTATGACAAATGTATTGCACACCTGAATTGAATTGGAATAAAGTGGTAACTCTTAAAACATTTAATTTAAAAAGGAACACAATGAGGGGGTTCATTTTGCCATAGAAAGTATGATTAGTGCTGTAGAAAGAAAAATTAGGGAACATTTTAACTGACTTCTCAAATCCTATTCTATTTCATTAAAACATTCTAACATGCAGACTGAAACATGCACTTTCAATACCAGCAGCAGACTTCCCTGGTGAGCAGTAGCTTTCCTACAGCGATCTAATAAGCAACTACAGTGCTAACATTCTGAATTTATGGCAAATGTGTGACATATCTGAATGCCTTCTTGATGGAATCAAAGTAAAAAACTGAAAGTATTTCCTACTGAGGAGACTGTAGTAAATGAGGAAATTAGGAAACTTCATAACAAATAAGTCTCCCAAAATGGCCGCCAGAGACGAAAGAGCCCAAATGTAGCCCAAATATCACCCAGATGTAGCCCAAGTATACCCCAATGAAAGAATGTCCCAAAGTGTTCTAACGAACAACTAGAGCGCTAACAGTCTTGCTTATGACAAAAGTATGGCACACCTGAAGCCATCTTGATTGGAATAAAGTGGTAACACTTAAAACATTTAATTTACAAAGGAACAAAATGAGGGGGTTCATTTTGCCATAGAAATTATGATTAGTGCTGCAGAAAGAAAAATTAGGGCACATTTTGACTTCTCAAATCCTCTTCTATTTCATAAAAGAATTCTGACATGCAGACTGAAACATGCACTTTGAATACCAGCAGCAGACTTCCCTGGTGAGCAGTAGCTTTACTACAGTGATCTAATGAGAAACTAGAGTGCTAACATTTAGAATTTATGGCAAATGTGTGACACATCTGAATGCCTTCTTGATGGAACCAAAGTAAAAAACTGAAAGTATTTCCTACTGAGGAGACTGTAGTAAATGAGGAAATTAGGAAACTTCATAACAAATAAATCTCCCAAGATGGCCACCAGAGACAAAAGAGCCCAAATGTATCCCAAATATCACCCAGATGTAGCCCAAGTATAGCCCAATGACAGAATGTCCCATAGTGTTCTAACGAACAACTAGAGCGCTAACAGTCTTACTTATGACAAAAGTATGGCACACCTGAAGCCATCTTGATAGGAATAAAGTGGTAACACTTAAAACATTTAATTTACAAAGGACCAAAATGAGGGGGTTCATTTTGCCATAGAAATTATGATTAGTGCTGCAGAAAGAAAAATTAGGGCACATTTTGACTTCTCAAATCCTCTTCTATTTCATAAACAAATTCTGACATGCAGACTGAAACATGCACTTTGAATACCAGCAGCAGACTTCCCTGGTGAGCAGTAGCTTTACTACAGTGATCTAATGAGCAACTAGAGTGCTAACATTCAGAATTGATGGCAAATGTGTGACACATCTGAATGCCTTCGTGATGGAACCAAAATAAAAAACTGAAAGTATTTCCTACTGAGCAGACTGCAGTAAATGAGGAAATTAGGAAACTTCATAACAAATAAATCTCCCAAGATGGCCACCAGAGACAAAAGAGCCCAAATGTAGCCCAAATATCACCCAGATGTAGCCCAAGTATAGCCCAATGACACAATGGCCCAGAGTGTTCTTAAGAACAACTAGAGCGCTTACTGTCTTACTTATGACAAAAGTATGGCACACCTGAAGCCATCTGGATTGGAATAAACTGGTAACCCTTAAAACATTTAATTTAAAAAGGAACACAATGAGGGGGTTCATTTTGCCATAGAAATTATGATTAGTGCTCAAGAAAGAAAAATTAGGGCACATTTTGAGTGACTTCTCAAATCCTCTTCTATTTCATTAAAAAATTCTAATATGCAGACTGAAACATGCACTTTTAATACCAGCAGCAGACTTCTGTGGTGAGCAGTAGCTTTACTACAGTGATCTAATGAGCAACTAGAGTGCTAACATTCAGAATTTATGGCAAATGTGTGACATATCTGAATACCTTCTTGATGGAATCAAAGTAAAAAACTGAAAGCATTTCCTACTGAGGAGACTGCAGTAAATGAGGAAATTAGGAAACTTCATAACAAATAAATCTCCCAAGATGGCCACCAGAGACAAAAGAGCCCAAATGCAGCACAAATATCACCCAGATGTAGCCCACATGTAGCCCAAGGACAGAAGTGTGCAAAACATTTATTTTTTGTGTATTTGCAGTTTTATATAGTGCAGACTTTCCAGGTATTGGAGTGCTTTACATGAGCATTGGTTACATCACACAAGAACAAATTTATTTTGGTTCTAGACATGGGGAGATTAAGTGATTCAACCAGAATCACAGAATGTTGAGCTGAAGCAGAAACTCCAACCTGGTTCCCCAGTTGCAAAGTCTGCAGCTCTGGAAGTAACACCACATCCTCTCCCCTAGGTGCAACATTTAATCAAGTGGTCAACTGGATAAAAAAACATAAAGATTACAAATAATTTAAAAGTTCTTTGTCGCTATTTGAAAACTCAGAAAATATGTCCTCATTTTAGTTTTTTAGAGCACTAACCATAATTTTGATGCAAATAAGACCATCTCATATATGTAATTTCTAAAGGAAATACTCTAGGTATTACAGTTTTGATTACATCAAGATGACGTCAGGCGTTCCACACTTTTGTAATAAATATAGAATGTTAGCATTCTAGTGTGTTCATTGGGATACTGTTGAGAGGCAGAGGCCAGGGGCACAGACTCTGAAAATTGAAGGCAGGTATGAGAGTGCAGAGGCAACAGTTTGACCACACTGGGCAGGCAGGAAGGGCAGTGGCAGCACAACAGACTATGGAAGGCAGTGGAAAGGGGGGCAGGGGCAACAAACCAACAATACAGGACTTGCAAGAGAGTCTGTGGCAATATAATAGACCATTGTGGGCAGAAGGAAGAGGCAGTGGTAGTACAACCATACATGCCAACAGACCCGTTTCAGCCAGGAAACGTCCAATGTTTTTAAGCTCAAATGGGCTTTATTTGATTTGTCTCCTGTCTACAATCTCCTCTTTTTCAATGTAACTCAAAGGGGAAAATCAATACACCAGTTTTTTTTCAAAATCTCCCTCTTACCAAGTTCAAAATGTTCGCAAGTATGGTACATTGGATCATGGTAGGCAGGAGGAATTGGGTTAGGGACATGGACTCGGATAACAGAGGACAGGAGGGACATGGAGAGGTGCACCAAACTGACCCTACAGGGCAGGCATCAGGGTTTGCAGCAGCACAATACACCACACAGGGCATGCAGGACGGGAGTGAAGCACAACAAATCATTGAAAGCAATAGGGAGGGGACAGGACCATGCATATGGACAACAGAGAACAGAGGGGAAAGAGGCAATGTAGCTAGCTGACCATAATGGACAGACAGGAGAGAAAGCTGCAACATAACAGACCATAAAGGGCATGGAACAGACAAGCCAGGAGGGAGAGAATAGGGGTCTGTACATGGAAACAGAGGGCTGGGGGCAAGGGGGCAGGGCAGGAGCAGCAAGATGACCATGGAGGTCAGGCAGGATGGGCACTAGAAACAAGACACACAATGGAGAGCATGATGGCATACACACAGACCATGGAGGGAAGGTGGGAGGGGGTCAGGGGCAGCTAGCTGACCACACAGGGAAGGTGGGAGGGGCCATGGCAGCACAGAAGACCATGCATGGCAAGCGGGAGGGTTAGTGGCAGCACAATGGCTATGATGGGCAAGAAGGAGGGTGCAGGGACATGCACAAAGGACCATGGAGGATAAAAGGGAGGGTCAGGACCTGGGCACAGACAAGAGAGTTCAGGGGAAGGGGCCTCACAACAGACCGCATGGGGCAGGCAAGAGGAGCAGTTGCAGCACAACAGACCAGGGAGGGCAGAAGGGTGTGGCAGTAAAATGGACCATGGAGGACAGGAGGAAGGGAATAGGGGCATGGCATGTGGACAGGCAGGGTGGAGGTGGCAGGGACAGGTTACAGTCATCTGACAATGCTAGGCAGGTGGGAGGGGAGTGGCAGCTCAACAGAACACTCAGAGTAGATAGGAGTGGCAGGTCCATGGAACATGGTGTGCAAAAAGGATGGAGCAGGAGCATGCACAAAGACATCGGAGGGCAGGGGGAAGGAGAATAGGGGCCGCAAGCTAAACACAGAGGCTAAGCAGGAGGTCAATGATGGGCCATAGAATTGGGCAATGGAGGGCAGGAGGAGTGGACTGGTACATCATGCTAAATGGAGGGCAGTGGCAGCACATCAGACCATGCATGGCAGGAGGGAGTGATGAATACAGGCCCCAGCTAGGCCCGCAAGACACAAGGGTTTGCTCTCCTGTAACGGAATCTATAAGGAAGTTGGCACGGAAGCTGCAAAGTACAAAACAACGTTTATTAACCCTTAAGGGTGGTCCTACAATCCACACAACACTCTTCAGTATTGCATGGAGTAGCACAAAGAACATTCGTACACAGTCCCCTTTTATACACAACAGAGGGGCTCATAAGTGGGTGGATACAACATGAGGCCGAAGAACATTACCATTTATGGTCATTCTCGATACTGAATCAATACATGGGCGGAGCCAGCACACTCCTTGAGCCCGCGAAAGGACATGGTCAAGCAAAGCTAATTATAACAGATGTGGTCAAGTCTGGGCATGCGCCAGACGGACAAGAGAGAGCTATTTATAAACTGTTGCTAGGCAGATTACAAGAGCAACTAACACAGAGGTCGGACTCTCCTCGTGGTGAACACATGGCAGCATGCCAATACAAAATGGAGTCCGGACTTCGGTCAACATAACGAAGAAAACATGATCAAAAAGGGGAAGCATTAATGTTTTCAGTAAATGCTTAATCACATTCTGCCTTAATTTACAACAGACGACCCTTTCAGCATTTACTGAAGACATCCGGTTTCCAAGAATAATCATCATATATATCAATTATCATCATTCCCTTAACCTCTTTAGCTAGACCCTTCTGTCGAGCAACATCGGCAATAGCTTTCTTATCTGGAATGCAGAATGAAATGCATACGGAACAGCACAATGGTCCACATTGAATACACATACAGAAAAGGAACAGAACTGCTATAATAATGCAGAGACCAGTTAGGACCTTCCATCCCCAGGCAGTAACCAACGCCCAAAACCATCCAGAAAAAGACCAAGTGCCGTTTTCTGTGTGGATTTCAGCTGCTATTTTATGCAGCTTGTTAATGGCGTTATAAACGGATGGCGTATGATCAGGGATGAACACACAGCAGCTACTTCCAATAATTTTACAGGCTCCACCTCGATCAGCTAACATTACATCTAGTACCATACGATTCTGCAATGCAACAATCCTAGTTATTTGTAATTCTTCCGTAAGATTCCCAAGAGCGGCAGCAGTCTGATTTGTCACAGCTTCTACCACTCTTGTCAATCTTCGGATCTTCCTACTGTTCAAAGCAGCTCCAACAAAGAAGAACAGTCCTAAGTTAAAATCAATATACTGTTGCAAGCTGGTATCGGTCTGATCCACATCATCAATTGATAGAGTACGTTTATATCTATTTACAGTCACATTATTCAACAGTTTCAAATCCTTATGATATGACGCAGGTGCTAAGAATACAGGAGGTAATAGGAATGATACATAGCATACCCCGGACCACCCAGCCGGCAAACGGTAATAACCTTTATTTCCACATACAAAATAGGTATTATGGGACGCTAGGAAGGTACTGTTGTTCAGCCCGTCGATGTTCAGTACAGTTATACAATCACTGACACCAACAGGGATAAAACCCACACTCTGGACACACAAATCCGCTTGAGCCTGTGCTACTTGGATTACGAATTTGTCCTTCCCCACAGTGTCTCTTGTGTTCGTAAAGATATAGGGGATGGATTCATTGTCCGGTCGGTACTCTTCCCATTCCCAAATTGTCCCATTCGCTTGTGGATACCCATTCTTGTCTTGATGGCATTCTCTGTTAAGTCTAAAAAGCAATCGTCCCACTGTCGGTTTCCGAGTGGCAAACAGCAAAGTGTACCATGCTCTACAAGAGCCATTATGAGAGAAAGGAAGTGGTATGAATGGCGTTCCTCCTTTCTTCTGATGGGCTGGCATCATCCCACATATCCAACAGTTCGTAGCGTTCGTAGCAACGTGGGTGTGATGCAGCATCTGAATGAAAGTGTTATTCAAATAAGATTGTCGATGCTTCAACTCTTGATATGGCAGTGTATAAAAGTAGTGCTCCGCAGGCACCGGAGTCGTCAACACAAGTGTCTTTCGAGCAGGAGTTGCCTCCTCCACAAACCATGTGGTTATCCCAACAATAGCTACTGTTAGCATGAACCCCAACGCACAAAGGATTTTCTTCTTCTCCATGTCAAAAGAAACAATACCCTGATATCTTCCTGAAACTAAAAAGTCTGTCAGAACTCTTCCCCTTGGGCAGCGGTTGATTTCTTCACCAGCGGGCCAAGACGGGTGTCACTACACTAATGCAGGGCTGATCCCCCCCCCTTGCCTCATCGGCTCTCCGTTTCACTAACCCAAGGGCCGTTCTGACAGTATGTCCCGGCACTGAAAACCTTACTTCCTTGGTCGAAGATGATATCGCCTTCCTCCAGAAGTCGTGTGGTCCGGAAAGAGCTCCTCAGTGTCATCCGGCTTCGCAGCACGGCCTGTCTCTGCTGCTAGGATTTCTCGTTGATCGGTCAGCACGGCAGACTCCACCAATCCGGGCGGTACCTTTCGGCAGTGCAAGGAATGGATCCAATTCTTCCTGTTCGAGACTCGCACTGCCGTCCTCGTTGCAAGGAGGACTTGTTCAGGTCCTACCCATCTCGGCTCCAAACTGTTCGTTCTGTCGAAAACCTTCACCATAACATGATCTCCAGGCCGGAGACCATGTCCTTCACCGGTAGACCGATCAGGGAGCGCCTCTCGGACCTGTTGATGAATAGAAACCAAATTATCCGTTAACTGTGCCAGATAATCGCTCATCATTACACAAGGTACATCATACACAGCCTTAGGCCTTGGTGGACCCCAAATATTCATTGGGCGTCCAAATACAATTTCATATGGCGTAAGGCCAGTTCGAGAGTGTGGCACCGACCTAATTGACAATAACGCCAGTGGCAGGGCGTCTGGCCAAGTCAAAGATGTTGAAGCTTGGATTTTGGCGATCTTAAGCTTCAGTGTACCATTATACTTCTCGACTAGTCCTGCAGACTGAGGGTGGAACACGGCATGAAACTTCTGAGTGATGCCTAGACCCTTCAAGACATACTTTATAACATCCGCTACAAAGTGAGGGCCATTATCACTCCACAGAAGTCTACAGACGCCGTATCGAGGGAAAAACTCTTTTAGCAGCAGCTTCGCCGTGGTCATTGCAGTATTGTCTTTCGTAGGGTACGCCTCAACCCATTTGCTGAAAGCGCAAACCACTACTAGAACATACTTCAAATTGTTACAGCGCTCAAGCTGGATGTAGTCCATCTGCAGAACCTCAAAGGGTGCAGTGGGTGTCGCAAATCCTCCTGCTGGAGTTCGAGTGCCTTTCCCTGGGTTATACTTCAGACAGATCATACAGGTCTGCACCACCCTCTTTGCTGTGCTAGCAATCTCTGGATGCTCCCAGACTTGGGTAAGCAATTTCACAATTGCGGAAGCTCCAACATGTGCTAGCCCATGTGCCATCTGAACCATAGGTTGTACAAAGGCCGTGGGTAATTTCCATCTATCCATCTGCTTATTTCTCCAACAACCCTCATCATCCAACTCTCCCTCGCTAGCCCATTGCTCCCGCTCTTTATCAGAAGCGGTCCTTTGCATTTCTCGCACTTCCTCCTTCGCATCACGCCATCTTTCCACCTGTGACTTTACTACATACATGGCAGTAGCGCCGGGCTGCATCGCAGTCTCCCGTGCTACTCGGTCTGCTAACGCATTCCCTTCTCCAACTTTATCAACTACTTTCCTATGGGCACTACACTTAACAATAGCAATTTTCTTCGGGTATGTCAATGCGGTTAAGAGATTGTGGACTAACTCCCCATGCATTATCTGTACCCCATGTGACGTTAAGAACCCTCTCTCCTTCCAGAGTAGGCCGAAATCGTGCGCTACTCCGAAGGCATAGCGGCTATCTGTGTAAACATTCACACACAATCCTGTACTGAGCTCACATGCTCGTGTTAAGGCTATCAGTTCCGCTGCTTGAGCTGATTTCTGTGGTATGCGTGCTGTCTCCACTATCGTGTGTAATGTGGTAATTGCATACGCTGCTGAAGTCGTACCATCTGGTAGCTTCAGGCATGATCCGTCTACCCACAACTCTCCATCTACCTCTGAAAAGGGCGTATCCTGGAGATCAATACGACCCTTTGTTTGTTCCTCAGTCACAAGAATACAATCATGCGCTTTCTGCGCCTCAGGCTGGGTCTCGGGGTATGGCAACAATGTGGCCGGGTTTAATGTCACGCACCTCTTTAACGTAATATGAGGAGCCAAAAGCGTCAGCTCATATCCCGTTAAACGGGCACTGGTCAAATGCTGCGTCTTTGTTTGATTAAGCAGGGCATCCACAGCATGGGGAACTAACACCAACAATTTATGGGACAACACAATTCCTTCACTTTGGCGTATTGACACAGCTGTCGCCGCTACCGAGCGAAAACACCCTGGTAATGCTCGGGCGACAGGATCAAGCACAGCCGAAAAGTATGCACAAGGGCGCTGCTTGTCGCCGTGCATCTGTACTAAGACTGACAATGCACATCCATCTTTCTCATGCACATACAACGAAAAGGGTTTTGCATAATCAGGGGTCCCTAACACTGGTGCCGAACAAAGGGCCTGTCTCAATTGCTGAAACGCAGCATCACACTCATCTGACCAGGGGATCGGAATGGGCGTGTCTTTTGTCAAAAGAGCTAGTAATGGCTTAGCTATATGTGAAAACCCCAATATCCACTGTCTACAAAAAGAAACAAGACCCAAAAATGCACGCACATCCTTCTGCGTGGATGGTCTCGGTGTGTCCAAAATTACTTGGATACGATCTGGTGTGAGTGCACGCCCCTCCTTAGACAAAAGGTGACCTAAATAAGTCACCTTTGGTCTACAGAATTGCAATTTCTTCCTAGATACTTTATGATTATGGGAGGCTAAAAAGGAAAGGAGGGATAACGTGCTCTTTTCACACAACTCCAGGGTGTCAGCCGCCAACAAGATGTCGTCGACATATTGAATGAGGGCGACCCCCTCGAGTAGAACAAAGGAATCCAACTGTCGTTTCAAAGCCTGACTGTAAATACTAGGGCTTTCTGTATAGCCTTGGGGAATTCTACAAAAACGATAAGATCTATTGTTTAATGTGAACCCAAAAAGAAATCGGCTATCAGGGTGAATGGGAATAGAAAAGAAGGCATTTTTCAAATCAATCACTGAGAACATGGTCGCCGTAGGCGGGACCAAGGTAAGCAACGTCGTGATATCGGAAACCACCGGGTACTGAGGTATCACGATCTTGTTTACCTCCCTCAAATCAATTATGAACCGATAGACCTTTGCATCCGTGTCCTTTTTCAAAATTGGGAGAATCGGACTGTTACAGATATTATAGGGAACTTCTTCCACTACTCCTACTGCGATCAAATCTTGCACAATCTGTATGAGAGCTTCCTCGCCCTCCTGGGAAATACGATACTGCGGGAGGCGTGGTAGCACCGCCCCCTCCTGGACACTAATGTGGACCGGAGGAATCACCATTTGTCCCACATCTGTGTCCGAAGTCGCCCATAAAGCTCGGGGGAGGGTAGCCAACAATGCATCCTCTGATATCGTACACATCCGCCCAGACCTGGGATAATTGTCATTTAAGATCACCCTCACACCCTCAGGGGAGCAGCGGATTGTAGCCCTAAAGTACTTTAACATATCAAGGCCCATAATGTTATCCGGTGTATATGGAGCAAGCAGAAACGGACAGGGCGCAGAAAAACAATCAACTTTAAATGCAAGGGGCTGCGAAAGAGGGCTTCGGGAGAGTGTACCGTCAAACCCTACCGATGTAACTATTGAGCCGGATGGGGGAGCCCCCGGAACCAAGTACCTAGACAATGCACTACGTGTCGCTCCTGTATCCACTAGGAACTGATCAGTAGAACCTAAAACCTCAGCCGATACATAAGGACCCGTCTGATCGACCGGCACCTCAACTGATTCGGACCCCCATCCAACGCATTCCTATGCATGCTGAGAATCATGATATCCCGATTGATCGATGTCCGATACATGATACTGGTGCTGGCGATCAAAAACATTTGAGCCATCTCGGTGCCGCCCGGCAGTATCGAAACGGACATTATCGTTAGAATTCCCTCTGAAGTTCGAGAAGCCCCCTCTACCTCTCGGGCCACCCGGAGTATGCCCCTGACGCGAAGCACGCAACGCTGGGCAATCCCTGGCCCAATGGCCCAACTGCTTGCAGTACGCACACTGGTTCCTATTCAAATCAGATCGGCCCGAAGGGGGACCATAAGATCCGCCCCTTCCTCTATTATTATTACCCCGTCGGGGCGGGCCATATACTTGTGCTAACATCACCTTGGTTTTGAGATCTTTCGATTTCTTCTCCTCCTGGCCCTGCGCCTCGTGCTCCTGACGCTCATAATACTGAGCGATAGTCAGAAGGGCCGTCGGCGTCGCGGAGGACCAGGAACTCTCACTCGCTTTTAACCGGGCCGCAACTGCCGGTAGCAGATTAGCCACATATTTGTCCGCGAAAAGGTGGCGGCCCGTGTCGTCAGTAAGCGACTGGCCACTAAAATCATGAAACGTCTCCTCAAAGCGCGTAAAGAAGTCCGCAACTGACTCGTCAACTTTCTGCTTACATGCAGTTAACATATTCCAGTCAATCTTTTTAGGGGGGATAATCGTCTTCAACTTAGCCACAATAGCCGCAGGGAGATCTAAAATATTCTGGGGTGGTTTCTGTGCAGGCTTCCGTTCCCTATCCTCATCCTCAAGGTCGGACCACCGGGCCTTGAAGGCAACCGCATCATCTACCTTTCGGACAGAGCGCCACGTATCCGGCGGTAGGATAAGGCCAAAGAACAGGTCTATATCCGCTAAGGTCATAATGCAAGAATTCAAGGCCCCCTCGACTTCCTCATAGAAGGCCGCTGGATTCTTGCGGGGGTCAGGCAACGCATTCTTTAGTGCCATAACATCGGCCCTATGCCATGGAGTGTAAACCCAGTTATATACAAAATATCCCCTTGCATCGGCGGAGTTAATATCCGAGCTAGTCCCTGCTCCCTTAGGAGGAACATACAAAGGCGCCGCCTCTCGCATTGGTTTAGCATGCACTATGTCATCCTTATCTGACTGGGAGGCGGATGGGTGGCCCCCTGCTGCAGACGAATCCGACTGCTTCTCCTCCTCCGTTTGTTGACGTGCTTTCTCTCTAAGGGCCAGCACCTCGTCCCGTAAAGCGAACAGCCGCCGAGCCGCCTCAGGAGCCTTAGGGGGAGAAAAAACACCATTACGTAATGCTCCGGCATCCGAAGACACTTCGTCAGGCTCAAGGACACTAGAATATTTTCGGAAAGCAGCAATTACTTCATCTGCGAAATGAGACAGAAAATACACCCTCTCTCTATCTTGCCACGACCCCCAAGTATGGAACAACTCCTCCTTAGACATCTTGCCCTTAAGTGCACGGAGGGAAAGTTTCCGAAGCTCAGCCATATGCTCGGCCGATAACATGGACCGTGTGTCTACCTTACCCGAAGCCGGGCCAGAATCTTGCGGCCGCGGAGCAGATGCGCCAACATAAGGGGGCGGAGAGCGATCTAGTAAATAAAAATCATCATCAGGATTATTAAGGACAGGATAAAGCGGCTGGCGAACAACATATTGACCCGAGACCTGTAGCCTACGCTCTTTCTCTTGTCTGTCCGTATGCTCTTTGTCCTCCCGACGCTTCGCTTCCTGCGCTCGCACATGGTCATTCTTCCGTTGCTCTTTATCAAACAGCGCTTTCTCACGTTTCTCTCGCTCACGCACTTCCTTCACCCATAATCGCACACACTCAAACATATCCTGACGAGCACGTCGCTTACACATACACTGTTCCACATACTCAATCTTACGTATATCAAACGATCCATACAAAGGCCATCGCAACTCAGGATCCTTCCTCGTGTATTTCCTCCATAGCGTGCTGTACATTATGGAAGAAAGACCATGCTTCACATACATATCTCTATTAGGAGTCCCCTCTGGGGGAGCTGGAGCAGATTCCTCGAGGTTCAACCGGTTACCAAAACAGCAGCACCACTTACGGAGTGCGCTGAAAGCAGGCATGCTCAGAAATAGTGCAAAATATGCAATATTATACGAAAAAATGGCACTTAATCGTTGCGCCGTTCAAAGTTTACACAGCTCCTGGAGAAATTTCTCCACATTACCTGCCTATATGTGTTGCAACGCATATATTTTCACAAAGACAAATTCAAAATATGACTAGTCATCATCATCAATCAAAACTCAAATAGCCAACCCAGGCTTCAAAACTCGGAGCAAGTACCGTACAACGGTTCTTACCAATCAAGAGTCCAGGTTCCAACTGCCAAGCTCCACAATCGCCCAAACGGCTCTCACGGCAGGACCGACAGAAGAGGTCTCAGTCGATGACCGGTGCCACCCAGACGGTCAGCTCGGAAGGGAAGGAAGAAAAACCTCGGGATGCCAGGGCTAAGACGCCGCTGGCAGTGATCACGTCCCCGGCCAAACTCCTCACCTTCGTCGCGACCAGTCCTTCGAGCATCCGAGTCGCCGATGAGCCCCACGTGACGGGCGCCAATTGATGAATACAGGCCCCAGCTAGGCCCGCAAGACACAAGGGTTTGCTCTCCTGTAACGGAATCTATAAGGAAGTTGGCACGGAAGCTGCAAAGTACAAAACAACGTTTATTAACCCTTAAGGGTGGTCCTACAATCCACACAACACTCTTCAGTATTGCATGGAGTAGCACAAAGAACATTCGTACACAGTCCCCTTTTATACACAACAGAGGGGCTCATAAGTGGGTGGATACAACATGAGGCCGAAGAACATTACCATTTATGGTCATTCTCGATACTGAATCAATACATGGGCGGAGCCAGCACACTCCTTGAGCCCGCGAAAGGACATGGTCAAGCAAAGCTAATTATAACAGATGTGGTCAAGTCTGGGCATGCGCCAGACGGACAAGAGAGAGCTATTTATAAACTGTTGCTAGGCAGATTACAAGAGCAACTAACACAGAGGTCGGACTCTCCTCGTGGTGAACACATGGCAGCATGCCAATACAAAATGGAGTCCGGACTTCGGTCAACATAACGAAGAAAACATGATCAAAAAGGGGAAGCATTAATGTTTTCAGTAAATGCTTAATCACATTCTGCCTTAATTTACAACAGGAGGAGGCTAGTCCATGGATTCAGACAACAGAGGATAGGGAGGAGATGGATGGGGCAGCAAGCTAACTGTTCAGAGAAGGTGGGTGTTAGGAACTTTATTGTTTTTAAATGTGCGAACTACTTAAAATATGAACAAGTATGCAGCATAATCTCATTTTATTGAGGGAGAAGAGGACGTTTGTGACTGTGACTCCGGGCTCACTTGGCAGAAACACCCCCTGACCCTCCACCCCCCATCGCAAAATGTAATGCCCGTGAAAAGGGTAGGTGGACGCAGTGTTATATAGAACATAGTCCTGAGAGCACGATTGAAAATGAAAACTAGATATAGTATATGGTATAAACTATGCACCAAAAATTGTGATATAAAATGGGTGTGAAATATAACATGCAATACATTGTGCGCAATGACAGATTCATTGGAGAGCGCGAGATAGCACAGGCACTAGCGCGTGTGTTGTAATTTGCTTAATATTCTCTTTTTATATATTGTTATTATCATATCCGTGTTGGTATTTTCCTCCCGCTTTCTTTCCCCATTCCCCCCCCTCCTCTCCTCCCATGGTATAATCCTTATGCTTGAAGGTTACAATAGAATGTTAGTGTGGTTGCGGGTGAAACGGAGATCGAGAGCTTGGAACTGACAGGAAATAAACTCTTCCTCGACTTTCGCTGTGTTTAGCCTCTTCTCTACAAATTTGGCGACGAGCGACTAGTGCTGCTGTGCTGGGGACAGCGTCAGTTTCCCCCCAGTTGTTCTTCTGCTACTTCATGAAGCTCTCTTTAACTTACCTGTGAGCATTTGGATGTTTCCTTCGACTTTCGTCAGTGCTTTCTGTGCTGATGCGTCGTGAGTCTTCCGGATACATTCTTTTAGGTGTGTCTTCAAGTAACCTCTTCAGGATTGGTTCTGCTAGCGCCGGCACTGTATGGCTTCACCTAGTGTCTCTACCATCGCTTCAAGGTTGCGTATGAGGCGCATGTTCGTGAAGGAATAGTGTTTATTTTGGCGTCTGCGCGGTAACCTTCCGCATTTCCTTGTGAAACGCTTCTTCCTTCCGGATGGCAGCAGTGTTCGCTTTCGTGGCTGCAGAGGCGATCTAGAAGCAGCGTTTCTTCATTTCCTGCACCTTCTTTCATAAATTTCTTTGTTTCAGCGTCACAGATTTTCAAGCTATAATTCTGGAGTGCCGTGTTTTTGTGTTTCTGGCCTTGAAGTAAGCTTTTAAGGTGTTCTTATTTTCCTTAATGACTCTGTTTTGCTTGCCTGAATAACTTCGTTTTTCCTGCATATTTGAGAGCATTTCCGTTTTTTTGGGGACTATTTCATTCTTTGTCTTCAGCAATTTATCTCTGTATACTTCTACAATCTTTTTTAAATTGACTGTTTAATTTATTCTGCTAGATTTTCTTCATTTTTTTTTCACTGGGGCTAGGTTGAACTTAGGAACATGTTTCAGTAAGTTTTTTTTCTTGATATAGGAGTGATATTTTCAGGAATATTCTCTCTAGTTCTCTTATACGTGTACTATTTCTCCCCTTATCTTTTTGCAAATATGTCTGTAGCTAATATGTGTCAACCGCCTCCATTCTTGAATGATGATGGAGATCCTGAAATTCCTTGGGACAGATGGGTCAAAATGCTGCACTCTTATTTAATCGCTATCGGGGGGGAGAAGTTTTCTTCAGTTAGGAAACAGCATATTCTTCTGCATAATCTAGGTACGCAAGCGAGAAAAGTTTATGAAGACTTGTCAGATGAAATTGATGAAGGCGGTGAGGGGGATGATGATGTGTTCACTTCAACTTTGAGGAAATTGGCTGGTCATTTTAAAGACAAAATTAATGTAGTGTTAGAAAGGCACACATTTTTTAAACGTGTCCAAGGTAAAAATGAGAAAGTAACGTCTTATATTGCGGCATTGAGAGGTCTTCAGCAACTTGTGAGTTTGGTGCGCTAACTGATACGTTGATTAGGGACCAGTTGGTTCGCTGCACTAATGACCATAAAGTGCAAGAAAGACTTTTAACTCAAAGCCCTAATTTGGATGAAGCTGTGAGTATTGCTAAGAGTATTGAGCATACAGCTTATTGTGTCAAGGAAATGAAGTCTAGTAAAGACATTTCTCATGATGAAAAGAAGGTCAATGAAGTTAAAGATGAAGAAGATATTTTTAAGGTTTCTGATGGTCATGCTTCAATTAATCCTAAAGTTAAAAAAGGAAATTTCAAATGCTTTTGTTGTGGGAATTGTAATCATCTGGCCAATTTCCCTAGGTGTCCAGCAAGAGGAGTAAGTTGCAGGAAGTGCAATAAAGTAGGTCATTTCTCTGAAATGTGTAATTCTAAAGAGGCTAAAAATGTGGTTAATTTAGTCAATGATGAGCATGTTTCTACATATAGGGAGGGTAAGTTTGTGTTTCAAGTCAACGATCAAGAGTTGGATGAAAAAATTAGTTATCCTGCTTGTGACATATTATTAGATGGGAAAAAAGTTAATGTATATGCGGATTCTTGTTCCCCTTATACCCTTGTAGATGGTGACACTTTTAATTCATTATTTGATGCTGATGATTACACTTTGGAGAAACCTGATGTGCACTATGGGGGTTATAATAAGGAACCCATACTGCTAAAAGGCATGGTGAAAATGCGTATCACGTTCAAAGAAAGACACACTTACGGAAAAGTATACATCACTGAAAAGGGAAGTAATTTGTTAGGGTGGAAACATCAAAAAGATTTGGGTATTACCCTTGACCCCAATAACAAAGAACAAGTCCTACTAGTGGATAGATCTTTAACTGGTCGGGACATATGTGAAGAATTCCCAGAGGTTTTTTCTGATCAAGTAGGTGTTTAAAAAAATTATGAACATGAAATTAAATTAAAAAAGGATGCGTTACATGTTGTGCACAAAAGGAGGTTGGTTCCTCTACTTTTGCGTGAACCGTTGAAAAAGGAACTTGACAAACTAGTAAAACAAGGTATCATACAAGAGGTAGAGAGTTCTGAATGGGTGGCCCCCATTGTGATTTCATCAAAAAAAATAGTGAGGATATTCGTATGTGTGTTGACCTTAGGAGCTTAAATGCTAACATATGGGTGGACAGGTATCCGCTGCCTAACATTAATGAAATGTTGTCAGTCATAAAGGGTGCCAAATTTTTCTCAGTGCTGGATCTCACATCAGCATATTATCAAGTACCACTACATCCCCATTCACAAATATTAACGGCGTTCACTACGCCGTTTGGAACTTACAAGCTTCTCAGGTTGCCTTTTGGGTTAGCGTTCGCCTCATCTGCTTTTCAAAGGATTATGCAGCATATGTGGAGGGATCTAAACAATTCCTTGTGCTTTCAAGATGATATTTTGATTCATGGATCGTGTGAAAAAGAACATGATTCTAATTTGAGGAAGGTATGTTGCAGATTAAGAGAGGCAGGTCTTACCATAAAAAAGCAAGTGTAAGATTGGTGTGGCCTCTGTTGATTTCCTGGGTCACACACTCTCTAGCGAAGGGATTAAACCCAAAGTGGATTTAGTTGAGGCAGTAGTTAAAGCTCCTGTTCCTGTAAATAAAGAAGAAATTAAATCTTTTCTGGGTCTGGCAGAGTATATGTCTAAATTTGTTAAAAATGTCTCTGATTTAGTACAACCTATTAGAGATTTATTGAAAAAGGATGTTAAATATGTGTGGTCAACTGTTCATGATCAAGCATTCTTCAATATTAAGAAAGCTATAACATCTGCACCATGTATAGGCACCTTTGATGGTTCCAATGACACTATTTTGACCACTGATGCAAGTAACAGAGGCATTGGGGCCACACTTTCACAATTACAAAATGGCAAGGAAAAAATAATTGCTTTTGCTTCTAGAACATTAAAAGGGGCTGAAGTAAACTATTCTACCCTCGAGAAAGAAGCTTTGTCGTGTTTTTGGGCCACTAACCATTTCAAGTATTATTTGTGGGGTCTTCCATTTAAATTAAAAACTGACCATAAGCCCCTGGTTGCTTTATTTTCATCCAAAGATATTGAAAAAACCACACCTAGAATTGGTAAATGGTTGGTTTCATTACAGAATTACAATTATTCTATAGAGTATGTGCCAGGTGTTAAGAATCAAATTGCAGATTTTCTTTCTCGTCTTCCTATTGATGTACATAATGAGGACGATACTGATGATTACAAAGTGCTCCAGATTTCCATTCCTGCCATCCTTGAAGATTAATGGAATTCAGCATGTAAACATGATGCAACTTTTAAAGCCTTAAGGGAATTGATTAAGGATGGTTGGCCCAGTAAATGTGGTAACCTTCCGATTTTTTTTGCAACCCTATTGGAATGTGAGAGAGGAATTGTCTATTCTTGGGTTTAATATTTTCAAATCAGAGAAGGTAATACCTCCTGTGGATCTTAGAAAACAAGTATGCGAGTTAGCCCACGAAGGTCATTTGGGAAGAAGCCTAACTAAAAGTAAGTTGCGCTCAGAATATTGGTTCACTGGCATGGACTCACAAATTGAAGAGTTAGTCAAAGGTTGTCATGCCTGCGGCATTAGTGACAAAACCAAATGTGTTAGAAGGACTCCTCTTGAACCAGTACAAATTCCCATCAAAAGTTGGGTCTAGATATTATCGGGCCTTTACAAGTATTTGGTTTGCAAGAAAGATTTATCATAGTATTAGTAGATTATTTTTCAAAATGGATTACATTGAAATTTGTTAACAAAGTGGAAACCAAGACAATAAAAATGTTTTTATCTGACACATTTGCCAGTGAAGGGATTCCCCATACACTCATCACTGACGATGGCGTTTAATTTGTTTCGGAAGAGATGAAAGAGTTTTTGATGAGTCTGGCCATAAAGCATGTTTCTACCCCGCTTGATTGTCCTCGTGCCAATGGTTTGGTGGAACTTTGCAATAGAATGATAAAAGATGCTCTTCAATTAGCTATTGCTTCTCACAAACCTATAATTCAATCTATTAAAGACATGATTTGGTCACATGCCATAACTCCAAATAGTGTAACAGGTTATTCTCCTTTTTGTCTTCTGAGAGGACGCAAACCGGGGTCTAAACTCACACCTAATTGGCTATTTGAGGATAACACTTTTCAGTGTGATAAAAGTATTACTCAAGAAAAGATGTATCATCAAAATTACTACAAACAGAAGTACGACTCAAGATGGAGTACCAAACATAGTGAATGGAAAGTTGGTCAATTAGTTTTGGTCAAAAAAACCCTTTCCAGTGCTAGCAAGTTTGACAAATTTTATGCTCCTGTGAAAATACGTGAGATTGGAAAAAATGTAGTTACAATGGCAGATGGAAAAATGTGGAGCATGGACAGACTGGTTCCATATTATGGACAAACTACCAAATGTAATCAAAATGATGCACCAGACAGTTATTCTGGCAAACTGGAAAGTAGGCGCAGTAACAGACTGGTAAAGTCACCATTTTGGCATAGAGACTTTGTAACAAAATGAATTTAATGTATTCACTGCTTTGTTAATTTTCCATGGAAAGGGAGATGTGTTGTAACTTGCTTAATATTCTCTTTTTATCTATTGTTATTATCATATCCGTGTTGGTATTTTCCTCCCGCTTTCTTTCCCCATTTCTCCCCCCCCCTCCTCTCCTCCCATGGTATAATCCTTATGCTTGAAGGTTACAATAGAATGTTGGTGTGGTGGCAGGTGAAACGGAGATCGAGAGCTTGGAACTGACAGGAAATAAACTCTTCCTCGACTTTCGCTGTGTTTAGCCTCTTTTCTACAGAGTGCTATGCGATATGCGCCTTGGAGTGTAATATGCACAGGGCAGTGTTGTGTAACCTAACTAGTCTCTAAAGTTGTAATATAAAATATGTGCGGGGGAGTGTAACATTGCATATGTACTGTGACAAAGATATGGATCCCAGATTGTAATATGTATGGCATAGCGCTGTGCGTTATAACATAGGCATCGTGGAAGGCACGTTAGATGGGGCAATATAACCCGTGCGAAGGCAAGTGTGGCATGACATATTCACGGGGTGGTGTTACAGTGCACGTGGGCTAGAAAGTGTCATAGCATACGCACTAGCTTGTGGAATACAACACAGAGGTGTGCGGCACTCGGCGGGCGCTGGTGGGTGTAACACAGCATTGGGCTCAGCCAGGAGCACGCTGTGACTCTCAAGTGAGGTTTGTCTCCTTTACAGAGAGTAAAATAAAAAGTATTACACATCCGGCGGTGGATGTGTGTTTTATTAACCGTGAGGGGGGTTTCTTGCATAGTTTGGTCGAATTTTTGTCGAATCCCCTTTGAATGGCTTGGTGTGCGTGTGTATTAAATATGCCCGTCAATAGCTACCCATGTTTGTATAAATAAATGACAAGGGTGTCTACTTGGAGAGTACCCACCGGCGGGGGCGCCGGGATTAGGCACGGTAGGGCGTCAGACACGTCAGAGCTTCACTAGCGCTGTAAATACATTCCACGTGGATTCATTGTATGCATAGTCGCCTTTTAATGAATATCACGCAAATCGTCATGGTGATAGGTACATACGGTTTGTCCAGCATGTCCTAGGTGTTTCTATAAATATATATTTTTTTAAAATAATAAAAAACAAATGCCGGCCCCGGGGGATGGGGTCCTCGGGCCATAAGTGGCCTGAGGATGGGGGCAATGCAGCCCCCCTCCTAAAGAAAAAAAAAAAGCCATGACCCGGGGGTTGGGGTCCCCGGGGCCGATTAAGGCCTTGGGAGGGCCAAATTAATTTTTTTCAACAAAAATTAGGGTGCAGGCCCTGGGGGATGGGGTCCCCAGGGCCAATAAATTAGAAAAAGAAGGGGGGCCACACAGCCCTCCTTCTTAAAAAAATTAAATAAATAAAAGACCGGCATCGCGCCGGAGGCCGCGCCCCCTCCTTGCAGCACTCTGCAAACGCGCCCCCTGGCCAGTTGTAAGTTAGGGAATTAATTCCCCTTCAATACTGAGGGTCCCTGAGGGCCAACAATCCCAACAGGTATCTCCAGTATACACCAGGGAGCTGCGTTGCAGACAGATGTTCTGAGGACACGCCCCTTTTTACTCCTCTATGCAACGCAGCTCTGTGGCGCTTACTGGAGGCACCTAGTGGGCTAGTTTGACCCTAGGGACCCTCAGGATTCAAGGGGACTTCATCTCCCAACTTAAAAAACGGCCACAGGACGTGTTTACACAGTGGTGAAGGGAGGGTGACGTGTACGAACACGCCCTGTGGTGCGTTTTAAGTTGGGGAAATAATTCCCTTTCAATCCTGAGGGACCCTGGGGGCCAACTAGCCCACCAGGTGCTTCCAGTAAGCGCCACTGCTCTGTGTTGCAGAGAGGTGGTGCAGGCAGTGCCCCTTTTTACACCTCTCTGCAATGGCGCTTACTGGATGTACTTAGTGGGCTATTTTGCCCCTAGGGACCCTCAGGATTCAAGGGACTTAATCTCCCAACTTAAAAAACAGCCACAGGGCGTGTTTACACAGTGGGGAAGGGAGGGGACGGGGCCTGAAGTGATGTGTGCAAACACGCCCTATGGCGCGTTTTAAGTTGGGGAAATAATTCCCCTTCAATCCTGAGGGCCCCTGGGGGCTAACTAGCCCACCAGGTGCTTCCAGTAAGCTCTACTGAGCTGCGCTGCAGAGAGGTGGTCCAGGCCGTGCCACTTTTTACACCTCTTTGCAACGCAGCTCTGTGGCACTTACTGGAGGTACCTAGTGGGCTAGTTGGACCCTAGGGACCCTCAGGATTCAAATGAACTTAATCTCTCAACTAAAAACGGGTACAGGGCGTGTTTACACAGTGGCGAAGGGAGGGGACGGGGCCTGAGTTAACATGTGCAAACAAGCCCTGTGGCGCATTTTAAGTTGGGGAAATAATTCCCCTTCAATCCTGAGGGACCCTGGGGGCCAACTAGCCCACCAGGTGCTTCCAGTAAGCGCCACTGCGCTGCATTGCAGAGAGGTAGTCTAGGCCGTGCCCCTTTTTACATCTCTGCAACGCAGCTCTGTGGCGCTTTATGGAGGTACCTAGTGGTCTAGTTGGACTCTAGGGACCCTCAGGATTCAAGGAGACTTAATCTCCCAACTTAAAATGGCCACAGGGTGTGTTTACACAGTGGTGAAGGGAGGGGACGGGGCCTGAGGTGACGTGTGCAAACACGCCCTGTGGCGCGTTTTAAGAGGTAGTTTTAATCCCCTGCCCTATTATATACTAGGGGCTTACAGAGGAGGTCATGCTAATCACAGGGGGACCCCCACACATAGTGTTCCCTAGTCTATGTAGGTGTTTTCACTGTATTCTGAGTGTCTTTTAACATAGCACTGGCTCTAAGACTGGTTAGTCAGACTCAGATACCACCTGTATCCGTCTGAAAAAGTTGAGGGTACAGGATGATTTTGCAACAAGGCTTCGTTCTTCTCTTCTGTTTGTTCTGTCTGCACGTTATCCTTCTTCCTGCACTTTTCTTCGTCTTTGAGGACTTCTGTTGCTTCTGTTGCTTCTTTCTGCATTTCTTTTTTTTCTTTCTGTGCGTTTTTTCTTCTTTCTTCACATGTCCTATCTCTGTAGGCATAGTTGGAAATTAGCATTTAAAAAACCTTTGAAATTCACTGAAAAAACCATAGGTTTCAGGCACGTTATAGTTAGGAATTAGCATTTAAAAAACCTTAGAAATTCATTGAAAAAACCATAGGTTTTAGGGGCGTTATAGTTAGCTGGACTTTTCCCTCGTACAAAACCATTGAAATTCCCCTGTTATAGTTAGTTCATCTCACTATAACTCGCGCGCCCGCAATGCACTGCTGATGACGTCACATATTACATTGCTCATGACATGGTTAGTGACATCTCTCATGACATCACTGATGACATCTCAAATGACATCACTGATGACATCACTATTCTATTTGGAATAACTTTGGCGCCGGTTGACGAATCTTCGCAAAATTTTCAAAACTAGTGGGGCGCTCTGGTCCGCTCTTATCCTGAAAGTCTCTGGGTGATTCGTCAAGCGGGGGCTGAGAAAAAAGATGGGTCCCAAAATGTATATTCCCCATGCAATTTTCCATAGGAACCTTTCATCGAGGCTGCAGCCCGAACTGCTGAATGGAATTACACCAAATTTGGCAAAGAGGTAGCCCTTGGTTCACACTCGTGGCTTTTGGTTAAATGGTGTAAATCCGTTTAATAGTTGCGGAGAAAATCAAAAGTAAAATCATAGATATATCTTGGGAATAATATACATGATAGCACCTCATTAAAAAGCATTGCAGTTAATAGAAGGTTTTAAGACTTTAGTCACATTATAAATCATTTGTTGATGGTACCATGCACATTTTAGGAATTGTGGTGTGTTCTAAGGTGATTTTCCATGTGAAAAAGCCTTCTGCTGGGATATCATGAATCATGATTGAGTGAAAACTATTTTCTCATGCTTTTCCCACAGAGGTTTGGAAGGTGATCTATAAGCTAACCTGAGAGCATATGTTCTGTAAATTCACATTATCTTTCTCAGTCATGTGAGAATGAAGTCTGACATTCTCAGTAAAACATGTACATCCAACAAGGGCAGAGACTGTCTGTTGATTCCTTTGTGTCCTACTGCAGCTTCCCATGGTGTTCTAAAGAACAACTAGAGCACTAACAGTCCTACTTATGACAAATTTATGGCACACCAGAAGCCATCTTGATTGGAATAAACTGGTAACACTTAAAACATTTAATTTAAAAAGGAACAAAATGAAGGGGTTCATTTTGCCATAGAAAGTATGATTAGTGCTGCAGAAAGAAAAATTAGGGCACATTTTGAGTGACTTCTCAAATCCTCTTCTATTTCATTAAAAAATTCTGACATGCAGACTGAAGTCAGTCAGTCAGTCAGTCAGAAAACTTTATTTCGGTAAAAATACCATAAAAGTGCAGAAATCACATTTAAAAAGGTTCTACATATACACTCAATAATCTTTAAAACCTCTCATAAAACAATAATTTAGTTCGTTAAGTATTCCTAAAAAAATATAAGATGTTTAGCACAAAAATAAGTAAACACAACTTACAATATAAAAAGAAGAAGGCGTTACAGTACTAAATGTTTTCTTGTTACCCACATGGAAAAGAGGTATTTCGCAGTAACTGTGACAAATAGGGGGGAGGTATCAGATTTCATTACCCTATATAAGTCTCTGTAATTGCTTACCCCAATGTTTTTCGCTAATTGAATAATCCATTTTTTACGTGGGTTTGTGTAGGCCTTACAAAAGAATAACACGTGGACCTCTGATTCCTCGTTCGAGCTACACCCTGGGCAAACACGATTTATTGAGCCTACCCATTTATTCGTCCTACAAAATAAGGGTAGGGAACCATGCCTGAATTGTATATAGAGTTTCTTGGCAAGCAAAGGTTGAATCATGTCAAGTGCGGGCTCAAAGCTGTAGCTTAGTTTCATTTCAAGGAATACAGAGGTCAAATTAGCACCCGGATCAGAACGTAATATTTGGGTCAATTTATGATCCTCAATCATTATTGCCAGCTGTTTTTTTGGAAGGGAGACACAAGCCTCTGGGTTATGCCATAGGTCCTCCCTACCAATTTCACCTAAAAACTTTTTAATATAAGCGAGCCATGAAATGGAACCAGCCCCTGGGAGTATCATAATTGATTTTAATTCCTCCCTGAAGATATAGAGTTCTGGTGTGCTCCACAAACGGCGCCAATACATAACCGGTCGGGAAGCAACCAGATCGACTATTGGCTGGATTCCCAGGTCCATCCTCAAAGGTTGTAGGGGGGTGCTTTTAGGTAAAGCTAAAAGTTGTCTCATAAAATGGTTTTCTGACTTAGCTAAGGACTGGACAGCACTATGGCCCCAAAGCTCAGCGCCATAGGTCGCCGCTCCTCTTGCCTGTACCCTGTAAACCTCTACAAGCGGGCCAATTAATTTTATCGGGCTATCCCGATACATCTTCAAGATTCCCCCAGAGATTTGGGCCAATTTCAAATTGGCCTTCAGAATCTGGGGTCCCCAGTCCATATTATTACTTAGTGTAAGCCCCAGATAGTCAAAGACCGATACACGCTCCAACGGTAAATCGTCCAGCTTTGGGATGGGACAGTTTGTGGTATCAGCATGCAGAACCATGTATTTGGTTTTGTTGACATTAATAACCAGGTTCCTATTCCTGCAAAATGTTGCAAAACCCTCCAAAACTCTTTCCATACCCATTGCTGTCTTAGACAAGAGCAGAGTATCGTCTGCAAACATTAATGCTGGTATTTTCCTACCTGATAGCCTGGGTGCATCAATATCTGTTAGGGCAAGCAGTTCTTCCACAAGGCCGTTTAGAAAAAGGGAGAAGAGGGTCGGTGCCAGCACACAGCCCTGTCTCACACCTCTTTCAACAGGGAAAGAAGATGTTAATTCACCATTTTGGCCAAACCTTACCCTAGCATAGGTGTTTTTATGTAGGATTTCCATGATGTGGCATAGGTTTGGGGGAACGCCCATCCCCTTCAGAAGGTCCCATAGCTGGGATCGATCTACCATGTTAAAAGCGGACTTTAGGTCAACAAAAGATAGGTAGAGGCTACCTCCTTCCAGTTTGATCGTTTTCCAATATATCATCTGGAATCTGAAGAGTTGATCTATGGTTGACATTTTAGCTCTAAAGCCCACTTGTAGAGGAGTCAAAATGTTGGACTCTTCCATCCAAGCTTGGAGCCTCCCCAATAGAACACGTGCAAAAATCTTCTGAGCCACGTCTATTAGGCTGATCGGCCTGTAGTTTGCCGGGTCTAAGGGTGAGCCCTTTTTGTGTATCGGGATGATCTCAGCCCCAGCCCAGGTATGGGGCGGTGGCATTCCTAATAAAATAGCATTAAAAAGATTCTGTAGGTAGGGAACCCATACAACCTGTTCGCTCTTGTACAGGTCGCCCGGGGGTGCCTTATTTGGAAGGACTTTGTTCAGCGCCAATTCAACCTCTCCTAGTGAACATAAATCGTTATCACCCGTGATCAAGGAAAGGGCTTGCCTAGGTGGGTGTTCATGGTTTTCTTGGCCTATAGAGTTACTGGCGTAAAGGGCTTGAAAATGCCGGCGCCATACATCTTCCCCTAGATTGGGTTGGACGGCTACTTGGGGGGCAGAGGAGCCCGATTTAACCATATTCCAGAAAGCCTTGGAGTCCCTTTTCTTTAGTGAAGTAGAAAGTTCCTCCCATCTCTTATACTCCCATTCTTTTTTGGCATCTGTGATCATTTTCTTATAGTGGCCCCTTGCCTCCTTAATCAAGGTCTTATTCCCCCCTTTTAGATTTTCTAGGAGTGACAACTTTGCTGCTCTACAGGGTTTAGTGAACCAGAGGAATCTCTCTCTGGACTTTTGTAGTTGCCTCCTTGTTCCCTGGTGGAAGTGTCCCTCTAGAGTTACACATAGCTCTGCGTGGGTGGAGCCTATAATATCCATGTCAAGGGGATCTTTTCCCGCGGAAACAGGATCTAATACTTGCTTTAGAAGCGGATAGATCTCCCTATACATGTCACCAAGCTCCGTTTGGGATTTGGCTATCTTTTCCCATCTTACTCTCCGTCCTCCACAAGATGTAACCAGAGGGGGGAGAGGAATAATGCCCCTAGGATGATTGGGGAAATTAACGTAGCCGTCAAGAGTGAGTACAAGTGGATTATGGTCGCTTTCACTGCGATTTACCACCTGTAAATCCACCGCCCTAGGCCACATATCCAGTTTGATCAGTATATAGTCTATGAGCGATGTATAGCTGTTCCGCTGGAATGTGGGTTTGCCAGGATTGTCCGCTGGGAGCCTTCCATTACATGCCCTCAGAGAGTGAGTAAGGGTTATTGTAGTAAGCTGCAAAACCAGAGGTGACCAACCTTTCGTGGGATATGTATTACTAGGTGGGATTGCCCATACTTCATCCTCTTCTTGGGTGACAGAGGTAGGCTCGAAGTGGCAGTTAAAGTCGCCACCTATGAGCAAGTGTTCCTGCCTAGGTAAAAAACACAGGAAATCTTCTAGTTTAGACAGGGTGCTAGATTTTTGACCGTTCTTTACAGGGCGGGAATAAATGTTTATCAGATTAAGCTCGCGATGATCCCGAAATGCTAGGGATAGACACATGAAATCCAGTGAACCGGTGTCAATTACTCTAATGCCACAGTCTAAATGTGTTTTCACCCACACACACAGTCCACCTGATGGCCTCCCTCTTGTGGCCCTTACGGCCGGGGTCCAGTACGTCGCGAACCCAAGGCGATGGCATGCTTGCATAGCCCAAGTTTCTTGGAGGAGGCATATATCGTGGCCATCTATGAACTCCCCCCAATCCGGGCAATTCAACAAATTGGCAATACCTGCCAAGTTCCAAGATAAGATTTTTAGGGACACTCCATGTTTTGGATTTTGGGTGATATCATCCCTTGTGGGTGGGCTCATATGAGGCCGTGAAAGTTGGCTGGTAGGGACCACCCCGTTTTCTGGTGGTTCTATTATTAAGGGAGAGCTGTCAGTCGTTAATTGATTAGGAACAGCATTTGTAGTGGACACGTTTGTATTGAGGTCTTGGGTGTGTTCCATGAGCGAGACTATATGCTGCAGTGGCTCCTGTAACGCGGGGGGTACTGCCCTTGGGGATTCATGGATGTTAAGAGCCTTACGGTGTTCAGGGAAAATTTGCTCACTTCCTACCTGGTTGGAAGTCTGCCCGTGGAATTGGCAGTTATCAATGGCCTTATCTGCTAGTTGCAGTCAGTCAACAAGGTCAAGAGTACTAAACCTATTGTGGCATTGAATGGGGGAGCGTGGGTTGTAGTGAGGGGCTGCTCTGCTCCCAAGGTGATCCCTGCATCTTTCCCTGAAGGCCCCAGTTTGGTCGACAAGTCCTAATTCAGAATAGGATGTTTTAATAGGGTAAAAATAAGAGAGGGGGAGAGATTGGATTCCATCCGAAGGGCTCACCCAGCCACCGTCCCCCTGCAGACTGAAACATGCACTTTCAATACCAGCAGCAGACTTCCCTGGTGAGCATTAGCTTTACTACAGTGATCTAATGAGCAACTAGAGTGCTAACATTCTGAATTTATGGCAAATGTGTGACACATCTGAATGCCTTCTTGATGGAACCAAAGTAAACAAGCACTGAAAATGCAATAGGTCTTGCCCTCGTTTCAATTAAAGCAATTCTGTTTGTAATTAGGTGGCTTTTTAGCTTTGCTTTTATTAGTGGTTTTCAAACTTTCATGTACATCAAAGTAAAAAACTGAAAGTATTCCTACTGAACAGACTATAGTAAATGAGGAAATTAGGAAACTTCATAACAAATAAGTCTCCCAAGATGGCCACCAGAGGCAAAAGAGCCCAAATGTAGCACAAATATCACCCAGATGTAGCCCAAGTATAGCCCAATGACAGAATGTCCCAGAGTGTTCTAAAGAACAACTAGACCGCTAACAGTCTTACTTATGACAAAAGTATGGCACACCTGAAGTCATCTTGATTGGAATAAAGTGGTAACACTTAAAACATTTAATTTGCAAAGGAACCCAATGAGGGGGTTCATTTTGCCATAGATCTTATGATTAGTGCTGCAGAAAGAAAAATTAGGGCACATTTTAACTTCTCAAATCCTCTTCTATTTCATTAAAAAATGTTGACATGCAGACGGAAACATGCACTTTGAATACCAGCAGCAGACTTCCCTGGTGAGCAGTAGCTTTACTACAGTGATCTAATGAGCAACTAGAGTGCGACCATTCAGAATTGATGGCAAATGTGTGACACATCTGAATGCCTTCTTGATGGAACCAAAGTAAACAAGCACTGAAAATGCAATAGGTCTTGCCCTCATTTCAATTAAAGCAATTCTGTTTGTAATTAGGTGGCTTTTTAGCTTTGCTTTTATTAGTGGTTTTCAAACTTTCATGTACATAACATGCATATGTATGCATATATGTATATTTATATATATATGCATGCATTTATATTTTTATTTATATAGATATACAGATTATATATATGTTTATATATGTATGTATATATATACAAATTCACTGAAAAAACCATAGGTTTCACACATGTTATAGTTAGCTGTACATTTCACTCGTAAAAAACCAATGAAATTCCCCCGTTATAGTTAGTGCAGGCAACTATAACTCACGCGACCGCAATCCTCTGCTGATGCTAATACTGTATTTAGACACTTATTTGCCCATGTCTTCTTCCAATAAATTTTAGCTATACATATATTACAAATATTTTTTTTTCATAAAGACACATATGTCATCAGCAAAAGATTGCGGTCGCGTGAGTGCTAACTTACTTTACGCCATTCGTGGCGTGCGCGCCCAGTTAACGCAGTTCGTTCCGTGCGCGCACGGTGCGCTTTGCGCACCGTGCGCCCACTTTACGCAGTTAGTGCCGTGCACGCACGGTGGTCACGCGGTGCGCTGTGCGCACCGCGTGCCCACGTTATGCGGGATGGGCCATGAACGCACGATGCGCTTCGCGCACCGTGCGCACATGGGGGACATATTATGCGCATCGTTGTGAAATGTATTCTTTATTATTTTCAGATGTTTGATATGCCATGCACAAATGGTGCCCTTCGGGCACCATTTGAAAACGGGGTGGGGAGAGTGTGGATAATTTTTTTTTTTTTTTTTTAATTTTTACCGTATGCGTAATCGGCGATTTTTCGAAAAAAAAAAAAAAAAAATTTTGGGCCTTGGGGGTTGTTTTGGGGACCCGTATATCACTGCTGGGTGGTTATGATCTCAATATACTGCCCCTTTAGATATTTTTTGGCTTCATTTATGCTGCCCCAGTCAGAGTGCGAGAGAGAAAATGGCGGCCGCCGCTTCCTGGTTTCGGCCAATTCGAATGTTTACTAAGCCAATCAGAATCGCGCTCGCGCACGACACCGTACGCGTACGGTAAGCGCACCGTAAGCGCACCGTAAGCTGGCTCAGATATATATATTGATTTAAAGGCTATTTTCTCAGAATCTACTGAACAGATTTACACCAAACCTACAAAAGGCACTTCCTTGACCTGAGGACTACCTCTCCGCCAAATTTCATTTAATTCTGTTCAGCCGTTCGGGCTGTAGCTCTGTCTAAAGGTCCTATGGAAAAATGCATGAGAAAAACGCGTTTTGGGACCCCCCTTTTATCTCAGCCCCCGCTTGACGAATCCCCCCGAGACTTTCAGGGTAGGAGCAGAGCGTAGCGCCCCACCCGAGGATTCGTCGTCCGGCGCCAAAGTTATTCAAAATAGAATGTTGCGGATTTCCTATGGAAACGTGGTCCTAACTATAACTATCTACTGGCGACCGCCAGTAGATAATACACATACATATATATACATGCATATGCATATATATGTGCATATGTGTATCTGTAGAAAGAGGTAATGAGAGGTAGAGAGGTAGAGGTGTAGAGGTAGAGAGGTAGAGATAGAGAGGTAGAGAGTAGAGAGGTAGAGAGTAGTAGAGAGAGAGGTAGAGAGAGGTAGAGAGTAGAGGATAAGTAATAGAGAGTAGAGAGTAGAGATTGAGTAGTAGAGAGTAGCAGAGAGTGAGTAGTAGAGAGTAGTAGAGTGAGTAGTAGAGAGTGAGTAGTAGAGATTATAGAGAGTGGGTAGTAGAGAGTGAGTAGTAGAGATTAGTAGAGATTAGTAGAGAGTGAGTAGTAGAGTGAGTAGTAGAAAGTAGTAGAGAGTGAGTAGTAGAGAGTGAGTAGTAGAGAGTGAGTCGTAGAGAGTAGTAGAGAGTAAGTAGTAGAGAGTGAGTAGCAGAGAGAGAGTAGTAGAGAGTAGTAGAAAGTGAGTAGTAGAGAGTAGTAGAGAGAGAGTAGTAGAGAGTGAGTAGTAGAGAGTGAATAGTAGAAAGTAGTAGAGAGTGAGTAGTAGAGTGAGTAGTAGAGAGTAGTAGAGAGAGTCGTAGAGAGGGAGAGTAGTAGAGAGTAGTAGAGAGTGAGTAGTAGAGAGAGAGTAGTAGGGAGTATTAGAGTAGTAGAGAGTGAGTACTAGAGAGTAGTGGAGTAGTAGAGAGTGAGTAGTAGAGAGTATTAGAGAGTGAGTAGTAGAGTGAGTAGTAGGGAGTAGTAGAGAGGGAGAGTAGTAGAGAGTAGTAGAGAGTGAGTAGTAGAGAGTGCATAGTAGAGAGAGAGTAGTAGGGAGTAGTAGAGTAGTAGAGAGTGAGTACTAGTGAGTAGTGGAGTAGTAGAGAGTGAGTAGTAGAGAGTATTAGAGAGTGAGTAGTAGAGTGAGTAGTAGAGAGTGCGTAGTAGAGTGAGTAGTAGAGAGTAGTAGAGAGCGAGTAGTAGAGAGCAAGTAGTAGAGAGTGTGTAGTAGAGAGTGAGTAGTAGAGAGTAGTAGAGAGTGAGTAGTTGAGAGAGTAGTGGAGAGTGAGTAGTCGACAGAGTATTTGACTTTGATACACACATTGAAAAATACAAACAAAAGTTTTGAAATCTATAGAGATACAAATACCAGTTAGAACAACCTATGCAGTAATTCAAAAATCTACATACGCATCCACTCATTCATCAACACTTATATATAGTCACTCATACATGTACTCAGTCATCATATTTAGTCATACACCTATACATCCTGTTACACACCTACACTCGTACATAGAGTTACTCACACACATACTCACACATGCAAATAAACATCCATTTACTTGCATATACAGCTATACACACACCACTAAAATTACTTCTAAAGAAACATACATATCCTTACTCTCTTAAACAATCACTTATAGAAACACATACTTATTTATACAGAAACTCTTCCAATCTCTCACTCTCATATATCCTCGCTTATATACATCAATACTCACATATACTAGTTTAAAACATTTAGACTTACTCATAAAGACACTATTGAGACAGTCATTCACTCTCTTACTCACCCATACACACACTCATTCACCCATACTGTCCTGCTCACATACTGTCTTCAAAACACATACAAATAGTGAGTCACTCATTCATGCATCTATAAGCTAAGTAACATCCCACACTGAAACATACAGACACTCATAGTGATACTCTAAAAACGAACTAATAACCCATATTCACAGTCATGTAGCTACTCACCAACCCATGCAGCCACGTATACTCAAAGTGAGACACTGATACAGATATTTAAATATTTAAACATTACTCACTAATACTTGTATTTACTAAGATACTGTTAATAAGTCAGTTATACAATTAATTTTTACAAAAAAGAACATCCATTTAGACACTTATTTACCCATTTATTCTTCCATAAACCTTTAGATATACATATATATAAAAAAAAAAAAATTCAGAAAGACACATATTCACTGGATGATGTCATCAGTGATGTCATGAGTGATGTCACTGACCATGTCATGAGTGATGTAATATGTGACGTCATCAGCAGTGGATTGCGGGCGCGCGAGTTATAGTTAGCTGAACTAACTATAACGGGGGAATTTCAATGGTTTTGTACGAGTGAAATGTCCAGCTAACTATAACATGTGTGAAACCTATGGTTTTTTCAGTGAATTTGCAAGGTTTTTTAAATGCTAATTCCTAACTATAACGTGTGTGAAACCTATGGTTTTTTCAGTGAATTTGCAAGGTTTTTTAAATGCTAATTCCTAACTATAACATGTGTGAAACCTATGGTTTTTTCATTGAATTTGCAAGGTTTTTAAATGCTAATTCCTGACTATAACGTGTGTGAAACCTATAGTTTTTAAGTGAATTTTCAAGGTTTTTTAAATGCTAATTTATGAATGTATTATTATATTTTTTTAATATTTATTTTACAATAAGCTACCTATGTATATAGTTATAGATTGACTGTATCCTGTAATATGGAATGGCTCAGCTCTTTTTTTTTTTTAAGGGTCTTTGACGCATGCGTACGTGCTCCGTGTGCGCATGCGTACGTTCTCCACGTTCGCATGCGTACGTCATGCGTGCTCCGTATGCGCGTGCTCCGTACGCGCATGCGTGCGTGCTCCGTGTGCGCACGGTGTGCACACGGCAAGTCATGTGATTTAGAAACAACACTTTTCATTGGTTTATAGTAGTTTCAAGTCATGTGATTAGGAAACAACACTTTTCATTGGTTTATAGTAGTTTCAGTTCCAGAAACTTCCAACACCACACCCACTCCCCTCATTATTTCTTCTGATTCCCTGGGAGAAGGAGCTGAGCAGCTTTTCCAGTACTCCAGTACTTGAGAATGGCAGAGCAGCAGTCATCTTCTGGGAGGAGGCAGGAGACCTGACAACCCTCCAGCAGCTCAGCCGAGCACATCCGCAGCAGCTCAGCCGAGCACATCAGCGGCAGCTCAGCTGAGCACTTCATCTGCGGCGGCAGCTTCACCTGCTTCTGTTCCTCTGGATATACACCCTCTGTTCAAGAGGGTGCATATACGGTACAATGCGTGCAATGCTCTTCTCTCTTATGGGGACACCAGCATTCCCCTAATAGAGAGCAAGATACAGCAGCACACATGCGGCACCCCATAATTTTTTTGTTCCTCTGTTCCTCAATTAACACAACGGCTCTTTTTAGAGCCACCTAACATCTAAACATTTAAATTTGATTTTTAATTCTATTGTTTTTATGATTTTTTTCCGCCGTGCGCGCACCCCGCGATTTAAAAAAAAAAAAAAATGTTTTTTTCACCCTTCTGGGTCCTTCAGGGACCCCCTGACAAAAGCTAGGGGGTCAGGAACTCTGTACCCTGCCCCCTTTTCACGTTCTCCACCTTTCTTTTTCACGGTCACACACAAAATGGCGGACAACACTTCCTGATTTCGACGGATTCGAATGTTGACTGACATGTAACCACAAATCACAATTACGCTCGCGCACGTTAAGGTGCACGCTCTGTGCGCGCACGGTGCGCGCTTATAGATATTTATGTACTTTAACTGCAATTTTCTCAGGAACTACTGAACAGATTGACACCATATATGCAAAAGGCACATCCCTGACCTGAGGACTACCTCTTTGCCAAATTTCAATTAATTCTGTTCAGCCGTTCGGACTGTACCTTCGACTAAAGGTCCTATGGGAAAATGCATGGGGAAAACACGTTTTGGGACCCCCCTTTTTTCTCAGCCCCCGCTTGACGGATCACCCAGAGACTTCCAGGGCAGGAGCTGAGCGGCACGCCCCATTAGTTTTGAAAATTTCGCGAGGATCCGTCAACCGGCGCCAAAGTTATTCAAAATAGAATTTTCAGATTTCCTATGGAAACACGGTCCTAACTATAACTATCTACTGGCGACCGCCAGTAGATAATATATATTCACTGTAAAAAACATAGGTTTCAGAGACATTATAGTTAGAAATTAGCATTTAAAAAACCTTAGAAATTCACAGAAAAAAACATAGGTTTCAGGGGTGTTATAGTTAGCTGGACATTTCATAGAAATTCCTCCGTTATAGTTAGTTCTGCTAACTATAACTCGCGCGCCTGTAATTCACTGCTGATGATGTCACATATTACATCTTTCATGACTTGGTCAGTGACATCACTGATGACATCACTGATGACATCTTAAATGACATCACTGATGACTCTGATGACATCATCCAGTGAATGTGGTTCAGTTTGAAATGTAAATATGTATTATATATATATATATTTATATATATATATATATATATATATATATATATATATATATATATATACACCAATCTGTATTGAAGAGTGAGTGGATATATAACTGTCTCGATGGAGGATTTAGTAGCTGTCTGACTGTCTGTTTAAGTGAGTAATTAAAAGTGTCTCACTTAATAAATGGATTAGTAACTAAACTATGTGAATGTGTGCATCACTGTCTCTGTTGTTGTATAACATGCTGCATCAGTTGGTCACTAACTACATGAGTGTGTATATTAGTTATTGATTAGTTGGGTGAGAATTTGTATAGGGCACTGAGTTTGTGTCTGGTTGGATGGGGTGTGTGAATGGTTGATTGCCTAGGTGTATAGGTTTAAGAGAGCATGTGGAAACAGTTGTTTGGGTGACTGAGTGTATTTATTAGTGTGGTGGTGAGCAAATATATGTTTTAGTTGTACATCTTCAACAAAGTAAAAAAATAAAATTCATTGTATGTGAGAGTTGGTGTATATAAATAAGTATATATAAGAGTCAGTGATTTTGAGAGTAACTATATGAATGAGTGTATAATTGTAATGGTGATTTTTTAACATTTTAACTGTGTTACTATGTGTTTGAATAAATGAGGTGTTGTGTGTATAATTGTGTAAGTGAGTAAATGTAAGCGTGATTTATTTTTTTCATGAGTGAGTAGGATGACTGCATAACCGACTAAGAAGACTGCTGATGTGTCAATGTCTATATATGGGTATTATAAGTGCATTTGATAGTGTTTGATTAATTAGTGACTGCCTGTATAAGTGATTCTGTTGTTGAATGGGTAGTTGTGTGTGTAGACTTAGGAATCAGTGAGTGGGTATGTAGTAACTGGTATTGGTGTGTCAATGGTTTCAAATATGGTACTCTGTATTTTACAGTGAGTGATGAAAGGTTATACTAGTGTATGATGAGATATATCAGATTGTCACGTGGATGATGTCATCAGTGATGTCATCAGTGATGTCATTTGAGATGTCATCAGTGAGGTCATCAGTGATGTCACTGACCATGTCATGAATTATGTAATATGTGACATCATCAGCAGTGCATTGCGGGCGCACAAGTTATAGTTAGCAGAACTAACTATAACTGAGGAATTTCTATGGTTTTGTACGAGTGAAATGTCCAGCAGCTAACTATAACACCCCTGAAACCTATGTTTTTTTCTGTGAAAATATATATATATTTTAAAGAAGAATGTACCAATAATTGTATATATATATATATATATATATATATATATATATATATATATATAAATATATCCTTCTGAAGGTCATCAGTAGGTAGCAATAATGAGGACCTAGTATCCATTGGAAAAGTGTTTTTTGTTTAGCTATTAACTTTCGTGCCATTTGACGAATCTTCACAAACTTTTCAAAACCAGTTTGTCACTCACTTAAGCTGCTGTCTTAAAAGTTGCAAGGTGATTTTGTAAGCGGGGGCTGAGAAAAAGGGGGGTCCCAAAACGCATTTTCTCCATGCACTTTCCTTCAGGTATTTAAGACACGACTACAGCCAGTGTGAATCGAGGATGATTATTCTCCTGGGCACCGGAAATCCGTGGGGTCATAACCTTGATGCAGAGCTGCATGTTCATTTATGAATATTCAGTATTTGCACCACGTTATTCTGAACTTGAATGATGGTACAATGGACCCTTGATTATTTGAGAACTGACAAATAAATGAAATATATAGTGGATTTTATTTTTACAAGTCGATGTACTGCACAGCCCTTGCACTTTAGAGAATGTTGCGAGGGATATGCATACGTTTCTGACACAGTATCGTGGTCAAGTTTATTTTTCACTCCAGGTGGAGTTACAGTCCAAAATGTACACAGGGAGACATGCGGCTGACTTTAGTAATGGAACTATATTGAAAATCAAGGTCGGGCTTTCTCCACATGAATGTTGTAGAACCTATTGTTGTACAATGTAGGAAACACCTTGATAGAAATATGATCATAGAAGTAATTGTTTACATACAGGTGCCAGCACTTTAGTTTGCACATAATAGAAACCTTTGGGAAATTGTTTATTTCTGTATCTGTGCACTTTATATGCAGGAATTGGATTTCATACGTAATTGCCCATAGGTAGCATTTGCACTTTATGGGGCCGATTCACAGAGCTAATCTGAGACAAAATCCTAAACTTACTACTTTTGGTATTCACAGAAGGCATTTATTAGTAGAAAAGATAGGATTTTGTCTTAAGTTTGACTTAAGACAGACTTGCGACAGACTTACTACAAAATCCTAACTTTACTACTACTAAATGTCTTCTGTGAATACCAAAAGTAGCAGGTTCAATCAACCAATCAATCAAGACACTTGTAAAGTGCACTACATACCCGTGAGGGTCTCAATGCGCTGGGGGGTGGCGCTGCTACTGATCGAAGAGCCAGGTCTTGAGGAGTCTTCTGAAGGCCAGTAGGTCTTGGGTCTGCCGTAGGTCATTCTTCAGATGCGGGGGACTGTGGCGAGGGTGAGGCCGGTGGAGCGGAGCTGGCGGTTCGGGGTGTAGAAGCTGAGTCGTCTGTTGAGGTATGCTGGACCGGTGTTGTGGAGAGCTTTGTGCATGGATGAGGAGCTTGAAGGTTATCCTCTTGTTGATGGGAGCCAGTGCAGGTCTCTCAGGTGGGGTGAGATGTGGCTGTGGCTGGGGATGTCTAGGATCAGAGTGTCGAGGTGTTCTGGATGCGTTGCAGTCATCTTAGGAGCTTGGCCGACGTTCCTGCGTAGAGTGCGTTTCCGTAGTCCACCCTGCTGGTGACGAGGGCCTGGGTGACCGTTCTTCTCATTTCGATGGGGATCCACTTGAAAAGATCCTGCGGAGCATTCGGAGGGTGTTGAAGCAGGATGAGGAGACGGCGTTGACCTGCTTAGTCATGGAGAGGGTGGAGTCGAGGATGACCCCTAGGTTGCATGTGTGGTCAGTGGGTGTCGGGGCTGTTCCTAGTGTTGTCGGCCACCTGGAGTTGTCCCAGGCTGAAGGGGTGGGGCCGAGGATGAGGACCTCCAGCTTGTCCGAGTTCAGCTTCAGTCGGCGGTTCCTCATCCATTCGGCGACGGCCTTCATTCCTTTGTGGAGGTTGGTTTTGGCAGTGTGAGGGTCTTTGGTGAGGGAGAGGATCAGCTGGGTGTCCTCGGCATAGGTGATGATGTTGAGGTGGTGCTGTCCGGCGACGCGGGCGAGGGGTGCCATGTAGATTTTGAACAGCATCAGGGAAGAGCCCTGGGGTACGCCGCAGATGATTTTGATGGCATTGGAGCGGAAGAGGGGGAGGCGGATGCTCTGAGTTCTGCCGGAGAGGAAGGAGTCCAGTCCAGGGCCTTCTCTTGGATCCCAGCATTGTGTAGGCGTGTTCATAGTGTGCGGTGGCAGACCGTGTCGAAGGCGGCTGACAGGTCCAGGAGGATGAGGGCTGCTGTTTCTCCGTTGTCAAGCAGGGTCCTGATGTCATCGGTGGCGGCAATGAGGGCCGTTTCGGTGCTGTGGTTACTGTGGAACCCAGACTGGGACGGGTCCAGGATGCTGTTCTCCTCGAGGTAGCGGGTCAGTTGTTTGTTGACGATTTTCTCGGTGACCTTTGCCGGGAATGGGAGCAGGGAGATGGGTCCAAAGTTCTTGAGGTCCCTGGGGTCCGCCTTGGGTTTCTTGAGTAAGGCTTTGATCTCGACGTGCTTCCAGCTTTCCAAGAAGGTTGCTGTCTCGAAGGAGATGTTGATTACTTTACGGAGATGGGGTGCGATGGCAGTGCAGGCTTTGTTGAAGATGTGGTGAGTGCATGGGTCTAACGGTGATCCGGAGTGGATGGTGTTCATGATCTTGCTGGTGTCCTCGTCGTTGATGCTGGTTCAGGAGAGCAGGCGGTTGGTGCAGGTGGTGGTCGTGGGGGCGGTGGTTGTCGGGGTGATTGTGGCGTTGAAGCTGTTGTGGATGTTGGCGATCTTGCGGTGGAAGAAGGTGGCCAGCGAGTCACACACGTCTTGCGAGGTCGGGATGTCATTGGTGTTAGAGCTGGGGATGGAGAGTTCCTTCAGGATGTTGAAGAGTTCT
The DNA here is from genome assembly GCF_964204655.1 of Triturus cristatus. Classification (NCBI taxonomy): domain Eukaryota; kingdom Metazoa; phylum Chordata; class Amphibia; order Caudata; family Salamandridae; genus Triturus; species Triturus cristatus. The sequence goes on from NC_140591.1 coordinate 729,321,567, forward strand.
TTGCTGTTGTGTGCGTTGTTATCTAGGCGGTCTTTGAATGAGGCCCTCTTGGTGGCTCTGATGAGTTGATGGTGTCTGCGGGTGGCGTTCTTGTGGGCTGCGTAGCTTTCCGGTGTTTGTTTGCGGAGCCATTTCTTCTCCAGATTTCGGCATGTTTGTTTGGAGGCCTGGAGATCTTCGGTGAACCAGGTGGCTTTCTTGCTGGTGTGGATGTTGGAGGGTGTCTTGAGTGGGGCGAGGGTGTTGGCGCAGTCATCGATCCATTGTCTGAGTTTGCAGGCGGCGGTGTCGGGTCGGTGCAGTTGGCGTGTGGTCTCTGGGCGAGGGTGGTGGTTAGCTGGTCTTTGGTGACTTTGCTCCAGCAGCGTCGAGGCATCTGTTGGGTGCGGTGGTGCGTGGTGGGCTTCCTGAAGGTGAAGTGGATGCAGTGGTGGTCCATCCAGTGGGGTTCAGTGGTGTGGTTGAAGGAGACAGTGGGGCTTGCAGTGAAAATGGGGTTGAGCGTGTGGCTGGCGGCGTGGGTGGTTGTTGTCACGAGCTGTCTGAGTCCGAGGTTGTCGATCAGGGTGGTGGAGTTGGTGTCGTTGTTGTTCTCGAGGTGGAAGTTCAGGCCCCCGAGGAGGATGTAGTCCGTGGAGGCGAGGGCGTGTGTGCTGATGAAGTTGGCGATGGAGTTGCTGAACTGTGATTGGGGTCCAGGGGGTTCTGTAGACGAGGGTTCCTCTGAGGGTGGTGTTGGGGTTGGTGTGGATCTGGAAGTGCATGTGTTCGGCAGTGCTGAGGGTGTCGGCGTTGTTGGTTGAGACTCTGAGGGTGTTCCTGTGGATGATGGCGATTCCTCCTTTTACACCGTTGGTACGGTCCCTGCGGGTGATCTTGTAGCCTTCCGGGATGGCTATGGCGATGTCAGGAGCTGAGGTGGGGTTCAGCCAGGTCTCCGTCAGGAAGGCGATGTCTGGGGAGGTAGAGTCGAGAAGGTCCCAGAGTTCGATGGCATGTATCGATGAGGTAGTTGGGTTCTTGCAGTTTCGGCAGGTGAAGTGTCCTTGGGAGCGCTTTGGGGTGGCCCGGTAGCAGGTGTGTTCTTGTCCGGGGTTGAGTGCATGGAGGGTGCTGGCATCGTAGCGGAATCGGACGTCTTGGTGTACGCGGGGGCCAGGGGTTCTGGCGCTGGGCGCGGTCCAGGCGCGGATGGGCGCAGACGGTTACAGCCGCCGCCATAAGAAGTGGAGGTGGGAGGGAGGAGCAGCTTGGAGGGGGGCTGACGAATGAGCGAGCGGGGGGTTGGGGCCGCAGGGGACGCAGTGGTGGGAAAAGCGGGAGAAAGGGACGGCGAAGGGGAGAGAAGGCAAAGGGCAGTGAATAACAGGAAGGAGGAAACAGAAAACAGAAAGGCAAGAGTCAATACAATAAAACAGTCACAGAAGCAGACACAATACAATAAAAACAGTCACAGAGGAAAATAGAGCACAATACAAAATACCACTAAAGCAAACCTATGGCCTACCACTGGCCACCGGGGATGAGGCGCAGGTGGTGGCCTGCGGGTGGAGGCGGGCCTCAAACTCCCTCAGCAGCAGCGGCAGCTGGGCAGAGACACGGGTGCAGTCAGGTGGAGCTGCATGGCGTGGGAAGAGGCCTGCCTGGAGACATGGTCAAGGGTCGCTCTCACTGACGTGCAGCGGCCGCCATAAGAAGGGGAGGTGGGAGTGAGGAGCAGCTGGGAGGGGGGAACGACGAATGGGCGAGTGGGGGGGTGGAGCCGCAGGGGACGCAGTGGGGGGAAAAGTGGGAGGAAGGGACGGCGAAGGGGAGAGAAGGCAAAGGGCAGTGAATAACAGGAAGGAGGAAACAGAAAACAGAAAGGCAAGATACAATACAAAAAACGGTCACAGGGCAAAATAGAGCACAATACAAAATACCACTAAAGCAAACCTATGGCCTACCACTGGCCACCAGGGATGAGGTGCAGGTGGTGGCTTGCGGGTGGAGGCAGGCCTCGAACTCCCTCAGCAGCAACGGCAGCTGGGCAGAGACACGGGCGCAGTCAGGTGGAGCTGCGCGGCATGGGGAGCGACCTGCCTGGAGACAGGGTCAAGGGTCGCTCTCACTGCCGCGCAGCAGCCACCATAAGAAGGGGAGGTGGGAGGGAGGAGCAGCTGGGAGGGGGAACGACGAATGGGCGAGTGGGGGGGTGGAGCCGCAGGGGACGCAGTGGGGGGAAAAGCGGGAGGAAGGGATGGCAAAGGGGAGAGAAGGCAAAGGGCAGTGAATAACAGGAAGGAGGAAACAGAAAACAGAAAGGCAAGATACAATACAATAAAACGGTCACAGAAGCAGATACAATACAATAAAAACGGTCACAGAGCAAAATAGAGCACAATACAAAATACCACTAAAGCAAACATATGGCCTACCACTGGCCACCAGGGATGAGGCGCAGGTGGTGGCCTGCGGGTGGAGGCGGGCCTCGAACTCCCTCGGCAGCAGCGGCAGCTGGGCAGAGACACGGGCACAGTCAGTTGGAGCTGCGCAGCATGGTGAGCGACCTGCCTGGAGACAGGGTTTAGGATTTTGTCTCAGATTACTTCTGTGAATCAGGCCCTAAGATTTTGAAAGAATGTTTTAATACATGCATTCGTATTTTAGATGTATTTTGGCACAAGAGAAAGCATGTAGTAACTTGTTTAGAAACAACACTGGCACTTTAATTGGGACATGTTTGCTGCTTCAGAGAAATTGTTTACGATTGTACATTTGCAAATTAGGAGGCAAAAATGAGAGCCCATGGATATTTTTCGATAAAAAGCATTTGCATTTTATTTGGGGGATGGATGATACCTGTGGGAAACTGTTTACAAGTATGCACTTGTACTTTAGGTGACTGGTGTAATATTAATTATTAATGATTAATTATTAACAAGGAATGTTATATAATGAGCTGGTCCCATGCGGAGACCAATATATAAAGGTTGTATCAGTATCTCAATGGGAAACATCAGCAGATGTGGTTGATATGGATACTCAACTGCTGTAAATTAAGTACCAGACATTGAAAAATATGCACTTGTGGTTTGAGTGATGTGCTCAAAATGTATGCAAAAGTGCTTGATATTCAATAATATAATGATTCATGAGATGTGCTAGGTATATGAGTTGCGAAATGGTGCTGATATGGAGGCATTGGAAGATTTTTTTTTAAATGTATTTGTATGTGGAGACAGCGAAAACAATCTTTGAAAATTTGGCCTGTATATGGATTGACAAGTAGAATGTACTGTGACACATTTGGAAATATGTGGTTACATGTAACTCCAACATGGCTGCCACCCTGTGACACAATGTTAAGGTAGGCAGTCTAAATGCTGTTGACAGGAAATGAGCTAGGATCATATGAGAGTCTTTTTAAACACTATGGTTTTGGATCCTGGGTTTCGCGGTTGAAGGCGTAAGCCGAAACGCATTGGCGTCCTGTGTTGGGTGTGGCCATCTAATGAGAAATAAAAATAAATCAGCATCCTGATTTCATGTGTTACATTTGTTGGAGTAGTAGGGAGAGTGTGGATCGATCGTCACAAGTTGATAGTTGTTGTGGAACAATATGTATCTGCGATTCCGCACTCAGACAGCCAGCATGTTGAGAGGAGAAGTGCCCTTGTTTTAAGGGGTACCTGAAGTGAAGGTTACTGTGGGCTGCTCTCTGCTGGAGATTGAAGCAAGGACGGATGATCACACTGATCACTTATGGAATTAGTGTAAGAGCTTCTTCTGTACAGATGTGGTGTCTGTGTGGAGGGAGCATGACCCGATATTCATAAGGCGATACAACATACCGTGTTTGATACCCATGTTGCTCGGCCCGGCTGCCCGTACATTTATCAGTGGGCATGTGTAGCCACAATCCCCGATTTCCCATACTAGAACGATGAGATTAACCGGTTGTTACAAACTGTTTTAATTACGCAACACCTGACTGCAGCTATAAGGTTGTTTGGATATAAAAATTTCGCAAACAGCTTCTAGTGAAGTGAGATTTGAAGTGCACTACAACAATAATAGATAGCCTGCGCAGAACTGTGATATCAAGACAAAGTCTATTTAAACATGGCTGAACAAAGAGTGCAGTGGAAGAAAGCAGCTTTGAATGTGTTTAGTGGTGCACCAACTACAGCAGGAATACAGTAGGAAAGAACGTGGACTGTATGTAAACCGCAGTTGGTGATCAGAAAATTAGAAAAGTGCAAACTGCAGAATCTAAAAAATGGTGGGAGATGAGGTCACTGATCAGATACATTGAGTATAAAAGGATAACAGGTGGTTTACGAATTTATGTGATGCCCAAGTTGGAGGATATGGACACAGATCTGGTTGAAGAATGGAGCTAAAATACAGAATGCTGCTCCTTTATGCTCATGGAAACACTTATAACCCATGCGAGGTGACGCATGAAGGAACGAACAGCAATTATAGATCTGCTTCTAAAAGAAATTGAGATGGTCATAGAGCAAGACGAAGTTAAAGCACTCCTCAAAAGAATTGAAGAATGCACAGATGTGTTAAGCTCATAAGTTTAATAGAGATAAATTGGACTATCAATTTGGAAGGATCTACACATATGCTAAGAAAAATTAGCGATTTAGAGCCAAGGAGAGCTTGAATATGGTGGGCCGCACAATGATTAATGTAAGTGAAATGGAAGGATTTTCTGAACCAGGGTCCTGTACTGATGAAGGACCCAAGGAAAAACAGGATTTTCACGAGGAGATGCTGCAGCTGATTATGGTGATGCCTCAGTGAGGCCGAGATCAAGGCTGTGCAAAACAAGGAGGGGCAAAAGGAAAAGGAAAGGATAAATCCACGAAAGAACCACAGGATTAACACCTTTTAGCAAGATGGAAGGGGATGCAGATAATACAGTCATTAACATCTCTGTTGTTACCCTCGCATCGGGCCAACAAAAGATCCTCAATTATGGCCTAAGCTTTTGCCCCTAGGTAGGACTGGACTTTGTCAACCTTAGAATAGAGGCCTACAAATGTGTCTGAAAGTTAAAACTGTGTGAGCATTTTGCTGTGAACAATTCCAGAAATACCAACATCTCAACCCCAATACCGCACAATTTTCGATCAGTGATATCGCATATATGTTAGAAATTAATAGCTTGGACATGGGAGGAGAGACCGGTGGCCCCACACTGGCGCCAAATGAGATCAACATCCTATTACTTGACCAAATGGGGTCCTCAATGGACTATTCCATTGGCAGTGGGTTGAGACCAGAGAGTAAATTTATGCCGCAATTGCCAACTGGTAATTTGGATGATGTTTTCTATGAATTACTAACTGATGATATCAATAAATTGAGAGGTGCTAAAAGTCAAAAGAACCACAATAACTTTACGGCACAAGATTGGTGTGAGTTAAATGCACTCAGGAATAACATATCCATCATCCTGAAATCCTCAGACAAAGGCGGTAATATCGTTGTCATCACTACCAGCCAATATACCAGAGAAATCAATAGGCAACTAAATGTGGGAGAACAGAACTGGGAATTGAAAAACAACCCTATTTGTGATCATCAAAGGGAATATCATGCCATGCTCAAGGGATGGGCTGATCTGGGGTTGTTATCAACTGAGGAATACATGTATTTAAAGACTGATCACGCAAAGGCACCTGTCATCTACTGTCTCCCGAAGGTGCACAAGGCTCTTTAAACCCCCCCCCAGGGAGACCTATGGTTAGTATGAAGGGATCTGTACTGGAGAACAGTTCAAGGTTTTTAGATCTGTTTTTATGTCTCTATGTCACAAGTCTGGCATCATATATACAGGACACAAATGACTTTTATGTCAGATCAATAATATCCCCTGGTGTAGGAGTTACATAATGATAACAATGGATGTTTGTTCATTATATACATCCATCTCCCATGACTATGGCATAGAGTCATGTCTTTACTTTTTAAGATCGAGACCCCTGGCATTTGCACAACATACCACGATGCTCCTCATGATGCTTTCTTTTTATCTAACGCATAACATCTTTCTCTTCGACAAGAAGGTATATCTTCAAAAGCAAGGCACTGAAATGGGGGCAGCATTTGTCCCCACATTTGCCAACATCTTCATGGGCTAGTGGGAGAAAAAAGTGGCATGGGCCAAATGTAAAGCGCATCACACTAGTAAGATCACCATGTGGGTTCTCTTTATAGATGATCTGTTCATCATGTGGGATGGAGATGAGGCATCGTTGAGTGAGTATGCTAGCAGTTTGAATACCAATCCATATGACATACAGCTGACTGTAAAATGAGCTCGTGATAAATTGAGTTTTTGATTGTAAAGTTGCAAGCAGTAGGTGATTCCATCCACACCACTGTCTTTAAAAAAAAACTGCATGCAATTTGAGTTTGCATGGCAACAGTGTACATCCGCACTCCTTGAAAGGGAGTACACCATACAGTCAGCTAATACGGGCTCGAAGAATCTGGTGTTCAACTGATAATTTTTGTTTAAATAGAAGCCAGGTCAATAATTGAGAGGGGATATCCAGAATATATTCTCAGAAAGGTTAAACAGAGGGTTTTGACCAAGAATAGGGAACTACTGTTGTTTTTGAACACCCAGGTCATATCTACAACCACACCAGAAGATACATGTAAACAGGACCATGTGATACCATTTTTTATGGGTTACAACATGGAACTTGGGTCTATTAGTTCCCTGTTAAAGCATAACTGGCACATATTACAGCATGATGAACATTTGAGAGATACTATAGGTCAACACCCCAGGATCACATATCGCAAAGCACCATCACTGGGCAATATGATAACAAGATCCATGATCTACCAAGAGCCAGATTGGCTGACAAACAGGAACCTTGGTTTTAAAAAAATGTCCACCTGCAAGGCCTGCAAATTTGGGATTAACTGTGTGAGTTATGAGACATTTGAAGGCAGAACATGCAAGATCAGGGAAATAATCACTTGTGAGACTGAATTCATGGTCTATGTTTTGGAATGTGGTTGTGGAATGCGATATGTGGGTAGTACCTTCAACAAGCTCAGATTGAGTATTTTGCAGCACATCAGGGCTACAGATCATCAAAATTGAGCATGCCCATGACGAAACATTTTTGTTAGGTGCATCAGGGCAATCAAACATCTTTCAGTACTATGACAAAAAGCACATTAAGGTCCATCAACGCAGAGGCAATAGGTAATTGGAACAATGCCAATGTGAATCAAAGTTGATTATTCTCAGAAGGATGTAGTAGAATTCCCTGCGGGGGTCAATACTGAATGTTTTGCTTATACACTTATATTCACTGAAAAACCCATAGATTTCAGGGACGCTATAGTTAGAAATTAGCATTTAAAAACCCTTAGAAATTCACTGAAAAAAACCACAGGTTTCAGGGACGTTATAGTTAGTTGGACATTTTGCTCATAAAAAACAGAGAAATTCGGCCATTATAGTTAGTTGAGCTAACTATAACTTGCACCCCGGCAATGCACTACTGATAACGCCACATATTACATCATTCATGACATGGTCAGTGACATCACTGGTGACATCTCAAATGACATCACTGATGACATCATCCACGTGATAATCTGATGCACCTCCTCATACCCTAAGATAACCTTTGATGCACCCACTCTAAAATACAGACTATCATTTTCGAAACCATAAACATACCAATACCAGTTACTACATACCCACTCACTGATTCCTAGGTCTACACACACATCCACTCATTTACCCATACAGTCACTCATATAATTATTTAGGCATTGCCCCCGGGGGCTTATAGGAAACCGAGCGCAGGAGCCTGCGCTTTGTTTTTTATTTTTTTTTTCCAACCGGATTTGCGCACCAAGCACAAGTTCTGCCGCTTAAGAAAAAAAATGCTTTTTTTGGGGCCTGGAGGTCCTTGTGGGACTCCCTGAGCAGGCCTAGGGGGTCAGGGTGTTTTTACCCTGCCCCTTTTTCTTGTTTTTTGTCTTTGTTTTAGCTTTTTCTTGTGACTCTGTTACCGAGTCACAAGATGGCTGCCAACACTACCTGGTTTGTAGGGTTGGCAGCCAATCAGAGTGAAGCTTGTGCTCAGGAGGGTTCGTGAATGTTCCTCAGTGCTCAGATATTAATATATATATTTTTTTCTCAGGAATTACTGAACAGATTTACACCATTTTTAAAAAAGGGTGCTTTCTGAACCAAGAGCTACCTGTTTGCAAAATTTGGTGTAATTCCTTTCAGCAGTTCGGGCTGTAGCCGTGCCTAACTTTCCTTTGGAAATGAACATGGGGATAACGCATTTTGGGACCCCCCTTTTTTCTTGGCCCCCGCTTGACGAACCACCTCAAAACTTTCAAGACAGGAGCTGATCGGAGCACCTCAATAGTTTTGAAAATTTCAGGAAGATTCGATCTCCGGCACCAAAGATATTGGCAATTCAAAAAACGCATTTCCTATGGAAACCAGGTCCTAACTATAACTACCTACCGACAACCGCCCACTCCTATCCTGAAAGTTTCACGGTGATTCGTCAAGCGGGGGCTGAGAAAAAAGGGCTGTCCCAAAACACGTTTTCCCCATGCATTTTCCCATAGGACCTTTAGCCGCAGCTACAGCCCGAACTGCTGAATGGAATTACACTAAATTTGGCAAAGAGGTAGTCCGCAGTTCAGACTCGTGCCTTTTGCTTAAATGGTGTAAATCTGTTCAGTAGTTCCTGAGAAAATTAGAGTTAAAAGTATATATATATCTATGGCCTTGCAGGATCTGCGCACCCTCCCGAGCACGAGCTGTATGCTAATTGACTGCCAACACTCTGAATCAGGAAGTGTTGGCAGCCATCTTGTACCTCGGTAGAACCGAGGCACAAGAAAACCCCCCAAAAAAGGTGCAAAACGCGACACGGGCAGGGTAGAAACACCCTGACCCCCTAGGCCTGCTCAGGGGGTCCCACAAGGACCCCCAAGGCCCAAAAATGTTTTTTGTTTTGTTTTTTTAAACAGGAGGATGCGCGCTGGATGCGCGGATCTTCCCGATAGAAAAAAATTCAGCATGGTCTCCCGCGCTGAATATGCTAATTTTTCCCAGGGGGGCCAAATGCCGGGGCATATTTAAAAAAAAAGTGTGTGGGTCCCAATCCCCCCACACTGCCCCAGGGACCGCCACCCCCGGAGCTCGAAGATAGTAAATGCGGGGGGTTCACAGCCCCCCCCACAGCCCCGGGGACCGCCACCCCCCGGGGCTTCTTAAACATGGGTGGGGGGCCAAACAAATAGAAAAAGAAGGGGGCTGCACAGCCCGCTTATAAAAAAAAGATGAAAAAAAAAGTGGGATGGGACGGAGGCCACACCCCCTCCTTACACCGCTCTGCAAACGCGCCCCCTGGCGCGTTTGCAGAGGGGGAACTAATTCCCCTTGAATACTGAGGGTCCCTGGGGGCCAAATAGCCCACCAGGAACCTCCAGTATGCGCCAGGGGGCTGCGTTGCAGAGAGGTGTAATGAGGCCTGGCTCCTTTTTACACCTCACTGCAACGCATCTCCGTGGCGCTTACTGGAGGTACCTGGTGGCCTAGTTGGCCGCCAGGGGACCTCAGGATTCAAGGGGACTTAATCCCCCAACTTAAAACGTGCCACGGGGCACGTTTGCACAGTGGTGAAGGTAGGGGACGGGGCTTGAGGTGATACTGTGCAAACACGCCCTGTGGCACTTTTAAGTTGAGGAATTCATCCCTCTTCAATCCAGAGATCCCCTAGGGGCCAACTAGCCCATCAGGTACCTCCAGTAAGCGCCATGGAGCTGCGTTGCAGAGTGTTGTAAAAAGGGGCGTGGCCTCTCTTCACCTCTCTGCAACGCAGCTCTCTGGCGCAAACTGGAGGTACCTGGTGGGCTAGTTGGCCGCCAAGGGACCTCAGGATTCAAGGGGACTCAATCCTCCAACTTAAAACACGCAACAGGGTGCGTTTGCACAGTGGTGAAGGTAGGGGGCGTACAAATATTCCTCTAAAATCAGCCGAACTACGAATTCCGATTTACTCACCTGTTATCAGGAGAGAACCCAGTGCTGCATCTTTTAGCCCAGCACTGAACCTGAAAAGTAATTCCAAGCGTACTTACCAGTAACTTGTATTTCCATCCATAAGAATCCAGTGTGTGGTTTTCACCAGAAAAGGTTCTAAGTGTCCAATTTTGAAACGTACAAATATTCCTCTAAAATCAGCCGAACTACGAATTTTGATTTACTCACCTGTTATCAGGAGAGAACCCAGGGCTACATCTTTTAGCCCAGCACTGACCCTGAAAAGTAATTCTAAGAGTACTTACCAGTAACTTGTATTTCCTTCCATAGGAATCCATTGTGTGGTTTTGAGCAGAAAAGTTTCTAAGTGTCTATTTTCACAAACTAAAAATATTCCTAAAAAATCGTCTGTATGATTTAAACACATTCTTTCAACTGTTTACAGGAGATTGGCCAGTGCTGGATCTAGGATCCACCACTGAGTAAGAAAAAGTAACGATAACACTACTTACCTGCTAAGTGAATTTTCTGCCATAGGATAACATTGGTGATTCTATGTGAAATTTTTTCGAAGTGTCAACTTTTAAAATACAATAATAATCCGTAAAAATCACTACTGTAACCAAAACGCTTTTACTTAACTGTTTACAGGAGATGTCCAAGGTCTGAATCTAGGATCAAGTCCTGTAATCCATAAAGTAACTATTTGCATTTGACTAGAAATTCACATTGAGCTCAATGTTGCTTTGTGTTTGAAATTGTGTTGCCCATTGCAACATCTGTAACTACTGTACGTAAAAGTCTATTGCCTATTTGCAAAGTATTTAAACTAAAGTAATTCATTCTGAGAAAGTATATTTTTTATTGTAATGTATAATGTAATTAAAAAAATATAATATCTAAAAACAAACAGTTTAAAAAATGTAATAAATCAGTATGAAAAAAATTAGTATAACAATTAATACATTAAAAATCCTCATTTACAAAACCTTTGAAATTCACTGAAAAAACCATAGGTTTCAGGCCTGATATAGTTAGGAATTAGCATTTAAAAAACCTTTGAAATTCACTGAAAAAACCATAGGTTTCAGGCCTGATATAGTTAGGAATTAGCATTTTAAAAACCTTAGAAATTCACTGAAAAAACAATAGGTTTTAGGGATGTTATTGTAAGGGTACTCAGAATCTTCTGCAGGAGCGTCAGGAACTTGAAGAGTATGTCTCCGTCTTCCCCTGCGGCCTTCCGTCTCTATCAAACCCTAGAGAACCGGATGACACGCCAAGGGAAAACAGGGTAACAAAACAAGGGAAGGAGGGTGTGACTTCAGAGGTAGTGTCGTGGTGGATCCAAGGAGGTAGGTCTTTTCCGGACACACTGTAATAGAAAAGCCTAATCACTCTTCTTTCTTGCTCATAAACAGTAACCCATAAACATTATCAAGCCCACCTACCACTGGGGTCTGGATTTCTTGCATGAAGGGGGATCACCTCTATTGGGAATAACAGGTACACAGGAAAGGACTGGTGTAGAATGAGCTGGCCCAGTGTTCCTAAACCACATAAGCAAACAAGTCAGAGGAGATTCTGTAACTGTAAAGTCAATATCATCAGAAGCTTCTATTAAATCCTTCACTCACTCATGGTAACCACTCCAACTCCCCTTTCTGGTATTTACCAATGACAGGTAACAATGGGACTTTATTCGGATGTAGGCTACGACCTAATGGGAAAGTACCAAGCGATAACTATTAGTTCTACTCACACTTAAAGTACTTGTAAACACACAAGAAAGATGGAGCGCACTGCGCTGTTACCGTGTTTCAGTCGTGCATCGGCTCTTACATCGTGGTCCACGCTAGCAGCCCCCTTTGGTAGTAAAATCTTCAGTCTCCTAGGAGAATAATCCCACGGTTCAAGGAGGAGGGATAGATCAGAGTTGGGAGATACGGGAGTGACTGATGTGGGACTTCGCGGCCCTCCAGGTGCAGTCGGAACGCGCAAATCCCATTCGAAAGGGAAACAAGTAAGTAGGCTGTTGGGTGAGGGGACGGAAGGAGCAGGGGATGTTTGAACCCTCAAAACTGCGTGGACACTAGACGTATGGACAGAGTGGGGAGGACACAGTTAAAGAAAGAAAATAACCATACTAACATACAGACCACCACCACCAAGGTGCGAGCGCTGCGACTGAGTGGCAGCACAGGGATAGGGAAAGGGCGTCCACTCACGCGAAATGACGCCGCCCGGGACGAAAGACAAACAATTGCAAAACACAAGCGAGCTCCAAAGGTGAAACAGGAGAGCTCACTACTGCAACGCTTTGGCGTCTTGCAAACACGCCAAACGCTCGGATGGAACCCGCAAAGGTTCAACGCTACTCCGGAAACAGGAAATCAATCTTTCCGGAAGTCAGGCATTCGGAACTCGGACAAAACCAGGCCACTAAGCTAGAACGCAAAGCGCGATCGTAAGCGCCCAGCCTCCTTATATACTGGTTCGTCTGTGGATCCGAGTTCGAGTCCCGGGGCATGACAGTTACAGTTAGCTGGACATTTTACTTGAACAAAACCATTGAAATTCCTCCGATATAGTTAGTTGTACTAACTACATCTTGTGCGCCCGCAATCCACTGCTGATGATGTCACATATTACATCATTCATGACATGGTCAGTGACATCACTGATGACATCTCAAATGACATCACTGATGACATCACTGATGACATCATCCACGTGACAATCAGATACACCTCATCATACACTAGTATAACCTTTCATCACTCACTGTAAAATACAGAGTGCCAGATTTAAAACCATTGACACACCAATACAAGTTTCTAAACACCCACTCAGTGATTCCTAGATCTATACACACATCTAATCACTTACCTATAGATTCACTCATATATGCTGTCATTGATCAATAGAACACTATCAAATATACTTATACACCTATATCAACATTACACATCAGCACACATCCTAATCACTTATGAAGTCATCCTACTCACTTATGCAAACAATGGCTCATACTTACTTTTACTTAGCTATACACTTATAAAAACACCACTTCATCTATTCATATAGATAATAGCTCATACTTAGTGTGTTATAAAATCATTATTACAACTATACAGTTATCCATACAGTCACTCATACAATCACTGAGTCTTATGTATACTTATTTATATACAACAACTGACACATACACTGGCTGTTATTTTTCTAGTTTTTTGGACATGTACCATGGAGACATATATTTGCTCATTGCCACAACCATAAAGATATTCACTCACCCAAACAACTGTTACAACATGTAGTTTTAACTTCATATACCTACTGAATCAACTATTCACACATCTTTGGGCAGTCGCACCCCCCACCGAACAACACACATTCACTCTCCCATACAAATACTCAGTTAACTAATCAATAAATAATATAGACTTTCACGTAGCTAGTAACCAACTAGTGCAGCAGTTTACACAACAATTGACAAAGTGATACAGATATTCACATAGTTTAGTCACTATCCAATATATTTAGTGAGACACTATAAATTAGTCAAGTAAACAATCAATCACACTGCTACTAAATCCTCCATCCAGATATTTATATTTATATATCCACTCATTCTTCAATGCAAATTGATATATATATAATACATATTTAAATAACAAACCAAACCACATTCACTGTCATCAGTGATGTCATCAGTGATGTCATTTGAGATGTCATCACTGATGTCACAGACCATGTCATGAATGATGTAATATGTGACATCATCAGCAGTGGATTGCGGGCGCACGAGATGTAGTTAGTACAACTAACTATATTGGAGGAATTTCAATGGTTTTGTTCGAGTGAAATGTCGAGCTAACTATAACACCCCTAAAACCTATTGTTTTTTCAGTGAATTTCTAAGGTTTTTTAAAATGCTAATTCTTAACTATATCAGGCCTGAAACCTATGGTTCTTTCAGTGAATATATATATATAATATATATATAAATTCACTGACAAAACCATAGGTTTCAGGCACGTTATAGTTAGAAATTAGCATTTAAAAACCTTAGAAATTCACTGAAAAAACCATAGGTTTTAGGGATAGTTATAGTTAGTTGGACATTTCACTCGTATAAAACCATAGAAATTCCCCTGTTATAGTTAGTTCAGCTAACTATAACTCGCGCCTCCGCAATGCACTGCTGATTAGGTCACATATTACATCACTCATGACATGGTCAGTGACATCACTGATGACATCGCAAATGACATCACTGATGACATCATCCATGTGATAATTTGATGCATCTTCTCACACCCTAATATAACCTTTGATACACCCACTCTAAATTACAGGCTGCCATTCTCTAAACCATAGACACTCCAACAGCAATAACTACATACACACTCACTGATTCTTAGGTTTACACACACATCCACTCACTCACCTGTACAGTCACTCATACTTATGGTCACTCAGAACAGGACTATCATATGCACTCATACACCTATATAGAAACTCACACACCAGCACTCATCCATAGAGGTACTCACACACCTAGTCAGTCATGCAAATAATTAATCACACTGGCATTTACTCACCTATACAGTTATACACACACCAGCTCACTTACTCATACAAATACTAGCACATACTTACGCTCTTATACAATCACTGATACAAGCACAGACTCATCCATAAAGCCACTGTCACAATCACACGCTCTCACGTATAGCCATTTATATACTACAACACACATATATACTGCCTTTCACATATGTAGTTACCCACAAATATACAACTGAGATATAAATTCACTCACTAACACACCCATACACACACTCACCCACCCATAAAGTCCATCACAGATGCACTCTTGAAACCATGCACCCAGTGAATCACCCACTCACGCATCTATGTACAGAGTCACACACACCCAACCCACACAAACACTCAGGCACCCATACAGATACTCAGACAACCAATCAATAACCCATATAGACTCTCATGTAGCTATTCGCAAACCCCTGCAGCCACGTACACACCAACAGACAGACGGATACAGACATTCGCAGTTTTCTCACTAACCCATGCATTCAGTAAGATAAGTTTAATCACTCACTAGAGTCAGTCACGCACCTACTAAATCCTCCATTCAGACACTTATGCACCTACTCATTCTTCAATATGCTTTTCCCAATATATATTAAACATATTTAAACTTTACAGAAACACAGTCACTGGATGATGTCATCAGTGATGTCATTTGCGATGTCATCAGTGATGTCATCAGTGATGTCACTGACCATGTCATGAGTGATGTAATATGTGACGTCATCAGCAGTGCATCGCGGGGGCGCAAGTTATAGTTAGCTGAACTAACTATAACGGGGGAATTTGTATAGTTTTATACGAGTGAAATGTTCAACTAACTATAACTTTCCCTAGAACCTATAGTTTTTTCAGTGAATTTCTCAGGTTTTTTAAATGCTAATTTCTAACTATAATGTGCCTGAAAACCTATGTTTTTTTCAGTGAATTTCAAAGGTTTTTTAAAAGGCTAATTTCTAACTAAAACGTGCCTGAAACCTATGGTTTTTTCAGTGAATTTCAAAGGTTTTTTAAATGCTAGTTTCTAACTATGCATACAGAGGTAGGACATGTGAAGAAAGAAGAAAATATGCACAGAAAGAAGCAAAAGAAATGCAGACAGAAGCAAGAGAAGTCCACGAAGACAAAGAAAAGTGCAGGAAGAAGCAGGACATGTGCAGAAAGAACCAAGAGAGGAGCAGAAAGAGGCCTTGTTGCAAAATCATCCTGTGCCCACAACTTTTTCAGGCGGGTACTGGTGGTAACTGACTCTGACTAACCAGGCTTAGAGCCAGTGCTATGCTAAAAGACACTTAGAATACAGTGAAAACACCTACATACACTAGGGAACATTACGCGTTGGGGTACCCCTGTGATTAGCATGACCTCCACTGTAAGGCCCTAGTATATAATAGGGCAGGGGGATTAAAACTAACTCTTAAAATACGCTACAGGGCGCGTTTGCACAGTGGTGAAGGGAGGGGGGCCTGAGGTGACTTGTGCAAACATGCCCTGAGGCCGTTTTAAGTTGGGGTATTAAGTCCCCTTGAATCCTGATGGTCCCTGGGGTCCAACTAGCCGACCAGGTACCTCCAGTAAGCGCCACAGAGCTGTGTTGCAGAGAGGTGCAAAAAGGGGCGTGGCCTGGCCCACCTCTCTGCACCGCAGCACAGTGGTGCTTACTGGAGGTACCTGGTGGGGTTGTTGGCCCCCAGGGACCCTCAGGATTGAAGAGGAATTAATTTCCAAATTAAAACGCACCACAGGGTGTGTTTGCACACATGTCACCTCATGCCCCGCCCCCTCCCTATACCACTGTGCAAACGTGCCACGTGGTGCATTTTAAGTTGGGGTATTAAGTCCCCTTGAATCCTGAGGGCCCCTGGGGTCCAACTAGCCCACCAGGTACCTCCAGTAAGTGCCACAGAGCTGCGTTGCAGAGAGGTATAAAAAGGGGCATGACCTAGACCACCTCTCTGCAATGCAGCGCAGTGGCGCTTACTGGAAGCATCTGGTGGGCTAGTTCGCCCCCAGGGGCCCACAGGATTGATAAGGAATTAATTCCCTAACTTTAAACACGCCACAGGGCGTGTTTGCACACATGGCACCTCAGGCCCTGCCCCTTCCCTTCACCACAGTGCTAATGTGCCCGTGGTGTGTTTTAAGTTGAGGGATAAAGTCCCCTTCAATCCTGAGGTCCCCTGGGGTCCAACTAGCCTACAAGGTACCTCTAGTAAGCGCCACAGAGCCACGTTGCAGAGAGGTGTAAAAAGGGGCATGGCCTTGACCACCTCTCTGCAACGCAGCGCAGTGGCACTTACTGGAAGCTAACTAGCCCATGAGGTACCTCCAGTAAGCGCCACATAGCTGCATTGCAAAGAGGCTGTAAATAGGGGCGTATCCTCTGAACACCTCTCTGCAACGCAGCTCCCTGGCGCATATTGGAGGTACCTGGTGGGCTTGTTGACCCTCAGGGACCTCAGTATTCAAGGTGAATTAATTCCTCAACTTACAACGCACCAGGCGGCGCGTTTGCAGGTTGGTGAAGGGATGGGGCGGGGCCTGAGCTGACATGTGTGCAAACACGCCCTGTGGCACATTTTAAGTTGGGGAATTAATTCCTCTTCAATCCTGAGGGACCCTGGGGGTCAACTAGCCCACCATCTACCTCCAGTAAGCGCCACCGCGCTGCGTTGCAGAGAGGTGGCCCAGGCCATGCCCCTTTTACACCACTCTGCAATGCAACTCTGTGGCGCTTACTGGAGGTATGTGGTGGGCTTGTTGGACCCCGGGGACCCTCAGGATTGAAGAGGAATTAATTCCCCAACTTAAAACAGGTTGTGTTTGCACACATGTCACCTCAGGCCCCACCCCCTCCCTTCACCACTGTGCAAACGCACCCCGTGGCGTGTTTTAAGTTGGGGGATTAAGCCCCCTTGAATCCTGAGGGTCCCTGGGGTCCAACTAGCCCGCCAGGTACCTCCAGTAAGCGCCACAGAGTTGCGTTGCAGAGAGGTGTAAAAAGGGGCATGGCCTTGACCACCTCTCTGCAACACAGCCCTGTGGTGCTTACTGGAGGTACCTGGTGGGCTAGTTGTCCCCCAGGGACCCCAGTATTGAAGGGGAATGAATTCCTCAACTTAAAACGCGCCACAGGGCACGTTTGCAGAGTGTTGCTGGGAGGGGGCGGGGCCTCTGGCAAGATCGCAAGTTGTTTTTTTAATTTTCTTTGGGGAAGGGGGGCTGTGTGGCCCCCCTACTTTTTACTGTTTTTGGGCCTTGGGACCCCATCCCCCAGGACCTGACCCCCATTTAAAAAAATATATATATATTAAAGGGAAAAAAAATTGCTTTTTTTGGGGCCTGGAGGTCCTTGTGGGACTCCCTGAGCAGGCCTAGGGGGTCAGGGTGTTTTTACCCTGCCCCCTTTTCTTGTTTTTTGTCTTTGTTTTACCTTTTTCTTGTGACTTTGTTACCGAGTCACAAGATGGCTGCCAACACTACCTGGTTTGTAGGGTTGGCAGCCAATCAGAGTGAAGCTTGTGCTCGGGAGGGTTCGCGAATGTTCCTCAGTGCTCAGATATTAATTTTAATTCCAAAATCTTTTTTACTATATGTCAGTCCAATGAAGTGTTTAATGTTTTTTAACAAGGTTTTTTAATAAGGTATTTTAATGTATTTATTGAAATGTATGTTTTAGGTACTATGTTTGTGTCTTTTATGATTGTTTTTTAAATCTAATAAAGACTGATTGATTGATTGAATATATAGGTTTTTTTTCTCTGGAATTACTGAACAGATTTACACCATTTTTAAAAAAGGGTGCTTTCTGAACCAAGAGCTACCTGTTTGCAAAATTTGGTGTAATTCCTTTCAGCAGTTCGGGCTGTAGCCGTGCCTAACTTTCCTTGGAAATGAACATGGGGATAACGCATTTTGGGACCCCCCTTTTTTCTTGGCCCCCGCTTGACGAACCACCTCAAAACTTTCAAGACAGGAGCTGATCGGAGCGCCTCAATAGTTTTGAAAATTTCAGGAAGATTCGATCTCCGGCACCAAAGATATTGGCAATTCAAAAAACGCATTTCCTATGGAAACCAGGTCCTAACTATAACTACCTACCGACAACCGCCCACTCCGATCCTAAAAGTTTCACGGTGATTCGTCAAGCGGGGGCTGAGAAAAAAGGGGTGTCCAAAAACACGTTTTCCCCATGCATTTTCCCATAGGACCTTTAGCCGCAGCTACAGCCCGAACTGCTGAACGGAATTACACCAAATTTGGCAAAGAGGTAGTCCGCAGTTCAGACTCGTGCCTTTTGCTTAAATGGTGTAAATCCGTTCAGTAGTTCCTGAGAAAATTAGAGTTAAAAGTATATATATATCTATGGCCTTGGAGGATCCGCGCACCCTCCCGAGCACGAGCTGTATGCTAATTGACTGCCAACACTCTGAATCAGGAAGTGTTGGCAGCCATCTTGTACCTCGGTAGAACCGAGGCACAAGAAAACCCCCCAAAAAAGGTGCAAAACGCGACACGGGCAGGGTAGAAACACCCTGACCCCCTAGACCTGCTCAGGGGGTCCCACAAGGACCCCCAAGGCCCAAAAATGTTTTTTGTTTTGTTTTTTTAAACAGGAGGATGCGCGCTGGATGCGCGGATCTTCCCGATAGAAAAAAATTCAGCATGGTCTCCCGCGCTGAATATGCTAATTTTTCCCAGGGGGGCCAAATGCCGGGGCATATTTAAAAAAAAAGTGTGTGGGTCCCAATCCCCCCACACTGCCCCAGGGACCGCCACCCCCGGAGCTCGAAGATAGTAAATGCGGGGGGTTCACAGCCCCCCCCGCAGCCCCGGGGACCGCCACCCCCCGGGGCTTCTTAAACATGGGTGGGGGGCCAAACAAATAGAAAAAGAAGGGGGCTGCACAGCCCGCTTATAAAAAAAATATGAAAAAAAAAGCGGGATGGGACGGAGGCCACACCCCCTCCTTACACCGCTCTGCAAACGCGCCCCCTGGCGCGTTTGCAGAGGGGGAACTAATTCCCCTTGAATACTGAGGGTCCCTGGAGGCCAAATAGCCCACCAGGAACCTCCAGTATGCGCCAGGGGGCTGCGTTGCAGAGAGGTGTAATGAGGCCAGGCTCCTTTTTACATCTCACTGCAACGCATCTCCGTGGCGCTTACTGGAGGTACCTGGTGGCCTAGTTGGCCGCCAGGGGACCTCAGGATTCAAGGGGACTTAATCCCCCAACTTAAAACGTGCCACGGGGCACGTTTGCACAGTGGTGAAGGTAGGGGACGGGGCTTGAGGTGATACTGTGCAAACACGCCCTGTGGCACTTTTAAGTTGAGGAATTCATCCCTCTTCAATCCAGAGATCCCCTAGGGGCCAACTAGCCCATCAGGTACCTCCAGTAAGCGCCATGGAGCTGCGTTGCAGAGTGTTGTAAAAAGGGGCGTGGCCTCTCTTCACCTCTCTGCAACGCAGCTCTCTGGCGCAAACTGAAGGTACCTGGTGGGCTAGTTGGCCGCCAAGGGACCTCAGGATTCAAGGGGACTCAATCCTCCAACTTAAAACACGCAACAGGGTGCGTTTGCACAGTGGTGAAGGTAGGGGGCGGGAACTGAGGTGATATGTGTGCAAACACGCCCTGTGGCACGTTTTAAGTTGGGGAATTAATTCCTCTTCAATCCAGAGGTCCCCTAGGGGCCTACTAGCCCACCAGGTACCTCCAGTAAGTGCTACGGAGCTGCGTTGCAAAGAGTTGTAAAAAGGGGCATGGCCTCTGAACGCCTTTCTGCAACGCAGCTCCCTGGCACATACTGGAGGTACCTCGTGGGCTAGTTGGCCCCCAGGGGACCGCAGGATTGAAGAGGAATTAATTCCCCAACTTAAAACGTGCCACAGGGCGTGTTTGCACATGTCACCTCAGGCCCCGCCCCCTTCCTTCACCATTGTACAAATATTCCTCTAAAATCAGCCGAACTACGAATTCCGATTTACTCACCTGTTATCAGGAGAGAACCCAGTGCTGCATCTTTTAGCCCAGCACTGAACCTGAAAAGTAATTCCAAGCGTACTTACCAGTAACTTGTATTTCCTTCCATAAGAATCCAGTGTGTGGTTTTCACCAGAAAAGTTTCTAAGTGTCCATTTTTTAAACATACAAATATTCCTCTAAAATCAGCCGAACAACGAATTCCGATTTACTCTCCTGTTATCAGGAGAGAACCCAGTGCCGCATCTTTTAGCCCAGCACTGACCCTGAAAAGTAATTCTAAGCGTACTTACCAGTAACTTGTATTTCCTTCCATAGGAATCCATTGTGTGGTTTTCACCAGAAAAGTTTCGAAGTGTCCAATTTTGAAACGTACAAATATTCCTCTAAAATCAGCCGAACTACGAATTTTGATTTACTCACCTGTTATCAGGAGAGAACCCAGGGCTACATCTTTTAGCCCAGCACTGACCCTGAAAAGTAATTCTAAGAGTACTTACCAGTAACTTATATTTCCTTCCATAGGAATCCATTGTGTGGTTTTGAGCAGAAAAGTTTCTAAGTGTCTATTTTCACAAACTAAAAATATTCCTAAAAAATCGTCTGTATGATTTAAACACATTCTTTCAACTGTTTACAGGAGATTGGCCAGTGCTGGATCTAGGATCCACCACTGAGTAAGAAAAAGTAACGATAACACTACTTACCTGCTAAGTGAATTTTCTGCCATAGGATAACATTGGTGATTCTATGTGAAATTTTTTCGAAGTGTCAACTTTTAAAATACAATAATAATCCGTAAAAATCACTACTGTAACCAAAACGCTTTTACTTAACTGTTTACAGGAGATGTCCAAGGTCTGAATCTAGGATAAAGTCCTGTAATACATAAAGTAACTATTTGCATTTGACTAGAAATTCACATTGAGCTCAATGTTGCTTTGTGTTTGAAATTGTGTTACCCATTGCAACATCTGTAACTACTGTACGTAAAAGTCTATTGCCTATTTGCAAAGTATTTAAACTAAAGTAATTCATTCTGAGAAAGTATATTTTTTATTGTAATGTATAATGTAATTCAAAAAATATAATATCTAAAAACAAACAGTTTAAAAAATGTAGTAAATCATTATGAAAAAAATCAGTATAACAATTAATACATTAAAAATCGTCATTTACAAAACCTTTGAAATTCACTGAAAAAACCATAGGTTTCAGGCCTGATATAGTTAGGAATTAGCATTTAAAAAACCTTTGAAATTCACTGAAAAAACCATAGGTTTCAGGCCTGATATAGTTAGGAATTAGCATTTTAAAAACCTTAGAAATTCACTGAAAAAACAATAGGTTTTAGGGATGTTATAGTTAGCTGGACATTTTACTCGAATAAAACCATTGAAATTCCTCCGATATAGTTAGTTGTACTAACTACATCTTGTGCGCCCGCAATCCACTGCTGATGATGTCACATATTACATCATTCATGACATGGTCAGTGACATCACTGATGACATCTCATATGACATCACTGATGACATCACTGATGACATCATCCACGTGACAATCAGATACACCTCATCATACACTAGTATAACCTTTCATCACTCACTGTAAAATACAGAGTGCCAGATTTAAAACCATTGACACACCAATACAAGTTTCTAAACACCCACTCAGTGATTCCTAGATCTATACACACATCTAATCACTTACCTATAGATTCACTCATATATGCTGTCATTGATCAATAGAACACTATCAAATATACTTATACACCTATATCAACATTACACATCAGCACACATCCTAATCACTTATGAAGTCATCCTACTCACTTATGCAAACAATGGATCATACTTACTTTTAATTAGCTATACACTTATAAAAACACCACTTCATCTATTCATATAGATAATAGCTCATACTTAGTGTGTTATAAAATCACTATTACAACTATACAGTTATCCATACAGTCACTCATACAATCACTGAGTCTTATGTATACTTATTTATATACAACAACTGACACATACACTGGCTGTTATTTTTCTAGTTTTTTGGACATGTACCATGGAGACATATATTTGCTCATTGCCACAACCATAAAGATATTCACTCACCCAAACAACTGTTACAACATGTAGTTTTAACTTCATATACCTACTGAATCAACTATTCACACATCTTTGGGCAGTCACACCCCCCACCGAACCACACACACATTCACTCTCCCATACAAATACTCATTTAACTAATCAATAAATAATATAGACTTTCACGTAGCTAGTAACCAACTAGTGCAGCAGTTTACACAACAATTGACAAAGTGATACAGATATTCACATAGTTTAGTCACTATCAAATATATTTAGTGAGACACTATAAATTAGTCAAGTAAACAATCAATCACACTGCTACTAAATCCTCCATCCAGATATTTATATTTATATATCCACTCATTCTTCAATGCAAATTGATATATATATAATACATATTTAAATAACAAACCAAACCACATTCACTGGATGATGTCATCAGTGATGTCATCAGTGATGTCATTTGAGATGTCATCACTGATGTCACTGACCATGTCATGAATGATGTAATATGTGACATCATCAGCAGTGGATTGCGGGCGCACGAGATGTAGTTAGTACAACTAACTATATTGGAGGAATTTCAATGGTTTTGTTCGAGTGAAATGTCGAGCTAACTATAACAACCCTAAAACCTATTGTTTTTTCAGTGAATTGCTAAGGTTTTTTAAAATGCTAATTCTTAACTATATCAGGCCTGAAACCTATGGTTCTTTCAGTGAATATATGTATATAATATATATATATATAAATTCACTGAAAAAACCATAGGTTTCAGGCACGTTATAGTTAGAAATTAGCATTTAAAAACCTTAGAAATTCACTGAAAAAACCATAGGTTTTAGGGATAGTTATAGTTAGTTGGACATTTCACTCGTATAAAACCATAGAAATTCCCCTGTTATAGTTAGTTCAGCTAACTATAACTCGCGCCTCTGCAATGCACTGCTGATTACGTCACATATTACATCACTCATGACATGGTCAGTGACATCACTGATGACATCGCAAATGACATCACTGATGACATCATCCATGTGATAATTTGATGCATCTTCTCACACCCTAATATAACCTTTGATACACCCGCTCTAAATTACAGGCTGCCATTCCCTAAACCATAGACACTCCAACAGCAATAACTACATACACACTCACTGATTCTTAGGTTTACACACACATCCACTCACTCACCTGTACAGTCACTCATACTTATGGTCACTCAGAACAGGACTATCATATGCACTCATACACCTATATAGAAACTCACACACCACCACTCATCCATAGAGGTACTCACACACCTAGTCAGTCATGCAAATAATTAATCACACTGGCATTTACTCACCTATACAGTTATACACACACTAGCTCACTTACTCATACAAATACTAGCACATACTTACGCTCTTAAACAATCACTGATACAAGCACAGACTCATCCATAAAGCCACTGTCACAATCACACACTCTCACGTATAGCCATTTATATACTACAACACACATATATACTGCCTTTCACATATGTAGTTACCCACAAATATACAACTGAGATATAAATTCACTCACTAACACACCCATACACACACTCACCCACCCATACAGATACTCAGACAACCAATCAATAACCCATATAGACTCTCATGTAGCTATTCGCAAACCCCTGCAGCCACGTACACACCAACAGACAGACGGATACAGACATTCGCACAGTTTTCTCACTAACCCATGCATTCAGTAAGATAAGTTTAATCACTCACTAGAGTCAGTCACGCACCTACTAAATCCTCCATTCATACACTTATGCATCTACTCATTCTTCAATATGCTTTTCCCAATATATATTAAACATATTTAAACTTTACAGAAACACAGTCACTGGATGATGTCATCAGTGATGTCATTTGCGATGTCATCAGTGATGTCATCAGTGATGTCACTGACCATGTCATGAGTGATGTAATATGTGACGTCATCAGCAGTGCATCGCAGGGGCGCAAGTTATAGTTAGCTGAACTAACTATAACGGGGGAATTTGTATAGTTTTATACGAGTGAAATGTTCAACTAACTATAACTTTCCCTAGAACCTATAGTTTTTTCAGTGAATTTCTCAGGTTTTTTAAATGCTAATTTCTAACTATAATGTGCCTGAAAACCTATGTTTTTTTCAGTGAATTTCAAAGGTTTTTTAAAAGGCTAATTTCTAACTATAACGTGCCTGAAACCTATGGTTTTTTCAGTGAATTTCAAAGGTTTTTTAAATGCTAGTTTCTAACTATGCATACAGAGGTAGGACATGTGAAGAAAGAAGAACAAATGCACAGAAAGAAGCAAAAGAAATGCAGACAGAAGCAAGAGAAGTCCACAAAGACAAAGAAAAGTGCAGGAAGAAGCAGGACATGTGCAGAAAGAACCAAGAGAGGAGCAGAAAGAGGCCTTGTTGCAAAATCATCCTGTGCCCACAACTTTTTCAGACGGGTACTGGTGGTAACTGACTCTGACTAACCAGGCTTAGAGCCAGTGCTATGCTAAAAGACACTTAGAATACAGTGAAAACACCTACATACACTAGGGAACATTACGCGTTGGGGTACCCCTGTGATTAGCATGACCTCCACTGTAAGGCCCTAGTATATAATAGGGCAGGGGGATTAAAACTAACTCTTAAAACACGCTACAGGGCGCGTTTGCACAGTGGTGAAGGGAGGGGGGCCTGAGGTGACTTGTGCAAACATGCCCTGAGGCCGTTTTAAGTTGGGGTATTAAGTCCCCTTGAATCCTGATGGTCCCTAGGGTCCAACTAGCCGACCAGGTACCTCCAGTAAGCGCCACAGAGCTGTGTTGCAGAGAGGTGCAAAAAGGGGCGTGGCCTGGCCCACCTCTCTGCACCGCAGCACAGTGGTGCTTACTGGAGGTACCTGGTGGGGTTGTTGGCCCCCAGGGACCCTCAGGATTGAAAAGGAATTAATTTCCAAATTAAAATGCACCACAGGGTGTGTTTGCACACATGTCACCTCATGCCCCGCCCCCTCCCTATACCACTGTGCAAACGTGCCACGTGGTGCATTTTAAGTTGGGGTATTAAGTCCCCTTGAATCCTGAGGGCCCCTGGGGTCCAACTAGCCCACCAGGTACCTCCAGTAAGCGCCACAGAGCTGCGTTGCAGAGAGGTATAAAAAGGGGCATGACCTAGACCACCTCTGTGCAATGCAGCGCAGTGGCGCTTACTGGAAGCACCTGGTGGGCTAGTTCGCCCCCAGGGGCCCACAGGATTGATAAGGAATTAATTCCCTAACTTTAAACACGCCACAGGGCGTGTTTGCACACATGGCACCTCAGGCCCTGCCCCCTCCCTTCACCACAGTGCTAATGTGCCCCGTGGTGTGTTTTAAGTTGAGGGATAAAGTCCCCTTCAATCCTGAGGTCCCCTGGGGTCCAACTAGCCTACAAGGTACCTCTAGTAAGCGCCACAGAGCTACGTTGCAGAGAGGTGTAAAAAGGGGCGTGGCCTTGACCACCTCTCTGCAACGCAGCGCAGTGGCACTTACTGGAAGCTAACTAGCCCATGAGGTACCTCCAGTAAGCGCCACATAGCTGCATTGCAAAGAGGCTGTAAAAAGGGGCGTATCCTCTGAACACCTCTCTGCAACGCAGCTCCCTGGCACATATTGGAGGTACCTGGTGGGCTAGTTGGCCCTCAGGGACCTCAGTATTCAAGGGGAATTAATTCCTCAACTTACAACGCACCAGGGGGCACGTTTGCAGGTTGGTGAAGGGATGGGGCGGGGCCTGAGCTGACATGTGTGCAAACACGCCCTGTGGCACATTTTAAGTTGGGGAATTAATTCCTCTTCAATCCTGAGGGACCCTGGGGGTCAACTAGCCCACCATCTACCTCCAGTAAGCGCCACCGCGCTGCGTTGCAGAGAGGTGGCCCAGGCCATGCCCCTTTTACACCACTCTGCAATGCAACTCTGTGGCGCTTACTGGAGGTATGTGGTGGGCTTGTTGGACCCCAGGGACCCTCAGGATTGAAGAGGAATTAATTCCCCAACTTAAAACAGGTTGTGTTTGCACACATGTCACCTCAGGCCCCACCCCCTCCCTTCACCACTGTGCAAACGCACCCCGTGGCATGTTTTAAGTTGGGGGATTAAGTCCCCTTGAATCCTGAGGGTCCCTGGGGTCCAACTAGCCCACCAGGTACCTCCAGTAAGCGCCACAGAGTTGCGTTGCAGAGAGGTGTAAAAAGGGGCATGGCCTTGACCACCTCTCTGCAACACAGCCCTGTGGTGCTTACTGGAGGTATCTGGTGGGCTAGTTGTCCCCCAGGGACCGCAGTATTGAAGGGGAATTAATTCCCCAACTTAAAACGCGCCACAGGGTGCGTTTGCAGAGTGTTGCTGGGAGGGGGCGGGGCCTCTGGCAAGATCGCAAGTTGTTTTTTTAATTTTCTTTGGGGAAGGGGGGCTGTGTGGCTCCCCTACTTTTTACTGTTTTTGGGCCTTGGGACCCCATCCCTCAGGACCTGACCCCCATTTAAAAAAATATATATATATTAAAGGGAAGGGGGCCGCATGGGCCCCCCTCCCATGGCCAATTCCGGGCCCCGGGGACCCCAACTTTTTTTATTATTATGGAGGGGGCTGTGTGGCCCCCCTCCTCAGGCCATTTATGGCCCCAAGGACCCCAACCCCCGGGGCCTGGCAACTTTGTTGGGGACCGTGGGGGGATCCCCAATGCCCCCACGGTCCCAGCCGGCTCCCCGCCTCTGGCGGGAGCCGGCACTGCTTTTACACACGGGGAGCTGCTAACATGCAGCTCCCCGTGTGGAAAAGCAATCTGGTTTGAATTTTGGAAGAGGGAAGGTTTCCTGCTCTCTCTTCCAAAATTCAAACCACAGTTTGCTATGACTGGGCGGGACCCGCCCTGCCATAGCAAACAGCAGTGTCCCGGGGGTGGGCACACCAGGACACTGCAGACGCCAGCCCTGGGGGGTGACGGTCCCCAGGGCCATCACTGACTCCAGGAGGGGGGCCGCGTGGCCCCTTTCCAAACATTGACAAAGCCCCGGGGTGTGGTGGTCCCCGGGGCTCGGGGGTCTGTTACAGACTCCCACATTTAAGTATTAGAGCCCCGGGGAGGTGGCGGTCCCAGGGGGTGTGGGGGGCTCGACCCGCCCACACAGGTATATTTAAAAAATAAAGAAGCCCCGGAGGGTGGCAGACCCCGGGGCCACGGGGGGCAGTGTGCCCCCGCAAATATAATTACTGAGAGCCCCAGGGGTTGGTGGAGCCCGTGCTTTGATTCTTTTATCTTCGTGGCCGGATCGGCGGATCCTCCGCACATCTCACCGATTTAAAAATAAAAATGCTTTTTTTTGGGCCTGGGGGTCCTTGTGGGACCCCCTAAGCAGGCCTAGGGGGTCAGGGTGTTTCTACCCTGCCCCCTTTTCTTGTTTTGTGTGTTTCTTTTCTATTTTCTTGTGCCTCGGTTCTACCGAGGCACAAGGTGGCTGCTAACACTTCCTGGTTTGAGGTGTTGACAGCCTATTAGAATGCAGCTCGTGATCGGCAGGGTGCGAATCCACTGTTTCTCTATATATCAATATTTCTATTGTTTGATTTTCTCAGCAACTACTGAATGGATATACACCATTTAAAAAAAAGGTCTCTTTCTGTACCAAGGGCTACCTTTTTGCCAAATTTGGTTTAATTCCGTTCAGCAGTTTCAGCTGTAACCGTGTCTAAAGTTTCCTATGGGAAATTGATTTTTTGACCTCTATTTTTTTAATTTCTCAGGAACTACTGAACGGATTTACACCATTTAAAAAAAAATTCTCTTTCTGAACCAAGGGCTAACTTTTTGCCAAATTTGGTGTAATTCCGTTCAATAGTTCGGGCTGTACTCGTGTCTAAAGCTTCTCTTTTAAAATAAATATTAAACCTGTGTGGGGGAGCTCGAGCCCTCCCACATACCACGGGGACCGCCAACTCCCTGGGGCACTAATCATGTAAATTCAGGCATCCGTTACGGACCCCTGAGCCCTGGGGACCACCACCTCCCTGGGGCTTCAATCACATTGGAATGGGGGCTCCTGGAGCCCTCGATAGCCCCGGGGACCACCACCCCCCAGGGCCGGCTCCTGCAGTGTCCCGGGTGCCCACCCCGGGACACTGCTGTTTGCTATGGCAGGTTGGGAGCCATGTGGCTCCCTCCCTATCATAGAAAACTTGCTTTGGATTTTGGAAGCGAGAGCAGGGAAACCTGCTCTCTCTTCCAAAATCCAAAGCAGATTGCTTTTCCACACGGGGAGCTGCATGTCAACAGCTCCCCATGTGGAAAATCAATGCTGGCTCCCGCAAGAGGCGGGGAGCCGGCAGGACCATGGGGGCATTGGGGTTCTCCCCACGGTCCCTTACCATGAGTCCAGGTCCTGGGGGATGGGGTCCCCGGGGCCCAAAATGGCTGGGGAGGGGGGTTTTAGTCCTCCCTCCTTCGTTTAAAAAATATTTATATATATATAAATTCACTGAAAAAAACATAGGTTTTAGGGGCGTTATAGTTAGCTGGACATTTCCCTTGTACAAAACCCTAGAAATTCCCTTGTTATATTTAGTTCAGCTAACTATAACTTGCGCCCCCTCAATGCACTGCTGATGACGTCACATATTACATCACTCATGACATGGTCAGTGACATCACTGATGACATCACTGATGACATCTCAAATGACATCACTGACATAACAGGGGAATTTCTAGGGTTTTGTACGAGGGAAATGTCCAGCTAACTATAACGCCCCTGAAACCTATGTTTTTTTCAGTGAATTTCTAAGGCTTTTTAAATGCCAATTCCTAACTATAACGCCCCTGAAATCTTTGTTTTTTTCAGTGAATTTCAAAGGTTTTTTAAATGCCAATTCCTAACTATAACGTGCATGAAACCTATGGTTTTTTTCAGTGAATTTCAAAGGTTTTTTAAATGCTAATTCCTATCTATAACTTATCTCTAAAGATATCATGTTTAATGATTTTGATTGGATTTCTATATTTTTCAAATTCAGTGTGTCAATTTCATTAATTATGTTTTTATTAAAATACTTTTTTATCACCATTTTTAAACTTATTTTTTCAATTAATTCTTTTAAAAATTAAAAAATATGATTTGAATTTAATGGGTTTTTCAAACATATTTTTTTTATATTTTTCATGTTTTTTTTAACTATATGTTCAAAACTTTATTTTATATATTTTTTTCCATGTTTTTGGATCCGCGCACCCTATGCGCACCGTTCTCGATCCGCGCATGGTATGCGTTGGGTACGTGTTTTGTGCGCGATCGCAATGCGACCGGTACTCAACTCCCAGCCTATACGCAACACGTTCGATGTACGTAACGTGACGTCTACACGCTTCCGTGATGCGTCATCTGTGTCTATGACGCAGTAGGTGCGCGGATCCCGCAAAATATTTAACATTTAAAAAAACATATATATGTATTTCATGTGAATATTAATTGAAGACAAACTCTGAACTAGTCTTAAAAGTAATATATTTGTACATCTAATCCTCTATTTCTTTTTAATTCAATTTCGCGGATGCGCGCTGGGTGCGTGCTGCGTATGCGCAGGGTGTGCGGATCCCATGTGAGCTGCAAAAAAGAGATGTGATTGGTTCATTACACTTCCTCTTCTAACTATTGAAAGACCCCACCCAATTCAGTCATTCTTCTTTGACTTTCTTGGAGGAGCATCTCTTTGCAGAGAAGAAGATTTTTTTAGACTAAGTTTACACTTAGCTCTAGCTTTTTTCTACCAAAAATGGCTTCAGGACAGCAGGCATCACCTGCATCTCCTCATACATCCGTGGATGAATTTTTGGAGGACGCACCGCGCCCACAGCGTTTTCCTTCAGTGGTGTGGAAATGTTTTACTTTTCCCGAGGGGCAAATAAAGACCAATGCCACCTTGGTCACGTGCAAGATTTGCAAAAGAGCGCTGTCGCGAGGGGATCCTAACAAGAAATACTCGTACAGCATGGCAAGTATGATGAAACACCGAAGGACCCTTCATCTGAACAATCTTGCACGAGAAGAGTTCAAACGGATGAGAAACATTCCTGTTCTGTATCTGTAAAAAAGAATCACAAATAAATGTATATTAATAACTTTCAAATCTATACAATTCCATTACTGTACAAACACAGTTTATATAAAAACTGACTAAGAAACTATAGCCCTGAACCACAAGTGTGACGATGGTTAAAACACTACATGCATAGTGCATAGTACTTTGAAGCAGTTCATGCCCTAAAGCCTACCTCACTAATGATTACAGTACTATAAGGAGACACACTGGGTGAGTGACAGGGTGTTTGCTAGAAGTGTATGAATACTGACTGGGGAATTGAAGGTGTGAAAGACAACTGTGTAGGTGGTTAGAGGCCTGCATGCATAGTAAATAGGAATTTGAAGCAGTCTATGTGCTAAGGCCTGGCTCACTGCATGAGTACTTGGGAACTGACGGAATGATTACAGTACAGCAAAGAGAGTGCCTTGGTGAATTTATAAGTGGTTGGCTTTTGACACAGTGAATGGATTAGTACTTGGTACTGAATGGGTCACTAGAGGAGTGCAAAGGGAGTGACAGGATGTTTGCTGGACTGTATGGATACCGACTCGGGAATTGAAGATGTGAAAGACAAGTGTATAGTATGTTAGAAGACTGCATGCATACTGCATAGACATTTGAAGCAGTCTCTGTGGTAATGTATGGTTCACAACATGAGTACTTGGAAACTGACTAAATCATCAATCTACTGCTAGGGCAGTGCCTGGGTAAAACTTTTAAATTTTTAGTTCTGGCACAGTGAAGAGAATAGTACATGGTACTGCACTTTAGTGTCAAACCCTGACTCATTTTATCAATGCATAAGCAAAGAATAGCTTCTAAAGCTACTAAAACTTGACAACATGACCAATTTTAAAACAGTTATCTGTCAGCAAATACACCATGTTACCAAATGCTTCTATCACAATCCTTACCCAAATGTACACAGACTCACAGTGTGATTTTAGACAAGCAACACTATCCCTAGCAGTTTACCAAAACTCATTCACTAGTCTAGAAGAGTTAAGGGTACTGCACCCAATATACATATTTAAGTACAGCACATTAGTGTCAATGCATGACTCATTTAATCAACGCATAAGCAAAGACTGGCTTCTAATTCTACTAAAACTTGACAACATGACAGGTTTTAAAAGAGTTAACTGCCAGAAAATACACAATGTTAACAAATGCTTCTCTCACAGTGGTTCCCAAATGCACACAGACTCACAGTGTGATTCTAGACAACAACCACTATACCTAGGAGTTTACCAAAAATCATTCACTACTGTGGAAGTGATAAGGGAACTGCACACAATCTACATATTTCAGGACTGCACTTTTGTGTCAAAGCCTGACTCATTTAATCAAAGCATAAGCAAAAACTGGCTTCTAATGCTACTAAAACTTGACAACAAGACAGGTTTTAAAACAATCATCTGTCAGCAAATACACAATGTTACCAAATGCTTCTCTCACAGTGGTTCCCAAATGCACACAGACTCACAGTGTGATTCTAGACAAGCAACACTAACCCTAGCAGCTTACCAAAACTCATTCACTACTGTGCAAGGGGTAAGGAGACAACACACAATCTACATATTAAAGTACAGCACATTAGTGTCAAATCATGAATCATTTTATCAATGCATAAGCAAAGACTGGCTTCTAATGCTACTAAAACTTGTCAACATGACAGGTTTTAAAAGAGTTATCTGTCACCAAATACACAATGTTAGCAAATGCTTCTCTCACAGTGGTTCCCAAATTCACACAGACTCACAGTGTGATTCTAGACAACAACCACTATACCTAGGAGTTTACCAAAAATCATTCACTACTGTGGAAGTGGTAAGGGAACTGCACACAATCTATATATTTCAGGACTGCACTTTTGCGTCAAAGCCTAACTCATTTAATCAACGCATAAGCAAAGACTGGCTTCTAATGCTACTAAAACTTGACAACATGACAGGTTTTAAAAAAGTTATCTGTCAGAAAATACACGATGTTACCAAATGCTTCTCTCACAGTGGTTCCCAAATGCACACTAACTCACAGTGTGATTATAGACAAGCACCACTATCCCTAGGAGTTTACCAAAACTCATTCACTACAGTGGAAGTGGTAAGGGAACTGCACACAATCTACATATTTCAGGACTGCACTTTTGTGTCAAAGCCTGACTCATTTAATCAAAGCATAAGCAATAACTGCCTTCTAATGCTACTAAAACTTGACAAGAAGACAGGTTTTAAAACAGTTATCTGTCAGCAAATACACGATGTTACCACATACTTCTCTCACAGTGGTTCCCAAATGCACACAGACTCACAGTGTGATTCTAGACAAGCAACACTATCCTTAGCAGCTTACCAAAACTCATTCACTACTGTGCAAGGGGTAAGGAGACTACACACAATCTACATATTAAAGTACAGCACATTAGTGTCAAAGCATGACTTATTTTATCAATGCATAAGCAAAGACTGGCTTCTAATGCTACTAAAACTTGACAACATGACAGGTTTTAAAACAGTTATCTGTCAGCAAATATACAAGGTTACCAAATGCTTCTCTCACAGTGGTTCCCAAATGCACACATACTCACTGTGTGATTCTAGACAAACAACACTATCCCTTGCACTATACCAAAACACATTCCTTCATCTAGAAGGAGTACTTCATTTTAATATAGAAACATAACTCATTTCACAAATTCATAAACAATGACTGGTTTCTAATTCTACCAACATATAAAAACAGCACAGTTATCTGTCTGCAAACACATGAAAAACACAAATGCTTATCACAGAATGGTTTCTACATGCACACACACTGTCAATAAGATTGTAGAGAAAAAAAGTACTCCCTACACTTTAGCAGGAGAAGTACATTAGTCTGATTAAAATCAAAATAGTCTACATACATCCCCTCACAATTAAATAACTCATCTTTCAAGTTGTTTTGCAGATTAAGAAGTATATCAGTCACACACCAGATTTTATTTTACAGAATCTCTGCACTGTGCACCTCTCAAAGAATGGAAAATTTTCCCTTTCATTTTCCACACATATAAACATCAAATCACAATCCTTCACACATAAATTCAAAAGCAAACACACATTTCTATTGGTTAAACATTTCAACCCTTTCCAAATGAAATACATTTCAACCCTTCCCCCAATCTGCCTTCTGCCTGTTACCATAGAAACAGGTCATGGAACAATGCACTGAGCACACAGGTCACAAGTTCAGCACACAATGTTGCTAAACAAGACAGCAAGTGTGCTTGACTTTTCAACATATCAGCTTATCAAATATAATGTTCATTACAATCAGTTAGAAAGTTGTCATACAACCAATGATTTCTTGTATTTTTTCTTTTTTTTTTTCCTTGGATCCACACACCCAACGAGAGAGGATCCGAGCACCAAACGCGATAGGATGCGCGCACCGTGCGTGCATTTTGCCGTTTTTTTTTTTAAAGGCAGCCCCAGGGGGTCCTTCTGGACACCCCCTAAGCACCTCTACAGGGTCAGAGTATTTCCACTCTGCCCCCTTTATATGTTTTACACACTTATTCCCCTTGCTTCTTCAGCCTCGCTTCTACCGAGGCAGAAAATGGCCGCCAACAGTTCCTGGTTTCGAATGTAGACAGACACTTGACAGCCAATTAGCATTCAGCGCGCGATCGGGAGGGTGCGTGCTCGGTTCAGGGAGGGTGCGCTTACGGTGCGGCTAGGGTCCGCGGATCCTCCCCGGCCATAGATATATATGTACATTTAACTCTAATTTTCTCAGGAACTACTGAACGGATTCACACCATTTATGCAAAAGGCACGAGTCTGAACTGAGGACTACTTATTTGCCAAATTTGGTGTAATTCCGTTCAGCGGTTCGGGCTGTAGCTGCGACAACAGGTCCTATGGGAAATTGCATGGGGAAAACCCGTTTTGGGATCCCCCTTTTTTTTTGGCCCCCGCTTGACGAATCACCACGAAACTTTCAGGGTAGGAGCGGAGCGGAGCTGGTCAAAAGTTTGGAAACTTTCGCGAAGATTCATCAACCGGCGCTAGACTTATTGGGAATAGAATGTTGCGGATTTCCTATGGAAAATAGGTCCTAACTATAACTATCTACTGGCGACCGCCAGTAGATAATATATATATATATATATATATATATATATATATATATATATATATATATACACACCTCCGGTTCCCAGTCACCGGGAAAATGCAGCGCACTTCGTGGGTCCTTGTCCCTGCGGCTGAACCTCGCCGCTTCAAATCCTCAAGTAATCCCTCCAGCTGGAAGGACAAACGGGACGCACTCTCTGCAACCTTTTTGCGCTTTTTTATTTTCTCAAAACCTTTACTGCATGGGATACAGGCATGAACAGATCTACGCGTTTTGGTATCCCAGATACCTTGCTCGTACTTATGACAAAAGTATGGCACACCTGAAGCCATCTTGATTGGAATAAAGTGGTAACACTTAAAACATTTAATTTACAAAGGAACAAAATGAGGGGGTTCATTTTGCCATAGAAATTATAATTAGTGCTTATTATAGGATATTTTTCTCTTGCTACTATGCGCAATGGTTATAATGAAAACATGTACAACATGAGGAAAGAATAGTCTGCAACTATGATAACAATAGTTTAAAATCAGAGCACTGTGCCTAATGAAGAGTGGAAATTATGTGTATATATTGAGGACTCACAAAACAGGTTGCAGCACTAGACTGTATACAGGATATTTCTTTCCAGCTACAATGTATAAGGATATCAATATGTAAAGTATGAGGAAACAATTGTTTGATACTATGAATACAATAGTTCAAATAATTAGGAATAACATGTGTTATGCCATATATAGCACTAGACTGAACATATGTTTCATCTATAATTTTGACTAGCTTAAAATGGCCGCCAAACTAACACACTTGGTTGATACTAGTTTGTATGTTGTCCGTTTTCTGTCTTAATTCCCTGATCGTATAAACGTGTATCCATCCCACGACTCCGTGTGTGATCAAGCCTGCTGTGTCAGGCGAAACGCGTAACCTAATAAATTAAGATCTGGTGATTGAAAGGCTCAGTGGTGGTCGTTATACTTGTAATATTTGGAAATTTCGAAGTCGGCACGCTCCGCCGACACCGAACGACCTGCCTGCCTTGGGCGTGGGGAGACAGAAGGAGCAATCTGTATATGAAGGATTAATGGAGTCTCCCGAGGCCGGCAGTGTAAAGCTAAACACTATGGATATTTTGGGAGTTGGAGTGTAATTCAGATCTGATATCAGTGAGACCGGAGGATCAGAAAATTGGGAATAGCAGCTTTAACTACAGCTGGGTGCGAGTGCTCGGCGAAGAAGCGACAGCGATATTCAAATTTGGCGCCTTCCGGCATTGGTTTGTAGCTCCGGATTGAAAAACGAAGCAGTGCACCAAAAGATACCAAGTGGATTTGTGGACAGATTGAACGACGCTCTTCCCGAGAGGTGAGTGCTCTGATACGGGGTAACGCGGGGTGTGGGCGGGGGGGCTAGGGGAGTGGAGCGGGTCGGAGGAAACGCGCCTGTCCCCTCTCCTACCGCACACGCCATTGCGGCTCCTGGAGCATTTTCACCCGGATGGGGAACGAACTATCCACATACCCTGAGAGTAATACAGTGGTATAATATCGACAACCTTGATAGTGAGTGCACGGGACAGTGACTTTTCTCTGCACCTCTATTTCTTTTCTCTTTTTCGTACAAAGGATCCCAGTCTATACTTTATACTATATACTCATGAGGTGTTTTCCTCTCCTCTCCCAATTTCGTATGTGGAGCTCCACAATGGAATCAAAGAGATCGTGCCAGTAGATCTATTTAGGCACGCACAGAGCTTGATCTGCAGCGGGATTTTTTCCAACAGTATTTGGAAAAACCCTGTGCTTTTCTTTTCACCCTAAACAATTGATTTCGGTAAACACAAGCTGCTACCTTGTGTACACAGACAGAACATTGGGCTATATGGATGATAGCAACAATGGATGAGGAAACTGAAAGGAGAAATGCTGCGCAAAATCTATTTGCAAGAGCGCCTAACAAAAATAGAAACATCAACAAGGAATTAAATACCAAAGACAGTTCTCTGCAAGAGAAATTAAAAAGATTTGAGAAATTAAAGAAGTCTGAGACCTCAAAATGGTTGGAGGCTATATCATTGGAGGATTATGTAGAAAAAGAGATGGTACCAAGGGGTCTCCGAATATATATCACACCAAGTCATGAATCTCCTAATCCCTCAATGCTCCAGGAATGGGCAGAAAACTCAGCCTCAAGCTCCAAACGCATGTTAATGATTCTAATTAAATATGCCTGGGAAGACAGAGAGGCGATAATGACTGAACTGAAAACCCTAGAAGAGGAAATAATGAAACACAAAGAACAGGAAGCCGTGAACAAATTCATGACAGATCTCAAAGGAAGACTAAAACGACATGAAGAAGATATTAAGGCAAGAAAACAACGGAAGCTACATCGAGATTGCTGTGACTACGAAAGTGGGAGAATATTAACATACAGCCACAAATATGATCACATGTACGAAAAACTTGCACAAGGAGTAACAATTGAAGAGGTAGCTAGAACCCCAAGTGGCGCCAGCTCTATAACTAGCAGTGATCCAGAAGGAGATGTACAGGAAGGAGGTACGAACGAAACAACAACCGTAACCAGACAACAAACACATTTTTTAGAGGAATATCGCCTCATGAGAACAGGGAGGCAGATTCCGAGAACAGTACAACCACCGAAAACGAGAGGGAGAGGGAGAGGTCGAGGACTCCAAACAAGAGGAAGAGGAAGAGACAGGGAAGAAACTGGCGAAGAACACAGCGAATCCGACAGAGAATCAAGAAGAGGGCGAGGACGTGGATACAGACCAATGGGAAACAAAAAGAGTGGTCAAACACAACAGAAATAATGGAGGACGCAATGGTAAACAAAACTATTGTAAACTTATCATACAGACCAGTTAACAAGGAAGAAAAAAGAACACTATGTTTGGGTCTTTCATTTTGTCCCACAGGTAACTTTAATTACCCAGAAACTAGAATTGACATTTTAAAATTTGTACGCAAGCTCAAGCTAAAAAAATGGCACAACAACCGATGGGTAAGACCACCAAATGAAAGCAATAACAGCTATATGGGAATAGATGATATACCTTACACTAACATAGGAGATCTAAACACACTAACAACGTTAGTGGATCTATATGATGATCCCGAGTGTACGACTAATGTAGAAGAAGAAATTGTTACGGATTGTCCTGCCAAAACAGGATTTAAACCCAAATCAATTTTCTATCCCACGACACCGCACGACAACATAGATGCTTTCCACGAAACAGTAATGAAAGATCTAGTTACTTTTCGTATGAAAACTAAGAAACCCTCTTACAAGCAACCCATAATGAATTTTACAAAAAAGCAATGGGAATTTGTAAAATCATTAGCAGATGACGACAATATAATAATCCGTCCTGCAGATAAAGGCGGTAACATCGTCTTATGGGATCGCAGTCTGTACATTAATGAAGCACTTAAGCAGTTAAATGATGAGAAATACTATGTGGTAAGCAATATGGAAGAATACAATGACAGCATAATAAAAATCTGGGCAATGCTAACGGCATGGAAAGATCAAGGCCTCATACAATGGGAAGAATTCTGTTACCTGAAAAAAGATTATCCAAAGTTACCCAGTTTTTACTTATTGCCTAAAATCCATAAACATGCCACTTCACCGCCAGGGAGACCAATAGTTTCATCGATTGGTTGTGTTTCAGAACATATCTCTAAATATGTAGATTATTTTCTACGAGATTACGTGGTAACTCTTCCGTCATACACTAAAGATACCAAGGATTTTCTTGGCAAAATAAATGATGTCGTGTGGGAGAAGGATTATCAACTGATCACAATGGATGTAAATTCACTTTACTCCATAATTGACCATGAATTGGGATTAAAATGTTGTTTTCACTATTTGAAAAGGAGAAAAATTTGCTTTTTGGACCACACTATGACAATACTAGAAATGATAAAATTCTGTCTAACACACAACATTTTTTTGTTCAATGATCAAATGTTTAAACAAGTCCTCGGTACTGCTATGGGGACTTGTTTTGCCCCAAGTGTTGCCAATCTTTTTCTTGGGGTGTGGGAAGAAGAGGTACAGAGAAAAATTACCCAAACTGAGTCAGGAGAAAAAATAATTAAATGGCTTAGGTACATCGACGACCTTTTTATTATATGGAAGGGGGATGAACAATCAGCAATTGCATTCATAAACAATCTGAATGTCAATGACTACAACCTGAAACTGACATATAACATAAGTAAGGTAGCCATAGAATTTCTAGATGTTACGGTGGAAATCCGCCAGAACAAAATCTGCACAAAACTGCACAGAAAAGAAACAGCAGGGAACAGTCTTCTCCATGCCCTGAGCAGCCATCCAGAAACTTTAAAATGGAGCATTCCATTTGGAGAACTGCTCAGGGCAAGAAGAAACTGCAGTAGCATGGATGATTTCTGCATTGAACAAAAGGTAATGCTTGAAAGATTCAAAGAAAGGGGATATCCCAAATGGGTGCTAGATAGAGCAGTGGAAAAAGTGAAAAACATCTCGAGAGAAACAACTCTGCTAGAAAAACATGAGGAGGAAAAAGAAGGAACGAACCAACCTAGGGTTATCCTCACATTTAACGCAGAGTCTAAAAACATTGCCAAAATTTTGAATAAAAACTGGAACACATTGAAGACGGAACCCAGCTTGGTAAAAGATTTACCTACACGTCCACTTATCACTTACAGGAAAAGCAGAAATCTGAAAGATATTCTGATGAAAGGGGATATCTCTAAACCCCAAAAAAACACACACCTTAATCTTAAGGGGTTTTTTCCGTGTGGTCACTGTAGAGCGTGCCGCAACAGTCACATGCGGAAAAAATACAGTACACCTATAGGTGATAGGAATATTGAACAATTCCTTACATGTGGAACTTCATTTGTTATTTATATCCTCGAATGTCCTTGCCACCTAAGATACGTGGGGAGTACCACTCTGGCAGCAAAAAAGAGGGTGTTGGAACATATGCGAGCTATTAAGAACAAAGATCCACATTACCCTGTGGCAAGACATTTTGCTAAGTACCATCTATCCAACAACTCACTCTTATCTTTCTTTGTTATTGAACAGATAGAGTATAACAGAAGGGATGGTAATAGAGAATTACAACTCAGACAGAGGGAGTCTTGGCACATCATTAACTTACAAAGTAAACATCCAGGAGGATTAAATCAAGATGAGGAATTGAGTGTGCATTTACGAGAATAACATTCATTGGATGCTATGTTCTGTATATCTATTTGATCTGTATGTTTGTGTACTAAGAGGTATTTGAGTATAATTTTAATTGAAAAAGTGTATCTAATATATGTATAATTTGTTTTATTTTAGGAGGAAAGGAAGGGGCCGACTCCGGAAGGGAATCGCAATATACCCCTACCCTTTTCTTCCAGAAAAGAAAATTGAATCACATGACAGATAAGAGAACCTCCATATTCCTAATGATATGTTGTAGTTCTTTTCTGTAATGTATAGATTATATAAGGGAAAGGTAGCACAGAATTTTAATTTTGATGATTTGGGTGTGGATCTTTTTGGGTGGAGCAGGGATATATCATGTCACGTTTTTTGAGGAGAATGGTTCTATAACGGACAACAATAATGACACTGTGTCATGAACCTGTATAGTTCATTTATACACACAAACACATTGCTTCATGTATATACATTTCAGAGCACTATGCTTTATGAATAGCAAAATTTATGTGCATATATTGAGGACTTACCAAACAGGTCACAGCACTAGACTGATTATAGGATATTTTTCTCTTGCTACTATGCGCAATGGTTATAATGAAAACATGTACAACATGAGGAAAGAATAGTCTGCAACTATGATAACAATAGTTTAAAATCAGAGCACTGTGCCTAATGAAGAGTGGAAATTATGTGTATATATTGAGGACTCACAAAACAGGTTGCAGCACTAGACTGTATACAGGATATTTCTTTCCAGCTACAATGTATAAGGATATCAATATGTAAAGTATGAGGAAACAATTGTTTGATACTATGAGTACAATAGTTCAAATAATTAGGAATAACATGTGTTATGCCATATATAGCACTAGACTGAACATATGTTTCATCTATAATTTTGACTAGCTTAAAATGGCCGCCAAACTAACACACTTGGTTGATACTAGTTTGTATGTTGTCCGTTTTCTGTCTTGATTCCCTGATCGTATAAACGTGTATCCATCCCACGACTCCGTGTGTGATCAAGCCTGCTGTGTCAGGCGAAATGCGTCACCTAATAAATTAAGATCTGGTGATTGAAAGGCTCAGTGGTGGTCGTTATACTTGTAATATTTGGAAATATATATATATATATATATATATATATATATATATATATATACACACCTCCGGTTCCCAGTCACCGGGAAAATGCAGCGCACTTCGTGGGTCCTTGTCCCTGCGGCTGAACCTCGCCGCTTCAAATCCTCAAGTAATCCCTCCAGCTGGAAGGACAAACGGGACGCACTCTCTGCAACCTTTTTGCGCTTTTTTATTTTCTCAATACCTTTACTGCATGGGATACAGGCATGAACAGATCTACGCGTTTTGGTATCCCAGATACCTTGCTCGTACTTATGACAAAAGTATGGCACACCTGAAGCCATCTTGATTGGAATAAAGTGGTAACACTTAAAACATTTAATTTACAAAGGAACAAAATGAGGGGGTTCATTTTGCCATAGAAATTATAATTAGTGCTGCAGAAAGAAAAATTAGGGCACATTTTGACTTCTCAAATCCTCTTCTATTTCATAAAAAGATTCTGACATGCAGACTGAAACATGCACTTTGAATACCAGCAGCAGACTTCCCTGGTGAGCAGTAGCTTTACTACAGTGATCTAATGAGCAACTAGAGTGATAACATTCAGAATTTATGGCAAATGTGTGACACATCTGAATGCCTTCTTGATTGAACCAAAGTAAACAAACTGAAAGTATTTCCTACTGAGGAGACTGCAGTAAATGAGGAAATTAGGAAACTAAATCTCCCAAGATGGCCACCAGAGACAAAAGAGCCCAAATGTAGCCCAAATATCACCCAGATGTAGCCCAAGTATAGCCCAATGACAGAAGTGTGCAAATCACTTATTTTTTGTGTATTTTCAGTTTTATATAGTGCAGACTTGTCAGGTATTGGAGTGCTTTACATGAGCATTGGTTACATCACACAAGATCAAATTCATTTTCGTTGTAGACATGGGGAGATTAAGTGATTTGAGCAGAATCAAAGAATGTTGAGCTGAAGCAGAAACTCCAACCTGGTTCCCCAGTTGCAAAGTCTGCAGCTCTGGAAGTAACACCACATCCTCTCCCCTAGGTGCAACATTTAATCAAGTGGTCAACTGGATAAAAAAACATAAAGATTACAAATAATTTAAGGAAATACTCTAGGTATTACAGTTTTGATTACATCAAGATGACGTCATGCGTTCCACACTTTTGTAATAAATATAGAATGTTAGCAATCTAGTTGTTCATTGGGATACTGTTGAGAGGCAGAGGCCAGGGGCACGGACTCTGAAAATTGAAGGCAGGTAGGAGAGTGCAGCTGCAACAATTTGACCACACTGGGCAGGCAGGAAGGGCAGTGGCAGAACAACAGACTATGGAGGGCAGTGGAAAGGGGGGCAGGGGCAACAAACCAACAATACAGGACTGGAAAGAGAGGCTGTAGCAATATAATAGACCATTGTGGGCAGAAGGAAGAGGCAGTGGTAGTACAACCATACAGGCCAACAGACCAGTTTCAGCAAGGAAACGTCCAATGTTTTTAAGCTCAAATGGGCTTTATTTGATCTGTCTCCTATCTACAATCTCCTCTTTTTCAATGTAACTCAAAGGGGAAAATCAATACCCCAGTTTTTTTCAAAATGTCCCTCTTACCAAGTTCAAAATGTTCGCAAGTATGGTACATTGGATCATGGTAGGCAGGAGGAATTGGGGTAGGGACATGGACTCGGATAACAGAGGACAGGAGGGACATGGAGAGGTGCACCAAACTGACCCCACAGGGCAGCATCAGGGTTTGCAGCAGCACAATACACCACACAGCGCATGCAGGACGGGAGTGCAGCACAACAATCCATAGAAAACAATAGGGAGGGGAGAGGACCATGCACATGGACAACAGAGAACAGAGGGGAAAGAGGCAATGGTAGCTAGCTGACCATAATGGACAGACAGGAGAGAAAGCTGCAGCATAATAGACCATAAAGGGCAGGAGGGATGGATCAGGGGCATTACAATGGAACAGACAAGCCAGGAGGGAGGAAATAGGGGTCTTCACATGGAAACAGAGGGCTGGGGGCAAGGGGGCAGGGCAGTAGCAGCAAGATGACCATGGAGGTCAGGCAGGATGGGCACTAGAAACAAGACACACCATGGAGAGCAACAATGAGACTATGATGGCATACACACAGACCATGGAGGGAAGGTGGGAGGGGGTCAGGGGCAGCTATCTGACCACACAGGGAAGGTGGGAGGAGCCATGGCAGCACAGAAGACCATGCATGGCAAGCAGGAGGGTTAGTGGCAGCACAATGGCTATGATGGGCAAGAAGGAGGGTGCAGGGGTATGCACAAAGGACCATGGAGGATAGAAGGGAGGGTCAGGACCTGGGCAC
Source organism: Triturus cristatus (assembly GCF_964204655.1). Lineage (NCBI taxonomy): Eukaryota > Metazoa > Chordata > Amphibia > Caudata > Salamandridae > Triturus > Triturus cristatus. The sequence goes on from NC_140591.1 coordinate 729,365,262, forward strand.
AGACAAGAGAATTCAGGGAAAGGGGCCTCACAACCGACCGCGCGGGGCAGGCAGGAGGAGCAGTTGCAGCACAACAGACCAGGGAGGGCAGAAGGGTGTGGCAGTAAAATGGACCATGGAGGAGAGGAGGAAGGGGATAGGGGCATGGCATGTGGACAGGCAGTGTGGAGGTGTCAGGGACAGGTTACAGTCATCTGACAATGCTAGGCAGCTGGGAGGGGAGTGGCAGCTCAACAGAACACTCAGAGTAGAGAGGAGTGGCAGGTCCATGGAACATGGTGGGCAAAAAGGATGGAGCAGGGGCATGCACAAAGACATCGGAGAGCAGGGGAAAGGAGAATAGGGGCAGCAAGCTAAGCACAGAGGCTAAGCAGGAGGTCAATGATGGGCCATAGAATTGGGCAATGGAGGGCAGGAGGTGTGGACTGGTACATCATGCTAAATGGAGGGCAGTGGCAGCACATCAGACCATGCATGGCAGGAGGGAGGAGGCTAGTCCATGGATTCAGACAACAGAGGATAGGGAGGAGGTGAATGGGGCAGCAGGCTAACTGTTCAGAGAAGGTGGGTATTAGGAACTTTATTGTTTTTAAAATGTGTGTCTGTGCGAACTACTTAAAATATGAACAAGTATGCAGTATAATCTCACTTTTATTCAGGAAGAAGAGGACGTTTGTGACTGTGACTCAGGGCTCACTTGGCAGAAACACCCCCTGACCCTCCACCCCCCATTGCAAAATGTAATGCCCGTGAAAAGGGTAGGTGGACGCAGTGTTATATAGAACATAGTTCTGAGAGCACGATTGAAAATGAAAACTAGATATAGTATATGGTATAAACTATGCACCAAAAAGTGTGATATAGGATGAACCAGGCGTGAAATATAATATGCAATACATTGTGCGCAATGACAGATTCATTGGAGAGCACGAGATAGCACAGGCACTAGCGCGTGCTACGCGATATGCACCTTGGAGTGTAATATGCACAGGGCAGTGTTGTGTAATCTAACTAGTCTCTAAAGTTGTAATGTAAAATATGTGCTGGGGAGTGTAACGTTGCATATGCACTGTGACAAAGATATGGATCCCAGATTGTAATATGTATGGCATAGCGCTGTGCGTTATAACATAGGCATCGAGGAAGGCACGTTAGATGGGGCAATATAACCCGTGCTAAGGCAAGTGTGGCATGACATATTCACGGGGTGGTGTTACAGTGCACATGGGCTAGAGAGTGTCATAGCATACGCACTACCTGGTGGAATACAACACAGAGGTGTGAGGCACTCGGCGGGCACTGGTGGGTGTAACACAGCATTGGGCTCAGCCAGGAGCACGCTGTGACTCTCAAGTGAGGTTCGTCTCCTTTCCAGAGAGTAAAATAAAAAGTATTACACATCCGGCGGTGGATGTGTGTTTTATTAAGCGTGAGGGGGGTTTCTTGCATAGTTTGGTCGAATTTCTGTCGAATCCCCTTTGAATGGCTTGGTGTGCGTGTATATTAAATGAGCCCGTCAATAGCTACCCATGTTTGTATAAATAAACGACAAGGGTGTCTACTTGGAGAGTACCCACCGGCGGGGGCGCCGGGATTAGACACGGTAGGGCGTCAGACACGTCAGAGCTTCACTAGCGGTGTAAATACATTCCATGTGGATTCATTCTATGCATAGTCGCCTTTTAATGAATATCACGCAAATCGTCATGGTGATAGGTACATACGGTTTGTCCAGCATGTCCTATGTTTTTCTATAAATATATATTTTTTTAAATAATAAAAAACAAAGGCCGGCCCCGGGGGATGGGGTCCCCGGGGCCATAAGTGGCCTGAGGAGGGGGGCAACGCAGCCCCCTCCTAAAGAATTAAAAAAAAACAAAGGCCATGACCCAGGGGTTGGGGACCCGGGGCCGATTAAGGCCTTGGGAGGGCCAAAATAATTTTTTTCAACAAAAAAAATTAGGGTGCAGGCCCTGGGGGATGGGGTCCCCAGGGCCAGTAAATTAGAAAAGAAGGGGGGGCCACACAGCCCTCCTTCTTAAAATATTAAAATAAATAAAAGACCGGCATCGCGCTGGAGGCCACGCCCCCTCCTTGCAGCACTCTGCAAACGCGGGCCCTGGCCAGTTGTAAGTTGGGGAATTAATTCCCCTTCAATACTGAGGGTCCCTGAGGGCCAACTAGCCCAACAGGTATCTCCAGTATGCGCCAGGGAGCTGCTTTGCAGACAGGTGTTCTGAGGCCACGCCCCTTTTTACACCTCTATGCAACGCAGCTCTGTGGCGCTTACTGGAGGTACCTAGTGGGATAGTTTGACCCAAGGGACCCTTAGGATTCAAGGGGACTTAATCTCTCAACTTAGTACGGCCACAGGGCGCGTTTACACAGTGGTGAAGGGAGGGGACGGGGCCTGAGGTGATGTGTGCAAACACGCCCTGTGGCACATTTGAAGTTGGGGAAATATTTCCCTTTCAATCCTGAGGGACCCTGGGGGCCAACTAGCCCACCAGGTGCTTCCAGTAAGCGCCACTGCTCTGCGTCGTAGAGAGGTGGTGCAGGCCGTGCCCCTTTTTACACCTCTCTGCAATGGCGCTTACTGGACGTACCTAGTGGGCTATTTTGCCCCTAGGGATCCTCAGGATTCAAGGGGACTTTATCTCCCAACTTAAAAAACAGCCACAGGGTGTGTTTACACATTGGGGAAGGGAGGGGACGGGGCCTGAGTTGATGTGTGCAAACACGCCCTATGGCGCGTTTTAAGTTGGGGAAATAATTCCCCTTCAATTCTGAGGGCCCCTGGGGGCTAACTAGCCCACCAGGTGCTTCCAGTAAGCACCACTGAGCTGCGTTGCAGAGAGGTGGTCCAGGCCGTGCCACTTTTTACACCTCTCTGCAACGCAGCTCTGTGGCACTTACTGGAGGTACCTAGTGGGCTAGTTGGACCCTAGGGACCCTCAGGATTCAAATGAACTTAATCTCCCAACTAAAAACGGCCACAGGGCGTGTTTACACAGTGGTGAAGGGAGGGGACGGGGCCTGAGTTAACGTGTGCAAACAAGCCCTGTGGCGCGTTTTAAGTTGGGGAAATAATTCCCCTTCAATCCTGAGGGACCCTGGGGGCCAACTAGCCCACCAGGGGCTTCCAGTAAGCGCCACTGTGCTGCGTTGCAGAGAGGTGGTCTAGGCCGTGCCCCTTTTTACATCTCTCTGCAACGCAGCTCTGTGGCGCTTACTGGAGGTACCTAGTGGTCTAGTTGGACCCTAGGGACCCTCAGGATTCAAGGGGACTTAATCTCCCAACTTAAAACGGCCACAGGGCATGTTTACACAGTAGGGAAGTGAGGGGACGGGGCCTGAGGTGACGTGTGCAAACACGCCCTGTGGTGCGTTTTAAGAGGTAGTTTTAATCCCCTGCCCTATTATATACTAGGGGCTTACAGAGGAGGTCATGCTGATCACAGGGGGACCCCAACGCATAGTGTTCCCTAGTATATGTAGGCATTTTCACTGTATTCTGAGTGTCTTTTAACATAGCACTGGCTCTAGGACTGGTTAGTCAGACTCAGTTACCACCAGTATCCGTCTGAAAAAGTTGATGATTTTGCAACAAGGCTTCTTTCTGCTCTTCTGTTTGTTCTTTCTGCACGTTATCCTTCATTCTGCACTTTTCTTCGTCTTTGAGGACTTCTGTTTCTTCTTTCTGCATTTCTTTTTTTTCTTTCAGTGTGTTTTTTCTTCTTTCTGATGTCATGAGTGATGTCACTGACCATGTCATGAGTGATGTAATATGTGACGTCTTCAGCAGTGCATTGTGGGCGCGCGAGTTATAGTTAGCTGAGCTAACTATAACGGGGGAATTTCAATGGTTTTGTACGAGTGAAAAGTCCAGCTAACTATAACGCCCCTGAAACCTATGTTTTTTTCAGTGAATTTCTAAGGTTTTTTAAATGCTAATTCCTAACTATAACGTGCCTGAAACATATGGTTTTTTCAGTGAATCTATATATATGTATATATTTGGGCATGCCCCGGGGATGGGGTCCCCAGGGCGACTTTAAATTAATGAAAGAGGATGGTTTTAAAAAAAGAATTTGGAGTCACGACCTTAGTGCGGTGCTCAGTGTGGCCCCCTGGTGTGAACACGGGGGTTGCGCGGCTCCCAGTGGCAGCCCCCTGGTGTGAACGCGAGGGGTGTGCGGCCTCTGGTGCGAACCCGAGGGGTGTGCAGTGCTCAGCGCGGCCCCCTAATGTGAACGCGATGGGTGCACGGCCTCTGCTGTGAACGCAAGGGGTGCGCGGCGCTCAGCGTGGCTTCCTAGTGTGAACGTGATGGGTGCACGGCTCTAGGTCACGCTGGGTGCGCGACTCCTAGCAAAAATATATATTTTTTCTTTAAATAAACCTAGGTTATATGTTGGGTTATTGGGTGGCTCTAAAAAGAGCCCTTGTGTTTATTATGAGTTTCTTGCAGCTACATGTAAGTGCCGATGCAGAGCTTTAGGTTGTTGAGAAACACTCTGTTTCCTTTATCAGTGAAGTGTACTTCATCACTCCTATAGATGCCCTCCATATGGAAACGTAGATTGTTGTTCTATATGGAGCCCATTCTATGGTCTCTGAGGTAAGCAGAAACAGCTTTATTGACATTTTTTCTAGCTTTCTCAATCTGTGGACAACATTGATTGGACCACTTCCATTTCTGTCTTTGGCATATGTTAGAGTATACAAAGGGAGTTTGGGGGAAAAGCAACTTCAATTCTGCAAAGGTGTCCTTGATTAGCATTTTCAGACCTACCCCAGTCAATGTGCCTAGGTCATTGCCACCACAGTGCACAATCATTAGGTCAGGGGGTTGGAGATGCAAAAAGATTTTAACCAAAGGCATCAATTGGTGCCACTTTAATCCTCTCTGTCCAATCCATTTAATGTCTACATTTTGCAAAGCTAGGTCTTTGTCAATACCTCTGCGTTCAGCATACCTTTTGCACCAGAATACATAGCTGTACCCAATAATCCACATTGAAAGCATCTTGAAGGAATCACTGTAGGTAACCAAAAGATGTCAGTAGTTGAGGTAGTCAGTTGGTAGAATGAGAGATATCTAAAATGGTGGAAAAGATGCTGTTTTTAAGAAAGTAGAGATTTGATTGGCTGTTTAAGAAGACTATAGATTCAAAAATAGGTGCATTTTACTTTGTTTAAAAAGCATGTTTCTTATTGGTTAGTAAAAAATGTTTGAAGGGTACAGCAGAAAGGATAAGGGCATGTTTTGCAAAAGCAACCACACTTGCTGTTCTTATTAGCAACATTATGTGGTGAACTTGTGACCTAAGTTGAATGTTGCATGAGTTGTTTCTATGGAAACTGACATTAGGCAAAAGGGGTGAATTAGTCAGTTGAAAAGTGTTATTATCTATCACCAATGGAAATATGTTTTTCAATTTGAAAATCTCTGGGAAGCAATGTGATTTGTTGCTTATGTGTATTTTTATGGCAAAATAGAGGGAAATCTTGCCAATACTGGTTTTACCTTGCAGAGTCTGGTGATCTATAATGACTGTGTGTAAAAGAAAATCCTGTCTGAGTGTGTGAGATTTTTCATTCAACAGATTTATTTGAAAGGTGAGTTATATATTTTTGAGGTTTATTTAAAATAGATTTGACATTATTATAAAACTGTGTTGTTTGAAATATATTATTAAATGTAGAGATGTATATTGGGATTATTTGTATTGTACTTGGTTTGTTTAAAAACAGTCTGTACACTTAAATATATAATTTTAAGTCTGTTCAAAGGTATGTCTGAATGATGCCTCTTATTTTTAGATAGTTGGTTGACCATGCACTAAAAATGTCTATTTTCAAAGATGTTCATATAAGTAGTTTATTAGGCATCGTTTTTTCTTCTTTCTACAAAGGTATAGTTTCATGATACTGCATAATTATAGATAGTTTGGTAAAATGTAGCACAACTGTGCTGTTTGAAAGATGATCATATAAGGTGTTAATAACTAAGTTTCTGTTATTAGTTTGTACAGAAGGTAAAGGTAAATGATGCCATATGTTTTCAGTTAGAATGGTGAAATAAGGTGTTGTTAACTTTGCTTCTTTTTGTAGTATGAGCTAAGGTATAGTTGAATGATGCCACATAATTTTAGATCTAATGCTGATTATGTATAATAACAGTGTGGTTTTAGAAATGCTCATAAAAGGTGTTGTTTATTAGTCTTCTTCCTTAAGTCTGTTGAGCGGTATAGTTTGATGATGTCACATATTTCAAGATTTAATGGTCAAGATGTAGCTCAAAACTAAACTACCACATTTTACTCTTTCTTGTATGTTGTAGTTATCTACTTAACTAGATAGTATGTAATGACTCATGTATGTCTTCAGATGGTATTTATATAGTTGTATGTGTATTTACAGAATTATTGAGAGCTGCTTGACTGATTACAGGAATGCAAAGGTAGTGAATATGTGATTTTATAAGTACATGAGAAAAGATTTACTGATTCTATATTGTGCAATCACCCAGTTAGTATCCAAGCACTACCCATGCATTCATACAATGACATATTCACTAATATATGCAGTGGGAAAATTTCCAAAGCACTCCACATGCAGTCCAGCAATCCCCCTGTCACTCCCTGTGGACTCTTTTAATCACTCTGCCATGTCCTTATGTAATCACTGTGCCAAAACCCAAGCACTTATAAATTCACCATGCTGTCATCCTCCAGCACTCGAAGTATCCAGTCTCTATCCATGTACTTGTACAATGACTCAGGCATTAACACGTGCAGTGCTACAATCAAATGTGCACTATCCATATAGTCCCCTAACCACCTCCACAGCACTGATTCATTCCTCCAATTACCCAGGTAGTGTCCATGCAGTCCAATAATCACACTGTCACTCTCCGTCCACTCCAGCAATCATCCAGCCAGTACCATGTCCTTATCTTATCACTGTGCTAAAAACAAGCACTTATAAATTCACCATGCTGTCAACTTGCAGCCCTCTAAGTATCCAGTCACTATCCATGTACTTGTACAATGACTCAGTCATTAACACATGCAATGCTACAATCAAATGTGCACTATCCATGCAGTCCCCTAACAACCTCCACACTATTGATTCACTCATCCGATTACCCAGGTAGTACCCATGCAGTCCAGCAATCACACTGTCACTCTCTGTGCACCCCTGCAATCATCCAGCCTGTACCATGTCCTTATCTAATCACTGCGCCAATACCCAAGCACTTATAAATTCACCATGCACTCACATTGCAGTACTCTAATTATCCAGTCACTACCCATGTGCTCATGCAATTACCCAGGCACATATTCATGCACTTCTACATTCTTTTGACTGCTACCTATACAGTTTACTAATCTCCTTGTTACTACATATGCACTCCTTCAATTACCCAGCCAGTCCCAATGTCTTTATCAATCACTCTGCCAAACCCAAGCACTTTTAAATTCACCATGCACTCACATTGCAGTACTCTCATAATCCAGTCAGTACCCATGTAGTCATGCAATTACCCAGGCACTTATTCATGCACTTCTATATTCTTTTGACTGCTACCTATTTAGTTTACTAATCTCCCTGTTACTACGAATGCACTCCTCCAGTTACTCAGCCAGTCCCATGTCCTTATCCAATCACTACGCCAAAACCCAAGCACTTATAAAATCACCATGCACTCTCCTTGCAGTAGTGTAAACATCCAGTCAGTACCCATGTACTCCTATAATAACACAGGCACTAACACATGTAGACCTACAATTACCTGTGCATTACTCATGCAGTCCAGCCATCTCCCTGTCACTACCCATGCACTCTTAGAATCAATCATGCTCTACACATGTACTCTAGCAATCACCCAGATGTCAGCATGCAGTTTTTTCTCTTTTTTTAACCAAATAAGGTAGTTCTGAAGAGAACTGTTTTTTTTCTTCTTTGCTGTTTTAACATTTTTTTGCATTTTTTAAACAATTTAGAGATTTTTTGGGTGTTTTTTGAAAAACAAAAAACAAACAGACAACACTTTAAACTTTTGTAATTAAATGTCATTTCAACGGATTTTTTTTTTTGCAGCGATGATTTCTTGCTGCTGAACATACAGCGTCAACTGATTGCTCCCCACAGCATAAAATGGCTTTGCATTTAATACAATGCTGTTTGAGTGTCGCAAACTCTGTACGGATATTTGGACCGCGAGATGTAGAGGTGAGCCTCCAGAAGTACTGGGACCAGCTCCCTGGTCAGTTTGTGTGGCCTCTTGAGCATGCCGCAGTTGTTCTCGTGCAAGTTGTCTTGGATGTATAGTGTGTAGATGTTTATACATACTGGAAGTGCCACACAAGTACTTCTTCTCGCTGCCTCTTGATAGAACTCTGGGACAGAGCGTGCAACTCACCTTCCTTGCATTTACTTTTCTTTCTCCCTCTGGAATTGTAAAGAATTTCCAAACAATAGGCTCTGGTATTTTTTTGGGAGATGGTCCCAAATCTTCATCATCAGATTGAAGGTCTATTGGTGGATTAGAAGAAGCCATTGCAGAAGTTTTTCAAGTAAACACCAAAAAAACTCTCACTTTTGCTCCTAAAAACACAGCAGGTGTCTCTCCTCTGATGCAGCTGAGAGAATGACTAAAAAGGGTGGGGTGCTCCAAGTTCTATAATGGAAAATCTTGTCAACCAATGAAATAGTTTCTTTCAAAGTCACATGGGAGTTGCGCACCCAGCGCACAACCAGCACGCACCCAACACGACGTTGCAAATATTTAACAATAATATACGTTTATACAAGTACAAATATAATATTTTTATAAATAGTTTAGATAATCTCTTGTTCTGATATGTACATTAAAGTTATATACATATAGTTTTAAAACATAAAACATTTTACGGGAGTTACGCACCTGGCGCGACCCATCACGTATATGACCGTGGGTCCCAGCACCGCACACACATCACATATGCAACGCGCACATGACTGACGTGTACCCATACATATATGACATTACGCGGGGCCATGCACCATGCAACCGTCACATACGAATCGCGCACATGGCGCGATCCCATATGTATATGACATTACGTGGGGCCACGCAACGCGCACCCGTCGCAAACCAAATGCAGCCCCTTCCCGACTTTTCCAATATGGTGGCTTGTATTCGCGCACCCACTGTGATAGGTACATGATTGGCACGCACCTACTAAATTCTTCATCCAGACACCTTTACACCCACTCATTCTTCAATACACCTTGGCATATATATAATACATATTTAAACTTTATAGAAATACACATTCACTGGATGATGTCATCAGTGATGTCATTTGAGATGTCATCTGTGATGTCATCAGTGATGTCACTGACCATGTCATGAATGATGTAATATGTGACATCATCAGCAGTGCATTGTGGGGGCGTGAGTTATAGTCAGCTGAACTAACTATAACGGTGACATTTCTATGGTTTTGTAGGAGTGAAATGTCCAACTAACTATAACATCCCTGAAACCTACGTTTTTTTCAGTGAATTTCTAAGGTTTTTTAAATGCTAATTTCTAACTATAACGTCCCTGAAATCTATGGTTTTTTCAGTGAATATATATATATATATATATATATATATATATATATATATATATATATATATATATATATATTCACTGAAAAAAACAAAGGTTTCAGGGACGTTATAGTTAGTTGAGCTAACTATAACTCACGCCCCCGCATTGCACTGCTGATGGCGTCACATATTATGACATGGTCAGTGACATCACTGATGACATCTCAAATGACCACTGATGACATCATCCATGTGATATTTTGATGCACTTCCTCATACCCTAATATAACTTTTGATACACCCACACTAAAATACAGACTACCATTTTCAAAACCATAGACACACCAGTACCAGTTACCACATACACACTCACTGATTCCTAGGTCTACACACATATCCACTCATTCACCTATACAGTCATTCATACATGCAGTCAGTCATCAATACAGCACTATCATATACACTCATACACCTATACAAACACTCACACACCAACACACATCCATTGAGTTACTCACACACCTAGTCAGTCATGCAAAGAATCAATCACACTCCCATTTACTAACCAATACAGTTATACACACACAACCTCACTTATTCATACAGATACTAACACATACTTACTCCCTTATGCAATCACTGATACAAGCACACACTTATCCATACAGCCACCATCATAATCACTCACTTTCACATATAGTCATGTATATACTCCAACACTCACATATACTACCTTTCACATATGTAGTTACTCACACATGTACCACTGAGACATCCATTCACTCATCAATACACCTATACACACACTCACCCACCCATGCAGCCCTTCACAGATGCACTCTTAAACCCATACAACCAATCAATAACCCATATAGACACTCATGTAGCTACTCACCAACCCATGCAGCCGCTTACACACCAACTGACAGACTGATACAGACATTCACACAGTTTAGTCACTAACCCATGCATTTAGTAAGACACATTTAATCACTCACTTATACATTCAGCCACGCACCTACTAAATCCTCCATTCAGACACTTATACGCCCACTCATTCTTCAATACACCTTGGCATTTATATATAAACGTGCCTCCTGGCGCACTTCTGCTTGGGGGATGAAGTCCACTTCAGTCCTGAGGTCCTCAGGACACAAGCGGACTTCTTCACCCCACCAGCAGTGCACCAAGAGGCGCATTTGCAGAGTGGTGTAAAAAGGGGCGTGATCTCATTCAACCTTTCAGCAATTCCACTGTGTGGGGCTTACTGGTGGTTCCTGGTGGCCTAGTTGCCCCCAAGGAACCCTCACTAGCAACGGGGAATTAATCCCCCAACGCAGAGCGCGCCAGGAGGTGCATTTGCAGAGTCAGGCATAGAGGGGGCGGGCCTCCGGTGAGTTGCCGGTTGCTTTTTTATTTTTTTATTTTTATATTTTATGGGAGGGGGCCATGTGCCCCCCCTTCCCTAGACCACTTCTGGCCCATGGGACCCCATCACCCGGGGCTTGGCCAGCCTTTTTTTTGGAGGGGGCCGTACGACCCCCTCCTGAGGCCAATTATGGCCCCGGGGTCCCCATCCCCCGGGGTGGGCCTTCGTTTAAAAAAAATATATATTAATTTTGCCGGGAGAGGGGGCACATGGCCCCCTCCCCTGGGCCAATTATGGCCCTGGGGACCCCATCCCCCGGGGCCTGGCCAACCTTGTGTTTTTTTTTTGGAGGGTGGCCTATTATCGCTTTGGGGACCCCATCCCCCGGGGCAGGTCTTCTTTTTTTATTATTAATTTACCTGGGAGGGGGACCGCATGGCCCCCATCCCCTGGGACAATTCTTGCCCCAGGGACCCCATCCCTGGGACCTGGCCAGTCTTGTTCACTACCTGAGCTTATCTGAAGCATGCAGAGCCTCTGACGGTTTCCACCCAGCAAGGGATACCTCAGTGAGTCATCCCACTTTTTGGACTGTCAACAGTCCCACTTGTCCTGAAAAAGACCCGCCATGACATTCCAATAACGCTCTGTCAGGGTCGAAACATCGACGAATATATATGGTTCAGATTAATCAAATCTCTGGTTGTTAAATCAATGAGTTAACCTGCTGTCTACCAGAGTTATTGCCTACCGTCATTCTGACCGCATTCTAGTTCCCGGTGTAAAAAATTGTACATACTATCACCTGTATGTATGCACTGCATCACTATCACTGAGCACTTAATGTCAATATACCACGTCACCTTTGTCAGTATTTCTTGTATTGACAGCCTTCTGATTATTTGTAAATATTGATTTAAGCTTTAATGGATATAAAAGAAGAGTCTTTTGCAAGCATAACCTAGTAGGTGTTTTGCTTTATTCTGTGTTTCAACATCCTCTGATTTGCGTCCCAACGTTTTTTGATATGCGTTTAATGATTTAACCAATGCAAATGCTATACCTGTCATACTTATTCAACAGGTACCTTTTTAATTTTATTTTCTTCAAAGCAATTGGGTTCTCCCCGACAGAACCATTGTAGCCTATAATACACAGGAGGTTAAGGCCACATTATATTAATACTTATATAGCTTTGGGAGGGGAGAGAGTAGAGTAATATTTGAGCCTAGTCTGGCATTAATATCGCCGCAAACAATAATGTAACACTAGAAACCGATCTATAGTGAAGATGTTGCAAAACTAAAAACAGAGGGCCTGATTTATATCTTGACAAATGGGTTAGTCTGTCACAGCGGTGACGGATATACCGTCTGCCGAAATATAAATCCCATAGGATATAATCAGATTGCTATTTTGGCGGATGGGATATTTGTTTACCATTGTGATGGAGTAACCCGTCCGCCAAGATCTAAATCAGGTCCATAGTCTCAGTGCTACAATCCTTGTTGTTGGGGCTAACTGCATTATAAAAGTTAACAATGAAGAAATTAAATTTACGAGAGAAGACTACACATAAGATCTGTATTCCTGGACGGAATTGGTATGGCTGCATACTCTTGAGATATTCGAATCAAAGTTATTAGGTCACTTCTAGCTCTACCAGCAGGAGAATGAATTGCTATAACTCAATAGCTCTGATATCCCCGCCAGGTTATATATTACACATACCATGTTTCTTGGGGCATAATAAAATCTAACTTTTGTAAGTAAGCACATCAGTTCTACTCCCCCAATTTGATCAGAATGCCTGAAATATTCCAAAGGCTAACTTTGCAGATAGCCTACTTCCTACACTCCCTGGAGAGATTCAATTATCCACACAATTATTATCTTTTGTCTGTTGGTCAACCCCCTTATTTATTCCATGGACCTCTTGTTGTCTTATCATTTCATTTAGAAGTGTGAGGTAACAGCCATCTTTACAATTGCTCTGAGGACTGTAAGTAATAAAGCTCTGTGATAAATCCAGGCATCTCAAATTATTGATGACAAGATGTCCCCTAAGTAGCTTATCGACTTGTCCAAGCCAATCTACTCTGCAGACAAAAATACATTTTAATCATAGTCCGAAATTTAAGGTCGGTATGTTTTACAAGCCAAAGGCACACCTTATTGCTTAACTGTAGAGTTGACTCAGTTGCACCTGATGATAATGATGGAACATTCGCCATGACAGCCACATATATATGTAACTTTCATGGGAAAAGATGCAAACGAGGAAAGGTGGATATAGGGTTCTGTGTATGCAAGGGAACAGACTTAGTAGAGCTAAGGTTGTTCCAATGGTTGTTTCTGTAGGCCATATATTGTACAGAAGCCCCAGGCACAACCTTGGCTGGTGGTATTTCTCCAGTGTTAGTAATCAATGCCCTGGTTACCAGAGTTATAGCCAACTCTGGCGTCGTTCGCCAGTCTGTGGCCGGCACTGCAGAGAGTGGCACCTCTGGTAAGATTTTGGTGTAGATTACTTGATGATAAGTAAGGGGCATATTAGCAAGGGCGGGCAATATAATTATCGCCGCTTTAGCGTCTGTTTTTGGGCGAAAAGCGGCGATAATTATATCGCAATATCATCAAGGACACGCTAGCGCGTGTTTCCTTGATGTGGAGCCCGTGTTTTCACAGCCTCGCCTCGCATCGCTAATGAGATGCAAAGAAGGCATGGCTGTATAAACAACACATGTTAATATTGTGAAGGCAGCTTCGCGATATTAACAAGGAGGTGCAGCAATTTTAAAAATTGCGCTACTTCAGCCTTAACTCAGGAATTTAACATCTGTTAAATTCCTGACTAAGGCATACTTTTAATGGGAGATGGCTTATGCTGATAGGACCACAGGGTCCTAACAGCAATGTTATTGCTATTTTCAATGGAACATCACTGGAAAACCAGCGATGTTCCTTTGAAAACACCGCTATCGCTGAAATATTATCGCCATAGCGCTATGCGTTGTAAATATAGCGTTATCATGGCGATAATATTCAGCGATAGCCGGCGATAATATTTCTATCGGTATGTACGGCCAGCGATAATTATCGCTGTCCGTTGATAATATGCCCCTAAGTTCTTTAGCCAGTTCAGTTTCCAGTCACTCTATTTTCTCAATCAGTGGTGTAATACATATTTTGAACAGGGCTGTAATTTCTTCCACTAAGTGGACCGAGTGGATATCGTTATGACTCCCATAGAGGTCTGAGCTAAGGTATAGGTGCTACCAAAATTGTAAGTCGCACAAATCTTAGAAGGGTCTTTCTGATGTTGAACAGTGGATTTCAGCATTTCGACTTCCTCTTTCGTTTTGGTGATGACCCTCTATTATGTGATTGTTGTAGGGGGTGAAGATGCCAACAAACAGAAATAACAGCATCACTTTCTTACATATTTCCCTGTAACTCAGTGCAACGTGTTTTTACTGCTGAGGTTGATGTTCAGCCACAGGTATCTTATGACAATCACCTTTCAGCTAGAAACATTGCTTTGCTAAGCACACCAACTGCCCTTGCCAGAAAGGTACTTGGTGTAGAGCTTTTAGATTCAGTGCCAGCCTTTGCACTCTGTATTTTTCTCTTTTGAGCTCGGGGCCCAAATATGGCCTGGGTAGCATAGGTAGAAGATATGAACAAATGTCTTTTAACAATATGTATGAGGAAAATAGAAAGAACGGTAATGGATTCAAATACCTTTTGTGGTGTCTTGGGCCCCTAGGCCAACATGCTGATCAAGGACCACACGGACACAATAGTTAGGTACTGGAACTGGCCCAGGGCACGTGCGCCCAGCCCCTTTTATTAGCAGGGTCACCTGACTGGTGATGCCTGTGATCGGTGGGTGTTGGCGTGAGTATAACACAGAGCAAAACACTAGAACATGTCCGGCAGGACACTACACCCCTCCCAAACTTTAATAAAAAGTAACAAAAAAAAAGTCCAACCTATAAGGAAAACAAATAAACAATACACAGCACCAAGTGAGTCTCTTCATGCCATCTGCCAGGCAGTGCTGGAGCTTTGGACCGCATGGTCAGGATGCTTTAGTCTACCTTGGTGATGTAGTTCAGACTGGCCTGGTCTCGCAGTGTGGAAGTCTATTTACATAGTTCTAATAGCAGTGCATCTTGAGTGGTGATGTAGTCCACTTTGGAGATCTTGCAGGCGCTCAGGTTCCAGTGGACGACAAACCTACAGCTATTGAGGATGACCTTGGTGGATGAGGCCCTTCCTTGGAGGCGACATCCTTGATGATCTCTCCAGTTCCCGATAGCCGAGCAGCTTCAGACTTGCCTCACCTGCCTGGACTCCACTCTCACAGGAGTTTCCTGAAGAGCCTTCCTGCCGGGCTGCCATGGGACCGTGTGGACTGTGTGGGCTTTGTGTAGGCCGCGCGAAGGCGTCTCTGAGGAACTGCCGACAGGACCACCACCAAGTAGCTCATGTAGCCGCAGATGGTGGTGTCTCAGTCTGGGTGTTCTCGCAATCAGGGTTCAGGTTCTGTGCCTTCCTCAGATGGTCTTTGGGTTACCAGTCTTCGTCTGTGACCTCCGTGCTTCCTGGTGCCTGTCGTGGAGTTGCTGCCGACACACCTCTGCCATCCGCTATCTCTCACAGGAATTCCATTGAGCTCCTTGTCCCTGGATTGCCACATGACTGCGTGGGCTGTGCTGGCCTTTTGTAGGCCGTGCCAAGGGGTCACTGCAGAACTCCCAACAGGGCCACGGCCAAGCCTTGTGTAACCCCAAGGGTGAATGGTCCAATGGTCAGGACCGCTCTTCTTCGGGACACGGGGACACACAGAAAGTTCCTGGGTGGCAAGGGTAGTCACCAGGCTATGCTGGCAAGGACTGCTCTCCTGAGACTGTTGGCATTTTCATTGTGCAATACTCCCTTCTTCCGGGCGCAGTAACCAACGATGGCCACTAGGTGGTATTGTAGTGCAATTATTTGTTCCGGTCGCGGCAGTTTTGGCCTAAGCTGAGAAGCGCTCCGGAGTGCAGGTGCAGGGCCGCCTGCAAGGCTAGGACGGCTCCAGTCCTCACCGGATGTGCCAAGTGCTCAGAGGTGCTCAGAGGTGCCTCACAAAATATTTCCTGGTAAGTGGTGTAGCTGCTGTAACATTGGAGGTCATACAGTCTGCCTCATAGTGCAGGCCATTTCTCCCTCTCTCTCTACCGGCCATGTTTCCCTCAGTACCGGGCACATAGGGGTCGCTCCGGCCCATCCCTCTCTCTTACGGGCAATTGTAGTGGTGCAGTGTGAAAATCTATAGGGGGCTCAGTGGCCGCTTCACAACGGCCAGGGCAGTTCACACAGGCTTCGGCGTCCTCGTTGCTGCATTCCTTTTAGTCAGGGTGCGGTGCTAAAGTAAGCCTGAGACTGCTAGGTAGCGCTGCACTCACGTCTTCTCTTCACCGGCTACAACAGTCTCTCCTGCACCTGCGGGCCTTGAGGGTTGTTGAGAGAAGCTGGTGCTGGGCTTCCCTCGATGTCGGTGCTTCCATTCATGGCACCTGTTTGCTGGGCTGTTGGCAGTGTGCAAGGCCGCTTCTCGGCAGCAGGTACGGGGGCATTTACCCGCTCACCACATTGCTACCACGTCGCTGTCACTTCGCCCTCAGGCGCTCATAGGGCAAGGGCTGTGTGGTGTGAAGTTCCCTCTCGGGGTAGGTTCAGTCCTACCTCTGGTGCTACAAATGCTCTTGAGCGCCGGTATCCGCAGGCACTCTCTGGCAGTGGAACTCCCTAACACCTACGCTCTTCTGGGGTGTCGTAGGGCGGGCCCACTCTTCACACCCACACCGGTGCTGCAGTAGACAGACCAGGGAGCATGGTGAGATGGCACGTTGCTGGGCTGCGATGCTTCACCAGTTTGCCGATGCCTCAGGCTGCAACGGTAAGAGGGAGTGAGGCAGAGATTTAAGTTGAGGGTCACCGGGCTCCTTGACTACAACAGTGACTGCCTGAGTGTGGCAGTGGGCTCTTGCTCTCACCGGAATCGGGTAGCTGCATTTTCTCTTCTCTAGCCACCGGCACGAGTGGGGGTAGGATATGGCCAGTCTCCAGTTGTCGATCCTTGAAAGCAGAGGGCGGTGTCGAGCCCGATCTTAACCTAAGTCATGGATGGCCATAGACAGGACGGTGGGGGTGTTGCATTCCTGGCTCATTTTCTCTCCATGAGGGATGATGAAGCGCCTTGCAGCAGGCACGCGGGGTATGACCCGCCTTGTCACCATTGTGGTGTCTTGGGCCCCTAGGCCCACATGATGATCAAGGACCACACGGACACAATAGTTAGGTATTGGAGCTTGCCCAGGGCACGTGCGCCCGGCCCCTTTTATTAGCAGGGTCACCTGACTGGTGACGCCTGTGATGGGTAGGTGTTGGTGTGAGTGTAACAAAGAGCAAAACCCTAGAACGTGTCCAGCAGGACACTACACCTTTAAATTGTAGATCAGGATGATAAAATCCTCCTGTTTATCTTATAGCAATAGGGATCGTCCAGCCCAGCCTCTTCCGGATGATGATAGGTAAAGATGGGCCCATCTTGGCACAACCTTTGCCCGCGCGCAGCCTGTGTGCATCACGCACTGTGAGAGGAATTAGCGCACTTTGTAGTAGGGCACCTCCTCCACCAAATGGCTCCCTGTTGCTCTACGTCCAGGCTTCTCGCGCCCTCAAGCAAGGTCTCAGTGCTCATCACACATGATTTCTCACCTTTGAAGATGAAATAATGAAATTCTCTGACAAAAATAATTATACTGGTAATTTTAACTGATAATTAAATAATTCCTACTAATATCCAGTGAGAACTACTTTTATAATAACCTATTACACGTGGTATATATTTTTTTACTGGTGAAATATGCAAGTTAGTCCCTAAACATCCCATGGCTGAATTACGTGAAGTCTAGCCTGGATAGTATGGGCCGTATTGACTTGTACCTAAACCCGTCAAGGATTACCCTACAGGACAAGAAGACCCTTAAGAGAAATTATTGGGACCAAAGATCCCTTGTCAGATCTACTGTGGAAGGGGGTAAACCATCAGTGATCACCCACAGCAGACTTGAAACTAATGACGGGATTGAACCTTATCTATATGTGGTGTATAATGCCCAAGACAGGTTTTTAATGACACGTTTTAGGCTCAATTTCTTACCTTTTCTACTAGCTGAACCAGCTGGGTTTAGCCATTCAATTGAGCAGAAGGGTGCCTGCGGCTGCGACAATAAGTCTCCGCAGGACACCCTTCATTTTGTACTTTTATGTCCCTGGTATGCAACCCCAAGACGTAGATTTTTAATGGAGATCTTAAAAAAATCTAGGTTTATCCATGCTAAAGATGCACTGATCTTTTTACAAAGGGCCAGTGACCCACTAACCTTATGCTCTGTTATCAGTTTCCTGAAATTTGCATTAAGACTCAGGATAACTAGAGGATAGTTCTGTTAACGACCCTATAGGATTTTTCATTTCCTAACAGCGATCAGGTCCCATTTTGTTTGGTGTTTTATGATGTTTGTACAATAATAATGAATTTTATGCTTATAGTCTCATTCAATGTTCTTGTATATTGATTTAATGCTTTTTAAAAAAAAAAAAAAAAAAAAATTGTATTATAATGTACTCTTTTATGATGGTTTTTAACCACCGAATAAAGAACTATTTTTTTTAACCACCGAATAAAAGAACTATTGATTGATTGATAGGTGGATTAAATCATGCTAGTAACATCACAACACAGTTTGTACAATTAATGTACCAACATAGATATTTTTCAATCCACACAGCGTCATAAGACTCAATTTACCTCTAGCTTACTTCAGTCTGGAGGCCAGACTCTAAGATGTTTGATCACTCTTTCTGCAGTGTGCCAGTTTTGGTGCTATTTAGCTTTGCAAAGTAAAAAATAAAAAGAGACAGCTTCAGTACCTTTTTGGACAGTGGGAATCCATTCCTGCTGGCGCTAGGGGCAGTGAGAGGACGGCCAGGTGCTTACTAGCAGGGAATATTGAGCCCCTACCTCTGGCCTGTCACATTATCAGTGGCACCTGCCCACCTGAATACATTATTCACAGATGTCAAATGAATAAGGCCCACCCCCATACACCACTCTGGATCTGCCCCTGTGTCTAAGCCCCACTGCTGCACAGACTCGGTACCTATACTGGTTTATCCCCATCATCCCCTGCCAGAACAGAGTCTGTTTTGGAGCAATCTAGAAAGTAGATCAAGAAAAAGCTTTGTTCACACCTATTATATTCCAGGAAGGGTGTACAGTATCAACTAGCTGTTTAGAACTGGTGGAAACAGATGCAGTATACATGTTAGGTTCTCTTTTGTAGTATAGATTGCGGGTCCATTGTTGAAATCTGCTAAGTTAGCATGAGCTTCGCTGCCATGAGGCTGCTTTTGCGCACGACACCACATGCATTTATTTTGCAAGACTTTATTTGTGCCCTTTTTACATGAGAACTGTCTGCTTTTCGTGTTCTCTGCTGAGCTCTGAGGTTTAGTCTGCACACGATGTACAAGGTCGATCAACAATGCCCCTTGTTATTCTGTTCTGGTCAGTACCTCACACCTAGACATAACATGACACACACAGCTGCACTACTGAAAATCATATGCTTTAATTTTGCAAGCTAAGCATGTTGTTCACACACTTGGAGAGACACCTTTCCGGAGAGAAGAGCTGTGCTTGTCCTGAGATGTAAACCTTTCATCTAGGCCTTGAGGTATGGGGTCTGCTGACAAAGCCCAGAGGTCTTCTTTTTTATAATAAACTATTTCTTACCCCGGGGATATTGTAGCTCTTTTCCACTGTCTTTATAACATGATATCCCAGTTTGTATTCTATGGAATTGTGACAATGCTGCCTATATTGTGTTTATGCATTTTGCTGCTAGTAATGGCACGTGTACTGTACTATAGAGAGCGTTAGTTAAAAGAAACAGTTTAAACACATCGCAGCTCTGATTACTCGCATTGTGGACAAGTATGAGCGAGTGAGCGAAAGAGTTGTCTGGCTCCCGCGACTCCTGAGAGAGTAGGGAGTGTCGTGTTCTGGGTTGTCTAATCATTGGTAGCTTTTCTGTTAGTCAGAGAACGAATGAGACACTGTAGCAAGTCGGTTTGGGATTTTGGGTACTAATATGGTGGGTTGGTACACCCCTATTCACTGAGGCCCTGTTTTCCTGCTCATAGTTCTGTATCTGTGCAGAATCCCTGCAACACTCTCATCTCTCTTTCATCCTGCCTACTTTATTCTTTGAGGTTAATGCTTTGTTTATTCATTCCAGTTTCCACCAGCACAATTTAATTTAATTGAAAACTCTTATCTGAAATCATCTGTTAAATTCATCACTTTTTAATGACCTGAACAATCATGGAAACATGTTTATTCAACCATAAATTCTTTTAGTACTTTGTGAATTGTAATTATTTGAGAAGATTCTAGTAATAAGGTTAGTTGCTGCCATGTCCTTCTTAATTCATAACATGCAAAACAAGGAAATGCACTCTGGGATTTTCCCAATTGAATCGTTCATAATAATACCCTCAATGTTCTGACAGGGACACTCTAAATTGCCTACTGTCTTGTCTGAGTTCTACCTCTGCATTAGGCATGTCGAGTAGTAAAACAATATCTATGTCAAACCAGAAAATGACTTACAGGAACACCATTCCATTAAAAAAAAAGCAGTTCTATTGTAAAGAGCAGTTAGATTGAGCAACTTCTGACTGTGTTCGCTCTTGTTGGAATTGTGCTCTGGTAACAAAGATGGATGGAATGCTGAATACATCAAACGTTCACCTCAGTCAAGAAATGTTGGTTAAGTCCATTTTTCTTTTGCTCACTACCCCACCCCAGTTTGGACCCTGTCATATGCAAATTTGTCTTGACCCTGCTCCTCATGGGAATAGTCCAGCCCAAACTGCCAAGCCGGGTCCTCCCCGGACCGGAAAAAAACATTCTGGGACCAGTTTCGGAATCTCACCCCTCATAAGCCAGGCTATCTTCAATCCACTGGCACCGTGAGCCAAAGACCCACGTTTAGGCATACCCATCCCACTTAGGGCGAAAGGTGATATGGCAACAAATGATGGACGGAAAGCTGAATAAATCAAACATTCACTCGCAGTCAAGATATCTGGGCTGAATCCATTTTTTTTGCTCACTACATCACCACTCCAGTTTGGACCCAGCCATATGCAAATCAGTCTTGAACCTGCTCTGCATGGGAACAGTCCAGCCCAAACTACCAAGTCAGGTCCTCCCTGGATCCCTTGACTGGGGGTGAATGTTTGATTTGTTCTGCATTCCATCCATCATTTGTGTTTTGCTTTTGGAATTGATCAGAAGTGTTTAGGGAATATACACCAAATGCAGTCACCTCAAACACTGTAGCAACCTTCCTGAAAAGTACACAATGAACACATTTTTCACAAATGTAGGGTGCTACAAAGATCACGCAAAACAAGTTAAAGGACGCTGGGATATTCACAATGACGTGGAGAACATTCATATTAAAAAAGGATCATAAATCCACATGCAAAACTTCCTATTGATTGCTCCTTGTTTCAGAACTATTGGGATGGCTTGCATCAAGTGCAGACATTCCTTGGCCCATGCCTGTTAGTTGAGTGATTTCTTAGATGCCCGTAGTACTTAAGTCACTCCTATTATTGCAATATCATCAATCTCAAAGAAGGTTTTTGAGTGGAGTGGATACTGTTAACGAAAATCTTAATCTACTGCGGATTGTGGGGTCATATCTGTAAAGTTGTTTGAAGAATTTATCCAACTACAAATGTGCTCTTTTATGAAATGATTAGTTTTCCAGTCCTTAGTGAGAGGCAGAGGAGAAACTAGGCAGGACCACCCTCTTTTGTTTATTTTCGAAGTAGGGCTCGTCTTATGTATGTTGAGGCAGTGCCCAAACTATGTGGTGCTTTGCTATGTGTCAGAAGTTATCACAATTCCTTTCACTAATTATAATTTGTTTCATGTGTGAGAACCATATAGTCTCTCATTCAGGTATGGTATGCATTCTAACTGAGCATTTTGTCATATCGGAATAAGGAACTCATTTTCTTGGTTTAAATGTATTCCATATACTTTTTAAAGATGTTATTAAAGTGTTCCAGTGGCTTAAAACATTTGGCTATTTTGTTTGGTTGACTTAGGGCTATGTAGGTATATACAAATTATGAAGCGCCATGAAGCCTAAATTTGAATTTATGACTAGCTGACATTCACATTATTTATTAGATACATTCAATCAATCAATCAATCATTGGCATTTGTAAAGTGCGCTACTCACCCGGAAGGGTCTCAAGGCGCGGGGGGGGGGGGGCTAATGCTCGAACAGCCAGGTCTTGAGCTGCCTTCTGAAGGAGAGTTGGTCCTGTGTAGAGCGAAGATGGGTGGGAAGAGAGTTCCAGGTCTTTGCTGCAAGGTAGGAGAATGACTTGCCTCCAGCGGTGGCTCTGCGGATGCGGGGGACGGCTGCCAGGGCTTGTCCGGTCGATCCTAGGTTGCGAGTGGGTACGTAGAAGCAGACGCGGTGGTTGATGAGCTTGGGGCCTTGGTTGTGAAGGGCTTTGTGTGCGTGGGTGAGGAGTCTGAATGTGATTCTTTTGCTTACTGGGAGCCAGTGAAGCTTTTTCAGATGGCCGGAGAAGTGGTGGTGGTGCGGGACGTCCAGGATGAAGCATGCGGCTGCGTTCTGGATACGTTGGAGTTTCTTCTGTATTTTGATCGTGGTGCCTGCGTAGAGGCTGTTGCCGTAGTCCAGGCGGCTGGTGACGAGGGCGTGGGTGACGGTTTTCCTGGTGTTGGTGGGGATCTTGCGGAGCATGCGTAGGGTGTTGAAGCATGATGAGGTGACTGCGTTGACTTGTCTGGTCATGGAGAGGGAGGAGTCCAGGATGAAGCCGAGGTTGTGGGCGTGGTCGGTGGGTTGGGGAGTGCTGCCTAGGGCGGGGGGCCACCAGGAGTCGTCCCATGAGGTTGGAGTCAGGCCTAGGATGAGGACCTCCGTCTTGTCGGTGTTGAGTTTAAGCCGGCTGTCCGTCATCCAGTCAGCGACTTCCTTCATTCCTTCGTGCAGGCTGGTTCTAGCGGAGGATGGGTTGTTGGTGAGAGAGAGGATGAGTTGTGTGTTGTCTGCATAGGAGATGAGGCTGATTCCGTGTTTGCGTGCGATGTTTGCCAGGGGGGTCATGTAGATATTGAAGAGGGTGGGGCTGAGGGAGGATCCTTGTGGGACACCGCAGATGACCTCGGTAGCCGCTGATCTGAAGGGGGGGAGGCGGAGTCTCTGAGTTCTTCCGGAGAGGAACGAGATGATCCAGTCCAAGGCCTTGCCTTGGATGCCGGCGTTGCTGAGGCGCTGTATCAGAGTGCGGTGGCATACCGTGTCGAAGGCTGCGGAGAGGTCTAGGAGTATGAGGGCCGCGGTCTCTCCCTTGTCGGTCAGGGATCTGATGTCGTCCGTGGCTGCGATGAGGGCGGTCTCGGTGCTGTGGTTGGCCCTGAAGCCGAACTGTGAGGGGTCGAGTGATTCGTTGGCTTCGAGGAAGGTGGTGAGTTGTGTGTTGACGGTTTTCTCAATTACCATTGCTGGGAACGGGAGGAGAGAGATGGGTCGGAAGTTCTTGAGGTCTGTGGGGTCTGCTGTCGGCTTCTTGAGGAGGGCGTTGAGTTCGGTGTGTTTCCAGCTCTCGGGAAGGTGGCGGTGGTGAGGGAGGTGTTGATGATGTCTCGGAGTTGGGGTGCGATGATGTTGTCGACCTTGTTGAAGATGTAGTGGGGGCATGGGTCGGTGGGGGATCCTGAGTGGATGGAGTTCATTGTGCCGGTGGTTTCCTCGGTGGTGACCGGGGTCCAGGCGTGGAGGGTGGCACTGTGAGGTGTGGGTCCCGGAGGGGGGTACGTGGTTGTTGTGGTGAAGCTGTTGTAGATGTCGGTGATTTTGTGGTGGAAGAAGGTTGCAAGGGAGTTGCAGAGGTCTAGTGAGGGGGTGATGGCGTTGTTTTCGGCGTCGGGGTTGGAGAGTTCTCTGATGATACTGAATAGTTCTTTGCTGTTGTGAGAGTTGTTGTCAAGTCTTTCTTTGAAGGAGGATTTTCTTGCTGCACAGAGGAGTTGGTGGTGTTTTCTGGTGGCGTTTTTGAGGGCTGACATGTTCTCGTCAGTCTGGTCGAGACGCCAGGTTTTCTCAAGGGTGCGGCATTGCTTTTTGTAGTCCTTGAGGGTGGAGTTGAACCAGGTGCTTCTCTTGTGGTTGGCTCCGTTCGGGCGGGCCTTCAGGGGAGCCAGTAGGTTAGCGCAGTCGGAAATCCAGTTCGTGAGGTTGTTGGCTGCCTCGTTGGGATCTGAGGTGCTGGTGGGGGGGTTCTGGGAGAGAGATGATGTGAGTTGGTCGGCGGTGATTCGGTTCCATTGTCTTCTTGGTGGTTGTTGGGCGTGGTGGTGGGTTGTGGTTTTCTTGTAGCTGAAGTGGACGCAGCTGTGGTCCGTCCAGGAGAGTTTGGTGGTGTGGTTGAAGGAGATGTGTTTGCTGGAGGAGAAGATGGGGTCGAGTGTGTGTCCGGCGTAGTGGGTGGGGGTGTTGACCAGTTGCTTGAGTCCGAGGTTGGAGAGGTTGTCCAGTAGGGTGGTGGTGTTGGTGTCGTTCTTCTCCAGGTGGAAGTTGAGGTCCCCTAGGAGGATGTAGTCAGCGGAGGGGAGGGCTTGTGGGCTGACGAAGTCAGCGATGTCTTTGCTGAATTTGGTGCATGGTCCAGGGGGCCTGTAGATGAGGGTTCCTCTTAGGGTGGTCTTGGGGTCGCTGTGGATTTGGAAGTGGAGGTGTTCGGCCTCGGGGAGTGTGTTGTCGGTGTTGGTCGTGATGCGGATGGAGCTCTTGTGGACGATGGCGATGCCGCCTCTGGTGCGGTTGGTGCGGTCTTTCCTGATGATTTTGTATCCGTCAGGGATGGCTATGGCGATATCGGGTGCCGTGGAGGGGTTCTTCCAGGTCTCCGTGAGGAAGGCGATGTCCGGGATGTTGAGTCGATGTGGTTCCACAGTTCGATGGCGTGTCTGTGGACGGAGCGCGTGTTGATCAGGATGCATTCGAGTTTGTGTTCGGGGGTGCTGTTCTTGTGGGGTGCGTTGGTGGTGCGTGGGCAG
Organism: Triturus cristatus; assembly: GCF_964204655.1. NCBI lineage: Eukaryota > Metazoa > Chordata > Amphibia > Caudata > Salamandridae > Triturus > Triturus cristatus. The sequence continues at coordinate 729,390,461 of NC_140591.1, forward strand.
GAGAATCTGCAGTTGCGGCAGGTAAAAGGTCCGTGGGTGCATCTCGGGGTGGTGCGGCAGCAGCCCGGCGTACTGCCGGGGTTGAGTTCAACGAGGGCGGCGGTGTCGTAGGTCAGGCATGGGAGCTGGGGGTTGTGGGGGCCAGGGGTCGTGGCGCTGGGCGCGGTGCAGGCACGGACGGGCGCAGACGGGCTTGCCTTTGGCGCGCCTTCGGCGGACCAGTGGCGTGGTCGCGCAGCGGCCGCCATTTAAGGGATAGCTGGGAGGAGGGGTCAGCTGGAAGGCGGGTGGCGGGGGGGTAGGGGGCCAATGGGAGCTTTAAACAAACGGCGGGAAAAAGCGGAAAAAAGCGTGGGAGAAAATATACGGCGAAGACCGAGAAACGGGAAAGAAGCGGAAAAAAGCGACGAAAAAAGCGGGCAAACGGTGAGGGGGCACGCACAGTCAATCTGGTTCACGCACTCGGGGTACAAAAGGAAGAGGGGATGGCAATCGCTCAGCACTCGGGGGGGCACGCACTCGGGGTACAAGGAAGCAAAAAGGAGGCGGACACTCGGGAAACAGGAATCAAGGGGGACACTTACTCACTTTCAGAGGGCAGCAAGGCAATAAGCGGTAACAGACACAGGCACAGGTGGCACAGGTGGCGCTGTCGCAGCTCGGGGAGCGACCTACCCTGGGGTCAAGGGTCGCTACCTGAGTCGCGCAGCGGCCGCCATTTAAGGGATAGCTGGGAGGAGGGGTCAGCTGGAAGGCGGGTGGCGGGGGGTAGGGGGCCAATGGGAGCTTCAAACAAACGGCGGGAAAAAGCGGAAAAAAGCGGGTGAAAAAAAATACGTCTAAGACCGAGAAACGGGAAAGAAGCAGAAAAAAGCGACGAAAAAAGCAGGCAAACGGCGAGGGGGCATGCACAGTCAATCTGGGTCACGCACTCGGGGTACAAAAGGAAGAGGGGATGGCAATCGTTCAGCACTCGGGGGGGCACGCGCTCAAGGTACAAGGAAGCAAAAAGGAGGCGGACACTCGGGAAACAGGAATCAGGGGGGACACTTACTCACTTTCAGAGGGCAGCAAGGCAATAAGCGGTAACAGACACAGGCACAGGTGGCACAGGTGGCGCTGCATTGGAACTCATGCGGTGGTCATATTGCTTCACGCTTTTTCTGCAAATATTTGAAAGTGTTGATTGTTTTTTTAATTTTCTTTTTTTTTAATTAAGTAGTCAGAGTTCTCTTAAAGTATTTGAAAATGTAAAAGAATAGAACAGAGTGCGATTTCTAAATAATTATGCTGTCTCTAAACTGCAAGGTCTATCGGAAAATACGTTCTCTCCTTTTCTTCCACTGATAGTGAAGGACTTACATTCTTGTACAGTGTGAACTTCTTCATTGATGCTACATTCATTTACTTTAATGCCATGATTTAATAAGTCAGTGAAGCATGGCATATTACATCATTTAATGGTTTCACTTTTTAAAGTTTGCCCTTTCTGGAATTGCAGCCCTGAGTTGTCTTTAAAAGTCTCCCTGGGGTTTAATAAAACATTTCAATGAGCTGCAAGCTGCTTTATTAGACAACTTGGTATGTGAATGGTGTGAAAAGCATGACTAATTTGATATTCAGTGGAAAGTGGAGATTTTTAATTGTTTAGGATGAGAGGTTTATAATATATCCTGGTGATTTATTTAAGTATTTACACGTTTTCCTTGTCTCTCACGAGTTTCAGCTGCTGCGCTCGAAATTGATTAGGAAAATATCTTTGATGTCAACTTTACCGTAATTCACACTCAAACTGAGCTGCAGAGTGTCGTTTGTAAAATCATTGGTAGGTCATTAGATGGAAGACTCTGAACATATAAACTGATCTCACAAGTGATAAGAGTTTATGATACATCTTTAGGATTCACATATGTTCATTCTTTATTTGGCGACACGAGCAGTAATTACAGTGGCAATGGGGTCCAATAACTTATGGCTATCTTGACGTTTCTTGAAATAATTGACACAGAAAACAGACATACTTCTTATCATTGCTATCGCTGGATGTAATTGATGGAGACACACCACTGCAAATTGAAATCAATGTAGCTGTGGAGCAATTACCCATGCCATCCCATTCTATTCCATCAGATTCCAATGTATCTACTCCCATTCCATCCCATCCCATCCCATCCCATTTCTGTTTTGATTCAAATTCTGTTTAATGAAATTGATTTTAAGGACCAATACTACAAGAAAGCAGCTTGCCTTCCTAGCAGGTCTTCTGACAGTGTCTTGTAACTAGCCCTAGTTTTTCCATTTCTGGTTTGCTGACCTTAAGCACTGTAACTTAGTAACGGCAGTCTGTCAAGCAGATGACTTTCTCTAATGTATGTTTTTACTTTCACCTTCACTGTTCCTTGTTAAATTTTTCTGACCTCTAGTTTGTGAAGCTTACAATGTTTCCTACACGAGATTATGTCTGATTTCCTACTCTGAGGTCGAAAGGTCAATTTATGAATGTCAGGAGATTGTTAGGAGTACAAACAGATATAGGTGTCCTACGTTTCGTTTCAAATTTGCTGTTGCTTATTTATCAAATACTTGGGGACAGGAAGTGGTCTCACGGCTAGACTGCCGACTTTGGAGCTGGGAAACCAAGGTTCGAGCCTAGGGCTCGACCCCACATCCTGTGATTTTGGGCAACTCACTAAAGAGCATATCAACAATAGACGGCGAGAAATACCCCAAAGCGCGCTTAGCGCTTTTGTATTAATCAACGTCTATCGCTGAAATTTATCACCCGGTTAGCGCGTTATTTACAACGCGTTTCTCCCGGGCGGTAAATTTCCAGCGATAGGGGAGAAATGGCAACAACATCGCCTGAAAACACGAGTTGAATTCATGGATACGGCGATAAACTTGCTGATATATCAGCATAATCCACCAGCAATGTAAAACATACACAACACAGGTTTTTGGCAGATGTCTGAAAACAGCGTTAAGGGTGCGTTAGCTCTGAAATTCATATCGCTACGCCGGAAGGGGCTTCGTTGTAAATATCACGAATCCCCGTTAGTGATATTCCACAATGAAGTTTCACAAGGCACGCCCACCTTGCATCTCATTAGGGATGCGAGGCGAGGCGGCATGAAACCGGGCTCTAATGCAAGGAAACACGCACTAGCGTGTCCTTGTAGATAGAGCGATAATATTATTGCCGCTTTTTATCCGAAAACGGACTCTAAAGCGGCGATAATATTATTGCAAGCCCTTGTTAATATGCCCCTTAATCTCCCCGTGCCTACCAAAAAAAAAAAAAAAATGAATATGCCCTTGTGTAACGTAACTGGTGCTCATGTAAAGCACTCTAACACCTTTGGGTCGAGTTCACGCTATATAAGTCTGCAAAAAAATAAATTGCATATATCTCACAACACTTTGACATTAAGCACTGCCATGTCTGCATTCTTGTACAAAATGGCTGCATTGCTGTATCACCTGTATTGCTGCTATCTTTGCAAAAAAAGCAATTTACACAAATAAACTGCATGCTGAAAAATTATCCAATATTTGAGTCAATCCCTTTACTGCTATTTAGTGGTGTTCTTACACAGTGACCAAATTAAGGCACATTAAGAAACAAAAATGTTTTTTAATTGTTCTAGAAAACCAGCCACAATTAAATTCATATAGAGCGTAACCCAAGCTAGGTTGTTGGTGTTAGAAAAGACAATCCACACACTGGTTGAAAAGATCCTCACAGGAAAACATCCTTTGTTACAGATAATGGATAATTAAGATAAGTCCATGTGTTACATTCTTATCTTTGTTGCTGTCACTTTATTCCCTTTCCTTTCCCCTTTAATGCATCTGAATATTTACAACTTGCATTCTGATTTCTTATGGAATCTCAGTTGTGCAGCTTAGCACCCAGGGCAGTTGCACTGTTCTTGTCTACTGAGCAGTTGTATCCTGTTGCAGTGCTGCTTTATGAAATAAATCTTTATTTAATCTACTGGATTACGCCTTATCTTTCAACAATTTGGCTACGAAGGGAAGAGAGGAGCACTTCTACCAACATTTGTAAGCAGCACAGGAGTGGAGTGTTCCTGAACCTGGATGTGTTGTTTTGCTGTGGTCTACAACGTTATCATATTGTGGAATATCTGCTGAGAACGGTTACTTCAGTGTCACGGAAAACCCACTTCAAAAAGGACAATCTCATCTTTATTTGAACATTTTACTCTGTTTCCTTACTTTGTGCTTCAGAGTGAGGAACGCTCGAGCACCAAAACGTATATCTTTAAAAGGAAACACTCACCATTCCAGGAGCGAGACAGGTGAGCGTGACTACCAAGGTAGAAGTCTGACGAAGGATTCCAGACTCTCTTCTCCACGCATTGGTCTTTGTTACCAGGAAGCACGTGTGTCACCATGTTTGCGTGTTGATGCAACGCGTTATGTGACGCTCTGACAGCCATTTTGTGTCAGTCAGGTTGGCATGGTAACTACACCACGAGGAAATTCCCTTTATCGCGCTAAGAGGAAAAATCATTATTTCTTCACAAGTAAGTGAAAATTTTAAATACAGTACTTGCAGCGCTAACAGTGCTACGTATTCTTAGACTGTTTGAAACCTCTACATAACATAAAGCGGAGATTTTGACTGATTACACAGTAATTCTCCTGGCACAAGTTGGACTTTCTATAAACAAGTTTCTTCACGCTCTACCTTCTTTATTGCTCTACCCATTATAAATCTTTACGTGCTTTATGCATACAAAAATAATTATCTTTATGGTTTGCGCACAACTTTTGGTTTCATTCCATACCACAGTTTGTACTTTATTATTTCTTGATTCATAATTTTCAGCCACAAAGCACTATTATCTAATTTCATCTACTCATCCTGTCCACGTTTCTCCTTCAAACAAGAACCATGCAATTTGACCCCCCTGATAAAACAAAGGAGACCCCCCATTCCCTGGACATGTTGGAAAGAAGAGTTTCTCAACTACATGAAAGCTATTCACGGGGAGCGCATGGGAGCTGAAAGGAAAAAAAGTATGTTATTACATTGCTTGGGCTCTGAAGGTCATGTTGTGTTTAGAGCTTTACCCCAAGTTCCACTTACTGAAGGAGAAGGTGAGGGTATTAACGTATATAAGGAGGCTTTATTGAGAATTGAACAAAGGTTCAAACCTGTCACCAACATAGCTTTAAATAGGTATACATTTTATACAAGAGTGCAAAATGAGTCTGAATCTTTTGATGACTTTTTAACTTCTCTGAGATCGCCGAGTTTACATTGCAATTTTGGAGTTATGTGAGAATAGATGATCCGTGATCAAATAATACTCCATGTCAGAAATAAAAAGATTCAAGAACAATTATGGGAATTAGGTGATCCCAAATTATCAGAAGCAATTTCTATAGCCAAGGCTCTTGAACAATCTGGAAAATGAATGCTTACTGTCAAGAACACTAGCATCAATAAAACTGATCCCAGTGAGGACATTTGTGTTGTCAAACATCAAGAGGCACAAAGAAGTGACATTTGTGTTGTCAAACGTCAAGAAACACAGAAGTGACAACAATCCCATGCTCAATCCTATGGATTCCAATTTCTCTCGTGTCAACAACTATGGAAGCTTCAAAAAAATTGACAGAAATGAAAGAACTGGTTGTTGTTACAGATGTGGTTGCAGGACACACATGGCTTCTTATGAAGGATGTCCTGCCATAAAGAGGGAATGTAGGAAGTGTGGTCGAATGGGGCATTTTGCTTCTGCATGTAGAGATTTAAGGAGAAACAATACTAATAGCCGTGGTAAGGTATCTTGCGTTTACGAAAGTAATATCACAGTACAAAAGTGTGAATGTACAGGATGCTCTGAAGGCAATAAGGGTTTTATAGTTTCTCTTTCAGAAGAAATATCTAATGTCAACGATCCTGATTCCATGCATGTTAAAAGTCCACCCATGTGTATAGTGGAAATACATAATGCTAGTCTTGATCTCATGGCAGATTCAGGGTCTCCATGGACCATTATTTCAATAGAATATTTTGATAACAAGCTTAGCTCGGTGTTAGATTTTTCCAATATTTTACCATCCGACATCATTGCCAAAAGCTATGATGGGTCTAGAATAGACGTTATGGGTTATTTTGAGGTGAGTATATGTTTCAAGACTAGGAGTGCTTTTATTAAACTGTATATCGCTGTCAAAGGAGTAAATGTTTAAGGATGGAAAGACCAATGGATATTGGGAATCATTCTAAATCCCCGTTCAAGAGAACCTGTTTTGTTAGATGAAAGTTCATTTCAGTAAAACCTTTCTGTCATTTCTTCTGATGATAAAGGGATTTTCAGATGTTTTAGGTAAGTTGGTACAATTTTCACATGAGATCCAACTTGTTGGAAAAACCACTCCCACTCTGGAAGGGTGGTGGTGTTCTCCCAGACACACTGTGGTAGCTTGGCTCGAGTGGTCAGGAATCAGGCACCGTGCTAAGCATACGTCATACCCATACAATAACCATGCGTGCATCCGTTCCAAAAACGACTCTACACCGTAAAAATTATGAAAATATCTTTCTTTATCTTCTTTTTCTCTTAGTTGCTGATTGGATAAAATAAATACCAATCACAATATACAAACTTTTTAGATAGTGCAGGTCAAATAAATACTGGCTTAATGATTCAATAAATAGGGGTGATCATAAATACTGAAGGCATAAATAAAAGTGAAATACATACAGGCAATTAAATATTCTGAGGCAATAAATACTGTAAACCAATAAATATTGTGCATCAATAAATACTGTGGACCAATAAATACAGTGAAGCAATAAATAGGTTAAATACAATAAATACAGTGCCCCTAATAAATACTTAAAAGCTGACAGTGACACTCATGGAATCAGATCACATTTGAATTCCTAAGGGCTGATTTGGCCCAGGTACAGCTTGTGGGGATGTGGAAGGCTTGAGGGTGTCTACTCCCTGGCTTGGACAAGGCTGAGGCCTAAACTGAGGTAGATCAAGGGGGGAATACCAGAGACCTGGCTCTCTCCCTCCACACAACCTCTCTAGATTAGTCCCAGCTCACCCCTGGCACAGTCAGGTTGGTTCCAGCACCTCCCTAGCCCCTTAGAGCAGTCTCTCAGGTCTCCACAGGGCCTTAGGCGCCCTCTACTCCACTTACTGCCCTTTCTCTGATGCTCCGACGCCGCTGGAGTCGTGTCGACGCCGTGAGGCGGTTCCGATTCGATGTCGGCGGCCTCGGCTCGATCTCGACCTCCGATTCGATGGCGTCGGGCAGTCTTTACTCGATGTCGACTTCGGGCGGCTCCGGTCCGATGGCGACCTCAACTTCGATGACGTCGGCCGGCCTTGACTCGTTGTCGACTTCCGGCGGCTCCGGAGTGCGATCCTCACTCCCGACCTCCGGTGCTCCTTTCCTCAGGTTTCCGGCGACTCCGGAGTGCGACCTCCACTCCCGACCTCCGGCACGATTCTCTCAGGTTCCGGCGACTCCGGAGTGCGATCTCCACTCCCGACCTCCGGCACACTTCACCTCGGTCTCCGGCGACTCCGGAGGGCGGACTTCACTCCCCCGTCGACGCCGCTCACTCGACCTCGGGTGACTTCCTCCTCGACCTCTGGTACTCCTCACGACCTCTGACGGCGCCCTCTCTCGACCTCTGGCGGCTCCGGGTATGACGTCCGCTTTCCAGTCGGCGCCGCTTCTCCACCTCGGGCTCCAGGTCTCAGGCTACTCGACGTCGGACTCCAGGGAAACCAGTTTCCAGGTCAGGATCTTGCTGTTCTCTGTTTCTAAGGCCTGTTCCTGCTGTCCAGGTCCTTAGGATGGTTTTTCTTGCTTCTTCCCACACAGGGCTCCAGGCTGGGCTCAGTCAGTAGGGACTAGTATCAAGGGTGGGTTTATGGACCCCACTCCAGGCACAAGTTTCCACCCCTGCTGCTTCACTCCTTCCTCCTTCAAGTTTCTGCTGCTCTCCCCTCACCAGTCAGGTGCCAACTGCCAGCTCCAACTGCCAACTCTCTGTCTTAGCTTCCCAACATTCTAAACCGCCTCCAACTGTCACAGGGTTCTGGAATGTTCTGGAAGGTGCTAGTAGGTTCCAGTGGATGCTGGTGATGTCACAGGTGGCCACCATTTTGTGCTCCAGGCCCTCAGACAGAAGTTTCAGGGGTAGCTAAAATGGCTCCCTGAATCTGCAGCAACACGAAAAAGTCTGGTGGTTCCCAAAAAGGAAAAATTCAAACAGGGTTTGAGGCAAAAGTGGGACAAAATAAATAATGATGAGGAGGGACCACCCAAAGGGCTGACAGGTCTAACACGCGTCCCCCCCAGCTGAAAGTGGGGAGAGCTACCCAACCCCTTGGGAGTTCTCATCACTAAGGCGGAAATACCTTGAGAGACCGTCTGCATTGGCGTGGTCCACTCCAGGCCGATGTTCCACCTGAAAGTCCATTCCCTGTAGGGAAATAGACCACCTCAACAACTTGGGATTCTCCCCCTTCATTTGCATCAGCCAACGAAGGGGTCTGTGGTCGGTCTGAACTAGGAAGTGCGAGCCAAACAGGTATGGCCGCAACTTCTTCAGAGCCCATACCACTGCAAAGGCTTCACGCTCTATTGCACTCCACTTCTGTTCCCTGGGAAGTAGTCTCCGGGATAGGAAGACCACGGGTTGATCCAGACCCTCTTCGTTGAGTTGCGATAACACTGCCCCAATGCCATGTTCTGATGCATCTGTCTGGACAATGAACTCCTTGGAAAAGTCTGGGGCCCTTAAGACCGGGGCCTCGCACATGGCTTTCTTCAATCTCTCAAAGGCTTGCTGACAAGCCTCCGTCCAGACTACCCGTCGAGGTTGTTTCTTGGACGTGAGCTCCGTGAGGGGGGCTACGATGGTACCGTACCCCTTCACGAAGCGGCGGTAGTATCCCGTGAGGCCCAAAAAAGCTCGGACCTCAGTCTGTGTCTTGGGGGGTTCCCAGGCCATGATGGCCTCGATCTTCGCCTGGAGGGGTTGCACCGCTCCCCTACCCACCAAGTGTCCAAGGTACACTACCGACCCCTGCCCGATCTGGCACTTGCTGGCCTTGATCGTCAATCCAGCTTGTCTCAGGGCCTGGAGAACAGCTTGCAGGTGACGCAAGTGATCCTCCCAGCTGTTACTGAAGACGGCTATGTCATCCAGATAAGCAGCAGAGAAACTCTCCATTCCGGTGAGGATCTGGTTTACCAGGCGCTGAAACGTGGCAGGTGCGTTCTTGAGCCCAAAGGGCATCACACAGAACTGGTAGTGGCCATTGGGCGTGGAGAAGGCGGACCTTTCCTTTGCTCCATCAGTCAAAGAGATCTGCCAGTACCCTGAAGTAAGGTCAAAGGTACTTAGATATTGGGCAGCTCCCAGCCGGTCAATCAATTCATCCGCCCTAGGGATCGGATGAGCATCAGTTTTGGTCACTGAATTCAGTCCCCGATAGTCCACACAGAACCTCAGTTCTGGTTGGGCACCCGGTGGTGCAGCTTTTGGTACTAACACCACCGGACTGGACCAGGGGCTGCTAGAAGGTTCGATCACTCCTAGCTCCAGCATTTTAGTGACTTCACTATGAATGCTGGCCTTCACCTTGTCTGACATCCGGTAGATCTTGGACTTCACAGGTGGGCTGTCTCCTGTGTCCACGTCATGGACGCACAGGTGAGTCCTACCCGGGACAAGGGAGAACAACGAAGAGTACTGCCCCAGAACCTGGCGACAGTCCTCCTGCTGTTCAGGAGTTAGAGATGGGGAGAGAATCACTCCCTCCACCGACCCATCCTTCTCTTGAGACGCAAACAGATCAGGGAGAGGCTCGCTTTCCACATCCTCTCCTCCGTCAGTCACCATCATCGAGATGACTTCGGGCCTCTCGTGGTGGGGTTTGAGGCGGTTGGCATGCAGCACCCGCAGGGGCTGACGAGGGGTCTTCAGGTCCACCAAGTAGGTAGCCTTACCCTTCTTCTCCAACACCTCAAAGGGTCCTGACCAGCGATCCTGGAGGGCACTAAGCTCTCCTGGTTCGATCACCCACACCTTCTGGCCAGGCTCCAACTCCACCGGGTGAGCGTTGTGGTCATACCACGCCTTCATCACTGCTTGGCTGGCTTCCAAGTTGTCAGGAGCTTGCTTCCACAACTTAGCCATTTGGCTCCGGAAGGCCAGCATGTAGCTCACCACATCCTGGGGAAGCTTTCTGGGAGTTCTTTCCCATCCGTCTCTCACCAGGTTGAGAGGTCCACGTACAGGGTGCCCATACAGAAGCTCAAAGGGGCTGAAGCCCACTCCCTTCTGTGGCACTTCCCTGTAAGAAAAAAGTAAACAGGGTAGGAGGACGTCCCATTTCCTCCGCAGGCTTTCAGGCAGACTTCTGATCATGCCCTTCAAGGTTTTGTTAAACCTCTCCACCAGACCATTGGTCTGGGGGTGGTAAGGAGTGGTGAACCGGTATGTCACTCCACACTCCTTCCACATGGCCCACATGTACGCTGACATGAAGTTGGTCCCCCTGTCGGACACAACTTCCTTGGGAAAACCCACTCGGGTAAAGATTCCCATCAGGGCCCTTGCCACAACAGGTGCTGTTATGGTCCTCAGAGGTATTGCCTCTGGGTACCGTGTGGCATGATCCACCAGAACCAGGATAAACCTGTGACCAGCTGTAGTAGGTGGATCTAACGGACCCACAATGTCGATGCCCACCCTTTCAAAGGGGGTGCTAACGACAGGAAGTGGTTCCAGGGGAGCTTTCAGCTTCACCCCTGTTTTCCCACTGGCTTGGCAAGACACACATGTCCGGCAGTAGGTATCGGACGACACTTTCATTTGAGGCCAATAAAAGTGTGGGACAAGACGGGCGAAGGTCTTGTCTTGCCCCAGGTGTCCTGCCAATGGTATCTCGTGAGCCAACTCCAGAAGGAAGGCTCGATAACGTTGAGGGACTACCAAGGCTCGTGACGATCCGTGTAGGGGTGCCTTGGGTTCACTGTAGAGGAGGCCATCCTCCCAGTAAACACTGTAGTTCCCTTCAACGTTCCCTGCTGCCTGGGCTTCGGCCTGTCGCCTCAGCCCCTCAAGGGTAGGGCACTCCCTCTGGCCCTGGCAGAATTCCTCCCTGGACGGGCCTCCCTCCACGTGCCACTCGGCCGGGATGGGTAGGTCCTCCAGTTTGGTAACGTCCCCCACCGCAGACTCCTGGTCCACCACCTCCGGTGGCCTATCCGTCCTACGGGGTGTGGACGCCGAGGCAGGCTCCTCCTGTCCTCGGTTCTTCCCTTGACTGGCAGCTGGCTGGGCCTTTGTTCCAGGCTCCAGCCGAAACGAACTCCCTCTCCGGGTAGTCGCGGACCTTGTGCTAACACAGGCCCAGTCAGGTGTTCCCAGCATCTCAGTGTGAGTCCGGTATTCCACCTCCTTCCAAGCGTTGTGCTCCATGTCATTCCCCAGCAGACAATCGAATGGCACGGCAGGGCTTACGGCAACTCGAAGTGAACCTGCAACCCCCCCCCATTCAAAGGGAACCTCGGCCACTGGATAGTGGCCTGTTCTGCCGTCAGCCATCGCGGCTGGGTGGAGTACATCGGGAATTACTTGCTCTGGAGACACCAGTTGGCTACGCACCATAGTCATACTGGCTCCTGTGTCTCTCAGAGCCTCCCCTCTTTGGCCGTTGATGGTGACCCACTGCCCATACTTTACAGTATTTGCGGGCACCTGGATCTTAGGAACCATCTCCCGTTCTCCCAGGGACACTAAAGTGACACCCGCCCACTCCCTTCCCTTAGTTAAGGGCATCTCCTCCCCGAGCACTGCACTAGCTACTCCGGGGGTCTTTCCTCCAGTGGGAGGGGGTGGTCGTTTCAAGCACTTCGGATCTCCTTTATAGTGTCCAACGCCACCGCACTCATAGCAATGGACAACCCTTGGCTGCTGACTCTGGCCAGGATTAGGGTTTCTGGGTGGGTTAGCCCTAGGGGTGAATCCTGTTCCCTTCCCTTGGAAGTTATTTTGGGGGCCTTTGGAGAACTCCTTTTTCTTTTCCCCTCCCTCTTTCTTCTGGGGGGCGCCCTGTCCGGCCTTTTGAGTATCCCCTCCAGTCCCCCTTGTGGACACCCGGGTACTAGCCCAAATGTCCGCCTCCTCAGCAAGCTTCCGGGGACTGGTCAGCTTGCTATCCACCAGGTGTTGCCGCAGTTCAGGGAAACATTTCTCGAGCAGGTGTTCCTTCAGTACTAGGTCAAACAACCCCTCGTAGTTCCTCACTTCACTGCCCTGAATCCAACCCTCTAGTGCCTTCTTTGCATAGTCCAGGAAGTCCACCCAATTCTGTGTGCCCAGTTTGTGACTACCCCTGAACTTCTGTCTGTACTTTTCGGGTGTTAGTCCAAACTTCCTTATGAGCGCCAGTTTCATGGTGGGGTAGTGGGTCTGCTCATCCTCTTCGAGGGCCAATAAAGCATCCCTACCAGCTGGAGGCATGTACTTGTACAATCCCCCCCCAGTACTTCTCTGGAACCCCATGGGCCCTTAACGAGACCTCATAGGCCGCTAGCCACTTGGCGATATCATCACCCACCCCATAGCTAGCTACTATGTCCTTTGGCAGGTAGGGTTTGGGTTCCCTGGTGTACTCTCGTTCTTGGTCTTTGCTGCCACCGTTAGGTACAGGGTGTGCCCCGATTCTCAGGATCTGAAGATCTATTTCTTTCAGCCTTATCTCATGAGCCATCCTCTGTTCCTCTTTCTCTTTCTCCAGCCTTGCTAAGTCCCATGTGAGCTGTCTTTTCTCCCTCCGGTCTGTTAACTCCACTTCAGACAAGCCACCGCTAGAGGCACTGCTGCCCTTCCTGGAAAGTGTCCTGGGCCCCGCTGACAGGTTCCCCACCTCCGGTTGGTACAAACCAGCTCCCTCACTGTCGGGCTCTCTATCCCTGTCCTCCTCCTCAGCCTTGCTTTCTCGGCGTGCCTCCCCCCAAGCCCTTAAGCTGGTTTGGAGTGCACCCTTCTTTGCTCCTGGGGGACAATACACCCCCTCCCGCTGGCAAAACTCCCTGAGTTGGGCCACAGTGTACGTTTCTAAATTCTCCAGTACAAACTCCATCTTGCCCACTCAGGTCAGAGGACAGTTATTTGCAGTAACAATGCAGGGGGGTACCTTTAATAATACCTCCTCCCACCACCAGAGTAAATTTGGAAAAAACAAAAACCCACAATTAGGAAGGCCGCTTTGAGAAAACTCCCGGTGTAGGCCTATGGACTACCCACAGTTATTGTTGAGTATACGTAGGCACAGCTCTATCCCACCACTGAACACCAATTATGTTGGAAAAACCACTCCCACTCTGGAAGGGTGGTGGTGTTCTCCCAGACACACTGTGGTAGCTTGGCTCCAGTGGTCAGGAATCAGGCACCGTGCTAAGCATACGTCATACCCATACAATAACCATGCGTGCATCCGTTCCAAAAACGACTCTACACCGTAAAAATTATGAAAATATCTTTCTTTATCTTCTTTTTCTCTTAGTTGCTGATTGGATAAAATAAATACCAATCACAATATACAAACTTTTTAGATAGTGCAGGTCAAATAAATACTGGCTTAATGATTCAATAAATAGGGGTGATCATAAATACTGAAGGCATAAATAAAAGTGAAATACATACAGGCAATTAAATATTCTGAGGCAATAAATACTGTAAACCAATAAATATTGTGCATCAATAAATACTGTGGACCAATAAATACAGTGAAGCAATAAATAGGTTAAATACAATAAATACAGTGCCCCTAATAAATACTTAAAAGCTGACAGTGACACTCATGGAATCAGATCACATTTGAATTCCTAAGGGCTGATTTGGCCCAGGTACAGCTTGTGGGGATGTGGAAGGCTTGAGGGTGTCTACTCCCTGGCTTGGACAAGGCTGAGGCCTAAACTGAGGTAGATCAAGGGGGGAATACCAGAGACCTGGCTCTCTCCCTCCACACAACCTCTCTAGATTAGTCCCAGCTCACCCCTGGCACAGTCAGGTTGGTTCCAGCACCTCCCTAGCCCCTTAGAGCAGTCTCTCAGGTCTCCACAGGGCCTTAGGCGCCCTCTACTCCACTTACTGCCCTTTCTCTGATGCTCCGACGCCGCTGGAGTCGTGTCGACGCCGTGAGGCGGTTCCGATTCGATGTCGGCGGCCTCGGCTCGATCTCGACCTCCGATTCGATGGCGTCGGGCAGTCTTTACTCGATGTCGACTTCGGGCGGCTCCGGTCCGATGGCGACCTCAACTTCGATGACGTCGGCCGGCCTTGACTCGTTGTCGACTTCCGGCGGCTCCGGAGTGCGATCCTCACTCCCGACCTCCGGTGCTCCTTTCCTCAGGTTTCCGGCGACTCCGGAGTGCGACCTCCACTCCCGACCTCCGGCACGATTCTCTCAGGTTCCGGCGACTCCGGAGTGCGATCTCCACTCCCGACCTCCGGCACACTTCACCTCGGTCTCCGGCGACTCCCGAGGGCGGACTTCACTCCCCCGTCGACGCCGCTCACTCGACCTCGGGTGACTTCCTCCTCGACCTCTGGTACTCCTCACGACCTCTGACGGCGCCCTCTCTCGACCTCTGGCGGCTCCGGGTATGACGTCCGCTTTCCAGTCGGCGCCGCTTCTCCACCTCGGGCTCCAGGTCTCAGGCTACTCGACGTCGGACTCCAGGGAAACCAGTTTCCAGGTCAGGATCTTGCTGTTCTCTGTTTCTAAGGCCTGTTCCTGCTGTCCAGGTCCTTAGGATGGTTTTTCTTGCTTCTTCCCACACAGGGCTCCAGGCTGGGCTCAGTCAGTAGGGACTAGTATCAAGGGTGGGTTTATGGACCCCACTCCAGGCACAAGTTTCCACCCCTGCTGCTTCACTCCTTCCTCCTTCAAGTTTCTGCTGCTCTCCCCTCACCAGTCAGGTGCCAACTGCCAGCTCCAACTGCCAACTCTCTGTCTTAGCTTCCCAACATTCTAAACCGCCTCCAACTGTCACAGGGTTCTGGAATGTTCTGGAAGGTGCTAGTAGGTTCCAGTGGATGCTGGTGATGTCACAGGTGGCCACCATTTTGTGCTCCAGGCCCTCAGACAGAAGTTTCAGGGGTAGCTAAAATGGCTCCCTGAATCTGCAGCAACACGAAAAAGTCTGGTGGTTCCCAAAAAGGAAAAATTCAAACAGGGTTTGAGGCAAAAGTGGGACAAAATAAATAATGATGAGGAGGGACCACCCAAAGGGCTGACAGGTCTAACACAACTTAAAAAAGGAGTTATTCCTGTGAAACAAAAATTGAGAGGTGTTCCCATAAATATCAGGGAAGAACTTAAGAGCATGTTGGATGGTTTAGTATCTGAAGGAACCATGTTAATAACTGAATGCCACCAAACGACAACCTCCATTTGAATAATGACAGCTCATGAGCATACCCCACGGTTGAGCCTACAATATGCGACCCATAAGAAGTAGATGTGAGCAGGGACGTGTGAGTGCGCGAGACAAAATGGCTTCCCCTGATGAGCTCCTTATCTGAACTGCCCATAATTGCCGATTTCCTCACAAATTTTTGTCAGAAACCTATTTAAAATGGTAACAACAGTGCTTTAAAGGTCTTGCATGTCACTGTGGTAGTTTTCCTGGTCTGAATATCATCAACGGCTGTTTCTTCTTACCTCCTGCTTTGGCTCCGATCTCTCCTTCAAGGTACTGCCCAGGTTTCCTGTCAGGGGGCGGAGTATTGTTGAGGAAAGGGCCTGGTTTGGGCCTAACCACTCCCACAGTCCGTCTTAGCTGCTGCACCAGCCTTTTTAGCAACTTTTTGAAGCATTTTTTCTTCAATAGTCTCCTTTTCCTTCAAATTGAATATATTTACGTCCTTAATTTTTATAATAGGAAAATGGAAAAGAAACAGCATATTTCTCCTCCGCCGGTTAAGTCTGAAGTGGTGGAATCTAGTGAACCTTGCTTATCATTAATTCTTGACGAGATTCAAGCACTTCAGTCTAGCACTGATACAATAGCGTCAGAAATTAAAAACCTGCACAAAGATATGGCTAGTATGACAATGAAGGTTTCAGATAATGCAATCAAAATCCAAGACAATAAAGTTAAAATTGATGTCTTTTCACCGCTTGTGGCAAAAATATCTCCTATATCTGCTCTCCTTCTGGATTTGGAAAATCGTAACAGGCAATACAATTTACATATTTTTAATTTACCAGAGGATGTAATGGTTTCTAATTACAGACGTTGGGCCGTATTAACAAGGAACGGCGATAGCATTATCGCCGCTTTAGCGGCAGGAAAACTACCGCTAAAGCGGCGATAATGGGCTTGATAATATGCCCTTGAGAATTCCCATAGAAGCCCAGGTTCTGGTGTGAACACGTGAAATTCCTTCCTTAATGGTCAATGGTAATACATTTTTTATTCACCAGGACTTTGCTAAGGATACTGTAAAGACTCGCAAGGAATTCACAGACATGTGTCCACGGTTAAAAAGTCTTGGATTCAAGTATGGTCTTTTTGATCCTTCAAAAATATGAATTTGGAAAGATAATTTTTCAAAGTCCTTCCAGCAACCTGAAGACTTAAAAATATTCTTGGATCAACATTGACAGCATTCTATGGATACACATGATTCTGCTACTTGAATATTATTATAATATGTGTTTCTGACTAATTTACTGTTTATTTCCACACAGGGCTCCAATAGTGCTGTCATGCTTGCAAAGCGTGTATGCATTTCAAACTTGTTATTAATGTTTAATTGTTGTCGTTCTTTTCATGTTTGTTTGTCTTCTCTTTTTCCCTTTTTTTCCTTCTACCCTTTTTTCATAGCTACTATTTTTCTTCTTTTTCTTCTTCAACCTTTTCTCCTCTTCTTAGTTGTTTCTTTTTTTCTACTTTACTATGGCTAATGTTCACAACTTTAAAATAGTCTCCTTAAATGTCAAGGGTTTACGACATCCTGTTAAACGGGCAAAAATGTTAGATTATTTAGGAAGCTGTAAGGCAGATATTTGCTTCATACAGGAAACACTTATTGAAGAAAAAGTTTTAGACTTTATGAAAAAAAGTGGGTTGATTCTATTTTATTTTCTCCTGCGATGGGTAAAAAAATAGTGTGTGGCCATTCTTTTTGCAAAAAGGCTAGATTGTCAAATTGTAAGTAAATCCTTGGATTCAAAAGGTAGATATGTAATAGCAAAAATTAAAATTCATGATACAGTTTTGTAATTACTTAATGTGTATGGTCCAAATGCTGATGATCCTAATTTCTGGTCCATTTTAACTACTGAAGTGCTCATGTTAGGTAACGTCCCACTTATAGTTGGAGGAGATTTCAATCTCATATTTGATCCTTTATTAGACAGAACTTCTCTCACTAAATTTCGACCTCCTAAAGCATTTTTTACTTCTAAATCTTTTTTTAAAACTACAAATTTGGTGGATATCTGGCGATTGCATGTTCCTACAGAAAAAATGGTTAACTTTTTTTCTAACCCACATAATTCCCACTCAAGACTTGATTATTTATTGATTTCTAGACAACTAATTGATTCAGTTGTTACTCCTACTATTGGCAATATTGATATTTCGGATCATGCCTTGATTTCTATAGTTCTACGATTTAATTTGAATTTCAAAACTCAATCCTGATGGCGCATGAATACTAGTATCGTCCTCAACGAACAAAATAAACAGAAAATGTTAAATGCACTTAAGAATACTTCCAACTCAATCCGGAAGGCTCTACATCTATGGTGAATAGATGGGACACTTTCAAAACCTATATTAGGGGAGCCTCCATTTCTCTCATGGCACATGAGAACAAAACTTTTAGTGAAAAAATTAGGGAATTGGACAAACAAATTGCAAAATATGAAAGACTTTTCATTACCTCTAATGACCCTCAATATAGAATGAAATTACAAAAACTTTGATATGAGTTCAATTCTATCCTAAGTAAAAAAGCTGGTGTTCAACTCTCCGGGCCCGATTCACAGAACTAACTTAAGACAAAATCCTAAACTTACTACTTTTGGTATTCACAGAAGTTAGGATTTTGTCTTAAGTTTGTCTTAAAACAAACTTAGGACAAACTTAAGACAAACTTAAGACAGACTTAAGACATACTTAAGACAGACTTAAGACAGACTTAAGACAGACTTAAGACAAACTTAAGACAGACTTAAGTTAGGATTTTGTCTTAAGTTTGTCTTAAGTTTTTCTTAAGTCTGTCTTAAGTCTGTCTTAAGTCTGTCTTAAGTCTGTCTCAAGTTTGTCTTAAGTTTGTCTTAAGTTTGTCTTAAGTCTGTCTTAAGTTTGTCTTAAGTCAAACTTAGGACAAAATCCTAACTTCTGTGAATACCAAAAGTAGTAAGTTTAGGATTTTGTCTTAAGTTAGTTCTGTGAATCGGGCCCTCCAACTCTACAGCCAAATTCTCTTTTAATGCTAACAGATCTGGACGGCTTTTAGCCAACCATTTACGTATCAAAAAAGATAAAACGCAAATAAATTCAATTCATGGCCCCAATGGAAAAATTGCATTATCGCAAAATGATATTGTTAATGAATTTCTAAATTATTATGCTGCTCTATATAATAAACCTAAATTTGATGATCCTTCTTTCATTGATTCTTTTTTATCTAAATGCGGTTTGCCTAAAGTTCCTCAATTAATTAAAACTAAACTAGATTTGCCCATTACTAAAGAAGAAATTCTATTAGCAATTAAGTCTCTTAAACAAAAAAAATCTCCAGGCCCTGACGGCATTCAAGCAGAATTCTATAAAGAATTTCCTTTGCAGCTTATTCCTAATTTTTTTAAATTATTTACCTATTTTAGTTTTACAGGAACTACCTCAGGTTCTTTTACTGAGGCTCTGATTGTTTTGTTGCCTAAACCTAATAAAGACCCTACACTTATGTCAAATTACCATCCTATTTCCTTAATAAACCAAGATTGTAAACTTTATGCCAAAATACTTGCAACCAGGTTAACCTCTGTTTTAGATTCTCTTATTCATCCTGAGCAGTCTGGGTTAATGAAAAATAGCTATTCTGTCAATAACACAAGAACTTTATTACATGCTATCAAACAAGGATCCACTTTATCTTTGCCATCTGGAGTACTTACATTGGATTCTGAGAAAGCTTTCGATAAGGTTGATTGGCAATTTTTATTTCGTACTTTAATAGCATTTAATTTTGGTGATTTATTTATTCATTTGATATCTGCTCTTTACTCTACCCCTACTGCTCGTTTATTTTTTAATGGTCACGTTTTCAATCACATTTCTCTTTTTAGAGGTACCAGACAAGGTTGTCCATTTTCACCGCTTTTATTTCTTCTAGTTATTGAACCTTTCCTTGTTTCCATTAGAACATTTAAAGATGTTGTTGGTTTTAATACTAATCAGGGTGATATTAAAACGTTAGCTTATGCAGATGATGTACATTTATTTATTAGCAATCCTGTATCCTCATTCCCTCCTTTATTGGAGATTATTTAATCTTATTCCAAAATTTCTGGTTACATGTTAAATACTAATAATACAGATTTTTTTCCTTTAAATATTTATTGTACCCCAGATATGTTACCCATCAAGGAAAAAATTTGGCAAAGAGATACATTTAAATATCTTGGCATTTTGTTCTCTTCATCTATAAAAACAACAATATCATTAAATTGTGAATCTATTTTAAGTTACATAAAGGATAAAATATCAAAATGGTCTTCGCTTCATCTTTTATGGTGGGGAAAAATGGATCCAATAAAAATGACTATGGCACCAATTTTTTTTTTATACCCTAGCCATGATTCCTACTCAATTTCCTATGAAGTTTTAAAAAGCTGTTGATCAACTCCTTTCTAAGTTTCTTTGGAACAATAAAGCACCTCGTATTAGTTATAAGAAACTAAAAATGCCTAAATGTAATGGAGGATTTGGTTTGCCAGACTTTTTTAATTATCATAAAGCATTTATAATAAAATAAAAAAGCTCCTTTGGTTTAATCATTCTCATCTGATTGATCCTCCTACTTGGCTTTTTATAGAAAGGAGTCTGGTAGATCTGTTTCCATTGTCTACTTCGTTAACCATGTCCTATAAGTCAACATTTCTTAAAAAATCTGTTATTTTAAAATCCACTAAACTAATGATTTTGACTTAATTTTCCAATCACCCATGTCCATCACTGAAGATATGTCACTATGGCATTATCCACGCCTGACAATTTCTAGAAATGTTATATTTTGGCATTCATGGATTAAAGCTGGTATTTTGTGCCTCAAAGATGTCAACAATAATCATAATTTTATATTTTTGATGTCTTGCAGGCGAAATTTCATTTACCTTCTTCTGACTTCCTCAAATATGAACTTTTGTGTAATTCTATATTAGATGCATTTCCTCATAATATACCTTCAAATACTAAATCAGATTTATCAATGTATATTCAAACTGTATCCACTTTATCTCATGGTATTTTATTAATGTATGAGAAGATGGTTGCATTTCAAGGTAACAACATTGATGTGATTTCACCATTTTGGAATAATAAACTCTCAACCTCTCTCTCTCATGATACATGGCAAACAATTTGGCTCAATAATATTTTTGGATGGTTACCTGTATCACTTTATCAAACAAGTTTCTATATTTTATATAATTGCTTATGGTCTCCATTAAGATTATTTCAAGCTAAACTTCTTCCGACTTCAAATTATTGGCATTGTAATTTACATATTGGTTTGTTAAAACATATGCTTTTTGATTGTCCGTCTGTCTCTAAATTGTGGGCTTAAGTTTGGGATGTTATAAAAAAATGTATATCCATGAGGATCTTTCATTTAAAGTGTTAATTTGTAAATCTGTTGTTCTTTCTAAAAAAATTATCTGACTTAGAAGGTAAGCTTTTTAATTTTTTGTTATCAGCTGCTTTAAAATCCATTACATGTTGGAAAGATGTTTCATTATTATCTGTTCATGTTTGGTCATCGTGGGTTATTTTTACTAGAAGAGTTGCCCATTTATCTTTGAATGGTATTACTCATAATTGTAACTCCTATGATTTATTTTGGAAACCTGTTGATCATTATTTATCTTCTTAAAATATATAGTTCTCTACCTATTTATTGACATTAAAATGTACTTAAGTATCTATTTGATAGTAGTCCTACTTCAATGATTATTAGTAACATATACCTGTTTTGTCTCCCTCCCTTCTAATTTTTATTAATATTAATATTACATTATATTGTACCTGTATATATTTACTCGATGTTCTTCATATCTATGGGGCCGATTCAGAGAACTAACTTAAGACAATATCCTAAACTTACAACTTTTGGTATTTACAGAAGTTAGGATTTTGTCTTAAGTTTGTCTTAAGACAAACTTAAGACAGACTTAAGACAGACTTAAAACAGATTTAAGACAGATTTAAGACAAAATGCTAACTTAAGTCTGTCTTTAGTCTGTCTTTAGTCTGTCTTTAGTCTGTCTTAAGTCTGTCTTAAGTTTGTCTTAAGTCTGTCTTAAGTCTGTCTTAAGTTTGTCTTAAGTTTGTCTTAAGACAAACTTAAGACAAAATCCTAACTTCTGTGAATACCAAAAGTAATAAGTTTAGGATTTTGTCTTAAGTTAGTTCTGTGAATCGGGCCCTATGTATTCTCTTTGGGTGCTTTTTATAGTGCTCTTTTTTGTATTGTCACTGTTTAATATAAAATGTTATAAACTATTTTGAACACACTAGCAGTAGATGTAAGCACGCATACACATGACACACTCATGTCTTGTGTACCAAGTACCGCATCAGTTCAAATAGTAAAGGCACGTGAAATGGGCATGAGTGCAACATACATATCATGCTCAATGCACACTAATGAATGAATGAATGAATGAATGAATGAATGAATGAATGAATGAGTATTTATTGCTGGTTACTTAAAACCATAACATAAAACTTTAACATAAAACAGAAAATATCAGCTCATAAAAGAAGACAATAGTTAAAAGTCCATGGGCATCAGGCAGACTTGTAGTTGACTGAGGCTCCAGGTAGTGGAGTCGTCAGCAGGGTTCGAGTCTGTTGGATGAATTTGCCAAACGAGGCCATATCTTTTACTGTGTTCAATGTGTACAATTTATGAATCGCCTCCTTGGCTGTGCGGGTACCCAGTTGTAATAAAATTGGCCGTAGATAGAAACTGCGGGCTGTGCGCAAGGCGGGGCAGCAAAATAGGAGGTGAGCCAGTGACTCGTGTTTGTACTCGCAGAGCCGGCAGCCCTTGCTCGTCAATGTTCTCAGTTTAGTGTTATATATTTCTTGAAGTGGCAGAGGGTGTAGTCTGGATGCTAAGATCCTGAGTAAAGCTGCTCTGCCCACGGCCTGCGTAAGGTGAGGTTTAGAGTTGAACCCTTTTTGTGGCAAGGTTTGACTTTCGTGCAGGCCTTTTTTATCCAATCGATCCAGATCTAAGGCGCGAGAGTGAATACGAACTTGTTTTTTGAGTGTGCACTTGATGGCGGAGTACTTAATGATCTTGGGGTTCCAGGACTCCAGGGCGAGTTTGAGCTGCTCTGCTCCGGCTGCGAGTGCGGTTGACCATGGGTTCCCAGGTACACAGAAAATGTGTTTTAAAACCGCCTTCATAGATTTCTCTTGGGCCGCTGTTGTGAGAAAATAGTATTTACACAGAAAGGCCAGCTCTTCCAATAGTTGGTGGTTCAAAGAGAATTCTAAGCGCACTAATGTGTTGCTGGTGCACGCAGGTAGATGGAACAGCCTTTTGTGGGCACTGCAATGTATTTTTTCCAGTTCTTTCGATAGTTTTCCGGGGAATGCTAATTGGGCGTAAGTTAGGGCGGGCATTAGTTTTGCTCGTAAAACTCTCCGGATGGCCGTCGTGGTTGGGCTGTACAAGGTGGCTTGTAGTTTGCAGAGAGCATAAGTAATGCATTTCCCTTTCGTTTGGATTTTGTGCAATTGAGCAGACGGCCGCCCTGATTCTGTGAGCCAGACGCCCAAGTAGTTATATTTTTGTGCACTTTCTAATGTCAACTGGCCGAGGCTCCATCTAGCTAATTTCTTTTTTGGGTAGTGGCCAAAGATGACAACTTTGGATTTAGTTTGGTTGGCCACCAGCTTGTGGGCCACGTTATAGGTTGCCAAAGCCGACAGGGCTTTTTGTAGACCTATTTTGGTATGGTCTAGGAGTACCAAGTCGTCAGCGTATTGAATAAGCTGTATCTTTGTGTCCCCGATCCTTGGCGTAGCCAGTGCTGCTCCTGTCAAGGCTTGGCCCATGTCAGCGGTATACAGGTTGAACAAGAGCGGAGCAAGCACGCACCCTTGTTTTAGACCCCGATATGTATTTATTTTCTCTGTTGCTGCGGTGTTGGAAAGTTTAATTCTGACCCAAGTTTTATAGTATAGTGATTGTATTGCTTTCAGCAACCCGGGATTGATGTTCCAAAGTGTCAGCTTCTTCCAAAGGATTGATCGGTCTACACCATCAAACGCAGCTGAATAATCAATGAAGCAGGCGAAGAGAGGGAGACTTTTACGGTTAACTGCTTGGTGGACCAGATAAGAGAGGGCTATTATATTATCAATCGTCGATGCTCCTGATCTGAAACCGGTTTGAAAGAATGGTAAAAGGTCTTCGGAACTTGCCCAGTGGGTTAACTCTGCTAAGATGGAACTGGCGTAGGCCTTGCCCTCTATGTCCAGGAGAGCAATCATGCGATAGTTGTTCGGGTTGGATTTGGGGCCTTTTTTATGAATCGGATGAAGGAGTGACCCTCTCCAGGAGTCTGGCACATCCCCCAGGAGGCGGCATTCTGCATAGAGGAGCGTCAGAGTCTCGGACCAGAATTCTATATTTGCCCTGAACAGGGATCCGGGCAGGCCGTTAGGACCCAGAGCTCCGTTGTGTCTGATTTTTTTTAGAATTCTGGTAACTAAAGCAGTCTCAAGGTCGACTTAAAATTTGGCGGAGGAGTCTGAATCGCCAGTCCCAGAGTGGTCGTGATTTGGGTAGGGACTATGTTGGTCGTCTTGATATAATGTCTCTACGTGTCTGATCCAGGAACCTGCTTCAAGTGAGTTTTCTCTATGGTTATGACCTTGGGCAAGGGTGTTTAAATAGGTCCAGAACTCTTGGGTTTTACAGGGTCTTAACAATTCAAAAATCCTCAGCCATTGGGCATCTGAGTGAGCTTTGCCGCCCACACCGTTTTTGAGTGATTTTTTGCGGCTGTTTTTAATCGCATTTTATCTTGATCAGAGCCGGTTTTTCTGTATGTTCTGCGTAAGGCATTTAGTGATCGGGCGCTTTCTTTGATAGCCATATTGGTTCCTAGTTTGTGGGGTACATACGATCGTGCACGGCCTGCTGGATTGTCGCGAAGCACAAGGGCAAGGTCCGGAGCTAATCTGTCCCATTCTTTTATAACGCCCCCACGGTTGGGACTTAATGGCCAGCCTTCCCATGCTTGTTTCCAGGCCTCGAACTTGGTTGCCGGCACGGGCCCCCATTTGATTCGTCTCGGAAGATTGTACAGTTCTTCACCAGTGGAAGCCCCGAGGCAGTTCGTCCTAGGGCGGGATTCCGTTGTAAGGTTCAGGGTAATTGTTAGGGCGGCGTGGTCGCTTTCATTGCGTGGGTGAACTGTATAATTTGACAGTAGAGGTTGAAGATGTTCACTTAAAATAATATAGTCAATCGTTGTTTGATTGTTGAAGGTGGGGGCTACGGCTGCCATTGGATGAGTTTTTAAATAGACCACGTGAGCGGTAGACAAGTTATAAGATTTAATTAAAGCGTTGAAGACGTTTGCTGCCCCAGGGAGATGACTTTGGGTAGCCCCTATGTTGTGAGTATTAAAATCCCCAAGGATGATAGAGTCCAATAAGGGGTAATGCAAAAGTAAGGCTTCTAACTGGCTTGTCAGCAGTGACCTGGAGTCCATGGCCCCCTGCCCATGGGGGTTGTAATAAACACTGATTAAAAGGATGGAGAGGGGACCTTTGGTCGTATGGAGCCCTTTCAGAATGCCAGACAAGAATAAATGGGAAGTAAAAGGTGTTTCAATGAATTCAATGCGTAGCGAGTGCTTGATGTAAATCGTGATCCCTCCTGAGGGTCTTCCGAATATATTGGCTTTTATAGCTGGTTTACAAAATTCGGCGTACCCCCTTAGGGATATGGGTTTAACTGCCCAAGTTTCTTGGGTGCAGATTATATCGGCTCCTTCAAGGAAATCCACTGCCGCTTGATTTTGTACTAATTTGGTTATCCCTGCGACATTCCAAGACATGATGTTTAAACTGCTGGTGGTTGATGGTCGTGTGGGATGTTTTTTGGGAGGGCGTCTATTAGGTGCTGGGGTTTAAAGTGTGCGGCAACCAGGACCAATCTTGGCTGATGATTCCCATTACACAGCATATGCGTTTGCCCTGACCCAAGTTGGTTATGATTTTAATTGGGGTTTCATTGGCGGGGTTGGAGGTCGTCCCCCCTTTGGATCCAAGAAGGACGGAGGCTACTTGCGGAACTGGTTTCCGTGCAGCATTCATGCACTCCAGCCGTCCAGTGTTCCCCTCTGAAGGGACCAGACGAGTCTCTGAGCTGCAGGTTTTCAGTATCGATGGATATTTTTCTAGCGGGTGAGGCTTTATTTTTATGCCCCAGCTATCCAGTAGCGTATGATGGTTTTTCATAATCTCTGCCGGAGTTGGGCTGGTGAAGGTTAGCTCAGTGGTTTCGTTGGTCTCGTCAGGGCCTCGGGGTAGAAAAGATACGCTCTCAATGTCTGTTGTTTTTATCTTTTCCAAGCCGGGGATGTTTGTGCAGAGTTTTAAAAGATTACTGCGATTGAGGGTATCCCATTTGCCTTGTGAGGCGTACTCTGGATATAACATAATTTTTCGTTCTTGTTGTTTTATATGAGGCTGGGTCAAGGTCCCAGTTGCCAGTGTTTGGATAGTGGCCGGTATAAAGGAAGTAGATGGGCAGGCTGCCATGCCCTCAGTAGATCGTCCCCAGTGGGGCGTAACTGTTGTTATTGTCCCGGCGACGAGCCCTGGTGTTAACCTAGGTGGAACTGAGCTTATATCCATGGTTATAGCTTGATCGATTTTAGTTGGCGATAGTTGTGGTTGTCTGTTCTTGCTTAAGATTAGTTGATTTCTATGTAGAGGGTTCTTCTGCTCTGCTAAACAATCTCTAGAGGAACCCTGGATTGCTTCATTCGCCTGAACAGTGTGTGGTGCTGTCAAGATCTGTTGAGGACCCGGACCCAAAGGGACAGCCCAGCAAGGGGCGGAAGAAGCCGCTGGGGCCAGAATAGGATCGGGGGTGATCGTGCCAAGAGCGTTGTGACATGCTGAATTTGTTGCTATTATAGTGGTTGCGGTTTGCAACATAGCCCCCTGGTACTCGTTGGAATGTTCGTGCGACTCTGAGGAGGCGGGCAATAGCCATTGTCGGATTGAGCCATTTGATTCGGACTTATATTTGCTCTGTTTGTTGAGTCTTTTTAATCTTTTTTTATTTTTTCGAGAGAGGTGTCGAGTAGCTGGGCTTGCCAATTTTTCAGTTGTGTAATCATCTTTGTTTTTATCTCGAGGGAGATTTGGGATACAGGAGGTCTCGTCCGGTTTTGCACAAGGCTCCAAGACGAGTCTGTTGTCTACTTCGGCTGGATAAGCTGGGTCAGAATTACCTGGGTGGGCATCTGTGATGTTAGATGGCCCGTCTATTTTTTGGTGAGCAAGTACGTTGTTCCGAGTTCTTCGGGCTTCATCTTTGAGGTCAACAATTAGCGTGCTCATTATGTCTGGGAGTTTTCCTAGCTTGAGCAATATGGGGCTGCAGCCACAGCTCACTGGTTTGATCGAATAAGAAGAGTTTGTCTGTGCTCTGTGTATTAAGGAATTCAGGTTGTCCAGTTTAGTGTCTATCCCGGAAATTAGGCCTGCTACTGCCTGTAGTATGGTTATTTGGAAGTCTAGTTTGTCGGCGTGCATTATGGCTGCGTTTGCCATAGAAATTGTAGCCTCATTAATTGTTGATAGGTGATAAACGATCGTAGATAACTGCTCCTCTTTACATGTGTCACTACTCCCAAGACGAGGGGGCTGAAAGCCATTAGCTTGAGCTGGGCTGCCGGACGCTGGAGAAGTAGTGACCTGGGGGTGTATAAAAACAGAAGTTGAGCTAGTGATTGCTCTCATAGCAGCGTCGGGCTCGTTGCCCCCGTCTGTAATCTGACTCGGAGTTGAGGCAGCCAACTGGTGTGTGAGGGATCAGCTTGGACTTGTATCGTTGCCTGTTTCGAGACTCATTTTAGTGAACTCCGTTAAAGCTGGCCCTTGGAGAATGGTTATTTTGGGGGACAGAGGAGTGGTCGGCCGACTAGATGGAGCCAGGCACAGAGATGTTTCTGAGACTGTAGCTTTAACAGTGTTGCTGGGAGCTTCCATCAGGGGCGAGCCCGCTCTAAAGTAATTAGCTGAGTGCGCTGTTGGGGCCGTGGGATAGATGAAGTCTCTTATGTCTCTGTTTGCTGTGGGCGCAGGTATGGTCTTTTGGGGCCTTGGACTGTGCCCGCTGGCTAAATGATTATCTGAAGTAGAGGCCCTTACTTGGCATGGTTTTATCGGAGTCGCCAAGCCAAATATGGAGGCACCGTCTTGAGAAGCTTCCCCGTGGCCTGAACCTCACTACACCTCACCACACTAGTCATGCACACAAGCCCATGTAGCAGTTGGGTTAATCGTGCTTTCGGCATAACTCTACCTCTAAAGATGCCACCTCTAAAGACAAGGCTAGAGGCTTAGAATATTCCTTGTAATTTCCTTCCTGGCAATTACTGTTGCTGGGGGGCCCAGTAAATTCAGGAGGCGGGAACGAATGGGAGATGTAGGTTTTGAGGGAATAACATGAAAGAATCAAATTTATCACTCCAAATTTCCACATTTTACCCTGGTCTTCCTTCCCTCTGGGGGAATTCCATGAGGACAATCCCCCCTTCACTAGACCTAACAGAATTATAGGTTCACTCATAATGAGGACCTTAATGTTAAAATGTGTTCTGGTGAGGATATAAGAATGTTCAAGTTATTAAAAACTATTTGTTTGTAAAAAGCTGTCACGCATTAACCAATCTCACAAAAGTTGCTCAGCAGTCAGTGTCAACAATAGCGTAAGCCAGTTTTGTTTGTTGCTCCAACGAAAGACTCATTGCTAACCTTAAAATACATTAGGTCTACCTGAAAATTGTTATTGTGCCCTTAGACAGAGGTTTTCGGTTAAAAGTACAATGGTGTTTAAGCCTATAAATCCAGTTTAATAAAGCATAGTGAAGCAGAAGGACTTTTCTATTGATAGTGATTATCTTAACAAAAGCTGCAGGCCTAACTGTGTTGATGGTGAGGACTTCATGTTTTTGCAATAGGTCTCGTTGGAGGTTTTGCTAGCTATATATGTAAAAGCCCACAGGCACACAAGATGTCACATGACAGCTCACAGACAAATTAGGGTCAGCTCCCATCTGTGCTGAATCCATGCAACCTAGTTATCTGCAACGGCTCATTTAAAAGCTGTTCAAAATATTTATTTTCACCAAAAAGATATGCACTGTTTTGTATACTGTTTTGACAACTGTATTTTTCATACATATTTTTAATTTTATTAATAGAATTTAGCTGTGTTTCCATTACAGTAGTTTTTAGAGTCAAAAACACTTTCTATGCAACGATTTTTAAAGTGTTTTTGTGTGTATTACTGAGTTCTGAGTTTCCACATCACCTTCATGAGGGAGTCTTCGACTGCTTTTGCATATGTACTCTAGGAGTCAAGTGCTAAAGGATTATGTTTGACTTTCAATTTAAGGTGACAATAGTACAAGGACTGGCGGACACCAGTTGTAAATAACCACAATTAATAAATTAGAGGTCCAGCATCCCCTGGATGCCCTTGAGACCCCTGAAATAGTCCCCACATATATACTGCCATTACAGTAATTGACTATAATTGTCTTTTGTGACTGGTATTCAGGTGCGTAAGAAACATGATGTCTCTGCCAAAATTACTATGGTCAGCAATTTATGTAACAGCTGTATTTGTGATAGCCATTACTAGAGCAGTTCAAAGTCTTTAGGGAAGTGGTAAAATGATGTCCATGGCTTATATGACATTAATGTTTATTCCCAAGGCAGGGATGAACGCCACCAACATTGCATCCTATACATCAATAGTCATGATAAATTACAATGAAAAGCTCTATTCTAAACAACACCCATTCAATAACTTACTGATCTAGATCAACTGGGCTTCATAATGAATTGAAACACTTTTGACAATGTCAAGAGTGTCATGGATATATTAGAAATAGCCCATTGAATGACCACTCATACTCTGATTCTAGCATTCCATTTAAAGAAGATCTTTCATAGATTGTCCTGGGAAAATATCTAAACTATTCTTTAAGGAATAAATGACCACATATGTATGACTGCTAATACAAATTTGAATGTGTGAAGTTGCAACTGTTTCCTCCTATTCCTTCATGAAGCCTTTTAAAAACCTGCCCTCTTTGTTGACTTAATGAATTTTCCAATAGCAAGAGAAATCTTCTGAATAATATACGGGTGTGGAAAAAAACAATAAATGTTTATTTTGAAAAAGAATTCCCTTCAAATAAATATTTTCTAGGCAATTGTCATATAAGATCACATTTAGGAAAACGTTTTCTTAAAGGAGTGAATGATTTGTAATTCTGAAAACAGTTCACAGTGAAAGTTGGCATCTTCACCTGACTTCAGGGTGAAGTATCAAACTTTTTCCCACCAAGTTGGAGCAGAGGACCCATTAGAGTTGCCCTTTATCCCTATTTCCCTGTTACTACATCCATAGATAAGACATCTTTGTTGTGAAAGTCAAACAAAGCAGAACACTTAAAGGGCTAAGAAGTATTCAGACATTCAAAAAAATATGTTTTTTACAGATGATTGTATGCTTAAGCTAACTGACGTAAATATCATAATGATGACAAATAGTAAAGTATATTTGCCTCAGGAGGAATTCTGAACTTGATGAAGGGTGTCAGAAACACTTTCAGAGGTTCACAGAGCAAGCATATCTACTGGACCCAACCCTAGGTCTTGAGGCAGTTGACTCATGATGTCCTGGGGTCCAACTTACTATGGGCACAGAGCCAAGTAGCCCTTCAGTACTTGTGTCCGTGTTAGGGATGGGCGGAACTTGTTCAATTGGACTCAGCCGAATTACAGAAAAATCCTGCGAGAATCCTTGAAGCTCCATCAACTGGCAGAAATAGGTATGGTGCACTGCTTGTGCTGTGATTTTATGCCAGCAGCACGTTCCTTGCTGAAAAATCATCATGAACGGCATCATGTGGTGGGCCAGATGGCACAGCTAATCAAGCTGATTTTCTACTCAGGAAGCAGCTGTCTGATTGTGAACAGTCAACCTCCCGACCTACAAAAATCTCACTGGGTGTCCTCCTAGTGACTGGAAATCATGCAGGGAATGCCAAATCTAACTCACCCTTGCCAACGTACCTTTCCGTAGCTATGTACAAGACAAAATTCTGTTATGTGGCGATTGGCAGAATTTGGCCTGGAACTCCATGTTACAAGAGTAACGCAGAGTCGCCAAAATTCCACCTATTTCTTGAGTGGAACAGAATATTTCACCCACCCCTAGTCCCAGTAGTAGTATGCGTTAAGTAGCCCAAGGCTTCTCCATGGGGTGGAAGAAGCAGGGTGTTGAACACAGACTCACAACTCAAAGTATGTTCAGCAGCAGCAATAAATGATTGTCAAAACCAAATTCTTGATTTTATGAAAAAAAAAGTCTTTTATACGAAATGTAGAATACGCAAACGATACACACAGCCCCCTGAGGTTGGGGCTCTAGTGTTCAATACGCACGTTCCTGAGTCTCACTTCCCTCTCGTTACTGCATTGGTTGTGTCACTACAGGTGACATTCAGGTTAGGCCCCACCAGTAGTCTGAGTGTCAGGAGTCCCACTCCAACCCTCTTTAAAGATCAAAAGTGTTCCAGTGCTCTGAGCGCTATATGGCAGAACAAATCCTCCCCCGGGTCCTTCTAGCCCTGTGATCAGTCTTACTTTATGTTATGTTAACGAGACTTATAAAGCGCGCTGTTACCGTTAGGTGTCCTGGCGCTGAAATGCATTGCCTACTGGTTGAGAGGATGAATACATGAATTAAAATGGGATCTGTTAGGGAAAAAAACAGGTTTTGAGGCCCCTGCTAAACTCCAGGAGGCCAGTCGCTGCTCTGAGCTATGGAGGGAGGCCGTTCCAAAGCTTTGCAGCTCAACAGAAAAAACTTCTGCCCCCCCCAACTGGCTGTTTTAACACGTTGGACTTTTACCAGCCTTGCTTTGGTTGAACGGAGGACCCTGGAAGGGGTATACCATTGAAGGTATTTACTCATAAATGCCGGCCCGCATCCCTCCAGGGTTTTGAAAACAAGGCAGAGGGCCTTGAATTCTATCCGCTGTCTCATAGGTAACCAATGAAGGTCTCTTTAAAGATCAAAAGTGTTCCAGTGCTCTGAGCGCTATATGGCAGAACAAATCCTCCCCCGGGTCCTTCTAGCCCTGTGATCAGTCTTACTTTATGTTATGTTAACGAGACTTATAAAGCGCGCTGTTACCGTTAGGTGTCCTGGCGCTGAAATGCATTGCCTACTGGTTGAGAGGATGAATACATGAATTAAAATGGGATCTGTTAGGGAAAAAAACAGGTTTTGAGGCCCCTGCTAAACTCCAGGAGGCCAGTCGCTGCTCTGAGCTATGGAGGGAGGCCGTTCCAAAGCTTTGCAGCTCAACAGAAAAAACTTCTGCCCCCCCCAACTGGCTGTTTTAACACGTTGGACTTTTACCAGCCTTGCTTTGGTTGAACGGAGGACCCTGGAAGGGGTATACCATTGAAGGTATTTACTCATAAATGCCGGCCCGCATCCCTCCAGGGTTTTGAAAACAAGGCAGAGGGCCTTGAATTCTATCCGCTGTCTCATAGATAACCAATGAAGGTCCCGAAGTCCCTTCCTTATGGATACAAACTAGGGAATGCCCAGAAGAACTCTAGCAGCAGCATGTTGTACTGTCTGTAGTCGATTGAGCTTCCTTTTGTGAATATTGATATATAAGGCATTACAGTAGTCTAGACGAGACATGACAAGTGCCGTTACTACTGTCCTAAGGCTATCATCCGAGAGGAGGCACTTAATTTTCCTCCTAATCCTGACTATAAAAAAGCAGGATGATACCGCCTTACTTATTTGATCAGCAAAAGACAGTCTGGAGTCTATCATAACTCACACATTTTTTGCCTTCTCAGTGGGGACTGGAAGTAAGCTCAGAGATTGAGGCCACCAGTTAGATGACCAGAGATTTGAGGGATTGCCGAAAATAATCATCAAAGTTTTCCCTGCATTGAGCTTTAGACAGTTTGCTGCCATCCAGCCGGCAATGGATTGCATACAATTGTAGCAGTCCCGACCGGCCTCAGCCTCTTTGCCTTTTTGGATGGATAACACAATTTGAGTGTCGTCGGCATAAGAGGTCAATTGGAAACCAAAAGAACGAATAAGGGCTGCCAGAGGAGAGACATATATATTAAATAACGTGGGGCTGAGCGCCGAGCCCTGGGGAACCCCACAAGGCAGAGAAAAAGGCTTAGAGCAATCAGTGCCAATGTCTACTGTTTGATTTCGATCTAAAAGAAAGGATCTTAAAAGGGCAAGTGCCTTGCCTGTAACCCCCTTTCCACTTAAACGGTCCAACAACACCTCATGGTGGACCGTGTTGAAGGCGCCGAAAGGTCCAACATGATCAGAATTGCCGCGCCGCCATGATCTAATGTTTCTCTAATTTCCTCCGTAGACTTAATCAGCTCAAGCTCCGTACTATGTTCTGTACTGGATCCAAACTGAGTAGGGTCAAGGAGATCATTATTTTTAATAAAAGCACTCAGCTGGCTGTTCATTTCTCTTTTGATCAGCTTGGCTGGTAGTGGAAGTCGAGAAATAGGCCTATAGTTATTCGGCACTTTGGGATCCAAATTGGCCTTCTTGAGAAGGGGGAGGATTGAGGCTTTTTTCCAGATATTAGGAAACAAGGCACACTTAAATATACTATTAAAAACAGGGGTAAGAGCAGCTCAAATGGTGTTGGATGCTAGTTTG
This sequence comes from Triturus cristatus, assembly GCF_964204655.1. Classification (NCBI taxonomy): domain Eukaryota; kingdom Metazoa; phylum Chordata; class Amphibia; order Caudata; family Salamandridae; genus Triturus; species Triturus cristatus. Next base: position 729,423,798 of record NC_140591.1, read on the forward strand.
GCTATTTGTGCGGGACAGGGATCTAAAGGAGAGCCTGATTTGATTACCTGCAAATGCTTAATAGTATCTTGGGCACTCATATTCTCAAAACAATTCAACAAAGGCAATATCTTTGTGTCTGTTGGACAGTCCCAAACATCCTTTATTATATCTTCTGGCTGTGAGTTACTAAATGATGAAAAGATCGAGCCCACTTTTTCTTGAAAGGCTGAGGCAAGGAGTTCGCAGAATTCCGGGTCGCCGTGAGGTTTAACCAAAGTTGGAGTTGTGAGTTTTAAAACTGTACTAAATAATTCTTTTATGGAGGATTTTGCATTATTAATCTGTTCCCCATAGAACATGTTTTTGGTTTCGGTGAGCAGTTTTTTGTAACTGTGGAGGCAGTCTCTATACACTCTTTTAGATGATGGGGTGTAGTCTTTCCTCCACATACGTTCTAATCGTTTACATTCAATTTATTTATGTTTTAAACTCTCATCGTACCAAGGAGCAGAGGGTGTCGTTCTCCTGGGGGTACAGACTTTCACTGGAACTGCATTATTGCAAGCCGAAACTAGCCATTCGGTATACGCCATTGCGGCCTTATCAACCGATAAGGGCCAGACCTTCAAAGTGGACTTCAGGTGGTTTTCGAATTTCTAACTATTAATATTTTTCCAAGCCTTGATATTAACTTTAGGTAAAAATTCAATTGTTGGCTTAGAGAGCCTGGTAATAGAAATCTCGAAAAAAACAGCTGCATGGTCCGACCAAGGAATTGGTAGTACATTACTGAGCTTAATGTTAGGCTTGTTAGAAAAAATACCATCCAGGGTGTGGCCGGCCTTGTGGGTGGGGACTGAAACTAGTTGAATGAGATCCCCCCCCCCGAAAATTTCCTGAAGCTTGGCATTGTCTACATCCAGATCATCCTCCAGATAAAAATTTAAATCTCCTTAAATGGTAAAAGAGTTTGCGCATAGTCCTTCTTCAAGGAGCAATCTTGCTGAATCTAAAAACGCACATCTTGCTCCAGGAGGACGATATAGAAGAATGGCATGAAAGGTGTCATGGGGAGAAATGCTAACATTCGCTGCCAGAGCTTCACATGTCAAATTTGGTACTGGACAGAATGAGGGTTTTAAGGAATTGTGATAAATTATCGCCAGTCCTCCCCCCTTCCTGCCCAGTCTATCTTGCTTGTAACATAGATAGCCTGGTGGCAGCACTTTAACAAGGTCGTGGCCAGAAGCTTCATCTGACCAGGATTCAGTGATAAAGGCCATCTTAATACAGTGCTCCTCGATTAACAATGCACATTCATCACTGTGTTTAATAAGAGACCTAGCATTAAGAAGCAGTGCTTTAATAGGTGCAGTGGCATTCTTATCTTTGACCCTAGGTTTACTTCTATTCAAACCTTCAGTAAAAAGAAAAGAGAATTTACCAGAGCAGCTTGCGCATGGAGCAGAGGCTCCTTTTAGAAGTGTCTCAGGATGTATTGTAGGACAGCACATATTACCTCCATTGGGATCTAAGCAGAGGATAGTCTCTCTAGAATACCTGATAAAGTTTGGAGTTGTAGAGCCAGGGGGACATGCCAGAAGCCCGGACCGAGCGCGGACGGGCGCAGACGGGCTTGCCTTAGGCGCGCCCGCGTCTGCTGCCTGGTCGCGTCAGTGCGAAAGATATAGGCAGCAGTGCAAGGCAACTAGAGTGCTAACCTCGCTGGCTCGAAAAGTTCCTCTTCCGCTTTTACCACGGAGCAGAACCGAGCACAGACGTCACAAGGTAAGCAGTGCAACAGTAGAATTGAAATGTGGGCACAACTGAGGGCGAGTAGTAAGCAGCAAACAAAGATTCAATTTCCAACAGCGTATGTGCAAATAAACAGTATGTGCAATAGCAGGATCAAATTAAAATTCCATTTAAAAACACAGTGTGCAAATAAGCAATTTAAACAAATAGCGAGTGTAACAGGTTGTCCTACCTGTCAGGCATTCAACACCGCTCTGACCAGGAAGGCAAGCGCTGCGCGGTCGCGTCAGCGCGAAAGATATGGGCAGCAGTGCAAGGCAACTAGAGTGCTAACCTCGCTGGCTCGAAAAGTTCCACTTCCGCTTTTACAGCGGAGCAGAAACGAGCACAGGCGTCACAAGGTAAGCAGTGCAACAGTAGAATTGAAATGTGGGCACAACTGAGGGCGAGTAGTAAACAGCAAACAAAGATTCAATTTCCAACAGCGTATGTGCAAATAAGCAGTATGTGCAATAGCAGGATCAAATAAAAATTCCATTTAAAAACACAGGGGCAGATTTATGTTTCCTGGCGCATCCCTGCAAATCAGCAGGGATGCGCCAGGAAAGATGCGTCACGCAAGTTTACCCTTGCGCCACCACTGATGCGCCGCATTTACAATGCAGCGCATAATGGCGCAAGGATAAACAGATGCGTGACGCATCTGATGGCATAAGGGTGGTGCATTGCTGGAGTCGTGCGGCAAGCGCGACGCAACTCCAGCAATGCTCAGGGGCTGCCCATACATAACATGCTGCGTCATGCCTTACGCCTGCTTCAAGCAGGCGCAGGGTTTTGACGCAGCAGCGTCGGAAAAGTGACTCAGTGAAATCTTGTAGATTTCACTGCGTAACTTTTCCGAGGCTTTTTCCGACAGAACGCCCACCCTGCATACATTAAACCTGACGCAGGTTTAATGTAGCGCAGGGCTTTACAATGTGACGCATCTCCCTAGATGCGTCACGTTGTAAATAAGGCACAACATGGCGCATGGTTTACGCTGCCACTGCGTCACAGAAGTGACGCAGCGGCGGCGTAAATGTTTCGCAAGGGGCTTGTAAATCTGCCCCACTGTGTGCAAATTAGCAATTTAACCAAATAGCGAGTGTAACAGGTTGTCCTACCAATCAGGCATTCAACACAGCTCTGACAAGGAAGGCAATCCTGCAGGGATTTTGTGACTGGAGTTTTCAGGAGTCATCGCTCACGGGCAGTGCGTAGAACTGCGGCGGCTGTTGTAGGTGAGTGGGACTCACTGCTCTGCGGCAGCTGGGCATTCATGATGCGTCATCTGGTGAGACAGTAAGTTCCTCCGATGCTCCCCACATATGGGGGGCACCTGCTCCTGTTCCAATCCTCAGTCACTGACACAGGCCCGCATGCGGACTCTCCTTTCATTGACTGCTTGAACTAGGCAATAGTGCTTGTCCTTTCTAATAGCCCCCTCTGGCATATGGGGTCACCGGCCTTGCCCTGTAGATGCGTGGTGGCCCAATAGGCATGATAGCAACTACCTCTTCATGGTGCTGCCCTCTGGTATATGGGGTCGCCATCTTCAATCCACACATGGACTGTGGCCCAATCGGCATGGCAGCAATCTTTATGCCGGCCCCCTCTGGCACACTGGGTTACCAACTTCAGCCTGCACACAAGCAAAAACCTGATCAGTGCAGTAGCCATATCCTCACACTTTGCTGTAGGGATTCACACAGCAGGATTCCCCATTGGGCCATGCTCCCTTCAGTACTCTCTTCTCCCTCACAGGGCATATTTGTCTTGAAAAGCTGGAAACACTGTTGCTCAAGGTTCCAGGGGCAGGTGATCTTGCACTACCTGAGTGTTGTCCCCTCATCCAGCTGAGAGACTGGCAGGCTTTAACTGCAAGTCCTGGTCCAAGTCAAAAGTCTTGCAGAGTTCTCCTTGCATTATCCAACTGTCTGCTTGACATGTCATAATTTTGGGGACTCTGGCTCCCCTTCTTGTAGTCCATATCCAGTCACAAAATTTGATTTAGTGGCTGAGTCTTTGAAGTTTGTGTTGGGAGTCTGGTTCCTATTGATTTGACATCTCCTCTGCCCTCCCTTTCCTCCAGAGAGACGTCTGTCACAGCAGGAGTGACTCCAAATCAACACAGGCCATGGGAGTGACTAGAGGTTTTTCACTTGAATGTCAGCCACAGTGATATGTGCATCAAAAGGTTACCCCCTTGCCTCAGCCTTCTCTTTACGATTCTCTCCTCCGTGAGGTGTGCCCAGGCTCCTTTCCAGTGACCTCTTCCTGAATCAAAGAGCACCCTTTGAAGTGTACTGAACAGTCTGGTTCGTCTTCCTTCAGTGTGTGTGTGTATGTGTGTGTGTGTTCCACCCACCCACAGAATGCAACAATTCATAAATCTGTCTGGGGGAATTAATGTTCTTCCAAATGCTCCTCCAGTCATCCCTGGATATCCAACAATGATACTCAGAATCTTCCATGTATTGCACCATTCACAGGCACACATGCACCCAGTACATGCATACAACCATATAGCTGCAGAGCACTACATCCTACCTGATGCAGGGCAAGTGTGAGTTAAGCACAAACAGCTGAACTTTAATTGAGTGAACTTTTAGGCCTCACCCCAGAGACATAGATAAACAAGCCTGTTCTCTCCTACTCATCACTACATGTTATGCTGCCACCACAGCACTGATGCTACTGAACTCTTGGTAAGGGTGGTAGCAGTACACTATCCTGAGCATAGCATTTTGGGTGCCCCTCCTGGTCCAGCAAGACTGCAATCTGTGAAACAGACCTACGTCATCGCACCCCTGCTTGATCCGTATTCACCTATGATAACAAAAACCAGCACCCGAAATCCAGACAACGTTGCAGCTGAGGCACTCAGAGCTGGGGTGCACATCTGTCACCAAGCGAGGGACTTTTCTGTCCCAACAGGAGGCAAACAATAGAGTGTCCACTTTAGGAAACTGGAGAATTTGAAATGGAATGAAAGAAATTTTAATAATCTAAGGGTGGCCATTCCCTCAAACTATGTTTCCCTTTTAAGAATAATAACTAAGGGGCAGATGTATCCTCATTACAGTTTGCAAGTACTTAATAGCAAATTTTAGCGATTCGCTATTAAGGACTCGCAAAATGCAATGTATGTAGGTTTCGCAATAATAATTGCGATTCCTACATATTCCTTAATTGCAAACCGCAAATTGCGATTCACAATGAAGGAATACCTTCCCATTCATTCCTTTGGGCCTAGAGGCCCATAGGAATGAATGGGAAGACATTTGCACTTTGCGAGTACCCAAGAGGTACTCGCAAATTGCGAATGCAATTTCAAGGGTGCAAGGGTGCTAAAAGGACACCCTGTTGCACCCCTGAAATATGCATGTGTGCACATGTGGCACATATACATGCCCTAAGGGATTGTATGTGTGCCACATGGCACTTTAAAAAATGCAAAAAATAGCATTTTTCTATGAAATTTCAAATTACCACCAAATTGTAGTTGGTGGTAATTTGCAATTTCTTAAGGCAAAATCGCACAACTTGGGTGCTTCCAGAATTGCATTTAAGGAATCGCAATTTGCGATTCCTTAAATGCATTTGCAAAATAAGGAATCGCAAATTTTGCGATTCCTTATTTTGTGATGGTCTTTTGGGATGATACATCCCAAAAGGCTTTTTCCCGTTCGCAAACGGGCCCATTCTGAGAATGGCCTGTTTGTGAACGGGAAAAAAGCTTTATACATCTGGCCCTATGATCCTCTACATGCTAATCACAAATGCTTAGACAAATAGAAGTGTCTCTTAAACTTCTTGTCATGAACGGACCTGACATCTGCAGTGAATATAAATATACTATTGTGATTACGCCATCTCCTACGTTCAATGATCACCCCTGTTTTTCATGTGATACTCAAGGGATTCACCTATTGGTTAGAAATCCCACATATGCAAAGTAACCAGCCAAGTATAAGTGTACCCCAATATTCACTAAAATCAGGATTTACAGTTGTGAATTCTAGCTTTGTGGAGAAGCCAATCTACATTAATGATATTATTATTACAGTCCTGACTAGTTAAGGGACAAAGATCATTTCCACCAATCAGGAATCTAGAAACTAATTACAATTGTGGTACATGATTTATAAAAATCCTTACCATCCCAGAAGATATGCCCCAAAATAGGTGGACTAGTCTGTAAATGGATAGTCATATTCTCCCAGGACTTTAAAAGAGCTGTGAGCTGCAGGGAACATAACAACTGGCACTATTCTGGTTGGAAGGTCACATGACTGTTAAAAGAAATGGAGCTTCTAGAAAGATGACTACGTTTGAGAAAGTGACCCAGGAAGCATTAGCTTCCAAGGGTCAAATCTCTTTGATATAGAATATACTCGCAGCCAAACATCAATTAAATACCTTACTCACAACAGCCCCGAAGAGAGTGTTAAGGAGTCAGAGGTGAGCTTTTGTTCCATGGCACACAGGACATCTGGACTTGTACAGCATGGAGAACTTAACAACAAAATCATTTACAAGTCGTATTACATTCCAAGGAGACCTAGGTGGTTTTACTCAGGTAGACAAGAAGGGTTGGGTGTAAATGTCAGGAAAAGAAAGAATGTGTGCATATCTTTTTGAGACAGTGCTGAAAAGAAGATAGTGGCAATCCAAGCAGATCCTTTCTTTCCCATCTTGGTGGACACACTCCATAGCATTACTTATTTACAGTCACATAATGGGAACATGATTGTGCAGGTATGTCCTCGTGGTGGGGGGAGTAAACTTTAATAACATTTCATTGATGGAAGAGGATGAAGATATTGCAAAAAAAGTTTGAAGAATGTGAAGAATCATTAAGGGGGATGATTACAAGTGCTTGGAAAGAGTTTTTGAATCAAATATGGCCAAATGCAGTACTCGTTTATTGCCCCATGGATGAAATTGATAAGCTCCAGATGTATGTACTTTGATGACATACACATCATCAAGATACATATATGTGGATATAAGAACAGCAAAACTATTCATAAAAGTAAATACCTATCTTCACAATAATGTGTAAGTCAAAATGATATATTTGTTGGGAGATATTTAAAACTCAGTGGGTCGTATTCAGAAAAAAACTTAGAACAGTGCCTCTGGAGATTTATGCCTGTGCTAGAGCTTAATTTTCCAAGTCCCAAACATGCTGGGAAAACTGGTACAGGCGCAGGTTTCCAGGCGGACACGTGGGAATGTCAAGGGACTTTATTTCCAAAGTATATTGTTTCCTTCATGCTAAGTTCTTCATACTTTAACCCCCATGGAACTCCCCTTTCATGCGGTATTCTGCGAGAAAGGGGTACATATTTACAAATTTATCCAGAAATAAGGGGAAGTAGAGGTAAAAGTTAGGTTCACCCTCCACAAATATATCTATCACAACAACTATCTGAACAAGTCAGGTAGACAGGAACCTAACTGGGAGAAACAGAAGGTGTAGGAAACAATTTGATCCTTAAAGACACCGTTATCAGAAAGAAAGGGAAGTATTATCTCTTTCTATAGTCCCCTCACTCACCAGGGTTTCCCCACGGTGACATACTTCATCATAGGGGTCCTCCCAGTCCTCTACGGACTGAGGCGTGCTGCGACTTGCGGTGTTACGTAGGAGCACTGGAAATTTTGTAAACTATGTGTAGTGCAAGTGAAGTAGTGGTGGAGTGGGAAAATTAAAATAATCAGCTAGTGGGCTACAAAATAAACTTTATTGGTGCTCTAAGCTGAAAAAATTAAAAACGGGGTAATATGACAAGGGACCCTAACTATAATGGAAAGGTGTGCCTAGCATATCTTGAAGTCAACTAGTTTCGAGCTCCCCAGCTCTTCGTCAGGACTACACTGGGACCAGCCCAGTGTCGAGAAACTTGCCACTCCTAGTCAACCTTAATAGGGTGAAATAAGTGTGATGCCACAATAGTAGGGCATGCGTTTTTTTAAAAAATATACATACGTAATGTACGTTAGCACACTGATCTGTAAGGTACAAAATCACAGTTAATTGCGAGGAAAAAGTATATATATATATATGCGCATAGTGTAATACGTAATTGTTGCTAAAGTTGTGAGCACACTACACACAGGTGGATGCACACTTCCATGACTGACGTGCCGCTAAGTGAAAGACAGAAGAGATGCAATTATTCACTCCATGCCGGCGTGGTGATGGAAAAGGTGTGCTGGAATTAAATAAAGTATTAAGTCTGACTACACACACACAATAACATACAACATAAAACATGTAACATACTTAAGAAAAAGCAACACTGTGCCTCATGGTCACTGGAGGGGATGCGGAGATCTCGTACATCTAATGGAGGAAGGGAATCGAGATCGTTAGGGAAAACGGCGTGTTCCGTAATGACGGATCGCCCAGCATGGTGTGGGGGAAAAGGAGAAGGGTCTCCACGCTTCATCCGGGAGTTGAGAATGGCAGCACTTACTTGTACGTTGAACCCCACATGCTTCTGACACCTAATGAAAGCCAAACCTCTCGGACCGCATTCTGGCGTGTCCTCGTAGCCGCAATGTTTTTATGTGCTGGCGGGCGTGTCACAAGGCTAGAGATAGAAGAGGGCAAACTCCAGTGCCGGTATGCAAGTGGAGCCGCCATCTTGGAAGAGGATGAGACTGTAGGTTTCGATACTATTAAGTATCCAAATATATTTTCTCTGTAAGGACTCAATGCTCCAGCGTGGGTATGCGATCGCTCGCAACTTAAATAAGTTATGAGGGCGAGAGATGGTGAAATGTGGGGCCACATAATGGTAAAGCTCATCTTTTGAGGAAAACTCGAATTTTATTGAAAAGACAGGCTGGAGCTGTTCAGACCCGGGTCAGTTGGATCGGCTAAGATGGAAGCCGCCATTTTGGAATGGGAAGGGAAAGTGATGAATGGTCATGAGGAATTTGTTCCAATTATGCGCTAGTTACAATTCGCTGTGGGGCCGTGGAGAAATAGTCATGATACCCGAAAGGGAGATTAAGATTGAAAAAATGAAAATGAAGGAGGGATAATGGCTCATGGAATGACGTAAATGTTACCATAATGGATAACAACGAGCGAGGTTATTGTCAAGTACAACCTGATGGAAATTGAAGGCTTAATCAGCAGATATTTCCAGTGATTGTTGGTTAAGTAAACTGGCACCAGGGTATGTCATCATTGAGGCCCCTGTCGTCCGAGCGCAGCTTGAACACCCAACGCTGTTCCTTCTCATGTAGCTGTTTCTCTATGTTGGGGTGATTCTTGATGTGTTCCAAGACAACCCAGTTGAAGTCATTAGGCGTGTGGCATTTTTCCAGGAAATGTGTGGTCATCTTTGTGTTATCACGTTTACATCTGAAATTACTACGGTGCTCAATCATTCGGGTGTTTACTTTCCTGGTAGTCATGCCTACGTAGTGCAAATTACAAACGCAAGTTATTAGGTAAACAACACCTGTTGTGTTACAGTTTGTAAATGACCGAAGATTCCAGGTTATCCCATTGTTGCATTTTACTGTCTTAGTCACCTTTGTCAGATGACAAACACTGCAGTTACTGCACGGGAAATGGCCCTCTGGTAGGGGTTGGAGCAGGCGTTGGGGACCTGCAGTTTTTGTCGTCGTGGGACGTGTATGGACAAGATGATCCCTCAGGTTGCGTGCTTTGCGATGGCTGAACATAGGTTTCTGAAGGTCTAGGCCCCCGCTGTTCAGGGTGCGCCAGTGTTTCTTGATTATTTTACTAACCAAGTTAGATGCAATACTGTATGTAGTAATACAAATTTGTCTTCGTGGCTCATCCTGTCTGGCTACGGTTTTAGTCTCTAAAAGGGCCTCCCTATTGTTATTGAGGGCTCTTTTTCTGGATCTGGACACAAGATGTTGTGGGTAATTTCGCTGTATCAATTTTTCTGATAGTTCTTTTGCCTGAATGTTGTAGTCTTGTCTTGTCGTACAATTCCTTCTGAGGCGCAAAAATTGGCCAAAAGGGAGGTTGTCTTTGAGGCTGCGAGGATGGAAGCTGTCATATACCAGCAGGCAGTTCCTTGCTGTGGGTTTGAAATGTGTGGTACTGTAGAGACGTCCGTCTTGTGCTGATATATTAAGGTCTAAAAAGACCATGGTGGATCGGCTCATCGAGGAGGTGAATTTCAGGAAAGGGTCTTGTTGGTTTAGCCAGACTAGGAAATCTTACGCTTCTTGTTCATTACCTTCCCAGATCAACAGTACATCGTCTATGTACCTTTTCCATAGTTTAATATGTTCAATGTGAGGATTGTGTTGGTGGAGAATATTCTGCTTTTCCAAATGATGCACATACAACCCCGCCACACTCGGCGCAAATGTGCTTCCCATGCTGGTACCGTGGGTTTGCTTGTACAGGACATCGTTGAATTGGAAAAAATTCTCAGTCAAAGCCAAACGGCAACATTCAAGGACCACATGTCTGGGTGTGTGATAACCCCAATCGTTTAGATAGAGTACCTCTTCCAGGATGTCTAAGGTTTCCTTATGAGGGAGACTCGTGTACAGACTCTCTACATCTAAACTGATTAAAATGTTAGTTGTGGGGTTGAATTCGAGATCCTGGATTAAACAAAGGACTGCCTTTGTGTCCTGTAGATAGGTTTCAGTAGCCTGAACCAAGGGTCTTAAAAAGGCATCCGCAAATTTAGACAAGGGTTCCAAAATCGAACCGATCCCTGATACTCTGGGTCTTCCTGGGGGAGTTTCCATAGATATATGTATCTTAGGAATCGTATAGAAGTAAGGTGTTATTGGTTTTTTGTTTTCTAGGAAATCTGCTTCTTTTCTGCTGATCCAGTCGTTAGTCAGAGATTCTTCCACTAGGCTTGCGATCTCTCTGCGCAGGCGTTCAGTGGGATCCTGTTGTATTGTTAGATAGTTACGTTCATCACCTAGTAGTCGTAGACATTCGCGTTGGTAGTCAATAGTATTCTGTAGAACAATAGCTCCGCCTTTGTCGGCTGGTTTGATAGTTAGGTCCTTGTTATTAGATAGTTGGTTGATCGCCTCCAGCTCAATTTTGCTCGTGTTGTGAAAGACTTTAATAGTTCTTGGGTCTATCTCGGTCACCTCTTTTATAACCGCTTTCTCAAAAGCCAGTAATTCAACCGGAAGATTATGTGGTGGAGGAGTGAAATTAGACTTTTTATGTAGTCCAGTGTCGGTGGTGGCATTATCGCTAGGATCTTTATCTTTGAAATAGACTTCCAGTTTGATTTTACGAATAAACTCCTTTAATTCGCATATCAGCTTAAATTTGTCCAAAGCCGCTGTGGGGACAAAGCCTAATCCTTTTTCTAAAACGCTTTTTTGTATAGGTGTAATGGTTATACTGGACAGGTTCACTGCTAGACTTGGTTGTGGCTTGTTGAGGGCAAGTTCGGTGGTCCCATACTCCTGGTATGGCTCCTCGTCACCTCTAGTGGTTGGGCCCACTGCACTTGTTGTCCCTGTCTGGTTTTTCCTCTTCTTGGAGTCTTGCCTCTTCCTAAAAAAGACTGATTCTGTCCTTGATTTTGTGGACCATCCCAGTATGGGTATGGTTGGGGTGGGAAAGATTGATGAAAAGGTGGTGGTCCATAGAAAAACTGTGGGGGCGGGGCAAATGGTGGCAAGTTCTGATAGGGGGGCCAACCAAATCCAGGTCCACCTCTGTTTCTCTAACGTCCTCCTCTTGATCGTCTGTTCCGATTATTGGGGTTATAGTTTCTGCTAGTATCGGATAGATCCGAACCTGTGTCTGAGCCATCGCTGTCAGTATTATAACCTGGATTGCGATTAGTGGGGACGTAATCATCTCTGGTGTATGGGTAAACCTTTTCTAGGGAGAAATTCTGCTGATCTTTGCGCAGTTTTATATATTTTGTGTCCTTCAGACTTATTTCGAACTCAGTCATGGTTTTATTGAGTTCATCTAGTCTTTTTTTCAGTTCAGCTGTACTCTGATATGTCTTGAGGCGTATCTCCAGATCATGAATGTTAATTTTCATTTCTTCAGAGAGGCGTGCTGCAGTTTTTATTATTAGCACTAGCCAATCTCTGGTACAGTGCCAGGATATTAGCGACCAATCCTTTTTGAAAAGTTTATCATTTTGGAAAATGAACGGTTCATTTCTGACTATAAGGCCTCGTGGGGCCATGTTTGCTCTCACATATTCAGTCATCATGATACCATGTATTAAGGTCTTGATTTGCTCGCGTTTTAATTCCGTCAGTTCATCCCAACATTGACTAGCTTCATTGGAGTCCCTGGTACTGGTCCCAGCCAGGGGAAGCATAGATGCTATTATTCTGTCAACCTCATCCTGAGTGTAGGTGAGGCCTGTTATCTCCGTCATGGTGGTATGTGGAGTACTGATGTTGGTAGTGTGAATGAAAGTCAGACTGTGATTCAAACTAAAATTAAAGGGGAAAGGGTTTCCCACAGCTGTGCGCTGTAAATGTATTTATCCAGAAATAAGGGGAAGTAGAGGTAAAAGTTAGGTTCACCCTCCACAAATATATCTATCACAACAACTATCTGAACAAGTCAGGTAGACAGGAACCTAACTGGGAGAAACAGAAGGTGTAGGAAACAATTTGATCCTTAAAGACACCGTTATCAGAAAGAAAGGGAAGTATTATCTCTTTCTATAGTCCCCTCACTCACCAGGGTTTCCCCACGGTGACATGCTTCATCATAGGGGTCCTCCCAGTCCTCTACGGACTGAGGCGTGCTGCGACTTGCGGTGTTACGTAGGAGCACTGGAAATTTTGTAAACTATGTGTAGTGCAAGTGAAGTAGTGGTGGAGTGGGAAAATTAAAATAATCAGCTAGTGGGCTACAAAATAAACTTTATTGGTGCTCTAAGCTGAAAAAATTAAAAACGGGGTAATATGACAAGGGACCCTAACTATAATGGAAAGGTGTGCCTAGCATATCTTGAAGTCAACTAGTTTCGAGCTCCCCAGCTCTTCGTCAGGACTACACTGGGACCAGCCCAGTGTCGAGAAACTTGCCACTCCTAGTCAACCTTAATAGGGCGAAATAAGTGTGATGCCACAATAGTATGGCATACTATTGTGGCATCACACTTATTTCACCCTATTAAGGTTGACTAGGAGTGGCAAGTTTCTCGACACTGGGCTGGTCCCAGTGTAGTCCTGACGAAGAGCTGGGGAGCTCGAAACTAGTTGACTTCAAGATATGCTAGGCACACCTTTCCATTATAGTTAGGGTCCCTTGTCATATTACCCCGTTTTTAATTTTTTCAGCTTAGAGCACCAATAAAGTTTATTTTGTAGCCCACTAGCTGATTATTTTAATTTTCCCACTCCACCACTACTTCACTTGCACTACACATAGTTTACAAAATTTCCAGTGCTCCTACGTAACACCGCAAGTCGCAGCACGCCTCAGTCCGTAGAGGACTGGGAGGACCCCTATGATGAAGCATGTCACCGTGGGGAAACCCTGGTGAGTGAGGGGACTATAGAAAGAGATAATACTTCCCTTTCTTTCTGATAACGGTGTCTTTAAGGATCAAATTGTTTCCTACACCTTCTGTTTCTCCCAGTTAGGTTCCTGTCTACCTGACTTGTTCAGATAGTTGTTGTGATAGATATATTTGTGGAGGGTGAACCTAACTTTTACCTCTACTTCCCCTTATTTCTGGATAAATACATTTACAGCGCACAGCTGTGGGAAACCCTTTCCCCTTTAATTTTAGTTTGAATCACAGTCTGACTTTCATTCACACTACCAACATCAGTACTCCACATACCACCATGACGGAGATAACAGGCCTCACCTACACTCAGGATGAGGTTGACAGAATAATAGCATCTATGCTTCCCCTGGCTGGGACCAGTACCAGGGACTCCAATGAAGCTAGTCAATGTTGGGATGAACTGACGGAATTAAAACGCGAGCAAATCAAGACCTTAATACATGGTATCATGATGACTGAATATGTGAGAGCAAACATGGCCCCACGAGGCCTTATAGTCAGAAATGAACCGTTCATTTTCCAAAATGATAAACTTTTCAAAAAGGATTGGTCGCTAATATCCTGGCACTGTACCAGAGATTGGCTAGTGCTAATAATAAAAACTGCAGCACGCCTCTCTGAAGAAATGAAAATTAACATTCATGATCTGGAGATACGCCTCAAGACATATCAGAGTACAGCTGAACTGAAAAAAAGACTAGATGAACTCAATAAAACCATGACTGAGTTCGAAATAAGTCTGAAGGACACAAAATATATAAAACTGCGCAAAGATCAGCAGAATTTCTCCCTAGAAAAGGTTTACCCATACACCAGAGATGATTACGTCCCCACTAATCGCAATCCAGGTTATAATACTGACAGCGATGGCTCAGACACAGGTTCGGATCTATCCGATACTAGCAGAAACTATAACCCCAATAATCGGAACAGACGATCAAGAGGAGGACGTTAGAGAAACAGAGGTGGACCTGGATTTGGTTGGCCCCCCTATCAGAACTTGCCACCATTTGCCCCGCCCCCACAGTTTTTCTATGGACCACCACCTTTTCATCAATCTTTCCCACCCCAACCATACCCATACTGGGATGGTCCACAAAATCAAGGACAGAATCAGTCTTTTTTAGGAAGAGGCAAGACTCCAAGAAGAGGAAAAACCAGACAGGGACAACAAGTGCAGTGGGCCCAACCACTAGAGGTGACGAGGAGCCATACCAGGAGTATGGGACCACCGAACTTGCCCTCAACAAGCCACAACCAAGTCTAGCAGTGAACCTGTCCAGTATAACCATTACACCTATACAAAAAAGCGTTTTAGAAAAAGGATTAGGCTTTGTCCCCACAGCGGCTTTGGACAAATTTAAGCTGATATGCGAATTAAAGGAGTTTATTCGTAAAATCAAACTGGAAGTCTATTTCAAAGATAAAGATCCTAGCGATAATGCCACCACCGACACTGGACTACATAAAAAGTCTAATTTCACTCCTCCACCACATAATCTTCCGGTTGAATTACTGGCTTTTGAGAAAGCGGTTATAAAAGAGGTGACCGAGATAGACCCAAGAACTATTAAAGTCTTTCACAACACGAGCAAAATTGAGCTGGAGGCGATCAACCAACTATCTAATAACAAGGACCTAACTATCAAACCAGCCGACAAAGGCGGAGCTATTGTTCTACAGAATACTATTGACTACCAACGCGAATGTCTACGACTACTAGGTGATGAACGTAACTATCTAACAATACAACAGGATCCCACTGAACGCCTGCGCAGAGAGATCGCAAGCCTAGTGGAAGAATCTCTGACTAACGACTGGATCAGCAGAAAAGAAGCAGATTTCCTAGAAAACAAAAAACCAATAACACCTTACTTCTATACGATTCCTAAGATACATAAATCTATGGAAACTCCCCCAGGAAGACCCATAGTATCAGGGATCGGTTCGATTTTGGAACCCTTGTCTAAATTTGCGGATGCCTTTTTAAGACCCTTGGTTCAGGCTACTGAAACCTATCTACAGGACACAAAGGCAGTCCTTTGTTTAATCCAGGATCTCGAATTCAACCCCACAACTAACATTTTAATCAGTTTAGATGTAGAGAGTCTGTACACGAGTCTCCCTCATAAGGAAACCTTAGACATCCTGGAAGAGGTACTCTATCTAAACGATTGGGGTTATCACACACCCAGACATGTGGTCCTTGAATGTTGCCGTTTGGCTTTGACTGAGAATTTTTTCCAATTCAACGATGTCCTGTACAAGCAAACCCACGGTACCAGCATGGGAAGCACATTTGCGCCGAGTGTGGCGGGGTTGTATGTGCATCATTTGGAAAAGCAGAATATTCTCCACCAACACAATCCTCACATTGAACATATTAAACTATGGAAAAGGTACATAGACGATGTACTGTTGATCTGGGAAGGTAATGAACAAGAAGCGGAAGATTTCCTAGTCTGGCTAAACCAACAAGACCCTTTCCTGAAATTCACCTCCTCGATGAGCCGATCCACCATGGTCTTTTTAGACCTTAATATATCAGCACAAGACGGACGTCTCTACAGTACCACACATTTCAAACCCACAGCAAGGAACTGCCTGCTGGTATATGACAGCTTCCATCCTCGCAGCCTCAAAGACAACATCCCTTTTGGCCAATTTTTGCGCCTCAGAAGGAATTGTACGACAAGACAAGACTACAACATTCAGGCAAAAGAACTATCAGAAAAATTGATACAGCGAAATTACCCACAACATCTTGTGTCCAGATCCAGAAAAAGAGCCCTCAATAACAATAGGGAGGCCCTTTTAGAGACTAAAACCGTAGCCAGACAGGATGAGCCACGAAGACAAATTTGTATTACTACATACAGTATTGCATCTAACTTGGTTAGTAAAATAATCAAGAAACACTGGCGCACCCTGAACAGCGGGGGCCTAGACCTACAGAAACCTATGTTCAGCCATCGCAAAGCACGCAACCTGAGGGATTATCTTGTCCATACACGTCCCACGACGACAAAAACTGCAGGTCCCCAACGCCTGCTCCAACCCCTACCAGAGGGCCATTTCCCGTGCAGTAACTGCAGTGTTTGTCATCTGACAAAGGTGACTAAGACAGTAAAATGCAACAATGGGATAACCTGGAATCTTCGGTCATTTACAAACTGTAACACAACAGGTGTTGTTTACCTAATAACTTGCGTTTGTAATTTGCACTACGTAGGCATGACTACCAGGAAAGTAAACACCCGAATGATTGAGCACCGTAGTAATTTCAGATGTAAACGTGATAACACAAAGATGACCACACATTTCCTGGAAAAATGCCACACGCCTAATGACTTCAACTGGGTTGTCTTGGAACACATCAAGAATCACCCCAACATAGAGAAACAGCTACATGAGAAGGAACAGCGTTAGGTGTTCAAGCTGCGCTCGGACGACAGGGGCCTCAATGATGACATACCCTGGTGCCAGTTTACTTAACCAACAATCACTGGAAATATCTGCTGATTAAGCCTTCAATTTCCATCAGGTTGTACTTGACAATAACCTCGCTCGTTGTTATCCATTATGGTAACATTTACGTCATTCCATGAGCCATTATCCCTCCTTCATTTTCATTTTTTCAATCTTAATCTCCCTTTCGGGTATCATGACTATTTCTCCACGGCCCCACAGCGAATTGTAACTAGCGCATAATTGGAACAAATTCCTCATGACCATTCATCACTTTCCCTTCCCATTCCAAAATGGCGGCTTCCATCTTAGCCGATCCAACTGACCCGGGTCTGAACAGCTCCAGCCTGTCTTTTCAATAAAATTCGAGTTTTCCTCAAAAGATGAGCTTTACCATTATGTGGCCCCACATTTCACCATCTCTCGCCCTCATAACTTATTTAAGTTGCGAGCGATCGCATACCCACGCTGGAGCATTGAGTCCTTACAGAGAAAATATATTTGGATACTTAATAGTATCGAAACCTACAGTCTCATCCTCTTCCAAGATGGCGGCTCCACTTGCATACCGGCACTGGAGTTTGCCCTCTTCTATCTCTAGCCTTGTGACACGCCCGCCAGCACATAAAAACATTACGGCTACGAGGACACTCCAGAATGCGGTCCGAGAGGTTTGGCTTTCATTAGGTGTCAGAAGCATGTGGGGTTCAACGTACAAGTAAGTGCTGCCATTCTCAACTCCCGGATGAAGCGTGGAGACCCTTCTCCTTTTCCCCCACACCATGCTGGGCGATCCGTCATTACGGAACACGCCGTTTTCCCTAACGATCTCGATTCCCTTCCTCCATTAGATGTACGAGATCTCCGCATCCCCTCCAGTGACCATGAGGCACAGTGTTGCTTTTTCTTAAGTATGTTACATGTTTTATGTTGTATGTTATTGTGTGTGTGTAGTCAGACTTAATACTTTATTTAATTCCAGCACACCTTTTCCATCACCATGCCGGCATGGAGTGAATAATTGCATCTCTTCTGTCTTTCACTTAGCGGCACGTCAGTCATGGAAGTGTGCATCCACCTGTGTGTAGTGTGCTCACAACTTTAGCAACAATTACGTATTACACTATGCGCATATATATATATATACTTTTTCCTCGCAATTAACTGTGATTTTGTACCTTACAGATCAGTGTGCTAACGTACATTACGTATGTATATTTTTTAAAAAAACGCATGCCTTACTATTGTGGCATCACACTTATTTCACCCTATTAAGGTTGACTAGGAGTGGCAAGTTTCTCGACACTGGGCTGGTCCCAGTGTAGTCCTGACGAAGAGCTGGGGAGCTCGAAACTAGTTGACTTCAAGATATGCTAGGCACACCTTTCCATTATAGTTAGGGTCCCTTGTCATATTACCCCGTTTTTAATTTTTTCAGCTTAGAGCACCAATAAAGTTTATTTTGTAGCCCACTAGCTGATTATTTTAATTTTCCCACTCCACCACTACTTCACTTGCACTACACATAGTTTACAAAATTTCCAGTGCTCCTACGTAACACCGCAAGTCGCAGCACGCCTCAGTCCGTAGAGGACTGGGAGGACCCCTATGATGAAGCATGTCACCGTGGGGAAACCCTGGTGAGTGAGGGGACTATAGAAAGAGATAATACTTCCCTTTCTTTCTGATAACGGTGTCTTTAAGGATCAAATTGTTTCCTACACCTTCTGTTTCTCCCAATTAGGTTCCTGTCTACCTGACTTGTTCAGATAGTTGTTGTGATAGACATATTTACAAAGCCCTGAAAAGTCACATAAAGTGGCTTTGTGTGGTCCTGTAAATATGCTGCGGCACATTGCACCACCCCAAGCATTTACTTTTACATGTTTTAGATATCAGATGGAATGTCACGACAGTTTTAGCAAAGTCTGCTTTTCTGTGTGGCCACCCAGAAGTTTCACCTTTTTTAACCCTGTATTTGCTAATATTAGGACTCTCTCTGAGCTGCAACACAGGCATTCAGTGCCACAGGCTGTGTGCGGTGTCTAGTGTAAAACTATGTAAACCATTCCAGTATTCCCTAATCATGTACATGTGTGATGATTACATGGTTAGGAGTACCTCAAGTTGCACCTGAAAAAATTAATGACATAAACAAGCAAGTGCACTATCCCTCAGAAGATCTCAATATTTATTTAAGACCATGGGCCTCATTTACGAGACCCTAGTGGCACCTTTTCGAAACAAGAGTGTCACGTTTTTAGCACTCCGGTGGCGCAATGTGTTGCACCATATTTACAAGGCCCCGCAAAGCCACTTTATTTGATATTTCATGGCCTTGTAACTATGTTCCCCTTTCATGCAGAACACTGCATGACATTGGTGTTCAATGGGGGTTGCTGTGGGTGTTCCCAAACACAACCCATGGAAACTGAAGCATTCCCAGATTTACAAGGAATCGTAGACCTGGGAATGCGTCAGAAACCTACACTTCCGCAGGGAAAGCATAGGAGTGGCGCAATGAGGACAAATACTTTAATGTCTCCTTGTTTTTTCCTCTTTCTATGTGTGCTGCATGATGTAGCATGCATAGAAAGAGGAAAATGCCATCATTGATTGATTTGTGCAGGAAGGTGTTCCTTCCTGCACAAAAACAATCATCCTGCAACGCAGGCACCCTTGCAACATGACATAAGGCTGCCTGCATTGGCACACGGCTGCTGTTTGTAGGACTGTGTTGAAGGGAAGGCATATGCTGTAACTTATAGATATGTCGCATTCCTGCCCTTTTCTTTTGATGCACGGAAGCACAGCAGGAAGTCCTGCTGCGCTGCAGTGCATCAAAGGTTTGTAAATTAGGCCATGGACCTAGGATTTTGACATATTCCTAGGTTTGGCTTTGCGTGGCCTTGTAAATATGTTGCAGCACATTGCACCACCGGCTAGTCAAAAATATGATGCTCCGGCGATGCAAATGTGCCGCTTGGGCCTAATAAATGAGGCCCTAGGATGGTAGGATCTGAGAAGGTTGGTGGCTGCATTGCAGGTTTGCAGTTGGTGATAGATGGCCTTCTTCAAGACTTTACCTAGAAAAGGGAGTCAGCTGATTGGACAGTTGTTGAAAAGGACGGAAAAGAAAATTAATATTTTTTAAAGAAGGGTAAGAAGGCCAGATTTTCATGCATTGTGGAAACTGCCTTGATTTAGGTAGGTTTTAGCTATGATACACACAGTAAAGAAACGTTGGGGAATTCAGTTGGAATAACACATTTTAGATAAATGATTTAGGTCACAGCACCAGAGTAGAGGGAGAAGGCTCAAGGATCAGGCCCATGTGTAGTTGTTAGAAATGGAGGTGCCCCACCACCCTCTGAAATCCACATTTGGGAGGGTTCTGAACATAACATAACATATCTGTACATACAAATCAGATGTAGTCACTATGGGTCATGGGGAAGTAAGTTAATGCCAATTAAGTGGGATCACATCAATAAGTGAAGGCCAGAATTCCATGTCCTCACAACTAGAGGCTTTGCCAACCAAATGCAGTGACTGCATTATGCAGATCACTGCATGAGAAATTGTAAGCAAGAGCCAATAGCATATACATCTCTAACTCAAAGTAGAGTGGTTTGTAGTTGCGATGACTAGCTGTCCACTGCCACTGGAGTTTTGAGCCAAAGAACAAAGAAGCTACAGATCGAAATGGAACACTTTACTTGTGATGTTGCAAGGTGTTTGGGGCAGGTTACTTCTACATTAGAGGTGCTGCTAACAACTCAGGTCACAACTAGGGAGCCGATAGAGCCAATGAAAACGGAGGAGGGCCTCCCACAGAAGCAGTATATTTGTGGTTCTGCAGCAGAGAAGGTTGAAGTAGACAGAGGAAGGAGGAGACAGAGGGAGTGACAGCACAACATATTGTGGTCATGTATCACTACACGAATTACGTTTTTCTACATTAAAGAAAACCTTTTGTTTTCAAGACAAATCCTTACTGTTTGGGTCTTATTTGTTTCTTGAACACTTTGTATGGAGTGCTGTGGTATTATTTCTGCTATATTGGCACATTGGACCCTTGGTCTTATGTGTACTCACTCCCTTGGTAGTAGGGTATGGGACTACTTTTAAAGAACCATCGCATTGAATAATGTAACATATATACTGAGAGATTATTGTAAGCCCACAAAATAGTATACTTTGAATACAAGGTGCGATTTCTTTCCACTATTACCCGCTCTCTTTTGCTTCATAGGTATCATTACCTACTCATAGCTGGTTGTGTGAACTGTCAGTATTTTTCAACATTGAGTATTAGCTAAGTATGGTGGATCTTTAATTTAAGTTCTACTCTGCAACTCGTGAAAAAACAATTTTTTTATTAGACAGACACATTAAGTACATGTTTTATATACAACTGCATGATATGTTCTGATCTTTCCTTAGAAATTATTGATATTTTTATTTTCTCTGTGTGCTGATCCATGCTGACAATGCAAGTGACACTGCATGATGATTAGCATGGCAGCAGTCCAATTATCATGACATGGTGTACGCCACGACACTGAGGTGGCTGAGCATGGACCAAATCGGTAAAGGAGCAGGTCACACTCTGACACATCCACGTGCACAAACAACCCCTGATGTCAACAAGACATCTGCGGACAAACCATGCCCAAGAGTCCCAACTCCCACCAAGAGCCCAATTTACCCAAGTCTGCAACATCTCAGCACTGTATAAGCACAGAAGTGAAAGACACACCACCTGAAAGGGATAAGGGCCAGCAAAATCAGAGCTGCAGGGGCGACTCTCCCACAATGCAGCATACACAAATAAGAATCAGAGCACATCAACATTGACAACAATGTGGTACAAACTGTAACACTTTCACAACAGAACAGAGGACACAACTGCTGCCGCTTGTGTGTACAAACTGGCCAATCACCTTTGGCATAGCAGGAAACTGTGAGATGATAATGTACAAGTACAACCTTACATCCCTGAAGGTGTAGAAATGTCCACTGTCCTGCATCAAATAGGCATCTCCTCCCAAACAGTCACAATGTACATTGTCATGCAGTCTGTTTGTAAACTTGCCCAATGCGTGAACATACATGGAACACACTGTTAAACTGCATCTCCCCTTCACATTGCAGAGGGAGTATCAACACCTTCTGCAGAGCAGACCATACATCTCTTCAGTGATGATGAAGATGACCTCCACACCATCGACACCGACGCCCTTCGACAGCTCATGGACACCCTCAGCACCCCACCCGAGGAGTAGGGCAAACCAGCTGCATCGAGGAGACACCACCCCCTGCACAGACTACACAGCAGGAAACACCCACCACCACGGCTGCCTCCCAGGACCCCCATGACCAACACATGGCATTCCAATGCCAGAAGGAGATGGCTGAGCAAGTGCGGGTGGGGTTCGACCTCATGGTAGCTAAACTAGATGCCATACGTGGGTGTGTAAGTCCCATCAGGGACCAATTACAGTCCCTAACTGACAACCACAGCCCTCCCCATGCTCTCCAAAAAGCCATGGCTGACATCGCTGGAGTCATGACTCTGAGACAAGAACAACTGTCTAGTCAGAGTGGCTCTAGCGGTGTCAGCCGGGAGTTGGGACACATGCAGAG
This sequence comes from Triturus cristatus, assembly GCF_964204655.1. NCBI lineage: Eukaryota > Metazoa > Chordata > Amphibia > Caudata > Salamandridae > Triturus > Triturus cristatus. Next base: position 729,446,240 of record NC_140591.1, read on the forward strand.
GCTCATGGAGAAGATGGAGCTGATGCAGGCAGAAAGAATGGCTGCCACGGCTGCACACCAGCGAGATATAGCTGGGATCTTCCATGCCCTGCAGATCCTCATCATGGCATTGCTGCCACAAGGCCTAACGCAGATGAATGCTGCTGCTACTACTCCATCCACATCTCCGGCCCCTGATGTGTCAGTGCCTCACAGTGCGGCAGACATTCCACATCGAGCCCCTGATGTGTCACTGCCAAACAGTACGGCAGGCAATACACCATCAACCAGATGTGAGGCACATCACACATCTGAGGATGATGATGAGCATGAATCTGCCCTTATGGAAGTGGTAGCATTCATCTCCACCATATGGCCTGTTTCAGCCCTCTGCATCATGCCCTAGAGTAACACCTTCCACTGCCCCCTGATACACTCAGTGACACACCACTTGGCCCTCGACATGGTTACCAATGACACAGCAATCAGACTGCGGACTGAACTCTTCCTCTTTCAATGAACTTGTCAATCCCTGAAGGACTCTGGTTGGCTCTCCAAGGGGTAACAATGTAAAGTGTGGTTTTCATGGCCAGGTACTGGTTCAGCTTCTACACTCTGAATGCGATTACAACATTCTATTTCACACAGATGTGTCATGTCTATGATCAATCAAGTATGAAAGTCTGGATGAATGTAGGGGCAGTGATTCCATAAAAAGGTACTCCCTGGGAACTGATATCAATGCGTTTGACCCCAAATGACACCCTGTTGTCTTTTTTTGTACACCAATGACAGCCTTTATGTCATGTTTTGTACACATGTGATACACTGAAGACTGGGATAACTTACTACATTTGAAACCCTGAAATGGCATTCGGAATACGTGACACCCTGAACAGCCTCTCTGTACAGAGGTGACATACTCACCATCTGTTTGCTATTTGTGAGATTGTTAGCACTTAATGTTGCACTCACACTTGTCAGAATGATGTGGCAATGCAGAGGACTGATGTGTACACAGGGAATGTGTGATGCAATGCATTTATTTGCACATGCTGTTCATGTGGTCATTTTGTACTGTTCCATGATTGCTAAGGACAGTCACAATGTGATGTGCTAATGCGAAGAAATTGTTCATGATTGTGTTCCTTCCGGCCATTCCTGTTGCAGCTGCAGTGGGTGTGGTCCACCTGCCTCATCTTCCTCATCATCGTCCGTAGCATCTGGCACTTGGATCCATGGGGCATTGGTGCGTACACATATGTTGTGCAATTTCTGGGCTGTACAGGATTCTTACACCGGTGATGTCCAGGCACCTGAAACATGACTTTAACATGCCAAATGTGCGCTCAACAATGCCCCTGGTGCATTTGTGGGCCACATTGTACTGACTCTGGGCCGGGGTGTTCGGGGCTCGGAGGGGTGTCATCATCCACAGGCAGAGTGCATATCCTTGATCACCTGTGTGAGGTAAGTGAGATTAGTGTAAAGTGGTGATCTGCATTCTGTGTTGGCAAACTTGCAAGTTTTAGGGTGTGTGATTTGAGCAATTTTAGGATTCTTTTTTGCAATGTATTTCTTCTGGCAAATGTTATGTTATGTTATGTTACTGATACTTTTAAAGCGCGAAAAATACCTGGAGGTGTCCTGGCACTATCTAGAAGTCCTGAGGGTCAAACCTGTCAAAAGAGCAGTGAAGAGGGAAGGTCAGTTGTGCAGAAAAAGCCAGTGCAGGATCAATGTGCATTACGTAGCCTCACAGTTGCTCCTCTCTCCTCCCGAGCCTATTTACTTGTGTGCGCTGCACGGTTGCATGACTTGCACTCCTACAGCACACCATTGTCATGCCTGTCTGCGCATGTCCACAAGCCTGACAACAACACGGTAATGTTGGCCGTTGAAGGTGGGCGGCCATGTGTGTGTAGGCCTATGGTATGGATAGGGCGGACACAGATGTAGAGTTCAGGCCTGGCTGAACTTGTGCTGCGATTGTGGCTAGGCCTTTGGCTTCTGCTGCGGTAATGGAGTTACACACAACAGTTGGCATGTATGAGCCAAAACCCGAGCGTTCTTGCGCTCCTTTAATTGTCCCTTCGGGCGAGCCCGCCCTCCGGGTGCATGCTACATTGCAACATTGTCGATTGCGGTCCGTGTCTCAACAACACTACAACAGAGATACATGCATTAGTTACTTTCTTGTCCTGCCCAGAACTCAACCACGCCCAGAGCCCAGCCTAATTGTTTACAGCCCTACGCTGGACTGACGTACGCCAGCCCAGCCCACTCCGCTTACGCTTAAAGGGGGGGACGACAAAGCTACATGTCCCAGGACTTCCCTGTAGTGATCTGCTGATCACTGGTCTAGTTGTCAGCATGCACCAGCCACTCCCAGAGGAATGGTTCACACCCACACCACACCCATCAAGCACTGGCATCACATAACATGCGACCCTGCTAATAAAAGTGGCCAGGCGCACGTGCACGAGGCCAGTTCCACTATCTATCTGAGTGTGTCTGTGTGGTCATTATTTATGCATGAGGGCCTAGGGCCCTACCACATCACATTCCCCACTGCCTGAGGTGACATGGTTGCGTCCGCTGTCCACACCACGAGACTCAATCATAAAGGGTCCATGACTTGTGGTGCACTGAGTTAGTGGCACCTGATGCACTGCGGTCGGCACGGGCCTACCGCCACGGGACAATGACTTGCGGTGCACTGAGTTAGTGGCACCAGAGCTGAGCGGGTGTGTAGCCTGCAATGATGCGTAGGCCTCGATGCGCCGTCCTGCTGGTCAAGATTAGATTTGAATTGTGAGACCTGCCGGACCACAGTGTAGGCCGAAGGCAGCGGTCAGCACACGCCTGTGTCGGCTGAGGAGGCTGCCAAGGTTGCAGGCCTCGGGCTTGGAGCTTGCACCGGCATGTGGTGGGCCCTCTTGGAGACATGCCGGTGGTGGCAGGTGAACAGTGAGGCCTGGGTGCACAGGCACCACCCGTCATGGCAGCGGCCTCGTGGCAGGGTGGGAGGTGCCACCCTAGCAGACACGACCCTGCAGGCGATGACAAGATGTGTGCAGGTTGGCGTGGCAAGTAGCCACCTCGTCGCCAGTGTAAATCTGGCAGTTGAAGGAGGTCGGCCACATGTGTATAGGCCTATGGTGAGGATATGGCAGACACTGAGACACACACAGTAGTTACTTTGGTGGCCATCCCAGGACTGAACAACGCCCAGGGCCCCAGACTATTTATTCACAACATACGCCGGCCAACGCCACTCTGCTCACGCTTACAGGGAATGACGACAAATCTACAAGTCCAAGGTCTTCCACACTGCCTGAGGTAACATGTTTGCATCCACTCTCCACAACACTACATACACCAGCAGTATATGTCCACATGGACCTGTCTGTACTCTCCAAACTCAAGTCTGTCTAGCACATCACCACCACACTTGGCATTGTGTACATACTTATTCATGGGTCACTTGCCTCCTTCGCACATACTTGGCTCCCACCTCTCCCCACATCCAGCAATTGTGTGGCAGAGGTGCCATGCCGTGGATGGCTTGTCTACATGGCTGGTCACAGTTACTACAGTTGCTTGTGTTGTGGTGTCTGGTAGTTGGTAGTTGGGCATGTTGATTGGCATGTCGTATGGGATTTTATAACGTGTGCATTCCCACAGTTGTGAGTTTTATGATTGTGGGGTTGAGGTGTGTTGTGTGTTCAGTTGCTACTTACCGACAAGCAGTGCATTTCCATAGGTGCCATCCTCAAAGCGCTGGTTGGTGATGGACTTGCGGAAGATGTAGGAATCATGCACACTGCCTGGGAAGTTTGCGACGACATTGGTGAACAGGCCCCAGTGGTCCACTATTGCCTGCACATTTATGGAATGCGTGTGCTTTCTGTTGCGGTAATTGTGTGGAGTGTTGGCAGGGGGCACAAGTAGTCCATGTGTGCAGTCATTGCCCCCAACATGTGCGGGAAGCCAGCTATGGCGTAGTACCCTTGCTTGGTCTCTAGCTGTTCCTGCGCAGTGTGGGGGAGGTGAAGGTGCTGGTTTATCAAGCTGATACAAACCGGGATGATTGCAGGTATGATGAATCCTGCATAAGAAGACCGTAACAGAAGTTTGTGTGGTTGTAAGCTTCCTTTTCTTTCCTACGAAGGTTACGACCACACGAACTTCTGTTACGTTCTTTTTATGCAGGATTTATCATACCTGTGAGCATTCTGGTTTGTCCAAGTGCCATACACTTTACCAGATTACGTTTGTGTCTATACGGACGCTTGACCATTGTTACCATTTATCCAACAGGTTTCTGAATGCTAACTTTCGGAATCTGGAATTGTATCGGGGAGTTCCCGCAGCATATGCCGTTAATTGAATCCACACGATGCCCTGATGAAGTTCCCAGCTGGGAATGAAACGCGTTGGCTGAGCTTTTCGTATTGTTGATTTATGTATTTGAAATAAAGAACTGTTTTTACACTACTGTTGCCTACTGGACTTCATGACCTGGCGCACCCACATTTCATTGACTACAATCTTGGATCTGGAGCACAGAGGCGTCAAGCAATGGCTGGCGTTGGGGTTGTTTGCACAGGTACACTACGAATTGAAACTGTCGAGAGGTGCTTTTTCTGGACATGCGTCCGAAACATGTGTGAGGAGGTTTGATAGGGCTGACTGTGAGACTCCTCCGACTCTGGCAGTTGTTGGTTGGAAGGTACCAGAGGCCAGCAAGTGCAGCACAGCCAGCAGCTTTGTCTGCGGAGGGATGTTGGTTGTCTGCTGTGTTGGTACCATCAGCCTGTGGGCAATATTGGTCACGATGCGGAGGATTGGTTGTCCTTTTGTGCCCGTAATGGGCAATGACATCCTCTGGCGTTGAGTCCCTGGGGCTGGTGCGTTTTAGGATGGTCCACTGTCTTGTTCTGCGCTACCTCGGTGGCAGTCCAGGGGGGTGGTCCGGGGGGGGTGGTGGTGATCCTGGGAGTGGTGGTGGTGGGTGTTGTGGCCCTCTTGGGTCTACAAGCTACATGATCATTGGCTGCATGGCATCTGTTGGTCTTCAGATGTGGCTCTGGGCTCCCTTTCTACTGCAGGCTTTCACCCTACTTAAGACCAGAAAATAGCAGGTCTTAAGTCCCTGCTGCTAACGCTCCTTATCGCCTGTTTTTGGATCGCAACGCCGATCTGGCTGGTCGTTGAGAATATAGCGAAGTGGTGTTGCCGTGAGATTTGGCACGGGAACGCCTACTCTGCATTTGATTAGCATTAGTTGTCATTGTCATCAGTGGCGATGTTTTTTGCGCCAGCTTTCGCAGGAAAACTGGCAATATCAGCTGTTAGCACCAGCTTGAGAATGGGGCGATAAATCTTTCGCCACCTTTGCGGCGCTAAAGTGCTGATAAAACGGTGATGTGTCCTTGAGAATATGCCCCCTAGGTCCTGGTCAATGATCGGTCGTGTCTTTAATGCTGCATAGTTTTGCATAACTTCACAAAAAGGTTTTGTTTTGTCAAGTGTTTAAGGCAGCCGATGGGCCAATGGAAAGTGAGGTGCGCCACAACCTGAGCAGTATGTCTCTGATAGAAATATTTCCTCTGTCGTGCATACAGAGCTGCGGGATAAAGGAAGAAAGGGCAGATGCAGGGTCATAAGCAGAGACAAATGGAATAGTTAGAGGAAAGGGGAGACAGTGGTAATAACAGTATAACCTATGCAGGAAGATATCATTACTTATTGATAGCCAGTTATGTGAGTTCTCAGTACTTTTCATCGAGTACAAGCCTAACCGGTCTGATGTTTAATTTAGCGTTTGAGCTGCAACTTGTGAATAAACAGATTTTTTGATTAAACGTACACATTGAGTAATGTCTTATTTATGAGTGCATGATGTGTGCTGATATTTCCTGAGAAATGGTTGACAGATATATCTGTTTTGTGTGCCCTTCTCTCTGCTGCTTTTGAAGCTTCCTCACATGTGGGGCCTGTTGAGGATAGATATCTTTATCCTCAGAGCTATCATAGTCAAGGTCAAAGGAGAGGCCTCTCTTCATTGCAATTTTATGCAACAAGCCTCATGTGTATACTGCAGAGCTCCACTGCTTTTGAGAAGGCACCAGAATTTGCTCTTAATCAGTCCAAACATACACTCTGGTGGAGACTGTGGGCATCATTTACAAGAACTGATGCGCTGACGTGTCAAGGCAGCTATGCATCAAAAACATTTGTGCTGCGGTGCAAAATTGTTTACCGCCATGGATGTGTCCTATTTAGAGGACTGCACACAATGGTGTAGGTCAAATTGTGCTTTAAAAAAATGTCTCTTTCGTGTGAATCCTGCCATAGCGAATACTGATGCATGTTCAACCAAGTGACGTAAGGCTGGTTTGTGGCACATAAAGTAACGTTGACCACCTTTGCGTCACTTTTGAGTGCACCAAGCACCTAAAATCCCTTAAAGAATTAAGCTTTTGAAAAAAAAAACGTCACAGAAGGCAGACATATGGCAGGGAGCAGAGAAGGGCAGCCAGGGAAGCAACCCCAGCACTAGCCAGGATATCCAGAAAGACTACCAGGGGAAGAGGAAGTGTAACTTCAGTGAGGAGGAGAATGACACATTGATCACAGAGGTGACAAAGTACGAGCATCAGCTCTCTGTCACCTCCAAATTGCCATTAGGGTAGAAACACTGGTGTAGCTAGGGGGGGGGCGGTGGGGGCGGTCCGCCCCAGGCGGCACTATTTTGGGGGCGGTGGACACATCTGCGGCGGCAGTTTCTGAGCAGCCAGTCCGTCACTGCATTATGCATAATCTGCTCACAGCGATAGTATGCGTAAAAATCTATTTGTGCATCTCAACTCTAAAGAAGTGATCTTTAATTGTCAAACTCGAGCGTTCTGAACGCCCAAGTTTCACAATTAAAGAGCACTACTTTAGAGTCGAGATGCACAAATTGATTTTTACGCATACCTACGGGAGGAGCTGCGTGTAACAACTTGGCCTTGGCGCCGGAAGGTGGGAGTGGGAACGTAAGGGCACGTCCTGCTGCCGGGCGCAGAGAGTTACATTTTGTAGGGAAATTGGAGGTAGAGGCTGGCTGCAGGGCTCACTGGCTGCACCAGAATCATGGTGCTCGGCTGGCTGGCAACACTACTGATTGCACCGGCTGCCAGGCCGCCTGTTGCTGTGGGGCTAAATTATCTATGGCTGCCCCCTGCCAGCAAATAATTATTTCCGAGCCGGGCCGGTCGAAGGAGAGTGCTGGAGCCTGTGACGGGAGCGGGAGATACAGGCAGAGTGAGGCTGCTTCTCTTCGCAGCTGTCCAGCTCTCTGTTCGATGAGAGAAAAAGGGCCCATTAGTCCTGCAGACTCGAGCCTTAAAAAAACGGAGTAAAATCGAGACAACACCCTCGGAGAGAAGCAAAGAGTATGACGAGCTGGGTGAGTCCGCCCCCTCCCCGTCCCACTCACAGAGCTACCGGCAGCAGGTGTGCTGACCTCATTATACCCCCTTTAGTTAGTAGATATGATTCTTTTTATAATAAAAATGCCTATTTGTTTAACAATAACCCCCTCCCATTGCAGGCTCAGGCCTCCTTCTGCATTTTCAATAACGTGTTACTGTGGAGCTTCTCCTATTAGGGGTCGGATTTAACAGTGTCTTGTTTCTTCCGCTATTAAAAAGGTCGTGCTGCTGTGGATGGGTGTTTTTGGAGGGGGCACACGGGCCTGCGAGTGTCACTATTTTATTACTTTTTTTTTTGCAGAGTTTTATATAGCGCGAACTTGACCTGAATCCAATCAGGTATCAGAGCGCTTTACATAGCAGTTACGTTACATGAGGACACATATTCATTTTTTTTTTGTTGGGCACGGGGAGATTAAGTGATCGCACAATAACTCACGATCCACCACTTCTTTATTAGCAAAAAAGGCCACTTTATTAAGACAGGTGCCAAATTATAATTTTTCTCTAAACACTATTTTTCCATTATCTGATAATCAAATCCCCAAATTTTCTCTGACATCTATAAAAACCTAACCCCAAGGTAGACCCCAAGCAAAAACAACTCAATGACTCCTGTTGATAGATCCCCCTCATTCTCATTTCCCGTCCCCATGACTGCGTCCCCCACTTCCCCCGTTGGAGGATGGGCAATCCCGCTCCAGTCTGCCCACCCCCCCAGCAAAAACCCGCCTACCAGAAAAACTAGCTAACCGAAAACACCTGTCTTATCGTGGCAAAAAGAAAAAACCCCAGGCCTGGCCGTAGCCAAACCTGGAAGAAAAAACCCCGTAGAGGGAAAGGGAAAACACAAAAAAGGGGGAAGGGTGGGTGGGGCAAATTCAAAACCCTTCCTCCCCACTCCCTTGATCACAATGAATTTCCTGCCCCCAGCGCCTCTACTTATCACCTCCTCTTGCCTCGCGCCTCCTGCCTCCCTAATTAACTCTACCCCGCACCTGGGTGGCCGCTCCCTTGTGCGAAACCACCCAGGGGGAGACTGGCTCGCGCTCCGCTCCCCCTGGGTCCCCTCTCGCACAATAACTCACGATCCACCACTTCTTTATTAGCAAAAAAGGCCACTTTATTAAGACAGGTGCCAAATTATAATTTTTCTCTAAACACTATTTTTCCATTATCTGATAATCAAATCCCCAAATTTTCTCTGACATCTATAAAAACCTAACCCCAAGGTAGACCCCAAGCAAAAACAACTCAATGACACCTGTTGATAGATCCCCCTCATTCTCATTTCCCGTCCCCATGACTGCGTCCCCCACTTCCCCCGTTGGAGGATGGGCAATCCCGCTCCAGTCTGCCCACCCCCCCAGCAAAAACCCGCCAACCAGGAAAACCCAGAGAGTTTTCCTGCCCCACCCAAGATAAAATTGGTACAATCTTGCAGATGCGCACCAAAAGCTCTCTTTCCAAATTCGAGCAATCATGACCCTCAACTCCAGCAAATAAAAAACTTGCCCCATGGTAGACAAAAGTACCCCATCATCCCCGCAAAGATGCCCTTCAGAGCCCCGTATATGGGAATAAGAAAGAAACTGGATTCCCACCTACACAAAATATTCTCATGGCTCTAATAAGCTTCCATCGCGCTTTCTCTATAGCTACATGGCTCCATGCTCCTTTCCAGTGCATCCTCGGTATGAACTCAGTCCCAAACTACCTTGGTGCCTGACCAATTCGACTCGATGTTTGCTAGAACTTGCTCCATTAGCTTTATGAGTGTCGGCCCAAGACAGGGCCGCAAGATCATTCTCACCCAAATGAATAATCAGCCAGTCTGGCGGGCCCTTGTTGGAACAACTCAGGACCAAATAAGGAAAAATTAACCCCAACGCATACCCCGTTACCCTAACAACCACTTCATGCTTAACACCTTGTAGTCCAAGCGATCTCCCACAAATCTGTTGCTCAGCATAAACGTCGGCCCACTTTACGAAGGAGTGTCCTATTATCCATGATGACTGTTTCGCATTTACCAGCCCCGAAGTCGTACCTAGGTAGAAAAACAAATGTTAACCAAAAGGAAACACAGTAGAAATAAAAACTTATTTTCTAACATAGTTCGCGCACCACTTGAATTTCCAGCTCCCAATCCGACGTATGTAAGTCTATGACCATCCCAATCTCGCCGCCTCTGTTGCAGCCCTATACAAAAACGAATGTGTTCCAAACATTAAAGGGTTCTCTCCCACAAGAACCAGCACTGTCCTCATTACTGCCAACAATTGTGCAACTGAAATCTGACTCCCTGCTGCATGGCAAAAATTGTGCTCAAGAGAAAAGGAACTAGACGCCCTAAAAAACCCTCCCATACCCTCACTGGACCGCAGAGGCCCACTCCACACCTGTTTAGGAAAACCCAATTACCCCTAACCAACTGAACCGGTTTTATAGACCCTCAACCAAATCCCCGCCTGTGTTCTTCCCGAGAAAACCTCCTCGCTGGTAATCCCCACCCTATGCCACAAACCGAGCAGCTCGGATGCCCTAAATGCTCCAAAATTAACCATACAAAACATAGCCTAAACCGGCAGCATTTGTCCTCATTAGAACAGCAAGTGGCAGCCGCCCAAGCATCTTGTGCAACAAATCAAATGACACCGGTCGGCGTAACTGCTTGTTCCCAGCCCAAAGTCTACGTAAACCGTTGAGAACTCTCTGCACACTCACCCCCCCCCTTACCGGGTCCTTCCCCCACCTCATTGTCCGTAAAAACGAAATCCCAGCCAATTTACCGAAAAAATGGTATTGTGGGAAAAACCTTGAACCAACAGGTGTAAAGCCAAACCCAAAAAACTACCTGATCATAAGCCATCCTACCCCTCCTGAGAGCCCCGGCGTACCCATAAGAGAAGAACGCGCTCCAAGCTTGCTGATAGCTCTGTCTCGTAGTATCCGCTACAAAGTGCTCTACCAATTCTACAATTCTTAGGCCCCCCACACCCAGACACACAGTGGGACCGGAGTCTATGGGAAGTGCGGCCCCAGGAGCCAGCCGGCGAAATTTCTCCCGCAGCCACCGAGACAGAAAGTCCGCCATAAAATTGTTGACACCTGAAATATGACGTGCCTTAAAAACAATGATAAGCTGTAAACATTTCGACAAGCCATCACTCAGCAAACGTAACAACTCTCAAACCCTTGGCCTTCTGACGTTTGATCAACTCTACCACCGCTAGATTGTCGACATTAAACAGCACTGAACGATCCCGAAACACCTCACCCCAGACATACAATGCCACTAGTAAAAGAAAGAAGTCTAAAATTGTGAAACTGCGCCCTTGCCTTAATCAAAGCTCTGGCCAACTCGCGGCGCACCAACGCCCTGCCCAAAATACGCCAAAACCTGTTGCTCCCACCGCCACTGAGTAAAACCTGAACCTGCCAGACCATATGTTTGACCGCAAAACAAAGACACTCCTTTGAAGCCCTTCGAGAGAATCAGCCACAATGGCAAATCCGCCCTATAGGCTGCAGACATCCCTACGCTCTGGTGCGGAAGAAAAAACCCCAGACATAACCAACCCCAACCTCCTGCATAAAGATCTCCCAGCCCGCACCACCCTACATGCAAACATGAGGTATCCCAATAACTGCTGCACTCCCCTGACCTCCGATTCGGGCTCCCCGATCACTGATTACAAAATAAAGAAATCTCCTGCAACTGTGCCTCCGGCAGCCGGGCTACCATGGTCACTGTGTCTATTGCAATACCCAAGAAAACCATGTAGAGCTGAGGCCCTCCGGTGCGTCCCGAGCCAACGGCACCGATCTCCTGTGCCATACTCTGAAAAGCAGACAAAGCCGCATGACATTGCCCCGAGTTCTGAGCACCAAGGAACCAAAAATTAACCAAATAATGGCATACGAGGGGGTGACCAGAGACGTGAATAAAAACGCCACTGTAAAAAAAGGGGCTAAATGTTTCAAATATTGCACACGAGAGAGAATAAACCCCTTTGGCAGCATCGTATCTAAGTAAACGCCCCCGAAATGCATGTCTAACAGTTTAAAATCGCATGGATGGATGGGGAGGAAACGAAAGCAGACAGTATATCGCTTTTAGCCAATTGCACGTTACGCCCTGCAGAGCGTACCAATCCCAGTGCATTATCCACTGAAGCGTAAGACACGCAAGAATCCGCTGGCGAATATGAAATCAGTCATAGAGGCACCCTCAGGCTATGACAGATGTAGCATCAGGCGAAAAAATCCCCAGCTTTCTGTTTGGGGCCCACCCCCAATGGAGAGACCATCAAAATGCGTATGTGACATTGACCGAAAGGGCCAGCCACCCTACCCGCTGCAACCTTGTACTGCAACGTATGTTGGACCACCTGCGGGAACCCCTTAGCAGATGTCAGGTCATCCAAACACGTACCCTGACTTGGGCCCTGGTTCCTAACCGGAAATTCCCCTCTGCGAAACCCTCTTTGACCAGAATAACCTGATGCAGCACTTTAAAACAGCCACAAATTCATATGTCAAAATGCTGCTTGTGACCTGAACCAATCAATGTGATCCTAAAATCATACCAAACCCCATATACGGCAATTGTTGTGTATATTCACGTCTCCCTCCACTGAATCCTACACGTCCTTACCCGTCTCAGCGACCGTGCCTTGCCAACAATATCGAGGCCCCCCCCCAACCTTACAGCATCTAGCAAATTCCCAGGGCGCACAACCCCAGCATGAGCATTAACCCCCACCAACTCTTCCCCCACAAAAAGGGGACCTTAGTGCTGTGTGCATTTCAACCCCCTGTTGCCAAACCGACCACCATCCTGCCGTACCTGTTGGCAACTGGGCCGCTCTGTGCTGTACCTTCCGCTGTACCTCCTACAGTTGAGGGACAGTGACCTGGTCCCGCTGCTTGCTTGGTCCGCTCAAGACGCCTGCAAAAAACTATGCATACTGTGTTGCCCCAGCACTCCCCTCTTACCCTTCATTGACGTCACATACTGTGCCTCAAAAAATCCCCCACCAGCTCCCTCACGCAATACCCCTTCAATCCAAATCATCACTGTCAGTGACCAAATACCCACGCCATCACGGCAACCCCACACAAATTCCCCACTCCGCATTGTATAAATGGACGTTCCTCCCGTAGGTGGGTGTCAGTATCGTGCTCTCGCTGTTTGCGTGGTCCGCTCGTGACGTCTGCAAAAGAAGCATACTGGGTAGCCCCGACAAACCCCTCATACCACTCCATGATGTCACATATCGTTTCCGTCATCCCCACCAACTCCCTCACTCCGTTCCCCGTCTTCCAATGCATTGCTGTCAGTATCAAATATCATTTCAGCGCCATGATCACCACACAAAGCCCCACTTCCACCCTGCATGCCCCGCACTCCCCTGCCGCCAGAAACCAAATAACAGTGAACACTTGACTGGACAGATGGGGGGCCGTGTGCCAGAAGGGAAAACCGCTCCAGATCTCCCTCCCTCGACATGCCCCCAAGACAGAGCTGCTGCGTGCTCTATCCGCAGTGAAAGCCTGCCAGCCGTCAACCGTGTGGTCAAAACTGGCAGTGTGGAAACCGAGCCGCTCTGACTAGTCTCCTCCGGAACTTCTTATGCGCCCCCTAGGACCCATTACTCACCACCCCGCGCCGTGCCAGGGGCGCCACCCACGCTCCCCCAGACCCACTGGCCCTCGGTGTGCCCGCGCTCAACTTCCTGGCAGTACCCCGCAAGCGTCCTCGCTGTCGCCCCAATCCAGCCTGCTGGCTGCCAAAATACCGAGCTACCTGCTTGCCACCAACCTCTGTCTGGCCTAATATTCCTGCAACCTGTAACTGTGAGGACTAGGCTGCCACTGGCGCCTCCCCTGAAGCTCCCAGGGACCCGACTTGCCGAGAAAATTCCGCCTCCTGGGGAGTTGGACCTAAAACAAGGCGCCCTGAGACCAGCTAACGCCCGTATGTGGCATCAAAACGGGCGGTCCAGCCTGATTGTGCTCCAAAACAACAGGGGGGGGGGGTGTGGGGCCAACGCAGGACACCGGCGGGGCAGGGCGAATAACACACTGCCACCCATTGAAATTCAACAACTGCGGACCCCTCGGCCCCGCCATACCGCTATGCACTGGGCAAGCGACTGTGTCTGCACACTAAATTCGCCCTGGAATTGGGGCCCCTCCGTACCACTAACACGTTTTGCCAGCCTCACACTTCACAACACTAGCGGCTGCACGGCTCCCAACGCCTCTCCCCCGCCCACCAGCTGCGCTTAACGGCCGCCCTCTCCTGCCTCCCCCCGCAGTGCGCCGCCCGCTTACAACGCTACGGGCGGCCCCAAATACCTGTAACTCTCGAGCAGGCTCACCGAGAAACACGGCCTATGCTTCCAGATGCGCAGTCCCTGCCTCCATGGCCCCCTCCTGTCCTGCCGCAGTGCCCACGCCGCCGTCTCCAAGCTGGGGCTACACACACGCCGCCACCGCCATCGCGACGCCACCTGCAGCCTTCCCGGGCCGACACTCCAGTCCCAAACCAGCCTGCTCTGGGACGCCCGGCTTTGTAAATCATCCCCACCGGCCTTGCAGCGCACCCGGACAGCGTCACGCACTTCCACCTGCGACACCCTCTACCGCCCCCAAAATACGGTGTCAGACTTGAGCCAAATAGCAAATTCAAAACCCTTCCTCCCCACTCCCTTGATCACAATGAATTTCCCGCCCCCAGCGCCTCTACTTATCACCTCCTCTTGCCTCGCGCCTCCTGTCTCCCTAATTAACTCTACCCCGCACCTGGGTGGCCGCTCCCTTGTGCGAAACCACCCAGGGGGAGACTGGCTCGCGCTCCGCTCCCCCTGGGTCCCCTCTTTGCCCAGAATCACAGGATGTTCAGCGTCGTTACTGAGACTCGAACCCAGGTCCAGCGCCGTTAGGCCAACTCCACTCCCCACTATCTGTCTAGGCCTGCAGAAACTGGATAATTAACACTAATTCACACTTCCCAGCGAGGTGAGATCACACTGCCAGTGATTCTCTGTCCATTTCGACCAGAGTCAGACTGGGACAGACATTAGGCACAGGCATCAAAGTAAAAGTGCTTCAATAAGTGAACGAGACCCATGCTTCCAAATAGTGGCAGGTTTCACTCATACACGTCATACAAGTATTTTGCAAGGAATAGAAAACCTAATGAATTTAAACATTGCTATGTTTGTTTTAATAACAGGCAAATCAACAGTGAAAACCGGCACAGCAGACCACAAAACAGGCCACAAACAGACAAAAAACCAGCGCACACACTGACCTGGAAGACCAGGCCTTCAGCACTGGCTAACTGCCCCTGTAGAACAGTCCGACCTTGGCTCGAAACACATCTTTCAATTCCTGCATGCTTCTGCAGCCCGTGACCCTCCTTCCCAGCCTGGCCAAAGAACACACAGCTCAAGCAAAATAAATGAGAAAGGCATTCTTTTACATTAATCTCATTCAATTTTCGATTGATTAATACAATCTCTAAATTTTGTCCTTTTGGCGCAGTGGTGGATAGTGACTTCTGTATTCTACTGCTCCAGTGTCCCATCTGCGACTCCAACCACTAGAATATGCACATTGCTAGTCTGACACAGGTAAAAATTGGAGCCTTGCAAGTTCTGAGAAAGAGGTGTGTGCATGGTTGAGAGGGGCAAGTGCCGTGGCCATTTTTGCCTCTTTATTTAATGCTCGCGAGAAAGTGTCACTCACAGTCATTGAATGTCACTCATAATTACACTGAAATTATAAAAATGCCACACATAAGCAATCTGAAATCTTGGCAGCTATGTGTCGGGGCAGAGGAGCAGCCCGTGCTGCAGGGGACCCCGTTCCTCAGACTGCACTGTCCTCTTCTGACAGACCGGGCCTCCTGAGCCCAAGGGGTCTCCGGCCTCTTGCCCCCTATCGCACCGCTTCGGGCACTCCCCTCAATGTGCCCCCGAGTGCTGAGACCGTGGCCTGCCCTGCAGGAATCCGCACCATGCTGAAGCTGCCCTTCCAGGAGTCACCGAAGGGCTTGGAAGCTGATTTAATCGGGGCACCCCTGGACATCGGCACCTCCAACCACCCGGGACCCAGGTATCACCGAGCAAGGGTGCGGGGGCCTAGCTTCACTTAACACATGGGTCATGTCTCAAGTATGAGATGTCATTTCACTTTATTGCACATCTAATTCTTCCACGCATGCAATTTGGCAAGCAGTGACTACGTCCCATGACAAATTCGAATTGGAAGCCAATACTTGAGGTAACATGCTAGTGAGAAACTTTATGGGTTTCCAATTCTGAAAGCAGAAAGACAGGCACCCAAAGGGATTTGTACAAAAGCGAATGAAGGGCATGACCCACCAGAGCGACATCAAAGGGCAATAAATGTGGACTTGGCTAGATGAGTACTTTTGAGAATACGCCTGAGACTCCAATAAAGAATAAAGGCATTTTAAAAATTGAGCATTGGCAAAACCAATAGGTCCCGCCTATATAAGAGCTATTGGCTTTGGCAATGTGTTTTAGCCATGTTGTACACCAGTTTGGCTGCTGTTCACCCAGGGGTGTAACACAGGCCCCTGCAGCCTCCACGGTGCGGGGGGCCCTCGTGCTCCAGGGGCCTCCTCCGCGGCCGTGGCACAGTCACCAACCACTTAGCACTCCACACATCTGAACCTTCTCGGATGCATTGCTGGGAGTTACGTAACTTATGTTACGCTCGCCATAGTTGCAAGCGCGGCCGCCTCATCATGAATTAATTGATGTGCGGCCTTCACCATTAGTGTGGAGCATACTACGGTTGGGCTCAGCTGAATCGAAGTCTGGTGACGCTCTGCCCCTGGCCCGTGAATGCCACTTCGCTCTCCCCGCTCTGGGCGCCCCTGGCGTACCTACGCTCCAGGAATCCCACCTCACATGTTCTCCCCTGGCTGGCCGGTCCCATTAGCATGTCATGACTGGCGCTGACCGCCCGCCCCTCACGCTCCCTCCGCTTAAAGCCTCGGTATTTGCAAACTTTGTAGCAGAAGGCGCGCAACCAGGAAGCAGCCCGCAGAAGGAATATCCCTCTTGGCGCTGCCGGAGCTGCTTTCATGGTCGGTCGTAAACTCAGAGAAAGGAGTTTGTGGAGCTCATGGGGTTGTGGCTTTCAACACCATGGGTAAGGACTGTCCATTGTCACTATTAATGGAAATATTGAACGATTATGCAGCGTATCACGCAAACCGTATCATGTTACTTCAGTATTAGGTGACATTGTTACCCATCACATCCACTTCAAAGGTTAAAGAGCCGAGTTGGTCCTGCCTGTTAAACATTACAACCCAGTGTTTGCTACAGGCACACGCATAACCCACCAGGGCGCAGCTTCGGGGTGGGGGGTGTTACCCCCCAATAAATGTATTCTATATTAAATATTTGGGTACAGGTACTTTCAGTTGGGTATGGTGAGGTGTCTGTCGAATTTCACATAGGAATTTTTACTATGGCACACAGACAAAAACATACACACACACTCTCTCTCTCCTCTCTGTTTTGAAGTTCTTGAAAATGTTTTTACTTTACAACATATTGTGCTTTGAGTATCCCTAACAATCTGCACTGCTCTCCTTTTCCACTGCCCCCAGGGGCGTAACAGGCCCCTGCAGCCCCCGCGCTCCAGGGGCCCACTTCGCGGCTGCGGCGCAGCCAGCAACCACTTAGCACTCCACACATCCGAATCTTCTCGAATGCTGGGAGTTACATAACTTACATTATGCTCCCTGTAGTTGCAAGGCGGCCGCCTCATCATAAATTAGGGTGGTGCATACTATGGTTGGGCTGGTCATTCTCATGCGCATGTCAATTTGCGCAATTTAAAGTGAGCGTGAGGTTAGGCGGCTGAGAGGGACCGTGCGGCCCAGGACGGACAGGTGCGGCTTTAATTTAATTATTGCCAATGCTAAAGTTTCCCTGTCTTCTGCTGCCTGCTCGCGCCTGCCACTGAAGCTGCAGGCCAGGCCTCAGGTGAATCAGTCTGTCGCCTACACATTCTCAAGTTTGAAAAGTTGATTGTCTCACACAGCATAATTGGTAACCTCCATGTCTTCAATGGAACCCATTTCCTCCACTGCCATCAGCATGGGCTAGGACACGTGACCGTCATAGCTCGACCATCCATGCAGTGTTTAACAGATGAATCTTTTTTGGAATCAATTATTACTGGCAGTTTCAAAAGTCAACCCTGGAGATTAACATTTTTATTTACAACATCCGACTTCATAACAAATCTCTACCTTATTATGAAGTTCGTACAGAAGCTAATGCTCCACCAATCGCTACACCGTCTTGAGGTCCCGTCCACCTCCCCTCCCTTAATTCCTGGATCCACCTCTAGGCATGGCACATACAGCACATGCACTGATGCACCTCTACCCAAAAGTGCAGTGGCATAGAGTAGAGTGGCGTAAAGTCGGGCCATCAGCGCAGTAGTTATAGCTCGCAGCTGCAGCATGGTTGCACCAGTTGCCTCAAATCAGTCCTGCGGCCAGGCGGCCTGCCTCATAAATTAAATGATGCACTTCTGAGCCTCTCAGTAGTGAAGATGGGTTGGCCTTCTCTCTCCGGTTTACCAGCCCAGCATCATCGTCTTTGTTGTAGCACAATTTAATGACCAAGTTATAGATAGAGCTACACAACTATAGGGGGAGCAATTACATTTTATGGTACGTTATTTATGTTTATATAAAGCATTCTATCGAAAATATGGCCCACGGCCCAAATGCCATGTCTGTGCTTAGTTAGATGTAAGCAAAATGTTCTATTTAATGTGTTGTGTTGGAAGTTTGTGTGTGTTCCATGCTATTGAAAAGTGCTCTTCGGGGCCACATTGCAGCCAGCTGAATAGCATATCTGTGCTATGTGGGGTGTATGCAAGGTCTGGCCAGAGCGTTCTGTTTGATGCTTGCGTGTGTTTTAAACTACTTACAATGCTCTTGGGAGCTGTGTGCCATCCATCTATATGGTATTTCTGAGCTATGTGCTATATAATCTATACCCAGTGTGCGCTATTCCATGTCTGCATGTGATGTACATTATCGAAAAGTGTTGTTGGGTGCTACAGTGCACCACAACAGTCAGCTGTACGCTATATCTGAGGTGCACAGTCAACATACCTTTGTGAACTGGTTACCAAGGCTAAGTTTTTTCCTGGTTCCAGTACCCCCTGGCCCCCCACTCTGCTTATTCCTTGCATTTGAAATTTACATTTACTGCTGTAGTGTGAGAATGCATTTCATGAAAAGGAATATAGAGTAGGGTTGCCAAAAGAAAAATGCCAGCCATGTGTTTAAAGAGCCTGAAAAGACCTTGTCTTGGCACTAAATAGTGTTATAAATAAAAAAGTATGTATTCATTTGTAATGTGACTTTTCTGTCTTTGTTTCCTTTAATTATCAGTCATGGATCTCATCATTCATGCAGCCCTAGAACACAATTAAAGTGCATTCTATTTATATTTGCTGTTCGAAGTAGGCACAGATAAGTGCTGAAAATACGGCTTTAGGTGACTGCTTATATTTGTCGGTGGAGCAAAGTGGTAGGTGGTGGGCTGGGCCACTGGGGGGCCCCCTCATTGTGCTTTGCAGGGGGGCCCCCTCAAGTTTTGTTACGCCACTGGCTGTAGTGCTATGAAGTGACACCACATACCATCATGACTATTAAAATTCAGTTGTGGAATGTCTTTTCCTATAGTAAAGTACAATGGGGCACGTGCATCAATGTAAGGAATTGCGATTCCTTAAAAGCTATTTTTAAGGAATCGCGTTTAAGGACTCGCAATTCCCTACGCATGTAGGAATCGCTAAATAAATTGCAATTACTACACATTCCCTATTAGCGAATCGCAAATTATGATTCGGTAATTGGGAATGTGTTCCCATTCATTCCTATGGGCCTAGAGGCCCAGAGGAATGACTGGGAAACCACTTGCAATTTCCGATTACCAAAAATGTAATTGCAAATTGCGCATGCAATTTCAAGGGTGAGAGGAGGTCAAAAGGCCACCCTGATTTATCCACAAAACTGGCAAAGCGCCACATGGCGCTTAGAAAAATGCAATTTCTAGCATTTTTCTAAGGAATTGCAGATTACTACCAACTTGAAGTTAGTGGTTATTTGCGATTCCTTAATGCTAAGTCGCAATCTCAGATCACTTCTTGCATTGCATTTAAGGAATCGCAAATTGCGATACCCTAAATGCATTCGCAAAATAGGTAATCGCAATTTAGCAATTACCTATTTTGCGATTGGGTTTGGGCTTGATGCATCCCAAATGGCTAATTACCAGTCGCAAAGGGGCCGATTCTGCGAATCGGCCCCTTTGCCACCAGCAATTAGCTTGATGCATATGCCCCAATGCATCTTAAAATGTGATGTTTAAGCCTTGTAGTGATGCGCTTCTAATCATCACATATTGGCTGTGTTCAGTGGCGTAGCTGGGGGGAGGGGGGAAAGGTGGGGGGGCCGCCCCAGGTGGCACTATTTTGGGGGCGGACAAAGACATTCAGATAAGGCTCGGCTTGCTTTCGTGTATGTTCGGGGACGGGCAGAGAAGGAATAGGACTCGGGCAATGTCCTCTTCTTTTTTGTGCTGGCAGCAGTCCCCCCTCATCTTCCTATTATTCCCTCTCTTGCTGTCTTGCTCCTCCCTTACTGAAAACCGTAACTTGAAGAAACGGTTCACAACCTCTCTTTCCTTCTTTCATTTAGTTGCTTCCCTGTGAAATGGATCCAAAAAAGAAAAACAGTCTTGCGGGGAAATGCCCGTTTTCTGACATTTTTCTATTCCAAAGAGCAGCGGGATGGAGAGAAATAGTAGGTTTTAAATATGAAAAATAAATACATAACTAAATAAAGCAAGACAGAGTGGTTGCAAAGTGGCCAGATTGGTTTTATTCACATCCAAATACATCAGCCTCACTTTACAGAGTTTGCCAGTGAAGCGCTACTTTTGTTTTCTCGTCTTTCTTTGAACAGCATTGTTGTTCCCAGGTGGGAAAGTGTACCCTTCCTGGAGGTACTGCAATACCTGGTTGATGGGTGGATTGGAAAACAAAATGTGTACCATGGCTCTGTGTTTATAGATGTGGTCTTTTTAAACCATACTGCTTACGTTTTGTAAGGATATAAGCAATGGACATTGAAACGGTTACCTTCAGGGCCCTGTAGTTATGTCCTTAACTTTTCAGGTAAAATCACTCGCTGATTTCTGAATAGTGAGTGAGAGATCGTTAAGGTAACCATGTTGTTTCTGCTTACATTTCACATGCTTTACTTAATCTTGCATTCCCTATGAGTGTTTGCTTTTACTTTTTCTTTTTAGGCAGCATATTACTCTTATCAAGTGCATAATTTGAATTGAGCAACATCCAAGTGTTTATAGCGGGCACAATTAGGTTGTAGCTGAAGGCAGTGCGAGTTTCTCTCAGTGTGGCAGTATGGTGTTCAGTGGGGGAGAGGATGTGACACTAGGGCCAGAGCTGTCGAATTTGGAACTGGGCAACTGGGTTCAGCCTTCATGAACAGTCCACCAGACCACTCTACTGAGGGAGCATATTCCCATGCTAGACATTAGAAGGCCCCACTAGACCTTAGAAGGCTTGATGTCTTAGCACAAGCAGGTGTACCCTAGTGGTGTCAATTGTGAGTTAACCTTGAAGGCCTGTCCACCACAATCCATACTGAAGTTCATCTCCAGTCTTGCGGGCAAGCCTACGAAGCAGCACACCCTAGAGCAACAGTGATCGAGTCACTGTGACTCTGTCACTGAGGTCGCATGAACCTTGAGCAGGTTAGGGCAGTGTGAACGGTGTGACCTCACTGGGAACCTATTTCGGGTGGGTGCGTAGTGTTTGCAAGTATATTATGGTTTGAAAAAAACTTGCTGCCTCCTTCCTGGCCTCCAGCAATTTTCAGAAACAATAAAAATGTCATGATAACTTCGGTGATTAATCTTCTTCCTAGAGAGAGATCCGAGTTTTGTCTAGTGGAAGGGTTGACTCCTGCAAAGGTAGCACAGAGGGTTAATGTGCCTGCTGCAAAGAACATGTACCATGCAGATCACAAAGTGCACTGCTTTAATGGGGGACCATGATTAATGGTCATTTAATGTCAGCCGTAGATGATGGATCCCTGAACAGTGTCATGCATGTGCATGTTTGCATTGTGCTGAGGGGATTACCAGGTAAGTGTTCACGCAGCTCTCTGATGGATGTCACATGCGGTTTTTCTGAGTCCCCTGATAGATCATGCAGTCTGTGTGTTCCTTTTTGTACTGCCAGTCACCGGTGTATTCAACTCTGTAGCCTTGGACCGTGTCATGTATGTATGTGCATGTAACTTGCATGATCGAGGTAACTATTAGCAGCGATACTACGTGTCTCTCGGTCCTCTTTCAAGTGCTTGCTGTCCTTTTTCCCCAACAACCCCCCCCCCCCGGGGCGGCAATCTGAGGGATAGCCCCGGGCACCACAAGCTCTAGCTATGCCTCTGGGTAGAAAGAAGTCACTTGGCAGTCCATAGTGGCCAAGATCAACAGTGTTGGACAAGCTAAGAGGACAGTGACTGACTGCAAGAAGCGCTGACATGATTATAAGAGCAAGGTGAAGGAGAAACTGTCCAAGAACCTGAACGCAGCCATGCAGAGTGGAGGAAAAAGACATGTGGAGCAGGAGGAGCTGGACTTCTTGGAGGAGCAGGTGACGTCTGTCATCCCATATGAGTTGGCAGCAGGAGTTCCCAGACAGGACAGTGCTGGTTACAAGGGACAGTAACACCTACAGGGTAAGTGGCAACAAGGGGCAATATGGGCAAAAAGGGCATGGTGTGCAGCACACCAAGCTATGTCACAGCATTCCACTGCACTGTGTGAAAGGAAAAGGGTAGGAATCTTTCTCATGTACAGTTAAACATCACATAAATGCAAGTCACACTGCTTACTAACATATTGCACAGCCCAGTCAAACTCTGTTAAGTTTGTCTATTGCATGTGTGATGTCCAGCACCAGGCCAGGTTCACCTTTGTATATTGGGACTCTTAGTGGAATGTATAACATGAGTCAGCAAAACTACGATGCCCACAATACAAAGCAAAACACATGAACTGGAACAACACATCATGCATGGATACTTGAACTCTGCCCAACCTGACTATGCAGGCCACCTTGCACCATGAGGGTAGTGTGTCATACTTGGGCCTATGCACCCAAATCAGGACAGTTAAGCAATGGAATCAAATGGGCTTGTCAGAGCATCAACTCCTCACATGAGAGGGGGCTCAGGTGTGGGGCATGTGAAGCATCAGCACATGGGAACATGCAAAGAGCCATGTGCATAGTCAGTAGCATGTAACTACATTGCACGTAGCTGTTCCAACACGCGGGGTGAGAGCACACAGGTATCACATGCCTGGGTAGGGACCACCAGAAATCCTGTCATGTACCAATTCATACTGGGGGTGAATATAAGTGATGCACACCAGAGGAACATGTGTGATGAAATAAAACATGGTGTGTGTGCCTGGTGGCCCCCTGGTAGTGCAGTTCATTGTAGGTGTGGCTGCTTGAATAGTACTGGCACTGTGTCTGATTGGGGAAACATTGCATAGGAAGGAGTTGAGATGGGACATCTGTACTACAAATTAGCTGAATAATACACATGCACTATTGTCTCTGACAGCATCACACTTGTGTCGGAATTTGAAAAGGATGAAAGAGAAGAGCCCATTGGTGTACTACATCTTACACGTGATGTTGACCTGGGTGAAGCTGTAGTATGTTACAGGTGGGAGTCGAAAAAATAAAAGTCTTACCATGCCACATATGTCAAAGTAGTAGGATGTGAAACAGGGATTTGTGAAGTGGCAGGATGAACTAGGCTGCCACTACAAAGGACAGGATTCAGGGATGGCAGTAGGTTGAGGTGCATGGGCCAAGTAGTGTGGCAAACCTGGGTAGGTACATGTCACCAATTCCAGCACTACTAGCATGTGGGGTGCAGCTTGACCCATAGCCCTCAAATACAGGCAGCCATGTCAGTCAGTTGGATATGTTAATGGATATTGTTGGTTTTGGAGTCACATGAGAGTCAAAGCATGAACTGGGTTCCATCAGTGTGTGACAGTAAGTTGAGTTCCTGAGACTGAATGAGAATTGCCAGAGGAGTCATGTACACATACAAGTGAGAGGGCTGAGACAAACAACGTGTGATACTCTGCAGATAACTAACTTTGGGGCATATCATCAAGGAGGCGACATAAAATTATCGCCGCTTTTGCATCTGTTTTCGGACGAAAAGCGGCGATAATTTTATCGCCTAATCAGCAAGGTCACGCTATCGCGTAAATCCTTGCATTATCGCCCTTTCCCCCAACGCCCATTTGATTTGGTAAATGGCACTGTATACTACTGAAACAACTTTGCATTAAATTGGTAGCAGCAACTTTAGAGAAGATCGAGTTATACATCGGGTGAAGGATCGAGGCTTCTACCTGGAATCAATACAATCAGTGGGCCTATATATGCCATTAGAGGGGCCAACTTAAAAAGAATGCCCCTTTTCTCAAAATCGATGTATTACTTTATGCCATTTCGCATAAAAAAATTTTCCATCTGCATCCGAGTTATGCTTTATATGTGGCTTTAAGAAAAGAGATTGATTACATGTATGCTTTACATTCCCCGTTTTATATCATTTTTGGAATAGGGTGTTTCAATGGTACAGCGCCAAACTCCAGGGTTCAGTAACTCTTGATCCTTTGGGAACCCTTTTTGGGATATGTTATTCATTAAGCGTACTCTTACGCCAAAAATATTTCCATTACATAGCATTCTTGGTGGCAAAATCCTTGATCCTACAAAAGCGGAAAACAGGAGAAGCTCCTTCCTATGAGTGTTGGGTGCATAAGATGCCGCAGGTGAAAGCAAGGGAAAAGTCGTATGCCTTACGAGTGTGAGCCTTATCTAAATTACAGAAAATCTGGGAGGGGGAAGAATTGTAATGTGGTATGCCAGGTGAATTATTATTGATATATTCCTGTCTTATTACACAAAAGATTGATTGCAGGTATATGTGTATACAAATAAGCTAATAAGTTTATGCTTTGCGAGAAATTAAGAATTAACTGTGTATAAAGACTAGAAGGGGCCGTATTCTTATCTTTATTCTTAGCCTAAGTTTCAAAAGTTGGGAGGAGGAGAAATAGCATCTATTTATGCTAAATAAATTACATGCCATGTATGATGACTTTGTTTCATTCGCTGTTTATCATCATGTTTCATTGTAAGCATCTTGAGCTTATAATTATGTATAAATCTAGCCTTATTGGAAGCATGAGTTGTAATGTATTTATTTTCACTTCTGAGAAAAAACAAGGACCCCCTGAACAGTGAATAGTCCGATTCCTAGGACCGGATATAACCATATAAAGCGAATAACTCCTAGGCAATCACCATGATTAAAGCACAAAATATATAATATAAAATAGGGAAAAACAAAGGAAAAAAGAGAAACAATATGTACACAGTATATACTCTTTAATGATTATTTGTTAAAAAAAATACATATATAAAGACTGCATAATTTGCACAATCCTTAGTGCATTAACATTTATAATAGCCTCAAATACATGAATCGAAGATAAAAAGAATATTTATAAAGAGTGGCAAAATCTTTAAACCTTCTTTCAATATTCTTTTTATCTTCTATCCATTTATTTTCACTTCTACCAGCTCAAACAAAATAATAAAAAAAAAGAATATGTAGAGTGCTTCAAATGTGGGACTGCCATTGATTTTCCAGGTAATCTATGAGGTGAGGGTTACAGTATGTCTAGTGTCTAGTTAAATTGCACCTATCCCAATGATGTGTGATGCATATGTTTTTATTATGACAATTTTGGTACTTTATTTACACACACCTGTATGGTGAGTTTCAGATTTTTGATTTGACATACTTTTTTGTGCAACTGTCTTTTTATTTGGAAGGCAACTGGCACCTAAATTAGAAACAATGTTGTTGTACAAGTGTGTTACTTTTAAATTTCTTAGATGTCAACATTAGAGACCTGTGCATTGTACATTGGGATGCTATTGCTTGTGTGAGTAATTAAAAAATTCACGAGTCCTGAGCGTTTGTGAACAGACAAGTAAAAAAGGCAACAGGTAATGGTGGAGGTTACATTCAGTTCTGGTGACGATGGTGTTGATTTGCATCGTAATCAAGCAGCAGAGGCAGGACGTGCAGGGTCGGCTCCATAGCGGTACAGGGAATGGGAAGGTGAGTAAAGGTGAGTTTTTGTGTTATTTGCGTTCCTTTCCACCAACTCAGGTGTCAGGTTCCATGACACATTTGCGTCAGCAGGAAGGCCCATCGTAATTGGCCGGGAGGCGAAACTGGCAGTCCTGCCTCTGCCAGCCGCTTTTGGCTATCCTGCAGTCAACGCGGTTAAAATTACCTGGTGGTGATGGCGGGACCATGGCAGTCTTTCGTCCATGCAATCGCCAACATCTAAATAGAGCAGGTGAACCACCAAGCCGGTGTGCATGAAGACCGCCGAAACAGTCACAGTGGGACCTGATCCACCAAGGTCTGAATCAGGTCCTATATCTAAAATTACATACACTATACTAAGTGACTTACACTATATAAAATATGACTAATCTAACCTACGCTAAGTAACCTACACTACCTTAACTTAACTCTATCTACACCTACCTAACCTTATCTTACACTATTCTACAGATGTACCACCACAGACATGTTAAACATCAACCCCCACTCCCTTAACACACATAGTCACAAAATGCAAACATACAATATACCTATACATATAATACCTACACATTAAATTCTAAACAAAAACATTTTCTGTTTTTTTGTTTTTTATTTTTTTAATAACACATCCTAAACTTTATCCCCCACTCATCAAAGCCTCATAAATATCAAAAATCTAAAACCTATTAAGAAATATAGAAAAATCTAACAACTACCGAAACTAAACCTATTGTCAGAGCTCACCTTCAGCTTCTCGCTGGTTACTGTTGTCTTGCACAGGAACAGAAGTCGCTAGCTTCCCGACTCCCACTACTAATCACTCAGCCCCAAGAAATGTCTTTGGCTCTAACTGATCAGCAAGGGGGAAGGGGGAAATTGGATAAAATAATAAACGATAGAAGAGACTGGTTCTGGGCCTTCTGGTTTTCCTATCTGGAATTCCTCTTCAGCTATCACTTTGCCTTCTGAAGACTCCTAAGGGTAACTAAGCACACAACAAATTATTATTCCTTCTCTACTCTATTCTGTCTCTTTTCTTCTCTTCTGTTATGATTTTTCTACCTACCCAGAATCCTGAACTCTGTGCATCTCTTCCTGTTCAACTCTGTCTTTTCTTCTTTCTTGTTATTGATGTCACTAATTATCTGTAAAACATATATCTTTTATTATACCTATTTATTCTCTGTTTTTAAACATCTTCTAACTCTTTCTCTTTTAAACCTACTATTAATGTTTCTGTGTGTGGCCTTCTCTTTCTTCTCGTGATCTCTCTTCTTTCTTTTCTTGCCTCTTGCTATTCTAAAAACTGTCGTCTTCTAAATTAAGCCTTTTGTGCTTTTAACTTTTCCTGTTTGCTTCCTCTCCTTAGGTTACTGCGGAGCTGCTATAACTCTGGTAAGTCTTTCTCCTTACTTTCCTAGTTAACTGATGGTATTGTCAATTAATTTTTCCTTAGGAACCTTTTCTCAGTAAATCCTATAATGTTCTTCATTTTCTGTTACAGGACTCTGTATGCTGATCTCTGCTGACCTTGGTGAGTGTTATACTTATTGCGTCACCAAACACTGCTTACATTTTAATGTGAACGAATAATCTATCAGTAATTCACTTAGCTTTCTTCGGTTTTCTTTTCAGGTGCGGCTGAAGTCTTCACTCGTTTTTTCCCTGTAGAGACGAGGTGACTCCGTACTCGACTCCCGGTAAATAGCCCACTACGGACTCTAGCGGCTTTTCTGACCTCTTCGGTAAGTTTCGGTTTCTTGACTCGGAACTACTCTCAAGCGTTACTCTGGAAAGCTTCTTACTCAAAATATTTACTTCAGAACTGGGAACACACTCGAACACGTCTTCTCTGAGGAAATGTCTGGGTGAAGTGCGCATTACTTCAGGCGTGCGCGCATCACATCGTCTCTCTGGATTTGTAAACAACTAGACCTCAGACCCCAGCACCTGAGCTGCTATCTTAGAATTGCGGGCATGCCACAAACTCGACCATTGAAGCCCATTTGAAACTGAAACGCCTATTGAACCAAGTTCCTTGCGCTTCGCTTTGGGACTCACATTAGGGGTCCTGACACCTATCCTATCTAACAACTGTCTTAAATCCTATGCTAAATACTAAACTATCCAAATTAAATTAAATGTTCATATCAGCTGGGCAAGCTGATAAATGGCCTCCTTAAAGTTGGACAACAGGGTATCCTGCTGTTGCTGCTCCTCAATGACAGTGTCCAGTTTCCTATTTATTTTGTGCAGTTCCTGAATAAAGGTGTACTTGAACACCAAGCATCAAAAGGGTGAGTTCCTGGCCTGTGTGGGCTGCTGTGTAACTTCTGGAGAAGCAGGTGGTGCAACACTTTGTAGGGCCTGAGGCGGCTTGGCCTTGGTCTGGCCTGGCTTGACCCTGTTGTGGCATGGCCCTGTTGGGGGAACGCCAATTGGCACCGTAGGGAGTGACAGGGTTCTGGGTCAGGCAATGTTCAACTTTCCGGTGGCTTTAGCACATGGGTACAATTTGTTCGTCTTCCAGTATGCTTTGCTGAGATTCCGGACATGCTGGTAGCTTTGTTTGCGGAGCACAAAGGTGCGGGTCTCATCAGCAGTCATGTTGTCTAGGGTGAAACTATTAAATATGTGTTAATACACTCACAATATGTACATAACTTCTGACATAAATAGTGTGACATTGTTAGACAATCAAACTATCCCTGACAGTAACATTATCAGCAATAGTGATTGATATATGGACAATATATTTTTACTACTTGGACATCCCATACTAGTACCAGCTAAACTGAGTCAAGTACCATCTGTGTGGGTGCACAAACTGTAGCAGTACTCACAATGAGATAGAACCCATTTCCTTCTGGCCAATCATTCACACTCACGAAGATGTACAGATCTGTGTATTAGACACATAGGCCTGGTTACCCTAAATTGGGAGTTGGAGCTGTTTCCAGAAAAAGTTCATGAACATAAATGTCAGTGGATGAAGTGATACAGTACAAGCAGTGTGGCTGCCTTGGCATAACCTATCTGAACTTTGACAAGGCTGCACACGTTGCAGCCCTCACTCAGTCAGAGGATTATTTATGAGAGCCCGACACTTTTGCGCCATATAAAGTGGTACATGTGTGATGCAGGGCTCTGAATAAAAACCATCAAGCCACGCTAAGCCATCCTGAGTGGCGTCATGGATGTTGATTTATGCTACGTAGGCCAAATCACTGCGTAGGCTTGCTCAGTGCTTGGGACCCTTCCATGGCTGTTGCAATGAGTTTTCCAAAGCAACCCCTATTGAGTTTGACGCAGGTCCATATTTACAAGAGCAAGTAAACCTGGTGAGGAAACAAATCTTTATGGCTCCTGAGATTAGGCCCAACAAGGAGGTTGATCCTCATTTCTCCTCATTCTTTCCTCATTCTATGTGTGCTTCATTCTGCGGCACACATAGAAAGAGGAAAGGCCTCATAGGATTGTGGCATTGCAGGAAGGTGACCCTTCCTGCACAGTAACAATCCTGCAAAAAGCACAGGCATCCTTGCACTATGGTGCAAGGAAGTCTGTGTTGTCTGCTGAAACTGCCGTATTGCAGGGAGAGAGGACAGGAATGGACCGTACTCCATAAAAACAGTGCAATCATACCCTTTCAGGCTGGTGTAGGGCAATACAGGAAGGTGACTTGCAGCCCTGCCCTAATCCAATTTGCTGCAAATAGGGGCCTAGGAACATATTTACGGATGTGTTTTTACTGTGGGCCTGCATACATACACCTTACTGTAAAAAGTGGTATCATTTTCGGTGAGCACTCCTAAAGGCAGTTTGGTCCAGTTCTGTATTGAATGACACCTGAGTGTAACCTCCCACCACACATCACAAAAGCTCATTTCACCTTCGATCAAATACCGTCATCATAATGGTACATACATGTACTATTGACACTTACTGGTAGCACTGGGGTCCTGGAACATTTGAACCTCTCCCCATGTGAATGGAAGATGGCCACCTAAAAGATATGGAAGAGGAAATGGCATTGTGGGTATTGGAATTTCATATGTCAACATATTTAACAAATATACCATAAGATAACAGTATTGATGAAGTGCACACCCACATAAACACACATTTGAGAAAATGCCCAGCTCACTACAAGCATCGAGTATGTTTGCAGCCCAGAACATGCTGGATGCTGGACTCCTGGGGTACCGATAATGACATACTTCCGAGTTAGCAGATTGTCACACCCAATGCATCATATCCTACCTGCATCCCGCCCGTTTTTCACAACTGTGTAATTGTTTTTTTACGCATTAGTACAGAAATTGCCAATACATGTTTGATGCTTTGCACATTGAACCCAATGCCTTTTTCAATTAATTGGCTCTGATGCATGGCTTACGAGAAACGCTACCTTCGCACTGCAAAGCGCAAAGGGGCGAATGCATGGGTATTGACCGACGCAATCGGCCTATTGTCTGTGATTCACTGCAGTTACTTGTACAATGCAGGGGAACAGAGATTGCAGCTCACTTACCTTGCTCCTCTTGTCTCATCTGACAAGCTTGATATCTTCAAATGTGTGCATTGTCATTGTAAATCTTACGCATATGGGTGGCTTTTTGTCTTCCTCGTGCTGACATATAGGTTGAAAATATGTTTATGTGAGGACCACATATATGTGATGTGTACAGACATACCAGACCATAAGTTGCATTTATGGCTTGTAGTATGCTTGGGTGAACGTAGGAAGCCGCTGAGTGTGCATCTTGTAGCTCAATGATATACCACTGCAATGCCTATTAAATGCGCTGTGGTATACACCATCATGCACCATATCAACATTCATACAGTCTGTCTGCATGCCTAACATTGTTTTGGTTGTGGATGCAATCAACACTCAGGGAAGCACAGAGACAGGCTGGTTCAGCCAGTCTTGAGTGTATGTGGCATCTTGCAAACCTATTTACTGGACGGATGTTATGGCTGTGTTGTTGGACCAATATGACACCTGTGATATCCAGACAGACCTCAATTAGCACACTACAGTATTTGCACTTCCACCATGGTATTTTATGGTGCAGACACATCTGCTCTATGGACTTTGTGACAGAAGCAAGATGTGTGGCATTTGCACAATGCACCTTGTGAAATATCTTAGCTAAATCTGTTAGCTGATGGTTTGACCATCATGAGTCCAGCTTCAGTAGTCCAGACAAGGGTGATGAATCCTGAGTGCCACTATACATACATATGTATATCATTTCCCTGGATTGCATAGATCTTCACTAGAAAGTGGTTGCTTGACCTTTGCTTGAGAGTAGCTATCACATCAGCTGCAAAAATGTGCATTTACTGAATGATGACACCAGGCAAACCTGTAAAACATCAGTGACTGCTACATTCATTGGAGTTATATGACATGTAGGTTGACCTTAACGACTCATCTTTACTATTTGTTAATGTGTCTGCTGTGTACAACAGCACACATGGTTGGAGCACTGGGCCTAAAAACATATATAGGTCATCAGTAAGATGCAAAATTACAGTCACATCCATTCCTGTATGTAACAGTTGCATCCTTGACTCATGGGCAAGTGTGCCTCCATTGACCATAGGTGGCCATTCCAGCCCCCACACAGGTCAAGAGTCAACATTTAAAGTGTTCTGTTGATTACATTGTAAATAGTGCATTGTGCTTGCAAACATAGGTATGGCATAGATAGACTATCTGGGCAGCACTGTGTTGCCATTGCCAATGTCTGCCCCTCTATTTCCAATCTCAGGACATCGTGTAGACTACACAGTGATCCACATATGCAACATCAAAAGCTACTTCTTTATCATTACCCCCTTCAGCGCCCACTGAGTAGTGGCCTTAAAGTGTAAGAATCATGCTGTGTTACCCTTATGGTGCTCATTGGGGCACAGCTTTACCATGACTGTGATGTTCAATCTACATGATGTCGGCATAGACACACAATCTCTCTGTTAATTCTGTCAATGTCAGTAGCAGTAAGTCTACTCTGAGAGCCACCCTTTGCGTCTGCCTCCTGGTCCTCGGTACTGTATTTCCTGACACCAGCATATGTAATGTGACACAGTCAACCTACATTTCACCTTTGGGTGGATACAAGAATAGTGATCTGCTCTACTATGCACTTGCACACTTAGGTCAGAGGAAGACAACTCTTACTATGCAGGACAAACTTCATATATAAATCCCTCCAGTTAACCATGTGCACTGAGTTTGTGTGCATGCCCACGCAGTTTTGTCTGCCTTTTTATCCAGGTGCATTCCCCCTCTTGGGATCTCGGTATTTGACAAGTTTTTGATGTTTGCCTGTTACCTATGCAATGCCATACTACTCACTATGGGCCTCATTTATGGGCCCCTTGTGCCTCCGGAACGTCACTTTTTGTGAAGTTTCCTGGCGCAGAAGCCTGCGTGATATTTATCAGGCAGCACTAAGCCACTTTTTTGGGCTTAATGCTGCCTGATAAATATCAGTCCCTTTAACGCAGTGTTCTGAGTTAAAGGGCCGTGCAATGGGTGTTGCTGGGGATGTTCCCAGCAACATCCATGGCCATTTTATACTGCCCCAGATTTACGAGAAATCGTAAATCTGAGACAGCGACAAAAGTTTACGCCTCCCAGGGGAGGCGTAAGGGAGGTACAACGAGGAGAAATATCTTTATTTCTCCTCATTTTTCCTTTTTCTATGTGTGCTGCATTCTGCAGCACACGTAGAAAGAGGAAAAAGCCTCTTGTGATTATTTTTTGTACAGAAAGGTTTCCCTTCCTGTACAAAAGTAATCATCCCCTCAACTCAGGCACCCTTGCACCATGGTGCAAAGGTGCCTGTGTTGGTGCACGGCAGCCCATTGTGCGCCAGCACTGGGGAAAAGGACAGGAATGCACCGTATCTTATAAATACGGCGCATTCCTGCCCTTTCTTTTGCCATAGGGCAGCGCAGCTGGAAGGCCTGCTGCACTTCGCTACGGAAAAAGCTCATAAATTAGGCCCTATGTACTGTATACCTGCCTTTGTTCATCATTGCATTGTCATGCATTTCACTCCGTGGCCACATTGGGGACCGAGAGTCTGACGTGTACACACGCCGAAGCCCGAAAGTGCCATATACTGAATTTGGATTGTACGGAGGCAACAACTGCAACAACATTTTATGTACAGGACACAATCTTTCCTGACGGACCCAAATTTTATTCCCTGCCTCTCTGGCCGGGACGGAATTATAACCGGTCATAAGGTTGAAATCTTCATCACTTCATACTTATTAGCCCTGAGGAAGTCGCGGGCACTCCCGGGCGACAAAACACGTGTTGGCTGGACCAACCGAAGAAAGAAAATTAAAGTGCAACCACTACGAAATTGTCCTGTTTCATATTGTTATATGATAATAACCAGTATTTGATATTATATGTGTGCTCGGGTACGGAATATGCATTGCAAATGTGTCCTTTATCTATTGTAGCATGATGTGGTATATATGACACAGTAACCAGTCACTAGTTCAGACGTCCTGTGTTTTGTGTGAAGCCACACATGCATGTATGCTCTCTTTAGAAGTGACAGCTTCAATATGCCATCATGGCCTTTGTCCATTACAACTGTCAACTGACATTGTTAGACAATCAAACTATCCCTGACAGTAACATTATCAGCAATAGTGATTGATATATGGACAATATATTTTTACTACTTGGACATCCCATACTAGTACCAGCTAAACTGAGTCAAGTACCATCTGTGTGGGTGCACAAACTGTAGCAGTACTCACAATGAGATAGAACCCATTTCCTTCTGGCCAATCATTCACACTCACGAAGATGTACAGATCTGTGTATTAGACACATAGGCCTGGTTACCCTAAATTGGGAGTTGGAGCTGTTTCCAGAAAAAGTTCATGAACATAAATGTCAGTGGATGAAGTGATACAGTACAAGCAGTGTGGCTGCCTTGGCATAACCTATCTGAACTTTGACAAGGCTGCACACGTTGCAGCCCTCACTCAGTCAGAGGATTATTTATGAGAGCCCGACACTTTTGCGCCATATAAAGTGGTACATGTGTGATGCAGGGCTCTGAATAAAAACCATCAAGCCACGCTAAGCCATCCTGAGTGGCGTCATGGATGTTGATTTATGCTACGTAGGCCAAATCACTGCGTAGGCTTGCTCAGTGCTTGGGACCCTTCCATGGCTGTTGCAATGAGTTTTCCAAAGCAACCCCTATTGAGTTTGACGCAGGTCCATATTTACAAGAGCAAGTAAACCTGGTGAGGAAACAAATCTTTATGGCTCCTGAGATTAGGCCCAACA
Organism: Triturus cristatus; assembly: GCF_964204655.1. NCBI lineage: Eukaryota > Metazoa > Chordata > Amphibia > Caudata > Salamandridae > Triturus > Triturus cristatus. Next base: position 729,480,390 of record NC_140591.1, read on the forward strand.
AGGAGGTTGATCCTCATTTCTCCTCATTCTTTCCTCATTCTATGTGTGCTTCATTCTGCGGCACACATAGAAAGAGGAAAGGCCTCATAGGATTGTGGCATTGCAGGAAGGTGACCCTTCCTGCACAGTAACAATCCTGCAAAAAGCACAGGCATCCTTGCACTATGGTGCAAGGAAGTCTGTGTTGTCTGCTGAAACTGCCGTATTGCAGGGAGAGAGGACAGGAATGGACCGTACTCCATAAAAACAGTGCAATCATACCCTTTCAGGCTGGTGTAGGGCAATACAGGAAGGTGACTTGCAGCCCTGCCCTAATCCAATTTGCTGCAAATAGGGGCCTAGGAACATATTTACGGATGTGTTTTTACTGTGGGCCTGCATACATACACCTTACTGTAAAAAGTGGTATCATTTTCGGTGAGCACTCCTAAAGGCAGTTTGGTCCAGTTCTGTATTGAATGACACCTGAGTGTAACCTCCCACCACACATCACAAAAGCTCATTTCACCTTCGATCAAATACCGTCATCATAATGGTACATACATGTACTATTGACACTTACTGGTAGCACTGGGGTCCTGGAACATTTGAACCTCTCCCCATGTGAATGGAAGATGGCCACCTAAAAGATATGGAAGAGGAAATGGCATTGTGGGTATTGGAATTTCATATGTCAACATATTTAACAAATATACCATAAGATAACAGTATTGATGAAGTGCACACCCACATAAACACACATTTGAGAAAATGCCCAGCTCACTACAAGCATCGAGTATGTTTGCAGCCCAGAACATGCTGGATGCTGGACTCCTGGGGTACCGATAATGACATACTTCCGAGTTAGCAGATTGTCACACCCAATGCATCATATCCTACCTGCATCCCGCCCGTTTTTCACAACTGTGTAATTGTTTTTTTACGCATTAGTACAGAAATTGCCAATACATGTTTGATGCTTTGCACATTGAACCCAATGCCTTTTTCAATTAATTGGCTCTGATGCATGGCTTACGAGAAACGCTACCTTCGCACTGCAAAGCGCAAAGGGGCGAATGCATGGGTATTGACCGACGCAATCGGCCTATTGTCTGTGATTCACTGCAGTTACTTGTACAATGCAGGGGAACAGAGATTGCAGCTCACTTACCTTGCTCCTCTTGTCTCATCTGACAAGCTTGATATCTTCAAATGTGTGCATTGTCATTGTAAATCTTACGCATATGGGTGGCTTTTTGTCTTCCTCGTGCTGACATATAGGTTGAAAATATGTTTATGTGAGGACCACATATATGTGATGTGTACAGACATACCAGACCATAAGTTGCATTTATGGCTTGTAGTATGCTTGGGTGAACGTAGGAAGCCGCTGAGTGTGCATCTTGTAGCTCAATGATATACCACTGCAATGCCTATTAAATGCGCTGTGGTATACACCATCATGCACCATATCAACATTCATACAGTCTGTCTGCATGCCTAACATTGTTTTGGTTGTGGATGCAATCAACACTCAGGGAAGCACAGAGACAGGCTGGTTCAGCCAGTCTTGAGTGTATGTGGCATCTTGCAAACCTATTTACTGGACGGATGTTATGGCTGTGTTGTTGGACCAATATGACACCTGTGATATCCAGACAGACCTCAATTAGCACACTACAGTATTTGCACTTCCACCATGGTATTTTATGGTGCAGACACATCTGCTCTATGGACTTTGTGACAGAAGCAAGATGTGTGGCATTTGCACAATGCACCTTGTGAAATATCTTAGCTAAATCTGTTAGCTGATGGTTTGACCATCATGAGTCCAGCTTCAGTAGTCCAGACAAGGGTGATGAATCCTGAGTGCCACTATACATACATATGTATATCATTTCCCTGGATTGCATAGATCTTCACTAGAAAGTGGTTGCTTGACCTTTGCTTGAGAGTAGCTATCACATCAGCTGCAAAAATGTGCATTTACTGAATGATGACACCAGGCAAACCTGTAAAACATCAGTGACTGCTACATTCATTGGAGTTATATGACATGTAGGTTGACCTTAACGACTCATCTTTACTATTTGTTAATGTGTCTGCTGTGTACAACAGCACACATGGTTGGAGCACTGGGCCTAAAAACATATATAGGTCATCAGTAAGATGCAAAATTACAGTCACATCCATTCCTGTATGTAACAGTTGCATCCTTGACTCATGGGCAAGTGTGCCTCCATTGACCATAGGTGGCCATTCCAGCCCCCACACAGGTCAAGAGTCAACATTTAAAGTGTTCTGTTGATTACATTGTAAATAGTGCATTGTGCTTGCAAACATAGGTATGGCATAGATAGACTATCTGGGCAGCACTGTGTTGCCATTGCCAATGTCTGCCCCTCTATTTCCAATCTCAGGACATCGTGTAGACTACACAGTGATCCACATATGCAACATCAAAAGCTACTTCTTTATCATTACCCCCTTCAGCGCCCACTGAGTAGTGGCCTTAAAGTGTAAGAATCATGCTGTGTTACCCTTATGGTGCTCATTGGGGCACAGCTTTACCATGACTGTGATGTTCAATCTACATGATGTCGGCATAGACACACAATCTCTCTGTTAATTCTGTCAATGTCAGTAGCAGTAAGTCTACTCTGAGAGCCACCCTTTGCGTCTGCCTCCTGGTCCTCGGTACTGTATTTCCTGACACCAGCATATGTAATGTGACACAGTCAACCTACATTTCACCTTTGGGTGGATACAAGAATAGTGATCTGCTCTACTATGCACTTGCACACTTAGGTCAGAGGAAGACAACTCTTACTATGCAGGACAAACTTCATATATAAATCCCTCCAGTTAACCATGTGCACTGAGTTTGTGTGCATGCCCACGCAGTTTTGTCTGCCTTTTTATCCAGGTGCATTCCCCCTCTTGGGATCTCGGTATTTGACAAGTTTTTGATGTTTGCCTGTTACCTATGCAATGCCATACTACTCACTATGGGCCTCATTTATGGGCCCCTTGTGCCTCCGGAACGTCACTTTTTGTGAAGTTTCCTGGCGCAGAAGCCTGCGTGATATTTATCAGGCAGCACTAAGCCACTTTTTTGGGCTTAATGCTGCCTGATAAATATCAGTCCCTTTAACGCAGTGTTCTGAGTTAAAGGGCCGTGCAATGGGTGTTGCTGGGGATGTTCCCAGCAACATCCATGGCCATTTTATACTGCCCCAGATTTACGAGAAATCGTAAATCTGAGACAGCGACAAAAGTTTACGCCTCCCAGGGGAGGCGTAAGGGAGGTACAACGAGGAGAAATATCTTTATTTCTCCTCATTTTTCCTTTTTCTATGTGTGCTGCATTCTGCAGCACACGTAGAAAGAGGAAAAAGCCTCTTGTGATTATTTTTTGTACAGAAAGGTTTCCCTTCCTGTACAAAAGTAATCATCCCCTCAACTCAGGCACCCTTGCACCATGGTGCAAAGGTGCCTGTGTTGGTGCACGGCAGCCCATTGTGCGCCAGCACTGGGGAAAAGGACAGGAATGCACCGTATCTTATAAATACGGCGCATTCCTGCCCTTTCTTTTGCCATAGGGCAGCGCAGCTGGAAGGCCTGCTGCACTTCGCTACGGAAAAAGCTCATAAATTAGGCCCTATGTACTGTATACCTGCCTTTGTTCATCATTGCATTGTCATGCATTTCACTCCGTGGCCACATTGGGGACCGAGAGTCTGACGTGTACACACGCCGAAGCCCGAAAGTGCCATATACTGAATTTGGATTGTACGGAGGCAACAACTGCAACAACATTTTATGTACAGGACACAATCTTTCCTGACGGACCCAAATTTTATTCCCTGCCTCTCTGGCCGGGACGGAATTATAACCGGTCATAAGGTTGAAATCTTCATCACTTCATACTTATTAGCCCTGAGGAAGTCGCGGGCACTCCCGGGCGACAAAACACGTGTTGGCTGGACCAACCGAAGAAAGAAAATTAAAGTGCAACCACTACGAAATTGTCCTGTTTCATATTGTTATATGATAATAACCAGTATTTGATATTATATGTGTGCTCGGGTACGGAATATGCATTGCAAATGTGTCCTTTATCTATTGTAGCATGATGTGGTATATATGACACAGTAACCAGTCACTAGTTCAGACGTCCTGTGTTTTGTGTGAAGCCACACATGCATGTATGCTCTCTTTAGAAGTGACAGCTTCAATATGCCATCATGGCCTTTGTCCATTACAACTGTCACTCAATATCTCCGATAGTGTCTCCCACAAGATTTGTTCCAGCAAGATGCAGTCATTTTGCATTGTCACACATTGGTGAGGCACACTACATTTTGCTGTCATTCTCAGGTATGGAAGTTGGTGGTTTGTGTTCCTAACATTAATGAGTGCCATCTATTGTACACTTTGCTCCTGCACAACAGTCCTGCACTGCTCAAGTGCAAGGGGAGAGTGAGGATCAATTTGTAATTGGAAATGTGGCATGCAATGCCTGTCCCTCTGATGCAGTACACTCCTTCACATAGAATTTATGTATATGTGCAGTTGATAGATGTGTTGCATGGCCCCATGTAGGTCAACAGGTCTGATGACATAATTGTTAAATTTTGAGGACTACTATGAGTTGATGAGATGTGGGTGAATTGATTTTTATGGGACTGGGACATTAACACAGACAGATAATGGATTCAAACCTTTATTTTCATGTTGCCCCTTCAGTTTATGTTAGTGCATGCTCCATCACAGTACATGTGCTTCAGGCGAAGAAATGTTGTGCAATTTGTGTGTGTTGCTTATTGCCAGCCACTGTATTCAGGAGGTCTTCTACATCTTCATCCTCTTCCTCCATTGGGTCCTTCTCTTGATGGTCCCTGTCCCCATCCAACAGGACATTATTCCTTACACAGATATTGTGTAGAATGGCACAGACAAGTATTATCTTGCACACTATAGGGGGAGAGTTGAGCAATCTCCCCCCTGACATGTCCAGACTTCTGAACCTGGACTTGATTAGACCGAAGTTACTCTCAATAATGCTGCAAGTCTTGCAGAGTGCCTGATTATAGTTTTTCCCTGGCTCAGTCTGAGGATGTGAATATGGGGTCATGACCCATTGATGGAGCCCATATCCTTGGTCAGCTGAAATTTAAAAAGAAAGGACAACTGTCAATGCTCTTGCTCACGGTCCAGCGACATTCTTGTCCATGTGTGTTATGTGTAGTTAAGATACATTTCTGATGGTATTTCACAGTATGTGTCACTCAAAGAGATGGTCATAGGGTTACGCATGTCTCTTCCACTACTCTGTGTAATAGCAAATGCTGAGCATGGCCTTAAACATTGTACACTTGTACATCTCTGTGATGGCTATTTGGAGATACTTATGACCACTCTATGTTATGTGCTCTCACTACATCTATGAAGTGACATATTGGTGAGCAGATATTTGGCTAGTTGGTCCTACCTAGGTAGGAGTGTGAAATTGCCTACATGTATTACACTCACACATACATATGTACATGGTAAAGCACAGATGTCGTTGGTGGTCTACATGATATTGGCACAGACATTTTATAGGACACTTACTTGACCATGTGGTTTTGGCTCATACATGTGGTGCAGTTCACATATGTCACATGGATTGTTATGCTATTCATTATCATCCTTGTACTATTGTTTGTGCTGGGAAGTTCTCATAGTGCAGTTTGCAAAACACATATGTTTTGCAAGGTGGGCCACGTTCATATGGGACACACTGACATTGTTACAATGAGCTATGTACTACAAAAGTAGACACAATACATTTTTTTTCCACATTTATGTGTTGCACTTGTATTGTTGTATGCCTTACATTTATCCTCATTGCTTTGGCAAATTAATGTTGAGATTGATATCCTGAGTACACTGTGGTTCCTTGTCCAAGTTGAATATTATTCTATGTTGATGACTGATGTATGACGTGCATTTGACTTTGTGGGTTTCACATTGCTGGATTCATATGCTTTTCATTTGGCCTACTGACTACACAGAACATGTGAACCGTCACATTGCTGACATCTGTCAATGCCTCTGACTGCCTACCTGTGTGTGGGTGTATATACAGTCAGTTTTGCTGGAAGATATGTGTGTTTTGTACTGTTGGTGTCACAATGTTATCCAGGATTAAGACATTGACTTGTCTGGGCCCTACGCTAAAATTGCATGCCACATAGTGCATTTCCATATACTTGTTCTTGTGTTGCTCATGAAACTTTGGTCAACATACAAGTATACTGCCATATGTAACACACTTGCTGATTTCCACAGTACTCATTCTCACTCCACTGACCTCGTTGACCTGTGAGTTATACGAATAGATGGTACACCATAGAGGAGATGTGGTGTTGCCTTTGTGATCATAATTGAATTGTCTCTCATGCCGCATGATTCAGTTAACTTGTGTTAGCATGTGCAGTTGATGTGGCTCCATCCATCCACACAGAGGTGTCACATTGCAAATTAGTGACATTGTGTTGCTACTGCTGTTGTAAGATTAGTAAGTGCATGTCAATGTGGCACGTCCTTGTCTTCACCTTGCTTGACATTGTTCCCACTATGTGCACATGACACAAGGACACAAATATTTTTTAGAATGGCACTGTGCGGTGCAGCAAGGCACCTTTCTTCACTGCACTACATCATAGAGAAAGGGCAGTAGTGCATGGTATTTAGGCCATACAGCATATTCTGCCTATACTCGTACACAATGTGCTGCCTAGCAGGGACACAGACACACTTCACCACTCAGGCACTTTCATTGCATGCAGGATTGTGTTCATGCAGGAGGGTGCACCTTCCTGCATGGGGTGCACCCTCAGAGGCCTGATCATCCATGGATGTGTGTCACAGATTGCAGCACATATAGGGATTGGTAATGGCTTGTATGACTTCATTTATTTTTCAACATTACACGGTGATAACAATTGATTTCTCACATTTTACAGTTTTCCTGTGGTGGGATACATGACATGCCTCATGAACCTTAGGAGTGGCATGGAGACACCCCCACAATGCAATGGGACACCTCCCTTGCACACAGTGATGCTACACTGCATTTTGTCCAACGTTGAATATCTTTGGATCTTTACACCATTCAAAAGCACACAAATTGGCTTTGCGTATCTTAACATGTGTGACTTGGGAGTTAGCATTACACATGCACAATGATACATGGTGCATATTTGGGACACATTCCTCCTACATGTGGCCCTATCTGTGTCGACAGAATCAAAGATGGCTATTATGTCATACATTTCTTAGTGTTAGTGTTAGTAGGTCTGTTAAGAATACAAGTTTTGCTTACCTACAAGTAAGCCATTCCCATATTACCCATTCTGGAAGCACTCTGTAGAAGTTATGCTTTCATTATAGAACCTAGTGATGTCGTTCTATGACATGGAACGACATCACTGGAAGATTCAGTAAAGGCAGACAGTTAATGAAGCTGGAGGTTGCTCTATGGATGTGTTCCTGTACTTGAATGAATAAAGGACTTTTTTGAATAACCACTGCCTCTGTGGTTACTACACACTCATTGATGATGTAGTGCCTAAAGAAGTATGCGTCATGCACACTTCTGGGGTATAAGGCCAGCACATTGGTGAACATCTCTCAATGGTCCACGATGGCCTGAACATTGACCGAATATGTGTGCTTCCAGTTCCTGTACAGATGGGATGTTTTTGCAGGAAAAACCAGATGCACATTTGTGCAGAACATGGTCCCCAGCACATGTGGGAAACCAGTGATGGCATACAGACCTTGCTTGGTCTCCGGCTGTAGTTGTTGTGTGTTGGGGAAGAGGAGGTACTGAGGTGTTAGGTGGATGATGGCATCCAGGGCAGAAGGTAGGCAGGCCAAGAAAGCAGCTAAGAGATTCCTGCCGCTCTGGCTGCTGTAATCTGGAATGCACCAGATGCCAGCATATGGAAAACAGCCATGAGTTTGACCTGCGGAGGGATGTTGGTGGACCTTGAAGTTGGTGGCTGCAGCCTTGGTGATATTTGGTGTAGCAGTTGGATTATGGACTTCATCCTGAGCTGGCAGCAAGTGATGACTTCATCCTCCCTGAGATCAGTGAGGGAACTCTGCTGCCAATAAATGTTCTCCCTCCTCCTGTGCTGCCTACAGGGGGGTTGGTTCAGGTGGGGGTGGAGCTGGTCACCTCCTTGCAACTTGCAGCAAAATGAGCTTCTCCATGGCGTATTTGTGCTTGCTAGACTGTTTTGTATACCTTGTCTTCATATACAACACTCAGGGGGATATTCTTGAGAACGTGTGAGAACTACCACAAAAGTAACTTAAGGCAACTCTTCACATCGCAGTCTATCACGGGAAAATAACTGTGTGTTAACGTGGTATTCTCAACACAGCGGCACAATGCGATAGACCCACAATAACGCATCAAATGAACGCGTTAAAATCAACGCGATGCCGCAAAAACGCGAAACACAAACATGAAAATAGTAGTGATGACGCCAAGCGCAATACAAAAATAAGCTAAAACCAGCCACAGGCCTGCAATCCCCACGCACCATGCACTATAAAAGTTGGGGAACAAAAATACATACGAAACCAAGCAGAAACTGTCAAACAACCGAAAGGCAGCAATACAGACTGGAGGTGGGAGCCCAGCGCCATGGGAGGAGCTGGACGAGATGGAGGAAATGGTGTCCACAGTCATCAGTGGGGAGACGGTGGCAGGAGTTGGGGGCCCGGACACTGCTCAACATGACGGGACACAACAGCAACAGGGTGAGTAATGAGCAGGGACTGGGGGGACGGGGGCGATGGCCACGATGGCACACATGCACAATTAAGCATTGCACAGCTGCGGATAAACCATGCCCCAGAGTCCCAATTCCCACCAAGAGCCCAATGTACCCAAGTCCGCAAAATCCCACACTGTATAAGTACAGACGTGAAAGGCACACCGCATTAAGGAGATAAGGGGCATCCAAATCAGGGCTGCAGGGCCGACTCTCCCAAAATGCAGCACACACACATAACATGCAGAGCACAGCAACATTGACAACAATGTGGTACAAACAGCAACACGTCCACAACAGAACAGAGGACACAACTGGTGCCGCTTGTGTACAGAAACCGGCCAATCACATTTGGCATAGTAGGGAAATGTGGGATGATGATGTACAAGTACAAACACACATCCGTGATGTTGTCGAAATGCCCACTGTCCCGCATCAAATAGGCAGCTCTCCCCAAACAGTCACAATGTACACTGTCATGCAGTCTGAATGTAAACATATACAACGCATCAACACACATGTGAACACAATGTTAAACTGCATCTCCCCTTCACATTGCATGGGGAAATCCAACACCACCTGCAGAGCAGTCCAAACCTCTCTTCTCCCATGACGAAGAGGACCACCACACCTTTGACTCTGACGCCCTCCAACAGCTCGTGGAGAGCCTTCTCAGCCCACTTCCAGGAGCAGGACAGCCCAGCTGCTATGAGCAGAACTCATCCCCTGCACAGAACACACAACAGGCAGCACCCACCACCACGGCTGCCTCCCGGGACCCCCACGACGAACACATGGCCTTCCAATGCTGTGTGTTGGGGTGCCAGGAGAATCTGGCTGAACAGGTGCAGGTGGGGTTCGACCACATGTCAGACAAACTAGACACCATACGTGGGTGTCTAATTCCCATCAGGGACCACTCAAAGTCCCTAACGGACACCCACAGTCCGCTCCATGTTCTCTAACGAACTATGGCTGACATCGCCAGAGTCCTGACTCTGAGACAAGAACGACTGTCTAGTCAGAGTGGCTCCAGCGAGCTCGCCCGGGAGTTGGGACTCATGCGGAGGCTCATGGAGATTGAGAACATGGAGCGGACGCGGGCGTAAAGAGCGGCTGCCACAGCTGCACACCAGCAAGAGGTAGCTGGGTCCCTCAATGCCCTAAATACCCTCCTCATGGCATTGCTGCCACAAGGCCTGGCGCTGATGCATGCTGCTGCCACCACTCTATCCACATCTCCAGCCCCTGATGTGTCAGTGCCACACAGTGCGGTGTACTTTCCACCTCCGTCCCTGAGGTGTCACTGCCACCCACATGTGAGGCACATGCAACAGCAGAGGATGAAGATGTAGATGAATCTGCCTTCGTGGTCAGAAGGAGGCAGTAGCATTCATCTCCGCCATGTGGCCTGTTTCTGCTTGGTTCTGCCCTCTGCATCATCACCTTCCACTGTCCCCCGATGCACTCTGTGACACTCACCTTGGACCTCAACATGGACTGATATGTTCTGTTTGGTCACCAATGACACAGCTATCAGACTGCGGACTGAACTCCTCCTCGTCTGATGTACTTGTCATTCCCTGAGGGACTCTGGCTGGCCCTCCGCGGGCCAACAATGCAAGGTGGGGTTAGCATGGCCCTGTACAGCTCCAGCTACAACACTCCACTGAATGTGCATTAAACATTCATTTTCACACCGATGTGTCATGTCTATGATCTTGCAAGTATGGAAGTATGGATGAATGTAGTGTCAATGATTCCCCCTTATGTTCATGTTGCTCATGTAGTGGGACTTGGGTCACAGGGTGATACATTGCCGATTGCGGTCCGGGTGGCGCCGACCCTAAACATTAGTTACTTCCTTGTCCAGCCCAGAACGGAACCACACCCAGAGCCCGGGGGTCATTGTTCACACCCGTACTCTGGACTGGCATACGCCAGGCCAGCCCACTTGGCTTATGCTCACGGGGGGCGACAATGCTACATGTCCCAGGTCTTCCCTGTAGGGATCTGCTGCTCAAAGGTCTAGTTCTCAGCATACCACAGCCACTCCCTCACGGCTGGTTTATTTGCCTTACTCACCTACACTTAGCTGGTGTCTGTGTGACAAGCCTCAAAAGAATAGCCATTCAATAGAACATTGAAGTCCATTAATTAATATCAATGATCATGGAGATTTGTTTAACTACACTAATATTTTTAAACATGGGTCTTATCGTTCTGTTAATACATCAAATATCAGCATATCTCCACACAGATATAGAATTGTTGTGCTGATTTATTCAACTGACAACAAAATGAGATAACTCTGTCAGCCTGTGCATAATTTGCAGTATCTTACTTTAACTATGACAGGTATCATCGCTTAGGCTGCTTACATGACTATAATTAAGGGAAACATAGAGTTAAGGGGTCACTGGAAAACAAGGTAAGCCAATGGAGTGGAGCACCACTGATGGCCAATAGGGAAATTAATCTACTATATATTTTTGGGCCAGATGGATAAAATGATTTTGCAGTCGGAAGGGTTATGATTCATAAATCAGAGCCTGTGAGACAGCAAAAATACCTTTTCTGTTTGCAAGTACATACCGAATAGCTATTCTGAAGAAGCGTGTTTAGGGACTCCCTTCAAAACAGCGATTGGCAATGAAATGTATTAGTGTTTTGCAACTGAAATCCAGTCACAATATAATATTTTACCAAAAACGTATTGGTAGTGATAACCAGGTGGACTCCTTCCCCTTTGTGAATGTTGCCAAAATAATTTTTACGGAGTAATCAGTGGTCTCCAGTAGTACTGCCTAGTCTTAAAAACTGAGGGGCAGATTTATGTTTCCTGGCGCATCCCTGCAAATCAGCAGGGATGCGCCAGGAAAGATGCGTCACACAAGTTTACCCTTGCGCCACCACAGATGCGCCGCATTTACAATGCAGCGCATCCTGGCGCAAGGATAAACAGATGCGTGACGCATCTGATGGCGTAAGGGCGGCGCATTGCTGGAGTCGTGTCGCAAGCACGACGCACCTCCAGCAATGTTTAGGGGCTGCCCATACCTAACATGCTGCGTCATGCCTTACGCCTGCTTCAAGCAGGTGCAAGCTTTTGACGCAGCAGCGTCGGAAAAGTGACTGAGTGAAATCTTATAGATTTCCCTGCGTCACTTTTCCCAGGCTTTTTCCGATGGAACGCCCACCCTGCATACATTACATACATTAAACCTGACGCAGGTTTAATGTAGCGCAGGGCTTTACAACGTGACGCATCTCCCTAGATGCGTCACGTTGTAAATAAGGCGCAACATGGCGCATGGTTTACACCGCCGCTGCGTCACAAAAGTGACACAACTGCGGCGAAAAAGTGGCGCAAGCCTAACATAAATCTGCCCCAAAGTTTGTAAAACATTTCATTTTTAAAAAAATGCATCCTGTTTACTTTTCTTTTAACGAAATCGGGCTGCATTAAAAAAAAAAATAATGCTTTATTTATACACAATCACAGGCATGGTGGTCTGGTGACCCCTAGAGTCCATCTTTCCTGTGAATCATAGTGGGTTGCAGCTTGTGACCTACCTCATTAATATACATATGGCAGGTCAAGCCAAATTGTGACCCAACCTATTAGTACATAGATCGTTTCATAAAATACCACTGGATTTGCTAAACATTGGTGTGCAAATTGTGAGCACTTTTAGTGAATACTATGGGGCAGATTTACAAGCCCCTTGTGCCACTTTTGCCTCACTTTTAACATGGGAAAAGGGACGCAAAAGTGGCGCAAGTCGCTTGTAAATCTGCCCCTATGTTTGTACATCCGGCCCTAGTGCTTCAAGTGATTGGAAGTAATGAGATCTAGGATTTGGGTGCATTAAATATATGCTTACAGCACCCAATTCACCTGATTCACAAAGATTTTGCTGAGGCTTACTCCTGGAATTCAGGGATAAGTCAGGTGTACTACATAAGTAATCGCTTCTTGACCTCAGAACCACTTCCTCATTCCTATTTCCCAGCATGAGGAGCATGCGGGTGACATAGTTTGAGTGATTCACACTATCCCATGTGCTAAATGTATGATTAATTTATTTACATCTGAAAAATGTAATTGAAAGGAAATATGCACGTTTTGAAGCAGAAATAGAATAAGCTATAATGTCACCATTGTTGCCCAGAGTCACCCACTGTCAATAGAGGGGATATTTACTTGAATGCGAGAGTGGAATGGTGTACTCAGCAATGTAACTCTTTGTCATAGTGACAATTGTAATAATGGCATTGTGTTTTGTTGTGTGCTTGATATAGTGAACATATACATACATTAAACTTTTGTTTTCTCACCATTCCTTTTCAGTAGACAGGCAAAATGGAAGCAGGGACTAGCAAGACCCATGTGTGAAGATGAACAAGGTCCTCCGCAGCTCAATGGACACACTCTTGCTAATACTGTCACCTCATTCCCAAATATGGGATCATCCAACACTGTCAACATCACACTCATAGTCAAGGTGTTATTATGAAAGTAATCTTCTCTAAGAATGACCTGCTCTCCATTGAAAACCCAATCCTTGTAGAGTGATGACACCATTTCCAGTTTTCTTGTTCTCTGGTCCTTAGCATATCAGAACATTCGGTCAAAATCCAAAATGAGTTCACCCGGTATTGCAAAATCAAAAAAATAGATATCAGTTCTTTGGTATTAGTGGTTTCTACTCTCCGCTCTCCCATCACTCCCAACCAAGATGAGAATGACCTTACATCTAACTACAAAGGATACTGATAAACTTGAAGAGGTAGCTCCTTTAAAAAATAAGTGAAAAAGAAACCTAAACTCTTGTTCCCTAGTATTCCAGAGAACTTTACGATGAAAGGGAATCTCTTAGACCACTGGACAATTATTAGAAACATTCTCTGTCTGCTTCAAATGCAGACAAAGTCATGACAGCCAGAAAACTCTATAAGAGACATAAATTCAATGTGAAAGCCAGCCACCTTAAATCTCTTTATTGATTTCATCAAGATTTGCCCAAAACACTACTTTGAAGTAGTGAAAATGTCCAATAATCCAACTCCCTGTTAAACATTTAAAAAGCCTACCACTAAAGAATTCGCTAAAAGTTTTTTTACTACAAAAGTGAAATCAATTGTACTCTCTCCAAGAAATATCTGAAAAACAAAAGTAAATTGGCTTCATTTTGATGAAATCTCAAACAAAACTTTTAAAAAAATCTATTGCTATTGTGAATCACTTTACTGAACTGATCCCGTCTAACATCGCAAAAGACCTGACTTACTAACAATTCCCATTTTCAACAAAATTTGTGTATCTGCTCCTGGCTCAATACATTTTTTGGACTTGCTCAAAGTAGCTACGCCACTCACCTTGTGAAGAAACCTTCCGAGGATAAAGAAGTCATTAGCAATTTTTTAACAGTTTTGGAAATTAACCTTTCTCACAAAGTTCATAGAAAGCTTTGTAGCCTCATATTTCCTCTGTATATCACAAAAGATTTCTCCTCGATGACTTCAACCTGGTTTCAGAAACGGTCGGAACATTGAAACTGTCTTGCTTCAGGTCAATGATGATTAACTCTGCACCATAGGTACAGGTAATTATTGTTTCCTTCTTCTCTTTGACTTTGATATGGAGAATCACTCTATGCTTATTGATATTTTTGAAGAGCATATGGCCATACAGGTAGCAGTCACTACTTGTTATGTTTCATATCTGCCTAACCAATCTCAGCCAATCAAACGTGGCCACTGCTTCTCTAGCTCTAGCCCCATGTCGTAATGTTGGCTTAAAGGTCCTGTCTTTGCCCCAACTCTCATTAACATTTCTATAGAACCTCTTCTAACTCCTGGTCTTCAGACCTCCTCTCTCAACAAAGCCCATATCCTTGCCAAGCACTGTATAAAGGGTAGGAGTGGATGACCTATCACAAAATGAAACTGACCCCATTAAAGACTCATCCTTATTTCACCCACATATTCTAATATGGAAGTCCAATCCTGGAATGATTTTGTAACATTATTGATTTCAATCCCAATATCATAGATAATGGCTCTACTGACGACTCAGAGATCTCCGCCTGATAGATATCTTTGATATGATGAGAAGTGCATCCTTCTGCTGAATTGGAAGAATAGACTACAGCTACCAAGTCTTTTACTTCTTTCCTGACAAAGACCCGAAGACCTTAGGCCAATGCCTAGAGTTGTCCAGAATGACCTTTGAATGGACTAAGCAAAGTACACCTTGTCCCCCTGAATACAGTTCTGCTTGCAGTGCTTCGTTTTATCTCTGATAGCAGAATATTTAATCATACATGACCTATTTCACTCATGCTTCACTGGCTCCACATTTATCCTTATACAAGACAACTTCCACTATATATAAGGTTATCTACTCAGCCACTCCTCACTGCTGGAATAACAAGATGATGCCAATGGTATCTACACAGTGCAGACAGTTTCACGGAACCAGCAGCTTTCAGAAATGAACCTGCAATGGCTACAATGCTCACTCTTTCTATCAGTTTCTGTTAGATAGTCGGACTCACTGAGGACCCATAATGTCCCAACATTCCTGCATTGAGGTACCTGGTAGATAGTAAGTCCTTCAGAGAAAATGTGGGGAAAAAGGTAAGAGACATCTAGGACTGGATTTACCTTCTAGATGGTTGTGCCATAAATAGTGGTGCCTTCTTAGGACATCTGTCAGGAAAGGTCTAGGATTTCAAGGGATTAGGAACCAGGTATAAGGTTAGTAGAACAGAAGAGTTAGGAATGTTGAATATCGTATAATTGTGAGACTAGAAAGGCTATGTAGGTAGATAAAATGAAGCTTATCAATCACCCTGGCAGAGTGTGCTGTAACAAGTTCTCGGCAGACCAGGACAAAATGTTGGTACCCCAGAACACAGGAAGACGGTCACATCCCAAGCAGACAACCAAATAGGTAAACTGGAAGTCACAAGGAACCAAGCACAAAGCCCAATAGGCACAGGAAATCTCTAGCCATTTGCAACTGGAAAGGGAGAAAGTAACAATGGTGCAGAGAAGAATTAATGGGTGCAAATTAAGTCAAAATGAAGAATCATAACAACTAAGTGACAAGTTGTCAGGAGTCTGCTCCATCTTGAAATAGTCTTAAATGCTGACTTTCCCATCAAAACCCTGAACGTGCTCAAATGAACCCAGAAATTAGGCTATCAAGTGGAACTGTGTTCTACAACCTGGTGTCTGCATGAGTATTACTTTACAAGCCTGTGAGTGAAACCATGTCTGAAATGTTTCAGAATCCTAATACCTGCTCATGCAGTGTGAATACAATTTGAAACTCCCTTGGCCAGCTTTGCAGAAAATGACGGCCAAGGCTGTGTTCCAGAAAGAACTCAAACCCTCACTTTTACAAAGATACTTATAATCAGACCCCAGCTAAGTGTTACCTTTTGATCTCAGTCACTCACAACTTTTTCCTCATTCCTTTCCATTCTCCTATCCCTTTCTTTTATTCACACCTTTCTCTCCATTTTCTGTCTTCCCTGTCTTTGCACCCTAGGATGAGGTTCCCCAACACAAACTCACCTTGATGCTTCCTCTATTCATAATAAAGCTGTTTTGCATCATTTTTGTTTTTTGTAAATATCTTTATTGCATTTTATCATATCTGTTACATAAATTTCGAGCATCGAGACATATCGCATTGATAAGAACCTTAGCTGTTCTATGCCACTGGGAATATAAATCAAAGCATTTCCTTCTCACAATTGTGATATAGTTTGCATCTACAGTACAATATTGCTCGTGCATTTATACAGTACCATGGGTGCCAACGGCCCGCACATGCTGTCATCTCTGATCGAGGGGCAGAGTGGGTCTATTAAGTACGCCACAGTGGTCATTAATGCGTGAGTATATTGATGTATACAGAAGCATGCTATTCATATTTGACCCAGCTTTGAAATTACAACATATAATGCTTCATGGGCAAACAAAAGCAAATATACATTTAAATGCCGTATCCGTTCACTAGATAACTTCTTTTATAACTTTTTAATCACATCTAATGAAGACAAAAAAAAAAGGGGGAATCAAAGGAAAAGAGATGTCAAATGTTTGAAGGAATATGTGACCAGTATCCAACGTGCCACTTGAGTGTTGTCATGACTAGGCTAGTGTGTAAGTAGTGAATGTGGGCTGCTACTTCTGCTTTATATGCGGTTGCATGGACACTAGGGTATAGCGTGGCAAGAGCCACGGCCATGAACTAACTTTAACCCCTTGGATGCTCATGACGGAGCGGTTCCGTCATGAGCATCAGTTGGGCTGTGCTCATGACGGAACAGCTCCGTCATGAGGACAGCCCCTGGGGGAAGCGCTGGCGCTCCCCCCCTGGGGCATCGATCGTGCCCCCACAGACGGGGATGTCAGCGGAAGAGTTTCCGCTGCCACCCCCGAGCCCCCCCACGCTTCCTGGTGACGTCAGCGCGCACAGCGCACGCCGGCGTCATCAGGAAGTGCTCGGACGCCTGGAAGCCATTTGCTTCCAGGCGTCCACAGCGAGTAGGTGAGTCTTGTGTGTTCCGGTGGGGCGGCGGGGGCCTTTCAGAGCGTATTGAGGCATCGGGGGAGAGGAAAGAGTATTTCCTCTCCCCTGATGTCTCAATACAGGGCATTCCTGCTCCACGATCGCGCAAAGCGTCGCGATCGTGGAGCAGGGATGCCCCACTAGACACCAGGGATGTGTTTTATTTTATTTTGGAAGCGACCCCTTGGGTAAGGGTCGCTTCCTGGGGGCCATATATAATTATAAGACTTTTCTGCCCCCTCTGGGGGCAGATCGGTGTTTTTTTTTCGCCGTTTCTGCTCCCAGGGGGGGCAGAAAAGCCCACTAGACACCAGGGATATCATTATTTATGTAGGAAGCGACCCCTTGAGCAAGGGTCGCTTCCTTGGGGCCCTAAATTGTTGGAAGACTTTTCTGCCCCCTCTGGGGGCAGATCGGTGTCATTTGTTTTGCCGTTTCTGCTCCCAGGGGGGGGGCAGAAAAGCCCACTAGACACCAGGGATCTTATTATTATTGTAGGAAGCGACCCCTTGGGCAAGGGTCGCTTCCTTGGGCCCACACATTTTTGAAAGACTTTTCTGCCCCCTCTGGGGGCAGATCGGTGTTATTTTTTTGCCGTTTCTGCTCCCAGGGGGGGGCAGAAAAGCCCACTAGACACCAGGGATCTAATTTTTGTTGTAGGAAGCGACCCCTTGGGCAAGGGTCGCTTCCTTGGGCCCCTAATTATTTTGTAGATTTTTCTGCCCCCTCTGGGGGCAGATCGGTTTTATTTTTTCGCCGTTTCTGCTCCCAGGGGGGGCAGAAAAGGCCACTAGACACCAGGGAATTAGTTCAAATAAAAATAGAAGTGACCCCTCGCTTCCAGGGTGTAATTTGTTTTCTGGCACACAACCCGATTGACCATTTGGGTAGTGACATAGCATGTTATAATGTTTATTGTTATATTTTTTGTGAATTCCAATTGTAATGTTTTTTTTTTGTTTACTTTTTTGTTCTAGGTGAAGGCTTTTCTTCATTTCACGTTGCAGTTTTGTGACTGGTGGTTCTGCTGTTTGTGTAGTTTGGTAAGAGACTTATTTTTGTACAATGTAAATGTGTTTGATTTCTCTGCCTGTTTTGCAAATGGTGTAATAATAGCAGTATGTTTGGTTTTTGAGTGTCAAAAACTTTTTGCATTGGTGCTCGATGTGTATTTTGTTGTCTTGTGAGTAATTTGTTTTTTTTTCTTCTTTCTAGTTTGATATCGTTGGTTTTTGCTGTGTCACTGCAGAGTTGGTTTCTGGTGAGTGCAGCTGTCTCTTGTAATTGGATTGTATAGTTTTTGAGTACATTGATCTTTGTGATAAAGGTACACATTTCTTTACTTACTTGGTTTGCACATTGTTGGTTGTTGTTGACTTGTTTGTGCAGTCTTCTATCTTAGTAAGTATAATGGCTAGCCGCAGGATTACTGCTCAGCAGGTTGTTGGTTTGCTGTTTGAGTCTTCCTCTGACCATGGTTCAGAGACTGACTCTGCATCTGAGGGAGAGGAGGCAGGGGACGATTCTGGCAGTGAGTTTTCTCTCCGTATGGGGTCATCGGATGATGAAGATACTCTTAGTGCGGATGAAGTGCCTGTGTTAGAGGAGGAGACTGATGTGCTGATAGTGCGGCAAGAGGCATCTGGGCTGCAGCCTGCGGCTGCAAGGCTTCCCGTTGGTGTAGTGCGGCAAGAGGCTTCTGGGCTGCAGCCTGCGGCTGCAAGGCTTCCCGTTGGTGTAGTGCGGCAAGAGGCATCTGGGCTGCAGCCTGGGGCTGCAAGGCTTCCCGTTGGTGTAGTGCGGCAAGAGGCATCTGGGCTGCAGACTGGGGCTGCAAGGCTTCCCGTTGGTGTTTGTGCGGCAAGAGGCTTCTGAGCTGCAGCCTGCGGCTGCAAGGCTTCCCGTTGGTGTAGTGCGGCAAGAGGCATCTGGGCTGCAGGCTGGGGCTGCAAGGCTTCCCGTTGAAAGTGATGACCTCTGGGTTGCCCCTGGCATGGTGCAGCCGGCATTGCCAGAGTTTACTGGTGTTCCAGG
Source organism: Triturus cristatus (assembly GCF_964204655.1). Lineage (NCBI taxonomy): Eukaryota > Metazoa > Chordata > Amphibia > Caudata > Salamandridae > Triturus > Triturus cristatus. The sequence goes on from NC_140591.1 coordinate 729,499,833, forward strand.
GCCTAGAGTGAATACTGAAAACTTTTTGCCGGTAAATTTTTTTCAGTTGTTTATGGACGATGTGTTTTTGGCAGAGATTGTTGAGCAGACTAATTTGTATGCCGAACAGTTTTTGAGGGACAACAGTGCCAGTCTTAAGCCACACTCTAGAGCTACCCCGTGGACTCCCACAAATGTTGAAGAGATGAAGAAGTTCTTGGGTTTAACTTTTTTGATGGGCTTGCTAAGGAACCCATCAATGTCTTCATATTGGTCTCGCAGTCCCTTGATGGCAACGTCTATTTTTCCGGCAGTCATGAGTCGTGACAGGTATTTGCTTCTGCTTCGGATGATTCACTTTGTTGATAATGGTTTAGCGTTGCCACGAGATCACCCTGATTGTGACCGTCTTTTTAAGATTAGGCCTGTCCTTGATCACTTTGTTGATCGATTTCCTGAGATCTATGCTCCTGGGAAACAAATTGCAGTGGATGAGTCTTTGGTGTTGTTCAAGGGCCGCTTGGTTTTTAGGCAATACATTCCTAGTAAGAGGGCACGCTATGGAATAATGCTGTATATGCTGTGTGACAGTAGGACTGGATATGTCTCTAATTTCAGGGTGTACACCGGTAAGGAATCTAGGTTTAACCTCCCTGGTTGTCCGTCCACTTTTGGAGTGACTGAGAAAATTGTTTGGGAACTTGGTAGAGGAATTTTTAACAAAGGCCACCATTTATATGTAGATAACTTCTACACTGGTGTGCGGTTGTTCAGGGAATTGGCCAAAGTGGACACTGTTGCTTGTGGCACAATCCGCTCTAACCGTAAAGGTTTCCCGAAAGAACTTGTTTGTCAAAAGCTTGTGCGGGGACAGTGCAGTGCATTGCGTTGCCAGGAGCTTCTTGCTGTGAAGTTTACAGACAGGAGAGATGTCTACATGCTGACTTCCATCCATGATGAAAGCACTGCACCTGTGACTGTTTGGGGTCAGGTCGCTGAAGCGTGCAAACCTGTGTGCATTTTAGACTATAATAGGCACATGGGTGGTGTTGACAGAGTAGATCAGAGGTTGGAACCTTACACTGCTCTTCGTAAGGCTTACATTTGGTACAAGAAGTTGGCTATCCATCTTTTCCACTTGGCAATGTTTAATGCTTTTGTTGTGTTCCAGGATTCTTGCCCTGAGTCAAAGATGACTTTTGCTAAGTTTCAGGAGTCTGTAATAGGCAGCCTTGTTGTAGTGGAACAGGCAAGTGTTCCTAGAGTTGGAGTGGTGGAGGATGTTGCTAGATTGAAAGAACGCCACTTTCCAGATCACATTCCTCCCACACCCGCAAAAGATTTTCCCAGTAGGAGATGTAGAGTCTGTTGGCGAAGAGGTTTGCGGAAGGAGAGTCGTATGTACTGCCCCGATTGTCCCTCTCATCCTGCACTGTGTCTCCCTGCTTGTTTCAGAGCGTACCACACGCGAAAAAACTTTTGGGAACATTCATGAGTGGTAAAGTGAACTGGCTGGTCTGTATTCTTTGGAAAATATGATTCTGTTTCAAGGTTGGTGTTAGTGCAATGTATTTAGTTGCTGATTTTCTGTTAGAAGATTTGTATCTATTTGCAATTTGTTTGTGTTTTTATTTTTTTCTAAAAAAATCCTAAATGTGATGGCGGTGTGTGTAGGCTTGCGCTTGGCTGTTGGCGTGTGTGGTCTGGCACTTGGTTGGTGGTGTGCGTGGAATGGTGCTTGGCTGGTGGTGCGCGTGGACTGGCGGTGCGCGTGGACTGGCGGTGTGCATGGACTGGCGGTGTGCGTGGACTGGTGCGTGGCTGGTGGTGTGCGTGGAATGGTGCTTGGCTGGCGGTGTGCGTGGAATGGTGCTTGGCTGGCGGTGTGCGTGGACTGGTACTTGGCTGGCGGTGTGCGTGGACTGGTGGTGTGTGCGGACTGATGTTTGGCTGGTGGTGTCCGTGGACTGGAGCTTGGCTGGTGGTGTGCGTGGACTGGAGCTTGGCTGGCGGTGTGCGTGGAATGGTGCTTGGCTGGCGGTGTGCGTGAACTGGTACTTGGCTGGCGGTGTGCGTGGACTGGTGGTGTGTGCGGACTGGTGCTTGGCTGGTGGTGTAGGTGGATTGGCGATTGGCTGCCGGTGTGCCTGGACTGGCGGTTGGCTGGCGGTGTGCCTGGACTGGCGCTTGGCTAGAGGTGTGCGTGGACTGGCGTTTGGCTTGCGGTGTGTGTGGACTGGTGCTCGGCTGGCTGTGTGTGAGTAGTGACTTTCTGCTGGTCACTACACACACTGCTAGCTGAGTGCCACTCCACGCAATCCATCAGCCTGTGTAGTTGCTGTGTCTGGATTGTGGGCGTGTGAAAGTGATGGGCCCTTGAATGGCGCTGTGTGCTGGTGTGAGTTTTGTTATGTGATGGGCCCGCGGCTGGCGGTGTGAATGGTTTTGTATGTCTCACACGTATGAAAGGTGTATGAATGGCCTGTAAAGAGGTTGGTGCCTTGTCGTGGCTTTACAGCTCACGAGCTGTGAGTCAATGGTTCAGTTTCTCGCCCTTTCAATTATTACCAGTGCATTTCATGTTTTGTGAAATCACTTGCTAATACAATTTTATCTACTGAACCATCACTCACCCTCGTGCCTAATCCAACCAGTATGTGTGTCTGCTTGTGGATTAGATGGCTGTGCAGTAATATTTGTCTTTCTGAAGCAGGGTGTACCTTGTCCCTTTTTGGTGATTTTTGTACTGTGTTGCTTTTGTACCTGGTGGTGCGAATGGTCTTGTTTGTATCACGTATGAAAGGTGTGTGAATGGCCTGTAAAGTGGTTGGTGCCTTGACGTGGCTTTACAGCTCACGAGCTGCGAGTCATTGGTTTGGTTTTTTGTGAATTTAATTATTGACAGTGCATTTCATTTTTGTGAAATCTCTTGTTAATAAAATTGAATACACTGAACCATGACTCGCCCTCGTGCCAAATCCAACCAGTATGTGTGTGTGTTTGAGGAATAGATGGTTGTGCAGGAATCTTTGTCTTTAGTTTCTCTGCCAAGGTACACTTTCCATGCAAGAATAACCCACCAACTGTAGATATTGTCGAAAACCCTTGGGAGTTCATGGTGATGTCTCTCTAGTGAATTGAAAATTATTTTTTATCCCCATTGTCCTGTAAACCTCAAACTGTCTGCCACATTTTCTTTGCAGTATTATTCCAAAATTCTCACGCTGTAGTAACAACCCTCACCAAAATGGAAGATCTTCACTTAGTGTGATTCCAGTGGTTACAGCGGTATTCATTTACCATTCATTTACTATTAAAATGTAGTATTTAATTAGTATGCATGAAGACTATGTAGTATGCCCACAAGCCGAAATATGCAAATGAGGGAATACTAGTTCTACTCAACTACCCTTCAAATACATGATGAACACTTCAATTGATTGCTAAAAGAAGACTAGTAGTATTCTTGAAGAATAGTATTTGAAGCTTAGTAGTATTCTGTTATGGTTTATTTGCAGCTCTTTTGCTATTTCAAGAGCAAAATGAAGGCTAGTGTCATTGATTGTGACCACTGTTTGAAGACTAGTGGTATTCTTTGTGAGCAGTATCTGAAGACTAGTGGTATTCTTTGTGAGCAGTATCCGAATAGTAACGGCAATGATTGTGAAGACTCAAGTAAGACTAGCAGAATTTAACCCCTTCAGTGCCCATGACGAGCTGGACTCGTCATGGGCTGCGGTGGCGCTGTGCCCATGACGAGTCCAGCTCGTCATGAACTCCGCCCGCTAATGCAAAGCGCGGCACTGGGCGGGGAAAGGGGCGGGCATGCAAGGGGTTAAAGTGAATGTTAATTGAACACTATTGTGCTATTTCAAGAGCAAAATTAAGGCTAGTCTCATTTATTGTGACCGCTAATTGAAGATTAGTGGTATCTTTGTGAGCAATATGGCAATGACTGTCAAAAGTTAAGTAACTATAGCAGAATTCAAATTGAATGTTAATTGAACACAAGTCGCATTAATTCTGATTAATTTATAGCAATTTTATTCATTTGGTTTCTTGCACAAGGCTTCTCTTAATGATGGCTTTTGGACAAAATTTTATGTGTTACATATCTTGGGAGTCAATGATTCTAATACGCCTGTTCCAAAGTCATTCGTCATATAGTAAGCATTTTATAATTGTGGTATGTGAGAAGACCGGAGCAAGAGATCGTAAGAGAAGCACAAAGCAAAGGAGCCAACCCAGACATACACAGGATTGTACCAGGAGAACCCTCCTCCTGCAAGGAGAGAGCCAGTTGAATTGTCGAGAACCTGACTGAATTCCCACTTGGTCCATGACAGGATCACCACCGTTTGTTTTCAGGTTACCAAAAATGAGCAATTGTGCAAAATTCAATTAGTTGTCAGATAAAAAAGTAATTGTTCTAATTCCTCCTGTGTTGATTGTCCACCAGACTCCATTAATGTTAGAACTTATAAAAACGATTCACTAAACACGTTTGCACAAGGCGTTTATGGCATTGGCTTGTACATTTTTTTTAAAGGAAATGCAGTTGGACACAAGTGTGTGATATGACATTTCAATGAAATTTGCCTATGGAAGAGCTATTGGTTTTGCCAATGTTTTAGCCATGTTGTGCACTAGCTAGTGGTGTGGAGTGTTGCAGTGTGGAATTGCGAAGAGTGGAATAGAGTGTCGGAGAATGGAGTGGCAGATAGTGTCATGTATTGGAGTCGCGTAGAGTGGTCTACAGTGGAGAGCGCATAGAGCAGAGTTACTAATATGTTGCTGCATAGTGGAAGTCCTTTTGTGAAGGTTGATGGGTCGCCTTTCTGTAGCCTATTGCTGTATTTGAGTTTTAAAGTAGTACTAATGGTGTAAAACCTTCGCTAAGTCAGTGTCAACAATAATAAAAATGGCAAAATATTAAATGCAAAAATATGTCACAAAATGTGCTGCTTTCCCCCACAAAATTTGCCTTTTCTTACCACATAATTTAGTCAAATGCCCCATGATTTGGTCCTCTTCAGCTGCATAATTCCAGTGGCCCCTACATAGATTGTCAATTTCTTGAGATAAAGGAAATACAGTTGCCTGTTGATTCTCAAATATTTACCGGCAGCAGCGAATAAGAAGAAAAATGTTTAGCGGTGAGTAGTGTTACTAGGATGTGTTTCGAGTGGGTGATGGTATAGTGAGCAAGAAGCACAGTGGCTTTGAGTAGGGTCTGGCAAAACTGAGAGGGATATTGAGTGGTTTTGTTAATGACTGCAGATTAGTACTTCAACTGGCCTACAATGCAGTAGGCGTTGCTTCTTATTTTTTTTTTTTAAGGGTCTGCATTTGGTAAACAGAAACTTATTTCCGAGATATGCAGGTGAGGAGTACAAAGGGAAAGTGTCAGAGAATTAGGTGTTTTGGGTTCTGTGGTCAAAGTTGCTGCTACTCACTTGGTTTTAAAATATGAGTTTCACTTACCTTTTTAGCAACCATTCTTACCTTGAAATGTTCTTATTTTTCAGACCAGTAGCAGGGCAATCTGACAAATAGCTGTAATAATTTACAAGGAGATATAAGTTATTTACTAATGTAAAAATGTTTTTTGTAAATAGGCAGATAACATTGTGAATTCAACTTCTTAAGCATAAACTGAGACCGAATGTGTGGTTGAGTTTCACTAACCATACACCATATTATGGCATATTGAGTGGTGAATATCATAAAATTATTACACAGTCACCACAGTTTAGTTCTAGTTTGGCCAGAGTTTCCATAGGAAAGGCATTTTTTCCTTTCTTTAATAGCCTTGGTACCGTTTCATTAAAAACATTTTTTTAAAACAATCACTTTGGCTTCATCATGGAAAGTTATGCAGAAATTATACCAAAATTGATCAGCAAAATGTTAGAACTTTATAGAGAAAACCTGCTTTTGGTTATTTGGTGTACATCTGTTGAGCCATTTTTGAGAAATTAGCATCAAAATGGAGATCATGATGAGCAGGTCTCTTGTCTTCGTGGACTAATGCATCCACTGTAGGAGTCTATAAATGACCTCACTGCAACAGGTTCAAATCCCAATGCACTCAGCCTTTTATCCTGAGGTTGAAAAAAATGAGTATCATTGAGTTGGGTAACAATAAACATCTATTAATCAGCAACAAGGTATCTTTTCGCTGAACATGTGCATTACAAATGTACATGTTATGTTAGGGTAAACAACAGTTAAAACTTAAAAATAACTGAACCATTGGTGCCAGATAATCTGCGATTGTCCCATTCAAAGTGGAAGGGTGGACCCTGAATGGCTATCCACAAAAATGAGAATGTTGGGTCAGCCATCTCAATCCTCTAGTCCTGAAGGGGGAAGAAAAACCATGAAAGGCCACATAGGGGTCAGGATAGGCATGTCTTTGCCTTTGGGACACCCCATTTTAATTCTAAACAGGTAAAAACAGAAAATAAGAAGATTGGGTCGCAGGTACCCTGGTATCAGTGCCTGGTTCTAGGGTACCCAGCGCAGTAGCCACAGTGGTACCAAGAAAACATTACAAAATAAAATACAAAACCCTACGGCCAATCACCACTTTGCACATGCGAAAGACAGGCACCATCATATCATGGAAGCCAACAAAAGGACAGGAATTCCTACCATTATACCCAACCCAGCATTTTACCAAAGGTAGCCAAAATATCATGCGTGCTCACATATGGCCAAGAATGACCCTTTTTGTGACTGGGCCAAAGTTTTCCAAAGGTTGGGTATCATGCAATTGTTGCCTAGTTGCCAAGGAAAACCATTATGTGAGGGTCAGCATATCACCAGTGTTGGCAATGGGAGCAACACTACTCCCTCAGGCACTCACAGAGCCTTAAATGTTTTTCTAGATTACCTTTTACTGCTGTCACGACGCCAAATGGTGCTCCAGGCTGCCTTGCTTTTCCCCTCACGTAGACAGCAGCAGTTCCCCGATTAGTACTCCTGGGAGAAGTGGACGTGAGTCCTTTGGGTTGACTGCAGGAGACAACTGGGAGAGAATGACACCTACAAAAGAAACTCCACACAAGGTTATATCAAAAATAGCCTTTGTATTATCATAGAACACATTAGAAACATAATCACACATTTACACTGTCCCAACTGGCACTGGGCAATATTCACAGGGGATTATATACAGGACCAGGCCAATCAGGCCACGGTCAGAGTCATCAGAACAGGTAAGTAAACGTAAATATAAAACACAACCAGTTACTACTGGTACCATAATGACCTAAGCATTAGGTGCTTGTTGGAGAAGTTTGTTTGGCTTTGTGAAGGGACAGGTATGGCAGTGTCAGCACATTGCAAGTGTGGATGTTGGGTTGGGGGACGTCTGTTCCACACAAGTCTCCGTTACAGCAATCACTACTGTTCACAGTAAGCTGCACATCCGATTTCCACCCAATAAAGAAGATGTAGGACTGCGGCTAACGCCAAACTGTAAAAAGTCCCTAGGCATTTGAAAGCATCACTGCGTATGAGGAAAGACTCATCAGTGCATAGCTGCCAAGGTTTAAGATTGCTTATGTGTGACATTTCCATAATTTCAGTGTAATGATGAGTGACATTTAATGACTGAGTGACACTTTCTCACAAACAAAATCAAGCAATGAAGACGAGGGAAACATAAATATAAGCAATTACACCCATTTGAGCAACAAGGAACCCCAAGAAGATCTTAAAACTGCTGGAAAGCACCTGAAATGGAAGGGCACTAGTGACCTGATCGTACTGTTAAACAAATGTGACAGGTGGGCCCACCTATAAGCAACTTCCAGAAAGCAAGTTATTAAGTGTGAAAAACGGACACACTAATGACCCCTGCATTGTAATGTGCAGCTGCAAGGGGCGCAATGCCCACTGGGCTGAATGGGATTTAGCCCGGTCTGTGCAGCTTAAGCTTCAAGGAACACAAGCAGTTCTTGAGCTTTCATGGGCTCGGGCCGGGCAGGGATTGATGCCTCAGACTCAGTGCTGTCTGGTCAAAATATCCACTCATTACAGGGTGGCTGGTGGGCTCTGTAGTTTAAATTATCGAGTGACTACATGTTTGAATAGCCACTCATGAAGCTTTGTAAAACCAAAAGAAAGAGAGAATATTGTCTGCTTGTCTTTTCTATTTACGGTACTCGGTTATTCTTTGCAGTATAACCCCTTTGTGCTCTGCTTACCGATCTTCCAAGAACAAATACTGTACCATTGGACTTTTAATAACTATTATAAATATTGTGACAGTTCAGACCTTGAATTTAAAACTATGCCATCTGTATATCGTTCTTGAACCTTTCTGTTTTACCCAGGCACCGAGGGGCAGATTTATAACGGACTTGCGCCACTTTTACGCCGCCGTTGCGTCACTTTTGTGACGCAGCGGCGGCGTAAACCCTGCGCCATGTTGCGCTCCATTTACAACGTGACGCATCTAGGGAGATGCGTCACGTTGTAAAGCTTGCGCCACATGTGGGCGTACCTGCACGGGGGGGGGGGGGCGTTCCGGCGCAGGAACGCCTCCGAAAAGTGGCTGAGTGAAATCTACAAGATTTTACTCAGTCACTTTTCCGGCCATGCTGCGTCAAAACCCTGCGCCTGCTTGAAGCAGGCGTAAGGATTGACGCAGCATTGTAACGATAGGGCACCCCCGAGCCTTGCTGGAGCTGCGTCGCGCTTGCGATGCAACTCCAGCAATGCGCCAACCTTCCGCCATCAGATGCGTCACGCATCTGTTTATCCTTGCACCACGATGCGCTGCATTGTAAATGCGGCGCATCTATTGTGGCGCAAGGGTAAACTTTCGGGACGCATCTTCCCTGGCGCATCCTTGCTGATTTGCAGGGATGCGCCAGGGAATATAAATCTGCCCCCGAGTGTGTAAGCACACTGAATTCTTTTGCCACTACATGTAGCAAATGTGCGGAAAAATGAATAACTTGGAGTTGTCGTTGTGCAGGTTCATGTGATAATCATAGCCACTTAGGTCATAAATCTTTCAAGAATTATAAGGTCCGAAAACCACAAGTGTCATTAGCAATGCTCAGAAATTACTCTCGACGGGAGAAAAACATTTAAACCAACTTGACGGGTCAAGAATGGCTTTACATGCCACATCCTGTCATATTAAATACTAGCACAGCTGCCTTGTTGAAAAACCGAGGGTTAGCAGAGTCTATGGTGATGGTGAAAAGACAGATTGCTGCAAAAGTAGAGTATTTTCACACAAAAAAGAGTTTTGCTTTCTGGAAACGTAACGGATGATACGTTGGCTGACCAATCTTTAAGCATAAAATGTTTGAGCGATTACTTTTTATTGTCTCCCACCATCATGAACATCTGATAAATGTTACTGAATATTTATTTACGACACCAAAATAAATCACGATAGAGTAATTATTTTTGTATTATGTTTTAATTTAATTTGCAGTTTTCTATAGTGCTCACATATCGAGAGCACCAAAATGCTTTGCTAAGATTAACATTTGACGTTTCAATAAAAACAACGATGGTGAATCAAAATGAGTCTAATTGTGTACACGCATAGACATATACAGTATATGGTCCACACGAGGTAAATGATAGTAAAATAAACAGGTAGCTATGTCATTCCTTTTTTTAGATATCCATGCTGATTTCGACTTTCTAATCGGAGCGTCTGAGAGTACAGTCCACCAAACCGGAAGGCGGTTTTTCCAGGAGGTATTAAATCAATCTCCAAGCGGGATACACGAGGGTAGACTGGAACGCAAATAAGTCGTATGGGTCTCGGTGGCGCAATTAGAAAGTTAATGAGAGGAGAGGAGAAATTGTTGGTTGAGAAACAGTTTTATATAGCGCGAACTCGACCCGAAAGTGTTGAAGCGCTTAGTTACATTACACAAGGACACATTAATTAAAAAACAATTTAGGCATGGGGAAATTAAATGCTTTGCCCAGAATCACAGGAGTTTGAGCGAGCGCCGAGACTCGAATCTGGCACCCATGTCTCTATACCCTCGATGGAAGTGCTCCGTTTAACAGTCCGTGCAGGGCTCCAAACAAAGCCTCAAATGCAAGTCCAAATGTTCGAGGGGCCCATCTCTTAGAAAGAAAGCATGAGAGTAGTGTTTTGTTTGGCGGGAGAGGCGAATACCCAGTTAAGTGTATTCATGAGGTCTGCCTCTCCATTGCGATCTTTAACAATCGATTGTTAAAGATCGCAATGGAGAGGCACACCTCATGAATACACTTAACTCGGTATTCGCCTCTCCCGCCAAACAAAACACTACTCTAAGCTGCATTTAAATGACGGGCTCCCGCTCTTGCCCAAAATACCAAAGGGTTGAAGAGAGAGGCTGGAAATCACACACGCCTCTCCCCCGTTTCCATTCCCCGAAAAAATACCAACAAGATAGAAGTATGTTTTCTCCGTCGATCCCGTTTGTAGCGAACACAGCACCGAATTCCAATCATTGGTACTGCCCGCCCGGCACAGCAACTCTTTCTCCCTGCTCCTCGCCCTCGGTCCCACTCGGACTGCACTTCCGCTTCCGTTCTGATGAAAAACATAGACAAAAGAAACAGAGAAGGGACTACAACAAATGTATGGTGCAATTAACCTGGCGGCCACCAAGCATTGACAAAGTCAACCTGTTCCTAATTTATGCACACACAAACATCAAGTTCTCTGCGGATGTGCACACCATCGCTAGACGCCTTTTTATTTTTCTTGTTTGAGCTAATAATTGTAGAAGCAGGTGCCACACATTTTCATTTGCGTAGAAAGTAAAGCATTTAAGTGCCGTTTTATATAGCGCAAACTTGTTCAAAAGACATCAGAGCGCTTTACATAAGAACAAGATATTTTTGCACTTGAAAGCCTGATATTGCAATTTATTTTAGGAACAGGGAAGTTAAGTGATTTAATCAGGGGAAGTTGAGCAATACCAATACGTATTGTTTCAATGCTTTACCTGAATTATATTATTTTTATTATAACTGCCACACATAATATTGTGGAACTTTGTATTCCTTTACTATAACAACCACATATATTATGTTTTTTAAGAGTACCTAAAATTATTAGTTTAAAAAAAATGGAAAAGTTGTGCTACAATATTACTATTTAGATATTACATATTTTTGGGATTTGCAATACATATTTAAGGGTCTAATAATTTAAATGAATCATAATAATATAGCAATGAACAACTACACACATGTGTATGTGTGTGTGTGTAAACACACTACATATATATATATATATATATATATATATATATATATATATATATATATATATATATATATATATATATATATATATATATATATATATATATATATATATATATATATATATATATATATATATAATATATATATATATATATATACACACGTGCTAGGCTGTAGGTGGAATTACTGTGCAAAATAATAATTTACAATTATAGAATGAATTATAAAACACTTTAACTTTAGGAATGCAAAATAAAAGCACTTTGAATGTAACAAACTGCTATGTAAAGTTGCTCTCAATGTGCTTACGTCACTGTAATGGCCCCCAGCAGTGCACTGTGGAATAACTACTGCGATTCCTATTTGCATGCATTAGAAAACTTGTGTAATCGGTTACTCATTCTCAATTCATCAGGAACAATGTTGTTTTGTGAAGTAATCAGAAAGTTTTTTTCAAATCATCCTCTAGTCCTCAGGAACAAAACCACCTTGTGAAGTAATCAAGAAGTCATTTGCACATCATCTTCAAATCATCAGGCCTAGTTTCTACAGTCTGCTGATGACTTCAAGAGCTTGTTGATGTCTGATGATGTGAAAATGACTTCTACGATAGTTGAATGATCATCCAATGACTCTGGGATGGCTTCTAAAGTAATCCTGCTTGACCTGGGCAATTCAAAATACAGCGCTCACGAGGCGCTAGAAGCCAAACGTCCAAGGGGCATAGCTGGGCCCAGGGAGGCCAGCACACAGGGCCCTCCAGCAAGGAGACAAGCCCCCATGGCGGTCCCTCCCGGGCCCCAGCAGCAGCATGCTCGCAGCTCAAATTTCCCTAGTTTTCAGCTCCACGTAGAACAAAGGCCAGCGAGCTGTCGGCTAGCCAGTGCTGCTTGTTTGGACACCAATTGCCGTGACTGATTGGCCGAAACATCCTGGGAGGCAGAGACAGGGCTACAAGGTTGGTTGCAGTATAGCCCTTATCCAGTTTCTTTTAACAAACGTTATTGAACACATGAGAGTAACAAGAAGACAGTAAAACTAATTTATTCAAACATAGCGAAAATCTGAACTTATCATTTAAAAGAATAATAGAAGAATGTTGGCTTGGAGTCTGGAAATGAGAAGATCTGACTTTAGAAGGGTGCAAGGGTGTATTATAATGTTCAATGGTGCTGCGGCGGCTTGCAATACTTATACAATAAGGAGGGATGTGGTGAAACAGCCAGGTTCTAGGTTTCCAGTCTTAGATCAACATCCTGTGATTTTGGGCAAATTACCTAATCGCGCTGTGTATACAAAAATGAACGTGTTCATGAGCTACCAGTGCTTTTGTAAATCCCTCAAATACCTTCGGGTTGACTTTGTGCTATACAAAACTGAAAAATAATATTAATATTGAATTTATACACAACTGTTCTGTTCTCTTTATGAAGGTCAATTATTATCCCCTGTGTGTCTCATGTGCAGCTGTGGGATGGGCTGGGCAGTGTCTGGAGTCTTATTTCCAGCACGCCTGAGTTTTTCACAGGTCTTTAAAGACCATTTGCATATTTGCATACCTTTGTAAACTGGTTACGGAGGCTTAATTTTTTATTCAGGTTCCAGTACCCCTGGAACCTCCGCTCTGCCTACCTTACATTTGTATTTTAGATTTACTGCCATAGTGTGAGAATGCATTTCATCAAAATGAATATAAAGTAGGGTTGCCAACACGACCCTCCCCGACCCCCAGTCCGGTCCCCACACTACCCTGCACGACCCCCCAGCACTACCCTAAACCCTAAACCACTACCCTACACTACACAAACACCACAACACTACCCTAAATCTTAAAACACTATGCCCAGCATGACCCTCCCCTGACCCCCAGTCCTTTCCCAACACTTAAACACTACCCTGCACGACCCCCCAGCACTACCCTAAAACCTAAAACACTACCCTACACTACACAAACACCACAACACCCTAAACCCTAAAACACTACCCCCAGCACGACCCTCCCCCAACCCCCAGTCCGGTCCCTACACTCAATCACTACCCTGCACGATCCCCCAGAACTACCCTAAACCCTAAAACACTACCCTACACTACACTACACAAACACCACAATAGTATAATAAATAAGGCATAAAAATAGTATAATAAATACGGCACCGATCTACCATTCAGCATGCAGCTTGAATAGAATGTTAATAGTAGTCTGGGTAAAGTCCAGTAGTATTCAAATTGTTTGTATTCACTAAATGTTCTGCATTGTAAATGAAGTCTATGCGATTACAAATAAGTATGTGCTTAGTATTCTGTTAGTATTCAAGAAGTATCACTCACATATCGGTAGTCTTCATGCACTAGCCTTCCGAAAAAGAACACTATTGAATACTAAAATTGGCATAAAATAGTCTTCGAATGCTATAAAAAGACAGGTTAACCACTAAATGTAGTATTCAACTTCGGTAAGGGAATAGTTAATCTGGTTTTGCAAGGGGGGTTACTTTGGTTTTTGGCCCGGTGCTCGGCGGCCATCTAGGGAAACCTACCAAACCCACGCATTTCTGAAAACTAGACACCCGGCGGCTTCCAGGGAGGTATGGCTTGCGTGGATCCCCCAACGTTTCCTTACCCAGAATCCCCTGCAAACCTCAATTTTTGCTCAAAAAATCACTTTTTTCACACATTTTGGGGTGGGAAAGTAGTGGCATCACTGGGCTCACACAAATTTACCACCACCCAGCGTTCCCCCAGGTCTCCCGGTAAAAATGGTGCCTCACTTGTGTGGGAGGCCCAAGTACCCGCGGCAGGCAAGGGCCCAAAACGTAGTGAGGCGACATCAAAATGGCCTATCGCAAAACCACCTGGTTTTGCAAGGGGGGTCACTTTGGTTTTTGGCCCGGTGCTCGGCGGCCATCTAGGGAAACCTACCAAACCCACGCATTTCTGAAAACTAGACACCCGGCGTCTTCCAGGGAGGTATGGCTTGCGTGGATCCCCCAACGTTTCCTTACCCAGAATCCCCTGCAAACCTCAATTTTTGCTCAAAAAATCACTTTTTTCACACATTTTGGGGTGGGAAAGTAGTGGCATCACCGGGCTCACACAAATTTACCAACACCCAGCGTTCCCCCAGGTCTCCCGGTAAAAATGGTGCCTCACTTGTGTGGGAGGCCCAAGTACCCGCGGCAGGCAAGGGCCCAAAACGTAGTGAGGCGACATCAAAATGGCCTATCGCAAAACCACCTGGTTTTGCAAGGGGGGTCACTTTGGTTTTTGGCCCGGTGCTCGGCGGCCATCTAGGGAAACCTACCAAACCCACGCATTTCTGAAAACTAGACACCCGGCGACTTCCAGGGAGGTATGGCTTGCGTGGATCCCCCAACGTTTCCTTACCCAGAATCCCCTGCAAACCTCAATTTTTGCTCAAAAAATCACTTTTTTCACACATTTTGGGGTGGGAAAGTAGTGGCATCACCGGGCTCACACAAATTTACCACCACCCAGCGTTCCCCCAGGTCTCCCGGTAAAAATGGTGCCTCACTTGTGTGGGAGGCCCAAGTACCCGCGGCAGGCAAGGGCCCAAAACGTAGTGAGGCGACATCAAAATGGCCTATCGCAAAACCACCTGGTTTTGCAAGCGGGGTCACTTTGGTTTTTGGCCCGGTGCTCGGCGGCCATCTAGGGAAACCTACCAAACCCACGCATTTCTGAAAACTAGACACCCGGCGGCTTCCAGGGAGGTATGGCTTGCGTGGATCCCCCAACGTTTCCTTACCCAGAATCCCCTGCAAACCTCAATTTTTGCTCAAAGGCGTGTCGCCTCACTACGTTTTGGGCCCTTGCCTGCCGCGGGTACATGGGTTTGCAGGGGATTCTGGGTAAGGAAACGTTGGGGGATCCACGCAAGCCATACCTCCCTGGAAGCCGCCGGGTGTCTAGTTTTCAGAAATGCGTGGGTTTGGTAGGTTTCCCTAGATGGCCGCCGAGCACCGGGCCAAAAACCAAAGTGACCCCCCTTGCAAAACCAGGTGGTTTTGCGATAGGCCATTTTGATGTCGCCTCACTACGTTTTGGACCCTTGCCTGCCGCGGGTACTTGGGCCTCCCACACAAGTGAGGCACCATTTTTACCGGGAGACCTGAGGGAACGCTGGGTGGTGGTAAATTTGTGTGAGCCCAGTGATGCCACTACTTTCCCACCCCAAAATGTGTGAAAAAAGTGATTTTTTGAGCAAAAATTGAGGTTTGCAGGGGATTCTGGGTAAGGAAACGTTGGGGGATCCACGCAAACCATACCTCCCTGGAAGCCGCCGGGTGTCTAGTTTTCAGAAATGTGTGGGTTTGGTAGGTTTCCCTAGATGGCCGCCGAGCACCGGGCCAAAAACCAAAGTGACCCCCCTTGCAAAACCAGGTGGTTTTGCGATAGGCCCCTTTGATGTCACCTCACCACGTTTTGGGCCCTTGCCTGCCGCGGGTACTTGGGCCTCCCACACAAGTGAGGCACCATTTTTACCGGGAGACCTGGGGGAACGCTGGGTGGTGGTAAATTTGTGTGAGCCCGGTGATGCCACTACTTTCCCACCCCAAAATGTGTGAAAAAAGTGATTTTATGAGCAAAAATTGAGGTTTGCAGGGGATTCTGGGTAAGGAAACGTTGGGGGATCCACGCAAGCCATACCTCCCTGGAAGCCGCCGGGTGTCTAGTTTTCAGAAATGCGTGGGTTTGGTAGGTTTCCCTAGATGGCCGCCGAGCACCGGGCCAAAAACCAAAGTGACCCCCCTTGCAAAACCAGGTGGTTTTGCGATAGGCCATTTTGTTGTCGCCTCACTACGTTTTGGGCCCTTGCCTGCCGCGGGTACTTGGGCCTCCCACACAAGTGAGGCACCATTTTTACCGGGAGACCTGGGGGAACGCTGGGTGGTGGTAAATTTGTGTGAGCCCGGTGATGCCACTACTTTCCCACCCCAAAATGTGTGAAAAAGTGATTTTTTGAGCAAAAATTGAGGTTTGCAGGGGATTCTGGGTAAGGAAACGTTGGGGGATCCATGCAAGCCATACCTCCCTGGAAGCCGCCGGGTGTCTAGTTTTCAGAAATGCGTGGGTTTGGTAGGTTTCCCTAGATGGCCGCCAAGCACCGGGCCAAAAACCAAAGTGACCCCCCTTGCAAAACCAGGTGGTTTTGCGATAGGCCATTTTGATGTCGCCTCACTACGTTTTGGGCCCTTGCCTGCCGCGGGTAGTTGGGCCTCCCACACAAGTGAGGCACCATTTTTACCGGGAGACCTGGGGGAACGCTGGGTGGTGGTAAATTTGTGTGAGCCCGGTGATGCCACTACTTTCCCACTCCAAAATGTGTGAAAAAAGTGATTTTTTGAGCAAAAATTGAGGTTTGCAGAGGATTCTGGGTAAGGAAACGTTGGGGGATCCACGCAAGCCATACCTCCCTGGAAGCCGCCGGGTGTCTAGTTTTCAGAAATGCATGGGTTTGGTAGGTTTCCCTAGATGGCCGCCGAGCACCGGGCCAAAAACCAAAGTGACCCCCCTTGCAAAACCAGGTGGTTTTGCGATAGGCCATTTTGTTGTCGCCTCACTACGTTTTGGGCCCTTGCCTGCCGCGGGTACTTGGGCCTCCCACACAAGTGAGGCACCATTTTTACCGGGAGACCTGGGGGAACGCTGGGTGGTGGTAAATTTGTGTGAGCCCGGTGATGCCACTACTTTCCCACCCCAAAATGTGTGAAAAAGTGATTTTTTGAGCAAAAATTGAGGTTTGCAGGGGATTCTGGGTAAGGAAACGTTGGGGGATCCACGCAAGCCATACCTCCCTGGAAGCCGCCGGGTGTCTAGTTTTCAGAAATGCATGGGTTTGGTAGGTTTCCCTAGATGGCCGCCAAGCACCGGGCCAAAAACCAAAGTGACCCCCCTTGCAAAACCAGGTGGTTTTGCGATAGTCCATTTATATGTCGCCTCACTACGTTTTGGGCCCTTGCCTGCCGCGGGTACTTGGGCCATCCACACAAGTGAGGCACCATTTTTACCGGGAGACCTGGGGGAACGCTGGGTGGTGGTAAATTTGTGTGAGCCCGGTGATGCCACTACTTTCCCACCCCAAAATGTGTGAAAAAAGGCATTTTTTGAGCAAAAATTGAGGTTTGCAGGGGATTCTGGGTAAGGAAACGTTGGGGGATCCATGCAAGCCATACCTCCCTGGAAGCCGCTGGGTGTCTAGTTTTCAGAAATGCGTGGGTTTGGTAGGTTTCCCTAGATGGCCGCCGAGCACCAGGCCAAAAACCAAAGTGACCCCCCTTGCAAAACCAGGTGGTTTTGCGATAGGCCACTTTGATGTCGCCTCACTACGTTTTGGGCCCTTGCCTGCCGCGGGTACTTGGGCCTCCCACACAAGTGAGGCACCATTTTTACCGAGAGACCTGGGGGAACGCTGGGTGGTGGTAAATTTGTGTGAGCCCGGTGATGCCACTACTTTCCCACCCCAAAATGTGTGAAAAAAGTGATTTTTTGAGCAAAAATTGAGGTTTGCAGGGGATTCTGGGTAAGGAAACGTTGGGGGATCCACGCAAGCCATACCTCTCTGGAAGCCGCCGGGTGTCTAGTTTTCAGAAATGCGTGGGTTTGGTAGGTTTCCCTAGATGGCCGCCGAGCATCGGGCCAAAAACCAAAGTGACCCCCTTGCAAAACCAGGTGGTTTTGCGATAGGCCATTTTGCTGTCGCCTCACTACGTTTTGGGCCCTTGCCTGCCGCGGGTACTTGGGCGTCCCACACAAGTGAGGCACCATTTTCACCGGGAGACCTGGGGGAACGCTGGGTGGTGGTAAATTTGTGTGAGCCCGGTGATGCCACTACTTTCCCACCCCAAAATGTGTGAAAAAAGTGATTTTTTTGAGCAAAAATTGAGGTTTGCAGGGGATTCTGGGTAAGGAAACGTTGGGGGATCCACGCAAGCCATACCTCTCTGGAAGCCGCCGGGTGTCTAGTTTTCAGAAATGCGTGGGTTTGGTAGGTTTCCCTAGATGGCCGCCGAGCACCGGGCCAAAAACCAAAGTGACCCCCCTTGCAAAACCAGGTGGTTTTGCGATAGGCCATTTTGTTGTCGCCTCACTACGTTTTGGGCCCTTGCCTGCCGCGGGTACTTGGGCCTCCCACACAAGTGAGGCACCATTTTTACCGGGAGACCTGGGGGAACGCTGGGTGGTGGTAAATTTGTGTGAGCCCGGTGATGCCACTACTTTCCCACCCCAAAATGTGTGAAAAAAGTGATTTTTTGAGCAAAAATTGAGGTTTGCAGGGGATTCTGGGTAAGGAAAGGTTGGGGGATCCACGCAAGCCATACCTCACTGGAAGCCGCTGGGTGTCTAGTTTTCAGAAATGCGTGGGTTTGGTAGGTTTCCCTAGATGGCCGCCGAGCACCGGGCCAAAAACCAAAGTGACCCCCCTTGCAAAACCAGGTGGTTTTGCGATAGGCCATTTTGATGTCGCCTCACTACGTTTTGGGCCCTTGCCTGCCGCGGGTACTTGGGCGTCCCACACAAGTGAGGCACCATTTTCACCGGGAGACCTGGGGGAACGCTGGGTGGTGGTAAATTTGTGTGAGCCCGGTGATGCCACTACTTTCCCACCCCAAAATGTGTGAAAAAAGTGATTTTTTGAGCAAAAATTGAGGTTTGCAGGGGATTCTGGGTAAGGAAACGTTGGGGGATCCATGCAAGCCATACCTCCCTGGAAGCCGCCGGGTGTCTAGTTTTCAGAAATGCGTGGGTTTGGTAGGTTTCCCTAGATGGCCGCCGAGCACCGGGCCAAAAACCAAAGTGACCCCCCTTGCAAAACCAGGTGGTTTTGCGATAGGCCACTTTGATGTCGCCTCACTACGTTTTGGGCCCTTGCCTGCCGCGGGTACTTGGGCCTCCCACACAAGTGAGGCACCATTTTTACCGGGAGACCTGGGGGAACGCTGGGTGGTGGTAAATTTGTGTGAGCCCGGTGATGCCACTACTTTCCCACCCCAAAATGTGTGAAAAAAGTGATTTTTTGAGCATAAATTGAGGTTTGCAGGGGATTCTGGGTAAGGAAACGTTGGCGGATCCACGCAAGCCATACCTCTCTGGAAGCCGCCGGGTGTCTAGTTTTCAGAAATGTGTGGGTTTGGTAGGTTTCCCTAGATGGCCGCCGAGCACCGGGCCAAAAACCAAAGTGACCCCCCTTGCAAAACCAGGTGGTTTTGCGATAGGCCATTTTGTTGTCGCCTCACTACGTTTTGGGCCCTTGCCTGCCGCGGGTACTTGGGCCTCCCACACAAGTGAGGCACCATTTTTACCGGGAGACCTGGGGGAACGCTGGGTGGTGGTAAATTTGTGTGAGCCCGGTGATGCCACTACTTTCCCACCCCAAAATGTGTGAAAAAAGTAATTTTTTGAGTAAAAATTGAGGTTTGCAGGGGATTCTGCGTAAGGAAACGTTGGGGGATCCACGCAAGCCATACCTCTCTGGAAGCCGCCGGGTGTCTAGTTTTCAGAAATGCGTGGGTTTGGTAGGTTTCCCTAGATGGCCGCCGAGCACCGGGCCAAAAACCAAAGTGACCCCCCTTGCAAAACCAGGTGGTTTTGCGATAGGCCATTTTGTTGTCGCCTCACTACGTTTTGGGCCCTTGCCTGCCGCGGGTACTTGGGCCTCCCACACAAGTGAGGCAATATTTTTACCGGGAGACCTGGGGGAACGCTGGGTGGTGGTAAATTTGTGTGAGCCCTTTGATGCCACTACTTTCCCACCCCAAAATGTGTGAAAAAAGTGATTTTTTGTGCAAAAATTGAGGTTTGCAGGGGATTCTGGGTAAGGAAACGTTGGGGGATCCACGCAAGCCATACCTCCCTGGAAGCCGCCGGGTGTCTAGTTTTCAGAAATGCGTGGGTTTGGTAGGTTTCCCTAGATGGCCGCCAAGCACCGGGCCAAAAACCAAAGTGACCCCCCTTGCAAAACCAGGTGGTTTTGCGATAGGCCATTTTGATGTCGCCTCACTACGTTTTGGGCCCTTGCCTGCCGCGGGTACTTGGGCCTCCCACACAAGTGAGGCACCATTTTTACCGGGAGACCTGGGGGAACGCTGGGTGGTGGTAAATTTGTGTGAGCCCGGTGATGCCACTACTTTCCCACCCCAAAATGTGAGAAAAAAGTGATTTTTTGAGCAAAAATTGAGGTTTGCAGGGGATTCTGGGTAAGGAAAGGTTGGGGGATCCACGCAAGCCATACCTCCCTGGAAGCCGCTGGGTGTCTAGTTTTCAGAAATGCATGGGTTTGGTAGGTTTCCCTAGATGGCCGCCGAGCACCGGGCCCAAAACCAAAGTGACCCCCCTTGCAAAACCAGGTGGTTTTGCGATAGGCCATTTTGTTGTCGCCTCACTACGTTTTGGGCCCTTGCCTGCCGCAGGTACTTGGGCCTCCCACACAAGTGAGGCACCATTTTTACCGGGAGACCTGGGGGAACGCTGGGTGGTGGTAAATTTGTGTGAGCCCGGTGATGCTACTACTTTCCCACCCCAAAATGTGTGAAAAAAGTGATTTTTTGAGCAAAAATTGAGGTTTGCAGGGGATTCTGGGTAAGGAAACGTTGGGGGATCCACGCAAGCCATACCTCCCTGGAAGCCGCCGGGTGTCTAGTTTTCAGAAATGCGTGGGTTTGGTAGGTTTCCCTAGGTGCCGGCAGGGCTAGGGTTCAAAATCTACAGCTAGTCACTTTGCCAAAAAAAGGGTCATTTTTCACTGCAAAACCACGTTGCGTTTTGCGCCGTTTCCTGTCGCGGGCACTATGCCGACCCGCACAAGTGAGGTACCATTTTTCTCGTAGGACTTTGGGGAACGCAGGGTGGGTGGAAAATTGTGGATCCACACAGATTCCAGAACTTTCCATTCCAGAAATGTGGGGAAAATGTGTTTTTTTTGTCAATTTTTTACGTTTGCAAGGGATTCTGGGTAACAGACCATGGTGGGAGGCAGTCAAGTCACCCCATCCTAGATTCCCCTGGGTGTCTAGTTTTCAAAAATGTATAGGTTTGCTAGGTTTCCCTAAGTGCCGGCAGGGCTAGGGTTCAAAATCTACAGCTAGTCACTTTGCCAAAAAAAGGGTCATTTTTCACTGCAAAACCACGTTGCGTTTTGCGCCGTTTCCTGTCGCGGGCACTAGGCCGACCCACACAAGTGAGGTACCATTTTTCTTGTAGGACTTTGGGGAACGCGGGGTGGGTGGAAAATTGTGGATCCACGCAGATTCCAGAACTTTCCATCCCAGAAATGTGGGGAAAATGTGTCTTTTTTGTCAATTTTTTACGTTTGCAAGGGATTCTGGGTAACAGCCCATGGTGGGAGGCAGTCAAGTCACCCCATCCTGGATTCCCCTGGGTGTCTAGTTTTCAAAAATGTATAGGTTTGCTAGGTTTCCCTAGGTGCCGGCAGGGCTACGGTTCAAAATCTACAGCTAGTCACTTTGCCAAAAAAAGGGTCATTTTTCACTGCAAAACCACGTTGCGTTTTGCGCCGTTTCCTGTCGCGGGCACTAGGCCGACCCGCACAAGTGAGGTACCATTTTTCTCGTAGGACTTTGGGGAACGCGGGGTGGGTGGACAATTGTGGATCCACGCAGATTCCAGAACTTTCCATCCCAGAAATGTGGGGAAAATGTGTTTTTTTTGTCAATTTTTTACGTTTGCAAGGGATTCTGGGTAACAGACCATGGTGGGAGGCAGTCAAGTCACCCCATCCTGGATTCCCCTGGGTGTCTAGTTTTCAAAAATGTATAGGTTTGCTAGGTTTCCCTAGGTGCCGGCAGGGCTAGGGTTCAAAATCTACAGCTAGTCACTTTGCCAAAAAAAGGGTCATTTTTCACTGCAAAACCACGTTGCGTTTTGCGCCGTTTCCTGTCGCGGGCACTAGGCCGACCCGCACAAGTGAGGTACCATTTTTCTCGTAGGACTTTGGGGAACGCGGGGTGGGTGGAAATTTGTGGATCCACGCAGATTCCAGAACTTTCGATCACAGAAATGTGGGGAAAATGTGTTTTTTTTGTCAATTTTTTACGTTTGCAAGGGATTCTGGGTAACAGACCATGGTGGGAGGCAGTCAAGTCACCCCATCCTAGATTCCCCTGGGTGTCTAGTTTTCAAAAATGTATAGGTTTGCTAGGTTTCCCTAAGTGCCGGCAGGGCTAGGGTTCAAAATCTACAGCTAGTCACTTTGCCAAAAAAAGGGTCATTTTTCACTGCAAAACCACGTTGCGTTTTGCGCCGTTTCCTGTCGCGGGCACTAGGCCGACCCACACAAGTGAGGTACCATTTTTCTCGTAGGACTTTGGGGAACGCGGGGTGGGTGGAAAATTGTGGATCCACGCAGATTCCAGAACTTTCCATCCCAGAAATGTGGGGAAAATGTGTCTTTTTTGTCAATTTTTTACGTTTGCAAGGGATTCTGGGTAACAGCCCATGGTGGGAGGCAGTCAAGTCACCCCATCCTGGATTCCCCTGGGTGTCTAGTTTTCAAAAATGTATAGGTTTGCTAGGTTTCCCTAGGTGCCGGCAGGGCTACGGTTCAAAATCTACAGCTAGTCACTTTGCCAAAAAAAGGGTCATTTTTCACTGCAAAACCACGTTGCGTTTTGCGCCGTTTCCTGTCGCGGGCACTAGGCCGACCCGCACAAGTGAGGTACCATTTTTCTCGTAGGACTTTGGGGAACGCGGGGTGGGTGGACAATTGTGGATCCACGCAGATTCCAGAACTTTCCATCCCAGAAATGTGGGGAAAATGTGTTTTTTTTGTCAATTTTTTACGTTTGCAAGGGATTCTGGGTAACAGACCATGGTGGGAGGCAGTCAAGTCACCCCATCCTGGATTCCCCTGGGTGTCTAGTTTTCAAAAATGTATAGGTTTGCTAGGTTTCCCTAGGTGCCGGCAGGGCTAGGGTTCAAAATCTACAGCTAGTCACTTTGCCAAAAAAAGGGTCATTTTTCACTGCAAAACCACGTTGCGTTTTGCGCCGTTTCCTGTCGCGGGCACTAGGCCGACCCGCACAAGTGAGGTACCATTTTTCTCGTAGGACTTTGGGGAACGCGGGGTGGGTGGAAATTTGTGGATCCACGCAGATTCCAGAACTTTCGATCACAGAAATGTGGGGAAAATGTGTTTTTTTTGTCAATTTTTTACGTTTGCAAGGGATTCTGGGTAACAGACCATGGTGGGAGGCAGTCAAGTCACCCCATCCTGGATTCCCCTGGGTGTCTAGTTTTCAAAAATGTATAGGTTTGCTAGGTTTCCCTAGGTGCCGGCAGGGCTAGGGTTCAAAATCTACAGCTAGTCACTTTGCCAAAAAAAGGGTCATTTTTCACTGCAAAACCACGTTGCGTTTTGCGCCGTTTCCTGTCGCGGGAACTAGGCCGACCCGCACAAGTGAGGTACCATTTTTCTCGTAGGACTTTGGGGAACGCGGGGTGGGTGGAAATTTGTGGATCCACGCAGATTCCAGAACTTTCCATCACAGAAATGTGGGGAAAATGTGTTTTTTTTGTCAATTTTTTACGTTTGCAAGGGATTCTGGGTAACAGACCATGGTGGGAGGCAGTCAAGTCACCCCATCCTGGATTCCCCTGGGTGTCTAGTTTTCAAAAATGTATAGGTTTGCTGGGGTTTCCCTAGGTGCTGGCAGGGCTAGGGTTAAAAAACTACAGCTAGTCACTTTGCCAAAAAAGGGTCATTTTTCACTGCAAAATTGAGGTGTGACCACGTTGCGTTTTGCGCCATTTCCTGTCGCGGGCACTAGGCCGACCCGCACAAGTGAGGTACCATTTTTCTTGTAGGACTTTGGGGAACGCGGGGTGGGTGGAAATTTGTGGATCCACGCAGATTCCAGAACTTTCCATCCCAGAAATGTGGGGAAAATGTGTGTTTTTTGTCAATTTTTTACGTTTGCAAGGGATTCTGGGTAACAGACCATGGTGGGAGGCAGTCAAGTCACCCCATCCTGGATTCCCCTGGGTGTCTAGTTTTCAAAAATGTATAGGTTTGCTAGGTTTCCCTAGGTGCCGGCAGGGCTAGGGTTCAAAATCTACAGCTAGTCACTTTGCCAAAAAAAGGGTCATTTTTCACTGCAAAACCACGTTGCGTTTTGCGCCGTTTCCTGTCGCGGGAACTAGGCCGACCCGCACAAGTGAGGTACCATTTTTCTCGTAGGACTTTGGGGAACGCGGGGTGGGTGGACAATTGTGGATCCACGCAGATTCCAGAACTTTCCATCCCAGAAATGTGGGGAAAATGTGTTTTTTTTGTCAATTTTTTATGTTTGCAAGGGATTCTGGGTAACAGACCATGGTGGGAGGCAGTCAAGTCACCCCATCCTGGATTCCCCTGGGTGTTTAGTTTTCAAAAATGTATAGGTTTGCTAGGTTTCCCTAGGTGCCGGCAGGGCTAGGGTTCAAAATCTACAGCTAGTCACTTTGCCAAAAAAAGGGTCATTTTTCACTGCAAAACCACGTTGCGTTTTGCGCCGTTTCCTGTCGCGGGCACTAGGCCGACCCGCACAAGTGAGGTACCATTTTTCTCGTAGGACTTTGGGGAACGCGGGGTGGGTGGAAATTTGTGGATCCACGCAGATTCCAGAACTTTCGATCACAGAAATGTGGGGAAAATGTGTTTTTTTTGTCAATTTTTTACGTTTGCAAGGGATTCTGGGTAACAGACCATGGTGGGAGGCAGTCAAGTCACCCCATCCTGGATTCCCCTGGGTGTCTAGTTTTCAAAAATGTATAGGTTTGCTAGGTTTCCCTAGGTGCCGGCAGGGCTAGGGTTCAAAATCTACAGCTAGTCACTTTGCCAAAAAAAGGGTCATTTTTCACTGCAAAACCACGTTGCGTTTTGCGCCGTTTCCTGTCGCGGGAACTAGGCCGACCCGCACAAGTGAGGTACCATTTTTCTCGTAGGACTTTGGGGAACGCGGGGTGGGTGGAAATTTGTGGATCCACGCAGATTCCAGAACTTTCCATCACAGAAATGTGGGGAAAATGTGTTTTTTTTGTCAATTTTTTACGTTTGCAAGGGATTCTGGGTAACAGACCATGGTGGGAGGCAGTCAAGTCACCCCATCCTGGATTCCCCTGGGTGTCTAGTTTTCAAAAATGTATAGGTTTGCTGGGGTTTCCCTAGGTGCTGGCAGGGCTAGGGTTAAAAAACTACAGCTAGTCACTTTGCCAAAAAAGGGTCATTTTTCACTGCAAAATTGAGGTGTGACCACGTTGCGTTTTGCGCCATTTCCTGTCGCGGGCACTAGGCCGACCCGCACAAGTGAGGTACCATTTTTCTTGTAGGACTTTGGGGAACGCGGGGTGGGTGGAAATTTGTGGATCCACGCAGATTCCAGAACTTTCCATCCCAGAAATGTGGGGAAAATGTGTGTTTTTTGTCAATTGTTTATGTTTGCAAGGGATTCTGGGTAACAGACCATGGTGGGAGGCAGTCAAGTCACCCCATCCTGGATTCCCCTGGGTGTCTAGTTTTCAAAAATGTATAGGTTTGCTAGGTTTCCCTAGGTGCCGGCAGGGCTAGGGTTCAAAATCTACAGCTAGTCACTTTGCCAAAAAAAGGGTCATTTTTCACTGCAAAACCACGTTGCGTTTTGCGCCGTTTCCTGTCGCGGGAACTAGGCCGACCCGCACAAGTGAGGTACCATTTTTCTCGTAGGACTTTGGGGAACGCGGGGTGGGTGGAAATTTGTGGATCCACGCAGATTCCAGAACTTTCCATCACAGAAATGTGGGGAAAATGTGTTTTTTTTGTCAATTTTTTACGTTTGCAAGGGATTCTGGGTAACAGACCATGGTGGGAGGCAGTCAAGTCACCCCATCCTGGATTCCCCTGGGTGTCTAGTTTTCAAAAATGTATAGGTTTGCTGGGGTTTCCCTAGGTGCTGGCAGGGCTAGGGTTAAAAAACTACAGCTAGTCACTTTGCCAAAAAAGGGTCATTTTTCACTGCAAAATTGAGGTGTGACCACGTTGCGTTTTGCGCCATTTCCTGTCGCGGGCACTAGGCCGACCCGCACAAGTGAGGTACCATTTTTCTTGTAGGACTTTGGGGAACGCGGGGTGGGTGGAAATTTGTGGATCCACGCAGATTCCAGAACTTTCCATCCCAGAAATGTGGGGAAAATGTGTGTTTTTTGTCAATTTTTTACGTTTGCAAGGGATTCTGGGTAACAGACCATGGTGGGAGGCAGTCAAGTCACCCCATCCGGGATTCCCCTGGGTGTCTAGTTTTCAAAAATGTATAGGTTTGCTAGGTTTCCCTAGGTGCCGGCAGGGCTAGGGTTCAAAATCTACAGCTAGTCACTTTGCCAAAAAAAGGGTCATTTTTCACTGCAAAACCACGTTGCGTTTTGCGCCGTTTTCTGTCGCGGGCACTATGCCGACCCGCACAAGTGAGGTACCATTTTTCTCGTAGGACTTTGGGGAACGCGGGGTGGGTGGAAAATTGTGGATCCACGCAGATTCCAGAACTTTCCATCCCAGAAATGTGGGGAAAATGTGTTTTTTTTGTCAATTTTTTACGTTTGCAAGGGATTCTGGGTAACAGCCCATGGTGGGAGGCAGTCAAGTCACCCCATCCTGGATTCCCCTGGGTGTCTAGTTTTCAAAAATGTATAGGTTTGCTAGGTTTCCCTAGGTGCCGGCAGGGCTAGGGTTCAAAATCTACAGCTAGTCACTTTGCCAAAAATAGGGTCATTTTTCACTGCAAAACCACGTTGCGTTTTGCGCCGTTTCCTGTCGCGGGCACTATGCCGACCCGCACAAGTGAGGTACCATTTTTCTCGTAGGACTTTGGGGAACGCGGGGTGGGTGGAAATTTGTGGATCCACGCAGATTCCAGAACTTTCCATCACAGAAATGTGGGGAAAATGTGTTTTTTTTGTCAATTTTTTACGTTTGCAAGGGATTCTGGGTAACAGACCATGGTGGGAGGCAGTCAAGTCACCCCATCCTGGATTACCCTGGGTGTCTAGTTTTCAAAAATGTATAGGTTTGCTAGGTTTCCCTAGGTGCCGGCAGGGCTAGGGTTCAAAATCTACAGCTAGTCACTTTGCCAAAAAAAGGGTCATTTTTCACTGCAAAACCACGTTGCGTTTTGCGCCGTTTCCTGTCGCGGGCACTATGCCGACCCGCACAAGTGAGGCACCATTTTTCTCGTAGGACTTTGGGGAACGCGGGGTGGGTGGAAATTTGTGGATCCACGCAGATTCCAGAACTTTCCATCACAGAAATGTGGGGAAAATGTGTTTTTTTTGTCAATTTTTTACTTTTGCAAGGGATTCTGGGTAACAGACCATGGTGGGAGGCAGTCAAGTCACCCCATCCTGGATTCCCCTGGGTGTCTAGTTTTCAAAAATGTATAGGTTTGCTAGGTTTCCCTAGGTGCCGGCAGGGCTAGGGTTCAAAAACTACAGCTAGACTCTTCGCAAATAAAGTGTAAATTTTCAGTGTGAAAATGTGGTGCGTTCACCTTAGGTTTTGAGCCATTTCCTGTCGTGGGCACTATGCCTACCCACACAAGTGAGGTACCATTTTTATCGGGAGACTTAGGGTAGTTCAAATTTGTAAAGCAACTGTTATTACCTATTGATTTTTGATGCATTTCTCCCTTCCAAATGAAAGACATTGTGTAAAAAAAAAGTCATTTTGAAAAATGACCAATAATTGTCATGCAAATATGAGTATTCCCAATTTCGAAAATGTGCAAATATGCACTGTTTCTAAACTCTGTAATTTGTTCCCATTTCAGAAATACATAGGTGACTTTCATACCGATTTTTCCATGTATACATTTTCCCACAATAATTGCTATATACCCGGAACAAAAAAAAAAACATTACAAAATGCTGCTCAGTTTTCTACTCTGGGTTCGTTGGGCTCTTGGTGAACCTACAAGTCCTATATGTCCCCACAACCAGGAAGGTCCACCGGATGTAACGGTACATTGCTTTCAAAGAGATGTCATAATTCGAAGAAGTTACAGGTGAAAACGTTGACTCAAAATGCTGCTTTTTTCAACAAATTTTTAATTTTTCCTATATTTACCTGTAAGTTTCTATAAAGAAACCTTGATGGATCTACACAAATGACCCCTTGCTGAATTCCGAATTTTGTCTACTTTTCAAAAATGTATAGCTTTCCAGGATCCATTATTGTTTTTGTACCCATTTCTACCGTTAACTGGAAGGAGGTTGAAAGCACAAAAAGTAGCAAAAATAGGGTATGTCCCAGAAAAATGCCAAAACTGTGTGAAAAATGTTGGTTTTCTGACAAAATTCTGTCATTCCCTAAAAGCTGGAGAAATGGTGATTTCAGCCCCACAAACCCTTTTTTGATACCATTTGCAGAGAAAAACCCAGAAGCTTTCATTTGCAGCCCATTTTTCACAAAAAAAACAAAATTTTGCTGTATTTTGACTAATTTCTGGGAACCCTGTAGGAGAATCCACAAACCCTGGGTACCTTTAGAATCCCCAAGATGTTGGAAGAAAAGGACGCAAATTTGGCATGGATACCTAATGTGGTCAAAAAGTTACAGGGGCCTAAGCGCGCACTACCCCAAATAGCCCAAAAAAGGCTTAGCACAGGAGGGGAAAAGGCCTAGCAGCGAAGGGGTTAAGGAATGCGAGGCCTGTGTTTAGCCCAACAGCCGTGATTGAGGTAGCATGTGATCGCAGCGTGTCTTCTACATCTAGGTGACATGTCAGGTATTGGTTACCACCTGTTGCACAGTAGGTACTCGTAATGCAGCATTAGAGCGTGTAAGGGTTTTGAGCATTTCATCCCAGACTTGTGCAATAGGATACTTTCGCAACCCTGCCGTTTCTTCCCTGTGTAGGGTGGTGCTTTCTGCCTGTGCCCAGACTTCTAGGGATTTCACCCAATGCAGTACCTCTGGCGGGTCCTTGTGTCTCCACCTCTTAGTTATCAGTCGTTTCACTGTTATGAGGCCTAGGTCATGAAATCTAGAGCTTACTTTGTTTGCCTTAGTCCATTTGTAAAATCCCAGGGTACAGACCTCCAATGTTGTAGGTACTTCAGTGCTAGTGCAATTTGCAAGTGTGTCTGATATCGTGCGCCAATAGGGTAAAAGCAGGGGGCAAGACCATAGCATATGTAACAGGTCAGCACCCAGGAGACGGCATCTCGGGCATTCGGAAGTGTTGATGTTAAAATATTTATTGATCTTATCTGGTGAAAGATATGCCCTGTGCAAAATGTAGGTTTGTATAAGTTTAAATCGAGAATTGCGTGGTATGTGTGTGGCACAGGCCAGGACATGTTCCCACTCCTTATCAGTCCAGGGACGGCCTCTGTCCTCAATCAAACATGTGCGGAGTCTCTGTAGTGGTTTCAATACGTGGATAAGCAGGGCTTGTACTAGCCAGTGTATCACATGCGATCCCTCCCCCATTACATGCAAGTACTGCAATAATTGATGTGTCGGCAGCTCATTAGTCATATCTCCCCATGCTAGCATCAACGTCGGTGTGATGGCTGCATATAAAAGGAATTGGCCCGCAGGTAATCCATTTTCTGCTGTTAGCGTCGCAAAAGGCAGTAGGGTGCCATCTGCATACAAGTCTCCTAGCTTCTCCACTTCCGCTTCAGTCCAGGGCATCAGTGCTATGTCCATCATAGAATCGCAACCTCTGGATGTCCCGATAAGCGGCAGTATTGTGGCATATGGGGTCATGTGTTTTGTGAGTTGAAGGTTTCTCCTATAACATCTATGAGCTAACTCAACATGTATCTGTGTCGGGCGGGGGATTTTCGCCAGCGGGTGAAACAATCCACAGATCTGATTCTGCGTCCATGTTGTTGTCTCGGTCGCCGTGTCCACCAGGTTCTTGTCGCTCAGCCACTTTGCGACCCATTGTAGCTGTGCAGCTAAGTAATATAGTTCCAGATGAGGAACTGCTAAGCCTCTACTCTCCGGTGGCGCATACAGCTTCTGCAGTGCCATCCTGGGCCGCCCCACATTCCAAATTAGGCCTTGGGTTAATCCCTCCAACTCCCTAAAGAGTTGCACTGGGACATATACCGGAAGATTTGCAAAATAATACAATAGCCTAGGCAGTACTATCATTTTGGTTAAGGTGATACGACTCATCACATTAAGCGGTAGTGTCTTCCAGAATTGCATCTGCGCCCTTACTGAGGAGATGGCGTGAACCAAATTACCCTCCAGTATGTCTGTTGGGGACCTGTAGATATATTCCGAGGTATCTGAACGCGGTTGGATACCAGTCAAGCGCAATCCCATTGATGATTATAGCCGTCACAGCCACGTCTTCACGGAAAGAGTAAGCGCCTGATTTCGCCCAATTTACCCTAAGGCCCGACACTGCCTCAAAGCTATGGAACAATGCTGATATCACCGGCGGCACAGCATGCAGGTCTCTTATGTACAATAACAGGTCGTCCGCATATATGGACACTGTGTGACGTCCATCACTCAAGGGGATACCCCAGTCCGCGCCACCCTCTCAGAGGAGAGCAACCAAAGGCTCCATAGCAAGCAAAAAGAGCAACGGGACAAAGGGCACCCCTGCCTGGTTCCTCGTCTAACCCTGATTGTATCATAGAGGAGCCTGCCCGTGCGAGCACGCACTGTGGGACGTTGATACAGTAGTTGCACCAGCTGTAAGTATTCGTCTCCTAACTCGTACTTACGCAGGAGCGCCGCAAGATAGGGTCACTCCAGCGAGTCAAGGGCCTTCTCTAGATCCAGTACTAGACAGCCAGATCAAGGCCAGTTCTTCGTTGCATATTTCTGGATTCTAAAGAGTCTTCGAATATTTAGGGAGGTGCTCCTGGTGGGAACAAATCCGTTTTGATCAGTATGTACCAGGGATGGCACAAATGGGGCAATTTGTTTAGCTAGGGTGGAGGCAAGGATTTTATAGTCTTTATTCAACAGAGCCAGCGGTCGATAAGAGCCCAGAAGTTCAGGGCCTCTGCCCGGCTTTAAAAGGGAGATCAGCGTTGCCTAATTTTGCGTGGGTGTGAGTGTTAAGTATTCTAGAGCCGCTGCATATACCCGCAACAGCTCTGGTATCAGTATATCTGAGTAGGCCTTGTAAAATTCAGCCGGTAGTCCGTCTGAACCCGGCGTTTTACCGTTCGAGAGGGAATAAATACTATCCCTTATTTCCTCTGACAGCAGAGGAGTGCCTAATTCCCCTTGTTGGTGTTCTGTCAGTTGCGGCAGTGTTAGGGCAGAAAGGAAGTCCTGTATGTCTGCGTCTGTAGCTATCAAACAAGATCTGTATATTGTGGAGTAGTGTTCCACAAAAGAGTGGTGTATATCACTTTGGGTATGTACCGTGACTCCCTATGCATTTTGCATTGACGTCACGGGCACGGTGGCTGCATCTTACCGTATCAACTACGACAGCAACCTACCAGGTTTGTCTCCCATTTGGTGGGTGCGCGCAGAATGTGCTGCATAATTTAAATTGCGGAGACGGTCTAGCAATCTGGAGTGTTCTTCTCTAACGTATTCCAGAGGCCCAGCATTGCCCTCTAGCTCTTCTCCCTCCCTTCGGAGCAGGACAGATTCAAAGCGTGTGAGGTCTACTTCCAACTGTCTGCGCAAACCCGCCTGCGCACCGAGGCAGTCTCCCCTGATCACTCCCTTAAATGCGTCCCATTCCACCTGAGGTGTTGTGGCTGTGCCAGTATTGTCTTCAAAATATTGGGTGATGTTGGCGGCTAGCAGGTTACGAAAGGGTGCGTCTTATAGCAAATCTAGTTGCAGCCGCCAGGTTGGAATTGGCGGGTGGGGGTGTTCCCATAACACCTCTAATATATGTGGGTTATGGTCAGAATGCGTCCTGCCTAAATAATAAACTGCGGATATGTGGGGGAGCAGCGCTTCCGAAAGCATATAACAGTCTAACCGCACATGCAAGTCATGAGCACCTGAATAGTAGGAATATACCCTGTCATGGGGGTAACGGTGCCTCCAGGCATCTCTCAAGTGCCACTGTGTTGCCCAGTTAGTCAACGCCTTCATGGCATGGTGTGTGCTTGTACCCAGAAGGGGTGGAAAGGAATGGTCTAGTGATATATCAAGTACGCTATTGTAATCACCCCCAGTAACATGGGAACATCGTGCCATGGCGCAAAGACGTGCGATACATTGTCAAGGAAAGCAGCCTGCTCTGTGTTTGGAGCGTACAGCGATGCAAGTACAATTTGCCGGCCATCGAGTGTGCCCCTTACTACTACATACCTGCCCTCCGTGTCTACCAGCGATTGTGTAATTGTGAGCGGAACCCCTGACCTCACCCATATGAGCGTGCCTCGCGCAAAAGCCGAATACCCCGTGGCATACAGTTGGCCACGCCAGTGGCGGTGCAAGCGTTGAATTTCTGTTTTGGCCAGGTGAGTCTCTTGCAGTAAGGCTATTTGTATGTGATGCCATTTGAGGTAGGAATATATCTGATATCTGCGTGACGGTGAATGCATGCCCCTCACATTCCATGTACCAATTTTAAATGAAGAAATAGACCCTACAACGCGTCAAGTGACCATGTGTCTGCAGCAGCCCAACAGACGTGTGCAGTGCATATGACCTGGTGTAGCACAGCTTACTTAACACGCTGACTCATGGCATGCTACACTGCATAAATCGACACAAAATAGATGATATCTCACAATATAACCAAATCAAGAACATAATCATGTGCAATTCCAAAAGGGCGAAAATGCAACTAGCAATCGTCCAAGCTCTCAATGGAGATAACAGGCTAAACGATCTGGGGGGGTGCGCTGCGTACTGCTTTTTGTTAGTCTACAATCCGCGTATCTAGTGTCTCAGAGGCTCCCTGTCATCAGGCAAAGTACAACACAGATAAGGCAGTCTGCATATATCGGCTCAGGAACCCCCATCGAGCGGGCGGTATGTGTTCGTGTTCACATGGCAGCAGCATAAAGTGCGATTAAGACCCGCCACCCCGCCATATAGCATGATGTCACCCCCAACCTCATGTGAACAATTGGAATCATAGTAACGTCCATCACAGATGTCTACACTATTAGCAAAAGCACACCCCCACACATATACCCCAATATCTCAATTCGTAGTCCAATCAAAGACAGGAGTCTGCAATGTTCACACTATTATGTCTGCCGTCTGTGGGGTGACATCTGGCTGTTCATTTGAATCCTGTGAGTTCTGCAGGCCATATATCCGCTCGTCGTCACTAGACAGGTCCCATTGACCGGAGTTGGATGCATCCTCAGTCACCAAAGAACCACTGATCTCTGCTACCGTCTGTAGGGCGTCTTGTTGTCCGCTGAGGATCAGTTATGAGTGTGGGCCTACAGTTGGTGAAGGCGGTGTTCTCCTTCCCGTTGTTCTACGCTCTCTCCGGCGGTGGCGAAAGTGGCCTTTCAGCTTTGGTAGTGTTGCCATTGCAGCAGTGTCCCGAGGCCTTGCAGTGGTGAAGGTATCCCGCCAATCCTCTGCCTCCTCCGATGTGTTAAAGAAGTGTGTTTTGTCGCCTGCAACCACCCGTAGGCGCGCCGGGAATAACAGGGAATATTTCAGGTCGTTTTGCCAAAGTCGTTTATTCACTGCCATAAACTAGAGCCTCTGACGCTGCACCTGGATAGTCTAGTCCACAAAAAACATTATTTTGTGATTGTCTATGTGGACATCTTGGAGCTTCCTGGTTTCCTGTAGAATGGAGTCCCGGTCTCGATAATTGAGGATTCGAAGGAGCAAGGGCCGCGGGTTCGACCCTGTAGGAGGGGGCATCGCCGGAAACCTATGTGCACGCTCTATGACAAAGTGTGGTGAGAGGGACCCCTCAGGCAATAGATCTCTGAGCCAATTTTCCATGTGCAAGGCGGGTTCCTTTCCTTCCCAGCGTTCCGGTACACCTACTGTTCGTACATTGTTACATCGTACTCGCCCTTCGGCATCTTCTGCTCTGTCTTCCAGGAACTCCACACGATTCAGTAAATCTTGTACATGATTATCTGTCTGAGTCACCTGCGGTTTGATATCAGCGAGCGTAGTTTCCAAGACAGTAGTGTGGTCCATTAGTTTCCGGTGATCTGCATGCAGATGAGTGAGGTCATTAGCCACCTTGTCAATTTTAGATTCTAGGGAGGTGCGGGTCTGATTAATTGTTTCTTCTAGCCATTCCATTGCAGCGAGCACCGCATCCAGCTTGTTTGCAGTTTGGTCCGTGAGTCCCTGCTTCGCCATCTTGTCCGATGTAGGCTTGGACGGCGGCGGTAGGGTCTGCGCTCCTCCCGTTCCGGTCCGCGCTCGTGTGCCACCCGACATTAGTTGCAGAGTTTATACACCTATGCTACTTCGCGTTCAGCAAGATCCCAGCACAATGCCTCCAGGGCGCGAGCCTCACTGTAGGTCCTGCCCTGATTCCAACAGGTCATGACCAGCAGACACCTCACTGCTCGCAGCGTCAGTGATGGGGCCCCCTCCGCCACGCACCAGCACCCCTCCACAGCTCGGTCGTCAACTGCATCACTCAGCCACCCAGATCGCGCTAGTCAGAGGTGCACCAGTTCATCTCAACATGAGGTCATGCTTGGTCAGCTCTAGTGGTGTAGCTATCAGCGGGCATCAGCGAGCCTTTTCTCCGAACACCACTCAGGTAGTCCGTGCGGGGCATTCCAGGTGCGACCCGTCAGAGCAGTGACGTGCCCGTGCCAACTGTGCAGCAACCGTCAGAATGGTAGTATGCGGCTCCTTACTGCCCTGGGTTGTGGTGGGCTAGACACTAAGACTATGCCCTGGCACCTGCACGGCGACAGCTGTGGGGGATCACCAGTTTTGTATGTTACAGGTAGTTAGTGCAGCAAGGTTAATGACTCCCTGGTGTTCTCACACAGTTCCTATAGAGGCATCAGCAGGTTGCTCCACCCTGTTCAGCTGCAGGTAGAGCTCAGCATGTCCCCAAATCCGCCAGCGTTGCCTTCATTTTCAGCATAATGGAGCCCGCAAGTTCAAGTACTGGCCGATGGCACTCAGCAGGCAGCCCTGCAGGAGTAGGGCCTTCTACCTAGAATCGCGCCATGGGGGCAATGGCAATCGTGGCAGCCTGAGCGGTGTCGTTGTGCAGTGTCTTCCTCCCTTCACGACAGTAATTAGCAGGCAGGCCGGTGGAGTCTCACACTGTCGTAACCCGCCGGCAGTACGGCAGGAGCTTTAGCCGCATCCAGCTCCCCACCGGCGGGTGTGTGCGGGGCGGCAGAGGGTGAATAGCCATGGTTTTTGTTTTGCTGGCAGGGTTCCACCTACTGCAATCACGCCGTGTGAGCAGCGGCAGCGTAGGCGGTCCAGGTAGCGTCTTCCTTCGCCGCACCTCTTCAGTCACCGCAACGGCCGACAGCCGAGCCAAGGGAGATCAAATCATGGAGCTGTGCGGGCAGTGTCAAGGGAGCCCCAGTCGCGTCCTGCCTTCCATCAGCCGGTAATCGCACTGCAGAGGAGCAAACAGCCGCAGCTCCCCTCCGTAGGTTGGGAGTCGTCCACTGCGGTCCTGCCGTGAGGGCAACGGCAATATGGGCGATCTGGGTAGCGTCGTCATTCACGGCCTACCTCTTGTGTCGCAGCATCTAGCAATCAGGCCAGGGTCTCACAGGCGGAAACGGGTGGGCAGCACAGCAGGGGCCCCGACCGCATCTCACCATACATCAGTGTGTGTTTATTCAGGCGGGGGCAGGAGTCGCAGCCAAAGTTCGTTTCTGTCGGCTCAATGTAGCTGCGCCATCTTCTGCGGTCCTGTGGGTGGAGCCAAGCCCCGGGCTCACGTAGCTAGAGTCGACCACACCAGGACCATGCATCGGGCGCCCCCCCCCGTCGGGAGCAACGCAGCGGGGCCCGGGCGAGACAAAACCGGCAACACTGCTCTAGGGTAATGTCCTGTTGGAACTACACTTAGTAACAGTCTCCAAGAGCGACTGCATTCGGAGAAAACGGCCTGTTTAGGGGAGCCTCCAGCAGAGCTCTACCCAAACACGTCTGCCTCCATTGCAGTCGTAGCCACGCCTCCAAAAAGCTGTTTTGCATCATGCTGCTTCCTTTAAATACTGATGTTTCTAGTGCATGCTTCCTTCAAAAGTACCCTGCTTTCTTTAAAAGTACCCTGTTCTCTATCATTTGAAGTTTATCACACATTTACTATTCAGTACGGCAATTGTGTCCTTTGACTGTAAAATGTTTTAATGCCCTTGAGCCACATTTTCATTCTGACATTGTTAGCACCCGTTCATGGGTAATGTATGCATTGCTTGTCTAGTATGCTTTCCAGTAGTGAATGTGTATTTTTGTGCGATCTTGGTCTGTGTTGCATTATGCAATACTATTGCACAATACCTTCCCATCATGGCAATTGTGTCTTTTTACAGGAGATTGCTCTAATGCACTTGGGCTATTTTTGCAACGCCACCTCTTAGGAGAAGGGAGAGGGGCTTAGCAAGGTGAGTGAACCCGCTCTCAGGAAAAAGAGACTCCAGATACAGGTTTCAGATGTAACTTGGGAATTGGTTGTGTTGGAACCCATGTGCCAGTAAGACTTTGACGACGGGGCTCCCACTGGTCAGGAAGAGGAAACATAAGTGGTGTTAGACCTGGCAACTTTTGGCATGATTTTCCCTGTCTTTTTGCTACCAACCTCCTGTTTTTGACTGTGTGCTGCATTTCATTTTTGCTCTTTTTTTAGGAGTTTGGGCACTTTACCACTGCTGACCAAGCGCTAAGGTTCAAGTGCTCCCTCTGTAAAATTTATTGGTGCTTGGCTTATACAAGATTGGCATATTTGATTTACTAGTATGTCCCTAGTGAAGTGCACCATGTGTGTCCAGGGCCTGTAAATAAAATGCTACTAGTGAGTCTTCAGCACTGATTGTGTCACTCACATGAGTAGCCCTGCAATTATGGCTCCCACTTGCCACTGCAGTCTCTGTGTGTGCAGTCTTAAACTGCCATTTCAATCTGGCATGTACACCCACTTGCCAGTCCAAAACCTTCCCTTTTACTATGTGTAAGTCACCCCTAAGGTAGGCCCAAGGCAGCCCTATGGACAGGGTGCAGTGTATTTAAAAGGTAGGACATGTACTGGTGTGTTTTACATGTCCTAATGGTGAAATACAGCTGATTTCATTTTTCACAATTGCAAGGACTATCTCCCAAAGGGTAACATGGAGATTGCCTTGGAATATCTTTTAAGTGTAAATTTTCATTGGGAGCAAAAACCGATTTGATGTTGGGGGTCTCTGTACTCAAAAGTCTATCTTTGGGTGAAGTTGGTCAAATTGCTTGTTTAAAAATGCCACTTTTAGAAAGTGGACATTTTCTTGCTTAACCATTCTGTGCCTCTGCCTGTCTGTATAATACATGTGTGGGTTGACTGACAGTTGTGCTCTTGTGCATTCATTCTAGTCAGTCACACAAAGAGAGCTGAGGTGTGCCCTGAATATCCTGATGGCCATTCACCAGGCTGATGGGTCCTCCTGAGCTAGAGTGGTGGGAGGAGTTGTCAGTAACACCTGAATACGGCTGTGCCGGTTCTTACACAAAGCTGTCTCCACCCCCGTAGTGTGTCTGGAGCCAGGTCAGGAAAGGAAAGGGTCTTGTGGACTGCAAAGTCTTTCCTTTGAAGTTTGCCTACTTTCAAGGCATTGAGGGGTATAAGCATCGGACCTCTGACAGCCCACAATCAGAACACTTCTGGACTGAGAACATTCTGCCAGGAAGAAGAGCTAGATGCTGTAAGATAGACTACTGCCTGTTGCTTTGTTGAAGTGAAAGGACTAGACTTTGCTTTCTACATCCTGCTTCCAAGGTTCTCCAAATGCTTCTGTTAAGAAGTCTCAGGGCCATCAAAGATCTCATCTACCATTGCCTGGGCTCTTCTGCTAAGAGTCCTGACTTGCCAAGTTGTGTCCAATCCAGTTCCAGGGACCTTGGAAGTGTAACCTGGTGATTTAAAAAGAAAATCCACGCATCGTCTCCAAGCGTCTGTTTTCTTGATGCATCGCTGCACAAGATCGATGCATCGCCGCTGCTTGCACTGAAATGTGGTTCCCCCTGGAAGCATTGATCAATGCTTTCATCACATGCCCCAGGCTGCTATCGCAGAGCATTAGAAAAATCACTGCAGAATGAGTCCTGAGCACCATGTCACTGACGT
Source organism: Triturus cristatus (assembly GCF_964204655.1). Lineage (NCBI taxonomy): Eukaryota > Metazoa > Chordata > Amphibia > Caudata > Salamandridae > Triturus > Triturus cristatus. Next base: position 729,538,301 of record NC_140591.1, read on the forward strand.
CGATCGCCCCAATCGATGCAGAACCCACTTCACGGGTGTGAAATCATTGCAGTGTGCCTGCAGCGCCATTGCTGCATCGACGCAGGGCATCTGGATTTTCAATGTATTGTCCCTCAACCCGAACACTTCCCTGACACCGCGTCGCAGTAAGGAACCGAGGTCATGTGTCCGGAAACAAATGCATCACCTCCACTGCCATTCAGGAACGGAAGCATCTCCCCCACTGTCAGTAAGGGGCTGATGCATCAACTCCCCTGCCTAGCAGTAAGGAACAAATGCATTACCTCCCCTGCCAGTAATGAACCAATGGATCAAATCCCCTTTGTAGTAAGAAACCAGTGCATCACATTACTTTTCCGGTGTCTCAACTCCCCTGCGCCTTGCACCGTCTTTGATTTTGGACATTTCTAAGGTACTTTGGGCTTTTTGTACAGTGATATTTTGACTTGTATATGTTCGATTTTTGTCGTTTTAGTCTTGTCTTATTCAGAAAAATATTGGCTATTTTTCTAAACTAGTGTGGACTCCTTTTGTAGTGTTTTGACTGTTATTGTGTGTGTGTGTGTGTGTACAAATGTTTTACATATTGCCTCTGAGATAAACCTGACTGCTCATGCCAAGCTACCAAGGGGGTGAGCTGTGGGACTCCCTTACCCTGTCTAGAGTGAAAGTCTCTACTTGGGCAGGGTACAAACCACTGCCAACTAGAGACCCCATTTCTAACAAGTGTTATCCTAGGAATAGGCTTTTCCTTTATGGGGGCTGGAGTCACTTAATCTGTCAGTGACCAGGCCCAAATAACACTTGGGTCTGCATCTCCCTGTCCTCTCTTCTTCACTAAAGAGTACCCACCCAAAAGATCAGAGGCTGAGGGTGAGATTTGTCCCGACCATCCCTGATTTATCTTGTCTAACCCCACTCGACAACCTCAGTATATCACCCTGGCAGATTTCCAGGAAGTCATGAGGCGATTTATGGCTGGTCTGCAGGCACTGTGGTTGGGCCATAAAAGATGGTGGCAGAGATCAAGGCTTACCAAGAAGCACAGGCTGACCAGCATTTGGAGATCCACTGTGTCCTGTCCTCCTGGATATCAAACATATACTTTCATGTGTAAACCAGACCCTTTGTGCTTGCAGTGTTTTTCACACATACTTCCAGAGGAGAGGGTGCAAAGTAGCTGAAATACACAGCATGCACAGAGGGATTGGATTGGTTAATCCTGTGAGTGGTCCATCTCAGGGGATGTATGTCCTACGCTGTGTCATGCAAATTTACACCCAAGGAGGATCTCACTATAACTCAACTGTCCAGCCCAATAGATGGCCAGAAACTTTACTCTCAGCTTAGATCAACTGTGTCTGGGCTGGGCGACTGAGTTTGATTTTGGATTAAGCTTTTAGTCTTTACTTTAGATTTGAATTATTAATTTGGACCTTTCAACATTTGTTGGTACTATTGTTTTGGAAATTTTGCTTGTTAGCTTCGATTTTCTCCAATGGTCAATGTATAAATGCATCATATTGACATTCCCAGCGTATTTTTCTGATGTTCACTGGCCCCATATTTGACTCACCCTCTCCGACATAGGTTACATTTTTATTATTTTCCCTCCCATGGACAGTTTACATCTTTAGAACATACGAAGAGGAACACATGCCACTCTTTCTTTATTTTTTACAACATATTTTTAATTCTACTGTGGATTTGTTGTGCCTATGTTAAGGGTGTGTGGGCATGCCTTTAAAAGGTTGTATGTGTGCTGATGTAAAGATTAATGGCACATGATCTAGAACGTAATACACACAGGCAGTACTTTCAAATTGCACTTATCTTGCCTTTTATGAAACAAGCACAGTTTGCACATTTATATAAATTATTGCCTTTTTATTATAGGACTACCTAAAATGCGACTAATCTTGGCTAATCATTTCCATCAATTACAAGGAGCAGAGCCGTGATCATTCTGTTGCACATTCTGCCTTTGAGTGAATGTTGAGAAATAAATTAGGAACCCTCAGCTATATAAAAAAAACATAACTAAAATGTTTTCAGTTTTGATCCAGGAAATAAAATCACAGAGGATGAAAAAAAACAGGCTGATTTCCAGGAACGTTTTAAACAGCATCTGGGAATTCTACTGGAAGTGTCAACCATCTCTTGATACCTCAAAAATAATGCATCTTCCAAATTTCAAAAGCATTATGCATTTCATGAGAAGAAAAAGCCTACAGAGACTGAATTTCTGTTTCTCTTCATGAATCATTATTTTTCTGGCTTCTGTACAAAACAAGTGTGAGGCTCTGCTGTGTGAGTGCTGAACATCTAAAACTTTATACTGGCTGCTGTTAAAGCATTAGTAAAATGCATATTTAATGCTGGTATTAGATGGCATTAAAAGCTAATGCACTTTATGTAGCCACTCCACTAAATTGCGAAGTCCTGTTTTTTGTTCCTGAACCTTGCACAAATGTGGATTTCATACATGATATCTAAATTGGAATGAGAATAGTAATTGCTTCTAACTTACTATTTGAATGGCACAATGCAATGACATAGTTCTGTATTCTTTTACAAAAGGTATAAGTTATATGAGTTAGGTAGTTATAACAGTTATACCAAAACACTCAGAAATGTATTATGTCTTAAATCTGTTTTCAATGATTTAAGGATGTAAAATATTCTCATTTGTAGAAGGATTTACAAATACTTTACATCAGTAGGAGCAGATGACTCTACTGAACAGGTGAAGGGAAGATTAATGGTATTTTGGAAAGAAGTCTTTATGCATTACTGCTCAATGACACTAAGGGGCATATTTACAGGAATGGGGGCACAGGGCAACGCAGCAAGTTACTTTGCTGCCCTGCTCTGCCCCACAGAGAAAGGGCAGGAATGCACTGTATTTATCCAAAACGGTAAATTCCAGTCCTTTACCCACTGCACTGACACTGATTCGGCAGCCTAGTGCCAACGCAGGCACCCTTGCACCAGTGTCTGGAGTCGGCGGGATCGGCAGGGTATGGCGTGCCCTAATAAAATCTGTTCCCCTACTTTTTTATTTAAAAATGCATCCCAGGAAGGCAGAAATAGCCATGGCCTATAGATAAGGCAGGGTGCCCAGAGAAGACAAGGACAGTGTCCACTTCTCAGCTGCCCCCCCCCCCCCCCTTTTTCTTCCTCTTCCTCTTCCTCTTATTCCCTCTCGTTCTGTCTCTTTCTCGCGCCTTCTCACTTGCTGAATGAAAACCATGACTTCAAGAAATGGCTCTTACTCTCTCTCTACTCTCCTTTCCTTCATCCATTGCACTGTGAAATGGATCCAAAAAAGAAAGAAACACTTTTGCTGGAAATGTCTTTTTCTTACATCTTTCTATTCCCTAGTGCAGCCTCAGAACAGAGAGAAAAAATGGTTCAAAACACAAAAAATAACTAAATACCTAAATAAAGCAAGACAGAGTGGTTGTTAAGTGACCAGATTGGTTTTATACACATCCAAACACATTAGCACCACTTTGCAGAGTTTGCCAGTGAAGCGCTACTTTCTTTTTCTATTCTTTCTTTGAACAACGTCGTTTTCCCCGGGTGGGAAAGTGCATCATTCCTGGAGGTACTACAATGCCTGCTTGATGTGTGGAGTAGAAAACTTTTAATGTTATCCTTAAAAGCTGTCTTCCTTGTTTTAGTTTATAAAATGTGTTCAGGTATGTGGTCTTTTTAAATATACTGCTTACGTTTTGTAAGAATGTAACCAATGGATATTGAAAGGGTCCCTTCCAGGCTCTGCAGTCATGTCCTTAACTTTTCAGGCAAAAACACTCCTTGATTTCTGAATAGTGAATGTAATAGTGTTAAGGTAACCATGTTCCTGCTTACATTTCGCATGCTTTACTTAATTTTTCATTCCCTAGGAATGTTTGCTTTTTGCAGGATGTTATAACTATTTTTTCAGGCAGAATATTACTCTTGTCTCGGGCATAATTTGTATTGAATCACATCCCGGTGTTATAAGCAGTGCACATTTGGATTGTAGCTGAAGGCAGTGTGATTTTCTCTTAGTAGGGCAGTATGGTGTTTAGTGGGGGAGAGGATGTGGCACTATGGCCAGAGCTGCAGGCTTTGGAACTTGGGAACTAGGTTTAGCATTCATGAACCGTCCACCAGACCAGTCTCCTGAGGGAGCAGATTCCCATGCTAGAGCTTATAAGGCCTGCTAGACCTTAGAAGCCATGCTGTCTTAGCACCCACAGTTGGGCCTTAGCAGTGGCAAGTGTGGGTTAACCTTGAAGGCCTGTCCACCACAATCCATACAGAAGTTCACCTCCATTCTTGCAGACATGCCTACAAAGCAGCACACCCTAGAGCACCAGTGAGTCTGTCATTGGGGTCACAGGACCCTGGAGGCCAGTCCACCTCACCCACTGGTACCTCCATTGGCCTTGCTTCAGTAGTAGTAGTGCAAATCACTATGGATCGGCAATGCAGTATTTTCTAACTAAGTTTGCAAACTTCACGGTCTCTCTGCTTCATGTATAAGCACTTTTAACATGTGCTGACTGCTTTGAGGCCACTGGAATTATGCACTAATAGAGGACAAAATTATGTTGCAGTGTTGACTAAGTTATGCAGCAAAAAAATGGCTGCAGCGTAATGCGGGACATTTTCTGATACTTTATTATTTTGACATTTTTAGACATACTAACAGTCTCTACAAAGGTTGTGCCTTATTAGTGCCAGTGTAACATACACATGCAGCAGTGAGAAAGGTGACCAGTTAACCTTTGGAAAGGGCCCTCACTTCACAGCAACACAAGTCATATTTTTTAGCAAATGTTCATCCATTTGAGCTACAAACAATATTTTAGTTGAAATCGCCACATTATGCGGCAGACGGTGTATTACGTGGCAGTTTGACTTGGCCCTTTTTGGCAGGTTCACCCCTGAACTTTTTGCCTTAAGCTCCGACATGGTGGTAGTGGTTGTAGGCCTCTGGGCACTTTAGCACTGTGGCCCAGTGTAAAGTGGGTGCGCTCTCTTGAGTGTGTGTGGCGAGATTGGCCTGCCCTCCCATAGGAATGCATGGGGGATGAGTGTGTCCATGGCAATTCCTGGTATGAGCGGAGTGCAGGGTCGAGTTTAATATGTCTGAACTCATGAGAATAAATGCTGCGCAATGCTGTGCGCAGATTTATGGTGACTGGTGGAGAAATGCCACTTTTAGAAGTTGGCATTTCTGTGTGCTGTGTGTCTGCCTGCATGATGTGAATTGCATGTCTGGCTTGTGATTGATAGGAGCTGAGAAGTGTGGGTAGCTCCAGGAGACAGGGTGGTTCAGCCCAGTGATGAATAGAGAGATCTGCATGCAGATGGGAGGGAGGAGTTGGGCTGTGCCTTCCATCCACAATGCTGGCTCCGCCCCCTGTGGTGTTTCTGATCACTGAGCCCCCACCTGACAAAGGAGAGAGGAGCTGGGCAAAACAAAGAGCTCCAAATCCCCCCAAACCAGTTCTGACTGGTATCCCCAAGCCTTGTGTTATGACACAAAGAGATTTGCTAATCTAAATATAGGGGCTGTGACCCCATGAAAATGTTCAGTTCTTGTTCCTGACTTGGGGGCGTGCTGCTGCAGGAACCGGGGAGGAACCGCCATGGGGACTTACCTCCCTGCTGGAGGGCCCTGTGTGCTGGCCTCCTTGGGCCCCGCAATTCCCTTTGGTCTCCAGGACTCTGCTGCATCTGTTCTTTTCCTTTGCCATGGACTTCAGGGTTTCTAGCGCCTTGTGAGCACTTTATTTTGATGTTGCCAGGAGAGAGGAGCTGGCGTTTACAGCGGGCTGGGCTGCATAAAGGAGTTCTTTTGGAGGGAATCCCCAGTGTAGGGATTCCCCTGTGCCAGTTTGCAGAGCGGGAGCCCAACCCGCATGTTGTGTCCGTTAGCGGGTGCCCACCCCGCCTTACGGTGCCTGAAGGTGGGTGCCCACCCCGCTTGTGCCTTATTTTAAAAGATGGGAGCCTATACCGTATTGCGGCCGCGGAGGAGAAGACGCGGCTGACCTGACCAGGAAGCCAGATGACCTTGCCTGACCTTGGGCGGGGCCACAAGAGGAAGTAGGCGCGGCTGCCAATCTCAGCGCGTCTGGGCCGGAAGAGGCCGCGCCGGTGGCCGAGGGAGACAAGGCAGGGACTCCCGTGAGCTGGATGGAGCACCGCATGCTGCCCAGGAGAAATGGCGCAGAGGCGGCGCACCGTGTCTCGCCGGACCGGAGGAGAAGCCAAGCTGCATAGAAGCCATCCGGAGAGTGCAGTGAAGAGAGGAAGGCAGCGTGGTGAGCAGGGCTTCCGTGAGCTTTTGAGAGCCCCGCGGTGCTGACCAGAGGAAGTCCAGGAGAGGAGCGAAGTCCAGAGGAGTCCTGCCCCCAGCCAGTGAGTGGGACTCCGTGGTGGTTCTTTGGGTTGGCGCCTACATGAGGCACAGAGTCTTAGCAACCCCGTCTGGCAGCGGGTCGCTCCAACGCGTGGGGGCACGTTTCGTTTCCAGAGCCCGTGTGGCTCCAACGCTGGTCAAAGTTTATTTACAAGCCCCGTGGGGGCCAAAGGGTACAGTAGTGCCAGGCCCCTATTTTCATTTACAGCTGCCCGCTTGCTAGAGAGCAGCTGCCACGCTTTGGGGGCATATTGTTTGGAGAGCCTGTGTGCTCCAACAAAGGGGGCCAGGGCCCCTTTCCCTATTCACAGCTGCACCGCACGAGCATGGGCAGCTGCAGCGTTTTGCATAACTGTCCACCCAAAAGGCACCGTGAGTGCCCAGGCCTTTCCCTTCATTCACAGCTGCTCAGCAAGTAGTGGGCAGCTGCAACGTTTAGACCGCAGTTCTTTGGGGGCATTATGAGATAGGAGTGAGATGCACTCCTTTGCCCTAGCGCAATGGCGCACTTTTGATTCCGCTGCATATGCAGCAGCCCTGACATTCTGGACATAGGGCGTTTGAGCCCCTTTGGGAAGGCCAGTTGGCCAAGGGGTCAGTGATGTACATGATGTTAGGAAATGTAATGCTTTACTGTGATTCATGCCTCTAAATGCGTTTAGAGATGAGATAATGTGCGTAAGGTGTTTATGCCAGTGAGATTATTTCCTACTGTGAAGTATACCCCTAATGTGAGTTATGCTTAGGAGGTTAGGGTCTAATGCATTAAGACTTATGAGATGAGTGCATAATGTGTTTATGCTGGTGAGGTTGGCGTAGAATGTAATTCACTCTTAAATGTGATACTGTGCATAATGTGGTTTATGTTACAGGATGATGCCGAAGTTGCCAGTAATTACTGGTTGTGTTCTATGTTTATGATAAGTTCTACATTTACTAAGTTCACTTTGTGATGGTTCTGACTGTGGTCCAGTTGGCCCTGTCAGGTGTAAATAATCCCTTGTAGATATGACCGAGTGCCAGGTGGCACCCTGTATATTATGTGAGTACTATTCCAATGTGTTATGAGAATACAAAGACTATTTTTGATATAACCTTGTGTGGAGTTCCTTTTGTAGTGTGCCTGGGATGTTGTTGGTGTTTGCGTGTGCAAACACTTTACACATGGCCTCCGGGAGAAGCCTTACTGCTCGTGCCAAGCTACCAAGGGGGTAAGCAGGGGTTATCTTTGGCGTGTAACTCCCTCGCCCTGACTAGAGTGGTGGTCTCTGCCTGGCTTTGGCGCAAGCCTTAGCCAACCAGAGATCCCATTTCTAACAGTGGCAAAAATGGCAGAGCCATAACTATGTGGATAACATTTGCAAACTAGGATATTTTGCCATTCATGTTTGAACTGCTCTTGAAGACAAAGGGAGGAACATTGCTGATGAAAGAAACTGCATGGCTTGGAGACAAATGGCTTGTGATTCCATTTTTAAGTGTAGCTGGAACATTCTGTGATTGGAAACATATTCCACTTTGTGAATGTATTTTAATGTCAATAACTCATATCAAACCTTAAATAAACATGTGTATCCATGGTTGAAATGAATACTGTAATGAGCTGTAACTGGTTAGTGAAATGCCAAACAAATAATAAAAATTGGGGTGTTTTGCTCTTTCTGGCTACACCTCTGATTCCGCCCACTGGCCCAATCTTCAGGTTATTCCCGCTCTCTGATTCTCCACCCACAGTTCCTCTACTTTTTTCCCCCACTCCACCACTGCCTTGCACCATGGTGCAATGGTGCCTGTGTTGTACATAGGATTGTACAACACAGGCAACATCCTGCAAAAAACAAACCTAACAGGCGTTTTCTTCTTCCTAAGTGTGCTGCACAATACAGCACACATAGAAAGAGGAAAGAACGATGAGATATAAACATATTTATCCTCACTATGCCTCACCTTAGAAGGCGTAAGATTTTGATACACTCCCAGGGATACAAGTCCTTCTAAATCCGGGAATGTGTAAAAAAAAAACATGGGAGTTGCATGGAAGACCCACCGCAATGCCCATGGAACACCTCCCTTGCTCAGAGTAAGGTGACACAGCGATTTGCACTATGTTGCCATACTCCAGATTTATGAAGCCATTCCAAGCCACAAAATTTGCCCTTGCCTTTTCTTCAAAATCTTACTTAGAGGCTTGCGTCACAAATGTATCGCTTTGCGTGATGCAAACGTGACTCAAGCCTCTGTGAAATATTTCTCTAAGCGTCATGTTTTATGCATGTGTGTGTGTATATGTGCCTTTGTATAGCGCAAAGCTAAGAACAAGGCAGGGGAGCATTGTATAGTGGCAAAGGATAAGATACAGACAGCAAATGATTTGCAAGGTAGCTGTTTTTTTGGGAACAGAAGTAGACTGTTACTGCAGATCGATGTTTTGCTCTTTAACAAAATGCATCTACAGCTCCTCTCTAAATTGGAGAAGTGTTGTGGCGGTCTGATGGATAATCGGAATGTCTAAAGAGATCCTGTGCATACAGACTGACAAGGTCTGTTCCCTGTGTGTTTCTTCTTTAGACGTTTTTCACCTCCAGTCTAATGGCGCTGTGGTTGCGGATATGCAGAGAGCCATTATAGAGGGTGTGCTTATCAGGCAGACATACAAGGGTGCTGGTTGTGATGGCTTTATAAAGGATGCAGCTGATTTTGCAGGTCAAATCAATTTACTTCACTGATTTTTTTTTAACCCAAAGGTAATTTTTCATCCATTGAGAAACTTTTACCAAAAAAGTATAAATAGAATGTTGAGAACTGATTCAAGAAATTACATATTCCTATTGCACAGATATCATACCTAACTATGTCAGAATTCTGCCTGTTGCCATACCATCCCCTATGACCCTTATCAATCATCTATTTGTCTTCATAATCCAATGCTGTGTTGACTCACCTCAAACATAATTTTAAATGGTTTATTGTCCATGCGCATGTGGATGTTGCAACACGGTGGAGAAAAAAGTTGAGTTTTCTTATATGTTATAGAGGTATCTTGAAAGTGATTAGTGACGATCTCCATTATGCTGAATAGTACTTCTGATCATGATTTCATAGACATTCTCCTTGGCCTAGATATAATCAAGACACAAGCAAGACAGTGGCATATTATATTACTATCTATGGGGACCCCAAGTAAGAAGAGCATCTTTGTTCTTTTTTCAAGTTGTATTTAGATTGAAATGAAGGTTCTATGATAGCTGCACAAATACTATGGGTAGCAGGGAAAGTGTATATTAGAGGTGAAATAGCAGATGTAGCTAAATGTAAAAAGAAAAATTAGTTAGGGAAAAAAACACTTATAAAAAACGTACACAACCACTCATATCTGAATACAGTACTTCCCCTACACACAGTATTTTAAGAAATGTCATCTGAATGCATATATATGACACAAGCTGAAGCTGCTGTTCCAATTGAACCAGTCCCCTTAGGAGAGGGGAGAAAAAGCAGGCAGGATGGTACCCACACAATTTAGACAAGCGGAATCCCATAGGTCAATTCCAGCTCTTGCAGATAACCAAGTCGGATTAATGACTCTGTCCAATAATATTCCCAATAAGTTGACTTTTATTTTATTTTTTTAAATAAAAAAATGTTACAACTCAGCCAGATCTGACACATGATCGAGGAGGAAAAAATGTGGTGAGACATAGACCTCCATTATCTTACAGTTGATCAAATACACCATAGTTAGAGACATTACAGATTATGAGATTGCGAGAGCAATGGATGACATGGGGATAGACAAAGGACCAGGAGATTACAGACTCCTCATAGAGGTCAATAAAATGACTAAAGCACTTGTCAACCCACCGTTATGCAAAGTTTTCAAGGCAGCCTCAGAAAAAGGACACATATTGGAGAAATTCAATAGAGCAACACATCTCTAGTGCCTAAACCACAGAGACAAGGACTGAGATACACTAATGATAGGCACAAATCACTTATAAATCTGGATCTGAAAGTCTTGGCAAAGATTTAAGATAACAGCTTTAAATTGTCATCTAGTTATCAATAGACTCAATGCAAGTTAGATGGCAAAAAGGAATTTGGCCTTGTCAAATGGCCCTATTTATTCTGCTAAATACATACTTACATACGTACATACTTAGCAGCACATGGTAGGCAGACATCAGTCAGACGTGGCACGCAAAATAGTTTGAGACGGAAACAGCTGAAACTACATAAACCATATAATAGGAGTGCACTATCTACCACTATAACCTATTTATTCTGCACCATAGAGAGGATAGGACTAAGTTAATTTTTATTGGCAAGGTTAAATTGTGTTACAATTCTTCAAAAGCATCTGTAATTTGTAATTGTTTGATATTCCCGTAGTTGCAGATACCAAAAGGTACTAGGCAGAATCTGTCCTTTTTCAGCTCTACTATTCTTGGTATCAGTTGAGACACTAGCTATTGCCATCTGCAAAGATAGACATATACTGCTGGACCTTACCAGTATTTGAAGTGCGGTTGCTGCAAACAACATTGCCTATTTTCATCTAAAAATGGGCACAATAGAAAGAATGATTGGAGAAGTGGTGAAGGTACTTGATAGACTCCCAGATTGGGGCTGGAAGATCTGGAAGTTGCATAACAAAGTCTATGATTTAGAAAATAGGGCCAGGTGAGATAGCATACACATTTTCTGGAGTCTCAGAAAATATGGAAAGATCAGACATGATATCCTTCACAAGGACCTTTCTGACTGATCTCTTGAACATAACCTTTGATCCTACAGTAGCAAGAGAACAAGAGGTCCTATATTAAATAGATCATGTATTAGTTGCTCTCTCAACACCAGATGGCTTTATATAAATCCTTAAGAAAGTGATTGAACCGTTTTCTACTCTTTTAGGCTACAAACTAAATTGGTCAAGTTGTGAAGCCTTACCGATTACTTTTGGAGAGACAGAAGCCTGCATGGACAATGCACCTTTCAAATGGGTCTAATTGTAGCATAAATATCCAGGTATATATTGGAACGTAGGTCTAGAGAACATGATCAAAGACATCATGTTCTTGACTAATAAAAAATCAAGAAACCTAACTACATGGTCCAAACTACTATTATTATAGGGTAAAATTCAAATTATAAAGACAAACTTAACACATAGATTTAACTATATATTTGGAATACGCCCATTAAAGTTACCTAGATTAATTTTGAGGAAGATTTAAAACAATATTAAGAAATGTATTTGAGGAAACGAGGAACCGAGGCTTGTAGGGTTAAAATTACATTCAACTGCTAATGCTGTGGGATTTTGTTTTCCCTAAGTTTAAGTAGCTAATACAACCTCTAGGCTTAAAACACAGAGGAATTCCATGCTGGGTCCCCTTGGAAAACCATAATATCAATAGAAAGGTTGATATTACAGTACTCCGAAAACAGCAGACAAGTGACATTGGAATATAACCCCATATTGCTTTCCTCACAATATGCCTGGAAAAGAGCACATAATCTGGTGAAGGACTCAGAGGAAGTGCTTTCTGAGCCCTGATATGAAGAAACAGATTGGATCAAATAGGTGATACAGAAATTGATTGGTCCCTGTGGCAACTGAAAGACACATATTATGTAGATGACTGTTAATTGAGAACCAAGTCAAAACATTTCATGCACCCCAAAGAGATCTAAACACTGGTCATTTCTGCAAATATGTCATTGTATTTTGGACACACTCAGACATTTTCAAGGACAAAGAGGGGCAATGTCATAACTCTACAATACCCTTACAGCTGCAGAGGGCAGTGCTGGTTGTTAAATGCCCTGAGCCCAAATTATATGCCCAAGTAACAGCCAAGGTCTTATAACGAGGGAAAGGGCTGTTAACAAATGGTATTGCTTGAAGCAGAAGGGCTGTTAGGCTGTTAGAACATTCCACACTCTGATGGTAGAATGCTCTAAATTAAAAGGGAGAAACAGAAAGACAAATATTGGAATGTGGACCAGGAGGCTTATTGCTACCTTGTCTTTAATGGAGCTCCCAACATTTCAATCTTATAATCCATTTTAATTGATAATATATGTTAAATATTTTTTCCTGCTAAAGAATTGACAGCCGTCAGCACTTGTTGGGGTACACATCTATCAAAGAAATTTGCAGAGGATAATTGGGACACTGTCACGGAAGAGCAAGACAGATACCTGCGGGAGGCTATGTTAAAGTTGATTTATTTGCATTTTTTTAGAGTAATGACATTGGTCACCTCACAAACTGTTTACGGCATGCTTGTCAGTGACTTCCAAAACACTGGATGTGTGATAGTTTGGATTGGGATATTGCACACCCTGTAACGGAGTGCCAAACCTTAGCGACTTACTGGACAGCTATATAGCACATGTTGAGTAAAGAAACTAAAATAAATGACCCCTTGACTGTGAAATTGTATTATTTCATGATTTTGCAGGTTTCTCTACTCTGCCACATGGTCCAGTGAGGCTGCTATCCTCTGCTCTGGCAGTAGCCAAAATTGGCAGATTGGGGTTCATGTCTACTATGGTAAGATGCAACTGATGACTGGGGTTGAATGCTGAACAGAATGATGGAGATCCGTAATGTGAGAGAATTCATTAACCCTTAAGACCTAATGAAAAGTTTTCAGCTTAGAAAATTGTTAGGAATAGAAGTGTGACAATGTTGCAGGTGGAATTGGAATAGATCGATCTTTGAATAGGGAGAATTGTAAATTGTAAACTGTCAATGTTAAATGTTATATAAATATCAGATACAAATTTAGAAACAAAGGAACAAATGATGACATTATTGTTTGTCATTGTTGAATACTATAGCCTTATAGCCCGCCATAGCGGGCTATACCAGCTGTTAAAGGCCCGCTGCATCGTTAAAGGCCCGAGCAGAAGGCAAGAGACTTTAACAAAGCAGCGGGACTTTAATAGCCGGTATAGCCCTGCTACGAAGGGCTATAAGGCTATTAGAACATTCTGCCACTAGTGTGCAGAATGTTATAACAAATAAAACAAAGCCTTCAGGGAGCGCGAGGGGATTCAAATCCCCTCAGGCTCCCTGAAGCCTTTGTTCACAGCCAGAGCTGTGAACAAAGAAACATTGGAATGTTGGAGCTCCGGGCTTATACCAGTCGTTATAAGCCCGGAGCACTCCATTGTTTTCAATGGAGCTTCCAACATTCCAATGTTCTAATATAGCCTTATAGCCCGCCGTAGCGGGCTATACCGGCTGTTGAAGGCCCGCTGCAGCGTTAAAGGCCCGAGCCGAAGGCGAGGGACTTTAACAAAGCAGAGGGACTTTAAAAGCCGGTATAGCCCTGCTACAAAGGGCTATAAGGCTATTAGAACATTCTTCCACTAGAGGGCAGAATGTTCTATCAAAACAAAGCCTTTAGGGAGTGCGAGGGGATTCAAACCCCCCTCAGGCTCCCTGAAGTCTTTGTTCACAGCCAGAGCTGTGAACAAAGACACATTGGAATGTTGGTGCTCCGGGCTTATACCAGCCATTATAAGCCTGGAGCGCTCCATTGTTTTCAATGGAGCTCCCAACATTCCAATGTTCTAATTGATCTTAAAGTTGTATTTGTGTGTTTCATGAATGACAATGGGCAGGTGTGGTCATAGTAGGTGATGATCACTGTATGGAACGTAGTGCATATTTTGTATATCTCAATAAACCACTGAAATATAAAAAATACATTCATGTTGTTGTAATTAATGTGTTTGGCTAGATGTTTTTGCCAAAAATCATTCCAAATCATAAAGGGTGGAGCGTAGGTCTGCCTTAGGTAATTTCATTTAAATCGGATCCATTTTTACCAGAGCTACTGCCATAGTCTAAAATTTAAACATTTGCTATGACCTTTTCTAGGCATACCTTAGAATACTAAAAACCACCCCTTTAAATTACCTTATAGTATTACCTAACTTTGCTGGTCCATTTAAAGATACATCATTTGCCACAAAATTTCAGAAAATAACATGTTTTACAGTGAAACCAATCCACTCCTGTCAGAGTATCTCTGAATTCACCCCTTACTATGAATATTCTTTAAAATAACTTAAAATGTCATACTTAGAAAATAGATCTCCTTAACAATTGTGAAGTCAAGAACCCACTTATTCAGCAATTGGCTGAAGCTTAGGGAGAGAGACATTTGCTGTGCTTGAATTATTGGCAATGCAAGTTTCCTGCACCTTCGAATCATTTACAAGTATGCCTCAACCGATGGTGGATATTTTGAGGGTGTGCCTTGCATGTGTAGATGATGGTCAGCTGAAAAGTATGTGTGTATACTGGGTGCGATCGGCACATGCAAAATTATTTGAGAGGAAGAATGTAGGTTATTTGTTTCAATTATAATCCTCAAAATGAAGGGGTGAACAGATGCAGATATGCTCTGCTTCATGCTCCAGATAATCCTTTAACAAGTTATTTGTTGGTTGAAGTTTTATGGCTGACGGCTTGTTGGCGCGTTCCCTCAAAGGAACAGTGTTGGCGAGGGTGCACATTTTGAAATTTGAATCTTGCTATATTTCCTGCCGTGTTTATCACCAGAACAGTCCATGATTGCAATACTGTGGGCCTCATTTATGAGACTCTACTACCAGCACTATTGCATCACCGGAATGTCACTTTTTTGACGTTCCGGTAGCACAATGTGCCACTGACATATTTATAAAGCCACATTAAGTGGCTTTTCATGGCCTTATAAACATGTGACCCCTTTCACGCAGAAAACTGCATGTAAGTGGAGTTCCATGGGTGTTGCTGGGGGCATTTCCAGGAACATCCATGGCTTTTTGACACTGCAGCGCCAAAAAGTTATGTCTCCCGGGGGAGGCGTAAAGGCGGAACAATGAGGAGAAATATCTTTATTTCTCCTCGTTTCTCATTCTGCAGCACACATAGAAAAAGGAAAAGGCCTCTTGTGATTGTTTTTATGCAGGAAAGATTACGTTCCTGCACAAAAAGAAACATCCCCACAACGCAGGTACCCTTGCACCATGGTGCAAAGGTGCCTGCATTGGCGCACCAGTGGCAGCCCATTGAATGCCGACACAGGGAAAAAGGACAGGAATGCACCGTAACTAATAGATAAAGTGCATTCCTGCCCTTTTCTTTTGCAGTAGGGCTGCACAGTGTCTTTTTATCCCCAGTATGTAATGCCTGCATCTTTTAGGGGGAAAACAAATTGATCTGTTATGTCCTCTCCTGTACCTAGGGATTGCAAAATAGTCATCATCAAAATGTTAGCATAAAAGTACATACATATGAAAACAAACATAGAAAATATAGAAAATATACAGTAAGTTCATGATCGCTGCTAAAACCAATTCTACAAATTCATAAACATTTCTATCTGTAAACGTACAGCACGATTTAATATTTTGCTTTTAAAAAATACAAAAAAAGATACTTCATCAATGAATAGGAGAATAACGATAAGACCTGCCTCGTCTGTAATAATATTACATCCAGAATCAACAAAAGTACTTTTTCATAGTAAATTATGTACAACACTAAAAAGATCCATTAAAAAACATTGTCATAAAACATGATTTTCGTGTACCTTCCTGCCTACTACTCCTCTTTCTCCTCATGACAGATGGAATTGTCTAAGATTCAGAGGTTCCCATAGATACGATGCGACATCCCGATAAACCAGTGGGCCATTAAGCTGTTGAATGTAGGATAGTGCTGGTCGACACTGTCTTAAATTATACCGACGCAAAAGCGGAACAGTACAATTTTTCCTTGGTGAACAGTAAATGTGCAAAATAATAAAAAGTGTATCTGATTGGATAGACCAGGGGTCTCCAAGCAACAGCTTGTGAGCTACTGTAAAGACTTAGGCTAAGTTCGCTCAATCAGTGACATTTTGCAGGGGAAGCCAAGCATCACTGGAATATATTTAGATGGGATCATGTTGAGATAAAATGGTGTTGCAAGTTCTGTATAAAAACTAGATATGACTGGGCACCTTGGATATGGGGAGACACTTGATACAGAGTCACAGTAGATTTGTTCTTATTTTCCTTCTCATCCATTAAAAATAAGATACAAATATCTCCTTGAGCCTCGCCTTTGTAAATAATAGGCATTTAGAGGGAGGCTGAAATACATCTGAGAGCCCCGACTCCTCCAGGGAATGCTTTACATATTGCAACCTAGGGCTTTTTGGCGCGAAGTTGAGTTTTAGGTAATCCACCAATAGACTTTGGTTCAAAATAAGTCTCTCTCCTCCAGATCGAGAGCCAAAGTAGATTTGGTGCGAGGCTACTAGTGTCTGTAATGTATGGTAAGCCACCTCACTATTGCAATTAAAGTTTGAACAACTACGAGGCAAGGCTAAGAGTTTTTTCTCGAATGCATCCTCAACTCGCAGAATCAGTTCACCATCCACCAAACCCCAGACCGCAGCACAATAGGTAGCGGTAGAGATAGCTTTGGCTGTGTATATATGTGTATCGGGAATAGATGTTGACCCCAATTTATTTGTAAAGCTAAAAATTCCCGCTATACTATCTTCTAGCATCACTACCCTATCAGAGACCAAATTTTTCCAGGAGAATTTACCGTCAAAAAGTATCCCAAAGTAGAAAAACATTTCGGCCACTTAAACCCTTTAATTTCTCTATGGAAAACTGGACCCAGAGATATGTACGGAGGGTTTGGTTTCATTCACATGTAGATCCAACTTCTTCATAAAAATGGTATAATCCTCTGAGTCTTTGAGGTGCTCAACCAGTCCTGGCTATGAGCACTGCATCGTCTGCATAGAGGAGGCTCGGTAGGGGACATGAGCCAATATACAGGATGTCCCTGGAGCTCCCCGCTAGAACTGCCTCCACTTTGTTAGTGTAAAGAAAAAACAGAAATGGTTTGAGGACGCACCTCTGTCCAATGCCCAGTTCAATTCTGAAGATCTTAGTGCACTCATCATTTCTTCCATACCAAACACACATGTTTGTCTGGAAATGCATCTCTCTTATGAATGTAATAATGGGAACATCAACACCCATCTCCTCCATAATAGCCCGACAATTTAGAATGGGAAATGCATTTGAAAGCGGCCATTAAATCCATGAAGATCTGAAACATTTGGTCTTTCTTAGCCACCGTGTATTTAGCTATCACCATACTCGGATTAAGGCACTGGTCAATAGTCCCTTTACCCTTTCCAAAGCCATACTGAGCTTTAGCTAGAATGTTCTTTTTCTCTGCCCACTCTTCTAGCCAGTGTTATAACATACACCCCATGCGTTTGGCCATACTATCAATCAGTGAAATCGGTCTATAATTTTTTAGGTTCAACTCATCCCCCTTCTTGTATATAGGGACAACTATACAATTATTTATGGGATCGGTGGACCCGCCTTCAGGGTACTCCACTGATCCAGTGCTGTCCTTATGTCCGCCACCTCAAACACCAGGGGAGATGTTTCAGCCCCAAGGGAGCAGCTCTGTGTACCTTCTATGGTCCCAGAGATAGTCTGATAAATCTTCTTGAAGTGGGCCACCTATCCCTCTTCCTCTTTGTGCACATCTAATGTTGAGCCAGTTACATCCGTTAAAAATGAGGCATTCACCACCTTTCAAAACCCAGAACTATCTTTGGTTGTGGATGCTGTTCGGAAGTTCACCCAGACTTCCTTCCTTAAAACCTATATCCTAGCAGATCTCGCCTCCTTGTAAGTAGCCCTTAGACTCTGAACCAGGGAACTGTTTCTGGGGACTGCACATAAAAGTGAATGCAAATTAGACAACATTTTAGTGCATGCTGTATCAACCAAGTGGACAGATTGGCGTTTCTTAGGGCAAAATTCCCGAGTCAGAACAAGTTTGATTTTTGATAGGACATCATTAAATGCTAATATAACCTATAAGTAAACATACCAGCACCTCTTGCTGTTTACAGTTTAAAGACCCTAGTTGTAATCTATCTTTGTCCACTTTGTCTCATTTCAGAATATAGCCATCCTTCCTAGCTATGACTCTTTTTGAAATGATGTGTGACTGTGATTTATGTGTTCCCTCACACTTCATTGCACAAGAAACTGAAGCATGATCACTAAATCCTGAGAAGGTCACCCCTGTCTTGGTTAGCAGGCACAGATAGATTCTGAGATTATAAGATAATCAATCATAGACCCCTTTTTCTAAGCTCCCATAGATTTTGGCCAGACATCCTAGCTGGGAATCCACCATATTAGTTACTAATAGGTTCATACTGATCAAAAGCCCATTTAGAGAATTCCTGTATTCACTGTGTTCGAAGTGGGTGATAGTGTCACCCTCATTATCAGTTAACCCGCATATGGACTTCTGCAACTTCTGGCAGTAGTGGGCATTAAAATCCCTCATCCAAATTACATTCAAGGGTTTGGGGTGATAGTAACCACTGTTGTTGATGACCTTCTCCAATGAACATGTCACCTGCGTCATATTGGCAGCAAATAAGTTATTATTGCAGTTAATAAACATCAGGTCCCAATCCATGTGTGCTCATAGATCATGCAGTGGAAGAAAGGCGATTCATTATAGAACTTGAGTACTTTCAGCCTGCTAGTATTCGCTATCAAGGTGAGAATGCCTCCTTTGGCTCTACTGACCCTAGCTAGGAAAGCAAGGGAATGAAAAGAGTGAAAACTATCCAGGAAAATGGGGTCCACTTCCAAGGTTTCCTGGAAGCATAGAACATCTTAACGAACAACTTTTTTCACCCATTCATGATTATCCCGTTATCATCTTCTACCCGCTATGTTCCATGTTATGAATTGAATTATCCCTATCGTCTCCACCACCCTTTTAACAGTAGCCGGTGGTTGATCCCTGGGTCCCACCTCCTCACCCTTGGCCGTGGAACTTTTGTTGAGTCACACATATGTCTCCAGTCTCTCCAGAGCGACGTATCTGTTTCTTGTTAGTACCTCAGGTCTAAAGGGTATAAGACTACTCCAAGTAGGTACAGAGATAAACAATCATGCTGGACCTACAACAGGGACATCGGTGGATTGCAGTTTCTAA
Organism: Triturus cristatus; assembly: GCF_964204655.1. Taxonomy (NCBI): domain Eukaryota; kingdom Metazoa; phylum Chordata; class Amphibia; order Caudata; family Salamandridae; genus Triturus; species Triturus cristatus. The sequence goes on from NC_140591.1 coordinate 729,557,782, forward strand.
ACAAAAGCCTATGGGGATGACAAATCTTGGAGAATCTCGTGAGGTTGAAAAAAAAAGCTAGCTGCCAAAGCAGCACACCCACTAAACTGTAGTCATCAAAATTTACAACAATGCAATCTCCCAATATTGTTTTGGGGGATGGTCCAACCCACGCAGTTATTTTTGGCCATACAAATATGTGCACTTGAGCGATAATCAACCCCCTTGAACTTTTTCAAGCAGTGTGAGACTTTCACAATTAACTGGCCCATAGTCTCATTTTGCGAAGGCCTTAAATCAGGAACATTTGCCAAGATGAGAACATGGGGGCATGCTGCAGGGGACAGATCCAATACCTGGGACCTCTTTTTCTCAAAATCAATGTGCTGGCCCCTTCCTTCACTATCCAACCTACCAGCACACACAATCCTCCTCTTACTACCAGGGTTCTTTGGAGGTTTATCACTCATAGGACACACTGAAGCAGAATTAGAATCGAAGGGTATGTTAATTTGTGTTTGGGTTTGCACATGGGTTGTACTATGCCCACACAAACTGTGGTTGGGATAATAACCCCTCCCCATTAGGTACAGATACTTGCAAACCCTCAACCCTCTGCTGCTGACAAGAGTTGTATGAGGGTTGCTGCATCTCAACGCACAATCCCTATTAAATAGAAGTTATGATTGTGGTTTTGGTTGTAGTTGTAGCTCTCCAGATTGCAAAGTAGCCACACTCAGCCACGGCAGCTGCAGGTAAGCGCGGTGGGGCGGGGCCTGGCTGGGGGGGGGGGGATTTTGACAGACGACCACAAGGGGAAATTAAATAAATATTTAATTTTCCCTTGTGGTCGTCTCTAGTAATCCCCGCCCAGCTGGTCTCAGCCCCCCACCGCTCTTACCTGCAGTGGCGGCGGCTACTTTTAAATGAAAATGCCTCCTCAGTCAGTGATGTGTTTAGGCATTCAATAAGTCACCATACATGCACTCGATTTTAGCATTCATGCCTCCATTCATCAACCCACTGGTTAATTCTTGCATTCATCCGCTTATACAATCATAATAAACTCACATGCAAATTCAACAACCTATGCAGGAGAAATTAAAACAATAAAAGTATAAAAGGAAAATATGCTGCTTCCTACATACGGTAAGCTGTGCTTGCACTAACAGATACATTTGAACCTACCAGCAGGTGACTGTCGTACAATGGTAATATATATGGTGATTTGTTGTTCTGCAGTTTTATCCTGGCCAGTATGTTTGGAACCAATTCAGCCTTTTGGAATGGTGAAACATTGAAAATATGGGCAATACCATTCCATGATGATGAACTGGTCTAGAGGCAGTGGCCTTGATTGTTGTGGCTCAGTGCAAAGGGAATGAAATACAAGCAAGTAACCCATTAGCACTGTCTGAGGAGCTCATGTATGCTCTAAAATAATAAAAATAAAAAGATGTGAAGGAATGCAATGATAGGAAAAAATGGAAAACTAAAAACAGTACCATCAGTCATGGCACTACTGCATAATCAATTTTAAGAATATGTGCTTGTGACGATCAAAGTGCTGTCACTTATAAGACAATGTTATTAGGGCTACACTATTGCCACATGCTGAATGTTATCTATAAGAAGAATCCGATATATAGGAGTTATTCATCTACCTTTTTCACCTATTCATTTTTTGAATTGATGAAAAAACGGTCAAATCCATGGTCTACAATATTACTTGTGCAAATTAATTTACCATGATAGTCATTCATTTGTCATCTAATCAATCTAGGTAAATAGTGCATGGCCTTATTATAGGAAAATATATTACCCTTCTCGAGTATCCCGTTATTTAATGTCTGTTTTAAATTTTTCGTATAAAGCGCAAGTGACTATTTTAATTGGTAATTCCTCTAAAACACTTAGCTGATTAAGGTCTCTGCGAAACCGAAACACGTTACCATCGCTGATGTCAGGGTCATCATGATATCAACGAAAAAAAGCAAAATATATGAGGGAGTCCTCTTGGGGTGAAAATGCAACACAAAAAGTTGATGGACGTAATGTTGAATATTGTCAAACATTCACCCCCACTCACAGATCTGGGTTTAATCCATTCTCATTTTGATAGCCACGTTATTCCAGTTTGGACCCAGCCATATGCAAATCAGCTTTGATCCTGTTCCCCATGTGAACAGTCTAAGCTGAACTGCCAGGCCAGGTCCTCTCTGGACCAGAAAACAAGAATCCTGGGAACTGTTTCAAGGCACTACCCCTCATCAGCCAGGCTAGCTTGAAACCTGTTGCGTAGAAAGCACAGGACCCATGTCTGGGCATACCCTTGCCATTTAGGGCGCAAATGCAACATAGAAAGATGATGGGTGAAATGGTGAATATTGTCAAACATTCACCCCCCAGTCACGGATTTGGGATTAATCCATTGTTATTTTGCTCTCCAAGCCATTCCAGTTTGGACCCAGGTATATGAAAATCAGCCTTGACCCTGCTCCCCATGGGAATAGTCAGCCTGAACTGCCATGCCAGGTCCTCACTGACTTGGAAAACAAGCATCCTGGGACCGGTTTCGGGGCACTTCCCCTCATCAGACAGGCTAGCTTGAAACCAGTGGTGCAGCAAGCACTTGACCCACATCTGGGCATACCCTTCCCACTTAGGGTAAAAATACAACACGGAAGAATGATGGACAGAATGTTGAACATTGTCAAACATTTACCTCAGTCACAGATTTGGGTTTAATCCATTGTTATTTTGCTCGCCATTTCATTCCATTTTGGGCGTAGCCATATGCAAATCCGACTTGACCATGTTCCCCATGGGAACACTCCAGCCCGAACTGCCATGCCAGGTCATCTTTGGATCGAAAAACAAGCATCCTGGGACAAGTTTTGAGCCATTATCCCTCATCAGCCAAGCTATCTTGAATCAGGTGGCATAGCAAGCACGGGACCCATGTCTGGGCATACCCTTCCCACTTAGGGCTAAAATGCAATACAAAAAGATGATGGATGGAATGTTGAATATTGTCAAATATTCACCTCAGTCACAGATCAGGGTTTAATCCATTGTTATTTTGCTCGCCCGGCCATTCCAGTTTGGACCCAGCCACATGCATATCAGCTTTGACCCTGTGCCTAATGGGAACAGTCCAGCCCGAGCTGACAGGCCAGGTCCTCCCTGGACCGGCAAACAAGCATTCTGGGACCGGTTTCGGGGCATTACCCCTCATCAGCCAGGCTAGCTTGAAAACAGTGGCATAGCGAGCAAGGGACCCACTTCTGGACTGTACCCATGAGGTACACGGTCAAGACTGATTTGAATATGGTTGGATCTAAACTGGGGTGACATGGTGAGGAAAGAACGATGGATTTAACCCAGATCTCTTGACTGGGGGGTGACTGTTTAATTTGCTCGGTATACCGTCCATCCTCTGTGTGTCTCTTAGTCCTCTTGGAGTGCCAATAGATTGTTTCCAGACTGGAACTGAGTATTATTTGTAAATAATGTGATTAGATCCATTAGCCTAATGACTGCCATTGAATGCTGAGTGAAGAAGTAGAACTCAAACATTTGAGTGTTTTTTGGTAAGGTGAGAATGTATTTTTTGGTCTTGCCTGTTCCAACTGCATCTGTGAAACATACAGAGAAGAAATAAAACAGCCTAAGCACAAAAACAAATGGTTGAACGACAAGGAGCACAAGCCTGAGGAAGTGCACACTGTGGCAATCGCCCTCAGGGTAAGTCCCATCCTCAGTGAGAGAAGCTAAATATACATCCTAAATGAACATGATTATTTGTACACAGCTCTGTCACTCCACGAATTCATATCCATGTATATTAAATTAAATCTGATAAAGTTTATAAACATTATTAATATAACAAAATGGCTCAGTAATATTGTGGTTTCCAGAGAAGCAGAAAAAGTCATAGCAGTGCAAAGTCCCTTCAATGAGAAAATCGAACCACTGGGTGAACAAGGAGCAACAAGTAACCTCACAAGAAATACTACCCTCAGTGTAAAACAAAGGGGCATATTATCAAGAAACGGCGTTAAAATTATCGCTACTTTAGCGGCAGAAAACTGCAGCTAAAGCGGCGATAATGGGCTTGATAATATGCTCTTAAGAATTCCCAGAGCAGCCCATGTTCTGGTGTCAACATGGGCTTCGATTGGAATTCTCTGCAGCATATTATCAAGCCCATTATCGCCGCTTTAGCGGCAGTTTTCTGCCGCTAAAGCGGCGATCATTTTAACGCCGTTTCTTGATAATATGCCCCAAAGTCTTTTAAAACTAGAGAAACTTACATAACAGGAAATTCAAAAGTGGTGGGAGAGAGCATCTTTAAGATTATACGTAGAGGTTAAAAATATCCCTAAGGGACTAAAATCTAGTCTTATAAAAACAGATTCCCTGAAGAATTGGCCAAAGAACAAACATAAATTCCTTCGGGTGAATGGAGACTTTGAAACAGTAAGCAATAAGAGTCATAGATGAAATATTATTACAGAATATAGGGGTATATTATCAAGAAAAAGGAGTTAAAATTATCGCCACTTTAGAGGCAGAAAACTGCCGCTAAAGCGGCGATAATGGGCTTGATAATATGCCCTTGTGAATTCCCATAGAAGCCCATGTTGTGGTGTCAACATGGGCTTCTATTGGAATTCTCCAGGGCATATTATCAAGCCCATTATCGCCGCTTTAGCGGCAGTTTTCTGCCACTAAAGCGGCGATAATTTTAACTCCGTCCTTGATAATATGTCCCAAAGACCTTAATGAAAAACCACAAGGAAACAAACCAATACTTCATACTGAAGTTTCAAACAGAAATTCATAAGAGCATAGATAAATAGGAGAAAAATATTACATTCAGAAAGCAACAGATATTTCTCTGAGATAAGGAGGACTAGTACATTGGGCAGGTATGTATTATATTTTTAGACGGAGGAAATGTATAAAGCATGATCCTAGTCTCCGGAGGCAGAGGAGCACTGTACATAGCAGCAGGATACAGGTGGTACATGGCGGAAAGATTCAGGTATGTTTACCATCAGAAATAAGCCTCTGGAAACAGAAACATATGTGAAACACTGTTAAATAAAAGGAAGGCGAGAAGGCGCAAAGCTTTATTGGAATGGTGAAAGGGAATCTGAGATCTTTAATGACCTTAATTCACGTTGAGTCTGATGTGGATGTGTTCCTTTCTGCAGAACTGCTGCCCATCAATAAAGGAAGATCACAACTCGAATCTCGTGTGTTGCAACAGACATTTCTCTATTGTGACTTCTTAATGTCCATGAGGCTGAATCATATGGCATTTTCTGTATTTGGCGCCTAACTGTTGCAATTCTGAGTGGCACTGAAAAACAGTTTGAAAGATGAAAAAAAAATCATATCCAATTACGTTGTAAAGAACCCATTTTTTATTGTCTATGGCACGATTTTGAATAATGCAGTCTGATGGCACGGAGTTCGTAAGTGCAAAAAAATCAATAAAGACCAAAACAAATTCTGAAATGCTCTTAAAATGAATGTTAGATATGTATTTATTTTTTAAATGTCAAATCAATGAATTGATTGTTATATATAGATAGATAGATTTACTCTCTGCGGGCTGGTTCTTTATGTGGATGGTTCAGGCCGAAGAACAGAGGGGCATATTATCAAGGGCTGGCAATACAATTTTCGCCGCTATAGCGTCCGTTTTCGGGCGAAAAGCGGCGATAATTTTATCGCATTATTTACGCTAGCAGTGTTTCAATGACTTAGCACCCATTTACGGCACGCCTCGCATCACATCGTTAATGAGATGCAAAGGAGGCATGCCTCACAAAACATCATGGAATAATATCGCTAATGGGGCATCGCGATATTTCCAACGAGGCCCCGTCCGGCGAAGTGATAATCATATTTGCGGTAACATTGCGCTTGCATTAACACTGCTTTCTAACGTCTGCAACAATCATGACTTACGTATACATTACATGGGGGGTGGATTATGGTGAAACGACCACAGGGTCGTATCAGCAAGGTTATCACTGTTTTTCCTGCAACATCGCTGGTTTTTCAGCGATGTTGGCCCATTTCCCCCACTATCGCTGGAATATTTATTGCCATTGCGCTATGCATTCTTAATACAGCGCTAGTGTGGCGATAAATTCCAGCGATAGCCGGCGATAAGAAAATTTGCGCTAAGAGCGGCCTGTGATAATTATTGCTGCCGCTTGATAATAATCCCCATAGGGGCATATTATCAACAAACATATTGCCGCTTTTCCGGCACATAGCGCCGGAAAAGCAGCGATTTCAGTAAATCACTATTTACAAGGACTCGCTAACACGAGTTTCCTTGAGTTAGCTGCTTTTTTTTCCCCACTTTGCATGTCAGCAATGAACATTGCTAATGACATGCAAAGTGGGCGTTCCTCTAGGAATTACGCATCATCTCCTATACTCCTATTATTGTAGGATTCCTCACTATAATGTGTACATGCACATCCTATACATTATTTTTCAGCCATGAAAACTGCAGAACGGCAGGCTTATCGGGCTCTTGCCGTTTCCTCCAAGATTTAGAATTGATGCAAACTTTAGCTAGTCAATTACTCTGAGGTTTGTCCATTACTGGGACAACCAGTTCTCTGAGGCTCCATACAGACGGAACCGCCTTGTTATTTTATATACATCAACTTTGGAGAAATTGCAAAAATAGTATGAATCTGTTTTGATATTGTTTGGCCTTGAAAAAGTTCAGGTGGGCGAAAAGTGTCAACTGCGGTATATCTTGGACAACACTGTATGAAAAACCGTCTCTGAAGTACAAAAACGATGTAGAAGAATTTGACTAGTGTGGATTGGATTTGATCACTACAACAGAACCTTACAAAGATGTGATCTACCATTGCGACTTGGATTGTGTGTGCTTGAGTGCATTTCTGTTTTGGACATTATATTAGTATGTTTGGAAAAAAAAAGAATTAAATATATGACCTTTCTCTGCAAAATTGTGTTATACTAATATCTCCTATTTCTGGTGCTGCCGCCTTTTTGCACAAATTGTTTGGAGTCTGTTGTCAACTGAATACTACTGTTTCTCTACTTATGTCAAATTGGTGCTAACTTTGTGTATTAGGAGCAGGTGTTTTTATGATAGCTTGTGTTGCATTATGCCTGGTATGGGCTGACTGAGTTAAAGTAGTTGACAAAGCCAATATGGCTTTAAAGCCACATCTTTTCTGTCCTTAATATAAACCTTAGTTCAAATAGGAATGATCAGTCTGGGATATGAAATTACATGTTGAGTGGTAGCCTGCAAGATGCTTAGCTAAATGCATGTTTCTTTATACCTCATTTGCGTCTACATTCTTTAATGTAACCGTTCTTGCCATTGACCTTGTTTCTTTCATGCATGTTTACCATAGCGTTTCCACTTTCTGTGACGTGTGCTAGCATGCCTTGAACTTCTATTGTCAAGTTGCTAATTTTTTTCATTTCCACATTTTTCTATATTGGCTTGGAATATTACCTTGCTGATAAGCTACCCTTGCTGACATTTTCACATTTAATGTGACATGATAGATATATTTTCACTATGTTAACGGAATTCTTATTTTGGTTATTTAAAGGCATTCTGGAAATTCCTAAATTCTCACTGACTGAGATGAAGCTTAAATCTAACATTCTCCTGGAAATTCCAGATCACTTGAAGCAAGTAGAGACTGTGATGTTGTGCCCTACTTTGTCAATACTGTTAGCATCTTCTCAGGCAAATTATGTAATATGGTTGTGTGAACATATTTTGTGGCTTTGTGCTTCTTCTGAAGCTGTTTTAATTACTCTGCAGGTGTCTCTCAGGTCTTGGTGATTGGTAGTAGCCTTCTCCCTCTCCTTCTCCCCCCTACCTTTTCCCCTTCCCCTTTCTCGTTTCCTTCTTCTCTTCTTATTTTTCTCTGTTTCCCTACACCTTTCCTTTTTCTTCTTCCTCTTCTTCCTTTCCTTCTTCTTTTTCTGCTCCTCATTTTTCATCTTCTCCTTCTCCTCCTTCTCCTTCTTCTCCTTTTACTCTTTCTCCTTTTTCTCTTCTCCTCCTTCCCCTCTTTTTTTGTCACATTCATTGTATTCTCCTCCTTCTTCTTCTCCTTATAGTCATACTTCCTCTTCTCCTCTACCCTCTTCTTCTTCTATTTCTCCTCATTCTCATCCTACTTCTTCTTCTCATTCTTGTTCTTCTTCTGTTCTGTTGGTCCTTCTTATCCTCCTCCCCATCTTCTTCTCCTCCTTCCCTCACATTCTCCTCCTTTTTCTTTCCTTCCTCTCCTCTGCCACCTCCTCCTCCTCTACTTCACTTCTTCTTCTTCTCATTCTTTTTTTCTCCTTGTTCTCTTTTTCTTGTTCTTCTGCTCCACCTTCTTCTGCTGCTTCTCTTTCATCTCCTCCACCTCCTTCTTTTTTCTTCTCCCCCCTTTTTGCCCGTCTCCTTCTCTACTTTCTTCTTCTCCTTCTATCTCCTTCTCCTTCTGCATCTCCCTTCCATCCTTATGTTTCTTCTCCTTCTTGTCCTTCTGTGCCTCAACTTCTTTTTACTTTTCTTCTTCTAATTCTTCCTCTTCTTGTTTTTTCTTCTTCATTTTCTTCTTCTCTTCTACATTTCCTTCTTCTATTTCTTTTCCATCTTCTTCCTCAACCTCCTCTTTCTACTTTCTTCTTCTCCCCCTTCTTCTGTCAGAATGATGTGTTTATCATAGGAGGCTCCTTTAAAGCACAACTTCCAGGTTGTTATGCTTAATTGATTATGCCTCAATGCTTGGCACAAAGTCTTGAGAGGGTATTTATTTTTCAGTACAAAATATTTTGACATGCCATAAATGCCCTCTTTCAGTGCACAGAGTGCTTTGTGATGTTTTGCTCCACTTTGCATCAAGTGGGTATTACATGGGTGGTACTAGGGCACCCAGCACAAACACCCACTTTTTGCTGCAAAGCCTTCTTTATTAAAATTGTCAGACCAGGCATTGTGTCAAAAAACAATGTTTCCTTGAGGCAGGTGCACAGTTGGAGAAATATATTTAATTCTCCAAACATTTGACACATTGCATACATGCTGCACTGTACAGCACACAACCAATGTCTAAAATATATTTTCAAATGCTTGAGGCATGATTTTGGACTGATTGGGTATACCTTTAGTGCAAACTGATGCTAGACATCATGCACATACATCTGTATCATGGTACAAAAGTGTGTGTGTGACACTAGACTGCCTGTTTTGTCACATGGTTCCTACTAATTCAGTAAGACTGTGCATTTGAACAACATAAAGATCAACACTATGGAGACTCATACCAACACAATATGTTGATTTCGTTCCGGGCTAGCTCACAGTGTGCCATTCGTACCCCTAAACCTTACAGGGTTCCTGATGGTGTCTACAGCTTCAGAACATGACAACCCTAATTACCCAAGGAAACCGGGGAAACAGACCTACCACTTCGTTGTTAACTCAGGAATGCCCAAAGGGAGACACAAGAAATACACAAATTGGCATTTCAAACATTAATTGAAGCAGTTAGATTCTTGTGTAAAATATATGTGCTGCAATAATTAGTAGAATGAAACAAAGCATTGTAGCCAGCAATGGTGAAAAAGGTGAATAATTCAACCATTTTGATTATTGCCTTGATTATATGAATATATACAATTGTACTCCTACCTACCACTAACTATACTAGAGTGCATAGAGTGAATGTGGTTCTGCCAGACACCTTTGAGTGATCTAACTCCCAATTTACCTGTATACGTGTTTCAACCAGAAGCCAGACGGTGTAGAAAAGGTCACTGTCCCTCCTATGATAGTGATGAGATTTGGCTGGACTGGAATTCAAGCAGGATACGACCACGACAATCCATGGAAATCTTCCTCTGTCGAACAAAAGTGTAGGGCAGTTTCTATAATGAAAAGTGGATCCATTCACACTGTGCCTGAGTTCAGATCCAGCTGTAACTGTTGATTTGACCAATTCTGAGCTGTCTCCGAACAGGCAACAATATGAAAGGGCAGCTTGAGCACTGTACTTGGTCCTTGGACAAAATGTATGATGTTATGATAATGTGCCGGCGAAGAAATGTATACGTAGGCAAAACACTTTTTGAGTACACTATTACACACAAGCACACAAGCAAAATGTGCTAAAATTCGCCTTCTAAATAGATGTCAACTTTAAACATGAACATGAAAAACTGAGCACGGGCCCTATAAACTGCACAACACCCACTCCTTGTTGGTAAAGGAACTACAAAGCCTTCAAACTAAATATAAAAAACTATATGCTTAATTCAAAATTAAGATACATATATAATTGGAACCTTAAAAGAAAAAAATATCACTTTAATAATAAAGCATAAAGACAGCCATATTACATTAAATGCCAATTTAAAAATGCCCAATCAATATCTGCATAATGTAAAATAAAATTTTGCAACAAAAAAGATACCAAACTAAAAATTGTCGAAATTTCAGGAATGTTTTAAATGTTCCGAGAGTCATTAGAAACCATATTATTTCTATCTTTCATAGATAATGTTTCCATTGATGCCCCGATCACAAGTTCAAAAGAACAAGAGGACAAGCCAAGTTTCCAAAAATCCAGAAGCTGAGGCATCCAAAGAAGGCTTATAATAGGTATTTTGGTGCAACAGCAATCACATAGAACATCTCTGAAAATGGATTCTTAACAGACCCATTAGCAGTTCCATGTCTGTAGATTACACCGGCTGCATTTCAAGGCACATATCCAAGACACATTCAAAGTAAACAGCAAACAGAATAACGCAAGCTGTACGAAGTGTAACTATACAGGTCGAATGGACAAGGACCAGTTGTCATTCAGTTCCTGAAGTAAGGGCACAAAGTATTGTATCATGCGATCACATCACATCAGTACATGTGGTAGTGCTATTCTCATTTGGCTGTGTGGAGGAACATCTATTGAGGAGCAAAAACAATAGAAGCAGGATCTCAACAATCAGAAATAGAATAGGCAGCATGCCTCCAATGACACTGGAAATCAGGGAGTGTATGAAAGATGGAATCACTCCAAAGACAGTTTGGTAAGTGCTAACAAGGCCAGACCCAATCACCTTGAAAAGATGTACTATTCCCACAGTGTTTTAAGCATTAAATATGTAGTACACAAGTTCTCTGAAGTGTTGCTGTAGATTAGTATGTAGTATGCAGTAGCGATTGTGTTTCAGAAGATGATCTTGCAACTTGAAGATCAAACATGTCTCTTGCAGATGTTAAAGAAACTTCCTTCTGAAACAATAAAGCCTTCAGTCACATCAAAGTATCAAAGTTCACATTAAAAATAGAAATTGAAGGCCAAACCATCACTCCTCTATCTGTACGAGCCAATGGTAAAAATACATTTGTATACCAGGCCATGACCTTTGAAATCATCACTACATAGGGTACTCCCGGTCTCATCCAACAGCAACCTTGGTCATTCAACATCAAATAACTTCCATTGGAAAGTAATCTGAATGTTGGACAAATTACCGCCGCTGGGGAACCCTTCAGATAACAAGCTAAATTTGCTTTTGAAGCATTACAAGCTCCTTGAAGTGTCAACTCCCTGCAAACTAAGCAATGGCTGAAAGTGTTCTCGCAGTCTGTACCGCTAAGAAAATCTTCAGTTTCCCCATTCCCACACCTGTAATCAAAAAGTATGATCCATGTCTCGTGTACAAATGTCTCCCCTAACACTTCATATCTCACTACCTGAAAGTGTTTCAAACAGGACATGAGGAGAAATGTTGAAACTGACAGAGAAATAAATCCAAGAATTATGATGATGGTGTTATCTCAACAGTAAATGTTAATTTCTCTAAATGTTCTATGTTTAACATCGTGTATGTCACGTCCTTTTTCACCATGATTTTCTGCTCATGTAATAAATTAAATGGTAAAAATAAATCAGTAGCATTTAAATGCTTCGAGGGCACGCGACCACTCTTCAAAGTTTGTAATGTTCAGCTTAAAAGCATGATAGAGATAAGCTGACTTTGTCTGTGTTGTAGAAGGGACATGTCACTCAGTATGATGTCAATAACAATCAATAGCTGATGACACAATGTTACTTAAAAAATAAATTCTAGAGGATAAAGTAGTCATACCATTGTCAACTACTGCTAAAGACTTCTGTAAACTGACTGTCAACTTCACATATCAGCTTAGCTGCTTCCTGCTGTGAAACCTTCCAAAGCTCATTTTACATGGCACACAAATAGCATCTATGACGTGGCTTTCTGTGAGCTAATAGTAAATCCAGTAAATCCATGTCATCGGTAAGGAGAGACAAGTGTTTCTTCACCTCATCTAACGTGGAATGTTATAACCATTGAAGGCATAACTTTCCTACGCTGTACCTTGTGACAACTCCTGAGTGTTGTGTCTGCACTTAATTTTGGTGTAGTCTGTTTATTATAAACCTCTTTGTGTTAAAAAGAAACATGTATGACAACCATTAGCTACTAATGGCCACACAAGTCACCCAATGTGACAAATTATATGTACCATTCTGAACCATACTGTTGAGCTGTTCCTCTGTACAATTTGTGAACTGTTTCCAATTTTCAAAATTTACACAAATGTGGAAATGTGTGGTGTGTTTAAATACTTTATCTAAGCCAGGCCCAGGCAGGATGTTTGCTGTACAGTCTTGTTCAAAAATATATTTTGTCTTGGTATTAGACAAAATCTAAACAAAAGCCTGATTACCTTGAACTTGCCAATCTTTTACTCCCCAAGCAGATTTTAAATCAATATTATCTTTCCAAAAGCTGTACCCTTGAATTGACAACTAGAAAATAAAAGAGGCTGAATAAAATAATTTTGTTTCGATCAGCATAATGTTCTTTGACTGGGAAGGGAGGAGCTTATAATAATAAGACACTGGGTCTAGAAAGACACTGGGTTACCCAAACAATACGCAAACTTCTGTACACATGTTTTGGAGCTACCCAAAGGTGGTATACAGCAATGTTCCTATTGTGTATAGTCGTGGAGCACTAGCTCGGTGTAAATAATGGTGAGTATAGTGATGGTAACAACTCATGTAGTCATAATTATATGTTCCACTTTACGGGCCATATGTAGGAAGCCCAATACCGGTAGGTAACGGCCGATTTTCGGTAAATATCCCGTTACCGACCGGTATTCAGGCTTTTGGTATGTAGGGGGCACATTTCAGGATTCGGTAATTTACCGAATCGGTAAAATTGCCGAATCGGTAATTTTACCGATTCGGTAAATACCGAATCCTGAAATGATATGTAGGGGGAGTGTGTGGTTGTTGTGGGGATTCGTTATTTACCACCAACTAAAAGTTGGTGGTAAATGACGAATGGCTGTAACAAAGCATTTTTTTGCACTTTGAAGTGTGCAATGTGGCAGACATACATGCCCTTAGGGCATGTATGTGTGCCACATGTGCACACATGCAGGAATCAGGGGTGCAACAGGGTGTCACTGTGACACCCTGCCACCCTTGATTGTGCTCCTCCCATTACCGAATCAGTATTTACCGAATCGGTAATGGTAACTGGCTTCCCATTGATTCCTATGGGCCTCCTGGCCCATAGGAATCAATGGGAAGCCAGTTACCATTACCGAATCGGTAAATACCGATTCTAAATTACCGACCCATTCCGAATCGGTAAATATTACCGATGGATTACCTACATATCATTTACCACTTCATAAATACAGAATCGGTAAAATTCGGTATTTATGAAGTGGTAAATGTTAGGCTACCTACATATGGCCCTTAATGTCTTCACTCCCAAATGCAATATAATGCTCTAGCTCAGAAAGCATAGACCTAACCATATTAATATCCCAATCATCATAGATGCTGCCAGGAGTAATCACACTTTAAGTGAGATCTTGAGTACATGCAGTGTTTGTAACATTTCGGTGGGAACAAAAATATCAAATTGAACCTTATCCCAAACAATGCCATCCAAGGCAGTAACTGCAGACATTTTCACAAGGGGCGGATCTGTTCATTCTTTGTCTGATGAAGAATGAGGCTTCAATATCTGCATTACCAGTTCAACAGCAGAGCATTCTGGGTGATAATGCCCATTTAATAGCAAAAAGAATACTGTCACAAAAGCAATCCAGATGACAAAGTAAAGCAATGAGATGGAAACCCAAATGAAAATCCAATGTTAACAAAGTATGTCTTTTTGATCCAAATAATAAATGCAATGGTTGGTTTGATGAATCTGAGGAAAAGTCTTCAATGTTGGCAAAATAGCCAGAGGCAGGCTGTTCAAAAACAGGGACCTCACCAAGCAGTGGTGAATTAGCAGATATCTCCAAATGTGGGTCTTAATAAGCAACTTCGTTGTTAGCATGGGTTGTCAAAGACTGTTAATTCACATACGGTGTGTGTATGGTGTTGGTGAATGTAACTGAAAGTAGCAAAACTTCAGTCTCAGATATCCCCTGATGGGGGACATAAACTTCTGTATTGGTTATAGCTTGTCAAGGGATTCCTTGTATGATAGTGAGCGGAGGCAGGTAATAACCTAGGCGCCCTTGTGGCCTACTGTGTAGGACATCCAACATGGTGTGGTTTGATTTGATCAATCAACACAAATCTTTTGCTTTTACAACCAGCCAGCAAGAGGCAGTAAAGGTACCGTTTGGGTACCTTCAGCTACTAGGATCGGCACCAGTGCTCTATGAGATGGGTCAAATTCTTTCTTATCCACAATCGACCCTCAGACCAGATCCCCGATCTTTGGAATCTAGCCAGGAGTTGGTCATTGCACCTTCACGTCTCCTGTGGCAGAACGTTTCTCAAGCTCTTTGCTTTGCTCATCTCAGAAGTCTTTCAGTTCCTGTAAGACAGTCAAATGTTCATTGATGTTAAAAAGCGTTTCTGCTACCACTATACTAGGATAGACAAGGTCTGGAACCCACATCTGGACACTGAAAATTACCTTCTAGGGAGTCTAAATACCCAAGGATCTTCTAGGCAGATTGTTTAAAGCTCTCTGGATCCCATACAGGTGGTGAATCTAGCTACAACCTGAACCTACTACTCTAGCTGCTAAAGACTGTTTTAAGCCATGGTTTTTCCTTTGCACAGCCACACCCAAAGTACCAATGGATTCTCAGTAAACCTTAAAAACAAATTCTGGGCCTTGGTCCTAATGGAATGCTGCTCATACATATGTCCCAATGAAGACTTGCAGATCTTTTATAACAGTTTGAGTGTCAACCAATCACTGTTGCCATACCCTTAGGAATCTATAATGTGTTTTCCCTGGTAGCAGAATGTATTTAAAAGAGCCATTACTATTTAGTGGCCTGCAGTGGTCCAGAACACACAGGGCAGAGACTTGTTTGAAGTCAAGAAAAGTGTCTGATGTAAGCATAATGTGGTGGAAACTTTCATTTGTTGACAAATGTCACATTTAAAGACATACTGTTTAGTTCTGCTTGTATAGACCTGGCCATCAATAGTGTTGCTGTAGTAACTAAACTGTAGCCGCCACACCAGAAGGGGCAGAAACTAACCCCTCATGTGCTGTATGGTTAATTATGGTCTGCGTCCTTAGTTTGAAATTAATCTATCCGGCGGGAAGATGAGCAAACTGAATGTTTTGAGCACTCAGTAGGTAGGAGTATTTTGCAGGATATGATTTTGGTAAAGGAGTGCCACAGCGCAAATCTGTGACAGCTATCATGATGTCTCCATTTACCCTCATGTGTGAATTAATGATTGCAGTTACGAATGCAGTTTGCACTGCTGCCTTTGCGGCTTCATCAACCAGTGAATTCCCAGTGCTGAATATTCCTACACATTGGTTGCTCAGTGTATGCATGGCATGAGCCCGTGTCAAACTTACTTAAAGATTTGCCACCTGTCATACTTGGCCTTTTTGGCTAAAGTTCCCTAAAACTTTTTGCTTTCCCCCTAGACTGTTTTCCTGATATAGAGTTGCCAAATTAGATGCTTTGGGTACTTTGCCACTGTTAATCAGTGTCAAAGTACAAGTGTGCCCTGTGTAAAGTGTAATGGTAATTGGTTGGCCATAATATGTTTGCCTTACTAGTAAAGTCCCTAGTGATTTGATCTGTGTGCCAGGGCTAGTAATGCAAAGGTGCGCGGAGAAGGGAACTCAGACCTGCAGTGTAGGGCCTGCGCACAGTTTGCTAAGTTAGCATGTTGTCCTGACACGTGCAATCACTTGTCAGGCCTTACTTTCCCTTTTGCGTACAGAGTGGTCACCCCGGTGGTATGTCCCGGGTAACCCCTGGGCAGGGTGCAATGTAAGTAAAAGACAGGACATATACTGAGGTGTGTGTTATGTCCTGACAGTGAAAAACACTCCATTTCGTTTTCCACTGATGAAAGACCATCCTGCCCATAGGACAGAATGGGGGAGGCTGAGCATTGTGTTTGTTAGCCTAGTTTCTCATAAGTTTAAAATGGAGAGGTGAAGTTTAGTATGTATGAACTCACAGTGTCCTAACACATCTTAATATGAAGGTGGTTTTGTTACTGTGTGTTCAGAAACCACTCTTTTAGAAAGTGGCTGAGTTTTGTGCTTTAAGCATTTCTGTGTGTCTCTGTTGAATATGGATTGACTGTCTGGATCTGAGAAGGGAGGGGTGGAGATGGCACCAGGCTGATCTGCATCTGGAGAGTATGCGAGCAGAAACCCCGGGAGGTGAAGAGGCCTGGGTTGCGGCTCTAAAACAATTGACCCATCTCCTGCTGAGTGATTAAGGATCCAGACCCCCAGTATCAAAGGGAGAAATGTTACACTGAGAGGGAGACACCCAGGACTGATTTAGGCAGGGGTCAGGGACCCCTGAGCACAACGAATTTCAAAGACATGTAGGGTTATAACCATGAGAGCTGTAACCCCTGAACGTTGGTCAAGAGGAACTTTTGCTAAGGAAGGAACAACTGAAGAGACTGCTGGGAAGGACCGACCCTTGCTTCGTGATCTGGGGCTGGTCTGCAGTTTGCTGTTTTAACCAAAGAAGAGGCAGTTGGGACTGTGCTTCGTGCGCGGGGTCCCCCTGCTTGAAGAAGACTGTGCTTTGAGCTGTGTCTTGTTACCCCAAGGGCCCGAGGTGAGCTGGCTCCCTGTTTTGAAACACAGTAACATAAAAATTTCCAGAGACATTTCAAGCAATGCGGTGAGTGCGTGTTGGCAGCTTGAGACCCTTGGAAGGTGTGCCCTGTGATCTTGGACACACGAAGGAGAAGTGAGACTTGGACGCGTTGGGTGCGTGTTCGTGGTGCACAGGAGGCGTTGGTGAAGAGCACCTGGTCAACTTGTGCATCGAATGTGAAGTGAGTCTCGGACACGCTGGCTGCGTGTTGTGGTGCACTGCAGGCGTTGGTGAATAGCACCTGATCAGCGTGTGCAGCGGAGGTGAAGTGAGACTCGGACACATAGGGTGCGTGTCATGGTGCAGTGCCGGCACTGGTGAAGAGCGCCATATCAGTGGGTGCATCAAAGGTGAAGGGAGTCTCGTACACGCAGGGTGCGTGTCATGGTGCCCAGGAGTCTTTGGTGAGGAGCACCTGGCCAATGAGTGCATCGGAAGTAGAGTGAGTCTCAGATGCACAGGGTGCGTGTTGGGGTGCACGGGAGGCGCTGGTGAGGAGCGCCTGGTCATCGAGTGCACCGGAGGAGAAGTGAGGCTCAGACACAGTGAGCGTGTCCGGGTGCGGCCGAAGGCATTGGTGAAGAGCACCTCGATATCAGGGCACCGGAGTTGGAGTAAGTCTCAGTGAAGCAGTGTGCATGCTTTGGTGCAACCTGGGACTGTGGAGGTGATTGTCTGATCATCGTGTGCACCGGAAGAAATTGAGTCTCTGCAGAGCGGTGTGCGTGTCTTGGTGCCAACTGAGATGGTAGGAAGGAGTGCCTGGTGAACATGCACGCGGAGTCGACGTGAAGTCCCATCAGCATTGTGTCTGTGGCTTCGTGCCAGAGGAGACCCGGATGGTGCTGTGGTGAAAGTGCATCCGGAGTAACGTAATCTCAGAGGCGTGGGGTACGTGTGCCCTGCGGCCGCTTGAGACCTTCCTAACAGCCGCGGCCCGGACCAGCAGCCCAAAGGAGCTGAGCTGCCAGTCTGAGCCGCTAAGGCCCATTGAGAAAGTTCTGCATGGAAGGCCCAGTTTGTTGAAAGAGGAGAGGAGAGTGGGGTCGCGCCCCCAGGTAACGTGGATCACTGCCTGGGTGGGGTGCGGACTCGGAGGGACACTCTCTCGGCTTCTCAGTCTTTCTGGCAAAGTAAGCCTTTGCTTCGGCTCAGATTGAGGCCCGTACTGGCCAAAGGAGTGGCAGTACTGGGTCCCGAGTGAGAAGCTATACTTTACGTCATCGTTGATGCGTGTGGGGGCAACTATTATCGAAGAGGCTGACTGTCATAATACACATTGCCAATATTGCTGCTCCTGAGAAATTGACTAGCGCGCTTCAGTGAGGCAGAGCACCTCACTGCAACTGCATTTTAATTATTTTTAACTGTTGTGTGTGTTTAGATACTGGCACTGTCAGGAGTGGGGAAATTGGGGAAATTGTTGCTTTACCTGTTCTTTTACTAACACCAGGCAGCTCTCCGGTCCACCGCAGCTAGTGGCAGACTGTTTGAGTGGAGAGAGCTTGCCTGCCTCGTTTCCGGCTGGGCACTGACCGCCATTGCAGCGGTTAGTGTTGCAGCCTGAATAAGCTTCCGGGGGTATAAATTCCACCGCGTTTGCAGCCACGCACCTGAGAAATTGACTAGCACGCTTCAGTGAGGCAGAACACCTCACTGCAACTGCATTTTAATTATTTTTAACTGTTGTGTGTGTTTAGATACTGGCACTGTCAGGAGTGGACAAATTGTGGAAATTGTTGCTTTACCTGTTCTTTTACTAACACCAGGCAGCTCTCCGGTCCACCGCAGCCAATGGCAGGCTGTTTGACTGCAGAGAGCTTGTCTGCCTCGTTTCCGGCTGGGCACTGACCGCCATTGCAGTGGTTAGCGTTGCAGCCTGAATAGGCTTCCGGGGGTATAAATTCCACTGCGTTTGCCGCCGCGCAGTGGACGCGTGCAGCAGGCACGCCGCCGGTGCGCCGAAGGCACGCCCAAGGCAAGCTCGTCTGTGCTCGTCTGCGTTTTGAACGCTGCCGGCTGCCTGGAGATGTTGCCCATTTACGATCTGGCCGTCCTGCCTGCAGGTGAGTATATTCAAGAAAAAGTCTGATGCAATAGGGACAGATGGTCCCCAAATGTTTAGGGAGGAGACTGGCGCCTTACATAGTAGAGTCCTCCTCAGAGAGGAATTTGTCTTACCGTAGCCGCCCATTAACTGACACGACCCACACCGTAGGTACTCAGAGGTCCGTCCAGTTGGGTCACCAGGCGGGACACGCCCAGGCGGTGGAGTTGGGGAAATAGTTGGGGGGGGGACTATCAGCCCCCCTGCAAGGACTCTACCTCAATGTACGATCTCTTCCTAAACACGTGGCTGAAATTTGGGAGTTATTGGATGACACCAAACCAGATATATGTTTATTTACAGAAACCTGGCTAAATAATGAGAATACTCCTACGCTAGCAATGGCCTTTCCGGCAGACTACTCTGTTGCGCGTTTAGACAGAGTAGGGAAGAGAGGCGGAGGCCTGGCAATTGCAATATGCCCTCCGTACCATGTCACAATTTTGGACAAGGTCTCTTCCCACAATCTTGAGCTACTGATTTTCAGAGTGCAGCAAGCACATATCACTGAACTGACAGGAGCTCTAGTGTACCATCCTCCGGGTAGTGAGAAAAGAGAATTCTGTACATCTCTTTCAGAAAGTTTGGCCCCTTTCATACTGCAAGCAACTAAATTCTTATTAGTAGGGGATTTTTACCATCATTTGGAGGTTCATACAAATAGTGATTAAGCAAGTCTGTTTGCAACAATGGAATCTTTAGAGCTTTTTTCTAGAGTTACGAGCCCAACCCATTGGACAGGACATGTACTGGACACAATCTTTTCAAATATGTCAGACCTAAGAGTAGACCCTCCGTTGGAGGTGGAATGGAGAGATCACTCAGCACTACGTTTTTATTGGACCCCGCTGAGGTCATCCGAACGTCCAAAGCCCTGTGCAGAATCTCGTAGAGCCTGGAAAGGAGTAACAGCCTCAGCGTTCAGCAGGCTTTATTCCCCCCCCGGCATTTCTTAGCGAGATTGACTGTGATTTAGCCTTAGAGCTATTTGAAGCCTCTATTATAGAGGTTCCCGATGTGATTGCACCTGTGAAGAGCGTAAGAACTCAGGCCAGAGTAGCCCTTGCGCCATGGTACACCCTCACATTAAAAAAGGAGAAGGCTATATGTAGATCACTAGAAAGAAGGTGGAGAAAGTCCAAATCGGCAGCAGACGAACGCTGTTATCGTGAAGCCCATAGAAGGTATCTAAATAGCTGCAATACTGCCAGGAGAGTTCATCTAGGTACCCGGATTATGGAGGCTAAAGATTCATCACGGGAGCTTTTCACTATTTTAAGAGACTTTACTTGCCCGCGGGCCAATAACCCACTCCCGCCAGCTACACAGGAGTTCTGTAATCATTTAGCGTCCAATTTCACCAATAAGATTGACACCATACATCGCTCCTTCGGGACAACAGAGCATATTTACGACAGTCAGGCTCCCAAGGCAATCCCCGGCTCACCCAGCCTAAATGACTTTCCTATTATCACGGGAGACCAGGTGGGTGTCTTACTGGCCAAGCCCAAGTTAGGATCGATCTTAGACCAACAGCCACCTAGGGTCATGAACGAGCTTACCCCTATCCTAGCAGATACTTTGGAAGACATATGTAATATCCCCCTAGCGCAAATGGAAAGTATCACGCGTTAAGCCGCTGTTGAAAAAGGCACTAGCAGATCCCACAGATGCGTAAAACTATAGACCCATCTCTCTTCTCCCATGTTTGTCTATAATCATGGAAACTATAATAAATCGACACCTCTCTAATTACTTAGAAGAGAATAAGATATTGGACCCCTCTCAGTCAGGTTTTCGTGCATCATATAGCACGGAGGCAGCTTTGCTTGAAGTCACGGATACCGTTAGGATGTCGCTTGATGGGGACCCTCCAGTTATGTTGGTGCTGTTGGACCTGTCGGCGGCTTCGGACACCATCTCCCACAATATCTTGTTAAACTGGCTGCGGGAGGTTGGTGTCAGTGGCTTAGCCCTTAAATGGTTTCAGAGCTACCTCTCTGATAGAACCCAATCTGTCCAATTAGGGTCCTATGTGTCATCTTCAGCTGCGGTAGACAAGGGAGTACCACTGGGATCTATATTGAGTCCCACATTATTTAATCTATATGTGGCCCCCTTGGCCTCAATCACCAGGAACTGTGGCTTTGAAACTATATCTTACGCTGATGATATGCAGCTGATTGTACATATAGATAAGGACCCTGCCAAAACGAAAGCTAAGTTTGCAACTTGCATGATCAATATAGCAGATTGGATGAGGAGACATTTTCTACAACTAAATTCCTCTAAAACTGACATACTCTTGTTGGGTAAGGCTGTTGATCTGTGGACCCCAGACTAGTGGCCATCCGAATTGGGAGAGGCCCCCTCCCCGAGAAGCTGGGCGAAGAACCTGGGGATAAAGTTAGATAACCAGCTCTCAATGGAGATACAGGTGAAAATGCTTGCAGCCTCCTGTTTTGGGACCATGCGAATGTTGAGTAAGATCTTCCCATGGATCCTGTTCAGCGCCAGAAAGACTCTCATCCAGGTGCTGCTAATAAGCCGCCTTGATTATGGAAATTCCTTACTGATAGGAATTAGGGAGGACCTTTTATCCAAATTACAGGTTGTACAAAATACAGCTGCCCGCCTTGCCCTTGACAAACCAGCCCGAACCCCTTCTTTGCCTCGCCTACGTCAATTACACTGGCTTCCAGTCAAGAAACGGGCCACCTTTAAAATGTTGTGTTTGGTCTTTAGGGCTTTGCACGGACTGGGTCTGGTCTATCTGACCAACAAACTTAAATGGTATCAACCTACACGTCAGCTCAGATCTAGTAATCGTAAGATGCTGTGTGGCCAAAGAATTAGGAAAGTAAAAATGGGGGGGTCGTTCCTTTTCCCATCAGGCCCCCAAACTATGGAACGGCCTCCCTGAACAAATCCGGCAATGTCCGAATCTGTCCCAATTTAAAAAACTGCTTAAAACATGGCTCTTTTAAGCCTGCCCCTCACTGACCGCCTGCATTTTTCTCTAGCGCCGAGAGATCCCCTTGGGGATGATTCGTGCGCGATTTAAGTGACCTCAATAAATAAACGAACGGCCAGACTGTCTTAGGACGCCTGACATTATTTCTGCATAATGAAGTACACAATTGTAGCGCTACGCATTGCATTATTCCTCCCTTGCACAGTACAAGATTGTAGCGGTCCGCATTGCAATATTACTTCATTGCAAAGTACATGATTGTAGCTACGCATTGCATTATTCCTTAATTGCAAAGTCTATGATTGTAGTGGTGTGCATAGCATTATTTCTTCATTGCAAAGTACGTGCTTGGGGTGTGACGCATTGCATTATTCCTTCATTGCACAGTACATGATTTTAGCGGTACGCATTGTATTATTTCTCCCATTGCAAGGTACTGGGAGGTATCGTTACGCATTGTAATATTTCTCGTTTGCCCAGCACAGGATTGAATCGTTACGCAGCACACAATTGTTTGTCCATTGCAACATGTGTGATTCTAGCATAGAGACCAGCATAGCATTTTGAAAGTGGTGGTTGGGATTTGAACCTACCAGCCAGCCGGAACAAATATTGCACTTTATTGTATGTTGGCTTTTATATCGTGTGGTCTGATCGTATATTTTTTTATATAAAGTTTATACTCGTTTTTATCAAACTCGTGTGGAGTACATTTGTGGTGCCACCAGTGGGTTGCTGTGGCCGTGGTTGCACATACTGTACACTCGTGCCTTGGAGATAGGCCTGGCTGCTCGTGCCAAGATACTAAGGGGTGAGCAGGGCTATCTCAAACGATGTCCTTACTTGGCCTAACGTTGAGTGAGGAGTCCCAGGCCACGCATTTGTGACTGCGGTGCGTGACTGGGACTCCGGCTTCCAACACCACCTTTCCCTAAAGCAACTAGTACTTGATAGTATACCCTTTAGAGTCTCTGAATCCAGTTTGGCTCCAATAGTGTAAGTACTCATTGTATTCATGAGCCTCTACCACGAAAGTAACATCCCCTCCCATAAGAGGAAGCCCTTGTTGCAAGACATCCGTTTTAATGCATGTCTGCAGTTTAGTGGTGCTGAGAAGAATTTAGTACAGTGATCCTTTTGTGAGGTCCAAGCTTGAATGACCTAAAGACAGAAATAGGGGTTCCCTATTTATGTTCAGGAGGATTGTATCCCTAACACCACAGACATCTACATCAAAATGATGACTAGGGGCTTTGGGCCCACGTCAGAAAACTACTCAGGAGACCCATGAAATAAGTACCTGATCTATAACGTTGGTGGCTCCAAGTCATAAGGCTCCTACTAATTCTGTTAGATTATGAGTTAGACCTGACATACTTAGGGTGTTCTTCCCTAAAATATTTTGCCCTCTTACCTTCTCTTTTTCCTGATTCTTTTTGTTGACCCTAGGACTCTGAGCGCTTTACCACTGTTGACCAGTGCTAAAGTGCATGTACTTCTCCCCTAAACATGGTAACATTGGTGTATATACAATTTGCATACTTAGTTTACGTGTAGGTTTGTGTAGTAGTATATCACCTAACCAGGGCATGTAACCCAAATGCTATTAGTGGGCCTGCAGCACTGATCGTGCCTCTAACAAAAGTAGCCTTTCAAACCTGTCTCAGGCCTGCCCATTGGAGGGCCTGTGTGTGCAGTTTACTGCCACTTCGACTTGGCATTCAAAACTTCTTCCCAAGCCTTAACTCCCCTTGTATTACACATAAGTCACACCCAATGTAGGCCCTAGGTAGTCCATAGGGCAGAAAGCTTTGTAAGTAAAAGGTAGGTCATGTACTTTTAAGTTTTGCATATCCTGGCAGTGACAAACACCCACATTTGTTTTTAACTAATGTGAGGCCTACTGCTCTTGTTGGTTAACTTTGGGAATTCCTTAATGCACTTCTAAACTTTATCTCTTGAATATAAAAGATTAGTTGCATCTTGTTTTATATCTTTCCCATTCAAAGGTCTGATTATCCCCTATTGATAGTCTGGAGTCAGGACTGGGAAGAAAGGACCTGTGTGCACTTCAAAGACCATTCTTTGAAGTCACCCTCACTACAAAGGCACAACTGGGTATAAGTATCTGGTCTACCAAGACAGACTACTGGAACTGTGAAGAACTCTGCCAGGAAGAAGGACTGCTGTGCTGCTACAAGGACTGCCAGTCTACTGGACTGCTGCTCTGAAAGAACAGCTTTTTTTGCTCTGATTTGCTGCCTGTGTCCAGCAGCGTGCTTCCCTCTACCCTTCTGAGGAAAAGCACTGGACTCATCTCACTTGAACCCAGAGGGACTCCAAGTAATTGCTAGCTTGTTTCCTGTCCTGAGGTCTTAGGGCCATCAAAGACTTCCTCCCAACCCTGAAACAGCCCCTGGACTCTACCATCTGTGAGTCCTGCCTTGCCAAGTGGTGTCAAACCAGTCTTGAGCCCTTAGAAGCTGTTGTTTCTTTGCTGACCCAGTAGAATACATGCTTGGACAAATTTGTGCTGATCAAAATCAATGCATTTTCCTTCTACGCCGACGCAGCTGCTGCTCAGCAACACCATTTTAACTGACTGCACGGCTCGATGGCGACAGCAATGACCCATCACCTGCGTAGTGAAGGGGTTAGTCGACGAGGTTGCACTGACTGCGTGGATCTGAACCTCACATTGCCTGCCTCCACAGGATTGGCGACAATGCACCTCCTTGCTCTTTGCATCAGGTCTTCGATGCTGATGCTTCCTCCATCCAAGGTACTTTTAAGTGGGACCTGTGTGAGTTATGTGGCCAGCCTGCCCAGCATCGCGGTCTGCCTGAAGTTAGGATTTTCCCCAGTCAAGAGCGACTAGATATTCCCATTCGGCATTTTATGAGTCTACGCACTATAATTTGATTGAATCTTTACAAATTCATAAGTCCAGCTCTACTTATTGGAGGTTCATTGTTTTGGTCTTGTTTTACTCATCAACATATTATCTAATTTTTTTATCCTATGTAGAATATTTGTGTTGTGTTTTCATTGTTTTACTGTCTGTTTGTGTTTCACAAATACTTTACATTTTGCCTCTTAGATAAGCCTTACTGCTCTGTGCCTTACTGCTCTGCTAGTGTGTATCTAGCTTACACTGACTCGAGTGGTTGTTCCTGATTGGGAAGGGTGCATACCTTTGCCAATCAGAAACCTAATTTCTAACACTGTGCATTTGGGCCACATAAGCATGAAATAAGGGAACTATGTACACTCATACCATCGGAATATGTAGACCTAGTTCCTGGCTAGCTCACAGTGTCCCATCTGGACCCCTAAACCTTACAGGGTACCTGATGGTGTTTGCAACCTCAGAACATGACAACCCTAATCTGTAGGAATCTGGCTTTCCATGTAGTTCAGCAAAATAGGGTACACTATGCAGAAAGTCCAGACAACCCTTATTGGTTCACAGGGTTTAAATTAATTATCCCATATGCTCTCTTTGTGGTAGTGTGGGCGAGCAGTTTCGGCTTATCAGAGGGTTGTGTTTAGCATTTGTTGTAAACACAGAGTCAATAAATGAGACACATACTCAAGAAGGAAATTGATAGCAATTTAGAAAACTAGCAATTATTTTTTATATAGTTTTTAGACACCAAGATCATCGGAATCAGGAAAGTACTTTAAATTGTTATAGGTAACACAGTGGAACATCACTGCTGTTGGATTTGAGACATGAGCCCCGAATGCGTTAATTTTATCCTAAGGGAGATACATTCACTGCATAGGTACACTTACAAACTACTCTCCTGGACTTAAGGTGCTTAGGTGCCAAGGTCCAAAGAGCCACCAGCAGTTTGGATTTACCTGCCCTGTTGTGTCCAGGTGCAGATGCGCTTATTGCAATTGTACCCTCGAACATTACCCATTAAAATCTATGGAGAAGTACCTGT
Source organism: Triturus cristatus (assembly GCF_964204655.1). NCBI lineage: Eukaryota > Metazoa > Chordata > Amphibia > Caudata > Salamandridae > Triturus > Triturus cristatus. The sequence goes on from NC_140591.1 coordinate 729,584,007, forward strand.
GGAAAGAAAGGCTGAAAGCAGCGACTTGGGGACAAGCCAGGCAGAACCCAAAGAGGAGCTTGGTTTGATGGTCTCTGGTGCAAGGGGGCACCATCAGTTGGCTTGGACTCGGACTGTGGGGTGCGGTGACAGAGCTGATTTGTGGGTATGTCCCTTGTATTGGAGGCTCTCACTTCTTGGGTCGACCTACTGATGGGGGACAAACAGGACAGCAGGGCCTCTCTCAGTGCTGGCCTTGGTGATGCTGACGTTCCTCGTTGGTAGCTCAGGGTTGGCAAAAGTTGGTGTTTGGGCTGGACACTTAACCAGACTTGGCTGCTGCAAGAACTACAGTACCCATGTTATTGGTGCTGGGATGCTTCCTGGATGGTCTAGCGGCTCATAACTCACTACGGAGACAGGACAGACCACCAGAAGCCACAAAGGGGTGCTGCTTCTTCGGTGGACCCAGTGATCAGCAGAATGGTGTACTGGGCAGATGTGATCAATGCCTGAAAGCTATAGGGAAGTGGCTCCTCCACTCCAAGGGAGATGCAGACTGGTTGGTGAAGTGCTGGAAGCCCTCCAAGGCTTTAGGAGGATGCGCTTCTGCTGGACGAGCCCAGTCTTTCCAATTGGCTGGACAGCAGCTGTAGTCTATTTCCTATAGTACCCTTCATGCAGGACCTGCACTGTTTTTGGATAATATATACTGTGGGTCTGGTGGCAGACTAACTCTGTGCACCCCCACCGAGTATGTTAGCCTCTTTTTGCATTAGCTAGCTCACAGTGCCACTAGAATCTCCTTTTATCAGAGAGATTAGTTTTTGGCAACCTCAGAACACAACAAACCCTGGTTCCTTTGACTCGTGGAAACAATATACTACTTTTCACTGTTCACTGATGACAAGTCTCTTTGTTTACGATGTGATGATGGATGTGGCTTCAGTAGGATGTTGACTATTTGGGCTATGGAACTTCGTTGAAGATAGTGTCCAATAATAAGCATACTAAAAGTTAGTACTAATCATAGCCAGAAAAGAAAAAAACAATATCCCAGAAATTACCCAGAGTTCACTCCAAGGCGATACCAGGTATGTATTTTGAAGAAGGTGAAGGAAGTTCTTTAATTGCTGCTTTTTGCTTGAATTGTGTTTTGGCTGGCGTTGTTTCTGGCTCGCTTGGATCCAGAGAAAACGTATCAAAGTTAATGAAATAGCCAGAAGCAGTTTGATCAATTGTAGGAATTGCATCAGGATTAGTTGAAATGTTATTTTCCTCTCGACAAGGCATGTTGATGTAGACGTCTGTAGTAGGTCTATTTCAACTAGTAAATTATTCTGATTTTCATTTTGAATTTGAATATCTGGTTCAAGTGGAACAAGTTCCATTGCATTATTGCTTAGTCCATCATTCCTTACAGGTGGCTCTTCAAACGTGATGAGTCTTTCTGTTTGAACTTCTTGGATTGTAGCTAGAGGAGGGCGTCTGCTACAATGGAGTCCACTAGGCCTACTGTTTAGTATCGGCACCATAGTGTGGTTTGATTAAGTCGATTGAGGCAAATCTTTTCTCCTTTTTTCCGGCAAGAGGCGGGAGCAGCACCGTTCGTGTTCCTTGTACTGCAAGGACTGGTATAGGTTTTCTGTATGAAGATCCAAATTCCTTTTTGTCCGCAATTTTCTCTTTGACCAGATCCCCGATTTCTGGGATCCAGACAGGTCTCGCCGTGACTACCTTGACTTCCTCAGTGGCGGTCTGCTTTAGACGGACATTGCTTTGTTTTGTCCTGGATTCATTTAGATCCTGTAAAACAGCCAAATGATCATGGATATCAAATGGTTTTTCATTCACCACTGCGCCTTCACAATCAAGATCAGGTACCCACATTCGTGTCCCAAAGAGGACTTCATATGGAGTGACATCCCCTAGAGAGTTTCTTGGCTGATTGTTTAATGCCCGCTGTACCCATAATGGTGTGTGACCCAACTACCACCCTGCCTAATACCCTAGCTGTTAAAGATTGCTTTAAGTCCCGTTTTTTTCTCTCCACAACCAAATTTCCCTCGGGATGGTACGAGATGAGAACCACAGTGCTACACCCATTCCTTCCATGGCCTCTTTGTAAGCCCAAGAGCTAAACGCAGGGCTGTGGTCAGAATGTAATATGCTAACTGCATATGTGCTGATGAAGACTCACAAATCTTTGATAACAGTTCAAGCGTCAGCTGAGCGCTGAGTCCATACCTATAGGAATCTCGAGCATGAATCCACTGCAACCATGATATATCTGTAAGTTCATCCATTTGTAAGGGGCCATAGTGGTCCAAGTACACACATGGGGGAGGTTTGTCTGATTTTAATAATGGCGGCTGTGCCGGGCATGTAACAGTGGAGCCTTTCATCTGCTGGCAGATGTCACATTCCAAGACATAGTCTTTAGTTTGCTTAATTAACCCAGGCCACCAATAGCGCTGTTTCAGTAAAGAAATAGTCGCTGTAACACGTGTTTGCGCAGAGCCTAAACCCTTGTGTGCAGCTAGTATTAAACCTTGCCTATGATCCATATTTGGTATTACTCTATCTCCCACTCCAGGAATCTGAGCATAAGGAATGTTTTGTGCATCTAACTTGTAGGAGGATATGAGTGTACATTTTTTAGGTGCTTCTGTGCTGCATTTGAGTGATGGGATGACAGCTACCATAATCTCACCGTCTATTCTCGTTTTTGAATGAGTGAGTGCAGCTACGAAAGCCGTGCGAACAGCCACCTTTGCGGCTTCATCAGCCAATGAATTCCCTGCAACGTGAACGCCATCACGTTGATGACTCAGTGAATGAATCACGTGAGTCCTCGGTAGCTTGGTTTTCAACTCTGCTACCTGTTTCCATAGCATTTTATGCTTAATTATGCCACCTTTTGCATCTCTGAACCCGTTTTGTTCCCAATGTTTTAAGTACTCATTGTACGACTGCACACAGTAAAAAGATTCACACACGATTAGTGTGAGGAATTTGTGATCCGTATTTACAAGTGCCAGTATCAGTGCTTTTAATTCTGCCAAGTGTGCCGTGCAGTCTCCTAGAGATTGCGTTTTTGTGCAACTAGGATGGAACTTGCTATCACTCATGCGACCTTTAACGATAGCACCCGCCAAAAAATATTGCTGCTTACTTCCTATGGTCGGTTGCACAGATCCGTCAGTGTAAATAATATATTCATACTGATCGAGAGGCGAGATTTCATTTGGTAGAGGATATTCTTGTTCATATTGCAGGAATGCCTGTGTTTTTAAACTTGGATCAAATCTGTATTCAACGTCTGTTGCAGTAAGAGAATTAGCCCATTGTATCCATCTTGGATGTAACGCTTTCGCATTTGGGATGCTGGCCTTTGTTACAGCTTCTAAAGCCGGTACCGGGGTTACAACAATAATGCGTTTCCCCTGAGCCAATGCTCTTTCTCTTGCTACCGCAGTCTGAACAACTGTCAGTATTTTTTCTGTTGAAGTGAAACGCATTTCTGTATTTGTGTACAGGTGTGATTTGTATGTGATTGGTACTGTTTCTCCTTCATTGAAGGTCAAATAAGTGTACCAGCGTTGACCCGCAATTATTCGGATCACCAAGTGGCGTACGTTTACGCATTTTTGTAAGTGTTTGGAAGCATTCATATCTTCCTGGAGTAAACAAAGAATATTAGTATGTTCTTGTGTCCAGTCTCTGGCTCAAAAGTCAGGTTTAATTAAGTCGTAGAAAGGTTTTACCCTTTGTGCATAATCTAAAATGTATGTCCTGCCAAAATTTAGGAATCCCAGTAATTGATTGTAAATGTTTTTAATGATTTGGGAGGTTGGAGCAACCCACACTTTTCTAAAAAGTTGGCTGCCAGACTTTTCCCTTCACTTGACAGTTCGTATCCCGAAAATAGGACATTGAGGTGGGCTATTTTAGATTTTTTAAAGTTAAATTTGCAGCCCTCAGTTGCAAATCCCATAAAAATGGTGCTTACCCTGGTCAAGTGCCTCTCTAAGTCGTCGTCTGTCAGATAAATATCATCCACATAGGACAATGCTTCTTCATCAAATTTTTGAAGTAACTCTTTTACCTATGCTGAAAATACACCGGGGCTATTCTTATACCCTTGGGCTAGTCGACAAAATTGTCGTTGGGAACCTAACACACTGCATGCGGTCAGAAACCTGCTTTCAGGCGCTATTTTTTGGCAGAAAAATCCATTTGAGATATCAAATATGGTTTTGTATTTTTTGCGCACACTGTTATTCATTAATGCGCCATTATGTGCATTTTGGACAGCAAATGTCTTTGTGCATGAGTTTAAATGTCTGTAATCTAAAAGTAGACGATATGTATTGTCGGGTTTAGAGACGGGAAACAAATGATTGTTCATTGGAGAGGTACATTTTACAACGACCCCCTGGTATTCAAGTTGATCTATGATCTCGCTGACCTGTTTTTTAGCTTCTTGCTTTATTGGATATTGCCTCTGAGCATTAGGTGAGACTTTTATTGGGATCACGTGGTAGTTTGAGTTCTCATCCCACCCAGCATGATTTTTGTACAATGCTGGAGCTTGGGCTACTGCACACTCCTGTGCAAATGAATGTTTAAGGTGAACGGGAACATGATCGGAAAATGCAGGAAAAAATATACTTTCTTACCTGGGGCACTCCATTACAAATGCAGGTGGCCAATCTTGTTCTGCTAACAGGATGTCATAACCAGATGATAAGTTCTTCCCAAAAAAGACCTTTTACTTTCCTGGGATTGTCCCCCTCCAACCAGAGTGTTATTTCATATAACGTATGTGGGACGCTCACCCTGGCGTCTGGTGTTTCCACCGTGATGTAATCATTCAAGTCCACTGTCACCAGAAATTCCTTCAGGGTCTGGCGAGCTATTGTTACTTTTGCCGCACTGTCTAGCATCGGCAGAGCCCATTCCCCATTCAGAAGTTATGGCCTCAGAATTCTGGGTATGTCTGATTTTCAGACATGCAACTTTCTTTTTCTTAAATTGAGGTTTTGAGTTTCGCTTAACTTCTTTTTTAGAAGTAAAGTCTTCAGCGCTGCTTATCTCTGGACTGTGTGCACTCCTCTCTGTGTTCTGACCATCCTTCTCTTTTGGAGCTTTTCTTCGAGCCCTGAAATGAACGAGAGGAACGTGTATCAGTATCCTGATACCTGTTAGGTTTCCTACTATTATCCCTAATCCTAAGGTTGTACCTCTTTTCAGAGGGATCCTGTGGAGGAGACCTACCTCGGGACTGAGATCTCTTGTATTTAGAGTTTTCTTTTTTATTATCCCACTTCTTTTTAGAAGAAGTAGGTTTCTGCTTAGAAGTGTCCTTTTCGGGACTGCCCATTAGTTGAGGTTTTAAATGTTTTCCCCCCAAACTATCCCTGCCTACTTCTGCATACGCAGTTTCAATTATTTTGGGTAGGTCATTCTCCTGAATTATTGGAGAGAGCTCCCTTAGGCGTTGGCAGATTGCCACTGATGCTGCTTCCCCTTTAATGTTAGCTAGTATTATGGCTAATACCTGGTTGTAGCTATTTAATAACTTCATCCCTACGTTTAGGGCAGGTTCTGCTCCATACTCATTTTGTATTTGTCTTAAAACATCTGGTATTACTTCTAATGAAGGAATACCATGAGTTTTGGTATTTTTGGTAGCAAAGACTGTACCCCAAGAGGTACAATCCTCTAACTGTGGTGTAATCCCCATGGGCAAGCAGAATGTTAACATTCTGTGTTTTCCAAATGGTGTTGTATTTGGGAATACTGCTTCTAACTGGGTTATTTGCTGAACTACCCAGAAAGAAATTTGTTCACGTTTTGTGGGTGCTTTGCCCATTACCACATGTAGGGCCATATGTAGGTAGCCTAACATTTACCACTTCATAAATACCGAATTTTACCGATTCGGTATTTATGAAGTGGTAAATGATATGTAGGTAATCCATCGGTAATATTTACCGATTCGGAATGGGTCGGTAATTTGGAATCGGTATTTACCGATTCGGTAATGGTAACTGGCTTCCCATTGATTCCTATGGGCCAGGAGGCCCATAGGAATCAATGGGAAGCCAGTTACCATTACCGAATCGGTAAATACCGATTCGGTAATGGGGGGAGCACAATCAAGGGTGGCAGGGTGTCACAGTGACACCCTGTTGCACCCCTGATTCCTGCATGTGTGCACATGTGGCACACATACATGCCCTAAGGGCATGTATGTCTGCCACATTGCATACTTCAAAGTGCAAAAAAATGCTTTGTTACAGCCATTCGTCATTTACCACCAACTTTTAGTTGGTGGTAAATAACGAATCCCCACAACAACCACACACTCCCCCTACATATCATTTCAGGATTCGGTATTTACCGAATCGGTAAAATTACCGATTCGGTAATTTTACCGATTCGGTAAATTACCGAATCCTGAAATGTTCCCCCTACATACCAAAAGCCTGAATACCGGTCGGTAACGGGATATTTACCGAAAATCGTCCGTTACCTACCGGTATTGGGCTCCCTACATATGGCCCGTAATGTTTGTGGAGTAATTTTAGTACCTGTGTTCTGTGTAGGAGTTGCATTAGGTGTAATTACTGTAGGTTGGACCGCTAGTGTCCTTAAGACGAAGTGTGTCATGTTTCTGTAAAGTTTTATCAACTCTTTGTGTTGAACAAGCAGTTCATTACGTGGCATTGTGTCAATGTCAGGATGTGGTGCATAGGTCGCTAATATCGTCCATGTTGCTCCTGGTCTTCCTAAAGGACCAAGTCTTGCTCTTGTTGTACCGTGGGGTAGGGCACCATTAAACCAGAAAAAATTTTCCTGGTAGGTAAGCGGAATTTCAATCTTCGCAAACAGTGTAGACCGCTGGAACTTCTTCATGTGTGTAATAATGAAAATTATTTGTTACGGCATTCTCTCCTAGGAATACAGCCCATGAGTAGAATACCTCTGTTAGGAAATCTTTGTGTGCCTCTATCACGAATATTACTACACCTCCTCTGGGTGGTAACCCATTTTTGAGTAGTTTAACTGTCAGAGTATGTCTTACATTGGGTGCAATCTGTATTGCATTGGTATCGTCTTCTTCAGACTGATTTAGTGCCTGGTTTATTGGGTTTAAAGCTCCTTCTTTGTTAGCCATTGTGTATAGAACACAGACTATTTGTCCAAGGAAATTAAGATAAGGTTTTATGCACAATTAGGGAGAATTCCTTCAAGGGTGATTAACCAACAGCCAATAAATGGGTTATCTCGCCTACTCAGCTGTGGCGGAGTTTTTTGTGCCTACCCACTCCAGACGTCCCTGGTTTTGTAAGTAGTGTCTCTGAGAATAAGCACGACTGAGCTACTCAGATTCTACTGTTAAATAAGTACCAAACGTTGGTGGTGCCATGTAGTGTAGTTCCTATAGTACCCTTCATACAGGACCTGCGCTGGTTTTGGATAACATATAGTGTGGGTCTGGTGGCAGACTGACTCTGTGCACCCCCGCCGAGTATGTTAGCCTCCTTTTGCATTATCTAGCTAACAGTGCCACTAGAATCTCATTTTATCAGAGAGATTAGTTTTTGGCAACCTCAGAACACAACAAACCCTTATTCCTCAGACTCGTGGAAACAATAAACTACTTTTCACTGTTCACTGATGACAAGTCTCTTTGTTCACAATGTGATGATGGATGTGGCTTCAGTAGGATGTTGACCATTTGGGCTGTGGAACTTCATTGAAGATAGTGTCCAATAATAAGCATACTAAAAGTTAGTACTAATCATAGCCAGAAAAGAAAAAACAATATCCCAGAAATTACCCAGAGTTCAATCCAAGGCGATACCAGGTATGTCTTTTGAAGAAGGTGAAGGAAGTTATTTAATTGTTGCTTTTTGCTAGAATGGTGTTTTGGCTGGCGTTGTTTCTGGCTCGCTTGGATCCAGAGAAAACGTATCAAAGTTAATGAAATAGCCAGAAGCAGTTCGATCAATTGTAGGAATGGCATCGGGATTAGTTGAAATGTTATTTTCCTCTCGATGAGGCATGTTGATGTAGACGTCTGTATTAGCTCTAATTGCAACTTGTGAATTATTCTGATTTTCATTTTGAATTTGAATGTCTTGTTCAAGTGGAACAATTTCCATTGCCTTATTGCTTAGTCCATCATTCCTTACAGGTGGCTGATTCCTCAGACTCGTGGAAACAATATACTACTTTTCACCCAGTCACTCATGCTTGCTCATTTTCTCTCAGAGAGATACACCGAAGAAACAGTTGGGCTTGTTTGCAATAAAAATTTATTGTACCGTTGTTCTTCTCGTGTAAAATATATGCCCTGCTACAGCTGTTATACAGTAGCAGAGATATAGGATCAGCAGTACAGTGAATAAAAATAAATAGTACAGTTCTACCATTTTGCAGTAATCATGAACATATACATGAATATAAAATGCATTTATAAAATAAAGTGCATACTCCTAAGATGGGGAACCACCTTTACAACGCAACTTTTATAACGCTATGCTATTACAACGCATTTTTTACAACGCAAAAACTTTTACAACGCGTGCTTTTACAACGCATGCTATTATATGGTAAGTACTTTTACAACGCATATACCTTTACAACGCATTATTTGAAAATGCCTTTACAACGCATGCATTTACAACGCATGCATTTACAACGCAAGATGTTATATGGTAAGTACTTTTACAACGCATATACTATTACAACGCATTTTTTAATGTTGGAATTTTAATTTAAATAAATATATATTGTATAATTCTTTTTTTTTTAAAAAATTGTAATTGATATAAAGTGAGTAGTTTTTCAAAATATTAATTTTTGAGTATTTTGTCTAGTAGAAATGTTTTGTTGGATAGTTAAATTAATACTTGAGTATTTAAATATTAATACTTGATACTTAATACTTGAGTATTTTGTCTAGTAGAAATGTTTTGTTGGATAGTAAAATTAATACTTGAGTATTTTAATATTAATACTTGATACTTAATACTTGAGTATTTTGTCTAGTAGAAATGTTTTGTTGGATAGTTAAATTAATACTTGAGTACTTCTCAAAATAGAATGAGTTATTGTTATATTTAATTTTATACATATTACAGTGAATAGTGAGTATTTTTAAAGTTAAATTAATAATTGAGAATTATTCTAAATAGAAAGAGTATTTAATATTTTATTTAAAATAAGTAAGAGTGAGTAACTAAATTTTTGTACTTGAGTTTTTTATAAATATTAAAGTGTATTTCTTAAAATAAATGAGTTCATTGGTTTCTTTAAATTAAGAAACAGCATATTTTAAAATTAATTGAATTAAAATTTGTGAGTACTTTCTAAAAATATTAATACAAGAGTATTAATCAAAAAGGTAAGTAATCAGATATATTAATACTAGAGTATTTATAGGTTCCAGAAATAAAACATTAGAGAAATTTATTAAAAATATTTAAAAATATAATAAAAATTTAAATATTAAAAGAGTAATAAGGAATGCATTTTAAAAATAATAATAGTTAAAAAAAACAACAAAAAAAACAATTACTTACTTTTTACAAAAAATTCCCACGCTTTTCCATTGAAGTCTATGAGCGTCTTTGTCCTTCATTTATTTTGGCAGCTTCAGAATATACAACCCGCGGAACAAGAAAAGAAGGATTAGAAAGTGAAGAAAGAGAAAGTTTTGAAGGGAAAAGACAATAGAGTCGAGGTAAGGAACATATTTAGTAAATTTACATTTAATTAGTTACAATTTTGAAGTTTAAATAACTATTAAAAAAATAATAACAGCAAACAATTATTGTTTTCAAAATTTTTATTTATAGAAAAATCATGAAAAAATAAACCATATTTTTAATGAATTTTGCAATGTAAGTAACATTTTTAAAACATAATATAAATATTTTATTAACATTTATAAACATTTATTTACAGATTAGTTAAATAAAGTAGTCCGTTATAAATTTAGATGCACGCGATGACGTAATGACGTGAGCGTCGACGTAATGCGCCATTTTGCAGAGCATCGGAGGAGGAAGCAGCAGGAAGCTGATCTGCGGCCAGGTAGGAAATATTTTCATTTGAAATTGTAGAATAAACCTTTAAAAGTGATACATATATAGTGAGGAAAGAATAAGGGGAGGTTGCGGGAAAACTAATTGATTACTTAAATGTTTTTAAACATGTCCACATTAATGTCATTAATGTATGCCTATGTCGGGTCGCTAACAGTTATTTATTTAGTTTAAAAAAGTATGTAACTGTTAAAAAATTACAAGTTACTGTTCTGAAAGTTGATTTGTTTATTTAGGAAGTAAAAAAAGTAATGTCGATCTTCATTTATAAGTGCAAAAAAGTTGCGTACTTTCAAATTTTGGAAATTAACGATTGTTAAAAAAATAATGTTTAAGCATCAAAGTGCATTTTGGAATATGGTTTGAATTGTAGAATTTACATATGTTTGAGTTTTGGTGATTTGATATGACGGTAATTAAATTGAAAATTGTCGGTAATTTTATTAATGGAGTTCCGATGTAGAACAATTTTTCGAATACTATGGGACAGTAAATTTGTAGACATTGGTAGTTTTTGCTTGAAATGAAGATTTGTTTTAAAAAAAAAGGACCCGACTTGTTTGATTGAAAAATATTTTAGAAAAATACATGGTATGCCAATTGTAATTTGAAATTTATTAAATTTTGAAGCAAAGCAGGAAAGTAAGTTATTACATTATTTTAAAAAGAAAGAATGTTAGAAAGATTTTCCAGGTAGTCTATAGCCACACACAACGAAAATTGTTGTAGAATTGCCAATAGTCTCTCAGACATTTCCCTTGTTTTGACTGTTACTCGTGGGTTTAGACTACCTGCGAGTGTTTGTGCTATTCTCATTTCTTGGAAACTTTGCTCCTTCTTCAAAGTTTCCAAAAATGAGTAGAAGTTAGGATGTGGTTTGCCAATTGTATGGTTGAAGGAGTTATGCCATCCCTCAATGGCATTGTTTGTTTTTGCTTCTCCCTCTAAACAACTCGTGTAGCAGTTCCACCACTCCACATGGAATCGTGGCTTCCTCCTGCGACCCGATCTGCTTAGGTGTCCAATCCATGTGTCCTCAAAATAATTTAGAATGGGTGCCAATTTTTCTTCGTTACTCGTATAATAAACAGATTCTATAATTGCAGTGTAGTACTCGTCCACACTATTGGGAGGAACAAAACAAAGTGCAGTTAATTTTTTTAGTTCAAATTGTAGTTTGCTATCCCGAGAATAATCTGCAACTAGGGATGTTTTCTGTAATTTACGCCAAAATGCCTGCGAAAAATGGAAAAAACATCCCTGAATTTGGGTATCCGTGTACGTTTTAGTGATCACATTGATCATGCTCAATTCAAAATCAATAATTATTTTTCGAGGACTTGAAGATGTTTTACTTTTAATCACTGATAAAAGTTCAGTGTATGTTGCAGAAGTCTTATCAGGTAGCAAACTATAAACTAAGGGAATTACACTATTGTTAATTTTAGCATGTATAGTGTAAATTTGAGTGAAAGGATGGGGTGTACTTTTAAACGTCCCATCCATCATCCAAATTTCACTACTTTCTAACTTAGCAAGGTTACGTGGGGTACTAAATATTAGAATACGTTTCTGAGGGTTTTCGTTGTCATGCAGAAGGAAAGGTTCATCAGAAAAAGAAATAGAAAGATCATGAGGAATTCTAATGTCAGAGAAAGAATGTGGTGTAGATAATTGGATGTTACTTGCCTGCTTTTGTCTCTGAATAATTCTTCTCAAATTAGGTATTATAGGCATGTTACTAGCAACATGACTGGGGACATGCTGTGCAACCTCTCTTAAAATTGATCCTGTAGAATCATTGGAGGTGCTTGCAATAGCTTTCATCTCGTTTATTGTTTCTCTAATTTCTACATCCATTGCAGAGGCAGAGTGGTTATGTTCTGTGGTTTTCACAACCAAATTATCAACAGTAACCGCTCTGCCACTGCAATGGGTAGTGTAGTATTGCACACACCTCCAATGATTTCTAGTTAAACTTATTCTTTCCTTACTATATATGTATCCACCATGGTTTAATAAGTTTTTGCCCTTCCTGGATTTGATAAAGTTTGCAGCTCCCAGGCTAGACATTATCTGAAAAAAGGAGAGAAGAAAAAAAAAATTAGCCTGAAACAAATTAAGAAATACCTAAAACATAACATTTACACCATCTACAGCTGCACCTTCCAGGAGTTAGAATAGTAAATTGCACCCCTACACCATCCAACACTTTCCCTACTGATGCACCTTCCTGGAGTTAGAATAGTAAATTGCACCCCTACACCATCCAACACTTTCCCTACTGATGCACCTTCCTGGAGTTAGAATAGTAAATTGCACCCCTACACCATCCAACACTTTCCCTACTGATGCACCTTCCTGGAGTTAGAATAGTAAATTGCACCCCTACATTATCCAACACTTTCCCTACTGCTGCACCTTCCTGGAGTTAGAATAGTAAATTGCACCCCTACACCATCCAACACTTTCCCTACTGATGCACCTTCCTGGAGTTAGAATAGTAAATTGCACACCTACATCATCCAACACTTTCCCTACTGATGCACCTTCCTGGAGTTAGAATAGTAAATTGCACCCCTACACCATCCAACACTTTCCCTACTGATGCACCTTCCTGGAGTTAGAATAGTAAATTGCACCCCTACACCATCCAACACTTTCCCTACTGCTGCACCTTCCTGGAGTTAGAATAGTAAATTGCACCCCTACATCATCCAACACTTTCCCTACTGATGCACCTTCCTGGAGTTAGAATAGTAAATTGCACCCCTACACCATCCAACACTTTCCCTACTGATGCACCTTCCTGGAGTTAGAATAGTAAATTGCACCCCTACACCGTCCAACACTTTCCCTACTGATGCACCTTCCTGGGGTTAGAATAGTAAATTGCACCCCTACACCATCCAACACTTTCCCTACTGATGCACCTTCTTGGAGTTAGAATAGTAAATTGCACCCCTACATTATCCAACACTTTCCCTACTGATGCACCTTCCTGGAGTTAGAATAGTAAATAGCACCCCTACACCATCCAACACTTTCCCTACTGATGCACCTTCCTGGAGTTAGAATAGTAAATTGCACCCCTACACCATCCAACACTTTCCCTACTGATGCACCTTCCTGGAGTTAGAATAGTAAATTGCACCCCTACACCATCCAACACTTTCCCTACTGATGCACCTTCCTGGAGTTAGAATAGTAAATTGCACCCCTACACCATCCAACACTTTTCCTACTGATGCACCTTCCTGGAGTTAGAATAGTAAATTGCACCCCTACATTATCCAACACTTTCCCTACTGATGCACCTTCCTGGAGTTAGAATAGTAAATTGCACCCCTACACCATCCAACACTTTCCCTACTGATGCACCTTCCTGGAGTTAGAATAGTAAATTGCACCCCTACACCATCCAACACTTTCCCTACTGCTGCACCTTCCTGGAGTTAGAATAGTAAATTGCACCCCTACACCATCCAACACTTTCCCTACTGATGCACCTTCCTGGAGTTAGAATAGTAAATTGCACCCCTACACCATCCAACACTTTCCCTACTGATGCACCTTCCTGGAGTTAGAATAGTAAATTGTTACCCCTACAGCATGGTACATTTTTACAACTGCTGCACCTTAGAATGTTGGATAAAAATACCTTTTTCTTTCAAATTTGCTTTTCTTGCTGACTCTTCTTAAGTGGGAATGGCGTGTAGGCTGGAGTAGACACTTATGTGGTGATTGGATTTCTAATGGGAAAATAAATGTCTGGAAAAATGAAAAAAGAAAAAAATGAGAAAACTGAACGATGTTGAGAAATGCGAATTTACAATAATTTTTAAAAAATTGTATATTTGTTATAAGTTGTAGTAGATAACACTTTCCCTAATGCTACACCAACCTTTAGTCATGCAATAAAATTCTGAATTCTGCAAATGTTACCATAATTAAATTGTTTTTTTTTTCAACATTAGCAATGAGATGGCTAGTGTAATATATTGAAGGTTAAGAAACCATGGTGAAAATCAATACCTTGTTTTGTAGAAATTGCTTTTCTGGGTGAGGCTTCTGAAGATGATTTGGTCTGTTGGCTGAAGTTTTAACGTATGTGAAGGAAAGAATCTTTCTGCAACGAATCAAATTGTTGTCTTTTGAAAAAAATGAGGATAATAAAAAAATTAACGTTGGTTTGAAATGTAAAATCTGAGTAACTGTAAATTAATAATGACATACAATATAACTAATACTACATGACAGTGTACTAAACAATGCACCTTCCTGTAGTTGAAATAGAGATAGGTACCCGTACACCATTAAAAAATCTCCCTAATGTTGCACCTTCCTGGAGTAGGAATAGTATATTGTTACTCTAAACTATCCATCATTTTTCTAATTAGGTACTTTAGAGGAGTAATAATTGCAAAAGGAAGGATTAAAAATGTATAGAAAAAATAATACCTTTTTCAGTTGTACTTTGTTTTCGTGCCTTTAAGGTAATGCTTGCAGCAGGATAAAGTTATTTTTTGGGGACAGATGTACTCTGGAAAAAAAAAAATGTTTAATTAATTAATGTTCCTTAGCTAACGTTGGTTGGAAAAAAAATACAATTTATAAACAATATGATATATGACAAACGAGTATGAGTAACAATTGGTGAAAGTAAACATATTCCACATTTAATGCATTTTTCAAACAAAAAAAATGGTTACTCCGATAATATCACTCAATTACTGTAATCCTGTAAATTCTAGGACTTTGAATAGTAATAGTTACCCTAGTAACATGAATCTCTTTTTCAGATGTAGTACCCAACTGAAGTCTTATTAGTAATTGTTACTCCTGCATCATGGTATATTTTCGTTTAAGATGTAGTGAGATTGAGGTAAAAAAAAAAAACACCTTTGCCATACATCACTTTAGCTAATTTTTTAAAATATATTTTACAAGTAAAACAATTACTAATTAATTACATTTACCTTCACAATTGTATATGTCAGTCGATAACGTGGTGGTGATGCTAAATCAGGTACACCAATTGTTGAATCTCAATATATTCCGAGTTTCTGTTTTTGGAAAAAAAATACTTGTTTTAAGTTGGTGTATATTTTAAGTGATAGTAAATTAGAAACAGTACATTTTAAAAGTTATTATTAAGAATTTCATTTTAATTTTTTTTGGGTTAAGAAAATATATTTTGCTCAAAACCAACGTTTAAAAATATTGTTATGACTTACTAGTAGTTGCTCTATTGTAATGCTTTTACGAATGAATTCCGTGCTCTCTCTGAGGAGGTCGCAGTGGAGGTGACAGAGGGTCAGCTTTTCACGTCTGGTCTCTCTGGTAGTTGATAATCAACTGAGTGCAAAATGGTGTCTTCCTGGTATTTATAAGTTTTACTCTGTGTCACTATTAATTTTTTAAAAAACTGCGTTCGTTGTGTTTTTTAAAATGCTTTGTTTTACTGTGGAAAATTATAATTTAAAAAAGCTTTTACAAAAGTATTGTTTTCATTCATTTGCTCCGTTTTGGCATCCATTTTGGAACATGTCTTTTGGTATTGTTTACATAGAAACTGTGGTAGGACAAGTTTTACAAGTGAGATGGTTAAAATGGCGCCTATGTGTATGAACTGTTGTTTAATTTTTCGTTATGTGTTTTAAACTGTGAAATGTGCGAAAACGGATTTTTGGGGGAAATGGGAGTATTAATTTTAATACCCGAGTATTAATTTTAATACTCGAGTATTAATTTTAATACTCGCGCATTGATTTTGTCATGTATTTCAGTTAATTTACGTACAGTTGTTCTCCACATTTTAATACACTTCCCCACCCTAAAACCCCTAATTTCCCTGCATCCCGTGCCAGATTTTATTGTACTTTTAATTTTAAAAAAAACAAAATCGCGTTGTAATGGTATGCGTTGTAATTGATTTCGTTGTAACAGCACTTTTCAGTATTTTAATAGGTTTTGCGTTGTAAGAGTATTCGTTGTAAAGTTATGCGTTGTAGTAGTACTTGCGTTGTAAAAAATGCGTTGTAAAGGTATGCGTTGTAATAGTATGCGTTGTAACGTCATACATCCTCCTAAGATGCCTGTCTAGATGTACCTAAGTGTACCTAGCATGTGAGTAGGTGCGAAAGAGCTAACAAGCCTAAGAGCCTAAAAGTCTAAGAGCCAAGAATCCCACTAGGATTTAGTCGAACCCCATTACCTGAATAGTGAGAGTGTGGGACTTCGTCCTGGACTCGAGTTGGACACCCCGCGAGGGATGGTTAGACCACTGTCAGCTGGAGCGACTGCATGTCGGAGCTTCAGCGTCTCTGATCAGTGTGTCGGCCTTGAAACTCGGTTCCCTCCTGCCTACTGATAGCAAGAGGTGCTGTATTTATACAGTTCATGTGTGTGTTAGCCATTGTTCAGTATGAGGATGACTTTGGGGATTAAACCTTGTGCGTGGATCGGAGAGGTGAAGTATACCCCCGGGTATAGTTCTCATAAATTATTCATATGCTCTAAGGATGACATCTTAGCAATATCGATTGGGAAAACCCCACTCTCTGCATGGAACTAGGTGAAAGGTTTAGCCTATAAAAGGCGTCAGTCCTTATAAGGCGTTCAGTCCCTATGAGGCTGTATGTTCTTATTAGGAGTTATGTCCCTATAAGGCTCGTACATATGAAATGAAGGGGAGATGATGTAGGGAAAGAGTACGATGTTCTCTGGACCTATATTAGGGTAATGATATGAAATATAACACAGCAGGCTGGCAAGGTTTGGCACCAAATTCGGGCCTGGTCCACAGTTCATGCGTTTTTTGCTCTTCTTTGCCCTTCTTCTGTTCCCACTAGATGAATATGAGTTCCTGGTGTCAGAGGGCCACCTAAATACTGACTGTAGGGGCAGTAAGAGCTAATGGGCTGCATGCCCTTGGCATGTCTAAACCCTATATATGACCACTTCCTGTGGAGAGGGCATACACCTGACCCATAGTTCCTAGATCCACTCAAAACAAGACGTTGGAACCCTTCTTTCATTGTTCACTTCAGGTAGTCCACCTTAGGGTGTGACTAGCCTGAGAGTGAACACGCCTTCTGACCGGCTAATTTTCCTGCCTATCCTGGTGCCAAATGGACCTCAGGTCAGGGGATGGCATTTCCCAGGTCTGTGGGAAGCCGGGATTGCATTTCAAAAGCAGTAGAGGCCTTGAAGCCCCTGGCATTGATATGCTAAAACATTAGCCATCCTGCTTGAGGAGGCGTCAATACCTTCCTCCAGAGCAGGCATTGTTTCTGAGCAAAAAAAGCCTGGGCTCTCTCCTGCTGGGGGTCAGAAACTTGCCTGTGGTAGCAGGCTGGAGGATACCAGTTAGCCAGCTCAGGAAGAGACTAGTTGGATTCAGGGGGAGACTCTAAATTGCTCTCTGGTGCATCTCAGGACAAATCCGATACTGGCATCCGTATGGATTGTCAAGACGAGGTGTTTAATACCAAGCACCATTATTTTCAGTGAAGGTGTCATGTAGCTGGTTAACTCATAATGACCAATGCCCAGTACATATACTTAAGATGGCTTCCTGAACAGTTGCAATGTCATGGCAATGGAACCAGACATAACAGGGGCATATCACACAGGGAGTGCACCATGTCATCTTTTCAAAATGGTTTGTACCATTTCATGCATCCTGGAATGGGAGACAGCATGCAGTTTTTGTGTGGGTCCCTTTGAGTGGCACAATACATGCTGTAGTCAATAGGTATCCTTTTTAGTAGCCATGCCCTGGGTACCATAGGTACCATTGAGCAGGGACTTACAAGTGTGCTAAAGGCTTTGCCAATTGAATTACAATTGAACATGTCACTTTAGGGGAAAGAACACTGGCACTGGAGCCTGGTTAGGAGACTTCAGTGCACTGTCAAGTTGAAAACCCAGCATCTAGCAGTCCAAATTGGGGCAAAAAGTGCAGGGACATCCCCAAGGAAGTCTAACTCCCTACATAATTCCCCCAAGGAAATTGTGGAAACAGATCTACCCTTTCGTTGTTAGATTAGGAGAGCCCAAAGCGAGAAACAAGAAATACACAAATTGGCATGTCAAACATTTATTGATGCAATTGGATTCTTGTGTAAAATATGCGCACTGCAATGATTAGTAGAGGGAAACAAGGCATTGTAACCAGCATTACAAGAATGGTGAAAAAGATAAATAATTCAACCATTATGATTATTGAATTGATGATACAAATACATATAATAGTAGTCCTGCCTACTGCCACCTATCCCGGAGAGCATAGGGTGAATGTTGTTCTGCCGGATACCTGTGAGTGGTCTAATTCCTCATTTACATGTGTGGTGTTTCATCCGCAAGCCAGTCTGGTGTAGTGCAGGTCCCTCTCAGGATAGTAATGAGATTGATTCAGCTGAGCTGAAATTTAGGCATGGGGCAACCAAGACAATCTATGGAAATAATATTTTGCCGTACTAAGGCTTAAGGCAGTTTATGTAATGAAAACAGGACCCATTTGCACTGTGTCTGAGTTCAGATCAGGCTGTCATTGTTGATCCTACCAAACCAAAGCTGTCTCTGAACAGCTAATAATATTTAAGGGCAGTTTGCGCAGTGTGCTTGGTCCTTGGACAAAATGTAGGATGGTATGATAATGTGCCTACGAAGAAATGTATTTGTAAGCAAAACACTTTTGGTGTACACTATTGCATGCAAGCACACAAGCAAAATGTGCTGAAAGTCACTGTCTAAAAAGATGTCAACTTTGAACATGAACATGGCAGTGTTTGTGCAAGGTCCCTATTGACCTCATGACTGTTTGTGCACAAGAGTAGGGGAAGAAAGAAGCAGCAGGCCAAATCTAGTAACTCTCTCTCAAAATGTGTTGCTGCTCTGCGCTTTATTTTTGTAATTCTGCTCCTTATTTTTAAAAAAACTGACTTATTTACAAGCCCCTTGCGCCACCAGTGTTTCCCATATTGAAAGTGATGCACCGGCGGGGCAAGGGGCCTGTAAATAAGACCTTGAGAATGCAGAGATGTTATAGTTTACAAATTGTTTGGAATTTTATTTGGAGAGGAGCAAAATTACAAAAATAAATCCGCAAAATAAAATCGCCGATTTGGATAGTCATTACCAGCTTTCGAAAAAAAGTAATGGATTTCACTAGCAAATTAATCTGACTTTATAAAATCTGCAGGGTGGTGTGAATGATTTGAAGACAAGCGTGTCAATAAATCTAGAGACTCAAATGCATCAATGACTCGGTGAACAGCAAAGCATCTGTTCTTAATGGCAGGGGTATTGTGTGTGTTTGCAGCAGAAGTGAAGAACATTTGCTTGGGGGAGTTTGGCACTCTGTCCTCAATTATGTGCTGTATTTCACAGTAGTGGAAACCATGACTGCGTTAACACCTCTTAGAATTTACTTAATGAGTAGCACTGGGAAATACGCGAATAAATTGAATTGTTGCAGCATCATATTTACAAAACAACCTTATTTCTTTAGAGAAACTCAATTTTGTTGCTAAATGATTATAAAGGGTTTCGTTTTCTCAGAGGAAGTACTGAACAATGGTTTTAGTACAGACAGTTCCGCTTGTCACTGAACAGCTTTGCACTAAATCACACTTTGTGTTGCTTGGCACAATGTGACTGAGTATACGATAGCTCCATTGGCCGCTCTTTGGACAATATTTTTGGCGTTTTTAATATTGAGCCTCTCATTTTAATGATCGTAGCGGCTTTTTTTTATGTTTATTATAAGACAAATCTCCATAGATCACAAGCTGCGAGTACTCAGCATAGTTCTGGCATAACAATAAATACTGGGGGATATGTTCAAGCCCCTATCACCACAGGAACGTCACTTTGACGGACGTTCCTGTGGTGATAGGGGCTTCGCCTTATTTACAAGGCAGCGTTAAGCCACTTAAAGTGGCTTAACGCTGCCTTGTAAATGAGGCCCCCTTTCACGCTATGCTTAGCGTGAAAGGGGTGGGCAGTCGGTGTTGCGGTGGGTGTTCCAACACAACAGCCATTGATTTTGACGATGACCCCTATTTACAAGGTTGGCGTAAATAGAAGGCAGCGCCAAAATTAAGACCAGGGAAAACCTGGTCTTAACTTGGCGAAACGAGGAGAAATGCTTTATTTCTCCTCGTTTTTGCTTTTTCCATGTGTGCAGCCTTGGGAAACACACATTGAAAAAGGAAAACGCCTTGGATTGTTTATGTGTAGGTAGGTCTTCCTTTCTGCACATAAACAATCTCTAAAAAAAATGATATTAACCCCTTCCCTGCGGGGGTAATTCCCCCACTGTGCGGGGGGGACCCGAGGCGCTGCTGTGCTCGTGATGAGCTCAGCTCGTCATGACTCACAGTGGAGCTGAGCTCATGACAGCCCCGCACAGGCGGAATTTATCGCGCGTGGGCGGGCCGCGGTCGTTACGACGAGCTCAGCTAGTTATGAGCACAGCTCCACTGTGACTCATGACGAGCTGAGCTCGTCATGAGTATGGAAGGGGTTATGCAGCACACATAGAAGTGGCAAAACGGCATTTAAATATTGTTTATGTATAGGAAGGGACACCTTCCTACACATAAACAATCTTTGCCTGCGCGCAGACACCCATGCACTATGTTGCAAGGACCCTTGCGCCCGGAGGGGGCGGAGAGGCCGGGTAGGGAGCGGCCAGACACCCAGCAGGAGAGGCGCCAGGCCCCAGAGAGCTGTGGGGCGATCGCACCTAGGTGTGGAAGGACAGTTGGGGGTCCCATCGATACTGCCCTCCGCCGGGAGTGGGAAGGGTTCACGTGGTATCCCCCGGGCCAGGGGTTGGCGCCTCGATGTCGGGCCTCGCTGGGACAGAGGCCGGGTGAAGCGGGGTCACGCAGGTGGTCACGTGGAGTGACGTATAATCCAAAATGGAGGAGCCCCGAGGTGCATGGGACCTCGTGCGGCTTAGCAAGGGGAAACAGGACCACGCCACGAGGCCGGCTCCCACATGCGTCCCCCCCAGCTGAAGGCAGGGAGAGTCACCCATCTCCTTGGGGGTTCTCCTCGCCGAGGCGGAAGAATCGGGACAGGCCGTCAGCATTGGCGTGGTCGTTGCCGGGCCGGTGTTCCACAGTGAAGTCCATCCCTTGCAGCGAGATGGACCATCGCAACAACTTGGGGTTCTCGCCCCGCATTTGCATGAGCCACCGCAAGGGCCGGTGGTCAGTTTGGACCCTGAAGTGGGTGCCGAAAAGGTAGGGCCGGAGCTTCTTGAGAGCCCATACCACGGCGAAGGCCTCCCGCTCGATGGTGCTCCACCTCTGTTCTCGCGGCAGCAGTCGGCGGCTGATAAAGGCCACAGGTTGGTCGAGGCCCTTGGCGTCCATCTGGGAGAGGACCGCCCCGACCCCGTACTCTGAGGCATCGGTCTGGACTACAAATTCCTTGCTGTAGTCAGGGGCCTGTAGCACAGGGGCAGCGCACATGGCCGCCTTGAGGGCCTCAAAAGCGGTCTGACAGCGGGGCGTCCAGTGCACCGCCTTGGGCTGTTTCTTGGAAGTGACCTCCGTAAGGGGGCCCACAATGCTGCCATAATCCTTGATGAATCGTCGGTAGTAGCCTGTGAGGCCTAGGAAGGCCCGGACAGCGGTTTGGGTTGCGGGGGGCTCCCAAGCCTGGATGGCGTCGACCTTTAACTGGAGGGGTGCCACCTGGCCACTCCCCACCTGGTGGCCCAGATAGGTCATAGATCCTTGACCGATCTGGCATTTACTGGCCTTAATGGTGAGCCCGGCTCTTTGGAGAGCGGCCAGGACTTCCCCGAGGTGTCCTAGGTATGCGGCCCAGTGGTCGCTGAAGACTGCAATGTCGTCGAGGTAGACCGCGCTGAAGGCTTCTAGTCCGGCCAGGACCTTGTTTACTAGCCTCTGAAAGGTCGCTGGGGCGTTCTTCATACCGAAGGGCATTACCCGAAAGTGGTAGTGCCCATCGGGGGTGGAAAAGGCGGATCGTTCCTGGGCGCCGGGAGTGAGCTTGATCTGCCAGTACCCAGCGGTGAGATCAAAGGTGCTTAGGTAGCGGGCGGCCCCTAAGCGATCGATCAGCTCGTCTGCTCGTGGCAAGGGGTGGGCATCGGTCTTGGTGACTGCGTTCAGGCCCCGGTAGTCGACACAAAATCTGAGTTCCTGGGGCAGTGCCGGGGGCGGCGGCCTTCGGCACCAAGACTACCGGGCTGGCCCACGGGCTGTCGGAAGGCTCGATGACTCCGAGGGCGAGCATCTTGGTGACCTCGGTCTGTATGCAGGCTCGGACTCGGTCAGGTACTCTGTAAGCGCGGTGTCGCACAGGAGGGCTGTCCCCAGTATCCACGTCGTGGACGCACCAGGGGGTCACCCCGGGCATGAGAGAGAAGAGGGCAGCGAAGGGTTGCAGCAGCTTCTGACAGTCATGGCGCTGTTCGGGTGTCAGGGTGGCAGAGAGGCGGACGCCCTCCAAGGAGCCGTCTTGGCCCGAGGACCCCAGGAGGTCGGGTAGGGGCTCGGAGTCACTTTCGCCCCCATCGTCGGTAGCCAGCAGCAGGCTTAGTTCAGTTCGGGCAAAGTGGGGCTTGAGCCGGTTGGCGTGCAGGACCCGGAGGGGGTTCCTCGGGGACTCCATGTCGACCAGGTACGTGACGGGGCTCTTCCTCTCAACTACCTTGAAGGGCCCGGTCCACTTGTCCTGCAGGGCGCAGGGGTCCACGGGTGACATGACCCAGACTTGCTGGCCCGGCTCGAACTCGACGGCTGAGGCATTTTCGTCATACCAGCGTTTCATGTCTTCTTGGCTGGCTTCGAGGTTGGCTTCTGCCAGGGCCCGGAACTTCCGAGTCTGGTTCCGCAGGGTCAGGAGGTACCGGTAGACGTCAGGAGGGGCATCTTGGACTTGCGCCTCCCAGCCCTCTTTGACCAGGCTGAGGGGCCCTCAGACAGGGTGCCCATACAATAGTTCGAAGGGGCTGAAGCCCAGGGATTTCTGTGGTACCTCCCGATAGGCGAACAGGAGGCAGGGCAGCAGGACATCGCATCTCCTCCTCAGGGGCTCTTCCAGGCCCTTGATCATCCCCTTAAGGGTTCTGTTGAACCGCTCGACCAGTCTGTTCCCCTGGGGGTGGTAAGGGGTGGTGAATTTATAGGTGACCCCACATTGTTGCCAGAGGGATCTCATGTACTTTGAAATAAAGTTTGTACCCCTGTCGCTCACCACTTCTCGGGGGAACCCCACCCTGGAGAAGATGCCCATCAGGGCCCGACCCACCACTGGAGCTGTCACGGTGCGGAGTGGGATGGCCTCGGGGTATCGGGTGGCGTGGTGGACCAGTACCAGGATGAAGGGGTGTCCCAGGGTGGTTCGGGGGTCGAGGGGCCACACGATGTCGATCTCCACTCGTTCGAACGGGGTGTTGACGGTTGGAAATGGTTGTAGGGGGGCTTTCACTCGACCCCCCGTCTTCCCGCTAGCTTGGCAGGTCGGGCAGGACCGGCAGTGATGGTCCACGTCTCTGCTCATTCGGGGCCAATAGAAATGGGTCACTAGGCGGCTGTAAGTTTTGTCCCGCCCGAGGTGTCCGGCAAGGGGCACGTCATGTGCCAGGTTCAGGAGGAATTCTCGAAATTGGAGGGGGACCACCAACACCCGGCCGGCCCCTAGTTCTGCGACTTTCTGCTCGCTATACAATAAGTCATTGTCCCAATAGACCCAGTGGGTTCCCGTGGGGTCCCCCGCAGCCTGGGCGGCCGCTTGCTGTCGGGCCCCCTCGAGGGACGGGCAGGCCTTCTGCTCTTGCTGGAATTGTTCGCGGGTGGGGCCCCCGTCGTGGCACCACTGGGCCAGCTCGTGGATCTCGCTGAGGGAGGCGGCCTCGTCGGGAGAAAGTTCGGATGGCCCGGCCTCCTCATCAGGTTCCTCCGTGCCGGAGGAGGGGGACAGTTCGGGGCCCGCCGGCTTGTCGGGGGCCGTGGCAGCGGCTGGTTGGGCGGTCATGGACCGGGTGGTGGCGCAGGCCCACTCGGGCAGTCCTAGCATCCCCAGATGCTCTCGGCGTTCCACCTGGGCCCAGGGGGAGCTCTCTAGGTCATTCCCCAGGAGGCAGTCTACTGGGGCGTCGTCGCGGACAGTTACTTTTAGGGTGCTGGACACTCCTCCCCACTCGAAGGGGATCCTGGCCATCCGGCACATGCTCTCGGTGTTGTCCGCGGTCCGGACAGGGCATAGGACATGCGGCAGGATTTGTTCGGGGGTCACCAGGTGGCAGCGGACAGCGGTCACACTGGCCCCAGTGTCCCGGAGGGCCTCGGCCCGTCCTCCATTGATGGTGACCCACTGTTGGTACTTCTGGGTGTTGCTTGGGATGGCAGCTCGGGGCACCATTTCTCGGGAGCCCAGACATACAAGCGACATGGCAGCTGGTTCCCACTCGGGGGACCCGCCGTCGTGGTTTTCCTCCTCGTCTTCTCCTTCCCCCAGGGCTGCGGCGGCTATTTGCCGGGGAGGGGGCCCAGTGGTCCCGTTCCGTCTGTTCACGGGGCAGGCCGGGTCGCTCGCATAGTGGCCGGTCTGCTGGCAGCCGAAGCAGGTCACTGTCGGTCGTGGTCCAGGCCGTGCGATAGGGGCCCCCCTTCGGCCCAGGGTCGGGGATGTGTGGTTGGTGGCTTGGCCTCGTGGCGGGCTTCTGGGCGGCCCGGCCGGGAATTCTCGACTGCGGTGGGACCCCCCTCCTCCGCCTCGCTGGCGGGGAGGTTCCGTGGTACTCCGTTGGTAGTCCCCCACTGGGTTCCGGGGGACCCGGGTGTTGACCCATCGGTCTGCTTCGGCGGCGAGCTTCCGGGGCTCGGTCAGTTTACTGTCCAAGAGGTGTTGCCTTAGTTCAACAAAGCAGTTGTTGGCGAGGTGCTCCCAGACAATGAGGTCGAACAGTTCATTGTATGAGGTGACCTTGCTTCCTTTTATCCATCCTTCCAATGCTCGGCTGAAGAAGTCCACGTATTCGACCCACGTGGTACCGGGGAGCTTCTTGCAGTCCCGGAAGCGCTGCCGGTACATCTCGGCTGATAGCCCGTAGCGTGTGAGTAGGGCTTCTTTCATGTGGTCGTATGATGTCATCACCGCGTCGGGGAGTTGCAGCAGGGTATCCCGGCCCTCGCTGAGGAACCTCCCCCATAGGCCGGCACCCCAATCCTTCCGGGGTACCCGATGGGAGGTCATGGCTACTTCGTACGCTCGGAACCATTGCTGGATGTCCTCATTTTTATAGTACTCCTTGACGACATCCTTGGGGATGTGAACCTTTGGCTCGGTCAGTGGCAGAGCGTCCCGGGCTCCGGGGGTGCTGGTCTCCCCCGTTTTAGATTTTAGTTCAAGTTCCTTGAGGCTCCTCTCGTGCTCGAGGGTTAGCCGTCTCTCCTCTAGTTCCCGATGCTGTTTCTTTTCCTCGATTTCCTCCTGCAGCCGTTGCTCCTAGGCTATTTTCTTCTCCGCCAGTAGGAGCTCACCGTCCAGCCGGAGTCGGGCGAGGTCCATTTTGTGTGTCCGGACCCTCTCCCGTTCTCGCATTTCTTCGTGGGAAAGGCTGGTTTCTGGGACGGTTCGCCCCCCATCTGTCGGGGTTGGGGTCGGCAGGTTTTCGTCCCGGGCCGAGGTCCCTTCGGCTCGGGGTGGAGTGGTCTCGGGTTCTGTCCAGGCTTTCAGGACTTTCTGCATTTCTTCCTTGGTGCTCAATCCTGTGGTTGGGATCCCTTTGTCCTTGCAGAATTGTTTCAGTTCTTTGTGGGTGTATTCTTCCAACCTTTCCGGCTGGAAGGATGCGGCCACGGTTGCCTCTTGGCCTTCCATGGTTCCCTTTTCTTTTTCCGTCTGGTTAGGTAGTGGGTGCGTTACTTGCCTGTACGATTGCGTCTGGCTCGGATCCCGTCGCTGGCCACCAAATGTTGGAGGGAGGACCACCGGGGAGTCGGGGAGACTATTCCGGGGCACCTTCCTACCGCAAAGTTATAGCCGAGCGCCGCTGAGAAGCCCCCTTCGGGGACGTCTTTCTCCTATAATCGTACTAGGCCCAGTAACACCACCACACAGGACTCAATATCAGTTGCTTGACTTGGATCTTTATCAGAAGTAGTACGTTCAATATTTACAGTGGGATCGAGGGATCCAGTAAGAGTCTCAATGTCTGTTAGAGGGATAGGGTAGCGGGACAGTCTTAGTACCAACCAGGTACGGGAGGGCTCTGCGCCAGACCTTGAGTGCTGGTCTCAGAGCGGCTCGGACGTGGGGAGCCGCGACGGCGTCTGCAGGGCTCGGGTGGTAGTTCCGCTTGGGTCGAGCCGCGACACAGTCAGCAGGGCTCCGGTGGTAGGTCCGCTTCGGTCGAGCCGCGACGAGGTCAGCTGGGCTCTGATGGTAAGGTTCAACAAGGTCGGGCCGCGACAGCGTCAGCAGGGCCCCAAAGGTTCGTGAAGGTCTTTAAGCACGGGGAAGCCGCGACGTCGTCAGCAGGGCTCAGAGTGTGGTTTCAGGATGAGTCTTCTTCCGTAGGGTCAGCCGCGATCCGATCAGCAGGGCTCTTGACTCCGGGATACAACTGTTGTCCTGTTGTCGGGTCGCCCCAGATATAGGACTGGAGCCCTTTGATGTCCGGACCCTTGCGCCCAGAGGGGGCGGAGAGGCCGGGTAGGGAGCGGCCAGACGCCCAGCAGGAGAGGCGCCAGGCCCCAGAGAGCTGTGGGGCGATCGCACCTAGGTGTGGAAGGACGGTTGGGGGTCCCATCGATACTGCCCTCCGCCGGGAGTGGGAAGGGTTCACGTGGTATCCCCCGGGCCAGGGGTTGGCGCCTCGATGTCGGGCCTCGCTGGGACAGAGGCCGGGTGAAGCGGGGTCACGCAGGTGGTCACCTGGAGTGACGTATAATCCAAAATGGAGGAGCCCCGAGGTGCATGGGACCTCGTGCGGCTTAGCGAGGGGAAACAGGACCACGCCACGAGGCCGGCTCCCACAGGCGTTAAGCCATGATGGCTAACGTATCACTGCGCCACGTCTTAGTACATATGCCCCACCGTGTTTTACAAGGATTGCAGTAAAGAGGGTAAAAAATAATTCTAGATAAAAGCGAAATATAGTATGACGTATTTAATGAAACACAGAAAGTACCCACACGGATGATAGAACGAATAGTAGCTGTACTCTGAGTTGGGTAGACTCCACATGTTTTTGCCAATAAGGTCGAACGAAAGCTCCCAATGTATTTACTTCAAAAGTAAATATTTAATTAAAGAAAAACTTCAACCAATATCAGGCCAAAACATCAATGTAATGACATTCAGTGTGCATGTATGCGTCATCAAAGCGTATGTCACCATTCCATAAAGTAACAGCATAATAGACATTAAATCAATTGATATATCGTTGAATAGACAAAATATGTGGATTTCACAGCAATGTCCTCTAGTGCCAAACTGTGTTGAGTATGCCAGTCTGAGATCGTTTGAACCTCTAACATGTCACAGGGTCTTCCTCAGGACAACATCTTAAACTAAACCTTTGAGTCCATCCCTTCTTGAGAATAGAAGGAGGCTAATTGGAGAGGTCAGCGAAATGGAAACTGGCCGGATGTTTGAGACCAGCACTGAGAAGCTATCCTTCTCACAAAGGCAATCTAACAATAACTTCTGACATTGTCTCTCAACTCCATAGATGAGGAGAGGAGTTGGCCTAATGGCTTGGGTGGTCGACCTCGAATCTGGGGAACCGGGTTCGAGTCTCAGCAATGACGCTGAACATCCTGTGATTCTGGGCAAATCACTTAATCTCCTCGTGCCTAACAAAAATGAATGTGTCCTCATGTAATGCAACTGGTGCTATGTAAAGCGCTCCGATACCGGGTCAAGTTTGCACTATATAACACTCTGTGAAAAAAAAAGGCTGAAATAGTACAGAGACTCCACATGTGAACTATAAACCTAAAATTGTTTCCAGCTCCCCATGCGCTCTCTGTTTCATATCAATGCAAGAGTATTGCTTTAACCCCTTAAGTGTTTGGATATTACCACCAACTGTTGAGCTCTTGTTTAAATATTTGGGCAATTTTACATGTACGCTTTCACAATTGTTTTCCACAAAAGATATCCAGGCCAAATATGTATTGTTTTTCCTACATGTTGAGAATTGAAAAGGTATAAAGGTCTTGACCATGGGAAAACGTCGGCCCTCATCCTCTTGGATCTCCTGGCCACCTTCGACACCATCTCCCACTGCTCCCTAAGAATGAGACTCCATGATGCTGGTATTCGCGACAAAGCACTGGACTGGATCCACTCCTTCCACACAGCGAGTCAGACTACCACCGTTCCTATCAGAACCCACAGAGATCAGCTACGGAGTGCGCCAGGGCTCCTCCCTGAGCCCCAACTGTTTCAATGTCTACATGGCCCCACTTGCAACCATCGTCAGGAACCACAGGCTCCACATCATCTGATACGCCAACAATACGCAGCTGATCCTCTCTCTCACCAACAAACCCACATCTGCCAGAAACAACTTCCACAACGGTATGAAGGCCGTCTCCACTTGGATGAGAGACAGCTGCCTCAAACTCAACTGGACAATACCAAAGTGCTCATCCTGGGACCCACCCCTTCAGCTTGGGAGGACTCCTTGTGGCCCGCCATGCTAGGAACACCCCCCATACCTATGGACCGCCCACAAAACCACACTATCATACTGGACTCCTCAATCACTATCAACCGCTAAAACAATGCTGTCTCCTCATTATGCTACCACATGCTTTGCCTGCTTCGAAAGACCTTCAGATGGATTCCCACTGGATCCAAAAAGATAGTCACCCACACACTCATCAGTAGCATACTCGACTATGGCAAAGTACCCTATGCCGGTGTCACCCAGAATTTCATCAGGAAACTACAGAATGTTCAAAATGCCACAGCCAGACTGGTCCTCAACATCCCCCAAATCAGCCACATTACCGAACACCTGCGAGAACTCCACTGGCTCACAGTCAACAAAAGAGTCACTTTCAAGCTCCTCACACACGCCTACATAGCCCTCCATATGGCAGTACCAACATATCTGAACCACCACCTCTCATTCCATGTACCCACCAGACACCTCCGCACCGCCCAACTGGCCCTGGCTACCGACCAACGGATCCACAAGACCAGGACCAGAGGAAGATCCTTCACCTACCTCACCACCAGAACCTGGAACACCCTGCCTCTCCACCTCAGGCAAGCTGTAGTATTCTGTGCTTGTGGCTTAAAGCTATTGTAAGAGTTCTCATGTAAGCCACTGTAAGAATACTTGGCCTATGTAATATTTGCCATGGAATCCTGTGGCTCCGAAGCTTCATCTGGAATTTATAGATTAAAAAGAGAGAGCTGTGGTGTTGGAGCCAGGTCTGAAGCTGGGACTAGCAGGCTGGGGTGTGAAAACCAACGTGAATAAAGGATACCTTTTACTCATACATCGTGTTGGAGTAATCTTTACAATGGCGACGAGTTGAAAGAACCCCTGTTGGATTATACACCTCAACGCTAACAGCAGCAACTACAGAAAAAACAAGAAAATCCTTCTTCAGCAGCAACTACCAGAATTCAACAACCTCTGCTATCGTATATTCTACCCATGAACTGTGAAAGAGTGCCGTTGCTTATGATAGAGATTATATCTATTGACTTTCTACCATGTAAATCTTGCTGTTTGTCTGTAGCAAGTGACTCCATAGAAACAGTGTTTTAATTTGAGGAGACCACCGGCCGAGTTGTGATTGTGCCAGAAAGACTGTGCTTTAATTGAGGCTGCCATCAACAGTAACAATACTTTAATTGAGGAGGCGACCAGCGGAGTTGCGGGTGTGCCGGAGAGTTTGTACTTTCATTGAGAGGACCTTCAGTGTTCTGTGACTGTCCTGTGGAGATTTTGATCAGATGAAAAGGGCCGCCTATTGTGAGGTATTTGGAGGAAGATATTCCAGCGCATGGTGCATTCGCTGTACGTTACGGTACTTTACGTTGTTCTATAGCTTTGAATTATCCATACGCACTGAGACACACATCTTTGTGTGGGTTTGAACTACCTGTACATTCTTTCCCGTAATGCCCTAACATGCACTTGACAACAAATGGCTTCTCGCTTCTCCCCGCCATTACCGAATGCGCCCTACATTCTTCCCAGCGTAAGCACCTACCTGCTCTCATGGTTGCATCGCACTCCGCATTCTATAACAGGATGAGCACTGTTGTCTTTTCCTGTGGTTGCCTCTTTCCTTCACTGGCACAACACTAGACCGCTAACCTCATTGTTACAATCAGTCACTCAGGAACACTGGAGTGTTGACATTTCTTTCAAAACTGCTGTCTAATTCTCTTCCTTTGTGGTGGAAACGTACAACCTCCTCCATTCTTCCTATTGAGTCTAGGTGATCCTCCTATTCCCTGGAAACAGTGGGAAAATGTTTTTTCACATTACGCTCGTGTATGTGGTGTTTCAGCGCTGAAAGCAAAATGTCCCTGCTTCTTCACTGTGTAGGCCCAGAAGGGCAAGAGATCTTTCAGCATCTCCCACAGTTATCCAGACAGGAGGCAGATGACCTTAATGAGTATGAGATTTGTCTGAAGAAACTAGACTTAAATGTTTTGCCTAAGTATCAACAGTGTTGGAAAGATATCATTTTGGAAGATGTATGCAGAAAGTGCGGGAGAATGTTGAGAATTATGTTACTGTACTAAGGAAATAGCATCTACAAGCAATTTTGGGCCTAATTATGAAGAAAGACTAAGGGATCAATTTATGTTAGGGTGCACTTTGGATAAGGTCAAAAAAGCTTGTTGGGAGGAGGATAATCAATCTCTTTCAGAAGTAATTACCATAGCAATGTCATGTGAACATACCACAGCATGTGTAGCTGAACTTAAAAAAAGGGATGATGAGGGGTATTAAAAAAGGTAATGTGGAGTAGTAAATAAGTTCAAAGATAAACAAAGAGGAGAGACAAACTCTTAACAGAATGAAAGTGGAAGTAGTAATTTGCAATACAACAAATGTAGTTACAACAAGGATGTTGTTTACCCAAGGAAGTTTCAGGGAACTTGTTACAGATATGGGGAGTATAGGCATGATGTGAGTTTTAAGGAGTGGATCGGGTGGAAAGCCACATGTAAGAAATGCAATAAAAAGGGTGACGTATCGAAATGTTGTCAGAGTGACAACTTTAAAAAAAAGTCCAAGAAGTTATGTGTGGGAAAGAGTATGAGGTAGAAGAAATCATTTTGAGGATTTCTGAAGGAAATAAAAGAAGTCCATTTGAGATAGTTCTCATTGAAAATATCCCTGTACGGATGTCGTTTGACTCTAGGGCAAAAATCACGCTCATTCCTAGGGATGTGTTTGATGAACACTTGAAAAGTAAGGTGGTGATACACAAACCTGATATTAAAGCAAAAGGTTATGGGGGTGAACCCATCAACTTTATGGATACTTCAATGGTAGCATTAATTTTAAAGATAGAGTCAATGCCAGGAAGGTGTATGTCTCCAAGAGAGGTGATTCATTGGTTGGTTTTATACATCAGAAAGATCTCAGAGTTATACTAGATCCCAATGAGACTCCATTGGTAAGGTTGGAATACGACGTGTTGTGTGGTGTGCACGAAAGCCAAGAAGACAAAATACATGAGCCACTGAGTCAGGTGAAGTTGGGTGGTTTTTCCTTTGAAGGAGAATTTCCAGGGGTTTTTGATAAACATTAAGGCTGCTTGAAAGGGTATTCTCATAAGATAAAACTGAGGGAGAATTCAGCACCAGTCATTAGTAAGGTGAGGGGTATGCCCATCAAAGTAAAAGAGAAGATAAAAATGGAACTTGTTAAGCTCTTAAATGGTGGTATCATCCCCGAAGTTGAAGCCAAGGAGTGGTTGGCTCCAGTTGTTATGGCACTTAAGGCCAATGGGAAGTTTAGACTTCGCATAGACTTAAGTGAACTTAACAACTGTGTGGTTGTGGACCACTATCCCTTCCCTAACATCTCCGAGATGTTGTCCTTACTGATGCGTTCTTCTCTTCCAGAGATTTGGCATCAGCTTATCCACACGTAAAGTTGCATCCTGATTCCCAAGACCTAACTGCGTTCATAATTCTGTTTGGGACCTTCAAGTTCCTTAGGATGCCTTTTGGTCTTATATCCGCTGCTGCAGCCTTCCAAAGAATGGTGGGGCATATTTTTAAGGATGTCAAGGAAATTAAGATCTACCAAGATGATATACTGGTTTTTGGATGCAATGTGGAAAAACATGATAAAAGAGCAAGAGAAGTTTTAAGCAAGTTGAAAGCTAATGGTCTTACCCTTAAGGCAAAAACAGAGTAAATTCAATCTCACCAAAATTAATTATTTGGGACCCAAAATCTGTGGCTCAGGCACTGAACCTAGAATGGAATTGATGGATACCATCAGTTGTATGGCCAATCCTAGTACTAAGGCGGAAGTAGTCAAGTTTTTAGGCATGTCTGAGTATAATGCCAAATGTATACCCAATGTTGCCGACAGAACGCATAGTATGAGACTGCTTTTAAAAAAAGCTGTGAGTTTTGTGTGGAATTCAGAATCTGAAAAAGTGTTTGCCTCGGTTAAACAGCTATTGTCCAAAGCCAGCCACTTGAGGAGTTTCGAACCTGGTCATAAGATGGTTCTCATGATGGATGCCAGTTCTGCATGCTTGGGAGCTGTTATGATGCAGGAACACCAAGATGTGGAGAGAACCATTTTATTTTTATCCAGAGGTTTGAGAGGGGCTGAATTGAACTATTCCGTGGTAGAGAAAGTGGCGTCAGGCATATTCTGGGTGGTAAGAAAACTTTGCAAATTCTTGAGGGCGGGCAAATTTACAATCAAAACTGATCACAAACCATTGAAGGAGATTTTTTAAAGGAAAGGTCTCAACAATGTGTCCTCTAGAGCAAGGTAATGGGTGGTGGCTCTACAAGAGTTTGAGTTTCGGGTAGTGCATGTTCCGGGTGCAAAAAATAACCTAGCTGATTGCTGCTCACGCTTGGTCAATGGAAGACACTCTAAGAACGAGGAGCAAGAGGATGAATTGAGTCATATTGATGATTACGCTGTTTGTTTTGTCAATGAAAGCATAATTAAGGAAGATGAATGGGTAGGTGAACTTGAGAAAGATGTTCAGTTACAAGCTGTGTTGAGTGGCATTGGAGGGAGTTGGAGTTAACATGCCAAGGAGGATGAAGCACTGAGCGGTTGTTTTCAGGTAAAGGATGAGTTAGCATGTCTAAGTGGTCTCTTGATGAGGGTACCGGCTTGATTCCATCAACCAATCTGAGGATGCAATTAGTTGACTTTGCCCATGAGGGCCATCCGGGCATTTCCAAAACCAAGGAAATACTTAGGCAAACTTACTGTTGGCCTGGGATGGACATGTGCGTGGAGAGGATTATGCGAGAATGTGTAGAGTGTGGAAAGAGTGATAACGTGTTGAAACCCCGAGTTCAACCCAAGACATTAAGGCGACTTCCCAAAGAGGCTTGGGAGGAAGTAGTTATTGACATCCTGGGTCCCATTAAACACACTAGCATGGACAAGTATGTGATTGTGCTCCTAGATGTGTATTCTAGGTGGCCTGAAGTAAAAATTACCAACTAAGTGGAAAACAGAAATGTCATATCATTCCTGGACAGTATATTAGAAAAGGAGGGTTTTCCCTCTACTTTGTTGTTCAACTATGGGGTTCAATTTACCTTGAAGGAAATGCACACATCTTTGGGTGACAGGGGTATTAGACGCAAAAAGTCTTTACCACCCAGAAACAAAAGGTCTTAAGATGAGCCTTCCAATGCTTGGTGCGGAATAAAAAGGAATTATCACATAGATTCTGTCCCCACGCTTTCCTTCCCCAGGAATAGACCCAAACACTAGCAAACAGCCCGATTGTCTAGGAAACCCTTTGATCCTCTAGTTGTCCAGCAGTGTAATCAGCTTGCCCAGCAGGAGTAACAAAAGCCTGTAATCTAATTAAAAGCTGAGTTGGAGAAACATACATCAAGTGCCAGAAAGAATACAGATATAAGGAAACCGGTTTTACATCCGCAAAAGTAGGCACATCGCACTTCTTCGTGATAATTTCTAAAGCTGGGAGCTTGTTCCTCATCGACGCTTTGCACAAGAGGGTGCTCCTTCTCAGGTTGATTTTGTTGCCGCTCGAGTAGATTTTCCAGTAGCAGCTTTCTGACAGCAAATAGTCATGACCACCCACATTGGAGAGATCTCACGGGGTGCCCTCCAAGCCACCAAAAATCACGCTAGGGTTATCAAATCTTGCTTGCCACCTTACTGTTAGCAAGTCGCACATGAGAAAAAACTTTGCCATACGGCGGTTGCTAGAATTTGGCCAGAACTCGGTGTTACAACGCAGAGTGGCCCAAACTCCACCAACTCCACCAGCGGAGCAGAATTTATCACCCACTCCTAGTCTGAACCCAATTTTCTATAATTACACTCTCCATCCTCTGTTTGACTATAGAAGAATTCACATTTTAACATTTTGCTCATTCCCCCACATCCTAGTTTGAACTGCTCCACCTCCTTTAATGCCAGCGAGTTATTCTTGCATTAGTGCATTTACTTGCCACTGTTAGCAACTCAACTCCAAATACATGTCCAAAAATTACCTAATCAAGAGAACATCGCATTCCAATCAAGACTACATGGTCAATGTTTCATCCTCTTTTCTCTCCCATACCAACGTAAAATACTATTTTCTCCCTTGTTCCTCCCTGGCAATTATACACCTATCTCAATAATATCAGCTTTCTTTTTTTACTTCTCAAATAACTATAGAAAATCAGTGTCACACACCACAAGCTCAGAGGTTTTTGGATCAGTGCCCTTATAACCACATGCATCAAATTTTGCAGGTGCTGGAGAGCGATCTACATGATTAAGGTGTGCTGCTTACAGTAGAAAGCTAGAATATACTGAGTTTTTGGTGCCCACCCAAGGTGGTACTTCCTTTAGATTGGGTGGCTTTTGGTTTTACGATCAGGCTATGTCACAACAAGAAAAGGTTTTGTCAATCCAGATTCATGCTCACACCTTGCATTTGTTTGCTAACTACAGAAAATACATCTGTAACTCTAGGTAGAAAATCTGGAAAGACATTGGGCAAATTAGTTAATTAATTTGTTAATTAAACATAAATAAAATAGTACAGTGATTAGATTGATAAATCTCACAGGTAGTATTAGTAAATTACTGAGCAAAACAATATCTTAGGACTCCTGCCTTGGTCTCTACAGTATGGATGACCACTAGGACTGTCCTGTACAAAATCTAGCTATTCTAGGGATCTAATGTGAAAATATGGGACAACCCCTTGACAGGCCCTTTCTTGGGCTGTATGGTTCAAATTACCAGTCAGCAGAGTTTTGCATCTAAAAATAATTGCCCACAACCCAAAGCCCAATTAGTTGGCTGGTATTCAGAATTGTATAAATCTCAGAGTTTTCCCTTTTAAACCTTTTAACATGCAAACTCTCCCCAAGCACAACTGAGATCATATAATGTATTATATAAGTTGCTCATTACCCAGAGGAATAACTTACTTGTCCAATCGAACCCCAAAACTCCTATCACTAACTCCATGGGACATTTGCTCAATAAGCTTAATTCTGCAGCAGCAAGTCTTAAAATCAACTGTGGACCAATAAAAACACAACTAAACCACTCTGTTTACCTCTCTCTCATTGCATCACACAGTCAAGCCTCCCACAAATAACTCATTACGCATCATAAAACTATAACATTTTAAGCACTTTGAATCCCGCTGCATGCCAAAAATAAGGCTCCTGAACCCTCAAATGTGGAGTTATATATTTTGGCATGAAGATATTTTAGAATTCACAGGTTAGTATGCCCATAAAAAGCCATTGTGGCCCTGTTTTAGTAAATTCATACCAAGCTCATAAGCAAGGTTCTCAGTTTTCCGGTTTTACTGATTTTTACAGATAAATACAGACAGAAAACAATGTGCTTGCTGTCTGTATTTATTTTTAAAAGTGGAAAATTGCAAAAAGTTGTCCTTTTGTGAGAGACTCTCCATGCTGTCTTATATGAATTCCAGGCAAACTGCTGAGCATATAGATAGCATGGGGAGTTAAAAAGCAGGATGAGATTTCACTAAATATACGCATTTGTTAACATATACTTGTATATATTGCTAATATTTATCTGTGGGTGTACTGTTGTGTTATATGTGCTGCTTAGTTAGTTAAATGTGACAGACATCATAGTTTGAGTGAATGTTTATTAGATTTATAAATATGGAAATATACAATTTTACGACTCCATTAATTCTCAAAACACTAAATAAATATGGCTAAATACCAAAAAAAATTACAAAATCTAAATATGGATAGATAAAGACAGAAATCTTAAAACAATAACCATAAAACGAGTAGACCTACTTATAAGATAGCACCAATCAGAGTGCTTCAGAACACATTTTGCATGACTCAGTACTAAATATGCATTTCTTCAATTCAGTGCTTAAAAAAAAGAGACTATTAGGTGGGGCAACTAGCAACTAGCAATGGCTCGAAACCTCTTAACCAACATGGGGTAACTTACATTTGTGATTAATTTACAAATGTAAGTTACTCAAAAGTGTCAACTTACAAGTCTCACCCACATGAAGCAGGGTCAGAGCTAAATGCAGTTAGTTACTATTGTAAAAAAGGCGCAGTTGTAAGTCCACAAATGGCCAGTCACTGATACAGCAACACCCGCCCATAAAATATAATGGAGACAGGGACTTGAAATAGAACCCCATAGAATATTTTGTTTATGAGAAGGCCTTGTGGAATTGGGAATCACTTGCTCTGCGGATACAAGATGACACATGACAGTAGTTATACTGTCTCCTGTGTCCCTCAGAAACCCCACCCTCTGCTCATTGATGGTGACCCACTGTCAATGCTTAGAAGTATTGGAAGGCATGTTGGCTTTGGGCACCAACTCCTTGTCACCTAAGGACACTAGGGTAACCTCAGTTGTCTCCCCCACATGAACTGGGGTCAAATCCCCCGAGCACTTCACTAGCCAACCCTGGGGTCTGTCTACCACTGGGGGGCTGTACCTTCTTGAGACACTTGGGACTGCCTTCGGTCTGCCCATGCTGGAAACATTCCTAGCACTTGGGGTCAACCTTACTAGTGTTTTTAATAAAGACACCTTTATTTTGGTGGCCAGATTGGGATTAGAACCCCTTACCCTGAGAACTGCTTTGGGGGCATGTCTTGTTTTTATCTCCCCCCATTTTCTACCAGTGGGAACCCTGACCACCCTTTTTGGAGTCCCCCTTCGATGCCTTCTTGGACATTGTGGTGCTGACCCAGAGTTCTGCATCCTCAGCAAACTTCCTGGGGTCAGTCAGCTTGCTATCTACCAGGTGTTGGTGCCCCTCTGTAAAACAGGTATTGAGCATGTGCTCCCTTAGAATCAGGTTGTATAGCCCAACAAGATCATCTGCCTTGCTACACCTCACCAAACCCTTCAGTGCCTTGTTAGAATAGTCTAGGAAGTCAACTCAGGACTGGTTTGGGAGTGTGTGGCTATCCCGCAACCTCTGGCAGTATTTCTCAGAGGTCAGCCCTAATTTGGAAAGAAGGATGGTCTTCATGGGGCATACTTAGTCTTGTCCTCTACCTCTAGTGTAAGAAGTGCATCCCTCCACCTTGTAGGGATATACCTCACAAGTTACTACCCAGTGCTCCACAGGACCGTGGCCTACCATTAGAGCTATCTTGTATGCAGAAAACCATGTATCTATTTCATCTCCCACCACATAAGGGGGCACAAGCTCCTTGGGTATGTAAAATCTCAACTCTCTAGTGTACACTGCAAGTATGCTACCACCACTGTTGCTAGACTCCACTTGTTTGGATTGTATTTCCAGCTCCTTGCAACTGAACTCATGGGTAAGTCTCCTCTCCTCCATGCCCAGTCTCTTCTCCTCCAAGGCTCTCTCAGCCTCAACCTTCTTCTCATCTGCTTCCAGCTTCATCTGGGCCAGCTGCAGCTTAAGCTCCCTCTCTGCTTTCCTGTCATCCAGCTCCTCTGGGAACAGGCCCTAGGCAGACACACTGCTCCCTGCTCCGTCCTGGGCATCTCAAGCATCCTGGTTATCTACTGGGGTTGATCTGGGATGGTTTGGATCCTCTCTCCCAATTTCCTCTGTCAGTGTTCCCTCCTCCTCATTGTCATCACCATCATCCTCTCCTTAGGTTAACTGCCACTTCGGTACCACCTCAAAGGCTCTTAGACCTACTTGAAGATTTAGTTTAGTAGCCCTCTTGTCTGCTTTCAGCCCCTTCTGCTTTCAAAGTCTCAGCAGCTTAGCCTGGCTCCTGGTGTCGAATTTACACAGCTC
This sequence comes from Triturus cristatus, assembly GCF_964204655.1. NCBI lineage: Eukaryota > Metazoa > Chordata > Amphibia > Caudata > Salamandridae > Triturus > Triturus cristatus. Next base: position 729,622,600 of record NC_140591.1, read on the forward strand.
CATCTCCAAGGTGAGAAGACAAAGGAAGAGTGGGCACTTAGAAAAAGGAGAAAACAGCCAATTAGAAACTAAGAAGAATGTAAAATGAGGTCACTCTGAAATCAAGTTAATAATATAGGATTTTTGTGTGACACAAATCACTATATTGTGGTGCACAGGCGTAACTTAGAGGCAATGTGTGTAGTTTTTATGCAGCATAAAAACAGTAATAAAGTGAAAACACAAAGCAAGAAAAATCCCACACTAATTAAGAAAAATTGAGTACATTTTAATACATTCTTTGACACCAAAAAGACAACAATCCAATCAGTAGAATTGGAGTTATGAATTGTTAAAATGTTTAGTTAAACGAGCTGACCGCGGTGTAGCATGGCTCGTATAGAAGTGGGTTGGGCCCGGTCTGCACTTACCTTTGAACTTAAAACACATTTTGGGAAAATGTTCTGAGGAAAGTAAAGTTGAGCAGGCCAAGGCTGCAGGCGGTGTCCGAAGAAGGAGCGTTGTCATTAGTTAGCCTTGGGTTGAAGCCACGGTGAAGATTTCTACATTCAGAGTTAGTCTGTTTTTTGATAGTCTTAAATATCCAAGGAGGCCAAGCCAGAAGGGTATAGCCGAAAACAGTTCCTAGGGGCTCAGATACCCCTTGGGCAAAGGATTGCTAAACAGGATTTGTTGCTGTAGACAAGAATGTAGTGGGAGCAGCTGTGAAGTCAGGCCAACTGGCAATGCACCTTGAGTGGAAAGACAACCATGTGGGCCCCAGTCTCCCCTTGGTTCTAAGAGCAGTTGTTGGCCAAAAAATGTATTAGTCCTCAGTTTGGGTTTTTGGTCACCTGCCACCTTTAACTCCACAACCAAGGGTCCAGGACTAGTAGAACACTACTTGGGGGTTCAGTACTCACTCGGAGTGGGTCCAAGTGCGGGTTCAAGATGGTGGGAAGCTTGTTTGTCCCTGTATTTCTGAACAGGAGCCCAGCAAACTAGCCTGTGGATTCCTTATGGTAGTCTTTGGTTCCAGTGAAGATGCAAGATTCAAATAGCAGGGCTGACCTCTGAGGGTTCAAGGCAGGCTCCAGCCATCAAAGCAGTCAACATACAGTCCTCTGAGAGTCTTTCTGTAGGTCCAGAAAGTGAATTAAAGACGTGGATTCTGAGGTTCAATATTTTTACTTGGTGGCCTTCCTCTGGAAGGTGGGAGAACCTTCTACAAAGTCTCTTTGGTATGCATGGAATTTCCTGACTCCCCTGGTTTCAAGTTGGCTGCAGTGATAATGTGAAGGTGATAAGCCTCTTGTGTGATGGTAGACACCAGCCTATTCAGTTGAAAGTGGGGCTGTGCTCAGCTCAACCTCATTCTGTCAGCAGATAGCCTTTTCAGACACTTCTAATCCCTCTATTGTGTGACTTTGTGGAAGGAATTCACCAAGTCTAACTGTCAGTTGCACCCACTCATGTGACCCAAGGCAGGCTTCAGGCACAAAAGAGCTAAGTTGCAGGAAAAGGTCAACTTTCTAAACGTGGCATTTGCAAAGTTGTAATAAAAAATCAGATTTTACCATTAAAGACAATCTTTCATTATACTTTTATATATCCCATGAACGGGCTACCTGGTCCAAATCAAATGTTAGCACTCATTAAATGTAATAGGACAACCCAATGTTATCCTATGAGACAGGTAGGTCTCACAGTAGTGAAAAACCAACTGAAGAGATTTTTATTCGCTGGACATGTAAAACTTAAAAGTACATGTCCAACCATTTAACTGCAATGCACCCTGCCCACTGGGCTACCTAGGGCTTACCTTAGAGGTGACCTATTACATATAGAGGAACTTTAAAGATTGGCAAGCTAGTTATATTGGCAAGTGCAAATTGGCAATTTAAAACTGCATTTAGGCTTCAGTGGCAGGTCTGGGTAAGGTTTTAAAGTGCTACATAAGTGGATGCTACAATAAGTGCTACAGGCCCACTTGTAGAAATTAATTTAAGGGCCCATTGTGTATGGTATACCACAGTACAATATACATTAAATATGACAAACAGGTGTACGCCATTTAAACCATGTTTAGAAGAGTGAGCACACGCCCTTTAGCACAGTGTACTAAGGCCAACAATATGAATTTCAGCACAAAAAAAGAGGTAAGTAGGCAAAAGGTTTGGGGGCAGACCATACTAAGGCTGCCAAGACTAGGAACATTAAATTAAATTAAATGATTTGCCCTCTTAAAATATATATAATTTGTAATATATTGTTAAAAAATGATCTATAAAATAAACATATTTAATATGTATTTTTTTTTAATAAGCTTTGAATATTCTAACATTATTTTTTAATAAAAACAAATCTAAATTCATTATTTTTTATTGATTTTATTAATTGTTTTGAATAATCATTAATACCTATTTAAAATGTGTAGGATTTTTCTTTAGGTAGAATATTTGCAAAAGTAAACTGCATTAAAAAGTAGTTTTTATTATATTTAATATTCTACTTACTTTAATTAACTACAAATTTAATTCAAAATTAAGTCAATAGTGCTGTACCAATGGTATTTTGTTCTACATTTAAAATAAATATATTTTGTTTACATTAATATATAACATGAAAATATTTTCTACTATTTCTTCCAAGTTTATTTAACTGGTGTACTTTTCTTTATACTTCACCATAGAGAGATCTCTGTCACCGTGGTGGAGGTCATTTTATGGGAGACTAGAGGGAAAATGTAAAATATTTACTAATCATGAAACAAATATTTTTCTTTAAATATTAATGTATTACATGTTTACATTATGTATTTTAAATGTAGGAAAAAATACAAAATGCTACAGCACTACTGACTAAATTTTAAATTATATATTTAATTAATTTAGTCTCCTTACTCCTTCCTAAACCCCTGCCCTTTATTCATAAGTATTCCCTATTTCTCAGCCTCTTAGTGACAATCAAGAAGGATTCGTAGAGGGTATAGAAACGTGGAGAGATGAAAATAGATTGTTGCAATAGTGGGGTATGACAGAACCTGAAACCGACAGAGGGAGGAAAAAGATTGCATATTAGGATTCATTTATTTTCATTTGTGTCTTTATACAGTCCACAAAACCTCTATAATTTTACCCTTCAAAGCCCAAACAATTGTTTTTTCTAGGGCAAATTTCTCAAAAATAACTGCACAGAATTTCACCAGAATTTCACCAGAATTTCACCAAACCATGCAAAAGACCACCTCTAGTGAAGTTATAGTTTCACAGCAAGTCTTGTGTACTTTTTGGCATAGTGCGGAGCAAAGTTCTATGGGAGGTAAATTGAAAACGCTCAATATTCGACTGACCTTTTATTTTTCCCTCCGATTAAAATTAAATTAAACTTGATATGACCAGTGGCAGACTGTGCAGGTAAGAGTGGTGGGGTGGGGGAAAGTCAACAGATGACAAAGAGAGAAAAGAAAAGAAAAAAAAGAAAAACAATTACTTTTCGCTTGCCGCATCGCAGACTTGGTAAGTTGTTTTCTTTGTTTTTAAATGTTATTTTCCCTCAACGTCATATGTCGACTCCTCCCCCTGCCCCATCGCTCTTACCTGCACCGGCCGCGACTGGATATACCATAACCTAGCCACTTTCACTATTTCTTTGGTAAGTTTCTTGCTGATTCATCAAACAGCACTAATGTTATAAACAAAGTTAAAATTGCATCATCAACGGACAGCCAGACCAAACATTACTACACAGTCAATAGCAACTCTGTAGTTATTATTAGGTCAGAGTTTTCATTGAAAAGCCTTTTTTTGCTTTGCTGATAACTTTGATGTTGTTAGAGGAATCTGCATGTAACTTGGTAAAAAAGTTCCCCAGATTTATGTTTTGCCTGGAAAGTGTCATGCAGGTCTCACCGGGGGTTAGGACAGGGAATAGGTGAAAAAAGAAGAATCATATATTAACATTTTCCAGTATAACTGTCACTGGATTTTTTGCTCTCTACTAAACAGAAAGAAACACTGAATGGAATTAGACCAAACTTTGCATTAACCTAGAATGGTACTTGGTGAAGTGTGTTTGTTGAGTTTGGTGAACATCTGTTCAGTAGTTTTTGAGAAATTATCATTCAGAAAATGAGCTGGAGGGGCTTGGAATGATTAAATGTTAGAGGTATTTTTGGCAGGCTGTTAGCAAGTTGAGTTCATTGTACGAATCTCAGGTTCCATATATATCCAACAGGATGGGAGGGAAAGCTCATTGAGGGAGATTAAAAACATCACTCAATTGTTAATACCTGTGTTGTGTAGATTCATGGATCTGTATGGCACTTGAGAGACAATTAGCATGTTTACTTTACTCTTGGTATTTTGAGCTTCATGCAGTTCCATTAAGGGCCCAATTACGAGTCTTGCAGTCCAAGGACCGCCAGACTCAGGGTGGCGTGGCAGTAGTGATCCAGCCACCACCATACCGCCGATCTGTCCACCCTAATATGACATGTGCAGTCGGACCACCTGAGGTTCCCTGAGGAGGCATGGCGGACCTGAGGAGGCAATATGCTTGGCGGGACCACCACTTTGGACATAGCACATTAATGTTCTTAAAAAACATCTGAAACATTCTTACAATCGTATTTAAAATGCAGGTATTGGTACCAAAGGAAACCAAAATAACACTGTAATTCCACAATCATGGTTAGCTCTGAAAGCCATAGCTTCAGCACTTACTTTGATAACTATAATTCCCACACCAAATTAAATACAGATGACCTCAAAATGTTTAAAACAATAAATAAGAGAACTTCACACCAGATCTTTAAATTACAATGCGAACACAAAGAGTTACTACTGTATCCGTAGTCATGTCATTCATAAGGTTTATGGTAAGTGAGTTAATTTTTCATGTCACTGATCAGATAATGTATGTAGTGTTTGAAGTCATCTGATATATAAAGGATCAGACCATAAGCATTGCATGTGATGCTGAGTTATGGTTTGCATGGCAGGTATGCAGTCTATGTTCTTATGTATCTATAAATGGGAAATTTCAGAGTTTACTTTGTAACCATTTTTGCACTTTAGCTATGATTTTGAAGTGATATATGTCTAGTGAGGTTCATTTGGACTTTTCTTGCAAAGGCATTTTTAAAATATGTGTATAACTTTCAACAGAATGGACAAATATCCATCATATTTGGACCACAAATGACAATTCAACAACAAGCAGGCAAGTTGCATGGGTTAGTAGTGTGAAAACAAGGCAAGGTTCACCAATCCATGCCTTACCATTCATGGGTTTGTGGATATTGCTTTTTACCTTTGGTCCCCCAGAAGGAGAGGCATGGTTCAGGGAAGCATGTCCTTGGATTTCCATACATGGGCATGATGCTTGTCCTTTGATCACTGTACCGGACCAGGATCCACAAGTCAAACAAAAAAAAATTAGGAATAACTAAACACAGCCTAACTAAGATACAAATTATGTGAGACAGCCCCTCTGCATGTTGTAGCATCACCTTTCACTGTGGTTTTTGGTGGATCACTGACATAATATTGATGCATACAATATCAACACTCAAACCTATAGGAAAATAAGTACCAATAACAAAAATATCGACTTCCTGTACTTAAATAGTAAAACCAAAAATAACGAAAACACAAATATAATTGTTAAACGTATACTTTTTTTACCTATATAGCGAAAGCAAAAATATTGAAAACAAAAATATCATTACCCTTAAATAAAAATATATGTGAAAAAAATCGATTCACACAATATCGACTACAATATTATCACCAAAATAATGAAATATTCATTTATAAATATACAAAAAACATTTTACTTAAAACAAAGAAACCCAAAACATTTTATACACATATTTAAATTAAATATAAAAATAGATTACACCCAAAAAAATCTTTACTATTCACTCCAATAAATGATATAACTAAAGTAGTAACAATACAACCCTGAAAAAGTATTAGCGTTAACTAAAATCAAAAATAAAATTTAATTTAGTGTTAACCATAAAAGGACTGAACTAATGAAAAAATAAAAATAAACCAACCAATAAAATACAACTATAAACAACTTCAAATAATAAAATGAAAAAAACGGTTTGATCAACACTACAAAAAGCACACTAATTTAAACAACTATTTACTTAAAAAACGACAAACACTGCAAGACGAGTAAACTCTGTCGGATTTCCCAACAGACCTCTTAAGAGCAAATATACATCTCAACAACTACCTAACCAAGTAAGTTAAACTCATATTTAAACTAAAACATAATTGTTCTTCAACTTAAAAATGTAAAGTAGCATATACTTATTAAAACACTCTCCAACGTCTGTCTCTTTAAATAGACTTCCAGTACCTGCCCTACTCTTTGCAGATGACACAATTCTAATATCGCAAACACCCAAGGGACTGTAAAACCTTTAAGACTGCATTAGTGAGTTCTGTATGGAAAAAAGATCTTGAAATAAATTCAAACAAAACCAAATATATGACCTTAAATCAGCACAAATCCTTCAAGAAAAGTATCATTGTTGGAAAACAAAACTGGAATATGTGGCCAGTTTTAATTACCTGTGTTTTACCCTTGATGCTAAATTGTCATGGAAACCTTATATGCTGAAATGTAAGTCTACCTTGGTTCAAAATTCCATGGCAATTGTGAAAAAGCAACAGAAAAGTACATCTAAAGCAGTGTAACATGCCCTGGAACTTTATAAATGAAGGGCGCAAACAGCAACCCTCTATGGCACAGAACTTTGGGGTGTTAATAGTTAGAGTATGCTTACTGTGAAAGAGAAAAAGTTCATAAGGTTGTTATTGCAGCTCCCAGCACGCACACCCATGATTCCTATTATCCAAGACATAAAATTCAGGCGAATCGAGCCCCAGGCCATATTAAGACCCTTTCTGTTCTGGGTCCACCTGTGGACCATACAAGAGCTCACAAGTTATAAAGATGGGTTAGTTGAGATACTGAGACTTGAATACAATGTTACACTTTCATGGTTCCGGCATGTGCGTAGTTGGTTTTATAAACTAGGTTTAAATAGTTTTTCGGATGACCCTTATTTATTAACACATCTTTCAAAAAGAATCTTGAAAAACATCTACTGGATGTATACCAAGGATAGCATGCACTATAGTTCAAAAACAGGTAGGTTGACATCGCATTTTTTATCTATAAAACCAGCCCCTCATTTGAAGTATATATGGATGAAATACAACCCCTACTAGCTAAGTCCCTGTACATGAAGTTGCAGTTTGATGTTCTACAGATCAAATCCAATGCATCTGAGTGGTTGTGCAATAATATTGATGACAGAGAGGCTATCTGAACCTTATGTGCACAAAATGCTGTAGAAAACGATCCCCATATATTATTCTTCTGACCAGCGTATATCATCCTTCGGCAACAATGGATAAAACCGATCTGTTGAAATATGGGAATCAGGTCATACTTAGGAGCGCTAAGAATTTTAAAAACAGATGCATCCCAGAAAACTGTTTTTAGCCTTAGTAGATACTTATTTGCCATTAATTTAGTTAGCAAGAGAAAGGGATTGAAATTTTAATAGTCAGCCAGTCAGTCAAGAAAGCTTTATTTCGATTGCTTATTTAACAATCATAAAAGCACATATAACATACAAAGTTTTTACCCAAGGATTAACATAACAAATAAAAAATACAGTAAGCATTAATAACATCTTAAAATGTGGTATATGGTTTGAATTATTAAAACAGAGAATATTAAAGTGATAGTGCGTCTAAACTATCTCGCCCCTTATATCAATATACTCTTCCTTTGACAGAGCACTTTTTTCAGAAACATAGATACCCAGGTATGAAAAACTCTTAGTGGGGGCTATTAGTTGCACATCCACAAACATGTCCCTGGACCTCTGATTTCCACGTCCACATCTCATTATAAAAGTCTTAGTCATATTAATACTGAGACCAAGGTCCTTCATGAATTTAGAAAAACTATTTAAAACCTTCTGGAGACCAATCTGCATGCAGGACATCAGTACTGAGTCATGCGCATAGAGGAGAGCAGGTATAGAACGACCACCTATTTGGAGAAAGTCTCAACCATCCTGAAGAAGCGCCTGCCCTAGCCCATTAATATAAAGATTATAATGGAAGGAGGCTAGGACACAGCCTTGCCTAACCCCCCACCTAATGGGGAAAGAGGCAGTATGCTCTCCACCCAGACCGAAGCGCACTTGCGACTTTGCTCCACTGTAGAGGCGCAAAAGAAAATTGATAATGTTAGGGTCAACCCTCATAGCTTTAAGAATCTATCAAAGGTTCTCATGCCTCACACAACCGAAGGTCGCAGTGAGGTCAACAAATTCTAGAAACAATCTGCCCTTCTTCACCCTAGTGTACTTCCCCACAAAGATGGCTAAATTTAAGCTCTGCTCTATTGTCCCTAATCCTTCACGAAATCCGTATTATATATCAGATAAAATGTGATTACCTCTGCCCAATCCAGTAGGCGTTCCAAAATACTTTGCCCAACAACTTTGGCCAAAGAATCCAATAACGAGATGGGCCTATAGCAGGCGGGATCCTGGCGGTCCCCTTTTTTAAAAATAGGAACGGTAATGGAGTCCACCCCGGTTGATGGAAATGAGACCTGGCAACTAGCATTTATTACTTGTTTAATAATTGGGTCCCAGAGATTAATGTTAAACTTAAACAAGTCCACTGGGGCCCCGTCTGGCCCAGGAGCCTTGCCACCTAAATTTGCTAAGAGTGCTTTGTTTACTTCCTCTAGGGTGAAATAGAGGTCCAAGGTATGGGTGTGAACTTTTTGTGTGTTTGTTGATAGAAATTTCCTGCCTGTTGTACATCGTGGAAAAATTTCCAATCCATTGATCCTCAGGTATGGCAATTTCTATTGAGGGACCCCCTCCCGGAGACAGAAATGGTGTTTACACAGCTTTCCAGAAAGCAGCATTATCTCTCATTAGTGAGGCTGTGTTAAGGGATTCCCACGCATCTGTACTCAAAGCGTTCTTTCTTTCTGTGAGGGCCAATTTATAATCCCTTCTAGCCTGCCTAATATTAATAATATTTATTGGTAAATTGTGCAACTCGCTCTTCAGGGTAGTATGAGCTCATGTGCACTTCGTGTCGAAGCACCTGCTTGGGGCCAACCTTTCTTCTATTTTGTGTGTGTAACACTTCCCTTACTACACCTTATATTACTTGAAAGGAAGATAAAATACTTTCAGGTGGAGCTGACTCACTCGGGCAGATGTCAAAGGCCAGTCTACATTTGGTTACCAATCATTTTATAACCACATCGGGGTCCATCATGGTCCAACGTAGAGTGTATCCATTGACTTTGTCGATTTTTACATTAGCTAATGCCTGGTCGACCTGTTCATCACTTCCCTGTTTAGTCGTAGGGAGAATGACCGATATACAGAGGGGAAAGTGGTCACTCAGCGAATTATCATCAACTGTGAAGGAGTGCAACCTAGGTGCATGAGTGTTTGACAGTAATATATAGTCTATTGTTAAACATAGGCCTCTGCCATTAAAAGTCTGGGGCATAAAAGGAGGTCTATTGAAATTTTAATATTTTAATGTCCACTTTGAATTATTAATTTTAGTGTTGCACGTTTTACGTAGTCTCTTGTTCTTATATTTGAAAGTGGATAATGTGATCGACGCATTTGCACTTGATCAACTTTAAGAATGATTTTGCACTTTATTGTTCTTAAATTGAAGGGGTGTCCAGTTTTCACTACTCATAAGTAATGTTTTACTGGAAAGTGGAGAAAGTGATTGATGCATTTGCACTTTAATAATTTTATGGTTGACTTTGTACCCCTAATGTTTTAAAATTAAATGGGCGTTATAGTACCTTTGTTCATAAACGATGTCACTCACATTTATAATTGATTTTAACAAATTTTAAAATAGGGGTCTATTAATTAGCTAGGAATCAATATGTGTGAGATTTGAAGATTATATTGTATTACACGTTTGATTTGGCTTGTGCTCAACATGCATGAAATGTAGAAACTTGTATCTGTTATGGTTTTTTAAATCGAATACCGAATTCGAAAAGAGAGTACATAGACCTTAAAACGAGATAAACTGCCAGAAAGAAGACAACTATCATAAACTGGCAAAAGGATATAAGAAAATAAGAATACATAAACTAATGCTAAACTATAAACTCACCTAAATAGTGAGCATAAAGTAAACCTAAAAACCTCAACAAGCTACCAACAAATTACTGTTTAAAATTAAACACATGTTTCCGTCTAACAGAAAAGAATGCACCTGCTCCACATTGCAACCCCCCTTCAATGGCAAAGCTGCAAGGCCATGTGAAACATCTAAACAGAACATATCTGTAAGTATACAAAAGAGAAGAAGTTGCATAGTTTTTACATGTAATTAACAAATGTACAAACTTTAAAATAGTATATGCATTTATACTATTACCCTAATGTCAGATGCAATCGCAGAATCTGCAAAGCATATCACTTCAGAGAAAGGAAAGCAGTTACTAAATCACGTGAGCTATACCAACAGTCAAGAGTGTGCATCAACTGAAAATATAAACTGGATGCTAGATATTATTCTAATGCATATTTTGGGAGGGCAAGTACAAAGGATGATGTTGTAATACATGTATGAGAATACAAACACCACATAATGTGATATAAATAGACGTAAGAGAGATATTGTAGGATGTAATAGAGACAAGCACAAGTTACCAGGAAGCCGCACCCAAAAATTCTTAAAGATATACAGCCTAACACATAAGAGGCCAACTATACCCACTTTAAAATGTTTAATCGCACAAACTGAAAAAGCCACCAGTGATACCCCATCTGCCCCTAGAAGATACCAAGGCATACACATACCTGAACATTTAATAATTACACATAATGATGGACCATTCCTTTTACTGAAAAATAAAAAGCGATTTCTAATATTCTCTACAGCAGATAACCTACTGAAACGTAGCCAATGTCAAATGTGGATGATGGATGATGCCTTCAAAATGTGTCCCTAACCATTCACTTAGATTATGATATACATGGTGAACATAAAAACACAAAAATCCCTTTTATATATGCACAACTACCGAATACGCAAAGCAGCACTTACTATGACCTCTTAAACCATATAAAATATAAAAGAAATAACTACTAACCCCCAAAAATAGTCATCGACTTTGAGTAAGACATGATTCTTAACATTTTAAAAATCTACCCTCACACAGCCATACAAGGCTATTACTATTATTTCAATCGAACTATATTGAGACAGTTCCGAAAATCTGCACCAAGGAGCCTATTATGACCTTTCAGTGGAGCAGTGGCGCAGAGGTGCGACCTTTCTCTCCACCTCTCTGCCACAGGCCGCTGCCCCCTGCCCAAATACTACTTTTCAGTTATCTGGCAGGGAGGGGGCATGGCGGTTCCCCCTGTGGTGCACTTTCAAAGGCAGCAGTGCCTTTTAACGCCTCACAAGGTTCTTGCACAGCATGTCCTTCGAAAGTCAATGCTGTGCAGGAACCTATGTGCATGCAAACAGGGGGGGGACATGTTATACCCCCCTGTGTGCATTCACATATGTTTGAGACACAGGAAGGTCATGTAGGGCCCCCTTTGTTTCCGCTCTGCTAGGGTTTTGATGGGGGTGGAACCACCATGAAAACCCTGGCAGAGAGGAAAATTGTTATATGCTTGGCAGGACCGTGGCGGTCCTCTCAAGCATATTGCGGCCTCTGACCACCCCTCTTCTGCCAGGTAATCGTAGTTCCGTGGCGGAGCCGGTGGTCCCAGGGTGGTTCAACTGCCTGAGTCATAATCGGGTAATCAGACCGCCGGTGCTGCAGTGGCTGGATCCGCCACTGCCATGCACCACAAGTCTGGGGGTCCTCGGACCACCAGACTCGTAATAGGGCCCAATGTGTAGAATATACTACAAACAGCCAATGCCCCTTTGAAAATATATAAGAATGGTAGCTCTAGCCTATGTCCATGTCACAGAGGTAGCCAACCAATACAATTTACTAATACAATGCCCTTTCTACCAACATAATGAAGACAAATGTAGCCCACTGATGGACTATTGTGAAGACGGTTTGGTTGGCAGAGTGCATCGCTCCGAACACAGATTCCGACCCAAATTCCAAATACCATGGTGGAATGTCAATGACAGCGTTTGTCACAGTAAACCAAAACAAACAATGCAGTGAAAGGATGGCACAGTACGTTCCAAACCACACTAGGCAGAACCCAACCTACAATCTACAAATTTATAGAAGCATTAGAAAAAGAAGAGCACTTCTATGAACTAAGATGGGGGCAATCTGCTAGCCAAATGGCCTTTAAACTTAGCAAACAACTCAAAAGCATGTATGACATGCTATTATTTAAATTCAAACCCTTCATAAATAACAAAGGAGTAGATTACTTAGAATAGCCAAAAGCATAATGTAAAATAAACAGTAACCCAGCGATTTAATCATTTCTGCTCAGTATATAACCTTATTTGTCTTACCAACATCATCCTTTGCCCCAGAAACTGGGGACTTCAGACATTGGCAACCGCTCTGGCAAGGATGATTCCTAATCTGGCCTGTGACTCTCTAGAATACTCTGAATTGTTTTCTGAGCTAGACAAACGTATGAGTGATAGCAAACAGGCCAATATCCTCACTAAACCTAATATCAAAACGCCACGTATTGATCATCACTCACATCACTAATAATAGACAAAACATAATGATGCCCGCCCGCATTGGTTTAATTGCCTGAATTATTATCTATTGTAGATAGTATTTTTAATGAATTACAAGCATTCAGTGATGTCTCATTCAATTTTGCTACATCAACTTCCTGAGAATTTTATGAACAATTTTCAGAGCTCATCATGAGTAGATGAATTAATACATCTGATAAAACTGCTTCATGCTACAGGTAAATTCGGAACCTCCATCAATAACGACATCTTACTGAAATTGTGTCATCCATTTACCAATATAAATGAGAACCACCTTTCATGGTACCTACAACCTCCTGCGCCGTGGAGCTCTTATAACCCATAGACAAACAAGTGGGTGGCCCCCTCACCTTATATTGTGTGTTGGCACACTCCACTTAAACCCTGGTGGTAGTGGGGAAATGGTTGTTGATATGTTTGTTAAATTAATGAGCCAACTTGCTTTCTGCACATTGCATTACCATTTTTATTTGCACGTTATGATTATGTTCACTGTCCAAAAAGTCTTAGACTGCTCCATTCCCTGGTAGCTTTGGTAGGGACTTGTAAATGCAGCCCTTGTGCAGAAGCGGAGTCTGAGCGCATGCTCCAGTGCCGCTGAGGGAGAGCATGAGCATAAGCACACAGGAAAAGCAACTAGTGGCCCTCCACATAAATCGGTGGCCATTTTTGAGGGTGCAGCTATTTAAACTGCATCATCGCTGTGCCCCTGAATCATCACCTCTTCAGCCTCTGCCCTTTCTTGGCTCTTCTGCTTCCGCTGCATGACTGCTGCATTCCAGGACTGCAAAAAGAAATATAAAAAGACATCAAAAGATTACCAGGTATTTTTCAGAGCTGTGGTTCACGGTAGGCACATTGGACATTAACAAGGAAGAATAAGGTAATGCTAGCCAACGCTTAACACATAGTTGATTTAAAGAACTGTTAAATTTTTTGGGGCAAACTTTTGGCTAAAGGACACGCCTATTGTATGGAGAATCTCACAAGCAGTGACATGTTGTATGCTGTTGAGACATTAACACTTGAAATTGCTGGGACATTGAAAGCTCTTGTGGCAACGCTTGTTGTTTTACTTAGCTTCAGATAATTAGACACCTGATAGATGAAAATTGCGCAGTTGTAATTTCCCTGAAATGTGAAAGTGAAACTAACTACCTCCGGGACTAATAACTAACAATATCCTGACACTGATGTGAGAGTACCCTGGTACCCAAACTGTTTTGCACACTATGTACAGATTATTCTAGAGAGTCTTGGCATGTGAACGGGGTAATGACACAGATGTGAGTTCAAACAATATTATGTAGTGTTTGAGTTCTATGCTAATTGCGTCTTTCATTAACAGAAATAATCCGCTGTGAACGTTACAATCCTGTGAAAACCAAACCTCCAGAAAAAACAGCGATCAGAAGATGTGACCAGTCCACAGCACATTCTTTGTCTTCTCTTCTCATCTCTCACTCCCAACTCCTCGTCCCTTTGTGGTATGTCGCCAGAGTAAAGTTCATCGACTGCTATCGAGGTTAGACCCCAAAGGGAGTGGACATCCAGCGTCGTCCCTTCGGAACCTCTTGGAGTTCCAGTGAATGGCTCGCAATACCAACAGTATGAACAATCAGACTGACCAATCCATTTCATCAATATCCAATGGTATAGCTGTACACAACTGATAGATTGTTGCCCTTCAACAGCTGCATTGATGATCAAGACAATCCTAACCAGGAATGGCCTAAACAATGATGTTACTCTTGAATATGATAGAACTGAAAAGAATACATGTGAAGTTGAGCCCAACCTTTAATTGTAATTCTACAACTGTAATTCTTGTAATTATTGAAATAATTTGAAACCTACATCAGTAAACTTAGATTGTAAGAACTAAGCAAATAAACACCTTGGATCACATATAAACCTCATCCCACATGATCACTCGGGCTCTGATGGTTAAAACTATTTCCAATATTTCGAAAGTCGTATATGATACATTTCACTCAAACATCTGTGCCTCTAATTCAGGAGCCATAGGTGGGTTTACGGTCATTTTTAATGCACCCTTGCAGCCTAACTGATACCACCATGTCGCTGTAACAATACCAAAGTATAATAATATAAGAGGAGGAGACACCAAATTAGGGGATTATCATGCTATCAAGTTGTTAAATATTGTCAAAAGCTCTAATGGGATCTTTGCAACAGATTTATTTGAAAAAGTCCTCCTGAGGTCCACAAACCTATCAAAGCCCTCCAACCCAGGAAACACACATCCTTGAGCATGCCATCCTACAACCAACTCTAGTTAACAACAGTATTACCCTTATATAAGATAAGTGTAAGACATGTCAGCCTTAGGGTGGTCTTTCCCCCAAACATTTTGCATGCTTGCCTACAATTTTGCTGCATTTTCTTTTGGTGGCCTTAGGACTCTGTACACTTTACAACTTGTAACCAGTGCTAAACTGCTTGTGCTTACTCCCCTAAACATGGTTTGATTGGCATACGCCTAATTGACATATCTAACTTACTTGAAAGTCCCTTGTAGAATGGTATTCCATATACTGAGTGCCTGTACACTAAATGCTACCAATGGGCCTGCAGCACTTATTGTGCCCCCCACTTAAGTAGCACTCTAAAACTTGTCCCAGGCTGCCCATGCAGCCTGAATTCAGTGTTGCACTGACATGTTGATTTGGCATTTAAACCCCCTTTACAAACCTTAAACTCCCCTTTTATTATATTCAAGCCACCCCAAGGTAGGCCCGAGGTAGCTCATAGGGAAGGTTGCTGTGTAAGTAGAAGGTAGGACATGCACTTTTAAGTATTTCATGTCTTGGTAATGAGGAGTTCTCAATTTTGTTTTTCACTGCTCTGAGGCCTACCCATCTCATAGGATAACATTGGGGATACCTCATTGCATTTAATAAGAAGTAATTCCTAATTGAGAGGAAGTAGATCTGTCATGTTTGGTACCTATGGACTTTCAATGATAAATACTTTTTAATGCCAAAGTCGGATTTATTATTTCAATCATTAAAATGCCACTTTTAGAAATTTAGTCAAAAAAATGAGGTTCTAGCTGTCTGTTTTAATTATTCTGCACTTCTAAGAATTAGGACCAATCACTCAATTTCCTTGGCCCTTGTATTTATTTACCATGATTCTTTCATTAGTTTTCATGAAATCACAATACATTTTTCATCAGAAAAGGGACAACAAATTAATTTTCTAAATATATACACAGACATTTTCAGTGCATCAAACCACAATTTTGGAAAAAAAAACACAACAATCAGGAAAAAAATACATTTAACAGATCAAATACAGTGCACATGTACAATCTCACAAATACTTCGTTCGGTCATATATTTATATAATTAAACAGCAGTGGTCATAATTCACTTTGTCAAAAATAATGATATTCTACTGTTGGTAGCTATTGGGAACTGTAACTTTTCCCCTGTATAGTCCTATTCCTGAAGTTGTATTTCCCAAAAGATTATCCTCTGCGGATGCGTTTCGTACCCCATTATCATTATTGGGGTTCTCCTCAGGACAACAACTGGGTATGTACTGTGAATAATAATTTGTGAATTTTAATTACTTTCCTTTTTCACTAACCCTCTATCTCAACTTTGTATACTTAGTTGTAGTTGATGATCAAAAGTACCTTGTTTGTACTGGAACTCTTCTGCTCACAGTTATGAAAAGGTTTTCATGAAGCTCCATTTACTTCTCAAATGTTTGGTCGAGGAGCTTCTTACTTAAGAACATGGTTATTATACCACAGGTTCAGTTTTATCGAACTGTCTGTAAGGGCAAACACATTTAATAATGTTCATCTTGAAGTTGATCCAATGCGGAACGTAAAAATAAGCACCTTGTTGCGATGTTACAAGCTATTTGACTATTTGCTACAGTGAAACAAAGAAACATTAGTTCTGGAATACGCAAACAATAACATGGATGAGCGGCGTTTTAATTTTTAACATTGTATCTAGTGCCTTGTCTGGAATTGCAGCATTTGTTATTGCTGCAGGGAAGTCAGCTAATGTCATCATTACTTTTAGGCTGGCTGATATTTTATTTTTATTATTAACATGCCGAAGATTCGTGTAACTTACTTCACTTCTGAGTCGCTGCTTCAACCATTACTGCTCTCATCAATTCTCAACTCGGACAGGAAGTCAGTCAGTGCGTCTTCTGGCTTCGATGAAATTTATGCATGCCAAGTGTGAACATCTTCTTGCATGCTGAGATATGTAGTTTTCAGTGTCATGACAGTTCCTTTTCATTCGAGTTGGCCAAATTCGGACAATTCATTTATTAGATAGACTCATCATATGTTTTTGTATTTTCAGAATCTACCTATCTCTGACATTTCATTCAAGCCACTTATATTATTGTTAAATTTAAGGATTGAGTGGGCTTCTGTCTTTGTCAGGGCAGCCTCATGGTCACCCCCTCTTGGGTTGCATTTGATCACTCTCAATACAGTCCGTTTAAGATCTTTTCCAGGTGGTTCTTTTCTAGTAGTGGCTAACCATTGGCGCAGATGTAATCTCCCTTTATATACGAGACTGAGGGTTCACCACGCGCTGTTTAACCTCTTGGTTAGTTTTCCCTATGTACAATTTTTGACATGGGCAAATGATGGTATAAACCATATTTTTTGTTTTACACTTTGAAAATATATTATGTTTCCATTCAACGTTGCTGTCCGTGAATTCAGAACCTTCGATCATGAAGCTATAAACAGCAATTTCCACACTTATGGTGGCCTTCTTTAGGCTTGAAATTCCATTGCGACCTTAAGTTGATAGGTTTATTTTCCTGGAAGACGTTAGCCCTTACAATCTGATGTCCAATACTAGCACTTTTCTTCAACGCAAATAATGGTGCGTCTAGGGCACTATCAGACTTATTTTTGAGGTTGCCAATTGCTGTGAAGGATTTGCCTAAATTTATTAGTATGGGAACCATATGTAGAAACACAAACTAGTTTGTCCATTGGCTGTTTTTCTTTTTTTACAAAGACCTGTTCCCTAGGTGTGTACCAGGCTCTTTTTGTAGAGTGTTTCAGTAGTTTATTTAGATATCCTTTTCTCTTTTAGTTTATCCCCCAATGTCCATGCATGTAACTCACAATCTTCTTTCTGACAGCAACTGCGCCTTATTCTTAGAGATTGTCCTTAGGGCAAAATATCTTTAAGATTGCGAGGTTGGAAGCTCTTGTAATGAAGTACATTATTCTTGTCTGTGGGCTTTCTATACAGTGTAGTAACCAGCTCATTTTCAAAAGGTCTATCTTGAACATCTAGAAATGTAAAGTTTGTTTTGCTTTTCGTCAGACTGAATTGGATATCAGGATGTCTGTTGTTTAACTAGTCGTGAAATGTCACAAGGTCTTCTTCAGTACAACTCCATAGAAACCATATATCATCAATGTAGTGGTACAACTGTATCAAGTGTTCTGCAAATGGATCGTCATTGTGAATGACTTCATCTTTAAATCTGGCCATGAAGAGTACTGCCATTTCTGGGGCAAAGGGACATCCCATAGCAGCCCCTTTTATTTGAAAGAAAAATCCATCCCCAAATTAAAAAAAATATATTTTTAGTGCTATGGAGGCTAGTTTTATAATGAAATCAGTTGGGACTTTATGTGGTCGTGTTCTGGTTTCCAAATAAAACTCAATGGTTTGAAGTGCTTCATCCTGAGGAATTTGTGTATAGAATGAGACTACGCCCAAAGTTACTAACCATTGTTCAGAGGAATTAAATTGGTGACATTCAACTTTATTTATAAAATTCATGGTGTCTCGTAAATATGAGGCGACTATTTTTAGGAAGGGTTTTAGGATACTAACCACATATTGAGGAATGGGTTCCATTAATGAGTCACATCCTAACACAATGGGCTGTCCCCGGGGTTGTTTTTCTTTTTGCAACATGTTTGCCAAAAAATAAATGACTAGAATCCTTGGATGTTTTTTGATTAAATATTCAAATTTCCTCGGGCCAAGAATATCTGATTCAAATCCTTTCTTTAGGATCTTAGCTATGTCCTCCTGAATCTCTTTAGTTGGATCATTGGTAATTTGTCGATACCAAGTCTGATTATACACTTGACTTCTTCCTTCCGACAAGTATGATTCCTTCAACCAGATAACTACTGCACCACCTTTGTCGGCTGGCTTGATGACTATTGAGTTGTCTTTTTTAAGATCTTGAATAGCCTTTCTTTGTTGTGATGTTGGGTTGTTCATGCTACACATCTTTTTTATTTCCAATTGATGTAGGGAAGAAAGGACCACCTGCACGAATACAGTCATTTCTTTAGGAATACTGTGGGCAAGAGGTAGAAACTTTGATTTATTGCGTAAATTAGTCAAGCTATCTTCATTTGTAAAATTGAATCCATTTAGTTGAATTTTTACGAAGAATTCCATGGCCTTAATCTTTAGATTGACGATTGTGGGGTAAGAATTTTAGTCCTAGTTCAAAAACAGTTTTTTTCCTTAGTAAGCACTTTTGTGGACAGATTTAATATGGAGGGTGTGGCTAGTTTTTATAAAACTGGTGCCTTGTCCGCATCTCGCATGGTTGGGGTTTGAACTGGAGAAAGTATTTGTGAGATTGTACCCATTCATTGTTTTTAATCTGTTAAATTTAATTTTTTCCTGATTTTGATGTTTGTTTCGTCCAAAACTTTTTCATAATTGTGGTTTAATCTACTGAGAATGTCTTTGTATATATTTAGAAAATTTATTGTGGTCCCTTTTCTGACGAAAAATGTATTGTGATTTCATGAAAACTAATGAAAGAATTATGGTAAATAAATACAAGAGCCAAGGAAATTGATTGATTGGTCCCAATTCTTAGAAGCGCAGAATAGGTTAAACAGACAGCTAGAACATAATTTATATAGAGAGGTCTATTCTAGCCAGTCAGTCAAAGAACTTTATTCAGTTTTTATGACCATCAAAGTGCAAAAGGTACAAAGTAGTGGATTCACCAACACATACAATGCCTTAATATGTTTCTACAAACAAAGTTAGCTGAGAGTAAATAACATAACATCGTCATAAAAAGGTTCAAATAGGTAAAAAATACACTAAAAATGGGGCATAGGGGGGTATAGCAAGTAAAAGTCTCGCACTTTTTGGGGCCCTGCTAGATTTTACATAAAAGTTTAAAAACATGTACTGTAAAGATACATTGTTAAAGACGTGCGACTAATATGCAATGAGCACAATATCCATGTTCCAGCTGAATGGCTCCATTGATTAGAACAGCTAGGCTTACAGATGATAGATTGGAAAGAACCTTCATATAAATAGAATTGAGTCTGGACAAAAATGTACTCAAAAAGATACTCTTAGAAATGAAACTTCACAGAGAGGTAGAGAAGAAAAAAGTGCTAGTGCATATAGTGCAGGGGTACCATATTACATACATATTATATGACCAATGCAAATGCAATTTACAGTGTTAATCCCCAATAAAAGAGAAGCGAATGCTCAAATTGGTAGGGCGGGAATGCAGAGATAGATTAATCGGCATCATTTCCATAGTACAGAGAACCCTTAGAAGTTTTATGCATATAGATTATGTACACAATCATAATAACGTTGTTACAGGTACATATGCTAATTTATATGTCATGCTCTAACTGTAACTATAGACTGGTGGTGCCAGGAGTAGTTAAAGAGCTACAGAAGGTGGTTTAGCCATTCTTCAATCTAAGCCTCCTAATAAGCCACATTTTCCCCAGAAATGTGGCTACTGCGCAAGCTAGTAATGGCCTGGAGTCTGTTTTTAGAATACGTTGGGCCTCTTGATGACATTGAGTAACCATCTGCCTGCATACGGGGGCTAACCATTGGAGCCTCGGGATTTTATACAGTGGGCACGCAAGGAAAACAAGTTTAATCATCTCAGAGGCCCCTGGACAGTGAGGATAGTAGCGTTATGCGTCATGGGCTCCCCGCTGCCAGGTAGCTGTAAACAAATTCAGAGAGAGAGTACCAAATCTGAATTGTATGTATAGCTTCCTATCATTCAGAATAGAGATAGCCTCCATATACTTCTCATACATACTTAATAGCTTGAATTCTAAAAGTTCTGTTGTAAGGCTGCTGCCTGTTAGTGTCACATTTCTCTGACCTACCCAATTCCAATAACAGGTCTTGACGCAATCTCTGCTTGGGAGCAAACTAATGTCAGGCTCAGCCCACAGTTTCCCCAGGCCTACCGCAGAGAAGAGTGTCTGGATGTTGCTAAACCACACAATTTTTTTGAAACGATCTAGGATACAAACTTCTTCAAGGGCTGCCACATAGTGGGTAAGCTCTGATTTTTTTTCAGACGTAACCAAAAAAGAAGGGGGCGCAATCTTGCTTTGTCCACTATAGTGGATCTGTCCATGTTGAGCCTTAGGGGAAGGAGTAGGGTACTCTGCGGTAGAGAGCAGAGCGACCTCAAGAATTTATTTTCTGTGCGGAGAAGGCCCTCTAAGTTGTCGAACCCCCAAAGTTCAGCTCCGTAAAGAGCAGAACCTACCACTTTCTGTTCATAGATCTGGAGCAATGCTGCTATCGGCCTAGTTTGCAAAGCCCTGTGTTCCTTTATCAATGCTCCTGTGGTTTTCCTCTGCTGAAGGATTAGTTTTCCAGGACATTTTCTCCGCAAGGGTTATGCCCAAATATTCAAAGGTGTCCACTCTCTCCAGAGGGGTCCCCCCCAGCAACAATTTGCCCTTGAATGATTTGTGTGGATTTTGCAACATAAGCTTGGTATTCGAGGTATTAACCTCTAGTCCTCGCAATCCACAGAAGGCCATAAAACGGTCAAGTAGCAGCTGGAGGCCACTGGGGTTTTTGGAGACCAGCAGGGTGTCATCCGTGAATGGTAAAGTTGTTATTTTCACTCGCCCCATTTTGGGGGCATCAGCATGGACCTTTGCTAGGTACTTCACCACTCCATTTATAAACAGGGAAAATAGGGTGGGGGCCACAACACAACCCTGCCGTACCCCTCTGGCAATTTTGATTGGGTCTGACAGCTGCCCTTGGTCCCCCCATCGAACCCTTCCATAGTTGCCCTCAAGTAACTGAATCAGAAGAGCCAAGATGTCATGTGGGAGCCCCTGATCACGTAAGACCTTTGGGCCTAGGTATGAGATCGAAAGCTGACTTTAAATCGATAAAGGCAATGTAAAGACTGCCCTGTTCTAATAGCACTGTCTTCCAAGTCAGCAAGGTGAAACGGAATACTTGATCGACAGTCCTCACTTTCTTCCTGAACCCGCTTGGAAGGGGGATAGTATATTGTTTTCCTCCATTCACTCAGTGATTTTATTGAGTAGGGCACGGAGGAATACCTTCTGTACACCGTCAATTAAGCTGATTGGCCTATAATTGGAGGGTAGAGAACGGTCCCCCTTGTTAAATCCCGGGATGACTTTGACTCCCTTCCATGACGGAGGTATCAGAGCCCGGTCAGCAATTCCAATTGCTAATATTAGGATATAGTTAGTCCAGTTTGGGATGTCGCTCAGCAAAACATCTCCCGGTACGCTGTCAGGGCCAGAGGCTTTGTTTTTGACTATGGTGCAAATTCTTTGCGTTATCTCAGCTAAGGAAAATAAGTTGTTGCTTGATTGGTTGCTGTTATGTTCCATGAGGGGGCCTTCTGAGTCTAACACCTCCGATCCTGTGTAGACTGCTGAGAAGTGTTCAAACCAGGCAGCCTCAGAGATGTTACTTGTCCGTGGTTTGAATTTTTCAGCATCCCCCCTCTTAACTAGCAACCAGAACTGCTGGGAGTCTTTCCATTGACGGGCATCACAAATTTGGAGTCAGCGATTCTCAGTCCACTCCTTTTTTTATTTGGCCTGCGCTAATTTGTAATGCTTCCTGGCCAGTTGTATTTCTTCTACATGGTTTGCTCTTATCGCTGCTGCCAGCTCAAGCCGCAGTTTCTTATATTTTGGATTAAACCAGGAGTTTTGAGAGTTGTCTGATGACTTCTTGCGATGTGACTTCGGGAGGATGAAATGAGAAGCTAGCTCAGTAACGAAGACGTATGTTATGTTATCAAAAACTTATAAAAACGCACGGTCACCGAAAGGTTTCATGGCGCTAAACTTGGGTAGTGTTATGGCACAGGAACTCATGCATAAGCTTGCTCAAACAGCCAAGTTTTAAGTGCCGTTCTGAATCCTAACAGATTGTCGCACATCCTGATTGCTAGAGGCAAAGCGTTCCAAAATTTAGGGGCGAGGTAGGAGAACATGCACCCTCCTTGACGTTTGAGCTTAAAGGTAGGGGTAGTCAGTATATGAAGATGAACAGAGCGTAAGTTACGCAGTGGGGCATGCTTTACAATCATGAAACTAAAGAATTTAGGACTCCTACCATGCAGTGCTTTAAAGGTCAAGCACCCTGTCTTAAAAGCTGCACGTTGGGCAATTGGTAGCCAATGAAGTTTAGATAGCCATGGTCTGGCAGATTGCCATTGAGGTTGTTTATGAATTAATCTTGCAGCCTGATTCTGCACTAATTGAAAAACAGGGGCAAGCCAAGATAAATGGAGTTTGAAAAGTCAAGACGCAAGAGGACCAAGGCAATCACGTCTTGTATAAGTGCTGAATGAAACAGCAAGTGGGCGACCTTACGGATTTTACGTAATTGGAAGAAACAAGCAGAGACCACTGCCCCGACTTCTCCTTTGAGTGACAGATCAGCATTAATGGTGACCCCAAAGCTTTTCACAGCGGATGAGGAAATGGGGGGAACACCTAGTTCTGTCGGCCAGAAATGATGGCCCCAAAAAATCTCACTCTTCCCAGGCAAAACTAATTCCGTTTTACCCGGGTTGAGTTTGAGATGATTGAGGTCCATCCAACGCTGAATGTGAAGCATGGTTGCTTGAAATTCAAGAGCAGAGTCAGAGGAATCCAAGGTGAAGACAAGCTGAAGATCGTCAGCATAGTTAAAGGTCGTTATCTTTCTATCCTTTAATGAATGAATCAAGGGCCTAAGATAAAGACTGAAAAGGAGTGGGGATAGGGACGAGCCCTGTGGCACCCCGCATGTAATGGCGAGCTTAGAGGCAGTAAAAGGACCAAGTTGGACCGCTTGTGTCCTACCTTCAAGAAAGGACTTAATCCAATTATATGCGGGGCCCTGTATGCTGGCCTGCTCGACACGGTCTATTAAAACTTTATGATCGACCGTGTCGAATGCGGCCGACAAATCCAGAAGCACCAAGGCCTGGGGAATGCCCTTGTCTGAGTTCGCTCTCAGAGTATCCAATACTGCAAGGATCACAGACTCCGTAGAATGAGTAGGCTGAAAGCTAGCTTGACATGGCTCTAGGTAGTCTGTTTGTTCGATAAAATTGGAGAGACAGCTGGCCACATGGGCCTCTAGGATCTTAGCCAAGAAAGGGAGGAGGGAAATAGGGCGATAGTTCGAAAGATGTAGAGGGTCAGCCCTTGGCTTCTTCAATGAAGGGACTACAATAGCGTTCTTAAAGGCTGTGGGAACCTTGCCCTGCGCAAGAGACTCATTCAAGAAGGGAAGCACATGACGAGAAAGATTGGAAAAGACAGCCCTCATAACCTGAGGGGAACAGCAGTCGTTCGGGGCCCGGATTTAACATGGGTCATTAATTCAGATAGTATCTGAGGACATATGACTGGAAAGGGAGCCAGAATGGCAGAATTAATGGGCATTCTATCCAAAAGTTCAGTGCTGATGCTAGTAGGAATGCTAGATTTGATGGTGGAAATTTTATCCAAGAAATAGTTATTCAGGGAGTTGCATAGCTCTTGAGTGTGAGTCTGACTAGGGAGTTGCAGAGTTATTGACTATCAAGAATATTTATTTCAGCTTATTATGAGCATTTAAAATTCTGTCTGAGAAATAGGCCACTTTTGTTTCCAGTATTGCTTTTTTATACTCTTTGCGAGCAAATACAAACTGCTGTTTATCTTCTTTGGAGTATCTTGACCTCCATTTTCTCTCTTTTTGACGGAGCTCGAGTTTTTTTTTTTTACCTCAGCAGTGAACCATTTATGTGCATCTGAGTGGTGGGCACGGGAAAATTTAGTGAGTGGGGCATGGGCATTGGAAGCCAGCAGTAGCCAGTTGGATATGTTCTCTTCCATGATGTTAACATCAGAGTTGAAGATAGGTGATGAGCTGGCCAAAGTTTTAACAAATTCTAATTTATCAAGTGTCCTCCACTTTCTTGTCACATCTCCCACTGCGTAGAATGCTTGATCCTAGAGTTTATGGTGGCCGTGAATTTTATTAAATAGTGGTCTGACAAGATACATGGTGAGATTATGGGCACTGACAGTATAAAATTTGAGGACCAGGTTTGGTCCAGAATATGTCACTTTACATGAGTAGGAGAGAATACGTGCTGGACCAGATTCAGGTTTGAGAGCAACTCAGAGAGTTCTGCGGCATGTGGCCCGCCCCAGGCATCATGAAACCAATAATTCAAATCTCCTATAAGTAAGACATTAGAATAGTTTGCAACAAGATTGGCCATTTGTTCGCTCAAAGAGAGGGGGAAAGTAGGCATAGCCTGAGGGGGCGATAGATGAGCACAAAGAAAAAAGAGCCAGTATTAGTGTCGAGTATGGGTGGTCGTGGCCACTGAAAGCTCATCTTGCTGGGGTAGTAAATCACTAAATATGCTGGTACTATCCAGGAGTGCTTGTTTTATAGCGTCCAGTTTGCGGACATCAATAGCTACACGCACCCACTTAAGATGCCTATTGTTGTTCGTGGGGCATATTTCCTTAGTCGCAAACTTTGCGTCAATGCTGCTGGTGTTCTTGGTCCAGGTACTGGTCATGGCAAGTTAAAGGGGGTCTATTCTAGCTGTTAATAAGGACCCAACTCTTTGAAATACAGTAGTTTTAGAAAGTTGGCATTTTTCTGCTCTTAGCCCTGTGTGCCTGCAGCCTGACTCTGATACACGCCTGGGGAGGGTGACAGCTATACTTTGTGTGCTTCCCCTAGACAGCCAAACACAATGGGAGCTTAGGTGTGACTTGATGGGCCATCCTGGGAGGATGGCAGGGAGGGGCTGTGCACAGCCTCACACTTATACCTGAATAGGATGAGTCTTGTCCCCACACAAAGGGCTGCATGCCCCCCATGTAGTGAGTCTGGAGCCAGCGAAGGACGGAAGAACCTTTGTGCACTTCAAAAACCCTTCTTTAAAGTCCCCCCACTACAAAGGTGCCACTGGGTATAAGAACTGGGCCTCGGACCCTACTACTTCAGTACTCCTCTGGACCTGTGGATACTCTGCCAGGAAGAAGAACTACTGTGCTGCTGAAGGACTGCCACTATGCTGGACTGCTGCTCTAGAAGAACTACTGTCTTGCTGTGCTGGCATGCTGCCCTTCTGGTCTGGGTAAGAAGGACTGGACCTGCATCACTTGACTCCAAGTTCTAGTCGGCTGGCCTCCTGATCTAAAGTCTCAGGGGCATAAAAGACTTCCAACTATCCTGCTTCAGCACCTGCCATCTGTGAGTCTACCCTGCAAGTGGTGCCACCCCAGTTCTAGGCCCTTGGAAGTGGACCTAAAGTGCTTGATCAGCAGAACCAACGCATCATCACCGCTGCAGAGACAGAACTAGTGCATTCCTATAACTGCATGGACAGCACCGATACATCCTCACAAATGCATGGATCAGAACCGGCGCATCACCCTTGCTGCGTGGACCGGAGCATCCCTGCTTTTGAGTGGCTCGGAGTCACTGCTCCATTCTCAGAACCACCACTACATGACCCTCTTCTAAATTACGTTCCTTACATCTCCGTTAACAACAGCCTTCATGATGAAGTTGAAACTTCGCATCACAGCAAGGTGCTCATCGGAGTCAACTCATTGCCGCTGTTGTGCGACCAGGACCAGTGCATCACTGCTGATGTGTGGATCGACACTGGCGAATATCCCTCTCTGTGCTCTACATCCTCCCCATTGACAGTATCCTTAATGTTAACGATGCCCAGACAAAGGGCCTAATTAAGAGTTGGGCGATCTAATGGACCATGAACCAGTGGTGGCAGTGCGGCCACTGCTGCACTGGTGGTCCGACTGCTGTATTCCAAATTTGGCAATCAAACTGTGACTGGACCCCTACAACCGCTGGGAATTCCGTGATTCTGCAGCGGTGTTGCAGAGGTCAGGAGCCGCAATATGCTTGTGGTGCTGATGCGGCACCCTCGAGCATATTACGAGTTGCCTGACTGCGACCTTATCCACAGCAGTGAGCCCACCATGGAAAGGGTGGCAGTGAGGCAACTCAGGGGTCCTGCCTCTGTGCAGGAGGGTGCATGCAGAAGGGCACATGTTGTGCCCCTCTGTATGTTTGCACCCCCAGGTCCTGCACAGGAAGAAAAGCACAACATGGTGCATTTCTCCCTGTGCAGAAACATGCTGCAGCACTCCCACAGCACTGCTTTTCCATGGCTCACCTTTGTGCCTTAGAAAGGCAGTGCTGTGGAACCACAGCAGCTGGACTGCCTACATGGATTAAACTCTGACTATAGCTTTGGCGTTCTCGCTGGAATGGCAGCCTTCTGTGAGTCTGCCAAACTCGTAAGCAGGCCCTAAGGTATTTTGCTCAGCAGACCCCATCTGGTCCCTGTAGCCGGCCCATGATCCAACGCAGTTAGCCTGATTATTTACTTTGCACATGCTCATTTTCTGGATGAGAGCTGACCAAATATAAAACAATAAACTGGGGTTTGCCTACCCACCACGTTCCTGTGGGAGCATAAGAAATTTGAGAGAATGCCTGAATTTACCATATTGCCAGATAAAATTAGTAAAGATAGAGTCTAATTTGTTTAGTATGGTGCTTTCTATCTCTATAGTTATAGACCTAAACAGATATAGAATCTTTGGTAGCAATATTATTTTAAGAATATTACTCCTGACAATCATCATCAGAAGGAGCCTCTTCATCCCCTTAAATCAGCAGATACTTTACTAATCAAAGGATTGAAATTGATTTGACTGATTGTATTCCCCTTTGGGCTAAGTCTAACCCCAAGGTAAATAGCAGTATCCACTCGGGGTGGGTCAGAGTAATTACAAATTATCGGCGTCTTTTCCTTATTTAATACATATCCTGAGGCTAGGCCAAATTCCCGGGCGCTTCCTTCATTGCACTCTCTGGATCTGTAGTAACTATGGCAATGTCATCTAATTATGCCAGCACCTTTGTTTCATAGCCATTGGTGGTTACAAGTTTAATTCCCAAATTCAATGTAATTTGTTCAATAAAAGGATTAATATAGAGGGCAAATAAGACTGGAGAGCAGGGGCATCCTTTTCTTGTCCCTCTAGCCACTTCTATTCTTCCAAATTGTTCACCCATTAATTTAAGTCGGCGTACAGATCAACTTATATTGCCTTAATAGCAGTAATCCTTCTTGGGCCGAATCCCTTTGCCTCTAGAACATCCCATACGTGTTTCCGTGCCACCTGCTTAAATGTTTTTTCAGCCCCAAGAAGGATCAAAGCCATCTTATTCCTGGCAACTTCTGCATTGTCAAACAGAGAGATGACATACTTTATATGGTCAGTGGTCCCCCGGCCTGGTATAAAACCATGTTCCCAGGATGTAAGCAGATGAGCAATCACCCTTCCCAACCGTGTCGCCAGGATCTTCGAGTACATTATTTAGTGATAATGGTCGCTATGATGAGGGGTTATCAGGTCGTTTTCCCTTTTTTGGAAAGATGGCAATGTATGTACCTTTCCAAGATTCGGGGGGAGCTGCTGCGATGTATCCCTAAAAAACAGATCTAAAAGAAATGGGGCTAAATCGGTTTGCAGTACCTTATACAACTCTGACTGTATTTTATTGAGGCCTGCTGCTTTCCCTGAGGGCAGTTGATGTAGTGCATTTAGTACTTCTGCGAGCGAGATCTCTTATTTTTCCAATTCTTGCCTAACAGCCTGGTCTATTTTCCCTCCTAAGTCCAACCCCTGAGCTATCCTGTGGCCACCCCTCAAACTTTCATCCTTATACAGGTTTAGATAGAATTCTGCGAATGCACATAAGATATTGCCGCCTTCTGTTACACTTGTTAATATTGTTCCTAATAGTTTTCTGTCTAGTACTTAATGCTAAAAAATTCCAGACATATTCACCATATTTGTACCTATCTTTCTTATTTGTCTGATATGTTTCCATCTGGGTTTCAGATATATATTATCCCTGTCTAATCCATGCCACATGCTATTTTTCCAGTACACATAGTTTTTCTAAAAGGTTCCTGCTCTCAGCCGATTGCTGCTTTCTACTGTGTGCCACAAAGCTGATTATTTCCCCCCTCAACCCCGCTTTAAAAGAATCCCACACTATAGCCTGTGAGGCACTATACCTGTTGCTATCAAAATACCTAATGACCCAGCTTCTCATACACTTTATAAATGCCTCATTTACCAATAGCTTTCTATCAAAAGTCCATGTCTACTGATGCTTAAACGTCCCTTGGGCCGTAACTTCTAGGACTAAAGGATTATGGTCTGACATAAGCTTTGGAAGTTTAGCAATCCCTACATTCTCCAGCATTCTACCAGAAACGAAAAAGTAATCCAACCGAACAATTTTTCTGTGAGGATAGTAAAAAAAAGTATAGCCTGGATCAGAAGGGTGTTTAGCATTTCAGACATCTACAAAACCATGACTACCCATAAACGACATCAGTGCCCTTGTAACTCGTGGCTTTTTTCCCTGATATTTGCTTGATTGAGACCTATCTACCGCCACATGTATGTTCATATCCCCAAAGATTATTAATGAATCAGGCCAAGTGCTAATTCTACCTCCAGCTCTCCTAGCACTTTTGGGTCATCCTGATTTGAGCCATAGATGGTACATACTGTTTTTTTTTCTAAGTCCTCATATAACCTCCATAGAATGAACAACCTCTCAGTCTAATCCGCCCCTGTTGCTCATAAGTTGGGGGTCCAGTCTCAGCCTATGTTCTTACGAAAACCAGCCCACAGAGCACATCGTAAGCTGACCAAGAGGTATAAACATTGGATGCCTTGTTCCTATCAAACACCACTATTCAGGATCTAAGAGCCTCCAAAATAGCCTAGTCTCAGTTCTTTCCCTATAAACATTGACCTTTTGATCTAGGTCCCTAAAGTATCTTACTGAGTTCCACCAGCCTCTCCATGCAGGGGGTGCTATCTGGTGCCAATTCTTACAGATTTCCCTTCTTGCTAAAAGCATTAAGTAAAACACTAGTTTGTTCTGCAACCCCGAAAGGCCTTCCACCCTGTCAGGCAGCAAGACAATACCAAAAAGAACTACAGAGGAGCTTACCTCCAGATCTTTACCCAGAACCTCCGACAGGGTCTTATCCACATTGCCCTTTGACCCTGCTTTGGTGGTACTTGTCTTTTGCTTTGGTTGCATTGCCTGTTTTGCATTGCCTGATTTACTTTTTCTCCCATCCGCCATTTTCTGTGCCCTGCTTGCCTTCTGTTGTCTTGTGCTTTGGTTTTACTTGCCTGTTTTGCATTGCCTGATTCACTTTTTTCCCTCCCGCCATTTTCTGTGCCCTGTTTGCCTTCTGTTCCCCCCGCCGTCTTCCACCCGTTTTTTCCCGCTGCTGCGTCCCTGCGGCCCCGCCCCCCTTCTGGCCCATTTGCCACCCCGCTCTTGCCTCCCAGCTGCTCCTCCCTCCCACCTCCCCTTATATGGAGACCGCGCAGTGGTGAAAGAAGCGACCTTTGACCCTGCTCTCAGGCAGGTCGCTCCCGATGCTGCTGTACTGCTTTGGTGGTACTTGTCTTTTGCTTTGGTTGTACTTGCCTGTTTTGCATTGCCTGATTTACATTTTCTCCCTCCCGCCATTTTCTGTACCCTGTGTTCCTTCTGTTGTCTTGTGCTTTGGTTTTACTTGCCTGTTTTGCATTGCCCGATTCACTTTTTTTCCCTCCCACCATTTTCTGTGACCTGTTTGCCTTATGTTCCCCTGCCGTCCTCCACCGGTTTTTTTCCGCCGCTGCATCCCTGTGGCCCCACCCCCCTGCTCGCCCATCCGCCGCCCCGCTCCTGCCTCCCAGCTGCTCCTCCCTCCCACCTCCCCTTATATGGATGCCGCACAGCGGGCGTGCAGCAGACGCGCAGTGGACATGCAGCGGGTGCGCCGCTGGCGTGCCAAAGGCACATTTAAGGCATGCCCGTCTGCGCCCATCCGAGCCTGGACCACGCCCAGCGCCAGTACCCGTGGCCTCCGCGACCACCACAACACCCGGCACCGCTACGACTCCAGCAACCTCCTCGCACTCAACGCCGGACGATCACGCACCTGCTGCCTGGCCACCCCGAAGCGCACCCAAGGACCCTGCTCCTGCTGGAACTGCAGCTTCACCAGCACCCGGCCCGCAAACCCACCTACCAGGAAAGAACCCAACCACCTCAGATGCATTCTTCTAAACACCCACTCCGTCCGCAAACACGCCGTCGAACTCTGGGACCTACTCGACTCAACCTCCCTAGACGCAACCTTCCTTACAGAGACCTGGCTAAACCCCTCCTCGGCACTCGACATCGCCATAGCCATCCCGGAAGGCTACAAGATCACCCGCAGGGACCGCACCAACGAAGTAGGAGGAGGAATCGCCATTGTCCACAGGAACACCCTCAGAGTCTCAACCAACACCGACGACACCCTCAGCAATGCCGAACCTGCACTTCCAGATCCACACCGACCTCAACACCACCCTCAGAGGTACCCTCATCTACAGACCCCCCAGACCCTGACCACAGTTCAGACACTCCATCGTCAACCTCGTCAGCACTCATGCCCCTGCCTCCATGGAATAAATCCTCCTTGGGGACCTGAACTTCCACCTCGAGAACAACAACAACACCAACTCTACCACCCAGATCGACAACCTCACCAACCTCGGACTCAGACAACTCGTCACAACACCCATTCACTCCGCCGGCCACACGCTTGACCCCATCTTCTCTGCAAGACCCCACGTCACCTTCAACCACACCACCGAACTCCACTGGACCGACCATTGCTGCATCCACTTCACCTTTCGGAAACCCACCACGCACCACCGCACCCTACAGATGTCTCGCCGATGCTGGAGAAAAGTCACCGAAGACCAGCTAACCACCACCCTTGCCCAGAGCCCACCCACCGACCCCAACAACCCCGACTCCGCTGCCCGCAACCTCAGACAGTGGATCGACGACTGCACCAACACCCTTGCCAGCTCAAGAAACCCTCCAACAGCCACACCTGCTAGAAAGCCAGCTGGTTCACTGAAGACCCCCAGGCCTCCGAGCAAACCTGCCAAAAGCTAGAGAAGAACTGGCACCGTGAACGAACACCAGACAGCTACGCAGCCCACAAGGACGCCACCCACAGACACCATCACCTCATGAGATCCGCCAAAAGGGCCTCTTCAAAGACCCCCTAGACAACAACGCACGCACAAGCAAAGAGCTATTTAACATTGTGAAGGAACTCTCCAACCCCAGCTCCAACACCAACAACATCTCACCCCCGCAAGACCTGTGTGACGCGCTGGCCACCTTCTACCATCGCAAGATCGCTGATATCCATGACAGCTTCAATGCCACGACTGCCCCGACAACCACTGAGACCTCCGCCCCCACGACCACCATTCGCACCAACCGCCTGCTCTCCTGGACCAACATAGATGACGACACCATCAAGATCATGAACACCGTCAACTCCGGCTCTCTGTCAGACCCATGCCCGCACCACATCTTCAACAAAGCCAGCGCCACCATCGCACCCCATCTCCGGAAGGAACATTTCCTTCGAGACAGCAACCTTCCCAGAGAGCTGGAAGCATGCGGAGATCAACGCCTTACTCAAGAAACCCAAGGCAGACCCCAATGATCTCAAGAACGTCCAGCCCATCTCCCTGCTCCCGTTCCCGGCGAAGGTCATCGAGAAGACCGTCAACAAACAACTGACCCGCTACCTCGAGGAAAACAGCATCCTGGACCTGTCCCAGTCCGGGTTCTGCAGCAACCACAGCACCGACGCCACCCTCATCGCCGCCACCGATGACATTAGAACCCTGCTAGACAATGGAGAAACTGCGGCCCTCATCCACCTGGACCTATCAGCCGCCTTCGACACGGTCTGTCACCGCACACTACGCACACGCCTACACGACGCTGGGATCCAAGAGAAGGCCCTGGATTGGACCACCTCCTTCCTCTCCGGCAGAACACAGAGCGTCCGCCTCCCCCCTTTCGCTCCGAAGCCACCTAGATCATCTGCGGCGTTCCCCAGGGTTCATCCCTCAGCCCAGCACTGTTTAATGTCTACATTGCACCACTCGCCCACGTCACCAGACTCCACGACCTCAACATCATCTCCTACGCCGACGACACCCAGCTGATCCTCTCCCTCACCACGGACCCCCGCACCGCCAAAACAAACCTCAACGAAGGAATGAAGGCCATTGACGAATGAGTGAGGAACAGCCAGCTGAAGCTGAACTCATCCAAGACAGAGGTCCTCATCCTCGGATCCACCCCCTCAGCCTGGTGCAACTCCTGGTGGCCGACCTCACTGGGAACAGCTCCGGCACCCACCAATCACGCAAGCAACATAGGGGTCATCCTCGACTCCACCCTCTCCATGACTAAGCAGGTCAATGCCGTCTCCTCCTCCTGCTTCAACACCCTCCACATGCTCCGCAAGATCTACAAGTGGATCCCAACCGAAACGAGGAGAACGGTCACTAAGGCCCTCGTCAGCAGCAGGTTGGACTACGGAAACGCCCTCTATGTAGGAGCCTCGGCCAAACTCCTGAAACAATTTCGACGTGTCCAGAACGCCTCTGCACGCCTGATCCTCGACATCCCTCGCCGCTGCCACATCACACCCCACCTGGGAGACCTGCACTGGCTCCCCATCAACAAAAGGATAACCTTCAACCTCCTCACCCACGCACATAAGGCACTCCACAACACCGGACCAGCGTACCTCAACAGACGGCTCAACTTCTATGCCCCCACCCGCCAGCTCCGCTCCACCGACCACGCCCTTGCCACAGTCCCCCGCATCCGAAGAGCAACCACCGGCGGCAGATCGTTCTCCCACCTGGCCGCCAAGACTTGGAACACGCTCCCCATCCACGTACGGCAGACCTAAGACCTGCTGACCTTCAGGAGACTCCTCAAAACCTGACTTTTCGAGCAGTAGCAGCATTCCCCACCCCCCAGTGCTTTGAGACCCTCATGGGTGAGTAGTGCGCTTTATAAATGCTATGATTGATTGATTGATTGATTGATTGATTGATTGATTGATTGATTGCCCCAGAACTCCTTTAGCCGGGGGCAGGTGGCAAACATATGGATATCATCCTCCTTCTGTGCATTGTATCTTGTACACCTGGCTTCTCCAAGGCCCCTTATTTTTTACAGTTTGAGTGTGGAAAAATATATCCTGTGGAGTGTGAAAAAGTGGTTTCTCCTTAATGCAGCAGATTTAATCAACGGGTAAAACATGTCTAAAGATACTTGCTTTTGATTTTTCTGCTCCTCATCAAGCAAGTATTTCTCCCAGACCAAATAAGGAGGTTCCATCTTATTGCCTGCTGCAGAGAGGAAATGGTTGTACCAGAGTGCGACTTCCTTCTTCTTTGGGTCTTGATCTTGCAGGTCATCCTCCATTGAGTTGTCCACAGGGAGATGCCATTTCTGGCTCTTGCACCACATTGAGATTTGGTAATATTTAAATCAGGATAATGTGCCATTAGTTAAGTTGTTCCAGGTATCCCATGGCAGACATTTGTCTCCATCCACTATGTCCATCCAACGTACCACACCCGCTTATTTTAATGGCTGGACTAAAGCGTCCAAGAAGTACTCAGGTGTTCCCAAGTGGCCCCACATGGAGACCCATTCAGTATAGAAGGATAAACCTAAACTAGAGCGGCAATCACACCACAGTTTAGCAGCAGCATGTAGAGCCTTCAGCTGGACTTTTTAAAATTACTTGGGGGCACCAAATGTATACATAAACCCCTCCTCAGTGCTGCCCATTAGCATAGCCTTAAACATGCAGCCAATCAAAGTGT
Source organism: Triturus cristatus (assembly GCF_964204655.1). Classification (NCBI taxonomy): domain Eukaryota; kingdom Metazoa; phylum Chordata; class Amphibia; order Caudata; family Salamandridae; genus Triturus; species Triturus cristatus. The sequence continues at coordinate 729,657,511 of NC_140591.1, forward strand.
TATCTGACCTAATAAGTAACATCCTACAGTTCTTCAGTTGATATGCCCAGCAGTACAGCTGGAGATCAGGTAGACCCAGGCCGCCATGCAAAAGCTTACGCCTTAGCTGCTTCCAAGGCAACCTGATCCCCTTGCCCGCCCATATAAAAGCAGAGATTGTTCCCTAGATTTTAACTAGAAGACCTTTATCAAATGCCAACGGAATATTAGTAAATATGCAAATTTGGGAAGGATGCACATTTTAATCAAGTTAACCCGCCCACAACGTGTAAGTGGGAGATTCTGCCATCTTTTCAAGAGTGCATCAACCTCCTTGGAGATTATAACTAGGTTCACTTTAGGGACTTATTTTAGCTCCTGTACTATGGTTATACCAAGATATATTATCTCTTCCGATAACCTCACCCTCTGAGCTGCCACATTCCAGGCCATGACTTCAGTTTTTTCATTATTAACCTCATATTCAGACAGTTACCCAAATATCTGTACTTCGGTGAATACTTCTGATAGAATTTGATTGACATTAGATGATAATATGATCAAATCGTCGGCATACAGGACTAGCTTCCTTGTAAAACCATTTACGACAAAGGGATAGATCTTTTTGTTCTGCTTCAAACATTGAGCCAAAGGCTCAATGTATAAGTCAAAAGAGAGTAGGTGACAAAGGACACCCTTGTCTCCTGCCACAATCTATTAACACAGGAGCAGCGAGGGTGCCATTAACCGCAATCTGAGCCCGGAAAAACCTATAGATTTTATTAAGTACCTCTCTAAAGGTCTCATCAAAACCAAAAGCCATCAATACTCTATTCAGATAACACCAGTTAAGTCGATCAAAGTCTTTTGCTGTGTCTAGAGTGATAATTGCAGATGAGCACCATGTGCCATTGCCAGATCTATTGAGCCAATTAGAGTAAGGACCAGATCCTTTATCTGCCTCCCTGGAAGGAAGCCCTTCTGATCTTCATTGATTATCGGCCCCACGATCTTACAGAGATGGGCATTTAATACCCCAGCAAAGATCTTATAGTCGCTGTTCAATAGTGATATTAGTCGATAAGACTGGCATTGTGCATGATCTTTCCTGGGCTTTAAGATTAGTGCAATGACAGCCTCACTCCACGAGTCCAGTAGAGGTGAGGTGCCTCTCAGAATCTTATTAAACAGCTTCAGCCAGATAGGAATAACTTAATTTGTCAATAAGATATAGATCTCATTAGGGATTGCATCTGACCCTGCAGCTTTCCCTTTCTTGATCTTTTTAAGGACAGTGAGAACTTTGTTCCCTGTTATATCTTGGGTAAGCCATACTAGGCTATCTGAACTCAGCTTTGGAAGCTGTTTCTCAGTGGGCCACTGATCTAAGGCACCTTCGTCAACCACCAAATCCTCCCAGTACAAATCCTGGAAGAACTTAGTAAAAGCCATCTTAATATTATCTCTATCCTCAACATACTGGCCACCATTCCCTAGTTTAATCTTATTGATGTAGTTATGGGATCTATCTATTCTGCTGTTCATTGCAAGTAATTTGCCACTGTTCTCTCCCTGATCAAAGCCCCTCATTTTGCTGACTTCCCATTTCTGCAGCATAATTTCAGCTTTAAGTCTAAATTCCCTCTGCAGGTCTTCAACCTTCCCCACTAAGCTTTCTTTTTCCACCCGCTAACATGCCCATCCTTTAAAGATGATTCGGCTGCTATTAACTGCTCCTCTAACACAGCAATCTTTATTTTTTCCAGCTCTGGCCCACCCCGCAGTGGAGCCCTTCAAAATCCCTCTTAGCTAGGCCTTAAAAGAGTCCCATACTAAATGTTGAGGCGCAGAATCTAAATGTTGATTAAAAAAGAGAGCGGTCTCCCTCTTTATCTTATCTGGGATATATGGGATATATGGTTGCAGAAGAAACCTCCTATTCAAGGTCCACCTTCTGGGTGGAGACCTTAAAGTGAGCTCTATTTTTTAGGCTATTTCACCATGATCAGAAACGTGGATGGGCAAATACTCTATGTTCCTTACTTTCCCTTCTTCTGGAAGCTCCATAAAAATATAATGAATCCTTGAGTAGTGGCTGGTTTTTTTACTAAAAAAAGAATAGTCCCTAGCATCGCCCTTTTACTTCCGCCATACATCTGATAGGTTTAAAGTGCTTATCATAGCAAGAAGAGGGGCTTTGACCCATGGCGTTGCAATTTGGGTGTGGGAAGAGGATCTATCAAGCCTATTGTTTAGAAGGAGGTTGAAATCCCTGCCAAATATTAGAGGGGCTTCAAAATCAGCTAGAGAAAGGCAGAGACTATTTAAGAGTGCAATATTATCTTAGTTAGGGCCATAATAGCCAGCCAACATGTAAGATGTAACACGATTCATAAATTCCACTTCCACCCAAAGCCCTTTCTCATCTGTTTGAGATTTAACCAACTCTACTCCAGAGTTTGATTTAAATATTATAACAACTCCTTTAGAGTAGCATTGTTCTGGTCTGTAGCTGCATCTATATCCACCCACCTTTGTCTATCAAACAATGCCATACATTCAGATCGCAACAAATGCGTCTCCTTAAGCATAAGAATCCTAGCTGGGCAGTCCTTCAAGTATTGAAGTGTCAGTCACTGTCTTCTTTTGACCCTCAGGCCATTCACATTCCAACACAAGATTTCTAGACAGTGCCCTCCAATAAGGCCTGCTCTATCCCTCATCATCATGTTCCCAGGTCAAACAATATCCATTAAAGGAGGTTATATAAAATGAGGACACTTTTCATTTTTTCTTTTCTTTTCCCCTCAATGCTTCCCACCACCACTCGTGCTTTAACCCCCTCCACCTCCTCTCCCCTCTCCCTCCACTGGGAACCCTTCCTGACTACCTATTGGCATATGCCAATTCGAGCTGCTATTCGCCAACCCATCAACTGATCTCATACTGTAACATATTGAGCTCCCGCCGTACAGAAAGTATATATTTTAGCTAGCTGAAGGCTTTTTAAGTATCAGAGAATTATCTGCCTCCTCTGGAGAGTGAAAATTATACATCTTGTTAGCCCACATCACTTTGAGGAAAGCAGGAAACCTTATCTGTACTTGAGCGCCTATTTCCTTCAAAGGGTCGATTCATTTTCCCAGCTACCACCTTCTGTCCTATGTCACACGCAAAATGTCCAACCTTATTTTAAATGATACGTCTTGTGCCTGAATGACCTTTTGCTTAAGGGTGGCCCCCACTAGTTGTTCCTTAAGGGCAAACAATTGTATGTATACCAGAATTTTTCTTGGGCTTCTTACGGCCAGGGTTGAGTTTGAAAGGGTCCCGATGCACCCGTTGGATTTCTGCTTCCCACACTGCAGAAGAGGCTGCTTGCGGGAAGGCTTTTGTCAGGATATTTATGACAAAACCTTTGACGTTGTCCCCTTCCAACCCCTCCTTTATGTCAAGAATTCTGATATTATTTCTTCTGGAGTTGTTTTCCAGCCTTTGTAACCTGTCTGATAGGTCCCTCTCCCTCAGTTTTAGCCTGACCACTTCCTGAGTATTGTCTTTCACGTCTGACCTCAGCTCCCCAACCTTATTCTCCAGCTCATCCATGCGCTGTGCCAATGCTGATACATTTTCCTCAAGGCTACTACATGTGTCCTGGATTCTCTTTTGGTTGGTTTCTGATGTTAGAAAACACTCCTAAAGCTCTATTAAAAGTTGGCTCACCATTCCTTGTACCGAGTCTAGGTCTGAAGTAGCCTTGGGGGCTCCCTCTGAGAGTGTACTTGGTATCAGGCCCCCCTTTTCCAGCCCGCGAGTCCCAGATACTGGAACCGTGTCGCCTAGAACCAAAAATCTATTGAAGGTGGGTACAGCTGGATGTGATGACAGGGAATTTCCTGGCAGGGCTACAGCCTGCTCTGTGAGTTCCATATTGCACTGCAAATTTAGTTTAAAGTAGGACCTAAGTGAGGGAGTCACTCTTGGAGGTGCTGGGGCGGATTTCTTCTTTCTCTCTTTTAAAGAAATGGCTTTCCCTAGTGTCACTAGAGGGTCTCTATTCTTATGTTTGCTTAGTGTCATCTCCGAGGGGTGTCTAGGTTGCTGATATAGTCAGTAAATAGGTTCCCATCCAAGGAAAGTGCTAGATCTTAATTCATATCTTTTAAAAAGTAATCCCTCACTATCAGGGGAGGAATTGGAAGAAAGAGAAGACGACACCTTATGCTGTGCTGATAATTCACTCCCATTAGATACCTGCTTTTTACCCAGAGGTGGTTGGAATACTACTCCATATACTTAGAATCTATACGATGCTTCAATCTGCCCTCCTTTACCTGTATCAAGTCCTTAAACTGGCAGTCTTTAAATGAATCTCCTTCCTGTGCCTCCAGGACAGGCAGACTGCAATCAGCAGACTTCCAGTAATCTCAGACTCTGCCAAAGCTGACCCTGAAACAAACAGCTGACTGAGCAGGTCAAGGCAGGGTGCGATGCGGTGCTCGGGACTCACCCAGCGCAACAGCAGCCCTAAGGAGTGCCAAACCCGAGCCCACACACATAAAAATAAAAAATTGCGCGCAAAGAGAAGTAAAAACGAAAACGGTCAAGACGGGCGCCTTAGCGTGATGAAATATAAAAAAAGTTAGTGCAGCCTCCAACCTGATAAATGCAATATCATGAGTCTCAGCCATGTAGGAGGAGCCACACAAAGGGTTAAAGGCAGAAAGGACGTAGAAAACCCCTCGGGGCAAACAAGCTAAGCACAGTGTAATGTCGCGATACTAATACTGACGCGACACGCAACGACGTGCGCGTCAGGTCACGTGTATGGATCTGTAATAAATATGACGTCACTGATGCACGTAGTCAGAATGGCCACGGCAGCAGTGACGGAGCAAACGCACCATTGTGTCCCGAGTCTCATTCCCCACGTGTAGGGACCCGGGTGGCGGAGGCCTGCAGTAATAGTGCCCGGACAACACAACAAAGTGGCGACGAGGGTGGGCGTGCCCTCGTGTTCCATTGCCTGCGTTCAGTTGGTGTGGCGGCCGGTGAGCGTTCCCCGCTCGCGGTGCTCGTGCCCCGCTGAGACGCGCTGCGGTCCCTGTGCCCCCGGTGCTGTGGCGGAGAGTGCGAGCGCATCGGAGCGCTCCCGGTTGGAGGTGTGACCGCATGGGGACGTCTGTTGCATCGACGGCCCCAGCGCACTAGTCGACACGTGCGCCCCGCCCCCCTGCCTGCCTGGAACGCGCGGAGCGTCTTCAACCCCCTGCCTCCTGCCTGAGGCTGCCTGGACTGCCGGTGGGCCCCTGCTCCTCAGTGCCAGTAAGTTGTGTGGTCGAGTGGAGGGCCTGTTTGGAGTGCTGCCTGGGGGGAAGGAAGATCACCACGCCCAGCCCATAGGAAAGGCTCAGGAGGTCACGAGGGGAGAGCCATACAATCTCCTCACACCCCTGCCCGACCGTGGGAGCATCGGGAGAAGGTCACACCCGGCCTGTGAGCAGACCCTGCCATCTGAGAGCCATCACGGTCAAGGGTAGGAGGAGGTCTCGCCCGGCGCAATCAGCGCACGTGCAGGAGGTCTCGCCTGGCGCAAGCAGCGCACGTGCAAAATGGCAAACATCCCGCCAATTGAGCCATTCTCGGTGGAGGGGTCCCCATCAGCAGTAGCAGCCCGATGGAGAGACTGGGAAGATAGAGTGCGCATTTTCTTCGAGGCCACGAAGGTCCAAAGAGATCAAAAACGCGCAATGATAATCCACCTTGGAGGAAAAGAGATTCACAACATAGTGAAGACGCTTGCGGAGAACACCCCCAAGACGCACACAACATTAATAGCGGCGCTTAACGAGTACTTCGAACCAATGGCGAACCGCGACTATGAACGTTTCATTTTCCGCCAAGCACGCCAATTGCCTGAGGAATCGCTCGACAAATTCCACGCTCGTCTCAAGAACCTAGCGGCCACCTGCGGTTTTTGGGATGAGACGGAGGAGATAAGAGGCCAGATAATACAAGGGTGCGCATCCGTCAAACTGAGGTAAAGGATCTTGGAGGAATCCGGCAAGCCCCTGGCAGACATACTGACAATGGGCCGGACGAAAGAACTATCGAAAGCGCGCGCTGCGCACATGGAAGCGGCCCTACAAGTGCCAGTGAAGACCGAGCCGGTCAACGCAGTGGCGGTCAAGCCAAAACAGAGATGGCCCCGACGAGAACCAGGCCCGGCCGCCCAAGACCAACCCAAGTCCTGCGGGTATTGGGGTGGCTCGCCCCATTCCTCAGCAGAGTGCCCAGCACGAGGGAGGAAGTGCATGGGATGTGGACGCTTCAACCACTTTGAGAAAGTGTGCCGGTCAAAGAAGTTCCGAAAGCCCCGCCAAGCCGTAAACACGGTTGAGGAAGGAGGCCTGGTCGCCAGTGACATGGACGATGATGAAGAGGAAGAAAAGGTAATACACAGAGTACACATGATATGCACGGCGGTACGCAGGACTAGGAGGTTGCCGCAATGCAGCATCCGAGTAGGGTCGCAAGAAGTCACAACGGTCGTAGACACAGGAGCCAGCATCAATATCATGGCTGCTGCGATGCACAGATCCATGCACCCACAGCCAACACTACATCCATCGACGATCACAGTGTTTGCATACGGACAGGAGGAACCGTTGAAAGTACGGGGAAAGTTCAGGACTGTGATATCCCATGGGACGCGGTCAATAACGTCAAATATCTATGTGACCGAAGACGGGCAAGGCATGCTCCTGGGCTGCAGAGGGCAGAAGATCTGGGAGTGGTAACGTTCGCATTTGGGGTACACCAAGAGTCAATACACCACACCTTGGAGGAGTTTGAGGAAATCTTCCACGGAATAGGCAAGTTCCGAGGGAAAGAGGTCCACCTACACATCGACCCCACTGTTCAGCCGATAGCACTCCGACATCGCCGCATAGCGTTCCACCTCAGGCCACTGGTGGAAGCCGAGCTGAAGAAGCTAGAAGCGGCGGGAATCATCGAGAAAGTGTCCGGACCGACCCCGTGGGTGTCGCCAATCGTTGTAGCGAAGAAACCCAAACAACCAGGCGCGGTCAGAATACGCGTGGACATGCGGCTCCCCAACGCTGCCATCAAAAGGGAGCGACACATCACTCCGACCATCGATGACATCGTCGGGGAAATGGCAGGCGCCAAATGGTTCTCAAAATTGGACTTACGCTCTGGGTATCACCAACTAGTGCTGGACGAAGCATCCCGGAACATCACCACGTTCTCCACGCACGTAGGTCTAAGGCGGTACACGCGGCTGAGCTTCGGAGTGTCGAGCGCTGCCGAGGTGTTCCAGAACGTAATACAAGAACTCATCGCAGGAATCCCTGGAGCGATCAACGTCAGTGATGACATCATGGTGCATGCCACGACCGTGGCGGAACACAATGAGAGGCTGGTGCAGGTGCTACGACGCATACAAGACGCAGGCCTTACACTACATCGGGAGAAGTGCGAATTTCTGTGCAGGAAGATCCAATTCTTTGGCTACACATTCTAGGCAGATGGCGTCAACCCGGATCCAGACAAGGTAAAGGACATAAAGGAAGCGGCCGCTCCCGCAAACATCACGGAGGTGCGGAGCTTCTTAGGGATGGTGAACTACTGTGGCAGGTTCATTAAGGACATTCGCATTCGAGGAAATCAAACAGGCGCTCTCAGAAGCCACGACGTTGGCATTCTTCGATCCGGCCAAGCTGACACAAATTGCCGTCGACGCCGGTCCAGTCGGTTTGGGCGCAGTCCTGCTACAACGGAAGACAAGTGCCGAGGAATGGGCCCCGGTGGCATTTGCCAGCTGGTCACTTACAGAGACTGAGCAGAGATACTCACAAATAGAAAAAGAGGCGATCGCCATTCATTGGGGGTGTCATCACTTCCACCTGTACGTCTACGGCAAACCATTTGTTGTGACCACTGACCACAAACCACTGGTATCCTTGTTTGCGGGCACGTCCACCAAGCCGCCGCCGAGAATCGAAAAATGGATGTTGCAACTGCAAAATTATAACTGCAAGATCGAGTACCAACCGGGCGCCCGGAACCCGGCAGACTACCTATCTCGCCACCCTCGCAAAGCAATTCCACAAGAGATGAAGGAGGCAGCTGAAACAGAAGAGTACGTCCGCTGCATCACTGCGCGATCGTGTCCCAGGCCAGTGTCCATGGCCAGCCTATCGCAGGCCACCAGTGAAGATGAGTGCCTACAAAGGGTGAGAGTGGCGGTCCAAAACAACGACTGGAACCGGGCCAGAGAGGAGTGGAAAAGTTTGACGCCTCGGGCGAGACAAGTAATGGAGAGCCTATACCATGTAAGAACGGAGCTGACGGAAGACGACACAGGATGCTTGTTGAGAGGCCACAGATTGGTCATCCCGGCGTCCTTAACCCAGAGAGTGGTGGATTTGGCCCACATTGGCCACCAAGGCATGGTCAAGACCAAATCCAGGCTCCGAACAAAAGTGTGGTTCCCTCTCATGGACGAGTTAGTAGAAGCCACCATTCGAGAATGCCATGCCTGCCAGGTAACGGGGGAAGCCCCACGGCCAGCCCCTGTTGTGATGGAACCTCGACCCCGAAGGCCCTGGTCCAAGATAAGCGTCGACTTTGGTAGCCTGCCGGACGGAAGGCACACTCTGGTTGCCATAGATGATCACTCCAAATATCCCGAAGTGGAAATACTAACTGTTTTGAGTGCCCAGGAAGTGATCCCGAAGCTCGAGAAAATCATGGCAACACACGGCATAGTCAAGGAAATCAGAACCGACAACGGGTCACCATTTCAGAGTCAGGACTTCGCGGCATACCTACAGGCTCTAGGAGTGCATCACCGGCGCATCACCCCTCGATGGCCTCAAGCGAACGGAGAGGCTGAACGCTTCATGAGGACACTCAACAAAGTGATACGGATTGCCCACGAAAAGAACCAGTCTGTGGAGCTAGCCATTTTTACATTTCTCCGCAGCTATCGCCAGACGCCCCACTCTACCACGGGAGTGGCACCTGCACATCTGCTGATGGGGCGGGTTGTCACCGACACCATACCACACCACCCAGAGTGGAGGCCCGAAACTCCCAATGACAGTGCCATTGATGAGCACCGACGGGGAGCCTTTGCTCATGTTGATGTCCGACGGCGTGCTGTGACCCCACACCTGGCCCCAGGTGACAGAGTGCTAATACGAAATCGGAGGCCAGGGGGCAAGTTTCGTCTGAACTTTGAATCGCAACCATGGACAGTGGAGAAGGTCATGGGCACGTGCGTGACAGCCAGGAAAGGTGTCGAGAAGATAACAAGGAACATTTCATTTTTTAAGAAAATCCCAGTGCCCTCTGGAACGGATGAAAGACACCAAGACAGCCCCCTGGGGCGCACGCCGCGAGAGGGGAGACTCTTAGAACTTGCTGAGCCCGCGGACCATGCGAGCGGAGGAGCAGACTCCTTGAATCAGGGAGGTGCCGCACCGCAGCAAGGCCACCAGCCAGAGGCTCCGCCACCAGCGGACGCTGGCATGCCAGAGGATGGAGATGGTGGCGCAGATGGTGATTCTGTGAGTAGGGGCCGGGGTGTCGTGCCAGACTGTGGGGGATCAAGATATGACCTGAGGCCGCACCCTGAGCCCTCCCGTCGTTTACGAGACTACATCAAGTAAGACTGTTTTGTTTTGTTTGAAGGTTTTCGAATTGCAAATGTCTAGCACAGAGCTGATGACTACTGAGGTACTGGTAGTTCGTGTTTAAAATGCAGTCATAAGTTTCGGAGTTGTCGTCGTCGTTTTTGTGTGTTGGGGAGGAATGTAATGTCGCGATACTAATACTGACGCGACACGCAACGACGTGCGCGTCAGGTCACGTGTATGAAGCGCAGTTTTACTCCAAGACCGGACGCACAGCATACTCCATGTTCCATAACAAAGATACCACAAGTTAATCCATGTTTAATCCATTAAATTAAATAACGTTACATGTGATACGACATCAGCACAATCCATACCCCAGCAATGGCATTATGTGAACTTTGTTTGAAGAAAACACGAAGGAGGGATTTGGTTTGGACTTTTCATTAAGATTCAGTGTTTAGCCTGTATATTACTAAATGTGGTAAATATGTTTGAATACCAGTTTTATGTGAAAATCAGAAGTGCATAATGTTGTTATCGACGTATGAGATAAACATCTACGGGTGGGCGGTGTATTTGTATGAGATGCCTGAAGAGGTATCAACTATGAACGGGTTAAAGCAATCATGATTTATTGGTGTTGTTGTAAATCAAGGTGATTGAAATGTTTGAAACAGTGCGTTATGGGACTTGCAGTAATTAGGGTGGTGTATTTCAACTGTGGGATTAAAGTCATTGGCTGATTTAGAGGGGAGGAGCAGGCCCGGTTCTAGAGGGTGGGCCGGGTGGGCCCGGCCCACCCAAACATGAGCCTGGCCCACCCAAACATAAACCTTGGCCCTGGCAGTGACGTCAGCAAGGCCAACAGAAAATGGCCTCTGCAATTAAGACGTTCTCTGAACGTTATCTGTCTTCTTTCTTTAGGAGTTGCTTGATTGGGCCTGGGCTCGCAGTCGCACCCCCAATCATGCATCTCCTATTAGAAAGGTGGGCTGTGTCCCCGCTCACTCGTGCAGGTACAATAGGGGAAGGGGCCAAATCCATTCGTTGGCACTGGATTTGTGTACCGTCCTGCTGCGAGGATATTTCATTCTTTTCAGCGCTGGTGAAGAGGAGTTTGTTTATGCTGATTCATTTTCCTGACCTTCGTGACCCCTAGACCTGCTAATCAGATCGGGCTGTGACAGAGTTCGTAAGGGCAGGTAAGAGAATGTGTGGCTATTGCGTTTTATTTAAATCTGTGAACAAGACACATACTTTGTGTGCCGTGTATATTTCCTTTAAATGGTATGTTTAAATCGTTTGTATCATTACATTGACTGGTTCGGCCAAGGACGCACGACAACTATTAAAATGTCCAGATAACTCTGGCGATTAATGATGCTGCTGGAGAGCAGTCTTTTGTCTCTTTGTAGTTTTTTAAATGCAGATAAACTGTAGTTAACGTGGATAGCTCAGTGGGTTACTACCTTTGTCACAGAGATCCTTTGATTACTTGCAGTTCAGAAGTTACAATTCTAACATAGGGCAGTGACCTATGGACTGTCATCAAAGACTTGCATACAAAGCAGAATGGTATAATTAGGTTTTTTCTTGTATTGTATTGCTAGTTAGTTCGAATTTTCCCAGTCTTTCATTATTCAAATGTTGCAATAAAGAGTTTGTTTGGGCAGATATACATTCTAATCAGTAAAGCCAACACCCCAACCACTGAGATATGCTGTAAATCCTGTGTTTGTGCTTCTCGAGCCCAAACCCTCTTAAAACATATTGCCCAGCAGTATGGATGACATGTGATTCCTACACCTGGTAATCCTCATTAGCGTATGTGACATTCCCTATAGGCTGATTTACATACTTGTATGATTCATTGTCTCTGCATAATGTGTGCATGATGTAAAGTACTGTGACACCTAAGTAGCGCTATACAACAAATAAAATGCATATGAGAGAGGGGCTACGGAGAGATGGTGGGCACTGTTGGAGGGTGGCAATGAGGGAATCCGAGGGGGACCTCATGGGGGAGGGGCTATGGAGAGATGAGGGGCACTGGTGGAGGCTGGTAGTGGGGGAGTCTGGGCAGCAAGCCTGTTATGTGCTCCGTACTTTTGGTTTATAATCTTAGTGCAGATGAAGCACTATTATGGTATACTAAATCAAACAGAAAAGGTGTTTTGTATGGTGCACAGTTAGAACACATGTATTTGAAGGTTCCCTCTTATGTGATGATGAATAAAGGAGGCTCAGGGAAATAAAGATTTGGCTAGTATCACACAATTGGTGCAAGCATGGAAGCCAGGTTTGATACCAGGTTTTGTAGTTTCACATTGTGCAATTCAGTCAATAGATGGGTGTCTCATTCTCCTGTATTGCATTACAGATTAATGCTTTATCTTTCATACTGGAAATATGACATTACAGCCTGGGCAGCTGGCAGAAGCCAAATGAAAGCTAGGCTTGTTTTGGGGCACGAGGGTCCAAGAGTACCTTGAGCTGCACTAGGCATCTGGCTCAAGCCTTCAGTGGCCAGTGTATTGTGGCCCTTGTGCAGGCCGGATGCTACTTGATGTGTCAACAACACCCCTACTTGAGTTGTGAAAGCAGTGTTGGATGGAAAGGGGTGTCTTGATGCCACTGTCTAGAGGCATTGCTCACACATATGCTGTACTAGCTCTAGCAGAGGCATCTAAGAGTGGGGGAAGAGGAGATACAATTGCCTTTTTATTAGATACGAAAGTAATAGAAAATAATCGATATTACTTAAAAAGCATTGGAGAAGTCATTCAATTTCTTGTTGTGAATGAACTCCCCCTGCGTGGCGACAATGAAGATGTTTTTGATTCAACAAGTGGTTTATTTTTAAAGCTTTTCCAATACACTCTGAAGAAAGATAAAAAGCTAGCTAGAATTATACACTCTATTCCCCTGAATGCAAAATATACATCTAAATGTATCCAAAGCGAAGTAATAGATACCTTAACTGGCATGGTTCTCTCACAAGTCAAAAAGCAGTACAAAAGTTGTGATTCAAAAAGTTTTTGTATTAAAAGCGATTGCACCCGTGATAAATGTAATATTGAAAATCTGTCCCTCATGGTGCGTTTTGTGAGCAAAGCCAAGCCTGAGGAGCATTTAATTGGTCTTTTACAGATGGAACAATTAGATGCTGAATATATAGCAGATCGCATCTTAAGCCACTTGGTTGCCAGTGATTTCAAGCCAGAAGACATTTTAAGTCAGTGCTATGATGGAGCATCTGTGATGAGTGGATGCAGTGGGGGTGTTCAGGCTGTTATACAGAGAAGATTAGATAAATATATTCCTTACATACACTGTTATAATCATCAGCTTCATCTTGTTGTCATACATGCCATTCCTTAATCTTGAACGCTTTATAATATGCTTAGCATTCAAGTACTTGTGTTGAAGCATGGCCTGCTGGAATTCGAGGGTTTACAGTTAGGTCCAGACATTGGTCTTACATTCAAACAAGTCTCCACATGCTCTGTGTACACACAGCAGCTAGCTGTTGTATCATGGTGCCTGTATGCAAGTACGTATGATGTAATCTAGGGCTTGTAGGCCACCCCCAGAAGCGACAAATTGGGCCCGCAGTGGCCCACCCAAATGTGCCCTTGGCCCAGCCAAATAAAAATTCCTGGAGCCGGGCCTGGGGAGGAGTCACGTCACCTTAGTTAAGAAGAGGGACGACATCAGTGAGGGGATTGCTTTTTTGGGTGTTTGGAGAGAACAGGTCGGGAATACAATTACAATGACAGAGGACGAAGGTATGGAGGACGGGTGATGAGCTTTTGCTTATGGGATCGGTCTAAATGCAAATATTGTTAAGACTGAGTTGCTGGTGAATATGCATGGGGTGTTTCAAATTAGGAATGAAGTAAAACGTAGGCAAGTTAAAGCTTGGGGAAAGGCTTGTTTGGGCATTTTTTCGTAGCATATTTTATGCGCGCAGAGGGAAAATGGAGTGAATTGCATTATGTATTTTATGATGTACTGTTTACCATGAAGCATGCATTGAAGTCTGAAGATATAATCTAATGGGTGTGTTTTTTCAACTTGTAGTGAACCCCTGAGGAAGGGCTATTACAAGCCCGAAATGTATTGGGTAAAAACATAAAAGATCAATCACTAAGGATGAATTGTGTATGGCTCATGCGACAGAAAAAGGTCTGGATAGGCATATCAGCCGGATTAGAAACTGTTCATACATAGCCCCTCACATGTAACAAGATGAAAAGAACATGAACTTTGGAATATTTGGAATAAAATGGATTAAACATGGATTAACTTGTGGTATCTTTGTTATGGAACATGGAGTATGCTGTGCGTCCGGTCTTGGAGTAAAACTGCGCTTCAGTTTTGTTGTGTTCATAAACGTGTGGAACTAGGGCAGACCACGCTTTCGGGCTGCACGCAGTAAACTTTTAAATCAAGCGACAAGTGAATCAAAATAGTTGGAAAAACAGGTGTGCACTTGTTTACCCCCTTTTTTCTTAGCTTCAGTTACCATAAGCATTCCAACAGAATCCTTTAATGTCCTTAACAGAGGGTGAGAAGTCTAGTCTTACATACCTCTGTCCTGTGGGACTGATATCCTGGTCTCATCTTTAGATTGGTCCCCCTGAGGTGCCGAGGCCGGCTCGGGCAATTGCTGTCCATTGTCATGAGCCTCTCGTCGCACCCGTTCGCCAGACTTTCCAGAGGAGCTTCGCAGCAGGTCAATTACTCTGGAACCAGCTGAACGTGGGCTGGACACAGCCCGGCCTTTTCCCCTCCTCTCTGGGGCACTCGGTCCTGTAAGCAAGCAGCTTTCTTTTCTGGTCTGCTGCTGCGCCGATACAGGGGCAACCTCAGATCCCGATTGCGACGGTCCACTCTGGGACACTCAGCCTTTCCTCTGTGAGCTGCTTTCAGCCCCATCCTCGTCAGCAGATAATTACCGCACTTGCGGCAGTCAGCGTGCTCCACTACCAAACGGCTGAAAATGATCAGTGTTTCAAAAGTCAAACCTGCCCTGGAGAAGCCACAGGCGGTGGGTGAACAGCGGATATCCCGATAAGCATTGTTGGGTGAATTTACCATTTCTATTTTATGCTACAGATTGAGGGCTGCCGAAGGACCACCTCAGGTGGCCACCATCTTGCTCCTCATCAAACAAACTGCATTCTGCCTGACATAATCGTAGGAAAAGAATTCACTTGAACATCTTAGCCTTCTGACCTATGATTTGCCACAATCTGGGCAAGAAAGACAGATTGGCCACTGGAACCACTACAACTCATTCCTATAGCAAAATATCCAAATATATTATAACAAGCCAAGCATATATTTTACCCATCTCCAAACGTCCTTGTCTGAAGTACGTACAACAAGTTCAACAGTCCCAACAACAAAACTCCAGACAAAGTAGAAAATCTAAAAGTAACTTTTACTAATGATCCACTCACACATAGACGAGTTAAACATTCAAGGGTGGATGAACTGCAACCAACCATAACCAGTTCAGAAATAGGCAGGCTTATTATTCACTAACCATGAATCAGCTAAATTGCCCCTAACCAAGTATTAACCTCTGAATATAACTCAAGATTATATTCTAATTTCCACCTGAATTATTTCCGGTTCAGACAGACAACTAAAATTAAGCAGCATCAAACTGCATGCAATTTTCAAAACGTATCACATTATTTGCCTATAGGAGTCTTGTAAAACAATCTACATCCTATTCCTGGATTCACACATGAGGATATCTCCTAACAAATGTAGTATTTTCCTTTCCCCTGGATTTTTGATGTATAACAGTCCCAAACAATTTAACCAATTGGCTTGTGGCAATTTTCCACCCCAGTGATCAGCCCTTTTTAATGTTTGGAGTACTTGACACTAAAGCATCCATAACATTTTTTTCCTACAAAAGGTATTCATGCAAACCTTTTGTAAATTTCTCCCACATCCTGATGAGTCAAAAGGTTGCCAGAGTTTGTGGATTTCCCTGGAGGAAACAAAGAAAGTCCAAACAACAAAAAACATATATTTTTTTTAAATGGAGAAAAGTGCTTTGCAAGAAAGAATGTTTATTTTTTCTAAAAATTGCATTAGAGAAAACATTTGCACTGCTAATATCACTAACTTCCCAGCTTTCAGGAACAAGTAGAGTTGTAAAGAAATGCAACACTTTTTTAATCATAGTTTTTGCATTTTTGTAAGTGGTTTTCAATTTCTCCTATTTTCATAATTTCAATCTACTTACAGTTTTTTGGTGGAAAGATGTGTGAAGTCCATGAGTAAACCTGAAAAACTGTACATTTTATGAAATTGCAAAAATTCCAAATTCTACAATGATTATTTTTTACAGATTGCTCATGGTTTCCCTGGAGAAACTAGCTGTGAAAATACAAATAATGGAAAAAACTGAAGTCAGACATTTCTGAAAGCTAGATACCCAAGGAAGTCCAGGGCCTGGTTTGACTTCCATGGGCCACCAGTGTTTTCTTACTCACAATAACTTGCAAACCTCAAACCTTGGCAAAAATCACAGATTTTCTTGACATTTCAATGACCGAATTTTCCAGAATCTGTTGGGATTAACACAATTCCTTTCACCATGCATTCCCATGCTACTTGTGATAAAAATGCTACCCCACCAGTGAGCCTTGACATACTGCCTGTGATACAAAAGGAAACAAACTTACATGGTATCCCAGGCTACAGCTACGGGGTGCCTTCTGAGGTGTCGGCCTTCCTCCCAATGTAATGCTGTGCTCTCTGCCTCTGTTCAATGGAGAAGCTCCCTGTGCCACTGGGAAGGCGCCAGTGGCTGTTGGGCTCTCCAATGTATAGTGAGAAGACACTTAGCCACCTGGAGGGTAAGATTGGTAAAAACGTGTCCGTACTTTGTTTCTTCCTCCGGGGGAAGATACCCAGGAATTCAGCATCGAGCATTCTGTGTCAGTAGCTAGGGTAGTATCTATGGCATGCCAATAGCTGGTTATACTGGGCCACGACCAGAGCATGTGTTGAAGGTCAGCTGTCTGAATTGGCATCTGGGGCATGTGAGTCTGGCCACGGTTCAACCCAGAGGGCAAGAGATATGCCCTGTGTAACACTTTGTATTGCATATTTTTTAATTATGCGGTATGGGAAATATTCTGGGGGGACTTCAGGGCTCTGGAACACTGAGTATTGGGTTAGGGGACGCGCCAAGCCCTCCTCCCAAACTTGTCTAAGGTGTGTCAGAGGGATCCTTGTGTGCTCTATGATTGCTTTGTATGGCCATGTTATGAGGTGATGCCCTTTCCCCATAATGTGTAAGGTATGTATTATGGCATGAGTAGGGGGCTCTTTGTACACCGTTAGCAGCTGCTCATGTAGCTGGAATTGGTCCCGGGGAATTTCATGATCCTGGAGTAATTAGTCAAATGTAATTAGATGATCATTTCGGAAGAGGCCACCCACCATTTCCAGGGAGCGACGCTTGTCAGTTGGTGAGCTGTAAAGTGTCCCGAGATTCCCTGGAGACACTGGAGTGGAATTGCAGGGGAGTAGGGTAGCACCTGTCTGGTCAGTTCAGTGAGCCTGGCAAGGCACTTCTGGGCAACCCAAACATTGAGGGACCAGGAGTGATGAGTCTTAATGGTGGGGCAGAGTAGCTGATGAAGAACATGTTAGGGAAGGGGGCCCTCCCCAGAGCCAGTTTCATATAGATGCCTGCAGCTGCACTGCAAGGTTATAGAACTCAAAAGATGGAGCACCCAGCGCACCCTTTCCAACCGGTAGCTGAAGTTTATTGACGTCCCCCCGTCATCCCTTACCATCCCATAGCAAATTCCCCAGCATCTGATCCATTTCCCGGAAGAACTGCTGGTTGGGAAATACTGGTACATTGACAAAGTAGTATAGCCAAAGGCGAATTTTTTTTTAAAAAAGAGCAGTCTTGCCCATTAGGGTAAGTGGTATCTGCTGCCAGAATTACATTTAGGACTTGATAGCCATACATTCCCATCGTAAGCTGCCCTCAAACACGTCCTGTTGTGAGTGGTATAACCTGATACCAAGGTATCAGACCACTGCTGTCATCTGTGCTCCTTATTTCTTTTTGATATGAAATAAAAAGAAAAAAGGGTAACCTGCACACTGTGCAACCAGACATTTTGTATAGGTTTGTACTCTCTTTGAACAAGACGCATGACGTCAAAGCATAAAGAGGGGTATCATGAATGCCAGCGCAAACAGCAGAAAATCATCCCAAGCACCAGTTTGCCAGGACACAAAACTCCAGAAAATGTTCCTGGATATGCGCTGCAGGAAATAGAAGACAAGAACAATCTTTGCAATGTATTGTATACAGTGCAAAGTAAAATATGTGTTGAAAGTTTCTACTTCAATAAAAGAACATGCCAATATTTACTTGTAGACCGTGCAATGCCACCAGCTGTGGGTTGAACACAATGATGCACTGCAGAGATGTGCTTCCCTATTTGTAAAGTGCTGGCCCTGGCTTGAGGCCATGTCCTGTGTTCAATGACCACTTGGCATGCAAGGTGGAAGACTGTGTACAACAGACGTTTGCTGCCTCAGTACATTGGATGCAGGGTATGGCCATAAGCCTGCCAAAGGCTTGCCCTACTATGCAGGGCTTACAGCTAACTAGGGGGCATATTATCAAGCAGGGTGTTAAAATTATCGCCGCTTTAGCGGCAGAAAACTGCTGCTAAAGCGGCAATAATGGGCTTGATAATATACCGCAGAGAATTCCCATAGAAGCCCATGTTGACACCAGAACATGGGCTTTCCTTCAACACAACCGGACTGCATTTTTAAAAAAAAGGAATGTTTCTTTATTTAAAAGCTATCATGGTCATGGTGGTCTGCTGACCCCAGCAGGCCACCATCCCTGTAGTGGCTGTGATACCAAATAAGTTGCAAACTGCAACCTACCTCAATAATATTCATGAGTTAGGTCAATTTGTGACCCTCTAGGAATCGCGGTTTAAGACTTGTGGGTTTTTGTACATGAGAAGTAGCAATTTACTAATTGCGATTCTGTAAGAATTGCAATTAAACTCACAATCCCTAAAGTTGGTACATATGTCTTCCAGTGCCTTCCATTTTGGTACCATTCCGTTCAACCAATTTTTCTATTTTTATAAAGAAATTTACCAATGGAGGTGTCAATGGAGATGATAGTCTGGCACTTTGTAGATCTTTTCTCAGGCTGAAACATTCTCAATTAAATTTGAGGAACCTAAGAGAGTGTCCTAACTGATTGTTTTAAGAGGTTTAGTGCAGATTAGTAAAGGAGACATAAGGAGGTTTTCTTATGAAACTCACACTGAGCCCTAAAATACAGAGGAAGCAATGTTGAATCAGTAATATCTATATATATATATATATATATATATATATATATATATATATATATATATATATATATATATATATATATACATATATATAAAATATCATTTAAAAAACCTTTGAAATTCACTGAAAAAACCATAGGTTTCAGACATGTTATAGTTAGGAATTAGCATTTAAAAAATATTACATCATTCATGACATGGTCAGTGACATCACTCATGACATCACTCATGACATCACTCATGACATCATCTAGTAGATGTAATATGTGACGTCATCAGCAGTGGATTGTGGGAGCGCGAGTTATAGTTACCTGAACTAACTATAACGGAGGAATTTCAATGGTTTTGTACAAGTGAAATGTCCAGCAAACTATAACACCCCTAAAACCTATGGTTTTTTCAGTGAATTTCTGAGATTTTTTAAATGCTAATTCCTAACTATAACATGTCTGAAACCTATGGTTTTTTCAGTGAATTTCATAGCTTTTTTAAATGATATTTTTAAAATGTATTTCTTGTTCTAATTTTTTGATATTATTTAACGACATTTTTTAATCTACTTATTTTTATATATATTTTTTAAATTACACTACACATTTTTTGCTTGGAGTCGCTCACCCAACGCGTTAGAATCGTGCATCTGATGCGTAGAAGTCGTGCACCAAACGTGCTGGAGTCGCGCACCCTACAGGTTAGTAGTCATACATCCAACGCATGCACACTAGGGGGCCGCTGGATGCGCAACTCATAATTTTACCGTAAAAAAAAAAATAGCCCCTATCACTAATTTTAATTATCCCCGAGGACCCCATCCCCCGGGGCTTATAAAAAACGTTGGGGACCGTGGGGGGAGCCCCAACACCCCCACGCTGTTATGACGTGTTGTGTTGTTTTTTGGGTTGTTTTGCTACTTTATTTTTATGGGATATTGTCTTTTTTTATTGTGGGTATTTTGCTGCACTCACATTTTGAATGTTTTGTCGTGTTGCCTCCTGTTATGTTATAAGTGTGTTGGTATGTTGCTTTCTGTATGTTACTGCTAACGTACTATTTACTTTAGATGGATCAACAAATGCTGATTGATTACCAGCCAAAGGCAGGACATGCCTTTCAAGTTCTGCCCAAAATATGTAGCCTGTATTATATGCTCACCAGATGTTCATAGTCAGTTTGCATCCAGCTAAGCCTTCTTGCCAGAAACATTTAAGTGACCTCAATATACAATGGGCAATGGACCTCATTTATAAGCCTTGTGACGCAGTGCAGAGCAGCAAGTCACGTTGCTGTACTGCGCAATGTTACAGGGAAAGGGCAGGAATGCACCGTATTTCATGGAATTCGATGCATTCTTGTCCTTTCCCATGTGATGGCGCACAATGGGCTTCTTAGCGCCAATGCAGACACACTTGCACCATGGTGCAAGGGTGCCTGCGTTGCATGCAGTATTGGCAGCATTTTCCTCTTTCTATGTGTGTTGCATAATGCAGCACATATACAAAGAGGTAGAAACGAGGAGAAGTACAGAAATTTCTCCTTGTTACACCTCCCCTGGGAATATGTAAGATTTTGGCGCATCCCCAGGTTTACAACTTCTAGCAAATCTGGGGTTGCGTCAAAATCCATGGGAGTTGTGTGGAGACACCCATGTAACACCTATGGAATACCTTCCAAGGGAGAGATTAATGCAAAACAGAGATATGTGCTGCATTGCGTTACTCCAGATATTTGGAGCCACTCGGTGCAACTCAAAGTGGCTTTGCGTGTCTTAAAAAATCTGTCTTAAGGGTTTGCATTGCTAAGAGAACGCAAATGGCCTCATAAATAGGCCCAATATGTATTCTTTGTTTAGGTTCAGTTTTATATTTTTTATATACGCTTGTTTTTACCCACCCTTTCTAAGTTTCTGATCGCCCTCCAATTCCTTCTGTGGTATAGATAATTTCACTCCACTTTAACGGTAGAAAAATGGCTTGAGGCTTACAAAAGAAAACAAAAATCAGAATGTCTTGATTTAAAGGTAAAGTGCTTCAGCTTAACTAAAATAAATAGCCAGCTTGTCCCATCCATTTATTTTGTAGAATGTACTCTTTAATGCGATTTGTTCAGCAGTTTGTACTCCACACTGCTGCCACTTTATAAGAAACTCTGTTACTCTATGGCGATTCTACAGGGATACAAGGGAACAGGCAAGACTTTAACGCGGTTATAATAGTTCTCATATGTTAATCACATTTTAGGGATTTAAATGCACATTCCCTTACCCAAAGTGTATTCTTGTGGAACTTCTCAGTCTGTGTTGCTGTTTGGCTGCTCCACTCTTTAAATGTGTTTTCTCACCTTCCACAACAAATGCAACAGCCATTTCAGAGTGACCTTTGCTGAAGGTCAACTACAATCTGCAATTTGTGCCCGTGTTGCATTCGTTTCCTGGCCACCTGGCCATTCTTCTCTGACTACTGTGTTCTTGTCCACAGTTATTCAAAAGTCAATCCTGTCATCACTTTTTCTCCTGAATTTTAATTTCAAGGCCTGGCTATCCCCTGGATACGCAGAATTCCTTTCAAAGCCTCTGCTTCGGGGTTCCCAGTGGCAAGATTACTTCTTTCTTTCTTTCTCATAGCCAGATGCTCCTTTAGAGAATGTCCAATCACTTAAAGTATTGATAAATGTTGGGAAATAGATTAATGCGCATTCTGCACCACACGTAGAAAGAGGAAATCGCCAATGGTGATTGTTCATGTGCAGGAAGGTGTCCCTTCCTTCCCATAAACAATAATTAAATAATGACGAGTTGCAACTTCTATATGTGCTGCATTCTGCAGCACATATAGAAGTTACAAATCCCCATTAATGATTGTTTATGTGCAGGAACGGACATCTACCTGCACATGACAATCATTCCCTCCAATGCAGGCATCCTTGCACTATGGTGCATGGTGCCTGCACTAGCGCTAGGCAGCTAAATTTAGCACCAGCGCTAGGGAAAACGCAGGGGTGTGCCATATCTTTGTAACTACGGTGCATCCCTGCATTTTCAGAATGTTAGAGCGCGAGGTTACCAATTGTGGTGTAACATGGTGCTCCTCCATTCTGTTGTACATATGCCCCTTTCTTTCCACAAGTCTTTCCGAAAATTGCAGAGCTACCCTTCACAATAGATGTAGCGATGCAATTATTTATGTTTGTTTTTAAAGCTAATTTATAAAAAGAAAGTTATAAATGATTGCCGAAGTATGCAGAAGATGACAATTAATAATGTGAAAGGAAAGGTCCACTTTCCTTCTTTGTTTACAAAATATAACCACATTGGAAGTTTAATGTTCAACCTCATGAGTGAGGTCCTTATTTAGAGTTTGGCAGATGGTATCCAGCCTTTTAATCTCAAAATGAGACCGACCGTAAGTCTGCAAAGACTTTTTTCAGGATATTTCTCAGTCCCGTGATATTTCATGGCTTGAACTGGAAAAGTACGATTACATAAAATCTGTTGCTGTAGGGTCTCTAGATGTTCTTTGGTATGGAGCTCAGCTGAATTGCTAGGGGCCAATATTGCTCCTTTACATCTCAAAAGTGTTTACCAGGCGAGGCTTCCTCCATTTCCAGAAGTGGGTTGATGGAAAGAATATTTATTTAGCAAGCCATGGTGGTTTTTGAGATTTGTGTTGTATGATCTTGCAGTGTGTGGCTCTAAAAACCTCCTAATCAAAATGCTGAGGAGTACTGCTTTCTTGGATATTTTCGGGACATCATATATTTAGACTGGCTATTATTTTGCAAAAAAACAAATAATCCCATAATATAAAAATGTTGTTGTCCCTTATTCAAGTGATTGGTGCTAACAACATGACATGGTTAGATATGGTACTTGGGACAAATCACAATATGATCCGTGATTTATCAGGGCTTTCAGCTGGTACAAAGTCACAAAAATGTGACCCAAATGTTTGTGCTGGAAAGTTGTCAAAGAGTAACACAAGTAGTGATTTGAGCTACCTTACATTACTTTGCGTCAAAGTGATGTTCCATGGATTGTACATGGGCATTCCTTTGCTATCACCCATATTTCTGGATACAAAGCTGTAGCTAGTGACAATGATAGACAAGGATGTACACACAAATAAGGATGCCTCATTGAGGTAGGCGCAAAGTAGGAGAAAAGTGTTTTCTTCAAACGTTTCAAACTTTGAATGAGTGCTGCCCTCTACTGCTTAGGTACAAAGTGGGAAAAGCTTTAAAGTATGTCTAAGCATATTACTTTAAACTCGAACGCTATTAATACAGTGCAAAACCTATGCTTAATATCACAGCACACATATACACAAATTGCACTATGGTGCAAAGGTGTGTGCATTGGGCTAGGCAGCTAGAAAGTGTGCCAGCGCTTCTAACCAGCAGCATCATGCTACAGTAGAGATGGTAGTGTTCTGCTCTTTCCCTCTCACGCAATGCAGTAAATTTGGTTTCTTAACTCAGATGCATGAAATATTAGTAAACCTGCACCTTAATCCAGTGTGAATCACAGTGCTAATTAATACAGCTACTTAGTTCTGTTTTTTGTCATTGATTTTCTATTTGACTTGAGAAGATTAACAGATTTTTCCTCTTGTTTGGAAGTTCACCATCAACAAAAAGCTCTAGGCAGACAATGCAATATTGATTGTTTTAACACATGGAGATCTTCAGAGTGTGAGACACCAAGCTGACTTTCCGAATAAAGCTGCATAAAATATTGGCAAATTCACTGTTGTGTTCTTTGGAAGATGCAAAACTAATTGCATTTAGCTGGTCCTATGGTGAAAGTATTTTAATTTACAATTATCTGAAGAATGTTGTTTTTCCTGCAGTAGGGCCTTTTGTCATTTCAAAGATGTAATTTCCACATTTGGGCGGTCACCAAACAGATCTTAAATTTGAGATGATCATGAAACTGTTTAAGTTCTTTTATTATTGTTAGGTTGCATTGAGATTTAATTGGTGTAGGGTAAAGAATTCACACATTTTATCATTGGAAATAGTGCAGAACAAATTGATATTGCCAAGTATTAATAACTGGCATGATTTATGTTAACCATTTAGCCAGCAGGGATACTTTTTTTGATGTTTACCCATAGTCAATACTTGGATGCCTATCAAAATACAAAGATATTTATGTCTAATTCGAATGCATTTGTTAGGAGAAGCCTTGTAATCCAGGTTTGTCTGGTAAAAGGAGGTAGCAGCGTAATCAGGATTATAAAAAAAACACTTCCATCGTGTGCCTCCTATACATTTAATCAGATATTAAGTTGTGAACATTCTGGGTGAGAACCATCTAAAAATGTGGAATTAATTTGGCATTGGATACAGTAACAGTACTTGTGGTTTTTCCCCATTTGTAAGGGGTCACTCCTATGCAAAAAAGGTGTGTATGAGTAGATTACTGGATTCCTTGATGCCGCAGCATACACCCTCACCTGGGTGGTACTACTCGTGGGTTTGGGGAGTAGAATAGTATGAAAGATAAGATGCATCTTGAAGAGATGAATCTTCAGCTCCTTCCAGAATTGCAAAGGTGATGAACTGAGATTGGATGTTGTTCAACATCCACATGCTCCGAGCATAAATGCAGAAAGCTTAAAACCTTTTATTTTGCTTTTTTTTTTTTATTAATTACAAAGTTGGTGAAATTATGACGCCCTTTTTCCCGATTGCTTGGATAGATGTTTATTTTTTGGTTAGGTCTGATGATGCTTTGATTCTTGCTGTTTTGTAGGTGAGGCTGCAGTATTTAAAGATACAGGCCTAGGATGAAGGCCAAAGCAGGTCCCTCAGAATGAGGGTAATATAGTCATATATCTTTAGCCTTTTCATAACATTGGCAGTGGCAAGAATTATACTCTTTTGTAGGACCAATGTGGAAATCGGAATGCTGGTGAGTGTGGAATTTCCCCAATCTTATGGGGGGGGGGGGATAATGGCTTGTACCATTTATTGTAGTCTGTTTTGTAGTGATAGGCCTTCACTTTCCACAACAATGCAAACTAGTACTTAGCTGCATTGTCTTCTCAGCACTATGTTTTGAAAAAAAGGTGGGTGCCAGGCATGAACAGAAGTGATCTAACATTAGTGTCAAGCTGGGATGCTAAAATGTCTTACTTAATGCCGAAAAGCCAGTCTTGTTTCTGTGCAACTGTGCTTGTTTATTGTTGCTTGGGAAGTGCTTGTATGTGGCTTTGGTTGGGGCGGATCTAGAGTTAGATAGGTGATTGACAATTAACTCTGTATTAGAGAGCACAACATGTCTTGAATCATTAGATTTTTGCGGATTTCAGCTAGATACAAGTGTCTAAGGAAAATTGAGTGAGTCAAATCTTTCTATGTTCCAGAAATTCTCTAGATAAAGTGACATGCAGCTGTATGCAAGCATAGAATCTGAAATGCCAGGCAGAGATGTTTTATGGATTTTGGGGGCCCTGGGCCAGATGTATTTTGGGGGCCCCTGTTCGGAACAGCTTTGATTTTATGACCCAGTTTCAGCTCTTTCATACCTTCTTTAGTCATATTCTAAGTGTGCTTACATCTAATATTCAGAGATAGTGATGTGTGTTTTCAATATTGTAACCTCAGCAGTTCACTAGTATTATTGCAACTAATTTCTGTAGCACCCTCCCATTTCTCATACGATAGGTTTTGTATAGATCTAAAAGAAACACATTCTGTCTGCAAAATATCTGTAATAGACTCTCACACCTTAAAAATAAATAATAGAAACACGCTGTTTACAACAATCTGTATAAAGATTAGTCAAGGTCACCAGGGCAAGACTCTCTGCAGAACAGGGCTGGCTCTATCAGGGGTCCCCTGAAAGGCTGGGGCCCTGGGCCAGAGCCCACTTTGCGCATGCCTTAAAACGTCTCTGATGCCAGGGTCGGAGTCGGCCCTTGCACAATTATTATCACTCAAGTGCAATCTTACCCAGGTCGTGATTATTAGGCAACCTATTGCTTGTTTGAGCACTGTTCTCTTGCCTTATTTGAGCGGATTTGTCATGCTGGAACTTTGAGACATGTTGTTTGCTGCATTTGCTACACTAGTAACATTTACTACATGACTTATAATATCTGGACAATGAACAGATGGGAGGCAAAGTGTGCAAGTTCATTAATACTTATCGTTGGAAAACGGCCCTTTCTGCAGACTCACGCCCTTAGGACTCTATGCACCAGTGCTAAAGTGCTTGTGCTCTTGCCCTAAAACATGGCAGAATTGGATTAGACCTGCTTGGCATATTTAATGTACTTGTAAGTCTCTTGTAGAGTGGTATATCATATATAGAGCTCCCGGTTTTATGGTATTTATTTTTTTGCCATTTACGTCTGTATATCCATATTTATTTTTTGCTAATTGTATCTGGATTTATCCATATTTATTTTGGGTTTTGTGGAAAAAGTACGCTGGAATTAGTGTATTTCCACATTTATTTAACTGATAAATACGCACTCATGCTTGAATGTCTGTCAGGTTTCAGTGCTGGGAACACCCACAGAAGATAAATCAGTGCACTTAAATGAAGATATGCAGATTTCAGTATCAACCTTTGTGCATAACTACTGCTGTTAAAGCCTCTTTCCTAAAATTCCTTTCCTTTTTAAACCCCTTATCTAGCAAACCACACATCTATTGGGCTGAGAGTCATAGCAGACAGTATTTAGAATTACCCAAAAAGCAACCCAATTTCCATTTTTATCCACATTTTAAAATAAATACAGTCAAGAAAATGAATGTTTTCTGTCTGTATTTATCTGTAAAAATCAGTTAAAATGGAAAACAGGGAGCCTTAATTGTATACTTGGGGCCTGTAAATTAAATTCTACCAGTGGGCGTGCAGCACATATTGTGCAACCCACCTAAGTAGCCCTCTAAAACATGCCCCAGCCATGCCATTGCAGTATTACACTGCCATGTCGACTTGCCATTTAAAACTCCTAGCCAAGCCTTAAACTCCCCTTTTATTATATATAAGTTTATTATATATAAGACATCCCTAAGTAGGCCTTAGGTAGCCTATGGGGCAGGGTTCTGTCTAAGTAAAAGGCAGAACATGTACTTTTAAGTTTTACATGTCCTTGTTGTGAAAAACTGCTACATTCATTTTTCACCACTGTGAGGCCTACACTCCCATAGGATAACAGTGGAGATGTATTACTACATTTAGTGAGCTGTAATTCCTAACTGAGAGGGAGTAGATCTATCATGTTTGTTTTCTATTATTATTACGGTTTTGAAAATGCCACTTTTAGAAAGTTCACATTTTCCTGCTTTTATCCCTGTCTCCCTACAGTGTGTCTCTGATACACATCTGGGGAGAGTGGCAGGAGGACTTTGTGGATTCCCCCTGGACAGCCACTTACAATGGGTACAAAGGGGTGACTTGATGCGTCATCCTGGGAGGATGCGAAGGAGGAGTTGGGCACTGCCTCACACTTACACCTGAATAGGCTGTGCCCTGACCCCAAATAAAAGGCTGCATACGGCCCTATATTGAATCTGGAGCCAGGGCAAGAAGGGAGGACCTCTTTGAACTTCAAAAACACTTCTTAGAAGTTTCCACCACTTCAAAGGCACCATTGGTTATAAGAGCTGGTCCTTAGACCCTACCACTTCAATACACTTCTGAACCTGCGGATACTCTGCCAGGAAGCAGTATGCTGGTGAATGACTGCCGCTCTGCACTGCCACTTTGCTGGACTGCTGCTCTTGATGAACTGCTTTCTTACTGTGCTGACCTGCTGCCTGCTGCTCTTCTGGTCTGGGTGAGAAGAACTGGACCTGCATCACTTGGCCCCCAGAACCCAGGGTTACTCTAAGGGCTAGTTGGCTGGTGTCTTGAAGTCTCAGGGGCATAAAAGACTTCCAACTATCTTGCTTCTGCACCTGACTATGCCATCTGTGAATCCACCCTGCCAAGTGGAGACACCCTAGTGGTGGACCCTTGAAGTGGGCCGAAGGTGCTTGCTTCAGTCAAACCTATGCGTCCTCTCTTAAACTGATGCATCGGTGCCATTGCATGGATCGTATCCAGCATCCCACCCATGTTGTTTGACCAGAACGGACACATTGCCTCTGCTGGGTGGATTGATGCCAACACATCGCCTTCAGAACCAGCACTGTGCGACGCTGACCCGGCTTGAGGTCTTCGCATCTCTGTTGAAAGCCCTCGACCCCGCTGTGGAGAACTCTGCATTGCAACCTCAAGGATCATCAGAGCTGACACATCGCCACTGCTGCATAGATCAGGACCGGCATATTGCTGCCACTGCAAGGATAGACAGTGATGCATTGCTTTGACACTGATGCATCATTTTGGCTGCATCCTGCCCAAGCCTGCACTATTCCAGCATCGGAGACTTGGTGTAATACCCTTGCAAAGTTTTTTTGGGACAAGATTTGCACTATAAAAGCCAGTTTTACCTCCTGCATTTTGGCATCCGTGGCCTCTCTTCCTAGTGTCTTGCCTGCTATGCCTACGTATATCTTGTCAACTTTTGAGCCTACTGAGCTGGCCTGCTCTCTTAAAATTCTCAAGTCCTTGAAGTCGGGCTCGCCATCTGACCCCGGCGCTGCCAGACTTCTGGACTCGGTTGCGGATACTATTAACCCGGAAGTTAATAAAATCGTAATATGTCTTTATAGGATGGTTTCGTTCCAGCTTCGTGGAAGCGGGCAATGATTCTTCCTCTTCTCAAGAAGCCATCTCTTGACCCAATGATACCGGGAAATTATGGCCCTATATCACTGCTGCCCAGTTTGTCTAAAGTCTGTGAGAAGATTGTCACCAAACAACTGACTACTTTTGTTGAGGTGTCGGGTCTGTTACATCCGGCCTAATCGGGATTTTGTGCCCTGTTCAGCACCGAGTCTGCCCTGCTTGAGGTGACGGAGGCAATTCGAGAGTGTTTGGATACCGGCAGGAGGGCAGCATCGGTAATGCTGGATCTCTCCGCTGCATTCGACACGGTGCCACACTCTGCTTCTGGATCGCCTCTCAGAGATTGGGATTTCTGGCTCAGTTTGGCACTGGATTGAATCTTTTCTGGAAGTCCGCTCACAGCAGATCTGGCTTCCTCCTTGTGTCTCGGCATCGCAGCATGTAGCTACGGATGTCCCACAGGGGTCATCTCTTAGCCCCCTCCTTTTCAACATCTATATTACTCCACTGATTTATTTAGCGGAGTCTCTTGGGGCTAAGGTGATGGCCTAAGCGGATGATACTCAGCTCTTGTTCTCTTGGGGTAGGGATGATGATTCAGTTTTGGCGGCTCAATACTGTCTTTCTTCAGTTTTTGGGTCGCTGGCTCAGGCACAGCTGAAATGCAATGAGGAGAAATCAGAGGTCCTCTTGTATGGTGTCCTTCCAGATAACTTTCTAGAGAGGTTATGGCCCCCTGGCTTTCCTTTGCCCAAAGCAATGGGAATTGCCGCAAAAAATCTGGGGGTCTGGTATAATGAGAACTTGTCCTTCTCTACCCAGGTTAAAAAGCTGGCTGGGACGTGCTTTGGCACTTTGGAAGCTTTGAGGAGGTTTTTACCCCTCCTTCCAAGACCGTCTAAAGAAACGGTTGTCCGTGCCCTGATTTTGTCTCGCTTGGACTATGCCAATGCACTCTATGTTGGCATTTCTGGCTATCTTCTGAACAAAATACAGGTCATCCAAAATTCGGCCGTCAGACTCCTGCTGGGCATATCTCACAGGTATAGTGTGCGGGCTCACTTGTGCTCTCTGCATTGGCTCCCGGTGGAGTCTTGTATAAGATTTAAAATTCTGGCCATCGCCCATAGGGCTCTTTATGGCCTGGGTCATAGAGGTCAGAAGAGGCTTGCTTTCTATATTCCTGTGAGACAGTTACGGTCCTCCTCCCAATTTCTGATGCTGACGCCTAGATTCAAACGCCAAAGGCTAGGCGGGAGTTCCTTTGTACGCAAGGCTGCATTGGCTTGGAATGCTTTACCTTTGGCGCTACGGACTACTCAAGACTTTGCGATCTTTAAAAAAAAGTTTAAAACCCTTCTCTTTGAAAAATGTTCTGGCCTGTGGCTCCGTTTTCTTAGTTTGCGCCGGGACACTCTGCTGAGTATCTGCGCGCGTTATAAATTGATCTAACATAACAACATAACATAACATAACATAACTATGCAAAGTGATGCAAGAGTGACGCAAACCTTAAATCAGATTGATGAAGCCACGCAAGTCCATTTTGCATGTCCTTGATTGGCTCCCTATATTTGGAGTAAGGCAACGCAGCGCAAATCTCTGTGTTGCCCTGCTCTACCCTGGGAAGGCGATCCATGGGTGTTGCATGGGTGTTCCCACACAACTCCCATGGTTTTTGACGCATTCCCAGATTTATCAAAAAGATATGTCTTCCAAGGAGAGGCGTAACGAGGAGAAATATATTTATTTCTTCTTGTTACTTCCTCTTTCTATGTGTTCTTCATTCTGCAGCATACATGGGAAGAGAAAAATGCCTCTCAGGATTATTTTTGTGCTGGAAGGTGTCCCTTACTGCTCAAAAACAATCCTGCATGCAACAGAGTAACCCTTGCACCAGGATGCAAGGGTGCCTGCATTGGAACTAGGCTGCCAAAAGAGTGACAGTACAGGGGAAAAACAGAAATGAGCTATATTACCTTAAATACGGTGCATTCCTGCCTTTTCCCAGTCACGCAGTACAGAACAGCAAGTTGACTTGCTGCACTGCACTATCTGACAACATCATAAATAGGCCCTCAATGGTCTTACAAGGAATGTGAATAGAAAAGCAAAATATGTCCAACTTTTTATTAGTTTTTAATTATATAACACAAACAAGTGCACCACAACCTTTTGCATGTCTCCATCACAGGCATTTAGAAAACAAATGGCAAATATCAGTTTCATCACAATAGCACCACATCATCCCCAAAGCAGCCAACAGGTATGTTTGTTGCACTTTAAAACATGGATTTCATATCCACTTCTCCTCACCATTTATCCCAAATCTTGTGATATTTAGTGGGACAGCCTCTAGCCTTGTATGCTGTTTTTTCCTGTTGGGAACACCAATTTGGCAACCATTGTAGCCCTGCCCAGCAAGGCTCTGTCTGCCCTCGTGCCCCCGGAACCCTCCAATATCCCCAAAAGAAACAATCTTGGAGAGTGGTACACCTCCCATCCCAACGCTGTTGTAAGCTCCAATACTACCTTTTCCCAATATCTTTGAATAAGAGGGCACTCCCAAATCCTGTGATAGAAATTTGCAGGGACAATTTATACATATTCTGAAGGACATGGAAGGAGCACATGTGGGATCCACGCCATACATCTCTCAGCAAGGTGATGCCGATCGCATCCCAGCTCCCAAATCCCTCCAGTGCAGACACCTCTACCAGCCATCTACCGTGCCACAAGGGGGTCTGTTGTGTTAATGTAGTAGCCCAGCCAGTGTGAGTCAACGCTGCTCTTCATCCAGGAAACACCATACGTATCACTTCTGGTATGGTGATGGGGACTGAAGCTCCATATAATATAGCTATCAAGGATGGGAAGCCCATTGCAATGAATTCT
The DNA here is from genome assembly GCF_964204655.1 of Triturus cristatus. NCBI lineage: Eukaryota > Metazoa > Chordata > Amphibia > Caudata > Salamandridae > Triturus > Triturus cristatus. The sequence goes on from NC_140591.1 coordinate 729,689,121, forward strand.
ACACTAAAGGCTGGGTTGGACTAGCCTCCGGAGAACCAGTCATTTATGGCACTTAGCTGGGTTACCAAGTAGTAGAGGTATAGGTTAGTCATTCCCAGCCCCCCATAGAAGGTACCGCATTAACATTTAGTATAGGCCAATCTAGGCACTTTTATTTGCCAAAAAACGCTTATCTAGGGAATTCATCTCTCAGAACCAGTGGCTTGGTGTCATGTGAAAGAAATTGTGGAATAAATAAAGAAATGCAGAAGAACAATCATTTTGTAGAGGGCTATACTGCCCATGACATTCAGGAGAAGCGATTGCCTTTTTTGTAAGTCAGTTTATGGGTTAAGGGTGTCATGAGCACCAAACCATGGCTCTCAGACCAATCACAACGCTGCTATAAGGCAGCGTTGTGATTTGCCAGGGGATTCTGGAGGACTGTGTGCTTCGCTTCCTGGTTCCTGCTGCAGAGAGGACAGAGAAGAGGCGGCAGCCGGCGGTATTAAGGTAAGTGCTTTTTTATTCGGTTTTTATTCCCACCCCAACTCCCCTGTTGAGTAACAGCCACTACTGGGTCCTTCTCTTTATGCAGAAGTCATCAGATAGCCCACCATTTACCTGGACCCTTGCTGTCAAGTTGGAATAAAGTATTTGACCTAAGTTCTGATATTGGGCTCCTATCAGTGCCCTTCTCAGAACTTGATTTGAGGAAAATTGGTAAGGAGGGAAAGATAGATAAATATTTTTAAACAAGGACACCTTTAATTATCCTGTCATATGTGTATATATTCAATTTTTTTTATTTTTTTTTATTTTATCGCTGAGCATATAAAAAGAACATGTATTTACAAATAACACCTCTAAAATAATAACAAACTAACGCTACTGTCCACCATGAAATGTTTCCTATTGTGGAGCCACCTTTAAATAGTGTGGACTACCCAGAAGACTCATACATTGCGTATAGGAAAGTCTCTCTCCAAGGATTCAAAGAAGCAATGTGAGACTGTTACATCCACAAAAAGTTCAATTGATTTGCGGTCCTTCTGTACAACAAAACTGTCGACGCGGTCGCGTTTCAGCCGATCTATTTCTTTTGGCCTCTTCAGGACAAAAACAACAGCAGCACTCTATATAAAGAAAAATAAACTCTAATAACATATACAATACAGAATCGCCAAACAATTATCCTTGCCGATATATATATATACAGGTCTCAATCCCCTGAAAATCAAACCACAATACAAAATATAAAGAGTCCCACCACCACAACCGAACCACCGAATCCAGTGTGACGTGAATCTCAAAGAAGATTATAATTCCTCAACTTTCGAACACGTGTAAGTTGCACCATAAGTGGCAAAAAAATAATAATAAACTCATGGTACTTCTGTGTGTCTGCTTACCAAAAACAAATATACTACCGTTTCTAATCTCGAGGGTCTCTCATTATACAATCAGTTAAACTCTACACTAAACCTTAGCTACGGCGCCTCGCTCAGAGCGTCCTGCATGCAACCAACTTGCTTGTTAGCGATGGAATGTGTTTTTTTTTTTTTACCCCTGGCCCAACTATAAAAAAGAATAGAATTGAAGGTTCAAGTGAGCCCCACTTTGTGCAGTAAAATACAGCAAAGAACCGCTCTGCCACCCAAGTGATCGAATTTCGGTACCTTGCTCGGGCGATTTATCACACGGCTAATTTCAAGTCCAATGTAGTGAGTTCCATCCGCCGTGGTGTACACGCTACATGGGCGGAAAACGCACAATAAAGCACGCGGGGATAAGTAAAGGGATCGCACCTAAATCTCAGGGACAAGGAGAGAATGCCATCTCCTCTTACCTTATAACTCTTCTCTTTTCTGAGAGATCTAATCAACGTCTGTCCATGTTCGCAGTCCTACTTCGAACCGAGATGCACGAGAGTGCATTTGGAGCCCTATTTCTAAAAGTCAACAGTGACCCGGGACTAACGCATTTCCCCAGCGTAGGGTGAAGTGAATCGGCCCTTTTGGAGTGGAGGCCCACTAGTTATATACATAACTATCTCCCTAAGTAGGAACACCAATCTATATCGAATTGAAAAAGCTGAAAATGAATTTAAAGGTGAAAATAATTACATGCAAAAATAATAATAATTAAAACAAAAATGATTGAAAAAATGATATTATCAACCCTAAATCAAATAAAATAAATCTAAAGCCGCCACAAATACACCCCATGTGTGAAAGAACCAGAGTTAGAAAACCTGTAGACATAATGGCTCACATTCTAAACAACACATATAATTATAAACATTTTACATAGATACATATCTACACAGTGACTGCACATGTCGGTTATTCGCTGACTTAATCTAATAACCTTGCCAGATCATACATAAAAATCTTCGACTCTCCAGATCTTATTGTATCAAGGCCCATATTTCATCCCTGTCGTTTAGACCATCAATAGCTGTGCGATACTTCTCAATCAACCGCGCTTCTAGGCGATTGAGAGTTTTTTGTAACAAGGCTTTATTCATGGGGTGCATGACCGTTAAAACGGTCCACCTCAATTCGTCTTCCTCGTGTCCCAGTTCCAGAAAATGCTGGACCAACGGGGCACCAAGAATTTTGCACCGTATTCTCGATTTGTGTTGCTGAATTCGTAATTTAACTGTTTGAGTTGTTTGGCCAATATAAGTTTTTTTACATGGACACTCAATTGAGTAAATCACATTCTTGGAATTGCAATTTGAGAAAGCCAGTTGCACATGTTTTTTATCTCCAATAGTGGTGAATTTGGAGTCATTTGTCTGAGGGCACACCACGCAGTTATGACATCTGAAGAGTCCCTGTACTGGTGGCAGACCCATCATAGCTCTTACATCTTTTGGGGGTATTCGTCTGGACGCTTTGACTAAATATTCCCTCAAATTTTTCCTTTCTGGAAAGCAAACAGAGGTGTACCAAGTCCCAACTGCTCAACCAACCGCCAATTTCTCTGAATAATCTGTCTCACTTTGTTAGCTTTAGGATTATATGTCAGCACACAAGTAAGCAGATCATTCTTAACCTTACTTCTCGGTACAAGTAGAGTTTCCCGAGGTGTAAACCAAGCTCGTTTAAGGGAATTCCTGACTAGTTTCTTCGGATATCCCCTATTACATAGCTTGGTCTTCAGGATGGCAGCATTGTCAAAATAATCACTTTTGTTCGAACAATTGCGACGAATTCTAAGGAATTGCCCATAAGGCAAATTATCCTTAAGGTGTCGGGGATGCCCTGAGCTGTATGCCAATAGTGTGTTTCTATCGGTGGGTTTGGTAAATAAACTCACTTCTAGAACTCCTTCGTTGTTTTTTACCCAAACATCTAGAAAATTAACTTGGCTGTCACTTACACTTTTGGTAAATTTTAGATCTTGTGTCCGTGTATTGAGCCAATTGTGGAATGATTCAAGATCTTCTACATTTCCATTCCATATCAAGAATATATCGTCGATGAATCTAACCCATCTCTCAATATGTACAAAGTATGGGCCAGCTTCATCGAAGATAAAACGGGTCTCAAAGTGATCCATAACCAAATTCGCTATCTCTGGGGCAAAGCTACAGCCCATTGCTACGCCTTTTACTTGTAGGAACAGATCTTCTTTGAAGTTGAAGAAATTGTTTTTAAGACATACTTTGGCCAAAGCGATCAAAAAGTCAGTTGGAACTTGGTGTGGTCTGGGTCTTCTATTTAATACCACCGTCATGATCAAAAGTGCTTCATCTTGGGGGATGTTTGTGTAGAGGCTTTCGATGTCGAAAGTAACCAAAAAAACTCTGGTTACTATCAAACATCGAACCCTCAACCTTAGCAATGAAGTCCATAGTGTCCCGTACATATGCTTTTGTCTCGGGGACAAATGGTTTTAGAAAATGATCAACGTATTTCGCCAAAGGTTCCAGAATGGAACCACAGGCTGAAATAATCGGCCTCCCTGGTGGTTTGGTGGCATCTTTATGAATCTTAGGCAAGACATATAGTGTGGGGACTTTTTGGGTTGTAATGTTCAAAAACTCGAATTCTTTTTTGCAAAGGAACCCATTTTCAAGTGCTGTGTTAGTCAAGTGCAATATTTCAGCTTTCAGTCGCTCTGTTGGGTTATTTGCCAAAGGTCGGTAATGTAATTGATTACTTAGTTGCCTAATGATTTCCAAATCGTAGTTGTCCGCATCCCATAACACGATTCCTCCACCTTTGTCGGCGGGTTTTACTACCACACGGGGATTATTGGCTAAATCAAGGAGTGCCTTTTGTTCGTCTCTAGAGAAATTAGGTTTAAAGAAAGATCTTTTGGAGTGCAGACCATCTAGCTCCCTAACTACTTGATTTTCAAACAAAAGGATTTGATCAGGCATAGCTGCATTTTCAGGGCAAAAAGTCGATTTGTTTTTTAGTCCGCTAGTGTTAATCTCAGAGGCTTCGTTAAATTCTGAAAAGAAAACTCTCAATCTTACTTTCCGGAGGAAACGTAAGACCTCTTTTTTGGTGTCAATTGGGTTCTGTATGGCATGTGGAACAAATGACAAACCTTTGTTAAGCATTTGGGTCTCAATTTTAGATAACTGATGTTTTGACAGATTGTAAATAGGTATTACTTCATGCGTTGTTAAGGATATAGTAGATGTTGATGGATCTATCTCCGATAAGCCCTTTGTCTGGTCCGGAAGTAATTTTGTTCTTGAATCTGCTGTGGAGCTGGGGGTTGCCATATTTGCTGGCTTCGCCAGTTGCCTCTGAATCCTCTTCCCCTGCCTCTGCCTAAAAAAGGAGGAGGTGGACGTGGATATTGGTAATATTGAGGATATGGAGGAAAATAGGGCCCAGTCCCCTGGTCTGAGTCTGAGGAAGAATCAGAGAAAGTGATGAATTTAGACCGTGATCGTGTTCTATATTGAAGGTTCAATGTGCTTGGGTTGTTATTTTTATAAAAATCTTCCTTGAGATAAGGGTAAACTGTTAAGTTGTCAAACCCCTTAATGTCTCTAGTAACTTTTGAAGTTTTTGCACTGATGGTTTGGTTTTTGAAGTCAACAAGTGATTTTTCTATAGAATCTAGGAGTGTTTTTGCATCCTGGATAGTACTGTCCCCACTAATTTCTTCCTCTAGTTTTCGTATTTCTTTCAGTTCTTCTTCGCTAATTCTTAATGCTGTATGAATAGATAAGACAAGCCAATCTCTGGAGCACTTTGTACCAACTCCACTGAAATCCAAGAGATAAATTTTGTCATTTACAAAAATAATCGGGATGTTTTTTACCTGCAGACCTACTGGAATGGTGTTGGATTTAAGATACTCAAGTAGAACCTGTGCATGAAGTTGTGTCCTAGTATTTTTCTTTCTAAGTTGTATTAGCTTTTCTCCTTTGTCTGTAGTGATGTTAGTGGAATCACCTATCTGCCCTCCTAATAAAGAAGGAGTCTCAATCAATTTATTAATCTAATTCTCAGAACTTGGGCAAGATAATCCCAGTCCACAGTAACAAAAGCTTTTTCAAAATCTATGAGAAACAGTGCTAGTGTGGTGGACAGCATTACACTTCCCAGGTATAGCCCGGGAAGTTTAATGCACTTGACACTGGCTATCTACGATTTTGGGAATGGCCCTGTTCGCCAATGGGTGGGATGTGAGCCAGTACAGAAGCTTGCCAAATGTATCGCCCCATCAATAAACCCAGGCCATCATTGCTCACCAGACCTGTTTTGCTGCCTCCATAGACACTGTATGGATTTCCTCCTGGAGCAATTCTAGACAGCGATTGGAATCCTCATTGGGCTTAGAGGTGGGCCCAGCTTCCAGCCAGAGGGCTTCTGCCTCAAGTCTCATGATACAGTGGCATGCGAATTGTTGCCTCTGTCTTAACAATGATTTAGTATAGCCACTGACTGTAGATTTGCAGGCTTCCCATAGTGGGCCTGCGGATTTTACCCATCCTTCATTATTCTTGAAAACATGTTGTGATCTCTGTTCCTACTGCTTGTGTAGTCATCTTCATGCAGGTACCACGTATTCAGGCGCCACATTGGTCATGAGCTAGCAACATTAGTCTTTGTCATCAGACTTACCGAAGAGTGATCTGAGATCCCACGTGGTAAGATTTGTACTTGTGACATGCTGCAGCACGCAGCAGCCGGCATAAGGATCATGTCAAGTCGGGCATGTTTATGGTGATCAGCCGAAGTATGCTTGTGTTGTCGTGCTCGTGGATTGAACAGCATCCACGTGTCCCAAAGGCCTGTCATGCCCAGCCAACCAGATAACTGCCGGGCACCACTACATCGATGATCCAACACCACCCCTGTGTAGTCAGTGGCTGGATCCACGACACTGTTGAAGTCGCCCCTTACATACGGCAATCCACTGGGTAATTTGGCCAGGATCTGTGTAAAGCCCCATAGGAATGGGTCTAGTGTTGCGGGTGGAGCATACAGACAAAGAAAACTTAGCAGCTTCCCCTCCAATGTCCCAGTGATTTCTAGATATCTCCCCTGGGGACCATGGAAGATCTGTATTACCACCATGGGCAACCCACGCCACAGGAGTATTGCAACTCTTCAGCCTCCTTGAGCGTATCCTGCGTGGTAAACTCTTTCAAATCCTTGACGTGCCACTAATGGGCAGGGAGTCCCTATCAAATGAGTTTCCTGCAACATAAGCACTGAGAGGTTTAGCTGGTGAATGCATCTCAGTTACATGGGATAATACAGAAGTGTAGGAGAGTTGTGTCTCAGGGTGTCCACAGTCATAGGCATCTCTTGATTACCTTGGGTGCCTTTAGCCATGTAGCAGTGTGATAGATCATATCAGATGTGTACAATAAAAATGATGAAATAATAACACGCAAAACATCAATGCAAATCCGCCATCCCAACCACCCCCACCTCATACTTCCCCCTAGAAGCATCTGTCGCCCCAAGCTTAATAACAAAAACAAATGGAATAGTGTATTTTAACGCAGAGTGGTGGACCCCTCCTTACTCTAAGATCATTGGCATCAGTGCGTGTGTAAGCCTCACTAGTATTGCATTCCTTCACTTTGGCCCAACAGTTCACTTTTGACCCTTATTCAGGTGGACCCACTGGAGGCAAGGGGGGACACAGGCGGGACTTTGAGTTTCTTACCCGCTCCCCCTCAGTAGGAAGACCATCATTTTATTTCTTCTCCTGAGCCAGTCATTTCAACTCCCCCAGCAAGGTAGGCGATGCGCCTGATCCCAGGGAGGCTGAGGCAGTCTGATGAAGCCTCCTTTCCTGACGAGAATGTGTGCGGGACAACCTGTTACACTCACTGCTTCCAGATGTCTCCTGCAATGATTTCTCATTCCTTCTGTGGGACTCTGGTTGATATTGGCTGCCTACTTGCTTTACTTTGGTAAGTCATTCCCATGCTGCTTCCAGTGTTTCAAAGAAATGTGACTTTTTCTCATGAATGATTTTGAGGCGAGCTGGGTACATGAGCATATATGACAGGTTTAGCACACTAAGGGGCATATTATCAAGACAGGCGATAAAATTATTGCCGTTTTAGCGGCAGAAAACTGCCGCTAAAACGGCGATAATGGGCTTGATAATCTGCTGTATGGAATTCCAATTGAAGCCCATGTTAGATGTGAAGGACATCTAACGCAAATCTTGGTGGAGGAGTGGCACGTCTATTCGCACATCTCCTATCTTTGATTCATCCGCTGCCTGGGATGAATGTATGGCTTGAAGAATCTATTTACGTCTTTTTCAGATGGCGTCTCCCTTTCAGATCCTTCTATGCCAGTTGCAGCGACGCTTGTGGGGAACTAGTCAATTCGGGTCTGGTGGGGGCGCTTCTGCCCTTTATCTTTCTACTACCCACCAGCAGCAGCACGAGCAGCTGGGCCTCATCAGTGAGAAGCCAATGATCCCACTGGGGAACACAGTCCTCAGGGGGGCCTCCACAGAGAAGCAGGAGAAAAGAGGGGGCAGTCCCACCACACCACCAGTCAGTATCTTGGCCAAATCAGGAAACCTCAGCTCTTTCACTACCAACTGGCAGGAGCATGAGCAGCTGGGTACCGTCAATGATGAGCCAGTGATCCCCCATGTGAACACAGTCCTTATGGGGCCTCCTCAGGGAAGCGGGGGATCCACAGCACTGCCAGTTGATTCTCTGTTGCTGCTGCTTCACCACTCTCTCGCAGACCACTCAGTAGGGCACGGGAGGGTCTCCCTTTCTGCCCCTCAGCCTCACACAGGTCAGCAAGGCAACACTTCTCATAGCACAGGTAGGTTATCCAGGCCATGGCAGGTGCCCAAACCACCATGCAGTGTCCACGAACCACCATCCAGGGCTACCAGAGCTAGGAAAGCATTTCCACAACTTCAATATCTGGTGAGTTATAGCTGTCCATTGGGGGAGTGGGCCCAATCCACATTTAGGTGCAGAGTCCTGTGCGCCCTGTCCCCTCACTTGCCTCTCCACCATGGGGGGAAGAGGGAATGCAGGGAGAGGAATCCTCCATATCAATTAAATCCCAACCTACTGTCCAATGCCAGCTATACACGACGGGTGGGAGGAGTGCTCACTCAGCGCCATTTGTGCCTGTCACCAGGCCCAAGCCAGGACCCCTGCATTACGGGCTGCCCCGCCGAGGTCCGAAAGGCCACACCACCTCAGCATGCCTGGGCCACCAACTCCATCTTCCACTCCCAGGTCATGGCTCGCCGTACCTGTGGGTCACAAGTTTAAGGGTTTCACACCACTCTGCAGGGGCCAGGACAATGTTGGGGTTTCTTAGGGCAAGACACAGGAGGCTTACAGGACTCAGGCCGCAAACTTGCGTTCTACCCAGGCCCAGCCGGCATGCCCCATCCCAATCACCCCATCCAGCAACAGGTCCAGTCTCTGCAGCTGGCCAAGCGATTTCAGTGATTCCCTGGGTGCCCTCAGCCACTGAGAATGTCATACATCACAGGAGGATGGTGGTGGATGACGGAGGCATCCAGATCACCCTTAGAGTGCGATCGCTATTTTGACACCCCAAGCCACGCCCCAGGAAGTCAATTTACCTGTGGTGCTGGTACAGACAGAGCTTAAATGGCGCCCCCCCCTGAGGTTGGAAGCTAGTGCAATGACACTGGATGCACCACCTTAAAGCTGGCATTGGATGGTCAGTCACATTAAGGTAAGAACTATGAGGTCCATTAGGATGGTGGGCAGAAAAGCACCCCGACCGCCATGGAAGCGGAAAACAACCGCCCACCGGCACCGTGGGAAAACTGGCGGCCAAATTAGGAGTAACCGCCCAAAAAATCCGACCGCGGCGGAACGAGGCCAAGAAAAAACGCCCGCAGCGGGCGGAGATGGCCAAAATCGCGGGAGAAAAAGACCAACCCGCCGCAAGCATAGCGGAGACACCGCATCGTAAATTAGGATATCCCTGACGGTCCCGCGGTACGTACCGCTGTCTGCGACCGCCACGGACGCATAATGGGATGAATGGAAGAGCCAGCGGTAAGGGTGGGCGGAATTTGCGAAATTGACTTTCGCACATTATCGCAAAATTGTGCAAATCTCCGCGAGCATGCAAAACTTTCACGAAGATGCGGAGATTGCTTTTCCCGCCCGTTTGCGATGTGTTTTTGCGTGCTCGGGGGGAAATATATCTCCAACTTGCCAATGCGGTCGCTAATGGGCGCGGCCATCTTGCTCGCAATGCTTATTTCCTGTTTGCGATCACAAACTCTCGCGGGATGGCGCGACCGGCTACCAACAATCCAACATCTTGTGGCACGCACGAACGGATAGGAAAACTCATTGGCGAACGCAGGGACCCGGTAAGTCGCGACCGCGAGCGCAAGAATGCATTTTTGAAGCGCAAACAAGAAAAATACTTCCGTTTCGCGGCAGGTTACGAAAGTTTTGACATTTTCACGTTCCGCAAATTCCGCGAGCGGAACGAAATTTACCGCCCAGGCCTTAGCCAGTGGAAGAGCTGAAGCACAGCCACCGCGGCGGATGAACCGTAAAAAATATGACGGACGAAGCCAAAACCCACAAGAAGGCCAAAAAGTGCACACAGAAAACTAGCCTTGTCCCCCAAATACACAAAACACACCCCAATGACACAACCACATGACAAAACGAAAAAAACAAATCCCTGGACAACACACCTGTCAGCAACACCCAAATTGGACACACCCACACAGCTGAGTATAAAACCAGCCCCTTCCCTGATCACAATCCCTTGAAAAACTCCAGGAGAGAAGGGACATATACCCCAGCTGACAGGAGAGGCAAAGGACACAACATAACTAGCCACACCTCAAACAGCACCACCACCACTTCCACACCAGCAAAACTAACCCCCCTGCCCAACACACACCATACACAGCACAACCACAACCACCACTCACACTCCTGCACCCACAACCACTTTGCACACCACACACCATGGCCACACAGAAAACACCCAAATTCACTGAGAGTGAGTTGAAGGTCATGATAGATGATATAGTCAGAGTGGAACCACAGCTTTTTGGTACCCTGGGCCAACAGACACCATTAGCCTTAAGGACACAAATGTGGGCAAGGATAGTCCAAAGGGTCAATGCAGTAGGGACCACCCCAAGATCAAAAAAGGAGATCATGAAACAATGGCATGATCTGAAGAGGGTGGTCAAGGAGAGGAGGAGCAAGAACCGTGAGCTGGCTCAGAGGACTGGTGGTGGCCCTCCCATTCCACCAAAACCATCCACACAATGGGAGGAGAAGGTGCTTGCCATACTGCATCCAGAGAGTCTCACAGGAGTAGCAGGGGGAGTGGAGGCTGGTAAGTACAAACAAATGACTACGGCCACTCTGCTATGCACTGTCTTTCACAACTACAAAGCTACACCACCTAGGACACATACCATCCATCTGCACCGCACACTCACAAAAACATGGCTCACAGTTCCAACATTCACCCACTCCCATTCACCCCAAATGTAGCTACCAACATTACCATGGGGGCATGTGTACAGACAGACAGACAGCACTACAACTCTCACCAGGCCCCCTGGCCCACAGCATCAGCAAGATGGATCCCTCCCCACCCCACCCAGAAGCATGTGTCAGTCATTACACAACCCACATCAAACTTACAGGTAGGTAGCCATCTTCCCTGGGAGGGTGTCTGGGGGTGGGAGGCCTGCAACACTACTCCCACCATACCCCCTGTCCCACAGCCTACCAAGATGGATCCCTCCCCCCACCCCACCCAGAAGCATGTGTCAGCCATTACACAACCCACATCAAACTCAAAGGTAGGTAGCCATCTTCCCAGGGGAGGGTGTCTGGGGGTGGGGGGCCTGCACCACTACTCCCACCATACCCCCTGTCCCACAGCCTACCAAGATGGATCCCCCCCACCCCACCCAGAAGCATGTGTCAGCCATTACACAACCCACATCAAACTCACAGGTAGGTAGCCATCTTCCCTGGGAGGGTGTCTGGGGTGGGGGCCCTGCACCACTACTCCCACCATACCCCCTGTCCAATGGCCTACCAAGGTGGATCCCTCCCACACCCCACCCAGAAGCATGTGTCAGCCATTACACAACCCACATCAAACTCACAGGTAGGTAGCCATCTTCCCTGGGAGGGTGTCTAAGGGTGGGGAGCCTGCACCACTACTCCCAACATTCCCTCTGTCCCATACCTCAGCAGGATGGAGCACTCCCCCCCCAAGAGTTGGAAGCCGTTACATCACCCTCATCAAACTTACAGGTAGGTAGCCATCTTAACAGTGAGTGCGTTTGTGGCTGGGAGGCCTGCACTACTACTCCCAACATTTCCTCTGTCCCATACCTCAGCAGGATGGAGCACTCACCCCCCAGTAGTTAGAAGCCATTACATCACCCTCATCAAACTTACAGGTAGGAAGCCATCTTCACAGTGAGGGTGTTTGTGGCTGGGAGGCCTGCACTACTACTCCCAACATTTCCTCTTGTCCCACACCTCAGCAGGATGGAGCACTCCCCCACCCAGGAGCAGTCGGAAGCCATTGCAGTACACCAAATAAACTTACAGGTAAGTAGCCAGTATGTTCACCCACCCGTTTTTCACAAATTAAATGGTGTCATATGACAACACCAGCCCTCTCATTGCACAAAGAGGCATACCTATCCCATTGTCAAGCACAGTGTGAACACAGGTAAGCTAAGGAAACTCTCACAGCTACCAAAGTGTGACACACCAATGCACAAGTAGAAGAAAGTCAGGGCACAATCATGCACAGCACCTAGTTGCATGTGCATAGCCATGGGGCAAGTGCACCAAGGACCATCAGAAAAATATGAAAGCATGTGTGGTGGCACAAATCAAGATATGCACATGACAGGACAAAGGGATGCAGGAGAGGACAATGGCCAGCCCTGGCCAGATGTGACGTCTTCTAGGTCAGACAAATAAGCAATGAGTTCTCAATTAAACACATGTTGTGCCAGGCCCTAGATGGCAATAAGTCCCTGTAAACCATAATTGTGCACGGGTCACATGGTATGCCGTGACACCTTACATCATGGACAAGTAATGCCTGTACCACTGCATCATGTCAGGAAGCACAGTAGTGCACATAATCAACAATGTGATGATATGCCAATTGTGCAGTGTACAAAAAGAGAATGACACACAGCTAACAGAAAGCTTGCCGGGTGCACTGCAATGACCATTTCACATCTAACCCACAGGTGACCAAGAACTCACTGCAGAAGACAACACCAGCAACCTGCAGAGCCAGTCTCCACCCCCGGGACGAGGACTCTCGGATGTTGACTACCAGGATTCCATGGACGATGAGATTGAGGCCGGCCCATTTGGTGTGTCAGGGAGCAACAAGTCCCAGGACCCCATTGTCCCCCCACCACATCTGCGCCAACAACAACTCCACAGCAGACCCCTGCTGTCACGGCCTGTGCAGCCACCGCCACCACCACCACCACCACCACCAGTGCTGCCTGCCACACCCTCCCTGTCCCAGAGGATGACCAGCACACACCACCGATGGAGGAGGGCAGAGAGAGGATGCAGGTGTCCACAGTGGTGAGGCAACAGGTCCGTGGCAGCAGGGCACGTGGGAGGGGCAGGGTCCCCCAGGGACACCAGGAGGCTGGGACTCACTCCCTGGAACACATCACCAGAGTCCTGGGGGCATACAAACAGGCCTAGGGATGAACGGGCTGGTCGGACGAACTGTTGCACGAGCTCATCCTGCTGATGAGGTCCATCGACACCCGCATGGGACAAATCGTAGACCTCTTGGGCCAGCAAGTGGCGGTACAGAGGGACAGGCATGCGCCACAGACCACACCTCCACCTCCCTCTGGTGGGCCGCACAATGACAGTTCACCATCTCCCCCTGTGCCCACAGAGAGGGGTGAGTCCTCAGACCCCACTGGCCCTGCAGCAGGGCCCCCCTGCCAAACGACGAAGGGGCCATCCCAAGAAGACCCTGGGAGTATCTGGAGGCCAAGCACCTGCCAGACGCCAGTCACGGAGCCAGTCATGATGGCAACCCTCTCCACCACTGCATTGCATTTTTGGACTGTCCTTCCCCACACTGCCTTGTGAATGACCATTTCGGGTGTGTGGTACCGGGGCCAGCTAGGAGTAGGGCATTGTTGTAACCCCCGCCATCGTAACTGGGTTGAGGTGCGAAAGGGAAATTGCACGCTCAACACCGCAATTACTGCATTCTTGGCCCCAATTGCAGCGGGGGCTCAGCTGTACTTTGTTGGGGGCCAATTTTATTACAAAGCTCTAATAGTGGCCCGATATTTTCCAGTTGCCCCGCCTGACAGTGGGCAACTGCAACGTTGGGAGACATTTTTCTTGATTTACTTAAGAGTCCCCCGAGTGGGGCTCACAACCACAGTTGTGCCCGTTCTCCCTGTTCTTCTTGAGCGGTCCCGCAGGGTAGCGGATCGCTCCAACGTTGGGGGCATTTGGTTTCCAGGAGTCCCCTCGAGTGGGGCTCCCCCAGGCACAGTGGTGCCCGCGCTGATTTCTGTTGGGGGCATATGGTTTATAAAGCCCCAGTGGGACTCGAGGTGCACGTAGTGCCAGTGCTTGTTTTTGCTGGCCATCTTCCCCAACTGCCCTGTGAGAACGCAGGCAGCTGCAACGTTTGGGGCACATTTATTTTGTTAGAGTCCCAGAGAGGGGCTCAGGGGGCACGCTGATGCCCAGGCTCATTGTCACAGCTGCCCAGCACTTAGTGGGAAGCTGCAATGTTTAGGTTGTGCCCCTGCGCGCTATGCTTTCGCTGCTTTGGCAGCCAGCCTTGACTTTACTGGACATAGGGCACGGAGTTCTAAGTTGGCGCATAAGGTGGTTTGCGCCTGATGGGATGCTGATTGCATAATATGTTTTATGCCTAAGGTGATTATAACTGCATAGTGTGTTCCTAACGTGTACCAGTAGTTACTGGTGGTGCTCTACATTTCCTATTTGTGCTAGATTTCCAAGTGGTGAATTGTGATTGTTTTGACAGTGGCCCCATTGGCCCTGTCATGTGTAAATAGTCCCTTGTAAAAATTGCCCAGTGCCAGTTGGCACAGTGTAAACTATGTGAATATGTTTCTAATGTATTTATGACAATACAAAGGCTATTTTTATATATAAACTTGTGTGGAGTTCCTTTTGTGGTGTACCTAGGGTGTTGTTGCTGTGTGCGTGCGCAAACGCTTTACACATTGCCTCCGGGATAAGCCTGACTGCTCGTGCCAAGCTACCAAGGGGGTGAGCAGGGGTTATCTTTGGCGTGTAACTCCCTTGCCCTGACTAGAGTGGTGGTTTCTGCCTGGCTTTGGGGCAAGCCTTAGCCAACCAGAAATCCAATTTCTAACATTGGTGATCAGCGGTGGGATTAGGACTTGTGTTTGCGCAGTACCACAGTGACGACTGGCTGCACTACAAAACTCTGCACCTAAGATAATCACATGTTGAGGATTATTGTTTCAGATTTTATTTTTCTCCTGAAAGTGTCATTTTCAAATTGTGTACTCTTGCTTCAGATCTTAAACCTAGGAGTCTTACATTATACCTGTGTGGGTTTTAGTACCTTGCCAAGAATGGAACCTACCTTTAATGCATATAATCTGTTGGAATACAGTATGTTGGAGTTAAGGGGGTTCTGTGATGAGAGAAGCTTAGCAGTAGGCGAGGAAGACACTCAGCTTTCCCTTAGGACAGCCCTGCTACACTGGCAACAGGATAGATGGAGACAGGCAGGGACCAGGCCGCACTCCAAGAGGATGGTGGGTCTGAGGGTGACCCTGAGGAGTCTGAAGAGGAGGAAGAGAATGACAGGAGAGGGACACCAGTAGATAGTGAGGATCCCATAGATAGGGAGTCCCTTGCTGGGTCCAGTGCCAGGGCAGTGCCCCACCCCTTTCCCTATCCCCAGAGGAGTGGGTAGATAAGAGGGAAGAAAGGGAGCATCAGCTGGCTTTGGAGTAAGCCTGGGCAAAGCACTACGCTACGCTCGCGTAGTTTGCGAAGTTTGCGCTACTTCGCACTACGCGAATTGCACGTAGCACAGTGCAAACATGCGTAGCGTAGCATTGCGTAGTACAGCGGTCATTTTTTGCTTGCTCACGGTCCTCAACATCAAGTTGGCGACCGCAAGCAAGCAAAATGACATCCCGGCGAGATTTTTTTCCTTGTTCGCGATCAGCAACATCAAGTTGCCGATCGCGAGCATGGAAAATAAACATCCTGGCGAGATTCTCAACGTGAGAAGGTCAGGTTTCTCATTGCGAGTGGTTGCGTATGAAACTACCAGTCCGCGTTGAGAAATCTACCGCTCGAGTAAAAATCTACTCGAGCAGCAGAAAACTACAGCTCGCACTGTGCAAGATGCCGTATTCAATGATTGCACAGTGCCGGATGCTTGTTCGCACTGTGCAATCATTGAAAACGGCATCTTGCACAGTGCGAACAGGGTACTACGCAGTTCGCGAAGTGCTACACGTAGCTCGCGTAGTGCGAAGTGCACTTTGCGTAGCTTCGCGTAGTGCTACTTCGCGAACTATGCCCAGGGTTACTTTGGAGAAGCTCAGGTTAGAGCATGCCAAGGAGATAGCGCAGCTGAAGGTGGAGGAGCAAAAGCTAGAGATTGAGAGGGTCCTAGCGCAAGAGAGGATGGCAGAGGCTGAGAAGGCCTTCGCCAGGGAGAAACTAGCTCTGGAGGGTAGATTATCCCCTGAGCGCAGTTGTGGTTTTCTGGAATCCCCAGTAAAGGTGGGGTCCAGTGGTTGCAGCGATATAGAGTCCAGTGCAGAAAGTCCCATTCCCAGTTCCCCGAGTATGGTACCTTGTTCCCAAGAAGAGGAGTACAGGTTGAAATTCAGGGCCAGTAAGAAACTATCTCACCAGTCTTGGGAGGAGTTTGTGGATGAATGTGATGATGCACTGACTAATTGGGTGACGGTTAACACGGAACCTGATTATCACGAACCTTTTGATCTGGTTCTCAAAGAGCACCTGCTCAGTTGTTGTTTGCCGGGGTTGCGCCAACACCTGTTGGGGTGTGGGTTCTCTGATCTATTGGAGCTTGCGCTGGAAGCAGACTGTTGGGAAAGTTCCAGAGGTTCTGAAGAGGCATTGGGGAGTGATCCCAAAAGTAGTGGCTCAGGTATCTTCCAGCCCAGAGTGGTGGAAGAGGTTCAGAGTAGCCCAGCTAGGTCCCAGTGTAGCGAGAGGGGTGTAGGGGCTCATGTCCTGTCTCAGTGGAGTAGGAGTGAGTGTGGGACTGAGTGTTCCCAGGTGCCAGCAACCCAGTCTCAGAACCTGGATGGTTTCTTCAGGGAACACCAGGTTGGGGGCCTAGGTCGTCCTGTTAGTCCATTTGAGGAGGATCTCCTAATGTCTAGAGAACCTGGAGCATCTGTAAATAGAGCCCCAGTGGTTCTGGTGTCTGGCGGTGCCGCTCCAGTAGGGAGGGTACAGAAGTCCGAATTGAGGAGTGAATGGGGGATGTGTTCCCCAGTGGAAGAACCAGTGGGTCAGGGACCAGCCAGCAGGGCTGAGTTCCCTTGGAGTGACCATGGTGACACTACTTCTGTTCTGGGGGATCTTCGCGCCCTGTCAGAAGAACAGGAGACAGGATATCTGCACCAGGCAGACTGTCACACGACACATGAGTCATGTGTTACCCTCGGGGGGGATACTGTATGAGTCCCCAGAAGTTCTGAAGGGCCAGGCAAGTACTCAGCCAAAAGGTTTAGACCCAAGGTTGGGAGGCCAGGTTCAGGATCTGCCTGACCTGGAGGGAAGGACGTCTGTAACCAGTGTCCTGACCGGTTCATCTTCCAGGTGTACCGCTCCAGTTGGGGGGGGTGCAGAACTCTCGAAGGGGGTGCAGAGGGAGGGAGTCCTCGCCTCTGACCCCAGTGCAACCTGAGGGGTTAAACTCTAGGTTGGGAGACCAGTTCTTGGAAAGAGGTCCTGAACTGGTGGGAGAGTTGTGTTATAAGGGTGCCTCTCAGAGGAGGAGAGGGCGGAACCGTAGAAGAAGAGGTAGGGGGAGGAGAGCCTCGCCCGTGACTTCTGGTCAGCCTGAGGGTACAGACCCTAGGCTGGAGAATCGGTGGCAGTCTAGAACTGCCCTGATGAGGGGTAGAGTGGAGAATGGTCACTATGTGCCAGGGGTTACTGCCCCCCACTCTGAGATGGCAGGGACCAGCTACCTCCGGATGACCTAGGGCCTGGTCCTGGCCACGGACAGCTAGGGAGTACCAGTGGGGTAGCCCAGTTGCTCCGGACAGCTTTTACAGAAGGAACCACATGGGTTCACTGTGGCATAGAACAGGAGGGTGTCCCTGCAGTTGCGGGCCCGCATCCATGTTCTATCACCCCAAGCAGAGAAGCCCATCACAATGGTGATTGGTCTGCCCTGCGTTTTGCCTGGAAGGGGGTTGTGTTGGACTTGGCCCTTTTGGCAGGTTCACCTTTAAACTTTTTGCCTTTTAATGTGACCTAATATTAGATGTTTTTGGCCACTGCACACTTTAGCACTGTGGCCCAGTGTAAACTGTGTGCGCACTCTGAGTGCGTGTGGTGAGATTGGCCTGCCCTCCCATAGGAATGCATGGTGGATATGTGTGTCCATGGTAATTCCTGGTGTGAGAGGAGTGCAGGGTCGAGTTTACTATGTGCGAACTCGTGAGAATAAATGCTGCGCAATGGTGTGCGCAGATTTATTGTGACTAGTGGAGAAGTGCCACTTTTAGAAGTTGGCACTTCTGTGCGCAGTGGGTCTGCCTGCCTGATGTGGAGTGCATGTCTGGCTTGTGATAGACAGGGGCTGGATGGTGTGCTTGGCTCCAGGAGCCAGGATGAGTCTGCCCAGTGGTGAATAGGGAGATCTGCATGTAGATGGGAGGGAGGAGTTGCACCTGGGACCTGAATAGGGCTGTGCCTTCCCTCCACAATGCTGGCTCCGCCTCCTGTGGTGCGTCTGAGCACCTAGCCCCCGCCTGACAAAGGAGAGAGGAGCTGAGCACAACCAAGTGCTCCAAAGCTCCCCCAAACCAGTTGCATCTGGTTCTTCCCCCAGCCCTGTGCTGTGTCACAAAGGAAAGAAGTAGTATAAATGAAACCCCATGAAAATGTTCTATTGTGCTTGTGTTCTTTAGGGGACACTCTGCCAAGAGGAACTGCCGCTGGACCCAGCTGCTGTTTCCTGTGGGTCCCTGCGTGCTGGCCTGCCTGGCTGCACCTTGCTGGGGTCTCCCCAGCACCAAAGATCCTCTGATTCTGCCTTCCTGGGGACTTTGTGGAACCTAGTGCCTGGGAGCGCTTTTGTGCAGACTTTGAGAAGCAGCCCTTCTGATTTCACTGCAGCACGGAGCTGCGAGCATTTTGAAAAGGGGATTCCTCCGCGTTTGGTGCTTATTTTAATAGCGGGTGCCCACCCCGCGTTTGTGCAGCCTCTGGTGCCTTTAATTAATAGCGGGTGCCCACCCCATTTTTTTGCAGCCTCTGGTGCCTTTAATTTATAGCGGGTGCCCACCCCGCGTTTTTGCCACTGAACGGGAACCTACCCCGTATTGCCTGCGAAGAGGAATCACCGCCGCGACCCGGGTGTGGAGCACGAGACAGGAAGTCAGGCAACATGCGCTGAGAGGGGTGGGCCTGACCACGAAGAAACAGGAAGCAGACAGGAGCCTACCCCGCGCTCCTGTGTATGCCGCAAAGAGCCAAGCAGGAGCCGAGCGGGAGCCTACCCCGCGCTCCGGTGTAGACTGCAAGTACTGCAGCAGTCTGCCAGCTGAGGCGGTACGGCGAGGAAGAAGCTGGCGTCTTCCACCGGGGCTCCCGAGAGCGAGGGAGAGCCCCGTGATACCAGCTGAGGAGGCGGAGGAGAGCTACGAGGCCGGGAGAGAGCTGAGGGGAGAGAGAGCTTCCCCTTCGGCTGCCAGCACCGGACTAATGCGCCAGCCTCGTGACCCCAGGTAAAGGACTTGCAAAGGGGAGCGCTGCATGCAGGCCATGTCCTGCTGGGTGGAGAGTTGTGTCGGCCGGCCTGCACGCACACCATTTCAGGTGTGTAGTACCGGGCCCAGCTAGGAGTTGGGCATTGTTGTAACTCCCGCCATCGTAGCAGAGTTGAGGTGCGAAAGGGAAATTGCATGCTCAACACCGCAATTACCGCAGTCTTGGCCCCAATTGCAGCGGGGGCTCAGCCCTACTTTGTTGGGGGCCAATTTTATTACAAAGCTTTAATAGTGGCCTGATATTTTCCAGTTGCCCCGCCTGACAGTGGGCAACTGCAATGTTGGGAGACATTTTCTTGCTTTACTTAAGAGTCCCCCGAGCGGGGCTCACAAGCACAGTTGTGCCCGTCCTCCCTGTTCTTCTTGAGCGGTCCAGCAGGGCAGCAGACCTCTCCAACATTGGGGGCATTTGGTTTCCAGGAGTCCCCTCGAGAGGGGCTCCCCCAGGCACAGTGGTGCCCACGCTGATTTATGGTGGGGGCATATAGTTTATAAAGCCCCAGTGAGACTCGAGGTGCACGTAGTGCCAGTGCTTGTTTTTGCTTGCCATCTTCCCCAGCTGCCCTGCGAGAACGCAGACAGTTGCAACGTTTGGGCACATTTATTTTGTTAGAGTCCCAGAGAGGGGCTCAGGGGGCACACTGGTGCCCAGGCTCATTGTCACAGCTGCCCAGTACGTAGTGGGCAGCTGCAACGTTTAGGTTGTGCCCCTGCGCGCTATGCTTTCGCTGCTTTGGCAGCCAGCCCTGACTTTACTGGACATAGGGCGCAGAGTTCTAAGTTGGCACATAAGGTGGTTTGCGCCTGATGGGATGCTGATTGCATAATATGTTTTATGCCTTAAGTGATTATCACTGCATAGTGTGTTCCTAGCTTGTACCAGTAGTTACTGGTGGTGCTCTACATTTACTATTTGTGCTACATTTCCAAGTGGTGATTTATGATTGTTTTGACAGTGGCCCCATTGGCCCTGTCATGTGTAAATAGTCGTCCTGTTCACTCGGCGAAAATATTATTCATTTACCTATTCATTAAACACTTTTTAAAGCAAGTGGTTGCACCATCTATGCTATGTATAGGTATGTTTCACCAGTAAAAACACTTTCAACAAAAGGAGTGTCTCCAAACCCAGATTCTGTGTCTCTATCACCCCTAAGTGATGAAATAAACGATGAAAAAAGTGTGGAAAATGGAGTGATGGTGCCTCACGGTAGCACCACCATGGAGGATAAAGCAGGAAGGTACTCGCCTGCTACCTCAGATCTCATCATCAGCTACCACCACTCCAGAAAATGAAAAAGTGCTGGGAGAAAATGAATGGGTAACAACCCACAAGACAGAGTGCTAGGGTATGTGAAAGAAAAAGCTGTGCTGTGACAACTATATACAACTGTGAGCTAGTACACACTGGCTTGCTAGTTTATTCTGTTCTGTGTGTCTACTCATATAAAAATGGCGACATGTTTCATTGCCTAAGGGTAAACTCACGGCTATTTCTTCAGGGCATGGGGTATTAACAATCCACCCTGCACCATCACTTGTCTTGTTAAAAACTCGGGATAATGCCCGACGCGGGCATACCTTCACCCTGGAGCATATGTATGTGTCACTCTGATCACTCTTTCAGCTCGAGCTGAAGCCGGACACGGACATATTCACGACTCACTGTAGGAGTTGTCAGAAGGAGCCTTGAAAGAGTGATCAGAGTGACACATACATATGCTCCAGGGTGAAGGTATCCCGAGAAATTGCCGTGAGTTTACCCTTAGGCAATGAAACATGTCGGCATTTTTATATGAGTAGACACACAGCACAGAATAAACTAGCAAGCCAGTGTGTACTAGCTCACAGTTGTATATAGTTGTCACAGCACAGCTTTTTCTTTCACATACCCTAGCACTCTGTCTTGTGGGTTGTTACCCATTCATTTTCTCCCAGCACTTTTTCATTTTCTGGAGTGGTGGTAGCTGATGATGAGATCTGAGGTAGCAGGCGAGTACCTTCCTGCTTTATCCTCCATGGTGGTGCTACCGTGAGGCACCATCACTCCATTTTCCACACTTTTTTCATCATTTATTTCATCACTTAGGGGTGATAGAGACACAGAATCTGGGTTTGGAGACACTCCTTTTGTTGAAAGTGTTTTTACTGGTGAAACATACCTATACATAGCATAGATGGTGCAACCACTTGCTTTAAAAAGTGTTTAATGAATAGGTAAATGAATAATATTTTCGCCGAGTGAACAGGTCGATTATTGTGTATCAATGCTTTGAGTGGGGGAAGACCTGTTCTCTGCCCCTTCAGCTCCTTTCTATGGTCTATGTGTAAATAGTCCCCTGTAAAAATTGCCCAGTGCCAATTGGCACAGTGTAAACTATGTGATTATGTTTCTAATGTATTTATGACAATACAAAGGCTATTTTTATATATAACCTTGTGTGGAGTTCCTTTTGTGGTGTACCTAAGGTGTTGTTGCTGTGTGAGTGCGCAAACGCTTTACACATTGCCTCCGGGATGAGCCTGACTGCTCGTGCCAAGCTACCAAGGGGGTGAGCAGGGGTTATCTTTGGCGTGTAACTCCCTTGCCCTGACTAGAGTGGTGGTTTCTGTATGGCTTTGGCGCAAGCCTTAGCCAACCAGAAATCCCATTTCTAACATCCAACAGATCACAAAGGGTTTTCCGGGTGGCTCTGTCCAGGCAGCATTTCCATATGATCGCAACATCCTCCATGTCCTCCAGCACCGTCAAGTGATGAGTCAAATTTGGCCCCCTCCTATTTGAGATGATAGTGGACACATATCAATGCAATACATCATGAGATGTGCACAGCATATCACGTTCTGGATGACACAATGACAACAATGACTGACATCTATAGTGAGTAACAGAAAAGCTTACATGTAAGGACACCTTCATGTACACAAAGGCCACACCTGTCAACTTCCACAAGACAAGTACCTCAAACACCACCTTGGTCAATGTGAATGCACATAGGGATATGGCCACATTTCACATGGGCACGCCTGAGAGTATAGCATCCAGCATATGTGTAACTAATCAAAACCACTGTCTCATACCTAGCTGCTGTACCTGTCACACCTTAATGCATCATTGCAACCTGTCACACATCCACCACACAATGACCACACTCGGCGCTGGAATGACGAATGTGTCCATGAGCAGACATGAGAGGCAATGCAAAATAGATCATCATTCATTGAGAAGAGCATCGCTGTGATTGTCACTGGACCTCAACACATTGACATGTGTACACATTGTACAGTCCAGAACAACACTGTCCTGCCTACACCAGCTTGCCTCATCTCTACAACGGCCCCCCACAGACGCCGGGGATGCCTGGTTTCACCTTGGAGGTACCCAGAAAGGGACCATCTCACAGGGATAGCCAGGACGGGTTCCCCAGCGGTCTACAGCGCCGGGACGCCCCGTTGCTGGGGCAGCTGTGCGCTTTACAAGTCTACAACATTTACATTTACATTTACATTTACATTACACCAACATCAAATCCATAAGTGACATGTGAGTGGGTACAGGCCAATCTACGATACACACACACAAACATGGCATGTGTAGCCATCAGTGGAGTAAATTGAACATCGGGATCGTGTGCAGAATGATGTGCCATTGAACATGTTGGCACTGTGCACTGTTGATGTTTGACAGATGGCCATTGCCATTGTATGGCACCCAAATCGTGGTAGCTACCGCCTGGCCCCGGTGGTGTGTCACCCATTCACACAAGTGCGGTAGTGATAGGCATGGAGAGTGGACACATGTGGAAATGGTGGTTGGCATGCTCCGCCGCCTGAATGGCAGAGCCTCGTGTCAATGTATGGCACCCAAATCGCGGTAGCTATCGCCTAGACCGGCGGTGTGTCACCAGCACACCCATTCACACAAGTGCGGTAGTGATAGACATGGAGACATGTGGAAATGGCGGTTGGCATGCTCCGCCGCCTGAATGGCGGAGCCTTGTGTCAATGTATGTACCGGTCCTAGGAAGCTTTTTTCCGGTCCAGGGAAGGCATGGCTTGGCAGTTCGGGCTGGACTGTTCCCATGAGGCACAGGGTCAGACTGATTTGCATATGGCCATGTTTGAACTGGGGTGGCAGAGTGGGCTAAAAAACGGTGATGGATCAAACCCAGATCTGTTGACTGGGTGTGAGTGTTTGATTGGTTCTGACGCTCCGTCAATTACCACCCCCTTTTGTACCGCTTTGTTCGCCATAAGTTGGCAGGGTATGCTCAGACGTGAGTCCCATGCTCACTTTGCCACTGGATTTAAGCAAGCCTGGCTGAAGACGGCTGAAATGCCAGAAACCGGTCCTAGGAAGCTTGTTTCCGGTCCAGGGAAGGCATGGCTTGGCAGTTCGGGCTGGACTGTTCCCATGAGGCACAGGGTCAGACTGATTTGCATATGGCCATGTCTGAACTGGGGTGGCAGAGTGGGCTAAAGAACGGTGATGGATCAAACCCAGATCTGTTGACTGGGTGTGAGTGTTTGATTGGTTCTGACGCTCCGTCCATTACCACCCCCTTTTGTACCTCAATGTATGGCACCCAAATCGTGGTAGCTACCTCCTGGCCCCGTAAGTGTGTCACCAGCACACCCATTCACACAAGTGCGGTAGTGATAGGCATAGAGACATGTGGAAATGGCGGTTAGCATGCTCCGCCACTAAAAATCGCAGTAGCGCACCCCGGGCCCCAACATTGTGTCACCGCCATGGAGTATGCCATTACAGCCAATGGGAGCCATGATTGCGGTGGCATGATGCAATTTTGAAGATCGCAGTAGGCATGCTCCACCACCCCAGAGGTGGTCATTGGCAGCATTTGAAAGATGCACAATCGTGGTAGCGCGCCCCGGGCCCCAGCGTTGTGTCACCGCCATGGAGCATGCCCTTACAGCCAATGGGAGCCATGAATGCGGTGGCATGATGCAATTTTGAAGATCGCGGTAGACGTGCTCCGCCACCACGGAGGCGATCATTGGATGTATTTGAAAGAGGCAGACATGGACCCCAAATTGCTGCAGCCTGGCACCTTTGAAACGACCCAAGGGGGCTATATATGTGTGGGAGTGAGCCTCACATTTCCACTGCTCCAAGAGTCTGCTGCCTTAAACCCCTCACCTGCTGCTGCCTCCAGGGGCTGCTGCCTGAGACCCCTCACCTGCTGCTGCCTCCAGGGGCTGCTGCCTGAGACCCCTCACCTGCTGCTGCCTCCAGGGACTGCTGCCTGAGACCCCTCACCACCCAATTCCGCAGCTGTTGTCTCATGTCCACAGTGATGGCAAGGACAGAAGATCCGTGCCAGTCCCTTCACGAGCAAGGAGCTGGAGGTCCTGGTGGACAAGGTGCTCAAACAGTACCCAAGGCTATATGGTGCTCCAAATGTCGTGGTAAGTCTTCAACAGTGGTGGGGTAGGGCAGGGGGGCCACACATGTAGTTGGACTGATGCAGTATGTGCCTGGGAGTGTGGGGTAGTGTGATGCACTGCCTGACAAGTTGTCTCCAGTGGGAGGGTTTGTGTAACCAATGCCACAGCTTTCCCTCCCTGCACATGTATGTATGAGTGACCTGTGTTGTGTTGTCAGGCATACAGTGACACAGAAGGTTGTTCATGCTGTAGTCAGGACAGTGATTGCTTGGCTGGATGTCTGCGTGTGCCCCTGTAGTCCATCTCAGTGTGAGCCCAGTTGGACTGCACAGTCCCCGCCTACAAAGACAAGGACACCTCACTCAATTTACAGAGTATGACATCAGTCTTTTCACATTGCACTCCAGCTATGGGCCATCTCAGCACTGTATTTTGCACACAACTGCCCTTGTGAATGGTGTAGGAGAGTAGGATCTGCTTCACATGAGTACCCCCACTTTTTGCTGGTGTTTCACTGTTTTTCTACCTTAGTCTGGCTGTGGCCCTGCTAATCCGGACCACAGCCTAGCTGCTTCCTCTCTAAAATGGTTTGCATGTACATTAGGTACATATCTAATTGGATTCTGGAGTGCCTTATAAGCTCCTAGTATATGGTATACTATGTACCTAGGGCATAGGTACCTCAGAGGCCTACCAGGGGCTGAAGCATGTATTATGCCACCCCAGGGAAGCACTCCAAAATGGCCTCACAGGTCTGCTACTGCAGCCTGGGTAAGGGTGTGCTTGCACCCCTCACAGTGGTATAGACGCCCTTCTAACTACATAATCCATGAACACGGGCGAGGAAACAAGTGTAAATTGCCAAAACACCAAGTTCCGCGCCTAATACATTGTTATACCACGGATATGTTAAATTTTTAATGACATATGTTGTTTGTCTGTTTTATACTCTCTCCTTTTATTATTTTTTATGTCTTTGGTTAATTTATTGTAATTATGAATTGTCTATATGATTATTCTTAGATATTAGGCCTATGATTACATTGGTTTTCTCTATTTATGATTTTGTGAATAAATTCATTATTTATTGCATATTTTGTTTGTTTTTTCCATATTATTTTCTGTTTTTTTATTAACTTGTTGATTATACATGGTCAAATCATCTCCAGTTAGAATGAGTGAGTGATTAGAGTGAGGTTTTGCACAGGTCTCCAGTGTGACAGCCTGTTAAGCACGTAGTTTATGGAGCTTGGTCCAAAGGACTCTCTTTTTTTGCACTCCTATGGCAGACCTTAGCAATCCTGAAGGCAGAGTGCTTGGTTTTTATGTGAGAGGGTGCCCCTGCATGAGCAGAGCCCCTCTGCAGCATTCGGAGTATCTCCTCTGATGCTGTTTGTGGTGCAGCCTGACCATATACTCTTAAGTGCATTATAACCTCGCGATAAATGCTAACTTTGGTATGGCTGCATGGAAACATGTCGTGTTTGGTGTCAAACGCTTTGGAATACTACCCCCCAACAGTTCTGGCGGCGGGGGTAGCATGCCACCCTTTTAGAGGGAGAGACATGTTCATACTGGTCTAACCCGGTAGGACTTTCTTGAGCCCTGGCATCACAAAATGGATGCCTCTGCCACAGACACGGGTCTGGCCTCCTGCTGCTGATCGAAACTTTGGCAGGGGAGGCCTGGACAATAGGTTCCCTGTCGAAGGGAGGTGTGACCCCCTCCCCAGACAGGCAGATGTGTATTAGGGCTGGGCGGGAGCACTCTCTGGTGCTTTGAAGTCCTGCAATGGGGGCACGTTTGCTGTCCCCGTGCATAGCCCAGTTCAAACCGGTTGCAGGGGCTACCTGCCCCTGCTCTGGTGCGAAACTGGACAAAGGAAATGGGTGTAACCACCCCTCTTTCCAGGTCCACCCATAGGTGAGGCCCTAGAGTTAGTCCATCCCCTAAACTTACTATAAGTATAGGAATCCAGTCCCTAGGACTTTAGATTACCCTGGACAAAAACTCTGCAACATATATCCTGGACCTTTGACGTTCTATCCTGACTAGAAGACCGAAGAAATCTCCCATGGGGTCAAGGAAAGAAGCAACTGACCGGTCTGCATCACTGAAGCTCCGGTCGGACACCGACGTCTTTGCATTTGAGGTGGGTTTCCAAACTTCCTCGAGGCTACCCTGACTCCACAGCAAAGTTGAGGCCCGTGGCTATCGTGGGTGACGTGGAACCATGACCCCTGGACACCGTGAACTTTTGCAGCAACACTATCTTCCTGGTCCTCCTTGAAGTTGTGCTTTGGGCTCCGAGTAGCCCCAGCCTTGAGCACCTCCTGCATCGTAGATTGTTGGCCTCTACTCCATGAGTGACCCGTGGGCCAGCTTCAAGTGCGACCACTCGAGGCTCCTTCGCGATCACTAGCCCGTTGGCTAGCAGGTCCCCACGAAGGCAACTCCTTTTCTAATTGAGCTTTCCTGGTTGCTCCAGACATGCTGTGACTTACCCTCACTGGGTGAGTTCCTCAGACCTTGCTGGTCTGCACCGCGGTCCTTTCTCTGAATTCCAGTGACTTGCCCTTGCCAAGGCTTGTTGGGTCCATTCTGGTCGCCGACACTGCAGCACTTGACAAACTTTGTGGGACAGCTCAAATCCGGCTCGTGGACTTCGTCGACACCTCCTGGACCTCGTGGCTGAAGAGTCAAGATACCCATCAACTCACCTGAAGCACCCGACATCTGTGGACATTGCTCCATCCTGCCCTTGGTCACTGGCTAGTGACCCAGACTCTGTCCCCTCTGCTTTCAGGTTCCTTCCATCCCAGATCCAGGCTTAATTCTCTTCGGACGACGCGACCCGACACCAAAAGACACCTATGAACCCGGCTTCCCTGGGTGAGGTAACTCGAGTACTCCGGTGCTCCCGTGGGTGCTAGCCCTAGAACTTCTTAAGTCCAAAAGGGTTTGGTCCTGACTCGATTCTAAGTGTCCCTAATCTTTAAATTTCCAATCGCGACCTTGCCCATAGAAGCTAACGGGAACCAGCGGTTGTGTTCACACACTGCATACAGTCCCCGTGGGACCCCTGTGTCACTACCTTGGGTGGTTCCTTGGGGTCCCAGCGATTCTACAGGCTCTAGGCCTTGTGTCTAGTTCAGTGGTGGTTCTTATACCACTTTTTTGGTATATGGTTTGGTACGCCCCTAGAGCCCAAACGTGTATTTGCGCTATCACTGTTGATTGCTAACTTGTAAATTAAGTACTTCGAACTCCAGTCTCATAAAGAGACTAGAGGGGTGTGTTTTATCCTAAATACATATATTTTGAATATATACCTGGTGTGGTTGTCCTTTCATATGATCATTCAAGAGATTATAGACTGGTAAAACAAGCTGCTTTACATTCCTTCAAGACTTAGCCTGAAGGCTGCTCTCCATAGCTACCACTAGGATAGCTTTCAATAAAGGTTGTCTTTAACCAAATCACCATAAGGGGTTGTGTGGACTGATACAAGGTGCCCACTAGAACTAGTGGACAGCATACATCAGGCCACCTTCTCACAAATGGCATTTTGTATTTGTGTGATCATGTCCCTCAATGTGACCACAATGACACATTCATCTATTCACAGGACAGGGACATTGATGGCTGCGCAGTCTTGGACACAGTGAGTCCATCCCCAAACGCAGGTTGACATGTGATGTATGTGTGCTCAAGCCAACAATGGACTGGAGTGTGGGCAATCTACATGGGTATTTCAGTGCTGGCATCCTGCATGTACGTGAGATGTGCAGGGACTATGTTCCCCCTCACACTTGCATGCTTTAACATCAGCTTTTCCCATGCAGGTGTCCCATGTGAGCTGTACTATAGTCTCTGATTGCCAATTTCGTTGGATATGTGATGATTTTGTTTCTTGCTGCTATACTGATAGATGTCGGTACATGGTGCTGTGTCACTCATCATTTTCCCCTCTTGTCTCCCATGCCTGCGGATCAAGGTACACAAGCGTAAGGCCATGTGGATGGCCATTGCAGCAAAGGTGCGAGCTCTGGGGGTCTCAAACCGACTGCGCACCCACTGCCACAAGAGATGGGACTACATCAGCCGGCTGGCAAAGAATGTGGTGGAGATGACCTTGGGGCTGTTTCCTCGCACTGGGCATCTGGCACGGAGCAGTATGACACCACTAATGGGGCGCATCTTGGCAGTGACACAGCCTGAGCTGGATGCATGTTTGAAGGAGCATCAGCAGCAAGCCAGGGGTGAGCATTTGGGGAGTCTGACTTTGGCTGGGAGTGGCTGCATGTGTACAAAGCCTTTGCCAGTGCTGGCCTCTGTGATGTTGGTAGTGTGATGCTGTGGCATGTAAGTGGCTGCTGGCCTGGGTGCATGTGGCATGCATTTGCCCTACCTGTACTTACAAAGGTGATTTGGATGCTGTGCCTTCACATTACATTCTGAGTTGTGCTCTTCAGGTTTCTCCTGCATTGGTGTAGTCTTGGGAATCCCATGGGAGGGAACGGCAGTGTGCCCAATCTGACTGTGCGTACAGCAATGCGTCCATTGCATTCACCTATATTTGGGAGGCCTACACATCTTACAGCAATGTGCAGCATTATATTGTCCCCAACATACCACATGGTGGGTGGCATGGGCTAATGTCCATTGTGGACTGTCATGGTGTAGTCTGGGTCTGTGTTGTCCCCTCCTGTTCCATCCAGTTCTGTCATTGAAAACAAATAGTGTGCCCCTATCATGTCCCTAGGTGTGCTCAGAACTAGTTGTGTGTCTGTTTGAACAGAGCCACAAGCAGGGTGTTGTGTTGTGTGGTCATCACATGGCTCACTTATGCCTGAGTTTCCTGTTTCCATGCACTGCTTGAGTCTATGTTGTGAGTTGGCACGATGTGATTGCAGAGGGTGGTGTGCAACATGTAGATTTGGTCAACTTTTGTCATGCATTGCTTGCATATGTTTGTTCTGTTGCTGCCACTGACCTGACCCTAAATCTCTCTCTCTCATGCAGGGGGTACAGAGGGACAGTAGACGAACACCAGTTGGGGTGAAACTAGCACCACAGCTGCCCAGGAGCCCAGTGACACAGATGTCACCAGCGCCTCAGAGGGAGACAGGAGTCTGCTGGAGGAGTCCCAGCCTGAGACGCAAAGCACCACATCATCAGATGCCAGTGGGGATGCATCCATGTTGGAGGGCATAGGGAATGGGGACTCTGCATTAACTTCCACCACACAGCGGCCATTGCCCACCCTCCCAGCCACTTCCTCTGGTGCTGCCCGTGTCTTCCTCAGTAAGAGGGGAAGAGTGTCCTTCACTCCTGGCACCTCTGCCCCTGCCCCTGTCCCCCCTGCTGCCATCAGTGCTGAGTCTGTGGACCTTTTGCGCCAGCTGTGTGTAGGCCAGACAGCTCTCCTCAATGCCTTCATTGACCATGACAAGAAATTGGCCCAGGTGGTTGCTTTCATGGAGGGCATACATTCCGACGTGGGTGGGCTGCACCGGACAGTCCAGTCTTTGTTATCAACAGTGATGTCTGCACTGCAACAGGCACATACTCACAGTCCAGCTCCAGTCCCTTGGTCCACCCCCTTGGCAGTGGCCACGTCTGACGATAGTGACCACGGTCTACATACATCAAAGTCACGATACAGCACATGGAGCACACAGCAGCAGCAACCCAAGCGGTCCCGGGTGCAGACACCATCCCCGCAGAAGACCAAAGGCACCCCAGAGCGCAGGGAGAATAGCCTGTCAGGGGACACCAGTGGACAAATAGCAAAGCAGCAGTCCTCAGGCACACATGCCTCAGTGGCATCCCCATCCAAGGACTCTCCTGCCCCTAAAGCATCGCGCAAAGATAATTGTACAGTGTCTATGCCCACCAAGGAGGTGGTGCATGCCAAGGGTACACCTAGGAAGGGCTCCAAGGCAGTATCACCAACCACCTCGACTCCCATTCAAAGCCCAATGAAGCAGGGGCTGGAAGGCACTGTGGGGGTAACACCTAGTAGACAGGGGAAGGGGGGGCAGAGGCGAAGCAAGGCAAAGCGTTCCGCTGGGTCCAGCACATCACCAGTGGGTCTGCCAGCGCCTGCACCTGCTGCAGCAGTGGTGGTGAGTGTGCCTGTTGTGCCCACACCACTTCCCATTGATCCAAAGTCAGGCAAGCCATTTATGATCCCCAAGAAGTGGAAGAGCACCCCTCCACAATCTCCCAGCCACACTGTGTCTCCTGTCTGCTTGACTCCACCTCCACGTGCCACTACACCACCTGGTCCAAGCAGCCCTCCGGCTTGCCAAGCCACTGATAGCTCTACCTCAGCTGCTCCACTCTCTCCCCCGTCAAGTGCCCCGACAGTCCCCGAGGCACAGCCAGCTCCCAGTCTGCCTGACAGCCAAGTCTGAGTATTAGTCACCCTCACACACCTGTCTCCCACACAGGTGGCCATATACTGCACATTGTTGCCCCCTGACTGTGTTGCTGACCATGGAAAGGTACAGTCACACACATTCCCTGTGCAGCTTCTCATGGACTCAGTCTGCACTTTGTCCTGCCCACTGGCCTTGTTGCTCTTTGCTGTGTTGAACTCTTCCCTGTGCAGCTTCTCATGGACTCAGTCAGCACTTTGTCCTGGCCACTGGCCTTGTCGTTCACTACTGTGTGCCCCCTGCCTGTGCGCTTCTCATGGACTCAGTCTGCACTTTGTCCTGACCACTGGCCTTGTCGTTCACTGCTGTGTGCCCCCTGCCTGTGTAGCTTCTCATGGACTCAGTCTGCACTTTGTCCTGGCCACTGGTCTTGTCGTTCACTGATGTGTGCCCCCTGCCTGTGCAGCTTCTCATGGGCTTAGTCTGCACTTTGTCCTGGTCACTGGCCTTGTCGTTCACTGCTGTGTGCCCCCTGCCTGTGCAGCTTCTCATGGACTCAGTCTGCATTTTGTCCTGGTCACTAGCCTTGTCGTTCACTGCTGTGTGCCCCCTGCCTGTGCAGCTTCTCATGGACTCAGTCTGCACTTTGTCCTGGTCACTGGCCTTGTCGTTCACTGCTGTGTGCCGCCTGCCTGTGCAGCTTCTCATGGACATGCTCTGCATCTTGTGCCTTGCTCTTCTCTTCTCATGGTACCTTTCTGTGCAATATGTGAATAAAGACAGTTGCTCCTGTTGTCTATTTTGTCAGTGTCCTTATTGAATAAAGTTATTTTGCTGTGTGTAAACGGTTTACTTTGCCACATGGTCTGTGTGGCACTTCAACATGGTCAATGTTTGGGCTCACTTACTCTCTTTTTTTTAGGGGTGACATGGTCTTCATTTATTTTTGACCCAGATACTTGTGGTGGCCTTGGTGTTAATTTAGAATGGTTAGCAGTAGTCATTTACTTGATTGGTTCATGTTGGCTCTATTGTACACATGTCAGGGGGGGTCACTGCCAGTACAGAGTGGGTTACTGCACACAGTATTGCAGGCAGGTGTTCTGCTCGATTTTCCCGGCCTTCTTGTGAGGAACAATGATGGAATGTGACTTCAGTCTCTTATCATTCAAGTCTAAGGGTTAGAGTAGTGAATGGAGCCTATTTACTAGGCACTTCGACATGATTCCGTGCTCTTCCCCATAGATCAGGGCTTGCACACATAGCCTAGGGGATAGATTCGTTAGTATTAGGGATAACCTGTCCTGTAGTGAGGGTATTTCATGGAGCTGTGCTGAATTCAGGCCTGGTAGGCCTCAAACGGGAGAGACTCCATCTTTCTTTCTGCTCCGGCAGCTTGGGATGCTTCTAGGTCAAATGTAATGTTTTAGTTATGAGGTGTTATTCGCTTGGAGAGAACCGGTTCAGGCCGGCCCTTATCGAAGGATTGTATTTTTCTTCATGCCGAAGACACTACATCAGGCCGGCCGGCTGGGAACGTGTCCTTGGTACGGGGAGGTACAAGAATTTGGTGGGCGGCAGGTTACAGGCCGGAATTTTCCATGAGGAAACGCACCTCTATATTAGTGAAAGTCTGAGGCAGTTACATGTTCAGCCCGTAGGCGGCATCTAGCCGTTAGCAGTAAAGCTATTACTTATTCCAGGGAAGACAGACGCCATCTTGAAGACGGAGAAGAACCGAGAGACAGATACTCTCCTAAGCAGAATAGCCAGAGAGGAGAGAGTAGCCGATAAGGAAGAGGTCCCAGTGACTCGGAGAAGGGTGAAGAGAACAGCGCATAGTGGTGCAGATATGTATCCGTGACTGCGGAGGTGTGACTTCCAGGCGAGCCGAGGCACAGACGAGAAGGGAACCTAGATGACCACTGAGTGCAGGCTACACACTACTAAGGTGATGTCGACCCTTTCTTATTAGAGTGTACAACTTAATCTTTCACTTTTCTTTGCAGGTTATGTGTTATATTGTAATGTTATGTGGTTGCGTATGTAATGAGTAATAAAGTACCCAGTTTATAGTGAACCAACATGTGCTGCGTGTTCTTGTATGAGAGGGTATCCTATTCTTCTAGTCAGCTGCGGCTACATGAACAGATGTTAACCCTGATCAGGTAAGTGGTAACTGAATAAGGGAAAGAGGAGCCCCTCGAACCGGAGAACAGGCTATGCTCGAACTGGCAGTCCTTGTGTGATCTGATGAATAGTGAGACTGATTCCCTTTTTGTATGTTATGGTGATCATAGGATGAACTTCGTATGAGACTGCCGTCTGGGTAGAGAGGTCTGGATTCGTATGGAATCGCGAGGCCGCCACTTGTGATACTGTCGTATGGGCAGAGAGGTCTGGATTCGTATGGGATCGCGAGGCCGCCACTTGTGATACTGTCGTATGGGCAGAGAGGTCTGGATCCGTATGGGATCGCGAGGCCGCCACTTGTGCTGAGACTGCCGTCTGGGTAGAGAGGTCTGGATTCGTATGGGATCGCGAGGCCGCCACTTGTGATACTGTCGTATGGGCAGAGAGGTCTGGATTCGTATGGGATCGCGAGGCCGCCGATTGTGCTGAGACTGCCGTCTGGGTAGAGAGGTCTGGATTCGTATGGGATCGCGAGGCCGCCACTTGTGATACTGTCGTATGGGCAGAGAGGTCTGGATTCGTATGGGATCGCGAGGCCGCCACTTGTGCTGAGACTGCCGTCTGGGTAGAGAGGTCTGGATTCGTGTGGGATCGCGAGGCCGCCACTGGTGATACTGTCGTATGGGCAGAGAGGTCTGGATTCGTATGGGATCGCGAGGCCGCCAATTGTGACTTGTGATACTGCCGTCTGGGCAGAGAGGTCTGGATTCGTATGGGATCGCGAGGCCGCCACTTGTGATACTGTCGTATGGGCAGAGAGGTCTGGATCCGTATGGGATCGCGAGGCCGCCGATTATAAGAGGTCTTGGTATGTATAGTAGGAATTCCCTGTCCTTAGGTGGTAGATATATGTGGTTGCACTATTGTAAATAGGCCCTAGGGAGGGGGTAACGTTCTGGCTGGGTTAGTGAGGCTCTGATGAGCGGGTTCTATCTGATCCGAAAACCCAAGCAGAACATTTGGCGTCACGAACCGTTTACGAAACCTGTGTGCGTTGTGGTTGTATCGTGTTTGCTTTCGGCGCGTGCGTGGTTTCGTTTGTATATTATTTCTATATAATTGTGAGTGTAGTTTTTTTTTTTCTTTCTCTTCTTTCTTCTTTCTTCTTTCTCTTTTTCTCTTTTTCTTTCTTTTCCGAGATGTTTTTTAGAAAGTCGAAATCTACTTTTAAGTTGCCCGTTGATATTCCCGGTTGGGATTCAACGCCTTATGAAGCCTTAGCCCGTGAGTGGGCTGATTCTACTGGTTTGAGTGAGAATTGGAATTCTTTTTTGGAGCTGGCGGAGCCGGCTAATGTGATTACTTGTTTACAGAAGGCGCCGGTATCTAAGGGTGATGAGCTTCCCGTTTTGGGGCGCAGAGGTTGGATTGTTCTGTCTGCGTACAGGATTCTGCATGAGAGGTTGTTGAAGTTGCAGATATTGCATAAGGATGTGGAAGCGAACTTTGTTGAGATTCAGAATGCTCATACTTTGTTGCGGTGTCAAAATAAGTTGCTTGCTGACAAACTTGAGACGTACCAAACTATTGCCGAGAGGGCGGCTGTGCGAATTGCTCGTTATAAATACAAGAATCGGCGTGGTCGGGTTTCGACGCGAAAGGTGCGTCTGGTCGTGGCGAAAGCCGGACTGGATTGGAATCCTGATGAATGGGATGGTAATATCTGGAACTCGAGTGATTCTCCTTCCTCAGGTGAGGAGTCTGCCAAGCGCGAGTCCTCTCGCTCCGGCCGTGATTGTAAGTCTGCTTCTTGCGCCTCTGATGGTGCACCCAATGATTGCGCTCGTCCTTCGAGTGGGGTCGATGCTTCTTACACTGATTGTTCCTCTATGTGTACTGGTCGAGCTCCTTGTGATGCTCGTCCCGCGGTCTCGGTGCATCCAGTTT
Organism: Triturus cristatus; assembly: GCF_964204655.1. NCBI lineage: Eukaryota > Metazoa > Chordata > Amphibia > Caudata > Salamandridae > Triturus > Triturus cristatus. The sequence continues at coordinate 729,724,526 of NC_140591.1, forward strand.
TTCGGCGGAAGTTGCAGCAGGCTCCCGGTGCTCCGAATGGTATTGCTTTAGACTCTTTGGAGGATTTTACTCAACAAGAAATTAGTGATATTTTGCAGCGATTTCGGCAGCGAGCTGGTGAGTCCTTACTCACATGGATGGTGCGCCTTTATGAACTGGGCGCTGCTGGCATTATGTTGGATGCTGGCGATTGTTTGAAGTTTTGTTCCTTGAGTTCGGATTCTACTGTACAGGATCATTTTCGTAACTTTAATGTTGGTGGTCAAATTTCTTTGCTTCAATTGGCGACTGAGGGTTGTAATCAAAAATATCCTACTGAATCTGACTGGCCTGTGAATGACAAACCGTGGTATACTTTGCGCGATGCTGCACAACGTCTCAAAGAGGAGGTGATGAAAACGGCTATTTTTTTTTAATACTGCTGACAGGTTGCTTGATGGTTTGTTGACATCTTCTGTGCGGAATCGTATTATTCGTTCTTCCCCTGTTGCTTATAAGCAGGTCATGATGACTTTATTGATTAATCAGACTGGTAACATATTGTCTATGGTGCTGGAATCGGTACGCCAACTCGGTGAGTTGGGTGAGTGGTTTAAACCTGAACGGCAATCCCGGCCTGACACTCGTACTCCTGGTGATAATAAACTTACTAGACGTGATATGTTTTTTGGTCTTATGGCCGATGGTGTGCGGAAGGAGGACATTGACGGTGAGACTACTTCTTGTTTGTGGGAAATGTTTCGCAAACGTGGCTTGGATCGAAAGGAGGGTGCCGGCGTGTTCGGACGACTGAGTGTGATCGTGGTTTTTCTGACGGTAGCGGTGATGACGACCGCCGTGGGCGCTCTGATCATCGTGATGATCGACGTTATGTACGTGGTTTGTCCCCCCGTCGTGAGAGAGACAGGGAGAGAGAGGGGGAAAGAGAGAGGGGGAGAGATGATTATGTTAACAGCAGACATAGAGATGATAGGGATCAATCCCCTGAGTTGAGAAGGAGAGAGGATCGACACAGATTGGCCGATCGAAACCCGCAGTACAATGCAGAGGACAGGAATCCATTTCGTAATGGAGATGGATATGAACAGGAGGTATCGATACCTGGGAAACGTGAGAGTCTTTATCCTGATTTATCCTGGTACACAGAACGCAGTAAAAATGACTAGGAAATAGGTCAAGCTCCAGTACACAGATGGGCTCACAGAGATAATAGACCCTATGTAGATATTGATATTTATTGGAGACATCGTAATGTCCAAAGGGCCCGAGCATTGGTAGATACAGGAGCGGAGGCCACTCTTATTCATGGAAAATCAAAGAAGTTTAAAGGTCAGCCTTTTACAATTACCGGATTAGGTGGAAAGGAAACTCCCGCAGTTCAAACTTTACTTGAAATGAGAATAGGTAGAATTCCTAGAAAAGAATACTCTGTATTAGTGGTACCACTCTTAGAATTCATAATTGGAATTGATATTTTGAAAGGAATGACTTTGCACTTAGATGATGGATGTTACCAATTTGGAACTAAACATTATATATCGTCCAGGCCTGTACGGGTTGGTCGTTTAAGAATGCCCCCCATAAAAGTTCCCCAGGCGACAAAAGTGGTTCGTCAGAAGCAGTATCGTATTCCAGGTGGTCATGAAGAGATTAGTACCACTATTCAGGAGTTGGTGGATGCAGGAGTTAGAACCCCAGTTACTTCTGCTTGGAATAATCCTGTTTGGCCTGTACGTAAGAGTGATAATTCTTGGCGCATGACTGTTGATTATCGAGAATTGAATAGACACACACCCCCTTTGACTGTTGCAGTACCGGATGTTATTACCCTAATTGAAAGAATCCAAAAACATCCAGGTACATGGTATGCGTCCATTGATATTGCTAATGCTTTCTTTTCGATTCCGATTGCCCCTGAGTGTCAGGAACAATTCAGTTTTACGTGGAACGGGCGTCAGATGACGTTTAGAAGTCTTCCCCAGGGCTATGTGCATAGTCCTACGATATGTCACCGGCTGGTGGCAGAGCATTTGGCTGAGGTACCGGTTCATCCGCGAATTCAGATATGTCACTATATTGATGATATTTTGATCCAAGGTGAAACACAAGAGGAAGTTCAGACCCAATTGGACAGAGTCATTGAGTGCCTGCGTGAGAAAGGTTGGGAAATCAACCCGGATAAATTACAAGGTCCGTCCCAGGCTGTGAAATTTTTGGGTATTAATTGGCATGAGGGGCACCGAGAAGTGATCCCTCAGGTTAAACAGAAAATTCTTGATTTTGCAGTTCCGAGGAACAGGAAAGAAGCCCAAAGCTTCATTGGTTTGTTTGGTTTTTGGCGCCAGCATATTCCTCATTTGAGTCAAATATTGGCCCCTTTGTACCGTGTCACTCGTAAAAAGAATGCATTTGAATGGGATAAACCACAGCAAGATGCGTTCAGTCTGGCAAAAGAAGCAATTCAGCATGCTCTGGATTTATGGCCTGTATGTGATGGTGATATGGATTTGAATGTGTCTGTACAAGGCCTTTATGCGAATTGGAGTTTGTGGCAGAAACAAGGCAAGAGTAGAGTACCGTTAGGTTTCTGGACCAAAAAGTTACCTGATGCTGGTGAGCGTTATACACCTTTTGAGAAACAGTTACTTGCATGTTATTGGGCTCTGGTGGATACCGAGCAATTGACTTTGGGACATGATATAGTTTTGCGACCTGAAATTCCTATCATGCAGTGGGTTATGAGTTCGCCGAAAACTCACCGAATTGGACACGCTCAAGAGGCGAGTGTGATTAAATGGAAATGGAATATACAAGACAGGGCACGTGTGGGACAAAAAGGAGTTGCATCTTTGCATGAGCATCGACTGAGACTGAGAGTGAATGTTCCGTACCTTTAGTACAGGAGTCTCCTGTTCAGTGGGGTAGACCTTTTGATGATTTGTCTGCAGAGGACAGAAACCATGTCTGGTTTACGGATGGTTCAGCAAGGTTCATAGGGACGAAACGGCATTGGAAGGCGGTCTCCTATAATCCGATCACACAAAAATTGCTGAGCACAACTGGTGAGGGTAAGATCAGTCAATTTGCTGAACTCTATGCTGTTTATCAAGTTCTGAAACAAGAGTTACCTGGCACATGTCATATTTTCACCGATTCTTGGTCTACTGCCAATGGACTGGCAGTTTGGTTACCGACTTGGCATTCCCATAGTTGGAAAATCCATTCAAAAGAACTGTGGGGAAAAGAATTATGGCAGGAGATTTGGGAAATGCTCCCACAGAGTACTGTTACAATCTTCCATGTGGATGCTCATACCCCGACAGACTCTCTTGACAAATTCTTTCATAACATTGCAGATGAGAAATCTAAAATTGCTGAGGCAGTGGTGGACAGGCAAGATTCTGATATTGCGGGATTGGCGAAATGGGCCCACCAGAAAGCAGGACACTTTGGAGAGAAAGCCACTAGCAGGTGGGCTGCTGATCGAGGAATTTATATTCCCCTAGATTTAATCAAAAATGTTATTCTACATTGTCCCATTTGTCAGCATATCAGGCAGCGCAAAGTGCCCCAAACTGTTAAAGGTCATTTACATCGCGGGAAATTGCCCGCTCAAATTTGGCAGATTGATTACATCGGTCCACTTCCTATGAGTAGGAATTGTCAATATGTTTGCACTATTGTTGATACATACAGTGGCCTGTTGGTGGCCCTTCCCTGTAAGCAAGCTACCCAATTGAATACTATTAAAACATTGGAATTGATTATGATGTATTATGGTGTGCCATTCCAAATTCAATCTGATAATGCATCCCATTTTCGTGGAAGATTGGTACAGGAATTCTGTGTGGAAAACAATATTGAATGGGTGTTTCATATACCATATTATCCACAGGCCTCGGGTCTTGTGGAGAGGTTGAATGGCCTGCTGAAAGACCAGTTACGTAAATTAACAGATGACAAGTATAAGAATTGGCGAGACTTTTTGCCTCAAGCGTTATTGATTTTGAATAACCGTCCTTTTCTAAATGCTGAATCGTTTGTTTCCTCCGAATGTTGATGCTAAGCCCAATGAAATCAGAGAGACTGTGATATACTGGGAAATTACTCCCGGAGCTTTGGCTCCATGTAGAGCGACCCCAGGGTCGGCAGGTTTAGACTTGCATGCCATGGATGACACCGTTATAAAAAGTAAGGATCGAGTCATCATTGAAACTGGTGTTGGTGTTCATATACCAACTGGGAATTTCGGATTAATCGCCCCTAGATCGGGGCTGGCTGTAAAAGGCATTCAGGTGCTTGGAGGAATCATTGATAGTGATTACCAGGGAGAGATTAAGGTGCTCCTGCTGAATAGCAGTGAGGTTGACTTACTGATACATCAAACTGACCGAGTGGCTCAATTGCTAATAATGCCTGTTTTCAGTGGTGAGATCACAAAAGGCACTGCCCCAACGTTGCTAACTGTACGAGGCCAGAAAGGTTTTGGCTCCACAGATAATCCTGGGGCCAGAGTTTGGGTGCAGTCGCCTAAGAATCCCCCTGAACAAGCAGAAGTCATTGCAACCGGTCAAGACAACACCATTTTAGTTATGAGACCAGGGAAAGATAGCTGGGAAGCAGTCCCGGCTGACAAATGTTACTTACGAGAATGAATAATGCCTGTATTTGATTCTCTTTCAGATCATTCTTTGGATTGTTGCTGCAGGATGTGTCGGCGTTGGACTCCTTTTGGGCTGGTACGACGAGAGAGGAGGGATCCCATCAACCCGGGCTGAGTTGAGAACCCGAGTGTCGCGTTCCTTCGCTGCGTGGGATTCATCGTCGAACTTTTGGATTACATTAGCCAAACAAGTGACTAAAGCCCCTCATTTCTGCTTGACACCGATGAGATCGGTGTCTGACATTCTAGCGACTTGTTTAGTTGCTGTCCCTGCTTCATTGGAGACTTTGACTCATATTTTTAATATATCGAATGCTCGCCCCAATGTTCTTCTGGGCGATTTTGCTGCCCATGAGTATTGCCCCTTGTGTACTGTACTGTCAGACCCGATACCCCCCATCCAGTCCCAAATAGTTACCTATAATATCACACAGGGTGATTTGTGTTTTTTCCTTACTTGTGATCCTAGTGCGATTTCTGAATGTATGCGTTTAAGATTGAAAGGTGCCACTTCATTCACCGCTCATGAACGAACTTTGTGCCTTCAAAGGACACCGAAAACATGTACTTCTGTTCAGAATAACATGACTTGCAAGAGTTTGGTAGTTACCCCCAGTCATTATCGCACGATGTTACTACCTGCCGGATGGCTTTTCTCATGTGGTAATACTTCTTGGCCATATATTCCCGCAAATATTTCTGGAGGCCCTTGTGCCATTACTAGGCTGAGCTTGTTAATGTTTTCATCACATCCGAATGCCAACTCTCGTGTGATTCGAGATACAGTGAGGTTACAGGAGGATTGTGACTCATCTTTGCATTTATATTCCAAGTCTGAATACCTTAGCCTGGCTATTTCAATTGTTGGTGTTCCTGCTTTGGCAGTTTATAATGCCAAATCTATTGGGAAAATGGCCTGCTGGATGGTAAAATCCATCAATCATACTTCTACAGTCCTGTCTGACATGCTATTAGACGCCCAGGGTGAACGTAGGGCTATCTTGCAAAATCGAGCGGCCATTGATTATCTTTTGCTTAAACATGGACACGATTGTTCTGATTTTGAGGGTCTTTGTTGTTTTAACTTGTCGGATCATACAAAATCCATTCAAGCTCACATTGATAAACTACATGACTTGACAGAAGAAGTTAGAAAACACATTGACCAGGGCTGGTTTGACTGGCTCTTTAATTGGTTACCTGATTTGCATATGTTACATCAGATACTAGGAGGTATTCTGATTACTATCGGCATTTTGATTTCTATCTGTTGCTTTATTCAGTGTATTCCTTCACTACTTCAATTCTGCACACCTGGTACTAGACATAGATCAGTTAGTCTTGTTTCATATTATTCTTCCACAGATATTAGTTCTGTTTAATGAATGTATAATAGACTGAAGTCAAGGGTGAAATGTTCTGCTCGATTTTCCCGGCCTTCTTGTGAGGAACAATGATGGAATGTGACTTCAGTCTCTTATCATTCAAGTCTAAGGGTTAGAGTAGTGAATGGAGCCTATTTACTAGGCACTTCGACATGATTCCGTGCTCTTCCCCATAGATCAGGGCTTGCACACATAGCCTAGGGGATAGATTCGTTAGTATTAGGGATAACCTGTCCTGTAGTGAGGGTATTTCATGGAGCTGTGCTGAATTCAGGCCTGGTAGGCCTCAAACGGGAGAGACTCCATCTTTCTTTCTGCTCCGGCAGCTTGGGATGCTTCTAGGTCAAATGTAATGTTTTAGTTATGAGGTGTTATTCGCTTGGAGAGAACCGGTTCAGGCCGGCCCTTATCGAAGGATTGTATTTTTCTTCATGCCGAAGACACTACATCAGGCCGGCCGGCTGGGAACGTGTCCTTGGTACGGGGAGGTACAAGAATTTGGTGGGCGGCAGGTTACAGGCCGGATTTTTCCATGAGGAAACGCACCTCTATATTAGTGAAAGTCTGAGGCAGTTACATGTTCAGTCCGTAGGCGGCATCTAGCCGTTAGCAGTAAAGCTATTACTTATTCCAGGGAAGACAGACGCCATCTTGAAGGCGGAGAAGAACCGAGAGACAGATACTCTCCTAAGCAGAATAGCCAGAGAGGAGAGAGTAGCCGATAAGGAAGAGGTCCCAGTGACTCGGAGAAGGGTGAAGAGAACAGCGCATAGTGGTGCAGATATGTATCCGTGACTGCGGAGGTGTGACTTCCAGGCGAGCCGAGGCACAGACGAGAAGGGAACCTAGATGACCACTGAGTGCAGGCTACACACTACTAAGGTGATATCGACCCTTTCTTATTAGAGTGTACAACTTAATCTTTCACTTTTCTTTGCAGGTTATGTGTTATATTGTAATGTTATGTGGTTGCGTATGTAATGAGTAATAAAGTACCCAGTTTGTAGTGAACCAACATGTGCTGCGTGTTCTTGTATGAGAGGGTAGCCTATTCTTCTAGTCAGCTGCGGCTACATGAACAGATGTTAACCCTGATCAGGTAAGTGGTAACTGAATAAGGGAAAGAGGAGCCCCTCGAACCGGAGAACAGGCTATGCTCGAACTGGCAGTCCTTGTGTGATCTGATGAATAGTGAGACTGATTCCCTTTTTGTATGTTATGGTGATCATAGGATGAACTTCATATGAGACTGCCGTCTGGGTAGAGAGGTCTGGATTCGTATGGAATCGCGAGGCCGCCACTTGTGATACTGTCGTATGGGCAGAGAGGTCTGGATTCGTATGGGATCGCGAGGCCGCCACTTGTGATACTGTCGTATGGGCAGAGTGGTCTGGATCCGTATGGGATCGCGAGGCCGCCACTTGTGCTGAGACTGCCGTCTGGGTAGAGAGGTCTGGATTCGTATGGGATCGCGAGGCCGCCACTTGTGATACTGTCGTATGGGCAGAGAGGTCTGGATTCGTATGGGATCGCGAGGCCGCCGATTGTGCTGAGACTGCCGTCTGGGTAGAGAGGTCTGGATTCGTATGGGATCGCGAGGCCGCCACTTGTGATACTGTCGTATGGGCAGAGAGGTCTGGATTCGTATGGGATCGCGAGGCCGCCACTTGTGCTGAGACTGCCGTCTGGGTAGAGAGGTCTGGATTCGTATGGGATCGCGAGGCCGCCACTTGTGATACTGTCGTATGGGCAGAGAGGTCTGGATTCGTATGGGATCGCGAGGCCGCCAATTGTGACTTGTGATACTGCCGTCTGGGCAGAGAGGTCTGGATTCGTATGGGATCGCGAGGCCGCCACTTGTGATACTGTCGTATGGGCAGAGAGGTCTGGATCCGTATGGGATCGCGAGGCCGCCGATTATAAGAGGTCTTGGTATGTATAGTAGGAATTCCCTGTCCTTAGGTGGTAGATATATGTGGTTGCACTATTGTAAATAGGCCCTAGGGAGGGGGTAACGTTCTGGCTGGGTTAGTGAGGCTCTGATGAGCGGGTTCTATCTGATCCGAAAAACCAAGCAGAACAGCAGGCTGTCCAGGGTCATCATGTATGTGTGTTCTTCCTTTATGTGTGCCCAGTGGTGTATGTGTGTGTTCATCTTGTGATGGCCAGTCATCCTAGTCCCATGGCTTACTTTCCATTTGTGCTCTTGGATGGCCAGGTAGTGTGCAATGTGAAGGGGGTGAGTTTGTGGGGAGTGTTGATGTGTGCATGCCTCTACAATGTCAACTACACACATGTGTCGCCCGGGAGTTGTGTGCCTGTTATTTTGATTGTTCATCCCTGTGGATGTGGTTGTATGCCCATGTGTGAGTTACATGATGTGCACTGTGCAGTGTGTTGGTGTGTCCTTGCAGTTCTGTCTGACTCCTACTTGTTGTTTTTGTCACTTGTGAGTATGCAGAGAGTGTTACTGGCAAGTCTGTGTTGTGTTTTGTTGCACATCCATGTGTCTTGCTGCTATTTGTGGGGACTGTGCAGACCTGCTGCTCCACACTGCCATTGTGGTTGTGTTTTCTCATGCCTTGCTGTTACATGGTGCCTTCTTGCCTCCAGTGTGGCATGTTGTGCGTGTTGTCATGCCCTCCCCTATATTTGCATTCAGCTGCCTACCCATTGTGGGTCTGCACTCCCACTCTTTGTGTATGGGACACTCCTGCCATGTCCCCTACTGACATGCAGTACACTTTGGTGTGAGCTGTCCCCTTGGTTTGTATGTGTGTGTGCCTCCCCATGACTTCATTTGTGACACTGTGCTTTGTGGTGCAGTTCTTTGTCCAGGGTCAATGTGTCACTCAGGGCATTTCCCCAATGGGTCATGTGTGATGTTCTGGTGCTGTTTGTCAGTTGTGGTTGCTCCTATGCAGTTCAACTGTGTGTGCTGCCCAGTCATGTGGTCAAGTTGTTTCCACCTTTGTGTCCCAGACTTGTGCATCTATTGGGTGTTGTGTTGTATGTATGTGTGTTGTTTGTGTTTTTGCTTCTCTTCCTGGGTGTTCTGTTGTTTTTGTGCTGTGCTGTATGGTGTTGTGTGGGTTCCTGTTCTGTCACTGATGTCTGTGTGTGTCTGGTCTGCTTGGTGTGCACACACCGCTTGTTGTGCATGCAGTGCTGTGTGTGTATGTTGCCTTGTGATTGCCTGGTGTGCATCCCCTGATGCCCTGCTGTGTTTGCTATGTGATTGTTATGCCTGTGCATCTGTTGTTTGTTTGCTGTGGCTGTGTTGTTCTGTGATGGTGCACTTCTTGTGTGTGTTGTGGTATGTTATCTGTGCATTGTTCCTGAGTGATGAGGTTGTGCACTCCTATTGTGTCTGTGCTCCCATTGCCTTTCCCCAGTTTAGCTGCACAGGGCATGTCTGTTGTTGTGGCTCTGTGTGTGTTTCTGTTGGGTTATGTGTTTGTCTGTTGTATTTGTTTCCACATTTGTGGTGTCACCCGTGTGTGTGTGTGTGTGTGTGTGTGTGTGTGTGTGTGTGTGTGATGTCTGTGGCTGAGCTCAGGGTGTGTTGTTGTTTGTGTGTATATTGCCCATCAAGTATTGCCAGCCTTCAGTGTGTTTGGCACTGGTGTTGTGTGCTGCTGGTGTAAGGGGGGTATGTGTGTAGATTCTTACTGGTGTTTGTCAGTCCTGTGGTGTGTAGATGGGCCCTGTGTTTAGTACTGCTGGTGTGCTACTGTGGGGTAGTTGTATGGATGTGTGGCTGTTCACAGTTTGACTTCAGGGCCTTCCGTTCATCCTGGTGCCTATACATGGTTTGCCTTGCTGTCTCCCTGTATTGTTGCACTGAGCTGTCTGTGGTTTGAGTTCACTGACTGTGCCAGCCATTTGTGCTTTGATGGTGTGAGGGTGTTGTGTTCTGTTCCTTGTGTTGATGTGATGTATACATGCTTGTTGTGTGTCTCCATGGCCTTCCATTTGTGTGCAGCCCACTTTGGTTTCCCTATTTGTTGTGCTCCATTGCTGTTGGCATGTGGGGTGTGTGTCAGTCTGTGGTATGTATGTGTGACTGTGCAGGCTGTGTGTCCATTTGGATGTTAATTCCTTGTATGTGTTCATTTGTTGCTTGTCCTCATTTATATTTTCCTGAGTGTGGTGTTGTGTGTGTTTCCCTGGCCCTGTGCTACTGTGCTGTGTTTTGTGTGTTCCTGTGCAGCCACTCCTGCAGTGTCTGTCTCCATGATTGTTTGTTGTGTGGTGCAGGGTGTGTATTGCCCTGGCTTGTTGTTGTACATGGGGTGCACAAGAGGGGCACATGGCATGTGCCTTCATGGGGTGTGTTCTAGTGTGTGGTGGGAGTGGGTGTGGCCCTGTGGTCTTTGTGCCCTGCCCATGCCTGTCACTGGCCCTGCCTTCTGCATTGTGTGCATGTATTTACTTGTGTTCACCGCTGCGGTGACATTACCGGGACATTGCTGCATGGTGGCGGTAGCTGTGTGTCCAGGATCCAGTGGGGTGACTTTGTGGCAGGTGGGTGATGTGTGGGTGGCCTTGTGGATGTGTCCCTGTCCCCCCTAGGGTGTCTGATGTGGATTTGGACCCTGTGTCAGGCTGTGTGTTGTGTTTGTGTTGTTGCGTACCTGCGTCGTCGTCCGCAGCGGTCCATGAGTCCCTGGTGATGTAGCAGGTACAGCACCTGAAAGACGTGTAGAGCTGGGTCCATGGTGGTCGTGACCGGGGACTCTGGTTTTGCGCTCCGCTGTCGAGCTTCCGCCCTCTCTGGTTGGGCGGTGTCTCCGCTGCGGTGATTCTGCTTGCTTGAGTCATCCTAATTTGTGGAGCGGGGCGGACGTCATTCTGCTCGGCGGTGAGTCTCCATTGGCTCTCACCGCCTCAGTGGCGGGCGCACTTTGTTGTTGGTGCACGTCACACCGTGGCGGTCGGGAATTGACCTATGTTTGTCTATACTAATATGGCCGGTGTGATGTCTGCTGCAGGTGGGCGGAAAAAGGCATTTTTCCGCACCGCCAGCGCCACGGTGGTGCCACCGCCTTACATCCAAATGGACCCCTATATGTGAACTGCAATGGGACATAACACTGACAAGTAGACATTTGCAGTCTTTATGAATCCGACCTTGAAAGTAGGGTTGCTAAATGAAATGCTCTCTGTATTTCAGTATATTTACACATGAAAGAAGTAGAATGAGTGAGAAACCTAATTTCTTTTTAGACATTTTCTAAGAACAACTTAAAAACTTTCTACATAAGAATGGCTAATTGGGCCTTAGGCAACAGCACTTACTAATAGCCAGAAATAATATACAGCTGAACTCTATGAATTATTCATGACATCTAGTTTAATAAGAAAGCTATTCAAGTTGTCTTAGCTTTTTAGCTTTTTTGTTTAATCTAGACATTGTCACAAACTTCCACCTTTAATGCTGCCTTGACCTTTGGTACTTTTTTTTATAGAAGGAACGGGATAATCAAAATAAATGTTTCAAACGAATAAAATGATTAGGGTAACATCACAGTGCAATCAGGTCTGCAGTATTGTTTGATTTCCATTGTAAAGTTCACATGCTAAGAAGGAAAGGGCAAGCTTTTTTGTTACATTATCTGCCGCACATTAAAATATCTGTAGCTTGAATGTGCATACTATTTTCTTCCTAAAATATAGATTTTAACACATTGTACATATGAATAGGTTTTTTCTCTCGGAAATAAATGCATAATTGGACAGAATCTAAGGATCTTAATCATTTGGAAGAAGAATATTATTTATGCTTCTAAATTGTTCCTGGGTTAGATGTTATTCAATGTAATAGTAAGCATGTTATTACTCTATAATAAAATAGGGTTCCCTGTTTGCAATAAATAGGACTAAATATATGAGATATGTTTATATATATATATATATATATTGCCTGTGATGGTGAGGTGACTCCTGCTGATTAACATATGACTGAAGACATAGTAAACTATACAATTAGCAAAAAAAAAGTACCCAGTTTAGAAAAAAGTCCCCAACTAAAAGTGCATCCGGGAAAATTCGAACCTACTATGAAAAAAATGAACGTGTTTATCCTTCATCCAAAACATGAGAATGTGTTCACCTGCTGCAACATGGCTGATTCTTCTAAACTAGGAGGAACTTTTATAAACACTGCACCTGGTTTAAGTCACACAAGCAGTGGCGGCTGACACATATTAAAAGTGGTAGGGTGGGTGGAGGAGGAGTGGGGGTGCACAAGGGGGTGCTGGGGGGCAGGAGTTTAATAATAAATAAAGAAAACGTACCTGATCCTGCTTCTGCTGCCTCGCGCCTCAGTGCTCCATTTTTCCTCGTCCCAGGAGCCCCTGGGACAGCATCAGAGACTGCCTGTGAAATGCCCGCGCTTCTCTCATGTAGCATGAGAGCAACGAGGGATTGGCCTGTGCGGGTTTATTTAATACTCGCTCAGGCACAGGGAGTCTGCGCCGCTTCTCCATTCTGGCTGTGCAATACAGGTGGGTTAGAGAAATCTAACTGCGTATGTCTGTAAGGTTGGCCCAAGACAGCAGGCCAAACAAACATGCACAGTTAGCAGTGCACATCACTCTGCCCCGTCTGCTATGGCCCTGCCCCGCTCCCCCCCACACATGCTGGCTCAGCCAGCAGCTGAAAAATAAAACTATAATATAATATTGTTTTATGTTTAAGCTGCTGGCTCCCAGCCACTGGGGCAACACTCCTCTGCCATTGCGGAGGAGCCGCAGCTGCACACAAGTGAGACAAACCCAACACAAAATGTTGTATTGGGATTTACATCCCAAACAAATCCTGATTTGGAATGGAAAGTTTCCTAAAGAAATGCAAAGCTGTTCATTGCAAAAAAGGTACGATTGGGGTGTTGTATGGGTGGTATATTGATGATGCCATGTAAACCTCTATGGTTATTGACGCAAATCCACATCTACTAACATTGTAGACAGGAGGCTTTTTTACTCAGAAAGGGTCAAACTTTGCATGCACTGTACAGTGTATGAGGTGGGAAAAGGATTAAAGCAAAGTTTGTACAGAACCTATGCCGGTCAGTACGCTTACACCCTTGCACTGTGGTGCAAGAGTGTCTGCGTTGGTAAATACGAGTCAAAAGTGCACAAGCGCTTGGGAGAGAAAAGCACCACCATATCTGCTGTTTTTGTCTTACTCATTGGAGCAACACAGCACAGAATCTTTCGTTGCTGTGCTTCATTGGCCCAAAAATGCTGAATTTGTCCCTTGGTTTGCACTTTGTTATGCTATGCCCATTTAAGTAATGTCAGCTGTTTGCATTTATTTGACTTGCTACTTTAATTAGCACAAACTATTTTATTATAAGAAATCCTGCCTTGTGCATTCCTTTTTCACTGACATGGCAGCAAAATATTCCTACGACTGAATAGGACCCAGGAGGGGAAAGTTGTCGTTGTTGCAAAATGTTGTCTCCTGGTGAAGCACCCCCTAATAAAGTATTCGCGGAACATTTTGCCTGTGAATTAATCTTCTGCAAAAAGTAGGGTGTGCATATTTTTCTCCAAAAAATAAACATTTTAAAGCTACCTTGCACACATAATTTAGTTGGGGAAGATGAATGAAAAGTCACACTACTGATCAAAAAGCAATGTTGACAAATTCAAACCTCCCTGCAAATGACACAGCATGTTTTAAGAAACACCAGTTGGTCAAAGGAGTATGTTTCAGAAAATCTTTTACATTCTGCCTTGATTCCTATAGCATATGCACAACTTCCAAGAGCATACATAATGAAGAAACAATAATAAACAAGCATTGGCAAAGGCAACAGGAGTGGTTATTGGCTGCTAACAATCTAGGTTTGTCAGTGCTTGTTTTGTTTTCTCGTGCTTTTTTCAAAGTCTTGTTGTTGGAGAAGCTGCTGGGCTCGCATCAATCGAAAAAAACATCATTGGCTAAAGGCGACAAAAAAGGACACAGTGCCATAGCGGTCCCTGGCATTGAAGGGAACTACTTTGAGAAGGGATGTGCTTCTTTGAAAGGGCTGAATTCATTCAGTCATAGTGTGATTAGGCAATGGTTTAAGTGGGCTCTCCCATTGTTCCCTGTTGTGTGCAGTATAGTAACGGTTCCAGAGTCTAGCAAATCGTTATATGACTGTTTTTTAATAAGTTTTGTATTCTAGTCTCCATGGGCCATGCGTATCAAGCAAAATTGCGATCGCAAACGCCGAAATTCGGCAAATTTCGGCGTTTGCAATCGCAATTTTGCTAAGTGTCATGTATGAAGGCAAATCTGCGTGCAAAGTAAGTAATCACAAAATTTGCGATTTCTTATTTTGCAATTGCATTTAAGGAATCGCAAATTTTGCGATTCCTTAAATGCAATGTAAGAAGCACCAAAAAAGTGCAATTTGGCCTTAAGGAATCGCAAATTATGGTGGTAATTTGCGATTTTTCAAAAATGCTCATTTTTGCATTTTTCAAAGTGGCATGTGGTGCCCACACATGCTCTTAGGGCATGTATGTGCGCCATATGTGCACCCATGCTCATTTCAGGGGTGAAACACGGTGTCCTTTTGACACCCTGGCACACTTGAAATTGCATTCTCAGTTTGCGATTCTCTAATTGAGAATCGCAAATTGAGAATGTCTTCCCATTCATTCCTATGGGCCTCTAGGGCCATAGGAATGAATGGGGAGGTATTCCTTAATTGCGAATTGCAATTCGCAATTAAGGAATATGTAGGATTCGCAAAAAATATTGCACAACCTACATACATAGCGTTTTGCGATTCTCAAATAGCGATTCCCAGAAATTCGCTACTTGAGAATCGCAAAACCTAACATTGATACATATGGCCCTATTGAGAAACTTCAAATTGAGAATGTCTTCTCATTCATTCCTATGGGCCTCTAGGCCCATAGGAATGAATGGGGAGGTATTCCTTAATTGTGAATTGCAATTTCCAGAAATTCGCTATTTGAGAATCGCAAAACCTAACATTGATACATATGGCCCTATTGAGAATCGCAAATTGAGAATGTCTTCTCATTCATTCCTATGGGCCTCTACCATAGGAATGAATGGGGAGGTATTCCTTAATCGCGAATTGCAATTTGCAATTCGCGATTAAGGAATATGTAGGTTTCGCAAAATGTATTGCACATCCTACATACATAGCGTTTTGCGATTCTCAAAAAGCGATTCCCAGAAATTCGCTATTTGAGAATCGCAAAACCTAACATTGATACATATGGAGAGCCATATGTATCAATGTTAGGTTTTGCGATTCTCATATAGCGAAGTTCTGGGAATCGCTATTTGAGAATCGCAAAACGCTATGTATGTAGGATGTGCAATACATTTTGCGAATCCTACATATTCCTTAATTGCGAATTGCGAATTGCGAATTGCAAATTGCAAATTGCAATTCGTAATTAAGGAATACCTCCCCATTCATTCCTATGGGCCTAGAGAATGCAATTTCAAGTGTGACAGGGTGTCAAAAGGACACCCTGTTGCACCCCTGAAATGAGCATGGGTGCACATATGGCGCACATACATGCCCTAAGAGCATGTGTGGGCACCCCATGCCACTTTGAAAAATGCAAAAATGAGCATTTTTGAAAAATCGCAAATTACCACCATAATTTGCGATTCCTTAAGGCCAAATTGCACTTTTTTGGTGCTTCTTACATTGCATTTAAGGAATCGCAAAATTTGCGAATCCTTAAATGCAATTGCAAAATAAGAAATCGCAAATTTTGCGATTACTTATTTTGCACGCAGATTTGCCTTCATACATAACACTTAGCAGAATTGCGATCGCCAATGCCGAAATTCAGCGAATTTCGGCATTTGCGATCGCAATTTTGCTTGATACATATGGCCCTGTGAGTTTTAGCTGCTTTTTTAACCAAAAGAACACATTTTTTTAAATATATGCTGTTTATATTTAAATGGATTCCAAAGCCTAGTAGATCTTTTTTCTGGCTTATTTACTTTCCTTACTGTTTCTGTGTTGCCTAAACTATATTTAGATATTAATTGGAGGTGATGTTTCTTGTTTGATTGTATTATTATTGCCCCAGCTTCCCTGGGGTTGTTGGGCTGCCCTGTTCGGTATTATTTACTGTAGAGTAAGGGCGGAAAATGTGAATCACACAATACAGACCAATGGATGTAGACGTGTGTCTGAAAGCCACTAGAACAATGTTTCCCAAACTGTGGTTCTCAACCTACTGGTGGGTCCTGAGCCGATTTTTCATAGGTCTTGAAAGATCAAGCAATAAATAAAGATGCCTTTAAATTCTGTATTTATCTTTTGCCACTGTATATCAGTGTATGCGCTTCAAAGACAGAGGTCAGCTGTCAGGCTGTGCCTTCTGACAAATTGCTGCTTATTTTTTTAACATGAAGATTTGCCTTTACAAACCTCCTCTCACTTTGCAGTCAAAGAAAAGAAAGTACACTGAATTATGCAACAATCTGGGGGAAGCAAAGCCTGTAGGATGTCATTTTGTGTAACACACAGCAAAATGTAAATACCTACAAATGAACTGTATACATTCAGCAATTTTGAAGGCAAAAATGAGGCACATTTGTTTGTAATCCTGAACTGTGGTGTAAACAAAGATTTTAACCCCTTCGATGCTCATGACGGAGCGGTTCCGTCATGAGCATCGGTTGGGCTGTGCTTATGACGGAACCGCTCTGTCATGAGCACAGCCCCTGGGGGAAGCGCTGGCGCTCCCCCCCTGGGGCATCGATCTTGCCCCCACAGAGGGGGATGGCAGCGGAAGAGTTTCCGCTGCCACCCCCGAGTCCCCCCACGGTTCCCCATGACGTCAGCGCGCACAGCGCGCGCTGACGTCATCAGGAAGTGCTGGGACGCCTGGAAGCCATTTGCTTCCAGGCGTCCCAGCGAGCAGCAGGTGAGTTTTCTTCTCCGGTGGGGCCGCGGGGGCATGTTTGCAAGTATTGAGGCATCAGGGGAGAGGAAAGAGTATTTCCTCTCCCCTGATGTCTCAATGCTGGGCATTCCTGCTTCACGATCGCGCACAGCGTCGCGATCATGGAGCAGGGATGCCCCACTTGACACCAGGGATGTCTTTTTCTGCAGTAAGGAAGCGACCCCTTGGGCAAGGGTCGCTTCCTGGTGGCAAAAATAAATGTTAAGACTTTTCTGCAGATCGGTCGTGTTTGTATCCGTTTCTGCTCCCAGGGGGGGCAGAAAAGCCCACTAGACACCAGGGATGTCTGTTTCAGCATTAGGAAGCGACCCCTTGGGCAAGGGTCGCTTCCTTGGGGGCAAAAATAATGTTAAGACTTTTCTGCCTCCCCTGGGGCAGATTGGTCGTCTTTCTGTCCGTTTCTGCTCCCAGGGGGGGCAGAAAAGCCCACTAGACACCAGGGATGTCTGTTTTTAGAACTAAGGAAGCAACCCCTTGGGCAAGGGTCGTTTCCTGGGGGGCAAAATAAATATTAAGACTTTTCTGCCCCCCCCGGGGGCAGATCGGTCGTGTTTGTATCTGTTTCTGCTGCTCCCAGGGGGGGCAGAAAAGCCCACTAGACACCAGGGATGTCCGTTTCAGCATTAGGAAGCGACCCCTTGGGCAAGGGTCGCTTCCTTGGGGGCAAAAATAATGTTAAGACTTTTCTGCCCCCCCTGGGGGCAGATCAGTCGTCTTTGTATCCATTTCTGCTCCCAGGGGGGGCAGAAAAGCCCACTAGACACCAGGGATGTCTGTTTTAGCATTAAGGAAGCGACCCCTTGGGCAAGGGTCGCTTCCTGGGGGCCCAAATTTTTATTAGGACTTTTCTGCTCCCCCTGGGGGCAGATCGGTCTTTTGTGTAGTCGTTTCTGGTCCCGGGGGGGACAGAAAAGCCCACTAGACACCAGGGAATTAGTTTAAATAAAAATGGAAGTGACACCTTGGGCAAGGGTCGCTTCCAGGGGGCAATTTTTTATAATATGTATTTTGCCCCCCCGCCCCGGGACAGATTAGCCTGTTTTTTTTTCCTGCTGTTTTCTGCCCCACCTGGCACACAACCCGATTTACCATTTGAGTAGTAACATAGCATGTTATAATGTTTATTGTTATATTTTTTGTGAATTGCAATTGTAATTGTTTTTTTTTAAACTTTTTTGTTCTAGGTGAAGGCTTTTGCTCTTTTCAGTTTGCGGTTTCGTTACTGGTGGTTCTGCTGTTTGTGTAGTTTGGTAAGAGACTTTTTTTGTACAATGTAAATGTGTTTGATTTGTCTGCATGAATTTTTTTTTGCAAATGGTGTAATAATAGCAGTATATTTGGTTTTTGAGTGTCAAAAACTGTTTGAATTTGTGCTCGATGTGTATTTTGTTGTCTTGTGAGTAATTTTTTTTTTTTTCTTCTTTCTAGTTGGATATCGTTGGTTTTTGCTGTGTCACTGCAGAGTAGGTTCTGGTGAGTGTAGCTGTCTCTTGTAATTGAATTCTATAGTTTTTGAGTACATTGATCTTTGTGATAAAGGTACACATTTCTTTACTTACTTGGTTTGCACATTGTTGGTTGTTGTTGACTTGTTTGTGCAGTCTTCTATCTAAGTAAGTATAATGGCTAGCCGCAGGATTACTGCTCAGCAGGTTTTTTGGTTTGCTTTTTGAGTCTTCCTCTGACCATGGTTCAGAGACTGACTCTGCATCTGAGGCAGAGGAGGCAGGGGACGATTCTAGCAGTGAGTTTTCTCTCCATATGGAGTCATCGGATGATGAAGATACTCTTAGTGCCAATGAAGTGCCTGTGTTAGAGGAGGAGACTGATGTGCCGATAGTGCGGTAAGAGGCATCTGGGCTGCAGCCTGGGGCTGCAAGGCTTCCCGTTGGTGTAGTGTGGCAAGAGGCTTCTGGGCTGTACCCGCGACAGGCAAGGGCCCAAACATTTTTTTGATAGGCAATGTTGATTTCGCCTCACAACGTTTCGAGCCCTTGCCTGCCACGGGTACTTGGGCCTCCCACACAAGTGAGGCACCATTTTTACCGGGAGGCCTGGGGGAATGCTGGGTGGTGGTAAATTTGTGTGAGCCCGGTGATGCCACAACTTTCCCACACCTAAATGAGTGAAAAAAGTGATTTTTTTCAGCAAAAATGTAGGTTTGCAGGGGATTCTGGTTAAGGAAACGTTGGGGGATCCATGCAAGCCATACCTCCCTGGAAGCCACCGGGTGTCTAGTTTTCAGAAATGTATGGGTTTGGTAGGTTTCCCTAGATGGCCACCGAGCACCGGGCCAAAAACCCAAGTGACCCCCCTTGCAAAACCAGGTTGTTTTGCCATAGGCCCTTTTGATGTCACCTCACTATGTTTTGGGCCCTTGCCTGCCGCGGGTACTTGGGCCTCCCACACAAGTGAGGCACCATTTTTACCGGGAGACCTGGGGGAACGCTGGGTGGTGGTAAATTTGTGTGAGCCCGGTGATGCCACAACTTTCCCACACCTAAATGTGTGAAAAAAGTGATTTTTTCAGCAAAAACTGAGGTTTGCAGGGGATTCTGGGTAAGGAAACGTTGGGGGATCCACGCAAGCCATAGCTCCCTGGAAGCCGCCGGGTGTCTAGTTTTCAGAAATATATGGGTTTGATAGGTTTCCCTAGATGGCCGCCGAGCACCGGGCCAAAAATCCAAGTGACCCCCCTTGCAAAACCAGGTGGTTTTGCCATAGGCCATTTTGATGTCGCCTCACTACGTTTTGGGCCTTTGCCTGCCGCGGGTACCTGGGCCTCCCACACAAGTGAGGCCCCATTTTTACTGGGAGACCTGGGGGAATGCTGGGTGGTGGTAAATTTGTGTGAGCCCGGTGATGCCACAACTTTCCCACACCTAAATGTGTGAAAAAAGTGATTTTTTTTCAGCAAAATTTGAGGTTTGCAGGGGATTCTGGGTAAGGAAACGTTGGGGGATCCACGCAAGCCATACCTCCCTGAAAGCTGCCGGGTGCCTAGTTTTCAGAAATGTATGGGTTTGGTAGGTTTCCCTAGATGGCCGCCGAACACCGGGCCAAAAACCCAAGTGACCCCCCTTGCAAAACCAGGTGGTTTTGCCATAGGCCATTTTGATGTCGCCTCACTACGTTTTGGGCCCTTGTCTGCCGCGGGTACTTGGGCCTCCCACACAAGTGAGGCACCATTTTTACCGGGAGACCTGGGGGAACGCTGAGTGGTGGTAAATTTGTGTGAGCCCGGTGATGCCACAACTTTCCCACACCTAAATGTGTGAAAAAAGTGATTTTTTCAGCAAAAATTGAGGTTTGCAGGGGATTCTGGGTAAGGAAACGTTGGGGGATCCACGCAAGCCATACCTCCTTGGAAGCCGCCGGGTGTCTAGTTTTCAGAAATGTATGGGTTTGGTAGGTTTCCCTAGATGGCCGCCGAGCACCGGGCCAAAAACCCAAGTGACCCCCCTTGCAAAACCAGGGGGTTTTGCCATAGACCATTTTGATGTCGCCTCACTACGTTTTGAGCCCTTGCCTGCCGCGGGTACTTGGGCCTCCCACACAAGTGAGGCACCATTTTTACCGGGAGACCTGGGGGAACGTTGGGTGGTGGTAAATTTGTGTGAGCCCGGTGATGCCACAACTTTCCCACACCAAAATGTGTGAAAAAAGTGATTTTTTCAGCAAAAATTTAGGTTTGCAGGGGATTCTGGGTAAGGAAACGTTGGGGGATCCACCCAACCATACCTCCCTGGAAGCCGCCAGGTGTCTAGTTTTCAGAAATGTATGGGTTTGGTAGGTTTCCCTATGTGCCGGCAGAACTAGTGTTCAAAAACTACAGCTAGTCACTTTGCCAAAAAAGGGTCATTTTTCACAGCAAAATTGAGGTGTGACCACATTGCGTTTTGTGCCGTTTCCTGTTGCGGGCACTAGGCCGACCCGCACAAGTGAGGTATCATTTTTCTCATAGGACTTTGGGGAACGCGGGGTGGGTGGAAATTTGTGGATCCACGCAGATTCCAGAACTTTCCATCACAGAAATGTGGGGAAAATGTGTTTTTTTTGTCAATTTTTTACGTTTGCAAGGGATTCTGGGTAACAGACCCTGGTGGGAGGCACTCAAGTCACCCCATCCTGGATTCCCCTGGGTGTCTAGTTTTCAAAAATATATATAGGTTTGCTAGGTTTCCCTAGGTGCCGGCAGAGCTAGGGTTCAAAAACTACAGCTAGGCACTTTGCCAAAAAAGGGCCATTTTTCACTGCAAAATTGAGGTGTGACCACGTTGCGTTTTGCGCTGTTTCCTGCCGCGGGTACTAGGGCGACCCGCACAAGTGAGATATCCTTTTTCTCATAGGACTTTGGGGAACGCGGGGTGGGTGGAAATTTGTGGATCCACGCAGATTCCAGAACTTTCCATCACAGAAATGTGGGGAAAATGTGTTTTTTTTGTCAATTTTTTACGTTTGCAAGGGATTCTGGGTAACAGACCCTGGTGGGAGGCACTCAAGTCACCCCATCCTGGATTCCCCTGGGTGTCTAGTTTTCAGAAATATATAGGTTTGCTAGGTTTCCTGAGGTGCGGGCAGAGCTAGGGTTAAAAAACTACAGCTAGGCACTTTGCCAAAAAAGGGTCATTTTTCACTGCAAAATTGAGGTGTGACCACGTTGAAGTTTTGTGCCGTTTCCTGTCGCGGGCACTAGACCGACCCGCACAAGTGAGGTACCATTTTTCTCGTAGGACTTTGGGGAATGCGGGGTGGGTGGAAATTTGTGGATCCATGCAGATTCCAGAACTTTCCATCACAGAAATGTGGTGAAAATGTGTTTTTTTTTGTCAATTTTTTATGTTTGCAAGGGATTCTGGGTAACAGACCATTGTGGGAGGCACTCAAGTCACCCCATCCTTGATTCCCCTGGGTGTCTAGTATTAAAAAATATATAGGTTTGCTAGGTTTCCCTAGGTGCCGGCAGGGCTAGTGTTCAAAAACTACAGCTAGTCACTTTGCCAAAAAAGGGTAATTTTTCACTGCAAAATTGATGTGTGACCACGTTGTGTTTTGTGCCGTTTCCTGTCGCGGGCACTAGGTCGACCCACACAAGTGAGGTACCATTTTTCTCGTAGGACTTTGGGGAATGCGGGGTGGGTGGAAATGTGTGGATCCACGCAGATTCCAGAACTTTCCATCACAGAAATGTAGGGAAAATGTGTTTTTTTTGTCAATTTTTTACGTTTGCAAGGGATTCTGAGTAACAGACCCTGGTGGGAGGCACTCAAGTCACCCCATCCTGGATTCCCCTGGGTGTCTAGTTTTCAAAAATATATAGGTTTGCTAGGTTTCCCTAGGTGCCGGCAGAGCTAGGGTTCAAAAACTACAGCTAGGCACTTTGCCAAAAAAGGGTCATTTTTCACTGCAAAATTGAGGTGTGACCACGTTGCGTTTTGCGCCGTTCCTGTCGCGGGCACTAGGCCGACCCACACAAGTGAGGTACCATTTTTCTCGTAGGACATTGGGGAATGCGGGGTGGGTGGAAATTTGTGGATCCACGCAGATTCCAGAACTTTCCATCACAGAAATGTGGGGAGAATGTGTTTTTTTTGTCAATTTTTTACGTTTGCAAGGGATTCTGGGTAACAGAACCTGGTGGGAGGCACTCAAGTCACCCCATCCTGGATTCCCCTGGGTATCTAGTTTTCAAAAATATATAGGTTTGCTAGGTTTCCCTAGGTGCCGGCAGGGCTAGTGTTCAAAAACTACAGCTAGTCACTTTGCCAAAAAAGGGTCATTTTTCACTGCAAAATTGATGTGTGACCACGTTGCGTTTTGCGCCGTTTCCTGTCGCGGGCACTAGGTCGACCCACACAAGTGAGGTACCATTTTTCTCGTAGGACTTTGGGGAATGCGGGGTGTGTGGAAATGTGTGGATCCACGCAGATTCCAGAACTTTCCATCACAGAAATGTAGGGAAAATGTGTTTTTTTTGTCAATTTTTTACGTTTGCAAGGGATTCTGAGTAACAGACCCTGGTGGGAGGCACTCAAGTCACCCCATCCTGGATTCCCCTGGGTGTCTAGTTTTCAAAAATATATAGGTTTGCTAGGTTTCCCTAGGTGCCGGCAGAGCTAGGGTTAAAAAACTACAGCTAGGCACTTTGCCAAAAAAGGGTCATTTTTCACTGCAAAATTGAGGTGTGACCATGTTGCGTTTTGCGCCGTTTCCTGTCGCGGGCACTAGGCCGACCCACACAAGTGAGGTACCATTTTTCTCGTAGGACATTGGGGAATGCGGGGTGGGTGGAAATTTGTGGATCCACGCAGATTCCAGAACTTTCCATCACAGAAATGTGGGGAGAATGTGTTTTTTTTGTCAATTTTTTACGTTTGCAAGGGATTCTGGGTAACAGAACCTGGTGGGAGGCACTCAAGTCACCCCATCCTGGATTCCCCTGGGTATCTAGTTTTCAAAAATATATAGGTTTGCTAGGTTTCCCTAGGTGCCGGCAGGGCTAGTGTTCAAAAACTACAGCTAGTCACTTTGCCAAAAAAGGGTCATTTTTCACTGCAAAATTGATGTGTGACCACGTTGTGTTTTGTGCTGTTTCCTGTCGCGGGCACTAGTTCGACCCACACAAGTGAGGTACCATTTTTCTCGTAGGACTTTGGGGAATGCGGGGTGGGTGGAAATGTGTGGATCCACGCAGATTCCAGAACTTTCCATCACAGAAATGTGGTGAAAATGTGTTTTTTTTGTCAATTTTTTACGTTTGCAAGGGATTCTGGGTAACAGACCCTGGTGGGAGGCACTCAAGTCACCCCATCCTGGATTCCCCTGGGTGTCTAGTTTTCAAAAATATATAGGTTTGCTAGGTTTCCTGAGGTGCGGGCAGAGCTAGGGTTAAAAAACTACAGCTAGGCACTTTGCCAAAAAAGGGTCATTTTTCACTGCAAAATTGAGGTGTGACCACGTTGAAGTTTTGTGCCGTTTCCTGTCGCGGGCACTAGACCGACCCGCACAAGTGAGGTACCATTTTTCTCGTAGGACTTTGGGGAATGCGGGGTGGGTGGAAATTTGTGGATCCACGCAGATTCCAGAACTCTCCATCACAGAAATGTGGTGAAAATGTGTTTTTTTTTGTCAATTTTTTACGTTTGCAAGGGATTCTGGGTAACAGACCATTGTGGGAGGCACTCAAGTCACCCCATCCTTGATTCCCCTGGGTGTCTAGTATTAAAAAATATATAGGTTTGCTAGGTTTCCCTAGGTGCCGGCAGGGCTAGTGTTCAAAAACTACAGCTAGTCACTTTGCCAAAAAAGGGTCATTTTTCACTGCAAAATTGATGTGTGACCACGTTGTGTTTTGTGCCGTTTCCTGTCGCGGGCACTAGGTCGACCCACACAAGTGAGGTACCATTTTTCTCGTAGGACTTTGGGGAATGCGGGGTGGGTGGAAATGTGTGGATCCACGCAGATTCCAGAACTTTCCATCACAGAAATGTAGGGAAAATTTGTTTTTTTTGTAAATTTTTTACGTTTGCAAGGGATTCTGAGTAACAGACCCTGGTGGGAGGCACTCAAGTCACCCCATCCTGGATTCCCCTGGGTGTCTAGTTTTCAAAAATATATAGGTTAGCTAGGTTTCCCTAGGTGCCGGCAGAGTTAGGGTTCAAAAACTACAGCTAGGCACTTTGCCAAAAAAGGGTCATTTTTCACTTCAAAATTGAGGTGTGACCACGTTGCGTTTTGCGCCGTTTCCTGTCGCGGGCACTAGGCCGAACCACACAAGTGAGGTACCATTTTTCTCGTAGGACATTGGGGAATGCGGGGTGGGTGGAAATTTGTGGATCCACGCAGATTCCAGAACTTTCCATCACAGAAATGTGGGGAGAATGTGTTTTTTTTGTCAATTTTTTACGTTTGCAAGGGATTCTGGGTAACAGAACCTGGTGGGAGGCACTCAAGTCACCCCATCCTGGATTCCCCTGGGTATCTAGTTTTCAAAAATATATAGGTTTGCTAGGTTTCCCTAGGTGCCGGCAGGGCTAGTGTTCAAAAACTACAGCTAGTCACTTTGCCAAAAAAGGGTCATTTTTCACTGCAAAATTGATGTGTGACCACGTTGCGTTTTGCGCCGTTTCCTGTCGCGGGCACTAGGCCGACCCGCACAAGTGAGGTACCATTTTTCTCGTAGGACATTGGGGAATGCGGGGTGGGTGGAAATTTGTGGATCCACGCAGATTCCAGAACTTTCCCCCACAGAAATGTGGGGAGAATGTGTTTTTTTTGTCAATTGTTTAAGTTTGCAAGGGATTCTGGGTAACAGACCCTGGTGGGAGGCACTCAAGTCACCCCATCCTGGATTCCCCTAGGTGTCTAGTTTTCAAAAATATATAGGTTCGCTAGGTTACCTTAGGTGCCGGCAGAGCTAGGGTTCAAAAACTACAGCTAGGCACTTTGCCAAAAAAGGGCCATTTTTCACTGCAAAATTGAGGTGTGACCATGTTGCGTTTTGTGCCGTTTCCTGTCGCGGGCACTAGGTCGACCCACACAAGTGAGGTACCATTTTTCTCGTAGGACTTTGGGGAATGCGGGGTGTGTGGAAATGTGTGGATCCACGCAGATTCCAGAACTTTCCATCACAGAAATGTAGGGAAAATGTGTTTTTTTTGTCAATTTTTTACGTTTGCAAGGGATTCTGAGTAACAGACCCTGGTGGGAGGCACTCAAGTCACCCCATCCTGGATTCCCCTGGGTGTCTAGTTTTCAAAAATATATAGGTTTGCTAGGTTTCCCTAGGTGCCGGCAGAGCTAGGGTTAAAAAACTACAGCTAGGCACTTTGCCAAAAAAGGGTCATTTTTCACTGCAAAATTGAGGTGTGACCATGTTGCGTTTTGCGCCGTTTCCTGTCGCGGGCACTAGGCCGACCCACACAAGTGAGGTACCATTTTTCTCGTAGGACATTGGGGAATGCGGGGTGGGTGGAAATTTGTGGATCCACGCAGATTCCAGAACTTTCCATCACAGAAATGTGGGGAGAATGTGTTTTTTTTGTCAATTTTTTACGTTTGCAAGGGATTCTGGGTAACAGAACCTGGTGGGAGGCACTCAAGTCACCCCATCCTGGATTCCCCTGGGTATCTAGTTTTCAAAAATATATAGGTTTGCTAGGTTTCCCTAGGTGCCGGCAGGGCTAGTGTTCAAAAACTACAGCTAGTCACTTTGCCAAAAAAGGGTCATTTTTCACTGCAAAATTGATGTGTGACCACGTTGTGTTTTGTGCTGTTTCCTGTCGCGGGCACTAGTTCGACCCACACAAGTGAGGTACCATTTTTCTCGTAGGACTTTGGGGAATGCGGGGTGGGTGGAAATGTGTGGATCCACGCAGATTCCAGAACTTTCCATCACAGAAATGTGGTGAAAATGTGTTTTTTTTGTCAATTTTTTACGTTTGCAAGGGATTCTGGGTAACAGACCCTGGTGGGAGGCACTCAAGTCACCCCATCCTGGATTCCCCTGGGTGTCTAGTTTTCAAAAATATATAGGTTTGCTAGGTTTCCTGAGGTGCGGGCAGAGCTAGGGTTAAAAAACTACAGCTAGGCACTTTGCCAAAAAAGGGTCATTTTTCACTGCAAAATTGAGGTGTGACCACGTTGAAGTTTTGTGCCGTTTCCTGTCGCGGGCACTAGACCGACCCGCACAAGTGAGGTACCATTTTTCTCGTAGGACTTTGGGGAATGCGGGGTGGGTGGAAATTTGTGGATCCACGCAGATTCCAGAACTCTCCATCACAGAAATGTGGTGAAAATGTGTTTTTTTTTGTCAATTTTTTACGTTTGCAAGGGATTCTGGGTAACAGACCATTGTGGGAGGCACTCAAGTCACCCCATCCTTGATTCCCCTGGGTGTCTAGTATTAAAAAATATATAGGTTTGCTAGGTTTCCCTAGGTGCCGGCAGGGCTAGTGTTCAAAAACTACAGCTAGTCACTTTGCCAAAAAAGGGTCATTTTTCACTGCAAAATTGATGTGTGACCACGTTGTGTTTTGTGCCGTTTCCTGTCGCGGGCACTAGGTCGACCCACACAAGTGAGGTACCATTTTTCTCGTAGGACTTTGGGGAATGCGGGGTGGGTGGAAATGTGTGGATCCACGCAGATTCCAGAACTTTCCATCACAGAAATGTAGGGAAAATTTGTTTTTTTTGTAAATTTTTTACGTTTGCAAGGGATTCTGAGTAACAGACCCTGGTGGGAGGCACTCAAGTCACCCCATCCTGGATTCCCCTGGGTGTCTAGTTTTCAAAAATATATAGGTTAGCTAGGTTTCCCTAGGTGCCGGCAGAGTTAGGGTTCAAAAACTACAGCTAGGCACTTTGCCAAAAAAGGGTCATTTTTCACTTCAAAATTGAGGTGTGACCACGTTGCGTTTTGCGCCGTTTCCTGTCGCGGGCACTAGGCCGAACCACACAAGTGAGGTACCATTTTTCTCGTAGGACATTGGGGAATGCGGGGTGGGTGGAAATTTGTGGATCCACGCAGATTCCAGAACTTTCCATCACAGAAATGTGGGGAGAATGTGTTTTTTTTGTCAATTTTTTACGTTTGCAAGGGATTCTGGGTAAGAGGCACTCAAGTCACCCCATCCTGGATTCCCCTGGGTATCTAGTTTTCAAAAATAGATAGGTTTGCTAGGTTTCCCTAGGTGCCGGCAGGGCTAGTGTTCAAAAACTACAGCTAGTCACTTTGCCAAAAAAGGGTCATTTTTCACTGCAAAATTGATGTGTGACCACGTTGTGTTTTGTGCTGTTTCCTGTCGCGGGCACTAGTTCGACCCACACAAGTGAGGTACCATTTTTCTCGTAGGACTTTGGGGAATGCGGGGTGGGTGGAAATGTGTGGATCCACGCAGATTCCAGAACTTTCCATCACAGAAATGTAGGGAAAATGTGTTTTTTTTGTCAATTTTTTACGTTTGCAAGGGATTCTGAGTAACAGACCCTGGTGGGAGGCACTCAAGTCACCCCATCCTGGATTCCCCTGGGTGTCTAGTTTTCAAAAATATATAGGTTTGCTAGGTTTCCCTAGGTGCCGGCAGAGCTAGGGTTCAAAAACTACAGCAAGGCACTTTTCCAAAAAAGGGTCATTTTTCACTGCAAAATTGAGGTGTGACCACGTTGCGTTTTGCACCGTTTCCTGTCGCGGGCACTAGGCCGACCCGCACAAGTGAGGTACCATTTTTCTCCTAGGACATTGGGGAATGCGGGGTGGGTGGAAATTTGTGGATCCACGCAGATTCCAGAACTTTCCATCACAGAAATGTGGGGAGAATGTGTTTTTTTTGTCAATTTTTTAAGTTTGCAAGGGATTCTGGGTAACAGACCCTGGTGGGAGGCACTCAAGTCACCCCATCCTGGATTCCCCTGGGTATCTAGTTTTCAAAAATATATAGGTTTGCTAGGTTTCCCTAGGTGCCGGCAGAGCTAGGGTTCAAAAACTACAGCTAGGCACTTTGCCGAAAAAGGTCATTTTTCACTGCAAAATTGAGGTGGGACCACTTTGCGTTTTGCGCCGTTTCCTGTCTCGGGCACTAGGCCGACCCACACAAGTGAGGTACCGTTTTTCTCGTAGGACTTTGGGGAATGAGGGGTGGGTGGAAATTTGTGGATCCACGCAGATTCCAGAACTTTCCATCACAGAAATGTGGGGAGAATGTGTTTTTTTTGTCAATTTTTTACGTTTGCAAGGGATTCTGGGTAACAGAACCTGGTGGGAGGCACTCAAGTCACCCCATCCTGGATTCCCCTGGGTATCTAGTTTTCAAAAATAGATAGGTTTGCTAGGTTTCCCTAGGTGCCGGCAGGGCTAGTGTTCAAAAACTACAGCTAGTCACTTTGCCAAAAAAGGGTCATTTTTCACTGCAAAATTGATGTGTGACCACGTTGTGTTTTGTGCTGTTTCCTGTCGCGGGCACTAGTTCGACCCACACAAGTGAGGTACCATTTTTCTCGTAGGACTTTGGGGAATGCGGGGTGGGTGGAAATGTGTGGATCCACGCAGATTCCAGAACTTTCCATCACAGAAATGTAGGGAAAATGTGTTTTTTTTGTCAATTTGTTACGTTTGCAAGGGATTCTGAGTAACAGACCCTGGTGGGAGACACTCAAGTCACCCCATCCTGGATTCCCCTGGGTGTCTAGTTTTCAAAAATATATAGGTTTGCTAGGTTTCCCTAGGTGCCGGCAGATCTAGGGTTCAAAAACTACAGCTAGGCACTTTGCCAAAAAAGGGTCATTTTTCACTGCAAAATTGAGGTGTGACCACGTTGCGTTTTGCGCCGTTTCCTGTCGCGGGCACTAGGCCGACCCGCACAAGTGAGGTACCATTTTTCTCGTAGGACATTGGGGAATGCGGGGTGGGTGGAAATTTGTGGATCCACGCAGATTCCAGAACTTTCCATCACAGAAATTGGGGAGAATGTGTTTTTTTTGTCAATTTTTTAAGTTTGCAAGGGATTCTGGGTAACAGACCCTGGTGGGAGGCACTCAAGTCACCCCATCCTGGATTCCCCTGGGTATCTAGTTTTCAAAAATATATAGGTTTTCTAGGTTTCCCTAGGTGCCGGCAGAGCTAGGGTTCAAAAACTACAGCTAGGCACTTTGCCAAAAAAGGTCATTTTTCACTGCAAAATTGAGGTGGGACCACTTTGCGTTTTGCGCAGTTTCCTGTCTCGGGCACTAGGCCGACCCACACAAGTGAGGTACTGTTTTTCTCGTAGGACTTTGGGGAATGAGGGGTGGGTGGAAATTTGTGGATCCACGCAGATTCCAGAACTTTCCATCACAGAAATGTGGGGAAAATGTTTTTTTTTTTGTCAATTTTTTACGTTTGCAAGGGATTCTGGGTAACAGACCCTGGTGGGAGGCACTCAAGTCACCCCATCCTGGATTCCCCTAGGTGTCTAGTTTTCAAAAATATATAGGTTCACTAGGTTTCCCTAGGTGCCGGCAGAGCTAGGGTTAAAAAACTACAGCTAGGCACTTTGCCAAAAAAGGGTCATTTTTCACTGCAAAATTGAGGTGTGACCACGTTGCGTTTTGCGCCGTTTCCTGTCGCGGGCACTAGGCCGACCCACACAAGTGAGGTATCATTTTTCTCGTAGGACATTGGGGAATGCGGGGTGGGTGGAAATTTGTGGATCCACGCAGATTCCAGAACTTTCCATCACAGAAATGTGGGGAGAATGTGTTTTTTTTGTCAATTTTTTACGTTTGCAAGGGATTCTGGGTAACAGAACCTGGTGGGAGGCACTCAAGTCACCCCATCCTGGATTCCCCTGGGTATCTAGTTTTCAAAAATATATAGGTTTGCTAGGTTTCCCTAGGTGCCGGCAGGGCTAGTGTTCAAAAACTACAGCTAGTCACTTTGCCAAAAAAGGGTCATTTTTCACTGCAAAATTGATGTGTGACCACGTTGTGTTTTGTGCTGTTTCCTGTCGCGGGCACTAGTTCGACCCACACAAGTGAGGTACCATTTTTCTCGTAGGACTTTGGGGAATGCGGGGTGGGTGGAAATGTGTGGATCCACGAAGATTCCAGAACTTTCCATCACAGAAATGTGGTGAAAATGTGTTTTTTTTGTCAATTTTTTACGTTTGCAAGGGATTCTGGGTAACAGACCCTGGTGGGAGGCACTCAAGTCACCCCATCCTGGATTCCCCTGGGTGTCTAGTTTTCAAAAATATATAGGTTTGCTAGGTTTCCTGAGGTGCGGGCAGAGCTAGGGTTAAAAAACTACAGCTAGGCACTTTGCCAAAAAAGGGTCATTTTTCACTGCAAAATTGAGGTGTGACCACGTTGAAGTTTTGTGCCGTTTCCTGTCGCGGGCACTAGACCGACCCGCACAAGTGAGGTACCATTTTTCTCGTAGGACTTTGGGGAATGCGGGGTGGGTGGAAATTTGTGGATCCACGCAGATTCCAGAACTCTCCATCACAGAAATGTGGTGAAAATGTATTTTTTTTTGTCAATTTTTTACGTTTGCAAGGGATTCTGGGTAACAGACCATTGTGGGAGGCACTCAAGTCACCCCATCCTTGATTCCCCTGGGTGTCTAGTATTAAAAAATATATAGGTTTGCTAGGTTTCCCTAGGTGCCGGCAGGGCTAGTGTTCAAAAACTACAGCTAGTCACTTTGCCAAAAAAGGGTCATTTTTCACTGCAAAATTGATGTGTGACCACGTTGTGTTTTGTGCCGTTTCCTGTCGCGGGCACTAGGTCGACCCACACAAGTGAGGTACCATTTTTCTCGTAGGACTTTGGGGAATGCGGGGTGGGTGGAAATGTGTGGATCCACGCAGATTCCAGAACTTTCCATCACAGAAATGTAGGGAAAATTTGTTTTTTTTGTAAATTTTTTACGTTTGCAAGGGATTCTGAGTAACAGACCCTGGTGGGAGGCACTCAAGTCACCCCATCCTGGATTCCCCTGGGTGTCTAGTTTTCAAAAATATATAGGTTAGCTAGGTTTCCCTAGGTGCCGGCAGAGTTAGGGTTCAAAAACTACAGCTAGGCACTTTGCCAAAAAAGGGTCATTTTTCACTTCAAAATTGAGGTGTGACCACGTTGCGTTTTGCGCCGTTTCCTGTCGCGGGCACTAGGCCGAACCACACAAGTGAGGTACCATTTTTCTCGTAGGACATTGGGGAATGCGGGGTGGGTGGAAATTTGTGGATCCACGCAGATTCCAGAACTTTCCATCACAGAAATGTGGGGAGAATGTGTTTTTTTTGTCAATTTTTTACGTTTGCAAGGGATTCTGGGTAAGAGGCACTCAAGTCACCCCATCCTGGATTCCCCTGGGTATCTAGTTTTCAAAAATAGATAGGTTTGCTAGGTTTCCCTAGGTGCCGGCAGGGCTAGTGTTCAAAAACTACAGCTAGTCACTTTGCCAAAAAAGGGTCATTTTTCACTGCAAAATTGATGTGTGACCACGTTGTGTTTTGTGCTGTTTCCTGTCGCGGGCACTAGTTCGACCCACACAAGTGAGGTACCATTTTTCTCGTAGGACTTTGGGGAATGCGGGGTGGGTGGAAATGTGTGGATCCACGCAGATTCCAGAACTTTCCATCACAGAAATGTAGGGAAAATGTGTTTTTTTTGTCAATTTTTTACGTTTGCAAGGGATTCTGAGTAACAGACCCTGGTGGGAGGCACTCAAGTCACCCCATCCTGGATTCCCCTGGGTGTCTAGTTTTCAAAAATATATAGGTTTGCTAGGTTTCCCTAGGTGCCGGCAGAGCTAGGGTTCAAAAACTACAGCAAGGCACTTTTCCAAAAAAGGGTCATTTTTCACTGCAAAATTGAGGTGTGACCACGTTGCGTTTTGCACCGTTTCCTGTCGCGGGCACTAGGCCGACCCGCACAAGTGAGGTACCATTTTTCTCCTAGGACATTGGGGAATGCGGGGTGGGTGGAAATTTGTGGATCCACGCAGATTCCAGAACTTTCCATCACAGAAATGTGGGGAGAATGTGTTTTTTTTGTCAATTTTTTAAGTTTGCAAGGGATTCTGGGTAACAGACCCTGGTGGGAGGCACTCAAGTCACCCCATCCTGGATTCCCCTGGGTATCTAGTTTTCAAAAATATATAGGTTTGCTAGGTTTCCCTAGGTGCCGGCAGAGCTAGGGTTCAAAAACTACAGCTAGGCACTTTGCCGAAAAAGGTCATTTTTCACTGCAAAATTGAGGTGGGACCACTTTGCGTTTTGCGCCGTTTCCTGTCTCGGGCACTAGGCCGACCCACATAAGTGAGGTACCGTTTTTCTCGTAGGACTTTGGGGAATGAGGGGTGGGTGGAAATTTGTGGATCCACGCAGATTCCAGAACTTTCCATCACAGAAATGTGGGGAAAATGTGTTTTTTTTGTCAATTTTTTACGTTTGCAAGGGATTCTGGGTAACAGACCCTGGTGGGAGGCACTCAAGTCACCCCATCCTGGATTCCCCTGCGTGTCTAGTTTTCAAAAATATATAGGTTTGCTAGGTTTCCTGAGGTGCGGGCAGAGCTAGGGTTAAAAAACTACAGCTAGGCACTTTGCCAAAAAAGGGTCATTTTTCACTGCAAAATTGAGGTGTGACCACGTTGAAGTTTTGTGCCGTTTCCTGTCGCGGGCACTAGACCGACCTGCACAAGTGAGGTACCATTTTTCTCGTAGGACTTTGGGGAATGCGGGGTGGGTGGAAATTTGTGGATCCACGCAGATTCCAGAACTTTCCATCACAGAAATGTGGGGAGAATGTGTTTTTTTTGTCAATTTTTTACGTTTGCAAGGGATTCTGGGTAACAGAACCTGGTGGGAGGCACTCAAGTCACCCCATCCTGGATTCCCCTGGGTATCTAGTTTTCAAAAATAGATAGGTTTGCTAGGTTTCCCTAGGTGCCGGCAGGGCTAGTGTTCAAAAACTACAGCTAGTCACTTTGCCAAAAAAGGGTCATTTTTCACTGCAAAATTGATGTGTGACCACGTTGTGTTTTGTGCTGTTTCCTGTCGCGGGCACTAGTTCGACCCACACAAGTGAGGTACCATTTTTCTCGTAGGACTTTGGGGAATGCGGGGTGGGTGGAAATGTGTGGATCCACGCAGATTCCAGAACTTTCCATCACAGAAATGTAGGGAAAATGTGTTTTTTTTGTCAATTTGTTACGTTTGCAAGGGATTCTGAGTAACAGACCCTGGTGGGAGACACTCAAGTCACCCCATCCTGGATTCCCCTGGGTGTCTAGTTTTCAAAAATATATAGGTTTGCTAGGTTTCCCTAGGTGCCGGCAGATCTAGGGTTCAAAAACTACAGCTAGGCACTTTGCCAAAAAAGGGTCATTTTTCACTGCAAAATTGAGGTGTGACCACGTTGCGTTTTGCGCCGTTTCCTGTCGCGGGCACTAGGCCGACCCGCACAAGTGAGGTACCATTTTTCTCGTAGGACATTGGGGAATGCGGGGTGGGTGGAAATTTGTGGATCCACGCAGATTCCAGAACTTTCCATCACAGAAATTGGGGAGAATGTGTTTTTTTTGTCAATTTTTTAAGTTTGCAAGGGATTCTGGGTAACAGACCCTGGTGGGAGGCACTCAAGTCACCCCATCCTGGATTCCCCTGGGTATCTAGTTTTCAAAAATATATAGGTTTGCTAGGTTTCCCTAGGTGCCGGCAGAGCTAGGGTTCAAAAACTACAGCTAGGCACTTTGCCAAAAAAGGTCATTTTTCACTGCAAAATTGAGGTGGGACCACTTTGCGTTTTGCGCCGTTTCCTGTCTCGGGCACTAGGCCGACCCACACAAGTGAGGTACTGTTTTTCTCGTAGGACTTTGGGGAATGAGGGGTGGGTGGAAATTTGTGGATCCACGCAGATTCCAGAACTTTCCATCACAGAAATGTGGGGAAAATGTTTTTTTTTTTGTCAATTTTTTACGTTTGCAAGGGATTCTGGGTAACAGACCCTGGTGGGAGGCACTCAAGTCACCCCATCCTGGATTCCCCTAGGTGTCTAGTTTTCAAAAATATATAGGTTCACTAGGTTTCCCTAGGTGCCGGCAGAGCTAGGGTTAAAAAACTACAGCTAGGCACTTTGCCAAAAAAGGGTCATTTTTCACTGCAAAATTGAGGTGTGACCACGTTGCGTTTTGCGCCGTTTCCTGTCGCGGGCACTAGGCCGACCCACACAAGTGAGGTACCATTTTTCTCGTAGGACATTGGGGAATGCGGGGTGGGTGGAAATTTGTGGATCCACGCAGATTCCAGAACTTTCCATCACAGAAATGTGGGGAGAATGTGTTTTTTTTGTCAATTTTTTACGTTTGCAAGGGATTCTGGGTAACAGAACCTGGTGGGAGGCACTCAAGTCACCCCATCCTGGATTCCCCTGGGTATCTAGTTTTCAAAAATATATAGGTTTGCTAGGTTTCCCTAGGTGCCGGCAGGGCTAGTGTTCAAAAACTACAGCTAGTCACTTTGCCAAAAAAGGGTCATTTTTCACTGCAAAATTGATGTGTGACCACGTTGTGTTTTGTGCTGTTTCCTGTCGCGGGCACTAGTTCGACCCACACAAGTGAGGTACCATTTTTCTCGTAGGACTTTGGGGAATGCGGGGTGGGTGGAAATGTGTGGATCCACGAAGATTCCAGAACTTTCCATCACAGAAATGTGGTGAAAATGTGTTTTTTTTGTCAATTTTTTACGTTTGCAAGGGATTCTGGGTAACAGACCCTGGTGAGAGGCACTCAAGTCACCCCATCCTGGATTCCCCTGGGTGTCTAGTTTTCAAAAATATATAGGTTTGCTAGGTTTCCTGAGGTGCGGGCAGAGCTAGGGTTAAAAAACTACAGCTAGGCACTTTGCCAAAAAAGGGTCATTTTTCACTGCAAAATTGAGGTGTGACCACGTTGAAGTTTTGTGCCGTTTCCTGTCGCGGGCACTAGACCGACCCGCACAAGTGAGGTACCATTTTTCTCGTAGGACTTTGGGGAATGCGGGGTGGGTGGAAATTTGTGGATCCACGCAGATTCCAGAACTCTCCATCACAGAAATGTGGTGAAAATGTATTTTTTTTTGTCAATTTTTTACGTTTGCAAGGGATTCTGGGTAACAGACCATTGTGGGAGGCACTCAAGTCACCCCATCCTTGATTCCCCTGGGTGTCTAGTATTAAAAAATATATAGGTTTGCTAGGTTTCCCTAGGTGCCGGCAGGGCTAGTGTTCAAAAACTACAGCTAGTCACTTTGCCAAAAAAGGGTCATTTTTAACTACAAAATTGATGTGTGACCACGTTGTGTTTTGTGCTGTTTCCTGTCGCGGGCACTAGTTCGACCCACACAAGTGAGGTACCATTTTTCTCGTAGGACTTTGGGGAATGCGGGGTGGGTGGAAATGTGTGGATCCACGCAGATTCCAGAACTTTCCATCACAGAAATGTAGGGAAAATGTGTTTTTTTTGTCAATTTTTTACGTTTGCAAGGGATTCTGAGTAACAGACCCTGGTGGGAGGCACTCAAGTCACCCCATCCTGGATTCCCCTGGGTGTCTAGTTTTCAAAAATATATAGGTTTGCTAGGTTTCCCTAGGTGCCGGCAGAGCTAGGGTTCAAAAACTACAGCAAGGCACTTTTCCAAAAAAGGGTCATTTTTCACTGCAAAATTGAGGTGTGACCACGTTGCGTTTTGCACCGTTTCCTGTCGCGGGCACTAGGCCGACCCGCACAAGTGAGGTACCATTTTTCTCGTAGGACATTGGGGAATGCGGGGTGGGTGGAAATTTGTGGATCCACGCAGATTCCAGAACTTTCCATCACAGAAATGTGGGGAGAATGTGTTTTTTTTGTCAATTTTTTAAGTTTGCAAGGGATTCTGGGTAACAGACCCTGGTGGGAGGCACTCAAGTCACCCCATCCTGGATTCCCCTGGGTATCTAGTTTTCAAAAATATATAGGTTTGCTAGGTTTCCCTAGGTGCCGGCAGAGCTAGGGTTCAAAAACTACAGCTAGGCACTTTGCCGAAAAAGGTCATTTTTCACTGCAAAATTGAGGTGGGACCACTTTGCGTTTTGCGCCGTTTCCTGTCTCGGGCACTAGGCTGACCCACACAAGTGAGGTACCGTTTTTCTCGTAGGACTTTGGGGAATGAGGGGTGGGTGGAAATTTGTGGATCCACGCAGATTCCAGAACTTTCCATCACAGAAATGTGGGGAAAATGTGTTTTTTTTGTCAATTTTTTACGTTTGCAAGGGATTCTGGGTAACAGACCCTGGTGGGAGGCACTCAAGTCACCCCATCCTGGATTCCCCTGCGTGTCTAGTTTTCAAAAATATATAGGTTTGCTAGGTTTCCTGAGGTGCGGGCAGAGCTAGGGTTAAAAAACTACAGCTAGGCACTTTGCCAAAAAAGGGTCATTTTTCACTGCAAAATTGAGGTGTGACCACGTTGAAGTTTTGTGCCGTTTCCTGTCGCGGGCACTAGACCGACCTGCACAAGTGAGGTACCATTTTTCTCGTAGGACTTTGGGGAATGCGGGGTGGGTGGAAATTTGTGGATCCACGCAGATTCCAGAACTTTCCATCACAGAAATGTGGGGAGAATGTGTTTTTTTTGTCAATTTTTTACGTTTGCAAGGGATTCTGGGTAACAGAACCTGGTGGGAGGCACTCAAGTCACCCCATCCTGGATTCCCCTGGGTATCTAGTTTTCAAAAATAGATAGGTTTGCTAGGTTTCCCTAGGTGCCGGCAGGGCTAGTGTTCAAAAACTACAGCTAGTCACTTTGCCAAAAAAGGGTCATTTTTCACTGCAAAATTGATGTGTGACCACGTTGTGTTTTGTGCTGTTTCCTGTCGCGGGCACTAGTTCGACCCACACAAGTGAGGTACCATTTTTCTCGTAGGACTTTGGGGAATGCGGGGTGGGTGGAAATGTGTGGATCCACGCAGATTCCAGAACTTTCCATCACAGAAATGTAGGGAAAATGTGTTTTTTTTGTCAATTTGTTACGTTTGCAAGGGATTCTGAGTAACAGACCCTGGTGGGAGACACTCAAGTCACCCCATCCTGGATTCCCCTGGGTGTCTAGTTTTCAAAAATATATAGGTTTGCTAGGTTTCCCTAGGTGCCGGCAGATCTAGGGTTCAAAAACTACAGCTAGGCACTTTGCCAAAAAAGGGTCATTTTTCACTGCAAAATTGAGGTGTGACCACGTTGCGTTTTGCGCCGTTTCCTGTCGCGGGCACTAGGCCGACCCGCACAAGTGAGGTACCATTTTTCTCGTAGGACATTGGGGAATGCGGGGTGGGTGGAAATTTGTGGATCCACGCAGATTCCAGAACTTTCCATCACAGAAATTGGGGAGAATGTGTTTTTTTTGTCAATTTTTTAAGTTTGCAAGGGATTCTGGGTAACAGACCCTGGTGGGAGGCACTCAAGTCACCCCATCCTGGATTCCCCTGGGTATCTAGTTTTCAAAAATATATAGGTTTGCTAGGTTTCCCTAGGTGCCGGCAGAGCTAGGGTTCAAAAACTACAGCTAGGCACTTTGCCAAAAAAGGTCATTTTTCACTGCAAAATTGAGGTGGGACCACTTTGCGTTTTGCGCCGTTTCCTGTCTCGGGCACTAGGCCGACCCACACAAGTGAGGTACTGTTTTTCTCGTAGGACTTTGGGGAATGAGGGGTGGGTGGAAATTTGTGGATCCACGCAGATTCCAGAACTTTCCATCACAGAAATGTGGGGAAAATGTTTTTTTTTTGTCAATTTTTACGTTTGCAAGGGATTCTGGGTAACAGACCCTGGTGGGAGGCACTCAAGTCACCCCATCCTGGATTCCCCTAGGTGTCTAGTTTTCAAAAATATATAGGTTCACTAGGTTTCCCTAGGTGCCGGCAGAGCTAGGGTTAAAAAACTACAGCTAGGCACTTTGCCAAAAAAGGGTCATTTTTCACTGCAAAATTGAGGTGTGACCACGTTGCGTTTTGCGCCGTTTCCTGTCGCGGGCACTAGGCCGACCCACACAAGTGAGGTACCATTTTTCTCGTAGGACATTGGGGAATGCGGGGTGGGTGGAAATTTGTGGATCCACACAGATTCCAGAACTTTCCATCACAGAAATGTGGGGAGAATGTGTTTTTTTTGTCAATTTTTTACGTTTGCAAGGGATTCTGGGTAACAGAACCTGGTGGGAGGCACTCAAGTCACCCCATCCTGGATTCCCCTGGGTATCTAGTTTTCAAAAATATATAGGTTTGCTAGGTTTCCCTAGGTGCCGGCAGGGCTAGTGTTCAAAAACTACAGCTAGTCACTTTGCCAAAAAAGGGTCATTTTTCACTGCAAAATTGATGTGTGACCACGTTGTGTTTTGTGCTGTTTCCTGTCGCGGGCACTAGTTCGACCCACACAAGTGAGGTACCATTTTTCTCGTAGGACTTTGGGGAATGCGGGGTGGGTGGAAATGTGTGGATCCACGAAGATTCCAGAACTTTCCATCACAGAAAAGTGGTGAAAATGTGTTTTTTTTGTCAATTCTTTACGTTTGCAAGGGATTCTGGGTAACAGACCCTGGTGAGAGGCACTCAAGCCACCCCATCCTGGATTCCCCTGGGTGTCTAGTTTTCAAAAATATATAGGTTTGCTAGGTTTCCTGAGGTGCGGGCAGAGCTAGGGTTAAAAAACTACAGCTAGGCACTTTGCCAAAAAAGGGTCATTTTTCACTGCAAAATTGAGGTGTGACCACGTTGAAGTTTTGTGCCGTTTCCTGTCGCGGGCACTAGACCGACCCGCACAAGTGAGGTACCATTTTTCTCGTAGGACTTTGGGGAATGCGGGGTGGGTGGAAATTTGTGGATCCACGCAGATTCCAGAACTCTCCATCACAGAAATGTGGTGAAAATGTATTTTTTTTTGTCAATTTTTTACGTTTGCAAGGGATTCTGGGTAACAGACCATTGTGGGAGGCACTCAAGTCACCCCATCCTTGATTCCCCTGGGTGTCTAGTATTAAAAAATATATAGGTTTGCTAGGTTTCCCTAGGTGCCGGCAGGGCTAGTGTTCAAAAACTACAGCTAGTCACTTTGCCAAAAAAGGGTCATTTTTCACTGCAAAATTGATGTGTGACCACGTTGTGTTTTGTGCCGTTTCCTGTCGCGGGCACTAGGTCGACCCACACAAGTGAGGTACCATTTTTCTCGTAGGACTTTGGGGAATGCGGGGTGGGTGGAAATGTGTGGATCCACGCAGATTCCAGAACTTTCCATCACAGAAATGTAGGGAAAATTTGTTTTTTTTGTAAATTTTTTACGTTTGCAAGGGATTCTGAGTAACAGACCCTGGTGGGAGGCACTCAAGTCACCCCATCCTGGATTCCCCTGGGTGTCTAGTTTTCAAAAATATATAGGTTAGCTAGGTTTCCCTAGGTGCCGGCAGAGTTAGGGTTCAAAAACTACAGCTAGGCACTTTGCCAAAAAAGGGTCATTTTTCACTTCAAAATTGAGGTGTGACCACGTTGCGTTTTGCGCCGTTTCCTGTCGCGGGCACTAGGCCGATCCACACAAGTGAGGTACCATTTTTCTCGTAGGACATTGGGGAATGCGGGGTGGGTGGAAATTTGTGGATCCACGCAGATTCCAGAACTTTCCATCACAGAAATGTGGGGAGAATGTGTTTTTTTTGTCAATTTTTTACGTTTGCAAGGGATTCTGGGTAAGAGGCACTCAAGTCACCCCATCCTGGATTCCCCTGGGTATCTAGTTTTCAAAAATAGATAGGTTTGCTAGGTTTCCCTAGGTGCCGGCAGGGCTAGTGTTCAAAAACTACAGCTAGTCACTTTGCCAAAAAAGGGTCATTTTTCACTACAAAATTGATGTGTGACCACGTTGTGTTTTGTGCTGTTTCCTGTCGCGGGCACTAGTTCGACCCACACAAGTGAGGTACCATTTTTCTCGTAGGACTTTGGGGAATGCGGGGTGGGTGGAAATGTGTGGATCCACGCAGATTCCAGAACTTTCCATCACAGAAATGTAGGGAAAATGTGTTTTTTTTGTCAATTTTTTACGTTTGCAAGGGATTCTGAGTAACAGACCCTGGTGGGAGGCACTCAAGTCACCCCATCCTGGATTCCCCTGGGTGTCTAGTTTTCAAAAATATATAGGTTTGCTAGGTTTCCCTAGGTGCCGGCAGAGCTAGGGTTCAAAAACTACAGCAAGGCACTTTTCCAAAAAAGGGTCATTTTTCACTGCAAAATTGAGGTGTGACCACGTTGCGTTTTGCACCGTTTCCTGTCGCGGGCACTAGGCCGACCCGCACAAGTGAGGTACCATTTTTCTCGTAGGACATTGGGGAATGCGGGGTGGGTGGAAATTTGTGGATCCACGCAGATTCCAGAACTTTCCA
Organism: Triturus cristatus; assembly: GCF_964204655.1. Lineage (NCBI taxonomy): Eukaryota > Metazoa > Chordata > Amphibia > Caudata > Salamandridae > Triturus > Triturus cristatus. Next base: position 729,765,457 of record NC_140591.1, read on the forward strand.
TCACAGAAATGTGGGGAGAATGTGTTTTTTTTGTCAATTTTTTAAGTTTGCAAGGGATTCTGGGTAACAGACCCTGGTGGGAGGCACTCAAGTCACCCCATCCTGGATTCCCCTGGGTATCTAGTTTTCAAAAATATATAGGTTTGCTAGGTTTCCCTAGGTGCCGGCAGAGCTAGGGTTCAAAAACTACAGCTAGGCACTTTGCCGAAAAAGGTCATTTTTCACTGCAAAATTGAGGTGGGACCACTTTGCGTTTTGCGCCGTTTCCTGTCTCGGGCACTAGGCTGACCCACACAAGTGAGGTACCGTTTTTCTCGTAGGACTTTGGGGAATGAGGGGTGGGTGGAAATTTGTGGATCCACGCAGATTCCAGAACTTTCCATCACAGAAATGTGGGGAAAATGTGTTTTTTTTGTCAATTTTTTACGTTTGCAAGGGATTCTGGGTAACAGACCCTGGTGGGAGGCACTCAAGTCACCCCATCCTGGATTCCCCTGCGTGTCTAGTTTTCAAAAATATATAGGTTTGCTAGGTTTCCTGAGGTGCGGGCAGAGCTAGGGTTAAAAAACTACAGCTAGGCACTTTGCCAAAAAAGGGTCATTTTTCACTGCAAAATTGAGGTGTGACCACGTTGAAGTTTTGTGCCGTTTCCTGTCGCGGGCACTAGACCGACCCGCACAAGTGAGATACCATTTTTCTCGTAGGACTTTGGGGAATGCGGGGTGGGTGGAAATTTGTGGATCCACGCAGATTCCAGAACTTTCCATCACAGAAATGTGGGGAGAATGTGTTTTTTTTGTCAATTTTTTACGTTTGCAAGGGATTCTGGGTAACAGAACCTGGTGGGAGGCACTCAAGTCACCCCATCCTGGATTCCCCTGGGTATCTAGTTTTCAAAAATAGATAGGTTTGCTAGGTTTCCCTAGGTGCCGGCAGGGCTAGTGTTCAAAAACTACAGCTAGTCACTTTGCCAAAAAAGGGTCATTTTTCACTGCAAAATTGATGTGTGACCACGTTGTGTTTTGTGCTGTTTCCTGTCGCGGGCACTAGTTCGACCCACACAAGTGAGGTGCCATTTTTCTCGTAGGACTTTGGGGAATGCGGGGTGGGTGGAAATGTGTGGATCCACGCAGATTCCAGAACTTTCCATCACAGAAATGTAGGGAAAATGTGTTTTTTTTGTCAATTTGTTACGTTTGCAAGGGATTCTGAGTAACAGACCCTGGTGGGAGACACTCAAGTCACCCCATCCTGGATTCCCCTGGGTGTCTAGTTTTCAAAAATATATAGGTTTGCTAGGTTTCCCTAGGTGCCGGCAGATCTAGGGTTCAAAAACTACAGCTAGGCACTTTGCCAAAAAAGGGTCATTTTTCACTGCAAAATTGAGGTGTGACCACGTTGCGTTTTGCGCCGTTTCCTGTCGCGGGCACTAGGCCGACCCGCACAAGTGAGGTACCATTTTTCTCGTAGGACATTGGGGAATGCGGGGTGGGTGGAAATTTGTGGATCCACGCAGATTCCAGAACTTTCCATCACAGAAATTGGGGAGAATGTGTTTTTTTTGTCAATTTTTTAAGTTTGCAAGGGATTCTGGGTAACAGACCCTGGTGGGAGGCACTCAAGTCACCCCATCCTGGATTCCCCTGGGTATCTAGTTTTCAAAAATATATAGGTTTGCTAGGTTTCCCTAGGTGCCGGCAGAGCTAGGGTTCAAAAACTACAGCTAGGCACTTTGCCAAAAAAGGTCATTTTTCACTGCAAAATTGAGGTGGGACCACTTTGCGTTTTGCGCCGTTTCCTGTCTCGGGCACTAGGCCGACCCACACAAGTGAGGTACTGTTTTTCTCGTAGGACTTTGGGGAATGAGGGGTGGGTGGAAATTTGTGGATCCACGCAGATTCCAGAACTTTCCATCACAGAAATATGGGGAAAATGTTTTTTTTTTTGTCAATTTTTTACGTTTGCAAGGGATTCTGGGTAACAGACCCTGGTGGGAGGCACTCAAGTCACCCCATCCTGGATTCCCCTAGGTGTCTAGTTTTCAAAAATATATAGGTTCGCTAGGTTACCTTAGGTGCCGGCAGAGCTAGGGTTCAAAAACTACAGCTAGGCACTTTGCCAAAAAAGGGCCATTTTTCACTTCAAAATTGAGGTGTGACCACGTTGCCTTTTGCGCTGTTTCCTGTCACGGGTACTAGGGCGACCCGCACAAGTGAGGTATCCTTTTTCTCATAGGACTTTGGGGAACGCGGGGTTGGTGGAAATTTGTGGATCCACGCAGATTCCAGAACTTTCCATCACAGAAATGTGGTGAAAATGTGTTTTTTTTGTCAATTTTTTACGTTTGCAAGGGATTCTGGGTAACAGACCCTGGTGGGAGGCACTCAAGTCACCCCATCCTGGATTCCCCTGGGTGTCTAGTTTTCAAAAATATATAGGTTTGCTAGGTTTCCTGAGGTGCGGGCAGAGCTAGGGTTAAAAAACTACAGCTAGGCACTTTGCCAAAAAAGGGTCATTTTTCACTGCAAAATTGAGGTGTGACCACGTTGAAGTTTTGTGCCGTTTCCTGTCGCGGGCACTAGACCGACCCGCACAAGTGAGGTACCATTTTTCTCGTAGGACTTTGGGGAATGCGGGGTGGGTGGAAATTTGTGGATCCACGCAGATTCCAGAACTCTCCATCACAGAAATGTGGTGAAAATGTGTTTTTTTTGTCAATTTTTTACGTTTGCAAGGGATTCTGGGTAACAGACCATTGTGGGAGGCACTCAAGTCACCCCATCCTTGATTCCCCTGGGTGTCTAGTATTAAAAAATATATAGGTTTGCTAGGTTTCCCTAGGTGCCGGCAGGGCTAGTGTTCAAAAACTACAGCTAGTCACTTTGCCAAAAAAGGGTCATTTTTCACTGCAAAATTGATGTGTGACCACGTTGTGTTTTGTGCCGTTTCCTGTCGCGGGCACTAGGTCGACCCACACAAGTGAGGTACGATTTTTCTCGTAGGACTTTGGGGAATGCGGGGTGGGTGGAAATGTGTGGATCCACGCAGATTCCAGAACTTTCCATCACAGAAATGTAGGGAAAATGTGTTTTTTTTGTCAATTTTTTACGTTTGCAAGGGATTCTGAGTAACAGACCCTGGTGGGAGGCACTCAAGTCACCCCATCCTGGATTCCCCTGGGTGTCTAGTTTTCAAAAATATATAGGTTAGCTAGGTTTCCCTAGGTGCCGGCAGAGTTAGGGTTCAAAAACTACAGCTAGGCACTTTGCCAAAAAAGGGTCATTTTTCACTTCAAAATTGAGGTGTGACCACGTTGCGTTTTGCGCCGTTTCCTGTCGCGGGCACTAGGCCGAACCACACAAGTGAGGTACCATTTTTCTCGTAGGACATTGGGGAATGCGGGGTGGGTGGAAATTTGTGGATCCACGCAGATTCCAGAACTTTCCATCACAGAAATGTGGGGAGAATGTGTTTTTTTTGTCAATTTTTTAAGTTTGCAAGGGATTCTGGGTAACAGACCCTGGTGGGAGGCACTCAAGTCACCCCATCCTGGATTCCCCTGGGTATCTAGTTTTCAAAAATATATAGGTTTGCTAGGTTTCCCTAGGTGCCGGCAGAGCTAGGGTTCAAAAACTACAGCTAGGCACTTTGCCGAAAAAGGTCATTTTTCACTGCAAAATTGAGGTGGGACCACTTTGCGTTTTGCGCCGTTTCCTGTCTCGGGCACTAGGCCGACCCACACAAGTGAGGTACCGTTTTTCTCGTAGGACTTTGGGGAATGAGGGGTGGGTGGAAATTTGTGGATCCACGCAGATTCCAGAACTTTCCATCACAGAAATGTGGGGAAAATGTGTTTTTTTTGTCAATTTTTTACGTTTGCAAGGGATTCTGGGTAACAGACCCTGGTGGGAGGCACTCAAGTCACCCCATCCTGGATTCCCCTGCGTGTCTAGTTTTCAAAAATATATAGGTTTGCTAGGTTTCCTGAGGTGCGGGCAGAGCTAGGGTTAAAAAACTACAGCTAGGCACTTTGCCAAAAAAGTGTCATTTTTCACTGCAAAATTGAGGTGTGACCACGTTGAAGTGTTGTGCCGTTTCCTGTCGCGGGTACTAGACCGACCCGCACAAGTGAGGTACCATTTTTCTCGTAGGACTTTGGGGAATGCGGGGTGGGTGGAAATTTGTGGATCCACGCAGATTCCAGAACTTTCCATCACAGAAATGTGGGGAGAATGTGTTTTTTTTGTCAATTTTTTACGTTTGCAAGGGATTCTGGGTAACAGAACCTGGTGGGAGGCACTCAAGTCACCCCATCCTGGATTCCCCTGGGTATCTAGTTTTCAAAAATATATAGGTTTGCTAGGTTTCCCTAGGTGCCGGCAGGGCTAGTGTTCAAAAACTACAGCTAGTCACTTTGCCAAAAAAGGGTCATTTTTCACTGCAAAATTGATGTGTGACCACGTTGTGTTTTGTGCTGTTTCCTGTCGCGGGCACTAGTTCGACCCACACAAGTGAGGTACCATTTTTCTCGTAGGACTTTGGGGAATGCGGGGTGGGTGGAAATGTGTGGATCCACGCAGATTCCAGAACTTTCCATCACAGAAATGTAGGGAAAATGTGTTTTTTTTGTCAATTTTTTACGTTTGCAAGGGATTCTGAGTAACAGACCCTGGTGGGAGACACTCAAGTCACCCCATCCTGGATTCCCCTGGGTGTCTAGTTTTCAAAAATATATAGGTTTGCTAGGTTTCCCTAGGTGCCGGCAGATCTAGGGTTCAAAAACTACAGCTAGGCACTTTGCCAAAAAAGGGTCATTTTTCACTGCAAAATTGAGGTGTGACCACGTTGCGTTTTGCGCCGTTTCCTGTCGCGGGCACTAGGCCGACCCGCACAAGTGAGGTACCATTTTTCTCGTAGGACATTGGGGAATGCGGGGTGGGTGGAAATTTGTGGATCCACGCAGATTCCAGAACTTTCCATCACAGAAATGTGGGGAGAATGTGTTTTTTTTGTCAATTTTTTAAGTTTGCAAGGGATTCTGGGTAACAGACCCTGGTGGGAGGCACTCAAGTCACCCCATCCTGGATTCCCCTGGGTATCTAGTTTTCAAAAATATATAGGTTTGCTAGGTTTCCCTAGGTGCCGGCAGAGCTAGGGTTCAAAAACTACAGCTAGGCACTTTGCCAAAAAAGGTCATTTTTCACTGCAAAATTGAGATGGGACCACTTTGCGTTTTGCGCCGTTTCCTGTCTCGGGCACTAGGCCGACCCACACAAGTGAGGTACCGTTTTTCTCGTAGGACTTTGGGGAATGAGGGGTGGGTGGAAATTTGTGGATCCACGCAGATTCCAGAACTTTCCATCACAGAAATGTGGGGAAAATGTGGGTTTTTTTTGTCAATTTTTTACGTTTGCAAGGGATTCTGGGTAACAGACCCTGGTGGGAGGCACTCAAGTCACCCCATCCTGGATTCCCCTGCGTGTCTAGTTTTCAAAAATATATAGGTTTGCTAGGTTTCCTGAGGTGCGGGCAGAGCTAGGGTTAAAAAACTACAGCTAGGCACTTTTCCAAAAAAGGGTCATTTTTCACTGCAAAATTGAGGTGTGACCACGTTGAAGTTTTGTGCCGTTTCCTGTCGCGGGCACTAGACCGACCCGCACAAGTGAGGTACCATTTTTCTCGTAGGACTTTGTGGAATGCGGGGTGGGTGGAAATTTGTGGATCCACGCAGATTCCAGAACTTTCCATCACAGAAATGTGGGGAGAATGTGTTTTTTTTGTCAATTTTTTACGTTTGCAAGGGATTCTGGGTAACAGAACCTGGTGGGAGGCACTCAAGTCACCCCATCCTGGATTCCCCTGGGTATCTAGTTTTAAAAAATATATAGGTTTGCTAGGTTTCCCTAGGTGCCGGCAGGGCTAGTGTTCAAAAACTACAGCTAGTCACTTTGCCAAAAAAGGGTCATTTTTCACTGCAAAATTGATGTGTGACCACGTTGTGTTTTGTGCTGTTTCCTGTCGCGGGCACTAGTTCGACCCACACAAGTGAGGTACCATTTTTCTCGTAGGACTTTGGGGAATGCGGGGTGGGTGGAAATGTGTGGATCCACGCAGATTCCAGAACTTTCCATCACAGAAATGTAGGGAAAATGTGTTTTTTTTGTCAATTTTTTATGTTTGCAAGGGATTCTGAGTAACAGACCCTGGTGGGAGACACTCAAGTCACCCCATCCTGGATTCCCCTGGGTGTCTAGTTTTCAAAAATATATAGGTTTGCTAGGTTTACCTAGGTGCCGGCAGATCTAGGGTTCAAAAACTACAGCTAGGCACTTTGCCAAAAAAGGGTCATTTTTCACTGCAAAATTGAGGTGTGACCACGTTGCGTTTTGCGCCGTTTCCTGTCGCGGGCACTAGGCCGACCCGCACAAGTGAGGTACCATTTTTCTCGTAGGACATTGGGGAATGCGGGGTGGGTGGAAATTTGTGGATCCACGCAGATTCCAGAACTTTCCATCACAGAAATGTGGGGAGAATGTGTTTTTTTTTGTCAATTTTTTAAGTTTGCAAGGGATTCTGGGTAACAGACCCTGGTGGGAGGCACTCAAGTCACCCCATCCTGGATTCCCCGGGGTATCTAGTTTTAAAAAATATATAGGTTTGCTAGGTTTCCCTAGGTGCCGGCAGAGCTAGGGTTCAAAAACTACAGCTAGGCACTTTGCCAAAAAAGGTCATTTTTCACTGCAAAATTGAGGTGGGACCACTTTGCGTTTTGCGCCGTTTCCTGTCTCGGGCACTAGGCCGACCCACACAAGTGAGGTACCGTTTTTCTCGTAGGACTTTGGGGAATGAGGGGTGGGTGGAAATTTGTGGATCCACGCAGATTCCAGAACTTTCCATCACAGAAATGTGGGGAAAATGTGTTTTTTTTTGTCAATTTTTTACGTTTGCAAGGGATTCTGGGTAACAGACCCTGGTGGGAGGCACTCAAGTCACCCCATCCTGGATTCCCCTAGGTGTCTAGTTTTCAAAAATATATAGGTTCGCTAGGTTACCTTAGGTGCCGGCAGAGCTAGGGTTCAAAAACTACAGCTAGGCACTTTGCCAAAAAAAGGGCCATTTTTCACTGCAAAATTGAGGTGTGACCACGTTGCGTTTTGCGCTGTTTCCTGTCGCGGGTACTAGGGCGACCCGCACAAGTGAGGTATCCTTTTTCTCATAGGACTTTGGGGAACGCGGGGTGGGTGGAAATTTGTGGATCCACGCAGATTCCAGAACTTTCCATCACAGAAATGTGGTGAAAATGTGTTTTTTTTGTCAATTTTTTACGTTTGCAAGGGATTCTGGGTAACAGACCCTGGTGGGAGGCACTCAAGTCACCCCATCCTGGATTCCCCTGGGTGTCTAGTTTTCAAAAATATATAGGTTTGCTAGGTTTCCTGAGGTGCGGGCAGAGCTAGGGTTAAAAAACTACAGCTAGGCACTTTGCCAAAAAAGGGTCATTTTTCACTGCAAAATTGAGGTGTGACCACGTTGAAGTTTTGTGCCGTTTCCTGTTGCGGGCACTAGACCGACCCGCACAAGTGAGGTACCATTTTTCTCGTAGGACTTTGGGGAATGCGGGGTGGGTGGAAATTTGTGGATCCACGCAGATTCCAGAACTCTCCATCACAGAAATGTGGTGAAAATGTGTTTTTTTTTGTCAATTTTTTACGTTTGCAAGGGATTCTGGGTAACAGACCATTGTGGGAGGCACTCAAGTCACCCCATCCTTGATTCCCCTGGGTGTCTAGTATTAAAAAATATATAGGTTTGCTAGGTTTCCCTAGGTGTCGGCAGGGCTAGTGTTCAAAAACTACAGCTAGTCACTTTGCCAAAAAAGGGTCATTTTTCACTGCAAAATTGATGTGTGACCACGTTGTGTTTTGTGCCGTTTCCTGTCGCGGGCACTAGGTCGACCCACACAAGTGAGGTACCATTTTTCTCGTAGGACTTTGGGGAATGCGGGGTGGGTGGAAATGTGTGGATCCACGCAGATTACAGAACTTTCCATCACAGAAATGTAGGGAAAATGTGTTTTTTTTTGTCAATTTTTTACGTTTGCAAGGGATTCTGAGTAACAGACCCTGGTGGGAGGCACTCAAGTCACCCCATCCTGGATTCCCCTGGGTGTCTAGTTTTCAAAAATATATAGGTTAGCTAGGTTTCCCTATGTGCCGGCAGAGTTAGGGTTCAAAAACTACAGCTAGGCACTTTGCCAAAAAAGGGTCATTTTTCACTTCAAAATTGAGGTGTGACCACGTTGCGTTTTGCGCCGTTTCCTGTCGCGGGCACTAGGCCGAACCACACAAGTGAGGTACCATTTTTCTCGTAGGACATTGGGGAATGCGGGGTGGGTGGAAATTTGTGGATCCACGCAGATTCCAGAACTTTCCATCACAGAAATGTGGGGAGAATGTGTTTTTTTTGTCAATTTTTTACGTTTGCAAGGGATTCTGAGTAACAGACCCTGGTGGGAGGCACTCAAGTCACCCCATCCTGGATTCCCCTGGGTGTCTAGTTTTCAAAAATATATAGGTTTGCTAGGTTTCCCTAGGTGCCGGCAGAGCTAGGGTTCAAAAACTACAGCTAGGCACTTTGCCAAAAAAGGGCCATTTTTCACTGCAAAATTGAGGTGTGACCACATTGCATTTTGCGCCGTTTCCTGTCGCGGGCACTAGGCCGACCCGCACAAGTGAGGTACCATTTTTCTCGTAGGACATTGGGGAATGCGGGGTGGGTGGAAATTTGTGGATCCACGCAGATTCCAGAACTTTCCATCACAGAAATGTGGGGAAAATGTGTTTTTTTTGTCAATTTTTTACGTTTGCAAGGGATTCTGGGTAACAGACCATGGTGGGAGGCACTCAAGTCACCCCATCCTGGATTCCCCTGCGTGTCTAGTTTTCAAAAATATATAGGTTTGCTAGGTTTCCTGAGGTGCGGGCAGAGCTAGGGTTAAAAAACTACAGCTAGGCACTTTGTCAAAAAAGGGTCATTTTTCACTGCAAAATTGAGGTATGACCACGTTGAAGTTTTGTGCCGTTTCCTGTCGCGGGCACTAGACCGACCCGCACAAGTGAGGTACCATTTTTCTCGTAGGACTTTGGGGAATGCGGGGTGGGTGGAAATTTGTGGATCCACGCAGATTCCATAACTTTCCATCACAGAAATGTGGGGAGAATGTGTTTTTTTTGTCAATTTTTTCCGTTTGCAAGGGATTCTGGGTAACAGAACCTGGTGGGAGGCACTCAAGTCACCCCATCCTGGATTCCCCTGGGTATCTAGTTTTCAAAAATATATAGGTTTGCTAGGTTTCCCTAGGTGCCGGCAGGGCTAGTGTTCAAAAACTACAGCTAGTCACTTTGCCAAAAAAGGGTCATTTTTCACTGCAAAATTGATGTGTGACCACGTTGTGTTTTGTGCTGTTTCCTGTCGCGGGCACTAGTTCAACCCACACAAGTGAGGTACCATTTTTCTCGTAGGACTTTGGGGAATGCGGGGTGGGTGGAAATGTGTGGATCCACGCAGATTCCAGAACTTTCCATCACAGAAATGTAGGGAAAATGTGTTTTTTTGTCAATTTTTTACGTTTGCAAGGGATTCTGAGTAACAGACCCTGGTGGGAGGCACTCAAGTCACCCCATCCTGGATTCCCCTAGGTGTCTAGCTTTCAAAAATATATAGGTTTGCTAGGTTTCCCTAGGTGCCGGCAGAGCTAGGGTTCAAAAACTACAGCTAGGCACTTTGCCAAAAAAGGGTCATTTTTCACTGCAAAATTGAGGTGTGACCACGTTGCGTTTTGCGCCGTTTCCTGTCGCGGGCACTAGGCCGACCCGCACAAGTGAGGTACCATTTTTCTCGTAGGACATTGGGGAATGCGGGGTGGGTGGAAATTTGTTGATCCACGCAGATTCCAGAACTTTCCATCACAGAAATGTGGGGAGAATGTGTTTTTTTTGTCAATTTTTTAAGTTTGCAAGGGATTCTGGGTAACAGACCCTGGTGGGAGGCACTCAAGTCACCCCATCCTGGATTCCCCTGGGTATCTAGTTTTCAAAAATATATAGGTTTGCTAGGTTTCCCTAGGTGCCGGCAGAGCTAGGGTTCAAAAACTACAGCTAGGCACTTTGCCAAAAAAGGTCATTTTTCACTGCAAAATTGAGGTGGGACCACTTTGCGTTTTGCGCCGTTTCCTGTCTCGGGCACTAGGCCGACCCACACAAGTGAGGTACCATTTTTCTCGTAGGACTTTGGGGAATGAGGGGTGGGTGGAAATTTGTGGATCCATGCAGATTCCAGAACTTTCCATCACAGAAATGTGGGGAAAATGTGTTTTTTTTGTCAATTTTTACGTTTGCAAGGGATTCTGGGTAACAGACCCTGGTGGGAGGCACTCAAGTCACCCCATCCTGGATTCCCCTAGGTGTCTAGTTTTCAAAAATATATAGGTTCGCTAGGTTACCTTAGGTGCCGGCAGAGCTAGGGTTCAAAAACTACAGCTAGTCACTTTGCCAAAAAAGGGTCATTTTTCACTGCAAAAATGAGGTGTGACCATGTTGCGTTTAGAGCCGTTTCCTGTCGCGGGCACTAGGCCGACCCGCACAAGTGAGGTACCAATTATCTTGTAGGACTTTGGGGAACGCGGGGTGGGTGGAAATTTGTGAATCCACGCAGATTCCAGAACTTTCCATCACAGAAATGTGGGGAAAATGTGTTTTTTTTGTCAATTGTTTACGTTTGCAAGGGATTCTGGGTAACAGAACCTGGTGGGAGGCACTCAAGTCACCCCATCCTGGATTCCCCTGGGTGTCTAGTTTTCAAAAATATATAGGTTTGCTAGGTTTCCTGAGGTGCGGGCAGAGCTAGGGTTAAAAAACTACAGCTAGGCACTTTGCCAAAAAAGGGTCATTTTTCACTGCAAAATTGAGGTGTGACCACGTTGAAGTTTTGTGCCGTTTCCTGTCGCGGGCACTAGACCGACCCGCACAAGTGAGGTACCATTTTTCTCGTAGGACTTTGGGGAATGCGGGGTGGGTGGAAATTTGTGGATCCACGCAGATTCCAGAACTTTCCATCACAGAAATGTGGTGAAAATGTGTTTTTTTTTGTCAATTTTTTACGTTTGCAAGGGATTCTGGGTAACAGACCATTGTGGGAGGCACTCAAGTCACCCCATCCTTGATTCCCCTGGGTGTCTAGTATTAAAAAATATATAGGTTTGCTAGGTTTCCCTAGGTGCCGGCAGGGCTAGTGTTCAAAAACTACAGCTAGTCACTTTGCCAAAAAAGGGTCATTTTTCACTGCAAAATTGATGTGTGACCACGTTGTGTTTTGTGCCGTTTCCTGTCGCGGGCACTAGGCCGACCCGCACAAGTGAGGTACCATTTTTCTCGTAGGACATTGGGGAATGCGGGGTGGGTAGAAATTTGTGGATCCACGCAGATTCCAGAACTTTCCATCACAGAAATGTGGGGAGAATGTGTTTTTTTTGTCAATTTTTTACGTTTGCAAGGGATTCTGGGTAACAGAACCTAGTGGGAGGCACTCAAGTCACCCCATCCTGGATTCCCCTGGGTATCTAGTTTTCAAAAATATATAGGTTTGCTAGGTTTCCCTAGGTGCCGGCAGGGCTAGTGTTCAAAAACTACAGCTAGTCACTTTGCCAAAAAAGGGTCATTTTTAACTGAAAAATTGATGTGTGACCACGTTGTGTTTTGTGCTGTTTCCTGTCACGGGCACTAGGTCGACCCACACAAGTGAGGTACCATTTTTCTCGTAGGACTTTGGGGAATGCGGGGTGGGTGGAAATGTGTGGATCCACGCAGATTCCAGAACTTTCCATCACAGAAATGTAGGGAAAATGTGTTTGTTTTGTCAATTTTTTACGTTTGCAAGGGATTCTGAGTAACAGACCCTGGTGGGAGGCACTCAAGTCACCCCATCCTGGATTCCCCTGGGTGTCTAGTTTTCAAAAATATATAGGTTTGCTAGGTTTCCCCAGGTGCCGGCAGAGCTAGGGTTCAAAAACTGCAGCTAGGCACTTTGCCAAAAAAGGGTCATTTTTCACTGCAAAATTGAGGTGTGACCACGTTGCGTTTTGTGCCGTTTCCTGTCGCGGGCACTAGGTCGACCCACACAAGTGAGGTACCATTTTTCTCGTAGGACTTTGGGGAATGCGGGGTGGGTGGAAATGTGTGGATCCACGCAGATTCCAGAACATTCCATCACAGAAATGTAGGGAAAATGGGTTTTTTTTGTCAATTTTTTACGTTTGCAAGGGATTCTGAGTAACAGACCCTGGTGGGAGGCACTCAAGTCACCCCATCCTGGATTCCCCTGGGTGTCTAGTTTTCAAAAATATATAGGTTTGCTAGGTTTCCCTAGGTGCCAGCAGAGCTAGGGTTCAAAAACTACAGCTAGGCACTTTGCCAAAAAAGGGTCATTTTTCACTGCAAAATTGAGGTGTGACCACGTTGCGTTTTGCGCCGTTTCCTGTCGCGGGCACTAGGCCGACCCGCACAAGTGAGGTACCATTTTTCTCGTAGGACATTGGGGAATGCGGGGTGGGTGGAAATTTGTGGATCCACGCAGATTCCAGAACTTTCCATCACAGAAATGTGGGGAGAATGTGTTTTTTTTGTCAATTTTTTATGTTTGCAAGGGATTCTGGGTAACAGAACCTGGTGGGAGGCACTCAAGTCACCCCATCCTGGATTCCCCTGGGTATCTAGTTTTCAAAAATATATAGGTTTGCTAGGTTTCCCTAGGTGCCGGCAGGGCTAGTGTTCAAAAACTACAGCTAGTCAATTTGCCAAAAAAGGGTCATTTTTCACTGCAAAATTGATGTGTGACCACGTTGTGTTTTGTGCTGTTTCCTGTCACGGGCACTAGGTCGACCCACACAAGTGAGGTACCATTTTTCTCGCAGGACTTTGGGGAATGCGGGGTGGGTGGAAATGTGTGGATCCACGCAGATTCCAGAACTTTCCATCACAGAAATGTAGGGAAAATGTGTTTTTTTTGTCAATTTTTTACGTTTGCAAGGGATTCTGAGTAACAGACCCTGCTGGGAGGCACTCAAGTCACCCCATCCTGGATTCCCCTGGGTGTCTAGTTTTCAAAAATATATAGGTTTTCTAGGTTTCCCTAGGTGCCGGCAGAGCTAGGGTTCAAAAACTACAGCTAGGCACTTTGCCAAAAAAGGGTCATTTTTCACTGCAAAATTGAGGTGTGACCACGTTGCGTTTTGCGCTGTTTCCTGTCGCGGGCACTAGGTCGACCCGCACAAGTGAGGTACCATTTTTATCGTAGGACATTGGGGAATGCGGGGTGGGTGGAAATTTGTGGATCCACGCAGATTCCAGAACTTTCCATCACAGAAATGTGGGGAGAATGTGTTTTTTTGTCAATTTTTTACGTTTGCAAGGGATTCTGGGTAACAGACCCTGGTGGGAGGCACTCAAGTCACCCCATCCTGGATTCCCCTGGGTATCTAGTTTTCAAAAATATATAGGTTTGCTAGGTTTCCCTAGGTGCCGGCAGAGCTAGGGTTCAAAAACTACAGCTAGTCACTTTGCCAAAAAAGGGTCATTTTTCACTGCAAAAATGAGGTGTGACCACGTTGCGTTTAGAGCCGTTTCCTGTCGCGGGCACTAGGCCGACCCGCACAAGTGAGGTACCAATTATCTCGTAGGACTTTGGGGAACGCGGGGTGGGTGGAAATTTGTGAATCCACGCAGATTCCAGAACTTTCCATCACAGAAATGTGGGGAAAATGTGTTTTTTTTGTCAATTGTTTACGTTTGCAAGGGATTCTGGGTAACAGAACCTGGTGGGAGGCACTCAAGTCACCCCATCCTGGATTCCCCTGGGTGTCTAGTTTTCAAAAATATATAGGTTTGCTAGGTTTCCTGAGGTGCGGGCAGAGCTAGGGTTAAAAAACTACAGCTAGGCACTTTGCCAAAAAAGGGTCATTTTTCACTGCAAAATTGAGGTGTGACCACGTTGAAGTTTTGTGCCGTTTCCTGTCGCGGGCACTAGACCGACCCGCACAAGTGAGGTACCATTTTTCTCGTAGGACTTTGGGGAATGCGGGGTGGGTGGAAATTTGTGGATCCACGCAGATTCCAGAACTTTCCATCACAGAAATGTGGTGAAAATGTGTTTTTTTTTGTCAATTTTTTACGTTTGCAAGGGATTCTGGGTAACAGACCATTGTGGGAGGCACTCAAGTCACCCCATCCTTGATTCCCCTGGGTGTCTAGTATTAAAAAATATATAGGTTTGCTAGGTTTCCCTAGGTGCCGGCAGGGCTAGTGTTCAAAAACTACAGCTAGTCACTTTGCCAAAAAAGGGTCATTTTTCACTGCAAAATTGATGTGTGACCACGTTGTGTTTTGTGCCGTTTCCTGTCGCGGGCACTAGGTCGACCCACACAAGTGAGGTACCATTTTTCTCGTAGGACTTTGGGGAATGCGGGGTGGGTGGAAATGTGTGGATCCACGCAGATTCCAGAACTTTCCATCACAGAAATGTAGGGAAAATGTGTTTTTTTTGTCAATTTTTTACGTTTGCAAGGGATTCTGAGTAACAGACCCTGGTGGGAGGCACTCAAGTCACCCCATCCTGGATTCCCCTGGGTGTCTAGTTTTCAAAAATATATAGGTTTGCTAGGTTTCCCTAGGTGCCGGCAGAGCTAGGGTTCAAAAACTACAGATAGGCACTTTGCCAAAAAAGGGTCATTTTTCACTGCAAAATTGAGGTGTGACCATGTTGCGTTTTGCGCCGTTTCCTGTCGCGGCACTAGGTCGACCCACACAAGTGAGGTACCATTTTTCCCGTAGGACTTTGGGGAATGCGGGGTGGGTGGAAATGTGTGGATCCACGCAGATTCCAGAACTTTCCATCACAGAAATGTAGGGAAAATGTGTTTTTTTTGTCAATTTTTTACGTTTGCAAGGGATTCTGAGTAACAGACCCTGGTGGGAGGCACTCACGTCACCCCATCCTGGATTCCCCTGGGTGTCTAGTTTTCAAAAATATATAGGTTTGCTAGGTTTCCCTAGGTGCCGGCAGAGCTAGGGTTCAAAAACTACAGCTAGGCACTTTGCCAAAAAAGGGTCATTTTTCACTGCAAAATTGAGGTGTGACCACGTTGCGTTTTGCGCCGTTTCCTGTCGCGGGCACTAGGCCGACCCGCACAAGTGAGGTACCATTTTTCTCGTAGGACATTGGGGAATGCGGGGTGGGTGGAAATTTGTGGATCCACGCAGATTCCAGAACTTTCCATCACAGAAATGTGGGGAGAATGTGTTTTTTTTGTCAATTTTTTACGTTTGCAAGGGATTCTGGGTAACAGAACCTGGTGGGAGGCACTCACGTCACCCCATCCTGGATTCCCCTGGGTATCTAGTTTTCAAAAATATATAGGTTTTCTAGGTTTCCCTAGGTGCCGGCAGGGCTAGTGTTCAAAAACTACAGCTAGTCACTTTGCCAAAAAAGGGTCATTTTTAACTGAAAAATTGATGTGTGACCACGTTGCGTTTTGTGCCGTTTCCTGTCGCGGGCACTAGGTCGACCCACACAAGTGAGGTACCATTTTTCTCGTAGGACTTTGGGGAATGCGGGGTGGGTGGAAATGTGTGGATCCACGCAGATTCCAGAACATTCCATCACAGAAATGTAGGGAAAATGGGTTTTTTTTGTCAATTTTTTACGTTTGCAAGGGATTCTGAGTAACAGACCCTGGTGGGAGGCACTCAAGTCACCCCATCCTGGATTACCCTGGGTGTCTAGTTTTCAAAAATATATAGGTTTGCTAGGTTTCCCTAGGTGCCGGCAGAGCTAGGGTTCAAAAACTACAGCTAGGCACTTTGCCAAAAAAGGGTCATTTTTCACTGCAAAATTGAGGTGTGACCACGTTGCGTTTTGCGCCGTTTCCTGTCGCGGGCACTAGGCCGACCCGCACAAGTGAGGTACCATTTTTCTCGTAGGACATTGGGGAATGCGGGGTGGGTGGAAATTTGTGGATCCACGCAGATTCCAGAACTTTCCATCACAGAAATGTGGGGAGAATGTTTTTTTTTTGTCAATTTTTTATGTTTGCAAGGGATTCTGGGTAACAGAACCTGGTGGGAGGCACTCAAGTCACCCCATCCTGGATTCCCCTGGGTATCTAGTTTCCAAAAATATATAGGTTTGCTAGGTTTCCCTAGGTGCCGGCAGGGCTAGTGTTCAAAAACTACAGCTAGTCACTTTGCCAAAAAAGGGTCATTTTTCACTGCAAAATTGATTTGTGACCACGTTGTGTTTTGTGCTGTTTCCTGTCACGGGCACTAGGTCGACCCACACAAGTGAGGTACCATTTTTCTCGCAGGACTTTGGGGAATGCGGGGTGGGTGGAAATGTGTGGATCCACGCAGATTCCAGAACTTTCCATCACAGAAATGTAGGGAAAATGTGTTTTTTTTGTCAATTTTTTACGTTTGCAAGGGATTCTGAGTAACAGACCCTGGTGGGAGGCACTCAAGTCACCCCATCCTGGATTCCCCTGGGTGTCTAGTTTTCAAAAATATATAGGTTTTCTAGGTTTCCCTAGGTGCCGGCAGAGCTAGGGTTCAAAAACTACAGCTAGGCACTTTGCCAAAAAAGGGTCATTTTTCACTGCAAAATTGAGGTGTGACCACGTTGCGTTTTGCGCCGTTTCCTGTCGCGGGCACTAGGTCGACCCGCACAAGTGAGGTACCATTTTTATCGTAGGACATTGGGGAATGCGGGGTGGGTGGAAATTTGTGGATCCACGCAGATTCCAGAACTTTCCATCACAGAAATGTGGGGAGAATGTGTTTTTTTTGTCAATTTTTTACGTTTGCAAGGGATTCTGGGTAACAGAACCTGGTGGGAGGCACTCAAGTCACCCCATCCTGGATTCCCCTGGGTGTCTAGTTTTCAAAAATATATAGGTTTGCTAGGTTTCCTGAGGTGCGGGCAGAGCTAGGGTTAAAAAACTACAGCTAGGCACTTTGCCAAAAAAGGGTCATTTTTCACTGCAAAATTGAGGTGTGACCACGTTGAAGTTTTGTGCCGTTTCCTGTCGCGGGCACTAGACCGACCCGCACAAGTGAGGTACCATTTTTCTCGTAGGACTTTGGGGAATGCGGGGTGGGTGGAAATTTGTGGATCCACGCAGATTCCAGAACTTTCCATCACAGAAATGTGGTGAAAATGTGTTTTTTTTTGTCAATTTTTTACATTTGCAAGGGATTCTGGGTAACAGACCATTGTGGGAGGCACTCAAGTCACCCCATCCTTGATTCCCCTGGGTGTCTAGTATTAAAAAATATATAGGTTTGCTAGGTTTCCCTAGGTGCCGGCAGGGCTAGTGTTCAAAAACTACAGCTAGTCACTTTGCCAAAAAAGGGTCATTTTTCACTGCAAAATTGATGTGTGACCACGTTGTGTTTTGTGCCGTTTCCTGTCGCGGGCACTAGGTCGACCCACACAAGTGAGATACCATTTTTCTCGTAGGACTTTGGGGAATGCGGGGTGGGTGGAAATGTGTGGATCCACGCAGATTCCAGAACTTTCCATCACAGAAATGTAGGGAAAATGTGTTTTTTTTGTCAATGTTTTACGTTTGCAAGGGATTCTGAGTAACAGACCCTGGTGGGAGGCACTCAAGTCACCCTATCCTGGATTCCCCTGGGTGTCTAGTTTTCAAAAATATATAGGTTTGCTAGGTTTCCCTAGGTGCCGGCAGAGCTAGGGTTCAAAAACTACAGATAGGCACTTTGCCAAAAAAGGGTCATTTTTCACTGCAAAATTGAGGTGTGACCACGTTGCGTTTTGCGCCGTTTCCTGTCGCGGGCACTAGGTCGACCCACACAAGTGAGGTACCATTTTTCTCGTAGGACTTTGGGGAATGCGGGGTGGGTGGAAATGTGTGGATCCACGCAGATTCCAGAACTTTCCATCACAGAAATGTAGGGAAAATGTGTTTTTTTTGTCAATTTTTTACGTTTGCAAGGGATTCTGAGTAACAGACCCTGGTGGGAGGCACTCACGTCACCCCATCCTGGATTCCCCTGGGTGTCTAGTTTTCAAAAATATATAGGTTTGCTAGGTTTCCCTAGGTGCCGGCAGAGCTAGGGTTCAAAAACTACAGCTAGGCACTTTGCCAAAAAAGGGTCATTTTTCACTGCAAAATTGAGGTGTGACCACGTTGCGTTTTGCGCTGTTTCCTGTCGCGGGCACTAGGTCGACCCGCACAAGTGAGGTACCATTTTTCTCGTAGGACATTGGGGAATGCGGGGTGGGTGGAAATTTGTGGATCCACGCAGATTCCAGAACTTTCCATCACAGAAATGTGGGGAGAATGTGTTTTTTTTGTCAATTTTTTATGTTTGCAAGGGATTCTGGGTAACAGAACCTGGTGGGAGGCACTCAAGTCACCCCATCCTGGATTCCCCTGGGTATCTAGTTTCCAAAAATATATAGGTTTGCTAGGTTTCCCTAGGTGCCGGCAGGGCTAGTGTTCAAAAACTACAGCTAGTCACTTTGCCAAAAAAGGGTCATTTTTCACTGCAAAATTGATGTGTGACCACGTTGTGTTTTGTGCTGTTTCCTGTCACGGGCACTAGGTCGACCCACACAAGTGAGGTACCATTTTTCTCGCAGGACTTTGGGGAATGCGGGGTGGGTGGAAATGTGTGGATCCACGCAGATTCCAGAACTTTCCATCACAGAAATGTAGGGAAAATGTGTTTTTTTTGTCAATTTTTTACGTTTGCAAGGGATTCTGAGTAACAGACCCTGGTGGGAGGCACTCAAGTCACCCCATCCTGGATTCCCCTGGGTGTCTAGTTTTCAAAAATATATAGGTTTTCTAGGTTTCCCTAGGTGCCGGCAGAGCTAGGGTTCAAAAACTACAGCTAGGCACTTTGCCAAAAAAGGGTCATTTTTCACTGCAAAATTGAGGTGTGACCACGTTGCGTTTTGCGCCGTTTCCTGTCGCGGGCACTAGGTCGACCCGCACAAGTGAGGTACCATTTTTATCGTAGGACATTGGGGAATGCGGGGTGGGTGGAAATTTGTGGATCCACGCAGATTCCAGAACTTTCCATCACAGAAATGTGGGGAGAATGTGTTTTTTTTGTCAATTTTTTACGTTTGCAAGGGATTCTGGGTAACAGACCCTGGTGGGAGGCACTCAAGTCACCCCATCCTGGATTCCCCTGGGTATCTAGTTTTCAAAAATATATAGGTTTGCTAGGTTTCCCTAGGTGCCGGCAGAGCTAGGGTTCAAAAACTACAGCTAGTCACTTTGCCAAAAAAGGGTCATTTTTCACTGCAAAAATGAGGTGTGACCACGTTGCGTTTAGAGCCGTTTCCTGTCGCGGGCACTAGGCCGACCCGCACAAGTGAGGTACCAATTATCTCGTAGGACTTTGGGGAACGCGGGGTGGGTGGAAATTTGTGAATCCATGCAGATTCCAGAACTTTCCATCACAGAAATGTGGGGAAAATGTGTTTTTTTTGTCAATTGTTTACATTTGCAAGGGATTCTGGGTAACAGAACCTGGTGGGAGGCACTCAAGTCACCCCATCCTGGATTCCCCTGGGTGTCTAGTTTTCAAAAATATATAGGTTTGCTAGGTTTCCTGAGGTGCGGGCAGAGCTAGGGTTAAAAAACTACAGCTAGGCACTTTGCCAAAAAAGGGTCATTTTTCACTGCAAAATTGAGGTGTGACCACGTTGAAGTTTTGTGCCGTTTCCTGTCGCGGGCACTAGACCGACCCGCACAAGTGAGGTACCATTTTTCTCGTAGGACTCTGGGGAATGCGGGGTGGGTGGAAATTTGTGGATCCACGCAGATTCCAGAACTTTCCATCACAGAAATGTGGTGAAAATGTGTTTTTTTTGTCAATTTTTTCCGTTTGCAAGGGATTCTGGGTAACAGAACCTGGTGGGAGGCACTCAAGTCACCCCATCCTGGATTCCCCTGGGTGTCTAGTTTTCAAAAATATATAGGTTTGCTAGGTTTCCCTAGGTGCCGGCAGAGCTAGGGTTCAAAAACTACAGATAGGCACTTTGCCAAAAAAGGGTCATTTTTCACTGCAAAATTGAGGTGTGACCACGTTGCGTTTTGCGCCGTTTCCTGTCGCGGGCACTAGGTCGACCCACACAAGTGAGGTACCATTTTTCTCGTAGGACTTTGGGGAATGCGGGGTGGGTGGAAATGTGTGGATCCACGCAGATTCCAGAACTTTCCATCACAGAAATGTAGGGAAAATGTGTTTTTTTTGTCAATTTTTTACGTTTGCAAGGGATTCTGAGTAACAGACCCTGGTGGGAGGCATTCACGTCACCCCATCCTGGATTCCCCTGGGTGTCTAGTTTTCAAAAATATATAGGTTTGCTAGGTTTCCCTAGGTGCCGGCAGAGCTAGGGTTCAAAAACTACAGCTAGGCACTTTGCCAAAAAAGGGTCATTTTTCACTGCAAAATTGAGGTGTGACCACGTTGCGTTTTGCGCCGTTTCCTGTCGCGGGCACTAGGCCGACCCGCACAAGTGAGGTACCATTTTTCTCGTAGGACATTGGGGAATGCGGGGTGGGTGGAAATTTGTGGATCCATGCAGATTCCAGAACTTTCCATCACAGAAATGTGGGGAGAATGTGTTTTTTTTGTCAATTTTTTACGTTTGCAAGGGATTCTGGGTAACAGAACCTGGTGGGAGGCACTCAAGTCACCCCATCCTGGATTCCCCTGGGTATCTAGTTTTCAAAAATATATAGGTTTGCTAGGTTTCCCTAGGTGCCGGCAGGGCTAGTGTTCAAAAACTACAGCTAGTCACTTTGCCAAAAAAGGGTCATTTTTAACTGAAAAATTGATGTGTGACCACGTTGTGTTTTGTGCTGTTTCCTGTCACGGGCACTAGGTCGACCCACACAAGTGAGGTACCATTTTTCTCGTAGGACTTTGGGGAATGCGGGGTGGGTGGAAATGTGTGGATCCACGCAGATTCCAGAACATTCCATCACAGAAATGTAGGGAAAATGTGTTTTTTTTGTCAATTTTTTACGTTTGCAAGGGATTCTGAGTAACAGACCCTGGTGGGAGGCACTCAAGTCACCCCATCCTGGATTCCCCTGGGTGTCTAGTTTTCAAAAATATATAGGTTTGCTAGGTTTCCCTAGGTGCCGGCAGAGCTAGGGTTAAAAAACTACAGCTAGGCACTTTGCCAAAAAAGGGTCATTTTTCACTGCAAAATTGAGGTGTGACCACGTTGCGTTTTGCGCCGTTTCCTGTCGCGGGCACTAGGCCGACCCGCACAAGTGAGGTACCATTTTTCTCGTAGGACATTGGGGAATGCGGGGTGGGTGGAAATTTGTGGATCCACGCAGATTCCAGAACTTTCCATCACAGAAATGTGGGGAGAATGTGTTTTTTTTGTCAATTTTTTATGTTTGCAAGGGATTCTGGGTAACAGAACCTGGTGGGAGGCACTCAAGTCACCCCATCCTGGATTCCCCTGGGTATCTAGTTTTCAAAAATATATAGGTTTGCTAGGTTTCCCTAGGTGCCGGCAGGGCTAGTGTTCAAAAACTACAGCTAGTCACTTTGCCAAAAAAGGGTCATTTTTCACTGCAAAATTGATGTGTGACCACGTTGTGTTTTGTGCTGTTTCCTGTCACGGGCACTAGGTCGACCCACACATGTGAGGTACCATTTTTCTCGCAGGACTTTGGGGAATGCGGGGTGGGTGGAAATGTGTGGATCCACGCAGATTCCAGAACTTTCCATCACAGAAATGTAGGGAAAATGTGTTTTTTTTGTCAATTTTTTACGTTTGCAAGGGATTCTGAGTAACAGACCCTGCTGGGAGGCACTCAAGTCACCCCATCCTGGATTCCCCTGGGTGTCTAGTTTTCAAAAATATATAGGTTTTCTAGGTTTCCCTAGGTGCCGGCAGAGCTAGGGTTCAAAAACTACAGCTAGGCACTTTGCCAAAAAAGGGTCATTTTTCACTGCAAAATTGAGGTGTGACCACGTTGCGTTTTGCGCCGTTTCCTGTCGCGGGCACTAGGTCGACCCGCACAAGTGAGGTACCATTTTTATCGTAGGACATTGGGGAATGCGGGGTGGGTGGAAATTTGTGGATCCACGCAGATTCCAGAACTTTCCATCACAGAAATGTGGGGAGAATGTGTTTTTTTTGTCAATTTTTTACGTTTGCAAGGGATTCTGGGTAACAGACCCTGGTGGGAGGCACTCAAGTCACCCCATCCTGGATTCCCCTGGGTATCTAGTTTTCAAAAATATATAGGTTTGCTAGGTTTCCCTAGGTGCCGGCAGAGCTAGGGTTCAAAAACTACAGCTAGTCACTTTGCCAAAAAAGGGTCATTTTTCACTGCAAAAATGAGGTGTGACCACGTTGCGTTTAGAGCCGTTTCCTGTCGCGGGCACTAGGCCGACCCGCACAAGTGAGGTACCAATTATCTCGTAGGACTTTGGGGAACGCGGGGTGGGTGGAAATTTGTGAATCCACGCAGATTCCAGAACTTTCCATCACAGAAATGTGGGGAAAATGTGTTTTTTTTGTCAATTGTTTACGTTTGCAAGGGATTCTGGGTAACAGAACCTGGTGGGAGGCACTCAAGTCACCCCATCCTGGATTCCCCTGGGTGTCTAGTTTTCAAAAATATATAGGTTTGCTAGGTTTCCTGAGGTGCGGGCAGAGCTAGGGTTAAAAAACTACAGCTAGGCACTTTGCCAAAAAAGGGTCATTTTTCACTGCAAAATTGAGGTGTGACCACGTTGAAGTTTTGTGCCGTTTCCTGTCGCGGGCACTAGACCGACCCGCACAAGTGAGGTACCATTTTTCTCGTAGGACTTTGGGGAATGCGGGGTGGGTGGAAATTTGTGGATCCACGCAGATTCCTGAACTTTCCATCACAGAAATGTGGTGAAAATGTGTTTTTTTTTGTCAATTTTTTACGTTTGCAAGGGATTCTGGGTAACAGACCATTGTGGGAGGCACTCAAGTCACCCCATCCTTGATTCCCCTGGGTGTCTAGTACTAAAAAATATATAGGTTTGCTAGGTTTCCCTAGGTGCCGGCAGGGCTAGTGTTCAAAAACTACAGCTAGTCACTTTGCCAAAAAAGGGTCATTTTTCACTGCAAAATTGATGTGTGACCACGTTGTGTTTTGTGCCGTTTCCTGTCGCGGGCACTAGGTCGACCCACACAAGTGAGGTACCATTTTTCTCGTAGGACTTTGGGGAATGCGGGGTGGGTGGAAATGTGTGGATCCACGCAGATTCCAGAACTTTCCATCACAGAAATGTAGGGAAAATGTGTTTTTTTTGTCAATTTTTTACGTTTGCAAGGGATTCTGAGTAACAGACCCTGGTGGGAGGCACTCAAGTCACCCCATCCTGGATTCCCCTGGGTGTCTAGTTTTCAAAAATATATAGGTTTGCTAGGTTTCCCTAGGTGCCGGCAGAGCTAGGGTTCAAAAACTACAGATAGGCACTTTGCCAAAAAAGGGTCATTTTTCACTGCAAAATTGAGGTGTGACCACGTTGCGTTTTGCGCCGTTTCCTGTCGCGGGCACTAGGTCGACCCACACAAGTGAGGTACCATTTTTCTTGTAGGACTTTGGGGAATGCGGGGTGGGTGGAAATGTGTGGATCCACGCAGATTCCAGAACTTTCCATCACAGAAATGTAGGGAAAATGTGTTTTTTTTGTCAATTTTTTACGTTTGCAAGGGATTCTGAGGAACAGACCCTGGTGGGAGGCACTCACGTCACCCCATCCTGGATTCCCCTGGGTGTCTAGTTTTCAAAAATATATAGGTTTGCTAGGTTTCCCTAGGTGCCGGCAGAGCTAGGGTTCAAAAACTACAGCTAGGCACTTTGCCAAAAAAGGGTCATTTTTCACTGCAAAATTGAGGTGTGACCACGTTGCGTTTTGCGCCGTTTCCTGTCGCGGGCACTAGACCGACCCGCACAAGTGAGGTACCATTTTTCTCGTAGGACTTTGGGGAATGCGGGGTGGGTGGAAATTTGTGGATCCACGCAGATTCCAGAACTTTCCATCACAGAAATGTGGTGAAAATGTGTTTTTTTTTGTCAATTTTTTACGTTTGCAAGGGATTCTGGGTAACAGACCATTGTGGGAGGCACTCAAGTCACCCCATCCTTGATTCCCCTGGGTGTCTAGTATTAAAAAATATATAGGTTTGCTAGGTTTCCCTAGGTGCCGGCAGGGCTAGTGTTCAAAAACTACAGCTAGTCACTTTGCCAAAAAAGGGTCATTTTTCACTGCAAAATTGATGTGTGACCACGTTGTGTTTTGTGCCGTTTCCTGTCGCGGGCACTAGGCCGACCCGCACAAGTGAGGTACCATTTTTCTCGTAGGACATTGGGGAATGCGGGGTGGGTGGAAATTTGTGGATCCACGCAGATTCCAGAACTTTCCATCACAGAAATGTGGGGAGAATGTGTTTTTTTTGTCAATTTTTTACGTTTGCAAGGGATTCTGGGTAACAGAACCTAGTGGGAGGCACTCAAGTCACCCCATCCTGGATTCCCCTGGGTATCTAGTTTTCAAAAATATATAGGTTTGCTAGGTTTCCCTAGGTGCCGGCAGGGCTAGTGTTCAAAAACTACAGCTAGTCACTTTGCCAAAAAAGGGTCATTTTTAACTGAAAAATTGATGTGTGACCACGTTGTGTTTTGTGCTGTTTCCTGTCACGGGCACTAGGTCGACCCACACAAGTGAGGTACCATTTTTCTCGTAGGACTTTGGGGAATGCGGGGTGGGTGGAAATGTGTGGATCCACGCAGATTCCAGAACTTTCCATCACAGAAATGTAGGGAAAATGTGTTTTTTTTGTCAATTTTTTACGTTTGCAAGGGATTCTGAGTAACAGACCCTGGTGGGAGGCACTCAAGTCACCCCATCCTGGATTCCCCTGGGTGTCTAGTTTTCAAAAATATATAGGTTTGCTAGGTTTCCCCAGGTGCCGGCAGAGCTAGGGTTCAAAAACTACAGCTAGGCACTTTGCCAAAAAAGGGTCATTTTTCACTGCAAAATTGAGGTGTGACCACGTTGCGTTTTGTGCCGTTTCCTGTCGCGGGCACTAGGTCGACCCACACAAGTGAGGTACCATTTTTCTCGTAGGACTTTGGGAATGCGGGGTGGGTGGAAATGTGTGGATCCACGCAGATTCCAGAACATTCCATCACAGAAATGTAGGGAAAATGGTTTTTTTTTGTCAATTTTTTACGTTTGCAAGGGATTCTGAGTAACAGACCCTGGTGGGAGGCACTCAAGTCACCCCATCCTGGATTCCCCTGGGTGTCTAGTTTTCAAAAATATATAGGTTTGCTAGGTTTCCCTAGGTGCCAGCAGAGCTAGGGTTCAAAAACTACAGCTAGGCACTTTGCCAAAAAAGGGTCATTTTTCACTGCAAAATTGAGGTGTGACCACGTTGCGTTTTGCGCCGTTTCCTGTCGCGGGCACTAGGCCGACCCGCACAAGTGAGGTACCATTTTTCTCGTAGGACATTGGGGAATGCGGGGTGGGTGGAAATTTGTGGATCCACGCAGATTCCAGAACTTTCCATCACAGAAATGTGGGGAGAATGTGTTTTTTTTGTCAATTTTTTATGTTTGCAAGGGATTCTGGGTAACAGAACCTGGTGGGAGGCACTCAAGTCACCCCATCCTGGATTCCCCTGGGTATCTAGTTTTCAAAAATATATAGGTTTGCTAGGTTTCCCTAGGTGCCGGCAGGGCTAGTGTTCACAAACTACAGCTAGTCACTTTGCCAAAAAAGGGTCATTTTTCACTGCAAAATTGATGTGTGACCACGTTGTGTTTTGTGCTGTTTCCTGTCACGGGCACTAGGTCGACCCACACAAGTGAGGTACCATTTTTCTCGCAGGACTTTGGGGAATGCGGGGTGGGTGGAAATGTGTGGATCCACGCAGATTCCAGAACTTTCCATCACAGAAATGTAGGGAAAATGTGTTTTTTTTGTCAATTTTTTACGTTTGCAAGGGATTCTGAGTAACAGACCCTGCTGGGAGGCACTCAAGTCACCCCATCCTGGATTCCCCTGGGTGTCTAGTTTTCAAAAATATATAGGTTTTCTAGGTTTCCCTAGGTGCCGGCAGAGCTAGGGTTCAAAAACTACAGCTAGGCACTTTGCCAAAAAAGGGTCATTTTTCACTGCAAAATTGAGGTGTGACCACGTTGCGTTTTGCGCCGTTTCCTGTCGCGGGCACTAGGTCGACCCGCACAAGTGAGGTACCATTTTTATCGTAGGACATTGGGGAATGCGGGGTGGGTGGAAATTTGTGGATCCACGCAGATTCCAGAACTTTCCATCACAGAAATGTGGGGAGAATGTGTTTTTTTTGTCAATTTTTTACGTTTGCAAGGGATTCTGGGTAACAGACCCTGGTGGGAGGCACTCAAGTCACCCCATCCTGGATTCCCCTGGGTATCTAGTTTTCAAAAATATATAGGTTTGCTAGGTTTCCCTAGGTGCCGGCAGAGCTAGGGTTCAAAAACTACAGCTAGTCACTTTGCCAAAAAAGGGTCATTTTTCACTGCAAAAATGAGGTGTGACCACGTTGCGTTTAGAGCTGTTTCCTGTCGCGGGCACTAGGCCGACCCGCACAAGTGAGGTACCAATTATCTCGTAGGACTTTGGGGAACGCGGGGTGGGTGGAAATTTGTGAATCCACGCAGATTCCAGAACTTTCCATCACAGAAATGTGGGGAAAATGTGTTTTTTTTGTCAATTGTTTACGTTTGCAAGGGATTCTGGGTAACAGAACCTGGTGGGAGGCACTCAAGTCACCCCATCCTGGATTCCCCTGGGTGTCTAGT
The DNA here is from genome assembly GCF_964204655.1 of Triturus cristatus. Classification (NCBI taxonomy): domain Eukaryota; kingdom Metazoa; phylum Chordata; class Amphibia; order Caudata; family Salamandridae; genus Triturus; species Triturus cristatus. The sequence goes on from NC_140591.1 coordinate 729,792,404, forward strand.
TTTCAAAAATATATAGGTTTGCTAGGTTTCCTGAGGTGCGGGCAGAGCTAGGGTTAAAAAACTACAGCTAGGCACTTTGCCAAAAAAGGGTCATTTTTCACTGCAAAATTGAGGTGTGACCACGTTGAAGTTTTGTGCCGTTTCCTGTCGCGGGCACTAGACCGACCCGCACAAGTGAGGTACCATTTTTCTCGTAGGACTTTGGGGAATGCGGGGTGGGTGGAAATTTGTGGATCCACGCAGATTCCAGAACTTTCCATCACAGAAATGTGGTGAAAATGTGTTTTTTTTTGTCAATTTTTTACGTTTGCAAGGGATTCTGGGTAACAGACCATTGTGGGAGGCACTCAAGTCACCCCATCCTTGATTCCCCTGGGTGTCTAGTATTAAAAAATATATAGGTTTGCTAGGTTTCCCTAGGTGCCGGCAGGGCTAGTGTTCAAAAACTACAGCTAGTCACTTTGCCAAAAAAGGGTCATTTTTCACTGCAAAATTGATGTGTGACCACGTTGTGTTTTGTGCCGTTTCCTGTCGCGGGCACTAGGTCGACCCACACAAGTGAGGTACCATTTTTCTCGTAGGACTTTGGGGAATGCGGGGTGGGTGGAAATGTGTGGATCCACGCAGATTCCAGAACTTTCCATCACAGAAATGTAGGGAAAATGTGTTTTTTTTGTCAATTTTTTACGTTTGCAAGGGATTCTGAGTAACAGACCCTGGTGGGAGGCACTCAAGTCACCCCATCCTGGATTCCCCTGGGTGTCTAGTTTTCAAAAATATATAGGTTTGCTAGGTTTCCCTAGGTGCCGGCAGAGCTAGGGTTCAAAAACTACAGATAGGCACTTTGCCAAAAAAGGGTCATTTTTCACTGCAAAATTGAGGTGTGACCATGTTGCGTTTTGCGCCGTTTCCTGTCGCGGCACTAGGTCGACCCACACAAGTGAGGTACCATTTTTCTCGTAGGACTTTGGGGAATGCGGGGTGGGTGGAAATGTGTGGATCCACGCAGATTCCAGAACTTTCCATCACAGAAATGTAGGGAAAATGTGTTTTTTTTGTCAATTTTTTACGTTTGCAAGGGATTCTGAGTAACAGACCCTGGTGGGAGGCACTCACGTCACCCCATCCTGGATTCCCCTGGGTGTCTAGTTTTCAAAAATATATAGGTTTGCTAGGTTTCCCTAGGTGCCGGCAGAGCTAGGGTTCAAAAACTACAGCTAGGCACTTTGCCAAAAAAGGGTCATTTTTCACTGCAAAATTGAGGTGTGACCACGTTGCGTTTTGCGCCGTTTCCTGTCGCGGGCACTAGGCCGACCCGCACAAGTGAGGTACCATTTTTCTCGTAGGACATTGGGGAATGCGGGGTGGGTGGAAATTTGTGGATCCACGCAGATTCCAGAACTTTCCATCACAGAAATGTGGGGAGAATGTGTTTTTTTTGTCAATTTTTTACGTTTGCAAGGGATTCTGGGTAACAGAACCTGGTGGGAGGCACTCACGTCACCCCATCCTGGATTCCCCTGGGTATCTAGTTTTCAAAAATATATAGGTTTTCTAGGTTTCCCTAGGTGCCGGCAGGGCTAGTGTTCAAAAACTACAGCTAGTCACTTTGCCAAAAAAGGGTCATTTTTAACTGAAAAATTGATGTGTGACCACGTTGCGTTTTGTGCCGTTTCCTGTCGCGGGCACTAGGTCGACCCACACAAGTGAGGTACCATTTTTCTCGTAGGACTTTGGGGAATGCGGGGTGGGTGGAAATGTGTGGATCCACGCAGATTCCAGAACATTCCATCACAGAAATGTAGGGAAAATGGGTTTTTTTTGTCAATTTTTTACGTTTGCAAGGGATTCTGAGTAACAGACCCTGGTGGGAGGCACTCAAGTCACCCCATCCTGGATTACCCTGGGTGTCTAGTTTTCAAAAATATATAGGTTTGCTAGGTTTCCCTAGGTGCCGGCAGAGCTAGGGTTCAAAAACTACAGCTAGGCACTTTGCCAAAAAAGGGTCATTTTTCACTGCAAAATTGAGGTGTGACCACGTTGCGTTTTGCGCCGTTTCCTGTCGCGGGCACTAGGCCGACCCGCACAAGTGAGGTACCATTTTTCTCGTAGGACATTGGGGAATGCGGGGTGGGTGGAAATTTGTGGATCCACGCAGATTCCAGAACTTTCCATCACAGAAATGTGGGGAGAATGTGTTTTTTTTGTCAATTTTTTATGTTTGCAAGGGATTCTGGGTAACAGAACCTGGTGGGAGGCACTCAAGTCACCCCATCCTGGATTCCCCTGGGTATCTAGTTTCCAAAAATATATAGGTTTGCTAGGTTTCCCTAGGTGCCGGCAGGGCTAGTGTTCAAAAACTACAGCTAGTCACTTTGCCAAAAAAGGGTCATTTTTCACTGCAAAATTGATGTGTGACCACGTTGTGTTTTGTGCTGTTTCCTGTCACGGGCACTAGGTCGACCCACACAAGTGAGGTACCATTTTTCTCGCAGGACTTTGGGGAATGCGGGGTGGGTGGAAATGTGTGGATCCACGCAGATTCCAGAACTTTCCATCACAGAAATGTAGGGAAAATGTGTTTTTTTTGTCAATTTTTTACGTTTGCAAGGGATTCTGAGTAACAGACCCTGGTGGGAGGCACTCAAGTCACCCCATCCTGGATTCCCCTGGGTGTCTAGTTTTCAAAAATATATAGGTTTTCTAGGTTTCCCTAGGTGCCGGCAGAGCTAGGGTTCAAAAACTACAGCTAGGCACTTTGCCAAAAAAGGGTCATTTTTCACTGCAAAATTGAGGTGTGACCACGTTGCGTTTTGCGCCGTTTCCTGTCGCGGGCACTAGGTCGACCCGCACAAGTGAGGTACCATTTTTATCGTAGGACATTGGGGAATGCGGGGTGGGTGGAAATTTGTGGATCCACGCAGATTCCAGAACTTTCCATCACAGAAATGTGGGGAAAATGTGTTTTTTTTGTCAATTGTTTACGTTTGCAAGGGATTCTGGGTAACAGAACCTGGTGGGAGGCACTCAAGTCACCCCATCCTGGATTCCCCTGGGTGTCTAGTTTTCAAAAATATATAGGTTTGCTAGGTTTCCTGAGGTGCGGGCAGAGCTAGGGTTAAAAAACTACAGCTAGGCACTTTGCCAAAAAAGGGTCATTTTTCACTGCAAAATTGAGGTGTGACCACGTTGAAGTTTTGTGCCGTTTCCTGTCGCGGGCACTAGACCGACCCGCACAAGTGAGGTACCATTTTTCTCGTAGGACTTTGGGGAATGCGGGGTGGGTGGAAATTTGTGGATCCACGCAGATTCCAGAACTTTCCATCACAGAAATGTGGTGAAAATGTGTTTTTTTTTGTCAATTTTTTACGTTTGCAAGGGATTCTGGGTAACAGACCATTGTGGGAGGCACTCAAGTCACCCCATCCTTGATTCCCCTGGGTGTCTAGTATTAAAAAATATATAGGTTTGCTAGGTTTCCCTAGGTGCCGGCAGGGCTAGTGTTCAAAAACTACAGCTAGTCACTTTGCCAAAAAAGGGTCATTTTTCACTGCAAAATTGATGTGTGACCACGTTGTGTTTTGTGCCGTTTCCTGTCGCGGGCACTAGGTCGACCCACACAAGTGAGGTACCATTTTTCTCGTAGGACTTTGGGGAATGCGGGGTGGGTGGAAATGTGTGGATCCACGCAGATTCCAGAACTTTCCATCACAGAAATGTAGGGAAAATGTGTTTTTTTTGTCAATTTTTTACGTTTGCAAGGGATTCTGAGTAACAGACCCTGGTGGGAGGCACTCAAGTCACCCCATCCTGGATTCCCCTGGGTGTCTAGTTTTCAAAAATATATAGGTTTGCTAGGTTTCCCTAGGTGCCGGCAGAGCTAGGGTTCAAAAACTACAGATAGGCACTTTGCCAAAAAAGGGTCATTTTTCACTGCAAAATTGAGGTGTGACCATGTTGCGTTTTGCGCCGTTTCCTGTCGCGGCACTAGGTCGACCCACACAAGTGAGGTACCATTTTTCTCGTAGGACTTTGGGGAATGCGGGGTGGGTGGAAATGTGTGGATCCACGCAGATTCCAGAACTTTCCATCACAGAAATGTAGGGAAAATGTGTTTTTTTTGTCAATTTTTTACGTTTGCAAGGGATTCTGAGTAACAGACCCTGGTGGGAGGCACTCACGTCACCCCATCCTGGATTCCCCTGGGTGTCTAGTTTTCAAAAATATATAGGTTTGCTAGGTTTCCCTAGGTGCCGGCAGAGCTAGGGTTCAAAAACTACAGCTAGGCACTTTGCCAAAAAAGGGTCATTTTTCACTGCAAAATTGAGGTGTGACCACGTTGCGTTTTGCGCCGTTTCCTGTCGCGGGCACTAGGCCGACCCGCACAAGTGAGGTACCATTTTTCTCGTAGGACATTGGGGAATGCGGGGTGGGTGGAAATTTGTGGATCCACGCAGATTCCAGAACTTTCCATCACAGAAATGTGGGGAGAATGTGTTTTTTTTGTCAATTTTTTACGTTTGCAAGGGATTCTGGGTAACAGAACCTGGTGGGAGGCACTCACGTCACCCCATCCTGGATTCCCCTGGGTATCTAGTTTTCAAAAATATATAGGTTTTCTAGGTTTCCCTAGGTGCCGGCAGGGCTAGTGTTCAAAAACTACAGCTAGTAACTTTGCCAAAAAAGGGTCATTTTTAACTGAAAAATTGATGTGTGACCACGTTGCGTTTTGTGCCGTTTCCTGTCGCGGGCACTAGGTCGACCCACACAAGTGAGGTACCATTTTTCTCGTAGGACTTTGGGGAATGCGGGGTGGGTGGAAATGTGTGGATCCACGCAGATTCCAGAACATTCCATCACAGAAATGTAGGGAAAATGGGTTTTTTTTGTCAATTTTTTACGTTTGCAAGGGATTCTGAGTAACAGACCCTGGTGGGAGGCACTCAAGTCACCCCATCCTGGATTACCCTGGGTGTCTAGTTTTCAAAAATATATAGGTTTGCTAGGTTTCCCTAGGTGCCGGCAGAGCTAGGGTTCAAAAACTACAGCTAGGCACTTTGCCAAAAAAGGGTCATTTTTCACTGCAAAATTGAGGTGTGACCACGTTGCGTTTTGCGCCGTTTCCTGTCGCGGGCACTAGGCCGACCCGCACAAGTGAGGTACCATTTTTCTCGTAGGACATTGGGGAATGCGGGGTGGGTGGAAATTTGTGGATCCACGCAGATTCCAGAACTTTCCATCACAGAAATGTGGGGAGAATGTGTTTTTTTTGTCAATTTTTTATGTTTGCAAGGGATTCTGGGTAACAGAACCTGGTGGGAGGCACTCAAGTCACCCCATCCTGGATTCCCCTGGGTATCTAGTTTCCAAAAATATATAGGTTTGCTAGGTTTCCCTAGGTGCCGGCAGGGCTAGTGTTCAAAAACTACAGCTAGTCACTTTGCCAAAAAAGGGTCATTTTTCACTGCAAAATTGATGTGTGACCACGTTGTGTTTTGTGCTGTTTCCTGTCACGGGCACTAGGTCGACCCACACAAGTGAGGTACCATTTTTCTCGCAGGACTTTGGGGAATGCGGGGTGGGTGGAAATGTGTGGATCCACGCAGATTCCAGAACTTTCCATCACAGAAATGTAGGGAAAATGTGTTTTTTTTGTCAATTTTTTACGTTTGCAAGGGATTCTGAGTAACAGACCCTGGTGGGAGGCACTCAAGTCACCCCATCCTGGATTCCCCTGGGTGTCTAGTTTTCAAAAATATATAGGTTTTCTAGGTTTCCCTAGGTGCCGGCAGAGCTAGGGTTCAAAAACTACAGCTAGGCACTTTGCCAAAAAAGGGTCATTTTTCACTGCAAAATTGAGGTGTGACCACGTTGCGTTTTGCGCCGTTTCCTGTCGCGGGCACTAGGTCGACCCGCACAAGTGAGGTACCATTTTTATCGTAGGACATTGGGGAATGCGGGGTGGGTGGAAATTTGTGGATCCACGCAGATTCCAGAACTTTTTATCACAGAAATGTGGGGAGAATGTGTTTTTTTTTGTCAATTTTTTACGTTTGCAAGGGATTCTGGGTAACAGACCCTGGTGGGAGGCACTCAAGTCACCCCATCCTGGATTCCCCTGGGTATCTAGTTTTCAAAAATATATAGGTTTGCTAGGTTTCCCTAGGTGCCGGCAGAGCTAGGGTTAAAAAACTACAGCTAGTCACTTTGCCAAAAAAGGGTCATTTTTCACTGCAAAAATGAGGTGTGACCACGTTGCGTTTAGAGCCGTTTCCTGTCGCGGGCACTAGGCCGACCCGCACAAGTGAGGTACCAATTATCTCGTAGGACTTTGGGGAACGCGGGGTGGGTGGAAATTTGTGAATCCATGCAGATTCCAGAACTTTCCATCACAGAAATGTGGGGAAAATGTGTTTTTTTTGTCAATTGTTTACATTTGCAAGGGATTCTGGGTAACAGAACCTGGTGGGAGGCACTCAAGTCACCCCATCCTGGATTCCCCTGGGTGTCTAGTTTTCAAAAATATATAGGTTTGCTAGGTTTCCTGAGGTGCGGGCAGAGCTAGGGTTAAAAAACTACAGCTAGGCACTTTGCCAAAAAAGGGTCATTTTTCACTGCAAAATTGAGGTGTGACCACGTTGAAGTTTTGTGCCGTTTCCTGTCGCGGGCACTAGACCGACCCGCACAAGTGAGGTACCATTTTTCTCGTAGGACTTTGGGGAATGCGGGGTGGGTGGAAATTTGTGGATCCACGCAGATTCCAGAACTTTCCATCACAGAAATGTGGTGAAAATGTGTTTTTTTTTGTCAATTTTTTACATTTGCAAGGGATTCTGGGTAACAGACCATTGTGGGAGGCACTCAAGTCACCCCATCCTTGATTCCCCTGGGTGTCTAGTATTAAAAAATATATAGGTTTGCTAGGTTTCCCTAGGTGCCGGCAGGGCTAGTGTTCAAAAACTACAGCTAGTCACTTTGCCAAAAAAGGGTCATTTTTCACTGCAAAATTGATGTGTGACCACGTTGTGTTTTGTGCCGTTTCCTGTCGCGGGCACTAGGTCGACCCACACAAGTGAGATACCATTTTTCTCGTAGGACTTTGGGGAATGCGGGGTGGGTGGAAATGTGTGGATCCACGCAGATTCCAGAACTTTCCATCACAGAAATGTAGGGAAAATGTGTTTTTTTTGTCAATTTTTTACGTTTGCAAGGGATTCTGAGCAACAGACCCTGGTGGGAGGCACTCAAGTCACCCCATCCTGGATTCCCCTGGGTGTCTAATTTTCAAAAATATATAGGTTTGCTAGGTTTCCCTAGGTGCCGGCAGAGCTAGGGTTCAAAAACTACAGATAGGCACTTTGCCAAAAAAGGGTCATTTTTCACTGCAAAATTGAGGTGTGACCACGTTGCATTTTGCGCCGTTTCCTGTCGCGGGCACTAGGTCGACCCACACAAGTGAGGTACCATTTTTCTCGTAGGACTTTGGGGAATGCGGGGTGGGTGGAAATGTGTGGATCCACGCAGATTCCAGAACTTTCCATCACAGAAATGTAGGGAAAATGTGTTTTTTTTGTCAAATTTTTACGTTTGCAAGGGATTCTGAGTAACAGACCCTGGTGGGAGGCACTCACGTCACCCCATCCTGGATTCCCCTGGGTGTCTAGTTTTCAAAAATATATAGGTTTGCTAGGTTTCCCTAGGTGCCGGCAGAGCTAGGGTTCAAAAACTACAGCTAGGCACTTTGCCAAAAAAGGGTCATTTTTCACTGCAAAATTGAGGTGTGACCACGTTGCGTTTTGCGCCGTTTCCTGTCGCGGGCACTAGGCCGACCCGCACAAGTGAGGTACCATTTTTCTCGTAGGACATTGGGGAATGCGGGGTGGGTGGAAATTTGTGGATCCATGCAGATTCCAGAACTTTCCATCACAGAAATGTGGGGAGAATGTGTTTTTTTTGTCAATTTTTTACGTTTGCAAGGGATTCTGGGTAACAGAACCTGGTGGGAGGCACTCAAGTCACCCCATCCTGGATTCCCCTGGGTATCTAGTTTTCAAAAATATATAGGTTTGCTAGGTTTCCCTAGGTGCCGGCAGGGCTAGTGTTCAAAAACTACAGCTAGTCACTTTGCCAAAAAAGGGTCATTTTTAACTGAAAAATTGATGTGTGACCACGTTGGGTTTTGTGCTGTTTCCTGTCACGGGCACTAGGTCGACCCACACAAGTGAGGTACCATTTTTCTCGTAGGACTTTGGGGAATGCGGGGTGGGTGGAAATGTGTGGATCCACGCAGATTCCAGAACTTTCCATCACAGAAATGTAGGGAAAATGTGTTTTTTTTGTCAATTTTTTACGTTTGCAAGGGATTCTGAGTAACAGACCCTGGTGGGAGGCACTCAAGTCACCCCATCCTGGATTCCCCTGGGTGTCTAGTTTTCAAAAATATATAGGTTTGCTATGTTTCCCCAGGTGCCGGCAGAGCTAGGGTTCAAAAACTACAGCTAGGCACTTTGCCAAAAAAGGGTCATTTTTCACTGCAAAATTGAGGTGTGACCACGTTGCGTTTTGTGCCGTTTCCTGTCGCGGGCACTAGGTCGACCCACACAAGTGAGGTACCATTTTTCTCGTAGGACTTTGGGGAATGCGGGGTGGGTGGAAATGTGTGGATCCACGCAGATTCCAGAACATTCCATCACAGAAATGTAGGGAAAATGTGTTTTTTTTGTCAATTTTTTACGTTTGCAAGGGATTCTGAGTAACAGACCCTGGTGGGAGGCACTCAAGTCACCCCATCCTGGATTCCCCTGGGTGTCTAGTTTTCAAAAATATATAGGTTTGCTAGGTTTCCCTAGGTGCCGGCAGAGCTAGGGTTAAAAAACTACAGCTAGGCACTTTGCCAAAAAAGGGTCATTTTTCACTGCAAAATTGAGGTGTGACCACGTTGCGTTTTGCGCCGTTTCCTGTCGCGGGCACTAGGCCGACCCGCACAAGTGAGGTACCATTTTTCTCGTAGGACATTGGGGAATGCGGGGTGGGTGGAAATTTGTGGATCCACGCAGATTCCAGAACTTTCCATCACAGAAATGTGGGGAGAATGTGTTTTTTTTGTCAATTTTTTATGTTTGCAAGGGATTCTGGGTAACAGAACCTGGTGGGAGGCACTCAAGTCACCCCATCCTGGATTCCCCTGGGTATCTAGTTTTCAAAAATATATAGGTTTGCTAGGTTTCCCTAGGTGCCGGCAGGGCTAGTGTTCAAAAACTACAGCTAGTCACTTTGCCAAAAAAGGGTCATTTTTCACTGCAAAATTGATGTGTGACCACGTTGTGTTTTGTGCTGTTTCCTGTCACGGGCACTAGGTCGACCCACACATGTGAGGTACCATTTTTCTCGCAGGACTTTGGGGAATGCGGGGTGGGTGGAAATGTGTGGATCCACGCAGATTCCAGAACTTTCCATCACAGAAATGTAGGGAAAATGTGTTTTTTTTGTCAATTTTTTACGTTTGCAAGGGATTCTGAGTAACAGACCCTGCTGGGAGGCACTCAAGTCACCCCATCCTGGATTCCCCTGGGTGTCTAGTTTTCAAAAATATATAGGTTTTCTAGGTTTCCCTAGGTGCCGGCAGAGCTAGGGTTCAAAAACTACAGCTAGGCACTTTGCCAAAAAAGGGTCATTTTTCACTGCAAAATTGAGGTGTGACCACGTTGCGTTTTGCGCCGTTTCCTGTCGCGGGCACTAGGTCGACCCGCACAAGTGAGGTACCATTTTTATCGTAGGACATTGGGGAATGCGGGGTGGGTGGAAATTTGTGGATCCACGCAGATTCCAGAACTTTCCATCACAGAAATGTGGGGAGAATGTGTTTTTTTTGTCAATTTTTTACGTTTGCAAGGGATTCTGGGTAACAGACCCTGGTGGGAGGCACTCAAGTCACCCCATCCTGGATTCCCCTGGGTATCTAGTTTTCAAAAATATATAGGTTTGCTAGGTTTCCCTAGGTGCCGGCAGAGCTAGGGTTCAAAAACTACAGCTAGTCACTTTGCCAAAAAAGGGTCATTTTTCACTGCAAAAATGAGGTGTGACCACGTTGCGTTTAGAGCCGTTTCCTGTCGCGGGCACTAGGCCGACCCGCACAAGTGAGGTACCAATTATCTCGTAGGACTTTGGGGAACGCGGGGTGGGTGGAAATTTGTGAATCCACGCAGATTCCAGAACTTTCCATCACAGAAATGTGGGGAAAATGTGTTTTTTTTGTCAATTGTTTACGTTTGCAAGGGATTCTGGGTAACAGAACCTGGTGGGAGGCACTCAAGTCACCCCATCCTGGATTCCCCTGGGTGTCTAGTTTTCAAAAATATATAGGTTTGCTAGGTTTCCTGAGGTGCGGGCAGAGCTAGGGTTAAAAAACTACAGCTAGGCACTTTGCCAAAAAAGGGTCATTTTTCACTGCAAAATTGAGGTGTGACCACGTTGAAGTTTTGTGCCGTTTCCTGTCGCGGGCACTAGACCGACCCGCACAAGTGAGGTACCATTTTTCTCGTAGGACTTTGGGGAATGCGGGGTGGGTGGAAATTTGTGGATCCACGCAGATTCCAGAACTTTCCATCACAGAAATGTGGTGAAAATGTGTTTTTTTTTGTCAATTTTTTACGTTTGCAAGGGATTCTGGGTAACAGACCATTGTGGGAGGCACTCAAGTCACCCCATCCTTGATTCCCCTGGGTGTCTAGTACTAAAAAATATATAGGTTTGCTAGGTTTCCCTAGGTGCCGGCAGGGCTAGTGTTCAAAAACTACAGCTAGTCACTTTGCCAAAAAAGGGTCATTTTTCACTGCAAAATTGATGTGTGACCACGTTGTGTTTTGTGCCGTTTCCTGTCGCGGGCACTAGGTCGACCCACACAAGTGAGGTACCTTTTTTCTCGTAGGACTTTGGGGAATGCGGGGTGGGTGGAAATGTGTGGATCCACGCAGATTCCAGAACTTTCCATCACAGAAATGTAGGGAAAATGTGTTTTTTTTGTCAATTTTTTACGTTTGCAAGGGATTCTGAGTAACAGACCCTGGTGGGAGGCACTCAAGTCACCCCATCCTGGATTCCCCTGGGTGTCTAGTTTTCAAAAATATATAGGTTTTCTAGGTTTCCCTAGGTGCCGGCAGAGCTAGGGTTCAAAAACTACAGCTAGGCACTTTGCCAAAAAAGGGTCATTTTTCACTGCAAAATTGAGGTGTGACCACGTTGCGTTTTGCGCCGTTTCCTGTCGCGGGCACTAGGTCGACCCGCACAAGTGAGGTACCATTTTTATCGTAGGACATTGGGGAATGCGGGGTGGGTGGAAATTTGTGGATCCACGCAGATTCCAGAACTTTTTATCACAGAAATGTGGGGAGAATGTGTTTTTTTTTGTCAATTTTTTACGTTTGCAAGGGATTCTGGGTAACAGACCCTGGTGGGAGGCACTCAAGTCACCCCATCCTGGATTCCCCTGGGTATCTAGTTTTCAAAAATATATAGGTTTGCTAGGTTTCCCTAGGTGCCGGCAGAGCTAGGGTTAAAAAACTACAGCTAGTCACTTTGCCAAAAAAGGGTCATTTTTCACTGCAAAAATGAGGTGTGACCACGTTGCGTTTAGAGCCGTTTCCTGTCGCGGGCACTAGGCCGACCCGCACAAGTGAGGTACCAATTATCTCGTAGGACTTTGGGGAACGCGGGGTGGGTGGAAATTTGTGAATCCATGCAGATTCCAGAACTTTCCATCACAGAAATGTGGGGAAAATGTGTTTTTTTTGTCAATTGTTTACATTTGCAAGGGATTCTGGGTAACAGAACCTGGTGGGAGGCACTCAAGTCACCCCATCCTGGATTCCCCTGGGTGTCTAGTTTTCAAAAATATATAGGTTTGCTAGGTTTCCTGAGGTGCGGGCAGAGCTAGGGTTAAAAAACTACAGCTAGGCACTTTGCCAAAAAAGGGTCATTTTTCACTGCAAAATTGAGGTGTGACCACGTTGAAGTTTTGTGCCGTTTCCTGTCGCGGGCACTAGACCGACCCGCACAAGTGAGGTACCATTTTTCTCGTAGGACTTTGGGGAATGCGGGGTGGGTGGAAATTTGTGGATCCACGCAGATTCCAGAACTTTCCATCACAGAAATGTGGTGAAAATGTGTTTTTTTTTGTCAATTTTTTACATTTGCAAGGGATTCTGGGTAACAGACCATTGTGGGAGGCACTCAAGTCACCCCATCCTTGATTCCCCTGGGTGTCTAGTATTAAAAAATATATAGGTTTGCTAGGTTTCCCTAGGTGCCGGCAGGGCTAGTGTTCAAAAACTACAGCTAGTCACTTTGCCAAAAAAGGGTCATTTTTCACTGCAAAATTGATGTGTGACCACGTTGTGTTTTGTGCCGTTTCCTGTCGCGGGCACTAGGTCGACCCACACAAGTGAGATACCATTTTTCTCGTAGGACTTTGGGGAATGCGGGGTGGGTGGAAATGTGTGGATCCACGCAGATTCCAGAACTTTCCATCACAGAAATGTAGGGAAAATGTGTTTTTTTTGTCAATTTTTTACGTTTGCAAGGGATTCTGAGCAACAGACCCTGGTGGGAGGCACTCAAGTCACCCCATCCTGGATTCCCCTGGGTGTCTAATTTTCAAAAATATATAGGTTTGCTAGGTTTCCCTAGGTGCCGGCAGAGCTAGGGTTCAAAAACTACAGATAGGCACTTTGCCAAAAAAGGGTCATTTTTCACTGCAAAATTGAGGTGTGACCACGTTGCATTTTGCGCCGTTTCCTGTCGCGGGCACTAGGTCGACCCACACAAGTGAGGTACCATTTTTCTCGTAGGACTTTGGGGAATGCGGGGTGGGTGGAAATGTGTGGATCCACGCAGATTCCAGAACTTTCCATCACAGAAATGTAGGGAAAATGTGTTTTTTTTGTCAAATTTTTACGTTTGCAAGGGATTCTGAGTAACAGACCCTGGTGGGAGGCACTCACGTCACCCCATCCTGGATTCCCCTGGGTGTCTAGTTTTCAAAAATATATAGGTTTGCTAGGTTTCCCTAGGTGCCGGCAGAGCTAGGGTTCAAAAACTACAGCTAGGCACTTTGCCAAAAAAGGGTCATTTTTCACTGCAAAATTGAGGTGTGACCACGTTGCGTTTTGCGCCGTTTCCTGTCGCGGGCACTAGGCCGACCCGCACAAGTGAGGTACCATTTTTCTCGTAGGACATTGGGGAATGCGGGGTGGGTGGAAATTTGTGGATCCATGCAGATTCCAGAACTTTCCATCACAGAAATGTGGGGAGAATGTGTTTTTTTTGTCAATTTTTTACGTTTGCAAGGGATTCTGGGTAACAGAACCTGGTGGGAGGCACTCAAGTCACCCCATCCTGGATTCCCCTGGGTATCTAGTTTTCAAAAATATATAGGTTTGCTAGGTTTCCCTAGGTGCCGGCAGGGCTAGTGTTCAAAAACTACAGCTAGTCACTTTGCCAAAAAAGGGTCATTTTTAACTGAAAAATTGATGTGTGACCACGTTGGGTTTTGTGCTGTTTCCTGTCACGGGCACTAGGTCGACCCACACAAGTGAGGTACCATTTTTCTCGTAGGACTTTGGGGAATGCGGGGTGGGTGGAAATGTGTGGATCCACGCAGATTCCAGAACTTTCCATCACAGAAATGTAGGGAAAATGTGTTTTTTTTGTCAATTTTTTACGTTTGCAAGGGATTCTGAGTAACAGACCCTGGTGGGAGGCACTCAAGTCACCCCATCCTGGATTCCCCTGGGTGTCTAGTTTTCAAAAATATATAGGTTTGCTATGTTTCCCCAGGTGCCGGCAGAGCTAGGGTTCAAAAACTACAGCTAGGCACTTTGCCAAAAAAGGGTCATTTTTCACTGCAAAATTGAGGTGTGACCACGTTGCGTTTTGTGCCGTTTCCTGTCGCGGGCACTAGGTCGACCCACACAAGTGAGGTACCATTTTTCTCGTAGGACTTTGGGGAATGCGGGGTGGGTGGAAATGTGTGGATCCACGCAGATTCCAGAACATTCCATCACAGAAATGTAGGGAAAATGTGTTTTTTTTGTCAATTTTTTACGTTTGCAAGGGATTCTGAGTAACAGACCCTGGTGGGAGGCACTCAAGTCACCCCATCCTGGATTCCCCTGGGTGTCTAGTTTTCAAAAATATATAGGTTTGCTAGGTTTCCCTAGGTGCCGGCAGAGCTAGGGTTAAAAAACTACAGCTAGGCACTTTGCCAAAAAAGGGTCATTTTTCACTGCAAAATTGAGGTGTGACCACGTTGCGTTTTGCGCCGTTTCCTGTCGCGGGCACTAGGCCGACCCGCACAAGTGAGGTACCATTTTTCTCGTAGGACATTGGGGAATGCGGGGTGGGTGGAAATTTGTGGATCCACGCAGATTCCAGAACTTTCCATCACAGAAATGTGGGGAGAATGTGTTTTTTTTGTCAATTTTTTATGTTTGCAAGGGATTCTGGGTAACAGAACCTGGTGGGAGGCACTCAAGTCACCCCATCCTGGATTCCCCTGGGTATCTAGTTTTCAAAAATATATAGGTTTGCTAGGTTTCCCTAGGTGCCGGCAGGGCTAGTGTTCAAAAACTACAGCTAGTCACTTTGCCAAAAAAGGGTCATTTTTCACTGCAAAATTGATGTGTGACCACGTTGTGTTTTGTGCTGTTTCCTGTCACGGGCACTAGGTCGACCCACACATGTGAGGTACCATTTTTCTCGCAGGACTTTGGGGAATGCGGGGTGGGTGGAAATGTGTGGATCCACGCAGATTCCAGAACTTTCCATCACAGAAATGTAGGGAAAATGTGTTTTTTTTGTCAATTTTTTACGTTTGCAAGGGATTCTGAGTAACAGACCCTGCTGGGAGGCACTCAAGTCACCCCATCCTGGATTCCCCTGGGTGTCTAGTTTTCAAAAATATATAGGTTTTCTAGGTTTCCCTAGGTGCCGGCAGAGCTAGGGTTCAAAAACTACAGCTAGGCACTTTGCCAAAAAAGGGTCATTTTTCACTGCAAAATTGAGGTGTGACCACGTTGCGTTTTGCGCCGTTTCCTGTCGCGGGCACTAGGTCGACCCGCACAAGTGAGGTACCATTTTTATCGTAGGACATTGGGGAATGCGGGGTGGGTGGAAATTTGTGGATCCACGCAGATTCCAGAACTTTCCATCACAGAAATGTGGGGAGAATGTGTTTTTTTTGTCAATTTTTTACGTTTGCAAGGGATTCTGGGTAACAGACCCTGGTGGGAGGCACTCAAGTCACCCCATCCTGGATTCCCCTGGGTATCTAGTTTTCAAAAATATATAGGTTTGCTAGGTTTCCCTAGGTGCCGGCAGAGCTAGGGTTCAAAAACTACAGCTAGTCACTTTGCCAAAAAAGGGTCATTTTTCACTGCAAAAATGAGGTGTGACCACGTTGCGTTTAGAGCCGTTTCCTGTCGCGGGCACTAGGCCGACCCGCACAAGTGAGGTACCAATTATCTCGTAGGACTTTGGGGAACGCGGGGTGGGTGGAAATTTGTGAATCCACGCAGATTCCAGAACTTTCCATCACAGAAATGTGGGGAAAATGTGTTTTTTTTGTCAATTGTTTACGTTTGCAAGGGATTCTGGGTAACAGAACCTGGTGGGAGGCACTCAAGTCACCCCATCCTGGATTCCCCTGGGTGTCTAGTTTTCAAAAATATATAGGTTTGCTAGGTTTCCTGAGGTGCGGGCAGAGCTAGGGTTAAAAAACTACAGCTAGGCACTTTGCCAAAAAAGGGTCATTTTTCACTGCAAAATTGAGGTGTGACCACGTTGAAGTTTTGTGCCGTTTCCTGTCGCGGGCACTAGACCGACCCGCACAAGTGAGGTACCATTTTTCTCGTAGGACTTTGGGGAATGCGGGGTGGGTGGAAATTTGTGGATCCACGCAGATTCCAGAACTTTCCATCACAGAAATGTGGTGAAAATGTGTTTTTTTTTGTCAATTTTTTACGTTTGCAAGGGATTCTGGGTAACAGACCATTGTGGGAGGCACTCAAGTCACCCCATCCTTGATTCCCCTGGGTGTCTAGTACTAAAAAATATATAGGTTTGCTAGGTTTCCCTAGGTGCCGGCAGGGCTAGTGTTCAAAAACTACAGCTAGTCACTTTGCCAAAAAAGGGTCATTTTTCACTGCAAAATTGATGTGTGACCACGTTGTGTTTTGTGCCGTTTCCTGTCGCGGGCACTAGGTCGACCCACACAAGTGAGGTACCTTTTTTCTCGTAGGACTTTGGGGAATGCGGGGTGGGTGGAAATGTGTGGATCCACGCAGATTCCAGAACTTTCCATCACAGAAATGTAGGGAAAATGTGTTTTTTTTGTCAATTTTTTACGTTTGCAAGGGATTCTGAGTAACAGACCCTGGTGGGAGGCACTCAAGTCACCCCATCCTGGATTCCCCTGGGTGTCTAGTTTTCAAAAATATATAGGTTTGCTAGGTTTCCCTAGGTGCCGGCAGAGCTAGGGTTCAAAAACTACAGATAGGCACTTTGCCAAAAAAGGGTCATTTTTCACTGCAAAATTGAGGTGTGACCACGTTGCGTTTTGCGCCGTTTCCTGTCGCGGGCACTAGGTCGACCCACACAAGTGAGGTACCATTTTTCTTGTAGGACTTTGGGGAATGCGGGGTGGGTGGAAATGTGTGGATCCACGCAGATTCCAGAACTTTCCATCACAGAAATGTAGGGAAAATGTGTTTTTTTTGTCAATTTTTTACGTTTGCAAGGGATTCTGAGGAACAGACCCTGGTGGGAGGCACTCACGTCACCCCATCCTGGATTCCCCTGGGTGTCTAGTTTTCAAAAATATATAGGTTTGCTAGGTTTCCCTAGGTGCCGGCAGAGCTAGGGTTCAAAAACTACAGCTAGGCACTTTGCCAAAAAAGGGTCATTTTTCACTGCAAAATTGAGGTGTGACCACGTTGCGTTTTGCGCCGTTTCCTGTCGCGGGCACTAGGCCGACCCGCACAAGTGAGGTACTATTTTTCTCGTAGGACATTGGGGAATGCGGGGTGGGTGGAAATTTGTGGATCCACGCAGATTCCAGAACTTTCCATCACAGAAATGTGGGGAGAATGTGTTTTTTTTGTCAATTTTTTACATTTGCAAGGGATTCTGGGTAACAGAACCTGGTGGGAGGCACTCAAGTCACCCCATCCTGGATTCCCCTGGGTATCTAGTTTTCAAAAATATATAGGTTTGCTAGGTTTCCTGAGGTGCGGGCAGAGCTAGGGTTAAAAAACTACAGCTAGGCACTTTGCCAAAAAAGGGTCATTTTTCACTGCAAAATTGAGGTGTGACCACGTTGAAGTTTTTAAGGGTGGGCGTAGTTCGCGAAGTAGCACTTCGCGAAGCTACGCAAAGTGAAGTTCGCACTACGCGAGCTACGCATAGCACTTCGCGAACTGCGTAGTAACATGTTCGCACTGTGCAAGATGTTGTTTTCAATGATTGCACAGTGCGGACAAGCAACCGGCACTGTGCAATCATTGAAAATGGCATCTTGCACAGTGCGAGCTGTAGTTTTCTGCTGCTCGAGTAGATTTTTACTCGAGCGGCAGCTTTCTCAACGCGAACTGGTAGTTTCTCATCGCGAGCGGTCGCGAGCATACGCGACCCCTCGCAATGAGAAACCTGACCTCCTCGCGTTGGGAATCTCGCCGGGAGGTTTATTTTCCATGCTCGCGATCGCGAACAAGGAAAAAGTCTCGCCGGGATGTCATTTTGCTTGCTCGCGGTCGCCAACTTGACGTTGAGGACCGCGAGCAAGCAAAAAATGACCGCAGCACTACGCAACACTACGCTACGCATGTTCGCACTGTGCTACGTGCAGTTCGCGTAGTGCGAAGTAGCGCGAACTTCGCAAACTACGCGAGCGTAGCGTAGTGCTTCGCCCAGGCCTAGAAGTTTTGTGCCGTTTCCTGTCGCGGGCACTAGACCGACCCGCACAAGTGAGGTACCATTTTTCTCGTAGGACTTTGGGGAATGCGGGGTGGGTGGAAATTTGTGGATCCACGCAGATTCCAGAACTTTCCATCACAGAAATGTGGTGAAAATGTGTTTTTTTTTGTCAATTTTTTACGTTTGCAAGGGATTCTGGGTAACAGACCATTGTGGGAGGCACTCAAGTCACCCCATCCTTGATTCCCCTGGGTGTCTAGTATTAAAAAATATATAGGTTTGCTAGGTTTCCCTAGGTGCCGGCAGGGCTAGTGTTCAAAAACTACAGCTAGTCACTTTGCCAAAAAAGGGTCATTTTTCACTGCAAAATTGATGTGTGACCACGTTGTGTTTTGTGCCGTTTCCTGTCGCGGGCACTAGGTCGACCCACACAAGTGAGGTACCATTTTTCTCGTAGGACTTTGGGGAATGCGGGGTGGGTGGAAATGTGTGGATCCACGCAGATTCCAGAACTTTCCATCACAGAAATGTAGGGAAAATGTGTTTTTTTTGTCAATTTTTTACGTTTGCAAGGGATTCTGAGTAACAGACCCTGGTGGGAGGCACTCAAGTCACCCCATCCTGGATTCCCCTGGGTGTCTAGTTTTCAAAAATATATAGGTTTGCTAGGTTTCCCTAGGTGCCGGCAGAGCTAGGGTTCAAAAACTACAGATAGGCACTTTGCCAAAAAAGGGTCATTTTTCACTGCAAAATTGAGGTGTGACCACGTTGCGTTTTGCGCCGTTTCCTGTCGCGGCACTAGGTCGACCCACACAAGTGAGGTACCATTTTTCTCGAAGGACTTTGGGGAATGCGGGGTGGGTGGAAATGTGTGGATCCACGCAGATTCCAGAACTTTCCATCACAGAAATGTAGGGAAAATGTGTTTTTTTTGTCAATTTTTTACGTTTGCAAGGGATTCTGAGTAACAGACCCTGGTGGGAGGCACTCACGTCACCCCATCCTGGATTCCCCTGGGTGTCTAGTTTTCAAAAATATATAGGTTTGCTAGGTTTCCCTAGGTGCCGGCAGAGCTAGGGTTCAAAAACTACAGCTAGGCACTTTGCCAAAAAAGGGTCATTTTTCACTGCAAAATTGAGGTGTGACCACGTTGCGTTTTGCGCCGTTTCCTGTCGCGGGCACTAGGCCGACCCGCACAAGTGAGGTACCATTTTTCTCGTAGGACATTGGGGAATGCGGGGTGGGTGGAAATTTGTGGATCCACGCAGATTCCAGAACTTTCCATCACAGAAATGTGGGGAGAATGTGTTTTTTTTGTCAATTTTTTACGTTTGCAAGGGATTCTGGGTAACAGACCATTGTGGGAGGCACTCAAGTCACCCCATCCTTGATTCCCCTGGGTGTCTAGTATTAAAAAATATATAGGTTTGCTAGGTTTCCCTAGGTGCCGGCAGGGCTAGTGTTCAAAAACTACAGCTAGTCACTTTGCCAAAAAAGGGTCATTTTTCACTGCAAAATTGATGTGTGACCACGTTGTGTTTTGTGCCGTTTCCTGTCGCGGGCACTAGGTCGACCCACACAAGTGAGGTACCATTTTTCTCGTAGGACTTTGGGGAATGCGGGGTGGGTGGAAATGTGTGGATCCACGCAGATTCCAGAACTTTCCATCACAGAAATGTAGGGAAAATGTGTTTTTTTTGTCAATTTTTTACGTTTGCAAGGGATTCTGAGTAACAGACCCTGGTGGGAGGCACTCAAGTCACCCCATCCTGGATTCCCCTGGGTGTCTAGTTTTCAAAAATATATAGGTTTTCTAGGTTTCCCTAGGTGCCGGCAGAGCTAGGGTTCAAAAACTACAGCTAGGCACTTTGCCAAAAAAGGGTCATTTTTCACTGCAAAATTGAGGTGTGACCACGTTGCGTTTTGCGCCGTTTCCTGTCGCGGGCACTAGGTCGACCCGCACAAGTGAGGTACCATTTTTATCGTAGGACATTGGGGAATGCGGGGTGGGTGGAAATTTGTGGATCCACGCAGATTCCAGAACTTTCCATCACAGAAATGTGGGGAGAATGTGTTTTTTTTGTCAATTTTTTTATGTTTGCAAGGGATTCTGGGTAACAGACCCTGGTGGGAGGCACTCAAGTCACCCCATCCTGGATTCCCCTGGGTATCTAGTTTTCAAAAATATATAGGTTTGCTAGGTTTCCCTAGGTGCCGGCAGAGCTAGGGTTCAAAAACTACAGCTAGTCACTTTGCCAAAAAAGGGTCATTTTTCACTGCAAAAATGAGGTGTGACCACGTTGCGTTTAGAGCCGTTTCCTGTCGCGGGCACTAGGCCGACCCGCACAAGTGAGGTACCAATTATCTCGTAGGACTTTGGGGAACGCGGGGTGGGTGGAAATTTGTGAATCCACGCAGATTCCAGAACTTTCCATCACAGAAATGTGGGGAAAATGTGTTTTTTTTGTCAATTGTTTACGTTTGCAAGGGATTCTGGGTAACAGAACCTGGTGGGAGGCACTCAAGTCACCCCATCCTGGATTCCCCTGGGTGTCTAGTTTTCAAAAATATATAGGTTTGCTAGGTTTCCTGAGGTGCGGGCAGAGCTAGGGTTAAAAAACTACAGCTAGGCACTTTGCCAAAAAAGGGTCATTTTTCACTGCAAAATTGAGGTGTGACCACGTTGAAGTTTTGTGCCGTTTCCTGTCGCGGGCACTAGACCGACCCGCACAAGTGAGGTACCATTTTTCTCGTAGGACTTTGGGGAATGCGGGGTGGGTGGAAATTTGTGGATCCACGCAGATTCCAGAACTTTCCATCACAGAAATGTGGTGAAAATGTGTTTTTTTTTGTCAATTTTTTACGTTTGCAAGGGATTCTGGGTAACAGACCATTGTGGGAGGCACTCAAGTCACCCCATCCTTGATTCCCCTGGGTGTCTAGTATTAAAAAATATATAGGTTTGCTAGGTTTCCCTAGGTGCCGGCAGGGCTAGTGTTCAAAAACTACAGCTAGTCACTTTGCCAAAAAAGGGTCATTTTTCACTGCAAAATTGATGTGTGACCACGTTGTGTTTTGTGCCGTTTCCTGTCGCGGGCACTAGGTCGACCCACACAAGTGAGGTACCATTTTTCTCGTAGGACTTTGGGGAATGCGGGGTGGGTGGAAATGTGTGGATCCACGCAGATTCCAGAACTTTCCATCACAGAAATGTAGGGAAAATGTGTTTTTTTTGTCAATTTTTTACGTTTGCAAGGGATTCTGAGTAACAGACCCTGGTGGGAGGCACTCAAGTCACCCCATCCTGGATTCCCCTGGGTGTCTAGTTTTCAAAAATATATAGGTTTGCTAGGTTTCCCTAGGTGCCGGCAGAGCTAGGGTTCAAAAACTACAAATAGGCACTTTGCCAAAAAAGGGTCATTTTTCACTGCAAAATTGAGGTGTGACCACGTTGCGTTTTGCGCCGTTTCCTGTCGCGGCACTAGGTCGACCCACACAAGTGAGGTACCATTTTTCTCGAAGGACTTTGGGGAATGCGGGTTGGGTGGAAATGTGTGGATCCACGCAGATTCCAGAACTTTCCATCACAGAAATGTAGGGAAAATGTGTTTTTTTTGTCAATTTTTTACGTTTGCAAGGGATTCTGAGTAACAGACCCTGGTGGGAGGCACTCACGTCACCCCATCCTGGATTCCCCTGGGTGTCTAGTTTTCAAAAATATATAGGTTTGCTAGGTTTCCCTAGGTGCCGGCAGAGCTAGGGTTCAAAAACTACAGCTAGGCACTTTGCCAAAAAAGGGTCATTTTTCACTGCAAAATTGAGGTGTGACCACGTTGCGTTTTGCGCCGTTTCCTGTCGCGGGCACTAGGCCGACCCGCACAAGTGAGGTACCATTTTTCTCGTAGGACATTGGGGAATGCGGGGTGGGTGGAAATTTGTGGATCCACGCAGATTCCAGAACTTTCCATCACAGAAATGTGGGGAGAATGTGTTTTTTTTGTCAATTTTTTACGTTTGCAAGGGATTCTGGGTAACAGAACCTGGTGGGAGGCACTCAAGTCACCCCATCCTGGATTCCCCTGGGTATCTAGTTTTCAAAAATATATAGGTTTGCTAGGTTTCCCTAGGTGCCGGCAGGGCTAGTGTTCAAAAACTACAGCTAGTCACTTTGCCAAAAAAGGGTCATTTTTAACTGAAAAATTGATGTGTGACCACGTTGTGTTTTGTGCTGTTTCCTGTCACGGGCACTAGGTCGACCCACACAAGTGAGGTACCATTTTTCTCGTAGGACTTTGGGGAATGCGGGGTGGGTGGAAATGTGTGGATCCACGCAGATTCCAGAACTTTCCATCACAGAAATGTAGGGAAAATATGTTTTTTTTGTCAATTTTTTACGTTTGCAAGGGATTCTGAGTAACAGACCCTGGTGGGAGGCACTCAAGTCACCCCATCCTGGATTCCCCTGGGTGTCTAGTTTTCAAAAATATATAGGTTTGCTAGGTTTCCCCAGGTGCCGGCAGAGCTAGGGTTCAAAAACTACAGCTAGGCACTTTGCCAAAAAAGGGTCATTTTTCACTGCAAAATTGAGGTGTGACCACGTTGCGTTTTGTGCCGTTTCCTGTCGCGGGCACTAGGTCGACCCACACAAGTGAGGTACCATTTTTCTCGTAGGACTTTGGGGAATGCGGGGTGGGTGGAAATGTGTGGATCCACGCAGATTCCAGAACATTCCATCACAGAAATGTAGGGAAAATGGGTTTTTTTTGTCAATTTTTTACGTTTGCAAGGGATTCTGAGTAACAGACCCTGGTGGGAGGCACTCAAGTCACCCCATCCTGGATTCCCCTGGGTGTCTAGTTTTCAAAAATATATAGGTTTGCTAGGTTTCCGTAGGTGCCGGCAGAGCTAGGGTTCAAAAACTACAGCTAGGCACTTTGCCAAAAAAGGGTCATTTTTCACTGCAAAATTGAGGTATGACCACGTTGCGTTTTGCGCCGTTTCCTGTCGCGGGCACTAGGCCGACCCGCACAAGTGAGGTACCATTTTTCTCGTAGGACATTGGGGAATGCGGGGTGGGTGGAAATTTGTGGATCCACGCAGATTCCAGAACTTTCCATCACAGAAATGTGGGGAGAATGTGTTTTTTTTGTCAATTTTTTATGTTTGCAAGGGATTCTGGGTAACAGAACCTGGTGGGAGGCACTCAAGTCACCCCATCCTGGATTCCCCTGGGTATCTAGTTTTCAAAAATATATAGGTTTGCTAGGTTTCCCTAGGTGCCGGCAGGGCTAGTGTTCAAAAACTACAGCTAGTCACTTTGCCAAAAAAGGGTCATTTTTCACTGCAAAATTGATGTGTGACCACGTTGTGTTTTGTGCTGTTTCCTGTCACGGGCACTAGGTCGACCCACACAAGTGAGGTACCATTTTTCTCGCAGGACTTTGGGGAATGCGGGGTGGGTGGAAATGTGTGGATCCACGCAGATTCCAGAACTTTCCATCACAGAAATGTAGGGAAAATGTGTTTTTTTTGTCAATTTTTTACGTTTGCAAGGGATTCTGAGTAACAGACCCTGGTGGGAGGCACTCAAGTCACCCCATCCTGGATTCCCCTGGGTGTCTAGTTTTCAAAAATATATAGGTTTTCTAGGTTTCCCTAGGTGCCGGCAGAGCTAGGGTTTAAAAACTACAGCTAGGCACTTTGCCAAAAAAGGGTCATTTTTCACTGCAAAATTGAGGTGTGACCACGTTGCGTTTTGCGCCGTTTCCTGTCGCGGGCACTAGGTCGACCCGCACAAGTGAGGTACCATTTTTATCGTAGGACATTGGGGAATGCGGGGTGGGTGGAAATTTGTGGATCCACGCAGATTCCAGAACTTTCCATCACAGAAATGTGGGGAGAATGTGTTTTTTTTGTCAATTTTTTACGTTTGCAAGGGATTCTGGGTAACAGACCCTGGTGGGAGGCACTCAAGTCACCCCATCCTGGATTCCCCTGGGTATCTAGTTTTCAAAAATATATAGGTTTGCTAGGTTTCCCTAGGTGCCGGCAGAGCTAGGGTTCAAAAACTACAGCTAGTCACTTTGCCAAAAAAGGGTCATTTTTCACTGCAAAAATGAGGTGTGACCACGTTGCGTTTAGAGCCGTTTCCTGTCGCGGGCACTAGGCCGACCCGCACAAGTGAGGTACCAATTATCTCGTAGGACTTTGGGGAATGCGGGGTGGGTGGAAATTTGTGAATCCACGCAGATTCCAGAACTTTCCATCACAGAAATGTGGGGAAAATGTGTTTTTTTTGTCAATTGTTTACGTTTGCAAGGGATTCTGGGTAACAGAACCTGGTGGGAGGCACTCAAGTCACCCCATCCTGGATTCCCCTGGGTATCTAGTTTTCAAAAATATATAGGTTTGCTAGGTTTCCCTAGGTGCCGGCAGGGCTAGTGTTCAAAAACTACAGCTAGTCACTTTGCCAAAAAAGGGTCATTTTTAACTGAAAAATTGATGTGTGACCACGTTGTGTTTTGTGCTGTTTCCTGTCACGGGCACTAGGTCGACCCACACAAGTGAGGTACCATTTTTCTCGTAGGACTTTGGGGAATGCGGGGTGGGTGGAAATGTGTGGATCCACGCAGATTCCAGAACTTTCCATCACAGAAATGTAGGGAAAATGTGTTTTTTTTGTCAATTTTTTACGTTTGCAAGGGATTCTGAGTAACAGACCCTGGTGGGAGGCACTCAAGTCACCCCATCCTGGATTCCCCTGGGTGTCTAGTTTTCAAAAATATATAGGTTTGCTAGGTTTCCCCAGGTGCCGGCAGAGCTAGGGTTCAAAAACTACAGCTAGGCACTTTGCCAAAAAAGGGTCATTTTTCACTGCAAAATTGAGGTGTGACCACGTTGCGTTTTGTGCCGTTTCCTGTCGCGGGCACTAGGTCGACCCACACAAGTGAGGTACCATTTTTCTCGTAGGACTTTGGGGAATGCGGGGTGGGTGGAAATGTGTGGATCCACGCAGATTCCAGAACATTCCATCACAGAAATGTAGGGAAAATGTGTTTTTTTTGTCAATTTTTTACGTTTGCAAGGGATTCTGAGTAACAGACCCTGGTGGGAGGCACTCAAGTCACCCCATCCTGGATTCCCCTGGGTGTCTAGTTTTCAAAAATATATAGGTTTGCTAGGTTTCCCTAGGTGCCGGCAGAGCTAGGGTTCAAAAACTACAGCTAGGCACTTTGCCAAAAAAGGGTCATTTTTCACTGCAAAATTGAGGTGTGACCACGTTGCGTTTTGCGCCGTTTCCTGTCGCGGGCACTAGGCCGACCCGCACAAGTGAGGTACCATTTTTCTCGTAGGACATTGGGGAATGCGGGGTGGGTGGAAATTTGTGGATCCACGCAGATTCCAGAACTTTCCATCACAGAAATGTGGGGAGAATGTGTTTTTTTTGTCAATTTTTTATGTTTGCAAGGGATTCTGGGTAACAGAACCTGGTGGGAGGCACTCAAGTCACCCCATCCTGGATTCCCCTGGGTATCTAGTTTTCAAAAATATATAGGTTTGCTAGGTTTCCCTAGGTGCCGGCAGGGCTAGTGTTCAAAAACTACAGCTAGTCACTTTGCCAAAAAAGGGTCATTTTTCACTGCAAAATTGATGTGTGACCACGTTGTGTTTTGTGCTGTTTCCTGTCACGGGCACTAGGTCGACCCACACAAGTGAGGTACCATTTTTCTCGCAGGACTTTGGGGAATGCGGGGTGGGTGGAAATGTGTGGATCCACGCAGATTCCAGAACTTTCCATCACAGAAATGTAGGGAAAATGTGTTTTTTTTGTCAATTTTTTACGTTTGCAAGGGATTCTGGGTAACAGAACCTGGTGGGAGGCACTCAAGTCACCCCATCCTGGATTCCCCTGGGTGTCTAGTTTTCAAAAATATATAGGTTTGCTAGGTTTCCCTAGGTGCCGGCAGAGCTAGGGTTCAAAAACTACAGCTAGGCACTTTGCCAAAAAAGGGTCATTTTTCACTGCAAAATTGAGGTGTGACCACGTTGCGTTTTGCGCCGTTTCCTGTCGCGGGCACTAGGCTGACCCGCACAAGTGAGGTACCATTTTTCTCGTAGGACATTGGGGAATGCGGGGTGGGTGGAAATTTGTGGATCCACGCAGATTCCAGAACTTTCCATCACAGAAATGTGGGGAGAATGTGTTTTTTTTGTCAATTTTTTACGTTTGCAAGGGATTCTGGGTAACAGAACCTGGTGGGAGGCACTCAAGTCACCCCATCCTGGATTCCCCTGGGTATCTAGTTTTCAAAAATATATAGGTTTGCTAGGTTTCCCTAGGTGCCGGCAGGGCTAGTGTTCAAAAACTACAGCTAGTCACTTTGCCAAAAAAGGGTCACTTTTAACTGAAAAATTGATGTGTGACCACGTTGTGTTTTGTGCTGTTTCCTGTCACGGGCACTAGGTCGACCCACACAAGTGAGGTACCATTTTTCTCGTAGGACTTTGGGGAATGCGGGGTGGGTGGAAATGTGTGGATCCACGCAGATTCCAGAACTTTCCATCACAGAAATGTAGGGAAAATGTGTTTTTTTTGTCAATTTTTTACGTTTGCAAGGGATTCTGAGTAACAGACCCTGGTGGGAGGCACTCAAGTCACCCCATCCTGGATTCCCCTGGGTGTCTAGTTTTCAAAAATATATAGGTTTGCTAGGTTTCCCCAGGTGCCGGCAGAGCTAGGGTTCAAAAACTACAGCTAGGCACTTTGCCAAAAAAGGGTCATTTTTCACTGCAAAATTGAGGTGTGACCACGTTGCGTTTTGTGCCGTTTCCTGTCGCGGGCACTAGGTCGACCCACACAAGTGAGGTACCATTTTTCTCGTAGGACTTTGGGGAATGCGGGGTGGGTGGAAATGTGTGGATCCACGCAGATTCCAGAACATTCCATCACAGAAATGTAGGGAAAATGTGTTTTTTTTGTCAATTTTTTACGTTTGCAAGGGATTCTGGGTAACAGACCATTGTGGGAGGCACTCAAGTCACCCCATCCTTGATTCCCCTGGGTGTCTAGTTTTCAAAAATATATAGGTTTGCTAGGTTTCCCTAGGTGCCGGCAGAGCTAGGGTTCAAAAACTACAGCTAGGCACTTTGCCAAAAAAGGGTCATTTTTCACTGCAAAATTGAGGTGTGACCACGTTGCGTTTTGCGCCGTTTCCTGTCGCGGGCACTAGGCCGACCCGCACAAGTGAGGTACCATTTTTCTCGTAGGACATTGGGGAATGCGGGGTGGGTGGAAATTTGTGGATCCATGCAGATTCCAGAACTTTCCATCACAGAAATGTGGGGAGAATGTGTTTTTTTTGTCAATTTTTTACGTTTGCAAGGGATTCTGGGTAACAGAACCTGGTGGGAGGCACTCAAGTCACCCCATCCTGGATTCCCCTGGGTATCTAGTTTTCAAAAATATATAGGTTTGCTAGGTTTCCCTAGGTGCCGGCAGGGCTAGTGTTCAAAAACTACAGCTAGTCACTTTGCCAAAAAAGGGTCATTTTTCACTGCAAAATTGATGTGTGACCACGTTGTGTTTTGTGCTGTTTCCTGTCACGGGCACTAGGTCGACCCACACAAGTGAGGTACCATTTTTCTCGCAGGACTTTGGGGAATGCGGGGTGGGTGGAAATGTGTGGATCCACGCAGATTCCAGAACTTTCCATCACAGAAATGTAGGGAAAATGTGTTTTTTTTGTCAATTTTTTACGTTTGCAAGGGATTCTGAGTAACAGACCCTGGTGGGAGGCACTCAAGTCACCCCATCCTGGATTCCCCTGGGTGTCTAGTTTTCAAAAATATATAGGTTTTCTAGGTTTCCCTAGGTGCCGGCAGAGCTAGGGTTCAAAAACTACAGCTAGGCACTTTGCCAAAAAAGGGTCATTTTTCACTGCAAAATTGAGGTGTGACCACGTTGCGTTTTGCGCCGTTTCCTGTCGCGGGCACTAGGTCGACCCGCACAAGTGAGGTACCATTTTTATCGTAGGACATTGGGGAATGCGGGGTGGGTGGAAATTTGTGGATCCACGCAGATTCCAGAACTTTCCATCACAGAAATGTGGGGAGAATGTGTTTTTTTTGTCAATTTTTTACGTTTGCAAGGGATTCTGGGTAACAGACCCTGGTGGGAGGCACTCAAGTCACCCCATCCTGGATTCCCCTGGGTATCTAGTTTTCAAAAATATATAGGTTTGCTAGGTTTCCCTAGGTGCCGGCAGAGCTAGGGTTCAAAAACTACAGCTAGTCACTTTGCCAAAAAAGGGTCATTTTTCACTGCAAAAATGAGGTGTGACCACGTTGCGTTTAGAGCCGTTTCCTGTCGCGGGCACTAGGCCGACCCGCACAAGTGAGGTACCAATTATCTCGTAGGACTTTGGGGAACGCGGGGTGGGTGGAAATTTGTGAATCCACGCAGATTCCAGAACTTTCCATCACAGAAATGTGGGGAAAATGTGTTTTTTTTGTCAATTGTTTACGTTTGCAAGGGATTCTGGGTAACAGAACCTGGTGGGAGGCACTCAAGTCACCCCATCCTGGATTCCCCTGGGTGTCTAGTTTTCAAAAAT
Source organism: Triturus cristatus (assembly GCF_964204655.1). Lineage (NCBI taxonomy): Eukaryota > Metazoa > Chordata > Amphibia > Caudata > Salamandridae > Triturus > Triturus cristatus. Next base: position 729,820,984 of record NC_140591.1, read on the forward strand.
ATATAGGTTTGCTAGGTTTCCTGAGGTGCGGGCAGAGCTAGGGTTAAAAAACTACAGCTAGGCACTTTGCCCAAAAAGGGTCCTTTTTCACTGCAAAATTGAGGTGTGACCACGTTGAAGTTTTGTGCCGTTTCCTGTCGCGGGCACTAGACCGACCCGCACAAGTGAGGTACCATTTTTCTCGTAGGACTTTGGGGAATGCGGGGTGGGTGGAAATTTGTGGATCCACGCAGATTCCAGAACTTTCCATCACAGAAATGTGGTGAAAATGTGTTTTTTTTTGTCAATTTTTTACGTTTGCAAGGGATTCTGGGTAACAGACCATTGTGGGAGGCACTCAAGTCACCCCATCCTTGATTCCCCTGGGTGTCTAGTATTAAAAAATATATAGGTTTGCTAGGTTTCCCTAGGTGCCGGCAGGGCTAGTGTTCAAAAACTACAGCTAGTCACTTTGCCAAAAAAGGGTCATTTTTCACTGCAAAATTGATGTGTGACCACGTTGTGTTTTGTGCCGTTTCCTGTCGCGGGCACTAGGTCGACCCACACAAGTGAGATACCATTTTTCTCGTAGGACTTTGGGGAATGCGGGGTGGGTGGAAATGTGTGGATCCACGCAGATTCCAGAACTTTCCATCACAGAAATGTAGGGAAAATGTGTTTTTTTTGTCAATTTTTTACGTTTGCAAGGGATTCTGAGCAATAGACCCTGGTGGGAGGCACTCAAGTCACCCCATCCTGGATTCCCCTGGGTGTCTAGTTTTCAAAAATATATAGGTTTGCTAGGTTTCCCTAGGTGCCGGCAGAGCTAGGGTTCAAAAACTACAGATAGGCACTTTGCCAAAAAAGGGTCATTTTTCACTGCAAAATTGAGGTGTGACCACGTTGCGTTTTGCGCCGTTTCCTGTCGCGGGCACTAGGTCGACCCACACAAGTGAGGTACCATTTTTCTCGTAGGACTTTGGGGAATGCGGGGTGGGTGGAAATGTGTGGATCCACGCAGATTCCAGAACTTTCCATCACAGAAATGTAGGGAAAATGTGTTTTTTTTGTCAATTTTTTACGTTTGCAAGGGATTCTGAGTAACAGACCCTGGTGGGAGGCACTCACGTCACCCCATCCTGGATTCCCCTGGGTGTCTAGTTTTCAAAAATATATAGGTTTGCTAGGTTTCCCTAGGTGCCGGCAGAGCTAGGGTTCAAAAACTACAGCTAGGCACTTTGCCAAAAAAGGGTCATTTTTCACTGCAAAATTGAGGTGTGACCACGTTGCGTTTTGCGCCGTTTCCTGTCGCGGGCACTAGGCCGACCCGCACAAGTGAGGTACCATTTTTCTCGTAGGACATTGGGGAATGCGGGGTGGGTGGAAATTTGTGGATCCACGCAGATTCCAGAACTTTCCATCACAGAAATGTGGGGAGAATGTGTTTTTTTTGTCAATTTTTTACGTTTGCAAGGGATTCTGGGTAACAGAACCTGGTGGGAGGCACTCAAGTCACCCCATCCTGGATTCCCCTGGGTATCTAGTTTTCAAAAATATATAGGTTTGCTAGGTTTCCCTAGGTGCCGGCAGGGCTAGTGTTCAAAAACTACAGCTAGTCACTTTGCCAAAAAAGGGTCATTTTTCACTGCAAAATTGAGGTGTGACCACGTTGCGTTTTGTGCCGTTTCCTGTCGCGGGCACTAGGTCGACCCACACATGTGAGGTACCATTTTTCTCGTAGGACTTTGGGGAATGCGGGGTGGGTGGAAATGTGTGGATCCACGCAGATTCCAGAACATTCCATCACAGAAATGTAGGGAAAATGGGTTTTTTTTGTCAATTTTTTACGTTTGCAAGGGATTCTGAGTAACAGACCCTGGTGGGAGGCACTCAAGTCACCCCATCCTGGATTCCCCTGGGTGTCTAGTTTTCAAAAATATATAGGTTTGCTAGGTTTCCCTAGGTGCCGGCAGAGCTAGGGTTCAAAAACTACAGCTAGGCACTTTGCCAAAAAAGGGTCATTTTTCACTGCAAAATTGAGGTGTGACCACGTTGCGTTTTGCGCCGTTTCCTGTCGCGGGCACTAGGCCGACCCGCACAAGTGAGGTACCATTTTTCTCGTAGGACATTGGGGAATGTGGGGTGGGTGGAAATTTGTGGATCCACGCAGATTCCAGAACTTTCCATCACAGAAATGTGGGGAGAATGTGTTTTTTTTGTCAATTTTTTATGTTTGCAAGGGATTCTGGGTAACAGAACCTGGTGGGAGGCACTCAAGTCACCCCATCCTGGATTCCCCTGGGTATCTAGTTTTCAAAAATATATAGGTTTGCTAGGTTTCCCTAGGTGCCGGCAGGGCTAGTGTTCAAAAACTACAGCTAGTCACTTTGCCAAAAAAGGGTCATTTTTCACTGCAAAAATGATGTGTGACCACGTTGTGTTTTGTGCTGTTTCCTGTCACGGGCACTAGGTCGACCCACACAAGTGAGGTACCATTTTTCTCGCAGGACTTTGGGGAATGCGGGGTGGGTGGAAATGTGTGGATCCACGCAGATTCCAGAACTTTCCATCACAGAAATGTAGGGAAAATGTGTTTTTTTTGTCAATTTTTTACGTTTGCAAGGGATTCTGAGTAACAGACCCTGGTGGGAGGCACTCAAGTCACCCCATCCTGGATTCCCCTGGGTGTCTAGTTTTCAAAAATATATAGGTTTTCTAGGTTTCCCTAGGTGCCGGCAGAGCTAGGGTTCAAAAACTACAGCTAGGCACTTTGCCAAAAAAGGGTCATTTTTCACTGCAAAATTGAGGTGTGACCACGTTGCGTTTTGCGCCGTTTCCTGTCGCGGGCACTAGGTCGACCCGCACAAGTGAGGTACCATTTTTATCGTAGGACATTGGGGAATGCGGGGTGGGTGGAAATTTGTGGATCCACGCAGATTCCAGAACTTTCCATCACAGAAATGTGGGGAGAATGTGTTTTTTTTGTCAATTTTTTACGTTTGCAAGGGATTCTGGGTAACAGACCCTGGTGGGAGGCACTCAAGTCACCCCATCCTGGATTCCCCTGGGTATCTAGTTTTCAAAAATATATAGGTTTGCTAGGTTTCCCTAGGTGCCGGCAGAGCTAGGGTTCAAAAACTACAGCTAGTCACTTTGCCAAAAAAGGGTCATTTTTCACTGCAAAAATGAGGTGTGACCACGTTGCGTTTAGAGCCGTTTCCTGTCGCGGGCACTAGGCCGACCCGCACAAGTGAGGTACCAATTATCTCGTAGGACTTTGGGGAACGCGGGGTGGGTGGAAATTTGTGAATCCATGCAGATTCCAGAACTTTCCATCACAGAAATGTGGGGAAAATGTGTTTTTTTTGTCAATTGTTTACATTTGCAAGGGATTCTGGGTAACAGAACCTGGTGGGAGGCACTCAAGTCACCCCATCCTGGATTCCCCTGGGTGTCTAGTTTTCAAAAATATATAGGTTTGCTAGGTTTCCTGAGGTGCGGGCAGAGCTAGGGTTAAAAAACTACAGCTAGGCACTTTGCCAAAAAAGGGTCATTTTTCACTGCAAAATTGAGGTGTGACCACGTTGAAGTTTTGTGCCGTTTCCTGTCGCGGGCACTAGACCGACCCGCACAAGTGAGGTACCATTTTTCTCGTAGGACTTTGGGGAATGCGGGGTGGGTGGAAATTTGTGGATCCACGCAGATTCCAGAACTTTCCATCACAGAAATGTGGTGAAAATGTGGTTTTTTTTGTCAATTTTTTACGTTTGCAAGGGATTCTGGGTAACAGACCATTGTGGGAGGCACTCAAGTCACCCCATCCTTGATTCCCCTGGGTGTCTAGTATTAAAAAATATATAGGTTTGCTAGGTTTCCCTAGGTGCCGGCAGGGCTAGTGTTCAAAAACTACAGCTAGTCACTTTGCCAAAAAAGGGTCATTTTTCACTGCAAAATTGAGGTGTGACCACGTGGCGTTTTGCGCCGTTTCCTGTCGCGGGCACTAGGCCGACCCGCACAAGTGAGGTACCATTTTTCTCGTAGGACATTGGGGAATGCGGGGTGGGTGGAAATTTGTGGATCCACGCAGATTCCAGAACTTTCCATCACAGAAATGTGGGGAGAATGTGTTTTTTTTTGTCAATTTTTTACGTTTGCAAGGGATTCTGGGTAACAGAACCTGGTGGGAGGCACTCAAGTCACCCCATCCTGGATTCCCCTGGGTATCTAGTTTTCAAAAATATATAGGTTTGCTAGGTTTCCCTAGGTGCCAGCAGGGCTAGTGTTCAAAAACTACAGCTAGTCACTTTGCCAAAAAAGGGTCATTTTTCACTGCAAAATTGATGTGTGACCACATTGTGTTTTGTGCTGTTTCCTGTCACGGGCACTAGGTCGACCCACACAAGTGAGGTACCATTTTTCTCGTAGGACTTTGGGGAATGCGGGGTGGGTGGAAATGTGTGGATCCACGCAGATTCCAGAACTTTCCATCACAGAAATGTAGGGAAAATGTGTTTTTTTTGTCAATTTTTTACGTTTGCAAGGGATTCTGAGTAACAGACCCTGGTGGGAGGCACTCAAGTCACCCCATCTTGGATTCCCCTGGGTGTCTAGTTTTCAAAAATATATAGGTTTGCTAGGTTTCCCTAGGTGCCGGCAGAGCTAGGGTTCAAAAACTACAGCTAGGCACTTTGCCAAAAAAGGGTAATTTTTCACTGCAAAATTGAGGTGTGACCACGTTGCGTTTTGCGCCGTTTCCTGTCGCGGGCACTAGGCCGACCCGCACAAGTGAGGTACCATTTTTCTCGTAGGACATTGGGGAATGCGGGGTGGGTGGAAATTTGTGGGTCCACGCAGATTCCAGAACTTTCCATCACAGAAATGTGGGGAGAATGTGGTTTTTTTGTCAATTTTTTACGTTTGCAAGGGATTCTGGGTAACAGACCCTGGTGGGAGGCACTCAAGTCACCCCATCCTGGATTCCCCTGGGTATCTAGTTTTCAAAAATATATAGGTTTGCTAGGTTTCCCTAGGTGCCGGCAGGGCTAGTGTTCAAAAACTACAGCTAGTCACTTTGCCAAAAAAGGGTCATTTTTCACTGCAAAATTGATGTGTCACCACGTTGTATTTTGTGCTGTTTCCTGTCACGGGCACTAGGTCGACCCACACAAGTGAGGTACCATTTTTCTCGTAGGACTTTGGGGAATGCGGGGTGGGTGGAAATGTGTGGATCCACGCAGATTCCAGAACTTTCCATCACAGAAATGTAGGGAAAATGTGTTTTTTTTGTCAATTTTTTACGTTTGCAAGGGATTCTGAGTAACAGACCCTGGTGGGAGGCACTCAAGTCACCCCATCCTGGATTCCCCTGGGTGTTTAGTTTTCAAAAATATATAGGTTTGCTAGGTTTCCCTAGGTGCCGGCAGAGCTAGGGTTCAAAAACTACAGCTAGGCACTTTGCCAAAAAAGGGTCATTTTTCACTGCAAAATTGAGGTGTGACCACGTTGCGTTTTGCGTCGTTTCCTGTCGCGGGCACAAGGCCGACCCGCACAAGTGAGGTACCATTTTTCTCGTAGGACATTAGGGAATGCGGGGTGGGTGGAAATTTGTGGATCCACGCAGATTCCAGAACTTTCCATCACAGAAATGTGGGGAGAATGTGTTTTTTTTGTCAATTTTTTACGTTTGCAAGGGATTCTGGGTAACAGACCCTGGTGGGAGGCACTCAAGTCACCCCATCCTGGATTCCCCTGGGTATCTAGTTTTCAAAAATATATAGGTTTGCTAGGTTTCCCTAGGTGCCGGCAGAGCTAGGGTTCAAAAACTACAGCTAGGCACTTTGCCAAAAAAGGTCATTTTTCACTGCAAAATTGAGGTGGGACCACTTTGCGTTTTGCGCCGTTTCCTGTCTCGGGCACTAGGCCGACCCACACAAGTGAGGTACCGTTTTTCTCGTAGGACTTTGGGGAATGAGGGGTGGGTGGAAATTTGTGGATCCACGCAGATTCCAGAACTTTCCATCACAGAAATGTGGGGAAAATGTGTTTTTTTTTTGTCAATTTTTTACGTTTGCAAGGGATTCTGGGTAACAGACCCTGGTGGGAGGCACTCAAGTCACCACATCCTGGATTCCCCATGGTGTCTAGTTTTCAAAAATATATAGGTTCGCTAGGTTACCTTAGGTGCCGGCAGAGCTAGGGTTCAAAAACTACAGCTAGTCACTTTGCCAAAAAAGGGTCATTTTTCACTGCAAAAATGAGGTGTGACCACGTTGCGTTTAGAGCCGTTTCCTGTCGCGGGCACTAGGCCGACCCGCACAAGTGAGGTACCAATTATCTCGTAGGACTTTGGGGAACGCGGGGTGGGTGGAAATTTGTGAATCCACGCAGATTCCAGAACTTTCCATCACAGAAATGTGGGGAAAATGTGTTTTTTTTGTCAATTGTTTACGTTTGCAAGGGATTCTGGGTAACAGAACCTGGTGGGAGGCACTCAAGTCACCCCATCCTGGATTCCCCTGGGTGTCTAGTTTTCAAAAATATATAGGTTTGCTAGGTTTCCCTAGGTGCCGGCAGAGCTAGGGTTAAAAAAACGACACCTAGGCACTTTGCCAAAAAAGGGTCATTTTTCACTGCAAAATTGAGGTGTGACCACGTTGCGTTTTGTGCCGTTTCCTGTCGCGGGCACTAGGCCGATCCGCACAAGTGAGGTACCATTTTTCTCGTAGGACTTTGGGGAACGCGGGGAGGGTGGAAATTTGTGGATCCACGCAGATTCCAGAACTTTCCATCACAGAAATGTGGGGAAAATGTGTTTTTTTTGTCAATTTTTTACGTTTGCAAGGGATTCTGGGTAACAGACCCTGGTGGGAGGCACTCAAGTCACCCCATCCTGGATTCCCCTGGGTGTCTAGTGTTTAAAAATATATAGGTTTGCTAGGTTTCCTGAGGTGCGGGCAGAGCTAGGGTTAAAAAACTACAGCTAGGCACTTTGCCAAAAAAGGGTCATTTTTCACTGCAAAATTGAGGTGTGACCACGTTGAAGTTTTGTGCCGTTTCCTGTTGCGGGCACTAGACCAACCCGCACAAGTGAGGTACCATTTTTCTCGTAGGACATTGGGGAATGCGGGGTGGGTGGAAATTTGTGGATCCACGCAGATTCCTGAACTTTCCATCACAGAAATGTGGGGAAAATGTGTTTTTTTTTGTCAATTTTTTACGTTTGCAAGGGATTCTGGGTAACAGACCATTGTGGGAGGCAATCAAGTCACCCCATCCTTGATTCCCCTGGGTGTCTAGTATTCAAAAATATATAGGTTTGCTAGGTTTCCCTAGGTGCCTGCAGGGCTAGTGTTCAAAAACTACAGCTAGTCACTTTGCCAAAAAAGGGTCATTTTTCACTGCAAAATTGATGTGTGACCACGTTGTGTTTTGTGCCGTTTCCTGTCGCGGGCACTAGGTCGACCCACACAAGTGAGGTACCATTTTTCTCGTAGGACTTTGGGGAATACGGGGTGGGTGGAAATGTGTGGATCCACGCAGATTCCAGAACTTTCCATCACAGAAATGTAGGGAAAATGTGTTTTTTTTGTCAATTGTTTACGTTTGCAAGGGATTCTGAGTAACAGACCCTGGTGGGAGGCACTCAAGTCACCCCATCCTGGATTCCCCTGGGTGTCTAGTTTTCAAAAATATATAGGTTTGCTAGGTTTCCCTAGGTGCCGGCAGAGCTAGGGTTCAAAAACTACAGCTAGGCACTTTGCCAAAAAAGGTCATTTTTCACTGCAAAATTGAGGTGTGACCACGTTGCGTTTAGAGCCGTTTCCTGTCGCAAGCACTAGGCCGACCCGCACAAGTGAGGTACCATTTTTCTCGTAGGACTTCAGGGAACGCTAGGTGGGTGGAAATTTTCTGGATCCACGCAGATTCCAGAACTTTCCATCACAGAAATGTGGGGAAAATGTGTTTTTTTTGTCAATTTTTTACGTTTGCAAGGGATTCTGGGTAACAGACCCTGGTGGGAGGCAGTCAAGTCACCCCATCCTGGATTCCCCTGGGTGTCTAGTTTTAAAAATATATAGGTTTGCTAGGTTTCCCTAGGTTCCGGCAGGGCTAGGGTTTAAAAACTACAGCTAGGCACTTTGCCAAAAAAAGGGTCATTTTTAACTGCAAGATTGAGATGGGACCACGTTGCGTTTTGCGCCGTTTCCTGTTGCGGGCACTAGGCCGACCCGCACAAGTGAGGTACCATTTTCCTCGTAGGACTTGGGGAACGCGGGTGGGTGGAAATTTGTGGATCCACGCAGATTCCAGAACTTTCCATCACAGAAATGTGGGGAAAATGTGTTTTTTTTTGTCAATTGTTTACGTTTGCAAGGGATTCTGGGTAACAGTCCCTGGTGGGAGGCAGTCAAGTCACCCCATCCTGGATTCCCCTGGGTGTCTAGTTTTCAAAAATATATAGGTTTGCTAGGTTTCCCTAGGTGCCGGCAGGGCTAGGGTTTAAAAACTACAGCTAGGCACTTTGCCAAAAAAGGGTCATTTTTCACTGCAAAATTGAGGTGTGACCACATTGCGTTTTGCGCCGTTTCCTGTCGTGGGCACTAGGCCGACCCGCACAAGTGAGGTGCGGGTCGGCCTAGTTAATCAACTATGAATGAGTTAATGAACATCTCCATCTGCCCGTTTGCAACCGGTTTTTATGTTGATGCATGTTTATAGATGATTGGTCTTAGCTTTCAAGCCTACCAGCTGATAATACAGAAAATTAATATTTCATTAAGAGCAAACTGGTGTATACAAAAAGAATAAAACATCTGATCAATCATATCATGGAATATTGCTGGCACCGGCAAAGAACAAATTATTCAAGTGAAAGCTAAGAACAACTTGTGTCTTAGACCCAGTGAGCACAGCTTGGAAGAATATATCACAATAATAAACAGGCTTAATTATGATTTCAAAATCATTTTCCTTTACTTGTATTTAGATTCTTCAAAAAAATTATGATTTGTTCTTACATAATTTCGTGGGAGTATCTTTACTAATACAGAGACCACTCCTGTATATCAAGAAGGCAATAGTTACATTCACAAAAGCCAAAATTGTTCATCACACATTATTTAACTTGTGTTATGCTCTCAACTGAGAGCGATGTGCCCAATGCATTTCAGGACTAACTCCCTTCCTCAGGGGCTGTACATCATCACTGTGAAAACAAACAAATGCAGTAAGTCTGACTTGACCGCCATCTGTAACAAGTAGGAAGCCATGAGAGCATACGTATTATGATTGTTCAGATGTAAGGTTGACAGATGCAGCGTCACATGAAACCATGAAAACATCTCCCAAAGAAACTTTACTGAAAATATAGAATGGTAGACTCAAACCACCTGTAGCTCAAGCTGGAGCAGAGTTCCTATTTAAAAAAATGGATATCTAAGTGAGTAACCCAGTTGTGCCATCAGTATGCAGCCCGTATGTTGTAACTACCAGCCAATCAAAAACAAACTATAGATACCAGCGAACTTACAGATAAACGTTGTTATCAAGCATTCCACAATGAACTGAAAGGTAACTACAAAAATGCTATATTAGAAACAAAATTAACCGTATTATAGATGACCAATAAATCAACGCCTCGAAGCGTAGAACCTCCTGACATGAACTTTTAAGCCGCGTGCTATAATCTCAAGCTATTCAACAAGCGCAATATAAGATTTGAAAGTTACTATTAAATCACTTTGATCGCAGTCTTCAACTCATAAACTGACCGCGGGAAACACTATGGAAGCTCACCTCAAAATTACAAACTTTGAAGATTCTGATCTCCTCTCGAGTTTGTGGGATAAGCAGTAACCGTGCCCTAGTGACATATATCCGGCATGCAGAGTTACTGAACATCGAAATAGGACTGTCATTCTGTTGTGTGTATCAATAATGCAGGTGCATGTTGCTATGTACTGAAATGAGTATATCTATACACGGTGACAATCAACACAGTTTTCTATCAGGCACAACAACAGAGTCCTGTTTCAAACATGCAAGTTATTTATTTTTAATAAACAGCGGTCGATCATGCAGAATATCCAACATTAACGGGATGTCACAGGTTCCTGGTTGCAGCTAGAAGACTCAATAAGCCGCCATAATATTCGTGGCGCTTGATCAAATAAAGAGAATCAATGAAAACCGAGTGTGACACCGGAGCATAATGCTGAATTAACAGGTAAATAGTGAAAAACCCAGCTACGATTAACATCATCAGTTGATGAAAGTGCTAGTTGAAACAGTGATCCAAACCTCAAGATGGTTCATCCGTGGTAGCAGGGAGGTGGTGGAGGTTCCCGAGGTGTGTGGGGCTTGAGCCCCTCACACAGGTTTGTTTGTTTTTTTAAAAAGGAGAGCCCCGGGGAGGTGGTGGTCACCGGGGCTGCGGGGGGACTCCGTGCCCCCCCTCAAAACATAAATATAGCCCAGGGGGGATGGCGGTCCCTGGGGCTGCGGGGTCCCCCGCTATTACTTTTGCGCATGCCCCCGGGACCTGGCCCACCCGGGGACAATAATAACAAAGCACGAAGCCTGCACTTCGATTTTTTTATTTTATCGGCAGAATATGCACAGCGAGAATTCTGCTATTTTTAAAAAAATGCTTTTTTGGGTCCTGGGGTCCTTGTGGGAGCCCCTGAGCAGGCCTAGGGGCCAGGTTTTTTTTTACCCTGCCCCCTTTTCTTGTTGTTTAACCTTTGTTTTACTATTTTCTTGTGACTCGGTTCTACCGAGTCATAAGATGGCTGCCAACACTTCCTGGTTTGGATTGTTGGAAGCCAATCACAGTGAAGCTCGTGCCCGGGAGGGTTTGCGAACCCCTCCTCGGTCACAGATATTGAAACTTTTTCATTTTTTAATTTCTCAGTAACTTCTGAATGGATTTACACCATTTAAAAAAAAGGACTCTTTCCGAACCAAGACCTACATTTTTGCAAAATTTGGTGTTATTCCGTTCAGCAGTTCAGGCTGTAGCTTTGTCTAAAGTTTCCCATGGAAAATTACATGGGGAAAATGCATTTTGGGACCCCCCCTTTTTTCTCGGCCCCCGCTTGATGAAGCACCTCGAAACTTTCAAGACAAGAGCTGATGGGAGTGGGTCACTAGTTTTGAAACTTTCCCGAAGATTCGTCAACCGGCGCAAAAGTTATTGGGAAAACAAAAAACATTTTCGTAAGGAAAATAGGTCTTAACTATAGCTACCTACTGGTGACTGCCAGTAGGTAATATATATATATATATATATATATATATATATATATATATATATATATATATATATATATATATATATATATATATATATATATATATATATATATATATATTACCTACTGGCAGTCGCCAGTAGGTAGTTATAGTTAGGACCACGTTTCCATAGGAAATCCGCAACATTCTATTTGGAATAACTTTTGCGCCGGCTGACGAATCCTCGCGAATTTTTCAAAATAGGTGGGGCGCTACGCTCCGCTCCTACCCTGAAAGTCTCGGGGGGATTCATCAAGCGGGGGCTGAGATAAAAGGGGGGTCCCAAAACGCGTTTTTCCCATGCATTTTTCCATAGGACCTTTAGACACAGCTACAGCCCGAACGGCTGAACAGAATTACTAGAAATTTGGCAGAGAGGTAGTCCTCAGGTCAAGGAAGTGCCTTTTGTAGGTTTGGTGTAAATCTGTTCAGTAGATTCTGAGAAAATAGCCTTTAAATCAATATATATATCTGAGCCAGCTTACGGTGCGCTTACGGTACGCTTACCGTACGCATACGGTGGCGTGCGCGAGCGCGATTCTGATTGGCTCTTAGATCTTAGTAAACATTCGAATCGGTCGAAACCAGGAAGCGGCGGCCGCCATTTCGTGTGTTTCACTCAGAAAAAAAAGAGTGATATCTTGAAAAGGGGGCAAGGAGGAGAGTTACAGACCCCCTAACATTTGTAAGGGGGTCAAAGAAGGACAGAAAAGTACAAAGAAAACATTTATTGATTTTAAAAAAAAATCACGGGGTACGCGTACGGTAAGCTTACCGTACGCGTACGGTAGAAAAAAAAAATAAAAAATGAAATGAAATGCAGATTTAAGTGTTTAGATATTAGGGGGCTCTAAAAAGAGCCGTTGTGTTTATGAAGTGATTTTTTAGTGGTACCTACAAGTAAGTACCGATGCAGAGTCTAAGGTTCAAGAGGAAGACTCTGTTCCCTTCATCATTGAAGTGCACACCATCTCCTCTATAAATGTCTTGCATGTCGTAACGCAAGTTGTTGTGGTAAATGGAACCCATACCATAGTCACGGAGGAAAGCAGAAACAGATTTGTTGACGTGCTTTCTTGCTTTGTCAATCTGCGGACAGAAATGATTGGACCAGTTCCATTTTTGCCTTTGGCATATGTTAGAAAACACAAAGGCAGTTTTAGGGAAAAGTGAAAACAGTTGTGCAAAGGTGTCCTTCATAAGCATTTCCAGACCTACCCCAGTCAAAGTGCCTAGGTCATTGCCACCACAGTGCACTATTATGAGGTCAGGGTGTTGGATTTGCATGAAGGATTTCACCAATGGCATCAATTGGTGCCACTTTAACCCTCTCTGACCAATCCATTTAATGTCTACATTTGGTAAAGCAAGGTCTCTCACCATACCTGTTTTCTCTGCATACTTTTCACTCCAGAAGACATAGCTGTGCCCTACAATCCACACTGTGAACATCTTCAAAGGAGAACTGGATGCACTCAGGAGGTGTAATTCAGTAGAATGGTAAAAAGAAATGAAAGACAGTTTGGAAATGGAGGCATACATATTTTTTTCATAAAAAAAAGAACTGATTGGCTTTTCATACCATTCTAGAATAAAAACTAGGCTGTATGTGTAAATTAATAGAAGCATGTTTTGTATTGGTACAGAAAAATGTGTTACCAAAGAACAGTACTATGGATTTGCTGTTAGGTTTGAAAAGTCAAGCACTCTTGCTCTGTGGAATTGAAACATTGTTTGGTGAACTTCTGACCTAACTCCACACAGCAGTGTTCCATGAGCTGTTGCTATGGTAGCAGGCAGAAGTCAAGTTGGGGGAAGGGTACTAGGCAGAAGTCAAGTTGGGGGAAGGGTACTTTTGGAAAAGGGTTGGTTTTCAACCAATAGAAATGTGTGATTACATTTGAAAAAAAAGGGGGAAGCACTGAGATTTGAAATTAACATGTATATGTGTGGAAAAAGAGAGGGAAAGTTTGCCATTATCTGGTTCTGCTGAGAGGAGAGAGGTGTAAAGAACAGAGATCCTGGCTCTGATAATCTGCTGATTGAGTGCCACATTTCTTTCACAGCTAACTCATTTTAAAGGTGAGTTTAGAGTTTGAGAGGGGATGTATATGGTAAATTAAGAAATGAATAATAGAAATGGAATTCCTTTTGTTGAAGTTGTGTTTATTATTTTCTGTTTTGGGAGAAATTTAAATGTGAGGAACATGTAAAATAATATGGACTATGTTTTCACGATAAATTAAGGTGTACTGGTAAAAATAAAGAATACTTTAAGGATTTAAGGTTGGACTCAGTAATGCAAATACATACAGCATCAGTAAGGCTGGTTGCCCTTGCTGGAGTGTAGGCAGTCACCCAGGTTACACATGGTGCTGGTCTGAAAAATCAGTTTGGACATGTGCTTTTTTAAGAATCTGAAAAGTGGATTCATAATGTGTCAGTCTGTAAAAGTGTTTATCACTTGCCAAAAAAAAGAGTAGTAAGTGTGCTTTCAAATTGGCAAAGAAATTTCGTTTTGTGACTAATGTGAAAACATGACTCTGTGTGCAAATAGGAATTACAGGCACAGATTTATTGCGTATTGCTCTGGTGATTTCACAGTTGCATTAGATGGAAAGGGGGAGCCATTTTTTGGTGGAGAAGCAGACTCTTAGCACACACCCAGCTGCTTACCCTGTGGAATCATGCACAGTATTCACAAGCGAGTGGGGTTTGAGGTTTCAGTCAGTAATGCAAATACATTCAGCATCACTAAGGCTGGTTGCCCTTGCTGGAGTGTAGGCAGTCACCCAGGTTACACATGGTGCTGGTCTGAAAAAGCAGTTTGGACATGTGCTTTTTTAAGAATCTGAAAAGTGGATTCATAATGTGTCAGTCTGTAAAAGTGTTTATCACTTGCCAAAAAAAAGAGTAGTAAGTGTGCTTTCAAATTGGCAAAGAAATTTCGTTTTGTGACTAATGTGAAAACATGACTCTGTGTGCAAATAGGAATTACAGGCAGAGATTTATTGCGTATTGCTCTGGTGATTTCACAGTTGCATTAGATGGAAAGGGGGAGCCATTTTTTGGTGCAGAAGCAGACTCTTAGCACACACCCAGCTGCTTACCCTGTGGAATCATGCACAGTATTCACAAGCGAGTGGGGTTTGAGGTTTGAGTCAGTAATGCAAATACATTCAGCATCACTAAGGCTGGTTGCCCTTGCTGGAGTGTAGGCAGTCACCCAGGTTACACATGGTGCTGGTCTGAAAAAGCAGTTTGGACATGTGCTTTTTTAAGAATCTGAAAAGTGGATTCATAATGTGTCAGTCTGTAAAAGTGTTTATCACTTGCCAAAAAAAAGAGTAGTAAGTGTGCTTTCAAATTGGCAAAGAAATTTCGTTTTGGGACTAATGTGAAAACATGACTCTGTGTGCATATAAGAATTACAGGCAGAGATTTATTGCGTATTGCTCTGGTGATTTCACAGTTGCATTGGATGGAAAGGGGGAGCCATTTTTTGGTGCAGAAGCAGACTCTTAGCACACACCCAGCTGCTTACCCTGTGGAATCATGCACAGTATTCACAAGCGAGTGGGGTTTGAGGTTTCAGTCAGTAATGCAAATACATACAGCATCACTAAGGCTGGTTGCCCTTGCTGGAGTGTAGGCAGTCACCCAGGTTACACATATTGCTGGTCTGAAAAAGCAGTTTGGACATGTGCTTTTTTAAGAATCTGAAAAGTGGATTCAAAATGTGACAGACTGTAAAAGTGTTTATCACTTGCCAAAAAAAAGAGTAGTAAGTGTGCTTTCAAATTGGCAAAGAAATTTCGTTTTGTGACTAATGTGAAAACATGACTCTGTGTGCATATAGGAATTACAGGCAGAGATTTATTGCGTATTGCTCTGGTGATTTCACAGTTGCATTAGATGGAAAGGGGGAGCCATTTTTTGGTGCAGAAGCAGACTCTTAGCACACACCCAGCTGCTTACCCTGTGGAATCATGCACAGTATTCACAAGCGAGTGGGGTTTGAGGTTTCGGTCAGTAATGCAAATACATTCAGCATCACTAAGGCTGGTTGCCCTTGCTGGAGTGTAGGCAGTCACCCAGGTTACACATGGTGCTGGTCTGAAAAAGCAGTTTGGACATGTGCTTTTTTAAGAATCTGAAAAGTGGATTCAAAATGTGACAGACTGTAAAAGTGTTTATCACTTGCCAAAAAAAGAGTAGTAAGTGTGCTTTCAAAATGGCAAGGAAATTTCGTTTTGTGACTAATGTGAAAACATGACTCTGTGTGCATATAGGAATTACAGGCAGAGATTTATTGCGTATTGCTCTGGTGATTTCACAGTTGCATTGGATGGAAAGGGGGAGCCATTTTTTGGTGCAGAAGCAGACTCTTAGCACACACCCAGCTGCTTACCCTGTGGAATCATGCACAGTATTCACAAGCGAGTGGGGTTTGAGGTTTCAGTCAGTAATGCAAATACATTCAGCATCACTAAGGCTGGTTGCCCTTGCTGGAGTGTAGGCAGTCACCCAGGTTACACATGGTGCTGGTCTGAAAAAGCAGTTTGGACATGTGCTTTTTTAAGAATCTGAAAAGTGGATTCATAATGTGTCAGTCTGTAAAAGTGTTTATCACTTGCCAAAAAAAAGAGTAGTAAGTGTGCTTTCAAATTGGCAAAGAAATTTCGTTTTGTGACTAATCTGAAAACATGACTCTGTGTGCATATAGGAATTACAGGCAGAGATTTATTGCGTATTGCTCTGGTGATTTCACAGTTGCATTGGATGGAAAGGGGGAGCCATTTTTTGGTGCAGAAGCAGACTCTTAGCACACACCCAGCTGCTTACCCTGTGGAATCATGCACAGTATTCACAAGCGAGTGGGGTTTGAGGTTTCAGTCAGTAATGCAAATACATTCAGCATCACTAAGGCTGGTTGCCCTTGCTGGAGTGTAGGCAGTCACCCAGGTTACACATGGTGCTGGTCTGAAAAAGCAGTTTGGACATGTGCTTTTTTAAGAATCTGAAAAGTGGATTCATAATGTGTCAGTCTGTAAAAGTGTTTATCACTTGCCAAAAAAAAGAGTAGTAAGTGTGCTTTCAAATTGGCAAAGAAATTTCGTTTTGTGACTAATGTGAAAACATGACTCTGTGTGCATATAGGAATTACAGGCAGAGATTTATTGCCTATTGCTCTGGTGATTTCACAGTTGCATTAGATGGAAAGGGGGAGCCATTTTTTGGTGCAGAAGCAGACTCTTAGCACACACCCAGCTGCTTACCCTGTGGAATCATGCACAGTATTCACAAGCGAGTGGGGTTTGAGGTTTCAGTCAGTAATGCAAATACATTCAGCATCACTAAGGCTGGTTGCCCTTGCTGGAGTGTAGGCAGTCACCCAGGTTACACATGGTGCTGGTCTGAAAAAGCAGTTTGGACATGTGCTTTTTTAAGAATCTGAAAAGTGGATTCATAATGTGTCAGTCTGTAAAAGTGTTTATCACTTGCCAAAAAAAAGAGTAGTAAGTGTGGTTTCAAAATGGCAAAGAAATTTCGTTTTGTGACTAATGTGAAAACATGACTCTGTGTGCATATAGGAATTACAGGCAGAGATTTATTGCGTATTGCTCTGGTGATTTCACAGTTGCATTAGATGGAAAGGGGGAGCCATTTTTTGGTGCAGAAGCAGACTCTTAGCACACACCCAGCTGCTTACCCTGTGGAATCATGCACAGTATTCACAAGCGAGTGGGGTTTGAGGTTTCAGTCAGTAATGCAAATACATTCAGCATCACTAAGGCTGGTTGCCCTTGCTGGAGTGTAGGCAGTCACCCAGGTTACACATGGTGCTGGTCTGAAAAAGCAGTTTGGACATGTGCTTTTTTAAGAATCTAAAAAGTGGATTCAAAATGTGTCAGTCTGTAAAAGTACTTTTCACTTGCCTAAAAAGTAGTAGAAAGTATGCTTTGCAATTGGCAAAGAAATTTCGTTTTCTGCCTAATTTCAAAGCATGACTTTGTGTGCACACAGGAATTATTTTTAGAAATTTAATTTGTGAAGGTGTTATTGTGATTTTCATTTATAGGAAAGGGGTTTATAGTATTTTAAGATTTCTAAAGAACATAAAAAATGTAGTAATATATTTAAATAAAATAAAGGAATTTTTTTTTAGTTTTTTTCAGGTATTGCTGAAGAGCAGTGAACAAAATTTAAGATGCCTACAAAATCCAGAGTAAAGAAAGACCACAAAAAAAACCTATATTTGAAGACAACTGGAGGACCTAAGGGGCATATCAACAAGGGCTTTATCTCTGCTTTTTTGGCTTTAAAAGCCAAAAAAGCAGAGATAAAACTAGCACCCTATCAACAACAGGGTGCTAACATGCAAATTTGCATATTAGCACCCATTTACTCTACGTTTCCCCTTGCATCTCTAATGAGATGCAAAGGGGGCGTTCCAGAGTAAAATAATAGGAGAAATTTCGCTAAGCGACATTTCTCCTATTATCAAGAATATCGCTAACCCTGTTAGAGACAAAAAAAGCAGCGCTAACCGCGGTTAACGCTGCTTTTTTACGTCTGGTATTTTTCTGACTTAGCCATGATATCCTATGGAAGGAGGATATCATGGCTAAGTTTGTCTGTCCCTATCAACAAGCTAACGTGAGATTATCGCTGGGTTTCCAGTGATAATCTCACGTTAGCCACTTAGCGTGAGGATTTTTATCGCTATTGAGATAAGCGTTGCTAATAGCACGCTATCTCAGCGATAAAAATCAACGCTAGCCGGCGATAATTAGCCTAGCGCTAAGTGCGCTTAGCGATAATTATCGCCGGTTGTTGTTGATATGCCCCTGAGTTAGTTGGAGATGCTCATGTTGGGAAAAAGAAAAAATGTTCTGGTAAGCAAACAAAAGATTTTTTAAAGAACATATTCAAAAAAAGGAAAAATGTACAAAATGTCTGTACTGGAAAAAATGTTTTCAATAGAAAAGGAGAGGTATTGCTGAAGAGCAGTGAACAAAATTTAAGATGCCTACAAAATCCAGAGTAAAGAAAGACCACAAAAAAAACCTATATTTGAAGACAACTGGAGGACCTAAGTTAGTTGGAGATGCTCATGTTGGGAAAAAGAAAAAATCTTCTGGTAAGCAAACAAAAGATTTTTTAAAGAACATATTCAAAAAAAGGAAAAATGTACAAAATGTCTGTACTGGAAAAAATGTTTTCAATAGAAAAGGAGAGGAAAAAATTGAGCATTTAGTTAATGCAAATATACCTTCTGCAACTAAAAAGATAAACTTAAACAGAAAAAACAGCGTTTAAAGAGATACGTAGAAAAATGTTTCAGAGAAGAGTTATGTCCAATTTGATAAAGGATGTGAAGAAATATAAGCAAAAGGCTAAGTTTTATAAGAGAAAAAAAGAAATTGAAGCCATTGCAGCAAAGGCATTAGAATTAAAAAGGAAACTATTCATTTTAATTTTGAATAGGATGCGTACATTAGATAAAATGGTTAATGTACTGAAATCACAAAGCAAAAGGAAAAGAGTAGTGAACAGAACAAACTTTTGTAAAGTGTTTTTAGGAAAATGGATGCATAGTTCAAGTAGTGAACCTTTTTTTAATGAAGAGAGCTATTTTCAAAGTAATAGTTTGCTGCATGCAGTTGACACCAGAGGTCGTGCTTACGAAGTGAAAAATGGTTGCATAATGGAGAAGGAGATAATGGTTCCAAGAGATGAGGTACAAGTGATGGCGGATGAGGCTATGGGGAGACGTCCTAAAGCCCCAGTGTACACTTGGAATTGTAGTAGTATTTGCACTGTGCGTCAGGAATCTATTGATAAATTTTGTGAGTTTCTAAGAGAATATAGTAAAAAAAGTGTAAAACAGAAGATTAAGGTGCTTCAAAGTCTGGATCCATGCAGAGTGAGAGAGAATACTGGTTTGCAGGGTCATTCTCTGGCTTGTCTATCTAGAAAAGTGTGTAATAGTGTTTTCCATCATTTTAGGATGCTGGCTGTTCATCATACTGAAATGAGAAAGTTTGTGAGACGGTTGTATTTTGCTAAAAGTCCAGCAATAAAGTTAGATGAATTGAATAGGGCTCTGTTCCGTGGATCGGTATCAGATGTAGAGAAGGTTGTTGATGAAATTCAGTTTTGTTACTTTGGTCCTGAACAAAACAGTGCAGAAAAGGACACAGTAAATGAGGAAGAAGTGGAAGAGAATGTAGAACCCTCTGTAAGTAAGACATTTAATGATCACATAACAAAATTTGCAATAATCTCTAATGAAAGACCAAATATTACTTGTATTTGTTGCCGCAGAACTCATTATAGAAAACAAACCAGGTATGTTGATCTCTATAGAAAAAGTGAAAATGAAGATAATTATAAGTGGAAGGATTTTGCCACATATATATTTCTTGAAAATTGTTTTGAATTGGGTGAAGTTCAGCGTATTTGTAAATACTGTTATAATAAGTTAGAAGAAAATAGAATGCCGACCAGAGCTGTACATAATAATTTAGAATTGGATGCAATTCCTGCTGAACTTTCTGAATTAAATACATATGAGTCTATACTCATTCAATGTGTTCATCCGTTCCAGACCATAGTACGTATGGAGCCCAAAACTGGTAAATTACCTCCTTCAGATTTACTGAGAGGTTTAAAAGGTAGAGTGGTGTATTTGCCCTTGGATTTGAAAAAAAATATGGAAACTATTGATGCGGATACTTTGGAAACTGAACCATTAATTATTCTGGTTAATGGTGTACCTACAAAGAATAAGAAGATTTGGCAGGAGCTGGTAGATGTACGGAAAGTACAAAGAGCAAATTTGTATTTGAAAAGGAATAACAAATGGTATGAATCAATTTATATAGAAGAAGAAGAAGAAGAAGAAGATTTACAAGAAGACACAGAAACACCAACTGGACAAATTGAAAAAGTGGACAAGTCAAAGGAAGAAGAAATTTATGAACATTTTAGCATACATCCTCTTCATTCAAAAGAAGTTATGGGAGACAATATTGATCTGTTTCAGATGAAGAAAGCAAAAGGAACTCCCGTGAGTGTATGGGAGGAGAGCTTGGAAGCTCGATGTTTTCCCCAGCTGTTTCCTACAGGAAAAGGAGGACGATACGATGAACGTCCGGAACAGATTCCAGCTTCTGAGTATCGGACTACAAGACTATATGCTGAAGATCCCAGATTTCGACAAAGTATTCCTTATTTGTTCCATCTTTTATTTGAAAGCGACTTGTCTGCACTGTCTTATGCAGTAAATCACATTTTAAAAAGTGGTGTACATTTACAAAATGTGTCTGCTAAGGATTTTATGGAGAAAGTGCAGCACCGAGATGATCATTTGGAAACACAACTGATCAATCTGATGGCTTGTCAGCGTGGGACAAATGAATATTGGTACCGACGTCATGGTGAATTAAAATGCATGTTACGGAATTTAGGAACACCAACATGGTTCGTTACCCTAAGCTGTGCTGAGTACGCTTGGGATGATTTACTGGATTTTCTACAAGAGGCAAATTCAAACATTAAAAACATCGAATACAAGACAGCAGGAGAACTGTGCTCATTGGATCCGGTTAATGTTTGCAGATATTTCAATCATAGATTTGAGGCTATGATGTCGTTCATCTGCAATAAAAAAAATCCACCTCTAGGAGAAGTAGTGGATTTCTTTTGGAGAAAAGAGTACCAGGCAAGAGGTGCTCCTCATATTCATATGCTGTTGTGGATCAAGGATGCCCCAAAGTTTGGAACAGATGCTGATGAAGCAGTGTTATCTTACATTGAAGAATATGCAACATGTGCTTTACCAAAAAGCACAGAAGATAAAAAGTTAAAGGAGCAAGTTTTACGTTTCCAAAGTCATCGGTGTGGAAAATACTGTCGACGGAAATACAAGAGCAAAGATAAATACTACACTAAATGTCGATTTGGATTTCCTAGACCTGTTCTTTCAAATGGAAGAGTAAACAGTTTTATGTCATCTGTGAGACATACTATCACAAGAAAATCACCTAAGAATACCTACAACCTTAAAAGAAAAGAAGAATCAAAAAATATAAATGACTACAACCCAGTCATTTTATCCATGTGGAATGCTAACATGGATATACAGTATGTAGCTGACAATTCCATTGCTGTTGCTCGATTTGTAACGTCTTACATTACGAAATCAGAAAAAACTGAATTGAAGGAAATGTGGGAAGAGATTTCTCACGAGAAGACTGTCAGTAAGAAGCTGTACAGTTTCAGTTTGAAGATGTTATCGCATCGAGAAATTGGATCCTACGAATGTTCAGATAGGTTATCTTCTGCAAGTCTCTACTCGAAATCAAGAAGAATAATTTGGGCAAGTTTAGGCCTTGCAGCAATGAGAAATCGGGTACTGAAATCTGTTGGAGAAATTGAATATTTGGCCGAGAATGACCCAGAAAGTACAGATATTTTGAAATCAAACATGTTGGACACATATTATCCCAAGAGAAGTCATCATCTGGAGAACATGTGTCTCTATGAAGTGCTGCAGAACTACATTTATTCACGGAAAGCCACAGAAGACATCAACAATGGAAAATATAAAGTTATTGGTGAGGAAGGATGTTTGGTGAAGCAAACAAAAGGAAGTTTGATAAATCACAGGAAGCTGAGTTGCGACACTACTGACAAAAAGGAATTTTACTACTTGGCTCTTTTACAGCTGTTTAAACCATGGCGTACAGAGGATGAACTACTGGGAGAATTTCAAAGCTATGAAGATTCTTTTAATGCTTGCAAAGACAGCATACAATGCAGTACATTCTCAACTTATCTGCAAATGTTAAATGAAGAAATTGAACAGGAAACTACAATTGCAGCAGAAATAGCTAGAGACAGTTCTCAGGACAGCCAAAGTTCAGGAACACTCAGTCAAGATCCCCTAGGACAACCAATCGTTGAAAATGAAGCATCAATAGCCATGAATGAAGTGGAAACAGCTATGAATCAAGCTCAAGAAGAATTTATAGACTTACAAAATTTGGAAAGACAACTGAACGAAGAGCAGCAACAAATTTATGAAGAGATCAGAAACAAAATTGATCATGGATTTCTACATGAAAAAAAAGAGTGCTCATGCACATCATTTCATCCAATCAGGATGTATGTAAGCGGACAAGCTGGAACTGGAAAAAGTTTCCTTATAAAAGTCATCAGAAGCTACCTACAGCAAAAAACGGATTCTACTTTGTCTTGTGTGGTTACTGCTCCAACTGGGTTAGCAGCATATAACATAAAAGGAATCACTTTACATCGTTTGCTAATGTTACCAGTGGAGCATGAGAACAAAATACAATACAACAAGCTAACTGGAGAAGCATGCTTGGAAGTTTCAAGAGTATTGAAGAAGATGCAAGTTCTCATTATTGATGAGGTGAGCATGGTATCAAACTTAATGCTTGCCTTTGTGCATTTAAGAATGCAGCAAATTCTGAAGACAGACTATGACGTGTTATTTGGAGGAAAACACGTCATAGTTTTTGGAGATCTTTTGCAACTTACTCCAGTTAAAGGACAACCAGTGTTTAATACTGTGACACATGAAGACACAAAGAAGTCATTGGGAAGCATCGGTAATGCAAATATTTGGTCCTTCTTTGAGTACAAGGAACTTACTACTAATATGAGGCAAGCAAACGATGAAGAATATGGAAGTATTCTGAAAGATATCAGAATTGGACTACTCACTGAAGCTGGCAAAAAAGCATTACAGAGTCGGCTGCTACATAATTTATTTCCAAAGGAAGAAATAGTTGCAGAGAAGATATACAAGAACATTGCAGAAAAGAAAAGTGTCATCTGCTTAATGCCAACTCTACGTGAATGCTCAATATTCAATGAGGAGCTTTTGAAATTGGAAAAGGAAGATATCAGGAAATTGGAAGCAGTGGACAAAATTGAGGATGGAAGAATTACTGTCACATTAACAGGCACACTGAAAAATAAATTGGATTCACTAGAGAAGAACATTTCCAAAACAGCTGGATTAGAAAAAAATCTATATGTTTGCATGAACTGTAGAGTATTTTTAAGGAGAAATTTGGATGTTGAAAAAGGTTTAGTTAATGGAGCTATGGGAAGAGTTGTGGGTTTTATTAATTATCAGAAAAAAGATGGAATTGAATGTTTAAAAATAAAATTTGATCAGATAGAAGAAGTTAAAGACATTTGTCGTTGTTCAGTTCGTTTCATGCTTGTGAAAGATTTATAAGTACGTAGGAAGCAGTTTCCGTTTTCTCTAGCATATGCTGTAACTATTTACAAGTCTCAAGGATTGACTGTAGATTGTGCATTTGTGAACATTGGTTCAACTGTGTTCAAAGAAGGTATGGCATATGTTGCTTTGTCACGAGTGAAAACATTATCAGGTTTATTCATGATAGACTTTGATGACTCAAAAGTTAGTGCTGATGCAAATTGTGTAAAGGAGTATAATAGATTAAGAAGAAGCTATGCTCCTCATTTAGGTCAGTATCCTGTGTTGGAGAAACGTGTAGTTTCTCGTAAAAAGAGAAATGAGAATATCTGTAATGAAGATGTAGAGAGGAGGAAAAAAAAGAGGAGTGATGTAATTGCAAGCAAAAAGAAAAAGGAAAATGAAGAACAGGTTGTAGGATGTCATTTTGAAAATAGCTCTGGTGTCAACTGCTACGCTAATGTAGTGCTGAATGTTGCATTTTATCTGGAAAGTGTGCAAGAGCAGATAATAGTAAATCAGGGAAAAAGATTCTGTTCTCAGTTGAGTCTCCTTTTTCAAAAGCTGAGTAATGATAAAACTCAAATAGAAAGTGCTACTGAAATTAGAAAACTTTTAGATGTATGTTCAGGACGAACACAGTTTTCTCAAAATGTACAGCAAGACGCACAGGAATTCTTGATGTTTTTTCTTCAGGTACTGGAAGAAGAAGGGGTTCCCATTAAAAATGTATTTGGTCTCTCTTATAAATGGGAACATAGTTGTGAAAACTGTTATAATATATGTGGCTCTAATGTTGATTCTGAAAGGTTTATTTATTTAACATTGCCAGAAAGTAAAACAGTCACTTTTGCTAAATTAGTTAAAGATGCTAATCATAGCATGGAATGCAGTGAGTGTCAATCTGACATGTTTTCAACGTTAATTTTAAAGGAATACGGACAGTATGTAATTTTAATGATGCAATGATGTAAAGCTGATGGTTCAAAATTAGATACTTTAATAAAGAAGTTTACAGGACAGCAATTATCAATTTCAGGAAAAACTTTTGTAACAGTTGCAATAATTTTCCATGATGGACCTACTGTAACTTCTGGACATTACACAGTTTATCTTAAATGTGAAAAAGGCTGGACACTGTGTAATGATTCCCAATTGATTTTTAAGCAACGTTTGCCTTTTGATTTAGCAAATTCCTATCTAATCTTCCTGAAACCTATATTTTAGAGAGATTTGGCAACATCTGGACAAAACAATTTTACCATTTTATTGGATTACCAGTGGAATTTTTAAAAAAAATGATTTTACAAATTACCATTTGGCCTAATGGAAAGGTAACCAATTGTAATGTGGACTTTTTCAATTTTAAATGAAACTTTGGAAAACCAAAAATTTTGAAAAAATCGGTAACATCTGCACAATTTAAATTTTGGAATGTTATTGGATTGCCATTGGAAATTTATTCAAAAAAGATTTTTAAAATTACTATTTGGCCATGCGGAAAGGTAAACAATTCTATTGTGGACTTATTTAATTATTAATAAATCTTTCGGAAACCAAAATGTTACGGAGAATCGGTGAGATCTGTACAATTTAAACTTTAGATTTTTATTGGATTAACATTGGAAATTTAATCAAAAAAGAATTTTAAAATTACTATTTGGCCTAAAGGAAATGGAACCAGATGTATTGTGGAGTTATGTGAGATATATTTTTGTGATTATACTTCTGAAACAAAAATATCAGACGGTATTTTAAAGAAATAAGTATTGATATTAGATGATATTTTTTAAGAATATTATGCATTTCTATAAAGTTATATTTATGCAAAAAGAGATTGTGGGCTTTTTTAAAACAATCTTTGAGATTGTTAATGTTTTTTTTGCCCGCTGTTAAATGATGAATGCAATTGCTTTCATAATTTATAGTGAAATGCAATATATTCTGAAAACAGCAAAAAAAAGGCAAAATTGTTTTTTGAAAAATATGTAAATATGTGTACTGTATTATAAAATGTTTTATTAAATATTAATACTTTTTTCTTTTTTTTCAGATTGAGATAGAAAATTTTCGAAAACTAGAACCATTTTTAAAGCAATTAAAAAAAAATTTAAATGAATAAATATTTTTTTGAGTGGGTATGGTAAGTCAAAAATATCATGGTCCCTTTTTTCCACTTCTCCACAATCACATTTTCAGTTTTTCATTGTAGTCTCTCAAGGACCTTGTAATGTGATAATTGATTTTTAGTGTTTTTTTTTTAAAAAAAATAATAATTACGCGTACGGTAAAAAAAAAAAAAAAAAAAATTTTAAAAACATATATAAAAAATAGATGAAAGGTAAGGTTGGCTCTTAAAAGAGCCGTTGTGTTCATGCAGGGACAGAGGAAAGAAAGAATGGGAATATTAGACGGTACGACAAGTGTGCTGATCTATTTTATTGTTCACTAGGGAAATACTGGTCTCCCTATAACAAATTAGATCATGACAAGTGGCGCACCGTATTTCAACCCTCAGAAACCGAGGGTTAATTTCCTGAGGAGAAGAAAAAGGAGATGCTCCCCCCACAGATGAAGGGCTCACCTGACCTGCAGAAGAAGGACTCGGCACTGCAGATGATGGTCCAGGCTGAGCTGCTGTGGATGTGCTTGGTTGATTTACTGAAGGGTTACCTTCAGTAAGTCGTGCATGTGTCCTTCTGTGTACATCCTTAAGGTGTCTCAACATGGTGTGATTCCCGAAGGAATACTTCCTGTCGGGATTCCCTCTTGAAAGTACACGGCCACACAGCTTACAAGTCACTAAGGGTGCATTTACCTTTTGCTGGCCCTCTGGAAAAGAAAAATACTCCCATATGAAAGAGGTCTTTTGTTTCCTCGCTCTCTGCCTCAAGGTAGTGCTGCTAGCCTCACTCTCAGAAGGGCTCTGCTGTTCTGCCATCGTATCACAAAGACAACCCAGCTCCTTCTCCTAAGGGATCACAAGCAGAAATGAGGGGAATGGGTGTGGTGTAGGAGAGTTCTAGAACTGAAAGTAGTTTCAACCAATCAAAAGTTGTGTTTCATGATCACATGACCCACCGTACGCTTACGGTGCGCTTACGGTGCGCTTACGGCAAAAGTACGCATGCGCGTAAAAAAGACACGCGCACGCGCGCATGCGCAAAACAGGCACGCCCCTTCACTTCCGCGTAACGTGCGCGTGCAGCGTACGCGTTACGCGCTGTGCACGCGTGACGTGAGTCTACACAAATTGCGTAAATGAACGCAAACAGCGTAGAAATCTAACGTAATTACAGCAAGACGTGCGCTTACCGTACGCGCACGGTAAAAAAAAAAAAAAAAAAAAAAAAAAAGGAAAACAAAAAAAATATGTAATACTAATAAATTTTACCTGTTTATTTTAAAAAAAATGGTAAAATAAAAACATATTGTAGAATTTTTAAAATTTAACCATAGTCTTTAAAAAAGGATAGACAATTAAAATAAAAATATGTAAAAAAAAAAGAAGAAAAAAAAAAAAATTAGCATTTAAAAAACCTTGCAAATTCACTGAAAAAACGATGGGTTTCACTCACGTTATAGTTAGGAATTAGCATTTAAAAAACCTTGCAAATTCACTGAAAAAAACATGGGTTTCACACACGTTATAGTTAGGAATTAGCATTTAAAAAACCTTAGAAATTCAATGAAAAAACCAAAGGTTTCACACATGTTATAGTTAGCTGGACATTTCACTTGTAAAAAACCATTGAAATTCCCCCGTTATAGTTAGTTCAGCTAACTATAACTCGCGCGCCCGCAATGCACTACTGATGACGTCACATATTACATCACTCATGACATGGTCAGTGACATCACTCATGACATCACTGATGACATCTCAAATGACATCACTGATGACATCATCCTTGTGACAGAGTGGTAGACCTCCTCTCACCCTAATATAACCTTTGATACAAACATTCAAAAAAAGAGACTGAAATTTTCAAAAAAATGGACATACCAATACCAGTTACAACAACCTATTCAGTAATTCTAAGATCCACATACACATCCACTCATCCACCAACAGTCCTATACAGTCACTCATACATGTACTCACACATCATATGTACTCATACACCTAAACATCCTGTAACACAATGCCACTCATCCATAGAGTTACTCACACATAGTCACTCATGCTAATAAAGAATCAAACATCCATTTACTTGCATATACAGTTATACACACACCACCACACTTACTTTTACAGAAACTTACACATACTTAGTCTTTTAAACAATCACTTATAGAAACACATATTTATTCATACAGGAACTCTTCCAATCTCTCACTCTCACATATACTCACTTATAAACACCAATAGTCACATATACTAGTTTAAAACATATGTAGTTACTTATGAAGACACTATTGAGACAGTCATTCACTCACTAACACACCCATGCACACACTCATCTACCCATACAGTCCTGCACACATGCTGTCTTCAACACATACAAACAGTGAGTCACTCATTCATGCATCTATGCACTACGTAATACCCCCCACCGCACCATGAAGACACTCAGACACTCATACTGAGACTCAAAAAACCAAATAATAACCTATATAAACACCCATGTAGCTACTCACCAACCCATGCAGACACTTATACACAAAGTGAGAGACTGATACAGGTATTTACACATTTAAACATTACTCACTTAGCCATGTATTCCAAAAGATACACTTAATCAGTCAGTAATACAATCAATTTTTCAAAAACAAATCATCAATTTAGACACTTATATACTCATTTATTCTTCCATCGACCTTGAGATATACATATATTAAACATATTTAATTTTCAGAAAAACACACATTCACTGGATGATGTCATCAGTGATGTCATTTGAGATGTCATCAGTGATGTCATGAGTGATGTCACTGACCATGTCATGAGTGATGTAATATGTGACGTCATCAGTAGTGCATTGCGGGCGCGCGAGTTATAGTTAGCTGAACTAACTATAACGGGGGAATTTCAATGGTTTTTACGAGTGAAATGTCCAGCTAACTATAACATGTGTGAAACCTTTGGTTTTTTCATTGAATTTCTAAGGTTTTTTAAATGCTAATTCCTAACTATAACGTGTGTGAAACCCATGGTTTTTTCAGTGAATATATATATATATATATATATTCAATGAAAAAACCATAGGTTTCACACATGTTATAGTTAGCGGAAATTTTACTGATAAAAAACCAATGAAATTGCCCCGTTATAGTTAGTGCTGGCAACTATAACTCACGCGACCGCAATCCCCTGCTGATGCTAATACTGTATTTAGACACTTATTTGCCCATGTCTTCTTCCATACATTTTTAGCTATACATATATTACAAATATTTTTTTTTATAAAGACACATATGTCATCAGCAGAAGATTGCGGTCGCGTGAGTTATAGTTGCCAGCACTAACTATAACGGGGCAATTTCATTGGTTTTTTATCAGTAAAATTTCCGCTAACTATAACATGTGTGAAACCTATGGTTTTTTCATTGAATTAGCAAGGTTTTTTAAATGCTAATTCCTAACTATAACGTGTGTGAAACCTATGGTTTTTTCAGTGAATTTGTACGGTTTTTTAAATGCTAAGTTACTTTACGCCATTCGAGGCGTGCGCGCCCACTTAACGCAGTGCGTTCCGTGCACGGTTTTTATCAACTTTAATAAGCCCTGTACATTTGGTGGCCTTCGGCCACCAAAAGCACAGGGGGTGGGGTCAATGTGGATAGTGTTTTTTTTATTTCGATTTTATAATTTCATGTTGCCAAAATATAGTTTTTTTACTGATGTAATAAGCCCTGCGCATTTGGTGGCCTACGGCCACCAAATGCACAGGGGGTGGGGTAAGTGTGGATAGTGTTTTTTTTATTTCTATTTTTTACCGTACGCTTACGGTAAGCGTACGGTAAGCGTACTCGGCGAAATTTCCGAAAAAAAAATAAAACCGTTTTTGCTCTTGGGGGATGTTTGGGGACTCCCTCAACATGATTATGTGGGAGGGAGTTGTCAAAACAGCCCCGTAACATGTTTTTGGGCATCATGTTTGATAAATAACACTCAGTGCGAGAGACAAAATGGCGGACGCCGCTTCCTGGTTTCGGCCGATTCGAATGTTTACTAAGATCTAAGAGCCAATCAGAATCGCGCTCGCGCACGCCACCGTACGCGTACGGTAAGCGTACGGTAAGCGTACCGTAAGCGGGCTCAGATATATATATTGATTTAAAGGCTATTTTCTCAGAATCTACTGAACAGATTTACACCAAACCTACAAAAGGCACTTCCTTGACATAGGGACTACCTCTCTGCCAAATTTCTAGTAATTCTGTTCAGCCGTTCGGGCTGTAGCTCGTTCTAAAGGTCCTATGGAAAAATGCATGGGAAAAACGCGTTTTGGGACCCCCCTTTTATCTCAGCCCCCGCTTGACGAATCCCCCCGAGACTTTCAGGGTAGGAGCGGAGCGTAGCGCCCCACCTATTTTGAGAAATTCGCGAGGATTCATCGACCGGTGCCAAAGTTATTCAAAATAGAATGTTGCGGATTTCCTATGGAAAAGGGGTCCTAACTATAACTACCTACTGGCGACCGCCAGTAGGTAATATATATATATATATATATATATATATATATATATATATATATATATATATATATCTCAAGTCCAGTTCTCCTCTCCCTGTAAGAATGGATCCGATACTGCTCGCTTAAATTACTGAAGTGGATTTATTAGGTCACAATAGAAAGTGCATATTTAATGAGCTTGTGAAACGCTGTGGCAGATGCATTTCAGCCTTACGGCCTTTCTCAATGCTGGTTTTCTACGAGGATCATTGCTTCTGGAAACTTTTTTAAATGCTGGCATACTACTACCATTGGAGCATAGTCTTAGCCCCACCCCTGTAATTAATGATGCAGTTCTACTCTAAAGGCTCTAACCTTCGCTCGCTTTTCTCCCAGCCACACTGCACAGATCAATCAGAGTCTGATTGGGAACTCACTTTAAGTAATGTTGCGTCCGTACACACAGTGGTGCCCCAATCCATGTTGGCCCGCAGACTGCACGACCTCCTCTGCAGCTGGCACACGGCAATTGCTGTTTGTTCCGTCCACAGGTAAGGTCCCTTCAAGTAGTAAAGTACTACTCCTCTCTCCCTGATGCGGTGATGTTCTAGCTGTGATGCTCTATTCACTGGGGGGGGGGCAACGCGTCATACATTACATCCAATTTTGCAGGCAGACACGTTGCTCCAGGAAGAGAAGGCGTGTCAGTTACCAGTGCCTGCAAGTCTGGTCAAAACATCAAGTCCAGTTCTCCACTACGTGTAAGAATGGATCTGACACAGCTCGGTTAAATTACGAAGTGGATTTATTAGGTCGCAATCGAAAGCGCATATTAGGTGAGCTTGTGAAACACTGTGGCAGATACATATAAATATATTCCACAAAATGCCACACTTGTGACCACCGAACACTTTACAGATCAGGTGCCTCCTTCATGCTAGTGGCTGCACACATTTAACATTTCCAACAACGCTCCACTAGGAACATTCAGGAGCACACCGCGGATTCCACAGCAATTTTATTGTACCAAGCAGATGCGTTTCGATGAGAATTCACTTTATTCAATGCTTGTCTCCACAGGGGTCTGATATTATCAGTTTTTCATTTATTTAACAAAACACACTCCAATTGATTGCCAGATCTTTTAACCATCCAATTACACAGACAGTGGATTGAAAAAAAGCACCTGTAGTAGATAATGCACTTCGGGTTAACTTCTTACTATTATTATTTCATTAGCGCTTTTACTAAAATTAAAATGATACTCACTGACCCCCTCGATCACCGGCAAATGTCACATCCAGGGTTTCTCACCCTTAAACGCTCATTTTTTAACTCACACTTACCATTTAGTAAAGGGGGCTTTGGAATCTGCTGTGTGTTCCTGAATGTTCATATTTTAGTGTTGTTGTTGTAAATGTTAAATATATCCACTACTAGCTCGCTAAAGGAGGCAGCCGATCTGAAAAGTGTTTTCCGGTCACAAGAGTGGCATTTTGTGAAATGTTCAAATGGCGACTGACAGCACCATCGCTTCACTAAAAGGACAGTAATACCGATAGACACTGAGTCCCCATTACTAATGAGAGTGAAGCCCGTGTCTGGGGATGCTTTGATTCAATTCAGGTTGGCTTGGTTGGTATTTTACCAATTCAAAGCTGTAATACTGTGCCTGGTGTGGTAAAAGGCTTTTTACAAGTCGGTATGGATAGCGCTGTGATACTCCTATGCATAAAAACATTGATGCAGAAATGGCAAAAGACTTTGTCCTTTTCTATCTCGGCGTGGATGGCACTGTGCTAATCTTACGCTTAAAGACTTTGATAGTAAAACAGACAATTGAGGTGAGCAAATATAGAGTGTTGCTGGTGTTGAGGGTGCTCTATACTTGAACTGCTTCCCACTTCAACTTAAGAACTACCCAAAGTATTTCTCTGCTATTGATATATATATTAGACCTGTCATCAGGGCCGGACTGGCTGTAGTGGGCACCAGGCACTTACCCGGTGGGCCACCAGGATGGAGGCTAGTGTTTGGCCCCTTGGGTCCGTTTTTGTTGCTGGGGGGTGGCAATATCGGACCCCTGTAACAAAATCAGCAGAAACCGGCCATAGCAAACATCTCAGCTGCACCCCCAACCCAGGGCCACCTGAGCAGTTTGCCAGGGCTGGTTTCGGTTCCCAGTCTGGCCCTGCCTGGCATCTTTTGGTCAGTTTCTCCTTTCTTTTTGCTTTTTATCTCGCGGTTTTGATGGTGTACTGGACTTTGGGGCATATTGTCAAGGAGCTATTGCCGAGTTATCGGCACCGTATCGCATCCAAAGTTGCGATAAAATTACCGCCCCATTCACAAGCTGGTGCAAACAGCCCATAGCACCAGATTTCCTGCGATTGACCCCTCAAAGAACATCGTCACGGATGACAACGGCAACTATCACTTATGAGATGCAGAGTAGGCTTTCTCAAGCAAAATCTACGACAACATCACTCCACAACATTCTCAACGACCAGCCACAATGGCGAAAAGATCCCAAAAGAGGCGATAAGGCACATTAGCAGCAGGAAATTAACACCTGCTCTGACCTGGTGCAAAGTCGGATGACAACCGGCAACGGAAAGGGAACCAAGCCCAGAGCCACATCTGAAGATCAACAGATGTCATGGAACTACTCATCATGCAGCTCAAAGCCCCAAGAGGGCCACAACATCCATCACCACCACCCCCAGGACCGCCACCCCCACCCGGACCACCACCGCCCCCCACAGACCACCACAGAGGCAGCGCAGACAAAGACAGTGGACCTTCAGGAAACGCACCAGCCTCACAGACGTAACACCAGAGCATGTCACTGCCCACTACAGGCTCAAAAGGACAACCATCCTCTGCATCCTGAACATCATTGCCCACAGGCTGACGGTACCAACACAGCGGAGAACTTACATCCCCCCGCAGACAAAGCTGCTGGCTGTGCTGCACCTGTTGGCCTCTGGGACATTCCAACCAACAACTGCCATAGTCGGAGGAGTCTCACAACCTGCCCTATCCAAGTTCCTCAAACCTGTCCTGGATGCCATCATCAGCTTGGTACCCCAGCACCTATACTTCCCCCACACTGCGCAGGAACAGCTGGAGACCAAGCAAGGATTCTACACCATAGCTGGATCCCACACATCTTGGGGGCAATCAACTGCACACATGTCCTGCTTGTTCCCCCTGCCAACACTGCACACAATTACCCCAACATAAAGCACACAAATTCAATCAATGTGCAGGCAATAGTGGACCACTGGGGACTCTTCATCAATTGTCATCACTAACTACCCAGGCAGTGTGCACGACTCATATATCTTTTGACAGTCCATCATCAACAAGCACTTCCAGGATGGCACCTTCGGAAATGCAGTGCTCGTTAGTAAGTACCAACTGGACACACCACACACCTCAACTCCACAATCATGCAACCCACAACTCTGGTAATACACCTGTCGCAAACCCAAACAACATGCCAAACAACATGCCCACCCACCAGACCCGACAGCACAACTTACTGTGGCAACCTGGGCTATCCATGTACATGACCCACCAACGGCATGGCACATCAGCCACACACCAGCGTGGAGGTAGGTGGCAACCAGGCATGTGCTAAGAAGGCGAGTGACCCATGAATGATAATGCACACATTGCCAATTGTGGTGTGGATGTGCTGGATAGACAGAAGTATGCAGGTCGCAGACATATCCATGCTGACAAATATTGCTGGTGGTGGTAGTGTTGTGGACAGTGGATGCAACCATGTCATCCCAGCCAGTGGGGAAGATCTCGGAAATGTAGCTTGTTACATCCCCTCTGTAAGCGTGTGCGTAGTGGGCTTGCCCAGCGTACGCCAGGCTAGCACAGGGGTATGATAAAAAGCACGTAGCCCTGGGCATGGTTCTCTTCTGGAATGCCCAACGTCTCTGTCTCTTACCCCACCACGCGGCTGACGCCATGTGCGGCGGTGCCTGCGATCAAGTGTGCCTGCCGCATCCCGGGCCGCAGCTCTCCGAACCAGTCTCGTCCGCACCTGTGCATCCTGGCCACACTGCACACCTCCCGACACCGGCGTATCTCAAGAGTGCTCACCACGTGCTGTGCCATCTCCACGCCTGAGGCCCACCACCATGGCAGACTCCTCAGACCATCACAGCCTCCGTGAGCGAGGCAGGCAGTACTCCGTCCGGTTGACGCACTCCACTGGCATACACAGCGGACAAGTAGGTTGCACATTTGGAGCTGAGTCTTGATTACGCAATGACGGAGTACATATTTAAGGCAGAGCTCAAATCCCGATATTCCCTTCGATGTGGTGCCACCAACTTCTTGCATGGCAGTCTGACCATACGTGTCTGTGGGCCCTTACAGACTTCTGCCTTAGGCCTACACACCAGTCCAGCAGGCCTCAGACAAATCCTTTCCAGTCCGTCCCAGCCAGGACACGGCATCATCACTGTGTGCACACCCGCCCTGCTCTTGTTCCTCCACCTCCGTCACCCAGGAAACCTTTCCACATGCCATTCCAACACTGTGTGTTAGTGATCCAGATGGAGCTGGCTGCACAGCGGCTGCCCCACGATGACCCCTGCCTCCGGCACACACTGCGGTCGAGTCACATTGTGACTGTCCTTGGCATTCATGGGACAGCACAGATTGACCACAGGCACGGAATTTGCAAATAAATGCCTTACAAACCTACATTCACTAAGTGCATGTCACTCATCTGTACTGGCGTGTCACTCAATCAGGTGTGAGTGCGACATGTGTTGATGGCGAGTTTGTGTTGTGTTCATGGATGGTGGGTGTGTCACCTCTGTGCAGTGGTGCTGTTTGGGGTGTCACGTATTCGAACTGCCAGTCCTGTGTGTCACAGTTGGTAGGGTATCCCACTCTTCGGCGTTTCACATGTGTCCAGGGTCATTCCATTTTGGCTGCCATTTCTGGCCTACAAGTGACATCAGGGCTCATTGTGGGCTCGGTTATGTACCACCTTGATGCAGGGATGCCCCCTGTGACTCAGATCCCACAACATGTGCAACATATACATAAGCCGGAGTCACTGCCCCTACATTCATCCACGCTGGCATGATTGATTGCTCATGGTCATGACACGTCTGTGTGCAGGAGGGGTTGCTTGTCCCTCCACAATGCCGTGGGGAAATGCGGTTTCACTGCGTGATCCAAGCATGTGTCTGCATTGCCGCAGTTAAAATGCAGGCTGCGTGTCATTGTACATTGTGACTGTGTGGAGATGTCTATGTGATGCGGAACGATGGTCATTTCTTCTACATCACGGATGTGGGAGTGTGCTCGTACATTGTCATCTCGCCATTTTTGTGCTCTGCTTTTATGTTTCATTTTCCCGCAGGAGGCGTGGGAATTGCAGGCCTGTCGCTGGTTATCGCTGATTTTTGTATCGCGGTTGGCCTCATCGCTACTTTTTTGGCGTTTCGGATTTTTGCGGCGTGGCATTGTGTTTAACGCGGTCATTTGACGTGTTATCGTGTGACTATTGTATGGTGCCACCGGATTGTGAATACCACGTTGACATGGTGTTGTTTACCCGCGATGGACTGCGACATGCAAAGTTGCGCTAAGCTAAATTTGTGATGGTTATCACACGTTCTTGAGAATATACCCCTTTGTTTTTGCTGATTTGGTGCCACTGCGCACTTTCTCACTGCTGTTCAGTGTTAAAGAGCAAGTGCTCCTGCTGTAAATTGTGTTTATGAATTGGTGTTTCCATGATTGGCTTATTTGATTTACTACCAAGTCCCTAGTACAATGCACTGTGTGTGCCCTGGGCCTGTAAATCAAATGCTGCTAGTGGGCCTGCAGCGCTGAATGTGCCACCTACACAAGTAGCCATTCAAAGGGGTCTCAGACCTGCCAGTGCAGTGTCTGCACACAGTTTTTACTGCCATGTTGACCTGGCAAGCGCATTCACTTGCCAGGCCCTAACCTTCCCTTTCCTTACATGTAAGAAACCAGTAAGGTAGGCACAAGGTACCCCTATGAGCAGGGTGCAGTGTGGGGGAAAGGTAGGACATGTACTGGTGTGTGTTACATGTCTTGATAGTGAAATACTGTGCAATTTGTTTTCACTATGGAAGGCTATTTGTCTCATAGGTTAACATGGGGGTTGCCTTCTAATAACTTACAAGTCTAACTTTACATCAGTCCAGGATAGAAAAATGGAGTTTAGGTTTCCTGAACTCAGAAATTAATAACACACCTGCTAGTAAAGGTTTGTTTTTAATTATGTGTTTGAAAATGCCACTTGTAGAAAGTAGGCATTTTCTTGCTTAGCCATCCAGGTGCCTCTGCCATATTTGTATTCACCATCTGGGTTCAGAGTGACAGGAGCTGGGGATGTGCATTCACCCTAGACAGACACAAGTGGGAGGTTGAGGTGTGTCCTGCATTTCCTGTGTGACTCATTGCCAGGCTGAATAGACCTGGCTGCATTTAGAGTAGTGGGAGGAGTTGTCACTTGCACCTGAATGTACTGTGGCTACCTCTCACAAAGCTGTCTCCCCCTCCTGGAGTGAACCTGGCCTGAACCAGGCAGAACTGGTTAATGTATGCCATAGGAACTCTGTTTGTGTCAACTTCAATGGGAAAGGTGGTATAAATATTGGGGCCCTGACTTCAGGACTTTGGGACACTTTGGGATCAAGATACCTGTGAAGAAGAAGAGCAAGAGAAGCTGTAAGAAGGGACTACCACATTGCTGTGTGCTTTGCTGTGTTGGCCTGCAGTAGCTTCTTCTGACTTGTGCAGTGAAAGGAGTGGACTG
This sequence comes from Triturus cristatus, assembly GCF_964204655.1. Taxonomy (NCBI): domain Eukaryota; kingdom Metazoa; phylum Chordata; class Amphibia; order Caudata; family Salamandridae; genus Triturus; species Triturus cristatus. The sequence continues at coordinate 729,857,975 of NC_140591.1, forward strand.
AACTTTCTACAACTTCTTCTTCTGAGTATCTCCAAGTGCTTGAAGTGTAGATGGCCCCCTTTCATGGAGTTTCAAGAACAGCAAAGACTTCGCTTTCCTCTGGGTACCGCATCTGGGACTGTGAGTCTCAGTGGCCATAGAAGGAAACCGCAACCCGACAGCATCACTGAGACTGCTGCTGGCCCTGTGACCTGAAGGCACTACAGAAGGCACCGCTGCAATTCGCACCGCAACCCTGATATCACCAACGCCGCCATACGCCGCCGCCACCAAACGGCTGCTAGGACGTGACCTGTGGGCATGACACTCTGCACCACCTCACTTCTCTCTGCTACCCTGGTCTCTCTATGACGATGCTGCAAGCTGACATCGATGCCACTACCTGCACCATGCTTTTGGGGCACCTCTCCTAAGTTACGCAATGCCCCGCCCACCCCACACCACTGTCTTGGCCCACTGACGCCAGCCCCATCGACCCCAAAGCATGAACTTATGCCGTTGATTGCACAGTGACCTGTCAGCACTGTGATGGGCACCACCCCAACTTGCACTGCAGCCCTGGTCTCACTGATGCTGCTAAATGACCGCCATGTAGCCGCTGCCTGCACCGTAACCTGAGGGCACTTCACGCTGTAACGCTGCACTTCACAACACGGCCTCGATGCATGCCGCAGAATACTCACACAGCCGCGGTCTGCCGTAAAGAAGTTACTATTTGAGGGTCTCCCGACACTGCAGCCCGCCAGCTCCGCCGCGGTCGGCTGGAACCGTTGGATTGGTTGGTTCACAGCACTGTGGTAGCCCCAGACGGAGCTATCAACTTGAAGGAACTGTTTCTAAAGTCTGTTTTTGCTTGTTGATATTCTTGAATAACTGTGTGTTGGGCTCTTATAGATTTGCCCTTGTTTTGCACAGATAAATATTGACTATTTTTATATTTTTCTAAAACTGGTGTGGTGTCCTTTTGTAGTATTTGCACTGTATGACTGTGAGTTATGTGCAAATGCTTTACACATTGCCTCTGAAATAAGACTGACTGCTCGTGTCAAACTACCAGGGGGGTGACCAGGTGTTATTTTAGAAGTGTATCCCACTTACCCTGAGTAGAAGGAAGGGTCCCTACTGGTTCAAGATGCAAACCATTGGCAACCGGAGTCCCCCATTTCTAACAATATATCTATATATATTACCCTTGCCGCCCACCCTCTGGTGATGCCCACCCCTAAACCTGAAATTTACCCTTACCCCCCCTCACCACTGCCCAACCCTAATCCCTAAAATTACCATTTACTTGCTTTACCATTGCCACAAATAACCCTAAAATTACCCATAACTCCCTTTATCAGAGCCCACCCCGAAACCCCAAAGTGTCCCTTACCGCTCTTTACCTCTAGCCACCACTAAACACTAATATTAAATTACCTCTGTTACCCATTACACACCCTTTAACCCTAAAAATATCAACTCCCTATACCAACACCTACCCCTAACCCCTAAATCTATGGTAAAAGCATTGTGTTGTAAAGAGTTTGTTGTAAATGTTGTTTATTGTTTATATTGTAACTTACTATTAATATGTAGGGACTTAAAATAAAATGAGAGGACCAAAATGTGTATTTAACAGGGCAATTAGTGGAATGATAACAATTCACCAAGAAGGTCACTCTCAAAAGTGTTGACATTTTGCATTTCGTGGTCTAGCAGCGAAGAGCCTAGTTCACAGAATATGATGAAGTGGTTGAGCTGAGGTACAGTTTAACACAAATATTAATTACAAATACTATACGGATGAGAACATCCAACCAGAACTATTTTTATGTACAAAAGCAACACTTTAATAATACTCCAATATATAAATATATGCGAAGTACAAATAGTACCCAAATGATGAAAAGTACACAGAAAGACTGTGTATGCAGCAAACTAACACAAGTAACACCAACTAACCAACAATCGATTGCAAACACCAGAACATTTATGAAAATAAACAATTTAAAGAGGGCAACATGCGAAGGAGGAAAAAGTAAAACTAACAATTTAGAATCAAATGTACTAGCGTTTCCTCTCCAAATAGGTGGATTGAGGAAGGGATGCTCATCTCAGTTTAAGGTTGGGTTTACCAGTCCCTTAACTGATTAGTTATTCCTTGATCTGGGTCAATGGCTCTGTAGAGAACCATCCTGGCTCTCCACTACATTGTTGCAAATGCACAGACTCCTAAGGTGGGCTCGTCCTGAGGGGATAAATAAACAACAGGAGACCGCTATGTGTCTTTCCTGCCACACCAGTACCAGTGTGTGTGTGTGTGCACCCATTATTGTGGCCAAGGCCCCTGATACCCTTAGGTCCTGTGGCTTTACATTGGCGACAAGGCCGGTACCGAGCCCGTGGCTTGCCTGTTTACCTGCAAGAGTGCGTGGGAACATCACGCTATCCCGGCGTGCGGTGCGGCGGAATGCACGATCGCCCACCACCTTCAGGGCTCCATCAAACCTGCAGGAAGTATACCTTCCTGTGACTTCCTCTGAAGCCGCAAAACAGACTGGCCCCGAAACCTCCACCCGCACATCGCTGTCGAGCCAAGGCAGCGCGTCTCATGCAAAGAGCTGGATGCATTACAGGTGTCGAGGCCTGGCCGAGGCCCAACCCAGCTCACATCGTGACAGCCGGGAGAGGCCTGCAACCACGAGTGCGGAGGAGCCAGCACAACATCATCCAGCCTCTCAGGTGAGCGCACTGAGGTCCTGCAAGGGGGCAGGCATGCGCCAGCTCAGAAAAAGAAGCAGCTGCAGCACCCCCTACAAGAAAAAATATACAACTTTGCAATTAATACAAAATGCAGGGGACGAACAGAAACAGGAGAATAGTGAAGACACCACAAAGATATTAAACATAATAAAGAAATACAGAACAAAAAGGAGAAGAAGGGTGATTTACATTGGGTAGTCCCTGTAAGAGGCACAACAGAGATACACCCCAAGTAGACAGTCAGGCCACAGCAGGTCATGCAACCATGAGTACACAACCCCTAGCAGGCGCAGCGGGCCCGCAAGCAGGAGCCAGAGAGCAGCAAGCAGGTGCTGCAGCGCCACCTCAAATACATAATCATGCAGCGGTATCTCCATTACCCCCATTCAGTGAAATTGCGGACCCAACATGGCGGCCCAATGCTGGAAGCCTGGATAGGGCACCTCAACCACTATTTCAAAGGCATGCGGGAGACAGATGGAACAGTGAAGAGGTCACTGCTAATATAGTATGGAGGTGGAGAGATCTACGACCTATTCGAGACACTCCCGAACACAGGGGACAATGACGACAACGAGGCTGCGTTCACAGTGCTTAATCGACACTTCGAACCCCAGCTCAACCCTGATTTCAAGTGATTTAAGCTAAGGCAGGCAAAGCAGTCTGACACCGACTCAGTGGAAATTTTCTACGCAAGGCTAAGGCGACTGGCAAGCACATGCACATTCGCAGACCACAGAGAAGAAATACAGGCCCAGGTGACTCAGGGGTGTTAACTTGTCCTCCTCAGAAACTGATCCTCCGACAACCTGGGATATCGCTGGACGACATCCTCATTCTTGCCAGATCCCATGAACTGTCGGACGCCCAAGCAGACCAAATGGAAGCCACCCTTAACAGAAGTGCCATGACATCACATGCTCCTAGGTACACCCAAGTCAAGGTAGAGAGGGTCGAAGCAGTCCAATGGTGCCCAAACCCCATGCGCACCGCTACAAAAACCCAGACAGGTGGGGCATACGGAAACTGCGGAGCAGAACATCCCCTAGCTGGCCAGTGCTTTGCAAAAGGAAAGACCTGTTCCCGATGCGAGTAACCAAACCACTTTGCGAAAGTATGCAGGAGCTGCAGATCCTGACCAGCTTAAATAAAACCACACAGGACCACGCAGCAACTTTGACAACTGTCAATCGACGACCCTCAGGCCCAAGAGGAGGGTGCACCACAAGGATGCAACTTCACCGTGGAGGATTACGATGACAAAGTATTTGTCATATCCTTTGCAAGCCGGTCAAACAAACATAAGTGACCTCCCCCCATGTGCTCCATCAAAGTGGCAGGATCCAGCGTCTAAGCGCTGATTGATACCGGGGCATCTGTGAACGTCATGGACTCAGAAAAATACGAGCGGCTATCCCCACACCCCCACTCACCCCCACAAAAGCAAGTATCTACAAGTATGGAGGGACTCACCCACTTCCCCTAAGAGGGGTGATCGAAGCAGAAATCACCAGCGATAAGCACACACTGACAGCCAGGTTTCACAACACTTAAGAGAAGAAGGGAATCTGCTCAGCTGCCCTACGGCAGAGGACCTGGGCCTTGTCTTTTTCGCAAATCAGATGCATGACTCCACGCCGAAGCCATTCTGTAGGAGTTCCTGAAACTGTTTGAGGGACTAGGAAAACTCAAAGGCAAGCAGTTTAGATTACACATTGACCCATCCATCAGGCCAACAGCTCTGAGGCATAGGAGAGTACCATTCCACTTGTGTCCGCAGGTAGAAGCCAAATTGAAGAAATTAGAAGACCAGGACGTCATCGAGAAAGTGTCCAGTCCGACTCCATGGGTGTCGCCGCTGGTCATCGCACCAAATCCCAAACAGGCCGGAGCCATCCAGCTATGTGTGGATCTGCTCCTCCCAAACCAGATGGTCAAATGAGAGCGGCATCAAACACCCACAATGCTGGATATCATCAGCTGGAGCTTGAGCAGGATAGCCACTATGTCACCACATTCTCCATCCACGTAGACCTCCGAAGATACAAAAGGCTGAGTTTTGGGGTGTCCTCGGCCAAAGAAGTCTTGCAAAATGCCATCAAGGAGACCCTATCCAGCCTGCAAGGCGTCATCAACCTTAGCGATGACATCCTGGTGTTTTTGATCACCCTGGAAGACCACCACACACATCTGCGAGCCACTCTCCAACACCTGGCGGACAGTGGCCTAACCCTCCATTGGGCCAAGTGCTCCTTCTACCAAGAATCCATCAACTTCTTTGGGTATATCTTTACAAGAGAAGGGCTAAGAGAGGATCCTAAGAAAGCAACCACCATCCAGTCGGCCCAAACTCCCACCACGCCCACCGAAGTCTGCAGTTTCTTGGGGATGGCCACCCATTGTGGCAGATTCATACCGAATCTGACCTCGCTGTCTGAACCACTGCGAGCCCTCACGCACAGTGGAAGCACCTGGGAGTGGAGCATCGAGGCCAACACCGTATTCCACGCTATCAAAACGGTGTTAATGGACAAGACGGTCATGGCTTACTTTTACCCTTGAAGGCACACTGAACTGGGGGTTGATGCCAGCCCTGTCGGCCTCGGTCCGTCCTCCTCCAAGAGTGCAACAGAAACTTGTGGGCACCAGCCGCATACACCAGCCAAGCCCTGTCAGACACAGAAACAAGGAATGCCCAAAACAAGAGAGAGTCCCTGGCCATTAAGTGGGCATGCCAGCACTTTCATCTGTATCTCTATGGACAAGAGTTCCAAGTGGTGACAGACCACAAGCCGTTAATCCCTCTGTTTGCAGGAACATCGAGACTGCACCCCCCAGAATAGAAAGGCGGGTGGTACAACTACAGTCCTACAGATTCAAAGTCATATTCCGCACAGGAGCGCACAACCCAACAGATTATCTCTCAAGGCACCCAGAAGTGACAGACATGCATCACCATCCCCAAGATGTAGAACACACTGAAACATTAGTCAGGATGATCACTCAAGAAGCATGCTCTAAAGCCGTAACACTTGAAGAAATTGGGCTAGCCACCACCATGGACGAAACACTGGCAAGAGTCAAGGAAGCCCTGCATGCCAACGGCTGGACCCACTTCTTGGGAGCGACTCCACCATTTTTCCCTCCCCTCAGAGTCCAAAGGGAGGTTAGCTCTCTAGTTACTGCGGTAGTCCCGCCCACCCCCAGCAGACAAAAGGGAGTGCGCTGAGTGGACGCGCAGCGGCGTGCCAAAGACAAGCCCGTCTGCGCCCGTCTGCGCCTGACCGTCGCCAGGTGCCAGTCACTCTGCTCGTTTTCTTCGGTCTGTCCTTCCTCCCTTAACATTACGGTCCTTAGCCATCATAATTTCCAGGGACGATGATCATTAAATACACCAGCCAGGAGTTACAGTCCTTAAATAAAACCTGCTCCAGAGGAACATATGCCTTCCCTCCCTTTACCATCGATATTCCAGAGTCCCTACACCCTACTGAGGCAGTCGCACAAATAGTACACAACATCACTCCTCCTCTGTCCTCCGACCCTAAGGCAGACCTGGAACAGTTAAAGGCATTATACTGTAATACACGCTCCCTTCCTAAACACTCAATTGAATTATGGGCTCTATTAGAGTCAGAGAAACCAGACCTCTGTTTTTTTACGGAAACCTGGCTAAACGAGGCTTCACAGCCTGACGTAGCTATAGCACTCACCCTCAACTACCGAATGATAAGGCATGATAGAATAGGGAAGAAGGGAGGAGGTATAGCCATTGCTTTTAAAGCAAGCATCAAACTACACACCATAGAGGCTGTTCAGGCTGACTGGGGTGAAATTTGCGTGTTTGCAATTGAGGGCAAAAGAAATGAAACTTGGAAGGGGGCGCTCTTGTACAGACCCCCGGGAAACAAAACTCACTTCTCAAATAACCTAACAGAGGTTATTGCACCATATGTTCTCGCGGCAGACAAGTTTATACTTCTTGGAGATTTTAATTATCATGCCGAGCTTGAAAATGACCCCTACACAGAAGACTTGATCACCAATCTGGCCTCATTGGGCCTGAAGCAATTGAAATCAGGCCCTACCCATATCGCTGGCCACACTCTAATCTGTTATTTACCAATTCATCTTACATACAGATCAATAGAACCCTTCCCATTCTATGGTCAGATCACCACCTCATAAGCTTTGAATTGGGCCAAAGGGGGTCTCAACCTGCCCCTATGAAAGAGCGGAAGCTTAGCCGACCATGGAATAAGATAAATCTGGAAACTTTTCTGGCAACTTTTGTTCCCATCTCCCCCTCTGAAATGTCTAACGTAAATGAGGTTGCGATAAAATTCGACACAGCTATTGTTAGGTCCTTAGACCTTATTGCTCCCACGAAAGAAATAAACTGTTCAAAAAAGCTATCCCCTTGGTTCACTCCTGACTTAAAAAGCATAAAAGTAGAGGTCAGGAAGGCGGGACGCAAATGGAGACGGACAAAAAGTATACCAGATAGGCTCCTTTACAAAACATTACACCAAAAGTATATGGATAACATAGCCACTGCCAAAAAATGGTATCTTGGAGAACGTATCAAACAAGCCACCAATTCTCACAAGGAACTTTATAAAATTGTGAAGGAATTCACGCATCCTTCGTCAGTCACATCGACACAAACCATCTCAGAGGAGTGGGTGGACTCTCTTTCAAACTTCTTCATGAATAAAATAAACGATATTCACAAAGGCTTTTCACAAAACACCAATACTCTGTATTGTGAGAACAAAACCAAACCTCCTATCGCATCCTCTCTTAAAGAATTTAGGAAACTTACAGAAGAGGATACCTCTGCTCTCCTCAAGAGGATGAAGTCAGGTTCGCCGACTGACCCTGCGTCCTCACAGATCATATCTAAAATTGGCTCAGCACTCATCCCCAACTTAACACAGATATTAAATCTTTCACTTTCAGAATACACTATGGCTACCCATTGGAAGAAGGCTTTTGTCAGACCTATTATAGACCCATCTCTCTCCTACCTCTGTTTGGTAAGATAATGGAAGCTGCAGTAAATCAGCAATTATCTACTCACTTAGAAAAAAATATTGTATTGGATTCATCCCAATCAGGCTTCCGCTCCCATCATAGTACCGAGACAGCTCTGGTGGAGAGCATTGATAACGCCAGGCTCTCCTTGGACGCTAGACAGTCAGCTATTCTTGTCTTGCTGAACCTGTCGGCGGCCTTCGACACCATTTCGCATAGCATCCTCTTGGAACATCTATGGGAACTTGGTGTTGAGGGCCCGGTGCTGAAATGGTTTGAGAGTTATCTGTCGGAACGATCAACAAAAGTACAAATAGGAGACTTCTGTTCTAAAAGTCAACCCATTGACAAGGGCGTCCCCCAGGGGTCGATTTTAAGACCCACGCTTTTCAACCTTTATGTGTTGCCTTTGGAAAAGATTATAAGAGATCATGGTTTTCATACAGTCTCCTACGCCGACGACACACAGCTGCTGATCACTCTTGACCCAGATTCAAGCGACACAAAATGCAGATTCAAACGGTGCATGTTATCAATAAATGAATGGATGTCAGCCAATCATCTACTCCTAAATGCGAGCAAAACTGAAATCATGCCCTTTGGAGATGCGCAACATGCTTGGACCACAGCCTGGTGGCCCCCTTCACTGGGACTATGCCCTCCGCCCAAAATAACAGTCCGTAATCTGGGTATTATCATGGATAATAAACTCTCCATGACAGACCATGTTAACTCCTTGGTCCATACCAGTTATGGAATAATGCGTTCCTTAAAGAAAGTCTTTAAATGGATTTCCATTGGTTCCAGATTGCCCCTTGTACAGGGCCTAATCGTAAGCCGACTAGATTATGGCAATGCCCTGTTTGCATCCATAAATGAAAAACTCCTGTCGAAACTACAAGTGCTGCAGAACACAGCAGCCAGATTGGTCCTGAATCTGCCTTCCCAGTCCCCATCTGCCCCTAGCCGTAAAACCCTTCATTGGTTGCCAATAAGGAGTAGGGTCTCTTTTAAATATGTTGCCTGTCTGATAAAACCCTGAACAGCCAGGGTCCGATCTATTTAGCAAAAAATTTATGTTAAATATTAGTCAGGGCGCTCACTTCGATCATCAAACAAAGACCTGTTGACAATCCCCAAAGTTCAGACTGTAAAAATGGAGACAGGTCCTTCTTTAAAACTGCACCGGAACTATGGAACTCCCTGCCGCTACGACTTCGCCAAGAAACCAACCATAAAAAATTCCGGAAAGATCTTAAAACATGGCTATTCTAATGTCTGCTTTCTACCCTCTTGAGTTTCCTGTGTTGGCAAAGCGCTATGAGACCTAAGGGTGATATATGCGCTAAATAAATATCTACTACTACTACTACTACAACTTGGATGGTGCACAGGCACTCAACGCTGAAGGCCATCAAGCGCGACAACAGCTGTGGAGGGTCCATAGTGAACTAAGTGAGGGAGAACACAGAGTCATGCTGCAAGGCCATGTCATTGTGTTCCCGCAGAAATTGAAAGACCGAATTGTGGGGCTAGCACATGTTGGGCATCAAGGAATGGCGAAAAACAAAGCATGCCAACAGGGCAAGGTGTGGATCCCCGGAATGGACACCATGGTGGAGAAGATCAGACACTGCCACTCTTGTACCATAACAGGAGGTGACCCTGCCCCAGCGCAGGTCATCACAGAAGAACCGAGTGAAGTACCCTGGTCCAAAGCCAACATCGACTTCGGCAGTTTCCCTGACGGCCGCAGCACTCTGGTAATAATGGACTCATACTCAAAATTCCCGGTGGTGGAAGTAGTCGCTTCCACAGCATTCACACAAGTCCAAACAGCCCTCGACAAAACATTTGTATTCATGGGCCTCCCCAAGGAAATCAGATCCAACAACGGGCCCCCTTTTCAAGGACGAAAATTTCAAGAATGCCTAGATAAGAAAGCCATTCGACACTAGAAAATCCCCCCGCAGTGGCAACAAGCTAATGAAGAGGTCGAGCGCTTCATGAGAACGCTCAACCGGGCGTTGCGCATTGCGGTGGAACAGGGAGAAGACGTGGAAAGAGCCCTATACCAATTACTCAACGAATATAGAAAGACCCCTCACAGCACCACTCGCTGTACACCTTCTCATTTGCTCTTCAGGCGAGCTCTACGAGACAGCATCCCGACCGATCCCGCCTAGAGGCCCCCAGAAAGAGACGACATGGCGGTACAAGCCCGGAGGGAGGTGACGAACCAGAAGGCAAGTCTCGCCAGGGGTGCAAAGACACCCTCGGTAAGGGTGGGAGACTACGTCGTGGTTAAGGACAGATACCCCGGCTGAAAGTTTCGAACTCCGTATGAGCCGGAGGCATTGAGAGTAGTACACAAGGTATCTGCACAAAAGGGTCAGCAGGTGGTCATCAGGAACAGGCCATAGTTCAAGAATGTGCAAGGGAGTCGCACGAACCAAGATGAGCCCACCGGATTAGAGGAAGCCAGAAGCTCCATCAGTGGCAGTCCACTGGGATCACCAACTCCTGGCAGAGACTCTGAAGGGACCCAGGCTGGGGTGACTGCGCAAGCCTCAGATACTTTCAACCAGAACACCCAGACAACATTGACACTGTGTGGCCTGGTTGAAACAGGGACCAGTTCCAGCTTCCGGAGCCAGAGGTATAGTCTCTGGCTGAACCCTGTGCCTAGCCAGCGATTTAAAGACTTTGTGTGTGCCTCACCTTAAGCATGTAATTTATGTGATTGACATGTGCTAAAGAAAAGAAGGGATGTAGAGAGCCATCCGGGCTCTCCACTACATTGTTGCAAGTGCACACACTCCTCGGGCGGGCTCATCCCGAGGGGATAAATAAACAAAGGGGGGCGCTCAGGCCATTCCCGCCACACCAGTATCAGTGTGTGTGTGTGTGTGTGTGCCAGTTATTGTAGCCTAGGCCCCTGATACCCTTAGCTCCTGCGGCTTTACAGGCTCCACAATTAAGTGGAATTATGTTCATTCAAATGGGGTCATGGGGCACCTAACCCACGGTTCTGAACCTTGCAGTGCACAGCAGAGGCACCCTAAGTGTGCCTCTACAACACTTACCCAACCCTATTAGGTCAGTGATGGGTCTTGGGAAAATGGCGGATTTCAAATCAATAAAAGTTTAGAAGGAGCTAAATGCGTCCAACTTTTGAATATCCTAAAAGGTGCCAATTCTGTTCATCTTTTTATCTGAGGATACAATTATTTTGCATATGTTTAGTTTATAGGAAAAACAATTGCAGCGTTCTATATCCTGGCTATACAGTTCACCTATTGAATAATACAACAAAGGTAGCAACTATGAGGAAGTTGTTATTTGTTGCTTGTTGCTTTAGTATCAAAGCTCGTCTGATCTTACTCCTCTAACTAAATTCAGAGTTAAGCTGCTTTTGCAAACTGATCATTTGAGATGACCTTGTGCAACAGTGAAACCCTACAGTGATACCATAAAGCAGAGTGGTCTGAGCTCTGTCACTTTCATCGGTTTACGAAAAACAACAAGCATATGCATTTAATCGACGAAGTGATATTCTGAGAAGGACCTTGGTTGGGTTCTAGGGTATCAGTGTGTCAATATATGAATTGTGAAGATTTCACAGTGAAACTTTACAATTTTTGTTTTTAAATGTGAGCCGATCTCATATTTTTGAAATAGTTTCATTTTTAAATGCGAGTATCAAACCATGCATGGAATGGTTAATTTTTTTAGCTTATTACTTTCAGTGGTGTGTTAACTCAGTTTCTAAAAACAGCTCAATATCATAAATTGACCACATTGCTATGCCATTTGCAATTAAACAGGCACACATTTAAGATAAGGCTTGTGATTAATCATTTAAAGTATTCATAACATGGAAGTTGATTTGTAGCTTTTGAAGGAGTATTGATTGTGGGACTGCTTACAGTGTCCTTCCGCCATACCAACTGCTGTACAGGCCTGATTGTTATTCTGCTCTACAGGCTGTCCCAGCCACCGATGACCTCTTTGGGAACCTGTGCAGACATGCTCCTCGGGTGTCCCAGCCTAATGTTCCTCTGGAGTGCTTTTAATAGATAGGCCCACTCAATCTGAGCTGGCAGAGAAAAATGGGTCAGGGAATCAGGCGGCTATCTTCTCCTACTTGAGTGGAATACTTAACATATGTCTCGGGAAGTAATGGCCTTATGTGTTCTGACGTCCTAAAATCCTGTTGAGGGTCACCTTTTTCTCTGCGGCAGAAAAACAAGACGAATGGCCATAGGGAAATAGCGACTGACCAGATCACTGCTTTAATGGCCGAACACAAAAAAGTGAACAATTCATATTTGAACTGTTGTTGAAATAAAATGTAAGCAAGGAGAACTATTTTTGCACAAATGGCTTCTTTCCATTCTGAGGTCTTTCTTGTTAATAAATTATGAAAGAATATTAAAGTTATTTCGCCAGCTTGGTCCTTAGAAAATACCATTATAAAGGTAATTCATTAGCAAATGAAAGTAAACAAACTAGTTTAAAGAAACTCTTAAACAGCCATGGTTTTGTGGAAGTTTAGATATTGGAAAACGATGGGCTTTCAACAAAAATGGTGCATACGTTTTTGCCGGTCTGTAAATTGGCCGCCATTTTCATTCGAGGTCACAGAGCGAGATGGCATCAGAGTTGGGAGGAGAAGCCTGTTGTAGAGTTACATTATCTTCAGTCAGTTACACAGTAATAATCGGAGTTCATAATGGGTAGGATGTATGTGTTGGTGTATTGATGCTCAGTTTTATACATGCTATTAAGGTCCCAGTAACTACTGTAAAAAATTGCATTGTCACACGAGCAGAAAACACTGCAAATAGTGCAATAAAACATATAATTTTAAAGCAGGGCTTTAAGTGTGCCAAGTCCCTCCGGGTCTTGGACCCATGGGGGTATATCAACAAGGGCTTTATCTCTGCTTTTTTGGCTTTAAAAGCCAAAAAAGCAGAGATAAAACTAGCACCCTATCAACAACAGGGTGCTAACATGCAAATTCGCATGTTAGCACCCTTTTACTCTACGCTTCCACTTGCATCTCTAATGAGATGCAAAGGAGGCGTTCCAGAGTAAAATAATAGGAGAAATGTCGCTAAGCGACATTTCTCCTATTATCAAGAATATCGCTAACCCTGTTAGAGACAAAAAAAGCAGCGCTAACCTCGGTTAACGCTGCTTTTTTACGTCTGGTATTTTTCTGACTTAGCCATGATATCCTATGGAAGGAGGATATCATGGCTAAGTTTGTCTGTCCCTATCAACAAGGTAACGTGAGATTATCGCTGGGTTTCCAGCGATAATCTCACGTTAGCCACTTAGCGTAAGGATTTTTATCGCTTTTGAGATAAGCGTTGCTAATAGCACGCTATCTCAGCGATAAAAATCCACGCTAGCCGGCGATAATTATCCTAGCGCTAAGTGCGCTTAGCGATAATTATCGCCGGTTGTTGTTGATATGCCCCTTAGTAATTAAAAACAGACATTGACATTAGTCCCTATCTGGCGCTGTATTCCTGTCCCTAATTTTAGTGGCAGACAACGCTGATCGATTTTTCAACAATTCATGTAAACAAAGTTAAAGTAAAACATTTCAAGAATTACTTGAACTTGCACCAAAATAGCCATAGGGATCATAGAAATGTATAGTTGATGGGCCTCATTTATGAGAAGTGACGCATCGCTGCGTGAAAGCAGCAATGCGTCACTTCTCAATGCGCCCTCCTTGCGACATGATGGATGTGTCATATTTACTGTATGACGCATCATGTCGCAAGGAGTTACAGATACGTCAGTATTTCTGAAGTATCTGTTGGCGCAAAAGTGACGCATTGCTGGAGTGTGTCACAAAAGTGACGCAACTCCAGCAATGTGTCCTTAGGGACTGCGTCAGTCTTACGTCTGCTGTGAGGCAGGCGTAAGATATTGACGCATTTGCACCCTAGAAGTGGCGCAGTGAAATCCGGTAGATTTCACAGCGTCACATCTACGAGGCTTACTTACGTGAGAACGCCCACCCTGCATACATTATACCTGACGCAGGTATAATGTAGTGCAGGGGTTTACAAAGTGACGCATCTGCTTAGATGCAATACTTTGTAAATAGAGCGCAACAGGAGGCATGTTTTACGCCGCCGATGCGCCACAAAAAGTGACGCCACAGAAGCGCAAAACTGTTGCAAGGCCTCATAAATAAGGCCCTATGGGGCAGATTTATGTTAGACTTGCGCCACTTTTACGCCGCCGTTGCGTCACTTTTGTGACGCAGCGGCGGCGTAAACGCTGCGCCACGTTGCGCCCCATTTACATCATGACGCATCTATGGAGATGCGTCACGGTGTAAAGCCCTGCGCCACATTAAACCTGCGTCAGGTTTAATGTATGCAGGGTGGGCGTTCCATCGGAAAAAGCCTCGGAAAAGGGACGCAGTGAAATCTACAAGATTTCACTCAGTCACTTTTCCGACGCTGCTGCGTCAAAACCTTGCGCCTGCTTGAAGCAGGCGTAAGGCATGACGCAGCATGTTAGGTATGGGCAGCCCCTAAACATTGCTGGAGTTGCGTCGTGCTTGCGACATGACTCCAGCAATGCGCCACCCTTACGCCATCAGATGCGTCACGCATCTGTTTATCCTTGCGCCACGATGCGTTGCATTGTAAATGCGGCGCATCTGTGGTGGCGCAAGGGTAAACTTACGTGACGCATCTTTCCTGGCGCATCCCTGCTGATTTGCAGGGATGCGCCAGGAAACATAAATCTGCCCCTATATGTTTAAGCCATGCCCTTAATTAACCATGCTCCTTGTAAAGAACCCTCACTTTTTGCATCCCACTTTAAGCCCTGCTTAATGGTTCTATATTTTTACTGAATGGAAGGTTTAACTTTTTTTTCTGAGACATTAATTCTTTGATAAACATAACTGAAGATGGAAGACGATTAGAAAGTCATTGCTTCCTACACGTAGGCAGGATCACGTCACTTAACTTTACCTGCACCCTGCATAGTCAAAATGAACTATAAAAACACAATTTCTACTGCTAACAATGCAAGGACCACATTAAAGAAGATCTGCAGCGGAAGTTAACAAAGCAACTCTGGAGTACTTGATTTAGAAAACCTTTCCCGCACCCTCAAACAGTGATGCAGAAACAATATAAAATGGCTCCTGAAATATGCTATTGATCAATAAATGGCAGGAATTTTTTTAAGTGCGGAAATGTTACTTATGAAGGCAGAACTGTTACCAAGTATGTGGAATGTCCTTAGTGGTGTCTCCTTCTGTGGTGTCCCGTTAAAGAGCCAAGGGTCTTGCCCCTGCAAACGAGGTGAAACCCACAGAAATGGAGGTGTCCAATATTTTAACCCCTTGGCTGCGGCAGGAATTCCGCCGCAGCGCTGGGGGGGGTTTGGGGGCACTACGGTGGCGCCGTGCTCATGACGGAACCACTCCGTCATGAGTCACGGTTGAGCTGTGCTCATGACGGAGTGGTTCCGTCATGACTCTGCCCACGGCGCTAATCGCCCGCACAGGCGGGGAATTAGCACCGCATGGGCGGAGCGGCCGCCAACGGCCGCAGCATGATGGAACCACTCCGTCATGAGCACACGGCACCCGTGGCTCATGACGAAGTGGTTCCGTCATGAGCAGGGAAGGGGTTAATACAATTCTGTGCCAGAATTATTGGAAAGAACTTTCAGACCATGAGGGCCTACCCCACTATACTTATGGGCAATATCACTCGAGGGGAGGGGTGTAAGTGGTATAACAGTAAGTAGTAACAGTTACAAGGTCAAATATCAGGGACAAAAATATGTTTTAAAATTGTGAAGTGCTTCATGGAAGCAACCAGCAGTAGCCTATTGGATAATACTACTGTTGGAAACCGGGCAACCGGGTTAGCGGTCACTAGGTTCCCAGCACAGTGGTAGCTTGGCTCGAGCGGTTGAGGGTCAGGCACCGTGTTAAGCGTACGTCACACCCTCACAATAACCATGCGTTCATTCGTTCCAAAAACGACACTACACCGTAAAAATTATGGAAGTCAAGTTGAAAATATATATATCTTTATCTTATTTTCTCTTAGTTGCAGGTTTCATACAATAAATACAATACAATAGGATTTTCCTTCAAAAGAGCAGGTCAAATAAACAATGCTACTTTGGAATTTCAATAAATAGGTTCAGGTCATCATTAAGCAAAGAATAAATAGATGTGCAATAAATATACGGCAAATAAATACAGTCAGACAATAAATACAGGGCAAGAATAAATTAGTGGAAGACAATAAATAAAGCACCTTCAATAAATAAGGTAAAACAATCAATGACAATTACAGTTCAGATCATTTTCATGAGGTCACTTGGTCTTACTTTGCCCATACACAGCTTATGGTCATTTGGATGGCATGGGGGTGTCCCACCTAGATTGGTCAGGGCAGGGGCCTAAGTTGAGGCAGAACAAGGGTAACCTAAAGATCTGGCCCTCCAAACTACACAGCCCTTTATGGAGGTCACTGTACCAGTCTCAGTTCACCCCTGGCACTCCCAGGCTGGACCTAACACCCCTTTAACCCCTAGGATGGTCTTTTAGGGCTCCACGGGGCCTCAGACACCCCCTTTACCACTTACTGTCCTTTTCACGATGATCGGCTCCGCTCGGCGCCGTGTCGACGCCGTGAGGCGGCTCCGGATCGATGTCGTTGGGCAGCCTCAACTCGATGTCGCTGGGCGGTCTCGACTCGATGTCGCTGGACGGTCTCGACTCGATGTCGCTGGGCGGCCTCGGCTCGATGTCGCTGGGCGGCCTCGGCTCGATGTCGCTGGGCGGCCTCGGCTCGATGTCGCTGGGCGGCCTCGGCTCGATGTCGCCTTCCGGCGCCACAGGGACACGGTCTCCCCGCTTCCGGGTGTCTCCGGAGTGCGATCTCCACTCCCGACCTCCGTCGCGCTTCACCTCTGCTTCCGGCGACTCCGGTGGGCGGACTTCACTCCCCCGTTGACGCCTCACCTCGACCTCAGGTGACTCCCGACTCGACCTCCGGCGCCTCTCCACGACCTCCGTCGGCGCCCTCACTCGACCTCGGGTGACTCCTTACTCGACCTCCGGTGACTCTCCACGACCTCCGTCGGCGCCCTCACTCGACCTCTGGCGGCTCCGGGTACGACGTCTGCTTTCTGTCAGCGCCGCTTCTTTACCTCAGGCCCCAGGTCTCCAGGCTTCTCGACGTCAGGACTCCAGGAGGACACTGCTGAACAGGTCAGGAGCTTGCTGTTCTTCCTCTTTAAGGCCTGTTTCAAATGTTCAGTTCCTTAAGATGGTTCTTCTGGTCTTGGTCCCACACAGGGCTTTAGGCTGGGCTTGGTCAGTAGAGACTAGCATCAAGGGTGGGTTTCTGGACCCCACTCCAAGCACTGGTTTCCACCTCTGCTGCCTTACTCCGACCTCCTTCTATCTCTGTCCTCTCTCTTCTCCAGTCAGTTGCCAACTGCCACTCTGAGATGGCCTCCCAACATTCTAAACTGCCTCCCACTATCCCAGGATTCTAGAATGTTCCAGGAGGTTCTGGTTATGTCACAGGTGACAATGGATGGCCACCATTTTGTGTCTCAGGCCCTCAGACAGAAGTTCCAGGGGTAGGGAAAATGGCTCCCTGACCCTGCATCAACACTAAAAAGTCTGGTGGTTCCCAAAAAGGAAAAATTATAACAGGGTTTGAGGCAGAAGTGGGACAAAATAAATAATGATGAGGAGGGACCACCCAAAGGGCTGACAGGTCTAACACGCGTCCCCCCCAGCTGAAAGTGGGGAGAGCTACCCAACCCCTTGGGAGTTCTCATCACTAAGGCGGAAATACCTTGAGAGACCGTCTGCATTGGCGTGGTCCACTCCAGGCCGATGTTCCACCTGAAAGTCCATTCCCTGTAGGGAGATAGACCACCTTAGTAACTTGGGATTCTCCCCCTTCATCTGCATCAGCCAACGAAGGGGTCTGTGGTCGGTCTGAACTAGGAAGTGCGAGCCAAACAGGTATGGCCGCAACTTCTTCAGAGCCCATACCACTGCAAAGGCTTCACGCTCTATTGCACTCCACTTCTGTTCCCTGGGAAGTAGTCTCCGGGATAGGAAGACCACGGGTTGATCCAGACCCTCTTCATTGAGTTGCGATAACACTGCCCCAATGCCATGTTCCGATGCATCCGTCTGGACAATGAACTCCTTGGAAAAGTCTGGGGCCCTTAAGACCGGGGCCTCGCACATGGCTTGCTTCAGTTTCACAAAGGCCTGCTGACAAGCCTCCGTCCAGACTACCCGTCGAGGTTGCTTCTTGGACGTAAGCTCCGTGAGGGGGGCCACAATGGTACCATACCCCTTCACGAAGCGGCGGTAATATCCGGTGAGGCCCAGAAAAGCTCGGACCTCAGTCTGAGTCTTGGGGGGTTCCCAGGCCATGATAGCCTCGATTTTCGCCTGGAGGGGTTGCACCGCTCCCCTACCCACCAAGTGTCCAAGGTACACTACCGACCCCTGCCCGATCTGGCATTTACTGGCCTTGATCGTTAAACCAGCGTGTTTCAGGGCCTGGAGAACAGTTTGCAGGTGACGCAAGTGATCCTCCCAGCTGTTACTGAAGACGGCAATGTCGTCCAGATAAGCAGCAGAGAAACTCTCCATTCCGGCGAGGATCTGGTTCACCAGACGCTGAAACGTGGCAGGTGCGTTCTTGAGCCCAAAGGGTATCACGCAGAACTGGTAGTGGCCCTTGGGCGTGGAGAAGGCTGACCTTTCCTTAACTCCATCAGTCAGAGAGATCTGCCAGTACCCGGAAGTAAGGTCAAAGGAACTCAAATATTGGGCAGCTCCCAGCCGGTCAATCAGTTCATCCGCCCTCGGAATCGGATGAGCATCAGTCTTTGTTACTGAGTTCAGTCCCCGGTAGTCCACACAGAACCTCAGTTCCGGTTGGGCCCCCGGTGGTGCAGCTTTTGGTACTAGTACCACCGGACTGGACCAGGGGCTGCTGGAAGGTTCAATCACTCCTAGCTCCAGCATCTTAGTGACTTCACTGTGAATGCTGGCCTTCACCTTGTCTGTCATCCGGTAGATCTTTGACTTCACAGGTGGGCTATCTCCTGTGTCCACATCATGGACGCACAGGTGAGTCCTACCCGGAACAAGGGAGAACAACGAAGAGTACTGCCCCAGGACCTGGCGGCAGTCCTCCTGCTGTTCAGGAGTTAGGGACGGGGAGAGAATCACTCCCTCCACCAACCCATCCTTCTCTTGAGACGCAAATAAGTCGGGGAGAGGCTCGCTTTCCACGTCCTCTGCTCCGTCAGTCACCATCAGCAATATGACTTCGGGCCTCTCATGGTGGGGTTTGAGGCGGTTGGCATGCAGCACCCGTAGGGGCTGGCGAGGGGTCTTCAGATCCACCAAGTAGGTAGCCTTACCCTTCTTCTCCAACACCTCAAAGGGTCCTGACCAGCGATCCTGGAGGGCGCTAAGCTCTCCTGGTTCGATCACCCACACCTTCTGGCCAGGCTCCAATTCCACCGGGTGAGCATTGTGGTCATACCACGCCTTCATCACTGCTTGGCTGGCTTCCAAGTTGTCAGAAGCTTGCTTCCACAACTTAGCCATTTGGCTCTGGAATGCCAGCATGTAGCTCACCACGTCCTGGGGAAGCTTTATGGGAGTTCTTTCCCATCCGTCTCTCACCAGGCCGAGAGGTCCACGCACAGGGTGCCCATACAAAAGCTCGAAGGGGCTAAAGCCCACTCCCTTCTGTGGCGCTTCCCTGTAAGAAAACAATAGACAGGGTAGGAGGACGTCCCATTTCCTCCGCAGGCTTTCAGGCAGACTTCTGATCATGCCTTTCAAGGTTTTATTGAACCTCTCCACCAGACCATTGGTCTGGGGGTGGTAAGGAGTGGTGAACCGGTAGGTCACTCCACACTCCTTCCACATCGCCCGCATGTATGCTGACATGAAGTTGGTCCCCCTGTCAGACACAACTTCCTTGGGAAAACCCACTCGGGTAAAGATTCCCATCAGGGCCCTAGCCACAACAGGTGCAGTAATGGTCCTCAGAGGTATAGCCTCTGGGTACCGTGTGGCATGATCCACCAGAACCAGGATAAACCTGTGACCAGCTGTAGTAGGCGGATCTAACGGACCCACAATGTCGATGCCCACCCTTTCAAAGGGGGTGCTAACGACAGGAAGTGGTTCCAGGGGAGCTTTCAGCTTCACCCCTGTTTTCCCACTGGCTTGACAAGACACACACGTCCGGCAGTAGGTGTCGGACGACACTTTCATCTGAGGCCAATAAAAGTGTGGGACAAGCCGGGCAAAGGTCTTGTCTTGCCCCAGGTGTCCTGCCAAGGGGATCTCATGAGCCAATTCCAGGAGGAAGGCTCGATTACGTTGAGGGACAACCAAGGCCCGTGACGATCTGTGCATGGGTGCCTTGGGTTCACTGTAGAGGAGGCCATCCTTCCAGTAAATATTGTAGTTCCCCTCAACGTTCCCTGCTGCCTGGGCTTCGGCCTGTCGCCTCAGTCCCTCAAGGGTAGGACACTCCCTCTGGCCCTTGCAGAATTCCTCCCTGGTCGGCCCTCCCTCCACGTGCCACTCGGCCGGGATGGGTAGGTTCTCCAGTTCGGTAACATCCCCCTCCGCGGACTCCTGGTCCACCACCTCCGGTGGCCTATCCGTCACACGGGGCGCGGATGCCGAGGCAGGCTCCTCCTGCCCTCGGTTCTTCCCTTGGTTGGCAGCCGGCGGTGCCTTTGTTCCAGGCTCCCGCCTAAACGAACTCCCCCTCCGGGTAGTCGCAGAGCCTGTGCTGACACAGGCCCAGTCAGGTGTACCCAGCATCTCAGCATGAGTCCGGTATTCCACCTCCTTCCAAGCATTATGCTCCATGTCATTCCCCAGCAGACAATCGACTGGCACGGCAGGGCTTACGGCAACTCGAAGCGACCCTGCAACCCCTTCCCATTCAAATGGAACCTCGGCCACCGGATAGTGGCCCATTCTGCCGTCAGCCATCGCGGCAGGGTGGAGTACATTGGGAATCACCTGCTCTGGAGACACCAGTTGGCTACGTACCATAGTCATACTGGCTCCTGTGTCTCTCAGAGCCTCCCCTCTTTGGCCGTTGATGGTGACCCACTGCCCATACTTTGTGGTATTTGCGGGCACCTGGATCTTAGGAACCATCTCCCGTTCTCCCAGGGATACTAAAGTGACACCCGCCCACTCCCTTCCCTTATCTAAAGGCATCTCCTCCCCGAGCACTACACTAGCTACTCCGGGGGCCTTTCCTCCGATGGGAGGGGGTGGTCTTTTCGGGCACTTCACATCTCCCTTATAGTGTCCGACACCACCGCACTCGAAGCAATGGACAACCCTTGGCTGCTGACTCTGGCCAGGATTAGGGTTTCTGGGTGGGTTAGCCCTAGGGGTGAATCCCGTTCCCTTCCCTTGGAAACTATTTTGGGGGCCTTTAGAGAACTCTGTTTTCTTTTCCCCTCCCTCTTTCTTCTGGGGGGCGCCCTGTCCGGTCTTTTGAGAGTCCCCTCCAGTCCCCCTTGTGGACACCCGGGTACTAGCCCAAATGTCCGCCTCCTCAGCAAGCTTCCGGGGATTGGTCAGCTTGCTATCCACCAGGTGTTGACGCAGTTCAGGGAAACATTTTTCGAGCAGGTGTTCCTTCAACATCAAATCAAACAACCCCTCGTAGTCCCTCACCTCACTGCCCTGTATCCAACCCTCTAATGCCTTCTTTGCATAGTCCAGGAAATCCACCCAATTCTGTGTGCCCAGTTTGTGGCTACCCCGGAACTTCTGTCGGTACTTCTCGGGTGTTAGTCCAAACTTCCTTACGAGCGCCACTTTCATGGTGGGGTAGTGGGTCTGCTCATCCTGCTCCAGGGCCAATAAGGTATCCCTGCCAGCTGGAGGCATGTTTTTATACAATCCCCCTCCCCAATATTTCTCTGGAACCCCATGGACTCTTAAAGAGACCTCATAGGCTGCTAGCCACTTGGCGATATCATCTCCCGCACTATAGCTGGCTACTATGTCTTTTGGCAAATAGGGTTTGGGTTCCCTGGTGATTTCTCTTTCTTCGCTGCCACCATTAGGAACAGGGTGTGCCCCGACCCGTAGGATCTGGAGATCTATCTCCCTGAGCCTCAACTCGTGAGCCATCCTCCGTTCCTCCTTTTCTTTCTCCAGCTTCGACAATTCCCATGTGAGCTGTCTTTTCTCCCTCCGGTCAGTTAATTCTGCTTCTGATAAGCCGTTGCTAGAGACTCTGCTGCCCTTCCTTGAAAGTGTTCTGGGCCCCGCTACTAGGTTCCCCACCTCAGGTTGGTACAAACCATCCCCCTCGCTGTCAGGCTCTCCATCCCTGTCCTCCTCCTCAACCTTACTTTCTCGTCGTGCCTCCCCCCAAGCCCTCAAGCTGGTCTGGAGCTCACCCTTCTTTGCACCTTGGGGACAAAACACCCCCTCTCGCTGACAAAACTCTCTGAGTTGGGCCACAGTGTAAGTTTCCACATCCTCCAACACAAACTCCATTTTGCCCACTCAGGATAGAAGACAGTTGCTTACAGAAGCTATGCAGGGGGGTACCTTTTGTAATACCTCCTCCCACCACCAGAAGTAAATTTGGAAAAAACAAAACTCGAAATTAGGAAGTCCGCTCGGAGAAAACTGCCGGTGTAGGCCTATGGACTACCCACAGTTATTGTCATGTAGACGCAAGCACAGCTCTATCCCTCCACTGAACACCAATTTTATGTTGGAAACTGGGCAACCGGGTTAGCGGTCACCAGGTTCCCAGCACAGTGGTAGCTTGGCTCGAGCGGTTGAGGGTCAGGCACCGTGTTAAGCGTACGTCACACCCTCACAATAACCATGCGTTCATCCGTTCCAAAAACGACACTACACCGTAAAAATTATGGAAGTCAAGTTGAAAATATATATGTCTTTATCTTATTTTCTCTTATTTGCAGGTTTCATACAATTAATACAATACAATAGGATTTTCCTTCAAAAGAGCAGGTCAAATAAACAATGCTACTTTGGAATTTCAATAAATAGGTTCAGGTCATCATTAAGCAAAGAATAAATAGATGTGCAATAAATACAGACGGCAAATAAATACAGTCAGACAATAAATACAGGGCAAGAATAAATTAGTGGAAGACAATAAATAAAGCACCTTCAATAAATAAGGTAAAACAATCAATGACAATTACAGTTCAGATCATTTTCATGAGGTCACTTGGTCTTACTTTGCCCATACACAGCTTATGGTCATTTGGATGGCATGGGGGTGTCCCACCTAGATTGGTCAGGGCAGGGGCCTAAGTTGAGGCAGAACAAGGGTAACCTAAAGATCTGGCCCTCCAAACTACACAGCCCTTTATGGAGGTCACTGTACCAGTCTCAGTTCACCCCTGGCACTCCCAGGCTGGACCCAACACCCCTTTAACCCCTAGGATGGTCTTTTAGGGCTCCACGGGCCTCAGACGCCCCCTTTACCACTTACTGTCCTTTTCACGATGATCGGCTCCGCTCGGCGCCGTGTCGACGCCGTGAGGCGGCTCCGGATCGATGTCGTTGGGCGGCCTCGACTCGATGTCGCTGGGCGGTCTCGACTCGATGTCGCTGGGCGGTCTCGACTCGATGTCGCTGGGCGGCCTCGGCTCGATGTCGCTGGGCGGCGTCGGCTCGATGTCGCTGGGCGGCCTCGGCTCGATGTCGCTGGGCGGCCTCGGCTCGATGTCGCTGGGCGGCCTCGGCTCGATGTCGCCTTCCGGCGCCACAGGGACACGGTCTCCCCGCTTCCGGGTGTCTCCGGAGTGCGATCTCCACTCCCGACCTCCATCGCGCTTCACCTCTGCTTCCGGCGACTCCTGTGGGCGGACTTCACTCCCCCGTCGACGCCTCACCTCGACCTCAGGTGACTCCCGACTCGACCTCCGGCGCCTCTCCACGACCTCCGTCGGTGCCCTCACTCGACCTCGGGTGACTCCTTACTCGACCTCCGGTGACTCTCCACGACCTCCGTCGGCGCCCTCACTCGACCTCTGGCGGCTCCGGGTACGACGTCTGCTTTCTGTCAGCGCCGCTTCTTTACCTCAGGCCCCAGGTCTCCAGGCTTCTCGACGTCAGGACTCCAGGAGGACACTGATGAACAGGTCAGGAGCTTGCTGTTCTTCCTCTTTAAGGCCTGTTTCAAATGTTCAGTTCCTTAAGATGGTTCTTCTGGTCTTGGTCCCACACAGGGCTTTAGGCTGGGCTTGGTCAGTAGAGACTAGCATCAAGGGTGGGTTTCTGGACCCCACTCCAAGCACTGGTTTCCACCTCTGCTGCCTTACTCCGACCTCCTTCTATCTCTGTCCTCTCTCTTCTCCAGTCAGTTGCCAACTGCCACTCTGAGATGGCCTCCCAACATTCTAAACTGCCTCCCACTATCCCAGGATTCTAGAATGTTCCAGGAGGTTCTGGTTATGTCACAGGTGACAATGGATGGCCACCATTTTGTGTCTCAGGCCCTCAGACAGAAGTTCCAGGGGTAGGGAAAATGGCTCCCTGACCCTGCATCAACACTAAAAAGTCTGGTGGTTCCCAAAAAGGAAAAATTATAACAGGGTTTGAGGCAGAAGTGGGACAAAATAAATAATGATGAGGAGGGACCACCCAAAGGGCTGACAGGTCTAACAACTACCAACTAGTTCCGTTAGGGGAAACTAGCATGCCTGGTACTAAGATCGCAGCACTAATGTGAGGCTCTTCGCGCTGGGCACAACTATCCTGCAAAACCTATATCCTATTGATGGCATCCATGCGGTAAAACCACATATTTAAACTGCGCTGATGATGCAGGACAGCTGAGGGCGACAGAGTTTCCTAGTGGGCTGCGGGTGTCGCTATGCTGACACAGATCAGGCCTGTAAAGAACAGAGGAGCGGTAGGCCTAAGCAGGCCTGTGCCAAGGAGGCCAAAAAAAAGAGTTGCAAGTGGCAAAGAGCCCCAACAGGTATTTGCAGGCTTTGTCAAGCTGCGGAGGGGGGCCTGACTGTGATCACCATCACAGGCCGCAGATTGCTCATGCCACCCGGTGTAATGTTCTGCCTGGGAGGGAAGGGCTTTGGTAGACTGGAGTTGAAGGCATGCACTTGGGGGCTAACTCCTGAGTTAATTCTCACCTTTCCGAAAGAGATCGCGCCCCATGGGTAGATCCAGAATTGCTGCAGGATTGCCATAAAAAGGCTGTGACTATGCCATGGTGACCTCAGCATCGGGGATGGTGGCAACCAGGGGAGCCTGTGGGTGTGGCGGGACTGAAGGGGTCGAGCTCGAGACTGCTACGGAGCCCCATACCTCCATGGATTTTGTCAGGGACTAACCTTGAGTTGGTACCCTATCAACTGTGAGTGCCAGAGCACTAGGCACACTCAATTGGAGTCACTGGTCGGCTCTTGGGATGCCCATTAGAGGCCAACGGGTGTCGGGACAGTGTGATCTGAGGTAGACAACAATGCCTGTGACCAAATTTCCTCCCAGTGCAACACTCAACATCTACAATCGGAAGAACAGAGCATAGACAGTGGAAGCTGAGCTTAGAAGCTAAGAAAGCAGCAAGGACAATGTCTGCTGATAGCGCAGAAGCACCATCCGAAAATGTCAAGACAGACATTCAATCTCTTCTGCCCCAAATGCAACTGAGCTTGACCTCTATCAATAGCAAAATCAGCACACTGACGCAAAGAGGCCACACAATGGCCTCTGCATTGGCAAAACAAGACAAATGCATCAACGTATCCGAATCACCAATCTTTGCCATAGAAGACGGCACAGCTGGCACCACAGAGAAACTACTGAATAAGCAAAAGGTCCTTAATGTCATCCAGGTGAAAAGTGAAAATCTCAAGGCCCATTCCAGATGGAATAACTTGCGGTTGGTAGGACTCCCTGAATCCACAATTACTGACAACATGGCCAACTTTGTTGAAGACCTCTTAAAGAGCCTGATAAGTGATGATATTTTCTCCTAGATTTTTGCTCTGGAGCGGGCCCGCCGCTCATTGGGTGCACCTCCTGGTGCACTGCCTCGGCCCATTACAGGCCATCGTTTCAACTACCAGGATCATGACACAGTCCTGCGCCTGGCCCAGGAGCGACAGCCTCTGGTACACGGGGGCAACATAAACTCCAGATCTCCAGACTTTACCCAGTGGGTGCAAGAGGCATGGTGAGACTGCCTGCAGATCAAGCCCAAAATACAACAGGAGGTGTTAGAAATGGGGGCATGTCCTACCTTTCACATACAATGCACCCTGCCCACAGGGGTACCTTGGGCCTACCTTAGGGGTGACTAACATGTAGAAAATGGAAGGTTTAGGGACTGGTAAGTGGGTGCACTTGCCAAGTCGACATGGCAGCCCCAGGCTGCACACAGGCTCTGCAATTGCAGGCCGGAGTTACACTTTACGGGCTGTTTGCATGGGTGGCACAATCCAGTGCTGCAGCCCACCAATAGCATTTGATTTATGGGCCCTGGCACTCGCAGTGCACTTTACTAGGGACTGACACATAAGTCAAATAGGCCAATCATGGAAACACCAATCCATAACACATTTTACTACAGGAGCACTTGCACTGTACCACTAACCAGCAGTGAGAAAAGTGAGCAGAATCATTACACCAGCAAAAACAGAGTAAAAAACCGGGAGGTCAAAAAGCAAAAACTCAGGGGAAACACGCCAAAAGATGCCAAGTCTAACAGGAGGCATCCAGTATGCAATGCTATGTCCAGCATGTCTCAAGATCACCTATGAAAACAAATCATATATCTTCTCCGATCCACAAGCTGCTTCCCGCTTCCTCAGCAAAATCAAAACAAGGAGGCCTAACATTTCCAGTGGTCAACAAAACTTCCCAAATCTGGAACTGAGTGATGTGGAATGAAGCTGACTACTGGTAGTCCCTATGAGTGGCCTATGCCTGCCACCCTGAATGCATGATATTTTCGTCTTCCCCTCTGTAACCTCTATGCCTTCATGATGCTGTATTGCCTATGGCCAGGGAAGCCCCTTGGTGCATATAAGTGGGGTCTCCCCTATCAAAGCTGCGCACTAAACTGTCCAGGGCTATATCGAGATATCCCCCTGTGCTCTTGTCCTTCCCATAGGTTGCATACGTCACCTGGCTAACCATCCTGCTGAAACTAGCTGAGATGGCCATCTACATGCCTGGCGAGTGCCCCCTGAAGCTGGGAGGTACTATAGGCCAGTTATCTAGTGGCCTCCATTGGGGAACCCCATGTTATCTTCAACTCATGGCTTCTCATGCCCATTTAGTACTTTATGATAAGTTGTTTAGGGAAAGTTTGGGGTGAGCATACTTCACTTGCAGGTTGAGGTGGCAGAGAGGCAGACAAATTCAATTGCTCATTACAATATAACGATTCTTACCCAACAGACTTCCAGGTAAATGGTCAGTTAGGGTAGCTACGTATCTCACTGCACAAAAATGATAGACCACCGCCAGGCGGATGGTTTCAACGCTTAACTCTAACACTTCTGTAAATCTAACATCCTGGAATATATGGAGTGTTGGTAACCCCTGCAAGGCAAGGCAAATACTGCTGTACTTAGAACGCCACAAAGTTGACATAGCGCTCCTTCAAGAGACTCATCTTGGTGCACAGAAACCCCTCACGTTTGCAGTGCGATGGAGCTTCTCCTGCTATTCCTCACACAAAAGGGGCACAGCTATACTGATCTGCCATGGGTTGCCTTTCACCGTCACTGTTGAGGAGAATAATCGACAGGCAGATATGATGTTGTTCAGGCCTGCATCATTAAACATCATATAACAGTAGTAAATACATTTGTGGGAGTGCTGTGAGTTATTGTCACCCAGGACAATTCTATGAGGGGTGATTTTAAATAAGGGTCCCTGTTTTCCATTTATACAGATAAATACAGACAGAAAACATTCATTTTCTTGTCTGTATTTCTTTTAAACTGTGGACAAAAACTGAAATTGGGTTGCTTTTTGAGTAATTCTAAATACTGTCTGCCATGACTGCCAGGCTAATAGATGTGTGGATTGATAAATATGGAAGTTAAAAGAGAAAGGAATTTTAGTAAAGAGGCTTTAACATCAGTAGATATACACAAGGTTGATACTGAAATTTGCATATTTTCATATAAGTGCACTGATTTATCTTCTACGAGCATTCACAGCACTGAAACCTGGCAGACATTCAGGCATGAGCACATATTTATCGGTTAAATAAATGTGGAAATATACTCATTTCAGCGTAATTTTTCCACAAAACCCTAAAGAAATATGGATAAATAGTGATAAAATTAACAACAAATATATGGATAAATACAGATAGAATTGAAATGGCAAAAAAAAAATACCATAAAACCTGAAGCCCTAATTGTAATCTAGTACTGGACAAACACATAGATAGTTCCAATCCACTTACCCGCATGCATCATGCAGCAGCTTGAGCACATTATGGAGACTCACAACCTAATGGACCTCTGGAATGAACTGCACCCGTGGGTATTAGCATAGTGAGCAATGCCGGGGAGTGATCGGACAACGTACGAGGCAAGTGCACAACCCTAGTGATCCATGTGTTAACATCACTAGTGGTTAACCAATAGTCAAGCCGCGACCATGAGTTGAGAGTATAGGAGTGACATGTGCCCTCTTGCGCCCCCGGATGCCTCAATATCCAAACATCTGTGAGAAACAGGTCTTGCATACCATTTCTGACCACCTGCGCGGCTTTCTTTATAACAGGCTCTGCATTAGTGTGACGGTCCAGTGTAGGGTTCAACACAACATTAAAATCCCCCTGCAGATAATTGCAGCTGGCAGTAACATGTATATTTTGTTCCATAGTGTCTCATAGAAATCCGGGTCATCTATATTTGGCCCATATACATTGATTATTGTGAGCAACATGCCACACGACTTACCCTGGACTATTATGTAGCGGCCATTGTCATCAATGTCCTCATGTGTACTGACAAATATTTTTTTTTAAAAAGATCATAACCCCGGTGCATAAGAGAAGTAGGAAGAGGCAAAACGAGCACCGGCCCATTTAGTGGCTATTGCTGCTGCAGCATTCCTGGTGAGGTGTGTTTCCTGCAACAATGCCACTTGTACATCGTGACGATCAAGATACGCCAACACCTGCCTAGTTTTTTTTGTATTGTTAAGACCTCTGACATTCCATGTTATCCAATTTAGTTTACCTTCCTCTGCTGGCATTATCGCTACTGATCTCAACGTATGAAGCATTTGCTCTGTATTGCTGCTTGCATATGCAGACTACCCAGCACCTATGTATTCTGTATGTCACAATATTATATCCGAACATTCCCATAAGTGAACCCCCCCACCCACCCCAGCATCCCAATCATGCTGAGGATCCCCAAGGCACTCATCATAAAAACCAAAAATAACCTCCCATCCCGCTGTGAGCGGCTAATCCGCTCACAGTATGCAATCCCAATAAGTAACTGTGTGGGGTGTACCCTCATGGAGGACACCAGCTGCCCACCGACCCCCTTGATGTAATAAGGGGGGATCAGGGCAATCTCTAACATCATTCCACATCTCATGCCAGGACAACCGAATCACAAATAGATTATCCAAAAAGATCCTGTTGACACAGTATGTCAAGCTTTTTATGCAACCCCCATATTGAACCATCAGCGCAGACAATATGAATATCATGTAACTGCTCCACCTTATTATTCATGACACTGCGCTTAAACAGACATTACGTCACATTTTGTAACCAATTGCTCAGATATAGCTAGTGAGGTAACCATTGCCATTTCCCATTCCCTCTGAAATGCGTCTCCCATGCAAAATAGAACAGACTTAAACTTGGCGGTATTATTCTACACAGGATTCCGTGAGTTATATAGTTACCAAAACAGAAGAGGAACTTCACATGGGGACACAAAGAGAGAAAGTTATCAACCTTAGTACCAGACTGGGTAGGTCAATAGCCAGGTTCGTCAGTCCTCATTGTATGCCTCATCCCCGGCCGCTCTAGCTGTTTGTCTCCGCTCCAGTTGTTTTATGAACCGCATAGCGTCCTTTGGGGATGTGAAGAGCTTGGGTTTACTGCCATAGTGAATTCTGAGGCGAGCCGGGTAAAGCATGGCATTCTGAATTTTCAGTGTTTGCAGTTTCTTTTTTACCCGTTGGAATTCCCGTCGGGCCTGCTGCACCGCTGTTGTGAAATCTGGAAATAGTACGACCTCTATTCTCTGGTACTTTGTAGTGCCAATTTCTCTTGCCAGCCGGAGTGCCACGTTTCTATCACGATAATTGAGAAGTTTGGCAATTATCGACCGAGGGGGGACCCCGGGACCGGTGCAAGAGATCGATTCGCCCTCTCCACCACCAGCATGTTTGAAAAGTGCTCCACACCCAACATCGTCCTGAGCATGTCTTCAACATAGAGTTCCATTTTCCCTATATTGGTGGACTCAGGAACCACAGTAATATGCAGATTATTCCACTGCGATCTGGCTTCCAAGTCCTCATTCTTTGCTTGTATTACCACCAGCAACTTCTCCATTTGTGTGCAGGACTCAACAACGGACTCCACTTTGTCTTCCGTGTTGGAGATGCGCTGCTCCGCCTCGGTTAAATGCACACTGTGCTTGTCCAGTTTTGACGCCATATTATCCATGCGAAGATTAAAATTGTCAATTTTGCTGTCAATTGTGTGCAAACTTTGCTGCATGGCCATCATCATATGCTCCAGTTTGCTGTTACTGCTTGCTTCCATGTCTGTCTCGGTGTCCGACGCTGCCTGTGTAGTCGACTTTTTAGGACGTTTGGATTCAAAGGAAAGTTTTGGCTGCAACTGTTTGTCCGGCTTGCCCATCGTGGCTCTGATCTTGCACCTTCAAGTGTCGTCGTACAGCCTCGAGCGCAAATGTGAGGGGGGAAGAGGCCTATCTCCCTGGTCGCGCCACCTTAGGTGGCTGTGTGATAGCAGTGTATACCTGTGCAATCTTCGTGCACAATATGTAAAGACGCCTGGGCCAGCACACGCAGCTTATGTAATTACATGCGCCTGTATCTTTGTCAGTCCAGGGACAGTCTAGACGTAGACCCTCTTTGCACAGATCGAGTCAGCCTCTCCGCCCTCACCGCACAGCGTTGGTATCCACAGCCATGTTTCACCACAGACAAAATGGCCGTCAGCCTATTGCCAAGGTGTGTGCACCTCCCTGCGCATAGTATCACAGTCTTCTAGTGCTCGATTCTTCATAGTGGCAGCTCTGAAATATTAACCTTAGATTCCAATTTCGGCGGTACTGGGTTGTTCTACTCGCACTCACCCGCAGAGTTCTTATAATCACATAACCCACCTTCACAATCACTCAGGTCCCCAAGATGGCGGGCTAACGCAGATCCCCAGGCTTCGGCGTGTCCGGCAGTTATGAAGGGACACCACAGCTTCTAATGTCGATAGCGGCGCAAACTTCTTCTCAGCGCCAGAACTCGTTGTCGTCACACTGATGTCACAAGCACCTCAGTCAGCTCAATCTGCAAGCGGCATGACCTGACATCGCCCCCGCACTGCAACTCTCTTACCGGAGCCATAAGATCAGTCCAGCCGCTGCCGCCGATGGATGACAGGGCTGGCGTCTAAGCACTCTAATGACGAAGGTGACCAGTGTCTTCCCGACTGTAATCTGCATTCTGCGCCAGGGCTTCAGCCTCAGATGTCGCCGCACCTTGCCCCCGAGCGCTCCACGCCACCCATCTCGATGTAAGCCTCACACCGCTGCAGGCGCAATGTACTCCGGTTAGCTCACCTTTCCAATACCAACCGGTACCAGTATCTTGCTAGTGTACTACTGACGGGGGCCGGCTTCCAGTAATCGTGGCAATCAGAGTATGGGCGCCGCCATCTTGTCAGCAGGAAAACGAAAACCAGCTTTTAGTCCCCAAATCTTGCATAGAGGACTGCCGCAGCTATATTAATCTGTTGCAGATGGTCAAGGGGTTCAAATACTCTGTAGTAGGTCACTGGATGTCTGGGAGAGAAACAGGATTTTCGGATTTCGGCCCCGACCAGCAGAGCTGCACTAGTGTGCGGCCATCTTGCTTCGGGCTCTCTAGCGCCCCCCCCTGTTTCATTATATATGATTGGGATTGCTGTGTCTAAGTCTGATGTGTACACCATCATATCGTCAGCATATAGAGACATCTTTCTTTTCCCAGTTTTTCTACTTGAAGGGGAGTATTCCTGCATGTTTTCTAATCTTTTCGGCTAGGGGCTCGGTATATAAGTTAAAAAGCAACGGTGATAACGGACACCCCTGCCTTGTTCCTTTCCGACCTTCAACTGGGGAAGACAGGTTCCCATTCACTAAAATTCTGGCTATAGGGGTTTGATAGATAGAGCAAACTGCCCTGCAAAACTTTTCCCCTCAGGTTACACAGTCTCAATACGTGCATTAGATAGGCTCAATTAACTCGGTCGAATGCCTTCGTGGCGTCCAACGTAATAATAGCCAGAGGTAGTTTATGTAGTGTCACTAGATCTATAGCTCCGATCAGATTGTATGTAAGATCTCGAATCCCCCTTCCCTGGACAAAACCTTTTTGATTCGCATGCAGCAGGCCACCTATGACTCCATTTAACCTCTCTGCTAAAATATTGGCAAAGATCTTATAGTCAAGATTAAGGAGATAGATTGGTCTATATGAATCACAGTGACTGGGTGGTTTCGATGGTTTAAGAATCAAAGCCACTGTGGCTTCGTTCCAAGAATGCGGAATATTCCCAACCTTTTCGAAGATATAATAAAAAAGCTTTTCCATAATAGGGATGAGGGCTTCCATCAGAGATTTATACAGTTCCGCCGGTAAACCATCTGGTCCTGGCACTTTACCAGTTTTTCCTGCATCTATTGCTTTCTTAATCTCTCTTGTAATTATCGGGCTACTGAGAGTATTAGACTTCTCCTCGCTGATTTTATTTGGAGCATATTGGTCCAGCCAGACCTTTATTGCCTCCTCTTGGGGAGTTAGATCCTCTCTATATACCTTTTCAAAGTGCTTTTGAAAAACCGCTTCCATCTCCGTGGGGTTCTTGAGTAGATTCCCGGAGATGTCACATTTTACTTCTTTGATGTTTCCTTTAGCTAGCTCCAGTTTAGTCTTCCAAGCTAAAAGCTTCCCACAGCCTTCTGTAAGATTGGTCTTCAAAGAGTTTCAGGAGGCAGTGCTGATGACAACCGCTTCTTTATTAGGTACAAGGTATCAGAGACTCCATCCAATGCTGAGGAATGACAACTGCAAATGACAACTGCCTTCTCTCAGGTCCCCAGCTCACCATAGCAACTATAGAGTTCCACATTCCACCATATTCAACAACAGTGCACATGCACTCAACTTCACTTAAGACACTACAGCTTCCCCGTACTCGAAGTGGGCAAGCTTGCTAACCTGCCACCTCTTCCTCTGGCCTCGAGACCCCCCTCCTGGAGTCAGAAAACCTAAAACTTATATCACGTCTTATCTTGGGAACATATTGATGCTGGTTAGAAAATCCTTATGTATCTCTAAATCTGGTCTGAACTATAGAGGAGAGATAATACTGTTAGGCTACCGCTCCGCTGCCCTGCCCCGAAATGGACTGCGGGAAGTTTTCGGCCTCTTCCACCAGCCTAAAGACCTGCATCTTGTTGTTGTAAATTACTTTTAATGTAGCAGGAAATTTGAGCTGTGCGGTCGCGCTTAATTGCCTGAAGGGGTCTAATAACTTTCCAAGCTCTCACTGCTTGGATGCTGTGATTGATGAAACATCGGACCGTATTTGAAAAGTTATTCCTTCCGCATTTAGCGAGTTCAGCATAAGAGCTTTATTTAGAATTTCATCTTTCAGGTTGTAGGTTAGAAAATTAACTAAGATTTTTCTAGGTCTGGTTTTATTTGGATTTAATCTGAATGTGTCCCTATGTACCCTCTGGATGTCAGCTAAGAGAGCTTGCTCTGAGCAGTCGATTTGAGTGGATTGTTTGGTCAGTTTAGCCACAAACTCTTTAAGATTACTCCACTCTGCTCCCTCGGGGACTTTAAGCAGGCGAATATTGCTTCTCCTTTGGGAGTTTTTAAGAGATTCCAGCTTTTCTTGAAAGCCTATTTCTCATTCTTTTATCATGCTGATCTCCCTTACATTTTCCTCCGATTGGGAAGCTAACTCAGCCACAGTAGATTCCAAAGCTGTAGCTCTGGCTACTGGTGAGTCCAGTTTGTCTTCCATTTTCTCGCAAAAAACCTTGATTTCTTCTTGTTTTTTTCTGACACCATACATTTATTTCTAACCTCTTCCGTCAATGTTTGTAAGAGATTTGAGACTGATAAAGGGGTGGTCCTGTCAAGCGGATCCTCTGTCTGTGACGCCTCATGCTCATGGTCATTTTCCATTACTTGGCTCTCTCTTAACGGAACCTCCCGGTTTGTCTGGGTGGTTATGTTTCTAACGATGTCTCTTTCGTCTCTTTTGCTTGTCATCGTTAGCTCTCTTGTGCCCCCTCCTTCTAGCTCCCTTCCAAGTAATTGGAACCTGCTTGGGCTTAGTATACCTTTTGGGTATGCAGGTAACTTCCCGGCAATGCTTTTGTTGTTAGTAAACATGCAGTCTATCGGTTTTAATAATAAAGTGCTGGGTGCAACTTTAAAATCATTTCTCAATGAGGGGGTACGTTTGGGGTTCTGTTGTTTTTGTGGGGGGATTTTCGTTTTCTTAGCATTCCTATTTCTAGAGATAATCCACTCCCCTGCTGTGCTTTTACTTTGAGCAGTTGCTGTTTTTGCTGTTTTTATATCATTCTACCAGCCTGAACCTCCCCTCTTCGAATGCAGTCCCAGTTAACCAGGGAACCCACATTAAATAAATTAGATTGATTAGGTGGATTGAATGAATTAATGTTTGAGCTCCTCAGAGCGTGTTTGGTTTTACCCCGGTGCCTGGAGCTGAACCCCTGATATGAGTTTAAGTTTCCAGGACCCCCTTGGTCTGGTGATTACCATCTAAATGTGTGTCTACCACAGCTGAACTTACTGTATGCTCTGGCTCCGGTCCTGCTCCAGTCCCAACTATGCTCTTCTCTGCTCGGTCTGCTTCTCAAGGAGCTCCACACAATTCTCGGACAGCAAGCCTACCGCTTGTACTGCCCCTGCCCCTGCCGCCCTGGATGGGGAATCTTGCTGCAGCTCTCCGCCCGCAAATCACCTCGCTGGACGCACAGGTCCACATCGACTCCTGGGACTCCTGTCTCCCTTGGGACTGCCACTCAGCGGCAGTAATTGTTAATTATGAGTTCAGAGATCCTAAACTCCAAATCTGTATCTACTCCCAATGGAAAATTACATTTAAAAGATATTTCAAGGCAATCCCTATGTTACCCTATAGGAGAGATAGTCCTTGTAATAGTGAAAAACAACATTAGCAGTATTTCACTATTAGGACATGCAAAACACACCAGAACATGTCATACCTTTTAAATACACTGCACTCTGCCCATGGTGCAGCCTTGGGCCTACCTTAGGGGTGACATACATGTAGTAAAAGGGACTGTTTGGGACTGGCAGGTGGGTGCACTTTCCAGGTCAAAATGGCAGTTTAAAGTTACACACACAGACACTGGAGTGACACATTTGAGACATGTTTCCAGGGCTACTCATGTGGGTGGCCCAATCAGTGTTGCAGTTTCACGAGTAGCATTTGATTTAAAGGCCCTGGTCACACCTGGTGAACTTTACTAAGAACTTACTAGTAAATCAAATATGCTCATCGTGAATAAACTAATCACCAATACATTTTACACATGGAGCACTTGCACTTTCGCACTGGTCAGCAGTGGTAAAGTGTCCAGAGTCCTAAAACCAGCAACAATTGGTTAGGAAAAATAGGAGAGTGAAGGCAAAAGGTTTGGGAATAACCCTGCAAAAAGGACCAGGTCTACCACAACACCCTTCCAGCCTAAAGCCAGGGTAGACTAATCAGTATCTTGATAGTCTTGGCTGCAGAGGGCGATAGAATATGGAACCTGGACCTTAACTCTGCCTTTCTGAACCCAATTGGATACCTCGGTCCATACTCTCAGGGCCCACTAAGCAAACCCATGGGAATCCTTCTCCCCACCTCTGAATCCCATCTGTGCAGCACCCAACATATTTTGCTCACATCTGTACCCCAGTAGACAGACCATACCACCATGCTCAACACAGTGATGTGGGTCATTCCACGCCCATGGTGTGACTTCTGTCCCCAACCCAAGGGCAACTCTGTCCACGAGGATAGCAACCCACTGTGGCCACTGACAGCTGTCAGTGACAACAGCCAGGCCTCAGGATGTGCAGGGCTCTCTGACCTCTGTGGTTTCTCAGAGTGGGGGGCGGTAGCCGAAGGTGTCTGACACCATTTGTCCACTCTCCCTTCCACCAGTTTAGGAGTGGTACCTGGAGACTGGGAGCACAGGGTCTGTACCCTGAGGCTGAACAGGAGACCGAGGTGGACACTCCCACACCCTGTCCTCCCCTCTGGTGTCCTGTAGCTTCTACTGTGGAGAGGTACGCTAGTGTCAGCCATCCTCCCCAATTCTCCCACCATTTCAGGAGTGCTAACCAGCAATTGGTCCCCCAAACCAAGGTATATACCCTCAGGCTGAGCGTGTGCCTGGAAAGCCAGGACATCCAGGGAAGTGCAACCACCCCTCAAGAGAAAGACTTACTGTAGGTGCTGTGCAAGAGTCTGCCTGGCAATGGTCTCCTGCCTCCAGTCCATCTGACAGAGCATGGATCCCTCCCGAACCATAAGTGGCATCACCAGAGTCAGTCCTGGGGTGCTCCGACCTTAGAGCTGGAAACCCCTGACCCACTGGCCCTCCCACTGGGGACTGTCTCCCCCTCATACCCCTCCATCTGAACTTCTGCACCCTCCTCTCCGCAGTGGTACTGCCAGACACCAGAACTGGTGGGATGCTTGTGGCAAACGCCCCCCCCCCCCCCAAGTTCTCCTGACACTAAGGGACTAAGGGACTCCCATCAGTGGTAGGGCTTCTGGTATTGACCAGACCTCCCTGCCTGTGCTCACTCTAAGAGCAATCCAAGCAGTGGGGCCAAATATATGGCACTGTGGGCCCCTCCTCCTACTCTTGGAAATCCTCTTCACTCAGGAGGACAAAAACTGAGCCATTCCCCTTAACGTTACTTTCCAATGCCTCTTCAAACCCTCAGGCATCTACGAAGAGGCATGTCTCCAGTTTACGCTCTATGGGGCCAGAGAACGCAAATGCCACCGGGTGTTCGGATAGCTCTGGAAAACAGTGACTGAATATATGCTCTCCAGTAATCAAATTGGACAGCCCCTCACATGGGTTTCCTATACTGCCCTTCACCCAACCATCCAGTGCCTTGGAAAAGTAGCCCACATCATCCCCCATCTGTTGAGACAGTATCAGAAAGCTCCTCACACTCAACCTATCCTCCTCTGGGGTGACTCCATACTCCCTTGCCAGGCCTTCCCCCATGGGGGTACACCTCTCCATTCTACTCTCTTCTAGAGCCAGTAGAGTGTCCCTCCCACCACCAGGAATATGACTCCCTGTGCCAGTTCATCAATCTTCCTCAGGGACCATGCACATCTCTGGAGCTACCTCATATACCTGTGGTCACTTGTGTATGTCACCCCTCTCCTTGAAGTCAGAAACCAAGTTTCTGTATATGTGGACGTTTACTTCAGTACTGGACATAACAATGTCACTGCCACCATATGTGCTTGAATCAGCCCTCCTGGCATCGAAGTCCAGCTCTCTCAACTTCAGCTCATGAGCTAAAATAATTTCCTTTTCCTTGGCCAAGTCTCTCTCCTTCTCAGCCCTCCTCTCCTCCCCTAGGGCTTTGTCAGCTCAGCTCTTCTCTCCTCTGCAGCTAGTTGAGCCAGCTGCAGGTCTCTCTCAGCCTGTCTGTCCTTGAACTCCACAGGGGACAGGATGTGAGAGGAAACCATGTTCCCAGCAGTAGATCCAGCAGGGGACTCCCTCTCTGTGGGCTCCCCTCTCTCTTCCTGGAGCCTCTGAAAAATAATTGTTGTCCTCCTCTGCTTCCGTCTTAGGACCACTGCCCTCTTGGAATTTTTGTTTGGGATTGTCTAGAGGGTTCCAGGGCCTTACAACCTTTACACTTCCCTCTCAAAGTGCTCCCCAGAATCATCTGTAAGTGTTGCTAGCCAGTGCTTTTCCTCATAGATAAGCAGGGCTGTCTCAAGATCCCGCCTGGTGGATCTCCTCTTCGCAGCCAGCCTCCCTCTCCCTTCAGAAAACTTTCAGCTCCTTCATAGTATAGATATCTAGGTGTCAGTAGTTAATTTCCAATCCTGTCAGGACTTCACAGGTGCAACAAGCACACAGGGTAGATCAAGATGAAGCAGGAATACGTTTACCAATTGCTAGAAAAGGAAAAAACAGTATGCTGGTACGTCATAATATTCAATATGGTAGTAGTGTACACTAATCACTGTATGCAAAATACAAACACAAGTCCTATTATTACCACTGATCACCAATGTTAGAAATGGGGTCTCTTGTTGGCACTGATCTACATTCTGTCCAAGTAGGGACCCTCACTCTAGTCAGGGCAAGGGAGTCACACAGCTAAGATAACACCTGCTCACCACCTAAGTAGCTTGGCACGAGCAGTCAAGCTTATCCCAGAGGCAATGTGTCAATATTTTACACACACACACACTAACACAGTGAAAACACTACAAAAGGAGTCCACACCAGTTTACAGAAAAAGGCAATTTATCTGAACGAAACAAGAACAAAATGACAAAAACCCAACATAGACAAGTCAAGATATCCCTTTTAAATTGTTTTGCAAATTTAGTCCATAAAAATCAATGTATGCTTTTATTTTAGCGCCAAGTAGCTTAGATGTGTCAAAAATCAAAGATGGTGCAAGGTGCAGGGGAGTTGAGGCGTTGGAAAAGCAAAGTGATGTGTTGGTTCCTCATTGCATAGAGGAGGTGATACGTTGGTTCCTTACTGGTAGAAGAGGTGATGAGTCTGTTCCTTACTGCTAGTTAGGGGAGGTGATGCCTCAGTTCTTTATTGGCAGGGGAGGTGATGCATCGGTTTCTGGACATGTGGCCTCCGTTCTTTGCTGTGCAGCTGTTTTGATGAAGAATTAGGAACCCAGGGACGTGATGTCGAAAATCCAGACAATGTGACAGCAGTCATGCAGGTGCTGCTTCGATTCCACAGCCGTGAAGCAGGTGCTGCTTCGGAGTCAGAGCGGGTGTCACGGACGCTGGTGACACAGAGCTCGAGATTCACGCTCTAGCGAATCTGCTGATGCACTAGGATGGCGTGCTGGACCTGCGGTGAAAGCTGTGGTTGAATCATCGAGCAGGAACTATGCTTCATGACAGGTAGCGGCAATGCGTCGATCTTTTGCAGCGATGCGTCAATAAAACAGGCACCGAGAGTCAATGCATGGATTTTCAATTTAAAATCACCAGGTTACACTTCCAAGGGCCCAGGAACTGAATTTGGAACCCGTTGGCAAGTCAGGACTCTCATTAGAAGAGCCCAGGCACTGGCAGGTGAAGTCTTTGATGGTCCTGAGACTTCTTAACAGGAGGCAGCTCAATCAAAGCCCTTGGAGAATCTTGGAAGCAGGATACACAAAGCAAAATCCAGTCCATTCACTCACAGTACAGATGCATCAAGCAGCAGGTCAGCACAACAAAGTAACAGCCAGAGTGGCAGCCCCTACTACAGCATCCAGCTCTTCTTATTGGCAGACTTTCCTCAGTCCAGAAGGGTTCTGACTTTGGGGTGTCAGAGGTCCAATACTTATATCTCTTTCTGCGTTTGAAGTAGGCAAAATTCAAAGGAATGTCTTTGTAGTGCACAAGACCCTACGTTTCCCTGACCTGCCTCCAGGCACACTACAGGAGAGTGGCTACAGCTTTGTATGAGGACAGGCACAGCCCTATTCAGGTGTCAGCGACAACTTCCCCCAACACTCCGGCTCAGGAAGGCCCATCAGCCTAGTGATGGGCCATTAGGATTTGCAAGGCACACCTCAGCTCTCTTTTTGTGGTTGTCTAGAGTGACTGCATAAGAGCCAAACTGTCAGCCAACCAAGAAGTGTATTCTACAGACAGGTAGAGGCACAGAATGGTTAACAAAAAATTGCCCACTTTCTAATGTGCATTTTCAAACACACAATTTAAAAACCAACTTCGAGAAAAGATGTATTTTTAAATTGTGAGTTCAGAGACCCCAAGCTTTAAATCTCTATCTGCTCCCAATGGGAAATAACACTTGAAATATATTTCAAGGCAAGTTACCCTATGGGAGAGATAGGCCTTGCAATAGTGAAAAACTAAATTAGCAGTATTTCTCGATTAGAACATGCAAAACTCAAAAGTACACGTCCTACCTTTTAAATATATTGCACCCTGCCCATAGAGCTGCCTAATATCTACCTTAGGGGTGAATTATATGTATTAAAAGAGAAGGTTTGGGAATGGCAAATGGGTGCCATTGCCGCCAGGTCGAAATGGCATTTTAAAACTGCATACACAAACACTGCAGTGGCAGTTCTGAGACATGTTTGCAGGGCGACTCATGTGGGTGGCGCAATCAGTGCTGCAGGCCCACTAGTAGCATTTGGTTTACGGGCCCTAGGCACACCTGGTGCTCTTTACTTGGGACTTACTAGAAAATCAAATATGCCAATCATGGATGAACCAATCACCAATACATTTTGCAGAGGGAGCACTTACACTTTTCCACTAATCAGCAGTGCTAATGTGTCAAGAGTCCAAAAACAAGCAAAAACAGGTCAGAAAAAATAAGGAGATGAAGGCAAAATGTTTGGGGATAACCCTGCAAAAAGGGCTACGTCCAACACTTATGTTGTAAAGTGCTCTGACACACTACATTGGTAAGAGTAACACTACAAAAGAAATTAAATACATGTGTGAGAAAGGCTATGGACAGTTGAGGGGGACCGTTGAAAAGTGACAGTTATGGACAGTGAAGGAATCTCTGAAGGAGGTCACTAAGGGGCGCCAACAAAGAATGTTACATTAGGCACCACCAGCACTAAAAGGCGGGCCTGGGGGCCCGGATATGATTGCAACTGTATCTTTAGTGTCCTTTAGCCAAACTAAAAATTATAGGACAATTTATAGACTGTGCTCATAAGTGTGATGTTTGTGTAGTAAACTGCATTGAAAGTGGCAGTATGACAGCATGCTGGCTCAATGCAAACCCCTACATAAATACATATGGTAGTGATGTATACGGGCATGCAGTAGGATATTCCAGGCCATTTGACAATACGTATATGTTTGAAATAGATTTAGTTCTTGACGAAGTGTCAGTGACAGCGAAGGAAGTGTTTATTCAAAGCTCTTGGAAGTCTGTAAATCACCGGCTACAGGGTTTACCAATAAATCAAAACCCAGACCACTAGTAGTAAATTTAGCTAACTGTAGCCCACTGTTATTTTCTCATTGACATTTAACATGCTGGCGTTTAGTCAAATGAAGGACATTTTTGTGCCATTTTTAAAATTTAATGTGATATCTTTTTAATTCTTA
Source organism: Triturus cristatus (assembly GCF_964204655.1). Taxonomy (NCBI): domain Eukaryota; kingdom Metazoa; phylum Chordata; class Amphibia; order Caudata; family Salamandridae; genus Triturus; species Triturus cristatus. The sequence goes on from NC_140591.1 coordinate 729,899,503, forward strand.
CATCTGTAGACATGTGGCACAATTAATGTAAGTACCCCAATTTGTTTTACATTTTTAATGACCCTGGTACTGCTCCGGGCTTCCTTGCGGCCTTTTTTTCAATTACGTTTTATTGCCTGCCTTTTTCCACAGCTGTTGAATTTCAGGCCAATCAGAGGTCACATACTGCATATATTGCCTCAAGTCAAAAGTTGCACGAAGAGTAAACTTACTTCGAAGATCTCTTGCTTCTACTTCAGAGCATCTTGAAATATAGTGCACTTAGTAGAACAAATAATTTATAGTCAAAGTACAGCCACCCAAAACATGATAGATAGAAAAAAGACTTATTTCAAAAGAAGGACTTCTCCCATGACTTTTCATGCAGAATTGTGTGTTTTAACAATTTCCATTGCAAACTTGGTGAATAAAAGACTAATCACTGGTTTCGTTTGTAATAAAAACTTGATTTGCATTGTGAGTGAAAAGCAGACCACTAAAAGAATTATTTTGCCATTGTTCTTTCTGTAAAAGATTTAAGAATTTGTAGCAATTTTACTGCTTATGTCTTTAATATGTTGTACATTGAAATACCGATAGTACTATAGGTGCTGCTAAAGGCAGATGTACATTTTCATATTCATATGAATTCCTAGGAATCAAACACCAAAAGGCAAAATATGCTCGTTTGCAGTGTGACACACACACACATATATATATACAAATATTATCTACTGGCGGTCGCCAGTAGATAGTTATAGTTAGGACCGTGTTTCCATAGGAAATCTGAAAATTCTATTTTGAATAACTTTGGCGCCGGTTGACGAATCCTCGCGAATTTTTCAAAATAGGTGGGGCGCTCCGCTCCGCTCCTACCCTGAAATTCTCGGGGTGATTAGTCAAGCGGGGGCCGAGAAAAAAGGGGGGTCCCAAAATGTGTTTTCCGCATGCATTTTTCCATAGGGACCTTTAGTCCAAGGTACAGCCCGAACGGCTGAACAGAATTATTTAAAATTTGGCAAAGAGAAAGTCCTCAGGTCAGGGATGTGCCCGCCCTTTGAATATCTGGAGTTAATCTGTTCAGTAGTTCCTGAGAAAATTTCAGTTAAAAGTATATATATATCTATAGGCGCGCACCGTGCGCGGACGGTAAGCATACCGTACGCGCACGCTGCCGTGCGCAAGCGTAATTCTGATTGGTGGTTACATGACAGTAAACATTCCAGTCGGTCGAAATCAGGAAGTGTCGGCCGCCATTTTGTCTCTCGCACTCTGAGGCAGTGAAAAACAAAGGTGGAGAATGTGAAAAGGGGGCAGGGTGGACAGTTCCTGACCCCCTAGCCTTGGTTAGGGGGTCACTGATGGACCCCCAAGGATAAAAATTTATTTATTTTTTTTTTGAAAAAGTGCGGGGTGCGCGCACTGTGCGCGCACGGCATGTACAACGCATCGCAGGCGCTCGGTGCGCGAAGCGCACCGAGCGCCCACAGCGCGCACGGTGAAGAACCTGAAAAAAAAAAATATTAATAAATATATAACTTAGCATTTAAAAAACCGTACAAATTCATATAAAAAACCATAGGTTTCACACACGTTATAGTTAGGAATTAGCATTTAAAAAACCTTGCAAATTCACTTAAAAAACCATAGGTTTCACACATGTTATAGTTAGCTGGACATTTCCCTCGTAAAAGAACAATTAAATTCCCCCGTTATAGTTAGTGCAGGCAACTATAACTCACGCGACCGCAATCCTCTGCTGATGACGTCAGATATAACATCACTGATTACATATGTGTCTTTCTGAAAAATAAATATTTGTAATATATGTATAGCTAAAGATTAATGGAAGAAGACATTGGTAAATAGGTATCTAAATACAGTGATGTAATATCTGACGTCATCAGCAGAAGATTGCGGTCGCGTGAGTTATAGTTGCCTGCACTAACTATAACGGGGGAATTTCATTGGTTGTTTACGAGGGAAATGTCCAGCTAACTATAACATGTGTGAAACCTATGGTTTTTTAAGTGAATAGATAGATAGATAGATAGATAGATAGATAGATAGATAGATAGATAGATAGATAGATAGATAGATAGATAGATAGATAGATAGATAGATAGATAGATAGATAGATAGATAGATAGATAGATAGATAGATAGATAGATAGATAGATAGATAGATAGATAAGGGCTCCATGGTATGTTTACACATTCATTTTAAGTAGTCTGCTAAGTAGACGGTTGACCATCTGTCATAGTTAGACTTCCATCATTGTGGCCCGCTAACTGCCAATGTGAGCCAAATCCTGTCCTATCCTCAGCAGTTTTCCAAACTGTCCTTCATGTTGGTATGGCAGAATAACGGCATATTTAGAAATCATTGCCACCGTGGACTGATGGGTGAATGATCTTAGCAGTGGAAGATAAGGGTGGACCAGAAAAAAGAGTGGCAGAAGCCTGCTGAATTGTAGTGAAAAGTCCACCAATGCAGGCCTTACAGAACATTGCCCAGTGGCCAAAGCTGCTGCATCACCAACAAAAAAAACTAAACTGTTTACCACACAGTGGAAAAAGAGGTCCGTCAGACCACCATTTCTTCCAGACGTGCATCTAGGTTAAAGGACAATGAGCTAGAGGTAATGATGATTTAAATCATCATGGCAGAGTCACAGTTGACTGAGGCACAGGTGCAGACAACTGTCATCAGTAAGAGTGCACAACTATGGGCCAGAACAGTGGACAGTGTGACACTCACATGATTACATCTGCAAGAGATAGAAAGGATTGTAGGGAAGAGTCTGTTCTCTTTATGTCCAAACCTAACACCATGTGGTGGGGGCAAGGGATGGATCTCTCCACCCCTGAATCTACTGCTCTAGGAGCAGATGTGGCATCGAATTCCACATTGGCCAGATGTGCAAGATTTGCTGGGACAATTCAGGCGTTCTTAAAGGTTGTATTGAATCAAAAACATGCTCCAATTGGTAGTGAATGTTGGGTAACATGGCAGGGCTAAGGGCCCCTATTTTGGAACATTATTAGCTGGTATTCCAGTTACAGTGGGTGTGGAGGTGGTTCTTGGGGTACTCCCTGGACCATATCTGCTCAGCGAAAAGGCCATTTGCAGCTGGAATGTCTGGTTAGGCTCTTTCTACTATACCCCAAACCTGGATAGTGGCAGCCTTGGCTGCTGCTCATAGCCCAGAATGACTTCTAAAGGGGTTTGCTAAATAACAGACATGTACATGCTATGCCCTTACTGGAGTTATCTAAACACCAAGGTTACCTATTTATACTGGAGACCGGAGGCATTGGAGCATGGTGAGTCTCACACACCGGATGATCTGTTCCAAGATGATCAACAGCTCAACTTTGACCCAATTATAGAGCAGTTTAAAATTCACAGAGGCCAATTCTTCACTCATATAATCTTGATTCATTCTTTTTGGATGAAATGAATGGAATATTATTGCTGAACACACAGACAACTCTGACCATGCTCCTATGCCCTACTACTTTTATCACAGAAGCCAGTGCAGGTGTGAAACAAAGTGTGTGCTGAGCAGACTGCAGTGCTAACTATCCCCCTGGAGGTGACCATGAAGTTGGGTAATGCGATGGATTTACTGAAGAACCTAAAATCAGTTCAGACTGCCCAGCACAGCAGAGGTGTAGGTGTTGGTGCAGCCAAGTATACAGCGACTTCACCACCTCTCCCAGAAACCTTCTGTCTCACCAGTACTAAATTTCCTTTGACCCTGTCTCACCCCATGTTTTTTTGGCTCACCCACCCAACATCAGGTGTCCTGGCCACAGGGTCAGTTGGTCAGTTTCCCCATCCAAGAGAGTCACTTTAAGGGTGTGTCAATGCTGGGAGTTTTGGGGAACAAACACAAGTGAAGAAAGCACCTAGCTTCCTACCCAGAAGTATGGGCTATATTGATTTGCCATTATCATGTACATGTATCTCATGTTAGAAATACAATTTTTGGTTATGATCTTGTGATGGTTGTGTTCTGTATCATCCAACTTGATTGCAACATACTTCTGTAAGGTGCTTTGTCTTGAGTATGGGGGTTTATGTAGAGTTTGTGGATGTAGATTGGCTAGACTTGTCATCCTTAGCGTGGTCTTCCCCAAACATTTTACCTTCTTACCTATTCTTTTTGCTGTATCTTTTTGTTGGCCTTAGGACTCTGAGCACATTACCACCACTGACCAGTCCTAAAGCGCATGTGCATCTCCCATAAACATGGTGACATTGGTATATGCATGATAGGCATATGTAGTTTACTTGTAAGTCCCTTGTACAGTGGTATACCACATACCCAGGACCTGTACATTAAATCCTACTAGTCAGCCTGCAGCAGTGATAGTGCCTCCCTCCCCAGAAGCTTTTTAAACCCGTCACAGGTCTGCTACTTCGACCTGCCATTTAAATCTGCTTGTCAAGCCTTAAACTCCCCTTTTATTACAAATAAGTCACCCTTAAAGTAGGCCCTACGTGGGCCTAAGGGAAGGATGCTGTGTACGTAAAAGGTAGGACACATACTTTTAAGTTTTACATGTCCTGTAAGTGACGAACAGAAAAATTGGTTTTTCACTACTGTGAGGACTACTCCTCTGATTGGTTAGCATTGGGAAATCCTCAATATACTTTTAAGCTGTAATTCCTGATTTGAAAGGAGTAACTGCATCATGTTTCATAGCTTTGAAATGGTAATGACAAATCCTCTTTACTGGTAAAGTTGGATTTAGCATTACTAGTTTAGAAATGCCACTTTTAGAAAGTGTAAACATGAATTAGAACACTTAGTATTTAAAGCAGTAAGTAATCCTAACACACAGGAAACCCATACTGATAATACTTGCAAATAGACAGCACAAAAAGAAATGAACTCAAATGGAAATAATTGAACTAACTTCCCAATTAATCTTTATATACAGTAACAGTGCTTTATTACAGAATTGTTAATAAAAGTTACATTTCCAAAAATGTAAGAATTGGTCACAAAAGAATTTTAATCAAAAATTATTTTGAAAGCAGCACAAATAATGCTGATATGGACTGTACAGAGCAATAGGCTGCCATTGGTTCAACAAATGAATACCATTCATTGAGATTAACAATAAGTCAAAGTTTGAATACACAAATCAAACAAACCATAAAGCAGTCTATATTACATAGATAGAGATTGATGTCTCAGCCCAGAAGTAAACTTGACCAGGGCCATCATCAGAACAAGTGTCACAAAACCCCAAATCCCTATCCTATTTTTACTAGGCCTGGGCAGTAAACTCTGCTCGCAAAGTTTGTGAAATTCGGGCGTTCCACGGAGGAACGTGGCATGCCTGAATACTGCCTTTCAGGCACGAAGCAGAGGTTTTTTTTAGTTTGCAATTGAGTTTGGTTTTGGCTCTCAACCGCAAGCGCCAAGACTCTTGGGCCACTTGCAAGCACGCGAGAGACTTCTCACACCACTAGCAAATTTTTGCAAGATTTTGCGTTCACTTGCACAGCTTCCGGCTATGGCAGTACCAATCTAGTGCCGATCGTGCTCGTAAACAGATCGGTCAAGCAGCTTTCTGCTGAAGATGCGGTACAAAAGGGGGTGGTGATGGACGGAGCATCAAAACCAATCAAACACTCACACCCAGTCAAAAGATCTGGGTTGGATCCATCACCGTTCTTTAGCCCACTCTGCCACCCCAGTTCAGACATGGCCATATGCAAATCAGTCTGACCCTGTGCATCATGGGAACAGTCCGGCCCGAACTGCCAAGCCATGCCTTCCCTGGACCGGAAACAAGTTTCCTAGGACCGGTTTCTAGCATTTCAGCCGTCTTCAGCCAGGCTTGCTTGAATCCACTGGAGATGCAGCTGAGAGGCATTTGGAGTGGATTTTCTTCTCAGACTGGCTATTGAAGTTGTTTTTTGCCATATAGAAAGCCATTTTTTAAAACCGTTTTTGAAGCAGAAAGGAAGTGCCCCAGAGACTCCAACTTCCTGTTCCTGTTGAACATGCTCCTCCCAGGGCTTTGCCCCTCTCCTGGTCACTCTTCATTGAGATTTTGAGCTAGATGGATCACTCTCCTTGTCTGCTGCATATATACCTTTGGATTTAAGGACTTTGTGTTTGAGATTTTACAAGTTGAAAAACTGGTGTATGACACTGTAGTTTGTTTTTATTGGGGGCAGGCACCTGGATTTATTTGTACTTTTGTTTGATTTTTTAAAATTTATTGTTGTGGGCTACCTACAGTTTCAGTAGGGGCCTAGTTACTTTTTTTGCATATAATTTTTCTTCTAATGCAAAGGAAAAATGTTGCACAGTTTACTACATTTTCTCCATATGTCTGAATAAATTGGCAATGTTGATGTAATTCACTATGTGGCCTAGTCTGCCATTGGGCTGTCCAGCCAGCAGACCCTGTACTAGTCATGGGTGCATGAAAAAACTGTTTCTGTGGTTTCTGTTGAATCTAAACATCATTTAGGCCAAGGATGGCATTGGATTACAATACAAAATGTTTTTTGTAGTATTCATGTCCCCCCCCCCCCTGCAAACAGTGTATAGGTGGGGTAATGGCTTTGAAGTATGTGTGTTGTTGTAAACATTTTTAATCCTGGTCATTTTTGTTTTTGGCATTGCTGAATAAATGTTGTGCTCTCTGTGTTCACCAAAAGCACAATGTGAATAAGGGTCACAGGGGAATTAATTAAGGACTGAAACAACTCCAATCCCCAATCAGTACCTAACAACTAACAGGAGAAGTTCAGTCCGTTCAAGGAGAACAGACAGCCGCTGAACGCTGTGAAAAATACCAAGAGACCTCTTCAGATAGTTTGCTCAAACTATCTGAAGAGGTCTCTTGGTATTTTTCACAGCGTTCAGCGGCTGTCTGTTCTCCTTGAACGGACTGAACCTCTCCTGTTAGTTGTTAGGTGTTCTCTGTGTTACCATGCCTCGTTTGTCTGGCCAGTGTGTGACTGTGTGTGCCATAGGCCACCATTTCTTTTGCTCCCCATGCCATGTGGCCAGGGGCCATTTTGTATAGTCAGTGTCCATAGGCCAGTATGTGTTTTTTGTTTTCCTGGCTGCCTGCTTGTTGTTGTAATTACATACCATCTCAGACACGTTAGTGTTTATTTCTTAAACGGGACTGTGACTGAATGTTTGCCTTATAGGAGTGACAGAATTGGAGAAACTGAAAAGCTGCATGTATGGCAGACTAATGAGCATTAAAAAAGGTAAGGGCTTTTTGCACAGAGGAGGTGTTCAGAGACAGGGGCACTTAAGGTCAATATTTAAGACAAGGATATCTCTTTTTTTGTGTTTTTCAGCTATTTTGGTCCTGATGAGAATCCCCATATCTGGAGGGATTCGAAACGCGTAGACCACGGTGCTCAGGCCAATCAAAGATTAAAATTGTATATGTCATTCATTTAGAAATGTGATGCGTGTATGATGGCTGGTGAGGAGTGTTTAGTGATGGTATGATTGAGATGATTATTTTGACCGAGTAAATCGATGGTTGACAGTGGGTGCTAGTGAAGTATGTAAGAAAGTGAAGGAATTGCATGTCTATATGTGAGGGTGATAAAGGTGGTTAGACATATCTGTTTAAAAAAAGATGTTTGCATTGTTGTGTTGGTAAATCTTTAATGTAAATTGTACAAACTTGGGATTAAATCCAAAGGAAAAAGAGGTTGATGTGACATTATTTTTCTCAATGCACTACAAATAGAGTTGAAAAACGGTAACAGCACTGGCGTTTTTGTTGTTATTTGATGCTTGTTGTTGTGAGCATGTGTCTGGTGCCCATTTTGTGTAGCCAGACAGTGTGCTTTTGCCATAGGCTAGATGTCTTCTTTGCTGGGGGCTGTTGGAAATGGCCCTTTTTGCAGGGTCATCCCTAAACTTTTTGCCTTACTCCTGTATTTTTTCTGACCTGTTTGTGTTGATTTTATGACTCTGGGCACTTTACCACTGCTGATCAGTGCTAAAGTGCACATGCTCTCTCTTTGTAAATATGACATGTGAATTGGTATGCCCATGATTGGCTTATTTGATTTACCTGTTAGTCCCTAGTAATGTGGCCTGTGTGTGCCCAGGGCTGGTAAACCAAATGCTGCTAGTGGGCCTGCAGCGCCACCCACAGAAGCTGCTTGTAAAGTGTGTCTCAGACATGCCACTGCAGTGTCTGTGTGCAGTCTAGAACTGCCATCTTGGCGGTGAAGTGCACCCACTTCCCAGCCCCTGGACCTTTCCTTGGCATCATGTAAGCCACCCCTATGGTTGGGTGCATTGTATGTGTAAGGTAGGACATGCTCTGATGTGTGTAGCATGTCCTGGTCGTGAATTACACCCAATTTCGTTTTTCACTACTGTAAGGCTACCTGTTCTCCATAGGCCAGAATGGGAGGTTTTGCTATTACATTCTATAGTCCTAACTGACCCATAGAACATGGTAGAAAAACGAATTTAGTATGCCTGAGCTCTGAATGTTAAAATACATCTTTTAGCGGAGTTTATTTTTATATTCTGTGTTTGAAAATACCACTTTTAGAAAGTAGGTATTTTCTTGCCTAGGCCTTCCAGTGTGCTCTGCTGTTATGTGTATTGGCTGTCTGGGTTTGGAGTGACAGGGCTGGGGAATTCCAGGAGACAGGGTGAGGTGTCCCAGTGGTGAATAGAGAGATCTGCATCTAGATGGGTGGGAGGAGTTGCACCTGGGACCTGAATAGGGCTGTGCCTTCCCTCCACAATGCTGGCTCCACCACCTATGGTGCGTCTGATGTCTCTGCCCTGCACCCTGAAAGGAAAGAAGCAGCCTGGTAAACAAAGTGCTCCATGACTGAGCAGAACTGGTTCTGGCTGGGTTCAGGGACTCTTTAGAACAAAGACTTTTGGAGTATAAATATCTGTGCTGAAACCCCTACAATTTGTATTGCCCCTGGATCTCAAGACCAACCTCTGTCCGTGGAACTGAAGAAAGCTGCAGGAGAGGACTGTCCTGGTGTTGTGTGCTGTTCCCTGGATTGGCCTGCAGTAGTTTTCATTGGACTGTAAAAAGGAGGGAAAAGGATCTGTAAGAGAACTTTTTAATCTTGAACCTGCAATCACCCAAGGGCTAGAGAGAGAGCTAGCCCCCTGACTGAAGTCTCCGGACCAGTAGACTTCATTTTGTCGCTAAAGCCTCAAAATTATCGCTAACGCCTCAAAATTATCGCTAAAGCCTAAAAATCATCGCTACACCTACAGAGCGTAAAGAAAATCATCGCTGCCGCTGAAGGCTCGCTGGCCTGATCATCGCCCCGCGTGTTTGAGGCCAGAAAATCATCGCTACAGTGGCTGAGCGTCCAGAAAATCGTCGCTAAGCCCCGTTAGCGAGCGGCCGTGACCAAAGCGTGAGGAAAAACATCGCTAACCCGCCGGAGCGACATTTCTTGTGGATTATTTGACATCTCAGAACTGTGAGTAAAAAGGGTTGCAGAGACCATTGCCCCGAACTGAGCTTTACCTTCGCCCCTTGGAACTATTTTTGCAGCATCCAGAGAGAACTATTTTTTTGTACAGTGTTGTGGTTTCCTCCCTATTTGGTCTTGTGATAAGCCTCTATATAAAGATAACTATTTTTTGATAAACTACCTGTGTTGTGTCCCTTTGTAGTGTTCCTCACTGTATTTGCAGTGTGTATGATCATCATCGCTTTACACACTGCCTCTGAGATTAGCCCAACTGCCCGTGCTACGTTACCACAGGGTGGTGCAGGGGTTGTCAAGGGGGTGGAGCCCTTCACTCTGACTTAGAAAGAAGGGTCCCTGCTTGGACAGAGACCCCCATTTCTAACATTGGTGGTCAACGGTGGGGATCTGGACTTGCGTTGCTGACCGCATACAGTAATTATTGTGTACACTACTAGTGAGTGCAGACCATAACGTGCCACATACGGATTTGAGGATTTTTTTTTAGAGTCTATTTTTGATTTAAGAGTGCCAGTTGTTGACACAATGGCCAAGCCCAGAGTTGTTGACCCAGAAGACTTCTTCTGGGAAGAAGAGAAGATCAATACCTACACGTCCAAGGAGCTCAAATTATTTTGTGAGAAATGTACAGTCCCTACCACAGGGTTCACCAGGAAAGAAGAATTCTGCAAGGCACTGAAGGCCTGGCTAGCAGCCAGGGATGCCCCTAGGAATATGGGAGAGCCTGTGGTGGAGGGAGAGAATGTGGATGAAGTGATTGAGGTAGTAGGTAGTAAAGCGCTTTCCAGCCCGGGCACAAGTGTGTCAGCGTGGGGTCTGTCCCCAGAGGAGATGGAGGACAGGGAAAGAGAGAGACGCCATAATAGGGAGATGGCTAAGATGCAAATAGAAGGTCAGAAGGAGAGAGACCGTGAGATCAGGAAGATAGAGCTTGAAATGATGAAAATGAAGCATGAGAGAGCATTGAGGGAGCTGGAGATTAAGGCAAAGAATGGAGAGACCTCCAGTCCCTCTGGTGGCAGCATACCAGTAGTACAGACAGAGAGCAGAGTATACATTCCTAAAGAGGTTGTTAGGGATTTCCACAATAGAGCGCAGATAGCAGTAGAGGAGAAGTTAGCTTGGGAGGGTAGATTGTTCCCCGAGCGCAGTTTTAATTGTCTGGACTCACCAGTGAGGGTGAGGTCCAGTGGTGGCAGCAAAATTGAGTTATGTAATGATGACAGGGTAGTACGCCCAACCCGAGAGGTGGCACCTGACCCGAAGAAGGGGGTTGATCTACACCAGGGGATTCAAGGATATGAGGTAGCTCCATTGGTGTGCAGTGTCCCTGAGGTGGATTGGGGAACTAGCGCAGGGGCCCATAGTCCAAGTGAGGGGAAGGAGACCCTACAGACTCTAGATGTGAGGTGCAGGGAGAGGGGTTCCCCCGTGGTTGAAGTCCTGGTGTATGAGTGTGAGAATCGCCCAGAAGAGTGTGGGTTGAGTGATAGAGACAGTCATGTAATGTCTCGCCCATTTCAGGAGAGTGGTATGGGGTACGTATGTGAGGCACTGGATTGTGAGGGGAAGGTTAGCACCTGCGTGGAACTGTGTAATCCAATTGTGGGAGAGCATATTGTGAGTTCCTGTTTTCCAGAACTAAACCAACACCTGTTAGAGCGTGAGTTCCCTGATCCTAGGGAGATGGCACAGGAGGCAGACCTCTAGGTGAGTACCAGAGGGTCTGTAGAGGCATTAGGAAATGACCATAATAGGAGTGGTTCAGAGGTCTTCCAACCCAGAGGGTTGGGAGAGGTCCGGAGTGATGCAGCTAGGTCCCGTTGTTGTGAGGAGGTTGTAGGGCCTCAAATCCTGTCTCGAGGGAGCAGGAGTGAGACAGGGATAGGTCCCGAAGTACCCCCACCTCAGTCTCCAGTACTGGATGGTTCCATGAGGGAACACCAGGTAGAGAAGATAGTCTGTCCGGATGGACCGTCAGTTGTGGGGAGTCTCCCCGTGTTAGGTGAGCTGGGAGTGCCCGTAGTCAGGCCTCCATCAGATCTTGTGTCTGGCCATGCCACTCCAAGGGGGAGGGTGCAGAAGTCCAGTTTGAGGGGTGAGAGGGGGAAGGAGCCCCCAGTGGGAGAACCAGTGGGTCAGGGGCCAGTCAGGACGGCTGAGCTCCAGAGGAATGACCATGGTGACACCACTTCTGTCCTGGGAGATCTTTGCGCCCTGTCAGGTGGACAGGGACCGAGAGATCTGCGCCAGGCAGACTGTCACGCAACACAGGAGTTCTGTGTTACCCTCGGGGAGGCTGTTTGTACTCCCTAGGAAGTCCTGGTTCGCCAGGCAGTTGTTCTACCGTGGGGGTTGGTCCCTGAGATTGGAAGTCAGGTCCAGGTGTTGTCTGACCTGGAGGGAGGGACAACTGAAAGCAGAGGTCAGGGGTGAGTGCAGCCTCACCCCTGACCTCCGCCCAGTCTCCGGCCCCGTCGCTGGATACAGGTCCAGGGCTGGTGGGTCAGTGTCAGGGTATGCCTGACCTGATGAGAGGGAGAGTGAACAAAAGTTGCAGTCACCTGGGGCTACTTCCCCCGCTTTGTGAAGCCACCGAGATTTGAGAGCCCTGAGAGGTATAGGGCCTGGGTCTCACCGCTGACTACTGTCAGTGGCAACTGTTGCTTGCTGTCTCTCTGTTGGAACACCCTTGTGAGCAAGCTTGGGTTAGGTGCTGCACAGGTGGTGTCCACAGGTGAGGGGAAGAGTTCCCTTTTGGGTGTCGTAGTGGGCCCTGAGAGTGTGGACCAGGGGATCCCACAGGAGTCGGAGTGGCGTAGAACTGGAGTATGCCCCTGCAGTCGCAGGCCAGATCCATGATCTATCGCCCAAAGCAGGGAAGCCCATCAAGGTAGTGATTGGTCTCCCCTGCGTTTTGGCTGGAAGGGGGTTGTGTTGGAAATGGCCCTTTTTGCAGGGTCATCCCTAAACTTTTTGCCTTCCTCATGTATTTGTTCTGACCTGTTTGTTTTGATTTTATGACTCTGGGCACTTTACCACTGCTGATCAGTGCTAAAGTGCATATGCTCTCCCTTTGTAAATATGACATGTGAATTGGTATATCCATGATTGGCTTATTTCGTTTACCTGTTAGTCCCTAGTAATGTGGCCTGTGTGTGCCCAGGGCTGGTAAACCAAATGCTGCTAGTGGGCCTGCAGCGCTGAGTTGCGCCACCCACAGAAGCAGCTTGTAAAGTGTGTCTCAGACATGCCACTGCAGTGTCTGTGTGCAGTCTAGAACTGACATCTTGGCTGTGAAGTGCACCCACTTCCCAGCCCCTGAACCTTCCCTTGGCATCATATAAGCCACCCCTATGGTAGGGTGCGTTGTATGTGTAAGGTAGGACATGCTCTGATGTGTGTAGCTTGTCCTGGTAGTGAATTACACCCAATTTCGTTTTTCACTACGGTAAGGCTACCTGTTCTCCATAGGCCAGAATGGGAGGTTTGGCTATTACATTCTATAGTCCTAACTGACCCATAGAACATGGTAGAAAAACGAATTTAGTATGCCTGAGCTCTGAATATTAAAATACATCTTTTAGTGAAGTTTATTTTTATATTCTGTGTTTGAAAATACCACTTTTAGAAAGTAGGTATTTTCTTGCCTAAGCCTTCCAGTGTGCTTTGCTGTTATGTGTATTGACTGTCTGGGTTTAGAATGACAGGGCTGGGGAATTCCAGGAAACAGGCTGAGGTATCCCAGTGGTGAATAGAGAGATCTGCATCTAGATGGGTGGGAGGGGTTGCACCTGGGACCTGAATAGGGCTGTGCCTTCCCTCCACAATGCTGGCTCCACCACCTATGGTGCGTCTGATGTCTCTGCCCTGCACCCTGAAAGGAAAGAAGCAGCCTGGTAAACAAAGTGCTCCACGACTGAGCAGAACTGGTTCTGGCTGGGTTCAGTGACTTGGGACTCTTTAGAACAAAGACTTTTGGGGTATAAATATCTGTGCTGACACCCCTACAATTTGTATTGCCCCTGGATCTCAAGACCAACCTCTGACCGTGGAATTGGAGAAAGCTGCAGGAGCGGAATGTACTGGTGTTGTGTGCTGTTCCCTGGATTGGCCTGCAGTAGTTTTCATTGGACTGGAAAAAGGAGGGAAAAGGAGCTGTAAGAGAACTTTTTAATCTTGAACCTGCAATCACCCAAGGGCTAGATAGAGAGCTAGCCCCCTGACTGAAGTCTCAGGACCAGTAGACTTCATGTCGTCGCTAAAGCCTCAAAATGATCGCTAACACCTCAAAATTATCGCTAAAGCCTAAAAATCATCGCTACACCTACAGAGCGTAAAGAAAATTATCGCATCGCTGCTGCTGAAGGCTCGCTGGCCTGATCCTCGCCCGCACGTTTGCGGCCAGAAAATCATCGCTACAGCAGCTGAACGTCCGGCAAATCGTCGCATCGCTTCCGCTGAAGGCCCGCTGGCCTGATCATCGCCCGCATGTTTGCACACTGCCTCTGAGATTAGCCTAACTGCTCGTGCTACGTAACCACAAGGTGGAGCAGGGGTTGTCAAGGGGGTGCAGCCCCTCACTCTGACTTAGAAAGAAGGGTCCCTGCTTGGACAGTGGCCATCCACTGCCAACCAGAGACCCCCATTTCTAACAGGGGCCATGCCTTCTTGTTGGTTATTATTGTAACCATGTGGCTGGTGGCCATTTTGTATAGGCAGCCAGTGTGATTTTGCCATAGGCCTGCATGTTATTTGGTGTGGCCATGCCTCCTTGCTTGCTTTTTGACCATCTGGTCAGTGGCCATTTTGTGTAGGCAGGCAGTGTGCATTTGTCATACGCCAGCATGTGTTCTTTGTTTTCAAGGCCTCCTGCTTGTTGATGTCACTATGTGGCTGCAGCTATTTTGTGTAGGCAGCCAGTGTGCTTTTGCCATAGGCCTGCATGTCTTCTTTGGTGTGGCCATGCCTCCTTGCTGATATTGTTGTTGTTGATGACAAGGTGGCACTGGCTGGCAGCTTTTTGTGCATCCAGCCAGGGTGGCCCTTTGCTAGAGGCTTTCAGGGATGGTTGAGAATGATAGCAGTTTAATAAATTAATATGCTTGAGGATAATTTCACTTATTTATAATTGTTTCGTTTTGATTTTGTTTAATTTTAGGTTGTTTATCTTTAATTTGTTTAGCTTTATTTTTTTAATTTTAATTTTGTAAAAAAAGTAGAATTTTACATTTTAAAATATTGTTATAAAATGTTTTCACATTTTTATTTACATTTTTTAAAATTGTAATTTAATTTATATTTAAAAAAATGTTGTTTTCTAATTTATTTTAATTCTAATTTGTTTCTAATTTAATTTTTTGTAATTTATATTTTGAACAAAAAATCTTCTTCCATTTTCCTAACATCTGGAATCAACCCCATGTCTGCTACAGGTGCACTGCACAACAACATTCATTGTCTAAGGATTATTCTGTTGTTACCTGAACCTCCCTGAGTATCACATCCCAACGGGATGCATAATCAAACAGTTTCATCCATATGTTGTTGTTATTGCTCTTTCTGAACCTTCCTGAGTGCACTGTACACCATGAAAGTTTATGTTGGTGTTGTGGTTTTACGATTCTATAGTTAGACTGTATTGCTAATTATTTAAAATAACTTAAGTAACCACACTAAATGATATTGTTTGCTTGTACTACTAATTGAACTGCACAATGTTTTTCTTGCTTCTTCGCTTTTAGGTGCACAACAGAAGAGCCATCATTCACAGTACTGCCAGACAGAAGACCCGTGCATGACATGATGCCTCACTATGCAACACATGCATCTTTTCCGCTTATAAAGCTAAGTGGCGCTGCCAACTGACAGCTTCAAGATGGCCCCAAAGAAAGGTGCTGCCAAGAAAGTGATCAGTGGGGAGGAGAAGAAGCAGATTTCCATCACTGACCAGCCGCCCAAAACTTTTTTCGGCAAAGTTGTGCCTGCTGTACCGGTCTCTGGCGTGCAAGCTGAGAGCAGCACTCATGCATCTACAGCACCGCCCTCAACCTAAGCCTAGGACCATATCTGTCAGTGAGGCAGCCAGGGCAATCATAATGACGCCGACAAGTAGTGATGTTGAATTGGATTTGACCCTTTCGCAAAGTAGTAAACAAACATTTCAGAAAATAGAGCAAAGTTGACAGCAGCCACAGCAAGCAATAGTACATTTGCCTAATGTTGGAGCAGAACAGGAGGTTGAGCTTCTTTCCGAGCAAGAAGTTGAACCTTCCATTTTAAAATCATTGGCTCCCAGATCTCCAGCAAGGAAAAGGAAGGGTTCTACTGCACCATCTTCTCCAAGCACCACTTCTGGTGATGATAATAGGGACATGTTGTAGACCTCTGAAGAGTCCAGGAGACAACAGAAGAGGCAAGGGAAAAGAGAAGTTCCCGAAATACTTAGAATTATGATAAGGGATGATGAGGAGGATGACAATGACGAGGTTGTCATGGTGGAAGGTGACACAGAGGATTCTGACATTGCTATTCAACCTGCTCAGAGGGATGTTGCACAGGCAGCTCTGACACTAGCTTCCATATTTTTAAATCCCCTGCTGAGACCTGCATCAGCTCCTGCCTCAGGAGAAGCTGTGAGACACTCGACCACACGCTCACCTACCTCCAGTTCTTCTTCAGGCATAGCCAATGGCACAGTAAAAAAGTACTACTCTCCAGTTTGGGACTTTTTTAAGGTTGCAAAGAGGAAGAGCACATTGCATTATTCACCATTTGCCACACAAATGTTATTTGAGGTAAGCCTGGTACACATTTTGGTACTCAAGGCCAAACAACCCATATGAAAAAACACCATGCAATCAAGGGGGAGGAGAGCCTTAAAAAAGGCTGAAAGAGGTTGTGTTGGTGAGGAGAGCCAGGGAACATCAGATACAAGTCCAATCATGGTGGAAGGTGATGATGAGAAAGAAGAGGGTATCATCTTCATGCAAAGCAGCCCTGTCCCTAGCAGTGCTCCAGCAGATTTACCCACCTCTGCGACTTCACAATGGCACAAGATTCGGAGTGAGATAGAGATACCACGGCATACAGTGACTGCCCCAGTACGATGCACATTGAGTCTACCACTACCATCTACTTCTTGAAAGACACCTGTGTCTGTACCCCAAGAAATGAAAAAATCCAGGCTACTATTATGGGCATGTTTAGTCAGGAGGGGCCCTACGAGCGGAATCACCCAACCGCACGTTTGTACAATGGGAAGCTGGCAAAAATATTAGAGCTCAACCTCCTCCCTTTTTCTTAGAATTTGTCACAGACATCAGGACAAGCTTTGCAGGGAACTGTTGTTCACACCATCCACCTGAGGACAGACATCTAGACTAGTTGTCAGGCATTCTATTACATCTGCATCACTGCACACTGGATCTCTTTTGCAGGGTTAAAGTAAAAGGTAGTTTCAGGTCTTGGCCCTGAAGAAAGTTTTAAGAGCGTTCAGCGGCATGCAATAGTGGCCATTGTTGCCATGGAGAAATCATATACAGCTGTAAACATATTGGAGGAATTTAATAGCAAGGTGTATGAATGGCTGCGACCCAGAGGTCTCAGAATTGGATTTGTTGCCACAGACAATGGCAGTAACATAATAAAGGCCATGTCAGACTGAGGTTATTTCAGGGTCCTGTGTTTGACCCATTGCGACAACCTGGTGGTGCAACACTTCATCAAAAAGGAAGACACTGTCAGCAGCATACTGACCCCCTGCAAAAGAATCTGCACTTATTGCGGCACAATCTTTGAAAGCCCAGGAGTAGTTGCGGATTATTCAGCGTAATAATAGGGCACCGGTTAAAGTCCTGATTCAGGAGGTTCCAATACGTTGGAAGTCGATCTTTTAGATGTTGCAATGTATGTTTGAGCAGTACAAACAGATCAATCACTATGTCATTCAAAGAAGAGGTGATGCAGTTGGGAAAACTATGATCATGGATGTGGAATAATAGAGCATAGTCAAATGCCTGATACAGATGTGACTCCCTTTTGAGGTTTTCATATGAGAAGTTAGCAAGAAGGACAGTACAATGGGCCAAGCCATCCCATTGTTGCCTCACCTACAGGACCAGGTAAAGAAGATGTCTCAAAGGTTTGCCCCTAGGTGTGAATGAATGCACAGAAGGGTATGCCTTGGTTGAGACTTTAATCCTTCGCTTGGCTTGAAACTAAGCCTGGGCAAAGCACTACGCTACGCTCGCGTAGTTTGCGAAGTTCGCGCTACTTCACACTACAGGAACTGCACATAGCACAGTGCGAACACGCGTAGCGTAGTGTTGCGTAGTGCTGCGGTCATTTTTTGCTTGCTCGCGGTCCTCAACGTCAAGTTGGCGACCGCGAGCAAGCAAAATGACATCCCCGCGAGACTTTTTCCTTGTTCGCGATCAGCAACATCAAGTTGGTGATCGCGAGCATGGAAAATAAACCTCCCGGCGAGATTCCCAACGCGAGGAGGTCAGGTTTCTCATTGTGCGTGGTCGCGTATGCTCGCGACCGCTCGCGATGAGAAACTACCAGTACGCGTTGAGAAAGCTGCAGCTCGAGTAAAAATCTACTCGAGCAGCAGAAAACTACAGCTCGCACTGTGCAAGATGCCATTTTCAATGATTGCACAGTGCCGGTTGCTTGTCCGCACTGTGCAATCATTGAAAACGACATCTTGCACAGTGCGAACAAGGTACTACGCAGTTCGCGAAGTGCTACGCGTAGCTCGCGTAGTGCGAACTGCACTTTGCGTAGCTTCGCGAAGCACTACTTCGCGAACTACGCCCAGGGTTACTTGAAACACAATGCTGCAACATGACATCATTGAGTCCAAAGAGTACTTCTGTGCCACACTACTTCATCCACAGTACCAACAATTCTGCCCACTTTCATTCCTTTTCCTGAAGGGGGTGTTTTAAAATACAAGAGGTGGATTGTAGTACAAATCGGAGACTTGGAAGAAGAATGGCTGGAACTTCAAGTCCCATTCCCTAATTCTGGGATGCCGCCTTCAACTTCCAGAAAGGGCAGTCTTGTCTCATAGCAGCCAACACCACCATCAACCAAAACACCGGCAACAACAGCAACAGAAGGACTGGACCCAACCTCTGCATTGTATTGGTTTCAATTGGCAGAGCTCAAGTCCAGTGCAGCGACAATGGCATAAAAGGTTAAGCAAGTGGCAGCACCAATGACCATACACAGGACTGTTCTAGGAGTATCTGGAGGATTCCAATCAAGTATCTGGCTTGTCCTGTCAACAGTGTATTTGCTGAACATGTGTTCAGTGCAGCTGGTGTGATTGTTACAATTAGAAGGACCAGTCTCCGACCTCAAAACAGGGAGAGATTGACTGTGATCAAAATGAACCAACATTTTATTCCACATAATTACACTGTTCCTGAAACAGCAGCACAGGAGGAGGGGGAGGGGGATTGGTCTGAAATTGAATCAAATGTGTTAGCTGCCCAACTTCTGCGTGAACCACCTGAGTTGAGGATTAACTCTACTTCTCGGACTAGGAATGCCAGAGCTCCTTTAGAACTTTTTCTCATTGAACTTAGTTCTATCTTTTCATAAAGCAGAAAAAAGTAGCTCGAGAAAAATATGTTGTGTCAGATTTATGCTGCCCCACCTTTTTTTATTAGTCACTTATATTGACGGATTGCAGTTGGACAAGTGTGCATTGAAGAAGCCTCCACAAATCCTTCATGACATTGGGGACAATGCCTGCCCCCTCACATGTCTATTGCCCATCCCTTTTTACATAACTTAGCACTAGAAGGTCTGTCCCAAAAGATCTTTTATTATCTACAAGACTGCCTGCCAATACCAAATTCCAATACGTTGCCTGCATCAAAGATGATTGAATATCTAATACCTAAACTAACCGTGCTTGGATTGGAAGAGGTAACTTCAACTATTACAACGGTGAGTGACTGATTGTGTGAGTGATGGTTGATGATTCATTTTGTGGGAGACAGTAAGGGAGGGTATTGAACTGTAATGGGGGAGTTTGCCTGAGATTTTTGATTTGCAATACTTGGTAAAATAAATAATGTATTTGTATTACCTTCTTTGTTGATATCTATTGTTATGTATTGCATTTTCTCCTGATTGAAATTTAAGATTGTGGTTGTCATTATTTGGAGACGTAGTTATGATCCTTTATTATCAGGTGGCAGGTGACATTCTCCTCCCTTGTGTTGAGGGTGGAATTTTCCTTATTTGCAATACTTGGTGCCTGAGTGATCAATTTTCCCTGGAGGTGATTAGCCTTCACAAACTTACTTAGCGAAAATGATGTCACCTGTATGGCCCACTCCTATGATCCTTCTGTTTCTTTCATCATCTAAGATGGCTGCCCCAGACAATTGTTTGATTGTCAAGAATGCAAATTCCAATCTGCTGCGTGCATTAAAGGGGGATAGTGTACCTACTGAAACAGGTAACCTTTGCACCAATAAGTGACCACATTATCGAGTTACTCTAAGTGATGGTGGATGTGGAGGCTGACAGTGAGGGAGGGTGTGCTGAACTGTAATACAGGACATTTCTTGAGCCGGATATTGATTTGCAATGCTTGAGGCCTGTGTGATGGTTGATCATTTTTTTCCTGCAGGTGATTGGCCCTTTCACACTTAGCCAGATTCAATTGTAGGGTCCGCTCCTTTTTTCTGTTTCTTCAGAGACCAGAACAGTCACTTTAGTTAACAAAAAAAAAACTATGCAAAATGCTGCAATTCTGTATCTCTACTTGTTCTTCAACAGCAGTGTACTACATGTCTATCTCAGTGTACTACATGTCTATCTTGCTCGGGTCATGATGACTAGTCTGGGACAGAGTGACTAGGAGTCAGGAGGAGGATCATGGAAGAACTCAGAGCAGGAGCTGCAAGACTACCTCATCAACAACTAGAAGCAAGAAGTTATTGACTTCAGTTTAAAGTTAAACCAAGAGACTGAGGCCTAGTACTCAGTTATGCTTTTATTTCAGCACTATGAGGCATTATAGTTGTGTCATCATGTAGTACTCAGGTGGTGTCAATTCTTTGTAAAACGTGATAAATATATAACCCACTAACTCAGTCTTTCTATTTCCATTTAGTTGCCTGTGATGGATAATTAATAAATCATACAGATTAATCCTACAGTTGGAGCTGACCTGGGTGGAGCTGAAAGTGGGAACTCGCTTGTGAAGTTGTGATGCCTTCCCTGTTATTGCTTCATCTATATTCAGGTAAGACAACTAGTATGGCTGAAATTTAACTAAGTAAGTAAGTAACTAAATGCTACTATTGTTTATCTAGGTTATTGTAGGGACTATAGGTCATCTTGGCAGCATTCCCCCTAATGGTCAAGATAGTTAAAGAAATATAACTCTATAACTAAGTGCTACGCTCTCTATTAAGTTACGAGCAAATAAACATGGTGCGTAAAACTAGCTGATGGCAGCAATGCAAAACAAAAGTAAAACAAAGTACTTCAGGCATAAATTTAGATGAAATAAAATCGATTTTTTAATTTATTTACAAAGAAACCCACCCTCTCCGCCCAAACAACATACCCACCCCTCTTTCCAAACAAAACTGACCCAAGGCCCAAACCTCAAAATGTCCAAGGAAAAATTATCTCCAGTCCCAACTTGCTTCCCACCCTCTCCACTTAGCCCCAAAAAACAAGTCCCTCCCACCAAAAAAATAATGTAAAAAAGGGCTAGAAGAGAACATTATGGATATCGGCCCGGAGCTGGTCCAGGCTCTGCTCCATTATGGTGAGCCGGCCCTCGATGATGTTCAGCTGCTGTAGGATGTGGCGCAGCAATGGCCAGTCTTCAATGTGGTAGGGGGTGGCAGCAGCTGACTGTCAGCAGCACCGGTAATGGGATGGCCAGGGTGCTGAGTGGGTCCAGTTAAACTGGGGCCCGGCTGTCATGCATTACTTTCCCCCTCCTATGGGCAGCTATCTCCTGCCTGGTTGGTGGTCCCACTGGACCAGCAGGAGCAGCTATATTGAGAAAAACAAAAAATACAAATTGCAAATAATGCCCTGAGCAAATAATAGTTTAAAATTACTGTGTGGCACACTAGCAATCAATCAATCAAAACCAACTTTATTCGACACATCATCATAAAAGCATATAAAATTGATAAATTTACAATAAAAGTGTCATTCAATTGTGTATAAAAGCCTAGTTGAACAATAACTACCCTTTGTGTCCCCATGGATCATGCTTCCCTAGACTAAACTCTGTGTTCATGGTTTATCTAACTTGACACAGTCATTTACAAAGCATATAATGATTTATAGACAAAATTTCATAAAATTCATAGTAAACAATTTAAAAAAATCATATAATTAGACATATTGGCTAAGACCCAGTAGATATAAAAACGTTGGTTAATAGATCATATTTTTATAACTCATGATGATAAAAGATATATTAACATGGTTTTCCATGGTAAAACAATGCACAATTTTAAATAGCAATGGACTTTGCCCTGATTGTCCACATCCATCCTAAGTATTTGGCAACTGTTACGAATATAGAGGATGAAATGTTCGTACACAATTTTCTTTCAGCTACCAAACTACATCTTATCCCTAAAAGCTTACATATGGGTTTTAGCCAAATTCTACGAGGATTCTTGTAGGCGGGACAGGCAAATAACATGTGCAATAGATTCATTAGGGGCCGAGCAGCAAGGACACTTGCTCTCACCAGATTTAGACCATCTCGAGGTCAAAGACCTTAATGGCAACGAACCCACTCGCAGCTGAAAATAAAGCTTCCTGTCTAGGGGGTTAGTAACAGTATCCCAATATGGTTCATAGGTCGAGATGGGTCTAAATCCCAAAAATTTACCTGTAAGGGAAGATGCCTCATTGGTACTAAAGACACTTAATGAAACCATCTCCCAATATTTTTCTTTTAGGAACTTCTTGGTTGGAAAACAAGCTACAGTAGGTTCGTCCCATAATGTTGGCAGTCCAATTTTAACTAAGATTTTTTTTACACAACACAACCAGCTAATTTTATGGAAAGTGTCAGCTTTTATAATATCCATAAAACCTTCAGCATAATCTTTCAATGCCGGTGTTGTCCACAATCTTCGCCAATATAACACGGTGCGTCGCTTTGTAATTTCCTGAAGTGGTTTCCTCTAAGATCATAGAAAAGCGGGCGAATCGGTGTACTTTGTGGCAAATTGGTTTTCAGATAAGCTTAGTTTCGACAAGTTCTCTAGCCCCCAAAGTTCTACGCCATACAATACAGAGCTTACCACTTTAGCGTCGTAAACTTGGAGCACTGGTTTTATGGATTTCGTCAAGGACCTATTGTGCTCAAGGCGTAGGGCCCCTGACAACTGCCGATGTTTCAGAGTAGCCATGTCAATCTGATGGTTCCACTTTAAATCATTCTGAATATTCACCCCTAAATATGTAAAGTCCCTAACTTGTTCCAGGGGACGGCTATTCATTAAAATACCACCTTTAAAAGCTTTGTGTTGGTTAAATATCATGAGTTTCGTGTTAGACACATTGACTTCGAGTCCCTGAGCGGAGCAAAATTCCTTGAATACTCGTAGGGCCCTTTGGAGCCCACTTGGGGTCTTCGAAATTATCAAAGTGTCATCAGCAAACATTAAAATTGGGATTTTAATCCCTGCCAGAGCTGGAGCATCTGTATTGACTCTAGCCATACAGTCAACTATCCCATTTATAAATACAGTAAATAATTACGGGGCCATGATGCATTCCTGGTGCACCCCACGCTCAACAGGGAAAGAATCAGTCACCTGGCCCTGTGAGCCCCAGCGTATTGTTGCATAATTGCCCTCATGCAATCTCTTTAGGAGCGTCAGAAGTTCAGCGGATAGGCCTAAGTCTTGAAGGGTCGACCATAGCCTAGAGCGGGGGACGAGGTCCAAAGTCGATTTTAGGTCCACAAACGCAGCATACATGCTGCCTTTGCCCAGGACCACCACCTTCCAGTATAGTAAAACAAAACAAAACACCTGATCAATCGTGCTTGTATGGGCGCGGAAACCAGCTTGCAAGGGTGATAGTATGCTATACTCGTCCACCCAATCATTGATCTTATTAAGAATTAATCTCCCCAATATTTTTTGTATTGAGTCAATCAAACTAATGGGACGATAATTCCCCGGCACAGATTTGTCACCTTTCTTGTACACAGGGAATATTTCGGCCCCTTTCCAGGAGACCGGTACAGGTGCTCCTCTCTCAATTGCATTAACCAGTAGTAAGATGTATTTACCCCATCTGGTTTTATCATATAAGAACACATCAGTGGGGATTCCATCTTGGCCAGGGGCTCTCCCACCAACAACTGCACAAAGGGCTACCTCAACATCATTAATAGTAAAAGCCTCATCCACAACAAATACACAGTTTGAGTCACCCACTGTAGGTTCCAAGGAGCTACATGCATATTTTGACCCGAAATGTGATACCCACTCTCCCTGGGAAATGTAATTACTTGGAGGATCGGGAATACAATCTCTGTCCCAATTATTAATGGCCCAGAAGTGCTTGCTATCCTTCTTATTATTGACCTCTAACAACTCCTGCCATCTCTTTTCATCCCAGGAGCGTTTTGCATTAACCATAGAATTTTTATAGGTCTGTCTAGCAGCACGTACTGCGGCTATGTCCCCTCCATTAATGGCCTTCCCTAGATGCACGCTTGTCTGCCTGCATTCACTATTATACCACCGACAGATATTCTGATGAGTTTTTATCTTTATCTTGTGTGATTTAAAAAAATATGATCTCAAATGTAAGAAAAGATTATCATGGCACTGAGTGACGTTCTCCAGGCTGATGCTATTGGGATTTGTGCTATTCAGCATTACTAGAACGTGATCAACTTCCTTTACTATTTTGCCCAAGGCCTGTAGGTCTTCAACAACACTCGACCACTTTAATCTTCTCATATTGTTCATACGGAACACATCGTGGGAGTGTAGTTCAACCTCTCTGGTAGTTACTTGTTCCGATGCCCAACATTTAAGAGTAACACACAAAGGATTATGATCACTTTCCAATCGATCCCTCACTTTCATATCATCCACAGTACGCCAGAAATTCAGGCTAACGAGTATGTAATCTATCCTGCTTTTATAAAACCCGTTATTAAACGTATTAAGCCCTGACTTATCTAAAGGGATCCTACCATTTAGTGCCCTGAGCCCTTTCTCCAAGCTGACGGAGTTTATCTGAACTACCAGCTCATGCCATTTCTTAAGCTCTAATTTTGGAACTCCCCACTCGGCATCTTCCTCTTCAGTGAGGGGCCATTCCTCCCCAACAAGTGGTTCAAATGTTGTATTAAAGTCACCTACTATAATGATTTTACTTTCTGTAGAGTAATGATTGAGGAGTTCGTCTAGGGCTGCAATAGTTTGCGACCTTCCCCCTCTTGTTCCCCTTGCATAGATGTTGAAGATATCAACTTTACCTAGCGAACCCAAATTTAATCTTACTGCCTGGATATCATTGTTATTAGTAGGAAGTTCCTTAATGTTGAAACCTAAGGATTGCCGAACCCAAATGGTTAGGCCACCCGAAGGACGCCCTTTTGCCCCTTTAACTGCCGGTACGTAAAAGGTTAGGAAGCCTACCCGATGTTGCGCAGTTAACATCCATGTTTCTTGAAAGCAGCATATATCAAAGAGGTCGATAAAGATAACCCATTCTGGAGATAGTATTTTGGAACTGATTCCTGCAATGTTTCATGATAACAAAGTGTCCCTTTTAGTATCATTACTGTTGAGTGTGGAGACCGGGCAAGGCTCTAAACAAGGATTGTCATGCCTTGTTCCAGCCACACTAACTAGTACATTTGGAATTGGATTTAGGACAACCTCAGTCAATCTGCCTTGGGCACTACAGGACCATAGCAATTCGGGGTCACTCTCCCTAGAGTACAATGCTGGTCCCCTAGGGCCATTGGAATTTGATGTGATTATGATTAGGAGAGTCACAAGACCAATGTTATGTTTTACCCACACACCTTGCATAAAAAAGCACTGACTGTGTGGCTGGAAAGTATTAAAAGGCAGAATAACATCACCGGTGAATTGATTATTTTCTTTCTTCAAAAGGCTTTTCAAGTACATATATAGAGAGTCAAACACTTTGAGTTGAAAAATAAATTACCTTTCATTAATGAGTACGGCATTATACACTATATGGAGTACAAGTTGTGTGTTGTGCTACAATATTGAAGCTGTGCTCAATGCTAGCCAGTACGTCGACTAGTTTGCTACTGTCTTCAGCTGGGGCAGCTGTAGTTGAGAATGATATATTTTTAATTCCAATGGCCCTGCTCTTCGGCAAATGCATTTCTCTTTCTACCCTGTCTCCAAAGAGGCAGATGAATAATAAATAAGATACTAAATCACACACCTCACATATGAAATACAGATATTAATATATTGTCTGCAGTAAGTACACGGGGAAAATGAATCTGATGGACTACACTACAGGGAAAGGAACGGGCTATATAGATTGTATTTGGCGCATTTGTCACTGTGTATCCCATACTCCAAACTTGACATCAAATCATGCACTTACTCCCACTATACTCTGTGACCTTGCCCACCACCACATTTTTGCAACAAATTCATTCATTGGACAGTAAGCAAGGAAAGGAAACTTGATTTACTCTACTGCAGGGGGTAGGGTAGAGGTATTAGACAGGTAGGGTAGACCTTTATTGATATAGGATAGAGGGACCACTACACTGATGATCGATTTGTCATCTTTGGCTTATTTAGTCACTGTACAATTCGAAATGGAAAAATCTGAACAAGTATAAAATACATTTGTTATGGGAAACCATTAAATATATTCTGTAATCACTTAATCTCACATGGGCATAAAATTAAATGTGGCACATGGCAAGAATGGATTTTACAATTTGATACATTGAGACTGAATAACCTAGGAACAAATAAAGGAGTGATGTACTAAGAGTTGACTGAGTGGGTGAAGGGAAGCAACACACCTTGTGTGCTCGGTTTGCAATGCATTGAACACATTTAAAATGCTGCATTAACTGAAGAAGATGCACATTACACCGCCAACACTGCAGTCACAAATTAACCCATACTACGCTTCGGCCATAGATTGCAAAAATGCCATGTGTGGAGAGTGGGGATGATGGGTGGGATACATCTGGCTTACTTAACAAATACAGCAAGTCAAGAGAGTGAAAAAAGAATTAAAAATACCCCCCTCTTAGAACCATAGCTTTGAATAATAACCCTACATAAACCATGTAAGAAAGGTAGGTGAGCAGCATGATCCTCATGAGAAGAGCTGCCTTGCTTATTCATCCAACCATCCAAATATTAATTCGTCCTTTCATTCTGATTTACCCAAAGCCACCATGATTAAGCTTTACTTTCTCTCATCGAGTCCATCACCAAACTGTCCAATCCATTAGCCATCCATTCAATAGCCACCCTTTCTTCAAACCATCCTTTCAACCATCCATCACATTGCCAACTCACGCACCCTTATACCCACCCACATTTTCACTCATATATATCATTTATTCTCTTTTAACCTTCTGTTCTTTCATGTCACCCTGAAGCCATCAATGCTCATTATGCAAGTGTTTGCCGAGTTGAAGATAGAAGAGGTCATATTATGATGATAATGCCTTGGCAATAGCTAGTGAGCATAGTAATTGCAATAAGTTATGTGACTTACCGGTGCCTGCCTCTGCTGCCACTTCTGCCCCTCCAACTGACCCGTCTCCTCCTGTAGCGGCACTGTAGCCAGCGTCACAGATGTTCTGTGTGGCAAAAATGAAACATTTCACATAATTTAGATGCAAGATATGCAACCACAAATACAACTGCAATACAGCATTACAGTTCAGTTAGCACTACAGAATCTTCTAAATATCTCTCTGGGCATTTGATTGGTTGGTTCACAAAGTTAGACAAGCCAGGGGTTGAATAATGGTCAATGAAAGAACTATGATGTTGGTTGGCAAATGCAATGGGAGTTAGACCTCATACTTGTTTCCAACCATGCTGCACTCTCATGGGAAACTGCTGGCATACTGTAACTATAAATGAACAAGACAGCAGCACACTACATTGTCGGGCATGGGGGTGGTCCATAAATGGTGAATTTTATTTATAATACTAGCTTACTTGGGCCTGCTATCTGAATTTTCAAGATAACCTCCACCAACATTCCAATACCCCAAGATTCTATCCTAAGAAGTCCACAGCAATCGGAAAAGGACTTACTGGGATCAGCTTTCCCCAGACCCTCTTTAACGTCCCTCTTCTTGCCCTTGGGTGCTTATGAAAGAAATTAAGAAGATTAAAAGAAATAGATCAGTGATTCAGTTAATCTCCCAATTTTTTTAATGACAAGCAAACGCAGTCACAGTGTACTTCTATAAAACAGAGCACCTATAGTCCTACTAGTTTTGTCTCAATTCTATCGACTTTCCTCAACAAAAACTAAATTTGGAACTAATGAATTACAGTGAATGATCTTTGATTCTGTTCCCATTTCTCAGCCCTTTTGATGGACCAACCCAGTCTCCCTTTTTTGCAATGCAAAGATGCATACCACACATCGCTGCAAAATAAATAACTTGAGACTGTACAAGCTACATAAACAAAGTCACAGAGAGAACGTGCTGCTCACTGATTCACTGTAACGACAGGAGAACAGTCTGCAATGGCTTCTTAATTTATCAGCCAAAGTGAGCACCAATGAAGAGTATGATAATGTAGCGCTGAGCATCTGCCTAGCAGAAGCTAGGAACTGGATCACTCAATATACAAGCGTAAACTAAACGTAACTTGCCTCTGAGTATAAGCAGCATGCTCTTTGGATTTTGTTTTTAACATTGTAGAACACACACACAACAAATAATTAATACTCACCGAGCCCCACAATCTTGACACCTAGCAGATCGAGCAGGTTCTGTTCGCTGTCCAGAATGTCCACCCAGCGATGCTTTAGCAGCTGTACAGTGGACCAAACCTGGCTGGTGCACCGCACGCACCGTTGCATGGCCCTCCCAGTGCTGCTGATGCTCCCGCAGGGGGTATCCACTACTGGGCCTGCTGCCAGCACAGAGGGGAGGTGGTGCTGCACAAACAAACTAGTGTTGCTACCTCCTCTCAAAGGTATCCTGGGGCTGCAAACCTGGGCAGCGTCACAACCCGCAAGGAAACCTTTCCCTCTGCCATTGCGCTGGATGGGGTAGAAGAAAAGAAGGAAAACAAACGTAAAGAAAAGAAGCTAAACAGGAGTTACCGGAAATAATAAACAAAATATAAAGAGTCACAAAAACACAAATAAATCCCCAAATGTAAAATACACAAAGACACACTAATACAAAATATTTAAATGAGGAGTAGATACATTTTAAAGGAGGAGGATTAGAGACGATAAAGAGAGATAAGGATTAGGCACCGCACCATAACAGAGAGCAGAAAAACAAGACGGCTGTGTCCATGCGGCGAGCATGGTGCCGTTCGCACGCGATATGGATCGCGAAAACACACTTAAGAACTATGTGGTGCTGTTCATGGCTGATTTGGAGTGTGAGGACGCATTGTGCATTACCATCGCAACCTGAATAGGCACACAGGTAAACTCCCGTAGCAGAACTCCACGTAGCACAGTGGAGTTTTTTTTAAAATCCGCAGAGTTCGGCATAGCAGAACTTCACGAACTGCACCCAGGCCTAATTTTTACTTAGTTAAAGACATCATCAGATATGAAAATTATCGACAGCCCAGGGAATAACTCCACATCGGGATGAAACAGGAAACTAATCCTTTCACCGCAATATACTGCAGTCTCTCTACCGATCTCAGATTACGCATTAATTCTTCCTTGATGTTACATGCTGCAAGACACTCAAGTGATTCTGTTCCCTCTGGTTGGAGGTGATTGAGTTATTCACTTCAGATTGCCTCCTCTGCATTTGTAAGCTTCAAATGGTGTGTGGTTCCCTTTTCTGGTGGACTCACATTGTTTTGAAACCAGTTTTGTTGTGTTCTTATGTAATATGGACTGCCAAATGTTTTTTTTGATTTATAAATTCAAAATTTGACTTATCGTTAATCTAAGGTGAATGGTATTCCCTTGTTGAACCAATGGCAGTCTATTGCTCTGTATACTCTATACCAGAATTGTTTGTTTTGCTTTCAAAATGTTTTTGATTAACAATATTTTGTGACCAGTTTCTAAATTTCTGGTAATTTAATTTTTATTAACAAGTCTGCAATAGGTCACCGTTACTGCGTTTAAGGATTAATTGGGTAATTAGTTCAATTTTATTTCATTTGTGTTTGTTTCTTCTTCTACTGTCTATTTGTAAGCATTATCTGTTTTGGTTTCCCATGTGTTAGGCTTACTTATTGCTCCAAATACTATTCACGTTGATAGTCACAGTTGTTACCAGTTCAGGCTATCCCAAGTAAACCACAGTTATATGATGACATATAGTTACCCTGCTTCTTAGGGTTAATGTGTTGAGTTTTAACGGGGAAACCCCAAATAAAACTGCTATGACCTGGGTCAATAGTACAGTACAATCAAGAAATGGTCATGGTAGCAGTTATCAATAATGACGTTTACACAAGAACATTCACCACTCATTGCTTCTTGTGATTACTGAGCCATATTTAATAAACAGTTTCAATGAAAAAGGCTCAAAATGCGATACTAAGTCAAAGCATTTGTTAATGGCAACGCAGTTGCTCCAAATAATTTCAGTACGATGGAAATATAGTGCTCTTTGAGCGATAAGGAAGGAGAGAAGTCAGGTAGGTGGTAGTGAATCAGTGAGTGAGGGACGAGGTAAAGGTATGGTTACATAAAAACATCATTGTAGTGTAGCATACAACCTTTACAGCCTAATGTAGGTCAATAGTTCCTAGATATATACATAGCTCAACTGTACATATAATCTGTCAAAGTCAGTCCTTTGAGCTTGTACAGTGGTTGTGTGTTGTCGACGTTTCGACCCCTGGAGGTAATGGGATAATTGGGAAGATCGCCTCTGATCCGAACACACGTCGATCAGAGCGGGCATGGATTGATTCCACCATACGAGAGATTCCTCAACCTCGTTTGCTGCCGCTAATGATTATGCTACTTTTGAGCTCCAATTGACCTCGATCACACAGTGATAACCCAAGTGCTCTTCCCTGTCCTGATGAAGACCCCACCGTGAGGACCCCAATTATCCCATTACCTCCAGGGCTCGAAACGTCGACAACACACAACCACTATACAAGCTCAAAGGACTGACTTTGACAAATTATATGTACAGTTGAGCTATGTATAATATCTAGGAACTATTGACCTACATTAGGCTGTAAAGGTTGCAAGCTATACTACAATGATGTTTTTATGTCACCATACCTTTACCCTGTCCCTCACTCACTGATTCACCACCACCTACCTGACTTCTCCCCTTCCTTATCACTCAAAGAGCACTATATTTCCATCGTACTGAAATTATTTGGAGCAACTGCGTTGCCATTAACAAATGCTTTGACTTAATATCGCATTTTGAGCCTTTCTCATTGAAACTGTTTATTAAATATGGCTCAGAAATCACAAGAAGCAATGAGTGGTGAATGTTCTTGTGTAAACTTTGTTACTGATAACTGCTACCATGACCAACTCTTGATTGTACTGTCTTAGGGTTCATGGGCTGACCTTGTAAGTTATCACTTTTAGAAAATTGACATTTCTCTGCTCTTACTGCTTTGTGTGCCTTGCAGCTTGTCTCCAATACACATCTAGGGTGGGTGATGGTTACACTTTGTGCATCCCCTCTAGACAGCCACAGACTCAGGAAGGATGGGTGTGACAGAACTCATCTGCATTCATCTATATCCTGATAGTTCTTCCTTGGCAGGAAGACATGACAAGAGCTGGCACTTAAACCTAAATAGTCAGTGTCCTGATCCCCACAAAAGGGTCTGATTACCCTTACTGATAGTCTGGAGCCAGAGCTGGAAAGAAAGGGGGACCTGTGTATTTCGAGGACCTCCTTTGTATTCACTCCCACTTCAATGGCACAACTAGGTACACGATCTGGACCTCTGACCCAACCAAGACAGTATAGTACTGAACCTGTGAAGAACTCTCCAAGGAGTAAAGACTGCTGTGCTACAATGATTGCCACACTGCTTGACTGCTGCTCTTGAAGAACTGCTTTTCTGCTTACCTGTTCTGCCCTACTGCCTGCTGATCTGTACCCTGATGAGGACAAGGACTGGTCCCTCTCACTTGAACCCAGAATGACTCAAAGGGCTTGCCTCCTGTTCTGAAGTCTCATGGCCATCAAAGACTTCCTTCAACCCTTTAACAGCACCTGGACTCTGCAATCTGTATGTCCTGCCCTGCTAAGCAGTGCCAATCCAGTCCTGGGCCCTTGAAAGGTAACTTCTGCTGTACAGAGCCATCAAAATTAACGCAGTGACAACTTGGCACCAATCAGCCAAGTTTTGTCCAGTGACCGCTTTGACTCATCTAAGGTAGCACAGAGGGTTAACATGACTGCTACAAAGAACGTGTACCATGCATTTAAAAAAACAATATTTTATGTACAAAGCGCTGTGGATTACTGATTTTGTCACAGAGAATCTGTTGGTACTGTGCAGTTCATAAGTTGACAATCGTAATCTAGCACAGTGAGATATGAACTGCCATTAAAGAGCTGCATAAAATCTGCATGGTACAAGTTAGTACGTTAAGTTTTCTCCCAGTCTTTCATTATCCTAATGCTGCTAAAAAGGTTTGTTTGGGTAGAAATACATTCTTATTATTAAAGTCAACACTAACCACTGTGCTAAATTTGGAATCCTGAGTTTGTGCATCTCTAGACCAAGCACTCTTAAAAAATGCCTACCAGTATGGATGACATGTAAATCCTACACCTTGCAGTTCCCTTTGTTTTATGTAACTATTTCTGTACACTGATTTACACATGTATGATTCATTGTCTCTGTATGTGTGTGATGTAAAGTGCTCTGCCACCCTACACTGGTATGAGAGGTGCTATAAAACAAATGAAATACATGTGACAGAGGAGCTTTGGAGAGATAAGAGGCACTGTTTAAGGGTTATAGTGAGGGAATAATTGAAGATTGCCGTATGCTAGTGCACAGCAAGGCCATCATTTACTATGCTTTATAAGCTAATACAATTCAATATTTAATGACAAATGTGCTGTAGAATGCACCAAATTTCCCTAATTTTGTTGGGGGAGAGCTCCCCCAAAGACCTCTTTGTAGTGGTCAGGTTTACTCGCTGCACTTGGTGTGCTCTGTACGGGGACTAGTCTGACAGCATTTGCCAGGGCAGCTTTGGGTTTCCAGTGCTGCCCTGACTGGAGCAGGAGCCTCATACCAATTCAATTCAATTCAGCTTTATTCGGTACAAATTAATGACCATGAAAGCATACACAATCATGAATCAAAACATACGAAATACGAACAACTTATGGCAGACATGTTAATACATTTAAGACACTATAATTTAAAACAGTAATCATATTTACACAATTAAAATAACATTTGTACAGCTAAAAACACATGTTTTTCCTGGAATTGATGCATTTGTTTAAAAAAGTGGCAGTATAAAAACATACATCCGCAGATTGTAAATTAAAAATCAATTTCATTGCGTGCTCAACCGTACGTGTTCCATATTTCACAAACATGGGTTTAAGCAAAACAGTACGAAAATTAGAGTACAGCTTACAAAATAGTATAAAGTGCATTGTGCTCTGCTTGGAAATCCCGTCGCATCTACAAGGCCCTGATGGATGTTTTTTGATTGTCGGATGGGCCACCAGGTAGTGCACTATTCCAAATCTGAGTCTAGTTAGCACAAATTTATGCGTTGGTCTAGTGACAAGGGTTAGGTAAATAGGGAATCCATCCATAGATAAATATCTGTTATAAAACATAACAGTAGACAGAGTACCAGCGATAACAATTCTTTTCCTCTCAGCATGAGCTAGAAAGACCCTTTTTAACTCTACTTTGGGGATCAATAAAACAGCATTCGGATCAGTTACAATATTCAGGTTAAAAATATCTGAGAAACACACAATAATATATTTAATCCAGGGTATTGCTATAACTTTGTCTAATCGCAAACAATCCTGGATAATGGACCTAGTAAAGGACTTCTCCTCATTCAGCCAAATAGACCGCCAAATCATCAATGGTCTAAGTGACAGAAGGTCAAGTAGGTAGTTCACAGATAATTCCCGATGGCTCAGCGCGTTAGAGGCCGATGAGGGTAAACATAAAAGTTTTTTAAGGAAGGAATTCTCTTCCAGCTGCAAATTATGTGCGCAGCAATAACCCCAGATTCCTGCCCCATACAATGCAATTGTTACGCATCTTGCCTGATAAATTTTTATCATGTCCCTGGTCCTACGGTCCCCAATTTTCTGAGCAAATCTAAAAATTCCGTGGGCGTTTCTAGCCATTTTGTTGCGTATGTTATTAAATTCGTGGGTCCACTTTTTGTCACTAGAAAAAGTTATACCTAGATAACAAAAATTGTCCACTTGCTGTACTTTTGCGTTGTCAATAAAAAACCCTTTCGATGTCTGTTTTAATTTCTTTGGACCAGAGATCATGGTGTACGTTTTACTTTTGTTAATAACTAATTTGGACTGGAGCAGGAGCCTCATACCATGAAATAAAACTAAACATTGAAAAGTTAGTCATCGAGATGCAGCACCAACTTTCCCGTTAAAATATTTGGATTTTTGCTAATATTTTAATATAAAATAATACAATCTTTAGTAATTAGAGTATTTGTGTGTTGTGCGCTTTTTGTGTATTCTTTGCAAATTACTGTTTTAATCTTTGAAATTTAAATAGTACAAATTGATTGGGGGTCCCCGGCATCCAGCAGTGACTAAATGGAGGTACTCAAGAGTCAAAGATTTGGGAATAACTGTTTTAGTGTGTATCTAGCTTACCCTGACTAGAGTGGTGGTTCCTGCTTGTACAGGGTGCATACTCTGAGAACCAGAAATCTGAGGTCTAAAAACAACATCTGCCAAAGATAAGCTGGCAGTCTGTCTACCTCATGTATACACTCTAAGGCACTCATGAAAAGTTAGGTGTAAAAGACTGATATTTTTACCACATGCAGCTCATACCATTACTTCAGAGTGAGGGATTTATGGGTGGGTGTAACTCGCATAATTTCGTGTAGCAAAATTACACAAAATAACCTTGAAAGTAGTTAAAATTCATCTCACACTCAAACAATTACCAGAATGGTCCATTCAGATAAAAATTTAACTTGAAATTGTAATTTTGAGTTGGTATCCAATTGCTTGCATTTGGATCTGTAGGTTTGCGAAAAAAATAACCCAAATTGTCCACTTGATTAAAATGTCTACTTGAAAAGTTTGTAGACTGACCAAGTTAAATCAACTGCTACTCACAAACAAAACACTGCTGTTTGCGTTCTGATTTGTTTGTTTGGGCTGAAAAATGACCAAACGGTCCACCCGACTAAACTGAAATGCTGCTTGCATTTAAAAATTGCTTGAACGTCACATCTTGCATTAAAATTTCTGCCGAAATTATGCAATGTGAAGTAAGGTATAATTATGATAATTTCTTGTAACTTTTGTTATGTAAAATTACCAAAATTACACCTCTTATTCCAGCATAATTAAAATTTTACCCAGGCCAAGGCATTTACCGTGAGTTTTTAGTTTAATATGTAAATTTCCCATTACGGCCTCGTAAGACATAACCACCACATTCATTTTGCATCATGATCCTCTTCTCATTGTACTAACATTGTAATAATCATTGCTTGTGTGCTATGCTAACCTCACTAGCTTGAAAATGGTCTCTCTGTCATGACGGTGATGGACGACTACTGTTCTGCATGCTGATTTCAAACTGCTAACGGAGATTTGCAGAACTTACCTGGCATATTAGCTAGCCAATGCGGACTCATCTGGCTCCTTCCTGAACTGACTCATATGCTATATGTGGTTAGTGGTCTAATTCTTTGGGGACTACTCAAATTGGCTAATTTGTGTCTATTTCTGAACTCTTGAGCTTTGGTACTCATTTGTCGTTTATTAATCTGTTTTTTTACCTAATGCATACCATTGATGCCCTTATCAAAATTTTGATAAAATAAACTAAATTTACTAATTTGACTCAGCTGTCATGATTTATTGTTACATAAGTGAATGTGCATTTCCAATTTGGGTCACTAATAACTAGAGGAGATCATATAAGAGAGAGCTCAGAACACCAAATTATAATGTTATTATTCTGTATAGCTTTAGCTGAACTCTTGGTGTGTATGATTTTGGCCTACTTACATTTCTTCAGGATATTTGGACCTGCAATGATAATCCTATATATTTGTAGTATTGTCTTGAAAGTAATCTATATGAGTGTAATATCAAAGATGTAGTTCAGTTGTCCAATTCCTGGTCCTCATTGGATGACTGTTGGGACCCTTTATATCCAACCCCTCTTGGCACACAGCAAGGTCCATTGGAGGACCAAGAGAGTGGTAGGTTCAA
Source organism: Triturus cristatus (assembly GCF_964204655.1). Classification (NCBI taxonomy): domain Eukaryota; kingdom Metazoa; phylum Chordata; class Amphibia; order Caudata; family Salamandridae; genus Triturus; species Triturus cristatus. Next base: position 729,935,634 of record NC_140591.1, read on the forward strand.
TTTTAAAATTTTGAAATCTGTAGTTTTGGGGCCAGTAAATGCTGGAGCACAGATCTCGGCATCTCATCCCAATCTCCTTGTTCAAATCATAATGATGACCATAAATAAGAAAGTAGTTGAGACAATACACTCTGAACCATTGGACATTTCATTGTCTCTGCCTTCTATTTGAGGATGAAAATACCCACACAAATTAAGGAGAAACTGGAAACTGTTTGAGTAGTGGGTGGTACACAGCTCACCTCAGACTTGATTACACATACCACAGTTACTGTGACTATGATCTGCCAACCACAAGAGATGGTACATACAGAATGTATTCACTTTGATGTGATTAACACTCTGCAGTTTGAGGAAATATTTTGTACGCCTTTAGCTAACAGACCATAGCCTCATTATAGAATGGACAAAGAAGAGCATTATATTTGATTGTGAATGGTGTAGATAAGAATGTTTGACTGCCGGTCAACTTGACAAAGTGGCTATAGCCCATTTCATAGACACAGCTGCAGAGCAAGACACAAAATTACCTCCAGTGTACGAAGCTTAGCATTACATGTTTAGTGAAACCAGTGCAGAAACATTACCATAGCATCAAACATACGATTGCGAAATAGATCTTATACTTGGGGCGAGGGTACCCTGCACTAATATATAGAATATATGCACTAACAGAACAGAAAAACCAACAATCATTAGCCCACTTGGACAAATACCTCAAGAACAGCTCCATTCGACCTTCTAAGTCACTGGTAAGGTCTCCTATCTTCATTGTGCCTCAGAGTAATGGTGAATTATGTTCATGCATTGACTATAGGACACTGCATACTATCACCATAAAAAATTGTATCTGTTACTGCATATCCCAATGCTCCTTGATCAAATCAGAACAGCCACTGTGTACATGAAGTTAGACCTCAAAGGGGCTTATCACCTTTTACGCATTCTGGTCGGTGACACTTGGCAGACAGCATTCAGAACCCGTTATTGCCTTATTGAATACTGTGTCATGCTGTTTAGGTTGCGTAGTGCCCCAGCAGCATTTTAAATTTTTTTAAATTATGTCCTTCATGAATATTTAGAGGTTTGTGATCATCTACATCGACAATATCTTGATATTTTCCAATTCCCAGTCCGAACATGAAGAATGCATAAAAACTATCCTTGGAACATTACAACAACATGGTTTATATTGTAAACTGTCTAAATGTGAATTTCATTTCAACAAAGTTGAGTTCTTGGGCTCTATCATTTCAACTCAAGGCATAACCTTGGCTGACCACAAGCTACTAGCAATTCAAGATTTGTCAGAACCAAAATCAGACAAAGACACACAGCGATTCTTAGGATTCGCACATTTTTATAGATGGTTTATCAGTCATTTCTCTGCCAAGGCTACTCCATTAACACGGTTGCTACAAAAGGGGGTAAAATTTAATGGGAACAAGATGCCAACAAAGCTTTCCAAGACTTCAAGAAGGCCTTTGTTGCAGCACCAGTGCTCAAACACTCCTACATCAATCAACCGTTTTTAGTTGAGGCTGACATCTCAGAAAGATCAATCAGAGCAATCCGCTCAAAAAGACCACAACACTAACCAGTTGCACCCGGTGGGGTATCTCTCAATAAAGTTCTTACCAGCTGAGTGTAATTACACAGTGGCGTAAGAGGAGTTGTTAGCCATCAGACCAGCATTTAAAGAATGGTGTCCTTATTTGCTAGGCTCACAACTTCCGATCACGGTTGATATGCCCAGGCATTAACGCCCCGTCCACTGAGATGGACTCTGTTTTTTGCTGAATTCGATTTCATTAGCGATCTTCATGCACTTAACTCCCAGGGTCATTGCTGTTTACGGGTTGATTGTGGCCATTGTGTCTCAAGTTTTCTGTGCAGCACTTGTGGATTTCAAATTCCTGGCTGTGAGTCATTAACCAAGATCAAACAAACTTCTAATAATAACCAGCCCTCAATGCCTTTTGACTTCCGTCTAGCACTGATAAATGCTCGATCCCTTGTGAAGCATGCTTATGAGACTGTCAAAGATAAAGAGGAGACAGAAAATTATTATGTCTTGCTGCAATGGTTAAACCTGACGAACTGGTGGTAACCTTAAAAAATGGCCATCCTCATACTGGGATACTAATGAAATCACTTGGCACAAGATGTTTGCAGATGGGTATACTCTATTATGAAGAGTCTGTAAACGGCCAGTCTGTGGAGATCACAGTGATTTCTCATAGACCTGAGACCATTCTCCTTTTTGATGAGGAAGAGAGAGGTAACCATTTGAAGGGGTGGTAGAAAACACCTACCTGAATGAAAGTCCTAACTCTGATGGAACCTCTAAACGGAGAGCTTTGACCGGATTGACTGCAATGAAGGAAGATGGTGGTGGCCGAACAAGAGATCAGGATGGAAAGATGAAGAAATGGTGTCTACCAGCTGCACGAAAGTCCTCAGAAATGGCTGATGGAGACAAAAACATATGGGTTGATGAAAATGCACTTGAAAGATGTTTGCGTCTTATCCACACTGGTAAAAATGAAAACATATTTCGACAGTAGTTTAACAAAATTTGTTCTCAAAGTTCTCTAGGGATAATACTGTGGGTAGGTCAGCATTTTTTAGATCAATTCTGGTAAGAATGCTCTTCATGCATGAAAGATTGTCTTATGGGCAATGCCCATGAAGCTGTGCATATTAGACCCACCTACACCAAAAGTCCAGAACATTTTTGTTATGAAAGTTGGTAGACGTTTTAATTGAAATCATATACACAAAAGGTCGTGGGAGTAATGCAATATGCCTAACCACTGGCAATCTCCTATGTTAGCATTCCAACTAATCTTTCTCTTGCCCACCATGCCACCTCAGATTTGATCCAGCCATATACAAACCAGTATTCTCTCCACATGTTGATTTGCCCTTGCCATTGGCCAGAGGAAAGGACTATTTCCTTGTGTGGAGACCATGTGCTACTTTTGAGTAGCTGTGGTGATTTACCGACCATTGCAGTGGTGCAGATGTTCAGGTCAACTAGCTCAAACAACAAATCCACTCACTCCTTACAAGAGGCCCTTCAGCATTTTGCAGGTAAACAACACACATTTCACATATTGCACCAGTCCTCCCAGTTGCAAGCTGTACTCATATTTTAATTGTCTTAGAAATCCATGATTTCTTCACTAGCATAGAAAATCTATTGATAAGTACTGCTTAGCCCTTGCCTTTTGTCAGAAAAGGCAATTTATCGCCGCAGTGCTTCCGAGCTCTGCTGCTAGAAAGACATGCATTAACTCACAGATATCTTGAGTTATTGTATGCGCTCATGGCGCCAAAAAGATGCACACTAATACCTCTGAGATGGCCTGAAAATGCCGTCACGATTTGACCCGTTATTTAGAGTTATTTGCTTATACATGGTGCACTAGTGCTCCTGCAACAGAAGATGATTCTTCATTGCAACACCAGTGCTTGTTGCAGTTCGTCAGAAATATAAAATTAGTTTTGGGGGTGGTTATATACTGGTTTTCAGGAGCTGTTGTGAATCACTAAACAAAGCAGAGGTGCAGGGCAATGGGTTCAGAGTACAACCGATTACGTACCTCACAGTGGAGCAGCAGGAGTGACTCTTCGGCGATGGAGGAGGAGCGTCGCAAATGCAGCAGTCAGAAGAAAAATAAAACTATTTTATTGTAATTTTAATTTTACTTCCAGTTTTACTTCCAGTCCGCCAAGTCGAGCGCGTGGGAGTGCCAGGCGGCAGTGTCACATCACACAGCAGGAGGAGGAGAAGCGGCAGGCACTAAAAGTGAGCATGTCAGTTTGGCAGGCCGTCCATGTCTGGCCAAAATAACATGTGCATTTGGATATCTCCAGGCTGTTGCTTTGGGATATACTAGTGCTCAGGGGCACAGGCTCCCAGACCTGGATGGAGCTGAGAAAAGCACTGGGACTGGGTGGGGTCTAAGAGTCTGTGCCCAGTGAAATTGTAGTGCTGGACGGGAGCAGAGGAGCAACGCAACACTGGAGCAGAAGATGCCGGCAGGAAAGGTACGTTTATATTTTTATTATTGTTACTATTTCTTTGTTCCCGCCCCCTGTTTATATTTTTATTATTATTACCATTTCTTTGTTCCCGCCCCCTCACCTTGGATTGGCATCAACCACCCTGGTGGAGCCAGAAAGTTTAGCAGAGAAGGCCTGTGACCCTGAGATCTGTATCAGCATTTCTTAATATGTAAAAGAATAAGTGATGGGTGGCCCAAAGCATGCTGCTGGCGCTCATGAATGTCACGGCTGCTAAACACCAAGACTGTATCATCTATTAAATCCAAATTCCACTCATGACACTTTTATGCCTCTTTTATCCACCACCATCCACTCTGTGCCTCTTTTCCTCCCTTTTGAAGGTTACTATTCATCCTTGTTTTCTCTCTTTGTCGCTGTTTTCCCGTCTTTCTCATTCTTTCTTCCTTTTCTCTCCTGCTCTTGGTCAAAGTCTGATGATGAAAAGTAAGTCCTGTAGCCAACAAATGACGCCTATGGGGCCCACCTGCAACCACTGCCTCAGATTAAGCACTGCGTGTTAGTGGGCAGTTTACGCCTACTCGCTCTGTCCTAGAAACTACGGGGCATATTATCAAGAAACAGCATTAAAATTATCGACACTTTAGCGGCAGAAAACTGCCGCTAAAGCGGCGATAATGGGCTTGATAATATGCCCTTGAGAATTCCCATAGAAGCCCATGTTCTGGTGTCAACATGGGCTTCTATTGGCTGGAATACTAAAGAAATCAGGAAGGCAGACGGCTGACAGAGGACATCCAAGGTGCCCTTCCTTGAATGGTGGTGAAAGCCCAGGGGCTCTGAGAATAGGAAAGGCACTACCATCATCCAATGAGACACAAGCCAGTTCAGAGGAATCGCATATACTCTTGAAGTCAGTTTAACTTCTATTTCAAGCAGAAGAAATTTCAACTTCCTTTTTTATCTTTCTTACACACTAGAGCGTTTCAAGGAACATTATTAAAGATGAAAAATCTTTCATTTCTTGAAAGCGCTGCTTCATACATCGAGTTTTTTCTCTGATTTCCCTAGATGAGAAAAAGCATTGTGCTTACATGCTTCTAAGTAAGACTCATATTATATTCTAATAGATGAAACTCCATGGGATTTCTGAGGCTCCATATCATCCGCTGAAAAACCCTAGTCTCCAGCATTTAGTAAATAAATCATATATCTTCATTTTTCTAGGGTGCAATATTTAATCAATATATTAAGAGACTTAGCGTTAATGTTAGTGAAATTAAGCACTGGAGACAATAAAAATGTTAATTAACCGTTTACCATCAAAGTCTGAAGGGGCATCTCCTAGATTTCAAACCTGGTCGCTGGTCATAAAAGCAATTTGTCTGGTATCCAGGAAACAAATGCCCTCCTATCTAACGACCATGTGGCAGGACCTTCTCACAGAGAAAATGCGAAACATCCTTAAAGCAAAAGATACAGACAGATCCTGGTTTACTATAAGTTTGCTTTGGGGTTGTGCCACTTTTTTAGTGCAGCCCGGACGCAAAATCCTTATTGGCCTTTACTAAGCCACACAAAGCCACATTGCATGGTTTAGTATACACAAAGTTATGTAAAGCAGCACATAGCGCTGCCTTGTGGTACTTTGCACAGGGTACATCGGTGGGGCATGGATATTCCCACGCATCCAACCATGTATTTTGACACAAACCCAGATTTATAACGATTTGTGAACCGTCGTAAAACTGGCTTTGCACCAAAATGGTGCACCTACCCGACTAAGGGGCATATCAGCAAGGCGAGGCGATAGAATTATCGCCGCTTTTGCGGCCGTTTTCGACCGAAAAGCGGCGATAATTTTATCGCCTAATTAGCAAGCTCATGCTAACGTGTGAAAACTTGCGTTTGCGTAGGAATTCCTGATGCCCAGCTTTGCATCTCTAATGAGATGCAAATTGGGCATTCCTGACCTGACATGACAGGAGAAATGTCGCTAAGTGACATTTCTCCTCTCATCAAGCCCCACGCTATGAAGCATAGCGGCAAGAAAAGTAGCGATAACCCCTGTTATCGCTACTTTCCTTACGCCTGCTTCAGGACTGACTTGAAGGTATGACAAGCGGTTTGCAAGTCACAAGAGTTGCACAGCTTCATTCACATTTGTGTTTCAAGTAATCCACATAATCAGTAGTAATTTGCAGTTCATCCATTTTATTCACAAAATATGCTAATCCTTTTCCATCACGTCAAAGGTACATAGTTCCATTGTTTTATGCGTTTTATTGCTCCAGAATTGCCCATCCGGCCCTATTCGTAGGCACATACTGAAACTTAGTTCCTCCATCACATTAAATCCACCCAATGCATTTCGGTCCACCTGGACCTTTGTCAGGGGTATCTATGGTGATTTAAAAATACGTGTCAACTGCATGCTATGAAAGTGTATATTACAACATAAATAAATAACACATCCTTTAATTTAAACAAATCTACGCTCCCATTAAATCTGTACCATTTCATCTGACCTCTGTTCAAAGAAAAACATTACACCCACCAACAACCTACCCTTTAATTTAAACCTATCTGTGCCCACATTAAATATACCATTACATACAACCTCTACTCAAAGAAAAGTATAACACCCGCCATACAAAAACCTACGTAAGTATAAGTGCTCTAACCCCTCTTTTCTATGCTGTTTCCCAATAACCATGCCGCTCCCTTCCTCCTACCTTTGTTTTCACAAGTTAAATCTCTTAACATCATGATCACCTCGCTCCTACTTCAGGGCCAGTTTACTCTAAATCTCCCCGCGCTACTGGTTTTAACTACGCTTCTACTTCCCCACATGAAACCCTTGAGTAACACGTGACTTTTACCCCGCCCTCCAAACTACCCGTGCCCCTCCCTAAACCATCCTATTGCTTACGCCCGTGTTAAACTAACATTGCGTGATTTGTTTATACGAAAACCACCTCCGTACAACAAAGATCAAAATAAATTTAAACTTCAACATAATCTACTAGCATGTGATTGATCCATACTTTAAACGTGACTATTCATTGAAAACTTTGACGTGATTGTATCACTTAAATGTTCGTGTATATATTGTATCTGCGGGGTGCTAAACAGGGTTGGAACGGCTGGAAATTATGCTTTGCGATAGACCTGAAGCACACCTTTCCTTGAATTTCAGTCCTTTTGATCCATATTTATCGTTTTTAGCGTGCATACATTCTGCATGCGCTCCGTCCCAAGTGCGCATTAGAAGAAAACAACATGAAGGTATGACAAGCCGTTTGCAAGTCACTTGCATCAGGACTGACTTAGCCATGATATCCTATGGAGGGTGGATATCATGGCTAAGTTTGTGGGGCCCTATCAACAAGCTAACGCCACATTGCGTGAGATTATCGCTGGGTTTCCAGCGATAATCTCACGTTAGGCAGTTAGCGTGAGGATTTTTATCGCTTTTGAGATAAGCGTTGCTAATAGCACACTATCTCAGTGATAAAAATCCACACTAGCCGGCGATAATTATCCTAGCGCTAAGTGCGCTTAGCGATAATTATTGCCGGTTGTTGCTGATATGCCCCCAGGACGTAACGAGGAGATTTCTCTTCGTTACCTCATCTTTCCACGAGTGCTGCATTTTGCAGCAGACATAGAAAGAGGACTATGCATCCTTCCTGCACACAAAACAATTCCTGCCCGTAATGCAGGCACCCTTGCACTACGGTGTGTTGGTGCTAAGCAGCATAGAGTGTGCCAGCACTATGAGAGATCAGAAATTCCCCATCTCTTTGTACATTTTTCTCCTCTCTCCCTTTCATGCAACAGTGCACAAAAAGTAACTGCCTCTTTGCGTTTCCCAGCTCTGCTGCCAGCAAAACATGAATTAACTCGATATTGTTCAAGTAATGTGTGCACTGAAGGTGCACAACAGAAACACACAGACCCCTTCTCTGCCAGCACATTGCAGATAACTGGATCCTAAGAAGGCCCTTGGCATGTTCCTATAGAGAGGAGATACAGACTCTCACAGAGCAGAGAAATACCAACATAGAGAAATTATTACTGCATCTACCTGGAATAGAGAGAGGACCCCGTTTTCTAGTGCAAGTCATTGTCACTTTTGAAAGATTAAAAGTGCCTTTTTTATTGGGCTTGCTTCTTTTAATCTGCTTTCCATCTCTAAATAGGGACGCTTGGGAGACGTATGTGGCAAAGTCTTGCTCTAAAGAAAAGGAAAAGTCAATATGAAATGTAATTTTTCAATCTTACTGGGGGAAATTAATGTGCAAATGATTTTTCTCTGAGGCAAAAGTAATGTTTTAAATGCAATGAAAAAGTCATGCAATTTCGGTGAGGCAAAAATGAATGTTTTTTTCAAAGAACATTTAAGCTCATATGCATAAATATATTTGGTGCTAAAATACTAGAAAAAAAAGCAGATCTCTGTATTAATGTTTCAGGCGTTCACTGAATGTGGCACAGGAAATGGCTTATATGTAGGGGCAGAAAGGAATGCATATTTATACAGTGGAAAAGTTATTAAAGTGAATGCGTTCATTGGCGAGTTCATTAATTAATCAGGCCATGGCATTTTCTGTGTTAACCTACTCTATTTATTTATTTTTATTTATTTGAAGTTTTATAAGGCAAAGACATGCCCCAAAACTAGTCTGGAAAGGATGTGACATCACGTCCAGGCGTGGATTTGAGGTGATAGATAGCACAGGGAGGAGGTGCAGATTTTGAAGGATGTGTGAGGGTGAAGAAGGCAGCAAATGGGCATTCATGAGATAACTAGATTTGATCAATAAATATGGATAGGAAAGAACATTAAAGAAACAGTGGGTGGAGAGGAAGATTTGATATACCTAAAATAGTGAGTTTTAAATTTTGAAGTGTTTATGGTGAAGTAATTATGGTTGAGTAGTTTAGGGATTGTATTTTTGTTCCCAGCTTCTTGATGAGCAATTGATATTTCAGTAAGTGCTTGAGCTTGGGCGATGATGGTGTTTCCTGTGGGTTGCACGTGTTGATTTATTTTTCGAGACGCCATCCTTGTTATTTCTGGTGTTTGCCGACTGCGTACATGTAGGGCTATGTGTATGTTTTTAGATTGCATTTATGTTTGAAGTAGTAGTTTGCTCTGGAGTCTCTTTATACACAATTGTCCTTTGAGGATTTTTGCTTCGCTCAGTGTGTGGCAGCTGTCAGCTATTTGATTGTGGTAGCTTTCTATTCAGAGAGAGGTGAGACCATGTGATGAGCCTTTCGAGGGTTATTTTGTGTGTTGTACGTTGGAGTGAGTGAGTGAGTCGTGGAGCAATTATATAGGGTTTGTTGGATAGGCAGTTTGGTTGTTGGCATCTTTTACATAGATTGCACTTCTGTATGTATGTGCTGATCAATTTCCCTTTCGTGTGAGTGACTTGTCTGATGGGTGTTTCCATTTTCCATCAATGTTTTTTGCTCTGCATGAGAGCATGTGGTATTATATATGCAAGCAGCAGTGATGCAAGCATCCGGAAGCTAACTGGGTAGTTGTGATGTATTGATCCGTGTGAAGGGTCTAGTTTGAAAAGACAATGTGGGTCCAGTTATAAAGCTCTGTGGTGGCTGAGGCGTTTTCCAGCAAGAAAACTTGAGAGAATATTTTAAGATATGCCTGCTTTATTTGTATAGGGGCATCCCATACATGTCTATGGAGTAGTGTGGTGGGCATGAAGGGGGCAGTCTCCATCTCCCTTAGGGAGTCTTTCATGTAGGTATAGATTGACAGATGACAGAAAGAGCCAAGGCAACCTTTGGATGCAATGATAGCTATTTGAGCTTGACTGTCCACTTGATTCTAGGCTGTTTCTTAGGTCAGTGGTTTCTACCCTGCTATAGCTGCATGCAATGTGCTGCTGTATCTTTGATTTGCGTGCTTGGTGTTTTTTTCTAGTATTTTGTAGTATTTTGTAGTGAGTTGGTGGAATTGTAGTGTGTTGTGTTTTTTTTACCCATGCGTGGTATTGGTTGCTGTCTGTGTATGTTCATTGTGCAAGTAAGGCATGATATTGGGATGTGTCCTTTCCTTTGTAATGTTATTCATGGTAATAGTATGGCTTGAGGAGGCTAAACAGCAGATTTTAACAACATTGGAAAATAACTGGACTTGTGTCAATCCCTTAATTTGCCACTCGTCCAATTTTCACTCATGTTCAGTGACCTAGCCCCTTAACACCCTCCTTGCCTACCTGCATGTATTTCACACATGATTTCCACAGCCCACATTTTCCTTTTTTTTGAGGAAATTCTTGTTTTTGTATGCAAATGTTCAAAGGGACATAATACTTAATAACATTTGAAATTTGCATGTGACCTTATCCACTCTTGGGTGCATCAACTATCCAAGCCATCTGCATAGTAAAAGCCCATGAACGAATGTGTGAAAGGCAATAAACAGGTAAAACAATACAAATAGTGCATTGCGGCTTTTGATTCTCTCCCTAAGCACTTAATCCTAAATTTTGATTATTTTAGTCTTCCTGCCTAGGATTGGTTACGAGGCAAAATCCAGAGAATGATTAGTGTCCATGTCCAGATATTTCGCCACAGGGCATGTTAATTTTTCCTTTTTCCCACAACTGGCTTCACTCCTCTATGCCTCAAGTCCACAGGATCCCTGGGGTTCAGGCTGTTCATTTTGTCTGAATGAGTAGTCCTAGAAATTTTTTAAAAGGGAGTTACATTTCAAGGATGGGTCCTGGCATCAGTGATGTATGTTCTCTCAATTTATATACATAGATGAGACCAACAAATATGGCAATAGGCTAGATTTTTTTTTAGGAGGATATTGACAATTTGCTGTGACTGATTTGGGATAGACAAAGAATCAATGCAGCACACATGCCATCCCAGAAAATTACAAGGACCCGTGTAAACTATGAACTTTAAACATTATTAGATTCAATGGAATAACACATAAAGTCACTCCTATTATTCAAGGAGAATGCTTTGAAAGTTGACAATGGTCAGGCCAATTGCCACAATTATTACATAGACCTTACGTGTTAGTGTGTGTTTTCCGCGAGCGCTGGTATCTCCACGCTCGTGGGAATCACGTGGGGTGTTTGTTTTCGAGTGGGGGATTCGGAGTGTGTGGACTCGGGGGTGGCGGTTATGGGATTAATGAATTGACCCGTGGATGTTGTACATGCATTAAACCACCCTGCGAATCCTGAATTCTATACTTCGTCATTTATTTACTTCGTGAAGGAATTTGATGCTTTTTCCTACACTGGCGAAGAGCGGGCACGGATTGCCTCGCACAACTAATATCCTACATTGGAATTGATGTTTTTTTTTTTTCTTAATTTTCATCTACTACTTTGTATGTGCTTTTGATCGCACCAGCGGCAGCATTTGGTGACTTTTCTACGTGTTTTGATCACACCCGCGGCTGTTTGTGTGCGTTTATTCATCTAGTCTTCACCGACGTGCTGCGACTGTGTGAATTTCACCGATCTGCTTCTGTACATATCGGTTAGCGTTTTCATTGTACACACAGCTCGCATATCTACGCATTGTGTGTTTCGCCTCTAATCTACATGGTCGACTTTGAGGGAGTCGATGTGCCAAAGTTCACGAACGGAATAATTTTCAAATGTCAACAAATAGGACTTACAGTTCGCTGAGCATGACGAAATTGGGGTAACGTTCTCTTTCCGCTGCATGGACATAGCGCGTCATAGTAGTAGACAACGCTAGCACGTCCAGAAACAAACGTCACGCACGGAGCGGCCATTTTTGGTTGCCATAGTCACGTTGTATATTTGGAGGTTTCTTTCGATGTGTAAACATATACGGTGCGGAGAAGATTAAGGGTGGAACTGTGAGTGAATTCATCATTTTATAGAGTGTTTGATGTTGTTTTGCATTTTTTTCGAAGTTTCTCCGCTATTCACTCTGCAGCATCGAATAGAATCCTCCATTCTCCTGAGATCCCCTACACGTCATTACGGAGACGTCGTGACACCTCTCTACAGCATAGAGTTTTTTTTTTTTTTGTAAAACTATTAAATCGTCACGTTGGAGAGGAATCAACACGGAAGCAAGGGGATGTTAAACCATACGCAAACTGCGTGAAAGAAGGTACTTTATTGATTTTACACACCGCTTATTCTTAAAAGAAAAAAAAATATATATATATATACTCCTTTACATTCATCTTTTAAAAAAAAAAAGTGTCTGCTGCACCATTGTTATTTGTGATAAATAGATACAATTGCGTGTTTAAGTTCACTTTTCACTGTCACGTCACTCGCTAATATAAGTTTAGCGATATGTCTGGAATTGTACCACCTCCATCTATCCTCTCATCATCGGGAGATCCAACTTTGCCATGGGAAGTGTGGGAACCCGTGTTTTTAGCTTACGTTGATGTTTTAGAAGGAGAGGACTGCGAAGCAGAAAGGAAACTATCCTTGTTAAAACATTGCCTAGGAGGATTTGGACTAAAAGAGTTTAAAACTCCACCACCTTTAATCAGCCCTGGAAGAATTAACGTCTATCAGTACGCTTCTTCACAACTCAATATACGTTTTGGGGAAAAAAAAAATGTTGTCATGGAAAAATTTATTTTTTATTCACGTAAACAACGTCCTGATGAATCAATTGAAGATTACGTCTCAGCACTCAGGTCTCTAGCAGCTTCTTGCGACTTTGAACGTATATCATATGAACAGGTACTGCGGGACCAAATTTTAATGCGAACCAATAGCAAAAAAGTTCAGGAGGAATTATGGTCCACCTCTGACCTATCATTAAATGCGGCTATTGATATTGCTAAATCCATCGAACACTCGGAGGAATTTGTAAAAGAAATCAGAGGAAAAGAAAAAGGAGATGTTTTTAGTGTCAACAAGGAATCCAAAGACTCTGATAAACACAAGAAAACTTCCAACCCGAAATTTAATAATTCAAACAAACATGAGAACAAGTACAAGAGTTCAAACACCAATAGTGAAAGGCATAATCCACCTTTACTGTGTTTTAGATGTGGAAGCAATAGCCATTTAGCGAATTTCAAGGGTTGTCCAGCCATTGATAAGGTTTGTTCCAAATGCAATAAGAAAGGACATTTCAGTAAGTGCTGTAAAACCATCCCTAGGAAAGTTAATTATATACTATACTCAGATGATGACATCAATGGTAACTATGAGAATGATATTAATACTGTTATTAATGTTTGCAGTGATGATCGGGTTTCAAAATTTCCTTTGTGTTTCATCAATGTTGATGGTATCAATTTGAGATTTTTAGTAGACTCTTGTGCTTGGTATTCCATTATTTCCGCAAATGTTTTCTATGAGAATTGGCCAAATAGAACCCTTACTCACCCTGATGTGTCTCCTGGGGGCTACACTGGGTACAAGATTGACTTAATTGGCTATTTTTCTGCTGATTTAAAATTTTCTGGCCGCCACACGTTCAGTAAAATTTATGTTGCAAAGTTAGGGAAATCTCTCCTTGGTTGGCCACACCAACATGAATTAGGCATTAAACTTTGCCATTGAGCATTCTACTTGTTATGAATTTATGTCAGTTGACAAACTGATAAAAGAGTTTCCTAATGTTTTCAGTGGGAAGCTAGGGAAATATGAGGGATTTGAGCATGTAATTAAGCTTCACGAAAACGCCATTCCCTTTCGTCACAAAGTGAGAAATGTTCCACTTTCTTACAGGGATAAGTTGAAGGATATGCTAAAGAATCTCTGCAAAGAGGGCTTCATAGAACCTATTGAGTCCTCTCTCTGGGTTTCTCCCATAGTGATTTCGGTAAAATCTTCAGGCGAACTCAGGATATGTGTGGGCTTACGCAGTTTAAATCGTGCCATTTGGGTTGATGCGCACCCTCTTCCCAATTTGCATGAAATGGTCTCTACTTTAGCTGATGCACAAGTATTTTATTGCATTGATTTAGCAAGTGCGAAACACCAAGTGGTTCTGTCTGACTATTCAAAAAAGTTTACAGCATTCATCACACCTGAGGGTCTTTTCAGATATTGCCGTATGCCGTTCAGCTTAGCCAGCGCTGCATCAGTTTTTCAGAGATTGATGAAAATAACACTGGAGGGTTTGTCTGGCGCCATTGCGTTCCAAGACGACATTTTAGTTTACGGGAAAGATGATGAGAAGCATGACCGCAACCTATATAATGTCATTGCGGCTTTAGCTGAGAAAGGGCTTACACTTCGCTTGGATAAGTGTAAAATTAAAGCAAGAGAAGTGGAATATTTAGGACACACAATTAGTGGGAAAGGCATTAAACCTAAACAAAAACACATTGAAAGCAAAGTTATTGCTCCTTTACCTTCTTCAAAAGAACAATTAGTAGCTTTCCTTGGGTTAACAGAATTCTATGCAAAATTCATCCCAAATTACTCAGTTAAAGTCGATCCTTTTAGGTGCTTACTTAAAAAAAATGTTAAATTCACATGGACTAATGATATGACAGAAGCTTTTGAAAAATTAAAGAAAATTATCGTTAATGCTCCCTGTTTAAGACCATTTGTCCCTGGGAAGAAATGTATAATCATGGTAGATGCCAGTAATATGGGCCTGGGGGGTGTTTTACTACAAAAAGACAATTGCAGTGAATCTATTGTAGCCTATGCTTCTAGGGCCTTAAGGGACGCAGAAAAAAAATATTCTGTTATTGAAAGAGAGTTGCTTGCTTGCGTATGGGGGGCAGAACATTTTAGGAGTTTCCTGTGGGGCACTGAATTTATCATCAAAACTGACCATAAACCACTAGTATTCTTAATGTCCCCTGGTGGTGGTAGATCCATGTCTGCAAGATTGGCTAGATTATCCTTGAGATTGCAATCTTTCCGTTTTCGTATTGAGTATGTTCAAGGGAAGGCGAACATGCATGCTGATTGCATGTCCAGGTTACCCATTGATAGTGAGGGTAATTTTCAGGATGATGATTGTGAAGTGGCTTTTACTACACAAGATGTAAATTTAATACATGGTGGTGAATCAAAATTATGTGAAAGTGTTTGGATCTCCGAAATGGAAAAGGATGTTGAACTAAATTCTGTGAAAAAGTACATGATACAGGGGTGGCCGGAATTGAGGAAATTGTCAGGTGACATGATGAGTTTTGCTTAAATTCACGATGAATTAGCCATTGAAAATGGTCTAGTTATGAGAACTGACAAAATAATTCTGCCTTTTGTTCTAAGAAACACCATCATGGAGATTGCTCATGAGGGGCACTTGGGAATTTCCTTCACTAGGAGACGAATTAGGGAGGCATTTTGGTGGCCTGGCATAGATTCCTCTGTTGAGCATTTTGTATGTGAGTGTAGTAAGTGTTCGAGTAGTGATAAATCGGCTGCTCCTTTACAAGTTGAATCTCATCCGGTTGATTTTCCTGCTGGCCCATGGAGGAAATTGGGTATAGACATCATTGGTCCATTTCATGTTCTTCCCAAGGATAAGTGTTTCGGCATAGTATTAATCGATTATTTCTCAAAATGGCCTGAGGTCAAGATGGTTAGAGAAGTCACCTCACAAAGCGTGATTGAATTTTTAGGCAATATTTTTTGCAGAGAAGGAATCCAGGAAGAAATTGTTACGGAAAATGGACAGCAATTCATTAGTAGGGAAATGGAGTCTTTCTTTGTAAAATGTGACATAAACCATAGGAGGATTGCTGTGTTCCATCCGGAGGGTAATGGCCAGGTGGAACGTTTTAATCGCGTTGTGAAGGAATCGATCCAATTGTCCATTAAAGGGGGTTTAAATTGGAGCAATGCTTTGCAATCTATGTTATTAGCATATAGGGCCTCTCCAAATTTGGTCACTTTGGCCAGTCCATTTGAACTGTTGAGAGGACGTAAACCAAGTACTGTTTTAGTTCCGTGGTGGTTAAAAAAAGGTTTAGGTGACAATAAATTGACTGCAATTGACTTTGATATAGTTAAACAAAGAGTCCAATTGTACAAAAATAAAATGAAACAAGTCATGGATAAGAAGAGAGGATCTGGAAGCAAATATAAAATTGTTATTGGTGATCTGGTTCGTTTGAAAAGGAAGGAAAATGTTCCAAAAGGTTCTCAATGTTGGTCAGATCCAAAGAAAGTCATTGAAGTGTTTAACAGTGCAGTGAGAATAGAGGGTGGAAGCGTTTGGAATTTGAACAGGATATCTTTGTTCAAAGGTGTTTCCAATTTTTCTAAGAATCTTGATAAGGATGCATGTTTGGATGATGTACATAATGATGTTTTACCTAGGGAAAATCCTGCTCATTCCTTTCAGGGCAGTGATTTTCCAGGGTGGAAACGTGAACATCAACGTCCTGAGAGATTCAAAGATTATGTGATGGATTAAAATAAAAAATAAAAATTTTAAAAAAGGGGGGAAGATGTGTTACATAGACCTTACGTGTTAGTGCGTGTTTTCCGCGAGCGCTGGTATCGCCACGCTCGTGGGAATCACGTGGGGTGTTTGTTTTCGAGTGGGGGATTCGGAGTGTGTGGACTCGGGGGTGGCGGTTACGGGATTAATGAATTGACCCGTGGCTGTTGTACATGCATTAAACCATCCTGCGAATCCTGAATTCTCTACTTCTTCATTTATTTACTTCATGAAGGAATTTGATGCTTTTTCCTAGAACAATCAAGGGACTTGATAAAAGGGTACATGGGAGACAACATTACATGGGATACATTGGAAAGGGTAGCTTTTGGACTACCACTTACAGATGGTGTGTACCCTGAATATCAACTCCAGAATATCGATGTGCCCCAATATCGAGGACAAAATATCGAAAATTATTCACAAGTCTAGATTTTCCATACATATCTCCACATAGATGTACCTATACACATATCTTCAAGGTATGTAGATATTGGGTGAGGAATATTAAACCTCTACTTGCCTATTTGCACTTACCTTTCCATATTTTGTCCCTCAATATTCTGTCCTCAATGCAGTACAATCCTCACGGATCATTCAAATCTCAGAAAATTGTGGATTTATTAGAGAAAATGTACTTAGGTAGGTATTTTAATATGGCATTTACTTTAAACTAAATGCATCAAATGTAAACTAAACTTAACAACAAAGTACATTGAGCAGGAAAGAGAAAGAGTAAATGGGGAACTATTATCCCTGAGATATTGCAATCAGTTATTAATAGATCAAGCAATTTTAGCCTCTGTTAGCCACAGGATAATAGAAATGCTCAGATGTACTTCCATAAGGGGAGCATATCAAGGAAACGTGTCAATATAGCAAACATGTGGTGCTACCAGTAAATAAGCCATTACTGCCTTGTAGTAATTAGTACACCATTAAGTCAACCATAGTGTCACCTCACAGGAAACGGTACATGTTTATGTTTGTCATATGTAACTTAACGTATCCTATGACCTGCAGCAAGATTATCTAGGCCCTTTGAGAAATATTTCAGAATATGACAGAAGTATGTCACTCAGAATCTACAACTGGATGGTATTATCAATTTTCTACATCTTTGACGATAGAAGTTAATTAAAACATTGAAATGAGAAGGGCCAATACACCTGTCAGTGTGCACAAGATAAGAAAGGTATTTTCTGATGTGATCTTGATTTCACAGACTGAGCAGTGCTTCAAAAGGACCTCGCGGCAACAGTGGCTGATTTTGAGAGGACTTCACTGATACAGCTCCAGGCTGGAGGATTTGTAGCTCCATAAAAAGACTAAGGGCCATATTCACAAGGAACTATCGCTGACTTAACAGCACTTTATCGCAGCCAAAGTTGTGATAAACTTATCGCCCCAATCACAAGCTGGTGTTAACAGCCCACAGCACCAGTTTACCCGTGATAGCAGTCGCAAAAAACATCACCGCGGATGACCCCCTCAACTATCGCTAATGAGATGCAGAGTAGGCGTTCCCGTGCCAAAAGCCACGACAATACCACTCCACGACATTCACAATGAACAGCCAGAACTGCGATAAGGATATGAAACATGGCGTAAGGCGCATTAGCAGCAGGAAAATAACACCTGCTCCTACCTGGTGCGAAGTCGGACCACAGCCTGGACCACAAAAGGGAGACCAGCCCAGAGCCACACCTGAAGAACAACAGATGCACCCGGGCAACTGAACATGCAGCTCGGAGGGCTGAAAGGGAAACAACACCCGCCACAACCACCCCCAGGACCACCCCGGCACCCCCGACCAAAGACATGCCACATCAGCTACACCCAATCAAGTACAAAATTATCCGCTTGATGTCGCAGAATCACAACTGGTGACATGCATGTGTCGTCACAAAAATGAGCATCACACATTAATTTCCGAAGCAACAAATCAAACTTTATTAAAATGAACACTGAAATGAAATGAAGATACATTTCGGCTCCCCTCGGGCCAATCTGTAGGTCACAGCCTGCAAGACGAAAACAAGCATTGGCATAGCCAATAGGTCTCGCATTTGGGACCTTATAGGTGTTTAGCCATGCAACACTTGATGTTGTTGCACCAAGGATATTGTGCTGGATAACTAAACACTTATCAGGTCCCAAAGGCGAGACCTATTGGCTATGCCAATGCTTGTTTGTAATTGCATCTGTGATAGTTACTGCCTGCATTTTTTCTTTTATCGGTTTAACAGTTGTAATTGGCCTTTTACACTGTTTGTACAAGGCCAAACTCTACCTGGGGAGGCATACTCTGAAAAATGTTAAGAAGTAAGGGGCATATTTACAAGCTGGCGATAAACAATTATTGCCGCTTTTGAGGCCGTCTTCGGCCGAAAAGCGGTGATAATTTTATCACCTAATTAGCAAGGCCACGCTAACGCGTGAAACCTTGCTTTACCGTCAGGATTCCTAACGCCCAGCTTTGCATCTCTAATGAGATGCTCAAGTTCAAGTTTATTTATTTGTGTGATTAATTAAAATCTTACAAAAAATGATTAAAATATCCTCAAATATAAAAGAATTAAAACAATATAATCACAATTGCTCTCATGCCTCTAATACAATATACAATATATAACAAAATAGAATTAATTATTATTCCCCTAATTTTTTTTTCCACAGTGCTAAAAAATTTTACAAATGCAGAAATCATGAATATATCTTTAGAGTTTAAACATGCCATCACTGCTTGTCTACATGACCTTAGTCCACGTTCATTAAATAGTCTCTTTAAAATGGCGTTGCTTTCCGTTTCTAACCCAGTGCAAAGACATAGTAGATGTATAATATTCTCGTTACCACATTTACATAATGTACAATCCGTATTGACTGCTGTTTTTTTCCATATGGGTTCATGACATAAACCCGGCAGTAACCCAAAGCGTGCTCTGATAAAGATTTTCTTGTTTTTCAATGACCATGGTATTTCTAAATATTCTTGGATATGTTTTTTGATATATCCATTTATGATTGGCCATGCATGTTTTCTTTTCGCAAATATATCCTTATCTTTTATCAGAGAAAAATGATTGGTAAGTTTGTTAATTGTTTTTTTAAAACTTTCTTGGGTAATCGCATTCTCCCAGATCGATATTACACCAAATTCTTCTTTTGCTTTATTTAGGTAGGACCAAGCCTGCAGCTTCTTATTATGTTTGACTTCTTGCCCTGATAGCTGGGACATTTGATTTTCTTGGTAATTTTTTACTCGATTCCAAACTTTAGGAGCTTGTCCTTTTCTTGCTAGAAGCTGGTTTTTTATCCCAAATTCGAGCATCACCTGAGCTTGCGAAGCATTTTTTGGCAGGCAAAATAAGATTTTGTACATTTTTGAAATTGCATTATTAATAGTCTCTGCGTCTTTCCCATTTAATACCTCAGAACCATATTTAAGTGTAGGTAATAGCTTTGCTGAGATGATCTTTAGTAAAGGACGAAGGGACAAATCAGATATTGAATTCTGAATTATCCTAAAAGCTGCAGTCATAGTATTAGCTTTTCTTGAAATTTCTCTTTTTTGCGGAAGAAAATTTCCACTATCGTTGAATATAACTCCAAGATACCGGTAGGAATGAACTTGTTCTAATTTCGTTCCCTCAAGCTTCAATTATATTTATTTTTAAGCCTTATATTTTTCGTAACTACCATTACTTTGGTCTTTGTTTCATTTATCACCATATCATTTTGTTTTGCATACACTGATAGACAATCAATTAGCCTTTGCAACCCAACTTTGGTGTGACTTATAAGTACAACATCGTCCGCGTAAAGGAGATTAGATATTTTTTTATCTGCTAATCTCGGCGGATGTGCATTTACCTTATTCAATGTAGTTGAAAGATCCGCTAAAAAAAGATAAATAGCAGAGGTGCAAGGACACACCCTTGTTTTAGACCTCCCGTTGTAAGTATCTTGTTGGTTAATGTTTGCCCGTCACCAATTCTTACTCTAATCCAGGTGTCAGTGTACAGTAATTGTATCATTCTCAATAATAAGTTTGGAATTCCTTGCTCTTCAAGTTTTTTCCACAGATGGTGCCTGTTCACACAATCAAAGGCCGATTTGAAGTCGACGAAACAAAAATACAAAGGTTGTTTAACTAAGAATGCCTTATCCATTAATACAGATAGAATCAATATATTTGTTGAGGTTCCTAAACCTTTGATAAACCCAGTTTGGTTCGGTGGCAGTATCCTTTTATCCTTTACCCAGTCAGTCAAACTGGATAATAAAAGCCCTGCGAACAATTTTGCATCAATGTCTTGAAGGGTAATGAGGCGATAATTCTACGGTTGTTGCCAATTTCCTTTTTTTTAAATTGGAGATATCAATGAACCTCTCCATGATTTTGGGACCATCCCTGTTCATATGACATCATTAAATACCTTTGTTAAATATATAGCCCAGTAATCTGGTTCTTCTTTGTAAAGAGAAAACGGAATGCCATTGGGTCCCGGCGCTCCATTTTTTTGGTTCTCTATTAATTTTGCGACTTGGGTTTCTGTAATATGGATTTCTGCGTCACATTCTACATCGATCCTATCTGTCATTAAGTGTTTGTTTTCTTTAGTAATTGATTTATGTTCCTCAATATTCACTTCTATATTAGGATTTAGGATTTTCATAAGATATATGGAATATTCCTCTTCAGTTAAGGAGGATGTGACTACAGATTTATTTGGCCTGGTTAATCCGTTAATCACTTTCCACAACTCCCGTGAGTTCGCTTGATTACTGGCATAGAAGATTTTTGCCCACAATCCCTGATTAATTTTATTTTTTTCGTTCCAAATTAATTTTCTCAATTTGTTGTTGGCATTTTTTAATTTTATTTGTATATCTTCATCATTTGGGTACTTATTAAGCTGTTTCCTAAGTCTATTACGGGTCCGTCTGACCTTTTTTACTGTATATGGGAAATTGATAAAAGTATCCTTTTTTTACCTTTCGACAGTGTGTTTGTTTTTAACATGAGGAGAAGTATCGTATGGTGCAACTATTTTTTGTGTGAAATTTTCCAATTGATCAATTACAGACGATACGGTGCTATCTTTAAAACATTTTTTAATTAGTTCTCGTGCCTTTTTCATCGTGGTGTCCATATTATTTGTTTCCCATGTAAGTTTTCTATAATTAGAAGTACAAATCTGACCGTGCATGGTTAAGTAATTTTGATGTTTTGATCCTAGCAATTTCACTTGTACTATTTGTTGGCTATGGTCACTTTCAAATACCTTTTTTAAGTGATATGAAGTAATTTTGTCAAAGATATTTACAGAAACCATAGTATAGTCTATTCTAGATTTAGACTGGTGAGACTGAAAAGACCACGCTGGGGGTGTATCTGACTCAAATCTACCATTCAACATTCTAAGACCCAAAGCTTCCATGTCCATCATGAAGTCCCTCCCAATAGTCTTTTGTTTAACATTTTTTGAGTGATCAAGTACTTGCTCTGCGATTAACCATTGGTGATTTTGGGACTGGATAAAATCATCCCGTATGAATTGTACTAGTAGATTTATATTAAAATCTCCTGTAACTAAGAAATCTATAGACGGGTCTTCCATTATTTGGTCCAACAAAAAGGTAGTAAGAGCAGCACACGTCTCCTTCTTTGGTATCTGTTTAGGTGGAATATATATATTAATTAATATTAGATTTTTTGGTTTATTTTCCTTTCTTATTAGGTAATTCAACATCACAGATTGGAAATTAGAATTATTCGTATCTAGCTGCCTATGTCCTACTTTTAGGTCAATCAGTAAAAATATTGCCAGGCCCCCACACGGCCGTCCAAATTTATAATGTCTTATTGCGGGAACAAAATATCCTTTATATCCTTGTAACATAAAAGGGTACAATTCCCAAGTTTCCTGCAACAATATAATTTGATAACAGTTTGTTAATGATTCTATTTGAGCATTTTTTATCTTTTTACATAAACCATTTATATTCCATGAACAAACCACTATTGTGTTTGTTTCATCTGTTATATCTTGTGTTTTGTTCTGTCATTGTTTGTTACTGCCATGTAAAGCCGTGAGGATCCATCTCTCATTTACTCCTTTATTTTCTTTTGTTTTTTCTTTATCTTTTCCTTGATATATGGACTTTCCACTATCGCAGTTTGTTTTTCCCAGGGGATTTTTTAATATAGAATAGACTAAATCGTCTTTCATCTTGCTCGGTCCTTTCATTGGACTTTCTTCTTTGATAAAAGGAGTTGGATATACCTTTGGGGGTAGTTGGCTAATTAATATCCCCCAGCTGTGAAAAACTTCGTATTCTTGCATGATTTGATCTGCTATAGAGGCAGTGTTTACAGTTGGCACTGTTATTGGTTGTTTGCCTTCGGAATTTTGTAAGAAGCTTACATAGTCAATATCTTCTGTTGTCAATTTTTCCAATTATGGTATAGATTTAAAAAGGCGAAGTATATTTCCTCTATTCAGGGTGTCATGCTTGCCACGTGAGTCAAATAATGGTGTAAAAGTAATTTGGGAAGGTCTGTTCAAGTTCAACGTTCCTTTCTTATTTTCGTCGTAAGGTTCATTTTCTTTACATATAATTTGTTTGCCTTGACAATTTGTTATAATTATTATGTCGTTCCTTATAAATTAATGGGTGTTATCTTCAGTCAATTCTTTTGATTTTGTAAAGTTATTCTCTGTTTCCTCCATCCGTTGGTTTTTACGAGGTATACTTTCTTTTTTTTGTATCAAATTCCAACGTGTTTTTGATGTATTAGGTGAGTTATTTTGGTTATGGATAGGCTGCCTTTGTTCTTCGTTATGACTGATTAAGGTAGATAGAGACCCTGTTTTTTCGATCGGATCATTTTCGATTTCCCACTTAAGGTCTTTTGTTAGTACACATCCATTTTCTTTTAATCCAATTAGTTCATTTTTTTTCCCCTGAACTTTCCTCCCCTCTTTTTGAACAGTACTTTCTGTAGGTATACTTGTATATGTATTTGTAGGAATTGATTTTAAGTCTGCAATATGTTTCCCAGACTTTGTGAATATATCATAATATTTTTCGTTTCTTGCCAATCGTTTTGTAAACTGACTGTTTAGGACATCACCGTCTTTCTTTCCAGTTTCTTTTTTTCCTTCTTGTGTTATCAAGTCATCTGGTATTTCTGGTATGAAATATGTTTTTAGAGCTTTTTCCTTTTTTTCCTTTTTTCTTGTGTTATGTAATTTTTTCCTTTGTCTCTTTGTTAATTCAAAGGCCATAAGATCTTCATTATCCTGTCCTATGTCATTCCACTGTACCGTGTTATTGAACTATTTATTTCATCTTGTTTCTTCTGTATTGCTTCCATAGTTGGTTTGTTCAAAATATTAGAATTTTTTATATCGCCAATTTGTTCGATTTTTTCTTTTTCATCAATTGCAGATGGTAACAATTTTTTTTTTCCAATGCAACCTATCTCTGCTTTTTGATTTTCACCTTTTTTTCCCACAGTGCTTTTAACGTCTTCTAATATGCTGTTTATTACATCCGGAATAGTAGCCAGTTTATTTATTATAGGTACACATGTGCAGTCGAAGTAATTTGAAGCTGCTTCTTTTTGAGCTTTATTTATTAAGTTATTTAACTCAGCTAATTTATGATCAATTCCGGTGACTGCATTAGCCATAACTCCTAGTATTTCAATTTGGGTATCCATTTTTTTTGATTGATATGTCAATGCTTCCAGAGTTGGTATTGATGTATGATAAAATATATCCCATACTGATCCTAGATCTTGATTGCCTGTGTTTTTTAGACCTGCTTTTTTAAGTACCTCGTTTTTTCTCATATGAGCGTTAATATCATCCTGGGAATTTTCATGAGTTTCTGTTTGAGTTTTGTCTTTAGCCCAATGTTTATCAATGTATTCAACTGTTTCCATTTGCACATTCCCACCTCTGTTTTTATTAGTCGCTTTTTTAAATTGATTAAAAGTGTCATACTCTTGTTTCCCCGTTTGGGTCTCCACCTTGCTTTACTTGGGTGACTTGGTTGACTTCGTCATCTTTAAGTGTGATATCATGTAGTGTGTTGGCATTGTCTGGTTTTTTTTTTTTCCTTATTTCAACTTTAATTTCTAGTGGCAAAGGGGCCCCAGAACTCATTAGGTTAACAGGTTTATCAAGCTGTGGTAGATCTTTTATCCACGTTTTCATCCCTTCTATATCCGAGTCCCTCTCTACTGTTTGGAAAAGCAAAACTTGGTTGTCCAAGACTGTTTTTTGTTCATTTGTTTGATCCTCTAATTCCTTTTTTTTTGTACTGCTGACATAATCATACTCACATTCTATATCACTTTCTATTTCAATTGGTGATTTATTTCTTGCCAAGATGTTAATTGGTTTAATTGGTGTCTGTAATTGTTTTATTTCTAAATTTGGTTCCATTGACATAAGTGCTCCTGTTGGATCTTTCATAAAATCAAATTTCTGTGGTATTTTTATAGATTTTTCAAACATCCGTGCTATTGGTGATATTTGAGTTTGACTTGGTCCTTTTAACTGTGCTTTAGTTTTTTTAACACATTCGGTGCTTGCATTTTACGGGCTCCTCTATTGGGAGGGCCCAGTAATCTTTCCTTTCCTGAGCGCATTCCAAGAATTTTACCTTGTTTATTTTATATTTGTGGTTAATTATACCTTAATAAAAGTTTGTATCTTGTAATTATATTATAAAAATTAATAACAGCGACTCTAGCAGTCATTTTATAGGCCAACCCGACCCTTGTAGTACCTGCAGCAAACTCTGCTTTGGAAAAAAATATTCTTGACTCCTGGCGCACTCGAGAAGGCTCGCAGGGGAATGGACCCGCTCCTGCAGGCGCTGAGGAACTTCTAACGGGCTTTCCCGCTGCTAAGGTTGACTCCCGGCTTCTACTGCATTAAATAAGTGTCTTGGCTGCTCCTGCCGCTACCGGGACTGTTTTGTGACTCCTACCGCTGCTGAAAATATTTTTTATTTTTTTTATTTTTTGGTTCCTGTCGCTGCGAAATAGCACTCACAGTTTTCCAGGATCTTCTTACGATTTCAAAAAAAGGGTACCGCTATTGCAAAAAGGTTTTTTTAGTGGTTACCTGCCGCTACAGAAAAGCTCTTGTGGCTTCTGTCACCTTAGAATGGTTTGGTGGCCCCTGCCGCTGCTGTAACTGAATCACAGCTCCTATCTACATAGGGAAAGACTTTTACGGGGCCTGCCTCTACAGAAAGGCGCTCACTCACGGTTCCGGCTTCAGGGAAAGGCTCCTGCCGCCGCTGAAAAAGGCTTCAGCTTCCGCTGCTCTTCGTCTTCCCGCTGCAGGGGGGTGGGCACTCACGGCCTCTCAGGGCCTCTCATGAGCCCCCCAGCAAACCTCGATGCACCAGGACAGGCGCCGGACACCCGCTCCCCTCCACTCAAAGTGCAAACGTGCATCGCTCCGCCTCCGCCTCGCAACTCACCGCAGTTGACACAGCCGCCACAGCCGCCACAGCCGCCACAGCCGCACCTGCCAACCGGCCCCCGCCGGGCCCCCCAACCTCTAATGAGAGGGGGCCGAAACCGAGGCCGAGGCTAAAACAGTCCCCGGAGTGGTGCCAGCGGCGGTGGCGGGAACAAAGGCGAACAAAGGCGGGAGCAGCGGGAGCGGCGTCTTCTCCGACCTCACAACGCTGCTTCGCCATCAACGCGGTCGTGTGAAAATCTCTAATGAGATGCAAAGTGGGCGTTCCTGACCTAACATGACAGGAGAAATGTCGCTAAGTGACATTTCTCCTATCATCAAGCCCCACGATATGAAGCATAGCGTCAGAAAAAGTAGCGATAACCCCTGTTATCGCTACTTTCCTTGCCCCTGCTTCAGGACTGACTTAGCCATGATATCCTATGGAAGGTGAATATCATGGCTAAGTTTGTGAGTCCCTATCAGTAAGCTAACAACAGATTTTGTGAGATTATCGCTGGGTTTCCAGCGATAATCTCACGTTAGGCAGTTAGCGTGTGGATTTTTATCGCTGAGGAGATAAGCGTTGCTAATAGCACGCTATCTCAGTGATAAAAATCCACGTTACCCGGCGATAATTATCCTCACGCTAAGAGCGCTGAGCGATAATTATCGCCGGTTGTTGCTGATATGCCCCATAGTGTCCAGTGATACACAGCCATCAATATTAGATAACGCTGCCCTCTGATGGTGAGCGAGCCATTCATATTAATGTAATGCTGTTTCTAGTGATTGCCAGACACTGAACTTGATTATGCTTCTGGGTAATAGCTCCACATCGGTCTAGAATTAATTTGTCCATTGATTGCCATCACATGATGATTCATGACTTTATTAAATAATAGTCACACATTGATATCTGAAAATTGTGTGTTGTTGGTTTTCCAATACTATTTGATCAGATTATTCATATATAATAATGTTTGACAATTGTAACCTCTGAGCATTATCCAAAACGTTATTTGGTCCCGATAACTTTAGATATTGAGCCTGCACTGAGGGCACTGGGGTAAAGAGGTTTTGCTTAGATGGTTCAAATAACATTTGCTTTTTATATTCCTTCTCTGTCTCTACTGTGGGCTTGCAGAGCTGTTATTTTTTTGCAATTGGTTACAAACCAGCTCATCTATGTATGGCTGTGTGTGTGTATGTGATTGAAGGTTGGCAGACATAGGGAGTAAGTCTTTCATCTTGCGTGTGAGTCTCCCAAGATTACTCCGTAATTTTCACAAATGTGCATAAGAGGGATTGGGTCAAGAAGATGAGTACAATCGAATGCTTAACACATGAAGGTAGTGAGCTGAATACGGTATTAATGGAGTACCATTTATTTCCCAAAGACTCTACATGCTTCATGAATACCAGAATTGTGCCACATGGGACGATACAAAGGAAATGATCTGTTACAAAGGATGGTTCACTAGAACTGATCAGATTCTTGGGGCCATGAATTTAATGGTGGAATAGATTAACCCCTTAGTGGCTTTGCATTAGCATAACATTATAGCGGCATCTTGATTGGGAAATGATTAAATGTTGGATTTGATGTGTTTAAATCTGAGAAATGCATATTAATCCCATCCAAGGCCCATGATGATGATATTATTGTTAGTAATACTGCTGGCATTGTTCTTATTATTGAGATCATTAGTATTATTATTGGTGTTCTTCTTAGGACTTTTATTAGTTTTATTATGCTATTACTAATACTAAGGGTAATAATATTAATACTGCTGTTTCTTGGCCCATTGCTAGTGAACGGGAAGTATTGTTATGTGAAGGTAGTCTTGACAAATGAGTTTCTTAATGTCTCCAAAGTTGAGTAGACTGTAACGAAAATGACGACGCTCCTTTGTGTAGTGTCTGGTAGTTCGAGTTATCAATTGGCATTTCTTTAAATTTGTGTCAGTGGCTAATTCTGGATTTGTGTCCCCTGAATATTTCTCCTTTCCCAATGTTAGGCCCTGTGTTGGACGTAGCCCTGTGAGAGATGTAAAGAGCTTTGAAGGTTATTAGGGTCATATCAGCAACAACCGGCGATAATTATCGCTAAGCGCACTTAGCGCTCGGATAATTATCGCTGGCTAGCGTGGATTTTTATTGTTGAGATAGCGTGGTATTAGCAACGCTTATCTCAAAAGCGATAAAAATCCTAGCGCTACCTGCCTAATGTGAGATTATCGCTGGAAAACCAGCGATAATCCCACGACGTCGCTATGCTGCATTGCGTGAGCCTTGATAATAGGAGAAATGTTGCTTAGCGACATTTCTCCCGTTATCCTGGGGAGGAACGCCCACATTGCATCTCATTAGAGATGCAAAGATGGGCATTCGGAATTCAGGCGCTAAGGCAAGGTTTCACGCGATAGCGTGACCTTGCTGATATAGCGATAAAATTATCGCCGCTTTTCGGC
Organism: Triturus cristatus; assembly: GCF_964204655.1. Classification (NCBI taxonomy): domain Eukaryota; kingdom Metazoa; phylum Chordata; class Amphibia; order Caudata; family Salamandridae; genus Triturus; species Triturus cristatus. The sequence continues at coordinate 729,964,063 of NC_140591.1, forward strand.
CGAAAACGGCCGCAAAAGCGACGATAATTTTTTATCGCCGCCTTGTAGATATGCCCCTTAGGGGCATATTATCAAGCCAGGCGATACAATTATCGCCGCTTTAGCGGCAGAAAACTGCCGCTAAAACAGAGATAATGGGCTTGATAATATGCTCTATGGAATTCCAATTGAAGCCCATGTTAGACGTCCTTCACATTTAACATGGGCTTCAATTGGACTTCCATAGAGCATATTATCAAGCTCATTATCGCCGTTTTAGCTGCAGTTTTCTGCCGCTAAAGCGGCAATAATGTTATCGCCTGGCTTGATAATATACCCCTTAGGAGCATATTAACAAGGGTCGGCGATAAATATCGGAAAGCGCGCTTAGCGCTTGCATATTTATCTCTGGCTATCTCTGGAATTTATCGCCCGGTTTGCACGTTATTAACAACGCGCATCGCTGAGGCGCTAAAAATTCCAGAGATAGTTGGGATATCGCCGTTTTCCATGGTGGAAAACGGCGATATCCTAGATGATAGGGCCTGTGGTCTTAGCCACAAAATCCACCCCCCATGTTAATTATGCCTTAGTCAACAGACGTTAAATTCCTGCGTTAACGCATATTTAACGCGATTTTAAAAGTCGCTACCCTCCCTTGTTAATATCGCGAAGCTGCCTTCGCGATATTTTAGGGAGTCTTGTCAGGCACGCCTCCTTTGCATCTCATTAGCGATGCGATCGGAGGCGTGCTGCAAACGGGCGCTAAGTCAGCAAGACACGCGATAGCATGTCTTTGCTGATAAGGCGATGAAATTATCGCCGATTTTCGCCCGAAAACGGACGCAAAAGCGGCGATAATTTCATATTGCCGCCTTGTTCATATGCCCCCAAGTTTGGTATTGGGTAGCCAGCGCGAGACAGGTTTGATGTTGAAAGTGCAGGAGTAATCTGCCATCGGAATTCTGCATTATTTTGAATTTACGCAGGAGGTATGTAGCCCCCACGATTCTTAAGAATAATGGTTCTAGAGAAAACGAGCAGTTTTGGGATGAATGTTTTATCCTGCCGATTTGATGTAAACCAGGCTGTTTTTTTTCTTCTGTAAGTCCCCAATAACCAATTGATTGCTTTACATAAGGTCGGATGCTTTGTTGACAGATTACGGATATGTGTTTAATTATGCATCCCACCTTTAGAAGACCAGTCAGTGAAAATTAGCAAGCAGTGAACAGCAGTAATTTACTTGGATTGGCATTGAAATCTGATGCAGAAGGGGCGTTGGACAGGTTTTTATTTTTTAACCCCGCATCCCTAACCCTGCAAATGTAGCATCTTTGTTTTTCTGTACAGATTATCTGGGCCCTGAGGGTATTAATCAAGTGGGTAGGTTCTAAATTGGCACAAAGTGCTTGTGGGAAGGTGAATCAAAAAAACGCGTCAGTCCAACTGCTGCAGGTCATCACAGCTCATGTGGCAGTGTATCGGGATTTTTAGTTTTTTTTCTACTTTTCAAATTTTGAATTGCTGTTACTTAGAATCCATGTAGTTTTTAGGAGCCTTTAATCTTTTCATGATATATGATTGTACTTACTTGATTAGCGCTCTTTTTGGTGACTTTTCTATTATTTCTCCGACAGTGAGAATTCATTTTATAGTTTTCATTTGTTCGCATGAGTATTTGTCCTTAAAACTTGAAAACTGTTGTGCATAAAAGCTTCTCTACATATAACAAAAAGAAAAAGCCAGCCCTCAGAGCTATTTTATGCACGAAGGTAAGTTATAGAGACAGATCGCTCAAAATCTCTAAAAGGGGGAATTGTGCCTAATCTTAAAGTCCCACCATTGAAAGGCTTCAGACGCTGGAACTCAGTGCGGGTGTCAGAGGCAGTTGATTTATAATGTATGTACCCTGGGGAGTGTAATGGTGGACGTCCTTAAATACAGATATAAATCTTGGGCATAATTGCCCATTCTTCCTGCTATAAAATAGAAAGCAGTGATAACATCTCCTTTTAATCACACTGCAGCTGCCTTCAGCGGCACGCAGCAGTTTAGCCTGGAATGACTGGCGAAAACGTTTTAGGCTGAAGACAGGCGCAAGGCGCGCAAGCCATCGGGTGGTACCGGTCCGTGGACCCCGGCGGCGCTTTAAATCCAGTAATGCTGCGATATGTCACAGTGAAATACACTATGAAGACTATTCTTTAATACTTAGAAGCGAGATAAAAACAAATGATTAATTGATGCCTGCAAGACTAAACAAGCATTGGCCACGCGGCGGTGAAAGTGACACGGCCGCGCGGCATCGTAAGTGAAAGTGATCGCAATCAAGCGTGGCAATGGAAGAAAGACAGATGGAGGCCTCGCGCGTGCACGGTCTCGTGCACGCAAGCTTGAGGCCACCAAAAGCCTGTGGTGGCACTTTCAAAAGCCGCTACTAAATGTCTCGCAGAGCAGCGCATGCGCTGGCTCAGGCGAGACCTAATCATAATGAGAAGGTGTGTCCTGCGCACATCAAAGGACAGAGAGAGAGTGAAGGGGAGAGAGAGGAAGAGAGAGAGAGAGAGAAGAAGAGAGGTGAAGAGAGAGAGAGAAGAAGAGAGGGGGAGAAAGAGAAAAGAAGAGAGAGGGAGAGAGAGACAGAGAGAGAGAGAGAGAAGAAGAGACGGGTCGAGAGAGAGAGAAGAAGAGAGTGGGAGAGAGAGAGTGAATAAGAGAGGGGGAGAGAGAGAGAGAGTGAGAAGAAGAGAGGGGGAAAGAGAGAGAGAGAAGAAGAGAGGGGGAAGAGAGAGAGAGAAGAAGAGAGGGGGAGAGAGAGAGAGAGACAGAGAGAAGAAGAGAGGGGAAGAGGTGGGAGGGGGAGAGAGAGCGCCGCCCCTGCACACCCAGGCCACACTGCTCACCTGCTGCCACTGGTGTGTCTCCAACCACTTGCTGGCATGTAGTGCAGTTCATTAGGTCACACATCTGAGACAGACCCATCATCTGAAACAGAGTCCAGATACATGATTGGTAAAGTACACACAATTACACAAGACAACATCGCCTGCCCGCCCATGCACACCCAGACAGAGGAACCCCAGCCCCTTCCGCTGCCCATCGGAGCATGCCGGCCCATGCACACCCAAGCCACACTGCTCACCTTCTGCCACCAGAGTGCAGACATCAGTTCCCACCGCGTGTCACTGCAAGCCACAAGCCGGGGCCCGTGGACATGGCACACTCCACACCACGCTGCCCCGATCCGCAGGCCACCAGGTGCCATGTTTGGTGCTGGTTCTTGATTACTCCATGGCAGAGGACATACCAGTGCACCTGGCCTCATCGCAGTCTGCACACCCGCTCAGCCAAATAGGTGCCAACAACTCTGTGATCTCGGAAGCGACGCCACGTGGCAGTAGGCCTGCGCTGCCCGCTGGCTCTGACCTACACTGCGGTCCAGCAGGGCACACAAAACCTGAGCTGTCCAAACCGCCGGGACGGGACATCATTGCAAGCTACACACCCGCTCAGCAGCTCAAGGTGCCCCTAACTCAGTGCACCCAAAGTCACTGTCCTGTGGCGGGGTGCCTGTGCCAGCCGATATTCTCCAGGTGCCACTAACCCTGTGCAATCCCAGTCAGCCCCACATGGTGGCAGGCCCGTGACAGCCACAAGGGCTCGGGTGCCACTAACCCTGTGCGCAACAACTCATGGGACCTTTATGATTGAGAAGCGTGGGGCGTCTGTCATCCAGTCACCACCGGCAGAGGGGAATGTGATGTCATCGTCCCTTATGTTGATGGAGTCACATGGCCTGTGACGCCTGTGCCGGATGGGTGTGGTGTGTGTGCAAACCTGTCCTCAGGGAGTGGCTGTGACATGACCAGTGACCTGCACACAACCAGCGAGTACGTCTGCGACGGGTAGCAATGAGGGTCCTCCCTTGGAGCGTAAGAGGAGTGGTCTGGCCTGCCATACGCCAGACCAGCACAGGGCTTGCGACAATGACTTGTGGGCTCTGGGCATGGTTCAGTCCATGTCCGGACATGGAAGTGACTGATGCGTTTGATCCTGTTGTTGTGTTCATAGGACCCGGTACACAATATTTAGTGTAGCACCCTCTGACTGGCATCCCACAGGATGAGCATCATTGACGCAAGGGACATCACTGTCCCTACATTCACCCACACATTCATACATGAATGATGAAAGACATAACACAGCGGTGCGTCATTGGATGTTTATTGCATATCCAGTGCAGTGCTGCAGCTGGAGCGGTACAGGGCAATGCTGAACACACTACACAATATGGGCCCGAGTACAGTCCGCAGTCTGGTCGTCATGTCATTAGTCATCAAAAAGGATATAGCAGTCTATGTCGCTGTCCAAGGTGAGTGCATCGGAGTGTATCGGGAGTCAGTGGAAGGTCATGGGGCCATGTGCAGCACCAAGAAGGAACTGGCTAGGTGGCAGAAATGAAAGCTAGTGCCTCCTGATCACAAACCTATCCACGTCCTTGTCCCTGGATGTGTGCTCTGCTCCACCTGTGGGTGTTGCAGTACCGGCTGGGGCACTGTGTGCCACTGACACATCAGGGGCCGGAGGAGGGTTGTCGGCCGCACTGTGTGTCAGTGACACATCAGGTGCCAGAGTGGATACGCCTGCCGCACTGTGGAGCACTGACACACCAGGGGGTGGAGATGTGGATGGTGTGGGGTCAGCAGCATTCATCTGCGCCACGCCTTGTGGCAGTAATGCCATGATGATGATCTGCTGGGCATGGTAGATCCCAGCTACATTTCACTGATGTACAGCGGTGGCTGCTATCCTTTCCACCTCCATCCGCACCATGTCCTCCATGAGCCTCCGCATGTGTGCCAGCACACGGCTGCTATCGCTGGAGCCCCTCTGAGAGGACAGGTGTTCTTCTCTCTGCGTCAGGACTCCAGCGATGTCAGTCAGGGCTCGTTGGGGGCAATTGAGCGGGTCTAGACACCCATGGATGGTGTCTAGTTTGGTAACCATGAGGTCGAACCCCACCCTCACCTGCTCAGCTCTCTCCCTCTGGGCCTCCAGCACACGGCGTTGGAAGGCCTTGTGTTATTCCTGGGGTCTTGGGAGACTGGCGGGGCCGTGGGTGCCTCCTGCTGGGTGGTTTGGGTGGTGGGTGGGGTCTCCTTGATGCAGCTGGTCAGCCCTGATCCTGGAGGTGAGTCACGGATGATCTCAATGATGTCTAGAAGGGCTTGGGTGTCGAGGCAAACTCAAAATTAGGCCCTAAGTCCAAAGAGAGGAATCTTGATGAGCAAAGGGCCTAAGAGAGGACTTTGGTGGTTATCAAAACCAATGGCTTCAGCAGGACCTTATCCAAAGGCTTTTAGGCTTGGAGAGGACTTCATCAGATACAACTTGCAACCTTGCCCTTCTGAAGGATTTCAACTTCCATTTCAAAGACTAAGTAAGAAGGTAAAATCTATTACTGCCCAATTGCTGTATCCAAGTCATGCTTCATCACAGTCAACCTGAAATAACACCTAGCTCCTAGTCAGCTTTGAACAGTGACTACTCATTGGCACATGACAGATTTTGGCATTTTGTGCCTTAAATCTTTAAAAATTCATTGCTCCATTCTGACTTTTTGGTTTCATTTTATTCACTAAATGTTTCTCTATTTAAAAAATTGGTTGTGGATTTTTATTGTGTTGTGTTCTGACTTTATACCTGTTTTGTTACTGACAATCATTTTACACATTTCCCTAAATTCAAACTTGCTCAATGCCATAGCTGCCAGGGGGTTGCTAACATGCTTAAATTATTGAAACTGTATTTAACCCTGATAGGTTTGTGATCTTATTACTTGTGGTGGACTCACAACCATCGTAATTGATAACCCACTTTTTTACAGGGGCCATACATGGAAGAAAAGAATTCAATTTTTGTTAAAGAATACTCTCACTGTTTTATTTCAAATACGTCATTAGATTTGCAAAAGCTGGTTTGTGTCAGTCCGCTTTCCCTCAGGCTCCTTACCTTATCCTTCGCACCTGCCAAAAAGCTTAATTATTGTAGAAAAGTGTATTATTACCTGGGGTAGATGAGTGTCCACTCAAAAGATAAGGCCACCTGCTGCTGGATGTCAAACAAGTTAAATAAAATAAACTTATGCTCAATGCTGGGTAATGTGGCGTGAAGCGGTCAGGATTGAATCAAAGGTAATGTGGTAAGTATTTAAGAAATACATACAGTTGAAAAAGTCAAACAAAAGACAATAAAACACCACAAACATTTCTAAATGCAAAGAAAAATGTTATGAGCAAAATCAAACCAAAATAACAAAAATGTAATTAGGGGAACGAGAGAAGTGATTTTTTAAAAAGTTTTGAGTGGAAATAGCACCAAAAAGTACAAAGCGCCAAATATAGTCTGCAGATGTAGTAGACCGTGACCTAGGCATGATTTGAGGGTAACTACAAGGGAGCCCTGGTCAGATACAACAAGTGGATGAGTCCCAATTATAGTCTGGAAATTCAAAATTTCAAAAATATTTTCTAAGTTCCACTTCAGAAAGAGACTGTCACTTTTTTTTAACAAAAGCGTATACATTTCTACTGAGTCCCAATGCAGAAAGGGACTTTGTGACTTTTTGAGAAGAACAATCGTCCCTGAGTGGGCCACCACTGAAATTGTAGTCACCGCCATGGAAACAAAGGTCGGATATCTCAAGCAGGTTAGTCTTGCTCGAGCTCTAAAGCATAGGAGACTTCTTGCTGAAAACCCTCGAAGTCCCAACACGGAGTAGGACCAAGTCATTTTTTCAGCTTTGTCTTGCTTAAGGATCCGAGCCTTAAGTCAGATTTGCCTTCCCGACTTCTTTGGAATCTGACCTAGGCATGCACTTCAATAATGCAATCCTGAGGATGCTGTGCGCTGCTTTACAGGTGGAACAGAGACTGTACTGTAGATACAGACCTGAGGTTTTGGGTCTGGTGGAGCGGGTCAATGGGACTTTGGAATCCAGGCTTGCAAAAGTATGTGCTTGTATGTCTTTGAAGTGGCCTGATGCTTTGCCACTAGTCTTGATGAGTCTCCGCAGCATCCCTGATTCAAGGACAGGATTGTCCCGCAATGAGTTCTTCAGGACAATGAGACTGCTAGCTGTTTCTTCAAAAGCACTTGTGAACATTACTGATGATCTGATACTTGGTTACTGCAAAGGACTGGTTGATGTGGTGTATTCTGTGTCTCATTAGGTTGAAGCTGCCTCAGCCCATTCCACCAGATGCAGTGCCATGACCTCAGCCCTAATGACTGGGTCCTGGTGAAAAAAACTTGTGCAAAAGATTAGTTGGGAGCCTCGTTGGTGTGGACTGTTCCAGGTGATCTCAGTCATTATGAGTGCTGTGAAGTGTGAAGGTCCCTCCAACTGGGTGCATGCTGCCCACACTTGCCGAGTTCCATGTCCCCTTGATGATCTAACAGCACACTCTCCCAGAAGTGCCAGTGTTGGTCGAGAGGTCACGGCAGCAAGTTAGTCAAGCTGATGGGGAGAAGCAAGAATCTGAAAGAAGCACTTGTTCAGCTTGAGGCAGATACTGGAGTGTTGTTTGTCACAGCTGTAAACCAAGGAGCTAGTCATGTGATTGATACTGAGTCAGACGCAGACCCCGACGGAGAAATATATACGGAATATATCTGGGTTGACAAAAGATTTGAAAGTTAGAAGCAACTGGTGCTTGGGAAGTCATTGGAAATTGATTTTCCACCATACACAAATGGTTTGGAAGCTTGGCAAGTGGAATTGTGGGTGCCATTTTGATACCTCTATTGATAATTGCCTTTTGTTTAATATTCCTGCTTATGATCTGTAAGTGATACAAGAACACACAAGTTGGAAGTGAAGTAAAGAGGGAGAGAGCAGATGTGGAGTTATAGGAGAGTCAGAGTAGATATTACAATTACATGAAATGTCTGGAGGGTTCTAGGCAAAAGATGCTCAATACCACAAGGTTATAGATGGTCCGTCTGATAACATCAGATTATAATTTGTGATGGCTTGATTCACCATCAGAGGGGGGAGTGGAGCATTGTAATTTTGTCTCCACCCCTTTCATATATGACTAGACCACATATATGTTTATATATGAGCTTATGTACTCGTATGATGTAACATTATTAATGTAATGCAGTGCACTTGAACAGTTACAGAAAGGGCACTTATTGTGCAATCTCGACATTTATGTATGAGTGTGCATAGTAACGTTTTCCCTGACAGTAACAGTGAATTGCAGTTCTAACATATATTTCCATTTGTCTGTTTTGAATAATATTGCAATTCTTATTATATACGCTGCATTTATTTTACATCCATATTGTAACCATATATGTATCTGTAATCATGCATTCACTAGTGCATTGAGATGCTTCCTGCACCAAGGTGACCAATGGCCTGAAGCACTAGGATTTCTTAAAGTTTTAACTTTAAAATGAATGTTTGCTTTGGATGCAATTTTTTTCTCTCCTCTGCAGGTGCAGTTGATCAAGCTTATGGTTAAAGAAAGGCACTTGGTGTGAAAGAGATAGTGAGGTTCGAAAGGAGGTTCTTTTGTCAAGGACAAGACATTTTAATGAACAAAGGGAGGACTACTGTTCATGTGGAATAGGAAGACGGGAGGAATCCAAGGATGTTCTAATGTGTGGACCAAACAAAGAAATCTTCAGTGTAGACACCAAGTGTTGTTGTTTGAAGATGGAAATTAATCATATGTGTAACATGGAAGTCTTATAGGTTCTGTTGAAGGTATAATTGGGGAGCATACTTTAGCCAGATTCAGATTCCCTTTTGACTCTGAGGGGCTTATTACGATATCGGGCGGACTTGTGTCCACCCAACACCATCACGGATACTGGTCTGACCGACCTCTCAACCGCTTAATTATGATGAGATCGCACATGGTACAGTTGAAAACTCACTTTTTTGTATGAGAGCTTGTTCTGTGGTCTGAAACCAGTCGCAGCACAAGCTCCCCTAGAGAAAAGGGAGCTTGTGTTCATCCCTGCACCATGTGGCAGACACCTCATGGTGGCTGCCCCACAGAGCATGGATCACAAGCGGGCACATAGGTGCCCCCTCAGCTCCCAACCGGAGGCCGCAGAGTGAGGGGGACCCTGCTAGGGGCCCCCAAAGTCACTTTCCGGCAGGGTTTACATGTCAGACAGCCCAGTATGGAAACCCTCCCGGTAACCAACATGATAATCTGGTGGGCATAGAACACTGTCCATGTGGATAACGACCCGGTTCCAACTGGCAGATGGGCTCCTTGAGCCCGTAGGAAGCCAGCCGGCTTGTCCGGCTGGTTTCAAAACCAACATCCTCCATTGTAATGAAGCTGTCGGTTTTGAAACCGCCGATCAGGTTGGAGGCTTTCTGACTCAGATCGTAATCAGCCCTTAGAGGTACAGACCTCTTTGTAACATCTCTGTTGTGTGGCTTTATGCTAAACTATATTCTTTCTGTTTAGTGAACTTCCACAGAGATTCTACTATGCTGACACCTTTCTCTGCTTCCCTGACTTAATATGGTTTTCCTGATTTCTAGTTTAGAATAAGGTTTAGTAGATACTTTAGACAACCCCATGTATAGGTAGGAGGATCAAAACGTTCAATCTACTCACCAGACTTTGTTTCTCATTCTCCGTATAGCAGCTAAAAAATTCCTCATTTGCTTCCTGTTATTGAGAATAAATGTTGTAAGTCCTTTCGGATATCCATTAGTAGTTCTATATTTTTATACTAAGTTTCTGCCAGTTAGCCAGTTAATCATTAACAAAACTGTACTACAGTCTGGCAATCACTTTAATGGGGTAGGAATTTAATATTATCAGTGTGGGAACCTTCCACTCAACAGGCTCATTGGGAAGAGTGTTATAAATCTGACCCAGATATTTTTGCAGTCATTGGTATATTAAAACACTCATGGATGTGTCCCTTATGGCATTAAAGTACTCTGAGGAGGTTTTGATTTTTTGATTCATGGAAAGGTTGCCAACCCTGTGCAGGTTTTTACTCTCTAATTATTTAATGGCACTCCACTCAGTAGTCATTTCAATACTAGGGTTGTCAGCAAATAGAATCAATGAAGAATGCATCCCCTTACCCCAGTCAGTGTCCTAAGCCTGGCCCACACCCAGATGGTACATAGTACAGTATGTATTTATTTGGTTGGCCTATGTAGTTAATTAAATTAGACCATGGATATTAGGACAGGAGAGGTTAGGCTGCCTTCAGGTTTCAATGCAGGGGCCTGTCTGTCATTATAAAACAAGAAATGTGCAAACTGTGCCTGTGCAACAAAATACTGTAGCTCAGAATTTGAATAGCTTCCGTTTTCATATGGAAGCAGCAATTTGGTTCAGGGTATTCCGGGCTGCCGTCTCGCTCACTCTAGTGTCATTGTGGGGAGGTGTGGCACAGCGGCCAGGGCAGCTGACTCCAGAGTGCAGGGCTCACGGTTCGATCCCCGGCGGCAGCTCAGCACCATGTGTCTCTGGGCAATAGCTCATTTAATCTGCCCAACAGTCCCCAGCGCCTTGAGACCCTTAGGGGTGAGTAGATCCGTGCTTTACAAATGCCGGATTTGAATTTTGCCGAATTCATTATCAATAATTTTAGCTAGTGGAAAAAAGATCTGGAGGGGAATAGAAATGTTTTGAAACAAATATAGATAAGTATCTCAGCAAAAATACCATCTTCATTAGGGCTATCCTATCAAGTCAAGTCAATGGGAGCATAATCAATCTTTGGTCCAGCTATAATCATAGGATCACCCCGCAGCAATTAGTATCTTCTTGAAAGTGGAACAAAAACCACTTCTATTCATCAGCCTATGAAGACATAAATCACCCAGGTAACATTAGGACAAGTGGCAATGGTTATAGCATGATGACCCCTCAGATTATTAAATCTACTATGTGTGCATTACCAATCACCTAAAGCAGAGGTTCTTAATATATGGTCTGAGCACCCTTGGGGATCTGCGAGGCATACTAAGGGGGCTTGCAAGTGATTTACAGAATTAAATAATATTTCAATTAATAAATTAATAGTATATGTGCATCTACAAAATGAAGCAAATTAAAAATGCCAACACTTTTTCTGTATTTGATGGTGACTTAAACAAAATTTTTCAATATTTGATCGTTTGTTTGGTGTATACTTTTTTTGTATTTTTGTGGGTTTTTTTTAGGTTCATCTTAGGAGTTGAATAGGCCCGGGGTTACTGTATTACAGTAATGATTCAGTGGGGGTCCACAGAAGTCAAAAGTTTAAGAACCGCGGAACTAAACAATATATATTCTCACAGCCTCTCCCATTGTCCCTTTCTTTAGAATGAACCTAATTGCCTCTTCCTTCTTCTGCAGCCCAGTTACCTGTCCTCATTTCACCTTCCTTCATTTCTCTGCCATGTTACAACCAAGCCTAAGCTAAATCTCAGCAGACCATAAGTCTAGGTACCGGTGTCATTTTCAATGCAGTAACTTCAAGCATTTTTGTCATAACTGCACAATGACAGCAATGCTTGACCTAAGAAATTGATGGAGACCAATAAATACCATGTATCTGAATGGTACATCAGCAAGTGAGGCTGCAGAATTGGAATTTGACATTGAAATGTTAGGTAGTTACAAAGTAGAACAACTCAGGCAATTCTGCAAGAGCTGTGGATGCCCCATGAAGAGCAGCTCTAGGAAAGAGAAGCTACAGAAGGCCTTAGCGACCTGGTGGGATGCCAAACAAGCTGAGGAGACAGATGATGCAGATGGGGGTGCATCATATGGTGGGTTCAGATCCCAGGCTTTGCCTGTTGGGAGAGCAGTCTCTAGGGCTGGCAGCAATCATTCTTCCAGAAATTGGGCGCTGGAGGAAATGGAGGATAGGCACAGGGCCAAGGATCATGAGTTGGCGGTCTTGAGGCTCCAGACCAAGGCAAGGGAGAGCAAGAATGTTCATGGTTTGGAGGAAAATAAATTGATCTTGGCCTATGAATTGAGCGTGATAGAACTGGATATCAAGGCCAAACAGGTGGAGTCCAGTACAAAGAGTGGCAGACCACAGCCAGTGCAAGGGGATATGGTTCACATTCCCAAGGACCTAGTACAAACTTTTCAGAAGGGAGAGGATATTTATGCATTGTTTGCATAATATGAGGCAGCACTGCATATGAATGTGGTCCCTAAGAAACATTGGGGGGCAGGCCTGTGGAAACACTTTGAGGCCAATTGGAGGAACACCCAGACACCTATGGAGTAGACGGGTGCTCTGACCTATTCCAATATGAAGGAGGCTTTGTACCTCAGGTATGGGCTCACACCGGAGAAGTACCTGGAAAAGTTTAGGTCTTTCAAGAAGCTTGAATCCAACATGTGGATTGATTGTGTGAAACTGAATTGCAGGGCTCTGGGTGGTTGGATAAAGGGCAGTAAGGTAACTAATTACCAGGGGTTGTACAATCTGATTGGTTGGGAGCACTAGAGTAGTCTTTGTGTTCCAGAGCTTCGCCTGCATCTGATGAATAGTAAGCTGACTTACCCCAGGAAGCTTGCTCAGGAGGCAGACCGCTGGACGAGTACCAGGGTCAACAAGGGGTATGTGGGAAACCCAGCCAAAGGTAGACTGTGTCCCAAGCAGAAGAGTGGGGTCACGGGTAACCAAAAGGAGTTCTCTAAAAGGCCCTAAAATAGTTCCTAAGGTAAAGATTCCCAGCCCCCCAGTTCTAAGAAGCCATGCCCCCCTAAGGGTAGGCCAGACAACTGGGGTCCACACAAGTGTTATATATTTGGTCAGAAGGGTCACATGCTGAATCATCCCAAATCTGTCAGGTGTCAATGGGTGTCTGAAGAGCAGGTCATCCTCAATGTACTTCACCCTGTAGTTGCTGCAGACAACGTTGAGTACCTGTGTAAGGTGGCACAGGTTCCCTTTGAGTACGGCAGGGGTTCTCATGTTCCTTGAAGGTCATTGTAAGTCCGACCATGCCTGTTGACTATCTGCTTGGCAATGACCTGGACAGCTCACCTTGGAAGGAGGTGGAGCACCAGGCTCATTTAAAGATGTTGGGGCTGCCTGAGTGGGCCTGTGTGACTACTCGGTCAATGGCAGCCAGTAGGGGTGATCAAGAGGACCTGGAGCCTGAAAGAGTGGCCCAGTTGCCTGCCAGAAAGAGGAAGGGCAGGGGGCATGGGAAACAAGCCCTTGAAGTTCCCACGCCACAGGAGGAGGCAGAACCTGAGGGGGATGCCCTGGAACCTACAGGGGAACAAGTGGCTGACTGGGAGACCTGCCTGAGCTGACCCGTTGGCAGCAGGAAGGAGGTCCCTCCAGGGAGAAGTTCTGCAAGGCACAGATGGAATGCCCTACTCTTCTTGGTTTGTGGCAGCAGGCCGCAGACCAGGCAGGAGGTAGTCCGCTCAGATCACATTTGATATTTTGGGAGAATGGTCTCCTTTACAGTGAGCTTAACGTTGCTGAGCCCAAGGTAACCTATGTGCTGCTGGTACCCGCGTGCTACAGGACCTTTCTACAGGGTCGGCCCATGATGTGCCTTTGGCAGGACATTTGGGGTGCTGCAAGACCTATCACAGGCTCGTCACCCACTTTTACTGGCCCCAAATGCAAAGATATGTTGGCACACATTGTAGGTCTTTTCAGACTTGCCAGGCAAGTGGCAAGACTGGAGGGAAGTGTAAAGCTCCCCTTCAACCCTTTCCTGTGGTGAGCACACCTTTTGAGCGGGTAGGCATCGACATTGTGGGGCCACTGGAACCCAAGACAGCCTTAGGCAACACATTTATCTTGTTCTTGGTGGACCATGCCACCTGGTACACAAAAGCTGTCCCTGTCAGGACAATCACAGCCCGTGTAGTGAGCCATGAATTGATGGGGAAATTTTCCTGTGTGGGGTTCCCCATAGAGGTGGTCTCCGACTGTGACACAAACTTCATTTGCAGGTATATGAAGTCACAGTGGGAGGAGTGCAGTGCAATGTACACATTTACCACTCCTTACCATCCCCAAATAAATGGGTTGGTTGAGAGATTCAACTGAACCCTGAAAGGCATGATAAAGGGTCTTGAAGAACCCATGAGACATAAGTGGGATGTATTCCTACCTTGCCTATTGTTTGCCTACAGGGAGGTACCGCAGAAATCATTAGCATTCAGTCCTCTTGAATTGCTCTATGGGTCCGCCGTGAGAGGACCTCTGAGTCTGGTAGAGGAGGGCTGGGAGAAACCTCTTAGTAAGGCCACCAAGATGTGTTTCAGAAACCAGACTCCGTGATTCAGTAAACTCAGTCAGGAAGAGATGAAGCATTGGCACGACCCGAATACCACTCTGGTTGAGTTTCAGCTTGGCCAAAAAGCGTGGGTGATGGCACCGGTGGAGCCTTGTGCACTCAAAGGCAGGTGGACTGGTCCATTTGAGGTGGTGGAGCGCAAGAGTGATGTGACCTAATTGGTCAACTTGCAAACTCCCAGGAACCTTTTGAGTGTCTTACATGTGAACCACCTCAAATCTCACTTTGAGAGGTCTAGAGTAACAATGCTCCTGGCTAGAGATGAAGGAATGGATGAGGAAAGTGAGCCTCTTCATGACCTCCTTTCAGCCAAGGAACATAATGGGTCAGTAGATGCAATGAACCTCTCTCCCACACTGACCCCAGACCAGCAGGGGGACTGTCGCCAGATGCTGGGACAGTTCGCCTCCCTGTTCTCCCCGATTCCAGGAATCATCAATTGTTGTGCCCATGATGTGGACACTGGGACAGTTTACCTGTGAAACATAACATTTACAGAGTAACTGACAGAGCTCATTGATTGGCTGGGAGCTGCCCGGTACCTTAGTACGTTTGTTCTAACTACTGGGTACTGGCAGATTGCCTTGACTGATGGGTCAAAAGAGAGGTCTGCGTTTTAACTCCAGAACGGCACTACCAGTTCTGTGTCATGCCCTTTAGGTTGAAGAATGCCCCCACCACTTTCCAGAGACTGGTCAACCAGGTACTCTCCGGGATGGAGGAATTCAGCACCGCCTACTTGGATGGCATTGCTGTGCTCAGCTCCAGCTGGGAGGAACACTTGCAACACCTCTATGAAGTGTTTAAGGCTCTGGGGAAGGCAGGCCTCACAATCAAGGCCAGTAAGTGCCAGATAGGGCATGGATCTTTGGTGTACTTAGGGCACCAGCTAAGAAGTGGTCAGGTGGCGCCCCTACAGCCTAAGATCAATACCATTCTGGCTTCGGAGCCCCCAAGACCCAGACAGAGGTGAGAGCATTTTAGGACTCACTACGTAATACAGATAGTTTTTCAGGAGATATGGCACCATTGTTGCCCCCTTGACAGAGCTGACTTCAAGGAAGCAGCCAAGGAAAGTGATCTGGACCGATGCCTGTCAGACCGCTTTTGATGCCCTGAAATCTGCCCCGTGCATGCACCCATGCTCAAGGCACCCAACTTCTCCCAAGAATTATTTGTGCAGACAGATGCTTCAGACCATTGTGTCGGAGCAGTACTCTCACACTTGAACGACGAGGGCTTGGGCCAACCCGTAGCTTTCATTAGCAGGAGGCTACTTCCCAGGGAACAGAGGTGGAGTGCAACTGAAAGAGAAGCTTTTGCTGTGGTCTGGGTGATGAAGAAGCTTAGACACTACTTGTTTGGGATTTACTTCCTGGTTCAGACAGACTACAGGCCCCTCAGATGGCTGATGCAAATGAGGGGTGAGAACCAAAAACTGTTGAGGTGGTCAATCTCCCTAAAGGGAATGGACTTTACAGTGGAACACCACCCTGGTACAGACCACGTCAATGCTGATGGTCTGTCCAGATGCTTCCACCTTAGTGATGAGAACTCCCAACAGGGTTGGTAGTTCTCCCCATCTATCAGCTGGAGGGGACATGTGTTCGACTTGGCATCTTTGGTGTGGTTTCCCCAGACTTTTTGCCTCGACCACCTATAGTTTTGATGCTGTGCTGGATTTAGTTTTTGCTGGCTTATGTGCTTTGAGAACTTTGCCACTGCTGATCAGTGTCAAAGCGCAAGTGCTCCGTGTGTAAATTGTTGTTACAATTGGTTCTCCCTGATTGGCATATTTGATTTACGGGTAAGTCCCTAGTAAAGTGCACTGAGGTGTGACAGGGCCTAAAAATCAAATGCTACCAGTGGGCCTGCAGCACTGTTTGTGCCACCCACATGAGTTGCCCTGAAAACGTATCTCAGACCTGCCACTGCACTGTCTGGGCACAGTTTGTTAACTGCCAGGTTGACTTGGCAAGTGCACCCACTTGCGAGTCCCTGAACTTCCCTTATCTTATGTGTAGGGCACCCATATGGTAGGCCCAAGTTACCCCCATGGGCAGGGTGCAGTGTATGTGAAAGGTAGGACATGTGCTGGTGTGTGTGACATGTCCTGATAGTGAAATACTACCGATTTAGTTTTTCACTATTTAAAGGCTATCTTACCCCATAGGATAGAATAGGAGATGCTTTGTAACATCTTAAAAGTATAACTTCCCATTGGGACAAGATAGAGTAATAAAGTTTAGGCTCTCTGAATTAATAACACAACTTTCAGTAAAGATTGATTTTACATTGTGTGTTTGAAAATGCAATTTTTAGAAAGTAGGCATTTTCTTGTTTAACCATTCTGTGTGCCTCTGCCTGTTTGTATATTGACTACCTGGTTTTGGAGTGACAGGGGCTGGGGATGTGCATTCACTGTAGACAGCCACTGTGGGGGTTGATGTGTGCCTGGCCCTTCCTGGCTGACTCAGACCTGATCTGGATAGAACTTGGCTGAATTTAGAGCAGTGGGAGGAGATTTCCTTGCACCTGAATAGGAGTGTCTCCTTTGCACAATGCTGTCCCTACTCCCTGTGGTCATATTGCACCAGTGAGGACAGAACTGGGTTGGACTGGGCTCAGAGACCCTTGCACAAAGAGAATAAAGACATTTTAGGATATAAGTATTAGACCTAAAACCCCAGAACTTTAGATTACTTCTGGACTCAAGAGAAACCTTTGCCAAGGAGAAGAGCTAAAGAACTGTGAGGCGGAGTACTGCCCCTTTGCTGTGTGCTGTGTGGATTGGCCTGCAGTTGCTGTTTCTGCCAAGGAAAGGGCAAAGACTGGAACTTTGCTGTGAACCTGCTTGTAGAAGTTCTCCAAGGGCCTGTGTGTGATGGCCTCCTGTTCTGAAGTCTCAGGGACACAAAAGCCTTCACCAACAGCTTCCCTGAACTCTGCTGCTGAGATTTCTGGTCTATCTGGAGGGCCTGTACCAGTTCGGAGACTCCGGGCGTTGTGCTTGCTGCTGGGAGCTGGAAGAAACCTAAAGAACTGAAGAAATCAATGCATCGCTCTTATTGTGGCTGTTGTTCTGATACAGCACCGCTGTGCAAGAAGAATCTCCACACATCGCAGCGCAGCTATCGAAACTGACGCAACGCCTGCCTCCGCTGCAAGAACCAACGGATCAAGGTATTGTGGCTAAAAAAAACAACGCCGTGCCGCTCGATGCCGCCGCATCCCGGATTTTCATGCATCGTACCTGTGCGGCAAGTTTTCCTGACGCATCACCTGTGAACCAGAACCGTCTTTGAGTCGACGCATCACTTCCCCCTGCAGATCGGATTTGACACATCACTTCTCCTGTGTGCAGTAGAACTGTTGCATCATCTCCCCATGGTCTCAGGAACTGACGTATCTGTTTGTTTCTTGATGCTTCCCATCTCTGCAGCTGTTTGGCCCTGTGTATTTTGATGCATCTACAGGTACTTTGTGAGAAATCATGCATCCATAGTTTTTTATAAACCCAGTTGCTTGAAACATTTTTAAAGTCATATTCCTCGTACATGTTTTTATTGGATTTTTGTCGTTTTGGTCTTGCTGAGTTTAGATAAAGATACTTTATATTTATTAAACTGGTGTGTTGTCCATTTGTGGTGTTATCACTGTATTACAGTGTGTTTGGAGTACAAATACTTTACACATTGCCTTTGGGATTAGTCTGTCTGCTCATGCCAAGCTAAATAGGGGGTGAACAGGGGTTATCTAAAGTGTGTATCCCTCTTACCATGACTAGAAGCAAGGGTCCTTATTTGGACAAAGGTACCTACCTCTGCCAACTAGAGACCCCTATTTATATCACCAAGCTAGTAGACAATCTGCCGATACAAAAAAACACTATGTGGCCTCATTTACGAGGAATTGGCACATGGCAGCACTGCATGTCTTCTTGCTGCGCTGCCCTGCGCCAATGTGAGAGGGAAGGAATGCACCATATTTATGAAACGCCGTGCATGCCTGTCCTTTCTCCCTGCTCTGGAACACAATTTGCAGCCTATCGCCAATGTAGGCCCCTTCGACCCATGGTGCAAGGGTGCTTCTGTTGCAGGCAGGATTGTTTTTGCGCATGAAGGGCCACCTTCCTGCACAAAAACAATCCGAAGAGGCATGTGCTACAGAATGCAGCTCACATGGAAAGAGTAATAAACGAGTAGAAATGTAAACATTTGTCCTCGTTATGCCTGCTCTGGGGAGGCATCAGGTTTGAATGCTGATTTAGGTTTCTGTGATTTTGTAAATCTGGAGCAGCCTCAAAATCCATGGGTGTTGCATGGGAACACCCACCACAAGGCCCATGGAACCCCGTCTTGATGCAGAGTAAGGCAAGGCAGCGCTTTGTGCTGCCAAAGCGCGGCCTTGCCTTACTTCATATCTATGATGCCATTCTAAGCCACGCAAGGTAGCTTTGCATCGCCTCTTAAATATGAACGAGAGGCTTGCACTACAGGTGCTTAAAACAAGTGATGCTCCGGCGGCGCAGGCCTCTTGTAAATAAGTCTTGAATAAGCTTAGTGGTTTAACATATAAATGCAGATATGGGTACGTAGAGATTGCTGTACGTAACAGGTAAGAAATGTGTTGGCTTTTCCTCCTGTTATGGTGCCTGATGTTGTCAAATATTCACTTCATATTCGCGAACTTTAGTGCATGGTAGAGTGTCAGTCCTGCTACCCCCAAAATGTGTCTTACAATTCGGAGAAAATGAGTCAGCTATGACTTAGCCATGAAGGAAATTTCACTGTCCCTGCATCATGCTGTAAATGTATTAACATTGGTTTTCGACAATCTAAAAAAACAAAAATCGAATTGATGCAACACCGCTTTGTTTAACAAAAATGTATAGAGATAGACAAAACCTCCTGACATATAATGGCATAATCGAAGTTGTGTACGCAGCATTTGAAAAAATGAATTTAGAGCATAAAATGACTACCTGGAATATTCTCTCTGAACGACAGCATATTAATGTGCATCACATGCCATTTGAAACGTTTACCTCATAGCAAGAAGACTTTGGGAACAACAGGAAGCTCTCAACTGTACATATTTGTCATTCAAGGCGTTGCATTTTTTTAGAAGCGTTGTGTATGCATTGGGAAGTGACAGACTGGCAAAGAACTGTGCTCCTCTCCTGTTTCGAAGGTGTGCCTTACACCATCTGCTAAATTAAGAGTGAAACTGCCTGTGGGACTTTTTCACATTCTGCAGATGGGTTTACCTTTTTAATTTCGAAACTCGCACACGTAGAGGCTGTCAAATTAGGAGAAAACAAATCTGCAAAATGAAGGTGAAAACTAACAGTCAAGTAAATCAATCACCACTCGCAAGTATTTTGAGATTGGCACATCATTTTGCTGCTCTCGTTTGCGTTAGTGTTTTAAGAGTGAATGTTTTTAATTTCCTTGTTGGGGCTGTCATGCCCCAACTGGCGAGATTCACTGTCGGAAGACTGATCGTGAGTGGGTGATATTCATTTCCTCCACACGCTTACACCTTCAGGGCAGAGTGAGCACATGCTCTAGGAGTCTCAGACTGCACGCCCTCATATACCACCACTAGACTTGCCTCAAAGTTAACACCAGCCAATAGCAACATTCGGGCAGATTTACAAGCCCCTTGCGTCTCTTTTGCGCCGCCGTTGCATCACTTTTGTGACGCAGAGGCGGCGCAAAGCCAGCGCCATGCTGCGGGGTATTTACAACATGACGCATCTGGGAGATGCGTCACGTTGTAAAGCCCTGCGCCACATGTAGGCGTTCCGGCGCAGGGGGGTGGCGTTCCGGCGCAGGAATGCCTCCAAAAAGTGGCTGAGTGAAATCTACAAGATTTCACTCAGTCACTTTTGAGCCCATGTTGCGTCAAAACCCTGCGTCTGCTTGAAGCAGGCGTAAGGATTGACGCAGCATTGTAAAGATAGGGCACCCCAGAGCATTGCTGGAGCTGCCTCGCGCTTGTGACGCAACTCCAGCAATGCGCTGCCTTTACGGCACAGATGCGTCATGCATCTGTCCTTTTTTGCCCCATGGTGCGCCGCATTGTAAATGCGGCGCATCCATGGCGGCGGAGCCGTGACGCACAATAAATGGCGCATCCCTGCTGACATGCAGGGTTGCGCCAGTTATTGTAAATCTGCCCCATTGTTTCTATCTTTTGATAGGCATAGGACTTTTTTCCTTTCATTTTCGCACAATTTGCCACGTCCTAATACTGTGACAGATGAAAGCAAAACGACCAACCCATATCCTCCATCAGAGCATGAGTAGCAAAAAGGCAGCTGCTTAGGGGCTAGAGAAGGGACAAGGGGTGTGAGGTTCAACTAACTACCTGATCCTCCCTTGGCCTTTTAGCAGCCATATATTTGTTAATGTGGAATATGAGGAGATAAAACGGTTGCAATAATGCAGAGTAAATAGGACTGGTAAAGTCCCTTGTTGAATCTCAGTCCCCTCAGCGATCTCTAAATACAGGGGTCAAGTCAAGTCAACCCTAACCTATGTTTAGGCTAGGAAAGGGAAGTTTCTTTACGGAACACATTATTGCAACTATCTGCTTTATTTGTGTTGTGGCTGTTAATATTCTGTATCTCATTTTATTTAGGCCTGGGTGGAGTTCGGAGAGGAACTCAGGAAAGTGACCCAAAAACTCCGCCACACTACACGAAGTTACACAAGCAGCGGAGCACGTTAGGTTGCACTTTGCGCACTAATTTTTAGCGCCGGATGTTTGTTCCGTGCTGGAAAATCAGCGCAAACAACACCATGTTCAGCGGGAGACGGTGCTGCTTCTTTCTGTCACTCCAGTAGATGTTCTACTAGATAGAGCAGGAACTTCCTCAACGTGAACGGAAGGTTTCTCAACATGAGCTGTAGTGGCCACCCTCGACCACTCGCATTAAGAGATTTCAGCAGGAGGGGGTCTCGAGTCAGATTTTCCTCACTCACGCTTCCAAACTTAATGTTGGCGGGCACGAGCGGAGAAAACCTTTGCCCTGCGGAGCGAAGTTTTTCGGGACTCAGCGAGCTACAGGGGGGGGGGGGGGGGAAACT
Organism: Triturus cristatus; assembly: GCF_964204655.1. Lineage (NCBI taxonomy): Eukaryota > Metazoa > Chordata > Amphibia > Caudata > Salamandridae > Triturus > Triturus cristatus. Next base: position 729,985,474 of record NC_140591.1, read on the forward strand.
CCACCAACTCCATGAGCAGGGAGGAATTTCACACCCAGACCTATTTTTTTCAGAATTCAACCTACTGCCTCATTTCAATCTTCAAACCATATTGCTGTATCGAGTGAATATATCTTTACTCTGCATATACTGGATGGATTAATATCTTACAATAAACCCATTTAATCTAAATCATTGACTCTTGGTCTTTATTGTGGAGTCGCATTGGCTTCACAAATTGGAAACGTATTTCTGATGTTTACTCCCTTACAGCGCTTCAAGTTGACTAACAAAAGTCCATACGACCAATGGGGAAATATATTTGATGATTTCACCAAAAGACAGAGTTGCAGATATCAGTGTGCCATCAATGTCTTCAATTTGCTGGGAATTACCACCATTTCAACAGTAGCAGCCTTAAGCCAGGAGAGGACACCCTGATGCCACTGCTGTACACAATCCCACAACATGCCAGGAAATTTTAAACATTATATCTGGAGATTTATCATTCAACGGATTGGCATCATGATGGCACGGATGCCCTCTATATGCCAAGAACTACCATCATTATTGTAGGGACTGTATTATACTAATGCTGTGCAGCTTCATGTCCTGCATGTCCAGAATGTACCAAGAAGAAGCACCACAGAGCCACGACCAGCATTTTTCCCAGGTGGGCCCCACAGACTCCCCTCCACACAGGTGTCTATTGGCATAGTCCTTTCTTTTATAGAAACCTGCGGTCACAATGAACCCCGTCCCTCCTGGTAAACAAAAATGTCAATCATTGTCACAGTTCTTTTGGAGTTCATTCTTTCAGAAAAAAAAGTGTATTTAAATTTTTAGCAGGGAAGTAACAAAATGCTAACAGGTGGCTAAACAGATTTTTATGGCCGTGACCACATTTTGAAAGTTATTGAGGGAAAATTTCCGAAATCGAATGATGACTCACTTCGTGCGGAAATGCTTTGGCCTGGACATATTCTTGGAAGTAAAAAACACCAAACGACTCCTATTTGCTATACCTAAACAGGGTTACTCATAGAAAAGCTGGCAACTTGTCATACCCGGTGAGCACTGCACACATGGAAAATGGCGGTTGCTCTCTCTCCTCAAATCACATTTAGGTTATCAAATTAGCTGAGATTGACTTTTGAGCACTGTGAGCATCATAACGCCATCTCTATGAGAAGTGTTCATTGCTGACACTCATGCAGTCAAATTAAAATTAAAGCACGAATTATTTAGCCTTTCAGAGCTCCAGTTTGTTGTCTTTCGGTTTTGCAGTCACTGTGTTAACCATTTTGGCAATTATAAATCAATTAGTAAAATAACATTGTAAATCATTTTTGCAGCATTCTGTTTAGTACTTTGCACAGCACATATCACAGCTTGTCAAGTGGATTTGACTGGATTCGTTATGGAAAATCTGTTGATTATGGCAATGAAGTATTGCACAGAGTGGCGTGCAGCTCGCTAGGGGTTGGTGTTGACCTATTCGTTCCACCGTTCTTCCTCTAGTAAATAGGTCTGAGAGCTGGCAATAGATAGTATTGATCTAGTTCTGAAATGACCGATGGCCTCTAGATTGCCTCGCGCATGGGTTTCTATTAAAGAAATCTCGTGTAACTGATCAATGACAGCTTGGGCATTTAGCAGGTCCATGATTGACAGGACCTGTATCCTGCTGTTGAAACCATAACAATCATCCAGATTAAACTGATATTGTTGCCATTAAAAAGCTCACAATACATTTTACCTGCAGCAATGTATACCTTTCTTACTCCAGCCAGCAATAGAAAATGAACATCTTTCCAAAGTTGTTAGGGTCTTGGAAAGAGGTGTAATGACACTTGAGGGCCCCCCCCTGCAAAGCAGGGGTGTAACGCAAGCCCCCGCAGCCCCGCGGTGTGGGGGGCCCCCAAACTCCAGGAGGCCCCCTCAGCACAGCACTCTGGCTGCAGAGCTCCTCCACGTACCTTGCAGGGATGCCACCTCAAGTTTCGTTACGCCAGTGCTGCAAAGTGCATGCAGGGCCCCCCCCCACGCTCCAGACCCAGTCCAAACCTCTCTGGCCAGGTGCCTGTCAGTGTTGGACAGGGCCTAAGGAGCTCACCCACCCCCCCCTCCCACCGCAGGGGCTTTTATTGCGCCACTGTCTTAGATGTGCATTCATTCTCTGCATAAGGCTTAAGTTGGAGGGACATTGTGAGCAGTGGAGTAACACAGGCCCACGCTGCCCCTGGGGAGCGGGCCCCCAAGCTTCAGGGGGCCCCTCAGCACAGTACCCTGGATGGAGAGCTCCTGATGGAGTCTGGAGTGGGCCCCTCCTCGTACCTTGCAGGGATGCCCCCTCAAGTTTCGTTACGCCAGTGCTGCAAAGTGCATGCAGGGGGCCCGCCACGCTCCAGACCCAGTCCAAACCTCTCTGGCCAGGTGCCTGTCAGTGTTGGACAGGGCCTAAGGAGTTCAAGCACACCCCCTCCCACCGCAGGGGCTTTTATTGCGCCACTGTCTTAGATGTGCATTCATTCTCTGCATAAGGCTTAAGTTGGAGGGACATTGTGAGCAGTGGAGTAACACAGGCCCACTCTGCCCCTGGGGAGCGGGGCACCCAAGCATCAGGGGGCCCCCTCAGCACAGTACCCTGGATGGAGAGCTCCTGATGGAGTCTGGAGTGGGCCCCTCCACGTACCTTGCAGGGGGGGGGGCTGAAGTTTCCTTATGCCACTGGTTGTGAGTAGGATTCGGAGCCTAGAAACTACTAGCTATATGATCATGATTGGCCTTCAGCACTGCACGTGATCTCACTCATAGCATTGCTTCACACATCACATATATCATTAAAGGCAGAGCTTAATTTGTAAAAGAATGAGTGCCAGTGTCTAAGGCTCTGCTCAGAAGCCAGTGTCCAGTGGTATTAAATGACCGCACGCCCAATATTAAGGCTGTGCAGTCTTGAATACACCTCATGCCTCTTTATTCCACTACCAGACACTCACTGCCTCTTTTTTTCTTCAAACCATCTTTATTGAGTTTTTTGCTTTCGACATTTACAATAGCACAGAAACATATCATGCTTAAATCTTTGCATGCAGATATAAAACATTAGGTAAGTGTAGCATTATTTACTTCCAAACACATAGCAAAACATAACTGTGAGCCTGGGCCTGTGTTATCATATTAACATGGTGGTGTGTGTGGGTGGTGCATTGAGACATGCGGCACCTATTCCCTAGCTATCATGCAAACGTATTGGGGGTCACATATATGTAATGTAACAAGTTACTTGAGAGGCCATGCAGAGGAAGTGTGGTGTAGGCTACAGTGGTCTGGTGTCATGCTTAGGGTCACTTAGGAAGGCAATCAGTAGGTCAACCCAGGCGGCTCTTATAGGAGGCTTCCGCAAGTCTCTTATTATTATTGGTGCATTGACATTGACTCTAGCATGGCCCAGTGGACCATTGTGTTCTGCCACTGTGTAACCCCTGGCAGCAACCGGGCTTTTCATCTCATTGTAATTGTCCACCTACCTAGTTTTAAGGCAAGGTTGATGAAACGTTTGGTCTCCCCCCCCCTGTCTTTTAGCGTTTGTGTAGACCTAGTATACAACTGTCAACACAGATGAGGTCCTGGTGACCGTTGGTCTGTGTGAGGGCCATGCAGATTCCCAGAAAGAGCGTCTGACAGGGCAATACCAAGAGTATGTCTGTTTGAAGGAGGTGACGGCCAGTGCAGTCAGGCAACGCTGTTGGGTGGATTTTATGGAGTCTGGCAGGTTTGAAATAGGCTCCGTGTATGATGTTGCTGTATGTACTGAAACTGCGCCTTGCATGAGAAATTACGTGGATATATGGGTGCTCTGTTCCATTCTTTTGGGGTTAGAGAACAGCCATTGTCTACTTTCCACTTCTGTCTGAGGGTAGCAAGTAGGGTTAAAAGTCCTTTCTGCTACTGACCAGAACCCATTGTATATAGTACCAAGGTTAGTGGATGAGCAGTGCATTCAGAGACCGTGATCTCAAAAATATGTTCCAGCTCGGTGACCAGGAGCCTATGTCAGGAACTATCCTGCCAGGAGGCAAGTCTATTCAAACAACAAGTCAAATAGGATTAAGGTACCCTCCTGAAACAGGGAGCCAAGCGTGCCCATTGCCAAGGACTCCCAAGTTTCCATTCTCTCTCAGCCCGCAGCTGTTCTGAAGATGTGTAGGGATGGCATGGGGATCTCAAGGTTATGTGGTGTTACATTAGGGGAGGTTCGCTGGGCTCGTTGATATCTGCCCTAGACTATAGAATACAAATTGTTGTGGGCCCCAGGTAATGGGGATTTTAGAAGGAACAACTCTTGTGCGAGACTCAGGGTACTTTGCCCCTCTTCTGCGCACACCTCCAAATAACCAATAAGCTGGCCATTGAAGCTGTGTTGTCAGGTAGGTATGTCCGAATATCGGAGCTCCTATGCAGGACTGGCTTTAGAGATGTTGGCACTCGGTGCGGCAATAATTTTTGGTTCTCCCATGACCATCTCCCTGGATTCCCTCACAACCACCAGGCAAAAGTGCCCCTCATCTCTCCATAGCCCCTCTCTCAAATACATTTTATTTGTTTTAAAGCACTGATTTACTAATAATAATGTATATCTAACCAAACAAATGCTGTATAGCAACATTAGGAATACATAATGAAAGACTGGGGGGAAAAACAGAATGTCCTAACCTATTTAATGCAGTTTGCATGCAGCTCTTTGATGACAGAGAGTAACAGTCATTGTTCTATATTAGAGTTTTATCTTACAAACTGCGGTAACAAATGGATCTCTGTGACAAAAGCAAAAACCCGCTCAGATATGCACATAAAATACAGATCTGTGATCTGCATGGTAAACGCTCTTTGATGCAGGCATATTAACCCTCTGCTCTACCTTATGGTGAGTCAAAACTGCTCCTAGACAAAATTCTGATCCCTCTCTCTTGCAGGAACATTAATCACAAGAGTTATCTTGACATTTTTAATGCTGCTTGAAGACTGGAACAAAAAGGAAGTCTGCTGGAGGTATTTTTAAATCATAAGTTATTGCTAAACATACCCCCCCAGGTCAGAGCCCCCTCTCCAGATCAGCGCCCAGTGCAGCCACATTAGTTGCCCTGCCCTAAAACCTGCCCTTCTCCTAAGCCTGCAATATCCGTAGGAAGTTGTTTTCTGGCTAGAGCTACTCTGCGCCTCCCCTTATTCTAGAGCTGAACCCCTAGCTTACCGTTCAGTAAACAGAATCTGCTATGCGATATGGGGATTGGTGGGTTAGCAGAGGAGTAAAGTAGTCACAGCAACATTTCCATCTTGGAGAATGCGACTCGTCCCTGTACCGCAAGAGGACGGGAGCGTCAGAAAGCAATTTGGTGTCAGAGAGAGGAGATTGCCTTAATGACTTTGCCGTCTAACAGATTTCAAGCTGCTTGGTAGATGTTGATGCCAGATATCGAAATGTGAGAGACTCCCACTTGATTTGGTGGGTGCTGTCTGTTATGTCTCATGCTGGGGAGGAAGAATGTAGTGAAAACAGGCAGGTTTTTCTCCAACTGACCCCCGAACCGAGGCTGCCTTGAAGGCACTTAAGTCACTCCCTGCCACTTTATTGTATTCTTGCAAGTTCCCGCTTTCTCCTCTTGTGAAGTGTTTCCGTCTTTCTCCTCCACCTTCTTTACCCTTTGTGTTTTTGTCCCTCTCTTGCTCTCAGAAAATGTCTGATGAGGAAAAATAAGTGCTGGTCTCTGAAAATGAGTGCTGGTGGACCCCACTGGCAAACACTGCCTCATATTAAGCACTGATTAAAGGCCTGGTCAATAACATCATTAAGGCCTATGCCCATGTCCTCTGCTCAATAAATAGACTAAATACACATTAATTTTAAGTTACCTGTTAATGCAGATCTAGACAGAAACAGGAGTTTCCACCCATAGTGGTATTACAAGTAATACATTTATTTTCCATCCGTGATACAGCACATGGAATTATCGGAAGTGACTCTGAGGACCAACTCAACAGGTCAGTGTTTGTACTATAAATCGAAAAGGGCCTGGAATTTAGAAATCATGGGGCTTATTTGCAAGCCCCTTGGGCCACTAATGCGTCACTTTTAATATGGGAAAATGTGACGCCTGGCGGCGTAAGGGGCTTGTAAATAAGCCCTTCAATGTGGGAAGAAGGGAAAAAAACATAAATTTCCAAAGTTATATTCCATTTCGAAGGGAATAACTTGGAATAGTACAGTAGATCCCATCCCCACATTACTGAAACCTGAGGCCTGAAAAAATATGGTGTCAAATGATTGCACTTATATTACAGTGCTTAATTTGTAAAAATATAAGTGCCAAGGCCCTCTTCAGGAGGCCACTTCTGCTTGCACTGCACATTGCCTTTGCCAGCGCTGCAAACTGCACTAGCAACAGAACTACTAACCATCACACTCCTGCAAGTATGACAATTCTGACTATTGAAAGCCCCCAAAACTATAAGAATGGCTTTGGTGACAGGTATTAGTAATTTTTAAAGTACACTGAATTAATAAACAACTGGTATACGTTTCTCTAAATGAGGCAAACGCGGCCACCATGTGCCAGACTGCCATAAGTGCCGGTGTTGACAATTAAGTGCTGGTGCGAGCACCTGAAACCACTAGCTCAAATTTAGCTCTGTACTATACACGTGCAAGGTGGCCGGCCAAACAGAATTATATGAGAGTTCCTTATGGGACACAGATATGACATGGTCATGCCCAGTAACTGGTGCAAACTAGAACATCGAGCAGCCAAGGCATGGCCTGCTGTCACGCCCTGTAAATTGAGCAAACAGTGCACCATGTGTGTGACTCGAACTATGTGGCAGATCTACCATCATAGACCCACATTAGGTTAAAACCATCCACTATACTTGTTTGTCCCAAAAGATACTCTCCTTCTCTGGCTTTGTGATTGTGGTAGATCCTTTATTCTGGCCACCATGGGAGTAATACTAATTAAATTCACACACGTTACAAATGCCGCCCCATGCCATTAGCAAAGGTAGGCGTAGGCCTATACTGAAGGAGAGGGCCTTTAACATCCAATGCAGCCTGAGGCAAAAGAGCTATAAAGCTATTAGAACATTTCACACATGGGGGGGGTCGAAAGTTGGAAAACAAATAGGGGGGATCAAAAAGACAACTGTTGAAATGCAACATAGGTCTATACCAGCAATTATTAGCACAGATCAGCTTCATTAAGTTCAACAGAACCCCTCAAACCTCCAGTGATCTTATATCTGTAAAGTGGCTTTTGTAAAATGTCTGCCATGTCGGACTGCTTCGCTAATTATGGCTAATTATGGCTAATTATGGCACCAGAATCTCTGGTGAAAATGTTGAAAAGAGTTTGGATAGGATACCTTCTGAAAGTTACCTTCATAAAGAGGAAACAGATACCAAGAAAGCCTTGCGATTCAAGTGGGATGTCTCATAATATGTATGATAAAGTCCACCTGCAATACATTGGGTACCGTAGTGGGACTCTCACCTGGCAATAGTCCAAGCATGAAGGACACATATTTTGCAAATGTTAGCTGGTCATATTTCATCATTAAACAGCAAAGTTATCTCATTACAGAAGTATTAAGGTTAAATGAGTGTGAAGGAATCGTTATACCAAATATCTGTAAAAGGATTCCCATCTTGTAGAAAATAAGGCATCTGCCTAATATACTGCAAGTGAAGAAATATAATTCAATTTTGGGAAGGTGTGCTGCTCATAGTGAACTGTGAATAAAGTGTCAGTTCGCTGATACAGTTCAAAACATCACTCCTTTTGAGATCAAGGTCCTGTGGGATTATTTGGGTTTGAGCTGTCTAACTGGTACCCAGGCAATCAACATGGACCTGATTTTATCCTGGATTTGACAAGGGAAATTATCATCATTAAATATGAACCAGAAGTAAGTCCCTATAAGTAAACCTTTTTAGAACTGAATAATAAGAAATCAATACTGAGTCGTATCGTGCAAATGTTTCCTGTCCTAGGTCCTCATTAGGTTAGGTAAAATATTACACAAATCAAGAGCAAACATAAATTCCCACACAAAAGGAGAAGAGGTGGTAATGACAAATGAAAATCAAAGTGGGTCCCAGAGACTGCTGGTGCAGGACAATCATATTTATTCAGCAGTATTTCATTGCATGTCTCAAACAAAAAATGTTACTGGGGTGTAAGTCCAGACCTCCCATTTGAAAGCCTCAACAGTTGTTCAACAGATCCAAGATGCTGCATTTCCACTTAATCCTCCTGTTAGCAAGTTCATGAGTAAGCAGCATTCATTTGGTTTTAGTTGATAAAGTTTCTCTTCAAACTTTAGTTGATGGATCTGTCTTCTCTCAAGTTGATGTCACCAACCAGCAAATTAAAGGAAACAATTGCTGAGCATGAAAAGACAGTCATGCAGCTGTGACTCTGAGTGGTATACTTTGCTTTCTGGGACCGCATTTCCACAGGAAAAGCACTGCTAGGAAGGGGAGAATAGTTGGAAAGGGGTGATTCCCACTAGTATGCTGACTGGGAGTTATCCTCAATCACGTGCCCAAGGGGGTGAACTCTACTAAATACAATGCAATGGGGAGTATCTGTCCTGGTTCAGAGGCTCACCCATTACTGTAGGAGGACCTGCCATTCACCTTCTGGGGGGTGGAGTATGCCCTAGAACAGAGACCAGAGATTATTAAATTGTGAAATGGTTCTCCTCTGGCACAGGCATAATTTAACCCATACACCTTCGCAGTCCTTCTCCTCAATTAGTGCACTACCCCTAATCTGCCAACCGGGAGTGACAAGTTTGGCACGTATATTTAGTGCACTTGGCAAAATTGCTTTTCGCACGAGGAATCAGTCACATATCAGTACATCTTTGCATGCGAAAAAGGAACATACAAATTAAGATTTAATAATTGAAATTCTAGAGTGTCTGAAAGGCAGCATACAATGTGGTTGGGAAATTGATGGCACTAAGTTCAGGGTCAGTTACTCTTATTGTTTTTACTTCTGTGATATCTCCTAAAGAGTGTACATCACTGGTCTGGCAAGTGCCTTTTCTTTTCTTGCCAAGCTCCTGGCCAAATATTGTCCCATCAGAAGTCTCAGACCAGATAATAAGTTATTTCTTAATTTGTTGCAAGAACTTTTTAGACATTATACAGTGGACAGCGAGAAATCTTGGGAGATGGTGCCTAACAGCCCATTTCAATCTTTTCCATTTATGCCCCTCAGAAAAAATAGTTCTGCTCTGGGATAACTCCAGAAATGTGATTCCTTGAGGAGGTGTTGGAAGTTTCCTCCTCACATAGCACAGTCTTTTCTTGTGGGAGGGTTACATTTGAAAAGGCAAGGGTCTCTCCCTTTCAGCAGGTTCTCTTGTTCAGTTTCAACTGCTGGGAAGCTGTGATTGTGGCATTTTTGCATGGCAAAGGCAAGTTGCAAAAATACCCTGCTACCTTACAGGGCTCTCTACCAGTTGGGCAGGGTGGCATTGCTGGAAAGACAGACCAATATGCCTCACCTGCTTAATGGAAACTGTAATTTTATGGAGGCAAAATTCAGCCACAAGGGAAAAGCAATGTGAGAGACAACAAACAAGAGTTAGCTTACCCATTTCAAAAGTAAACCTTGCTGTCGAGTTTAATCACATCTAAACACTGCACAGCACACACATTATACAAGTCTTTTCCAATATTCAATCCAACAGCAATGGAAGCACTCAATGCAAGATCTGTCAAGGGCAATGTTGAGGCCTATTGAGAAGAGATGTATCACACCCAGACTAACTGAAATGATCCAATCCCACAGAGATTAGCACAATATGTAACACAGCCACTGGAAAATCAAGACTTTCATCATAATGGCATCAGTGTTTTAAGGACTTGCCCTGATCCTAAGGAACAACCCAATGAGGGAAACAAGGATATTTAACAATAGGATAACAGTCATTAGTTTGACTGACGTGGAGGTGTTGGGAAAATACCACTTATTCCTACATGTGATCCTGGGCATGGTAGTAAAAAGGGGCTGATCTCACTTACAGACTGCTCCTCTGCAATGCTGTCTCATGCCTAGGTTCTCTATGCACTGGCCACTTGATCATTCCTGAGGACCAGCTGCATCACAGCAGATGTCTCCCTGCCAGGCAATCCAGCTTCTAGCAGCAGGTATTATAAGGTCTCAAATGAAGTACAATATCCAGCACACATAGCGAAGGTATGACAGAATGCAGTCTCAAGTCATTCTTCAGACATATTGATCACAAATCCTCTTTCCTTTTCAACAGACACCAGTTTATTCACATAGGCACCTCCAGTTCCCAAAAGTTACCTATTAACTGAGGAGTTCCCCATGGTTCTATAATAACTTGTCATTCTCAACCTCTATGTGGGTACTATTGGTACTTTGCTCAAATTTAACTGCATCAATATTCGCCAATATGCTGATGACACATAACTTTACTTGAAAATCTCATTTACCTCAGACATCCTGTAGTTCAAAATCTTCCCTCATATCCCCAAGATCTAGCTGTCCTGTTCCTACCTGAAGCTCAACCCAATAAATAAAGAATTCCTGTTATTTGACAAGAACAACAAACAAGAATCAATACAAACCTGACTCAATTATATGAATTTGAAGGGTTTGAACCCCAATATTCACCAAATGCCAAGTCACTTGAATTGCCAGTGGACACCAGCCTCAACAAAGATGGGAAAAGTACTGTCTTCTAAATAAAATGAAGTCTTTTGTTCAAGAAAGCGACTTAGGAAGTGCCGTTCAAGCCCCTGTACTCTCGCATCTGGATGGGGGTATCGACATGCTTCATGGGCTCCCAGACTCCACACTGACACCACTTGAGGACATCCTACAAACCATATCACATCTCACCCAGGGCCTGAAGAAATATGATCGCATAACCACTATCCTGACGGAACTCCATTGTCTCCCCTTGCAGGCCTGCACCATCTTCAAACACAGCTGCATAATTTACAAAACCACACCAATCAGCACTCCTGCTTATCTTGCAGACAGCTTCCCATCTCTGGTGGTTCTCAGTACACCTGTAGCCAGGACACCATCACACTGCAAACTAAGAAGTATAAAAGTGTAAAAACATGATAGCAGGTCATCTACATCTATGCACCCAGGATCTGAAACATCCCTGTATCCATGAAGATTGCCCCAACGCTACTCTAGTTTAGGAAAGAGTTGAAGTCTTGCCTATTTAAAGAGCACTTTATCACAATGCATTAACTGTCCGCAATACAGCTACCTCTTCTATCACTCATTGGCTTAATGTTTGTGTTTGTCCCTGTACGCGCTCTGATGCCGTTTGACTATGTTTGTGCTGTAGAAATACCATATACAACATACATACATACATACAACGTGGGGTGCTATGGCACTCCCATAAGGACATGAGTAAGATCATCCTGACCCGTGCTTTTAAAGACATCAGTGCCTTATGGTTTACAAAGGAATGTGCATCAACCAATCGTTTTGGCCTATTTGTGTGTGGCTATAAATTCATAACTGTAATATGTTCATGTATAACTGCAGTGTCTGCAGCATGGTTGTAACACATGGCCTGGACAAGTGAAGCCTTTGTGTTTGTCAAATTAGAGGAATGTACTTACTTTATCATTGATACTGAAGGTCATATTTACAAGGGGAGTTGCATTCGCCCTTGCACCCATACAAAGTGGTGCTAGAATGACACAATCCCAAAATGTAATTTATGAAGCCACACAAGGCCACTTTGAGTCGCCCTGAATGGCTTCATAAATCTGGAGTAACGCAATGCAGCACACATCGCTGTATTGCGTTACTCTGCCCTGGTATGGCATTTCATGGGCGTTGAGTTGGTGTTCCCATACAACTCCTGTGGATTTTGATGGATTTCCAGGTTTACCATTACTGGTCGAGCTGGGAATGCACCAAAAAGATACACCTTCTCAGCTTAGGTGCAACAGGGAGAAATATCTTTATTTCTCCTCATTACTTCCTCTCTCTGTGTGTGCTGCATACTGCAGCATACATAGAAAGAAGAATATGCCTATTAGGAATGTTTTTGTGACAGAAGGTGCCCCTTCCTGCACAAAAAATATTCTCCATGCAACGATAGCACCCTTGCACTCTGCCACGCAACGCAGCATAGCACAGCAAGATGACTTGCTACGCTGCATGACAGCCATAAATATGGCTTAAATTCTGATGTGAAGCACATTATAATATTAAGCGGATTACATGTGGCAGTTATGAGACCATACCTCCTGATGAAAGAGGGCATGTGTGCCACCTTAAGCAACTACTCTGGAATAGACATTCGCAAGTGTTGAGTCTCATATTTTTTATTGTATTATCGTGAGGTATCATATATTTGCACAAAACTGTTTCTTAACATGCTACCTGAAGGATCTTTCTCCTTTATCTGCAATTAGAAGTAGCTAGACCAGAAAACCCCAGCACACCTCTGACAATGATTCCTTGGAGGCAGCATGCTTCATGTACAGGAAGGGTTCCCTCTCTGCTTTGCCCAGGATCATGGACCAACATTTTCATGCTTAATGCCAGAGTACCCAGAAAGTGGTTCAGCTTTGTGATGGGCTGCTTTACACAGGTCATGGATATCAGGCTGACAGTTTGGAATAAGGTGCACAGTGGTACATAGGATTAAAGGTGCCAGATCAAGGCCAGAATTTTGGGCATTCAATATCTCTGCTTGTGCCTGCCATACAAGAACAAACACAATTTACTTACGATGCTGGGTGTGCATAGGGTTATATTCATTCATATTCAAGATGAATGTCTACTCCGTTTTTGAAGCCAGAGCCTGTAGTTGAAGATGGTTTAAGCCAATTTCCTCTGAGATCAATTCCTATTATACTCATATATAAGGGAGATTTATTTTGAGTAAGATGTGTCACAACACTTTGGATTACCCTATTTGTCATTGTGTTCATTGTTCACCTTAGATACGTTGTCCATGAGTTTTTTTCCCTTTTATGTAGCTGTTTTTCTTTAGGATTGTTTAGCCTGGAAGATTATGTTATAATATTTCTCTAATCTATCTCACAGTAATTTTGGTGTCTTGCTTACCAATATTTATAAAGCTCTTTATCAACAAGACGTATTCCTACTACTAAGATGTTTTTGTCTTTGTGGCTTTTTCCTTCTAACTGTCACCCTCTTATGGCTACACATGACAACTTTCAACTTTTGACTGGAAGTGTTGTCCTTTCTTCAGGCAGTGACAATGCTGATAAGAGTGAGCTTCACTGTGTCCAGTCCTTGTCAGATGGCACCAAAACTAATACCTAGAAAGAATGGAATGAGAAAGAAATGAAGAATCAGCTGTGCTCCTCAAGCCTCACCAGATGCTTCTGGGAGCTGAGAGCATAGCAATTAATTGTGGTTTTGACCACTGTCCAGACGGAAAATATGGAGGGAGGACCTCCTAGGCCTGATAAGACCATAGTGTTGATGGTGGATGCCCCAACAATGCCTCATCCTGAAGGAATATCTCTTAACACGCCACCTCACCCAAACAGTGACTATCCCACTGTATTAGATAAGCAGCAGAGCAGCACTTTTGTTCTTGGCAGCTCTAAACACTCATATCTCACCCTTGCCTATCCCCAACTCATCCACTTCCAGAAAGTGGTACAGGATGGCATGAGACATCTTTTGGATGGGCAGCAGGTACAACTGAGGGCCTTTTAAGAACAAAGAGCCTGGGCAACTTGAGAAAGACAGAAGTCATTGGTTTGACAGCTGTTACTAACCATAAGAATCTGAGATGCTTCCTATTATCCTGGTCTGCTTGCCTATCATCAATGTAGTTGACCTTCACATATGCAATGAATCTACGATGTCCTTCTGGGCCTAATGCTGCTGAGGTTCCAGAGATTATTGCAATGGAGCCTCATAAAAATCTGGTGAAGCATTGTCATAATTCCTCAGTTGAGGAAGAGAATGTGAAAGAGAAAAGGCATGTACTGATGTTGGTGAGTGACCTGCAAACCCTCTTTGAGCTCTACCTCAAGTCCATCAGTCCTCTAAATGTCTTCAAATCTCTGAACAGAATGATGAGCAACAGTAGGTTTTTTCTAATGGGAACATTGGAAGCATCATTGCAATATGTTACATGAAAAATTTGAACTTTGAATCTGCTTCTACTGATCAATGTGTGGGCAATATCTCCAGATCAAATGTACTGCTTTTACATGCTGCTACAAAAAAATTCATGTTGAGATAGTGACATAGACAAGTCTCTGTTTCCACAATGATTTCCCAAGATATACCATTTGGGACATTTTAATGTAGACTTTCCCCTAGTGCCTAAAGTGGACTTGTTACTAGCAAATATGAGGCATCAGTCCTCTTTGGCTACTGAAGAAGCACTTCTCAATGTAATAAAATGTTGAAAGTGCTGTGAAAAAGGCAATGTGTCAGCTAAGGTTGGATGAAGCTTTGGGGAAAATATAATATTCCGATATTAACGGCTACCAGGACTAGATCATCTTGGCAGACTGCCTGGGACTGTAGCTCTCAATTATGGCCATTATGTTCTACAAGAATTAAGGGGGCTCTCCGAAAGCCAAATTAATCTACGTAAACACCATATTAATTCCATTATGACCTGTAGCTCTAATTACATCTGTAGTGCTGCTAACAGCGCCTTAGAAGATGGTGGCTTTTTGAGCTCCTCATGAAAGCCAGCCTATTGTAATGGCCTGAGGCATGGCACTGTGGATGAGCTGGTAGCACTGTAGCTGTGGCTATTGGGAGGAAGAGTCAGTCCCCAAGTCATTTCCTACTGTTTTCAGAGAGAGACCCAGTTTATTAGTGGCTGACAGGGAGCTTGGTCTAGACTTTGAAATCAATTTGGTGCCAATGAGAAATGTTAACACTCTTTATGGGAAAATGATAGAGACAGCATGGAGTCCTCTTGTTCAGCTCTTGGTTTGACTCACTGTTGTATCAATTCCAGGTGGAGCTTGACGTTGCTACCAATTGCAAAGGTAGCAGTGACACAGCTGCATATGACAGAATAGCAGAATGATTTTTTCTTCTTTTTGGAGTTTTATATAACGCAAATTCGTCCCGAAGGTATCATAACGCTTTACGCCATTTTTACTGATTGTTTTTGTGCAGTAAGGGACACCTTCCTGCACATACACAATCACAAGAGGGGATTTCTTCGTTCTATATGTGCCGCAGAATGCAGCGTACATAGAAAGAGGAAAAAATCGAGGAGAAACGAATATATTTCTCCTAGTTGCTCGTCCCTACGCCTCCCCTGGGGGGCGTAGCATTCAGACGCATTTTCAGGTTTACGATTTCTTGTAAATCTGGTAATGTGTCAGGTTCAATGAGTGTTGCGTTGAAACACAAATAGCACCACCCATGGAACGATCCTTTCACGCAAAGTGCTGAGTGTAAAGGGGCCATATTTACAAGGACAGAAAAAGCCACAGAGGGTGGCTTTTCGTGTCCTTGTAATTATGGGGCAGGAACATGCGCTGCTGGTGCTTCAGAAATAGTAATGCACCTGTGGCAAGGGGCCTGTAAATAAGCCCTTGAATGAGCACATGAACTTAGAGCTTAAAGCTGTGGTTCCTAAGAAAAATTCAAAGGGATAGTATAGATACCACACGTGAGCCATAGTTTAACAGTAATGCTAGTAACTAGTAAAGAGGCATCGTTATCAATCAAATCAGCAAAGTTATTGGTAGCATCAGACCTTATGGAACAACTTGAGAATACAAGCTAAAAGACTCATAAATTTAGTGAGAAAAAGTCCCACTGGTGAACACAAAGAATCGAAAGTGGATGGAGGTTGGAAATCAAAGCAGACTACTGGGTACATTGTATGGCCTATCCCTGTGGCACCTCCAAAGATGGGCAAGAAAGGTGGCTTGGAACAATATTATTTTAAACACCCCAATCACTATTGTTTCAGCAATCTTTGTAAAGACTATGGTGTAGGTTAAAAAGTACCCCCACCCTGTAAAGTGGAAGAAGGCAGCAAAGAAAACCCCATATAAGAAAGTCAATATCGAGATAAGGAAAAACTCTCGGAATGGCCCAATGTACTGCAATAAATGAGGAGGTCACTCAATATGTACAAATCCTAGCAGTGGATGGCTCCCAAGATCAATAGATGATGATGACACACAATGTGAGTGGCAATAACTTAGAGCCTTCTCTTGCTGCAATACATGACCTTGTACAATGACAAAGAGAGGAAACACATTTTCATTATACAGAGGTAAATTCTGATCAAGCAAAAACTCAGACGCTGATAACATTTGTGCCATCAATTATCATATCACAGAGTAGGAGCAAAGAATGGCGGAGAACAAAGGAACTACCACAAAAATTCAAGAATGCATGGAAAAGCAAGGTCAAATGATGCAAGTTCTGAAAGGGAAAGTTAGTGTCTTAGAGAATAATGTCAGAGTAACCTTCATATTCTTGGCACTAAGGAAGGAGTTGAGGGCAGATACATACACTCTTTTATTGTTGACTTATTCAGGCAAGCATTTATGAGTCTGACTGACAGGGACTATGACCCACAAATCCAGCGGCCACACAGAATACTTTTTTCCCGAAATCCATTTCATGTGAGGACAGTTAGGCCCATTTTAATATATGTGGGGAACTTCATCATCATCAAATATGTTTTATTCTGTTTACCAAAATGATCAAAGCATATAGTAAAACGATTACAATCACATCAGTGGCTCTGCTTGAAGCGGCACTGGTTTGCCCTGCGCCAGTCCTGTGGATGAAATGACACAGCTTGGTGCAATGAGCAGTGTCTGCGCATAACGGGTGCAGGCCTGGGGTGGGGTGGGAGTACGTGTGAAGGCCATTTCACGCACACCAACTACGACCAAGGACTTCTGCGTGTGGGAAGTGTACAAATTGGTCTCACGTCAGGCAGTGCGTAGTGTGGGAGTCACAAGCAAATACTATCGTATCTGTCAGGGGGTGCTGGCCACATGCAAGTTCCTGCTCGGAGCTGCAGATGTGTTACCGCCTGATAGTTCAGACCAAGGACCTTTCATCCCTACAGTAACTTCACCAGCTGCATGCATACAGGAGATGTACAGAGGCCGGTCATGGGTGTGGTGGGACGTCTGCGACCCTGGGAATCATGGATGATATGCCCAGCACGTGGCACATGAGTAGACTCACTGTGTGTCACATCGCCACACAGCTAATCCTCCCTGCCATGCGCCCCCACACTTGTGTGCGCTGTGCGGTTGCGTCACATGCACTCCTAAGGGACACCGACACCATTCTAATGCCTGTCCGCACATGTCCAGCGCCATGCCAACAACACCATGACGCTGGCCTTTAAAGGTGTGCGCCCACTTGGGTGTAGGCCAATTGTCTGGACAGGGCAGACACAGGTGTACAGCCCATGGCTGCCTGTGGTCGCGCTGCAAATGAGGTCAGGCAACTGACTCATGCATCCGCAGGACTGATACACATAACACTTGGCATGCATGTGCCAAGACCCCGAGCAGTCTTGCGCTCCTACATGTCCCGGTACCTGTGGGCCTGCCCTCCTGGTGCATGCCACATTGCAACATCGACTACTGTGGCCCTGGTGGTAACAACACCCCAACACAGAGACACACTTACCGTGATTCCTGCCCAGGGCCAGGTCCGAGAAACGCCCTGCTCCCCCTGCCAAACCAGCACACGCAGCTTGTGCATGCAGGGGGGTAGGTGCAGGGCTACATGTCCAGGGTCACTGCCAACGCTAAGGTGACATGGCAACGTCCGCTGAAGACAGCACACTGTGATGTTGCAGGGGCCGTGCCCATCATGCTGACACAATGAACACAAAGACACACTTGCGCAGATGGTGTAAATGGCTACGGGCACGTGCGCATGGCCACATTTATTAGCAGGCACACTTACCGAGTGACACCTGTGTTGGATGTGTGTGGGGTGTGTGCACACCAGCCGGCAAGGGCTGCCTGGTGCTGTACGAAATCGGCAACAGTGCACACCGTTAAGGACACAACCATTCAACCATAAAGGCCCCATGACTTGTGCTGCACAGAGTTAGTAGCCCCGGATGCACAGTGTCCTGCACGGGCATGCCACCACGGGCCACTACCTTGCGGGGCACTGGGGCAGGGGCACGAGTGCAGAGCAGGTTCCCGAGATGACAAGGGGCCTTGTCGCGGAGTGTCTCGGTGGACAGTGGAAGGTGTACCCCCAGGGCATGATGCAGAGGGCAGGGCCACGCTGAAACAGCCACTATGGTGGAGATGAATGGAACAGACACATGTCGGACACCAAGTCCGGTCCAGCCAGATAAAGATGCAGAAAACCACCAGGCCATGGGCTCTGATTCCACCAAGGTCCAACCAGATGGTGCCCATGACTCATTGTGCACAGAGTTAGCGGCACCAGTGCTGTTAGGGGATGCCGCCTGCGATGAGGCGTGTCCAATGGTGTGGATTCCTCCACATCTTTTCCAAGACACAGTCCCACATGTGTGACCTACTGGACAGCAGCGTAGACCTGAGGCAGCGGTCAGCACCGGCCATTCACCGAGTGTCGCCGGCATAGGTTGGATGGCCCCACCGGCCTGTGTAGTTCAGGTTCAGTGGTACCAAGGGACGCGGACTTGCGGTGAACAGGGTTGATGGCACCAGGTCAGTTGTTGATAGTGTTCGGTCACCTCCGTGACTCTGACCCGGCTTTCGTCCGGACTGAGCCACATCTTCCTCTTACTCCTCTCCGTGCGTTCACTGGTGTGGACTCTGCCATTCGTGATTCACAACTAGGTGCTGGATGTGGGACCTACTGGTCCGCAGGGTAGTCCTGGTCCCTCATCACGTGTCGCCGGCTTGCTTTGAAAAGGGTTAGTGGATCCATGTGTCGCCGGCTTGCGTTGAACAGGGTTAGTGGCACCACGTGTCGCCGGCTTGCGTTGAGAAGGGTTAGTGGCACCACGTGTCACCAGCTTGCATTGATCAGGGTTAGTGGCACCATGTGTCACAGGCCTGCCATATGGAACTATGCCTCACTGATCAAAGGGAGTCTGGTGCTGTGGCCGCTGCCCCGGCTTTGGGGTCACTGCCATTCAGGACTCAGGACACAGTTTCACATGTGGGACCTACTGGGCCGAAGAGGACGCTGGTGGAGTATGTAAATGAGGAAGGAGTAATGTGGGCCAGCATCGGGGGGCCAGCGATGGTCTGCGGAGGCTGCAGAGGTCTCGGGACTGGTGCTTGGAGCTTGCACCGGCACGTGGTGGGCCCTCTTTGACACACGCCGGTGTAGGCAGGTGAGCGGAGCCTCGTTGGTGTGCTGGTGCAGGCATGACGGGTCCGTGGACCAGCAACCCGGGGTGCAGCAGGCGCACAGAGACGCAGGCCCAGCCGCGCTCGATGCAGAACTTGTGGCGGGCTGAGAGGCACCGCCCTGGCAGACACGTTGTCCATTCCGAATGAGAACCACTACCAGTGCGACACGCTTTTTGTTCACACCCCTACGCAGGCCTGGCGTATGCTGGTCCAACCCACTATGCGTGCGCATGCAGGGGGGGACATAAGGTGCGACATTTCCGCATTCTACCCCACAGCCTGTGGGAGCATGGTAGCGTCCACTGGCCTATACACTCCATCCACCAGCAGTTGATCTCCACTTGGCCATTTTCGAGGTTTGCACTCTATGGTATGGTCTGTCCGGCACCACCACGCCACACCTAGCATTGGGTAGGTTCCCATTCCTTAGTCACTTTCCACTCTCGCACATGCCTGCTCCATGCCTCTCCTCACATCCTGCTATTGTGTGTCTGTGGTGCCATGCCGTGGCTGGGCTGTGGGCATGGCAAGGCCGGATTCCCAATGGAGTCCTGTTGTGGTGTCCGGTCGGTTGGCATGTTGTGTGTCATGTTGAATGTAGTTGTGCTGCGTGCCCATTGGCAGTGTCGTGAGTTGCATGACTGTGGCTCTTCCGGTTTGGCTCTTCCGGTTTGGCTCTTGGCTGGGCTCCCTTTTATGCTGCAGGTAGTCGTCCTGCTTAACACCAGCAAAAGGCAGGTGTTAAATCCCTGATGCTACCGCGGCTTTTCGCCTGTTTTTGGTTTGCATCACAGATCTGGCAGTTCGTTGTGAAAGTGGTGTTGTGGTTTTTTCGTGTGTTTTTGCACAGGAACTCCTACTCTGCATCTCATTAGGGTTAGTTGGTGGTGTCCACCGTGGAGGTAAGTTTTGGGGCAGTTATTGCGGGAATACTGGCGATGTCTGCAGTTTGCACCGGCTCGTGAATTGGGTGTTACATCTATCTCCACTTTTGATGCGTTAAGGTGGGGATAAATCGGAGATGAGTCCTTGTGAATATCCCCCTTAGCCTTGTCTAGCGCTGATTTGTACCGGTGACAAGCTACGATAATTTTGTTACCATCACAATCATTTACTGCTGTTTTTAGCTCTTTTGCCAAGAGTCTACACTCTGCATTGTACCATTTGTGATCCTTCCTGCAAGAGGGTCTAGTATGTTTTGTTTCATTATAGAAAACATACTGTAATTCTTTATAAAAATTCTTATGAATAGCGAAGATTGGAACAGAAGTTGGAGAAATTCCTTCCAACAGAGTGAAAAAATGCACATACCAGCTAAAAACCTATGAGTGGGATTTAATGTTGGCCAGTACCCGAGGCCAAGAAACGTTTCAGGCGTTCTTGACTAGAATGGGTTCCAGGATTGCAGTGCAACACATTGACAGCTCTCTATTGAGGCTCTATTGAGGCTGTCTCCAGTTAAAAGTAATCATAATCCACATTTGTAAAGCGCAAACAATCACCCATAAGGGTCTATAGGCGCTGGGGGCCGTAGGGAAGATTAAGCAATCTATTGCCCAGAGTCACATGGTGCTGGGCTAATCTGCCACCGGGGATCGAACCGTGATCCCCAGATTCGGGAGTCAGTTGCCCTGGCCGCCGCGCCACACCTCTTCCCTAGTGGATTATGGCTGCAGTCAAAGAGTTACAATCCCTATGCTGCTAAGCAATAACCAGATTCTTGCATCAAGTTAAACATAATCTATCATGCTAGTGTAAAGGCCTCTTTTGAATGTAGGTGATCTATCAGGGTCTGATTGAGTCCACCCGTTACAGGCTCTATGACAGTGCCCAGCCAACATTGATCAACCTGTAATGCTGCACTAGAGAAACTGTGGTAAAGCCTGAAATGTTCCATAACTCATCCTCGTCCTCAAATAATATATTCAGTAAGGGTGAGGGCTTAAAAGAAATGTTAAAATTCCTCGCAACCATGCTTTTTTGCTCGCCGTTGGTGAATGTCGATTATATCATCTAACAAGGGCAAAACAGGGGAATAGTCCCTACTGGAAACTGACATGGCATAGACATTAAACAATACCAGAACTAGACTGGAGGGGCATTTCATCTGAACTCCCATCAGATCTAAAGAATCTATTTTTACCTGTGTATGAACACAAGCAATATAGTGTGTTTCACCAGAACCAACAATCCCCCCATCGCCTCCCAGTTTTTTTTGTTTGGTGGTCACTCTTTAACACTATTGGTGGTATAACCATTTACAAATATTTTACTAGCAGACCAGGTTTCCTGGAAAGCGCAAACAGCATTTTTCCCCTCGAAGGAGAGCCAATCATTATCAGTGAGTTTAGGGCTAATCCCTGCCAGGTTCCAGGGTATCAGGATAACCCTTTTTGTACATCAGTGTTCGTTTGGGTAGTAAGACCCTTTAGCCCAGGCCAATCCGGGGACTTGCAAATATTAGGTGAATTATCATTAGACATAAATGAACAGTCCACTTGATCGTGGCCCTCAGTGTTTACATCACAAGCTTGGATGCTTGCTGCGGGAGAGGCGATATATAAGGCCCCAGAGTTAGAGTTGACTTGCTGCGATAATCAATCAACCGGATTCAAGTCTCAATTGATGCTTGTTAACTCTGGACCAAAAATGACAGGCTTAGTGCTAGGTTTGTATGCACCTGCTTTTGTTGGAGTTCACAGGTCTGAGTATCAGTTTGCATTGGCTGGGGCTGAGGGGAAGTCTTATCTTCATTGCAGAATCAATTGTATCCCATAGATGGCGGGTGCGGAGCTCTAAATTAATTAGGCTGTCTACCAGTGGTTTTTAAGGACACTACAATTCAATCGAGACCGAGTGAGCCGTTGTTACATCTTTTAGCGAACTCCGTATCGGAGCGCACTATTGAAAGACACTCTAGTTTCGCTCAAAACCAATATGTCACTTTGTTGAATAAGGACTCAGCCAAACTTCGTTTCCCCCCCTGAAGGAATTCTAAAGATATCTGCAATCTGACGCAAGAGTATCAGAGCGGGAATATCTGCTAACAAAAGCCTGGCCCTTGTTGATTTATTGACCCAATTCTGCAGCTGTTCGGTTGGCCATAATCCTCGTGCGCTGGCTGTGCCCTCGGTCTGTGGTCGCCAGGCGGACTATAAGGGGCCTATTTGGATGGTGGGCGGACCTGATTCCGCCTGCCATCCTTGCAATGTTGGGACCGGCTGCCAGACGTGCGGTGGTCCCACACTGCTAATTAGGATGTGACCGCCACCCTGGTGGTCGCATCCTGCATATTTGACATTGCGGAGGGTGCTGCGTACAGCAGCACCCACCACAATGCCAAAATTGGCATGTTGTGCATTTGCATGCACAACGTGGCAGGCACCGCGGGGTGCCTGCCACCTTGTGCATGCAAATGGAGGGGGGTACCATGGGTACCCCGCAAGTGCACACTCCACCCCACCACCCACCTGGGACCCGCATAGCTCCCCCAAAGTACATCCCCCGCCAGCCTTTCCATGGTGGCTTTGGAAAGGCCTTAACAACACACCATCCTAAGGCACCACCACCCTATAAGGGGCCAATTCCACCTGTGCAGCAATCGGAATGATTGCCGACCAGCGGAAAAGCGGCAGCCATGAAACCCCCTGCCATTGTAATATGGCGGGGGGGTTTCACTCGTTACGATGTCGTGACGGTCGCCACTGCCGACAACATCCTAACGAGCCCCTAAGTACAGCAGGGATTGATAACTATATTCTCTGGATTTACTGTGACCTTCTTTGTTGCTTGGGTGTGACGATATGAAATAGTGTTTATCACATGTTGAGAGCCCAACTTGCGCACCTCGAAGTTGCCTAGCATTTTCACCAAACCCCCGGTTGAGTACATATATAGGCATGGCAGGTGTAGGCATAGCATTGGTATGACAGCGGCTGCAACAGGAGTCAGCAGTCTTGCTTTTGCAGTCTCTCTCCTTTCGATTGACTAGGATGGTGACCAAAAACAACACGTTATCCTACCTAAAATGCAGAGAGGAAAGGCTATCTATAGCTATCAATGCTTCTGAAGAGACAATGTCACTGGATTTAGTGGCTAATTTGGTTGCATTATGTGAATGACCAGACCTATCCTCTTCTGTCAGTGGAGCACTTTATTTTATGATAATATATTTTGTAGACAAAAAGCAACAGAGCCTATCTACATTGGCATCTTACATTTTTTGGAAGGTCTGATAGTTGTCCTTTTACCGTTGGACGTTGGTGGCGGCTGGGCAAATGGAAAATATTCCTGCAGGAACTGTGTGCACTGGTCTTCCTGCAAGTAACTTCTTGGAATAAAGGGGCAGATTTATGAGGCCCTTGCGCCTCATTTACGCCGCCGCTGCGTCACTTTTGTGACGCAGCGGCGGCCCAAATCCTGCGCCATGCTGCGGGGTATTTACAACGTGACGCATCTGGGAGATGCGTCACTTTGTAAAGCCCTGCGCCAGCAGTAGGCGTACCTGTGCAGGGGGGGGCGTTCCGTCTACAAGATTTCACTCAGTCACTTTTGAGCCCATGCTGCGTCAATACCCTGGATAAGGATTGACGCAGCATTGTGAAGATAGGTCCCCCCAAAGCATTGCTGGAGCTACGTCGCGCTCGTGACGCAACTCCAGCAATGCGCCACTTTTACGGCACAGATGCGTCACGCATCTGTGCCGTTTTTGCCCCATGGAACAATGCGGCGCATCCATGGTGGCAGAGCTGTGGCGCACAATAACTGGCGCATCCCTGCTGATATGCAGGGATGCGCCAGTTATTATAAATCTGCCCCAAAGTATTTAGCATGGTCAAATGTACTTTGTAATAAGGGACCTGAGTCTTATCGGCTGATCTCAAAATGGCCTGATTAGTCCGAACCTAACCAGAATTTCCAGGCACAACAGAAAACGAATTCCAGTGTTGCAATTGTGTTCCAGGCCTCAATTTAAGTGATGTAGAATAACTGAGGGATTGATTTCAGAAAAGGGTGAGATCAAGTAGTCAAACTGATACCTAATTCCAGGGAAGAAGTTTATGAAGTAAAGATGTTATTTTGTGAATAAAAGTAGTAGGAAGTCTGGAAATTTGATGATGTGATGATGAAAGCAAAGGTAGTAGGGAGTCCAGATATTTTACTATTGAAAAACTGTCAATATTTTGAGAATATAATATGTAATTGTAGTATGCAATATGAAAGGGTTCTGTAGTGCTGTTCCACCACAACAGAGGTTAGGGGGTTGATTTTTCCAGTTTGTGTCAGACTTACTGCACTTAGCACAGATGCAATAATAGGACACACAATAGGTGGGTATGGAAAGGTGGAGGACTGTTGGCTGGGGCACAAAAGACAAAATAGGTTGAGGAAGAAGGTAGCACACTGAAGTAAAAGTGATCATTTTAATATGCTTTCTGTATGGTGATACATTCCCAGTGAGAGGAATAACAAAAATAGTTATAATGAGTCTAAATAACTTATCAATATTATATTTTAAAGTGTGTTATTTGTATAGTCCCCACAAAAGCAGGCTAGTGTGATAAACATTGACAATATACAAAGCACAGGTAATATACCAGTTAGAAATAAATTTTGCATACAAAAATAGAATCACATTTAATAAAACTGGGTTTCAATTGACTTCCCTGTTCTTCCCAACAGATAGCAAAGAGACGAGTCGCAATCCTTCCTGCTTAAAAAGGAGCTACACTGCTTCCAAGATACTCAAATGTGATGACTGTGAGAACTAAAGGCCATATACAGATTCTCCACATATATTTGGTTTTCTTGCACTAGAATTATTGCAGGTCTGGTGAAATGATACTGATCCATAGAAGTCATTGTATTGCTATGGCATTCAAATTAAACTGTTCTAATAGATTAGCTACGGTGAGAATTATCAGGATTTGTAGTGATTCACATAAGCGCACCAGCTCTCTGAAAGGGGATGAAAATGGATACTACTTATTTCTCGCAAATATTATTCTTGCATTTTTTATGGCATGTCTGTCAACAAGTATGATTGCTAAAACCAGCATTGAGATATGTCCCATGATTGTATCTGATCACAATTGTCTATTATTATAGATAGACATAGGGGGTTGCAAAGAATGTCTTATAAGAAGGAGCAATGACCAAACCATTTGAAATATCAATCCTACTAATAATATATGTCCGATACCATACATTGTGTTTTTATGATCATCTTAATAGTGAATTTATAATGCACTCTTAAGTCATATATCTATGACTATGCAATATTTTAGTGCCCACAATAGGATTAGAATGGAAAGTAATAAAATGGAGCTCAGCTATGCACCCCAGAAATACTACGAGCATCAGCTATTAGTAATTATTATTATACCAAGCAAGATATTCAATAGACATTGGATTGTACAGAGGCGTAAAATGGGTTCCTGTTTAAGGGAGAACATTCTGCCGCTAATCTGGAAATTAGAGGTCAGGCAATAGAATATGGAGAATCGATTGGACACGTACTACCTTATATATCCGATATCAAGGATTCAAACTATTCTGCCTAGAGAGTCTCCCAGTGCTTAATTTGAGCCGGGGCTTTCCGGTGCTAAGCACCGGCACTTACTTGGTTTCAGGTGCTCGGCACCAGCACCTAATTGTCAACACAATACATAGAACAGTCTCTAACATGGTGGCGCTGCTTATCTAATTTAGAGATGAGCAGAACAACAGTTGTTTAGGAATACAATATACATTAAAATTGCTCATACCTGCCTCCCCAGCCATTCCTTTAGCTTTGAGGACCTGGAATCATCTGAACTGTCGCATTTACATGCGAGAGAGATGGTTAGTAGTTGTTTTGGCAGCGATGACAAGGGCGATGTGTGGTGCAAGCTGCAGTGGCCTCCCGGTCAGAGCCCTGGCACTTAATAATTTACAAATTAAGCACTGGTCTCTCATACGGTATTGGAGTAATTTCAAACTTTAACCAGAGACCTGTTCTAGTCAATGATATTAGTATTGAGGTTTTAGCATATGCCAATGATGTTTCAGTTTATTCTGATAACATAATTGAAGCTATTGAGGTGAAAGAGCTTGAAGCAGAAAAATATGAAGAGATTTCTGACTACAACTTAAATTCTGATAAGAAGCAAATTATGTCTCAACATGTTAGAGGGTAATGATCCAGGGGTGGTTCAAGTGGTAACACATCAATGAATTAGAATGAATCGTAACATAAGTAACACTAGTAAAATCAAGTAGGAATCCTTGCTAGAAAAATGTGTTTCATGTTTTCAGAAAACTAGAATCGATATCCCATTAATTTGCTGGGGTCATGCGATATTATAACAAGCATTTACAATGCAATAGGTCTCGCATTTTGGGAAGTTGGTGCTATTGGCGTTGTAAATGATAATGTTTTTTTATTTATATGTTTTGGTTGGGAGTGTAGTGGATGTATGCCAGTAGAAAAATGTTGTGCAGAGAAGCCACCAAATGACATTGGAGGCATGTAAAAAACAAGTGGGCGATTGGGGGAGTGGGTATATTTCATCACATATGTGCCCTAAGGAGCGTTTCAGCAACGATAAATGTTGAATTTGATAATCGTGTACTGTGGTTTCTAGGCAAATTTTTAGTTTGAGAGAACAGAGAGGCTTAACGATAATAAATTATTTTCTCACATCACACAAAAACTGAGGGGCAGATTTACAAGCCCCTAGCGCCACTTTAGCGTCACTTTTAACATGGGAAAAGGGACGCAAAAGTGGCGCAAGGGGGTTGTAAATATGCCCCTGAGGCTATTGGGTCTGTAGCTCTCAACATTTGTTTTTTCAGTTAAATATTTTTTATTGAATATAAGAAAACACAGGGTTACAAATATAAACTAATCAATAATTATTCAGAATATGAGCATACAAACGTTCTAAAGAATAGTAACTGCATAATAGGATAATTATACATAAAAGGTTACAGAGTATATAAACATTTATAATAACATATCTAAAATGATAATATATTAAAAACAGGGAAAAAGAGAGTATACCTAAGGAAAAAGATATAAAACTGGATATTACAGTGGTATACAAAGAACCTGTGTGAATGTTAAAATGAATATAATATTTAAAGGGGTAGAGTACATTTTTATAACGGAAAGAAACAAGAAAAAAGAGAAATAAAGAAAACGAGAGAAAGAAAAAAGGAAACGAGTGAAGAAAAGAGAAGAAAGAAAGGAAGAGAAGAAGAACTCGGTGATAAAGATAGAAAGGGATTACAATGATAATGACAGATAAGTCGTAAAAGGTAGCCACAGTAAATCAGATTTAAATTGAAGATGAATAGAAGACTGAGGGATAGAGGCAATTCTATGCTCATCACATATATAGTTCCACCAATGTAAAAAGGATAATTTAGAATTGTCTTTCCAACAGGTTAATATGACTTTAAGAGCCACCGCAAGAAATAAATCAAATAAAGGAGATGTGGGATTAACTTGAGCCAAATCAGGTGACATAGTGTCTAAAAATACATTATGAATACTAAGTTGAATTTTGTAAGAGAAAATCAGGGTACACTTTGACCATATAGCCGTCCAGAATGCATAAACCTTAGGACAATAGAACAGTAAATGCAGTAAAGAACCTTCAGCATTAAGACAAGACCAACAAAGTGATGAAGCAGATTGGTCAAACTTATTTAACAAAAGGGGAGTAATGACAACTCTATTATAAATAAAGTACAAGGACTGTGTAATATTAGCAGCTTTGGAAGTCTTGAATATTTTCTGCCAAAACGTATCCCATTGCGATATCGAATAAGTCAAAGAAAGGTCATGTTCCCACTCTAGTTCAACCTTAGATTTAGTCCGTGTACCAACAGGGGTAGATAAAGATTTATAGATAAAGGAGGCACTAGGGACAGAATCAACAGAAATTTGATATAATGGAGTATCAGGAAGAATAGAAGCAGGAGTTGGTAGAGAGAGAAATTTCTGTACACAATCCTGAAGTATTAAAGCTAAAGTATTATACTGTTGAATACAGGAATCAGGTAATTGAAAAGATTCTTGCAACTGATGGAAAGAAAGAATTACATTATTCACAAACATTTGGTGTACATAAATAAGACCCTTTTCTTTCCATTGTTTGTAGTAAAATGATTTGTGACGAAACTTAATGTGTTTATTAAACCAAAGTGATGACGCTAGAAAAGATTGATAATCATCCAAATTCGTAAAGAAAAGTGTATGTAACACAAATTGAGAATGTTTCAAAATAGGGTATTTGGAGAGAAAAGTACAATTAGTCATGTGAACAATATCTCGCATTGAAAAATCATTTAACAATGAACATTCAACATTGACCCATGAAGGTTTAGATGAATCCTGATAATCTTTAGATAAAGCATAACATTGATGAATCAAAAAGGCATTATGATAGAAAGCAAAATCAGGAAATCTTACCCCCCCCCGCATTTTTAGGACGAACCAGTTTAGACAAAGCAATACGTGCATGTTTGTTATTCCAGAGAAATTTAGTGCATAATGAATTATTCTGAGAAAAATAATATTTAGGAATTTTGAAAGGTAGCATAGATAGTATGAACAGAATCTGAGGGACAATCATCATTTTAATTGTATCAAGTCTACCCCACCAGGAGAGGAACAGAGGAGACCAGAGGTTTAACAAATTAGCAATTTTAAGTTTTAAGGCAGTCAAATTATGGGACAATGTGTCACGAATGTTGGGGGAGAACCATATGCCAAGATATTTAATTTTTGGGGGACACCAAGTGAAATTAGAGGAGTCAAACATATATCTATAACATGAAGGATTTAAGGGTAAGATCTCAGTTTTAGAAAAGTTTAAAACTATGTTCAGCACCCGGACGCGCAGCGGACGGGCGCAGCGGGCGCGCCGTCAGCGCGCCAAAGGCGCGCCAAAGTCAAGCCCGTCTGGGCCCGTCTGGGCCCAGCCGGACCCAGGCCCAGGAACCCTGCTGGATTTGCCGCAGGATCGCCTGGTGTACACAAGTGACATGCTCCGGGCCCTTCACCAGGAAAAAACTCAGGACTGCCACTATGTCCATACCGAAGGTAAACCCTTTGTCAATTGCGCACGATGTAACCCAGCCGAATACGGCTCGGGAAAGCCGGGACTACAGATGGGCCTCCTTAACTGCCGCTCCCTCCCTAGGCATGCACACAAAATCAACTTGCTGATACAGGATCATGGCCTGGTCGCTCTGTTTCTCACAGAAACCTGGCTCTCTGCCAGTACGGACTCGGATATTGTTAATGCCCTACCCCCAGGCTATCTCATTCAAACCTTACATAGACCTAAGGGGAGAGGAGGAGAGCTGGCAATTATCCACAGAGAACATCTTGCCTGTAGGATTAGCAATGCCAACATTGAAGATTGCGAAAGCTGCCACTTTGCCCTTCAAATTTCCCCGGTACACTCCCTCTTAGGACTGCTGCTCTACCGCCCTCCGGGGACACTAGGGAATTTCCTTAACGCCCTCACTGACATGGCGTCACAATTAGCTTTCTCCGCCTCGAACTTTCTCGTCGTGGGTGATCTCAACCTTCACCTTAATGACCCCACAGACTCCTCAGCTTCGGATCTCCTTCAGGACCTTAGGTCTCTTAACATCCGACTGATCAACAACAAACCCACCCATGATAAGGGTCACCTTCTGGACCCCGTCCTGACCAACATCAGGGATATCACTTCGGGTCCCCCATTCCTCTCCCTAAGTCAGATCACTTCCTCGTTCCCTTTTCCTGGCTCCTTACCATTGCACCCCCCCTACCCCCCAAAATCCGAGTGACAGACCGACGTTGGCACAAGCTTGAACCGGTGGAATGGGCTAACTTGCTCTCAGATTCCACACCTGTCCTCTCCGCGGACCCGGTCACGGCCGACGAACAGTTTAACCTCTGGCTCACATCCTCACTGGATAAACTCCTCCCCAATACCACCACCTTTAAACATACGAAAAGAGTGACTCCCGCCCCCTGGTACACTCCGGCACTCAAATCCCTCCGACAGGTATGCAAGAGAACAGAACGCTCCTGGAGAAAGGATAAATCTAACGAAAAGAAGGAAGCCTATCATACCGCATTACAAAACTATAAAACCGCCCTCCGTAACACCAAAAGTCTATTCTTCCAAGAAAGAATAGAACACTCCGTTAGTTCCAGTAAGGAATCTTTCACCATCCTAAATGAACTCCTCAAAATCCCGGACCCGAGACCGAGAGACCCCCCAGACCCCAAAGCTGATGAGGAAAAGTGCTACAAGCTAGCGAATTTCTTCAAGGAGAAAATCCAAAAAATCCTCGACTCCATTCCATCCACAAGTTCAAGCGAGGAAAAAGAAGCCAACAACTGTCCTACCCCCCCATATCTTACTTCCTGGGGACAAGTGACGGCAGAAGAGGTTGAAGATACGCTGAATATCATCAAAAGCGGGTCTCCCAGGGATCCTGCCCCCTTACGTATTCTCAAAAAGGTAGCACCCACGATCGCTCCCCCCCTCACCCACCTTATTAACGCCTCCCTCCAACAAGGAGTCGCCCCCCCCAGCTGGAAGGCGGCAGTCGTCAAGGCACTTTTAAAAAAACCCTCCCTTGACCCTGCCGACCTAGCAAACTATAGACCAATCTCCCTCCTTCCGGGTACTAGCAAGATCGCGGAAAAGCTCGTGAACAGAAAACTTTCACAATTTCTGGAGAATAACAACCGCCTAAAAAGTTCACAGACGGGATTCCGCCCCGGGCAGGGCACCGACATCGCCCTCCTCATGGCAGTGGAGGAAGCCAGAGCACTCTTAGACCAAGGAGGATCAGTGGCAGTGATCCTCCTCGACCTGAGTGCGGCCTTCGACACCGTCAATCACCAGCTCCTTACCCAACGACTCAGGAGTGCCGGTGTTGAAGGAACTGCTCTGTCCTGGCTATCGTCCTTCCTGAGTCAACGCTCCTTTCAAATCTGGGAGAATAACACCCGCTCCTCTAACACTCCCCTCCAATGTGGCGTGCCTCAGGGCTCTTCCCTGAGCCCCACATTATTTAACATCTACATGTCCCCATTGGAGGAGGTTGTTACTCCGTTCGGAGTGAGCATCGTCAGCTATGCTGACGATACACAGTTAGTGGTGTCCCTATCACATCCCAGACAACAACCTGCGGACCTTTACAACTGTCTGACACAGATACAAGGATGGATGAACCGATCGTCTCTGAAACTTAACGGTTCAAAGACGGACATTCTCCTCCTTGGTCAGAAGGGACCCTCTCCACTACAAAACATCTGGCCACCCTGTCTAGGCCCGCTCCCAGACCCCAAACCAGAGCTAAAAAGCCTGGGTGTCTGGCTTGATAAGGACCTCTCATTCGCAACACAAGCAAAAAAGGTAGCCGGGACGTGCTTTGGGCTGCTCAGGTCAATTCGAAAGATCCTGCCCCTGCTCCCCCACAAATCCCAGAAACTGCTGATCCAAGGCCTGATACTCTCCAGGCTTGACTTTAGTAATTCCATCTACTTAGGGGCCCCAGAGGTAACCCTGAACAAACTACAAAGGGTCCAAAATGCAGCTGCCCGGATCCTCACTAACACCCCTGCCAGAGCCTCGGCCAAACCAGCTCTGAAGCGTCTCCATTGGCTTCCGGTGAGAGAACGTGTGATGTTCAAGGCCCTCTGCCTGGCACATAGACTGCTTCAAAACAATGGCCCCTCAAGCCTGGAAAAATTTATCAAACCTTACAAAGCTCCTAGAGCCCTCCGCTCCGACCAGGAACATCTTATCGTCACTCCCAGAGTGAAGAAGGCCCGAACAGGAGGAAGACGCTTCTCGGTCCATACCGCACGCCTCTGGAATGCTCTACCTCACCACCTGAGAACTGAACCCAACTTCCTACGGTTCAGGAAGCAATTGAAAACCCACCTCTTCCCTTAACCTGTCTCCCTCCCTGCTCCCGCTGACCCCCCAGTTGTACTGATCTTAGCGCTGGGATACTTACGGGTGACTACGCGCTCTATAAAAATAAATAATAATAATAATAATAATTTGTAGCCAGAGACCTTAGCAAATGATGACATTTCCAGCAAAAAGGGGGGTAGGGAAGATACAGGATTAGACATATAAATAAGAACATCATCAGCATATGCAGATAATTTAATTTGTTGGGTCTTGAAATTAAAACCATTAATGAGAGGGTTACTTCTAATACGTTCCAGAAAAGGTTCTAAACATAACAAGAAAAGTAATGGTGACAGGGGGCAGCCCTGACGAGTACCTCTTTGAAGGGAAAAATAAGGGGAGAAGAGACCATTAACAAAAATACATGCTTTTGGATTGGTATATAACAATTTAACATATGAAATAAACTTTGGACCAAAACCAAACCAATGTAATGCATGCAATAAGAACACCCAGTTCACACGGTCGAAGGCTTTTTCTGCATCCAGGGATAAAGCAGCAAGTGGAGCTGGATAATTTCTACTAAGAGCAAGAAAATTGGAAAACATTCTGGTGTTATCAGAGGCCAAACGACCTTTAACAAAGCCAACTTGTCTGGTTTAATGAGAAGAGGGATAACTTTTTCTAAACGAGAAGCTAAAATTTTTGCAAAAATTTTACAATCATAATTAATTAAAGATATAGGACGAACATTTTTGCAAAAGGAGGGGTCTTTATCTGGTTTGGGGATTACGATAATAAGGGCTTCCAAAAAAGAACCACAGGCTTTGGAATTGGATATGAAGGAATTAAAAAGTTCTAACAGTTTGGGAGCAAAAATTGAGGAGAAAGTGGAAAATAGTTCTACTGAAAATCCATCAGGACCAGGAGCCTTCGCTTTTTTCAAAGATTTAAAGGCATCGGTTAATTCTTGTATAGAGATATCTTCTTCAAGGGGTTCAAAATTATCCTGGGAAGTTTTAGGCTTGGGGATATTTCGTAAAAAAGAAATAAAATCATCTTCAGATGGCATGGTAGTTTCAGTATATAAGAGATTGTAGTATGATTGAAATGTGGAGATAATACCGGAATCAGATGAAAGGAGTGTGTTGTTTGATTCCGAATGAATGGGGCCAATAACTTTACGTTCTGATTTAATTTTTAGATAATTTGCTAGCATTTTCCCAGCTTTATTTTGACCTCCATGAAATTTCGATTTAATCTTAAGGAGGATGTTACAAGCGTCCGCAGTGACTGTTTTATTCAGGGAGGTTTTAGCCTTAATTAATTCTTGTAGTGATGAGGGAGATTTAGAAGAGTAATAATTATGTTCTAACGTTTTTGGACGGGTTAGGGTTTCTTTCTATTTAGTATGCAGTAATTTTTTCTTCCTTGAGGAGTATGCAATAGTGAATGTAATGTAAATGTAATGTAATGTAATGTAAAAGAGCATTTATAGAGCGCAAACTGTCACTCCGCAAGGAGCCTCCTGGCTCTGAAGGAAGCTTTAAAGGCGTCCCAATTGTTGTGAACGGAAGTGTCTAAGGAGTTATTAAAGGTAAAGAATTCCTTAATAAAAGAAGTCGCTTCTAGAATAAAGGAGCGGTCCGATAGAAGGGAATTATTAAAACGCCATCTACCTTGTTTACATGTGGTGAGAGATAGGAGGGTGGAGACAGGGGCATGATCAGATATAAATATGGATCCAATGTCAGAAGATTGGAGACATGGTAGTAGTGATTTGGAAACTAAAATATAATCAATACGAGATCTGGTATGATGTACGGGGGAAAAGAAAGTAAATTCTAAGGTATCTGGGTTACATGTTTTCCACGTATCAAATAATGGGCGAGAGGAAATGGCTGCTTGAAATGATTTGTGGGACTTGTCAGGTTTGAACTTACAGTTGGATTGCCTATCAGTAAATGGATCTAACTAATTATTAAAATCACCCCCAACCACAATATTAGAATTAGCACTTGACAATAGTTTCAGCCTTATAGAGTGCCAGAATTCAGAATCTGGTTCAACTGGACCATAAATATTAAAAAAAGTTATTTGTCTTTTATTTATAATAACCTCTGCCAATACCCACCGACCATCAGGGTCACACTCTGACGATATAATCTGTGCATTAACCCATTGGCGTTTAAGTTTAAGGGATTCTTTGTCATTACAATGGGTTTCCTGTAAAAAAGCAACTTGGGTATTAAGTTTAGCAAGATGAGACAATACCTTTTGACGCTTGACTGGATGACCAAGACCACGAACATTCCACAAAGTCACATTAACCATAACACTGGGAACAGGTAAATATGAGGGAACAGGAACATAAAACTGCAAAATCGACAAGACAAAAGAAGGAAAGACAATGTTCAATATGTGAAAAGAAAGACTTAGTATTAAAAATAAGACAGGTACAGAAAAAACGGATTAACGCTGAGAAAGAATGAGTAGATGAAAAGAGGGTATAGACAAAAAGAAAAAGAAAAAAAAGCAAAAGAGAAGGATTAGAGGAGAAACATAATCCAAAAAGTAGGACTAAACATAAAAAGAAACAGAAAGGAGGGAAAAGAAAGAGAAAGAGAAGAAAGGAAAGAAACAGAAGAAAGAAGCAAGCAAACAGATCAAGGATTAGCATCCAGATCTGTAAAGTAGAAGGAAAGCTGAGAAAAGAGGAGCATAGTGACACCGAAGGACACGGACCACAGTAATAACTACACAAGATGAATGATAACCTCATAAATAGAATAAGAACAGATAATCAGAGGATGTCACGCAGGCAAATCAATTTATAATCTAATTAATAATCCTAAAATATAAGAAAAAAAAATCAAACATTTGTATCCATGCCCTGATGTGAGAGACCATGTAGAAACAGTTTAAGTTTAACCGGATCATCAAAGGAACGTGACCGACCATCATGTGTAATTTTACAAAGGCAAGGATGGAGAATTCCATATTGAATGTTAAGTTGTCTCATTCGAGGTCGTAAAGCAAGTAATTCCTTGCGCCGGGCATTTGTTGCATTGGAAATATCCTGAGATATGAAGATATTATGGCCTGACCAGATAAGACGTCGTTTAAGTCTTACAGCCTTCAAAACTTGCATAAGCTCGGTGAATTCCAAAAAAAGCATTATGATTCCACGTGGCTTGTTGGCATGAGGAAGAAGACGTCCCAATCGGTGAGCTCTTTGTATATTGAGGAGGCTCGACGATGGTGGAAGATCTAATAGTTCTGGAAGGAATTTCTGCAGAAAAGTAACCATGTCGGAACCTTCAACATTCTCCAGAAGACCATAAAGGCGCAGATTATTTCTACGATTGCAATTTTCAAGATCCTCTGTGTGGATTTTTAACTTATGGATTTCTTGTTCCAGTGTGGGAATCTTAGAACTGATGTCTTGTAAGTCGCTTACCCGCTGTTCAAGCTCCAAGACATTTCCCTCCATGACAATCCATCTCTCCTCAATCTGCTTTAACTTTTCGTTAGTCGTGGACATAAAGGGTTGAAGGTCACGTACCTCGTCTAGTATAGAGTCCAGGACCGGGTTTTGTGAGGAGAGAATAGGAGACGGAGGATCATTTTTATGTCTTTTTGGCTTGGTACCGGAGGAGGAAGAACAAACAGCATGGGAATCACTAGCCATTGTGACTTGAAAAACTCCACGATGGATAACAGTTATCGCAAAAATATAGTGAGAATATTCCGTATATTAAGAAAATACATAAATTGAATAGAGCTCACCAAGATTCACAAAGTAGACAAAAAATAAACTTGAAACAATAATGACATCAAATCCTCCAAAAGGAACATAGCAAAAAACATCTCAGCTGGCATATATTGATGCAAAAAATGCCATTCCAGGTGGAGAAGCCGTAGTATAGAAGAAGTCCTGGCCAAGAAGTGATGCACTGGCAGAAGAAAGACTTTGTCATGACAAAGAGAGGCGCTGAATGACGTTAGCGGATAAGTCTCTGCCAATTAGGTATTTTCTAATATGGGCTGCCAAACCATTCATTATGTAGAAAAGTGCATTGGAATGCCCGTCTGCCTCAACCACTGGCAGCAGTTGGCAATGGCACATTAAATAAAGTAACACACCAAAAAGAAACTGGGGTGAGCACTAATATCGTCTCTGCCAATTAGGTATTTTATAATATGGGCTGCCATACCATTCGTTATGTAGAAAAGTGCATTGGAATGCCCCTCTGCCTCAGCCACTGGCAGCAGCTGGCAATGGCACATTAAAAAAAGGAACACACCAAAAAGAAACTGGGGTGAGCACTAATATCGAATGGTGCACCCATTTTAGTGTTAAGGAGGCGTAGGCAAAGATTAGCAATATGCAGCGTTCTGAGGAAAGAAAACGCGGGCGCCGCGATACAAAATGGCGGGCTCCCGCGAGTCACTGAGGCAAAAATCACCGCCGCAGCGTATGGGCTCGTTTACGGTATGACGATGGTTTGAAAGCGGTATTCGGACTCACCGCATCGTCATACAGGCATGCCCGCCTTCCAACGTCCTGGACAACATCCGTATGAGGCTCTGCATAAGATAAAGGTCCCGCGTCGCTGAGGAGCCTACACCGGGTCCGCCATTTCGCTTCGGCGCTCAAGCCACGCCCCCCTGTAGCTCTCAACTTAACCATTAAACAGAACCTCCTGCAGAGAGCAGCTAAGCTTCAAGGGGGCATTCTACAAACCAGCCCCGCTGGTGTTTATTTAATCGCTTATATGTATGTTAGCAAAAACACGTATGGACTGTTGCTCCGACATGACTCCTTGACGGTCTGTATAGGGGTGCAACCTGTCAATTTACACCTGAAGGTTGATTGTTCTTCATGCGATGTGAAGGGCGCAGGTTTCATCAGGAAGTGGCTGACACTGCTCCGCATCTCAAACCCACTGCGACAGATCTGTTAATTACTTTGTTGCAAAGCAAGGGGTTGCAGTGTGGAAGCAAGCTCTACCCAACACCATGGTTCTCATTATATGACCCTAGAAGGATAAATGACTGGGACAGCCCCACCAGTACTCACATTTTTAACTGGCATTCGCATGGAGAGTACACACACAAGACTACTTTGACATTGTAAGCTGCCATCCACGCAGTAAATTAGGAGTGAATGGTGGACGGGGTTGTGGTTTAAAAACGTATGCGAGTCTCTTAGAGGCCAAACAGTTTTTAGGTCTCACCTGACCCAGTGCATGCGCTGGTCTGGCGAGACTTTTTGTGAGGGCTCAAAAAAGTGCTACCATGGCCAGCCTAGAGCTGACAGTGCATGAGCGCGGGCGCGCGCGCCGCGCTTGATCGCGATCACTTTAACTTTCGCGGCCGCTTTGATGATCGCGATGACTTTCGCGGCCGCACGGAGAGGGAGAGTACCGGCACTTCTAAAGACAAGCATTGGCATAGCCAATAGGTCTCGCTTTTGGGACCTTATAAGTGTTTAGCCATGACACAGTTGCATAACTAAATACTTATAAGGTCCCAAAAGCGAGACCTATTGGCTATGCTAATGCTTGTTTCATGTGGTCACAGAGTTGGGCTTTTCCTCCACGTCCTCTTTTTACAAGCTCATACTTAATGGAGTACTTTACAGAAAAAACGTGTGCCAGACATGTATGTCTGGTCTGAGCTGAGACAACCTCAAGTTCACCCCTCCATGTCAAACCTATTAGTTTGGACGCTTCGCCCCACTCATTTTCAGTACATTTTTCACTTGCGCATTGCGCTCCAGCGCAGAAGTAAGGGTCTCTAATTGTCAGTTTAGTGTGCCAGAAGAAGAGTATGATAATGAAGCTTGAGACCACCCCCCTCCCCCAAAAGGTTGTAAATGAAATGAAACACAACCAGTTGTCTCCGAAAAGAAAAATTGAATAGCCAGGAGAAAACGTGACATTGTAAGGTTACCTGTAGGAGGCTCAGTTTGAGGTCTACGTGTTAAACATATGTTTCCTAGAGGCTATGACACTACCCTCCCCTGCTCTAATGAAATATGATAGGAAGAGAGCTATGCTGGTCAGCATAGGCCACCACCTTTTCTTGCAGCAAATGACTAGAGGACATCATTTCATACTGTCGCGCTGTGTGCTCTTATGCCCACAGCTAATGGTAAGTATATCTTCTAAATGTTGATTTCCTGGGGTTTTGGTGCTGGAGCAGAGGCTGGCTTGGAGAGTGATTAGCTAGTATGATAACTCAGTGGGTTGAGGCACAAGTTGTACATCCAAGCGTGTCCCAATGGCCACAGATTCAACCCCTGCAAAAGACAGTGGAATGCGCACAATTAATAGCAAAACATATAGTAAAAGCCTCACGAACAGCTCCTGTAGACTTTTAGCTAATGGAAAAAAAACACTATAAATAAACGAATATGAAAGGGATGGGTTTTACATACCAGAGTCCTTGGGGCCGGTGAGACGAGATGGGATATGGAAAGCTTACATAATGAGGTAGCCTGGAATCAGATTCAAGAGAGATAAGAATCTAGGCCTTGGCACAACATAAAATCTTGTAGTCCGTACCATCCACGTGCTAGTTATAATTTACATCTGTCATGCTCTAAACAGATATAGAATATGGGACAAATATGAATACTGCAGACTGGAAAACAATTACACCTGGCAATGCCGCCCAATTAACAACTTCATAATTATTACATACCCCTCCATTACATGCTGGCTTATTTTAATTTTTTAAGTTATAAATGTCTCCTCAGTAGAACATCATATACTCGAAAGACTTAAACAGGATAAATACAAGCCACACATAACAGATTGTGTTTTGTTCGTGTCACTTCACCCTGTTAAGCAGTAGTGAGAGTTTAGATTCTACAAAATAAATGAGTGAATCACATTGAATCACAAGTCCCGGCTAGCCTAGTATCAGCATATTCTTCTGAGAACGAACGCGAATTGTAAACTACAGTTTTTCCATGATTCCAGCAAGTGGGCTCACAAGACAACCTAGGACAAGGCACCGATTAGCTTTACATGCTTGTCCTGATTTGTTCAAAATGGTGTCCTTCACTTGGTTTCCCCACCAGTGGACAAATAAGAGATCGATAGGTTGCGGGTGGCACATACACCCTTGATGATGTAAGGCCCACTATAGGGGCAATTTTATCAATGTTACTTGATTGATTACTGACAGTATAGTGGTAGGAAGGGGGGTTGGCAGACTCATTCAGGCTTTGGGTGGCCAAACAGGAAATCACAAGCCATTTAACACTAGGGTAAGCTATTGGAAATAAAATGACTTCTCAAAGAAAAATTGGCACAATGCAAAGGTAAATTGAACCAGCTGTGGCAGAAGGAAAATGGGTGCATTGGTATACTCCCTGTAGCAAGCAGGACCCTGAATATCCATTGTTAAAATCCTGGTGTTGACACCACATAATATGATGACCCCCTCTAGTTACCTGCCCTGATTCTTGCTCAAAACACAGCATACACACTGTTAGAAATGGGGGTCTCTGGTTGGCAGTGGATGGCCACTGTCCAA
The DNA here is from genome assembly GCF_964204655.1 of Triturus cristatus. Classification (NCBI taxonomy): domain Eukaryota; kingdom Metazoa; phylum Chordata; class Amphibia; order Caudata; family Salamandridae; genus Triturus; species Triturus cristatus. Next base: position 730,025,323 of record NC_140591.1, read on the forward strand.
GCAGGGACCCTTCTTTCTAAGTCAGAGTGAAGGGCTGCACCCCCTTGATAACCCCTGCTCCACCCTGTGGTAACGTAGCAGGAGCAGTTAGGCTAATCTCAGAGGCAGTGTGTAAAGCGTTGATAATCATACACAGCAAATACAGTGAGGAACACTACAAAGGGACACAACACAGGTGGTTATCAAAGAAAATAGTTATATTTATAGAGACTTATCACTAGACCAAATAACGTGGAAATCACAATACTGTACAAAAATAGTTCACTCTGGATGCTGCAAAAATAGTTCCAAGGGGTAAGGTACAGTTCAGTTCAGGACAGGGGTCTCTGCGACCCCTCTACACACAGTTCTGAAATGTTGGCAAATAATCCACAAGAAATGTCAATCCGGCGGGTTAGCGATGTTTTTCCTCACGCTCTGGTCACGGCCGCTCGCTAACAGGGGTTAGCGACGATTTTCCGGACGCTCAGCCACTGTAGCGATGATTTTCGAGCCACAAACGAGCGGGCGATGATTTTTAGGCTTTAGCGATAATTTTGAGGCTTTAGCGACGAAATGAAATCTACTGGTCCTGAGACTTCAGTCAGGGGGCTAGCTCTCTCTCTAGCCCTTGGGTGATTGCAGGTTCAAGATTAAAAAGTTCTCTTACAGCTCCTATTCCCTCCTTTTTCCAGTCCAATGAAAACTACTGCAGGCCAATCCAGGGAACAGCACACAACACCAGGACAGTCCTCTCCTGCAGCTTTCTTCAGTTCCACAGACAGAGGTTGGTCTTGAGATCCAGGGGCAATACAAATTGTAGGGGTTTCAGCACAGATATTTATACCGTAAAAGTCTTTGTTCTAAAGAGTCACAAGTCACTGAACCCAGCCAGAACCAGTTCTGTTCAGTCCTGGAGCACTTTCTGTACCAGGCTGCTTCTTTCCTTTCAGGGTGCAGGGCACCACAGGAGGCGGAGCCAGCATTGTGGAGGGAAGACACAGCCCTATTCAGGTCCCAGGTGCAACTCCTCCCACTCATCTAGATGCAGATCTCTCCATTCACCACTGGGACACCTCACCCTGTCTCCTGGAATTCCCCAGCCCTGTCACTCCAAACCCAGCCAGCCAATACACATAACAGCAGAGCACACTGGAAGGCTTAGGCAAGAAAATACCTACTTTCTAAAAGTGGTATTTTCAAACACAGAATATAAAAATAACCTTCACTAAAAGATGCATTTTAATATTCTGAGCTCAGGCATACTAAATTCGTTTTTCTACCATGTTCCTGGGGTCAGCTAGGACTATACAGTGTAATAGTCAAACTGCCCATTCTGGCCTATGGAGAACAGGTAGCCTTACAGTAGTGAAAAACGAAATTGGTTGTAATTCACTACCAGGACATGCTACACACATCAGAGCATGTCCTACCTTACACATACAATGCACCCTAACATAAGGGTGGCTTACATGATGCCAAGAGAAGGTTCAGGGGCTGGGAAGTGGGTGCACTTCACAGCCAAGATGGCAGTTCTAGACTGCACACAGACACTGCAGTGGCAGGTCTGAGATACACGTTACAAGCTGCTTCTGTGGGTGGCGCAAACCAGTGCTGCAGGCCCACCAGCAGCATTTGGTTTACCAGCCCTGGGCACACACAGGCCACATTACTAGGGACAAACAGGTAAACCAAATAAGCCAATCATGGATATACCAATTAACATGTCATATTTACAAAGGGAGAGCATAGGCACTTTAGCACTGATCAGCAGTGGTAAAGTGCCCAGAGTCATAAAATCAACACAAACAGGTCAGAAAAAATGCAGGAGGAAGGCAAAAAGTTTAGGGATGACCCTGCAAAAAGGGCCATTTACAACACACACAAACCCCAATTTACAGTAATGTAGAAAAACAATACTGCAACTCCAAGTGCAGAAAATAGCATGAGGAGAACAAGAGGAGAACCACATCGAGAAGGCACAGACAAGATGGACAAACCTACCACATTGAAGGAATTCACAAGTGCATCAACTTACCTGCCTCTCAGGGCTCGCGGGGCCCACAGAGACATAACAAGCATGAGTCCCCGCCCATATAATGACAACAAATGAATATATGCGTTTTTTTCAGTTCGAGCAATATATTTACATTGATTATAGCCATTACACGATTTCATTACGTGACTCGTTGTTATAGTTCTAATTGTAGTGGTAACTGCCTTTATATAGCGCTTAGTACCTGACGAGGCGTCAAAGCGCTTTTTCAGCGAGTAGCACACTACTCCGGAAACCAAAAAAGATTAGTAGTGAATTAGTAAAGTGAAATATGAAATGAATTTGAGCAGTGGACATGTTAGTCTGTTATTTGGATCGCAAAAGGATAGTAATGGGTCTGACAAACATGACTGCCTAGAAAATACTGTAAAAACAGTTTCTGAGGTGGAAAAGCAAGGAAACAAGCCAGCTCTATGCTACACCAGGGGCGTTGGTCGAGTGTGAATGGAGCAGTCTACCTTGAGCACTTTTACTAAGACAAAATGGTAGGATTCCTTTAACGTAAAGAAGAGTCACGGTGGACTTAGTGTACGATAACAAGCACTTTCCCTTCGCATTCAGCACTAAAGGAACAAACCACTAGTACTGGTGGACACTGGTGTTGGCTCATTCCTTTGCACATAGAACTCTTGCTTACACACCTTAATCCTCGCCGCAATAGCGTACGCGAAATGGGAAGCTCTGAATTTTATTCTCACCTTGCCACCCCTAATTAAGACACTTCATGCAACCGTGAAACTTAGCACCATGAAGCTTTATCAATAGCCTCACTCACTTCAATTACATATATAGCAAGCGAATAAAGCATTTGTTTACTATTCTTAAAAAAAGAACATGCTACTACTGGCGGCAGTGATGAGTGTGTACATTCACATGACTTTCTGATCCAGAGACCTATAAGCTACAAAGAAACTATGCCATTTCCTATAGCTGCGCTTTGCTATGGCTAATCGAAATATCTTTGGTGAGAGACAAAGTAGTATTTTCTACACAGAGTTTTGCCCCAGGTTGCCTTTTATGTGGGTGATCTGGGCACGGGTACTGTCTCCCTCTGCATGTGGACACATCTTGTCCCTGAGATGTGAGCCCTTGGTGTCTCCCGTATTGCCAGCCTCTTAGAATACAGGTATGGTGAATCAATAGCTGATGGTGCACTTGTGCCCCCTACGACAACTCACATTTAACATTAACCAAAAAGCAGCCTCTCCTGTAGGCTGGGGCAGCCTCTGTGACCATCTGCTCTCTGACATCTGCTATCTCAGCACTTACAATGCTGGGGTGAATTGTTCCTTGTGTTTGCACCATCTTCGCTCGAGTTTTTTTCCATATCCCTGATTTAGTATTTATTTTTCTCCCTAACTTTGTTTTCCTTATTCATTTGGCTGTGGAAAAAACACCTGGACATGAGGCTATCAAGCTTGTGCCCCAGTGGCACTGTACAGTGCAGCTACAAAAGAGTTAAGAGCTGTTCTGTCCAAATCGCTTTATCACCCATGCCCACAAAAATAAAGCCTTCCATCAAGCCTGCGAAAATATGAGCAGAGGCAGGCAAAGTGAAACCAGTTACAGAGCAAGGAGGAGGGGCCATCACACGCTGGACAGTTTGATGGCCAAACAAAACCCTCTCTGAGGGAAATCGCCAGCAAGGGAGCTAAGCTCACAAAGGAGGGACATTTAAACAATTGCACCTATAACAAGCTAGCATTTGTAAATGACACAGATAACAGCCAATGACAATTGGTGGGTTTGACAGAGCCCATAGGAGAGGATACAACAGGGCAAGCGCGGATCGAGCCAAAAATGAATATTGTGATCAAATTGGTATCTTTATTTTAATCAGTTCCTTTGCTTGTTCCCAATAAGTTTTTTTGATGCCTTGAATCTGCTATTGGTAGTTTTTCTGGGGTTATCACAAAGTCAGAGAGCAATTAATTTCATGAAACTGCCAACTATAGAGGGCCAGGTTAGCACTCCCTGACCTTAAGTTATATCACAGGAAAGCTGTGGCCCAACTTATGTCTGCATTAGATATTGATTCACAAATGTTTGTTTCTACAATCTTTCAACTAAGTCTTTGCTTAAATTTAAGGGGTCTTTCGCTAACTCAAATCAATCTAAACTACTTTAAGCAAGTACGTTTTAAAGTCACTCAAACAGTAAAGATTTTCTGAAATGAATGGGCAATTTTCTTTAGTATCTCATCAGTAAATCGTTATTCTCCCCTATGGGGCAATCCATCACTGCTAAGTATATTTCAAGCATGATCGCAACAAGACCTTCCAACAGTTGCAGCTGCATGCAAGGAATCACTTTGATCTTTCTCAGACTTACAAATGAATGGGCTAATGTTTTTAAATACCTGCAATTGTGGGATTTGTTCTGTAAAAATAGAGCATATGTGATGCTGAATAACACAGATTTCATAGAATCTTTTAAAACATCTCATAGACCTGTAAGAATTTGGGAGTTCTATAAAATTTTCAACAATACTGTAGATAATGAGATGGATAATTTCTTTATTAAATGCTCTGAGACGGCTCTGAGAAATTAGGCTTTGATGTTATGCGAGGAGAAGTTGCTACAGCAATAGACATGGGTTATAAAATTTCCTGGGTCACTGGTTTATGGATTCAGCAGTTTAAATTATTAAATATGCTGTATTATTCTCCAAAGAATTATTTTAGATGGAAGGGTAGGACGTATTCAAAATAGACTCAATGCGATCATGTAGACGCTGATGAAATTCCTGTGCTTTTTTGTAGATGGTAAAACAGTAAGAGAATTTTGGGTAAAAGTTGCAGCAGAAATCCTGAACTTTATAAACCATGACTTGATTTTAAAGATCAGCTGTAATATGTTCGGAACAGAAGATGAAAAACCTCATAAGTATACATTATTTGCTTTTAATACTATTGCAGTAGCTAGATTGTGCATAGCTCTAGAGTGGATTAATCCTAATTCACCAGTTGTAGTGAAGTGGTTGAATCTGATAAAAGAACTTGAGCCGGTATTACAACATATCAAAGATGGTTGTGGAAACAAGCCTATGATCATGAAATGGTGACCACTTATTAATTATAATGATATGGTCAGCTATTAGAATGAATAACATTACTGCATAACTATACAATTGTATGATAATAGTCACTAATTTATTTTTAATTCTTCCTCTTTTGTCTGTAATACATCTAATGGTGTGGTATTGTCTCATCCTCTGTGATATCACAGCAATACTTAGTTTTCAGAATGTCACTCTTGCTTACCATCTGCCTAAGCCACAGGACATTGTGCTCTTAACTGAAAGGGTAGAAGATTAGCAGGCTATCCTTCCGGCTGCCAGATGACCACTATTTTAAAGAGAATGGAGGCTTGTATGATTCAATATATTGGGTATGAAAAAAAATCATCTTTTTTAATCCCTATCTAAAATACCTAAATATTGAAAATTAAACAAAATATACATCAATATGAATATAGTTTCAACAATTATGTCATATTGAAATTTGCCTACGAAAATATCGTACTTCTTTAATCCCTATCTAAACCCAAACGTTTAAAAACTAAAATATAGTCCACAAAAATCTGGCTGTACCACTCTTAAAAATCTGGCTATACCACTCTTAAAAATCTGGCTATACCACTCTTAAAAATCTGGCTGTACCACTCTTAAAAAACACAGAACTTTTCTTTCATATCTTTAACAGTCCTTCCAGAAATACATTTAATTTACTTTATAAAAAAAAACAAAATTATTAAACATACAAGAGAACCAGCTGTAAATCTATACATCAGAAACATATACATTAATTTACTAAATAAACACATTCAAACTAACAAAAGACATCATTACTAACAAAAACCTATGAATTGAGATCAAAAAATCTCCATCTCACTCGAACATTTTCATTTTGAAGGACAGGACAAAGAGGATGGCAATTCAACAATTAAACAACATAGCGATTAATCTACAAAGCATGTATAAGTCTACTTAAAGATATCAACTCAAAGAGAAAACTAACAACTAATTTAATAAAATCATTTTGAAATACATTTTAACCAGTAACATTTAAGCACACATTTAGTCTCTTCCCACCTCGGGTGCATCCTTTAACCTCTGTAAATATTTGAAACTATCAATACCTCTATGGAAAGCACACTTTACTCGCTATTGCTACCCAATACAGAAACATAATCCAAAAAGAACTTCAAGGCATCTGAAGTAAGAAATTAGCCGAAAACATTTAACCCTTGCACTAAATTACTAAAGAATAGGTAAAAAGAATTCCCATGAATTAAATCGTACATGCACACGCACACACACATTTCTTTGAAGTATAAAGAAAATCATAGAGATCGAGTCGCAATAAATTCACAAGAGAGAAAAAACTAATTGCTTAAATCACATAGAAATATTCCATAGATGTGAGGCAGAAAAACAGAACAGCCTACATATATGTTAATCAACTAAATGTAATGACAGAGTAACAACTATTGAGAAAACCTATTGTATAGCAGAAGTACAAATGTCTATCTCAGAAACTGAAGAATGTCCGATAATGAAAGGCATAAAGACTGGAGCAACTATATCCAAAATAGCAAGCACAACAATGCTCAAGGACTGTGTGGGATCAGATGTTGCAAACTCTTACCTTTTACTTCTCCGCATAGCCTTGCGAAGACGATATAGACTCAACTCCATTTTCCTGACCGTTCCTACTCATGTAATACAATATGCAGTAAGGGGGATTGATCAGATTGTGGGAAGAGGATCACTTTTGGTGGTGCCTCGTAAGGTTCTAAACTGTCAACCTGCAAAACAGAAGAGGGCACAGCAGGAAGTCAATTACTAATAGTGTTCTTCTCTGCTTCTACATGGTTTTGAGAGCTCTTCTCTGTCCTCATCATGTTTTTCCCAGATACACTTGCAAAGCAGCTTGATTCGGGTTCAACATCTGGATGATGAATGTGTCGATTGGGAGTTAAGTGTTGAATCAAGTTTGAGGGATGTGTTATGGATATGTCTGGGGACAAACCGACAATACACTGCTGGACCCCCGCACCTATCCGGCAGACTAACAAATGCTGTTATATCCGCTTATTCAAGCTCCCGAAAAAGCAGATTATGATCCTGGTGCTCAGGATGCGTACCCTAACCTACGCCATTGGGGAAATATGCGATAGGCAGGAACCAGACCATATTGTTACTGGTAATGACACACGCAGTGATACTCCCTGAAACGTGCCAATTTTGAATCATAAGAAATTTAGACTGTACATGTCACTACTAAACAACTAATACTACACTGTGGAGGATAATACTACCTCACAAAACAACTGGCATGACTGACCCCAAGGAGACCAACATGAAAGGAAAGGAACTTGAGACAAAACTTAAACCTTGAAACAAAGTTCCCAGATTCCGGAGTCACAGATGAAACACAGGTCAGACTCTTTCTTCATACTAGACGTTATCCTTAAAAAGCTGAACATGGTACATGACATAGCCCAAAGTACTAGAACAAACACTGAACTGCTGCATGTTGAGGTTGCAGGTTTCTACAAGGACCTTAATGCTCTAACAATAAAGATATCAAACGCTGAATCAAGAATCAGTTCAGTTGAATACTACAACAACACACAAACGTGAGATAACTGAATTGAAAGACCGAAATAGAAGGAGTAATCTGTGCACTTTTGGCTTACCAGAGGGAGTAGAGAATGTGACCACGTCAGCAGTTAACGTCTTAGACTCATGGATTCCTAATACTCTACAAATCTTCTTCACTAGGGACTTTGAGATCAGAAGGGCACACAGGGTCTCAACGTACAAACACAAAAATGCAAACGGCATGACCTATGATCTTTAAACCTCTTCGACATCTACACTCAAAATTAAAACTGGCGCACATGAGGAGAATCAAAGTGATAAACTGGCATGGCCACAAAACCTTTATATCTCAAGATTGTGTGAGGAAAACGGTAATTGAACAGAAAGGATTTCTAGCCCTGCCAAAAAAAACTCACTGATTTGGTGATCCCATACTCGTTTGCTGGCCCCTCGAAATTCATGATCATGTTCAAAGCTCAAACAAGACCCGGCAGAGCTCTCTACCTTCTTGGACAATACAGTTGAATCTTCGATGGACGAATACCAATCCCTGGGAACTCATCAGTTTGAGGTTTGATCTTTGGTATCATATTCTAACTAAAGTGGCTTACATTGGTCTACCAATGGGCCTGCAAATGTGTACAGTCTGGCACAACCTATTCCTCCATAATTACTCTTTGTTGGACAACTGAGTTTACTGGCTATCTATAGTAATTGTCTACTTTATTTTAAAAGCATCCATTGATGGATATAGGAACCCTCCATTTGGCTTATATGGGTTTGTGTTTGATTCACCAGAAGTATGGGACAGAACATGCCATGCTAATAGAATTTGATATTTTCTCTGTTGCTTTGTAAGGCTTTGTAATGCTGCGGAGCAAACGTGTGCCCCACTAAATAATGTTGACAGGATACCGCTCGAAACAATTTGGAGATTATATTAGAGATGGGAGATCACTGTTGGAGTTAACTGTGTTTTTATAATGTCCTTCTTGTTGGAAGAACTCAACTCAAACATTAACACTGCATTTCTGCAATGTTTACTAATGAAAATTACATATATTGAATGTGTTTACCAAATGCTTCTCAATTATTACTTACACAGTGCCTGCATGTCATATATACATGTTCTCTATGTTATCTACAGGTTGTAATTATTATCTAAATGTAATAATATCCCTCTTCACATACCTCCACACAGTTGTACTCTTGACTGCTGTATGTTTGTCCCTGACTAATACTGTAACACAACATATAAGATGCTGCTATTCTCAATATTCCTTTCAAACCAAGGGTAGATGTCTACTGTCCCCATGCTTGTGCTTCCCTTCCTATTTACCACTACCCCCTGTGTTTCATTACAGCTGGGAGCCCACCCCACTAACGTGCCAAAACTGTGCCACTCCTCAACTCCTAAAGGATCTTTATTTCTGAACTTCAAACACTCACCAACTTACACTCTCACTATACTGACCTCTAATTGCCTTACATGCTGGGGGCCTGCCCATCAGGCTGGTCTCCAACAAAGTCTGCCCCTATAGACTTCGCCTCATACAGACACCCCTGGTGAAAAAGAGGCAGTATCCCAGGCTGGGCTTCTTAGTGCCTCCCCTCAATATGTATTTCTAATGTTGTTGTTTCAGTTGCTTTGTCATTTATTCAGTTCTACCCCACCAACCCAGTGTACTACGATGTCATACACTGTAAGTGCCTTAATCATTGATGGCCTTAACAGGCCTCCACAAAGCAAAGTTACATTTAGGAGTCACAACTGACACCAATGTCATTAATAAACATTCTCTCCCTTTTTCCCAAAGGGTTGAAGCACCCAGTTAAAAGAACTAAAATATCAAACTACTGTAACAATATGAAAGGTGATATAGCTTTCTTGCAAGAAACTAAGATTGGTTTCAGAGAAGCAATATCCCTGAGAAATGACTGGGTGGCTGAGGTAACCTGCTCTGAAGCTTATAGGAAGAAAAATTGAGTTCTTACCTTAATCCCTAAAAGATCAGGGTTGTCTTTCATTTTCTACACATGTGAGGAAACACGCACTGTGATTTCAACAATTAATCCTAGTACTCACTTTGTAGCGTGCTATAAAGGTTCTCACTCTCTGATCATAGAGCGTATATGACAAATTCAGAAGTCAAGTCCCCTGTTAGGGTCATCCCCTTTAGCACCGCAAATCTCCCTATGTCAAGGGGTTGTTAAAAAATGATTCCACTTGAATTTAGTTCAAATGCGATATGATTATTGTATCAAGGCATTATTCAATTTTCATCTGTCTTGTTCAACAATGGATTGTTTTAATAAATCATGATTCTCTTCAAAATTATACATTTCATATGGTGCGCTATAGTTACAGTGAACTCTGAGCATCAGGAGATACTCCATTGAGGTTGCTCGCCGACCAGAGAGAAAATCGATATCCTCTGACGAAGGGCCACGGCCTGAAATGCATTGGATTGGGATAATGCAATTGAATTGTTTTGGGTGAAATATATCATTTGCATTTGTTGATCTTGCTGCTGGCGAGGGCACGGGTGACCGTTTTCCTAGATTTGATGGAGATCCACTTGCAGATCTTACAAAGAAGGTGGAGCATGTGGAAGCAAAAGGGCGAGATGACGTTGATTTGGGGGTTCATTGAGAGCAAGGAGTTCAGAATGATGCTGAAGTTTCGTGCGTGGTCTGTGGTGTGGGGGTGTTTCTGAGTGCTGCGGGCAACCAAGAGCCTTCCGAGTCAGCAGAGGAAGAGCGCAGAATGAGGACTTCATTCTTGTCTGAGTTAAGCGCGAGACAGCTGCCCTTCATTCAGGTGGTGACTGAATGAATGAATTAATTTATTTGCATACTTACTTAAAATCTGTGCCAAATTACGTTGCAGTATCAAAATGACTGTTTAAAAACATGTTTCACACCTTTGTTATTCATGTATCAAATTGTGTATCAAAAAAACATTTAAAACAGGTCTCAGACCATTTGTGAAATGGGCTTTTGCCCTAAAATACGTGGGTTAAAATTACGATTAAAATGTCCAGGTCCCATATATAATCGTTGACTGTGGGCGAAAGAATCTACTCGATGCGTTACAGTTTTCATGGGCTTCTCCTGGTCCTTTTTCTGGGGGGGGAGCCTCACTCTCCATCCTCTTCTGTGCCGACAGGAATCACTAAAGTTGCGGCCGCAGAGTTTGCGTCTGTATTGTTTTCAATTAGGTCCCTTTGAGCCATGTTCATGAATTTGCCAAATTTTGTAAGGTCTGAAGGCACTGTGCAGGACTGGAGCAAAGCCACTGCATCACCCATTTACTGATCCCATTCCTTAGAAACATTGCTTTTAACAATTTACGACGGTGTTGGAGTAGGGCAGGGCAGCAACATATTAGATGTACCAACTATTCTGCACTGTAGTTACACACCCGGCATCTGGTTATGTTACTCAGGGATTTCCAGCCCAGGTTCAGTTCCTTTATTGGCAGTGGCACTAGGCGCAGCCATTGAATTTCTTTCAAGCACTTCCTTCCTAGAGAGTTGTTCATGTATGGCTGGATTCTGTGTGACTCATATGCTTTCATTAGGCCTACCAGCACTCCGATATCCTTGAATCTGGCTATGTCTGCATTCCTTGATATCTGGGTGATTTGATTATTTAGCTCCTTCTTTATTGCTTAATAAAGTGGTTCCTCTTGGGACCAGCACGCTGTGGATAGACCCAACTCGACAATTGGCTCCAGACAGTACTTCTGCCAAGGGTTCGGTCCCCCTACGAATATTATTCTCAGTACCTCCTTAAAGGATGCTTTCTGAGCTTCAAGTGTTTTAAACCAAAATTTTACCAAGATGCTCCTGCATTCGTATTTTTGTTATTCCAGGCCAAACTCTAGATGGATCGAGGCATTTCAAGTGTATTTGGGGAGCCCAAATAGCCTTTTAAAGCACAGGCTCTGGGCTTTTTCTATGATCTTTTCCATCTTACCTGGGAATGTGTGTGATGCATACCCAGCAACGACGAGCAATTTAGATTTTGTTACTCTCATAGGTTCCGTGGTATGGCTGTGTTATTTGCCTTGTAGCTTGCACAGTGTGTAGATGGTGGCTTGTATTTTGGCTTGCGTCTTAGCCTGGTGCTAGTTTGCGTTTCCTTTGTCATTTAGCTACACTCCAAGATAGTGGTATGCTCTTTCTGTTGCTATGTTATTGCTGCCCAGTCTCTACTTTAAGCACACTTTCTTTGAATATTTTCCAAACACCACGATTTTCGTTTTGCCGGGATTAACCATGAGCTTGTTTTCCTGGTTGTAGATGTTTAATGTGTTCAAACCTCTTTGCAGGCCTACTCTGGTGTGGTCGAGAATCACCAGGTCGTCTGCATACTGGAGCATATGTAGACGTTACTGTCCAGTTCTGAGTGACCAGACCAGCATCTTGTAGGGCTTTCCCCAGGTCTGCTGTGTAAAGGTTGAAGAGTGTTGGTGCTATAATGCAGCCCTGCTTTAGACCTCGGTCTGTTGACAGGTTATGTGTGACCGTGTACCCTGCCAGTTTGATTCTCACCCAAGTGTTGGTGTACAATGACATGATTGCCTTCAGTAATTTACCAGGGATCTTCCAACTGGACAATTTATTCGGCAGCTTGCTTCGGTTTACCCCATCGAAGGCTGCTGAATAGTCAACAAAGCATGCAAATACCAGCTAGTTGTTTCTGGAATTTGCCTGTTTTGCCAGGAACGAAAGTGCTATTATGTTATCTTTAGTTGAACAGCCGTTCTGGAATCCAGATGATAAAATGGTAATATTCAATTGTCCTCGATCCAGGGTGAAAAGTCTATAGTTTTTTGGGTCAGTTATTGCTCCCTTCTTATAAACTGGCTGCAGTAATGAGCCGCACCAGGAATCCATTACTTCACCCAACACTCTACATACTGTATACAAAGGTGATAGCAGCTCCCCCCGCCCCTTAGGATCCTGTTTGAACAGGCCACCCGGTAGGCCGTTGGGACCTGGGGCTCCATCCCTTTTTATCCTTTCATGACTTTTATGATCTCTTTAGAGTCCTGTGCTGAGCCTGCCTTGTGTGTCTGGTCCTCTTCCTCCACAACAGCCCCTTCTGGCCAAGGGGATCTCCTAGTGCTTTGGCCTCCGGATTTCGTAGTGTAAATCATTGCTGTGTGGGCCAGGAAGCCTTCCGCTGTAACTAAGTTCCGGCTGTCTGTTTTGGTGCTTTCCATCTTGGCTATGTAGTCCCAGAATTACTTCTGTTTGTTAGATTTGCACAAGTCAAATAGCTTGATCCTTTCCTTCTCAATCATCAGGCATGTTTGATTCCATATTAGGTGTTTGTGTTTCCAATGGGTTTCTTTGTAAGCACTCTCCTACCCCGGGAAGCCACATTTTTGGTATGCCAGTTTACCTTGTCTGAGAGTGCGGGTGTTGTCTTCCAGGCCTTTGTTATATTTGCTGATTTGTTCTTGGTTCTCAACCATCTTGTGGGATGCATACCTATCCCTTTTCAACAGGGCTGCCCACAGTTCTTCAATCCAGGTGACCCAGCTCCGAATAGCTGGGGTGAGAGGTTTTCTGTATCCCTTCCATGCTAATCCCAACTTCCAAGACTCCCAATTTGTGGTTCCATCTGATCCTCTTCACTAATTCATAATCCTCCAACCTCATGTGATGATTATGGGCACCAGTTCTTCATGACTTTCGCACTGGAAATTGAATTCTCAGATAAGCATTGCATGGTCACTTGTATCGTGTTGGTGTGTCCGGAAGCCCAGGATCCTATGCCTTATACTTTTTCTATAGAAGGTATAGTCAATTGCTGTTTGATTGTTGAAGGTGAAAAATTGGTATTCCTTGGGTCTATGGTGCTCGGTTCATGTCTGAGCTGAGATTAGTCCAAATGAGCTTAGGAAGTTGTTGAATGCTCTTTCAGCGGATGTACCGTGTTCATTGTCGGGACTCAGGTGGTGTAGGTTGAAGTCCTCAGTGATGATCAGGTCCAAATGGGCGTATTCACAGAGTACTTCCTCTAAGATTGCAATGGTCTGTTTACTGATTGCCAACTTCAGGGCCTCATTGTAATTAGGATATACATTGATCATTAGGAGCTCCTTTCTGGATTTGCCATCCAATAGCCTGTTTATCACAATACACTGTACTGTGTCCAGTGTTTTCTCGATCTCTTTAATTGAGACTTCTAATGCAAGTTTAACATAAATTGTGAGGCCACTAAGGGCCTGCTGGAAGAATACAGTTTTCTGGATGGTACATGGATACCGGAAAAGCCTTGTAAATGGACCTCTTCTGTAGCCAATGTTTAATGTAGGGAGAAAATGTCCCCCTATGGGATCTTTTCCATTTATGATTTGCTGTTAAATGTACGTGTGATTCCTGCCACATTCCATGCTATGAGCCTTAGTCTTGGATTGTGTGCTCTATTTTCAGTCCGTCAGCATTTTTTTGTAAAGGGATAGCGGTTTTGCCTTATTTTGTGATTTGTGGCTAGGACTGATTTCTATTGTGACTGCTGTGCGATGTGGTGGCTTTGCTGGATGCCTTACTTGTCTGGGACCTGTGCCAGCTTTTATCTGCTTTATTTCTTTCAGTTACGTTTCTCTCACTTTGACCCCCTATTTCAATAAATTCAATTGTGAAGTTGTGGAAGCTGGATAACATTTCTGAGTGATGTGTCCCTGTCGGAAGCTTTGTGTTTTCAAACCATTTCTTTGTTATTCGATCAGGCAACCCTCTTGCTTGTCGAGCACATGCAGGTACTTTTCTTCTTCTACTTCCTGGACCACAATGCCCCATTTTTCGAAACTAGTCTTTTCCCAGAGGACCAAGTTTGCGTGGGTAGTTGTCTTCCATGTTGTTAGCGTGTTTTCCATGGTGGCCCGCGGCTTGTTCACATTGAATTTTATACAAAGGAGGTCTTTGCTCAATATGTGTGCCGACAAGGGAATGTGATGAAAGTATTTCAAGATATTTCCCCTATTGAGGGTATCTTTCCTTCCTCGTGACATGTACTGAGGGCAAAATATGATTTTCTGTGAGGCCACTATATGGGCCAACGATTCTTCTGTAATGTTTGTCTGGACTTTTGAGACTTTTGACCTATCGAGTAGTCTTTAGTTTGCTCAGTTGGTGATCTGTTTCTGTTACTACCTGCTGCCCCTGTGGTCTTTTTTTTTAAGCTCCTTTTTATTTTCCTGCAATGCCTGACAGGCAGCGTCTATTCCCTGAGGTCTTGTTTGTCTCGGGCTCCCTCTGATTGCTGCATGCTTGGGCATTTGATCGTGATTCTGGCTCATCCTAACTGCCACTTGGGCTGGCCTTGGCTCTGTTCTGTCATGAATTTGGATGTGGGTTTGATCCGTGCTTGCTCCGTCATCTTTGCAGGATGTTGGTTCATGGACTTGTGTGTCCAGCGTTGAAGCCCTTCTCTATTTCTCAAAAATCATAAAGGACTTCTTGCTGGGAGGGATTTCATTCTTGGTGATTTTCTTCCCTATCTAAAGGTGTTGCTCCCAGTTCCTTAGTGCTTGACTTAATCTAGTCATTTTTGTCTTTTCTATTAACTATTTTTCTCGCGTCTTGACAGGGGTTAGTTATCCTTTTTGGTGGGACTGGGCAGACTTGTGTTGTTAGCGGACCTAGTCCTAGGGTTCTCTTCCGTTGTGACCATCTGTTGAAGCTGGTTGTTAGTATTCCATTGAGGCTGATTGTTAGTATTATTGGGGTTGGGAGTGATGGCAATGTTGGGGCTACTAATTCTGTTTGTCATGTTTATTTTTAACTTACGCGGACTCTGTTGACAGTTATCTGTTGCTTGGACCTCAGCTGGACATGCGTATTTTCTCAAGGTTGTTGGTCTAACTTGTATCCCGTGAACCTCAAAGCTTTCCGCCATGGCCATAATTGTGGCCTTTGTTTCTGAGTTAATTTTGTGTCTGTTATTTGAAATTAAATTTTTCAAGTCTGTAATCAATGTTGCTAAGACTTCTGGCAGCGTTGAGAATTTTTCCACGACAGCTCTACAGTGGGCAGTCCTTTATGTTTGCTTGTTTTTCCAGGTTTTCCAGCTGATGCTTATGTTTGCATTGGCCAGGGCTATAGTTTACATTGTGTCCATTTGGACCTCTAATTTATGTGACTGCCAGTTGAGGGCATTCGTGGCGACCCCAACTGTGTCATTGTTTGAGGACAGCAAGTTGCCTAGTTCATTAAGCCTGTCCTCGCTTGTCTCTGTACCTTCCTCCGGATGGTTTCTGGTAATCTACCAATCTGTCAATTGGGTCCATCCTGCCCAGGAACCAAGATACTTGCTATTGCTCTTCATAGTGTGGTCGAGCCTTGGGACTATTTCTGCATGCTTCCTCCCACCCACTTGAGTTCTGTGTGCAGGTTTGGGTAGGATCCAATTCAATCATGTCACCGACAACAGCTACTACTTTGGCTCGCGAGCCTTGTGTTTCTATTACCGGCACCCTGTCAACTGTCAGATGGAATGTACTGGAGCTCGGCATCTTTAAGAGTGACTCATTAAATAACTCATGCAGGGCGTGGCTGTCAATTCTGAGGAGAGATCTATCACACTGTTGTCTTTCCCGCTTGTCTCTGGGCTCGGGCGAATAATAGAAATGGGACCTTTGATGGTATTGTCCGTATTGGGCGTACCCCACACTGTGCCATTGTCAGCTCCCTGTCCCGCCTCTGGAGCTCCTGCGGGCATTGGGGGTGTGTCCCCACTGTTTGCGGTCTGTTGTTGCTCACCTATGCTGTCCTTTTCATTGTGGTTTTTCTCAGACATGACTTCAGGCTTGACATCAGGCAATATGTCTACTCTCCTGTAGTAGTCGTCCAAGGTTTTTAGCCCCTTTTGGGCACTCTCTGGAGCTCCCCCCTTTCTCTCAGCTGCCGCCTACTGCCTATTTTTACCATATTTGCTGCTGTTCTCTACAGGATCACTCAATGGGCAATTTTTCAGCAGGATGCATAGATGCCCGTGGCTTGTGTTTAGATTGTCGGTCATTACCCCCCCGGTTCCCTCTTCCTAGGCCTATTAATCTCTTCGGGGTATTCTAAATAGTCGTCTGGGTAGCTCATTAGGCTCAGGTGGAGGACTTTTGTGAGGGCCGGTGATTACCAATTCTGTCTGTCTCATAGCGAGGCGTACTAAGGGCTCTTTTCATCTCTGGTGTGTAGCTGTGTAGCTGTGACACTGGTGTAACACTGTGTAGGTTGTTGTCCCAGGCAATCACTTAGACAGGCTGCCTCTGCAGCACAGGCTCTACCGTCACAACACAGCACCCTAATGTCGCCGAATTCCCCAGTGCCTCGCCATAGTTCTCTGTCTTTCTAGGGCTCAGTCATGTGGCCACACCACTTCTCTGCGTTTTTTCTTCACTCTGGCTAAGATCTAAACTCTGTTGAGACCGATGTGGTCTTTCGCTCTGGCATACACTCTCCTTGCGCTTTCAGTTGTGATTGGTCATTTATCGGCATCCGTCTGCTGCCGATTTTCATCAAGGGACCAGTGTCTCTCATCCTGCCGTGGAAGTTGCTCTTGGCCGCTTTATGTTTTGTATGTGAGAGAGAGAATCAGCTGGGTGTCATCACAGTAGCAGGCAATGTTGAATCCGTGGCTTTCAACAACGGCTCATGGTCTCTCAGATGTATGGAGAATACACAACCCCACGGGAAGTGATTTCACATTCTTTTCCACTCCCCACTCAAGCTTCTCTTGCATTGATTACCTATTAGTAGACATCTTCCCACTACCAGCCACATCAGATAACATATTGAACCCCATTGTCATATCGGACCATGCAGTGATATCTAAATCTATTCTGAACTCACGCACTAAGGGAAAAAAATGAATGCGGCGAATGATTGAGGAAATTCTAGATAAGGAATCGGACGCACAAGACTTGGAGAGATAAATTGAATTATTTTTTTCAGAAAATACGCACTCCGTCTTTTCCCCAGTAACTTTATGGGATGTATTTAATTGCTCCATAAGAGGAAAGATTATTAAACACATGGCCAAAAAAATTATGGATATTAAGGTATTCTTACAAAACTTAGCCAATGAAATCAAAATAAAGGAGGTCTCATTTTGACATTCCAAACACCATAATCTGTTAAATTAAATTAAACAACTAAAATACAAAATCAACTCTATAATCAGCCAAATTGCATACCTATGGGTACGTGCACAGAATCCCAAGACACTACAGTACAATAACAAAGCAGGGAAAGCTCTAGCTCCCACCCTCAAATTCAATAAACTCAGTAACCAGATGTCACACATCAAAGCCTCATATGGCTCACAAAAAGCCAGAAATATAGATATACTGGAAGTCTTTAGGAACATTTATGCAGCTCCATACCGCTGACAAACTGACTTTAATAAGGGAAACTACATAGCTTTCCCAAATAAACTACCAATAAAATCAATCTCAGGCACAGAGAAAGCTAGATTAAAACAAACCTCTAGAAACTGAGGAAATTGTGGCAGCAATTAAATCGACCATGTCTGGCAAAGCCCCAAGACCAGATGGTTTTCCCATACTATTGAAAAAACAAACTGATGAAATCCTTAATGAAATCCCTAATGGATGCCCTAGAACATTTTGCGCTACAGAGTTTAGTCTCAGGAACTGCAATGGAAGCTACAATCGTAGTGATCCCCAAGGAGGGTACGGATCACACTGATACCAAAACATATAGGCCAATATTTCTCCTAAACAAAAACTTATAGGCAAATATCTCTCCTAAACATGGAAAGTTTTTGGCCATAATTCTGCAGCCATTCAACATAGAGTCAGCAAGCATGCGCTGCTATGTGAGGTATAGTGTATTCTGTCTGTGCTGTATGGCCACACCCACCCCTTACAATTGGTTCCTTCCTGTGCCTTTGCAATTGAGTTTGTTTTGAGTGGTGAATTGGTGCCATTTATCCCTCCTTTGGGTGTGTTTGTTACCCCCATGGCGACTCGCGCTATTATATGGGTTACTTCGCTTCAGTGCATTTCATAGTTGCGGCACACTCTTTGTTAACTTTCGACCTCAACGCTCCATGGCAATGATGGACAGAGTGTAAAGCCTGCAGGAAAACACCTACCGGCAGAACGACGAGATCTTTGGTGTTTCTGGCTTTCTTTGTTTTGTTTTCGGTGACTGTTTTTAACATTCAGTGGTTACGTGCGTGCCTTTATTTGTTATTCTCTGTTTCACCAGCACTAGCAGCATATGCACAAAAAAGGTATGCATTTCCCTGCCAGAGTCCTTGGCGTTAATGCACCATCGGTGCCACTCACGATTCTTGGAGCACACTCGATGGCCTCCTCTCCTGCTCAATCCCCCCACAGGCCTCTCATTGTGGCTCTAGCCTAGCTCCCAACCTCCAATTCTGGAATCAGCTGTGCGGATGCCTCGCTGCCTCCTCCATGGTGTTTTACTACCCATGATGTCAGCACTTTGATGGAACACCGGTGTTTTCAATGAGCCTTGGTGTTGATAATGCCATGTTCTCACTGAATATATGTCGTTACTACACATTCCGTTGCAACGCATGCCTTTACCACGCATGCGTTACAATGGAATGTTTTTTCTACACATTGCCTTTTCCTCGATTTTTCCTTTACCCCGCTTTTTCTTTTTTGGGGGGGAGACCCCCCCCAAGCCCCCTTTCTTCTTTTTTTGCCTTTTTCTTAGGTCTTCGCCGACACTAAAAAAGGACTGATGCATTTTTTCGGATGAGGTAGACGTTGTTCCGTGGTGACGTTGCTTGCGTGGTTAAGACGGTCGTTGAAGCATTACGCGTTGTGAAGACGTTTACGAGGTAAGTGTACTGTTGTAAACGTAACGCGTAGAAAATGCTTCGTGGTAAAGGCTGTTTCCCATTCTCACTGAGTCACAGAGCAGGGGGCTGGGGCCCAGGAGCAGCAGCAGGCAGCAAGATACAGTGCTCGTGACCTCCGCAGACTACTTTTACCCTCTCTTTCCTTTCCTTTCCTCTCCTTTCCTTCATTCCTTTCCCTGTGAAATGGATGTTTAAAAAAAGAAAGAAACACTTTTGCTGCATATGACATCGTTTTCTGTCATTTTTCTATTCCAAAGTGCAGCCTCGGGACAGAGAGCAAAAAGTTTCAAAATACGAACATAAAAACTAAATAACTAAATATAGCAAGACAGAGCTGTCCCAACGTGACCAGATTAGTTTTAGTCACACCCAAAAACATCAGCACCACTTTACAGAGTTTGCCAGTGAAGCACTACTTTGATTTTCTTGTCTTTCTGTGAACAACATTGTTTTCCCAGGGTGGGGAGTGCACCTTTCCTGGTGGTCCTGCAATACCTGGCTGATGTATGGAGTAAGAACACGTTCAATGTGTTTCAGCTGTTTTCCTTATTTTAGTTTATAAAATTGTATACTGCAGCTCTGTGTTTAGGGATGTGGTCTTTTAAAACCATACTGCTTATGTTTTGTAAGGGTAGAAGCAGTGGAAATTGAAACGGGTCCCTTCTGGGCACTGTAGTCATGTCCTTAACCTTTCAGGCATAAACACTCAGATAATTTCTGAATGATGTGTGTAATAGCAGTAGGGTAACCATGTTGTTCCTGCTTACATTTCACATGCTTTACTTAATCTTGCACTCCTTATGTTGTTTGATTTTTCCAGGATATAACTTTTTTTTCAGTCAGCATATTACTCTTGTCTAGTGCATAATTTGAATTAATTAGTTGCGTCCAGGTGTTTATAGTGGTGCACAATTGGATTGTAGCTGAAGGCATTGTGAGTTTCTCTCAGTGGGGCAAAATGGTGTTCAGTGGGGCAGAGGATGTGGCACTGCTCCAGCGTGGAATGCAAAATCCCTCTATCCGTCACAGACCAATGATATCACAAACACACACATTCATTACATTCGCTGGTGGGGCCCATAACACCAACATTCACTCAACATCAATCTGTGTTTCCAGGAGACGTTTATCTTCCAAACGCTGATATTAAAGGAAATACCTCTGTTACCCCAATGAGCAACACATCTACCTTACCTTCCGTAACTCATTAGGACCTAAATTCCACTCTTAGTATTCCTCTCATAATTTTGGCGGTGGATCTGCTAGTTGCTGGTTTAGGTGATTTCTAATTCTCTATTCACTTTAAAGTCAAAACATTTCTATGAATAAACAACCCAAGTCATTTGGTAATTAATCAATTCAATCTTTATCTAAATAATGCAAATTTAATCATTAGTTTATTCAAGCCGCCAATCATCATATTTACCTATTCTGGCTAAATGTCGTCCTCTAAGTCAAAATTTTGGCATCAGTTCAGTCTGTCAAAGATTCAGGGAAACAGCTGTCCTGCAGTGTCACCGTCCTCTCCGTCAGCATAACGTCAGGAACCAAAGAACGATCGGAAGAAGGTTTTTTACATCACTATTCTACCATCATTTATAGTGAAATCATTGTTAAAAGTAACAATTTTTAATTGTCCGACTTCGCTGATTGGTCAATCAGAGATCATCCAACAGGGTTCTCACACATTAATGTCTCTTGGGTTATGACCTTTGATAGTTCCGGTGCACATAACAGTCTTTGTTCAAAAGTAGCTGGCTGGCTTCCCAGATCGTCCTTGAAGGGTACGTGTTCTTCTGGGGTCAGGTCCAGGCCACTGTTGCTAGCGATGACGCATGCGCACTTCACCCAAAACCTCGTGTAATGGCGTCGGTCATGTAAGATTCAAAAGGCAGCCATTTTGTAGTAGGCCCAAATGGTCAACTTAAGCAAAGAAAGACAAAAACATAATTAATACATAGGAATGGCTAATAAAATGTTATTCCCTCGCTAATTCCCGTATGTGTGTGTATTTATCTAGCAGAAAACAACACTCAAGCCGTTTGTACTCACCTAATAAAGCACAAATCACAATTACATCACAAAAGCAACATATATCATGCAATATTCTAATTTTCTATCATTAGTATGCGTACAGAATTTAGTTTACATATTAATAAAGCCATGCAAATGCAATTCCCACGTGTAATTGTCTTGTTAATACAGTTGGTAAGTTATCACATCAAACAGATTAATAATATTACAATTAATTAATTATTCAGATTAATATAAACATGCAGAATGGGGAGGTATACAAAAATTTGCATTCCTCGCTCCAGCAGCACTATGTCCAAAGCTGCCAAATTTGGAACTGGGGAGCCAGGTTCAGCCTTCATGACCAGTTCACTAGACCCCTCTCCTGAGGGAGCACATGCCCATGCTAGACCTTAGAAAGCCTTGCTAGACCTTAAAAGCCCTGGTGTCTTAGCACCAACAGTGGGACCCTCGTGTTGGCAAGTGTGGGTTAACTTTGAAGGCCTGTCCACCACAATCCATACTGAAGTTCACCTCCGGTCCAGCTGGCAGGCCTACGAAGCAGCACACCCTAAAGCCACAGCGACCCTGTCACTGAGCTCAAAAGACCCTTGAGGGCAGTCCCCCTCACCCATTGGTAACTCCATGAGCCTTGATTCTGCAGAAGTAGTGCAACTCACCAGGGATTGGCAATGTTGGATTTGCATGCACAACAAACAGAGGGGCATATCAACAACAACCGGCGATAATTATCGCTCAGCGCTCTTAGCGTGAGGATAATTATCGCCGGCTAGCGTGAATTTTTATCGCTGAGATAGCGTGCTATTAGCAACGCTTATCTCAATAGCGATAAAAATCTACACGCTAACAGGCTAACGTGAGATTATCGCTGGAAACCCAGCGATAATCACACGTTACCTTGTTGATAGGGACAGGCAAACTTAGCCATGATATCCTCCTTCCATAGGATATCATGGCTAAGTCTGAAAATTAGCAGACGTAAAAAAGCAGCGTTAACCGCGGTTAGCGCTGCTTTTTTTGTCTCTAACAGGGTTAGCGACATTCTTGATAATAGGAGAAATGTTGCTTAGCGACATTTCTCCTATTATTTTACTCTGGAACGCCCCCTTTGCATCTCATTAGAGATGCAAGGGGAAGCGTAGAGTAAAAGGGTGCTAACATGCAAATTTGCGTGTTAGCACCCATTGTTGATAGGGCGCTAGTTTTATCTCTGCTTTTTTGGCTTTTAAAGCCAAAAAAGCAGAGATAAAGCCCTTGTTGATATGCCCCTAAGTTCGCAAACTTCATGGTCTCTCCAAAATTTTGAAGTCACAAACGTCAAGATTTGTTCCAGAGTTACTTCTTTTTATTCAGTACATCTTTTAAAACTGGCACACAGCCAACGCGTTTCGTTCCCAATTCTTGCCAGGGGGAACTTTATCAGGGCTCCAATATGTTCAGCTGGTCAAGTAACAGAAAAAGAATTTGTGTTAAAGAATTCGGACCCAATGGGGCAAAATATTAGCCTCAATAACAGTATGGTTGACGAGGTTTCTCTCAACTTCGCAAGATTAGGCGTAAAGCTTTCCTATGCAGTAGTGTTGAGCTGTAAGTAGGGTCCAAAGTGTCATTAATCCATCAATAAAATATGGAATAGCGGAGTACCGCTGTCTTGGAAATGTGGAATAACGGAGTACCGCTGTCTTGGCTAATAGAAGTACGTCTCCTCGTCCAGTGGCCTGATAACCAGCAATGCTTTGTGGCCACGGAAATTATGCAGCAAAGGAGGACAAAATTATGCAGCAGTGTTGAATAAATTATCAAGCATAAAAAATTATGCAGCGCAATCCAGTACATTTTCTGCTACTTATTATTTTGAAATTTTTATGCATACTAACAAACTCTGCAAAGATTTTGCCTCATTAGTACCAGTGTTACATACAAATGCAGCAGTGAGAAAGGTGGCCATTCAACCTTTGCAAAGGGCCCTCCACTTCGCAGCAGCACAAGTCACGTTTTGTAATAATTTTTGATCAGTTTAAGCTACAAACAATGTTTTTGTTAAAATTTTCTGATTGTGCAGCAGATGATGTTTTATGTGGAAAATATGGCACAGCTATAATTATATGGAAAACATTAGCAAACTAGGATATTTTACCATTTATGCTTCAACTGCTCTTGTGGATAAAAGGTGACAGAAAACTGCATAGCTTGGAGACAAACTTTGCATCGCATCAGTGCAACACCACTTCCTCACCAACTCAGCACCAACTCGACATCAGCGCAGCACCAGTCAGCATCACTCACCACTACTTCTACATCACTCAGCAACCCCACCGCAGTATAATCAGAGCATCACTCAGCAGCACCTGTGCACCACCACCACAACACCACCACAGCCCCACCCCAGCATCACTGAGCATCAGCGCATCACCAACTTAGCACCAGTGCTACATCACCTCAGCACCAGCACAGCACCATCTGAGCACCACCTCAGCACCAGTGCAGCACCACCTCCGCACATGCGCAGCACCAGCTCTGCGCCAGTGCAGAACCACCTCACTACCAGTGCTGTTTATGGTTGACACCCCCACTGCCCCATAACAAAAACAAATCTATAACAAACAAGCATTAGAACAGGCAGGAAGAATTTGCCAGCATGCAAGAACAAAAAAACAAGAAGACATTTTTTATGTTAATTCTTTTTTTAATAGGGTCATTCTGTTTTTGCCTAACATCTTCTTGATAATATATAAAATAACAAAAATGCTTACAACAATTTTTTAGTGTAACTTTTCAACATGCTGCACAGCAGCCTCACTCCTCTATACCATAGCTTAAAGACATTGAAAAAGCCAATATATCTGTCTAAACACTTATAAGTTCCCAAAGTCGAGACCGATTGGCTATGCCTATGCTTGTAAGAATTGGTACTTGAGACACACAACTTAGGTATGCCATTTTTAAAAATGACTATGACACTATGGGGCCGATTCACAGAACTAACTTAAGACAAAATCCTAATCTTACTACTTTTGGTATTCACAGAAGTTAGGATTTTGTCTTAAGTTTGTCTTAAGACAAACTTAAAACAGACTTAAGACAAACTTAAGACAAACTTAAGACAGACTTAAGACAGACTTAAGACAGACTTAAGACAAACTTAAGACAAAATCCTAACTTAAGTCTGTTTTAAGTTTGTCTTAAGTCTGTCTTAAGTCTGTCTTAAGTTTGTCTTAAGTCTGTCTTAAGTTTGTCTTAAGTTTGTCTTAAGTCTGTCTTAAGTCTGTCTTAAGTTTGTCTTAAGACAAACTTAAGACAAAATCCTAACTTCTGTGAATACCAAAAGTAGTAAGTTTAGGATTTTGTCTTAAGTTAGTTCTGTGAATCGGGCCCTATATGCCAACCCGATGGTGAGAATCAGAAATAATGTCGCACTTTCCACTCCTTCACCATGGACTGCCCCCTATCACCACTACATTTCCTATTATCCATTGACCAATTATGGCAAATTCTTAATAAGTCTTCAGAAGTTAAAGGGTTTCATTTTAGCACAACATCATACAAAATGACTGCATACACAGATTATATCGTTATATTGTTCTATGACATTAGGGTAGCAGTACCCTCGATCCCTAGTATAATCCATAGGTTTTCCTTGGTGTCTGGGTACACTTAAAACAAAGACATAACTGAGGTTCTACCCCTCAACCCGCACTGCTTACCTACACATCTTAGAGACTCTGGCCTCAAATGGCAACCTAAATTCCTCAAATATCTGGTTATTTGTTTTCCAGTGATTTAACCAAATTGCTACAACAGAATGATACTCAAGCCATATCTAAGGTCAAATACCACCTCTTCTCCTGGTCCCAGAAACACATATCATGATGGCAGCAGATTTCATCTCTCAAAATGATAATGACCCCAATGGTCAATTTTTTCACATCTATGCTCCCCATGAGATTATCACCCACCATTTTAAAACCCTTGACAAACTAAAATTGACCTTCCTGAAACATGGTAAACAAAACAGAATTGCCTACAAGTACCTCCAATTATACTTCACACTTGGTGGGTGCAAGTTACCAAACTGGAGCCATTATCAAGCAACTTTCTTAGCAACCCAAGGTGCGCACTGGCTATTGCCAGATACATTTGCTCACCAGCCCGAATTGGAAAGAACATTATACAAACCTTACCATGTTACCTCCCTCATCACCATATCGAGACACAGATCTCCGCACTCCTTGCAAATATTTATAGATATTGACAAAGCACTGAAACTATTAGATAAACAGATCCCAAACTCTATCTCAAATTCAACATTGGCTGCCTTGTGGCATTACCCAAAAAATTGAAACTGAAATGATCACTATCCTTTGTATTACATGGCCTACTAAAGGTTTAAGACTAGTCCGAGATCTATATAACAACCCTCCCTGATCTTTTGCATAACTCCAAGTGATATTTAATTTGTCTAACCCCGACTTTTACACCTTTGTAAAACCTAAGGTTAAATTATATAAACTAGCCCAATTTGATCACTCTTTAATTGCTCACTCCTGATATCACGGCAGTCAGCTGGACAATTGGCATTGACAATATACAGAGCCTGAACCAGCCACTCACCAATGTCACAAACACCACTGCAAATGAAAAGGACTAAACACTTAGAAACCCTACACATAGATTATCTCTAGGAAGCAAACTGGACAAAAACCTGTGACACATCATTACACAAAAAAGATTGTCCCTTTGCTTCCACAATCAAAATATTTTACAATGAATCTACTTCGCTGGGCACCTATCAAATTAGACAAATTAAACTGTGCAAAAATGAAAAGTGCCAAAGCTGCAATGTGCTACCAGGGACAACCGAGCAAATGTTCTTTAGTTGCACCCACCTTGGCTCATACTGGACAATGATTGAAGACCAATTATCAAGGATATTTTGAACAGTGATTAGCTTAAATTTCCCAATGGTTGTCTTAGTCCCGTGGGCCTCATCGACTAACTTATACCTTAACACCCAGTGCATGGCACTACTCAACCTCTTACAGACCATTGCTACCAAGAATTCCCTCATGAAATGGAAGTAGCTCAATTACATATCCTATCAAATTCGGTGGGCTTGAATAATAACTCAGGTACCCATGCGCAATAGTACAAGGATGACTGCATTGACACTAGGCATTGACACGGTGCGCGAGATCAAGCAGAGAACAGAAATGCTCCATATCTTTGTAAGTCGGAGTATATTTGCAAGGGGAACTGCATTTCTCTTGCACCACGCAACGTGGTGACAGCACAACTCAAGCCCAAAATGTGATTTATGAAGCCACACAAGGTCACCTTGTGTGGCCCTGATTGGCATCATAAATCTGGAGTAACGCAATGCAGCACACATTGCTGTGTTCAGTTACTCTGCCCTGGAAAGGGGTTTCATAGCTGTTGCATGTTTTTCCCATGCAATTCCCATGGATTTTGATGCATTACCGGATTTACCATCAATGGTAGACCTGGGAATGCACCAAACAAATATGCCTTCTCAGGGAGGGAGTAATGAGGAGAAATATCTTGAATTCTACTCATTCCATCCTCTTTCTGTGTGTGCTGCAGAATGCAGCACACATAGAAAGAGAAATATGCCTCTCAGGATTTTTTGTGTGCAGGAAGGTGTTCCTTCCTGCACAAAACCAATCCTGCATGCAATTCACGCACCCTTGCACCATGGTGCGAGTGTGCCTGCGTTGGCGCTAGGCAGCCAAAATGTCACCAGCGCAGGGACAAAACAGGAATGCACCGTATTCTTTCAAATATAGTGCATTCCTGCCCTTTTCATCAAGCAGTGCAGCAAGGTGACCTGCTGTGCGACTTTCTTAAAAATATGCCATTGACGTATATCCTTTCATGGAATTCAGCACAGCATCCCTTACAGCATCGCATTGTGAGAAATAATCATAAATGTACCCCACTGTTTGCAATAAAACTTGAATAATATAAAAAAGGTACATTATGTATATGTTAATTTTGGCTCAAAGGGCTGATAGAGTCAAAGTAATGGTATCTACGCATTAATTTTAATGTATGTTACTATATTTTGACAGCATTATTTAATCGTTGTTTGTGTACCTGTCATATTCCAAAAAGTATGGTGTGATAGTTTGATTTTACCAGTTTATAAAAACAGAGACCACGAGGGACCCAAAGAATTATTGTCCAAGCACACTATTTAATCCTGCAGGTAAATTGTTTGTTAAGACAGTATTGCTTCATTAAACAAGTGGCTGGGTTAAATAATGTGTCCCCTTTTCAACAGGGTTGTTTTTTACCCCAATCTACTACTAATGGTAACATTAAGCATTTATCCAGTAACATTGTTAATTAAGAAAGCAGCAGAGAAAAAAATAATCTTCATTTACGTTCGTCTGTGCATTTGACACCATAGATCTATTTATTTATACTCTCGGATAAATTCAAGCATATGATGCTCTATTTGATCTGCTGAATGTTTTCAGAACCGTACATTTTAATAATTGTATCTGAGTTTTATGTGGAGCTAAGAATGAATTGACTTCCAGCATCTTTCTGAATAGTGGCCTGAGACAGTGGTGTGCTTTAGCACTGCTGCTTTTCTTTTTGTGCGCCTTTGACATCCTGCAGTTTGTAAGGTCTCTGAGAAGGTTTGTGCCAATGTTAGGCAGGTATCCTAAATCCAATATCATGCATGCCGACAATTTTCTTTTTTGGATCTCATGGAAAAAAGAGCTCTGAAGGCAAATAGTAACCCTAGCCATCTATCGTATAATGAATAATTAGTAAATACATTTAAAAAAGACTAAACTTATATTCATCATGAAACAACTTAGATGTTGGTTATTAAGCAGACAGACACAATTGGAGAGTTTTGGTATTTAGGCTGAAATTATTGCATAACCTGTCTTCTTTATCATACATTTGGGTTCAAAAAGCCTAGGTCTTTTCTGTTGGTCTGGACCTATTGCAAATATTTAATGGAACTCCCAAAATTTAACTGAACCTCAGAACTAATTCCAAAGGGAACACAATCAATATCAAAACCCTACATTTGCCCTAAACCCTCAAAGAAGGCCTGAATCCAAAAACATTTCTAAGAGCCCTAAAATCCACAATGCTGATGCTACTAAAATCACAGCTGTAATCCAAATCCCTAATATAACCCACAAACCCTAAAAAAGTAACCTGAATTGCAAAAATAAACATGAACCCAAACATTCAATTGCAACTAAACACAATGCCCTCCAACGCCCAAATATTACCCACAACCACAAAAAAATTACTGAACTCCAACACTACATCTAAATGGCCAAATCCCTAACATAAACCACTGCACCCAAACAATTACCAGAAAACAAAAACTATGCTCAGCCCGAAAATACACAACCAAGCTTCAGCAGTACCCACTCAGAACCCTAATATAACCCAAACCTTTCATGAATAACTGAACACATAATATATACATCTTGAACACCAAAAATAATCCCAAACTATGAATGAGGTGGTTGAGGCCATCGGCAAAATGACAAGTAATAAGGCCCCTGGCCCCGATGGCGTACCAGCGGACCTCTTTAAATCTGATCCTGAGACTTGGTCCATAGTTCTAACCAATGTTTTTAACCGGGTATGTGTCGCTGGGATTCCTGACACCTGGTCCAAATCAGTGATCATACCCATTTTTAAGAAAGGCAACAGGGGGGACCCCAGTTGCTATCGGCCTATCTCCCTTATTGATTCAGCTGTGAAGGTTCTGGGGCGTGTGGTCCTGGGCAGACTAACTGACTGGTTAGAAGACACAGCTACTCTCTCGTGTCTACAATATGGGTTTCGTAAGGGCCGCGGGACCATAGACCAGAGCCTGAACCTTCAACTTCTAATAGGCAAGTATACCATTGCAAAAAAAGGGGCCTTGTATTTGGCCTTTATGGACTTGTCCTCGGCGTTTGACCGAGTGAATCGCTCAAAATTGTGGGGGTTACTACTTAACTGTGGAATAGATGCCAATATTGTTCATTTCCTAGCGGATTTGCATAAAGACCTCACCGCCACGGTCAGATATGACCGTCGTGGCAATTCCACGGATAAGATTGGAATCACTAACGGCGTTAGGCAAGGATGCATTTTAGCCACCCTGCTTTTTACACTATATATTAATGATTTGGGTTCTACATTAACTAAGTCTTGCAAGGACATTCCCAGGGTAGGCAAATTTGCCATCCCAGCATTATTGTATGCTGACGATGCCGCACTCTTAGCACGTATGGCTGTAGGGCTCCAAAATCTTTTAGATTCTTTTGCTAAATTCATGATTGCACTTGACCTTGGAGTGAATTTCTCCAAATCCCATGTGATGTTTGTGGGTTCCAATACAAAGAGAGTTAAAACTATGTTTTGTGAAGGTCATGTTTTATCACGGGTCACAAGATTCCCTTATTTAGGTGTCATTTTTGACGACAAGTCCACTTGGGCCCCACAACTGGCTGCCAAACGCAATGCTTTTGCTAGGGCCACACTTGCTGTCTTGGAGTTTGGACGCAAATTGGGGGTGAAGCCCATGCAAGCCATGTTGAACATTTACGTAGCCAAATGCACCTCCATTGCACTATATGGTGCTGACTTGTGGGGATTTAAAAATATCTCTGATCTACAGGTTGTAGAAAATAGATTCTTAAAATCACTATTATCCCTTCCCTGCTCAACATCAGGCTATATTGTCCACGAAGAGTGTGGGATTGACTACTTAACTGATCGCATAGCTATTGCCCCACTTTTAAAATGGATTTCAATTTGGCTAAATCCTGAACTAGAACTGAATCATGCAATTTTAAAAGACTGCCTATCTTTAGAGTATGGTAAAACTATACCGTGGTTGAACCATATTAAATATCTAGCCAGGTATCTGGGCCGACCTGAGTTATTTGAAAATCCAAGCATCATAGTAACGGGGGATTTAAAATGGGCTAAAGTCACCTATAAACAGAAGGCTATGTTAATAAGGGAAGAAAGGGAATTACTCAAACCCACTGTAAAGGCACACCAGTTGATTACTGCATCTAACAGTTTAGAGCCTTACTTGGGTATTGTTAACAAGATGAACCATCGTTTTTTATTAACCAGGTTCAGAATGAACAAATTCCATCTTTTACTTACTGACTCTCCTGGTTGGACTAAGGAGAAGGATTTGGGGATCTGTTCGTGCGACAGATTCTCCATAAAAGACACTACGCACTTTATCTTCTTCTGTGACCACCTGTCTTTAATCCGTAAAAAATACATTATTCCTCTATTAAAAAATAAAGGTTTCAGACAGGTAAAACCAGCACTCATGTATCTTCAGATGTTGGGCTCTCCTTGGGAGATATTTAACATAGCCACTTTTTTAGTAATATCAATGAGATTGAGGAAAAAGATCACATGGTTACAGTGTATATCATTCTTGAATTTTGACTAAAAAACTATTTGTTTTAATGTTTGTAATTTTATGTCAAATGTTTTTAAATGGCTGTATTGTTTTATGTTCGTCGTACTTTTATGGTTTTTGCTATGAACCGAATAAAGTAACTTTGACTGACTGACAATCCCAAACTAACCCAATATCCACAATGTTCTTAATATAAATGAAAACACTACAGAAATTGACAGAATTCCAAAAGTTCATTTGAACCCCAAAAATACTCAACCAATCTATCACAAACCCCACATATAAACCTTAAAATTACCCATCACTGCAAACAAAAGCTGAACCTAAAATATATAACCACACTCCAAAACTAACCCAATAGTCACCCAAAACCCTATTATAACACTATTAGAAATGGAGTCTCTAATTAGCAGAGGTCTGCACCCTGTATGAGTTGGGACCACCAACCTAGTCAGGCCAAGTCCGTTACACACCCTAAATTAACCTGTGCTCACCCTCTGGTAGCTTGGCACCGAGAAGTCTGGCTTAACCGAAGAGGCAATGTGTAAAGTAATCATGTAACAATCACATTACAGTAACTCAATGAAAACCCCTCAAAAAAACTCCACACAAGTTTAGAAAAAAAGAGAATGTTTATCTGATTAAAGGAAGACCAAAACAACAAAACTTCAGTCTGTAGAATGTGAGATATGAAGTTTTAAAGAATAAACCAAAAATAGTGCTTTGAAGTCACAAGCGGCCAAAAGTTTAGTTGAGGGACCAGAGCAAAATGAAAGTTCGGGCCAGCCGCGATGCAGGGCAGGCTGGCTACAGGACCCAGACAGGTCCCACTGAAGAAATCTTTAGATGGAGCTTTGGTCCACGTCGAGAATCTACTGCGTTGTCATTGAGCTGCACAGAGATTGTCCCACTTTCTCATCAAGCTCTGTTGAAGTGACTGCAAAGCTTTGTCATTGAGCTGTACAGCTGTGGATTCTTCATTGTTAAACAGGTTCTGCGTCGCTGTCGAAGTGGCATTGTGGGAGAAATTCTCACATAGTTGAGGCAATGTGTTGATGTTTTCAGAAATCAGCTGCAGAACCCACTTCTGATGCCCAGGCCTAGAGGGGGCACCTCAGGCAAGGGTAGGACCCCCAGATGACAGAGTCCAGCAGCACCAGCAGGATTGCAGAAAATCTTTTGTGTCACTGAGGCTTCAAAAAACAGAAGGGAAGCTAGCAAGCCCTTAGCGTCACTCTGGGTTAAAGTGTGGAGTTCCAGTCCTTGTCTTCAGCATGGCAGAGATAAGCAGGCAGCAGGGCAGAGATCGGCAGGCAACAACAGGACAGCTCAGGAAAGCAGAAAAGCAGTTTCTCAGAACAGCCAGTCACAGCAAAGTGGCAATCCTTTCAGCACAGCAATCTTTACTCCAGCAGAGGCCTTCCTAGGTACAGTAGTGTACTGAATTGATAGGGCCAGAACCATGGTACTTATACCCAAAAGTGGCTTTGAGGTAGGGGGTGACTTCAAAAGAGTTCTCAGAAGCCCACAAGGATTCCTTTCAACCCAGTCCTGGCTCCAGACTACCTGTAGAGGGTGAATCATTTAGATGTAAGTGTGAGCCACCTCTCCCCCTTCCTGCCCCGGAATGCTGCCAGTATGCAGATAAATGTATATGAGTCTCCAGTCACACTCAGCCCTCACTGTGATATGGCTGTCTAGAGAGAAGTGTAGCTGTCACCCAGCCCTGACGTGTATTTGAGAAAGGCAGCAAAGCAGTCAGACTTATAAGCACAGACAAATGTCCACTTTCTAATAGTGGCCTTTCTAAAATAGTAATGTGAAATCAAACTTCCCCAGTAAAATTAAATAAGGGAATTCCCAATGCTAGCCTCTGAAGGAGTAAGCCTCTCAGTAATGAAAAACAAAATAGAATTTTTGTCACTACTAGGACATATCAAACATAAAAGTACATATGCTACCTTTTACTTGGATAGTACCCTGCCCATAGGGCTACCTAGGGCCTACCTGAACAGTGATCTCTGTGTAATAAAAGGGGAGTTTAAGGATTGGCAATTAGTTATAAATCCCAAATTGAAGTGACAGTAAAGTGCACACACAGGCCCTGAAGTGACTGCTTGTGTGGGTGGCACAGGCAGTGCTGCATGCCCGCTGGTAGAATTCAAGTTACAGACCCTGGGCACATATAGTGCACTTTACTAGTACTTATAAGTAAATTAGATATGCCAATCGAGTATGAGCCAATGCTACCATGTTTTAGGGAGAGAGCACATCCGCTATATCACTGGTTAGCAGTGGTAAAGTGCCCAGAGTCCTAAGGCCAACATAAACGAGGGCATAAAAATAGGATGAAGATATCAAAAAGTTTGGGTCAACCTTGAAAAAAAGAGCCATTTCCAACATACACACAACCCCATATATCCACCTAAAACTCCAATATATATCTGAACCCCTAAAATATTTTCCAAACAACCAAATACTTACAAAAGCCCTAATATCACCCAAAGCCACAGAAACGGCTTAGACACCAAGGGGCATATTTATAATAACTGACGCATCCCTGCATATCAGCAGGGATGCGCCAGTTATTTTGCGCCCCAGCTCCGCCATCATGGATGCACCGCATTTATAATGCGGCGCACCATGGGGCAAAAACGGCACAGATGCGTCACGCATCTATGCCGTAAAAGTGGCGCATTGCTGGAGTTGCGTCGCAAGTGCGACGCAGCTCCAGCAATGCTCTGGGGGGCCCTATCTGCACAATGCTGCGTCAATCCTTACGCCTGCTTCAAGCAGGCGCAGGGTTTTGACACAGCATGGGCTCAAAAGTGACTGAGTGAAATCTTGTAAATTTCACTCAGCCAGTTTTAGGAGGCGTTCCTGCGCCGGAACGCCCCCACCTGCCCTGGAACGCCTACATGTGGCGCATGGCTTTACAACGTGACGCATCTCCCAGATGTGTCACGTTGTAAATATCCCGCACCATGGCGCAGGATTTACGCCGCTGGTGCGTCACAAAAGTGACGCAACGGCGGCGTAAATGAGGCGCAAGTCAAACATAAATCTGCCCCCAAATATGTACCTGAACCCCACCTAAAGCCGTAATATATCACAGCTCCCAAAATACATAAACCTCAAATAGATATAAAAAAATAGAATCCCCTAATCATTCAAAGCCCTAATGTAACCCCACCCCAAAAGTGACCTTAATCCCAAATAATAAACCTAGCCCCAATATTATAAACCAAAATAACCACACATGCACCCAAAAGTGAAATGTTAACCAAACTCTCAATTATATACCAGGCCTATCACTAAACAAAATGAAAGACATAACTAATCCTAAAAGTCAACCAGTAAAGTAGCCCTGCCCGCATACTCTTAGCGCATCAAATACAAAACATACACAAATATTAAAGCAAACAGTATTATATCACTAAAATAACCATATAACATACCATTTGATTAAAATATATTGTATTCCTTGATATTGACTACCATAGCCAAACCAGTAGGTATTTTAAAATTATATGTGACCTATGCTATTTCTGCAAAATAGTATTCACTCATTATATAAGAGGATATTACAAACTTAATATTAAGGGCTTATTCCAGCAGTAGTGCAATATTTTTCCTCTAATTTATTTGTTCCCTTGCAAGCTATTGTTTTTGGATTTTTCTGTACATGAGATGGACATTTTTTACTTCTAGTTTTTCTTCTTTTTATTAGGGTACTTTTACCTAGGTTCAGTATTGTCAATAATGTAGTTGGGCTACTGCTTGCACACCTCTGGGTTTTACCGCTCTCCCTAATATTTTCATGCAGAGGCCATTTCACTCCAATCTCCATTGTTTATAACATCATAGCTCAACTCCAGCATTATAATTTTTATTTTAATCCATATCATTCCCTCTAGTCTGGCACCTCAAGAAAAAGGATACCTAGAACCACTATGGGGCTTATTTATGAGCCCTTGCGTCACTTTTGCGCCGCCGGTGTGTCACTTTTTGTGATGCACCAGTGGCGTAAAAAATCTGCACCATATTTACAAAGTGACGCATCTAGGAAGATGCGTCACTTTGTAAACCCCTGCGCCACATTCTACCTGCACCAGGAATAATGTATGCAGGGGAGTGTACCGATGCAAGAAAGGTTTGTAGAAGTGATGCACTGAAATCTATAAGATTTCACCGCGCCACTTCTAGGACGCAAATGCGTCAATATCTGACGCCTGCCTTAGGCATATTTCACATGGGACTTGCCCATGTGTAATGACCCATTGCTGGAGTTGCGTCACTTTTGTGACACACTCCAGCAATGCGTCATTTTTGTGCTTACAGATACGTCAGAAATTCTGACGTATCTGTAACTCCTTGCGACATGATGCATCATACTGTAAATATGATGCACCATTGGTGTTGCAAGGAGGGCGCAAGGGAAAATGTGATGCATCGCTGTTTTCTCGCAGCGATGCGTCACTTTTCATAAATGAGGCCCCTATGAATATAAAAATAAAATGAATCGAGAGGAAATCTTGGAAGTTGACAGCTATTTATGTAGAATTTAAAAAATATTCAAAGAGCAGTGGCAAAGCCTTAGGACGCACCTTTGAAAGGCGAATACCAACCTAGTGGCTTTGCCATTGCTTGTCGGTGTTGGTGCTCCGGTGAACTCTCTTGTTTTTATCGTACTGTTGTTAAATGGGCAATTGCCATGTTGGAATGGTAAAATAAAAAAATAAAATTACAATTACCTCAATCTGGATGTATGCTTGTGAATGCCTGAAAACCTATACAAAACACTGATGTGTGGGCATGTGCTTATATGCCATTTAAGAGAGGTAAAGTGTAAAAATCAATTAATCATAGGCAATGCCTTTTACTTCAGGCTTTCAAGGCCATTGCATACAAACACAGGCATGCACAAATACATATTTGTCAACAGTTGTCTTTGCCTTCCAGACTTATAGTTTTGTTTTTAAATGGGTACAATGATTAGTTTTTTCAGCACAATTTTCCAAATATATTCAGGCCAAAAACATGTTGTTACAGGATGCACAAAAGAGAGCATTATACATTTTTTAAATTGTTCTATATTGGTTTTAACATATCACCATTAATCCACCATATTGAGTGTAACTCTACAAGTTCATATTTAAAGCACTTATGTGATCTGCTCACCCGACATTGCAGAGGTAGCATCAAACCACATCAAACCACAGTAAGGTAAAAGCAAATGAGAAGCATTTTGTGTGTGTTAGAATGGTATGAACTTGCCACTTGGGGGCATGGCCGAACCTCCTGCAAGATGGTCGCTGACTGGCAGAGCCTCCTTGTTGCCTCAAAGACGTTCCACAAAACCTCACCGCAATTCATTTAATTGGAAGCATGTTATCAGTGGTGGTAGTGTACAAGTGAGGGGGGAGCAGGTATTTGGATATTTTAGACTGTTTTTCGGACATTTCTGAGCATTTTCTTCCCTGTACTGTTTCTCTCGCAGTCGGCAGCCACTATTTTCTGACTGGAATGATCTGGCAGTGTGCTGTTTTTCCCACCTTGCCTCACTTTGCATTTTGAACATTAAACAATGTCAGAAACCTGTTGAGGGATTACAATTTATGTATGTTTTGCCCTGATTACAATACTTTATGAAACATGGTAGCATTTCTGTACATAGTTAGTGCAACAGAGTGAAAACTACGCAGCTATGCACATGCATTACAGAATTCAGCCATCTCTCTGAAGTGCTTTGGCCGTCCCAAGTTCAATAATTCTGCAGAATTCATTCTAAGAGCAAGGAGACTCTCTCCAGTTGCAAAACCAAGTGGCCCCATGAACAGTATTTAATAGGGCTTACACTGGCTGTAAGGGCATAAGGTATATAGGCATGCAATTTTGCATGTAGCTTTCACCAAGGTATTCACTTTCTGTTCTTGTTCCTTTATATTACCACTTAGGACATACGGCTAGGGGTCTTTTCCTCTGCTTCTACTTGCAGCTGGCAAAGACCTTTTTTCTTCTGTTAAGCCCCATCCATACCCCATTATGTATGACAACTATGAACTCCACTTCTTCCTCTAGCCAGAAGGATGTGGCCTCTCCTGGAAAAGGTTCTTCTACATGCAAAGATTCCAATACCATGTCTAAAAGACAAAAGAAGGATCTGAGTTCCCCAACAAAATCTCCATTACCTCTGATGCTCGAGGATTTAATGGACGTGATAAAACTCCTAAAACCTTTTGTTATGGAAACCAAGGCTATGCTCCGGAGAATGGAGGAGAAATGGTCACATCTTGAATCCTGAGTAACAGAGGTGGAACAATGCCTCAGTAATGTACAAGATACGGCTACTAAGATTGACGTAATATCAAAGGAAATTTTGCATCTCAAACAACAAACTAAGGATTTGGAAAACCATAATAGATGCAATAATCTCAGAACTGATGGTATTCCTGAAGGAGCAAATGAGTCAGACATGCTTGCCTTTCTGAAAATTCATATTCCAAAAATTGCTGAACTCAAGGAGGGCACATATCTTAATTCGCAACAAGCCCATCTGGCCCGCCCTAAATCTGTGGGAGCTGCTTCATCGGGCCACCCAAGAGAAATTATTGATTTGTTTTTGGAATATATAGAGTTAGTTATGGTTTTTTCAGCAGCCAAGCAAAGAAAGCAAATGCTTTGGTCCGGTCAGAAA
This sequence comes from Triturus cristatus, assembly GCF_964204655.1. Lineage (NCBI taxonomy): Eukaryota > Metazoa > Chordata > Amphibia > Caudata > Salamandridae > Triturus > Triturus cristatus. The sequence continues at coordinate 730,063,010 of NC_140591.1, forward strand.
ATCTTTCTCTCTCAAGATGTGGCTCGTGCAATGACAGCTCAACGTAAGTCATTTCTGTTATTTCATCCCACCTTGCGCTCCATGAAAGCCTGCTTTGGACTTGTACATACATGTTGCTTCAAAGTGACCTATAAGGAGCACACTTTTACTTTTGACTCTCCAGACAATCTAAAACACTTCATATCTCAAAGCAAGGGAAAGGAGATGGAACTTGGGAAACCCTAATCATTTTTTTTAGTATTGTTTTTTATTCTCTTTCACCTTGAATTTACTTTGGTCTTGGTGTAATCTGCAATATAATTATAGATGATGATGTATTTTCTTAATGATATTGCTTTCAATCATTTGTTTCTTCTCTTTCTCAGCAGATGTCCTTTGCCTTGCCCAGCATTTCCCCCGGATGTTTCATGCATAAGTGTCTCTCCCCCCAAACATAGTGTTTCCCCTGTCACCATTTATGGACAAGTCCTCCTAGGTTCAATATTTTATCATTCCTAGCTCATGTTTTCCTGTAATTACTGTTTGATTTATCTATATTGTTACTTAAGGTCTCAGAGGATTTTATCCTTGGTTCATGGTTGACCTGATGTCGGTCGTTCATCTTTTACTTCACGTTTCCCCACCCCACCATTACATTGCTCTTGCATTTAATGTTTTATTGTTCACAATGGTTGAAGCATATCAGCTTTTTACCACCTTCTCTCTTTATATTAGTTTCTCTCACTTCATTTCCCCTTCTCTCATTTTCTCCTTCTCTTTTCTTTAGTATCTACGTATCACCTTACCTTCACCTCTTTGTATAGCAATACATCTCCGTATTGTATCCTGGAATGTTAAACGTCTGTGCAATCCATGTAAGAGGCACAGAGTGCTTACACATCTCTTTTGATTTTGATGTAAAATTGCCTTAGTATAAGAGACCCACCTTACAGACACAGGGCCCGATTCACAGAACTAACGTAAGACAAAATCCTAAACGTACTACTTTTGGTATTCACAGAAGGCATTTAGTATCAGTAAAGTTAGGATTTTGTCTTAAGTCTGTCTTAAGTATGTCTTAAGTCTGTCTTAATTCTGTCCTAAGTTTGTCTTAAGTCTGTCTTAAGTCTGTCTTAAGTCTGTCTTAAGTCTGTCCTAAGTTTGTCTTAAGTTTGTCTTAAGACTGTCTTAAGTCTGTCATAAGTCAAACTTAAGACAAAATCCTAACTTTACTTCTACTAAATGCCTTCTGTGAATACCAAAAGTTGTAGGACAGACTTAAGACAGACTTAAGACAGACTTAGGACAAACTTAGGACAGACTTAAGACAGACTTAAGACAGACTTAAGAAAAACTTAAGACAGACTTAAGACAGACTTAAGACAAACTTAAGACAAAATCCTAACTTTACTACTACTAAATGCCTTCTGTGAATGCCAAAAGTTGTAGAACAAACTTAGGACAGACTTAAGACAGACTTAAGACAGACTTAAGACAAACTTAAGACAAAATCCTAACTTTACTACTACTAAATGCCTTCTGTGAATACCAAAAGTAGTAAGTTTAGGATTTTGTCTTAAGTTAGTTCTGTGAATCCAGCCCACAGATGTTCACTTACTCATGAGTCAGGTATTCTGTTCCCCTGATCGACAAAATAAAAATGGGGTTGTTATATTGTTTTACAAGTCATTATTTTTGACAGTGGAGAAGGAGGAGAAGGATGAGGAGGGTAGATATTTCCTCCTCCAGCTTACTATAAATAACATTCCATTATCCCTTCTTAATGAATGTAGCCCTAATGGTGTAGATGTACACATTTGGGAGCATATTTCAACTACACAAAGGTCATGTTATTACACCAACTTCCTGGTGTGGGGTCCTGCAACCAAATCATGGACCCCTTCATAGATGGAAATTTCTAGCCCGGTACGTCTCCAACAAAATGCAAAAATATTTAAAATACTATCTAGCCCAGAGGGATGGTAGATGCTTGGAGGATTTACAATCCTGATAATCTAGAATATAGCTTTTACTCTCCTACATATCAATCTAAATCTAGGATAGACTATATTTTCCTTACACCTCACTTTGGGGCCTATTATCATGGGGGGCGGATCGCCACTGCCTGACCGGTGGTGGCGATCCACCCGCCAAAACACCCCACCGGACGGCCATTTACCCCCGCAACATTAGCATGGCGGCGCATCGCAGCTGACGGATAGACAGTCCACCGCTGTTCCCCGGCAAGCAATCGTCACGATTGCCTGCCATGCAGAAAAAGCCCATAATATGGTGGTGGTGCCTTGCAGGCACCGCCATCCATATTATGATGTGTGCGGTGGAATGCCTTTCCATGGTGGAGATTCCGCCATGGTAAGGCATGCAGAGTTTACTTTGCGGGCACGTTGCAGGCCCCCTGGAGGGTGGGGGGCTTCACTTGGGGGTACACATGCTACCCCCCTACATTGGCATTCACAAGGTGGCAGGCACCGCGCGGTGCCTGTCACGTTGTGCATGCCAATGCACAACATGCAGTTTCAACATTGTGGCGGGTGCTGCTTACAGCACCGCCCGCCACAATGTTGAATATCGGGATGTGACCGCCAGGGAGGTGGTCACATCCTAATGGGCACAGTGGGATCACCGCACCTTTGGCGGTCGGTCCCATTTACTGTTACGGTGGCGGGCGGACATCGTAATGGGCCCCTAACTTTTCATATTATCACATGCTGAAAGAGGTTCTATATTAATATCAGACCATTCCCCAGGTCTTGTTGATGTACAAATACTGCCTGACACCTCCAGATCATGTAAATGGCGTTTTAGCAACACTCTCTTGAAGGAAAAAAATTTATGGAAAGATTGAATGATTTTTGAAGGACTATTTTGCCACCAACAATACTCTTGATCTTCCCTTTCGTATAATTTGGGATGTCTTTAAGGCCATGGCTAGAGTACATATTGTGGATTAAGTTGCAGCCTAGAAGAAACAAGCTCTTAAGGAATTCCTCATTTTTGCTATACTCCATTAAACAACTTGGGCATGCACTCTGCACATCAAGTGACAACGCCGGTCTAAAGTGCCTTACACAAGCTAAGTTGAATTTCAACAAACAATCAACTAAAGAGGCATCTGGTGTGTTATTGAAGATTAATGCAAAATGTTATGGAGAACGTCACAGAGCAGGTAGGCTAGTTGCTAAATACCTCACGATCAAATCTTAAAAATCTAAAATAGTTAGCATTAAGGATAGCAGAAGTAGCAAAAACTATAGAGATGCTGAAATCATAAGATGTTTTCCAGATTTTTATCAAAAATTATACACCCTGGAGCAGTACCCCTCCGATGAAACTCTTGACTCCTTCTTAAATTCTCTTCTACCACGCTCTCATCTGTCTCAAAACTTGTCCCTTCTAGATACTGATTTATACATTTCTGAGTTAAACATAGCTCTACCTACACTCCCTAAAGAGAAAGGCCCAATACCAGACGGTTTTACAGCTGAGTTCTATTCATGTTTCTCACAAATTTAGCATCCTCATTTTCTCTCCTTGTACCAATACTTTCTTTCCAATAATGAGGCTCGCTGTACGTTTTTGGGAACAATGTTGTGTTTATTCCCAAAAAAAGACAAAGATCTTTCCCCCTGTGCTATCAACCCATTTCTCTGATATATTTAGACTGCAAGCTTTTTGCAAAAACTTTGGCCCTTAGGCTCAATAAATATATTGTAGAATTTAGTGGCATAGAGCAAACTGGGTTTTTGAAAGGTAGATATATGTTGGATAATTCTCAATCTTTCTTGGAAATTCTACATCTAGCATCTTCACCTATGGCCACTATTACATTGGATGCAGAGAAAGCATTTGACCAGGTTCATTGGCATTTCATGATGCATGCTCTTTGGACCCGGTATTTTAAAATACATTAGTCTACTCTATTCCTCCCCTAAAACCTCCATCTTTTTAAATGGTCTTCAATCCTCATACTTTCCTCTCTTGTGCAGTACATGTCAAGGGTGTCCTTTATCACCTTTGCTTTTTATATTGTATTTAGAAACTTTTCTTCATACTTTACGTCATTCATCTTCCTTTCATGGCTTTACGTACAAAGATACTAAAATCAAATTCACTGCTTATGTTGATGACATTGTTCTATATGTATTAGACCCACAAACATCACTATCTGCCTTTACAGATCTTCTTACTGTGTATTCTGACTTATCTGTGTAAAAATTAAATTTGACTAAATCTGAGGTTCTTTCATTGAATACATATTGCTTAAAAGACGTGTTTGCGGATGCTCGTTTTAAGTTTAGGGATCAAATATTCCTCTTCAATCACCAAAACTATCAAGATCAATTTGAAAGATATTCATCAGAAAATTCTTCAGATGTCAGAACGCTGGTCTCCGCTGGTCTCCGCTGTATCTCTCTTGGTGGGGTAGGGTAGACACCATCAAAATGATGATGCTGGCTTTTTATCTATCCGTGCAGCCTGTGAAGCTACCCTTTAAGTCTTTGAAGTCCCTTAACAGTTTGCTGGGCACGTTTTTATGGCATGTACGGAAGGCACGCATATAATTATTTTCATTATGTACATCCAAAGAACTGGGAGGGGTTAATTTTCCTTGTCTTCGTCAATATCATTCCTCCTTTGAAATAAAACAGTTCTTACCTCATTTGCATATGAATCCAGATCCACCTCCAATTGTCTGGAGCAAATTAGAAGGCTCTGTGTTTTCACCTTTCTCTTTCTAGTCTCTGGCTCATTTTTCAACACCTCCAAGATCTTCTACTTCTCTCATCATTAAACACTCTATATTAACATTAAAGACAGTCCTCACACTGTCTCTGCTATCATTGCAGGTGCTTCTAAACTCTTCAATATGGCATAATAAACATGTTAATTTGTCCAATGGTACAATATTTTGGGAGGGCTGGGAAGCTAAAGGAATAATTTAGGTTAAACATTTATTGCGGGGTATACATTTCCTTTCCTCATTAGAAGTTCAGAGCAAATTTAGCCTTTATTCTGCCTCTGTTCTTAAGTACGACTCTTTGCAGCATGAGCTTCCACAACAGCTACCCACTCTCTCACAAGAGCCTTTTCCCCATCCAGCTGAGCTACATCAATGGCTTGATTTTTCTCTACTTCTCAAAGCCTCATATATATTAAAACACCTTTATTACACACTGCCAATTCATCCCAAATCTAAAATAGAGTTATTACGGGAGCCAGATTACATCACTCATGTCTTTACAAATATGGAACTTAATTTGGTCAAAAATCCATCACACTTCTTGTAATGCTAGCACTACGGAATCTTTATATTATTTCTATAATATTTTATTTTTTAGGCCCAACCTCCCTATGTAAATATGATCGTAACACTCGCGGCACATGTTGGACCTGTAAGCAAATGCTGGGGATATATATGCACATGTTTTTTTAATGTCCTTTCATTCAGTCTTTCTAGTTAAAGATATGTAAAACAGTTTCAAAAATTTGCTTCATTGCTTTTCCTTTTCATATCACATCTATTTTTTGGGGTAGTTTTTTTCCCATACTTTAGTTGGTAAATATATATTCGGTAGATTAGTAGGCTTAATGATTGCAATTGCCTTTCAAATAATTTCGTCCAATTGGAAGGACGTAACAAAAATTACCTTTACAAGATGGTGGGCAGGGTAGACCCACAGATGTCTAGGTGCAAATGCAAGGTTGTTAGAAGCTTGTTATGTCCATGGGAATTCAGATCAGGAGTCCAGCCAACTAGCCCTTAAAGTCACTCTGGAGTCTAGGTTCAAAGGATGCAGGTCCAGTCCTTTCCACAAAGGTGGAAGGCCAGCAGGCAGCAGGTCAGCATAGCGAAGCCGGAGCCCAGCAGAGTGGCAGTCCTTCAGCAGCACAGCAGTCCTTCCTGGGAGAGTATCCACAGGTCCAGAAGCGTACTGAAGTGGTGGTGTCTGAGGTTCCTCTTTTAAACACAGTTGTGCATTTGAAGTGGGGTGGAGATTCTAGAGGCATGCTTTTGATGTGCACAGATGATGTGCCTTCCTGCCCTAGTTCCAGACTAACTACAGGGGTATGCAGCCCTTTGTGTTGAGACAACACAGTGTTTGTACTGCCAGAACATTCAAAACATAAAAGTACACGTCTAACTGTTTAAATACACTGTACCCTGCCCTTGGGGCAGTCCAGGGCCTACCATAGGGGTGACATAGTTGTAGTAAAAGGATGATTTGGGCTTGGAAAAAGGTATATGGTGCCAGGTTGACACAGCAGGTTAAACTGCACATTCAGGCTCTGCAATGGCAGGTCTGAGATATGTTCAAAGGGCTACTTCGGTGGGTAGTACAATCAGTCCTGCAGACCCCATAGTTTGATTTAATTTATGAACCCTGGGCACTTGTATTGCACTTTACCAGGGACTTAAAAGTAAATTACATATGCCAATTAGTTATAGGCCAATGTTACCATATGTAAGAGTACCATTCTATTTAATTTCAAAGTATCTCAACAACCTGGGCAGGGTACAAATCTCCTTCATTGTCCTGTAAAATCCATCTTCCTTCTCTCTTCCTCTCCTCTGTGCAGAGACATTTACAGGAGGATTGAAAGTTCCAAAAGTCAGACATATCTGCCCATTTCTAGTAAGACACCTCATCACTCCACTCCACCCCAGCTCTGTCTATACTGCAATGCATTTTGGGAAATTAAAATGGCTTGCTGAAAGATCTCTCTAGGATCCTAAACCAGCATCCTTACCTGTCACAGATAGCTGGTCCCTTCCCTCCAAAACTTCAAATCGGAGAACCTCTTCTTATTGACAACCAAATGCTGACCTTTTCCCTTTTGTTCACCTTGGAATGAGCCGATCCAGACCTGGTGCAGTCCAAAACATAATTAGCTCGTACAGATTCAACCTATTCCTCTGCCAGAAACAGACCTAATCACTGTCAAATGACCCAATTGTGTGGCTGTTGATACTCCTGCTGGCCAGCACAGTAATTTACTTCGTCCAACAAGGTGAATAAACTCTGGAAATATAATTATGAACTTTGTCACAGAAATATGTGAAATCTTCAAATGCTAAATAGAGTGCAGATATATGGCCTAAGGATCCTTAAATGTGAACTTGTGATCCCTGTCTGCCATTAGAATGGTGCAACACCTTATTCTCTATGCCTAACTATGGCAAATTTGTACTTTGGCACAGATTTGTCTCATAATGTGCACTACATTGAAGTGAACACTCTTTTCAGCAAAGCAAAAATGACATACTATGAAGGGCTGCTCAGATTCAAATGTCTACACAAGGCTAACACCAATTAATGAAGGGTCTCTTCTTTGACAGGCTAAAGGTGCACAGATACTGGGCTGAGCTTGACATAAGCTGCCCTCACTTTTCTGACACATGTGTTCAAACATGCACATATACATAAAACCAAACATGTATCTGCTGCCCCAACTGTGCAGCAGCAGATATTGTTGTAAATGGTATACTTTAGCAGCTAGCACTGCCAATCCATTTTAAAATAGCATACACTGATGATGCTCAGTTAGTGAGACTCACTCACAGCAAAAGTAAAACAAAATGGATATTCCAAAAAGGTTAAGCGGTTGAAACCCATTTTCTAACAAGGGCATAATATTATAAAACCCCAACATTATGGTCTTTTCACTGTTGGTAATGCATAAGTAGTGATACACACAAATTATACAGCTGTGGTAAAACAGCATAGGAAATCATGTATGAAGTCTACGAAATAGCTCTGTGGCATGAAAATTCACTACATGCTGTTCTGTCCGATAAATCATGAGGTGATATCAAATGGACAAGTCATAGTAGAGGTAGATAAAAGATGAGAAAGGCTGTAGAAAAGATAGAATATGAAGAGCACAGCGAGTCAACCCCTAAAGTTTAAACAACATCTATGACCCAGGTTCTGTAGACACACTCAGAAGTCTTGCAGATTCACCACTAAAAAACGTTGGCTGGAAAATTGATGGTTGTGGTGGCGGTGGGGTGACCAATGTCAAAGGCGTACGAACACAAAAAAGTGATTTAGGGGCTGAGCAGAAGATCATGGGGTGATTACACAAATGATCCCTCTATACAAATTAGGTGGGTGGGGTCACTGTTTGACCTCCATTGTCTCTGGTATAATACTCTAAGCTGAGACCCTTGGTTGCTGATAATGGCAGAGCTAAAATTGACTAATAGTGAAGTTGCCAATTAACTTTTATTCTCACTTCATTATTGACATACGGAAGCCTTTAGGCTTTGCACAAACCTTTCAGGGATTGGAGAACCCTGAAAGGTTTTAGGAAAAGGGGTGGGCTTAGAGGAGTTCTGGAAGGGTACTCCACATCCCACTGATGCATAAGATATATTTTTGGTACATTATGGACTAAGCCTAGCAACATTTTAGGCACTCTGTTTGCCAATAAAATGCTTGGAGGCAAGTAGGATAAGGTGCAGCTGGCAAGCAGGATAAATGTGGATTGAGATGGAATTCCTTAAAGGGTTTCTGTAAGGTTATGGTTAAGGGTGGTTATTATTGACACTAAATTTATGAGGGCAGTCCTGGAGAGGATATTGTTGCTGCAGTAGGACATTCATGAATATTCCAATTAGTATTGCCTTGGAAAAGTCATCCATGGTACAGATTGAGATTCTGTCCTCTCAAATGGAGGAGAGAGATGTGACTTGTAGTTATCCTGTTTAGGGTTAGAAAGGGTGAGTCCACCAAGGAGGCTGGGGGTTAAGACCCTGTTGATAATTTCTTTTACGTGATATGGCATCAACTAGACACTAAACCTTCCGAACAGAAATGTGAGAAGAATGTTGTCCACTGTGAAACTGCATAAGATTGTGACATACCTTAACAGAAGGTGTACCCTTATTTATTTTTTCAGGTGGCTTCCATGACTATTACAGGAGAGAATACATTGAGAAGAAGGTGGAGAGGTCCACTTTTGCTACATACTTCTCCTCTGCCCTGGACAAAAGGATTTGACTTAGAGCTGGTATTCCGATAGGAGCGAGAAAATTGATCAATGATAGGGAAATAAAATATTGTAACTGACACGAAAATCTGGATTGTGCGTCACTTATGTATACATAGATACCCAAATGTTATGCCAGTACATGAATTTGATGTAACTGCATGGTGCTAAAATGTGAGAACTCTGTGGTGGTTTAAGAAAGAAATTAACATTTTTACTGATGTGAGACAAAATAGACCCTTCTCTTAACTATGTGTGAATAATGTAAACAATGTCATATCTATGTCAGAGTGGATATTAAACCTGGGAGTGCAAGATGTATTGACAGAAATCTAGGGGTGTGCAAAATGTGCGTAACTTGATTTAATGTAATTCCGAGATATTTTGAGATAATTACCCAAAATGATGCCTAATTACACAAAATGAAAATCCACTATTTCAAGGGAATGAAAGATATGGATGTGGTAGTGTGGAGAATTAAGCAGCATTCAAAGTAGTGTGAAGCAGTTTAAAGCAGTTTAAATTAGGGATTAAGAGGCACATTCTGAACAGGAAAAAGCATCCTATAGGATAGAGAACAAGGATTAAGGTCAGGATAAAGGTCTGCCCTTACAGACTTTACTGGGGAGATGGCATGCACATCACAGTGTATTACCACTACCTTTCATTAGTATTATGTGTTATTGTGCAATCAGTTCCCAACCCATGTCCATATCCAATAAATGATTATCTAGATGAGGCTGTTCTTGGAAACTTAACACAAGAACTGGCTGTTCATCTGGATATCCCTATAACTATACAGGGTGCCAATGAAGTAATAGGTAGGAACAAATCCCAAGGCTGTGATGGCTTTGGTCTAGAGTTTCAAGAGGTATATGTTGACCTACTTAGTCCTAAGAAACTCACTCTATACAAGGAGTGATGGAGAAAGGTAAGCTACTGTGCACAAAAAGTGGTACCGTTATAGCAGTACATTCAATTCCTGGGAAATAGCAGATGAAGATATGCTGCTACAGACCAATTTCCATCCACAACTGTAATTATAAAGTTATTGGTAAAATTATTGCTTCCACCTCCCCTTATATGGCGGCCGCTGCGCGGTGAAAGGAGCGACCCTTGACCCTGCTCCCAGGCAGGTCGCTCCCCACGCCGCAACAGCACCACCTGTTGTACCCGTGACTCAGCTCGCTGCTGCTGCCTCTAAACACGAGTTCGAGGCCAGGCTTGCTCCCTTGGTTCTGCTCAGCACTCTGACTGCTTGTCTCGTTTTGCGCTAATTTCCTCTTTTGCCTTAAATTTCTGCTTTGCCTGTTTTCCCTTTTGTAACTGCCTGTACTGCCGTTGCTTTGCGTCATTTACTGTTTTGTTCCCCTTTTGCCTTCTGTTCCCTCCGCCGTCCCTCTCCCGTTTTCCCGCCGCTGCTTCCCTGCAGCCCCGCCCCCTGCGCGCCCAATCACTGCCTCGCTCCCGCCTCCCAGCTGCTCCTCCCTCCAACCTCTCCTTATATGGCGGCCGCTGTGCGGCTGCGCTGCTGGTGTGCCGAAGGCGTGCCTAAGGCAAGCCCGTCTGCGCCCGTCCACGCCTGGACCACGCCCAGTGCCAGAACACCTGGCTCCCGTGAACGCCACAAAGCCTGTCTCAGCTATGACTCCAGCACCCTCCACGCACTCAACGCTGGACAATCACGCACCTGCTGCCTGGCTGACCCGAAGCGCACACAAGGACCCTTCTCCTGCCGAAACTGCAGCTTCCCCAGCATCTGGTCCGCCAACCCACCGACCAGGAAAGAACCCAACTACCTCAGGGATCTACTCGGCTCAACCTCCCAGACGTCGCCTTCCTGACGGAGACCTGGCTGAACCCGTCCTCGGCACCCGACATTACCATAGCCATCCCGGAAGGCTACAAGATCACCCGCAGGGACCTCACCAATGGAGTAGGAGGAGTAATCGCCATCATCCACAGGAACACTCTCAGAGTCTCCACCAACACCAACGACACCCTCAGCACTGCCGAACACCTGCACTTCCAGATCCACACCGACCCCAACACCATCCTCAGAGGAATCCTCGTCTACAGACCCCCCAGACCCCGACCACAGTTCAGCACACACACCCTCACCTCCACAGACTACATCCTCCTCGGGGACCTGAACTTTCCACCTTGAGAACAACAACGACACCAACTCCACCACGCTGATCGCCAACCTCACCAACCGACAACTCATCACTACACCCACCCACTCCGCTGGCCACACGCTTGACCCCATCTTCTCCGCAAGCCCCCACCTCTCCTTCAACCACACCACCGAACTCCACTGGACCGACCATTGCTGCATCCACTTCACCTTCCGTAAACCCACCACGCACCATCGCACCCAACAGATGCCCCGCAGCTGCTGGGGCAAAGTCACCGAAGACCAGGTAACCACCACCCTCACCCAGAGCCCATCCGCCGACCCCACCGACCCCGACACCGCCACCCACAACCTCAGACAGTAGATCGACGACTGTGCCAACACCCTTGTCCCGGTCAGGAAACCCTTTAACAGCCACACCAGCAAGAAAGCCAGCTGGTTCACTGAAGTCCTCCAGGCCTCCAAGCAAACCTGCCGAAAGCTAGAGAAGAACTGGCTCCGTGAACGAACACCGGACAGCTACGCAGCCCACAAAAACGCCACCCGCAGACACCATCACCTCATCCGATCTGCCAAAAGGGCCTCCTTCAAAGACCGCCTCGACAATGACGCACACAACAGCACAGAGCTCTTCAACATCGTGAAGGAACTCTCCAACCCTCGCTCCAACACCAACGACATCCCACATTCGCAAGACCTGTGCGACTCTCTGGCCACCTTCTTCCATCGCAAGATCGCAGACATCCACAACAGCTTCAACGCCATGACCAACCCGACAACCACTGAGACCTCCGCCCCCACAACCACCATCCGCACCGACCGCCTGCTCTCCTGGACCAACATAAACGACGGCGACACCATAAAAATCATGAACACCATCCACTCCGGATCTCCGTCAGACACATGCCCACACCACATCTTCAACAAAGCCAGCACCGCCATTGCACCCCATCTCCGGAAAGCCATCAACATCTCCTTCGAGACAGCAACCTTCCCAGAGAGCTGGAAGCACGCCGAGATCAACACCTTACTCAAGAAACCCAAGGCGGGCCCCAAGGACCTCAAGAACTTCCGGCCCATCTCCCTGCTCCCGTTCCCGGTGAAGGTCATCGAGAAGACGTCAACAAACAACTGACACGCTAGCTCGAGGAGAACAGCATCCTGGACCCGTCTCAGTCTGGGTTCCGCAGCAAGCACAGCACTGAAACTGCCCTCATCACCGCCACCGATGATATCAGATCCCTGCCAGACAATGGAGAAACCGCGGCCCTCATCCTCCTGGACATGTCAGCCGCCTTTGACATGGTCTGCCACCACACACTACGCACACACCTCCACGACGCCGGGATCCAAGAGAAGGCCCTGGACTGGACCACCTCCTTCCTCTCCAGCAGAACACAGAGCGTCAGCCTCCCCCCCTTCCACTCCGAAGACACCAAGATCATCTGCGGCGTATCCCAAGACTCATCCCTCAGCCCAACGCTGTTTAACATCTACATGGCACCGCTCGCCCACGTCACCTGACTACATGACCTAAATATCATCTCCTACACCGACACCCAGCTGATCCTATCCCTCACCAAGGACCCCCCACCTCCAAAACCAAACTCCACGAAGGAATGAAAGCTGTCGACGAATGGATGAGGAACAGCCAACTGAAGCTGAACTCGGACAAAACAGAGGTCATCATCCTCGGAACCACCCCTTCGGCCTGGGACGACTCCTGGTGGCCGGCCACACTAGGAACAGCTCCAACGCCCACCGACCACGCACGCAACCTAGGGGTCATCCTCGACACCACCCTCTCCATGACTAAGCAGGTCAACGCCGTCTCTTCCTCCTGCTTCAACACCCTCCGCATGTTCCGCAAGATCTACAAGTGGATCCCCACCAAAACGAGAAGAACGGTCACCCAGGCCCTCGTCAGCAGCAGGTTGGACTACAGAAACGCCCTCTACGCAGGAGCCTCGGCCAAACTCCTGAAACGGCTTCAACGCATCCAGAACGCCTCTGCACGCCTGATCCTTGACATCCCTCGCCACAGCCACATCACACCCCACCTGAGATACCTGCACTGGCTCCCCATCAATAACAGGATAACCTTCGAGCTCCTCACCCACACACACAAGGCACTCCACAACTCCGGACCAGCTTACCTCAACAGACACCCCCACCCGCCAGCTCCGCTCCGCCGACCTCGCCACAGCTCCCCGCATCTGAAGAACGACCTACGGCAGCAGATCATTCTCCCACCTCGCCGCCAAGACCTGGAACACCATCCCCATCCACCTGCGGCAGACTCAAGACCTGCTGACCTTCAGAAGATTCCTCAAGACCTGGCTTTTTGAGCAGTAGCAGCATTCCCCACCCCCCAGCACCTTGATAGCCTCACGGGTAAGTGGTGCGCTTTACAAATACTATGATTGATTGATTGATTGATTGCATCGAGAATATTCACAGTGTTCGATTCATTGATTCATCCCACTCTGAAGGGGTTTGTACCCAGACATACAACACCATCTAATCTTGAATAGCATTCCACCTTATGACGATAACTCTCTTGGACAGCTCACCTTTGGCTTTGACCTGTTTGGATGTGGAGAACATGTTTGACACCTTCGGGTGGCGTTATTTGAATGTGGTGCTAGACCAGATGGGTTTTGCAACAAATGTCTGGGTTTGGATCTCTTTGCTATAATGAAATTCCACAGATAGGGTCTGCACTGGTCATGTTCACACCTGCCAGTGGCCACTTTATAGTGGAACCATGAAGACATGCTGCATGTCTTAAATTGTGTGTATCCTAGCTATTGAACTGATGGCATGCCACTTTGTAACTCAAGACCTTAAAAGAGGACTGAGTAGATGGAGTATAAAACATTTGATATCATTGTTGGTTGACAATATTTTATTATCTGTGAGAAGACCAAAATCACACTGTTATGCAAAGTACAGAGTCAATTGAGAAAGGTCATGTGTATTTCCCCTAACTGGCACAAGAAATTCTGTAGGATTTATATTACAGCATTGATTGGCATCAATAACACCTTCAACATAGAAATTCCACAGAGAAGAAGATATGATAGCAGGCAACATCTACAGGACAAAGGGAAAATCAGAACCTTGATTAAATTCTGGAAGTGTTTAGTTTTGTTAGTAATGGGCATAGTTGCACTTTCTTAAATCGTGATTCTTCTCTTACTCCTACTTTTTGTTATTAATCAACATGTAAAAGTGCCACAATCCTTCTTCAGAGACCCCCATTTTCTATTATCTGGGCTGGGAAAATGAATAGGAGTGGGTGGAACTCGCAAAGTTTTTTATATCTGTGGAATTCTGCAGAGTTACATAAAAGTCCACAAACTTCTGTGGAGTTCCGTAAGTGGTGGAATTTTGGCACATTGTGATGCTCGTGCTGATTTTTAGCAGTGATAGATTGTTCTGTGCAGTCAAATCAGTGTGAATAGCACCATTGTAGTGTAGTTCCTATACCCCTGATAGGCTCTGCGCATTGGAATAATATACACTATAGATTTGACATAGGATTGAAGTCAGTATGTCTCTATCGAGTACATTAAACTTAATTACATGTGTGTGCCAGCTAACTCATAGGTCACTAGAAACTTCTCGAATATACAAGAAGGGATTAGTTTCTGACAACCGCATAAACATGACAACTTTGTTTCCCTTAGAGTTGGAACAATCTCAGAACCGTGGAAACAATAGATAACAGTTTCAATCGTGCATGCTTCGTTTCTACAGAGTTGCACAGAAATAGCGAGACGGGCGTTTCAATAAAAAGGGTCTATTGAACAGTCTTATTTCTCATGCAAGAGATATGAACTGCTACAATCGTAAGACAGGCTGCGAAGTACAATATGTACAGAGTTAGCAGTAAGATAAAATAATACTGAAGTAGCATGGTTTGTAGCTATGACATATATTAATTAAAATACATACATAAATAACACAGGCAAAAATGTGGATACTCATCTGATGCTTCTAAATAGTTCTACCGCAGTATCGCGAGGAAGGGCACAATCTGCAATAATTGGAATTGAGACAATTTAACCATTCATAATAGGTGCGTTCTATTTGCGCAGCCGCCGTGAGGTGAAGGAAAATGTGGCGACCAATAGGGTCAGTGGAGGGAGTGATGTGAGGCTGGGAACCAATGACATTGCAGAGTTATTAAAACCACAAATATGAATAAAGGTATTAATGAATTACATATAAGGCACCAAGGCAAGGAATTTAAGTAGGGCACAATCTGCATTAAAAGGTTAAGGAACAAAGGGTTACAAGGACAATGTTAGATTAAGGTCATCCAATCCTCATTTCTGTTGAGGCCATTTCATATTGTGTCCAAACGGATGATCAACTTGAGCTATTATGCATGGTTAAATTGTCTCAATTCAAATTATTGCAGATTGTGCCCTTCCTCGAGATACTGCTCCAAATGTTCCTCCTTACTGTCGTATCATCACCGATTTTAGCCCCTTACCATGCAACCCCTCCACTGACCCAACATGGCCGCCACTCTTTCCCTCTCTCTGACGGCGGATGCACTTCTTGCACGCACGTACGTGCCTGATCACGTGTCCTAACACCGCCTCCTTAACCTTAGCACTCGTGGGCTTCCCACACCAGCGATCGAGCTCGTCACCTACAGGAAGGTAAGATCATGTCCCGCTCCGTTGGGAAGATCCCCTTGTAGCATAATTACTTCTATCGTGACCTTTCCTCTTCCACCGTAGGCCTCCCTTGTGATCGGCAAGCAGCCTCAATTCTACGCGGAAGCCCAGATCCGTAAGCACCGGCGTTCTCATGCCTAATTCAAGCGAACGGATGTTATTGTAGTTGGGTTCTTCCCTTTGGCTCTAATTGGTGAGTTAATCTCCTTGCAGTTTGGGTCCTTAACCTTATGTCCCCTTCCCCACCGTAACCCGTTTCCTTCCTTCCCTAGAAGCCCCATACACCGGATATCCCTCCATCGTTCTCCCACGGCCACCCTTCCAGGAGAACTATCTTCAATGCATGGATAGACTCAACTGCGCTCTCGTCCATGGTATATTCTGCGTCGCTCTATACTGCACTCACCCTGGCAATTTCTTCCCTGGCACGAACACTTCCTCTATTTCGCGCTATGTTGGCTTTCCCACTATCCCTCACTCTGGCTCACTTAATTCCAGCTGAGATTGCACCTTGTCACCTCTACAGTATTGTAATTTTTAATCCCTTAATCCTTCCTGGTTAGATGGGTCATGTTGTTTGAACATAGGAGTCACTGCCTGACGCCTAATTTTCTGCATAGTTCTGAATTGAAAGTTCCTTCTGATATAACTTGTATATACTGACCTTGGTCTTCTAAGTACTAATTGTGTTACATTGTTCCCACATCTCTGCACATCTCTGCTGAGATTGTAATGTTCTCCTTCTCTCTTTCCCCTCCCGTTCCTTCCATTTCCTTACAGGCATTACGTTCTCAGGCTTGTCATTAATTAGTCCTGATGATGATCTATATATCTTGTAATAGATCAAAACGTCGTCGACTTGTTGAACAGCATGCATGTTAAACACATAAGTTAAAAGTTGTGCATGACTGTCTACCTTCTAAATAGCTTGCCCCTTTATTTTCTATCGGTGTTAAGCTTGGTTGTTTAGCCTGAAAAGTCTTCTAAAAATGTGATTGTCTTTTGAATGTTTTAAATGTTTTGTCTGTTGAAGGACACAGGACTGTGTCCCACTCTATTCTATTTGTTCTATAGCCAATTCATTATGTTGAATATTAAATTTACATGTCCGGCTGGACATTTCTAATCAATATAGTACTGATTCTGGGCTATATTTATTGTTCTTATACTGAAGTGTTTTGAAGGACCAATTGTTTTTTGAAATAGTAAGAGCCCTAGGTCCTTCTTACCTGACGGGTTCCCCTTGTTTATAATTAATCTAGCTTAGGGAACTTGAGACAGTATTTCCCAGCATGTTTACCTTAGTTTCCAAGGGAGATATGCTCACCTAGTTTGTTGAATGTGGACCTAGAAAGGCAGTCTGGTACAATCCCCCACTTGCATCCACAATTCACTGTGAATGCGCTAATTTTGCATGAAAGACACGTGTTCCTGAGTCTCATGTGGCTGTAATGGCACCCATAAGTTCATTATGCATGCATTCAGTAGTGCTCAGAATGTCAATGGAGGTGCATACTTAACAGGAGAAAATAAACACTTATGTCAATAAAAATGCAGACTCACTAGTGTGGCTGTGCATAGTTCCGCTACAGGAACAAATCAAAACAAGGTCCCTCGCGAGGGTTCCTATTGACCTTGGTTTCATCAGTTCTTGTTGTGGACACTAAAACCAATCATACAAGAGGTGCTGAGTTTGTACTGGCAAAAGTGGGGTAACAATGAGTGTTAGCACTGTTGTGGATTTCTGCTGATTCCAGAAGTTTCCATCTCAGAAGTGCCAAGAAAATGAATGATTTCATGCAAGGTAGGACATTTTCAGGGCATTGTGAGAAAACCTAATGGGAGTCACTCAAGGCAAACTACAATGGAATGCCTTGTTAGTCTAGTTTTAAAAAATATCAGTTGTTTGTAGGTTTCTGTGGGAGGCGCCACAGCGTGGCCCCAAATATCGCAGCCCCCTGTTGCTTATCTCTCAATATAGTGATTTAGCAGTCTCAGCAGTTAAGGGGCTGAATATTAGTCACCCCAATGTAGGCCCGGCAGCCCACAAGGCAGGGTGCATGATATTTAGAAGTGGGACAAGTAGAAAACTAATATTCCATGATCCAACATGGAAAACCTCTAAAACAATTTTCACTGTGGCAGCTTTAGTACAGATTAAAATACTAACACTGTACCAAAAGAATGGAGCCAGCTAGAAAAATAATTAACCTACTATTTTTAATAGTTATTAAAAATCCACTTCAATTTACAAAGTAACCTTTTTAAAGGAAATATTAAGGAAAAGTAGCTTTTGAAATAGCACTTTTTGGGGATATTTTCACATAGTTGTTAGAAATTCAGAGCTCTGATTGCCCTCACTAGGGGGCATATTATCAAGAAACAGAGTTAAAATTATCGCCGCTTTAGCGGCAGAAAACTGCCGCTAGAGCGGCGATAATAGGCTTGATAATATGCCCTTGAGAATTCCCATAGAAGCCCATGTTTTGGTGACAACATGGGCTTCTATTGGAATTCTCAAGTGCATATTATCAAGTCCATTATCGCCGCTTTAGCGCCAGTTTTCTGTCGCTAAAGCAGCGATAATTTTAACTCCATGCTTGATAATATGCCCCTAAGTTTTTGCCATTGTGGTGTAATTTTGCTCATGAACTTTTTCTCAATTTTTCTAATGCAGTTTCAGATTTTTATTGTTTGCTGTTTTAACACCAGTACTGTTTTTGGTACTGCATAAATACCACAGTGACCACCTCACCCCCAAAATTAGAATAAATCAATAAAAACAATCAATCAATCAAAGAAAGATTCATTTGGTTATATAAAAATGTCCTCAAACAATAAATAACAGTCATGTCAATAACAATTACAATATACATTTTTTAGGAATACTGCAATCAGAAGCATCAAATACAATACGTTAAAATATCAGCTAGTTACAGTGCCTAAACACACATTTCAAAAAAGACCCCATTATATAACACAAATTTGATTTAAAAAGCGTATATAAATGCACTAAAGTGTGCTTACCTCTAATAAAACAATGTGCTTTAAGGGAAAAAAAATGTTAAGTACAAATATTCATGACTAAAAAATAGAAAGGGCAAATGTGATTGGCGTGAAGCCTTGTCTCATGGACAACAGCAGATGGCATCAGAGGTGCATTGCAACTGAGGGAAAGAAAGGACACTGCAAATAGAGTCCAGCTTGTAGCGTAAAAGGGGACTTCACTTCCAGGTGTGAATAAAAGTTTTTAAGTATTGTAGCATCCTCCCCTCCCCGGTAGCATGCAAATTAATATGCCATACGTTGAGCTCTAGTGTGTACGTCTTTATTCCTCAGCATACAATCACACACTGAACACTGATTATATCATAAGCGTTAATAACCATACCTTAACACCTCCCAGCAAGTTACAAAATTCCTGTATTGAGTCCACCCAGAACTGCAAGGGTCCTAGAGCACAAAGTCTCACAACACTACATGTCCCCCCTTGTGAAATAAAAAGTACAAATAACAGTCAAATTACATTTCTTCAATAAGTTATTGAGGCGCTCGCTCTAGTTGGCCAAATCGAGTGTCATGAAGTGGTTGCGAAGCCCTCTTTCCGGCACTGAAGTTGCATGTTCTGAAGCTTGATCTGGACTGTCAGGCAGGGTTGCCTCATTCATAATTGAAGGACCTGACAATCGCAGAGGTAGGTGCTTAAAGTGTGACGAGTCCCGTGTGATGGACTGTCCGGAATGCTGGGCCATCACCATGTGTCCTTTGCACATCACAACCCTAAGAGGATTGACAGCAAATGGAGTGTGTGTTTTCCGCTTTCATTTCTGCGTGACCAGGATCAAGTCACTTTTATCAATGACTGTCTCCTGGGCTCATCTTTGTTGATCGATGTATGTTTTCATCTTGCACTTTCGAGAAGTGCCTGTGACATAAACAATATCAGCATCCAAGGATTGGTCTACAGTCCACTGTGGTAATTTGATTCTGTTGGCTCTCCCAAGTAGCAAGGTGGTTGGAATTTCACCAGTTGTGGAGTGAGAAGATGAATGATACATGCGGAGGGCTCGGCACAAGGTTTGGTTTAATGCAATTCCCTCCATCAAAGCTCGTTAATTCACCCTTTTGAGGGTACCCATGAATCGTTCCACAATGCAATTTGATTGGGACTTGAGCGGTGTACTTTTCTGATGCCTGACATTCAATCTGACTAGAAACTCCTTAAATTCTTTACTATTGAAAGGCAGACCATTGTCAGATTTGAGGATGGCAGGAATACCCCATGCACCCACCTTGTCCTGGGTGGTTGATGATAACTTCTCTACAAAAGGAAAACATGTATGCTCATCAATGACAACCAAGAGGTGATGCCAGTTTCCTAGGGGACCAAAGAAATCAATAGTAACTCTTTCCCAAGACTGTATCGGAAGGTCACTCATTGTCAATGGATGTTGCATCCCCTTGGGGGAAAGGTAGTTGCAAAGATGGCACTCTCTTAGGTCCCTCTCAATCCGCTCCTCTAAGCGGGGGAACCACAGGCGGTCTCTTGGGGCTCTTTTTTTAGCTGCAATGCCTTCATGTCCTTCATAGGCTAGGTCAATGACTTGTTGGCTTAGGCTCTCAGGTATGAAAATTCTCAAGCCTTTAAACATGACACCTTCCTTGCTCAAGGACAATTCATCACATGAATTTTTGAATTACTGAAATCTGACATCGTCATCAAAAGGTCGAGCACTTCTCTTCCCGGATTTAGTTACAATTATGTGTTTTAGGACAAGCATGTTCTTGTGAGCATTTGTAGCAGCAATAATCTGTTAAATGTATTGGGCCACTGGCGTACTGGACTTCAAAATAAAATTAATGTACACCTAAGCTGTTTAGGATGTCGAACTATGATGATGTAGCGGTACTCGCATAAAATAATCCGCGGAGTTCTGGTATTTACCCAGCTTTTGTACAATCACATACTCATACTCTTGCAGTCATAAACACCACCTCTTGATGCAAGGGGGTTTCTTGGCTTTCGGATTTAAACAAAACCAACTGAGCAGCACTAGGTGATCTGTTATGATAGTGAAATCTTTTTCATACAAAAACACATGAACATTTTTGCAGACCTGTACTACAGCCAGACTCTCCTTCTCCGGCTGAGAATAGGCATGTTCTGTGTCAGACAGTCTTCAAGTGGCATAAGCCACAATGTGTCTCTGAACATGTAGATGACCATTATGTTGAGCAAGGACTGCTCCCAGCCCCACTGGGCTCGCATCAACTGTGATCTCAGTCTGGAATGTTGGGTCAAAATAGGCTATCCCCGTTGCATTCTCAATTGCATATTATATTAATTTGAAGCTTTGATCACCTTCAGCAGACCAATGGAGTAGGGCATCCCATTTTGTCAAGTCTCTCATTAGGGCACTCACAGTAGCAAAGTCATAAATGTACCTTCAGCAATAACAGGCCATGTCTAAGAAGGATAGCAGCATGGTGACAATTTGTGGTGGGCAAGAAGGTGACAGTGCTTTCACTTTAGCAGGGTCAGAAGTCATTCCCCATCAGAAAATATATATCCAAAGAATTTAAGCTTGGTCTTGTGAAACACACACTTTTCTGCATTCAGAGTGAGACCTGTATCAGTAAGTAACTGCCACTCGTGTTTAAGAGCCTTGTCATGCTCCTCTGTCGTTGCCCCAAATGCCAATATCTCATTGCTGTAATAAAAGTATTTGTGACAGGTTGAATTATTCAACGTATAACATACTGATATATTTCTGCAGTGGACAACACTCCAAAATGCAACCTTTTGTATCTGAACAAACCAACAGTTGAAAAATGTAGAAATGTATCTGCAATTATCTTCCAACTCTAGCTGTTGGTATCCTTTCTTCAGGTGATGATGGGAGAAGACTTTGGCACCGTTCTGGTTATCTCTCAAATACTTTGCTGTCCTGGTGCATATCAACACAGAAGCGCTCTGTTCCTCCAATATCCTTTTTAGGAACCACCACTATGGGTGAAACTCATGGCTTAGGACCAGTGGAATGCTCAATGATGCCATGCTTCAGCAGCATTTCTAGTTCTTTCTCGACAACTTCTTGTAACTGAAAAGCGAGTCTGCGGTGCTGCGAGGCAACAGGGCGAATATCCTCATTGATGTGGAGTTGCCCTTTCATTGTCTTAAGCCTGCCTAAGCCATGAAATAATGATGGGAACTAACTCACAACTTCAGACTGAGTGTGGAGGTTGTAATTCTGAGATCTCAGTTCCATGTCAGCAGCAGTGGCAAAACTGAGTAGGCAGGCACTCGACAAAGCTCCTTGAAGAACATGAATTGGTGCTTGCACTGATACTCATTTATGTTTCTATGTTGCTGTAAATGATCCTTGACTCTGCATTGCCTTAGGAGCAGCCTACATGTATACTTGTGTGTTTTTGAAGGGTTGAGGAGATAGACTGTTGAACGTTTTGATGGGCATGATGTTAATTAACACACCCCTATTTATAATAAAGGTAAATGGAACTTTATTGTACCTTAGGGGAATGTCCAAATGAATTCTAGTGTTTTGTTTGGTGGTTTGCCTTCGTCGTTTGTTCTTCCTTGAAAGCAGCCAAATCCACAAGTGCCTGTCGTTCCTTGGTCAATGCCATCTTTGCACATCCATCTTCTTCACTTACACTCGATAATAATGTTGACAAGCCTTTGTAGGATGAACTTGATGAGGATCAACTTAGTCTGGTTTCTACTTGTCATAACTGATGTTGCCTTTTGGCTCTGTGGGTGTGACAAAAATGCATCTGGAACCTTCTGGCATGCATTTTTTCTTCTTGCTGTGATGCAGTTAGTTTTCCGTTCACTTTGCGAACCTTAATGAAGTGTTTTTCCTTACTTCAACCTTTGAACTTTTGTCCTGTGGATGGACATTTTCCCAACTGTGAAAATGGAAACCCACATCAAAAACACAGCCTTTTCTTCTTTGTAGACATTGACTTGCATATATCTATCTTGTGCTGGTGCAAAATTTTCATGACTAACCCTGATTTATTTTTTACCATTCCAGCTACCATATGAGCAGCTTGTCGATCTGCTCTTTCGTCGACCCTTGCATCCATTCGTACTTTCTCTAAGCTGAGAGTCTCTCTCAACATGCGTCTTATGAAAGAGTCTGAAATACAGCCATCGATAACTCAGAGACATATGGCTTTATCATCTTTAAATTCACTAAACAGGTAGTGTTTGATAAGCACATCAAACTCACATCATTTCATCAGGATGCTATCGTGCTTGATTGAAAATTTACCTTTCATATTTGACATTCAGCAACAGATTGAACTTGGCATCCAGTGCTTCCTTGATTTGAGGGTATGATACTGCTTCAGTTTGTGATATGTTCTTCAGGACTTCTTGTACTCCTTCACTGGCAATGCTCTTCAAATACTTAATGATTTTCTTATCATCTACTTCTTTTAGGGCATCTATGAAGTCATTGAAGTCTTGATTCATACAGTCCTTCTGACACCAATATTCTGCTTCTTTGATGTGTCGAAAGGAGGTGTTGGTTTCAGAAACAGAGGCATTGTACTTCATGCTCTTTTCTACTACCCTTGGGAGTGTATGCTGTTCAAATGATGGCAGTTGTCCTTCTGGACCAGTATCTTCTTCAAGCAATGGCTGTATGCTTCTACTTGGGTTGTTGCGCCCAATCAGAGGTAGTAAGGAGCCATCTTCTTTCTTGATGGTGGTTTCGTATCTTGTGCTTATTCCTCACTACTTTTATCTTTTTGCATCGCTCCTGGTTGTGGATGCCTTTAGCTTTTCTCTTTGTATCAATGATGGCTCTGTGTTATGCTGTGGCACAGTATCTCTTCTTTTGGCCTTAACAGTGGGATTTTGGCAGACTTTTCAAATTGGAGTGGGGCCTTGATTCCACACACGCCAACTTCAAACTGTTTCTCATAGAATTGGGCACACGTGGCACACACAAGCAATTTGCTGTAGAATTGTAAACTCTCAGGCAGAGCAGTCTTGCTTCTTAAGGGCACAGATCCCACACTCGTTGCTATTTGTAGCGTCCTCCACAACTTGGAAGCATGCAAATGAATAAGTCACACACAGAGCTCAGGATTGTACATCTTTATTCCTCAGCATACAATCACACACTGAACACTGATCACATCATAACCTTAACCATAGGAGCTCCTCCTCCTCCTCACCTTCACAGTCTACAGTAGGAGGGTATCCTGGAAGGTCTAGTTCTTGGCTCTCTCCCAGGCAAAAGTTCAGCAAACAACAAAAAGCGTCCCTCACCCAAAATAATAATCCAATTTCCTACAGTGTTCATTTATGATGGTGAGGGACCGGTATTGCTTAACACTTTTGCAGAGGTTACACCTGTTTATGAAATTTCAGTGGGACATTTATTAGGCTACGCCTGACTGACAAGAGATGCCCCATCAACCTGGAATGTATGTACATTGTGAAAGGAGGTTGATGGAGTCCAATTGGCTGTTACTAGGTAATGGAATGTAATTGATCCTAAATTTGAATGCGAAATTGCTAGAAGTACCCAAACCACTACTTACAGGTTTGTCAGCCCTTGGGTATGGCAGAATTACAGGAATAGTATAGCTGTTTACCTGAATTCTTATGTAGCTAAAGCTCCCAGTAATTCACATTTCCAGGTCATCCAAGCCAGTTATCTGAATCAGACATATATGAATCATGTGACGGTGCGTACACTTTTTATCGATCTAGGTCAGGAAAAAGTCCTTGATTCAATGCTGAATATCAGGTATGGCATGCCTGACTATGATGGCTGAGTGAAAGCTAGCCACTAACTGAAGGCTAACTGAGGCCCTACTATATATATATATATATATATATATATATATATTCACTGAAAAAACCATAGGTTTCACACATGTTATAGTTAGGAATTAGCTTTTAAAAAACCTTGCAAATTCAGTGAAAAAACCATAGGTTTCACACACGTTATAGTTAGCTGGACATTTCACTCGTAAAAAACCAATGAAATGTTCCCGTTATAGTTAGTTAAGCTAACTATAACTCGCGCGCCCGCAATGCACTGCTGATGACGTCACATATTACATCACTCATGACATGGTCAGTGACATCACTCATGACATCACTGATGACATCTCAAATGACATCACTGATGACATCACTGATGACATCATCCAGTGAATGTGTGTTTTTCTGAAAATTAAATATGTTTTATAAATGTATATCTCAAGGTCGATGGAAGAATAAATGGGTTTTTAAGTGTCTAAATGGATGATTTGTTTTTTAAAAATTGATTGTGTAACTGACTGATTAAGTGTATCTTAGTGAATACATGGCTTAGTGAGTAATGTTTAAATATGTAAATATCTGTATCAGTCTCTCACTTTGTGTATAAGTGGCTGCATGGGTTGGTGAGTAGCTACATGAGTGTCTACATAGGTTATTAGTTGGTTTTTTGAGTATCAGTGTCTATATGGTTCGGTGGGGGTATTACGTAGTGCATAGGTGCATGAATGAGTGACTCACTGTTTGTATGTGTTGAAGACAGCATATGTGCAGGACTGTATGGGTGGATGAGTGTGTGTATGGGTGTGTTTGTGAGTGAATGGCTGTCTCAATAGTGTCTTTATGAGTAACTACATATGTTTTAAACTAGTATATGTGACTATTGGTGTATATAAGTGAGTATATGTGAGAGTGAGAGATTGAAAGAGTTCCCGTATGAATAAGTATGTGTTTCTATAAGTGATTGTTTAAAAGACTAAGTATGTGTAAGTTTCTGTAGAAGTAAGTGTGGTGGTGTGTGTATAACTGTATATGCAAGTAAATGTATGTTTCTTTCTTTTTTTCATGAGTGACTATGTGTGTCAGTAACTCTGTGGATGAGTGGCATTGTGTAACAGGATGTATTGGTGTATGTGTACATATGATGTGTGAGTACACGAATGAGTGACTGTACAGGACTGTTGGTGAATGAGTGGATGTTTATGTGGTTCTTAGAATTATTGAAGAGGTTGTTGTAATTGGTATTGGTATGTCCATTTTTTTGAAAATTTCAGTCTCTCTTTTTGAATGTGTGTATCAAAGGTTATATTAGGGTGAGAGGAGATCTGCCACTCCATCACATGGATGATGTCATCAGTGATGTCATCAGTGATGTCATTTGAGATGTCATCAGTGATGTCATGAGTGATGTCACTGACCATGTCATGAGTGATGTAATATGTGACGTCATCAGCAGTGCATTGCGGGCGCGCGAGTTATAGTTAGCTTAACTAACTATAACGGGAAAATGTCATTGGTTTTTTACGAGTGAAATGTCCAGCTAACTATAACGTGTGTGAAACCTATGGTTTTTTCACTGAATTTGCAAGGTTTTTTAAAAGCTAATTCCTAACTATAACATGTGTGAAACCTATGGTTTTTTCAGTGAATTTGCAAGGTTTTTTAAATGATAATTTCTAACTATAACGTGTGTGAAACCCATGGTTTTTTCAGTGAATTTGTATGGTTTTTTAAATGCTAATTCTAACCTATAACATATGTGATTCCTATTTTTTTTTTTTTGATTTTGTATGATTTTTTTATTATAAATTCTTATCTTAAATGTGTTTTTTTTATTAAAAAAACAAGTTTTTTTTTTTACTTTTTATTCTCTTAAAACACTATGTTTTTTTTATAAAAAATATGCAATATATCAAGTTTTCTCTTTTTTTTTTACCAAACACGTAAGATATATTAGTATAACATTGAAAATATTTTCTTTTTTTTTTTTTTAGTGCGCGTACGGTAAGCGTACGGTAAGCTTACGGTTTACGCAATGTTTGTAATTTATCTACTCTGTTTGCGTATAGTTACGCAATTTGCGTAGCCGTGCGTACTGTGCGTGGGGCGCGTAGGTGTGTACGCTACACGCGCACGTTACGCGGAAGTGTTGTAGAGTGACTGTTTTGCGCATGCGCGCGAGCGCGTGTCTTTTTTACGCGCATGCGCACTTTTACCGTAAGCGCACCGTAAGCGCACCGTAAGCGTAACATAAGCGTAACGTGCGCGCACGGTGGGTCATGTGATCATGAAACACAACTTTTGATTGGTTGAAACTACTTTCAGTTCTAGAACTCTCCTACACCACACCCATTCCCCTCATTTCTGCTTGTGATCCCTTAGGAGAAGGAGCTGAGTTGTCTTTGGGATACGATGGCAGACCAGCACTCTTCTGCTGAGAGTGAGGCTAGCAGCACCACCATCAGGCAGAGAAGGAGGAAGCAGAAGGGCTCTTTCATATGGGAGTATTTCAGTTTTCCAGAGGGTGAGAAAAAAGTCAATGCTGCACTGGTGACTTGCAAGCTGTGCCAGCGTGTACTTTCGCGAGGTAATCCCAACAAGAAGTATTCCTTTGGGAATCACACTATGTTGAGACACCTTGAGGATATGCATCCTAGGACACATGCACGACATACTAGGGGCAACCCTTCAGTAAGTCGAGCGAGCACATCCACAGCAGCTCAGCCGAGTCCTTCTTCGGAAGCTCAGCAGAGCCCTTCATCTGTGGGGGCACATTCACCTTTTTCTGAACCTCTGGAAATGAACCCTCGGTTTGGTAGGGTTACTATGTGTTGTTCATTTTGCCATGATCTAATTGTTCACAGGGAGACCAGTGTTTCCCTCATTAACAACAGAATAGATCAGCACAAATGTCCAACCAGCTAATGTTCCCATACTTCCTTTCCTCTGTCCCTGCATGAACACAACGGCTCTTTTAAGAGCCAACCTTACCTCTCAACTTTTTTTTATTTTTTCTTTAAAACTTTTTTTTTTTTTTTTACCGTAAGCGTATTTTTTATTTTTTTTTAAAAAAAAAACTTAAAATCAATTACCACATCTCAAGATCCTTGAGGAATTAATAACTAAACCCCACTCGGTTGTGAATACTGTGCATGATTCCACAGGATAAGCAGCTGGGTGTGTGCTAAGAGTCTGCTTCTGCACAAAAAAAATGGCTCCCCCTTTCCATCTAATGCAACTGTAAAATCACCAGAGCAATACGCAATAAATCTCTGCCTGTAATTCCTATTTGCACACAGAGTCATGTTTTCACATTAGTCACAAAACGAAATTTCTTTGCCAATTTGAAAGCACACTTACTACTCTTTTTTTTGGCAAGTGATAAACACTTTTACAGACTGACACATTTTGAATCCACTTTTCAGATTCTTAAAAAAGCACATGTCCAAACTGCTTTTTCAGACCAGCACCATGTGTAACCTGGGTGACTGACTACACTCCAGCAAGGGCAACCAGCCTTAGTGATGCTGAATGTATTTGCATTACTGACTGAAACCTCAAACCCCACTCGGTTGTGAATACTGTGCATGATTCCACAGGATAAGCAGCTGGGTGTGTGCTAAGAGTCTGCTTCTACACAAAAAAAATGGCTCCCCCTTTCCATCTAATGCAAATGTAAAATCACCAGAACAATACGCAATAAATCTCTGCCTGTAATTCCTATTTGCACACAGAGTCATGTTTTCACATTAGTCACAAAACAAAATTTCTTTGCCAATTTGAAAGCACACTTACTACTCTTTTTTTTGGCAAGTGATAAACACTTTTACAGACTGACACATTTTGAATCCACTTTTCAGATTCTTAAAAAAGCACATGTCCATACTTCTTTTTCAGACCAGCACCATGTGTACCCTGGGTGACTGACTACACTCCAGCAAGGGCAACCAGCCTTAGTGATGCTGAATGTATTTGCATTACTGACTGAAACCTCAAACCCCACTCGGTTGTGAATACTGTGCATGATTCCACAGGATAAGCAGCTGGGTGTGTGCTAAGAGTCTGCTTCTGCACAAAAAAATGGCTCCCCCTTTCCATCTAATGCAAATGTAAAATCACCAGAACAATACGCAATAAATCTCTGCCTGTAATTCCTATTTGCACACAGAGTCATGTTTTCCCATTAGTCACAAAACGAAATTTCTTTGCCAATTTGAAAGCACACTTACTACTCTTTTTTTTGGCAAGTGATAAACACTTTTACAGACTGACACATTTTGAATCCACTTTTCAGATTCTTAAAAAATCACATGTCCAAACTGCTTTTTCAGACCAGCACCATGTGTAACCTGGGTGACTGACTACACTCCAGCAAGGGCAACCAGCCTTAGTGATGCTGAATGTATTTGCATTACTGACTGAAACCTCAAACCCCACTCGGTTGTGAATACTGTGCAAGATTCCACATGATAAACAGCTGGGTGTGTGGTAAGAGTCTGCTTCTGCACAAAAAAAATGGCTCCCCCTTTCCATCTAATGCAACTGTAAAATCACCAGAGCAATACGCAATAAATCTCTGCCTGTAATTCCTCTTTGCACACAGAGTCATGTTTTCATATTAGTCTGAAAACGAAATTTCTTTGCCAATTTGAAAGCACACTTACTACTCTTTTTTTTGGCAAGTGATAAACACTTTTACAGACTGACACATTTTGAATCCACTTTTCAGATTCTTAAAAAAGCACATGTCCAAACTTCTTTTTCAGACCAGCACCATGTGTAACCTGGGTGACTGACTACACTCCAGCAAGGGCAACCAGCCTTAGTGATGCTGAATGTATTTGCATTACTGACTGAAACCTCAAACCCCACTCGGTTGTGAATACTGTGCATGATTCCACAGGATAAGAAGCTGGGTGTGTGCTAAGAGTCTGCTTCTGCACAAAAAAATGGCTCCCCCTTTCCATCTAATGCAAATGTAAAATCACCAGAACAATACGCAATAAATCTCTGCCTGTAATTCCTATTTGCACACAGAGTCATGTTTTCACATTAGTCACAAAACGAAATTTCTTTGCCAATTTGAAAGCACACTTACTACTCTTTTTTTTGGCAAGTGATAAGTACTTTTACAGACTGACACATTTTGAATCCACTTTTCAGATTCTTAAAAAAGCACATGTCCAAACTGCTTTTTCAGACCAGCACCATGTGTAACCTGGGTGACTGACTACACTCCAGCAAGGGCAACCAGCCTTAGTGATGCTGAATGTATTTGCATTACTGACTGAAACCTCAAACCCCACTCGGTTGTGAATACTGTGCATGATTCCACAGGATAAGCAGCTGGGTGTGTGCTAAGAGTCTGCTTCTGCACAAAAAAATGGCTCCCCCTTTCCATCTAATGCAAATGTAAAATCACCAGAGCAATACACAATAAATCTCTGCCTGTAATTCCTATTTGCACACAGAGTCATGTTTTCACATTAGTCACAAAACGAAATTTATTTGCCAATTTGAAAGCACACTTACTTTTCTTTTTTTTGGCAAGTGATAAACACTTTTACAGACTGACACATCTTGAATCCACTTTTCAGATTCTGAAAACAGCACATGTCCAAACTGCTTTTTCAAACCAGCACCATTTGTAACCTGGGTGACTGCCTACACTCTAGCAAGGGCAACCAGCCTTACTGATGCTGTATGTATTTGCATTACTGAGTGCAACCTCAAACCCTTAAAGTATTCCTTATTTTTACCAGTACACCTTAATTTATCGTGAAAACATAGTCCATATTATTTTACATGTTCCTCACATTTAAATTTCTCCCAAAACAGAAAAGAATAAACACAACTTCAACAAAAGGAATTCCAATTCTATTATTCATTTCTTAATTTACCATATACATCCCCTCTCAAACTCTAAACTCACCTTTAAAATTAGTTAGTTGTGAAAGAAATGTGGCACTCAAACAGCAGATTATCAGAGCCAGGATCTCTGTTCTTTACACCTCTCTCCTCTCAGCAGAACCAGATAATGGCAAACTTTCCCTCTCTTTTTCCACACATATACATGTAAGTTTCAAATCTCAGTGCTTCCCCCTTTTTTTCAAATGTAATCACACATTTCTATTGGTTGAAAACCAACCCTTTTCCAAAAGTACCCTTCCCCCAACTTGACTTCTGCCTAGTACCCTTCCCCCAACTTGACTTCTGCCTGCTACCATAGCAACAGCTCATGGAACACTGCTGTGTGGAGTTAGGTCAGAAGTTCGCCACACAATGTTTCAATTCCACAGAGCAAGAGTGCTTGACTTTTCAAACCTAACAGCAAATCCATAGTACTGTTCTTTGGTAACACATTTTTCTGTACCAATACAAAACATGCTTCTATTAATTTACACATACAGCCTAGTTTTTATTCTAGAATGGTATGAAACAGCCAATCAGTTCTTTTTTTTATAAAAAAAATATGTATGCCTCCATTTCCAAACTGTCTTTCATTTCTTTTTACCATTCTACTGAATTACACCTCCTGAGTGCATCCAGTTCTCCTTTGAAGATGTTCACAGTGTGGATTGTAGGGCACAGCTATGTCTTCTGGAGTGAAAAGTATGCAGAGAAAACAGATATGGTGAGAGACCTTGCTTTGCCAAATGTAGACATTAAATGGATTGGTCAGAGAGGGTTAAAGTGGCACCAATTGATGCCATTGGTGAAATCCTTCATGCAAATCCAACACCCTGACCTCATAATAGTGGACTGTGGTGGCAATGACCTAGGCACTTTGTCTGGGGTAGGTCTGGAAATGCTTATGAAGGACACCTTTGCACAACTGTTTTCACTTTTCCCTAAAACTGCCTTTGTGTTTTCTAACATATGCCAAAGGCAAAAATGGAACTGGTCCAATCATTTCTGTCCGCAGATTGACAAAGCAAGAAAGCACGTCAACAAATTTGTTTCTGCTTTCCTCCGTGACTGTGGTATGGGTTCCATTTACCACAACAACTTGCGTTACGACATGCAAGACATTTATAGAGGAGATGGTGTGCACTTCAATGATGAAGGGAACAGAGTCTTCCTCTTGAACCTTAGACTCTGCATCGGTACTTACTTGTAGGTACCACTAAAAAATCACTTCATAAACACAACGGCTCTTTTTAGAGCCCCCTAATATCTAAACTCTTAAATCTGCATTTCATTTCTTTTTTTTTCTTTTTTTTCTACCGTACGCGTACGTTGAGCTTACCGTACGCGTACCCCGCGATTTTTTTTAAAATCAATAAATGTTTTCTTTGTACTTTTCTGTCCTTCTTTGACCCCTTACAAATGTTAGGGGGTCTGTAACTCTCTCCCTTGCCCCCTTTTCAAGATATCACCCTTTTTTTTCTGAGTGAAATACACAAAATGGCGGACGCCGCTTCCTGGTTTCGACCGATTCGAATGTTTACTAAGATCTAAGAGCCAATCAGAATCGCGCTCGCGCACGTCACCGTACACGCACGGTAAGCGCACCGTAAGCGCACGGTAAGCGCACGGTAAGCTGCCACAGATGTATATATTGATTTAAAGGCTATTTTCTCAGAATCTACTGAACAGATTTATACCAAACCTACAAAAGGCACTTCCTTGACCTGAGGACTACCTCTCTGTCAAATTTCAAGTAATTCTGTTCAGCCGTTCGGGCTGTAGCTGTGTCTAAAAGTCCTATGGAAAAATGCATGGGAAAAACGCGTTTTGGGACCCCCCTTTTATCTCAGACCCCGCTTGACGAATCCCCCCGAGACTTTCAGGGTAGGAGCGGAGCGTAGCGCCCCACCTATTTTGAAAAATTCGCGAGGATTCGTCGACCGGCGCCAAAGTTATTCAAAATAGAATGTTGCGGATTTCCTATGGAAACGTGGTCCTAACTATAACTACCTACTGGCGACCGCCAGTAGGTAATATATATATATATATATATATATATATATATTATCTACCGGCGGTCGCCAGTAGATAGTTATAGTTAGGACCGTGTTTCCATAGGAAATCTCAAAATTCTATTTTGAATAACTTTGGCGCTGGTTGACGAATCCTCGCGAAATTTTCAAAACTAATGGGGCGCTCCGTTCAGCTCCTACCCTGAAAGTCTCGGGGTGATTCGTCAAGCGGGGGCCGAGAAAAAAGGGGGGTCCCAAAACAGGTTTTCCCCATGCATTTTTCCATAGGACCTTTAGACGCAGCTACAGCCCGAACGGCTGAACAGAATTACTTGAAATTTGGCAGAGAGGTAGCCATAAGGTCAAGGAAGTGCCTTTTGCAGGTCTGGTGTAAATCTGTTCAGTATTCCCTGAGAAAATAACATTTAAAAGCATATCAATATCTATACGCGCGCAGGGTGCGCGAACCGTGCGCGCACCGTGCGAGCACCGTGCGAGCACCCTAACGTGCGCGAGCGTAATTCTGATTGGTGGTTACATGTTAGTCAACATTCGAATCGGTCGAAGTCAGGAAGTGTCAGCCGCTATTTTGTTTGTTTTCAGTGCGAGAGTGAAAAAGGAAGGTGGCGAATGTGAAAAGGGGGCAGGGTAGAGAGTTCCTGACCCCCTAGCCTTTGTCAGGGGGTCCCTGAAGGTCCCCGAAGGCAAAAAAAAAAATTCTTTTTTTTTTAAATCGCGGGGGTGCGCGCACGGTGAAAAACCAAACAAAAATATTATTAAATAAATAAATTAGCATTTAAAAAACCGTACAAATTCACTGAAAAAACCATAGGTTTCACACACGTTACAGTTAGGAATTAGCATTTAAAAAACCTTGCAAATTCACTTAAAAAACCATAGGTTTCACACATGTTATAGTTAGGTGGATATTTCACTCGTAAAAAACCAATGAAATTCCCCCGTTATAGTTAGTTCAGATAACTATAACTCGTGCGACCGCCACTCTATCACAAGGATGATGTCATCAGTGATGTCATGAGTGATGCCACTGACCATGTCATGAGTGATGTAATATGTGACGTCATGAGCAGTGGATTGCGGGCACGCCAGTTATAGTTATCTGAACTAACTATAACGGGGGAATTTCATTGGTTTTTTACGAGTGAAATATCCACCTAACTATAACATGTGTGAAACCTATGGTTTTTAAGTGAATTTGCAAGGTTTTTTAAATGCTAATTCGTAACTATAACGTTTGTGAAACCTATGGTTTTTTCAGTGAATATATATATATATATATATATATATATATTACCTACTGGCGGTGTCCAGTAGGTAGTTATAGTTAGGACCTATTTTCCATAGGAAATCCGCAACATTCTATTCCTAATAAGTCTGGCGCCGGTTTACGAATCTTCGCAAAATTTTCCAAACTTTTGGCCAGCTCCGGTCCACTCCTATCCCGAAAGTTTCGTGGTGATTCGTCAAGCGGGGGCTGAGAAAAAAGGGGGGTCCCAAAACGCTTTTTCCCCATGCAATTTGCCATAGGACCTGTTGACGCAGCTACAGCCCGAACTGCTGAACGGAATTACACCAAATTTGGCAGAAAGGTAGACCTTGGTTCAGAGTCGTGCCTTTTGCTTAAATGGTGTAAATCCGTTCAGTAGTTCCTGAGAAAATCAAAAGTAAAATCACAAATATATCTGGGCGGAGCCTAACCACACATCTCATCGTGAGATCTGATTGGCTGTCAGCACTTCATCCAAGAAGTGTTGGCAGCCATCTTGGGACCAATATACATGATAGCACCTCATTAAAAAGCATTGCAGTTAATAGAAGGTTTTAAGACTTTAGTTACATTATAAATCATTTGTTGATGGTACCATACTCATTTTAGGAATTGTGGTATGTTCTAAGGTGATTTTACCATGTGAAAAAGCCTTCTGCTGGGATATCATGAATCATGTTTGAGAGAAAACTATTTAACATGCTTTTCCCACAGAGGTTTGGAAATGATCTATAAGCTAAACTGAGAGCATATTTTCTGTAAATTCACATGTACATCCAACAAGGGCAGAGACTGTCAGTTGATTCCTTTGTGTTCTACTGCAGCTTCCCAGAGTGTTCCAAAGAACAACTAGAGCACTAACACTCCTACTTATGATAAACGTATGGCACACCTGAAGCCATCTTGATTGGAATAAAGTGGTAGCTCTTAAAATATTTAATTTAAAAAGGAACAAAATGAGGGGGTTTGTTTGCCATAGAATGTACGATTAGTGCTGCAGAAAGAAAAATTAGGGCACCTTTTTTAGAGACTTCTCAAATCCTCTTCTATTTCATTAAAGAATTCTGACATGCAGACTGAAACAATACCAGCAGCAGACTTCCCTGGTGAGCAGTAGCTTTACTACATTGATCTAATGAGCAATTAGAGTGCTAACATTCTGAATTTATGGCAAATGTGTGACATATCTGAATGCCTTCTTGATGGAATCAAAGTAAAAAACTGAAAGTATTTCCTACTGAGGAGACTGTAGTAAATGAGGAAATTAGGAAACTTCATAACAAGTCTCCCAAGATGGCCACCAGAGACAAAAGAGCCCAAATGTAGCACAAATATCACCGAGATGTAGCCCAAGTATAGCCCAAAGACAGAAATCCCAGAGTGTTTTAAAGAACAACTAGAGCGCTAACAGTCTTACTTATGACAAAAGTATGGCACACCTGAAGCCATCTTGATTGGAATAAAGTGGTAACACTTAAAACATTTAATTTACAAAGGAACAAAATGAGGGGGTTCATTTTGCCATAGAAATTATGATTAGTGCTGCAGAAAGAAAAATTAGGGCACATTTTGACTTCTCAAATCCTCTTCTATTTCATTAAAAAGTTTTGACATGCAGACTGAAACATGCACTTTGAATACCAGCAGCAGACTTTCCTGGTGAGCAGTAGCTTTACTACAGTGATCTAATGAGCAACTAGAGTGCTACCATTCAGAATTTATGGAAAATGTGTGACACATCTGAATGCCTTCTTGATGGAATCAAAGTAAACGAGCATTGAAAATGCAATAGGTCTCACCCTCGTTTAAGTTAAAGCAATTCTGTTTGTAATTAGGTGGCTTTTTAGCTTTGCTTGTATTATAGTTTTTCAAACTTTCATGTACATACCATGCATATGTATGCATATATGTATATGTATATGTTTGCATGCATTTATATTTATATAGATATGCAGATTATATTTATATGTTTACATATGCATATATATATGTGCATATGTGTGCATGTACAGAGAGGTAGAGAGGTAGAGGTGTATAGGTAGAGGTGTAGAGGTAGAGGTGTAGAGGTAGAGAGGTAGAGGTAGAGAGGTAGAGAGTAGTAGAGGGAGAGGTAGAGAGAGGTAGAGAGTAGAGAGCGAGTAGTAGAGAGTAGTAGAGAAAGTATTAGATAGTGAGTAGTAGAGTGTAGTAGAGTGAGTAGTAGAGAGTGAGTAGTAGAGAGTGAGTATTAGAGAGTGAGTAGTAGAGAGTAGTAGAGAGTGAGTAGAGAGTAGTAGAGAGTGAGTAGTAGAGAGTGAGTAGCAGAGAGAGAGTATTAGAGAGTAGTAGAGAGTGAGTAGCAGAGTGAGTAGTAGAGAGTAGTAGAGAGAGAGTAGTAGAGAGTGAGTAGTAGAGAGTAGTAGAGAGTGAGTAGTAGAGAGTAGTAGAGAGAGAGTATTAGAGAGTGAGTAGTAGAGAGTAGTAGAGAGTGAGTAGTAGAGAGTGAGTAGTAGAGAGTGAGTAGTAGAGAGTAGTAGAGTAGTAGAGAGTAAGTAGTAGAGAGTAGTGGAGTAGTAGAGAGTGAGTAGTAGAGAGTAGTAGAGAGTGAGTAGTAGAGTGAGTAGTAGAGAGTAGTAGAGAGTGAGTAGTAGAGTGAGTACTAGAGAGTAGTAGAGAGCGAGTAGCAGAGAGCAAGTAGTAGAGAGTGTGTAGTAGAGAGTGAGTAGTAGAGAGTAGTAGAGAGTGAGTAGTAGAGAGTAGTAGAGAGTGAGTAGTAGAGTAGTAGAGAGTGAGTGGTAGCGAGTAGGAGAGAGTAGTAGAGCGAGTAGTAGAGAATAGTAGAGAGTGAGTAGTAGAGCGAATAGTAGAGAGTAGTAGAGTAGTAGAGAGTGAGTAGTAGAGAGTGAGTAGCAGAGAGAGTAGTAGAGAGTAGTATAGAGTGAGTAGTAGAGAGTAGTAGAGTGCGAGTAGTAGAGAGTGAGTAGTGGAGAGTGAGTAGTAGAGAGAGAGTAGTAGAGAGTGAGTAGTAGAGAGTAGTAGAGTGAGTAGTAGAGAGTGAGTAGTAGAGAGAGAGAGTAGGAGAGAGTGAGTAGTAGAGAGAGAGTAGTAGAGTAGTAGAGAGTGAGTGGTAGAGAGCAGCAGAGAGTAGTAGACTGAGTAGTACAGAGTAGTAGAGAGTGAGTAGTACAGAGTGAATAGTAGAGAGTAGTAGTAGAGAGTAGTAGAGAGAGAGAGTAGTATAGAGTGTAGTAGAGAGTGAGTAGTAGAGAGTAGTAGCGAGTGAGTAGTAGAGAGTAGTAGAGAGTGAGTGGTAGAGAGTAGTAGAAAGTAGTAGAGTGAGTAGTAGAGAGTGA
Source organism: Triturus cristatus (assembly GCF_964204655.1). Classification (NCBI taxonomy): domain Eukaryota; kingdom Metazoa; phylum Chordata; class Amphibia; order Caudata; family Salamandridae; genus Triturus; species Triturus cristatus. The sequence continues at coordinate 730,100,183 of NC_140591.1, forward strand.
GTAGTAGAGAGTGAATAGTAGAGAGTAGTAGAGAGTGAGTAGTAGAGAGAGTAGTAGTAGACAGTGAGTAGTAGAGCGTAGTAGAGCGTGAGTAGTAGAGAGTGAGCAGTAGAGAGTGAGTAGTAGAGAGTAGTAGCGAGTGAGTACTATAGAGTGATTAGTAGAGTAGTAGAGAGTGAGTAGTTGAGAGTGAGTAGTAGAGAGTGAGTAGTAGAGAGTAGTAGAGTAGTAGAGAGTGAGTAGTAGAGAGTAGTAGAGAGTGAGTAGTAGAGTCAGTAGTAGAGAGAGAGTAGTAGAGAGCAGTAGAGAGTCAGTAGTAGAGTAGTAGAGAGTTGTCAGTCAGTGTCAGTCAGTGTCAGTCAGTCAGTCAGTGTCAGTCAATTAGTGTCAGTCAATCAGTGTCAAAGTGTCAGTCAGTCATTGTCAGTTAATCAGTGTCAGTCAGTGTCAATCAGTGTCAGTCAGTGTCAGTCAGTCAGTGTCAGTCAGTCAGCGTCAGTCAATCAGTGTCAGTCAGTGTCAGTGTCAGTCAATCTGTGTCAGTCAGTGTCAATCAGTCAATGTCAGTCAGTCAGTGTCAGTCAGTCAGTGTCAGCTAGAGCAGCTCTGCTGACCTGGTTCTCTGGCTCTAAAGCAGCTCTGCTGACCAGGTTCTCTCTCTCTAAAGCAGCTCTGCTGACCTGGTTTCTCTGACTCTACAGCAGGTCTGCTGACCTGGTTCTCTGGCTCTAGAGCAGCTCTGCTGACCTAGTTCTTATGCTACAGAGCATCTCTGCTGATCTAGTTCTCTGGCTCTACAACAGCTCTTCTGACCTGGTTCTCTGGCTCTAAAGCAGCTCCGCTGACCCAGTTCTATGGCTCTGAAGCAGTTCGGCTGACATGGTTCACTGGCTCTAGAGCAGCTCTGCTGACCTGGTTCTCTCCCTCTAAAGCAGCTCTACTGGCCTGGTTTCTCTGGCTCTGCAGCAGCTCTGCAGACCTGGTTCTCTGGCTCTAGAGCAGCTCTGTTGACCTGGTTCTTCGGCTCTAGAGCAGCTCTACTGACCTGGTTCTCTGGCTCTAAAGCAGCTCTGCTGACCTGGTTCTATGGCTCTAAAGCAGCTCTGCTGATTTGGTTCTCTGGCTCTAGAGTAGCTCTGCTGACCTGGTTCTCTGGCTCTAGAGCAGCTCTCCTAACCTGGTTCTCTGGCTCTAAAGCAGCTCTGCTGGCTTGTTCCTCTGGCTCTAAAGCAGCTCTGCTGACCTGGTTCTCTCCCTCTAAAGCAGCTCTGCTGGCCTGGTTTCTCTGGCTCTACAGCAGGTCTGCTGACCTGGTTCTCTGGCTCTAGAGCAGCTCTGCTGACCTAGTTCTTTGGCTCTAGAGCAGCTCTGCTGACCTGGTTCTCTGGCTCTACAGCAGCTCTGCTGACCTGGTTTTCTGCACTCACGATGCACGCACCCGACTTCGCGAAAATATATTTAAAAATAATATACATTTATTATAAGTACAAATATATTATTTCGAGGAATATCTTACATAATCTCTTGCCTTGATATGTATATTAAAGACACATACATATCATTTTGGAACATGATTTTTTTTTGCGGGAGTCGCGCACCCAGCGCGCCCCAGCATGTATATGATGTCACGCGGGACCCGCAACCGCGCAAACATCTCGTACCGTAATGCGCATGTGTCGCAAATGCGCGGGAGCAGGAGTCACAGACTGGTCGCATACCAATCGCGCATTTCACGTGATATTAAATGTATATGATGTAACTGAAAAACACGCAGCCGTCACACACCATACACGGATCCTTCATGACTTTCTAAAATGACGGCTAGAATGCGCGCACCCACCGTGATGTGTACACTTTGAGTGCGCTTTTTAAAGAAAATAATATAAATATATTAAAATTAAAAATGAAAACAAGAAAATTAATCAATATTTCAATTTTAATTAAAAAGAAGAATTTTTGTACAATTTTCAGAAAAATATATAATGTTATTTAATGAATAAAATATTTATAAATAAACAGTTAAAAAACTGTAGAAAATCAGTACAAAAAAATAGATATAACTACTATCACACTTAAAAGTTAGCATTTAAAAAACCTTTGAAATTCACTGAAAAAAACATAGGTTTCAGAGACGTTATAGTTAGAAATTAGCATTTAAAAAACCTTAGTTTCAGGGGTGTTATAGTTAGCTGCCCATTTCACTCATACAAAACCATAGAAATTCCTCCTTTATAGTTAGTTCTTCTAACTATAACTCACGCGCCCGCAATACAATGCTGATGATGTCACATATTGCATCATTCATGACATGGTCAGTGACATCACTGATGACATCTCAAATGACATCACTGATGACATCATCCACTTGACAATCTGATACACCTCATCATACACTAGTATAACCTTTCATCACTCACTGTAAAATACAGAGTACCATATTTGAAACCATTGACACACCAATACCAGTTACTACATACCCACTCACTGATTCCTAAGTCTACACACACAACTACCCATTCAACAACAGAATCATCTATACATGCAGTCATTAATTAATAGAACACTATCAAATGCACTTATACACATATATAGACATTGACACATCAGCAGTCATCTTAGTTGGTTATGCAGTCAACCTACTCACTCATGGAAAAAATGTATCACACTTAAATTTACTCACTTACACAATTATCCAACAACACCTCATTTATTCAAACACATAGTAACTCATCGTTAATATGTTAAAAAAGCACCATTACAATTATACACTCATTCATATAGTTACTCTCACAATCACTGACTCTTACACATACTTATTTATATACACCAACTCTCACATACAATGCCTTTTATTTTTTTACTTTGTTGAAGATGTACAACTAAAACATATATTCGCTCACCAACACACAAATAAATACACTCAGTCACCCAAACAACTGTTTCCACATGCACTCTTAAACCCATACACCTAGTCAATCAACCATTCACACATCTATGCATAGAGTTACACACACCCCATCCAACCACACACAAACTCAGTGTCCCATACAAATACTCACCCAACTAATCAATAACTAATATACACACTCATGTAGTTAGTGACCAACTGATGCAGCATGTTATACAACAACAGAGACAGTGCTGCACACATTCACATAGTTTAGTTACTAATCCATGTATTAAGTGAGACACTTTTAATTACTCACTTAAAAAGACAGTCAGACAGCTACTAAATCCTCCATCTAGACAGTTATATATCCACTCAATCTTCAATACAGATTGGTATATATATAATACATATTTAAATTTCAAACTAAACCACATTCAGTGGATGATGTCATCAGTGATGTCATCAGTGATGTCATTTAAGATGTCATCAGTGTTGTCATGAATGATGCAATATGTGCATTGCGGGCGCGTGAGTTATAGTTAGCAGAACTAACTATAAAGGAGGAATTTCTATGGTTTTGTATGAGTGAAATGGGCAGCTAACTATAACACCCCTGGAACCTATGTTTTTTTTCTGTGAATATATATATATATTATCTACTGGCGGTCGCCAGTAGATAGTTATAGTTAGGACCATGTTTCCATAGGAAATCTGAAAATTCTATTTTGAATAACTTTGGCACCGGTTGACGAATCCTCGCGAAATTGTCAAAACTAATGGGGCGCTACGCTCCGCTCCTACCCTAAAAGTCTCGGGGTGATTCGTCAAGCGGGGGCTGAGAAAAAAGGGGGGTCCCAAAACACGTTTTCCCCATGCATTTTTCCATAGGACCTTTAGACACAGCTACAGCCCGAACGGCTGAACAGAATTACTTGTAATTTGGCAGAGAGGTAGCCATAAGGTCAAGGAAGTGCCTTTTGTAGGTCTGGTGTAAATCTGTTCAGTAGCTCCTGAGAAAATAGCATTTAAATCAATATATATATCTGTGGCAGCGCTCCGTGCGCTTACCGTGCGCTTACGGTAAGCTTACCGTACGCGTACGGTGCTGTGCGCGAGCGCGATTCTGATTGGGTGTTAGATCAAAGTAAACATTCGAATCGGTCGAAACCAGGAAGTATCGGCCGCCATTTTCTGTCTGTCGCACTGAAACAAAAACGTTGATAACATGAAAAGGGGGCAACGAAGAGAGTTGCAGACCCCCTAGCGTTCGTCAGGGGGTTCACGAAGGACCAAAAAGTATGAAAAATAAATGTAATAATTTTTAAAAAAAATCGAGGGGTTCGCGTACGGTAAGCTTACCGTACGCGTACGGTAAAAAAAAATAAAAAAAAAAATTAACAATCACATTTAATATATAAATCTAAGGACCCCCAAGGGAGAAAAAAACAATTGATATTTTGAAAAAAATGGCGAGGCGTGCAAGGTACGAAATGCGCAATGTGGGCGCTCGGTGCGCGAAGCGCACCGAGCCCCCACAGCGCGCGCACGGTGCGCGAAGGGCACCGTGCGCGCAAAAATTTAAAATAAATACATAACTTAGCATTTAAAAAAACGTACAAATTCACTGAAAAAACCATAGGTTTCACACACGTTATAGTTAGGAATTAGCATTTAGGGGCGTGGCTTCGGAGCCGTTGGTGATGGCCGCTGATTTCAGGAGCTCCGCGGCGACGTAGACAGTGGAGAGCTTCCAGGCTTCTTTTCCTCTGTACTGGGTCGCAGAAATCGGCATGTCCTCCGTCGGAATACCTCAACTATCGGTGTGAGGAATAGCGGAGAGTTTCCATGCCGTTAAGGTGATTTTATTTCGGAAAATGCGGTCAGTCAGAACAACGGCCGCCATTTTGTTTTTTGTGACGATAGTTTCCTGATGCATTCGTTGCCTTTTTATCGGCACCATTCACTACGGGATTGATATTATATCATATGCACAAAAGTTTTTCTTCATTTGCGGTGTAATTTCCTGGTCTTCTTTGTGACAATTATTGGACTACCTCCTGCAGAATCTTTTTTCTTCAGTTTTTTGTTTTCTTTTCATCTTCGCTCTGTTGCGAATTTCCTCCAATTTTGACAGGTATTATTGTCTGAATCATCTCTCCTTGTGACCGTCTCTTCCATCACCAAAAGAGACTTTGTCTTCCTTTTCTTCATGGCAATGCCGCGTGGTGCTCGCAGTGGTGCTCGGGCTGGGGCTCACCAAGTTATCTCCCCGCCACTGGCTGATAACAACCCTTTTAATGTCCTACGAGATAGTATGGATGAAGCTCCTCCGGAATCCTCTGATCCTAAAACCTCCTCTTCGGCGGATACTCGCCCCAAACAACTTTCCAAACTACCAGCAGCTTCGCCCTCTGGCAAACGGGCGAAAATTAACCCCCCTTCTCCTACTAATCCACCCTCTTCAGTCTCTATGGAGCTTCTCCTTGATGAAATTCGTGCTTTGAAGCCTTATATGGAAGAAACTAATTTGCGCTTACAAAGCCTTGAAGACAACTGGTCTCACACCATCCAGAGAGTTGTGGCCCTTGAACAAAGAGTTGACGCGTCTGAAGATACCATACATCAGGTACCCATTTTACATACAGAAATTGATCGTCTTAAACAACAAGTCGAACAATTGGAAAACCGCAACAGGCGCAACAATCTGCGTATTTATGGTCTGGTTGAAGGCCTTGAAGGTTCCAATCCAATTTCATTTTTCCAGTCATTCTTACCGTCTCTTCTTGGCCTTCCTGAATCTCCCCCTTTGAACATTCAACGCGCTCATCGTTTGGGCCGGTTGTCTGCTTCTTCCTCCTCCTCAGCGAGACCTAGAGGTACTATCTTATATTTTCTGGAATACACGGACCTGCTCAAGGTAATCCAGGCTGCCAAACAAAAAGGAAAGATCTCTTGGCATGGCTCCAATCTATTTTTTACTCAAGACTATGCCAAAGTGACTGCAGATCGTCGGAAAAAGTTCCTGGAAATGAGACCTGCTCTTCGGAGTCTTAATGCGAGATATGGCCTTTTTCATCCATGCCTTTTTAAAGTGACATATAATAACAAGACTGTTTCTTATGAAGACCCGGCTGTTCTCCAACAATTTTTGACTACTTGTCGTCATGAGTCTATGGACGTTTCCAGATTGTAACTGTTTTGTTTCTCTCATGTAGAATGTTTGCTGTTTTACTGTATATGGTTTTGTTGTTCCATATTGTTAACATTTGTATTTTGTCTTTTTTCCCTTAGTTTTGGATATTTGGGCCCCTGTTTGTTATCCTCTTCAATTTTCCTGGATGAAGTCCTCCCTGCCGTTGTTGCCCTGTGGTTTCCCGTTCGGCGTTCCATTTCCCTGATGTGGTTCCAACACCCTCATCCTTTCTTGTTCTCCTGTGGTATGTCTTTTGCCATTGTGCTCTTAGGTTTATGGAATTGGTTGTTTTTGCTTTGTCGCTCTCTTTTCTTTATTCTATTCTCTTCTCGTGCTCCTTATTTCTTTTTTCATTACCATTGTTTCATTCTTTTTCCTTTTACTCTTGCCTACTGCTCTTTTCCGTCTCTTTCTCTCTTTCTCTTTATCCAGTTCCTTCAATCTATTTTTTACCCCTTTTTCTTATTTGTTGATTCCTATTTCATTCTCGTTTTCTCTCTGTACTCTTTGATTCTCTTCCCTTTTCAGTATAATGTGTTTATGGTGGTTCCTTGGTCGTATTTATTAAATTATGTATCTGCTTTTCTTTCCTGTACTTGATAATATCTCTTCTCCCTGCAATGCTTTGTTTTTCCTTCTTTTACTAATGTAAGGATTACTATCCAGTTTTTCTCTACTTATGCTTTTCTGTTTTCCTTTTATTTACATTTTCTTCCTTATCTGTGAATGACTTTGAATATTTTATCCTGGAATGTTAAAGGTCGTGGGTCACCTATTAAACGCCAAAGAGTTTTATCTCATGTAGCAAATTTAAAAGGGGATATTGTTTTATTACAAGAAATTCATGTTAAAGATACTGAAATTCCTAAATTGCGTCGTAATTGGGTTGGTCATGTTTTTGCCTCTCCTGGGTCTGGGAAGCGCAATGGTGTCGCCATTCTATGCCATAAGAAGTTAGATGTTCAGCTTGTCAATCAAGATAATGATGCAGATGGTAGGTGGGTAGCAGTTTCTCTGTTGATTAATAAGATTCCTCTGACTATTATCAATATTTATGCTCCCACTGTTCCAGATAAAGTCTTTTGGCCCCATATTCTTTCCTTGCTCATGCAAGTCACTGATGATTATCTGATTTTGGGTGGTGACTGCAATATGTTTATAGACCCCTTTTTGGACAGAAGATCTGACTCTAGGTTCTCCCCCTCCCACATGCATTCTTTGTTTACCTTCACTATTTCCCAAAGAGCCCTTGTTGATTCGTGGAGGCTTTGCCACCCTAATCTTAGAGAGTACACCTTTTACTCACCTCCTCACTCCTCACAGTCCCGGTTAGATTATATTTTCATTTCCAAAGCCCTCACTCAGCTTATTACTCATTCAGACATAGGTTCTATCTTAATCTCTGATCATGCTCCAGTCTCCTTAAGTCTGGAATTACTCCCCCCCCGTGAAAGGCACTAGGAGATGGAGGTTTAATAACTCTCTTTTACTGGACCCACAATTTACACCAGCTTTTATAGACTTTGCCTCTTCATTTTTTGTAGACAATGACTCGCCTCAGTTAACCCCTTCCCTTATTTGGGATACATTTAAAGCCGCCTCTAGAGACTTCATTATTACATTTGTTGCCCGTAAACGTCGTAAAGCCTCTCAAACGACTCAGTTGCTTAACACACAAACTAAACAATTAGAACACTCCTTTTACCTCTCTAAGAAACAATCCGACCTAGATAATCTTATTAAGGCTAAGCTCTCCTTTAATAAAATTTCTACTGATTCTGCCAATTTATTTTTACTTAAGTCTAGTGCTAAGTATTACACTGCCCAAAATAAAGCCGGTAATCTTTTAGCTAGATACCTCAAAGTCAGGAAGGAACGTACTAAAATTGAATCCATTGTTACCTCCTCTAATGTTGTGGTTCATAAAGACGAAGATATTTTGGCTGAATTTACGGATTTTTACCAGCGTTTATATACTCCGGAATCCTCTCCGGTCGTATCCGAAATTACTCGTTATTTATCCTCCATTGCCCCACCTTCCTCCTCAGAGGTTGATTTCTCCCATTTAGAGGCTGACATTACTCGCAAAGATATTCTGGAGGCTATTCAAGTTCTAAAGAGGGGTAAAGCCCCTGGCCCTGATGGGTTTACTATAGAATTTTATTCCCATTTCTCCTCCTTACTTCTTCCTAGAATTCACCAACTATTCTCATCCTTTATAACATCCCAAAAATCTGAAGGTACCTTTCAGGAGGCCCTTATTTGTCTTCTCCCCAAAGATGGTAAAGATCACACCCTTTGTAAGAATTATAGGCCCATTTCCTTAATTAATTTAGATTACAAAATTTTTGCTAAGATCCTTGCACTTCGTTTAGAAAAAATTCTTCCAAAATTAATCGCCAAAGAACAATGTGGATTTATCAAAGGACGTCACTTATCTGACAATACCCGACTTTTCTTTAATGTTTTAAGTAAATCTCATTCTCATAAGTCGTCATTGGCAGCTATTGCATTGGACGCTGAGAAAGCTTTTGATAGAGTCAACTGGCAATTTATTTTTTCCTCCCTTTCTTGGTTTGGTTTCGGCCCTAAGTTTCTTTCTTATGTCTCAATGCTTTATTCTTCTCCTAGGTCCTTTATTCTAGCCAATGGCCTTGTTTCCTCTTCCTTTCCTCTTCTTCGTGGGGTTCGACAGGGTTGTCCGCTGTCTCCGCTCTTATTTATATTAGCATTAGAACCCTTTTTAACTAAAATTCGTATGAACGCTGATATTTCTGGTTTCCCTTATGGTTCTACACAGTTAAAGATCTCTGCATACGCAGATGATATTTTGTTATTTCTCTCGAATCCCCATACATCTCTTCCGGCATTTTTATCAGAAGTCTCGAACTATGCATCAGTGTCTGGCTATAAGCTTAATGTAGATAAGTGCGAAATCCTTCCTCTTAATAAATTCTGTTTTCATGCCGATTTCTTAACCTCCTCCTTTAACTGGAGCCCGAACAAAATCAAATATCTTGGTCTTTGGTTTACACCTTCTTTTAAGGACACAGTGGCTTTGAACTTTAAAAATTTACTAACAGCTCTTACTGCCTCTACGAAACAATGGCATCCTTTGTTCTTATCTTGGTGGGGTAGATTAGACACTATCAAGATGATGTTGGTACCTTTAGTCTTATTTCTCTTGTCGAATCTTCCGGTTCATATTCCTAAGTTTTATTACAAGAATACCTATTCCGTATTATCTAAATTTTTATGGCAAAACAAAACTCCCAGAATGTCTTTTTCTAGACTTAAATCTCCTAAACACTTAGATGGTGTCAATTTTCCTGATTTTTCGTCGTATCATACTTCCTTTTTTCTTACTCATTCTGCTTTTTTCATTTCTGATCATACTCCTGACCCCTCTTCTTGTCCTCTGTGGGTAGAGGTTGAGACTTCCTTTTTTCAGCCCTTTACGTTTGAAGAATTTGTTTCATTGTCACAAGCTCCGAAGAAATTTTCTCTCCCTATTCTTCAACATGTTTGCAAGACTTTTCAACCTATTACTTTGCATAACCTGGATGACCGTGCTCGTTTTTTACAATCCCCTATTTGGTATAACTCTCTTATCAAGATTAAAAATAGATCTATTTTTTGGAATGATTGGCTATCTCTAGGTCTTAAATGGACTCATCAACTCTTTCATGATGGTTCTTTTATCCCCTTTTCTGTTCTTCAGGATCGTTTCTCTCTCCCCCTCGCTTCTTATCCTAAATATACTCTATTAAAATCGGCGGCTCAAGCTACTTTTGATGCTCTTACGGGTACTTCCATTCAATATAATTCTTCTCTCATTTCCTTACCATTTTTGCATTCCTCTCCATCTGCTTCTCAAATTTACAAAAAATTGCGAGATTCGTCTGCTAATCGAGTGAAATCTGCTGTGGAGTGTGCTTGGGAATCAGATTTAGAGGATTGTTTTCCTCTTACTACTTGGGATAACATTTGGATTAAAATAAGGAAATCGTCTAGAGCGGCAAATACAACCCAAACGCTATTTTTTATATACAATCGACTTTTAATCACCCCATCCAAACTACACCACATTGACCCCTCTATCCCGTCCATATGTTGGTCCTGTTCGGCTTTAGTGGCTGATCTTAAACACATGTTGTTTACTTGCCCTGCTGTTCACCTTTTTTGGGGCAAAGTTTGGCAACAAATTAATTCCATTTTTTCTACCAATTTTCCCTTTTCTTTTTCTCATATTTTTCTTGGGAGTCTCTCACAAATGTGGTCCTCCTCCAACACTGATACCTCCATTGTTGATCTCCTTCTTGCTGTGGCGTTTCAACAAATCACGAAAGCTTGGAAGGATACTTTCCTTATTTCCTACCAAGCATGGTGGTATGGGGTTTGTTATAACCATAGGCTAGATAGAGCATATGTCCATCCTATTTCCCTTGCGATTAAAAGGGACTTATTATGGCTACCCATTACTTCTTTTTTAAATTTGTCTGCCCAATCCATTCCCTTACATAACCCCTGCAGGGAGGAAGTACCTAAACCTCCTTGATGTTCTTGTTTTTATTAATAATTCTGATAATATTAATGTATGTAACTTTGCCAATTTGTTCTATCTCTTGTTAAATACTAATTCCTGTATTATGAAATCATATTTGTTCTTTATACTGCCACCTATTTAAGATATTGTTGTAATATGTTTTTGATGATATCCCTTTTTCTTTCCCTCTTTTCTTCTTTCTCTTTTTCTCTCTACTTCTTCTATTGTTCTGGAATATTTTACATTGTATTTTTTATCACAAGTGTATACTATTATTGTACTGCAACTTCTTTCGTTCTTCAATAAAATCCTCTTTAAACTAAAAAAGGAATTAGCATTTAAAAAACCTTGCAAATTCACTGAAAAAACCATAGGTTTCACACATGTTATAGTTAGCTGTACATTTCACTCGTAAAAAACCAATGAAATTCCACGTTATAGTTAGTGCAGGCAACTATAACTCACGCGACCGCAATCCTCTGTTGGTGCTAATACTGTATCTTTAGCTATACATATATTACAAATATTTATTTTTCATAAAGACACATATGTCATCAGTGATGTAATATCTGACATCATCAGCAGAGGATTGCGGTCGCGTGAGTTATAGTTGCCTGCACTAACTATAACGTGGAATTTCATTGGTTTTTTACGAGTGAAATGTACAGCTAACTATAACATGTGTGAAACCTATGGTTTTTTCAGTGAATATATATATATATAAAAAATTATTGAGTTTTATATAGCGCAAACTCGACCTGAAGGTATGGGATATCAGAGCGCTTTACACGAGCACCAGTTGCATTCCATGAGGACACATTCCTTTTTTTTTGTTAGGCACAGGGAGATTAAGGGGCATATCAGCAACGAGGCGATAGAAAATTATCGGTGCTTTTGCGGCCGTTTTCGGCTGAAAAGTGGCGATAATTTTATCGACTTATTAGCAAGGTCACGCTAGTGCGTGAAACCTTGCTTTAGCACACAAAATGTTAACGCCCAGCTTTGCGTCTCTAATGAGATGCAAAGTGGGCGTTCCTGACCTAACATGACAGGAGAAATGTCGCTAAGCGACATTTCTCCTATCATCAAGCCCCACGCTATGAGCCCCACGCTATGAAGCATAGCGGCAAGAAAAGTAGTGATAACCCCTGTTATCGCTACTTTCCTTACGCCTGCTTCAGGACTGACTTAGCCATGATATCCTATGGAGGGTGGATATCATGACTAAGTTTGTGAGGCCCTATCAACAAGCTAACGCCACATTTAGTGAGATTATCGCTGGGTTTCCAGCGATAATCTCACGTTAGGCAGTTAGCGCTAGGATTTTTATCGCTTTTGAGATAAGCGTTGCTAATAGCACGCTATCTCAGCGATAAAAATCCACGCTAGCCGGCGATAATTATCCTAGCGCTAAGTACGCTTAGTGATAATTATCGCTGGTTGTTGTTGATATGCCCCATAGTGATTTGCCTAGAATCACAGGATGTTGTGTGTCGTTGCCGAGGCTCGAACCCAGTACCCCAGATTTGAGGTCGACTGCCCTAGCCGGTAGGCCAACGCCTAAAGTCTGAAAGGAAGGCGGTGATGAAAATGTGCACACCCAGATTCGAAGGAGCACATGTTCACCAATCATAAACTCTGTTTTTCATGAAAGAAATGTATCACCAGAGAGCCAGGAAGGATTTGGCGCATTGCATCTCAGACGCACGGTACAGTGCAAGCACGGATCTGTATGCAGACAGGAAGCGCAATTACCAATGACTGAGATGTAAAGCTGCGCCACTAATCAACGCGACTGCCAAGGAAGACGCCACTGCCGATCGCCCCGTCCCAGATGTGTCTGAAGGGTTGCAATAATTTGCTTGATAGATTTTCGAAACAACTCGGAGGTTTGTCTACACGGAGACTCCTTCTGAGGCAATTGGGAAAACAGAGTATTGTGCATGACGTCTCCAAGACTGATACCGTGACAAAATTATGACAAAATGTGCACACTATGTGCAAAGCCACCAGCGCGAAATTCTTTACTGATAAAGCTCTCCGGTATCTACTTCCTTTTCTTTCATGGAGCTGCCCTGAACCCGTCCTTTCTGAGCAGAAGATGAACACATGAAGCATCATTTATGTGCCTCTCAGAAAACATTTAACAAATAGTGTAAGTCTGTTGAAAATTGTATGTATGCACACACAGACATATAATTCTTATAGGAACACTGATTCCACAAAATGTTTTCAATGAAAATATCGTATTACGTGTTTTCAGTGTTAATTTTTGTAACATCACATTTAGAGATATTTAAATTTTATGCACAATTGTAAGAAATCATAAGAAGCATTGCATAGTGTCCATTGTGGCAGAATAATTTCCCTTATGACCCTTTTTCTTGATAACCTGCCAGAACCCCCTTGCCTCATGTAAATGAGCCCCTCAGTCCCCCCGTTAAGCCACTTGTGTAAACTGCTCTTCACACTTTGTCCCATTATTTTGATGCCCTGTGCACGCCCCTTAAATCCTATCCGTAGATACAAATTACATCAAAGCAACCGCACAGTCAAACGATGCAATCGTTGTTGTCAATGTATGTATTCTATGAAATTACTATTTTACTATGATTTTCATGACTTCGCAGCTAGGGCAGGCGCGTTTGTAAGAAAGACAGCTGGAGTCCTGGACAATTAGAAATTACTAGTTCCTAGTTCTAGAAACGGTTTTTTTTTGCCTCTGATGTCCCGGGGCCTCATTATTGTGGACCATCAAACTGGTCACAAGAACTTCTTTTAGCTCGTGGCAGTCTGCATAAGCAGGCAAATAGTCCCTGTTGACGCACTTGGGTTCCAGTAACTTTTTCTAATTCCGTAGGACACCTGAGCACAGCTGCAGTCCGTGTATGTAACAGCGGTGGGGCGGTAGGGCCGGGTGGGGGTGGGGATGTCGAGGGACGGTGCTAAGGAAAAAATAATTATTTATTTAATTTTCCCTGTGCATTGTCCCTCAAACACCCCCCCCCCCCCGCCAAACAGGCCCCACCACGCTTACCTGCACAGACCGCGGCCGGCCCGAACATCATTTCTCACACTGATTACCAGCAGTGAGAAATCATGATCCCAGTTAAAGTGCACACTTACAATACCCAGTTTTTGTCACAGATAGCCGACTGAGAAAGGAGGGGGAAGCAGAGGGGAAGCCTCGAAAGAGTGGTTTAATGGCATGGTGGGACATAAATCAAGTCTTATGAAGATGGGTCTTCTATATTGGTTTGGGGACTAAGAAGCAAATATGTAACTCGATTCACAATAGGGGGTGTACACCATTGGTCTAGAAGAGGGCCCTAACTGTGCGACTCTAGAAAGCATGCAACACATAGGAGTCAATGAATGCTGAAAATGAAGAAGTTTACACTAAGTAATTGTTTTGCAAAGTCTGTTCGACCCCGCGAGAGAGGACAGGACTTAGACACCTTTAAAGTAGGCACTGAGAAATCACACAAATGGGAGGGTTTGTACAAAAGTATAATGTCACTGGGTCCCTATCATGAACTGCTTGGGGTAGGAACTGTGAGGGGCCTATTTATTGGCTGGTTTACATCTCTATTGCACCATGCAATGTAGGTCAAGAGCGACCTAAATCTTACATATGACTTATAAAGCCATGCAAGACCACTTTGCATTGCCCTGAGTGGCTCCATAAATCTGGAATAAGGCAACACAGCACAGATCTCTGCATCACCTTACTCAGCCCAGGGAAGGAATTCCATGGGCATTGCGTGGGATTTCCTATGCAACTCCCATAGTTTTTGACGCATTCCCAGATTTACCAGAATTGATAAACCTTATGAATGCACCAAAAAGATACGCCTTCCCAGGGGAAGCATAACAAGGTAAAATATATGTTTTTCTCCTTGCTATCTCCTCTTTCTACGTGAGCTTCATTCTGCAACATGCATGCAACAAGGAATATGCCTCACAGGATTGTCTTTGTGCAGGACGGGGCCCCTTCCTACACAAAAACAATTCTGCATGCAATGGAGGGAGGCACCCTTGCACCATGGTGCTTGAGTGCCTGTGTTGGCGCTAGGCTGTCAAAGCGGCGCCAGCACAGGTGACTGTGCTGTATTGAGTCAAAATCGGCTTATTCCTGCAGTTTCCCTGCCAAGCAGTGAAGCACAACAAGGTGACATGCTGCGCTGCACTCTGTGACAAAACTTGTAAACCTACCCCTGAGTGTTCTTGTTTCCTTAAATGTGCTAGAAATGGATACTGTGATGAACAGAGAAAAGATGGTGGGTTCCTTAAATGTTAAGGGTGGGTCAGTGAGGTACCCTGAGACTTGGGGGATAGGTGTCTGACCAATGGAGGCAAAAGATGACATCTTTGGCCCTGAGTTGTCAGGCTCTAGGGGTTGGCTGTGGCATCGCACAGCCATATGACCTCTCAGCTAAATCCTATAGATGTAGCTAGAGAGCAAAGAGCAATGAAATGGAGGCAGTGTAAGAGGTGGGTAAACCTACATAGGCACAGGCAATTAGCCTGGTTGTTCCACTCCAGTGGGCGTGTCCTGAGCCAGATGTTGATACTATGCTAGACATTTCTGATACTTTTCATAAGCAAACTTCTCCCTGTGGCAAAGTGAGTGTGCCAGGCATGAGGTAATGTATGCTGAGGCCCAATCAGATGTCATGGATTGCCAAGGATAAGCATAGCTGTATAAGCCAGCCACTGAGGTGGTTGTCGTGGGAGGTAGTAGTGCGCATCTGCAGCATGAAGTGTAGAGCAATCTGTCAAATTTCATGGAAGGACCTCTTTGGTCCCTATAAAGTATCCAGGTTGAGTACTTGGAGAAATGGGAAGTGCTAAGGGATGCGAGATCAGGCCTGCACAATCTCCAAAGGACCTGTCAGTTGATATAGTTGATCTTGTCAGTCCTCTAAACCTGATTTTATGAAGAGTAGTTTGTTGAATGAGCCGGGGAAGGTTCCAGTGGGAGGTTACCTAGAGGAGATTACTTGGGGATCTAACCCATAGTAGATGTTGCTGCCAGTATAGTGGTTGTTCTTAACCTAATGACTGAGGTACTTGACCATATACAGGACCTTTTGCTCAATGAGTAGAAACAGATCAGTGACCCAGAGGTTGTGCCCAAGGGAAGTAGACACCCAGGAAGTGTGCTTGATAGTCTCAAGGTCAGAGACCTCTAGACCAGAGACATCAGTGATTATGACTCCATCACTTTGTTAGTTGACCATGAATTGATGGGTAAAAAGGATATTAGACATAGGGGTAGACTTATTAATTCTTAGTACAACGTAGCACAGCAACCAAATGGGCTGTGCTATGTTGTGCAAGAGCAAGAAAGGTGGCACAGAGCCATATTTATTAAAAATGGCCTGCGGCTGCTGTCATCGCCTATGCTTGTGCACAAATAGGCTGCCTAGTGCAAAATACAACCTTTGCTTTCTGGTATACAGGTGCATATGATATTTCTAATATGATTTTTTTCCTGAAACATATATCATTTTAAAACCGTGGGTATTTGAATGATACCCCATTTCACACCCATGTAATGCACCATTGGCGCGGAGTGTTGAAAACAGTTACTTTCCTGCACAATAAGTAAAGTAAATACCCTTCCTAAACCATTTGCCACTTTGTGTCACTGTGTGTGACTTTGTGGTGATGCAAAGTTTTAATAAATCTGCCCCTTTTTTGTGGAGAACAACCTGAGTTACAGCCCAGAAGCAAACCTCAATGAAGTGGACACTCAGAAGATTGAGACAGACTAATCCTCACGAAAGAATGGGCACAGAAAGAGGTCTAGCCTGTGTGCTGAAGTGGAGGGTTTCTGACAAAATGTTGAGCTTGTGACTTCATCTTTAGGGTGTCGTAACCCTGAGAATGCAGTCAAGAGTTTTATCTCCTAGTTATCTGATAGTTGTGTTAGCCTGAAGTACCTTCGGTGCCAGTGTCAAGTAGAGAAAAGGAGGGTTTAAACTGCGTGCTTGCCTCTTGATTAACCACGTGTTAGGTGAACTCACAGTCCCTAGCCAATTTGTGCACTGCTGTGAAGCATTTGAAGGTGCCCTGTTGCTCTGTTTGTGGAGGGAAGCAGATGTCCGCGAAGTGCAAACTTTGAGGCTTTTCCACAGAGAGAGCAGACAGTTGCCCTTCTGAAAAGCTTGATACCTCTTAGTTCTGACAACACCAGTGCTGAGACGCTGTGCTCCTACTATAGTGAAGCCTAGTCAGCTCCACTCACTGCACCATCTGAGAGGAGTTGTGTGACAATTGCTGTGCTAACATGTGGCACTTCGAAACTGCAGTAGAAATGTGAATGTGTCTCAGGGAATATTATGCTCTACTGCTGGATGACAAGGGTAGAGTTGTTAATTTCAGAAGCTGCTAGCAGCAACCCCCTTTCAATAGGGCCAAGGGACGCTTGCTGCCTGTACAAAAACCAACAAGGCAGACTTCTGTCTCTATTGTTCATCAGGTGGCTTCTTTCTAGTTCGAGAGGATAGGTGAAGTCCTGTGTGGCAAAGACATATACATCACACCAGTTGCGATCTTATTTCTTTTTCAGTTTCAAAATACCTTATCGAGAAATAAATATGAACAACATGCAATTACATCAAAACATAATAATGTTATATGAGACAATCCCAGTGAATGTAAGAACAAAAATTAAAATACAATATAAATAACCCGATAAAAAACAAGAAGGTATTAATCCTTTAAAAGATTAACAAGCTACACAAATCAAATATTATAAGAATATATACTAGAAAAACTTAAATTGTAATGTGAATTATAAGCAAATGCATTTTAATCTTTTGAAAGGTAAAAGGAAGAAAAGAAAAGAAGAAAAGAAAAGAAAGAAGGGACAACGAAAAAGTGAAAGAAGGGAGAGGAGAGGGAGACTATGTTCCAAGATGAGGTTGAAACAGCGAGTGTCTAACAACTATGCAATAGTATAAACAGATAATATTTAAACAATCATCATAATTTAAGGAGGTACGTATATAAAAACTTTAGAAATAGATCGGTTCATGCTTCCAGATAAAAATGAAGTAAGAGGCGACCATAATAAATCTTTTTGAATTTTTAAGGGAATAGATGTGGCATGAGCACAATCTAAACGGTGATGATGACATAATAGGTTCCACCACGCCAAAAAAGAAATTTTAGCTGTATCCTTCCAATTAGAAGTAATTATTTGAAGAGCTAAGGCAATCATTAAGTCAACAAGTTTTCCAATCAAACGTTGAGAGGACCAACAGGGAGAAGCACTACCCATGAATATATATGTAACATCAAAAGGAAAAGACACAGATAGAATATAATTCATTTTGTGCCAAATCTGTAACCAGAACTTTTTAACAAGAGTGCATTGAAAAAGGTCACTCTTATCATGCATACATGACCAACAGTTCGTATTAGATGGTACTTTAAATGTATACAAGCTTGTAGGTGTGATAAATAACCTGTTGTAGAAGTAAAATAATGTGTGTGTTGTGCTCGCTGATGAGGACGAAGTATGAATCTTGGCCCATATTGATTTCCAGGTGTGAGCTTAAAATTCTTGATGTAACTCTGATTCCCATACAAGTTCTATCTTATGCTTTGAAGCAGATTTAGAGGAATCAATCAATAGCTTGTATATGATTGAAGCTTTCACTTGTGTAGAAAAATCAATTGAGGAGGAAGGAGGCTGTATGTCTGTATCTGGAAGAGTTTGTTGGGAAGTGTATGTAATAAGGAGAGGTCTAAGGAGTTCAAAATGAGAAGCATATTTGTTAGATATATGAAATTTGTCTTGTATCTCCAAAAAAACCAATAAAATGTTATTATGAAAAAGCTGTCCGATGGTAATAATGCATTTGTTAATCCATTCTTTCCACCCAAGGATCCTATTGTTCAATTTAATGTTGTATTATACCATATTGGGGTTTATAAAATATTATCAGAAAAGGAATTTGAGGAAAAAATTAAAGGCTTGCTAATAGCTATTGAGTGGGTAAGTATGGAGGAAATTAGACCTCTTGGAGGTTGAGTGATACAAATCACGTCCTTGAAACTAATAGGGAAGCATTGTGCATGTTCTATTTGACCCCATACAGTGTATGATTCCATTTAGTTTTCAGAAAGGGAAACCCAAATATGTTTCAATATAAAAGCGGAATGATGCATTCTAATATTAGGAAAATTAACCCCACCAAGGTCCTTTGGTTTTTGAAGTCGAGCTAAAGCAACGCAAGGTTTAAGTTTTTCCATAAAAATGTAATAAAAGAGCGATAAATGATTTAAAAAATATTCTGTGGGAGAGAAATAGGGAGCATTGACAAATAGAAATTAACAATAGGTAGTAACATCATTTTAATTGTGGCTAACCTGCCCCACTAAGAAATAAAAAGGGGAGACCAACCATCTATTAGTTCATTAACCTTAGTCATAATTTCATTCCTATTAATTTTAATAGTGTCCTTAATATTACTAGTATAAAAAAATCCTAAACATTTAATACCTTTTGAACTCCATTTGAAACCAGAGTCTTGAAACATATGTGGGAGGCAGTATTTGTTTTTCAGTAATACTTCTGATTTATCTATATTCAATTTGTAACCTGAGAAAACTGAGTATGTATTTAATAATGACAAGAATTCAGGCATGGAGGTAATAGGATTAGATACATATAGTAACATATCATCTGCATACGCAGTATATTTTATATTTAAAATTTTTAACTGAAAACCAGAAAAAATGGAGAATCTTCGAATTGTTTCTAAAAAGGGTTCTAATACTAACATGAATCATAGAGGGGACAGCGGGCAACCCTGCCTGGTACCTCTATGAAGAGGGAAGTATTTGGATTGTTTACCATTGACCCAAATAGATGTAGAAGGATTAAAGTATAGTTATTAACACAGCACACAAAGGGTTGAGGCAGAGATCCTGCACCTATTACTAATAGTGGCCTGATAATATTGCGATGGTGCTAAAAAAACAGGAAGTGCACCCCTCTCCACTCCCTATTGGGTAAACCCAGATACAATCAAAAACAACAAATGGAATTAGCACCCATCATTTAGAGAATCTCATAAAAATTAATTGGAACATAAAATATCCATAGCAGATAGTAGAAGAAGCAGGTCCAAAGTTTGCTTGTGATCGAAATATATGTTCTTTATTCATATAATATATTAAAATGCTTAAAATCCAAAGATCATGAAAGTGATTCTTTTAGCCAATTCGTTTCGTCTCTAACGAGACTTCTTCAGGGCTCAAAGTTTAATATCTGTAGATTCAATTATATTCCACTTATCAAGAAAAAAGTTTCAATGACACAAATAAATATAGTGTCACAACAGTTATCTGATTGAGATTTTCAACAGGCAATAACAAAAGTAGGCAGGGTGGCCAGCAACGATCTAAGGCGTCCGTGCTAAAAAATAGTGAGAATTAAAGTATAGTAACTTAATATATTGGATAAAGTGGGGGCTAAAACAATGCCACTTTAAAGCACAAAATATAAAATTCCAGTTTACATGATCAAAAGCTTTCTCGGCTTCTAGTGTTATGGCAGCTAATGGAGAATTAAGTTTAGCCGCTAAATGTATAATATTTAGGAAAGTTCTTGAATTATCTGAGATGGATCTACCCTTTACAAAACCAGACTGATGCATTTCTACTAAGTTTGAGATAACAGAGTTGATCCGGAGGGCCAATAGTTTAGCAAAAATGTTGCAATCGTATTACTTAAAGACATAGGTCTATAGTTACAACACCGAGATAGGTCTTTGTCCTTTTTAGGTATTAAACATAACATGGCGTGAGCGAAAGAACCCTGTGTACAACTAGCATTCAAAAAATGATTAACAAGCATTAATAGCTTAGAAATTAAAAGGTGTCTGAAGTGTAGATAAAAGCGTACAGTAAAGTCCTTGGGCCCGGGTGCTTTATCTTTAGAAAGATGATTTATGGCAGTTAGCAATTCTTGTTCAAATAAATGTTTATTAAGGGAGAATAGGTCTATCTTTTTAGTGGGATCTTTGGGAATTGACTGAAAAAAAGAATCTAATTGTTCGACAGAAGGGGATGACTCCGGGGTGTACAGGTTCTTATAGTAATCAGTAAAGCATTCCAAGATTTTTGAATCACTAATATGTCGAACCCCAGAGGAATCAGTGATGTCAACAATCTTAGCTTTCTGTTTCTTAATTTTTAAATAATTTGCCAAAGATTTACCTGCTTTATTGCGGCCGCCGGACATTTTTGCATTAAATCTAAGCAGTGTACCACAGGCATCAGTACGATCTTATTTACTGTAAATCTTTCCCAATATTCTCTGCAGGGTGCGACACTGTGGATTTTTCCTTACTAGTATCAGTTAGAGGTGGAGGAATGGTGTGGCAAACTGATGTAATCCACTATCAGCTCTTCACAACTACAGCACCACTATCGCTTCTTTAGGTAACTGCTGTCTGGTAACTGGTGTCCAGGGGAGCTTCCAGGGTTCTGCAGTAGCAGTATTAGGGTAGCACATTATTAGTATTGTTTTACATTCTAGAAGACAGCCTAATGGAGCTGCTAAATTGATAGGTGAGTGTGAAAAGGCTCACACAATGATGATTTCACTTTTTTCAGGAAGTCACCTTAGGCCTCTTTTAGAGTTTGGTGGACAGGTTACTCCGTCACAAATGTGATGGGCAGCCCGTTCATCTAATTACAAATGCATTATATCCTTATATGCTTATAATTAGCTGAGCAGGATACCCTTCATGTTTCTGATTTACTCATAATCCGCTGACAAACTCCTCATTCGCCCCTATGTCAGAAACAGAAGACAATCAGAGCAGGGAGCAGATGTCAGGAAAACCTGCTAAGACATTCACATCATATTATCACCCAGTACGGGTATGGCCTACCTAAGGTCAAGTATTTTCCTTCACCCTTGCAGGTCTGAGGTCGATATAAAGAAGAAATAATTTTGTTTGGAAAATATAATCACGAGGAGCCTTCCTTACAAACTATGCATTGACACTTTATGTGCAACGTTAGACTTCTATTAAGATTTTTTTAGAATTAGGAGAGAAAATAAAGAATCATATATATATATATTCACTGAAAAAACCATAGGTTTCACACATGTTATAGTTAGCGGAAATTTTACTGATAAAAAACCAGTGAAATTCCCCCGTTATAGTTAGTGCAGGCAACTATAACTCACGCGACCGCAATCCTCTGCTGATTCTAATACTGTATTTAGACACTTATTTGCCCATGTCTTCTTTCATACATTTTTAGCTATACATATATTACAAATATTTTTTTTTCATAAAGACACATATGTCATCAGCAGAAGATTGCGGTCGCGTGAGTTATAGTTGCCTGCACTAACTATAACGGGGGAATTTCACTGGTTTTTTATCAGTAAAATTTCCGCTAACTATAACATGTGTGAAACCTATGGTTTTTTCAGTGAATTTGCAAGGTTTTTTAAATGATAATTCCTAACTATAACGTGTGTGAAACCTATGGTTTTTTCAGTGAATTTGTACGTTTTTTTAAATGCTAAGTTACTTTACGCCATTCGTGGCGTGCACGCCCACTTAACGCAGTTCGTTCCGTGCGCGCACGGTGCGCTTCGCGCACCGTGCGCGCACAGTGAGCACGCGGTGCGCTTCGCGCAACGCGTGCCCACGTTACGCTAGATGGGCCATGTACGCACGATGCGCTTCGCGCACCGTGCGCACATGGAGGACATATTATGCGCTTCCTTGTGATAGGTAATCTGTTGAAATTTTTTTGTGAAATGCTGTGCTCTAATAAGCCATGCACAAATGGTGGCCTTCGGCCACCATTACCACACGGGGTGGAGAGAGTGTGGATTTTTTTTTTTTATAATTTTTTACCGTACGCGTACGGTAAGCGTACGGTAATCGTAATCGGCGAAATTTTCGAAAAATTAAATATTACCGTTTTTTGCTTTGGGGGATCTTTGAAGACTCAACTAACATGGTTATGTGCATGGGCGCTGTCTAAACAGCCCCTATATATGTTTTTGTCATTTGTTTATCAGCTCCCCCCTCAGAGTGCGAGAGAGAAAATGGCGGCCGCCGCTTCCTGGTTTCGACCGATTCGAATGTTTACTAAGATCTAAGGGCCAATCAGAATCGCGCTCGCGCACGCCACCGTACGCGTACGGTAAGCGTACCGTAAGCGCACCGTAAGCTGGCTCAGATATATATATTGATTTAAAGGCTATTTTCTCAGAATCTACTGAACAGATTTACACCAAACCTACAAAAGGCACTTCCTTGACCTGAGGACTACCTCTCTGCCAAATTTCTACTAATTCTGTTCAGCCGTTCGGGCTGTAGCCCTGTCTAAAGGTCCTATGGAAAAATGCATGGGAAAAACGCGTTTTGGGACCCCCCTTTTATCTCAGCCCCCGCTTGACGAATCCCCCCGAGACTTTCAGGGTAGGAGCGGAGCGTAGCGCCCCACCTATTTTGAAAAATTCGCGAGGATTCGTCGACCGGCGCCAAAGTTATTCAAAATAGAATGTTGAGGTTTTCCTATGGAAACGTGGTCCTAACTATAACTACCTACTGGCGACCGCCAGTAGGTAATATATATATATATATATATATATATATATATATATATATATATATATATATATATATATATATCCTCTTGTTTCTCTCGAGCATTTCTTTGCCACTCCTTAGCGAGAGCTGCGTGGGGGCAGCCTGCAGAAAGCGCAGGAGAGAAAAGGAAAGGGAGCAAGAACTAAACAACGCAAGTGATACATCGATAATCAATTTAACCAACATAATCTTAACAGCCCAAGAAGAGGAAATCTTAAAATTAGGACTTTCATTCTGTCCGGAAATGGGCTTAGATTATGTGCAAATAAGAATTGATCTTTTCAAATTCATTAGAACATTGAAACTTAAAAAACATTTTTTGCTTAATCCCAGTATAAGACCAACAGCTACACCAGTCTCAAGTGGAGAACCAGCTGGGAATTTAGAAATCACAGATATGAACTTAATGCTGGAATTGAGAGGAATGAATATAGAGAACTTTGAAGAAATGATAAATAATGTTGATACAGTGGCACAGGAAGAAGGTATCGACATTTATCAAAGTGTACGAACAGACTTCAGACCAAATTCAAAATTTACCCCGATGACATCAAGGGATGTAACTGACATTTATAATGATCTGGTAACCAATGATTTAAAAAAGCTGGGAGGACGATCAAAACTAGTCCAGAGTAAAGAAAGCACCACAAAACAGAAAATGTATGATGCCCTGATTAAAAAATTGTCCAATGAAGATAACTGCATAGTACGGAATGCTGATAAAGGGGGCAATATAGTCCTCTGGGACAAACAGAAATATCTGACAGAGGCCCATAAACAGTTAAACAACAGGAGTTGCTATGTAAAAATTAATGAGAACATTATGATTACTAGCAACATCGAATCAATGGGGAACTCAATCAATGGTTTGAGCAGGGTCTGTTAAAACATGATGAATTCATGTTTTTAAAGATCGATCAGCCAACAACACCAGTGTACTATTTAATCCCGAAAGTGCATAAGGATGTGAGTAATCCACCTGGGCGGCCAATAATCTCAGCTATGGCGAGTGCGTTAGAAAACACATCAAAATTTGTAGATTCTTTTCTAGGCCCCTTAGTTAGAACACTCCCATCCTATATACAGGATACGGGAGATTTTCTACGTAAAATCTATGATCTCCCTTGGAAAAATGACTACCTGTTGGTTACAATCGATGTGTCAACGTTATACACCAGCATTAAACCTAATGATGGGCTACGAGCTGTGAGACACTTCCTAGGGACAAGACCAATACAATTATGGGCACACACACAGATGGTGATAAGAATGATTGAGAAATGTCTGACAAGCAATTATTTTCTGTTTAATGGGCAATTATACCATCAAGTATGTGGTACTGCGATGGGCACCTGCTTCGCCCCCAGCTATGCTAATTTGCATATGGGCTGGTGGGAGGAGCAGGTGATCCAAGTGCAGTATCAGAGTGAGTGGGAAAACCATATAATGCATTGGAGTTGTTTTATAGACGACCTATTCATTGTATGGAAAGGTACTGAAAGTGAAGCAAGAAGTTTCATTGATAAGATTCAGACAAACAAACTAAATCTAAGCTTCACCAGTGTAATCAGTAACTCCAATGTCAATTTCCTAGATTTAACCGTATATGTCCATGATGGCAAAGTACAAACAAAGCTGTTTAGGAAACCAACCTCAGGCAACACACTTCTGCACGCTAAAAGCTTTCATCCAGTAAACCTTAAGCGCAGCATCCCCTATGGGGAAAGCCTTAGAGTAAGGCGTAACTGCAGTGAGGCAGGGGAGACAAATGCAGAACTCAATATTCTGAAACAAAGATTCAAAAGCAGAGGGTACCCAGACAATTGGATTGACACGGGAGTGAGGAAAGCAACAAACAAAAAGAGAGAAGAACTGCTTTTTGATACAGATAAAAAACAAGAAAAGAATGAATCACAATGTAGATTTATAACAACATATAGCCAGCAACATCAAGAAGTAAGGAGTATTTTGAACAAGCATTGGTATTTAATCAAGAACGATCCAGTTCTCGGAAAAAATGTGTCTCGGAGACCACAAATTACGTTTCGCAAAGCGAAGTCTTTTAAACAGTCTCTAGTCAGGAACAACTTTAAAAAAGCTAAACCAAAAACAACATGGTTAAACAAAAAGGAAGGGTTTGTGAAGTGTATTAAATGCAAAGCATGTAAACATGGCATAAACACTGAGCAATACAGACCAGGTCTATCTGATGGAATGCGAAGGATAAGAGGCAGATATACGTGCAAGACAAGTTATGCTGTCTACGTGCTACAGTGCCCTTGTGGTCTGCGGTACGTGGGCAGCACAATTTTGGAAGCACACAAAAGAATCCTACAGCACCTGAGGGCAATTAAGAACGGGGATAGAACATACCCAGTAGCTAGACATTTCGAAAAGGTGCATGGGAAAGAGACCAAAGGCCTGACTTTTTATGTGATAGATGCTGTTGAACAAAATTTAAGAGGTGGAAACCGACAAAGAAAACTCAGACGATTGGAGTCTCGCTATATAATCGAGTTAGACTCCAAACAACCAGGAGGATTAAATATTGAGGAAGACTTACACACACATTTGTAGATTGATCATGTAAGGGAAGAACCGCCGAAATGTAAATAGTGCAGCAAGGAATTTTAATCAGGAAGAGTATTGTATAGATTTTTTGTAACAGACTCAGAAAATTTCGCAAGATTGCCATGTATAGCATCTACCAGTAAATCAAAGAATGTAATTGCAACAGATTGAAATTAGGAGCCCACTTGGGCATAATTGTTTCAGCGTTTTTTCGTAAAGCTCACATGAGCGAAATTGACAAATAATGTTTATATGTCAAACATAATATAATGGCACCAAAGTTGAGTGTGCAACTATATTTTGTAAAATTGTTGAATTATTTGACATGAATTTAATTATGAAAAACGCCGTATATGATGTGAAGGTTGCATTCTGAAATTAATTGGACTTTTGGTGTGCATTACTTGAGGATTTGAAAAAACTACGAGTCTATCTTCACGTTTGTCACGATTGTAGTTTAACATGTGATTAGTTTCAAGCACGTAAGCACTTTAAAATGGCCGCGCGTTTTGAATTTCGCTATCAGTGAACAAGGCTGCTTTGCAGTTGAAACGCGTTTGATAACGGCAGTTTAAATAAAATTTTGAACCGCACACGGCGTCGTCTTTCTTGGATGGATATATATATATATATATATATATATATATATATATATATATTTCCCACGAGGTTGCTCCTGCCGACAGTCAGGGACCCAAGGAAGGTGGCGCACACACCGGCGGAGCACGCCGGTAGTGAAATCAAATTTACAGAAAAGTCAATGGTAGTGCGCTCTCAGTCAACGGAAAACAGGACACTCCAAAGGCTCCAAGGGTGTTTAATTACGACGCGTTTCGACTTGCAGAGAAGCCTTGCTCACGTAATACAATAGTGCATTAACAAACACATGACTGATAAAGTTTCAGAAAGCTAGAAATTAACAGAGGACAACAACTGTCTTGAAGTGTTACAATGGCAGACATCTTGGAATGGTTGAAATTGTGCCAATGTGTGTGGTTAAAGTATACCATGAAAATATCGCTATATATTTACATCATGATATGGATCAAATTCTCGCATGTTGTGTCAAGTGACAGGTCAAGAATGTACTAACAGGTAAATTACCCAGTGATATTACACATGTAAGCATGTTACCTATCCTTGGAAAAAATCGGCAGACATCTTGTGATGGTAGATTGGCTGTGCAATGTGACGCGTCTTGTCAAGTGGCTAAGAAATATAAAGTAAAATACACGGTGGCAATCCAAAAGATGCAAAAGTCAAGATTTGAGCATTAAAGGCCCACACATTACAGTAGTGACATGCTGCATGGTCTAGCCAGACAAATGAAAATGGATGTCAGCAAGTGCTGCCAAATCTAACCTTACTAGACCATGAAATGATCGTGTCAATGGCATAGGAAACTGGCAGAACTATCAATACAATGCCAGCAAACCATAATAACCACAAATGGTTACACTTTCTCAAAACATCAGGGAGAATCTGCTAGTGTTAGTGCAAACCAAAACAGGGCACAGAATGCCAGACAGTTAAAAGATCACACAGTGGCATTGCGGCATATGTTGTTCAAAATGCTGAAGTGAATACAAGCAAGGGATGCACTAGTATTCATAAGGTAGAGTTCACTGCACAGCTCAACATGTAATAGTAGCGACACCCTGAGAAACAATAAACAATAAATGTGTGTGTGCATACAATATGCATCCATTGATAATCAGTGGTGCCACGCCTTTCAAGGCAGTACTTTTCTCTACATGCCAATGCGTATAGAATATCGAACCACAACACAAAACATCATATAATGGCTAATTCAAAAAACTTAGAAGTGTGTATAATGGCAAGTGCCGAATGGTACTTCAACATGCTCTCGCAAGCCTTCCAGCCATGGTGCTCAGTGAGAAGAAGGTGAAAAGGGTAGGATGCCCGTGAGGTGAACGTGAGTTGATCACGTATACCCACTGGGGTTGAATTGACATTGTGCGCTATTTGACATTGGTCTGACAAAGCAGATTTAAAATGAATTAGCTGATAAAAATGTATGGTACAAATCATTGTTGCTACAATGTGTCATAAAATTCAGTAACAGCGTATATGGTATTAAATGTCAAATAACCATTGCCTTAAGAGAAAGGAGTAATATATGAAAAATATATATATACTGACAAACTCCAAAAATGTCAAACGACACAAAAGTTTGTAGTCTGTTTTCTAGCCCCACAATGGTATGCAAGAGCATAGAGTCTGTTTTCAGTTACTTTCGCTGAAGGTGTCACATGATTGTATAAACTTTGTGTAAACACATACACTCGTACTCGTACTCGTGAACAAGGAGATTTTCCTCCGAAACGCGTTGAGTGACTGGGCGTTTTTTGACAATAAATACGCGCTGAAAACTAAAGTGGCCTGGACATCGCTTTCTTGATACTGGAGACGGATTGTTTGGATATGGATATATATATATATATATATATATATTATCTACTGGCGGTCGCCAGTAGCCAGTAGACAGTTATAGTTAGGACCGAGTTCCCATAGGAAATCTGAAAATTCTATTTTGAATAACTTTGGCGCCGGTTGACGAATCTTCGTGAAATTTTCAAAACTGATGGGGCGCTCCGCTCAGCTCCTACCCTGAAAGTCTCCGGCTGATTCGTCAAGTGGGGGCTGAGAAAAAAGGGGGGTCCCAAAACGCGTTTTCCCAATGCATTTTCCCATAGGACCTTTAGTCGAAGGTACAGCCCGAACGGCTGAACAGAATTACTTGAAATTTGGCAAAGAGGTAGTCCTCAGGTCAGGGATGTGACTTTTGCATATATGGTGTCAATCTGTTCAGTAGTTTCTGAGAAAATTGCCGTTAAAAGTACATAATTATCTATATGCGCGCACCGTGCTGATTGGTGGTTAGATGTCAGTCAACATTCGAATCGTTCGAAATCAGGAAGTGTCGGACGCCATTTTGTGTGTGGCAGTGAAAAACAAACGTGGAGAACATGAAAAGGGGGCAGGGTAGAGAGTTCCTGACCCCCTAGCCTTTGTCAGGGGGTCCCTGAAGGACCCCGAAGGGTGAAAAAGGAGGAGGAGACCTGGATGCACTGAGAAGGTGTCTTTCAGTAGAATGGCAATATGAAAAGAAAGATAGTTGTACAATGGAGGCTTACATACTTTTTTTAAATAAAAATAACTCATTGGCTGTTTCAGACCATTCAACACTAAAAACTAGGCTGTATGTTTACATTTTTAAAAGCATGTTTTGTATTGGTTCAGAAAAATGTGTTCCCACAGAACATTACTTTGGATTTGCTGTTAGGTTTGAAAAGTCAAGCAATCTTGCTCTTTGGATTAGAAACATTCTGTGCTGAAATTCTGACCTCTCTGCTCACACCTGTGTTCCCTGATTTGTTGCTATGCTAGCAGGCAGAAGTCATGTTGGGGGTAGGAATCGTTTGGAAAGGGTTGAAATTTGCAACTAATAGAAATGTGTGTTTCCATTTAAAAGAAAGGTGGAGAACGAGAAAAAAGGGGGCAGGGTAGAGAGTTCCTGACCCTCTAACCTTTGTCAGGGGGTCTCTGAAGGATCCCAAAGGGTGAAAAAAACATTTTATTTTTTTACACACAGTGCGCACACGGTGGCAAAAAATTTGTAGAAAAAATAGAATTAAAAATCAAGTCTAAGAGTTTAGATGTTGGTTGGCTCTAAAAAGAGCCGTTGTGTTCATTGAGTGTTTTTTGGTACCTACAAGTAAGTACCGATGCATAGTCTAAAGTTCAAGAGGAAGACTCTGTTCCCTTCATCTGTGAAATGTACACCGTCTCCTCTATAAATGCCTTGCATGTTGTAACGCAAGTTGTTGTGGTATATAGAACCCATACCATAGTCTCTGAGGACAGCAGAAACAGACTTATTGACGTGCTTTCTTGCTTTCTCAATCTGCGGAAAATATTGGTTGGACCAGTTCCACTTTTGCCTTTGGCATATATTAGAATATACAAAGGTAGTTTGTGGAAAAAGTGACATCAATTGCACAAAGGTGTCCTTAACAAGCATTTCCAGACCAACCCCAGTTAAAGTGCCTAGGTCATTTCCACCACAGTGCACAATTATAAGGTTAGGCTGTGGGAGATGTAGAAAGGATTTCACCAAAGGCATTAATTCGTGCCACTTTAACCCTCTCTGACCAATCCATTTAATGTCTAAATTTGGCAAAACAAGGTCTTTCACAATACCTCTTTTTTCTGCATACTTTTCACTCCAGAAGACATAGCTATGACCTACAATCCACACTGTGAACATTTTTCAAGGAGATCTGGATGCACTCAGAAGGTGTCTTTCAGTAGAATGGCAATATGAAAAGAAAGATAGTTGTAAAATGGAGGCTTAGATACTTTTTTTAAAATAAAAATAACTCATTGGCTGTTTCACACCATTCTACACTAAAAACTAGGCTGTATGTTTACATTTTTAAAAGCATGTTTTGTATTGGTTCAGAAAAATGTGTTCCCACAGAACATTACTTTGGATTTGCTGTTAGGTTTGAAAAGTCAAGCACTCTTGCTCTTTGGATTAGAAACATTGTGTGCTGAACTTCTGACCTCTCTGCTCACAACAGTGTTCCATGATCTGTTGCTATGGTAGCAGGCAGAAGTCATGTTGGGGGTAGGAATCATTTGAAAAAGGTTGAAATGTGCAACCAATAGAAATGTGTGTTTCCATTTGAAAAAATGTGGGAAGCAATGTGATTTGAAGTTAACATGTATATGTGTGAAAAAAGAGAGGGAACGTTTGCCATTTACTGGTTCTGGTGAGAGGTGTACAGCTTAGATATTCTGGCTCTGATAATCTGCTGTGTAAGTGCCACATTTCTTTCTCATCTAACTAATTTTAAAGGTGAGTTATGAATTTGAGAGGGGATGTATGTGGTGCATTTTGATATAAATAATAGAAATGTGCTTCTTCTTTTAAAGTTGTGTTTTACATTTTATGTTTTGGAAGATATTTAACTGCCTTGAACTTGTAAGATATTATGGAGTATGTCTACACCATAAGTTAAGGTGTACTGGTATCACTCAGGAATAGTGTTTTGTGCCTAGAATCACATCATGAGTCTGTGTGCACACAGGAATTGTTGTCAGAGATTTAATTTGTGTTGCTCTTGTTCTGTAAGACTTGCACTCGCAGGAAAGGGGCAGCTTGTTTTCTTGAACTGTGATGGTTAGCATTCAGCACAAATCAATATCTCACAAATGAGAGGCAAATGCTAACACATTTGAAATCAACATGGTAGATTTTCCTTCCACTCCTGCAATGGGTGAGGTAGTTTCTACATGTTCAAAACTCCAATTAACCCTTACCACACATGTACTCTTACATACATCTCTGCAGTCTTCATGCAGTTGTGCAAGCATCCATGCCGATCTCTCTTGCACCTGACAATACACATTCTCCAGAAGCACACTCTTAGCACACAGGCAGCTGATTTTCCTGCACTCCCATGCTTACTATTCAGCACTGTGTGGTATTTCAGATAGCAGTGTGTAACGCTAACACATTCAACGTCACCAAGGCTCATTTCCTTTGCTCTAGTCTAATCACTCACTCAGGTTTCACATGCTCATGGTCTCAAATACCTGTTAGGACATGTGCTCTTTCCTGCCACTCTAAACTATAAGGAAAATGTGTCAGGCTGTTACAGTAATTATCACTTGCTCTACCACAGTTGTAAATGTGCTTTGAAATTGCCAATCAAATATCATTTTCTGCCTAGAATCACACCATGAGTCTGTCTGCACACAGGAATTGTTGTCAGAGATTTAATTAGTGTTGCTCTTGTTCTGTAAGACTTGCACTCGTAGGAAAGGGGCAGCTTGTTTTCTTGAACTGTGATGGTTAGCATTCAGCACAAATCAATATTTCACAAATGAGAGGCAAATGCTAACACATTTGAAATCAACATGGTAGATTTTCCTTCCACTCCTGCAATGGGTGAGGTAGTTCCTACATGTTCAAAACTCCAATTAACCCTTACCACACATGTACTCTTACATACATCTCTGCAGTGTTCATGCAGTTGTGCAAGCGTCCATGCAGATCTCTCTTGCACCTGACAATACACAGTGTCCAGAAGCACACTCTTAGCACACAGGCAGCTGATTTTCCTGCACTCCCATGCTTACTATTCAGCACTGTGTGGTATTTCAGACAGCAGTGTGTAACGCTAACACATTCAATGTCACCAAGGCTTATTTCCTTTGCTCTAGTCTAATCACTCACCCAGGTTCCACATGCTCATGGTCTCAAGTAGCTGTTAGGACATGTGCTCTTTTCTGCCTCTCTCAACTATAAGGAAAATGTGTCAGGCTGTTACAGTAATTATCACTTGCTCTACCACAGTAGTAAATGTGCTTTGAAATTGCCAATCAAATATCGTTTTCTGCCTAGAATCACACCATGAGTCTGTGTGCACACAGGAATTGTTGTCAGAGATTTAATTTGTGTTCCTCTTGTTCTGTAAGACTTGCACTCTCAGGAAAGGAGCAGCTTGTTTTCTTGAACTGTGATGGTTAGCATTCAGCACAAATCACTATCTCACAAATGAGAGGCAAATGCTAACACATTTGAAATCAACATGGTAGATTTTCGTTCCATTCCTGCAGTAGGTGAGGTAGATCCTACATGTTCAAAACTCCAATTAACCCTTACCACACATGAACTCTTACATACATCTCTGCAGTCTTCATGCAGTTGTGCAAGCGTCCATGCAGATCTCTCTTGCACCTGACAATACACACTCTCCAGAAGCTCACTCTTAGCACACAGGCAGCTGATTTTCCTGCACTCCCATGCTTACTATTCAGCACTGTGTGGTATTTCAGGTAGCAGTGTGTAACGCTAACACATTCAACGTCACCAAGGCTCATTTCCTTTGCTCTAGTCTAATCACTCACTCAGGTTCCACATGCTCATGGTCTCAAGTAGCTGTTAGGACATGTGCTCTTTTCTGCCTCTCTAAACTATAAGGAACATGTGTCAGGCTGTTACAGTAATTATCACTTGCTCTACCACAGTAGTAAATGTGCTTTGAAATTGCCAATCAAATATCTTTTTCTGCCTAGAATCACACCATGAGTCTGTCAGCACACAGGAATTGTTGTTAGAGATTTAATTTGTATTGCTCTTGTTCTGTAAGACTTGCACTCGCAGGAA
Source organism: Triturus cristatus (assembly GCF_964204655.1). Taxonomy (NCBI): domain Eukaryota; kingdom Metazoa; phylum Chordata; class Amphibia; order Caudata; family Salamandridae; genus Triturus; species Triturus cristatus. Next base: position 730,133,231 of record NC_140591.1, read on the forward strand.
AGGGGCAGCTTGTTTACTTGAACTGTGATGGTTAGCATTCAGCACAAATCACTATCTCACAAATGAGAGGCAAATGCTAACACATTTGAAATCAACATGGTAGATTTTCGTTCCACTCCTGCAATGGGTGAGGTAGATCCTACATGTTCAAAACTCCAATTAACCCTTACCACACATGTACTCTTACATACATCTCTGCAGTCTTCATGCAGTTGTGCAAGCGTCCATGCAGATCTCTTTCCACCTGACAATACACAGTCTTCAGAAGCACACTCTTAGCACACAGGCAGCTGATTTTCCTGCACTCCCATGCTTACTAGTCAGCACTGTGTGGTATTTCAGATAGCAGTGTGTAACGCTAACACATTCAACGTCACCAAGGCTCATTTCCTTTGCTCTAGTCTAATCACTCACCCAGGTTCCACATGCCCATGGTCTCAAGTAGCTGTTAGGACATGTGCTCTTTTCTGCCTCTCTAAACTATAAGGAAAATGTGTCAGGCTGTTACAGTAATTATCACTTGCTCTACCACAGTAGTAAATGTGCCTTGAAATTGCCAATCAAATATCGTTTTCTGCCTAGAATCACACCATGAGTCTGTCTGCACACAGGAATTGTTGTCAGAGATTTAATTTGTGTTGCTCTTGTTCTGTAACACTTGCACTCGCAGGAAAGGGGCATCTTGTTTTCTTGAACTGTGATGGTTAGCATTCAGCACAAATCACTATCTCACAAATGAGAGGCAAATGCTAACACATTTGAAATCAACATGGTAGATTTTCCTTCCACTCCTGCAATGGGTGACGTAGTTCCTACATGTTCAAAACTCCAATTAACCCTTACCACACATGTACTGTTACATACATCTCTGCAGTCTTCATGCAGTTGTGCAAGCGTCCATGCAGATCTCTCTTGCACCTGCCAATACACAGTCTCCAGAAGCACACTCTTAGCACATAGGCAGCTGATTTTCCTGCACTCCCATGCTTACTAGTCAGCACTGTGTGGTATTTCAGGTAGCAGTGTGTAACGCTAACACATTCAACGTCACCAAGGCTCATTTTCTTTGCTCTAGTCTAATCACTCACCCAGGTTCCACATGCTCATGGTCTCAAGTAGCTGTTAGGACATGTGCTCTTTTCTGCCTCTCTAAACTATAAGGAAAATGTGTCAGGCTGTTACAGTAATTATCACTTGCTCTACCACAGTAGTAAATGTGCTTTGAAATTGCCAATCAAATATCGTTTTCTGCCTAGAATCACACCATGAGTCTGTGTGCACACAGGAATTGTTGTCAGAGATTTAATTCGTGTTGCTCTTGTTCTGTAACACTTGCACTCGCAGGAAAGGGGCATCTTGTTTTCTTGAACTGCGATGGTTAGCATTCAGCACAAATCACTATCTCACAAATGAGAGGCAAATGCTAACACATTTGAAATCAACATGGTAGATTTTCCTTCCACTCCTGCAATGGGTGACGTAGTTCCTACATGTTCAAAACTCCAATTAACCCTTACCACACATGTACTGTTACATACATCTCTGCAGTCTTCATGCAGTTGTGCAAGCGTCCATGCAGATCTCTCTTGCACCTGCCAATACACAGTCTCCAGAAGCACACTCTTAGCACATAGGCAGCTGATTTTCCTGCACTCCCATGCTTACTAGTCAGCACTGTGTGGTATTTCAGGTAGCAGTGTGTAACGCTAACACATTCAACGTCACCAAGGCTCATTTTCTTTGCTCTAGTCTAATCACTCACCCAGGTTCCACATGCTCATGGTCTCAAGTAGCTGTTAGGACATGTGCTCTTTTCTGCCTCTCTAAACTATAAGGAAAATGTGTCAGGCTGTTACAGTAATTATCACTTGCTCTACCACAGTAGTAAATGTGCCTTGAAATTGCCAATCAAATATCGTTTTCTGCCAAGAATCACACCATGAGTCTGTGTGCACACAGGAATTGTTGTCAGAGATTTAATTCGTGTTGCTCTTGTTCTGTAACACTTGCACTCGCAGGAAAGGGGCATCTTGTTTTCTTGAACTGCGATGGTTAGCATTCAGCACAAATCACTATCTCACAAATGAGAGGCAAATGCTAACACATTTGAAATCAACATGGTAGATTTTCCTTCCACTCCTGCAATGGGTGGCGTAGTTCCTACATGTTCAAAACTCCAATTAACCCTTACCACACATGTACTCTTACATACATCTCTGCAGTCTTCATGCAGTTGTGCAAGCGTCCATGCAGATCTCTCTTGCACCTGCCAATACACAGTCTCCAGAAGCACACTCTTAGCACATAGGCAGCTGCTTGTCCTGCACTCCCATGCTTAATATTCAGCACTGTGTGGTATTTCAGATAGCAGTGTGTAACACTAACACATTCAACGTCACCAAGGCTCATTTCCATTGCTCTAGTCTAATCACTCACCCAGGTTCCACATGCTCATGGTCTCAAGTAGCTGTTAGGGCATGTGCTCTTTTCTGCCTCTCTAAACTATAAGGAAAATGTGTCAGGCTGTTACAGTAATTATCACTTGCTCTACCACAGTAGTAAATGTGCTTTGAAATTGCCAATCAAATATCATTTTCTGCCTAGAATCACACCATGAGTCTCTGTGCACATAGGAATTGTTGTCAGAGATTTAATTTGTGTTGCTCTTGTTCTGTAAGACTTGCACTCGTAGGAAAGGGGCAGCTCATATGATAGGATTTGAAAAGCTCAAAAAAATATAGTAATATATATAAATTACATAAAGGTATTTTTTTTTAGTTTCTTTTAGGTATTGGTGAACAACACTGAAATAAATTAAACATGCCTATAAAATCAAGAAAGAGAAAAGAACAGCAAAAACATCTATATTTGAAGACAACTGGACAACACAAATTAGTTGAAGAACCTCATGTTGGAAAAAAGAAAAAGTCTTCTGGTAAGCAGACTAAGGATTTTTTTAAAAATATCTTCAAACATAGAAAAAATGTAAAAAATATATCCACTGCAAATAGTGTTTCAAATAGAAAACAACAAGACAATAGAAAGAAAATACTAAATGCTAATGTACAATCAAGAAAGAATGACTTAAAAAGAAAAACAGAATTCGTAGAAAAATGTTTCAGAGAAGAGTGATGTTCAATTTGCTAAAGGATGTGAAAAAATATAGGAAGAAAGCAAAATTTTATAAGAAAAAGAAACATATTGAATCAATGGTTGCAAAGGCTTTGGAATTAAAAAGAAAACTATTCATTTTCATTTTGAACAGGATCCGTACATTAGATAAAATAGTCAATGTAATGAAGTCAAAAAGCAAAAGGAAAAGAGTAGTGAAAAAAATAACTTTTGTAAAGTGTTCTTAGGAGAATGGAAGCATAGTTCAAGTACTGAACCATTTTTTAATGAGAGAGTTATCTTCAAAGTAATAGTTTACTGCATGCAGTTGACACCAGTGGTCGAGCTTATGAAGTTAAGGATGGTTGTGTAATGGAAAAGGAGAAAATGGTTCCAAGAAATGAGGAAGAAGTGTTAGCTGATGAGGTTATGGGGAAACGTCCTAAAGCCCCAGTGTACACTTGGAATTGTAGTAGTATTTGTACTGTACGACAAGAATCTATTGACAAATTACGTGACTTTCTAAGAGAATATAGTAAAAAAAAGTGTTAAACAGAAGATTAAGGTGCTTCAAAGACTAGATCCATGGAGAGTGAGAAAGAATACTGGTTTGCAAGGACATTCTCTGGCTTGTCTTTCTAGGAAAGTTTGTCAAAGTGTTTTTCACCATTTTAGGATGCTGGCAGTACATCATACTGAAATGAGAAAGTTTGTTAGAAGATTGTATTTTGCTAAAAGTCCAGCACTAAAGTTAAATGAGTTGAATAGTGCTCTGTTCCGTGGATCTGTATCAGATGTAGAGAAGGTTATTCATGATATTCAGATTTGTTACTTTGGTCCAGAGCAAGAAAGTGCAGGAATTCACACAGTTATTGAGGAAAATGTAGAACTCACTGTTAGTAAATATTTTGAAGATCAAATGACAAAATTTACTATCATCTCTAATGAAAGACCAAATATTACTTGTATTTGTTGCCGGAGAAGCCATTATAAAACTCAAACAAGGAATGTTGATCTCTATAAAACAAGTGAAAAAGAAAATAATTATGAGTGGAAGGATTTTGCTACATATTTATTTCTGGAAAATTGTTTTGATTTGGGTGAAGATCAGCGTATTTGTAAATACTGTTATAACAAGTTAGAAGAAAATAAAATGCCAGCCAGAGCTGCACATAATAATTTAGAATTGGTTGATATTCCTGCAGAACTTAGTGATTTAAATACGTATGAGTCTATAATCCTTCAATGAGTCCATCCGTTTCAGACTATTGTTCGTATGGAGCCCAAAACAGGTAAATTACCTCCTTCAGATTGTCAAAGAGGTTTAAAAGGAAGAGTTGTCTATTTGCCATTAGATATTCTGGTTAATGGTGTACCTACGAAGAATAAGAAAATTTGGCAGGAGCTAGTAGATGTATGAAAAGTACAAAGAGCAAATTTATATTTGAAAAGAAATAATAAGTACTATGAATCAATTTATATGGATGAAGATGAAGAAGTTTTACTAGCAAACACAGGAATACCAACTGGGCCAATTGAAAAAGTGGATAAGTCAAAAGAAGAAGAAATTTATGAACATTTCAGCATACATCCTCTTCATTCTAAAGAAGTTATGGGAAACACTATTGATCTGTTTCAGATGAAAAAAGCAAAAGGAAATCCTGTGAGTGTATGGGAGGAGAGCTTGGAAGCTTGTTGTTTTCCCCAGCTGTTTCCTACAGGAAAAGGTGGACGATATGATGAACGTCCAGTACAGATTCCTGCTTCTGAGTATCGGACTACAAGATTATATGCAGAAGATCCAAGATTTCGTCAAAGTATTCCTTATTTGTTCCATCTTTTATTTGAAAGTGACTTGTCTACACTATCTTATGCAGTAAATCACATTTTAAAAACTGGACTACATCTACATAATGTGTCTGCAAAGGATTTTATGAACAAAGTGCAACAGCGAGATGATCATTTGGAATCTATATTGATTGGGGAAACATTTCTTAAATTGAACTTTGCTGAAATCAGGACGGACGCCCTCATTCCTGCTTTCACTCAACCCACACCTTCTGCAACTTACCGCAGCAGCTTGCTGGACCCGCTGCGCGGGTCCCGCTTCGCGGGTGAAGTTAGCGGGTGTTACCAGCAGGTGTCATCAGCGCCTCGGGACCTGTTGGGGCCAGGATCGTGAGGGGGGGCCTTTGGAGTTGAGCAGGGCTGCGAGCTGTGTCACAGGGACTCCATCACCCAGGAGTCCCTGCTTGACTGACCCACAACACCTGGGCCGCTCTCCCTGCTTGACACGCCCCCCGGCAGCAAACTTTAAAAAGCACCACTGAAGGCATAGCTTTGGGAAACCTTTCTTAAATTGAACTTTGCTGAAATCAGGACGGACGCCCTCATTCCTGCTTTCACTCAACCCACACCTTCTGCAACTTACCGCAGCAGCTTGCTGGACCCGTTGTGCGGGTCCCACTTCGCGGGTGAAGTCAGCGGGTGTTACCAGCGGGTGTCATCAGCACCTCGGGACCTGTTGGGGCCAGGATCGTGAAGGGGGGCCTTTGGAGTTGAGCAGGGCTGCGAGCTGTGTCGCAGGGACTCCATCACCCAGGAGTCCCTGCTTGACTGACCCACAACACCTGGGCCGCTCTCACTGCTTGACACGCCCCCTAACCTTCTTTCCTCAGTATTTAGTTGGCCCACTGAAACGCAGCGCGGGAGCGCCCGGGGCGAAGCCCGGGCAAAGGGCGGGCCGTCTGAGGCCATCCTAGGACGAACGAGGACAGGCCAGGCTCACCCTCTTTCTTCTTGAGCCTTGAAGTATTAATTTTTAACTGCTTTGTTTTATCCTTTTATAAAGAAGTCCCTTGATGGCCTTATGCTCTAGAAAAGGTAGGCAGGTTACTATGAAAACGAGTAATGTTAAAGCAACAGGAACCCTGGATGATTTTATAATTCGGGCAACTGGGATCTTGGAAAAAGAAATCGCATTTACTGAAAAGCGATTATCATTAGACCTGGTATCTGGGAAACGTTCCTCATTAGGACGTATTGGTTCTATAACTACGCCTGAACAAAGTATTGTAATTGACCCTGTAGTCAGCTTAAATCCCCCTACTAATCCTGTTTCTGTTTCTCAATTAACATGTTCTAACGACCTGGTTGATGATTTAAATGCAGACTGTATATCATCAAGCACTGCTAGTAAGGATAGTACTCAAAACTGTAATTTGAGTCTTATAGTGCCCATATCAGCACAACCTCAGGTTTTAGAATCCGATTCTGTAGTAATTGAAACTACAAAAACTAGTAAACGGAAAAGAGGAGGATGGTCATAATGGGGGTAGTAGAGCTAAAATATCTAAAATCAATGCTCTCCGAGTTGTGGCCAAACCTGCGAAACAAAGGGGAACTTCATCCGGGGATGTTATACCCATGAACCATTCTTGTTCAAATGATGAACTGCTTCTTAACATTGAAAAGCTGGTTAAAACTCTTTTGATGCCTTTACTGGAAAAAACCCAAATAATACATTTGAAATTGGACCAATTAGAACACCTTATATCAGTTAACACACACTCCCTTGACACATTGGCTAAGAATAGTAAGGCCATTGAGATTTCGGGGGATACATTTACTGCTATAAAAAAAGTGGGTCCAAAAAAGCCAATAGGGGTGTTACAAATAGCTACAATTGCTGATCCTGCTAAAGCAGTTTCACAAACAGCTTCAAAGAATACCACTTTGATAGATGGTGGTCAGCAAAAGCCTGCAGCGGTTGCTGCACCTGCACCAAAGCCATCGGTACTTAAGCAGGTGGTTACTACCAGGCCTAAGGTAAAATCACAACAGGGTCCTACAAATCAGGGGGAAAAAGCTCCACTAAAGGGGACAGTCTGTGTAAATCTACCTCCTGACTCCGCCCCTTTTACAGTAATTTTGACGGGAGTGCCAGGGGTCAGACCTAATCAAATAGAATCAAATAGGGATCTTAGAAATAAAGTAATTTTTTGGCTCAATAAAAACAGACCACTTCCCCCTGCCTCTAGGACAGAAATATTAAATGTTAGAAGGGTCCCTTGGGTGGGTCCAAGTGATAAAGACCTGGAGGGGGATTGCATTCTTATAAATTTTAGGGATAATTGGGTTAACGACTTTATTTGTCGTGAACCTAGGTTTGGTAGATTGGGGGATATACAATGTATAGGTTTAGAATATTTTTACCCCAATCTAAAGCATGTTACTTTCCATCCACCCCAGAAGTACCCTAGAATGCGACTCCAGGGTGAGGAATATCTTGGGTGGATACCAAATAATATTCCGCTGAGAAACCGTTTTGACCCATTGATGGGGATGGAGGGGATAGACTGACTACCAACTAGCCAAAAGCCCGTTAAGCTATGTGGTGAAATGGGTAGTCCTCTAGTGGAACATAACAGTGAAAGATTGAGGGGTAATGCCAATAAGGTGGCATCAATTTGTATTGCACCGAGTGAAAATTCTGTTGAGGCAGAGGTTTGTGATATTGTAAACAGTGTGTCAGATTTGCCTGCCCCCAGGTTTGATATGGCCACGTATATAGATCAACCAGGTGATTCACCAAGGAAAACAGGGTTTCAGGTGATTTCGTGGAACATCGCAGGTTTCTCTAGGAGGTTACAGGATGAGGCTTGGCTGGATTATGTTGCAAGCCATGATATCATGTGCCTCCAAGAGACATGGAGTAGAACTGACCAGGATTTTGACGGATTCCAATCATTTAACGTATTAGCTGTGCCATCACAGGCAGGCAGAGCTAAAGGTGGGATAATGACCGCTATTACTCTCAAATGGAATAATTTAATAACATCTAAGATAGTAGATACTCCCTGGTATCAATTACTTTTGCTAGAATCTCTGTTTCCCGTGCCCATGCTGCTGATTAATTGGTATTACAATGTTTTTGATAACCATGACACAGCTGTAATTGTGAGTTTGCAGGAGGTTATATCCAAGGTGCGTAGTGATCTACTCTTGTTATTTACTATATGGGTTGGCGATTTCAATTGTACCCTGTGTAAATTTGGTGGGTCAAATGTGTGTGGTTTGGTGGACCTAAATGAGCACCCTATCCAGCATTTTAAGCATACACCTCAGGGTGATGCGTTAAATAATATTATTGTAATTAATGACTTATGTATAATGGAATCATGTGTTGCCCCAAATTTACTTCCCATACCAACCTTTCAGGGTGCTAGTGGATCTATGAGTGTTATTGATTTTATTATTGTGTCCAGTAGCTATTTACATTTTATTGATAAATTTGAGACGCATGCAAATCCGGCAAGTGATCATAATCCTTTGATCTTAACTTTGTGCCCCCCCCCCGTTGCAACAAGGCATCCAATCTGGGACCAACCTGTAAGATATAATAGGAATCACGGTGTTACCATGAAGTGGGAGAAAGTAGATGTAATTGGGCTGGAGACGGAGATTTTAAGTGCTAATAGTTCTGTAATTAAGTCTTGTCTGTCACCAACCACAGACCCTGAAAATGTAATTATGAATTTCGAAATTCTGTGTGGGAATGTGGCAGAGCATCTTAAAAAAACAATGGTTAATAGACAGTCCAATGGCTTTAAATGGTTTGATGCTGTGTGTTCTGCAACTCAAAAATCACTAAAAAGGGCTTTGCAACAAAAACCAAGGAATAAGGAGCTGGTAAGAACTGCGAGAAGCGCATATAGAGAGGCAATTAGAAAACGGAAGCTGGATTTAAAAACCTTAGCTTGGGACGACCTAGAAAAAGCCTCAGAGTTAAAAGACAGTAGGCTTTTTTGGGAAGTGGTAAATCGTCCCTTATTTTCTAGTGATGGCAAGGAAAATATGGTGATGCAGATAACGGGTGAGACATGGGAAGCCCACTTTGGGAACATTTTTAATCTTAACTTAGTATCCCTCTTAGGCTTGCAGGATGATACAAAGGATGTGGACTTCCCGCTTACAGCTTCCTTGCTTAGCTCGTCGCTTACTCATCGGGAAGTTGAAGATGCCCTGAGGAAAGGCGTACCACTAAAAGCCCCTGGCCCTGATGCGGTGCCGTTGGATCTTTTCAAACATAATACTGTCGTATGGGCCCCTTTGTTATTGAATGTCTTCAAAGCAGCTATTGTCGGTCGCATTCTCCTATCCTGGAAGGAGGCAGTGGTGGTGCCTATTTTCAAAAAGGGTGACAAGTGCGACCCACGATGCTATCGCCCAATATCATTAATTGATGCATCATGCAAACTATTGGGAAGGATAATTTTGGCCAGATTGGAGACGTGGGCAGACTCCGTGGGCCTACTTGTGAACTCTCAATATGGGTTCAGGAGAGGAAAGGGAACAACCGAACAGTGTCTAAATCTGGCACTAATTATGGGTAAGTACATGAAGGCCAGGGGTTTTTCTATCCACCTGGCCTTAATGGATTTATCCAGTGCCTTTGACACTGTTTGTAGGAATAAACTATGGCGGATGATGGAGGACATGGGTTTTGAAGAACCTTTGGTTACCCTGCTCCGCAGACTACATGCGGCTACAACTGTGACAATAAGATTCGGGCCAGGGGGGGAAAAAACAAAATCTATCCCCTCAACTGAGGGTGTACGACAAGGCTGTATATTAGCGCCTTTTCTGTTTTTAGTTTATACTAATGGCCTGGAAAAGTTCTTGTTGGAACATTGTTTGGATTTCCCGAAGGTGAACGGCAAGAAGATACCTATGTTATCTTATGCCGATGATACTGTATTAATGACCCTTACAGCGAATAGTATGCAGACCTGTCTGGAAGCATTTAATAACTTTATGCTGGACCTGGACCTAAAGGTAAACTTTTCAAAATCTTTTGCAATGGTCTGTGGACCTAAAGGGACAAAAATCCGTAAGTTCATGGTAACTAATCCCACCATTGACAAAGTTGATAATTTAAATTACTTGGGAAATTTATTTAACAACAGACTGAGCTGGGTCCCTTTGATGAAGGCGCGTGTACAATATACCAGTAGATCTATAGAGGGTTTATTTCGTTTTTGTAGTAAATTGGGACAAAAATCAGTCCCACATTTAAAAACCTTGTATAGAGCAAAATGCCTATCTGTGGCCACCTAAGGGGCAGGGGTCTGGGGGATAGAAAGCCCAGCCATGATCCAGGTCATGGAAAATACATTTTTAAAGCGTTTATTGTCAATTCCATCAGGTTCATCTAACAGTTTTTGCCACACTGAGATGGGAATGGAATATGTGACTGATATCATCCGCGTTTCCCCTTTATTATTATGGGGTAAAATATGGTTATCGGAAGACCTTCAGCTCTCCAAAGATATCCTGAAGGACTGCAAAAACCTTGAACATGCAATGCAGATCCCATGGCTTTCATATGTTAGTAATACTTTGCATAGAATTGGTTTGGGTCACTTTTATGATAACCCCAAAAAAATGCAGGGGGACATAAAAACTCTGATTAAAACAAGTTATCGTAAAAGTTTAAGTATGTTACACTCAGACCAGCCAACAAATTGTTTGGGTAAATTGCAGTATCAATTTTATTTAACATTTACTACTAATGTGCAATGGCGCTTTTACCTAACAAGGTTTAGATTAAACACTCTTCATTTTCTTTTTGCCTTTCCAAAACAAAGGGGTTGGTGTGAGAGGCTGCCCCCTTGTTTTTGCGATAACAAAACTAGTCAAAGTACTATTCATGTTGTCCTTTTTTGTTCTCTTTATAAGGAGCCAAGAATTAGGTTTATTAAGCCTATTCTAAAAGGGCGACAACCATGTAATTATAAAGAGGGTTATGACTATTTGTTATCGCTATCATCTTCTCGAATATGTTGTGCCATGTTAAGTTTTATACGACTGTCACTCCAGATTAGGAAACGATATTGTTCGTTTGTTTAAAGACCTTCTTGCTGCCAGTGCAATAAGCACTAAAAAATCAATGTCATATGTTGGTCCAACTGGTTATATAGTATGCTAATAATCTCTGTTATAGGGCGACTAATATGGTTTCGCATTGTAGGTTTCTATTCTTCCTGATAAATGATATGTTAAATTTGTATAAACTTTGTTTTAGTAATAATATGTTTTTAAATTAAGGTCTGTATACTTTTATGATTCTATCTTTTTTTAATCGAATAAAGTTCATAAATCGAATCGATTAATCTGATGGCTTGTCAGCGTGGAACTAATGAATATTGGTACCGACGCCATGGAGAATTGAAATGTATGTTACAGAATTTAGGAACTCCTACATGGTTCCTTACCCTAAGCTGTGCTGAGTACACTTGGGATGATTTACTGGATTTTCTTCGAGAGGCAAATTCAAATATTGAAAACATCCAATACAAGACAGCAGGAGAATTGTGCTGATTGGATCCGGTTAATGTTTGCAGATATTTCAATCATAGATTTGAGGCTATGATGTCCTTCATCTGCAATAAAAAAAAATCCACCTCTTGGAGAAGTTGTGGATTTCTTTTGGAGAAAAGAGTACCAAGCAAGAGGTGCTCCTCATATTCATATGCTGTTGTGGATCAAGGATGCCCCAAAATTTAGATAAATTCTGCACAAAATGTCGATTTGGATTTCCACGACCTTTTCTTTCAAAAGGAAGAGTAAACAGTTTTATGTCAGCTGTGTGACATACCATTACAAGAAAATCTCCGAAAAATACCTACAACCTAAGAAGAAAAGAAGAGTCAAAATATATAAATGACTACAACCTAGTCATTTTATCCATGTGGAATCCTAACATGGATATTCAGTATGTAGCTGACAATTCTATTGCTGTTGCTCGGTATGTCACATCTTACATCACTAAATCTGAGAAAACGGAATTGAAAGAAATGTGGGAAGAGATTTCTCACGAGAAGACTGTCAGTAAAAAGCTATACAGTTTCAGTTTAAAGATGTTATCGCACCGAGAAATTGGGTCATACGAATGCTCAGATAGGTTATCATCTGCAAGTCTGTACTCCAAATCCAGAAGAATAATTTGGGTAAGTTTAGGCCTTGCAGGAATGCGAAATCGGGTACTGAAATCTATTCGAGAAATTGAATGTTTAGCAGAGAACGAACCAGAAAGTACAGACATTTTGAAAACAAATATGTTGGACACATATTACCCAAACAGAAGTCATCATCTTGAGAACATGTGTCTCTATGAAGTGCTGCAGAACTACATTTATAAACGGAATGCTACAGAAGACATCAACAATGGAAAAAATAAAGTCTTTGGTGAGGAAGGATGTTTGGTGAAACAAACAAAAGGAAGTTTGATTAATCACAGGAAGCTGAGTTGCGACACTACTGACAAAAATGAATTTTACTACTTAGCACTTTTACAGCTGTTTAAACCATGGCGTTCAGAGGATGAATTACTTGGAGATTTTCAGAGCTATGAAGATTCCTTTAATGCATGCAAAGATAACATAGAATGCAGTACTTTCTCAAATTATGTACAAATGTTAAATGAAGAAATTGAACAAGAAGCTACAATTGCAGCTGAAGTAGCTAGAGACAGTTCTCAAGACAGTCAAAGTTCTGGTACGCTCAGTCAAGATCCTCTAGGACAACCAATCGTAGAAAATGAAGCTGCAATAGCCATGACTGAAGTGGAAACAGCTATGAATCAAGCTCAGGAAGATTTAATAGACTTACCAAATTTGGAACAACAACTGAATGATGAACAACAACAAATGTATGAAGAAGTCACAAAACAAATTGATCATGGATTACTACATGAAAATAAAGAGTGCTCATGCACAGCATTTGAACCAATCAGAATGTATGTGAGTGGAAAAGCTGGAACTGGAAAAAGTTTCTTAATTAAAGTAATGAGAAGCTACCTACAGAAAAAAACTGATTCAGCTTTGTCTTGTGTTGTTACTGCTCCAACTGGGTTAGCAGCATATAACATAAAAGGAATTACCTTACATCGTTTGCTAATGTTACCAGTAGAGCATGAGAACAAAATAGAATACCACAAGCTAACAGGAGAAGCATGTTTTGAAGTTTCAAGACTGTTGAAGAAAATGAAAGTTCTCATTATTGATGAGGTAAGCATGGTATCAAACTTAATGCTTGCCTTTGTGCATTTAAGAATGCAGCAAATTCTAAAGACAGACTATGACGTGTTATTTGGAGGAAAACATGTTATAGTTTTTGGGGATCTACTGCAGCTCACTCCAGTTAAAGGACAACCAGTATTTAATACTCTTACACATGAAGACACGAAAAAGTCATTAGGAAGTATAGGTAATGTGAATATTTGGTCATACTTTGAGTACAAAGAACTCATTACCAATATGCGGCAAGCAAATGATGATGATTATGCAAGTATTCTCAAAGATATCAGAATTGGACTACTCACAGAAAATGGCAGAAAAGCTTTACAGAGTCGATTGCTATGTAATTTGTTTCCAACAGAACAAATACTTCCAGAGAAAATATACAAGAAAATTGCAGAAGAAAATACTGTAATCTGCTTAATGCCAACACTACATGAATGCTCTATAGTCAATGAAGAACTTTTGAAATTGGAAAATGAAGAGATTATGAAAATGGAAGCCTTGGATAAAATACAGCATGAAGGAATAACTATTTCATTGACAGGCAAATTGAAAACTAAATTGGATTCTCTAGCGAAAAACATATCGAAAACAGCTGGTTTAGAAAAGAATCTTTATGTATGTATGAACTGTCGAGTAATTTTAAGACGTAATTTGAATGTAGAAAAAGGTTTAGCGAATGGAGCTATGGGTGAAGTTGTGAGTTTTGTTAACTACCAGGAAAAAGATGGAATTTAATTTTTAAAAATAAAATTTGATCAGATTGAAGAGGTTAAAGACATTAGTCGTTGTTCAGTTCGTTTTTTGCTTGTGAAAGACTTATATGTACGTAGGAAGCAGTTTCCATTTTCTCTAGCATATGCTGTAACTATTCACAAATCTCAAGGATTAACTGTAGATACTGCTTTTGTAAACATTGGATCTAGTGTGTTTAAAGAAGGTATGGCATATGTTGCTTTGTCACGAGTGAAACAATTATCTGGTTTATTCATGATAGACCTTGATGACTCAAAAGTTAGTGCTGAAGCAAATTGTGTAAAGGAGTATAATAGATTAAGAAGAAGCTATGCTCCTCATTTAGGTCAGTATCCTGTGTTTGAAAAATGTGTTGTTTGTCGGAAAAGGAGAATTGAGAATATCTGTAATGAGGATGTACAGAAGAGAAAACAAAAGGTGAGTGATGTGATTGCAAGCAAAAAGAAAAAGGACAATGTTGAAGAGGTTGTTGGTTGTCATATTGAAAATGGCTCTGGTGTCAACTGCTACGCTAATGTAGTGCTGAATGTTATATTTTATCTTGAAAGTTTGCAAGAGCAGATAATACTAAATCATGAAAAAAGATTTTGTTCTCTGCTTAGTTTCCTTTATGAGAAGCTGAGTAATGATAAAACTAAAATAGAAAGTGCTTCTAGTGTTAGAAATCTTTTAGATGTATGTTCTGGATGTACACAGTTTACTGAAAATGTCCAGCAAGATGCACAGGAATTCTTAATGTATATGCTTGTGGTACTGGAAGATGAAGGGGTAGAAATAGAAAATATGTTTGGTCTCTCTTATAAATGGGAACATTGTTGTGAAAACTGTATGAACACATGCAGCACTAATGTTGATTCTGAAAGGTTCATACATTTAACATTACCAGAGAGTAAAGCAGTGACTTTTAGTAAATTAGTTAAAGATGCAAATCACAACATGGAATGTTCTCAATGTAAATCAGAAATGTTATCAACGTTATTTTTAAAGAAATATGGACAGTATATAATTTTAATGATGCAACGTTGTAGAGCTGATGGAACAAAATTGGACACTTTAATAAAGAAGTTTACAGGAAATCAATTATCAATATCAGGAAAGACTTTTGTTGCAGTTGCAATAATTTTCCATGATGGACCTTCTATAACTTCTGGTCATTACACAGTTTATCTAAAATGTGTAAAAGGCTGGACACTGTGTAATGATTCTCAATTGATTTTCAAGCAACGTTTGCCTGCAGAATTACCAAATTCATACTTAATTTTTCTAAAACCAAAATTTTAGATACAAATTGCAGCATCTGAAGAAACCAATATTTCAATTTTATAAGATTACCATTGGATATTTCACCTAAAAAGGGTTTAAAAATTACCATTTGGCCTCATGGAAAGGTAAATGTTTGTATTGTGGACTTCTTTGACAGATATTATTTTGGTGTATGTGCTTAAGCAACAAGATTTACAGACGTTATGTATTGCAAATAGTTATTGTTCTTAGAAGATATTTTTAATATATATGTTACATTTCTATCAAGGTATGTTTTACTGAGGATAGATTCAGGGCTTTTTTAAACAATCTTTCAGATTGTTTATTTTTTTGCCAGCTGTTAAGTGATGAATGCAATTGATATCACTATTTTCAGTGAAATTCAATATATTCTGAAAACAGCAAAAAAAGAGCAAAAAATTACTTTGTTAAATATGAAAATATGTGGACTGTATTCTAAAATGTATTGTTAAATATTACTACTTTTTTTCAGATCGAGAAAGAAAATGTAGGAAATTGAATCCTTTTTTCTTGCAATTAAAAAAAACCATTTATTTCTAATTAAGTTATTTTGTTGGTCAAGTAAGTTTAAAATATCTGTATTTCTCACCCCTTCACTTTCATGCTCCCTTTTGTTCACTTCTCCTCACTCTGCTTTTCTCATTCCCCTTCTCTCTCTCTTCTTCCTTTACTGCTCTTTTGTAACTCCCTCACTCCTTCTCTACTACTCCCCTAGGTTTACTGCCTCCATCACTATTTTTTCAACCATGTTTCTCTCCCTGTCTCCATATGTCTCAGTCATTCTAACTGCCTTATTCCTTCTCAGTTCCTTGCTCTCTGTCTCTGTTTCTGTTTCTCTCCCTTTGTCTGTCTTACCCTTAATTTCCTTAACATCTCTGGGGCAGATTTACAAGCCCCCTGCGCCACCACTACGTCACTTTTCATGACGTACTGGTGGCGCAGGGGGCTCCTCCATATTTACAAGGAGAGGAAAAGCCACCTTGCGTGACTTTTCTTCTCCTGGTAAATACAGCCACTTCACACGCAGCACTGTGCGTTGAAGGGGCGTTCAATGGGTGTTGTTGTGGGTGTTCCCACGCAACACCCATAGAACTAGACACATCTCCAGATTTACGAGAAATCGTAACTCTGGAGATGCGTGTGAATGCTACGCCACCCTAGAGGTGGCGTAGCGAGGCACAACGAGGAGAAATGTTTTCATTTATTCTCTTTTTTTCCTCTTTCAGTGCATGCTGCATGCTACAGCACGCATTGAAAGAGGAAAAAGCCTCTTGTGATTGTTTTTGTACAGGAAGGTGTCCCTTTCTGCAGAAGAACAATCTCCCCACCAAGCAGGCATCCTTGCAGCATGGTGCAAGGGAGCCTGCGCCGGCGCATGGGTGCAGTTTGTGCGCCAGCGCAGGGGAAGCATAGAGATGCAATATATTCTTGTAAATATGTCGCATCTCTGTGCTTCGAAACTAACGCAGCACGGTGCAGCAAAATTACTTGCTGCACCGTGCTGCGTTAGTTTGTTATAAATCTGCCCCTCTGTTTCTACCACTCCTCCTCTCTCCATCACTCATTTTCCATCTATGTTAATTTTTTAACCTTCTCCATCATTCTCCTTCCCTCACCTTCCCTAACTGTCACTATCCTTTACTCATAGTCACTCCTATTCTCCTACTTCACTTCCTCCTGTCTGTATCTCACACCCCTTCACCTTTTCGCATTCTTTCCTTCACTCTCCCCCACTCTGCTTTGCTCATTGAAATCCTGACTCCCTTTCTCTCACTCCAGTTTCCTAAATCCCTCCATCCCCTCACTCCCCATCTCTCACTTTCTCTTACCCCCTTTTTAATCCTCATACCTGTTGTCTCACCATCACTCCACTTCTCTTACTTTCAATCCCTTTACCCTGCTGTACTTCATCCGCTTCATCTGTTACTCCCTTTTCCTATCACCGTCCCTTACTCTCCTTTTCTCACTCCCCCCTCCCTCTCTCTCCATTACTCACTGCTATTCCCTTACTCATTTACTCTTCTTACCTGTATCCTCTACCCTTAGTCCTTTTGTTGCAGTCAGTCTTTCACTTCCCTTTCATGACTGATTATACTTTCCTTTTCTCACTCATTCTGTCAGTCCTTTCCTCCTCTTCACTCAGTCATTTCAATCATTTCAATCATTCATGTATACACTACACATTCATTCAATAAAATTACAACACAGTATATTAAGAATATAGCTCTTCTTGGAGAAGTGAAGTGAGTTCTGAAAAGAACAGTTTTTTTTGTCTTTTTTGTTTTGTATTTTTCTTTTAGTTTTTTAGCAATTTTGTATTTTTTTTGTTTTTTTAGAGCGGCAAAAAAAAAATGGGAATGAAAAAGTGTTCAACGTGAACAAAAAAAAAATGGAAAAAATTATACGGTGGAGCATGTGTGCTGCTGGATTTTGTTCCCTATTAAGTTGATGCTGCTCTCACCATAACAGAGAACAACATTGCACACATTGCACCATATATGAACCTTCTGGAACAGAGGGTGGATATCCAGAGGTCTTGATGCAGGTGAATCTGCGGCCGCAGATGATGTGCTCGGCTGAGCTCCTGGAGGGTTGTCTCCTGTGGCTCTTGTGGATTCACGGGCATAAGCCACAGGATGCACTTTTTGAAAGTGCCTCAGCATAGTATAAATGCTAAAGGAGTATTTTTGGGGGGGATCTCCTCTAGAAAGGACAACTCTACAAACAGTGCAGGTGACTTTTGGGGCATTCACCTTCTTCTGCCCCTCTGGAAAAGTAAAGAATTTCCATATGAAGGAGTCCTTTTGTTTCCTCTGGCTTGGTGGCACAAAGGTCTCCTCTTCACTCTCTGTGGAAGATTGCTGTTCTGCCATTCTCACGTAGTGGAAAAGCTCTCCAGCTCCTTCTCCCAGGAAATAAGAAGAAATAATGAGGGGAGTGGGTGTGGTGTTTGAAGATTCTGGATCTGAAACTACTATGAACCGATGAAAAGTGTTGTTTCGTAATCACATGACTTGCCGTGCGCGCACCGTGCGCGTACCGTGCGTGCACGGAGCACGCACGCATGCGCACGGAGCACATACGCATGCACGCACGGAGCACGCACGCATGCGCACACGGAACAGGCACGGAGCACGCAGGCATGCGCACATGTAAAGGGGGCAGGGTAGAAATACTCTGACCCTCTAGTGTTGCTTAGGGGGTCCCAGAAGGACCTCCCAGGGCCCCCTTTTGTTTTTTATAAACGGCAAAATGCGTGCAGGGTGCCCGGATCCGGCAGTAAAAAAAAAAAGCGCAGGCTTTCGCGCTTCCTTAATAATTAGCCACCGGGGAGCCAAATCCCGGGTGCAAAATGCGTAAACAATTAAAAGGGGGGCCCAGGGTGGCTCCCCAGCCCCGGGGACCGCTACCCCCCGGGGATCGAAAATAAATAGGGTGGGGGGGCTGAACGGCCCCCCCAAGCCCCGGGGACCACCATCCCC
This sequence comes from Triturus cristatus, assembly GCF_964204655.1. Taxonomy (NCBI): domain Eukaryota; kingdom Metazoa; phylum Chordata; class Amphibia; order Caudata; family Salamandridae; genus Triturus; species Triturus cristatus. Next base: position 730,151,946 of record NC_140591.1, read on the forward strand.
CAGGGCTTTATTTATTGAGGGAGGGGGGCTGCGGGCCCCCCTCCTGGAGCCTTCGAGGGCCGTCTCCTACAGTGTCCTGGGGTGCCCACCCACAGGACACTATTGTTTTCTATGAGAGGGCAGGAGTCTACCGCCTTCCCATAGCAAACTGCGGTTGGATTTTGAAAGAGAGAGCAGGGAAACCTGGTCTCTCTTTCAAAATCTAAACCATATTGCTTTTCCACACAGGGAGCTGCATGTCAGCAGCTCCCCATGTGGAAAAGCAATGCCGGCTCCCGAAGGACGCGGGGAGCCGGCTGGGACCGTGGGGGCGTTATGTTAATGTTATGTTAAAATAAACTTATATAGCGCACAGCTACTCTAAAAGAGTGTCCCGGCGCTTTCCACAGGCGGCTCCGTGTGTAATAACATAACAAGAAAAAACTAATACAGAAAAGAAAAAAAAAAAAAGAGAACCCCGCAAAGAAAACAGTTAAACATTAAAAAGCCAAGTCTTCAGGCTCTTCCTGAATTGAAGCAGATTAGAGGTACTGCGTAGCGCGAATGGCAGAGAGTTCCACAACTGGGTTGCCTTGAAGCTGAAGGAACGGCCCCCAGTCCGCGCCTTCCGCACACGTGGCACCACGGCAGTAAAAAGAGATTCGGACCGCAGTGAGCGGGGAGGACGATAAAAGGCCAATCTACGCCATAGATACCCAGCCCCTGAGCCAAACAAGGCTTTATGCATCAATGTAAGGGATTTGAACATAATCCGCTTACGGATAGGCAGCCAATGAAGCCTCTGCAGCAACCCAGAGGCTCGTGACCGCCTATGCAGGCCAAAGATGGCACGGGCAGCAGAGTTTTGTGCCACCTGAAGGCGTTGGACCAGGTAGTCCGGGAGGCCAAGGAAGAGGGCATTGGCATAGTCGAGCCGGGACCCGATAAGCGCCTGCACTGTAATCCGCCTATGCTCCGCAGAAAGCAGTGGAAGAAACTTGCGGAGCATCTTCAGAATACCAAAGCAGGTTCCGGCCAGACCCAGGATGTGCGCTCTCAGTGATAACTTATTATCAAGTTTGACGCCAAGATTTTTAGCAACCGCAGATGATTGTACAGGAGGGCTCATTTCAGATGGCCACCATTGCCGCCACTCAGGGTCGGTGACACAGCCGAAGAATAGGACCTCCGACTTACTGGAGTTGGCCTTCAGGTTGTTATGCTGGAACCAGTCGAATACCCTGCCCAAACAACCCCGGATACTCTCTCCATCAAATGGTTGATCTTTACCACAAGTGAAGAGGAGTTGCGTGTCGTCGGCGTAGGACACGATCTGGGCCCCGTAAGCCTCCACCGCCGCCGCCAGGGGGGACATAAAGATGTTAAACAGTGATGGGCTCAACACAGAGCCCTGTGGAACCCCAACCCCCAGAGGCGGCATCTCGGCGGAGCTCTGGGAGACCCAGATCGTCTGGCGGCGGCCTTCCAGGAAAGACGTAAACCATTTGAGCACCGTCCCCCTAATGCCGATGTCGTGGAGCCTGGCGAGGAGCGCCGCATGGGGGACGGTATCAAAGGCCGCCGACAGGTCCAACATGACTAACATGGCCTTGCCACCAACATCCAAGGTCTCCCTGATGATCTCGGAGACCTCCAACAATGCCGTTTCCGTGCTGAAGTTGGGACGGAAGCCGGATTGGGAAGGATGGAGCAGATGGTTGGTCTCAAGAAAGCTCGACAAGACGCCATGAACATGTTTCTCGGTAATCTTGGCCAGAGCCGGGAGAAGTGAAATTGGCCTATAATTGGCCAAAACCTCGGCATCAAGGCCCGGCTTTTTCAAAAGGGGGATCACCATCGCCCTCTTCCAGATGGTAGGCACCCTTCCCTCCCTCAAGGAGGCATTGAGGATGGGGTTAACCAGGGGATTCACCACCGCCGCCATCCCGGCCAAAAATTTGGCAGGGCATGGGTCAAGTGGCGAGCCAGATTTAAGGCTGGTGAGCAGCGCCCGCGACGCCTCGCAAGTGACTGCTGGAAAATCTGTCAACACTGCGGTAGGCATGGGCGGTAGCTCACGTTCCGCTCCGGGGCCACATCCACAATCCTCAGCGCTCTCCGAGAAGGAGGCCTGAATTGCCTTGATCTTATTAGTGAAAAAGCTGGCAAGATTACACGCCCACGCCTCCGATGGCACTGGTGGGGCTGGGTAGGAACTGGGGGTCGTGAACTCCTTCACCACCGTGAAGATCTCCTTGCAGGAGTTCGCCGCCACCTCAATCCTCTTAGCAAGGTATTCTTTTTTGGCATCTAAGATGTCCCGATGATAGGCCTTAATAGCCGCCCTGTAGGCGAGTTTGTCCACCTCGTTGTACTGAAGGCGCCAGGCCCGCTCAGCAACCTTGCATTGGCTGCGGGCCACCCGCAGCGCCTCAGTGAACCGAGGCGCAGATTGCCGTACAGCCGTGGACCGAGGAGCTGCCAGTGGGGCAAGATCGTCCAGCCTTTCAGTCAGCCACGACTGCAGAGCCTCCGTGTCTCTTTCCAGATCACCCGAGAGATAACAGGGATGTTCCGCGAGCGCCTGCTCTAACATATCAGGTGTCACTCTATGGAGCGCTCTCGAGGCCGATCTAGGTAGCATGGGGGCGAAGTTATCCGGCCGCCCACTCTCACACACAGAGAACCTGATCAGCCTATGATCCGTCCAGAGCACAGGCAGAGTCTCTACATCGGCGAGCGGAACTGATGAGAACACTTGATCGAGGGTATGCCCTCTCTCATGCGTAGGACCTGACACGCATGGTAATAGGCCCAGAGGAGATGTGATGTCCAACAGTTTGATAGTGTCCGGGTCGCCTATGACATCTAGATGGAAGTTGAAATCGCCCGCCACTACACAGTGCTGTGTAGTAAGCGCCAGTTCGGAAATCGCTATCTGCAAATCCTCCAAGAAGGAGCCCATCGGGCCTGGTGACCTATAGACCAACAGCCCCTTAAATGCTTGGACCGAGGACAGTCTGAGTGTAAAAGCAATGGACTCCGACCCCCCAATAGGATTGAGAGGGAGAACAGAGCAGGAAACGTTCTTCCTCACCACCACAGCTACACCACCGCCCCTGCCTTTCTCTCTATCCTGCCGAAAGATGTTATAGGCTGGGGGGATAGCGGAAAAGATATCCGGATTCGACGCTTCTCCCAGCCAAGTTTCGGTTAGGAGAAGACACAGGGGGTTTTCCCTCACGAGGAGATCATATAGGTGCAAGGCATGACATCCCAGCGACCTCGTATTCAGGAGCAGACATAGGTGCCTCACACGAGCCTCTACGGGCCTGCAGACATTGACCAATGTCAACGTGGACAGCGGCGCTTACCCTTAAAGCGCCCCGGAAAGACCGAGCGACAGGAGCAAGAATGGGTCTGCATGGCGCGCAGCACCGATGAAGTATAGGTGATCATCTTCCCCCTCAACGGTCCGAGCCGCAGTCCACCGTCGCCCCGGCGCCTCCGGGACGCTGACGGGCGCAGACGGGCAGGACTCCGGCTAAGCGAAGGCGTCTACCTGCGCGTCACGCTGCCCGTGAGGGAGCGACTTTAAGTAGACTCTCCAGTGAGCCCTTGGCGCGCGAGTCCGCTTAAAGATGGCGGCCGCCGCCGAATCCCGATCCCCAAACCAAGATGGCGCCCGCAGTGGATGCCCAGGACCCGGCTCCCCCCACGGTCCCCAACGTGTTTTTATAAGCCCCGGGGGATGGGGTCCCCGTGGATAATAAAAATTAGTGATAGGGGCTATTTTTTTTTAATGGTAAAATTAGGAGTCGCGCATCCTAACGCGTTAGGTGCACGATTTCTCTCACGTAGGGTGCGCGGTTCCTAACGCATTGGGTGCGCGACTCCAAGGAAAAAAAACTGAATTGTTTTGGAGATAAACATCAAGCTCAAGTGTTTTGTTCTTGAGTGGCTCTAAAAAGAGCCATTGTGTTCATTGAGAGTTTTTGGTACTTATAAGCAAGTATCTATACAGAGTCTAAAGTTGTTGAGGAAGACTCTGTTTCCTTCATCAGTAGTGTACTCCATCTCTCCTATACATCTCTTGCATATGAAAGCGCAGATTGTTATTGTAAATGGACCCCATTCTATAGTCTCGGAGAAAAGCAGAAACAGATTTATTCACATGCTTCCTAGCTTTCTCAATCTGTGGACAAAAATGATTGGACAAGTTCCATTTCTGCCTTTGGCATATGTTAGAATACACAAAGGCAGTTTTGGTCAAAAGTGAAATCAATTCTGCAACGGTGTCCTTCATAAGCATTTCCAGACCTACCCCAGTCAAAGTGCCTAGGTCATTGCCACCAGAGTGCACCATTATGAGGTCAGGGTGTTGGAGATGCATAAAGAATTTTACCAATGGCATCAATTGGTGCCACTTTAACCCTCTCTGTCCAATCCATTTAATGTATACATTTGGCAAATCTAGGTCTTTGTGAATGCCTTTGTTTACTGCATGCCTTTGGCTCCAGAAAATATAGCTGTGTCCCACAATCCACACTCTAAGCATCTTGAAGGGAGGTCTGGATGCACTCAGATGGTCTCTGTAAATGAAATGGCAGTTTGAAAAGTAAGATTTTTCTAAAATGGTGGCTAGGATGCAGTTTTGAAAAAAGAGAATAAATCATTGGTTGATTGACAACCTTCTACACTGAAAACTAGGGTGCATATTTCTGTTTTTTAAACGCAGGATTCTTATGGTTAACAAAAACTGATTGAAAGGAACACTATATATGATAAGCTGATATGTTGAAAAGTCAAGCACACTTGCTGTTTTGATTAGCAACATTGTGTGCTGAACTTGTGACCTGTGTGCTCAGTTAAGTATTCCATGACCTGTTTCTATGGTAACAGGCAGAAGGCAGATTGGGGGTAGGGTTCAAATTTATGTCATTTGGAAAGGGTTGAAATGTTTAACCAATAGCAATGTGTGTTAGCTTTTGAATTAATGTGGGAAGGAATGTGATTTGATGTTTACATGTATATGTGTGCAAAATGAGAGGGAAACTTTGCCATTCTTTGGTTTTGCTGACAGGTGCAAAGTGCAGAGATTCTGTATAAGAATATCTGGTGTGTGACTGACATACTTCTTAATCTACAAAACAACTTGAAAGGTAAGTTATTTAATTGTGAGGGGATGTATGTGGTCTATTTTGATTTTAATCAGACTAATGTATTTCTCCTGCTAAAGTGCAGGGAGTACTTTTTTTGTCTACAATCTTATTGTCAGTGTGTGTGCATGTAGAAACCATTCTGTGATAAGCATGTGTGTTTTTCATGTGTTTGCAGACAGATAACTGTGCTGTTTGTATGTTTTGATAGAATTAGAAACCAGTCATTGTTTATGTATTTGCAAAATGAGTCATGTTTCTACACTAAAATGTAGTACTCCTTCTAGATTAAGAAATATGTTTTGGTACAGTGCAAGGGATAGTGTTGTTTGTCTAGAATCACACAGTGAGTCTGTGTGCATTTAGGAATCATTTTGAAATATTTTGGTACTAATGTGTAGTAGAAAATTTTCTGTAATGTGTGGAGTCACCTTACATCTTACACTTTACATCTAGTAAATGTATTTTGTACAAGGGATAGTTGGCTGTCTACAATAACACTGTGAGTCTGTGTGCATTTGGGCAATTATTGTGAGAAAAGCATTTGGTAACATCATGTATTTGCTTGCAGATTACTGCTTTAAAATTTGGTTTGTTGTCAAGTTTGAGTGGCATTAGAGGCCAGTCATTACTTATGGAATTGCAAAATGAGTCAGGCTTTCACAGTAGTGTGCAGTATTGAAATATGTAGAATGTGTGCAGTCACCTTACCCCTTCCAGAGTAGTGAATGACTTTTGGTAAACTCCTAGAGATAGTGTTGCTTGTCTAGAATCACACTGTGAGTCTGTGTGCATTTGGGTAAGCATTGTGAGAGAAGCATTTGGTAACATCGTGTATTTGCTGACAGATAACTGTTTTAAAACCTGTCATGTTGTCAAGTTTTAGTAGCATTAGAAGCCAGTCTTTGCTTATGCATTGATAAAATGAGTCAGGCTTTGACACTAAAGTGCAGTACTGAAATATGTAGATTGTGTGCAGTCCCCTTACCCCTTCTACAGTAGTGAATGAGCTTTGGTAAACTCCTAGGGAGAGTGTTGCTTGTCTAGAATCACACTGTGAGTCTGTGTGCATTTGAGTAACCATTGTGAGAGAAGCATTTGGTAACATCGTGTATTTGCTGACAGGTAACTGTTTTAAAACCTGTCATGTTGTCAAGTTTTAGTAGCATTAGAAGCCAGTCTTTGCTTATGCATTGATATAATGAGTCAGACTTTGACAATAAAGTACAGTACTAAAATATGTAGAATGTGTGCAGTCCCCTTACTCCTTCCAGAGTAGTGAATGTGTTTTGGTAAAGTCCTAGGGATAGTGTTGCTTGTCTAGAATCACACTGTGAGTCTGTGTGCATTTGGCCAACCATTGTGAGAGAAGCATTTGGTTATATCATGTACTTGCTGACAGAAAATTGTTTTAAAACCTGTCATGTTGTCAACTTTTAGTAGCATTAGAAGCCAGTCTTTGCTTATGCGTTGATATAATGAGTCAGGCTTTGACAATAAAGTACAGTACTGAAATATGTAGATTGTGTGCAGTCCCCTTACTCCTTCCAGAGTAGTGAATGTGTTTTGGTAAAGTCCAAGGGATAGTGTTGCTTGTCTAGAATCACACTGTGAGTATGTGTGCATTTGGCCAACCATTGTGAGAGAAGCATTTGGTTATATCATGTATTTGCCGACAGATAACTGTTTTAAAACCTGTCATGTTGTGATTTTGTAGTAGTATTAGAAGCCAGTTATTGCTTATGCATTCATAAAATGAGTCAGGCTTTGACACTAAAGTGCAGAACTAAAATATGTTGATTGTGTGCAGTCCCCTTACCCCTGCCACAGTAGTGAATGAGTTTTGGTAAAGTCCTAGGGATAGTGTTGCTTGTCTAGAATCACACTGTGAGTCTGTGTGCATTTGGCCAACCATTGTGAGAGAAGCATTTGGTTATATCATGTACTTGCTGACAGAAAATTGTTTTAAAACCTGTCATGTTGTCAAGTTTTAGTAGCATTAGAAGCCAGTCTTTGCTTATGCGTTGATATAATGAGTCAGGCTTTGACAATAAAGTACAGTACTGAAATATGTAGATTGTGTGCAGTCCCCTTACTCCTTCCAGAGTAGTGAATGTGTTTTGGTAATATCCAAGGGATAGTGTTGCTTGTCTAGAATCACAATGTGTGTCTGTGTGTATTTGGGAACCACTGTGAGAGAAGCATTTGGGTACTTCATATCTTTGCAAACACATAACTGCTTATATACCTGTCCTGTTCTCAAGTTTTGGTAGAATTAGAAGCCAGTCATTGCTTATGTATTCACCCAGGAACTCTCCTTGCAATACTGTAAACATTCAGTTTATATCCAAGTAGTAATGGAGTGAGGCAGGCCTTAGCACATGGATTGATTCAAACGCCTATCCAGTAGGCATGCAGTCCTCTAACCATCTACACACTTGTCTTTCACACCTTCAATTCCCCAGTCAATATCCATACACTTCCAAGAAACACCCTGTCACTGCCCTTGCACTCCTCTACTGATCCATTCAGCACCATGTACTAATCCATTCACTGTGCGAAAACCCAACCACGTATAAATCCATCCAGGCACACTCCTTGCAGTACTCTAATTATTCAGTCAGTACCCAAGTACTCATGCAGTGACCAGGCCTTAGCACATGGACTGCTTCAAACCCCTATCCACTATGCAGGCAGTCCTCTAACTATCTACACACTTGTCTTTCATACCTGCAATTCCCCAGTCAGTATCCATACACTTCCAGCAAACATCCTGTCACTCCCCTTGCACTCCTCTAGTGACCCATTTAGCACCATGTACTAATCCATTCACTGTGCGAAAACCCAACCACTTATAAATTCATCCAGGCACTCTCCTTGCAGTACTCTAATTATTCAGTCAGTACCCAAGTACTCATGCACTGAGCCAGGCCTTAGCACATGGACTGCTTCAAACCCCTATCCACTATGCAGGCAGTCCTCTTACCACCTACAAACTTGTCTTTCACAGCTTCAATTCCCCAGTCAGTATTCATACAGTTCCAGCAAACACCCTGTCACTCCCCTTATAGTTCTCCAGTGACTCATTCAGCATCATGTAGTAATACATTTACTGCGCCAAAACCTAAACACTTATAAATTCACCCAGGAACTCTCCGTGCAATACTGTATACATTTAGGTAATATGCAAGTAGTAATGGAGTTAGGCAGGCCTTAGCACATGGATTGATTCACATGCTTATGCTCTATGCATGGAGTCCTCTAACCACCTACACAATTGTCTTTCAGATCTTCAATTTCCCAGCAGTATCTATAAACTCCAGTAAACACTCTTTCAGTCCACTTGCACACCTCTAGTGACTCATCTGGCACTATGCAGTAATCTATTTACTACGCCAAAACACAAAAACTTAAAATGATTAACCCAGGCACTCTCCTTGCAGTCGTGTAATGATTCAGTCAGTACCCAGGTAATCATACAGTGTCTGAGGTCTTAGCTCATGGACTGTTTAAACGTCTATTCACTATGCATGCAGGCCTCTAGTCACCTACACACTTGTCTTTCACTTCTTCAATTAACTAGTCAGTATCTATATACTTCAATAAACACCCTGTCACTCATCTTGCACTCCTCCAGTGACTGATCCAGCACCATGTACTAAACTATTCCTGCGCCAAAACCGAAAAACTTAAAAGTTTCACCCTGGCAGTCTCCTAGCAGTAGTTTAATGATTCAGTCAGTACCCAGGTACTCATGCAGTGAACCATGCATTACCACATGAACTGCTTCAAAGGTCTATCCAGTATGCATGCAGGCTTCTATCCTACTATACACTTGTCTTTAACAACTTGAATTCCCCAGTCAGTATCCATGTACTTCCAGCAAACACCCTGTCACTCCCCTTGCACTCTTCCAGTGACTTATTCAGCACCATGTAGTAATGAATTCCCTGTGCCAAAACTGAAACACTTATAAATTCACCCAAACACTCTTCTTGCAATAGTCTAATCATTCAGTCAGTACCCAAGTACTAATGGAGTGAGGCAGGCCTTAGCACATGGATTGATTCAAACACGTTTCCACTATGCATGGAGACCTCTAACTACCAACACAATTGTCTTTCATACCTTCAATTTCCCGGTCATTATTTATAAACTCCAATAAACATTCTGTCACTCCAATTGCACACCCCAACTGACTCATTTGGCACTATGTACTAATCTATTCACTGCACCAAAACCCAAAAACTTAAAAAGATTCACCCAGGCACTCTCCTTGCAGTACTCTAATGATTCAGTCAGTATCCAGGTAGTTTTGCAGTGATCCAGGTGTTACTCCATGGACTGCTTTAAACGTCTATCCACTATGCATGCAAGTCTCTAGCCACCTACACATTTGTCTTTCTTACCTTCAATTCCCCAGTCAGTATTCATACAGTTCCAGCAAACACCCTGTCACTCCCCTTATACTTTTCTAGTGACTCATTCAGCACCATGTAGTAATGTATTTACTGCACCAAAAAACAAATACTTATAAATTCATCCAGGCACTCTCCTTGCAATACTCAAAACATTCAGTCAGTACCCAAGTACTAATGGAGTGAGGCAGGCCTTAGCACATGGATTGGTTTGAACGCCTATCCAATATGCATGTAGGCCTCTAACCACGTACACAATTGTCTTTTACACCTTCAATTTGCCAGTCAGTATCCATACACTTCCAGCAGACACCCTGTCAATCCCCTTACTCTCTTCTAGTGACTCATCCGGCACCATGTAATAATGTTCACTGCACAAAAACCCAAACCCTTAAAAGATTCATTCAGGTACTATCCTTGCATTATTCTAATGTTTCAGTCAGTATTCAGGTGGTCATGCAGTGAAGCATGCCTTTTGACAAGGACAGTTTGAAGTAACTATCCACTATATATATAGTGGTCTAACCACTTTAACACTTGTGCATCAGTCCTACTTTTCCACAGTTACTAGGCATACACTCCATCAAACACACTGTGACTGCTGTTGCAAATCCACAGTGAGTCTTTTAGTAGCATGTAGTGATCTATTCAATGAAGTAAAATTCAAACAACTGTGATTTCACTCAGTGTCTCTCCTTATAGTAGTGTAATCATTCAGTCAGATAGTATGTAGTCTTTCAGTGAGGCAGGCTTTAGGGCATGAACTTCTTCAAAGTAGTATGCACTATGCATGTAGGGCCTCATGTAGGTAGCCAAATACCGGTCGGTAACGGCCGATTTTCGGTAATTATACCGTTACCGACCGGTATTTATGCTTTTGGTATGTAGGGGGACAATTTCTGTATTCGGAATTTACCGAATCTGTAAAATTACCGATTCGGTAATTTTACCGAATCGGTAAATTCCGAATACAGAAATGAGATGTAGGGGGAGTGTGTGGGTGATGTTTAGAGTCGGTATTTACCACCAACTAATAGTTGGTGGTAAATGAAGAATGGATGTGGAAATGCATTTCAAAGCGCCTACAAGTGTGCAATGTGGCAGACATACATGCCCTTAGGGCATGTATGTGTGCCACATGTGCACACATGGCCGTTTCAGGGGTGCAACAGGGTGTCATTGTGACACCCTGTCACCCTTGCATGTGTTCCCCCATTACCGAATCGGTATTTACCGATTCGGTAATGAGGCATACCTTCCCATCAATGGGAAGGTATGCCTCATTACCGAATCGGTAAATACCGATTCGGTAATTACCGAATTTTAACGAATCGGTAATAATTACCGACTCATTACCTACATAGCATTTACCACTTCATAAATACCGAATCGGTATGATTCGGTATTTATGAAGTGGTAAATGCCAGCCCACCTACATAAGGCCCTATGGGCCTCATGTAGGTAGCCAAATACCGGTCGGTAACGGCCGATTTTCGGTAATTATACCGTTACCGACCGGTATTTTGGCTTTTGGAATGTAGGGGGTGAATTTCTGTATTCGGAATTTACCGAATCGGTAAAATTACCGAATCGGTAACATTACCGAATCGGTAATTTTACCGATTCGGTAAATTCCGAATACAGAAATCAGATGTAGGGGGACTGTGTGGGTGTTGTTAGGAGTCGGTATTTACCACCAACTAATAGTTGGTGGTAAATAAAGTATGGATGAGTAAAAGCATCTAAAAGCGCTTAGAAGTGTGCACATGTGGCAGACATACATGCCCTTAGGGCATGTATGTGTGCCACATGTGCACACATGGCCGAATCAGGGGTGCAACAGGGTGTCAATGTGACACCCTGCCACCCTTGCATGTTCTCCCCCATTACCGAATCGGTATTTACCGATTCGGTAATGAGGCATACCTTCCCCTCAATGGGAAGGTATGCCTCATTACCGAATCGGTAAATACCGATTCGGTAATTACCGACTCACTCCGATTCGGTAACATTTACCGAATTTTTACCTACATACACTTTACCGATTCTAAAATACCGATTCGGTATGATTCGGTATTTTAGAATCGGTAAAGTGTATGCCACCTACATGAGGCCCGTAGTGTCTTAACCATCGTCACACTTCTGCTTCAGGGCTATAAATTCTTAGTCAGTATTTATATAAAATGTGTTTGTATAGTAATAGAAAAGTATACATTTTAAAGTTATTAATATACATTTATTTGTGATTATTTTTTACCGATACTGTTTTTCACCATTAAAATAGAGAAATCATGCCAGAAAAAAAAGAAAAAGAAAAGAACAGAGAAAGGAGAGTTACTTGAAGAAAAATCAACCACAAGTATTGAATGAACAACATAATGTGGCTAAAAAGAAAAAATCTTCTGGTAAGATCACAAAGCAATTTATTAAAAATGTTTGTAGGACCAGACAGAATGTACACAATGCTGAAACCTCTGAGAATGCTTCAACTAGAAAAAATATTTAAAATAATAGGAAAAGCAAAAAAGCAAATGGACAGTCAAAGGAGATGAAGTATGGTAAAAGAAGACAAAATCAGTATAAGGAAATACGCAAAAAAATATTTTACAAGAGAGTAGTACATAATTTGCTGAAAGATGTGAAGAAAAATAAAAAGAGAGCTCTATTTTATAAAAAGAAGAAGCATATTAAAACCATTGTTGAAAAGGCTTTTGAAGTAAAAAGGAAACTATTCATTTTAGTATTAAACAGAATTCGATCACTAGATAAACCAATCCATTTAATGAAGGCCAAAAGTAGGAGGAAAATAGTAATTAATAGAACACATTTTTGTGATTTTTTTGGGGAGAATGGAAACACAGTTCAAGTTCAGAGCCTTTCTTTAAAGAAGAGAGTTATTTACAGAGCAATAATTTACTGCATGCAGTTGACACCAGTGGTCGAGGTTATGAGGTTAGAGATGGTTGTCCAATTGACAAAGAGAAAATGGTTGAAAGAAATGCAGAAGAAGTGATAGCTGATGAAGTTCTAGGGAGACGTCCTAAACACCCTGTGTACACTTGGGATTGCAGTAGTATTTGTAGTGTACGACAAGAATCTATTGATAAATTATGTAGTTTCTTACGAGCATATAGTAAAAAAAAAAGTTTAAACAAAAGATTAAGGTTTTGCAAGGACTAGACCCTTGCAGAGTGAGAAAAAATACTGGTTTGCAAGGTCATTCTCTGGCTTGTCTTTCTAGGAAAGTTTGTCAAAGTGTTTTTCACCATTTCAGGATGTTGCCACTACATCATACTGACATACAATGTGGCAGACATACATGCCCTTAGGGCATGTACGTGTGCCACATGTGCACACATGGCCGTTTCAGGGGTGCAACAGGGTGTCATTGTGACACCCTGTCACCCTTGCATGTGTTCCCCCATTACCGAATCGGTATTTACCGATTCGGTAATGAGGCATACCTTCCCATCAATGGGAAGGTATGCCTCATTACCGAATCGGTAAATACCGATTCGGTAATTACCGAATTTTAACGAATCGGTAATAATTACCGACTCATTACCTACATAGCATTTACCACTTCATAAATACCGAATCGGTATGATTCGGTATTTATGAAGTGGTAAATGCCAGCCCACCTACATAAGGCCCTATGGGCCTCATGTAGGTAGCCAAATACCGGTCGGTAACGGCCGATTTTCGGTAATTATACCGTTACCGACCGGTATTTTGGCTTTTGGTATGTAGGGGGTGAATTTCTGTATTCGGAATTTACCGAATCGGTAAAATTACCGAATCGGTAACATTACCGAATCGGTAATTTTACCGATTCGGTAAATTCCGAATACAGAAATCAGATGTAGGGGGACTGTGTGGGTGTTGTTAGGAGTCGGTATTTACCACCAACTAATAGTTGGTGGTAAATAAAGTATGGATGAGTAAAAGCATCTAAAAGCGCTTAGAAGTGTGCACATGTGGCAGACATACATGCCCTTAGGGCATGTATGTGTGCCACATGTGCACACATGGCCGAATCAGGGGTGCAACAGGGTGTCAATGTGACACCCTGCCACCCTTGCATGTTCTCCCCCATTACCGAATCGGTATTTACCGATTCGGTAATGAGGCATACCTTCCCCTCAATGGGAAGGTATGCCTCATTACCGAATCGGTAAATACCGATTCGGTAATTACCGACTCACTCCGATTCGGTAACATTTACCGAATTTTTACCTACATACACTTTACCGATTCTAAAATACCGATTCGGTATGATTCGGTATTTTAGAATCGGTAAAGTGTATGCCACCTACATGAGGCCCGTAGTGTCTTAACCATCGTCACACTTCTGCTTCAGGGCTATAAATTCTTAGTCAGTATTTATATAAAATGTGTTTGTATAGTAATAGAAAAGTATACATTTTAAAGTTATTAATATACATTTATTTGTGATTATTTTTTACCGATACTGTTTTTCACCATTAAAATAGAGAAATCATGCCAGAAAAAAAAGAAAAAGAAAAGAACAGAGAAAGGAGAGTTACTTGAAGAAAAATCAACCACAAGTATTGAATGAACAACATAATGTGGCTAAAAAGAAAAAATCTTCTGGTAAGATCACAAAGCAATTTATTAAAAATGTTTGTAGGACCAGACAGAATGTACACAATGCTGAAACCTCTGAGAATGCTTCAACTAGAAAAAATATTTAAAATAATAGGAAAAGCAAAAAAGCAAATGGACAGTCAAAGGAGATGAAGTATGGTAAAAGAAGACAAAATCAGTATAAGGAAATACGCAAAAAAATATTTTACAAGAGAGTAGTACATAATTTGCTGAAAGATGTGAAGAAAAATAAAAAGAGAGCTCTATTTTATAAAAAGAAGAAGCATATTAAAACCATTGTTGAAAAGGCTTTTGAAGTAAAAAGGAAACTATTCATTTTAGTATTAAACAGAATTCGATCACTAGATAAACCAATCCATTTAATGAAGGCCAAAAGTAGGAGGAAAATAGTAATTAATAGAACACATTTTTGTGATTTTTTTGGGGAGAATGGAAACACAGTTCAAGTTCAGAGCCTTTCTTTAAAGAAGAGAGTTATTTACAGAGCAATAATTTACTGCATGCAGTTGACACCAGTGGTCGAGGTTATGAGGTTAGAGATGGTTGTCCAATTGACAAAGAGAAAATGGTTGAAAGAAATGCAGAAGAAGTGATAGCTGATGAAGTTCTAGGGAGACGTCCTAAACACCCTGTGTACACTTGGGATTGCAGTAGTATTTGTAGTGTACGACAAGAATCTATTGATAAATTATGTAGTTTCTTACGAGCATATAGTAAAAAAAAAAGTTTAAACAAAAGATTAAGGTTTTGCAAGGACTAGACCCTTGCAGAGTGAGAAAAAATACTGGTTTGCAAGGTCATTCTCTTGCTTGTCTTTCTAGGAAAGTTTGTCAAAGTGTTTTTCACCATTTCAGGATGTTGCCACTACATCATACTGAAATGCGGAAGTTAGTGAGAAGATTGTATTATGCAAAAAGTCCAGCACTAAAGTTAAATGAGTTGAACAGTGCTCTTTTGCGTGGGTCAGTATCAGATGTGAAGAAAGTTTGTGATGATATTGAGTTTTGTTACTTTGGTCCTCAGCAAGAGAGTGCAGAAACTGACACATTAGTAGAACAAAATGTTGAAGACAATGTAGAACCCGTGATTACAAAACATTTTGAAGATCAAATCACAACGTTTAAGGTAATTTCAGGTGAAAGACCAAATGTTTCTTGTATTTGTTGTCGGCGGAGTCACTATAAAATCAGACTAGGGGTGTCAATCTGTATTTAAAAAGTGAAACAGAAAATAATGATAAGTGGAAAGAATTTGCAACTTATTTGTTGGTAGAGGATTGTTTTGATTTGGGATCTGAGCAGCGTATTTGCAAATATTGTTATAACAAATTAGATGAGAATAAAATGCCTGCTAGAGCTGTTCATAATAATCTTGAGTTGGTTGCTATTCTCCCAGAGCTGATAGATTTAAATACGTATGAGTCTAGGCTATTGTTCGTATGGAGCCTAAAACAGGTAAATTACCTCCATCAGAGTTACAAAGAGGATTAAAAGGAAGAGTTGTGTATTTACCGTTAGATTTAAAGAAAAACATTGAAACTATTGGTGTAGACCATGCAGAAAATGAACCACTAGTCATTCTAGTTAATGGTGTTCCTACTAAGAATAAGAAAATCTGGAGTTAGTGGATGTTAGAAAAGTGCAAAAGGCATCATTGTATCTGATAAAAAATAATGAATACTATAGAAATGTGTTTGTAGGAGAAGAAGATATAGATTTAGCAGAAGATACTGAAACATTAAGTGGACAAATTGAAAAAGTGGACATGTCGAGATGTGAAGAAATCTATGAACATTACAGTGCACATCCACTTCATTCCAAAGAGGTGATGGGGAACACGATTGAGTTGTTGCACATGAACAAAGCAAGAGTAAGTCCCATGAGTGTATGGGAAGAGAGCTTGGAAGCATGTTGTTTCCCGCAGTTGTTTCCAACAGGAAAAGATGGACGATATGATGAACGTCCTGTGCAGATTCCTGCATCTGAATATCGGACAACAAGATTATATGCAGAAGATCCAAGATTTCGACAATGTATCCCTTATATGTTTCATCTTCTGTCTGAAAGTGACTTGTCTGGACTTTCATATGCAGTAAATCACATTTTAAAAACTGGAATGCATCTGCAAAATGTAACTGCAAAGGATTTTATGGATAAAGTGAATCAGAGAGATGATCATTTAGAATCTCAGTTGATTTATCTGATGGCATGTCAGCGTGGGACTAATGAATATTGATACCGTCGTCATGGAGAACTGAAATGTATGCTATGGAACTTAGGAACTCCTACATGGTTCGTTACACTAAGCTGTGCTGAGTATGCTTGGTATGATTTACTTGATTTTTTTCGAGAGGCAAATTCCAATATAAAAAATATTGAATACAAGACACCTGGAGAATTGTGCTCTTTGGAACCTGTTAATGTATGCAGATATTTCAATCATAGATTTGAAGCTATGACGTCTTTCATCTGCAATAAAATGAATCCTCCTCTTGGAGAAGTTGTGGATTTCTTTTGGAGAAAGGAGTATCAAGCAAGAGATGCTCCTCATATACATATGTTGTTATGGATCAAGGACGCCCCCAAATTTGGAACAGATTCAGATGAAACTGTTTTGTCTTTCATTGAAGATTATGCCACATGTGCTGTACCCAATAGCAGAGAAGATAAAAACTTGAAACAACAAGTCTTACGATTCCAAAGCCATGGGTGTGGAAAAGTCAAAGGATAAGTTCTATACCAAATGTCATTTTGGATTTCCACGTCCTGTATTATCCAAAGGAAGAGTGAACAGTTTTATGTCAGCTATGCGACATACCATCACAAGAAAGTCTCTGAAAATACCTACAACTTAAGAAGACGTGAGGAGTCAAAACACATACATGACTACAATCCAGTTATTTTATCCATGTGGAACGCTAACATGGATATTCAGTATGTTGCGGACAATTCCATTGCTGTTGCTCGATATGTAACATCCTACATTACTAAATCAGAAAAGACGGAATTGAAAGAAATGTGGGCAGAGATTTCTCACAAGAAGACTCTAAGTAAGAAATTATACAGTTTCAGTTTGAAGATGTTATCGCATCGTGAAATTGGAGCATATGAATGCTCAGATCGGTTATCATCTGCACGTCTATACTCCAAAAGTAGAAGAATCATTTGGGTGAGTCTAGGTCTTGCAGCAATGCAAAATCAGGTACTGAAATCTGTTCAAGAAATTGAATATTTAGCAGAAAAAGAACCAGAAAGTACAGATATTTTGAAAACGAATATGTTGGACACATATTACCCAAACAGAAGTCATCATCTTGAGAACATGTGTCTCTATGAAGTGCTGCAAAACTACACTTTTAAATGGAATACTACAGAGAACATCAATGATGGAAAATATACAGTGATTGGTTTTGAAGGATGTTTGGTGAAACAAAGGAAAGGAAATTTAATTAATCACAGGAAACTGAGTTGCGACACTGCTGATAAAAGGGAATTTTACTATTTATCCCTTTTGCAAATGTTCAAACCATGGTGTTCAGAACTGGAATTACTTTGAGATTTTCAGAGCTATGAAGATTCATTTAATGCTTGTAAAGATAGCATACAATGCAGTGCTTTTTCAAATTATGTGAAAATGTTGAATGATGAAATTGATCAAGAAGCTACAATTGCAGCTGAGATTGCTGGAGACAGTTCTCAAGATAGTCAAAGTTCTGCTGCACTGAGTCAAGATCCACTAGGACAAACAATTGCTGAAAATGAAGCAGCAATTGCCATGAATGAGGTGGAAAAAGCAATGCATCAAGCTCAAAAAGATGTAATGCAGTTGGGAAACTTGGAAGAACAACTAAATGTTGAACAGAAACAAATATATCAACAAGTGAAAGAACAGATTGACCATGGATTACTTCGTGAAAAGAAAGGGTGCTCATGTACATCATTTCAACCTATCCAAATGTATGTGAGTGGTCAAGCTGGAACAGGAAAAAGTTTCTTAATTAAAGTAATTACAAGTTATCTGCAGAAAACAACTGAGTCGCATTTGTCTTGTGTTGTCACTGCTCCAACTGGGTTGGCAGCACATAACATTAAATGAATTACTTTACATTGTTTACTAATGCTACCAGTAGAGCATGAGAACACATTGGAATACCACAAGCTATCTGGAGAAGCTTGCTGTGAAGTTTCAAGAGTCCTGAAGAAAATGAAACTTTTCATTATTAATGAGGTGAGCATGGTCTCAAACTTGATGCTTGCCTTTGTGCATTTAAGAATGCAACAAAGTATGACATTTTATTTGGAGGAAAACACCTCATAGTTTTTGGAGATCTACTGCAACTGACTCCGGTAAAAAGACAACCGGTATTTAAAACACTTGCACATGAAGATACCAGAAAGTCTCTTGGTAGTGTTGGTAACGTGAACATTTGGACATATTTTGAATACAAAGAACTGACAACAAATATGCGACAGGCAAATTATGCTGAATATGGAAGTATTCTTCAAGATATAAGAATTGGACTTCTGACAGAACATGGCAAACAAGCTTTTGCAGAGTCGAATACTTTCCAATTTGTTTCCAAATGGAAATGTAGTTCCTGAGAAAGTGTATATGAAAATTGCAGAAAATAAATCAGTGATCTGCTTAATGCCAACACTGCGCAAGTGTTCTATATTCAACGAAGAACTATTGAAACTGGAAAATGAAGAAATTATAAAAATCGAAGCCATTGATAAAAAAGAGCATGAAGGAATCACTATTATTTTGATGGGAAAATTGAAAACAAAACTGGATTCTTTAGAAAAAAAGATATCTAAAACGGCTAGTTTAGAAAAGACTCTATATGCATGTGTAAACTGTCGGGTAATTTTAAGGCGTAATTTGGATGTAGAAAAAGGTTTAGTTAATGGAGCAATGGGTAAAGTGGTGGATTTTGTTAATTATCAGTGAAAAGAAGGAATTGAATTGTTAAAAATTAAATTTGATCAGATTGAAGAAGTTAAAGAAATTGGTCGTTGTTCAGTTCGTTTTTTGCTTGTTAAAGATGTATATGTCCGTAGGAAACAATTTCCATTTTCTCTGGCATATGCAGTGACTATTCATAAATCTCAAGGATTAAGTGTAGACAGTGCATTGGTGAACATTGGATTTATCGTGTTTAAAGAGGGTATGGCATATGTAGCTTTGTTGCGAGTCAGAATATTATCTGGTTTATTTTTGATTGATTTTGATGACACAAAGGTTACTGCAGATGCAAACTGTGTAAAAGAGTATAATAGGTTAAGAAGGGCGTATGCTTCCAATTTAGGTCAATATCCTGTATTTGAAAAACGTGTGGTTGGTCGAAAAAGAAGGTTTGAGAATATCTGTACTGAAGGTGTAGAGAAGGAAAAAGAACAAGATAATGTTGTGATTGCAAGTAAAAAGAAAAAGGACAGTATTGAAGAGATTGTTGGTTATCAGTTTGAAAATAGTTCAGGTGTCAACTGCTATGCAAATGTTGTGGTCAATGTTGTTTTTTATCTTGAAGGTTTGCAAGAACAAATTATGCAGAATCGGCAAATAAGATTTTGTTCTTTGTTGCATTCTGTTTATGGAAAATTGACAACAGATACAAGTACAAACTGTTTCAGATGTCCGTAATCTTTTGGATGTGTTTTCTGGTTCTACACAATTTACGCAAAATATCCAACAAGATGCTCAGGAATTTTTAATGTATATGCTTACCATTTTTGAAAATGAAGGTGTAGAAGTAGAAAATATTTTTGGCCTTTGTTACAAATGGGAAAATTGCATGTATACATCTAGCACTAATGTAGACACTGAAAGATTTCTATATTTAACATTACCGGACTGTAAATCAGTGTCTTTCAATACATTAGTTAAAGGTGCAAATCAAAACATGGAGTGTAGCCAATGTAAATCAGAAATGTTATCCACATTATTTAAAAAAAAATATGGACAATATATAATTTTAATGATGCGACGTTGTACAGCTGATGGAATACTTTAATAAAGCAATTTGTAGCAACACAACTATCAATATCAGGAAGGACTTTTGTAGCAATTGCAATAATTTTCCATGATGGTCCTTCAACAACATCTGGACATTACAAAATGTGACAAAGGCTGGACACTTTGTAATGATGCCCAGTTGGTTTTCAAACAACATGTGCCTAGTGAATTACCAAATTCCTACCTAATATTTTTAAAGCCAAAGTTTTAGGAAGATAATTCACTCTTTGAGGAATGTATTATTATAATTTAATAGGATTACCATTGGACAATTAACATAAAAAGGAGTGCAAAAAAACCATTTGGCCTCAAGGAAAGGTATATGTTTGAATTATGGACTTTTTCGTGCTCAGTGACTCGATGAATATTTTAAAGCGACAACATTTACAGTTTTTATAAGTTAAAGTTATAAAATTTTGTTAGCCATAAGCATTTCATATATGTGTAATTTGTATTTTCTGATATTTTACTGAGAATAGCATGTTGGGTTTTTTTTAAACAATCTTTTTGATTGTTTTTTTTTGCCCGCTGTTATGTGATGAGTACGATAGAAATCACTATTTCTAGTGAAATTCAATATATTCTGAGAACAGCAAAAAAGGCAAACAAATTACTTTGTTTAAATTATGCTGTGTTGTTAAAAATGTTTTATAACTATTTTTCTTTTCTTTCACAGATCCTAAGTCTAAACTAAGCAATTTACCCCAATTTACATTACAAAAAACATCTGAAAAAAATGTGTACCATTTTTTATTTCTATTACTGTGAAGGTAAGTTTAACTAAGTATTAATATGTACATTGGGCAGATCTGCAAGAAGCTACAAAGTTTGAATACGTTTTTTAAAACACCCTGTTTATACCTATGTAGTTTTGGAATCTCCCTGTCATAGGATATCATGTGACCTGCAAAAAAACAGATTTGAGTGGCTCATAATATGTCCCATTGTACCAATCATTTCAATCATTCTTCTTTGAGCATCTTTGCAGACAAAACTTTGTGCTTACCTCCTATCTTTCGCAAGCAATTTTCCAAACAGAAATATGTCACTTTTTGTAACATAGTTATAGCACAAGATACTCTTTCATATTTACAAAGAGAGGAAAAGGCACTCTGTGTACCTTTTCTTCTCCATGTAAATACAACCTCATCATACACACCACTTTGCGTTGAAAGGGCGTTCTATAAGTGTTGTTGTGCGTGATTGCACAGAATACTCATAGAACAAAACACATCTCCAGATTTATCAGAAATCATAAATCTCGACATGTGTGTGAATGCTGCACCATTCTTCAATTGGTGTAGCAAAGCACAACAAGGAGAATTGTTTACATTTCTCCTCATTTTTTAACCTTCAATGCATGCTAAAATGTTCAGCATACATTGAAGGAGAAAAATGCGTTTACTGATTGTTTTTGTGCAGGAAGGTGTGTCTTCCTGCACAAAAACAAACACCACATGACAGATATCCTTGCACCATGGTGCAAGGGTGCCTCTGTTACCATATGACTGCAGTTTAAGCAGCCGTGCAGAGAGAAGCATAGATTTGCAATATATTTATGTACATATGTTGCATCCCTGTGCACCGGAAGTACTACAGCACACTGCAGTTAAAGAGGTTACTGTGTGATGCTGCAGCACTTCCTCATAGCTCTGCACTTATGCATTCACCATACGCTACAAATGCATTCGTTCAGTCAAATACGAACTACACATGCATTCATCTAAACTTTCACACACTAACAAACAAATATAGCTCTTTTTTTCAACCAGGAAATTAGTTCTTAGAATAACTTTTTTTTTCTTCTTTTTTCTTTTACATTTTTTTTTCTTTGTTTTTTGAACAATATAAAAAAAATTGGTCATCAGCAGTGCATTGCTGGGGCATGAGTTATAGTTAGCTGAACTAACTATAACAGGGGAATTTCTAGGGTTTTGTATGATGGAAAATGTCCAGCTAACTATAACACCCCTGAAACCTATGGTTTTTTCAGTGAATTTCTAAGGTTTTTTAAATGCTAATTCTTAACTATAACGTGCATGAAACCTATGTTTTTTTCAGTGAATATATATATATATATATATACATCTATATAAGTATAGATGGAGATATATATGCATTTTATTTTTTCACTGAAAAAAACAAAGGTGAAAGTAATGTTATAGTTAGCTGAAATGTTCAGTTTTAAATTCTGAAAACCACTGAAATTCAAGAGTTATAGCTAGAGTTACCGCAAGTAACAAAAACGTTTGCCCTAATGTAACTATAACTCGCTCCCCCACCATGCACAATAATATTATCAGTAATGTCAATGAAGATGTCATGTGTGATGTAATATGTAGGGTACTCTGCAGTGCATAGTGAGGCAACGAGTTATAGTTACCGTAAGGCATGAGTAATAGTTACTTGAGATAACTCTAACTATGGCGGTGAATTACAGTGTCTTTTAGAGTTTAAAACTGAACATTTCGCCTAACTGTAGCGTTACTTTAACCTAAGGTTTTTTCCATGAATTTCTAGTTTTTGTTTTCATGCAAAGTAACCAATGATTACCGTACATTAATCTAACCCCCCCAGCACATGGCTTCTGGGCATTCATGGCGGGGGGTTGGCTGCAGGGCTAACAGCCAATCTCTCACATGCAGCCAACCCCACACTGCGTACAGACTTTGACTTATGCAGTCGGGGGTTAGCCACAAGTTTTCGCCTACAGACAGGCCCTATGGCCAACCCCCCCAAAGGCAGCCAACCCATCACAGCACACGGCTGTATGGTCCTGGGTGGGTTATTTTTTTTAAAGGGGAGGGGGCCATGTGCCCCCCTACCCAAGCTTTATAAGGCCCTGGGGATCTCATCCACCAAGGCTGTTTTTTTAAATAAAGGGAAGGGGGCATATGGCACTAGTTAATATAAAGGGGAAAAGGGCTGTGTGAACCCCTCCCTGATCCGTTATCGGCTTTGTCCCGCATTACTTAAAAGTGGGGGCCCTTGCACCCAGCCAGGGTGCCCACCATACACTTATTTGGGGCCATGGGGGAGCCATAGGCCCTCGCTGCCCCAGCCTTCTCCCTGCATGCTGCAGGAGCCAGCATTGTTTTCACCTACAGGAAGAATCTACTTATGCATCTCCCTCCAGGAGGTAGCAATCTCTTGATCTGTTTCCCTGCCAGCTTTAATGTGGGCAGGGAAACAGATCAAAAGCTTGCTCCCAGCCACCTGGAGCATTTTTAAAGTTCCTGCCACAGTGGTAGCATGCTTTTTGGTTGCTGCTGCCTGGGGGGAGATTCCAACTTTCTCCTTCCAGGTGGATGCAAACACAGGTTCCCTGACCTCACCGGTGCAGGCAAGGAAACTGCTGTGTCTCGTGGTTGGTTCCCCGGATCATAGCTAGTGAGCTGTCCCGGGGGATGGGGTACCCAGGCCCTTTGGAACTAGAGGTGGGGGCTAAATGGATGCCTCCCTTTAAAAAATGCAGTGGGGGATGAGGTCTGGGGAGGCGAGCCATGCACCCCCTCCCTATAAAACATAATTTGAGCCACAGGCCAGGTAGAAAATGGTCAAGGGAGGGGGTCTGTGGGCCCCTCCCCCTAAAAAATACTACAGGCCCAAGGGGGTGGGATGGGATCTTTGGGGTTGAAAATATCATGCAGAGGGAGGCCACATGTGTCCCCCCCAAGAAAGCATCAACCCACCCCTGCCCTGGCCCACCATGCAGGGTTTGCAAATGAGGTGTGGAAAACACCTCTACCAGGCCTAGGGGCTTAGGGTAGCCCTACCCTTTTTTAGGGCTCAAGACTGAGTCATGAGTACTAATACGGCTGCCACCATTTCCTTTTTGAGGTGGTGAGAGCCAATCAGATCTAGCTTTAAGATCTGTAAACTCTGCGGATCCACCTCGGCATGCAATAAACACATTTTTCTAACCTTAATTTCTCCAAACCTACTGAGCGAATTTACCCAAATCACAAAAAGCACCCTTTCTGGACAACGATCTAGCTTTCTTTGAAATTTGGTGTGAATCCTTTCAGTGTGTTTGTCTGTATCAGTTCCTAAGGAAAAATGAATGGGAAAAATGCATTTTGTTATCTGCGTTTTTCTCTGCCCCCCTTTCGACGTATCACCCTGAACCTTTCAATGCACTAAGTAGTCGAAATGTAGCACCATTTTTTATTATTTTGTGGAGATGTGTCAAATGGGGCAACAGTTATTAGCAACACAAACAATACTTTTCCTATGGAAACATGATCATAACTATAAATACCCACTCAAGACTTCACTGGGTATATATATATATATATTTCTGCATCGTGAACAAGGCGGCGTTAAGCCGTCGAAACGCGTAGATGTAAACATCACTGAAAATAAAGTCGAGTGACCTTTACCTCTTGGAGTGCTGGAAAATCTTTGCTCAACGCGATACTTTTATGTTATTTATATATATATATATTCACTGAAAAAAACAGTGCATTGAAGGGGCGTGAGTTATAGTTAGCTGAACTAACTGAACTAACTACAACAGTGGAATTTCTCTGGTTTTGTACGAGTGAAATGTCCAACTAACTATAACGTCCCTGAAACCTATGGTTTTTTCAGTGAATTTCTAAGGTTTTTTAAATGCTAATTTCTAACTATAACGTGCATGAAACCTATGTTTTTTCAGTGAATTTCAAAGGTTTTATAAATGCTAATTTTTATCTATAACGTTCCTATTAAGTCCCCTTGAATCCTGAGGGTCCCTGGGGGCCAACTAGCCCACCAGGTACCTCCAGTAAACACCACCGAATAGCTGCAACAATTTGCTGCTACACAACTTTTGGTCCTCAAGAAAGCTCAAGATTTCAAAAGGCTGAAACATGTCGACCACCTACAACCACTAACAGTCCGGTAGATTAGGAACTGGATCTACGCACGCACCACTTTGCTTTTAATTTTCCTCACCTCCTTTTCTTTAATAAAGATCCTTAAGGCGGTGTAGGAAATGTTAACTCTCTTTGCCTATAGCACCAATCACTCATCTACTGATCTCTGGACCCTACTGTAACACCAGTTGGTCTAACCTCCGTGTGGAGGTCAGCATAACCAAACCCTATGATGATGCTGTCACTGTACTAAAAGGTGGAGAATCAAGATATACCGCCTCACGCCTGTGTACAGATATGAGGGTTTTTTAAGAAGGATCCATTATAGGATAGACCCTAGTTACACAGGACAAGCGGTCCATTCTTCCCCCCTTGAATTTTTGACATTTCACTCGTACAAAATTTGTGAAATGCAGCTGTGATGTTATCAGTGATGCCATCAGTGATGTCATTGACCATGTCATGAGTGATGTAATATGTGACGTCATCAGCAGTGCATGGCAGGGTCGGGAATTATAGTTAGCTCAGCTACGGCTGAATTTCACAGGTTTTAAATGAGTGAAATGTCAGCCTAACTATAACGTTTCTGTAACCTGTGGTTTTTTCCATGAATTTCTAAGGTTTTGTAAATGCTAATTCCTAACTTTAAGCCTGAAACTTGTGGTTTTTTTCAGTGACTTTCTAAGGTATTTTTAAGTAGTAGTCGCATTTGCAGAGTGGTGGAGAAAGGGGCTGGGCCTCCAACCAGCTCTCAGGATTTCCATTGTGTGGGACTTACAAGAGGTACCAGGAGGGCTTCTTGGCCCCCAAGGTTCCTCAGAGGTAAAGTAGACTTCTTCCCTCAACCAGTAGTGCACCAGGAGGTGCGTTTGAAGAGTGGTGGAGAAAGAGGGCATTGCCCCTGAAGAACTCTTAGCAATCCCACTGTGTGGGAATTACCGGAGGTAACAGGAGGGGTAGTTGGCCCCAAGGATGTCCTTGTGGGCCAAATACCCCTCCTGTTATCGCCAGTAAGTCCCACACAGCAGGATTGCTGGGTTCTGATAGCAGGCCACACCCCTTTCTTCACCAGTCTTCAAAAGCACCTCCTAGCAGGCTCTTGGTTGGGGGATGAAGCACCCTTTACTGCTGGGAGTCTTTAAGGGCGAACTAGCCTACCTGTTACCTCCAGTAAACCCCACACTGTGGGATTGCTGAGAGGTGGTCGCAGACCATGCTCCCTTCCCCCACCACTCTGCAAACCTGCCTCCTGGCACACTCTTGGTTGGGTGATGAAGTCCCCTTGCCTCTCGAGGGTCCCTGGGGGCCAACTAGCTCTACTGTTACCTCTAGTAAGGCCCACACAGCTAGATTGCTGAGACGTGGTCAGAGGTCAACCCCCTTTCTTCACCACTCTGCAAACGTGCCTCCTGGCACACTGCTGCTTGGGGGATGAAGTCTACTTTACTCCTGGGGCCCTCAGGAGGCAAGGGGATCTCATCTCCCCACCAGCAGTGCGCCGAGAGGTGGCTTTGCAGAGTGGTGGGAAAAGGGCGTGGCCTCCATATGATTGTCAAGAGTTGGCTTGTGTGATGCATCAAGGCCCACTGCTCCTGTGATATTTTTGATTTGTTAATGTCATGTTCCCTTGATGCCTGCTTGCTTTGCACTTTTAAGGTTCTCTTTAGATGTTCTATTGTTAATAGTGAGTTTGTTGTACACTCAGAGGTCAGGTTTAATAGAGCACTGGCACTACCAAGGAAATTTGACCAGTTGCCTTTTTTATCCTGAAATATCACATTCAGTGCACCTCTTAAGGATTCTGGACCTGCCCTGACACCTCGATGGTGATACTTAATTGTGTTCTTGTTGCATTCAATGTCCATGTTCACAAGGTCAAACTCAAGGCAAATCAATGTGCGCCTGGTGTTTTTAGGGAGGTTAATCATTTTCCTATATGCTCCTGTATGGCAGAGCTCTAATGGCTCAGTTAGCATCCCAGGGAAATCACGAGGAGTAACTAATCAAAGTAGCAACAATGGAATGTATAATCACGTTATTTGACATGGGTAGGAAAATTTCCCCACAGAAAAAGAACACCAGCGCTCATCTATGAAGAAGCAAAGAATCAGAGCGATCCTCAAATTCTGATACAAGCTCCTACAATCTTGTTGTTAGCTCAAATCCTCTTATTATCAGAAAGGATGAACATTATGGTACACACAGATGCTGTGCGGAAACCTTTAAACACAAACACTGCATGCATTATTTATAACAATGTGAGTGAATGAATCATTGAATCTTTATTTTTTTATAAATAAAAATCATTCCAAAATTGATTGTGATTTACTACACATCTATCGAGAATTACTTCATAATTCGCAAATCCATTTTACATATTAAAAATGCATTACTTCATATAATAGAGAGAAATTATTAAAAGTAACAGTTTGCTTTACTATAAAAAATGGCATCATATTAATATTTGCAATAGTCTATATTAATAAAGAGAGTGAAATGGTTGAAAGTTCTTTAATTGCCAGGTCTATCTATTTCCCTAGCCTGAAGATCAGGTGGAGGTCTGATTTTTTAAAACATGCGGTAGTACCTGTTCAACTGTAAATACTTCCAGCCTTATAAAACATGGCGTATTTGCTACATTCGAAGATCTACCACACAAGGACATATGCAGATGACTTACAGCAATATCTGGACTCGATACCCACATTCCTTACAGCATTTACACTACATACACTGTTTGAATAATTTCCGGAGTTGAGAGATAGGAGTGGGCTCATAAGGGCTCTTAATCTCATAAACTGATCAATAAAGGAAAGAATGTTGGTAATAATAGGTTCCCTCTGCACAACTTTGGTAAGTCCTCTTTGCTCTTGCCAAATTAGATCTCGATTGTGGTGGTTTTAGCCTCCATTTTGAATGAAGAGTAAGTTGTGATATTATACCATTGCTCCTACAGCAACATCTCTTTAAGTATTGTATGGGCATTAGGTGTACTGTTACTTGTGTTTTTCAGGCTGTTCACATACTTCTTTCCATGTACATTTTTTTAGGGAGCGCGGTGCAGCAGTCTTCAATCTAAAGCAGTATTTTATAAATGGAAGAACTGTGACCTTTGCTG
Source organism: Triturus cristatus (assembly GCF_964204655.1). Lineage (NCBI taxonomy): Eukaryota > Metazoa > Chordata > Amphibia > Caudata > Salamandridae > Triturus > Triturus cristatus. The sequence goes on from NC_140591.1 coordinate 730,180,123, forward strand.
GATTCATTAGGCCAAATTCCAGTACCTATTTGGCTAATTTGAGTGCAATTAGGTAGCCTACACACAAACTGCATGGTTATTTATTACAATGTCTTCACAAACAATTCATTTCATTTTATGCAACCTGCGAAATTTGCTGGATTCCTTCCATTAATTTTCTACCGTCCTGCAAAGTATTCTATAAAGAAGAGAAAGAACTATTTCTAGTTCATCAACTGGGTTTACTTAAACATTTTATTTTCATTTTGAGAGTATTCATGAAAATCGCGTGTAACAGTAAGATGAGCATAGATCGAGCCTAGAGTTGCAGCGCATGCGCTGCTCACTTTGCCAGGCATGCAGTATTCAGTATGGCGTGGAAGCTCTGTGGAAGCTCCGCCCACTCTCTGCCCATCTTTTTCATTGGCTTTTGTCTGAAATGCTGCCTTCCGATTGGTATGAGGCTTGTTAGTGCCTCCTCATGACGGCCATGTCGTCATTTGTAGCCTTCCATGGTTACTGGCCCCTTTACTTCCAACACTATTTTCTTTATCTGCCCCCCCACAGTCTGTGACTTCTCAGCCCCCGCATCCCCTGCTGCACTCCCATTCGTGCCTTCTTTCCCACCCGCACTTCCATTTCCAATGCAATAGGTCTCGCGTTAATGCGAGTCCTATGGCATTGCCAATGCTTGGTTATAAAGTCCTTTCTGTGACATACGAGGCAGAGCCTCTGTTCGCACGTACGTTTCGCTGGTGTTTAGGCTGTTCTGGTTACTCCCTGCTGCAGGCCCCTGGCTCGCTGTGTTCCGAGGAGGGTGGGAACGGGTAAGGTGGGAGTGGGCTGGAGTGGAGTTTGGGGATAGGGAAAGGGGTTTCAAGGGGAGCTTGTGATGGAATAATTCCCTAGCGAAGCTTGCTTATGGACGTTCCGAAAATTGTTACTGTTGGAAATGTAATGGTTGGCTGCAAATGCTTGTTTATAAAGTCCTTTCTGTGATGTACGAGGCAGCATTGATATCCCGGCATGCCTCTGTTTGCACTTGCGTCTTGCTGGCGTTTAGACTGTTCTGGTTACTTTCTGATGCAGGCCCGTGGCTCGCTGTGTTCCGAGGAGGGCGGGAACAGGTGAGGTGGGAGTGGGCTGGAGTGGAGTTTGCGGGTAGGGCGAGGGATTTCAAGGGGAGCTCCTGAAGGAATAATTTCCTAGTGAAGTTTGCTTATGGACGTTACGAAAATGGTTACTATTGGAAATCTAATAGTTGGTTGGTTGTAGTGCCATGTTAAAGAGACCTGTCATTTTGCTTTACGTTACCTCGTTCACACTTACCTCAATGGTTCATATTCTGAAAATGTACAAAGTTGCAATTTTCTGGCCCTGCAGTCTCTGTTATTTAGCTATAATTATCAGGTCCTGTCGTAGTCTTAATTTTCAGGGTCCTAAATGTCTCATTAACTTGAACCATTTTTCTTTCTTTTTTTTCTCCCGATAAAACTGCTACGGTTTGATTCACAGCTATCAGACCTCACTCAGGTGAACTCTTACAATACATATTGAGCTCACTGGGATTTTGAGGATGGGTGTGTCTATGTAACCAGAGCTGTGTTGTACTTGAGCTCCAGGATGTGAGACTGCACACTGCTGAGTTAGATTTGAATAGTGTTGACGGTAAATTAGACAGTCAATGACTGTCTGCAAATTGGGGGAAAAAACTTTCTGAATTTACTTTTAACTTGTCAAATGTAAGAGCACTGGCTTTTTCCTCTTGATTTTTCATCATTCTTAATTAATTTCTCACAGCACCTACGGCAGGGTCTGACCACTATAATTTTTCCATCAAAATGTTCAGACCTCTTACCCCTATACTTCCACGTCCACAGATAGAAGTGGAGTTAAATGTATTTTACTGTAAAGTTCTGGATAAATATCTTATATCAAATACTTATTAACGCATTTTTATAAACAGAACTGTGTTTATGGCTTTGTTTACCTATCGATGCTGTATTGGTCTGGTTTACCAAATCGCATCAGCACGCATGGACCCAGTAAACATGGCATGACTGACCAGGCGCCCTTCCTTAACTTTCAGGAGTTCAAACATGCTGGAATTGAACAAGGGGAAATGGCACAGTATTTACAGAGCAATGCAGGTTGTTAGTGAAGTGAACACCAAAATCCGCAGGCTGTATCCATAAAACTTTGAGTATGCAATAATTCACGCATCCAATAAAATCCAATCATCTAGATGCTGTATTTTTATTGAATGTGATAATTATTGGATTCAACTGGGCCAGCTCCTAAATAGGCCCCTTTTGTAATGAATGTATGTTTGTGAAAAGGCTGCTTTAGCATAACAAGTGGTCAAAGGGTATAAAAATACTTAGGAACTGTAATCCAAAGTTCAAGAGAAGATACTGGTGACCGCAGCTGTGGATGTGTGAACCTGGTCAGCGACATTGCTGAAAGGAGTGCAAAATATAAAAACTTTGTTTGACGTTTTCTCTTATAGAAAATTGCATACAAAATATTTGGTCTCTGTACCTTTGAAAGGGCTACCTTACCTTGATTAAAGCCAGTGACATTGAGGTAATACAAGGTCTCTGCAGTAGGTGCTATAGCCCCCTGGTCTGTCTCATAATGGGAACCTGTGACCAGTAACTCACTCAAATCTCTGCGGTAGACACATTAACCCTCAGATATTCTCATTGGGTTTTGCATTTGTGGCCTGCAGGATACACACAGATCTCAATCATCAGTTTTCAGCTAGATTTGAATCTTTCCCCTCCAGGCTACTTCTCCTAATGCTTTCTTTCTCCATGCCCCTTCACTCTGTTGCTTCGCCACCTACGTTCTCTCTCAAAACCAGTATTAGCCGTTCAGGAGTAGTGTGGGAAGTGTTTTTATAAAAAGTAAAAAATAAAAAAAAATGCTTGAGAGAGTTGTTCCCAACACTTCCCACTCACTACCTTCTTTGATTACAAGTGAGCCAAACCGTGTGAGCGAGCTACAACTATAGCACTACACGTTTCACCACAAAACAATGTCAGAGGGAGAGCAACTTTGTCCTTATTCATGCTTTTTAGCTAGTCACTAACCAGCTAGTGTAGAAACCTATCAGGATCGGCTTACCTTAGGCTACCTACAATAAAGCACATAGCATGGATTTCAAAAATGTATTCCTGAATCACACTGCATGGCCCAGTGTGTAGTAATTGCATAGCGCTTCAGTCCAGGATAATGTGCTGCATAGCTAAATGCTTATAAGTTCCCAAAGGCGAGACCTATTGGCTATGCCAATGCTTGTTTTTATTGAGTTCAGCCATTGACAATTATTTATGAAGTCAAAATAGGGAAAATGTGAATTAACATTTATGTATATGATAGATATAGCTTAAACATTTTAACAAATATCAGTGATATCTCCACGGTGGGAAGAGACACATTTGTCGCAGGAGCCTCAGATTTAAAATACAGAACAGTGAAATAAGTTTCTGGAGTGGTGAAGATTGCTAACATCATATTTCACATGAGCACCAAATCAGACCCAGGCTCTGAGTTCAAACTATTTCATTAAGCCACTATTCAGCGGTCCGTGGGTTCGGACTAGTAAACCCAGAATCCAATATCTGAACCGCAGTGCAAATTGTCTCTGATTGACTATGCCGATTGAAATTGATACGGCGATAGAGTGGTATTAAATCACTGTGCTAAAGGAAAGAAAAGTAATTTGGAAAATGCCTGGAGCACATCAGGGTCTAATCATTCGCCCGCATTTTGGCAGATTTTTTGCTGTTGCACATTTTGCGTACAACAGCGCCAATGAAATATGAAGGGGTCTTATTTACTGCCCTTGAACATGACTGTCATTCGTGCAGCCATCTCATACTTTTTATTGTACAATGTGCGAGGGAACAACAGGAAAATGAATTCTATTAGATGTAGGCGGCAAAGGCAGTTTTCCTTATCCGTAGACAGCCACATTATGCCCCTGAGCACCAATTTATGCAAAGGATGATTCCACAATGATAACGGATAACGCCGTAATTGGTCGAAGGGATGACTTTCGGGCCTTCCTTTTTATAGCATCATTGATGCTGCTGAGTCTTTACTGGTTCACTTCGTTTTCTTGCAGTTTTAATCTCATTTGTATTTATCCATTTGTTTTATATCATATACATTTAGGAGATATGCACACATTTGCATGTTGTTTGGGAGCTCTCTTCAGAGTGATTTTCACTGAAGCATGTTGAATGACTTTGTGGAGCACTGCTTGGGTTTCGGTGATGGTCACATGGATGCTCAAGTGGAACAATGTCATCTCATTGTTGACAGCCATCAATCTAGGATTTGATATCCGAAATAGCTCCCATTCGTGCCTCTTAAGAAAAAAATATTTTTTATTGTTCCAGGGAAAAGAGGTAGAACCATATTTGTAATTGATCGAAGACATTTTTTTAAATTCAATATTCTAGTTAATAGGTTCTGCTCCTTTATTCCCTCTGGATTTTTCGCAATTGACCATCTAGGGGCATATCAGCAACAACCGGCGATAATTATCGCTAAGCGCACTTAGCGCTAGGATAATTATCGCCGGCTAGCGTGGATTTTTATCGCTGAGATAGCGTGCTATTAGCAACGCTTATCTCAAAAGCGATAAAAATCCTAGCGCTAACTGCCAAACGTGAGATTATCGCTGGAAACCACATTATGCCCCTGAGCACCAATTTATGCAAAGGATGATTCCACAATGATAACGGATAACGCCGTAATTGGTCGAAGGGATGACTTTCGGGCCTTCCTTTTTATAGCATCATTGATGCTGCTGAGTCTTTACTGGTTTACTTCGTTTTCTTGCAGTTTTAATCTCATTTGTATTTATCCATTTGTTTTATATCATATACATTTAGGAGATATGCACACATTTGCATGTTGTTTGGGAGCTCTCTTCAGAGTGATTTTCACTGAAGCATGTTGAATGACTTTGTAGAGCACTGCTTGGGTTTCGGTGATGGTCACATGGATGCTCAAGGTGAACAATGTCATCTCATTGTTGACAGCCATCAATCTAGGATTTGATATCCGAAATAGCTCCCATTCGTGCCTCTTAAGAAAAAAATATTTTTTATTGTTCCAGGGAAAAGAGGTAGAACCATATTTGTAATTGATCGAAGACATTTTTTAAAATTCAATATTCTAGTTAATAGGTTCTGCTCCTTTATTCCCTCTGGATTTTTCGCAATTGACCATCTAGGGGCATATCAGCAACAACCGGCGATAATTATCGCTAAGCGCACTTAGCGCTAGGATAATTATCGCCGGCTAGCGTGGATTTTTATCGCTGAGATAGCGTGCTATTAGCAACGCTTATCTCAAAAGCGATAAAAATCCTAGCGCTAACTGCCAAACGTGAGATTATCGCTGGAAACCCAGCGATAATCCCACGAAGTTTGGCGATAGCTTGCTGATAGGGCCTCACATACTTAGCCATGATATCCACCTTACATAGGCTTTCATGGCTAAGTCAGTTTCAAAGCAGGCGTAAAGAAAGTAGCAATAACAGAGGTTATCGCTACTTTTCTTGTCGCTATGCTGCTTTGCTTGATAATAGGTGAAATGCCGCTTAGCGACATTTCTCCCGTTATCCTGGGGAGGAACGCCCACTTTGCATCTCATTAGAGATGCAAAGATGGGTGTTAGGAATTCAGGCGCTAAGGCAAGGTTTCACGCGATAGCGTGACCTTTCTGATATAGTGATACAATTCTCACCGCTTTTCGGCCGAAAACGGCCGCAAAAGCGGCGATAATTTTATATCGCCGCCTTGTAGATATGCCCCCTAGTTCTTAGGCGTTTACTGTGAGTGAGTCTCACTACCAGAGTTTGTCTCACTCATGGTAAATTCTCTGTAATTGGACTGATAGTGCTAATCATGCATGTGGGCCTTTTACATTAAGGTTTGCACTGCACCCCTGGGGTAAGAGGCTATGTTCTGGTTACATGCATGCAGGCTGGTTATGTGAGAATATTTTGCAGTTTGGTATCTGCTCACAGTTAGGCTGTCACAGAAGGCTGTCACAGAAGGCATAGAAGGCACTCTTCAGGGTTTAGTACTGAATTGGGTACTACTTAGAATGTTAGTGGACATTCATAGTGTAGGTTTGCAGTACTTACTGAAGGTCTGTGATGCTTACACTTGCTCCTTATAGAGGACATCTGCATTAGAGTATTATTTCACTCCATTTAGGCCTACAGGGTCACACGAGGTACCAATCTGGGGTTTGAAATACAACCAAGTGTAGATCTACAGTCCCTAATCATATCTGTACACTGTATGGCAATTTAAGGTTTGTCAATTATCTTAACAAATTTTATTGGGTTTTTATAGCATCAGAATCCAACAGCCCATAGTATAACATTAGTGTATCATTGAAATTATACCCAGTAATCATTCACCCCTCAACTCCCCAACCCTCAACTTCCCTCCCACCTCACAGAGTCGCACCCCAACGCATGAAGTCCTAGTCCATCTCCACATTACAGTTCCCACACATCGAGTTAGGCTGGTATCGAGCCATCTCATGCAGTATAGGGCCAGAACGCTCAAGCCACATATCAAAAGTGGTAATATCTGACACTCAGGTAGGTCCAAGCAAGGTCCAGAGTCACTGAGGTTCGTAGGCACGCCACATGTGATGGAAGCTCCTGAGTCTCTCATGTATACCACCAACATCTCCCAGTCCCTAGCCACCTCCAGGAAGCCATGACCCCATCTCGCTCCCTGAATGAACACTCCACTTTCATATTCTGCCCCTCTCTCAATTCATCCTATATTCCCTGGCAGCCGTCCAGTTCCGTGTAATTTCTCTTTGCCAAAAGAAAGGCCAAATCTTGGAATTTACTTGTGACCTTGATTTTGGTGGTGTGTGGGAATCAGCTCAGCAAGCAGTGCCCTGGGGAACTGGGGGCCTCCCTCATTGTTATATTAGATACTGTGATTGGGTTCTCTTCCTAGAAATCAGTCATGGATGGGCAGCACAATAACATATGAAATCATTCTGCCCCCTCTGTTCTACATCGTGGGCATGCTGCTCCAACTGTGTAAAAAAGCCTGTTGACTCTCCTTGGGCTAAGGTATATTCTATGCAAAATATAGAAGCTGATCAGCTTGTACAGGACATTTCTAAACACTTTGAAAGACTGTTCCATGATTTTTGCCCAAATGCTCTCAGGAACTAGAATCCGTAAATCCTCCTCCCATCATTCCCATAATTAGTTCATTGGTGTCATCATGTCTGCTCTGATCTCTCTGTATAAGCAGGAGATCGCTTTGAAGGTGCCGGAGCTCATCACCATATATTGACAGCCCTTGTGATTAGGTGGCTCTGATATGCTCACACCCCAGTGCTTCCAAATCGCTGCTGATGCTGCCCTATGGAGCAGAAAGTGCCCCTGGGGCAGAACAAATTCCAAGCTATGGTCCTCAAATGGAATGAGCCGCCAGCTCGAAACAGGTCACCGATGCAAGTTATACCCACAGACGTCCAGTCGGCAGTGCCCCGCCAGTCCCCTTAATGTGGCACCAAATTTGGAATTTACTCAGGCTCTCGGCAACGGGCTGTCTGGCCATCAGGAGCCCCAAGAACAGCTGCTGGATCTCAGGTACAACCTGTCCAACCTCACCCCTCCAGGGTCATTCTACTAGTCAACCACAGGGCAAGCCACTGAACCTGTGCTGCTATATATTTAGTTTCAAACTCTGGGACTGTCCTCCTTCTCCCACAGGATGCTGCAAAGTTGTCAATACCACTCTCCTGTGGCTCATGCCCCAGATAAAGGCGATAATGAGTGAGCCCAGTTCCCTGAATATCACACGGGGAATCCAAACAAGTAAGACTACAAAAAGTATAGCAGCCTGGGGAGCGCCACCATCTTGAGAAGAGCTAGATGTCCCTCTACGGACAGGGGAAGCATCTAACAGAAGTTGGCACTCTCTCAAAGGGATAGGACAGCTGCTCCCACATTCCTATCCAGCAAGTCAGCCTGGTCTTCAAATGCATTCACCCCTAGATACTGCAGGCATCAGGGTTCCCCCTGTAACACCCTTTGTACATCTGGGGGTCTATGGTTTGCAACCACTGGGAAGAACCACAACTTCTGCCAATACACCCCTTATCCAGACAACAAGCCAAATGTATCTAGCAGCCTCAATGTCCCCTTTAGTTCAGCGTCAGTATCTCAAAGAAATAGCCTCGATTTGTCAGCATATAGGGCAATGTGATCGTGTCAACCCCCAACTTCTATTCCCTAATAATGGTCTCCTGACATGGCACTGATGGCTAATGGCAATAGGGGGCAGCCTTGCCTGGTCCTCCGACCTACCACATAACCCTCAGAGATCATGCGGCCAGTTTTAAACTCAGACTGTAGGGTTCAGATATACTAGTCTGGTCCAGCCTATAAATCCGACTCCCGTCTACAATCTCTCCATTACCCCATAGAGAATGTTCCACTCTAAGCTGTCAACAGCTTTATCTATATCAAGCAAGAATATCACTGCTTTTCCAGGGTCAAACATATCCGTCACCATCAATTTTAACAGCCTCCACATATGAAGCACTGTGCTGTGGCCTGGGATAAACTCCGCTTGATATGGGTGCGCTAATTTAATCATATAGGGCAGCAGTCTACTTGCGAAAAACCAGCTGAGGATTTTATCATTGATTTTAAGCATCGACAATGGAGGATATGCTTTACAATCATGCAGAGGTCTCCCAGGTTTTAGTAATGGCACCACCAATGATTCATGGGTGGAAGTTGGCAGATGCCCCATATCCTTTGCTGCCCTATACAATTCCACCAACAAAGGCACTAGCACATTAGCGTATGTGACATAAAATTGGAGGGGGAGCCCACCTGTCCCAGGGGTAAACAGCCATTAGTACGCGGATGTTAGTCCGCGTACCATTACTTCGCAAGCGTTACAATGCATGCGATGTTACACCACGTAGCTTATACTATGCAAGTTGTAACATCGCATGCGTTGTAACACTTGCAAAGCAAACACTATCAACATCGTTGTGTGGAAACGGACGCGCTTCCGTTTCCACACAATGACATGCACAACTGACGCTGGAAGCCCGGGGAAGAGGAACAACGGCTGAAGGAGAAGAGAGGAATCGGGGAGGGAGAGGTAAAAGGGGCTGTGTAGTATTTAAGGGTTAAGGGTAGGGGGAGGGTCATGCAGGGGGTAGTCTTTTTGGTTTTGGGGTAGTGTAGTTTTATTTTGTAGTGTAGAGTAGTGTATTTTGGTATAGGGTAGTGTCGGGGGTTTGTGCAGGGTAGTGTTTGGGAGTAGGGACATGATGTCTTCCACAACACTAATTAATGGTACATTGGTGTAGAACTTGACCTTCATGACATTATGATGTATAATGAGTAATAGTCAGATTTGTTAGATTCTGGGCCTTGATTGATTCTGGGCCTTGATTGAGCATTCTGTAAATCTCGCACTTGGATCCATCCCATTTGGTTATATCTCTTTACAATGCTATACAACAAGTGCCAAAGTATGCAAGGTGATCAACGTTCCTAGTATGGACCTAAGGATGGAGTGTAGAGAATGCCATCAATGTAATGAGCCTGTCTGGGGTTATGACATGAGTGGACCCAACTGTTTCGAGTTCATGTATCATACATGCATGTGCTCATGCTAAATTTGAAGCCTGAGGAGTAAACCATGAAGTTGGTGTGATATGTAGCCTTCTTCAATGTTTTCAGTGGATTTGTTATGATGAGGTGTGGAAACGTAGTTGTAAGAAACCGATGTTCCATGTAATTTCAGATACATCCATGGCAATCGGACGAGAAGTGGGCAACATTGGTGGGGACACATCTGGTCATTGCAGTTCCATACGTGAGGCGTCAGACACGGAGGGACCCAGTGACCAGGAAGGTGTGAGGCATAGGAATGGCCCTGAGGACATCAGCTCAAGCTCAAGCTCATCATCACCCGAGTCATCCTCTGGTGGACACTCCCAAGTGGTGGTGGACCCAGCAGGATTAGTTCCACCTTCATCCTTTCCCACCACTCTCAGGTCCATTGTCACCCTACCTGTTGTCCCCCCACAAGTTGGCTGTTCCTGCTCCCTTCCCCATCCCCACTGCCTCGCTCCAGGCACCTCAACCCCTGCCCCTGTTAGCCCGGCAGCCCTGAGTGAGTAGGCAATTGGACTCCTGAGGAGCATCTCTGTGTGTCATACTGCAGTCCTAAATGCCATTCAGGAGCAAGGCAACAAGCTGACCCTGATGGTTGCCTACCTGAAAGACATTCACACTGCCATGTCTTCCCTACATAATCTTTTCAGGCTCCTCCCTCATGGCAGCCCTCCACCTATCCCACCTATCCCAACCTTCCACCCCCCCTGCCACGTCCGCATCCACATTCCCTCTTGCCACTCCTATCCCAAGTACAAAGATATTTAAGTATTCACACAACTCATCAAACACAAGCACAACACAGAAACACAAGACATCAAAAAAATTGAAACATACCTGCACACAGCAAAACTCACCTCCCTTACCAGCCCCACCACCCCTGGCATACACTCAGGAACCACAGCAACACGTACAGAGCCCTCCATAGACACACACCTCACCTGCAAACACACAACTTATACCCGCAGACCCCTCCACAGCACCCAGCATTCATGCAGACACTACACCAACAGCCACAAACACCTCCAAAAGACCCATATCCAAAGGCACCACAAAAATTGCCACAGGCCCCTTCACAATACCCAGCACATCCATATCACTCCCACCAAAAACCGCAGACACTCACAGTCACCCACACAACAGACACCAACACAACACACAGTGCAGACAGCAGACCCTATTCAAACTTCTACTCCCACTTCCTCCCAAACCAAACTCCATCCCGACCACTCTTCCTGTTTTCCCTGTGAATCTGTCATGTTTGCCCTTACTCCTCTAAAACCCACCCCCTCCCAAAGTCCCCAAAAACCCTACCACACCCAAACCCATCTTTTCCACTTCCCGGTCCACACCTGAAAAACAGCCTCCCCAACCCCTCTGAACCAAGCCCAAAAAAGACACACAGACAACTAAAACCTCCTAAAGCTAAACCTAGTTAAAAACTTCCACACCTAAAAAGTCCCTTCCCAAGGACAAACCCACCCCTTCCTAAACCTGTGCCCCGCTTCCCAAGTACCATCTTCAAGGTGCCTGCTATGCCCAATGGATGCCCCTTCGTCAGGAGGTTCCCTGGCAGTGTCAGTAAGGACAAGTTTGGTGGCACAGCATTGAGTTGTGGCAGATGGACAATGAATGGACTGGCCATTGGCCTTTGTTTTATTTTTGGATTGCTTTAAATCCATTCATTAAACACTTTCACAGTTTAGAAGACATTAGTCCTGGCATTACTAACCAATTTATTTGATGTTATTGTATAGTTAGTGATGCATGTGTATAGTTGTGTTTGTTTGATCTCTGATTGCTGATCCAGTTGAAGTGGTTAGTGTGATGTGACCTTGGAGCCAGTCCTCTAGTTAGACACTACAAGGGAAAATGATGGATGGATGTCTATGTGAGTTGACGTTCAAATGGGGCAGATATTGAATCAGGCAACATGTTATGTGGTAAGTATTTCAGCTTGCCTGCTCTCTGTCAAAGTAATTTAGGCTACACTTCTCCCTATGATGTAGATTGGATATATGTTTGATGTGTTGAAGTTAGATATTTGTGTATTCACACATGGAGGGTGTCAACTTGTCGTACATTTGTGGAGTTCTGCATGGACATGTGCCCATTTGGTAATGTGTTCCTTACAGTTACTTCATCTAGATGTGTAACCCATGCTGCTAGTGCTGTTTTTGCTTTCATACATTGCACTTACCCATTGCCTACACATGCTAGGCACTTGGTTACACTTCTGGTTGTCCCTGGTATACTTTAGTTCCCAGGTCCAGTGCACTTGGAGTTTGTCAGTGATGTTCAGAGTGTAATGTGCCCCAGGACCCCAGCCTTTCAGGATTCCCCCAATAGAGGCATAGCTATCCTGTAGAGAGGGTTTCCATTGTGCCCTTAGAATGCTTTTCACACTGATTCTATGTAATCCCATTCACTGACATTGCCTTTTCATGTGGGGGATGTATAAGAGTTGTAGCTGAGAAGGTATGTTTCATTTTAATGACACATCAATACAGATGTTTCTAAACAGGACCTGGGATATGTGCAATGTGGAGTGTGTCACAGTCACTGTAGCATCTTGGTTGGTGTACCAGTCACAAAGCCTCATGGTTGTTGTAGCCATTTTAATGTCATTGACAACATTTGAGAAATGGTAACCTGTATGACTAGTGAAGATCGGTAGTAACATGGCAGACAGGTGAGAAGGGGCAAAATAAGTCGAGCAGCTTGGTTAGAGTTGGAGTAAAATTGACTCGTGGTAGTTGTAGTCACTGCAGTCTCACTTGAGAAATGGGAAACTGCATGATAAGTGTGGAGCAGTTGTAACATGACAGACAAGTGCGAAGGAACAATAGGTGTCTAGCATCTTAGAGTTCCAGTCACCACACCTCTTCATAGTAGTGGTAGCTGTTCAATCTCACTTTACCAATACTTAACAAATGGTAAGCTGAATGATAAGTGTAGATCAGTTGTAAGATGCCAGACAAGTGAGGAGGGGCAATAGGAGTCTAGCATAGTGGTTAGAGTTCCATTCACAAGACCTCCTGGTAGTTGTAGTCACTTCAATGTCTATTTCCTGAAACTTGGAAAATGGCAAGTTGCATGACTAGTGACGATCAGTAGTAACATGGGAGACTGGTGAGAAGGGGCAAGAGGAGTGTAGCATCTTGGTTAGAGTGCCAGTCACAAGGACTCCTGGTAGTTGCAGTCACTTCAATCTCACTTTCTCAATAATTGAGAAATTGCAAGCTGCATAACTAGTGAAGATCAGAAGGAACATGGCAGACAAGTGAGAAAGGGTAAATGCTGTGTGACAGATATTAATAGGTGTGCTATTGTTGAGGAGGTGCTGTTGTGGAACACACAATAATGTACAAATCACAATCACTGTATATAATTTGCAAACACATGTCCATATGCGCACAGTGTGCCTGTGCAGCACCGATGTTTTGGCCTAATATGGCATCCTACAGATGTATTTTGATTATTGTTTTGAAATAATCCCAGACAGGGTCCCTGCATGTGTGTAAATTACTTAGGGACCCCAACTACCTTGCCTAGTCCATGGCGGAATATTGTTGTGCAGAGCAGTGTATAGCAACAGGTAGTTGTATAACTCACTGCCGATTTCGTCCATGACAGAGTGGGTTTTGAACATGGTCGAGAGGGAAGAGCAGCAGCAGGACATGCCAGATGGACTCCATGATGATAGAAGGTGAGTACAGGCGAATACAGGTGAGTTTAGGCCTTATATCCATCCCTTCCTGCCATCTCAGATGTGGTGGTTGGACCGCCACGGTCACGCTGGCTGTAAAGCAACCCGAACTTTTGGGCAGGCAGTTTCACTGGTGGTCTGAGCCTACCACAGCCTCATAAGCACCTTCCACGGCCTCCGCAGGCAGAGTTGGCTAGCAGTGTCAGAGGTTAAGCCACAGTCTTCACAAAACCAATCCACACAACTCGTAATACCGAAGTCGTACTGCTGAGCTCGCTGCGTACGGACCGCCAACACTGATTCAGCGGTCCATAGGCCACCAAACTCCTAATAAAGGCCATAGTGTTGAAGATTCTTACATGTAAGTTATCTCTTACAGTGATTCATATTTCCTAGAGTCTATCTAAACTGATGATGTATGCCACATTAACCCTTAGGTTGGAAATGGGGGTCTCAAGTTGACCTTGATTTGCACCTTTGTCCAAGTAGGGACCCACCTTCCTACTCAGGGTAAGGGGGTACACTTCTAAAATAACCCCTGCTCACCCCCTTGGTAGCTTGGCACGAGCAGCAGGCTTATCTCAGAGAGTAAAGCATGTCTGCATGCATACAGAAACACAGTGAAAACACTACAAATGGACACCACACCAGTTTAGAAAAATAAGTAATTCTTTATCTAAACCATACAAGACTAGAAAACAACAAAAATCTACAATACAGTTCTTAAAAATATGCAGTTTGCAAGAAATCCTTAAACTTGTAGAAATACCCACAAAACACAGTTCTTCCGAGTTGGTGGCTCAGTCCGGGGCTCCCACGATGCTGAAAACAACAGAGCCTAACAGTTCCAGCCGACTGTATCTTGTGAACAGTAACGTTCTCGTTGCGGCTGACATGTTGGTTCGAGTCAGTCGGGACAACAGTTGCAGTTGCATTGCAAAAATGAAAGCAGTGCAGGGTACGAAACCCTCACAATGTTTTGCAGGCAGTCGCTTGGTGACGATTGCTCAGACAGCTGCTGTGAGACCAAGGCTTACGATACGGCATGAGGTGGTGCTCGATGCACTGCTGGCAGGTTGCGGTGCAGGAGCCGTTCGATGTTTGGTGTTGGTGACGTCCAGGCAGGATGAAGCGAGCCGGTACTGAGTGCGGTGCCCAGAGGACACGGTGCAAGCAACGGCTCGGTGACGATCATCCAGACGGATTCGGTGAGACCAACGATGTGGTGCGAAGTGTGGCAGGGCCATCTTTGGTGCCTTCATGACACAGAAACCAGCGACGGACTCGGTGACAGAGTCAGCTGATCCTTTCTTCTGTGGTGACTGAAACCTGCGGTTCCAGAGATAGTGCCCAGTAGGATGGTGAGGTCTTTGCTGTTCCTGACACCTCTTGAACAGGTGTTAAGCTCCACTTCAAGCCCTTGGACAGTTTACAAGCAGGAAACACACACAGTCTTCTCCTTGGCAAGAAACAGCCACTGCAGGCCAAATTCAGACAGCACACAGCAAAGGGGCAGTACTTATCCTTCAGCTTTTCCCAGCTCTTCTCCTTGGCAGAGGTTCCTCTTGAATTCCAGAAGTATTCTTAAAGTCTGGGGTCTGGGTCCTGCATTTTATAGCACACATTCCTTTGTTCTCTGGAGGCAGAGAAGCTCTTTGCCCCGCCAAAACCAATTCTGCCCTCTCTGGTGCAGCTTCCTGGCAGGAGGTGGAGATAGCATTGTCCAGAGCAGACCAGGCCCACTCAGGTGTGAAAGAAATCTCCTGCCCCGACTCTGAATGCAGCCCAGACCTATTCAACCCAGCCCTGGCTCGCCCTGGAAAGCAGGACACACATCAACCCCCCAAGTGGCCGAATGAACAGAATGCATATCCTTAGCCCCTGTCACTCCAAAGCCGGACAGTCAATGCTCAAACCTAGCAGAGGCACACAGGATGGCTAAGCAAGAAAATACCTCTTTTCTAAAAGTGGTATTTTCAAACACAGGATGTAAAAAATCATCCTTACTAAAAGATGCATCGTTATCTTTTGAGTTCAGCATACTAAACTTTATCTTCCTATCTTGTCCCAATGGGAAGGTATATTTATAAGATGTTATAAATAAACTCCCATTCTATCCTATGAGACAGATAGCCTTTCAATAGCGAAAAACGAAGCTGGCAGTATTTCACTATCAGGACATGCCACACACATCAGGGAATGTCCTACCTTTCACATACTCTGCACCGTGCCCACAGGGGTTCCTTCGGCCTACCTTGGGGGTGACTCACATGTAAGAAAAGGGATGGTTAGGCTCTAGCAAGTGGGTGCACTTGCCAGATCAACATGGCAGTTCCAAACTGCATTCAGACACTGCAGTGGTAGGTCTGAGTTACATTTTCAGGCTGCTCAAATGGGTGGCACAATCAGTGCTGTAGGCCCACTGGCAGCATTTTATTTACAGGCCCTGGGCACACAAAGTGCACTGTACTAGGGACTTACCAATAAATCAACTATGCCCATCATGTAATCACCAATCCATAACAACAATTTACAGAGGGAGCACTTGCACTTTGGCACTGAACAGCAGTTTCAAAGTGCCCCAAGCATCGAGATCAGCAAGAACAAAGTTCAACACACAGCAAAATAACTGGAGGCAAAGGCAAAAATAAAGGCGGAAACCCACGCCAATAATGCCATGTTATTTAGATCTTTTTATTGTGCTTGTTCTTAAAGTTATACTCTCATGTTGCAAGGATTTCTTTAAACTTTCTGTAATCACATGGTTGAATTTTGAATGTGACGAACATATCCTTTATACTAATACTATGTAAAAGATGAAGGGCCTGATTGCGAGTTTGGTGGTCAGACTGCCTGAGAACTGCTTCAGCCAGTAGACCACTTCGCTGGCGGTCTTAAGACCACCACATTACGAGCTGGCCATGGTGCCGGTGGAGTGGATGTGAAGATCTTGTGGCGATGGTGAGTATTTTTTCCTAATTTATACATGCCTGTGTGTTGATTTAGACTGCATATGTGTTGGATGCACACATATGCATAATACATGTGGAAAAATACCACCTCCCCACTACTGGGGTCCAGCCCATATGTGGCCATTCCTGGCGATGTGTATATGGTACGAAAGGGACTCACCTGTATACCTTCACAAACAGGGTTCTTAATCTCTGCTTTGAAGGGAGGACCTGAAGAAAGGAATATATGTCAGACTCTGCCTGGAAAACCAAGAAAGGGGTGAGTACGCACCCAAAATACTTCGAGTCCGCCACCTTGAAGCAGATGGTCTGACTACTGCAGTCACCTCGTGGAAAAGGCAACTAATAATACGGACAGCAAGGCAGATACCCTATAGCGGCTGCCTTTCCATGATTCCGAATCGGGCCGATTTGCTGGTGGTCTCTGCAGTTCAGGCGCAGTCTTCAGAAACTCAATCCGTCTGACTCATAAAATGGTGGTCGGACCACTAAGCTCACCACGGTCAAACCTTCACTGCCATTACGGCAGTCCACAGACCCCCAAACCCGTAATAAGGCTCTAAATCTGATTTATTCTGGCTACCGTTTACTAATTGTTTTCTATTTGCACTCAATTAATTCTTTACCTAGCTTTGTCTAGTTTCTTTTCTGTCTTCTCTCTTTTCTTCTTACTTTTTCCTACTGTCTCTCACAGTCTTCTTTTCTTTCTTTTATATTCTCAAAATCTTCTGCTGTTTCTTTTTTGCAGTGGTTTAATTTTATTGAAGTATACAAATGTAATTATATTCAAAATATTGTTAACTGTGCTTATCAATACAATTAATAAAGAATAAAAATATTTAGCTGATATGTAGAAGTGGCTTTAATGTACTTACTTATTGTGTGCCTTTTTCCAGGTGTTCAATTATTGAAATTTCTTGGTGGGTATTTAAGTTGTAGATAGTGTTGTACGTAGTACCTAAAGTTTCGTAAATAAATAGAAATAGAGAGGTTTGACAGGAGATTTGACCTACTAGGCACACTGATCGTGAAATGTCATGCGTATTGCTATGTGCTTAATTTGAGCTGTATCATCTATAAAATCTAATAAACAAAGTTAAAGAAAAGATACAAATATTGAAATATTATGTTTGGTAAGTTGTATTTTTACAAGTTACTTTCACTTATGTTAAAAAAAAATTGTTCACTTACTTGTGAAGGTAGTGTATCATTTTTGGTTTTCTGTTGACATTCCGGCAGAGTGATGTCTTGCACATTCATGGCCTGATTATGATGCCGGTCGGACATACCGTCCGACCGCTGTCTTCAGAGGCCCTTTCTGACTGTCAAGGTCGGGAAGTTTCCCCCTGCTGTATTATGATGCAACCGCTGCTACAGCGTTGGTCGCCTCTATAGAGGAGCACATATACCCCAAAATGTTGCTGCAAATGCATGCAAAATAAAAGAATACATGTAAATTGTATACACATGTATGACATGACATATGTGGGGATATGCCTTGTTCTATATGAAAACAGTTGGGGCCTCGTCAGGTCCCACATCCCTGGGTGCGCGGCTTAAAGAACATGACCGGTCCAATAAAGTAAAACAGTATTTCCTTATTTTATCCGATTTTATTCCATTGTATTCCAAAGATGACCCAAACTTATTTCCAAAATTTTTGTATGTATTCAGTTCTTTACAAAGCTCTACGAGTGCCAATATCGGCTTTGTACCTAAGCACGAGAGATTCACAGTCAGTATAATTCAATGAAGGGGTGGTAATCCATGTAATTAAATGTAGAGATGCTAATCCCAATGCTTTTCAGGCAGATGCACCCTTTCTCGGGGGTAACTACAATGAAAAACATACATTTGAGAACCACATATCACCAGCCTCATAAAAACTTTACACTGTCATTTGTGCTTCACGTCGACCATAATATATCAACTATGTATATACCAGACAGACCACTCCTCAGTTGTTTCCTCAAATGTATGAACTGATGCCCCTGTGAAGAAAACCAATTTTTTTAATGATATGTAACTTTATGTGACCTAAGTGAAGTGCTCATTCTTGATATTCCAAATCAAATAAACATACTCATTCCAAAAACACCATCACCCTCACCACATGCCCAGCCCTGGGCACTGCCCCAAGCGTAAAGTGCCAGTCAAGGAGCTGTAGATGGTGAACCTACCACTTCTTCAACATGCTTTCACTTTGCAGCGATCAGCTGCCTGCTGCAGCAGAATCACATGTGTTTCCACATGTCAGAGATTCCAAAGTGTACTTTGAAGTACCAGTAGAGAAATCACAATAACAGATCTTTCATGATTTTTCAAGTCAAGATCTGTGCAAAAATGCCATCAGAATGGTGAAAATATCCCAAACAAGGAACTTATATGTTGGTCGGGGTTCATTTTCCTACTCCTCCTCTTCATGGAACCGTTCTTCTCTGTCCTCTACTAGTGATGCCATTTCTAATTGTCAATCCAAATAAAATTTGGAAAAATAAAATCCAGGAGACACAGCTGAGGGTTTAAATCTTCTCCTGTGGTACACCCCAATAAGAGTACGCAGGTGGGCACATCATGTCTATACATCAAACTAATGATATTAGCCAATGAGAGGGTATTTTTGTAGTCTGTCAAATGTACCATGATGCATAACAATGCAGCAATTTCACTAAAACCTTCAAGACACCATTTCTATTAGGACCAGTGAGAAAACCTCTAGGCTCAGTATAAATAAACCCATGCTCCATAGTGAATAGAACTATTTTGTTTAGAAGTTCCAGGTCCTGCGGTACTCCTGTAGGACCCTGTAAGTAAACCCATGGGGGATTTCCACAGGACCCTCTCATTGGTTCTGTGAGGCCCACAGAGTACCAAGGCACCTCTGGGAGGTCAATAAAAAAAAGTTAGCAGCCATATGATTATCCACTAAGGAAACACTACTAAAAAAGGTGTACACCGTTTAGAAACAACCTCAAATGATTTTGATAACCACCATCACTGGATTGCGTTTTAACAGATATACTTTTCAGTACATAAAATCCAAAAGCATTATGGCCTCAAACAGAACTGCAGACCAGAAAACACCAAGTGCATCATCTACTATGCCTATGCAGGGTTCACAATCAGAAGATCTAGATGTCATTGTGCTCCCAAGCACTTCTGCAGCATAATAAAAAGTAAGGCTACCGAAGGACTCGCTAGTATGCAATGTTTGACCTTTCTGCTGATAAAAAAAATGTTACCAACCCTGTGCAGATGTGCAATGCACTGCCAAAGTACATGCATGGATTGTGCTTGGCCTGTACTCAGCCCTAGCATACAGTCAACTAGCTGCCATGCATGGCCTTCAGCTGGGCAAGGTGGGGTGGTTGGCAACACTGCCTGGCCTGTGGCCAGGCCCTACATTCAGTGCCCCTGCAGTCAACCAACCCCCACAGAACCTCCATAGAACAATGTTCATGTTTACAGTACTGTGATACTCCCCAGGTACCGCTGCAAAATTATCTCCTCGCAGCATGTCTGGACCTTGCAAGATTCAATTATTAATGCTTGATTGGCGGCTCAGATGGGATGCCCATAATACCTCATGGGAGCTTCTCTGGGTCCTGCAGGATTACATCAGCACCGCAGCATTAAATGTTTATTTTTGTGTCTAGGGGGGTCAGGGTAACACTAGCCTTCCCTCATATATGTGTTTCTACTTTTACTTCATGGCACAGCGACTGACCCTGCTATTTTCTGTGACAGCAACATTTTTCTTCATATTGGGAGCAGACAATCAGATGACTATCCGCATTACTAGGACTGGCCCCTTAGAACTGAATTGTCTGAAAGGAAAAAAGCCTCCTCAGCCAATCAGATCACTCTATTTTGTAAATGTATGCTGCCCCAAGAGTCGATACCAACCATCCAGATATACCTATTTTTTAACCCCTCATGACCGCCCCAAGCGACTCTTTAAATGCACATTTCTCTAGAATGGCTGAACAGATATACACAAAATAATGAAGGGCACACTTTCAGAGTAAAGTTCTAACTTTTTTCCAAATTTTTTAAAATTCTGTTCAACAGATGTTTCTGTATTGCTTCTCAAACTTTCCTACTGGAATTAACATGGGAAAATTATGATTTGGGACCCCCCCCCCTTTATCTCGGTTCCCGCTTGTCAGATTACCCAAAACTTTCCAGGAAGGAGCTGAGATGGATAAACTTCTTTTGGAAAGATCTGTGAGATTCGCCAAACAGTACCAAAGTCCTTAAAAAAAAAAACATGCTCTTCCTATGGAAACTCTGACCTAACTATAACCTTAATGGACACATTTAAATTTTTTTTGTTTTTAAACATACATTTTTGTATTATTTCAACACCAATTTATAATGACAATTTCTAGTGTTTGTTTAAATTAAAATACCATCTTATTACATTATCTAAATCTAATGTCAGCATAAACTTTGTTTCCAGAGTGAACTGTTGAATTTTTTATGCAAAATAAAATCTTACTAACATAACTATCTAAAATGTCAATTTAACTTTTGTTTTTCTAACGATTAATTTTTTAATGTAAAGTAATATCTTACTATTACACTATAACGATAATGACAATTTAAGTTTTGTTTTTCTCAGTGAATTTCGATAATTTTTTTGTATTCACCTAACTCCCTCAATGAGCACAGCTTTTGGAAGTACACACCAGTGTATTACCTGCTGGGCTTGGCCTCTGGACTGGCCCTGAACAAAACTCTCATGGGAAACTAACACCCACCATGCATTGCCTTTAGTTGAGCACAGTGGGGGTTGGACACACAGGTAGTGGCTTGTGCCAGGCCCTGCACCCAACCTCCAGAAAACAGGAGATCCCTTTCAAAGCACAATCTTTGACCAGGCCCTGCATCTAAACCCCCATTGGCAGACAAGCCCTGCAGTGGGCAGCCCTACTTAGGAGCTCACCCCACATTTTTCATATTTATTTTTTGAAATGTTTTTGCACTACCATGGTACTCCTATGGTCCTTTAGCCCAAGCATTACCTCACTATACCTTTGGGCGTGCAAAATTCAATTTCTGAAATAAAAAAAAAGTGTAGGCTCACATACTAATATTAACACCCTCCAATGGGTACGGTCCCAGGGGTTGCAGCAAAATATTTCTTTTTGGGGAGGGTGTGCCTGACCCCCTTTAGGAGCATCGGGGAGGGCCCTGAGGATCCCATCCCCTTGAACTGTGAAGTAAAATATTGGGATTGAGCACACAGCCTCCCTCCTCAGGTCTTAATATGTCCCGGGGACCCAATCCCCTGAGACTAAATAACATTAATAAGGGTAAGAGGGTGCACAGCCCCTTCTCCAAGCCTGAAAAGGCCACAGGGATGCCATTCCATGGGGCCAGCTAAATGACAGTGTCCAGGAGAACTACCCCTGGGACACAGTAATGTCCCTGCCCACATTAGTGCAAGCAGGCAAACATAAGTTTGCTCCAACCAGGCAGGAGCATTCCTAAACTTTCTGCCAGGAGGGAGCACACATGCCTTTGCTGTCTGCAGGAACACGGGCAGGGAAGGCATATCTGCTCTCGCTCAGCAGGTGCTTTAAAAATGCTTTTGGGAGCAGGAGTTTGATTGCAAGGAAACACAGATTACTCTCACCAGGTGGGTGCAAACAAAAACACGTTCTCCCGCAGCACCCAGGAGGTGTGAATGTCGGGAGTCGGTTGGAGCCTCTGGGGCTGTTGGGATCCCCTATGGCCTGAGCTTGCTGGGTTCCCCAGGTGGGCACCAGGACACCTACCTAGAAGAAAGATAGGTCCTGGGCAATGAGGTTCCCGGGGCCACTATGGGCACATGGAGAGTGTCATGTACCTCTCTCCCCTTTAGGTTAAGTGCAGCCCCAGGGGATGGGTCATCAGGGCCTATTAAAGCTTGTGGAGGAGTGCCATGAGGCCCCTTCCCATTATCATTGGAGGGTCCCCAGGGCCTATTAGGGCTCTGGCAGGGGAGGACACACGTTCACTCCCCATAAAATATATGTTTTATCCCCAGAAGATGGAACCCCCTCCCATTAACATATATATTTTGGTCCTGTGGGAATAGGGTCCCTGGGGCCACTTTTGGCTCTGGGAGGGGTTTGTGTGCACCCTTCCCTTAAAGACCCTAGTGATAGTGACCCAGGGGCCCCTTTTGGATGGTAAAGGTATCCAGGTGCCCCCCTCCTCTTCACAAATACCTTTTGGCCCTGGGTGGGGATCCTGGGGCCACTATAGACCTCAAAAGGAGGGGCATGCACCTCTTCCCTTAATTAAAAAATGGTCTCAGAGGATGGGGTCTCTGGGGCCCAAAGTGGCTCAGGAAGGAGGACCAGGAACCCTCTCCCCATTACCAAAAGCCCCTGGGGATGGGATCCTAGGGGTCTGAAGTGGCTTGGGGAGGTAGGCTGCAATACTGGTTTGGATGCAGGGCCTGCAGGCAATCACATGCTGCAAATTGTCAAAAATTGTGCACAGCATGAGGTTGACTTCTCTTAGAGGTTGGACACACGGCATGGCCACAGGCCAAACGTGCTGCCAATCTCATGCCACACATAGCCAAAGGCGATGGGCAGCGTGATGATAAAATTGTGCATGGAATCTTAATTACCTTAGGGGTTTGACTTATAGTTACCGTGCACCCTCTGACCAAGCCACCAGTGACCCCCAGGACTGAATCCCATGGAGCCTTTTTTAATTAAGTGGAAGGAGGCAAACAGCCCCCTCCCTGAGCCAATTGTGGTTCCGGGGACCCCATCCCTGGGATCAAACATTATGTTTTGAGGAGGGAGGCGCATCACTCCCCTCTCTGAGTCTTAATATGCCCTGGGGACCTCATTCCAAAGGGCCGCAGTTAACCTAAAGTAGAGGGGGCCCCCTCTTCAAACCTCAATTGTCCTCAGGGACACCATCCTCCAAGGCCATGGTTAACTTAAAGGAGAGGCCAGCGGGCGGCCCTCTCACGAGCCTGTTGTGGCCCCCACACCCCTGGGACCTGTTTTATACGTAGATGTTGACCCCAGTGTCAAGTTAGGGCAAAGGACTAAGCAGCAAGTTGGTGGTTGCAGGGGCAGCCCTAGGACTCCAGCACCCCAACAGGCTTTCTGCACAATGCGGGAGTTGGCAGTGCTCCCACCCAGAAGGAGCAGCTCTGTATGAATGCTCTCCCCAGGCGAAAGCAATAATTGCTCCCTGCCAGCATACTGAGGGCAGGAAAAGCTGTTTGTTTCCACCCAGTGGGAGATTTAAAAATGCTCATGCCAGGTGGGAGCAAACATATGTTTCCCTGCCGAAAGTTCTGCAGACAGGGAAAGTACTACGTCCTGGGGTGGGCCTTCAAGGACACAATAATTATTCTGGCCCTGGGGTGCTTGGGGGCTGTCAGGGAACATACCTCTACCGTTAAAAAATACAGTGAGCCTGGAGCGTGGTGTTCCCAGGTCACCATTGGCTCGGGAAGGGGGGTAGAGTGCCCCTCCCCTTAATTAAGGAATTCAAACCTGGGAAATGGGGTTCCCGGGCCCAAAATGGGTTTGTGCAGGGGGGCCTCACTCACACTCCTCCCCAATTAATTTATAAAAATTAGAGGGTGGCCATTTTGTTTTTTTCTGCCATCGGATCACAGCAAACAGAGACACTTTAAAACCAAATTAAACCCAGGAGGGGGCCTCTGGGACAACTCTAAAGGGCCTAGGGAGCAGGGTATACCTGCCCTGCAATTTTATATTATTCTTTTTTTTAAATTGCAGGACAGGGGACTGAGGGCCTGATTTAGATCTTAGCGGATGGGTTGCTTTCTCACAATGGTGATGACTAGGCCTGGGCAGTAAATTCCGTTCCGCTTGTGGAATTTGCGGAATTTGGGTAATTTCGCGTTCCGCGGAGAACGCAAAATTGCTCCAAATTCTGCATTCCGCGACTTCGCGAAATTTTTTGCTTGTTTGCGTTCTAAAAAGGCGTGTTCGCGAGATATTTCTCCCCGAGCACGCAAACAGCAATTGTGGACAGGAAAAAAGCATCGCGAACAAGCAATTCCGCTTGTTCGCGAAATTTCTGCGTGTTCGCGGAGATTTTTTACCGTTTCGCGGAGATTTGCGTAACGCGATTACGCAAATTCCGCCCACCCCTAGTGATGACTATCCCATCCGCCGAAATATATTTCCGCAGAATATAATGGGATTTATATTCCGGCGGATGGGATGTCCATCACCATTGGGACAGAGTAACCAGTCCGCCATGATCTAAATCAGGCTCTAAGTCCCTGATTCCTGTAATGACTGCTAGCAACAGTTTTCTTCATGTTGCTGCCAATCATTCAGAGCCTTGCTCCTGTTGGAGCAGTATGGCCCAAGGGTAAAAAAGCCCCCTAGGCTAATCAGAAGGTTCTATTTTTTTAAATTGGGTTGTGGGACTCTTGGTAGAGTCCCTTGAAGCCATTCTTAAAGACATACAAATATATTTGGTGCTTAATATCTCCAGGAGTTTTTGTAGTAGCGCTTCTTAAAAACCTTTTTCCTGGCCCCCACTTGACAGATAACCCCGAAGCTTTTCATGCACAAATGTAGCAATATTTTTAAACGTTTCCTGAAAATTCGTCAAACAGGTCCAAAGTTATTAGCAAAACAAAAAGCAATTTCTTGTGGAAACACTGACCAAATTAGAACTGCCCAAAAGGGAGTATATATATTCATTGGAAAGACAAAGAATACTGGGACATCATAGTTAGGAAATGCAATTAAAAATAGCCTTCAAAATTTACTCTTTATGAATAGTCTCAGCTTTTATACGCACAAAACTATCGAAATTCAGTTGTTTTAGTTACCTCAGCTGACTATAACTTGATCTCCCCCAATGCACTGCGTTATCACCTCACATATTACATCACTCATTTCTTTTTTAGAGTTTTATATTGCTCGAATTAGACCCGAAGATTTCGGGTATCAGAGCGCTTTACATAGCACCTGTTTTGTTACACAAGGACACATTCATATTTGTTAGGCACGGGTAGATTACGTGATTTGCCCAGAATCACGGGATGTTGAGCGTTGTACCTGAGACTCGAACCCAGTTACCCAGCTTCGAGGTCAACCGCTCTAGCCGTAAGGCTAAATCCACTACCTCATGACATGGTCAGTGATATCACTGATCAAATCACTGATGACAAATCAAATGCCATCACTGATGGCATCCCTGATGAGATAATCCTATGATTGGGAGTATTTCCTTACAAGTATTTGAGTGTTAACTGTATATGATGAGGTACTACAAAAGTCAAATTAGTACATCTTGTGTACTATTAATCAGTGATACTATTTCAAACATATATTATTTGAGTAGCTGTGTGATAAGTGTATCCACGAGTGAGTGGGTGTATGAGTGGCTGTATGGGTGTGTGAGTGGGTGTCTGAGTGGCTATATGGGTAAATAAGTTGGTGTGTGAGTAGCTATATGGGCGAGTGAGTGGCTGTGTGAGTAGCTGTTTTGGTAAGTGAGTGGGTGTGTGAGTGTATTGGTGGGTGAGTGGGTTTTTGAATAGGTGCTTGGTAATTGAATGGATGTATTAGAGAGTGACTTTTGAGAGACTGTAGGGGTGAGTGAGTAGACATGTGAATGCTGGTATGGATGTATGAATGGGTATGTAAGTGGTTGTGTGGTGTGTGAGTGGCTCTGTTGAGGGGCTGTATGGGTGAGAGACTGGGTGTGAAAGTAGCTGTATTGGTGAGTGAGTGGGTGTGTGAGTGACCATGTGGATGAATGATTGGCTATGTAAGTGATTGTATGGGTGAGTGAGTGGCTGTGTGAGTATGTGTTATGTTATGTTATGTTATAACAATTTATTATGCGCACAGCGGCTCCAGCGAAGGAGCATCCCGGCGCAGAGACACGGAGCAGTCATAACACAACATGGAGAAAATGCTACAGAAAAGTACTAAAACAGGGAAG
Source organism: Triturus cristatus (assembly GCF_964204655.1). Taxonomy (NCBI): domain Eukaryota; kingdom Metazoa; phylum Chordata; class Amphibia; order Caudata; family Salamandridae; genus Triturus; species Triturus cristatus. The sequence goes on from NC_140591.1 coordinate 730,206,455, forward strand.
CTAAAATAGGAAGGTTTTTATGGCTCTACGAAACGACAGCAAGTCCTCTATCAGCCGAATTTCAACTGGGAGGGTGTTCCAGATTGACGCCGCTCTCACCCTGAAGGACCGGCCCCCCATCCTGCTGAGCCTAGCTCTGGGGACAATAGCAAGGGCCTGACCTTGAGATCGAAGATTGCGGGTAGGGACATAGAAAGAAATGGAGTTGGCCAGGATCTCAGGGCCTATGCCTCTAAGGATTTTGAAGGTCAGACACAGGACCTTGAAGAGAATACGCTTCCTCACCGGGAGCCAGTGCAGGGAGCGGATGACATGAGACACCGGGCAGAACTTAGGAAGTCCAACAATGGCTCTCGCCGCGGCGTTCTGCACCCGCTGCAGACGGGTTAACTCAGCCTGGTTAGCCCCTGCCAGCAAAGAGCTGGCGTAGTCCAGACGGGAGATGATGGTTGCCTGGACCACAAGCTGCCTAGTAGGGGCGTCGAAGAACTTAAGCACCGGCCTTAACCCTCTTAGGAGACCGAAGCAACAGGCTGCGATTTTTTTGGTGTGCCCTATAAATGTAAGACCAGCGTCTAACCAGACCCCAAGGTTCTTCACCTCCGACACTAAGGTCGGAGTGGGGCCCAACTCCGAAGGCCACCACTGATCGCCCCAGAGCTCCACTCCCTTCCCGACAACCATAACCTCTGTTTTTGTGGCATTAAGCTGGAGACAGTTACCTGTCAACCAGCTGGCCACCGCCTTCAGTCCGGACTGGAACCTGGGGGCATCCTGTTCCGCATCCCCGCTGAGAGTAACCGCCAGCTGTGTGTCATCGGCATATGAGACCATGGTTAGGCCCCACTGCCTTGCGACATCAGCCAGCGGTCTCACATAGAGATTGAACAGCGTGGGACTCAGCGAGGATCCCTGCGGAACCCCCATGGCCAGAGGCTGGAACCTGGACTTGAAGGGAGGGATGGCAACACAGAAGGAGCGGTTGTCTAGGAAGGAGCGGAACCATTGCAGCGCCTGGCCGCCGATACCAATCTCCTCGAGCCGCCTAAGGAGGATGCTGTGCGATACAGTATCGAATGCGGCGCTGAGATCTAACAAAATCAGCGCCGCCGTCTGACCAGCATCCAACCTTGCCCGGAGATGTTCCACCATCACCAGAAGGGCAGTCTCCGTGCTGTGGCCAGCACGGAAGCCATTCTGTGTGGGATCGAGGGCATTGGACCGGGCTAAGTATTCAGACAGGGCCAGATTGACATGGGCCTCTGTCAACTTAGCTGGCCAGGGCAGCAGCGAGATGGGACGGTAGCTTTCCGGCTTAGACGGGTCAAGAGATGTTTTTTTAATGATCGGAGACACCACCGCCTGCTTCCAGCTGATGGGAACGACCCCAGTCTCTAAGGAGAGATTGACAAGAGAGCGTATAGCCACGCGCCCCACAAAGGTCTGGTCTCGAAAGAGGGCAGGCCTCACTGGATCGGATGGGGACCCAGATTTAACTTGCGTAGCAAGTTTGTCAAACCCTTCCAAGGTGAGGGGGGGAAATGAGAGCAGAGCGGGCTGGTGAGGTGTCTCCTTAGGGCTACCCATCGCTATACCAGTGCTCGGGAAAGTCCGATATATAGACTGGACTTTTCCCAAGAAATAGGAAGCGAGGGATTCACAGTGTGTGACAGAATTCTCAGCCGTAGAGATAGACCGCTTAGACATAAGATCTTTCACCGCCTTGAAGATGGCCTTCGACGGGTTAGTGCTATTCCGGAATTCCTCGGCATAAAATGCCGCTCGGGCACGACAGATGGCCCGGTGATAGAGCTTGACGGACGCGACATATGTAGCTTTTAACTCAGCCCCATATGTCTTCCGCCAGGCCCTCTCCGCCCGTCTACAGGCTCCCTTCAGAGCGCGCAAAGCGTCGTCATACCAGGGGCTTGACACTTGAGGGTTGATCTTCGTTGTTACAACAGGTATCAAAGCATCCAGAGCCCTAATGAGCCAAGAGCAGAAGAGATCATACCCCTCCTCTACGTTGTTAAATGGGCCCAGAGGTTCCACTGACAGAAGATGGTAAAAGTCATCCAGCCTGAGGTTACTCCAGGGTCTCCTGGGTACCCGCTTGGCTGAAGAGGTGGAAATGTTGGTAGTCATAGGGCAATAGATGGATACCAAAGAATGGTCAGACCACTCTACAGGAGCCACCGACGTGACTTTAGCCTCGGTCAAGTTGGTAAAAAAAGGGTCAAGAATATGTCCCCCGGAATGAGTAGGCTGGGAGACTGGCTGAAAAAGTTGAAAGGCCTCTAAGTCCATAAGAATACTACGTGCTGTCAGACAGGATGGAGCATCGAAATGCAAATTTAAATCGCCCAGGATGGAAAAATTAGCACAGTCAGTGACCAAGGTGGCGACAGTGTCCGAGAAAACATTCCTGAACGCCACATCACTGCCCGGCGGACGATACACCACCATCCCAGAGAGTGTAAATTCTGGGCTGACAGAGACTTTAAAAGAGGCACTTTCACAGCCAGCGATCTTAAGAATGGTCCACACACAGGAAAAACTAGATCTCACTATCAGAGCTATACCCCCGCCTCTAGATAGCCTATTCGCAATATACATAGAGTAGCCGGGAGGGCAAACAAGATTGGGAATGGCAGTGTCGGCTTCCTGAAGCCATGTTTCGGTTAAGGCTAAAATATCCGGGGCTTCATTTTCAATCAGGTCGTACACATTCTGTTGATGTTTAAGGATCGACCTGACATTAAGATTCAAAATCCGCAGTGAGGGCGGTAGCCCCCTGTTGTGCCGAACGGCAGAGGGACAAAGCCGGGGAAGAAGCTGCGGAGGGTCAAGCGCCAAACCATTACAGGGACAGCGGTAGGGGCCGCATAATGGATGAACGGGCGGTAGAGTGCAATGACCGCTCACCTTGCCGATGGAGTACAAGCGCTCCCTGGAGTATGTAAGCATGGCAACAGTGCTGGGTAGACGAGAGCAGGCCAGAGCCCGCCACGTCCCGCGCGTCCTTAGCGCGGACGGGCGCAGACGGGCAGGACTCTGGCATGACTCCGGCCACGCGAGGACACGCCCGCTGCGCGATCCCGCTGCGCTAGGGGAGGAGCATTAAATACGCATTCCCCCGCTGGCGCATGCGCAATGCAGCGCTGTCCGATGTAATGGGCCACTCACCCCAGAGCAAGATGACCGCCACCCCAGGAACCAACCCGCCAAGCGGCGGTGCGGGACACAATTATTGTGCAGGTAAGGGGCTGAGGTAGAGCAAGGGTCAAGCGACCTAAAATCAATGCAATTTAAACAAAATTAAGCAGTAAAATGTAGCAGAGCAGCAAGCGCCGTCACGCTCCTGTCTGCAATGAGCTCCGTGTCAGGGGAGAGAGAACGGGGACTCGCGTTAAATACGCGTTCCCCCGCTGGCGCATGCGCAATGCAGCGCTGTCCGATGTAATGGGCCACTCACCCCAGAGCAAGATGTCCGCCACCCCAGGAACCAACCCGCCAAGCGGCGGTGCGGGACACAATTATTGTGCAGGTAAGGGGCTGAGGTAGAGCAAGGGTCAAGCGACCTAAAATCAATGCAATTTAAACAAAATTAAGCAGTAAAATGTAGCAGAGCAGCAAGCGCCGTCACGCTCCTGTCTGCAATGAGCTCCGTGAATGGGTAGGTGAGTGGCTGTATGTATGAGCGAGTGGGTGTCTGAGTGGCTCTGTGGATTAATAAGTCGGTGTGTAAGTGGCTGAATGGGTATATGGGTGGGTGTATGAGAATTTGTGTGGGTGTGTGAGTCAGTGTGTGAGTGGTTCTGTGGGTGTCATCAGTGATGTCATTTGAGATGTCATCAGTGATTGTCATCATTGATGCCACTGATCATATGATGAGTGATGTAATATGTGAGGTCATAAGCAGTGAATTGCATAGACATAACATATAGTTCGTTCAGGAAACTATAACTGTTGATTGTCTATGGGATTGTGTGTGTAAAAGCCTAACTATACTGTCTGTGTAACCTTTGGTTTTTTAATGGATTTCTACTTTTTAAAATGTTATTTCCTAACTGTAACTTGTTACCTTTGAGAGTGGGTGTGTGAGTGGCTGTATAGGTTGGTGAGTGTGTGTTTGAGTGGCTGTATGGGTCTGTGAGTAAATGTGTGAGTGGTTTTGTGGGTGTATGAGTGGTTGTGTGGGTCATTGAGTGGGTGTATGACTGGCTGTATGACTGGTTGTATGGATCTGTAAGTGGGTGTGTTAGTGTTTTAGTGTATGTGTGACTGTGTGGGTCTGTGGGTGGGTGTGTAAGCTTCTGTGTGGGTCTGTGAGTGCTTGTGTGAGTCTAAAGGTGTGTCTGTCAGTACCTGTTTGGGTCGCTGAGTGGGTCTGTGAGTGCCTGTGTGGGTCCGGGAGTATATCTGTGAGAGGCTGTGTGGGTCTCTGAGTGGGTCTTAGAGTGGCGCTATGGGTCTGTGAGTGAGTGTGTGAGTGGCAGGATGAGTCTATGAGTGGGTGTGTGAGTGGATATGTGAGTATCTGTACATGTCTGTGAGTGGGTGTGTGAGTGGTGCTATGGGTTTTAGGCATTAACCTACTTAGGGTGTTTAAAAAGGAGAACCATGGACTCTACTCTCACCAGGAGACAAGAAAGAAACCGCTTGTCACAGTCACTACAGATCATATTGCACTCCAATAGATCAACAATGCATTCCCCTTCATTAAGGATTTCATACTGATTTTTAACATGAAAAACTAGAGGAAATATACTTGTTTTGCTTCGTGAAGCCCAAGAAGTTATGATCACTTGTGATTTACTGAAGTGGAGCTTCAACTGGGGCACCTGCTATGTTTTATATTTGTAAGGGCTTCCCATTGAGGCTTATTTTCTGTGAAATGAGCATCAGGGCCAGAATGGAACCCTATTTTTCCAAGAAGAGTCCATAGTTTTGCTGAACATATCTACCCAAATGGAGTACTTTCTACTGGTTAGTTACTAAGTGCTACCTTGTTGGGTAAACAAAAGTACATATTCTAAATTATAGCTGCGTGAAAGACCATGAGGTAATGTCTCCTGTGACCTTGTGTGCATATAATATGGGCAATGTCATTGTTCCTGCGGCATCTTCATCCACAAATCTGTGATAACATGAATCCTCAAGAAGCCAAGATGATGAGACTACAAGAGGGAAAATCTCCAGCAAACAGGGGTGCTTCCTCTTACTATATGAATTAAGTGCTTTTTTGTTTAGTGGTGACGTCCCCGTATTCCTCTGCATCAAGAACGCGTCACCAAAATCGCGGGAAGCAACCCCTGGGCCCTTTTGGTAACCTGTCCATCAACATGGGAAAAGGCAGGAAGACCTTTGCATACTACAAAGGAAAATAGGGCGGGGCAAAATAAGCGAAACGAGCAGAGCTTGTAGTTGATGAAGAATGATGCACTTACCAGATGACAAGAAAGAAACCATTTGTCGCCGTCACCCCAGATCAGATTCACTCCAATAGATCAACAACGCATTCACCTGCATTAAGTATTTCAAGGGGAGTGGTGCCATATCACCCTCCCCCCTCCCCGGGATCATTTCAGTCCGGGGGTACCCATCGCCCCAGGCTTGGCCAAAGCTTAATGGGGGAGAGGGCAGATATCTATTGGCAGGATAACTCATAAGAAAACGTTTAGGTAACGCACTTTATATAGTTATTTTTCTTGCTCTACCTCAACAACCTGTATGTGCTATGTAAATTTGGAATTTGGGTTCCATTTCCCTATTAGTTTTAGCAGTTCTCAACCCCCATTTTATACTCAATCTGATTTACTTTTTTTATTCTGGTCCGCTTAATGTTAATGTAATGACTAGACATTGAATATTGCATTGTATTGTTTAACCTTGAGAGCCAGAAGCACTTTATGCAATTTTTGTAAAGTGTACCATATGCTAGGTACAGAATGAATGTATGTAAACTCATGTGTTCTCAGGTACCCAGTGTTTTATGCTAGATAGGTAGTCTTGTTGTTTCATATTCTTGTTTTACTGTTTTACCTATGTCCTAATTTTTGAATGCCTTCATATGTAAGTCTTGCTGTTTGATGAGTTCATTGTAACCCAAAATTAACTTTTGATGATGAGGATAATGGGAGAGGAAGACAAGCGGCCCACCTCCCCGGGTGACCATATCATCTAGGGCCTGGTCTCTTCATCCTGGGTGCCCTGGAGCCCAACCAGTGCACCCAGTGTGCCACGTGGAGACCACAGGGGGAACCTCAATGACCCTGCGGTTCCTGCCGGCTCTATGCCTCCAGTGGGTTAATAGTTTTGGACCTGTTTGATGAATCTTCAAAAAAACTTTATTTTTTTAAAGGTTTTTCCACCTCAGCTCCTTCCTGCATATTTTCGGGGTGATCTGTCAAGCAGGGGATGAGAAAAAAGGGGACCCTAAAATGTAAAGTCCCCATGCATTTTCCATAGACATTTTTTGGCAGGGCTACAGGAAAAAATGCTGAAATGAAATACACCATCTTTGGCAGGAAAGAGACTTTTTTGTGATATGGTGTAAATCTGTTCAGTATTTTTTGCGATATTAAAGGGAAAACAAAATTGTTTATTTAGAGGCACGGACTCTCCGACAATCCTAACTATCTCAAGCAGAGATCTGGTTGGCTGCCAACACTTCAACGAGGAAGTTTTGGCAGCCATTTTGGTTCTTGGTCTTAGCCAAATCCCAAACAAAAGACAAAAAAAAGGAGAAGGTGACAGGCTACGAGTGTCCTGACCCACTAGCCATAGTGCTGCAAATCGCCAGGGACCCCGCCAGGACAAAAAAGCATTTTTTCATTTCTGCTGTTATTTCTTTCATGCTTGTTTTGCCCACATATGGGCCAATCTTGGGGGCTTACTATTATAAATTATACAGGGAGAGAAGCACACACGGACCCTCTCCCCATAGACAATCTTGGCCCCAGGACTGCTGCCTGCGTGGGACAGGCCTACTGGTATTTTTAATGGAGGGGAGTGTGTGGTCCACCTTCTGTGGCTCTTAAGACCCCCAGGGACCACCACCTTCCCCGGGCTTTATTAATTAATTAGAAGGGGACCTCACATACACCCCTCCATTGCCCTGTAGGGGCCCAGGGACCACCACCTCCCCAGATCCAGACGCACAAAGCAAAAAGGGAGGGGGCTGCACAGCCCCGCTCCCTGGCCATATTTGGCCCCAGGGACCACCACCTCCCTGGGGCAGGCCTTCCAAATTGAAAGGAGGCCATTAATGGCCCCGGGGACCACCCCCCCAGGGCTGACTCCCTTTCTCCTGAGGTGGCCACTCTCAGGAGATGCAGGTTGCTTTTGCTTGGTAGGAGCTTTGACAGCTTCAGCCAAGCAAGAGCAAACTTTAAGTCCACTCTCAGTGGATGGGAGTAGGAAAAACTGCTCCCTATCGCTAGGAGTGGTCTTTTCATCAGCTTTCCTGCCCGCTATAAAGCGGGCAAATAAACAGATATAAGGATTGTTTCAACATGCTGAGAGATGCACTTTTGGCTGCTCCCTGTGTCCCGTTTCAATTCTCAAGAACTTCTGAACTGTTTTATGCTAAATAACAAAAAGCACACTTTCTGTACCAAAAGCTACCACTCAACCCCCCTCCTACTTCAAAAGTAATTTGTGGCCCTGGGGAGGTGGTGGCCCTGGGGCTCTCAAAGGCAATGGAGAGGGGTCCGAGCAACCTCCCTCCACCATTTTAAACAGATAAACAAGCCCCCGGGACCTGGCCTACCCGGGGGTTTCTGTTCAAACAACTTGTATTTTTTTATTTGATCCACCACAGCTGCAGTTTCAAGTACTCCATTAAGCCGGTGGTGGTCCACCTACCATATTTAGATGCTGCAGAAAGAGACAGGCAAACGCTGCAGTTCTGTTTTCTCTGTTGGTTGACAGTACTCTGTTGCCATCATGGTGGTGGGTTGGCACAGGGCAGATTTATATGTTCCCATTGTGCTGGCAGTGTCCTAGCAGCTCTGTCCTTACGGAGTGAGGCCATGGTGGAGCAGAGACAGGTATGTGCTACTCATCATTATCTTACTCCACGTATATGTTGTGAATGTGTCATGTATACGCAGGTGATGTATTATACTTCTTTTTGGTACATATTGCATGCCACACAAACATACACATGACATTGAATGCAAACACACAGGTACCACAACATTTTTTTTAAAGTGTCAATACAGGTGTGTTCATTTTACCTTGATGGGTAGGAAAATGAACACTACTGTATGACACCTAAAAATAATTTAATGCCAGAGAAATACAGAAGTACACAAGGCTACAGCAATTGTCAATGCACGATACATAGGACAATTGTACAAATAGCTTACCATAGATCTCAGGGACAACAGAGTCATTTTTCGTAGCGGGAGAGTCAGTGCAGCAAAGGAGAGACCTGTACGATGGGGTACAAGATAGAAGCGGGAAACAGGAAAAAAAAGTATGTTTCTACATAATTTCCTTCAATTCTGCCAACTCCAAGAGAGAGGGATTCACGCTACAGTTTCCTCGATGGAAAGGCATAATGTAATTGGGACAGCAGAAATCTGGGCTGGAGTCCTGTCGATAGTTGCTTCTGCCTATACCACCATTGATGCAGTTTAGAATTCCTAGTGGAGTTGGCGGGACTCTGGTGGTCATTCGTCTGTGGAGCAGCCAACATCTAAATATGGCGGGAAGACCACCAGGCCGGTGGGTGGGAAGACCATTGAAAAAGTGACGGCGGGACCTGATCCGCTAATATCTTAAACAGGCCCTACAGTCTCTATGGTAAATACCATGAGAAATACACAATTTTTGACCACTTCTTTTTTTGGTCCCTGCTTGACGAATCACTCAAAGAGGTTATTTTTTGTTAAAACATTTTGCGACGATTCGTCAAACGGTGCCAGAGTATAAGCAAATCGAAAAATCACTTTTAATATAATAATATATATTATACAAATACGAACAAAAAAAGAAAAAAAAATGTTAAAAGCACATTGTAGTTAGGCTCAAATTTCACTCATGCAAAACCAGTTACCTAAGATAATTATAATTTACACCCCCAAATTACGTTGCTTTGGACCTCACATATTACATCACTCAAGATATGGTCAATGGCATCACTGATGACATCACTGACAAAATCTCAAATGACATCAGTGATGACATCATCCAGGAAAGTAAACTTCAATATAGTTTATAAAATAACATTCAGAGTTTTTAAAAGTAAGAAGATGACACAGGTGTATGAATAGCTGTATGGGTAAGTGAAGTGAGTGACTGTGTGAGTGGCTGAATGGGTGATTGAGTGGCTGTATGGGTGAGTGAATGGCTGTGTGAGTGACTTTATTGGTGGGTGAGTGGGTGTCTGAGTGACTGTGAGAGTGGATCTATGGGTAGTTGATGGGGAGTGTAAGTAGATGTATGAGAAATAAGTAAGTGACCCTTGAGTTGGGATAGAGGTAAGTGGTGTGTCAATGACTGTATTGCATACTCAGTGGCTGTATAGGTAAGGGAGTAGGCATGTGGGTGCTTGTATCGATGTGTGAATGCATAGTTAAGTGTTGTGTGGGTTAGTGAGTGACTGTGTGAGTATCTGTATTAGTGAGTGAGTGGGTGTGAGAGGGGGTGTATGGGTGAGTAAGTGGTTGTGAGAGTGTGTATGGGTGAGTGATTATTTGTGTGAGTGGCTGCTTGGATCGGTAATGTGAGTGGCTGGGTGGGTGTGTGAGTATCTATATGGGTGACTGGGTGGCTGTATGGGTAAGTGACTGGATGTGTTAGTCACTGGATGTGTAAGTGATGGTATGGGTGAGTGAGTGGCTGTTTGAGTGGGTGTTTGTATAAGTTAGTGGGTGAGTGAGTAGCTGTATTGGAGAGTGTGTGTCTTTATGAGTGGTTGAATGGGTAAGTGAGTGTGTGATTGCTTGAGTGGATGTACAAAGAGGTATGTAAGTAGTTGTGTGGGTGTGTGAGTGGCTGTATGGGTAAGTGAGTAGCTCTGTTTGTAGCTTTATGGGTGAGTAACTGGCTGTGTAAGTGACTTTATAGGTGATTAAGTGGATGTGTGAACAAGTGGGTGAGTGAGTGGGTGAGTGAGTGGGTGTGTGAATGGTTCTATGGATCTGGGGAGGAGTATGTAACTGATTGTGTGGTATGTGAGTGGGTGTATGTGAGGTTGTTTGGGGGGATGATTTGGTGTGTAAATCATTTCTTGGACGATTTTATCATTTATGTTATTTGAGATGTCATCAGTGATGTTATCAATCCTGTCACTAACCATGTCATGAGTGATGTAATATTTGAGGTGATAAGCAGTGCTTTGCGGGGGACATAAGTTATTGTTATCTCAGGTAACTATAACTTCTGAATTTCACTGGTTTTGTATGAGTGAACTCTGAGCCTGATTAAAACATGCTTGTAACTTATTTCTGTGAATTTCTAAGGTTTTAATCATTCTATTTTCTAACTACAATGTCTCTGTAACCTTTATTTTTTAGTGAAATTCTACATTCTTTTAATGTTATTTCCTAACTATAACGTCCCTGTAAACATTGATTTTTTGTGCAATTCAAAGTTTTTTAAATTCTATTTCCTAACTGTAACCTTTAACCTTTGAAAGTAGATATGGGAGGGGATATGTAGGTCAGTGAGCAGGTGTGTGCGTGTCAGTGAGTGGATGTGTCAGTAGCTGTATAGGTCTTTTAGTGGGTATGTGAGTTGTTTTATGGGTTGGTGACTGTGTGTGTTAGTGATTGTATAGATCAGTAAGTGGGTATGTGAGTGGCTGTTTAGAGCTATAAGTTGGTGTGTGAATGGCTATATGGGTGAGTGAATAGTTTTCTGGGTGTGTAAGTGGAAGTATGGCTTTATGAGTTAGTGGTTTTCTGTGTGTGTGACTGGCTGTATGGGTGTGCAAGTGAGTGTGTGAGTGTCTATGTGGGTCTGCAAGTATATGTGAGAGTTGCGGAATGGGTGTGTGAGTGGGTGTCTGGGTCTCTGTGTCGGTATGTCAGTAGCTGTGTGAGTGACTGGGCCAGAACAGAACCTCATCTTCCCTTTTAGACATCAAGAGGCCACAGTTTTGCAATCAAATATCTACCAAACTGGAGTACTTTCTTCTTGTTAATTACTAAGTGCTACCTCCTTGGGTAAATGTCCAGTGTTTATTCTACACCACATCTGAGACATGGACCATGAGGAAATGTCTCCAATGACCATGTATGCATTGAGGCAATGTGTCTTTATCCAGAAATCTGTGATACCATTAATCATCCTATAGAGAAGACAATTAGACTACTAAGAGGTAAATCACCAAACTAGGGATCTTCCTCTTACCTAAATGAAGTAAGTGTTTCTTTGTTTGGTAAAGATGTCACACATTCCTCAGCATCTAGAAATCATCACCGAAATCATCGGGAAACATGCTATGGTCCCTTTTTATAAGCAGTTCAATTTCCTGGCAAAAGGTAGCAAGACTTTTGGATACTACTAAGGTGGACCAGGTAGGGACAAATGGATGAGCTTCCAGGTGATTTTACATATTAGCATACTCATAGTAATTTAAAGTGAAAACTATGGACTCTGCTCCCACCACAAGAGGCAAAGAAAGAACCTACTCATCACAGTCACTACCTGCTCCTTACTACAGAGGGGAGGGAGCCACATGGCTCCTTTCCCCAGGCTGATTTTGGCCACAGAGACACCATCCCCTGGGGCTGGACCTCTTCATTCTGGGTGCCCTGGGGCCCACCAAGGGCACGCAGTGTGCTACGTTGGGGACCGCAGAAGGAGCCTCAATGCCCTTCGGTCCCTGCCAGCTCCATGCCTCTAGTGGAAACCCCGAAACCAGTCGTAGGATGCTTGTTTCCAATCCAGAGGGGACCTGGCCTGGCAGCTCGGGCTGGAGTGCTCTCATTGGACACAGGGTCAAGACTGATTTGCATATGGCTGGGTTCACACTGGAATGGCATGGGGAGGAAAAAAATGATAGATTTAGGCACAGATCTCTGCACTAAGGGGAGAATGTATGACATTCTTCTACATTCTGTTCATCAATTGTTCTTTTTGCTTTGTCACCCTGAGTGGGACGGATATGCCCAGATGTGGGTCCCATGCTCTGGATGCCACTGGGGTCAAGCTATTCTGGCTGATGTGGGGTAAAACTCCAAAACCAGTCCTAGGATGCTTGTTACCAGTCCAGAGAGGACCTGGCCTGGCAGTTCGGGCCGGACTGTTCCCACTGAGCACAGGGTCATGACTGAATTGCATATGGCTGGGTTCAAAATGGAATGGCATCGGGAGCAAACAAAATGATGGATTTAGGCCCAGATCTCTGTACTGGGGTGAATGTATGACAATGTTCTATGTTCTGTCCATTAACTGTTAATTTTGCTCCTGTGGGATCAAGCATTGCTCCCATATATGGAGAGCAGAAAAAAACGCTGCTCCCTGCATGTGGGAGCAACTTAGTCATTTGTTTTCTTGCCCACTTAAATTTAGCAGCAGGAAAACAGATAATACATACTCTCCCAGAAGGTGGGAGCAGTTTTTCTGATCATGCCACCTGGAAGCGGATTTACTGTTTGCTCTCACTTGGCGGGAGCTGTCAAAGTTCCTGCCAAGTGAAAGCAAAATGGTATGTCATGGGGGTGGGCACCCAGGGACACTGCGAGCCAGCCCTGAGGGGTGGTTACCCCCAGGGCCATAAGTGGTTGCCCAAGGGGTGCAGCCCCCCTTCTTCCTTTCTTTATAGCCAGCCCCAGGAGGTGGTGGTCCCCGGGGAAGAGAATGGCCCAGAAGAGGGGCCCTGCAGCCCCCTCCCAAGCATTTAATCATATTCCAGGGTGGTGGTGGTCCCCAAGGCCCTAAATGGCCCTTGTGGGGTGTGGTTAAGGTTTGTCCATGTTTTTTACAATCTTTTCTCTTTTTGCAATGCACACTTTGTCCATTGTTATTGTTTCTCATAGACATAATTTATTTTGCTTTCTTTTGTAATCTTTGCAAATGTGCACATATATTTTTAAGAAATGAGTCGCAAAGTGAGATCGGCCCATTTGCGACCGCAAAAAAGGGTCCTGGCATGTAAAATTGCTATTTTGCGAGTCACTGACTCGGAAAATACCGTTTGCGACTCTTCCTAAAAGCGAGTCTCAATTCAATGTACTGTTGTTTTGCAACCGCATTTGCGGCCGAAAAACACTTGCAATTTACCAACTACTTCAAGTTGGTGGTAAACCACTCACAGATAGGAAGGGGTCCCCAGGGGACCACTGCCTGCCCTTAAAAAATGAAACTGAAAAGTTTCATTATTCTAATTTTTTAAATGTATCCTGTTTTCCTTAAAGGAAAACGGGCTGCAATTAAAAAAAACAACCATTGGCATAGCCAATAGGTCTCGCTTTTGGGACCTTATAAGTATTTAGTTTTGCAGCACAATATACTTGGTGCAACAACATCAGCTGTTGCATGGCTAAACCTTGCAATGGCTATAAGTGTTTAGCCATGCAACAGTTGATGTTGTTGCACCAAGGATATTGTGCTGCAAAACTAAATACTTATAAGGTCCCAAAAGCGAGATCTATTGGCAATGCCAATGCTTGTTTTAAATGGATTGTCTCTCTGCCGGTTTATGTTATGTAGACCTGTATAATGCTCTCTTGTACCCTTAACTGATGGAATGAGCTTTGCATGTGTTGGTTAAACTGTTGCGCTTTCAAACATTTTGATACATGTGGGATAATGGGCTGCAGATCGCTCAATTAATTTTAAGATATTTTAATTTATATACCATTTTATATTTGTTTTAGGTTGGTGTTCTGTGTTTGCTGTATTGATTTAATTAATTGCTATTTATTGTAGATTTATGATATTTGTAGTTGCTTATGTCAATGAATTGAATAATGTGCAATATTTCTCTAAGAATGCATTTCTTGGAAATAAAGAGTCTGATCAGATCATACATGTGTGCATTCATATATAGCAAACATATATTCCTGTTCTTCTGAGACCACCCTCTTCACTGACTATAAAGATGGTTGTATATTTTGAATGAGGCCATACAAATTGCACAGAAAGGTATACTTTGCAAAAGTCTATGAAATTTGTTGCAGCTTCACAAAAGCTTGCAATCTTTGTCACGTCATTATGAAAATCATGAAATGTGGGGAAATATATGTCATCAGCAAGTCCTGTAGTGGTTGCAGGCAGCAAAGAAGACACAGGCACAGACAAGGCTACGTGCAAGTAGCAGATTTATAGGCAGGTAACTGAGTTGCATTACGTTAGGAGTCGTGTGTTAGACAGTGAACGTGAAATATAATGACAGTGCAAACTGATTAACTGTAATTTTGCTGCAGAGCATGACATGCACAGTCACGACAATGCCCCAAATCGTGGATAGATATCCAATGCCGAAACGGGAGAGGGTCGGAGGATGGTGAAAGAAGTAAGGAAATTAGAGTGGCGGCACGGTGGGGGAATAAAAATGTGTAGGAGATGCGTGAACTAGCCTATGTTCGCATTAAAGTCTGACGAGCGTGGGAGCTAAACGCCATGAAGATGGTGAGATGCGAGTGTGATCTCAATGAAAGATAGGGCTTATGGCCTAATCACAGCGCAGTGCTGGTTAAGGGAATCCCATAGGTAAAGCACAGTGGCTTGCATGGACAAGCTGATGCGCAATGTAACCTCACAAACTCGTCCCAACTGTATGTAGTCCAAACGGAGACCCCAACAGTGGACGGGGCAACTAGTGTGAAAACAGCTAAGCAGGGGTGGAGAAAGTTAATACAACTGGACGCTAATTGTAACAAATTAAAGAAATAAATAATTAAATCAAAAACGGGCACTGTGCAACAAGTTACCATATAGTGAAAAAGAGTGCTTAATGGTGTAACGTTATATACAGTGATTATATGCCAAATGCCACGAAAAGAAACACACAACAAGCACCAGAAAATGTCTACTGTCTGAGGCGGCATTGGCTTAGTCGGAAGTGAATTGCTCCTTGAAGAATTCACATCAGATGCTCCCGAAGTTAAGAATAACAAGCTAACGAGGAGGGAAGGGGGAGAAGGGAGGGGGGAGAAGGGAGGGGGTAGTGAGAGCAGACAGCATGGGGGTGGAGGAGGCTTAATGAGCCATGACAGAAAGGCAGATGGTGGCAGCGGGCATGCACGTTGACGTGCACTCAAGCTTTAGGCCACCAAAAGCCTCTGGTGGTACTTTTAAAAGCCACTTACTAAATGTCTCGAAGAGACAGCATGCGCTGTCTCAGGCAAGACCTAAAAATGCTTTATTTAAAAAGCAGTCAAAGACATGGTGGTCTGCTGACCCCAGAAGGCCACATTTCCTGGGAGTGCAAGCCATTCTCCATGGGGTTGCAAATTGCAATTGCCTCATGAATATTAATGCGGCGTGCAATTTGCAACGCCATTGGGAATCGCAAACAGTGTCTGAGACCCTGTTGAACATTCGCTTTTGAAAGTCACAAATTGCGAGTGGCAATTCGACGCAATTTGCATCTTGCAAATGTGAATGGTCGTACATTTGGCCCTATATCCTCTTACCAGTAGCTCTTTTTTCTGTAACCACCTTTTCTGTATTTTGACTCTTTTGTAACTCATTTCTGCAAACATACTGTAGTTGATTCTTTTGCTTTTTCATTTGAGCTTTTGTAGGCATTCTAACTGTGTGTAGTTATAAATATTGTTCTGTAAAAGCAAAAGTATATTTTAATTTTTATCCTAGGCAATCAAGCAACTACTTTACTACTGACTAACACATAATAGAAGAACAGTTTTCATGCTATGTTGCAGTTTTAAATCTACAGAGGAACCTAGAAATATTACTAGATGCACTTACTTCAATGTAACAAACCCAGTGCAAAACACAAAGCTTCATTTATTAGGTACCTTTCAACATTTTAGTATCCTGTCGCACAATACAGCTACAGCAGTGTTTCCCAAACTGGGATCCGAGGACCCCCAGGGGCCCGTGGCACATTCACAGGGGGTCCTCAGCCAGCAATTTTAAAAGCACGTCAAAGTTCTTGGTGAAATTAGCAGTTTTCGAGCAACTATAAAAGTGTCAAGAAAATACCTGTGATTAATGTACCTGCTGGAGAGAGATGAGAGTTTTGTCCAGTGGCAGCTTTGACTTATCTAATGTGACACAGAGAGTTAATATGCCTACTGCAAAGAACTCGTACCATGCATTTTAAAAAACAGTATTTTATGTGCATAGGTCAATGGGTTACTGATTTTGTCACAGAGATTCTTTCGCCACTGTGCAATTCATAAGGGACAATCGTAATCTAGCAGTGTCCTATAAGCTGCCATCAAAGAGCTGCTTGCAAACTGCATGGTAAAAGTTAGCAACATATGTTTATCCCCAGTCTATCATTATCCTGATGCTGCTATGTTCCCACTTCCTGTACATGAACAATTTTGTCATGCTGTTTTGTCACTTCTATGTGTGCTGCCTAATGCAGCACACATGGAAGTTACAAAACTTCATTTTTATTAAAGATTGTTTATGTGCAGGAAGGGTCACCTTCCTGAACATAAACAATCAAAGGTGTTTTGCTTTTTCCGTTGGAAAAAGCAAAAACAAGGAGAAATAAGGCATTTCGCAAAGTTAAGACCAGGCTTTTCATGGTCTTAATTCTGGTGCTGTCTCCTATTTAAGCTGACCTTGTAAATAAAGGGCAGCGTCAAAATCAATGGGTGTCGGAGTGAAACACCCACTGCAACTCCCACTGCCCACCTTTTTCACGCTAAGCATTGCGTGAAAGGGGGCCTTATTTACAAGGCAGCGTTAAGCCACAATAAGTGGCTTAACGCTGCCTTGTAAATAAGGCGAAGCCCCTATTGCCACAGGAACATCGCTAAAAGTGACGTTCCCATGGCGATAGGGACTTGTAAATATGCCCCTGAAAGCATTTGCTTTGTGTGCACACGTGTTTTAATTTTTTTTTAATTACTGTTTTAATGCTTGAAATTTAAATCCTACAAATTGCTTGGGGGTCCCCGGCTTTCAGTGGTGACTCAATGGGGTCCTCAGGAGTCAAAAGTTTGGGAACCACTGAGCTACAGCATATCTCACTTCTCACTTATACATGATAAATGAACAGTTTATCCCTACTGTAGTACATTTTAAAATGAACATCAAGGCAAGGAGGTGTATTTACAAGCCCCATGCACTTTTCAATGTGTCACTTTTATTGACACACAGGAGCTGAAATGTGGTACTCTATATTGATAAGGCCACGTAAAGCTACTCTGTGTAGCATTTCATGGACTTATAAATACAGGCCCTTTTCAGGCAGCACTTCGTGTGAAAGGAGCATGGCATAAGTGTTGCTGTGGGTGTTACCACACAAAACACACATGGATTCTGCCACATACCCAAATTTACAACAGTTCGTAAATTTGGGAATGCATCAGAATCCTAGGGAGACACTTTCCTTTCTCCTTATTTTTTCCTGTGTCTATGGATGCTGCATTTAGCACCACACATAGAAAGAAGAAAATATCTCTTGTGATTGTAAGGTGTCCCTTCCTGCACAAAACAATAATTCCCACCACACAGACACCCTTGAACCATGGTGACAGGATGCCTCTGATGACACATGGCAGCCAGTTGTGCACCAGTACAGGGTGAGAGCATATGAATCCATCATATTGTTGTAAATAAGATCGTCCCTGTGCTTTGAATGTAATGCAGCACTGTGCAGCCAAATGGCTTGCAGCTCTGTACTGTATTACTTCTTGAATATTTAGCCGCAAGTGTACATACAGTGTATCAACACTGTAAATGCGAAAACACAATGTAGGAGCTATTGGAGGCCTCTCCATCATTGTGTTAGTGGTGTATTAAGTATCTCAGCATTGTTCTTGTTAAATGTAACAGATACACATTTTGGGAAACCGTGCATATAGCAATCCGAATGTTAATCTCTATGAAACCCTATATATAGCTCACTAATTCACCAGATGGTTCTAAAAGACTACATATTCCTCAGTAAAACTTGTAAAAACTTGTGTTTGTGAATAAATATACAAATTCTATCTGGATGATTGAATTAGTGCATAGATAGTACCTTGGTGATTCTTTGAGTATATAGGTGTGCATGGATTATTCCCTGTGTATATCAGAACTCCACGGGTCATTCCATATCTGCATAGTTACTGCCTACATGCTTGCATGAGTATATCACTACTATCTGGGTGTTTGGATGAGTGCATGGGGAGTACCTGAATGATTAGATAAGTGCATGACTAATAGCTCAATAATTCAATACTTGCATAGATAGTGGTTGGATGATTAAATGAGTGGAACTTTAGTGCCTGGATGATTGCAGGAGTGCATAGATAGTATATAGGTGGATTTTAGATGCATGGATAGTGCATACATGATTGTTTAAGTATATGCATAGCACCTAGCAGATTGAATGCATGCTTGAGTAGTATTTAAGTGATTGCTTGACTACATGGCAGCTGCCCGCGTGTTTTTGGTTCAGTGAACAAGTATTGCCTGTGTGTTTAGATAACTACATGGGTAGTGACTGGATAATTGAATACGTGCTTCAGTAGTGCCAGGCTGATTAGATAAGTGCTTAACCAGTGTCTAAGTGATTGCATGACACCACTTTTAAAGCTTGAAAGATTGGATGAAAGTAAGTGTGCTGCTGAGGGGATTGTATTAGTGAAATAGTATTCCCTCAGTAATTAAATGAGTGCATAGCTACTGGATGGTAACAGGTTTACTACAACGATACTCTCTACCTAATTAGATGAGTGCATGAGTACCTGAGTATTTGCATGAGTTCATGCCTGTGTTTCAGTTTTAACAATGGCGGCATGGGTTGTAAGTCGGTGTTTAGATGACTGCATGGGAATGCATCAGAATCCTAGGGAGACACTTTCCTTTCTCCTTATTTTTTCCTGTGTCTATGGATGCTGCATTTAGCACCACACATAGAAAGAAGAAAATATCTCTTGTGATTGTAAGGTGTCCCTTCCTGCACAAAACAATAATTCCCACCACACAGACACCCTTGAACCATGGTGACAGGATGCCTCTGATGACACATGGCAGCCAGTTGTGCACCAGTACAGGGTGAGAGCATATGAATCCATCATATTGTTGTAAATAAGATCGTCCCTGTGCTTTGAATGTAATGCAGCACTGTGCAGCCAAATGGCTTGCAGCTCTGTACTGTATTACTTCTTGAATATTTAGCCGCAAGTGTACATACAGTGTATCAACACTGTAAATGCGAAAACACAATGTAGGAGCTATTGGAGGCCTCTCCATCATTGTGTTAGTGGTGTATTAAGTATCTCAGCATTGTTCTTGTTAAATGTAACAGATACACATTTTGGGAAACCGTGCATATAGCAATCCGAATGTTAATCTCTATGAAACCCTATATATAGCTCAATAATTCACCAGATGGTTCTAAAAGACTACATATTCCTCAGTAAAACTTGTAAAAACTTGTGTTTGTGAATAAATATACAAATTCTATCTGGATGATTGAATTAGTGCATAGATAGTACCTTGGTGATTCTTTGAGTATATAGGTGTGCATGGATTATTCCCTGTGTATATCAGAACTCCACGGGTCATTCCATATCTGCATAGTTACTGCCTACATGCTTGCATGAGTATATCACTACTATCTGGGTGTTTGGATGAGTGCATGGGGAGTACCTGAATGATTAGATAAGTGCATGACTAATAGCTCAATAATTCAATACTTGCATAGATAGTGGTTGGATGATTAAATGAGTGGAACTTTAGTGCCTGGATGATTGCAGGAGTGCATAGATAGTATATAGGTGGATTTTAGATGCATGGATAGTGCATACATGATTGTTTAAGTATATGCATAGCACCTAGCAGATTGAATGCATGCTTGAGTAGTATTTAAGTGATTGCTTGACTACATGGCAGCTGCCCGCGTGTTTTTGGTTCAGTGAACAAGTATTGCCTGTGTGTTTAGATAACTACATGGGTAGTGACTGGATAATTGAATACGTGCTTCAGTAGTGCCAGGCTGATTAGATAAGTGCTTAACCAGTGTCTAAGTGATTGCATGACACCACTTTTAAAGCTTGAAAGATTGGATGAAAGTAAGTGTGCTGCTGAGGGGATTGTATTAGTGAAATAGTATTCCCTCAGTAATTAAATGAGTGCATAGCTACTGGATGGTAACAGGTTTACTACAACGATACTCTCTACCTAATTAGATGAGTGCATGAGTACCTGAGTATTTGCATGAGTTCATGCCTGTGTTTCAGTTTTAACAATGGCGGCATGGGTTGTAAGTCGGTGTTTAGATGACTGCATAGCTTCTGCGCACGTGTTACAATGACTGCATAGTTACAGCCTTGTTAATTGCATAAGTAAATGCTTAGTGTCTGGGTGATTATATGAATGTATATTCAGTGCCTCCATAGTTCAATGACTACATAATTTCTGTCTTCCTGATTTGAAGAGTACATGTGTAGTGTCTAGGTAATTGAATAACTCTATGAATACTGAATCAGTGATTTGATGACTGCCTCACTAGTGGTTGGGTAATTGCATGAGTGCCTCAATACTGCCTGACTGACTGTGAAAGTTCCTTCTTTGCTTTTAGATACATATCAGTTGTAACTATATAACTTACTCATTGGCTATCTTCTTCTGTCAGTATCGAACTACCTGTTTTACAGTATATATGCTTTTCTGCTGCGTGTGGTATACAATTGCATACATGGCATCTAGGAGCATACATTTCTTTGTTACTGTAAAATTTTCAAAGCACAAACCCCTTTGTGAATTGTATATCTACATAATTTCTAAAATACTTCTTCTGATTCTAAAAGATATATTCAGCATTTCTCAAATAAAAGTTACACTCCAAATGAAGGTAACACAAGAACTCTTGAGGCATTCTGCACTATTAATCCTCCTCAATTTTAAACAAACCATGTTAAAAGAAAAAACACCATCCTCACCATAAGCATGGAATTTTCATCAACCTTTCTGTACTATACAAAAAAATATGCGTTGGAATAGCCATATAGATCTCTCTGTGCTTAAATATCAACAACAGACTGGCATCCTAATGAAGCGATTTAAAAATTCGCAGTCCCAGCCAATAGAGCCACTTTTAGAGATCTATACGAGGAAGATCCGTAGCTCTTCTCTGTATGGGTCTGAGCTATGGGGGCATGGCAAAAACCTACAAAGACTGAATGTCATGGAGAACGAGTTTATTCGGAAAGTCGTTGGCGTCCCGCAAAGCACTCCTTTGTCACCCCTCTTTTGGGACCTTGGCCTGAAATCTTTACAAGATACAGCCTATTTACGCCCTCTGTTATACTGGTGTAGGATTTGGTCAACTGAGGAGCTTAGCCACTATGCCATGGGTTTAAAGGAAATTATAGAAAAGGATTCATTCCACAAAATAGACTGGTTGAGGTCTGTAAAACTGTTACTTTATCGCATGGGATTGAGAGATCTTTGGGACGACCCTCACAATGCGGGTTTCCCTTCAAAAGAACTTGTGAAAACCAGATACTGGGAGATGATTGGATCGGATCTATTTACCAAGGGGTGTTCATCCCTTATTTCAGGTAGATTTCTGGAATTTAAGATTTGCGCCAGACTGGAATCGTACTGGGGTTTAATTGACGTACCGTCTGATCGTAAACTTTTTTTTCAGTTTAGGATAGGTACCCTCCCGATACGGTCATTCACATCCAAATGGGCGATAGGGCCCCAAGACAAATGCCCAAAGTGTCGTGATAAGAATGAATCCATGAGTCACTTTGTGCTTTTTTGTCCTCTTTATATCATCCCACGTAAAAAATGGGTACTACCCGTTTGTAGATTAATGGGAACCCGAAGATGTGCGGAGGCTATGAGAATCTTGTCTACAGACCCAAGCCCGACAATCTCAATAGCAATGTCAAAATATATAAAGTGGGCCTGGGCAATTCGTTCTAGATTGATCAAGGCTATAGTGACTAGGCACCCGATTAGACTAGCTTAGGTTAGATCAGATTAGGCTTGATTAGTTCGTTTTAAATTCTGGATTGCTTATTGCTTATTGTTGTATTTATGTGAAATGAATGTTTATAATTTTTTTTTTGCAATTTTGTATTGATTATTATATGCTGATGCTTTTGCTTTTATAAACGGCTATTGTACTATATGTCACTTTTACGACGATGGGTGCCGATCACGATCCGGTAAAAAAATTGCCCGTCCGACTCGGATCCGGTCTTTTTACCGTACGAATCGTACAAGTGCCGTACAAACTGGCAATCACGATTCGCATGGTGAAAAGCCTATACGAGTCGCATTGGGAATAATTCCCCACACGTCCTCGGGTCGGAAAATGTGTCCGACACCTCCCCGGACGATTTACCGTACAAACGTGAAAAGTGAAGTCCGACTGCGCAAGTACGATCCATCCCGTGCGTCCGATGTCACAACCGGATGGAAAAAACACCGTCCGCACCGAACTCCCATTGCAACCATGGAGACATGTGCCCGCATATGCACCGAACCACCCCCAAGCCCCCGTGAGCATGCGCCGTACCCCCGTGTATGTACACCCCTGTACGTACGAGTCGTACCCCCGTGTATGTACGGTGCGTACCCCCGTGTATGTACGGTGCGTACCCCCCGTGTACTTACGAGTCATACCCCCGTGTATGTACGGTGCGTACCCCCCGTGTACGTATGAGTCGTACCCCCGTGTATGTACGGTGCTCCATCCATACACGGGGGGTACGCACCGTACATACACGGGGGGTACGCACCGTACATACACGGGGGGGGGTACGCTCCATCCATACACTGGGGGGTACGCACCGTACATACACGGGGGGGTACGCACCGTACATACACAGGGGTATGCACCGTACATACACGGGGGGGGTCGGCGCGTACTCACGGGGGCTGGGGGGGTCGGCGCGTACTCACGGGGGCTGGGGGGGGTCGGCACATACTCACGGGGGCTGGGGGGGTACGGCGCGTACCGGGCCCCCAATTCCACTTGCATCGCGGCGTACTTCGCTTATCCGGCACTTTTTGGGTGCCGTAAAAATATTGCCGTCCGGACCACTGTTGGTTCGAATCGTACTTCCTGGTTCGTGAAACGCTGCCTGAGAGCGTCCCGACGTCACGTCGGCGCTTTCCCCGGATCACATTTGTATGTATATTTTCGTCGGTCGGTGTTTTGTACGACTCGTACGGAAATGGTGTTTCCGTGCGAATCGTACTTGCATGTTTGTAGAGTTTTACAACCGGGTATGAGTCGGACGGAAAAAAGCCTCCGTCCGACGGTTCGTACCCGGTTTTTACAGGATCGTAATTGGCACCTTAATTGTCGAATAAAGTATTTGATGATGGAGTATTACTTCTTTCAAATTCATATACAGACAGACAACATGTTCTTATCTTTTATTTGAGACTACACAACTCCTGTTTAATAGTGTTACTAGAAGTACTACAACTCCCATAATTTAAATAGCAGATTTATCTTTTCTGCACATGATGTTTAGATATTTAAAACATTCTTAATTCCTCATTCCAACTTTGCACAATATTCTACTATTATTTTTCAATAAGGTACACAATGTAATAAAGAGACACTAATTCACATCTCTCACTTCCCAGAAAATTCACCACTAAACACTTAAACACATGCCCTCTAATGGATACAGTTCATCTGGTATGTTTGTTCATATGACTGTGATACTCTTTATTTATCAAACTCCCATATACATCTTCATTTCTAATGTAATTTTTTATAAAGGATTAAAAAACTCTGTACATACCAGGGAATTCAGTTTGTAGATTACATTGTTGATTTAGAAGGGTACACCACTCTCACACAAAGCAACAGTGAAATGGCAAACTCTTCAACTTTGCCCTCTGTGATCATGAGAAAGGCAGCAAATTAAATCATGTCTTTCATTTTAGACTGCACGGTCTGCGAATGGTTATTATCTGTTAACCCTTTCCCTCCCTTTTAGAAAGAGATTGCTATCAATGTATGTTTGTGATGTATTTGCGATGATCGCTTAGAAATAAAAACAGGAGTTCAAACCTATATCTAGTTTCATTTAAAAAAAATTTAAATACTACATAACAGTTTATTACATAGTCCTGAGTTGGAAATTAAAGCTTGCCATTACTTAAATTGTGTCATCATTCCTCAATGTTTTAATAAATGTTCTGTCTCCTTAACACCCTTGCCCCCAATACACTCTCAACTTAGAATACCAAGCAACCCAGTGAACCAGTATGTCACACGTTCATAGCACATTCTAGAAGGAAGATGCTACTTCCCAATAGGATACAGCAGGTGTACTTTACTCCACAGATTCAAAAGCCTATCCATGTCTGTATTACATTATTTTTCTTAAACAACAGCCAATAATAGACTTTTTGCTGATTCAACCCCACACAATACAAAATTGTATTCACTTTCATGCTGACAGCATCCAATAAAATGTATCTCTGTTTTAACTGCTTTCCCTTTGGAAAACTACCTCATTCATCTCCAACCTCCTCCTGACTCCTATTGCTTCTTCACTGTAAAAAACATGCTTAGAGTGTGGATTGTGGGCCACAGCTATATCTATTGGGCTAAAGAGGATGCAAAAAGAGAGGTATTGACAGGGACTTGGGTTTGCCAAATGTGCAGATTACTTAGTTTGGCCAGAGAGGGTTAAAGTGTCATCACTTCTTTGCTTTTCTTAAATCCATTGTGGATTTTCAAACTCATCACCTCATGATTGTGCACTGTGGTGGAAACGACCTAGGCACTTTGACTGGGGTAGGGTTGGAAATCCTAATAAAAGATACCTTTGCAGAACTAATATTACTAATTTGGCGCAGCCACTTGTTTTTTAGAATGATGGCAATGCCTCCGCCACCCTATCTCTACCCTGGTTAGCACACACAATCGGAAATCTAGGGGAGAGAGACAGAGCCAGATCGGATTTGGAGCCTTCCTTCAGCCAGGTTTCTGTAAGAAACAAGATCTCAGAAATTATCCAATAAGGAGAGCCAGATTTTGGCTGCATGTTTGGGAAGAGACCTGCAGTTAATAAGGCCAGCTCTGACACTTTGATATTTTACATTGGTGGGCCGGTGTATTTCTCCCAGCAGGCCCTAAGTGCACATCTAGTTTAAAATCATCACCCTTACAGCGCTCCCTACCCTCAGGGCACGGGTCACATTTCAAAGTCAAGAGTAACTCTTTGGATCACTTACCGGCCTGTTCATTTAAAATTTAAGCAGATGGCTGGCTGCGATTCGGACACGGACGGGGGCAGACAGGATTGGATTTCTTGTACCCTCAGTACACTTGTGGCACGCCCGCTACTCGAGTGCACTGCACATCTGCGTCATTGGTCTCATTAAATGGGAGCTTGAGAGCTTGTCTAGCTACTAGGCAACCAAACAAGATGGTGCCTGTTAATGGCCCCACAGGCTTGGAAAATGGTGAAGTGGGTCAGCGGTTGCGCACACCGCCTCCGTTAAAGCCTCTGAAGAGAAGCATATGGAGCTTCAAAACGCGTCAAGCAAATCCACTACGGAGCGGCTCCTACAAGCGGATCCCCGTCCCTACCTACACATAAACCAAGCTGCTGGTCGAGTGCTACTTAAAGGTGGACAACTTTTGGAGCGGTATATAACACGCGGCCGTCCAGCCGTGGAGTATGCACCACCCCGTAATTCTTGGGGGTCACGCAAGTGAAACAGCAGCCGTATACAGGATCGAGGACGGGCCCACTTGCAGGGTTCATACAGGAATTGATTGTGCGCTCTCCGCACTACACTTCCCATAGTGCACAGTCTCATCTGAGCCTCCCATTGGTGGGTGTGTCATGTGGAAAATGGTGAAGTGGGTCAGTGGTTGCGCACACCGCTTCCGTTAAAGCCTCTGAAGAGAAGCATATGGAGCTTCGAAATGCGTCAGGCAAATCCACTAAGGAGCGGCTCCTACAAGCGGATCCCCGTCCCTACCTACACATAAACCAAGCTGCTGGTCGAGTGCTACTTAAAGGTGGACAACTTTTGGAGCGGTATATAACACGCGGCCGTCCAGCCGCGGAGTATGCACCACCCCATAATTCTTGGGGGTCACGCAAGTGAAACAGCAGCCGTATACAGGATCGAGGACGGGCCCACTTGCAGGGTCCATACAGGACTTGATTGTGCGCTCTCCGCACTACACTTCCCATAGTGCACAGTCTCATCTGAGCCACCCATTGGTGGGTGTGTCATATGGAAAATGGTGAAGTGGGTCAGTGGTTGCGCACACCGCTTCCGTTAAAGCCTCTGAAGAGAAGCATATGGAGCTTCGAAACGCGTCAGGCAAATCCACTAAGGAGCGGCTCCTACAAGCGGATCCCCGTCCCTACCTACACATAAACCAAGCTGCTGGTCGAGTGCTACTTAAAGGTGTACAACTTTTGGAGCGGTATATAACACGCGTCCGTCCAGCCGCGGAGTATGCACCACCCCGTAATTCTTGGGGGTCACGCAAGTGAAACAGCAGCCGTATACAGGATCGAGGACGGGCCCACTTGCAGGGTCCATACAGGACTTGATTGTGCGCTCTCCGCACTACACTTCCCATAGTGCACAGTCTCATCTGAGCCTCCCATTGGTGGGTGTGTCATATGGAAAATGGTGAAGTGGGTCAGTGGTTGCGCACACCGCTTCCGTTAAAGCCTCTGAAGAGAAGCATATGGAGCTTCGAAACGCATCAGGCCATTTCACTAAGGAGTGGCTCCTACAAGCGGATCCCCGTCCCTACCTACACATAAACCAAGCTGCTGGTCGAGTGCTACTTGAAGGTGGACAACTTTTGGAGCGGTATATATATATATATATATATATATATATATATATCCAAACCACAAGTTCCGGTAATAGGATCAGTCTGTCGCGGGCGGTCCGAGCCAGGAAACCGGATTTCCTAATATTTGAAAAGCACCTACTCTCGTTGTGACGAAAATAAACTCGGACTCCAAAGTTGCATGCAGATTCTTTAATATCCAAGTGCAAAACGACGCGTTTCACCTTTACGGCTTGATCACGCTCGAAAATGCAACAAACCACCATGTTTAAATACATTAGTTCATTAAAAGACGGACTTTCACATAACATCTAAAAGAGAATTTATCATCAAAAAGAATCTTACATGTAACACCACTCATTGCGTGTATGTGCTTATTTGCCCATGTGCCAAATGGTAAATTGGCAGTACTAAACATGCAGCAAAAAAACATGTGTTGGAACACCTACGTGCCATACGTAATAACAACAGAGTATACCCTATAGCTAGGCATTTTTTTGACCAACACTTTCAAGATGAAACCAAGATGCGTATGGTGTTAATTGATTCTGTTGATTTGGGAATAAAAGGAGGTAACAGGGAACTACTGTTGAGGAAATTAGAATCTCGTTACATTGTGGATTTTGAAAGCCTCGCACCTAAAGGTCTAAATACGAGCGAGGAATTAGCCATACATCTGCAAGAATAAAAGAAGAATGATGGTCTGTTTAAGCTGTTTTAGACTCATTTTAAATTTTATATTTTGTTTGTATTTCAGACGGTGTCATATTCACTGTAATAATCAGGCGTATTAATTGATTAGTATCTGTATGTATTAATTAGGGCTTTTAATCTAGTAACATGTTTTGTTTTGATTGCAACGTAAGGGGCCTGACAGTATGCCTTTAAGCCCACTTGGGCATTATAGGAGCATGAAACTTTATTGAATTGACAAAGGGAGGTATTCCTATTTGTGGGCCTTCGCACTTGGACACAGGATGGGTTCTAACGTTATGCGTGAAGGGAAGTCCCGTTCTTTTCCAATCAGATGGAGGCACAGAGGTTCCTATTAGGATTTGTGTATTTCTGCAATATGTTAGCAGGGACTGTGTGTTTACGCCCACTTGGGCTATTGGATTAGACACAAGAATGAAATCTCACGCTATCGCTAAATACTTTGCGATATTATGTATAACTTTCTGTCACTATAATGAAACATGTTATTAGGATCTGTGTATTTCCGCTATATGTTAGCAGGGACTGAGTGTTTACGCCCACTTGGGCTATTGGATTAGACACAAGAATGAAAAATTTCACGCTATCGCTTATTATTATGTATAACTTTCTGCAATTGTTGTTATAATGAAACATTATATTTCTTATGATTTCATTATGTATTGGCCTTATACTGTTGCTAGGTACGATACCACTTAAGTGGAATAACTGTATTATGACAACCTTACAAGATGGCCGCTAAAGTGACACCTACCCTGATGTTATGTGAAAGTCCGTCTTTTAATGAACTAATGTATTTAAACATGGTGGTTTGTTGCATTTTCGAGCGTGATCAAGCCGTAAAGGTGAAACGCGTTGTTTTGCACTTGGATATTAAAGAATCTGCATGCAACTTTGGAGTCCGAGTTTATTTTCGTCACGACGAGAGTAGGTGCTTTTCAAATATATATATATATATATATATATCTTTCAAAAGCCGTTCTGCATTAGGGACGCACTCTCACAGTTGGTGAATCACAAATTCATTTATTGGAAGGAAGCTGGCATCCTAGTCCGATTCTCTGAAATCCTGTCACCTTACGCGTTTCAGAGCATTCTTGCTCCTTCGTCAGAGGTATTTGCAGACACATTCATTGTTGGCTCCCACAGTTCCCTGCATGCTTGTCATTTTTATTGGCCTCCGGTGTGCCTTCAAGGTGAGTTCAATGTGATGCACGCCGGAACTTGTGGTTCTCTTTACTGCCATTAATTTAACCCTCCAGTAGGTTATGTGTTCAGTCAAAACTTTTCCAGGACAAATATTACCCTCCAGTGGGCCTCAGATTAGCAGTCCAGTTTCATTTTTAACATACCAACATGTGCCGATTTTCGATTTTGCTCAAGTTCAAAACCACCGGTCTCCTTTCATTTTTCAGGGCGGTGCAATCCCCCACGGTCGAACCCACCGTGCGTTATATCTTTCAAAAGCCGTTCTGCATTAGGGACGCACTCTCACAGTTGGTGAATCACAAATTCATTTATTGGAAGGAAGCTGGCATCCTAGTCCGATTCTCTGAAATCCTGTCACCTTACGCGTTTCAGAGCATTCTTGCTCCTTCGTCAGAGGTATTTGCAGACACATTCATTGTTGGCTCCCACAGTTCCCTGCATGCTTGTCATTTTTATTGGCCTCCGGTGTGCCTTCAAGGTGAGTTCAATGTGATGCACGCCGGAACTTGTGGTTCTCTTTACTGCCATTAATTTAACCCTCCAGTAGGTTATGTGTTCAGTCAAAACTTTTCCAGGACAAATATTACCCTCCAGTGGGCCTCAGATTAGCAGTCCAGTTTCATTTTTAACATACCAACATGTGCCGATTTTCGATTTTGCTCAAGTTCAAAACCACCGGTCTCCTTTCATTTTTCAGGGCGGTGCAATCCCCCACGGTCGAACCCACCGTGCGTTATATCTTTCAAAAGCCGTTCTGCATTAGGGACGCACTCTCACAGTTGGTGAATCACAAATTCATTTATTGGAAGGAAGCTGGCATCCTAGTCCGATTCTCTGAAATCCTGTCACCTTACGCGTTTCAGAGCATTCTTGCTCCTTCGTCAGAGGTATTTGCAGACACATTCATTGTTGGCTCCCACAGTTCCCTGCATGCTTGTCATTTTTATTGGCCTCCGGTGTGCCTTCAAGGTGAGTTCAATGTGATGCACGCTGGAACTTGTGGTTCTCTTTACTGCCATTAATTTAACCCTCCAGTAGGTTATGTGTTCAGTCAAAACTTTTCCAGGACAAATATTACCCTCCAGTGGGCCTCAGATTAGCAGTCCAGTTTCATTTTTAACATACCAACATGTGCCGATTTTCGATTTTGCTCAAGTTCAAAACCACCGGTCTCCTTTCATTTTTCAGGGCGGTGCAATCCCCCACGGTCGAACCCACCGTGCGTTATATCTTTCAAAAGCCGTTCTGCATTAGGGACGCACTCTCACAGTTGGTGAATCACAAATTCATTTATTGGAAGGAAGCTGGCATCCTAGTCCGATTCTCTGAAATCCTGTCACCTTACGCGTTTCAGAGCATTCTTGCTCCTTCGTCAGAGGTATTTGCAGACACATTCATTGTTGGCTCCCACAGTTCCCTGCATGCTTGTCATTTTTATTGGCCTCCGGTGTGCCTTCAAGGTGAGTTCAATGTGATGCACGCCGGAACTTGTGGTTCTCTTTACTGCCATTAATTTAACCCTCCAGTAGGTTATGTGTTCAGTCAAAACTTTTCCAGGACAAATATTACCCTCCAGTGGGCCTCAGATTAGCAGTCCAGTTTCATTTTTAACATACCAACATGTGCCGATTTTCGATTTTGCTCAAGTTCAAAACCACCGGTCTCCTTTCATTTTTCAGGGCGGTGCAATCCCCCACGGTCGAACCCACCGTGCGTTATATCTTTCAAAAGCCGTTCTGCATTAGGGACGCACTCTCACAGTTGGTGAATCACAAATTCATTTATTGGAAGGAAGCTGGCATCCTAGTCCGATTCTCTGAAATCCTGTCACCTTACGCGTTTCAGAGCATTCTTATATATATATATATTCACTGAAAAAACCATAGGTTTCACACATGTTATAGTTAGCGGAAATTTTACTGATAAAAAACCAGTGAAATTGCCCTGTTATAGTTAGTGCTGGCAACTATAACTCACGCGACCGCAATCTTCTGCTGATGACATATGTGTCTTTATGAAAAAAAAATATTTGTAATATATGTATATCTAAAAATGTATGGAAGAAGACATGGGCAAATAAGTGTCTAAATACAGTATTAGCATCAGCAGAGGATTGCGGTCGCGTGAGTTATAGTTGCCAGCACTAACTATAACGGGGCAATTTCACTGGTTTTTTATCCCGTTAAAAGTGGACAGATGCAAGCAGTTCTAAATCCTATGGCATTTGAAAAAGTCATTAGACGAAACGCGTCATGCCTGGAAATGCTGAATAAAGCGCGCCTTGACCTGTTGAACTTGTGTGGCTCGTTCTTTTCTCCTTGAAGGGAACTTGGTTCATATATATATATATATATATATATATATATATATATATATATATATATATATATATATATGTATATATATATATATATTCCAACAAAGATGCCCATGCATTCAGAGGCGCCACTCCTCCAGCCGGTGATTTACAAAACCTTTATTTCAAGGAACAGGCATTTCAACTCCAATTCAGTGATATCTGTTTGCCTGACGCGTTTCAGAGCATCTGTGCTCTTTCTTCAGAGGCAGTTTGTGCACACGACCGTTATTCAGCTCCCATGGTTCCCTGCATGTTCTTCAGTTTAAAAGGCCTCCGGTGTGTCATTGTTAATCAAGATTAATTACGATGCATGCCGGAACTTGTGGTTCTGCTTAATTCATTTTTTACCTCCAGTGGTATGCGTGTGCCACAAAGCATTTCCCAGATTAGTAACAGCCCTCCAGTGAGCCTCAGAGTCTCATTTCTGCTCCATAATTATGAACCAGCTGCGCCATCTCTGGAAACCCGACAGTTCAGGTAAGATGAGCCCTTTCTGATATTTCCAAAGGGCGGTGCGCACTCCCACGGCTGGACCCGCCGTGCTATAGATTCCAACAAAGATGCCCATGCATTCAGAGGCGCCACTCCTCCAGCCGGTGATTTACAAAACCTTTATTTCAAGGAACAGGCATTTCAACTCCAATTCAGTGATATCTGTTTGCCTGACGCGTTTCAGAGCATCTGTGCTCTTTCTTCAGAGGCAGTTTGTGCACACGACCATTATTCAGCTCCCATGGTTCCCTGCATGTTCTTCAGTTTAAAAGGCCTCCGGTGTGCCATTGTTAATCAAGATTAATTACGATGCATGCCGGAACTTGTGGTTCTGCTTAATTCATTTTTTACCTCCAGTGGTATGCGTGTGCCACAAAGCATTTCCCAGATTAGTAACAGCCCTCCAGTGAGCCTCAGAGTCTCATTTCTGCTCCATAATTATGAACCAGCTGCGCCATCTCTGGAAACCCGACAGTTCAGGTAAGATGAGCCCTTTCTGATATTTCCAAAGGGCGGTGCGCACTCCCACGGCTGGACCCGCCGTGCTATAGATTCCAACAAAGATGCCCATGCATTCAGAGGCGCCACTTCTCCAGCCGGTGATTTACAAAACCTTTATTTCAAGGAACAGGCATTTCAACTCCAATTCAGTGATATCTGTTTGCCTGACGCGTTTCAGAGCATCTGTGCTCTTTCTTCAGAGGCAGTTTGTGCACACGACCGTTATTCAGCTCCCATGGTTCCCTGCATGTTCTTCAGTTTAAAAGGCCTCCGGTGTGCCATTGTTAATCAAGATTAATTACGATGCATGCCGGAACTTGTGGTTCTGCTTAATTCATTTTTTACCTCCAGTGGTATGCGTGTGCCACAAAGCATTTCCCAGATTAGTAACAGCCCTCCAGTGAGCCTCAGAGTCTCATTTCTGCTCCATAATTATGAACCAGCTGCGCCATCTCTGGAAACCCGACAGTTCAGGTAAGATGAGCCCTTTCTGATATTTCCACAAGTTCCGGCATGCATCGTAATTAATCTTGATTAACAATGGCACACCGGAGGCCTTTTAAACTGAAGAACATGCAGGGAACCATGGGAGCTGAATAACGGTCGTGTGCACAAACTGCCTCTGAAGAAAGAGCACAGATGCTCTGAAACGCGTCAGGCAAACAGATATCACTGAATTGGAGTTGAAATGCCTGTTCCTTGAAATAAAGGTTTTGTAAATCACCGGCTGGAGGAGTGGCGCCTCTGAATGCATGGGCATCTGTGTTGGAATCTATAGCACGGCGGGTCCAGCCGTGGGAGTGCGCACCGCCCTTTGGAAATATCAGAAAGGGCTCATCTTACCTGAACTGTCGGGTTTCCAGAGATGGCGCAGCTGGTTCATAATTATGGAGCAGAAATGAGACTCTGAGGCTCACTGGAGGGCTGTTACTAATCTGGGAAATGCTTTGTGGCACACGCATACCACTGGAGGTAAAAAATGAATTAAGCAGAACCACAAGTTCCGGCATGCATCGTAATTAATCTTGATTAACAATGGCACACCGGAGGCCTTTTAAACTGAAGAACATGCAGGGAACCATGGGAGCTGAATAACGGTCGTGTGCACAAACTGCCTCTGAAGAAAGAGCACAGATGCTCTGAAACGCGTCAGGCAAACAGATATCACTGAATTGGAGTTGAAATGCCTGTTCCTTGAAATAAAGGTTTTGTAATTCACCGGCTGGAGGAGTGGCGCCTCTGAATGCATGGGCATCTGTGTTGGAATATATATATATATATATATATATTCACTGAAAAAACCATAGGTTTCACACATGTTATAGTTAGCTGGACATTTTACTGATAAAAAACCAATGAAATTCCCCCGTTATAGTTAGTGCAGGCAACTATAACTCACGCGACCGCAATCCTCTGCTGATGCTAATACTGTATTTAGACACTTATTTGCCCATGTCTTCTTCCATTAATTTTTAGCTATACATATATTACAAATATTTTTTTTTCATAAAGACACACATGTCCGACCGCCAGTAGGTAATATATTCTGAGAAATAGCCTTTAAATCAATATATATATCTGAGCCAGCTTACGGTGCGCTTACGGTGCGCTTACCGTACGCATACGGTGGCGTGCACGAGCGCGATTCTGATTGGCTCTTAGATCTTAGTAAACATTCGAATCGACCGAAACCAGGAAGCGGCGGCCGCCATTTTCTCTCTCGCTCCCTGAGTTGGGCAGCAAAAACGAACCCCAAAAATGTGTAAAGAGGCAGTTTCATGAGATCCTAACCACCCATCCTTGATACAGGGGTCCCCAAACCACCCCCAAGGCCCAAAAAAAAAATTTTTTTTTTTCGGAAAATCGCCGTTTACGCTTACCGTACGCGTACGGTAAAAAATTATATAAAAAAAAATTATCCACAATCTCCCCACCCCGTGTGCAAATGTTGCCCGAAG
Organism: Triturus cristatus; assembly: GCF_964204655.1. Lineage (NCBI taxonomy): Eukaryota > Metazoa > Chordata > Amphibia > Caudata > Salamandridae > Triturus > Triturus cristatus. The sequence goes on from NC_140591.1 coordinate 730,240,602, forward strand.
GGCACCATTTGTGCATGGCTTATTACACGTTATGAATTTAACAAACAATACATTTCACAAAGATGCGCATAATATGTCCCCCATGTGCGCACGGTGCGCGAAGCGCATCGTGCGTACATGGCACATCCCGCTTAACGTGGGCACGCGGTGCGCGCAGCGCACCACGTGACCACCGTGCGTGCACGGCACTAACTGCATAAAGTGGGCGCGCGGTGCGCGAAGCGCACCGCGTGCTCACTGTGCGCGCACGGTGCGCGAAGCGCACCGTGTGCGCACGGAATGAACTGCGTTAAGTGGGCGCGCACGCCACGAATGGCGTAAAGTAACTTAGCATTTAAAAAACCATACAAATTCACTGAAAAACCCATAGGTTTCACACACGTTATAGTTAGGAATTAGCATTAAAAAAACCTTGCAAATTCACTGAAAAAACCATAGGTTTCACACATGTTATAGTTAGCGGAAATTTTACTGATAAAAAACCAATGAAATTCCCCGTTATAGTTAGTGCAGGAAACTATAACTCACGCGACCGCAATCTTCTGCTGATGACATATGTGTCTTTATGAAAAAAAAATATTTGTAATATATGTATAGCTAAAAATTTATGGAAGAAGACATGGGCAAATAAGTGTCTAAATACAGTATTAGCATCAGCAGAGGATTGCGGTCGCGTGAGTTATAGTTTCCTGCACTAACTATAACGGGGGAATTTCATTGGTTTTTTATCAGTAAAATTTCCGCTAACTATAACATGTGTGAAACCTATGGTTTTTTCAGTGAATATATATATATATATATTCACTGAAAAAACCATAGGTTTCACACACGTTATAGTTAGGAATTAGCATTTAAAAAACCTTGCAAATTCACATAAAAAACCATACGTTTCACACATGTTATAGTTAGGTGGACATTTCACTCGTAAAAAACCAATGAAATTCCCCCGTTATAGTTAGTTCAGATAACTATAACTCACGCGCCCGCAATCCACTGCTCATGACGTCACATATTACATCACTCATGACATGGTCAGTGGCATCACTCATGACATCACTGATGACATCATCCTTTTGATAGAGTGGCGGTCGCGCGAGTTATAGTTATCTGAACTAACTATAACGGGGGAATTTCATTGTTTTTTTACGAGTGAAATGTCCACCTAACTATAACATGTGTGAAACCTATGGTTTTTTAAGTGAATATATATATATATATACATACATATATATATGTATATAGATATATATATATATTCAGTGAAAAAACCATAGGTTTCACACACGTTATAGTTAGGAATTAGCATTTAAAAAACCTTGCAAATTCAGTGAAAAAACCATAGGTTTCACACACGTTATAGTTAGCTGGACATTTCACTCGTAAAAAACCAATGAAATTTCCCCGTTATAGTTAGTTAAGCTAACTATAACTCGCGCGCCCGCAATGCACTGCTGATGACGTCACATATTACATCACTCATGACATGGTCAGTGACATCACTCATGACATTACTGATGACATCTCAAATGACATCACTGATGACATCACTGATGACATCATCCAGTGAATGTGTGTTTTTTTGAAAATTAAATATGTTTTATATATCTCAAGGTCGATGGAAGAATAAATGAGTATATAAGTGTCTAAATGGATGATTTGTTTTTGAAAAATTGATTGTATTACTGACTGATTAAGTGTATCTTATTGAATACATGGCTAAGTGAGTAATGTTTAAATGTGTAAATACCTGTATCAGTCTCTCACTTTGTGTATAAGTGGCTGCATGGGTTGGTGAGCAGCAACATGAGTGTCTATATAGGTTATTAGTTGGTTTTTTGAGTATCAGTATGAGTGTCTGAGTGTCTGTATGGTTCAGTGGGGGGTATTACGTAGTGCATAAGTGCATGAATGAGTGACTCACTGTTTGTATGTGTTGCAGACAGCATATGTGCACGACTGTATGGGTGGAAGAGTGTGTGTATGGGTGTGTTAGTGAGTGAATGGCTGTCTCAATAGTGTCTCTATGAGTAACTACATATGTTTTAAACTAGAATATGTGACTATTGGTGTATATAAGTGAGTGTATGTGAGAGTGAGAGATTGAAAGAGTACCTGTATGAATAAGTATGTGTTTCTATAAGTGATTGTTTAAAAGACTAAGTATGTGTAAGTTTCCGTAGAAGTAAGTGTGGTGGTGTGTGTATAACTGTATATGCAAGTAAATGGATGTTTGATTCTTTATTAGCATGAGTAACTATGTGTGTGAGTAACTCTATGGATGAGTGGCATTGTGTTACAGGATGTATAGGTGTATGAGTACATATGATGTGTGAGTACACGAATGAGTGACTGTACAGGACTGTTGGTGAATAAGTGGATGTTTATGTGGATCTTAGAATTATTGAAGAGGTTGTTGTAATTGGTATTGGTATGTCCATTTTTTTGAAAATTTCAGTCTCTATTTTTGAATGTGTGTATCAAAGGTTATATTAGGGTGAGAGGAGGTCTGCCACTCTATCACATGGATGATGTCATCAGTGATGTCATCAGTGATGTCATTTGAGATGTCATCAGTGATGTCATGAGTGATGTCACTGACCATGTCATGAGTGATGTAATATGTGACGTCATCAGCAGTGTATTGCGGGCGCGCGAGTTTTTGAAAATTTCAGTCTCTATTTTTGAATGTGTGTATCAAAGGTTATATTAGGGTGAGAGGAGGTCTGCCACTCTATCACATGGATGATGTCATCAGTGATGTCATCAGTGATGTCATTTGAGATGTCATCAGTGATGTCATGAGTGATGTCACTGACCATGTCATGAGTGATGTAATATGTGACGTCATCAGCAGTGTATTGCGGGCGCGCGAGTTATAGTTAGCTTAACTAACTATAACGGGGAAATGTCATTGTTTTTTTACGAGTGAAATGTCCAGCTAACTATAACGTGTGTGAAACCTATGGTTTTTTCACTGAATTTGCAAGGTTTTTTAAATGCTAATTCCTAACTATAACGTGTGTGAAACCTATGGTTTTTTCACTGAATTTGCAAGGTTTTTTAAATGCTAATTCCTAACTATAACATGTGTGAAACCTATGGTTTTTTCAGAGAATTTGCAAGGTTTTTTAAATGCTAATTTCTAACTATAACGTGTGTGAAACCCATGGTTTTTTCAGTGAATTTGTATGGTTTTTTAAATGCTAATTCTTAGCTATAACATATGTGATGCCCATATTTTTTTTTATTGATTTTTTATGATTTTTTTTTTATAAATTCTTATATTAAATGTGTTTTTTTTTTAAAAAAAACAAGTTTTTTTTTTACTTTTTATTCTCTTAAAACACTATGGGTTTTTTCTAAAAAATCTGCAATATTTCAAGTTTTCTCTTTTTTTTTTTTACCAAACAGGTAAGATATATTAGTATAACTTTGAAAATATATATATATTTTTTTTTTTTTAGTGCGCGTACGGTAAACTTACGGTAAGCGTACGGTTTACGCAATGTCCGTAATTTATCTACTCTGTTTGCGTATAGTTACGCAATTTGCGTAGCCGCGCGTACTGCGCGTGGGGCGCGTACGCGTGTACGCTACACGCGCACGTTACGCGGAAGTGTTGGGGAGTGACTGTTATGCGAATGCGCGCGAGCGCGTTTCTTTTTTACGCGCATGCGTACTTTTGCCGTAAGCGCACCGTAAGCGCACCGTAAGCGTAACGTACGCGCACGGTGGGTCATGTGATCATGAAACACAACTTTTGATTGGTTGAAACTACTTTCAGTTCTAGAACTCTCCTACACCACACCCATTCCCCTCATTTCTGCTTGTGATCCCTTAGGAGAAGGAGCTGGGTTGTCTTTGTGATACGATGGCAGAACAGCAGAGCTCTTCTGAGAGTGAGGCTAGCAGCACTACCTTGAGGCAGAGAAGGAGGAAAGAAAAGACCTCTTTCATATGGGAGTATTTTACTTTTCCAGAGGACAAGAAAAAGGTAAATGCACCCTTAGTGACTTGTAAGCTGTGTGGCCGTGTACTTTCAAGAGGGAATCCCAACAAGAAGTATTCCTTCGGGAATCACACCATGTTGAGACACCTTAAAGATGTACACAGAAGGACACATGCTCGGCATACTGAAGGTAACCCTTCAGTAAGTCAACCAAGCACATCCACAGCAGCGCAGCCTGGTCCATCATCTGCAGGTCAGGTGAGCCCTTCATCTGTGGTGGGAGCATCTCCTTTTTCTTCTCCTCTGGAAACAAACCATCGTTTTTTGAGGGTTGAAATACGGTGCGCCACTTGTCATGATCTAATTTGTCATAGGGAGACCAGTGTTTCCCTAGTGAACAATAAAATAGATCAGCACATTTGTCGTACCGACTAATATTCCCATTCTTTCTTTCCTCTGTCCCTGCATGAACACAACGGCTCTTGTAAGAGCCAACCTTACCTTTCATCTATTTTTTATATATGTTTTTAAAACTTTTTTTTGATTTTTTTTTACCGTACGCGTACGGTACGCCTAATTTTTTTTTTTTTTTTTTTAAAAACACTAAAAATCAAGTATCACATTACAAGGTCCTTGAGAGACTACAATGAAAAACTGAAAATGTGATTGTGGAGAAGTGGAAAAAAGGGACCATGAAATTTTTGACTTACCATACCCACTCAAAAAAATATTTATTAATTTAAATTTAATTTTAATTGCTTTAAAAATGGTTCTAGTTTTCGAAAATGTTCTATCTCAGTCTGAAAAAAAAGAAAAAAGTATTAATATTTAATAAAACATTTTATAATACAGTACACATATTTACATATTTTTCAAAAAAAAATGTTGCCTTTTTTTTGCTGTTTTCAGAATATATTGCATTTCACTATAAATTGTGAAAGCAATTGCATTCATCATTTAACAGCAGGCAAAAAAAAATTAACAATCTTAAAGATTGTTTTAAAAAAGCCCACAATCTCTTTTTGCATAAACATAACTTTATAGAAATGCATAATATTCTTAAAAAATATCATCTAATATCAACACTTATTTCTTTAAAATACCGTCTGACATTTTTGTTTCAGAAGTATAATCACAAAAATATATCTCAAATAACTCCACAATACATCTGATTCCATTTCCTTTAGGCCAAATAGTAATTTTAAAATTCTTTTTTGATTAAATTTCCAATGGTAATCCAATAAAAATCTAAAGTTTAAATTGTACAGATCTCACCGATTGTCTGTAACATTTTGGTTTCCGAAAGATTAATTAATAATTAAATAGGTCCACAATAGAATTGTTTACCTTTCCGCATGGCCAAATAGTAATTTTAAAAATCTTTTTGGAATAAATTTCCAATGGCAATCCAATAACATTCCAAAATTTAAATTGTGCAGATGTTACCGATTTTTTTAAAATTTTTGGTTTTCCAAAGTTTCATTAAAAATTGAAAAAGTCCACATTACAATTGGTTACCTTTCCATTAGGCCAAATGATAATTTGTAAAATCATTTTTTTTGAAAATTCCAATGGTAATCCAATAAAATGGTAAAATTGGGAATCATTACACAGTGTCCAGCCTTTTTCACATTTAAGATAAACTGTGTAATGACCAGAAGTTACAGTAGGTCCATCATGGAAAATTATTGCAACTGTTACAAAAGTTTTCCCTGAAATTGATAATTGCTGTCCTGTAAACTTCTTTATTAAAGTATCTAATTTTGAACCATCAGCTTTACAGCGTTGCATCATTAAAATTACATACTGTCCGTATTCTTTTAAAATTAACGTTGAAAACATGTCAGATTGACACTCACTGCATTCCATGCTATGATTAGCATCTTTAACTAATTTAGCAAAAGTGACTGTTTTACTTTCTGGCAATGTTAAATAAATAAACCTTTCAGAATCAACATTAGAGCCACATATATTATAACAGTTTTCACAACTATGTTCCCATTTATAAGAGAGACCAAATACATTTTCAATGGGAACCCCTTCTTCTTCCAGTACCTGAAGAAAAAACATCAAGAATTCCTGTGCGTCTTGCTGTACATTTTGAGAAAACTGTGTTCGTCCTGAACATACATCTAAAAGTTTTCTAATTTCAGTAGCACTTTCTATTTGAGTTTTATCATTACTCAGCTTTTGAAAAAGGAGACTCAACTCAGAACAGAATCTTTTTCCCTGATTTACTATTATCTTCTCTTGCACACTTTCCAGATAAAATGCAACATTCAGCACTACATTAGCGTAGCAGTTGACACCAGAGCTATTTTCAAAATGACATCCTACAACCTGTTCTTCATTTTCCTTTTTCTTTTTGCTTGCAATTCCATCACTCCTCTTTTTTTTCCTCCTCTCTACATCTTCATTACAGATATTCTCATTTCTCCTTTTACGAGAAACTACACGTTTCTCCAACACAGGATACTGACCTAAATGAGGAGCATAGCTTCTTCTTAATCTATTATACTCCTTTACACAATTTGTATCAGCACTAACTTTTGAGTCATCAAAGTCTATCATGAATAAACCTGATAATGTTTTCACTCGTGACAAAGCAACATATGCCATACCTTCTTTGAACAAAGTTGAACCAATGTTCACAAATGCACAATCTACAGTCAATCCTTGAGACTTGTGAATAGTTACAGCATATGCTAGAGAAAACGGAAACTGCTTCCTACGTACATATAAGTCTTTCACAAGCATGAAACGAACTGAACAACGACAAATATCTTTAACTTCTTCTATCTGATCAAATTTTATTTTTAAACATTCAATTCAATCTTTTTTCTGATAATTAATAAAACCCACAACTCTTCCCATAGCTCCATTAACTAAACCTTTTTCAACATCCAAATTTCTCCTTAAAAATACTCTACAGTTCATGCAAACATATAGATTTTTTTCTAATCCAGCTGTTTTGGAAATGTTCTTCTCTAGTGAATCCAATTTATTTTTCAGTGTGCTTGTTAATGTGATAGTAATTCTTCCATCCTCAATTTTGTCCACTGCTTCCAATTTCCTGATATCTTCCTTTTCCAATTTCAAAAGCTCCTCATTGAATATAGAGCATTCACGTAGAGTTGGCATTAAGCAGATGACACTTTTCTTTTCTGCAATGTTCTTGTATATCTTCTCTGCAACTATTTCTTCCTTTGGAAATAAATTATGTAGCAACCGACTCTGTAATGCTTTTGTGCCAGCTTCAGTGAGTAGTCCAATTCTGATATCTTTCAGAATACTTCCATATTCTTCATCGTTTGCTTGTCTCATATTGGTAGTGAGTTCCTTGTACTCAAAGAAGGACCAAATATTTGCATTACCGATGCTTCCCAATGACTTCTTTGTGTCTTCATGTGTCACAGTATTAAACACTGGTTGTCCTTTAACTGGAGTAAGCTGTAGAAGATCCCCAAAAACTATGACATGTTTTCCACCAAATAACACGTCATAGTCTGTCCTTAGAATTTGCTGCATTCTTAAATGCACAAAGGCAAGCATTAAGTTTGATACCATGCTCACCTCATCAATAATGAGAACTTGCATCTTCTTCAATACTCTTGAAACTTCCAAGCATGCTTCTCCAGTTAGCTTGTTGTATTGTATTTTGTTCTCATGCTCCACTGGTAACATTAGCAAACGATGTAAGGTGATTCCTTTTATGTTATATGCTGCTAACCCAGTTGGAGCAGTAACCACACAAGACAAAGTAGAATCCGTTTTTTGCTGTAGGTAGCTTCTGATGACTTTTATTAAGAAACTTTTTCCAGTTCCAGCTTGTCCACTTACATACATCCTGATTGGATGAAATGATGTGCATGAGCACTCTTTTTTTTCATGTAGAAATCCGTGATCAATTTTGTTTCTGATCTCTTCATAAATTTGTTGCTGCTCTTCGTTTAGTTGTCTTTCCAAATTTTGTAAGTCTATAAATTCTTCTTGAGCTTGATTCATAGCCGTTTCCACTTCATTCATGGCTATTGATGCTTCATTTTCAACGATTGGTTGTCCTAGGGGATCTTGACTGAGTGTTCCTGAACTTTGGCTGTCCTGAGAACTGTCTCTAGCTACTTCTGCTGCAATTGTAGTTTCCTGTTCAATTTCTTCATTTAACATTTGCAGATAAGTTGAGAATGTACTGCATTGTATGCTGTCTTTGCAAGCATTAAAAGAATCTTCATACCTTTGAAATTCTCCCAGTAGTTCATCCTCTGTACACCATGGTTTAAACAGCTGTAAAAGAGCCAAGTAGTAAAATTCCTTTTTGTCAGTACTGTCGCAACTCAGCTTCCTGTGATTTATCAAACTTCCTTTTGTTTGCTTCACCAAATATCCTTCCTCACCAATGACTTTATATTTTCCATTGTTGATGTCTTCTGCGGCTTTCCGTGAATAAATGTAGTTCTGCAGCACTTCATAAAGACACATGTTCTCCAGATGATGACTTCTCTTTGGGTAATATGTGTCCAACATGTTTGATTTTCAAAATATCTGTACTTTCTGGGTCATTCTCGGCCAAATATTCAATTTCTCCAACAGATTTCAGTACCCGATTTCTCATTGCTGCAAGGCCTAAACTTGCCCAAATTATTCTTCTTGATTTCGAGTAGAGACTTGCAGAAGATAACCTATCTGAACATTCGTAGGATCCAATTTCTCGATGCGATAACATCTTTAAACTGAAACTGTACAGCTTCTTACTGACAGTCTTCTCATGAGAAATCTCTTCCCACATTTCCTTCAATTCTGTTTTTTCTGATTTCGTAATGTAAGACGTTACATATCGAGCAACAGCAATGGAATTGTCAGCTACATACTGTATATCCATGTTAGCATTCCACATGGATAAAATGACTGGGTTGTAGTCATTTATATTTTTTGATTCTTCTTTTCTTTTAAGGTTGTAGGTATTCTTAGGTGATTTTCTTGTGATAGTATGTCTCACAGATGACATAAAACTGTTTACTCTTCCATTTGAAAGAACAGGTCTAGGAAATCCAAATCGACATTTAGTGTAGTATTTATCTTTGCTCTTGTATTTCCGTCGACAGTATTTTCCACACCGATGACTTTGGAAACGTAAAACTTGCTCCTTTAACTTTTTCTCTTCTGTGCTTGTTGGTATAGCACATGTTGCATATTCTTCAATGTAAGATAACACTGCTTCATCAGCATCTGTTCCAAACTTTGGGGCATCCTTGATCCACAACAGCATATGAATATGAGGAGCACCTCTTGCCTGGTACTCTTTTCTCCAAAAGAAATCCACTACTTCTCCTAGAGGTGGATTTTTTTTATTGCAGATGAAGGACATCATAGCCTCAAATCTATGATTGAAATATCTGCAAACATTAACCGGATCCAATGAGCACAGTTCTCCTGCTGTCTTGTATTCGATGTTTTTAATGTTTGAATTTGCCTCTCGTAGAAAATCCAGTAAATCATCCCAAGCGTACTCAGCACAGCTTAGGGTAACGAACCATGTTGGTGTTCCTAAATTCCGTAACATGCATTTTAATTCACCATGGCGTCGGTACCAATATTCATTTGTCCCACGCTGACAAGCCATCAGATTGATCAGTTGTGTTTCCAAATGATCATCTCGGTGCTGCACTTTCTCCATAAAATCCTTAGCAGACACATTTTGTAAATGTACTCCACTTTTTAAAATGTGATTTACTGCATAAGACAGTGCAGACAAGTCGCTTTCAAATAGAAGATGGAACAAATAAGGAATACTTTGTCGAAATCTGGGATCTTCAGCATATAGTCTTGTAGTCCGATACTCAGAAGCTGGAATCTGTTCTGGACGTTCATCGTATCGTCCTCCTTTTCCTGTAGGAAACAGCTGGGGAAAACATCGAGCTTCCAAGCTCTCCTCCCATACACTCACGGGAGTTCCTTTTGCTTTTTTCATCTGAAACAGATCAATATTGTCTCCCATAACTTCTTTTGAATGTAGAGGATGTATGCTAAAATGTTCATAAATTTCTTCTTCCTTTGACTTGTCCACTTTTTCAATTTGTCCAGTTGGTGTTTCTGTGTCTTCTTGTAAATCTTCTTCTTCTTCTTCTTCTATATAAATTGATTCATACCATTTGTTATTCCTTTTCAAATACAAATTTGCTCTTTGTACTTTCCGTACATCTACCAGCTCCTGCCAAATCTTCTTATTCTTTGTAGGTACACCATTAACCAGAATAACTAATGGTTCAGTTTCCAAAGTATCTGCATCAATAGTTTCCATATTTTTTTTCAAATCCAAGGGCAAATACACCACTCTACCTTTTAAACCTCTCAGTAAATCTGAAGGAGGTAATTTACCAGTTTTGGGCTCCATACGTACTATGGTCTGGAACGGATGAACACATTGAATAAGTATAGACTCATAAGTATTTAATTCAGAAAGTTCGGCAGGAATACCATCCAATTCTAAATTATTATGTACAGCTCTGGTCGGCATTCTATTTTCTTCTAATTTGTTGTAACAGTATTTACAAATACGCTGAACTTCACCCAATTCAAAACAATTTTCAAGAAATATATATGTGGCAAAATCCTTCCACTTATAATTATCTTCATTTTCACTTTTTCTATAGAGATCAACATACCTGGTTTGTTTTCTATAATGAGTTCTGTGGCAACAAATACAAGTAATATTTGGTCTTTCATTAGAGATTTTTTCAAATTTTGTTATGTGATCATTAAATGTCTTACTTACAAATGGTTCTACATTCTCTTCCACTTCTTCCTCATTTACTGTGTCCTTTTCTGCACTGTTTTGTTCAGGACCAAAGTAACAAAACTGAATTTCATCAACAACCTTCTCTACATCTGATACTGACCCACGGAACAGAGCCCTATTCAATTCATCTAACTTTATTGCTGGACTTTTAGCAAAATACAACCGTCTCACAAACTTTCTCATTTCAGTATGATGAACAGCCAGCATTCTAAAATGATGGAAAACACTATTACACACTTTTCTAGATAGACAAGCCAGAGAATGACCCTGCAAACCAGTATTCTCTCTCACTCTGCATGGATCTAGACTTTGAAGCACCTTAATCTTCTGTTTTACACTTTTTTTACTATATTCTCTTAGAAACTCACGAAATTTATCAATAGATTCCTGACGCACAGTGCAAATACTACTACAATTCCAAGTGTACACTGGGGCTTTACGACGTCTCCCCATAGCCTCATCCGCCATCACTTGTACCTCATCTCTTGGAACCATTATCTCCTTCTCCATTATGCAACCATTTTTCACTTCGTAAGCACGACCTCTGGTGTCAACTGCATGCAGCAAACTATTACTTTGAAAATAGCTCTCTTCATTAAAAAAAGGTTCACTACTTGAACTATGCATCCATTTTCCTAAAAACACTTTACAAAAGTTTGTTCTGTTCACTACTCTTTTCCTTTTGCTTTGTGATTTCAGTACATTAACGCATCCTATTCAAAATTAAAATGAATAGTTTCCTTTTTAATTCTAATGCCTTTGCTGCAATGGCTTCAATTTCTTTTTTTCTCTTGTAAAATTTAGCCTTTTGCTTATATTTCTTCACATCCTTTATCAAATTGGACATAACTCTTCTCTGAAACATTTTTCTACGTATCTCTTTAAACGCTGTTTTTCTGTTTAAGTTAATCTTTATAGTTGCAGAAGGTATATTTGCATTAACTAAATTCTCAATTTTTTCCTGTCCTTTTCTATTGAAAACATTCTTTCCAGTACAGACATTTTTTACATTTTTCCTTTTTTTGAATATGTTCTTTAAAAAATCTTTTGTCTGCTTACCAGAAGATTTTTTCTTTTTCCCAACATGAGCATCTCCAACTAACTTAGGTCCTCCAGTTGTCTTCAAATATAGGTTTTTTTTGTGGTCTTTCTTTACTCTGGATTTTGTAGGCATCTTAAATTTTGTTCACTGCTCTTCAGCAATACCTGAAAAAAACTAAACAAAAATTCCTTTATTTTATTTAAATATATTACTACATTTTTTATGTTCTTTAGAAATCTTAAAATACTATAAACCCCTTTCCTATAAATGAAAATCACAATAACACCTTCACAAATTAAATATCTAAAAATAATTCCTGTGTGCACACAAAGTCATGCTTTGAAATTAGTCACAAAACGAAATTTCTTTGCCAATTGCAAAGCATACTTTCTACTACTTTTTAGGCAAGTGAAAAGTACTTTTACAGACTGACACATTATGAATCCACTTTTCAGATTCTGATAAAAGCACATGTCCAAACAGCTTTTTCAGACCAGCACCATGTGTAACCTGGGTGACTGACTACACTCCAGCAAGGGCAACCAGCCTTAGTGATGCTGAATGTTTTTGCATTACTGACTGAAACCTCAAACCCCACTCGCTTGTGAATACTGTGCATGATTCCACAGGGTAAGCAGCTGGGTGTGTGCTAAGAGTCTGCTTCTGCACCAAAAAATGGCTCCCCCTTTCCATCTAATGCAACTGTGAAATCACCAGAGCAATACGCAATAAATCTCTGCCTGTAATTCCTCTTTGCACACAGAGTCATGTTTTCATATTAGTCACAAAACGAAATTGCTTTGCCAATTTGAAAGCACACTTACTACTCTTTTTTTTGGCAAGTGATAAACACTTTTACAGACTGACACATTTTGAATCCACTTTTTAGATTCTTAAAAAAGCACATGTCCAAACTGCTTTTTCAGACCAGCACCATGTGTAACCTGGGTGACTGACTACACTCCAGCAAGGGCAACCAGCCTTAGTGATGCTGAATGTATTTGCATTACTGACTGAAATCTCAAACCCCACTCGCTTGTGAATACTGTGCATGATTCCACAGGGTAAGCAGCTGGGTGTGTGCTAAGAGTATGCTTCTGCACCAAAAAATGGCTCCCCCTTTCCATCTAATGCAACTGTGAAATCACCAGAGCAATATGCAATAAATCTCTGCCTGTAATTCCTCTTTGCACACAGAGTCATGTTTTCATATTAGTCACAAAACGAAATTTCTTTGCCAATTTGAAAGCACACTTACTACTCTTTTTTTTGGCAAGTGATAAACACTTTTACAGACTGACACATTATGAATCCACTTTTCAGATTCTTAAAAAAGCACATGTCCAAACTGCTTTTTCAGACCAGCACCATGTGTAACCTGGGTGACTGACTACACTCCAGCAAGGGCAACCAGCCTTAGTGATGCTGAATGTATTTGCATTACTGACTGAAACCTCAAACCCCACTCGCTTGTCAATACTGTGCATGATTCCACAGGGTAAGCAGCTGGGTGTGTGCTAAGAGTCTGCTTCTGCACCAAAAAATGGCTCCCCCTTTCCATCTAATGCAACTGTGAAATCACCAGAGCAATACGCAATAAATCTCTGCCTGTAATTCCTTTTTGCACACAGAGTCATGTTTTCATATTAGTCACAAAACGAAATTTCTTTGCCAATTTGAAAGCACACTTACTACTCTTTTTTTTGGCAAGTGATAAACACTTTTACAGACTGACACATTTTGAATCCACTTTTCAGATTCTTAAAAAAGCACATGTCCAAACTGCTTTTTCAGACCAGCACCATGTGTAACCTGGGTGACTGACTACACTCCAGCAAGGGCAACCAGCCTTAGTGATGCTGAATGTTTTTGCATTACTGACTGAAACCTCAAACCCCACTCACTTGTGAATACTGTGCATGATTCCACAGGGTAAGCAGCTGGGTGTGTGCTAAGAGTCTGCTTCTGCACAAAAAAATGGCTCCCCCTTTCCATCTAATGCAACTGTGAAATCACCAGAGCAATACGCAATAAATCTCTGCCTGTAATTCCTCTTTGCACACAGAGTCATGTTTTCATATTAGTCACAAAACGAAATTTCTTTGCCAATTTGAAAGCACACTTACTACTCTTTTTTTTGGCAAGTGATAAACACTTTTACAGACTGACACATTATGAATCCACTTTTCAGATTCTTAAAAAAGCACATGTCCAAACTGCTTTTTCAGACCAGCACCATGTGTAACCTGGGTGACTGACTACACTCCAGCAAGGGCAACCAGCCTTAGTGATGCTGAATGTATTTGCATTACTGACTGAAACCTCAAACCCCACTCGCTTGTGAATACTGTGCATGATTCCACAGGGTAAGCAGCTGGGTGTGTGCTAAGAGTCTGCTTCTGCACCAAAAAATGGCTCCCCCTTTCCATCTAATGCAACTGTGAAATCACCAGAGCAATATGCAATAAATCTCTGCCTGTAATTCCTCTTTGCACACAGAGTCATGTTTTCATATTAGTCACAAAACGAAATTTCTTTGCCAATTTGAAAGCACACTTACTACTCTTTTTTTTGGCAAGTGATAAACACTTTTACAGACTGACACATTTTGAATCCACTTTTCAGATTCTTAAAAAAGCACATGTCCAAACTGCTTTTTCAGACCAGCACCATGTGTAACCTGGGTGACTGCCTACACTCCAGCAAGGGCAACCAGCCTTAGTGATGCTGAATGTATTTGCATTACTGACTGAAACCTCAAACCCCACTCGCTTGCGAATACTGTGCATGATTCCACAGGGTAAGCAGCTGGGTGTGTGCTAAGAGTCTGCTTCTGCACAAAAAAATGGCTCCCCCTTTCCATCTAATGCAACTGTGAAATCACCAGAGCAATACGCAATAAATCTCTGCCTGTAATTCCTCTTTGCACACAGAGTCATGTTTTCATATTAGTCACAAAACGAAATTTCTTTGCCAATTTGAAAGCACACTTACTACTCTTTTTTTTGGCAAGTGATAAACACTTTTACAGACTGACACATTTTGAATCCACTTTTTAGATTCTTAAAAAAGCACATGTCCAAACTGCTTTTTCAGACCAGCACCATGTGTAACCTGGGTGACTGCCTACACTCCAGCAAGGGCAACCAGCCTTACTGATGCTGTATGTATTTGCATTACTGAGTGCAACCTCAAACCCTTAAAGTATTCCTTATTTTTACCAGTACACCTTAATTTATCGTGAAAACATAGTCCATATTATTTTACATGTTCCTCACATTTAAATTTCTCCCAAAACAGAAAATGATAAACACAACTTCAACAAAAGGAATTCCATTTCTATTATTCATTTCTTAATTTACCATATACATCCCCTCTCAAACTCTAAACTCACCTTTAAAATTAGTTAGCTGTGAAAGAAATGTGGCACTCAAACAGCAGATTATCAGAGCCAGGATCTCTGTTCTTTACACCTCTCTCCTCTCAGCAGAACCAGATAATGGCAAACTTTCCCTCTCTTTTTCCACACATATACATGTTAATTTCAAATCTCAGTGCTTCCCCCTTTTTTTCAAATGTAATCACACATTTCTATTGGTTGAAAACCAACCCTTTTCCAAAAGTACCCTTCCCCCAACTTGACTTCTGCCTTGTACCCTTCCCCCAACTTGACTTCTGCCTGCTACCATAGCAACAGCTCATGGAACACTGCTTTGTTGAGTTAGGTCAGAAGTTCACCAAACAATGTTTCAATTCCACAGAGCAAGAGTGCTTGACTTTTCAAACCTAACAGCAAATCCATAGTACTGTTCTTTGGTAACACATTTTTCTGTACCAATACAAAACATGCTTCTATTAATTTACACATACAGCCTAGTTTTTATTCTAGAATGGTATGAAACAGCCAATCAGTTCTTTTTTTTAATAAAAAAAATATGTATGCCTCCATTTCCAAACTGTCTTTCATTTCTTTTTACCATTCTACTGAATTACACCTCCTGAGTGCATCCAGTTCTCCTTTGAAGATGTTCACAGTGTGGATTGTAGGGCACAGCTATGTCTTCTGGAGTGAAAAGTATGCAGAGAAAACAGATATGGTGAGAGACCTTGCTTTGCCAAATGTAGACATTAAATGGATTGGTCAGAGAGGGTTAAAGTGGCACCAATTGATGCCATTGGTGAAATCCTTCATGCAAATCCAACACCCTGACCTCATAATAGTGCACTGTGGTGGCAATGACCTAGGCACTTTGACTGGGGTAGGTCTGGAAATGCTTATGAAGGACACCTTTCCACAACTGTTTTCACTTTTCCCTAAAACTACCTTTGTGTTTTCTAACATATGCCAAAGGCAAAAATGGAACTGGTCCAATAATTTCTGTCCGCAGATTGACAAAGCAAGAAAGCACGTCAACAAATCTGTTTCTGCTTTTCTCCGTGACTATGGTATGGGTTCCATTTACCACAACAACTTGCGTTACGACATGCAAGACATTTATAGAGGAGATGGTGTGCACTTCAATGATGAAGGGAACAGAGTCTTCCTCTTGAACCTTAGACTCTGCATCGGTACTTACTTGTAGGTACCACTAAAAAATCACTTCATAAACACAACGGCTCTTTTTAGAGCCCCCTAATATCTAAACTCTTAAATCTGCATTTCATTTCTTTTCTTTTATTTTTTTTCTACCGTACGCGTACGTTGAGCTTACCGTACGCGTACCCCGCGATTTTTTTTTAAATCAATAAATGTTTTCTTTGTACTTTTCTGTCCTTCTTTGACCCCCTTACAAATGTTAGGGGGTCTGTAACTCTCTCCCTTGCCCCCTTTTCAAGATATCACTCTTTTTTTTCTGAGTGAAACACACGAAATGGCGGCCGCCGCTTCCTGGTTTCGACCGATTCGAATGTTTACTAAGATCTAACAACCAATCAGAATCGCGCTCGCGCACGCCACCGTACGCGTACGGTAAGCGCACCGTAAGCGCACCGTACGCTGGCTCAGATATATATATTGATTTAAAGGCTATTTTCTCAGAATCTACTGAACAGATTTACACCAAACCTACAAAAGGCACTTCCTTGACCTGAGGACTACCTCTCTGCCAAATTTCAAGTAATTCTGTTCAGCCGTTCGGGCTGTAGCTGTGTCTAAAGGTCCTATGGAAAAATGCATGGGAAAAACGCGTTTTGGGACCCCCCTTTTATCTCAGCCCCCGCTTGACGAATCCCCCCGAGACTTTCAGGGTAGGAGCGGAGCGTAGCGCCCCACCTATTTTGAAAAATTCGCGAGGATTCGTCAACCGGCGCCAAAGTTATTCAAAATAGAATGTTGCGGATTTCCTATGGAAACGTGGTCCTAACTATAACTACCTACTGGCGATCGCCAGTAGGTAATATATATATATATATATATATATATATATATATATATATATATATATATATATATATATATATATATATATATAAATAATATCTACTGGCGGTCGCCAGTAGATAATTACAGTTAGGACCGAGTTTCCATAGGAAATCTAAAAATTCTATTTTGAATAACTTTGGCGCCGGTTAATGAATCCTCGCGAAATTTTCAAAACTAATGGGGCGCTCCGCTCAGCTCCTACCCTGAAAGTCTCGGGGTAATTCGTCAAGCTGGGGCCGAGAAAAAAGGGGGGTCCCAAAACGCGTTTTCCCCCTGAACAGAATTACTTGAAATTTGGCAAAGAGGTAGTCCTCAGGTCAGGCATGTGCCTTTTGCATATATGGTGTCAATCTGTTCAGTAGTTCCTGAGAAAATTGCAGTTAGAAGTACATAAATATCTATATGCGCGCACCGTGCGGGCACCGTGCACGCACGGTGCCATGCGCGAGCGTAATTCTGATTGGTGGTTAGATGTCAGTCAACATTCGAATCGGTCGAAATCAGGAAGTGTCGGATGCCATTTTCTGTGTCGCAGTGAAAAAGAAAGGTGGAGAACGTGAAAAGGGGGCAGGGTAGAGAGTTCCCGATCCCCTAGCCTTTGTCAGGGGGTCCCTGAAGGACCCCGAAGGGTGAAGAAAACATTTTATTTTTTTTCAAAAAATCGCGGCGTGCGCGCACGGTGGCAAAAAATTCATTAAAAAAATTACAACACAGTATATTAGGAATATAGCTCTTCTTGGAGAAGTGAAGTGAGTTCTGAAAAGAACTGTTGTTTTTTGTCGAGCAGCAAAAAAAAAATGCAGCAAAAAAATAAAAATGAAAAACTGTTCACCAGGAACAAAAAAAAAAGGAAAAAGGGGGTGAAGCATGTGTGCTGCTGTATCTTGTTCTCTATTAGGTTAATGCTGCTCTCACCATAACAGAGAACAGCATTGCACACATTGCACCATACATGCACCTTCTTGAACAGAGGGTGCATATCCAGAGGTCTAGAAGCAGGTGAAGCTGCGGCTGCAGATGATGTGCTCAGCTGAGCTGCGGCTGCAGATGATGTGCTCGGCTGAGCTGCTGGAGGGTTGTCTTTTGCAGCCCGAGCATAAGCCACAGGATGCACTGCTTTAAAGTGCCTTATCATGGAGTAAATACTAAAGGAGTATTTTTTTTAGGGTCTCCTCTAGATAAGACCACTCCACAAACAGTGCAGGTGACGTTAAGAGCATTCACCTTCTTCTGACCCTCTGGAAAAGTAAAAAATTGCCAAATAAATGAGTCCTTTTGTTTCCTCTGCCTTGGGGGCACAAAGGTCTCCTCCTCACTCCCTGAAGAAGTCTCCTGTTCTGCCATTTTCAGGTGCAGGAAAAGCTGTTCAGCTCCTTCTCCCAGGAAATAAGAAGTATTAATGAGGGGAGTGGGTGTGGTGTTGGAAGATTCTGGAACTGAAACTACTTTGAACCAATGAAAAGTGTTGTTTCGTAATCACATGACTTGCCGTGCGCGCACGGTGCACGCACGGAGCACGCGCGCAATACGCGCATGGAGCACGCGCACATGCGTGTACGGAGCACGCGCGCACGGAGCACACACGCATGCGCACACGGAGCACGTACGCATGCGCACACGGAGCACGCACACATGCGCACACGGAAACGGTGCGTGCACGGTGCGCGCACTGTGAAATACTTTAAAAAAAACTGTTTATAAGTTTATGGAAGATATAGGTTTCACACTTAGGAATTAGCAAACCTTGCAAATTCACTGAAAAAACCATAGGTTTCACACACGTTATAGTTAGGAATCAGCATTTAAAAAACCTTGCAAATTCACTGAAAAAACCATAGGTTTCACACATGTTATAGTTAGCTGGACATTTCACTCGTAAAAAACCATTGAAATGCCCCCGTTATAGTTAGTTCAGCTAACTATAACTCGTGCGACCGCAATCCACTGCTGATGACGTCACATAGTTAGAAATTAGCATTTAAAAAACCTTTGAAATTCACAGAAAAGGTTTCAGGCAGTGTATTGCTAGCAATTAGCATTTAAAAAACCTTAGAAATTCACTGAAAAAACCATAGGTTTCAGGGGCGTTCTAGTTAGCTGGACTTTTCACTCGTACAAAACCATTGAAATTCCCCCGTTATAGTTATAGTCATTGGAGATGTCATCAGTGATGTCATGAGTGATGTCACTGACCATGTCATGAGTGATGTAATATGTGACGTCATCAGCAGTGGATTGCAGTCGCGCGAGTTATAGTTAGCTGAACTAACTATAACGGAGGAATTTCAATGGTTTTTTACGAGTGAAATGTCCAGCTAACTATAACTTGTGTGAAACCTATGAATAACTACATACCCACTCACTGATTCTTAGGTCCACACACACATCCACTCACTCACCCGTACAATCACTCATACTTACGGTCACTCAGTACAGGACTATCATATGCACTCATACATCTAAATAGACACTCACACACTGCCACTCATCCATAGAGGTACTCACACACCTAGTCAGTCATGCAAATAATTTATCACACTCCCATTTACTCACCTATACAGTTATACACACACCAGATCACTTACTCATACAAATACTAGCACATTCTTACGCTCTTATACAATCACTGATACAATCACACAATCATCCATACAGCT
This sequence comes from Triturus cristatus, assembly GCF_964204655.1. Lineage (NCBI taxonomy): Eukaryota > Metazoa > Chordata > Amphibia > Caudata > Salamandridae > Triturus > Triturus cristatus. The sequence continues at coordinate 730,260,468 of NC_140591.1, forward strand.
ACTCTCAAAATCACACACTCTCACTTATAGCGATTTATATACTCTAACACATATATATACTGCCTTTCACATATGTAGTTACTCACACATGTATTACCGAGATATACATTCACTCACTCACCCACCCATACCGTCCATCACAGATGCACTCTTGAAACCATGTACCCAGTGAATCACCCACTCACACATCTATGCACAGAGTCACACATACCCCACCCACACAAACACTCAGGCACCGATACAGATAGTCAGACAACCAATCAATAGCTCATATAGACCCACATGTAGCTATTCACAAACCGATGCAGCCGCTTACACACCAACAGACAGACGGATACAGACATTCACACAGTTTAGTCTGTAACCCATGCATTCAGTAAGATACGTTTAATCACTCACTTATAGAGTCAGTCACGCACCTACTGAATCAACCATTCAGACACCTATGCACCCACTCATTCTTCAATACGCCTTTCCCTATATATAATAAACATATTTCAACTTTACAGAAACACACACTCACTGGATGATGTCATCAGTGATGTCATTTGAGATGTCATCAGTGATTGCGGGGGCACGAGTTATAGATAGCTGAACTAACTGTAACAGGGGAATTTCACTGGTTTTCTATGAGTGAAATGTCCAACTAACTATAACTTCATCTAAAACCTATGTTTTTTCAGTGAATTTCTAAGGTTTTTTAAATGCTAATTTCTAACTATAACGTGCCTGAAGCCTATGTTTTTTTTCTGTGAATTTCAAAGGTTTTTTAAATGCTAATTCCTAACTATAACGCCCCTGAAACCTATGGTTTTTTCAGTGTATTTCAAAGGTTTTTTAAATGCTAATTCCTAACTATAACATATCTGAAACCTATGGTTTTTTTAGTGAATTTCAACAGTTTTTTTAAATGATAATTTTTAAATATATTAATTGTTATATTTAGTTTTTTGATACTGTTTTCTACATTTTTTAAACTATTTATTTTTACATATTTTATTTTTTAAATTACATTAGATATTTTTAATATAAATTGAAAAAGAAATATTTTTCAAAATATTGAAACTCTAATATTGTTTTTTTATTTTATATTTTTTTAAATATATTCATAATATTTTTTTATTGTTTTGTTTTTCAATTTTTTTTGGAGTCGCGCACACAACGCGAGAGGAGTCATGCACTCAATGCGTTAGAAGTCATGCACCCAACGGGTAGGAGTCACGCACCCAGCGCATGCACACCAGGGGGCCACGCTGAGCGCCACGCTGGGTGCGCGACTCCTAATTTGCCCATACACATTTTTTTTGCACCTATCACTAATTTCTATTCTCCCCGGGGACCCCATCCCCCAGGGCCCATATACAACGTTGGGGACCGTGGGGGAGCCCCAATGCCCCCACGTCCCAGCCGGCTCCCCTCATCCTTCGGGAGCCGGCATTGCTTTTCCACACGGGGAGCTGCTAACATGCAGCTCCCCATGTGGAAAAGCAATATGGTTTGCATTTTGAAAGAGAGAGCAGATTTCCCTGCTCTCTCTTTCAAAATCCAAACCAAGTTTGCTATGACAGGGCGGGAGCCTCGGCTCCTGCCCTGCCATAGCAAACAGCAGTGTCCCGAAGTGAGCACCCCGAGACACTGCAGAGCCAGGAGCCACGCAGCCACGCGGCCCAACTTCCACAATATAAAAAGCCCCGGGGGTGTTGGTCCCTGAGGCTTGGGGGGGCCTTTGAGCCCCCCACCCATTTTTTTTAAAGCCCCGGGGGTAGCGGTCCCCGGGACTGGGGGGCCCTTGAGCCCCCACCCATTTATTTTGTAGCCCTGGGGGGTTGCGGTCCCCGGAGCTAACAGGGTATAAATTCTGAATGTTGGCACTCTAGTTGCTCATTAGATCACTGTAGTAAAGCTACTGCTCACCACGGAAGTCTGCTGCTGGTATTAAAAGTGCATGTTTCAGTCTGCATGTCAGAATTCTTTTATGAAATAGAAGAGGATTTGAGAAGTCACTCAAAATGGGCCCTAATTTTTCTTTCTTCAGCACTAATCATCATTTCTATGGCAAAATGAACCCCCTCATTGTGTTCCTTTGCAAATTAAATGTTTTAAGTGTTACCACTTTATTCCAATCAAGATGGCTTCAGGTGTGCCATACTTTTGTAATAAGTACGAACGTTAGCGCTCTAGTTGTTCTTTAGAACACTCTGGGACGTTCTGTCATTGGGCTATACTTGGGATACATCTGGGTGATATTTGTGCTACATTTGGGCTCTTTTGTCTCTGGTGGCAATCTTGGGAGACTTATTTGTTATGAAGTTTCCTAATTTCCTCATTTACTACAGTCTCCTCAGTAGGAAATACTTTCAGTTTGTTACTTTGGTTCCAACAAGAAGGCATTCAGATGTGTCACACATTTGCCATAAATTCAGAATGTTAGCACTCTAGTTGCTCATTAGATCACTGCAGTAAAGCTACTGCTCACGAGGGAAGTATGCTGCTTGTTTTGAAAGTGCATGTTTCAGTCTGCATGTCAGAATTGTTTAGTGAAATAGAAGAGGATTTGAGAAGTCACTCAAAATGTGCCCTAATTTTTCTTTCTGCAGCACTAATCATAATTTCTATGGCAAAATAAACCCCCTCATTTTGTTCCTTTTTAAATTAAATGTTTTAAGAGTTACCACTTTATTCAGGTGTACAATACGTTTGTCATAAGTAGGACTGTTTAACGCTCTAGTTGTTCTTTAGAACACTCTGGGAAGCTGCAGTAGAACACAAAGGAATCAACTGACAGTCTCTGCCCTTGTTGGATGTACATGTTTTACTGAGAATGTCAGACTTCATTCTCACATGATAATGTGAATTTACAGAAAATATGCTCTCAGTTTAGCTTATGGATCACCTTCCAAACCTCTGTGGGAAAGCATGAGAAAATAGTTTTGTCTCAAACATGATTCATGATATCCCAGCAGAAGGCTTTTTCACATGGTAAAATCACCTTAGAGCACACCACAATTCCTAAAATGAGTATGGTACCATCAACAAATGATTTATAATGTAACTACAGTCTTAAAACCTTCTATTAACTGCAATGCTTTTTAATGAGGTGCTATCATGTATATTGGTCCCAAGATGGCTGCCAACACTTCTTGGATGAAGTGCTGACAGCCAATCAGATCTCACGATGAGATGTGTGGTTAGGCTCCGCCCAGATATATATGTGAGTTTACTTTTGATTTTCTCAGCAACTACTCAACGGATTTACACCATTTAATGAAAAGGCACAAGTGTGAACCAAGGGCTACCTCTTTGCCAAATTTGGAGTAATTCCGTTCAGCAGTTCGGGCTGTAGCTGCGATTAAAGGTTCCTATGGAAAAATGCATGGGGAAAACACGTTTTGGGACCCCCCTTTTTTCTCAGACCTCGCTTGACAAATCACCCCAAGACTTTCAGGATAGGAGCGGACCGGAGTGCCCAACCAGTTTTGAAGGTTGTGCAAAGATTCGTCAACCGGCGCCAAAGTTATTCCAAATAGACTGTTGCGGATTTCCTATGGACAATAGGTCCTAACTATAACTACCTACTGGTGACCGCCAGCAGGTAATATACATATATACATATATACACATATATATACATATACATAAACATATATGTGGAGAAGTGTGGCTCAATGATTGGAGCGGCAGACCCTGATGCAGAGGTCTGGCCCGGGACCAGGGTTCAATTCCCTGCCTCGGCGGGTCTTGAGCTCAAAAAATTCCACGGACCTGATAATTCTCGCCTCGGTGCCTATTCCAATCATGGAGTCCCACTCTGCAACTCTGGGCAATAGCTTGCTTAATCTCCACAACGGCCCCCACAACGCTAAGGATGCCTGGCCTCCACCTTGGGGGTGCCCAGGAGTGGACGCCTCACAGGGAAAGCCAGGATGGGTTCCACAGCGGTATTCATACAAGCGCCTTGAGACCCTTGTGGGTGAGTAGTGCGCTATACAAGTATCAAATTTACATTTACATTTACATTTACATGATGTCATCAGTGATGTCATTTGAGATGTCATCAGTGATGTCATGAGTGATGTCACTGACCATGTCATGAGTTATGTAATATGTGACGTCATCAGCAGTGCATTGTAATGTAATGTAATGTAAAGGTGAATTTATACCGCGCGGCTACCACTCCAAGGAGTATCTTGGCGCTAAGTCAACCAGATGGAATAGTTGAGGGGGGAAGACATAATTCACGCAGGCACCAAGACTACACCATTGCTAGGCAAGCCGCATCAGTAAGAGAAAAGATCCATGTTTTTAGAGCCTTTCTAAATTGGGCCTCCTGCGACAAGGAGCGCGTGAGTTATAGTTAGCTGAACTAACTATAACGGGGGAATTTCAATGGTTTTGTACGAGTGAAAAGTCCAGCTAACTATAATGCCCCTGAAACCTATGGTTTTTTTCAGTGAATTTCTAAGGTTTTTTAAATGCTAATTCCTAAATATAACGTGCCTGAAACCTATGGTTTTTTCAGTGAATTTCAAAGGTTTTTAAATGCTAATTTCTAACTATGCCTACAGAGATAGGACATGTGAAGAAAGAAGAAAAAACGCACAGAAAGAAAAAAAAGAAATGCAGAAAGAAGCAACAGAAGTCTTGAAAGACGAAGAAAAGCGCAGGAAGAAGGTTCACGTGCAGAAAGAACAAACAGAAGAGCAGTAAGAAGCCTTGTTGCAAAATCATCCTGTACCCTCAACTTTTTCAGACGGATACTGGTGGCTACTGAGTCTGACTAACCAGTCCTAGAGCCAGTGCTATGTTAAAAGACACTCAGAATACAGTGAAAACACCTACATACACTAGGGAACACTATGCGTTGGGGTCCCCCTGTGATTAGCTTGACCTCCTCTGTAAGCCCCTAGTATATAATAGGGCAGGGGATTAAAACTACTTCTTAAAACGCGCCACAGGGCGTGTTTGCACACGTCACTTCAGGCCCCGTCCCCTCCCTTTCCCACTGTGTAAACACGCCCTGTGGCCGTTTTAAGTTGGGAGATTAAGTCCGCTTGAATCCTGAGGGTCCCTAGGGTCCAACTAGCCTACTAGGTACCTCCAGTAAGCGCCACAGAGCTGCGTTGCAGAGGGATGTAAAAAGGGGCACGGCCTAGACCACCTCTCAGCATAGCAGCTCAGTGGTGCTTACTGGAAGCACCTGGTGGGCTAGTTAGCCCCCAGGGGCACACAGGATTGAAGGAGAATTATTTCCCCAACTTAAAATGCGCCATAGGGCGTGTTTGCACACGTCACCTCAGGCCCCGTCTCCTCCCTTCCCCACTGTGTAAACACGCCCTGAGGCCGTTTTTTAAGTTGGGAGATTAAGTCCCCATGAATCCTGAGGGTCCCTAGGGGCAAAATAGCCCACTAGGTACGTCCAGTAAGCGCCATTGCAGAGAGGTGTAAAAAGGGGCACGGCCTGCACCACCTCTCTGCAACGCAGAGCAGTGGCGCTTACTGGAAGCACCTGGTGGGCTAGTTGGCTCCCAGGGTCCCTCAGGATTGAAAGGGAATTATTTCCCCAACTTAAAGTGCGCCACAGGGCGTGTTTGCACACTTCACCTCAGGCCCTGTCCCCTCCCTTAACCACTGTGTAAACGCGCCCTGTGGCCGTTCTAAGTTGAGAGATTAAGTCCCCTTGAATCCTAAGGGTCCCTAGGGTCAAACTAGCCCACTAGTTACCTCCAGTAAGCGCCACAGAGCTGCTTGCATAGAGGTGTAAAAAGGGGCGTGGCCTCAGAACACCTGTCTGCAACGCAGCTCCTGGCGCATACTGGAGATACCTGTTGGGCTAGTTGGCCCTCAGGGACCTTCAGTATTGAAGGGGAATTAATTCCCCAACTTACAACTGGCCAGGGGGCGCGTTTGCAGAGTGCTGCAAGGAGGGGGCGTGGTCTCCGGCGTGATGCCGGTCTTTTATTTATTTGATTTTTTTAAGAAGGAGGGCTGTGTGGCCCCCTTCTTTTTCTAATTTATTGGCCCTGGGGACCCCATCCCCAGGGCCTGCACCCTAATTTGCTTTGTTGAAAAAAATAAATTTGGCCCTCCCAAGGCCTTAATCGGCCCCGGGGACCCCAACCCCTGAGTCATGGCCTTTTTAAAAAAAAAATCTTTAGGAGGGGGACTGCATTGCCCCCCTCCTCATGCCACTTATGGCCCCGGGGATCTCATCCCCCGGGGCCGGCCTCTGTTTCTTATTATTTTGAAAAAATATATATTTATAGAAACACCTAGGACATGCTGGACAAACCGTATGTACCTATCACCATGACGATTTCCATGATATTCATTAAAAGGCGACTATGCATACAATGAATCCACGTGGAATGTACTTACACCGCTAGTGAAGCTCTGACGTGTCTGAAGCCCTACCGTGCCTAATCCCGGCACCCCCACCGGTGGGTACTATCCAAGTAGACACCCTTGTCATTTATTTATACAATCATGGGTAGCTATTGACGGGCACATTTAATACATACGCACACCAAGCCATTCAAAGGGGATTCGACAAAAATTCGACCAAACTATGCAAGAAACCCCCCTCACGGTTAATAAAACACACATCCACCGCCGGATGTGTAATACTTTTTATTTTACTCTCTGGAAAGGAGACAACCCTCACTTGAGAGTCACAGCATGCTCCTGGCTGAGCCCAATGCTGTGTTACACCCACCAGTGCCTGCTGAGTGCCACACACCTCTGTGTTGTATTCCACCAGCTAGTGCGTATGCTATGACACTCTCTATCCCATGTGCACTGTAACACCATCCTGTGAATATGTCATGCCACACTTGCCTTCGCAGGGGTGATATTGCCCCATCTAACGTGCCTTCCTCGATGCCTATGTTATAACGCACAGCGCTATGCCATACATATCACAATCTGGGATCCATATCTTTGTCACAGTGCATATGCAACGTTACACTCCCCAGCACATATTTTATATTACAACTTTAGAGACTAGTTAGGTTACACAACACTGCCCTGTGCATATTACACTCCAAGGCACATATCGCATAGCACGCACTAGTGCCTGTGCTATCTCGCGCTCTCCAATGAATCTGTCATTGCGCACAATGTATTGCATATTATATTTCACGCCCCGGTTCATCTTATATCACACTTTTTGGTGCATAGTTTATACCATATACTATATCTAGTTTTCATTTTCAATCGTGCTCTCAGGACTATGCTCTATATAACACTGCGTCCACCTAGCCTTTTCACAGGCATTACATTTTGCGATGGGGGGTGGAGGGTCAGGGGGTGTTTCTGCCAAGTGAGCCCGGAGTCACAGTCACAAACGTCCTCTTCTTCCTGAATAAAAGTGAGATTATGCTGCATACTTGTTCATATTTTAAGTAGTTCGCACAGACACACATTTTAAAAACAATAAAGTTCCTAATACCCACCTTCTCTGAACAGTTAGCTTGCTGCCCCATCCACCTCCTCCCTATCCTCTGTTGTCTGAATCCATGGACTAGCCTCCTCCCTCCTGCCATGTATGGTCTGATGTGCTGCCACTGCCCTCCATTTAGCATGATGAACCAGTTCACTCCTCCTGCCCTCCATTGCCCAATTCTATGGCCCATCATTGACCTCCTGCTTAGCCTCTGTGCTAAGCTTGCTGCCCCTATTCTTCTTCCCCCTGCCCTCCGATGTCATTGTGCATGCCCCTGCTCCATCCTTTTTGCCCACCATGTTCCATGGACCTGCCACTCCTAACTCCTCTGAGTGTTCTGTTGAGCTGCCACTCCCCTCCCACCTGCCTAGCATTGTCAGATGACTGTAACCTGTCCCTGCCACCTCCACCCTGCCTGTCCACATGCCATGCCCCAATCCCCTTCCTCCTGTCCTCCATGGTCCATTTTACTGCCACACCCTTCTGCCCTCCCTGGTCTGTTGTGCTGCAACTGCTCCTCCTGCCTGCCCCGCGCAGTCTATTGTGAGGCCCCTTCCCCTGAACCCTCTTGTCTGTGCCCAGGTCCTGACCCTCCCTTCTCTCCTCCATGGTCCTTTGTGCATGCCTCTGCACCCTCCTTCTTGCCCTTCATAGCCATTGTGCTGCCACTAACCCTCCCGCTTGCCATGCATGGTCTTCTGTGCTGCCATGGCCCCTCCCACCTTCCCTGTGTGGTCAGCTAGCTGCTCCTGACCCCCTCCCACCTTCCCTCCATGGTCTGTGTGTATGCCATCATAGTCTCATTGTTGCTCTCCATGGTTCGTCTTGTTTCTAGTGCCCATCCTGCCTGACCTCCATGGTCATCTTGCTGCTCCTGCCCTGCCCCCTTGCCCCCAGCCCTCTGTTTCCATGTGCAGACCCCTATTCCCTCCTGGCTTGTCTGTTCCATTGTAATGCCCCTGATCCGTCCCTCCTACCCTTTATGGTCTGTTATGCTGCAGCTTTCTCTCCTGTCTGTCCATTATGGTCAGCTAGCTACCATTGCCTCTTTCCCCTCTGTTCTCTGTTGTCCATGTGCATGGTCCTGTCCCCTCCCTATTGCTTTCTATGGATTGTTGTGCTGCACTCCAGCTCGCATGCCCTGTGTGGTGTATTGTGCTGCTGCAAACTCTGATGCCTGCCCTGTAGGGTCAGTTTGGTGCACCTCTCCATGTCCCTCCTGTCCTCTGTTATCCGAGACCATGTCCCTACCCCAATTCCTCCTGCCTACCATGATTCAATGTACCATACTTGCGAACATTTTGAACTTGGTAAGAGGGAGATTTTGAAAAAAAACTGGGGTATTGATTTTCCCCTTTGAGTTACATTGAAAAAGGGGAGATTGTAGACAGGAGACAGATCAAATAAAGCCCATTTGAGCTTAAAAACATTGGACGTTTCCTGGCTGAAACGGGTCTGTTGGCATGTATGGTTGTACTACCACTGCCTCTTCCTTCTGCCCACAATGGTCTATTATATTGCCACAGCCTCTCTTGCCAGTCCTGTATTGTTGGTTTGTTGCCCCTGCTCCCCTTTCCACTGCCCTCCATAGTCTGTTGTGCTGCCACTGCCCTTCCTGCCTGCCCAGTGTGGTCAAATTGTTGCCTCTGCACTTCAATTTTCAGAGTCTGTGCCCCTGGCCTCTGCCTCTCAACAGTATCCCAATGAACAACTAGATTGCTAACATTCTATATTTATTACAAAAGTGTGGAACGCCTGACGTCATCTTGATGTAATCAAAACTGTAATACCTAGAGCATTTCCTTTAGAAATTACATATATGAGAGGGTCTTATTTGCATCAAAATTATGGTTAGTGCTCTAAAAAACTAAAATGAGGACATATTTTCTGAGTTTTCAAATAGCGACAAAGAACTTTTAAATTATTTGTAATCTTTATGTTTTTTTATCCAGTTGACCACTTGATTAAATGTTGCACCTAGGGGAGAGGATGTGGTGTTACTTCCAGAGCTGCAGACTTTGCAACTGGGGAACCAGGTTGGAGTTTCTGCTTCAGCTCAACATTCTGTGATTCTGGTCAAATCACTTACTCTCCCCATGTCTACAACCAAAATGAATTTGATCTTGTGTGATGTAACCAATGCTCATGTAAAGCACTCCAATACCTGACAAGTCTGCACTATATAAAACTGCAAATACACAAAAAATAAGTGTTTTGCACACTTCTGTCATTGGGCTACATGTGGGCTACATCTGGGTGATATTTGTGCTGCATTTGGGCTCTCTTGTCTCTGGTGGCCATCTTGGGAGATTTATTTGTTATGAAGTTTCCTAATTTCCTCATTTACTGCAGTCTCCTCAGAAGGAAATACTTTCAGTTTTTTATTTGGTTCCATCAAGAAGGCATTCAGATGTGTCACACATTTGCCATACATTCTGAATGTTAGCACTTTAGTTGCTCATTACATCACTGTAGTAAAGCTACTGCTCACCAGGGAAGTCTGCTGCTGGTATTGAAAGCACATGTTTCAGTCTGCATGTCAGAATTTTTTAATGAAATAGAAGGGGATTTGAGAAGTCACTCAAAATGTGCCCTAATTTTTCTTTCTGCAGCACTAATCATACTTTCTATGGCAAAATGAACCCCCTCATTTTGTTCCTTTTTAAATTAAATGTTTTAAGAGTTACCACTTTATTCCAATCAAGATGGCTTCAGGTGTGCAATACGTTTGTCATAAGTAGGACTGTTAGCGCTCTAGTTGTTCTTTAGAACACTCTGGGAAGCTGCAGTAGAACACAAAGGAATCAACTGACAGTCTCTGCCCTTGTTGGATGTACATGTTTTACTGAGAATGTCAGACTTCATTCTCACATGACTGAGAAAGATAATGTGAATTTACAGAAAATATGCTCTCAGTTTAGCTTATAGATCACCTTCCAAACCTCTGTGGGAAAAGCATGAGAAAATAGTTTTCTCTCAAACATGATTCATGATATCACAGCAGAAGGCTTTTTCACATGGTAAAATCACCTTAGAACACACCACAATTCCTAAAATGAGTATGGTACCATCAACAAATGATTTATAATGTAACTAAAGTCTTAAAACCTTCTATTAACTGCAATGCTTTTTAATGAGGTGCTATCATGTGCTCCCCGTCTCGACCCTCGTATGATCCGCTAAATGATCCTGTACTGCTGAGCTGCCCGGTGTTCCTGACGGGGGAGACCCCCTAGATCCTGGCGGTGTGTGCTGTGACCCTCCGCCGAGGGAGCTGCGCGGAGCGCCTGAAGTGAACGGAGGCGGGCGCGCCGAGCTGGGCCGGAATCCCCGAGCTGTGGTGTGTGGCTACCCGGAGAACGTGCGTCGACGTGCGGCTTGACCGGGGGACGCTGTCCCGGTCTCCCGGTGCCTCTGTCGAGGGGGCGGCGGCCTGCATCGGCGGCAGAGAGGACAGCTCCGGGGAGCGCTGGGGGTACTGCAGCCCCCCCACGAGCGGCGGTGTTCCTGTGCTGCCCTGCCCCTGGTCCGGACGGCGACCGCTGGTGAAGGTGACGCCGGCATCGGCCTCAGAGCTTGGGACGGAGAGTGACCCCTGAGAGTTGGGGTACAGCGAGTGGCGTTGCCATCTGTTGTGGGCCCTGGGGCTGCGGAGACAGACGGAGTGCAGCGGAAGCTTGGCCACGCGGGCGGTGCCTGTCGGGGTGCCCCCCAGCGCCTGAAGGGATCTAGAGGAGGTGCCCGGGCGCGCTCAGCCGTGACGTCGCCTGGACGAGTGGATGCAACCCCCCAACTTGGACCGGTGATGCCGGGGAGGCCCGTAAGAGGAGAGAGCGGGGGCTCCGGGTGCAGTCCGGAGCGGCGTGACGCGGGTCCACGGTCCCGCGTTGGAGCCTCGCAGCGCCCCAAATCCGAGCTCGGGAGCGCATTGGGCGGTCGCCCTTGAAAAGAGCTCGGTGACGTTGCCCTGGTGCCTCATTGTCTCCTTGGGACCCCGGGGGTTCTGATACCTACCGCGACATACTGACCGCGACGCGCAGACCTGGCAGTGCGGCGACAGGGAGCCGCCGACATGGGGAAAGGAGACAAAACGCAGCCCAAACTCACCTTCGACCCGCGCAAGCCTAAGGGGACCGCCGGCGTGGGCCAGGAGGCACCCGTTGGCGGCGCGGGCGTGGAGGGTGCGGCAGGAACGGACATCAGGGAAATGCTGGCGGCGATGGAGAAAGGCCTGCAGGGCAGCTTAACTGCAAATGATGCCAAATTGGACGCACTCACATACCGCATGGACCGCATGTCGGCGCGTGTCGATAAGCTGGGGCTGAGGTGCGCTGCTATTTGGCTCGTTGCCAGGTTGTGATTGGAGCAGTGCTTGGTACCTCTGCCCCAGCACTATTGCCTAGTTTGACTCCTGTGGGGTCTGGTTCGGGGTATGTTTGAGGGGTGTGTTTGTGGGTTAGCCGGGTGGGGGGGTGGATGGGGGATCTGTCTGGCCAGGTTGGGGGAGGTCGGCTGTGGGCGGGGGGGTAAGTTGGGGATCGGGGCGGGGGGTTCGCACGCACAGTGGAGTGGTAGGTCGTTTGCTTTGTTGTCCAATGTCTGGATTGGGTCGTCTGCGTACTGTCGGTGGGTGACACTTCTCACTGGGGCGATTGGGACACGCCCGCCGTAAGACAGAGTATGTGTGATGGGAGACCCTAGTGAACTGTCTGGTGATAATGACACAGCGTCCCTTAGGGCGCTGACGCGGAATGTGCGGGGGTTGAATGATTTTCGAAAATTGAGGAAAGTATTGAGCTTCCTGCGTAGGCATCACATCGATCTGGCGCTCCTACAGGAGACGCACCTCCCTCCCACGAGCCACATGCTTAACGCGCGCGGTTTGGCGGGTAATAGTGCCGCGGCGGGGTTCACCTCGCACTCCAGGGGTGTGCTTACCTGGGTAAATCCCCAATCCCATTTGGCGTTGACGGTCCTAGAAGCAGACTCGGCCGGGCGTTATCTGATAGTTCGGTGCGTAGGGAAGAGTCATGATTTAGTAGTAGTCAACGTGTATGGCCCCAACTACGACAACCCTGAGTTCTACGCGTCATTTGCCATCGCTATACCCACGCCCGCATGGTGTGGGGGGGTGATTTTAACTTCACGTTTGACCCAGCTCTGGACCGCTCCTCGGGGCCGGTGCGCCGCCCGGCGGCGGCTGCCTTGTGCATGCAGGCGGAGCTCACCAGACTCGATTTGGTGGACGCCTGGCGACAGGGACACCCAGGGCAGGGAGGATTTACGCACTACTCCGCATACCACGACATCCACACTAGAATAGATTACTGGCTGATGTCGCGGTCGCTGCTGACCCTGGTCAGGGGCTGCACGGTCCTCCCGCGCACGCTCTCGGATGACTCCCCGCTACTATTAATATTGGATACATCGGTTAGACGTATCCCACCGTACACATGGAGATTTCCGCCATACTCCCTCCTAGATGAGGTGTTCCGGGGGGACCTGGCAAAGGACATAGAGACCTTCTTCGACAACAACTTGGGCTCGGTACAGAGTTTCCACACGGTCTGGGACTCGTTCAAAGCTTACATCAGAGGCATGGCCATGGCCAAGCATTCTGGGGTCCTAAAATCTATACGGGGGAGCCTTAAGTCCATAGAGACGCAGCTAGCAACTCTGGAGGAGAGCCAGCGGTCCTCTGAGGACCCTGCAGTGGGGACCCAGATTCAAGCGCTAATTGCGGAATATCACAGGGAGGCGGACAGGGAGGTGCAACATATGGGCAAGTACGCCACGGCCGGAGCATATGGGGAGAGCGAGCGCCCGGGCTCACTGTTGGCAAGAATACTGCGCAACAGCAGGAAGCCCCTGGTCATCGACGAGCTGGTTACGAAGGCCGGTACAGTGGTCACTGGGGAGGAGGCGATATGCGCCGAATTTCGGGACTACTACGCGGGGCTTTACACAGCCAAGTCCGCCCAGATGGAGGAGGAAATAGAGGACTATCTCAGCTATATCAAAATGCCCTTCCTGTCTGACTCTCAGAGAGAGTTCCTGTCGCTCCCCATACAGCAGGAAGAAATCTTGGAGGCACTAGAGGGGATGCGGTCTGGCAGCGCCCCTGGGGCCGATGGATTGACGGTGGCTTTTTATAAAGCATTCAAAGATAAGCTTCTCCCCCATTTGATCACTTTATTTGATGGCATATGCCAGGATGGCTACATGCCTGACACGATGCGCGAAGCGCTTTTAGTCACTATTCTGAAACCAGGGAAGCCCCCTAACGCGTGTGGCTCGTACCGGCCGCTCTCCCTCATCAATGTGGATGCAAAGCTGTACGCTAAGGTGCTGGCCACGCGTCTGGTGCTGCTGTTGCCGGAACACGTAGCCCCGGAACAGGCGGGATTCATACCGGCCAGAAACCTTACATACAATATTCGCACGGTTCTGGGGACCATGCAACATGTGCGCCCTGAAAATAAGGCGCTGGCCATTTTCCTGGACATGGAAAAAGCGTTTGACTCGGTGGAGTGGCCCTTTATGGTACGGGTGCTCCGTAAGATCAGATTGGGGGAGCCCTTTCTGCAGATGCTGGGAGCAATATATCATCGGCCTACAGCCAGGCTACGATTGGGTGACCGGGTCATGGAAGCCTTCCGGATCAGCAGAGGGACCAGGCAGGGCTGCCCTCTCTCCCCTCTCCTCTATGCCCTGGTGGCGGAACCCTTGGCGTGCGCTATTAGAGAGTATCACCGCTATGAGGGCATTAACTTTCCCACCTATCAAATTGGCATCTCCATGTATGCAGACGACACGCTGCTTTACGTCCGGGACCCGGAGACGAACCTCTCGTCCATACTGCGGGAAGTGGTCAGGTTTGGGGCGCTGTCTGGCCTCAAGGTGAACTGGAGCAAGTCACTGGCATTCCCGTTGACGCCGGTTACGGTGCCTTTTCCAATGGACTACCCACTGCAATGGACTACGGACTCGGTTAGGTACCTGGGGATCCGGCTACATAAGGACCCCGAGGTGCTTCTTAGAGAAAATTACGGAGTAGCATACGCTAAGCTGGTCGAGGACGTGGAGAGGTGGAATCGACTGCCCCTATCTCTGTTGGGCAGAATAGCCATTATGAAAATGGTTATCTTACCGAGATTCCTGTTCCTCTTCACCAACATCCCCATCGTGTTGTCCACAGCCTTCTTTAAGCAGTTGACCCAAACCCTAATACGGTTGGCCTGGGGTGGCAAACAGCCTAGAGTACAATGGAAGGTGTTAACTCTTCCGTACGAACTGGGAGGACTGGGGGCTCCGGACATGGAGAAATACTACAGGGTTGCGCAGGCAGCACACCTGCACGCGTGGATACATGCCAGCGCTGACGTCCCACATGTTATCTTGGAGTGTCTGTTCGCGGACCCGCTCCCATTGCCCGCGGTTGTCTTTCAGCCGGTGAGCCACTCGGTGGGGCGCCTGGACTCCCTCCAGGCCACGACTCATGCGTGGCAGGTGTTAATGAGGGCACATGATTGCGCTCTTCTGTATTCCCCTTTGCTGCCGGTGGAATGGGTGCTTTGGCTCCCCCCGCTGCGGGAGAGAAGAGTGGTACAGGCATTGGGCTCCTTGGGCATTACGCGGATGGACGACTTATTCGCGGATGGGGTGGCCAAGACATGGTATCAGCTTGGGCTGGCGCAGTCTGCCCACACGCTTCTGCAGCGTTTTCAGTTCCACAGGGTTCGCAGGGCTTTGGCGGTCGCGCTGGGCCCGGGCATGGCAGAGCCTCCGGAGGTTCCGGAACTCACCTACATTATCAAAACGGTATCGCCGCCTAGATTGCTCTCGAATCTTAAAAGAATGGGGGACCGGCAGACGGCGCGTACACACGCTACAGCGCGGCTCGCCTGGCAGAGTGCCCTGCACTTAGAGTTCACAGACGAGATGTGGAGGTACTGCTGTGTCAGCACCAAGGCGATATCGCTTAACGGCCGGCACAGATTGGTGCATTTCAAGTACCTACAGAGGGTGTATTATAGCCCGGAGCGATTACATCGGTACGGGCTCAGGGCGTCTGCAGAGTGCGAACGTTGCCATGTCCCGGTGGCGGACTTTATGCATATGTCTTGGCGTTGTCCTGGTGTCGCTAAGTTTTGGACCGAGGTGTTCCTTGAGTTGAGCCGGATCCTGGGCACGGAGATTGCCCCAGACCCAGCCCTGGCGCTGTTAGGGTACTCCCGGCCTCTCCCGGTGGCGTTGCGCCGGTTGGTAGACATGGCGTTGCTCATTGCTAGAAGGGTCGTTGCAGCCTGCTGGATGAGGGGGCCCCTTCCCACCAAGAAACGGTGGGCCAGGGATATGCTGTATTGCAGTACACAGGCGGAGACCTATAGTGAACTGCTGCCGCCGAAAAGTCGTCCCAAGAATTTCTGGGGGTTATACAGAACATACCTGTCGACCGCGGCCCCAGAGCCGGCGGCCTGGGAGGCTGCCCAGGGGGAGGAGCTCGATGGAAGTGAGAGTGCTGAGTGTGCCCCGACACCTGATCCAAACTAGGGATGTCTGTGGGGGAGAGTGGCAATGGCTTGCGATATGGCAAGGACGATAGTCGGGGGGTCCGGCATGCAGGACTGTAGCAGCACCCGCAGGGTAGTTGGTGCGGGGGCAACGTGAAGAGTGACAGTGCGGTATGGATTGGGAAACGGTATGATGGGGGCGGAGTGTGGTGACTGGCAGGGGTGGGCTGACGTACCGACGGAAACACACAGATGGGGAAGGATGGCCGGACAGGACAGTGTGCGTGCGAAGGGTGGGTGGGGGGGTGGGGGGAGGGGCTGTGAGTTGAGGGCATGGGAGAGTGGCTGGGTTTGCCAGTTCGGGCTGACAGTCCCTGATTTCCCTGAGATTTCTACAGGCTTTTACATAGGCTGGTGGCGACGGGGCTGCACACAGCGGCCTGTCACTGAAGGACGTATTGCTCCCAAGTCGAGCAACCGAGACGCCGCCGGTCCTCCGGGATGTCGGCTGAATGGCTGTGTTAAGTATTGGTGGGGCGACTCACCCGTGTGGGCAGAGCCTAGTTATTGTCATGTGAACTGTGGGCAGCTGGCCCTGTGTATCTCCTACTTGCAAATAAAGGTTTTGGAAACTTTAATAAAAAAAGAAAAAAAAAAGAAAATAGGTCCTAACTATAACTACCTACTGGCAACTGCCTGTAGGTAATATATATATATATATATATATATATATATATATATATATATATATATATATATATATATATATATATAACCGCAATTATAGAAATTCTGTCCACTGGGACTGTGAGGCGTACCCACTGGGGTGGTGATCGTTTTGAATTTACATTGAATATTTCTATATTGGTAACGGTTCTAACCTCTTTTAAAATTCTGTAATATTGTGAATTACAGCGCATTAATAGATGGTTAACCTTAGGACATGACACTGTATTTACACTGTATTAACTGTTTGTAATTGAAACCGTGAGCGCACATTTTATTTGATTATGTTCCGAAACTACGAGTCTGTTAACACTTTTCATGCTTCAGTAGTTCTTCACTTGTCACGTGATCACTGTTTACTTTAAAATGGCTGAAAACTTTATCTCAATCGTTGGTGAACAAGCCTGCTTCGCAGGCGAAACGCGTTTAACGTTTTGAGCTGATTAAAGATTTTTGCGCAACAGACAAGGCGTCGACTTTCCTTTTTGGCAAAAGGATCCTTTATTCTGATATTTCCGGGCAGTGCTTTGGAGGCCCGTACGTCGACGCGCCCTCCGGTCTGGAGGTGGTGAGCATTCCGGAGCAACTTGGAGGAGTAGTTTGTCAGCCACCACCCCCCCATCCGTGAAGCCGGGACTGTGTGGACACACGCCGTGAACCAAGAGCGACTTGCAGTGGCCCCGAGGTTGAAGCAGTACTCTCCGAGTCGGAGGACCCGAGAAGCCTGACGGAAACTTCGGAGGTAAGCGAGCGCTGAATACGAATGGGATGAGGGAAAGCCAGTAAACAAAGATTAAAGTCCCGTTTATTGTGAGCAGTGGACGCTGGCGGTTCTGTGCGCCGGGTTCAACCCGAAGATACCATTTTATTACACAATGTCAGCCATAGAATTGCAAGAAAGGGAGGAAGCGGCGCTTATGAAATTCAATGACATAACAACTGTCACGCATACGAGCTCTGCATCGGCTGGTAGTGACAAGGCTTCTGATGTGATGGTACGCCTAAGGAGATTGGAGAAATTGAAGCGTGCGGAGCTTTCCGAATGGTGGGAAGCAAAATCGCTACAGCGCTACCTTGAAGTTAAGAGAATACCAAGAGGGCTCAGAATCCTGGTGGCGCCCACGTATGAGGACCCCAACCCCGACATGCTAAGGGAATGGGCGGAAAACAATCAAGACGCCTCCAGCAGAATGTTAACGATTCTTATAAAGTACGCAGAAATTGACCGTACCAAGATATTGGAGGAAATCAATCAGATTATGCAAATGGTGGATAAAGAAACGGACCAGGGCGTAGTCTTGAAATTTATGGTGGGAATGAAAGACCGCCTGGTGAAACTTGAAGGTACTATCAAAGAAAGGAAGGCGCAAAAATTTCGGCACGACAAAATAGACTACGACCGAGGCCAGATTTTCACATTTGCGAAAAAATTCGATAACCTGCGAAAACAAAAACTCAGTGCAGCCGGGGGCAATAGACAGAATCAACAATCTGACTTAAGCAGCCTGCAGAGTTCTGAGCTGGATACCGACTTGGAGGAAGGACCGAGTAGTGGAGTTCAAGTTCCATCAGTCATCGATGAATTCGATTTTTTACGAGAGGAAAGACGGTTCAATCTTCGACCTCGCCCCCTGCCAAATGTAAGGCCTCCAAGAGGAAGAGGCAGAGGCAGCGACGGCGCAAAGGCGCAAAACAATTCCACCGGCAACAGCAAGAAGCTAATGAAATCCAGCAAATAGACCATAACAAGGTTGCGACTGTCGTTAACCTCACGGACATTGTGCTATCCGACAAAGATCAAGACATACTCAAACTGGGTTTATCCTACTGTCCCAAAGCAGATATCAATTATGTTCAAACTAGGGTGGACATTTTCAAGTTCACTAGATCACTTAAATTAAAAAAGTTCTTCGCAGTGGCCCCTAAGCGTCCGACTGGACTAATGAAAGGACCTGCGACTGAGGACCCTGCCAACCTGGCAGTAGAGGATATGAACCTAATGTTGGTAATGGCTGATCTGGACAATGACAATAGCCAAGAGATTTCTACTTCGCAGGAAGTGCCGAATACCTTGCAACAAGCACTGAGCCTAGCGCATAATGAAAACTTGAACATTGAACAAAATGTACTTACTGGGTTCAAGTTAAAGTCAAAATTCACACCAATGACCAATAGAGACTCTGTGGATGTGTATAATGACCTTGTGGTTAATGATGTCAAAAACCTATGTCGCACATTAAATACAAAAAAGCAAGCATTCACCCAACGTGATAAAGAATATCATGCTTTAGTGAGAAAGCTGAAAAAGAATGATGCATGTATTGTGCGTGATGCAGACAAAGGGGGCAATGTGGTCCTATGGGGCAAAGATCAGTACCTCAAAGAAGCATATAAGCAACTCAACAATAAGACACATTATGTGAGAGTTAGCAAAGATGTGATGTCTGCCAGTCATGTTAAGTATAACGAGCTATTGCTGAATTGGTTTAGGCATCGATTGATTAGCAATGATGAATTGTCATTTTTGAAAATCAACTGTCCCACTACACCGGTTCTATACCTGATACCCAAAGTGCACAAAAGCATGGAAAATCCCCCGGGTAGGCCAATAATCTCGGCAATTGCTAGTGCCTTTGAAAACACCTCTAAGTATGTTGATTCGTTTTTTAGCACCCATGGTAAAGAAGCTCCCGTCCTTTATTCAAGACACAGGTGACTTTTTGCGTAAAATTTACGACATCCCATGGGAACCAGACTTTCTATTGATGACAATTGATGCCACAACTCTCTACACAAGCATCAGGCACACAGATGGCCTTAATGCTGTTAAACACTATTTGGGAGAGAGACCTTTCAGTTATGGCATCATACCCAGATGCTGTTGACAATGATCTCCACCTGCCTTAACAATAACTTTTTTCTCTTTAATGGGGAACTATTCCATCAGATCTGCGGGACTGCGATGGGTACCTGCTTCGCCCCCAGCTATGCGAATTTGCATATGGGCTGGTGGGAGGAGCAGGTAGTCCAATCGCAGTTCCCCATGATGTGGCAGGAGAATGTGATGTTTTGGTGTCGTTACATTGACGATCTTTTTGTGGTATGGAAAGGATCCGTTGGGAGTGCAAGGGATTTTGTTAATGGATTACAGGTGAACGACCTAAATTTGAAACTAACACATGAGATCAGTGAGACCAATGTTAATTTTCTGGATGTAACAGTCTACATTGTTAACGGCAAACTGGAGACCAAACTATATCGTAAGGCAACAGATGGTAACACCTTACTACATGCCTCAAGCTTCCATCCAAAAAATCTAGTGAGGAGCATCCCCTATGGTGAATGCCTTAGGGCAATGAGGAATTGCAGTAATGTCCAGGATTTCAACTTAGAACTAGGTTGTCTTAAGGGGCGCTTTGCAGCCAGAGGATATCCTCAATCTTGGGTGAAAACAGCAATTTGGAGAGCACAGAAGACATCTAGGGAGGCAATACTCTTTGACAGGGGTCATAAAACAGGCACCCAAGTGATTACTAATGAAGATCAGTGTAGATTAATTACTAACTTCAATGCACAAGAGGGCAACCTACGTTAGATACTGCATAGACATTGGCACATTATTGCCAATGATCCAGTGCTTGGAAAGCAAGTAGGACGTAAACCTCTGATAACCTTCAGAAAAGCCAAATCATTAAAGCAATCATTGGTATCTAACATGCTGCCAATGTCCAAGGTGCAGACGTCTAGTACTTAGCTTAAGAGGAAGGAAGGATTTGTCAAGTGCATGAAGTGTAAGGCCTGTATCCATGGCAAAAATACTTCGACTTTCACGGGAGGCCTATCATCCCATGAAAGTAGAATCAAGGGGTACTACTCTTGTAAAACTGAGTTCGCTGTCTACGTACTGCGTTGCCCATGTGGCTTGCGGTACGTGGGCAGCACAATCCTCCCTGTACATAAGCGTATCCTCCAGCACCTTAGGGCCATTAAAAATGGGGATAAAACCTACCCCGTGGCTAGGCACTTCGACACATACCATAAAAAAGACATCAAGGGTCTTGAATACTACGTAATTGATGCAGTCCCATTGAGCGCAAGGGGAGGTGATCGAGTGAAAAAATTGAGGCAATTAGAATCAAGTTACATCATTCGCCTCAACTCCAAAATCCCTGAAGGTCTTAATATTGAGGAGGACTTTCACACACATTTA
Organism: Triturus cristatus; assembly: GCF_964204655.1. NCBI lineage: Eukaryota > Metazoa > Chordata > Amphibia > Caudata > Salamandridae > Triturus > Triturus cristatus. Next base: position 730,281,358 of record NC_140591.1, read on the forward strand.
TGATCCCACCTTGGCGCACCTCCCTACCTGTATTTTAATTGTCACATTTATAAGCCTTAGAACTTATTTTTAACTAGCACAAGCACTTTATACATACTAGTATAATTCGGTAGTTGATATGATTAATTTGCACATGGGTTTATTACAGTGTCGAGCTTGCCCACTTGGGCTAGATACTTAGAACCGCAATTATAGAAATTATAGAAATTCTGTCCACTGGGACTGTGAGGCGTACCCACTGGGGTGGTGATCGTTTTGAATTTACATTGAATATTTCTATATTGGTAACGGTTCAAACCTCTTTTAAAATTCTGTAATATTGTGAATTACAGCGCATTAATAGATGGTTAACCTTAGGACATGACACTGTATTTACACTGTATTAACTGTTTGTAATTGAAACCGTGAGCGCACATTTTATTTGATTATGTTCCGAAACTACGAGTCTGTTAACACTTTTCATGCTTCAGTAGTTCTTCACTTGTCACGTGATCACTGTTTACTTTAAAATGGCTGAAAACTTTATCTCAATCGTTGGTGAACAAGCAGGCGAAACGCGTTTAACGTTTTGAGCTGATTAAAGATTTTTGCGCAACAGACAAGGCGTCGACTTTCCTTTTTGGCAAAAGGATCCTTTATTCTGATATTTCCGGGCCGTGCTTTGGAGGCCCGTACGTCGACGCGCCCTCTGGTCTGGAGGTGGTGAGCATTCCGGAGCAACTTGGAGGAGTAATATATATATATATATATATATATATATATATATATATATATATATATATATATATATATATATATATATATTCTGCTCCAAGGTGTCCACCTGTAAGTAGCACTCGACCAGCAGCTTGATTTATGTGTAGGTAGGGACGGGGATCCGCTCGCAGGAGCCGCTCCGTAGTGGATTTGCCTGACGCGTTTCGAAGCTCCATATGCTTCTCTTCAGAGGCTTTAACGGAAACGGTGTGCACAACCGCTAACCCACTTCGCCATTTAACATATGACACACCCACCAATGGGAGGCTCAAATGAGACTGTGCATTATGGGAAGTGTAGTGCGGAAAGCACATAATCAAGTCCTATATGGACCCTGCAAGTGGGCCCGTCCTTGATCCTATGTACGGCTGCTGTTCCACTTTCGTGGCCCCCAAGACTTCCGGGGTGGTGCATACTCCGCGGCTGGACGGCCGCGTGTTATATTCTGCTCCAAGGTGTCCACCTGTAAGTAGCACTCGACCAGCAGCTTGATTTATGTGTAGGTAGGGACGGGGATCCGCTCGCAGGAGCCGCTCCGTAGTGGATTTGCCTGACGCGTTTCGAAGCTCCATATGCTTCTCTTCAGAGGCTTTAACGGAAACGGTGTGCACAACCGCTAACCCACTTCGCCATTTAACATATGACACACCCACCAATGGGAGGCTCAAATGAGACTGTGCATTATGGGAAGTGTAGTGCGGAAAGCACATAATCAAGTCCTATATGGACCCTGCAAGTGGGCCCGTCCTTGATCCTATGTACGGCTGCTGTTCCACTTTCGTGGCCCCCAAGACTTCCGGGGTGGTGCATACTCCGCGGCTGGACGGCCGCGTGTTATATTCTGCTCCAAGGTGTCCACCTGTAAGTAGCACTCGACCAGCAGCTTGATTTATGTGTAGGTAGGGACGGGGATCCGCTCGCAGGAGCCGCTCCGTAGTGGATTTGCCTGACGCGTTTCGAAGCTCCATATGCTTCTCTTCAGAGGCTTTAACGGAAACGGTGTGCACAACCGCTAACCCACTTCGCCATTTAACATATGACACACCCACCAATGGGAGGCTCAAATGAGACTGTGCATTATGGGAAGTGTAGTGCGGAAAGCACATAATCAAGTCCTATATGGACCCTGCAAGTGGGCCCGTCCTTGATCCTATGTACGGCTGCTGTTCCACTTTCGTGGCCCCCAAGACTTCCGGGGTGGTGCATACTCCGCGGCTGGACGGCCGCGTGTTATATTCTGCTCCAAGGTGTCCACCTGTAAGTAGCACTCGACCAGCAGCTTGATTTATGTGTAGGTAGGGACGGGGATCCGCTCGCAGGAGCCGCTCCGTAGTGGATTTGCCTGACGCGTTTCGAAGCTCCATATGCTTCTCTTCAGAGGCTTTAACGGAAACGGTGTGCACAACCGCTAACCCACTTCGCCATTTAACATATGACACACCCACCAATGGGAGGCTCAAATGAGACTGTGCATTATGGGAAGTGTAGTGCGGAAAGCACATAATCAAGTCCTATATGGACCCTGCAAGTGGGCCCGTCCTTGATCCTATGTACGGCTGCTGTTCCACTTTCGTGGCCCCCAAGACTTCCGGGGTGGTGCATACTCCGCACTACACTACACTTCCCATAATGCACAGTCTCATTTGAGCCTCCCATTGGTGGGTGTGTCATATGTTAAATGGCGAAGTGGGTTAGCGGTTGTGCACACCGTTTCCGTTAAAGCCTCTGAAGAGAAGCATATGGAGCTTCGAAACGCGTCAGGCAAATCCACTACGGAGCGGCTCCTGCGAGCGGATCCCCGTCCCTACCTACACATAAATCAAGCTGCTGGTCGAGTGCTACTTACAGGTGGACACCTTGGAGCAGAATATAACACGCGGCCGTCCAGCCGCGGAGTATGCACCACCCCGGAAGTCTTGGGGGCCACGAAAGTGGAACAGCAGCCGTACATAGGATCAAGGACGGGCCCACTTGCAGGGTCCATATAGGACTTGATTATGTGCTTTCCGCACTACACTTCCCATTATGCACAGTCTCGTTTGAGCCTCCCATTGGTGGGTGTGTCATATGTTAAATGGCGAAGTGGGTTAGCGGTTGTGCACACCGTTTCCGTTAAAGCCTCTGAAGAGAAGCATATGGAGCTTCGAAACGCGTCAGGCAAATCCACTACGGAGCGGCTCCTGCGAGCGGATCCCCGTCCCTACCTACACATAAATCAAGCTGCTGGTCGAGTGCTACTTACAGGTGGACACCTTGGAGCAGAATATAACACGCGGCCGTCCAGCCGCGGAGTATGCACCACCCCGGAAGTCTTGGGGGCCACGAAAGTGGAACAGCAGCCGTACATAGGATCAAGGACGGGCCCACTTGCAGGGTCCATATAGGACTTGATTATGTGCTTTCCGCACTACACTTCCCATAATGCACAGTCTCATTTGAGCCTCCCATTGGTGGGTGTGTCATATGTTAAATGGCGAAGTGGGTTAGCGGTTGTGCACACCGTTTCCGTTAAAGCCTCTGAAGAGAAGCATATGGAGCTTCGAAACGCGTCAGGCAAATCCACTACGGAGCGGCTCCTGCGAGCGGATCCCCGTCCCTACCTACACATAAATCAAGCTGCTGGTCGAGTGCTACTTACAGGTGGACACCTTGGAGCAGAATATAACACGCGGCCGTCCAGCCGCGGAGTATGCACCACCCCGGAAGTCTTGGGGGCCACGAAAGTGGAACAGCAGCCGTACATAGGATCAAGGACGGGCCCACTTGCAGGGTCCATATAGGACTTGATTATGTGCTTTCCGCACTACACTTCCCATAATGCACAGTCTCATTTGAGCCTCCCATTGGTGGGTGTGTCATATGTTAAATGGCGAAGTGGGTTAGCGGTTGTGCACACCGTTTCCGTTAAAGCCTCTGAAGAGAAGCATATGGAGCTTCGAAACGCGTCAGGCAAATCCACTACGGAGCGGCTCCTGCGAGCGGATCCCCGTCCCTACCTACACATAAATCAAGCTGCTGGTCGAGTGCTACTTACAGGTGGACACCTTGGAGCAGAATATAACACGCGGCCGTCCAGCCGCGGAGTATGCACCACCCCGGAAGTCTTGGGGGCCACGAAAGTGGAACAGCAGCCGTACATAGGATCAAGGACGGGCCCACTTGCAGGGTCCATATAGGACTTGATTATGTGCTTTCCGCACTACACTTCCCATAATGCACAGTCTCATTTGAGCCTCCCATTGGTGGGTGTGTCATATGTTAAATGGCGAAGTGGGTTAGCGGTTGTGCACACCGTTTCCGTTAAAGCCTCTGAAGAGAAGCATATGGAGCTTCGAAACGCGTCAGGCAAATCCACTACGGAGCGGCTCCAGCGAGCGGATCCCCGTCCCTACCTACACATAAATCAAGCTGCTGGTCGAGTGCTACTTACAGGTGGACACCTTGGAGCAGAATATAACACGCGGCCGTCCAGCCGCGGAGTATGCACCACCCCGGAAGTCTTGGGGGCCACGAAAGTGGAACAGCAGCCGTACATAGGATCAAGGACGGGCCCACTTGCAGGGTCCATATAGGACTTGATTATGTGCTTTCCGCACTACACTTCCCATAATGCACAGTCTCATTTGAGCCTCCCATTGGTGGGTGTGTCATATGTTAAATGGCGAAGTGGGTTAGCGGTTGTGCACACCGTTTCCGTTAAAGCCTCTGAAGAGAAGCATATGGAGCTTCGAAACGCGTCAGGCAAATCCACTACGGAGCGGCTCCTGCGAGCGGATCCCCGTCCCTACCTACACATAAATCAAGCTGCTGGTCGAGTGCTACTTACAGGTGGACACCTTGGAGCAGAATATAACACGCGGCCGTCCAGCCGCGGAGTATGCACCACCCCGGAAGTCTTGGGGGCCACGAAAGTGCATACTCCGCGGCTGGACGGCCGCGTGTTATATTCTGCTCCAAGGTGTCCACCTGTAAGTAGCACTCGACCAGCAGCTTGATTTATGTGTAGGTAGGGACGGGGATCCGCTCGCAGGAGCCGCTCCGTAGTGGATTTGCCTGACGCGTTTCGAAGCTCCATATGCTTCTCTTCAGAGGCTTTAACGGAAACGGTGTGCACAACCGCTAACCCACTTCGCCATTTAACATATGACACACCCACCAATGGGAGGCTCAAATGAGACTGTGCATTATGGGAAGTGTAGTGCGGAAAGCACATAATCAAGTCCTATATGGACCCTGCAAGTGGGCCCGTCCTTGATCCTATGTACGGCTGCTGTTCCACTTTCGTGGCCCCCAAGACTTCCGGGGTGGTGCATACTCCGCGGCTGGACGGCCGCGTGTTATATTCTGCTCCAAGGTGTCCACCTGTAAGTAGCACTCGACCAGCAGCTTGATTTATGTGTAGGTAGGGACGGGGATCCGCTCGCAGGAGCCGCTCCGTAGTGGATTTGCCTGACGCGTTTCGAAGCTCCATATGCTTCTCTTCAGAGGCTTTAACGGAAACGGTGTGCACAACCGCTAACCCACTTCGCCATTTAACATATGACACACCCACCAATGGGAGGCTCAAATGAGACTGTGCATTATGGGAAGTGTAGTGCGGAAAGCACATAATCAAGTCCTATATGGACCCTGCAAGTGGGCCCGTCCTTGATCCTATGTACGGCTGCTGTTCCACTTTCGTGGCCCCCAAGACTTCCGGGGTGGTGCATACTCCGCGGCTGGACGGCCGCGTGTTATATTCTGCTCCAAGGTGTCCACCTGTAAGTAGCACTCGACCAGCAGCTTGATTTATGTGTAGGTAGGGACGGGGATCCGCTCGCAGGAGCCGCTCCGTAGTGGATTTGCCTGACGCGTTTCGAAGCTCCATATGCTTCTCTTCAGAGGCTTTAACGGAAACGGTGTGCACAACCGCTAACCCACTTCGCCATTTAACATATGACACACCCACCAATGGGAGGCTCAAATGAGACTGTGCATTATGGGAAGTGTAGTGCGGAAAGCACATAATCAAGTCCTATATGGACCCTGCAAGTGGGCCCGTCCTTGATCCTATGTACGGCTGCTGTTCCACTTTCGTGGCCCCCAAGACTTCCGGGGTGGTGCATACTCCGCACTACACTACACTTCCCATAATGCACAGTCTCATTTGAGCCTCCCATTGGTGGGTGTGTCATATGTTAAATGGCGAAGTGGGTTAGCGGTTGTGCACACCGTTTCCGTTAAAGCCTCTGAAGAGAAGCATATGGAGCTTCGAAACGCGTCAGGCAAATCCACTACGGAGCGGCTCCTGCGAGCGGATCCCCGTCCCTACCTACACATAAATCAAGCTGCTGGTCGAGTGCTACTTACAGGTGGACACCTTGGAGCAGAATATAACACGCGGCCGTCCAGCCGCGGAGTATGCACCACCCCGGAAGTCTTGGGGGCCACGAAAGTGGAACAGCAGCCGTACATAGGATCAAGGACGGGCCCACTTGCAGGGTCCATATAGGACTTGATTATGTGCTTTCCGCACTACACTTCCCATTATGCACAGTCTCGTTTGAGCCTCCCATTGGTGGGTGTGTCATATGTTAAATGGCGAAGTGGGTTAGCGGTTGTGCACACCGTTTCCGTTAAAGCCTCTGAAGAGAAGCATATGGAGCTTCGAAACGCGTCAGGCAAATCCACTACGGAGCGGCTCCTGCGAGCGGATCCCCGTCCCTACCTACACATAAATCAAGCTGCTGGTCGAGTGCTACTTACAGGTGGACACCTTGGAGCAGAATATAACACGCGGCCGTCCAGCCGCGGAGTATGCACCACCCCGGAAGTCTTGGGGGCCACGAAAGTGCATACTCCGCGGCTGGACGGCCGCGTGTTATATTCTGCTCCAAGGTGTCCACCTGTAAGTAGCACTCGACCAGCAGCTTGATTTATGTGTAGGTAGGGACGGGGATCCGCTCGCAGGAGCCGCTCCGTAGTGGATTTGCCTGACGCGTTTCGAAGCTCCATATGCTTCTCTTCAGAGGCTTTAACGGAAACGGTGTGCACAACCGCTAACCCACTTCGCCATTTAACATATGACACACCCACCAATGGGAGGCTCAAATGAGACTGTGCATTATGGGAAGTGTAGTGCGGAAAGCACATAATCAAGTCCTATATGGACCCTGCAAGTGGGCCCGTCCTTGATCCTATGTACGGCTGCTGTTCCACTTTCGTGGCCCCCAAGACTTCCGGGGTGGTGCATACTCCGCGGCTGGACGGCCGCGTGTTATATTCTGCTCCAAGGTGTCCACCTGTAAGTAGCACTCGACCAGCAGCTTGATTTATGTGTAGGTAGGGACGGGGATCCGCTCGCAGGAGCCGCTCCGTAGTGGATTTGCCTGACGCGTTTCGAAGCTCCATATGCTTCTCTTCAGAGGCTTTAACGGAAACGGTGTGCACAACCGCTAACCCACTTCGCCATTTAACATATGACACACCCACCAATGGGAGGCTCAAATGAGACTGTGCATTATGGGAAGTGTAGTGCGGAAAGCACATAATCAAGTCCTATATGGACCCTGCAAGTGGGCCCGTCCTTGATCCTATGTACGGCTGCTGTTCCACTTTCGTGGCCCCCAAGACTTCCGGGGTGGTGCATACTCCGCGGCTGGACGGCCGCGTGTTATATTCTGCTCCAAGGTGTCCACCTGTAAGTAGCACTCGACCAGCAGCTTGATTTATGTGTAGGTAGGGACGGGGATCCGCTCGCAGGAGCCGCTCCGTAGTGGATTTGCCTGACGCGTTTCGAAGCTCCATATGCTTCTCTTCAGAGGCTTTAACGGAAACGGTGTGCACAACCGCTAACCCACTTCGCCATTTAACATATGACACACCCACCAATGGGAGGCTCAAATGAGACTGTGCATTATGGGAAGTGTAGTGCGGAAAGCACATAATCAAGTCCTATATGGACCCTGCAAGTGGGCCCGTCCTTGATCCTATGTACGGCTGCTGTTCCACTTTCGTGGCCCCCAAGACTTCCGGGGTGGTGCATACTCCGCACTACACTACACTTCCCATAATGCACAGTCTCATTTGAGCCTCCCATTGGTGGGTGTGTCATATGTTAAATGGCGAAGTGGGTTAGCGGTTGTGCACACCGTTTCCGTTAAAGCCTCTGAAGAGAAGCATATGGAGCTTCGAAACGCGTCAGGCAAATCCACTACGGAGCGGCTCCTGCGAGCGGATCCCCGTCCCTACCTACACATAAATCAAGCTGCTGGTCGAGTGCTACTTACAGGTGGACACCTTGGAGCAGAATATAACACGCGGCCGTCCAGCCGCGGAGTATGCACCACCCCGGAAGTCTTGGGGGCCACGAAAGTGGAACAGCAGCCGTACATAGGATCAAGGACGGGCCCACTTGCAGGGTCCATATAGGACTTGATTATGTGCTTTCCGCACTACACTTCCCATTATGCACAGTCTCGTTTGAGCCTCCCATTGGTGGGTGTGTCATATGTTAAATGGCGAAGTGGGTTAGCGGTTGTGCACACCGTTTCCGTTAAAGCCTCTGAAGAGAAGCATATGGAGCTTCGAAACGCGTCAGGCAAATCCACTACGGAGCGGCTCCTGCGAGTGGATCCCCGTCCCTACCTACACATAAATCAAGCTGCTGGTCGAGTGCTACTTACAGGTGGACACCTTGGAGCAGAATATAACACGCGGCCGTCCAGCCGCGGAGTATGCACCACCCCGGAAGTCTTGGGGGCCACGAAAGTGGAACAGCAGCCGTACATAGGATCAAGGACGGGCCCACTTGCAGGGTCCATATAGGACTTGATTATGTGCTTTCCGCACTACACTTCCCATAATGCACAGTCTCATTTGAGCCTCCCATTGGTGGGTGTGTCATATGTTAAATGGCGAAGTGGGTTAGCGGTTGTGCACACCGTTTCCGTTAAAGCCTCTGAAGAGAAGCATATGGAGCTTCGAAACGCGTCAGGCAAATCCACTACGGAGCGGCTCCTGCGAGCGGATCCCCGTCCCTACCTACACATAAATCAAGCTGCTGGTCGAGTGCTACTTACAGGTGGACACCTTGGAGCAGAATATAACACGCGGCCGTCCAGCCGCGGAGTATGCACCACCCCGGAAGTCTTGGGGGCCACGAAAGTGGAACAGCAGCCGTACATAGGATCAAGGACGGGCCCACTTGCAGGGTCCATATAGGACTTGATTATGTGCTTTCCGCACTACACTTCCCATAATGCACAGTCTCATTTGAGCCTCCCATTGGTGGGTGTGTCATATGTTAAATGGCGAAGTGGGTTAGCGGTTGTGCACACCGTTTCCGTTAAAGCCTCTGAAGAGAAGCATATGGAGCTTCGAAACGCGTCAGGCAAATCCACTACGGAGCGGCTCCTGCGAGCGGATCCCCGTCCCTACCTACACATAAATCAAGCTGCTGGTCGAGTGCTACTTACAGGTGGACACCTTGGAGCAGAATATAACACGCGGCCGTCCAGCCGCGGAGTATGCACCACCCCGGAAGTCTTGGGGGCCACGAAAGTGGAACAGCAGCCGTACATAGGATCAAGGACGGGCCCACTTGCAGGGTCCATATAGGACTTGATTATGTGCTTTCCGCACTACACTTCCCATAATGCACAGTCTCATTTGAGCCTCCCATTGGTGGGTGTGTCATATGTTAAATGGCGAAGTGGGTTAGCGGTTGTGCACACCGTTTCCGTTAAAGCCTCTGAAGAGAAGCATATGGAGCTTCGAAACGCGTCAGGCAAATCCACTACGGAGCGGCTCCTGCGAGCGGATCCCCGTCCCTACCTACACATAAATCAAGCTGCTGGTCGAGTGCTACTTACAGGTGGACACCTTGGAGCAGAATATAACACGCGGCCGTCCAGCCGCGGAGTATGCACCACCCCGGAAGTCTTGGGGGCCACGAAAGTGGAACAGCAGCCGTACATAGGATCAAGGACGGGCCCACTTGCAGGGTCCATATAGGACTTGATTATGTGCTTTCCGCACTACACTTCCCATAATGCACAGTCTCATTTGAGCCTCCCATTGGTGGGTGTGTCATATGTTAAATGGCGAAGTGGGTTAGCGGTTGTGCACACCGTTTCCGTTAAAGCCTCTGAAGAGAAGCATATGGAGCTTCGAAACGCGTCAGGCAAATCCACTACGGAGCGGCTCCTGCGAGCGGATCCCCGTCCCTACCTACACATAAATCAAGCTGCTGGTCGAGTGCTACTTACAGGTGGACACCTTGGAGCAGAATATAACACGCGGCCGTCCAGCCGCGGAGTATGCACCACCCCGGAAGTCTTGGGGGCCACGAAAGTGGAACAGCAGCCGTACATAGGATCAAGGACGGGCCCACTTGCAGGGTCCATATAGGACTTGATTATGTGCTTTCCGCACTACACTTCCCATTATGCACAGTCTCGTTTGAGCCTCCCATTGGTGGGTGTGTCATATGTTAAATGGCGAAGTGGGTTAGCGGTTGTGCACACCGTTTCCGTTAAAGCCTCTGAAGAGAAGCATATGGAGCTTCGAAACGCGTCAGGCAAATCCACTACGGAGCGGCTCCTGCGAGCGGATCCCCGTCCCTACCTACACATAAATCAAGCTGCTGGTCGAGTGCTACTTACAGGTGGACACCTTGGAGCAGAATATAACACGCGGCCGTCCAGCCGCGGAGTATGCACCACCCCGGAAGTCTTGGGGGCCACGAAAGTGGAACAGCAGCCGTACATAGGATCAAGGACGGGCCCACTTGCAGGGTCCATATAGGACTTGATTATGTGCTTTCCGCACTACACTTCCCATAATGCACAGTCTCATTTGAGCCTCCCATTGGTGGGTGTGTCATATGTTAAATGGCGAAGTGGGTTAGCGGTTGTGCACACCGTTTCCGTTAAAGCCTCTGAAGAGAAGCATATGGAGCTTCGAAACGCGTCAGGCAAATCCACTACGGAGCGGCTCCTGCGAGCGGATCCCCGTCCCTACCTACACATAAATCAAGCTGCTGGTCGAGTGCTACTTACAGGTGGACACCTTGGAGCAGAATATAACACGCGGCCGTCCAGCCGCGGAGTATGCACCACCCCGGAAGTCTTGGGGGCCACGAAAGTGGAACAGCAGCCGTACATAGGATCAAGGACGGGCCCACTTGCAGGGTCCATATAGGACTTGATTATGTGCTTTCCGCACTACACTTCCCATAATGCACAGTCTCATTTGAGCCTCCCATTGGTGGGTGTGTCATATGTTAAATGGCGAAGTGGGTTAGCGGTTGTGCACACCGTTTCCGTTAAAGCCTCTGAAGAGAAGCATATGGAGCTTCGAAACGCGTCAGGCAAATCCACTACGGAGCGGCTCCTGCGAGCGGATCCCCGTCCCTACCTACACATAAATCAAGCTGCTGGTCGAGTGCTACTTACAGGTGGACACCTTGGAGCAGAATATAACACGCGGCCGTCCAGCCGCGGAGTATGCACCACCCCGGAAGTCTTGGGGGCCACGAAAGTGGAACAGCAGCCGTACATAGGATCAAGGACGGGCCCACTTGCAGGGTCCATATAGGACTTGATTATGTGCTTTCCGCACTACACTTCCCATAATGCACAGTCTCATTTGAGCCTCCCATTGGTGGGTGTGTCATATGTTAAATGGCGAAGTGGGTTAGCGGTTGTGCACACCGTTTCCGTTAAAGCCTCTGAAGAGAAGCATATGGAGCTTCGAAACGCGTCAGGCAAATCCACTACGGAGCGGCTCCTGCGAGCGGATCCCCGTCCCTACCTACACATAAATCAAGCTGCTGGTCGAGTGCTACTTACAGGTGGACACCTTGGAGCAGAATATAACACGCGGCCGTCCAGCCGCGGAGTATGCACCACCCCGGAAGTCTTGGGGGCCACGAAAGTGGAACAGCAGCCGTACATAGGATCAAGGACGGGCCCACTTGCAGGGTCCATATAGGACTTGATTATGTGCTTTCCGCACTACACTTCCCATAATGCACAGTCTCATTTGAGCCTCCCATTGGTGGGTGTGTCATATGTTAAATGGCGAAGTGGGTTAGCGGTTGTGCACACCGTTTCCGTTAAAGCCTCTGAAGAGAAGCATATGGAGCTTCGAAACGCGTCAGGCAAATCCACTACGGAGCGGCTCCTGCGAGCGGATCCCCGTCCCTACCTACACATAAATCAAGCTGCTGGTCGAGTGCTACTTACAGGTGGACACCTTGGAGCAGAATATAACACGCGGCCGTCCAGCCGCGGAGTATGCACCACCCCGGAAGTCTTGGGGGCCACGAAAGTGCATACTCCGCGGCTGGACGGCCGCGTGTTATATTCTGCTCCAAGGTGTCCACCTGTAAGTAGCACTCGACCAGCAGCTTGATTTATGTGTAGGTAGGGACGGGGATCCGCTCGCAGGAGCCGCTCCGTAGTGGATTTGCCTGACGCGTTTCGAAGCTCCATATGCTTCTCTTCAGAGGCTTTAACGGAAACGGTGTGCACAACCGCTAACCCACTTCGCCATTTAACATATGACACACCCACCAATGGGAGGCTCAAATGAGACTGTACATTATGGGAAGTGTAGTGCGGAAAGCACATAATCAAGTCCTATATGGACCCTGCAAGTGGGCCCGTCCTTGATCCTATGTACGGCTGCTGTTCCACTTTCGTGGCCCCCAAGACTTCCGGGGTGGTGCATACTCCGCGGCTGGACGGCCGCGTGTTATATTCTGCTCCAAGGTGTCCACCTGTAAGTAGCACTCGACCAGCAGCTTGATTTATGTGTAGGTAGGGACGGGGATCCGCTCGCAGGAGCCGCTCCGTAGTGGATTTGCCTGACGCGTTTCGAAGCTCCATATGCTTCTCTTCAGAGGCTTTAACGGAAACGGTGTGCACAACCGCTAACCCACTTCGCCATTTAACATATGACACACCCACCAATGGGAGGCTCAAATGAGACTGTGCATTATGGGAAGTGTAGTGCGGAAAGCACATAATCAAGTCCTATATGGACCCTGCAAGTGGGCCCGTCCTTGATCCTATGTACGGCTGCTGTTCCACTTTCGTGGCCCCCAAGACTTCCGGGGTGGTGCATACTCCGCGGCTGGACGGCCGCGTGTTATATTCTGCTCCAAGGTGTCCACCTGTAAGTAGCACTCGACCAGCAGCTTGATTTATGTGTAGGTAGGGACGGGGATCCGCTCGCAGGAGCCGCTCCGTAGTGGATTTGCCTGACGCGTTTCGAAGCTCCATATGCTTCTCTTCAGAGGCTTTAACGGAAACGGTGTGCACAACCGCTAACCCACTTCGCCATTTAACATATGACACACCCACCAATGGGAGGCTCAAATGAGACTGTGCATTATGGGAAGTGTAGTGCGGAAAGCACATAATCAAGTCCTATATGGACCCTGCAAGTGGGCCCGTCCTTGATCCTATGTACGGCTGCTGTTCCACTTTCGTGGCCCCCAAGACTTCCGGGGTGGTGCATACTCCGCACTACACTACACTTCCCATAATGCACAGTCTCATTTGAGCCTCCCATTGGTGGGTGTGTCATATGTTAAATGGCGAAGTGGGTTAGCGGTTGTGCACACCGTTTCCGTTAAAGCCTCTGAAGAGAAGCATATGGAGCTTCGAAACGCGTCAGGCAAATCCACTACGGAGCGGCTCCTGCGAGCGGATCCCCGTCCCTACCTACACATAAATCAAGCTGCTGGTCGAGTGCTACTTACAGGTGGACACCTTGGAGCAGAATATAACACGCGGCCGTCCAGCCGCGGAGTATGCACCACCCCGGAAGTCTTGGGGGCCACGAAAGTGGAACAGCAGCCGTACATAGGATCAAGGACGGGCCCACTTGCAGGGTCCATATAGGACTTGATTATGTGCTTTCCGCACTACACTTCCCATTATGCACAGTCTCGTTTGAGCCTCCCATTGGTGGGTGTGTCATATGTTAAATGGCGAAGTGGGTTAGCGGTTGTGCACACCGTTTCCGTTAAAGCCTCTGAAGAGAAGCATATGGAGCTTCGAAACGCGTCAGGCAAATCCACTACGGAGCGGCTCCTGCGAGCGGATCCCCGTCCCTACCTACACATAAATCAAGCTGCTGGTCGAGTGCTACTTACAGGTGGACACCTTGGAGCAGAATATAACACGCGGCCGTCCAGCCGCGGAGTATGCACCACCCCGGAAGTCTTGGGGGCCACGAAAGTGGAACAGCAGCCGTACATAGGATCAAGGACGGGCCCACTTGCAGGGTCCATATAGGACTTGATTATGTGCTTTCCGCACTACACTTCCCATAATGCACAGTCTCATTTGAGCCTCCCATTGGTGGGTGTGTCATATGTTAAATGGCGAAGTGGGTTAGCGGTTGTGCACACCGTTTCCGTTAAAGCCTCTGAAGAGAAGCATATGGAGCTTCGAAACGCGTCAGGCAAATCCACTACGGAGCGGCTCCTGCGAGCGGATCCCCGTCCCTACCTACACATAAATCAAGCTGCTGGTCGAGTGCTACTTACAGGTGGACACCTTGGAGCAGAATATAACACGCGGCCGTCCAGCCGCGGAGTATGCACCACCCCGGAAGTCTTGGGGGCCACGAAAGTGGAACAGCAGCCGTACATAGGATCAAGGACGGGCCCACTTGCAGGGTCCATATAGGACTTGATTATGTGCTTTCCGCACTACACTTCCCATAATGCACAGTCTCATTTGAGCCTCCCATTGGTGGGTGTGTCATATGTTAAATGGCGAAGTGGGTTAGCGGTTGTGCACACCGTTTCCGTTAAAGCCTCTGAAGAGAAGCATATGGAGCTTCGAAACGCGTCAGGCAAATCCACTACGGAGCGGCTCCTGCGAGCGGATCCCCGTCCCTACCTACACATAAATCAAGCTGCTGGTCGAGTGCTACTTACAGGTGGACACCTTGGAGCAGAATATAACACGCGGCCGTCCAGCCGCGGAGTATGCACCACCCCGGAAGTCTTGGGGGCCACGAAAGTGGAACAGCAGCCGTACATAGGATCAAGGACGGGCCCACTTGCAGGGTCCATATAGGACTTGATTATGTGCTTTCCGCACTACACTTCCCATAATGCACAGTCTCATTTGAGCCTCCCATTGGTGGGTGTGTCATATGTTAAATGGCGAAGTGGGTTAGCGGTTGTGCACACCGTTTCCGTTAAAGCCTCTGAAGAGAAGCATATGGAGCTTCGAAACGCGTCAGGCAAATCCACTACGGAGCGGCTCCTGCGAGCGGATCCCCGTCCCTACCTACACATAAATCAAGCTGCTGGTCGAGTGCTACTTACAGGTGGACACCTTGGAGCAGAATATAACACGCGGCCGTCCAGCCGCGGAGTATGCACCACCCCGGAAGTCTTGGGGGCCACGAAAGTGGAACAGCAGCCGTACATAGGATCAAGGACGGGCCCACTTGCAGGGTCCATATAGGACTTGATTATGTGCTTTCCGCACTACACTTCCCATAATGCACAGTCTCATTTGAGCCTCCCATTGGTGGGTGTGTCATATGTTAAATGGCGAAGTGGGTTAGCGGTTGTGCACACCGTTTCCGTTAAAGCCTCTGAAGAGAAGCATATGGAGCTTCGAAACGCGTCAGGCAAATCCACTACGGAGCGGCTCCTGCGAGCGGATCCCCGTCCCTACCTACACATAAATCAAGCTGCTGGTCGAGTGCTACTTACAGGTGGACACCTTGGAGCAGAATATAACACGCGGCCGTCCAGCCGCGGAGTATGCACCACCCCGGAAGTCTTGGGGGCCACGAAAGTGGAACAGCAGCCGTACATAGGATCAAGGACGGGCCCACTTGCAGGGTCCATATAGGACTTGATTATGTGCTTTCCGCACTACACTTCCCATAATGCACAGTCTCATTTGAGCCTCCCATTGGTGGGTGTGTCATATGTTAAATGGCGAAGTGGGTTAGTGGTTGTGCACACCGTTTCCGTTAAAGCCTCTGAAGAGAAGCATATGGAGCTTCGAAACGCGTCAGGCAAATCCACTACGGAGCGGCTCCTGCGAGCGGATCCCCGTCCCTACCTACACATAAATCAAGCTGCTGGTCGAGTGCTACTTACAGGTGGACACCTTGGAGCAGAATATAACACGCGGCCGTCCAGCCGCGGAGTATGCACCACCCCGGAAGTCTTGGGGGCCACGAAAGTGGAACAGCAGCCGTACATAGGATCAAGGACGGGCCCACTTGCAGGGTCCATATAGGACTTGATTATGTGCTTTCCGCACTACACTTCCCATAATGCACAGTCTCATTTGAGCCTCCCATTGGTGGGTGTGTCATATGTTAAATGGCGAAGTGGGTTAGCGGTTGTGCACACCGTTTCCGTTAAAGCCTCTGAAGAGAAGCATATGGAGCTTCGAAACGCGTCAGGCAAATCCACTACGGAGCGGCTCCTGCGAGCGGATCCCCGTCCCTACCTACACATAAATCAAGCTGCTGGTCGAGTGCTACTTACAGGTGGACACCTTGGAGCAGAATATAACACGCGGCCGTCCAGCCGCGGAGTATGCACCACCCCGGAAGTCTTGGGGGCCACGAAAGTGGAACAGCAGCCGTACATAGGATCAAGGACGGGCCCACTTGCAGGGTCCATATAGGACTTGATTATGTGCTTTCCGCACTACACTTCCCATAATGCACAGTCTCATTTGAGCCTCCCATTGGTGGGTGTGTCATATGTTAAATGGCGAAGTGGGTTAGCGGTTGTGCACACCGTTTCCGTTAAAGCCTCTGAAGAGAAGCATATGGAGCTTCGAAACGCGTCAGGCAAATCCACTACGGAGCGGCTCCTGCGAGCGGATCCCCGTCCCTACCTACACATAAATCAAGCTGCTGGTCGAGTGCTACTTACAGGTGGACACCTTGGAGCAGAATATATATATATATATATATATATATATATTGTCCAACAAAATGCCCAAGCATATTAGGGGCGCACTCACGGCAAGCCACACCAGCCGGTTCCTCCCTTGCAGGTCTCACCAACGGCTTCGTTACTTGGGAAATGACCACGCAAAGCTTCTTTAGTTGAACTTCTTTAATGGACCTGACGCGTTTCAAAGCCTGTTGCTTCTTCTTCAGAGGTCGCCATTCAAACAGTCACAGGATACTCTGTGCAGACTCCGCCTTTAGTAGGACGCGCATAATGCGCGCTCTGCATTATGGGATATGTAGTTGTCAGAGCATATTTCACCTTAAGTAGGTCCTGCGAAACTGTTCCTATTAGGTTAATTTTCTCCCTGAGTGGGCTACCAAGAAGTTTTCATGGTCTTGTTATATCCCGGATCGCCGTACCGCATATTAGTTCGAAATTGTTCCGATCAGCGGTCTCCTTTGTTCTGGATGTTGCTGCCCCCCACGGCAGGACTGCCGAGTTTATAGTGTCCAACAAAATGCCCAAGCATATTAGGGGCGCACTCACGGCAAGCCACACCAGCCGGTTCCTCCCTTGCAGGTCTCACCAACGGCTTCGTTACTTGGGAAATGACCACGCAAAGCTTCTTTAGTTGAACTTCTTTAATGGACCTGACGCGTTTCAAAGCCTGTTGCTTCTTCTTCAGAGGTCGCCATTCAAACAGTCACAGGATACTCTGTGCAGACTCCGCCTTTAGTAGGACGCGCATAATGCGCGCTCTGCATTATGGGATATGTAGTTGTCAGAGCATATTTCACCTTAAGTAGGTCCTGCGAAACTGTTCCTATTAGGTTAATTTTCTCCCTGAGTGGGCTACCAAGAAGTTTTCATGGTCTTGTTATATCCCGGATCGCCGTACCGCATATTAGTTCGAAATTGTTCCGATCAGCGGTCTCCTTTGTTCTGGATGTTGCTGCCCCCCACGGCAGGACTGCCGAGTTTATAGTGTCCAACAAAATGCCCAAGCATATTAGGGGCGCACTCACGGCAAGCCACACCAGCCGGTTCCTCCCTTGCAGGTCTCACCAACGGCTTCGTTACTTGGGAAATGACCACGCAAAGCTTCTTTAGTTGAACTTCTTTAATGGACCTGACGCGTTTCAAAGCCTGTTGCTTCTTCTTCAGAGGTCGCCATTCAAACAGTCACAGGATACTCTGTGCAGACTCCGCCTTTAGTAGGACGCGCATAATGCGCGCTCTGCATTATGGGATATGTAGTTGTCAGAGCATATTTCACCTTAAGTAGGTCCTGCGAAACTGTTCCTATTAGGTTAATTTTCTCCCTGAGTGGGCTACCAAGAAGTTTTCATGGTCTTGTTATATCCCGGATCGCCGTACCGCATATTAGTTCGAAATTGTTCCGATCAGCGGTCTCCTTTGTTCTGGATGTTGCTGCCCCCCACGGCAGGACTGCCGAGTTTATAGTGTCCAACAAAATGCCCAAGCATATTAGGGGCGCACTCACGGCAAGCCACACCAGCCGGTTCCTCCCTTGCAGGTCTCACCAACGGCTTCGTTACTTGGGAAATGACCACGCAAAGCTTCTTTAGTTGAACTTCTTTAATGGACCTGACGCGTTTCAAAGCCTGTTGCTTCTTCTTCAGAGGTCGCCATTCAAACAGTCACAGGATACTCTGTGCAGACTCCGCCTTTAGTAGGACGCGCATAATGCGCGCTCTGCATTATGGGATATGTAGTTGTCAGAGCATATTTCACCTTAAGTAGGTCCTGCGAAACTGTTCCTATTAGGTTAATTTTCTCCCTGAGTGGGCTACCAAGAAGTTTTCATGGTCTTGTTATATCCCGGATCGCCGTACCGCATATTAGTTCGAAATTGTTCCGATCAGCGGTCTCCTTTGTTCTGGATGTTGCTGCCCCCCACGGCAGGACTGCCGAGTTTATAGTGTCCAACAAAATGCCCAAGCATATTAGGGGCGCACTCACGGCAAGCCACACCAGCCGGTTCCTCCCTTGCAGGTCTCACCAACGGCTTCGTTACTTGGGAAATGACCACGCAAAGCTTCTTTAGTTAACTTCTTTAATGGACCTGACGCGTTTCAAAGCCTGTTGCTTCTTCTTCAGAGGTCGCCATTCAAACAGTCACAGGATACTCTGTGCAGACTCCGCCTTTAGTAGGACGCGCATAATGCGCGCTCTGCATTATGGGATATGTAGTTGTCAGAGCATATTTCACCTTAAGTAGGTCCTGCGAAACTGTTCCTATTAGGTTAATTTTCTCCCTGAGTGGGCTACCAAGAAGTTTTCATGGTCTTGTTATATCCCGGATCGCCGTACCGCATATTAGTTCGAAATTGTTCCGATCAGCGGTCTCCTTTGTTCTGGATGTTGCTGCCCCCCACGGCAGGACTGCCGAGTTTATAGTGTCCAACAAAATGCCCAAGCATATTAGGGGCGCACTCACGGCAAGCCACACCAGCCGGTTCCTCCCTTGCAGGTCTCACCAACGGCTTCGTTACTTGGGAAATGACCACGCAAAGCTTCTTTAGTTGAACTTCTTTAATGGACCTGACGCGTTTCAAAGCCTGTTGCTTCTTCTTCAGAGGTCGCCATTCAAACAGTCACAGGATACTCTGTGCAGACTCCGCCTTTAGTAGGACGCGCATAATGCGCGCTCTGCATTATGGGATATGTAGTTGTCAGAGCATATTTCACCTTAAGTAGGTCCTGCGAAACTGTTCCTATTAGGTTAATTTTCTCCCTGAGTGGGCTACCAAGAAGTTTTCATGGTCTTGTTATATCCCGGATCGCCGTACCGCATATTAGTTCGAAATTGTTCCGATCAGCGGTCTCCTTTGTTCTGGATGTTGCTGCCCCCCACGGCAGGACTGCCGAGTTTATAGTGTCCAACAAAATGCCCAAGCATATTAGGGGCGCACTCACGGCAAGCCACACCAGCCGGTTCCTCCCTTGCAGGTCTCACCAACGGCTTCGTTACTTGGGAAATGACCACGCAAAGCTTCTTTAGTTGAACTTCTTTAATGGACCTGACGCGTTTCAAAGCCTGTTGCTTCTTCTTCAGAGGTCGCCATTCAAACAGTCACAGGATACTCTGTGCAGACTCCGCCTTTACGTGGTCATTTCCCAAGTAACGAAGCCGTTGGTGAGACCTGCAAGGGAGGAACCGGCTGGTGTGGCTTGCCGTGAGTGCGCCCCTAATATGCTTGGGCATTTTGTTGGACACTATAAACTCGGCAGTCCTGCCGTGGGGGGCAGCAACATCCAGAACAAAGGAGACCGCTGATCGGAACAATTTCGAACTAATATGCGGTACGGCGATCCGGGATATAACAAGACCATGAAAACTTCTTGGTAGCCCACTCAGGGAGAAAATTAACCTAATAGGAACAGTTTCGCAGGACCTACTTAAGGTGAAATATGCTCTGACAACTACATATCCCATAATGCAGAGCGCGCATTATGCGCGTCCTACTAAAGGCGGAGTCTGCACAGAGTATCCTGTGACTGTTTGAATGGCGACCTCTGAAGAAGAAGCAACAGGCTTTGAAACGCGTCAGGTCCATTAAAGAAGTTCAACTAAAGAAGCTTTGCGTGGTCATTTCCCAAGTAACGAAGCCGTTGGTGAGACCTGCAAGGGAGGAACCGGCTGGTGTGGCTTGCCGTGAGTGCGCCCCTAATATGCTTGGGCATTTTGTTGGACACTATAAACTCGGCAGTCCTGCCGTGGGGGGCAGCAACATCCAGAACAAAGGAGACCGCTGATCGGAACAATTTCGAACTAATATGCGGTACGGCGATCCGGGATATAACAAGACCATGAAAACTTCTTGGTAGCCCACTCAGGGAGAAAATTAACCTAATAGGAACAGTTTCGCAGGACCTACTTAAGGTGAAATATGCTCTGACAACTACATATCCCATAATGCAGAGCGCGCATTATGCGCGTCCTACTAAAGGCGGAGTCTGCACAGAGTATCCTGTGACTGTTTGAATGGCGACCTCTGAAGAAGAAGCAACAGGCTTTGAAACGCGTCAGGTCCATTAAAGAAGTTCAACTAAAGAAGCTTTGCGTGGTCATTTCCCAAGTAACGAAGCCGTTGGTGAGACCTGCAAGGGAGGAACCGGCTGGTGTGGCTTGCCGTGAGTGCGCCCCTAATATGCTTGGGCATTTTGTTGGACACTATAAACTCGGCAGTCCTGCCGTGGGGGGCAGCAACATCCAGAACAAAGGAGACCGCTGATCGGAACAATTTCGAACTAATATGCGGTACGGCGATCCGGGATATAACAAGACCATGAAAACTTCTTGGTAGCCCACTCAGGGAGAAAATTAACCTAATAGGAACAGTTTCGCAGGACCTACTTAAGGTGAAATATGCTCTGACAACTACATATCCCATAATGCAGAGCGCGCATTATGCGCGTCCTACTAAAGGCGGAGTCTGCACAGAGTATCCTGTGACTGTTTGAATGGCGACCTCTGAAGAAGAAGCAACAGGCTTTGAAACGCGTCAGGTCCATTAAAGAAGTTCAACTAAAGAAGCTTTGCGTGGTCATTTCCCAAGTAACGAAGCCGTTGGTGAGACCTGCAAGGGAGGAACCGGCTGGTGTGGCTTGCCGTGAGTGCGCCCCTAATATGCTTGGGCATTTTGTTGGACACTATAAACTCGGCAGTCCTGCCGTGGGGGGCAGCAACATCCAGAACAAAGGAGACCGCTGATCGGAACAATTTCGAACTAATATGCGGTACGGCGATCCGGGATATAACAAGACCATGAAAACTTCTTGGTAGCCCACTCAGGGAGAAAATTAACCTAATAGGAACAGTTTCGCAGGACCTACTTAAGGTGAAATATGCTCTGACAACTACATATCCCATAATGCAGAGCGCGCATTATGCGCGTCCTACTAAAGGCGGAGTCTGCACAGAGTATCCTGTGACTGTTTGAATGGCGACCTCTGAAGAAGAAGCAACAGGCTTTGAAACGCGTCAGGTCCATTAAAGAAGTTCAACTAAAGAAGCTTTGCGTGGTCATTTCCCAAGTAACGAAGCCGTTGGTGAGACCTGCAAGGGAGGAACCGGCTGGTGTGGCTTGCCGTGAGTGCGCCCCTAATATGCTTGGGCATTTTGTTGGACACTATAAACTCGGCAGTCCTGCCGTGGGGGGCAGCAACATCCAGAACAAAGGAGACCGCTGATCGGAACAATTTCGAACTAATATGCGGTACGGCGATCCGGGATATAACAAGACCATGAAAACTTCTTGGTAGCCCACTCAGGGAGAAAATTAACCTAATAGGAACAGTTTCGCAGGACCTACTTAAGGTGAAATATGCTCTGACAACTACATATCCCATAATGCAGAGCGCGCATTATGCGCGTCCTACTAAAGGCGGAGTCTGCACAGAGTATCCTGTGACTGTTTGAATGGCGACCTCTGAAGAAGAAGCAACAGGCTTTGAAACGCGTCAGGTCCATTAAAGAAGTTCAACTAAAGAAGCTTTGCGTGGTCATTTCCCAAGTAACGAAGCCGTTGGTGAGACCTGCAAGGGAGGAACCGGCTGGTGTGGCTTGCCGTGAGTGCGCCCCTAATATGCTTGGGCATTTTGTTGGACACTATAAACTCGGCAGTCCTGCCGTGGGGGGCAGCAACATCCAGAACAAAGGAGACCGCTGATCGGAACAATTTCGAACTAATATGCGGTACGGCGATCCGGGATATAACAAGACCATGAAAACTTCTTGGTAGCCCACTCAGGGAGAAAATTAACCTAATAGGAACAGTTTCGCAGGACCTACTTAAGGTGAAATATGCTCTGACAACTACATATCCCATAATGCAGAGCGCGCATTATGCGCGTCCTACTAAAGGCGGAGTCTGCACAGAGTATCCTGTGACTGTTTGAATGGCGACCTCTGAAGAAGAAGCAACAGGCTTTGAAACGCGTCAGGTCCATTAAAGAAGTTCAACTAAAGAAGCTTTGCGTGGTCATTTCCCAAGTAACGAAGCCGTTGGTGAGACCTGCAAGGGAGGAACCGGCTGGTGTGGCTTGCCGTGAGTGCGCCCCTAATATGCTTGGGCATTTTGTTGGACACTATAAACTCGGCAGTCCTGCCGTGGGGGGCAGCAACATCCAGAACAAAGGAGACCGCTGATCGGAACAATTTCGAACTAATATGCGGTACGGCGATCCGGGATATAACAAGACCATGAAAACTTCTTGGTAGCCCACTCAGGGAGAAAATTAACCTAATAGGAACAGTTTCGCAGGACCTACTTAAGGTGAAATATGCTCTGACAACTACATATCCCATAATGCAGAGCGCGCATTATGCGCGTCCTACTAAAGGCGGAGTCTGCACAGAGTATCCTGTGACTGTTTGAATGGCGACCTCTGAAGAAGAAGCAACAGGCTTTGAAACGCGTCAGGTCCATTAAAGAAGTTCAACTAAAGAAGCTTTGCGTGGTCATTTCCCAAGTAACGAAGCCGTTGGTGAGACCTGCAAGGGAGGAACCGGCTGGTGTGGCTTGCCGTGAGTGCGCCCCTAATATGCTTGGGCATTTTGTTGGACACTATAAACTCGGCAGTCCTGCCGTGGGGGGCAGCAACATCCAGAACAAAGGAGACCGCTGATCGGAACAATTTCGAACTAATATGCGGTACGGCGATCCGGGATATAACAAGACCATGAAAACTTCTTGGTAGCCCACTCAGGGAGAAAATTAACCTAATAGGAACAGTTTCGCAGGACCTACTTAAGGTGAAATATGCTCTGACAACTACATATCCCATAATGCAGAGCGCGCATTATGCGCGTCCTACTAAAGGCGGAGTCTGCACAGAGTATCCTGTGACTGTTTGAATGGCGACCTCTGAAGAAGAAGCAACAGGCTTTGAAACGCGTCAGGTCCATTAAAGAAGTTCAACTAAAGAAGCTTTGCGTGGTCATTTCCCAAGTAACGAAGCCATTGGTGAGACCTGCAAGGGAGGAACCGGCTGGTGTGGCTTGCTGTGAGTGCGCCCCTAATATGCTTGGGCATTTTGTTGGACAATATATATATATATATATATATATATATATATATATATATATTCTAATTCTAATGACTGTTTACCCCTTTTTTTTTGGGTTATTGATTCTGTGTTTTTGATCTCAATTGAATTATTACGCTTTCTGTTTGTACCCCATGACCGGATACAAACATGGGTTGTTTAGTGACAGTTTGTTTTTAACATGAACATACACTAACGATTTACTATCCCTTCTCTTTTTCGTTTCTGCAGCTTGGGGCCTATGAATAGATGAATTCATCACCAATAGTCACCGATAGAATGTACTGGCTAAGTCTTTGGTATGCGCACATTGTTCACTTAATGGGACTCGTGTAGAGATTTGGGGTACTATACCTACATTTGTATGCACTTATTTCCAGTTGTGGCCTTCTCCATAAATATTAGGTTTAAGCACTCCCTGGTACTTTACCAGTAGCTTTATATTGACATTGATTTTTGGACATAGATATATGTGACCACAACCTTGTGAATTCTTTCTACCTGCCACTGAGCTTACTAGACTATATCACCCAGCTGCAGGATTTTCGACATAATTTTAATTATCAACAACTAATATGTGAAAACTGAATATTGACTGTCACGAACAACATAAAAATCAAGCAAAATGTAACAATGTTCACAACATTTGTAACTTGGTCGTTTGATATGGGATACATAAGTGTAAGCATTAATGTATCGAATGAAATTTGTTTTCAACCACGAATGTTATTGTGTTATAAGAAAGATTGAATACCTTGAGATCAAGTCTGTTTTCACTTTTGTTTGTGCACGCTGCGACGTGCTCGGAACCAATTATGATATGTACTTCCTGGTTCAGGAGCGAGGTCATGTGACCAAGGCTGCTTGTCAGCCGAAACGCGTCGTCTGGTGTGAATAAACTTTACACCTTCCTGCAGACTACGGAGTGGCTCGTCTTTCTTCCTAGGATATTGGGGAGAACTTCAATGCAATATATATATATATATATAAGTCAATCAGGTTGCCCAAAGGTGAGGAGGCCGCTCGGGGTTCCATTCTGGTATTAGCAGTCCAAATCAGTTGTATTACCTCAGTGGGTTCATAAATAGTGCCATAGTTCAAAATCCCAACTTAAAATCCCAAGTTGGTTAAATGGACGGAGAAAGGTGAGTTAGCTAGGTTATGTACCCCCTCATTTGCGAAGAACTCTGCTCATTTGACGCCTGGAATCACCGGCGCCTGGATCCGCTAGTTAGCGGCGAGCCACCTCGCGACCGAGCCAGGCCGCTAAACATATGTCAATCACGTTGCCCAAAGGTGAGGAGGCCCCTCAGGTTTCCATTCTCATAACCATGAGGGCCCCAGCATCATCCGCTTACGACCATCCACTGTGCGGCTTGACGCGTTTCAGGCCAACCGCCCTTGTTCACAAGCCTCAGGAAATGTAGACACAAGACAACTAAGCTGATCGGGAACACCTGCTTTATTTAAAAAAAGTCCGCCCTCGTGGGCGTGTCTTTAAGCCACTCACTGCAACAACATCGCATTGCCTTCTGGTATTAGCAGTCCAAATCAGTTGTATTACCTCAGTGGGTTCATAAATAGTGCCATAGTTCAAAATCCCAACTTAAAATCCCAAGTGGGTTAAATGGACAGAGTAAGGTGAGTCTGCTAGGTTATGTACCCCCTCGTTTGTGAAGAACTCTGCTCCTTTGACGCCTGGAATCACCGGCGCCTGGATCCGCTAGTTAGCGGCGAGCCACTTCGCGACCAAGCCAGGCCGCTAAACATAAGTCAATCAGGTTGCCCAAAGGTGAGGAGGCCGCTCAGGGTTCCATTCTCATAACCACGTGGGCCCCAGCAACATCAACTTACGACCATCCACTGTGTGGCTTGACGCGTTTCAGGCCAACCGCCCTTGTTCACAAGCCTCAGGAAATGTTGACACAAGACAACTAAGCTGATCGGGAACACCTGCTTTATTTAAAAAAAGCGGTACAAAAGGGGGTGGTGATGGACGGAGCGTCAGAACCAATCAAACACTCACACCCACTCAACAGATCTGGGTTTGATCCATCACCGTTCTTTAGCCCACTCTGCCACCCCAGTTCAGACATGGCCATATGCAAATCAGTCTGCCCCTGTGCCTCATGGGAACAGTCCAGCCCGAACTGCCAAGCCATGACTTCCCTGGACCGGAAACAAGCTTCCTAGGACCGGTTTCTGGCATTTCAGCCGTTTTCAGCCAGGCTTGCTTGAATCCAGTGGCAAAGTGAGCAAGGGACTCACGTCTGAGCATACCCTGCCAACTTATGGCGAACAAAGCGGTACAAAAGGGGGTGGTGATGGACGGAGCATCAGAACCAATCAAACACTCACACCCACTCAACAGATCTGGGTTTGATCCATCACCGTTCTTTAGCCCACTCTGCCACCCCAGTTCAGACATGGCCATATGCAAATCAGTCTGCCCCTGTGCCTCATGGGAACAGTCCAGCCCGAACTGCCAAGCCATGCCTTCCCTGGACCGGAAACAAGCTTCCTAGGACCGGTTTCTGGCATTTCAGCCGTTTTCAGCCAGGCTTGCTTGAATCCAGTGGCAAAGTGAGCAAGGGACTCACGTCTGAGCATACCCTGCCAACTTATGGCGAACAAAGCGGTACAAAAGGGGGTGGTGATGGACGGAGCATCAGAACCAATCAAACACTCACACCCACTCAACAGATCTGGGTTTGATCCATCACCGTTCTTTAGCCCACTCTGCCACCCCAGTTCAGACATGGCCATATGCAAATCAGTCTGCCCCTGTGCCTCACAGGAACAGTCCATCCCGAACTGCCAAGCCATGCCTTCCCTGGACCGGAAACAAGCTTCCTAGGACCGGTTTCTGGCATTTCAGCCGTTATTTAAAAAAAGTCCGCCCTCGTGGGCGTGTCTTTAAGCCACTCACTGCAACAACATCGCATTGCCTTCTGGTATTAGCAGTCCAAATCAGTTGTATTACCTCAGTGGGTTCATAAATAGTGCCATAGTTCAAAATCCCAACTTAAAATATATTATATATATATTCACTGAAAAAAACATAGGTTTCATGCATTTTATAGTTAGGAATTGGCATTTAAAAAACCTCTGAAATTCACTGAAAAAACCATAGGTTTCAGGGGTGTTATAGTTAGCTGGACATTTCCCTCGTACAAAACCCTAGAAATTCCCCTATTATAGTTAGTTCAGCTAACTATAACTCGCGCCCCCTAATGCACTGCTGATGACGTCACATATTACATCACTCATGACATGGTCAGTGACATCACTGATGACATCTCAAATGACATCACTTATGACATCACTGATGACATCATCCAGTGACTGTGTGTTTCTGTACAGTTTAAATATGTTTTATATATTTATAGGGAAAGGCCTATGGAAGAATGACTGACTCTATAAGTGAGTGATTAAATCTCTGTAACTGCGGACTAGTGACTAAACTGTGTGAATGTCTGTATCTGTCTGTCTGTTGGTGTGTAAGCAGCTGCATGGGTCTGTGAACAGCTACATGAGTGTCTATATGGGTTATTTATTGGTTGTCTAAGTATCTGTATGGGTGCCTCAGTGTTTGTGTGGGTGGAGTGTGTGTGACTCTGTGCATAGATGTGTGAGTGGGTGATTCAGTGGGTGCATGGTTTTAAGAGTGCATCTGTGATGGACTGTATGGGTGGGTGAGTGTATGTATGGTTGTGTTAGTGAGTGAATATATATTTCATTAGAACATGTGTAATTTACTACATATGTGAACGGCAGTATATATGTATGTTGGAGTACAGAAATAACTATAACTGAGAGTGTGTGATAGTGTGATTGGCTGTATGGATGAGTGTATGCTTGTATCATTGATTGTATAAGACCATAAGAATTTGCTAGTATTTGTATGAGTAATTGAGCTTGTGCGTGTGTAATTGTATAGGTGAGTAAATGGCAGTGTGATTATTTACTTGCATGACTGAGTATATGTTTGAGTAACTCTATGGTGAGTAGCGGTGTGGGAGTGTCTATATAGGTGTATGAGTGCATATGATAGTCCTGTACTGAGTGACCATAAGTATGAGTGACTGTACTGGTGAGTGAGTGGATGAGTGTTTAGACTTAAGAGTCAGCGATGGGGTATCTACTTATTGGTGTTGGATTGTCTATGGTTTTGAGAGTGGCAGTATGTAATTTAGAGTGGGTGTATCAAAGTTTATATTAGGGTGTGACAAGAAGCATCAAATGATCACATGAATGATATCATCAGTGATGTCATCAGTTTTGTCATTTGAGATGTCATCAGTGATGTCACTGACCATGTCATGAGTGATGTAATATGTGACGTCATCAGCAGTGCATTGCGGGGGCACGAGTTATAGTTAGCTGAACTAACTATAACGGGGTAATTTCTAGGGTTTTGTACGAGGGAAATGTCCAGCTAACTATAACACCCCTGAAACCTATGGTTTTTTCAGTGAATTTCGAAGGTTTTTTAAATGCCAATTCCTACCTAAAACGTGCATGAAAATTATGTTTTTTTCAGTGAATTTCAAAGGTTTTTTAAATGCGAATTCCTATCTATAACTTATCTCTAAAGCTTTGATGTTTAATGATTTTCATTGGATTTAAAAAAAATTCTATTTCAGTGTGTCAATTCCTTTAATTATGTATTTTTAAATATTTTTTTCACCATTTTTTAAACCTATTTTTTCAATTAATTCTTTTAAAAATTAAAAAATATTATTTGTTTTTAATGATTATTTTTTTTAAATTTTTTTTTAAAATATTATTTTATATTTTGTAAAATATTTTTTAACTATATTTTCAATGCTTTCTAAAAAAAAATTCATTTTTTGGGGGATTCGCGCACCCTATGCGCACCTTTCTCGATCCCTGCGCGTAAGCATCTGCGTATGGTGTGCGTTGGGTACGTATTTTTGTGCGCAATTGCAATGCGACCGGTACGCAACTCCAAGCCTATACTAAAGACGTACGATGCACGTTAGGCGATGCTTGCGCGCTTCCGTGATACATCATGTGCGTGTATGACGCGGTGGGTGCGCGAATCCCATGAAATATTTTAAATTTAAAAAAACATATATATATGTATTTCATGTGAATATTAATTGAAGACAAACTCTAAACTACTCATAATAGTAATATATTTTTACTTCTAATCCTATATTCCTTTTAAATTCAATTTCGCGGATTCGCGCTCGGTGCGTGCTGCCTATGCGCACGGTGTGCCGATCCCATGTGACCTGAAAAAAAGAGATTTGATTGGTTCACTAGACTTCCTACTCTAACTATTGAAAGACCCCACCCATTTCAATCATTCTTCTTTGACCTTCTTTGGAGGAGCATCTCTCTGCAGAGCAGGAATTTTTTGAGGAGATTTCCACAGCTGCCATTCTTTTCACTCTAAAGAAAATGGCTTCTGGACAGCAAGCACTATCTGATTCAGAACATTCTTCAGATGATGGGTTTCTTCCAGAACCTCCACGCCCTGAACGATATACTTCAGTGGTATGGAAATTTTTTACCTTTCCTGATGGACAATCAAAAACAAATGCAACTAAGGTGACGTGCAAAATTTGCCAGAGAATCCTATCAAGAGGAGATCAAACTAAAAAATACTCTTGCGGGACCGCAAGTATCAAGAAGCACCTCAGGACTCTCCTCCCCGTCAACCTGGCAAGGAAAGCATGCAGAAGAATGCGTCACAACCCTCCACCAGCAGTGGCAAGTACTTCTACAGCACCGCCAACTGTTGTTCACCCGGACATACGTCCCGAATTTGGACAACTTAAAATTAGTTGCATTAAATGCAACAAACTGCTGTGTTACGGTGAGTAGTCCATTGAGCTTATCTGCAGGGTGCAGCGAAACCATCAGTGTTAATTATTTTTTTTCCTAAAGTTCACTATTTTGTTCATCATGTTCCCTTTTTTTGTTTAAAAAAAAATACATCACAAAATCGTTGAAAAAAGCACCAAAAAAAATCTAAAAGAAAAAAGAACAAAAAAAATTCTTGGCAGCACTAACTTCTCTGTTTAAAAAAGAGCTATATTTGTATGTTAGTGAGTGAAAGCTTAGATGAATGTATGTATAGTTCGTTATTGACTGAACGAATGCGTTAGTAGCATATGATGAATGTATAAGTGCAGAACTATGAGGAAGTGCTACAGCATCACACAGTAACCTCTTTAACTGCAGTGTGCTGTAGTAATTCCGAAGCACAGGGATGCAACATATGTACATAAATATGTTGCAAATCTATGCTTCTCTCTGCACGGCTGCTTAAACTGCAGCCATGTGGTGACACAGGCACCCTTGCACCACGGTGCAAGGATATCTGTGTCATGTGGTGTTTGTTTTTGTGCGGGAAGACACACCTTCCTGCACAAAAACAATCAGAAAACGCATTTTTCTCCTTCAATGTATGCTGAAC
Source organism: Triturus cristatus (assembly GCF_964204655.1). Classification (NCBI taxonomy): domain Eukaryota; kingdom Metazoa; phylum Chordata; class Amphibia; order Caudata; family Salamandridae; genus Triturus; species Triturus cristatus. Next base: position 730,311,582 of record NC_140591.1, read on the forward strand.
ATTTTAGCATGCATTGAAGATTAAAAAATGAGGAGAAATGAAAACAATTCTCCTTGTTGTGCTTTCCTACACCAAATGGAGAATGGTGCAGCATTCACACACATATCAAGATTTATGATTTATGATAAATCTGGAGATGTGTCTTGTTCTATGAGTATTCAGTGCAATCACCCTTTCAACGCAAAGTGGAGTGTATGATGAGGTTGTATTTACATGGAGTAGAAAAGGTACACAGAGTGCCTTTTCCTCTCTTTGTAAATATGAAAGAGTGTCTTGCGCAATAACTATGTTACAAAAAGTGACATATTTCTCTTTGGAAAATTGCTTGCGAATGATAGAAGGTAAGCACAGAGTTTTGTCTGCAAAGATGCTCAAAGAAGAATGATTGAAATGATTGCGGTCCTTCAATAGGTACAATGGGAAATATTATGAACCACTCAAATCTGTTTTTTGGAGGTCACATGATATCCGATGACAGAGAGATTTCAAAACTATATAGGTATAAACAGAGTGTTTTTAAAAACGTGTTCAAACTTTGTAGCTTCTTGCAGATCTGTCCATTCTGCATATTAATACTTAGTTAAACTTACCTTCACAGTAATACAAATTAAAAATGGTACACATTTTTTCCAGATTTTTTTTGTAATGTAAATTGGGGTAAATTGCTTATTTTAGAATTAGGATCTGTGAAAGAAAAGAAAAAATAGTTATAACATATAATACATTTTTTACAACACAGCATAATTTAAACAAAGTAATTTGTTTGGCTTTTTTGCTGTTCTCAGAATATATTGAATTTCACTAGAAATAGTGATTTCAATCGTACTCATCACTTAACAGCGGGCAAAAAAAAAACAATCAAAAAGATTGTTTAAAAAAAACAACATGCTATTCTCAGTAAATTACCAGAAAATACAATTCACACATATATGAAATGCTTATGGCTAACAAAATTTTATAAATTTAACTTATAAAAACTGTAAATGTTGTTGCTTTAAAATATTCACAGAGTCAATGAGCACGAAAAAGTCCATAATTCAAACATAAACCTTTCCTTTAGGCCAAATGGTATTTTTGCACTTCTTTTTATGTAAATTGTCCAATGGTAATCCTATTAAATTATAATATTAAACTCCTCAGAGAGTGAATTATCTTCCTAAAACTTTGACTTTAAAAATATTAGGTAGGAATTTGGTAATTCCTTAGGCAAACATTGTATGAAAACCAACTGGGAATCATTACAAAGTGTCCAGCCTTTGTAACATTTTAGAAAGGCAGTGTAATGTCTAGATGTTGTGGAAAGACCATCATGGAAAATTATTGCAATTGCTACAAAAGACCTTCCTGATATTGATAGTTGTGTTGCTGCAAATTGCTTTATTAAAGTATCCAATTTTCTTTCATCAGCTGTACAACGTTGCATCATTAAAACTATGTATTGTCCATATTTTGTTAAAAATAATGTGGATAACTTTTCTGATTTACATTGGCTACACTCCATGTTTTGATTTGCACGTTTAAATAATTTATTGAAAGACACTGATTTACAGTCGGGTAATGTTAAATACAGAGATCTTTCAGTGTCTACATTAGTGCTACATGTATACATGCAATTTTCACAATGATGTTCCCATTTGTAAGAAAGGCCAAAAATATTTTCTATTTCTACTCCTTCATTTTCAAAAATGGTAAGCATATACATAAAAAATTCCTGAGCATCGTGTTCCATATTTTGTGTAAATTGTGTAGAACCAGAACACACATCCAAAAGATTACGAACATCTGAAACAGATTGTATTTTACTTGTATCTGTTGTCAATTTTTCATGAACAGAATGCAACAGAGAACAAAATCTTTCTTGCCGATTCTGCATAATTTGTTCTTGCAAACCTTCAAGATAAAAAACAACATTGACCACTACATTAGCATAGCAGTTGAAACCTGAACTATTTTCAAACTGATAACCAACAATCTCTTCATTAGTGTCCTTTTTCTTTTTACTTGCAATCACAACATTATCTTGTTCTTTTCCCTTCTCTACACCTTCAGTACAGATATTCTCAAACCTTCTTTTTCGACCAACCACACGCTTTTCAAATACAGGATATTGACCTAAATTGGGAGCATACGCCCTTCTTAACCTAATATACTCTTTTACACAGTTTGCATCTGCAGTAACCTTTGTCTCATCAAAATCAATCAAAAACAAACCAGATAATGTTCTGACTCGTGACAAAGCAACATATGTCATACCCTCTTTAAATACGGTAGATCCAATGTTCACCAATGCACTGTCTACACTTAATCCTTGCGATTTATGAATAGTCACTGCATATGCCAGAAAAAATGGAAATTGTTTCCTACTGACATATAAATCTTTAACAAGCAAAAAACGAACTGAACCACGACCAATTTCTTTAATTTCTTCAATCTGATCAAATTTAATTTTAAAAAATTAAATTCCTTCTTTTTTCCGATAATTAACAAAATCCACCACTTTACCCATTGCTCCATTAACTAAACCTTTTTCTACATCCAAATTACGCCTTAAAATTACCCGACAGTTTACACATGCATATAGTGTCTTTACTAAACCAGCTGTTATAGATATTTTTTTTTCTAAAGAATCCAGTTTTGTTTTCAACTTTCCTGTCAAAATAATAGTGATCCCTTCATGCTCTATTTTATCGATGGCTTCCATTTTTATAATTTCTTCATTTTCCAGTTTCAATAGTTCTTCGTTGAATATAGAACACTCGCGCAGTGTTGGCATTAAGCAGATCACTGATTTTTTTTCTGCAATTTTCATGTACACTTTCTCAGGAAATATATTTTCATTTGGAAACAAATTGCAAAGTAATCGACTCTCCAAAGCTTGTTTGCCATGTTCTGTCAGAATTCCAATTCTTATATCTTGAAGAATACTTCCATATTCAGCATCATTTGCCTGTCGCATATTTGTTGTCAGTTCTTCGTATTCAAAATAAGTCAAAATGTTCACGTTACCAGCACTACCAAGAAACTTTCTCATATCTTCATGTGCAAGTGTTTTAAATACCAGTTGTCCTTTTACCGGAGTCAGTTGCAGTAGATCTCCAAAAACTATGACGTGTTTTCCTCCAAATAAAACATCATACTCTGTTTTAAGAATTTGCTGCATTCTTAAATGCACAAAGGCAAGCATCAAGTTTGAGACCATGCTTACCTCATCAATAATGATAAGTTTCATTTTCTTCAGGACTCTTGAAACTTCACAACAAGCTTCTCCAGATAGATTGTGGTATTCCAATTTGTTTTCATGCTCTACTGATAGCATTAGTAAATGATGTAAAGTAATTCCTTTAATGTTATGTGCTGCCAACCCAGTTGGGGCAGTGACAACACAAGACAAATGTGACTCAGTTGTTGTCTGCAGGTAACTTGTAATTACTTTAATTAAGAAACTTTTTCCTGTTCCAGCTTGACCACTCACATACATTCGGATAGGTTGAAATGATGTACATGAGGACCCTTTCTTTTCATGAAGTAATCAATGGTCAATCTGCTCTTTCACTTGTTGATATATTTGTTTCTGTTCAGCATTTAGTTGTTCGTCCAAGTTTCCTAACTGTATTACATCTTCTTGAGTGTGATACATTGCTGTTTCCATCTCATTCATGGCAATTGCTGCTTCATTTTCAAAAATTGGTTGTCCTAGTGGATCTGCAGCAGAAATTTGACTGTCCTGAGAACTGTCTCTAGCAATATCAGCGGCAATTGTAGCTTCTTGATCAATTTCATCATTCAACATTTTCACATAATTTGCAAAAGCACTGCATTGTATGGTATCTTTACAAGCAATAAATGAATCTTCATAGCTCTGAAAATCTGCAAGTAATTCCAGTTCTGAACGCCACGGTTTGAACATTTGCAAAATGGCTAAATAGTAAAATTCCCTTTTGTCAGCAGTGTCGCAACTCAGTTTCCTGTGATTAATTAAATTTCCTTTCCTTCGTTTCACCAGACATCCTTCGGAACCAAACACTGCATATTTTCCATCATTGATGTTCTCTGTAGTATTCCGTTTAAAAGTGTAGTTTTGCAGCACTTCATAGAGACACATGTTCTCAAGATGATGACTTCTGTTTGGGCAATATGTGTTCAACATATTCGTTTTCTAAATATCTGTACTTTCTGGTTCTTTTTCTGCTAAATATTCAATTTCTTGAACAGATTTCAGTACCCGATTTCGCATTGCTGCAAGACCTAGACTCACCCAAATGATTCTTTTACTTTTTGAATATAGACTTGCAGATGGTAACCGATCTGAGCATTCATATGCTCTAATTTCACGATGCGATAACATCTTCAAACTGAAATTGTATAATTTCTTACTTAGAGTCTTCTCGTGAGAAATCTCTTCCCACATTTCTTTCAATTCTGTCTTTTCTGATTTAGTAATGTAGGACGTTACATATCGAGCAACAGTAATGGAATTGTCCACAACATACTGAATATCCATGTTAGTGTTCCACATGGATAAAATAACTGGATTGTAGTCATTTATGTATTTTTATTCTTCGCTTCTTCTTAAGTTGTAGGTATTTTTGGGAGACTTTCTTGTGATGGCATGTCGCATAGCTGACATAAAACTGTTCACTCTTCCTTTGGATAATACAGGACGTGGAAATCCAAAACGACATTTGGTATAGAAATTATCCTTTGACTTGTACTTTCGTCAACAGTATTTTCCACACCTATGGCTTTGGAATCGTAAGACTTGTTGTTTTACATTTTTATCTTCTCTGCTATTGGGTACGGCACATGTGGCATAATCTTCAATGAAAGACAAAACAGTTTCATCTGAATCTGTTCCAAATTTGGGGGCGTCCTTGATCCATAACAACATATATATATGAGGAGCACCTCTTGCTTGATACTCCTTTCTCCAAAAGAAATCCACAACTTCTCCAAGAGGAGGATTCTTTCTATTGCAGATGAAAGACATCATAGCTTCAAATCTATGATTGAAATATCTGCATACATTAACAGGATCCAAAGAGCACAATATTCCAGGTGTCTTGTATTCAATATATTTTATATTGGAATTTGCCTCTCGAAAGGAATTCAAGTAAATCATCCCAAGCATACTCAGCACAGCTTAGTGTAACAAACCATGTAGGAGTTCCCAAGTTCCGTAGCATACACTTCAGTTCTCCATGACGACGGTACCAATATTCATTAGTCCCACGCTGACATGCCATCAGATTAATCAACTGAGATTCTAAATGATCATCTCTCTGATGCACTTTATCCATAAAATTCTTTGCAGTTACATTCTGCAGATGCATTCCAGTTTTTAAATTGTGATTTACTGCATATGAAAGTCCAGACAAGTCACTTTCAAACAGAAGATGAAACATATAAGGGATACATTGTCGAAATCTTGGATCTTCTGCATATAATCTTGTTGTCCGATATTCAGATGCAGGAATCTGCACAGGACGTTCATCATATCGTCCACCTTTCGTGTTGGAAACAACTGCGGGAAACAACGAGCTTCCAAGCTCTCTTCCCATACACTCATGGAACTTCCTCTTGCTTTTTTCATTTGGAACAACTCAATCGTATTCCCAATCACCTCTTTGGAATGAAGTGGATGTACGCTGTAATGTTCAGAAATGTCTTCACATCTGGACATGTCCACTTTTTCAATTTGTCCACTTAATGTTTTAGAATCTTCTGTTAAAAATCTATTTCTTCTTTTCCTAAAAACACATTGCTATAGTACTCATTATTTTTTATCAGATACAATGATGTATTTTGCACTTTGCACTTTTCTAACATCCACTAACTCTTGGCAGATTTTCCTATTCTTAGTAGGAACACCATTAACTAGAATGACTAGTGGTTCATTTTCTTCATGGTCTACACCAATAGTTTCAATATTTTTTTTTAAATCTAACGGTAAATACACAACTCCTCCTTTCAATCCTCTTTGTAACTCTGATGGAGGTAATTTACCTGTTTTAGGCTCCATACGAACAATAGCCTGAAACGGGTGCACACATTGAATGAGAATAGACTCATACGTATTTAAATCTATCAGTTCTGGAGGAATAGCAACCAACTCTAGATTATTATGAACAGCTCTAGCAGGCATTTTATTCTCATCTAATTTGTTATAACAATATTTGCAAATACGCTGCTCAGATCCCAAATCAAAACAATCCTCTACCAACAAATAAGTTGCAAATTCCTTCCACTTATCATTATCTTCTATTTCACTTTTTAAATACAGATTGACACCCCGAGTCTGATTTTTATAGTGACTTAATACAAGAAACATTTGGTCTTTCACCTGAAATTACCTTAAACTTTGTGATTTCATCCTCAAATTTTTTTGTAATCACGGGTTCTACATTCTCTTCAACATTTTGTTCTACTAATGTGTCAGTTTCTGCACTCTCTTGCTGAGGACCAAAGTAACAAAACTCAATATCATCACAAACCTTCTTCACATCTGATACTGACCCACACAAAGAGCACTGTTCAACTCATTTAACTTTAGTGCTGGACTTTTTGCATAATACAATCTCCTCACTAACTTCCGCATTTGAGTATGATGTACTGCCAACATCCTGAAATGGTGAAAAACACTTTGACAAACTTTCCTAGAAAGACAAGCCAGAGAATGACCTTGCAAACCAGTATTTTTTCTCACTCTGCAAGGGTCTAGTCCTTGCAACACCTTAATCTTTTGTTTAACACTTTTTTTACTGTATGCTCGTAAAAAATGACATAATTTATCAATAGATTCTTGTCGTACACTACAAATACTACTGCAATCCCAAGTGTACACAGGGTCTTTAGGATGTCTCCCTAGAATTTCATCAGCTATCACTTCTTCTGCATTTCTTTCAACCATTTTCTCTTTGTCAATTGGACAACCATCTCTAACCTCATAACCTCGACCACTGGTGTCAACTGCATACAATAATTGATTGCTCTGTAAATAACTCTCTTCATTAAAGAAAGGCTCTGAACTGGAACTGTGTTTCCATTCTCCCCCAAAAAATCACAAATGTTTTTTCTATTAATTACTCTTTTCCTCCTACTTTTGGCCTTCATTAAATGGATTGGTTTATCTAGTGATCGAATTTTGTTTAATACTAAAATGAATAATTTCCTTTTTACTTCAAAAGCCTTTTCAACAATGGTTTCAATATGCTTCTTCTTTTTATAAAATAGAGCTCTCTTTTTATATTTCTTCACATCTTTCACCAAATTATGTACGGATTTTGCATATTTCCTTATACTGATTTTGCCTTCTTTTACCATACTTCGTCTCCTTTGACTGTCCATTTGCTTTTTTGCTCTTCCTATTATTTTGAAAAATGTTTCTAGTTGAAGCATTCTCAGAGGTTTCAGCATTCTGTACATTCTGTTTAGTCCTACAAACATTTTTAATAAATTGCTTTGTGATCTTACCAGAAGATTTTTTCTTTTTAGCCACATTATGTTGTTCATTCAATACTTGTGGTTGATGTTTCTTCAAGTAATTCTCCTGTCTCTGTTCTTTTCTTTTTCTTTTTTTTCTGGCATGATTTCTCTATTTTAATGGTGAAAAACAGTATCTGTAAAAAATAATCACAAATAAATGTATATTAATAACTTTCAAATGTATGCTATTCTATTACTGTACAAACACATTTTATATAAATACTGACTAAGAAACTATAGCCCTGAAGCACAAGTGTGACGATGGTTAAAACACCACATGCATAGTGCATACTACTTTGAAACAGTTCATACCCTAAAGCCTGCCTCACTAAAAGACTACATGCTAACTGACTGAATGATTACAGTACTATAAGGAGAGACCCTGAGTGAGTGACAGGGTGTTTGCTGGAAGTGTATCGATACTGACTGGGATATTGATGGTGTGAAAGACAAGTGTGTAGGTAATTAGAGACCTACATGCATAGTGGATACATGTTTGAAATCATCCATATGTTAAGGCCTGTCCCAGTCCAGTAGTACTTGGATACTTACTGAATGTTTTGAGAATTGCAAGGAGAGTGCCAGGATGAATTTATAAGTATTTGTATTTTGGTGCAGTAAATACATTAGTAATGGTGCTGAATAAGTTACTGGAGAAGTATAAGGGGAGTGACAGGGTGTTTGCGGGAACTGTATGAATACTGTCTGGGATATTGAAGGTGTGAAAGACAAGTGTGTAGGTGGCTAGAGACCTACATGCATAGTGGATAGATGTTTGAAACAGTCCATAGAGTAACACTTGGATCACTGCAAAACTACCTGAGTACTGACTGAATCATTAGAGTACTACAAACAGAGTGACTGGGTGAATCTTTTTTAGTTTTCGGGTTTTGGTTCAGTGAATAGATTAGTACTTAGTGCCAAATGAGTCAGTGGAGGTGTGCAATTGAAGTGACAGAGTGTTTATTGGAGTTTACAGATACTGACTGGGAAATTGAAGGTCTGAAAGACAATTGTGTTGGTACTTAGAGGCCTCCATGCATAGTGCAAACACGTTTGAATCAATCCATGTGCTAAGGCCTGCCTCACTCCATTAGTACTTAGGTACTGACTGAATGATTAGACTATTGCAAGAAGAGTGCCTGGGTGAATTTATAAGTGTTTCAGTTTTGGCGCAGTGAATGCATTACTACATGGTGCTGAATAAGTCACAGGAAGAGTGCAAGAGGAGTGACAGGGTGTTTGCTGGAAGTACATGTATACTGACTGGGGAATTCAAGCTGTTAAAGACAAGTGTATAGTAGGTTAGAAGCCTGCATGCATACTGGATAGACCTTTGAAGTAGTCCATGTGGTAATGCACAGATCACTGTATGAGTACCTGCGCACTGACTGAATCATTAAACTACTGCTAGGAGACTGCCAGGATGAAACTTTTAATTTTTTCGGTTTTGGCGCAGTGAATAGATTAGTACATGGTACTGGATCAGTCACTGGAGGAGTGCAAGATGAGTGACAGGGTGTTTATTGAAGTGTATAGACACTGACTAGTTAATTAAAGAAGTCAAAGACAAGTGTGTAGATGACTAAAGGCCTGCATGCAAAGTGGATAGACGTTTAAACAGTCCATGAGCTAAGACCTCAGACACTGCATGATTACCTGGGTATTGACTGAATCATTACACTACTGCAAGGAGAGTGCCTGGGTTAATCTTTTAAGTGTTTGTGTTTTGGTGCAGTGAATAGATTACTACATAGTGCCAGATGAGTCAGTAGAGGTGTGGAAGTGGACTGAAAGAGTGTTTACTGGAGTTTATAGATACTGACTAGTTAATTGAAAAAGTGAAAGACAAGTGTGTAGGTGACTAGAGGCCTGCATGCATACTGGACAGACGTTTGAAGCACTCCATGGGCTAAGGCGTGGGTCACTGCATGAGTACCTGGGTACTGAATGAATCATTAGAGTACTGCAAGGAGAGTGCCTGGATAAATCTTTTACGTTTTTGAGTTTTGGCGCAGTGAATAGATTAGTACATGCTGCTGAATTCACTACTCTGGAAGGGGTAAGGGGACTGCACACAATCTACATATTTCAGTACTGTACTTTACTGTCAATGCCTGACTCATTTTATCAATGCATAAGCAAAGACTGGCTTCTAATGCTACTAAAACTTGACAACATGACAGGTTTTAAAACAGTTATCGGCAAGCAAATACATGATGTTACCAAATGCTTCTCTCACAATGCTTACCCAAATACACACAGACTCACAGTGTGATTGTAGACAGCCAACTATCCCTTGTACAAAATACATTTACTAGTCTACAAGATCTAAGGTGACTGCACACATTACAGAAAATGTTCTACTACACATTAGTACCAAAATGTTTCTCTCAAAATGATTCCTAAATGCACACAGATTCACTGTGTGATTCTAGACAAACAACATTATCCCTTGCACTATACCAAAACACATTTCTTAATCTACGAGTACTACATTTTAGTGTAGAAACATGACTCATTTTGCAAATTCATAAACAATGACTGGTTTCTAATTGTACCAAAATATAAGAACAGCACAGTTATCTATCAGCAAACACATGAAAAACACAAATGCTTATCACAGAATGGTTTCAAACATGCACACACACTGTCAATAAGATTGTAGACAAACAAAAGTATTCCCTGCACTTTAGCAGGAGAAATACATTAGTTTGATTAAAATCAAAATAGACCACATACATCCCCTCACAATTAAATAACTCACCTTTCAAGTTGTTTTGTAGATTAAGAAGAATATCAGACACACACCAGATTTTCTTATACAGGATCTCTGCACTGTGCACCTGTCAGCAAAACCAAAGAATGGCAAAGTTTACCTCTCATTTTCCACACATATACATGTAAACATCAAATCACATTCCTTCCCATATTAATTCAAAAGCTAACACACATTTCTATTGGTTAAACATTTCAACTCTTTCCAAATGACATAAATTTGAACCCTACCCCCAATCTGCCTTCTGCATGTTACCATAGAAACAGGTCATGGAACACTGAACTGAGCACACAGGTCACAAGTTCAGCACACAATGTTGCTAATCAAAACAGCAAGTGTGCTTGACTTTTCAACATATCAGCTTATCAGATATAATGTTCCTTTCAATCAGTTTTTGTTAACCAATAAGAATCATGCGTTTAAAAAACAGAAACATGCACCCTACTTTTCAGTGTAGAAGGTTGTCAAACAACCAATGATTTCTTGTCTTTTTTCAAAACTGCATCTGAGCCACCATTTTAGAAATATCTTACTTTTAAAAGTGCAATTTCATTTACAGAGACCATCTGAGTGCATCCAGACCTCCCTTCAAGATGCTTAGAGTGTGGATTGAGGGGCACAGCTATATTTTCTGGAGCCAAATGTATGTAGAAAACTAGGGGTGGGCGGAATTTGCGGAATTAACCTTCGCAAATTATCGCGAGAATGTTTAAAATTATCGCAAACAAGCAGAAATATCGCGAAGATGCGGAAGTTTTTTTCCGGCATGTTCGCGAGATTTTCTGCATGGTTGCGGGTCGCCAACTTACCCATGTGGTTGCTTGCGGGCGCGGCCATCTTGTTTTGAGTTGTTCTCGCGGTGCATGATCGCGAGAAGAAAGACGTGATCGCGCGACGCATGACGTCACTGCGGGCGCGAACTGTCGCGAGACAGCGCAAATGGCTAAAAACAATACAACATCTCATGGAGAACGCGACCGGATCAAGAAAACTTGTCGGCGAACGCAGGGATTCAGGTAAGGCGATCGCGCGCGCGCAAGAATGTATCATTTTACAGCGCGAGCAAGAAACAAATTATCGCCAAGCTGCGGAAACCGGAATTTTTGACATTTTCGCGCTCTCCGCGGAACGCAAAAATGTCAAATTATCGCAATTTCCGCGAACGGAACGAAATTTTTGCCCAGGCCTATAGAAAACAAAGGCATTCACAAAGACCTAGGTTTGCCAAATGTAGACATTAAATGGATTGGACTGAGAGGGTTAAAGTAGCACCAATTGATGCCATTGGTAAAATCCTTTATGCATCTCCAACACCCTAATCTCATAATAGTGCACTGTGGTGGCAATGACCTAGGCACTTTGACTGGGGTAGGTCTGGAAATGCTTATAAAGGACACCTTTGCAGAGTTGATTTCACTCTTTCCCAAAACTGCCTGGTCCAATCATTTTTGTCCACAGATTGAGAAAGCTAGGAAACATGTGAATAAATCTGTTTCTGCTTTTCTCCGAGACTATAGAATGGGGTCCATTTACAATAACAATCTGCGCTTTCATCTGCAAGAGATGTATAGGAGAGATGGAGTAAACTTTACTGATGAAGGAAACAGAGTCTTCCTCAACAACTTTAGACTCTGTATAGGTACTTACTTATAAGTACCAAAAACTCTCAATGAACACAACGGCTCTTTTTAGAGCCACTCAAGAACAAAACACTTAAGCTTGATGTTTAGCTCCCAAAAATGTCAGTTATTTTTTCTTGGAGTCGCGCACCCAACGCGTTAGGAACCGCGCACCCTACGCAAGAGAAATCGTGCACCCAAAGCGTTAAGATGCGCGACTCCTAATTTTACCGTTCACCTTTTGACCTGCTCATATTTTCTAGGGAATACAGAGAATCGGATCTGGGAAGCTGAGGAGGACGACCGGCCAACCGGAACCTGAAGCCGGAATCCAGGAAGTTGAGGAACTCTGAGAAAATCCCATGAAGTCCGAAGAGGAAGAGATCCGGTTGCAGGAAGGAGCTGGAGACAGTTAAGTGGAGGGAAAACGAGGCAAAGTGATGAGCGTGGATGGGAGCGGTTTAAATACCCTCGCTTGTTGCAGTTTATTTGTATACACATTGCTCACACGTGTATGTCGCTTGTCAGTTAACACGTGTCAGCATAATTTGCATCGCACGATGCACATGATTTCTGCAGGTGCTTGTATGTGCTTCAGGAAATTAAAATACACGCTGTATACACGTGGCTGCCATTTGTCAACTAACGTGCACCTGAAATATTCTGACTCACTTGAGAGTTCAGGAAACTTACACTTACACATTTTGCAAAAAGATCATGGTACAAGTTATGATATTTCTTCCAATCAAATTTGTGTACATATTTATCCAATATTAGCAGTGAACAAACCACATAACACATTTGTGAATGGTTGTACATCATGATTATGACATACATGGATGGAGAAGTCCATATCAGATTGGATAATGTTGAGTAAGGCGGGCATGGGTGAGCATACCTGTGACACTAATAACAATATCAGCTATTCCCCCTGCAGCTCTATTAGATTTACCAGGTCTCTCTGGAACAATTCCCATTCCTTTGTTCTAGTGTCTTTTTGATTTATATAGACATTCACAACCATCAATTTATTTTGTTGCAGATCCCCGTCATAAAGATCCAATAGACATACCAAGACCCAATCGCTACTAGTTTCAATTTTGTTTGCCCCCTTACTAGAGTTACTGGATATCAGAGTCATATTCCTTCTTTCGCCCTCCCCGTACCCGATTTGGTTCTGTCTTTCCTAAAGTTCATGAAACCATTCTAACAAAAATCCTCACCAGCCAGCCATATCTCCTGGAAGCAAATTATCTTGTTCCCCTCCCATAACTCTACAAGATCAGCTGTTCTTTATAAATTGTTTAGTCCATGTACATTCGAGGAGACCACCCCCAGGCCGGCGGGTGTGTCTATTCCCTAGTCTATCTCTTCCTCCCCGGAGAGAGTTGACTCCGCATCCACTCCTTGGTGCACTAAATTATTGCGTACTAGGATCGGATCAGAAAAACACTCTCTTTCCTAGAATGAGATAGTAACTTTTAGAGATCCACAGTTTATCCCCACCCTCCGTGGACGGTCCATTTCTCTCCCAGTCACCAGATCTTGCTGTGCTGGGCTTAGGCCCACATGGTTTGACAACACTGGTAGTTTTGAGCTTAACTTTCCACCTCCGCTTGCTGTACTAGTCCTAGGCCTAAGTTGTTTACCTCGTCACTTGCTTTTAGGACCAGGTCAAACAAGCACTGGTGATGTAAAGCAAACTTTTGTTACCTCTCTCTCTGCTTTAGATTGAGTGAATGATATGTATTTTATATCATTTGTTGTTACCGCCTCTAGTACCTTGCAGTGTGAGAATAGTGACAGGATACCTGACCTGTTCAGGGGCTTCCACTTATTTGCTTTTTCCCCCCTGCAGGTCAGTTCCAGATACATATATTTTGTTCATGATGGTCTACACAAAATAAATACCTGTTCTAAATTTTCTACAGTTCTTTGAGCCCTTTGTCCCTCAGGGCTCTCTTTTCTCTTATCCCAGGGTCTATTTTCCTTGGGGCTTTTATTTGGGTGTACACTTCTCTTTGGCCTAATGCCACCTCAACTGTTAACTGGTCTAACTGATTTCAATTGTCCCCCGTCTTGAATTCCCTATAACAATACATCCTCCCCCGCCCCTCTCAAACCTTGATGACGCTTTGGCATGTTGGGCACAGATGGTGTAGCTGGCAAACAATTTTGCTTGTGTCTCTGCTTTTTTAATAGAGAATTTACTTTTAAACTCCGCCTCCATTTCCTCCAATTCGATATATCTAACCACCAGCACCTTGCCCAACCACTACTCCTCCTCCTCACCATCATGGGCCACTTAGACACATAAACTGTTGTTTGTTTTCATTCCTCTTGAGCTAACAGCTGCTCATTAGGTGCTTGTTGGGCAATTATCGGGTATACAAGCATTTATTTATTTTAATTCCGATAAAATGTACTTAAAAACTCCAGCCTCCGCTCTTAGGGGCAGATTTATGTTTCCTGGCGCATCCCTGCAAATCAGCAGGGATGCGCCAGGAAAGATGCGTCACGAAAGCTTACCCTTGCGCCACAATAGATGCGCCGCATTTACAATGCAGCGCAGCGTGGCGCAAGGATAAACAGATGCATGACGCATCTGATGGCGGAAGGGCGGCGCATTGCTGGAGTTGCGTCGCAAGTGCGACGCAGCTCCAGCAAGGCTCGGGGGTGCCCTATCATTGCAATGCTGCGTCAATCCTTACGCCTGCTTCAAGCAGGCGCAGGGTTTTGACGCAGCATGGGCTCAAAAGTGACTGAGTGAAATCTTGTAGCTTTCACTCAGCCACTTTTAGGAGGCGTTCCTGCGACGGATCGCCCCCCCCTGCACAGGTACGCCTACTGCTGGCACAGGGCTTTACAACATGACGCATCTCCCAGATGCATCACGTTGTAAATACCCCGCAGCATGGCGCAGGACTTGCGCCGCCGCTGCGTCAGAAAAGTGACGCAACGGCGGCGTAAATGAGGAGCAAGGGGCTCATAAATCTGCCCCTTAGTGTCTCATTTGTGGCTAGTGATGCTTCCAATAGTCAATACAGTGTTTTCTGCATCAGTAAAAGGACATCCAACATCTGGGAGGGCCCTGAAAATAGAGTCTAAGCATTCTCCGGAGAACCTCTTAGGATCTCCTAGTGGCTCCCTCATCAGACTTCTCAATACAAATATGTAATCAATGGATGGAGTTTGTGCCCCTCCCTGGAGTAGTCAGACGATTACACTCTTCCTCCCCTTAGTATATCATCAGAATAATTAAATCATGTTCTGATAGATATTCATCCAACTCTTCACCTCTAAGTGTCATAGCCCCCAATGTTATTCTTGTAACATGCATGACTATGAGTTACTGAGTTAGCATAAAGCTTAGATTTAAAAAGCCCACAAAATATTATGGAGAACAATTTCCGTCAAGTCTCCTCTTATCTACCAAGCTGGTTATACATCCAAATAGTTGGGCAATATTGCGATTTGGCTGATTGGAAAAATCTTTGTTGTAAAATGTAAGTAGGTTAACTTAGAAATTATACAAACCCCCAAATAAGGTTGATTTGGAATGCTGATCTCCTAGTATTCGCCTCTTCAACCATAATATGTAAGGAGAACTTTAACCAGAAGGATGTGCCCCCTTTTGCCCTGCCTGAATGGGATGAGGTTGCGTATGTCAAATAACAAGAAAAACCCCTAAAAACAAGCCAAGTGATAACATAGATTTCCTGAAAAATATAGATCTTGATCCTCAATAACGGCAGACCAATCGGGAGACTGTAGCTTAGTTTTTGACCCTGCCACACTTGTAGACAAAATTGATATGCCATACATACCATTACATTTATTGCCAGCACACCCAAGATTTCTTAGTCATAACATAGGGAGCCAGGTCATCTCTTGCTTGGATCATGGCATTGGGTTGCTCTGCATTTCAATCATTGGTGGTAAACCCGGAAAGTACTTCGAGCCTATTGGTGAGGGAACATGTGCTCGCAAAGGGTAAAAACAAGCCTCCTGCTCCATAACCTGCTCACAAAGCATCAATTAGTTCACAAATGATTCGACCAAGGGTTTGTAGAGTTAACTTTGTGAAACTGTATTGCTAACCACTGCTTTGCATCCAAACTTTTTGGAAATTATAGCAGATTTCTCACGAAGGCCAAATTCCTAAACATTACCACAACATATTCGCCCTTCTTTTCAGCAAGGACCCGATCTAACTCACCCTATGAAACAGGATAACCTGAATCATAATTTGAATCAAAGCCCCTGTTTTGCACAAGCCAGTTCACAATTTTCTTTAATGTTAGTTCTCCAGATTCAGCCTGGCCTTGTCTGAGTGTGGGAACTCCAATTAGGGCCATTACTTAGAGATGGGAAATAATCTTTACAACCCAGTCATTACAACACAGCCATTACAACGCATGTCACTGCAATGTATGCCATTACAACGCATACCATTACAACGCATAGTTTTTACCCCTACACTATCCAACACTTACCCTACTGTTGCACTCACTGGAGTGTGAATAGTAATTTTAACCCCTACACTATCCAACACTTACCCTACTGTTGCACTCTCTGGAGTGGGAATAGTAATTTTTACCCCTACATTATCCAACACGTGCCCTACTGGTACCCCCAAAAAGTATGTAATGGTATGCGTTGTAATGGTATGCGTTGTAATGTCATGCGTTGTAATGGATGTTGTGATGTGAAAACTGCGCTGCAAAGGCATGCGTTGTAAATGTTTGCATTGTAACGTCGTACATTACTTAGAGACTAGCAGCTAGCAGAATATTTTTAACACTTTTAGTGGGTGCTAACACTGCCCACGATATTTAATCAACTCATTGCTCACCCTCGATATTGGTGCTAGTCTCATTTATCTGCTACAGATTTTCACCCTCTGGTCTAAATGCCCCATATCACTAGGCCATTGCTTGGCATGGTAGTGATAGTTTGCAGATGATTTCCTGACTTGCATTGTTCACTATATTAACACGGGCACTATCGAGTACAGAATCCTCCTGCTGACTAGGCTCATGCAAAAAAACTAGGTGCAGTGAGTGGCTGTGATGGCAAGTTGAGACCCACTTAACTTGAAGCTGTTTCAAAAGATGGAGTTGAGGCAGACAAGCAGTAAGGTTTGATTCAGATACATTTCAGCGAGTTGGGACTCAATGCGTTTCAATCAATCCAAAAAAAGGAGATAACTGGGTTGCAGCAGGATACTTAGCTTTGTACAGTCCTCTGCATCCTGCAGGAATGCTGCATTTAAATAGGCCAAATGATATTTGGTCGCCTCTAACTGTTTACTTATTGACTGTCTCCCAAGATGGTACAGGAGGTCTGATCTCAACAGAGAATGCTAATGCTGTACTGTAAGATAATGTGGGGTAAGGCATGGGACTGATGTACGCAGTTACAATGCGAAATAATGAATCTGTTGTCATATGGGGCGGGGGGTAATGTTGCGTGCTAAAGGCATTAGTTGAATGTCTTTTGGAAATGCAAAAATAAAATAAATCAATAAATTTAAAAAAAGATAGAGGATTGCAGACTCCCCTTTCTTCATGCTGAGGATCAAGGGCCACAGGCAAACTGAAACCCTCATTAATGTCAATGCCCACCTGACTGCTAGATGAAATCAAAGTATGGGCAATAGCAAAAGTAAGTGAACAATTAGACCCTGTAATGGCAGTGAGAGCAGTTTAATCACTGATCACATCAACCTCCCTTTCTAACATTTTATCAATAGGCGTACCTTTATATCCTGAGCTCATACAGTCACCAGCAGTTTTCCTTTTCCCCATCATAAATTGATGCAGTAAAACACTCTTGGCTCCATGCCATTCTTGTTAGGACTATCAGGGCTGAGATGGAAATAGAGTGGGCCCATCACAGGCTCTGTCTTTGCTCGGACACGCCCTGCATGCATCCCGTGCTGCGGAGGCCAGAAAGCATTGTATAAGGCTATCACCTCAGGCCCTGATTTCACCTGGAGGTCTGTACAAGCCGGATTCTGGGTATCAGAGTTAAGCAGTTAGCAGTGTGTCCTCCGCTGTGGGAGACCAGCAAGCAATTTAAACGTGGTCACCCTAAGCCTGGTCTCCTCCTCCTAGAGGACTTTACAAGCAGGATTGTGGGCAACAGACTCCAGCAGTCAGCAGTGCGTGTCAGAAATTAAAATACTTTTATAAAATGCATCATGCCAAAGCTAGCGTGCTAAAACCCACATGTAAAGTGAACATCATATCTGAGGACCAATGTTTTCTACTAGGGATATTTGTTTCATCACTCTCAGGTGGAGATCCGGAACCCAATTATTCACCATCAAACAGTCACACAATCTGGAGTCCTTGATAAATCCTTGTCAAATTCTTATTCCAAGTCCAAGGCCCAGATTCTCAAAGCTGTAACACAACTCAGTGTAGCACCCAAGGAGGCTGCACTGCATTGGGTAACAGGGAGAGAGCAGGTGAGTGCCATATTCACCGAGATCTGGCTTCTCCTCCTCTCTCCCTAGCGCCAGCACTGATTTCAGCTGCAATGCACCGGGCACAGACCTTAGCGCCAAGGTGCTAGGGTGCATGCCTGAGTCTAACATAGGTTTTGTGTAGGAAGGTAGGAAGGGTACCCTTCCTGTAAAAAATACTCAGCCTCATGCATCAACAAAGACTTTTGCGATTCCTTAGTAGCGATTTTTAAGGAATCGCAATTAAGGAATTGCAAAAGCCTATGCATGTAGGAATCGCTATAAAAATAGCGATTCCTTAAAATTCATTAATTGCTAGTCGCAAATAGCGAGTAGCAATTAAGGAAAGCCGTCCCATTCATTCCTATGGGCCTCCAGGCCCATAGGAATGACTTGGAGATTGCATGAGCAAATTGCGAGTACCAGTAGGTACTCGCAAATTGCGAGTACCAGTAGGTACTCGCAAATTGCTCATGCAATTTCAAGGGTGCAAGGGTGTCCAAATGACACCCTATTGCACCCCTGAAATTGTTCTGTGCACAAATGTTGCACACACACATGCTCTAAGGGCATGTGTGTGCGCAACATGAAACTTTGAAAAATGCACAAAAGTGCATTTTTCAAAGTTATTGCAAATTACCATGAAGTTCAACTTCATGGTAATTTGCTCCCCCTATTAGCGAAATCGCTAATTTTTTAACTTTAATGCATTGCATTTAAGGAATCTCAATTTGGGATTCCTTAAATGCAATCGCAATTTAAGGAATCGCTATTTACTGATTCCTTAAATTCCGATTTTTGCATTTGGTTGATGCATTGGGATTCGTTTTTTTTTACTCGTTAACGGGTGTTATTAGCGATTCGGTATTTTACCGACTGGATTTTGGCTTGATGCATGAGGCTGACTATGCTTAGACACACTTTAGAACTTTTCCATCTTTGTATGTGTGCTGCGTAGTGCAGCATGAATGCAAAGTCAGACAAGAAAGGAGAAATTACCACATTTCTCCTTTTAATGCCTGCTTTCCAGCAGCGATAATTTTTGCCAATGTTAGTAGACAGAGTTTAGCTTCCAAAAGCATGGGTGGTTGCATGGGAGTGCCCATGTACCACCAATGTAATGCCCCCTGACGCTAAATAATGCAAAGCAGCGTTTAGTGCAGCTTTGCGTCAGTTTTCATACAAACCAAAGCAAATAACAATTCATAAATAATAATAGCCCTGAATTTGTAAAGCGCAAACTAATCACCACTAAGGGTCTCAAGGCACGGGGGTCATTGGGAAGATTAAGCAAGCTATTGCCCAGAGTCACATGGTGCTGACCTGAGCTGCCAGCAGTGCCTGGGATTGAACCGTGAGCCCATGCTCCGGAGTCAGCTACCCTGGCCACTGCGCCACACCAATGAGTCCTGGTTCATTAAACCCCAAACAGATTTAGCGTCGGGTTTGCATTAAAAAAGTGACACTAACCAGACATTTAACCTTTGAAAATCTGGGGCCAAGTATGGTAGAATTTAATTTTCAACTATGCTAGAAAAATAGCACTGCCCTGCCCATCCTTGTACAAGGAGAAATGGTGTTTGTCAGTGTATGAAATAACTAGGGCGTATGTGAACTTAGTGTAATTTCACTTTTTGTAACTATGTGACATTGTGGGAAAATTACACAAAATTACTTGAGCTGGCAAACCAGCAGTTAGTAATATTTTTATGGTGAAACACATCCTCAAGTCAACGCATTTTGTATTAAAAAAGCGCTAATTTGCACTGACACAAAAAACAGCTGCTTAATATTCTGTTCATTCTTGTTGTCATGGGAGTTTTCCCTGAACGAATGAAAAAATAAGCAACGTGGTGGAATGGCATAATTTAGGTCATACACCTGTCATATTACAAAGGTAATGTGAAATACCGGAAATTAAGCAAGCTTATCTGGAATAATGGGAATTTTGTCAGGACCTACATGAAACTGGGGCAAAAGCAAATATATTAAACTGATGTTGCCTCAGTTGAGAGTATGCCTCTCTTTTGATAGGATTAAGCTAAGCTCTCATTTGATGCCTCCTACTCAGATCAAGTCCCGCAAATTCGTTTACCGGTTTAAATCTGTATTATTCAATTTCAGACCGCTGTTACTCCAAAGCAGTATAGTCATCCACAAAGACTGAATGAATTTATGTTGGATGGCAAGCTTTACAATTCTTTTTTTTGTGGTCTTCATACTCACCTATTAGATATCTTCTTATCAAACTACTCCTACTCTCAGTCAAACCATGTAAACATAGTTTTTGTCTTTTATTTTTGTATTTTCCAGGGAATCCCATCGAAGACCCATTCATTTATTGATGTAAAATATAATCCTATGGAAATTTCCTATGACTGCTTGAAACTTTTCCAGAGACAAATACACCTTAGTATTTCCTCAAAGAATAATGAAATAAGCATCTAGTACAGCTGTGTTTATCTACATTTGGATAACATAAATAAAACATATTTGAAAATATATAGAAACTTAGAAAGAAAAATAAATTGTAACTATGTTTATGTAGTTTGGTGGATGGGATACTTAGTAGAAAACATTACAATTATCTCGTTTGCTATATTGCTGGTGTCGTGGGGGGTGTGTGTGTGTGGGGGGGGGAGTAATGCACTTGTAGTATAGCTGATGGGGCACCCACCACATTTGTGATGGAGGATTCTTCCACCAAGCTCTAAATCAGGCGTTTAGAAGAATGTCAAAATCTGGAGCAAAAGTGTAAAGGTCGGAAGCAATAGAAACTCTCAATTATTTCATTTGATCTATCTGGTTCAGATTGAGATACTCATATTAATTCTTGAATGTGAAGTACAGAGGGCGTCTTGATTTACTCGTTTATCCTATGCTCATCTCATCAGATCTACCTAAAATGTTATCAAGTCAAACAAAGGTGGGAGTGGGTGGACAGGAATCAAGGGCCAGACGTGCTAACATTATGAACAGCGATTTCCTAATTGCAATAATTTCGGAATCACAATTAGCAAATCGTTATTCTTAATGTATTCCATTTTTTTTAATTAGGGTTCCTAGTGGGTCACAAATGGACCTACCTCATGAATATTAATGAGTTAGGTCTTATTTTGTGACCCATTAGGAATGACAGCCATCACAGGGATGGAGTCCTGCTGGGGTCAGCTTTTTAAAGAAGCAATATATATTTTTTTTTAAATGCAGCTCATACTTTCTGAAGGAGATTGCAATGCATTGAAAAAAATAAAAAATGTTCGTATTAGACCACTGTCTGCTCTTAAAAAAATATTTTTTTTACATTCTTAAAGGGAAAGGAGGTCCCATGGGAACCCCTTCCCATTTGTGAAAGATTTGCCACCACTTTTGAATTGGAGGCAATGTTTTCGTGTTTGCAACATGAATTTGGTCCCGAAATTATTGCTACATACTATTCTGAATCAGTATTTGGAAGCGACTCTCTAAACATGGCCCTTCCAAATACTGAATCACAAATCCAAATAGCGATTCTGAAACAAGTTACTGAATTGCAATTTGCCTTTTTTCATTAAAGTAAGCTTTTTCGCTATTGGAAAATGGCTTGATTTGCAGCATTGGGCCATTTGCAACTTCAAAAAGCCTTTGAACATCTGGCCTATATTGTGTTAAAATATTGTCATGCATCTACAATAGTAGTTGTTCTTCCAAATGAGAGATTTTAATGCCTGATTTCTACTGTATTCCTAATGACAGGTAAATAATGTTTACAATGCATTGTTTACAACGCATGCCATTACAGCGCAAGTCGTTACAGAGACGCATTGTTACATCAAAGGACATTCCAGCACAAGTCATTACAACGATTTGCTGTACGGGACAGAAGGTGTTGGATTTGTTGGATTTTCAGTACAACAGCTTCCATATTGTTGCACACATTGGAGTTGGAGTAGTAAATTATACTATTCCATACTCCAGTGCCCCCCTACAGCAAGTCGTTGTAATGGCTTGTGTTGTAATGGCATGCGTTGTAAACTCATGCGTTGTAACAAGTGCTATTCCTAATGACAATATCTAATGTCTTTGCTCATGTAGCAAGAGGGGAGCAACAGAGGAAAGCCTCTACATTTGGTTTTGAAAACCTTGTTGCATCTTAAAGCTGTTTCATAGAACCCCTCCAGTGTTAGCAATATACATCAATTCCAGGACCTCCATAAATACCAATCCGAAGTTCATATACTGCAAGGCGAGACAAATATGTTTCCATGCTCTGCATCCTTACTAAAGAATACATAATGGGAGTCACTCTCTTTGTAGCGAATCACAATGGTTATCAACTATTTTATGATGTTGCTCCAGTATATCTTGCAAATCCAACCAGTTGTTCTTTGTTAATAAGAGGAAGAAACACTTCTTTCAATCTAACTACCCAGATTTTTGTGATGAACCTATAATTAACACTGATAATGGAAGTTGATGGATATGTAGACCATAGCTGAGGATCTTTGTCGAGCTTTTGAATGAGAAACACAATTGCTACTTTAAAGTGATGTGAGGAAAAACCTGCCCTTTAAGTTATTGTTGTGTATTTCTGCCAAATATTTGAATAACTGACAACTACATAAAACAAACAATTGAGGGAGAAGGAGGTCAGGTTCGTAGTGGACTCAGCCTTCTATCTACTGGAAACAACCAACAAAAGTCCACTCATCCTAGAGGAACGGTCTCACCGTGGATCTTACTGCTAGTTTAAGGAAAACAGTGGGATTTCTTAAAATAACCCTCACCCACCAAGATGTCCCATGGTGGCATGCTTCATCTTTGGGTTCTTCCCGCCCGCTAAGGGGCATGCTGCAACCGACGGAGACCTGGGAGCACTTTGTAAGGTACTGACTATTTGGTGGTCAAGTGATTGGTGATAAGACAGTGGGAGGGTCAAAAAACTAGGTGAGTTTGTTAAAAAAAAACATGGCTACGTGGAGTCTAAAGCTTTTTAAATCCTGTAGCTGGTATTATTAAAAAATGGGAAATAGGAGTCTTACACAATGATGGGTGTCTGTCCATCATTGCGCTGATTTTACAGTGCGGGACAAACACCAGGCGCTGAAAATCTACGTGAATGGCGTGACCAAACGCACTCTGCCGCTTGCGAAACTCTACGTAGCGTAGCAGAGTTTTTTGTCACTTTGCGGAGTTCAGCATAGTGGCCTAGTGACTAATTGTTGCATATCCTGGAAGTGTGGTGTGCTAAACTTACCCCCCTCCCCATGGCCCAAGGAACATTATTTCATGAACAATCCTAACAGGCTTCATGGCAATTCACACCAGAAATTCTGAATGTTGTAAAACGTCAAGCTGTGAAATTACCCATTCAAGCTCCATCTCCATTGCTTTTTCTATCTGCCATGACCCAAATATGCAAAAGTTAACCCTGCAAAGCCAGATGCTATTTTTGGTTAGGACAACTGAATAAGTTTGAAACAAACTACAAAAATTTGATTCTTAGTTCTATGTTCATAGCAGGTTTGGTGGAACTGAATTCAGCTGTGTTTTTCTTTAGTTAAAAGCAAATATTCCTAAAGGATTTAGGGGCATATCAACAACAACCGGCGATAATTATCTCTAAGCGCACTTAGTGCTAGGATAATTATCGCCGGCTAGCGTGAATTTTTATTGCTGAGATAGCGTGCTATTAGCAACGCTTATCTCAATAGCGATAAAAATCCTCACGCTAACAGGCTAACGTGAGATTATCGCTGGAAACCCAGCGATAATCTCACGTTACCTTGTTGATAGGGACAGGCAAATTTAGCCATGATATCCTCCTTCCATAGGATATCATGGCTAAGTCTGAAAAATACCAGACGTAAAAAAGCAGCGTCAACTGCGGTTAGCACTGCTTTTTTTGTCTCTAACAGGGTTAGCGACATTATTGATAATAGGAGAAATGTCGCTTAGCGACATTTCTCCTATTATTTTACTCTGGAACGCCCCCTTTGCATCTCATTAGAGTAAAAGGGTGCTAACATGCAAATTTGCATGTTAGCACCCTGTTGTTGATAGGGCGCTAGTTTTATCTCTCCTTTTTTGGATTTTAAATCCAAAAAAGCAGAGATAAAGCCCTTGTTGATATGCCCCTTAGAATGGTAAATGCTACTTTTACATCACTCAATTGCATTTTCCTTTTGACCATTCTTCTCAAGATCATAAATGAACATCCTGAACTGGACGGACCAAATCACTGCCAGGTTTTATGTAGGTTCATCAAATGGTGCTAAAGTTATTTGAACTGAAAATGCCATAGAGCTCCCATTAAATTCATAACTATGGAAGTCACTGTCACGGAAACCGATTTATAACGTGCCACTAGAGCAACCAAAAGGCAGTGACATGAGAAAATAATCTGTGAAGATGAGGCAGCTAATGGAATAGCTGGCAATGAAGAACACTGTATGTCGGTTATTATTTGTCTTATTGCATAACTCCTTCAGATGAAAGTACAATGAGTATCTGTCTGTCCACAATGGAAAGTAAAGCTTTCTCTACAAAGCTAGGACTTTACTGTAAAAGTGAAAACTGCTAAAACACGCACGACCCGAGGACAGATTGGTAAAGACTGATGAACACATGACTATAACTGCACTGAACAGTCATTTTACTCCACAGGAAGCTCTGCAGCACATTGGCTGTACAAAGTCAAATAAATGAATCACGCTGTGACAATGACTTCTGCAGCATCTTCGTCTAGGAGGATAATCTTTGTGTGAAAGTTAAACAAGATCCATCATTTCTTGGTTGCTGTTTTTCAGTAGTTTGCTCTGTTTATTTGCTGCACTCAATTGAACTTTAATTTCAACTCAATAAAAGTACAATTGGTGGCGCTGGAAGGACACTTATGCTGGGGAGATTTCTTAGTGAGTTAAACAGTTAGAGGCATATTTAACAAAAAGTCACTCAGCACAGCAATACACCTTGCAGCGCTGAAGGACCAGGAAAGGGCAGGAATGTACTGTATATAGCATAAAATGGCGCATCCCTGTTTTTTCCCAGCACCGGCGCACAATGTGCTGCTTAGTGCCAATGCAAGCCCACTTGCACCACGTTGCGTTGTAGGTAGGATTTTTTTTGTGCAGGAAGGGTCACCTTCCTGCAAAAAAACAATTATCTGAGGCATATTCCTCTTTCTATGTATGCTGCATAATGCACACACATGAAAATAGGAAGTAATGTAGAGAAATATCCTTGTTATGCCCCCCCTGGGAAGGCGTTCCATTCCCAGGTCACTCAGGATTGGCAAATCTGGGGATGCTTCAGAATCCATGGGGGGCCGCATGGGAACACCCACGCGCCACCCATGAAACGTCTTCCCAGGGCTGAGAAACACAATGTAGTGATTTGCGCTGCTCTGCGTTACTCTGGATTTTTCAAGTCACTCAGGGCCAAGCAATATGGTCTTAGGTGTCTTGATTAATTCAACTTAAGGGTTGTGTCAATTTTGCACCAAGTTGCATGGTGCAAAAGTGACGCAACCCTAGTTTAAGTAAGCCACTTACTGTGGAAACGTAGCGACCAGAGGATTACAAGGTAAAATTCAGGCAAGGCCAGATCATCCTTTCATCCTTCTGAGTTCAATACGAGTATCAGTAAAGTTGATAATAATTATACCTATACTCTGCGCTTCGTAGCCGCACTATTAACAGTGGTAGAAAATGCTATGTAAAACAATTTATTAATAATTGTTCACACGTTGATTCCACTCAGTTTTATGCGTGTGAGTGAATATGCAATGAAGAAATAGGCATACAGTGGAGAACATACAAACAGTGTTTCAGGGCATCAGGAATGTGGTTGCAGTGTTAGGGGTTTGTTAAATTAGTGTAATTTGATTTTACATTACTACAAAAAATATCTGGTAATCATGCAAATTTAAATCCATCAATTAACACATTATTATAGCACAAAATGCAACCTTGCATCATTTTTTTGATGGAAGGACACATTTCATGCAAAACAATTGTGCAAAATACAATTCCGGTGAACGACAGTCACTAGCGTTCTGGTTGTTTACCTTGTTCCCAGGCTCCCATGCCATGATTTTGCTATAAACTGTGACGTAATTATGTGACGTGGTATAATGGTGTGAGTTTTATATAGCGCAAACTTGACCCGAAGGTATCGGGTATCAGAGTGCTTTATGTATTGCTCATAACTGAACACCGAATACATTCCATGTGTACTTTCTTTTTCTGTGACTTCATTTCTGTCGGTGGGCCCATTGACAACAACCACACCCAATTTTTTAACAAAAGTCAGAATTTTATGAGCCATACAACACACAAAGGGGCATATTATCAAGAAAGGCATTAAAATTATCGCCGCTTTAGTGGCAGGAAACGGCCGCTAAAGTGGCGATAATGGGCTTGATAATATGCCCTTGAGAATTCTAATAGAAGCCCATGTTCTGTTGTGAACCTGGCGATAATTTAAACGCCGTTCTTGATAATATGCCCCAAAGTGTGTGAGCATAACACTACACCTGCACATCGCTGGCAGTAGGGTTCTTTGCTGCAAAGTCGGATTGCATCAGTGGTGTAAAGAAAACTTGAGCCCCCCCCCCCCTCTTTGCAAAGTACATGCAGGAGGCCTCCCACGCTCCTGACTCAGTCCAGAGCTCTCAGGTCAGGGACCTGCCAGTGCCAAAGGTGGCCCCTGCAGCTCGGGCCCCTCGCACTGTGAGAGCAGTGGGGGCTTTTGTTATGCCACTAGATTGCAATTGATTAGTGGGGTAAACTCCTCCTTCCCATTCCTTTTACTGACACCTTCAAGTGTGATAGGAAAGTTCATCTGTAGTCCTCTATACTTGCAGAACGCTCCTCATTAAATGTCGGTTTTGATATCAGAACAGTGGTTAACATCAAAACGCTGATATCTTTGAAGCAGTGAACAGTTTGGTCAATGACCCATCATCACACACCTACATTTGCATTGACCCATCCCAAAACTAATTATGCTTATGAAGAATGAAATGACAAAATGAAAAATTGAAACTTTTTTAATGAACACCAATTGTGACTCCAAATAAATTTTTCATTTAAAGGATTTTGGGGTAAATCGGCAGATAAATTAAAAATGGGGCATGGGTTTTGGCAATAATTCAACTGCCTTGGGAAAAGGTGAAAGAAAAAATTGCGAGACCAGGAAGGATGAATCATCTTGGAAGGGAGTACGCAATGCATAAAACTAGTCAGGAACATCAAAGGACAGGCCTATTTACACTGTCCAATGGGGATAGTGATAGAAAGGAAAGAATGTGATAATAAAAACCCTAAATAATGTTTCAAAGTTCATATCCTTAGGAAATATTCAAAGCCAAGCATGAACCTTAAAAGTAAGTCCCCCAATGCAGAATGAGTTTTGAAAATGCTGCTCTGCTCTGTAAAAGTTCTTGACCATCCTCTTGGCTTGGTATGAGGACTGCCTTTAACTTCTTCTGTGGCACAGACATTTTGGGTTGAGGGGTAGGATTGAAAACCTTTTGAGTTTGTGGATTCCCTGGGATACTTCTACTGGGTTTGGAGGGGAGGGTCCATGGATGAAATGAAATGGCTGCAGTCCAGAAAGACAGGGGTAGCCAAACTATTTATGACTGTCAACCTGAGTCTATTGCTGGGCCTTCCCTTTTGATGCCACCTTTTAAAGGTCTCTGGAGAGTTCCTGCTGACCAGCAATTTTCTGCCTCATAGCTTCTTGAAAAGCAAACCTTGTAACATACTGAGGAGTTACATATGATGTCTCCACATTTTGAGGGGAGCATGTTACCCTCAGCCACTGACCTTGAGGGACGACACTTGGAAGAGGAGGAAGAGTAAGAAGGTTGCAACTGCAGTCCCTGTTGTTTTGTGGGCCTCCCGAGTGGTTAAGAGGGGTAGCCACAGGCATCAATGCCCGATGTATCATCTCCCAAGTCACATTGTCAGACTCCTCCTGGCAGTTGGTATACAGCTCAATAACCCCTTGTCTCCATCTCTTCTGCTAAAAGTATCTGTCATTGTGATGGAAGTGCTCTCAGGGTAGGTGCATCCTCCCCTGCTAGTCCTTTGGTGGCGGCCAGCACTCCTCAAGCTTTGTCAGCTGGGTTATAGTCAGCGCATCACTGCATGGAGGGTCACATGCTGCACTCCACGTAGATCAGACTT
This sequence comes from Triturus cristatus, assembly GCF_964204655.1. Classification (NCBI taxonomy): domain Eukaryota; kingdom Metazoa; phylum Chordata; class Amphibia; order Caudata; family Salamandridae; genus Triturus; species Triturus cristatus. The sequence goes on from NC_140591.1 coordinate 730,340,109, forward strand.
GCTCCTGCTGACAACACAGTAAGCACATCATGACAAACAGACTGCATGAACTTACCCAGGCAGCAGGTACTGTGATCTTAATCTGTGTGTGAGCTAAAGGGCCTGAATCAGTGCCCTCACTTAGTATCAATGAGATCCAACCTCAAAGGCATTTTACCTTTAAAGACTGTCTCTGTGGGTACCTTTCCCATTAGTACCAGGAAATGCCCTTTATCTGTTATGTGCAATAATTCGAGCTGTGTGTAGGATAGTGTAATAAACTACTTTATCTTTGATAAGCAAAAGTACTGGCTGTACAACAATGTATTAACCGTAATTTGCTGTTTTGAGTTTTGAACCTCTAACCACATACCACAGCCATAGGTAGGTTTTGGATTATTCACATACACTCCACTGAGTGCAAAGATGGTGTACATGGTGCTTAATTTTGTGTTCCATGTGAGGTAATTCAGTTTTAACTCCATTCTGTATTCTGTCGCCATTTTGTTGCCCTCACTCAGGCAGCTTGGTAAACCAAGTGTTTTTGCCCTGTGTACTGCCACGTGTCAAATAACCTTCCCTTCCTTGTTGTGAAGCCAATTCCAGGAACTAGCCAGACTGACTAAATCCCTGCCTATACTGACTAATCCTTGTCCAAACTATTTGTTGGCCTTCAGTATTCTTTCTCCGCATTATCCTATTTTACAAGTTGTCCTTTGAAGCACACAAACATGTCCTGCCATTACTGATTGACCTATAGGTGCTGTCATTGATTGACTTATGGGGTTGGGCAACAACACGACTCAAGGAGGACGTTCTGGTTACATGATGCCTTGTTTTGAATGTTTTCCTATTGGCTAATATTTGGCAGATCTTGTATGTCCATATTGGCATTTTGCATGCTTGCATGAGCCAGGACTGCCCCTTTCTTTTATGCTGAGTATGTAACCCTCACATATATAAGGCCCCAGTGTTCTGCTCTCTTTGGACTGCCTCATTCAGTTGCTTCGGCTTCTGGGTGACGTAGTCACACTCATTTTGAGTTTAATAAAGATGTTCTTTTATATTTCAGTTTCTGTGCCAACTTCTTTTTTTGTTAGTTTAACCCTGAGAAGGAGTTTTGAATTTCTTCAATTGGTGCCCTCTCTGAGGATCATCAGGAGTGGCTATCTGAGGGAGCGATCTTGTCAGGAGACTGACATCTACTGAGGAAGACAGGACAGGACTCTACTAAGGAGGTACTCTGTGCACGGAGATTCTGGGGATTCTTTGTCTCTGCAGCCCAGTATATTTCTGATCTTCCTGATTTTTATCCTCCACATGATATCACTCCTGACTGAGAACTTTTTTTTTGGCGTGAGTATTCTAAAAAAAAGACCGTTAGGTCATTCAGAACTTGGCAGTTAGAATTTGGACAACCTTTTTATTGGTGAGAGTTTTTATGAATTCGTGTTGGCCAACTTTGGATTTGTATTGGATTGATATGAAAATTGCAATTTTTGTAGGCAGGTCATGAGGAGATTTTTCTCTACTTTGTATAAAATTTGAACGGTGCAACGTACGGAGAGTACCTTAAGCACTACTTTGATTATAAATACTTGCATATTCTGCAGTATTTTTTTGGCATGCCTGTTTCAAGCTCACATCGAAGAATGTGTTGCTTTTTTGTTTTTGAAGGTACCATAGTGAGATGTGAATTAAATTAGCCGGCTCCCATGAGAGAATACCTAAATAGGTTTAGGTAAAAAAACATATTTCTTCCTTGGTGTTCTGTATCCCCAGGGAATTAAAATATGGACATAATACATACAAGGATCCTTTGTTCTGAGCAATCATATGAATGGAGTGTATTTTGGCTTCTTGGACATATAGCAGTCTGTTGGGCTGTTTTTTTTGCAGTCTTTTGGAACACTATTAAGAAGCGTTTCTTGTAAATATGACTTCCAACTAGTATTTACAAATGGTTTGGTTTTAGTACAGTCTGTGGGCTGTCCTTTGTTTCTGTCCTAAGTGTTGATCTGTGGGTTAAATGTGTGTTTCTGTGGGTTAAATATATGTGTCCTGAGTGTTTGACCCCTTTCTGTTTATGTCTGAAATGAGCTCAATGTGTGTTTGTGGTTTTTCTTGATGTTTTCAGTCTGTTAAGTAAAATGTCAGTTAATTAATATTAAGTAGAAATTAAATAAAAATCCAGAAATGAACCATGTGATATGCTAAATAGCTATAGTTTGCTATATAATTTATAGAGTAAGCAATTATGCACATGTACAAACTGTTAAATGCTTAAAAAAATAAAATTAAAATTTCCATTCACTAGGAATACAATGACCTCAAAAACAAAATTGTGTGTTTTGTAGAAAAATAAACTTATAGTATTTTTCACATACATACATTGTATTAGATATTAACAGGCAAACACTTCAGCTGAAGTACATTTTTGCTGAACTCAAATGCAACACGCATTGATATGTCTTAGTTTGAAAAAGACTGCCACCGTGCTCATGTTACAACACTGAGAGACAAGCTTTTATTGTTGCTAAGCAAGCAGCTCTAATAGACAGGAATGTTTACTCAGCCAGGACTTCGCCCTCAGTTGAACACGGGTGAAACTTTGCATTTCAAAATGTTGTTTTAAAAAGGTTCCAAAACTAAAGTTCATTATTTTGTATTAAAGGAAGACATTTCAATTAAGGGTTTCCTCTCTTTAAGTATTTTTATAAGAATATTTTTGGTTCTAATGTTAAAATAATTGTTCTGTTAAAAAAAAAAAAAGTGGCGAAGAAAAAACTTTTTTGTCATGTTTTAAGTTAGGCTTCTGTGATAAGGCTTATACATGAATGCATCTAAAATGATAGGCAAGGGATGCAGCTTGCTTTTATATGTGAAATTATCAAAAATGATTGGGTTTATCAAAAATAATTATTAATTATGAAAAATAATTATTAAAAATAAGTGCTTCTAAATTCATTTTTTTACTATTTATAAAGCTTAATACTCATACTGTGACTTCCAAGCATTATAATTTAATTTAAGTTGTATTGTACTGCATAATGAGGACATTTGTATATGGAATTCCACTTGGCGCAGGCTTAAAAAAACTCATTTTTCTAAAGGATTTGCAAGAGATATGTCTAATGTCCAATATCTGCAATCTGTAAAGAACATTCTGAGGATGATTAATATGTAGCACAATTATAGGATATTTATTTTTAAGTGCCCCAAATATCAAAGTCGAAATTGGGTAAAATAGTCTATTTAACAGCATTCTTGCCCTTTACGATAGCTTTAAAGTGCCTTAGGCTTCAGTAAATGCATATATTTAGGTATAATACAAATTTGCAGGTTGTTCCCATTTGGGGTTGCTTTTAATGTCTCAGTGAGCCAATGTGCCCAGTGCAGGGGTTTGGGTTTAATCTCAAGATTGAAGGTTCTAACTCTAGCTAGACCCACTGAGACGTTCATCCTTTTAAGGTTGATGAACTAAGTACCGTTGCATAGGGTAGTAACAAACATTTGTTCTAAAGCTAGTATGTTATGTTATTATGTTCTGTGAGTTATTCACAGTAAATGTTTTAATAATTTAAGAATAGAAATAAATTGTAGCCCCTAAAAGAAGTAATATATATAACATGTGTTTTTAAAAAGGGTTAGTTATTGCAGGTTAGGAAGAGTTAGGAAGGTTTTTTTGTCTGTGACAAGCTTCAGGGTGAGGAGAGAGACAGGGCTGAGGAGCGCAGAACGCAAGGCAGATTTTTACCTTGAGGTCAGTAAGGTGGGAGTTAGGAGTGAGTGTAAACAGAAACCATTGCTTGGAAAAGCTTCTCTGACAAGAAGACATTAATGCTTGCACACTATAGGAACCTTGAAAAGTGGCAGGGACCAGGAATGCTGGCAGAGGCTGGATAGCAGCCCAGAAAGTTCTGCTGAGGTGTTATTCTTAGCTCTTGGAGGACTGTGCAAGGTCGAGAAGTGCATTCCTGCACGGCCTCGCTCAAAGCAGGGCCTCAAAGGGGGTGATACATTCATATTTTTGCTTTTGAAAATACTGTCCATGTAGTTGCCTTAATTTAAGATGGTTGGTTACAATTGATATTTTGTGTGTTATGTGAAGTATCAGCAGTAGGTTGAAACAAGATGATTTTTTTTTGTATGACTTCTTTGAAAACAAAACAAAATGTTTGTGTGATTTCCATGTTTTTGCATTTTGTCCTTCTATGAATTGTTCCTGCTGGTCCTGTGTGTCAGAAGCGACACAGTAAGTTATATTTGACAGCCGGTCACCACTAACTGGTGACCAGCTGTCAAACGGAGGGTTAGGAAAGTAAAAAAGTGTAATTTTCATTTTAAGCCTGACAAATTAAGCAGGCCCGAATATTGGGTTTTGGGCTGCAGGCTCATAGTGCATAAAGTATATGACATGGTGTTGTGAGGAACTGGAACATTAGCTGAGATTACCGTATATGGTGTAGGGGCCAGCGGTAGAGTTAACATTTGTGTACTATTTTGACTTTTGTGTATCACCCATACTCTTGGTATTGTGTCACAAACTTGACTATCACCCGAGTAATTTTTCGTTCTTCCTATAGATTTTTCTTTTGCCGCTTCTCCCCTGATTGATGTTGCATTGTGCCTAGTTATTGGGGATTTTAGCTATGTCCTAGTCCCATTTCGAATTCCTTTCACCAGTCAGCCCTTTTATTATTATTGGTGTATTGTTCAGGTTCACATTTCCAGACTGTAGTAATGTACCAGGGACCCCCATATTATGTATAATTGCCTTTTTGTATGACCAGACTGGTTTTTAAGAATTTTCTTTAGGCCTACTTCAATGTTTTCCAGTCTGACTGTCAGGGTAGTGATGGACTGGTTAACTGACTCAATACTATGTTAAGACAAGTTTTCCACCTCAATAGGAGATACCTTACATTTATTTTTTTGAACATGACAAATTTTCAATGACTATTTTAATTTGGTTTTTTACCCTTTTGTTCCTGCTTCTTTAATTTTCGGTGGGATCAGATGTGTTCTAAATCATGGAAATACCAGGACTCTCTAGTTCTTGTCTTTTGTTTCCACATTTGATTATTAGCCTGTGTATTGCATAGTGCACCTGATGCACAGTTATTAAAGGGAGGTATCTACATGTCCCTGATAATCTGTATCATGTGATTTCTCTTTTGAGGTGTTCTAGATAAGGAATTTAGGAACACCTAGACGTAATCATTGAAAAAAAAAATGTTTACCCCATTAGGCAATGCCACCATGTGATAGAATTCCCATGTAATTATCTACCCTCAGATGGCAGAGGATAATGAAGGGTACCCAAATTGAGGAGACTAGAAGTACTGCCTTTGAGAATGACAGTGTATTCTAGACCAGAGTTGTCCTATGGCGTATGGTCACTCCCTTGCAAATTGTAGGCCACCTGCTTGCAGTCCCATTGTTAAATACAATTAACTGTTTTTATACTAAACTGAGGGAAACTAACAACTGTGTCACATTTCCTACGTCACTAGATTCTGCGGGAATTAAGTCATAATAACCTGCAGAACACTGATTTAAGCCTAATTCCCATCAGTGACAGCTACAGATGAAAGACGGATGTCTTGGCTCTACAGTCCCAGCACCCAGAAAGTAGCAAGGCTGGACAGCGATCGCCAGCGCGCCATCAATGGTATCTCCAAAGCATCGTACTTGCTCCATCAGACGACGTTGGACATCACAAAACCAGAGTTTCAGTGTAAAAGAGCGAAAGAGAAGGATCCCTGTTGTTGATGGCAGAGCTGGTTTGAGGCTTCAGTTTTCTACCTGTCATGTGCTGGTAACCTCTGACAGTGTGCAGTCCCTTGAGCCCCTTTGCCTGAGTTTTGGCCACCCCCCCCCTCTCTTTTCTTTGCTCCAACGGAAGGGCAGTGCACCGGAGGATCTAAGGCACTACATGATGAAAGGAAAATTAAATGAAAGAGCAGCCCAAACATCCTCTGACACTGAATAGCGAGTGTTAGAGCCTGAAAGTGTTGCTGAGCGTGAAAGTCTGTTGCTCTTTACGATTAATAGTACTTGGGTCTGCACGAGATGATCTGTGCCCATGCCAACAAAGAGCACAATATCTGTAGTGCCTGCCGCAGAGGAAATATATTGGTGCACTGCCTTGAGATATTGAGACTTTCGAGTAAGCTGTGAGTGTTTGCCAGGAGGGCACTATTTTCATGAAAGGCCTGAATGAAGAGGCCCAATGCGGAAGAAAACAACAGAAGCAGATTTGATGGACGATAGAAGCCTACCAGAGAGGCTTAGAACGGACTTTGGCATAGTTATGGTTGCACAAGCGGTTTCCGTGCAATTGCATAGAATGGGTGTTAGGAGACTGATTCTTATTGTTTTGCTGGGATTGTTTTAGAGTAGTATTCTGTTTAGTAAAAGCAGAATGAGGTCTATCCTCTGTTGAAGAGTATCCCCATTTCACCTGAGAGCATTGATAAAGATCGCCACTGTTTCACCTGAGTATACAATAGTCACTGAAATGCATAAGAGCCCTGAAAAGGTTCACTAAATAATTTTAGGATTTGCTTTTGCCTAGGGTTGTGAAAAAATTATAATCCTGTTTGTAATAATGGTCATTACTTTCTTCTGCTATCTGAATGTTAATTATGACTCGATGCTTTGTTCTCTTTGTATCCCTGTTGATAGCTTACATATACCTACCTAAATGAAATGTGTAGAATGGAAAATGCTCACCTAGCAATGAATTAGGATTTGCCTGAGTAATGGCAAAAGGAGGGTCTGAGGTAATTCAGTTTTAACTCCATTCTGTATTCTGTCGCCATTTTGTTGCCCTCACTCAGGCAGCTTGGTAAACCAAGCGTTTTTGCCCTTTGTACTGCCACGTGTCAAATAACCTTCCCTTCCTTGTTGTGAAGCCAATTCCAGGAACTAGCCAGACTGACTAAATCCCTGCCTATACTGACTAATCCTTGTCCCAACTATTTGTTGGCCTTCAGTATTCTTTCTCCGCATTATCCTATTTTGCAAGTTGTCCTTTGAAGCACACAAACATGTCCTGCCGTTACTGATTGACCTTTAGGTGCTGTCATTGATTGACTTATGGGGTTGGGAAAAAACACGACTCAAGGGGGACGTTCTGGTTACATGATGCCTTGTTTTGAATGTTTTCCTATTGGCTAATATTTGGCAGATCTTGTATGTCCATATTGGCATTTTGCATGCTTGCATGAGCCAGGACTGCCCCTTTCTTTTATGCTGAGTATGTAACCCTCCCATATATAAGGCCCCAGTGTTCTGCTCTCTTTGGACTGCCTCATTCAGTTGCTGCGGCTTCTGGGTGACGTAGTCACACTCATTTTGAGTTTGAAAAAGATGTTCTTTTATATTTCAGTTTCTGTGCCAACTTCTTTTTTTGTTAGTTTAACCCTGAGAAGGAGGTTTGAATTTCTTCACATGGTACTGTTAAGGCAAGGACACCAGTGGTAACCTGCCCCGTATCTGAAGCTAAGGGCTAAGTAAGCCCTGATTGACCTGGTACTCCTGAAAAAGTTTCCACACTTATTTATACTTTACTCCTGCGTGCGGTGTTCTCTGCATTAATGGTGGAGAGGCCAGCACATAAGAGACAGGATAAGTCCAGACTAAGATCTTTGCTGATATGTTAGTAAATAGCATTTGTACCCATGTATAGTAGTACTACTGGAGTACTACTTTATCTACTAAAAAGTCTTTGGTGACTAGGTCCCTGAGTAACTATAGACAAGCTATTGGCTGAATTTATTAACGTTCTATCAATTAGGTCATGGAAATTCTGCCGATGAGTACTCCAAAAGATCTTTCACTGTAAAAGTAAATTAATATTTGAGGAGGGCAACTCCCCACCTTAAGGAATAATAACACCTCTTGTCAGGGAGAATCCTTAAAGTCAGTAAATTAGCCTGAGTGCAACCGCCTGGTGGCTACAACACACAACAGACAGGCTTAGCTTTGGCCATTACGTAGAGTAGTTATGCAGTAGCAAAACAGTAATTAAGTCAAAATACCAATGACCAAAAACAAAAACGGAATTTGACAAATAGAATGACATTTAATAAAAAAAATTACACTAGAACAAAACAAATCCAATAAGGGGGACGTGAGATATGAATTGTTAACATTTTGTGCAAAATAGCATCCAAAAGCTCTAAGCTCCAATGATGATTTTTGGAAGCGTAGACCAGGGCAAAGTTGCAATTTAAGGACAACCATGAAGGAGTCCCACTTCACAAAAGCCCTACACAGACTTAGACTTTTTAAGAAAATCCTTCCTACCTGAAATTGTAGCCAGCATCAAGGAATCAAAGGATGGGTACCTTTGTTCCTCTGGAGCTTTAGAGATTGCTTACTGATAATTTTCTAGTTCACAATGCAGTTTATTCAGTGGTGCAGATGCCTCTGAGCAGGGCTAAACAGAAATTCAATTTGATGCTGTGTGACTGCCATTGGAAACACTTTCCAGAGGGTCACGCTGGAAGACCGAAGGAAAAAACTTCAAAAGTTTGGAAACTTTCTTCTGGTGCCAAACAATCACAGGATTACATTACTAAGGCACCCAGTACCTCAGCGTAAGGCACTTAGAGACACTCAGGATGTAAAGATGAAGGTCACAGCAAAGTGCAGTCTAGGTCCAAGTGCCATTGGCCAGCTGGGCACATCAATTAAAAGGCCTCTTCAGCTTGTTGTGTCTCTATAGGCACACAGGAAGTCAATCAATTCACTCTTGGAGTCCACTTTTTTGTCCTGGGTGCAAGAGAGAGCAGGTCCAATTGTTCAGGGCTCATCTATGGTCACAGACAGCAGGTTCAGTCCTCTTATGACCTTGAGCAGGTCTAAAAAGTCTTCTGAGGAGGTTCCCTGGGGTACCACATCTATGGTTGGTACTAGCTAGTGGGTCTGTGTTACACCTGGAAACTCCCTAATAAATGAGGTAAAAGTTCCCAGGCCCTGACCTACCACAGTTTTCCGTAGTTCCTATTTGCCCTACTGTAAATAGACCCACATTGAAATGTTTCGGGCCAATTCCAAGATAGCCAAATTCTTCAACCACACTAAACTTGGACTCGGATAAATTGTGGTGCAGGGTAGTGTACTATGGAAATTGCTATTGTCCCCCAACATCTAGCACTAAAATCCTGTTTGAATTAGGCCCAGGATCCGCAACTAAAAGTGGAACAGAAATTTGGTAGACAAGTCAGTAACATTCAGCAACCAGAGAATGAATGCACATGAATTGTGTTCTGGTTCTGTTTGACCTATTTCAAGGGCAGAAAAGTTGTACATGTGCCTCAGATAGGTCTTTCAGGCAGGATTTGACACCAACAGGAGGAGCAGCAGCCCCCACCCTGAAAATTCACTGAGCTTAAGTAAGTCAAACCTACCCATTCAGGTCAACCAGTCAATCAAAGTGGTCTGTTGTGTAGCTCCTGGAAGTAAATTTGCACTTCATTAAGGCTAGGCAACAGCTGTAGAGGTAAAAGCTGCTTTTCCGTAATACATATTAAACATTAAGCTTCACCATTGAATTGAATTTTAATAACTACGTTAATACCTACTTGTTAATAACTATTTTATAGAGTCTTTAAGTTATTTTCTATCTGGCCCTAAAGCCGAGATAGCAATATCAATAGTTTAATTTGCACTCTGGTTTCCTCTATAGGACAACCAAGATAACGACATTGAAAACAGCTTTTTGGCCCTTATCAATGTTGGGACATGGTTTCATTAATTTTCTACATATCCTACCTTTGATTTCCATGCACCCTGCCATGTGGGCTACAAGGCCTCCTCTGAGGTGACATTAATATTTAAAAGAGTGGTCATTGCTTGTAAGAAAGGTTTCACACCATGGCAGTCAGGTTACAATGATTGGCATGAAGTCATGTTTTGCAGGCCCTTTCTATGAATGACACAAAAGGTGCCTCAGTTCACAGGTGGCATTTAGCTTCAAGGCTCTGGGTGCATTTACAATACAAGACACTAAGGACTTGGATTACACCAATTTAACCATGTTTAAAGGAGGAGTAAAGGAACTCAACTTCTGGTTGGCAGGGCTAAAGTGCAAAAGGTTCTGAAGCCAGCAGAGATAGGGCAATAAAAGGGGGCAGCACACAAAAGTTGGTCATTTCCTACATCCATGTTCTCCATAAATTAGTTGATTTCCTTGCCATACAACAACATCTAATCTATCACATAAGAATGGTAACTGTGATAAATTGAAAAATGATGAACAGTAGATGGAACACAACATACATTCAATAACATTGTGTATTTAAATATTTGAATGGAAGTGACACATTTTGTGTCCACAACCATTGAGGTGTGGATCATGTAAGAGACAGTCCCTATGCTGCTGATATACAAGATGCTGGAGTATGACCCACCAGTTAATCAAGTGATCCTGTACCACCACTGAAAGAACCATCCATATCATAGTTATGTGGTAGATCCTTAAACAATGATCAGCACTAGTTCAACTTCCATACCTCAACCATACCTTCCGCCACAGAGCCATCCATTGATAATGTCCAAGGAGCGATATCGTCACCAACTAATATTGGCTGATGAATTAGGCAAGATTTCAAATTCTATATGTGTGAACAGGTGACTATGTAAACAGTATTGCACAGAGCAAATGTAAATTTAACAAACATAATTTGTGAAATTCCTGAAATGTGTGTTATGTAATATTCCTCAAACATTTGTGTTATGCCGTTTCGCATACTATTCTGCGGCAGGAATTTTGTTTGTGCAGAATATCACCAAAAGACATTTCCTGCTCAAGCTAGTGTCCTTCCAGTGTGACCTATTACTTTTTAAGATGGAAATGTCCTTGAGTGAGCCAAACAGATTTCAAACCAAAGCATATTTTTTTCTTTATTTAAAATTGCCATAAGATTTAGCTGAAAAAATATACAATTATGTATGCTCCTAGATTTTATATGTTATATTTTTGTCTAGTTACAGTTAACACCTGGACCTTTATTGCAACATGTTCTTACCATGAATGTTGACTTCAGAGATGGTTGGGGTATTAGTTGTGTGACTTGCACAAGTAATACATCCACAATTCCCTTTACTGGGAACCAAGCACCCCACTGTAGTGCTTGATTCTCTCAGGCTAGCGAAGCAGAGTAGCACAAGGCCTACCCATGTTGTACCAATTATATTCAGTCTACATTTTAGTTCCCATTTCAACGTAGCATCTTTTCCAGACATTGTTGTTCTATAGTCTGCACTGTTATTTCCAGGAACACACATGTTAGAACACAATGCCATTGCTTTATCATGTGCTCATAGGAGACAATTATTTTCTTCCAGACTATTAAAATTCCTTTCTGCTTCTCTAGCAGAATGTGACAAGACCGAAGTTTTACTATTTGAACAATGCCAGTGTTGAAGTTGGTGAGAGCCACTTCACACCAGCGTTACCATGTATGCTGCAGACAGCTGTGAATGAGATTCATGGTGGAGTTCAAACAGAGGTTCGGCTGCTGACCAGTGCTGTTGGTTAAGCGGCTGATTTACTGAGTAGTCTGTACACATTAAGCCACAATGAGGAAACTCTGAAGTGTCTCCGTGTACTTACTTCACATTTGTGGCGGTGATTGACTACACAGTGGAACCTGTGCGCCACGTTCTCCCTGATGGTTGCTGAATACTTTCTCCTTCTCAGATGAAGCATGCTATTATCCTCATCGCAAGGAGATGGATATTCGGCAATTGAGTTGCGACAAATTTAGTCAATTCACTGACGTTCGGGAGCCTTTTTGGAGAAAGACATTGAAAGGACTTTTGCCATTTGTTGCTGCTTGTGTATGACCTACCCTATACAGCTGCTGAGATTACGAGTTGAAAGAAGTTGAATTTTAGAGTATGCTCCGTTAATATCTCCATCTTACACAAACATATAAAGATTTTTAAACACAAGCATTGAGTTACAATTTGATTGTGACATTCCAGCGAATAAAATTTTCTGGTGGAATACTCAGTTATTTATCTGTCCTGATGACGACCATGTACTTATGACAAAGGTCGAAACGCAGTTGACGCAATTGTGGCCAAAATTTATGGAGGACACATTGTTTTGTGTGTTGCAGTTCCAGTGTTGGTTAGGAACTCCGACTTTTCTGTAACCTCTTTTTGTGTATGCCACCTGTCTGGTTGTGTATGTTTATTAATTGTTATATGTACCAGCTTATATGTCTGAGCCTCACGATACTATTTTATTTTTTATAAAGAATGTTTTATATGTTTCTATAATTACAATTTGTTTCTTATATAAGGGCAATATTCTTTATTATCTATTTTCACACTTTTCACTTTTTTTAGGTGTCCAGTATTATGTGATTTAAATATATGTGATCTAAAAATATTTTTGCACTATGAGTATTTTGTGTACACTGTGAACCATTGTTAGGATAAAATAATTATCCTCATCGCACCAGTGTTGCCAGGCCTGCTGGAACCCTCAGTGGTCATGCCTTTGCATATGGAGCCGTACTGCCCTGGTTGAAAACGTGTACAGTGAGTTAAATCTTGCGACTGCAATGCAATCCTGCATGCTTCACCCACTGTAGTCCCTTGCTGACATAGCGCGCCGTCATCTTAGCAGTATTTGCGCTAATGTTTAGCCATACCCAAATGTCACAGCAGGCTGGCTGGACGTTCTACATTCTTCTTTCACACAGATCTTCTGTGATTCTCCTACGGGTGCTGTATCAACACCAGATGTGAGTTTTTTCATTGCTCAGCATTTCAGCGCATGCAGTCTCGACAGCCTCAACCCTGCTGGCTCGAGGATTTTAGGAATTTAGTGCAAACGGTGATTTGCACACCTACATTAACATTGTCTCGCACACATTGTTATTTTTTTTCTGGACATTGTGTTAGTGCACTCACAGTGAGTTGCACCCCGTGTTCAATGTTCACCAGGCTTTAATTTAAGCATTTTCTGTCTACCTGTCTTCTTGGGGGCATGTTCTTAACATATTATAATGTACAGAGCCAGCTTGTTTTAGCTGGATTAGTATTTCTTGACGGTCTGCACATGCTTTATCTTGTGCCCTCTGTGCACATCTCAGTGTTGTTTTCTACTTTTTTCTTCATTTTACTTATCAATATATTTTTCTCCTTTCCTGTTCTTGTTTCTGGTGCAGATTTGTTGCGATTGTGGCTCATCTAACACCTGTGAGCAATTTATGGTGTTTTAGCATTATTCGTAATTTTATTCACACTTATAATTGTGATACCTTTTGGTTCTGAGCAATGTGTACCATGCAAGGGGTAACTGCTCAGCCTGTTCTTTTAGAGCATCAAGGAGAACCACCAGTAAGGTGGGAGATTTGGCATGACGCTTTTGAGACCTACCCAGAAGTAATTGGAGCCCTTAGATTTGGGGCTGAAAGGAAAAAGTGCTTTCTTCTTCATTCCCTTGGATTTGAAGGTCGCTCCATCTTTAAACATCTACCAGACCTACCAGAGCAGGAAGTTGGTGACATGGATGAATGCCATGAGACTGTCCTTAAACTGAAAAATAGATTGGACAAGCAACCCAGTCTAATGGTCATTAGGCATAAGTTTTTCAAATGGAGACAAACTGATGGTGAAGTTGTGGATACCTACATATAAAAACTAAGTAGATTGTTAGCTGATTGTCATTTTGAGGCATTTACTGAACAATTGATCAGAGATCAGTTTGTCTGTCACTGCAAGGACAAGCAGATCAGGCAAAAGTTTTTTAGTATGGGCAATCCCACTCTAGACTAGACTATCAAGGTTACAGTACGCATTGAGACTTCAGTAGTTTCCTTAAAAGAATTAGACAATAAAGCCATAGACAGTGTGAATGTTGTTAATGGGTGCAAGTCTAAATGAAAAACAGTACGCAACTCCATTCCTAATGGTTCTAAACCTGGCAGGTTTGATAATACAGGTCATGGGAGTGGAAACATGTGTTTGCGTTGTGGTACTGTGCCTCACATCAAAGGTGGAAGATGTCCTTCTTTTAATGTTATGTGCAACTACTGTAAATAAATAGGACACTGTGCCAAAGTTTGCCTAAAAAGGAAATAAGACAAAAATAATGTTGCTGGTGTACTTGAGTCTGATGAAGAGTCTTATTCTGTTGTAGTCTTCATAGTGTTGTATGAGAATAGGTGTTCTGGGAACACACCTGTTGAAGATGATCCATCCTGCTGTGGGGATCCTATTATGGAAATCAATGTCGGGGGGAAAGCTTTGAACTTGTTGGTAGACTCAGGAGCCAGGATCAGCATGATAACTCAAAAACATTTTTAGGAAACATGGGGTGCAAGACATCTGTTTCCCCCTGATCGATCCCCTGTGTCATATGAAGGTCGCAGGATAGAATTGTTGTAATAACTTGAGGATGCGTTGGATTCAAGGGCAGGAAAATCAGAGGGAAGGTCTACATAGCTGTAAAGGGCTTTAACATTCTTGGGTGGTTTCACCAAGGTCTCTTTGGAATGAGTTTTCAACCGGGGGCTTGAGAACAGGTCCTCATTGTTGACTGTGATGTTGATAATGGTCAGAGAGGGAGGAGTTAATTTCCTACAGTTTTTGGCAAGGATCTTGGCAAAATTCAGGGTTTCACGCACAACACCTCACGAAAGAGGGTGCTCCCCATCAAACACAAACTCAGAGGGGTGGCTGTAAGTGTGAGAGAGGATTTAGACAACAATTTGAAGAGTTTGTGTACAAAAGGCATAATTGAGCCTATGGAGTCTTCATTGTGGCATTCTCCACGGGTAGTTACACGCAAGAGGAGTGGGTAGTTATGTGTCTGTGTGGATTAAGATCCCTCAACAAAGAAATCTGGGTGGACTCACATCCATTGCCAAAAATAGCTGATTTATTTGCTGGTATCAAGCGGGCAAAAATGTTCATTACGTTGGATTTAGCCAGTGCCTATCACCAGGTTGAGCTTCATCCGGAGTCACAGCAGCTTACTGCGTCACTTCTCCCCTAGGCACATTTCAGTACTGATTCATGCCATTCGGGTTAGCACTGGCAGCTTCAGTTTTCCAAAGAGTAATGTCGAATCTGCTCTAGGATGTGGATGGTGTCCTGGTTTTCCAGGATGACATCTTGGTTTTTGCAAAGGACAGGACGTCACATGATACTGTCTTACAGAAAGTACTTATCATCTTCGAGAAAAAGGGAGTTGTCCTCAAATCAGAGAAGTGCAAGTTTTGTTGTTGTGAGGTGGAATATTTGGGTCACTTGTTGTCTCAAGAGGTCATCAGTCCCAGACCAGGGTTGGTAGATGCTGTTGTTAATGCTCCACAGTAGCGGCCAGTGGTGGAAGTGCCACGGGGCGGTGAGGCGGCGCAGAGGAGTGGCAGGGTAGGGGTAGTAAACTCCGGCTCATGGCCGACCAGAGTAATGTAAGTAAATAAATAAATAAAACAAATTTCATTGCGTGCGCTGAAATGCATTTGGCTCCCCGACCCTGCCCTCCCACGCCCCGCCGCACCGCCCTGCGGCACTGCCTCAACGGGCCGCTACTGATGCTCCACCTCCTATGGACAAAACTGGTGTAAAGTCTCTTTTAGGATTGTGTGAGTACTGCTCTAGGTCTATCACTGACTTTACATCCAAGGTGCGTCCTATTAGCAATTTGCTCAAGAAGTGGATCAAATTTGAGTGGTGCAGTGATGGTAAAGAGGCATTTACCTTAGTTAAGTCTACGTTGGCAAGCAGCAAGTCTCCCAAACCCTTTGATTCCAATTTTCCATGTTGTATTACAGTTAATCCCAGCCAAGTGGAGTTAGGAGCAACTTTGACACAAAAGATTGATAATTTGAGCATACAGTTGTTTTTTTGTCAAGAGTGTTGAGAGTTGCTGAACTGCAATATTCGGTGATCGAAAAATAATTATTGATGTATTTGTGGGCCATTGGTAAATTTTGCCCATATGTTTGGAGTAGGCGTTTTGTTTACAAACTGACCACAAGCCTCTTGTTAGCATTCTGGGTGGGGGTGTGAGTAAGTGCTACACTCCAAGAATATTAAGAATGGTTACGAGGCTCTTACAGTACCAGTTAGATGTGACTCACATTTCAGGGGGAATGAATGTAAGAGCAGACTTTCTGTCTCATCTCACTCTTGGAATCGATGATTATGATGATATTCTCTTGTGTGATTTATTGGATGATGACTGCGAAGATTGTCTGGTTGTGACCTAAGTGATATCAGAACTCAAACTGAGTTCAGAGAAGGATTGGACAACTGCTTTTGAAAGTGACCAGGTTCTACATGATGTGGGTCAGTTAGTCAAGTCTAAATGGCCCTGAGAAAAGGTGTTGTCTCCTTTAATGCAGCCACATTGTGAGGTTAATAGTGAAATTTCCTTGGAAGATGGATTGCTATTACAATCCGATAAACGTATACCACCTCATTGTTTCAGACATGTCATAGTAAAAAAAGCTCATGAAGGCCCTTGGAAGCCACTTTAACCAAACATCAGGACCGTGAGTCTTTCTGGTGGCTGGGCATGGATTCTGAGATTGATGAGGTGGTGACTAATTGTGGTGTATGTTTTTCCTGATGACAAGAGTTTCAAAGTTGTGACTCCACCTCCTTTGCCAATTGTGTGTCCTGAGAAACCGTGGGTTAAACTAGGTTTAGATATGATGGGACCATGTGACCCTCTGCCTGGTGGGTGCAGGTATATTCTTGTTCTCATGGATTACACCTCCAGATGGCCCGAGGTCATGATGGTGAAGGAGCCCAATACTAGTGTTGTAATAAAGTTCCTTAATGAGGTTATCATGAGGGAAGGGTTTCCTGAGGAGATCGTAACTGATAATGGGACATAGTTTGTGAGCAGTGAGATGTGTATGTTTCTGGAGTCATGAGGAATCACCCATCTTAAGAGCTCTCTATATCATCCCCAAAGAAATGGCCTGGTTGAAAGGATGAATAGAGTGGTGGGTGAGTGCACTAAGTGGGCTGAAGCATGCAATCAGGATGTTGTCAGTGCTTTGAGAAGCATGGTTTGGTTCTATAGAACTACACCCCACTTGTCTACCAAGGTGACTCCTTTGAGTCACTGAGGGGGCGTGTAGCAAATCTCTCATTAAGACCTGGGTGGATGTCGAAGTGACTCAAAACAGAGTCTGATGTCAAACAGTTAATGAACATTATGAAGGAGAATATGACTCAGTCACAGGAGAAACAAAAAATGTGGTACTACAAGAAAGTGGGTGCCAAAGTTGTTCCATTGGTTCCTGGAGACATGGCCAGAATTAAGTCTTCTGTCCATGTCAAAAAGGCAAATTCAAGTTTGGAAAACCCGTCAGAGCTTTGCACATCAGAGACAATGCTGTACAGGTAGAAGGAAGTAATTGGTGAAATCTGTCTAAGACGGTCAAAGTTAAATCCAGTTCTGTCTATGTGCTGGTTAGAGACAGTGGTGTGTTAGAACAAGTAAATGAAAAATTAGAGTTCGGTTGCACGCAGTTGTGTGTTTTCCAGAAGGAGTTCCAGGGCTGAGGTTATTTCTAGCCATTTACAAGATTAATACATTTCTTCCTTTTGAGTTAGTTTTTTTTGTTTTGTTTTTTTGAAGAAGGTGAGATATGTAGTAGTTTTGTATTTTTCAGCTCTTGTGTTCTTGTATTGTTTGACTCTCTTATGATGATATGTACTGCATTCTGGAATCTTTTAGAGTGAGGGTGTGAGTATTTGCTGTCTGCCGACTGTGATTGCTGCCGCCTGTTATCACGCGAATTTTGCTGCTACCTGTCTTGCATCTTTGCACATAATCGCTGCTAGGTTCTTAACTCAGTTATTTTTAAATCAATTGACCACACATTGTTTTTACGCCTTACCTGGCCGCTCCCACTCATTAGCTCTTCACCTCGCGCTCGGCCCTGGCGGAACCCGGATGTTAGCGGGTCCGCATCGCACAGGGGTTGATGCTCTAGTTCTTCTCAACTTCGGAAACTATCTAAAACGCGCTGGGGCGGCCGAGCCGAAGGCGCACCAAAGGCAAGCCTGTCTGCGCCCGTCGGCTCCCGGAACGAGACCAGCGCCAGAACCCCTGGTCGTGGGACCCCCGGGATTTATAGTAGACAACAGCTGTTGGTCCTAGATTCAGAGCCACGTAAATCCCATGACATGGCCCTGCACAATAATAATCCAGACGAGCTTGTCTGCCCTAACTGCTCCTTCCGATTGCGATGTTCAATTGCTGAGAGGTTAGGGGCTTTGAAGGACAGAGACACGGGAAATATACTCGGTAATCTGTCCAGGCAAGATGGGGATAGAAATTAGTTCAGGAACAGTATATGCAATGTGTCTTGGTAAACGTGCGATCTCTGGGAAAACATAAATATCAGATGGAAGACCTGATCCAAAGTACGAATATGGATCTAATCTTCCTTACCGAGACATGGACAGACAATGCCTCGAGTCCAGACTGGAATATAGTCCTGCCTAAGGGCTATGCAGTTACTTCTCAGGACAGGGAGGAGGGTAGAGGTGGGGGTATAGCGATCATTCATAGGGAGTACTTAAAATTGCATGTAGATACCATTAGGGATCTGCCAGCAGATCCCTACATTTCACCATTAATATCAATAATACTTTGAATCTTCAGGGACTTTTAATCTGTCGTCCTCCTAGTCCCAAGACCTTGTTTTCACAGAACTTAATGACCCATTTGGAATCCTACACAGATTCCCACCCTTTTGTCATTCTCTGTGACTTTAATTATCACCTGGAAGTTACTGATAACTCAGACACCGGCAGACTATTAGATAACCTGGCAACTTTTGGTTTCACCCAGTTAGTTTTAGAACTCACCCATCAGGCTGGCCATACTTTAGATGGCGTCTTTTCTAATAACACTGAGACGATCTTGTCAAGAGTCGTACCTCTTCCATGGACGGACCACCATGCGATCTACTTCAATATTAGGGTTTCGCTGTTAATTCACCAAACACAAGCAAAACCAACTAAGGTAAAGACCAGACGCTGTAACAAAGTTCAAGCTGAAGATCTGATAGCAGCCCTTGGCCAAGTCCCCCTGTCGCTGGCTAAAAATAATAATGAGGCAGCCTCTGAGTTCATTAAATGGCTCTGGACAGCGGCTGACTATGTGGCTCCAGAAAAATGGTCAACAGTCAGGAGACTTAAGCCCTCGTCTCCTTGGTATAACCCACAATTGAAGGGTTTAAAAGTAAAATGTCGAGCCGCTGAGCATCAGTGGAGGCAAGATTATGGTAACGATAAGAAAATAATCTATAATCTTGCTCTCCAACAGTATAAAGTTGCAATTATTGCCGCAAAAAAATAATTTTATACCACTAAAATTGAGGAAGCTGGTAACTCTTCTAGGGAGCTTTTTAGAATGGTTAGTCTGCTTTCTAAATCTCAGCAAGCAAGCATCTTTCATCCGAGTCAAACTATGTGTAATAAATTAGCTACCTTTTTCCAGAATAAAGTCCAAATAATATATGATAACCTTCTGAAAGTTTGAATGGGCCCAGACAAGCTAGATCTACCACAAACGGAGGCAGATCCATTAGATGTGAAGTTAACTAGTTTCCCAGCAATCACTAAAGAAGAGGTCTGTAAACTCCTCCTCACTATAAAATCTGGATCACCTAAAGATCCTTGCCCTGCTACGGTAATGCATCTGGCCGCTAGCAGAATCGGAGACAAACTGACTCCGTTAATAAACCAAGTTTTGGAGTCAGGTAGCTATCCAGTTTGCTGGAAGAATGCTACGATGAGCCCTATTCTGAAAAAGCCTACTTTAGATCCTATGGAGCCTAAGAACTACCGACCGATTGCCAGTCTGCCCATAGCGGCCAAAATTTTAGAGAAATCAATAATTAAGGTATTGACAGAATATTTGGACACTAATGATTTGCTGGACCCGACTCAGCACGATTTTCGATCTAACCATTCGACCGAATCAGCCTTAATTGTAGCAGCTGAGGAGATTCGGAGAACAGTCGATAGTGGGGGCAAAGCAGTTCTTGTATTACTTGATTTGTCGGCAGCCTTCAGCACCATGAATCACACGGTGTTAGTGCAGCGGCTGCGGGATGTAGGGATTGAGGGTCCAGCTCTGTCCCCCCTATCCTCCTTTTTGGAGGGGAGAGAGCAGAGCCTGTATTGGGAGGGTATGCAGTCAGACAGCTTCCATCTGCCCTGTGGGGTTCCTCAAGGATCAGCATTGTCGCCAACGATGTTTATCATTTATGGGCTACCCCTGGCCAGACTCATTAGGAAGCATGGTTTTGCTTTAGTGTCATATGGAGATGACTTCCAGCTCATAATCTCAATAGCCAAACAGCCTGAATACACAGCCATCAGGTTTTATACTTTCTTGATGAGATTATGACCTGGATGAACCACAGCTTCCTAAAAATCAGTACGGATAAGACGGAGGTCATTGAGTTTGGCCAGGGGCGACCCCAGTGGAATGTTTCCTGGTGGCCAAGGAGAGCAGGAGAATGCCCCAGTCCTGTCTCTAAGGTTAGAAACCTGGGAGTTATTTTTGATTACCAACTAAATTTCTCCACTCAGGTGAATAATCTTACCTCTTCCTGTTTCTTTTTAATTAAAACTCTGAAAAAGATATTTCCCTTCATCGGGAAGGAAATACAAAAGACAGTGGTAGTGGCTCTCCTGCTATCTAAGTTGGATTACTGCAATGGCCTGCTACTGGAGATTAATAAACTCCAGATGAGTAGGTTGCAGTCGTTGCAGAATGCCCCCGTAAGATTACTCTTAAACATACCGAGAGGCCAATCTACTTCAGCTGGAATTAGAGCCCTCCACTGGCTTCCCATTCAGCAGCGGGTGGACTTTAAGGCTTTGTGCCTGGTCCACAAAGCATTCTACGGTGGGGGAGCCAAGGCCATTCAAAAAATGCTCAGACCCTACACCCCGTTTCGTTCATTAAGATCCAGCACGTTGGGTCTTTTCCATATCGATAGCATTAAGAGAGTAAGATGGGGTGAAAGAGCCTTCTCTTACTGTGCAGCGAAGCTGTGGAATAAACTACCAACAGCCATGTGATTTCAAATATTTAGGAAAGAACTAAAGACCTGGCTGTTTGCCGTAACATATGCCTGCGATACAGGCTGCAACACTTTTGCTTACACCAGCGCCAAGACGCCACGGCATTCGAGCGCTTTAAAAACATATATCCTATCCCATCCTTATCTAGGTAGTGTGGAATGGTGGGGTTTAAACAGAGGTTTGGCTGTTGACCAGGGCTGTTGGTTAAGCAGCTGCTTTACCGTATAGTATGTATACAATAAACCATGACGAGGAAACTCTGAAGTATCTCTGTGTCCTTACTTTACATTTTTTGACCTAATACACAGTCCTACTAAATGCGTACGAATCGTACAACACTCAGTGGAGGTGGTGTGGGCTGGTAATCACCATTGGCTGACATAGAATAATAACACTCAATAAATGATTGCCCAGTCAGCACTTTTTCTTTGAAAAAGGAGAAGTACAACTACTAAAGACCAAACATTAATTTATAAATATGTACATTGGCAGATGGAAAATACCATTGATGACATTACATGATCACATCTGACCCCCTAAAGGGGTCTATACAAACACTTAAGGGAAGTCTATTGGCTTGGTCAAAGGTTTAAGAGGAATACATCCCAATTAAAGGCATCATTTTGTACTCCAATACAAAAATCATTAATAATAATGTGTAAATACAATTGTTACTGTTACTAAAGTGTATACACAGTGAGCAACAATTATTGTCAATATTATTACCTCAAAGAACACTTAAAATTAGCAAAACATGTGTCTGCATTTTTTCTATAGACTTTCCAACCATTACAATTCAATAATGTAAGCAGTCCCTAGAGAGCATCACAATTTGATTACATTACACTGCAACCATAGTCTTGGCCCCAGGAGGAAGCTTCAATACATGCACTTTTTAGAACACAGTAATTGTAACCATGCAATCTGTCCCTAGCAAGTGCAGCACTCCCGACAGGACAGCAAAAGCTCAAACCTTGGGAGTGTTTAAAACATTGGGAATATTTCAGAGGGGTCCTGGTTTTCTGACTTCCGTGGACATAGGGTGATTTCTTTAAAAACACTATATAGGGGGAGCTGCTGCACTCCTGCAGCCTCTCACCCTGGCTTGGCTTCATTGGTGTTCCCCCTGCCAATCTGGGGCCACAACGAGAGAAGGAAAGAAAGGGAATGTACATGCACCGCTGGGCATTATAGGCCACTCCTCCGAGAGCAGTGCATATTTTTGTAGTGGCCCTCCCTCTGTGCCCAGAGAGCTGCAGAGCTTTCTCAGTTATTTTTCTGGCATGCAGCCTTGCGCTGTGTACCACTTTTCCCTTTTTGCCAGTACTCAGTCCCTCCTGGACACTGCCTCCACACACACCACCTCCCTGGATGTAGATAAAGAAGATGATCCTTGCACTAACCCCTGGGCCCTGGTCCACCCCGGGGGTAGTTTAAGAAATGGCAGCAGAGCCCGACACACTTCCTCGCCGGTACAAGGTTAAAGATGGCAAAAGTTTAAAATGCCATAACTTGGGCCCGTTGGGCCCCTTTTGATGATATTGGGCTTGTTTTATCCCAGTTGCCACCAACCTGCTCACTTCCAGGTACAGTCCTCCGGGAGCTGGTTTTCCTGGTTCCCTGCTCCAGCCTTCCTCTTGGATCTGGTGTTTGGGTGCAGAAGTCCAGGACTTTCCCTCAACTGGTCCTGAAGAGGTGTAAGGGAGCCAGCCTCACTGGCCCTTGGGGAGACCCACTGGTCCTTCACTCAACTAGGCAGAGTCCTAAGTCCTTTTTGGGCATTCAAGGGTTCCTCTTTCCAGTTCTCTATGGTGGTCCCACATTCCACCAGTGAAGCATAGAAATATCACCAGGCAAGAGACAGTCGTTCCCTTGTATAAGATTTATTGAAGGAGAGAGGAAAGTTCCAGAAGTCGCAACAAAAGGTTTAAAGAGAAGCCCCCCCCTGGATTGGCTCCAGTTGTCTGGGCTTCCTCCTTTGTTCAGTGGGCCTGGGCTGGCCCCTGCACTTGGGGCAGTGTGACAGGTAATTAGAAAATGCAGATTTTCTTTTACCACCCTTTCCTGAATAGGAGCTTAGGGAAGCCCTGTTAAATACTCCTTTTGTGAGGGAAGGCCTTTGTTCCTGCTACTGAAGAGAAATGTAATTAACCTTGCACAGCAGGGTGACAAAATGCCTGGGCTGTGAGGCTGCTCTGAACCAGAGAAATATGACAATTCTGGATGACATATAATTTGTTACAGATACCCTTGCGGAACTTACAGAATTGATTTTCCCACACAGGTTACACCCTAATTCAATACTGGTCTCTGCATGCCAGAGGGAAGCAAAACTGGATTTTAGGAAGTCGTCCTCGTATGTGTATAATGAAGGTTCACTACAGAAAAAACTGAAAATCACAAAGATTTTTCCTTTTGGTACATACTAACATTGGAAGGCCTACCCGGTTCCATATCTAATCCTGCAGTGTTCTCCCTGCACCAGGCTACCTGTGTGAAGGTGCCAGGCTGTGCACAGCAGTAGTCTGACATGGGCAACAGGCACACATGAGTGTGCATGTAACCATCCAAGTGCCCCTTATGTTTGCTGCATCAAACTGCCCTTGTCTTAAAAGGCAGACACTGATGGTAAACCTGCGCAGTCCGTTTGTCATGTTATTACCATGGGTGAGACACATGGAGTGAGGATCATCCACAGGAAAACGTCCAACTCCTAGTGACTCAAAACAAAATCCAGGCGTACTGAATGGGTGGAACTCAATTGCAACACATGCAATTGTGTTTTGGTTGTGATTAGTAGCATCTTTGTATTTATGTTATTCCTGTCTGGATATGTTGTAAGTTTTGGTTAGTTTGACTTATATGGGCACTTTCTTCTAAATGATGTTGGCCTTAACTCCGCCCACACCTTTTGTAGTAGATGCCTGTAGCCCCACTTTCTAACCTCATTTATGGAGTTGATGTTGTGAATATGTGCAGATACACTTATTACATATGTATCCAGGTAAGACAATCATTTCCCAATTGTTTTTCAAAGGTTTCCCCACCTGTGGCCTATGTACCTTAGATACATATTGCGGGAGAGTAGGATCTGCTTCACATGTTTACCCCCACTTTTTGCTGGTGTTTCACTGTTTTTCGACTTTAGTCTGGCTGGGACCCTGGTATTCAGGGCCCCAGCCTAGCTGCTTCCTCTCTAAATTGATTGCATGTACTTTAGGGACAGTTCAGATTGGATCTGATGTGCCCTTATAAGTCCCTAGTATATGGTATACTATGTACCCAGGGCATAGGTACCACAGGGCCTACCAGGGGCTGAAGCATGTATTATGCCACCCCTGGAAAGCCACCCAAAATGACACGACAGGTCTGCTACTGCAGCCTGAGTAAGATGGTGCATGCACCCCTTACTGAGATATAGGTTCACTATATCTCACCATATACTGCACATACAAACCCCTATGGCAGGCCTTATCCATCCTGAAGGCAGGGTGCTTGGTTGTATGTGAGGGGGTGCCCAGGCATGAGCTGAGCCCCTCTGCACCCTTCGGAATCTTTTATCCGGGGTTCTCAGTAGTGCAGCCTGACCATATACTCTTAAGTGCATTATAACCCAACGGTAAATGCTAACTTTGTACTGGCTGCACGGAAACATGATGTGTTTGGTGTTAAACACCTTGGAATCATACTCACACACCAGTAACTGGTGTGGGAGTATGATCCCACCCTTCTAGAGGGAGAGACATGGCAGCACTGGTATACCCAGTAGAAACTTTATAGAACCCTGGCATCCCAAAATGGATGCTGCAGCCACAGACCCACGTCTGGCCCCCTACTGCTGACGTGATGTGTAGTGGGGCTGGTTGGGAGCACTCTCTGAGTGCTTTGAAGTCCTGCACTGGGTGCAAGTTTTGGTGTCCCTGTGCATAGTCCAGCTCAGACCGGTTCAGGGGATTCCAGCCCCTGCTCTGGCGAGAAACTGGACAAAGGAAATGGGTGTAGCCACCCCTCTTTCCATACCCTCCCATAAGTGGGTCCCCAGAGCTAGCCCAACCCCTTCCTTATAAGTAAGGAACCTTTGTATCCAGAACTTTAGATTACCCTGCACGAAACTCTGAAGCCAAATCCTGGACGCTCTGCTCAAGACCAGAGAACTGAAGAAATTTCCCTTGGGTTCAAGGAATGACTCCCCTGCTTGGCAGGCACCAACGAAGCAATTTTCTGGTCTGCATTTCTGAAGCTCCCGCCGGACTCCGAAGTATTTGCAGCCCAGGAAGAGAATTTCCAGACATATCAGAGGCCGCCCCAAGTCCCCAGCAAAGCTGAGACCCGCAGCCCTCGTGAGGAGCGTGGAACCGGAACTCCTAGTCACCGTGCATTTCTGCAAGTGCACTGACTTCTTGACGTCTTTTGAAGTCGTGCTTGGGCTGACTTGTAGCCCCCCACCTCAAGCACTGAATCCACCGAAGATTGTCAGCCTGTTCATTCCGAGTGACCTGTGGGCCGCCATTTTGTGATTTGTCTTGAGGTCACTCCGCGTTCCCTGGTCCGTTGACTGGTGAGTCCCTGAGGGGGTATCTTTGAATTTCCTTGGGCTTCTCTGGTTGCTCCAGATGTGCTCCGACTCCCTACCAAGTGGTGAGTCCCTCAGACCTTGCTGGTCTGCACCGAAGCATCTTTCTCATTTCCGCATCGGTTGCTGTTGCCAAGGCTTGTTGTGTCCAATCCAGGCACCGATACTGCAGCACTCGTTATCCTTTGTGGGACAGCTCGAATCCAGCTGCTGGTCTTCCTCGATGCCTCCTAGTCCTCGTGGCTGAAGAGTCAATCTTCACCTCTTTCACCTGAAATCACCCGACATCGGTGGGCATCTGTCCATCGCCTTCCTGGTCACTGGCTAGTGACCCAGACTCTGTCCCCTCTGCTTTCAGGTTCTTCTCATCTTCGATCCAGGCTTGGATCTCTTCGGACACTTCGCATCTTCACAGCAGCAGCACTTCTTCACCTGCGCCCATTGAAATCGACGACGCAACTCAAAACCAAAATACACTTATGCACCCGACGTCCCTGGGTGAGGTAACGTGAGTACTCTGGTGCTCCCGTGGGTGTTAGTCCTAGAACTTCCTAAGTCCAAAAGGGTTTGGTCCTGACTCATTTCTAAGTGTCCCTAATCTTTAAAAATCTAACCGTGACTTTCCCCATAGAAGCTAACAGGAGCTCGTGGCTGTGTTCATACACTGAACACGGCCCCCATGGGTCCCCTCTGTCACTACCTTGGGTGGTTCCTTGGGGTCCCAGTGATTCTACAGGCTCTAGGCCTTATGTCTAGTTAAGTCGGGGTTCTTATACCACTATTTTAGTATATGCTTTGGCTCGCCCCTAGGGCCTGACGTGTATTTGTGCTATTTTACTGTGATTATTGAAGTGTAACTTATGTGTTTTGACCTCTAATCTCATAAAGAGACTAGGAGGGTGTGTTTAGTAAAAATTACATATATTTTATATATATACCTGGTGTGGATATCTTTCATTCAGGAACTCAAGAGATTATTGACTGGTAAAACAAGCTGCTTTACATTCCTTCAAGACTTAGCCTGAAGTCTGCTCTCCATAGCTACCACTAGGATAGCTTTCAATAAAGGTTGTCTTTAACCTATAACCAATAAGGGGTTGTTTGGACTGATACAAGGTGCCCACTATAACTAGTGGACAGCATATATCAGGCCAACTTCTCACACATATTTTAAACATCTACATATCTAAAATATATTACCCTCATACAGCAGACTGGACACTCGGGCCCTATTCACAAAAGTAAAGCTGGACCAAAGGACTAATTTTACTACTTTGTGGTATGCACAAAGGTAATTTACGTGTAGTATCTTTATGAGTGTAAGGTTTCTGCACTCAGGCGGATTTTCCGCACACAGGCGGAATCTCCGCACTTAGGGTGGAACTTCGCCCGAGTCCAGTTGAACTTTTGGTCTAAACTTAGACCTTTGGTCTTACTTTTCCTTTCTGAATGAGTTTTTAACGTTTATTACAGAAGTGTTGGTTGGCTGTTATGTCTCGTGTGTATATTTTAGCATTTAAACAGTGCTTGGCTTGTATTCATGATTCTCTTATTAGTTTTATGTTTTTTACAAGATGCATGACAAACATGCTTGTTTTGTTCGGATATATGTGTCTGATGGTGCAGCCCCTGCATCAGTTTTGAAAGGAGTTGGAGTGCTATCCTTTGTAAAAATGCCACATTGTGCAGTCATTAGCAATAATGGGGTGACCATGTGTCCCTCAGAACCTGGGTATTTGTAATATATAAAACAAGTGGTTCTGTTGGTAAGATACAATTACTTTGATCAATGCATATAATACAATTTGAATTTTCAATTCCGTGTGGTATACACATGTTTTTTTCACACAAGGAGAGAAAATGAGAACACACCACAAAGACAAGAAAAATTGTCAAAGATTCAATTATTTACTAAATTGTTAATCATAACAAATAATAAATTTGGCTGTCAAAAAGGTTTTTCAGCGATACATTAGTGACTATAGTGCAGGATAAGTGACATTTAGTGATACGTGTGGTCAATGGTGCTATACAGGTATGACAAACATGAGTGACACATTGTACAGTCAGGTTGTGATGTGGTTCAACTGTCATGCTGCCTCCATATATCAATTATGCCATTGCAGGTGTGGTGGAATATTCACCAAGGACCAGTCAAGGAATGTCACATTTTAAATACGAAGACGTGTCCACCACTTTTTTCACTGTCGAACCACCATCTTATGGTGCATCTTCAAAGTAGGGGAGAAGCAACTGTGATCACTGCAGAGGTACCACAGAGCTATGTTGGCTCTGTATACAGATCTGCTAATGATGTCAACGATCTTCACATAGTATCCTGGTGAAGAGCTGCTATCACACAATAAGCACCAAGCAAGTTGGAGCCCCTGCCCTCAGTGGAGTTCCAGCTCATCTTTAGAGGCTCTGCTCAGCCAATATCCATTAGGGGATCTGAAAACACCTGAGGACAAGAAGAGCAGCGGCCTAACCTTCTATTTTTTTCTTGGTGAAGATATTGTTGTTGGGGGAGGGAGCATAAGGGCCTCCCAGGCAGTTCTTGGCATAGATCCCCATCCCTTCCAAATCCACGACCCTCCTCTACCACAGCAACACATTTTTTGAAGTTGGCAGCTCTGTGTCTGCTCTAAATTGCGCTCCTGTACAGCCAGAGAGGTAGTCGGATATTCTCTCTTTTTTTCACTGAAATTATGTGTCCCTGCCCTCTAAATGTGGGCTGACTTTCAAAAGAAAAGAAAGGACTTCGAAAAAATACTAAGGGGCATATCAGCAACAACCGGCGATAATTATCGCTCAGCGTTCTTAGCATGAGGATAATTATCGCCGGTAACGTGGATTTTTATCACTGAGATAGCGTGCTATTAGCAACGCTTATCTCCTCAGCGATAAAAATCCTCTTGCTAACTGCCTAACGTGAGATTATCGCTGGAAACCCAGCGATATTCTCACGTAGTGTGGCGTTAGCTTGCTGATAGGGACTCACAAACTTAGCCATGATATCCACCTTCCAATGGATATCATGGCTAAGTCAGTCCTGAAGCAGGCGTAAGGAAAGTAGCGATAACAGGGGCTATTGCTACATTTCCTGACGCTATGCTTCATAGCGTGGGGCTTGATGATAGGAGAAATGTCGCTTAGCGACATTTCTCCTGTCATGTTAGGTCAGGAACGCCCACTTTGCATCTCATTAGAGATGCAAAGCTGGGCTTAAGGAATCCTGATGCTAAAGCAAGGTTTCACGCGTTAGCGTGGCCTTGCTAATTAGGCGATAAAATTATCGCTGCTTTTCGGCCGAAACGGCCGCAAAAGCGGCGATAAATTTTTATCGCCAGCTTGTAAATATGCCCCTAATTTCTTTCTAATAATATTGGGTTAGGACATGCGGAATGTGATGAATAAATGGTATGGGGAGGATATGAATAAAACTGAAGAAACTAGACATTGAACAATGAGAAAGTAATGCTTTTGGAAACAACTTGATATTCAGCAAACACGTACGTATTTAGATAAACTGTCAGGTAATTATCATTCAGAACGGTGTTATTAACATGTCTGAAAATACATACACAAATTGAAATTATGGCCGGTGGAACGTGAACAAAAGCAGGTGAGGTGCGATGCATGCATAATAAAAAATTCTGTCAATATTAACATGCTGTGGAAATTAACAATAAAGCTGTAACAGTAATTGCTTCTAAGTGTTAGATTATTCTTTTAAAATTTCAGGTATTATTCAATATTATATCCTGAAGGGATAATACCTTTCTTGAAAACAAAACTAAGGTGTCAACAGCAACAGGAATATTGTTTCGCCTGCTACCCAAGTAAATTATGTTTGCTTGAGGGATTCTGACATACTCTGAGATTTCATCCTCAATAATGAGCGGGATTTAACAGTAGCCACAATGGCGACTGCGTAAACCTCACTCAGAAGAAGCATAATGAGCAGCACTGGGAAATCTGGGAAATGCTGTAGCACATAATTGCAGTAGTGTAGTATTGAGCATTTTTTTTATTTCTTACCCGAAAAACTTGAATTGTAGGAAGCTATGAAATAATCTTGCAGAAATGTGGCACCATATGTATTAAAATACTCGCCACAGAAAATGGAGAATTTACTTTTTTCATTATTTGTGTTGCAAAGCTACTTATGTACTAATACTATCCAAAAATGCCTAGTTACAGAGAGTAGCAGAACAGACTGTTTAATGAATATTGATCAGAGAGGCCACTATTTATGACTTCCTTTTGTCTGAAACAAGTACAGTGACGATGGTCTGCAAGGAAGCAAGGAGGACCAAAACCCAATCCCTGTGTCAGCATCCATGATCCCTCCATGGTGCGCGTGTGTGCGAACGCACTCCCTGCTTCTTTGAACTGCCCAGAAGGCCTCCTTTAGAAGGTCGCTGCATAGCCGGAATGTCACTTTTAATGACACTCTGGCGGCGCACATTGCAGAGCCATATCTACAAGCCAACTAAAGCCATCCATTGTGGCTTTTCATGAACTTGTAAGTATGGTGTGAGCCGACGCAGTTCCAGCCGCTGTGCCATGGGCATTGCGGTAGGTGTTCCTATGTAAAACCCATGGCAATTGACACATTTCCAGATTTACAATGATCTGTAAACCAGGGAATGAGTCAAAAGCCTGCACCTCCGCAGGGAAGGCAAAGGGGAGATGCAACAAGGAGAAATAACTTTATTTCTCCTCGTTTCCCCTCTTTCTATGTGAGCTACATTCAGCAGCACACATAGAAGGAGGAAATTGCCTCCATTGATTGTTTTTGTGCAGGATGGTGTAACTTCCTGCACAAAAACAATAATTCCCACAATGCAGGCCCTCTTGCACCATGGTGCAATGGTCCGTGCATTGTCGCATGTCATCCAATTGAGCACCAGCACAGCAAAGAGGACATGAATGTACTGTATGATCTGTTAGATACAGCACATTCCTGCCCTCTTCTTTTGCCTTAGGGCAGCGCAACAGGAAGGCTTGCGGGGCTGTTCTAAGGCAACATATTGTAAATGAGTCCCTCAGTCTGTTGTTGGATGGTACCTCAACAAAGATTAAGGAAATCCACCTGGGAAGTAGGGCAGAAATGTCCTGCACTGTTTTGGGAGCAAGCTGTGCCATTAGCCTGAAGGGGGCAGATGAGTAGCCTTCTGAGAAAAAAGAAAGGTGGCTGTGCCTTTGATTCACAATTAGAAGTGAATGAGGCACTAAATTAAGAACTAGAGCAAAGCCAAGTGTATGGTCTCACTTCATTGCGAGAATCGAGGTTTGAAAATGTTACAGGTAAATGTTAATCATACAACAAATACTGGGTACAAAAGTGATAAAGTCTTTTCAGAATCAAAGAAATTGTATTTCTTTAAAGTGTGGGCTTAGTACATCAGACAGCATTGAGAGATTTTCATTAAAAATTAAAGTTTTTAAAAAAAAATTAACTTAGACACATTCAGGCCTCTCACACTGACAACAAATCGAGAAGCAAGTCAGTTTTCCTGCGCATCCAGTAAATAGCCTAGGCACTTATTATGCATGGAGCAACATTATAGTCTATTAAATCAAAACAAAGAGAATTTTAATCAACACAAAGAACATTTTAAGCAGCTTACATACGGAACTCATGCATTTAATGGTGCTTTCATATATGTGATGATGGAGAAAAAGGAGGTTCAGTGAAATAAAATATTTGTATGGAATACAGTGCTAGAACTGGAAAAATATATCATAGGAACCTATAAATTAAGGGTCAAGATGGGGCAGAGGAAATAGAGTGGAGACATGAGATGCAGAACTTGAAAACAGAGTCTGAAAGCCAATATACTCGTATTCTTTTCTTTAAATTGCTGCAAAGAAATTGCCAACAAGGACATGTAACAGCAAATTTATTCTAGCTTACATTACTGGTAACAAAGAGGCTGCATTTAAAAAAACTGACAGGGTTAAGACACCTGCTGCAAAGATCATTGTGGGCCCAGCAATTCGGAAAAGAATGTAATAGCAGGAAGATATATCAAGCGGTTAGCACAGTTCTGGGAGAGTTCTGTGTTTAGTCCAGTCACAGTTTTGACTCATAATGTAGCAGCCTGCACATCGTATTATATGCAGATCACACATTGGTATTATGTGTAGCGAGTTTAGTGGGCTATTGCTTTTGAAGCTGAGACCAGTTCATAAGTTGCAAGCCTTCTAATATACCACAGTGATCTCTTTGTCAGCATCAAGAAGCTGCATGCAAACTGTATGTCATGGGTTTGGATCCTTATTGATTTTTTTCTCAATCTGTTATTCTAAGATTGGAAAGTGAACTGATACATGCATTGCCCGAGCCCCCACGCTCTCTCTGAGCTACAGGAAGGCCAGTGGTGACCAAACTGCCGAGATCAGGGATCATGTGTGTGGCTTGGGACGCGGCAGCCTATGCTGCTATCTGGGGCCTTGACCTCATGTACCCTGGGCTCAGGAGTGGTCAGATTCCTTCATCTACTTGACTTGGAGGACCTTCAACTGTCACAGCCTATGGGGAGCAAGGGGTGCAGGCGCCCCCTGCCCAGGATTATGACCTAGAGGGGGTAGCCCCCCCCTTGGGCCTTTGAAGTTTGGGGCTGCACTGGGACTGGATTGCTTGCCATATCTTGAACAGGGGGCTGCTGCGTGGGGGACCCCGGGCCTGAGAAGGCACATATTGGAGCTGTGAAATGAGGAGTACATTTCAGCAGGAGGTGGCGAGCCCCGGAGCCGCTCCACTAGTGTCCCATGGCAGAGTATGTTCTGCTCTCTGTGTCCCTTTGTGATACGGAGAAGGCATGCCTGTGAGGGCTGCCTCACCTTTGGCTGCCCTGATGTGGGTGGCACCACAGTGCCATGGTAACATAGCCCTGGCAGGTTCCTGATTTGAGTGTTGTATTGGAGTTGGTTACCTTGCAGGGGACATTCAGGGCACTTGGTTAACCTGGCATGAACACTGACCTAGTGACACGGCCTGGGTCCCTCAATGGTGTCTACTTGAGGAGGGAGCCCTGATCCTACATTGGTCCTTTGGACTATGGCTAAGGAGCTTGAGACTGTGTTCCCCCTTTTGTTACTGCTCCTGGCCCTGTGAGTCTGTGAGAGATGCCGTGAGGTGCTTCCACTCATTGGCCTTCGGTGTACTGTTTCTCCGGTGGCTGCCACATCTCTTTGGTGGTGACTCTGCTGCCGTTTGGTGCACAGTGGTATGGGCCCTTTTCATGGGAGAATGGGGCACTTTACCACGCCGATCCCCTCCTCGCTGCGACAGACTCAGCGGTATGGACCTGGGGAGGAATTGGGGGCTTGCCCATTTGCTAGGGAGCCCTCTAGGACAGAGCTGCTTCCAGCAAAAAATGGTTCTAGGGGGGTGCTTGAGAGGGAAATAGAGACAGTGGCAATTGAGGTTAATTTCCTTCAGGCAGACCTCAGGAAGGTGTTTGATAAGGTGCAGTTTGCGGAGGGCTT
The DNA here is from genome assembly GCF_964204655.1 of Triturus cristatus. Lineage (NCBI taxonomy): Eukaryota > Metazoa > Chordata > Amphibia > Caudata > Salamandridae > Triturus > Triturus cristatus. Next base: position 730,373,266 of record NC_140591.1, read on the forward strand.
CATCTCTGCCTTCCAAACCAAGGTAACCATACTACAGAAGCAGATGTCAGAGGTCATTTATAGAGCGGGAACCCTTGAGGCGAGAGTTGAAGATGCAGAAGGTAGGTCCCACCACAATAATGTTCGCTTACTAGGGTTTCCGGAGCGAGCTGAGGGAAATGCAACAGAGGCATTCGTGAAGCACTTGATCAGGGATGTGCTGATGCCGGCTGGTTTGTCCCTGTTGTTTGTGATTGAAAGGGCACACCGAGCACTGGTGTCTCCCCCTAGGCCTGGGATGCTGTTGCAAGCTACCATCGCTTGAATACGGAACTATAAAGACAGGGATAGTATCCTTCGTGCTGCCTAGGAGATGGACTCTGCTAATTTTGGTAATCACAGGATCTCCATCTAACCAGACTACACCAACAAAGTGCAAGGGTCCAGGAACTGGTTTCTTGGGGTCAAAGCTAAGTTGCAATCTATGGTCCTTCTCTACATGTTGTTATAGCAGGCTCGCCTGAGGGTTCTGTCAAGGGGCAAGTCCCACTTCTTTGATACTCCAGATGATGTCTGGAGTTGGCTAGAGGTCTGGGACAAGGTATTCCAGGAGAGAGCTGGATGTTGGCGGACTGATCCGGAGAGTACTTGTGGGGTCTGTAGTCTGAATTGGAAGTCCTGAGAGGGCGTTGAGCTGGGTGGATCATCGCTGCACAATGACAGGAGACTGCTGAGGGTTGAGGTGCAAGTGAATAGCAGCATGGCGCTAGTACCTCAGGACACTCACCCTGTCTCGATAGGGACTATGCCTACTGTGAGGCTGGGCTCAGTCCTGGATGATTCTGCCACTTGATTATGTGTTCTATCATCTGTTGAATCTATTGTGCCAGCCTTTTTTTCACATGTTCTCCCTCCTCCTCTTTCTTTCTCATGTCTGGAGGCGAAGAGGTGACCATGGAAGGCTGTGTGATCTTCTTCCTTATTGCAAGGTACTATATCTGTTGTGTCACTGCCTATGTTTCAGTGCCTGGTGTGGTTTTTTTTTAACATTGTTTGTGGGGCCATGGGTGCCTTCTCCCACGTATAGTGGTCGGTCATGTTTGTAGATCTTGGGGTTAGGCTGTGGTGTCTGATGGATTTACAGTGTGAGTTGTTACTGTTGTTATACTGTCTGTCCAGGGTGGGAGGTGTTGAGGGAATTACTTATACAGTACTAAACATGACCGGGGTGCCTGGTACTGGTTGCTTAACCTGAAGATGGTAAAATCTATACCGGCTGGGCTAACGACCGATGACTAGACATGAGAGGCTGACCATAAGAATATTTCTGCAAAATATCCCCTCCACCACTGTAAACTTGCTGGGGTATCACTATGCGTACCCAGAACCACTTTGCATAGTTTGTAAGTGCTAGTGTGGTGTACGTCATCATGATATACACTTGTAATCCTTTGGGATGGAAACGATCATGACTGCCAGCTTGGATGCTCTATCTTTCTGACAGAGAGGTGGCTAAGGGAGAATGCCATGCAGAGAGTTATCGGACGTCCTCCTGCATCTCGTCTCATTCTCTGTGACTTTACAACTGAGCTAGCCACAGGGGCTTATGTTACCAGGATCACATTTTCCCTGATCTATATTCTACAACTGCGACGTCCACTGCCTACTCTGCGCACTATTGTCACATGGTACTTACCTGTTTCTATGTCATGTAGGAAGGTCCAAACAAATAGAGTATCAACCTATTTTACTGCAATGGAGGACAGAACAACAATAAGTACTACCTTTCCTTAGGAAGAGACCATGGTGCTGAAGAAGGAAGAACTCCTTTCCTCCCATGGAACATGGAACAGTACTCCTTCAATCTCAATTAAAATCCATCTTCCTTAAATGTGCAGATCTTGAAAAATGATCCTGGCTTGATAATATCAGAGTTTGAGGTCTCGAAGTAGGAAGTGAAGGATGAGATCTTGAAGCCTTCATGGTCGATCTTTTCTCCAATATATTGGGAGAGGAACAGCTGGCAGTGAAGCTGGAACACGTGCACAGGGTGGTCCCCCAGACCCATGGAGAGGGGAGATGACTATGGGATGTTGTTGCCAAATTCAGTTCTTCAGCGTTAAAAAGCTGATCCTCCAGATGACCAGAAAGCATGACCCTACAGCCTTCTAAGGAGCAACATGCTCCCTGAGCCTTCATCGTTAAAGAGCTGGTCCTCCAGTTGACCAGAAAGCGTGACAATATAGCCTTCCAAGGAGCAACATGCTCCCTGTGCCAGGATATTGCCCCAGCCACCCTAGCTCATAGACAACAATTCTGACCTGTTACTGAAGCTTTGTGGACAAGACACATCAAATTCTGATGAATTTACCCTTTCATCATTGCCTATGAATTTAGCAACAATCACTGCCATTTTACAGAGTTTGATAGAGCTGCTTCACTCCTAGGCTTTGCTGGAGAAACACAGTCAGAAGTGACTGAGCGCAGGGACACATCCTCTGTAGAATCCAGCAAAGAATATACCACAAGAACATGGCACTCACTGAAAAAGGGTGTAGATTCAACAAGAAATGGTTGGCGGACTGAACTCCTCTTGTTTGCTATGCCCTTGATCTGGCAAATATCTAGTACTCTTCAAACACTGTTAGTGATATCTGCCTCCTCCCTCAGATATATAATAACTCACATTTGTGGGAAACCATGAGTTGACAGAGAGGAATGCTAGACTCTTACAGGCCTCCCCCATAATCTAGAGGCTTCGAGTAGAGATGTTGTACTTTTTTGGTTGTGTATAATGCGATGTACATCAGAAATATGATATATAGACTCATTCTGCAGGGTGTCTAGGTGGTTTGGGTTCACTACCTACTGATTTCAGTGTAGACGACATGATAAGTTGTTGGGGGAACTCGTTCCTCCAGTTTAAGTAGTTCTGTTCTTTTGCATTATGTTTGCTTTCTGCATGGCAGGGGAGTTGATTCTGTCGATGGGAGGATGGATAGGGTAATTGGGGGTTGATGGGTGTGGTGTGGGGGACAGGGAAATGTCGAGAGTCAATGGGTTTCTTCATTTTGACTTTTGGAGAGGCTTGGCCCTTCCGGGTGCTCCTATAATCTGTTCTTTTGGCACTTAGATACTTGACTTGGAATGTTAATGGTCTAAACTCCCACACTAAGAGACACCAGCTCTGGAAGTATAGTGGGGACCACCATTTGGATATTATTGCCCTCCAGGAAACACATCTTAAATGAAGAAAAGATCAGAGACTACGGCAAAAGCTCTACCTGCTCATATATAGATATTCTGCCACTACCATGCATAAAGGGGTGGCGTCACTATTTCACTCCTCAACAAAATTCCAAACTACGGGCAGACTCCTCAACACAAATCCAAACTAGGGCCGGCAAGACAGACAATGAGAGCAAGGTCTTAATGGTCAAGGGATTCCTTAAAGGCAGTCTATGTACAGAAGCGATGATTTATGCTCCCAACTCTGGCCAGTCAAGGGCGCGGAGCGGCATTCTGGGCGGAGCTGACGAGCGGCGGCCTCTGCCTGCGCGAGCCTGGGGATCCGCGAGGCCCTGTGGGCCCAGATCAAGACACTGACCGTGGCTGACGTCGCTGCCCCCCTGCGGACTGTCTGGGGCTGGACTGGTCCCCCCCCCCTTCGCGCTGCCCCTGCTGGTGGCTACTTGCGACGGTGGACGTGCTGGACCCCCGAGGTGAGATCGCGCTGCCTCGGCGCCTTCAGCGGTAGGCCCGCCTTGCGCTCGCCTGCCCGGCTGACGCGCCTGGGAGCTGCTGCGCGCTCCCCTGGATCTGCCTTCTGCGGGGGAGCTGAGAGCGGGGATCTCCAGCGTTGCCTTCGGGAGCGGCCTGGGATCGGCGGCCATTGCCCTTGATTTGGTGCTGGGGGGCGCCGGTGGAGTGATCTGGGGACCCCGCTCGGCCTGGACCCTGAGACCCCTGGTGCGAGGAGTCGCGGCGCTGGTGCTGAGAAGGCCGCTGAGAGGAGGCAAGCTTTCGTGTGGGGCTGAGCGACGCGTGTAGAGGCCTTGTTGACCTGTGTGCCCCTGGCGGTCTGCGGGGGGCTGGACGACTGGAGGGCCCTGACACGGCTGGACACTTGGAGCGCGCCCTGGGACAGATCGTAGACGCTGCTGTGCGGGCTCGATACTGGGGGACTTGGGCCCTCGCCGGCAGATGCCATGGGCAAGTCAGATGCGAAACAGTCGACGCTCCAATTTAACGCCTCTAAGAAGAAAACTCGGGCGCTGCCGGGGGATGGCGGAGAGCGGGACCCTGGTGAGGAGGAGGAGGAGGAGGTGGACTGGAAGACGATCCTCCTAAGCATGCAGAAGAGCCTCACCCCCATCGACGCCAAAATTGACAATATGAACACGCGACTGGAGGCGGTGGTACACCGGCTGGATCAGCATGGGGAGCGTCTGAAGGAGGCGGAGGGGCGCATTTCGGAACTGGAGGATGGCGCTGTGACTGGCGCGGCCAAACTGTCGCAGATGGACCGGCTGCTTAAGGTCATTGCTGACAAAAATGAAGATCTAGACGCGCGTTCCCGACGCAACAATGTTCGCCTGGTCGGCCTAGCGGAGTCCAGTGGGGGGGGGCCGCATGGAGGACTTCATCGAGCGTCTGCTCATTGACAAATTTGGCCGAGACTCCTTCTCACCGCAGCTTGTGGTGGAGCGCGCCCATCGCTCCTTGGGGCCGCGGCCGGTCCCTGGGGCTCCGCCGCGCCCAGTCATCATCAAATTCCTCAACTACAGGGATCGTGATGTTCTGCTGCGACTCGCCAGGGAGAAGCAACCGATCCTGCATGAGAATGTCACCATTTCCTTTTACCCGGACTTTACCCAGGCGGTGCAGGATGCTCGCCGCAAATTTGCCGGAGTAAAGAAGAAGCTGCAACAACGGGACATCCCTTACGCCATGCAGTACCCTGCCAAACTCAAGATTACTCTTCATGGCAAGCCCCTGTTTTTCGGTAACCCGCAGCAGGTGGAGGACTTCCTGCGGGAGCAGCCCTCTGCGGCATCACAACGTCGTAGCCCTGGGGCGCAGTCGGGCACTGGCTCCCCGCTGGATGCGCCGGAAGGATGAGTACTGCTATCCTGGTTACTTCTGTGTCTCTTTCCCCCTACGACTGTCTCTTCCCCGAGGTGGGCATTGCCTTGCCCCTCATTGCTCCTGTTCCTCTATACTTGCTTGATTGGGTACCGGGCTGTTGCCATGACGTGACTGTATGTATGGGGGGGATCACCTCTGTCCTGGAAGGGACTGCCTCTGCCTTTTGACCTCGTCCTCCGTGACAGGGGAGCTGGCGGATACTACTTTCTGGAACCCTGCTTGGGCCGTTGTCCACTGCCTATGCCGTTTTGGACCGGACATGGTTGACCTGTTTCGCCCTGGCACTCCCCCCCCTGTCCCACGTAGTCTCCTCACCCGCAGGGGTGTTGGTGCGGTGGGTGCAAAGAGGGGATTGGGGAGGGTGGGTCTGGCACCCTAGTGGCTCCTGTTGAGGGTATACCCCACTTCTATTGTTATGTTCGTTGAAAGGGAGGGGAGGGAGTCTAGATTCCGGCAGGATTGGGCTGTTGCGGTGGGTGGGGGTGGGATGGGGCTGGGGGTTGTTTCAGGGGATTGATGTTTGGGGCAGGTTCCCTCCGACGCGTTGGGAGAGCCGGACGGGCTGGGTGGGGGGGGATTTGTATCTGTGACAACACACTTCAATATTGGCACATGCACTGTCCGCTATTTAGGCTACAGCTCAGCTGCTCTGGGTATTGGGGCCTGCGGGTGGGTGTTTGGCATTTTGCCAATACTGGGCGGGCTGATCTGCGGGGCGTGGGGGACAGTCTGCGGGGTCTAACTGGGATTAATAAATGGGGTCCCCACGTGTAACGTTGCTGGGAGAGCGGGGGGAGCAGCAGGATCCGCACAGTAAGATTAATATCTTGACATGGAATATTAGGGGGCTGGGAGACCCGCGCAAGCGCCGCCAGGTCCTAGGTTATCTGGACCGCCACTGCATACATATAGCGTTATTGCAGGAAACCCACACGGACCCCCATAGGGCGCCTACATTCGCGTCACGGTGGGCTGCATTCAGTCTCTTTTCTTCCTACTCCACGTACTCCAGGGGAGTGGCCATCCTTGTCAAAAAACACACCCCGTTTGTACACCTGGGGGATAGACTCGATCCCGAAGGCCGCTTCTGTGTGGTGTGGGGACGGATGGGCAATGCTACTGTTACACTTGTCTCCTCTTATGGGCCTAACGTGGATGGTCCTGCACACTTCATTGCCTTATGGGAAGTCATCTTGGAGATAGGTTCCACACACCTGATTTGGGGAGGGGACCTTAATGTCACACTTGATCCTGCCCTGGACCGCTCTAATGCGGGCGCGGCGCATCATCCTCGCTCCCAGGCTTACACTCTGGACCTCATGGTGCAGCACTCGTTGCTCGATGCATGGCGATACATGCACCCGGGTGCTAGGGAGGGCGCGCACTGGTCGATGTTGCACTCCACTTGGGCTCGGTTGGATTACCTGCTCCTGTCGAGGACACTGGGGACCTCTCTCTTGGGGGTGAGACGCTTACCTCGCACCTACTCCGATCACGCGCCTGTGCTCCTTACCCTGGCCCGGTCCGGCCTGGTGGGGGATCCGCTTCCGTGGCGCATGCAGCCTCACATCCTACTGGATGAACTGTTTAAATTTGAGATGGGCCAGGAGATCACAGAGTTCATCGACCGTAATCGGGGGACGGTGGATAGCGTGGCGACAGTATGGGAGGCCTTTAAGGCCACCATGCGGGGTGTGTGTATTTCTAAGGGCTCGGGCGTGCTGCGCTCGCTTCGCGCGGAGCTGACGGCCTTGGAACAAGCTTTGCAGACGCTGGAAACTGACCCTGCCTTCATGCGAGATCCCGCGATCCAATTTGACTACCGCACTAAGCTGACTGAGTTCAAGACTGCGGCTGAGAGGGAAGTGCGTTTCCGCGGTAAGCACTTTAAAGCGCGTGCGTATGGAGAGGGGGAGCGCCCTGGCAGGTTCTTGGCGGGGGCGGTCCCCGCGGCACTAATCACATATTGGAGGTCAGGGCCCCGGATGGCACCCTGCAGCGCGACACACCCTCCATACTGTCTACCTTCGCGTCTCATTATTCCGCCTTGTATACATCTCAACGGGTAGCGCCCCTGGAGATGACCGAATACCTGTCTGAGCTTACCCTCGGATGGTTGTCGAATGCCCATCATGAGCTACTGGCGGCTCCTATAGGCCTGGATGAGATCAAAGAAGCCATCATGCAGACTGCGTCGGGCAAATCCCCAGGCCTGGACGGCTTCCCAATTGAGTACTATAAAACCTTCATCGACCCGCTCGCGGCGGTTCTGCGGGAGGTGTTTGAAGAAGCTAACGAGACTGGCTCCCTCCCGCCCAGCATGTCGGAGACGCTCATCGTCTCTCTCCTTAAACCGGGAAAGCCCCCGGATAGCTGTGACTCGTACAGACCTCTCTCTCTCATTAACAGTGATGTGAAGGTCCTGGCCATGGTGCTGGTGAACCGGGTCAACCTTCTGATCGGGGGGTTGATACTGCCGGATCAGGCGGGTTTCATTCCGGGCCGCTCCACCTCCCACAATTTGCGGACGCTTTTCTCGGTACTGAACAATGCGGACTCCTCCCTAGCCCTGGTGGCGGTTTTCCTGGACGCCACCAAGGCGTTCGATTCGGTCGAATGGGATTACCTCCACTTGATCCTTCAAAATATGGGTACGCCTGTGGCGTTTTCTAGATGGATTCAGATACTATACTGTAGCCCCAAGGCGAGGGTTCTTATCAATGGCCGAGTCTCAGCTCCATTCCTGGTGACTAGGGGTACTCGACAGGGATGCCCGCTGTCGCCTCTTCTTTTTGCGCTGGCGATGGAGCCCCTGGCGTCCCGTCTCCGGCAGAACTATCTCACGGCCTCCCTGCGATGCCAGCAGCGGCAGGTCCTGCTGTCACTCTATGCAGATGATCTCACACTCTACGTTAAGCATCCGCGGGAGAATCTGAACCCCATCCTTCGAGAGTTTGTTCGCTTTGCGCTCTACTCGGGAATTCACATCAATTGCGGCAAATCCACGGTCTTCCCCCTCACGAATGGTATAGAGAAAATTCCACTTGATTATCCGCTGGAGTGGTGCGACGAGAGCGTGAAATACCTGGGAGTATGGGTCTCCAGGGACCGGCAGGAGGTGCTGCGTATGAACTACGGCAGGGCGCTCGAGGCCATACGCTCGCATGTAGCCCGGTGGCTGACCCTACCCCTGACCATGGCTGGCCGAGTTTCCCTTATAAAGATGGTCGTGCTCCCCAAGCTGCTCTACCTCTTCCTCAATATTCCGGGCGGCTACTTTTTCCGGGAATTAAGATCGGAGCTTATCCGATTGGTGTGGGGGGGGAAGAGACCTCGGCTCAGGTGGTCGGTCCTTACTCGGCCCTATGGGCAGGGCGGCTTCGATATACCGGACTTTACACTTTACTATCACTGCGCTCAGGCGCACTATGCGTACTATTGGTATCGACCTTCGCCCTTCATGCCGCAGATGGCGGTGGAACACTGGTTGGCGGATCCGGTGCCGCTTGAGGGGGCAGTTCTCGCAGAGGTGCCATCGTCCCGTGCGGATCGCAACCCTGTGCAGGCCACGGCGCACGCTTGGGGCGCGATCGCGGATCCTCTGGGGTCGTCGTTTCTCTACTCCCCATTGATGCCCCTGGTGTATCATCCGGCTCTTCCGCTCTTAGGAGAAGAAATGTTCCAGAGAATAAAACTGAAGATGGGGTTTGCGAACTGGGGTGACCTCTTTCATGCAGGTAGATTTCGCGATCTCCCGCTCCTCTACGGGGACGTTGTCCCTACCCCCCTGGAAACTTTTGCCTTCATTTGCCTCCGAAGTGGGCTACAGAAAGTGTTGCCGGCATATCCGGATGAACCTCCAGTTCTGGAGCCGTTTCATAACATGCTTTCTTCCCCTTCGCCTTCACATATGGTCTCTGCACTGTATCGGGGATATAAGACCGGGATGGGGGCCTGGTGCTGCGGTCCCGTACGGGCTGGGAGGCCGAGATTGGCACTGAGCTCACGGATGATCAGTGGGGGTTCTGCTGTTTGCAGACTGAAATGATCTCGTCTAGTAGTAGGTTCCGCATCATCCACTACAAGTTTCTCCATCGCCTCTACTGTACTCCGGCCCAGATGCATAGATTCCGTCTACGCGATGACGATCGCTGCGACAGGTGTCATTCTCCTGGAGCGGACTTCTTGCACCTGGCCTGGACTTGCCCCATCATAGATGAATATTGGGATCAGGTGTATGAGGCCCTGGGGGAGATGCTGGGATCCCCGCTGCCGCCCTCTCCCATACAGGCTCTTCTGGGGTACACTCGGGATGTGCCGAAGCCGGATCGCCGTTTCGTTACCTGCGCACTGCTGCTTGCCAAACGCCGCATAGCGTGCCGATGGGGGCGGGGGAGGCGGCCCAAATTTAAGGAATGGCTGCGGGATATGGTTACTTGTCAGGAGAATGTTCTGTTGTATTCAGAGTTGCTCCCACCCAAGTCCCGTCCCCCCGACATCTGGGGGCCTCTGTCACAGTACCTAGCGGCGCACTGCGCCCAGCGATCGCCGTCTGCTCCCGTGGGGTGGACTCGCCGGCGGGTGGCTCTGGCTAGGGGGGATGCATGTGGTGCGGTTTCCTCTGGGGAGGGTCGTCCAATCTGCGGAGGGGAGGGGTGGACGCTGCTGGCTCTGGGGGTCCCCCTGACGGCTGCCTTGCGATCTTGCTCCCCCGCGACGTGCCGCTACACTGCTGCTATGACCCGTATGGGCACTCCGCTGGGTGGGATGGGGCGGCACGACTATGTGCCTGCGGAGGTGCTCTGTATGACGGGGGCGGATATACAGGTACTCGCTGAGGGGTAGTGGCTCTCTGCAGACTAGGAGGGAAAATTGGGGGAGGCTCTGGAGAGGATGGTGATGGGCTGCCACTTGTAAGTGATTGGAATGTAAAATGTGCTATGATTTGTTAATGCTGCCTTCTCCATTTGCCCATATTGCCAATATCCGGATAAGTGTGTAATGCTGATGCACTGTATGACATGAAAAGTTAAATAAAGAGTTAAAAAAAAAACTCTGGCCAGTCAGCATTTCTCCTATCCTTCTTTTCTCACCTGGGAGGCTTTGTCAAGGGTGACATATTATTGCCGGGGGATTTTAATTTGATCTGGTACTCCACTTTAGATACCACCCCTCCCCATAGATTGCAGACAGGTGTCTTCACTAAAGCTATGAAATTTGCACCCCGTCAATTGGGCTTGATAGTTGTATGGAGAGATCTCAATCTCACTACATGTGACTACACCTTTTTTTGTCACTCCCATAGACCTTACTCTAGTGTCGACCACATTTATTTCAGTCAGCAGTTAGGACACGTTGCCCAACCGGCGACGATTCTCCCCATTATCATCTCAGACACGCCCCCTTAGAGGTCGTTTTTAAGTGGCCCACACCGCAATGCAGGTTGTAGATGGTACTTCCCTAATGTGATCACACATAACTGGCTGTTCTGAGATGAACTTTTGAAAGCAATTAGAGAATTTGTTTCATATGAATGTGCCAGAGGATACCTCACACTCTATCACTTGTGATGCGTTCAAGGCGGTTATACACTGCAAATGCATCTTGTTAATCTCCACACTACAACAGCAGAAAACTAAGAAAAGACAGGCATTGGACAGGGAACTCCTCATAGCTGAGAAGGCCCACAAGTCTGCACCCACAGCTGCATGCAACTTATTCTAATAGAGCTGAAACCGGCTTCATACTTTTGAAGAGAACTTCCTATGAATAGGGTAATAAAATTGGCCACTTATTGGTTAGACAATTATTAATAAAGCAGGAAAATAAATATATCAGCCAAATCAGAAATTAAATGGAAACAATTCACCAATCTGAAGAAGAGAAAGCCCGAGCATTTTGGGATTTCTTCCGACAACTATTTGCTTCTGATCCCTTGGATACAGGAGACAATTTAAACTTCATACATTCAGTTGACTTACCACAAGTTCCTCTGGGAATGTAATGATAGTTTCAATGGCCCTATCACAAGCAAAGAACTGCAATCTGCCATTGACTCCCTCACGCTTCATAAAGTTCCCGGCCCTGACGGTTTCAATGCACAATTTTACAAGACCTTTAGTTCAGATCTCACCCCTCATTTAACTGACCTTTTCAATCATATAACCAACTCCTAAGAGGTGTCTCCATCCATGAGCGAAGCCTCAATCACAGTTATACCAAAGCCAGGAAAATGCCCCCAAAAGTGTGCCTCTTATAGGCCAATTGCCCTGCTTAATCTGGACACTAAACTTTACACTAAAATCATGGCCAACAGATTGGAGGAGAATATGCCTGATTTGAAAAACCCTGAAGAGTCTGAGTTTATCAAAGGCTGCCAAACCCATGTCTATTTAAGAACAGTAACCCACTTAATAGACAAAGCAACCAAGAAACAAATCCCATTGCTCTTGCCGAGAAGGCCTTTGACCAAGTGGACTGGTCCTTGCTGGTGAATATTTTACATCACTTCTGTTTCAGGGAACGGTTTATGGCTATGATAAAGGGCAATTACTTCTGCTCTCGCTCCTGAGTTTTAATAAATGGTAACCTTTCTGAATTCCTTTAATTAACAAGGGGGAGGAGGCTGGGATGCCCCTTTCTCCCTTATTTAATGCTCTCAGCATTGATCCCCTCACTGCAAAGATAAGAGCTAACCCCAAAATGAGGGGACCCTGGAGGTCTGATGCTGCCTGACCTATTAGACTCCTATAGAGCAACACAACTTTGAGTTATATCTGAATGGTCCCTCAGAGACCCAGATAAACACTGGCTACACATGGATAGGGTGATAGTGGGATGCCCTGTGGAAGCCCAAGCAGAACTGGCCACACAACGCGTAGCTAAGCACCCCTATGGCTACTACCCTTAAAGTATGATATACTGTCACTAAATTGCATGGGCTAACTGCTTTCCCTCTCTGTATATGCCTTTTCACTATAATGTAGCCTTCCCTCCATCACTTCCCCCAGGCCCCTTGGATAAATGGTGGGAGTGGGGTTGTTTAACAATTTCTGACTTATTGCATGGGAGGGATATTTTGGATTTCAGAAACTGCTACCGCAATCCTAATCTACCAGCCTCGAAAAGATTCCATTATACTCAATTGAAATACGGTGTACTACAGCAACATATATGACTCACAGCCACCAGAGAATTGCTCCCCATAGAATGAATGGCAATAGATGCTGGAGCAACTTGGGGTTGCATTTCCTTTATCTAGGCACTGCTGTTGTCCACCAATTGCACCCCAGCCCCACAAAAGATATATTTCTGGGAAAATACCTTTGGGATTACAATAGAAGATAAACAATGGCGTACGCTTTATCAGGATATCTCTAAGTTTAATCGATCCTTTACGGGAAGCATATTATAGGCTCCTGTATGATTAGTATCTCTACCCAGTTAAACTTAAAAAAATCTTCATAAATACATTGGATACATGCTGGAGGGAGTGTGGAATGTTGGTAGACTTCCGACATATCTGGTGGGATTGCCCTTCGATTAGGCCCTATTAGAACAAAATATTGTCATTCTTTTAGGCCTCCGAGACCCTGCTCTACAATGCCAAACCCTGGCAGATTAATCAATTCTATGGCTCTTTCTAAGGGTAGCCAGGATGGCCTTAGCTGCGGCATGGGAGAAACCCCAGGCCCCATTCATTTCCCAAAGGCACGCCCGCCTTTGACAGGCCTTTACAATGGAAAGTATGGCTGACATTCTGTCTGGAATGAGGAAAGGCATTGGCTACATTTGGGGACCCTTGGTGCAGTTCCTCTCGGGAGATTTTCCTCTCTTCTCCTGTTCCCCCATATATGGGCACCTCATCTTTCCCAGACATGAACCCTCCCCTCCCTATGCGTTGGCAACAATTAAACTATCCCAAGAAACTAACTCCAACGCATGAGATGCCTCCCAATTGCTGAGACTTCTTGAATTCACTAAACCCTCCTTTTTAAATTTTGTTGGTTCACTCCTTATTATTTTGTGTGTTTCTTAGTATATGTTTTCAGCTTTGATGTTTTATTTGAAAAGAAAGGGTACTTTTATTCTCTAAGTTAGCAACACTGAATGATTGTTAAACTGTCTGACTAGCTATGTATACTTTTCTTGAGATTAGCCAAATATTTTGTGAAAACATGAAACCTTCAGTAGTTTATGGCTGCTTTTGGCTCGATTGAATTTTGACAGTGTAATGTTATGCCTCGATGCCCTTTAACTTAAATAAAAACAACAATTTCAAAAATATTGTGCAACCATATTATTGCAGGCAAAGTATCAAGCACTAAAATATCAAGATGATAAGGGCAAATTGGTAACTATAGATTTGCTATTTTCATCTTCACATCTGAATTAGTATATATGTGTGTGTGTGTATATATATATATATATATATATGTGTAGATATATATGTGTGTGTGTGTGTGTATATATATATATATATTCACTGAAAAAACCATAGGTCTCAGGGACGTTATAGTTAGCTGGACATTTCAGTAATACAAAACCAGAGAAATTCGGCTGTTATAGTTAGTTAAGGTAACCATAACTCATGCCCCTGCAATGCACTGCTGATGACGTCACAGGTTGCATCACTCATGAAATGGTCAGTGACATCACTGATGACATCACTGATGACTTCTCAAATGACATCACTGATGACGTCATCCAGTGACTGAGTGTATATATATATATATGTATATATGTATGTATATATATATATATATATATATATATATATATATATATATATTACCTACTGGCGGTCGCCAGTAGGTAGTTATAGTTAGGACCGTGTTTCCATAGGAAATCTCAAAATTCTATTTTGAATAACTTTGGCGCCGGTTGACGAATCCTCGTGAAATTTTCAAAACTAATGGGGCACTCTGCTCAGCTCCTACCCTGAAAGTTTCGGGGTGATTCGTCAAGCGGGGGCCGAGAAAAAGGGGGGGTCCCAAAACGTGTTTTCCCCATGGATTTTTCCATAGGGACTTTAGTCGCAGCTACAGCCCGAACGGCTGAACAGAATTATGTGAAATTTGGCAGAGAGGTAGCCATAAGGTCCATGAAGTGCGTTTTGCAGGTTTGGTGTAAATCTGTTCAGTATTTCCTGAGAAATTAGCATTTAAATCAATATATATATCTGTAAGCGCGCAGCGTGCGCGCACTGAGCAAGTCCTGTGTGCGCACCCTGCTGTGCGCGAGCGCACTTCTGATTGGTTGTTAGATGTCAGTAAACATTCGAATCGGTGGAAATCAGGAAGCGGCGGCCGCCATTTTGTCTCTCGCATAAAGAGGGGGTGATAAACAAAGGGGGAGAACGTGAAAAGGGGGCAGAGTGGGGAGATATTGACCCACTAGGCATTGTAAGGGGGTCACAGTAGGACCTTGTAGGGCAAAAAAAAAGATTTATATTTTGAAAAAAAATATCGCCGAGTGCGCGCACCCAGCGCGCACCCGAAATTTTTTTAAAAACAAAAAAGAATAAAAAATCGCATTTAAGTGATTAGATATAAGGTGGCTCTAAAAAGAGCCCTTGTGTTTATTGTGTGTTTTTTGGTACCTACAAGTAAGTACCGATGCAGAGTCTAAAGTTCAAGAGGAAGACTCTGTTGCCTTCATCAGTGAAGTGTACACCATCTCCTCTATAAATGTCTTGCATGTTGTAAAGCAAGTTGTTGTGGTATATAGAACCCATACCATAGTCTCTGAGGAAAGCAGAAATAGATTTGTTGACGTGCTTCCTTGCTTTGTCAATCTGTGGACAAAATTGGTTGGACCAGTTCCACTTTTGCCTTTGGCATATATTAGAATATACAAAGGCAGTTTGTGGAAAAAGCGACATCAATTGCACAAAGGTGTCCTTAATAAGCATTTCCAGACCTACCCCAGTTAAAGTGCCTAGGTCATTACCACCACAGTGCAAAAAATTAAGGTTAGGCTGTGGGAGATGTAGAAAGGTTTTCACCAAAGGCATTAATTGGTGCCACTTTAACCCTCTCTGACCAATCCATTTAATGTCTACATTTGGCAAAGCAAGGTCTCTCACCATACCTCTTTTTTCTGCAAACTTTTCACTCCAGAAGACATAGCTGTGACCTACAATCCACACTGTGAACATCTTCCAAGGAGATCTGGAGGTGTCTTTCAGTAGAAAGGCAATATGAAATGAAAGACAGTTGAAAAATGGAGGCACACATAGTTTTTTTATAAAAAGAACTCATTGGCTGTTTCAAACCATTCTACACTAAAAACTAGGCTGTATGTTTAAATTTTTAAAAGCATGTTTTGTATTGGTTCAGAAAAATGTGTTACCACAGAACATTACTATGGATTTGCTGTTAGGTTTGAAAAGTCAAGCACTCTTTCTCTTTGGATATGAAAGATTGTCTGCTGAACTTCTGACCTCTCTCCTCACAGCAGTGTTCCATGACCTGTTGCTATGGTAGCAGGCAGGAGACAAGTTGGGGGAAGGGTACATTTGGAAAGGGGTTGAAGTTTTCAACCAATAGAAATGTGTGATTTCATTTGAAAAAAAGTGGGAAGCACTGAGATTTGAAATTAACATGTATATGTGTGAAAAAAGAGAGGGAAACATTGCCATTTACTGGTTCTGGAGAGAGGAGAGAGGTGTGGAGCTCTGATATTCTGACTCTGATAGTCTGCTGTTTGAGTGGCACATTTATTTCTCAACTAACTATTTTAAAAGGTGATTTATGAGTTTGAGAGGGGATGTATGTGGTGATTTTTGAGATAAATATTAGAATTGTGAATCTTCTTCAAAAGTTATGTTTTACATTTTGAGGTTTGCGAGATATTTAACTGTTTTGAACTTGTAAGATATTATGGAGTATGTTTTCACAATACGTTAATGTGTACTGGTAAGAATGAGGAATACTGTTTTGTGCCTACCATCAAACCATGAGTCTGTGTGCAGAGAAGAATTGTTGACAGAGATTTAATTTGCGTTGCTGTTGAAAAGTAAGACTTGCAGTTGAAAGGAAAGGACAGCTTGTTTTTAATTGTGATGGTTAGGATTTAGCAGAAATCACTTTGAAAGAAAAGAGAGGAAAATGGCAGCACATTTGAAATTAGCATTAGTTCTGTAAGAATTGCAGACCCAGGAAAGGGGCAGCCTGTGTTTTGTGCCTACCAACACAGCATGAGTCTGTGTGCATATTGGAATTGTTGTCTGAGATTTAATTTGTGAAGTTGTTGTTCTGTAAGGATTGCAGACCCAGGAAAGGGGGAGCCTGTGTTTTGTGCCTACCAACACAGCATGAGTCTGTGTGCATATAGGAATTGTGGCCAGAGATGTATTTTGTGTTGCAGTTGTTCTGTAAAACATGCACTTGCAGGAAAGGGACAGCTTGTTTTCTTCAAATGTGGTGGTTAGCAGTCAACAGAAATCACTTAATCTGAAATGAGAGGCAAAAGCTAAAACATTTGAAAACCAATAGGGTAGATTTTCCATTCAAAATAGCAAAGGCACAGGTAGTTGCCATATGTTCAAAACTGAAAATAACCCTTACCACACATGCACTGTTACATACATCCCAGCAGTCTTCATGCAGTTTTGGAAGTCTCTTTGCTCATCTGTCTTGTACCAGACAATACACAGTCTCAAGAAACACACTCTTGGCACACACGCAGCAGCTTCTCCCACACTCCCATGTGTAGTACTCAGGTCTGTGTGGTGTTTCAGATAGCACTGTGTAACGCAAACACATTCAACGTCATCAAGGCACATTTCGTTTGCTCTAGTGTAGTCACTCACCCAGATTTCACATGCTCATGGTGTGATGTAGCTGTTAGGACATGTGGTCTTTTCTGGCTCTGTGATCTAGAAGGAAAATGTGTCAGGCTGTAACAGTAATTATCACTTGCTCTACCACAGTAGTAAATGTGCTTTGAAATTGCAAATCAAATTCTGTTTTCTGCTTAGAAGCACACTATGAGGCTGTGTGCGCACAGGAATTGTGGCCAGAGATGTAATTTGTGTTGCAGTTGTTCTGTAAAACATGCACTTGCAGGAAAGGGACAGCTTGTTTTCTTCAAATGTGGTGGTTAGCAGTCAACAGAAATCACTAAATCGCAAATGAGAGGCAAAAGCTAAAACATTTGAAACCAAAAGGGTAGATTTCCCTTTCAAAATAGCAAAGGCACAGGTAGTTGCCATATGTTTAAAACTGAAAATAACCCTTAGCACACATGCACTGTTACATACATCCCAGCAGTCTTCATGCAGTTTTGGAAGTCTCTTTTCTCATCTGTCTTGCACCAGACAATACACAGTCTCCAGAAACACACTCTTGGCACACACGCAGGAGCTTCTCCCACACTCCCATGTGTAGTACTCAGGTCTGTGTGGTGTTTCAGATAGCACTGTGTAACGCAAACACATTCAACGTCACCAAGGCTCATTTCCTTTGCTCTAGTGTAGTCACTCACCCAGATTGCACATGCTCATGGTCTCAAGGAGCTGTTAGGACATGTGCTCTTTTCTGCCTCTGTGATCTACAAGGAAAATGTGTCAGGCTGTAACACTAATTATCACTTGCTCTACCATAGTAGTAAATGTGCTTTGAAATTGCAAATCAAATTCTGTTTTCTGCTTAGAAGCACACCATGAGAATGTGTGCGCAAAGGAATTGTGACCAGAGATGTAATTTGTGTTGCAGTTGTTCTGTAAAACATGCACTTGCAGGAAAGGGACAGCTTGTTTTCTTCAAATGTGGTGGTTAGCAGTCAACAGAAATCACTAAATCGCAAATGAGAGGCAAAAGCTAAAACATTTGAAACCAACAGGGTAGATTTCCCTTTCTAAATAGCAAAGGCACAGGTAGTTGCCATATGTTCAAAACTGAAACTAACCTTTCGCACACATGCACTGTTACATACATTCCAGCAGTCTTCATGCAGTTTTGAAGTCTCTTTGCTCATCTGTCTTGCACCAGACAATACACAGTCTCCAGAAACACACTCTTGGCACACACGCAGCAGCTTCTCCAACACTCTCTTGCGTAGTACTCAGCTCTGTGTGATGTTTCAGATAGCACTGTGTAACGCAAACACATTCAACGTCACCAAGGCCTCATTTTCTTTGATCTAGTCTAATCACTCACCCTGTAACACATGGTCATGGTCTCAAGGAGCTGTTAGGACATGTGCTGTTTTCTGCCTCTGTAAATGATAAGAAAAATGTGTCAGGCTGTAACAGTAATTTGGTACTATTCAGGAACACTGTTTTGTTCCAAAAAACATAGCATGAGTCTGTGTGTATACAGGAATTGTGGGCAGAGATTTAATTTGTGAAGTTGTTGTTCTGAAAGAAATGCAGTCCCAGGAAAGGGGCAGCCTGTGTTATGTGCCTAAAATGACGATATGAGTCTGTGTGCACACAGGAATTGTGGGCAGAGATTTAATTTATGAAGTTTTTGTTCAGTAAGAATTGCAGTCCCAGGAAAGGGGCAGCCTGTGTTATGTGCCTAAAATGATGGCATGAGTCTGTGTGCGCACAGGAATTGTGGGCAGAGATTTAATTTGTGAAGTTGTTGTTTAGTAAGAATTGCAGTCCCTGGAAAGGGGCAGCCTGTGTTATGTGCCTAAAATGATGGCATGAGTCTGTGTGCGCACAGGAATTGTGGGCAGAGATTGAATTTGTGAAGTTGTTGTTCAGTAAGAATTGCAGTCCCAGGAAAGGGGCAGCCTGTTGTCTTTACATAAATTATCCCTTAGCACACATGCACTGTTACATACATCCCTGCAGTCTTCATGCAGTTCTGGAAGTCTCCTTGCTCATCTCTCTTGCAGCTGACAATACATAGTCTCCAGAAACACACTCTTGGCACACATGCAGCAGCTTCTCCAACACTCCCATGCGTAGTACTTAGCTCTGTGTGATGTTTTAGATAGCAGTGTATAATGCAAACACATAAAAACATCATCAAGGCCTCATTTTCTTTGCTCTAGTCTAATCACTCACCCAGGTTGCAGATGCTTATGGTATGAAGTTGCTGTTAGGAAATGTGCTCTTTTCTGTCTCTGTAAACTATAAGGAAAATGTGTCAGGCTGTAACAGCAATTATCAGTTGCTCTACCACAGTAGTAAATGTGCATTTAAATTGCCAATCAAATATTGTTTTCTGCCTAGAATCACACCTTGAGGCTGTGTGCGCACAGGAATTGTGGGCAGAGATTTAAAGTCTGTTGCAGTTGTTCTGAAAGACTTGCAGTTGCAGGAAAGGGGCAGCTTGTTTTTTTTCAACTGTGGTGGTTAGCACTCTGCAAAATTAGTAAATCACAAATGAGAGGCAAATGGTAAAACATTTGAAATTAATGAAAAGCTTAAAAAATATTTTAATGAATTATAATTACAAAAAAGATTTTTTTTTAAGTTTCTTGCAGGTATTGCTGAGCAACAGTGTAAAATTAAAAAATGCCTTTAAGGACAAGAAAGAGGAAAGAAAAGCAACAACAAGTATATCTGGACAAAACTGGGGAAAAAAATAGGAGGAGAAGCATGTGATGGAAAAAAGAAAAACTCTACTGGTAAGAAAACTAAAGTTTTCTTTAAAAATATCTTAAAAAAAAAAGAAAATGGCAAAAATAAATGTAAAACAAACAGTGTTTTATGTACAAAGCAACAACAGAGTCAACAGCAAAAAACAAAAGCTAATGTACAATCAGAAGTATGTAAAACTGATTTAACAGGAAAATTAGATTTTAAAAACATTCGTCGAAAAATGTTTCAGAGAAGAGTGATGTTAAATTTGCTAAAGGATGTGAAAAAATATAAGAAAAAATCAAAATTTATTAAGAAAAAAAAATTTTTAGAAAATATTGTAAGTAAGGCTTTGGAAATAAAAAGAAAACTTTTTATTCTAATTTTGAATAGGATGCGTAGATTAGATAAATTAGTCAATGCAATGAAGTCACAAAGCAAAAGGAAAAGAGAAGTGAAAAAAAGTAACTTTTGTAAAGTGTTCTTGGGAGAATGGAAACACAGTTCAAGTACTGAACCATTTTTTAATGAAGAGACTTATCTTCAAAGTAATAGTTTGTTGCATGCAGTTGACACCAATGGTAGAGCATATGAAGTTAAGGATGGTTGTGTGATGGAAAAAGAGAAAATGGTCCCAAGAAATGAGGAAGAAGTAATGGCTGCTGAGGCTATGGTGAGACGTCCAAAAGCCCCAGTGTACACTTGGAACTGTAGTAGTATTTGTACTGTGCGTCAGGAATCTATTGATAAATTACGTGACTTTCTAAGAGAATATAGTAAAAAGAGTGTAAAACAGAAGATGAAGGTGCTTCAAACACTAGATCCATGCAGAGTGAGAGAGAATACTGGTTTGCAAAGACATTCTCTGGCTTGTCTATCTAGAAAAGTGTGTAAAAGTGTTTTTCATCATTTTAGGATGCTGGCTGTTCATCATACTGAAATGAGAAAGTTTGTGAGAACATTGTATTTTGATAAAAGTCCAGCAGTAAAGTTAAATGAGTTAAATAATGCTCTGTTCCGTGGATCTGTATCAGATGTAGTGAAGGTTACCGATGAGATTCAGTTTTGTTACTTCGGACCAGAACAAGAAAGTGCAGAAAAGGACACAGTTAATGAGGAAAATGAGGAACAGAATGTAGAACTCATTATTACTAAAAATTTTGAGGATGAAATGACAAAATTTACTATCATCTCTAATGAAAGACCAAATATTACTTGTATTTGTTGCCGCAGAAGCCATTATAAAATTCAAACAAGGAATGTTGATCTGCATAAAAAAAGTGAAAATGAAGATAATTATAAGTGGAAGGATTTTGCAACATATATATTTCTGGAAAATTGTTTTGAATTGGGTGAAGATCAGCGTATTTGTAAATACTGTTATAACAAGTTAGAAGAAAATAGAATGCCGACCAGAGCTGTACATAATAATTTAGAATTGGATGCTATTCCTGCAGAACTTTCTGATTTAAATACATATGAGTCTATACTCATTCAATGTGTTCATCCGTTCCAGACCATAGTACGTATGGAGCCCAAAACTGGTAAATTACCTCCTTCAGATTTACTGAGAGGTTTAAAAGGAAGAGTGGTGTATTTGCCCTTGGATTTGAAAAAAAATATGGAAACTATTGATGCAGATACTTTGGAAACTGAACCATTAGTTATTCTGGTTAATGGTGTACCTACAAAGAATAAGAAGATTTGGCAGGAGCTGGTAGATGTACGGAAGGTACAAAGAGCAAATTTATATTTGAAAAGGAATAATAAATGGTATGAATCAATTTATATAGATGAAGAAGAAGAAGATTTACAAGAAGACACAGAAACACCAACTGGACAAATTGAAAAAGTGGACAAGTCAAAAGAAGAAGAAATTTATCAACATTTTAGCATACATCCTGTTCATTCAAAAGAAGTTATGGGAGACACTATTGATCTGTTTCAGATGAAGAAAGCAAAAGGAACTCCCGTGAGTGTATGGGAGAAGAGCTTGGAAGCTCGATGTTTTCCTCAGCTGTTTCCTACAGGAAAAGGTGGACGATACGATGAACGCCCAGAACAGATTCCAGCTTCTGAGTATCGGACTACAAGACTATATGCTGAAGATTCAAGATTTCGTCAAAGTATTCCTTATTTGTTTCATCTTTTATTTGAAAGTGACTTGTCTGCATTATCTTATGCAGTAAATCACATTTTAAAAAGTGGAGTACATCTACATAATGTGTCTGCTAAGGATTTTATGGAGAAAGTGCAGCACCGAGATGATCATTTGGAAACACAACTGATCAATCTGATGGCTTGTCAGTGTGGGACAAATGAATATTGGTACCGACGCCATGGAGAATTAAAATGCATGTTACGGAATTTAGGAACTCCTACATGGTTTGTAAGCCTAAGCTGTGCCGAGTACGCTTGGGATGATTTATTGGATTTTCTACGAGAGGCAAATTCAAACATTAAAAACATTGAATACAAGACAGCAGGAGAACTGTGCTCATTGGATCCGGTTAATGTTTGCAGATATTTCAATCATAGATTTGAGGCTATGATGTCCTTCATCTGCAATAAAAAAATCCACCTCTTGGAGAAGTAGTGGATTTCTTTTGGAGAAAAGAGTACCAAGCAAGAGGTGCTCCTCATATTCATATGCTGTTGTGGATCAAGGATGCCCCAAAATTTGGAACAGATGCTGATGAAGCAGTGTTATCTTTCATTGAAGAATATGCAACATGTGCTATACCTAATAGCACAGAAGAGAAAAAGTTAAAAGAACAAGTTTTACGTTTCCAAAGTCATCGGTGTGGAAAATACTGTCGACGGAAGTACAAGACCAAAGATAAATTCTACACAAAGTGTCGATTTGGATTTCCTAGACCTGTTCTTTCAAAAGGAAGAGTCAACAGTTTTATGTCAGCTGTGCGACATACTATAACCAGAAAATCTCCCAAAAATACATACAACCTAAGAAGAAAAGAAGAGTCAAAATGTATAAATGACTACAACGCATTTAACAATGCGGAATGCTAACATGGATATTCAGTATGTGGCAGACAATTCTATTGCTGTTGCTCGGTATGTCACATCTTACATCACTAAATCTGAGAAAACAGAATTGAAGGAAATGTGGGAAGAGATTTCTCACGAGAAGACTGTCAGTAAGAAGCTGTACAGTTTCAGTTTAAAGATGTTATCGCATCGAGAAATTGGATCCTACGAATGCTCAGATAGGTTATCATCTGCAAGTCTTTACTCGAAATCCAGAAGAATAATTTGGGTCAGTTTAGGCCTTGCAGGAATGCGAAATCGGGTACTGAAATCTGTTGGAGAAATTGAATATTTGGCCGAGAATGACCCAGAAAGTACAGATATTTTGAAAACAAACATGTTGGACACATATTACCCAAAAAGAAGTCATCATCTTGAGAACATGTGTCTCTATGAAGTGCTGCAGAACTACATTTTTTCACGGAAAGCCACAGAAGACATCAACAATGGAAAATATAAAGTCATTGGTGAGGAAGGAATGTTTAGTGAAGCAAATAAAAGGAAGTTTGATAAATCACAGGAAGCTGAGTTGCGACACTACTGACAAAAAGGAATTTTACTACTTGGCTCTTTTACAGCTGTTTAAACCATGGCGTTCAGAGGACGAACTACCGGGAGAATTTCAAAGCTATGAAGATTCTTTTAATGCTAGCAAAGATAGCATAGAATGCAGTACTTTCACAACTTATGTCCAAATGTTAAATGAAGAAAATGAACAGGAAGCAAAAATTGCAGCTGAAGTAGCTAGAGACAGTTCTCAAGACAGCCAAAGTTCAGGAACACTTAGTCAAGATCCCCTAGGACAACCAATCATAGAAAATGAAGCTGCAGTAGCCATGACTGAAGTAGAAACGGCTATGAATCAAGCACAGGAAGATTCAATCGACTTACTGAATCTGGAACAACAACTGAATGAAGAACAAAAACAAATTTATGAAGAAGTCACAAAAAAAATTGATCATGGATTACTACATGAAAAAAACCAGTGCTCATGCACATCATTTGAATCAATCAGGATGTATGTGAGCGGACAAGCTGGAACTGGTAAAAGTTTTTTAATAAAAGTCATCAGAAGTTACCTACAGCAAAAAACAGCTTCAAATTTGTCTTGTGTGGTAACTGCTCCAACTGGGTTTGCAGCCTATAACATAAAAGGAATTACCTTACATCGCTTGCTAATGTTACCAGGGGAGCATGAGAACAAAATAGAATACCACAAGCTAACTGGAGAAGCATGCTTCGAAGTTTCAAGAGTGTTGAAGAAGATGCAAGTTCTCATTATTGATGAGGTGAGCATGGTTTCAAACTTAATGCTTGCCTTTGTGCATTTAAGAATGCAACAAATTCTTAAGAGAGACTATGACGTGTTATTTGGAGGTAAACACGTCATAGTTTTTGGAGATCTTTTACAGCTCACTCCAGTTAAAGGACAACCAGTGTTTAATACTGTCACACATGAAGATACGAAGAAGTCATTAGGAAGCATTGGTAATGCGAATATTTGGTCGTTCTTTGAGTACAAAGAACTCACTACCAATATGAGACAAGCAAACAATGAAGATTATGCAAGTATTCTGAAAGATATCAGAATTGGACTACTCACAGAAGTTGGCAAAAAAGCATTACAGAGTAGGATGCTACATAATTTATTTCCAAATGAAGAAATAGTTGCAGAGAAAATATACAAGAACATTGCTGAAAAAAATACTGTAATCTGCTTAATGCCAACACTACGTGAGTGCTCAATATTCAATGAGGAACTTTTGAAATTGGAAAAGGAAGAGATTAAGAAAATGGAAGCAGAGGACAAAATTCAGCATGAAAGAATTACTTTTACATTAACAGGCAAACTGAAAAATAAATTGGATTCACTAGAGAAGAACATTTCCAAAACAGCTGGATTAGAAAAAAATCTATATGTTTGCATGAATTGTCGAGTGATTTTAAGGAGAAATTTGGATGTAGAAAAAGGTTTAGTGAATGGAGCTATGGGAAGAGTTGTGGGTTTTATTAATTATCAGAAAAAAGATGGAATTGAATGTTTAAAAATAAAGTTTGATCAGATAGAAGAAGTTAAAGACATTTGTCGTTGTTCAGTTCGTTTCGTGCTTGTGAAAGACTTATATGTGCGTAGAAAGCAGTTTCCATTTTCTCTAGCATATGCTGTAACTATTCACAAGTCTCAAGGATTGACTGTAGATAGTGCTTTTGTAAACATTGGTTCTACTGTGTTCAAAGAAGGTATGGCATATGTTGCTCTGTCACGAGTAAAAACTTTATCTGGTTTATTTATGATAGACTTTGATGACTCAAAAGTTAGTGCTGATACAAACTGTGTAAAGGAGTATAATAGATTAAGAAGAACCTATGCTCCTCATTTAGGACAGAATCCTGTGATTGAAAAACATGTTGTCTCTCGGAAAAGGAGATTTGAAAATATCTGTAATGTGGATGAACAGAACGAAAAAAAAAAAGGACAGTGATGTGATAGCAAGGAAAAAGAAAAAGGACAGTGTTGAAGAGGTTGTTGGTTGCCATTTTGAAAATAGCTCTGGTGTCAACTGCTATGCAAATGTAGTGCTGAATGTTGTATTTTATCTTGAAAAGTTGCTAGAACAGATCATGGAAAAAGATTGTGTTCTCTGCTGAGTCTCCTTTATGAGAAGCTGAGTAATGATAAAACTAAAATAGAAAGTGCTTCTGATGTTAGAAATCTTTTAGATGTATGTTGTGGATCTACACAGTTTAAAGAAAATGTCCAGCAAGATGCACAGGAATTCTTATATATTTTGAGCGTACTTGAAGATGAAGGAGTAGAAGTAGAAAACTTATTTGGTGTCTCTTACAAATGGGAACATTGCTGTGAAAACTGTATGAACACATGTAGTAGTAATGTTGATTCAGAAAGGTTCATATTTTTACCATTACCACAAAGTAAATCAGTGACTTTTAGTAAATTAGTTAAAGATGCGAATCACAACATGGAATGTTCTGAATGTAAATCTGGCATGTTTCCACATTATTTTTACAGAAATATGGTCAGTATGTAATTTTAATGATGCAACGTTGTAGAGCTGATGGTTCAAAATTGGATACTTTAATAAAGAAGTTTATAGGACAACAATTATCAATTTCTGGAAAAACTTTTGTTACAGTTGCAATAATTTTTCATGAAGGACCTACTGTAACTTCTGGACATTACACAGTTTATCTTAAATGTGAAAAAGGCTGGACACTGTGTAATGATTCCCAATTGATTTTCAAGCAACGTTTGCCTTATGATTTACCCAATTCTTACTTAATTTTTCTGAAACCTAAATTTTGAAAACTAAAAACTGCATCTGAAGAAAGCATTTTTTGTAATTTTAAAGGATTATAATTGAAGATATCACTTAAAAAGGATTTTGAAATTACTATTTGGCCTAAAGGAAAAGTAATAAAAACAATTGTGGACTCCTTTGACAGAAATTATTTTGGCATGTGTGCTTTTGCGACAAGGTTTAAAG
This sequence comes from Triturus cristatus, assembly GCF_964204655.1. NCBI lineage: Eukaryota > Metazoa > Chordata > Amphibia > Caudata > Salamandridae > Triturus > Triturus cristatus. Next base: position 730,399,489 of record NC_140591.1, read on the forward strand.
ACGGTTTATCTAGAACATTTTTATTGATCTAGAAAAGTACTTGTAATATATATGTAATATTTCTAACAAGGTATATTTTAGTGAGGATAGTTTTTGGGCTTTTTTTAAACAATCTTTTAGATTGTTTTTTTTTTGCCCGCTGTTAAATGATGAATACAATTGTTTTCACTATTTTAAGTGAAAATTAAAAAATTCTGAAAACAGCAAAAAAAGGGCAAAAAATTGCTTTGTAAAATATGTAAAAACATGTAATGCTTTTTGAAATGTATGATTGAATATTAATACTTTTTTCTTTTTTTGCAGAACTAGAAAGAAAAAATTAAAAACGAAATTCTGTTCCCTTGCAAAATACAAAAAATTTATTTTTTCCAAATAAGTTATTTTTTTAAAAAAATAAGTGAAAAATATTTGTATTTCTCAATCCTCCCTTTTCATGCTTCCATTTCTTCACCTCTTTGTACTTTAAATTTTAAAAAAAAAATAATAAATAAATCCCCAAAAATTTTTTGGGGGTTTAGTTTTTAAGTGGCTCTTAAAAGAGCCCTTGAGTTAATAGAGGGAAACAGGAAGAGAAAAACGAAAAAAAAGAAAAAACATCTATGGCCTACGGCACTCATGCGCATCAAATTTTCTCTGAATGAGATCAAGACTGGTCTCACCCACAGAAATAAGTCGACCGCAATCAGTGCAGCGTGTGGACAACCTCGCCAAACAAGGTGGTCCAAAAAGAGGTGTGGAAGAAGGCAAAGGCACCACTGCAGAAGAAGTGCTCGCCTGAGCTGCCGAAGATGTGCTCGGCTGAGCTGCTGCAGATGTCGTCGGATGAGCAGCTGGAGGGTTTGCTCCAGAAGCTCGACGAAAAGATACTGGATGCATTGCCTCAACTTGCCTCGTCATTGTGTGTATGCTAAAAGAATATTTCTTGTTAGCATTCCCACGTGATAAGACTTTTTGACACAATGTACAAGTAACTTTCGGGGGCATTTACCTTTTTTTGTCCCTCTGGGAAAGTAAAAAACTGCCATATAAAGCTGTCTTTCTGCTTCCTGTTCCTCTGCCTCTCAAGAGTGTCCTGCTCAGTGTCTGAAGATGGTTGCTGTTCAGCCATTGTCTCTCAACAACAGAATAGCTCCTTCTCCAAAGGAATCAGAACTAATAATGAGGGTAGTAGGTGTGGTTTGGGAAGAATCTGGAACTGAAAGTACTTCAAACCAATCAAAAGTGATGATTCATGATCACATGACTTGCCATGAGGGGAGTGGGTGTGGTGTTGAAACAAAACAGAAACTGAAAGTAATGATAACCAATTAGAAGTGTTGTTTTATTAAGCATATAACCCGAGGTGCGCGCACTGCGCAAGCTCCGAGCACGCACCTTGTGATTACGCATGCGCGAACGCGTAGGAGCACATGTGCATACGTCATATGTGCGTACGTAATGCGCATACGTTGCACACGCATATACGCGAACATTAATGCGCGTAATTTAAGCGTATGCGGAAGTGAACCGCGTGGAGCGCGTACGACGCACGCACGCATGCGTACATACGTACGCATACGTACTGGGTGCGCGCTCCCAGCGCGCACTATAACGTATGTATGCGTACGTAAATAACGTACGACGGTATTCATAAAAAACTTACGAAAACGTACTAGGTGCGCGCTCAGAGCGCGCACCCCAAGAATTTATATAAAAAAAAAAGTGGAGAAAAATTAATTGAAAAAATTAAATAAACTGTTCAACTTTTTCCTAATTGAAAGTAAAAAAAAAAGCAAAAACAAATTAAAGGATACAGATAATATATAAATGAATACATAGTAATTTAAAAAAAAATATATATATATATATATATATAATTTAATAATTCAAAAATTAGCATTTAAAAAACCGTACAAATTCACTGAAAAAACCATAGGTTTCACACACGTTATAGTTTGGAATTAGCATTTAAAAAACCTTGCAAATTCACTGAAAAAACCATAGGTTTCACACACGTTATAGTTAGCTGGACATTTCTCATACAAAACCAATGAAATTCCCCCGTTATAGTTAGTACAGCTAACTATAACTCGCGCAACCGCAATCCACTGCTGATGACGTCACATATTACATCACTCATGACATGGTCAGTGACATCACTCATGACATCACTGATGACATCTCAAATGACATCACTGACGATGTCACTGTTCAAGACATCAATGTGATAAATTACCACATCTTCTCACACCCTTATAAAACCATTCATATACCAACTGAAAATTACACAGTTCCATTCTCAAATCCATAAAAAATGCAATACTAATAACTGCATACCTAAAAAAAAACTTTAAGACCTTCGTTCACCTCCACACACTCACCTGTACAGTCACTCATAGTTACATTCAGTCCATAAAAAAGTATCATATAAATTTATACATATATCTATATAGACACTCACACACTAACAATCATCCATAGAGGTACTCTCACACCTAGTCATTCAAACAATTAATCACACTGCCATTTACTCATTAATGCAGTTATACACACTCAAGTTCACTCACTCACAAAAATAGTATCATATTCTTATGCTCAATTAGAATCATTGACACAAGCACACATTCATCCATGCAGACACTGTCACAATTACACACTCTCACATCTAACCTCTTATATACTCTTACACACATATATTATGCCTTTTTCATATTTAGTTAGTCACAAATGTACCACTGAGACATACATTCAAACCATAATACAGCCATACATACACTCACTCAACCATACAGTCCTTCAGAGATGCACTTCTAATAACATCCAGTCATAGAATCACACACTCACTCATCTATGCACACTCACACACACTTTACCCACACAAACACGTAGGAACTCATAAAGATACTGAGACAAGCAATCAAAAACCCATATAGACACTTATATAGCTATTCACAAAACCATGCCACAACTTATACCTCAACACACAGACACATACAAAACATTTATACAGTTTATGCACTAGTCTAAAGTAAGATGTAGTTAAAGGACTCACTTGTCGAGTCAGTTACACAACACAGACGTCATCAGCAGTGGATTGCGGTCGCGCGAGTTATAGTTAGCTGTACTAACTATAACGGGGGAATTTCATTGGTTTCGTATGAGAGAAATGTCCAGCTAACTATAACGTGTGTGAAACCTATGGTTTTTTCAGTTTATATAGATATATATATATATATATATATATATATATATATATATATATATATATATATATATATATATATCAAGTCAAGTAGCTGCATGAGGGTCTATATGGGTTATTGCTTGATTGTCTGAGTATCTGTTTGGGTGCCTGAGTGTCTGTGTGGGTTGGTGGGGGGTATGTAACTTTGCGCATCGATTTGTGAGTGGGTGATTCACTGGGTGTATGGGTTCAAGAGTACATCTGTGAAGGGCTGTATGGGTGGGTAAGTGTGTGTATGGGTGTGTTGGTGAGTGTTTAGAGGTCTCAGTAATACATGTGTGAGTAACTACATATGTGAAAGCCGTATATGGGAGTGTTGGACTATATAAATGACTATATGTGAGAGTGAGTGATTGTGAGAGTAGCTGTATGGATGAGTGTGTGCTTCTGTCAGTGATTGTATAAGAGAGTAAGTATGTATTAGTATCTGTATGAACAAATGAGGTGGCGTGTGAATAATTGTGTATGTGAGTGAATGGGAGTGTGATTGATTCTTTGCATGACTGGCTATGTGTGTGAGTAGCTCTATGGGTGAGTGGTGGTGTCTGAGTGTCTGTATAGGTATATGAGTGCATATGATAGTGCTGTATTGATGAGTGAATGCAAGTATGAGTGACTGTATGGGTGAATGAGTAGATGTGTGTGTAGACCTAGGAATCAGTGAGTGGGTATGTAATAACTGGTATTGGTGTGTCTTTGGTTTTGAAAATGGTAGTGTGTATTTTAGAGTTAGTCTATCAAAGTTTATATTAGGGTGTGAGGGGGTGCACCAGATTATCACATGGATGATGTCATCAGTGATGTCATTTGAGATGTCAAGGAGAAAGGAAGGTACTCTACCTATATTTTTCTAAATGTACAGTGTATCATGTCGTTGGTATACTGACACTTAAGCTAGACCTATAGAGAGCATGAGTTTCAAGGTACTTTCAGCACATAGTCAAAGAAAGATTCGTTTATATTTTTATTTTTTACTTTAGTCAATTTTAGACAAAGGGATTCAAAAAATGAAATTTTCAATAATTTGTAGGAATAACATACAATGTCATGAAACAAAACACAAATAACAATGATAGATAGGTCCCAATCACAATCACGCGCACACAAACACACAAACTTATACCGGTATCATTTCACACCTTAAAAACAAGCATCATGCATCTACTCATAAAAATGCCACTAGCCAAGTGGGGGTCCAAAGCACTGCCTCGTTAATCAATATATAGGCAAAAGCATATGAACATTCAATACTGTGCTAAAGGGTACATGTTCAAAATACTAGAGCTAGGGCTTGAGTGGACCCCGTGGGAGCGCCGACACGCGTTTCGGTGAACGCATCGAAATGCTGGTGCCACCTTCCTCGGGGCGAACAAGGAAATGGTTTTGGCGTTTTTGCTGGGACCTGTGAAAAATCTAGGTGTGGCAAATAAGTCCAAATGAGGACACAGGCGAGAAAGCTCTGATCTCGAGCGAAAAAACGGAGGTCAAAATGTTCACTTGAATAGAGTCTATAGAGGGAGTTGTAGACTCGCCGTCAGAGTTGAATCTTTTTAATCATAGGTTTTCGGCGGCATAATAGTTAGATTTGGATCCCCGATGAGGCTGGGGGAACGGGGATTTATGCCTCGATAGAAAAAAAATAGCAGGAGCAACATCGGGTTGCTGCGGTGTATTTCAGAGAGGCAAAGAATTGAATGCCTGATAGCGCGGACGTCACACGAAAGGGCACACCGTCAGAGCGCGGGACTCTGGCAGAGATGTAGAGTACTCAGGGACGGGAGGATCAAAGTGAACGAACGGTCGGGTGAATCATTTGAGATGTCATCAGTAATGTCAATGACCATGTCATGAGTGATGCAATATGTGACGTCATCAGCAGTGCATTGCGGGGGCGCGAGTTATAGTTACTTCAACTAACTATAACGGCCGAATTACTCTGGTTTAGTGCGACTGAAATGTCCAACTAACTATACCATCCCTGAAACCTGTGGTTTTTTCTGCGAATTTCTAAGGTTTTTCAAATGCTAATTTCTACCTATAACGTCCCTGAAACCTACATTTTTTTCAGTGAATTTCAAAGTTTTTTTATTTGCTAATTTCTAACTATAACATCCCTGAAACCTATCGTTTTTTTCAGTGAATTTCCAGGGGTTTTTAAATGCTAATTTCTAACTATACCTACATAGGTAGGATATATGCAGAAAGAGGAAGAAAGGCGCTGATAGAAGCAAGAGAAATGCAGAAAGAGGCAACAGAAGTCCAGAAAGGTAAATAAAGGTGCAGAAAGATGCCAGAGATATCCAGGAAAGAACCAACAGAGGTGCACAAAGAGGCCGTGCTGCAAAGTAATCCTGTGCCCCTAACTTTTTGCTAACTGGCACTGGTGGTAACTGACTCTGACTAACCAGACCCTGAGCCAGTGTTATGCTAAAAGATACTAATAATACAGTGAAAACACCTACATACACTAGGGTACACTATGGGTTGGGGTACCCCTGTGATTGGCATAACCTCCCCTGTAAGGCCCTATTACATATTAGTGCAGGGGGGTTAAAACTACCTCTAAGTCAGAGGTGCAGAAAGAAGCAAGAGCAGTGCAGAAAGAACCAACAGAGGTGCAGAAAGAGGCAAGAGGGGTACAGAAAGAGGCAACAAAAGTGCAGAAAGAAGCAAAGGAGGTGCAGAAAGAGGCAGGAGAACTGCAGAAAAAGGCAAGAGAGGTGCAGGAAGAGGCAGGAGAGGTACACAAAGAGGCAAACGGGGTACAGAAAGAGACATGAGGGGTGCAGAAAATGGCAAGAGCAGTGCAGAAAGAACCAACAGAAGTGCAAAAAGAGGCAAGTGAGGTGCAGAAATAAGTAGGAGAGGTGCAGAAAGAGGCAAGACAAGTACAGAAGGGAGGCAGGAGGGGTGCAGAAAGAAGGGAGAGAAGTGCAGAAAGAAGCAACAGAGTTGCTGAAAGAGGCGTGAAGGGTGCAGAAAGAGCAAGAGAAGTACAGAAAGAAGCAACAGAGGTACAGAAAGACGCAAGAGAGGTACAGAAACAGGTAGGAAAGGTGCAGAAAGGGAACAAGTGCGCAGAAAGAGGCAAGAGAGGTGCAGAAAGAGGGAAGAGGGGTGCAGAAAGAAGCAAGTGAGCTGCAGAAAGAGACAACAGGGGTGCAGAAAGAGACAACAGGGGTGCAGAAAGAAGCAAAAGAGGTGCAGAAAGAGAGAATAGAGGTGCGGAAAGAGGCAAGTGAGGTGCAATAGGAGACAAGAGAGGTGCAGAAAGAAGCAAGTGAGCTGCAGAAAGAGACAACAGGTGTGCAGACAGAGGCAAAAGAGGTGCAGAAAGAGGGAAGAGGGGTACAGAAAGAGGCAAGAGGGATGCGGAAATTTGCAAAAGAGGTGCAGAAAGAGGCGGGTGGCCCTGCTCATACCTCAGACTAGATCCAGAAGTGCTCTTCAGTGGTTTCTTCTTTTTTGTTTCTCATTGAGTTTATAGTTTAGCTTCCATGGGAACTAGGAAGACTAAACCTGTGGTTACCACTCCACAACACAGACTATAATACCACATAATTACTTTCCAAAACACATAATCCCACTCCACATAATTCCTATACACTAAATACCATATATTTTCTATTCACATAATTTCACTGCACAACATACCACATAATACCACTACACACAATGTACATCAACTCTACACCAAAAAAAATTAGCAAAATGTTTTTACATTTACAACGCCAATAGCTCTAACTCTCAAATGCCAAACCTTTTACATTGCAAATGCTTCCTTAACTAGTAGTTGCGTTTGCAGAGTGGTGGAGTAAGGGTGCTGGGCCTCCGACCAGCACTCAGGAATTCCACTGCGTAGGACTTGCAGGAGGTACCAGGAGGGCTTCTTGGCCCCCAAAGTCACTCAGGAGTAAAGTTGACTTCATCCCCCATCCATTAGTCAGCCAGGAGGCGCGTTTGCAGAGTGGCGGAGTAAGGGGGTGTAGGCTTGTGGAAGGGGTTGGCGTCCCTCAGATCCCTCCCAGTTAGGCAGCAATAGAACGGATGAGCGCTTTTAAGACACTTTATTGCAGGTAGGTTACAGGAGATTACACAGTTCGACTTAAGGATATGTAGCACCACTGTCCCACATAATTCCAGTTTGTCTCCTCTGAGTCTTCGTGGGTGGGGTTCGCTTCTCCCGGTGGGTTGTTTGCGGCGTCAATCGAAAGATGAAGCAATAAGAAAAAAAACACGAGAGAAAAAAAACAAAGATTCGGCCATTGGCCTGTGATGCCACCCAAGGAAAAAAAGGGGGGGGGAGTGCGCAAGCCTTCACCTGTGTCCTGACTGTGAAGTGCCTAGGGTAAGGGAAGAAGGTGGATGTAGTTTTAAGTGCCACTCTTTAGTCCTGTCCACCACCCTTTAAAGGAAAGAAAATGTGCTAATGGCACTTGCCTGAAACCACGACCCTCCAGGGCCGTGGTGGAAGGAGATCCAGCCTCCTCACTTGTCTCTGGAGTGCTGGTCTTGTTCGCGATGCTCTGAAAGCACTCTCCCGGACAGCTACTGGTTTCCTCCTCCTCCTCCTCTCTTGGGGTCGATTGCTCTCCGCCGCCACTGTTATTCCCCCTGCTGCTCCTCTCGCTCTTCGCCTCGCTGCTCCTTTTTGTGTCCTTCGCCCCGCTCCTTCCGTCCTCTGCCTCGTCGCTTTCTCTGTCTTCCACCTCCAATCGCCGAACGCCCGGGTCTTCTCCCGGCGTCTCCTTATGTTTTCTCTCGTTGGACGCGGTGCCGTCGGAGTGCGCGTCAGTCACTAGAACGCTGCCCCCACTTCCGGGTCGATTGAGCACCGCCGGCATCTTGGAAGTCCCAGGCACGGCGGTGATGGCGGTGTCTTCCTCACAGGGGGCATGGCCTCCGAAGACATCTTAGCAATCCCACTGTGTGGGACCTACTAGAGGTAACAAGAGGGGTAGTTGGCCCCCAAGGAAATCCTTGGGGGGTAACTCCCCCTCCTATTACATCCAGTAAGTCCCACAGAGGAGGATTGCTACGTTTTCACAGCAGGCCATGCCCCCTTTGCCCACCACTTTGCAAATGCACTCCCTGGTGTGCTCTAGGATGGGCATTGAAGTTACCTTCACAGCTGGGGGTCCTTTGGGGCCAACTAGCCTACCTCTTGCCTCCAGTAAGCCCCAGAGAGTGGGATTGCTGAGAGGTGGAAACAGGCCACGCCCCCTTTCTCCACCACTCTGCAAACATGCCTCCTGGCGCGCTCTTTGTTAGGGGATGAAGTCCCCTTCCCTCCTGAGGGTCCCTGGGGGCCAACTAGCCCACTAGGTACCTCCAGTAAGCCCCACACAGCTGGATTGCTGAGAGTGTCTGATGCCACGCCCCCTTTTTACAGACCTCTGCAAATGTGCCGCCTGGTTCACTGCTGCTCAAGGGATGAAGTCCACTTGTGTCCTGAGGTCCTCAATGAGTACAAAGCCCTGGGGAGGTGGTGCTCCCCGGGGCTTGAGGGGGCCTGCGAGGCCCCCTCATTTACAAAGAAAGCACCAGGGAGGTGGTGGTCCCTGGGGCTTCGGGGGCCTGCGAGGCCCCCCTAGTAATTAAAAAACCCCAGGGAGGTGGTGGTCCTAGGGGCTTGGGGGCCCACGAGGCCCCCCTCATTAAAGAAGGAAGCCCTGGGGAGGGGGTGGTCCCCGTGGCTTTGGAGAGCCTACGAGGCCCCCAGCTCAAATATATTAAAGCTTTTTTTGTCCTGGGGTCCCTGTGGGACCCCCTAAGCAGCCCTAGGGGGACAGGGTGTTTCTACCCTGCCCCCTTTAATGTTTTTTTAATCCTTTTTTCTTCGACTCGGTACAGATTCACAAGATAGCTGCCAACACTTTCTGGTTTGGAGTGCTGGCAGCCAATAAGAATGAAGCTCGTACTCAGGAGGATTCGCGGCTCCTCCTCGGTGCTCAGATATCAATATTTTTATTTTTTGAATTTCTCAGGAGCTACTAAATGGATTTACAGCATTTAAATAAAAGGTCGCTTTCTAAACCAAGAGCTACTTTTTTGCCAAATTTTGTGTAATTCCGTTCTGCAGTATGGGCTGCTCCAAACTTTCCTATGGAAATTAACATGGAGAAAACACGCTTTGGGACCCCCCTTTATTCTCGCCCCCATTTGATGAATCACCCTCAAACTTTCAGGACAGGAGCTGACCTAAAGATTCGTCAAATGGTGCCAAAGATATTAGCAAATCAAAAAACGCTTTTCCTTTGAATGATAGTTCCCAACTATAACTACCTACTGGCGACTGCCAGTAGGTAATATATATATATATCCAGTTCATGAAGTTTCAGGCACAGCAAAGAGTTCACATACCTCTGGGTACCTCCTATGGAACCAGGGCTTTCAGTTTCCACAGAAGGGGGGAGCAGCCGACTCCGTCACTGACTCCGCTGCTGGCTCCATGTCCTGAAGGCACAGCAGAAGGCACCACCAAACTTTGCACTACAACCCGGGACGCACCGACAATGACCGCTGCTGCCACCTGGCCGATGCTTGCACCGTGACCTGTGGGCACCGCAATCTGCACCGCCTCTCTTCACTCTGACACCCTTTGACTCACCAATGATATCGTTGGCCACTGACCGCAATGCCTGTGACCGCACAGTGGCTTGGGGGGACCACTCGTAAGTCTCTTGACGTATCACCTCATCCCACACCGCAGTCTAGGCTGACCAATGCCACCTCTCATCAACCAGCTCTGCCGCGTGCCTTGCACCATGACCTGTCAGCACTGCAATGAGCACCGCCTCTCTCTTCACCACAGCCCTGATCTCACCGACACCGCTGGATGACCATCACCGAGCTGATGCCTGCACCGCGACTTGACGGCACCGCACCCTGCACCACAAGGCTTCACATCGCAACCGCAATAATTGCCAAGACCCGGCTTGCAGCGACACAGTCATCCAGAACCAAATGTACTGTTTACCAGTCTGTCGACGCTACAGCTGACCAGCACTGACGCAGTCGGCTGGAACTGTTGTAATCTGTTGTTTTCAGCACCGCGGTAGCCCCGGACTGAGCTACAGACTCCCAAGAACTGCATTTTAAAGTCATTCTTGCAAAGTGCATATTTTTAATTACTGTATGGTGCTCTTTTATCGTTTTGGGTCTTGTTTGCACAGATAAATATTAGCTATTTTTCTAAAACTTGTGTGGTGTCCTTTTGTAGTGTTTTCACTGTGTTACTGTTGGTTATGTGCAAAAGCTTTACACACTGCCTCTGAGATAAGCCGGACTGCTCGTGCCAAGCTTCCAAGGGGGTGAGCAGGGGTTATTTTAGAAGTGTATCCCCCTTATCCTGACTAGGAAGAAGGGTTCGTTCTTGGACAAAGGTGCAAACAATTGCCAACTAGAGACCCTTATTTCTAACAAGATATAAATATTTTTGGTTTCATATTTCCACCAATATTGGTGATGTTGCTATGATAGTCACAACGTCCCCATGACGGTTTATGGGGGGGACACTGGCGATCGCAGAGTCATTGTTAATATCACGTGTGATTAAAAGAACACATTTTGGACACATAATATCTGTCACTAACACCCCATTTCTCAAACATGGGGTCAGAGTACCTCCAACTGGCCCATTATGTTAGCTTTCACAGAACTTTTCAGGCCCAGGAACCGTTCCTGTTCGATAAAATGGTGGGCGCAACTTTCTGTTCAGGTTGTGTCCCTCTGGGGCACACATTCACTAATAATCATGAAATTGAGACGAAATATCTGCGGCCAGAGATTTCACCATAGTTTTCAACTTACATTTCTCAAAAACTACTGATCAGATTCTCCCCAAATAACAAAAGTGACAATCTGCATAACAACACCTACCTCTCTGTCAAATTGGTATAATTATATTCAGTGGTTCAGGTTGTAGTCATGTTGACAGGTTCCTATACAAATTAACATTGCAAATGCACCCTTTTTTCGACCCCATTTTTCTCAGCCCCCACTTTATAAATCCCCCCAAAACTTTCCACATGCAACATCCATTCACATAAAAAACTAAAGGTTGTGAGGTCCTAAGCAGTGCATTGTGGGGGCATGAGTTATAGTTAACGGCAGTAACTATAACTGCTGAATTTCACCGGTTTTGCAATCAGAGCCGAACTATAGCATCCCTGTAACCTCTGGTTTGTTCAGTGAATTTTAGAGGTTTTTTAATTCTATTTTCTAACTAGAACGTCTCTATAACATTTGTTTTTTTAAAGTGAATTACTTTGTATTAGCTAGTGGTCACATTTGCAGAGTGTTGAAGAAAGGGGGCATGAATGATGGACACCTTTCAGCAATTCCACTGTGTAGGACTTACTGGAGGTAACAGGAGGGTGTATTGGCCCCCAGGACACTCTACAGTCAAGGGGGCTTCATCCCCCAACCAGCAGTGTGCCAGGAGGTGCATTTGCACAGTGGTGGAGAAAGGGAGTATGGCCTCCAAAGTCCTCTCAGCAATCGAGATCTGTGTGACTTACTGGAGGTAACAGGTTGGTTTTTTGGCCCCCAAGGACCCTATGGGGCCAAGGGACTTTATCCCCCAACTAGTAGTGCACCAGAACGTGCATTTGTAGAGTGGTGGTAAAAGAGGGCAGGGACTCCAGTGACTTGCATTTGTTTTTTTATTTATTCAGGGAGGGAGGCTGCATAGCTCTCCTTCCCTGGTCTTTTTTTGACGCAGGGGACCCCATCCCCTGGGGTCAGCCGTTTTTGGAATGGGGGACCCCATACCCCGGGGACCAACCTCTGTTATAAATTAAAGGGAGGGGGCTGAGCGGCCCTCCTCCGTGGCTGGCTTCATTTGTTGGTGCCCAGTCCTATCCAGGTCACCCATTCTGTTGTGGACTGCGGGGGAAGCCTCAAGGCCCCAGTGGTCCCTGCTGGCTCCCAGCCTCATGAGATAGCCTGCACTACTTTGACAGAAAGGGAGTTGATGAAGATGCAGCTCCCTCTCTGTTGAAGCAACTGTGCTCCACTTCTAGTAAGTGAGAGCATTTTTTTCAGCTCTCGCTTGCTAGAAGTAGAGCACAGTTTGCTATGCCTGGTAAATCTCCCACTAAGTCATAGCAAACAGTTATATCCCGGGGCGATCCCCTCAGGACATAGCAGGAGCCGGCCATGAGGGGTGGCGGTCCCCAGGGCCATGTATGTCTCCAAGAGGGGTAACATGTAATTTTAATTTTCTTCGGGAAGGTGGTGGTCCCGGAGGCTGCATTATTTTATGATTAAGCCCCAGGGATGTGGTTGTCCCTGGGCCTAGCTCAGGGGCAGCAAGGGTGACAATCTGGGCCTCCCCTACATTTTTCTCAATGCAAGCCCTGGGTAGGTGGTGGTGCCTCGGGCATAAATAAGCCCCACAAGGGGGGCATGCACCCACTCCTTTTTAAAACTGCCCCAGAACCTTGTCCACCCAGGGTCTGACTAGAAACCCTTCATTTTTTAGAAAATGTTTGGTGAGTAAATGTTTTTTGGGCACTGAGGGGTCCCGGGGTGGGGGGGGTAAGAGTGCACCTAACCTGCGCACCGTTTTTTATAAATATTTATTCCCTTGACTCGGTTCAACCAAGTCACAAGATGGCTGACATGGTTTTAAGTGTTATACATAGATATATGTATTTATATGGAGAGATGATGAGTTACTTGAAAAGGATGAATTCAAATTTATGAAATGTGATTTTACGAAGTTACCAGTTTTGGATTTTCTACCTAAAATAAATAGAAATAGTAGTAATCCACCTGGGAGACCAATGGTCTCCTCCATGGACAGTACACTAGAGCACACCTCACGGTATGTTGATTATTTTATAAGACCCTTTGTGGAAGGGCTAGCTCTATACATTCGTGACTCAGGAGACTTTTTAAGAATTATTGATGACATTGTTTGGGAAGAAAAATATCTTTTATTGTCACTTGATGTCAATAATTTATACACATGTATACCTCATGAAGTGAAAGGGCTCTATATGGGTGAAATAATGATCTTTATTGCTCCACAACAACATACATTCCAATCTTGGTTTCCTGGTCTTTGGTCTGGCAGTATGAGACCTTGGATCCTTCTTGTTCAATTTCTAAGGAAACGGGGAATCTGGAGCCCTTCTTGTCCAATTCAAAGCAAAACAGGAGTCCCTTTAAAAAAAAAAGAAAAGAGAATACAAGAAGGCTATTTAGGACAACCGTCATAAAATTCAGTGCTTGTTAGAATCCCTGATGTCCTCAGGAAAGAAGAAAAACACACAAGTAGCGCACAGGCAGACTAGCACAATGCTCCAAGGCGGAAGACTTTCATCCCTCAAATATCCTGGAAAAAAGGGGAAACTCATAGTGCAGAATTTGACACAGTAAATAATTAAATATTAAATTTTCTGCAACCGTTCTGGATCGCAAAGGTCAGTCCATGAGGGACATCCACTTATGCCAAGATGTGGTCGTGTCGGCCTCAGTTCAGCCATTTTGTTGGGCTAAGGCAAGGAGCACATGAGTCTGCTCACTGCTTTGCATTGATGATTTCAATAAACTCTGGCTTGAGGGGAGCAGGAGTGAGGGGCGAGCAAACACCCAGTATTACCACAACCAGTGTCGCACAGCAGCAGATAGAAAGATGTAATTCTGACCTCTTCCTAGAAACGGAGAGCCGGCTGCCCTGCCAAGTACCTTTAACACCCTCCCTTATCTGTTACAAAGTTCTCCACGTCATGAGCGCCCCTCTTAAGCCAACCGCGGAGGCGGCCATGTACCTCAATGAGCCACGTTCCTCCAGGAACATGGCTGGGTGTCTTGTGTTGCTGGACCGGGTCCAGCTCCTTTCTTGCTTCTCAGTCGGGTCTCTTTGGTCCTAGGTCCAGAGTAGGAGTCTGCTCTACGTAGCCCTCAAAGTATCCCTCTCTTCAGTTGCTGTCTTTGGCATCTTGTCGGGGCTGAATGCTCTTGCTCCTGCGCTTGTCGGGATTTGCACCTTACTCAGTACTCAAGGGACCCACATTCTGCCGCGGGCAAGAGGATATGAAGTCGTCTTCCGAGTCATCCGAGGTCCCGATTGGACCATGTGACCCTGGCATGTGAGTCTGGTTGTGTTCCAATAAGTCAAACCGATTAAAGGCACCATCGAGGGTATCCACAGCCAGGTCAATGGGAGACTGAAAATAGAGGAGAGGGGAGATGTAAGGGGGGAATACTTCCTCATTTTCTTCTTCATCCTCGTCCTGAGCAGGTAGGTTGTGACAGCAGGCCTGTAGATATTTTTAGAAGTCACAATCATTATCATACTTATTACACACAGAAATAATTTTGGATATGATGGCCTTTTTTTTTAACCAATATTTTTTTCATTTTTGACAAAAAAAATCTACTGTCAGACTCAGGGAAAGGCAATGGGCACCTATTTTACCCCCAGTTATGCAGGTTTATACCCTGGCTGGTGGGAGGAACAGGTGCTCAGATTTAACTGTTTGACTCCCATGTAGTTCTCTGGGTCAGATACATAGATTACATATTTTGCATCTGGAATGGCTCAAAGGAAACTGCTGTGATTTTCGTCAAGGAGTTAAATGAGAATAACCTGAATCTATCTTACACATGTAACCTAAATGAGCAAGAAATTGAATTTTTAGATTTACACTTAGAGGTGAACAAAAATAAGATGGAAACTAAACTATACCATAAAAAGAAAGCAGGCAATAGTTTACTGCATGCATCTAGCAGCCATCCCCACAATCTAATCTCTAGCATTCCCTATGGGGAATTATTAAGAGCGAAACAAAATTGTAGCTCACAAGAAAAATTTGATGAGGAATTAAAATGTATGACAAAAAGATTTCTGGAGAGAGAATATTCTAAGAAAAGAATAGAAATTGCTGGAACCAAGGTAAATACTGTAATGAGACATGATTTACTTCTTCCAAAAACAAAACCCAAGAATGAATGTCCACATATCAAGTATATAACCATACACAACACAGGGTCTCAGGCAATCAGACTTGTCTTTAAAAAACACTGGCATATCTTGCAAACAGACAATATTCTCAATAAATATTTGGATAAATATCCCAAACTAACTTTTAGGAAAAGCAAATCCCTTAAAGATATATTGTGTAGGAATATCCTCACTAACAATACAAGATCAAGTCAGATTAAAGGCTTTTTCTGTTGTCTAAAATGTAAAGCTTGCAAAAACACAGGAAATTAAAAAAAGACCATAGGGAGTTTGAAATTCGTCAACATCTACCATGTTTTTCAGATTCCTGTGTGCATTGTCTGAAATGTTCCTGTAACAAGTACTATATTGGCAGTACTATATATAAGGCCAAACTACGAGTAATGGAACACATGAGAGCTATCATCAATGTGAATAAGCAATACCCGGTAGCAAGACATTTTGAGAAAGAAACATTCTAGAAAGGCAAACCTGTTTAAATTCTATGTCCTTGACAGAGTACCCATTAACGTAAGGGGAGGCAACAGGGTTCAGGAATTAAGACGCCTAGAATCAAAGTACATCATTGAATTCCAAACCATGCAACCCATAGGTCTTAATCATGACGAGGAGCTAGCGGTCCATTTAGGATAATTTTATATAGCATTTCCCAATTCTTGGCGCTTCAGATTTTTGGATTTAAAAATTTTGAATTTTGAATCTGGCAGAACTAGCTATTTATGCATGAGGTCTGTAATACATATTAATTGATTGTATATTCACTTAAGAGGATAGCCACATGTACAGGAAAAATAAATTCAAGAAAATATATAATATAGATATAATTGTACCTGTGAATGATACTCTGGTATGCATCCCTGAATTTTGTATATATATTTTTTAAGATTGTTTTAAATGGGCTATATGGAACATACAAAGATTCTAATTGCATTTATTTGTTTTGTTGTTACAGGTATGAACTGTGGTCTGATTGAAAGTTACAAGAATTGCAAAAGAACATTAAAGTATCTTAATCATTTACAAACAAAGACTTTCACTAAACTGAAGTGGTTCATAATGTTTGGGTTTAGAAAATTGGTGAAAAATTGAAAATAATTTGGCATGAGAGGATATCTTAACAGTCAATATTTTAATAGCAGCTGAAACATGTCAATAAAAAAATAAAAGTCTTTTTTCTGTTTCAAGCATGCACAGTGCATACTAGATGATGCCAAACAATTATGGCGATGTAAAACCAAGACAGTGTGCTTTTCAGTCGCGACTCTCTAGGACGCAGTCCTCCCTCTACCTGTATGCATCTTTTCACTATGGTGTATATCAATTGATAGAATCTTTGCCACACCCATACCCGTGATCAAGGAGACACTGTTCTCTGAAAAATGCATTGGGTCTGATGTACTTTTCGTGTTGCATTTCTTGAATAAACCGTATTTTTGAATCATGCTATGAGGAGACCTGTGGATTCTTTTTGGGGCGTGAAGTGGCACCAAAAAATGTTTTGGGATTATTTTTCGGCATCACACACCATACTGCAGGTCATCATTTAAAGCAGCCGGGGGAAGTGTGAAAATAGCAAATGGCAAATATATATTTTTCCAACCTCCAAACTCCATCAAGCACTTGTAGAACTCTTCCTGGGTGGGTGCTACCACACGGGAGGGTTGAACTCTCGTAATATGTACGCTCCCTCTTTCAAAAGGAAGATGAGCACTCACGGGGTTTCAGGATTCATGAATTTTATTCCAAGAGCAGATGCGTTTCGGCGGCTGCCTTTTTCAATGCTCATACAGATACAAGACATGTTTCCTGCAGACTCTCTTTTAAGTGGTATGCAATCATTATGTAAGTTCTGGTCTAGAGAGAGGAGAGGAGGGTTAGTGATTCACTATGCTATTCCGGGCACAATCTTGCATGTATTATCAAAGTTTTTTCATGTGCCTCTGCCCTGAATGGGCTATCTTCTCTTTCAATCTACAGCTCCACACATTAGTTCATATTATCAGCCTCCTATATATATATATATATATATATATATATATATATATATATAAATATATATATGGCCCCATGAGGAAGAAGCAGGAGCTTTGAAACGCGTCGGGGGAGGCTCTAAGAATCCGGACACAATGTGCAGCTTCTGAAAATAAATAGTTTTGTTAAACTTTCACCAGCGGAGTGGCGTCCTTATGTTCAGAGGCACCTTGGCATGATGTTTGACGCGGCGGCCTCAGCCGCGGAGGATGCACCACCCGGTAGGATTTACCATAACGGGACTGTATGGCGGGGATTGCTCTGCCTGTAATCAGCGCTGGTGATTCATAATTGGGTTGCTGCATATTAAGCCTGGAGCCCACCGGAGGGCTGCAAAATGAGTTTTAAAAGGCATTAATTCATGGCACTTGTACGGACCCCACTGAAGGGTAAAAATCGAACTACAGCTACCAGCATACCTCACCGGAGAGAGTATGCAATCAATGGTTTATAAAGAACAGCTGTGGTTAAATCTGTCACGTGCTGCCTATGGCCCCATGAGGAAGAAGCAGGAGCTTTGAAACGCGTCGGGGGAGGCTCTAAGAATCCGGACACAATGTGCAGCTTCTGAAAATAAATAGTTTTGTTAAACTTTCACCAGCGGAGTGGCGTCCTTATGTTCAGAGGCACCTTGGCATGATATATATATATATATATATTCACTGAAAAAACCATAGGTTTCACACATGTTATAGTTAGCTGGACATTTCACTCGCAAAAAATCATTGAAATTCCCCGTTATAGTTAGTTCAGCTAACTATAACTCGCGCGACCGCCACTCTATCACATGGATGATGTCATCAGTGATGTCATCAGTGATGTCATTTGAGATGTCATCAGTGATGTCACTGACCATGTCATGAGTGATGTAATATGTGACGTCATCAGCAGTGGATTGCGGTCGCGCGAGTTATAGTTAGCTGAACTAACTATAACGGGGGAATTTCAATGGTTTTTTACGAGTGAAATGTCCAGCTAACTATAACATGTGTGAAACCTATGGTTTTTTCAGTGAATTTGCAAGGTTTTTTAAATGGTAATTCCTAACTATAACGTGTGTGAAACCTATGGTTTTTTTAAGTGAATTTGCAAGGTTTTTTAAATGCTAATTTATAAATGTATTTTTATATTTTTTAAATATTTATTTTAAAATAAGCTACCTATATATATAGTTATAGATGAACTTTATCCTTTCATATGGAATGGCTCAGTTTTTTTATTTTTTATTATTTGGATAGAGTTGAACAGCATAGTTAATATCTTCTATAAACTTCTAAACACTAAAAAAAAAAAATGGTGCGCATGCGTACGTGCTCCACGTGCGCATGCGTACGTCATGCATGCTCCGTATGCGCGTGCCCCGTACGCGCAGGGGCGCGTGCTCCGTACGCGCGTGCTCCGTACGCGCATGCGTGCGTGCTCGGTGTGCGTACGTGCATGCGCGCGTGCTCGGTACGCGCATGCATGCGCGCTCCGTGCGCGCACGGCAAGTCATGTGATTGAGAAACAACACTTTTCATTGGTTTATAGTAGTTTCAGTTCCAGAAACTTCCAACACCACACCCACTCCCCTCATTATTACTTCTGATTCCCTGGGAGAAGGAGCTGAGCAGCTTTTCCAGTACTCCAGTACTTGAGAATGGCAGAGCAGCAGTCATCTTCTGGGAGTGAGCAGGAGACCCTTGTGAGACAAAGACAGAGGAAACAGAAAGACTCTTTTATATGGCAATTTTTTACATTTCCACAGGGGCAGAAGAAGGTGAATGCTCCAAAAGTCACCTGCACTCTTTGTGATCGTGTCTTATCAAGAGGAGATCCTAAAAGGAAATACTCTTTTAGTATCTTCACTATGATCAGGCACGTTAGAGATGTACATCCTGTGGCTTATGCTCGTGCTGCTAGAGAAAACCCTCCAGCAGCTCAGCCGTGCACATCCGCAGCAGCTCAGCCGAGCACATCCGCAGCAGCTAAGGGAAGCACTTCATCTGCGGCGGCAGCTTCACCTAGTTCGGTTCCTCTGGATATACTCCCTCTGTTTAAGAGGGTGCATATACGGTGCAATGTGTGCAATGCTCTTCTCTCTTATGGGGACACCAGCATTCCGCTAATAGAGAGCAAGATACAGCAGCACACGTGCGGCACCCTATAATTTTTGCCATGTCTTTTTTTTCCTCTGTCACTCAATTAACACAACGGCTCTTTTTAGAGCCACCTAACATCTAAACACTTGAATTTGATTTTTAGTTAAATTTTTTATTATGATTCCGCCGTGCGCGCACTGTGATCGCACCGTGCGTGCACCCCGCGATTTAAAAAAAAAAAAAAAAAAAAATTCACCCTTCATTGTCCTTCAGGGACCCCCTGACAAAAGCTAGGGGGTCAGGAACTCTGTACCTTGCCCCCTTTTCACGTTCTCCACCTCTCTTTTTCACTGTCACACACAAAATGGCGGTTGACACTTCCTGATTTCGACCGATTCGAATGTTGACTGACATGAATCCACCAATCAGAATTAAGCTCGCGCATGGCACGGTGCGCGTACCGTGCGCGCAAGGTGCGCGCACGGTGCGCGGCTATAGATATTTATGTGCTTTTAACTGCAATTTTCTCAGGAACTACTGAACAGATTGACACCATATATGCAAAAGGCACACGCCTGACCTGAGGACTACCTCTTTGCCAAATTTCAAGTAATTCTGTTCAGCCGTTCGGGCTGTACCTTCGACTAAAGGTCCTATGGGAAAATGCATGGGGGAAACGTGTTTTGGGACCCCCCTTTTTTCTCAGCCCCCGCTTGACGAATCACCCCAAGACTTTCAGGGTAGGAGCTGAGCGGAGCGCCCCATTAGTTTTGCAAATTTCGCGAGGATTCGTCAACCGGCGCCAAAGTTATTCAAAATAGAATTTTCAGATTTTCTATGGAAACACGGGCCTAACTATAACTATCTACTGGCGACTGCCAGTAGATTATATATATATATATATATATATATATATATATATATATATATATATATGAAAAACGAAGAGTTGCCCCAAATGAGGAAGTCACACGCAGACAAGCTTAATCCTTATATTTGCAGAATGCAAGAGCATATCACCTGGCGCTCCAAACACAAGTCACACAGCCAGACGCGTTTCGGGCATTCTCCAGCCCTTGTTCACTGGCAGTAGGGAGCAGCAACGAAGCGGAACCACCTTCGGGTAAGACATTGACATTTTGGTAGCGCGGCAACACCCACTTGGGATGATTATGGCGAAACTACAGTGACCAGCATTCTCAGCGCACACGCCCACATGGGCGGGATATTTAAATGTGTGCAGGTGGTTCCGCTTCGTTGCTGCTCCCTACTGCCAGTGAACAAGGGCTGGAGAATGCCCGAAACGCGTCTGGCTGTGTGACTTGTGTTTGGAGCGCCAGGTGATATGCTCTTGCATTCTGCAAATATAAGGATTAAGCTTGTCTGCGTGTGACTTCCTCATTTGGGGCAACTCTTCGTTTTTCATGTTTGCGGCCAGCCAAGCCGCGAGGAGGTCCCACCGCTTATCGAGCGGGTCTGCAGCGCCAGGAACAAAGAGGCGCTGCGTGAGCTACAAGCCCGCTTTGTGGATGTAACATTGTTGGAGCATGAATCCTGGGTGCCCTAGACATGCCCACTGGGGTAAGACATTGACATTTTGGTAGCGCGGCAACACCCACTTGGGATGATTATGGCGAAACTACAGTGACCAGCATTCTCAGCGCACACGCCCACATGGGCGGGATATTTAAATGTGTGCAGGTGGTCCTGCTTCGTTGCTGCTCCCTACTGCCAGTGAACAAGGGCTGGAGAATGCCCGAAACGCGTCTGGATGTGTGACTTGTGTTTGGAGCGCCAGGTGATATGCTCTTGCATTCTGCAAATATAAGGATTAAGCTTGTCTGCGTGTGACTTCCTCATTTGGGGCAACTCTTCGTTTTTCATATATATATATATATATATATATATATATATATATTTGTATATATATGTGCATGTACATATATATATATATATTCCATTGAAGGGCTCACATTCGTGGCATTCTGTGGCGCTTCGTTTATGCGGTGCAAACACGTCATGGCAGAGCCACACCGCTTTTGTATTATAAATGAATCCTCCCTCTTGGAAAGGACAGATGGGGTGCACTCACAGAAAGATTCCCAAAAGCGTATTTAATTTCAAAGTATAACACGGACAGTCCTTCACAGCAAAATAAACAAACGCATTTCTGTCTCCCTGAAACTTTGGTCACGGTTGAGTTACAGCCATTTACCCGACATACTTATTTTTAAAATTCCAGTCACATGACTTCCTGTTACAAAAAACTCGTGGCATTCTGGTACATGTAGTTTTAGTCAAATTCAGTTTGAATTTAGAACATACAAGATGGTGATCCCGCCTCACTCTATTGTTTGTAGGTTTCTTTAGTATTAAAATAACCCAGTATCAATACATTGGTCATTTTGAGCATGTTAAGGTTATTAGACAAGACACAATTTTTTCATTTGTGTGTTATTCAAAGCTTTTCACACTCCAATGTACACCATGCGGGAATTTCATGAAAAATTTCCCCCTCCAGTGGTGTTATAATCAGAAAAATATCAGTTAACAGTCTTTCATGGCACACATTCACCTTTCCTTGGTTGGTTTTATCATTAGAGGTAAGATCTTACTGCTTTCTTCCCTCCAGTGGGAAATGTTCCTACAACTATGCTTTTTACTCTACAAACTATTACTTACCAATATTGCCAATACATAAATCTACAAAAGAAAGATAAAATGAAATAAAATAAATCCCAATTGTGACATTAAAATGGTTAAAAACCTAATACATGGGGAAGCAAAATGGATAGATTCTCTAATTTATAAATGTACATACAGTTCTTCATCCTGGTTCAAACCATACGGCATATACGTTCATAGTGCTAATATCTGCAGTGATTCCCTCTGTCATAGTTTTCTTTCTCGGTTCCCTCCTCTTACATGTTGCTCCACTGTTTCAATGCCATAGAATTGTAACTGTTGCCAATCACTGTTATTCTCTTGTTCCATATGCTCACCCACAGCATTACTCTGATCTTTGGCTATAGTAGCCCTTACATGTTCAAGAATTCTTTTTTTGAGTTCACAAATCGTACTTCCAACGTACTTCAGGGTACATGGGCACTCTGTGATGTATATTACTACAAACTGTGTTTTGCAAGTGATTCATTTCTGTATTTTCCACACTTTTTTGTTTGTCCAGATGATCTCCTTGGTATTGTGTGCAATTTGACAAACCTTGCAGCCAGTTGTCTGTAGCCATTTAGATGTTTTATTTTTCCTTTGTCTGAAATGGCTTTCGACTAAAGTGTCCTTCAAATTTTTCGTCCTCCTGTAGGTTACATTTGGATGATTTCTGATAAGTGTTGCTACTGTTGGATCCAAACATAGAATTTTCCAATTCCTTTTTAGAATATCCTTAATTTGTTTCGATTCCGGCGAATATGTTGTAATCAATTGCATTGTATTTGATTTTGCCAATGGTAATCTTTCCTTGATGATATCCTCTCTTTCTTTAGTTTCTGCTCTGTTTTGACTTCTCTTTATTGTTTCTTCTTTATATCCTTTACATCTGAACCATTGAGTTGTCCAGTCCCGATGTTTTTGCCATTCTTCCTTCTCTGAACAGATCCTTTTAATTCGTAAAAATTCTCCATAAGGAATATTCTGAATCAATGAGTCTTGATGGAAACTGTGGGCATGCAATACTCCATTCGTATTTTTTAGATGCAGTGTCATGTGTATTCTTCCTTCTTTTAGATAGATGTCAGTATCTAGGAAGGTTACTCTTTCCTGGTTGATTTCATATGTGAACCTTTGGTTTGCTTCTGTGTTGGTAAGAATTTCAAAATATCTTTGGAATTCATTCTCTGTACAGTCCCAAATTATAAAAAGATCGCTAGTGAATCTAAACCAGCTAACAGTCTTGTTGACATATTCATCATGATCTGGATGTCAGGCAAGGTGCTGCTCCCATCAGCCCATTACCAGGCACACGTAGCTGGGACTAAATGAAAAACCCATTGCAGTGCCCTTTGTTTGTATGTATAATTCCTCTCCAAAGAGGAATACATTTTTTGTGAGGCAATTTTCAATCATTTGAAGCAACATTTGATTGTGTTTGTCATATTGGATCTTGCGCTTGCGAAGGAAGTACTTGCATGCTGTTATACAAATTTGATTTTCTATATTAGGGTAGAGTGAAATTACATCCATTTTTATCAGTTTATAAGATTTCTGCCATGGCATGTCTTGCAAATGTCTCAAGAGGTCACTTGTGTCCTTTATATAAGATGTCAAATTTTGAACAAATGGCAACAAAAAGAAATCCACATATTTGCTGCTGGTTCCAACAGTGAGCCATTGGCTGCAATTATTGGTCACCCTGATGGTTTTGTGACATGTTTGTGAATTTTCGGCAGAAAGTAGATTGTTGCCGTTATTGGGAACTCCGTTTTTTAAGTACTTGACCTCATCCTCATCCAAGAGGTTCATATTTAGCCACTTGCTAAGTTGTTCATCCCATTTCTTTTTAAAAATCTGACATTGGATTCTATTTAAGTTTGGCATAATATTCCAAGTTGTTCAATTAGGAATGTGCTTCTTTTATGTAATCCTTTTCATCCCAAACAATAATGCTGCCATCCTTGTCGGCAATCTTTATTACTATTTGGTCATCTTGTGTCAAATCCAGTATATCTTTTCTCTCCTCCTCACTGAGGTTATCTTTATATCTCGAGGGTCTGATTTTGTAGATGTCTTGTATGACCGCCTCATGAAATATGTAAATTGTATTGCCTGGTAGGAGTTGTGGATAACATTTTGACTTGGGTTTCATTCCACTCAGACTTGATCCAATTTGTTCACACACCGTGGCAAGTTCTATTTCCTCTTCATTATTGGTATTGTCCAAACTTATCAGAGTAAGCAAAAGTTCTGCATCATTTACTGTCAAAATTGCAGTTGGTTTTTGTATTGATTTTTTATGTTCCCGCATCCTTTGGTTTTCTGCAAACATTTTCGCCAGTTTAATTTCTCTTATGTGTTGATATATATCAATACATTTCTGGGTAGATCTATTCCTCCCAAAGGGCAGAACTTCAATCCATGCTTTAATACTGCTATTTCAGTTGGTGTCATTATTCGTTTAGACAAATTCACAATTTGTAGTTCATCCACTACAGTTTCTTCTGTCTCATACTCCGTGTTAGAGTCCCCACTTGTTCTTGTTCCTCTGCTCCTTTTTCCTCTCCTTGCTTGTTTCCTCTTTGTATGTGTTGTCCTCATAATTGACCCTTTCTCTTCCTCCGTAGCTTTGCAGTTGGCCGCTCATATGTTGCTCTCACTGCCTTTGTTGAAGTACCAATCGCATGTCCCCTTAAAAAGATCTTTTGGACTTGTCACTCCCACTATGTTCAGGTTCTCCTTCACTTACATCCGTTGAAGTTAAGGAAGATTGGCTAGTTGAAGCCACAGTTATGCCACCTCTTTTTTCCAAATTGGCTCATTATATCAAATTTTCTCACATAGGTGAAAATCCTCCCACTTGAGTTGTTATCTTTATCTCTTTGAAAGTTGGATTGTTTCTGATGTTGCACACTTTCCTCATGTTTATCTATTTGTTGCTCTAGGTCTTCCTTGAATTTTTCCATATCAGGATGCAAATCCATTTTTGTAATTCCCATTTCTAGACTCTTAAGTTGCTCCCTGATTTTTGCTAATGCTATTTCTAGATGTTTGATTAATATTGTCATTACTCCCATAGATGAGTTTAGGATGTATTCACCCTATTCCTGAAGTAGATCATTGCTAGTGTCCTGATGACTTGGCATCAAATTCATTCGCAGGCCTCTCGGCACTCATGGCACTTCCAAATATTTTTTAAGGGGCACGACCTCCCACCACTTATGAATTTCTTTTTTTTTAAACTAAAGAAACCTACGAACAATAGAGTGAGGCGGGATCGCCATCATGTATGTTCTAAATTCAAACTGAATTTGACTAAAACTACATGTACCAGAATGCCGCGAGTTTTTTGTAACAGGAAGTCATGTGACTGGAATTTAAAAAATAAGTATGACGGGTAAATGGATGTAGCTCAACCGTGACCAAGGTCTCAGGTAGACTGAAACTCGTTGGTTTATTTTGCTGTGAAGGACAGCCCGTATTAAACTTTGAAATTAAATACGCTTTTGGATATCTCTCTCCGTGAGTGCGCTCCATCTGTCCTTTCCGGGAGGGAGGATTCATTTATTGTGTGTGTGTATATATATATATATATATATCTACGGACGTAAAGCTACATTTTCTAATAACTGACCTTGATTTTATTAAAATCCCTGACTTTATCTAGTAAAATGTTAGACAAATGATTCAAAGCTCTTTCCAACTATTTCTAAAACACTAAGTCAGTGGTAAAATAGATTTTGATAATAATTTCAGTGGAAATGTCACTTTTAAAAGTGTCCTTTGTGCTGCTTGAGAATAAACAGGACTATAACCAGTTTAAATATCTGTCCCATTTCAGAGACCTAATACAGTCTAGTTTGGGTATTAACAACCCTGCTCCCAGAGGACAATGGCTTGTCTCTAGACCAAGAAAGCAGGGATGTTATCAACAACCAGCCACTTAACAGTATTTAGTCATCGAGAGGGAGAACAGGAAAAGTTGGCAGAACAAAGGACAACCTTAGCACTTCCTTTTTTGATGTGGTGATGGCAGATGGTCTAGCAGGAACTGCTATCATAACTTCCTAGGTCCATCTGGGACCTTCTGTATCCAACACCAGACCGAGGGAAAAATAGTATTGATCTTGAGAGAGGGGATGACAAATCATAAGAATAGCGGAGTGGTTATGGGAGAGACAGACCCCTTCCCGATAGAAGGAAGGATCAGCCAAATTGTAATTAGGGATTCTGGAACTTAAGAAGTAAACTCAAGAGGAAGTGTTGTAAAAGGAAGTAGGGATTGGGCAAAAGATGAAGCAAGATTGTGTGTAGGAAATTCTTTACTCTTTTTTGGATAGTGTTCAGAATAAGACAGGACCTTCATCACCATATACTTAAAGAACTCTTTGAAATGGCAAACAGCATCTGAAGAAAGAAACCCAGCTGAAAGAAACTGAAAGAAACTGAGTCAAATACTCCTTACTACTACTGGACAGATTGCTCGGAAGAGCTCTCCAGTAGACAAGTGACAGCCTCCTGTTTGGTTTATAAAAAGCTGAAAGACTCCTGACTCCAAGAAGGTCAGCTGACCACTGTGGTCAAAGCTGTGCAGACATCCTGGGAGAAGACACATCTGGTTCCTAGAAGGCTGCCTTAAAGACCGGTCGATATGAGTGCTGCAAGAGTGACCAGGGCAAACTTTCCCAACTGTTGAAAAAAAGTGACACAATCAAGTTATCTTTTTCCACCTCTGGAGAACTAGGAAAAGGTGCTGAGGCTTCACCAAAGAGTGCACACCTTTAGCAAACATGAAAACACAGTTCAACCTGCTCTGAGCTTTGAGTCACCTTAAAAAATGGTTCAGCTGCACCTCACAGTAAATGTATATAGCTGTATGGAGCTCTGCCCAACAATGACGAGCAGACTTGTGTCACTGGTGGAGTCTGAGAAAACAAAAAGTGACTTTGGGCCATATGTATCATTCCAAATTGTGATCGCAAGCGCCAAAATTCGCAGAATTTCGTCGTTTGCGATCGCAATTTGGCTCAGTGGTATGTATTAAAGAAAAACTGCCTCGCAAAATAAGGAATCGCAAAATTTGTGATTCCTTATTTTGCGATTGCATTTAAGGAATCACAAATTCCAATTCCTAAAATGCAATGTAAGAAGCACAGAAAAAGTTCAATTTGGCCTTAAGGAATCGCAAATTACCACCAACTTCAAGTTGGTGGTAATTTGTGATTTCTCTGAAAAATTCACTTTTTTGCATTTTTCAAAGTGCACATTTCAGGGCTGCAACAGGGTGTCCTTTTGACACCCTGGCACCCTTGAAATTGCATTCTCAATTTGCGATTCTCTAATTGAGAATCGCAAATTGAGAATGTCTTCCCATTCATTCCTATGGGCCTCTAGGCCCATAGGAATGAATGGGGAGGTATTCTTTAATTGCGAATCGCAATTTGCAATTCGCAATTAAGGAATATGTAGGATTAGCAAAATTATTTGCAAATCCTACATACATAGCGTTTTGCGATTCTCAAATAGCGATTTTTTGCGAATCGCTATTTGAGAATCGCAAAATGCTATGTAAAACCAAACTTTCATACATATGGCCCTAAGTCTGTTGGTTTAAAGTTTGGACAGTTCCAAGTTGGCCAATCTACCCCAGGAGGAAGCAACATCAGCAGCTATAAAATGCAGCTCTGTCCTACTCATTAGCTCTTTTGATGCACGACCAATTGCTTCAAATGAATCTTGATGCATAACTGACTTTTATGAATCTAGCAGCTTCAGCTTTGGGTCTTGCCTCATTGGAAGACTTTGACCTCCAAAATTTCCCAAGGTAGAATCTTTAACTAGTGTGACTGGCTTATTGGATAAAACATCTGCTCTGTCTCTGTTTGCCTAAAATTGCATCTGGGTGCCAGCCAACCGTTAACTAATACTAGACTTTGGAACATTATTTTTTTTCGGCTCTTTTTACCTTGAACATTTTTAAATGTCATTACTTTAACTTCCCCAATCTAATTTTAATTTATTTGTTCTGTTTTTACCTGTTAGATGTTTACCTGTTTTTCTAAACTGGTCTGGCAGTATTATTTTGTTGGTTTGTTATTTTCTTGTCCTTAAAATTGAAGTAATACTTGAACTTAACATTCATTTCTCAGGGAAATCAGCTGCTGTTTGTGTCATATCCACAGTGTTGAACATGAATTCTTTAACCCCTTCCCAAATGAATGACCATATTTCTGACAGAAGGGTTCTATAACTGTGGGTAATAACAGAATACCAAACAATTATAAAAGATTTCTGGAGCTAATTTGTAAACAAACACTCCAAACTTTTAGAGGTAGTCTTTTTATTGTGCTGTATAAAACATTACTGCTAACTCTCTGACTCACAATTGTACATGTGCTTTGACATAGCGTGTATTTGTAAGGCTCTTGGGGCATCTTGGAGCTGAATTTCATGCTCCGTCACCCAATTCAATGGCACTCTTTATCGACCTCTGGAACACGAAAGCGAAAAAAAAAAACCTTCCCCCACAGGAAGCCAACCTGGGGAGGTTATGTTAAACACAGAGTCGTGGAAGGTGCATCATTCTACTAAGCTAACAAAAATCTGTGATATGTGCGTTTTAAAAGTTGATATGATGATTCAGGGAAAGCAAATAAGTGATATTAAAACATAGCTCTCACAGGTTCGTGGACACTATTGTGAGTGAAAATATAAGTATCAAGATAGTTAGTCACGCTTAGTATATAGATGTAAGTCTGTCTATTCGTTAGCATGTTAGGTTTTTGCTATTTTCTTTCTGACGGTGTGTTTTTCTATAGATATTTCCTTCATCCTGTTTGCTGCTGTCTGTGTCTTGGTGTTTATGCTTCTTATTAGTAGGTTTTTCAAGTTTGATAGTTTCCTTATCTCCTGCATGGATTTGTGTGTGTGTGTGCCTGGTGTGTTTGTGTGTGTGTATTTGCATGATTAGCTGTGCCTTAGTGTTTTCTAAAACGTTTGTTTTTTGTGTAACAGCATGTCTTTTCATCACATAAGGGTTACAAGCACTTTGGGGCTTATTTATGAGCCCTTGCGTCACTTTTGCGCTGCCGGTGCGTCACTTTTTGTGTCAAAAAATGTGCCATATTGCGTCATATTTACAAAGTGACGCATCTAGGTAGATGCGTCACTTTGTAAACCCCTGCGCTACATTAAA
This sequence comes from Triturus cristatus, assembly GCF_964204655.1. Taxonomy (NCBI): domain Eukaryota; kingdom Metazoa; phylum Chordata; class Amphibia; order Caudata; family Salamandridae; genus Triturus; species Triturus cristatus. The sequence goes on from NC_140591.1 coordinate 730,428,666, forward strand.
CCTGCGCCAGGTATAATGTATGCAGGGTGGGCATTTTGACACAAGTAAGCCTCGCGGAAGTGACTCAGTGAAATCTATGTGATTTCACTGCGTCATTTCTAGGACGCAAATGTGTCAATATCTTACGCCTGCCTCACAGCAGGTGTAAGACTGACGCAGGCACATTTGAAATGGGACTTGGCCATGTGAAATGACCCATTGATGGAGCTGTGGCACTTTCGTGACACACTCCAGCGACGCGTCATTTTTGCGCCTACAGGTACGTCAGAAATACTGAGGTATCTGTAACTCCGTGCGTCATGATGCATCATACTGTAAATATGACGCATCCAGCATGTCTCAAGGAGGGCGTAATGAAAAGTGACGAATCGCTGTTTTCATAAATGAAGCCCTTTGTGTTTGAGTTCTGGTTTTTTTTGCTGGAGTTTAAGGGTTTGCATATGTCCCCGAATGTTGACTGTTGGACCTGTGTCTGTTTTTGTGTATAAATGCGAATTTAACCAATATTGTGGTTTCAAAAACTTACTATATGCTTCTGTGTGTGATTGTGTGTTTGTTTGTGTTACTGTGTATGGTTTTCTACGTATCCTTTTTGTCTTTCTTCAGTTTATATTTCTTTCAGGTTTTGTTGCATATGCTACATACATTTGTCCATGGGTAGCTGTCAATTTCACGGACTTTCCATCTGGGGGTCAAAATAACATCAAAGACAAGTCATACTTCTCTTATTTCCTACCTGATGTCACATTGAACACTTCAACGGAAACCACCCTCAGTTATTAGCAGGGTAAGCAGGCACCAATATATAATTCTACATTTAAAGATTTCAATCAATCATTTCAAATCCTAAGTGTAAGGTTCACACATGTTACACAACAGCTTCCAGGTTAAAATGTTTTATATTATTTCTGCAATATGCAGGACCAGAGCTAGCACTGGTCAGAATATATTATGAAAACAATTGCTTCCTGATCGTTAGATTATTGAAAAAGAGAGCACACTTTCTAAAGGCTATGTTATCACTGTGTGTGCGACCAGTGTGAAGTAGGGGTGGGCGGAATCTGCGAAATTCACTTTCGCAAATTATCGTGAAAATGTTAAAAATCTCCGCAAACACGCGGAAATATCGCGAAGATGCGGAAGTTTTTTTCCCGCCCGTTCGCGGTATTTTCTGCGTGGTCGCGGCTCGCCTACTTACCCATGCGGTTGCTCGCGGGCGCAGCCATCTTGTTTTCACTTGTCTCGCGGTGCATGATCGCGAGAAGAAAGACGTGATCGCGCGACGAATGACGTTACTGCGGGCGCGAACTGTCGTGAGACAGCGCAAATGGCTACCAACAATCCAACATCTCGTGGAGAACACGACCGGTTCGGGAAAACTTGTTGGCGAACGCGGGGATTCAGGTAAGGCGATCGCGTGCACGCGAGAATGTATTATTTTACAGCGCGAGCAAGCAAAACATTTCCGGCAAAATGCGGATTGCGGAAATTTTGACATTTTTGCGCTCTCCACGGAACGCGAAAATGTCAAATTATCGCAATTTCCGCGAGCGGAACAGAATTTTAGCCCAGGCCTAGTGTGAAGGCAGAACCTGCAGATTGTACATACAACTAACGTGATTGTGTGCCAGAACATGTCATGCAAATATGTAGACTCACATGCGAGTCATATATAGAATAATCAGGAAGTATCACACAAATCCACAATATGTTTTTACCATTTTTGTTGAATAGTCCTTCATTTCTTTTCTGCATAATGAAAACTGAATGACAGAGAGAGCCTGGAGATGAAAACACCTCTGTCCTAAGTGGCTCCCTGTGTTTTCACGGCCAATCATTAAAAGTGCTGTATTTCTCAAACAAGGAATTCGAACAGAAACGAGAAAAACATAACTACATGTTCTCGGAGCGTCAATGCTTTGGGCCAGAATAACGCGCCGCTTGAAATCTACTCTCTGTGCCCTTGACGTGCTGTTCGACCATTTTCCTGGCGCAGACCCGTTCACAATCATCATTAGGTAGATTTGTAACAGTTTGAGGTGGGCGCTTCATTTTCTTGGAGGGATAACATCTGTTTCGAAGTGATACGCCCTGGAAATTTGGTGACAGTCCAAAAATACAGAAGTTTAAATGAAACGGAACCATCTGCTGCAGGGACCATGGGCAGAAGTTTTATGAACAGCGCCATGCTGTACTGCGAGAGCCCAAAATGCTCCTAACGACAAATTCGTATGGCTAATGTTCAGGAGAAGCAATATGTGGTGAACGCGGGTTTTTTCTTGCAAACTCCTTGAGGAAATTTTATGGCAATTAGACAAACTCAATGCGCTTCTTAGGACGTTATCAAGCTTGCATATGCCATCCAGAGTTTTTCTTTTTAATTAAATAAGACTTTACACGTCTTTCGCACAGTTGTAAAAGTGAGGAAAGACATTTTTAGGAGATCTTTAATGCTTCTAATGCCAGTAAAGCGAAAAGAAGGAGCATCAGGGTGAGGAAATAAAAATGTAAGGTGGCAGCATTTGAGGTCCGAGCTCCAGGATGTTGGAAAACTCCCTGCCTCAAATTAAGGGAAGAGGTATACTGTCTCTGCTTTGATACAATATTCACAACATACAGTTTTATAATGTATAATTTATATAGTTCTTGGAGTACTTGTTGGAAAGGATGCTGAGGTATGGAGCCCTATAACAGATGTGCTTTGTAAAGTGAGTAGGGTTTGCAGAACTGATCTAAACTTGTGGCAAAGAGTAAAAGGATGAGGTGTTGGAGAATAATATGGGAATACCTGCACATGCGGATACCTACCTTTTTTAATTCGTTTTTAAGAAAAACAAGGGTACCACAATACGTGAACCTGTGGTGAAATATACGGTAAAAAAACAATGGTTTGGGTGTGGCCAAAAGGTCCAATAATAAAGTGATCCTTAATCACTTTAATTAATTAATAATGTACATAGGGACATAAGTCAGTTCATGTGAAACATTTATTTCCACAAATGTGTAAATAAATGTTTCACATAAACTGACTTATGTCCCTATGTACATTATTTTTTTTTGCTCTTTTAAAATAATTAATCTTCAACTCTCTAACCATAAGTGCTCTCCTTAGGATCACTTTATTATTGGATCATTTGGCCACACCCGAACCATTGTGTTTTTTTCCGCATACCTTTTTTAATTAGGCATTATGTCGACCACAGAATGTGTGTGTGGGAGGAGCCTGGTTTTTAAAGTTCTCTAAAATGTATTCTTATCAGTCATTCATTCAGTCATTCAGAAAGTCTTTATTTATGATTATTCATCTTAAAAGACATGCTATACAAGGCAATTTAAAATAGAACGATCAAGATTAATAACATCATATTTACAATGTAATAAACACAGTTCATTAAGATATAAAATGGTCATAAAATCAGCTTATAAGTAAAATGGAAGGAGACTATGTTGAGCTACGATCCTCCGCTCCTTTCCCTGATAGCCCAGGACCAACTAAGGAATTTGGCTACTCCAATGATGGTTAAGTCTTTGTCAACCATTTTCAACAACCTTTTAGCAATTAGGGCAGAGGCTGTACCCAGTGAGCAGCACAAAGGTTTAAGCCATGTGTTTCTAGGTAATTGATAAGCTGGGCAAACGTAGAGGAGGTGGCTTATATTTTCAGTATGTTCAGGGCAGAACGGACACCTGTCTCCCAAGCCTGTTTTCCATTTTCTGGTAAAATCCCTTAAAGGGAGCGTTTCCACCCTGAACTGGTGAAACAGCTTACGATCCCTAGGCTTGGTAATCAAGTCCCAGTAAGCTTCAAGAGAAGGTTCATCTTTGAAGTCCAAAAAGGCTCTGGTCAAAGGAGAGTCCAGTAGTGTGGTATGCCTTCTTGATTTGACCAAACACCAGAAAGCCACTCTTAAATCTGTTTTTGTTGGAATAACAGTAGATTCCGGGGAAAACCAGAGGTCTCTCATGCCCATGTCAATAAGGAGGTTTTTAATGGTTTTTAGCCATGAAATCTTGTTATAATAATCCAACCCCCTTACTTCAAGAAGGGCCTTGGAAAAGTGGACTAATTCCTGGTTAGACCACAGCCTTCTCCAGAAATACAACATTTTTAGCTTAACGAGATCCTCAATGGGATTACAGCCAAGATCAAACAGTAGGGGAATTCGTGGGGTCGATTGTGGGAGGCCAACTAGTGATCTAAAGAATTTATTCTGGGCCAGTATTAGGTCGGACAAGTTACAATTGCCCCAGATTTCTGCACCGTAAAGAACGGCTGGAGCTATTTTCGTTGTGTACAACTTGATTACTGGGGCTATAGGTTTGCTGAGAGATAACCTGTGTTCTCTTAATAGAGCTCCCGCCAGCTGTGAGTGTTTCAAGGCCAAGAGCTTCATCTGTGGGGCCCAGCTCATTTTTTCGCCAATGGTAATGCCCAGGTATGTAAAGACCTTGGCCTGTTCTAGTGGCTTCCCCCCCATAGAGACTTTAGCCGAAACATCACCTGCCCCATGGAGGATCATAAATTTTGTTTTGTCCACATTAATCTCTAACTCATGTTCGCTGCAAAAAGCCTCAAAACGAGATAACGCCCGTTGTAATCCCTGACGAGTTTTGGATAATATCAGGGTGTCATCAGCGAACATGAGTAGAGGTACCCTTTGGCCATCCAATTTAGGTGCGTCAGTGTGGTGATCCTCAAAGTAGTGTACTACCCCATTGATAAACAACGAAAACAGTGTAGGGGCCAGGACACACCCCTGTCGGACTCCCTTCTCGACCTTAAATCTTTTAGTGACTTCACCTGGTTTCCCCCACCAGACCTGGGCATAATTGGAGCTGTGGAGCTTAACCACAAAGTCAACTAACTCCCTGGGCATCCCTAACCTCAATTAAACTTCCCATAATTTTGGTCTTGGGACAAGATCGAATGCGGATTTTAAGTCCACAAAAGCTGCAAAAATGAGGCCCTTGCCCAACAGGACCTCCTTCCAGTAAATTAAAACAAATTTAAAAACCTGGTCCAATGTCCCCATGCGTGCCCGGAACCCAACTTGGAGAATAGATAAAATCTTGTTATCATCAATCCAGCTATGTATTCTACCTAAAATGACACGAGCAATGATTTTTTGCAATGCGTCAATAAGGCTAATTGGCCTATAATTTCCTGGTGCAGCGCGGTCTCCTTTTTTAAAGATCGGTATTATTTCGGCGCCGGACCAGGATTCGGGGAAAGGAGTTCCCCCAGCCAGAGAATTCATTAGGTTGGTAATGTAGGGGACCCAAAGATCATTATCCTGTCTGAACAGGTCTGCTGGAATGCAGTCTGGACCGGGGGCTTTGCCACTTGGTATGTTTTTCAGAACCGCTTCGATCTCCTTAGTGCTAAATCTTAATGAGACCTCTATATTTATGTGTGGAATAGCGGGACTAGGGGTTCGTACTGGGCCCTGTTGATATTGTGCCTCGAAATGGGCAACCCAGCAATCTGGTTCCACATTGTTGTTTGGGACTAGAGGCCTTTGTCCATCTCCCCGCCTTATTAGGTCCCAAAAGTGGGACATGTTCCTGCCTTTACAGGCTTCCAGCAGGTCCTTCCAGCGACCCTCATCCCACTCTTTTTTTGCTTGTTTTAGGGTGGATTTATACTTTATCCGTGCCTGCTTGATTAATACGTAAGACCTAGATTTAATTGCAGACAAGAGGGCTTTATGGGTGGACCTACAGTGAACGTTATACCATGAAATGGGCTCGTGTTTCTTATTACTCCCCATGGGTTTTGTGTTAATAAAGTAGATCTTAAGCCTATTTATAAGGTCCGAGTGGATCTGTGGCAATTTGTCATTGAGGGACTCTTGTGTGTTACAGGTATTTATTTCACCCAATGCACTTGTTATCAAAGCCCTAACTCCTAGCACCTTGGACTCATCCAGTGCCACCTTATCCCATTTGACCCGCCTAAAGTCATTACCAATTGTTAATGGAGCACCACTTTTTGTTGGATTCTCTCTAATCTGTTGAGCATATCCCTGGATATCCTTATCGTGATGGTGATCAAACTCCTTATCTCACTGTCTAAACTGAAAAAGAGTTACCATCAGTGCAAGGAGTTTTGAAGGAAGGGATGGTAAAGAGTTGGACAAACCTACATTGAAGGGTCCTAGGTTGGCAATAGGTAAGGTTGAAGAGTTAGTAAGAAGTGAGTAACAATATTAATTTTCTTGCAACTGTGTTCTTGTTTCTCCGCATCTTCCACATCGCATGAAGGGAGGCTCCGATGTGAATGCCATTGACATTGTCTAGATGGGTGAGTATTAGGTACTTGCAGGCACATGGATCAAGAAAAGCCTATGCATGTAGGAATCGCTATTAAAATAGCGATTCCTTAACATTCATTAATTGCGACTCACAAATTGCGAGTCGCAATTAATGAATGGCTTCCCATTCATTCCTATGGGTCTCCAGGCCCATAGGAATGCATTGGAGATTGCGGGAGCAATTTGCGAGTACCAGTAGGTACTCGCAAATTGCTCCCGCAATTTCTAGGGTGCAAGGGTGTCAAAATGACACCCTATTGCACCCATGTATTTGAACTCTGCACACATGTTGCATACACACATGCTCTAGGGGCATGTGTGTGCGCAACATGAAACTGCAAACATGCAAATAAGTGCATTTTTCTAAGTTTTAGCAAATTACCATGAAGTCCAGCTTCATGGTAATTTGCTCCCGCCTAGTAGCAAAATCGCTATTTTCTAAACTTTAATGCATTGCATTTAAGGAATCTCAATTAGGGATTCCTTAAATGCAATCGCTATTTAAGGAATCGCTATTTTGAGATTCCTTAAATTGCAATTTTTGCATTTGGGATGATGCATCCCAAATGCAATAATAACGGTCGCAAAGGGGCAGATTCTGAGAATCTGCCCGTTTGCGACCGGTTTTGTGGTTGATGCATGTGCCTGTTGGTGCCTTTAAGCAGCTGCGGTCCGGGCAGGTAACAACAGTGGGGCCGGGTTGGGGGGGATTTCGAGGGATGATGCAGAAGGAAAATTAAATAAATAATAATTTTCCCTCTGCATCGTCCCTCAAAATCCCCCCCAACCCAGCCCCACCCTCCTACCACTGTTACCTGCATGGACCACGGCTGCCTTTCAGTGAAGCCAAGGTAATGTAACGAGTGTGACTGGCATTTCATCATGTAGTGAAAAAGTACACATGTGTAGGAATACACTTTTGACTTAATTCACTTGAAGGAAAACAGCTATGTTATATTGCCTAATCATATTTGAGGTGAGCGAAACGTTTTGGCCAGATGCTGGATGGTGACAGTGGTGCATTTACTGCAAACTGGTATTTATGTGTTTTTTTCTTTGTTTCGCTAAAGGTGGTTCATTAGCATCCAGTGATTAACAGCCATGGAGCACTGGCTGGTGGTATCCGCTTGTAGCCTCCAAAATATCTGGATATTGTATAATGCAACATCTTTTGGCAAAATTGTTTCATGTCTGAATGCATGAGTCCAATATAATATTCGAAGAAAGCTCATAAATCTTCTGTAATATAACTTAACATACCATAAAATACAGTACCATAAAATGTGATTGGGACCAACATGACTAGCACAGAAAACATATTTTCACATAGAATTGGAATTGGGAGACCTCAAACCCCCAAGCGGTTGAGTAGTACTCACATAACAAGCACCCTATTCAGTCAAAAGCCAGTAATAGGGCCGAAGCCAATGATCAAAGGTTAATCTAATACTTCAATTAATGCCACATTGAAAGAAGACCTTTTCCACAGTATGTGCTAAAGGTATCATATATATTTAATGAACAATTTAGGGCTCAAGGAGGAGCTCTGAGGCACATCGTGATTCATTGCTATAGATGCTGAGTAAAAAGGCTACAGATGATCTGACTGCTCTCTATATGATAAGAAGGATTAAGACCACTGAAGTACAATGCCGCCGATTCCCAGGCCAGCTAGTCTAGTTAGTATTATCCAGCCGCGGTTGGTAGTGGGAGTAACTGCGGGGCAGTGATGTGGGGAGGGGGAGGGGGAGGGGCAGGGTGGGGGGTAGTAAACTATGGATTTCGGAGGTTTTCAGGTAAGTACACATATAAATAAATAAAACGAATTTCGTTGCGCGCACTGCATCCCCAAATGCAATACAGTGCATGCAACGAAATTCGTTTTATTTATTTATATGTGTACTTACCTGAAAACCTCCGTAATCCATAGTTTACTACCCCCCACCCTGCCCCTCCCCCTCCCCATGTCACCACCCCGCAGCTACTCCCACTACCAACCGCGGCTGGTATTATCTGATGAGAAATTGTGTCAAACGCCACCAACAGATCTAACAGGATAAGGTCTATATCCAGGCAAAATTTAATTTCATCAGATGTTTCCAATTAGGCTGTTTAGATACTATGGGGCTCATTTATGAGCCCCTGCGTCACTTTTGCGCCACTGGTGCGTCACTTTTTGTGACGCACCAGTGGCGTAAAATATGCGCCATGATGCGCCATATTTACAAAGTGACGCATCTACCTAGATGCGTCACTTTGTAAACCCCTGCGCTACATTATACCTGCGTCAGGTATAATGTATGCAGGGTGGGCGTTCCCACGTAAGTAAGCATCGTAGAAGTGACGCAGTGAAATCTACGAGATTTCACTGCGCCACTTCTAGGGTGAAAATGCGTCAATATCTTGCGCCTGCCTCACAGCAGGCGTAAGACTGACGCAGGCCCTTTCACATGGGGCTTGCCCCATGTGAAAGGACACATTGCGGGAGTTGCGTCACTTTTGTGACACACTCCAGAAATGCGTCACTTTTGCGCCTACAGATACATCAGAAATACTGACGTATCTGTGACTCCTTGCGACATGATGCGTCATACTGTAAATATGACGCATCATTGGAGTCACAGGGAGGGCGCAGTGAAAAGTGATGCATCACTGTTTTCACGCAGTGATGCGTCACTTTTCATAAATGAGGCCCTATGATTTGAGTGGAAACCCGACTTTTAATGGATGCAGGAAATTATTTGTTTCCAAGGAGGCATTAAGTTGACGATTGACCAGCTACTCCAGCACCTTAGCTGCTGCTGGTAGTCGAGAAATAGGCTGGAAATATCCCATTTATTTCGGATTGCCCATAGGTTTTTCAATAAAGGAATAACTGCTGCCTGTTTGCAACCTCTAGGAGCCAACTTTGAGTTAAGTGAAGAATTTAAAACATGATTAAGCCACAGGTTGATCAGTTCGCTAACATGTGAAAGTACATTGGAAGGGAGAAGGATAAAAGGGAGAGCCCGACTTACACTCGAATCGACCAGTGACATTGAATCAAATCTAAATAAGGTGCTAGTAAAGTTACGTCTGGGGGTAATCTCTGTCAAGAAAGGGGGCATCTAAAAATTAGTTAGAGAGCCCTGGATCTTCTCTTTTTATCAACAAAAAATGAGGCAAGCTGATCGCAGAGTTCCTGAGTGGACTGGACCTTAACGTTTCTGGCATTTGGATGAAGAAATTGATTTACAATTTTAAACTTTTCCTGCATTAAATTATCAGCCTATCTAATTCTATCCACAAAAGGTATAGCTTGAGCCATCTTAATATTTTTGCGATGTTCTTTTAACTTTATATATTATTTTGGCTTCTGCAGGAAATCCAGCCCACCAAAGGTGTTCAAGCTGTTCACAGTGTCTCTTTTCTTGTGCAAGAACAGGGGAGAACCAAAGAACAGATGGTCTTCTTTAGTGAGAATTAATAGTTTGAAAGGGTGCAGCATGATTAGCAACACATGTAAGCCATTTATGCACTGATGACCAGGCTTCCTCAGCATGATGCTCAGAAGTAGGTGAAGAGTCCTGCAAGGCCAAAGAAAAAGTGAGCTTAGCACTCGTACTCCAACTACGGGCTATCCTAAGCGGATTGGATGCATCCAATTTTTTACCTTTAATGATGAAGCCAATGAGAATCAGATAGTGGTCCAACCAGACCACAGGGTTGGGGGTCTCCACAACCATCAGAGCTATATTAGAAAACACCAGATCAATAACCTGGCCCACAATGTGAGTGGGAGAGGTAAGAAGTTGACACAGATGTAATGCTGCTAAAGTCTCCATAAGGTGTTTAGCAAAAGTATCATTAGGGTCATCAACATGAAGCCTGAGATCACCTAAACCTGAGAAGTTTAAAAATTTTAAGCATAAAGAAGCCAACACATCTCCTAAGTTGTTGACAAACTCAAAACAGTCTCCAGGAGGGCGATATATCAGCTCACCTGAAAAGAAGAAGTGAGGGGAGGTTCTAAAGGGGAAGCCTAAGCCTTCCACTTGGCTAAATTGCTCCACAGGAAAGGTGTTAGATTGATATGAGGCCTTGAAAATGATGGCAATACCACCACCCCTATAACCGATTCTGTCTTGTTGCACAATTAAATCATTGTTTGGAACAGCAACTACAATAGAAGGATTAGTAGGAGCAGCTGGCCAAGACTCTGTAACAAACAATAGATCAGAAATTAGATTAGTAATCAATCAAAATTGTTCTTGTTCATTTTTAGGGAGAGAGCCCCTGTTGATAAGAAAAGCGCAAACACTTCAAAAATCTGCATTACAATTGCTAGCTTCTCATGCCCCTTGAAAAAAGCTTACTCATGAGAAAAAGGGACAGGTAAGTGGCCGACTGCCAAAGTCGGAAATAGGTCTTGGACAATTGCAGTTCGACTAGTCCAGAGCAAGTAGTTCCTTTGTAGTATAAGAATTTTTATTTATAATAGATTTTCTTTCCAGCAGCATCACTGGCATTGGACACAGGTGGGACGTGGTCAGGCGCAGACGGGCTTGCTGTGGATGCATATGTATACTTTGTTGAACAATTGGTTATCAAGAACTTATGTACTAGAACAAACCATATTAGAAATATTGCAGAAATATGTGGACCAGAATCACTGGTCTCCCTGAGGAACAAAGTGATGGACTAGTTAGCAAGGACTTTGGATGCAGGGACAGTTATGGTAAAAGATCTACCATTTCTCAGTTGAATTTATTTACAAAGAGAGTCCTGTGGCTGAGACATCATTGGTGTGGAAAAACGCAAAGGGCATTTAATAAACATACTTCAGAAAAGAAAATCCTTTTGGCAGAACCTGCTATGCAATTGAAAGCAAAGAGACACTCAATGTCGGAAAAGAAAGGTCCAAAGTCTCAAACAGGTTAGGCCCACAATTTGAAAGAGAACATGAAAAGGTCACTTAAAACCTCCCACTGTTCTACCATAAGTAAAAGCTAATTATATAGCAACCCTCACAGAGTAAATCCAACTGATTATAATCCATTAGCTTAACTTATGGATCAAAAAAATGCTGAGTAGGAAGGAAAAATAAATCAGAACACATACAAATTTGATGGAAGCCCACATCTGCTTGTTAAGTCCAATGTCCATTGAATTTCCACAAGAGAAGATCTCTGACTCTCTGGAGAATAGAGTCAACAGAGACAGCAATTACAAGGGACTCCAGGAAGAGAGATGTGCTGTGCATCCTAGTATAGTTTGACTGCAGACCACTATGTACCATCATTTGCAGCTTGCTAATAAACCACCTAACTAGTATTGAAAGCACAATCCTGAATTGGAACCCTATTAACTCCGTGCTAAAGAATTTCTATTGGAATATAGTTTTGGGGAGAACACTTGAGATCCAAAGGAAAAGAAAATCCTCCTGGAAAGTGACATAGTTTTATTGCAGGAAACATGGTTGCTAACCCTATGAGAATCCCAAATATTTGAAAACATTGGCGAATCCCCACTTAAAAAATAAAGTTGGATTGAACTTAGAAAGTCTTCAGACTAGCTGTGGGGTCAATAAAATGATACCTATAACCCAGGAGACAACCACCATAGCCCACACTTTCTAGACCGGCTGAAACTCTACCAAAGTAGCATTCCGGTCATGCCAACGCTTTATCTCTTCCTGGTTTGCATCTGGGTTCACCTGAGTGAGTTTCCTGAAGGTGGAAGTTTTGTTCCTAAAGGCCAGCATGTAGCTAAATACACCCTGGAGAGTTTTCCTGGGAGCCTTCTTTGACCAAACTGAGAGGTCCTCTCACAGGCTGTCCATACAGAAGCTCAAAGGGATTGAACCCTAATGACTTCAGTGGTACCTCCCTGTATGCAAAGAGAAGGCATGGTAAGATGATGTCCCACTTACGCCTCATGGGTTCTGTTAGACACTTGATCATGCCTTGTAGGGTTTGGTTGAACCTTTCTACCAACTTTTACCTTGCGGGTGCTAAGGAGTGGTGAACATGTAAGTAACAACACACTCCTCCCACAGGGATGTCATATACTTTGTATATGAAATTGGTACCCCGGTCAGATACCACCACTCTGGGAACCCCAGGGGGGAAAGATCTCCCTTAACGACCCGCCCACCACTGGTACAAGACCTACAATGTGCATCTGACTGCCTTCGCATTTGGGGCCAAAAGATCCTGTCAAAGGTCTTGTCCTGCCCCAAATGTCCTGCCAAAGGCACGTCCTGAGCAAGACCCAGTAGGAAGGTCCTGAAGCGCTGGGGTACCATCATCACACGGGCTGACCCAGGCTCAGTGACCTTAGGCTTGCTGAACAGGAGACCATTCTCCCAGTAGAGCCAGTGTAATCCAGAATGATCAGCAGCTGCCTGATTTGCCTCCTGCTGTCGCAAACCCTCTAGAGAAGGGCATTCCTTCTGCTTCCTGCAGAATTCTTCCCTGGTGGAACCATCTTCTTGCTGCCAATAGGTCAGCTCCGATAAGGCCCCCAGTTCAGCTACTGACTCCCCTGTTGGTACCGGGCGTACCCCTCAAGGTCGTCCTCCTTTCGGACCTTAGGAACTCCAGGGGTTGGTTTCCTGTGCCCCTGCCTTTCTTTGCCAAGCACCTGGGCCACTGTTTCAGGCTCCAGATCCTTCTGATCACCCATACTGGCTGCCATGGACCCAGTGGTCACCCTTGCTCACTATGTCAACCCAAGCATCCCAAAGTGAGACCTGAGCTCAACATCCTTCCACAAGAACTGCTCCAGTTTGATACATAGGAGAGAATCTACAGGCATGGTAGAGTTCACAACCACCCTCAAGGGACCTGAGACCCCCCATTTAAAGGGAACCTGTGCCACCCTACACTGGTGCCTCGAGTTGTCCACAGCAACTACTTGGTGGATTGGCCCGGGGACTACTTGCTCCTCAGAGACCAAGTGACACTGGACTGAGGTCACACTGGCTCCCGTATCTCTGAGAGCCTTTACCCTTTTCCCATTGATGGTCACCCAAGCGCTGTTCTTTTTAGTGCTTGCAGGTACCTGGTTTCCTGGGACCATCTCACTGTCTCCTAGTGAGACAAGGGTCATTTCTGAGGGATCTCCACCCTCCTCTGGGTACTTCTCTTCCCCAAGCGCTGCACTAGCCAACACCTTGGATTGCCCACTGGTGTGTGACTGTGCCTTTTATTGGGGAACTTGGGATCCCTATTCAAGTGACCCACCTACTCACAGACATAGCAGTTGCGAGGGCCGTTCTTTGCAGGCTTATCTGAAGAGATCACTGGTTTCTTATCTCCTGGTGGTTGGGAAACTTTACCCTGGGTATTAGTTTGGGGCCCTTTAGAGAACTCCTGTGTTTTACCCATGCCCCCCACTCCAGTCCCATGGCCACTCCCATAAAGTAATATAGTGGTACAGTTGCTGTTTGTCTCCTGATCACAGTGGGCCCGAAGATGCATACTTACCTACCTTCCTGCAGGACCTCAACTTCTCTGCATCTGGGTCCCTGCAGTCTCCATCCTCAATGGGATGCACGGATCCCCGTCTGTGTGCACTCACATTCTACTCCACCAAAAACCCACAGCTGTCAGGATGATGACACCCCTGAAGGGGCAACCTCACGCGCTGCTGAGTTGGATGCTTCTGCTCCAGAGGGCGCAGCAGCCATATTATCAGAATTGAGGGCAGGGTTCAAGTCAGTGGATACCCGCCTTGACATGCTTGTGGCCCGACTTGAGAGCATGCATGAGCAGCTTGATCAGCATGAAACACACATTTCTATCAATGAACAATACATTACTGACATTGAAGATGTTGGCCCTTCTACTACCAAGCATATCGATAAGCTTGAGAAACTCCCCAACAAACTGCAGCGAAAGATGAAGATTTGGAAGCAAGATCGGACAGAAATAATAAAAGCATAGCTGGAATTGCAGAATCCACCTACACCGGTCGCATGAGTTCCTACGTGGAACACCTACTCCTGGATCTCTGGCAGGGAAGATTTTTTGGCCACATTTGCAATCAAAGGGGCTCAAAGAACCCTTGGCCCGTGGCCAGTAGAAGGCACACCCTCCCGGTTGATCATAGCTAAACTTATCAACTATCAGGACCAAGACACTATTCTGTGCCTTGCCCATGAAAAGGTCATACAACAATACCAGGCTAAAAAACTTTCCTTCTTCCCTGGTTTCACTCTGATTGTGCAGGAGCCGTGCCACAAATTCACTGACGCTAAGCAGATTGTTCAGAAGGCTAGTGTAAAATATTCCATGCTATATCCGGAAAGACTGCATATGCAGCTTTTCGGCAAGACCCATAGCGTTGATTCTCCTGCTGAGGCCATGCAGTTCTGCAAGCGGAGCCATGTTGAGTTCAACTTACCGGACCTCTCCTGCCCATTCTTCTTCGGCCTAATGTCATTCTATATTCCTTGTGAGATATCACATTTAGGATCTGAAATGAAGGCTGCCTGTATTTGTGGTGTGTGGACTTTTGCTGGATCTGGCTATGTATCTCTGGGTACTGATGAACTGGCAGCGCCTCAATAGATTCTGCTAATGTTTTTTCAATGAGGCTATCTCCCACACTGGCATGAATATTGACAATAGGCGCTTTCCCTCGAGTGTGGCCTCCCCCACGGATGACTCCTCCAGTTTGTTCTTAGTTTTGTTAGGTGAAATGTTTGTGGGATTCACGGTAAGCAGGATGCTAGCTATCCAATGTGGGTAGGGGCTTCTGGGTGTTACTATGTTAGATTGCTTTACTTTTACCTTTCATCTAATGCAAGGGAATAATCGCATAATGTATGTTGCATTAACCGGTACTCATACCCTAATAATTGTATTTTTTCCTCCACCACTTCGAATGTCTTCCCCTACTGTTACGATTGAGAGAATGGCACAGAAATGCATAACTTGGAATGTACGGGGACTATCTAACCCGCAGAAGGGATACCAAGTACTGTCTTATTTGACTAGGCATGGCGTGCAGATAGCTTTTTTTACAAGAAACCCATTGCGCTCCTGGTTCCCTTTTCCAATTAGCATCCAATTGGGGGGCAAACCACTTTTTTGCTAACTACAGCACATACTGTAGAGGTGTATGTATCCAAGTACACAGGGCGATCCCTTTCAGGACATGTGAAGTAATTGCTGATGCTGAGGGTCGATTCTTGCTGGTCTCTGGCATGCTATGCCCCTTCTATTGGTCAATATTAATGCCCCCAACGTCAGCACTCCTGAATTCTTTGTCAAAATTTCCACACACCTTGCCTTGGTGCAGGCCCACACTGTTCTCATGGGGGGCGACGTTAACCTATCCCCGGATCCCTCTGTGGATTCGATGGGCCCAGGTCATGTCACCAAACCTCATTCCCTACAGGCACGCTCTAAGCTCGTATGGTCCTCTCTTCCAACTGATGACTGGCGTTTCAAACACTCGTTGCCAGAGGTTATACATTTTACTCCTTCCCCACTTGGATCCTGGTCCTGTATTGATCACTGGTACCTCACCCTAGACCTCATACTTACAATCGCCCACATTGAACATCTCCCTAGGGCCTTATCAGATCACTCCCCAATGCTCCTTACTCTCCAGCTTCCCAAGTGATGTTGCCTCGCATGCCCTGGCAACTTCCCCACGAATGCACTGCTCAACGAGGTTTTCGGTACTGAGGTGAGAGATGCAATAATCGAATACTTTCTTCAAAATACAGGAACCTTGCAGCAACACTCCGGGATACTTTTAAGGCATACTTCAGAGGGGCATGTACAGCTAAGCACTCAGGAGTGCTGCACTATATACGTGGTTAACTGGCGACTGTGGGTCGAGTGCTTAGGGTTCTAGACACCAGGATACTGACTGGAGACCATCCTTCGTTACTGTGTCGGCAGGCTTCCCTAATGCAAGAATTCCAAGATCTGGCAGCCCTTGAAGATAAATACCTGGGCAAGTATGCACCAGCTCGGGCATATGGCAAGAGCACACCTTAGCCAGCATACTCCACCCCCCCCCCCATTCCAGGCTGCATTGATTATGTCCCTCTGCCTAGACGATGGCTTCTCCATCACAAAAAATGAAGACATAATTTGCACTTTTCTTGACTATTACACTCATCTATATACATCACGATGTTGATGCTTCAGAGGACAAGGTCACAGACTACTTAGCGGAGGTTGCCATGGTTTGGCTAGAGACAGGGCATCAACAGTTTCTCGCGTCCCCTATCTCCTGCGATGAGATTTCGCAGGCCATTGATGACCTGAGTGGCATGCATGCCCCGAGACACTACGGCTTTACAGGGGCATATTTTAAGGAGTACAAGTTAGTAATGATCCATTACCTTCTCAAAGTCTATGCAGAGTCTCTGTCATGTAGACTCCTCCCCCAACAATGCGTGAGGCGGTCATCACCTTACTGCTGAAGCCCAGCAAACCCCCAGATAGGTGTGCTTTGTACAGACCACTGTCGTTGTTGAACCATGACAAATAAATTCTAGCAAATGTCCTGGCAACCCTCCTCTCCCTCCTTATGGACAGAATAATTTCCCCATTACAATCTAGGTTCGTCCAAGCTAAGGGCTTTTGTGAGCTTGTACACCTTCTGTATGCGGCTCCACTAGCATGCTTAAAAGTCAATGGTACTTTAACTGACCAATTTATATTATCCAGCGGCACTAGAAAGGGGTGCACTCAGTCCCCTCTTCTGTTTATTATTGCCATGAATCACTATACACGGACAATGTAATGCTATTTGTCAGGGATCCCGGGTCCAACCTTTCCCCGCTCCTTCGTGAGGTTGTCTACTTTGGGGCACTTTCTAGCCTTTTGCTCAACTGGAATAAATCCTAAATCTTCCATTTGATGGATGCCACAGTAGGCTCTCCCCTGGAGTTTCCCTTTAAATGGTCTACAGACCCCCCCAGTACCGTAGCATCTATCTTCATCTCCAGAGTGCAGAGGTTATACGCTTAAACTATCTCCCTGCAAACAATTATCATTCCAAATCGATCAATGGATTAAACTTCCTCTGTCCATCACAGGTAGAACATCAATTACAAAGATGGTGGTGCTGCCCCGTTTTTTATACTTATTCTTAAATATTCCTATAGTTTTCAGTAACAATTTCTTCGACACTCTGCGTGGCATGCTCACATGTTTAGTATGGGCCGGCTAACAATCTAAAATCAGCTGGCAATCCTTGATCCTGCCATGTGAGCGCAGTGGGTTCGGTGTCCCCAATTTCTACCTTTACTACTTAGTGGAGTAGGTGCAATTCTCATACCACTGGTTCCATTATGATGAATGCATACAGTTCCTGGAACCTCAGGGTCGCAGGCCCACCCACACCCACTTCCCAAACTCCTGCCATGAGGATTACCTAGAAATGCTTCAGAAATACAGACACTGTCAACGACATGATGGGCTTTGATCAAACTCCAATGGTACCTTGGTTTTAGCCATGTGTACTCTGCTCACATTCCTCTTGCTGATAATCCATGGCTGCCGCTGACCACAGAAACACTCACCAAACAAACTTATCCACTTGCGATTGCATAATCTAGACATTTTCTTTACTGATACTGAACTACGCTCTGTCACGCAGCTGGCAGAAGGGCACAACATGTCACACATGGACAGATTCATGTTTCATTGACCGCACAGTACATGATGCAATACGATCCCTGGCTGAACCTCTTGACCTTCGTCTGTTCTTTCTGGTTATTACAACCCCGGATGGTGCACACTTAGTATCTCAGCTATTTCATGCGGCCCTCTTGCTGAAGCCTGTTGTGGATAGGGGGGCATGCACAGCATGGGAAAGAGATCTAGGTAGCTCAATACCAGACAAGACATGGTACTATTGCTGTGAGCAGACTAGATTGGTCTCCAATGGCACAAAGTACTACGTTTCAAATACTTACACCACGCCTACACTACCCTTCATTTATTAGCTAGATTCGATTCCACTAAATCACACTGCTTCCTTCGATAAGCTGCATACCGAGCAGGCTTCCCACCCCCGGCCTTAACTTGTGCGCCAATACTTGCTTATTTGCAAGAGGTATTCCGCATTTTATCACAGATGATCGAGACCAAGCTTTTTCCTTCTCCCTTAATGGCAGAGCTGGGCTGCGTTTGACTATTTTGTGTGGGTGTTCAGTGTGATGTAGCTATTGCGCTTTTGTTAGCGAAGCGCCAGGTGTCTTTACACTGGGGTAGCACATTAATCCCAACGGTTAAGGGGTGGATTCGAGATCTGGTGAGCTGCGACACCATGAGTGATACCTACACTGCTATATAACGACCCACTTCTAGGCCAAAAATACATATGCCAACCACTGCGTACCTACTTATTACTCTTTCCACTGGATTTGTGGGGGCCTGATCTTGATTGAAGCATGATTCACCCAGGGACAAATACCTATATTCATAAAAAGTAACTGCATGGTTACCCTACAGTATGCACGACTAAAGCCCCAGTTCTAGTCGTCCCTTCAGCTGAGTTCACTTTCCAGATATTTGTCCTTCTTTTTGATATATGACATGCTCCCTATTACATTGATGGCTCTATTACTCTCCTTCCCTCTTTATTGATGCCATGTATCTCCTCTACATCCTCATTACGGTGGACCCTTATTTTACAATTCTTTTGATTTATTTCTACGTATTCAGGAATGCAAATACAGATTGTAAACGTATGTTAGCACTAGACTCCTCCCTTATACTTACATTTACTTATGCTTTTGTTTTTGTACTGTTTGCTTTTTCTTGCAAAACTAAGAAAGAAATATATAATAATAAAAAAAAGACATAAAAATGTTTCTATGGCCCAGGATTTCTTATAAATGTACTATTCAAGAAATATTTTATGTACAATTAGAAAATATTTTTCAATTAATGCATTAATTAATTATTACACATTTAACCTAATGGGGTAATTTGCTGCAACAATTTATTTGTCAAAGGTTTATAATATTATGTTAAGTTTTTACGTTTATATTTTACATTAAATTACCCTCAATATTTTGAAGGATTAATAAACTTTAATACATTTTCCTATTCTTCACCATAGAGAGAGCTTGTCAAGTTGGAGGCATTCTCCACCGACATGTGATAAATTATGAGTAGTAAATTTACACTTGCAAATCATAGTGAAGAGACTCCAAGAGGGGTAGAGACTTGTAATTCTGCACCTATGGTAACTTTACCCTATCCCAGGGTGGTTTCCCCGGTTTAAGCAACGGTACGATAATCGCCTCTCTGGTCAAGACAGGTAAGTGCCCCTCTTGTTTCGCATCATTGTACAGCTTTACCAGTCAAGGAGCTAGTAAGTCAATGAATGTTAGGTAGAATTCAACGGGTAGGCCATCTGTCCCCGGCGTTTTGTTTTGTGACATATATTTAATAGCTCCTCTTACTTCCCTAATTTCTTTGTCCCGTCCCAGGGTCTCCGCAAGATTGTCATCTAGGACTGGTAGTTCCATGCCTCCTATGAACTTGTCTATGCCCTCTCCCACTGGGGATGATCTACTTTTGTATAAATCAGTATAGTAATATAGAAACAGGTTATTGATGCCTTGCTAGTCGTACCACACTTCTCCATTCGGTTCTCTAATCTCCGATATGACCGAGCCCCTCCTGGCTGGGTTGGCCAACCAAGCTAATAACACTCCGCTTATCTCTCTCCATATGGGCTTTGGGTATATATTTTATGTAGTTAAAACAGTGAAGGAATTCCACCTGCACCGCCACACTTTCTCCAGCCACTAAAAGATCCCCCTGCTTATCAATGTTCTCCAATCTTTCCCGTTCGAGCTCTCTGAGGCACTGGTTCTCCCTCTGTATGTCCTCTAGTAAGGTCTTCCACGTTCCTACCATCTCTGATATACAGTGCCCCCTGATGACTGTCTTAAATGCATCCTACTCTATCAAGGAACTCGATGCTGAGTTAGCAGGCTCCTAAAGCGCAACTCAGTCCTGGAAATAGTGTTCAATGCCTGTGCCTATCTCCCCCTGGAACACCTGATCCTTGTGGGCCTCAGGTCTCAGACGCCATGTGAGTATTTTGGGCCTCGCTCGAGACCACTGCAAACTTATCAGCTCTGGGTTGTGGTCAGAGATCATCCGAGTGAGGTATTCACTACTGCGCACTCCTTCATGTACGTCAGAGGAGCACAATATGGCATCCAGTCAGACATGAACTTTATGCGGTGCCGGGAAGAAGGAGTAATCCCAGGCTCCCGGGTGTTGGGCTCTCCAGGAATCTACCAATCCCCACCTCTGTTGCCAGTTCCGCCATGTTTCTGCTATTTTATGTGTGGGGGCATCAGGGAGTGGCGGATGGGAGCGATCCAGGGAAACATCAGAAATGCAATTAAACTCCCCTCCCAATAGTAGGTAAACCTATAAGTATAGAGGACAATTTCCCAGAGAGTTGCGAAAAGAAAGACGGTTGCTCCGAGTTAGGTGCGTATATACTCCCCAGAGTTTTATCCCGACCATCCAACCTCCCAGAGACCACCACATATCTGCCATCGTGGTCAATAATTTGTTTAGTGCGTTGAAAAGGTACCCCCACCCTCACCCAGATCAGGACCCCCATGCAAATGCTGAGTAATTAGTATAGAATTCTTGCCCTCTCCAACAACGCTGCATTGCTGCTTCTTCATTTGCCATAATGCGGGTCTCCTGGAGCATTGCAATCTGGACCACCCTACAGACAAAATATGCCTGCATTTTATGATGTTGTACCATTGAGTGCATCCCCCGTACATTCCACGTAATATATTTTAAATCTAGTGATGATCCCATGGTATGATGTAAATCTCGTCCCTGCCATATTCTGCCAGTGTGACATGCATGATCCCAAATAACATTTTGTTAACCAAATAAACCCCCCCCAACTCCCCCTCCCCAGGACAGTCACCGAAGAACTAGTTCCCATCCAAATGTTACCCAAATTCACAAAGTCCATTAGTGGTTGCAGGGGTGATCTGCTTACAGTTCTGGACTCAGGTCCCCACCCATCGCCCCCCGTACCTGTAGGAGGTTCTTCGCCCAGGCCCAGCCATCAAAGTCTTCCTATTGTTACACATCTAGCAGTGGGCTCCATTATGTGCCCTCTTGGTGCAAGTCCACAGCACCTCTCCTCAGGCTTTAATGCGGGATACTAGAAAATAGTCATCAGACAATGTCGTCCGCCGTCTGGGGAGTGACCTTCGGCAGTTCTGATTCTGAGGAATTGATCCCACTGTGAGCTGGCAAACCTTCCAATCTTTCGATGTTCACTCCACTTCTACTTGAGATGGGGCTGGAACCATGTTGGCTATGTTTTGCTACTTCCTGCAACACTCTCTGACGTTCTAGACTGTGCTCCCTAGGAGACGGAGCTCTAGATCCTGTTTTGTTGCTGCGGGGGCTCTGTTTAGGTGTCTCCGATGGAGAATTGGGATGCTCCGGAGGCCTCCGCCTGTACACTTCTGCATGGAGCCAATATTCCAGGAAATGCACTATGTTCCCGCCCTCCGCCTTTTCCGGCACTCCAATGACATGGATATTATTGCTGCGGGATCTCCCCTCACTAAGTTCGGCCCATACTTCCAGCACTTTAAATTTAGTTTTGAGGTCTGTTAATGACTTCTGCATCGCAGTTACCTTCTCTGGCAAGCCGCCTAGTTCCTTCTCTGAGTTCATCACCCGGTCCTAGAGCTTCCGATGGTCATCCTTTAACAGGCTTAAGTCTGCGGCTATTGCATCTATTTTCTCCTCTAGGGCCTCTATGGATGTTGTGATCACCTGCATAATATCTGTTAGTGTTGGTTTCCTGGGGGCCGAGTTGCTTCCTGTCTCCAGCACCTCTTCACCCTCGTCCGTCTGGGCGCCAGAGGTCTCCACCTTGAGGACTGTATATCCTCTCTTATTTTTCGTTCTCCCCGTCATCACAGGTAGGTTCCACCTGCTTTTCGTTGGCTCCCAGGCAGCTGTTCTGGAATAGAAGACAGTCCCGTTAGATTGCCACAGGAGTCTGGTTCTACCTTGTCTCCAGTGTCTCTGTTGCTGCCGTCCCCGCTGAAGTCGCCGTGACTGTGAGAAGGTGGCTTGGTATATGCTGTCCACTATTTAAAGTGGGCACCTTGTATCAATCCACACAACCCTTATGATGTAGCAGCCTTCAGATTTAATCTTGAAGGAATGTAAAGCAACTTGTTTCACCAGAATATCACCTCCTGAATGACTAAGTGAAGGAGAACCCCACAGTAGTTATATATAAATATGTATTTATTACTATAACACTCTCTACTATCCTCTACACGAGGATAGAACAAAAAGCATACAGTGCGAATTCAATAGAACAATTGTAAGTAGCACAATACACAGTGGGCTCCGGGGGAGACCAAACCATATACTAAAATAGAGGTATAACAGTCACGACTGAGATCAAGACAAAGTCTAGAGTACGTAGAATCGCTGGGACCCCAAGGAACCATCCAAGGTGAGTAGAAAAAGGACCCCACGGGGGCCGGGTGCAATGTGGGAACACGACTGCTGGCTCCGTACAATTCTATGGGAAAGTCTGGGTAACACTTTTAAAGCTTAGGGACACTTCTAGGAGGACGTTGAGCGAACCCTTGGGAACATGAAAGTTTGGACAGCCACCCCATCCATGCATACTGTAGTACCCGAGTTACCTATCCCAGAGGAGCCGGGTGGGTAGGCCTGAAGTGGCGTCAGAAACTCTCATCGTTCTCAATGGAAGGCTGTGAAGAAGTACTGCTGCTGTGAAGGTGAAAAAGGTCCGGTGGAATCCAAGCTTGGATTCTGGAAGGAAAGAACCTAAAAGCAGAGGGAACAGTGCTGGGTCACTTCAGAGTGACCAGGGGCTCAGGAGACGAATGCCCACCGATGTTGGGTACTTCAGGTGCGAAGAAGGAATGCTTGACTCTGCAGCCCCGAGGACCAGGAGACATCGAGGACAACCAGGAGCCGGAGGGGAGCTGTCCCACGAAGGATGTCGAGTGCTGGGGGGTGTCGGTGTCTGGCATGAGCACCAACAAGCATTGGCAAAAGCAACCCATGCTGGAAGGTAAAGCAGGTTACGCATGGAACAGCAAGGTCAGGGGACTCACCAAGCAATGGGGAGTCAGGGCACATCTGGAGCAACCAGGAAAGCCGAAGAACAATCAAGGTGACCCTCAGTGGGACCCACAGGCCAAAGGACCAGGAGCCGCACAGGGACCTCGTGCAAGATTGCAAAGTACCAGCCCACGGAGCACATGATGAGAGGAGGCTGGAGTTCTTTGGTGCAAATACTGCTCAGGGTCAGGACTACATGGAGTCCAATGCACAAACTCAGGAATTGCCAACACACATATGCACGTGCAAATTTATGCGGGGAACGAAGCTCCCATGAGGGATACTGGCCTCAAACTCAGTGAGAGGGCAGATTGACCTCCGGGACCTTCAGGAACCCACCTTCTGTGTTGCTAAAATCTTTGGAGTACGTAGGAGCTCTGGAGCAGCAGACCGGTGAGTTGCGCTTTTGGAGCCTGCGATGCAGGGGGGTGACTCCTTCACTCCAAGGGAGATTCTTCGGTTATCTTAAGTGCACCACAGGTCTTGCACAGAGCCTGTATGGAGCAAAGGCACAAACAAAGCTTCAGACGGAAAGGGAAACGAAGAAGAGGCCAGCCGAGGTCCAGCGAAGTCCAAGGTGTCCAGACGGTCAAAGGTCAGTGTTTTCTTCTTGTAGAATGTTGTCCATGTAAAATCCAATATCCTGTAGCTAGGTAACCCATTTTATAACCACGGGAGAGGGTTGGACAGATTCAGGGGACCCGCCTAGGGGAGGGGCAGGACAGAGGGGTGGCCACACCCATGTCCTGTGTCCAGGTATGCGCCAGAGCAGGAGCCAATGGCTCCCAGAACTGGTTTGAGCTGGACTATGTACAGGGACACCAAATGTGGCCCAAGTGCAGACTTTCAGGCACTCTCAGAGTGCACCCACCCAGCCCTAATACACAAACTCCTGTCTGGGAGGTGGTCACACCTAACTGTGACAGGATGCCTATTGTGCTGCCTTCCTCTGCTCGAGCTTGGCTCAGCAACAGGAGGGCAGAAATGAGTCTCTGGTCAGCAGCATCCATTTTGTGCTGTCTGGGTCGAGAAGGCTGGCACCGGTAAGACCAGTGACCCCACGAAGCTCACTTCAGAAGGGTAGAATCATACCTCCCACACCAGTTACTGGAGTGTGGAGGTATGAATCCAAGGTGTTTGATACCAAACTCGATATGTTTCTATGCAGCTGTTTTCGAGATAGCATTTACCTCGAGGTTATAATGCACCTCTACCTATACGTCCGGCTGAGTCACAGACAACATGGGAGAATGGTCTCCAAAGGCTGCATAGAGGCTCTGCTCATGCAGGGGCACCATTTCACATAAAACCCAGCACCCTGCCTTCAGGATTGTTAAGGCCTGCTATAGGGGTGACCTACAAGTTTTTAAGTCTAGTGACAATTAGATATAGTGAACCTAATGTAATTGATGCAAGCACCATCTTGCACAGGCTGCAGTAGCAGACCTCGGGTTCCATTTTGTAGGGCCTCTCAGGGGTGGCATAATACATGCTTCAGCCCATGTGAGACCTCTGGGGGTTCCTATGCCCTGGGTACATGGTGTACCATATACTAGGGACTGATAAGGGTACCCCAGTATCCAATCTGGAGTGTACCAAAGTACATGTATGTCAATTTAAGGGAAAAGCAGATAGGCTGGGGTCCTGATTAGCAGGTTCCCACTCAGACTAGTCAAAAGAGTGAGACATCAAGCATAAAAATGAGGGTAACCAAAAGAAGCAGATACTGCTTTCCTACACAACCCCCAAATGAAAGAACATGAGCCTAACCTAGACCAGTTGACTCATTTTCTAAGTGGAAACATCTGGAGAGTCCATCTGCATTGGCATGGTTACTCCCAGGTATATGTTGCACTGTATAGTCCATCCCCTGTGGGAAATGGACCACCACAAAAGTTTGGGGTTTTCACCCTTCATCTGTTTAAGCCATAAGAGGGGCTTATGGTCTATCTGAACAATTAAGTGAGTGCCAAACAAGTATGGCCTCAACTTCTTCAGAGCCAAAACCACAGCAAAGGCTTCCCTCTCAATAGCTGACCAACATTTCTCTCTGGGGGCAAGCCTCCTGCTTATAAAAGCTACTGGCTGATCTTGACCCTCTTCATTCAGTTGTGATAACACAGCCCCTACCCCCAACTCAGATGCATCAGTTTGAACAATGAATTGTTTGGAATAGTCAGGACTTTGTGGAATGGGAGCAGCGCACATGACCTGCTTGAGGTCATCAAATGACTTTTGACAGCTAACTGTCCACTGAACTTTCTTGGGCATTCTCTTAGAAGTCAGTTCATTCAAGGGGGTCACTATGGATCCATATCCCTCGACAAACCTCCTGTAGTACCCAGTCAGGCCCAAGAAAGCTCTGACCTGAGTCTGAGTAGTTGGAGCAACACATTCCATTATGGTCTGGATTTTTCTCTGCAATGGTTGAACCTGTCCTCCACCCACAATATGGCGTAAGTACACAACCTTACTCTGCCTTATCTGGCATTTAGTGGCCTTAGTAGTGAGGCCTGCCTTTTGCAGGGCCTCCAAAACAATTCTCAGGTGGACCAGGTGATCCTCCCCGGTGGAGCTTAAGACAACACTATCATCAAGATTAGCTGCACTACAGGTTTCCAGGCCTATGAGAACTTTATTCACCAACCTTTGAAAAGTGGCAGGTCCATTCTTCAAACCAAAGGGCATCACAATAAATTGAGAATGCCCACTAGGTGTTGAGAATGCTGTTTTGGGCTTAAGAATTCTCAGCTAGTCTGATTTGCCAGTAGCCAGCTGTGAGGTCAAATGTACTCAGAAATGTGGCTGAGGCCAAAGTAGGTATAACTTCATTTGCCCTTGGAATAGGATGAGCATCAGTCCTAGTGACTGCATTAAGCCCCCTGTAGTCTACACAAAACCTCATCTCTCTTTTACCACCCTGTGTGTGCGGTTTGGGTACCAGGACTACTGGACTAGCCCAAGGGCTATCTGAGGATTCAATTACTCCCAATTCCAGCTTCTTTTGGACCTCACTCCTGATGCAGTCCCTGACATGGTCAGGTTGCCTGTAAATTTTGTTCTTTACAGGTAAGCTCTCCCCTGTGTCCACTTCATGGGTAAACCAGGTGGTCTGACCGGGATTCAGTGAGAACGCGTGTCTGTACTGATTGAGGACTTTCCTGCAATCAGTCTGTTGCTGCTCAGTGAGGCTGCCTGCCAAGGCTACACCATCTACTGAACCATCATCAGGGTTTTGTGGGAGGAGGTCAGGGAGTAGGTCACTCTCCTCCTCTTGTTCCTCATCAGTAGCAATGAGCAAGCCCATGTCTGCCCTCTCAACATATGGCTTGAGACTGTTCACATGGAGCACCCTGTGGGGGCTCCTGGGAGTTCCAAGGTCCACCAGGTAGGCGACCTCTCTCTTCTGCTCAAGTATGGTATGTGGTCCACTGCATTGGTCTTGGAGAGCTGCTGCGGGCACAGGCTCCAACACCCATACCTTCTGTCCTGGCTGGTACACAGTCAGAACAGCTTTTTGGTCATGCCAAGCTTTCTGTAATTCTCGGCTAGCCTCAAGGTTTTTGGATGCCTTCTTCATGTGCTCAGCCATCTTGGAGCGGAGACCAAGTACATAGTCCACTATATTTTGCTTAGGTGGTTTGAGAGGTAACTCCCATACCTCCTTTACTAGACACAAGGGACCCCTAACTGGATGTCCAAACAGAAGCTCAAAAGAGCTGTAACCAAACCCTTCTGAGGAACCTCTCTGTAGGCAAAGAGAAGGCAGGGCAACAGGACATCCAATTTTCGCCTAAGCTTTTCTGGGAGGCCCATGATCATGCCCTTCAGGGTTTTGTTGAATCTCTTAACTAACCCATTGAATTGTGGTTGATAGGTTGTGGTGAATTTGTAATTCACTCCACATTCCTTCCACATAACAGTTATGTAACTTGACATGAAGTTTGCACCTCTGTCAGTTAAGACTTTCTTAGGGAAACCCACTCTGGAAAAAATTCCCAGGAGGGCCCTGGCCACTAGGGGTGGGCAGAATTTGTGTAGACGTGCTGCGCAAAGCTCTGCGAAACGGTAAAAATTCCCAGCCAGAATGCAGAAGTTCCGCAAACATGCGGAACTGTTTGTAACCGCCTGTTCGCAATGCTTTTTTTCTTGTTCGCGAACGCTGTTTGCGTGCTCTGGGAGAAATATCTCGAAGCCGCGGATTGCAAAATTTTTGGGCAATTCAGAGTTCTCTGCGGAATGCGAAATTCCTCAAATTCCGCGAGTGGAACGGAATTTACCACCCAGATCTACTGGCCACCACAGGAGCTGTATTGGTTCTAAGGGGTATGGCTTCTGAATATCTAGTGACATGGTCCACCACCACTAGTATGAATCTGTGCACAGATGCAGTTGGAGGATCCATGGACCAACAATGTCAATCCCATTCCTCTCAAAGGGAACCCTCACCACAGGTAGTGGTATCAGGGGGCCTTTGTAGTACCACCTGCCTTACCACTTGCTTGACATTTGGAACAGGAGTGACAAAACTCCTTTGTGTACTCTGACATGTGAGGTCAGTGAAAGTGAGGGATAAGCCTGTCCTAAGTCTTACTTTGGCCTAAGTGTTCTGCTAAAGGGATGTCGTGTGCCAGTGTTAGTAGGAAGCTCCTAAGCTTCCAAGGTATAACCAACCTCCTGGTAGCACCAGGCTTTGGGTCTCTTGCCTCTGACTAAGTGAGCCCTTCATCCCAGTAGATCTTGTGGGACCCACTGGCACTCCCAGCAGCCTCAGCAGCAGCTTGCTGTCTGAGAGGTTCAAGAGAGGGGCAGCTGTGCAACTCCTGACTCAGCTTTGCCCTGGAAGGGCCCCCTGTCCCCAAGAACTCAACCTGAGCAGGCTCAAGTTCCTCTGAGACAGTTACTTCAAGGGACAGGGATCATCTTCCTCAGGAGACTGATTCTCACTCTGAGTCTGGGGGGAAGACACTGCCTTACCCCTACTGCTCCTTCTCCTGGAAGGCACCTGGTCTATTTTCCAGGATCTAGGGCCTGTTTAGTGGAAGACATTTTTGCCTGTGACCTGGTCACAGCAAACACATCTGCAGAGATGCCCAACATTGCTGCATGTGTCCTGGGTTCCACCTTAGCCCAGGCTGAAGTTTCCAAATCATTGCCCAACAAGCATTTCACAACCTTCTTAGGGCCAGTTACCCCTCCCCAGCTGAAATTAACAACTGTCTAGGAATGGTCTGTCCTGAAATTGCAAGCATTGGTCACCTGGTACATCTTACCAAGTTTGATCTGGTCAGGGCTCACAAGGTCCTTAGTCACCATTGTGACACTGGCGCGTGTCCCTATATGCCATGGCCTCCTTACCATTGACCAAAGGCTGTTGTCTGTATTTGCCCAGATTACTGGGGCTGACAAATAGGGAGGCAACATCCATGACTCCATCACAGACTAGAACAGCCTGAGCTGGAGTTCTGACTAGGCCATAATCCATCTTAGATCCCAGGGTTAACCCTCCTATACCCTTGTTTCCAGTACAACCACTTGGAACTGAACTAGGGGGAACAGTTGCCTTAGGGGCATTGGTGGTGGTAGGAGGATCATTGGCTCTGGCACAATTGGCATCCCTAGGCCAATGTGTCTTTTTCTTAAACAGGAAACACCAAGGCTTCTTTCTGCATTTTTCCTTGTTGGATTGTGACCCACCCTCAGATGCAGGTTTTTGGGGCCCTGAAGAAGGCTTCTTGTCTTTACCCTTCTCCCCACCCTTATCTGCAGGTTTATCATTAGGCTTCTTTTGGTCACTAGCTTGGTTCTGATTGTTCTGCTTCACCCTGGTTCTGACCCACCTATCTGCCTTCTTTCCCAATTCATGGGGATAAGTCAGATCAGAGTCAACCATGTACTGATGTAACAACTGTTTTTGGCAATTAGTAAGGATCTGCACCCTCATAATCAAAATGTACAATCCCTTGAAATCATTCACTTTGCTGCCAAGCAACCAGCCTTCCAGAGTCTTAGTAGCACAATCTACAAAGTCTACCCAGTCCTGAGTCTGTGCCTTCTGGGAGTCTCTGAACTTAATCCTGTATTGTTCAGTGTTAAACCAAACCCATCAATGAGAGCACTCTTCAAAACTGAATAATTGTCAGCATCCTCTTCTCTAACAGTGAGGAGCTTATCTCTACCTTTGTCAGCAAAGGAGAGCCACAAGATAGCTGTCCACTGCTCTTGAGGGACCTTCTGTACTTTACAGGCCCTCTCTAAATCAGTTATCAGTAGACAATGGTCTAAAATTAACTCGGAGTCTTTTGCATCAGCCTTCACACCTCCTAGGCTCTCTCCGATCAACAACATAGAAGACAATCTTACTCTTTTTAACACCACTGTTTTATCGGCTATTAACTCAATCGCCCCTGTAAAGACTTGTTCGAAAGCCCCCAGGAATAATTTGGCGGTGTGGTTCACCCCGGAATTGCGTTTAACGAAAAGCAAATGCAAAAACCTCGAAAGAAAGTGGCATCGCACCAACCTAGACACTGATAAAGCAAATTTTAGAGCAGCTTTATCACTTTATCATAAAGAAATTAAACTTGCACGCAGACTATATATAGCTACGCAATTGAGACTAGCAGGCAATGCGCCGAAAATTCTTCACCAAATTTTGAAAGACTTCACCTGCCCTAAAGCCTGTGATTTGGACAATATGCACTCCCAAGCTCTCTGCAATAAAATTAGTCTTTTTCTCATCCAAAAAATTGACACTATCTATGATGAATTGGCCAGTACCGGCCCCTCCTCAATGTTGGATGACACTGTTAAACCTTTTACCGTCAATCCCCCACCTTTGATGTCCTTCCCCCTTATCCTACGGGAGGAGACGACTACTTTATTACAGAATGTCACATCGGGCTCCCCCGTAGATGTTATGCCTGCAAGATTGGGGGCTTCTCTTGCGGCCGCACTTGCGGACTCTGCTACCATGCTGTTTAGTTCTTCTCTAAGTTCAGGCCTAGTCCCCCTTTCTTGGAAAGCTGCACAGGTTATACCCCTACGGAAAAATAACAAGCTTCCTATGGACGATCTCGCTAACCTTCGCCCTATCTCCCTTCTCCCATATCTGAGCAAGGTTCTTGAGAAATATGTGAATAAACACATCTCTATCCATATTGAAACAACAGGCTATCTGGATCCGTCACAATCAGGATTCCGTGCAAATTACAGCACTGAGACGGCCTTGGTTGCTGTGACCGACTGTATCAGACACACGTTAGATCAGGGACAGTCTGCCATCTTGGTCCTTTTAGATCTTTCTGCTGCGTTTGATACGGTCAACCATCAGACCCTCCTCAAAAGATTAAGAGAAGCAGGATTAGGAGGTACGGCGCTTAGCTGGATTACCAGTTTTCTTACTGACCGCACACAAACCCTGAACCTCGGTCCCTTTCACTCCGCCACCAAGTGTTTGACCAAGGGTGTGCCACAGGGCTCTTGTTTGAGCCCTACACTGTTTAATATCTACGTGGCCCCCCTTGCCCCTCTTTTAAGATCTCTTGGGTTCATCCCCATTTCTTATGCGGATGACACTCAACTTATCTTTCCTTTTGATAAAACTTCTCCTTCTGCTCAAACCCGTTTTTCCCAAGGCATGCTGATCATCTCGGAATGGATGTGCAGTAACTTCTTACAGCTGAATGCCAATAAAACTGAAATCGTCCTCTTTGGAGATGCCACTATCTTATGGTCTCCAAACTGGTGGCCTATTGAGCTGGGGCCCGTTCCATTACCTAAGGTCACAGTGAAAAATTTGGGCATCCGCCTTGACCAGGCCATGTCCATGAAGGATCATGTCTCTCACACCGTCAGTACATGTTTTTTTACTCTGCGTCTTTTGAAGAAAGCCTTGCCATACCTCCCTGATTTTTTCCGCAGGACACTGATCCAGGCCCTGGTACTAAACAAACCTGATTATTGCAACTCACTAATGGTCGCTTCAAATGAATCTACTCTCAGCCGTCTACAAGTGGTGCAAAATACTGCAGCACGACTGGTTACTAAAGCTCCCAGCAGATCAACATCTACCCCGCTACTACGGCAACTGCATTGGTTACCAGTGAAGAAAAGAGTCAAGTTCAAACTGTGCTGTCTGACCCACAAAGCACTGTGGGGCCCCGGCCCTTCATACCTGACTGAAAGGCTCCATTGGTACATCCCCAAATGGGTCTGGTTCTAAATCGCTGCTAACTGTCCCGAGGATTAAGAGATCGCGTTTGGGCGGTAGATCTTTCTCCTACCAAGCCCCTTCGGTATGGAATCAACTCCCCCTCTCACTCAGACAATGCTCTGACTATCTTGAGTTTAGAAAGTCTCTGAAAACCACTCTCTTCTCGGAACAATAATACCTCAGCACACCAGCTCAGGGTGGCAAGCGCTGAGAGACCCCTTCCGGGGTGATTCATGCGCTTTATAAACTATGTAACATAACATAACATAACATAACATCAATTTGTGGATGTCATCCCCACCATGGTAGGGAGGGACTATCTTGCTCAGGTTCCTATGGTCATAAGTGTATTTCTTTACCCTAGGGACACTGTTGCTGCCACCATGGAACTCTAGTCCCAATCTCCTTCTAGCTCTCTGGAGCTCTAAGGATTCCTTATCTAGTGCCAATTGCTCTTGCTTGGGCCTAAGCTTGACTTACTCAAGCTCTAGAAATTGACATTGTCTATCATAAGAGGTATCCTTCTTATTGGATATGGTAGTCCCTACAGAATTTCTTAAGTGTCGAGATTCTACGGAGGGAGATTTAGATCTCGTAGGTAAACTCTGTACTCTTCCTGGTGGAGTGAAGAGAGGGCCAATAGGGCCTTCTCCCCCACCTAATGGAAGATCTAAGTTGTCCAGGTTAAAATCTTCTTGAGCCCCCTGGTCAGGGTTTGAGTCCAAGTCAAAGAAGGTTTTACATCCTGGCCTTTCTTCAATCACTGCCCCACCTACTCAATCTACCTCATCAGACCCTGGGGTCTTCCTAAGGTCATCTAGGAGTAACACCTTAATGAGACATTGGGTGTTTGCATTCCTCCCTGTCCTCAACTTCCTAGACACACACACGGCTTTCAATTCCTGGAATGAGAGGCCATTGTACCTAGTTGGCAGAGAGCCACTGGCTTCTCCTCTAGAAGACATACTGGTGTTATGTGGTGTAGGCACCTACCTTACCTAGCGGAGACTAAACACTCTTGAGTTGGAGAAAGGGTGTGCTAGAACCTTGACTTACCCAACTCCAAGTTCCGTAGAACTTACTTATTCTAATCTTGAAGTATTATATGTGCCTAATACTTCAGTGGTTTTCAGTTAATCACTCAATGAGATTTATCTGGTAAAACAACCGCAAGCTTGAATCCCAACCGCTGCACACCAATGTGAGAAGGTGGCTTGGTATATGCTGTCCACTAATTAAAGTGGGCACCTTGTACCAATCCATACGACCCTTATGATGTATGATGTCAAAGATACCCTTATTGAAAGCTATCCTAGTGGTAGCTATGGAGAGCAACCTTCAGGCTTAATCTTGAAGGAATGTAAAGCAGCTTGTTTTACCAGAATATCACCTCCTGAATGAATAAGTGAAGGAGAACCACACAGTAATTATATAAAAATATGTATTTATTAATAGAACACTCTCTACTATCCTCTACACGAGGATAGAACACAAAGCACACAATATGAATTCAATAGAACAGTTGTAAGTAGCACAATACACAGTGGGCTCCAGGGGGAGACCAAACCATATACTAAAATAGTGGCATAAAAGTCACGACTGAGATCAAGACAAGGTCTAGAGTACGTAGAATCACTGGGACTCCAAGAAACCACCCAAGGTGAGAAGACATGGAGCCCATGGGAATAGCGTGGTTACACTTTTAAAGTTTAAGGACCCTTATAGGAGGACTTCGAGCGAACCCTTTGGAACTTACGAGTTTGGAGAGCCACCCCGCCCATAGATACTATAGTACCCGAGTTACCTATCCCAGAGGAGCCGGGTGCGTAGGCCTGAAGTGGCATCAGAAACTCTTGTTGTTCTCAATGGAAGGCTGTGAAGAAGTACTGTTGCCGTAAAGATGAAAAAGGTCAGGTGGAATCCAAGCCTGGTTTCTTAAAGGAAGGAACCTGAAAGCAGCATGGACAGAGTCTGTGTCACTTCAGAGTGACCAGGGGCTCAGGAGACGAATGCCCACCAATGTCGGGTGCTTCAGGTGCGAAGAATGAATGCATGACTCTGCAGCCACGAGGACCAGGAGATGTCTAGGATGACCAGGAGCCATAGGGGAGCTGTCCCACAAAGGATGTCGAGTGCTTAGGTGTCGGTGTTCGGCAGGAGCACCAACAAGTCTTGGAAAAAGCAACCCATGCAGGAAGGTCAAGCAGGCTACGGTGTGGACCAGCAAGGTCCAGAGGACTCACCAAGCAATGGGGAGTGAGGGCATGTCTGGAGCAACCAGGAAAGCTCAAGAACAATCAATATGACCCTCATTGGGACCCACAGGCCAAACGGCAAGGAGTCGCGAGGGGACCTCGAGCAAGATTGCAAAGTACCAGCCCACGGAGCACACGGTGCAAGGAGGCCGGAGTTCTTTGGTGGAAATACTGCTCAGGGTCAGGACTACACGGATCCCAATGCACAAACTCGGGAATCGCCAACAAGCATATGCACTTGCAAATGGATGTGGATCACAGTGGTTTGGGTTACCCAGCCCCCACGAGGGATGCTGGCCTCAAACTCAGTGAGAGGGCAGATTGACCTCCGGGACCTTCAGGAACCCACCTCCTATGTTGCTGAAATCTTCGGAGTCTGCAGGAGCTATGGAGCAGCAGACCGGTCAGTTGCGCTTTAGGTGCCTACGATGCACGGGAGTGACTCCTTCACTCCAAAGGAGATTCTTTTATTGTCTTAATTGCACCACAGGTCCTGTATAGAGCCTGTACGGAGCAAAGGCACAAACTAAGCTTCGGACGGAAAGGGGGACAAAATCGAGCCCACTTGAGGTCCTGCGAAGTCCAAGGTGTCCAGACGGTCGAAGATCAGTGGTTTCTTGTTGTAGAATCTTGTCCACATAAAATCTAATATCCTGTAGCCAGGTAACCAATTCTACACCCACGGGAGAGGATTGGAAAGATTCAGGGGACCCTCCTAGAGGAGGGGCAGGACAGAAGGGTGGCTAAACCCATGTCCTGTGTCCAATTTCGCACCAGAGCAGGAGCCAATGGCTCCCAGAACTAGTTTGAGCTGGACTTTGCACATGGACACCAAAAGTGGCCCAAGTGCAGACTTTCAGGCACTCTCAGAGTGCACCCACCCAGCCCCAATACACTAAATCCTGTCTGGGAGGTGGTCACACCTCCGTGTGATAGGATGCTTACTGTGCTGCCTTCCTCTGCTCGAGCATGGCTCAGCAGCAGGAGGGCAGAAATGTGTCTCTGGTCGGCAGCATCCATTTTGTGCTGTCTGTGTAGAGAAGGCTGGCACCGCTAAGACCAGTGACCCCATGAAGCTCGCTTCAGAAGGGTGGAATCATACCTCCCACACCAGTTACTGATGTGGAGGTTTGATTCCAAGGTGTTTGATACCAAAATCGATATGTTTCTATGCTGCCATTTTCAAGATAGCATTTACTGCCAGGTTATAATGCACCTCTACCTATATGTCCGGCTGAGTCACAGACAACACGGGAAAATGGTCTCCAAAGGCTGTATAGAGGCTCTGCTCATGCAGGGGCACCCTCTCATGTAAAACCCAGCACCTTGCCTTCAGGATTGTAAAGTCCTGCTATAGGGGTTACTTATAAGCTTTTAAGTGTTGTGACAATTAGATATAGTGAACCTATATCTAATGTAAGTGATGCAAGCACCATCTTACACAGGCTGCAGTGGCAGACCTCGAGTTCCATAATTTTCCAGGGCCTCTCATGTGTGCCATAATACATGCTTCAGTCCATGGGAGGCCTCTGGGGTACCTATGCCCTGGGTACATGTGTACCATATACTAGGGACTGATAAGGGTACCCCAGTATCCGATCTGGATCGTACAAAAGTACATGTATGTCAATTTAAGGGAGAAAGCAGACAGACTGAGGGCCTGATTAGCAGGATCCCAGTCAGACTAGTCAAAACAGTGAGACAATAAGCAAAAAAAATGGGGGTAACCATAAGAAGCAGATACTACTTTCCTACAGTGATCACTGCGGAAAGCCACTTCTTCGCTGCTGCAGTCTGTGAACTTCGTTAGAAGCACTTAGTTTGCGCTCCGTTGTGCGTACATACGGTTGCTGCTGACTGGGTGAGTCCGGGTACAGGTGGGCCTAGGGCAGTAAGTTTCTTTGGGATGTCAGAAGGGCACTCTTCTTCACAAGCTTTCCTGCTCTGCCTGTGCCCTTATCTCTCGGTATGCCGGCCGCCTACCAGTTACACCCAGGTACCAAAATGCTGTGGTCACTTCCTGCATCCAATTCACGTCACTATGCGTCACCCACCAGGCCTTCCTCTCCCGACTCTAGGCACTCAGTTCGTTTGGGAGCGACACCTAGGGCCTGCTCCGGCAGCTTCAGGTCCGTGCACAGCCGCTGGCCCCAGTGATAAATATCCGGGCTTGTTGTTGCTGGTCACTACTGCCCAGGTATGACTGGCAGGATGACCAACTTCTGTAAGGGCCCGCCCCGTGTGCGAGGCCTCCACACTCACTCCCTGGGGCAAAGCTGCTACTGACCCCCGGGATAGTCTGAGGGTGGCGAGTTGCTCAGCCCAGGTAAGTGCTGGGCTCACCTGGATCTCGATGTGTGTGCTGCTTCTGTGCCCAGTTTCCCTGCCTATGGACTACTGGGACTGATCGCCATCCTTCATGGCGCGGGCACCATCGCCCCACCTCCTCCATCATGCTTCACTGATCTGAGAACAAAGTACTGAGGGCAGCTGGGTTCAGGATATCCCGTCTATTCGGATTTTTTTATTTCCTCGCCGATCAGGGCTCCGCTGTGGGGCAAGCTGCTCTTTTGCACCAGGGGACTGCTGTTCTCCTGACTGTCTGTGCCGGCAACGCTGGGCGGGCTACGTTGAGGGTGCCATCTTTTTGATAGTTCCGTAGAGCCGGTACAAGCCAAATTCAGGACTCTGAAGCTTTTTAAAGAAGAAGTCTGGTCCACCTCACCGTCATCTGTGCTCCCGGACTACTTCCACTCACCGAAGATGCCCAGGCTCCTTCCGTGGAGGGAAGTGCTCTTTTCCACCAGGACTGATACTTTACCGGAAGGCGAAGTCAAAGGCAGAGGGAGCACTTATATTTGTGCGCCATCTTGCAGCCAATTCCACTCTCCCAGCTCGCCCCGATCTCCACTAAATTTACCCCTTCTGAAGGCGGTACGCGGCTCGCCTCCTGGCACTTCAAGTGCTTGAGGGTCTCCGGTCCGCAGATCTGTTGTCATATCTGCGACCAGGGTTCAGGATCTACGATTTGGGGAAAGAGGCAGACGGAGCTCCGTGGTTCGCGTCCACTCACATCGGCTTCAAGCCATGCCTCCTTGTGTGCACTTGAAGCATGTTTGCAACAACATTACACAACTGCCAAGGTACAGAAGCAATATCTCTGTATGACTATGCCACATATATCCTGCACTCAAGCTCACACACAGTTCACAGGAAGTTAACTTGATGATGTACAATTAAGGTGAGTTATTTTGAATGCTGCTAACAATGGAGAACACTGCTCAAAGTAGAAAGAGTTAAACTATCGAATGTACCCTGAATAATCACTGCTGGGAAGAGAACTGTAAACAGGGAGAAGCATGACGCATCATCGAATGCTGATAAATGAAGTCAGTGGGAGTTTTGCCAAGGGCCTTACTGTCTGCACATGTCATGATCGGGTTTTTTGGTGCAGAAAAAATTATCAGTTTCCGTTTTTAGGCATGCCCACCCAAACTGGTCAGTGGAGAGCCAGGTCCCACCCACAAGATTCGACGGTACTCATTCTGTCTTTTCAAGATATGCAAATGATAGCGTTGATGCTAACTGGATGGTTTTACTGTCAGCGGCCAAATTAATAAACAGGTTTGATAGTTAGCTATGCCCTGTTGGACGGAAATGAACTCGGGCGGATGTTTGGGGGCATAAATATTAGGGGAGGGTGGAGCAGAGCGGAATTCCACTGAGTTTTTATGCAACTCTGTGAAATTCTGCCTAGTGCAACTATACGAGCTCCGCCCACCCTTAATCTAGTTTGGTTGGTGCAGGCCCACCTTTTGTCCCACTTCTGTCTCTGATCTTGTGGTGGATACAGCCCCTGCTTTAAACTGGATTTTTAGATGTGAAATGACACTAACATTACCATATTACACTTCCCACTCACACCACAAGCCTCAGACGATAAGATTAGTGTGGCCTAAGACCTTAGTCATCTTAGATATGACATGACACATTGCATTTTCTGCCTGTTTTCAGAAAGTCAAACAGGGAATTATTGCAAACATGGGTAGGTTAGCGCCTGGGAAACTTTATTCTATTGGTCAGAGAGCTGCTAGGGGTGTTTTAGGATTCCCCCCACCCACAGGCTGGTGATCCCTACAAAGCTGGGTCCTCTCCCCGCCTTCCTCTGGACCCTGCTAGATTTGTGAAAAGATACCAGTCAGGCTGAACCTGCTGCCCTGTGAGAAGGATCTGAGGCAGTTGGACCCCTTCCACTCGAAATCAAACAACTGAAAGATCTCCAAGGATCATAAGATTGATTCCCTGGGTGGCTCCAGTAATGTAGAAAGATGAAGAAGGAATTCTGTACAGACTCCCAGCTGACCAGCGGCAACTAGTCCTAGACTAGAGGTTTTTGCTCTTGCCCCCTGTCTGACACCCTGATAGTCTCTGAGTGCTCTCCGTGAGGTGCTGGTGGACTTGGTAATGTACCGCTATGGTGGTTTTTGCACCAAGAGAGGTTTAGGAACTTTTTCAAAACTTCTCCTCTAGAGCTCCAGAGCTTCAAGTGGACCAACCACGAAAAATACCTAACTTGCAGATTCATGGCATCAGAAAAAGGTTTCCTAAAAAACAGAAACAAATTGCCATTTCAGATTGGCGCTTAGAAACATTTTTTAACTTAATTACTTCCCCGGCCTAGAGGAACTAAGCAAGCTGTTGAATCAGACTTGTGCTACATTGTGGTCAAACTCAAATCATGTATTTGTCCCAGTCTATCATGGCCATTGTCTACCATTGGCAGCTTTCGCTTTATGGTGCTTCTTTCACTTAAATATTTAAAACATCACATCGTCAAAACTTCTCAGTGTATGTTTGTTCTTTTGATGTCATTTTGCTAATTGAATGGTTTACGCAATAATAAATTAAAGTGGGATTTTTATTGTGTTGTGTTTTTTATTTTTTAACTGGTTTGGTGCTTCTTAATCCTTTACCCATTTTCCTTTAGCCTGTCTGCTTTGTGACATAGCTCCCAAGGGTTGAGTTTAGGTTTAAAGTACTGAAACGTTTGACTGGACCTAAATATATAGTGACTTTATTGCTCGTGATGGACACTAATGTACCCCCATTTAATTAACCAGTTTCTCATAGGTTTCTAATCACTGGTATACTCCTATTTTTTTGGATAAAGTTATAGGTTTTTTTCCAGCCTGGGCAGAACTCGCGGAGATTTGCTCCGCGGAATTCCACGGAGATCCCCAAAAACTTTGTGAGATTCTGCAGAACTCTGCCAACTGGTGAAAAAGAGCTTAGCCCCCTGTTTGTTCTGCTTTTTCTGCTTATTCTGGCCAGTAGCTCATTCTGCACTGAAATATCTGCATTGCACCACGCAGAATGGAAAGGTGGGCCCATTTTGTTTTACCTGCTTCCTCTGCTGTTCTGTGGATGGTTCTGGGTCTTTCTCTCTATTTTTGCCAATCCTCCCCCATCCAACACATCCACCCCTCATTTACTTATTTTTAATGTGTGTGTATTTTATGTTTTTGTCTTTTTATTTTTTTTACATTGTTCATGACTTGTACTTTTTTGTTTTCCCTTTCTTTCTTGTGTTCCACTTCCTTTAGTTATTTCTTTCTGCTTTTCTGTTTGCTTTTCTCCTACTTATTTTATTTTAGCCATCACCATGGCAGAACAGCCAGAAAGGGGCAGTGCCAGTGCAGCAGCAACTATAAGTCACACACCTTGTGGTCTCAGGCGCCACTTAGGGGTGCAGTACGTCCCATTTTTACAGAGGTGGAGGTGACTGTGCTTGTGTTTTTGTGTGCATGGCCATTTCTCTGGCAGAAGGTGGCAGGCTTGGTAGAGGAAACACCCTGCGGGAGTGTTGGCTACTCTAGGGGAGAGTGTGACAGTGTTTGCACTATAAGACTGGGGTGCAGCGTACGACACCGTAACTTATGCACTCCTGGGTGGATGCTAATAGATCGGGAACAGAACCTGCTCGACCTGGTAGGTGTCGAGGTTGTGGGGCTTGGTAAATAATTATTTACTGTTTTCTGAAAATGCTAAATTTTTTTTCAACTAGCATGCTGTTCAGATTCAGAGGTAAGTAAAGTTTACGTTACAAATAATATCTGAACCAGCTTAA
Source organism: Triturus cristatus (assembly GCF_964204655.1). Lineage (NCBI taxonomy): Eukaryota > Metazoa > Chordata > Amphibia > Caudata > Salamandridae > Triturus > Triturus cristatus. Next base: position 730,468,718 of record NC_140591.1, read on the forward strand.
GCTATCCAGGTGGCCAGCGCTACCTACTGGTACTCTTTAGAGCGCACTTGGGCTGAGTATTTAAGAAGTGATGCAGACTCCTCAGTCCTGTTACTAAGATAGTAGTATAGCAGGGAGTTAGCGATGCACTATCTCTGCCTTTCTTTATGTAGAGCACACCGTCCCAATCTCCCAGTGAGGTGAAGTATGTATTGAAAAGGTAGACTGAGTTGGCACATCAAAGGAGTAGAGAAGCAAAGATAATTTGTGGCAATGCCTTTGAAGTTCAAAATGTAGCATACGTTTAAGAGATTAGGAATAGGGTTTAGGTTTATGGTTACGAAGTTAGGAATAGGTCAATAGGCAATCTGATTTAGAAAAGTAGAATGCTACTGTGTCAAAATGTTTTTTCCGAGATTAACTGTGCCACTAATCTATTTTTTTATATTCTTTATTTCTTACATCAGCACACAAGGGCAAGAGGGCATCAAAGCAGGGTGAAGGGGCTGCCACCACCATTGCTGCGGTGGGTGGACTCACCACCACCAATGGCTTTGCTGGCCCCAGTAAGTTCTGTTACTATTATTTCCCTAACTTTTACTTCTCCCGACTAATAGAGTAATTTTCCCATGTTTATTTTTTATACTGCCTCCTCTTCTTCAACTCATCTATCTAATGTTTATTACATTCTTGTAATACTATCCCTGCATTATCCTTTTTTCTATATTTCAAGTTACTGAAGCTGACTTCCTCCTGTCTGTAGCTTTATTCTGCTTTTTAAGTAAGCTTTCCCTCTCTCTGTATATGTCTTTTGGTACTGCAAGACTAAGAGAACATTTTTTGCTATTATGAAGATTGCAGGCTAAAGTAAGCTACTATTCACCACACATGTTTGTTTAGAAGGCTTTGGTGCTCATGGTCAAACAGTCAAGATGAGTGACCATGGTCATGGATTCCCCCAATGTTGTGTTCATTGTAACCAGAATACCAGCAGTTTCTTTGACAGTGGAGCATGGAAGAAATATGTGAGATTCAATTGCATTTGACAACCAAGAACATATGTCCTTCATTGATCATTTCACCCCTTCATTGCGCTTCAATAGCTCAGAGTCATCATAGCTCTACCCTTCCATTACAAAACGTTTTTGGTTGGCTTGACCATCTGGCTTTTCCAACACTGTCAGCCAACAAACCTCATAAAGTGATAGTTTCGATAGAAGATACTGTTAACTGAACTGTATTGAGGTATTGTGGTTGTACTTCTTTAAAAAATAATGATAATTACCTGGAAGGTGAATCTGGAATCTAAAATGTGTAATGTTTTTTGTAGCCGGAGAGCCCAAAAGTGCAAAGGCCGGAAGTGTCAACACCAGTGTCGGCAGAGGCAGCCCAGGATGCAGTTGAAGGTGGAGTCCCGGCTGTGGCAGGGACCGGTGGCAGTAAGCCACATTGCTTGCTTATTAACAAATTAAGTGAACTGTATTTGTTAAGCAAGGCAGATATCCTACCCATCATAATTCATCACCTCCCTACCTCTGGCATTTAACCACCTGTGACCTAACTGCAGCATGGTTCAATTCAGCACGGCAGTGTTGATTGTAAAATGTGCATCTGCTTCAGTTAATGCGGCATTAAAACGTTTTCAATGCATTACAAACAAAAAACAATGTGCGTTTCTGGGTGCCCACTCATTCATCTCCTACTTCACTCCATTTTTCTTTCCCAAGTTATGTCCCAGCCTACCAAAAAATTGAAAACTCATTCTTGGCATGTGCCACATTATTCTGGCCAAGTGATTTATGCATATATATTTTATGGCTTCCATGGCGGAGTCATGCCTGTTCAAGTTTTTCCCTTCCGTCATTTACTAAGTACAGTGACTGACTAAGCAAAAGCTTAGCACATGATGATCAGTGAAACTCCACTATTCAATAGCATAACCTCTACCTAGTCTAATTTCTATAACTTACCTTGCAGTAGAGTCAATTTTCTTATCACACAGCAAAGGTATTTGTTGAAAACTATTTGTGGTGGAGGGCGAGGCCAGGGAGTAAAGTGCCTGATTTCGAGTTTGGCAGATAGGATACTGTGTGTAGGCCTGGGCAGAGTTCACAGAGAATTTAATCCATGGAACTCCACAAAGTGCTGGAAAAACTCAGTCGCACTCTGCATAGTTTCACCTGTGGCAGAGTCTAAGTCACACTGCTCGCACTGCGCCAGGAGTTTGCCCATGCTGAAAAATCAGCAGGAACAGTACTAAGCGTCACACCAGAGGGCGCTGCTGCTTTCTGCCACTCGAGTAGACATTCTACTTGGGTGGCAGCTTCCTCAACGCGAGCAACAGATTCTTTAACGCGAGTGGTCGTGGCCTGCTGTGACTGCCTGCATTGAGAAATCTCGCCTGGAGGTCAAGTGCTTGATTTGTTTCTCACTAGCACTCATAAACTTAACATTGTTGAACTGTTCAAAGGAAAAATGTCCACTCCATGACACATTACAGATTTTTGGGAACTCCACGCTCTGTGCGGAGTGAGAAAAACTGTGAACTTCATCAGTGCAGCTGAATTCTTCTACCCACCCCTAACTCTGGGATGAACCTGCCAAATAAAATCTACATCTTGTTTCTTTCACTGTACTGCAGGCCATCAATTTTTCCACTGTCTGTATGGCAGGCAGGATATCTGCATTATCCGTGATGTGTGTAATGTAGTATTATTATTATTCATCTGACTCTTTGGAGTCAGGGTAGAATTGAAAGGAACATGAAGAAGAGCAAGATCATTGAAATTAAAGTAAGATAATAAATTGTTTATTACAGCTGCCTAAGCTGCTGACTGCAGAGACTAGCAAAGTATCTGACGCTAGCATATCTCCATTAATGTTTCACAACAAGAATACTATTTATGTGTTGCATTATGCCTAACTCATTAATGAGAGGCAATTAATTTTTCTTTTTACACACAAAGGTCCTAATTATGATGTCGGGCACCATGGTGTGGTCGCATACTCCCATTTGTCTATGAGAGCTTGTGCTGCGGCCCTAAACCGGCCGTAGCACAAGCTACCATAGACAAATGGGAGAATCTGTTAATCCCTGCTCTGCGTGGCAAGCACCTCAGGGTGTATGCCACACCATGCAGGGATTAACGCCCCCTCGGGACCCCTACTGGAGGCTGCAGGGTGAAGGGGGCCCAACTAGAGGGCCCTAATGCCACTTTTCAACAGGTTTTCCATGTCAGGCAGCCCGACATGGAAAGCCTGTCGGAAACCAACATCATAATCCCTACATCCGAAACGCCGTCCATAGGGATTACTGGCAGGCCTCCAACTGGCTGACGGACTCCTTAATCCTATCGGGACCCAGCCAGAATGACCATCCGTTTTAAGTTTTGACTGCCTGCATTGTAATGCGGCGGTCAAAACTGAAACCGCAATGAGGCTCGGAAAGCCTCTGGCCTGTGGTCAGAGGCTTTCTGACTCTCATCTTAATGAGGGCCAAAGAGTCTGTTTAGTTGTTTTAGTAGGAAATCCTTTAAAAGGAAACAATCACTTATCTTTAGTCTGGTGGTGTTCTGTCTTAATTCCTTGCAGTCAGTACTTTTTATGTGATGCATGTGTGGGGAAAACTTGGCCCTGTGACTGATAATATCAGAAATTATAATGGCCGTAAGGGGCCAGCAATATTCTACCACTTTGCCTCTATATAAATAAGTGTTTGCACTGAGCATTGTTAACAATTTTTCTTTTTTCTTTCTTGATATAGCTACTCCTGTTGGTCCACCATCTTGGGAGGAGATAACGACTTGGGTGCAGTGCCATCAGATGGAGGCTAGCGAGGCCAAGTATCACTGGCTGGTGGCTATGGAGGATAAGGAGCCGGATACAACTGCCACTGCCCAAGTACCTCCAGCCAACACCTCCATCTCAACCACACCATCAACAGCGCGTCTGGCAGTTGGGATACACCAATCCTGCCCCGCTGTCCTCATCATTATCCACAGACCGCTTCCACTGCCTTCACTGCCGGATTGATGCCCTCTAACACCCTTTCTTTAATATTTTGCTTTGGTGGGCGGGATTTTTGTGGTGGGTGAAGAGGATGGGAACTGGGAAGGGCAGTTGGGACAAGGAGTAATTTGTTGGACATTAGTTTAAGTGTTTCATTTATTTGTTTGGGTAGAGAGATGGACCTGTTGTGGGTGGAGAGCGTGGATTTTATTGTTATCATTTTTTATGGGAATTGTTTTTGATAGAATCTGTCTTTTGTGTTTTAATATGCATTGCTTTTAACACAGCCTGTTTTTTTTTAAATCCACTTGTCAAACTGTATACCAGTTAGTTATACCCTTGTCCTACTAATACCTTCTGTAACAATATTGACCACTAGGGGGGTATGCCTACAATAACATATTACAAAATCTTAATCTTCAGTAGAAGTTAGTTACTAACTAAGCTATTTCACTTCACTCCATGGTTCTCTTACCTGAATAGAGGCTGCTACCTCTCTCAATCTTCCAACACCTTATTGCAGGGGTTCCCAAGATATTATTTTGATGGTGGTGGTAGTAGTAGCAGGCTAGCATGCTAACAGGGAAGACATCTCAAGCGAGGTTGCACTCCCATCTAGGTGTACTCCAATTGTAGGATTAATTAGAAGGATTATCCATCAAAGGCAACTAGATTGAAAGAAAACACAGAGTTGGTGGGTTATGTATTTATATCATAACTTATCAAAGACTGAGAGCAGACTAACACCATAACACAAAGACTTGATATTATAGTAAAAACTAGCAATAGTAACTTTTTCTGATCAATGGGGAGCTAGTATTTAATGCATTAACACAAGTACAACTAAACTTACACTTTCCTCGCGTCAGGACTGAGGACATTGTTAAGCATTTACACAACACAAGGCCTGAATGATGATGTTGATGTATGATGTTATATATGTAAATTAAGGATACCTTTTATGTGTGGGTAGGTAAGTGGGTCTGGTTTGGGCTTTAGCTCAGGTAATAGAAGATCCCTTAGTGAGTTGGTGACACTATCACCACATCCGCCCCACCAAGTGTGTGATCCATTTATGGTGTAAATTCACAAGTCACATCTCAATATATATCATACAGCCTGGGGAAAGAGGGATAGGTGTTTAAAAAAAAGATGGGAATGGATAGTTGGAGAAAGGTGTAACAAAGACAAACATTACACAACAACAATATGGATCAGGTAGATAAATAGCACATTGTCAGGATCAAATCTGTTGTGGAAGGAAACAAATTAATGACAGTTCAATTAAATGCATTGCAAACAGTCCTTCGGTCCAGAGACCCAAGGTATTATCCATCTAAATGTCTGGTCATCTAGGTTTGAAAAATACAAATGAATGGAGTTGTGAACCCACGCAGTTCTGAAAAATGATGCTATATATAAATGCCAAAATGTGCGCTACATCTGCATTCTTCTCAGAATGTCTGTCTTGGGTACTTGGCTGAACCAGTCGGGCAAGGTAAGCAGGGTTGTTATGGCCCTTTCGCCTTTCATGTAGGAGAAGAGAAGGCCTGTGGATTGTAAAAAGTAAACATATTGGATTCAATGAGAAGGACAAAGAAGGTAAACTTCATAATGAGTGGACCAAGAAGAGGCAGAGCGAGAGCATATACTTCTGCAATCATTCATGATGACTCATGTCCGATTCAATGAAAACTGAAAGCAATTTTACAACCAATCCCAGACAAGTACCTGGCTGATCATATGTACTGTCATAACAGTTAGCCAAGTGTTTCAATCATGTGATGATGTGACATGATATCATGTCTGTCTCCAGTTACAGCTCCTCTGACCAAAACCACATAATTGAGAAGTTTGACATTTGAGCCAGTACACTTCTCAGCATTTTCCAAAACAACTCACCTCACTCCAGACAATAGGGATGAGTGGACCTCTTAAAGCCACCATCATGTTGGTTTCACTTTGAAGTAGATAACTTCCTTCTTCTGGCTGTTGAGGTAGTTCCTTCATGAGTCCTAATTCCAGTTAACAATTCAGTCTGACTCCAGACCCAAATAAGAATGAGAGAGATAGACTTGCAGTGAACTGCTGTTGATGAACAAGAAGAGCAAAATAATTTGACCAGTTTGTGTAGATTTGTATTTGTTACCTAAACTGACTGGACCATGCAAGTAAATCTAACTAAGTGTGAAAGGACCAATGACCTTCAGGCAAAATCACCCTTCAACCCCAAACATAGTAAATCATCAAAATATAACTTACAAATTAGTTGAAGACCCTCACTGTCTGCCACCAAATAATCATCATCACTCACACTTACTCAATAATATATCACTCATTGGTGCAATAGGTGCCTGTTCCAATGCAAGCACATTGGTACACACTTGCTGTATTGTTGTCTCTCCTTTTTTCACATGGAGGCAACACATTGTCAGTCTTGTAAAGTAAAGATGATCTTAACTGGGGCAGCCCTGCTAGGGAATGAAAAAAAAAAGGATAGGCATGGGATGGAGGAACGCATTGTCTCCAATGTCCTTAAAGGGAATATGGATGCCTCTTTGCTGCACACTGGTTCAACTCCAATCCAGCTATACATGTGAATAAATGGTGGGGCTGCATAGGTCAGACATAAAATATATAATGTTCCTCTTGCTGGATCCATTTTTATCATTTTTATTTATGTTTTTGGCAAAGTAGTTCAATGATATTTTGAAAGATCTTTGGTGGCTTACTCAGTCAGGAATGTAGAATTCTTCCTCAATCTCAGGTAGTTTGCGCAGAATTTGGTAAGCTAATGAACTTGAAAATGACCAATCGCCCTCATCCTCCTCCTCCTGTGGTGTTTCATGAAAATTCGAATTGAGAGGTATGAAATGTTGATCATCCAGATAGTTTTGGACCATCATCTGAATGGTCATTGGTGCTGTCACTTGCTCGACCACTGTTGCCTTCGCCTCTGCACTCAAATTAAGCCCTTTCACTTGAAACCTGGCCATTGCAGATGTTGGGTCCAAATCTTCTGTTGCTGGTGTTGTTGTTGCTGGCTGTTGTGAGGAATCAGCACTGCCCTCTCTAGACACAAATGTTGAAGGCTGAATGCCAGAACTTTTACCCAGGTCTCTAACCTCCAGCAGTTCTCTTCTTCTGGGTATCTCGCTCAACAATCCACGTCTTGTATAGTGGAACATCCATTTCTGAAAATTTAATGTAAGTGGCCAGTGTTTCTCTGTATCATGGATCAAGTATTGTGGCCCAGATGTACTTTTTGGATGACACAGTGTCTCTTTGTAGCCTTGGATTAACAGCCAAGTGAATGATTAGATTCTGAACTAAGCCATGTGATTCTATATTGGAGTTCACACCTGCAAACCTTTCCAACACTTTTTTTACCTGGTTGTGTGGCAAATGTAACAACAGGATAGCTTGGCTTCTCGTATTATCTAGCCTCCTTGCTGACTTCCCATGTGAAAGCCTCAAAAGGAAGTAGCATCTGTGTCAGGCATTTGACTAGGACCCATTGACCGCCTCCATGATCATGCTTTTCCCAGGTGCATCCCCTCCTCTTCGAATGACATACTCTTAGATTAGTTTGTACTGCTCAAACAGATGTGGCAATATGTAATATATTGTGTTTCAATGTGTTGGCATCTCCTGTATTAGGGCTTTAACTTGTACTCTATTAGCACACTGAATGATCCTCAACTGCTCCTAGGCTTCAAAGAAATGACTTAAATTAGTGCAGATTCTTCTGCAGGTGGGCAGTATGTGGATGATTATGTCTGGATTTTTGAGAAAGTCCTGCAAAATCAGGTTGATGCAATGCGCTAAACACAGGACCCTGAAATAGTCACCATCTGCCATGGCCTTAACTATATTACTGCCATTGTTTGTGGCAACAAATGCAATTCTGAGACATCTGGGTAACCGCCATTCAAACACCTTGCTGTTAAAGTCCTCTGAGAAGTTTGCAGCTAAATGGGATTTCTCCATGGTGAGGATCTGTACTTTTTCATGCAGCAGAACAACCTTAAAACATTGTTCAGTGCTGAGATCTGCGGATAGCTGTTGCCTAACCCCCACAAAAGAGATCCAATGTGCAGTGATACACATGTAATTAGTTGCTTTACAACTGGTCCACATGTCTGTCATCAGGTGGCTAGTGTGAATACCACTCTGCTGCAAAGCTTGTCCAACCATTTGCAGCACATTCTATTTGAGTAATAGATCCAGCTGGGAACTTTCCATTTTGGACAGATGGCCACCACAAATTATAAAAATCCTACTCCTTCCACAAAAGAAAAAGGAAGTTCATTTTTATTTTAGCTATCTTCCAGTTGTACAAACGTGTCGTTGGGTGTTTGCGTTCAAAAGGCTCCTCCTTCCTTAACATGCCTATAATAGTAGCTTGGATTGTTTTTTCATTTGTGGTGCCACAACCTCCTGTTCTGCTCCTATTTCAGGAAGATCTATTGCTGACTGCAGCTCCTGTTGTGCACTTTTCTCATTTTCCTGCGACAATTGGGTACTAGTTTGTAGCTGAGACAAATCCAATTCAGATTCATTGCTCCTCGCCAGGATTGCAGTGGTTACCTCGCTGAAAGACATGGCCTTGGGCTTCAGTTGGGGCGGTGCTGTTGATGTGGAAGTTCTGCTCTCAGTTTCCTGCCTGGAGGCCCGTGCAGCAGGCATACCATGTTTTCAGAAAAAGCTGACGGGCAGCACGCCAATGGTGGCAATGGCAGTCTTCTTCTCCTCCTCACAGGCCACTTTCTTGGCAGGAACACCTTTCTTTGGAGCTATCTTCAAGCTATCTTCAAGTTCAATCAGTTGGCACTTAGCTGCACAAGTGGAAGCAGGCAAGGAGGAGGACTCATGTATTGTGGTCACGCCACTTTGTGCTGGCCTTCTGTCTGGCAATACTGTGGGGTGATACCTTTTGTGCACCTAAAAGCAAACTAGCAAGAAAAACGTTTAGTGAAACATGCCATTTTACCAGTTTGAATTCTTCACAGTACAGACAACATAATTTAGTGAGATTATCCCAAATAATGAATGCCAATACTGTATCCATTCCAAACTCAAACCACACCATCATAACATAGTATTTCAATCAGGATAACTAAATACAGATGAAACTGTTTGCTTTATGGTCTTTTAAGGGCAGACACCTGTGACAGGAAGGGGGTCCAGGGGATAATGTATTAACCGGTAAAAAATAAATGCTTTTCTATGCCTACGGCAGGCAGAGGGCCCAGAGGGAAATGGAATAATCCTGTAAAATAAATACTGGTGTGCACCCATGGCAGGCATGGTGTCCAGGGGAAAATTAAAATGAGTAATGCCAATCCTCCAAAAAGTTATTCTGGTGTATGGCAGATGTCTCTGGATGGCAGGGGTTGGAGTGATTTAAAATTAAATTAAAATAAATGCACAATTAATTAATTAAAAAATAAAGAAAGAAACAAAAGTATTTGCTGGTTTATTGGGAGACAATGAGAAATTCATTGGGTGGCAAGGAGGTGCAGGTGAAAAATTGAATAAAATGAATTTTATAATATTAAACCAGCTGGCTATGGATCCTGTCCCTCCGTACCGCATCTCTCCCAACCTGGAGCTAGCTGGCCAAAATGCTTTCCGTATGCTATATCCCCCTAACTTATCGAAAAATGCAGCAAAAAACTTCAAACACAGTCTTCTCAAAACACATCCAGAAACCCTAATCTCGGGCTCCTTCTTCTCCATCAGAAGGGGTGATACTATAAGTGATCTTATCTTTTACACTAAACGACATGCTCAATGGCGGAAGGCCATATACTCCCTACTCAAGATCTCCACTTCTCTGAAAACTCCACATGGTCTTAGATTGATGGTTGCTCCCTCCTCGGCTTATAGAGCTGAAGCTACCATCTCCCTCTACAAAAATGGAACCATCCTTATCCAAGTCTCAGAATGCAACTTAGTGTTATTTGATAACATCTTCCCTACCATCAAGAATACAGTGGCTAACTTTAATTCCGTCCCTATCGATGGGCCTGGCCCTGGACCCCAAGCAAACACCCAGTCTTTGCAAAGTCCAGCTCCTTCCTCTCCACCACCATCCTCGGACCCTATAGTGGCTAGAAATGGCCCCCTCCTAGATACCTTACTGCTCAGTAATAATTACCCCCTCAGGGCCCATTGTGACTGAGTCAAGACATAACAGTCAGCACCCTAGCCTACCTCCTCCCCCCGTCATTGGTAGCTAGCTCTAGCTCCCCTAACTCCACTGCTCACAGCAGTGCCGTGTCTCCCCCCAGAAGCCCTTCCCCATCTCGATATGCTATCCTGACTTGTTCCCTCATATATCCAGGGACCTCTCTCCATCTGATTCTTCTCCCCCTAGCCGACCCTCCCCTCCATGCACACAGCTCCATTCCCATGAACCCCATCCTGTCGGACACAGTCATTCGTCATCTGCCCGACCTTCCCCTGCACCCTCCAGCTCCCGCCCACTGCAGGGTCCCCCAAACAGACCCACCCATTCCCTTCTTCACACTTCACTGGAAGGTCAACTTGACGAGATAACATGTTGCCTGAAACAACTCAAGGCAGAGGTGCGCAGCCTATTACTTGTCACTGAGGAACTGTCAGCTAACTCCAGGCTAAGCTGCTCCGTGAGGAAATACCACCATCGCCGCTCGGTCCCAGCTAGGGGTTGTGCCGGGCTCCCTTCTCCCCCTTATACTTGGCGGCCTACATCCCGCATCACACATAGTTGGGCTTCCGCTCCTCACCCCAACAACCCTTCTCCACCCTCTAGATGTAGAACCTCCTTTTCTGATAGATCCCTATCTATTACTCTCTTACGATCCGGCTCATCCCTCTCCCTTACGAAATGTGCAACCAATTGAACCCATCCCCACGGACCCCTTCAGAGAACCTAGGCCAAACACCAGAACTCTAAATGAGAACAACCTCAGGAGGATCACCACCACTCTTACTACACCAATGGACACCAACAGAAGTCTCAAACATGTACTCCTAAACTGCCGATCGGCTGTTAAACATGCGGCGGACATTGCCGACATCATACTTGCCCAGGATCTTGACCTTGTAATGTTGACGGAAACCTGGCTAAATGACTCAGCTGTTGTCTCCCTGGACCTTTTAATACCTCCCAACTATGATATCATTAGGTTGGACAGAGCTTGTGGTCAAGGTGGAGGCATAGCATGTTTGCACCACAGCAATCTAATAGTGAAGGTTCTTCATGCCAACCTCCTGCCATCATGTGAATACCTTTGCACTGAAGTGACTGGTGGCAATAATCTCTCTTGTAGGCTACACACATTCCACCACCCCCTGCATGAAAACCTCCCCTTCATAGAACAGATCATGGACATTATCTCTGGTAACGCTGACTTCCATGGTACTCAGATCTTCTTGGGTGATTTCAACCTCCACTGGAATGAAGCCAATGATATGGTGGTTAATAGCCTTAAATTCTTCCTTCTTGACCTCAACCTAACTCAAATTTGTGACAGCCCGACTCATATCAAAGAAGCTACCTTAGATCTTGTCATTGGTAAGCCCAACTTCGTCCTCCTTGCATCACCTTCCTCATCTTCGATTGGGTAAGAGTAAGTAGATCCCAGCCTAACAACCCAAAAGAGCTGAAAAGATGTCTACGGAACATTAATTCACAAGATCTGACTGCTCACTAAGATAACATCCTACCCCCTCCCTTGCACATGTCGGACGTCCACGACCTCACGGACCACTATAAAAACTCAATGCTTAATGTTCTAGACTCGGTTGCTCCACTACAGCTTAAGAGAATGTCCTCTAAACTCTCCAAACCATGGTTCAATGAGAGTCTCAATTCCGAAAGAAGAAACTTAAGGCTTGCAGAAAGGTCATGGCGAGCCTACCCCTCCCTTGAACATCTCGAACATTTGAGATCCCTGCGAAGCCTATACAATAAGCGCAAAAGAGGCTCGAAGGCCACCTTTTTCAGATCTCAACTAGACCAAGCAAAAAAACTTCCAAAAAACTGTTCGAACTCATCAAGTCTCAAGCTAACAGCCATCCTAATCTCTTGTCAGCGGGTCAAGGGCCTCTCCCAAACTGTGAAGAATTTGCGGTCTTCTTCATGGACAAGATTGAGACTGAATTACGCTCTGCCCTTGATCACCGTTCGATTAATCCTCTGATCATCCTCCATCCCCCAGGCCTAGATCTCACTGACCCTGCTCAGCCCTACCTGCCCAAAAATAACACAGTCTGGAGCTTGTTCCAAACCTTGGATGAAGACAATATTCGCAAAATGCTGGGGACGTTGAAACCTTCCAATCACTACAATGACCCTTTGCCTGCGAACCTTTTCTCGGAGGTTAGAGCCTCCATACTAACACTCTGGACTATGATCGTCAATGCTTCACTTCAGCAAGGTGCAATTCCTGATTGCCTTAAATCGGGTCAAGTGACCCCGATTCTAAAGAAACCATCCCCGGATCCCCCTGACCTTCATAACTTTCGCCCAATTTCTAACATCCCCACTTTAGCAAAGCTCCTGGAGAAATGTGTGCTCGCCCAACTCTGTTCCCATATTGAACACTTTCAACTCCTAGACCAATATGAATCTGGTTTCCGCCCGGGTCATGACTCATAGTACAGAGTCCGCATTAACGCACACTGTTGATGATGCGCTAAGAATATTGGATCATAATGAGTCGTGCCTTCTGATCCTTCTGGACCTCTTGTCAGCATTCTGTACTGTCAAATCTGATAACCTAATTGACTTCTTGAAACACAGGATGGGGCTATCTGGGCCTGTACTTAACTGGATCTCTTCGTTCCTTCAGAATACATCCCAAAGCTTCAAGGTGAACCAATCCCTTTTACATCCTGCACTGGTCACACTGGGGGTCCCCCAAAGCTCAGCACTGTCTCCCACGCTCTTCAACCTGTTTATGGAGCCTCTGACAGAAATTCTGAAATCATCCAGCATTCACTATCACATGTACGTGGATGATACCCAACTATACCTGAAAATTGCCTCCCCTGAGGACATTCAGTCCCTCAATTCAATTCCGCTGGAAACACAAAGCTGGCTGACAAGTAACCACTTGAAGCTAAATGCTTTAAAAACGGAATTCCTCCTAATCTCACCCCACAAGCATTCCCTGTTCTTGGAACAATGGTTGAATCAACTTACGGCTCTAAATGGCAGACCTCTCCTCGTTGATTCGGCATCTTCTCTGAGTATCATTCCAGACAAAAGCCTGAACATGCAGAAGCACTTCAGCTCCCTCACCAAAGGAGCTAACTACCAACTCAGTGTCTTGAGGAAACTCAAACCCTATCTACTGGCTCAGGACCTAAAGGTGGCGGTGCAAGCACTAGTGATCTCCAAGTTGGACTATGGTAGCGCAAAGCTTTGCGGATTGCCTACAGTAAAGACAGCTCCTCTTAGGGTTGCCCTCAATTCTGCTGCTAGGCTCATAACGGGCACTAACAGACTCAACCATATCTCACCGGACTTGCTGGCCCTGCACTGGCTTCCCTATGAAGCGCGGATACAGTTAAAAATTGCATCCATGGCTCAAAAAGCCATACACTTCAAGACTCCACTGTACCTCGCTCAGAAACTGGAGCTCTCATGTGGTTCAAGAGCCTCCAGAAGCGCCAGCACCATTTTACCCAAACCACAAAAATGTATGAAAAAAAAAGACATACAATTGAGCCTTCTCAGGTATGGCACCGAGGATCTGGAACTCCCTTCCCCCCGAAGTCAGGGTGAATTCCTCCACGGTCCTCTTCAAAAAAGAGATCAAAGGGATCCTGATGAAGAAATTCTTGCCTCTGATGGGACCCCCCATCTGATTCCAGGCCAGAAACGTAGATTTGTGGCCCAGCTGCTGGGCTCACGAGAATTTGCGGCCATTTTTTTGTCTGTTAATCTATTGCTTTTTGTTGATGCTGTGTTGATTGCTTGTATTCTGCCTGATGTATAAACTGTAAAGCGCTCTGATACCCTCGGTGGTCCTGTTCACGCTATTTAAAACTTTCAAAATAAAATAAATAAACACGTTTCATATATACATATACTACAATGATACTCAAGCACATTACACTTGTATCAGGGAAAAAGTCAAATAAATGGATAAAAACAAAAAGGCATAGCCCTCTTCTATCAATCTCCCTAGAACATGACTTTGAAAACTGGGGAAAAAATGTTTAACACATTAGGGGGCAGCACAAAATGGTCAACAGTCAAATGATAAAACAACAACAATACCAGCATGGAGGCATAGAGTAGAAAGAACTCATGCAGGCCTATGGCAAAAGCACAATGGCTGGTTGCACAAAATGGCAGCTGGACACAAGGTCAAACAGCAAGCAAGGTGTCATGGACAACGAAGAACACGTGCAGGCCTATGAACAGTAAATACAAAAAATGGCATTGAGAACAAAGACAAATGGTTGCCTATGGAAAACACACACACACACTGGCCAGGCCAAGGAGGCATGGTGAACAATAAAGAAAACACTTCCATTAATTTAGCAATGCCAAAAATAAAAATAAGTGAGCTATAAAAACAACACACATCCTCCCGAGGCATCCGATTTAACATTAATATTACCCCATCAAAATACACTCTATGCAGAAAAAAAAAATGTGAAATACAAAAAAAAGAAAACCCACATTTTTCATTTAATCCAGTGCCATCAGTGGCCTAACTGATATTGACCAACATATACCACAAAAACACTTGTTTTGCATACCCAGTGACTAGTACTGGCTGGATGACCCACGGGCCGACTAGGCCACATAGAAAAATAAATAGTGCACATTTACCAAACATGGAGTAAATTTACTGAACTGTGCAACCTTTTTCCGTTACAAAAGATAAAAAATGCAAAAGCATATACAAGGCCCCTACTGCAACTCCAGGCCACCCACCACAACCACAATCAACTTTAAAAATGGAATTAAAGTACAAATAAATACTGATGCATGCCATCTATCAAACAAACAATACCCATATAGAAAGGTTTTGGAACCTACTTGCGATGTCACAAAAACAAAGTCCTTAAGATCCAATGGTATATATGCAGCAGAAATTGAAGACAAAGAGAGTGATCCTTACACCTTGAAATCCACTTGAAAAGTGACCAGGAGATTGACAAAGCACAGGGAGGAGCCTGCTGGACAGGAAGAAGAAATTGGAGTCTCTGGGGCACTCCCCTCTTGTTGATAAAAAAGTAAAATAAAAAAACGCTTTTCGCACTAAAAACAACTTAAATGGGCTGTTGGAGTAAAATGTTCACTCAAAAACATCAATTCAAGCTGATTTAGCTGCCTCTAAAGTAGCAGTAGCTGTGGTCGCTCGCACTTGCCAGCATCACAAAAATGGTGTCCGAAGGTTCCATGGTCAGGCTAGCAGCAGACAAATCTCCCTCACGCTCACTAACAGCCGGCACATCTGCTCACACTTGCCAGCATGCGTTAACACAAGCCTCCCAATCCCCAATGGGATTATCATTTGTCTGCATGTCAGATGGCATAATTTAGTGGGAACTCTACTCTGCAAACAGAATTAAAATTACCCCCGGGCCTAGTTTTTACAATTCTTTAATCAAAATTGAAACATATCTGTTGGACTTGGCCCTTTTTGTAGGGTCATCCCTGAACTTTTTGCTTTCCTCCTGTATTTTCTCTGACCTGTTTTTGTTGATTGTATGACTCTGGACACTTTACAACTGCTGATCAGTGCTAAAGTGCATATGCTCTCCCTATTGTAAATTGATGTATGGATTAGTGACTCCATGATTGGCTGATTTGGTTTACTTGTCAGACCCTAGTACAGTGAATTGCATGTGACCAGTGCTTGTAAATCAAATGCTGCTGGTGGGCTTGCAGCACTGGTTGGGCCGCCCACAGAAGCAGCCTGTAAAAGTGTGTCTCCGGTCTGTCATTGCAGAGCCTGTGTGCAGTCTGGTACTGCCATGTTGACTGGACAAGTGCACCCACTTGCCAGTCCCTAAACTTTCCCTTTTCTTCATATCAGACACCCCTATGGTAGGCTGAAGGGCAGGGTGCATTGTAAGTATAATGTAGGACATGCCCTGGTGTGTGTGGCATGTCCTAATAGTGAATTACAGCCATTTTAGTTTTTTTAACTATTGCAAGGCTACCTGTTCCCCATAGGCCAGAATGGGCAGTTTGATTATTACATCTTATAATCCTAACCGACTCAGGAAACTAGGTAGAAATTCGAGTTTAGTATGCCTGAACTCAGAATGATAAAATACATCTTTTAGTGAAGCTGGTTTTAACATTCTGTGTTTGAAAATCCCACTTTTAGAAAGTAGGTATTTTCTTGCCTAACTATCCAAGCCTGCCTCTGCTAGTTGTGTATTCATTGTCTGGAGTTTGAGTGACAGGGGCTGGGGATTCCAGGAGACAGGGTGAGTCAGCACAGGGCTGAATAGAGAGATCTGCATGTATATGGGTGGGAGGAGTTGCACCTGGGACCTGAATAGGGCTGTGCCTTCCTTCCACAATGCTGGTTCTACCCCCTGCGGTGCGTCTGATGTCCCTGGCCCAAAGGAAAGAAGGAGTCCCGTAAACAAAGTGCTCCAGGACTGACCAGAACTGGTTTGGACTAGGCAAAGGCCTCTCTGCCTTCAGGGAACAAAGAGAATATGAGTATAAAAGGGGGGACCTAGACCCCAGAACTTTAGATCACTTTTGGGAAACAAGAAGAAACCTTTGCTGTGGAGAGGAACCAGAGGAACTGACGAGAGACTATCCCTAACTGAGCACTGTTTGGGGGGTTGGCCTGCAGTGGTTGCCTGACTGCCAAAGAAAGGAGAAAGGAACTTTGTGTGTACTTTATTCAACTTGTGAGGGATCTCCAAGGGCTTGAGAAAGAGCTTGCCTCCTGCTGAAGCCTCAGGGACAACAGATTTCTCCCACCAGCTCCGCAAGAGTTCTTTGGAAGTGCCTGCAGTTGTGCTGGGCTTTCTGAGGGACTGCGTGTCACTAGGAGCTGGAAGCATGATGCACGAAGAAGCGTTTCGCCGAACTGCCGCTGTCGTTTCACAAAGCGGAAGCGCCTCACATCACCGGAGAAGAGGATCGACAACGCATCAGATGCCGCCGCATCATTAGAGAAGCGTGTCGCAGTCACAGTGGCTGTTGTCGCATCGCTGGGAAAGCATGTCGCCACTGCAGTTGTTGCATCGTTGCCGAAGCACCTCGCATCGCCAGAGAAGAGGATCGACGTCGCATCAGACGCCGCCGCATCACCGGGAAGCGTGTCGCAGGGCCTGTCGCAGCTCAGAAGAATCGTTGAGTCGCTGCAAGGCCGTCGGGCATGCATGCATCGTGTCGCATCAAGAAGAAGATGCCATCTTTGTTTCATTGCACCGGATCTTCATCGCATCAGGGCATTGTGGGCCACATTGCCACAGAAGCGCAGTAAGAAACCCGACTCATCACCTCCCCTCGCAGAGAAGAACCGACGCATCCCCTACGCATCAGTAGGGACCCGATGCATCACCGTTCTTGCGTGTAAGGAACCGACGCATCACCTTCCCTGCAACACTTTCATTGTACAGCGTTACGCATCCTAAGGTACATTGAACTCAAAGTGTCACATTTACCATCTTAAGAGAACTAAGCTATTTCTACCATTTTTAATGTCCAGTATTGTGGATTTTTGTCGCTTGTGATCTTGTGTTATGTCTACATAAAAATACTTATTGTTATACTACAACTTGTGTGGTGTCCATCTGTAGTGTTGTCACTGGGTTACTGTATGTGTTCACAAATGCTTTACACACTGCCTCTGAGATAAGCCTGTCTGCTCATGCCAAGCTACCAAGGGGGTGAGCAGGGGTTATTTTAGGAGTGTACCTCCTTACCCTGACCAGACGCAAGGGCCCCTATTTGGTCAAAGGTACCTACCTCTGTCAACTAGAGACCCTCAGTTCTAACAATATCTATATACATTTACAATTTTCCAGCTTTTTTTGTAAAAATAAACATGATTAACAATCTTTGTTAACTTAAAAGTATTTGCAAAGTTTTGTAAGAGCCAGAGAACCAGGTTAGCAAAGCTGCTTTAGAGCCAGAGAACCAGGTCAGCAGAGCTACTCTAGAGCCAGAGAACCAAATCAGCAGAGCTGCTTTAGAGCCATAGAACCAGGTCAACAGAGCTGCTCTAGAGCCAGAGAACCAGGTCAGCAGAGCTGCTGCAGAGCCAGAGAAACCAGGTCAGTAGAGCTGCTTTAGAGGGAGAGAACCAGGTCAGAAGAGCTTCTATAGAGCCAGAGAACCATGTCAGCAGAACTGCTTCAGAGCCATAGAACTGGGTCAACGGAGCTGCTTTAGAGCCAGAGAACCAGGTCTGCAGAGCTGTTGTAGAGCCAGAGAACTAGATCAGCAGAGCTGCTCTGTAGCATAAGAACTAGGTCAGCAAAGCTGCTCTAGAGCCAGAGAACCAGGTCAGCAGACCTGCTGTAGCGACAGAGAAACCAGGTCAGCAGAGCTGCTTTAGAGAGAGAGAACCAGGTCAGCAGAGCTGCTTTAGAGCCAGAGAACCAGGTTAGCAGAGCTGCTCTAGCTGACACTCTCTGACTGACACTGATTGACACTGACTGACACTGATTGACTGACACTGACTGACTGACACTGATTGACTGACACTGACTGACTGACACTGATTGACTGACACTGACAGACTGACTGACACTGACTGACTGACATTGACTGACACTGACTGACTACTCTCTACTACTCTACTACTGACTCTCTACTACTCTCTACTACTCACTCTCTACTACTCACTCTCTACTACTCTACTACTCTCTACTACTCACTCTCTACTACTCACTCTCAACTACTCACTCTCAACTACTCACTCTCTACTACTCTACTACTCTCTCTCTACTACTCACTCGCTACTACTCTCTACTACTCACTCTCTACTACTCACGCTCTACTACTCTCTACTACTCACTGTCTACTACTCTCTACTATTCACTCTCTACTACTCACTCTACTACTTTCTACTACTCTCTACCACTCACTCTCTAC
The DNA here is from genome assembly GCF_964204655.1 of Triturus cristatus. Taxonomy (NCBI): domain Eukaryota; kingdom Metazoa; phylum Chordata; class Amphibia; order Caudata; family Salamandridae; genus Triturus; species Triturus cristatus. The sequence continues at coordinate 730,487,793 of NC_140591.1, forward strand.
TACTCTACTACTCACTCTCTACCACTCTCTACTACTCACTCGCTACTACTCTCTACTACTCACTCTCTACTACACTCTCTACTACTCTCTCTCAAATATGCAGGAAAATCTTTGCAACACTACATATATTAATAGTGTGAAACAAAGCCTAGGCTCCTATTGACAGACGTTACAGAAATTACAGTAATGTTTTAGGCCTAGATTCATCTTGCCACTTGATAGGCAAATTAAGCAAAATGAGTGGATGGAGTACCCAATCAAAACATCTGTGACACAGGATAGAAAGTGACATATTAAATTATGTGCTGAATGTTCACTAGTTCTGTAAATTCAAAGTAGGAAAATAGCTTTAAAAACAAATACAATATATATGTAATATGTTGATTAAATGCATATTAAAGAAGCTTTATAATTTTTTTTATTTTTTCAAATAACAAGTAAGAATTACTATCAGAAACTATTTATTGAAAAACAAACACAAAACTATATTTAAGAATTACACATAGTTTGTGTAATATCTTTTTTCTCTTTTTATTAAAAGATCTACAGTGTCAAAATCCCCCAAAAATTGTTTTTCAATATTTCATTTAATTCCATTAATACATAACTAAACTCTAGATAAAATACAAGTATCAATCCATTGAGTAATCAATCATGGCCCTCCACACCTAAAGACCAAGTTTCCGTTTTCTGTGCCCTTTAACAGAGTACAAACTAAACTCCAAATTTAAAATATTATGGAACTTACCACGCCACATCTCAAAAGATGGCGCTTCCGGCTGAAGCCAATAGGACGCTATACATAGCCGTGCAATCGATGTGGCAATGAAACTTAAATAACGGAATTTATACATTGGCATACCATGACATAAATCCTCCCCAATCCCTAACAGCATCATGGACGCCGTAAGTTTTACTGATACTCCGGTGACCACTGACAAAAACCATTCCATTTGACTTAACAAAAAAGCTAAATTCGGACACAGAAAAAATACATGCATAATATCAGCATTATCTGTACCACACCGAAAACTTTCCCATCATTTTCGCCCCCCCATTTCAACATCACTGCGGAGGTGCGATACAGATTAAATACCGTTTTATAGTGTTGTGACTTTAAGTTTGCCACAGGGAGGATTTTCTCTGCAATCTCTATCGACCTCTCTACAGAGAACGAGTTGTCCCCAAGCCAGTTCCCCCACTTGGTGTTGAATTTATCCAAATTATCTGTCCTAGCTGATAACAATAATTTATAAAGAGACCCCATATTTTTTTTACTTTGCGGCAAATAGCTTCTACAATCTTATAGGGTGTTATAGCAGCTGCATGTTTATCTACAAAATCCCGTATTTGTAAAAACGTAAATAATTGAGTTTTCAGTAAGTGAAATTTATCCGCCAAGCATGAAAAAGAGGAGCAGATCCCCCCTGACTGATAAAAATCCCTGATTTGAATGATACCTTTCAATCTCCAATTAGCTGCAACATTGAAGAGAGTATCTGATCTGCAGAAGTAGGTATATAATAAGATACCCTTGGCATCTGAAAAGTTCTTCGAACTGTGTTCCAAACTTTTAAAACTGATCCCAAGATTTTAAAACGGGTTCTCTTATAAAAATGCCATCAATTCTTTTAAACAGACAGCTATTGGACTCAGAACCAAGAACCATCTGATATATAGAGGGGGCCTCGGCTGGGTTGCTAACTTCTTCTCCTGTCAAAAAAATACCATATTTGCCAACATACATGCTAAATAATAATTTAAAAAATCCAGAACCGACCATCCACCTTTATCCCGAGGGAGAGTCATAAAATGAACAGCTCTGCGCGGGTTCCCTGGGGCCCACAGATATCTAGCATAGAGTGATTGCAAATGTCGAAGTTGGGCTTGAGGTATTACCAGGGGGACTGCTCTAAAAAAGTACATGACCCTGGGTAATATATTCCTTTTGAGAAGGTTAGATCTGCCGCCCAAAGAAAGATGTAAGCTATCCCATTTCTGTAATGATAATTTCACCTTATCGATGATGGTGCCCCAATTGACTTCAACTAGCTCTTTTAAACAAGATCGAATTTTGATACCCAAATACGAAGCTTCTTTGACTACTCTTTGATCGTTAACCAAAGTTTGACTCGTACACAAAATTTGTGTTTTGGATGTATTCAACTTATAACCAGATACGAGACTAAACTGAAATGCTAGATGTTCAATTTCTGGGAGAGCAGTGTCAGGGTCAGAAGTTACTATCGCAATATCGTCAGCATAAGCCAATACAGAATATTGATCCTGATGAACAATAAAAGGTAGAATTTGATCACTCTGTTCTAACATGGTTATAAAATGATTAATATAAAGTGCGAACAAGAGCGTCGAGCAAGGACAGCCCTGCCATGTACCTATGGAAATCTGTACAGTCTCGGAGCTACTACCAATTGAACAGATCTTAGCAGTGGAAGATTGGTATAATACCCTTAGAGCCCGAATAAAACCCTGGCCTAACCCCATTCGCTGCAGGACCCCCCAAAGGAAATCCCAGGCTACGCGTTCAAACACCTTTTCAGCATCGAGCAGGACCAGTCCCAATGCCCTAGACTCAACCTGCGCAAAGTCGAAAAGGGTCACAACTCTGTTAATGTGATTCACTGTTCCCCTTCCCGGAATAAAACTGTGCTGTCGTAACAAGACCAAGGGAGAGATAATTTTCGCCAACCGATTCGCAAGAATCTCAGAATAAGTTTTGCTGTCACAGTTGACGAGTGAAATCGGGCGATAGGACCCTGGGAGGTCAGAAGGTTTATCTTTCTTTTTAACCCCTTCCATGCTCATGACGGAACGGTTCCGTCATGAGCATCGGTTGAGCTGTGCTCATGACGGAACCGTTCCGTCATGGCCCCGCCCGTGCTCGAAACCTTCAGCACCGCGGGGGAATCCGCGCAGCGCTGAAGGGGTTAAATATTATGATGTTAGCCTCATCCCAGGATCGTGGAGCATCCCCCAACCGAGCTACTTGGAAAGTCTCAAACATATCGACCTTAAGATCTTGAAAAAAGGTCTTATACACCTTGACAGGGAGTTTATCCGGGCCAGCGGTCTTCCCTCCTGCCATACTAAATGTAGCTAGCTCCAATTCATCAAGAGTAATAGGGCTGTCCAACATCTCGACTTCCTCCAGACCCAACCATTCCCAAAATGAAGAAGGAAGCCCTAAATCTAAAGAATGGTCCCCTGCGTCCTGTTCAGTATAAAGTTCCATATAAAAGTCATAGAATACTTTAAGGATCTCTTGAGGATTGTATACTGTAATACCCACAGTATTTTTCATGCCCTGAATTCTCTGCAGAGCCTCCTTCGTTCTCAGCTTCTGAGCAAGGCAACAACCCATTGCCTCCCCATATTCATGATACTCTTTTTTATGGATTTGATATTTTTTTGCAATTTCTTTACTGCAGACTAGATTAATATTGGCTTTACATCTAGCCAGCGTTGCTTGAAGATCAGATACATTATTCCCAGAGGTTATACCACCTGCCAGACCTTCTTCTGCTGTCTTAAGTTTGCTATATAGCTCCTGAATTAACACCTTGGTCTGCCTTTGTTTATAGAACCCATAACTCATGACTTCACCTCTGAAGCACGCTTTAAATGTGTCCCAGACTACACCACACGGGGTTGAATGCCGATTAGTTTGAAAAAAGTATTTAATCCAGCCCCTCATGTGCTCAATAAAAGTAGTATCCAAAAGGTGCTTCCTATGAAAAGTGAAAACTTTTGGGGATTTACATGTCACCAACATGGGAATGTTAATTACAACTGGCGCATTATCCGAAGTAATCCTTGGGTAAACTTGTATTTTGGTGTCAGCAAACAATAAAGGGGATACAAAACAATAGTCGAGCCGTACCAGCTTACTATGCGGATAAGAATAGAACGTGTGCCCCGGGTCTTGCAGATGTAAGCTACCCCATACATCCACTAAACCATGATCAATGAGCAGATGGTACAGAGCCTTAAAAACCTTAGGTTTCCTACCATTATAGTTCTGGAACCCGGTATGTAGCTCAATGCCACATAGATTGATATTAAAATCACAGCATAAGACCAGTGGGGTTGGCCATAATGCGAGTTCTCCATTTAAATGTTCCAGAACGAAGGCCTCGTCAGTATTAGAGCCATAAACTGTGCATAATGTGAACCTCATTCCCCCCAGAATACATCCTGGATTGCCCAACGACCTGATTATTAAAAGACTCGCGTCCTGCGATTAATACTGATAGCCAAGCTAGAATCGCAACCCCCTTAGTCATATTTCAATCAATCATAGCATTTATAAAGCGCGCTACATACCCGTGAGGGTCTCAAGGCGCGGGGGGGATGCTGCTGCTGTTCGAAGAGCCAGGTCTTGAGAAGTTTTCTGAAGGTCAGAAGGTCTTCGGTCTGCCGTAAGTGGATGGGGAGGGTGTTCCCATGTCTTGGCGGTGAGGTGGGAGAATGATCTGCCGCTGGTGGTCACTCTTTGGATGCGGGGGATGGTGGCGAGGGCGCAGTCTGCGGATCGGAGCTGGCGGGTGGGGGTGTAGAGGCTGAGTCGGCTGTTGAGATACGCTGGTCCGGTGTTGTGGAGTGCCTTGTGTGCATGGGTGAGGAGCTTGAAGGCTATCCTTTTGTTGATGGGGAGCCAGTGCAGGTCTCTTAGGTGGGGTGTGATGTGGCTGCGGCGAGGGATGTCGAGGATCAGGCATGCGGAGGCGTTCTGGATGCGTTGGAGCCGTTTCAGGAGTTTGGCTGGGGCTCCTGCGTTGAGTGCGTTGCCGTAGTCCAGTCTGCTGCTGACGAGGGCTTGGGTGACCGTCCTTCTGGTTTCAGTGGGGATACACTTGAAGATCCTGCCAAGCATGCAGAGGGTGTTGAAGCAGGAGGAGGAGACGGCATTGACCTGCTTCGTCATGGAGATGGTGGAGTCGAGGATGACCCCTAGGTTGCGTGCGTGGTCGGTGGGTGTAGGGGGTGCTCCAGGAGTCGTCCCAGGCCAAGGAGGTGGGTCCGAGGATGAGGACCTCCATCTTGTCCGAGTTCAGCTTCAGTCGGCTATTTCTCATCCAGTCGGCAACGGCCTTCATTTCTTCGTGGAGGTTGGTTTTGGCGATGTGGGGGTCTTTGGTGAGGGAGAGGATCAGCTGGGTGTCGTCAGCGTATGAGATGATGTTGAGATTGTGCCGTTGTGCGACGTGGGCGAGCGGTGCATGTAGACGTTGAACAACGTTGGGCTGAGGGATGAGCCTTGGGGTACGCCGCAGATGATCTCGGTGGCTTTGGAGCAGAAGGGGGGAGGCGGACACTCTGAGTTCTGCCGGAGAGAAAAGAGGTGGTCCAGTCCAAGGCCTTCTCTTGGATTCCAGCATCGTGGAGGCGTGTTTTTAGTGTGCGGTGGCAGACCGTGTCAAAGGAGGCTGACAGGTCCAGGAGGATGAGGGCCGTGGTTTCTCCATTGTCAAGAAGGGTCCTGATGTCATCGGTGGTGGCGATGAGGGCAGTTTTGGTGCTGTGGTTGCTGCGGAACCCAGACTGGGACGGGTCCAGGATGTTGTTCTCTTCGAGGAAGCTGATCAGTTGTTTATTGACGGCCTTTTCGATAACCTTCACCGGGAACGGGAGCAGGGAGATGGGTAGGAAGTTCTTGAGGTCCTTAGGTCCGCCTTGGGTTTCTTGAGTAAGGCGTTGATCACTGCGTGCTTCCAGCTCTCCGGGAAGGTCGCTGTCTCGAAGGAGATGTTGATGGTTTTCCAGAGATGGGGTGCGATGGTGCTGCTGGCTTTGTTGAAGATGTGGTGTGGGCAGGGGTCTTCCGGGGATCCGGAGTAGATGGTGTTCATGATCTTGATGGTGTTGTCGTAGTTGCTGTTGGTCCAGGCGAGCAGGCGGTTGGTGCGAGTGGTGGTCGTCGTGGGAGCAGGAGTCTTGGTGGTTTCCGGGGGGGTGACGGCATCGAAGCTGTCGTGGATGTCTGCGATCTTGCGATGGAAGAAGGTGGCCAGCGAGTCACACAAGTCTTGTGATGGTGGGATGTCGTTGGTGTTGGAGCTGGGGTTGGAGAGTTCCTTCACGATGCTAAAGAGCTCTTTGCTTGTGTGCATTGTTGTCTAGGCGGTCTTTGAAGGAGGTCCTTTTGGCGGATCTGATGAGGTGGTGGTGTCTGCGGGTGGCGTTCTTGTGGGCTGTGTAGCTTTCCGGTGTTTGTTCACGGATCCAGGTTTTCAGCAGGTTCGCTTGGAGGCCTGGAGGTCTTCGGTGAACCAGCTGGCTCTCTTGCTGATGTGGGTGTTGGGGGGTTTCTTGAGCGGGGCAAGGGTATTGGCACAGTTGTCGATCCATTGTCTGAGGTTGCGGGCTGCGGCGTCGGGGTCGGTCGGGTCTGCGGGTGGGTTCCGGGCAAGGGCGGTGGTTAGCTGGTCCTCGGTGACCTTGCTCCAGCTGCGGCGAGGCATCTGCTGGGTACGGTGGTGTGTGGTGGGTTTCCGGAGGGTGAAGTGGATGCAGCAGTGGTCGGTCCAGTGGAGTTCGGTGGTGCGGATGAAGAAGACATGGGAGCTTGCTGAGAAGATGGGGTCCAGTGTGTGGCCAGCGGAGTGGGTGGGTGTTGTGACGAGTTGTCTGAGTCCGAGGTTGGCGAGGTTGTCGATCAAGGTGGCAGAGTTGGAGTCTTTGTTGTTCTCGAGGTGAAAGTTCAGGGCCCCGAGGAGGATGTAGTCTGTGGAGGCGAGGGCGTGTGTGCTGATGAAGTCGGCGATGGAGTCGCTGAACTGCGGTCGGGGTCCGGGGGGTCTGTAGATGAGGGTGCCTCTGAGGATGGTGTTGGGGTCGGTGTGGATCTGGAAGTGCAGGTGTTCAGTGGTGCTGAGGGTGCCGTCGGAGTCTGTCGAGATTTTGAGAGTGTTTCTGTGGACGATGGCAATTCCTCCTCCAACTCTGTTGGTGCGGTCCTTGCGGGTGATCTTGTAGCCTTCGGGGATGGCTATGGCGATGTCGGGTGCCAAGGAGAGGTTCAGCCAGGTCTCCATCAGGAAGGCGACGTCTGGGGCGTTGGTGTCGAGTAGGCCCCAGAGTTCGACGGCGTGTTTGCAGGCGGAGCGGGTGTTGACCAGGATGCATCTGAGGAAGTTAGGGTCTTTGGTGGGTGGGTTGGCAGGTTGGATGCTGGTGAAGCTGCAGTTCCGGCAGAAGAAGGTTCCTTGGGTGCGCTTTGGGGCGGCCAGGCAGCAGGTGCGTGAATGTCTGGGGTTGAGTGTGTGGAGGGTGCTGGAGCCGTAGTGGAGGTGGGTGTCATGGGGTTCGCGGGGGCCAGGGATCCTGGCCCTGGGCACGGTCCAGGCACGGACGGGTGCAGACGGGCTTGCCCTAGGCGCGCCTTCGGGGGCCAGTGGCCTCCATATGAGGGGCGTGGGAGGGAGGAGCAGCTGGGAGGTGGGAGCGGGGTGGCGAATGGGAGTGCAGGTAGGCGGGGCCGAAGGGGACGCAGCAGCGGGAACCACAGAGGGGGGAGCGGATGGGGGTCACAGAAGGCAATGGGATACAGGAAAAATGGGGTACAGGAGAAAAATGGGGCACAGATGAGACACAAGCAAAAGGGGAAAGGCAGCAGAAGCAAGAAATATACAGAGCAGTCACAAATCAAAACGGTGGCATAAACCTAATTGTTAACAGCAGCAGTAGCGGGCACACAGGGGGGCTGTGTGGCGGTGAGGGGAGCGACCTACCTGGTGGCAGGGTCAAGGGTCGCTCTCTCTACCGTTGCGCGGCCTCCATATGAGGGGTGTGGGAGGGAGGAGCAGATGGGAGGCAGGAGCGGGGTGGCGAATGGGAGGGCAGGTTGGCGGGGACACAGCGGTGGGAACCACGGAGGGGGGAGCGTGTGGGGGTCACAGAAGGCAATGGGACACAGGCAAAATAGGGGACAGGAAAAAAATGGGGCAGAGAGGAGACACAAGCAAAAAGGGGGCAAGGCAGCAGAAGCAAGAAATATACAGAGCAGTCACAAGTCAAAACGGTGGCACAAAGCTAATTGTTAACGGCAGCAGCAGCGGGCACATAGGGGGGCTGTGTGGCGGTGAGGGGAGCGACCTACCTGGTGGCAGGGTCAAGGGTCGCTCTCTCTACTGCTGCGCAGCCTCCATACGGGGGTGTGGGAGGGAGGAGCAGATGGGAGGCGGAAGCGGGATGGCGAATGGGAATGCAGGTGGGCGGGGCCACAGGGGACGCAGCGGCGGGAACCATGGAGGGGGACGCGGGTGAGGGCCACAGAAGGGGGCAAGGCAGCAGAAGCAAGAAATATACAAAGCAGTCACAAATCAAAACGGTGGCACAAACCTAATTGTCAACGGCAGCAGCAGCGGGAACACAGGGGGGCTGTGTGGCGGTGAGGGGAGCGATCTGCCTGGTGGCAGGGTCAAGGGTCACTCTCTCTACCGCTGCGCGGCCTCCATATGAGGGGTGTGATTGTTTGGAGACTACAAAAACAGAGTAACCTAAGTTTAAAAAAATCTGACACTTTCTCCATGGCGTATGTGTGTCCTGCAAACACACAAGATCGGGCTGAATCCCCCTGAGCTCTGCTGCCCCTCTTTGCCTCTTATTATAATTATTAAGGCCACAGACGCTTAATGTGCAAATTCGGAGACCTAACTTGGCCATAAATTAAGTAAATATACCAACATTTGAACTATTCCAAAATCCAACATCCTAGAGATTCTTGAACTTACAATGACACTGTGGATTGTTTTGCTTTTTAACCCCACCTCGCCCCAAACCCCCCTCATCACCACCCCCTGCCTTCCCCACCCACCCCACCCTCCAAAAGTGTCCCCCCCTCAACAAGGCTTTAGGACAGATTGTTCTTAGAGATGACGAGCTCCCACCACCCGGATACACCCGCTCCACGATCCCACCCTATGTGCTCACAAAACACATCTCCTGCACCTGAATAGAAAAAATAATAACATACCCCATTTCTCATAACAGCAACTATAATACAGGTGCAGCAGGATGGTGTTCCAAACAACTGCTATATTAACTCAACCCAGTTAGAAATTGTACATAGAGTGTAGATAAGGTGTAAAAAAAAAAAGGACCCAAGGGAAAGGGTGCGCCCACAAAGCAGGTTGTACATTTTTCTAAAAAAATACAGTAGGTTTATACCCAATACGCTACAGAATAGCCCAATGCCAGCAACTAAATGTGGCAACAATATATTCATAAAGACTGTAGAAAATCTTTAGCTACACCCTCAGAAGTAAAAAAAGTAGTATGTTCTTTATCGAGGACTTTTAACTTTACTGGACTCAGTAAGAAAGCTTGTGCCCCCTTGTCCTGAAAAGGTGCAATTAACGGGCACAACTGCCAACGCTTCTCGACCGTTTGATGGCAAAAGTCTGGTCGGACAAAGAACTCTGTTCCTTTCCCAGTTCTTTTTTTATCCAGTCGAGCTCAATCATATAGGTCCTCGCGAGCAAGAAAGTTGTTGAGGGAGATCAGGATAGCTCTAGGTCTTGTAGGTGCTTGCCCAGATCGAGAGTGCCATGGAACGGAAACCGATGCATCCTCTGAATCACTCTCTGCCAATCCAACCGGGCAAGTTCGGGGAAAGCTTCTGTAAAGAACTCTATAATGAACTTACGCGGATTCTGTCCTTCCATACCTTCTGGAATTTGGAGAACTCTTAGATTGTTACGACAAGCCTTATTTTCTAGGTCAGCCAATTTCCATTAAGTGTCATCTTTTGTAGCCCAAAGAGTCTCACTCAAGGCCTTCTCTGCTGAGAGTTCATCCTCTAAGCCTGAAATACGTGCTTCTGCTTCACTAAATCGTGAGGTAAATTCCGTGCAAGTCTTGGCCATGCTATGTACTGAATACTGGAGCTTACGGTATGAGCTTTGGGCCCTTTGACTCTCAACCCGTGTCTCCTCCCTCTGAGTCATGATGGATTGGTAGATCAGATCCAGTGAAACCTCTTCCAATGGTGTCTCAGCCGTTTTAGTTTTGACCCTGTCCATGTTGTTGCTGGGACCAGAGATCTTATCAGTTCCAGTTGAGAAGGAGGAGTCCCATTGTAGAGCATTAGCGCCATTGTTGCCATCTAGCTTATCAGCTCCTTCCCTATCTTCAGGGCTTTTATGCATTGTATGGGAACAGTCATCCGATGTGTCCCCTCCCGAATCTTCCGGGAGCGTACTATTGTGGTCATTCATATTCCCACCAGATCTGGCTTGCCTCTTAACGCTTGACTCCAGTTGATCGCTAGAGGGGTCTGAGTGATCTGAAAGGGGAAAAAAATAATCCCCGGAATCTATCTCCTTCACAGGATAGCTCTTTTTCAGGACGAGACTGCCAGACGAAATTAATAATGAGCTTGCAAATGCGGTTCCATCAATTGGTTGAACTCTTTCAAAATAACTGGTGGGCCAAGAACAGTATCACCCAAACCAGTAGGCAGATTACTGACATCCTTCTCCCCAGAGTCCAACTGCCTCAAAGGTCCTGTTCCCTTCTTGCCCTCAGCCACAGATGGAGACACATCCACTTTTAAAGGATGCAGCAGTTTTTTTTAATCTTTTCCAGTCGAAAAGACCAGGGGAATGGTGCGCTTACCTAAGCTGTCCTTCCGGGATTTGTCACTGTTTGCTACCGACGAGGTTACAACAGAATATTTCCCCACCGCTTTATTATTACTGTTTGCTACATTCTTACTGTTTGTAGCCGTAGCTCCAACACCAGTGGGGTTGCCCGAGGGACGCAGCTTTCCTTTGTCAACCTTTGGAGGCATCGTCTGCAGCCCATCAGCTTCCCCGCTCAGGCTTGTGTGAAGCACATCTTCCGTTAGGGAGGAACCACACCGACTCCTCACCAGACTCCAATGAACACCGCAGAGCGGCCAAAGTTTCACCGATAAGAAAGCAAAGACGGAACCCAGTATACCAGCAGGACCAAAATTCCAATGAATCGCCCAGCCAGCCTTTCAGTCGGTAAGCGCTTTTCCCCTTCATTCAGCACATTAGATCGTCATGCGGGTGGGGGAATCCAGGAGTAGCCAGCTCACTCGTCCGAGCTAGCGGACGCCATCTTGCCTCCCAGCTAGTTTGTGTAATATTAAATATATCAATAGAACTAAGATTCTAGCATGATAATAATATGTAAACAAAAGAATCCTCTTATGTTGCATTGACATGTATTTAAAAAATATATGTCACATACTTTCTTTTAGCAATCATCATTTAAAAGAGCATTAAGAGCATGGCATAGATTAATAAGTAACATTGAAGGAAAGAGTTGAACAAATATAAATCATAATTATCTTTACTTTTCATTAGGCCTGGATTAAATTATAATTACACTGGCATAATTCACTTAATTTGGGGAATCTTGTGTTGAACTTGTTCTGCAAAACTTCCTCAAATTACGCAAAATGGCACTTTGTGTTGTTATGAGTCATTAGTGATAAACATTCACCACAATGGGGCCATTCACCTTGAAATTTCACTGTGAAGGTACAGGAAAGCAGAACACAAACTGATGGTATTCATAGTGCTTATGTTTTCCGCAATCTTTTTTTTTAGCACAAATTGCTTTGTTTCTTCAAAAATGTACCCAAGGAAGCATTTCACACTAAAATAGAGCGCTAAATAACGGATTTGCATTTTGCATATTTATGTGTTATTTTCCTTAATGTTGTCAACATTTTATGTAATTCCATGAAAGCAAATTACACAAATTTCGCCTGACCCTAGTAACTTATCATACATAAAAAAATAATGTAATATGTATTGATAACAACCCATTGCTTAATATGACAATGTACATTTTACCAAAAAATACGCTTACATAAGCATCTACTTTCTTCTATTAAGATTTTATTTTATTCTTGGCGGGCATATCAAAATGTTTCTTTCATTTTTTGTTTTTTGGTTGTACATTTCATTCTTGATCTGTCAGATGTTGGTGAGTTAGAAATATCTGAGGCAAAATATGCTAAAATAGGAGGAGATAGTGTAGTGGTGCTTAGCTCTGAGTCATGCCTTTTTTGAAGAAAGCTCAACATGTATCAAAGGCACGTGTGTGGACCTGCAGAGATGCATTAATGGCATGATGTCCTTGGACCACTTGTGCTACAAAGTCTTGGACAAGCATCTCGGCCATCTGTTGTGTACCGGCTTTATAACATATGCCTTACAACTTTATGGTTTGCCCAGTCAGCCTCTGTATTGAGCAAACATTATCTTTGTTGCATTCTCATGTCACATCTGACTTGAGTGTGGTGACATTTTCCAGACTGCATTTTGACTCACCACTTCTGGCATATCATATAATGTCTCGCAAATGTTTTTCATGAGGCTTCATATTTCTGAAGAAATTATTTTTGACTTTCCTGTAAAGCACTTAGAGAAGTAACTATGTTTATAATTTGATGTCCCTCAATGCAGGCAGTTTATTATCTCTCAGGTTGCGGTCCAGTTTGTACATTGGCCTTATGTTGACAATTAATAAACCAGCTTTACGGCATTTGTCCATCTGTGCATTTTGAAGCAAAAGATGCTTCTTGGAAACCAGATAATTGTTTTCATGATTAGCACTATAAGTAAAGGTTGACATTGGAGCATTATCAAATGTCATAATCGCAGATGCATTATATGGCCATCATCTTCATTATTTATTACTACAGTAGCGTTTTCTGTTGTTATTGTGTAATTTGTCTAGGCTGGGTAACAACATTTTTTTTTATCAGTAACTTTCTTCTTAGTATGTTTTGTTTGGGGTTCTTAATGACTTATCTAACACCCCCCAGGCAACTCCACCACTTTCACTGAACACCTGTCTGACCTAATTGCCCACTGCTCACTACGGGATGCGAACAGCCTTATTCTGGACGACCTCAACCTACACTGGAACGAAGATAATAATCCACTAATCCAAAACCTGAGCGAGTTACTATGCAATAGCAACCTAACGCAACACTGCATAGAAACAGCCCACAACAAAGGAGCAACCCTAGATGCCATCATGGCCAATCAAGACACTGTGATGATAAACCACACCCTGACCGTGGATTGGTCTGACCACCACCTAATCCTCATCCACCTCACTCAGCCAGCCACTTTACAACCCCCCACCCAAGAACAAACCAAATGGACCAGAAATCTCACTCAGATCAACATGACTGACCTGGAGGAAAAATTCAACTCTCTCCTCACTACCTCCTTGGATGATCTATCCACGACAGAACTCACTGACCACTACAACACATCCCTGACATCCATTCTAGACCAGATAGCCCCTCTGAAACTAAAAAAGACCAGGAACATCCCATCTAGATCCTGGTTCAATACGGACATCAACAACGAAAGGAGACAACTTAGAGCCATAGAAAGACTCTGGAGAAACAACCCCTCCGCTAGCGTTCTCGAACAACTCAAAGCATCGGAGAAAAAAAACAAAAAACATCCACAATGAAAAAAACAACTTCTTCTGCTCCGCCCTGGACAATGCAAAAAACAGGCCCAACGAACTATTTAAAATCATCAAGCAACAAACCACTAAGCCCCCCGTACCCTCCACCCAGGCCTCCAAGGAATTGTGCGAAAACTTTGCCATCTTCTTCGAAGACAAAATCTCCAAGATTGAACACTCGCTAGACACCAGCACTGATCCCACCTTCGAAAGTCTGCTCCCAGCTCCAATAGAAAGCACATGCCTACACCACACAACTACTTGGAAGTCCTTCAACCCCATCACGGAAGCCAAGATTATCAAGCTAATCTCCACCTCCAAACCCGCTTCTCACCTCCTGGACCCTATACCCAGTCAATTAACCAAAAAACTCAAACTCTCCATAGCCCCATTCTGGTGCAAAATCCACAGCTCCCTGAGATCCGGCATCATACCTGAATGCCCTAAAGTCGGCCAAGTAACGCCACTACTAAAAAAAACAGGCCTTGACCGCATGGACCTTAACAACTTCAGACCCGTCTCCAATCTCCCCCTCCTATCCAAAATCCTCAAGAAATACGTCCTCTCACACACATGGACAACATCAACCTTCTTGACCCCCACCAATCGGGATTCAGAAAAGGTTTCAGCACTGGGATGGCGATCCTCAATGTCACAGACGACATCCACAAGTCCCTAGACTCCGGTCTATGCTGCCTTCTCATTCTCCGCGACCTATCAGCAGCATTTGACACAGTATATCACCAACTTCTCATCAAGCCCATACAAGAAAGGGTTGGGGCTTATGAGATGGTCCTCCGCTGGTTCACCTCTTTCCTCCAGAGCTGCTCGCAAAAGATAGAAATCTAAAACTTTTCCTCCGACCTCCAGAGGTGTGCCTCGGGGCTCAGTGCTGTCACCACAACTGTTCAACATATACATGGAACCCCTCACCACCATACTCAAAAAGACAAATGTCCCCTTCCACCTATACACCAATGACACCCTCAGACTTAACAGCATTCTAAAAGAAATTCAACGCTGGCTATCCCAAAATCACCTTAAACTCAATCAGGAAAAAACTGAGATCCTCCTCATCTCCAACAAAGAAGAGAACCCACAAATCGCAGAATGGCTTATGGCTTTGGATGCTCTAAACGGTAATCTCACCTTGGCTAACTCTAAAATCCTTAAGAATCACCCTAGACCCCAAACTGGACATGACTAACCACATCAAAAACTCTGCAAAGACTGCCTTCCTTAACCTAAAGCTTCTCTACAAAATCAAACCATTCATCCCTACTAAAGACCTCAAACAAGCCACCCAATCTCTGGTAATATCCAGACTCGAGTATGGCAACGCAACCTTAACCGGAGCCACAAAATCCCACCTGGCTCCCCTCAAAACAACCCTCAACACAGCAGCCAGAATGGTCACTGGAATCAGGAACTATGACCACATCTCACCAGCACTAAGAGAACTAAAATGGCTCCCAGTTGAACAGCGAGCTAATTTCAGAACGGCATGCCTCATGCACAAAGCCCTCCAAACTGGAAAACCGGACTATCTGGCCGCCAAACTCAAGAGGGCCTGACAGACAAGAAACCTCAGGAGCTCGAACTCCCTCCTTCTCATCCCCTTGAGAACACGCAAACACAAAACAGCTGCGAGGTCATTTGCTGGAATTGCACCAAAAATCTGGAACTCCATCCCAGCAGACATCAGAACTATCCCGTCCTTCACTAAATTAAAAAAACACCTAAAAGCCCTCCTCCTGAATCACGCCCTCCCGAATGGATAGCCACCGCCCTCACGCTATCCCTGACCCCGGTGCTCTTTGACTCTACACCGTTCAGAGATACCTCAGCCCGCTTCAAGAAAAATGTGCAATAAAATTAAGCTGCCTCAAGATTTTCAAAGCATTCAACGAGGCTATCTCAGGAATCAACCACTACCTCAAGAGGCCTCAGTACTCTTGGGCTACCAAACGTTATGTTTTAAGACTGCTCTACTATGTTAACTATCATGAAACACTGTTGTAAAGCGCTCGGTTACACTCGGGTCAGGTTAGCGCTATATAAAACTCCAAAAATAAAAAATAAATAAATAAAATGGCTCATTCACATTTTCCTGGGGATTAGCATCTGAAAAGGTTTTCTTACTGACTTTAATTTTTAGAGGTTTTAAATTAACCAAATAATTTTTAAAAGATTATTCTTAATGAAAATTATGTTTGAATGAAATTGTATCTTTCAGATATGAATGTTCCTAAATTATATATTTCTCTATTGTCTATTCACATCGAATCAGTAAGTGATTGTTTTGAAAACACACTTACTATGATGTCATTCCTGTTGTAGAGTATTTTTGGTGCATGTGTGCTATTACTGGGTGTAGTCTTAAAGAATGCGATTATTGCACTTACATATATATCATTTATACACTTTGTTTACATTCCATATGACAATATTACCTAGGTCCATTATCAGAGAATGTGATTATTACATTTCAAAATATGAAATATTTGCATTGTTTAAATTTGGTATAATGGTATCACTGGGTATGTTGTTACAAACTGTGATTATTGCACTTGCGTACATAAGGTAGACATATTATTTAAATTCCATACACCAATATCATTGGTTATGTTATTACAGAATGGGATCATATATATATAACATATACTTATTGCATAAATTCCATAAAACAATAGTAATGAGTTTTTTAAATAGAGAATACAATTTTTCTCGTAGCTAATAAAATGTGAACCCATATCCAGTAATTATAGGTGGGAAATGTTGGGGTCTGAAATTAACACAAATGTCCAAGAACGACAAAAAAAGGGAAAATAATCCACGTAAAGTCCGAACAGAAGCAAAATCTATACTAAACGGAACATGTTATAAACTAATGTTGCCGGCATGTTATTCAATCTCTTGATTAGAATAAAAGACACAACAAAGTTCTAAATATTTCTGTTTGTTTTCAGTTGTTTTTGCATTGACTGCCATTTTTAAAAAGTTGAATAATTTCAGTCCTTGAAAGATAACAGCCATCCAGCTATTTTTCTTACTAGTGGACAAATATCTGCAGATAGACTCAGAAAGTTTAAACTCAATCACAATGAGCTCCATGTTCTTGAAAAGGAGGTTGTAAAGGAGGAAGCATGCCTAACGTGTCAAATTGTATCCAAAACAAGTGGAAGCACACACACTCAAATTTTGAGTAATATTACGTACAAGGTACATGCTGTAGTGGGTCGGGTTCACGTTCACCAGAGCTTTGCGCTGGTAGTTGTCACTGGCTCCAGAGTCTTTACATGAACTGATCATTAACAGTCACAGAGAGTCCAAAAGTCAAAGATTTCACCTTTTTTCACAGGGAAGTGCACTCTGATACCAGCCAAGGGTCCAGGACATGGGCAGGCACCTATTGGGGATCATCAGGGAGGCACTCTAGCAGAGGCAAGCAAGGCTCATGAACGTTCAGTGGCAGCTACATGCAGGCCTAGATGCAGCAGGTCAACTGGGCAGTTGCAGAGATGCCATCAGATCTTGTTATGGCCCTGTAGTTCAGAACAGTGATGTCAGTCAACTGGCCCTTGGAATCATTCAGATTATCCTGGGATGAAAGGAGCAGGCCCAGTATTCCTTCTAATAGAGCAAGGCAGGCCTCAAGCTGCAGGGCACAAGACAGTCATTCTTCTGTAATGCCCACTGTGCAGTGAAGAGTGGCTCTGGAGGTCCAATATTTATACCAGATGCCAGCCTTTGAAGTGGAGGGGATTCCCTATACTACCCCTGTATCATGTTCTGAAAAATTCTTCCCTTCCCATGAAGTGTGGGATGATAAAAGACTAGTGTAAGACTCCTTTGAGTGTGTGCTGCAGACAGCTCTTTGAAATGTAAGTAGGGCAGGGAACAACTCACCTCCAGAAACCCAAGCAGTATGGCCCATCTTGCCTACACCAGTCCCCTTTGTCCTACTGTCTGGGAGGAATGCACAAACCCCATAATTTAAGCCTTTCACAGTAATGTGACCCAGAACACTGGCAGAGCTACAAAGATGGTTCGGCCAGGTAAGATCCAGGTTTCTTGAAAAGTGACATTTTCCAAATTCTGACTTAAAATCTGACTTTGCCATTAAAAAAGATTTTGAATGAAATTGTATTTGAGTCTTTATGTTACATTCCTAACTTCTCCCAATCAAAGTTAGCCCTTATTAAATGCAATAGATTAAACCAACGTTATTCTAAGAGATATGCAGGCTTTATAGTAGTGGACAACAAACATAGACTTTTTTCAGTACCAGGGCATGTAGTACCGAACAACAGATGTCCTACTTTTAAATAAAATGCACTGTACCCTGTGGTTATTTAGGGCCTATCTTAGGGGCGATTTATATATATTAAAAAGTAAGATTTAGGCTTGGCAACAGGTTTTGTTTGTCAGGTCAAATTGATACGCTAAAAAGGTACTACAGGCTGCAATCACAGTCCTGAGACATGTTTGGGGGAAGCGTACACCAAGGATGACAGGTCTAACAATGGCTGAACAGAATTAAAACTAATTTGGAAAAAGGTTAGACCTTCACTTAGAGAGTGTGCTTATTGTTATTTAGTGTAAATCAGTTTAGCCATTTTCAAGAAATTTGTATGTAAAGAGGTGCTTGGGGTGGTAGTGATGGGGTTAAAAGCTAGTGTTATATAGACTGTTGTTGCCCAGATATGTCTTGACTGGACAATTTAAACGGGCCTAGTTAAACGTTATTGGCTGGCCGTAACCTGAACAATATATAGTGGCAGCCATTACAAGTCTCAGGGACATGCAGGCACATGCATCAACCTTTTTTGCGAGCGCAAACGGTGCAATTCCCAAAAATCGGCCGTTTGCACCCGCAAAAAGGGCCTCTGCGATGCATGAAACTGGAAGGCTCTCACAATTTAAGAAATCACAATTTAGTGTGATTTCTTACATTGCGATTGCATGTAAGGAATCCCAAATTGCGATTCCTTAAATGCAATGCATGATGAAATGGCAAATAGCGATTTTGCTAATCGGGGGCGCAAATTATCCTCAATTTGAATTTGATAATTTGCAAAAACTTTGAAAAATGCACATATATATGTGTGTGTATTAACTACTGGCGGTCGCCAGTAGGTAGATATAGTTAGGACCTATTTTCCATAGGAAATCCTCAGCATTCTATTTGGAATAACTTTGGCGCCAATTGACGAATCTTTGCGAAATGTTCCAACCTTTTCGCCAGTTCCGGTCCGCTCCTATCCTGAAAGTTTCACGGTGATTCATCAAGCGGGGGCTGAGAAAAAATAGGGGGTCCCAAAATGCGTTTTCCCCATGCATTTTCCCATAGGACCTTTAGCCGCAGCTACAGCCCGAACTGCTGAACGGAATTACACCAAATTTGGCAAAGAGATAGTCCTCAGTTCAGACTCATGCCTTTTGCTTAAATGGTGTAAATCCGTTCAGTAGTTACTGAGAAAATTACAGTTAAAAGTACATATATATCTATGGCCTCGTAGGATCCGCGCACCCAGCGCGCACCCTGCCGTGCCATAATGGGCCTGAAAAAGCCAAATGGGAAGTTCAGAATAGTGCAAGACCTGAGAAATGTAAACAAAATCGTTGTACCATGTTGTCCCATTGTACCAAATCTATCAGTGATTTTGTATCAGATTCCCCATGATGCAAAATGGTATACAGTAATTGATTTGTGCCATGCGTTCTTTTCCATTCCATTGCATCACGACAGTCAGCAAATTTTTGCATTTCGGTTTGGAGACCGTATTTTGGCATGGTGCCGAATCCCACAGGGGTATACAGAAAGCCCCTCAATATTTAATCAATTGTTGAAAAAGTCATTAGAAAGTCTGCAAATGCCCGAGAGTTCAGTACTAGTGCAGAATATCGACGACCTCCTTGTGGCGTCGAAAACTCGTGAAGCTTGTGAAGTAGACACTATGGGGCAGATTTATGTTTCCTGGCGCATCCCTGCAAATCAGCAGGGATGCGCCAGGAAAGATGCGTCACGCAAGTTTACCCTTGCGCTACCACAGATGCGGCGCATTAACAATGCAGCGCATCGTGGCGGAAGGATAAACAGATGCGTGACGCATCTGATGGCGTAAGGGCGGTGCATTGCTGGAGTCACGTCGCAAGCATGACGCATTTCCAGCAATGTTGAGGGGCTGCCCATACATAACATGCTGCGTCATGCCTTACGCCTGCTTCAAGCAGGCGCAAGGTTTTGACGCAGCAGCGTCGGAAAAGTGACTGAGTGAAATCTCGTAGATTTCACTGCATCACTTCTCCGAGGCTTTTTCCGATGGAACGCCCACCCTGCATACATTAAACCTGACTCAGGTTTAATGTAGCGCAGGGCTTTACAACGTGACGCATCTCCCTAGATGCGTCACGTTGTAAATAAGGCGCAACATGGCACATGGTTTACACCGCTGCTGCGTCACAAAAGTGACGCAACGGCGGCGTAAAAGTGGCGCAAATGTAACATAAATCTGCCCCAATAGCTTTACTAAATCACCTGGCAGATGGAGGACTAAAAGTGTCCCCAGCCAAACTGCAGTATTGTAAGAAGGAATTACAGTATTTGGGACATAACATTGAAAAAGGATTGAGGAAAATAACAATAGACAGAATAAGAATCATAAAAGGAATGAGAGCCCCCATGACTCAAAGAGAAGTGAGAATGTTTCTGGGAATGGTAGGGTACTGCCGCCAGT
Source organism: Triturus cristatus (assembly GCF_964204655.1). Taxonomy (NCBI): domain Eukaryota; kingdom Metazoa; phylum Chordata; class Amphibia; order Caudata; family Salamandridae; genus Triturus; species Triturus cristatus. Next base: position 730,508,024 of record NC_140591.1, read on the forward strand.
GGATCAGCAACTTTTCGCTGATTGCAAAACCTCTGGTACAGCTAACAAGGAGTGATGTAAAAGATCCCCTTGAATTGAACAAGGAAGAATTGGCAGCATTCAAATGATTGAAAGATGGATTGTGTGAAGCCCCAGCATTAGGTATGCCTGATTATGAAAAAGAATTTGAGTTATATTGCAGTGAAAGAAATGGATGTGCACTTTCTGTGTTAATCCAGAAGCATGGAAGATTGAGGAGACCAATTGCATATTATTCATCGAGGCTTGATCCAGTAGCCGTAGGCTTACCTGGTTGTCTGAAAGCAGTAGCTGCAACATGTCGAAGTTTGGAGCAGAGTGAAGGAATTGTGAAGGGATATCCTTTGAAAGTGTTTATACCTCATGATGTGGCGATTCTTTTAACAAGGAGTCGTACTCAGTATATGATACATAGTCGGCTGACTAAGTATGAGAAAGTCATATTAGGTGCAACGAATGTGAGCCTTGCAAGATGTGTGAATGTGAATCCAGCAACGTTGTTACCAGATGGTGAGAATGTGGAAGTGAGAGATGAAGCAGATCATGATTGTTTGGATGTGCTTGAGTATTGTACGAAACCGTGACCAGACATGAAAGATGTACCTTTGGCAGAAAATGATTATGTAATGTTTGTTGATGGGTCATGTTTGAGAACAGAAGAAGGGGTGTTGAGTGCAGCATATGCAGTGTGCACGGTTTCAGCAGCGATGGAAGCATCCTATCTAAAAGGACTGAAATCTTCCCAAGTAGCAGAATTAGTGGCTCTGACTCGAGCATGCAAAATTGGGAAAGGTGTGAGAGTGACTGTGATAACTGACAGCCAGTATGGCTTCGGAGTTGTCCACGATTTTGGCCAGTTGTGGCTGCAAAGAGGTTTCCTAACCTCAAGTGGAACTCCTATAAAGAATGCTGAAGTGGTTGGAAAGTTGATTGAGGCGATACAGCTGCCTAGACAGTTGGCTGTGGTGAAATGTGCTGCCCATAACCAAGGGGAAGATTATGTTACTGTCGGCAACCGTTATGCCAATGACATGGCACAGTACTGTGCCAGAAATCAGTATTCAGTCAATCGGGCAAAGGAGAAAGAAATGACTTCCTATTCCTTAATGTTTACTAACGTTGTAGGGACATGGGAAGAAGTGAGACAATTGCAGGAGGAAGCAGGAGATGAGGAAACAAGGCAGTGGGTAAAAGCAGGATGTGCACCAAGGGAAAAGAATCATGTGTGGGTCTATCGAGATGGAAGACCAGTCATGCCTGATAGCATGTTGTCTACCATGGCACGGATGTATCATGGCCAGGGACACATAGGAAGAGAAGCTATGATCAGGTCGTTTAAACAGACCTGGTACAACCCAAAGTTCAGAATTATATCAGAGAGTCTATGTCAGAGATGTCTAATTTGTCAGCAATACAATCCTGGGAGAAAGACAGTGGTTAGCCTAGGAACCATAGGCCGAGAAGGAGGGCCTTTTACAAGAATGCAGATAGATTTCATTGAGATGCCAACATGTAACAGATTAAGGTACGTTCTGGTCATAGTCTGCCTATTCTCCAGGTGGGTAGAAGCATACCCAACAAGGAGAAATGATGGATTGACAGTAGATTGACAGTAGCAAAGCTGCTTTTGAGAGAATTCATCCCCAGGTTCGGGTTCCCAGTGATCCTTGAATCAGACAGAGGAGGGCATTTCTATAATGAGATTGTAAAATTGGTCAGTGAAGCATTAAATATACAACAGAAACTGCACTGTGCCTACCGACCAGAGGCTTCTGGTGTGGTTGAACAAATGAATGGTACAATCAAAAACAAAATTGGGAAAATGTGTTTAGCCACAGGAATGAAATGGTCTGATGTCTTGCCTCTAGTTTTGATGACCATACGTGCAACCCCAGATAGAACTACAGGGTTAAGTCCTCATGAAATAATCATGGGACGTGCGATGAGGCATGCTTACATACCAGTCAACAAACTGATGACGATTTCTGATGACATGGTGTTGGAGTACTGTAAAGGCCTGGCTGACGCAGTTCATTCTGTGTTTCATCAGGTTGGAGCGGATGCCACCACCCTTGAAAAGAAGCCAGCCCATGATCTAAGCCCAGGAGATTGGGTGAGGATAAAGGTCCACAGAAGAAGAAACTGTTTGGTTCCCAGGTGGGGAAAACCAAGACAAGTCATTCTGACCACGACAACAGCTGTGAAGTGTGCTGGACTGAAAAACTGGATCCATGCCAGCCATACCCTGAGAATACCAAATCCAGTGGATTGTAAGGAGAAAGAGTACTATGACGAATCGGAGTCAAGTACTGAATCAGACCACGAAGAACCAAAAGCAGGAGAAAATCCTGAAAGGGGGGAAAACGAACCAAAACAGATTCTAGTCCCCAGAAGTGTCTCTCTGAGAAGAAGACTGCAGATTTCTGACAGCTCAGATTCTGAAGACGAGCAGAGAAAAAAAGGTCCTAGAAAAGAACCTAAAAAGAAGGAAGGAAAAGACAAAGAAGAAGCAGTAAAAGATAGTCAAAAAAACAAATCCCAGATGAAAAATTGAGAGAAATTCCACCTGAAATAATAGATTTGAATGAAGAAGGGACAGTTACAGAGAGAGAGGGACAGATTGCGGAAGACCCCCGAGGAGGTGTAGGGAACTGCAACATCCAGCTAGGTGAAGGGACAAGTAGTCAGCAGGAAGATTGCGTGTCGGAGATTCGAGGAGGGAAAGAAGTAGGGAAACCAGAACAAGTGGTGGATAAAGAGACAGGTGAAAAGGAAAAGCAAGTTGGGACAGAATCAGAAGAGAGTGAGAACAAAATACCTGAAGGTCGAGTTCTGAGAAAGAGAGCTTGGAGAGAAGAAAAGAATGAAAAGAATGTCAAAGAAAGTAAATTGAAAAGAACTGTAAAACCAGAAGTTTGGCCGAACAAAATAAAGAGACTAAGATATCGATTGTCTCGAGTGAAATCACCAAGAGCTGAACAGGTGAATGAAGTCACGAGTCAGGAAAAATCAAACAAGGAGGAAACAGTAGTAACCAAAGAGTCCAGAAGGACAAGAAAACCTAACCAGAAGTATAAGTCACCGGAATGGTCGTATGTGGCCCTGCCTGAAGAATCCCAAGAGGCAGATAGTCAAGGAAATCCAGAGGAGGCTTTACTGAAAGTGGTTAAAGAAGAAGAAGAATCAGAAATCCTGAGAGTTCTCTTATCCGACATTGGAGAAGAAGAAGTGGAGATTCAGGAAATTCTGTATCCTGATTGGGAGAAGGAGGCAAAGGACGATGAGATGCCAAACTGAATAAACAAAGAAGCTGTTGATGTGGAAAACGATAACAAAAGAAAAGAAGTAGGAAACTAGTGGAACCAAGTAGAAGCTTAGAAGCTTTGGGTTAGAAACTGGTCACAAAGTAGAAGAGGCTAATTCAAAAGACACGGTCTATTTTAGTAAAAAATGGCTAACACAGATGGTAGTAAAAGTAGATGTACATTCATGAAAAGATGGTGTAAAACATGTTGCTGTTGTACAGGATTATTAATGCTTTTATGGAGCAGCCTAGCTCTTGTAATATCATTTAAAGTCACAATAGACACAATAGAAGGACATGATCAAAACAAAACTAATGTAGGTAAAATTTCAAAGGTAGTACCAACTGTAGAAACAAACATTCATTTGCATAAAGATAGGTCTATTAATGATTTCTCTAATAATGTGTTTTCAAAATTATTGTATGAATATGTAAAGACTATGGATGTAAGGGATTGCTACGTCTGCATGCAGTTACCTGCTTCTGTGGCAGAGGGAGTGACTTATCATCACCTTCCAGCTACTTATGGAATAATATGTAGTGTAATAGCTAGCTTATTTTATGAGATAGGGAAATTAGATTATTATTTTTCAGATGTAGATAACATTTTTGCATTAGTGCCTGCTAATAATAAGCTAAATAAGGTAAGACCTGCTAAAGTTTTAGGTGATTTTTTCCTAGAGACTAGTGAACTAACATTAGAAGTTGTGTTCAAATATAATTTGACATGCAGTTTGCAGAAAGAAGAGTAGACATTTTTGAATATGGTTGAGGAAAGAAGGCATAAGATGCAGAAAAAGGCATCAGAAGGAAAGGTTGAGAAAACGGCTTGGGACATAGAAATAAAGAAACATCTGACAAAAGGAGAGTCAACACCAACAATAGCTTTAGATAGGCCTCAGAAAGGAAAATTTTGTATAAGAAGGAATCAAACTGCATATGATAATCTTTTTGTAGGTAATAGTGAGTGCCATGATACATACCGAATCATGGGTGGATGGGGATTCAAAGGTGGAAGAGATACAGTATTTCCTGGAATATATTTTATCTGTGGGAACAGGGCATATTATCGTTTGCCAGACCATTGGTATGGCACATGTTATGTAGGCCTGGTATTTCCAAAAATCTTTCACATGGACAGAGAAGAGGGTGTAAATAGTTTAAATAGTCATTTAGTGCGTAGAAAGAGAGAATCTTGGGCGGAAATTGTGGGTGATATCTTTTGTGCATTAATACCGGCAGTGGGAATAACTCTGAATGCAAATAAAATTAGAAGATTGTCTACAGTAATGGATCTATTGTCAACAAGCACTGCTCATGGGTTCTTATTGGTAAATACTGAAATGGTTGCCATGCGTGCTATGGTGATGCAAAATCGACTTGCCCTTGACATTCTATTGGCAAAAGAGGGTGGAGTCTGTGGAATGCTGAAAGTTCAACATTGTTGCACTTACATTCCAGACGAAAGTAAAGATCTAAAGGTTTACATTAAAAATATTACTGAATTGCACGATGAACTTGTACCACTGGAGGTTGAAGATGTATGGACAAGAATGGGAAAGAAAATAGCTGCTATTAAAAATTTCTTAGTTAAAATAGGTAGTACTGTTATAGGTAAAATTCTGTTTCCATTAACATGTGTGATAGTTGCAGTATTAGTGATAAGATTAGGGTGTATGTGTTGCAGGAAAAAGAAAACAAATAATAAAATAAAAAGAGATAAACTTAAGAGAAAAGGAAAAGATCCAGAAAAGGATTTAGAAGAAATAGCTTTAGATGAGTGGAAAGACAGTATGTATAAGAAAGCAAAAAGAGATGAATATGAAGAAACTGAATTTTGAGCTATGAGTAAGAAGTCATTTCAAATTTCCGTAAAAGGGTACTAAATTTGGGTATTTTGTGGTGATAAAATCACCAAGTGGGGATGGCTGGAGTGAGGTTTTCCCTAAGAATCGTATACCTCCTCCATTTTATCATTCAGAATTAAAACGAATAACTGATTAATATTAATAGTATTAATGGTTTGCTGTGTTTGATTAATCAACATTACTAATTAGAGAATACACGTGGGAATCGCATTTGCATGGCCTGATTGATACGTAAACTAATTTTCGTACGCATACTTATGTCAGATATTTAGAATTTGTATGTTATATGTTGCTTTAGTGATGTGATTTGTGAATCGTGCTTTAAATTGTAAGTATAAACCGCAATGCGTGTTGCTTTTGCTAGATAAATACACACACTTGGAGGGTTTAGTAACGGAATAACATTTTAATAGTCATTTCCATGTATTAATTACATTTTGTGACTCTTTGCTTAAGTTGACCTTTCTGGAGTGGCCACAAAATGGCTGCCATCCCTATTTTGACGGACAGACGAGATACAGAAGTCACTGAGTGAAGTGCGCCTGCGCTAAAAGATGAGCAACAATAACCTCGTCCTGACCCCAGGCAGACTGTACTCGTGAAGGTCGCACCGGGAGGAGTGCCAATCCTAAAACATTGAATTTCCTTAACCTAAGAACTGTTATAATTGATGACACCATGGACACAAACCCGTATGGGAATGAACATGCCCTGAATGGACTTGAAACTGTTGCAGTTTAATATTAAATTGAGAACTACATCTAATGAAACATTGAATGTATGAGAATCAGGAAGAATGATCCTGGTTCCACCAATCGGATTCGTTCTAAAACATGTATTGTAACATTTTGTTGTTGATTTTACTATAAAAGAAGTAGACCAGAGAGGGTAGGTACCTCTTGTCGTGCTTTACCTGATTTCCTGACGTTATGCTGACGGAGAGGACGGTGACACTGCTGGACAGCTGCTTGCCAGAGACTCTGACGAACTGATCAGATGCCCAATTAATTTGTGAACTGATTGATCGATTTATGGGCATAGAGACGAAAGATCTGAATTTGACATAGAGGACACCATTTAGCCAGATTAGGTAAATATGCGAACCAAAATATTGAATGCTTTATGATTTTCTTATGCTTTAATTAGATAAACATTTCAATTCATGTAAGAACTGTGTCGGGTTATTATTTGAAGTGTTTTGATGTATATTGTTTAGAAGAATTAAGTGTCGCTCTACCCAGCAACTAAGCTGATCCATGGCCTATAGTATGGGAGGAACTGCTAGGTTATAAAGGTATTGAGACCCTAGTGAGGTAGGGATGAATAGGTGAACTTGTAGTTACTCATCAGGTGATTGGTGCAATCTTCCTCCCATCTTATCCAGCGCATGGAATAAGAGAAAAGAATTTCCCCTCTCTCTCTCTCTCTCTCTCTCGAGGACCATTGATCTAAAAGTAGAATGAATGATTGGTGTTATGGGCCCCACCAGTGAATGAGTGAATGAATGTGGTTGTTGAAGAAGATCTGTGGTCTGTGACGTAGCGAGGGGATTTTTGGTATTCAGCGCTGGAGCAGAATTTCAAATCTTCCCTTCATCACAGACCAAATATCATACTAACTCATTCACTCAATGCATTCATTGGTGGGGCCCATAACATCAACACTCACACTTCATTGATCTGCTCTTACGAGAGAGATGAGTGTTCCAAATGCTGACATGAAAGGAATACCTTATGACCTAAAGGAAGTTTATTTACATAAACATACATTAAATATCCTTAGTCCAGCACATCTTAAACCTGAACCTCGTGATATTCCTTCCACTTGGTCGATAGATCAAATTAGTTGAGTTGTAGAAGTGATTATAATTCTCTTTAACTTACACTCAAATCATAATCTATTCCCTTTCAATAAATAACCCAATACATTTGCTTGTTAATCAATAATATTGTTTATCTACTTAATGCAAAAAATTTTTAGTGAATCGTTATTCAAAACACAGAACACCATATTTACCTAATCTGGCTATAAGTCGTCCTCTAAGTCAATCAAGTCGTCATGCAGCACGCTACAGTCCCAAAGATTGGGTCGAGACCATAAGCGTGTACGCACCAATCAATGCCCATTAATTCGAACAGTTCTCAGTTCATCTGGAAATTGGGCAGTAGTACAGTCTGTCAAAGTTTCAGGGAAAACAGCTGTCCTGGAAGGTCACCGTCCTCTCCGTCAGCATAATGTCAGGAAAAAGGAAAAGGTTCGCACAACTCACTATTCTACAATCATTTTATAATGAAATTAATGTCAAAATTTAACGAAAGTCAGTTTTGGGCACTTCTGATTGGTTGGTTAAGATCGTCCGTTTCGGTTTCCCAAAGTCTATGATGTCACACCGTCAGGCATGATCCATCCGGTTATTAAAATTGTCCATTGTTAAAGCTCTTGGCAGAAATCCAGTCGCGACCTGGGTCGGGTACAGAGAGTGGAGGTCAACTTGAGGCCACTTGTACAGGAGCCTGGGACATGCGCACTTGGGGCCCGATTCACAGAACTAACTTAAGACAAAATCCTAAACTTACTACCATTTTGGTATTCACAGAAGGCACTTACTCATTTTGGTATTCAGAGAAGGCACTTACTCATTTCGGTATTCACAGAAGTTAGGAGTCCTAACTTTAGGACTCCTAAATGCCTTCTGTGAATACCGAAAGTCTTAAAATTAGGATTTTTCTGAGTTTAGTAGTAGTATAGTTAGGACTCCTAACTTTAGGACTCCTAAATGCCTTCTGTGAATACCGAAAGTCTTAAAATTAGGATTTTTCTCAATTTAGTAGTAGTAAAGTTAGGACTCCTAACTTTAAGACTCCTAAATGCCTTCTGTGAATACCGAAAGCCTTAAAATTAGGATTTTTCTCAGTTTAGTTGTAGTAAAGGTAGGAGTCCTAACTTTAGGACTCCTAAACTGAGAAAAATCCTAATTTTAAGACTTTCGGTATTCACAGAAGGCGTTTAGGAGTCCTAAAGTTAGGACTCCTAACTTCTGTGAATACCGAAGTGAGTAAGTGCCTTCTGTGAATACGAAAATGGTAGTAAGTTTAGGATTTTGTCTTAAGTTAGTTCTGTGAATCGGGCCCTTGGTCTGAAACCTCGTGGAATGGCAGCTGTCTCGTCGTGTGCGTTGGTCGGCCATTTTGTCTTAGGCCCAATCGGTCAACTTAAGCGAAACAAACACAAAAAGTAATTAAAACATGGACATACCGAATAAAATGTTTAACCCTCACTAATCCCCCTATGTGTATGCAATTATCTAGCATAATGGCGACATTTAAAGCGTTTATATTCACCCAATGATGTCATCTGGTGCAACTTACAACTACGTCACATAAGCAACATACATCATGCAATATTCTATTTTTCTAGTATTAGTATGCGTACGTATATTAGTTTACAAAATATTTTAGCCATTCAAAATGCAAATCCCACGTGTAATTTCATACATTAGTAAGGTTGATTAAGTATCACTCAAACAGATTAATATTATTACAATTAATAGATTATTCTAATTTGTATGAACATGCAGAAATGGGGGGTATACAACATTTTGTACTACCCGCTCCATCAACTGAACTTACACATGCTTGGGTCTCCCGGGTTTAGGAACCTAATACTAATGCAATACTTGGTAAAGAATGCTGCAAAGATATCACTGCTGAACATCAAATATGAGCTGCTGTCTTTACTGGGTATCAAGCTCGATTAAACCACTTCACTGCAGTGGAAGTCATTGGACGCCATCCGCATGTACATATTAGTAAATGTGTATTCTGATAACAATAGTAGGCCTGGGAGAACTTTAAAAAACTTACCTGGGAATATCCAGAGGTGGCCCTCTCAAATTTGAACTCATCTACGAATATTTGGTGGTCATTTTTGACTTAAAATGTTCTGGGGAAACATACTCCATGCCAAATGTTTTCACCAAAGTAGTGATTTTTTTAAAAATGCACTTTTCTTAACAAATGTTTCGACATATTTCCAAAGGATATGGTCATTCGTCACATTATAACTGCGTCGGGTATAATGTATGTAGGGTGGGCATTCCTACGCAGGAAAGCCTCGTAGAAGTGACGCAGTGAAATCTACAAGATTTCACTATGCCACTTCTAGGATGCCACTGCTTCAAAACCTTACGCCTGCTCGAAGCAGGCGTAAGGAGTTATGCAGTACCATGAGTATAGGCCTCCACATGCAATGCTGGAGTTGTATCGTGCTTGCAACACAACTCCAGCAATGCGTGACTTTTGGTCCAACAGATGCGTCAGAATTTCTGATGCATCTGTCAATCCTTGGGCCATGGTCCTCTGTATTGTAAATACGCGCATCCATGATGGCGCAAGGGTATCGCAGGCTGGCGCAGGGAAACTGGCGCATCTCTACAAATGTATCCGTTTCTTGTAAATCTGCCCCTAAGTGTTTAGCACACCATATTTAAATGGGATGTAGGTGCTAATTTTACTCTACATTATGACATGTATTGAGTTACTGCCCTAAATTATATTTCTATTCTCCCCAGCTTAACACAATTCCCTTTGAGACCTGTTGTTTATGCTTGCAGTGTTGCATGATGGTACCTGACAGAATGTTGCCTAACAAAGTTGCATTTTTGACATTTATTATATATAGAAATCTAGAAGGGTAACAGTGAATAATGGGGATGTTTGGATTGTGAGTGACATCAAACAGACAACAGGAGTTCAGTTTGAGTTGCCTATCATGTCAACCAAAGACCTGAGGCAAAGAACATTCCCATTGGTCCATTTTTGTTCACTTTTTGTATACTGCTATGTTATAATGTCTCCCAGAATAATCTGGCCTTGTTTGCAGCTACTATGCGGAGGCTAAGGTGTAATGGGGACCCATACAAAATGTGGCTTTTTCTCGGTGCACAAAATGTAAAAGAGGTACCTGGCCTCCAGCCACAGAACCCACCACCCTCTGTGCTATCATGCCTCCTCCCCTCCAGAAGCTATGCTCTCTGCTTTCTATCAGAGCACAAAGTGAGCACTGCACTAACAGGCTCTCAGAAAGCCCTGTCAGAGCATCCAGGAATTCCTTTAAGACACAGCAACGGGGGTAACAACTATTGCTACCCCCTGTTTCTATGTCATAGCATTAAAGAACCAGATTTAGAATCTCTTGTTCGCGATTGTGGCTCTCCACGATATTCATAGGCAGAATGTAGTTTTTGCCGTACATTCAATGCTTCACAAATAAATGTTATGATCTCATTATGGAAATGCCCTCCTCGGTCTGATTCAATTGTTACTGGGAATCCAAATCTAGGGATAACTTCCCTCAAAAGTAATTTTGCCACTGTCATTCCATCATTTCTTCTTGTTGGGAATGCTTCTACCCATCTAGAAAACAGACAGACCATAACTAGAACATACCTCAAGCTGTTACAGGGAGGCATCTCAATGAAATCCACTTGCATTCTGGTAAAAGGCCCTCCTTCTCGACCTATTGTTCCTAGGCTTACTACTGTCTTTCTTCCAGGATTGTACTACTGACATATTAGGCATCTCTGACAAAGACGTTCTGCTACAAGTCTGAATTTTGCATTGTACCAGGTCTGCTTAAATGACCTGATCATTACATCTCTCCCTATGTGTCCCTGACCATGATACATTCGTGCCATGGCAGACATCATGCTATCAGGCATAACTTGTCTTCCATCCCGATAGACCCACACATGATCCTTCTCTCTTGGTGCACATCCTGCTTTTACCCACTGCTTCATTTCTTCTTCTCCTGCTTCTTCCTGTAATTGTCTCACTTCTTCCCAGTTACCCACAATGTAAGTAAACATCAAAGAGCAAGAAATCACTTCCTTCTCCTTGGCCCTGTTTATGGAATTCTTATTACGTGTGCAGTATTGAGCCATGTTGTTGGCATATTTATTGCCAGTGGCGATGTAATCACCACTTTGACTATGGGCAGCACACTTCATAACAGCCAATTGCCTAGGCAGCTGTATCGCCTCAAGCAATTTTCCAACCACTTCAGCATTCTTAATGGGAGTTCCACTTGATGTCAAAAACCCTCTCTGCAGCCATATTTGACCGAAGTCGTGTACGACTCCGAAACCATACTGGCTGTCAGTTATCACAGTCACTCTCACACCTTTCCCAATCTTGCATGCTCTAGTCAAAGCAACAAGTTCAGCTACTTGAGCCGATTTTACTCCTTTCAGGTAGGACGCTTCCACCACTGCTGCAACTGAGCATACCGCATATGCTGCACTCAATACTCCCTCATCTGTTCTCAAACAAGACCCATCTACAAACATGACAAAATCACTTTCTGGTAAAGGTACATCTTTTATGTCAGGTTGTGGTTTTGTACAGAAATCTAGTACATCCAGACAGTTGTGATCTGCTTCATCTCTGACTTCTACATTCTCAACATCAGGCAGCAATGTTGAAGGATTCACATTCAAGCATCTCACAAGACGTACATTCATTGCACCTAATATGACTTTCTCATACTTAGTCAGCCGACTATGTGTCATATACTGAGTGTGACTCCTTGTTAAAATGATTGCCACATCATGAGGTACAAACACTTTCACAGGATATCCCATTACAATTCCTTCACTCTGTTCCAAACTCCGGTAGGTAGCAGCCACTGTTTTCAAACACCCAGGTAGTGCTACAGCTACTGGGTCCAGCATTGATGAGAAATTTGCAATCGGTCTCCTCAGTTTTCCATGCTTCTGCAGTACAACTCAAACTCTTTCTCATAATCAGGCATACCTAATGCAGGTGCTTCACACAAACACAACCCATCTCTCAATCGTTTAAAAGCTGCCAATTCTTCTTTGTTCAAATCAATGTGATCTCTCACATCACTTCTTGTCAATCGTACCAAAGGTTTTGCAATCAACGAAAAATTGCTGATCCATTGACGACAGTATCCAACCATTCCAAGAAACATTCTCACCTCTCTTTGGGTCATGGGTGCTCTCATTCCTTTTATGATCCTGATTCTGTCTATTGTTATCTTTCTCAGTCCCTTTTCGATATTGTGGCCTAAATATTGTACTTCTTTCTTGCAAAATTGTAATTTTGATGATGACACTTTAAGTCCTCCATCTGCCAGATGATTCAGCAAGGCTATGGTATCTGTCTCACAAGCTTCACGTGTTTTCAACGCCACAAGAAGGTCATCGATGTATTGAACTAACACTGAATTTTCAGGCATTTCTAGACTTTCCAAAGACTTCTTCAATAGCTTATTAAATATTGAGGGGATTTCTGTATACCCCTGTGGAATTCGGCACCAAGCCAAAATACGTTCGCCAAAACGAAACGCAAAAATTTGCTGACTGTCATGATGCAATGAGATAGAAAAGAAAGTATGGCATAGATCAATCACTGTACACCATTCTGAATCATGTGGAATCTGATACAAAATCACAGATGGATTTGGTACAATAGGACAGCTAGACACAAAAATTTTGTTTATCTTTCTCAGATCTTGTACTATCCTAAACTTTCCATTAGGCTTTTTCAGTCCCATAATCGGTGAATTACATGGACTACTCATTATTTCTCTCAGAATGCCTTGTTTTATCATTTTTTCAATCACAGGAGTAACTCTTTCAATTATTTCAGGCGTCAATTTATATTGAGGGACATTTGGATAGCTTACTCCTTCCTTCACTGTTATTTTTACTGGATCTACATTTCTCATTAATCCCACATCTTCTCCTGTGAAATCCCAAACCTCTGCTTTTACGTACTGTTTCAATTCTTTAGGTAATTCTTCAGGGTTAAATACAGCATAGGTTTCAGCAACCTAATTTTCCCTGTTTGCCATTGTCATTTTATATAGCACGTCTTCATCAGGGGTCTCAACAGCTATCCCATCAGGGGTACAGAATATAGTGCAATTTATCTTACACAGCAAATCCCTACCTAATAAATTCACAGGACTGGTATCGCACGCGACAAAGCGGTGCATTTCGGAAATTTCCCTATGCTATCTTTCACTTGCTCTGTAAGATAAGTTTTAATCTGTCTGTTGGATACACCAACTACTTGGATTGTTTCATCCGAGAGAGGAAGGTTCTTAACATCAGCTGACCTGACAGTTGATCTAGTAGCACCTGTATCGACTTGGAAAGTAATACTTTCATTATTTATCTTCCCATCTACAAATGGGTCTATCTGGTCTGCTTCTAGAGTTGCGCCTAGTACGCACTCTTCTTCCTCCCTTCCGCACCGTCAATAACCCTCTTCTGAATCACTCTCATCGCGTTCTAGCCAATTCTGCGAAACAGCGCTAGCGAGTGGCAGCTTATTTACCTGTTCTTCGTTGTGGAATCCTGTTTCGTTACTATATTTCTGGGAGTTTTTGCTCTGTGGAAAAGGCTGTTTTGGCACCTTATTCTGTTGTGTTACAACCCGCTGCTGTCGCTGCAGTTGACCACTCACCTCATTCTGTACCTGTGGATTCAATGATGCATTTTCATTGTTAGTACTTGGGGGAAATTTACACTCGGATTTCCAATGTCCTATTCCACCGCAATTATGACACGGGAATTTCTTTTTAGCTTCTTCTATATGAAAATTTCCCTTACCTTTCCCAGGAATTAACTTTTGTCTCGGGCCTGTATTATTCGCTTGTTCCGCTAATTGAGCTTCCTGCTTCTCTGCCACCTTTACCTGTGCCCACATAGCCTTTTCTTTTAATTTTCGCTGTTTTGCTTCAATCTCATCACTGAAATATTTTGCATGTCTCAATACTTCGTCTATTTTCTTATTTTGCCAGTCTACAGTATGTTGTTTTATCATTTCACTAATCTCTGGACGTAGACCATATACAAATCTGTATACAAAATGACTTAAATCCTTTTCACTCAAATTTTCATCACCACTGAACTGTTTAAAGGCCAAAATCAGCCTCTCGTAATATGCATGTACTGACTCTTTACTTTCCTGATGTGTTCTGTCAATTTTCACCCAATCTGTCTCTTTAGGAGGTACTTTGTTTTTCAGAAAGGCAATAACCTGTTCATATTTCTTCATTACCTCGGGATCAGGAGCTCCGGTTTTTGGATCTCTAGGGTATTCCTGAGTTGGCCAATTGATCATTAACTTGCACTCTGTCCATAAATCTGCTGGTACTATTATGTCAACTAGACTATTCAGATCAATCCATAATACTTTAGACAACTTCACAAATCTGTCCACTTGCCTATACCACTCGACAGGCTTTTCGCGTAGTCGAGGGAAATAATTAGTAAAAGACAAAATATCCTGTATTGTCCATGGAACATGTACATATCCTCCTCCTGGAATTTCTCTCATGGGGCATTCTGTTACTACTTTTTCTTTTTCTCTTACAGGAAATGCTGCAAACGTTTTATCTGAGGCATCGTCTCGTTTTCGGTACCACCTGCTTCTCCATTTATCCACATCTCCCCATTTTCTCAACAAGATAATTATTTCCTTAATCTGACTTATCCGTCCTGTGGTGTTCAGATTTCAATATCTTTTTCAGTGAAATCTATTCGATATGGTTTTTGTAAAGCCTTTACCTTTTCAATAACTATACCCATTTCATTTGCTACTTCTTCTAGTCTTTCATGCAGATTTTTCGCTCTCCATGTTACACTTTTGCACAAAAATAGTAATTCTTCATCCTGATAAGTTTTTAATTTCTCTGTGGGGATAGTTCCTACTATTAACTCTTCCAGTACCATTCGTAATTTGGCCATGTCTATTGATTGAGATTATTTGTCTTTTCTCTGCAAGCTTCCCAACCACTCACTTAATTCTTCTGCAGATGGACCTACTGGTTTCTCCACATTACCTCGCTCTGAATCCTTTTGTGTATCTAACATTGACTCCACTGTCATTGTATGTCTTTCTGCTAAATTTTGGCCTATGAAAGAGTTACTCGAAACATTTGGTTCGATCATACTTATTGTCTGTCTCCATGGATTTTCATTTTAGCTCTATTTCGGCTTCTCAGCCTGTTTATTGCTATTATAAGGAACTGTTAAACAATGTTTGCTATCTTTCTGTTTATCAAAAATAGGCATCACAGGGCCTATAGTCACTGGAACAGTCACAGCTTCTAGATTTTTAGTCCATTCTCGTATCTTTTCAGTTAATTCTAAGGTTGTTTTCGCTAATTCTGCCGAATTTTCACCATTTACCTTCCCATCTGACTTTCTCTCTACCTCTCTAATGGAATTACCTTTCTCTAAATCTTGGGACACTGGTTCTGACTTAATGATTCGTAAAGTTTCCCTCATTGGGGCACTTGGTGTCAACATTTCTGGTTCTGGTTGATACGGAGGTGGATTTTTATAAAACATGTCATCAAGAACATCATCCTCCGATTCATTCACTCCATACCCTCTTGATACAACATTATGTCTTTTTTCTGTGCATTTTCTACCTCCAATTTCTTCTGCAGTTCTTACCGGAAATAGACCTTCATTCATACTCGCATTCTGCCACCTTCTCATTCTGTCATCATGATTCTCATGTCCATATGATCTACCAAACATGTACCTATAACTTCCGCCACTCCTCTGTCTCTCTCTGTCATGCATTTCATCTTCCCATTCGGTCAATGCTTCAAACTGTGTCGGTCTCGGTCTCGGTTCTAGATTCATAATTTTCTCTCTCGAATTTCTCAAAACTGCTAAATTAAATGAACCATGCTCTGGAAATGCCAAGACTCCGTCGTTCTTGGTATATTTTACCCAATTGTCTAACCAAATACAAGTATGATATCCATATTTCGCAACCATAAAGGATGCAGGGGTTTTCGGTGGAGGAAGTAATTGTCCTTCCCTAGTCACAATCGGTTTCTCCTTTTTAAACCACTTCTTAATTTTCCCAAACCAGGACTTTTTCTCCTTTTCTGGTGGATCGTAATACATCTTTTCTATCTTCCATGTATTGCTAGTCTCTCCTTACAACTGTACCGCTATTCTGACCAATCGTAGCGCGACTCGCACTAACGCACCAATCCAGAGCGTCTACGACACTTCTGCAATTCTCCAATCTCAGTGCGACTCACACTAACGCACCAATCAGGAACGTTTACGTTTCTAACTGACTGGCCAATCCCAGCGCAGTCTTTCTGATGTCAGCAGCCGCTGCCGCAGCTCTTGCTCCTGATGACCCCTCCTTAACAAAATTCTCTCTGTAAGATTTTTACGTTTTTCAAAATTTACAAATCTGTTAGTAACAACACATAAACGCCACAATTGTCCGCTTCGCTAGCCAAAGAATAGCAAAAGACCTTTTTCACAAGAATTCCGTCTTTCCCGAGAGCAGCGCTTGCCTCTTCCGTACTACGGAATCGTTACTACCGTTGATAAAGTAGCACATCCCTCTACCTTACCCTTCTAGCAAGCATTAGCTAACAGTTTCTCTAGAATTAAGACACCTAGTTGGAGACCTAATGCTCCTGCGAAATAAAAACAGAGTTTCACAATTAACCGGAATGCTTTTTCATTCACGCACTTTCACACATAAAATGTAGCACATTCACACAGAATTCTGTCTTTCCCGAGAGCAGCGAACAGTCTGCCCTACTACAGAATTATAACACTTGTTAACAAAGTAGCACTTCCCTCTACCCTGTCCTTCTAACAAGCTTAGAGAACACCTGCTACCTTTCTAGTGATAAGCGTTATCAGAGTACCTTCTGGCCTCCTGGTACCTAAGACCAAAATTTCACAGGTGACCTTCGCTATCATACACACTTCTCTAATACAGAAAATGTCTCTAATGGCAACACACAACGATGCTACCGAATCGAACCCAGACAATGCCTCATGCAACTTCAATCGTTACACGTTTCCCCTGTGTACCTACAGGGCAACAACAATTCCGTCTTTCTCGAGAGCAGCGCTTACCTCTGTTCTACTACGGAACTGTTACAAACGTCCGACTTCCTACATCCCAGAAGCCGTACAGACAACATAAAACTCGACGCAACTCAACATAAAGTGTTAATACATAAAAGAATATCAATCAATAATCAATATCAATAAGCAATGTCCAAGCAATAATCACCTAAACCAAAACAAAAAAAAACATCATACTGCTACCAGAAAAACTGATGGAGCGTGGAATTTCAAATCTTCCCTTCGTTACAGACCAAATATTATACTAACTCATTCACTCAATGCATTCATTGGTGGGGCCCATAACACCAACACTCACACTTCATTGATCTGCTCTTACGCGAGAGATGAGTGTTCCAAACGCTGACATGAAAGGAATACCTTATGACCTAAAGGAAGTTTATTACATAAACATACATTACATATCCTTAGTCCAGCACATCTTAAACCTGAACCTCGTGATATTCCTTCCACTTGGTCGATAGATCAAATTAGTTGAGTTGGAGAAGTGATTATAATTCTCTTTAACTTACACTCAAATCATAATATATTCCCTTTCAATAAATAACCCAACACATTTGCTTGTTAATCAATAATATTGTTTATCTAATTAATGCACTTTTTTTTTAGTGAATCGTTATTCAAAACACAGAACACCATATTTACCTAATCTGGCTATTAGTCGTCCTCTAAGTCAATCAAGTCGTCATGCAGCATGCTACAGTCCCAAAGATTGGGTCGAGACCATAAGCGTGTACGCATCAATCAATGCCCATTAATTAGAAGAGTTCTCAGTTCATCAGAAAATTGGGCAGTAATTCAGTCTGTCAAAGTTTCAGGGAAAACAGCTGTCCTGGAAGGTCACCGTCCTCTCCGTCAGCATAACGTCAGGAAAAAGGAAAAGGTTCGCACAACTCACTATTCTACAAGCATTTTATAATGAAATTAATGTCAAAATGTAACGAAAGTCAGTTTTGGGCACTTCTGATTGGTTGGTCAAGAGCGTCTGTTTCGGTTTCCCAAAGTCTATGATGTCACACCGTCGGGCATGATCCATCCGGTTATTAAAATTGTCCATTGTTAAAGCTCTTGGCAGAAATCCAGTCGCGACCTTGGTCGGGTACAGAGTGTGGAGGTCAACTTGAGGCCACTTGTACAGGAGCCTGGGACAGGCGCACTTGGTCTGAAACCTCGTGGAATGGTAGCTGTCTCGGCGTGTGCGTTGGTCGGCCATTTTGTCTTAGGCCCAATCGGTCAACTTAAGCGAAACAAACACAAAAAGTAATGAAAACATGGAAATAACGAATAAAATGTTTAACCCTCACTAATCCCCCTATGTGTATGTAAAAATGCCTACCTTAATGTTTGCAGACGACACGCTCATTTTATCTAAGACCCCAAGCGGTCTGCAGCGTGCTTTGTCCATTTTTGACGAATTTTGCGGGGAGTATGGCTTAGAGGTCAACACGGCTAAAACAAAACTTATGACTTTTAATCCTCATCATAGTTTTAAATCCAAAATTACTATGAATGGCCGCCCGCTAGAGGTGGTGAATACCTTCACGTACCTAGGATTACACATATCTAGTGAGAATAGATGGCGTCAGCACATAGATATTGCTACACTTAGACATAGGCAATTGTCCGGTGCCATTAGCTTAGACCATAGAAAATCTTTGACCAAACCAGTAAAACCTGTACTTCAGGTTTATGAAGAGAAAGCTCTAGGCTCTGTACTTTTCCGGGCAATAACCGGTGTCCCTAAAAGTACACCTTTGTTGCCCCTTACATACGATCTGGGTAGAAGAGCAGTCACAGATTTGGCTAGGCTCCGTCCGATTTAGTATTGGCGAAGGCTATGGACGACACCTGTGCTCTCCCATTATGCTGAGGGGTTCCTAGATATTATTAGAATAGATGTATTCCACAAAATTGGGTGGCTTAAATCACTTAAGACAACTTTGACTGAGCTTGGTATGTGCTCGCTTTGGGATGATCCTGTGGGAGCAACCTTCCCATCCAAAAGCACTCTGAAAGAAACTTATTGAGAGATGGTAGCCTCTCGGTATTGGAGCAGTTCTCGCGCTGGATCTATGGCTGGAGGTTTTCTAGAAGCTAAGATGTATCCTTGCCTGGAACCCTATTGGGACATTATTACTAGACCAGGTGATAGAAAGCTTCTTTTTCAATTAAGAGCAGGTGCACTTCCCCTCAGATACCTGGCAGCTAGGTGGGAAGGTGGATCCTGTGATAGCTGCCCTGCATGTGGCACCACTAAAGAAACAATTGGCCATTTTCTATTTTCCTGTAAAGTTTATCTGGTCCCAAGACGCATTTGGTTATCTCTGATGTGCAAAAACTTGGGGACTACTAGTAGTATTGTCACTCTGCGTATTATACGCACCAGCACTATGACATGGATTTCAATAGCTACCGCGAAGTATCTTGGATGGGCGTGGTCGATTAGACAGAGACTGCTCGTCATTTGACTTTTCTCTATTATGATACTTTGTCTATATTTTTAATTTGTATTTTTCTAAAACAAGAATTTTAAACCCAGATAAAAAAAATTATTATTTTTAAATGTTTATTAGGTATAGTACGTGATTTTTAAATTAGAACTGTCAATCAAGCTAGTAATTGTAATAAGTATGTTTTGTATTCTCACAACATTTGGTTGTAAATTTAATTCTATTTTAAATAGGGTCATGTTGTATGAAGTTTAATTCTCCTTTTCTGTTGCATGTATTCTGCTTTTATGATTGAAATTTCGAATAAAGCATACTTGGCGGATCTGTATGTAATTATCTAGCATATTGGCGACATTTAAAGCGTTTATATTCACCCAATGATGTCATCTGGTGCAACTTACAACTACGTCACATAGGCAACATATATCATGCAATATTCTATTTTTCTAGTATTAGTATGCGTACGTATATTAGTTTACAAAATATTTTAGCCATTCAAAATGCAAATCCCACGTGTAATTCATACATTAGTAAGGTTGATTAAGTATCACTCAAACAGATTAATATAATTACAATTAATAGATTATTCTAATTTGTATGAACATGCAGAAATGGGGGGTATACAACATTTTGTACTACCCGCTCCATCAACTGAACTTACACATGCTTGGGTCTCCCGGGTTTAGGAACCTAATACTAATGCAATACTTGGTAAAGAATGCTGCAAGGATATCACTGCTGAACATCAAATATGAGCTGCTGTCTTTACTGGGTATCAAGCTCGATTAAACCACTTCACTGCAGTGGAAGTCATTGGACGCCATCCGCATGTACATATTAGTAAATGTGTATTATGATAGCAGTAGTAGGCCTGGGAAAACTTTTAAAAACTTACCTGGGAATATCCAGAGGCGGCCCTCTCAAACTTGAACTCATCTATGAATATTTGGTAATCATTTTTGACTTAAAATGTTCTGGGGAAACATACTCCATGCCAAATGTTTTCACCAAAGTAGTGATTTTTTTTAAAAATGCACTTTTCTTAGCAAATGTTTCGACATATTTCCAAAGGATATGGTCATTCAGTTCTACTGGTGTATACCTGGCACACACAGAAGCACAGTAATTCTTAGGGATGGCTGATCCAAGCCACTGTATATTAAATCCCAGTCAGGTTTTCAGGGTTTCCAAAACAATTTAATCCACGCACAATTTTCATAAAATTAATTATAGTGAATAATATTTGTTGCTCATTCTGAAAATTCATCTGCATTTTTAATATTTTGAGTTTTAAGGGGCCGATTTACAAGCCCCATGCGACACTTTTGCACCGGTGTTGCGTTACTTTTGTGATGCAGAGGCGGCGTAAAAAATTTAGCCAATTTACAACTTGACGCATCTAGGGAGATGTGTCACGTTGCAAAGTCATGCGTCACATTATACCTGCGTCGGGTATAATGTATGTAGGATGGGCATTCCTACGCAGGAAAGCCTCGTAGAAGTGACGCAGTGAAATCTACAAGATTTCACTATGCCACTTCTAGGATGCCACTGCTTCAAAACCTTACGCCTGCTCGAAGCAGGCGTAAGGAGTTATGCAGTACCATGAGTATAGGCCTCCACATGCAATGCTGGAGTTGTATTGTGCATGCAACACAACTCCAGCAATGCGTGACTTTTGGGCCAACAAATGCGTCAGAATATCTGATGCATCTGTCAATCCTTGGGCCATGGTGCTCCGTATTGTAAATACGGCGCATCCATGATGGCGCAAGGGTATCGCAAGGCTGGCGCAGGGAAACTGGCGCATCTCTACAAATGCATCCGTTTCTTGTGAATCTGCCCCTAAGTGTTTAGCACACCATATTTAAATGGGATGTAGGTGCTCATTTTACTCTACATTATGACATGTATTGAGTTACTGCCCTAAATTATATTTCTATTCTCCCCAGCTTAACACAATTCCCTTTGAGACCTGTTGTTTATGCTTGCAGTGTTGCATGATGGTACCTGACAGAATGTTGCCTAACAAAGTTGCATTTTTGACATTTATTATATATAGAAATATAGAAGGGTAACAGAGAATAATGGGGATGTTTGGATTGTGAGTGACATCAAACAGACAACAGGAGTTCAGTTTGAGTTGCCTATCATGTCAACCAAAGACCTGAGGCAAAGAACATTCCCATTGTTCCATTTTTATTCACTTTTTGTATACTGCTATGTTATAATGTCTCCCGGAATAATCTGGCCTTGCTTGCAGCTGCTATGCGGAGGCTAAGGTGTAATGGGGACCGATACAAAATTTGGCTTTTTCTCGGTGCACAAAATGTAAAAGAGGTACCTGGCCTCCAGCCACAGAACCCACCACCCTCTGTTCTATCACGCCTCCTCCCCTCCAGAAGCTATGCTCTCTGCTTTCTATCAGAGCACAATGTGAGCACTGCACTAACAGGCTCTCAGAAAGCCCTGTCAGAGCATCCAGGAATTCCTTTAAGACACAGCAACGGGGGTAACAACTATTGCTACCCCCTGTTTCTATGTCATAGCATTAAAGAACCAGATTTAGAATCTCTTGTTCGCGATTGTGGCTCTCCATGATATTCATACATAATATATGAATTCAGCTTTAGTAACCAATGAATTATTGATAGCATTATTGGGTCTGTAGGAATGTCTTAGGTGAACTACTGGCCTCTATCAATTTTTCTTGAAAGCCTTCTGTCAATCCTTTTTAGGCCTAGGGTAGTTGGATCTCGTCACGTACTGCACCAATGCATCATCATCTGGTCTGGTAACCATAAACATCTGTTATTTGGTGCCAAGGAGCCCTAAATAGTGAACACGCACTTTAAAAACATATACGATATACAGTTAGTATTCACCTAGGCACTGTTATATCATCGCCACAGGACATTGTCCCTCACATATCAAGTCTTTCGATGACATCTTTGTTGCCCATGGTTCCATTAATATATTGAGGTGAATGGTGGCTATCATTCAAACTTTTTCCATTCAGTTTTTCAACCTATGCAAAACTCAATGTCACTGGCTCAGTTGGTAGGTATGATATTTTGGTAAGTGATATTTGATATTCCAGATTACAATACAGTATATACAAGCATATTAATAAATATCTGTAGAACTCTGCCCCACATTCATCGTAGAAGTTGTTCTCTCAGTGCCTTGTGTGAAATGGCACATTACAAAGGGGTCACGAGTGGCCAATGTTTATGTGGGTGGGGCGGTGGCGCCGCGTGAGGGGGGATTTCGAGGGTCAATGCCGAAGGAAAATTAATTATTTATTAAATTTTTCCTTGGCATCGTCCCTCGAAATCCCTCCCACCCGGCCACACCGCCCCACTGCTGTTACCTGCACGGGACGCGGATGAATTAAGCAGAAGCATTTCATCTGTCGAAAAAATGTACAACATATGCAAATACACCTTAGCGTGCCATTTACACATGCTGCATTTTAAACTTGGTCAAAATTCTACAAACACATCTTTTGCGCCCTGAACCACTCCATGAAACTTATAACTGTCACAGGTTCAATAATAAACTCATGGCATTATTGTAAACCTCTTAAAAAGTATGACATCTACTGCAAACATACAAAGTCCCCAAGGAGAGCAGATTTCTCTATATCCACAAATTGTTAATTGGGCTCATTGTGCACACCTCAGCACTGGTGTGATGAAACTTGAGGGGGCCCCCCTGCAAGGCATGTGGAGGGGCCCCCTCCGGGCTCAATCATGAGCTCTATGGCTGGAGTAATGTGCTGAGGGGGCCCCCTGGAGCTTGGGGGCCCCAGCATTTTGGGGTTGCAGGGGCCTGTGTTACGCCACAGCACGTCAGTGAGATCATAATGTTCTAGAAGGATTAGAATGGTGCACCTTTTTTCTAGAAAAACTACTGATAACTCTTTGATCCGCACACAATCTTAACTGTGAAGTTTCCCTTTTCAACCCTGATTGTCACAGGTCTTATGTTTTGTTCTGAATTTTTTCTTCTCTTTTGTTCCGATATGTCCTTTGATAGACATTTTGAATGTTTGTGCTAATATATCCCAGTCTAGAGCTTCACGTGGGCTTTCACATCTCCTGAGATGTAATTCAACACTCAGATTAAGTCTCAATCAGTCATCACAAGACAAGACATTTAAATAAATGAATAACTGTAAAAAACAAGGTTTTTCTGCAATGTACATGCTCGTATCCAAGCTCTGTCCATTATCTTCATTGCCTGATAAACACTAAACGTATTCAGATGAGAATACATCTGAATCATCAAGTCCTCCCAGACGAATGCTATGAACCTTGAATTAGTAGGAAAATAGTTTGATTTGCCTTTCAATCAGAATATAAAAATCCCAGCCATGAGTAAGGAACATAAACTCATGAGAAGGGATGCTGCAAAGAGGTTGCTCAACCTGCATATATATTTATATACAGATTTTGTTGGTTTGTTTCATAAACATACTTGCAGAACTAAGTTCTATTTAAGTGCAAAAAAAGAGTCATCTGAGCATTAATACCAGGTCCCAACTTTAGAACCATAGTCTGCAGGTATTCTTACTCACAGATCCACAAATAGGGAGGACTTGATCCTCAGTAGTTGTAATTTTAGTGTTAGAGGTGAACAATTGTGTGATCTCTCGGGGGAAGCTCAGTCGGTCATTTGGATTGTGAAGAACACCAACAAACCTGTACCTTTGAAGTTATTCTCAGACAAACCTAATGGTTTTTCAGATCTAACTTTCACTCTTAATTTCAGTGCTCAAAAGGCAGATTGCAGTGCGAAAACAGGTTATGAAAATCCTCCAACTCCCCACCTTTTCACTCGGAGGGATTTAATCACTTTTACGATGTTTAAACACGCTTTGTTTTTTCCTTAATTTCCTGATATGGGAAATCTATGCAAATCAGAAGGAGAATTTGACAATACAAACAAGTTCGCATTTGCTTTGTCAATTAATAAAAAAAAGTGTATTTAAGAAAATGAATGCAAAAAAATCCAAGCCATGTTTAAAAGCCCTTGAAACCAAAATGTTGTGCTATTATGATGCAAAGAGCCACAACTGAGGATGTTATCTGGAACTTACATTTGCTGATAACCTCGTATGTAACTATAATATTAATATTTACAGCAGATGCGGCCTGTGCAGGTAAGAGCTGGGGAATGAGTGGCGGGTATTTCAACAGATGATGACAAGGGAAAATTAAACAAATAATTAACTTTCCCTCGTTGTGGTCTGTCGAAATCCCTCCCAACTGCTCCCACAGCCGCACCGCTTTCACCTGCACGGGTAGCAGCTGATTCATGTTGAAAATCAGGGAATTCACTATGAGAGGTCTGTTATGATCTACCGTTTGCCTTTCCCCTTTGCCTATGTATCTCTTCCCTACTGCTCAGCCAGAATGAGAGTTAGTGTGCTTGGAGATGTCTGGAATGTTGGATGATTGATGATGTCGTGGAATGCATGGGTGCCTGGTGAGGTTGTGAGTGTCAGTTGGAGTGAGCAGGCTGAGCAGCAGGAAGGCTGCTCCTGGTGGGGCATCACCTGAACTTTACATCTTCCAGTAACTTATCTGAACCTGTACCTATGAATAAACCTACAACATACTTATACATCACTTGGCTACAGGAGATCCTTTTATTTACAACACTGGCGACGATTTAAAAGAACCTGCGTCCTGCTGAAGGAATATCCTGCTACTGGAACTAAGGACTTGACTAACCAAAGAAATGTAAACTTATGAACTGGAACCTCAAGAAAAAGAATTCCCAAGAAAAAGGATTACTAGAGATACGCTCTGGTCAGCCACACCAGTGTCCTTTGTCACCAGGACAGCCTGCAGACCGGGGGGTTTGACTTTTGTTTGACTTTCGTTTGATCTGTGGTCTGAAGTGCTGGTTTTTCCTGCCTTGAACGTTGCCTGCCTCACACACCTATGGCTGCTCTGCCCGTGCACTGCTAGTGACTGTCATAACAGTGATCTCACAATTACAAGCTTCAAAGAGATGCAGTTGGCCTGATCACCCTGCTGTGTCCCTCTGCTGTGGTTGGACCCTGAGAGCACGCTTTGGCGGCATCCTCGGTAGGACAGCTATGAACTTTCTGCAGTGTGAGCACGGTTTCTTTCCTATGAGAGCACCTTTTGTTTCTGTGTTCAAGAAGGTGCTCTGAGTGCAGGCAGTGCCCCGTACTTCATGAGAGCCACCATTTAGTGACACTTGGTTTGATGTCACCTGCGCATTTGCAAAAGCGCCCTGGTTTTTAATATGGTGTACGAGTATTGTTCAGTGAGTTGGGGCCAATGTGTATTCTCTCGACTGTCCATACATGACTATTTTGGATGTAAAAGTGGCCTTGCTATCACAAGTAAGTGGTTTTGCCTATATTACAGTTAGAAGAAAACCGCCTTGCAGCAATTCAAAATTTCATACAGGGCGCGCGCGCCTCTCACCTCTTCACACGCATCAACCTGTGAGCCCTCAATGACGTTTCTATTTGTTACTTGCTGCTTTACTGCCTCCAGACGTTTTGGTGTAATAGCGCGCCCAGAGCCACCCGGCAGATGCAAGATCAACGTACCGCCATTTTGCTATGTTTACTCTTTGTCAGGAAAACGTTGTTTGCACTCATCTTTGTTTTCGGTGCTCCGCTGTTGCCTTTCGCGTTTGATGAAGAGTTGGAGTTTCTATGAGGTACGCTCCACCGAAGACTTTTTGAAAATTCAGAGTTATAGTGTTGCGGAGCAATATTTGTGCACAAACAACTTCCAGTTGAACGAGGCAGATTTTTACCACAGGCTCATCGGGGACACTGTGAAGATCAGAATAAATCTTTGGCAACTCACTGAGTTTCAGTGTGGTGAATCAATCTTCCCAAGCTTGGAGTTCACTCGTGTTGCCTACCACCATGTGACCATTTTGTTCTATTGACGGTTGCACAGTGTTCGTGGAAGCTAAAATGCATTTCTTGCAAACCACTGAAGTTCGGGGTGATCAGTTTAAGTTTTCATGCTCTGAAATGCATGGAAGACACTGGACTTTGTACACTGGTTTCACATTGGGTGGAGATCTCGGGTGAGATATCGCTCACTGGTTGCTGTGTCTATTTTACTCACTCGAATGTCTCATTTATGTTTTTGTTATGATGTGAATGTCATTCTTTTGAGTTGTGGTTTGTCTTTGCTTTTGCTATTGTATGGAAAAGGGGAGGTGAGTGTGTAGTGTTCCTGGTTACGTTTTTGTGTGTAGAGTAGTCAATATACTTTGTGTGAGTGTAAGGTCTCTCTCACTATTTGGACCCTGAGTTTAGGGGTAGTCTACCCACCACTAGTTTTCCCTTAACCCTTGGTTTACCACTGATTGTGGTTATTGGTTGACATTAGTGTGTCACTAATGTGAGTGAAAGGATTCTTTCATTGTTTGGACTGCGTTAAGAGAAGACACCTTCTTACGAAGCTTCTCTGTGTTACCTCTGATTTGTGGTAATTGGTTGACATGAGTTTGTCGGTTTCCCTCACTGTTTGGATTGTGTGGGTGAAAGGTTTTTCCCTGTTTGGACTGTGTTAAGATATAGAGAAGACATCTTCTTATGAAGCCTCTCTACATTTACCTTGTTATGAGTCTTACGAGGCTTCTGCGTTTACCTTGATATGAGTCTAACGAAGCTTCTGCGTTTACCTTGATATGAGGCTTCTCTGGTTTTACCTTTGTAATGTTTGATTTGAATATTCTAGTATTGTTTATGCCTGATGCTTTTCTTGAAACTCTTTCATTATGATTTTTTGTGATTTTTGGTGTGTGAATTCTTTGACTTAATGAATTGGCATGCATTTCATTTGTTTGATGTGTCTTTGATTCATTTGCTCATTGTCTTTTCATGCATCTTTTCTAATCTAATGTATTTTCTATCTTGATTGCCTTATGTACTTTCATTTGCTTTTATTGTGTTTTGGTGTCCTTAGGAAGGGGGATATGTTATGAACTACCGTTTGCCTTTCCCCTTTGCCTATGTATCTCTTCCCTACTGCTCAGCCAGAATGAGAGTTAGTGTGCTTGGAGATGTCTGGAATGTTGGATGATTGATGATGTCGTGGAATGCATGGGTGCCTGGTGAGGTTGTGAGTGTCATTTGGAGTGAGCAGGCTGAGCAGCAGGGAGGCTGCTCCTGGTGGGGCATCACCTGGACTTTACATCGTCCAGTAACTCATCTGAACCTGTACCTATGAATAAACCACAACATACTTATACATCACTTGGCTACAGGAGATCCTTTTATTTACAACAAGGTCCATAATGTTTATTAAAACATTGCAACATTGAGAGCTCTGTTTATGACACTGAAGTAGCTCCAGGCTTGTAATGGCTGGTACAAGCTTTCTGCTTGAACATTCCAATGTTTGTTTTTATAATTCTCCCATTTTAATTTAGAGCTTTCTACCCTTATTGGGTGGAATGTTCTAATAGCCCTATAGCCATTCTGCCTCAGGCTATATCAGTTGCTCAAGGCCCTCCCCCATGTAACAGGCCCTAGCCTGCGGATCAGACCTATAACTCTCGTTCAGGGCCTTTAACAACCAGTATAGCCCTCAACAGCGGGCTATAAGACTATAATGGGGCTAGGTTACCTGTTGCTTGCCCAATCTAGAATTATGAAATTTATGGAGTTACAACAGACCTTTTATTTCTCCCCAAAGATTCCTGCTTCTGAAGGCATCTGAAATATTTAGAATGAACTGTGGGGATGGATGAAAAATGACTGGGGGGAAATAGACTCGTTTTACAATTGCCTCCAATAATTATTCCACGTATTCACATGGTTCAGCCTGGAATCTCTGTTAATTCATTAACCCTGGAGTTAATGGGACCCATAGCATCATAGTCCAGTAGGTATGTGAAAACCTACAATGGTCCCATCAACCGGGGACTATTAAGTGGGGGTTGAGAAAAGGTAACCCTTAAAGGCAAGTTAAGGAGACTGGAAGAGGATTCTCCTCAATCTCAACGCACTCCTCCGGGGTCCCTCAGGAGCACCAGTTATACAGTTTTTGTGGTGCCTCTGGATTGAGGGGAATACAAACTCAGGTCAAAGTGAAAATTACATGGATGGATTAGCTGCAGCGAAAGTTCTGAACATTTTTTTACTCTACAATTTATGATCATGATTTTATAAAGGACTTTGCCCAAAATAGACATGCGTACTGACTGCCTGATTTGTTATTCATTCCAGATTCTAATCTTTTCTTATTGTACAGAAAAGATGGATCATATGTCTTCAAAATGAATTCATGATGTAACAAATAATGATGAAATCAATTGCTCAAGTTCTGTTATAGGGGTACGCACACAACAACAACAGGAAGAGCTAACAATTTACACACATTCAAACACTACTGAAACAGATGCACAAAAGAAATCATGCAAACTGGCACACATAAACATCAATAGAGCACTAAAAGGCACACAAGCACAATAGTGCCAAATTATAATGTGTTCTGGGGAGTTTGCTTTTCATAGAAATTGGGGGAGGAGATGTAGCATAAAGGCTAGAGCTGCTAACTTTAGGACATTTGGAACCAGCTTAGAGTCCAGGCAAAATCCAGTGATCCTGGGTAAATCATTTAAACTCCTTGTGCCACACAACGAAAAGCCTGTATAAGGCAGTCAGGTTCTGTTGTACACCACTCCAGTGCCCTTGGGTCAGGTTTGTGCTGTACAATTCTACAAATAAGTAAAGTAGCAAAAACCAAGTAATCTAAAATGTTATTGGCAGTTCATCCCTCACAAACATTAGTACTGCTGAAAAAAGAAACACGGGGTGAACTGATGAAATACCACCAAGTAAATGACATCCATGATAACGGGATTAAGACAAAGATTGTATGTATTCATTGAACATTCACCTACAATTGTCACTTAGAAACTGAGGGGCATGTTTACAAGCCACTATCGCCACAGGAACGTCACTTTTAGTGACGTTCCTGGAAGAGACGTTCCTGTGGCGATATGGGCTTCGGCTTATTTACAAGGCAGCGTTAAGCCACTTAACGTGGCTCAACGCTGCCTTGGAAAAAAGACACCCTTTCACGCTGTACTTAGTGTGAAAGGGGAGGGCAATGGTTGTTGCTGTGGGCTGTCCACCGCAACACCCATTGATTTTGACGCTGCCCCCTATTTACAAGGGTGGCATATATAGGAGGCAGCACCAAAATTAAGACCAGAGAAAACCTGGTTTAAACAGGCAAAACGAGGAGAAATGCTTTATTTCTCCTTGTTCTTGCTGTTTCCATGTGTGTTGCTTTGTGCAGCAAACTGAGACACAGCAAATAGCCATTTATTGTTTAGGTGCAGGAAGGTGACACTTCCTGCACATAAACAATCATTAAAAAAAAAAAATTTGAAACTTCTTAAGCAGCACACATAGAAGTTACAAAACACAATTCAAAGACTGTTTATGTGTAGGAAGGGTCACCTTCCTGCACATAAACAATCTATGGCCTTTTGCTGTTTCTATGTGTGCTGCTAAATTTAGCACTAGCACAGGGGGAATCGCAGGGCTGCACAATATTGTTGTACATATGGTGCAGCCCTGTGTTTCTGCAGTGGCAGAGTGTGGCGTTAAGCCAAGGAGGCTAACACCGCGCTACGCATCGTTGTAAATATGCCCCTCAGTCGCTTGAGGAAATTCCATTATATATTTACTCGGTAGGAAGTATTGAGAAGCTGGATAATCCTAAAGCACAGATTAATTCACTAGGGTTTTTAGCTAATGCTTAGGCATTTGCCTTAGTGTGAGTGGGGAAGATAACTGTGCACCCCAACCATCTGAACTGTGATGCAGCCTTTTCAATCTAAATTAATTCCACTGCTATCATATGGCACATGCTCCAATTTTTCTGGGCCCATTGGTTGACAACATCGATATGCCACTTTGCTTTTTACTCTGCTGTATTTTGTATTTGTCCAATGGAAACTAAATTGGTAGATTGTGGGTAGCCTTGACTAATAATTTAAAATATTAATTTTGAATCAAGGGGTTTTCAGTAGGCAAATCAGATCATGTAGCACTCACTAGACTGTTTAAGCCGCTTGGGAATAAAAAGCAATTGGCATCAGAATAGAGTGAAGTAATTGAGGGAAGTGGTAAACTAGAAAATGATCGTGGGCCTCTTCTATTCTTGCTCTCAAGAATGTCATAGCAAAAAAGAATGTATGTAATCATCCAGAAAAATCTACAAAAACATAAAAAACAAAAAATAGCTTATTCCCTCATCTGCTACACTCAAGGACTGTTTTATTACGCTTTCTTGAGTATTTATTACCAATTAAGCTGATTAAGCTGATCAGGCTACTGCAGTAAAATAAACCTGTGAATAGTGCTAATATGGGTTTCGTAGAGGGCATAAGGCAGCTGCTGTAGACCTATTGTGCATCTGCCAGGGACTGAAACATAAGAGGACCCTCCCTCTTAAACCTAGTATGAGAGTAACCAAAACTTTAGAATGTATGGCATTGTGTTTCTTAGGCAAGGATTGCATGAGTACTGCAGAATGGCCATATTTTGGATGAGGCAAGCACAGTGACCTGTATAATATTCTATAGATTATTGAAACAGCTCTCGACTTTCTTCACTGAAAAGGTAGAAAACATCAAACTCTCCATGAATACATTGTCAATACTATGCATTCATAATACAATAAGATATCCTGGGCTCTATTTGCAAATATTTCTCAAAATAGTCAATAAAACTGTCATTACTAGACTCTCATCTCATTTCTCTGAAGCAATGCCATCCTCTCTACTCAGAGGGGTATATTCACAAGAACGTGTGATAACTACCACAAGAGTAGAGTAACGCAACTTTCAATATCGCAGCCCATCGCGGGAAAATAACCCTGTGTAAACATGGAATTCACAACATGGCAGTACCATGCGATAGTCTGCCGACACCGTGGACAATGTCCGCAATACAACCACCCAGACAGAGATAAAAACACAAACCGCAACACCAGAAAACCTGCGATGAGCCCAACCGCGATGAGGAAAGCAGGGATAAGCCCCGCCAGGACTGCGAAACACCTGGCAGGCGGGAATTAGCACAAGAAAAGCCGGAAAAAGTAAGACAAACCAAACAGAAAACAACGGCCAACCACAATGGAGGCAAGCCGAGCCAGCAGACAACCCCACCAAACCCATTGGCAACAAAATATTGGACATAGCAGGCCAACTAGGAGAAGATGAATGCAGCCTGAGAGCGGAGGAGGACAATGGCAGAAAACCAGAACACCAGCAATCATGCGAAAGGCACAAACAAGCAGAAACACGCCAACAACAAGAAGGCAACAATGTACACCGAAGGTGGGAGTCCAGTGCCACACCAGGAGCTGGATGACATGAAGGAAATGGTCTCCGCCACATCAGTCTGGAGATGGTGGCAGGACTCGGGGACTGGAAACTGCACCAAACAACAGACACAACAGGGAGAGGAACTAGCAGGGACAGTGGGACGGGGGGAGATGGGCACAATGGCACACATGCACAACTAAGCACAGCACTGCCTGAAAGGGAGAAGGATGAGCCAAATCAGAGCTGAGTGGACATCTCACACACAATGCAGCACACACATATAGGAAGCAGAGCACACCAAAATTTAAAACAATGTGGTACAACCACCAACCTGTGCACAACCAAACACAGGACACAAGTGCACCCGTCTGTGGCCGGTAAACGGCCATACGCATTTGGCACAGCACGAAACAGGGACATGATAATGCACAAGTACAAACACACAGTTCTGACGGGGTAGCAATGCACGGATGGCAGGGAGCCAGAGAGTCCGTGATACACACATTGGCAAACAAATCAAGACACAACACAGTTGGAGACTAGTGAAAGTGAGCAAACTTTATCAACAAGTGCGAGTCAGTACGGCCAAGAGAAGTGCCATGATATTCAGATCAATGCAGCAGCATGTCTGAATGAGGAACGTAGGAAAGTGCCCATGTCCACCTCGGGGGAGTCCGTCACCAACAGAAGTCAGTGCCAACCAGCGATGGTTGTCTGCCTCTGGATCATGAGTCCAGGCCAATGCAGCCATTTTCGCTGTCGTTTTGGGACATGTGACCAGATTCCCAACATGCAACCAGGCATCGTGACACGTGCAATGGGTCACATCCAGTCGTGGCTGTAGGTACCTTGTCACTCGTCTATGAACGCTAGTGCAGCTGCGTAGGCAAACAT
This sequence comes from Triturus cristatus, assembly GCF_964204655.1. NCBI lineage: Eukaryota > Metazoa > Chordata > Amphibia > Caudata > Salamandridae > Triturus > Triturus cristatus. Next base: position 730,540,874 of record NC_140591.1, read on the forward strand.
CTCCAATGAGAGATCATTGTCCACCACATCTGACATGTCGTCGATGTAATCCACCAGCTGACCTGGACAGATGTGCTGACTCCAACCACTGGACCCAATGTGCAGCAAAGCCCAATCGGGTAGTGGCTCAATGTGCTCACTGCACACAACGACTAGTGCAATCTCCCAGGCCCAGTTTCCAGCTAGCATGCCAAACATTCATGCATGCCATAAGTGGATGAAATGGCACAGCTCGCTGCAATGAGCAGTGTCTGTGTGCAACGGGTGCAGGCCTTGGGTGGGGTGGGAGTACGTGTGAGCCCCATATCACGCACGCAACCTACGACCATGGACTACTGCGTGTGGGATGTGTACACGTTGGTCTCATGCTGGGCAGTGCGTGGTGTGGGAGTCGCAAGCAAATGCTATCGTACCTGTCAGGGGGTGTTGGGCACATGCAAGTTCCTCCTCGGAGCTGCAGATGTGCTACCGCCTGATAGTACAGTCAAAGGACCTTTCATCCCTACAGTAACTTCACCAGCTGCATGCATACAGGAGATGTACAGAGACCAGTCGTGGATGTGGTGGTACATCTGCGACCCTGGGAATCATGGATGACATGCCCAGCACGATGCACATGGGTGGACTCACTGTGTGTCACGTCACCACACAGCTGCGCCTCCCTGCCACCGGCACCCACACTTGTGTGCGCTGCATGGTTGCTTCACGTACACTCCTACGGAACACCATTCTAATGCCTGTTCGCGCATGTCCAGCGCCATGCCAACGACACCGCGATGCTGACCTTCGAAAGTGTGAGCCCACCTGGGTGTAGGCCAATGGTCTGGACAGGGCGGACACAGATGTTCAGCCCATGGCTCGCTAGGATCGCACTGCGAATGAGGCCAGGCAGCCGACTCATGCATCCGCAAGACTGATACACATCACATCTGGCATGCATGTGCCAAGACCCCAAGCGTCGTAGCACTCCTACATGTCCCCATACCTGTGGGCCCGCCCTCATGGTACATGCCACATCGTGTGCCACCGCTGCACAGCATCGAAATGTAGCTGGGATCTATCATGCCCTGCAGAGCTCCATCATGGCATTGCCGCCACAAGGCGTGGCGCCGATGAATGCTGCTGCCCCCACACCATCCACATCTCCGCCCCCTGGTGTGTCAGTGCCTTACAGTGCGGCAGGCGTATCCACTCAGGCACCTGATGTGTCAGTGGCACACAGTGCAGCAGCCGGTACTGCAACACCCACAAGTGGGACAGGGCACACATCCAGGGAAGAGGACGTGGATGGGTTTGTGATCCAAAGGAGGCACTAGCATTCAATTCCGCCACCTGGCCTGTTTCTGCTTGGTCCCACACATGGCCTCATGACCTTCCACTGACTCCCGATGCACTCACCTTGGACAGCGACATGGACTGCCACATCCTGTTTGACGACCAATGATACGGCGGACAGACTGCGGACTGTACCCTTCTTCTTCCGCAGTACATGTCATCCCCGGATGGACTCTGGCTGGCCCTCCACGGGCCCATATTGTGTAATATGCTCGGCATTGCCCTGTACCGCTCTAGCTGCATAACTGCACTGGATGTGCAAATAAACATCCAGTGATGCACTGCTGTGTCATGTCTTACATCATTCAGGTATGGATGTGTGGTTGAATGTGGGGACAGTGCCTTCCCTTGCGTCAATGACGTACATCCTGTGGGATGCCAGTCAGAGGGTGCAACACTGCATTTTGTGTACCGGGTGGTGCGTGGTGTGCAGGTCACTGGTCTAGTTGTCAGCATGTCACAGCCACTCCCTGAGGGCAGGTTTTCACACACACCACACCCATCAGCACAGGAGTCACAGGCCATGTGACTCTGCCAACGTAAGGGGCCGACGACGTCACATTCCCCTCTTCCAGACGCTCTGAGCTTCTCATTCATAAAGGGCCCATGAGTTTTTGCGCACAGGGTTGGTGGCATCTGAGGTCGGGTGGACGGCACAGGCCTACCACCACGTGGCGCAGACTGGGGTTGCACAGGGTTAGTGGCATCCGAGGCCTTGCGGACGGCACAGGCACCCTGCCACGGGATGATGCCTTTGAGTCAGTGGTACCTTAAGCTGCTGAGTGGCTGTGCAGCCTGTGATGATGCCCCGTCCCGCCGGTCCGGTCGGCTCAGGTTTTTTGTGCCCTGCTGGACTGCAGTGTAAGCCAGAGCTAGCGGGCAGTGCGGGCCTACCGCCCGTGACGTCGCTTCCGGGATCCCAGCGTTAGTGGGACCCATTGGGCTGAGCGAGTGTGCAGCCTGCAATGGTGCCGGGTGCACTGGTATGTCCCATGCCATGGAGTAATCAAGACCCAGCACCAAACGTCAGACCTGGTGGTCTGTGGGGAGTGGCTGCATGGTCTGGAGGGTGCCATGTCCGCGGGCCCCGGGCTTGCGGCTTGCAGCGGCACATGGTGGGACCTCCTGTCTACGCGCCGGTGGATGAATGATGGATTTAACCCAGATCTCTTGACTGTGGGCGAATGTTTTGATTTGTTCGGCATTTCATCCATCAATTGTGTGTCTTTTGGTGTCAGAAGGTGAGCATTGAGGCCTGGGTGTGCATGGGCGGGCATGCTCCGATGGGCGGCGGGAGGGGTTGGGGTGCCTCTGCCTGGGTGTGCATGGGCGGGCAGGCGATTTTGTCTTGTGCAAGTGTGTGTACTGTGCCAGTCATGTATCTTGACTCTGTTTCAGCTGATGGCTCTAACTCAGATGTGTGACCTGGTGTCCTGCTATACATACCTATACGTAGTTGGAGACACACCGGTGGCAGCAGGTGAGCAGTGCGGCCTGCGTGCGCAGGGGCGGCACTCTCTCTCTCTCTCTCTCTCTCTTCCTCTCTCTCTCTCTCTCTCCCTCTCTTCCTCTCTCTCTCCTTTGCTCTCTCTCTCTGTCCTTTGATGTGCGCAGGACACACCTTCTCATCATGTTTTTTGTCTTACAGGCTGTGACCTGCGGGTTGCCCCAAGGGGAGCGGCCATGTGTCTTCATTTAATTTCGGTGTTCATTTTAATAAAGTTTAATTTTCTGCTTCGAAAGTGAATGTGTGCTGCTCATTTCTGTGATGCCACATGCATGTCACCAGTTGTGATTGTGCGACATCAAGCGGATTATTTTGTGCATGTTTAGGTGTGGCTGATGTGGCAAGTCTTTGGTCGGGGGGCAGGGACGGGTGGTCCTGGGGGTGGTGGCGGTGGGTGTTTTGACCCTCTTGGGTGTCCGGGCCGCATGATGAGTGGCTCCATGGCATCTGTTGCCCCTCCAAAGTGGCCCTGGGCTGGTCTCCCTTTTGTGGTGCAGGCTGTGATCCGACTTTGCACCAGGTCAGAGAAGGTGTAGATTTCCTAGTGCTAACGCGACTTATCGCCAGAACTCTCACCCATGATATTTAAGAAATATATGCAACAACAGTACTCTATTTCAAATCAAATATCTCTTATCCCTTATTTGCTGATATCACTCAATTATACTTTAATGTCACCTCCCAAAAAGCCATCAATGCACTGTCACAGGTCCTTGACCAGATCCAGTTCTTGACGGCAAAAATCAATTTGAATCTTAATCCACAAAAAAATTATTCCTTCTAATCGCACTAACCAATGTCTTGATTCTGGTTCAATATTGGAGCAAGGAGCATATGTTGCTGGATATCAATACAACCATTGTAGATTCCACAAAGTTCCTGGATTTCATCTTAGACAAACATCTGAACATGTATGCACTCATTAGGGCTATTGTCAAAAGGGCTCATTCCACCCCAGGCTGCTCCAAGCCATCTTGCAATTCATACCAAATATTGACTTCAAACAAGTAATTTTCTCTGTGGAACTTTCAAGACTAGATTATGAGAATTCCATATTGATAGGTATCCCCAAAACCCATCTTGTCCCTATCAGCAAGTCTGGACTGGCTGTACTGGGTATCAGGCATTTCCCCCGGAGGCTGGAAGGCTGGGGGCCATTTTGTTCCTGGAGTCTGCTTTTTATCACTGGGGGCCGGTTTATAACCAAGCTGAGAGGGTATTGTGTTTTTCAAATTGTTATGGGTTCAAAAGCATCCACTACAGATTTCCTTTTACATCAAACAGTATCAGGTAACAATAGAAATGTCAAGATAACTCTGGTGATTAATCTTCCTACTGGAGAGGGATCAGAGTTTTGTGTAGTGGCAGTTTTGACTCATCTAAAGTAGTGCAAAGGGTTAATCTGCCTACAGCAAAGAACATGTACCATGCAGATCACAGACCTGTATTATATGTGAATAGGTCAATGGGTCACCGCTTTTTTCACAGAGATCCTTTTGCTACTTGCAGTGCATAAGTTACGATTGTAAAATAGCACAGTGAGCTATGAACTGCCCACAAAGAGCTGCATGCAAAGTGCATGATACAGGTTAGAAAGTTATGTTTTTTACTCAGCTTTTCATTATTCTAATGTTGCTAAAAAGTGTTTGTTTAGAAAAATGTTATGATTAACAATGTCAACAATAACCGCTGCTATATGTTTTGAATCCTGAGTTTGTGCTCAGCTCAATCACTCTTATAAAATGCCTACCAGTATAGATGACAATTTTATTCCTACACCTTGTAGTCACCTTTGTCTTATGTAACATTTTCTTTACACATATTTAAACACATACAATTCATTGTGACTGTCTGTGTGTGTGATAGAAAGTGCCCTGACGCCCTATTCTGGTGTGAAGGATGCTATAAACCAAATGACATACATCTGGATAGGGGGGAATGGACAGATGAGGGGCACTGTTGGAGAGTGATAATGAGGGAATCTGTAGAGGAGGCAGTCATTGGGGGTGCACAGAAATACTGTAGAACAAGGCTCCACCAGCTGCTGAACCACATACTAGGTTGGAGGATGATAACATCCCTCACAAAGGTCTTTCATTGTGTTCTCAGATTCTTGGTTGTGCTTAACAGCGAAGGTGTGTACTTGTATTACGTTTAAACTCATGTTTCATGCTTGACATTTTATTTTTTGTTTTCTTTGTAAGAATGTTCGTGGTTATGAGTGGGTATCCTGGTGCACTGTAAAATCCTCTTTTACTATGCTGTCAAAGCAAATACAATTGAATATATAATGAAAAATGTGTTATAGAATGCTCTATTTTTGCCATTTTTCCCATATTGTCTTGGGGGGTCCACACCTCCACATTTCCACCCCTCCAAGCTCCCACACTAGTGATCAGGCTTACTCGCTCGCTATGTACTATACTGGGGCTGGTCTGACAAAATTTGCCAGGGCTGTATCCTGGGACCTGTTTTGGGGTAACACCCCTCATCAGCCAGGGTAGCTTGAATCCAGTGGCAAAGTGAGCAAGGGACCCACGTCCGGGCTACCCTGCCGACTTAGGGCAGACAAAGCAAACACAAGGAGATGATGGACGGAGCGCTGAAAGTTTTCAGACACTCAGTCCCAGTCACAGATCTGGGTTGAATCCATCATTATTCTTTAGCTCACTTTGCCACACCAGCTCAGAGCCAGCCATACGCAAATCAGTCTAGACCCTGCTCCCACAGGAACAGTCCAGCCGGAACTGCCGGGCCAGGTCCTCTCTGGACCGGAAATAAGCATCCTAGGACCAGTTTCAGGATTTCACCCCTCATCAGCCAGGCTACCTTGACTCCAGTGGCATGAAGAGCACAGGACCCATGTCTGGACATACCCGTCCCACTTGGGGGGGCAAATGCATAAAGGGCAAGTGATGGACAGGATGTGGAACAATGTCAAACAATGCCTCAGTACAGATATCTGGGCCTACATCCATCATTTATTTTCTCTGCATGCTATTCCAGTTCAAACCCAGCCATATGCAAATCAGTCTGGACCCTGCTTCCCACGGGAACAGACCTGCCCGAACTGCCAGGCCAGGTCCTCCCTGGATCAGAAACAAGCAACCTGGGTCCGGTTTTGGGGTTCCACCCCTCATCAGCCAGCCTAGCTTGACTCCAGTGGCAAGGAGAGCACTACTTGAACTTTTAAGCCTCTATCAGTGTAAGGTAGTAATTTGTATTAAGTTGCACTTTTAATGAATTTAAATTCACTTTGGTCTTCAAATACTATTCTGCTGAATAGTCTTTTTACCTCTTAGGCCACATGCACATGGCTTCTCTTATTTTTTCTCCTGGCTTTGTGCCATTGCTGCCTCTTTTGCCATATTTGTGTCCCACCCGCTCTCTGTTCCACCACGGACCTCCCGTTTGAGTGGAGAGAGCGAGCGAGCACGAACCTGCACTCACTTCTGGTTTGGGGAGGAGCTACAGGAGTCAGTAGGCTAGCTTCTCCCTTGCTCATTTCTAAAGCACATGGCTCAGGTGGTGTGCAGTGGATGCATGCAGCGGGCAAGCCTGTCTGCGCACAGCCGTCACCAGAAGCCAGGACCCCTGCATCTTTTGGGACTGACATTGCTCCTTGGCCAAGTTGTACCTACTCAGCTAAGGAACTCCTGGATATCAGACTTTGGAGCGGGGCTTATTGCTCAAATAACTCTTGTGGCATGTCTGAGGTCTCTCTTAATATGAAGGGTCCGTTTTTATGTAGATTCTGTCAATTTCAGAGCTCTAAGGTGAGGCAGAAGGCATTAATACAGCCTATCCCTTACCAGGTGGTTAGGAATTACACTCTGGATACTTCTCCTCTCCCTTCTGATATTCTGCCTGTCAAGCCTGCTCAGGTTTGGAAATGCTTTTTGGGCACTGTTGGATCGCTGTCTAAGCATGCTGCAGAAATGTGGGACTTGCTTACCTCAGAAACACTTGATCTCAGGTTTCTCACCGAGACATGGCTCTAACCGACCTCTATTCCTTCCATTACCGTAGTGCTATCCGAGAATTATCGCATTCAAAGTATTGATAGGGAGGTCTGGGTGGACGGAGGTATTGCCATTAGTCATAAAGTTTTCATCAATGTATCTATACTTGAACATTGCTCTGAAGAGAAGATTGAGATTTGTATTTTAAAAATTGATCTCTCGCCCCATGACTGTTGGAAAGGGGCTCTTGGGTATCGCCCCCCTGGACCCCTTCATGATTTTACTCTCCATTTGATGGAAATGATTGCTCCCCATACCATCTCCTCCAAAGACTTTCTTCTATTAGGGGATTTTAATATACATAGGGAAATTGCCTCTAACATGGAAGCCTCTTTGCTCCTTGCGGATTTGGCTGCTCTAGGTCTGGAAAAGATTAAGGAGGGCTCAATCCTTTTGGCAGGTCATACATTGGAACTTATTCTGACCACCTCACCGCACATTCATATTGAGGGCCCCTGCCCTTTGGTATGGCCCAACCATTCCCTGATTGACTCTCAAATTTTGGGACCAAGGCGGAGTCCACTCCCTCCAAGGTCTTCTATAATTTCAGTGGACATTGGCGCAAAATCACAGCAGACGCTTTTATTAATGAATTTTCGGTGCATATGAATGGGGAATCGAGGATTATTAACAATTGCTTAAATGACTACCACAATGCAGTAAAGTTGGCTATAGATAGTTTGGTCCCTTTGAAACATCAACTCAATGACACACAAAGGCCAAATGCTGCCAACTACTCTCCGGAACTGCGTTAGAAGACACTTTGCAAAAAAAAATAGAGAGACGCTGGTGCCACTCACACGACCAGAATGATAAAGAAACCTTCCTTGGCTCTCCAGCACAAGAATTTCAAAAACGCTCCTAGAGCTCATATCACCTCCTGACTTAACCAGGTAGGGAATTTCCCCCAAAGAATGATATCAAATTATTTCACTAACCCGAGTGCCTGCATCGGTGATATCTCCCCGTTGCAAAGAGATTGCCAATCATTTTGAACACAAAATCAATTTGATCTATAATAAATTCACAAAAGCTAGTGATTCTCTGAGTGAAACAATAAGTTACACTCTACCCACTGTAGACAATTTCCGCTTCCTGGATAGTTTCACCCCGCTCACCGTAGACACAGTTGAGGCAATGCTGAAAGCATCCAAATAAGGGTCACATTTGGACTTAGTCCCTGCTAGGATCTCCTCCCTGCTACATAAATAACTGGCTCCTTCTATTTCCTGATACTTAATCTCTCTATGAGGGATGGCCATCTTCCACTAGAGTGGAAAGTTGCACAGGTAATCACCATTCGAAAAAAGGCAAATGCCCCAGTAGCGGATTTATCTAACTACTACCCCATCTCCCTCCTGCCCCTATTGAGTAAACTCCTGGAAAAACATATCAATAAATTACCCACAGAATATATTGAGTCTATTGGGTGCCTTGTTTCCTCATAGGCTGGCTTCAGACCGGTGTATAGTATGTAGTCGGCACTGATTGTGGTTACAGATAACATAAGATATTCTCTTGATAGTAAGCAGGAGGTCTTGCTGGATTTGTCGGCAGGCCTCCAACACAGTATTCCACTTTATTCTGCTTCAGAGACTTAAAGAGATTGGGATCTGTGGACAACCCATATTATGGTTCTCAAGCTTTCTATCCCAATGGTCACAGACCATTAATCTTCAACCTTTCTGTTCCCAAACTATGGAGCTTACTAAAGGAGTGCCACAGGGATTTTGTGTCAGACCCACTTTGTTTAATATTTATATGGAACCCTTGCAAAAATAATCAGCGAATTCGGATTCACTCCAATTTCTTATGCTGATGATACTCAGCTTCTTCTATCATTTGATAAGAATACTATGAACATTCAGTCTTGCTTCCCGGATTGCATGAAGGTAGTGGCATCTTTGATGACGGAGAATCTTCTCCAGCTGAATGCTGGGAAAACAGAGATCATGCTCTTTGGTAATGCCCATTCGCTCTGGTCTTTGGAGTGGAGGCCCCCTCAGTTGGGTAATGTTTCCGCTCCTAAGACAGTGGTTAAGAATCTGGGTGTGCATATTGACCGGAAACTGACTCTGAAGGATCAGGTTTTTGCCACCTCTGGTTCTTGCTTTCATATGTTGAGCCTTTTGCGCTGAGTTTTTCCTTTTCTTCCTCTCTCTGTGCGAAAAACGCTTGTTCAAGCACTGGTGATTTGTCACATGTACTATTGCAGTGACCTCCTGATTGCGGCATGTGATTCTTCATTAAATAGACTTCAGATGGTACAGAATACTGCGGCCTGACTTGTTGGGAACTTGCCAGCCAGAACGCCTTCTCTCTTCCTCTTGCGACAACTGCATTGGCTGCTGATACGCAAGAGAGTCAAGTTCAAGATGTGCTGTATTGTACATAAAGCTCTGAATGGTAGACCACCTGCCTACTTAATTGAAGAACTCATACCCTACCAGCCAAATAGATCTCCATATCAGGAAAGAAATCCCTGCTTGTGATTCCCCATTTTAGAAAAGTTTGTGTGGTAAAGCCTTCTTATATTTAGCCACCTACTATTGGAATCAACTCCCTATCCTCCTCTGGAAATGCTCAGAGTATCTTCCTTTCAAAACTTCTCAAAACTGAGCTTTTTCTGAATTAATTCTCTCTGGTCTGTGCCTTCTGCTAGGCTCTTCACAGTGCGGAGATACCCCTTCGGGGATGATTCAGGCACTTTATAAATGTATTATAAATAAATAAATATATACTAGAATGACAATTGCAGATCATCATGATACCTCTTCATTTATTATTCAGAATTCATCAAATTATCTTATTTGTATTCAAGAGTGTATGCTATCAAAGATGACTCGATATATGGTCTTTAAATCTTGTACCCCCATTTGGTGCAATCCATCTCTCCTCCATGTATTCTGTGAGTCCACTACTCAAGTGCTCTGATACCCTTGGGTCGTGTATGTGCTATAAAAAAGCAATAAATAAATTAACTGCGATGTAAGTTGGTGACATGTTTATCAGATACAATTGTATATGGTATTGTTGCATGTGTTTAGTTGCAGTTTTCTTACAAGTGATAAATATTTTGCCTGTACGTTTTAGTGCTAGTGAAATCGGTTGCATTGATCAATGTTTTTTCTATTCTTATAGGCCCAGCCAAGATCGGTTTTTTAGGATTAATTTTGAGTGAATTCATTTTTGGGGGGTATTATACTACTATGTAGACTGTTATTCCTTCTTCATTCATTATTCATTGTGAGCATTTTAAATGATATAACAATAAATCCTGAAGTAGACTGATGACAAAGATGAACATTCAGGGATCTCAAAGTTTGCCATCTCTGAAACCTGTTGAAAGGTAAATGGCTACAAAAACATTACTTTAGGTAGTGCAATATATCTGGGTTATTCTTATGAAACCTGAGAAAAATGTATGGTTAGGCCATTGATAACTGGTTGTAGAGTACTTAGAGTCTATCAGACATAAGGTTTAATATAAAGGCCTTGGTTAGCAGGGTTTTGAACCGTAGACTGCTACTTATTGCAACTGTGAAAACAATTATCCTGTGGTTTAGAATTTGTAAAGTGTGATAATAGCCCTCAAAAATGGAGTATAAGATGTGTATTCTGCTGATTTCTGCACCAAACTTCACTTATCCTGGTCTTTACCAGGTCTCTTACCTCTGTTCCGTTTTGGCAGGTTAGTGTTCCCAAAAATGATTGGGGGGAAATTCAAGGATATAGTTTTTCTAGCACCTGCTACTTAGCAAGTGTGATAAACACCTCATAAAATGTAATTTCAATATCTGCACCAACAGTTTTAAGCACATGGATCTAGGTCTGTGCTTCGTAGTAAAAGAGGGCCATCTTGTGTGATTTAAACAATGGACAACATCGACCTTTTATTTAAAATAATTTGCAGTACCCAATAAATAGCAAATAATGATATTGCCCAATTTTTCAAGTATTTAATTTCCAAAGACAAAAGGATGAGTCAGAACACATAGCCATGCCCTACAGAAACCTTATCATTAAGTGCCTGAGCCACATGGGAGCGTGGCTAAATTGCGGAACATGGTGGACACATAGGAGAAGAGCTTCTGGGCCGCACTGTATTATCCTACACAATACTGGCATTGTGACATACATGCGAATGCATTTTTTTTTTTAAATGTTCCAATGTTGGTTTGATATAGCTTGGTCGGACATGGTTAAATGTCGGACAGTATATTGGGAATTCAGAAGTTACAGTCTCTTAGACGACCCACTGGTAGGCACCTTTCAATCACTTTGCATGCAGGGACTCCTCTAGTGACATCTCCAAAGGAGGATACAACTAGACAAGCACCACCCACATGGAGGCAACTGGGTCATTTAACAAAACCATGTGGAATGTCTGGGGCATGGGCTCAATACGTAAGAGGCACAGGATACAATCACAATTATGCTGACGTACGATACACATTGCCTACTTGCAAGAAATCCAGATAACCAATGCTGGGGCCTTAAAATTGCAAAATAAGTGGAGAGGGCATGTATACAACACATCCTACTCTGCATTCACGCGGGGGCTATGATATATATAAAAACAGGGGTGCTGTTTGAGGTCCGAGAGAAGCGAATAGGCAGTAACGGGCGATACGTATTACTCCGGGGTTATTGAGACGGCAGATCAGTGGTCCTAGGTAGCATTTATGCCCCCAACACGGATCAAGATAAGTTTCTCGCACAACTCAACCTGGCATTGGCAGACTGGTCCACTTACCCATGGATATTAGGAGGAGACTTTAAAGCAGTATTAGGCAGCTCACTTGACTGTTCGCTTCCCCCCTACCTGACACAACGGCGATCCGCCAGGCAAAGGCCCTACGCACCTGGGTCAAAGAATGGTCAGTATCAGATGTTTGGCGCTGTAAAAATGCAGGCATGCGTGAATACACATTTACTCACCACCGCACCTATTACACACGCATATAGATCACTTTGTCTGCACCACTGCGCTCCTACCACAAATACTACACACCACGCACCTTGGGAAGATGCTGTTTGACCACAACCCCATAGAAATGTCACTAATATGGGGCTGAGTCCCCCTCACCAGTACCAACGTGGAGACTAGATCCCTGCTTCTTAGAAGATAGTGTGTTCTGGGGCACCCTGGCCACAACAATACTACTTCCAGGAGAAAACAGCGACAGCGTCCTCCACTCTTCCAAAATGGGAAGCTTTTAAAATAGTATTTAGTGGGACATCCATTAGCACAACAGTGGGGTCTCGACAATTAGCACACAGGAGCTACAGCGTGTCTAAGAAGGGCTAAACAAACTAAAACAAGCGGCAGCACTAGACGCAGAGAAAACTCAATTCCAACAGGAAGCACGCATTGAGTACGCTGAATTGCTGGAACGCCTGCGTGTTATGGACTATCACACATACGCACAGAGGTTGCACATAGAAGTTGATAAACCAGGTACCCTGCTAGCACGAGTTCTCAAAATTCCCTGCCCCAACTCCAATATTAGAAATCAATACCCCAGCCGGCTAACGTGTTACCACGCAGAGGGAAATCAATATAGTATTCCTTAACTAACATGAAGCTCTACATTATGCCCCCTAGTCGACCCACCAGCAGAGGGTAGCCAACTTTTTAAAAGACATGAAACTTCCACAGATATCACACATATTAGGTATGTATCAAACAGTGTTGCAAAGGTGTAAGTTGTCCCCCACAACGGTACATGCACTGGTGACATCCCTCCAAAAACCGGGAAGTGACCATACCGATATCGCGGCATATAGACCACTGTCGTAATTGAACACTGAGTATGAAATACTAAGCAAAATACTGGCCCAACGCCTGTTACCACTGTTACTGGAGCTCAGTCATACAGATCAGTGTGGCTTCATACCCGGTAGGAGTACGTCACTAAATATCAGAAAGCTATACCATGGGATGGACGCCACTCCTAACAACCTGCTGGCAGTCAGATTGATCTCACTAGACCCGAGTCAGGCGTTTGACACCCCTGGCTGGGAATACATGTTGGCTGCCCTTACTAAATTTGGGCTCCCCCCAGGGTACATAAAATAGGTCAAATTATTGTACACCTCCCCCACTGCGAGGGCATGTACTGGAGCATACATTTCAAGCCAATATGCAAAGCTTAGAGGCACAAGACAAGGATGCTCCTGATCCCCGATACTATTTGCCCTTGCATTGGAACCATTAGCGCAGCGTATGCGCCAGGAGGCACTACACTGGGGTATACTGGCGGGGCCTTCAATACATGTACTGTCGCTTTATGCAGATGACATAGTGCTGTATGTTAAAGATTTGAATGCTGACTTACAGCCCCTCGCCCAGATTTTAACGATGTTTGAGCAGATCTCAGGTTTCACCATAAATGCCAACAAGTCCTACGCCTTTTTCTTCAAGAGTGGCCATTAAACCCAAAACGGCACATTAGGAGATAAAATGATTGAGGTGGCACCTTGCACTTTTAAATACCTTGGGGTCCAAGTGTACAGAGATACACAGGATCTGCATGAAGGAAACCTCTAGAAGGCCATCTCCTCCATGTGCTCACAAGTGACATTCTTGTCCCCCCACACGGTGGCTGGGCGCGTGGCCATGTCTAAAATGGTAATGCCCCCTGAGACTAGTATACTATTTCTTTAAACTGCTGATGGTCATACCAGCATCTTATTTTAAAAACCTTGAATGTATTATTAACTGATTAATATGGGGGAATGGACGTAGGTGGGTGGGATTGACCAAAATGCAACTCCAGACAGACAGGGAGGTGGCTGGGAGTCATGGATTTCAAGGCCTATTGTCATGCCAGCCAGCTGCAATGGCTATCACACTGGTTGACAGGCCATAATTTGCATGAAACAGCATGCACGCCCTGTATGCTTAAACTTGGTGCATTGCATACATTATTATAACCTAGTATGTGCACCTCGACCCAGGTCCTGATTTTATTAAAAATTGCCCTCATATACTTGAAACTAGCCCTTAGATACACATCAAATGCTATACCATATGAACCAAATTTACCACTCTTAGGACTCCCCACACCAATGGGCCCACTGACCTCCAGGGGCTTGCAGGCATGGGAACAGACTGGGGTGTCCACAGTGGGAACACTGTTCGGGAATGGTGTGCTGTTGAACCACATGGATTTCATACATTAACACGAACTGACAGACTCCCTTTTTCTTATGCACGAAAGCATACTACGATATGTCAAACTGCACTGGGCTCTGGACGGTACTGAACTGAGCACCCACTAATTCATACATGCAGTACACTTGATAGGCAGCGATAAACACCTGACACGCTGGCTATATCTTGGATTGTGGTCCCACCTTGTAGCACTGGTCACTCAAATAATGGACAAATGTGGGCGGGATATCAGTAGGGAATTGCAGGATAAAGAATGGGAAAATGTTCTAGCCTTCCCAAAGCACATCTCATGTAACTCCAGATTTAAACTTATACAGCTCATGATCCTGCATAGAGCGTACCTTACACCACATAGATTACATGTTATGTACCCGGAGGCGTTGGCAGGATGCTCCAGATGCTGTGAACCAGATGTAAGATTCCTGCACAGGATATGGTCCTGTCCTGTCCTGTCAACCTACTGCTAACAAGTGACCAAGGACATAGGTAGGGCGATAGGGAATGCCACTCTTTGCGCGGCAGACAGTTGTCTGTTAGGTCTTTATCCCTGTACCAAGAATAGTAAAGCACAAACAAAATTTGTAGATCTGGCACTACTCCTTGCGAAACGTCAAGTCACAAGAAAGTGGAAGTCCACCTCCTCCCCGACTGTCTTGCCCTGGTGGGAGGAAGTCATTAAATGGGCAACAGCAGGAAGCAGTGCACTCCGTATAGAAGAATACAGAGGCCGACGAAAGAAACCAATAGCATTGGACAGGGATGCTCTCATTGAAGCATTTAAGGTTGTAGACCTACCGAACACGTGACCACATGTGCCTTTACCCCCTTACTCCTGCCTGACTACACACTCTGATCCCGGTGGGGAGCAAGGAGCCAGTACAAGAGGATTGCCAAATTGCACGGCCTACATGTGCGCCCTAGAAACAAACAAACTTTACTCCTTGTGTACTGTGGATCAGGCCTTTGGGCATCCGAGGGACACAAACTAAACACAGGCAGTTTTTCTTAAACTCATCACATTTACCTATCTACCATAACACTCAATTCCATCTCATGAAAAACAACAATGTATGGCTGTATATAACTAAAATGCCAATAAAGTTTGTTATAAAAAAAAAGTGCCTGACCCACACTGTGAGCTAACATGGAAGTGCTAAATCGTTCATACTAGAACCAACGAGATTCAAAAAAGGAACACTCAATGCTGCACTTTCCCTGGATATGCTCCGAAAGTGTGGAACTCCCTTCCATCCTCAAGAACAATGGCCTCATTGAGACTGTTCAAGAAGAAAGTTAAAGCTTTTTTTCTGGAAAAACACGTGGACTAAGAGAACTACTCTGAAACTGACATTCACCTGATTTGTTATTGTATACTATTGTTTTATACCTTACTATTGGAACTTTATACATGAAAACGTGCTTGTAACTATCATTCTTCCTATTAAGTTATTGTACACAATTGTTAGACACCTTACTCTTGGAACCCTATGTATACACAGCATATATTAAATACCTGCGTCACGTTTGCGCCACCGGTGCGTCACTTTTTGTGACGCACCAGTGGCGTAAAACATGCGCCATGATGCGCCATATTTACAAAGTGACGCATCTACCTAGATGCGTCACTTTTCAAACCCCTGCGCTACATTATACCTGCGTCATGTATAATGCAGGGTGGGCGATCCCACGTAAGTAAGCATCGTAGAAGTGACGCAGTGAAATCTACGAGATTTCACTGCGCCACTTCTAGGGTGCAAATGCGTCAATATCTTACACCTGCCTCACAGCAGGCATAAGACTGACGCAGGCCCTATCACATGGGGCTTGCCCCATGTGAAAGGACACATTGCTGGAGTTGCGTCACTTTTGTGACACACTCCAGCAATGCGTCACTTTTGCGCCTACAGATACGTCAGAAATACTGACGTATCTGTGACTCCTTGCGACATGATGCGTCATACTGTAAATATGACGCATCACTGGAGTCGCAGGGAGGTCGCAGTGAAAAGTGACGCATCACTGTTTTCACGCAGTGATGCGTCACTTTTCATAAATGAGGCCCCTAGGATCCTGACTGTAATGTAACCCTCTTCAGATCTCTCTATGTTCCGTGCTTTAATACTTTGATGGTCATGTACATGCTTAAAAAAAAAAAAACATAAATAAATAAATAAAAATGGCAACAGAAAGACTGGCCGGCTCTTGCTTTCTTGGTGAGATAAACGCAGAGTTGATCAAGATTGGCTACATTTCCCCAGTGATCATAAGTGCCTCGTTTGTCAAAGATAAATTGTCATAAACATGGATAATAAATGAGAAGCACCTTAAAATAACACCGTATAAAATTGGTGTTGTATATAGCATCCTTCACAACTCAGCAAAACTGTAATTCCAAAACCTACAGCGTCACTATTTAACTGAGAACCAATTAACTGATTTCAGCGTAAGCAAGTGTAAGTACAAAGATAAGTGTGCATCAAATGATCGGCACATTGGGTTACCAGAGTTTCTAAATCAGAACCAAAATATGTGGTGTAAATAGAAAAGGGACACTTATTTTGTCAAACATGCTACACCGAAACATGACCGGTCTCAAATATGATATAGAATGAACATGATACAATTCACACATTATGTCACTTATTTGAAGCGACATTTTATAGGTACATTGCTCTATTTGGTGTAAAATTGTAAAAATGGCGTTATTTTTAGTGATTAGTAGGACAATATTTTTAAAGACGATTTGGAGGTATTAGGCACAGAACTGGTAACCACTCATTTTCTCTATGTCAAGTATGAGCTAAATTTCCATTTCTCATTTATA
The DNA here is from genome assembly GCF_964204655.1 of Triturus cristatus. Lineage (NCBI taxonomy): Eukaryota > Metazoa > Chordata > Amphibia > Caudata > Salamandridae > Triturus > Triturus cristatus. The sequence goes on from NC_140591.1 coordinate 730,557,742, forward strand.
TTTTGCATTGTGCTACTTGTAGTTTTGCTTTCGAGTTCCACATACTTCATAATAAGTAACAAAATAGCATTTTAAAAAACATTGATGTATAAATCACTTACTTGTTCCTTGGTCGAAATTGATGCCTATGGTAATATGATAACGTTTGTTAAATACTCGGGGCAGATTTACAAGCTCCATGCGCCACTTTTGCGTTACACTTAACATGGGAAAAGTGACGCCAAAGTGGCGCAAGGGGCATTCTAAATCTGCCCCTCGGAAGGGTAGTGCTGCCATAAGACAATTTAAACACTTGAGTAGTAGTAGAAATAAAAACAGGACGGCCTTCCTTCTGTTAATTACTGTATTCTCCCACTGAAAGCAACGTCTTCCTGTTGAGAAGTGCTTGCTAATTTCCTTTCCAAATAAAAAAACTGTGGTTTCACATGTCCAAACTGTAATTACCTTTTAAAGCACACATAAGAAGTCCCTTGTGCCACTAAGCTCACTGCACAGCTAAGCATTTCCTAACCCCCTTTACGGTCAGGTTACTAAAGGGTCTTTGCTCCACGGCATAGTGATCAGTGTTGCACTTCATGTACCATGCACCTCACTCTGACAAACAGATAAATTAACTCAGGAGTCAACAAAATGTATTTGATGGAAGTGATACAGTGCTGCTACATATGAAGGGGAAGATCTCCTGTACTTCATTCATTCGTGTCACTGACATGGCGAAGAACAGACTCAGCAACACTGCCTTTAACTCATTCAGTGTGTAGATTGAGAGTTTTCCAATATGCTCGATCCTTTTCTATTAAATCACACTTCGAGTGCTTCTTGACCACCTTCCCAGAAATGTCATATTAGACAAGGCGTGCCCCTACAAATCAATGCCCCATGTTATAACTACACACATTACTACTATCTTTTTCATGTTACTGATAAACATATCACAGCCACAGGCCAACCCTCACATCTCCTTCCACAGCCTGTCTCCTCACTCAAATAATATACATAACTTTATTCACTCTGAATCAAAATAGGCCATAAAAGTACATAGAATTATTGCATATAGCCATGTTAAAAATTATCTTGCATTAAAAACACGTAAAAACATATATGTACATAAACAGCTTTAAACTTCCTTGAGTACAAGTCGTAATCAAATTTATAAAACACCATTACACTCATACAAAGAATGGCTGAGATTTAAAAAGAATAATGGGGGTGTCCCTTCCTGTACATTAACAAACCTTTAAAAAAATTCAATTTGGTAACTTTCATGTGTGCTGTATGAAGCAGCACACATGAAAGTAAAAAAATGACATTTAAGGATTAGTTATGTGCAGGAAGGGACACCTTCCTACACATAACCAATCCTCTCCTGCACACAGACACCCTTGCACTCTGGTGTAAGGGTGCCTGCGTTGGTGCTAAGTTGTGAAACTTAGCGCCATCGCAGGGGGAAACGCAAGACTGCACCACATCCTTGTAAATATGGTGCAGCCCTGCGTTTCCGAAGTGGCGGAGCGTGTCGTTAAGCCCAGGAGGCTAATGACACGCTCCACCACTTCGTCGTACATATGGCCCACTGTTTCTATCTACTTAAGCATCATATACTGAGAAGCGCTGCCTAACCTGCCTTAGTGGATCGGGCAGAAATGGGAAAGTGGATTTGTGTCATGTCGGCTGCACTCACAACATAGTGAAGATGACTTAAAGAAAGTGCACACTAAACAGTTGAGGTGGAATCCTATGCGGGATCATGTACACTTGAGAACATTTTTTTCATGAAAGCAGCTACCCTCGCATTAAACATGTAAAACCAGTGTTCTGGTGAAGCTTACACACGCTACATGCGAGAGAAAAAAACACACAAATCCTCCTACAGCCTGTGCCTACATATTTGCGTGAAAAGGTTTGAAAATGGGGTTTGCATTGTTCTGTACCAGAAGTGCAAATTAGTGGTTTGTGATTTTTAAGCCATTGCAGAAAATATTGACATAGATAGCTTGCTCTAATACAATACTATGCATCTTGTCAAACTTCAAAAGTAGCATTGTAGATACATTTTAAGTACTCTGTTGTGCTAATAATAGCTAAATATGGTTGTTGTATTGAAGAGCATACTGGAACTCAAAGTTCAAAACATATTTTGGATAGAGAATCCTCAAATTAGCAAATGTGTCTGGTTCAAATTGCAAACTATGGATACATACTGCACAATGTTAACACAATATAATACAAGAGTGTTCTGCAGCTTTTTTTAGACAGTGGCGAAACGGACTTTAAGTGAAATGTCCTACTTTCCATAGAAGTTTATTGAATATAATTTACCAAGTAATTGGAAACTCGGCGGATGGAATCCAGACTTTATTCATATTTAGATATAACCCTTTTGCCCTTGTTTAAGTCATTCTTTTCATAAATTATGCAATTACCCCTCTTTCATCAGACAGAAGAATCTTAGCAAAATCAATAAATGAGGTCTGTTAATTACTGTGTGTACAGAATGCAAGTCCATAAATTCTGAAAGGCTCTAATAAAAGCATTATGCAGAACATGATTTGAAAATGTACTTTGTTCATTAGGCCAAAGAAAGACAGAGTTCTTCAGAATGTCTATTTAAATTACATTTTCTGTCAAAGGAAACACAATTTCTGAAAATGCAAATTCCATGTTCTATGTTCTACAAACTCTTTTACAGCACACTCGGGCAAGTTGAATGTTATATTTATTAAACTCTCTAAATTTAACATTAAAGAAATCCAGAGAATATGAATAGAAAGCTGTTTTTTTATTTTGCTTTATAAAGTACTTTTTGATCTATAGCAGGGCATCTTTAATCTACAGTAAATCGTAGGCATGGCTCCATAATCCTGAATGTATTAACACATTAGCACGTGGATGATCATGTTCCCATGTCTCCAAATAATATATGGAACTTTTTAACTTGGCATTTGAAGAAATAACATACATTTTTTATGAGTGTTTCTACCGCGAGCAATCGAGTAATGCTGAGCAGAATGTCGATGAGTATGGATGCTGCATATCAATATCTGAGTTAGTGACAAAAATATAAAAGTCGTTTGAGTTTCTTTACTTTTCCTAATATTCCGAGTCTAGAACTAATGAGAAAAAAAATCAGATGACAGAGTCATTCGCTCTACATATTACAAGTGAATAATGTTCATGTTCCAGAGTGTTTTATTGGCATTTAAATTATCATAAGAAAGTTCCAGGATGCATAAACTTGCGGCATACAAAATACACAATACAGTAGAGTCAAACTTCGCATGTAACACCCCAATTTATTATATCACAGATGGTGAAAGTCATGCACGAGCAACAAAGTTACATAAGGGTAGGGTATTAATGCCTAGAAGCATGTTATTGATAGTAAAAGTAGTAGTCTAAAAATATATACAACACTTTTCCTATACCAATAGGGAATAAAAATTTCGTACCTTTTAACAATTTTAAACTTTTATTTTTTCGCTGCAGAGGTATCATGTTTTTGTTAAGACTGAGGACATGAGCCGCCACCATAAGATAAGGTTTAATCATTAATTATTCGTTTCACAACTTGACTAACAAAATGTTAGTGTATGTTTGCTAGAAAAACGTTTTTATGTAGTGGGTTTTCTGAAGTCATCCTTCTGAGTGTGCCCCCCAAAACATCTCTATAAATAGGTTTTGCTCTGTCGACAGATCCGCTAGTAGTCATAACGGATGGATCCAAAAGCAATCAAGGAGGTGGTCTAAGGATAGTCCTTCTTCTATTTTTTTCTGGTGTTGATTCACCAGTTTGATTCATGTAACAATAAATACCAGTCCAAGAGATTGTGCAAATATTCCATTCCTTGCTTAAGATTGACCTGTGTCCTATGATGAATCCGACTCTGCACCTCTCAGAATGGTCTTGGTCACTCATACCACAGTCAATAAGCCGAATGGCAGAGGGATTTGACCTTTTAAATAAAATATATCACTGGCTCTATACCACGGAGAAGAACGCAAGGAGAGGTGGGGTCTTTTCTTCCTACTTTTTTACGCTTTGCGGAATGAGGAGAGATGGTGGTACAGCCCTATTTATTTATCTTGGTGCTGTATAAAAGGTGCAGCAATGTTGCCAAGAAGCGCTTATTCAGGTTATTGAACTGAAACTGACAACATGAGCTAAGTACTGGTTTTGGCACCTTTCGTGACTCGCATGTTAAGATTTCAAATCCTAGCAAAGCTAACTCAGCTATTCATCCTTCAAAGGTCAATACATTGACTGCCTTCAAGTTCAGTAATTGTAATATCAGTATTTCACAGTGCTTAAAAGCAGTTTTAATTGTAATATCAGTTGTATTCAGTGGTTAAAAGCAGCAAACACTGTGCTTTGGCACTAAGTAACATGTAGAAGTGAGCAACAATTATAAATTAGACACGTTAACTGGGTGTCCTATTGAAAATACTGAAGCTGTGCCACTCAAAGCAAAGAAAAGATGGAGCGGGATTCAGCCCAAGAAACTATCAATGGATGGCCGAGATTAATTCGAGTATTCCATACATCAATTTTTTGTTTTACTAAGTTAGACTTTCTATGTGTGATTGGTAATCAGCCCCAAGAAACTATCAATGGATGACTGAGATTAATTTGAGCATTCCATACATACATTTTTTGTTTTACTAAGCTAGACACTGTATGTGTGATTGGTAATGACAGGTATGAGTCCCGTGCTTGTTGCACCATGGTTCTTGAGCTGCACCTCACTGATGAGACCTAGGGAGCTGGCCAGGCAGTTCAGGCTGATCTCTTCCTACAGGGACAGGATCTGCATATTGCCGAAAATAATAGCCTGTAATCAGTTGTGGCCGGCATGACTCGTGGGTGGGGGGGTGGGGGATGCATGGAGAGGGGGGTCACGCGGGGAGGTTTAATAAAAAAAAAATACAAAGTTTAACTTACCTTTGCTGGCCGGGTCCGGTCCCGCGTCTCATCTGCTTCCCTCTCTGCTCCGCACAGGAGGCAGGCAGCCTCCCTCCCCTAGGCCAATCACAATGCTGCTATAACAGCGTTGTGATTGCCTGGGATGCCAACCACACATGCATCTATGGGGAGGCCATTTTCCCCATGTAGACTGCATGTAGCCTACATGGAGAAAAGGGAGAGTGCGTATGACTGGTTTGGTCGGCCCTGGGGGACCAAACAGTCAGCGCCCTCAGAGTGGGCAAGCCACTCCTCCGCTGCCCTAGAGCAGGACCCCACACCCACCTGCCCCCAACCAAATCCTTCAGCTTTCTCGCAGTGCGAGAAGCAGAAACATAAAACAGTATATATAATACCATTTTATGTTTCTGCTTCTCGCACGGCGAGAAAGCAGTGGGGCAACGACTCCTCCGCCCATATGGCGGAGCCACCCCTGCCTGTAATGCAGCCCAATTTATTACTTTTAGCTGAGATTAAATCAAGTATTCCATTGATTATTCTTTTGTTTTTCAATTCAAGACCTTTTAGTTTGGGCTATCATGCCCAGACATAGGTCCCTTGCTGGCTATGCCCTATGAATTAAGTTGCACCTTGCTAACGTGGCCAAAAAAGTCTGAAACTGATCTGGGACTGCTTGTGCTCTCATTTACAGTACAGAGGATTTGGCCTGCCTGTTCAGGCTATGGCTGGAGTCTGTATAAAGTGGCAATGTGGCCAAAAAATAGACTGGCATAGGACCAGACTAGTTACCAATGGCTGATATTAATTCAATAATTCAATCCATCACTTTATGGGAGCAGAATTAAAAACAAAAAAGTCTTGGCACCTTTCAACCTGTATAGATCTAACATTATAATTTAGAAGAGATATATAGACGATATTATCATGTTGTGGGAAGGTAAGACACAAAGCCTCTCCCATTTGTTAGGCTGTTTGAATATACAGATATAAGACTTGTGATTCACATGCAATCACAGTAAAGAGCAAATAGGCAACCTGGACCTTCTAATCAAGCACAACAATGGGACTGTGTATATGATGCTATTTCAAAAATCCACAAACAAACACTTACTATTAACCTATAACAGCTACCACCGTGGGCCACTGAGGGACAATTTGCCATACGAACAGTTTCTCCAAATCTGTGGTTGCAGTACCCAGAAAAAATGACTGCTTTAAGGAAGCAGAAAACCTCAGCACTAAACTGATTAAAAGAGGTTAACGAAGGAAGATAGTGCAGAGAGCCCTTAAAAGGACTTGGTATTGCCCAAGGGAGACAATTCTCAACTCTAAAGACAGGATCAATAGTAATGGATGCATGATCATGGTTTTTATTTACCGCCCAGTGAGCAAATCCACAAAAAAAAGCCGTCATGAGACACTGGCATCTATTTGAGAATGTATGCGACTATAGTCCCCGATATAAACACAACAGAAGCTTAAGAGATCTCCTAGTAAGAGAATACAGGGGACCACAGAAGCCAGAAACTATTGCATCAATGTGGGGACTGCCACTAGTTGTAGGACACTTTAGGTGTGGCAGATATCAAACTATTAAATGTACTAAATATATCAAAGTCAAGAAGGTGAGCACAAAGAGAATACAATTACTGTCACACTCATATTGCAATGGTAAGAATGTTTTATATGTACCAATTGTCCGTATGTACTGATGAACTATGGCCGAACAATGCAGATGGTAAAACAGAGTCTGCCACCATCGGAGTTGCATGTGAGGCAAAGCAGAAGGTGCTCTGTTGGTGAAACACTTCATGGAGGCTCAACACCTGGAGGACATTCTGGAAGTGATGCAGACCTGAGAAGTGGTAACCTGAATAGGTTACTTTCAATTATGGAATATAAGTGGATGGACTGACTCACAAGTAATGAAGTTGGACTGAATGGCACACATGAAATGAGAGGCATTTCTGCCTTTCTGAATTGAAACATACAATAGACATTCTGTGGACATGCTGATAAACACATAGCGTATTCTATGCGAGGAGCGAGATTCTTGTATACAATTTTTAATGTAAGTAATTTCCTTTGTATCACATTTATGTCCAGATGATATTAATAATGCATTTGTGGTATGCACAATGTAGTGCAACAATCTTTGAGTGATACCAAGTGGTATTGGTCCCTTCTTATTGCCCCCTCTCCCTTTGCCACCCACCCCTCATCTAGCCTTCCTGCTCACCTCCCATGCCCCCTCTCCTTCACCATGTGGATTATTCTAACTCAAGAAGGAAGCCGTAATTTGGGACTCAGTCTAGTGCTCACATTAGTGGGATAAAAGGCATAGGTGCTATTCTGGAATTTTTCACAGTTTGAAGTGAACAATGGGTGGACGGCTTGAGAGCACCACTCGATTTTAACAACCCAGCAAACAAAATTTCTGATGGTGGATTTTCAATTCAGTTCAAAGTTAGATGCGAATTTATGGCTGTCACGTGTTATAGAGAGGATTGCTGTGAACCTCAAAGGGGTGAGATTAGTGACCTACCAGATAATGTGAATAATGCATGGATGCCATGGTGTTACTCAGTAAGGAAACCAGTTTCGCTTGGTTGTTAAATAAGTGATTGAATTCATATAACTAGTGGTTTGATCATGTGAAAGAGCTCATTGTAATTTAATAACAGGCTACACTGGTATGATGCATAGTTATATTGTTTTACTTATAGATACAATTGAATTACAGCTAAACAGTGACTATGGTTCATAATGCTAGGTTGACTGCTGACTGATATGAAGACAAATGTTACCATAGTGACACAATGTAGACACATGGTGGGTACTACTAGGGAAAAGACAGGTTGGGGGACAATGTGAGATGTAGACACTATTGCTGATAACATATTCCTAGTGTGGCCTCTGGAATAAATGTATCCTAGTTGATTGGCATGTTGGTTGACTGTAACCCTAGATCTTGACAATTAATTTTCCCTCGACTCTAGAGTGGATGAAAGATATCTATGTTTGTAGGGTGAGTCTTTGACTATGTACCAACACTGATGTGGAGAGGTGTGGTGCAGGGGGCAGGGCAGCTGACTTCGGAGCACAGGGCTCACGGTTTGATCCCTGGATCCGGAGCAGCTCAGCTCAGCACCATGTGACTCTGGGCAATAGCTCACTTAATTTCCACAATGGCCCCCAGCGCCTTGAGACCCATAAGGGTGAGTAGTTTGCACTTTACAAATACAAATACGGATTATATGTGATCTCATTACATAGTTTATTTCAGTCTATTGCGTGATGAGCCATTGTTGTGTCATTTGAACCTGATAACTTTACATGTACAAGGATTACTACAACACTGAGGGCATCCTTCTTGTTTATATTTATAGAGATACAGGGAGAGAGAGAGAGCGAGAGAGAGAGAGCGAGCGAGCGAGCGAGAGAGAGAGAGAGAGAGAAATAGTACCCATAGGCATAAATAATCGGAGGTACCGATTTGCAGGAAATCTTGTCTATGGGCATTAGCCAATGGATGAGATGAGTTTTCAAGAACCCTGGAGGGCTGGTATAAGCAAAGAGAAAATAGGCTAGATGGATTGAAGTCCATCATAGTACACACCTGACAAGATATCCTGGTACATGCAGGATTTATATTTGCATCACAGTGGAATTTGGAGATATTTGCAGAGCAGTCTTGTGTTATGTTTTTTGGGGCCCTTCATGTAGAAGAAATAGATAACAAGGGGTAATCAGGCTTGCAAATCTGAAAAAGAAAGTCTGCATGTTGGAACGGGAAAATGAGAAATGTCCCAAACAGGAAAGGGTGCAAGATTGTCACTGTTAATGACAAAGGCTTTGTGTGATCAGGAAGTCCTAGAAGGCAGCTGCCTGCAAGCAGCTGGACAGGAGTTTACCCTAAAGATCGGGAGCAGCTCCATATGTTACAAGATCCCCCTCCCTTCATTCAGCAGCATCCTCCCCAACAGCCATTTGCTGTTACCTTTAGGAAAGAGCTCGTATTATCGGTGGGCGGCCTCATTGGGGATGTCAAAAACCGCAACATAAGTAGAAATTAAACTGGTAGGGATGGGAGATAGAAGGCTGGGGTAAAAGCAACAATGTTCAGTTCCTTTCCAATGGAACAAAACTGATCTTACAGAGGAATCCTGGAGCTGCCAATAAATGCTTAACTCAAAGAAATGTAAAAGATATATTTCCCAAAAATTTAGTTGTAGGTGTCAAGAATCAGCAATTGAAACCAGAAGGTGAGAGAACACTGAATTTTGATTACCATTGGACAAAATTAAAAACAAGATATTTGAAATAGCTTGCCCACTATAGTCTTTTGCGGGATGCTTTGATCATTGCAAGATATATGGGATAATGTGCCCTTGCTGTATAATATAAGGGTATTGCAAGTCACCCAAGAATACCATGACTATATAGAGGAATGAAGCAGATAGCAGTGTTCCTTTCTAAAGTCATGGAACTCTGAGGTGACTTGCAATACCCTTTTAATGTGCAGCAAAGGCTATTTGTTCTTATTGCTCATGCTTATACCGTCATCCTTCCCACAAACTGCTTAAAACCTTGATGTTATTTTTATTGCAGACAAGAAGATTAAAAGCAGAAGCTATACATTGAAATTAAACACACCAAAACTCTGTCAGTGTTTTTCATAAAAGAAGATATTAGAATAGCTTAAATGTATTTCAGGTTAAGAAATGAGGTTGCTCAAATTGTGTACACAGGCAGAGACTACTGGTCTGGACGTTGAGAGCTTTTGTCATATTTTGTCCCAGTGCCTATTTTATGATGGGTCTGCAACCTTGCTTAGTATAACCATTTTTGCACTTGACTCTCAGTGCAAAAAGGTTAGTGTTGATGTTGGTGTACTTAGGCGGAGGAAGCAATACCAACAGCCCCAGCAGGGCAATAAAATCAATAGCACACTGGATTTGTGTGTGGCATTACCAAAAATCACAGGTATATGTAATTCAAGCATGAACGGCAGAGGTCAGGACTGTACATCATGCAGGGGACATTCCCATCCAACATGGTGATAACCAGATGCTTAGCAGTGACTTTTCTCTATTGTTATGTACATTTATAAGGATTAGATGAGATCTTATAGCAAAGGAGGTGCAATAAGGCAGATGTCTCTTTATCTAATTGCTGGGGAAGCTCAGCTACTAGCCAGAGCAAGATGAACATTATAATCTACTGGCACTAAATTGTGAAGTGGTGTGGCTTCCAAACTACCAAAAGTTTTCTGAAGGCAACTGAGATGTTTCTTGGATAATGTGAATATGCAGCAATTGGACTAAGGAAGAGTCGTTTTGAATACAACTATTATCACATTGAGATGGAAAAAATCCACCACAGAATTTCATTGCCGTTCAACTGGAGAGAAAGACCAACTGCGAATACGTCCAGAATTTAGGTAATTCATTAGGGAAGTGCCAGAGCTGATACAAACATTATGGTCAAATATTGTACTTTTATAGATACAGCAATTGGTGCAAAGGTTTCCGAGCAAGCACAAACACAAACATTGAGCACACAAGGAGGCCAAATGACGGTGTCTGCTAACTGGATAGATGCAGAAAATGTTTTTGCTGGAGAAACACAAAATAAAACATCTAGGGGGATATTTACAAAGGAGTAGCGGAGTGAGGAGTTAGCCGTCATGGCTTAACCCCCCACTCTGCCACTTCAGAAACGCATGGCTGCACCATATTTACAACAATATGTTTTTTTTCTATTGTTTTATTCAGCATCTCGGTGTGCTGCTGGGATATCTGGGGTAACACCAGTAATTCTAGATAGGACTGTAATAATGAATCCTCAACTACTAATGTGTCTGCATAGATTTGTTTAAAATAGGAAAGGAATACCCCAGATATTGCCTGTTTATCCTTTTCTAGCAGATTAGTAGAAGGATTTCTGACCTGGCTGATAGACCGCGCCGCTTTCTTGCTTTTCGTAGACCAAGCCGGGAATCTGCTAATTTTCTGACTCTCCTCATAGACCTTTTGTTGATAGGCCTTGCGAGAAGCAGTTCGATACCTTGAGGAATAACATGTAAATTGAGCAACACCGGGGTGTCCCTGCCTCCACGGGTCCGTTAATGCAAAATCCTTTAAGTGCTTTTTTATTACCTTCGCAGTCTTAGATTTTAACTGTTGTTTTGTCTTATTTGAGGTATCTAATGCCAGATTCTGTATATAATTAAAATTCCCCCCCAAAATCAGTATGCCTTCCGCGGTTACTGCTATATTCCCACACCCCACCATTCTGCACACCCTCCCCCAGAAATATGGAAAACCCCTCTGGCCGCGCTAGCCACATTTCAGCTCACCCTACACAACACACCCGTTGGGTGTCATGCAATTTCACCCTTGGTGACTTTACCACTCATTGTCCCCCCCGCAATGCCAGAACGTTAACTTCCACCCATGAATCATTTTCATTTTCTAGAGGAGATTTCTTCCAGTAAGCCCTGGGCATCTTCTAGATTGGAGAAAAGATGAAACTTCTCTTTCACCAAAACACCGAGCTTAGATTGTTGCGCTATTGAGGCCTGGGCACTCTAAGTTTAAACAGATATCTTTACGAATTCCTTTCGCCTACGCGCTGCAGCAGCTGACATGTTAGAAAAAATGAGACATTTAACAGACTCATTTATGGGAAATTGTCTTTGCTGTATAGCCTTCACTAAAATTCTCTCTTTAACGCGAAGGTCAGCAAAATTCTATAAAATTGTTCGTGGTATCTTTGAATTTGGCAGAGGGTGAGCGGGAATTCGATGTGCCCTTGTAATTGTTAAATCTCCATTAAATTCTGGAAGGACTTTTTTTTTAATGAACGTATCGGCCTATTGAAGAGATTGAGCCCTCTCAATTCCTTCAGGGACCCCCACAATTGGAAGATTCGATCTTCTAGAGTGGTTCTCGAGTTCCTCAAGTTTGATCTCTGGAAATGTTTTACTTTTCACCGCTTCACTCGCCTACAAAGACATGTCGCTCATCTGATCTTCTAGCAGTGGGATTCTTGTTTCCGCCTCCTACAGTCTGGCTGGAAATAAAGCCACAGCTTCCTCACTTTTACTGAGCCATTGATGGAGGGAGGCAATTTCAAATTCTTGTGTTTTTTTCATCTCCCTGATCTCTTCCAGGATAAGATTCAGCATATCCTTTATCTCCATCTGTTGTGAAAGCTCCCTTCTGTTAGGGGATTACAGCTAACCTGAGAGGCATTTCCATTAGGCTTTTGATTTCTGGTTAGTGAGTCCTCCACCTCCGGGCTACTGTCACCTGACAGTCCACTCTGTTTTTGAGGCAGGTGTAAAGCCTGTGACTGTTTTTGGACCTCTACTGATGATACATTTTTGTCTTCAAGCATAAGGAGCACTGGCTGAGTATAATTTTGTATTGTGCATGTTATTGAGGCTGGTAATGCTGCTGGCAATGTTGCTGAATCATTTAGACGGTTACCCTGGCCTGGTGTTGGCGTACCTCCCTCTAAAGAAGCAGATGAACCTTGCTCAGACATCTGAACTCATGGTGGAGACAGCAGGGCCTGAGACGAATCCTTTAATATTTCTCCCGATGTTTCTTGAGACTTTGTTGAAAGGTTAGGAGGAGCAAATAGAGATGCCTTTTTTAGGAAAAGTGGAAAATCCTTAGCACCTTGTTGATCCTTTGCTGACACAGGTGTGTATTCCAAAGATTTTTGAACCTCAATTGGCCCACAAGCTACTTGAATCGGAGATAAATGTTGTTCTTCTTCGGAACTTTCAAAACTAGAGCTCAGACCGGGAATATTTGTGCCGTGCTCAGTTCTGGCTACTGACGCAGTGACTTTTGCCTGAGCTAAACGAGTTTTAGCTTTTAGCTCGGCTGCAGAGTCAACCTTGGCTACCGCATTCGATTGCTTCAGATGCCTCTCCATCTCCCCCTCTGTTTACTGGGCTGAGCACCTCCTGCCTGCCTGACAATATCAGACTGCTCCTGGTCCCAAAAGGCCCAGAAGTCTCAGAAGTCCAGTGTATCCCTAAAAAAAACCTAGACTTACGGTTGGGGAAGAGAGTTGGTAAGGCACGTCAGAAGAGGTCACAGGGCTCAAAGGCTGGGTGTTGGCGTTGCATTGTAGGATCTTATGATGTTTCTCTTTTTTCCTTTTTTTTTCCTGAGAAGAAAAAAAATAATCCTACCAATCTAGATTTTACACCTCTGGAGCCTCTTCCCTTATACATTACTCGTTACTCTTAGGCCAGGCCAGGCAAGTCCAATAAGCATTTTACTGAATTACACGGCATCTAGAAGCTTCACCCAGTCTGTTCCGGTTTTATTAAATATGGTTGCTGGCCTATGAACTCCACCAATGCGCTATCCAGGCCATTCATACACTGCTGTGTCTCCGTACTGCCCAATAAATACAACAGCACACAGTCAGGAGGGCCTCAAAAGGCAAAAGCTTGATCCCAGCATCGACGTGCTGAAGCACGCTTTCACGCGATCCGTGTGGCACCACAAGTCTCTGGTAAACCAAGAAAGGCAGCGCCAGTCACCGTGGCTCAATGGCCGGGGCTAGCGCGGCAAAACAAGTAAGTCAGGCAGGACCCACAGCACCGCACACCGCGTACCAGAGCCTCCACTCACCGGCTCCTTCTTGCTGAGGACGCTCGAAACACACAGATTTCTGTCTGCGCTGTCGGTGCTTCACCTGTTCAGCGCTTAGGGAAGGGGGCGTTATGGCCATAAGCTTTGCGGTCAGATCACCAGAACACCAGCAGTACTTCAACACTTCAGCAGCCCCAGAGCGCGTCGTGCGGTATGTGCTTCACTCCGAAAACACCGGACCACCATTGTAGGGGGAAGAGCAGCGTCACCTACGGCTGCACAGAGGCGTTGTTCTCCACAGCCATCCCTCTCTGAAATTTGTGAAGTATTAGGGAGTATGTCTAACGCAAAGGCTAGTGGATCAGATGGGTTGCCGGTCGAAGTGTTTAAGGTATTCCAGGAGGAACTAATCCCTTTTCTGATGAAAATGTTCAATCAAATTAAGGATGGGATGGATATCCCTAATAGTTTTAAGGCGTCAGTTCTTGTAATTTTTCTCAAAAAGGATAAAGATCCTAGTGATCCAAATAGTAGTTCACTCGGATCAAAATGGTTTTCTTCCTGGAGGCTAATGGCCACTAATACATACTTTCTCATGCAAACAATGGATTTGTTTTTTAGTTATTAAAACTAAAGCGGCTATCTTAATGATAAACGCGGAAAAGGCTTTTGATTTGGTAGATGGGTGTGCTTTATTTGTGATTTTACATAAGTTTGGTTTTTCTGCCCAGCTGATACACATGCTAAAAAATCTGTATAGCCAGGCGGAAGCAAAAAATGCTATCAATGGTGTGGAGGCAGGGAAAGTGCGTAATAAACAAGGCACGCAACAGGGGTGTCCTTTATCCCCTCTTTTGTTTTCTCTGTTTATAGAACTCCTTGCTGCCAAATTCTGTAATAATGTGTTGATTGTGCCCCCTATTGAAAATATGGCCAAAATCAAGTTGTATGCAGACGATATATTTTTATATCTTAAAGCTGAAGAGTCCTGCATACAGATTGCAATGGAGGAAATCCAGAAATTTACAAGAGTAGGTGAGTATAAAATCAAACAGGCAAAAACAGATGTCCTTACATTTAATTCAGCTCTGTTAATCTTTCCACATCAATATATACTTGAGGGCCACATACAATTAGATACTTAGGCATTAATGTCACAAACAACTATGACCAACTCTTTTCCCTGAATTATACCACCATGTTAGGAAAAGTAAAAATATTATTGGGAAAGTGGACCTTGTTGAATTTATCTTTGATAGGCTGAGTGTCTATGGTCAAGATGTCAGTGCTCCCGCCATTTCAGTTTCTTTTTAGTAATCTTCCAATGAAAATTCCAGGTGCCTATTTCAAAGAATTGGACAGAATGATTAGGAAATTTGTATGGAACGATAAGCACCCCAGAGTCAAGTTGTCCATATTAAAGTTAGATGTAGCATTCGGAGGATTAGTGCTGCCACATTTTCCAACTTATTATCAGGCTTCCCTGCTTAACTTACTTTCACAATTAGGAGAAGAAAATTATTTTTTTGAAAATTACTTTCTAATACAAATGGTGAAAGAAAGCACTATAAAACTCCACATTTTTCTGCGATCAGCAAAACTACCTAAAGAAAACAGGCATAAGATTATTTCGGCATTGGTAACTAGGATTACACTTTTTTTTCATTCAAGAAAGATTCCAGCGTATCATGCTTATACCCCATACAAGATTGTGTAGCTGGAGGTTTAATGATGTCAAAAGAACTCTACCAAGAGTGGCAAGAATTAGGTTTTGGCCTTCTTGGTGATTTTTATAACCATCAAACATTAATTACATGGGACTCGATAAGGTTACAGTCCGGTAACTCAAATACTGCTTTTTTTTTAAGTTATCTTCAGCTTGCGAAATTTCTCGAATATAATCATACTATGTTGAGTGAAACCGTGCTTCCAATAATCAAGCAAATATCAAAAAAAGCCACAGGTGTGGGAGTTTGGTATCGGCTTCTACATCAGCAAGCTCATGAGAAGAGATCATTGCGAAGGAACTTTAGAAAATTCACTCAGCGACAGGCTGTATGTTCAATATTAAAGAATGGCAACAATTAAGCGAATTCTCGAATAAAGCATTGCGAGGAGCAAATTATAAAAGAATGAATTTTCTATCAAGATGGCTAGCATATTATACTCCGCAGACTCTGCATAAAATGTTTCCTACTTGCTTGAATCAATGTTTTAGATGCAATGAATGGGATGAAGGAGGATGGGTTCATACATTTTATGGATGTAGTAAATTGCAGCAATTTTGGAAGGATGTTTTTGTTATGATTTCTCAGTTTTTGTCATCAACTATTAGCCATCGCCAAGGCTGGTTTTATTTGGTATCTCGCCGGAGATGCAATGCTTTACAAAATATCAACAGTATTTTTTAATAATTTCTATAGTTGTTGCTGGGTCGTTGGTGCTGCAAAACTGGAAAACAAGTATACAACCCAGGGCTAATCAATGGATCAGTAAAATGTGTAGGACCTATACATTTGAGGAGGCCTACGCAAAACGCATAGGAGCTACAGTAAGATTTAGAGCTGTCTGGCAGAAATTTTGTGTAGCGGAGTTAGAGAAGGTTTGAAAAACTCGCTGTAGTTGGCAACGAATTACGGGATAATATTTAGTAAAATTGATGTTGGCTGTCGCACTTGCACTTAATAAAGTTCCTGGACATTTTTATTGACTGCTTTTCTTTTTAATGTAACATTTATTCATAACTGCACATGCACATTAAAAAATGCTGGATGTCTATATTGTCTTTTCCTCTGTATTCCGGAAATAGTATTTCCTAGTTGCACAGGCACTTAAAAAAATTCGGCCAATAGGGCCGTGTTATTTCCTATTTAGATCTAGGTGGATGTATCATGCAGAAATAAGGTACCAAGGAATAAAAGCTGCTATAGAATTTTGTTTTTACATATCCTTCTATAATGTTTTTTTTTAGCCTCTCTATGTTAATCTCGCATATTATTACTATTGTAAGCATTATGGTGTATGGACAGTGTTTTTCTTACTGCTCTTCATAAAAATATAATAAAAAAACAAAAAAAAAACAATGCGGTGCAGCCTTTCCTTGCTACACTTAGCAGTGTAGTGCAATGCAGGCACCGTTGCACCATAGTACAAGGATGTCTGCGTGCAGGGGAATATTGTTTATGTTCAGGAATGTCCCCCTTCCTCCACATAAACAATCTTGAAATGCCATTTTGTCACTTCTATGTGTGCTGCTTAAAGCAGCAGACATGAAAGTTACAAAATGTAATATTTTCAAAAGATTGTTTATGTGCAGTAAGGGTCACCTTCCTGAACATAAACAATCCAAGGTGTTTTGCTTTTTCCATGTGTGCTGCACCAGACAGCACACATGGAAAAAGCAAAAACGAGGAAAAATAAAGCATTTCTCCTCGTTTCGCCAAGTTAAGACCAGGTTTTCCCTGGTCTTAATTTTAGTGCTGCCTCCTATTTACACTGCCCTTGTAAATAAGGGTCAGAGTCAAAATCAATGGATGTTGCGGTGGAAGGCCCACCGCAACACCCACTGCCCACCCCTTTCACACTTAGCATAGCGTTTAAAGGGGTCTTATTTACAAGGCAGCATTAAGCCACATTAAGTGGCTTAACGCTGCCTTGTAAATAAGGCAAAGCCCCTATCGCCACAGGAACGTTCCTAAAAGAGACATTTCCGTGGCGATAGGGGATTGTAAATGTGCCCCCTAGACTCTCTGTGTTGATCAAACAGAATGGAGTGCTTCTGTCCTATTTGGGACCGTAAAAATATCTAACGACAGCAGTGGCCTTGACAAATGATGTGGCATGGGTGCAGGCAATAGAGATAATATCTCTTAAAGTGTAGGTACTTGGTGCAGTGAAATGGGATCGGAAAATATTAGGCTGAAGTTAGATATCAAGAGTTATTCTCATAGTTAATAATAGGGTTGAATTAAACAGGGACTCATGCCAGCTTTGTTCTAAAAATTAGTTCTGCTTGTAAAGAGATGACACATACAGTGGGGGAGAAGGGTGGTAGGAATATAAAAAAGTAAGGGGTTTGATAGGCCAGTCCTGAAAGACTAGTAGGCAGGGGAAATTGGCAAGAGACAGGAAAGGTAAGTGGAAGTCAGTAGGGACTAGGTGTTAGAGCCATAGTGGTAGTGTTTTTTTGCTTTACTGCTTGGAGGCCAAGTAGATGAAGTAGTGTCGCGAAACATGAGGTCAGATTCCGATTTTGCAGATGTAAAACATCCAAAAGCAGTGGATAGGATGTCCCATCCTTCCAATTTAGAGGCATGAAACAAATACATACTTTAAGTCAGGTTGTGGGTACATCTGCTGCTTTTTGGCGGTCCTGTACCCATAGATCTTGTTGGACTTGGCCCTTTTTGCAGGGTCATCCCTAAACTTTTTGCCTTCCTCCTGTATTTTTTCTGACCTGTTGTTGGCTGTTTTATGACTCTGGGCACTTTACCACCGCTGATCAGTGCTAAAGTGCATATGCTCTCCCTATTGTAAATTGATGTATGAATTGGTGATTCCATAATTGACTGATTTGGTTTACTTGTCAGACCCTAGTACAGTGCACTGAGTGTGCCCAGGGCGTGTAAATTCAAATGCTGCTGGTGGGCTTGCAGCACTGGCTGTGTCACCCACAGAAGCAGCCTGTAAAAGTGTGTCTAAGGCCTGCTATTGCAGAGCCTGTGTGTAGTCTGGTACTGTCATGCTGACTGGGCAAGTGCACCACTTGCCAGTCCCTAAACCTTCCCTTTTCTTCATATCAGACACCCCTATGGTAGGCCCAAGGGCAGGGTGCATTGTAAGTATAAGGTAGGACATGCCCTGGCGTGTGTGACATGTCCTAATAGTGAATTACAGCCATTTTCATTTTTCACTATTGCAAGGCTACCTGTTCTCCATAGGCCAGAATGGGCAGTTAGATTATACACCTTATAATCCTAACTGACTCAGGGAACATGGTAGAAATTCGAGTTTAGTATGCCTGAGCTCAGAATGATAAAATGCATCTTTTAGTGAAGTTGGTTTTAACATTCTGTGTTTGAAAATACCACTTTTAGAAAGTAGGTATTTTCTTGTCTAACTTTCCAAGCCTGCCTCTGCTAGGTTGTGTATTCCTTGTCTGGAGTTTGAGTGACAGGGCTGGGGGATTCCAGGAGACAGGGTGAGTCCGCCCTGTGGTGAATAGAGAGATCTGCATCTAGATGGGAGGGAGGAGTTGCACCTGGGACCTGAATAGGACTGTGCCTGCCCCCCCCCACAGTGCTGGCTCCACCCCCTGTGGTGCGTCTGATGTCTCTGCCCTGCACTGTGAAAGAAGAGAAGGAATAATGTCAACAAAGTGCTCCAGGGCTGTGCTTTCCCTCCACTATGCTGACTCCACCTCCTGTGGGGCGTCTGATGTTTCTGCCCTACACTGTGAAAGGAAATGAGAAGTCTGGTAAACAGTGTGCTCAGGAACTGGTTTGGACTAGGCAAAGGCCCCTCTCCCCTCAGAGAAAAAAGGATTTTGGGGTATAAGTAATGGGACCCTGATCCCAAGAATTTAGATCACTTTTGGAACAAGAAGAAACCTTTACTGAGGAGCGGAACCTGAAGAAACTGAGGAGAGACTATCCCTAAGCTGAAGTGCTGCTTGGGGAATTGGCCTGCAGTGGTTTGCCTGACTGCCAAAGGAAGGAGAAGAGACTTTGTGGGCTTATTTCAACTTGTAAGGATCTCCAAGGGCTTGGAACAGAGCTTGCCTCCTGCTGAAGTCTCAGGGACAACAGACTTCGACCCCCAGCTACCCAGAATTCTTTGGAAGTGCCTGCTGCTGTTTTGGACCTTCTGAGGGACTGCGTATCGCAAGGAGCTAGAAGCGCGACTCAACAAAGCCGAAGTGTGTCGGCATCGCTGCCGTCACACTTCTGAACAAGGGTGTCGCCGCTGGAGTTGTCGCACTGCACCGTATCAAGAGAAGCGTCTCGCAACGAAGAGGAAGCTTGTCGCCGTCGCTGCTGCCTGCCGTCGCACTTCTTAACAAGGGTGTAGCCGCTGGAGTTGTCGCACTGCACCGCATCCAGAGAAGGGTCTCGCAACGAGGAAGAAGCGTGTCGCCGTTGCTGTTGCTGCCGTTGCACGTCTGAACAAGGGTGTCGCCGCTGGAACTGTCGCATTGCACCGCATCTGAGAAAGCACCTCAGATCCCCGAGAAGCGCGCCGCCGTCGGTGCTGCTGCCGTCGCATTTCTGAACAAGGATGTCGCCGCTGTAGTTGTCGCATCGTGCGTAAGCTTCACGCATCAGTGAGAAGAGTGTCGCAGTTGGAGCTGTTGCTGTCGCACTTCTGAAGAAGGGTATCACCTCTGCAGTCCACGCATCGAACCGAGAACTTCTTGCATCCCCGGAGAAGCGTGCCGCATCTGGAAGATCTTCACGTCTTTGTTTGTTTGCACCAGAACTTTGCCGCATTTCCATCGCTGCGACCTTACTTGTCATGGAAGCGCAACGCATCGTAAGGTACATTGACGCAAAGTGTCGCATCTTAAGAACTGAACTGAACTAAGCTAAAAACTACCATCTTAAAGTAATAGTATTGTGTATTTTTGCCGTTTATGGTCTTGTGGTAAATCTATATAAAGTATACTTAATTTTGATATAAATGGTGTCCATTTGTAGTGTTGTAACTGGATTACTGTATGTGGTCACAAATGCTTTACACACTGCCTCTGAGATAAGCCTGTCTGCTCGTGCCAAGCTACCAAGGGGGTGAGCAGGGGTTATTTTAGGAGTATACCCCCTTACCCTGACTAGAGGCAAGGGTCCCTATTTGTCACAAGTACCTACCTGTGCCAACTAGAGACCCCCAAATCTAACAGATCTCTAAACAAAGTCCCAGATTTACCAAGATTTTGCATCAGGCTAACGTCTCTTTTTTAAAGAAGCCCACATGCAAAAACTATTTTGGTATTGACTAAGGCAAGCAAAGCCCGATTCGTGCAGTTTGAAAAAAAAAAAGAGTAACACAAGGCAGCGGTTAGCATTGGTGTTGCCATGAATCAACTGATGTATTTGGATGCAAACCATGTAAACATGGATTTGCGTCAGAATAGTGCACCTACCCTAGGCTGGCGTAACAAGGAGAAAAATCTTTTTTTCTCCTCATTACTTCCTCTTTTTATGTGTTCTGCATTCTTCAGCAATCATGCAAAGAGGAATAAACCCCTAACAATAGTTTCAGTACAGGAAAATATCCCTTCCCGTACAAAAAACATTCTACTATTCTTAACACAGCGCAGGCACCCTTGCGAGGTGGCGCATGTGTGGCTGCATTGGCGCCAGACAGCCATATGTGCACCAGTGCTATGAGAGGGTAGAATTGCGCCATATCTTAGTAGATCTACCACATTTCTGCTGTCTCCCTTTGTCACAACTCAGCGCAGAAACTTCCCTTGCTGCGTTGCATCAAAGTTTAGTAAATCCAGGCCCATGTCTTTAATCATGATAAAACGAATAGTTAATAAAGGTTCGTTTTCAAATTAATTTTAGAAACGTTGGATAAAAGATTAGGTCGCATTGCTTTATTATGGCAAAGAGAGCTTTAAAACTAAATTACCCCTTTTTATTATGCGATTGGGTGAAATTTGCTAAATGTGCAATCCTAGTGTAAGCAAACCATTATGCATTTGTAAAACACAACGCATTACCATTAAACTCTTGATAGTTACCGAAAATGTGTGTCTACAATTTCATACTCCCTGTATTTGTCTCAAAACAACCTTTACTATGTTATACATTTCCCTGCCTGTTTTTTTCTAGTCACATACGCTCAGGTAGTCTTTGACCTACTTGGGGCAAAACTGATTAACAATTCGCTAATCAAGGAAATGAAGTGTTGAACTGTGTATTCGATATTCTAGAGGGGCGAGTGTGAGATGCACTGTAGCGCACTTGACAGAATTGCATTATGGGTAAACTGCTCCTGTGCTCTGAAGTGAGCTCATTAATTTGCCCCTAGATATTTAATTGTTTTAACTTACGATAACATAATAGGACAAAATATGCACATTGCAAAGTATGTGTCCTCTTCAGAAGAAAAAGTTAATGATTTTGTATATAGTTCTAGTAATAGTGATTTATTCAAATGTATACAGAAAATAAGAATGATGATTGGGAGATAGTGTGTATTGGGGTCTATCGGGAATGAAATAAACTGGAATAAATCTGAAATAATTGACAACAGCCCCAAGACTGTATCATGTAAAACATTGCATCCATTAAAATGGAATAATGAGTCTATGTGATAGTTAGGGACCGAAATTCAGAGAGCCAAAAATATAATAATTAGAGACAACTCTAATAAAAAAACTTTTTTTTAAAAAAACAAGAAACAAAGGGGCATATGTATCAAGCCCTTTTCCCGTTTGTGAACGGGAAAAGGCCTTTTGGGATGTATCATCCCAAAAGGGCATCGCAAATTAGAGAATCACAAAATTTGCTATTCTCTATTTTGCGATTGCATTTAAGGAATCTCAAATTGCGATTCCTTAAAAGCAATGTATGAAGCACAGAAAAAGTTCAATATGGCCGTAAGGAATCGCAAATTACCGCCAACTTCAAGTTGGTGGTAATTTGCGATTTCTTTCATAAATTCACTTTTTTGCATTTTTCAAAGTGCCATGTGACGCACATACATGCCCTTAGGGCATGTATGTGCGCCACATATGCACACATACATAGTTCAGGGGTGCAACAGGGTGTCCTTTTGACGCCCTGGCACCCTTGAAATTGCATTCTCATTTTGCGATTCTCAAATTGCGAATCACAAATTGAGAATGTCTTCCCATTCATTCCTATGGGCCTCCTAGCCCATAGGAATGAATGGGAAGGTATTCCTTAATTGCGATTAGCAATTTGCTAATCGCAATTAAGGAATGCCAAGGAATCGCAAAACATTTGCGAATTTTTTATTATATCTAGTTTTGCAATTCTCAAATAGCGATTCCCTAAAAATCGCTATTTGAGAATCACAATAACGGTATTTGATACATGCCCCAAAATGACTATTCAAGTCGACAAATGTCTAAAACATCAAATATCTACGGCGGCAAAAATATGGTTGTTTTACCTAAATTTCTATATCTATTTGCTAACATCCAGATACTATTCGCACACTACTTCTTTATAACCATCGGTTCACTACTTACCAGGTTTACATTAAGCAGGTATACCAACTAGATTATTACATTCCAAACTTTTTAGAACCATGACCCACTTTTTAGAAGGACAAATGTTTGCTGCCCAGTTATCTTTAATGCCAATAAGGTGGGGGTAATTTCCTAATGTAACTAACACATCATGTTGCAGCACACTGTCATTTACACATTCTCCATTGAAGTGGCCACTAAATTTAAACAGACATACAATGTTACTGACAAAGCTATAGTACAAACAAACGATAATGTGTGGAAATAAAGTTTTAGTGTAAATGTATTGTTTGTGCATCACCAATAAAGTGTCTTGATTTTTTCATTCTATTAATATCTTTGCTTCCATTAAGCTACAGATATACCAGTGCTTAATTTGAGCCGGAGCTTTCCGGTGCTCAGCACCAGCACTTAATTGGATTCGGGTGCTCGGCACCTAATTGTCAACACCAATCTTAGGGCAGTCTGCCACAAGGTGGCGCTGCTCATGTAATTTGGAGATGAGCAGTATAACAGTTGTTTAGGAAAACAATATACATTAAAATATTACTAATACCTGCCTGCCCAGCCATTCCTTTAGCTTTAGGGACCTGGAATAATCTGAACTGTCGCACTTGCAGGCAAGAGAGACGGCTAATAGTTGTTTTGGCAGCATTGACAGGGGCGATGGGTGGTGCAAACTGGAGTGGCCTCCTGGTCAGAGCCCTGGCACTTAATATTTTACAAATGAAGCACTGAGATATACAAACAAATGTTGCCTCGTTTTTGCATTCCTGACTGCTAAAGGTGTAAAGTTCATTTACAGGTATTTGCGTTTTGTTTTGAGTTTCAAAAAATGACATCCTACAGATTTTCCATTCACACTCTTTGAACCCCAGTATGAGTGCCACATAATTCCGTTTACTTGTCTTACTCTCACTGCAAATTGAGAGGAATTTGTAAACACTAATCCCTGTGTTAAAAAAATAAGCAGCACTTTGTCAGAAGATGTAGCTTGATATGTGACCTCTGTATTTGAAGCCCAGCAATGTGAAAAGCTAATTACAGAGTTTAAAGGCATCTTTATTGCTATGACTTTCACAACCCACCATGGTCATGACACACATTTTGGGAAACACTGAGAGATTGAAATGCGAGTACTGACATTATACTGTGAAAAAGGAGGGTTTCATGTAACTGATTTTGAAAGAGAAACAAATTGAAGAAATAGCTGAGGCTCCTTGGTCACTGCCTCTTTAGTACGCACTCTTTATTCAAAAGATAACATTACCACCACCGTCTCCTTGACTAACAATGCCTGGGGTACAAACAGCCAAAAACAGAGGAATATTGGAGGCACCCTTTTGTGAAAGCAACCTTGTCACCCTGATGTAGAAGGTGAACCTCATACAGGTAAATGGCCACCAGAATGGCCAGCATAGCTAGAAGATGACCAGGTGCTCTTTGGCTAACCTGCAACCTGAGCTGGAGATGTAAAAAGAGGCAGTCAGCTATGTTGTCATGCAGCTTGGATTACTGGCACCAACCAGGTAGTGACACTGAAGACAGCCACAGTAAGTTCAAAAGTGTATTTAAGCAGACTGGCAAGTATTGCTTTGCTTGCACAGCCTTGAGGAGTGTGCACCAGCCCGGCTCTACCCACCTGTGGTCCCCTTCCTGCCTGTGACCACTGAGAGCCTGCATTGCCTCTTGAGGCCACTCATTCGGGCAGCTGGGGGGTTTGTTCCTGTTTCCCACCTGCATGCCTGTCTGGAGGCACAAGGTGCTCCTACCCGCTGACCTTCTTGGTCTGAAACAGCACAGAGGACACTGACATAAGAGGCATGATTATCACTATCAGTTGCACTCCAGGGGCTGGTCGGGTAAGGTATTCTTAGGGGTTTTGAAACAAGAGACATCAAGATTGCTGCCGGCACCATCATCCTTTGGAGGGGCAACTAGGGAGCTGAGGACAACCCTAGTCCCTTCTTGACCACTGATATGTGTTGGGGTGGGAGGAAAGACACTTCAAGGTTGTAAGTGTAGGTTGGAGAGAGTTGGGGGAGGGGTCGAGGTTTTGTTTAACTTTTTTGATGTACTTGCAGACACAGCTACCACAAGCCTTATACATGCTGTGATACATTGCTCACTTGGGTCAGAATGTGACCAACCTATACCTGGCACCCAGGTTGCTCTCTTGCAAGATGGCCACCCTGCCCGAACCCCTTCCCATCTCCTATGATTAAAGTCTTGTTGTGCAATGTGTATGGTCTTCTAAACCGTATTAAGTATTCAACTGTCCTAAGATATGTAAAACACCTCTATTAGGAAGTGGTGATGTTTCAGGAGACCCATTTGTTGGGCACGCAATGCTCCTTTCTCTGTCACTATGGCTATGACTCGGTGTTTCATGCCATTTCTTTCTTTTACTGCATAAAGTATTTCCACTGGTGGTCTCCACCACCTACGTTGACCACCCAGGGGTGCTATGTAGTGATTGAAGGCTGGCTTGATGGCTGGCAATATAACCTTATTTCGGCCTGTGTCCCCCAACAGCGGCTTCAATCAACACTGCAGACATTTTGCGATCACCTTCTGGCTCTTCCCGAGGGTATTACACTAATGTGAGGGAACTTTAATGCTGTTCCCGATCATGCTCTAGATACCTCCGATCCTCCTGACCAGGCAGTTGAGCCCGTTCCTCCCAACTCTCTCTCTGGGTGGACTCAATGGGTCTTTGAGAAGTGTGGAGGACCTGGCACCCCACAATACGTGCATATACCCACGTAGTTGCAGCACATAAAACGCTGTCATGCATCAATCAGTTTTTACTCCCAGCCTCTGATGTTCCTCACCTGATATGTGTACAAACTCTCCCCTGTGAAATTTCAGATCACTCCCCTCTTCCGTGAGATGGGACCTCTCTAGAGACACTTGAGACCTATGTCGTATTTTAATGCCTGGTACCTTGTGAATCAGGACTGCTCTGACATCATGGAGGAAGAGATTAAGTCCTTTTTTGCTCTAAACTGCAACATGGGAGCCTCTGCTGGGACCCTATAGACTTCTAGCAAACCTGCCCTGCGGGGTGTGATCAGAAGCTACATTTTGGGTAAAAAAAAAGCAGAGGCTGGCACAGGTGATTGCCTGGACCCCCAGATCTTTTCCCTGGAGCAGCCGACACGGTGCGGCTCATTGACTGACATTGACCCAATTGAAACAAATCTCCTTAGACGCCCACCTATGCACTGGAACTTGAGATACTGTTGCCATGGATCCCAACATCATTGGCTCACAACCGTGACCAACTGATTACTGCAAAAGTGGTTGACTCAGGCTTATCAGACCTGGTTTCAGGTAAAAAAACAGGCCCAAATGGCTTCCCAGTCGAGTTCCTTAAACACTTTTGACTCCTACAACTTACCTATCTCCTGACACTATACAGACATAGAGGCGGACCGTGGGTCATTTCCCCCATATATGGACATGGTTACCATCATTGTGATACCCAAAGTGGGACAACCCACTGACCAATGATCATCATACATGCCTGTTTCTCCTATCAACTCTGACATCAAGGTGCTTGCCAAAGTATTGGCTATCCAATTATGTCAAGCCCCACCCCATATTTGATCCACCCATACCAATGTGGCTTTATGCCCCACAGGAGTACCCACCACTGTATCTGCAAAGTTCAACTAGCTTTATCCCAAGCACATTGCACCAACAGCCCTACAGCCTTGCTCCTAATTGACTTTGAGAATGTTTTTGATACCATGGCATGGGCATTTTTTGAGGCGGTGCTGCAAAAGGCAGGCTTTGGGAACCTTTTTCCTAGGTGTGTGGCCACCTTTATGCCATGCCCACAACTGAAGTATGGATGAACGGTATTCTCCCACCACCCTTTCTGATCCACGGAGGCACCCATAAAGGGTTGCCCCCTCTCCCCACTCCTATTCGCATTGGCAGTTGAGCCCCGGGCATGTCTCATCAGATGTGGTGCTCGAGTACAGGGGTGGTCCTGGGATGGAGGAAAGGAGGAGTGTATAGCCTTATGCATGGATGACCTTTTACTGCTCCTCAAAGACCCACTACCTTCAGGCCTTTGATGTTTGGAGATTCTCTGCCTTTATGAGAGAGCCTCCAGAATTTAATCAATTAAATTAAATCTCTGCTGGTGAAACACGATACAGGTGGAAACTCTTGGTGTCATGGGATCCCACTATGCCATCTTTCCTTTAAAAACCTAGACATTCACATTTCTCATCTTCCAATGCTAGCATGGAGTCTCAATCTACACCCCCTCATGACAAGGTTGAAGAGAGACCTACAGCGGTGGAGACAGCCGCCCTTGAATCCCCTGGGATGCATAGCACAATTTAAAATTATGTGTCTCTCACATTTTTTATAAGTCTTTGCAAACTTTCCCTATCTGAATCCCGGACATTTGTTTCATATGCTGGTGCCGAGAATCACCACTTTCTCTGGGTGGGGGGCCACTGCAGAGTGGCCTGTGTTAACAGCAGACAATCTCCCTTTGACAGGGGGATGGGAATGGCAGGCTTATATGGCTGCTACCAGGCCAACCATATTGTGATCATAAACAACTGGTTTAATAGGGGTTGAGATGATCCTGCCTATCGGCCAGAACTGCACCTCTTGGGCCTTGGCGGTCTTCTGGGATTGCTCTACGGGACTCCCCAGTCACTCCCTCATTGTACACGAGTGACCTTACTCTGATGGAGGGCAACACTTTGCTTCAACAAATGGGACCACAAACTTACTGGCATGACGTCATTGTGATAGGGAATATGGCTGAACCACAAGGTGAGCCTACAGGGCTATGCACAATGGGACAAGATAAGGATCACTCACCTGTAAGACGTTTGGCGAGGGGATGCCTTGATGTCATTCCAAGAGATGTGGGAACAATATTGGCTCTCCCATACCCAAATGATCATTATCTGCAGCTACGCCATGCTTTGTCGAAACACTTACCCATTGGAACACACATTCCAGAATTAAACTATCTTGAAGCTAAGATCCTGATGGGGAAGCTAGGGAAAGGTGCTATCTCTAGAACATACCACTCTATAATCATTAATGCTCCAGACCACTTCACAGCCCTGCGTTGGAAGTGGGAGAAGTGGATCAGGTACCTTGATGATGATGACTGGCGGGAAGCATGCCTTGCTCTCGCAGAGGTGGCCATTTCTGCCCGACTCTGCATGGTTCAACTCAATTGCCTACTCCTTACCTACCTGGCCTCAGCGATTACAGGATCGATGTACAAGATCATCCTCACCACAGGCTGATATTTTTTACATAGTCTGGGCTTGTCCAGCCGTGGCCCAGTTTTGGGAAGGGGTTGTTTTTGGTCCTAGACTGTCTAATTACCCTCACTCCAAGGATTGCATTGCTAGATCTATTAGAGGAGGTTGGTGGCGGAGGATGGAACGGTCCTTTTTAGAGGTGACCACACTGGTGGCCAAACAACACATTGCATGCAAATGGAAATCTTTGATGCCCCTCGCTGGGAGAATAGAGGGAGGGAGTAAACTGGTGCACCTGCCATGAATGATCAATTTATGAGGCGAGTGGGTGCCCACAGAAACGCAACAGAATTTAAGACAGATGGTGGGAACATCATGGGCTAGATGTGTGACATGGGTGTGTGTCATCTGATTCTGTGCTTCCTTCATAGACATGCAGTATTGTTTACTTTGTGTTTCGGTGTTTATCTTTGAAAATCAACAACATTTGGTTATTAACCCCTTCCATGTGCATCACGGTGCTCCCTGCCATCCTCGTACATTGCACTGGCAATCCCTTTGGTGCGGGCACCAGAGGGATTTCCTTTTTCCCCCAACAGCCCCAGGAGCTGGAGAAGAGCTTCCCTAGCTCTTGAGGTTGTCTCTTTGGTTTCTGTGAAATGACGATCAGCGTGCTCTTCGTGCTGACGTCGTTTCATAGAAACCGAAACTGAAATGATCCGATCGGCTCATTTCAGTTACACTTTCTATGTGCTCAGGGGGCTATCTCAGCCCCCCGAGCACATAGAAAGAAGGGTGGGGTATCATTGGAAAGTGAAGAATCTCCCCTTTCCAATCGTACCCCTCCCTAGTGGATCCCTGCTTGGTGATTGCTCCGGGAGGGCGATCCCCAAGCAGGGATCCGCCCACTGTACAACTGGGGGGGGGGGAGGCCCCTTGGGCAAGGGCCTTTGTTCCCCCTAATTGAATTTGGGCATCTTCAGTCTTTCTGCCGCCCCGGGGGACAGATGGAGGCAGTAGCCTCCAATATCTCCACTGGGGAGGCAGAAAGCCCACAATTTTGGGGTGGGGGCTGCCCATGATAGGCATGCCAATGTCCCCAGCCTCTGCAATATTTTACAGTCTTTCCTCCCCCCCTGGGTGGCAGATTGGGGCAATAGCCTCAATCTGCTCCCCATTGGGGGCAGAAAGCCCACTAGATGCCAGGGATTATATTTTATATTTTATTTAGGGATGGGGGCTGCCCAAGATGAGCATGCCAATGCCCTCACCCCATCAATATTTTGCAGTCTTTCTGTCACCCCTGGTAGGCAGCTGGGGTTGTAGCTCCCAATCTGCCCCCCTGGGGGGCAGAAAACCCACTAGATGCCAGGGATTATTTTTTATATTTTATTCAGGGGTGGGGGCTGCCCAAGATGGGCATGCCAATGCCCCCACTTCCACAATATTTTACAGTCTTTATGCCCCCCTGGTAGGCTGATGAGGGTAATAGCCCCCAATCTACCCCCTGGTAGGGGCAGAAAGCCCACTAGATGCCAGGCACTATTTTTCATATTTTTTTGCGGTTGGGGGCTGCCCGAGATGGTCATGCCAATGCCCCCACCCTGCAATATTTTACAGTCTATCTGCCCCCGGCGAGTCAGAAATCCCATTAGATGCCAGGTTTTAAAAAAAATATTTTATTTAGTGGTGGGGGCTGCCCGAGATGGGCATGCCAGTGCCCCTACCCCGCAATATTTTACAGTCTTCCCACCCCCCCAGGAGGCAAATGGGGGCAATAGCCCCTGATCTGCCTCGGGGGGCAGAAAGCACTCTAGGCCCCAGGGATTTTTTATTTATTTAATGTATATAGGGGTGTGGGCTGCCCAAAATGAGCATGCCAATGCCCTCACCTCTCACATAAAATTCCACAGCCTTTCTGCCTCCCCTGGGAGGCAATAGCCCCAAATCTGCCCCCCTCGGGGGCAGAAGGCACGCCAGGCACCAGGGATTTTTATATGTATAAGGAGGTGGGGAATGCCCAAAATGGGCATGCCGATGCCCCCACCCCCCAAAATCCAACAGTCATTGTGCCCCACCAGAAGAGAGATAAGGCAATTTTCCCTGATCTGCCCCCAGGGGGGCAGAACGCCTACTACGCACTAGGGATTGATTTTCTTATACATACAGGTGAGGATTGTCCAAAATGGGCATGCAAATGCCTCCACCCCCGAAAAATGCCACAGCCTTTCTGCCTCCCCCGGGAAGGAAGATGAGGGCAATAGTCCCTTATCTGCCCCACCGGGGGGCAGAAATCCCACTAGGCACCATGGATTTTGTTAGGTTTTTTATATGTAGGGGTGGAGGCTGACGAGAATGGGCCTGCTACTGCCCACACTGCCAAAAAAAGCTTTCTGCCCCCAGAAGGCACGTAGCAATAGCCCCTTTTCTGCAGAAAGCCCACTAGGCACCAGGGATATGTTTATGGTCATGCAAGTGAGAAGACCCATAGGCAAGGGTCTCTCCCTTTTTTATGCACACATTTTAGATGTTTCTGTGATATTTTTATTCTCATCTGCACCCAAGCGGGGGCAGAAAACCAATAGAAAAAAGGGAGAGTTTGAGTGTGTAAACGGGAGTTTGGCTGACAGTCTGTGTGTACTGACCTTTTGCTGGCGGTGTGTGTTGACCTCCACTTGGCTAATGGTGTGGGTGGACTCGCGCTTGATGAGGGTGTATGTAGATTTGCCTGGTGGTATGCGTGGGCTGGTGCTTGGCTGGCTGTGTGCATGGATGGTGCTTCGCTGCAGGGCTGGTAAGGCCGCAGGGGGCACCGGGCATTTTTCAGGTGGGCCGGAGGGGTGGTCATGGGGTGGTTTTGTCACTGGGGGCTGGTTTTGAAGCAGTGCTGCAATATCGGGCCACAGTAACAAAAGTGGGAGCAGTGCTTTTTACTAGCGTGCCCCTCCAGGGCCGGCTGAACAGCAATCTGCCAGGGCTGGTTGCTGTTTCCAGTTCGGCCCTGCTTGGCTGGTGGTGTGTGAGGATGGGACTTGGCTGGCAGAGTGCGTAGGTGGTGCTTGGCTGCTGGTGTGCATGGATATCGCTTAGATGACTGTGTGCATTGATAGCATTTGGCTGGCGGTGTACGTGGGTGGCGCTTGGCTGGCAGTGTGCATGGATGGCACTTGGCTGGCGGTGTGTGTGGATGGGGCTTGGCTGGCGGTCTGCTGGATGGTGCTTGACTGGTGGTGCGAATGGATGGTGGTGTGCTTGTACTGACTCTTGGCTGACGGTGTGGCTTGCATGGATCCCACAGTGTTTTCTTACCCAGAATTCCACACAAACCTCAAATGTACTCACATTTTCCTCACATTTCTGTGTGGGTAAGTTAGAGGACCACAGCGCATGTACAAATTTCCTACTACCCAACATTCCCCTTGGTCTCCCATGAAAAATAATACCTCACTTGTGTGGGTACCCAAAGTAGCGCCAGCCTAAAAATATATACACAAACTGCCCTTTTGGACCCACTTTGAGCCCCCTCAATCTCTACACGTTTTTGGCCCTTCCTGGCAACGGCACTTGGCACATCCACACAAATGAAGTATCATATTTATCGGGAGACGGAGGGGAACGCTGAGTTGTAGGAAATTTGTGCCATGCAGTGATCTCAAACTTTCCCACACAGATATTAGAGACAAATGTGACTTTTTAACTAAATTTGACGTTTACAGCGGATTCTTGGAAGGAAAATGATGGAGGATCAATGCAAGCCACACCTCCCTGGTCTCCCATGGGTGTCTAGTTTTCTGAAATATCTGGATTTGTTAGGTTTCCCTAGATGTATGCAAACCTGGGACCAAAACTACAGGTGCCCACCTATCTATCACAAAACAAACTAGTTTTTCAAGGGGATCACCTGCGTTTTTTTTCCTGGACTCAGCGGCCATCTAGGGAAACCTACCAAACACAGACATATCTGAAAACTATACACCCAGGGGAGTCCAGGCAGGTGTGGCTTGAATAGATCTTCAAACATTTTCCTACCCAGAACCCCCTGCAAACCTTAAATTTAGCTAAAAAAATCACATTTTCCTCAATTTTCTGTGTAGGAAAGTTGTGGGATCACCGAGCTTCCACATATTTCCTACCAGCCAGCATTCCCCAAGGTCTCCAGATAAAAATTGCACCTCACTTGTGTGGGTAGGTATAGTGGTTGCAACAGAAAATGGCCCAAATCATACTGTAGAGACTTCCAAATTACCTATCATAAAATGACCGTGTTTTGCAGGGGGGGTCCCCTTTGTATTTGTCCCCAGGCTCCGTGGCCATTTGGGAAACCTATGAACCCCACACATTTCTGAAAACTAGATATCCTAGGGAGTCTAGGGAGGTGTGGGTTGCATGGATACCCAACGTTTTCCTACCCAGAATCCCCTACAGACCTCAAATTTAGCTGAAAAAATCTAATTGTTCTTAAATTTCTGTGTGGGAAAGTTGTGGAATTACCCGACTGACACAAATTTCCTACCAACCAGCGTTCCCCCAGGTCTCCCGATAAAAATGGTACCCCACTCTTGTGGGCGGACCAAGTACCCGCGACAAGCAAGGAACCAAAACGTTTTGTGGAGACATCAAAATTACCTGTCACAAAACAACCTTTTTTCAGAATGGGGGCACCTGGATTTTTGGCCCCAGGTTCGGCGGCCATCTAGGGAAATCTACCAAACCCAAGAGCACACTCGCTATTCATGTTCTGTTGCATTTCGCACTATTAGCACAAAATGTATTCTTGCTTCCATTGTAGACCCTGGCAGCTTTTTGCGTTAAAAAATTGTGCTAAATGCCAAATTACTCATGTAAATATGCATAATCTCGTGGAATTCTTAAGAAATTACTCATGATTATGGTGCACTGAATTAGCGAGTTACACCCACCTCTTTGAATAATATGACATGCAGCAAATTTTCAGAACCTTACATAAATCAGCAGTTTCGCAATGCAGGGCAGTCCAGTTGCTCAGCTCTGTTCTGTAGGTTTTTGTCTGCAAGAAAGTTGCCAGGGCCAGGTTAGTCTATATCACAACCATCAAACTTTACAGACTTCGACATCATGGATCAAGGTGCCCACTAACAGGTTCTAAAGCATAGGCTGGATTTTGATCCAAGTGGGAGGACCACATGGTCCCAGCTACAGTGATTTGACCAGTACAGCAGCTGTTAGTAGGAGAAACACTAGGTGGAACACAAGGTGCACTGAGATAAAACTTAAGGCCTACTAAGTGCAAACTATAACTGAATTGAATCAGAAGTTGAAGAATGCAGAATTGACAGGGTCTGCATAGATTATACTGCTGTCTCTCAGCAGTGCACTATTCTGGTAGAAGTTGTGTATCTAAGCATCTCCTCCCCCCTGTGACCGCTCCTTCCTTCACTACCGGAGGAGATCCTGTTAGGGACATCATTTACTGTAAGTTTCAGCTCCTGTGTAATGGCCTCCTTAAAGTGAGCAATAGTAGAAAAAAGTAGACACACTGTCATTCATCTGTCTATCGTCTCTAAAATGTTGGCTTTTTGAGCCTGGCCCGCTTCAGTGAAATGTTGGCGCAAGAATTTTCTGCGCTGTTGGTCTAGGCAGGTTATCACATATATAAATAAGAAGCCAACCGGCCTTACTGTTATCTGGAAATGTATGGTCATGTCTGAAGTTACAGTGAAATTCTCTTTTAGTACCCTTTTGAAACTATTATATTCTCCTAAGCAAAGCTTGTATGTGTGGGTTCCTCAGTCTCCTGCTGCACTCAGGAGATACTTTGTTTATTGGCCTATTCGAAAAAACAAATTACTGGGTATTGGGCATTTTGTATTACCCTAAGGGCAGAAGGACTGGAGAGTCTGAAGCCTTCATCTGCTCTTAAAATGCCACCCTTTTCCATTTTGCTTTATTACGCCTATCTCTCCACAGCATGCCATCATGGATCATAAGGTGAACCCTGTCTTTTGGACCTCTGGGCTCAGTAAAACCTTACGTGCGGAAGACTGCTAAGAAAGAATCATCTGACCCATTTACTTCTGTTGTTCGTTCATTGTTTCTTTCTTCCAAACGTTATATAACTTGAAGTCATCAGCCTTTTTCTGAGGACTGAGGGTTCAAATAATGAAATGTTCATTTTATGAATGCTACCACATTCTCTTTTTTGCTTTGCCTCTAAATACTGGTACAATGCCATTCCAGCAAAGAAACTAGTCCATAGTGTTCCCAAGCTATCTGTCTGCTTCATGTTCCATTCTCAGCCTAGGAGGGTGTTTATGGTCTCACATTTGCCTCCAGAAAATACATGTTTTCTTCCCACATAGATCTGCTGCTCTGCCTTGGGCCGCTGTGGTTTGACCATCATAAAGTTGGGGCAATCCATTGAGTATTGTTCTTGTTCTATTATCTAAGATCCTTCAATGTAAAGGACAGATGGAGTGGTGTCCACTAAAGCCTAAATCAGGCTCTAAGTGGGTAAAGTTGGTGAAAATGAAGAACATATAATGCAATTCGAAGGGTGTTTAACCAAGTAATCATTGTAAAAAAAAATCACAGCAGCAACAGAAAATGGGCGACCTGGAATGCAGCAATGTAATCCAAGAACTTACTATGTCAAAGGGAGTGATAGAGGATTGCTAAGGGAATGACTATGGCATCACTGCTTTGGGCTGCTGATAGGTTGCCAAATTCAAATGTACTTCTGGTACACAATATGTGACCACCATAATAGCACGAACACCACTTACATGGCTTCTATATTTTCTTGGACAAAACCAACAACAAACACTGCGCAGAAGAACCATGGCCAAACTAGGGCCTAGGTCTTGTGAAAAAAAAATATTCATACCGGATGTGACAGACCATTCTGAAGGAGAACTCAAAGGTCTGCCAAAGTACTCTGGAGCACTATTTCTTGCTAGCAGTATATGCGAAATTTGGGTGCCCAGTGCCAAACACTATGTAAACAGGTGAGTATGTTTGTGCCACAGGAAAATTATTTCGTAGCTAAAAAATGCCATTCAAAATCTCATGCACAGAGTAATAATACAACTTATAAATACTGTGCCATGACGCAATGCATATTGCTTTTCGTGTACCAGTTAATAGCCAAATAAAAGTTATGCTTTAAAAAGTGAAATACCATCATACATCAAATAGCTTTAGTCAAATATTAGATAATGATCTCCAAAGCAAGTGCAATGCATGTTTCAACACAATAAATAGCAAGACCTAACAGAAGCCATATTAACATTTAAAAAAACAAAATCAGCATAAAAGATCACAATAAAACAAACGTACATTAAAAAGGACCCCGCCACCCTAATTCAAGGGAGCATTGATTTCCTAGCATGAAGGGCATTTTTAAGAAAAGAACATACTAAGACTAAGATAAATCTCAGGTGTCCGCAACAGGTGCAAATACAGTAGCGAAGATCAAGAACCCCTCAAAACAGGATTTAGGAAGTTCTTAGTAAAACAACAGTAACATTTTGCAGAACAAGGCAAAACGAAAAAACTCTGTGAAGATCTTTGATCAGAGTGATCATAAGGACAATAGACAATGGCCGTGTGTTCATACTGCCCAAGGGGAGAACAAAGGTAACATCTTATGATATCTAGCCTAACTCTAGTTAAGAGAACCCTATCTTACGTATTAATCACAAAGTGCAAATATGGCTCCAGGTCTAAAGTAGTTCTGGATCTTGGTTAATTCCACCACATCCCTTCTCCACTTCCTCCAATCCAAATAAGAACTTTTGATGCAGGCAGGTCCTATCTTTTTTGGATGATTCACGTGGTTTGGAAAAACCAGTTGGTCTTCGCAAATTTGAGAATAATTACTTAATGTAATCCACCAAGGGGATAGAGAGACACAAATCGCATGTCAGGCAGTGTTATTACCTCCTTTTTAAACTAAACATGGGGACCAGACTGAGCACCACAACAATAATGGGGCCAAGTTAATCTGATTTTTAAACTAAACATGGGGACCAGACTGAGCACCACAACAATATTGGGCCAAGTAATCTGATCTTCAACATAGTCTAAACCAAGTTCCTAGTGGATAGCAAAATTAGAGGATCTCAGAAGAAAATCTAAAAGCTGTCTACATACTCTGTTGAACTCAGCCTGGAGACAGCGAACTGGTTTGTAGCCCCAAAGACCTGCCCCTGAGGTTAACACAGGTAGCATTTTTTCCTGTACACTCTAAAAGTGGCACAAGGGGGCATTGCCAAGATAGCGGCCACTTAGCAGATCATCCACGGAGCTCTGCCAGGCAAGGCCCACATCTAGAATTGAAGCCAGCATCCTGAAACCCAAGATGACCTTCCAGGGGCCGTGACACATGAAGGATGAAGGAGGGCAACTTGCAAAATGCATGTCTGCTGTCACAAGTGGGTTTTGGTAGGACTGATTCGGCGTCCTTGGAGTGCCCATGAATATGGCGGCTCCCGCTTAAGTCTCCTGAGGGTGTTGGCTGGCGAGACCAGTGTGAGCTCTAGACAGCGTCTGATGGAACCAACTCCTAGTGGGAGTTGGGAGAGCAGATGGAAACCACGGCACTCAGACAAAGTGGCAGGGATGAACAGACAACCACAGTGAAGACTGAGGCCTGCGTCCATGAAAATCGCGGCCCCTGTATGGGCATTGGAGGGTGGAAGTCCTTGAAACCATGGGGAGCCCCGAACAGCATCGGAAGAAGCTGACACCTGGTGTGGTGTTGGGAGAGTGTACGGAGACAGCAGCCCCTGCATCTGGTGGCTGAGGTGAGTGGAGGGCTACCATGCAGTATGAGGCCCTCAACAATCAGGCCCTTGTCTGGGGCGTTGAAAAGCAGAGGACTTCAAAACCATAGTGAGCCCTAGGCGGCACCTGAAGAATCCAACATCCGGAGTGATGCTGAGAGAGAAGACGGAGACCACAGCTCCCAACTCTGGAAGCAAAGGTGAGCAGAGGGCTGCAGTACATTTTGAGGCCCAGGAGGTCCCCGATGTTGTGATAGAGAGGTGATGGGGAGGGAACGCATGTTTGGCTTCTGCAGATATTTGGGGAAGAGTGGTCTGACCGGGTGTGGTGTGAAGGCAGAAGAGCAACCCCAGAAACTGAACTCTAGATAGACCCATATTTGTTGCACATGAAGGAAACTCTGCAACATACTGGAGCAGCACTTTCTCCTCATTGCACCTAACACCACGTGCAGTACCCAGCATGAAAAGATCCATAGAATGAGGTGGCATTTGCCTTGTGACTGTCTGCAGGCAAAGGGGTGGCCCCCTGGAGCACTACTGAACTTCCTCTGGAGAGCCTGTATCCCCTGAGATGTTGACCAACCGCTCCAAAAAAGAGACTTCCATAAAGGACCTACTGCACAAGCCTAGTATCAAAAAAATTAGGTGAGCCCCGACTCTCCACTGCCTCCACACATGATGGGGCCATGCAGCAGAGGAGACTGTTACTGAAGAACTGGTCACCCGTAGCTTCCTGGAACACCTGCAATAGGACGTAGCCAAGGACATCGGGAACATTAGTTCCGATTTTACTCAATTGGGGGACAAGCGATACTCCTTGGAGAGAGCTGGGGACCGACAGGAAGAGGAACTCCACGACCATGCCCATGAGTTGCTGGAACTGAGAGACAAGAAGGAGGAGCTGCACTAGTGCCTGGAGGATTTGGAGAACAGATCTAGACACTCCAACATTCGTATAAAAGGTGTTTCCATTCAAGCAGATGCGGGGAAACTGGAAGATTTTCTGGTTCGGCTTTTCAGTCATATTGTTCCAGCACTGGGAGACAAGGAGATCCCTCTGAATCGTACTCATAGAGCTGGATGACCATAAATGGGGCTGGGGTGGCAGCAGGACATACTTACCTGTCTCCATTTCTACAAGCAAAAAGAGATGATTATGGCGGCGACCCGAGATTTACTTATTATATACAGACTGGAATTTTTCAGGATCTTTCACCACTTACCCTCCAAAGACAGAAAAGCCTTAAAACTGGCAGCAACCTTCCTGCATGAAAAAAGGGATTCAATATAAGTAGGGTCATCCATTTCGGTTGATCTTGGTATGGAACCAGGAGACCCATGAAGTTTGATCACTGGAGGATGCGCATTCTGTGTTGGGCTTTGACTTGGCCTCTGACAGAGAGCACAGCCACTCGCAACATAAATCCTCAAAGCAGCCTGGTGCCAAGTCGAGACGTCTGCCCCGGACCAGGAAGGACTTACTGACGAAACCTTTGGATTCTGAGAGCCATAGGGAAAGGGCGGCACTTCTTCATCAACTGCAGCAATTCAAGGAACCTGTAGATACCGTGGGAATATAGGTGCTCCCCTTGAGTCTCGTTTGAGCTCTGGGTCTTCTTCCCATCCCTGAATGGGGATGCTGAGGTGCCTCATTCACAGTGGCCTTTCCTTGCGGACCCCCCTTTCCTTCCTCGTCTTCGTGGTCTTGAGATGGCTGGACGCCTAGAAGATGAATCCTTCCTCAATGGGAACATTGTCACCCAGAAATGGGACTGTTTTATAATGTTGAGTTATCTGATGTTGTTATATCTTTTTGGGTTTCCATCTCCTTTCCCATCAAGTCCGCAGAAGTGCATACACAAGATACACAATGGATCTGAATATGGCCCTATCCCATTTAGTTCTTGATGACCACCGATGGGGGTTATTTTTATGCTTTGGTTATTGATAATAAATAAATAATCCACATTTGTAAAGCGTGAACAATCACCCGTAAGGGTCTCTAGGCGCGGTCGGGAAGATTAAGCAAGCTATTGCCCAGAGTCACATGGTGCTGGGCTAATCTGCCGCCGGGGATCGAACCGTGATCCCCAGATTCCAGAGTCAGTCGCCCTGGCCGCAGCGCCACACCTCTTCCCTCGATTGATAGAATCTGGTGACCCTTTCTATATGATCCCCCTAAGATATTTTGTAATGCTATCACAACACCATCTCGAGGGAGTGCTCTTGGTAAGAAATGTCTATGCTTGCTTGGTTTTACTCTAGAAAGGGTGTGAGTATATTTTCATAGCATATTCTGTGACATGCTATTGGGAAGGTGTATTTGCCCGGGAACCGATGGCCTCTCTTTTCTTACCTCAATAGCATTTCTCTTTCAGTTTCAGTATGACCCCTGTGTTGCTCTACTCCAGACTCATCAATGGGGGGGTTGACCCTTTATCTACTTGCCAGCTATAAGTCCTACTTATACCTAACCTTATGATTAAGATACTGAGCCTTAACTTACAGGCCTTAATACCTCAGCAAAGCAGCTGGCACTCCTCACATGACTCAGGGAGGACAGATGTGACGTTTGTTTTTCACAAGAAACTCATTTACTCCGTACCGAGTGGGAACATCTTAGATTGCAGTGGTTTGGTCACCAATACTTTTCATCCATATCTGGGAAAAGGGCAGGGGTGGCCATTCTGCTTGCAACACCCTGGGAATATTCTTAAGGTTCAAGCCGAAATCCCCGGAAGGATGCTTTCCCTGAGGGTGGGGGTTGGGAACTGCATCTATACTTTTGCTTCTCTGTATGCCCCTAATTATCTGCAGGGAACCTTCCTTAGGAATGCGCTGGGCAGTGTGCTGGTGTTCCCGGATGTGGATCTACGGATAGGAGGGGATTTTAATTTGGTTGGTAGTTCCCAATTGGATAGAGCGGCATAGAGGGAGGGGCGGACAGGGGTGCTCTCAGACTCCATGCAAAAATGGTTGGCGGAGGTGGGGCTGGTGGACATACAGCACCAGCACAATCCCACTGTCAAGGAGTAGAGTTTTTTCTCTGCAGCACACCAGATGTACGCTCAGCTAGATCTCTTTATGACATATCCGCGCATTACCTTGGCCATGATGGAGGCTGATATAGGGGTGAAAGCATTATCAGATCACTCCCCTATT
The DNA here is from genome assembly GCF_964204655.1 of Triturus cristatus. Taxonomy (NCBI): domain Eukaryota; kingdom Metazoa; phylum Chordata; class Amphibia; order Caudata; family Salamandridae; genus Triturus; species Triturus cristatus. The sequence goes on from NC_140591.1 coordinate 730,597,689, forward strand.
ACCCTCACATTGGGTCTGCCTGTGGGTTCACCCCATCAACGTTTGTGACAGGTCTCAGAGAATGAGGGGACGCAGGAGACCAGACTGCAGACTGACAGCCTTATAGTGGAAGAATTTGAACACTGTTATTCCACTCTATATGTAGCAGAAACGCTTAATGAGGCTGCGGTGGCGGACTACGTGGCGCGGGCTCAAGTGACTCCACTCCTGGATTTGGAGGCATCCAAATTGGACATCGACGTTCATCCTGAGGAAGTACTCTGAGGTATCCAAAACTCTCCACAGGTAAAGTTCCCAGGGAAGACAGCTTCAACTCAGAATTTTATAAAGTATTCACGTCTGCTCTCACTCCACTACTTTCACGTCTTTACAACTCGTTTAGCGACTCTGGGAGTCTCACCTTTTCCATGCGGACGGCCGCAATTGTAGTTATCCCAAAGCCAGGGAAAGATACTATGTGGTGCATTTCATATCTGCCTATCTAACTGTTAAATGTGGATTGAAATTTTTTTACTACTGTTCTGGACTCCCGCCTGGCACTGTATATACAGGGCCTCATAGATCCCGATAAGTCCAGGTTATCCCTGATAGAAGCTGCAGTGATGGCACCAAGCGGCTTTGCCACTTCCTTGATAAATCACAACGCTCCCAGAAACCTGCCTTGCTTCTGTCAGTAGATGCTGAAAAGGCCATTGACTGGGTACATTGGCCCTACTTGCACCTGGTACTTGCTAGATTTGGGTTGGGGGAAAGATTTCAGCAGTGGGTGAGCTGTAACTATACCATACCGAAGGCCAAGGTTTGAGTGAATGTTATCTCATCCTGCCCCTTTGGGATTTCACGGGCACCCAACAGCTGTGTCCCTTATCCCCCTTACTTTTTGCACTCTAAATGGAGCCCTTTGCAGAGACAATTCGACAGTGTAGCTCTATTGCTGGGATCCGCTTGGGAGACAGAGAGCATAAATGATAACTTTACGCTGACAATGTTATGCTTATTTTAACACAAACATTTACCTTCTTGCCCCTTCTTTTGAGTTAAGTGGAGTACTTTGACCTAGTGCCCAGTTTTAACATTAGAAAGAACAAGTTTTTTAGTGATATAAATCACAGAGGGAGGGGGGAAAAAGAAAAGGGAGACCACAAGAAATTAGAAAAGAATTATATATTGTAGGTAGTTTTTACAGCACTACAGTACAATAAAAGTACAAATGACCAAAAACACACATAGGTGAGCACTGAGCGTGCTAGTGATAGTGAACGGCGCAGTGACACAATGAGTGAAGAGCAGCGTGAACAGCGCAAATTAAGATAATGACAATGTGGTCAAAAAAGAATAATTATATACAATCTGCTATGAACACATTTTTTTTCTCAATGACCACAGATAAGCCAAAAGTTATTTGCTGGGTTTTGTCGACGGCGTTTCAGCCTGGTTAGTTTCAGGCCATCATCAGGACAATGGTCATAATTTTAACGTGTGCTGGGCGTAGTACAACTAAAGTACAGGGAATCCTTTGAGATTGGAGGAAAAACGGACATAAATCGGCATGTGATCAGGCGTTCAAGCACTCAAGGAACAACATCCGATGTTTGGATAGTGGCCAGGAGCAATAAAGGTCCAGGGCTCGGAGATAGGGATCGAACCTCGTGAATGGTTCGAGGAAAAGGGATCCAAAAAATTGGTATTCCAGAAGACGGGGAACAAATCCAGGAAAGAAGGGACGACGGGACGAGTCAAACGACGAGTCAGGCCCGTTCATAGCAGATTGTATATAATTATTCTTTTTTGACCACATTGTCATTATCTAAATTTGCGCTGTTCACGCTGCTCTTCACTCATTGTTTCACTGCGCCGTTCACTATCACTAGCACGCTCAGTGCTCACCTATGTGTGTTTTTGGTCATTTGTACTTTTATTGTACTGTAGTGCTGTAAAAACTACCTACAATATATAATTCTTTTCTAATTTCTTGTGGTCTCCCTTTTCTTTTTCCCCCCTCCCTCTGTGATTTATATCACTAAAAAACTTGTTCTTTCTAAAAATAATATCCAGCTGAGACGTTGTTGTTTTGTTATAACTATTGCCCGGTCTCTGCTGGGAAAACGGGTGAACTCCTGTTCTTTGTTCCTCAGTTTTAACATTAACCTGCAGAAAATGCAGGCCCTGCGTCTGACTGTCCCAGAGCTGAACGGATACGACTGGTGACTATGTTTCCCTTTGTCTGGGAGACTAGTAGAGTGATATATCTGGGTCTCCAGATCATTTCCATGACTGAATGCAGGTCCCAAGAAAACAACTCCGTCCTCCTTGCCAATGCTAGAACAAAACTTTCAACTTGGAAAAAAGACACACTGTCATGACTAGATAGACGCTCTGGCAGTTAAAATGACCTACAGTGGGAGTGTGAGACAGGGCTCAGAAGGTGAGACATCTCTACATGCGGCCATCACCCCCCCACTACTTTTATAGGCCACCCTGACTTCCCACCAGCAATAGATGGCAATAGATATATTAGGTGGCAAAAATCTAACTGTAAGTGAGTCAGGGACCTGTTTGATTCAGATGGGGTTATGGACTTCACCCGACACCGCTATTGTCACTGTCAGCTCCTGAGGCCTTTTGGCAATATATTGCGCTGAGGCACTGGGTCACCCAGACCCATATCCACCCGCACGCTGATCGCCCATTGACAGACTTTGAAAAATTACACTCCAATTGGATAAACGCCTACTCTCTGAATGCGAGCATGAATTTTCACTTAAGGAATGGCAAATTATTATCCATAGAGCTAGGGCTTCTTCATGCAGCACCTCAGGCAAGGAAATGTTCCTTAAAATTGCTCACCATTGGTACTATACCCATGTCAGGGTGGACCGGTGGAAGCCAGGGAATACCTGCAGTGCTGGTGTCAAAGTGGACAGGAGGGCACCCTAATGCACCTGCTGTGGCAATGGCCTAAAATTCGGCAATTCTGGACAGCTGTCCTGTACTATATTGACAGCACTTATGATACAGAGCTGCCCAGGTTCCCTAGCTATATACTACTGGGATTTCCAAATGCTTTGACCTACCCTTTAAAATCTTGTCGTGGTCAAGCCATCACTCTGGCCTTTGGAGCTGCTAAAAGACCCTTCTGTCCTGCTGGGGTACAGAAACTGTGCCAACTAGATTAGACTGGCTGGATAAACTGTGGGAGATTGTTGATATGGAGAAAATTATGGCAAGTGTCACACACACGCTGCTATGCTTTGATAAAACATGGGGCTCAACTATTACATTTTTAGCAAGTGAGGAGCATATTAAAAAGGAACAGGGAAAATTAACGCTTAGCGTTAATTTTTTTAACGCCCGCTATCGCTGGATAATATCGCCTGGTTATCACGTTATTAACAACGCTAACCGCCTAGGCGATAAAAAATCCAGCCATAGCAGCATTTTGGGAGGTTATTGCTGGTAATGCAGCGATAAAACTACAAGGATAGGGATATCCTTGTTGATAGCCCATGGTGGACTTAGCCATGTAATCCACCTCCCATTGGATTACATAGCTAAGTCCGAAAATTAGCAGATGTAAAAAAGCAGCGTTAACCGTGGTTAGCTCTGGTTTTTTTTGTCTCTAACAGGGTTAGCGTGAAGCTTGATAATAGGAGAGATGTCGCTTAGAGACATTTCTCCTTTTATTTTGGTCTGGAACTCCCAGATGCAAAGGGAAGCGTAGTGAAAAAGGGTGCTAACATGCGATTTTGCATGTTAGCACCCTGTTGTTGATAGGGCGATATTTTTATCTCAGCTTCTTTGGCTTTTAAAGCCAAAAAAGTGGAGATAAAGCCCTTGTTAATATGCCCCCTGAGTTTGTCAAACTGACTTGCCCAATGTATTTTCTGGTCCTTCACCTCACCCAAGCAGTTCATACAAATGAATGATCAGCCTATTGAGGAGCTTTTTTGTGCCTACACAGGAGTAGCTCTATATTCCACTGGTATTGTGTGGCACATGACATGTAGCCTGTAGTTGATAGTTTAGTAGGGTACCCACAAGAGTGGAGCAGGGGAGCCGCGGCCTCGAGTAGTCGGAGGAACTGTCAATACAGGCACAATTCTGAGAACAGTTTGAGATTGTGTTTATGTGCACTTGTGATAGCACCCTTATCTAGAAGTGGTGCTATCATGTTGGCAAGTAAGATGGAACGGACATGGAGGAGAGACAGCCCTGCTTCTTTCCTCAGGCCCTCCCATACACAGCGGACACATTCAACCATTTTAATCTCCACTTTAGGAGCTCTATGGGGTAGATATAATGCTGTCGATAATGAGCATGGGGCAGCACGGTCTGTCTCGATAGCTGTATGTGGATACAATGGAGCTGGGATCAACCAGAAGTGAAGAAATAGAGCTTGGGCGCAGAATACATATAATGTCAGGTGTGGGGCACGCAGCCCACCTTGTGCAAGTGGTAGAGTGAGGGGTTTCCCGGAGACCTGTGGCTGTTTGCCCACCCATAGTAGAGTCATCATGTTAGATTTCAAATGTTTGAAGAAGTGAGCAATGAGAAGGAGTGGGGTGTTAAGGAAAAGGTAAAGGGATTTAGAAAGGATGATCAGCTTTGCTATCGCAATGCGGCCAACTAAGGATAAGGGCAATTTGGGCCACGTAGGTACTCTGTCCTCCAGCCAGGTCATGGACCAACCATAGATTGCACTCCACAGTTCTTCCTTATTGCGACTGAACCATATGCCTAGGTATCTAACTGGGTCTGCTGCCCATTTCAATAAATTCTCAGTTGGCAATGGTTGTGTACTATCAGTAAGGGGGAATAATTTATATTTCGTCCAATTAACTTGTAAGCCTAAGTAGCTGCCAAATCTCACCACCTCACACATCAATGGAGCCAGATTTTCTCATGGGTCATATGCGTATAAGGTAATATCGTCCATAAACATTAAAACCACCAGTCCCCTGGTGGTGAAGCCAATGTCCTTATTCACGTGAAGTATGCACCGGTTCCATCACTATGGCGAAAAGGAGCGGTACACCTGGTGACCAGGAAAGGTTTGGAGATTAGCCCATTTAAGGGCAAAAGGGTGGTGAGAATATTGTAAAAGAGCCTCACTTGCTAATGAAGCTAGGACTAAGGCCAAGTAGGTCAAGTAGGGGAAAGAGTTATGCCCAGTCTAAGGAGTCACTTTGTTGTGTCAAGTAAAGCAGCGACTTCCGAGACACTAGGTCCGAGGTGCTGCATTACCAAAAAGATATTGCGGAGGCTCTGTGACTGGTCAGCTTTTACAATCATGGGTAGGAGGGGCAGCAACTGATTTGCAAGGACCTTGGCATACATTTTGTTGTCAACATTTATTAATAAAAGGGGTTGATATGAATTGCATAGATTGGCTAGTGTATCCGGTTTAAGGAGGGTAATGATTACTGCATCTCTCAATGTGGGTAGTAGGACGCCTGTATCCAAGGAGTCTTGGTACATGGTTAGAAGTTGTGGGGCCAGCAGTGTAGCAGGAATAGCTATCCTGCATCTGTTGAGGTAGGCTTGGATAAGGCGAATATTCCATGTGATGCAATTGCTGATGGCCATATTATCTACAGGGAGGAGTCATACTGTAGACCTATGGGTGACTTGTGTGGTGTGACCAATAGTGAACAAGTGAGGCACATAAGATCATGGCAATGTGGCAGAAGCCAAGGAAAGCAGGGCAGACAAAACAACAAAGATAGCCCAACTGAGCAACTCTATCTACCCCTCTCCCACTCCAACCCAACAACCAGGTTGAGATAAACCACCCCACCCCAACAACCCTCTACCAATAGGAGGACTAGTGTGGAAATCATCCCTTGGGGCCAGGGTGACACCATGTGGGCAACCCTGCCAAAAGCGACTGGGTGGCCAAACCAAGGATCTTGAGGGCAACCCATACAGTTTCATAGCACCATTATAAGCAAACATCAGGGTAGATATGCAGAAAGCAATGGACAGAGTGCAGTCAGATGAAGGCCGCCACCAGACCCCAGAACCCATGGGGGGGCCAGGCGTCAAAGGCCTCATGCCGCAGCAGCCATTCATTTACTGTCACTAAGTTGGGCCTCCGCCGAGGTATTGGGAGGGTTCCCCTGGGATTGCTGCCGCTTAGTGGCATGTTGAGCACTTCTTAGAGCAGATTTGGCATATGTAAAAAAGTGAATTTTGCCCATGAAGGAGAGCTGCAGCTTTGCCGGATTTAACAGTGCATAGGGTATGTCAGCTTTTGAAAAAAGCTTCTAGGAAGGTAAGAAGTCATGGCGGGCTATCTGCACGGACAATGTGAAGTCAGCTTAAAATGAAACATTATTACCTTGATATTTGATCGAACCATGCTCTCGCACCAGATGTAGGATCGCATCAGGATCCCAATAGTTCAATAAGTGGGCAACAATGGGGTGAGCTGATGCACTTGGAGGCTGCCGAGGACCAAGAGAGTGGTGGGAGCACTCCACAATGAATATTACTGACAGGGCCTCGCGAAAAAGATCATGCAACAAGGTCTTGACAAAGCCCTCCATTTTGGAGATAGCTGTGGTTTCTGGAATCCCGGTGATCCGGAGGTTATTACTTCTGGACATTGCCTCCAAATCCTAATTTTTGGCTTTGATGAGATCAAGAACCTTGTCCATACATAGCAAATGTACTTTCAAGACTTTCTGGAGGTCATCTGCTTCAGAGAACTGGTTTTCCAAATGGTCCAGTCTAGTTTCATGTTTATCGACGTGTTGTTTCATGTGGTTTAGCTGGCAAGTTAGTAGATCAAGTTTAGGGGCAATGTTTTCAGACTCATTTTCACATCCACAAGTAGCGCTGGAAAGCCAATGTCTTTTGGTCATTCTCCTCTGGATGGGCCACACAAGCTTCAGGATCTTGGCCTTGATCCACGTGGCAAGTGAGGCACCTCCTCTCGAAGGAGAGCTTAGACTGCTTGATGTTTGTGCTTGACCATATTTGTGGTATGAGCACAACCAGCATCGGCGATCAATGAGCAGGTCCTCAGTACAGAGAGAGAATCCAATATGGCCAATTCACTGTTCTGGATGGTGTGGTGATCTGCATTGGTCAGCCAGGAGTTACTGACGTTAGCCACAGACCGAGGAACCATGGAGCCTGCCTCACCCTGGGCAATCCTCCACAACAGGGGGCATGAGCAGGCTCAGCATCAAGGCCAGCAATGGTCCCCCACAGCAGGCAGTGGTGAAGTGATGGTGTGAGTTGAAGCAGGCGGGTAGATCAACACCAGGATCTATCAGCTTTGAGGTGATGCCCCAGTACAGGAAGCCTGGGGTCCCCTTCCCCACAGGACCACAAAACAGCAGGTTGACGAAAGCAGGACAGTGCCACAATGCAGGGGAGAGGGTGGCTGACTCCCGAGCACAGGCCCCAGCACCGATGGCAGATCAGCACAGCACCTTGTGACTCTGGGCAATAGATTGCTTAATCTCTCCGACAGCCCCCAGCACCTTGAGACCCTTAGGGGTGATTAGTTCTCGCTTTACTATATGGGATTATTTAGGGGTGGTCAGGATGGTGCCCTCTGGTGAAACATGATGACTGGGGATGTTGCCAGGTATGGGGGCATTGATGGCATAATATAGAGGCCCAGCAATGGCTGTGTGTTTAATAACTGCCCGGATCCAGGTCATCTAGTGTCCTGCATGGCAGCAGTCTCCGATGGAATTAGGGGCTACCTCGCAGCCCCAGCTGCATGCCAAGTGGCAGGATCCAGAGAGACATGGCCATCCTAATTAGAGTCCCCCACAAGCAGCTGACAAGGTTGTCCGCCAGCAGAGAACTGTCTGCAAACTTGGGGACGGAGAAGGGACTGCGAGCCCTGAGCCAAAGACACTCACCGGGCTTCACAGTCAGGCGTAGGCATGCCTTCTCCATCCACACCTGTCTCGTCCGGTGATGCAGCCACACTCGGCCTCTCCAGGCCACAGGAGTGCCAGCCAGCTGTACGCCAGCCACAGCAGCAGTGTGGAGTCTTGTTTCTGCTCTCACTCAGAGCGGTCCTTGAGCAAGACGCAGCTGCCAAACATGCAGCTATGTGAGGCCACAGGCACAGATGAGTGTGGCCAGAAGTATGCGATAACCGGCAACATCAGGCAGCTGCAGTCCCAATCCACATTGGGGCAGGGCAGGCTGATTCTGGATAATCAGCTGCAGCTAACCACACTGCTCAGGATAAGCAGCTCTAGGCCACACGCAGACCCAATCTCTCTGCCCTCCACCGTCGGCCACAGGAGCGACCCCCAGCACCCAGACCACTCCAGCTGGGTCCTGGTTATATGTTAGCTCCTTGCAGGCATCTTTCAGTGTTGGGTGGCCCTTCTCCAGCAGGATAGTTGGTGGATTAAAATTTCACCCGGCAGAGAGCTCTAAAGAGTGGCCATCTTGCGGTTCGGTGAAACCACCCCCCCCCCAAACCAACAACATTTTAAAAACGTACCCTTGCTTTTCCAATACATGGGCACCAGATATTCCCCGAATCAAAAGTAACTCCAAGGCAGGAGAGCTAAATAATTCTCACAATCACTTTGCACTGGATGGTCAAGGAACTAATTGTTAGCTTCTTGGAACAAAAACCATGGCAAAGGTTTTGGTAGGGGTAACCTTCAGGTTCAACGTGGCCATAGATTTGATATTACCATCTAGAAAAAGTTCTAAGCTCATTTGACAGTCTAAACAATAAAGCAGCGTCTTCCACATATGTTAACACAGGGAAAGCCTAATCCTAATTGTTGGCAGGTCACAATACTTTGCAGTCAAGCCCATTTATATATAAGAGGAGGAGTATCGGAGCAAGAGCACAATCCTGACCAACTCCTCAGCTGAGGTCAAACCATTCAGTACACACTCTATTTTCCACATATATTATTGAGGCAAAGAGGGCATAATGTAGGGCCCTCAAAAAGCCAACCAGCCTCTTTTCTACCCCCAGGGATTCCAGCGTTGTCCAATGCTTGGACCTGACCATGCTGTTGAAGGTGCAAAAGAGATCCACGAAGGCTAGATAAAAGGAGCCATGCTTGGCTATGGTGTATTTACTAATCAAAAGATTCAAATTAAGGCACTGTTCCATCATCCCAATCCCTGATCTAAACTTGAATTGCAGCTTGGAGAGAACTCCAGATTCAGAATCCCAGTTAACAGCCCAATAAAAGTTATGTATCAACAAGTAAAATACCCTCATAAATGAGGCACTCATGTGCCAGGGTGCTGCCACTATATGGCAGGACACATCCAAAATATAAGAGGGTTACTTAAATATTCCAGGCCACATATCTCAGAGTTGTGTTCAATGGGCAATCAATCATTGGGGATCACTTATGCTCAAATATGCCATGGATGCTTACTGTACAAGGAACCTACTCATTGTGCAATGGTGCAGGAGAAGGTGTGGACTGGAGTTGCTCAGTTTCCTAGATGCTAGGGGTGTTGCTCAGGAATATGTGCAGTTTATGCATTACTCTTATGTTATTCATCATAAAGGACCAGGTATTAAGGTAGACAAGTGGTTCCCAATCTGTGCACCTTGGCTTCCAGGTGTACCATCAAGCTAGTCAGAGGAACCATGCACCAAGCACTTTCTTGCATTTAATGTTAATGGGTTTGTTGGCTTTACTTAAACTAATTAGACTTAACCTCTTCAGTGCCCCGCCCTTTCCCCGCCCTGTGCCGGGCCTTTCATTAGCGGGCGGGGTTCATGACGAGATAGTCTCGTCATGGGCACAGCGCAACCGCGCTCCATGACGAGACTATCTCGTCATGGGCACTGAAGGGGTTAATCTCATGATGTCAAGGATGTGTAAGTGCAAAAACAACAGTTGATGGACAGAATGCAGAACAATGTCATACATTCACCCCAGTAAAGAGATCTGAGCCTAAATCCATCATTTGTTCACTCACCATGCCATTCCAGTTTGAACCCAGCCATATCCAAATCAGTCTTGACCCAGTGCCTCATGGGAACAGTCCAGCCCGAACTGCCAAGCCAGATCCTCCCTGGACTGGAATCAAGCATCCTAGGACTGGTTTCGGGGTTTCACCCATCTTCAGCCAGTATAGCTTGATTCCAGTGGCATGGAGAGCACAGGACCCACGTCTGGGCATACCCGTCCCACTTGGGGTGACAAATGCAAAAACAACAGTTGATGGACAGATTGCAGAACAATGTCATACATTCACCCCAGTACAGAGATCTGGGCCTAAAGCCATCATTTTTTTTGCTCACCATGCCATTCTAATTTGAACCCATCCATATGCAAATCAGTCTTGACCCCGTGCCTCATCGGAACAGTCCAGCCCCAACTGCCAAGCCGCGTCCTCCCTGGAATGGAAACAAGCATCTAACGACCAATTTCGGGGTTTCACCCCTCTTCAGCCAGGATAGCTTGATTTCAGTGGCATGGAGACTATGGGACCCACATCTGGGCATACCCGTCCCACTCGGGGTGACAAATGCAAAAACAACAGTTGATGGACAGAATGCAGAACAATGATTAAACCCAGGTCAGTTGACTGGGGGTGAGTGCTTGCAATGTTCAACACTCCGTCCATCATCCCCTTCGGTTTTGCTTTGTTCGTCCTAATTTGACAGGGTATGCCCAGACGTGGGCCCCTTGCTCACTTTGCCACTGGATTCAAGATAGCCTGGCTGATGAGGGTTATGAACCCAAAACTGGTCCCAGAAAGCTTGTTTCTGGTCCAAGGAAGACATGGCTTGGCAGTTTGGGCTGGACTGTTCCCATGAGGCACAGGGTCAGACTTATTTGCATATGACCATGTCTGAACTGGCGTGGCGGAGTGAGCTAAAGAATGATGATGGATTAAACCCAGACCAGTTGAATGGGGGTGAGTGCTTGCAATGTTCAACACTCCATCCATTATCCCCTTTGGTTTTGCTTTGTTCGCCCTAAGTTGGCAGGGGATGCCCAGACGTGGGTCCCTTGCTCACTTTGCAACTGGATTCAAGATAACCTTGCTGATGAGGGTTATGAACCGAAAAACGATCCCAGGATGCTTGTTTCCGGTCCAGGGAAGACATGGCTTGGCAGTTTGGGCTGGACTGTTCCCATGAGGCACAGGGTCAGACTGATTTGCATATGGCCATGTCTGAACTGGGGTGGCGGAGTGAGCTAAAGAAGGATGATGGATTAAACCCAGATTAGTTGACTGGGGGTGAGTGCTTGCAATGTTCAGCACTCCGTCCATCATCCCCTTTGGTTTTGCTTTGTTCGCCCTAAGTTGGCAGGGTATGCCCAGACGTGGGTCCCTTGCTCACTTTGCCACTCGATTCAAGATAGCCTGGCTGATAAGGGTTAGGAACCCGAAACCGGTCCCAGGATGATTGTTTTCGGTCCAGGGAAGAAATGGCTTGGCAGTTCGGGCTGGGCTGTTCCCATGAGGCACAGGGTCAGACTGATCTGCATTTGGCCATGTCTGAACTGGGGTGGCTGAGTGAGCTAAAGAATGATGATGGATTAAACCCAGATCAGTTGACATGGGGTGAGTGCTTGCAAATTCAACACTCCGTCCATCATCCCCTTTGGTTTGCCAAAGATGTGTAAGTGACATGCTTAAAGCTGGAAACATCGTGATCAATTGGTGGAATGTCTAGGGAGATAACCTCCATATTTCACTCATGTTCCAACAATCCCAAAGTAAGCAGAAGACTCCTCATTTATTTTGTTGGACTAGGTGATAGTTTAGTTTTTTCTGAATACATTTTACTCCAATGCAAGTTATCAGGAAAGTAAAGTTGTCCTGTCTCTCAAACACACTAAGGGGCAAATTTACAAGCCCCCTGCGCCACCAGTGTATCACGTTTTGTGACGTACTGGTGGCGTATTTTAGTGCTCCATGTTTACAAGGAAGGGAAAAGCTACCCTACGTTGCTTTTCCTGTCCTTTTAAATATGGCCCCTTTACACGCAGCACTTTGCGTGAAAGGGGCATTCCATGGGTGTTGCTGTGGGTGTTCCCACGCAACACCCAAGGAACCAGACACATTTCCAGATTTATGAGGAATCGTAAATCTGGAAATGCGTCTGAATGCTACGCCTCCTCAGGGGAGGAGTAGGGAGGCGCAACGAGGAGAAATGTTTTAATTTCTCCTCGCTCTTTCCTCTTTCAACAAGTGCTGCATTATGCAGCACATATAGAAAGTGGAAAATGCCTGTTGTGATTGTTTTTGTACAGGAAGGTGCTCCTTCCTGTACAAAAACAATCTCCCCATGAGCAGGCATTCTTGCACCATGGTGCAAGAGTGCCTGCACCGGCGCAATGCAGCAGTTTGTGCATCAGCGCAGGGGGGAGCAGAGGAATGCGATATTATTATTGTAAATATGTCACATTCCTGTGCTTTGGAAGTGCCGCAGCGTGGTGCAGCCAAAGGGCTTGCGTTGCCACACTGCCACACTTCCTCATAAATCTGCCCCTCAGTGTTATTAAGTATTGTCATGTGTACTTGAACCATAGGTACTTCCAGAACACATTTCTTCCAGTATACACACATTTCCAAATATGCCTGCTCTCTCCATGAGCACAGGAAAGTAAGACACAATATAATGCATATTGCCAACATTTGGAAGCAACAAAGAGGGATTTGTTTGGCTTGCATTGAATGGGAGGCAATTTTAGGGAGGATACAGATGTAAATTAAAGCTGTATTTGGTTTAAAATAAATTGTGAGTCCCTCTTCCGAGACAGGTGTGTTGGCACATATGACATGGGTAGAAATGGAAGTGCATTCAAATATTCTTCAAGAGCAGAAACACTTTGCCAATGAGGCCTATGGGCATAGGGGTGCTATCTAGTACTGAAAGTGGGATAAACAAATTTGAGACGGTTCTCTAAAAATGCCATGGGCAAAGACATGTAACTAGGAATATTTTATTAGAGGCGCTGCCTTAATAATACGAAACACCCTGCATATGATTTTAATACCTTCATCAGCTTCATCCCAATTATTTTCAGGGAGAAAACTGAAGTACACCTGAGGCTGGGCTTACATCCCCCAACCTCAAAAAAAGTCAAAATGTTTGGGAACCACAGAGGTAGACTTATGATAATACATCAATATTACCATATCTGTATTTATTTCACACATTGCCACAAATACATTCCCATTATCCCACAATATATATAAATACATAATGATGCCATTTTCAATTGTGCATTCCCATTTGTATGCAAAACATAAATTGCCATGCTTTTGGCTGTCTAGCCGAAAATGTCAATCTTTATGTGAATCCTCCCAACATGCAAGGCACCATGAATGCTGTGCTGCTTTTTCTCTCCTCCTCCTTGTTCTTCACTAATCCTCTCCTACCATCTCCACTTCTTTCTTCTGTACTAATTATCACTCCCCTCCATCATCCTCCTACCTTTTTTAATGTGGACTAGCAGCAAATAAGAGCACAGCTGTGAGGTCTGCTGTGCAATTTTCAATCTACCCATTGATGTATTTAGTTAATGTTTTGTACAGCACCTAAAGGGCTTGTGAGCAACTGAGCTCTTCTACACAGTACATGTACAGTGTTTACAAGAGATTATGGTAAAAGTAACTGAGCAGTGGATCACCAACAAATTATAGCAATTTGTTCAATTAAAGTTATAGTAAAAAAAACGTTTACCAGACCCACGTGTAACAATGCTTAACATATAGCCAGTTCATGGTTTCCATAAGATGATAGTACAAGTAACAAATCAGTGCATCAGCAACAAATTACAACTATCTATACAATAGGGGACAAGTCAAAGGGTCACTCACCTTTTTGAAAGTTCCACTGCTGTGTACTTAACTCACACTTGCCCTACATCAGGTAGATGTGGAGTGTTGAAACACGCAGAAGTATTGACGCTGCACTGGATATATGTGTGCCTGGAAAGGGAACAGTACAAGGCTAGAGTAGTGCTGTGCAGTATATGCGTGGTTAGTGCATGTACTGAGTGTATGAATGCCTGCTGTGAGTACATTACATGAGAGATGTAGTGCTGTGCAGTCCGTACGTAGTGAAGAATGTGCTGGGTGTATGTCTGCTTTGGTGAAGTAGAATACATGAAAAGAGAAGTATTGTGCAGTGTGCACATTGTGGTGCCGATTCCGATCCTGGAAAAACCGGGTACGAACCGTCGGTCGGAGGGTTTTCTCCGTCCGACTCGTACCCGGGAAAAAAACATTACAAACATGGAAGTACGATTCGCACGGAAACACCATTTCCGTACGAATCGTAAAAAACACCGACCGACGAAAATATACATACAAATGTGATCCGGGGAAAGCGCCGACGTGATGTCGGGACGCATTCAGGCTGCGTTTCACGAACCAGGAAGTACGAACCGCACCGACGTCACCCCGCACGGATAAAATTCTCTGCCTGCCAAAAACTGCCGGGAAATCAGGACGACGCGCGCAAGGAGCACCTGTACGCGAAGGACAGCCATGGACCCGAACCTACGTGTATGTACGGACCGTACCCCCACCCGTGTATGCATGGAGCGTACCCAGACCCGCGTATGTTCGGAGCGTACCCCCACCCGTGTATGTACGGACCGTACCCACACCCGCATACGTATGGAGCGTACCCCCACCCCGACAGTGTATGTACGGACCGTACCCCCACCCGTGTATGCATGGAGCGTACCCAGACCCGCGTATGTTTGGAGCGTACCCCCACCCGTGTATGTACAGACCGTACCCACACCCGCGTACGTATGGAGCGTACCCCCACCCCAACAGTGTATGTACGGACCGTACCCCCACCCGTGTATGCATGGAGCGTACCCAGACCCGCGTATGTTCAGAGCGTACCCCCACCCGTGTATGTACGGACCGTACCCACACCCGCGTACGTATGGAGCGTACCCCCACCACAACAGTGTATGTATGGAGCGTACCCCCACCCCAACAGTGTATGTATGGAGCATACCCCTACCCCAACAGTGTATGTATGGAGCGTACCCCCACCCCAACAGTGTATATACGGACCGGACCGTACCCCCACCCATGTATGCATGAAGCGTACATGGCCAGACACAGGAGGGGTGGGTGCAGAGTCCTCCCAGCAGTGCCCAGACACAGGAGGGGTGTGTGCCTATCATTCCCAGCAGTGCCCAGACCCAGGAGGGATGGGTGCCTATCACTCCCAGCAGTGCCCAGACACAGGAGGAGTGTGTGCAGAGTCCTGCCAGCAGTGCCCAGCCACAGGAGGGGTGTGTGCAGAGTCCTCCCAGCAGTGGCCAGACGCAGGAGGGGTGGGTGTAGAGTCCTCCCAGCAGTGCCCAGACGCAGGAGGGGTGTGTGCAGAGTCCTCCCAGCAGTGCCCAGCCACAGGAGGGGTGTGTGCAGAGTCCTCCCAGCAGTGCTCAGACGCAGGATGGGTGGGTGTAGAGTCCTCCCAGCAGTGCCCAGACACAGGAGGGGTGTGTGCCTATCATTCCCAGCAGTGCCCAGACGCAGGAGGGATGTGTGCCTATCACTCCCAGCAGTGCCCAGACACAGGAGGGGTGTGTGCAGAGTCCTCCCAGCAGTGCCCAGCCACAGGAGGGGTGTGTGCAGAGTCCTCCCAGCAGTGGCCAGACGCAGGAGGGGTGGGTGTAGAGTCCTCCCAGCAGTGCCCAGACGCAGGAGGGGTGTGTGCAGAGTCCTCCCAGCAGTGCCCAGCCACAGGAGGGGTGTGTGCAGAGTCCTCCCAGCAGTGCCCAGACGCAGGAGGGGTGGGTGTAGAGTCCTCCCAGCAGTGCCCAGCCACAGGAGGGGTGTGTGCAGAGTCCTCCCAGCAGTGCCCAGACACAGGAGGGGTGTGTGCAGAGTCCTCCCAGCAGTGCCCAGCCACAGGAGGGGTGTGTGCAGAGTCCTCCCAGCAGTGCCCAGCCACAG
Source organism: Triturus cristatus (assembly GCF_964204655.1). NCBI lineage: Eukaryota > Metazoa > Chordata > Amphibia > Caudata > Salamandridae > Triturus > Triturus cristatus. Next base: position 730,613,604 of record NC_140591.1, read on the forward strand.
GAGGAGTGTGTGCAGAGTCCTCCCAGCAGTGCCCAGACGCAGGAGGTGTGGGTGTAGAATCCCCCCAGCAGTGCCCAGACACAGGAGGGGTGTGTGCAGAGTCCTCCCAGCAGTGCCCAGACCCAGGAGGGGTGTGTGCAGAGTCCTCCCAGCAGTGCCCAGACGCAGGAGGGGTGGGCATAGAGTCCCCCCAGCAGTGCCCAGACACAGGTGGGGTGTGTGCCTATCATTCCCAGCAGTGCCCAGACGCAGCAGGGATTGGTGCCTATCACTCCCAGCAGTGCCCAGACATAGGAGGGGTGGGTGCAGAGTCCTCCCAGCAGTGCCCAGACACAGGAGGGGTGTGTGCAGAGTCCTCCCAGCAGTGCCCAGACGCATGAGGGGTGTGTGCAGAGTCCTCCCAGCAGTGCCCAGACACAGGAGGGGTGTGTGCAGAGTCCTCCCAGCAGTGCAAAGACACAGGAGGGGTGTGTGCAGAGTCCTCCGAACAGTGCCCAGATGCAGGAGGGATGGGTGCCTATCACTCCCAGCAGTGCCCAGACATAGGAGGGGTGGGTGCAGAGTCCTCCCAGCAGTGCCCAGATGCAGGAGGGGTGTGTGCAGAGTCCTCCCAGCAGTGCCCAGATGCAGGAGGGGTGTATGCAGAGTCCTCCCAGCAGTGCCCAGACACAGGAGGGGTGTGTGCAGAGTCCTCCCAGCAGTGCCCAGACACAGGAGGGATGGGTGCCTATCACTCCCAGCAGTGCCCAGACATAGGAGGGGTGTGTGCAGAGTCCTCCCAGCAGTGCCCAGACACAGGAGGGATGGGTGCCTATCACTCCCAGCAGTGCCCAGACATAGGAGGGGTGTGTGCAGAGTCCTCCCAGCAGTGCCCAGACGCAGGAGGGGTGGGCGTAGAGTCCCCACAGCAGTGCCCAGACACAGGTGGGGTGTGTGCCTATCATTCCCAGCAGTGCCCAGACGCAGCAGGGATTGGTGCCTATCACTCCCAGCAGTGCCCAGACATAGGAGGGGTGGGTGCAGAGTCCTCCCAGCAGTGCCCAGACACAGGAGGGGTGTGTGCAGAGTCCTCCCAGCAGTGCCCAGACGCATGAGGGGTGTGTGCAGAGTCCTCCCAGCAGTGCCCAGACACAGGAGGGGTGTGTGCAGAGTCCTCCCAGCAGTGCAAAGACACAGGAGGGGTGTGTGCAGAGTCCTCCCAGCAGTGCCCAGATGCAGGAGGGATGGGTGCCTATCACTCCCAGCAGTGCCCAGACATAGGAGGGGTGGGTGCAGAGTCCTCCCAGCAGTGCCCAGACGCAGGAGGGGTGTGTGCAGAGTCCTCCCAGCAGTGCCCAGATGCAGGAGGGGTGTATGCAGAGTCCTCCCAGCAGTGCCCAGACACAGGAGGGGTGTGTGCAGAGTCCTCCCAGCAGTGCCCAGACACAGGAGGGATGGGTGCCTATCACTCCCAGCAGTGCCCAGACATAGGAGGGGTGGGTGCAGAGTCCTCCCAGCAGCGCCCAGACGCAGGAGGGATGGGTGCCCATCACTCCCAGCAGTGCCCAGACGCAGGAGGGGTGGGTGCAGAGGCCCCCAGCAGTGCCCATGGAAAGAAAAAGGGTGGAGTACCCACAGATCCAATGGCCACAATTGTCAGTCAGGTGCACAAAGACCCTGCAGTACATGTAACACATGTGTGCGAGGCTGGGAGTACACACATGCATACTGCCTAAAAGGGAACATGTCCACATGAAGTCATGTCAACAGACTACATACACAAGTACAGTGATCACCAAGGATGCCACGAATGATGCAGGTGGAGACATCGCTCTGCATGCATGGTCAAAGTTGAAGGGGTCCGTCACACACCCAGCTAATGTAGACACAGCTCAGCGCAACATATTGGAAACACCCTGCAGGGAAGATGTCAGGGTACACAGAGGAAGGAACACACCTTGGGACAATTTCACCATGCAGTAACTGCTTACATGAACAAAGAAACTTAGCTAACACCTTGTGATGGCACACAGATACCAGGGTCCCCCCTATGACCAGCACACTACTACATTTCCCACACACCCAACACATGATCACCACCCAAAATCATGTAGCAGCCCCACCAACAGCAATACCACAAAAGCAGTAGTGTCCTAAGGAAAAAAAAATGGCTTTATTCAGCATTACCAAAAAATGTTTGTGTGGATAAAGTTCAATATTTACAAAGCCCATAGGGCAGTCCATAAGTCACAGCTGGATGGGGGACACAGTGGGATGCGTGTCCCCTAGCTTGCCTGCACAGTTCAGACCACCCTGTCTTCCACAGGGGGGGCATCATGTGGGAGGGAAGGACCAGGCACCGCAGGGACAGGAGGGGCAAGGGCAGGCGTTGTGGGTGCAGGGACGGAGGACTCCACCACAGGGGGTGGGGCAGCGCCAAAGGAGGTGGTGAGGATGGCGCTGCACACGTCAGCAAGGTCCCCCAGCGTATCCCCTGCACCCGAAGGAACCACAGGCCCCAAGGAGGAGGGGGGGTAGAGGAATGGGTCACAGCGCCACTGGGGGAGGGTGTGGACAGGGGGGGGCACTCAACTACCCTGACCGGGGACTCCTTTGCCCGCTTGCTGGGTGGTGTCACTGTTGGGCTCAGGGACAGAGCGGCCATGAAGGAATCCTTGCTGGATTCATGGCCAGGAGAGCTGAGGGGAGTGGATTTGGAGAGAGTGACTTACGTTTGCCCCCCGACCCAGTGGGTGTGCCTACCTCACCCTGTGTGTGCGTGCCAGGAGGTGTGCGCTTGCCCTGCCCTTCTGGTGTGGTGCCTGTGTCTGGTGGGGTGCGTGCATGCTGACGTCTGGGTGTACGTGGGACAGGCATGGGAGTGGGAAGTGTGGATGGGGCAGGGGTAGGGGGTGGGACGTAGCACTGCAGGAGACCCACTGCTGCAGTCAGTGTCGAGTCTATGGACCTCAGCAAGTTGCGTTGGTCAGACTGCGCGGCTGAAATGCCCTCCAAGTATGCCTCCATCTGGTTGAGCACTTGGCTGTGGCCATGGAGGACATTAAGCGTCGCAGTCTGACCAACCCGCAACTGCCGCAGGATGTCCACAGACTCGGCATTGGTGGCAGCAGTGGAGACAGGGGCAGGGGGTGCGGTGCCTGGCAAGAAGGAGACACGTGGTGACCGAGCACGGCGGGAAGGGACACGAGCAAGTGGGAGGCCAGTGATCGGAATGGAGGGGGCGGGTAGTGATGGAGTGCTGGTGTCAGCTGTGGGACCAGCCACCGCCCCCTCAGAGTGCTCAGCCTCGGACCCGTCTGCGTCATAGTCGGTGGTGGATTGACTGGACAGGTCCTCCGCTGCACTCCCGTCGGCCTCCGTGCCACTCGATGTGACAGACAAGTTGGCACTGCTGCCACTGGTGCTTGGTCCCTCCTCACGCTCCGTGCCAGTGTCTCCCTCGGAGTCCCCCGACGATGCTGTGGGCAAGGTGAAGAGACAGGAAATAATCAGACATCTGTATACATATGTCACATGAGTCAAATCCACATAGGTCACAGTGCATAGCCTGAAAAGCAACATGACTAACATCTACAATACAAGGTACATATGTAGGCCCTGCAACACACAGTTGGTTGACCCACCATGCCACTGACCAACTATGGAGAGCATGACACAAAAGCTAATAACATGATATGGATTTGGACAGAGGAGCCAGGCACTGGGGACAATCCAGCACAGCATCTGCAGCACACAGCGTTGGCGTAAAAAGGGATGAGCAGGAACCATGTCTATTAACTGTAGGCACATGCTGCAAAGGCAATACTTAAAAACATGCCCAACATTAATGGGTCACTGAACCTTGAGTGTATTTCCAGACAAACATCACACACTGGCCAGACCTAGCAAGGAGGCTTCAGGTCTAGACATGTAGGCCTTGCCCGCACCAACCACCCCCTACATTAGACAATTTTTTGAGACACAGGAAGCACTTACATCTCTAAGTCTGGAATGAAAACACATGGCCTGCAAGAAATCCAGATTGGACACAATATACCCCAGGTGCGCGGATACAAATACATCATCTACAAATGGCCATCATCAGATCATTGTACCAAGACACACAGGCACTGGCCCCCGTGAGTATGAACAAGGGACATTTGGTCAGCCTGTACAGTGGACACAGGTAGCAGAGTTTACGTAAACACAAATGGTGCCAGGGTACAATGGCACAGAGCACAACCTATGCTGTAGACACAGAGATTGTCGACATTTTTGGATTGCACACATGATACCTAGGAAAAGATGCCCCAGGGGACAGTAGTGGCCACACTACTCCATGGTCCTGAATGGTAATGACTGCAACACAAGCCACCATCCCTGCACTCTGCATATCTCACACTCATGCACATCATGTCACAGGCCACAAAATAGGACATGCATGCTGTATAGCAGTACACTTTAGAGACACACTCCTATGTCTGGACTCAGCATCAGTGACAACTGACATGGACCCCACAAGTACTGAACTGGACAGGGCACAGGCAAGGTCCCAAAACCTGTTACACACCACCCCCACACATGAAGCTGCAAGCATTGGGCACATCGATAAACTGGCAGCCTAGATAACCTTTTGCAAGTGTGACTACACACAGACCAGGGTACACATGCCAAAGAGGGGAAGGGAGGAAGGACAGCACCGCTACACTTTGGGGACCAGGAACTGCACTGCACATGTAAACCCTGGCAGTGTATCCATGCAACTGTGCACTTACAAATGCTGGTGACACACAACAAACACACATGTACCTACCCCCTTCCAGTTGCTGCTTTTCCCGTAAGCGCCTGTCCATGTCCGGGAAGACGACCGCCAGCACACTCTTGTGGATGTGGGTCAGACGGCGGCGCCCATGGTTCTTTTGGCTCACAGGTGAGTCCCCCAGCAGGACCCGTGCAATCCTCCGCGTCCAGCACCGGATATCCTGCCAGCGTTTCCTCACCTGGGCTAGGCGCCGCTTCCGACCATCAGTCTTCCTCACGGCACTGACGGCGTCCTTCCAGATCTGCTCCTTGGCACAGGCGCCTACCTGTGAGGATGAAAAAGTGAGACAACATCAATACATCTGCGACATGTCACAGAGACACACATTAGAGCAATTTGGCTGGTTTAACAGGGCACAGAATGCCTCAAGCTCATTACACCTGTGTCATAGGGACACTTTCCTCTGTGGAAGGCAAAAAGCACTAGGTGGCATTGTAGAGTACACAGGTGGCATGAGGGGTACGACACAATCAATCATCCAGGCTCACACTGTGCATCACAAGCGACACCAGGATTATGTTCAGCACCTCAATGCAGTCACATGCCACAGGACACTGAGGCGCCCTCAGCAGAGTACACAGACACACACAGCCACAGGACAATCACCTGCCATTGCCAACTGCAGCTACACACCTCACTCTGCACATGTGCCACTAGACTGGGGGGTGTCACAGGTGTGGGGCTGGCTCAGCACGGCAGTCACACCGCACTGCTCCCTTCTCACATCAGATGGGCAGGGTATATCCATCCTTCATGCAGCGGGGGTGCTACACTCCACATATGCACTCACCCACAAGACAGGGGACTTACACACACACACCAATGTCCAGGGGACAAACACATCATTTGTACACTCTCAGCACATGTACACTAAACAAACACACATCTGTGGGTACTGCCACCTGTCACACTGGGGGGACCACAGATTCACATAAGGACTGTAGTAACAACATTCCCAGGAGGATTAGACAGGCGGAATGTGTAATGCCACATGCAGTGATTGTCACAGTACACACAATGCAAGTGAAGAGAGCAGAAATGCACCACAGCATGCTCTGGCTGGGAGACATTAGGCATTCCCCCACCCGGGACCCACCCTACAGTACATTGCATGTGTGTTACACCTGGACACAATGGCAGAAGTCACAGTCACAAAAAAGGGGCACAGTCTTTGCTAGTGGACTCAGCACTCACCTGAACCCCTGGTCAACCATACAGCATGGGGTACTGTGGGAGGATCACATCCAGCAGGGCTTGGTTCTCCTCCTGGGTGAAAGGCTGGGCCCTCTCCACAGACCTGGATATGGTGCCAGAGGATTCACAAGCAGCAGCAGTGTAGTTGAACCAAAGGATGTGCAGGCAAGTGCTCTCTCATGGGACCTGGCTGCCTTATATCTACCTTGCTGCCCTGTTTCATTCACAGGAGTACAGAGTGATTGGTCACTCACATTTGCATCCTATATTTCCTCCAATCCCTTTAAACCTACCACAGTCAGTGGCTTAGTTTTTTTTTTTTGAGTATGATGTCAACTCAACAACCACTTTGCAACAAAGTAGATTCTTTCAAACCGACTTTAGCTGGGCACCTGATGAAAAAAATTCAAACTTTAAACTCGGTCTCCATGACAACCAGCATGCATGTAGGGCTTTATACTTGTCCCTCATGTGTCCCCTATGTAATTTGGACATTCACACACAGGTACGGTGAGTTCCAGGGCCCTAGGGCACCCCATATGCATAGAAACGGCCCGTACACGCGCGTGTACGGGGCGTATCACTATGGCTTTGCTCGCGTATGCGTACCCATAGTGATACGCCCCGTACACGCACGTGTACGGGCCGTTTCACTATGGCTTTGCTCGCGTATGCGTACCCATAGTGATACGCCCCGTACACGCGCATGTACGGGCCATTTCACTAAGGGTAGGCCTACGGCAGCACTCCCATAGTGATGGGGAACGTACACACGCCCTCAGAGCGCATGTACGGTGCATTTGACACCTGACAGTGGTGACAGGCAGCACACAGAAAGGAATAGAGCTGACATACTTGTCCAAGGCTGGACATCAAGGCATTGTCTGTGCAGTACTACATGTGTGGGGCACAGGTGTGTCAGGCTGTAATGTGGCACATTACTCCTGAGTTGTGAAGGCAATAGATGTATGATGAGATGTGTACAGATGTCATGTGTGATGGTGGACTATGTGCCAGACATCCCCTTCACTCCTTTGACATGTGTGCATGTAGTACAGAACACTTGTGAAAAGCGTCACTGCCATGGCACAGTCAACAACACACGCAACTGTCCCCTGATGCCAGCTACAGGGGTTTTCACACCTGACATGTGACTACCCGCGTTGCACGATTTGACTATGTCATGTATGTGTCGTGTGTTGCCATTAGCTTGCTGTAGGTGTTTGGTCAAATGCATCTGCAGTTGCTGCAACCAACATGTGTCTGTGTGTAGATGGCCATGGCACAGTGTTACGCATACCAGGCCACATGTGGAATCCGACGTAAGGTGTGTGTGTATGCATCGACACGGAGTATCAAAACAAGGACATATCTGCATACTCTCAATGTATGTGGGATCATTCTTGAAATGTAATCCTTCATGGCAAGGTGTGTGGTCTGTCCTTTTTCTATTACATGTGACCTGTGCCTCTAGTGTTCCGCAACCTGTCTGTACAATAAACATCCTTCCTCTGCACATATTTGGTTGTCTGTAACTCCTGTAATGCGTCTGCCTGCTCACTTACACTGGCCCACAGCTAGTTTCATGGAATGGCATTATGAGGTTGAGAATAAACGTTTGGAGCTGTCTCTTGGTAGGAGTGTCACATGGCTGGCATACGTGTCCAGGGCATATTGCACAGACCTGACTCTGTATGTAGCATATGTGTATTGCCTGTTGACCATGTGCTCAGTACATTGACATTGGTGGTGTACTGTACTCACTCTTCGTTGTCCCTTCTAATTCACTGCAGGGCTCCGCCTCTCCCTCGAGCAATTCCGAACTTGGCTGACATGCGGGAAAATGACTGTATACGCCGCTACCGCTTCCCCCAACGTTTGATTGAGGACTTGACGACACGGCTGGCAGCACACCTCCAACCGCTACACAGGTATCCTGGTGCACTGACACCCAAGATGAAGGTGATGGCAGCCCTACATTTCTTGGCCACGGGTACCTTTCAACATACCATTGCCCATGTCGGTGGGATGTCCCAAACCATGTTAAGCCGTGTTCTGCATGATTTTTTAGAGGCCATGTTGGAGCACCTTGATGAGTTCATAAAATTCCCAACTCCTGAGCAGTTGACAGCTGTCAAGCGTGAGTTCTATGCCCTGGGAGGGATGCCCCATGTCATTGGGTCCATAGATGTAACACATGTGGCTTTGGTACTACCACAGGCACAGGAGGTAGCCTTCCGTAACCGCAAGCATTACCACTCCATTAATGCCCTTGCGGTGTGTCTTGCCAACATGCTGATTTCACATGTCTGTGCTCGTTTTCCAGGATCAGCACACGATGCGTACATCATGAGGCGTAGCAGGGTGCCTGAAATGATGCTGCAGCTGCGCAATGAACAAGCATGTCTTGTTGGTGGGTATACTCTGGCAGTCCTGTATTTAATGTCATCTTCCTGTCTTACTGCTTCTCCTGACCCACTCTTGTCCATGATGTTTCCATGTAGGGGACGCTGGCTATCCCAACATGCCATGGCTGATCACGCCTCTCCGCAACCCCAGCACGGCTGCCGATCACCGCAACAACAACGCCCATGGGCGGACCAGGCGAGTGATAGAGAGGACGCTTGGCCTCCTGAAGAGCCGATTCCGTTGCCTCCACAAGACCGGTGGCACACTCCCATATGCACCGGTGAAGGTCTGCAAGATATTCCTCGTGTGCTGCATGCTGCACAACATGGCAGTGGAGAAAGCTGTGCCACTCATCCTGGATCCAGATGAGCAGGACCATCCACCCGTGGAGGATGAAGGGCTTGGGCAAGAGGCAAGTGATGTGGAGGAGGAGCAGGCGGTAGAGGACATGCGGAGTCGGCTCATACGCAACTTCTTTGCTTAGTGGTGAGTTCCAGTGTCTGAGTGTACACGCATTGGGCTGTGTGTGGCATGTGTTGGAATGTGTGTGTCCATCTGCATGTCTTCCAAGTGAGTCTGAGGTGTGTTTGGATGTGTCACTCGAGTGATGGTGCAATAGAACAATGTTTTTCCGGAGTCATCATTGTCACCTAGCATGTTGACTACCTAATACGTGTCGAGTACATGCACATGCATGCGGATGTACTTCTTTTGGCTGACTTCTGGTGTGTCTCCCATCCACAGGTACTTGTGCATGCTGTCTGCTGGTGGCATTGTTGTGCTCCTGCTATTCCTCATGAACACAGCAACATTTGCTGAATCAGCGTTACATGCACGGACACGTTTGAAAATCTCCTTAGGGTAAGGGATGCAGCACAGCTTTTTGGGAGTGGTATTTGTTTTGAATGTGTGTGCACTGCTCCTGTTCATGTCTGGTTACTTTGCATACATGTAGAATCACCATGGGGCACATGACCTGGAGCAGAATTCACCTGAATTGATGGTCAGACTTGGTGACAGTCATCTGTAATGGGATTGTGATGGAGCCATCAATGTGTGTGACACTGACCTCGGAAACATACGGGTTGCACCGGGTTGACATGGTGTGTGAATTCCCCATTAGGGGCTCAATGGTGTATAGAAGGCTCTCCGTGAGCAGCAGGGGGTGTTTAGCTGTAACCCGTCACTTGTGTGCCAGTGCCATGGATTGCCAGCATCTGTGGTGGTAAGGGGGTGCCAGTGTTGGTCCCACGTGTCCATTCACAATACCTGTGTATGTGTTGACAGAGTTGCATTAGCATTTCCACACACATGAGTAATAAAGGTGTCCCTCTGCCTCCAAGGTGCCTCATCTCTGTCAATGGTGGTCTGTTGCCACTGTGCATGCGGCATGTCTGGCATTGTTCTCAGAGATGGTGCATATGAGTCTATGTGTAGAGTAGCAAGATGCAAGCTGTTTGTCAGGGATTAGATTCTGTTTTGTGCATGATGTCCATGGCTGTGTAGGTTTTGTGGCATGTCAGTCTCCATGACGGCCACAGTGCCGCATGTGAATCCATTGTGTGTGTGTGTGCCATGTTGAACCAGACATTCCTTCCTTGACATACACCTTTTGCATGGTTCGTTCCTGAGATCCTTGTCTTTGTGTGCTACTTGTGGCATTGTTTCCTTGACATGGCGCATGCAGCTGCAGGCCCTGCCGCAAGGGCACCCAGTGTCCCCGCAAACAAGCTGGTGTCCATCATGGATTGCTTGCTGACATGTGCTATGCTGATCAGCGGCAGCACACTCTGCATTATGCACAAGATCCCCAGTTCCATCCACATCAAGGCAAGAGGGAGGCCATCCCCCAGGTCAATTATGACATCCGTGTCTACTCCTACCCTGCACTCTAGGGACATGTGCGTTAGAAATCCCATGATACTTGTCCACATCCAGGGTGCATCTGCACAGCTCTGCTACTACATCCGGCGACCAGGCCACATGAACGTCCAACAGAGATGGGGGAGTGGATCACTGCCAGCTGCAGGATGACCTTCTCAATCCACGCACACCCTCAGGATGCAGCCCACACCCACAACACAACCTTGTGGCACTGTGATCCAACTCCCAATTGTGCCATCTCCATGCATCCAACCTTGGCTGGCCCACCATTCTCCACATCCACCTGACTCAAGCATGCAGGACATGGTTCTGCCACGTGTCTACACATACCTGGGACTCCCACCCCAGGACACTCCACATGATCCCTGACCTCTGCGCATAACTGTTGCTCTTCTAAATAGGTCTGTGGGTACAGTTGTGCGGGCACCCCCTCAGCTGGTTGGGCCCATCACGGGTGAGTATGGTGCTCCATGTCTGTCTTGGATGGTACGCTGTGACCCATGTGTGTCCTGTGCCTGACTCAGACCCCAGGGTATGGTGGTTCGGAGTTAATTCAGTAATCAGGCATGGTTTGACTTTACAACACACACATGTAGTGGAATAATGCAAAATGACGGCATCATCTTGTGATTGTGATGAATTTTATTAGTGCTGGGTACGTGTTTGGGGGGGTGACAAGAGGTGCTTGGCGGGGGTGTAGAATACAAAGTTCACAGGGGGAGTTGGTGTCCTTGCCATTGACATCAGAGTCTGTGCCACAGTCTTTGTCAACATTGGTCAGACAGTGACCAGCAAGGCCATGTGGCAGAGAATGTCCTTTGCTGCTGTGCTGCTGTTGGGCCATAGGGCGAGGTGCCAGGCCAGGTGACCTGGGAGATGGTGATGTTCCGCTGACTCTCACGGTCTTTTGCGTGGACGACCCACCTTCCTGCGGGGACCCTCAGACGCCTGGCTTGACGGTGCAAGGGACGCTCCGTCAGATGAATCCTCCTCCTTCTCCCTCCCTGTGGCTGGTGCTGCTCTACGCCTGGTGGCACAGGGAGGGTTTGCCAGGCTTTGGGCAATCTGACGGAGGGATTGGCTCATGTCCCTGTGCACCGCCAAGTGCTCTGCATGTCTTGCCTCCATCCTGGCATGATGCTCAACCTGCAGGGCCTTCATCTCATTGAGGGTCTCCACTACCTGGGCGATGCCTCTGGAGTCACGCCGGTATGCGTCCAGGAATGGTTCTGACATGTGCCATAGCCGGGTCCTGAGCCAACTGGGCAGGATCGGGCCTCCGCCGTCCTCCACTCCCACCACCCCTGCCCACTTGCGCCTGGCCTGCCGTTGTGGGCACATCGAGTCTCCGGGACCCCTGAGGGATGGCATTTGCGGTGTCGCCTGCCTCCTCCTGGGTGCCCGAAGAACCTTGTCCCTCCTGGACAGACTGGCTGCGTTGTTGTGTGCGGGCAGGGCTCCTGGGTGTCTCCTGGGATGTGGCAGGAATGGGGGTGGTGGTTGGCACAGTTGTACCTGCCGCAGGTGCTGCAGGTGGTTGGACACCAGAGGGGCCAGGTCGGTCTGGGTCATCCACGGAGTGGTGAGAGTCGTCGCTGGCGGTGGGGTCCTCTTCACGCAGAGCCTGGTCCTGTGAGTCTTCCCCCCCAGTGTTGGGGGGAGATCGATGACGTTGACCTGTGTGTGAGAGAGACAGTGTTAATTGTGTTATATGCGACATCCATGTTTCATTCTTTTTTGATTTGGCACAGTTCCTCTGGGTGGTTGGATTTGGCTAGCATTCCTCACACAGTGCACTTGTGCATGGGTATGTCCCTTAGCCACAGCTTTCGACACTTTACCTATGTGTGACACAATCTTAGTTGATGCATATTTTGTGAACGCAATCAGCAGTGTAGTGAGCGGGCGTAGCAAGCCATGCAGAGCCGGCTTACGTTTTGCACTGTACGTGGCCAAATGGTGTTTTTTCCATGCTATTTGAAAATGCAGGTAGGTAACTTAACAATTTGTGACAGGGTTCTGATGAACACAGTGGGTAGGTATACTGGGTGTAAGGTTCTGTTTGTGCCTGCAGCACGGATGTACTCGTGCACAGATTGACACATGGCCTAGTGTTTATCAAAGGTTGAAGGGGGGGTTAAGGCACTGCCAAACCTTGTCTACATGCACACAGTCCACCTGCTGACGAGCGGACATGGCCACACCACCCAAGGGTGATTTGGTCTCCCTCTGTCTTCCTTTCTCCCTCCCTCTGTCAGCCTCCTCCCTCTGTCCATCTCCCTTTCTCCCTCCCTCTGTCAGCCTCCTTCCTCTGTCCGTCTCCCTTTCTCCCTCCCTCTGTCAGCCTCCTCCCTCTGTCCGTCTCCCTTTCTCCCTCCCTCTGTCAGCCTCCTCCCTCTGTCCGTCTCCCTCTGTCTCCCCTTCTCCCTCCCTCTGTCAGCCTCCTTCCTCTGTCCATCTCCCTTTCTCCCTGCCTCTGTCAGCCTCCTCCCTCTGTCCGTCTCCCTCTGTCTCCCCTTCTCCCTCCCTCTGTCAGCCTCCTCCCTCCCTCTGTCTGTCTCCCTGTGTCCACCTCTGTCTCTGTCCCTCTCTCTGCCCCTCTCCCTCCCTCTGTGTGCCACCCTCTGTTGCCTCAGCCCAGCTTCCTGGGCACACACAGTTTGCAGGTCTTGTAAAGGCCATTGTCTTGTTCATGTGGGTTTGTTTCTTCTCTGCGGGCACCCATTGGGCGGAGTGTGTGAGCATGCGCTGCTGCTGTGGCGGTGTTTGCTGACACTCTTTCAGTGTGCTGCGTCTTCATTGGCTGCTGTTATGTGCAAATTGTGCCTTCATACCTATGTCGTCCTGCAACGCGGCCACCATTAGCAGGCAAAACAGTACTGTGTGGGGACACACTGTTGGTATGGCTGTGCCCTAAGCCATATGGGCTGAGGGCATTGTTGTGTGCTTCAGAGTTGTTCTATGTTAGTTTTGAGGCCCACCCTCCCGGCATCGGGGACATCCTGTCTTGTGTTTGTGTTTTGTGTGGCCTGTGACTTGGCCTGGCCTTGCTTGGGGCATGGGGCATGGAGGCGCTAGTGGCATGTGTGTGTTTTTGGAGTGTGGTTGTGTCCGGTGCTGGCTTTGTGGGGGTTGGGTGCATGATTGGTATTTGGGTTGTATATGGCGTTCCCCCCACGTGAGGTGAGTTGTTTGTGTACTCACCAGGCTCTCGGACTCCTTCTAGTCCGTCACATGCCAACGGCTCCAGCGTGGTCATCACCTTCTCCTCCCAGGGATGGTAGTGTACCGGTCTGCGGGATGGCCCTCCTCCAGTGATGTTGGCCTGGTTGTGCTCGTCCGTCATTTTGCGACGGACCGTCCTCCGCAGATCGTACCACCTGGCTTGGCACTCATGCCTGGTCCTTCTGGTGGACCCAACAGCATTCACGGAATTGACTATCCTCTCCCACATGGCAGTTTTTTCTGATATGCTGGTCCGTCTCACCAATGTTCCAAAGAGTTGTGGCTCGACTCTGATGATTTCGTCGACAAGGGACTCCAACTCGTCCTTTGTGAACTTTGGATTCTTGTTGGTGGGCATGGTGTGGGGTGTGGGTGTGGATGGTTGTGGGGGTGGGGGTGTGGATGGGTGTGGGTGTGGATGGTTGTGGGTGTGCAGGTGTGTGTGTGAATGTGAATGTGATGAGGGTGTGTTTGTGATGGTGGTTGTGTGAAGGAGTGCAAGTGTAAGGTGTATTGATGGTTGAAGTATGGTGCAGTGCGTTGTCTCTGGGGTCTGGCAGCAGTGGATCTGTTGCAAAGGATCATGGTTTGTGTGTGTTGGGCCTTTTTATTGGTCCATTTGTGGGTGTGGCTGTGTTTGAACTTTGGGTGGGTGTGTTATAAGGAGTGGTAGTGGTTTGGGCCTCTGTTTATCTGTTTGTCAGTTGCAGGTCAGTGTATAGGATGTATTTGGCCTTGTTGGATATGTTTTGTGGTGTTGTGTGCCTTGGATTGACTGTCCTTGTGTTTTTTTGGTTAGTTCTGGTTCAGTAGGAGTGTTTTTAGCCTCTGTACGGTGCGTACATGGGCCATGTTGTTGTACAGTGCTGTCCTTTGCTATGGCTTAGTACGACTCGTACATGCCCGATGTTGGGTGAGTGTGCTGGTGTGTGGGCCTGGGGTACGGTCCGTACATACACTGGTGGGGTGGGGGTACGGTCTGTACATACACTGGTGGGGTGCAGGTACGGTCCGTACATACACGGGTGGGGAGTTGGTATGCTGCATGCATACACAGGTGGGGGTACGGTCCGTACATACACTGGTGGGGTGGGGGTACGGCCCGTACATACACGGGTGGGGAGTTGGTACGCTGCATGCATACACGGGTGGGGGTACGGTCCGTACATACACTGGTGGGGTGGGGGTACGGTCCGTACATACACTGGTGGGGTGGGGGTACGGTCCGTACATATACGGGTGGGGGTATGGTCCGTACATACACGGGTGGGGTGGGGGTACGGTCCGTACATACACGGGTGGGGAGTTGGTACGCTGCATGCATACACGGGTGGGGGTACGGTCCATACATACACTGGTGGGGTGGGGGTACGGCCCGTACATACACTGGTGCTGTGGGGGTATGGTCCGTACATACACGGGTGGGGTGGGGGTACGGTCCGTACATACACAGGTGGGGTGGGGATACGGTCCGTACATACACTGGTGGGGTGGGGGTACGGTCCGTACATACACGGGTGGGGTGTTGGTACGCTGCATGCATACACGGGTGGGTGTACGGTCCGTACATACACTGGTGGGGTGGGGGTACGGTCCGTACATACACTGGTGGGGTGGGGGTACGGTCCGTACATACACTGGTGGGGTGGGGGTACGGTCCGTACATACACGGGTGGGTGGGGGTACGGTCCGTACATACACGGGTGGGGTGGGGGTACGGTCCGTACATACACGGGTGGGGTGGGGGTCCGGCCCGTACATACACTGGTGGGGTGGGGGTACGGCCCGTACATACACTGGTGGGGTGGGGGTACGGTCCGTACATACACGGGCGGGGTGGGGGTATGGTCCGTACATACACGGGTGGGGTGGGGGTATGGTCCGTACATACACGGGTGAGGTGGGGGTTCGGTCCGTACATACACGGGTGGGGGTTCGGCGCGTACATCCGCGGCCGGGGGGCATTTAGCGCGTACATGCGGGGTCTGTGGTGGGGTGTTCGTCGCGTATGCGGGCACGTGTCTCCAAGCTTGCTGTGGGAGTTCGGTCCGTACAGTGTTTTTTGCATGCAGTTGTGAAATCGAAAGGACGGGAGTGATCGTACTAGCGCGATCGGACTTCATTTTTCCGATTCGTAGGGAAAATCGTCCGGGGATGTGTCGGACACTTTTTCCGACCCGAGGACGTGTGGGGAAATTTTCCGAATGCGATTCGTATGGACTTTTTCCCATGCGAATCATACTTTGCAGTTTGTACGCTACTTGTACGATTCGTACTGTAAAAAGACCGGATACGAGTCGTACGGGGAAAATTTTTCCATGATCGGAATCGGCACCTGTGTGTGCTGATACTGTATGTTTGCAAATAGCAGACCCTGGTACAGTACAGAAAAGCTACATTACTGAATAGTGTGCTAAGACTGAATGTTTGTGCTGAATATATGTGTGCTAGAAATGGCGCACTGCATGGATATAACACTGTTGGACAGTAAGTGTTCTGTGAATGTACACTAAGTGTAAGTGTTCCTCCAATAATATATTACATGGAGGACCATGAGTTCCATTTTGGGAAGCCAAGGCCAGCCTGGTAAAGACATAAGGAGTAAAGGACCCCCCCAGACAGATTTGTGTATTGCTATGTTCCTATGAGCTGGGTCGGACACACACGGTAGGAAGGAAGGATGAGACTTTCTTTTTCCACATTAAAACGTTGCTCTTTAATTCAGTAATAGATCACAAGAAAGGGGGCCTTGACACATCTAAAGAAAGAGTCATAAAGAGTAGGGCTGGGAGCCTGGGATTAACCTTTTGATGCATATATCACTGCGACTGACATCCATGTGTGAAATCTCACAATTAACTGTGTTGTGGGACAATAAGCTTTGGAGTCTTGCCTGCTGTGAAAGACAGCCATTAATGACGAATGAAGAAAAGGAAAGGAGTACACTTAAAAAGATGCAGAGCCCCAACATATAAAGTCAAAGACTCATACCCGAAATCACGTTTTTGTGTCTAGAAAAGGACTATAAGAAAGGGAGGTTTAAACCCTAAACTATGTCATCTGCCAAGCAGCCAGACAGGCTGTGTGTGGAGTGGAGGCTCTGCAAGACATCTGCCTGTGATCATGACAGGGTGCCAAGGACTGCTAGTCTTCCTGCTGGGCAGGATGACATCACAGAGGGAAACCAAGATGTCTTGTCCTTGAGCCTGGAGCACCAGCACTTGCCTGCTTACCAAGAACAGTGAGCCCTATGAGGAATAGGAAAGCGTTGGAGGGGGAGGTACAGTGGGGATCCCTACCGAAAGATCTCCCATAATGAGGTGTGAAGAGAATGGCTGAGCACTGATCGGATAATTGCCCGCATGCAGGAATGTTCCAGTGACCCCTGTATCTCAGGAGAGTGTTGCTGTGATCTGAGCCGTGCAGGGAGCACTGTGTGAGAAGTACCAGGCTTGTACTGCCTTGTTGCGATGACTCCATATGCCAGAGGCAGACAGAGTTGCACCTATTTAGGCCAGGAGTGTGAGATCTGTGTCCACTGATATCGACAACCCTGTATGTCAGGAGGGACCACCATAGTGAGGGTGATCACACAGAGGAGCCAGTAGTGAGGACGATCACACCAGAAGAGTCTACTCCCACACCGTGAATAAGGCTGCAACCCCGTATGCCAAGCAGGACTGGCCAAGAGTTTGGATTGTTGCCTGGATGAGAGGATTACTGCTGAGGCCAATGGGTCAAGCATTCACCCTGTGATCTGCACCTAACGGATTCCCCAAGGGGCGCAAGGAAGGTTATGAAGTAGTCGCACCTTGCTGGGGCTTCAGTCGGGAGCCAAAGGATTGTATCCCCCTGCCCCATTAGAGGAAAACGTGAATTTTTTCATGTTTGTCCAGCAGATGTAGATCCGATCGCTGGAATAGACTTGTGGTGCTGAAGGAGAGAGTCTGCCTCTGCTGGGTTATACCGCGTGTACCACAAGCAGCCCAACTTCGCTGAATAGAATCAGGACTTGGGAGCACCCGCGGAGGGGGCACTTGTACCCCAGAACGCTCCAATACTGCTGAGCAGGGAGCACTGGAACTGGGCCTTTGGAGCCCCAGGGATCTCACTTCCAATGGTCCTGCACCACCACAGATGTTTTTCACTAAACCTTAAGTAGTCAAAAGGGAACTCTTTTGTACCGCCTACTAGTAAGCATTTACTGGATTTGGCCTTCAGTGAATGGAGAACAATTCTGATCACGTTATTAGAAGCATGGGATTTGCCCGACAATGACTAGTGTCCTAACATCTGTGGGGTTGTGTTATTTCTCATGAATGCCATTATTCATTTGTATGTGTAGAGTTAGAAATAAAATACTTATTTTTCTTATGAAAGTATGTATTTAACTGGACATTGCTTTATTATCAGTACTGTGTGCACTTTGAGTTATGAGTCGTGTTCACTCATCTGTATTTACACTTCCCCTCTCTGGAGGAGCCTTTGACCGCTTGTGCACAGCTACCACTGACAGTCACGTGCAGAAGGGGTATTTAGCTCAGTTGCTCAGGATCAATAATGAAGTGTGCCCCAAGACATCAGTAAAAGGCCTCAACCACCACAGTTGGGCCCTGTTGCCTCTGCGTGCCATGTAGACCCTCTGAAAAGGGTTCTAACAAGAATCAAAACCAATAAAAGTTGTGTACCATAGACCCCACGTCACAATGACCATTTTTGCAGTAGAAAAAACAGCACACTTAAAATGGGTGCCCATTCAGAAATAGTATCTTAAAAATCTAAAGCTCTATTTTATGGACGGTACACTGTAAGGTATTTTGTTAAACAGGTTTGCAAACATGTTACTCATCTGGTGTTGGGCGTGTAAATGCAAAGCTACTATTTCTTGAACACTTACAGCACTGTCCTCAGCTGGACAGGTGTTTACATTGTCGCTGGCCAGGCTCCACCTTTTCTTCTTCTCTTGGGGGGATACATTCTCATATTCCCCATAAATAGGAGGAAGTAGCACTTCCTCTGTACCTGCTTGGATCCAGGCAGCATCTTTGAGGGAGTCAGCTGTAACAGCAACCAAGGCCAAACAAACACAGGCCCACGACAGCAGCAGCCTGGCAGGGCTGCCCTGGTCGAAACTTTCACATCCCCCACCCCTCCGAGTCTCAGCGACTACAGAATCCACCCCCCCTTCACCAAGCTTTCAGAGATGCTGGAAAGCTGCAAATTTCCTCTCGAGGACCCCTATTTGACCCCCAGCTCCATGAAAAAACATGCTTGTATCAATCCATTAAAAATGTACTATGGTTGTGTGCGTGATGTTATTCACTAGTCTGACGAACGAAAGATGGGCTTTCAGCATCCATTTCTGCCTCATACATGTCAGTGTTTGTCTTACAACTGTCCGCGGACTGCCTCTTTCCATTGAAAATAGTAATTTATTGTGTGTGTTTCTGCGTTTGTGGAAAGGAAGATGTCCTGTTTCTTGTATGAAATTATTTTCATCATCTGCTGTGTGCTGCAGAAAAAGACGTTCTTGTGGTAACAGAGCTCAAAAGTGACACGTCATTTCATGGTGTAAAATGTAATATTAATAACTGTACAGCACGCACTGCACAGTGTTTGTCTCTGATAATAACCTTGTACATAGGACTTCATATTTCAAAAGACACGCAAACAACAGCTGCTCTTGCTGAATGTTCGGTAAGTATTAACTAACAATTACCGATGTAAGCGCATAAGCGAGCTTTATGGGGCATTGAAGCAGGAGACTGCACTTAATATAGATTGAAGTACGCGGTGTTCGTGCGCGGGAATATTCTGTGGTGATTTCAGTAAAGATGTTCTGAGAAAGTATGCGTGGCGCTGCTCTCAGGAGCTGGCTGCAAAGTGGCACATAATTACCTGACTGGGGGCGCAGTGCAACCGTTTGATGCACCCTCAGACAGGAAAACAGTACAGAAAGTTAGAAATATACAAGAATATATAGAAATGCAAATAGAGCAAACCTGAGGCCTACCATAGAGCAGTGGGTATGGGAATTAATACCTTCTTTCCACGCTGCCCCTGTTGTGTTGGTCCCTGTGCACATTTACGCCACCGGAACTTCACTTTTTTAACTTTCCGGTGACGCCGCATATTTACAAGGGCATGTAAAGCCACTTTACATGGCTTTTCATGGCCTTTTAAATATGTAAACCTTTCAGGCAGAACACTGCGTGAAATGGGTGTTTCAGGGGTGTTGCAGGTGTTTGCACGCAACACTCATGGAATCTGAAACCTTCCCAGATATTCGAGAAATTGTACACCTGGGAATGCGTTAGAATCCAATGCCACCACAGGGGTGACGTTAGGGAGGCGCTCCTCGTTTTATCCTTTTTCTATGTGTGCATTCTGCAGCACACATAGGGGCATATTATCAAGACAGGCGATACAATTATTGCCACTTTAGTGGCAGAAAACTGCCACTAAAACGGCTATAATGGGCTTGATAATATGCTCTATGGAATTTCAATTGAAGCCCATGTTAAATGTGAAGGATAATCATAAATGAGCCCCTCAATCTCTTTTTCGATTTCTGTGACGCCCAAATTGGACTTCACTGTTCATGGTTGTTGATATAATGATAGCTCCTTATCATCTCTCCTTTTCCACTTACAAAGATCCATACCGCCAAAGGTGGGGTTATTTGATTACTACACTTAACAGTTGCAATGTAAGAATCCCCATTCCTGCATAACTAAGATCAGCCTCTTTTCAACTTTCTGAAACAGATTTATTGAAAATGTATTATTTTCTACACATCTTTTGGAATTTTCTAGGTGGTGGACGATATTTCCTATTGTTGTAATATCTGCCTACTAGTAGTTGGGTTAGGAAAAAGATGTGAATCCTGTGAGTTAATCAAGAAAGCTATACATTTCTGAAATGTAGACACTATTCTGATTTCAATAAGAGGTAATTAATGTCGGTTGCACATACATTTATCAAAGGCATTAATCACTGAACTAAAACATTTTGAAAGTAAGAAGGAAAAATAGGTAATAATGTTTTGCTGTTTATGTTTTCAAGGGTAGGACGAGCTATAAAAGGAGTATCCAGTAATGCCTGTTAGTCTGTGCTATTCACAGAGTTATAATGAATGTCAGTTGTTCTTCATTATGATTTTTCAATGCGCTTTGACAATGCATCAATTTTTATGGTAACACTTAGAGAATGAAAAAAATGGGTATGATGTAAAGCATCTTAGTCTAAGAATAGTGATTAATTGTACCACTCTGAATTTGGTGTTACTCTTAATGTGTGAAGATTTTAAATGTGTCTTACAAAATGTGTGCACGATGACTTACATTTGGAAGCTGGAAATGTAGAGAAGTTAAATAAATAATAACAAATGTTTTACTTTTCTTCATCACCCCCTCCTCCTCCTCCTAGTCCTGACTTGGTGAGGCGGCCCCACCCACCGACAGGACTGTAACATGCTTGTACTTCTATAGTTCAAATGAAACCTTAGACAAGGCCCAGTCCTCCTTACCGAAGCTCCTGTTTTCAGTTCCTCTCACTGACAGGTAGGGAATACATTATGCGTATTTCAAATTTTTTAAATCAAACTTTATTGTATTTTCTTACCGCTATGCTGTGCAAATGGGGTGCTGGAGCTTCCCGCTCATGTGTAAGTCTAGGACAGGGAGCAATAGATCAGTACCCTGCAGGCGGGCTTTGCAAGTGACAGTGATTTTCAAAGCCTGAGACAGTGCACGCTGCCTGCTTGACTCTAGGAAGGC
The DNA here is from genome assembly GCF_964204655.1 of Triturus cristatus. Classification (NCBI taxonomy): domain Eukaryota; kingdom Metazoa; phylum Chordata; class Amphibia; order Caudata; family Salamandridae; genus Triturus; species Triturus cristatus. The sequence continues at coordinate 730,634,895 of NC_140591.1, forward strand.
AGCACACTAGTTTTCAGCAACCAGGTCTCGTTTAACATGATGGGGCAGATTTACAAACCCCTTGAGTCACTTTTGCACCGTTGTTGCGTCACTTTTTTTGCGGCGTAAAAGTTGCAGACCATTTACAACGTGATGCATCTAAGGAGATGCGTCACATTGTAAAGCCCTGCGCCACATTAAACCTGCGTCAGGCTTAATGTATGTAGGGTGGGTGCTCCGTTGCAGGAAGCCCCGTAAAAGTGGCGTCGTGAAATCTACAAGATTTCACTGAGTCACTTTTACGTCCATGCTGCGTCAAATCCTTGCGCCTACTTGAAGCAGGTGTAAGGAGTGAATCAGCATGTTAGGCATAGGGCGCCCCTGAGCATTGCTGAAGTTGCGTCGTGCTTGCGACACGACTCCAGCAATGCGTGACTTTTCCGTCAACATATGCGTCAGAATTTCTGATGCATTTGTCAATCCTTGCGCCATGGTGAGCCATATTGTAAATACGTCGCATCCATGGTGACGGAAGGATTTGGCATGTTGGCGCAGGGAAAGTGACGCATCTCTTGGATGCTTGGAAACCTATATATGTAGAAGTGGTGTTGTTAGCACTTCTTATTTCTTATTTTCTTTGACCAAGTGTTGTTGCAGCATGGCTTCATTTCCTGCAGGAGGCAAATCCACACAAAGACAAAAAATGTGGAAGTTTTGGAGACAGAGGATATTTTGCAAATTTTCATGGCACAACTCCAACAAATGATGAAACAGGCTGTGGATACAGCTTCATCTGACCCGCAAGGAAAAGGGGGAAGTATAATATCGATGATGATCTCGATACTTCCCCAAAAGGAAAATGTGTGCAAGAAAAGAATTTTCAGGACATATTGGGTCATTTAAGGGAAGTACCAGGGTTTCCACAGAAACCATAGGACAAGGAGAGGTTTTATGCTCAGTACATGGGGACTACAGTATGGGATCTACTGCTCCATGAAGTCATAAAGGAGATTCCTGGCATACAATGGAGACATTGACAAATTAAATGTACCTAGGATTCTCAATGAACGGTACCTTATTGAAAGCTTTGATGAATATTTTCCCCATATCCCAAAAGTGTATTCCATTTTGTCATCTATTTCTTCCTCCTTGCCTCCATCTTCTGAGGAGTCTACATTATCTTACCTAGTGGAGAAGAAGGTGGAGTCAGCCATGAAGCGATCATTTGATACCTTTAATTTTTGCTTACGAGGAAGCACCTGTGCACTTATGCCTCCCAGAACTTTTGAAAGATTTTGAGAAACTGTATTCCAGAATATAAGGGTATCATACTGACATTTTAGTCAAAAAGAAGATTTTATACCAATCTCTGTCTGATGAAACCTTGGACAATTTATAGGCCTCAGTATCTGCAGCAAGTGCAGCCATCACAAAACATAAGACCTTGTGGTTCAAACTATGGAACCTCGATTCAAGTCAAAAGTCTTTAATACACAAGCTTCCATTCTCGGGTTCTAAGGTATTCAGAGTAGAGCTTAATGAGATGGTCCAAAACGGATAGATGAAAAAAAGATTTTGCAACCTTTCAAATTGTTTCACAGAAAATGAAATCCTTCTTCCAGTAGCAGAACGTCCAGGGGCAGCAAGAAGCTAGATGTCTCTTTTGTGGCTGGGCTCGGGGAGCTACAATCTGCAACCAAACCCAAGAATAGGCAGAGTCCAATCAGAAGATAGGTTAGAAATGACTATTCGGAGGTGGGAGCCGGACTTCATTTTTACCACTCCCAGTGGACACAATTTGAGACAAACCAATGGGCTCTTTTGATTGTGAGAGCTAATTGCAAGATTCATTTTACTCACTCTCCTCCAAGGGCCATGTTCCGGCCCACAACATTATCAGGAGACATTGTTAGAGGGCAAAAACTTGCGATCCCAGCACTCTCTAACCAGGAACAAGACAGTTTTTGTTTAATTCTTTTCTTGGTAAGGAAACAAGACCGATCTATTTGCCAGGTAAGAATTTGAACAATCCAATAAATACGTCTAACTGGAGCCATTCCGAATGATATCACTCTAGTTAATAAGTTCTCTGATCAAAAGGGTAACTACTTGGCAAAACTTAGATGTGCAGGATGTATATTTTCATATTCCCATTCATCACAACAGGCAACTCTATCTTCGGCTTGTGGTAGACAGGAAACATTACCAGTTCCAAGCCCTGCCATTTGGTCTTTCAACTGCTCCAAGGACCTTCACCAAGGTATTAGCTCCAGTTGTAGCATTCCTGCTGCTCTGAGGGATTTTTATTTTTCCTTACCTTGATGACTGGTTCATTTGTGCTTCTTCTCTCTCTGAGGTACAACAGACAGAGGCACACACAACAATCTTTCTTCAGGAGGTGGATCTCAAACTGAACATTCTCCAGTGCTACCTACAGCCTCTTTAGCATTGAATGCAACTGTGAACAGGCATGACTCTCTTGACAAATGTACAGACTGATATTTCTCCATTCATACTGTCCAGATTTTGTTTGAAAGTTCAAAGTCTGATGGTGGCAACAAAGGCGGTAGGTCCATGGGCACGATTTCATATATAGCCACTGATCAATCACCTACCAAGACCTTGGAATCCAACCTCAGCCAACTAAGAGACTCAGGTCCCAGTGTCAACAGCTATTGTCCAGCCCTTGAGTTGTTGATTAGAGAAGGTTGCTCCATTAAACTTCCCATTTCACAAGCAACTCACAACAGATGTGAGCCTCAGGGTTGGGGGGGCAAGTCTTGTAGTCCGTACAAATCATCAAGTAGCACAATGCTACATAAATTGCCAGGGGGAAAATAAAGAGAGTTTTCAGTTGAACTTCTTGGCAGCCCACATTGGGAGAAGTTTATCTACAGGAAGATCTAAATTTCCTGGTAAACATATGTGCATGTGTGGAGCAGCATCTCTTGTCCTTGGGAGAAGTTTATCTACAGGAAGATCTAAATTTCCTGGTAAACACAATCTCTCCTCATCAGTCCTTTATCCCCTGCCCTTCCCCCTCCTCTACCAGAAGTGTTGTTTGCTCAGGGATCTGTAGATTGACATATTTGCCTCCCCGTCCAATGCAGTGGCTCCAATTTTTTGCACCGAACATAATTGTCAGGACGCTTGGGGTGGGGATGCTTTATCAACATTCCCTTTTTAGTCATACCAGTCACTAGCTCTAATAAAGTGTATTTTTCTAGTGTTCATGTATTTTTAATTCCTTCTCTTATCACTGACCCTCTACACTCTCATTTATTTATATTAAACCACTATAGTCCTCGCCACCCAGAAGTGCTCCCACGTGTCCGTCGGTCGTAGCACGCCCATCCCGCAGTGGGGTGGGAAAAACCTGATGATGAAGCATGCCCCCAAGGGGCCTTCTGGTGGGTGAGGGTTATTTAAAACAAAATAAGTCTTTCCTTTAAGGACATCTGGAACAACTTGAATGGTTTGGTGGACTTTCCTTGATTAATTCAGAAAACCCTCTGCAACTGGACCTGCATGAACCTGCAACTGAACCTATCTGAACCCTTTTGGCCTCTGCTGGAGTGTGTTCCTGATCGCCAAGTTGAGCTTCATAGGTCCTGGATCCATCAATTGAGCTCCTCCTTGAAGAAAGAAAAAATCCTGAAGTTTTGGGCTCCTTGCGACCACAAATGGGCCCATTTGTGTCAAGATCTTTCAGGTCCTGCCGCCCAACATGAGAAGCTCCAGTGAACTTTCCGCTACAGTGACTGCCAGTGACAACCAGCAACACAAGCACTGCACTGAACACTACAGCATCAACAGACTGCGGTGACCACCAATGCAAATCTCTAGCAACGACCATCTGTGATGCTGAACATTATCTTTGCACTGCAGTGACCACAGTCTGCAATGTCCGGCCTGCTCTTTGGGCTACAGCAACGACCATCTGTGACGCTCTCCCTGTTCCTCGTGGCCTCCCCCACCAAAAACAATACTCTTTGCAGTGGAATTTAGAAGGTCACTTTTTCAGCAGGACTAATTTAGTCTCTGTATCAATTCTTAGCTTCTTCACCGTCAGCCTGAACTTATGACTTCGACTCAGTCTCACGCGACCAGATAACCACCAGTGGCGCTTTGTGCTTTTAGGTACTGTAATTACTTGAAATCTTAGAAATTGCATACCTCTGGTTGTACTGATTGGATTGTTGTAATTTTGGCATCAAATAATTTATTAAATGTTACACTATTTTTCTGAATTGGTGTGGGAATTTTATTGTGTGGTGTTTTCACTTTATTGCTTAATGCTGCATAAATACTTCATACATAAAACAAAAGCAACAAAAAAAAGTGTAGGGTATCTGCAATGATGCATAACTCTTGCTCAGTATGATGCATAACTGCTGCTCAGTATAGGTTAGGAGCACAAAATGTAATGAAAGAGCCACTCTTGTGGTTTGGCACCCTATGATGACCTCCGACTACCACCATTTTAACTGACTTTTAGTGTGTTATTTTACCCTAGCTTTAATGTAGGATGGTCCTGCATATGCCTGCTTCTTTTCTGTCCTGTAATCCTGCTGTCTTTTAATGGGAGCTGTCACAGAGTGGAACAGTCTTGCCAAGAGCAGAGCATGTGGGATGTGCATTTGAAGGCGTGTGAGGGAGAGAGAGGTGTGAAGTGTACTTTTTGGTCTCGAGGTGCAGTGTTGTGGGCGGTGGTGCACACATGTGCTCCATGTTGTACATTGGTGAGAAGTATGAGTTCTTACTATTGGCTTTGACATGGCCTCATGTCATCTTGCTTTCTGACTATGCCTTGCTTCAGTTCTCCTGCGTGCACAGTGGTGCTTGCAAGTTGTTTGGGTTATGAGAATTATAGGTGCTTACTATTGGCTTTGACATGGTCTCATGTCATCTTGCTTTCTGACTTTACCTTGCTTCAAGCTTTTTTAGTGCTGGCAAGTTGTGTGGATGAGAATTATAAGTGCTTACTATTGGCTTTGACATGGCCTCATGTCTTCTTGTTCTCTGACTTTGCCTTGCTTCTGTGTGCAAAGCAGTGCCTGCGATGAACATTCAAGGTCTTTCTGCTCCTCACTTGTTTTTCGCACTTCACCGACCAGAGTGAACTGGAACATGTTGTGAGCAGTGTCTGTAGAATGTACAACTCTGCCTCAGAGCCAAAACACAGGAGCTTGGCCAGCCTCCGTCTTAACCTTGACGCACACTGGTACCAGCCAGCTCTGTTTTTTCCAATGAGAATGGAGCGAGGTTTTCTAGAAGCTTCGCTACACGTTGAGTAATAGTAATAAAGCTGGGAACCTGCGGGGGCCAGGTGGAAGTTCACCACAGAATAGACGTATTGCTCTGGAGGTGATGGAACTTGAGTCCTGACTGAAACTCCTTCCTGGGCTGTTGAAAGGACTTCCCCAACTAGAGTTGGCAAGGATGTTGCAGAGTCAGTCGGTGAGGTGTTCCTAACCATTTCTGTATATATTTTCTACTCTTTGCTACCTGTACATACTGCATTCTATTTTTATCATTTATTTCAATGGGTCATTTAATTAGTTACTTGATATATGGGAATCTGCAATTACTGATATATTCGGCCTGCCTTTTTAAAAATTGCATTAATAAACTTGTGTGTTATTTTTCAAACGCACCTGAATTTGTCTTCTTGCCTCGCCTTAGGGGGTGCTGGGTTTTTGCCTCACCTTAGGGAGTGCTGTGCAAACGTGTTTTATTTAAGGGTGCAGTGGCAAAAAGTGCCTCGCCTTAAGAGAGTGCTGGGTTTTTGCCTCCTCTTTTGGGGGTGCAGGGTTTGAGCGTGGCTTATTGGTAGAAGCCACATTCATTACACAAGGGTTTTAGAGGTCCTGAGGAAATCTGTACATCTTGCGTAGCATATGAAACATGTTGACATAGAATAAACACACTGGGTAAGCGAATTCCTCTTTGTGTCATGTTTTTAACCATATCAAAGGGCTCGTCTTATTAAAGAATTGGGCTAGGGCTCCATGGAGATATTTTTAAAGTTTTCAGTTCTAAGACCCCACTAAGAACATAGAGAATATCAAAGTGCTTCCTCCTATTGTGCGGTAGAGCCCACCTGGTGGCGAGTACCTCCCCAGGTGAGGACCCGATGATGAAGCATGCAACAAGACTAGCATGTGGGTGAGGGTTCTAGAAGAACCCAAGTAGTGTGTCTGGTGAGCACTAAGGAGCAGCGCACAGTGATTGCTTGTTTTGGGAGACATCCTCTCCATGGATATGGGTTTGGGGAAACTGAGGGCCTTTCCCACATACCTGTTCCCCTCCCCTCTCATTGGTTTTTGCATAAATATTTTACACGTTGCCTCTAAGTTAAGCCTGACTGCTTTTGGGCCAAGCTACCAGAACTGCATGCGCAGCATAATTTAGTGACTTTTTGTGGAATACCCTGACAAGGATTACAGCTGCTGCATAAGTAGACTTTCACCCCTTCAGCCACCAACCCAATTTCTTATAGTCTTCCTATGGGAACAACTGGGATTCCTTTTCTAGATGGTCTTCTCTTGTTGGTTTGAATCAAGTGGCAGGGGATCCACTCAATATTTTTGGATTTGTAAGAGAAGGCTTTGTTAAGAACCTGGCATCTTCTTCTCGGTCTGTACAGCGGGCAGCTTATTAAAGCCTTTGGGGATACTGAGGGAGAATTGGATAGCTTAGCCTAATTGATTTCATGGATTTTGAAAAGTTTTCATGAAAATTGCTTACTAAAGGGACTTTTCCAACCTGGGATTTGCCCATAGTTCTCAGTGGATTATAGGCTGCACCTTTTGAACCTCTAGAAACTACAAGCATGGTTTTGTTGTTATAAAAAACTGCTTTTTTCATGGACATTACATCTGCCAAATGGTTGGGTGAGTTAAGGTCATTGGTCATTGGTCGTTTTTTACCCCTACTTAAAGATTCTTTCAGATAAGGTCATTATAAAACCGGATACTCGTTTATCCCAAAAATCAACTCGAAATTCAATCTGCAACACAAAATAATTCTTCTGGTGTTTCTGGAACTTTCAACAGGTTCCTTCTTTGTCAGATATAAGGAGGTCATTAGTTCAGATTGTTGAGTTGACTTTTTGGGCCATATGTATCAAGCCTTATTCTCGTTTGCAAACGGGCAGATTCTCAGAATCGGCCCGTTTGCGAATTGGAAAAGGCCTTTTGGGATGTATCACCTCAAAAGGCCATCGCAAAATAGAGAATTGCAAACTTTGCGATTATCTATTTTGTGAATGCAATTAAGGAATTGAAAATTGCGATTCCGTAAATGCAATTCTGGAAGCACAAGAAATGAGCTATTTGGCCTTAAGGAATTGAAAATTACCACCAACTTGAAGTTGGTGGTAATTTGCGATTTTCTTTAAAAAAGCACTTTTTAGATTTTTTAATAGTGCCATATGTCGCACATACATGCCCGTAGGACATGTATGTGCGCAAAATGTGCACACATGCATATTTGAGGGGTGCAACAGGGTGTCCTTTTGGCACCCTTGCAAACTTGAAATTGCATTCTCAATTTGCGATTCTCTAATTGATAATCGCAAATTGAGAACGTCTTCCCATTCATTCCTATAGGCCTCCTAGCCCATAGGAATGAATGGGAAGGTATTCCTTATTTGCGAATCTCAATCTGCGAATCACAAATAAGGAATATGCCGGATTCGCAAAATTTTTTGCAAATCCTTCATACATTGCATTTTTTGATTCTCTAATTGCGATTCGCTAAATATTGCAATTTGAAAATCGCAAAACTCTTTTTTGATACATATGGCCCTTTGTGTCTTTTGGGAGTGTTAATAATGGAAAGAAAATGACAACGTCCAACTTGGTAGGTAGGTCTACCAATATGTATGTCAGGCATATAAGTCACTACATGAAGTCCCTCCATCCCAAATTGATGGTAGATGGACTAGGCCAATTTCTACATCTTGGGCAGAAGCTGTGGGGGGTCTCTGTCGATTAAATATGCAGGGAAGCCTCGTGGGCGTATTTCCACATAATTGTTCTCCATTACAGGTTAGACGTGGTTGATCCAGTTTCTGACAATTATCGAAATATGGTACTCAAAGCAGAAATTAAGTAATTGGTGTTCATAATAAAGTACTTGGTGGCAGAGAATGGTGCAATATGTCTGGCCTCATTCTTGTGATTTCCTCCCTATTTCATGACTGGGATGAGGAGGATCTTTGAGGAAGTAATGAAACCATTACTTAATGATAAACTTCATTACCCTAATTTAGGTCTACCTCGTTCCAGTCAAAGTCCTCGCTTCTCTGCCACAGGTTTTGCATCTCGATTGACTTTCTTTTTACTAACAGGAGATGCAGGAGGGAGGGAGTGATGGGCCTTTGTCTAGGGTTTTAATTGAAACTTTAGAAGGATGAGCGTGTTACAATCCTGTTGGTGGGCGGGGCCTCCTCACTACTTCATGATTGGGATGAGGAGAACTTTAATCGTGATAATGAAGTTTGCCAGTACGTAATGGTTTCCACCTTTCTCCTGATAAAATTGGGGTCCTACATAAATGGGTGGACCTATCATACAGGACATCCAAGGCCCGAAAACACACAATGGCAGAGGCAAGATTGTTTATTTGAAATACATTGATTTCTGGGGTGGGGAAGCAGTGGTGTTTTGGCCTGTAGTTGAACCGGCACCCAAGGTAACCTACCAACCCAACATTTATGAAAACTAGACACCAGGGTGACTCCAAGTTGGAGTGACTTGTGAGGACTCCACTTTTTCTGCTTTAAGGGCACACTCCATATCCTGTTTAGTATCCCAGTGCTCCAACCACTGGCTCATGGTCTTTAACTTTCACATGAGCTCCCTCAAATCCATTCTTGCATATAGCAGCAACAAAACCCATCAGTAAGGAAATGATGCCGTACTCTGCCTAAAAGTATCCTCACGCAATGACATACATAGATTCACATCCTGCCTCAACTCTTACAATCTTGGATGTCAACTCCTTTCTTGAAAGTAAAACCAACAAAGACTGAATTCCTCCTAACTGTCAACTGCGCCAAAATACCCCAGATTCTGACCTGGCTCTCCAACTTTAATCTGTCAGGCTTCATCCCCCAGCCGAAAGACCTTTGAAACTCTCCGGCGCTCGCTGCATTTAAGCAATATAATATTAGGAAGACCAAGACAAGTTGCTTCAATTCTCTCTTGAAGAAAGCAAAGTCATTGCTGGTGGAAGACAACCTGAACAGAGGAAATGCTTTATTCAGTACAAACTTCAATAACATCTCAGCACCTTTGAAAAGTATGCTGCTAACACTGACATGGCTCATCAAGGGCTCAACAAAATTCAATGTTGTCACCCATGATAAAGGACATTCAGGAACCCCCATTCCATCCTGGATCATCTTTAAAATTGGCTTCATAACTTATAAGGACCTCAAAATGAGATACCAACTTACCCGGCAAACAAAATACTGATGGCTAGGAGACAGAGTCAGACCAGGAGCCTAGATACCTCCAGACTGAAGACCAAACTTTACAAGATTGAAACAAAAAAAGGCAGTTCTTCTCCGTTCATGCTCCCAGGATCTGAAACAACATCCCTAGAAAACATCAGATCACCACCAATTCCTCTACAATTCTTTAAAAAAGTGAAAAATCATATCTTTGAGACGCTCTACCCTTACCCCTTGACCTTCTCCTATGATTGTATCTTTCTAGGGCCATGACTTCTGAGCAGTGCTCTCTTGCTCTTGAGTTAGAAACATGCCCTTTACAAATACCAACACACATTTTTTACCCAGAATGTGGTGTAAATGTCAAGGTTTGGCTAAAATCACAGAAGTGGTTTCTATTCTGTGGGGGAAAGTTCTGAAATCTGTGTGGATTCTAAAAGTTTCAACAGTCATTATTCCCATACTTCTCATACAAACAGTACCCCCAACCTTGTTGGGTGGGCTTATCAAGATTTTTTTCCAATCATTCCTGGGATGTGGGTAACTGGGGTATTTGGACCTGGGGTTGGCAACAGCCAACCCCAGATATTTCTGAAATCTTTGTAAGCCACACCACCTGTGATTCCCCTGCTTCTCTAGCTTCCAGATTCACACAGGGTTAGGAAAGCTACCTGGTGGTCGGCTAACCACAGTTGCAAATGGTGCACCTATTTGTCATGATAAGAGAGATGGTATTTGTGTTTTTAGGTATACTTTTGATGTTTGCTGAAAAATCTAGGCAAGACAGCATGTTGATATGTATGAAACCCGCACCAAACTAGATTCCACTGGGCCTTTAAGTTTCAAAAATGCCCAAGGATGGTAGGGTATTCTGGCCAGTAGCACACTGCGAACCTGAAAAATGCAGCCCGACTCCACAGCAAGTGAGGGACTATTAGGATCTTTTTGGTGTAGTATTAACATATAGGACTGTAAAGGCGGGGTAAACTTCCCAATCTGCCTCTCCCAGGGGAAAAAAAAGACTATTTAGAGCCCAGGGGTATTTTTTAGAAATGTACCCAGGTAGTCTAGTGTGCTTTAAACTGCTCTGAGTCCGATTGGGGGTAAACTTCAAATATGCTCCCAGTGGGGTAGAAAGTCTGTGAGGGCTTCTGGGTTCCCACGCTATATAGAATAAGAAAGTAATCATGTAATTGCTGGTGTCTAGCGGTGATTTCTGTAATAATGAGTAAGGTGACAGCGGGTAAACTACCCACTCTGCCACCCAGAGGGGCAGAAAGACTGGGTGCGCCCTTGGGTGGAGGGGTGTGACCCAATGCCAATAGCAGCTGCCCCCTCACCTATATATGATTAAAAATGTGAATCCAGTAATCCTTGGTGTCTAGTGGTGCTTTCTGCCCAAATTGGTGGCAAACTTTAGACAAGCTGTTCAACTAGCCTGCCAGGGTAGCAGGAAGGCTGTGGAGGCCTCTGGGCTAGCAGTGTGTAGGATAATGCAATCATGGGCTGACCCACAAACCCATAATCAAAAAAATAATGCCATGTATCTATTGTGCTTTCTGTCTCCTGTTTGGCAGATTGGGGGTAAACTCTTTGTTTCCCAGGATGGCAGAAAAAGTGCATGGGGCCTGAGGGTGTGAGGGTAGTATGATGCAAGATGGGCCAATCCCCTGCTCACTCAATTCTTTTTCTTTTCCTGGATGCTTAGTGTAGTTTTTATTACCTTCGCCCCTCTGGTATAGTCATTTTTAGAGCAAACCCCCCATTCTCCACCCTAGGAGTGCCAAAGGACTGTCTGGGCCCTCAACGTCTCACTCTTGTTTAAGGTCTTCACCTCCTGCAGTAGCTGAGACGTGTCTGCAGTACTGTTGATGTCATCAATTAATTGATGCTTATCCTGTTAGGCCTGCCTGCCCTTACGCTCAGTATCAGTCCTAACTATGGACTGACCCCTGCTATCAAAAACTCCTTTAAGGCATTTATTCCATTTATCAAACTGTATCTATGAGTATTTCTTCAGTATTTATCTGGTACCAGGAGAAAAATATATACCTGCTTGCCTAATTCCGTGACTTTTTTCCCCTGCATTAATTGCAGGATGTAACTCAATGTATCACAGCCACCTTTAATAACTGACCTTCCCTTTCCAAGAGCATGCCTTTTAATTTTTATTTAATTTCCCCTATTCTGTCATCTGTAGACTCCCCCCCCCCCCCCCCGCACCACCCCACCGCACTTACGTGACCGGCGGCTGCTGCTTTTACCTATAGAACTAATAGACGGACACTGTCACTCATTTGCCCCGAATACAAGTACAGGGCAAATTTTCGAAATCTGTTCAAAGAGGTCTTTGGACAGGGATTGGAATTGCCAGTTGTGTGATAATTATCACACCATCTCAGTTTTCCTCCGATACATTTTAGCAGGCTAAACCTGCCAAAAGTTATCAGAAGGAAAGGCACAGAAAATGGGGAAAGCATGTACAATTTAGCGTATTAAAAAGCGATTACGCATGATAAGCGCCATTTCCCATTTAAAATTTAAAATAGGAAGTATGTACCACACATGGTAAAGGCCTCACCCTGGGGTAATGGTGTTTAACAATTGTGGTAGATACTCCATCCTATTCTGACAAACTCGTAATGAGTACCTAACACTTTACTTTATGCCCTCAGCAGATGCCACAGGCTCCTTGTGGTCCTTCTCAAACGCTAGGGGGCAGGCTTCCACCCAGAGTTTCTTTTTTATTCTATATTATTTATGGTGGGACGGCTGCCTCACATTGATTTCAATTTATTCGATATTAAAATAACCACTTAGCGACTGACGTTTCCTACATTCCTGACCGTACTTCTCGTGGAATTAATGTGTTCCTTTCTGACAAAAAGCTATAGATATTCACTTAGCCAGTAGCAAACTTCTTTGGTGCAATAGACACAGATTGCTACGGATATAATATCACACAATGTCACATATTTCTATAAATGCAATGCAATAGACGGGCCTCTCGACAAATGGTCTGCGAACTGACTGCAACGTATTGTGACATTTTTCACTCTAACCATTAAAGCCATTATGCACATTTCCACTTTACTTGATATGTATCAGTCCTTTATTCAGCTAAAGTAACGACGAGAGACATTAACCACTATAGAAATGGCAAGTCTTCCATTAAAACGCATTTTTATGATTTTTGAAAGCCACTTATGTGTTTCAACCATATGTCTCATGCCTCTCCAGATAAATTTAAAATGAACTAAAGCCACATTATCCAGTAACTATGGCAACACCTGCCTTTGCACATTTCACTAAAGAAACGGTTTAAGTTTGATTAACGTCCCTTGCTTTTTCACCTGCTTTAGGCGAGACGAAATCAAAGCATCTCGATAATGAAGCCGGCCATTGTTGTAAAAAGTTTCCAACTTTATTGACCTCTACAATTAATAAACCGGTTTTGCCAAGAACCTCTCTTTTCCAGAATTAAAAAGGATGGCGAATGCCATGTGACATGAGCATCGCTTGACATACCTGCCTCTGAAATGTGATGTAGTTCTTTAGTGAAGTTCTTGGCATGCAGTATTTGAGGATGACAATGCTTTGCCTCGGTTGCCGAACACTGCAGATGGAATGAATTGTTCAGAGAGTGAGGAGAGCAAGCAGAGAGATACAATTGTCTGAGGTAGCTCCTATTCTCCAGTTTCTATTTTGGAGTAGCTTCTGGAAGAGGTGTGGTGCAACGGCCTGGGTGGCTGACTCCGGAACACGGGGGCTCGCGGTTCGATCGCCGGCAGTAAGGGGCATATCAACAACAACCGGCGATAATTATCGCTAAGCGCACTTAGCGCTAGGATAATTATCGCCGGCTAGCGTTGATTTTTATCGCTGAGATAGCGTGCTATTAGCAACGCTTATCTCAATAGCGATAAAAATCCTCACGCTAAGTGGCTAGCGTGAGATTATCGCTGGAAACCCAGCGATAATCTCATGTTAGCTTGTTGATAGGGACAGACAAACTTAGCCATGATATCCTCCTTCCATAGGATATCATGGCTAAGTCAGAAAAATACCAGACGTAAAAAAGCAGCGTTAACCGCGGTTAGCGCTGCTTTTTTTGCCTCTAACAGGGTTAGCGATATTCTTGATAATAGGAGAAATGTCGCTTAGCGACATTTCTCCTATTATTTTACTCTGGAACGCCCCCTTTGCATCTCATTAGAGATGCAAGGGGAAGCGTAGAGTAAAAGGGTGCTAACATGCAAATTTGCATGTTAGCACCCTGTTGTTGATAGGGTGCTAGTTTTATCTCTGCTTTTTTGGCTTTTAAAGCCAAAAAAGCAGAGATAACGCCCTTGTTGATATGCCCCTAAGGGGCATATCAACAAGGGCTTTATCACTGCTTTTTTGGCTTTAAAAGCTAATAAAGCAGAGATAAAACTAGCGCCCTATCAACAACAGGGTGCTAACACGCAAATTTGCATGTTAGCACCCTTTTACTCTACGCTTCCCCTTGCATCTCTAATGAGATGCAAAGGGGGCGTTCCAGAGTAAAATAATAGGAGAAATGTCGCTAAGCGACATTTCTCCTATTATCAAGAATGTCGCTAACCCTGTTAGAGACAAAAAAAGCAGCGCTAACCGCGGTTAACGCTGCTTTTTTACGTCTGCTAATTTTCAGACTTAGCCATGATATCCTATGGAAGGAGGATATCATGGCTAAGTTTGCCTGTCCCTATCAACAAGGTAACGTGTGATTATCGCTGGGTTTCCAGCGATAATCTCACGTTAGCCTGTTAGCGTGTAGATTTTTATCGCTATTGAGATAAGCGTTGCTAATAGCACGCTATCTCAGCGATAAAAATTCACGCTAGCCGGCGATAATTATCCTCACGCTAAGAGCACTGAGCGATAATTATCGCCGGTTGTTGTTGATATGCTCCTAAGTTAGCCCAGCACCACTTGACTCTGAACAATAGCTCGCTTAATATTCCCGACGGCCCCCAGGGCCTTGACCCCCTTAGGGGTAATTGTTCGTGCTTTGCAAATACCAGATTATTATTATTAAACGACCCATTTTTCTTTTTGTTTACTTGTGTGCACTCAGATTGCTCACACTTTGACTCCCAGTGCAGTAATTGATGTTTTAAAGTCTTATTTATAAGGTTGAGGATCTGATTTAGAGTTTGGCGGAGAGGTTACTCCATAACAAAGGTGTTGGCTATCCCGTCTGCTGCATTGCAAGTGCCATTGGATATAATGCATGTGTAATATGAGGGATGGGCTTTCTATCACGTTTGTGAGAGATTAACCTGTCCCCTGAATTCTAACTTAGGCCTCGAGTCTGTATTAGAATCATGGAACACCACAGTTCAGAAGTGATGTTTACCACTCCTTTCCTATAGTTTATGCTATCTGCTTCCAATTGCTCTGTTATGTATTTCCGTCTGTATGGCTTGTATTATTTTGTTACCAAGTCATGCTTAGCTTGAAATATATTCTTAAAACAACATTACCTTCGTGTATCTCAATATATCCTTTCTCCTGACCCATTTTCTTTTGCAGGGCTCACCATAGCAGGTTTTCTGACCCCACTTAGCATGGCGGAGTCAATTACCATATGAAGTAAGAGGGTTTTTAACAACTTGTTTTAACTGAAATGATCATTGTGTTTGGAGATCTCATTTTTTCTATTACTCTTTCATTATTTAGGAACCAATAATTAAATAATCACACGAGGAATGTGACAACGTCCACTTATCCGAAAAGACAACATAACCAAGTACTCTGACCATAGCACATCACAGTTTGGTCTATAATTCTTCCACCTTAGGTATAACAATGTACACTTTTATGCATTAGACTTACTCAGTCTTTCTTTGTCTCTTTATACCAATTTTTCACGTATTTCATTTTGTTTTTTACTTATATTAGTTACAACTGATGGAGACTCTATAATCTTCAAGACAAGTTGTACAAACACCAGAACCATTCTTTAGGAAACAGACAATACCTATAAACAACTATAAGGGTAATGATTACGGGAGACTTACCCTCTTTTTTCTAAATCAAATACTTAAATCTCTCAACCGGTTATATATATTAATATTAATTGGTTCTCTGTCATTTTGTCTATCCGTAATGTAGCTTTCTTTTGAACTTTATACAGAATCTCCCTTATTCTTGATTGGAGTATTGGAAATATCTTTGGGAACAAGTCTAAACAAACGACTGTTACTCATATTATCTCCACTAACTTATAATAAAAGGTTAGTACCTATGCTTGACTTGAGATACTTACCTAGCTACTGTTATTAAATGACCCACTTTTTTCACACTTGGTATGGTGATGGGATAAACAATAATTTTTTCTCTATACTGTTTTCTTTTCTTACTTATTTCTGATCGCTAGATATCACTCTTTTGGCTTGCTACATACTCAGTAGGTTCTTTTAATTTATAAAAATTCTTTCTTTCTTGGGTTTCTCTTTTTTCCCATTCTTTATTCTAGGAATCTCCAATTTTATAATAATAAGTTTTTTAAGATTAGTAAAAACTAGAAAAGTGAATGTATTAATCGCATGATGTATTCTACTCAGTCAATTAAGATTTTGATATTTTTTCTGCAGCCCTGAGGAAGTCACTATACGTGACGAAACATGTGTCGGCTGTTATCCATCTGGACTAAGATTTGGAGACCGCATGGTCTCTTTTCATGAAATATTGACTGTTACCCATTGTATTAGGGATTTCTGAAGTGTACTCATGATTGCGATTCTTTCATATTTTTGTAAAAATTCGCAATTAAATTATCCTTTTTTCTACATATTACTGTGAGGACCTAATCTTTTCTGTAGCCAGTCTCATTGATAATATTCTGTTCTATGCTCTTGTGGTTAATAACCAACACAAATTGCAACTGTAACTTTGGAGTGCCGGGATATCGTTATTCAAATACCACTCCAAGTATATAAGTAGGGATGTCCAGAGTGTTTGCGCTTACTGTGTTAACAAATGCACAAATTGTTATAAAAATTAATATAACAGCTCTCTTTGGTGTCTCTGTTCTGCCACAGAAAGCAAAAGACACACAATTGATGGACGGAATGCGAAACAAATCAAAACATCCACCCACAGTCAAGAGATCTGGGTTGAATCCATCTTTCTTTTGCTCACCGTGCCACACAAGTTTAGACCTGGCCATATCCAAATCAGTCTTGACCCTGTGCCTCATGGGAACAGTCCAGCCCGAACTGCCAAGCCAGGTTCTCCCTGGACATGAAACAAGCATCCTGGGACTGGTTTCAGGGTTTCACCTCATCAGCCAGGATAGCTTGAGTCCAGTGGCACAGCGAGCCTGGGACATTGTTCTGCATTCTGTCCATCAATTGTTCTTTTTGCATCTGTGCTGGAACACAGCAAAATAGTTGGCCAGATGAACTAAGAGAAAAGTTGCAAAAAGTGGTTTCAAATTACACATGGGGCGTGATTTAGGTTGTTTGTCCAATGTAGATTTGTGGAAACAATTTTTAATGAAACATATTTTAATGAAGATTAATTTAAATGAAAGTATACATTTTTGCAGATCTTGAGCACTCATATTGATTTGAGATCTGACTCATGATTGTATGAAAGTGAATGAATGAACGGGAGGTAAGCCAAGTGGAGTAATTGTTCCTTTTTTAGTGTACCTAGATGAGTTTTTTGGGTATTTGTGACCTTCTAATGAACATTGGAAAAGGGGAGCTTTCCAAATGATGGAAGTAAAGTGTACTCTATTGGTACAAAAGACAATAATTTTTCTTCAGCATAGGATTATTAAACTAGCAAAGCTTTTAACCAGCACATACTTGTGGATTGTGGAGTGTGTGGGGTGCTGCTGATGGAGCCAATATATGGATGGGAATAGCTGAGGGATCTCCCACTGCAAATCTTGCTAGTAACCAAACAGACCACTTTTAACTAGCATTCTCTTTCTATTTACCATTTTGATTATAGGAGGGTAACTGCTCTCCTCACTTTCCCTCCCTTTAGATGTTAATAAACAGGATGCTTCCGCTATTGAGAAATCAAGCCCCTCTATTCCCGGATCAAAGAAGTAGAAGACTCCAAAGTCAATTGGACTCCAATGCCCACCATATTCAGAAGCTATAGCTCAAAACAGCCCAGTTGTCAGTTCTAAAGGTAAGTCTATTATTAATCTGAAAACACAGGACAATGATTAGGTACTTTAGATAGAAATAATTATCCCACATCCTCATCAGCCCCACTGAATGCATCTTGAGTGGAAACTGCCAAATCAACCATGGCGTCTCGAATGACAGGACCAAGGAGGGAGATGGGAATTCCCCCATCTCCTCAATGATCTATATTTGGAAATAGGTGGGAGAAGTGAGTTACCTTGCATCTGTCAAAAGAATGCAGGCCCAAGACACTTTTCAAAGAGTGTGTTCATGTTTCTAATTGCTTTGAATCAATAACTGCCATGAATGAACATTTTTCACACTCTTAAAAACTTTGACCAACCGAGATACCAGTAAGGTAAATTCACAGAGAAATGTCCATCAGGGTGACAGAGTAAATTACTGTGTCACCCTGACAGACATCCCATCTACCAAATTCAGAGATTCCCTCCAGCCCTGCGGACATTTCTTAACTTTGTTAAGAACCGCTGTCACCACGGTTCTTGTCAAGCTAGTACAAGTTTGACAGATGGCTCCCAAAGCAGGAGTTTGCTTATAAAAAAAGAAAATCTATTGACCCTGCACACCTTCAAAGTTTTCTCCTATGGTATGATGGCCGTTTTTGTCCATCACTTCCAGATTTTACCTGGCAATGACGGACAATAAAAAAAAGCCATCCGGCAACTCACTCTGAATTGGTTGGCTGGTCAGATGGCTATCCTCTACTGGCCCATAATCTAATGGGCCACCAGAAAAGTATGTCAGCAAGATAGCTGGTGTAGATTCCACCGTCAACATACTGATGGGCGGGCCATAAGTTTGGATGCAGAGGGTACTCGATTGTTCTTGTGAGGGTGTATCCTCTCTAGAAAACTCTAAATCAGCCTCTTTATATCTTTCATAATTAGGTGATACTCTTAATGCTGAATCTGAACTGCAGCAACAGAATGTGTTCCATTCTCTTGAGATTCTTTCTACTGACTGAATACCGGTGAGAGGGGTTTCTCCAGCCCATTTACAGTGTAAGGATTAGTCAGTGGGTCTCCCTTCCATTTTTGCTATTGCCTCATATGTTTTTGCTGGTGTTAGATGCTTTGGGCACTGTGCCACTGCTGTCCAGTGCCACAGTGCAAGTGCTCCCTACTGTAAATGACTGTATTGATTAGTGATTCCACGATTGACTGATTTGGTTTACTTGTCAGACCCTAGCATAGTGTACTGAGTGTGCCCAGGACTTGTAAATCCAAATGCTGGTGGTGGGCTTGCAGCACTGGTTGTGCCACCCACAGAAGCAGCCCTGTAAAATGTGTCTAAGGTCTGCCATTGCAGAGCCTGCGTGCAGTCTGTTACTGTCATGCTGACTGGGCAAGTGTACCCACTTGCCAGTCCATAAACCTTACCTTTTCTTCATTTCAGACACCCCTATAGTAGGCCCAAGGGCACGGTGCATTGTAAGT
Organism: Triturus cristatus; assembly: GCF_964204655.1. Classification (NCBI taxonomy): domain Eukaryota; kingdom Metazoa; phylum Chordata; class Amphibia; order Caudata; family Salamandridae; genus Triturus; species Triturus cristatus. Next base: position 730,653,971 of record NC_140591.1, read on the forward strand.
ATAAGGTAGGACATGCCCTGATGTGTGTGGCATGTCCTAATAGTGAATTACAGCCATTTTCGTTTTTCACTATTGCAAGGCTACTTGTTCTCCATAGGCCAGAATGGGCTGTTAGATTATTACATGTTTATAATCTTAACTGACTCAGAGAACATGGTAGAAATTCGAGTTTAGTATGCCTGAACTCAGAATGATAAAATACATCTTTTAGTGAAGGTGGTTTTAACATTCTGAGTTTGAAAATACCACTTTTAGAAAGTAGGTATTTTCTTGCCTAACCTTTCAAGCCTGCCTCTGCTAGGTTGTGTATTCCTTTGTCTGGTTTATGTGAGTGACAGGGCAGGGGAATTCCAGGAGACAGGGTGAGGTGTCCCAGTGGTGAATGGAGAGATCTGCATCCAGATGGGTGGGAGGAGTTGCACCTGGGACTTGAATAGGGCTGTGCCTGCCTTCCACAATGCTGGCTCCACCTCCTGGGGAGCAGCTGATGTCTCTGCCCTGCACAGTGAATGAAGAGAAGGAACCCTGTCAACAAAGTGCTCCAGGGCTGTACTTGCCTTCCACAATGCTGGCTCCACCTCCTGTGGGGCATCTGATGTTTCTGCTCTGCACTGTGAAAGGAAAGGAGAAGTCTGGTAAACAGAGTGCTCAGGAACTGGTTTGGACTGGGCAAAGGCCCCACTCCCCTCAGAGAACAAAGGATTTTGGGGTATATAGTGGGACCCTGATCCCAAGAATTTAGATCATTTTTGGAACAAGAAGAAAACTTTACTGAGGAGCAGAACCTGAAGAAACTGAGGAGAGACTATCCCTAAGCTGAAGTGCTGCTTGGGGGATTGGCCTGCAGTGGTTTGCCTGACTGCCAAAGAAAGGAGAAGAGACTTTGTGTGCTTATTTCAACTTGTAAGGATCTCCAAGGGCTTGGAACAGAGCTTGCCTCCTGCTGGAGTCTCAGGGACAACAGACTGTAACCCCCAGCTCCCCAAAGTTCTTTGGAAGTGCCTGTTGCTGTTTTGGGCCTTCTGAGGGACTGCATGTCGCAAGGAGCTGGAAGCGCGACTCAACAAAGCCGAACAGTGTCGCCGTCGCTGCTGCTGCCGTCGCACGTCTGAACAAGGGTGTCGCCGCTGGAGTTGTCGCACTGCACCGCATCGAGAGAAGCGTCTCACAATGAAGAGGAAGCGTGTCACCGCCGCTGCTGCCTGCCGTCGCACTTCTGAACAAGGGTGTCACCGCTGAAGTTGTCGCACTGCACTGCATCGAGAAAAGAGTCTCGCAATGAGGAAGAAGCGTGTCGCCGTTGCTGTTGCTGCCGTCGCACTTCTGAACAAGGGTGTCGCCGCTGGAACTGTCGCATTGCACCGCATCAAAGAAAGCGCCTCGCATCCCCGAGAAGTGCGCCGCCGTCGGAGCTGCTGCCGTCGCATTTCTGAACCAGGATGTCGCTGCTGTAGTTGTCGCATCGTGCGGAAGCTTCACGCATCGTGGGAGAAGAGTTTGGCAGTTGGAGCTGTTGCCATCGCACTTCTGAACAAGGGTGTCACCGCTGCAGTCCACGCATCGAACCGAGAACTTCTCGCATCCCCGGAGAAGTGTGCCGCATCTAGAAGATCTTCACGTCTTTATTTCTTTGCACCAGAACTTTGCCGCATTTTCATCGCTGCGACATTGCTTGTCGTGGAAGCACAACGCCTCGTAAGGTACATTGACGCAAAGTGTTGCATCTTAAGAACTGAACTGAACTAAGCTAAAACTACCATCTTAAAGTCATAGTATTGTGTATTTTTGTCGTTTTTGGTCTTGTGGTAAATCTATATAAAGTATACGTATTTTTGATATAAAACCTGTGTGGTGTCCATTTGTAGTGTTGTCACTGGATTACTGTATGTGGTCACAAATGCTTTACACACTGCCTCTGAGATAAGCCTGTTTGCTCGTGCCAAGCTACCTACGGGGTGAGCAGGGGTTACTGTAGGAGTGTCCCCCTTACCCTGACTAGAGGCAAGGGTCCCTATTTGTCACAAGTACCTACCTGTGCCAACTAGAGACCCCCAAATCTAACATTGGTGGCAGCGGTGGGATTCTGGACTTGCATTTGTGACTTATGTACAGTGATTGATGAACACTACTTAGTGAGTGCAGACCATAATGCAACCACATACTTTTTGGTAGATTCCTTTTTGAATTTTCTATTTTTGAAAGATGTCAGATTCAGTTGTCATGAGAGATACCGAATCCATAGCCTCTATTGATTGTGAATGGGAAGAAGAGAAGCTAGAAAGCTACAAAGCAAGACAGCTGAAGTACTTCTGCAAAGAATTCAAGGTTTCCACTGTTGGGTGCACCAAGAAGGAAGAGTTCTACAAGGCGCTGAGGGCCTGGGTAGAAGCAAGGAAAACCCCTGAAATTGAGGAGGGGGATGACCATGCAGATGTACAGCTGGAAGGGCCAGTGGGCCGAGGAGGAAGGAAAGTACCTTCCCCCACAGGTAGCAGTGCTTCTGGCAAGAGTCTGTCTCCAGAGGAGTTGGAGGACAGAGAGAGATCTCGAGGCACAAAATGGAGATGACCAAGTTCCAGGTGAACAGGCAACTGGAGTTAGAAAATAGGAGATTAGACATAGAGGAAAAAAGGTTACAGTTTGAGCATGAAGAGGTTTTGAGGGAGTTGGAGTTTAAAACCAAGAGTTTAGAGGTTACTCACTCTGGTGGCAGCGTACCGTCAGTGCCTGTGGAAGCTAGAGTATACATTCCCAAGGATGTGGTGAAAGAATTTTATAAAAATGATGATATTGGGCAGTGGTTCAGAGCCTATGAGGTAGCCATGTCTTCCCACCAGGTCCCTGAGAGAGATTGGTGAGCGGGGTTGTGGGGAAGGTTCCTTAGTGATGGGCGGGACACACTGTTAGACTTGCCTTCAGACGTCCACAATTCATACAGCCACATGAAGAATGCATTAATGTCTAGGTATGGTTTGACCCCTGAACTCTATAGACAGAGGTTCAGGAAATGCAAAAAGTTAGAAAACAGTACCTGGGTAGAATATGTCACTTTCTTTTGCAGAGCATTGGATGGTTGGGTGAAGGGCAGCAAGGTTAATGATTTTCAAAGTCTCTTTGATTTGATTGCGTGGGAGTACTTGTCTGATAATTGTTTTCCAGATCTGCGCCAGCATCTGATAGATAGCAAGCTGACTAACCCTAGGAAGCTTGCTGATGAGGAGGACCGCTGGGTTAGCACCAGGGTCCACAAGGGTCACATGGGAGACTCAGCCAAAGGTGGGCAGGGAACCAAGCAGAAGAGTGGGGGGGACTAGGGTAAACAGAAGGAGTTCCGTAAAGGACCCCAAAGTAATCCCCAAGGGAACCAAGGGAAAGGTTCCCAGCCTCCCCCTGAGAGAAAGCAGGGGGTCCCGACAGGTAGTCCTGTTCCACAGGGGCCCCTGAAATGTTACAAATGTGGGGACCTGGGTCATAAGGCTTATGATCCCAGGTGCTGCCTATTTGGAAAGACAGCACCCACTGGTGCTCCACCCCGCAGATGGCTAGTGTAGCCTTGGGGGAGGAGATTAATCTCCAAGGTGGGTGGGGTCCCGCAGAGATGTCCCTCATCTCTTTAGGAGACTGTGAGGTGGTCCCAGGGACCCAACTGCCCAGGAACACTAAGAAATATGGGCAGTGGATGACCATCAATGGCCACAAGGTGGAGGCTCTTAGAGATACAGAACCGGTTTTCGATACTTCCACACACTTCCATGCGTACTCGCTGATGCCCCATTTCTGGATCACGTAAGTGCTCCTGTTCTAGTACTTACCTCAATATTGGTATTTTCCTTTCTACTCATTTATTCAGCCGGGACGGAATTACAACCGGCGGAGAGAATTTTACTCATTCTGACAAATCTGTCCATTAGCCCTGAAGAAGTCGTGGGTTAACACCCAGATGAAACAAGTGTTGGCTGGGCAATTGATCACCAATTAAAAATCACAAAAGAAAGAAAACGCCATCTGACTACTGTTATAATTGTGTTCTTTTTACTGACAGTAATTTATACTGTTTATATTCTCATGTGTGCACAGGTCATTTGTATTGCTAGGATCACATTGGATTTACTGGGAGAATGGTCTCCTGTATAGTGAGTCTAAGGTTGCTGAACCTGGGTCAGCCCGTGTGCTGGTGGTACTCCAGAGTTTCAGAGCCTTCCTACTGGGGCTGGCTCATAATGTGCCGTTAGCAGGACATTTGGGGCAGGACAAGACCTTTGAAAGGCTTGTCACCCACTTTCATTGGCCCCAAATGCGCAAGCATTCAGACACCCATTGCAGGACCTGTTAGACTTGCCAGGCAAGTGGAAAGAGTGGGAAGAAGCAGAAGGCTCCTCTCCAGTCATTCCCTGTGGTCAGTACCCCCTTTGAACGGGTGGGGATTGACATTGTGGGGCCACTGGACCCCAAGACAGCCATGGGCAACAGGTTCATCCTGGTCTTGGTGGACCATGCCACCCGGTACCCGGAAGCCATACCTCTGAGGACAGTGACAGCCCCCGTGGTGGGATGAGCACTGATGGGAATTTTCTACTGAGTAGGATTCCCTCGCGAGGTAGTGTCTGACCGGGTAACTAACTTCATCTCTAAGTATATGAAGTCCCTGTAGCAGGAGTGTGGGGTAACTTACAAGTTCACCACTCCTTACCACCCCCAAGGAAACAGGTTGGTTGAAAGGTTTAACCGAACCCCGAAAGGCATGATAATGGGTCTTGAGGAACCCATGAGGCGTAAGTGGGACGTCCTCTTACCATGCCTACTCTTTGCATACCGTGAGGTGCCACAGAAATCTCTAGGGTTCAGTCCCTTTGAGCTTCTCTATGGACACCCAGTCAGAGGACCTCTGAGTCTGGTCAAGGAAGGCTGGGAGCAATCTCCCAGGAAACCTCCCCAGGATGTATATAGTTACATGCTGGCCTTCAGGAACCAGACTCGGCGTTTCAGGCAACTTGCTGAGGTGAATCTAGAAGCCAGCCAGGAGGAGATGAAGCGATGGTATGACCAGATTGAGACTCTGGTAGAGCTTCAGCCTGGTCAGAAAGTGTGGGTCATGGCCCCAGTGGAGCCCTGCGCGCTCCAAGATAAGTGGACCGGACCGTTTGAGGTTGTGGAGCGCAAGAGTCCAGTTACCTACTTGGTGGACTTGCGGTCTCCCAGGAACCCCTTGAGGGTCCTGCATGTCAACCGCCTTAAGCCCCATTTGGAGAGGTCCGAAGTGGGCATGCTCTTAGCAACAGATGCTGGAATGGAGGAGGAGACTGAGCCTCTTACTGACCTCCTGTCTGCAACAGAGCAAGATGGGTCAGTGAATGGTGTTAACCTCTCTTCCACCCTGACCCCTGAGCAACAGAATGACTGCCGCCAGTTGCTGGGACAGTTTTCTGACCTGTTCTCCCTGGTTCCTGGTATCACAGATTGGTGTGTCCATGATGTAGATACAGGAGACAGCTTACCTGTGAAGCACAAAACTTACAGGGTAACTGACAGGGTGAGGGCTTGCATCAAAGAGGAGGTCTCAAAGATGCTTGCGCTAGGGGTGATTTAGTCCTCTAGCAGTCCTTGGGCAAGCCCAGTGGTCTTGGTCCCAAAGGCTGCAGCGCCGGGTGCCACACCAGAACTCCGGTTCCGTGTGGACTACCGAGGGCTCAATTCGGTCACGAAGACTGACGCGCACCCCATCCCCAGAGCTGATGAGCTCATTGATCGGCTAGGGGCTGCACGGTACCTCAGCACATTTGATTTAATGTCTGGGTACTGGCAGATCGCCTTGACTGATGGGGCAAAGGAGAGGTCAGCATTCTCCACACGAGATGGACACCAGTTCCGGGTTAAGCCCTTTGGGATAAAGAATGCCCTTGCCACCTTCCAGAGGTTGGTTAATCAGGTGTTGGTTGGACTGGATGAGTTCAGTGCTGCCTACCTGGATGACATTGCAGTGTTCAGCACCAGTTGGGAAGAACATCAGCACCACCTCTGGGAAGTGTTATTGGCGCTGCGGAAGGCAGGCCTCACGATCAAGGCGAGTAAGTGCCAGATCGGGCAGGGTTCCATGGTGTACTTGGGACACCAAATAGGGAGCGGCCAGGTGGCGCCCCTACAGCCCAAGATTAAAACCATCCTGGCTTGGGAGCCCCCCAAAACCCAGACAGAGGTGAGAGCTTTCTTAGGACTCACCGGGTACTACAAGAGGGTTTGTCAAGGGGTATGGCAACATTGTTGCACCCTTGACAGAGCTGACTTCCAGGAAGCAGCCCAAGAAAGTGATTTGGACTGACACCTGTCAGAAAGCTTTTGAGGCCCTGAAAGCTGCCATATGCATGGCACCCGTGCTCCTGGCACCCAACTTCTCCAAAGAGTTTATCGTTCAGACAGACGCTTCAGAGCATGGAGTGGGGGCTGTTTTGTCACAAATGAATGAGGAGGGCCTAGATCAACCTGTAGCCTTCATCAGTATGAGGCTACTTCCACGGGAACAGAGGTGGAGTGCTATTGAGCGTGAGGCATTTGCTGTGGTCTGGGCACTAAAGAAGCTGAGACCCTACCTGTTTGGGACTCACTTCCGGGTTCAGACAGACCACCAGATGGTTAATGCAGATGAGGGGCGAGAATTCAAAGCTGTTGAGGTGGTCCATTTCCCTACAGGGTATGGACTTTACGGTGAAACACCGCCCTGGTACAGAGCACGCCAACGCTGATGGTCTGTCCAGATTTTTCCGCCTTAGTGATGAGAACTCCCAGGAGGTAGGGTAGTTCTCCCCACATTTCAGCTGGAGGGGACACATGTTAGACCTGGCACCATTGGCGTGGGTCTCCCTTCCATTTTTGCTGTTGCCTCATATGTTTTTGCTGGTGTTAGATGCTTTGGGCACTGTGCCACTGCTGTTCAGTGCCACAGTGCAAGTGCTCCCTACTGTAAATGACTGTATTAATTAGTGTTTCCACGATTGACTGATTGGGTTTACTTGTCATACCCTAGTATAGTGCACTGAGTGTGCCCAGGGCTTGTAAATCCAAATGCTGCTGGTGGGCTTCTAGCACTGGTTGTTCCACCCACAGAAGAAGCCCTGTAAAATGTGTCTAAGGTCTGCCATTGCAGAGCCTGCATGCAGTCTGGTACTGGTATAAGGTAGGACATGCCCTGATGTGTGTGGCATGTCCTAGTAGTGAATTACAGCCATTTTCGTTTTTCACTATTGCAAGGCTACCTGTTCTCCATAGGCCAAAATGGGCTGTTAGATTATTACATGTTTATAATCTTAACTGACTCAGAGAACATGGTAGAAATTCGAGTTTAGTATGCCTGAACTCAGAATGATAAAATACATCTTTTAGTGAAGGTGGTTTTAACATTCTATGTTTGAAAATACCACTTTTAGAAAGTAGGTATTTTCTTGCCTAACCTTTCAAGCCTGCCTCTGCTAGGTTGTGTATTCCTTTGTCTGGTTTCTGTGAGTGACAGGGCTGGGGAATTTCAGGAGACAGGAAGCGCGACTCAACGAAGCCGAAGCGTGTCGCCGAACCTGCTGCTGCCGTCGCACTTCTGAACAAGGGTGTCGCCACTGGAGTTGTCGCACTGCACCGCATCGAGAGAAGCGTCTCGCAACTAAGAGGAAGCGTGTCACCGTCGCTGTTGCCTGCCGTCGCACTTCTGAACAAGGGTGTTGCCGCTAGAGTTGTCGTACTGCACCGCATCGAGAGAAGAGTTTCGCAACGAGGATGAAGCGTGTCGCCGTCTCTGTTGCTGCCGTCGCACTTCTGAACAAGGGTGTCGCTGGAATTGTTCCGCATCGGAGAAAGCGCCTCGCATCCCCAAGAAGCGTGCCGCCATCGGAGCTGCTGCCGTTACATTTCTGAACAAGGATGTCGCCGCTGTAGTTGTCGCATCGTGCGGAAGCTTCACGCATCGTGGGAGAAGAGTGTCGCAGTTGGAGCTGTTGCCGTCGCACTTCTGAACAAGGGTGTCGCCGCTGCAGTCCACTCATTGAACCGAGAACATCTCGCATCCCTGGAGAAGCGTGCTGCATCTGGAAGATCTTCACGTCTTTTTTTCTTTGCACCAGAACTTTGCCGCATTTCCATCGCTGCGACATTGCTTGTCGTGGAAACGCAACGCATCGTAAGGTACATTGACGCAAAGTGTCGCATCTTACGAACTGAACTGAACTAAGCTAAAACTACCATCTTAAAGTAATAGTATTGTGTATTTTTGTCGTTTTTGGTCTTGTGGTAAATCTATATAAAGTATACGTATTTTTGATATAAAACCTGTGTGGTGTCCATTTGTAGTGTTGTCACTGGATTACTGTATGTGGTCACAAATGCTTTACACACTGCCTCTGAGATAAGCCTGTCTGCTCGTGCCAAGCTACCAAGGGGGTGAGCAGGGGTTATTGTAGGAGTGTACCCCCTTACCCTGACTCAAGCCAACGGTCCCAATTTGTCACAAGTACGTACCTGTGCCAACTAGAGACCCCCAAATCTAACAAGATGGAAAACTTAGGCCTTCATTATAAGTGGCAGAAGTTTGCCCTGAGAGATAACTCTGGCTGAAATTCCACCACCTACAATTTCAAGTACCTCTGTATCTGGAATTACCTGGTGCACACCCTCCGTATTTGATATTTCCTAGCTCAAAGATACTGGATAGTTTTTAAAGCTCCAGGGATAGGGACTGCAGGCAGCAGCACAGTCCGGTTCACGACCAACATTTGGAGCAGTACCGGGTAGCAGACCAATCTTCACCTAGATAGACAAAATCCTACTTTTACCCCCTGCCCCTGAGCCGAACCCTCTGACCACCATCAGCCCTTTTCCTATCAATTTCCACCTTAAGAGAGTAGTCAGAAAATGTATGTGTTTTCCACATTGTCAGATCTGGCTTTTCCAGAGGGTTTATCCCCAGACTTTCTGCTATTTGGCCTCCTGTTTTGGACCCTGTTTTTGTTGGTTATATGACTCTGGGCACTTTACCACTGCTGATCAGTGCTAAAGTGCATATGCACTCCCTGTAAATTTTATTTATGGATTGGTCATTCCATAATTGGCATATTCGATTTACTGGGAAGTTCCTAGTACAGTGCACTGTGTGGGCCCAGGGCCTGTAAATCAAATGCTGCTAGTGGGCCTGCAGCACCGATTATGCCACCCACATGAGCAGCCTGTAAATGTAACTCAGACCTGCCACTGCAGTGTCTGTGCGCAGTTTGGTACTGCCATGTCGACCTAGCAAGTGCACTCACTTGCTAGGCCCTAACCTTCCGTTTTCCTACATGTGAGTCACCCCTAAGGTAGGCCCAAGGTATCCCTGTGGGCAAGGTGCAGTGTATGTGAAATGCAGGACATGCCCTGATGTGTGGGACATGTCCTGATAGTGAAATACAATGCATTTCATTTTTCACTATTGAAAGGCTGTCTGTCCCATTGGATAGAATAGGAGTTTATTTATAACATCTTATAAATATAACTTTGAATTGTTACCAGATAGAAAGATGGAGTTTAGTATGCCTGATCTCAGAATATAAAAATGCATCTTTTTGTAACAATGATTTTTATATTGTTAGAAAGTGGGTATTGTCTTGCTTAGCCATCCTGTGTGCCTCTGCTGGTTTGTGTATTGACTGTCTGGCTTTGGAGTGACAGGGGCTGGGGATGTGCATTCTCTCAGATAGCTACCAGGGGTGGGGTTGATGTGTGTTCTGACTTTCCTGAATGAGTCAGGGCTGGGCTGAATAGACCTGGGCTGCATTTAAAGTAGGGGGAGGAGTTTTACCTTGCACCTGAATAGGCCCTGTCTGCCTTACACAATGCTGTCTCCGCCTCCTGCCAGGCAGCTGCACCAGAGAGGACAGAACTGGTTTTGGCTGGACAATGATCTTCTCTTCCACTAGAGAACAAAACAAAGGCATTTGTGCTATAAAAAGTGGGGCCCAGTGGGGTTTCAATTAAAAAGTGGTGGGATAATATTAGCCTCCGTGTCTTTAATAAAATCCAGATGTTCCGCCCAGCAGGCTGTGAAAAATCTACATTTTATGGCACGACACAGAGGCAATATTATGCAAGTTTAATGTGCATTGAGAACATTATCAATCACATTAGAAATTGGTCTAATATAACAATTCTCAAACATACTATCATTTGATCAGTCTGCTGCCCTAAGTATTTCTTGCAGCCCCCCACCAAGAAAGTAGGCTTTGGAAGCCGATGCCCCTCTGAGAGAGTGTGCTCCAAAAATAGAGGTGTCTACACCGCTTTCATACATGACTTCCTTCACCCATCTTGCCAAGGTTGGTGACAAAACTCCCTTATGAGGAGATCTGTGAGAAATTAATAATTGACTCTTATTAATCTCAGAGTTTGAGTTCTTCTCTCGTACTCTTTCAAACATTTAACCACACAGAGTCTTTCATTCTGAGGAAAAAAGGGGTAAAAGATAGAAGAGGACATCGTTTTGGTTCTCTTTTTGAGGTAAAAACAAACCCCCTCTGGTTGAAAGGCCCTGCTGGAAATATCTAAAGCTTTGACATCTGAAGTTCTTCTGAACGACACTAGACATAACAAAAGAGTACATTTAAATGAGATGTGATTCAAAGGAGAGAGTGGAGTTGTCTCCCTAGGAGCATAGGATACGAAGTACAAGAGTAACGTCTCATAGGGCTGTATATTTAGCAATGGGAGGGTTAAGAACTCTCATACTTCTCATAATCTTATTAGTTAGCAAATTTTGGCTGACACAGATGCCATTAACTAAGGAGTGACCTGCAGAGATAGCAGATCTATAGACATTCACGGTTCTGTAAGACAGGCCTGAAGTAAAGAGTTCTGACAGATAGTTAACAACATGAACTAAATAAACTGAAACAGGATCATAACCTCGTTGAAAACACCAGTGAACCTATTTGTTCCATGCCAGTCAATATGCTTTCCTTGTTCCAGATACTCATGACTCAGAAATTAGTCTGAAAGCATCTGACGAAAGCCCTGGGATTTGCCACTGTTTCCTGAAATCTTCCATGCCGTAAGGACCAGAAGACCCTGCACTACGAGGGGGTGAATGTGTCCTTCTGGACCCAGGAGTATCTCTCTGAAAGAAGGAATCAGAATTGGGAAGTCTATGCTAATTTCCTGGATAATTGGAAACCAGGCCTGAGATCTCCATAGGGGAGTTATCACAACTATGCTCTCTGTGTAACGTCGAGTGTGAAGGAGAAGGCGAGGTAGCATTGCAAATGGCGGGAAAGCATAGGGAGCTAAACCCCTCCAATCTTGGAGGAAGGCGTCTACCTTCTGAGCTTGAGGATCCAGTCTCCAACTGAAAAAATCCTTCTTTTGCGTGTTCACCCGGTCCTGCAAATAGGTCCGTCCTGAAAGGGCCCCATCTGGATTGGATAGTTAAGAATACTTGTCTGTCTAGTCTCCAGTTGCTGGAGTCCTTGAAATTCCTGGAGAACCAGTCTGCCACACCATTGCTCAACCCAGGCATGTGTTCCACTATAACTGATATTCCTTCGCTCAAGCAGTATTCCCAGAAGCCCTTTGCTAGGTCCGTTAGGCCTTTGGAGTCGGGTCCGCCCAATTTATTGACAAATCGGACTGCTGACACATTGTCCATACGTAACATTACACAGTATTTTACTGACTTCTGGGTGAAGCAGCAAATTGCAAATGAATCTGCCAGTAATTCTAAGCAGTTGATATACAACTTCTTCTCTTGAGTTGTCCAGCGTCCTCCTGTTGAGGAGCTCCCACAACTCGCTCCCCTTCCTTCCAAACTCGCATCTGATTCTATTATTAGGTCCGGTTCCTCCCCAAAAATGGCTCTGCCATTCCATGCCTCCGCATTCTTTAACCACCAAAGGAGTTTGTTCTTTGATTCCTGGTCTAAGGATAATATTAGCCTCCATGTCCTTAAAAAAATCCAGATTTTCTGCCCAGCAGGCTGTGAAAAATCTTAATTTTCCCTTGCACCCGAATTGGCCCTGTGTGCCTTACGCCATGCTGTCTCCACCTCCTACCAGGCAGCCGCACCAGAGAGGTCAGAACGGGTTTTGGCTGGACAATGATCTTCTCTTCCACTAGAGAACAAAACAAAGGCATTTGTGCAATAAAAAGTGGGGCCCAGACCCCTGGACTTTAGATTACTGCTGAACTAAGGAACCTGCCAGGAAGAAGAACCAGGAAAGCTGGAGGAGGACTACTGCCTTTTTGCTGTGTGCTGCTGGGGTTGGCCTGCAGTGGTTGCTTCTGTCTTGGGTAGGGAAAGGACTGGACTGTGCTTTTATCATCCTGCTGTTAGAGTTTTCTCCAAGGGCTTAAAGTAGAGCTTGCCTCCTGTTGGAAGTCTCTTTCGGGGATATAAAAGACTTCAATGATCACTTCTGTGATTCAGGAGGAACTTTTGCCAAGGAGAACAGCTGGAGAAACTGAGAAGTACTGCCCCTTTGCTGTGTGCTGTCTGGGGTTCGCCTGCAGTGGCTGTTTCTGCCAAGGAAAGGACAAGGACTTTGCTCTGTGCTGTGTTCACTGCTTGAGGAAGATCCCCAAGGGCTTGAAGTAGAGCTTGCCTCTTGTTTTTGAAGTCTCAGGGATACAAAGACTTCACCCCCAGCTCCCCTGAACTCCCTTGCTGAGAGTTCTGACATGCCAGGAGGTGCCTGATGCTGTTCTGCGCCTCTGGAGGTTGTTCCTGTTGTTGGGAGCTGGAAAAGTAATGCAACGTAGAGAAGCGCAAGGCATCCGCACCTGTTTCCGACATATCGCTGAAGAAACTGACGCAGCGCCTGCCTGTGGCTGGAAAAAGCGCTGCATGCACCGACCTACGAAGGCCAAGATCACCGCACCGTTTCCGACCCAGGCCCTGCTGTGCGACTGCAAGAACCAACTCATCGTGGGACCGCAGCTAAAGAAATCAATGCAGCGCTGTTGCCTCATCGAGAACAGATGCATCCTGATACTCACACATTGCACTGGGGCGCCACGTCGACATCAACGCTGGGGCCGCAGTAAGAAACCGACGCATCACATCCCTGCACAGTAAGAAACCAACGCATCACCTTCCCTTCAGTAAGGTACCGACGCATCATCTCCCCAGCGTGGCAGTAAGGAACCAACGCATCACACCCCCTGGAGTAAGGCAATGCATCACCTTCCCTGTGCAGCTGTTTTTGTTTAAGATTTTGACGCAGCCAAGGTACTTTGTGTTGAAAGTGTCTCATCTATAGTTTTCTATGGACAGAACTGTTTCCAGCTTTTAAAGGTCATAGCTTTATTACTGTATTGTGGATATTTGCCATTTTGGTCTTGCTTGGTTTAGATAAAGATTCTTATTTTTCTAAACTGGTGTGGTGTCCATTTGTTGTGTTTTCAATGTATTTCTGTATGTGTGCACAAATGCTATACACACTGCCTCTGAGATAAGCCTGTCTGCTCGTGCCAAGCTACCAAGGGGGTGAGCAGGGTTTATTTTACGAAGTGTATCCCTCTTACCCTGACTAGGAACAAGGGTCCCTACTTGGACAAAGTTGCAAATGGTTGCCAACTAGAGACCCTCATTTCTAACAGCCATGACTTTAGAAAACCACATGGAAAAAGGCACTATATCGTTGTGCCCCTATGGATGCTCCCCATTCTGGTTAGAAAACGTGTAATTTATAGATTTTACTTTCGGAATACCGGCTGGAATGCGAAATTCTGGTCCTTGAGTATATTCATACCAAATTGGCACAGTGTATGACAGAAAAAAATGCAAGGGCTTAATTTAAGGAGGGCCTTCCAGATTGGAAGTGTGGGATTTCAATTACCAAAATTGTGAGCCCACAGGATTTCACTCAACCCCCACAGAGGGCAATCTCAGCATCGATCTAATATAATCTGCTGGCTTAATTTTGTCCTCATAGAATTTAGTAGGAGATAGATGTCATTGCTCGGTATTTTAAAAAAAGCTTCTATGGAAAAAAGACGGTGGCTCTTGCAGTTGACTGGCCATCCAGCTCGTGCTGGCTCAGTGTTTCTCCAACATACCTCCCACCTAAAGATCATTCCCCAGCTCCAGACTTCGTTTTGACAGTTGAGGAAACCCTGAAATAAATAAAAACCCTTCATGGAGAATGAGAATTTGGACATAAGGCCTTCTCTGTGCTATTCAGTATTTAATAATCTCTAGAAATTGTATTACTAACTTTTGCAATATATTGAGATTATGACTCACCTGTTTTCATCTTTTAACTCATTGATTCTTATTTATGCCACCAAGCTTGAGATGTAATGTTGAACACATCAGTCCTATCAGATAGTGGCAAGAAAATGGGTTGTTTTTCGCAATATGAGGAAGGAAGCAGATAGAAAACTATGCTAGGAAATCAGGATGGGGTGAGTAGGCTTAAATGATATAACTAGAAGCCAAGCCAGAAGAATATTTCCCGAAATGCCGCAGGAATTCAAATTGAGAATTGCGTCATAGAATGTGAAAAGGCTAGACACCAAGTCCATGCATTAAATGAGTTTGTCTTTAAATAAAAGTTGCAAGCTTGAAATCATATTTCTTCAAGAGTTACTGACAGTTTATTAAGGCAGAGGGCTGTTTAGCTCAACATATTTTCCCAGGTTTATTGTCACAACTTGAACAATGTAAATCAGAGAAGGTAGTTTTCTATGCACAGTCTCCATATTAAAATTACATCTCAATTAGTAGACAAGATGGACATTCAGCTTTACTTAGAGTCCAGAATAACGATAAGTCTTTCACCTTTTAATTTTTGTATTGGCGACAATTGCATAATCCATACATATTGTATTTTGTGGTTAAAGAATTAGAAGGGTACAATGGTCCAGTCATTGACGATGGCGACATATTGAACTATAATCTCTCTTACACCAAGGTCTCAACAAGCAACGCATTAGGCAAATGTGACAAGTTATATGGACTACTAATTAAGGTGCATATTATCAAGACAGGCGATAAAATTATCGCCGCTATAGCGGCAGAAAACGGCCGCTAAAACGGCGATAATGGGCTTGATAATATGCTCTATGGAATTCCCATTGAAGCCCATGTTAGATGTGAAGGACATCTAACCTGAGCTTCAATTGGAATTCCATGGAGCAGATTATCAAGCCCATTATCGCCGTTTTAGCGGCAGTTTTCTGCCGCTAAAGCGGCAATAATTTTATCGCCTGTCTTGATAATATGCCCCTAAGTGAAATGCACCATGGGGTGCGCTCCCTGAATATCGACCCCAGAATATCAATGGCACACAATATTGAGGACGACAGTTTGAAAAACAATTATTGACAGGTAAGTAATGAAGGGGCATATTTACAGGTCCCTATCCTCACCTCAACGTCACTTAAGGTGGCTTAACGCTGCCTTGTAAATAAGACACCCTTTCACGCTCTATTTAGCATGAAAGGGGAGGGCAATGGGTGTTGTGGTGGGCAATCCACCGCGACACCCATTGATTCTGACGCTGTCTCCTATTTACAAGGGTGGCGTAAATAGGAGGCAGGCCATACTTAAGACCCGATACAACCGGGTCTTACCCTGGCGCAATGAGGAGATATGTTTAATTTCTCCTCGTTTTTGTTGTTTTCATGTGTGCTGCGTTGTGCAGCACAAATGAAAATAGCAAAAGGTTAATGATTGTTTATGTACAGGAATGTCCTCCTTCCTGCACATAAACAATCATTTGTTTTAAAATGCAGTTTTACAACTTCTGTGTGTGCTGCATTAAGAAGCACAATCAGAAGTTACAAAACGGCATTTAAAGATTGTTTATGTGCAGGAAGAGAGACCTTCCTGCACATAAACAATCTTCCCCTGCACGCAGAAACCCTTGCATTATGGTGCTGGCGCTAGCGCTGCTAAACTTAGAGCCAGCGCAGGGGGAAACGCAGGGCTGCACAATATCCTTGTAAATATGGTGCAGCCCAGCGTTTCATAAGTGGCGGAGCGTGTCGTTAAGCCAAGGAGGCTAACGGCACGCTCTGCCACTTCTTTGTAAATATGCCCTTAAGTCTCGATATTCGATACCTAACTCCACATTATCCACATACGCGGTACATATATATTCATGGTGTGTAGATGTGGAGTTAGGAATAGTAAATCAATACTTTCCTATAGGAGAGGGAAGGATTAGATTATACCTTCTATTCATCTTATGTTTATGTTTACATTTGTAAAGCGACTGGCTGCCCGAAGGCTCCCCAGCGCTGGTGAGTGCTCTGCTGAGGGCTACGACCACATGTAAATCAACGGGGGAACAGACAGGTTTTTAGGTTTTTCCTGAAGGAGATTTTGTTAGGCAGTGATCTAAGGTCGAGTGGGAGGGCATGCCACAGCCTCAGTACCATATGTGCAAATGATCTGCCTCCCCATCTTGCCCGTTTGACTCCGGTTGTCAGCTGCAGGTGGGAGGATCTTAGCTGTCTGGTGGGAGTGTACATTGAGATCCATTGTCTGAGCTTTACTGGACCATTTTTATGTGTGGCCCTGTGAGCAATACAGAGGGATTTGAACTTAATTCTGGCTTCGATCGCAAGCCAATGGAGCTATGTGAGGGATTCTTTTACTGATACATGACTTGGGACTTTTAGTAAGAGCCTTACTGCTGCATTTTGCACCACCTGGAGTCTCTTTGTTACATATTTCGGTGAGCCTACGTGAAGAGAATTACCATAGTCCAGTTGAGAGACTATAAGGGATTGGATGAAGATTTTTCTTAAGTGATCTGGGATCCGTTCGATATTCTTCCTAATCATTCTAACCAAGAGCACTCTATTATAATTTTCTTTCTACTTTCTGCTACCATTCTGGATGTTTCTCTTTTAAGAAATTACAGCAGTAACAAAGTCCCTGACTGTTGATAATATTAGATGCTGAGTTTCTAGGGGCACCAGAGAGCTGGATCCGAAAATGGCCAGACCTTGATGAGGCTCCGACACCTAGAGCCAAAATCCTACATCATCCTGCATTTTGACGATGAGCCGCAGTGCAGAAAAAAACTGAAATATTTTCCATTCAGCATGGGCACTATAGATTGCGTATTCACCTGTATAACAGAGGAGGCCTATTTCTAACTGAAATGGAGCAATCTAAAATGGTGGAGAGCCATGATGCGGCATGACCAAGAGACTGAGCATAAGATTGCCAAGTGCCTTTGGCCGGGGGAGGGGGAGCTTGGAACACCGAAGCAACTATGGCAGTTGAGCAAAGGACTTGTAGGAGAAGAGGTGGCACACTGGAGGCAGCATGCATAATGGGGCAATTAGTGGAGGTGGCTAGTAAGAAGATGGACTCAGAAGACAGATAGGTAGCTGCAGGGAATAGTAGGACAGCTTTGCAGCCAGGGCTCCTAAGCGCTGCATGGCGCCAACCGGTAATAATATATAAATACAAAGACCTGTTCATCCAAGGCTCCTCATCTTGAGGGTACTTATATAAGTGGAGGCGGGGATTCCATCACTCTTTTTCCTTACCACTCCTCACTTTTTTCAGAGGTAGTGTCCTTCCACTTTACAGCCTGAATTTTCTTTAAAAATAATTTTTGCATATGACAGTCAATGCCCACGTACCCCCTATATATATAGGAGTGTACCTTTAATAGTGTATCAAACAAAGGTTACACCAAACTATGGGTTACCCTTCCAACAATAAATGTGTGAAAGGACAAGATGGCACCTCACGTGCGCACCACCAGTCGAGCTTGCTGATTGGTACTCGCCAGCTATGCTCACTTTTCTCATCATTGGTAGCCTTCTTGTCTTAAATAATAAAGATGTGTCCCAAAAATTAGTGCCAAAAATTATAATAACACTGTGTTGTGTATATCACGACTACCACAAAAACAAGACCCTGTGAAAATAAAATTGAAATAAGTAGCACAATTACCATCTTTATTCTTCACTTATTCACAATTTAAAACTGGCTGCTTTTATGCAGACAACTTTGTTTCTCAGCCGACATGCTTCATTGCCAACATTACTTAAAGGCAATTTCGTCAGGGCAGGGTCATCAATCACCAATCTTGGACACTGGTATCGTTTTATAAAATGACATGTGGCAGCCCAAATCACTCGTACCAGCTCTCCACTCCGTCACACTGAGGATGTCTCCAAACGTGAGTCCCTCTTTAGGCGTGTACTCTACTGTATTACCAGTCCGCCTTTTCAACAAGGAGCGCGTTCCATCATCCCTGGCGCGGGATATTGTATGTTGAGAGGAGGGCGACCAGTTTATTTCTTTCCCTCTATAGCTCCTTATTGATTGAGACAACCAGTAATAGACAGCACAAGATTAAAACTATAATTTTTTTCAAGTCCTTGGTTGCTGAGCCTGGTGGTATGACACATATATAAGGGTGAAACTCAGTCACTGACCGGATGATGTGCAGTCAGTCTGCTGTCAATGAAGATGGATAGTTGCTCAAGTGTGGCCCCTTGGTCAGGTGAGGTGTGATCTTGGGATCAGGGATCATTACCTTGGATCGCACAGAGGCTGGGATCGAGTTATGGCCTACACTTCCTCTCTGTACTTGATATGCTGTATGATGAGCGACTATACTACAAGCCAACACCAGCACTTGACAGAACTGGTGTAAGTGCAACAAGTTCCTGCTGATGCTTGGTGTGGTACAGCTGTGCGAAACATCTGCCCATCACAAACATATGAAAAAGGGCCAACAAGCATATTAAGTTATCTTTCAGGCAAGGATAATTAATGAAAACAAGGAAAAACACAAAAGAGGAAAATGACGGAACTGTCAGTCTCCGGCACAGACGTCAGTGTAAAATTGATGCCAAAAAGCAGGAAAAGAAGCTTGAAATCTATTGAAGATAAAAGTAATTTCCTATTCATGCATGTTAGCCCAATGAGAGACCGTCTGGATAAACAAGACACCAGAACAGATACAGCAGAATGTCTTATCTCATACTCGGAAGATCAGGACTCACAGAACTCGGACAAACTGCATAAAATGGAGAAAATGCTGGAAGCAAAACAAATGATGACTTGGAAGCACTATATAGATGGAACAACATAAAAAGTGTGGCTATTCCAGAGTCAGCAGAAACTGTCCTCTAGCCATTTGCAACTTGCGTGTTGACGTTAGAGCGACATCTGCAGGAACCAATGGGTTCACACCTTTTTGAGAAGGTAATCTAAACAGGAAAACTCAATAAGATACGGCTGATTGGACTGGCGTACTGCTAAAGAAAAGTTCATTAAAGAAAAATCATAAATAAAGAATCTAGCAATTTCGTAAAAGCTGGTTTAGAGAAAAAATGAAGGCAAGGTAGTTATGATGACTCGCGAGCCATTCATTTGAATATTACTCCAGCATTGCAACAATATTAGTAAACGACCGTGCGAGACCTACATTCAACACTATCTCAGGTGAGCCAAGACTCTGATCTGGGTACAAATGCTACTGCAATATGGCAACATATACTGGCCTAATAGCTAAATGGACAGTTAATCTGTCACCCAAGGGGGCAGAGTAAACAGCAGAATAGCATTGCAATAAAAATATGTTTATGTAAAATAATCATAAAGTTTCCAGTAATTTCGTAAAAGCTGGTTTGGGAAAAAGAAAACAATTTTTAAAGCTCAAGTAGCTATGATGACCCTTGAGTCAATCGTTTTGGTATTTATTCACATTGTAACAATTTTAATAAACAAACAAACGAGACCCATATTCGAGACTATCACAAAAAGCTCAGCTTGGTACAAATGCTACCATGAAATGGCAACATATGCTGTCCAAACAGCCAGACAGACAGTTATTCTATCACCCAAAGAAGCAGAGTGAAAAAGTGGAATAAAATCGCAATAGCAATATTGTTTCCCATTCCAAGTCGTTTTAGAACGCACGCTGCGCCGCGGTCTCAAAGACTCAACAGTAAGTGAGCCATAATCACACATATATATAGACAGCATCCCCCAAAGCTTGTGTCTCACCTCTAACACTTTATTCAAATTTGACCGCCCAACTCCCAGCATACTCAATAATGATGAAACATGACTGCACTTTGTTTGCTGTTGGGGGGACCACAACCCCTGGAATCCTTTGCGGCAGGCGTGCCTCCACTGACGCTGTTTGCCCGTGCCTCGAGGCGCTCATAAGGCGCAGGGGCTTCCCGCAGTGCAGGACCCCGTTTTACACTTTGGTTGCTGTTGGGGAGACCTCAACCAAAGAATCTTTTGCGGCAGTCGTGCCGCCACCGATGCTGTTTGCCCGTGCCTGGAGGTCCTCTTATGGCACAGGGGCTTCCCGCAGTGCGGGAGCCCGTTTTACACTCTGGTTGCTGTTGGGGAGACTACAATGCCCGAATCCTTTGCGGCTGGCTTGCCGCCACTGACACTGTTAGCCCGTGCTGGAGGCGCTCTTCAGGCGCAGGGGCTTCCCGCAGCGCAGGAGCCCGTTTCACACTTTAGTTGGTGTTGGGGAGACCACAACTCCCAGAATCTTTTGTGGCAGTCGTGCCACCACCGATGCTGTTTGCCTGCGCCTGGAGGCCCTCTTAAGGCACAGGGGCATCCCGCAGCGTGGGAGGCCGTTTTACACTCTGGTTGCTGTTGGGGGAGACTACAATGCCCGGAATCCTTTGCGGCTGGCTTGCTGCCACCGATGCTGTTTGCCTGTGCCTGGAGGCACTCTTAAGGTGCAGGGGTTTCCTGCAGCGCAGGACCCACGCAGGTGTGCCCGGGCCAAGGGCGGGCCAGTCTGCGCCCATTAGCGACAGGAAGAGGCAGGGCAGGGCCTTGTCCCCTGCCTTCTTGATTTGAACCAGTATCTCATGGACTTTAATTATCTCGTATGTACTGATCCTGCAGCCAAGATTAGTTTTTCCAGCCTTAACTTTGTATTTACTGCTTGACGCTGGCCCATGATTTATGATCACTATGTAAGCTGACGTTAAAAATCTGGAGGCCTGGGGAACCGGTTGTGTGACTATTGTCTATCATTCATTGTCTTAATTGTTATCTAATTCTATTTGTAGAGCAGCCTGTTTCTTTTTTTGTATTCATAAGACTTTTTTATTAACAGTATATGTTGGGATCTTCCTGATTATATTGGTCATGGTAAAAAGGAAGCACCTGTTGGGGGGGGCACAAAATCACCCAGGGACACCCTGCCATCCTCTTCCATTTTGAACTATATTACGGGTGCAATGGGGACACTGGAAAAGCAAATCACAAGTGTTCAAGAATCCTTAACCAGCTGCACTCATGACATCTCTGGTAGTATCTATAGCACTGGAAGGACTGGTAGCCCTGGCATGATTCCAACTGCCCCTGCTATAAACCCCATTTATACCACTGGTAGCCCACCTGTAAATGGCCTGTTGATAGTCAAGGAGTCTGATACAAACAAATTAAAATCCCCACCCATTGTATTACCAAATACCCAACCACTCAGAAAATGCTTTAAAACCCCATTAACTATTACTAACCCTCAGACTTTTTCCTCTCTGCCTGGGGGTATGGGAGGGGTTGGCAAACGTTTTTAAAAAAAACATTGTCCATAATGGAAACGTTGGCTACTAAATTCACCAAAACAATAGTTAAAAATCAGTATGCAGAACACGTTGCCCTGACTGTTTTAGTACAGACCCTTTCTGATACACTTGCGACTGCACTTAGCTCTGTCACTGAGCAACTAAAAGGGTTTGAGAGGAACGTGCTATCTCGTTTAGATAGGTTGGAAAAAATTCAGACTACATCAGTCTGTCCCCCGCATCCCAGGGATCCCTCAGCCCGATACAACATCTCCCTCTGTTGAAACCTATGCAAACCCCTTATGGTACTTATTACCCTCCTTCTACAGTTCTAGCAAGGGTCGGTGACACGAATAGTGCCTCCTCGCTTACCTCAGTACCCACTGTTTTCTCCCTCAGAGAAGGCTGGAGTCATAAACAAACACTCAGGGACTAGCTCTAATTTTATCCCATTGCCTATGCCATCCCAACCTGATCCTAGTAATTTTCCTTCTACACTACCCTTCCTAATCATGCTAACAAAGAGTTACCATGTGTTTTCCCTACCCTCAAAATGGACCATCTGGAACTCCCGCCTGCAGCCACACCCTACGTGGTAATGTTAGATAATCTTCTTAAAGTTTCTAGTTCAACATCTGAATCATGGAAGTCCATCCGGAATAAATGCTTAAATTGGCTAAACGCAAGGGTAGGCCTTGGCGGGGTATTCTTTGCTGCTTTAAAAATGATTAGGAGAGTTAAATCGACCTGCACGCATTAGACCGTGGCAGAGTACGCTACAGCATCAACGGCAAATGTGCTGAGTCATTTAATATAAGATGAGGGGTACGGCAAGGATGCGTACTTGCCCGCTTTCTGTCTTTATCTTTACAGAGTGGGGGACACCCTGGCAAGCAAGTGCGCTGACTTACCCCAAGTAGGTCATCGCCCAATCCCGGCACTCTTCTATGCAGACGATGCTGTTTTAATGGCTCGTACTCCCCTTGGACTCCAGCGCCTAGTCAATGAAACCGCTATTTTGATGCAGGACCATGGCTTGAAAATCAATATTGGTAAAACTTTCACCATAAATATTGGGCGCATGGCCTCTCGATGTCAGGACATTTTTATTGAGGGCACAAAAATTCAGCACACATCTACTTTCTCTTATTTGGGAATAGTATTTAGTCGTACCGGGAAGTGGCAATGGGCTATAAAATTTAGGCAACTTCAATTTGCAAACTCCACAAGGGCACTGCTGCAGTTTGATAATACCCAAGAAATTGAACAGCTGAGGGAAATGTTGACCATCTATAAGGCTAAATGTAGATCCACTGCCCTGTATGGGTCCGATCTATGGGGACACGGGCAGATCGATAGTCTTCAACTAGAAGAAAATGCTTTTTTGAGAAACCGCCTTGCAGTTCAGAAAAGTAGTGAAACTTATGTTTGTCATATTGAATTAGGAGCCCCTTTTATTGCAGACCTGATTAGGATACAGCCAGTGTTATTATGGCATAAAATGTGGTCATCTGAATATACCACACTTAAACGAGCGACCGTTAAAGATTGTCTCAGATCCACGTCAGCCCTTAAAATCCCTTGGCTCAAATTCATGTATAACTTCCTGGCAGACATTTGCCATCCCGAGTACTTCGACCATCCCGAGAGCTTGGTTCTCGTTCAAGGAAAAGTACTCAACATGAAATGTTTATCAGTTCTAGAGGAAACAAGACTAGCATCCGAAATCTTGAAACCGTCTGTCCTGAGGAATCAGATGATACTGACCAGCTTTAACATGCAGTTTTATTTAGCCAATGTGTCTAATGCACGCCACAGGTTTGTGCTGACTCGATTCCGTCTGGATATTTTCCATCATCTAATCAGCTTCCCTACTATCAATAACTGGTCACTTGACCAGAGGAAATGTACCTGTGACGACATCTCTCTGCAGAGCACTGTGCATACTGTCTTGTTTTGTAAACATTTGAGATGAGGAAGAAACATGTTAAACCCTTGTTACGACAGCTGGGTTTTTTGCAATGCTGACCAGCCTATCTGTACCTGAAAATGTTACCTAACATCTATATATGTGCTGTAAAGTCACAATTTCTATGGGCCGTCGTCAATTGCAGGTAGCAGCTATAGATTGAAATCTGGAAATGTAACTGAGTGCGCTTTTGCTGATTGTATTTGCACTAGTATCTATGTACTGTAGTTTTTTTTCTTAAGCTTATTAACTTGTCTTAAATTTTTAGTACTGCTTTTAACCATTTTTTAGGGATGTAAAAATGCAAATTTTATGATTCATGTGTGAATTCGAATAAAGCTTATTTTGAGTGATTGATTGATTGACTAATGTTAATGCAGCAGTTAAATACTCAAACGCTATTGTTGCGATATTTCTCATGCATCTCACGAGACCCATACTGCTATAATCTTAAAGGGCTATATTGTCAGCCATTTTGAAGAAGCACCGTAAGCAATAGAAAGATGTGCTTTGCACTTCACAAAACAAATATACAATGCTGTCAAACTTGACAACTGCTTAAACCTGAATAGGAGAATCCCGATATCGGGCTATATATCATAGTATACCATGACTCCCAAAAGTGATGGAATCGTATTCAGGATTCCATCATGCTTCTTCAATTTCATAGTCATAGAAAGCTACAATGTAGGCCATCTTAAAGAAGCACTGGCGTAAATAGCAAACTGCACATTCTAGTTCAAACAAACAGTTTAGTAATTCTATAAACATAGACAAACTACTAGCGCACAGATAAGACAATCACAAAGAATACAATGTATGTTATTGTAAATCATGACTCTTGGGTATGATTATGCCATATTTAGGAGTGTACCAACTTCTTCAGCTGCAACTAACAGCCTTGCATGAGACTAAGGCAGTCTTAAGGACAAGCCAAATGTGGGCATGTGAAAAACTTATAATTGCGGTAGATGATCAGTGGTCAGCATGGTATATTTAAATTGGCATCCTTCTTGAACCCAAAAAAAATAAATAATTTAAGTGGCCTTTGTCATCCCTGTTGTCAAAATAAACATAACAACAGTAATAACCATCATTACTCACATCACTAAGAGGTTCGTTAGATGTGATGGACAGAAGATAAATAAATTGTTTAAGAATATATAACTGGTTTAGTAGTCCTTAGTAATCCTTGAGTGCAATACAATCTGCAACGAGAAAATCACTATAAATCAAAATAGAATGCTAAACTAACATGACATAAGGAAGGTAACGATGATTGATCAAAAGCATCATAAGTTGACCTCAGCTTTTAGGTCAATGGGCTATATTTGCATTATCCCAAAGTTATCCTAATCAGTATATTACACCATTTCCGATATATGCCCTTCTCGACCACAAAACAAAATTTACAGCAACCTACATTATATTCAAAAAGCTCACCCTACAGATAATGATGAAATTCGTGCCCCTTGTTAAGGCCCAGTTTCACTGTATGTAACTGTGAAATCCATCTAGCTTCACGTTGCCTCAGTGATCGTTCCCTGCCACCACCTCAAACATCAGCCGTGACAACATATATTCCATGAAACGTGGAGGAAGAATTAGTATCTCTATCACCTACATGTGAGGATAATGGATAGGCTGTATTCCTATTTTTGTTGTCTCTAATGTGTTCTGATATCCTATATCTAATCTCTCTAATGGTGCTGCCAATGTACTTCTTGCCACAGATACACACAATGGCATATACCACAAAGGTAGTGCAGCAAATAATGAAAGCGTTTATCTTGTGGCCCCAAAATGTATTATACATGAAAATTGTTGTCTTATTCATGCCTAAATGGAACATCATATGGGCATTATACATATAGACACCTTTTGGTAGAGGGTGCACTATAACAGGGCAAGAAGCAAGTAAAACGTATCTGCATGGGTCTTCATTAAGTCCCACCCTTTTTAACGTTTATGTTACATCCCTCGCTCCAATTATCAGACGCTACGGGTTCAGTGTTACCTCGTATGCGGATGACACACAAATCGTAGTGTCCTTACTTCCAGGTTTCGAGAAGGGGTTGGATCTCAATTTCCAGTCATGCATGACGGAAGTGGGGCACTGGATGGCTAGTAACTGCCTCAGGCTAAACTCAAATAAAACCGAGGTCATGCTGTTTGGAAACAACCCCAATTTTTGGACACCCTCATGGTGGCCGCCAGCTTTGGGGGCTCTCCCCATCCCGGTTGAGAAGGTTAAAAATCTCGGGATTGTGGTTGATGTCAAACTCTCCATGGCCGCCCAGGTTAAAGCGGTAGCTTCCAAAACGGGGTACATGCTTAGAATATTGAAAAAAATCTTGATTCTGCTCCCAAATGAATGCCGTAAAACGGTGGTCACGGCCCTGCTATTATCCAGATTAGATTACTGCAACAGCCTGTACTTAAATCTACAGCCAAATCTGTTGCATAGATTGCAGTTGCTGCAAAATGCTGCGGCGAGACTTCTGACAGGCACCCCTAAATTTGCTCCTATTTCGAATGTTATTCAAGATCTGCACTGGCTTCCAGTTAAAAACAGGGTCTAGTTCAAAGCCCTGTGCCTGGTTTTTAAAGCCTTACATGAAGAAGGCTCGGATTTAAAAAAAAAACAATTTCAATGGTATTCCCCTATGCGCCGGCTTCGATCGTCTGAGGCCAAATTGATCACTGTCCCCTGGATAAAAAAGGCCCGCTGGGGCGGGCGCAGCTTTTCCTTTGGCGCTGCCAAGTTTTGGAATAAGCTGCCTCTTCACCTGCGATGCATTGATAATCTGCTGTGCTTTAGAAAATCGCTGAAGACCTGGCTGTTCGTGAACTAATTTCCTTTGCCCGGATTGTCATGGGAGGAGTAGTTTAGCACCAGGACACCTTTTTGGTAATCGCGCGCTCTATAAATCGCCATAACATAACATAACATGTTAGAAAGAAAATGCGACAGGTTTACATTCCCCATGTGATGTTATACTTAGCTTTTGTGAAAGTCACATCAGAGGGAAAGAACTACACAGTCAATGATGGTCAAAAAGCAGCAAATTTCTGCAACAGGCAGAAGAGCAGTTGGTGAGAGCCGTCAGAGTAGACGACAGACCAGGTGACTGCCATGCACGATGAATTAGAGTAGCAATGAAAGGCTGGTGTGCAGGCCCCCGGGTCTGAAATATTAAATAGACAGAAAAAATACCAGACTGAAATTTAATTGAAGCAGAGGTACAGATGTAAGTCAAACTATGAGCAAAAGGTATTAATGTTTGCCTTTAAGATGGCCTGTTTTCAAATGTAGTTACAGTGGCTCAGGTTAATACTACTGGGAGGTAACATGGTGGGATGAGGTTTACTGGCCTCAATTCCAGAACAAGCAAACATACTGAGCCGAATAACCTTAAACAACTTGCAAACTCTATTTTTGACAATACATCAGCTGAACACTGACTTGCATGTGGTGGCAGTCTTTCTAAATACCCAAAACGTTTGATTCCATCAAATGGTTGGATCTGTTACAGTATTGAACAAACAGGATTATTATACAGTTATTTAAAGTGAGTGAAGCTACTCTCTACTGGACCCACTGCCCATATCAGGGTTAACAACATTATATTGCAGATGATTAAAATAACCACTGGCCCTAGGCAATGCTGTCCCATTTCTCCCCTGATCTTTGCAGTGGGAATAGAACACCACAAATGCAATGTCAGATAGCACCATTCACACATATGTTTGAGCTGCATAACATGTTATACAGGTTTCACTATATGCTGCTATTTGTCAAAGAAGTGAGCATGAATCCATATCCAATTATAAGAGATGGCCTCATGTAAATATCTATTTTTTGGTTGCAAAGGCTATGCCTATGTGAATCAGAGCCTTTGCGACCTTAAAATGGCATTTTGGTATGCGCGAAACCAAATTTGTGATTCAGTGACACATTTCCAAATAGCAATTTGGATTTGTGACGACATACCAAATCGGTATTTGGAAGGGACATGTTAAGGGCTTCTCTTCCCAGTACTAATTTCTTAAAGTATATATTACTGTTTTACAACTAAGATCCAGTAGCAAAACATTAATATTTTACCACCAACTTGCAGGAAGTAGTAATCCATTCACAAACAGGAAGGTCCCTTTGGGAATATGGATAAAACTGCTTTTGAAGAATAGGCTATTATCCCTGGGACCACTGCCTACTCCTTAATAGTGTTTGTGTAACTTCATAATGTATGTTTAAATTCATCCCATGTTCCCTTGAGGAAAACGAGCTGCATTTAAAAAACAAAGATTGCTTTATTTAAAAGCAGTCACAGGCATGGAGGTCTGCTGACCCCCGCAGGCCACCATCCTTTTGATTGTGGCAAATTATAGTGGGTCGCAATTGCAACCCACCTTATGCATATTAATGAAGTAGATCGATTCACGACCCACTTTGATTCAGTATTTTGAGAACGGACCTATTAGTACACATGTTGGTTCAGAAAATAGCAATGCATTCAGTAAATTGCAACCACTTTTACCAAATCCATTTTAGTACATTCCAAATAAGAAATGATAAATTAAAAATTGGTATCAGTTGTAATTTTATTATCTCGTATTTTCACTTTTTGTACATGAGGCCCAGAGATCCTAAAATGTTATATGTTTTCGGGGCTGCTGATTGGGATAAATCAGTGATATTCTTGTTAACACCTAACACTCAGTGATGCGAGTTAGACTTCTCCCTCAACTGACAATCTGAGTCTGTAAAATCCCTAGCTATATCCCCCTATCCTGGAGCCTTACATGGCCCTTGGGACAGCCCCCCCAGGGCCAGCTCCTGCTATTTCCCAGGAACGTTCACCCCTGTACATAGCTGTATGCCTTTTCTTGGTGTCAAACTAAGCCAAACACTCTGGTACCAGCAGGCAGGAGCTGTCAATGTGCACCTGCCCGCTGGAAGTGGAGGTTTCATCTCTTTTCCTGCCCACACACATGCGGGCAGGGAAAGAGATGAAACGATTGCTCCTGCACAGAAAGACCTGCCTTTCCAGAAGATCCCTCTGTGCAGCAGCAAGGCTGGCTCTCACAGGAGTTGGAAAACTGTCTGGGACCGCGGGGGCCTGGAGGCTCCCTGCCAACCCGGAGGAGCGAGCAGAAAAAGGCAGAATAAAGGTGAGAAACGAGCAGAAAGAGACACAATGAAAAGTCAGCAATGAGCAGAAAGATGCAAGATAAAGATGAGAAATTAGCAGAAAGAGGCAGAATAAAGGTCAGTAATGAGTAGAAATAGGAAAGATAAAGGTGAGAAGCAAGCAGAATGAGACAGAATAAAGGTTAGGAATAAGTGTAAAGAAGCATAATAAAGGTCAACAACGAGCAGAAAGAGGCAAGATAAAGGTGAGAAACAAGCAGAAAAAGGCAGAATAAAGGTAAGCAATGAGCAGAAAGAGGCAAGATTAAGGTGAGAAAATAACAGAAAGAAGCAGTATAAAGGTTGGCAACAACGAGAAAGAGGCATGGTAAGAGTCAGAAATGCACGGACAGAGGCAGAATAAAGGTCAGGAATGAGCAGGGAGAATTAAAATAAAGATCAGAAATGAAATAAAGATCAGAAATTAGCAGAAAGTGGCAAAATGAAGGTCAAAAATGAAGAAAAAGAGGTAGAAATAAGGTCAGCAACTAGCAAAAAAAGGCAAGATAAAGGGCAGAAATTAGCAGAAAG
The DNA here is from genome assembly GCF_964204655.1 of Triturus cristatus. Lineage (NCBI taxonomy): Eukaryota > Metazoa > Chordata > Amphibia > Caudata > Salamandridae > Triturus > Triturus cristatus. Next base: position 730,683,196 of record NC_140591.1, read on the forward strand.
AGGCAAAATAAAGGTCAGAGACATGCAGAATGAATTAGAATCAGCGGTGGCTCCTTCGCATTGGCGGAGGAGGATCGTCCCACTGTATCAGATCCCGCAGCTGAAAAATAAAATAATATTTTATTATCATTTTATTTTTTAGCTGATGGCTGAGTCAGAGTGTGCAGGGTGGGCCAGCCCGAGCAGGGGGGAGGAGGAGTGGTAGGTGCACCTAGACTTAGGCTGGACAAACTGACACGCACACTTAGGTTTCTCCAACCCAGCTGTACTGCACAGCCGGGTTGGAGAAACAGAACAGACTTCTTGTGCCTGAACGAGCGAAATCCAGCCTGCTCAGGTCAATCTCCACACTGTTCTAATGCTTGAGAGCGGTGTGGGGATTGGATAGGGAATCTGTGATGCTGTCCCAGGGACTGCTGGGACCAGGAACTGAAAGCAGAGGAGTGCAAGGCGGGCCAGGAACACCAGGTAAGTCTTTTAATTACTTAAAAATATTAAACCCCCACCGTGTTCTCCCTCTGCCCCCAGCGTCCCTTCCACACGCCTACCACTCTTTGTCTGTGTCAGCCGCCAGTGGTTACAATAAAGGTGAGCAATGAGCAGTTAGAGGCAAGATAGAGGTCAGAAACTGGCAGAAAGAAGCAAAATAAAGGTCAGAAACTGGCAGAAAGAGGCAGAATAAAGGCCAGCAACGAGCAGGAAGAGGCAAGATAAAGGTCAGAAACGCATAGAAAAAGGCAGAATAAAAGTCAGAAACAAGCAGAAAGAGTCAAAATAAAGGTCAGGAGCAAGCTAAAAGAGGCAAAATAATAGGCAGAAGGAGCAGAAAGAGGCAACATAGAGCTGAGAAATAAGCAGCAAGAGTTCAAATAGAGGCCAGAAATGAGCAGAGAAGAGGCAGAAAAACAAGGAAGAAGTAAGCAGAGGAGTCACAAGGCAGAAGAGAGTAGTGGACTGCAGGCAAGCTGGACAGGAGGACTGTCACAGGGGAAGGTGACACAAGGACCTACTCCTGTGTGCCCCTCTACTTGTGTTGTGCAAACACTAACAGACCCACTCATACACTCCTGCACCCACTCACAGACCCACTCACGCATCCATGCACCCACTCACAGATTCACTCAGACATTCACAAACCCACTGACAGACAGTCTCAGACACTCATGCACCCATTCACAGATCCAGTCAAGGACTCATTCACCCACTCACAGACACATTGAGAGACTCACACACTCACAGACACACTCAGAGACTCCCATATCCATTCACACACTCATGCACCCGCTCACAAACCTACTCACAGACCCACTTCCACACTTATGCACCCACTCACAGACCCACTCAGAGACTCACACACCCACCCAGGCACCCACTATGGCAGTAGTTATATGGGTCTGTGAATGGGTATTTGAGTGGGTGTGTGAGTGGTTTATGGGGTGTGAATGGGTCTGTAGATGGTGTCATCAGTGATGTAATTTGAGATGTCATCAATGATGTCATCAGTGATGTCACTGACCATGTCATGAGTGATTGTTAGAAATGGAGGTCTCTAGTTGGAAAGGGTTTGCACCTTTGTCCACATAAGGGACCCTTCTTCCTAGTCAGGGTAAGGGGGATACACTTCTAAAATAACCCCTGCACATCCCCTTGGTAGCTTGGCACGAGCAGACAGGCTTATCTGAGAGGCAGTGTGTAAAGCATTTGTGAACATATACAGTCACACAGTGAAAACACTACAAATGGACACAACACCCGTTTAGAAAAATCAGTTATCTTTATCTAAACTAAACAAGACCAAAATGACAAAAATCCACAATATAGTAATAAAGATACGACTTTTAAATGATAAAAATAGTTCTGTTCGAAGCAAATTGCAGATGCCACACTTTCAAAACAAAGTACCTTGAATGCGTCATGCACACAAACAAAAACTGTTGCAGAGAAGGTGAAGTGTCGGTTCCCTAAGCCCAGGGAAGGTGATGCGTTGGTTCCTTACTTCAGGGGAGTTGATGTGCCGGTGCCGTACAGCCATGCAGGGGTGGTGATGCGTCGGTTCCTTAATGAAGGGTAGGTGATGCTTTGGTTTCTTACCGTGTGGGGAGGTGATGCGCTGGTTTCTTACTGCGACCCCTGTTTTTTTGCAGGCGTGGTGCCCAGATGCAATGCGTGAGGATCGTGGATGCGTCAGTTCTCGATGTGGTGGCAGTGGTGACGACACTGCGTGGCTCTCTCCTGCCACAAACCCACAAATGGGTTGGTTCTTGCAGCCTCACAGCAGGGCCTGTGTCAGGATCAGTGCGGTGATTTCGGCTTGCAGCAATTTCTCAAGCCACGGTAGGCACTGCAATGGTTCCTTGGGCGATGCGTCAGAAACAGCTGCTGATGCGTCGCGCTTCTCGAAGTTGCGTTATTTTTTCAGCTCCCAGCCTCCAGAGGTCCAACACAGTAGCAGGTACCTCTTAGCAGGTCAGAACTCCCAGCAAGGAAGTTCAGAGGAACTGGTGGTGAAGTCTTTGTGTCCCTGAGACTTCAGAACAGGAGGCAAGCTCTTCTTTCAAGCCCTTGGAGATCTTCTTTAAGCATGGGACACAGCACACTGCAGAGTCCTTTCTCCTTTCCTTGGCAGAAACAGCCACAGCAGGCCAATCCAAGACAGCACACAGCAAAGAGGCAGTACTCCTCCTCACTTTCTGTAGCTCCTCTCCTTGGCAATGGTTCCTCTTGATTCCCAGAATGGTCTAAAAGTCTAGGGTCTGGCCCCCACTTTTTATAGAGTAAAACTCATTGATCTGTAGTACATAGAAGCTCCTTGCCCAGCCAAAACCAGTTATGTCCTCTCTGGTGCACCTTCCTGGCAAGAGGTGGAAACACCATTGTCCTTGGCAGACCAGGCCCATTCTGGTGCAAGGAAATCTCCTCCCACTACTCTAAATGCAGCCCAGGCCCATTAAGCCCAGCCCTGACTCATCCAGGAAAGGCAGGACACACCTCAACCCTCCAAGTGGCTGTCTGAACAGAATGTCCCCAGCCCGTGTCACTCCAAAACCAGACAGTCAGTACACAACCTAGCAAAGGCACACAGGATGGCTAAGCAAGAAAATACCTACTTTCTAAAAGTGGTATTTTCAAACACAGAATGTAAAAATCATCCTCATAAAAAGATGCATTTTTATATTCTGAGTTCAGGCATACCAAACTGTATTTTCCTATCTTGTTCACAAGAGCAGTTATATGTATAAGATGTTATAAATTAAGTCCCATTCTATCCTATGGGAAAGATAGCCCTTCAATAGTGAAAAACAAAATATACTGTATTTCACTATCAGGACATGTCACACACATCAGGGCATGTCCTACCTTTCACATACACTGCACCCTGCCCACAGGGGTACCTTGGGCCTACCTTAGGGGTGGCTCGCGTGTTAGAAATGGGAAGGTTAGCGCCTGGCAAGTGGGTGCACTTGTCAGGTCGATATGGTAGTACGAAACTGCACACAGACACTGCGGTGACAGGTCTGAGTTACATTTACAGGCTGCTCATGTGGGTAGTACAATCAGTGGTGCAGGCCAACATTTGATTTACACACACATACAAACACATATATATATATATATATATATATATATATATATATATATATATATATATATATATATATATATTATCTACTGGCGGTCGCATCGTGCGTACATGGCCCATCGAGCGTAACGTGGGCACGCGGTGCGCATAGCGCACCGCGTGCCCACCGTGCACGCACGGAACGAACTGCGTAAAGTGGGCACGCACGCCACGAACGGCGTAAAGTAACTTAGCATTTAAAAAAACTTACAAATTCACTGAAAAAACCATAGGTTTCACACACGTTATAGTTAGGAATTAGCATTTAAAAAACCTTGCAAATTCACTGAAAAAACCATAGCAGGCAACTATAACTCACGCGACCGCAATCCTCTGCTGATGCTAATACTGTATTTAGACACTTATTTGCCCATGTCTTCTTCCATTAAATTTAAGCTATACATATATTACAAATATTTTTTTTTCATAAAGACACATATGTCATCAGCAGAGGATTGCGGTCGCGTGAGTTATAGTTGCCTGCACTAACTATAACGTGGAATTTCATTGGTTTTTTACGACTGAAATGTACAGCTAACTATAACTTGTGTGAAACCTATGGTTTTTTCAGTGAATATATATATATCTATATATATATATATATATACTGCTCCAAAAGTTGTCCACCTTTAAGTAGCACTCGACCAGCAGCTTGGTTTATGTGTATGTAGGGACGGGTATCCGCTTGTAGGAACCGCTCCGTAGTGGATTTGCCTGATGCGTTTTGAAGCTCCATATGCTTCTCTTCAGAGGCTTTAACGGAAGCGGTGTGCGCAACTGCTGACCCACTTCACCATTTTCCATATGACACACCCACCAATGGGAGGCTCAGATGAGACTGTGCATTATGGGAAGTGTAGTGCAGAGAGCACACAATCAAGTCCTGTATGGACCCTGCAAGTGGGCCCGTCCTCGATCCTGTATACGCCTGCTGTTTCTCTTTTGTGACCCCCAAGAATTACGGGGTGGTGCATACTCCGCGGCTGGACGGCCGCGTGTTATTTACTGCTCCAAAAGTTGTCCACCTTTAAGTAGCACTCGACCAGCAGCTTGGTTTATATGTAGGTAGGGACGGGGATCCGCTTGTAGGAGCCGCTCCGTAGTGGATTTGCCTGACGCGTTTCAAAGCTCCATATGCTTCTCTTCAGAGGCTTTAACGGAAGCGGTGTGCGCAACTGCTGACCCACTTCACTCTTTTCCATATGACACACTCACCAATGGGAGGCTCAGATGAGACTGTGCATTATGGGAAGTGTAGTGCAGAGAGCACACAATCAAGTCCTGTATGGACCATGCAAGTGGGCCTGTCCTCGATCCTGTATACGCCTTCTGTTTCACTTTCGTGACCCCCAAGAATTACGGGGTGGTGCATACTCCGCGGCTAAACGGCCGCGTGTTATATACTGCTCCAAAAGTTGTCCACCTTTAAGTAGCACTCGACCAGCAGCTTGGTTTATGTGTAGGTAGGGACGGGGATCCGCTTGTAGGAGCCGCTCTGTAGTGGATTTGCCTGACGCATTTCGAAGCTCCATTTGCTTCTCTTCAGAGGCTTTAACGGAAGCGGTGTGCACAACTGCTGACCCACTTCACCATTTTCCATATGACACACCCACCAATGGGAGGCTCAGATGAGACTGTGCATTATGAGAAGTGTAGTGCAGAGAGCATACAATCAAGTCCTGTATGGACCCTGCAAGTGGGCCCGTCCTCGATCCTGTATACGCCTGCTGTTTCACTTTCGTGACCCCCAAGAATTACGGGGTGGTGCATACTCCGCGGCTGGACGGCCGCGTATTATATACTGCTCCAAAAGTTGTCCACCTTTAAGTAGCACTCGATCAGCAGCTTGGTTTATGTGTAGGTAGGGACGGGGATCCGCTTGTAGGAGCCGCTCCGTAGTGGATTTGCCTGACGCATTTTGAAGCTCCATATGCTTCTCTTCAGAGGCTTTAACGGAAGCGGTGTGCGCAACTGCTGACCCACTTCACCATTTTCCATATGACACACCCACCAATGGGAGGCTCAGATGAGACTGTGCATTGTGGGAAGTGTAGTGCAGAGTGCACACAATCAAGTCCTGTATGGACCCTGCAAATGGGCCCGTCCTCAATCCTGTATACGCCTGCTGTTTCACTTTCGTGACCCCCAAGAATTACGGGGTGGTGCATACTCCGCGGCTGGATGGCCGCGTGTTATATACTGCTCCAAAAGTTGTCCACCTTTAAGTAGCAGTCGACCAGCAGCTTGGTTTATGTGTAGGTAGGGACGGGGATCCGCTTGTAGGAGCCGCTCCGTAGTGGATTTGCCTGACGCGTTTCGGACCTCCATATGCTTCTCTTCAGAGGCTTTAACGGAAGCGGTGTGCGCAACTGCTGACCCACTTCACCATTTTCCATATGACACACCCACCAATGGGAGGCTCAGATGAGACTGTGCATTATGGGAAGTGTAGTGCAGAGAGCACACAATCAAGTCCTTTATGGACCCTGAAAGTGGGCCCGACCTCGATCCTGTATACGCCTGCTGTTTCACTTTCGTGACCCCCAAGAATTACGGGGAGGTGCATACTCCGCGGCTGGACGGCCGCGTGTTATATACTGCTCCAAAAGTTGTCCAACTTTAAGTAGCACTCGACCAGCAGCTTGGTTTATGTGTAGGTAGGGACGGGGATCCGCTTGTAGGAGCCGCTCCGTAGTGGATTTCCCTGACGCGTTTCGAAGCTCCATATGCTTCTCTTCAGAGGCTTTAACAGAAGCGGTGTGCGCAACTGCTGACCCACTTCACCATTTTCCATATGACACACCCACCAATGGGAGGCTCAGATGAGACTGTGCATTATGTGAAGTGTAGTGCAGAGAGCACAGAATCAAGTCCTGTATGGACCCTGCAAGTGGGCCCATCCTCGATCCTGTATACACCTGCTGTTTCACTTTCGTGACCCCCAAGAATTACGGGGTGGTGCATACTCCGCGGCTGTACGGCTGCGTGTTATATACTCCTCCAAAAGTTGTCCACCTTTAAGTAGCACTCGACCAGCAGCTTGGTTTATGTGTAGGTAGGGATGGGGATCCGCTTGTAGGAGCCGCTCCGTAGTGGATTTGCCTGACGCGTTTCGAAGCTCCATATGCTTCTCTTCAGAGGCTTTAACGGAAGCGGTGTGCGCAACTGCTGACCCACTTCACCATTTTCCATATGACACCCCCACCATTGGTGGGTGTTTCATATGTTAAATGGCGAAGTGGGTTAGCGGTTGTGCACACCGTTTCCTTGCAAATTCACTTAAAAAAACCATAGGTTTCACACATGTTATAGTTATCTGGACATTTCACTCGTAAAAAACCATTGAAATTTCCCCGTTATAGTTAGTTCAGATAACTATACCTCGCACAACTGCCACTCTATCACAAGGATGATGTCATCAGTGATGTCATGAGTGATGCCACTGACCATGTCATGAGTGATGTAATATGTGACGTCATCAGCAGTGGATTGCGGGCGCGCGAGTTATAGTTCTCTGAACTAACTATAACGGGGGAATTTCAATGGTTTTTTACGAGTGAAATGTCCAGCTAACTATAACATGTGTGAAACCTATGGTTTTTTTAAGTGAATATATATATATATATATATATATATATATATTAGAAATTCACTGAAAAAACATAGGTTTTAGAGTATAAGTGTCTGAATGGATGATTTAGTAGGTGCGTGACTGACTCTATAAGTGAGTGATTAAACGTATCTTAATGAATGCATGGGTTAGTGACTAAACTGTGTGAATGTCTGTATCCGTCTGTCTGTTGGTGTGTAAGCGGCTGCATGGGTTTGTGAATAGCTACATGAGTGTCTATATGGTTTATTGATTGGTTGTCTGAGTGTTTGTGTGGGTGGGGTGGGGTGTGGGTGACTGTGCATAGATGTGTGAGTGGGTGATTCACTGGGTGCATGGTTTCAAGAGTGCATCTATGATGGACTGTATGGGTGGGTGAGTGTGTGCATGGGTGTGTTAGTGAGTGAATGTATATCTCAGTGGTACATGTGTGAGTAACTACATATGTGAAAGGCAGTATATATGTGTGTTAGAGTATATAAATGGCTATAAGTGAGAGTGTGTAATTGTGAGAGTGGCTGTATGGATGAGTGTGTGCTTGTATCAGTGATTGTATAAGAGCGTAAGAATGTGCTAGTATTTGTATGAGTAAGTGAGCTGGTGTGTGTATAACTGTATAGGTGAGAAAATGGCATTCTGATTAATTATTTGCATGACTGACTAGGTGTGTGAGTACCTCTTTGGATGTGTGGCGATGTGTGAGTGTCTAAATAGGTATATGAGTGCATATGATAATCCTGTACTGAGTGACCATAAGTATGAGTGACCATAAGTATGAATGGGTATGTAGTTATTGATGTTGGAGTGTCTATGGTTTTGAGAATGGCAGTCTGTAATTTAGAGTGGGTGTATTAAAGGTTATATTAGGGCATGAGAAGATGCATCAAATTATCACATGGATGATGTCATCAGTGATGTCATTTGAGATGTCATCAGTGATGTCATCAGTGATGCCACTGACCACGTCAAGAGTGATGTAATATGTGACATCATCAGCAGTGCATTGAGGGGGCGCGAGTTATAGTTAGCTGAACTAACTATAACAGGGGAATTTCTCTGGTTTTGTGCGAGTGAAATGTCCATCTAACTATAACTTTCCCTGAAACCGATGTTTTTTTCAGTGAATTTCTAAGGTTTTTTAAATGCTAATTTCTAACTATAACATGCCTGAAACCTATGTTTTTTTCAGTGAATTTTAAAGGTTTTTTAAATGCTAATTTCTAACTATAACATGCCTGAAACCTATGGTTTTTTTAAGTGAATTTCAAAGGTTTTTTAAATGCTAATTTCTAACCAAGCCTACAAAGGTAGGACATGTGCAGAAAGAGGAAGAAAGGCACAGAAAGCAGCAAGAGAAATGTAGAAAGAGGCAAGAGAATTGTAGAAAGGAGCAAGTGAGGTGCAGAAAGAGCCAATAGAAGTGCAAAAAGAGGCAAGAGTGGTGCAGAAACAGGCAAGAGAAGTGCACAAAGAGGCAAGATAATTGCTGAAAGAAGCAACAGAGGTGTGAAAAGAAGCAAGATAAGTGCAGAAAGAGGCAAGTGAGGTGCAGAAAGAGGCAAGAGAGGTACAGAAAATGGCAAGGGAACAGCAGAAAGAGGAAAGATAGATGCAAAAAAGGGAAGAAGGATGTTGAAAGAAAGAAGCAAGAGAGGTACAGAAAGAAGCAAGAGACACCACCTAAACTTCCTCGAATAACATAGGGCACAGACTTCTTCCAAAACTGTAGGAGACTAACACTTTCTAAGGTACAGAAAAGACACCAACCTTTCAGTAATAAAATACTCATATCGTGCAAAAATAAAAAAAAACACAGGGAAACATATGCCTTCTACAAGACTGAATATAAGCACCTTCCAGTAACAACGGCCACTAGTTCATCCAAAATATAAGTTCGCTCTAATGCACGAACACAAAGGGAATTATCATAATGAAAGACACAATTGATGGACGGAATGCAGAACAAATCAAAGCATTCTCCCCCAGTCAAGAGATCTGGGTTAAATCCATCATTCTTTTGCTCACCAAGCCACCCCAGTTTAGGCCTGGCCATATGCAAATCAGTCTTGAGCCTGTGCCTCATGGGAACAGTCCAGCCGAACTGCCAAGCCAGGTCCTCCCTGGACCGGAAACAAGCATCCTGACATGACTCCTGGCCTTGCACTCCTGTATAGAGCGCTACACTACACCTATGTGCAGAGTGTGAGAACCTAAACTCCCCCGGTTGAAACCCTCCCCTGTCCCATGCCAGCCAGCACTCCATATGTAAATGTGAATATGCCTATGTGTTCTTGACTAATGATAGTTTTTGTAGGAGAGTAGAATCTGCACTTATGTTGCCCCCACTTTTTCTTCTGATGTTAACACTGGTTTCTGGCTATAGTCTGGCTGGGTCCCTGCTAATCAGGTCCCCAGTCTCTCTGTTCTCTCTAAACAACTTGGAGTGCATATTAGATGCACTAGTGATTGGATACTGTGATACCTTATGAGCCCCTAGTATATGGTACCTTAGGTACCTAGGGCATAGGTACTTCACAGGCCTACCAGGGACTGAAGCATGTATTATGCCACCCCTGGGAAGCAGACTGAATCTGATACCACAGGCCTGCTACTGCAGCCTGGGTGAGGTAGTGTTAGCACTCCTCACTGAGGTATAGGTTCCTATAGCTCACCATACACACACATATAAACCTATCAATCACTCCTAAGGCAGGCCCTATCAATCCTAAGGGCAGGGTGCTTGGATTACAATGTGAGGGGGTGCCTCTGCATGAGCAGGACCCATCTGCAGCTGGCAGAGTCTATTCTCTGTGGCTGTTTGTGGATGCGGTTAAATCATATACTCTTAAGTGCATTATAACCTAGCGGTAAATGCTAACTTTGGAATGACTGCATCAAAACATGTGGTGTCAAACAACTTGGAATCATACCCCCACACCAGTAACTGGTGTGGGAGTGATGATCCCACCCTTCTAGAGGGGACGACATGGACCCTCTGTGGAAACACGGTAGAAATCTGAAAGAGTCCTGGCATCACAAAATGGATGCCACCAGCACAGACACTGGGATGCCCTCCGGTTGCTGACCAAAACTCGCAGTGGAGGAGGCCCAACAATAGGCATCCTGTCACAAGGAGGTGTCACCACCTTCCAGACAGGATTTAGTGTATTGGGGCTGGGTGGAGGCACTCCTAGAGTGCTTTGAAGTCCTGCACTGGGGGAGCAGTAGGCTCCTCTGTGCATATGCCAGCTCAGACCGGTTCAGGGGCTACCTGTCCCTGCTCTGGCACGAAACTGGACAAAGGGAAGTGGGTGTAACCACCCCCTACCCTGACCCTCCCAGAGGAGTGGTTATAGAACTAGTCCCTCCCTTTCTTTTAGTATAAGATCGGGAACCCTTGCATTGCAAACTAGATATTCCTGGATGACGCTCTACAAGAAGAATCCTGGCCCTTTGATGTTCCACTACCATTGGAAGATGGAAGAGTCTCCCTTGAAGTCAAGGAGTGACTCCACTGCTTGGCAGGCACCAAAAAATCTAATCAACGGTTGCAAACTTTCCCACTCCTGCCAGAGTCCGAAGTCCCTGCAGCCCTAGAAGGGGATTTCCTGACTTCTCGACGGCCATTGTGAGTCCCCAGCAGAGCTGAGGTGAGTGGACCCCACGAGTGACGAGGAACACCAATACCCGCTACCGTGCACTATTGTCAAGTGCAACCCCTTCCCAACGTTCTACGAACTTGTGCATTGGACCATTTGTGGCTCAAGTCTCCAGCAGGTAGTGCACCGAAAATCAGAGGCCTACCACGTCCCGAGTGACCGTGGGCTCCTGCAAAGCATTTCCTCACAAGGTGTGTTTGCGATCCCTTTCCCATTTGTTTGTGGGTCCCCTGAAGGCTTTCTTATCAAACCAAAGGGCTCCCGTGGTTGCTCCAGGCTCACCCTCACTTACCCTCACTGGGTGAGTCCCTCAGACCTTGCTGGTCTGCATCGTTAACTTTCTTCACATTCCACAAGACTTGCTGTTGCCAAGGCTTGTTGGCTCCAATCCAGCTGCCGACACCTCAGTAAGCTGTAGACGTTGTGTGACACTCCGAATCCAGCTGCTGGTTATCGTCGCTGCCTCCTGATCCTCGTGAGCGATGAGTCAAAACACCCGTGATCACCTGAAATCACCCGACTTCCGTGGGCATCCATCTTCCTGGCCCCGGGTCACTGGCAAGTGACTGTGAACACTGTCCCTTCTGCTTTCAGGTCTTCTACATCTTGAATCCAGCCTTGAATTACACCGGACACTTCTTAAGTCTTCGCAAGCAGCAAACCTTCTTTGGCTTCCATAGAAAACAGCGACGCGACCCGACATCTTCTTGATGGCTGGAAACTTCTGAATAGCAGCACAGCTCTACAGAGAACACCTGAGGAAAATACAGTAAATAAAAGCTAAGTGAAACATTCCTATTTTCTGGTGCCCATTGCGAGACAGTACCGAACTGGAAATTAATCCTTAGCAGCATAAAAGACAATTTTTGGAACATTTTCTTAACAACAAGGCTTGAAAGAAATCAAAGAGGAATTAAGGACTTTTATACTGAAAAGTATATTCTATGTGCAAATTGTTGTGTAAATATTTTTTCATTTTAGAAGTACGTGATGGCACAAAAGACATTGGGGGTCAGAAAGGAGTAAGTGAAATTGGTGGTGCACTGCAAGCATTGGTGAACTTATAGGCAGAGGAATTAGTAACGTATTCATGTTTTCATGTTCCAGGTGACAACACAAGTTCTTTATAGTTAAAGGAGACGAGACAATCTTCATCCTGACTTCACACTAAGACTGACTCCACTCCAATACAACTATCACCACCGTCACAAGACTACTGGACGCTACTCCTAACTCCTAAAGATCGCAGATAGGAAGGTTTCGTTAGCAATTCCTGGGAAGAAGGTTTAGTGCGAATAGTTGTTAGTTAAAACAACACATAATTATATTCTTACACATATGTCTTGTTGCCTCGCAGGTCGACAACAGGACATCGCCAGCGCCCAGTAACCGGCCCTCCTCCCTGGGTTCTATTGTGTAGCCTAAGTGTATTCTGAATCACAGGTTATTTAATATTGTTCTTGGAAGTTGGCTCATAGCGTCTCTGCGAAACAAATGCAAGCACCATACAGGTAAGAGAGTTTGGTGTTCTGGTACATCCTAGGACCGGTTTCGGGGTTTCACCCCTTTTCAGCCAGGATAGCTTGAATCCAGTGGCACACTGAGCCCGGGAAATACGTCTAGGGATACCCGGCGCACATAGGGCGAGAAAGCAAAAGACACACAATTGATGGACGGAATGCAAAACAAATCAAAACATTCTCCCCCAGTCAACAGATCTGTGTAAAATCCATCATTCTTTTGCTCACCATGTGACCCCAGTTTAGACCTGGCCATATGAAAATCAGTCTTGACCCTGTTCCTCATGGAAACAGTCCAGCCCGAACTGCAAAGCCAGGTCCTCCCTGGACCGGACACAAGCATCCTAGGACCGGTTTCGGCCAGGATAGCTTGAATCCAGTAGCACAGTGAGCCCGGGACCTACGTCTGAGCAAAATAACAATGGATTAAACCCAGATCTGTGACTGGGGGTGAATGTTTGACAATGTTCAGCATTCCGTCCATCATCTTTTTGTGTTGCATTTTCACCCTAAGTGGGAAGGGTATGCCCAGACGTGGGTACCGTGCTCACTACGCCACTGGAGTCAAGCTATCCTGGCTGATGAGGGCTGAAAGCCCGAAACCAGTCCTAGGATGCTTGTTTCCAGTCCAGGGAGGACCTGGTCTGGCAGTTCTCAATGGACTGTTCCCATTGGGCGCAGAGTCAAGACTGATTTGCATATGGCTGAGTCCAAACTGGAATGGCGTGGTGAGCAAAATAACAATGGATTAAACCCAGATCTGTGACTGGGGGTGAATGTTTGACAATGTTCAACATTCCGTCCATCATCTTTTTGCGTTGAATTATCATAATGACACAGAAATACAAAGTTTGTCTTATAATGCAATACAGAAACTCGTACCAACAGCACAGAATATAAGATTCAAATAGTGCACAAACTCCGTTCAAAAATGCGATAAGACAAATGGATTCTAATGACATGAGCACAACAGGGACACACGTTTACTCACACGTAGCCTCTTTTACGATGTTTAGGCATGCTTTATTTTGGAAAATAAGCATTTATCTCAAGCACTAGTGATCAGCGCCCTGAGACCCATGTGTCACGGAAACAGACATGGAGCACACTTGTGGCAGTAGCAGTCAGAAGCCAGTGAGCTGTAAGGTGCAACACTCCGTCTCCTCTGGTACGGTAAAATCTGCAGCTTGCGTGCACATTCACTGCTCATGAAACCGTGACATATATATGGGGTTGTGTGGATGACAAAGAGGATGTCTTGTGGGCTATGGCTAGTTAAGGGAAATTGTTTTTATAACACCCCATAGTTCCAACGATACAAGTGGCAATCCGCCAGTGCTTTAGTTTTGCATTGACAATACCATAGATGCTATGCAGCGAGTTTAAAGGTGCTTGTAGATGGGTGGTCGGTGCGTGCAGAACACGGCACCCTCGCTTCTACTAAAGGTGTAATGGTACTGTTTTGGTGTCGTACATATCTACTGATCTTGGCACGCAAGTAAATACATTGAAAAACACATGCATACACCTTTGAGCTCAGGAATACGCCACATGGCAAGGCTTTTCGCACTTGAAGTAAAGTTGAAGAAATTAACGGTGCAAGTTTCCTGGACAGAGTCCCTAGCGCCTATCTGGTTCTCATCTCCTGGCACCGACTGTGGCGTGCCCGCTGCTCCTCGGCCCTTGGTGGTCTTCTCACGAGCTCTCTGTGCACTTGTGCTCTGGTTGGAGGCGCTGCGGGTATCACTCCGAAGATTCAGTGTGGCGTGCATTTCTGCAGGGTTGGGGTCGAAGCCTATGGGTAATGCAGTGCTGTAAAACATGGATACCTACCCTTACCCGTTACCACAGTGCCCCCTTCAGCCTCAGGAGGTGCAGCGCTCCCTGCTCTCCCCTCCGGCTGGCCACCGGTCACGGCTTAGGTTTCCGGGCTTCGCTACGAGTCCACGGAGCTGTCAACCCTGGGAGGAGGGGTCCCGCCCACTCCCGGATCGGGTTCCTGTGATTGACAGTGTCTCCACGACAACCCCATCCTCGGCTCCCACCAGCGCCTCCCGCCTGCCCCGGGGTTATGTGTCCTACCAATTAGCGCGCGTCCAGTCCCTTCTCATGGCCGCTTACAATAATTTATGAAAAAGCTGCCGGGGCAGCCTGAGAGAGCGAGCTGACTGCGCCACTCTATCACCGTCAGCCCCACGCTGCCGAGAGGCTTCAAGTTACAGGGTGAGGGCGCACTCCCAGAGCCGCTGGAAAGCCGAGGCAATAGACACCCAAATTCAAGTACCTGCGCAGGAACTTCACAAAAGTTTTCAAATTTTCCTGGCGTGATGCCAATGCTTGTATTCATTGCCCACCACTCTTATTTGTCCCTCCATCTGAGGTACTAGATGGCTGCCAACACTTCCTGGTTTGAAGTGTTGGCAGCCAATTAGAGCCAAGCTCGTGCTCGGATGGTTAGGCTCCACCCAGATATCGAAACTTTTTATTTTTTGACTACCTCAGGAACTACTGAATGGATTTACACCATTTAACAAAAAGGTCTCTTTCTGAACCAAGGGCTACCTTTTTGCCAAATTTGGTGTAATTCCGTTCAGCAGTTCGGGCTGTAGCCGTGTCTAAAGTTTCCTATGGAAAATAACATGGGGAAAACACGTTTTGGGACCTCCTTTTTTCTGAGCCCCCGCTTGGCAAATCACCCCAAAACTTTCAGGATAGGAGCTGACCAGAGTGGGCCATAAGTTTTGAAAATTTCGCGAAGATTCGTCAACCGGTGCCAAAGTTATTGGGAAAACAAAAAAACGCTTTTCGTTATTTCTTTTGCCAATATCTTTGGCGCAGTTTGCTGAATCTTCACAAAATTTTCAAAACTAATGGTTCCCTCAGGTCAGCTCCTGTCTTAAAAGTTTCAGGGTGATACATTAAGCGGGGGCTGAGAAAAAAGGGGGGTCCCAAAACATGTTTTCTCCATGTTAATTTCCATAGGAATTTTGGAACAGGACACAGACCGAACTATTGAACGGAATTACACCAAATTTGTCAAACAGGTAGCTCTTGGTTCAGAAATGGTGTAAATCCATTCAGTAGTTCCTGAGAAATAATAAAAAAATATCCAATCTGAGGGCTGAGGAGGATCCGCAAACCCTCCCGATCATGAGCTTCATTTTCATTGGCTATCAACACTGGAAACCAAGAAGTGTTGGCAGCCATCTTGTGACTTGGTTGAACTGAGTCACAAGAAAATGGTAAGAAAATGATTAAAAAAAGAAAAGGCGGCAGGGTAGAAATGCCCTGACCTCCTAGGCCTGGTCATGATATCCCTGTGCCAAAAAAAGCGCTTCATTGTGTAGAAGCACCTGGGTGGGAAAGGTCCTGGGGCAATGTTATTAATATTTGTGGAGGCCACGTGGGCCTCTGCACATCCGGGGACTACCACCTCCCCAGGGCATTGATTATGAAGTGCAGGGCATCGGCCATGCTGCCCACCACCTCCCCGGTTCTACCTTTAAAAAATTGTGTGGGAGGTTCGATCTCCCACATTCCCCCGGGGACCACCCCCTCCCGGGTGCACACTGAATTTCAGGGTGGAGGGGCCGCAGGCCCCCCAAGCCCTGGGGCTTCAATAATTTAAATTAGTGTGGGGGGTCCACACTGCCTCGGGGACCACCACCTCCCCAATGCACTGATTATGAAGTGCAGGGGTCAGTTGCGGACCCCTGTCCCCGGGGACCACCACCTTACTGGGGCATTGATAATGAAGTGCGGGGGCCACGCAGCCCCCTGCAGCCCTGTGTACAACCACCTTTCTGGAGCTACCTTTAAAAAACTGTGTGGAGAGTTTGATCCCCCCACACTGCCCAGGGGACCACCACCTCCGCAGGGCACACTGAATTTCAGGGCAGGGGCCTCACAGGCCCCCCAAGCCCTGGCGACCACCACCTCCCCGGGGCTTCAATAATTTCAATTAGTGTGGTGGGGCTCCTGCCCCTCCTCACACTGTCCCAGGGACCACCTCCTTCCCGGGGCACACTTTATTTAAATGCGGTTGTCCTTTGCGGATCCCCGGCAATGGGGACCACCACCTTCCCGGGGCTTTAATCAGTTGGGAGGGGGGCCACGCGGCCTCCCTGCTGGAGCCCTAGATGGCACTGGGGACTGCCACCCACCAGGGCCGGCTCCTGCAATGTCCCAGGGTGCCCACCCCCGGGACATTGCTGTTTGCTATGGCAGAGCGTGAGTACGGCTCCCGCCCTGCCATAGCAAACACTGCTTTGCTTCTTGAAAGCGAGAGCAGGAAACCTGCTCTGTCTTCCATGAAGCAAAGCAGTATTGCTTTCGGGCAAATGGAGCTGCATGCCTGCAGCTCCCCTTGTCCAAAACAAAGCCAGCTCCTGCAGGAGGTGGGGAGCCGGCTGTGACCTTTGGGGCATTGGGGCTCCCCCCACGGTCCCCAACGCTGAGGCCAAGTGGGGGATGGGGTCCCCAGGGCCAATAGTGGCCCAGGTAAGGGGGTCCACGAGCCCCCTCTCCCCATATATATATTTATTTAAGTCAAGGCAAAGCTCGGGGGATGGGGACCCCGGGGCTAATAATGGCCTCAGGAGGGTGCCGCGCAACCTCCCTTAAAAATTATTTTTTACAAAATGAAATAAATATGTGGCCATGCCCCAGTGAATGGGGCCCCCGGGGCTGAAATCAACCATAGGAGGCGGGCCCCGCAGCCCCTTCCCATTTTAAAAAAAATAAAAAAGCAACAAAATGCTCAGGCCCTGGGGATGGGGTCCCCAGGGCCCAAAAATAATAAAGAAAAGGGGGTTCACCCAGCCCCCTTTCAAATATCAAATTTTAAAAAACCCAACGTCTCGTGGGAGGCTCCGCCCCCTCCCTGCACCATTGTGAAAATGCACCTCCAGGCACATTCTGGATTGGGGGATTAAGCCCCCTTGAATACTAAGGGTCATTAGGGGCCAATTAGTGCACCAGGTACCTCCAGTAAGCCCCACACAGTGGGATTGCTGAGAGGTGGTCCGAAACCACACCCCTTTTTACTCCACTCTACAAACGTGCCTCTTGGAGCATTGCTGGTGGTGCAATGAGGTCCCTTCGTGTCCTGAGGAGTTCAGGACTACAGTGGAATTCATCCCCCAAGCAGCAGTGCGCCAGGAGCTGAGTTTGCAGAGTGGTGCAAAAAGAGGGCATGGCCTTTGACCACTTTGCAGCAATCCAGCTGGATGGGCTAGTTGGCCCCCAGGGACCCTCAGGAGTCAAGGGGGCTTCATCCCCCAACCAAGAGAGCACCAGGAGGTGTGTTTGCAGAGTGATGGAGAAAGTGGTGTGGCCTATGTCCACCTCTCAGCAATCCCACTGTGTGGGGCTTACTGGGCATAACTGGTAGGCTAGTTGGGCCCTAAGGACTCCCAGCAGCGAAGGGGACTTCAATCCCCATTCAAGAGTGCACCATGGCATCCGTTTGCAGAGTGGTGGGCAAAGGTGGCGTGGCCTGCTATGAGAATTTAGCAATCCTGCTGTGTGGGACTTACTGGAGGTAATAGGAGGGGTGGTTGGCGCTCAAGGATGTCCTTGGGAGCCAACTACCCCTCCTGTTACCTCCACTAAGTCCCATACAGTGGGATTGGTAAGAGGTCTTCAGAGGCCACTCTCACCTTTCTCCACCACTCTGCAAATGTACCTCTTCGCACAGTACTAGTTGGGGTATAAAGTCCTCTTTACTCCTGAGGGACTTTGGGGGCCAAGAAGCCCCCCTGGTACCTCCTGTAAATCCTTCACAGTGGAATTCCTGATCACTGGTTGGAGGTCCAGCTCCCTTTCTCCACCTCTCTGCAAACACGACTACTAGTTAAAGAAGCATTTGCAATGTAATAGGTTTCAGATTTGCAGAGTTAGATCTATTGGTGTTGTAAATGTAAAAGTGTTTTACTGCTGTTCCTTGGAGTGAAGTGGATGTTGGTGTGTGTAGCGGAATTATGTGGTATGATGTGCAGTGAAATTATGTGGATAAACTTTGACTTTGACTTTGATGTGGATAGAAAGTATGTGGTATTTAGTGTACAGGAATTATGTAGAGTGGGATTACGTTTTATTGAGAGTAATTATGTGGTATCGTAGTATGTGTTATGAAGTGGTAACCTCAGGTTTAGTCTTCCTCGTTTCCATAGAAGCTAAACTATAAACTCACTGAGGCAAACAAAAGAAGGAACCACTGAGGAGCACTTCTGGACCTAGTCAGAGGTATGAGCAGAGCCACTGGAATTATGTGACTGGCTGCACCAACTTTCGCACAATTATACATTTTCTGCATTTGACACATAATCCATCATCTGCTGCATAATCTACAGATTTGAACAAAAAACCTTGTTTCTAGCTCAAACTGCTCAAACACTATCAAAAATTACAGCGTGTTGAAAGGCCCTTTGCAAACCTGAAATGGTCACCTGTTACTTATTGCTAAATGTGGATGTTAAATTGGTACAAATGGTGTGAAAACCACTCTTGCTTCTTTCTGTGCCCCTCTTGCCACTTTCTGCATTTCTGTTGCTTCTTTCTACAACTTAATTTTTTTCTGCACTTCTTTTGCCTCTTTCTGCTCATCTCTTCCACTTTCTGCCCTCTCTTTTTTTTTGTTTAAATATCTTTATTGGTATTTTTCCCACATCTACACATACAAAATCATAGCATGAAAACAGTTATCTTGATAGCGTCGAGTACCGGATAGTGAAAAGAACAATATGTAATAACTATTACGGTGTATATGCAGATGGCTCGTGATCATAAAATACTGCATGCTACTTCCCGCTACCATCCGGGGTCCTATGCGGTATACGATTAACAGACAGTGGCGCCCTTTATATAATGAGTAAATCCTATTACCCCAGATGTCCACTATAGGTGTTTAGATTCAAACAGTCACTTGAAATACAGGGGCTCGTATTGCAACTAATCGTATTCCGGGAGTATATGTATATGAAGTAACAGGATGAACCAATAAGACATATACAATAATCAAGCCTTCAAATTAACAAGAAATAAGAAAGAAGAAAAGAAAAGATTGCCATCACTTCACGACAGAAAGAATATACATAACATCACTAAATCCACACATGCTCATCTCGACCCGGATTCTGCAGCAGCTCACCAAAATTACATTTGAATTCAGAAAGAATTGAGAACCTCTAACATCAAAGCCTTGGTTATGTGTGCCGAGGGGTTAGGAGGGCGATTGGTACTCCATTACGCAAAAACGTGGCAGTGTCCGTGAGTGCAGTGATGACTCCAAGTATGGGAGCATCTAAGATTAGGTTACGTATTGGCGGGGGGGGGGGGTATTTGTGTTGTTTTCATCTGTCCCATTTTTAAAGGTGGTGAAGATGTTATCCCAACATTGTGCAATGGGGTATTTGTGAAGTCCCACTGTTTCCTCTCTATGTAATGTGATGCTTTCTGCCTGCGCCCAGACCATGAGCGATCTCTCCCAGCTTATCGTTTCCGGGGTTGTACTGTGTTTCCATCTTTTCGTAATTAAGCATTTTGCTACTATTAACCCTAGATCCCAGAACCGAGACGTGACTCTGTTCTTTTTGGATCTGGCGTAGAGCCCTAATATATGGACTTCCCACATGTGCGGCAGGGGGATCTCAGTGCAGCGCGCAAGTGTCATGGCTACTCTCTGCCAATAGTTGTGTAAGGAGGCGCAAGACCACAACATATGGAGTAGGTCTGCATTTAGTTGCTGGCATCAAGGACATGCAGATGTATTGATGGTGAAGTATCTGTTTATATTATCAGGCCTGAGATATGCTCGATGTACAATATATGTTTGTATCAGCTTAAATTTAGAGCTTCTCGGGATGCATGCAGAACTGGCCAAGATGGCATTCCACTCCCTCTCCGTCCAGGGTGCGCACCTGCTTTCCTCCCAACGGATGCGGAGACTCAACATTGGTTTCAGTGTATCTGTAAGAAGAGCTGTCACTAGCCAGTGCACTATGTGGGAGCCCGCCCCCATGACATGTAGGTATTGAATTAACAGGTGCGTGGGCAGCTCAGTCATCATGTCCCCCCAAGAGGCAGACAGGGCTCTGATCAAGGAGGTATGCAATAGAAATTGTCCTGCCGGTAGCCCACTGTCCCCTGCCAGGGCAGCAAAAGTAAGGAGCGTGCCATCTGAATATAGGTCGCCCAAGGATCCACTTCTGCTGCATGCCAATGACTAAGAGATTCTTTGGAAGTACCAGCCCTCCCCTTGGGCGTCCCCAGGAGTGGAAGTATTGGGGCGTATGGGATTGTTGCCCGGGGATGTATGACAGTACGTCGCCAACCGTTACAACGCGCGCTTTTAGCACGCAGCCTCCACCTCGCAATGACTCTTACTTCGCACGTTTTTCTACCGCATGGCGTTTCAACGCCAATGTTCTTTACCCTATGGCAAAATCCATTAGGACGCATACCAAAAGATCGCACGCCATTACAACGCGTGGCGGGGGCTCTCTCTCTTGCGTGGAAGGTGGGAGGTGGGCGCGGTTGTTCAGTGGCCGGAGCTGGTGGCAATGTGGTACGGACTTTGTGGGCACGCCGCACGAGGCCGCTTAGGGGCTGCGGCAGGGCGTGTGAGCCTGAGCCCCTGCACCTGGCTGTGAGAGCTATGCCCAGAGAACTCGGGGAAAGTCACACGTGGGTGCATTATTATTATCATGTCTGACTCGATGTCTTCGTCCATGGACTGGAAAGGTGTGGGCTATTCTTGGCATGCACCCCTGCACAGCGGAGCCTCTACGTGGAGCAGTGCTTTATTCGTGCTTTCTGCAAGCAGTATGGGCATTGTTTCTCAAAATATTTTGTCATAAGGGGGGTGAAAGTGTAGGAGTCACATGTCATCCATACTGGTAGGCAGTAGTTTAAGAGTGCTTGGTGTGGATAAGCACAAACGCAGAGTCGAAAAAGAAACAGCATAGTTGGGAGTTTCCTTTAATAATAAGAATCTATTTTTAGCCAAATGTGACCTCTTTGCAACCTTAATCAATGTTCTAATGTATATTTTGCGGTGTGTATGCAGTTCTGGGATGAAAGTTAATAGCTCACTATTCTATATTATGACTTTAAGTTATAAATTGCAAGTCACCAAAGGATGTCTCTTTTGAAAGCAGTATTCTGCAGATCTGTTTCCATCGTATGCACTCTGTAATCTACTTGGTACATGTTCTTTGCAGCAGGCATATTAACCCTCTGCACTAACTTCACAGAGGTCACAACCTCAACGCTACAAACACTGATCTCTTTCCAGGATGATAATTAATCACACAAGTTTTCTTGACATTTCTGTGAGGCCTGCTAATTGCCGGCGGAAAGAAACGCTGCAGCAGGTGCTTCGAAAGCTGTAAAGGCAAACCTCCAGTGTTAGGACTAATTGCCATCTCCACGTTTCTTTCGTGCTTATGAAGAGGGCCGGCTTTAGTGCTGGCTGCGCCCTGTGCAACAATGTTTTTTGGCGCGTGTATAGGAATAGATACATAAGCCAAAGGAGTGAAAGAGTATGAGTCACATGTGACCCATACTGGTAGGCAGTAGTTTAAGAGTGCTTGGTGTGGATAAGCACAAACGCAGAGTCGAAAAAGAAACAGCATAGTTGGGAGTTTCCTTTAATAATAAGAATTTATTTTTAGCCAAATGTGCCCTCTTTGCAACATTAATCAATGTTCTAATGTATATTTTGCGGTAATTGCAGGCGGAAAGAAACGCTGCAGCAGGTGCTTCGAAAGCTGTATCGTCCACTTGGTGGCATGCGATCTAAAAACATCATGCGTTGTAAACGTGAGCGAAGTAATTGTGCACGCGATCTAAAAACCTGCGGTGTCAAGCCTCCCGCGATGTAAAAGCCGCGTTGCGATGGCAGCGCGTGAATACAGAGTCGTTGTAATGGGTGTTTCCCGTTGCCCGGGTGAGAAGTAGGCCTCGCCTGTAACACTTGTATGCCAGCGCTAGGTGGAACTGAGATGGCCGCGGGGGCCTAGCGATGGGATGAAAGAGGTGGCAGATTTGTGATTGGGTCCAGGGTCGCTGTAAAGTCGCCGTGTCCTCCAATCCCTTGCCACCAAGCCATCTTGTCACCCACTGTAACTAAGCCGCTATATAGTACAGCTCCAGATTAGGGAATGCCAGTCCTCCTTGACTGACTGGGGAATATAGTTTCCATAATGCTACACGGGGTCTACCCTTGTTCCAGATTAAGTCTTGCATCATACATTCCAGTTCGCGGAATATTTTGGTTGGGACATACACTGGAAGATTTGAGAAATAATATAGAAGTTTTGGGAGGATGATCATCTTGATCAGGGCAATGCGGCTCATAACAGTTAGTGGAAGCGTCTTCCAGAAGTGCACCTGTGCCCTGACCGCTGATATCGCCCTTGTTAAGTTGCAGTCTAATAAATCTTCGGGTGTTTTATAAATGAAGATACCAAGGTAGCGAAACGTGGTAGAATACCACGGGAGATGAGTGCCACCTAAAAGAACTTCAATCTTAATCGTGTCAGTGCTGAAGGGATAAACCCCCGATTTCCACTTTCTGCACTCTCTTGCTTCTTTTTGCACCTTTCTTACTTCTTTCTTCACCTCTGTTGCCTCTTTCTGCACCTCACTTGCTTCTTCCTGTACCCCTCTTGCCTCTTTCTGCACCCTGTTCCCTCTTTCTGCACCTCTCCTGCCAGTTTCTGCGTCTCTCTTGCCTCCTTCTACACCTCTCTTACCTCTTTCTGCACCTCTGTTGTTTCTTTCTGCACTTCTTTTGCTTCTTTCTGCTCCTCTGTTGTTTCTTTCTGCACCCCTCTTGACTCTTTCTGCACCCCTCTTCCCTCTTTCTGCACCTCTCTTGCCTCAGTCTGACCACCTGTTCCCTCTTTCTGCAACCCTCTTGCCTCTTTCTGCAGTTCCCTTGCCTCCTTCTGCACCTCACTTGCCTCTTTCTGCACCCCTCTTGCCTCTTCTTTCAACACTTCTCTTGCCTGTTTTTGCCCCTCTCTTGCCTCTTTCTACACCTCCCTTCCCTCTTTCTGTACCACTCTTGCCTCTTTCTGTACCTCTGTTGCTTCTTTCTGCACCTCTCTTGTATCTTTCTGCACCCTTTGTGCCTCTTTCAGCACCCCTGTTGCTTCTTTCTGCAGTTCTCTTCTTTCTTTCTGTACCCCTCCTGCCTTTTTCTGTACCCCTCTTGCCTCTTTCTGCACCTCTCCTAACCCTTTCTGCACCCCTCTTGCCTCTTTTTGCACCTCTGTTGCTTATTTCTCTACCTCTTTTGCTTCGTTCTGCGCTTCACTCACCCCTTTCTTTACCCCTCTTGCCTCTTACTGCATCCCTCTTGCTTCTTTCTGCACCTCTTTTGGTTGTTTATGTACTGCTCTTGTTTCTTTATGTACCTGTCTTGCAAGTTCATGTATACCCTCTTGTATCTTTCTGTAACCCTCATCCCTCTTTCTGCACCTCTCTTGCCTCTGTCTGCTCCCCTTTTGCCTCTTTATGCACCTCTGTTGCTTCTTTCTGCACCCCTCTTGCTTCATTCTGAAACCCTCTTCCCTCTTTTTGAACCCCTATTGGTTGCTTCTGTACTGCTCTTGTTTCTTTTTGCACCTGTCTTGTAAATTTCTGCACCCCTCTTGCCTCTTTCTGTACCCCTCTTCCCTCTTTCTGCATCTCTCTTGCCTCTGTCTACAACCCTACTGCCTATTTATGAACCTCTGTTCCTTCTTTCTGCACTTCTCTTGCTTCTTTCTGCAACCCTGTTCCCTCTTTCTGCACCTCTGTTGCTTCTTTCTGCACTTCTTTTACCCTTTCTGCACTCCTCTGGCCTCTTTCTGCAACTCTGTTGGTTCTTTCAGCACTCCTCTTGCTTCTTTCATCACCTCTCTTGCAAATTTTTGCACCCCTCTTGCCTCTTTCTGCACCCCTGTTCCCAATTTCTGCACATGTCTTATCTCTGTCTACACCTGTGTTCCTTCTTGCTGCAACCTTGTTTGCCTGTTTGTGCAACTTTCTTGCCCCTTTCTGCAGTTCTCTTGCCACCTTCTGCAACTCTGGTGCTTCTTTGTGCACTTCTCATGCCTCTTTCTGCACCCTTCTTGCCTCTTTCTGTATCCATTTTGCTTCTTTGTGCACTTCTCTCCCTTCTTTCTGTACCTCTCTTGCTTCTTCCTGTGCCCCTGTTGCCTCTTTCTGCACCCCTCTTCCCTCTTTCTGCAACCCTCCCCCCACTTTCTATACCTCTATTTTCTCTTTATGCAATTCTAGTGCCTCCTTCTACATTTATGTTGCTTGTTTCTGGACTTCTCTTGCCTCATTCAGCACCTCTCTTGCTTCTTTCTACACCCATCTTTTGCTTCCTTCTGCACCTCACTTCCCTCTTTCTATAGTTCGCTTACCTCTTTCTGTACCTCTGTTGGTTCTTTCTGCACCTCTGTTGCTTCTTTTCTGCACCCCCTTGAGTCTTTCTGTACCCCTCTTCCATCTTTCTGCACCTCTCTTGCCTCCTTCTGTACCTCTCTTCCATCTTTCTGTACTTCTCTTGACTCTTTCAGCACCCATCTTGCCTCTGTCTGCACCTCCTTTGGTTCTTTCTGCACTTCTCTTACCATTTTCTGCACATCTCTTGCCTCTTTCTGCACCCCTGTTCCCTCTTTCTGCAGTTCCCTTGCCTCTTTCTTCACCTCTGTTGCTTCTTTCTGCACTACTCTTGCCTCTTTCTGCTCTCCCCTTGCCTGTTTCTGCACTCCTGTTGGTTCTTTCTGCACTCCTCTTGCTTATTTCTGCACCACCTTGCTTCTTTCTGCACCTCTCTTGCCTCTTTCTGCACTACTCTTGCCTCTTTCTGCACCACTGTTTTTTTTGCACTTCTCTTGCCTCTTTCTGCACCTCTGTTGCTTCTTTCTGCACCCTCTTGCCTCTTTCTGTACCCCCTTTCAATTTCTGCACACCTGCTGCCTCTTTCTTCACCTGTCTTGCCTCTTTCTTTTTTCTGCACCTTTCTTGTTTCTTTCTGCAACTCTCTTGCCTCTTGCTGCACTTCTTTTGCATGTTTCTGCACCCCTCTTTGCTCTTTCTGTACCTCTCTTGCCTCTTTCTGCACCCAAGTTCCTTCTTTCTGTACCTCACTTGCCTCCTTCTGTGGCTCTCTTCCCTCTTTATACAGTTTTCTTGCCTCTCTCTGTACCTCTGTTGCTTCGTTCTGTACTTCCCACTGACTCTTTCAGCACCCCTCTTGCCTCTGACTGCACTTCTGTTGGTTCTTTCTGCAATTCTCTTGTCTCTTTCTGCATTTCTCCTGTCTTTTTCTGCACATCGCGTGCCTCTTTCTGCACTTCTCTTGCCTCTTTCCACATTTGTCTGGCTTCTTTCGGGACTTCTCTTGCCTCTTTCTACAACCCTCTTGCCTCTTTCTGCACCTCTCGTGGTCCCTTCTGCACTTCTATTGCTTCTTTCTATACCTCTCTCTACGCTTTTCTCTGCACCCCTTTTGCCTCTTTCTGCACCCCTTTTCCCTCTGTCTGCACCTCTCTTGCCTCTTTCTGCATCCCTGTTCCCTCTTTCTGCAGTTCCCTTGTCTCTTTCTGCACCTCTGTTGCTTCTTTCTGCACTCCCCCTGCCTGTTTCTACACCTCTGTTAGTTCTTTCTCCACATCCTCTTGCTTCTTTCTATACCACCTTGCTTCTTTCTGTACCCCTCTTATCTCTTTCTGCAAAACCGTGACCGTCTTTCTACACTTCTCTTGGTTCTTTCTGCACTACATTTGCCTCTTTCTGCACCTCTGTTGCTTCTTTCTGTACTTCTCTTGCCTCTTTCTTCATCCCCCTGCCTTTTTCTGCACCTCTATTGGTTCTTTCTCCATTCCTCTTGCTTCTTTCTGCACCAGCTTGGTTCTTTCTGTACCCCTCTTATCTCTTTCTGCACCCTCTTCCCTCTTTCTGCACCTCTCTTGCCTCTTTCTGCACTACTCTTACCTCTTTCTGCACTACTCTTGCCTCTTTCTGCACACACTGTTGTTTTTTTCAATTCTTTTGCCTCTGTCTGCAGCTCTCTTGCTTCTTTATGCACCCCTCTTGTCTCTTTCTGTATCCCCTTTCTTCTTTTTTGCACAGCTCCTGCCTCTTTCTGCACTTCTCTTCCTTTTTACTGCACCTTTCTTGTGTCTTTCTGCACACTTCTCCCCTTTTTCTGTACCTCTCTTGCTTCCTTCTGCACCACTCTTGCCTCTTTCTATAGTTCTCTTGCCTCTCTCTGCACCTCTGTTGGTTCTTTCTGTACTTCTCTTGCCTCTTTCCGCACACTCTTGCCTCTTTCTGCACCTCTGTTGCTTATTTCTGCACCTCTCTTGCTTCTTTTCTGTACCCCTTGAGTCTTTCTGCACCCCTCTTCCTTCTTTCTGCAGCTCTCTTGCCTCCTTCTGTACCTCTCTTCCCTCTTTCTACAGTTTTCTTGCCTCTTTCTGTACCTCTGTTGCTTCTTTCCGTATTTCTCTTGATTCTTTCAGCACCCTCTTGCCTCTGTCTGCGCCTCCGTTGGTTCTTTCTGCAGCTCTCTTGCCTCTTTCTGCACTTCTCTTACTTTTTTCTACACATCTCTTGCCTCTTTCTGTACTTCTCTTGCCTCTTTCTGCACTTCTTTTGCAGCTTTCTGTACTTCTCTTGCCTCTCTCTGTACTTCTCTTGCCTCATTCCACATTTCTCTGGCTTCTTTCTGGACTTCTATTGCCTCTTTCTGCAACCCTCTTGCCTCTTTCTGCACCTCTAGTGGTTCCTTCTGCACTTCTCTTGCTTCTTTCTATACCTCTCTTGCTTTATTCTGCACTACTCTTGCCTCTTTCTGCAAGCCTTTTCCCTCTGTCTGCACCTTTCTGGCCTCTCTCTGCACGCCTGTTCCCTCTTTCTGCAGTTCCCTTGCCTCTTTCTGCACCTCTGTTGCTTCTTTCTGCACTCCCCTTGCCTGTTGCTGCTCTTCTGTTGGTTCTTTCTGCACTCCTCTTGCTTGTTTCTGTACCTCCTTGCTTCTTTCTGTACCCCTCTTCTCTCTTTCTGCACCAATCTTCCTTCTTTCTGCACCTCTCTTGCCTCTTTCTGCACTACTCTTGCCTCTTTCTGCACCACTGTTGTTTTTTTGTACTTCTCTTTCCTCTTTCTGCACCTCTGTTGCTTCTTTCTGCACCCCTCTTGCCTCTTTCTCTACCCCCTTTATATTTATGCACATCCCCTGCCTCTTTCTGCACCTGTCTTACCTCTTTCTGCACTTCTCTTCCTTTTTTCTGAACATTTCTTGTTTCTTTCTGCAACTCTCTTGCCTCTTGCGGCACTTCTTTTTCATGTTTCTGCAACTCTCTTGTCTCTTTCATCACTTCTCTTGCTTCTTTCTGCACCTCTGTTGCTTCTTTCGGAACCCCTCTTACCTCTTTCTACACCCCTCTTTGTTCTTTCTACACCTCTCTTGCCTCTTTCTGCACCCCTGTTACTCCTTTCTGTACCTCTCTTGCCTCTTTCTGTGGCTCTCTTCCCTCTTTCTACAGTTTTCTTGCCTCTTTCTCTACCTCTGTTGCTTCGTTCTGTACTTCTCTTGACTCTTTCAGCACCCCTCTTGCCTCTGACTGCACCTCTGTTGGTTCTTTCTGTAATTCTCTTGCCTCTTTCTGCATTTCTCCTGTCTTTTTCTGTACATCTCTTGCCTCTTTCTGCACTTCTCTTGCCTCTTTCTGCTCTTCTCTTGGCTCTATCTGCGCTTCTCTTGCTTCTTTCTGTACTTCTCTTGCCTCTTTCTGCACTTCTCTTGCCTCTTTCCACATTGCTCTGGCTTCTTTCTAGACTTCTCTTCCTGCAACCCTCATGCCTCTTTCTGCACCTCTGGTGGTTCCTTCTGCACTTCTCTTGCTTCTTTCTATACCTCTATTGCTTTTTTTCTGCACCCCTCTTGCCTCTTTCTGCACCCCCTTTCCCTCTGTCTGTACCTCTCTTGCCTCTTTCTGCACCCCTCTTCCCTCTTTCTGCAGTTCCCTTGTCTCTTTCTGTACCTCTGTTGCTTCTTTCTGCACTTCTCTTGCCTCTTTCTGCACTCCCCCTGCCTGTTTCTGCACCTCTGTTGGTTCTTTCTCCACTCCTCTTGCTTCTTTCTGCACCACCTGGTTCTTTCTGTACCCCTCTTATCTCTTTCTGCAGCCTCTTCCCTCTTTCTGCACCTCTCTTGCCTCTTTCTGCACTACTCTTGCCTCTTTCTGCACTACTCTTGCCTTTCTGCAGCACTGTTGTTTTTTTCAATTCTCTTGCCTCTGTCTGCAGCTCTGTTGCTTCTTTATGCACCCCTCTTGCCTCTTTCTGTATCCCCTTTCCTCTTTTTTTGCACAGCTCCTGCCTCTTTCTGCACTTCTCTTCCTTTTTTCTGTACCTTTCTTGTTTCTTTCTGCAACTCTCTTGCCTCTTGCTACACTTCTTTTGCCTCTGTCTGCACCTCTGTTGGTTCTTTCTGCACTCCTCTTGCCTCTTTCTGCACCTCTTTTGCTTCTTCCTGCACTTCTCTTACTTCTTCCTATACCTCTTGTGCTTCTTTCTGCACCCCCTTTCCTCTTTCTGCACCTCTCTTTCCTCTTTCTGCACCCCAGTTCCTTCTTTCTGCAGTTCTCTTGCCTCTTTCTGCACCTTTGTTGCTTCTTTCTGCAGTTCTCTTGCCTTTTCTGCACTCCTCTTGCGTCTTGCTGCACCTCTGTTGGTTCTTTCTGCATTCCTCTTGCAAATATCTTCACATCTCTTGCCTGTGTATGCACCCGTGCTCCATCTTGCTGCACTTTGTTTACCTGTTTGTGCAACTTTCTTGCCTCTTTCTGAAGTTCTCTCGCCACCTTCTGCACCTCTGTTCCTTCTTTGTGCACTTCTCTTGCCTCTTTCTGCATCCTTCTTGCCTCTTTCTGTACCCATTTTGCTTATTTCTGTACTTCTCTTGCTTCTTTCTGTACCTCTTTTCCTTCTTTCTGCACTTCTCTTGCCTCTTTCTACATTTCTGTTGCTTGTTTCTGGACTTGTCTTGCCTCTTTCTGCAACTCTCTTGCTTCTTTCCGCAACTCTCTTGTGTCTTTCTGCACCCCTCTTCCCTCTTTCTGCACATCTTTTGCCTCCTTTTGCACTTCTCTTGTCTCTTTCTATAGTTCTCTTGCCTGTGTCTGCACCAATGTTGGTTCCTTCTGCAGTTCTCTTGCCTCTTTCTGCACTTCTCTTGCTTCTTTCTGCACTTCTCTTGCTTCTTTCTGCACATCTCTTGCTTCTTTCTGCACTTCTCTGGCCTCTTTCAGTACTTCTATTGCCTCTTTCTGCACCCCTCTTGCCTCTGTCTGCACCTCTTTTGGTTGTTGTGTCTTTCTGCACTTCTCTTGCCTCTTTCAGCACCCCTCTTGCATCTGTCTGCATCCCAGTTGGTAATTCCTGCAGTTCTCCTGCCTCTTTCTGCACTTCTCTTGCCTTTTTCTTCACATCTCTTGGCTCTTTCTACACTTCTCTTGCCTCTTTCTGCACCTTTCTTGTTTCTTTCTGCAACTCTCTTGCTGCACTTCTTTTGCATGTTTCTGGAACTCTCTTGTCTCTTTCATCACTTCTCTTGCTTCTTTCTGCACCTCTGTTGCTTCTTTCGGCACCCTTCTTACCTCTTTCTACACCCCTCTTCGCTCTTTCTGTACCTCTCTTGCCTTTGTCTGCACCCCTGTTCCTTCTTTGTGCACTTCTCTTGCCTCTTTCTCTACCTCTTTTACCTCTTTCTGCACCTCTGTTGGTTCTTTCTGCTTTTTTCTTGCCTCATTCTGTAGCGCTCTTCCCTCTTTCTACAGTTTTCTTGCCTCTTTCTGTACCTCTGTTGCTTCATTCTGTACTTGTCTTGACTCTTCCAGCACCCCCCTTGCCTCTGTCTGCAAATCTGTTGGTTCTTTCTGCAGTTCTCTTCCCTCTTTCTGCACTTCTCTTGCCTCTTTCTGCACTTCTCTTGCCTCTATCTGCGCTTCTCTTGCGTCTTTCTGTATTTCTCTTGCCTTTTTCTGCACTTCTCTTGCCTCTTTCCACATTTCTCTGGCTTCTTTCAGGACTTCTCTTGTCTCTTTCTGCAACCCTCTTGCCTCTTTCTGCACCTCTGGTGGTTCCTTCTGCACTTCTCTTGTTTTTTTCTATACCTCTCTAGCTTTTTTATGTACCCCTCTTGCCTCTTTCTGCACCCCTTTTCCCTCTGTCTCCACCTCCCTTGCCTCTTTCTGCACCCCTGTTCCCTCTTTCTGTAGTTCCCTTGCCTCTTTCTGCACCTCTGTTGCTACATTCTGTACTTCTCTTGCCTCTTTCTGCACTCCCCCTGCCTGTGTCTGCACCTCTGTTTGTTCTTTCTCCACTCCTCTTGCTTCTTTCTGCACCATCTTGCTTCTTTCTGCACCCCTCTTCCCTCTTTCTGCAACCCTCTTGCCTCTTTCTTCACCTCTGGTGGTTCCTTCTGCACTTCTCTTGCTTTTTTATACCTCTCTAGCTTTTTTCTGCACCCCTCTTGCCTCTTTCTGTACCCCTTTTCCCTCTGTCTCCACCTCCCTTGCCTCTTTCTGCACCCCTGTTCCCTCTTTATGTAGTTCCCTTGCCTCTTTCTGCACCTCTGTTGCTACATTCTGTACTTCTCTTGCCTCTTTCTGCACTCCCCCTGCCTGTGTCTGCACCTCTGTTTGTTCTTTATCCACTCCTCTTGCTTCTTTCTGCACTACTCTTGCCTCTTTCTGCAAGCCTTTTCCCTCTGTCTGCACCTTTCTGGCCTCTCTCTGCACGCCTGTTCCCTCTTTCTGCAGTTCCCTTGCCTCTTTCTGCACCTCTGTTGCTTCTTTCTGCACTCCCCTTGCCTGTTGCTGCTCTTCTGTTGGTTCTTTCTGCACTCCTCTTGCTTGTTTCTGTACCTCCTTGCTTCTTTCTGTACCCCTCTTCTCTCTTTCTGCACCAATCTTCCTTCTTTCTGCACCTCTCTTGCCTCTTTCTGCACTACTCTTGCCTCTTTCTGCACCACTGTTGTTTTTTTGTACTTCTCTTTCCTCTTTCTGCACCTCTGTTGCTTCTTTCTGCACCCCTCTTGCCTCTTTCTCTACCCCCTTTATATTTATGCACATCCCCTGCCTCTTTCTGCACCTGTCTTACCTCTTTCTGCACTTCTCTTCCTTTTTTCTGAACATTTCTTGTTTCTTTCTGCAACTCTCTTGCCTCTTGCGGCACTTCTTTTTCATGTTTCTGCAACTCTCTTGTCTCTTTCATCACTTCTCTTGCTTCTTTCTGCACCTCTGTTGCTTCTTTCGGAACCCCTCTTACCTCTTTCTACACCCCTCTTTGTTCTTTCTACACCTCTCTTGCCTCTTTCTGCACCCCTGTTACTCCTTTCTGTACCTCTCTTGCCTCTTTCTGTGGCTCTCTTCCCTCTTTCTACAGTTTTCTTGCCTCTTTCTCTACCTCTGTTGCTTCGTTCTGTACTTCTCTTGACTCTTTCAGCACCCCTCTTGCCTCTGACTGCACCTCTGTTGGTTCTTTCTGTAATTCTCTTGCCTCTTTCTGCATTTCTCCTGTCTTTTTCTGTACATCTCTTGCCTCTTTCTGCACTTCTCTTGCCTCTTTCTGCTCTTCTCTTGGCTCTATCTGCGCTTCTCTTGCTTCTTTCTGTACTTCTCTTGCCTCTTTCTGCACTTCTCTTGCCTCTTTCCACATTGCTCTGGCTTCTTTCTAGACTTCTCTTCCTGCAACCCTCATGCCTCTTTCTGCACCTCTGGTGGTTCCTTCTGCACTTCTCTTGCTTCTTTCTATACCTCTATTGCTTTTTTTCTGCACCCCTCTTGCCTCTTTCTGCACCCCCTTTCCCTCTGTCTGTACCTCTCTTGCCTCTTTCTGCACCCCTCTTCCCTCTTTCTGCAGTTCCCTTGTCTCTTTCTGTACCTCTGTTGCTTCTTTCTGCACTTCTCTTGCCTCTTTCTGCACTCCCCCTGCCTGTTTCTGCACCTCTGTTGGTTCTTTCTCCACTCCTCTTGCTTCTTTATGCACCACCTGGTTCTTTCTGTACCCCTCTTATCTCTTTCTGCAGCCTCTTCCCTCTTTCTGCACCTCTCTTGCCTCTTTCTGCACTACTCTTGCCTCTTTCTGCACTACTCTTGCCTTTCTGCAGCACTGTTGTTTTTTTCAATTCTCTTGCCTCTGTCTGCAGCTCTGTTGCTTCTTTATGCACCCCTCTTGCCTCTTTCTGTATCCCCTTTCCTCTTTTTTTGCACAGCTCCTGCCTCTTTCTGCACTTCTCTTCCTTTTTTCTGTACCTTTCTTGTTTCTTTCTGCAACTCTCTTGCCTCTTGCTACACTTCTTTTGCCTCTGTCTGCACCTCTGTTGGTTCTTTCTGCACTCCTCTTGCCTCTTTCTGCACCTCTTTTGCTTCTTCCTGCACTTCTCTTACTTCTTCCTATACCTCTTGTGCTTCTTTCTGCACCCCCTTTCCTCTTTCTGCACCTCTCTTTCCTCTTTCTGCACCCCAGTTCCTTCTTTCTGCAGTTCTCTTGCCTCTTTCTGCACCTTTGTTGCTTCTTTCTGCAGTTCTCTTGCCTTTTCTGCACTCCTCTTGCGTCTTGCTGCACCTCTGTTGGTTCTTTCTGCATTCCTCTTGCAAATATCTTCACATCTCTTGCCTGTGTATGCACCCGTGCTCCATCTTGCTGCACTTTGTTTACCTGTTTGTGCAACTTTCTTGCCTCTTTCTGAAGTTCTCTCGCCACCTTCTGCACCTCTGTTCCTTCTTTGTGCACTTCTCTTGCCTCTTTCTTCATCCTTCTTGCCTCTTTCTGTACCCATTTTGCTTATTTCTGTACTTCTCTTGCTTCTTTCTGTACCTCTTTTCCTTCTTTCTGCACTTCTCTTGCCTCTTTCTACATTTCTGTTGCTTGTTTCTGGACTTGTCTTGCCTCTTTCTGCAACTCTCTTGCTTCTTTCCGCAACTCTCTTGTGTCTTTCTGCACCCCTCTTCCCTCTTTCTGCACATCTTTTGCCTCCTTTTGCACTTCTCTTGTCTCTTTCTATAGTTCTCTTGCCTGTGTCTGCACCAATGTTGGTTCCTTCTGCAGTTCTCTTGCCTCTTTCTGCACTTCTCTTGCTTCTTTCTGCACTTCTCTTGCTTCTTTCTGCACATCTCTTGCTTCTTTCTGCACTTCTCTGGCCTCTTTCAGTACTTCTATTGCCTCTTTCTGCACCCCTCTTGCCTCTGTCTGCACCTCTTTTGGTTGTTGTGTCTTTCTGCACTTCTCTTGCCTCTTTCAGCACCCCTCTTGCATCTGTCTGCATCCCAGTTGGTAATTCCTGCAGTTCTCCTGCCTCTTTCTGCACTTCTCTTGCCTTTTTCTTCACATCTCTCGGCTCTTTCTACACTTCTCTTGCCTCTTTCTGCACCTTTCTTGTTTCTTTCTGCAACTCTCTTGCTGCACTTCTTTTGCATGTTTCTGGAACTCTCTTGTCTCTTTCATCACTTCTCTTGCTTCTTTCTGCACCCCTGTTGCTTCTTTCGGCACCCTTCTTACCTCTTTCTACACCCCTCTTCGCTCTTTCTGTACCTCTCTTGCCTTTGTCTGCACCCCTGTTCCTTCTTTGTGCACTTCTCTTGCCTCTTTCTCTACCTCTTTTACCTCTTTCTGCACCTCTGTTGGTTCTTTCTGCTTTTTTCTTGCCTCATTCTGTAGCGCTCTTCCCTCTTTCTACAGTTTTCTTGCCTCTTTCTGTACCTCTGTTGCTTCATTCTGTACTTGTCTTGACTCTTCCAGCACCCCCCTTGCCTCTGTCTGCAAATCTGTTGGTTCTTTCTGCAGTTCTCTTCCCTCTTTCTGCACTTCTCTTGCCTCTTTCTGCACTTCTCTTGCCTCTATCTGCGCTTCTCTTGCGTCTTTCTGTATTTCTCTTGCCTTTTTCTGCACTTCTCTTGCCTCTTTCCACATTTCTCTGGCTTCTTTCAGGATTTCTCTTGTCTCTTTCTGCAACCCTCTTGCCTCTTTCTGCACCTCTGGTGGTTCCTTCTGCACTTCTCTTGCTTTTTTCTATACCTCTCTAGCTTTTTTATGTACCCCTCTTGCCTCTTTCTGCACCCCTTTTCCCTCTGTCTCCACCTCCCTTGCCTCTTTCTGCACCCCTGTTCCCTCTTTCTGTAGTTCCCTTGCCTCTTTCTGCACCTCTGTTGCTACATTCTGTACTTCTCTTGCCTCTTTCTGCACTCCCCCTGCCTGTGTCTGCACCTCTGTTTGTTCTTTCTCCACTCCTCTTGCTTCTTTCTGCACCATCTTGCTTCTTTCTGCACCCCTCTTCCCTCTTTCTGCAACCCTCTTGCCTCTTTCTTCACCTCTGGTGGTTCCTTCTGCACTTCTCTTGCTTTTTTATACCTCTCTAGCTTTTTTCTGCACCCCTCTTGCCTCTTTCTGTACCCCCTTTTCCCTCTGTCTCCACCTCCCTTGCCTCTTTCTGCACCCCTGTTCCCTCTTTATGTAGTTCCCTTGCCTCTTTCTGCACCTCTGTTGCTACATTCTGTACTTCTCTTGCCTCTTTCTGCACTCCCCCTGCCTGTGTCTGCACCTCTGTTTGTTCTTTATCCACTCCTCTTGCTTCTTTCTGCACCATCTTGCTTCTTTCTGCACCCCTCTTCCCTCTTTCTGCACCTCTCTTGCCTCTTTCTGCACAACTCTTGCCTCTGTCTGCACCACTGTTGTTTTTTTGCACTTCTCTTGCCTCTGTCTGCACCTGTTGATTCTTTCTGCATAACTCCTGCCTCTTTCTGCACCTGTCTTGCCTCTTTTTGCACTTTTCTTCCTTTTTTCTGCAACTCTCTTGCCTCTTGCTGTACTTCTTTTGCCTGTTTCTGCAACTCTCTTGTCTCTTTCATCACTTCTCTTGCTTCTTTCTGCACCTCTGTTGCTTCTTTCGGCATCTCTCTTGCCTCTTTCTGTACCTCTTTTGCCTCTTTCTGCACCTCTGTTGGTTCTTTCTGCACTTCTCTTGCCTCTTTCTGCACCCCTCTTGCCTCTTTATGTACCTCCTTTGCTTCTTCCTGTACTTCTCTTGCTTCTTTCTATATCTCTTGTGCTTCTTTCTGCACCACTTGCCTCTTTCTGCACCCATGTTCCCTCTTTCTACATCTCTTTCTTCTTTCTGCACCCCTGTTCACTCTTTCTACAGTTCTCTTGCCTCTTTCTGCATTTCTCTAGCCTTTTTCTGCATATCTCTTGCCTTCTCTACACTTCTCTTGTCTCTTTCTGCACCTCCCTTGCTTCTTTCTACACTTCTCTTGCCTCTTTCTGCACGTCTCTTGCCTCTTTCTACATTTTTCTTGCTTCTCTCTGGACTTCTCTTGCCTCTTTCTGCACTTCTTCTTTTTGCTCCTCTCTTGCTTCTTTCTGCACCCCTGTTCCCTCTTTCTGCACCCCTCTTGCCTGTTTCTGCACCACTTGCCTCTTTCTGCACCCATGTTCCCTCTTTCTACATCTCTCTTTCTTCTTTCTGCACCCCTGTTCACTCTTTCTGCAGTTCTCTTGCCTCTTTCTGCGCCTTTGTTGCTTCTTTCTGCACTTCTCTTGCCTTTTCTGCACTCCTCTTGCGTCTTGCTGCACCTCTGTTGGTTCTTTCTGCATTCTTCTTGCAAATTTCTGCACTTCTCTTGCCTCTGTCTGCACCTGTGCTCCATCTTGTTGCACTTTGTTTGCCTGTTTGTGCAACTTTCTTGTCTCTTTCTGCAGTTCCCTCGCCTCCTTCTGCACCTCTGTTGCTTCTTTGTGCACTTCTCTTGCCTCTTTCTGCATCCCTCTTGCCTCTTTCTGTACCCATTTTGCTTTTTTCTGTACTTATCTTGCTTCTCTCTGTACCTCTCTTGCTTCTTTCCGCACCCTTGTTGCTTCTTTCTGTACTCCTCTTCCTTTTTCTGCACCCCTCCTCACACTTTCTGCACCTCTCTTGCCTCTTTCTGCACTTCTCTTGCCTCTTTCTACATTTCTGTTGTTTGTTTCTGGCCTTTCCTTGCCTCTTTCTGAACCTCTCTTGCTTCTTTTTGCAACCCTCTTGCATCTTTCTGCACCCCTCTTCCCTCTTTATGTACCTCTCTTGCCTCTTTCTATAGTTCTCTTGCCTCTGTCTGCACTGCTGTTGCTCCTTTCTGCACTTCTCTTGCCTCTTCCAGCACCCCTCTTACCTCTGTCTACACCAATGTTGGTTCCTTCTGCAGTTCTCTTGTGTCTTTCTGCACTTCTCATTCTTCTTTCTGAGCTTCTCCTGCATCTTTCTGCACTTATCTTGCTTCTTTCTGCACTTCTCTGGCCTCTTTCAGCACTTCTATTGCCTCTGCAGCGCCCCTCTTGCTTCTGTCTACATCTCAGTTGGTACTTTCTGCAGTTCTCTTGCCACTTTCTGCATTTCTCTAGCCTTTTTCTGCGTATCTCTTGCCTTCTCTACACTTCTCTTGTCTCTTTCTACACCTCTCTTGCTTCTTCCTACACTTCTCTTGCCTCTTTCTGCACATCTCTTGCCTCTTTCTACATTTCTCTTGCTTCTCTCTGGACTTCTCTTGCCTCTTTCTGCACTTCTTCTTTTTGCTCCTCTCTTTCTGCACCCCTCTTGCCTGTTTCTGTACCCCTTGCCTCTTTGTGCACCTCTCTTTTTTCTGCAATTCTCTTGCCTCTTTCTTCTCCTCTCTTACTCTTTCTGCACCTCTCAATTTTCTACAATTCTCTTGCCTCTTTCTGCACTTCTCTTGCCTGTTTCTATTTTGAAACGGGAAGAGCAAGCTGTTAAGTTTAAAGGTCTGTGTGCTCTTGTGACTGAGGTATGTGTCTACTTGTACATGTATTCTTACATGTATTATGGATATGAAGATGGTAGCTTCACTTATAGGTGGTCAAATCTTGTTAGTTCTGCTCTGTTATTCGGTTGCACAGGCAGACATATGTTATGTATATAGATGTTATAGAGCCCCTCAAATGTACTATCTAATATGCATGTGCCCTGTATTAGGAGTAGAAAGAAATACATGCACCTTCTTGTGCACAAATTTACAGAGTATGCTGTTTGAAACACGGTTGTTTTAAGTTTTTGTATGCGTGTTTTTATGTAATACCTCACCAGATAAAAGCAGAGACGATCAAATGCATACCTTCACAAACTTGGTCAGACTTACAACAGTGATATGGTTAGTATTGCTGTTTTACATTTGGTAGGCCTAACATTCTGAATAGTCGATGAATAGTGAACCTTCAAGAGAAAAGTGAGGTTTAAGACATATTATGAGAAGGATTAGTGATTAGGCTAATTTGTATGAGTCTGTGGAAAGGTTCAGTCGAAGTAGGCCTCTTTCTGCACCTCTGTTGCTTCTTTCTGCACTTCTTTTGCTTCTTTTTGCACCTTTATTCCTCTCTCTCTGGACTTCTATTGCATCTTTCTGCACTTCTCTTGCTTCTTTCTGCACCTTTCTTCCTCTTTCTGCACATGTCCTACCTATGTAGGCATATTTAGAAATTGGCAGGTAAAAAACCTTTGAAGTTCACTGAAAAAACTATAGGATTCAGGGACTTTATAGTTAGAAATTAGCATTTAAAAAACCTTTGAAATTCACAGAAAAAAACATAGGTTTCAGTAATGTTATAGTTAGAAATTAGCATTTAAAAAACATTAGAAATTCATTTAAAAAACCACAGGTTTCAGAGACGTTATAGTTAGTTGGACATTTCACTTGTACAAAAGCAGAGAAATTCGGTGGTTATAGTTAGTTGAGCTAACTATAACTCGCACTCACGCAATGCACTGCTGATGTCATCACATATTACATCACTCATGACATGGTCAGTGACATCGCTGATGACATCACTGATGACATCACAAATGACGTCACTGAGAACATCACTAATGACATCATCCAGTGACTGAGTATTACTGAAAAGTTTAAGAATGATAGCTATATGTACACGCCAAGGTGTATTGAAGACTGAGTGGGTGTATGAGTGTCTGTATGGATGATTTTGTGGGTGCATGGCTGACTGTATAAGTGAATGATTAAACATGTCATAGTGTATGCATGGGTGAATGACTAATCTGTGTGAATATCTGTATCAATCTGTCAGGTGGTGTGTAGGTGGCTGCATGAGTTGCTGAGTAGCTACATTAGTGTCTATATGGGTTAATGATTGGTTG
This sequence comes from Triturus cristatus, assembly GCF_964204655.1. Lineage (NCBI taxonomy): Eukaryota > Metazoa > Chordata > Amphibia > Caudata > Salamandridae > Triturus > Triturus cristatus. The sequence goes on from NC_140591.1 coordinate 730,721,813, forward strand.
TCTGAGTACCTGTATGATTGCCTGAGTGTCTGTGTGAGTGGGTATGAGACTCCCTGCATTGATGTGTGAGTGGGTGTTTCACTGGGTGTATAGGTTTAGGAGTGCATGTGAGAAGGGCTGTATGGGTGAGTGAGTGTGCATATGGCTGTGTTCATGAGTGAGTGGATATCTCAGTGTTATATGTGTAAATGTAAATGTAAATGTAAATGTGCAGATATTTATATAGCGCAAATCACCAACTGGTCTCTAAGCGCTTGCTTAGGGAACCCGTCCTGGTATTCCCCTGTGAGATAACCCAGCAGGGCATCCACAAGGTGAAAGCCAGGCATCCCGCCGCGAGGGGCCATTGTGGAGATTAAGCAAGCTATTGCCCAGAGTCGCAGAGTGTGAACCCATGAATCGAGTATGAACTGGAGCGAGAATTATCGAGTCCATGGACAATTTATGGACTCAAGACCCAGCCGAGCCGGGAATTGAACCCTGGTCCCGGGCTGACCTCTGCTTCCAGGTCTGCCTACTCTAACCAGTGAGCCACTGTGTGAGTAACTACAGATGTGAAAGGTAGTATGTGAAGTATTGGAGCATATAAGTGACTATATGTGAGAGTAAGGATTGTGAGAGTGACTGTATGGATGAGTGTATACTTGTATCAGTGATTGTATAAGAGAGTAAGTATGTGTTAGTATCTGTATGAATAAGTGAGGTGGTATGTGTAGAACTCTATATGTGAGTAAATGGCAATGGGATTAATTTTTTGCGTGGCTGACTAGGTGTGTGAGTAAATCTATGTGTGAGTGGCAGTGTGTGAGTATCTGTAGGAGTGTATGATTGCATGTATCAGTGGCTGTATAGATGAGTGACTGCGTGAATGAGTGACTGTATGGGTGAATGAGTAGATGTGTATACACCTATGAATCAGTGAATGGGTATGTACTAACTGGTATTGGTGTGTTTATGGTTGCAAGAATGCTACTCTATATTTTATAGTGAATATATCAAAGGTTATGTCATGGTGTGAAGAGGTGCATCAGATATTAAGTGGATGATGTCATCAGTGATGTCATATGAGATGTCATCAGTGATGTCATCAGTGATGTCACTGACCATGTAATGATTGATATCATATGTGATGTCATCAGCAGTGCATTGCGGGTGCGTGAGTTATAGTTAGCTCAACTAACTATAATGGCCGAATTTCTCCGCTTTTGTAGAAGAGAAATGTCCAACTAACTATAACGTCCCTGAAATCTGTGTTTTTTTCAGTGAACTTCTAAGGTTTTTTAAATTCTAATTTCTAACTATAATGTCCCTGAAACCAATGTTTTTTTCAGTGAATATATATAAATATATATATATATATATATCCAGTCAAGTACGTCACGTATGCTCCAGCCTCTTCCAGTGAGGAGTGGTCAGCGAGGTAGCGAGCCTCATAAATCCAACATAATCTGCAACATTTACCAGTATAAATCACCCAGGTACATGAATCAGAGCCGCCATTCGATTTTGCAGTAGAACGTATGTTTAATTCACACACGAATAACAAAGAAAAAAACCAACATGTTTTGGAGTTAAACCCACTCCTGGCTCACGGATTAGGCATATGCTTGTTTTCAGTCTATTTAAAGAGACATGGTGTGTAAATAGATTCATAAACATGGAAAAGGTACTTTGAATATACGTTCTTGTTTTGTCAATAAAGACAAGCAGTTATTCAATAGCACACTAAGTTTCATGAGTAGCATAGATCATTGCATATTTACACTGGCAAAATAATATCTGGCATTCAATAAAACGTGCAAAAAATTACAACGTTCTAAACTGTAATTACAGCTTATAAGGTGAATATAAGTAATACATAAATAATAGACACCTGTTAAATCATAACCGCATAAATCCAACAGGAAAAGCATTGCGCAGTAACGTGAGCTTGTAGGCTAAATTGATCTGTCCTAGTGAGCACCTTTACAGTACTGGAATCATACGGCCCCAGTGGGCATTATTTCAGTACATGATCAGCGTATCTACATTTGGCAGTGGCAAGCACTTGTGCCCAAGTGGACTAATATTAAACATGTATAAATGCAAGTAAGCTATTATGTGCAAAACACAATAAAACGGTGTCATAATAATTACTGGTATAATCTGCAAAATACATAGTGACCTTTCTGTGTGATAGCGGTCAGAAACTGAGAAATGCATGCCTAGTGGCAAAACCAAATAATGCAGCTGTATGCAAATAACATATTTCACCCAAAATAGCTAATCTGGTTTCAACTCTAAATATATAACGTCAATCCTGCCCTAGTGGGCAAATGGTCAGCAGTTCACATGCCCGTTTGGCGTCCAAATTGTCTATAACATTTTACGGATACGTGTACAGCGTTGCACCAAATCTATTATATCCCTGTAGCTTCTTGCACCCTAGACTTCATAGGACTTCCTAAACTGCATCTAAATGCATCCACAAACTCACAGACTCATTCTAGGTGTAACGGCTTCACTACTTAGTAGAATTCTCCATTTAGAACAAATATAAACACAAATAATAATTAAAACAAAATTTGAACAAACACACTTAGTTAAAAAGGCATACGCCTATTACAGAAGAAAAGAGAGGTTTTACTATAAAAGGCACAATTTATCCTAAATAAACAGCCATTTCATCATCCATAGTCACACCATTAGGATATAGGGTGTTGTACTTAACTATCATCCTTGACTCAAGTCTCCTCAACTCATTGTTGCGATCTCCCCCTCTCAACCTGTTTGGTATATTGTCTAGCACCACAAATTTCAACAAATTACTGTTTTGGGCATGTTTGATTTGGAAATGTCGTGCCATAGGATAATTTCTATTGTTGTTATGAATGGCATGCATGTGCTCAAGAATGAGTTTTTTAGCCCTGTGCATGGTACTGCCTATGTAGGCAAGTTTACAGGGACAAAAAAGAGCATACTCTATATACTCTGAATTACATGTCAGGTGTTTGTCAATGCAGAATGGTTTATGCATAGATGATAATGAATCCTTTTTACAACTGTTACTAAACTTACACGCCTTGCATGCATTGCACATGAAGAATCCTTTGATGGTGCTATGCGTACTGTCAGGCTGTATCACAGAATGACACAGGGAGTCTTGTAAAGACCTTGCCTTTTTTAATGTTATTTCTGGATATTCACCTATTACTTGTGCTAAGTCACGATCAGTTTGTAGGACATGCCAGTACTTCTTGAGACTTTTTCTCGGCTGCCCGACTGATTATTGAATTTGCTCACGAACCTGATTCTTTGTTCTCCTGCCTCTTTGATTCTGAGACACAGTAACTTCGTTCTATCTGCCTCCATCACTGTGTTAACTGCCTTATTGATGGTTCTGTTACAGTACCCTCTTTCCTGGAATCTTTTAGTCATGGTAACGACTTCATCATTAAAACCCTCCTTGGTGCTGCAATTGCGCTTGGCACGTAGAAGCTCACCATAGGGGATTCTTTCAATCAAAGATCCTGGGTGGCAACTATCGGACCTCAAAAGACTGTTACCTGCCATAGATTTTCTGAACAGGTAACTGGCAAGTTTGCCTTCTTGGACAGAGAGTCTAAGATCAAGGAATTCAATAGTTTTTTTATCGAGGTGACTCGTGAATGAAAGGTTGAGTGAGTTGTCATTCAGAATGGACACAAACTCAAGAGCTTCATCTTGTGATCCACTCCAAATGCAGAAAATATTGTCGATGTAATGAACCCAGAGGACGACATGGGCAAAAAGTTCGATGTTGTGGACAACTTGCTCCTCCCTCCGAGGTACAGTCCTGCAAAGCTGGGGGCGAAGCAAGTGCCCATTGTTGACCCCTGTGTCTGTCTATAAATATTTTCATCAAATGAGAAAAAATTATTCGTAAGGCACACCCCGATCATTTCAATGATCATTTCAGTGTGTCTCAAGTACGATACCAATCTCGATTTCAAAAAGTATCTACATGCATTGATCCCCATATATATGTCCACACAACTCTCAACTCTCTTAAAAGAAAAAAGCACAAACACGAAGCCTGCAGGATCAAATCTATGTCTTTATTTTGGTATTGTGTTGGGACTCCCTCACCCAGCAGATAAGAGAAACACGTTTTGGCACAACACCTGCCTTTGTCAATCTTTTTGGTGCTCCCTTTATATACATAAAACACTAAACATAGACAGTACACTTTATGCCTGGAGCAGTTTGTTTCCATATAGATTGTAGTGGTGTGTGTGAACCATATATCATTCAAATCTTAGTGCATCATGTTTATTCAAGCCCTTAGTTGAATATTAGCATATACTATCAAACCCTGATGGGAGAAAATGTTCTGCTGTTTAGAAATTCAAACAGATATCAAAATGACTCCAATAAAAACACAGACTGGATTTTCACAAGCTGCGTTCGAGAGGGTGCACATTTCGTGATAGTCTCTGTCCCAAATGTAAACGCACTCAACAACGGCCATATTTACAGCAGCTGATGCTGCCTTTTAAGCATGAACCTTGTGACATCTATGTATATATATATTTACACCCACCAAGCTGCTGGGGTGGCAGAATACCTGGCGGTGTCATCCCTGTGATGACCAATCCTCCATATTTAGAAATTCCCACTCTAGGGTTTGGGATTTTTACAAGAAAGAATGGCCAACACAGCATGTGCACTTTTGGGATAATGGCTTGATTACTCAACTCATGCTGAATCAAACATGAGAAGGTTTGTTGCGGATATCCGTGCCTAAATTCTGACTTTACTTTTAGATGTTTTTAATTTATTTTAGCCTTACGCTTCGCGGTGCCTTTTAAAATTGTGTTCTTGCTACTTTGGCACCAGTCTGTGTAATACTATTGTGTGAAATAGAAGTTTGCAGATTGTGTCACTCACTCTTTCCTGCTTGCTTTGGTCACTTGTCCGCGCTCTCGGTGGTTTCTTTGCCTGGTTTCTGCCATGTTCAGCCGTGGCTGTGTGCCATTTGTGCGGAGGGCATTACAAAACCAGTCAGGCCAGTCAGGTTACTGCCGCCCACTACGGCATTTTCGGTGGTGCACGGTTGAGTGCCTGCCGGCACCACACTATTTAAACCCATGCCCTGGCGGATGCCCAGCAGGCGCGCCGCTGGTGCACCAAAGGCAAGCTCTCTGCACCTGTCTGTGACCGACTGGGGCCAGGAGCCAGAACCCCTGTCCATTTTCCTCTACAACCCCCTATCACCTATTCCTCTCAGGCCCTTCTTAGTCTTAAACCCACCCCTAATGCCTTCTGTCAGGTCTTTGCTTCAGATACATGCATTATGCACTGTACTAGCTGCCAGTTTGAAATCATTATTACCTCTGACCTATGGACTGGTCCCCACCTTCTGTCTGGAATGGAGGCTCCTTACACTCCAGTACATACTAAGTCTATTGTCCACCCAAGGAATTTCGCTGTTTTAGCCTTAATTGTCGCTCCCTCCCTAAACATCAGCTGCTTCTATTTCACTTCCTTGTTGTAACTGATCCTGATGTGATTTTTTTAACAGAAACCTGGCTTCAGGATGGGTCCTTACCGGATCTGATCGCGGCGCTCCCTGGAAACTTAGCGCTGCTAGGTGTCAGCAGACCTCAGAAAACTGGCAGCGGTATTGCCATTGTTTTTAAAAAACTTCATAATTATAAAAATTAGGAACTTATTATTCCAAATTGCGAAGCCTTGCTTTTTTCTATTCCTTTCTCTCCCAAATTCACTTTTTCTGGTGCTCTTAGCTATTGCCCCCCTGGGCCATCCATCAACTGGGGCTCTATCCTTGCCGAATCACTGACACCCCATGTTCTTCCGGTGGCAAATTTTTCTGTGCTCTGATTTAAATTTTCATCTTGATGATCCTAATAACAAATCAGCATTGGCCCTCATGGATGATCTGAAGACCCTGAACCTTTCACTTATTAATTCCTTACCTACTCATTCAGCAGGGCTTCTCCTGGACCCTATGTTTTCCATTCTACTAGCTTTGTCCACGGGACTTACTATGCAACTTGGTTGGTCTGATCACTTTGTTGTTACTTTCTTAATCCCCCAGCCCCTCCTCTATATAATCCATATTTGCAAAAGCGCGAACAATCAACCGTAAGGGTGTCTAGGCGCTGGGGGCCGTTGGGAAGATTAAGCAAGCTATTGTCCAGAGTAACATGGTGCTGGGCTAATCTGCTGCCGGCGCCGGGGATCGAACCGTGATCCCCAGTTTCCGGAGTCAGTCACCCTGGCTGAGGCACCACACCTCTTCTTCTTCGACCGGCCCTCATGCCAAAATTGATGAACTGGCCTCAACTTGATATGCAGGTACTCAATAAGCAGCTCTTGAATACAATCCCTAATATTACATCTCAACCTGTCGGAGGCTATTGATTCTACTCTTCCTCTCTCTGCCAAACCCCAACTTAGAGCGCATCCTCCTGCTCCGTGGTTGACCAACTCTCTCAAACTCGGAAAAAAACACTGCAAAGTCTTGAGGAGACAGTGGAGAAAGCACTACGCACTACGCAACAGAGGCTAAGGTTGCCTATTTAGCGGCACCTAAAAAATACCATGTTCTATGCAGATCAGCATGTGCTTCCTTCTATATGGTCAAGATCATTAATGCCCAAAACTGTCAGGAAACTTTATTCAAAATTGTTGACAGAACTTTCTGCATCTAGCACGTTTCTCCCATCTCCTTCACTCTTGTTATATCAATGCAATGAACTTGGTTTGCTCAAGTGAAGTCAAGTCAAGTAGTCTTTTTCGAATGCATAAAAAACATCCATAAAAGGATAACAAACATTGAGATGCATTATAGAATACATGTCCGAAAGTATAGATACCCTACTATGGTCAGTTAAAAATACACAAGTGATGTTAAAAACCTTAAATTGCCATTTATATTGGCCTTTTAAACTTATGTGCAAATCGTAATCTGCTAGGTGTACAGTTTTAATGGCGAACATGCCTAGCCAAATTTGATAAAGTGCCTATCTGCTAATATATGCACAAAAAAAGGTTAAAATTATGACTATAGGAATGTTATATTGCACAGCCCTTAATCCCACCAAGAATTGAAAAAAACATTTTAGAGTTTAATACAGCACAATCTCATCATGTTGTTAGGACCAAATTCTTTCTGATATAAAAAAAACACCCATAAAAATGACACCATTCTGCAGCATATTTCTAAAGAAAAAAGTGTTTGCAGGTATAAATATGTGGGCTGGAATTGGGTTAAGCCATGCTGTTTAAATACAGGGACGATGTATCTTTTCCGTGGTCTAGTGTTAAACGTGCAAAAGAGGACCACGTGCATTGTATCCTGGGATAGCAAGTTGTCACAAGGGAATTGTATCAAATTTGGTACCCAGTCATTCATCTTTGGAAAGCTGACTAATCGATGAACAATGTCTAATCTCAAATCTATGTCTACCATGAAAGACAGATTTAAGATAGGGTTGCATATTAAAAGTGGTTCCTTAGTACACTCGGTTTAAATGCTTCAAGTTTCCATCTCAGGGTCTCTAAATGTCTCAGGCCTTTGTCTCTCAAGCTTTTTTTGCTAATGGTGCGTTTAGTTTTGGGTCTCTCATAATATTCACAACAACCCATATCTTCAAAACAGGCGGTGGACATACCCTAACCATAAAATTCAGGCATGGTGGCTCAATTTCAGGCAGTCCCTAAGGATTGCTTGATTCAATGCTGTGTACTCAGAGGTCCAAATTTTACGCCAGATGAGTATTGGTTGCAAATTTATCACATCTATAACGCGCTGTGCCCCCAGTTCTGCGAGGATGACATAGGCGGAAGTACTTTTAGGAGTGGCGAATAAATATCTAAAGAATTCATTTTCCAACGTTTGTAAATCTATGCAGTTTCTATACCCCCACAAGCCTGCCCCAAATGTCGCTACACTCAGGCACTTGGCTTTATATATTTTCATCATTACTGCCGGGGAATTAGTACCCAAGTGTTTTTTAAAGCACCTAAGTGCCATACAGGATTTACTAAAAAGTAACTTCCTGTTGGTGATTGCTATATTATTCCATAGGCGATCTTGATCGAATAAAACTCCCAGGTAAGAAAATGAGCTAGTAAAGCCAATTGTAGTGTCTTTGATTCTAATCTCTCTACATTTTTTGCTTGCCCTTACACATTTTATAATAATTGTTTTCCCTATATTGAGAAGGAGACCAAGATCTTTCATGTGGTGTGAAAAATTAGACAGCAGGGACTGCAGAGCTAAGGCTGTGCGAGCCATGAGGGCATAGTCAGTGTAAAAGAAGGTCGGGACTGGGCGCATTCCTATTTGTGGTAAGTCTTTAGTTTACATTTCAAGAACCTCCCCTACACTGTTAATGTATAGTGAAAACAGGATGCGGGCCAGAACGCATCCCTGCCTCAGCCCTCTGTTAACGCTGAACGCTTTAGTAAATTCTCCCCCATTGCCGTATCGAACCTTGCCCCTGAAGTCGCAGTATAGGTCCCTCAATAAACTAATGATGCCTCCACTCCCACATCCATTAGTTTTTGCCACAGCTTGGAGTGTATGGCACAATCAAAAGCTGATGTTAAATCAACAAAGGCTAGATATAAATTGCCTTTCTTAGCGTGAACATACTTTCCAATTAACATATTTAAATTAAGGCTCTGCTCAATCATCCCGATCCCCGGTCACAAATCTGAGAGGAAATTTTGTGATTCCGCCCAATCCTGCAACCTTTTTAGGATTACACACCCTGCTATCTTAACGCGAGAGTCGAGAAGTCGAGAAGTGAGATGGGTCTGTAGCATTCGGGGGTTGAGCCGGTCTCCTTTTTTAAACATTGGGACGATAATAGACTCTCCCCATGTTGGCAACTTACCTTCTAAACAACAAGCCCTCAATCCCAGGGTTAACATGGGCCCCATAGATCAATATTGCCCTTATCCAAGTTGACCGGTATTGCATCTAGTCCTGGAGCCTTGCAACTCTTACTCTCTGAAATGGTGTTATTGACTTCTTCCAGTGTAAAAGGAGTAATGGGAGAAGTTTACGATAGGGTGGTGTTTTCAACATAATTATAAAAAGGCCCTCTTGCTGCTAGTGTGTCAGGGAGTGCATAAATGGCTAATTCATTCTCCATCCAGTGTGGCAAACTCCACTCTTAGAACTTTGGGGTTAGCAATAGGTGTGGAGTTAATAACCTTCCAAAAAGCTCTTGTGTCATTACTGAGGCTTGCTTCCTGTAACTGTTCCCATGCCTTCTCTCTTAGGCTTGATTTCCGTAGTTTTACTGCCTGCTAGTTTTCAGATCTAAGTTTACGTACTTCTGTAGGATTCCTAGGCATTTGATGTAGTTCCTCTTTTAGTTTTTGTAAGAGCTTTAGAATACGCTGAGTCAAACCATCCATGTTCCTTAGGCTTATGTTTAGCCTTCTCACCTGCAACAAAGAGGCCCTCCTTAATGCCATCTGTTATTGATGGGAAAGCTGTAATGATTTCGATATTTGAACTAGTGTCATCTAAGCAACATTCAAAATCCCTTCTCTTATTAATAACCAACTTGGAGGGACGGTTTTCCTGATTGATCTGTCCAGCAGAGGGACTAACCATTGGTCCTTGCAAGCTCAACCTCATTTGCCTGTTTCTATATACTGCTATGTCTCTGCTAAAAAATAGGGCCATGTTGATATGTATGCTCAGTGGGAAATGATCACTAAGTGGCATTGGGAGCGTTGTAAAAATTAAAAAGGTAGCCTAAGCACCAATAGGAGAGTACAATTTGGTCGATAATGCTCTGACTATTCTTCCATGAGAAGGTGTTTTGCAAGCCACAAACGGGGAAACAATTTCATTAGCAAAAAACAAATCAAATTTGGACATTATCTAATTGAGCTTGTCCCCATAACACCCATGGCTAAAATGGGGCTGATCGTCACCTTCTTGATCTACCAGACCACAGATTTTATCCATCTGGGTATGGCACTGTTGCAGGTTAAAATCGCCACCCCAATAAATAATAGTTTGACTGTTGCTGTCTGTAACGATATGTTCCAATTCCCTACTCATGCTATTCAGGGTATCCGTAATTTCCCTTATTGTGGTATCTTTAATATAAATTAATTAATGCCAGTCTTGTTGCCCTTTGCGACTCGCATTATAATAGTTGATAGAATGGGCTATTAGTAACCACTTTTATTTTCGTAAATCAAACACTATTCGACACAAAGATGCACACTCCCTCATTCGCCCGCCACTGGGTTAAGTGTATTGCCGAAGAAAATATGTCCTGAAGCCATTAATGTGAAGAGGCTCAGAGAGACATGTCTCCTGCAAGGAAATGATTTGATAGTCTGTCACAAATTCTATCCATTCTGTGTTAAATATATTCCTCTTCAGACCATCCACATTCCAACTTAAGAATCCTAGTAGTTCACACGGATCCTCTCTGTGTTTATCACTGTCTGACTGTATCTACCATACCTTCTATAGATAATCCAACTTCCTTAATTGCCAGATTTAGGGATTTGCCCTCGGTAACCTTGTCCGTGGGGTGGCGTCTTGCTGATCTCTCTATATTACCCATTGAGAAATGGTCATCTAGTCAATCTAAACCATCTAAGGAGGATAAGCAGTGAAAGTTATTGGAGGTTTGGACCGAATAGCTGTGGTCCATCCGTGGTCCCTGTGCAGGTATTGGCATAGGTCTAATGTCATTAATGTAGAATTTTGGTTAGTAAAAATATCCTAATGGGACGGTTGCATTTATATCCAAGGGTGTGTTAGTCGTTCTAGTTCGATTCAGAATGGTTTCAACAAACAGCGGTGTCCTGAAAGTTAAAACAATGCAGTCACCTGGAAATATTTTTGCCCCACTCCCTAACCATTTAACCCTTCTTTCACTTTTGAATTCACTGAATAAGTGGTTGATTAACCATGTTCTGGCACCCAGCCAGTTCAATGATTTATTTCTTAACGAAACCCAATTTTCTCCATTGTCTATGGTTCGGGAAGGGACGTTAGTTAATACTACCACGTACGGTGACACCGCATGGGGTAAATCCAACCGGTCAAATACATGCACTGTATGTACACTTTGATGCTCAGTTACAGCTCGAGATGGTACACAAATTCCACTTTTACGTCCTCCTCTGTCTTCAAGTTGGGATGCATGTGCGGTTGTAGTCACCTTGCCCACTATTCTATTAGTTTGCGTACCTAAATGGTTCAAGGGTTGTGAATCAGATCCATTTGCCAATGTTTTACTTGGTTCGGTATTAGTTTGCTTTGAAGTATCATGCAAAACTAAGCGTGACACATTATTCCGAGATTTAGGGACATCGGCGGTGGCAACAATATTCAGAAGCTCTAAACACGAATTAGTCCTTTTTTGAACCTTCGCTTGACGGGTTTGTATGGAACCCAAAATATCATTAACATGTTGGTCTAATAATTTAATGGTTGCAGCTAAATTATCTTATTTATCACTCAATAGTGTGCCTGAGTCTATAGTTGTATATACCGGGGTAGAAGCCGGATGTACTGTGACCTGTGGATGGCTAATAGCTTGCTTAGGTCGCACTTTCTCTGGTAATGTGCGGGTCCCAGGAGGGTTAGTCCATAGCTTTCTAACCCAATTTGAAGGGGGAGAATTACACTTTAATGGAGAAATTGTTTCAGGATGGTATTGAATGCAGATGTTTTCCTTAGTTTTACTGTGTATATTGCACTCCTTTCTAGGGCCCATGTCTATGTTAGTATCATCAACACACCTAATATGATTCTCTGATGTGTGGTCAGATACTTGAGGATCATGATGCTCAAGAAGTACAGGTTTAAAAGTAGGGACACTATCATTATTTATATGTAATGCCTCCTCGAACGTTGATATTTTCTTTCTGATAGCCCCCATGGCCCCTGTGATATACTTCAGAAGCATATTTTGGGACTTATCTGGAATACACTTCTTACCAACTGTGGCTGTATACTTTCTCTTTCTCATTTCTGGTGGAAGATTAATACTGTACAGGTTATGGGGTAAGTGGGAAGGGAGATCTAGGATGACTCTTAGGCTAACAGCGCACAGTTCAACTGTTGTTATATAGTAAAATATTGCCAGTAATTGTCACGTATAAAATCCAACCTTTGTCACAATTTAACACTATACAAGTAACTAAATAAACCAAAGTCCACAGCCCCACGATCTATGTGATGTAGCTATTGATTATAGCTGAACGAAACGAGCCTCACATAAAAGATTATTTAAAGTAGCGTGGTCGCACTATATCCCAGGTGCAAATAGCAATGAGTCACGAAATAAGCTTGCGCTTTTTGTGTTTAGAGACAGTACCTTGTTTCCTGGTTGTGGTCGCTTGTCTTTCCAATTGTGTTGTCAGTTCAAGTGGGTAATCCTGGTGTTGTAACGCAGCCCATTCAGCTCACCACAAATTTAGGTACAGTTATCATTTAAATGGTGATTCGGAGGACTAAATCAAGGGGTGCAGCAAAGTTGTCCAGTCCTCTGTTCCGTTCAAGCCATTTCGTATTGAGTCAAAGAGGATGATTGATTTCAGTTCCTCTCTGTTTAGCAGCTGAGCCATATTTCCACCACGTTGGGGTAATCGCATGACTTTCAGAACTGTCCAACGGATGTCGTCCTCATTGTGATTAGTTTCAGAGAAATGGTCCACCAGTGGCGCATTCGTTGTCCTGCAGCGGATGCGGCTTCTGTGCTGGCAGATCCTGGTTTTCACTTTTTGTGTAGTTTGGCCGATGGTAGGCCGAACCCTACCATCGTTTGAAGGTCAGATTTCAGCGTTCACTATCACCACCACGACAACGCATCGCACTCGATTGATTCGTCTAAGAATTTAATTGTCTGGCAAGCTCTTCATAAACACGCCATCACCCTTCTCACCCTATCACACCTACACCACCTCTTCAATATGCCCTCGCTCCCACTGTCGACTCTCACCCTCCCAGTAAACCTCACCACTGTTTACTTATGGTCACAAAACCCTTCGTCCTGCTTACACTCAGCAATCCATAGGTCGTGCATGTGGCACAATTCCACGCTCGCACTCTAAAAACTTACAGTAATCCTTTATATATGTTGACATGCAATCTTTTTCTCCTTGTAATGGCGGACTATGTTTTCTTATCTCCCCCTTCTTTCCCTTGTTCATTCCAACAGGCGTATAACTTATATCAGGCAACCTTTAATTGTAGTCCTGAGGATGATCCCACTGTACTAGGAGCTAGGGATCGAAACGTCGACTTTCTGTAACAGCACCACACTTTATCCATTGCGAAAAATGTACTGTGGTTTCTGTTGGTTAGAGCTTACATGATTTTTTGTATTTGTACTGTAAGCCGCCTTTGTTGCTCCCAAAGTTTTTTGCCTGCTATTCTTTCCTTCCTCTTCTTCCCTTGTTGAAAACTCGGTACAGGCTTGTGCCCTTGTTTCTTTTGTTCCTCCTTTATCTTGTTTGAAACCTTTTGCACTTTTTCAAAATAAATGTTCCTCTGTCCGGCTGGACACAGGATGAATGTACATAGGTCTTATTCAAGTCTATGTGTTTAATATTTGCAGTATCCAAGTTTAAGCTAAGGACCTTTGTTCTTGAATAATACGTAATTACCCGAGGTCCAATAGCTACCTATATCGGGTTCCCTTGTTACTAATACTGCCAACAGGAAGGCAGCAACAGCGACAGGAGGTGGCAGTCCAGCACCACCGGAGGAGCTGAAGGAAACCCAGGCCACAGTCATCAGTGTGGAGACAGTGCAAGGAGTTGGGAGTACGGACACAGCTCGAGAGGACCTGACACAACATCAACAGGGAGTGCAACAAGCAGGGACTGGGGGGACGGGGGGGAGTGGGCACAATGGCAGACATGAACAACGAGGTGTAGCACACTGCACACCCACAATCACCCAGGTCCATGGCCCGGGATCGGGACCAGAGGTGTATGTCGCCATGGATATGGGTGTGTGCTGCATACTGCAGTCTGTCCAGCACATCTCCATCACTCTTGGCATTGTGTACTTTCCCAATCATGGTACTACTGCATCCTTCACACATGCCTGGTTGCCACCTCTCCCCACATTCGGCTGTTGTGTGGCTGAGGTGCCATGCCGTTGATGGCTCATGTTCACTGCTTGGCCAGGTAACAATTGTGAGTTTTTCTGTCTTGTCTGGTGGGTGGGCATGTTGTTGTGCATGTTGGTTGTGATTTTGTGACTTGTGCATTGCCAGAGTTGTGATTTGCATGGTTGTGGAGTTGAGGTGAGTGGGGTGTTCATTTGGAACTTGCCAAGGGGCTGTGCATTTCCCTTGTTGCCATCCTGGGTACGCTGGTTGATGATGGACAGTCGGAGGATGAAGGAATCATGCACACTGGCTGTATATTTGAAGGGGACATTGTTGGAGGTTCCACAGTGTTCGGTTGTTGCCTGCACATTCATGTGAGTCGTGTGCTTTCTGTTGCGGTGATTGTGTGCTGTGTCACCAGGGGGCACAGGTAGGACATGTGTGCTGTGAGTTGCCCCCAACACGTGTGTGCATCCTGTAGGGTATGGTATGCTATAGGGATATATGTACTGGAGTCACGACAATAATTTGTTTCCCCTGAGCTAGAGCTCTTTCTTTTTCTGCAGTGATTTGAACTGCTGTCGGTATCTTTTCTGTTGAAGTGAAGCGCATTTCTGCTTGCATATACAAATGTGATTTGTATGCTATTGGTACTTTTTCACCCTCATTAAATGTTAAATAGGTGAATCCGCATTGACCCGAAATTATTCGGATCACTAAATAGCGTTTATATACGCGTGTTTGTAAGTGATTTGTAGCTAACATGTTAGCTTGGAGTGAACGCAGGATGTCTGTGTGTTCCTGTGTCCAATGTAAGTTTTTCAGTGTTTATGGAGGTTGGAGCAGCGCACACTTATCTAAAAAGTTAGCTGCCAGGCTCTTGCCTTCACTTGAAAGCTCCTATCCTAGGAAAAGGACATTGAGATGATCAATTCTGGATTTTTTAAAGTTGAATTTATAGCCCTCAGAGATGAAGCCCAGTATAATGGTATTCACCCTGTTCAAGTGCCTATCTAGGTCATCATCTGTCAGATAGAAGTCATCGACATATGACAATGCCTCGTTATCATAAATTTGTAGTAACTCTATTACCCTTGCTGAGAATAACCCCGGGCTGTTTTTGAACCCTTGTAGGAGTCGACAAAATTGACCCTGGGTCCCCATTATTGAGAAAGCTATTAAGTACCTGCTTTCAGGTGCTATGTTTTGACAAAAGAAACCATTTGAAATGTCCAATGTGGTTTTATATTTTTTACGCACAACGTTATTCATTAATGCTGTACTATGTGCATTTTGCACTGCAAATGATTTGGAACAATTGTTCAAATGTCTGTAATCCAAAACTAGACGATATGTATTGTCTGGTTTGGATACAGGAAACAAAGGATTGTTCATTGAGGAGGTGCATGTTTCAATCCCCCCTTGGTATTCAAGTTCATCTAAGATCTCCCTGACCTATTTTTTAGCTTCTTGCTTTATTGGGTACTGCCTTTGTGCAGTAGATTGATTTTTTAGCGGTATTTTGTGATGAAGTGAGTCCTCATCCCATCCTACATGATTTTTGTATAATGTTGGGGCCTGGGCAACTGCCCATTTTCTGGCATAATTATATTTTAGGTGAATTGGAAAAAGGTTGGAGAAGGCTGGCATAATGATGTCCTCGCCATATGGGCACTCCCTGACAAATTTTGGTGGCCAGTCCTGTTCTGCTAGAAGTGTATCATAACCCCTTGAAAGTTTCTCCTAAAAGAGTGCTTTCACTTCTCTTTGGATGTCTCCCTCCATTCGGAGTGTTATTTCATATAACTTTTGTGTAGTACTAACCCTGGTGTCTAGAGTCTCTACTATGATGTATTCATTCAAGTCCACTATCTCAGGAAGTTCCTTCAGATTCTGGTGAGCTATTGTTACTTCTGCTGCACTGTCCAGCATTGTCTGAGCCCATTCTCCATTCTTCAGCTGTGTTCTCAGTATTCTCGGCATGTCTGATCTTCAGACCTGCTACCTTCTTTATTGTGAATTGAGGTTTTGATTTATTTTTCTGAACGTGTTGATCATCTTTGGACTTCACGCGTTCTTCATTGTGATCTGACCGTCCTCTTCTTTCTGATGTCTGTGATGATATCTGAAAGGTGCGAGAGGAACGTGTATCAGTATCCTGATACCTGTCAGGTTTTCTTAAATTATCCCTATTCCTGAGGTTATACCTCCTTTTAGAGGGCTCCTTTTGAGGAGACCTACCTCGGGATTGAGAACGTGTCTCTTTTGGATTTTGTTTATTAGTTTCCCACTTCTTTTTAGAAGATGTAGGATTTTGTTTAATAGAGTCCTTCTCAGGACCTTCTCAGGACCTTCAGGACCTTCAGAAAGTTTTGGCTTCAAAGGTTTTCCACCCAAACTGTCTCTGCCTAATTCTGCATAAGATTTTTCTATTAATCTGGGTAGTTCATGTTCATGTTCTGTTACATCAAATTTCCTTAAGCGTTGGTGGATCGCCACTGATGCTGCCTCCCCTTTAATATTAGATAATAATATTGTTGAGACCTGGTCGAAGTTTTTCAGTAATTTCATACCTAAATTCAGAGCAGGCTCTGCCCCGTATTCGTTTTGAATTTGTTCCAGGACATCTGGTATTACTGCAATTGACGGAACACCATGTGTTTTAGTATAGATGGCAGCAAAGACTGTGCCCCAAGTGGTGCATTCTTCCAGTTGTTGGTGTGATCCCCATTGGCAAACAGATTGTTAGGATTCTGTGTTTCTCATAAGGGCTAGTATTTGGAAATACTGCTTTGATTTGAGTAATTTTTTGAGCTATCCAGAATGGAATTTGTTCACGTTTGTGTGCATTTTACCCATGACTGTGTGTAAAGTCTGTGCAGTAATTTTTAATGTATATCCTTGTTGAGTGGTTTGATTTGGAATGGTTATTGGTGGTTGGACTGTGAAAGTCCGCATGACATATTGGACTAATTGTCTGTAAATCTTTATTAACTCTTGTAGTTGAGTAAGTAATTCCTCGTCTGACAGGATGAGGTGTGTAGCCGGCTTGAATCAGCCATGTTGCTCCTGGTCTACCCAGTGGAAGGCGCCTGGTAATGTTCTTGTCCTGTTTTAGGGCACCTTTAAACCCGAGATTATGCTCCTGGTATGTGAGTGGAATTTCAATATCCTCGAAAGGAATATATTCCTCAGGTGGTTCATCTTCTTTAAAGAAGTGAAATACTTTTGTTACTGGATTTGATTCTGGGAATACAATCCATGAATAGAATACCTCTGTCTGAAATGATTTGTGTGCCTCTATCACGAAAACTGCTCTACCACCTCTTGGTGTTAGGCCGTGTTTTATAAGTTTTAGAGTGATGGCTCTCCTTAAGTTTGGAGGGATGTTTATAACACCCTCATGGGTTTCATTTAAACCTGTAAAATTAAAAGCTGTTACGACTGGGTCAGCCACAGCTACACCGTTCTCGGTGTTAGTATCCCCGTTAAGGGACATTGTTTTTAAAAAATGTAGAACAAGTTTCAAGGAAACAAAGATAAGGTGCACAATATTTTGGAACACTGTATACTTCAACGTTGAACATACCAAACAGATAAATATATAGGATATTTGTCCTATTCAGCTTTGGCGGATACTTAACCCTACCCACTTCAGATGTCTTATGGAGTATGTGAGTAGGGGTCTCTGAGAAAAGCACAAGTGAGTTACTCAGTATTTAGATTAGTGCCTTACCAAAAGTTGGGTGCCATATAGTGTAGTTCCTATTTCCCTAATAGGCTCAGCGCATTGGAATAATATACCCTATAGATTTAACATAGGACTGAGGTCAGTATGCCCCTATCGAGTATATTAAACTTAATTACTTTGTGCCAGCTAACTCAGAGGCCACTAGAAACTCCTTGTAAACAAGAAGGGAGTAGTTTCTGGCAACCGCATGAACATGACAACTTTGTTTCCCTTTAGAATCGGAACGCTCTCAGCATTGTGGAAACAACAGATAACAGTTTCACTCAGCTAATCGTGCATGCTTAGATTCTTCAGAGTTACACAGAAAGAATAGACGGACGTTTCAATAAAAGGATTTATTGAACAGTCTTGTTTCTCGTGTAAGAGATATGAGCTGTTACAATCATAAGACAGTATGCAAGATGTATTATATATAGCGTAAGCAGTAGAAAGAAATAATACTGCGCTAGCATTATCTTTTAGCTATGACACATATATTCATATACATAAATACCATAAGCTAAAAATGTGAGTACTCATAAGATGCTTCTCTAACTAGTTCTACTCCAGTGTAGCTAACCTAAGTGTAGTACAATGTATGAAGTAGGTGATGTATTTCATAGTATGGTATTCTATAGTATGGTATGCTATAGTCTGGTATGCCAAGTCTGGTATACCAAGAGTCTCTCTAGGTTTTAGTCAATTCCATACCTTGAGAATGAGAGAGGTGGGAATCTCTTTCCGGGTCTCGAACTCTAACACCCCGCGAAGGGAGTCAGAACCCTGGAAGCTGGATTCTCTGCGACCAGGGATGACAGCGTCTCTTGTCAGTGCGTCCGGCCAGGACACAGGCTCCTCTAAAGTCGAGGTCTCCTCCTACTTGCTTGGGCATGGGAAGGTATATTTATACCTTGTAGGTGCCTTGGAATGTTAGCATTGACGTAAAGTCGGGCAGAGGAAGACGTCAGGAATGAACCCTTAAGGAATAGCAGTTCATGCATAATAAATAAGTTCTTGGAGAAATCAATAATCCTGTGCTAGGGGAACTCCCAAGAGCTTAAGGGTCTGGTTTCCTAGAACTCGTTGTGACGTTGGGGTGGACGGATGTAGGTGACCATGCCTGTATTTGGATAGCATGGCTAATGGCAAAATAACGACTGGGATCTTATGCCTATATAAGGGCAATGCGAATTGTGCCTATATAAGGACATGTTTCAGGAAAAACTATATACGGACACCTAAAGTGGAATACAACAATCCTGCTAGGGCATATGGTCCTTGCTTGGTCTCCAGCGTGACCTGCGCATTGTGTTGGATGTGTGGGGACTAGGGTACCAGGGTGATGGTGATGTCCAGGACAGATGTGGGGGACTTGGATGTGGCTGGCTGTGAGACTCCTCTGACTCTGGCGGATGTTGGTTGGGGGGTGCCAGGGGCCAACAGGTGCAGCCAAGCCAGCAGGTGGCGTGGGGTGGGATGTTGGTGGTCCGCTGTGTTGGTGCTGTAGGCCTGTTAGGCGATGATGGTCAGGATGCGTAGGATGGTTGTCCCATTCAGCCTGTGGTGGATGGTGACATTGTCAGATGTTGGGTCTGTGCGGCTGGTACGCTTCCTGGGGGTCTGCAGTCTTTGTCTGCGCTTCATCTGTGGTAGTCCAGAGGGGGTGTTCCCGGTGTGGGTTGTGGTCCTAGGGTGGTGGCGGTGGGTGTTGTGGCCCTTTTGGGTGTCTGGGCCGCATGATGGGTGGCTCCATGGCATCTGTTGCCCTTCCGATGTGGCCCTGGGCTGTGCTCCCTTTTGTGGTGCTGGCTGCCATCCGACTTTACACCAGGTCAGAGCAGGTGTAGATTTCCTGCTGCTAACGCGCCTTATCGCCTGTTTTGTGTTCTTGTCGCTGATCACGGCTTTTGGCACGGGAATGCCCACTCTGCATCTTATTAGCGATGGTTTTGGAGGTCCTCTGTGGCGATGTTTTTTGCGGCTGCTATCGCGGGTAAACTGGTGCTGTGAGCTGTTAACACCGACTTGTGAATGGGGAGGTAAATTAATCACAACTTTGGCTGTGATGAAGTGCCGTTAATTTGGCGATAGCTCCTTGTGAATATGGCCCAAAGTGTCTTTCTACTTTCAAGCAGGTTCATCAAATAGAGCCTCAGCTGTTAGCAACAACACAGTTGTTCATACAATTGATCACTAGAAGCCCACCCAAACATTTTGCACCACTTGTATACCCACAAATACTGAACGGATTTACACCAAGTTAAACAAAGGACCTATTCTAAAAAAGTGCTCTGTTCATTCCAAGTTTGATTTATTTCTATTTAGCACCTTATGCTATAGCAGAGACCCAAAAATGTGTCGGCCTTAAAATGGGAAGCCACATTTTAAAACAACCTGAACCCAATCCCTATCAGCAAGCAGCTTGAAATATGAAACAAAGAACCAGATATGGATTTGCAAAACCTCTGCCAAATTCAATGGAGGTGCATCAAATAGCACCAATTTTATTAGAGAAAGCCAAAGCAAATTGCCATTGGCCATGGCCTGTCCCATTCTCCATACCCTGTGCCCTCAGAAGCAGCAGCACATTATTCGCAAGTTGTGGACATTTGGCCATGCCCCGCGTCCAGCTCCCCATACTCCAAAGCCCGTTGACTGCAGATCGTAGGAAGAAGCTACAGTTCGAAAATGGGGACCACTTTAGTTTCTTAGAGCCACAGTGCAGGCATAGTTCCCTGTCATCCACTGACCACCAACAACATCTTTTGCTTACAACCATCAATCCTGAAACCAAGAATGCTAAAATAAAAGTTGAGAAAAGATGATCCATGGCCCAATCAGATTTGCTTATTTTTATGTTTCAGATATACTGTTATTTGTTAATGCTGTAGTGTAGCTTAAACCACATTTGATCCCTCTCCAAGTGAGAGATATGTTAGTGGTGTTAATAGACGGGTGCTTTGAATGGCATATCTTTAATGTTTGAATATGTGGGGGATATGCTAAGGAGCCACAGGGACCTTGGGTAAAAATAGCATCTAAAGTGTATGTAATCTATTCAGACAGACGGTCTGCTATTTTTTATCAGCTATAAAGTGTCTCATCACATATTGAAAAAAGCACAAAACTTTACATAGTGGTAGTGAGCGCTGTATACATGTTACAATACAATTCATTCTGTGGTACATAACATTTTTAAATACAAGGGGCCTGAATCGCAAAGGTCAACATAGACCAAAGGTCTAAGTTTAATACTTTTGGTATTCACAAAGATAAGTTACAAGTAGTATCTTTATGTCCGCCTTTAAGTGCAGTTTCTGCTCTCAAGGTGGAATCTCTACACTCGGGGCAGAATCTCTGTTCCGAGTGCCGAGATTCAACTCCATAACCAGAGTGGAATCTCTGTGATGCCTCAATCTCCGCACTCGCGGCAGATCCCCACCCCAAGTGTGGAGATTCCAGCCCGAGTACGGACTTAAACATACTACTCGCAACTTACCTTTGAGAATACAGTAAAGTAGTAAAGTTAGACTTTTGTTCTAAATTTACCTTTGTGAATCAGGCCAAAAGCATGTAATGTGTATTCCCATTATTATGAAGCCGTTTCCTATGGTATAGGCATTTGCTTAAAGGTCTCTAATAATAGAATGCAGCATGCCAACCTCAATCAAAGTATTTAAAAAACATTTGGAAATACAGCCATATATGTCTTCCTTGATTTAATGTTCCAACATAGAGGCTATTTTCTTAACACTTTTATGCATGCATTTTTAATGCCTAATTTGCAGGTTTGACATCAAAGGATATATTATAGACATACTCTGTACCCTTTGTGTTATAGCAGCCTTGATAGCTGTGGGCTCCCACGTCTCTCCATTTGTAAAACTATCCACATTTATATGCAACATATTACTCTCTTGGGAAAGAAGAAACAAATCTTTCAATTGAAATAATGCTCTTACTGAAGACTAAACCTTAAAATGTCTTAATGAAAAATTGGCTGAATTAGCATTTTTCGGCTATTATAAGATGGACTTGATGTTCTTGTATAGCATCTTGTCTTGACATTTTACTTTTCTAAATAGCCATTGTCTTGTGGGTTTATTCTAGCCGGGACTGTGAAAATATTCTTGAAGATTGGTCCGTAGCATGAAATGAACTAGTAAAAATATAAAAAGGGAGGAATATATATCACCTTGGGATTTGTAAAAATGGAACATTGAAACATATTACCCATAATATCCTAAATATTAGTGTTTTGAATTAGATCATGTTAACTGTGACGCTGCAGAACGTTTTTTGCATTGCAAGCAGAAAAATAACTATAACATGAATGTTCTACAATTCCAACAATAATAATTGTGCCCGTGGACTTTCTACACATTAGCATCAAATCCACCCACTGGGTTCAAGTGGACATTTTATGAATGACATTTCCAATATCAATGTTGGTGAACATTGTTTCCAAATTTACCATAAATTGTGAAATTAATAATTGCCTGGATGGGAATTTCTCATTCATATTAATTATCATTGACGGCTTTAACTTCAATGTCCCTTATGCGTACTTGTGCTTTTCTTTGTTGTTTATTTTTTTGTTTATCTATGATGACAATGAAATAACTTCAGCTGAAAGGTGAGATATAAAGCTGAAACTGGAAAGCAGCATAAAGGTTTTGGCTATTGAAATCCTAGTATCCAAAACATGGTATTTCAAGTGCCAAGCTCAATACTGAACCTGATTCACCCAGGTATATATGAGAATGGGATATTACTGGGAGTGTAAGAAATTAAAGTATTTTCCACTAGCAAAATTATAAAAAATCACAAAAAATAACACAAAATTATTATGGGAAATGCGGCAAAAGATGCATTTTGCTCTAAAAACAGAGTACAGAAGCATGGTAAGCATGCACTCAGCCATTGTGATTAGCATGTCACACTCCTCACTCTAGTCAGCTCATGCCTAGAAGTTCCCTTGCGTTCCCCTGACCATCCACCTCCACAATGATCCGTTTCCTGTCCATCCCTTTAATTTTTCCAGCTTTTATTTCACTTTTTGTCTAAATGCCATGGCCCTATGTTTTTATCTTTATTTTCTTCCCCCGCCATTTCTGAGTTTCGTTTTTGTCACTCTTTACTTCCCAAAGTCATGCAGAGACAGGCAGTACGTCTCAGGATATCAACACCAGCTCCTGAATGCATCAGACAGGCATCATCGTGCACTACATTTTTCTAGATGAGGTTTTGGCACCACCATTTTTTGATAAAGAGCCCTTTCCTCCTCATGGTGACAGCACGTGGCAGGCCCAGTGAAGGGTACTGCTTCCCTGAGTGGAAATTTAAATGTGGGAGCCTTGTTCACAGAAAATACCATTAATTTCAGAGCCGTAATATTGGTGCTATAGACATAAAAAAATCATTTTTGTTAAAGAATTGCAATGAAGTAGGAAAGAAAGAAAAAATAAAGAAAGAAAGAAAGAAAGAAAGAAAGAAAGAAAGAAAGAACGAAAGAAAGAAAGAAAGAGACGCTAAATTATATATATCTATATTTTTATACTACCTACTGGCAGTAACCAGTAGGTAGTTACAATTAGTACCATGTTTCAATAAGGAAAGCGTTTTTTGACTTTTCTAAAAATGCCCCAATGATTCTTGTTGCTCACAGAAAGTTTCAGTGTGATCAGTCAAGCACTGGCGGAGAAAAAAGGGGGTAAAAACAAAATGCGTTTCCCATGTTAATTCCCATAGAAACCTTGGACACAGTTACAGCCTAAACTGCTGAACGGAAATAAACCACATTTGACAGAAAGGTAACTGTTGGTCCAGAAAGCCTTCTTTTTGTAAATTGGGGTAAATCCGTTCAGTAGTTTTCGAAATATTAAGGAAAATACCAATTTGTATACATATTGGGATGCAGATCCTCTGTGGATCCCACAGTGCCCGGGCTCAAATCTGATTGGCTGCCAAACACTTCAAACCAGAAAGTGTTGGCAGCCATCTTGGGACATGACTTGACCCGAGTCCAGGACAGAAATTTCATGACCTCCTTAGGCCTCTTGGAGGGGGGGGGGTTCCACTAGGGACCCCTTCAGGGCCACGAAAGCATTTTTTTTTAAACAGGGGAACTTGAGCTGGATACGAGGCACCTGCCGAACATTTAAAAACAAAAGTTAGCAATCGGCCATCAGGTGGCCCAGGTTCCGGGGTCATTTTTATAATATAGGAAGGGAGTGCACAGGCCCCCCTCCTGGGGCCTATTAATGCCCTGGGGACTACAACCTCCCTGGGGCTTATATATTTTAATACGGGGCCCACCACTTCTCTGGGGCCACATGCAAACAACAAAATGGGGGGGTTCTTAGACCCTGCGTCATGGCCAGGAGACCACCACCTCCCCAGGGCTAATTCATTGTTATGGGAAGGCATCTCAGACCCCCCTCCCATTCCTAGGGACCACCACCTTGTTATGGGCTCTGTACGTATTCACCTGGTCCCTGTTGCTGGGCAACGCTTAGATGGTTTCAATAGTCATCAATGACAACACAATAGTGTTCTCTGGTTTGGAGGGGGCTGATAGAGTTAAGTGACAGTTTGAATTGAGCTGCTGCAGGGGCTGGTGGTCCGTGTACTGCTAACTAAATGAATACTTCAAAAAAGATCTTCACATGTCTGGCCATTCAACTTATCACACCTCCCTGGCGCTATAATCAATTTCTAGTGGGGAGGCCTCAGGGACACCCCCAGGGGACCACTACTTCCCCAGGGCCATCTAATTTTAAAACAATTGGAAGGGGAATCATGCAGCCACCCTACTGGGCTGTTCTCAGCCCCATGGACTGCCACCTCCCTGGGGCCGGCCCTACAAATAAGAAAGGAGGGGTCTGTGCCTCCTGGACCATCTGCCAGGGCAGACTCCGCTATGTCATGGTGTGCCCACCCCAGAACATAGCTGTTTGTGTGGCTTAGCAGGAGCTTTACTACTACCGCAAAGCCACATCAAAGGCTTTACTTTCAGCAAGCAAGATCATAAAAAATTATCTCGCTTTCTGGAAGCAGAGAAAAATTGCTTTCATAGAAAAGGTGGTACCTTTCCTGCAGCTCCCTGTGTGTTTAAAGCAATGCCAGCTCCCGCAGGAGGTGGGGTGCCGGCAGGGACCGCAGGGGCCTTGAGGCTCCACCCATGGTCCCCAACAGATGTGAGTGGGTGCCTCCGGTGAGACCAGGGCACACACAATAGAGGCCAGGCCATGGTGGATGAGAATGCCAGGTCCTAAATCAGCCCGGGAGGGGGCAGCAGGCCCCCTTCCCTACTTTTAAGAAGAAAAAAAAATGGTTGGACCCTGGGTGATGGGTTGCCTGGCTCAAAATTGGCCTGAGAGGGGGCCCACGCAGCCCCCTCCCCTCCACTAAAATAAAATAAAAAGGCCAGGCCTCAAGGGATGGGTTCTCCGGAAACAAAATAGGCCATGATAGGGGGGCGCAAGGCCCCCTCCCCCACTCCAAAAAAGATTGGCCCCAGGGGGATGGAATGCCCGGGGCTGAAATCGGGCCAGGGAAGGGGGAATACATATTTCCCCTCCCGTAATACAGCAAAAAATATTTGTTTAAGAAGCCAGCCCGGGAAGTCACCCGAGGCCTTGCCCCCGTTAACCACTACTCTTCAAACACACCTCCTGGTGCACTACTGGTTGGGGGTTTAAGTCCCCTTGGCTGCTGAGGGTCCTTGGGGGCCAACATGTTCTTCTGTTGCCTCCAGTAAGTCCCACACAGTGGGATTGCTGAGAGGTCATTGGAGACACACCCCTTTTCTTCACTGTTCTACAAACACACCTCCTGGTGCACTGCTGGTTGGGGGATGAAGTCCCCTTGGTTGCTGAGTGTCCATGGAAGCCAACAGGTCCTCCTTTTACCTCCAGTAATACCCACACAGTGGGATTGCCGTGAGGTCATAGGAGGCCACACCCCCTTTCTCCACTATTCTGTAAACGCACCTCCTGGTGCACTGCTGTTTGGGGATGAGGTCCCCTTGGCTGCTGAAGGTCCATGTGGCCAACAAGCCCTCCTGTTACGGCCAGTAAGTCCCACTCAGCGGGATTTCTGAGAGGTCTTCGGAGGCCCGCCCCCTTTCTCCACCACTCTGCAAACATGCTTCCTAGTGCACTACTGGTTAAGAGATTAAGTCACCTTGGCTGCCTAGGGCCCTTGGATATCAACAAGCACTCTTGTTACCTCCAGTAAGTCCCACACAGTGTGAATGTATAAGAACTGGGTGGAGGCTCCGTCCCCTTTCTCCACCACTCTGCAAAAGCACCTCCTGGCCAAACTAATGGTTGGGGTATGAAGTCTTCTTGGATGCTGAGGGTCCTTGGGTGCCAAGAAACCCTCCAGTTACCTCCAGTAAGTTCAAAACAGCAGGATACCTTTGATCTGTTCGGAGGCCCGCCCCCTTTCTCTTCCATTCTGCAAATGTGACTACTATTTGAAAAAAATTGAAATTCACTTTATAAACAGGGATGTTATAGTTACGAAATAGAGTTTGAACAACCTTAGAAATTCACTTAAAAAGTCAAAGGCTACAGGGATGTTATAGTTGGGAAATAGAATTTAAAAAAGCCTTTGAAATTCACAGAAAAAAACCAAAGGTTACAAGGACGTTATAGTTAGGCTCAGATTTTTCTCGTACAAAACCAGTGAAATTCAGCTGTTATAGTTACCTGACCTAGCTATAACTTATGACCCCGCAATGCGCTGCTTTTGACCTCACATATTACATCACTCATGACATGGTCAGTGACATTACTGATGACATCTCAAATGACATCCCTGATGGCATCACTGATGAAAGCATCATGTGAATGTAAGTGTTTCTAAGAGTTTATTGGTGTTAAATATATATACTAACCTACTACAAAAGCAAAATTAGTACACCAGGTGCACTACTACTGGGTGATACTACTTCCCTAACATATATTAAGTTAGTAGCTATGTGACTGCATGTATGCTTGCGTGTATATGTGTGTAAATGGCTGTGTGAGTGCATAAATGGGTGTGTGAGTAGCTGTGCAGGTGACTGACCTGTATGAGAAAATAAATCCTGCAAGTACTACACACATATCTGTACAGCTCATGGGTCATCTAGGAATGTCATTTTCTCTTTCTCAGCTCAGGATCATAACTCAGATCTTTTGTCACCCTGGTGTGGTGAGTTAATTACATTAGTCTCCAGCAGCAGGAACAAAGGCCTCCCACACAAAGAGTGCAATTGGCAGTGCATCCCTCTGCTCTTGGGGAGGAAAGGGGTGGGACAGAATGCTCTGCATTAATCAACCAGCAGTCACACTGTGACAGGGATGGGCTTGCCAAATCCCACTAAACAAATGAGGCAGCCCAGACCTCTGGATCTAACCCCAGAGATTTACTGGGAAGGGCCCTGGCAGTGATGTCAACAAGGGGCAGACTCTCCCAGAGCAGATGTGGCAAGTGACTCCTGGGTTAAGCCATTTTGAAATGTCCCAGACGGCTGTGCCAGAAGGTTGGGACAGAGGCAGAGTGGTGATGTACCATCACAAGATAGGCCAGCGGTGCCTCAATGCCAGACCCTCCCACTCCCACCTAAAAAGTCTTGTGCAGGAGGAAGAGCCATCTCTTGGTTTTGATTTTCTGCTAGATACTGGGACTGGAGACAGCTGCCATGTACAAACGGAAGGGAGAACCTCTGAATGGCCATCTGGACTGAAAATTCTGGCTTCAATTATTATTATTATTAGCGATTTGTATAGCGCCTGGTGACCCGGAGGCATCCCCGCGCTGAAAGGGCTAGTAATGCTCAGGGGAGGAGGAATTATTTAGGGAAGAGAAAGGTTTTCAATTCTCTGCGGAACCGGAGGTGGCAGGATTCCAGACGCAAGTGGCGTGGAAGTGAGTTCCAACCGGAGGACGCCTTTACTGCGAAGCGTCGACCACCAGAGCGCACCTTCCTGAATCTCGGAACGTTGGCCAAACGTTCATTGTCAGAGCGCAAGGATCTGGAAGCCTTATAAGGAGTGACCATGTCTCTCAGGATCGAGGGGCCCTGGCCGTTGAGGAGTTTGTGGGTGGTGCACATGGCCTTGAATTGAATCCTCTGACGGATAGGGAGCCAGTGAAGGGC
The DNA here is from genome assembly GCF_964204655.1 of Triturus cristatus. Lineage (NCBI taxonomy): Eukaryota > Metazoa > Chordata > Amphibia > Caudata > Salamandridae > Triturus > Triturus cristatus. Next base: position 730,749,795 of record NC_140591.1, read on the forward strand.
TTTAAGTACTGGTCTGGCAGAGGCTCTAGTGGGAAGATTCATTATAAGCCGGGCGGCGGCATTTTGAGCCCGCTGCAATTTTACCAGGGTGGATTTGGGGGCTCCTAAATAAACGGCATTACTATAGTCTAGACGGGCAAGGATCAGGCCTTGGACAAGAAGTTTCCTTGATAGGGGAGGGAGTAGCGGGAGGATCTTTCGTATGGAGCGCATGAGTCCAAAGCAGGTGCCTGCTGTTTTGGCTGCTTGGGTCTTCATGGAGAGATCAGGTTCAAGCCAGACTCCCAAGGTCTTGATTTCCTTCTTCGGAGTGGGTGCCTCGCCAAAAACGTCAGGCCAAACCGAGGAAGGAATAGTGGTCCATTTCTTGCCCATGAGCATGACCTCAGTTTTGGATCCATTGAGCTTAAGTGATGAATCGCACATCCAGTGATGGATTTCCTGGAGGCAGTTCAATAGATTATCTGGGCAGTGGTCAAGATGTGAGAGAGAGACGACCAATTGCGTGTCGTCTGCATAACTCACTATCTTGATACCGAACGGGGCCACTACATCCTCCAGGGGGGCCATATAGACGTTAAACAAGGTGGGGCTTAACGAGGACCCCTGAGGGACTCCGCTAGAGAGAGGAAATAAGGCTGAGCGGGAATTGCCGTCCCATACCTGGAAGGAGCGGCCCAATAGAAAGGATTCTATCCAGGCAAGCGCAGTCCCCCTAAGACCTGCCCTGGCCAACCGGTGTAGCAAGACACGGTGATTCACCGTGTCAAAGGCTGTACTCAGGTCCAGGAGGATCACTGCCACTGACCCTCCTGAATCGAGAATACACCTTGCCTCCTCGATGACTGAGAGGAGGGCGGTGTCCGTACCGTGGCCAGGGCGAAACCCTGTCTGAGATTGGCGCAGAAGGTTGTTAGATTCAAGGAACAGGGACAATTGGGCATTGACGAGTTTTTCGGCAATTTTGCTAATGCCCGGGAGGAGCGAGATCGGCCTATAGTTTGCCAGGTCGGGGGGTCCAGTTGAGGTTTTTTAAGGAGGGCCTTGACTACTGCCCCCTTCCAGCTTGGCGGGACAGAGCCTTGAGACAGCGAGATATTGATCAGCTCCGTAATAGGAGATACAATGACCTGGGCAACTGTTTTCAGGAATCTCATGGGAGCGGGATCAAGAGGAGATCCGCTTTTCATTTTGGCCAAGGTTTTTTCCACTTCGTCCAGGGATACAGCCCTAAACGCAGTTAGCTGAGGATGAGAGGTGTTTCCAGTGAGAGTAGTAGACACAACGGTGTTGCTGTGGGTTGGCTGACTGGGAGGTGGAAGGGATGCCAAGATGCGGGAGATTTTGGAGTCGAAGTAAGTTGCCAGTTCATCGCTTCTGCCCAGAGGGGAGCTGTTGGAGGAGGGGGGTGTTGGTATGTTCAAAAGCTCTTTGGCAATAAGGTACGACTCTCTCACCGAATTAGTGGCGTTTTTTATTCTGGCATCGTAGTATGAGGCTTTAGTGAGTTTCAGGGTGGATTTATAAATTCTCACTGCCTTACGGTAGGTATCCTTGCATGAGTGAAGCCAGTCCTTTCTCCACAGTCGCTCCGCTTTTTTGCATTCTTTGCGGAGGCTTCTAAGCTCCTGGCTAAACCAGGGAGCTGATCCTGTCTTTCCGTATTTTCCCTCACGATTTTTGATGGGTAGGATCGAATCTAGGGAAGTTGAAATCCACTCTCTGAAGTTTCTGTCCGCTGTGACCGGGTCCTCTGACGGAGTGAGGGTCATCGAGTTGAGAGTTCTGGCCCAGTCTTCTGTAGAGAGCTTGGGCCAGGCCCTGTCCCTGATACGAATAGCAGGTTTGTGGGGTTTCCTAAATACTCCTGGCAGAAAGAAAGGGACCAAAAAATGGTCTGTCCAAGGGAGGGGAAGAGACGCTTTGGATTGGAGGGTGTGGACATTGGTGAAAACTGGGTCTAACAAGTGGCTTTTGGTGTGAGTGGCTCCAGAGTTAATCAATTGGAGGCCGTAGGCTGCCAGGTCTAGAATCAAATCGGCGGCCCCTGAATCTAGGGGGTCGTCGAAATGAATATTCAAGTCTCCAAGTATGGTAAAATTGGAGGTAGAATAGGCTAGTAAAGCTATTGATTCTAGGAGGGCACTAGCAAAGGGGCCAGAGTGGCCAGGGGGGCGGTATACTAGGAGGCCCGACAGCGAGCTTGTCGGAGCCAGCTGGAGGGTGAAATGGCAGCTTTCTGAGTCTAAGATGTGGGCATCATTAATTCTGCAGGAAAAGTGATCCCGATAGAGAATAGCTAATCCACCTCCTCTGCCGAAGGGGCGTGTTTGGGACTGAATGAGAAAGCCTGGGGGTAAGGCTATAACGACATCCGAGTCCGAGTAAGCAGTAAGCCATGTTTCTGTGAGAAACAGAGCATCAAGGTCGTGGTCTACAAGTAGATGATTGATAAGTAAAGCATGCTTAGGGAGCGATCTGCAATTCAAAACAGCTAATTTAAGACCAGGATGTAGGGTGGGGGAGTCAGTGAGCTGAAGCCGGGCTGGCTGGCAGAGTGTGCAGCTGGAGAAGGGTCCGTCACCTTCATAAACATACGTGCACAAAATGTTGTTAGTGGGTCTAAGACTCAGGAGAACTTGGCGAGAGTAACTAATTATTTTATGGGCAGGTTCCGGCATAAAATCGGGCATGAGATCTGGCCCTGGGGCCGGTCGGGCGCGGACGAGCGCAGACGAGCTTGCCTTAAGTGCGCCTTCGGCGCGCAATCGGCGCGCCCGCTGCGCTCGTCCGCTGCGCTTCCGGGAGGTGCACATTTATATAGTGTAGAAAGCGTCCGCGGGGCGTGGCCTCGGAGTGGGCGTGTCGCTGTCTGGGCGTGGGGGAAGCAGATGGAGTGGGACGGCGAATTCCCTGCCAGCGAACATCACGTTAAGCTGGGGGATGCCTGCACACCAAGAGCAAGTGAGGAGGATAGGGGGTGAGTGAGATTAAAACAGTTTCCAAGTTTTTTAAAACAGAGCAACAAGCATTTAGGCAGCAAGCGCTAACGGCTGTCTACTCCCGGCTAAGCCTCAGGAGGATCCAAGCAAAACTAACTGTCGCGCTCGTGATTCAGCGCGTAATTAGTACAAGTTGCGAGGGGCGTGGCCTTGGAGTGGGCGTGTCGCTGTCTGGGCGTGGGGGAAGCAGATGGAGTGGGACGGAGAATTCACTGCCAGCGAACGTCACGTTAAGCTGGGGGATGCCTGCACACCAAGAGCAAGTGAGGAGGATAGGGGGTGAGTGAGATTAAAACAGTTTTCAAGTTTTTAAAAACAGAGCAACAAGCATTTAGGCAGCAAGCGCTAACGGCTGTCTACTCCCGGCTGAGCCTCAGGAGGATCCAAGCAAAACTAACTGTCGCGCTCGTGATTCAGCGCGTAATTAGTACAAGTTGCGAGGGGCGTGGCCTCGGAGTGGGCCTGTCGCTGTCTGGGCGTGGGGGAAGCAGATGGAGTGGGACGGCGAATTCCCTGCCAGCGAACGTCACGTTAAGCTGGGGGATGCCTGCACACCAAGAGCAAGTGAGGAGGATAGGGGGTGAGTGAGATTAAAACAGTTTTCAAGTTTTTAAAAACAGAGCAACAAGCATTTAGGCAGCAAGCGCTAACGGCTGTCTACTCCCGGCTGAGCCTCAGGAGGATCCAAGCAAAACTAACTGTCGCGCTCGTGAGTCAGCGCGTAATTAGTACAAGTTGCGAGGGGCGTGGCCTCGGAGTGGGCGTGTCGCTGTCTGGGCGTGGGGGAAGCAGATGGAGTGGGACGGCGAATTCCCTGCCAGCGAACGTCACGTTAAGCTGGGGGATGCCTGCACACCAAGAGCAAGTGAGGAGGATAGGGGGTGAGTGAGATTAAAACAGTTTCCAAGTTTTTTAAAACAGAGCAACAAGCATTTAGGCAGCAAGCGCTAACGGCTGTCTACTCCCGGCTAAGCCTCAGGAGGATCCAAGCAAAACTAACTGTCGCGCTCGTGATTCAGCGCGTAATTAGTACAAGTTGCGAGGGGCGTGGCCTCGGAGTGGGCGTGTCACTGTCTGGGCGTGGGGGAAGCAGATGGAGTGGGACGGCGAATTCCCTGCCAGCGAACGTCACGTTAAGCTGGGGGATGCCTGCACACCAAGAGCAAGTGAGGAGGATAGGGGGTGAGTGAGATTAAAACAGTTTTCAAGTTTTTAAAAACAGAGCAACAAGCATTTAGGCAGCAAGCGCTAACGGCTGTCTACTCCCGGCTGAGCCTCAGGAGGATCCAAGCAAAACTAACCCCAGATCGAGTGGGGCTCTCCCCAGAACCTGGGAATCTGGTCCTCTTGCACCCCCTGAGGACTAGTTGGGTGAAAGACTGGGATCCTGCTCTAAGAAAGAGAGAGACCCAGAGGCAACAAAGACAAGGGCTGGCACAAGGAGCCAGTGAAACCAACTCCCTGAAAAGTCCGTCATTTTTTAGGCCAGGTGGCCTATAGAAAGTGCTTAGGGTGACTAGAGATCACCTTCAGGAGCAAAGCGAGACCATGAAAAATGGCCAAAAGGAGCCCCAGATATGAGCATGCAAATGATTTGACTTTTGACCCTCCCATCATGGCCCAAAGGGTTCAGAGCCGCACTGCTGGAGCCTTTCCAACCCCTTGGGGTGGGCCAGATATTAGGAGTCACAGTGAGGGGAAACCCTATCAATTAGGTCAGACAGGGTGTGCATAGGGTCTTCTCACCAGTGCTCCTGTGGGCCTGGGGACTGTCTCCCCCAGGCCAGTTTTATAATTGGAAATCCTGGCCCTGATCTTCAGGCCACCAATGGCAGTCAATGCAGGAAAGAACCCATTGCGCTTCCCCCGTACCAGGAAAGAGAAGGAAATGCCCCAGGGCCCCATCCCTGGGCCCAAGAAGAGAATGAAATAGGGGGAGCACTGCTGCACTCCCCCAGACATGGCTTGCCCATCCTGCTCCCTGTGTCTGAGTCAGGGTCTGCGGGGAGTAAAAGGCCACCACACACCTCAGCGCCGTGCCCGCATGAGTGGGCAAGGCTGATGAAGCCAGACAGCTCCTACAGCAGCACAAAGGAACATTTCATGAGCGGGGAGCTGGTGAGAGCAGCCATGGGTGGGTTCCCCATACAGCCCCCCACCTTGAGCCTGTAATGGGTTACCGGGTGGAACCAGGCACCCCTGAAAAAAACAGAAAAGGTCTGCACTATGCCACGCAGCAGAAAACAAAAGAAGAGAAAGGCAGTGGCTCTCCCCGAAGCAGCAGGAGAGCACTCATCAATTATTTACTGCTTTTTAAGGAGCGGCCCATAATCGCCTGTGGGGGCCTGAAATCATCAAGTCATTTCTACCACTTGTAGTGGCTCCAAAATAACAGAGCCACCACAAGAACATAAAAGGGAGCATGGATAAGCTGCAGAGGCATAGCAGCTCACCCGAGGGCCCAAGGAAGGGTATTCAAAAGCACTGACACTGATTTGGAAGGGTCATAGAAAGGATGACTACCCCAGGATTTCTTTCAAGTTCAAGCATTCGTAAGGCTGGAGCACATGCTCTACAGCTAGGAGTGCAGTGTTCTCTGGGGGATAAGGTTATGGCTTCAGTTGCTGCAACCTGAAAGTATTTAATGAAAGAGTACATATTGTACAGTGCCCTCTAGTGGTGAAGTTTGTGGCAACAAGTAGTTTATGGATAGAATGTGACACCCATGAGAAATGCCTATTTATTTTTGTTCATGCTTTATTGAAATAACAATGCTGACAGCCATTCTTGATTAAAGTACCGGGGCTTTATTATCATTAATAAGTGCGTTCCCATGTGGTTATATTAAATATTGCATTTATTTCTAAAACAATGATTTTTGACACATGGTTTGTTGCTCTTGAACCTGTGACCAGCTCAATGTACTTACCTGATGTTGTTGTATCACCCTTTTAGGGGCTCAGAGGTGATTACCCAATGTCATCAAAAGGTATTGTCATCAGCCTTATGTATATTTGTAAATTACTATGTAGTATTGAGTAGTGTGTGTAATAAATGTACCTTTCCTTTTTCAAAAGAGACTGGGCAATCATTAATTGAGTGTTATTGTTGTGTGCCAGTGAATGGTGATTACTATCCCAGACCACCTCCCTTGAGTAGGCTTTGAATTGCTCTGCTTCGCTACCCTGAGAGAGTCAAGCGCTACAATGGGGTGTTTCATTATCAATGGAGGACAAATGTGGCCCCTTTACTTGTGCAGGCCACACAACTAATGGCCCATTTTTTATATTGGTGTTCAGTGGTGGGAAACATAGCATCCCATTCCAGTACGCATTGAGGCATTTGATAAGTCCAGTTTTTGCCACACATTACCTGTGCATTAATGAGCAAATATCAGAGTGCAAGGTTCTGAAATGGGCTCAAAGCTTTGGTTATGTGAACTAAAAGTATGGGAAAAGAAAGTCCTCATTCACATATATGTTGTGTGAAGATATGGAAGTTTAATGTTTAAACTGTGTTGTTATGACAGGTTTGCATTTACAACTAATGTGATTGCAGGGTAGGGATGTCAAAGAATGTTTCTATGACGTTGTACCAGGCCATATTGTCCGTTAGAACCCTAACACTACACTCTCTAGGCCTGTATGAGGAGGCTTTCTTCTTGAAATATTTAGGGAAAGCAACTGATACCCACACCAACGATTTGGGGTGTAGGGGTGGGCCTTGCTTCTGGGGTTGTCAGAGGTGATTAGGGGGCTTTGGGAAATTCCAGTCCTAGTCAGGGGCAGGTTTCCAGAGAGGGGGCCTAAAGATAATCATTCTCTCCACAGAGATGTTTTCCACCATTGGCGCTGGCCACAACCACTGGAACGGTAGGGCAGGAAGTTTACCGCCAAATAGTGACACCCCTAGTGGGTTCCTACCACAAGGGTGGGGACCCCAAAAACTTTCCTACGGTGGGAGGGTGGGAGAATGTTGTGGTTCGTGTGGGCCCAATATGTTTTCTTGTGGGAAGGGTGAACAACCCTTGGGTGGCCCATGGTGGTGGGTGGCTCCGGAAGAGGGTAATTTGTAAGATAGGAGGTGTAGTGGTAGCCCTTAGTTTCCATAGGTGGGCTAAGTTACTGACTCTGAGGAGATCTGAGAGGGGGCGGTAGAATCCCTCAATTGCAGGGTGAGCGTTGATAGTGGAGTCTGATGTGTCAGGGTAGGGTAGGTGACTGCCCAAGGAGAGTAAAGGATGTCTTCCTAAGTGTTGTTGTTTTTAACCTGAGGTGGTGGGTGGGTGGGTCCCTGCCGAGTGACCGCTCAGGTAGGTGCTTTGGAGTCACACCCCAGGGCAAACAAGGGGCAGGAAGCCACATTTGTTAGGGGTTGTGCTCTGAGCTGTAAAGGAGCGACAGGCTGTGGAGGCTCTGCCTTAGCGGACTCCTGCCTGGTGCACTTTAGGGGTACCATCCTTGAGGTGCATCCTTGGGGCCCCATGTGGTGGTTTAAGTGGTGAGTATGACCCTCAGCAAGGTGCAGAGTGTGGGTCCACTCATAGTGTCACACCCAGGAAGCCGGGTGGGGCCTATTTAAGTGAAAAGAATACCCATCCATAGTGGCTGATTCTTCTCCGTAAGGCTCAGCTGATGGAAGCATGTGAGGAAATAGATTATACCCATCAAATCCAGACAGATATTTTTCTTTTTCACTACCTGATAAGTGACCTTTTTACTAGGCTGCGGCGGAACTCCCAAAGTTTTGTTCTTCGGAATTCTGCAGAGTTACCATCATCTTGCTCTTCATGCTGTTTTTTCATATCGGTAGTGCATTTCATGCTGCAAATCAGCACCACGGAGTGCACACGAGTGCAGTCATTTTGTTTTACCTGCTTTCTCTGCTGTTCTTTGCATGGTGCACTTTTCAATCTACTTTTAATCTGTGTGAATCCACCCCATCTCACTCTTCCACCCCTCATTTTGTTTTTTATCAGTGTGTGTCCTTCTGTATGTGTATTTTACATTTTTGTCTGTATTTCTTTACTTTTTCTTGACTTTTTGTACTTTTTTTGCTTTTCCTTTCTTCCTTGTGTTCCACTTTCTTCAGTTCTTCCTTTCTGCTTTGTTTTGTCCTACTTCTTTTTTTTCCAGCCAGCTCTATTACAGAACAACAGGCAGCAGGCGGTGTCACCAGAGCCACAAGTTGCACACTTAGGGGTGCAGTTCTGCCCCATTTTTACAGCCCCAGAAGGGGCCACACTGCTTTTTAGGACCAGCGCCAGTTCACCTCCATGCTCCAGCAGGTGGCAGGCCTGGGAGAGGGTACGCCCTGCAGGAGCGTCAGCTACTGTGGAGGAGAGTGTGCTGGTGCATGCACACCAGCACTGGGGTGTAGCACACCACACAAGAGCTGAGGCACCACCAGATAAACCTAATCAATATAGGACAGGACCTGCTCGACCTGCTGGGTGTCGAAGTTGCGGGCCGGGTGAGTAATTAATTATATTTGTTTTCCAAAAATGCTATTTTTTTAAAATTAGCATGCTGCTCACAATTAGAGGTACGTTGAGTATATGTTACAAACAATACCTGATTCAGCTCGGGTGCTCGGTGCTACCTACTCGTCCTTGTCAGTGCTCGCTTAGGATGATTATTTAAGAAGTGATATAGGCTTGTCTGTCATGTCACTAAGATAGTTGTATATCAGGGAGTTAGCATTTCCTGTGCCTTTCTTTATGTAGTTCATACTGCCCCATTCTCCCAGTGATGTGTAAAAATGTATTTGAATAGGGAGACTGAGTTGGCCCATCAAAGGGGGCAGAGAAGCAAAGATAATTTATTACAATGCATTAGTGGTTGAAAATGTAGTTTAAATTTAGGAGATTAGGAATAGGGCTTGGGTTTAGGAAATTATGAATATGGCAATAGGCTATCTGATTTAGAAAAGTACGATGTTCCTTCTGCAGCGCAAAATATTTTTGGGGAGATTAACTGTATCACTAATCTATTCTATTGTGTCTCCTTTATTTAATTCTTCAGCACCCAAGGGCAAGAAGGCATCATCACAGCAGGGTGAAGAGGCTGCCATCACCTGGGCCATGGTGGATGAAATTATAAAAAAATAAACAGAGCACAATTATTCTACTGGTAGGGAGAGGAAAAAGTTAGGAAAATAATAATAACAGGAATTACTGGGGTCAACAGACCCATCTGCTGTGGCACTGGTGGTTTCACCCTGCTGTGATGATGCCTTCTTGCCCTTGGGTGCTGAAGAAGGAAATAAAGGATATCCCAAAGCATTTGCCAACCAAGACCATACGTCCCTCACGAAAATTTCACCCCTTCATTGCACTTCTATGACTCAGAATAAACATAGCGTTGTCCCTCAATTACAACATATTTCTTTGGCTTTACTACCACACTTTACTAACTTGTCAACCAACAACCCCCCCCCCCCCCCCCAAAGTGATTGTTTTGATAAAAGGTACTGATAATTGAGCTGTTGTGAGGTATTGCTGTTGTACTTAGTTAAAGAGGCAAATCTGGCATCTAAAATATGTATGTTTTCTTCAAGCCACACACACCATTAGTGCCAGGGCCAGCAGCAACACCAGTGAAACGGAGGACACCCAGGAGGTTGGAGAGGGTGGACTCCCTGTGGTGGCAGGGATGTGTGGAGTAAGTAAAATTGCTTGCTTATTGATAATTTAAGTTTACTGTATTTGTTTGACTAGACAAATTTCCCCCATCATAGTTCATCATCTCCCTTTCGATGGCATTTCACCACCCATGACATAGCTGCAGCATGATTTAATCTGGCACTCAAGTGTTGGCTGCGCAATGTGCATCTGCTTCGCTTCAGTTAAGGCAGCATTACAACGTTTTTAATGCATTACAAACTGAAAAAGGTGTGTTTCCCAGTGCCCACTCAGTCCTCTCCTACTGGTACTTCACTCCATTATTCTATCCTATGTTCTGTCCCAGAAATCCATTCTTGGCATGTGCCACAATTTTCTGGCCAAATGATTTATGTATATAGAATGACTTCCATGACAGATTTACACCTATTCAAATATAAAAAGAGAAAAATAGGTATCAAGGAAACCTATGTATTTCCAAAATAGGAACAAGGTATGGAGTTTAGGAGAAGTGGATATTTGTACATCTCTGGATTTGTGGGTTCCCATACTAGCATTTGAATTAGAGGGCATTTCTCAAAACGTCTTCTTTTTTACACACTGTCCTACAATTGGAATGTGGAAATGCATAGAAAGACAACCGGTAATAACACTTGTTCTACAGTTCTGTGTTCCACTAAGTCTCCCATTAAAAACTGTACCTCACTTGTGTGGGTGCTAGCTGTGGATTTTGAGCCCTATCTCAGCCAGCACCAAGAGAAATCTAGCAACCCTGTACATTTTTAATCTAGACACTCAGGGGAATCAAGGATGGGGTGACTTGTGTGTTTCTCACCAGGGTCTGTTACCCAGAATCCCTTGCAAACCTCAAACTTTGTTAAAAAAACACATTTTTCTCATATTTCTGTGATGGAAAGTTCTGGAATTTGTGGGGAGCCACAAACTTCCACCCATCCAGCATTCCAAGTGACACAAATGACACCTCACTTGTGTGGGAAGGCATAGTGCCTGCAACAGGCAATGGCCCAAAACACAATGTGGATACATCACATTTTTCCACAGAAATCTGACCCTTTTTTGGGAATGTGCCTAGCTGTGGATTTTGGGCCCTAGCCCAGCTGGCACCTAGGGAAGCCTAGCACACCAGTACATTTTTAAAAAACAGACACCCAGGGAAATTCAGGATGGGGTGACTTGTGTGGCTCTCACCAGGTTCTGTTAACCAAAATCCCTTGCAAACCTCAAACTTTGTAAAAAAAACCATTTTCCTCACACTTCTGTGATGGAATGTTCTGGAATCTACAGGGAGCCATAAACTGCCACCAACTCAGCATTTCCCCAAGTCTCTAAATAAAAATAGTACCTCACTTGTGCGGGGAGGCCTATTGCCTGCAACAGGAAACGGCCCAAAACGCAAAGTGGACAACTCACATTGTTCCACAGAAATCTGACCCTTTTTTTGCAATATGCCTAGCTGTGGATTTTGGGCCCTAGCTCAGCCAGAAACTATGGAAACCTAGCAAGCCTGTACATTTTTTTAAACTGGGCACACAGGAGAATCCATGATGGGGTGACTTGTGTGGCTCTCACAGGTTCTGTTGCCCAGAACCTTTTGAAAACCTCATAGTTTGTCAAAACAACACATTTTCCTCATATTTCTGTGGTGGAAAGTTCTGGGATCTGTGAGTGACCTCAAACTTCCACCCACCCAGCATTTTCCATGTCTTCTGATAAAAATTGTACCTCACTTGTGTGGATACGCCTAGTGTCCCTGACAGGAAATGGTCCAAACTGCACTTTGGAGACTTGAAAATTATCGATAACAATGAGACCTGGTTTTGCTAGGGAGTTACCTGCATTTTTGGTCCCAGGCTTGGTGGCCATTTAGGGAAACCTACCAAGCCCAGACTTTTCTGAAAATTCGACATCCAGGGGAGTCTAAAGACATGTGGCTTGTGTATATCCCCCATCATCTTACCCAGAATCCCCTGCAAACCTCAGGCTTTGCTAAAAAAAAAAAAAAATTCCTCACATTTCTTTGTGGGAAAGTTGTGGAATCACATTGCAGACACAAATTTCCTACCCCCCAGTGTTCCCTAGGTCTCCTGATTAAAATGGTACTTCACTTGTGTAGGTAGGCCAAGTGCCAGCTACAGGGAAGAGACCAAAACCTATTTTGGAGACATCAAAATTATCAGAAAACGACCTGACTTTGCAAGGGGAGCACCTGTGTTTTTGGTACGGGTTCTGCAGCCATCTAGAAAAAGCTACCAAAACCAGACATTTCTGAAAACTATACACCCGGGGGGAGTCCAAGGATATATACGGATTGCGTTTACTCCCAAATTTGTTCCTACCCAGTATTGCCTGCAAACCTCTAATTTAGCCCAAAAAAAGTCATATTTTCCCTACATTTCTGCCTGGGATCACCACACTGGCACACATTTCCTACCACCCAGTGATCCCCTTGTTCTCCTGATAAAAAGCATGCGTCACTTGTGTGGGTGTCCAATGCAGAGTCAGCCTCAAATATATATAAAAAAAATATAGTGCTTAGAACTTGCTGTACTATCCCACAATCTCTTCGTTTTTGGCTTTTCCCAATTGCAGGCCCTTGGCCTACCCACACAAGTGAGGTATCATTTGACGCGGGAGAGTGAGGAGAGGTGGTAGTTAATTTGTGCAGGCAAAGTGATCCCACACAGAAATGTGAGAAAATATAGATTTTTCTTTTAGCTGAATTTGAGGTTTACAGGGTATTCTGACTAAGAAAATGTTGATGTTTCCATGCACGCCACACATCCTTGAACTCCACTGGGTATCTAGTTTTCAGAAATGTCTGAGTCTGGTAGTTTTACCTAGATGGCCACCGAGCCCCGGACCAAAAATGCAGGTGCTCCTCTTGTAAAACAATGTTGTTTGGTATAAGATAATTTTGATGTCTCCAAAGTACGTTTTGGGCCCTTCCCTATAGTAGGGACTTGAGGCACCCACACACATGAGATACCATTTTTATCGGGAGACCTGGGGAAACACTGGGTGGTAGGAAATGTGTGTCAGCCCAGTGATGCCACAACTTTCCCACACAGTAATGAGTAAAACATGTGATTTGTTTTAGAAGAATTTGAGGTTTGCGTGTCATTCTGGGTAAGAACAATATTTGGAGATTCATGCCTCCCTCAACCCTCCTGCGTTACTAGTTTTCAGAAATGTCTGTGTTTGGTGGGTTTCTGTTGTATATATGTGCTTGCTTTGATATGGCTACTTGGGGTCTGTAGTCCATTCTTTGTGTTTACATCTTCTCTACCTTCCTTACTACCTATGAGTGTTCCATCTGTTATGTGAATGTTCCAGTCTTGGCAGTTGATGGTCTGGTCAGCTAGCGAAGTGCTTTATCTCTGCTGTGCTATCCTAATAAATCTATCTTATAACCTGAAGACGTGTCCTGATGCCTATCTAATCTACCTACAACATTTTGGCGACGTTTTGGCTGACCAGACCAAGGCAGAAGCACAGCGCAGCACGAGAAACACTTCGCATCAAGAACCCAAGACACCTTGTCACCTAACTGCGGCTGAAAGAAACTACAAAAGAAACTGGACACCTCTGTCATGCTAGAAAACTTAAAGAAACCTGCTGTATGAAAGAAGTTTTCAACCAAAATAAGAAGAAACCGACAGAATCACCAGAGAAGAAGAAATCTGCCGCAAGTTATTTAAATGAGAAAAAATTGAAAGAAACTGAATTGAAAGGTTACCTGACTATCGCGTCATAAATCGGCAAAAGAAACAACAATCTAAAAGATATTGGCAAGAATACTTCATTTGCAGTCAATCCTGTGTCAAGACGACCTGACAGGTATGAGAGACACTTTTCGTTTAAAGCGCAACCAAGAGCTCATCTTATTGACACTTGGTGACATATCAGTTTCAAAACGTGAAGACCGTATGTTTGATTGAAACTGTCATATTTTAAAACAAGTGCGTTCAATTGGATTATATTAAGCCAATGTGTGTCTTGAACTGTTGATTGTTCTAAACTATATGCGTGGCTGAAGCATGAGACCTGCATCAAAGTCTTCTTGTGACATGGACGTGGATAATTAAGAAAACAAAAACGAGACTGTGAAGTGGGAAAGGGAGGCGTGTCCAAGCCTCCGCCTTACCGTTACCGGGCAGAGTGATCCTTCCCATATCGCTGACACCCTTATACTGATGACGTCGTGGAGTTTTCCTGGGTATTGGCGGAATCACTGTTTCTTTGAATGTTCGGCGTTCTTGGCGCTGTCCGCTCTACCACCCATCGGAAGACATGCGCTTTCAACATGTCATCACGTTGTAGGTTACTACACGACGTCAGGCGGCCATCTTGTTTCTTCGTTCCCTTGGTTACGGGAACACGGATCACGATTGTGTGAGGAGATTTGTTTCGAGTAATGTGCAATGGCGGTATTATCGAACTGGTGGACAGAATTGCGCTAATTCATCTTGCGCTTTCTTCTGGATCCCGTCTCCTGGAAACGAATGCTGCCAGATGGTGAGTGTAGCGTTGCCATACGTTTTTTTTCACACGTTGTTGTGACTGTCCCCATCTCGTTTGGTCAAGCAGGCACCAATCTTCTCCAATATTATTCAACACCTTTGTGGGAGTTAAAGGAACACCCAATTTACTTCGCACTAGATGCGTGTCACATTTTTGATGTGTATATCTGTCTGAACAGTGCCACCTGGTGGACTTCTGAAGTATTTTCGGCGTGGCTCATTTTTCATTAAGCAACTTGGTCACTATATCAGGGGAAAAGTGAGTGTTGTGTAACACGACAGAGATCTAGAAATGCAGATGTTAAGAACCGTGACTGTAAATTGTTTGGTGTTAATGTTTTATGGCACATATATATGGTAATGTCACAGAGGAAACGCAAAAAGGAATACTTTATTGGTTTTGTCTCGTAAATTGAGTTGGGAAAACTTATTAAGCAGCCATCATCAACTAGTGGAAAGTGTGATTCATTTAATTCCGGCATTGTCAGTGAGCAAGTCAAAAGCAGGCGTGGCAGAAAAAGGATAACAAAAGTTGCCACCTTTCAAAAGTATTGAAGTTTTGAAAATTTTAAAGAGTTGAAGTTCAAATGGAAAATTGCAAAGTAAATGAAAAACTGAAAGACGCTAGTAGAAAAATTGCAAAGTGAATGGAAAACTGAAAGACGCAAGTGGAAAGTTGAAATTGCAAAGTGGAATTCCTATTTAAATATGTGTTTAGGGAAGATCTTGCAACCCTAACCCTGTTTCAGGGAAAAGTAAGGACTAAGGAAGTGAGCCTTGGACCACGACCGGGAGAGGACAATGGTGTCCCAGGACCGGCGAAACCAGAAACTGCGAGAGGACAAAGGATGTCCCAGCACCGTAAGGAGATGAAGACAAAGGAAAAGGGGGTGAAATGTGAGAACTAAAGTTCCAACCTATCTAGCGGGAGACAACAGATGTCATAAAATCAGTACCGGGATAGGAAAAGAAAGGAAAAATGTGTCCTTTGTCCAGGAGTGTTCACGACCTAGAGTTGTGACGACAAGAGTTCCAGTACCACGAGACAAAATCGTGACATGGAGGTTCTTCCTACCGGTACAAATGTTCCGCGACTAGAGCCGGGCTTTTTAGCCTTAGTACTGAGACAGTTTGTCAACTAAGAAATTTAATTTAAAGTCTAATGTAGAGGCCCAAATTACATTGAGAGGTCTTTAACCCAAGAAAAGTACCAGAGCGTCATTTTAGACTGCAAGAAATCTGGCTAGGATTTTTCTTTGGGAGCATTCTTCCAGAACTATTGAGCATTTGAGGCTTTTGTTGAACTTTTATATCTTCAACTGTGTGCAGTAAGCCACGACAGACGAAAAACTGATTGGAGTACGTAAGCTGTCTCTTCCCGTTTTTGATGGCCACAAGGGCGGATTGTAGAGAGTAGACTGTCTCTTTTTGTTTTTCGTCAATCGAAGGGAAGAAGGTGGTCATGTCATCGTGATATTCGTCATGATTCTCATTGTGATCCTCTTTTTATCCTGCCCTTTGCTTTCGTCATCTGGAAGTCCAAGAGGTCGTTGACCTCCTACATGTTTTATGTTTTCTTGCTTTTCCTTTTCATGCTTTAAGCTTTTGTTGGGTGTTTGAAGCGTTTATTGTGTTTTCTGTAAAGGAAGAAGATATGTTGTATATATGTGCTTGCTTTGATATGGCTACTTGGGGTCTGTAGTCCATTCTTTGTGTTTACATCTTCTCTACCTTCCTTACTACCTATGAGTGTTCCATCTGTTATGTGAATGTTCCAGTCTTGGCAGTTGATGGTCTGGTCAGCTAGCGAAGTGCTTTATCTCTGCTGTGCTATCCTAATAAATCTATCTTATAACCTGAAGACGTGTCCTGATGCCTATCTAATCTACCTACAACAGTTTCCTTACATAACCGCTGAGCCCAGGACAAAAAACGCAGGTGACCCCCTTGCAAAACTATGTCGTTTTGTCATCAATCATTTTTGATGCCTCCACAATACGTTTTGGGCCCTTCCCTGTTGCGGGCCCTTGGCCCACCTACAGAAGTGAGGTAGCATTTAATGCACAGTAATGCAAGGAAAATGTGTGACTTAAGTCACATTTTGAGGTTTTCCAGGCATTGTGGGTATGAAAACTATTTGGAAATCCACTAGAGGCACACCACCTTGTATTCCCCTGGGTTTTTAGTTTATGAAAATAACTAGAATTGGTAGATTTTCCCTAGAGACAATCTACACTTTGGCAGAGAAAGGCAAAAAAGACAAATATTACTTCCCATCCATCTCTTTCTCAAATACACACACATACTGGTTGGATTTTGCACAAAGGTGAGTGAAAGGTTCAACATTTATATTTCTTAATAAGAGATTCCACACAAGTAAAATACACTGTTAATAACTGAAAGATCCAAAAATTGGACCAATGACTCACAGCTCATAAGCTTTAAAACTGCGACAATGCATCAATCTCTTTACAGGCCATTCACATAACTTTTATGCGAGTCACACACAAGACCATTCACACCACCAGCCATGGCATGGCACATTGCAAAACAGACATTAACAGACAATGTAGAGACTATGAATACCCTGGCAGAGAAAGACAGAAAGGACAAATATTACTTCACACCCATCTATTCCTCAATTACCCACACATACTGGTTGGATTTGACATGACGGTAAGTGAAGGTTCAGAGCGTAACATTTTATTAACAAAAGAATTCCCAAAAATTAAATGCACTGTTAATAATTGAAAGGCAGAAAGCCTTTACAGGCCATTCACACACCTTTCATACATGACACATAGAAGACTATTCACACTGCCAGCTGTGGGCCCCGCACAATACAACACGCACATTAACAGACAGCGCCATTCAAAGGCCCGGCACTTTCATACGTCCACCTGACTAACACAGCAATTTCACCGGCTGGCGGTTGGCAGAGTGTGTGAACTGGTGTTTGGCTAGCAGGGTGAGTAGTGACCAGCAGCAAGTTACTACTCATACACCACCAGCAAAGTACCCAGTCAGCGCACACCACCAGCCAAGCTCCAGTCCATGCACACTGCCAGCCAATCCCCAGTCCATGCACACCACCAGCCAAGTGCAGCCCACACACACCACCAGCCAAGTTCCAGTCTTGCACACTGTCAGCCAACCACCAGTCCACACATACTGCCTGCCAAGCACCTGTGCACTCACACTGTCTGTCAAACACCAGACCACGCACACTGCCTGCCAAGCGCCAGTCCATGCACACGGCCAGCCAAGCACCAGTTCCCGCACACCACCATCACATTTTTTATCCAAAAAACAAAAAAACAAACCAATTGGCAGTAGATACAATACTATAACTACAAACACAACAGCCCTAACTAAATACATCACACTTATGCCAAACATGAAACCTGAACAACACATATAAAACAATACAGACCAGTCAGTTTACATTTCCGCTCACGGTTGCAACAAAAAACTCAGGTCTGTGTGGTACAATTTAAAGCATGTGGGCACACACAGCCCATGATTAAAAGGACAATCGATGCAGTACATACAACGTTCCTTCCGCATATCTGATTGGGCATAGACTCTGCATTTCTTAGCGGAAGGGGTTTATTGACCATAGAAAGAATGTAATCAGGAAAGGGGAGATCCTCAATCTAGCCACATCCCCCAGCACTGCTTTTCTAGAAACTCTTGCCTGCTCCATTACAACCAGCCTACCTACCAGAGACTGCTAAAATTAAACAAATATGCTCTTTGACTCTGGAGAACAATCCTAAATACAACAAAGGCTTTGAAGGTTGCTGCATGAAATAAATAGATAACTAACTTTTTATACCAAATGTACGCCTTACAAACAGCAGTGTAAGTTTCCAACATTTGATATACTCAATCTACACCGCCCATGTGCTTACTGTAGTCTAAAATGCACACAGAATTGTACCCTTCAGCAACCTGACCCCAAGCTGGGGGTGAATGTTTGATTGTCTCAGCATTCTGTCCATCATTTGTTCTTTTTACATTTGTCGCCCGTAGTTGGAAGGGTATACCCAGACATTGGTCCTGTGCTCCATACGCCACCATATTCAAGCTAACCTGGCTGATGAGGGGTGATGCCCCCGAACCGGTCCCAGGATGTTTGTTTCCGGTCCAGGGAGGACCTGGCTTGGCAGTTTGGGCTGGACTGATGCCTTAAGGAGCAGGGTCAAGACTGATTTGCATGTGACTGGGTCCAATTTGGTGTGGAATGGTGAGCAAAGAATGATGGATTAAAACCAGAACTTTGTGACTAGAGGTGAATGTTTGCATTGTTTAGATTTCCGTCCATCAACTGTTCCTTTTTGCTGCACTATTGGCGCACCAGCATCTTCCTCTATAACAGGCACTTCATCCACACTGAGAGTGGCAACATCATCAGATGATTCCTGTCAGACAGACAATTCACTGCCAAAATCCTGGCCTTCATCCTCTGCCTCAGATGCAGAGATAGTCTCATAATTATGGTCAGAAGAAGACTCGAAAAGCATACCAACAACCTGCTGATCGGTCATTCTGAGGCTAGCCATGATCCTTAGTAAGAAAAGTAACTTCACAAAGAAGTCAACAATACCTAACACTGCATAAAATACGTAATAAACAAAGTGTGGATTTATCAAACGGAAAGTAAAACAACTGGAATATAGTAAAATCTAGATGGATAAGTCAACCAATACAAAGCACATAAAGAACTATCTACTCTAAAACAATACCCCACACTTGTCAGAGACAGCAACACTGAGGATCAACTGCACTTACTCTGCACAGACACAGCAAGCACTAAAGAAGACCCACATGGAAGGAAGGGAAAAAAAACAACATTATATACACAAGGCAGTAAAAAACCTATATAAACAGGCGATGGATACACATTAGATAAAATTACGAAATTAGTAGCTTAGCAACCACATTTCTACAAACTGCATTTCTGCCAAAGCTGCACCCTGAAACAGGATTCAACAACAAGGTAAAGGGAATGATTGGCTCTATAATAAAAATGAAAATAAAATAAAAGCACCAATAAACATTATCACAAAAGATTTTAAAAAGCTGATATTCCTGCAAAGGAGGCGTGGTACCACCAGATGGAACACCTGGATCTAACACCACATACATAACTTTATTCACAGGTAACTCTAATGTCACCACCCTCCCTGAGGCTCAATCCACTCCAAAATCTCTCAAGGGAGCAAACAAACACCCCAGAAGGCAGATTAGCCTAACAATGCCCAATTTGCCCTCCGGGGAAGGTGGCATAAAAATAAATATGGGCCCCAAGGGGTTGTTCTCATTCATAACATAGATCCCTGGTGTCTAGTGGGCTTTCGCTTCCACAAAGGGCAGATAAGCTTAAAAAATAGCTGTTCTGCCCTCGGGGTTGGAATAATAAAATAATATTCTTCCCCAAGGGGAGAAAACTTTGCCAAAGTGTCACTCCCCAAACAAACAAAAAACAATCCATGGTATTTAGTGGCCTTCACCCCCCCCCCCCCCCAGAGAGCAGATCCACCAAAAATGGCTGATCTGCACTCGGGGGGGGGGGGGGTGTAACAACTAAAAATAATCTCAGCAAAAAGATCAACTGTTGCCCAAGGGGTCGCCCCCCAAACTGAAATACTAGCCCTGGTGGTTTAGTGGGGTTCCACCACGCAGAGCAAAGATTGGCCTAAAAACAGCTGATCCGCCCTCTGTGGAGGGGTTGGAACAACAAAGAATATTGCCCCCAAGGGAGCGACCCTTGCCCAAGGGGTTTCTCCCCCACAACGAAAACATAACAATATAAAAATATCATTCCCTGTTTTTTAGTGGGTTTTGACCCACCCCGTGGGATGTTCAGCCAAAAAAATGGCTAAGCATGGATCACATATGCCCCCAGGGGAGCGACCCTTGCCTAAGGTGTTGCTGCCCCAAAAACAAGAAACAGCATCCCTGGAGTCTAGTGTGGATTGCTGCTGCACAATTGCGGTCCCACCCCTGATTGTGGAGCAGGAATCACCTCTTTATAGACGCTGGGGGAAGTCCTTTACCTTGTGTCTGTATTTCTCAACAACAAAAAAACTCCCGGAGAAGTATTTACTGAAAAGAAGCCTTCTCTCCGGATTGTCTGGAAACAAATGTATTCCAGCGTATTCCCGGCAGCAAATAATGATGTCGGGGATGAGCATGCTGACATCATCAGATTGCGGAGGGAAAGTAGGGGTGGCAGCAGAAGCACTTCTGGGCCATCCCAAGTGGAGGCCCGGTAATTAGTGGCCTACAGGGGGAGCACCAGCGCCTCCCATGTGGGGAGGTGCCAGGACTAAATGACTATGTCTTCGGCACAGCATCACTGCAGCACAGGACATAACCATTCCAACAACTGCACCAAAGTGATTAATTACTTTATGAAAACAATTAAAACTAAACTTACGAAATCCTCTAGTGGACAGGAGAAGGTTAAGCGTATTAGCAACACAAGGGTTGAATAATGATGTTGACACATGCTGTTAGATATGACTATGTATCCCTTTTATGCGTATGCGGGTAAGCTGGGCTGTGATCCATTTATGGTGTAGTCACACCTCAATTCATCACAAAGCCTGGGGGAAGATGGTTAGGGGTTTGATGAATCGATGGGAATAGGGAGGTGGGAAAAAGGGTGTTACAAACACAAATCCTACACAACAATATTCATCACAGCAATGAGCAGCAAATCATCATCTAATCTGTTGTGGAAGGAAATGAAGGAATGACACAGTTCAGTAAAATGCATTGCAGACAGTCCAGAGACCCAAGTCATAGGTAAATGGTTTGTCATCTAAGTTTGAAAAATAAAAATTATGGAGGCGTGAACCAACACTGTTTTAAAAATTATGACTGTTCAAAGAAAAATGATACTGTATACAAATAAGAAATTGGGCGGTGCATCTGCATTCTTCATGGAATGTCCCTCTTTGGGCTGAATCGGTTTTGTAAGGTAAGCAGGAGTGTTACAGAGCTTTGGCCTTTCATGCAGCATGAGAGAAGGCCTGGGGATTGTAAAACAGAAACAATTTTGTAGAGCAAGGAGGAGGACAGAAAGTAAGTTTCTTGAGGAGAAGACCAAGAGGCAGAGCATGAGCATAGGCTGCTGCTATCACTAATTCATGTGCGATTAACTAAGAAGTGAGAGCAGTATACCACCAATCCCAGACAAGTAGCTGCATGTAACTGGCTAATCAGTCTTACAACTGTCATAACATTTAGCCGAGTCCGCACACCATGTGATGATGTGACATCACATGTCTGTCTCTGGTTACAGGCTCCCCTGACCACAACCATACAATAGAGATGTTTGACATTTGAGTCATCACACACTACTCAGCATTTCCCAATTCAACGCCTAGCTCTCCAGTCCTCAAGGCTGAGTAGGCCTCTAAGAGCCATTTTCATGTTGGCTTCCTTTTGAAGCAGAACACTTCCTTCTTCTGGTTGTTGAGGTAGTCCCGCCCTGAGTCCGGACTCCGAGTAGTGAATCAGTCCGACTCCCGACCCCAATGAGATTGAGAGAGATAGACCGGTAGTGAACTGCTGTTGATGAACACGAAGAGCAAAATATTTTGGGCATATTGTGTAGATTTGTATTTATTAACATAAGTGACTGGTCAGGTGTCAGAAGAGCCAGATAAAAATTACAGCCAGGAGTGGACAATGCAAGTAAATCAAGCTAAGTTTGAAAGGGTCAAAGACCTTCAGGCAAAATCACTCATCAGCTCCCAAACATTGTAAATCATCAAAATCAAGTTTCGAAATTAGTTGAACACCCTCATTCACTCTCTGCCAACACATAAATCATCAATCATCACTCACTCCATAATATATCACTCATTGGTGCAATAGTTACCTGTTCTTCCTCTTTTCCCATGGATGCAACACATTGGCAGTCTTGCACATAAATTATTTTTACTGGGGCAGCCCTGCTAGGGAATGAAACGAAGAAGGAAAGGCAGGGGATGGAGGCAGACATTTTCTCCAATGTCCTTTAAGGGAATGGGGAAGCTTCTTAACTGCACAGTGGTCCAACTCCAATCTGGCCATACATATGCCTAAATGGTAGAACTGTATAAGTCAGACACATATAAAATATATAATGTTTCTCAAGCTATTTCCATTTCTTTTATTTTGTCAAAGCATTTCAATGATAATTTGAAAGCTGTATGGTGGCCTAGTCAGTCAGGGAAGTAGAGTTCATCCTCAAATTCAGGGCGTTCACCCAGAAGTTGTTCAGCTAATGCACTTGAGTCTGACCCATCACCCTCATTCTCCTTCGGCTGTGGTGTTCCAGGAACACTGTTATTGTGTGGTATGAAGTTTTTGTTCATTTTAATCATGGTTAATCTTGCCACACTTTGAGGCAAGAGGACAATCCTTCTAATTGTTACAACTGCACCACCTGCACTGAACACACGCTCAGCAGACACACATGCTACCAGACAAACCACATACTTTATTGCCAGCCTGCTTAGATCTGTCCATTCACCTATTTTCCCATTGAATAGACAAATGGGTTTTGATACCCTTAGGTCCCTTTGGGTCATCTAGATACTGTTAGAACATTCTCTGAATGGTCATTGGTACTGCAGCTTGCTCAACCTTATTTGCTTTTGCCTCTGCATTTGACTTAAGCCCTGCCACTTGAAACTTAGCCATTGCAGAGGTTGGCTTTGACTCTTCTGTGGCTGTTTTTGTTGTTGCCTGTGTTCCCAGTTGCTCATGTTGACTGCTGTGAGACAATAATACTGCCCTCTCGCCGTATATTGAAAGCTGCATGCCAGAACTTCTGCCCAGGACTCTAACTTTCACCCATTCTTCTTCCAGTTCTCTCACTTGCTCAACAATCCACTTCTTGTATAGTGAAACATCCACTTCTGAAAAAGGAATGAAAGTGGCCAATATTTGTTTGTACCATGAATCAAGTATTGTGTCACAGATGTACTTTTTTTTTTTTTTAAGTCTGAGTTTTTTGAAGAAATAAAGAAGGGAAGGAGAAGGAAGGGGAACGGGGTATAATCATTATAATAAGCATATACAAAGAATAAGCAATTCAATAGAAACTCTCATTAAAAGCAAATATAACAAGCATGAAGTTTACATGAACAGAACCTACGTAAAGGAAAGAAAAATACCAAATAATATAGTAGAACGTAATATCATAGCAAAAAGGCATTAAAGAAACAAGAAAATCATGGTGGCTTACGCACCTCAACTGTGTCAGTGGCTGGAGAGGCGTGCGCTGGCGCAAAGGAGGAGAGATAGGATACCAAAGGGAGCCAAATCAGGTCGCGTTTAACTGCTAGGGAAACGGGAGATACGTAATTAGTATCTAGGCAATGGTGGAAGCAAACTGCATTCCACCAAGAGTGGTAGGAGACATTTGCAGCCTGTTTCCAATTAGAAGTAATAGTATGGAAAGCCACAGCAACTAGAAGGTCAAGTAATAGATAATGGGGAGGAGATTGTGGGAGTCTCGGTGATAGGGAACCTAGAAAAACTTGCGAAGGGGAAAAGGGAATTTGAAGTTGGAATATCATTGGTCTTTGCGTCCAAACTAGGTGCCAGAACCTGGAGGTAGGAGGGCATTCAAACAACATGTGTTTAAGATCTGCAACGGGATAGGTACAGGACCAACAAATAGGGGATGTGTCAGGTGAAAAACGGGATAAAGCATGTGGAGTACATAAAGTTCTGTTATAAATAAAATATAAGGTTTGGGTAGTATTAGCAGCTCTAGAGGCTTTATGAAGTTTAGCCCATATTTTGTCCCAAAAAGGTATTGGCCAATCCTGAGAAAGATACAATTCCCATGCAGTCTCGATTTTAGATTTTAGTCTGTCAGTGGAGTACCGCAAAGAGTTATAAATAGCAGAGGCTGAGGGAGACGTCTCTAATAATAAAGAAGTAGCTTTGCGGTCCGAAGGAATATCGGTAGATGGTGCCAAGGAGCGAAGATATAAGATCAGGACTGGGAGAAGGGGATGGTATTGCGATCGAGCAGAAGAGGGCAGTGAGAAAGAGGATTGAAGTTCCTGGAATGAGAGAGGAGTATCTTGGGAAATTAATTGAGAGATCCAACACAATCCGCGAGAATGCAAAGTTTTCCAAAATATGTTGCGATTACGAATTTTGAAAAAAGAGTTGTGCCATATCGGTTGTTAGTAAATGGAAAGAAGGGAGGTATAAGATGATATTATGTAAGGGAGAAGGAGAGTACGGGAATGAGAAATAACAGGCGTACGAAAGCGAACTAAAGAAGACGTGAAGGATAAGAACTCGCGAAAGGTGAAGGGGGACAGAAATGAAGATTCCATACTTAACCAGACGGGCGGATAATGCGGAAGATCAGAAGAGAACCAACGAGTCGATTGTTTCAAAGAGAAAGCTCGATGATATTCTCTGAAATCCGGAAAGCGGACGCCAGACTGGGCCTTATCCTTGCGCAATGAAGCCAAAGCTATCCGAGACCGCTTGCCATTCCATAAGAATTTCAGCAACAAGGAATCAATCCGTTTAAAGAAGGAAACTGGAATGTGTACTGGAAGCATGGAAATGGTATAAAGAAGAAGAGGGGATAACATCATTTTTATAGAATTGAGCCGACCCCACCAGGACAGAAAGAGCGGGTTCCAACGTTGAATAGCTGTGTACATTTTCTTGAAGACATAATCAAAATTAAACTTGAGCGTATCAGACAAGAGAGGAGCGAACCAAACACCCAGATATTTGATCTTAGAAGGTTGCCATGAGAAACCCGTTTGGGAAAAAAGATGCTTTGACAAGTAGGGTTTAAAGGTAGAATCTCGCACTTATCAGCATTTAGGCGATAACCAGAGACCGCGGAGAAGGAAGACACCTGCTGGAGAAAGGAGGAAATAGAGGAAACAGGATCAGAGCAGTAAAAACGAATATCGTCAGCATAGACCAAGAGTTTAACCTGACGCGAACCAAATTTAAAACCAGAAATACTGTTGTCCAGACGAATTTTGGTAAGAAAGGGTTCCAAGGCTAAAACAAAAAGTAGGGGGGATAGAGGACAGCCTTGTCGCACTCCCCTGTGTAACGAGAAATAATCCGAGGTCATCCCGTTGACAAAAATGGAAGCCTGGGGTTTAGAATAGAGTAAAGAAATAATAGAGATGAATTTGGAAGAAAAGCCGATCCAGCGCAAGGCCTGAAACAAAAAATCCCATCCAATCCTGTCAAAGGCTTTCTCCGCGTCTAAAGAAATAGCCGCGAAGGGAAGCGACAGAGAGGAAGCTTTGCTAAGTATATTAAGAAAAACACGGGAATTGTCAGATGAGAGACGGCCCTTGACAAAGCCTGATTGTTCAGGGCTAATGAGATCGGGTAAAAGGGGATCCATGCACAATGCCAAGATTTTAGCCAGAATTTTATAATCCGTATTGACCAGGGAAACTGGTCTGTAATTTTTGCATAACGAGTGGTCCTTATCTTCTTTGGGAATTAAACAGATTAAAGCCTGTTGGAACAGATGTACTTTTTTGGTGACACAACGTCTCTGTGTAGCCTATGATTAACAGTCAAGCAAAGGATTAAGGATTAAGTTTTCAACCAACTCATGCGCTCATCGCACTGTCCTCCTTGCTGACTTCCTGTGACTAGGCCTGATTTGTCCAACTTCATGGTCATGCTTTTCACAGTTGTAGCCCCTCCTCTTTGAATGACATAGTCATTGATCAGTTTGTACTGCTCAAACTGATGGTACAACATGTAGTAGGTTGTGTTCCAGTATGTAGACACCTCCTATATGTGGGCTTTAACTGGTACTCTATTAGCACGCTGAATGATCCTCAATTACTTCTGGTCTTTAAAAGAATTACTCAAATGATTGCAGATTCTTCTGCAGGTGGTCAGTCTGTTGCTGACTATGTCTTCTTTTTTGAGTCCTCCACAATCAGGTTGATGCAATGCACTAAATACAGGGCCCTAAAAGTAGCCGACATCTGCCATGGCCTTGGCTACATTATAGCCATTGTCTGGGGCAACAAATACAATTCTGAGACCTCTGGGTCACAGTCTTTCATACCCTTGCTGTTAAAGTCTTCTAAGATGTTTGCAGCTTTATGGGATTTCTACATGGCAAAAATTGCTACTGTTGCCTGCTGCCGTACACCCTTCAAAGTTTCTTCTGTGCTGAGACGTGTAGATAGATGTTGCCTACACTCCCCCAAAAGAAGTCCAATGTGCAGTGATACACATGTAATCAGTTGCTTGACAACTGGCCCACATGTCTGTCGTCAGGTGGATAGTGTGAGCAGCACTCTACTGTAATGCTTGTCCAATAATTGCAGCACATCGTGATAGAGTGCTGGAACAGCAACTCTGGCAAAATAGGGCTGACTGGAAACCTTCCATTTCAAACAGATGGCCACCACAAATTCTAAAAATCATACTCCTTCCGCAAAAGAAAAAGAGAGGAGGTCCAGCGTTAAAATTATCCTCTAGCTTGCTAAATGTAAAGAAGTCTCAAATTGTGGAGGAGAACTTTTTTAATATACCACTGGTGCCACTGCACTGCCCAAAGAACTGGAGGTAGATGGATGTGTTGACGATTACCTTTCTGCAGTGCGTACTTCAACTGAGGTAGTGGTGGATGTAGGCTCAGCAGGGACTGTACAAAAATGGAAGCTAGTGATGATGGTAGCAGTGGAACCAGTGCCACATCCCTCAGAGCAGGGGTAATCTCAGTGTCATGTGAGCCATCCTCCATGACAATGACTGGCTCATCCTCTTCATCCCCTTCCATAATTCTAAGGCTTTCAGGAACTTTCTTTTTCCCTTGTCTCTTGTGTCAGATCTCAAACTCAGCTGGGGTCCAAACCTTGTCCAGTTCTTCAGAAGGGGGACTTGGAGAAGATATTGGCGTACCCTTTCTTTTTTTTTCTGGCCACCAGGAAGTCATTGGTTCAAGAAGAGGTGCATCTTGCTCAACAGGTAACTCAACCTCCTGTTCTACTTCTACTTCAGGAAGATCTATTGCTGGCTGTGGCTCCTGTTGTCCACTTTGCTCAGTTTCCTGAAATGATTGGGCACTAGTTTGCGACCAAAACAAATCCAATTCAAAGTCATTGCTCATTGCCATGATTGCAGTGGCTGCCTAGCTGAGAGACAAGGGCGTGGCCTTAAGTTTCGGTGGTGCTGTCGTTGATGCAGGTGTGCGGTCCCAGCTTGTGGCCCAGAGGTTGGTGCAGCAGGCACACAAACAGTTTTTAATAAGGAGGAGGGTATGAAGCCAGTGGTGGCAATATTCTTCTTATCCTCACTGGCAACTTTCTTGGCAGCATCTTTCGGTGGGGCCATCTTCAAGCTCTGTCAGTTAACACTTGTGCAGCTGCACTTAGTTCGTTGGTCAGCAAGCAATAACAGTCCAGCTGTGCATTGGAGTGCAAAACAAGATATTTGGTCACTTACTGTTTATATTGAGCACTATTACAAATATGAATGTGATGCAAACCACTCACACCAACATCCAGTTAAACTTTATGTCTTGGAATGTCGGGGGCCTTAGTGACCACATGAAAATCCGTAAGGTGGTGGCCTATTTGCAAAGACAGCATGTAGACATGGCCAAACTTCAGGAAACCCACCTAGCCCCCCATACTGGCTGTTGACACAGAAAAGAATGAAAGGCACGTGTGTCGCATCAGGGTTTACCTCACGTGCTAGAGGTGTGTTATTATCTGGGTACGCAAGAATTCAGGACTGCAGTGCACAAAGTGGAGGTGGACCCAGAGGGTAGGTACGTGTTAGCCAGATGTAACAAAGACAGGTTTAATGCTAGGCCTGGGGTAAATTCCATTCCACTCGCAGAATTCGCGGAATTTGGGTAATTTTGCATTCCACGGAGAACGCGGAATTGCCCAAAATTCTGCGTTCTGCGGCTTCGCGGAGTTTTTTGCTTGTTCGCGTTCTCAAAATGCATGTTCGTGAGATATTTCCCCCCGAGCTCGCAAACAGCATTTGCGAAGAGGAAGAAAAGTATTGCGAACAAGCAATTCCGTGTGTTTGCGGAATTTCGCTGAGATTTTTTACCATTTCGCGGAGCTTTGCGTAGCGCGACAACGCAAATTCCACCCACCCCTATTTAATGCACTACTGGTTGATGTATATGGGCCCAACCATGACAACCCACAATTCTACCACACATTACATGGCAAAATAATGAGATACTTCCATATGCTGGGGGGGACTTTAATTCTATACAGAGTCCAGACCTAGACAGATCAAACGGTCTCCCCAGATGACCACCCATGGCTGCTAGAACTGTAGCTGACATAGCAAAAGCGGAGGGACTCACTGACATCTTGCAACAGTGATCACCCGTGGGCAGGGAATACACACATTATGCCTCTGTGCAAGATACACGTACTAGAAAAGATTATTGGTTTGCTTCTCGCAAGCTGCTGCCCTTTATATGCAAATACGTACACATGCCACGCATGCTCTCTGACCACTAACCTGTCATGCTAAGTTTGTCTATTAGTAATATGCATCGCAGAGAGAACACCTGCCGATTCCTACAATACTCATTACTGGACCCAGTCTTTCGTGCCAACTGAGAAAAGGCTATTTACGAGTTCTTCACCACCAATCTAGGAAGTATCCCCAAGATGAGCAGTACATGGGAGACATTCAAGGTATACATCCTGGGCATAACAATTTCAAAACATGCTTGAGTTCCCAGATCGATCCATACACAACTGGAAAAAGTGGAAACGGAATTGAAACAACTGGAGAGGCAATTCCAGGAGAGGTGAGACCCTATTCTTCTTTCATAAATCAGGATACACATAGACAAATTTAATGAACTTGCAAACACTGAGATTAAGCATTGAGGAAAATACGTCACAGCCAGGGCGTATGCGGAGGGGGAGAGGCCCTAGCGCAATACTTGCCACACTTACACAACCCACCAGAAGTGACAATGAAATTTCGCAAATATATAATGAACTCAGAGAATTAGTTGGGAGTAGGCCCAAGATAGTGATGACATTCAGTAATTACTATAAAAAAACTGTTCACCTCGTGCAAGCCCACGGCAGATGAGACAGATAACAATCACCTTGCTAATATTACGATGCAATGGTTAGACAATACAGATAGTGAGAGACTTCTGGCCCCTCTCTGCCCAACGGAAATCTTGACTGCACTAAAGGACTTGCCTAATGATAAAGCATCAGGGACGGGCAACCTGACCATGGCATGTTATAAAACATATCAGGACCGGCTGATGACACATCAGATGAACCTCTTTGAGGAAATGGCAAAGGAAGGAATAATGCCACCTTCTATGCGCGAAGCCACTTCGATTACACTATTTAAACCAGGGAAACAACCAGATCAATGCTCCTCCTACAGACCTCCTCATTGCTTAATACAGACGCTAAGCTGTTCGCCAAGATTTTGGCGAATAGGCTGGCATCCATATTACCAAAACTAGTGAGACAAGAACAAGCAGGCTTTATTCCAGGTCTTCTCCCTCACGTGCAATTTGACTACCCTCTTTGGCACTAGCAAACGTATCGACCCGAATGTCAGTGCTGCAGCTCTTTTTATTGATATTTAAAAGGCATTCGATTTGGTCAAATGGCTGTTCTTGTATGCCGTCCTCAAGAGGTTGGGAGTGGGTGACGTGTTCTTGAAATTAGTTGAGGTCCTGTACACTAAGACATCAGCCTGGGTGAGGGTTAACTGGTCACTTTCTCAACTAATGACATACCAGAGGCACTAGGCAGGGCTGACCTTTGTACCCGCTACTGTACGCTTTGCCGGCAGAGCCTCTCACTTGCACCATGCATGAATATTATGCACACAGAGGCCCTCATTTATGAAAAGTGACGCATCACTACGTGAAAACAGTGATGCGTCACTTTCACTGCGCCCTCCCTGCGACTCCAATGATGCGTCATATTTACAGTATGACGCATCATGTCGCAAAGAGTCACAGATACGTCAGTATTTCTGACGTATCTGTAGGCGCAAAAGTGACGCATTGCTGGAGTGTGTCACAAAAGTGAAGCAACTCCAGCAATGTGTCCTTTCACATGGGGCAAGCCCCATGTGAAAGGGCCTGCGTCAGTCTTACGCCTGCTGTGAGGCAGGCGCAAGATATTGACGCATTTGCACCCTAGAAGTGGCGCAGTGAAATCTCGTAGATTTCACTGCGTCACTTCTACGATGCTTACTTACGTGGGAACAGCCACCCTGCATACATTATACCTGACGCAGGTATAATGTAGCGCAGGGGTTTACAAAGTGACGCATCTAGGTAGATGCGTCACTATGTAAATATGGCGCATCATGGCGCATGTTTTACGCCACTGGTGCGTCACAAAAAGTGACGCACCGGTGGCACAAAAGTGAAGCAAGGACTCATAAATGAGCCCCAGAGTTATTAGATCCCCGCATTACAACCTGACCATTGCAGCGTATGTTGTACTCTGTTGTACATACGCAATCGGAATATAACTTAAAACTGATGATACAGGAGGTCGAGCGATTTGGACAACACTCAGGCCTACACATTAACTGGCATAAATCAACAGTATTTTCACTCACACCTAAAACTGATCCCATCATAACTGAAAATCCCATAGAATGGACCACAGACCCTGTACGATATCTGGGAGTACAGATACACACTGATCCAGAAGTGGTAATGCAGAAATATTATGGACACGCTATACAGAAATAAACAGAATCAGTGCAGCACAGTAGAGGATGGAATGACGGAACCGCAAGAGATGATGTCGTAGACATATCTCCTTCAGGCTACATCCCCACAACATGGCATTACAGCACTGTATACACTCACCACGGGACATGGCACACAGGGACTGTGCAGGACCCAGCAGGAGTGGCAGGAAGAGTTAGACATAGAAATTACAGAAGAGCAATGGGCACATTGCTTTGCAAACGCAAAGTCCATCTCACAGAATGGGCGACATAGGTTAATACACTATAAGTACCTCCACAAGGATTACCACAACCCAGCTCATTTGTAGAAATATGGTTTTCAGGAAGACAACAGGTGCCACCAATGCAAGACTAGCAACACAAATTTCACTCACCTGGCGTGGGAGTGTCCTGGAATTTGTGCATACTGGAGGGAAGTGTTCCTTACTTTAACAGAGATATTGGTGATACACATACCGGAGACCGCTTTGGTAGCATCGCTAGGCTATGTCAAGGAAATAAACAAGTCAGGCCGTAAATTGGCAGCAATAGGCCTACTGTTAGTAAAAGTTAGAATTGCAATGCGATGGATGCAGTGGCCAGTATCTAGGATATCGGAATGGCACACAGATCTAGCTTATTGTTCCACACAGTCAGACAATTATAATGCTTTAATTCCGGTACGTTGTAGATCCAAGAATATCTGGGGTCCATACCAGGCA
Source organism: Triturus cristatus (assembly GCF_964204655.1). Taxonomy (NCBI): domain Eukaryota; kingdom Metazoa; phylum Chordata; class Amphibia; order Caudata; family Salamandridae; genus Triturus; species Triturus cristatus. Next base: position 730,781,428 of record NC_140591.1, read on the forward strand.
TACCTGGCGCGAAAGCTATCTGTAGATGAAGAACCAAAGGGACAAAACAGTACAGGAAACAGTTAAACATAACAGGGCAACAGGAGGGGTAACCAATAGGCTTTCCAGAACAGACATCCAAGACACACAAAGAAATGGAGCAGGTGTGGGGAATACACACTGTGGGCTGAACACACCCACAATGAAAAATATACATATGACAGACACATAGTTGTAACCTACAACATAGATTTTTTAATTGAACAACCATTGGATTGTAGAAACAGTATTTGCAAAGATGTAAATGCATGATATGTATTGCTTGACTGACTGTAAAGATTGCAAAATTTAAATAAAGTTGAGGAAAAAAAACTACACATGAGATGTAGAACCTTCATTTGAGCATGCTAAGGTATGGGGTCTGCTGCAAACACTCAGAGATCTTTTGATATATAATCACTTTGCTTCTGTAGTAGGGAAGGGGGTTTAGTTGACCCTGTCTCATGTAATCACAGCTCCTTTTATGATTTATGGATCACTTACTATGCTAACCATATTTGTGTTGGGCATCTTCTTACTTATTGTGGTACCTATGCTGCATACTAGAGCACATTTGTTAAAATAAAGATTTTAAACTTTTCTTGTGTCTCTGTCAGATCTCATTGTGGACAAGTACGAGTGTGAGAGTGAAAGGGTGTGTCCTGTCACCGCGATTACTGACAGCATCAGGAGTGTTGTATTCTGGGGTGTCTAATCACTTGTTCCTTTGTGAGTGAATAGGAGGGCAAGTGAGACACTATAGCTAGTCGGTTCGGGGCTCCTGGGTACTAAGGTTGTAGGAGAACTCAGTCCCTGCCTACTAAGCTTCTATGGTTCCCAGTGTAGTTCAGTGATTTAGAAGAATCCATGCAACAGTGCAGGCTGGCAACAGCGCACAGGTAGCTTGGCGCATAGATAATTCTGCAGGAGTGTCCATTGACCTGAAATAAGCATCACAATGTTAGTGTACACTCAAAGGGAACTTCAGTGTGGTATACTGTCTTGTCTGCAGTGACACCCCATTATACACCTAGGGGAATGATTGCCTTAGCGTGCAGCTTTGCTTTCTCTTGGCCTAAAGACATCAAAAAGACATTCTGATGTAGGGTGCAACCTGTATGCTAAAATCAATTCTGCAATTTCCACAAACATATCTGTGCAGCTTATGGGTCCGTCAGGAATGTTATATTTCTGTAGCTCAACTAAGGATCAGAACCCAGGTTTTTTGTCACCCTGGTGTGCTAAACTAAATACATTTCTCTCCAGCAGCAGGAACAAAGGCCTCCCCACACAAATGTTAAGAAACTATAACTCATGGACTAAAATTACTGAACAGCACGAGTTATAGGTTCTTCAGATAATAATAACTATAAATATAACTGCTGATTTTCTTTGGTTTTGTGTGAGTAAAACATGAACCTAGCTATAACATCCCTGTAACCATTGTTTTTGTCAATTTATATATGTGTATATATATATATATATATATATATATATACATATATATATATATATATATATATATATATATATATATATATACATATATATATATATATATATATATATATATATATATCGCACAGCGCCGCTCCTTGCACTTCCCTTCCTCCGGGAAAAACGGACGACGAGACCACAACACCGTGCTGCAACTTTTTAATTTTATTCAGCCACCTTGTCCATCATTACGCGTTTCTGCCTCTCAGCCTTGTTCACATAACGCGCTACGGAGTTACCATATTGTTTTTAAAGTGACAGTGTAACCACACGTGATGTCATATTTTCATAGACATAAACAACATACTTTGAGTGCAATTCCGCATTGTCAATGTGAAACATACTACCATAAATAAGAATTTAACTTATTTAAAAACAGATTTAAATAATAAACTTAATTTGATAGAATAATTTAGGTAAAATACCAACTTCATTATACTAAAAAATCCTTTTCTAAAAGCAATTCTATTTCGTATATACAACATATTAAGCAATCTTCACGACTATTGGCCTCCATTGACTGTATATGCAAATATATTTTTTGTGTGCAAAAATGGCATATAATTTCTTAACCCGCTATGTACCCTACTTTTGGGATTAATATCCTTTCATGCTTTTTCGCGGGTTGTATTATTGTTTCTTTGCCATTTATTGCTCATATGGGCCTCTTTTATTTATCCAACCGTCAACTCTGGAATGTTTAACTATCCATCCCTCATTCATTACACTCAAATAGACCTGCATATTGATTCTATTGTGTTGTACATTGCTTTGTAGATTTCTTTAACATTTTTGTTTAGGATGTGCACTAATTTCTGCTTTCACCGCGTATTTGCATTTCTCTATATGCTGAAAGTCCTACAATAAAGTGCAAGTGCTAAAAATAAATAAATAGTGCTACCAATAAATTATAATATTTATAAAAAATGTGTGCTGTTAAAATGTATGCTTTACTGTCTTTATGACCTAATGTCATGGCGGTGAAAAACCGGCTTGAAGAATATTTTATATATATTACTCATCATATATATATTTTTTTATATATCACACTGCTCACTTTGATTTATTTATAAGCATGTATGAAAATCTTCACTAGAGTTGTGTCCATTTGGAGTCTTTGGTGCCAATTACGATCCGGTAAAAAAATTCCCCGTACGACTCGTATCCGGTCTTTTTACCGTACGAATCGTACAAGTGCCGTACAAACTGGCAATCACGATTCGCATGGTAAAAAGTCCATACGAATCGCATTGGGAATTATTCCCCACACGTCCTCGGGTCGGAAAATGTGTCCGACACGTCCTCGGACGATTTACCGTACAAATGTGAAAAGTGAAATCCGACCGCGGAATCACGATCCATCCCGTGCGTCCGATGTTACAACCGTATGGAAAAAACACCGTCCGCACCGAACTCCCATAGCAACCATGGAGACGTGCCCGCATACGCGCCGACCCCCCCATCCCCCGTACGTACGCGCCGACCCCCCCAGCCCCCGTACGTATGCGCCGACCCCCCCAGCCCCCGTACGTACGCGCCGAACCCCCCGTGTATGTACACCCGTGTACGTGTCGTACCCCCGTGTATGTACACCCGTGTACGTTCGAGTCGAACCCACCCGTGTACGTGTCGAACCCCCCGTGTATGTACACCCGTGTACGTTCGAGTCGAACCCCCCGTGTATGTACACCCGTGTACGTGTCGAACCCCCCCGTGTATGTACACCCGTGTACGTTCGAGTCGTACCCCCACCCGTGTATGTACGGTGCGTACCCCCAGCGTGTAGCGCTGGGGGTAATCCACTCTTTCATCCAGATGCAATACCCCAACCGCTCGCCTTAATTTTGTTACATTGGTGGTCCTGAAGAAGGTGCGTTGACCTGTAATACCTGGCCCGCAACACGGTCACAAAGGCTGAAATACATTGGTCTTTAGAGTGACCACTAAGTGTATGTGATCTTGGGAGGGTAGGACACATTGTGTGGTATGAGTGAGTATGTATGTGTATGTGAGAGGCTAGTATGTTAACGTGGTAAATTTGTAGGGGTCATATATAAAAAAAAAATCCCTTGTATGAAAACGTTTACATTGATTGTCTCTCTTAAAAAAAATTGAAATGTATAATATTCACGTAAAAGAAAAATGAAAAAAATTATGAATACAAGGAATGCTTTTGAACTTTTTTGATATAAACAACGAAAAAATTATCTTTTGAAATAATAAAAAAATGTTTCGATAAAATAGAATATTGCTTGTGCATCATGTCTCTAATGTAGGTAGCCCAATTGAGCTGGTATTAGCCTTGATAAAAGAAATATAGGTCATGTGGGAGGTTTTGAGATTGATACAATAATGTACTACCATGCTTGGATAAAAACAGGAAACTATTGCACCAATGAGTTATATATTATTAAGTGATTGTGAGTCATGATAGATGATTCATGTGATGGCAGACAGTGAGGGAGGGTGTTCAACTAATTTGCAAACTTGATTTTGATGAATATTTGGGGCCTGATGGGTGATAATTTTTCCTGACGGTGATTGTCCCTTTCACACTTCCCGAGATTTACTAGTAGGGTACACTCCTTTTTACTGGTTCTTCAGACCAGTCACTTTACTTAACAAGCACAAATCTACACAAAATTCTCAAATTTTGTTTTCTTCTTGTTCTTCAACAGCAGTTCATTACAGGTCTATCTCGCTGTGGTCGCAGTGGAATTGGACTAAATCATTACTAGAGGTCAGGAGGATCGAAGGTTTCAGGGCAGGACTAATTCATTAGCCAGAAGAAGGAAATTATCAGCTTCAAAGGGGAACCAACATAATGTTGACTATGAGGCCTACTAAGCTCTGTGGTCAGGAGAGAGGTACATTGATTTGGGAAATGCTGTGGAGTGTGTGTGTGTTTTTTCAAATGTGAAACTCGTCTTATGTGGTTGTGGTCAGAGGGGCCCCTGTTGCTTGTACCTGGAGACAGACTTGTGATGCCACACCATTATCACATGATATACACACACTCGACTAAATGCTATGATGATAGATGTGCGATTGATCAGACCGGTACATGCACACTTGACCTGTGATTGGTTGAAAATTGCTCTCACTTCTCAGTTAATCGATCTCACTTGAATCATACAATGAATGATTTCAGCAGCCTATGTGATTGCTCTGCCTCTGACTCCTGATACACTCCTCATGAATCTTCGGTCTATCCCCTTGACTCTACAAAATCATTTAAGTTTTACAATCTGCAGGCCTTCTCTTCTCCTGCACGAAAGGCAAAAACTCCATAACAGGTCTGCTTACCTTACCACACCAGTTCAGCCAGGTACCCAAAATGTACATTCCGAGACAAATGCAGATGCACCACCAAATTTGGCATTTTAGATACTCTATAATTTTTCTTTTAACAATCATAACTTTTAGAACTGTGTTGGTTCTCTCATCCATAATTTGTATTTTTCAAACCCAGATTAAGAATATTTAGATATAATATAACTTGGGTCTCTGGGGCTGAAAGACTGTTTGCAATGCATTTAACTAAACTGTGCCAGTCATTCCTTTCATTCCACAACAGGTTGATGATGATGTGCTGTTCATCGTTCTGATGAATATTGTTGTCATGTAGTGTTTTTCTTTGTCATACAGTTCCGCAACACCCTTTTCCCATTCATTAATCGAACCCCTGTTCCTCTTCCCTCAGGCTGTGTGATTTATTGAGGTGTGACTTCATTTACACCATAAATGGATCATCCACTTGGCTGGGCAGATGTGGTAAAAGCAATACCAACTCACTGCGGGATCTTCAATTATCTGAGCATTAGCCCACATATGCCCCAATTCCCCACCCACGCATAAAAGGGATCCCTAGTATAGATATATAGCATCAATTGTAAACATCATCACTCTGGCCGCGAGTTGTGCAAATTATTTTGTAAGTTTCATTTTAATTAAATACTAGCTCCCCATTGATCAGAATAGGTTACTATGCTAGTTTTTGTTTTACAATATCAGGTCTACTTTGTTGTGTCATGGTGGTAGTCTGGTCTGCCTTTGCAAAGTTATGATATGAAGATTATCCACTGACTCTGTGGTTTCTAGTTGCCTGTGATACATAATCCTTTTGATTAATCCTACAATTGGCGTTCACCTAGTTGGGAGTGGGACCTTGCTTGTGATGCCTTCACTGTTAGCTCACTCGCTTGCTACTGCTACTACCACTATTGAGAAGGCACCTTGGGTAACCCGGCAGTAAGGTTTTGGAAGATTGAGAGAGGTAGCTGACATTGTCTCATTGTTCAAGTACAATAACTATGGAGTGAAATGAACAAGCCTAATTAGTATGCAACTAACTTCTACTGCAGATACGTACGTTGTTGTTTATCTTGGTTGTTGTAGGCTATATAGGCAATGCCAGCATTCTTCCCTAATGGTCACTATAGTTACAGAGGGTAGTAGGACATGAGCATAACTAACTATACCTAACTGGTATACACTTTGAGAAGTAGATTAAAAAACACATGTTGCGCAAAAAAGGCAGCAGTTCAAAGTAAAAGTAAAACAGGAAACTTATTTCAGGCGCAAAGTATAATGTTTCCCTTAACTTCAAGTTCACCAGCCCACCCTCTCCACCCACAGCATGCCCACCCCTCTCCCCAACAAACCACTTCATCCCCATTCAATATCTGAAGAAATGTACAAAGAAAACTAGTTCAAACGTTCTGGTCAAATCCCAATTCCCACCATCTCCTTCCAGAACAAGTCCTGCCACCACAACAAAAAATATAACAAGGACTCATAAGAGGGGTCCAGAGTCTTGCAGCTTCCTACTTGAGTCTTGCCACTTGCTGGTGAAGGTGTGCCACCTCACGCAGCACCGGACGTTGGAAAAAGTGGTCTGGGTTGGAGGGGGGCAGAAGTGATATTTTGGGCGGCTTCCTGCTGCCGGTGGTCCTGGTGATGTTGGGGCTGGGATGGAGGTGCTGGCAGCTGGCTGGAGGAACTAGGGCCTGAAAAAGTGGCAGAATGCCGCCTCAGCATCCTCCTCCTCCAGAGCCACCAGTTGACGGACAGAAAAAAGTTATAAAAAAGACAAATTGTAAAAACAATGCTGTGCACAAACACGTGTTTAAAAGTATATAGTGACACAGTTGCAGTATATTGCTGGTCACGTAGGCCTATTGGAATTTGATGTGATTAGAAGGCACAGGCTAATTTCTTACCCACACATGCCTCATATAAAATAACCGACTGGCTACAATGAATTGTTCCAGAATATCACCAGATTAAAAAGCCAAAGTGGTTTTTTCTTTTACATAATTTCCTAGTAAAAAACTAAACAGACACTTTGTGTGTAAAAATAAAAATAAATGACCTCTCATTAATGAGTAAGGCATTATACACTATGCAGTACAAGTATTCTTGTTGTGCAAAATTAATGGAGGGATGATAGCGAGTCAGGTAATTTGCTACTCTCTGCAGTCTGCAGCTGGGGCAGCTGTAATGGACAAATATCTTACTTGAATTCCAGTGGCCCTCATCTTCTACAACTGCCTTTCCATTTTACCTTGACTCCAAAGAGTCAGATGAATGATAATGATGCTCCATCACACATGTCATAAATAAATTGCAAATACCCTGTCTGCAGTGGGAAAAATGCTGCACTTCAGTACAGGAAAAAGAAGGGGATATAGATTATTTTTGGCATGTTCGTTACAGAATATCCCATCTGCAAAATTCAAAATGAGAAGCTTAGTCCCACTTTACTCCCTGGCCTCGCCCTCCACCACAAATTATTTTCAAGAAGTACATTTGCCTTTCAGTAATGAACGGAATCTTAACTTACTTTACTGCAGGGTAAGTTAGAGGGATTAGGCCAGGTAGTTAGACGTTTTGCTTATAGAATTGTGGGGTGTCACAGATCATCATGTGCTAAGCTTTGGGCAGTGAGCTGATGAATGAGAGTATTCTAATAATTTGTCAATAAACAAGCAATGTGACTTACCACCACCCGCTACCTCTGGTACTCCCCATCAAATCCCCTCTGCTGCTATGTATAATGCACTAGCAATGGCATTGACACTGGTGGTCTGTGCAACAAGAAATAATATTACACATTTTAGACACCAGATACACCTCTCCTTTTTTTCTTTTAACAAAAGACAACCGCAATACATCACTACAGTTTGGTTGGTATTGTAAATGACACTTCGGTCAAGCCAACCAGAAATGTTTCGTAATGAAGGAGCAGATCTATGATGACTCTGAGTCATTGAAGTGCAATGAAGGGCATAAACAAATGTGGCAATGAAAGACATATGGTCTTGGTTGGCAAATGCAAAGGGAGCTTGTATTACTGGCTGCCATGCTGCACTGTTATGTCATGGAAACTGCTGTTATAAAGTGAATGATAAGATAATACAACACAATATTGGGGGGTCCACCATGACCATGACCACTCTTTCATTTTACTGTTTGAGAATGAGCAAGAACAAGAAAGCCTTCTCAACAAACATGCCTATATACAAATAGCTTGTTTGGGCCTGCATTCTTCACAGCAGAGTAACTAAAATCTGAGAGGAGAAGGGAAGCTTATTAACAAAGCAGAAAAAAGCTACGGACTAGTACAGCCTAAATGAAGTTAGCTACTGAAATTTAGAGAAAATATAGAGATATAGAGAAAACAGATAAAGCAGGGATAACAAGAATTTAACAAACATTAGATAGAAGAGAAGATGAAAAAAGGGGACAGTATACAAGAAAATGAACAAGACAAAAGTTTTCAAAATGAGGAGAAGTAAAAGTTAGGGATATTATAATATTAATAATTAATATTATAATAATAATAATAATAATCACAGGAATTACCGGGGCCAGCAGATCATTTGACTGCAGCCACGGCGCTGATGGTGGCTTCTACCTGCCGTGGCACTGGTAATGGCAGCCCATTCAGCCGGACTCACCTTTGATAGTGGTGCAGGGTAGCACTTGGGTGCTGAGGTAAGAAATAAAGAAGATAGAAGAATAGATTTGTGGTACAGTTAATCCCCCCCAAAGTATTTTGACAAGAAAAGGAAAATGCAGAAAGGTTCCTTTCTAAATCAGATCACCTATAGTACAATCTTTGAGTTGACCGATTCCTAATTTCCCATACCTAAAACCTATTCTGAATTTCCTAAACCTAAACGAGATTTGGAACTACTAATGAATTTTAACACATGATCTTGCTTCTCACCCCCTTCAATAGGCCAACTCAGTCTACCTTTTCAGTTCATAGATGCATATTGCATTACACATCACTGGGAGATCGGGAATGTTTGAGCTACATAATGAAAGGCACAGAAAATGCTAGCTCGCCTATATTACTGCCACTGTCTTAGTGATACTACAGAGGAGTCTGCATGGCTTAATAAATAATCAAAATTTTGGCATTTTAGAAAACAAACAGTAAATTGTTACTCACAGAGCCCCACAAACTGAACACCCAGCAGGTCGAGCAGGTCCTGTTCACGGTTGATGATTTCCACACAGCAGTGCATCAGCTGTTGCACCATGCACTGTCCTTCAGTGTTCTTGCGCACACACCAGTGCAGTCTCCCCCACAGCATCTAACACTCCTGCAGGGCTTACCTACTCTCATGCCAGCATGAAGGGGAGGTCTCGCTGCACAAATAAACAAAAGCAGCCATCTCCACCTCAGAAACAATGGGGCAGGGCTGCACTCCATGGGAGGGCCAGTGACCGCAAGGTGAGCGGCTTGTAGGAGCCATCATGCCACTGCCGCTTGCTCCTCAGACATGGCGCTGGGGTGGGAAAATGAAAAGAAGCAGAAAGGAAGAACTAAAGGAAATAGAAAGTGAAACAAAAAAGTACCAAAAATCACAGAAAAGTTTTAGAAAAGCCACAAATACAAAGCCCACATTGATAAAATAAAGGTAAATGAGGGGTGGATGATTGGAATGGGGGAGGATTAATACGATATTATAGGGATGCAAAATCAGGCCCAGCACCATGCAGAGAATAGTAAGCAGGGAAAACAAAATTGCCACACCTTTGCGGACCACGTGGTGTCGTTTATGCAGATTTTTGAGTGCAGAAGCGCAGATTGCACTACTTACATGTAAAAAAGTTGTATGACATAGCGGACGAGCACTTCCTCCCTCTCGTTTAGTTCCATTGGCTCTTGCTGAAGTTTTTCCGCCCAAGTCTAGCCAAAGCTCAAGCAATGGTTAAAATTGCTAATCATTTGCAATGAACAACTTGAATTATATGACGAGATTCTGCCCTCTTAATTCTGCCCCAGGGAGGTCTGGGCCTCACTCAAGAACTATCTTTTACAGTATCCAGACAATTCGGAGTATCTGTACCAGCATGCTGACTGGGCGCCACTACAGACAATGGGCTGTCAGAAAAATGATACACAATGCATAGGGATATAATTGATGCAAAACATGGGGGAAGAAGGGAGGAAAAAGGAGCAAATCTTTCTCTACATACTATCATCAAACACTTTTCTTTTATATTTTATGTATTTTTAAATGAAAACATATTTTTATACTCTTTTTGAAAAATAAAGTATATACTCCTAGAGGTTCACATCCAGCCACCTCCTTTGGTCATTGCTCCATTGTGAAGTATTTAGGTTGGCCATCTCTGTCTGATCAGAGGCTATCACTCCTCCATGATGTTATATCGGTAAAAAATCAAAACTACTCTTTATGTAAATTATTGTTAACGTGTACAAATGTGTTGCGCAGGAAAATACTTGTTATCAAATGATCGATGGTCTTTTAACCAATTTTTGGACTTCTCATCATAAGGCAATTCTAGAGGTTTTTTTTCCATTTCTCTATGCAGATCAGGTACTTGTCCTTTCCAGCACGGAGCTACACATATATGATGTGTGCTTCGAGTACAGGCGAGCAAGTTAGCAACTTGCACTTATGCCTGGCAATTCACTGTAAGAAAAGGCGATCCATCGCAGGAACACCATTTAAAACTCTCAAAGAGAAGAGTTTTGAGTCGTGTAATAGTCGTCCCCAAGCCAACGCTGAGTGTCTGTGGGAGCAGTACAAATCTGTGCATTTAAATACTCATTCTGACCCTTGACCTGCCGTTGACACCCAAGCCTCCATTTATAGTCCTGGTGTGGCTGTACGGTTGATATCGACCAGCCCTGACAGGATCCTGCGGAGTTTGGAGCCTGCAAGAACCTTGTGGTGTCATTTGAACAGTGACATAAAAGCATGTCTAGCTTCGAATATGCACTGCATAGTTCCTTTTTATCAAGCGTAATGCCTCACATATTGTTCATGCATGCACATTAGTAGTTAAGTGTACGTCAATTTAAGTATTTTATTGGGGCTTATTAACAATATGCATAATTTAGATGGCTTGGGATTTTGCTTTCATTGTGCGCTACATAAGTGGAACCACTTACAAAATAGAAAAGTCATCACAATGCATTTTTGTTTTGTTTTTGTTGTTGTTTTCATCACAGCTTACCGGTATATCTGCAAGAACAGAACAGAATTGTTCATTAATTCATGAACTGTCGAATAATCTTCAATTATATTCCCTTCACAAATCTTATCTAAATACAGAAGAAATCATAGTCCTAAATAAAAAATTTACTGAGGATTCTGTAAATTCCTCCTTACAAGGCGATATTAAACTTATCTCTAGTCAGTTACTAAAAATAAATAAAACCTGTACATAAAGGAAAATAACATCAATTGCAGAGTTGTTTATGTATTAAAAATATAGCGTTTAGGTCGTTAAACTAAATGTATTCAAAAATTGTTACCCAACTTGCGGAATACACGTACCGGAAATCTTTTTTGGAGGTATTCAACTAAAACTGCTCACTGTACAGAGGTAAATTGCCTAGTCGCAACAGGTATCACTGTAGGAGTCCCCGTGTTATTATGAAGCTGGAACTTTGCAAGAAAGGAAATCACTTCTTCTATTAGAAACTGTTTATCAAATATGTAGCCTAAACTCCAAATGTGGCATTAGATATAATTTGTGCAACATATTTTTTTGAAAATATTGAACGTTACTATAAACTGTGCTGATTGATTCATGGGTTGAGGCAGCCTTTCAAACGTTGAAGTGGAAAATATGACAATTATATAGCTGTGCGTTCCAGTGGCTGGCGGTAAGTGTTGGAGGGATGGGGGCAGACGGGACACACTCTCTATCGCACACGCACACATACACATAACACTCAAACCACTTTACAGGTACTGACCTTACTTGCATTGACATCACCAGCACGGCTATCTCCTTTGCATTTTTTATTGACGTTTTTTCGTATTGTTTTTCTTTCTCTTTTAGCATATACGGTTCTTGCATCTAATTCCTTACAGTCCCCATTAATTATTGCCACTCACTAAGTAGGTATTTTATTTTTTATTTTATTTGAAAAGTTTTATATAGCGCTAGCTTCACCCGTAGGTATCAGAGCGCTTTACATACATACTGTACAGAAAAACAGAGTAGGCAGTAAGGAAGCAAAAACCAGGGATAAAAAAATACAGCATGGACGATGAGGTGGTTAACACAGTCCGGTAGCCAACTATCCTTGAATGTCAAGAGAGAGGAGTAGTAAACTCGGATATTAAAGTCTAGGTTAGTTGACGTTGGTCAGGAAAGTATTTGTTAAGGAGATGGATTTTCAGGTCCCTTTTGAAACAGGAGAAGGAGGGGTTGCATCTGAGGACTATAGGGAGAGCATTCCACTTCCTGGGAGCGTTGCCAGAGAACCATCGGTATTGTGTGGTTTTCTTTTTCAGTTTCTGATGAATAAGAAGGAGTGAGTTGGAGCTTCTCAGCGATCTGGATTGACCTGCTCTTACCAGTTTGTTGTTCAGGTAGTTAGGGGCTGGAGAGTGCAGGGTTTTGTGTGTGATGCAGGCCAGTTTGTAAATACACCTCCCTTCCATGGGAAGCCAGTTGGGGGAGTTGAGAGCTGGAGTGATGTGATCAAATCTTTTTACTCCAGATACGAGTCAAGCGGCCATGTTCAACAAACACTGCCTTTAGAGGGGCTAGGTGAGCTTTTGGAGTCCCTGTTAGGATGGCATTCCCGTAGTCGATTTTAGAGAGAACTAGGGATTGGACTACTGTCTTGAGGTCATCATGGGGAAGAAAAGGTTTCAATTTCTTGAGGTGTTTTAGAGAGAAAAGAGCATTTTTTGAAGAGTTTTTGATTTGGGCCTCCAAAGATAAGTTCTTGTCAAGGGTGATGCCTAGAGACTTAACTGAGTCGGATAGGACGATGGGGCAGTTTAGGGCGACCAGATTCTTGAGCCACTCTTTGATTGGACAATGGTTGCTTTTTGGAGAGAATAGGATTAGTTCTGTTTTATCTGGATTGAGTTTTAAGTGGTTAGCGTTGAACCAAGTTTGGATCTCCGTTAGAGTGGCATTGAGGTGTAGGATGTCGCTGGGAGACTTGATTTTGAAATAGATTTGGGTGTCATCAGCGTAGATGTGGTAATTCACTCCAGCTTTTTTCAAGATGATAGTGAGGGGCTACATGAACAGATTGAAGAGGGCTGGGGAGAGGATCGAGCCTTGCGGGACCCCAAGTGTGACTTTAGTTGGCTTCGAGAGACAGGAGTTGATTTTAATTTGTTGCGAGCGGTGTTGAAGGAAGGAGGTGAACCATTTTAGTACTGTGCCATTGATGCCGGAGTGCTTCGACATGGTTTTCAGAAGCGCTGGATGATTTACTGTGTCGAATGCCGCAGATAGGTCAATAAGGATGAGTAGGCAGGCATCACCTTCATCTAAAGCCTTGTGAATACCATCTGAGACGTTGAGCATAGCTGTTTCCGTGCTACAGCCTTTCCTGAAACCTGATTGAAAGGTGTTGAGGAGGCTGAACTCATCAATGTATCTGTTGAGTTGGTGGAGAACGCATTTCTCCAATGTTTTTGCAAGGAATGGGAGGTTGGAGATAGGTCTGAGGTTGTTGAGATCATTAGGGTCGGCCCCAGGTTTTTTGAGAATAGGTGTGATTTGTCCAAGTTGAAGGGAGACTGGGACACAGCCTGAGGTGAGAGAGGCGTTGATGATTTTAGTCCAGAAAGGGGAAATGGTGTGGTTAAGTTCTTTTATGATTGTGGATGGGATGGGGTCCATAGTGTGGGAGGAAGGTTTTAGGTGAGAAATTATACTGAAAACCTCATTATCCGACATTAGCTCAAAGTCGGACAAATGCGCGTTGTTTTTTAGCTGGAGGCAAACCTGATTGTTCTTGGTAAGAACTCTTTCTGAATGATCAGGGGTGGTTAGAGTGGGGCAGGTTAAGAGGGAAGGAGGGTTAGAGGTTTGGATGAAGGATTGATCAATTTTCGAGACTTTATTAGTGAAGAAGGTGGCAATTTCTTCACGACGTTCATTGGTGGCTTTGATTTTTTGAGAGGGAGTGTAGTTAGTTTGGCTTTTGACAATGTTGAAGAGTTCTGGGTTCTACATGTACTTTTCCTTTCATTGTGGTATCTTACTTCTTCATACAATGAACAGTACAGGTGGCATTGCCAACTCTTCTGACCACATTTTCTGGTACTTTCTAGACTGATTGTATCGTTTTGATGCTGTCTCGCAGTGACGGCAGCATGATAATATTGTGGATGTACAAAAAGCGTTTAATTATATCAAATGCTTTTTTCTATGTTTAAACTAAGCCTATTTTATGTATTGCAGAGGCCCCTGACGAAGGGACCAGGAGTCTTGAAATGCATTGGGCTAGGGCTAATCATGACTGTTGGTAAATTACAAGCACTGTAATCTTTATGTTTATGAATGAACTGAAGTTGAACAGTTTCATGTAAAAAGAATTTTTCAAGCAATTAAGAAATGTAATTGACTTGATGTATTTTATGATATTCTATCATTTGATTAATTTCACACAACATGACAAATTGTTGAAAGAAATGCACTGGTTTGGAGCTTTATTTTTTTTTTTTTATTGTGAATTTTCTAGTCAACCAAGCCATAAGTTGATTAAGCTTTAAGAACCTTACATTGGTTGTGCACGCAGTTCTCTCAAGTGAATGTTCTCTTGACCTTGTTGTATATATTTTTATGTGGGACAGGCAGCCCACAACTCCTGCATAGCACACTGAAACACATTTGAAATTAGACTCATATTCCTTTGAATTCATTAGCATCTTATAATTTAAATAACACTAAAATAGGTGTGCACCGCACCCTCACTTTTTCATCAGAAGGTTTATTTTGCCAGGTCAAAATGGCAGTTTAAAACAGCACTACAGGCTGTAGTGGCAGGCCTGAGATGTTTTAAAGTGATACTTTAGTTGCTGGCACAAAGAGTGCTGGCAGCCTAATAGTAGCAAATACTTTATAGGCTCTGGAAACATGTAGATTCATTTACTAGTGACTTATGAAGTAAATTAAATGCGCTAATTAGGTATAGGACACATTTTACCAAGTTTTAGGGAGAGGGCAAAAGCACCTTAACACTTGTTACTAGAAGTAAAGTGCACAGAGTCCTAGAGTCAACAAAAATGAATTAAGCAAATAGGAGAGGTGAAGCCAGAAGGTTTGCGGGTAACCCTGCAGAAAGGTTCTGGTCCAACAGCACCCTTTCCAAACTGAGATTTGGTATGCATTTCTAAATCAGTTTTGCAATGCTGTAATCGCTTCCCAAATCTCAAAATAGGTTTAATACATACTAAAACGTCAATCAGTAATTTAGCAAATTTTACAGTTTGTAACTGTTAAATGACCTCATACATCTGCCCCCTACTGTGGATAACAGCAATTAAACCACCAGCACAGAGCATGCTCCCACCTTTATCTCATCACTTCTGACTAATGTTTGGAAGAGCTAAAACTTCATTGCCAGAGGTGCAACGTTGATTGGTATAAAAAGAAGCCTTCCAGTGTGATAGACACAATTGTTTTCAGACATTAAGCTTTAACTGAGCAACTCTGTTTCATTAATTCTAGTTAAGCATGGTTATGTTGACAAAAACTAGGCTATGCAAAAAAAGAATACATGTATTTTTGAGCATTCAAAATCAGTTTCATTATAAGCCGCAGTGACCAATATAAACATGCTTTACAAATATAATCAACCAGAACTTGAACTAGCTGCATATTCTGTTGTAACAATTCCATAGATTGAATGCAGTGCTGTGGAGAGGAATGTGCTGTCATAACCTCACTCAAGAATTCTTTTTTAGTGAGCTTGAAATAATGATAGACTGAATGGATCCAATATGTCAATGAGGAATCTCAATTTTGTAATCAGAAAGCTTTAGCACATGAAGCTAACTTGTTAGTTCTATCCATGTAGCTTTATGTCTCTGTATACACTGATCAGGGGTTGCATTTCAAGAAAATCTGGTCTATATGTAGATGCAATAGCCTTCACCTTTCACACAGAAAATTATAAGGTAAAACAGAACAGTGTGTTGACCAAGTACCATACAGGACAGGTTTCAGTATTCATATTTAACAAGCTAGGCATATTAACTGACAAAGGGCCACAGAGGGCAACAAGTAACATAATGTAATGGGATTAACCTTCAACATTGTGTGTGTCCCCTTCTCAATGGTCTGCTACAAAGTCCCTTAGAACGGACAGATGTGTGATGTAGAAAGGGTACACTGAGTCTCACTCTTCTATCCAACAGCCAATCTGCCACACTAATGAGCTCAGTTCCAGATTTTGTTGAATTGTCTAGTGCGATTAATGTAACTCTCCATGTATGTCCACCAGAGAGACAAAGAAAATATGGCTACAGGTCTACCTATGTAACCTGACTCCAACATATTTTAAACCGGCAGAGAATCTATAAAATAACCCTTTTTGACAGGAAGCCCCCCATTTCAAAATTAAATAAGTCACCCCTGAGAAGGCCTTGTACCTCATATGTTAGTGTACCTAGTATTTAAAAGTGGTACATGGACAAATGTAATGTTCGCATTTATCTAGTGACTAGCCCTCAAAAGCTCTTTTCACTGTTAGGGTTGTGGTTGTCCTATTTCAATTCACTTACTGAAGGTCAGATAAAATAATAAGTCTGCTAATTTTGGATTGAGGTAAGCTACAGTGGCAACTAAACCACTATTTTTAATATTGGTTAAAAACCCAATTCATTGATGAAGTCCAATTTTTAGCAAGTATTTAGGAATTATTGCACTTTATCTGCCTGAACTTCTTGTAGGATAATTACTCTTAAAACGCAGCTTGACCTTGAAAGTTCTTCACATTATTGAGGTGTGAGAATTTCTTCTAGATCAGATACAAAGGCTTAGGGGCAGATTTACAAGCCCCGTGCGTCACTTTTGCGCCGCCGTTGTGTCACTTTTGTGACGCAGCGGCGGTGCAAAGTTAGCACCATGCTGCGACAGATTTACAACGTGATGCATCTAGGGAGATGCGTCACGTTGTAAAGCCCTGCGCCACATTAAATCCGAGTCAGGTTTAATGTATGCAGGGAGGGCGTTACGTCCGAAAAAGCCTCGGAAAATTGACGCAGTGAAATCTACAAGATTTCACGCAGTCACTTTTCCGACACTGGTGTGTCAAATCCTTACGCCTGCTTGAAGCAGGCGTAAGGCGTGACACACCATGTTAGGGATAGGGCAGGTTGGAACAGTGCTGGAGTTGCGTCGCGCTTGCGACACAACTTCAGCACTGTGCCAACCTTACGCCAGCAGATGCGTCACGCATCTGCATGTCCTTGCGCCATGATGCACCGCATTGTAAATGCGGCGCATCTGCGGTGGCGCAAGGGCAAACTTGCATGACGCATCTTCCCTGGCGCATCCCTGCTGATTGCAGGGATGCACCAGGGAACGTAAATCTGCCCCTTAGTCCTTTTGACCGGAAGGTCTACAGGTGAGCAGCAAGACTCATCTCTGTCCATGAAGGAGAGTTGAGTGGGGTAGGGAGGAGGGGAAAGGAAGCCTTTTGTTCCTTAAGCCATCTATCACCAGCATGGCACCAGGCCAGTTGGAGGGGGTGAGGGTGTAGCTGAAGACGAGTGGACTGCTCATTTCTCTAAACACACCTTGAACTGCCACACAAGCTCCCTTCATGGGCAACAAGATTCTTCTATGTTGGATGTGCCTCATAATAGTGCACTATGGGATAGTTTGCAGTAAGAAAGACAGGATGTGCTACGAAAGTGGAAAGGTTAGCCCTTGAAAACGTTTCCGTTATTAGTTAGGTAGTGAACAAAGGTTACCTCCACTCACTGGATAGTGAATCCTAAAAAGCTGATACTCCACCCACATGTCATCAGAACACTCCTTTGTCCTGCAGTAGAACTGAAGAGGACTGGATCTTTTATTGCAGACCTCTGTTGTAAACTGTGTGGCTGTACGTACTCCAATTTGAACCAAGGACTAGGAAATGGACTCCAAGGGTTAGATGACTGACCTCCACTGTCGCTATAGGGACAAAACATGTTGCAAAAGGCCTTTTTATCTAAAGTGCACTAAGTGCTGCCATCAGGTCCTGGGAGTTTTAAAAGTGACCAAGAGGAACTGCTAGTGAAAATCTGCAAAATTGGAACTTAAAATATTTTTGTATTTCCAGATCATCATAAGGACTTCACGTCAGAGGTGTCCGTTTTTGAAGGGACTTTGTCAGATACAGCTTCAGGCTTGCCCCCCAGGAGGATTTTGAATGCCATAAAAAAAAAAGACTACAGGCCTCAGTTAGAGTTTGGCAAAGAGGGTACTCTGCTTCAACAGTTACACAGTACCCTCTCCACAAAACTGAAGTTCCTTCCACCTTATTAGGAGTCAGCCAGAACTTAAGTATGTCAGCGACAGAGACTACTCCATTTCCATCGCTGACATATTGCTCCGATAGAGTAAGGCTCTCAGGGCATTGTCCATTTGTGCACCCACCCTACTTAGAATGGGAAGACAAATAAAGAGTTTTCCCTTGAACAGACAGCCATCCTAAACATGGTGGTAAGTGAAAGTAAAAACATTTTAGAGACCCCAACGTCATGGGAGAATTTTCCTATAGCGAAGGTGTCACTGCTTTATTTTTATCAAAAAGATTATCCTGGATTGTGATTATGTATTAGAGAAAGTGTGCCTTACAGCTGTCATGTTGACAGAGCGGCTCTGCACATTTTCTATGCATTGACAGAGCTGCCTTGATGGTGGTTTTCTGCCAGCGTTAGAGATGTCCAGTGGGGCAGTGGACATCTCAAAATCCAGAGCGCATTTACTCTCTCAGGGCAACAGAGCATTTTGCTCCATCGTCCTGATGGAGTAAATCACATTCTCTGCAATCTAAATCAGCACCTAAGTCTGAAGGTAGAGATCTTGACTGGGCAAAAGCGTGAAAGGTATTCATCCAAAGCAGGGGTTTCAATGGCTGCTGAATTTCAAGTTCTCTTTCTTTGAGATTTTCTTACCAAAGCCAACAGCTTCAGTGGGGCCTCATCCGATGGCTATCTGGCTTTGAGTGGCATTTGCTGGATACAGCATGCAACTTTGCTCCACCGGATGATTTCCTCTTCAATTTCTGAGACTAAGGGCCTGATTTAAAGTTTGTGGGATGGGTTACACCATCTCAAATATGAGGGATATCTGCCGTATTACAAGTGGATTGTATCCAATGGCACTTGTAATACGGTTGCTGGGATATCCGTCATGTTTGGAATGGAGTAAAGAGTCTGTAGAACTCTAAATAAGCCCCTGAGTGAGAAGGTAAAATCTTTCACCTGGAAGAATCGCTTGGTATACCTTGCCCACAATCTATTACAGTTGCCTTGATATCGTGCGCTTACATCCTGGTGAATTGCAGTGACTACTAATTGGCACTTTAGGGAACACTGATGTTCATTCAAAACTCCTTTTAAAAAGAGGTTTGTTCAATTTTTTGATACATTAGTTTCAGTTACTTTTTTTTGCTTTCCTTAATCCTCTCATGGGACATGTAGTCTTTCCTATTTTTCTTTCTAAAATTCCAGATTATCTCATGAGAAATGTAGTTTTTCACCTTTTACATGCTTCGGGACACGAGTTATAGTCACTTGAGTTAACTATAACTGGTGAATTTCAGTGTCTTTTTTAAAAGTTTAAAACATTACATAGTCAGTGAAATTTTCACTAACTATGACATTGTTTTAACCTTTGTGTTTTTTCAGTGATGTTCCATTTTTTTTTATGTAATGCAATATTTTATTACCAAACATAAAACCCCTACCTGCACATGATCTTTGGTGGTGGGACTAATTAACTAAGATGGTTATAATTGTTTGCAGACTTAACCGGAGAGTTAAGCTTTTTATGCTTACATTGTAGGAATAGGAACTCAAACAGCACCTAGGGTAATGTAGTTTGACATGGTATTCTAATTGCTGGAGGGACAAGCTGATTGGGCTCTCATTTTTTGAGTGTGTACTCCCCTAGCGCTATGGGTACTGTAGTCTGACCTTGGCATATAGACTGATTTCTCTGCACCTCGGGAATCAAACTAACTTTTCATATTTTCATTCTTGCAAACAGGGACTTTCCTTCAATGTACCACCCCAAAGATGTAAACATGGATTTTTCTATACAGTGCATAACTTTTTCTTTCATGTCTATGAAACATAAACTGTATTTGTATCAATGGTGGACCGGGCACATAACTTGACAAAGGTTTGTTTTAGACTGAAACTTATTGTTTTACACAGAAATAAAATGAGTGTCCTTCAACAGATTCCAGTTTTGTAGATTCTCTTGATTATTTGAGCCATTTTAATATTACAGAGTGGCGGTAGACACCCTGGAGTTATAGTTAGGATTCCCAGGTATAGGAATCCCTCAGAATGCTTGTTGCTAATAACTTTGATCCCATTTGACTGTGTTCTGCTTTTTGCCATTAGATATAGGTAAGTATTAGGTTTGATATTTTTCTCCTAATTACTACCACGTTATCAATGTGGTTATATATAGGAAAAAATATTTATACGTTTTAAAAAAATTTACAGAGTTCCACGGTACGGCCTTGGGAATACAGCGGTACCTAAAATCAATGTATAAAATAAATATGTTAAAAAAATAAAAAATACCGTGTACTACCATATATTTTACGAACATGCGCCCCCTTATACTGGGAATTGGTGTAGGGCAGCACCGCAAGCCTTCTTTCAGCACTGCCCTACACCAATGTGAAAGGGCAGAAATGCACCGTATTTATGAAATATGGTGCATTGCTGTCCTTTCCCTCTGTGCTGGCACACTATTTTCTGCCTACTTCCAATGCAGGCACCTGGCAGCATGGTGCAAGGATGTCTCTGTTGCATGCAGGATTGTGTTTGTGCAGGAAAGGGCACCTTCCTGCACAAAAACAATCCTGAAAGGCCGTTTCCTCTTTCTATGTGTGCTGCAAAATGCAGCACACAAGAAAAGAGAAAAAAACATTTTTGTTTTTGAAATTGAAAGTTCTCTGTAAACTGCTTTAAAAATATATAAAAAATTATAAATAAATGTCTCTACCTGTTAACACTTTAATAAAGTGGTAATAGGTAGGGAACAGCAATAAAACCTACTGCTTACCTATATCTACCGCTTACCTAAGACTCCAACCCTGATCGCAGCAAAACACAGAACACAGAACACATCCAAACTGGGCTGAAACCGACATGGCTGCCTTTTACATCTGTGTACCGTGGCATACAGTGAACTTACTGTGGTATACCGCGGCACAATATATAAATAAGAATTTTAAAACATATAACTTTAACACTACTTACACTATTCACACATATTACCAAAAATTAACATTGACGCCTAATAATGTATTTTCCTGCAACAATTCATCTACTTCTGATTGCCCTCTTTCACGCTATGATTGATTCAATTGCAACACTCCACTCTACACCACTTCACTCTATGCCACTCTTCTCCATGCCACTTCACTCTATGCTATTACATTCTATGACACTCCATTCTACCTCACTCCGCTATACACCACTCCATTTTATGACACTTCAGCTTACACCACTCACTGTACACCCATCCACGCTATGCAGCCTCATTATACACTATTCCACTGTGCTCAACTCCCCTCTACGACACTACCTTCTACACTATTACACTCTACACCACTCCACTGTACGCCACTCCACTGTATGACACTCCACTATATGCCACCACACTCTACGGCAGTTCACCATATGCTGTTACACTGTACATCACTCCATTCTATGCCACTTCACTCGTTACAGGGATTCTGCTCTAGAAAAGAACTATGCTTGGAAACATGGAACATCAGTATGTAGAGACTAAGGGGCCTATTAGGATGGTGGAAGACCCACCACCGCATGGCAGGCGGGGGCGGTCCTTCCGCCATCACATAGCGATTTACTCACCGCCCAATTAGGATGGCGGTGCGTACCGCGGCAGACGCAAAGTCTGTCCGCCACTTCACCGCCAAAGGCAATCTTTCGGATTGCCTGGTGGACGGTGCAGGGTGCCTGAAATGGTGGCGGTGCCTAGCAGGCACCGCCTGCCACATTACAATGCTGTCGTCAGCAAGCCTTTCCATGGTGATCGAACAGCCATGGAAAGGCTGGTGGAGGCTGGATTAGGGGACCTGTTGCGGGCCTCCTCTGTGTTGGAGGTGGTGTTGCTGCACTGGGGGGTACCTATGGTATCCCCCTGCATTTCCCTGCACTGCAGGGCAGGCACCGCATGGTGCCTGCCACGTAGTGCAGGGAAATGCACAACATGTCATTTTGACATTGCGTACGGTGCTGCAGCCAGCAGCACCGTACGCAATGTTAAATGCTCTGGATGCGCCCACCAGTATGGCGGGCGCATCCTAATTGCAGTGGTGGGACTGCCGCATGTCTGGCGGGCGGTCCCACACACGGCAACAATGGCGGGCAGACTCAGGTCAGCCCACCATCGTAATGAGCCCCTTAGTCATCATACCAACTCAGTAACCATGAATCCGAGCCCTACTTGCCCTCCTAACATTACCGGAGAAACAAGTGAATCGGCATCCCAGAACACAACACTCTTGACCCACTCAGGGATCACAGTAACAGGACACACCTTTTTGCTCCCTCACCCGTATTTGTCCACACTAAGATAACCAGGAGACACAAAGGAAGTTTAGAATATTGATTTAAACTATTGTGCTTTGAAATGCAGTATACATGACCCAATTGGAAAAAAATACATACTAAAAATACTGTTAGCATGGTATTAATCCATTAACCATAAAAAGCCCTGTCATTTTATAGGACAGAGAAACCTAAACCCCCTCCCCCGCTACTGAATCTAAATTATTCTATGTCAAAGATCTCTGTGAGTTCTGGCAGACCCCATATTTTAGCATTCACAGATGGACGCTCTACATCTCAGCAGATGCAGTGCTCTTGTCTCAAAACTCTTAATCCATGTGTCTGTTTTGGGCTCATGTGCTCATCTATATGGCAAGAAATGCACATAAACAACAGCTGCATTCTAGTGTTAGCCTTTTCTACACAATATACAAATAATAGTGCCAGTCTATTCAATATTCTTAAGTGACATTGGGGATTGTTACATGAGATACCTAATCTGAGAGCAGATGTTACAGCAACACCTAGGGTAACATTTCGGAGAGGGAAAACACTTCGCAATTTATTGTGTCCCAGTTATACTAAACATAGATGCTCTAAAACTTGGATGCCCACTACCCCAAAGGGCTTTTACACATGTTCGAGCTGTAATATCTGTCCCTTTGGTAAGAATAAGATCCAAAAATTTCATTACAATACAGCAAAAGAATATGATATAAGACAATTTATTAATTGCAAAACGAGTTTTGTTGTCTACATTTTGGGCTGTGAGTGTAATAAAATGTATGTAGGCAGCACGGTTCGACCACTCAAATCACGCATTCAGGAACATATAAGAGCCTTTAAGAACTATGATTTGAAATATCCCATGACATATCACATGAGAGAGCACCATGGTGTAAATTGCAAAATATGGTTTCATGGTATTGACCATATTCCTCTTAATCCCCGTGGTGGCAACAGGGAATTAATTATCCGTAGAAAAGAGGCCATGTGGATATGCCGTCTCAGATGCATAGAGATGGGACATAATTCAGATGACGAAATGCACTATCACCTGTGATTGCAAACTTTGCAGTTGGTACTTGAGCTCCAGTTTTGGCTGTATTAATAACATCTTTGGCTTACATTTGCTATCCTCACATGCATAGAGATGGGACATAATTCGGATGATGAAATGCACCATCACCTGTGATCGCAAACTATGCAGTTGGTATTTGTACTCCAGTTTTGGCTGTATTAATAACATATTTGGCTTACATATGCTATCCACAGATATTTGGTCAAGATTTCTAAATATCCCTTTTTAATCTATTTTTTGAGTCATCTGGACCATTATTTGTATGGAATTGGCGCTATTGTTACATTATCCAATTTATATTGTGATTTGTCTGTTGGAAGAATGCCTACTCGATGCTAATTTGTTCCTTGGAAGAATGCCTATTTAATATTTCATATGGCTGTTAACTTGGTGTTTTTTTCATTTTTCAAATTAACAACATAAAATATTATTTTCTCTGTCCGTTTTTCGCTTTCTGTTTTCTTTTTCTTTTCTGCCTTTTCCTCTATCCTATTCTGCATAATCCTCTTTGTTCTGAGCATTATATAAGAATGTCCTGTTATACTGAGCCTGCCATAATTGGGGAGAGATAAGGCCAGTGTGATAAATGCCATTTTTAATATTGCCTATCCATACAATATTTTTGGTACACGTAGATTAAGCCTGCCATTGTGAAAAATATTGACTTTTGTTAGGCATCTTTTGAT
Source organism: Triturus cristatus (assembly GCF_964204655.1). NCBI lineage: Eukaryota > Metazoa > Chordata > Amphibia > Caudata > Salamandridae > Triturus > Triturus cristatus. The sequence goes on from NC_140591.1 coordinate 730,805,778, forward strand.
AGCATACCCAATTAGGTTCCACAATACAAAGGTTTAATACGGTTATTCTCTATACGTAATATATATTCTGACATGGCGGCAATATTTGATATATACCATTAGTACTGATACCGGTAAGTTTCTCATGTGCGAACATGATGTTAGAGACATATTCTTCTTTTCGTGGAGGTAACTTTCAATCCGCGATCCTGAAATATTGGCCGACCTTAATGTCATGGGGGATCGACAGGCATAATAATGCCACTATGACAGGCAAATATCAGTTATATTTGCATGTTTTTTTTAGAATGGGAACACTTTTCTAAAAAAACAATATTAGTACAATGTGGCTTCTAGTTTTCTATTATTAAGAATATTTCTGCAAGATATATTTAGATATCACATTTAATTAATTCTAACAATATGTGACTACTCGTTATATAAGGTCATTTTCTACGTATATTATACACTCTAATATGGCGGCTTCTTTCGACACACATTACGTGTTTTCGTATTGGAGAAATGCCGGCGCGTACATGTGACGTCAGACGCACGCTTTCCTCTTATGGTGGCAAATTTCTGTTGGCGTTTTGAAATACCGGCGGGTGCTACCATGATGGGAGACCGAAAGGCATAACAATGCCACTATGACAGGTAGGAATGAGATATTTGTAGATGCTTTTCTTAATATTTATAGACATATTTGGAGTATGTGCTCTGATCCATATGGTATATATTGTTGTTGCGAGCCATGTGCAGGGTCCGGTTTCATTTAGGTTGTTATATCCTGCATCATACCCTATCGATCTTAGGTGACACCAACACCCAGTTATATTGAACAAATCAGAATAATGATTAGAACAATATGCCCGCTATTTTAGACAATAAAGAATTATAGTATGTATGGTGTTAGTATAATACCATTTTGCTTCTTGTCTTTTACGGGCTTTGGGACCACCCGCATTCGAGGCTCCCATTCTTTCTCCGAGTATTAATCCATGTCTCTCTGGTATACTTAACATTGTTTTCTTTAATGTGTAATTATCTGGTCAGGCATTTTGCTTCTTCCATGTGTCGATATGACATCTTTTTTAAGAATATCCGTTTATACATCGAGTATTTATAAATTGTTGCGCGTCACCACTCTTTTTATTTTTAGTGTCACATTAGTTTAGGGTATCGCATAGCGTGTAGTGGTTGTGAATATGTCTACTTGGGTTTAGATACCTATCTGGTGTTGAAACGTGATATTATAGAACGCATGAACATCGTTGGTCCATGCATGACGAAGTGGAAGAACAGGCGTTTCATGATTGTAATATTAGGGGTATATGCCCCAGTTGGTTTTTGGTTACAGTTATGGGCATTAACATACTTTTTTATGATGGTCAATTTCTATCAGGTGCAAAAACAACAATTGATGGACAGAATGCAGAACAATGTCATACATTCACCCCAGTACAGAGATCTGGGCCTAAATCCATCGTTTTTTTGCTCACCATGCCATTCCAGTTTGAACCCAGCCATATGCAAATCAGTCTTGACCCTGTGCCCCATGGGAACAGTCCAGCCCGAACTGCCAAGCCAGGTCCTCCCTGGACTGGAAACAAGCATCCTAGGACCGGTTTCGGGCTTTCAGCCCTCGTCAGCCAGGATAGCTTGATTCCAGTGGCATGGAGAGCAAGGGACTCACGTCTGAGCATACCCTTTCCACTCGGGGTGACAAATGCAAAAACAACAATTGATGGACAGAATGCAGAACAATGTCATACATTCACCCCAGTACAGAGATCTGGGCCTAAATCCATCGTTTTTTTGCTCACCATGCCATTCCAGTTTGAACCCAGCCATATGCAAATCAGTCTTGACCCTGTGCCCCATGGGAACAGTCCAGCCCGAACTGCCAAGCCAGGTCCTCCCTGGACTGGAAACAAGCATCCTAGGACCGGTTTCGGGCTTTCAGCCCTCGTCAGCCAGGATAGCTTGATTCCAGTGGCATGGAGAGCAAGGGACTCACGTCTGAGCATACCCTTTCCACTCGGGGTGACAAATGCAAAAACAACAATTGATGGACAGAATGCAGAACAATGTCATACATTCACCCCAGTACAGAGATCTGGGCCTAAATCCATCGTTTTTTTGCTCACCATGCCATTCCAGTTTGAACCCAGCCATATGCAAATCAGTCTTGACCCTGTGCCCCATGGGAACAGTCCAGCCCGAACTGCCAAGCCAGGTCCTCCCTGGACTGGAAACAAGCATCCTAGGACCGGTTTCGGGCTTTCAGCCCTCGTCAGCCAGGATAGCTTGATTCCAGTGGCATGGAGAGCAAGGGACTCACGTCTGAGCATACCCTTTCCACTCGGGGTGACAAATGCAAAAACAACAATTGATGGACAGAATGCAGAACAATGTCATACATTCACCCCAGTACAGAGATCTGGGCCTAAATCCATCGTTTTTTTGCTCACCATGCCATTCCAGTTTGAACCCAGCCATATGCAAATCAGTCTTGACCCTGTGCCCAATGTTCCCATGAGGCACAGGGTCAAGACTGATTTGCATATGGCCATGTCTAAACTGGGGTGGCGTAGTGGGCAAAAGAACGATGGATTTAACCCAGATCTCTTGACTGGGGGAGAATATCTGCATTGTCAGCATTCCGTCCATCATTTGTTTGTTGTAAAGCTTTTCGCCCTAAGTGGGATGGGTATTCCCAGACGTGGGACCCATGCTCACTACGCCACTGGAGTCAAGCTATCCTGGCTGATGACGGCTGATAGCCAGAAACCGGTCCTAGGATGCTTGATTCCGGTCCAGGGAAGACATGGCTTGGCAGTTCGGGCTGGACTGTTCCCATGAGGCACAGGGTCAAGACTGATTTGCATATGGCCATGTCTAAACTGGGGTGGCGTAGTGGGCAAAAGAACGATGGATTTAACCCAGATCTCTTGACTGGGGGAGAATATCTGCATTGTCAGCATTCCGTCCATCATTTGTTTGTTGTAAAGCTTTTCGCCCTAAGTGGGATGGGTATTCCCAGACGTGGGACCCATGCTCACTACGCCACTGGAGTCAAGCTATCCTGGCTGATGACGGCTGATAGCCAGAAACCGGTCCTAGGATGCTTGATTCCGGTCCAGGGAAGACATGGCTTGGCAGTTCGGGCTGGACTGTTCCCATGAGGCACAGGGTCAAGACTGATTTGCATATGGCCATGTCTAAACTGGGGTGGCGTAGTGGGCAAAAGAACGATGGATTTAACCCAGATCTCTTGACTGGGGGAGAATATCTGCATTGTCAGCATTCCGTCCATCATTTGTTTGTTGTAAAGCTTTTCGCCCTAAGTGGGATGGGTATTCCCAGACGTGGGACCCATGCTCACTACGCCACTGGAGTCAAGCTATCCTGGCTGATGACGGCTGATAGCCAGAAACCGGTCCTAGGATGCTTGATTCCGGTCCAGGGAAGACATGGCTTGGCAGTTCGGGCTGGACTGTTCCCATGAGGCACAGGGTCAAGACTGATTTGCATATGGCCATGTCTAAACTGGGGTGGCGTAGTGGGCAAAAGAACGATGGATTTAACCCAGATCTCTTGACTGGGGGAGAATATCTGCATTGTCAGCATTCCGTCCATCATTTGTTTGTTGTAAAGCTTTTCGCCCTAAGTGGGATGGGTATTCCCAGACGTGGGACCCATGCTCACTACGCCACTGGAGTCAAGCTATCCTGGCTGATGACGGCTGATAGCCAGAAACCGGTCCTAGGATGCTTGATTCCGGTCCAGGGAAGACATGGCTTGGCAGTTCGGGCTGGACTGTTCCCATGAGGCACAGGGTCAAGACTGATTTGCATATGGCCATGTCTAAACTGGGGTGGCGTAGTGGGCAAAAGAACGATGGATTTAACCCAGATCTCTTGACTGGGGGAGAATATCTGCATTGTCAGCATTCCGTCCATCATTTGTTTGTTGTAAAGCTTTTCGCCCTAAGTGGGATGGGTATTCCCAGACGTGGGACCCATGCTCACTACGCCACTGGAGTCAAGCTATCCTGGCTGATGACGGCTGATAGCCAGAAACCGGTCCTAGGATGCTTGATTCCGGTCCAGGGAAGACATGGCTTGGCAGTTCGGGCTGGACTGTTCCCATGAGGCACAGGGTCAAGACTGATTTGCATATGGCCATGTCTAAACTGGGGTGGCGTAGTGGGCAAAAGAACGATGGATTTAACCCAGATCTCTTGACTGGGGGAGAATATCTGCATTGTCAGCATTCCGTCCATCATTTGTTTGTTGTAAAGCAATTTCTATCAGGTACCACTGTGATGTTCCTGTTGTAGTTATGGACTAATGAATCATTAGTGACTATCATATCACTTTTGTATGGAAGACACCAGTAGCGATTTTTTGAAAGATCACAACGTTTTCTCAACCTATAAGGTAGGTTGATCATCTCAGTCCCTGTTGTTATATACATAATATATATATATACATGACATCTTATTTGAAAAGTTACATATTTGGTTCTTCATTGTGTTTGTGTCCTTAGTTGAGATAGAAGCACTGGACGCGCATGTCTTATTGGATCAGGATTGTATAATTATAAACATTACTTCTGTCATATCGTGGAAATCATAATTGGTACGTCTTATATATACTTTTTTCTTTCCCTCCTTCGTTGCTCCTTTTCTCCTGATTTTTCTTAATAATCATTTTTCAATTTCTGCTATGTTGATGACTAGTGGGTTGATGATTACAATCATGAAGATGCTAAACCATTTGACATAAATGTTGCTTGTGTTTCAATCTCTTTCTTTGTCTATATTTATGGTTATATGTGGATTTCTTATCTTATCTTTTGTATATTTTTTACATTATGGTCTTTTGAATGTTACATTTGAAAAATGGTCATACATAGGTTTATTCCTTTGGAGTCCAAAGTGTATGGTTATCATTGTATTATTATGTATTTGGACATATCTACCATGATATACTACAAATGGTGGTGTTGTCTTTTTCTCTTTATGTGGTATTATGTTATGTTTGTTTTATTTCAATGTGGTATGTCATGTTTGTAACTTTACATGTTTGTATTTATATATTGTTTATACATAGTTTTTATATATGTTTTACATTTGCAGCCCTGAAGAAGTTCTCCTGTGAGAACGAAACGCTTTGACTGTGTTTTCTAAAATTAGAAGATTACAAATAAATTAAAAAGGAAGGACATTTAATCACTCGACGGATCCAATGTGGACTATTTGATTGTACTCAATTGAAGTGGTGCAACCATGATGTAAGTTTATCTGTTATGTCTAGGTGTTAGCGCCTGGCCAGAAAGAAAAACAAGGGGCATTGTTGTTTCACCTTTTAGGTGTTGTTCTCGCTAAATCCCAGGAAAAGAGCAGAACGCAAAAAAACCTGCAGGTTCCATGTGAAAGTAGAATGTGGCACAAAAGGAAGCATGTTTATATAGTAACGTGTGCCAAGGAAAAATAAGATCTACAATGTGCACAGCTAGGCAAACAGAGGGAAACTACAATGGGCCATACAGGAAACACACAACACACTCTGCGCCAATCTACTCAACCCTACTGCACCCTATGCCATTCCACTGCATGACAATCCACTTTACGCCACTCTACTGTATGCTATTCCGCTTTGTGCCAGTCCAGTGTACATCACTACTCCACTGTATGCTACTCCACTGTACACTACTCCACTGTAAACCACTCCACTCCCCACTACTGCACTCTATGCTTTTCAACTGTACTCCACTCCACAACACTCCACTCGACACCACTCCACAGTATGCTATTATACAGCACACTACTACAGTCTATCCATTACACTCTATCTCGCGCCACTCTACAAAACCCCACTCTAAGGCTATTCCACTCTATAACACTCCACTCTAAGCCACTATACTGTACACCACCATACTCTACGCCACTGCAGTGTCTGCTTTCCACAGTATGTCACTACATTATCCCTCACTCCACTCTACACCACTCTCCTGAATGCTACTCCACTGTGTGCTACTCCACCCTATGCCACTCCACACTACACCACTCCAGTGTACCCTTTTACACTGTATGCCACTCCAGTGCACAAAACTTCACTCTAAGCTAACCAACTGTCCACCGCCACACTGTACCTCCACTCTCACCAGTCCACTCTACAACACTCCACTATATGCCACTCCACTCTATCCCACTCCACTGTTGCCACTCCATCCTGTGCTATTCCACTGTAAGCCACAGCACTTTACACAACTCCACTGTATGCTATTCTGCTGCACAACTGTATTACACTCTGTTCTATTCCAATCCATAGTACGCCACTACACTGTATGACACTCAACGTTATGATATTCCACTTTAATATACACTATTCCACTGCATGCCACTCCACTGTACACCACTCTTCTCCTCCACTCCATACCACTCCACTCTATGCCACTCCATTCTATGTCACTCAACTACACTCTGCACTTCTCCACTCAGCGCAATTCCACTCTATGCAACTCCACTCCGCCATACTCCAGTGTACACTATTCCACTGTATGCAAATCCAATTTATACCACTCCACTAATCGCCACTCCACTCTATGCTATTCCACTCTGTGCCATTACACAGTACCTCACTCCACTGTATGCCAACCACTCTGCGCTATACCCCTGTATGCCACTACACTCTAAAAAAACTGCACTTCACACCACTCCACTCTCGGCTATTTTGCTGTATTTAGCTCAACTGCACAACACTCCACTCTATGCCACTCCACAGTACACCACTACCCTGTACGTCATTTCCCTCTACACTATTCCACTGTATGCAACTCCACTGTACCACACTCAACTCTATGCTATTCCACTCTATGAAACTGCACTGGGTGCCACTCCACTGTATGGCACTCTAATAAATGCTATTCCAATGTATGTCACTCCACTGTATGCCACTCTACTCCTCCACTCTTTGTCACTCCACTCTACTCCACTCCACTCTATGCCACTCTTCTATATGATATTCTATTCTATGCCACTGCACTCTATACAACTCCACTCTACGCTATTCCACTGTACACAACTTCACTCTCGCCACTACACAGTACGTCACTCCACTATACGCTATTCCACTCTGTGCCCCTACACTCAATGCCACTCCACTGTATGCCACTCCACTGTACTCTAGTCCACTCTATGACACTCCACTCTATGCTGTTGTATTGTACGGCACTACACTGTACCACACTCCCCTCCATACCACTCCGTGCTTCACACTGTACGCTATTCTACTGTATACCATTACACTCTACAACACTCCACTGTATGCTATTCCACTGTATGCCACTACACTCTGCACCATCCTGCTCTACAACACAACACTGTACGCTATTTCATTCTTCACTACTCCACTGTGCCAAACTCCACTGCACATCACTCCACTGTACCCCACTCCACTCTACTATATGCTATTACACTATATGCAACCACACTATGCACTTCAACTCAATGCTATTTGACTCAATGGCACTCCACGCTACCCCACTCTGCTGTAAGTCACTCCACCGTTTGCTATTCCACTGTATCCTACTCCAGTATACCCCACTCCGCTCAATGCCACTCCACTGTATGCCACTCCACTCTGCTCAACAGTATTACAATCTACTGAAGTCCACTCTACGGCACTCCAATGTACACCATTCCACTGCATCCAACTCCATCCTACGCCACTTTCCTCTGTCATTCTACCGTACGCTATTCCACTGTACGGCACTCAACTCTTCTCCACTCCACTCAACATCACTCCATTCATTTCCGCTCCACTCTATGCCACTCCCTGTGGTCAACTTTACTGTAAGCTATTCCACTGTACACCAAACCACTGTATGCCACTGCAGTCAATGTGACTCCACTGTATGCCACCCCTCTCTACAACACTGTACTCCATGCTATTCCACTGTATGTAACTCCACTATGTCCCATTCTATGCTGTTGCACTCTATGCCACTCCACTCTAGTTCACTCCACTCTATACCACTCAGGCCCTCTATAGTTTTGATTCCATTAGGATCACTTCAGGTGTGCCTCACATTTGTCATGAATACAGAATGTCAGGGCATACATTGACCATTAGAACACCTGGGGAGGAAGGGAAAGGGGCATGGACCCAGACAACAGATGGCGGGAGGGTGCAGGGACAAAGGCAGCAAAATGTTCCTGCTGGAAAGGCAGGAGGGGCAATGGCAGCACAAATGACCATGGAGGACGAGCAGGAGGAGCATGTGCACCACAACAGACCATAGAGGGCAAGGGGTAGAGGTAGGGGTTGAAAACCAACTATGTAGGACAGGCAACAGCGGGTGTCACAGCACAATGAACCATGGGTGGAGGGCAGGAGGGAGGGATATTTGCAGCATAATGGAGTGTGGAGGGCAGTATGAATGGGGTAGAGAGATGGAGTCAGACAATGAAAGACAGAGGGTAGGCGGAGGGGACAGTAAACTGACCACACAGGGCAGGCAGCCGGGGTAGCGGCAGCACAATAGACCACACAGGGCAGACAGGAGGCAATGGCAGCAAAAACGACGATGGAGGGAGGGGGAGAACGGGACCGGGGCAGCAAGCTGACCACGCAGGGCAGGCACGGGTCCTGAACCAACACACTGGATCATGGAGAGAAGAAGGTATGGGGCAGGGCCATGCACATGGACAACAGAAGGAAGGAGAAGGGAAGCAAGGAAGCAAGGTAAGCAAACTGACCACACTGAGCAGACAGGAGGGGTTGTGCCATAAAAAAGGCCAATGGAGAGCAGGAGGGAAGGCATAGGTAAACTTAGGTATGGTTTTGCATCACCCTACATCCCCTTGCATGGCACAGGGGTGGCGCAAAACCTTTGATTATTATGCCCCTCAGTCTTTAAGGTTTAAGGTTTTTAAGTGATGAAGTGCTTTCCAATTGTGAATAATATCTAGTCTCTCAGATAATATTCAAAAGCTGTCACGAGAAGAAATGTTAAGGTTAAGCTGCATAACATCATCATAATGTTGACAAAGAAGGCTTTCTCATGAAACTTCTTGCGAACTATTGGTTTGGTTAAAAAGCATGTTCCTCAATTTAATCCAATGAGAGTGGTTAGACAGCTAAAGTAAACCAATTATGTGTAAATCTGAAATCTGACTGAAATTCTTCAAAAATGTTATTGTTGAAAATTTATTTTTTTAGTTGATACACAATGTAGCATGAAATAACTTTTCTAAGGAACAAAGGTCTTTAGCATTAGTGGAGGGCTTAGTCTACTGTGAAAATACTTTTTTTTGTTTTGTTTATTGAAATGCTTGCAACAAGTATACACAAAACCCCAAGGTTGGGGTGCAGTAATATAATCCTCACATGTGTCGATACAAGCAATTTTTCGTTTGTAACATAGAAAATGCAAAAAACTGTGCACCCTCTCCCACCCCTCCCGGCACTTAAAGAATTTTGCATCGTACAATTGTCGCATCCAAAAGCCAAGTGAACACACGTGAGTGATAGCCCATAGGAGGCAGTTCCAAGTTCCATAAGTACTGGCCAGTCACACGAGGGAAGAGATCATGTTAGTAAGTAAGACACATTAAACATCAGGGTGACTCAATAAGTACACAGTCAGTGGAGCCCAAAAGTCTTTGGGTCGTGAGGCCTCAGGCGTACGCCTCCAGTAGTTCCCTACAATATATTATGTCTCGGATCCATTTCTTCACAGTAGGCGTAGATTTTGCACCCCAGCATTGCGCCACAGCACGCTTAGCCAGCATGGTCGAGACAGCGACCACCCGCCTGTTGCAGGGCTTAAGATACTTCACGCTACCAGCAGGCATACCTGCGGTTCACACCATACGCTCTCTAGCACAACATCTGTAAGCACACATGCAACCTTGGCCCAAAACGCAGCTATCCCGTCGCACTGCCACACTAGGTGTAAAAAACCAGCGTCGGCCTGTCTGCACCGTACACAATTAGCTGTGTCCCACAGGCCAAATCTGCGTAACTGCACTGGAGTATGATATAACTGGTGCAAAAATGTAAAGTGAATAATGCACAAATTATAGTTCGCCGTGAGGCGCCCAGTCAACTCGCAGCAACATTTCCAGCGATCTAGGGGTAACTCAAACCCCAGCGTAGTGTTCCACTTAAGATATGAAGGGTGGTCCCCTGGCTCCCTCTCCTGCTGTGACGCATCATAAAGCCTAGTGATCAGGCCCTTGCGTTCCTTTCCAGCCAGTGATCGCAGTGTTTTTGGTTCAGTGGGATAGTCAGGGTAAACGGCCCTAACTGCCTGCCGCACTCTCACATAGGTGAATCCCAGCATCATCCCGTAATCCCGACCCTCCTGTACATCCTGAAGTGAGCGGAACTCACCCAGTTCATAGAGGTCCCCCCTTTGCGTAACACCCACAGTGTCCAACTTGCGTAGAGCGGGTCGCTACTGAGCTGCCGAAATGTTCGGATCCGCAGCAATAGTGAGCTTCGGGGCATATAGGTAATCTAACTCTGCCCTCTTGGCTAGGGTCCGCCAGGCCCAAGCAGTGCACTGTACTGGATTAATTTCCGTCCTGGGGCTGCCGTTCCCTCCAGAGACCGTTGCAGCCACTAGACGCATCGGGAGTACCGCGTCGGACTCAATTGCCGTATGCGGCAAAAAACGCTGCGGAAAGAAACCTTAATGGGCAAACTGCGCCTGCGTGCAAAGATAATATAAGCGCATATCGGGTGCCTCAAATCCTCCCCGATCAAAGCGCTTCACCGGGGCATTCCAACTACATCGTGGCTTCTTACCCCCCATACAAATGACAGTAGGGCCGATTGCAGCGTCTTAAACATAGAAATATTCAGCCGAATGGGGATGTTCACAAACAAATATAACAATTTGGGTAAAATAGACATTTTCGTAACTGCAATACAATCAGCAAGCGACAGCGGCAGCCCAGCCCACCACTCCGCCCTGTCTGTGATCTGTGTTACAATACGTCAATAGTTCATGGAGATTACCTGGTCGGGATCCCTATGCAGCCAGATCCCCAAATATTTCACCGGGTCATGGGTCCAAGTCAAAGGGAAGTCTAGCTCAACCTCACGCGTGCCAGCCGTTAGCGGGAACACCGTTGGCTTAGCCCAGTTAATCCCTAACCCAGAGTAGCCCTTGAATTTTACGTACTCGCGGAGACATCCGGCAGGTAAGTTGCTGGATCGCGCACATAAAGTAGCATGTCATCAGCATATAACGAGACAACAAGGGGTCACTGCTGGTAACGCAAACCAGCTGACGCATGCAGCTGGTGCAATTTGCAAGCCAAGGGCTCCAACGCTAATGCGAAAAGCATCGGCGATAGGGGGATACCCTGCCACGTGCCTCTGCCTCTTCAGCCTTCCTCTTGGGAAGGCGGAAAACACCCAGCCATTGACACGCACTCTGGCATGGGCCCAGTATACAGTACCCTAATCCATTGAAGGAAGAATGGTGTAAGGCCCATCCTGGTTACACAGTGAACATATAGTCCCAATGAAGGGAATCAAATGCTTTCGCTGCATCCAGCAGCACCACCACCGCTTGGAAGTCGGAGTCAGAGTAATGTATACTGTGAAAATACTTAATAGAGTTTAGGACAGTCAGGAAGTATTACATGCCAAAGTGAAACTTTAGTGGTTCGTAAAGCTGCAAAATTAGATTTTAATACTATGAATGTGGATGGTAGAAAGGGGTGAATGAAATGACTGGAGGATTTCAGGATTTAGTTTTGCTTAAATCCTCTTGGATTATTTCATTTAATTTTAACAAATATTCATAGATGGCATACACATCAGGGCTAGACAGTAATATGGTAGGTGGGGGCAAGTCAATTGTAAATTATTTCAAATCCTCATTAAAGAACTGTGCACATTCTTCATATTTGGTCAGGGCCTTCAACCATACAAGGAGGGAGATACTTGCAAGATTAAATGCTTCAAATATTATTTCTTGTGATTCTTTGCCATATCTTTTGTTCCTTGAAGAACACATTGACATGGTTGCTGGCCAATGTCTGCATTTAAAATTATATGCTTTAGCAGGAAAAAAAACTCTATCCTTGTGTGTGGCCTAACTAACTGACCCAAAGTGTTAGGTGTGAAAACATTGGAATTGTCAGTTGTTGAGTTCACAAAGTCAACTGAGGCAGCCTTCATTGAAGGAGAATAATTTACAAAATATAACATTATTTTCTAAAAAAATGAAAAGCCTATCCTTACCACCTACATCCTTAGTTCTGGTCAGCTATGGGACCAGTGACCTTTGGTCTAAGTCTAGTTAATTAAATCTGTGGATTACACTCACAGTTATGGCAATCCAATTAATTGGGCTCAAAGATAAAGCTAGAGATCAGACTTTTCTTTTGTATGTTTCTCACTCATTAGTGGTGGCATGGCTGTAGATGTTTATAGTGAAGGTGTTTTAGCCTTACTGGAAATTAAAACTTTGGCTTTGGAAGGATATACCCCTCAGTATCTATGTAATTATACCACACTTTTGATAATTGCATATTCTCACATGTGCTTCATAAAAAGATTTCCAAAAATGAGTAGTATATGTTTAGCTTTATTTCAGACAATATTTTACAGCTTTCTCTTTTGGGTTGCTAACAACTTGGGACCCCAAATGATATTTTCAATTCTTTTGATCCCTTCCAGTAATCATTTCTTTTGGAAGGGTTCAGACTTTTATAACAAGGTAATTTCACCTTACTATTGACACTGTGTTTTTTGACAAGTTCATCACGGACTGACTAACAGTGGGTGATCAATGTGTCTTTTAACTGAAGTATTAAATTGTTGCATATTGCTTAGGGTTTTTGTAGTTTTCAAACCGCCTTTCAATTTTTTTATCCATTCCACAACAGTCAAGTAAACCCCCTTCTTTGTTTTTCCTGAGACAAATAGAAATGTCAACCATGAATACCATGTGGACAATAATTGTTAGCCTGTATCAGTTGAAGTTGAAGTTGAAGTTGAAAAGATTTGTAAAGCGTTCTACTACCAAGCGGTTTCTTGGCGCTGAAACAGAGACTATCGCAGATGGAACCGAGGAGCGACTACAATGGGTGGGCCATGGAAAAAAGATGGGTTTTGAGAGCTTTGCGAAAGTCCATGTAGGTGGGGATGGATCTAATGGCAAAGGGGAGTGAGTTCCAAAACAGGGGGGCGAGAATGGAAAATCTCGAGCCACCCAATTTTTTCCTATGATAGCGAGGGACACTGAGGAGGAGCTGAGTAGAGGAGCGAAGGGTTCTGGCCGGAACATAGACACTGATCTTAGATCTAATAAAGTCAGGGGCTGTGCCGGTCAGTGACATGAAGGTCAGGTATCCCATCTTAAATAGAGAACGTTCTAGGATGGGAAGCCAATGAAGGGTCTTGAGGAGGGGGGTAATGTGCTGAGATTTCGGAGACCCGTAAATCAGACGAGCTGCCTGGTTTATCAGTACCTGCTTGTATAATATAGTACTAAAAATCTACATTATTCTCTATAGCATCTATTTCAGATATACAATCTGATCACGACCCAAAGAGTAATGCAAGCATACTGAAATATATTGACATGACACAAGTGGCAAGACAATCTTATCAGGAGTAACACCTAGTAACTACAACAATTATATTGTGTAAGACTTTGTGCAAGAACATCAGACTAATTGCTTTTCATTTCTACGGGACTCAATGTCATTTGAACATTTGTCTTCACTTATTATCAAAGTAAACTTCACCTTTTTACCCAGCACTGTGTCATGCACAATTCACAGTCACCATAAACCTGTTATTGAAGTCTGAGTGAGTAAAATCCTGCGTGGCTGGGTAAGTTTGGAGTAACGCAAAGCAGTGTATGTCACTGACTTGCATACTGTGCCCCCGGGAGGTGTTTCATGGGTGGAACATGGGTGTTTGGGCACTCCGCGCTCCATGGTGGAGCGCAGACTTCCTGGACTCTGCCTTCAGGCGTGAAGTGGCATTGTTTTTCAATTCACGCTTGATATTTGTATTGGTGCAGACTCGTGAGAGCCACAAAATTCTCCAGCCACTATCCAGCATTCGTAACACCCGCTTTCACAGCTTCTGGCCATGACAGCGCCAATGTAGTGCTGCTCGCAGTTGCGCATTCACCCCTCAAGAAGCTTTGGTGCTTGAAAAGCAGCTAAAGAGATTTTCAAGTGGATTTCCATCTCCAACGAACCGCTGAAGTAGTTTTTTGTGCTAAAAGACTTTTTTAATTTAACTATTTGTTTTACAGCAAGGAAGTGCCCCAGACACTTCAAGTTCCTGTTCCTGTCTAGCAGGCTCCCCCCAGCACTTTTCATTTTGGATTTGGAGCTGGAAGGGTAACTCTCCTTGTTAGAGGCATGTATGTAATTGGAGACAAGGACTTTGTATTTGAGATATCACAAAGAAGTTCAAAAACATGTGTAAAAGGGTGTTGTCTGCTTTATAGAAGGCATGCAGCCATATTTATTTGTACTTTTATTTGAATTTTCAAAGTTATAGTGTTGGGTGTCCTGCATTTTCAGTAGGGGCCTAGTCATAGTTTTGCATTTAATTTTTCTTCCTTTGTAGAGGAACAATGTTGCACAGTTTAGTACATTTTCTCAATGTTTGTTAAATTGTAAGTATTTTCTTTTTTTACTATGTGGCCTAGTCTGCCAAAGGGCCATCCAGTAGGCCCAGGCAACTGCTAGTCATGGGTACATGAAACAACTGCTTCTGTGGCATGTGGTAATTTAAAACATTAATTAGGGCTGAGATGGCATTGGATTAAAAAAAAATGTGTTGGCTTTTTTGCATGGCACTTTTTTGTGTACAAACAGTGTATATGTGGTGTAATATGTGCTGCCTTGAGAGGACGTGAGTTGTGGTAATGTTTATAGCTCAGTTTATTTTCATCTTTGCATTGCTGAATAATGGTAGTGTTTTCTTCAATTTTACCATGCTTCCTTTGTCTGTCCATTGTGTGTTTGCCATAGGCCACCATTGATTTGTCTTTGTTTTCTATGTCATGTGGCCGGGGGCCATTTTGTGGAGTCTGTGTCCATAGGCCTGAATGTATTCTCTTTGTTCTCCATGCCACCTTGCTCACTGTTGTTGTTTGGCCATGTTGCTGGCAGCCATTGTGTGCATCCAGCCAGTGTACTTTTGCCATAGGCTTGCATGTGTTCCTTGTTCCCCATGACTCCTTGTTTGCTGTTGTTGGTGTGCCATGTGGCTAGCAGCAATTTTATACACCCAGCCTGTCTGTCTTTGCAATATGCTTGCATGTGTTCTTTGTTCCTCATGCCTCCTTGCTTGCTGTTGTTGTTTGAACATGTTGCACAGCCTGGCCTGGCAGCCATTTTGGACAACTAGCCAGTGCGCCTTTGCCATAGGCTTCCTGGATAATGCCCACTCAGCCTCCATTGGAGTAATCTGGGTTACCTTTAAGGCATATGTACGAGGTGTTTTACAAAGCCAGGTCTAGAGGAAAGAGTGGGGACATTAGAGGTGAGGCTACAGCAAATGACAGGGAACACCCAGGAAAGAGAGAATACAACAAAACAGTTGGAGGAAGCCAGTTGAAATTTTAACCTAGAGGCAAAATGTCGAGAGAGGTGAAAAACAGGGCAACAATTTGAGTATGGTGAGAAGGCTGGAGCATTGTTAGCATGGAAGTCAGGGGCTGAGAGGTAATGGAATCACATCAGGGAATTGTTCATCAACCCCCAGGTTGACATCTTGAACAAGGAAGGGGACTCTCTGCTGATCTACAACGTACTGGACGCTACGCTGTTTGCTGGGGGCTGGATGCTGATCGACTCACCCACGGGACTGCGAGGACCACGGAGCATTGCGCTCCACTAACTGTGCTCACCTGGTTCCTCTTCCCGTCTGGTTCCTCCCTCCACCGCCACGCCTCGCGGCCCCCGCTGCGCGGGAGCCGCTCGTTGGCCTCAGCGTATAAAACCTTGGCTGGTGCTTTTCAACTGTGGGACTCTCTGCTGATCTACAACGTACTGGACGCTACGCTGTTTGCTGGGGGCTGGATGCTGATCGACTCACCCACGGGACTGCGAGGACCACGGAGCATTGCGCTCCACTAACTGTGCTCACCTGGTTCCTCTTCCCGTCTGGTGCCTCCCTCCACCGCCATGCCTCGTGGCCCCCGCTGCGCGGGAGCCGCTCGTTGGCCTCAGCGTATAAAACCTTGGCTGGTGCTTTTCAACTGTGGGACTCTCTGCTGATCTACAACGTACTGGACGCTACGCTGTTTGCTGGGGGCTGGATGCTGATCGACTCACCCACGGGACTGCGAGGACCACGGAGCATTGCGCTCCACTAACTGTGCTCACCTGGTTCCTCTTCCCGTCTGGTTCCTCCCTCCACCGCCACGCCTCGCGGCCCCCGCTGCGCGGGAGCCGCTCGTTGGCCTCAGCGTATAAAACCTTGGCTGGTGCTTTTCAACTGTGGGACTCTCTGCTGATCTACAACGTACTGGACGCTACGCTGTTTGCTGGGGGCTGGATGCTGATCGACTCACCCACGGGACTGCGAGGACCACGGAGCATTGCGCTCCACTAACTGTGCTCACCTGGTTCCTCTTCCCGTCTGGTTCCTCCCTCCACCGCCACGCCTCGCGGCCCCCGCTGCGCGGGAGCCGCTCGTTGGTCTCAGCGTATAAAACCTTGGCTGGTGCTTTTCAACTGTGGGACTCTCTGCTGATCTACAACGTACTGGACGCTACGCTGTTTGCTGGGGGCTGGATGCTGATCGACTCACCCACGGGACTGCGAGGACCACGGAGCATTGCGCTCCACTAACTGTGCTCACCTGGTTCCTCTTCCCGTCTGGTTCCTCCCTCCACCGCCACGCCTCGCGGCCCCCGCTGCGCGGGGGCCGCTCGTTGGCCTCAGCGTATAAAACCTTGGCTGGTGCTTTTCAACTGTGGGACTCTCTGCTGATCTACAACATACTGGACGCTACGCTGTTTGCTGGGGGCTGGATGCTGATCGACTCACCCACGGGACTGCGAGGACCACGGAGCATTGCGCTCCACTAACTGTGCTCACCTGGTTCCTCTTCCCGTCTGGTTCCTCCCTCCACCGCCACGCCTCGCGTCCCCCGCTGCGCGGGAGCCGCTCGTTGGCCTCAGCGTATAAAACCTTGGCTGGTGCTTTTCAACTGTGGGACTCTCTGCTGATCTACAACGTACTGGACGCTACGCTGTTTGCTGGGGGCTGGATGCTGATCGACTCACCCACGGGACTGCGAGGACCACGGAGCATTGCGCTCCACTAACTGTGCTCACCTGGTTCCTCTTCCCGTTCACGCCCCTTACTCCTCCCCCGGGCTTAACTCTGCCTACGTCCCAGCGCGCTAGCGGTACGCGCGCGGGACGAGGCCCGGGGCGAAGACCGGGCAAAGAGCGGGCCGTTTGTGGCCGTTCGTGGACGGCAGTAGACTGGACGGGCCCATACTCTTTATTCTGGCTGAGCATAATCCTAGCCTACCTGTCTCAGAACCAACTCCTACTTTCTAACTGTTGTATACAGTGATGTCGTCTCTGAGGTCATGTAGGAAGTTAGCACAGAGTAGTACTGGGGGTTGTGTTTCGGGGACGTTAGACAATTTTATTACTAGAGCTGCCCGGATTCTTGAACGCGAAATAGATCTAACAGAAAAAAGACTGTCTCTCGACTTGTCTTCCAAAAGATCTTCTTTGGGCAGCCTTATGACAGTCACCTCTCCTGTCCCCAGGCCTCTACAACCTATTTCTGATCCTACCGAACACATCGAGCTTGGATTGGATACTTGCTCAGCAACAGGTCCACTGGTTAATACTCTAACTACAACATCTGGCTCTTCCCCCCTTGGTTTGCCCCCTACCGCTTCAGATAATCATTTACAGCCCCCTTTTGATTTGCCTGGCCCCACAATCTCGTTACTGGGTGTCCTGTCACCGTTAACCCAGGGGACGAACACATGTAGGGAAGTGCATCCTAAGGGCAATTTCGTCAATAATATTAAAGTGCCCACAATTTCTGTTCCCTGTCCTGACCCCAACCTCCCAGCGCCACAGGTTACTTTTGCCGCTGACGTGAGTTCTGTGCCCATTTCTCGCCCTGTGTCCTCGTCCACTACATCCCCTCTGTCTGCCGACCATGTTGAGGTTTTAGAGCAGCTGTTCAAGTCCTTTCTTACTCCACTATATGAGAAAGTTAATCGTCTCTCTCACTTGGTCGAAAAACTAGAGGTTATTATGCATGCCAACCTGGTAATAACTGAGAAGCTTTCAGCTTCTCCATTGTCTTCTGGGCCCACAACACCTCCTGATTTAACCACTGTGGTTGAGGTCGTCCATAATGACATCACCCCTATGTTTGGAGCTCCCGCAGATCCCCCTGTTCCCATTGTCCCTCCCACAAACACTCCCCACCAGTCATCTTGCACCATTTCCCGCCACGTTCCAGATAGAAACGTAAATAACAATAGAAATCAATCTACCATTAAG
Source organism: Triturus cristatus (assembly GCF_964204655.1). NCBI lineage: Eukaryota > Metazoa > Chordata > Amphibia > Caudata > Salamandridae > Triturus > Triturus cristatus. Next base: position 730,824,306 of record NC_140591.1, read on the forward strand.
CACTCCCTCGTTCAGGGTACTTCTCCATTTTCCGAACTCCCTTGTATTAACCTCCCGCCTGAGTCTCATCCTTATACTGCCATTCTGGTGGGTGTTCCCAGTCTTTCGCAGGATAGGGCTGAGTCTCACAGTGAGTTAAAAAACAAGGTTACTCACTGGTTAAATCGTAATAGGCCTCTGCCCGCTTCTTCGTGCGCAGAAATATTGATTGTTCGCAGGGTGTGTTGGCTGGGCAGTGGGGTTAAGGGAGTAGAGGGGGACTGTGTGCTTGTAAATTTTCGTGATCCCAGGGTGGTGCGTTACCTATGTTCCCACCCTAACATCTCGGGTGCCTCAGGAATTTTTGTTACAGATCTGTCATATTTTTATCCCCCCGCACCTCTCCAACAGTTCAATGCCGGATCACTTGGTTGGGAGAGGGTCTCTAGGGGTCCTCGTAGAGTACAGGGCTTGGATTTCCACCTTCCACTATTTAATCCATACGCCCCGCTGAGTGATTTGGATGGGGTTGATTGACCTCTTTGCAACCATAGCCCCGTGCCTTATAGGTCCAGTGGCCGGGGCATGCCTGGTCGATTTTGTACGGACAAGAGGTTCTCACCCCCTGGTTCTCCCTGTGATCGTTTACACACACACCCCTACAAGCCGAACGTTCCATCCGCAGATCTGGAGAGCTCACATTTACCCCTGTCATGTGCTCCCATTACCACCAGCCGCATACGCTCTGATGTGGTATCTGACATTGGTGGGTTGTTCCTAGTTCCTCCACCCCCTGTACAAATCGTCTCCCCTTCTGTGTCTTCAACTCCATCATGCTCCCCAATTCCGCCGGGATCCCCTAGTTCTCCAACTTTACCTTGCACCCCAGTTCCCCTGGCCCCCCCTGGCTCCCCTGTCCTCACCCTGGCTTCCTGGAACATTGCGGGTCTCCGTAGTAAACTAACTAACGAGGATTGGTCCGCCTGGGTCTCTACCCATGACATCCTGGCTTTCCAGGAGACATGGGCTGTTGACCCTGTATGTTATTCTGGGTACGTAAACTTTTTTAAGGGGGCAATTAGTAACCCCAGGGGTCGTTCCTCTGGTGGTCTCTGTTTCTGGGTTAGGCAAACCTTGAAGTATAGCCTAACCGAACTGTCTATTGATAATCCCGACCTTCTGATTATCTCTCTGCAGAGCAACGATGAACCCTTAATATTGTTAATTAATGTTTACAATCGGGGTCTTCCAGGAGGGCGTGGAACTAATACATTTTTACAATTGGACGAGTTCCTGGAGACAGTTGACCCTAGCACCAACGTATTTATTATAGGTGATTTCAACTGTTGCTTCGAGCCACTATACCCAGAATGCGACTCTTTGACCACGGAAATTGATATTATCTGGAATATACCTTTTCTCGCCCTCACTCCTATTAAACGTTGGAGTGAATCTGCTGTTCAGTGGACGAGTTTATGCCTTGAACGTGGCTTTAGAGCAGCCAATGGACGAACCCCCTCGGATCCGTCTGGCAAAGTGACCTTTTCCGATGGCCGAGGACGTAGTAGTCGAATTGATTATGCTCTAATAAAAGTGGAGTACTGGCATACTCTGGGTAATATGATGATTTGTGAGCGAATTGAGAGTGACCACAACCCCTTGGTTCTGACACTCCTGCTCAGCCCCCAGTTTAGAAACACCCAATCTGAGATATTGACTGCCAATGCCCTTTTAACCAACAATCATCGCAGAGTGCGATGGGATAGGGTTGCTCTTGATAGTGCTATACTTTCTGAGATTGGCGATAAAGTCTCCTCAGCAACTGTAGCCTTACAGTCACTTAGGCTCGAAAACGGCGACTTTGTCGATGCTACAAACATACATACCAATCTGTTTTTGGACCTAAAATCCATCTTCTCAAAACCCTGCAAGGCCATGCCTCCCAAGATCCCCAAGCAAAGCTCTTGGTATAATAAGAACTGCCGAGATTCATATAATGCTTTGAAAGCTGCTATCGCTACTAAGGACCAGGCCACTATTAGATCTACGAGAAAACTTTACACCAGGGCCAAAGTCCAGGCGAAGCGTGACTGGGATAATGACCACTGGAGTACCCTACTTGCAGCCAGCAAATTAAGGAACCTAACACTGTTCTGGCACACCTTGAAGTGGGGTAATACATCAAACTCACAGGTTCCCTCCAACAATGTTTCTCCGGATAACTGGGTATCCCATTATGAATCCCAGTTTTCCGATGCTGATATGGCCGTTACATCTTCTGAACCTCATTGCCGGGACCCGTTTATACCTTCTAACCTTGAGTTTGACGTTGAAGAGGTTAAGATGGCAATATCGAGGGTTCCTAATGGCAAGGCCCCAGGTATCGATTGTGTCCCCGCGGACCTCTTTAAATCCGACCCTGGTAATTGGGCCCCCTACATCGCCCTTCTGGCTAATGCACTAGTTAAAGGGGCCCCTATCCCCGACTCATGGAAGGGCGCTGAGATCTTGCCCATCTTTAAAAAAGGTGATCGTTCGTGCCCGGGCAATTACCGCCCCATTAGTCTTATTGACTCTGTCCAAAAAATTGGAGCAAGAATGATTTTGGTAAGGATCCAGCTTTGGGCTGAGCAGTACGACATCATTTCGCCCCTACAGGCAGGCTTCAGATCGTGCATTAGTACCATTGACCAGGCTTTTAAATTTGAACTAATTGTCTGGAAAACGGTTTATCTTTGCAGTGGTACAATTTATGCAGCTTTTGTAGACCTTCGGTCTGCTTTTGATTTGGTCAATAGGACTAAACTCTGGGGTGAATTAGCGGAGCTTGGGCTATCTTCGGACCTTTTAAACATCATAATTAGGTTACATGATAATAACTTTGCCCAAGTCCGCTGGGGTAACCAAGGGCAGGTCACTGACAAGTTTAATGTCAACAGAGGCGTCAGACAAGGGTGTGTTCTCGCACCCACATTATTCCTATTATTCATTAATAGAGTTGTCCAATATTTCTCCAACAAATCTACAGATGCCCCCATGCTAGGAGGGTCCAAGGTTCCGCTGCTTATGTTTGCGGACGACACCCTACTCCTCTCACAAACTTTGTCCGGGCTGCAGTCGGCTTTGAATTTATTTTCTTCTTTTTGCTCCGACTGCGACCTGTCAGTTAACATTTCAAAAACCAAATATATGGTTTTTAACAAAGGGAAACCTGTGTGGGGCCAGGTGACCATGGATAGTGGTGTTCTGGAACGCACAAATGTTATGACCTACCTGGGTGTTTTGTTTGAAAATAAGTTGAACTGGGGACCTCAAATTGACGCTCTCTCTCTTAAATTTGCTCAACTATCGGGCTGTCTGATCAAGGAACAAAAACAATCCCAGGCAAAAATGATAGGTCCACCTATCAAAATTTTTGAAGCTAGAATCAACTCAGCAATTTTATATGGTGCTGAATTATGGGGTCATACAGATCTTTCTTCCCTGGTTATAGCCCAAAACAAATTTTTCAGAAAGTTAACGGGACTCCCCAGCTCAACGCCAGTGAAACCACTTCTTTTGGACCTTGGTTGTTGTTCGTTTGATGACATTGCCAGGTTCAAACCTCTGGCTTATTGGAGGAGGCTATGGACAGTCCCCGAATTGGCTTCTTTTGCCAAAGCTTTTATGGATGTTCGTTGTATTTTGGGGGCGGGTGACCTCCCCTGGTGTAAACATGTTAGTCTCTTATTGGACTCTATGGGCTTAGGTACCCTCTGGTCTGACCCAGCTAACAGTTCTTTTCCCCCGAAACAAAGTTTTAAGACCCTCTATTGGTCTATGATCTCCCAAAAACACATGCTATCTGTTTCCCCTGAGTCCCTGACTGGCAAGTTCTTTGGATTTAAACAAACCCCTGTTTTCGAAGAGTATTGGGATATCATCACCAGGCCTAGCGACAGGAAACTATACCACCAATTCAGGGTAGGCTCCCTACCCACCAACTCATTTACTAAAAAATGGAAGGGTGGCTCCCGTGATACCTGTAGGTGGTGCTCGGACTGTGTTGATTCTGTCGGCCACATATTCTTTGCCTGCCCGGCCTATGTTGCACCAAGGGCTAAATGGCTTAAACCTCTCTGCCAGAATATGGGCACCCGGCAGGGTTTTGTAGCACTCAACATTCTGCGATTTGATACTAGCGAGTGCATTGTAATCGCTGTGGCAAAATTCCTTGGCTGGGTTTGGATTATCCGCAATAAGTTGTAACAGTTGCCTGGTATGATGCTGTGACCTTCCTCTTCCGTCTCAGTGTTTTATGGTTTATGTTTTCTCCTGTTTTTAATGATATTGTATTTTAAATTTTATGTCTGTAAAATGTCTTTCTTGATGAAATTTTATCGAAATAAAGACTATATGAATTGAATTGAACAAGGAAGAGATAATACAGGCCAGTTTGGTCTCACTATTTTCTGAATTATATGCAGAAGAAGTGCGTCCAGATGAGGGAAGCATAAAGAAATGGCTAAATAGTGTAGGGCTCCCAGTGCTCACAACAGAGGGTAGGAAGAGTATGGACGCCCCATCACTAAGGGGGAAATAGGAGAGCAGCTTTCGCATATAAAGAATGTGAACGCAGAGGGTCCAGATTCGCTGCCGGTTGAGGTATACACACTAATCATAGACTAAATCGTCCCAGAAATGAAGTTGCTATTCAATCCAGTCTATAACGGAGAAGGACAGATCCCAAGTTCATGGAGGGAGGCCATAATTGCTCTGATACTAAAACTTGCAAAGGACCCGAGGAAGGCCAACTCATATAGGCCAATCTCCTTGTTAAATGTAGATTATAAAATCTATTTTGGCATCTTGGCAGGGAGATTGGCAAAGTTGGCACCCCTAATTGATACATGTAGATCAGAAGGTTTTTGTTCTGAAAAGACAAATACAAGAACTCACACTGTCGTTAATTGGGACTATAGATCTAGCAATTGGGCACTCGGTTCCCTTGGCAGTGATCACTATTGATGCCGCCAAGGCATTCAATCGTGTCAGTTGGACATTTCTTTGGGCATTCTTGGAATTAATGGGCTTCAGTGCTGGTTCTATCATGGTGCTTTGAAGGCTATATGAGTGCCCCATGGCCAAAATCCTCCTAAATGGTTCCCTGACGAAGAGTTTTAATATTCATAGAGTAACGAGGCAGGGATGCCACCTTTCGCCCCACCTTTTTGATACATATCAAACCCTTGGCACATCTTTTGAGGAAAGATGACCAGATAGTTCCTATTCAGTCACTCCCCATTTGTAGTAAAATAGCAATATATGCGGACAATCTGATAATCTATACATCCGATCCGGCCCGAACATTACCCAGGGTGGAGCAGTTGACAAAATAATTTGGGGCATTATCCAGATACTTAGTCATCTCCAAGACAGAAGCAATGTGCTGGGATTTGGAGGATTGGGGAGGCAGAGTGTGTAAAGAGATAACATACTTAGGGATTGTCATAGTTAACCAAATTGGTGAGATCCCATTGCGTAACTTGAAGAGGGTGGCCAAGGAGATCGACAGGTCATTTTCCAGGTGAAACAACTTATCATTAGCCATTTATGGGAGGGTCAACCTAATAAAAATGTCTATCCTCTCGAAGTTGACGTACGTATTTAATTGTATTCCACTTAAATTCCCAAAGGACACAATCAACAAAATACAAGGGAAAATAACTAGCTTTATTTGGGCATCCCGAGGAGTACGGCTTTCCTGGAAAAAGCTATGGTGTCGCCTTTAGAAGGGTGGGTTGGCCCTGCCAGACCTTAGTCTCTACTGTATGGCATTTCAATAAAAAATATTCTGTGTGCTTATGGGGGAGCCCGACTCTTCCACTTGGGGAGCACTACTAGGGGAAATGATCAATGAGTTCAGACCAGCAGCTTTTCTATATAAATTTGGAGCCCCAATTTTGTTTTTTAAGTAAGGTTGAAGGTTTTAAAGACAGCATTAAGTCTTTGTTGTGAAGTGAGAAAGATGTTAAACATCGGGTATTACTCAGAATTTGCACTGATTTGGGAATCCTCAGGGACACTGGAATGCCTGACGGATGGATTGAGCCTTCCCTTGAAGCAAGCAGGGGTATCTAAGTGGGGAGACCTGATATCAGCAGAAGGTCTGCTAACTTGGGAGGTGCCAAGTGCGAAAACAGGCAATAGATTGTCTAGATTCAACTACATTCAGCTCACATCATGGGTCTCAACAGTCTCCCTGGAGACAGGAGGGCTATGGGATTTTGAGGTCCTCCTCCAGGAAGTTAGTCCAAAAAAGTAAAGAAGTTGCAAAGTGGTATAGGCAATTCCTGGAGGTAGAGGTAATGAAACTGGAGGTTCCTTATGCAATTTGGTTGGATGTATTCCAGGAAGAGAATATAAAATCTCTTTAGATGGAGTCTTTAAAATTACTATATTCAATAGTTACACCTGCAAATTTTAAACATCACTTCTTTGTTATCAATAGGCTGTATTGGACTTCTCAAAGAGTGGCTAAGTTTGTGTTGCAACCAGTTCCTAGATGCAAAAGATGCAACTTCCCAGAAGCCAATGATGTACACATCTTTTTTACATGTCCCGGGATAAAAGAATACAGGGAGGTCATAGAAACCACTAATAGAGGTATCCTAGGGGAACCTATAGTTTTGACAGCGGCTTTAGTACTCATAGGGGTGGACAACACTTCTCATAATACCTTGAATAGTAAGCAAAGGGGCCTGGTATTCTACCTTTTGCTATTAGCCAGGCAGGAGATCTGTAAACATTGGACAGACCCTGTTCCTCCAAATCCCACGTGGTGTTTAAAAGTGGTCAAGCGCACTAGCAATATGGATGTCGAATATAATCCACAAAGTTCGGGGGAAATTTGGGAGGACTTTATTAAGTGGGCAAAATAGCAACCATGGTGTTATGTAGGGCTGTGTCCGAATATGAAAAATCTTCCCGTAGTCCTACAATTACACCAGTTCATGGCACTAGGGGGTGGTCCCCACTTGATGCGACCAGAGCTTTGAAAGCTGGGGCGAGAGAACGTAACGGACCACAAGATGGACCGAGGGTGCCAAAATGGTCCAAGATTTGCAGACGCCATGGTGATATGAGGACAAAAAAAAAAGAAAGTGTGCCGTTGCCATAGACTTGCACATGTTCTTTGTTCGCTGTTGTTGTTTGACCATGTTGCACTGGCAGGCGCCCATTTTGTGCATCCAGCCAGTGTACCTTCACCATAGGCTTGCATGTGTTCTTTGTTTCCCATGCCTTCATGCTTGCTGCCGTTGTTAGACCATATAAAAAGAACATGATGGACGGCATCCTGAACAAATCGCATATTCAGCCACAGTCACAGCTCTGGGTTTGATCAGTCTTTTTGCACACCACGCCTTTCCAGTTTAGACCCAGCCATATCCAAATCAGTCTTGATCCTGTTGGACAAGAAAGAAGCATTCTGGGACCATTTTGGGGTTTCACTCCTCATTAGCCAGGGTAACTTGAATCTGGGCCTTAGCGAGCACAGGACCCATGTCTGGGCATACCCTTCTTACAGGGTGGTTCATTTTGCTTTTGTTGCCCTAAGTGGGAAGGCTATGGCAGACAGGGTCCTGTGCTCACTTTGCCACTGGATTCAAGATAGCCTGGCTGATGAGCGGTGATGCCCAGAAACTGGTCCCAGGATGCTTCTTTCTGGTCCAGGGAGGACCTGGCTTGGCAGTTCGGGTTGGACTGTTCCCATGATGGGCAGGGTCAAGACTGATTTGCATATTGCTTGGTCCAAACTGTGGTGGTGTGGTGAGCAAAAGAACAATAGATTAAACCCAGATCTTTGTGTCTGGGGTGAATGTTTGCATTGTTCAGCATTCAGTCCATCAATGTGTTCCTTTTGCTGCTGTTTGCCTATGTGGCATTGGTTGGCAGCCGTTTTGTGCATCCAGCCAGTGTGCTTCTGCCATAGGTTTGCACGGATGGATGTGATATCAGTTTAATATTATGCTTGAGGATCATTTTTAGTATTGTAGTACGTATTTAAGAATATTATTTTGATGAACAGTGCTTATATATTACATACATTTTTTTATTTTTTTTATTTTGCACCTCCTTGCCTCACAGTAGCTTTATTCTCATCCTCCCATACACACATGGGCAATTATTGATCTGTTTTTTAATCATAGTTTATAATTTTTACTTTATTTCTACATTTTAATTTACATTGTTTTTTATTTCCATGTTTTATTTTTATTTTAAGTAGTTTTATAATTTTTACTTTCATTTTTTCTTTTTTGTTAATTTATTTTACTTTACCTTATTAGATTATTTTTCAATTCCAATTTGTTTTTTTATTTTTTATTTGTATTTTTTTTTTTCATTTCACCTCTTTCGATCTATCATCCCACCATAAGCGCATAGCTGCGCAACAGCATTCAGTTTTTAGGCATTATTCCATTTCGTCCTGAACACCCTGGCTGCCGTGCACTGCAGACACATCACAATCATTCATTTTTTTAATGATTGTTCCATTTACCCTTGGACCACATTGGCTGCCATAAGGGCACACTCCATTTTTAAAAAGATTATTATTCCATTTACCCATGCAGTCCCCTGAGGACCAAAGGTGTCTCCTTTAGAATCTATGAACATAAAAGAAAGCGCTCTATCTGTATATTGTGTGTTATACTGATTGATGGAATGACATTTTATGGTATGTTGGTGTGGTTTGACTTTAATGTGGTTATTGCCTAAGTAACCAACCACACATATAATGCCTTTGTCGGTACTAATTCGAACTGCAACAATGCCACATTTCACTACATATTTTTCATGCTTGTTTGGTTTTAGGTGCACAAGACAAGAAGAGACATCACCCGCAGTACTGCCAATCTGAAGGCCTGTACAGTGACATCACACGTCAGTCCTCTAATCTCTTCCACTGGTGCAGCTTAGTGCCACTGCCAACTGAGAGCTCTAAGATGGCTCAAAAGCAAGTTACTGCCAAGAAAATAGCCAGTGAGAAGAAACAGCTTTCTAACAGTGGTGTGTCAGCCCAAACCTTTTTCGGACAACGTTGTGTGTCTGCTGCACCGGTTTCTGGGAAGCAAGCTGGGAGCAGCACTCCCACATCAACAGCACCTGCCTAACCTAAGCTCAAGACCATTCCTGTCAGTGAGTCAACCCCTACAATAATAGCAACGCCAAAGAGCAGTGAGGTTGAATTGGATTTTTACCTTTGGCAAAGTAGTACCCAATTGTTTCAGGAAGCAGAGCAAAGTGAACAGCCGCAGCAGCCATGCATAGCACATGTTATTGATGTTGGAGCAGAAATGGAGGTCGAGCTTCCTGCCAAGCAAGAAACTCCTCTTTTAGAATCATTGGCTCCCAGTCCGTCAGCAAGGAAAAGGAAGGGTACTACTCCACCATCTTCTTCAAGCACCATTTCTGATGATGTGGCACAGGTAGCACCAGTAGCTCCCTTATATGCAAAGTCCCAGCTGACCCTGCACTAACTACTAAATTAGTAGAAGTATGCTCTGCAGAGAGACAATCAACAACATGCCCATTTACCTTAAATTCTTTAGGTTTCGGCAGTGGCTCAGTAAAGATGTTTCTCTCCCCATTTTTGGATCTTTTTATGGTTAGCACACATGGGGAGCACATTCCAATATGCAGCATTTGCATCACACATGTTCATCGAGGTAAGCCTGGTTGACATTATGGTGCTGTAGGTCAAATGACCCATATGAAAAAAACACCACGCATGAGTTTTCGGGGGGAGGAGCACCTTAAAAGTTGGCTGAACGTGGTTATAGCGGTCAAGGTGAGGAGAGCCGGGGAACATCAGCTACAGGTTCAATCACAGTGGGAGTGATGATGAGGAAGAAGAGGGTGCCATCCGTGCACAATGCAGCCCTGTCCCAGGCTGTGCACCAGCAGAATCACCCACCTCACCTACTTCACAATTGCACTAGGCTAACAGTCAAATGGAGACACCACGGCATTCAATAACGGTCCTACCATGACGCGCACTGAGTCTACCAACACATATTTCTCAAATGTCGCCAGTGTCAGTGACCCCATAAAAGAAGAAAAATAACAGGCTACTATTATGGGCATGTTTAGAGGGCAATCAGCTATGATCACAGTGGGAGGGTATGAGGAAGAAGAGGGTGACAACTTTAAGTAAAGTAGCCCTTTCTTAAGTGGTGCACCAGCATCACCTGCATCAGCAACCTCCAAATGCCAGTTTGATGGAGACACCACCACATACAGTGACTGCCCCAAGATGCTCATTAAGCCTACTACTTCCTGGCTCTCTCTGGAAGTTGCCTACATCAGTGGCACCACATAATATAACATCCAGGTGACTATAATGGGCATGTTTTAGCAGTTGGGGCCCTATGACCGCAACCACCAAATGGCACATTTGTACAATGGGAAGTTGTCAAAAATGTTAGTGCTAAACCTCATTCCTTTTTCTTTTGTGGAAGGAGTGGGATTCTTAGAATGTGTGGCAGCCATCTTCCCGAAATAGAAGGTTCCAAGTCAGACCTCTTTGTCCAGAGCTGCTGTTCCAGCATTGCATCACAATATGTTTCAATTAGTTGGACAAACTTTGTAGCAAAGTGTTGTTCACACACTCCACCGAACGACAGACATGTGAACCAGTTGTCAGGGAACTGATTACATGTGCATCACTGCACACTGGATCTCTTTTGTGTTGGTAAAGCAAAATATATCTACAGATCATGGCCCTGAAGACAGTATTAAGAGTGTTTGGCGGAATGCAACAGGGGTCATGTTTCCATTGAGAAGTTGCATACACATTGAAAATCTTGGACAAGTTTAACAGCAAGGTGTCTGAATGGCTGTGACACAGAGGTCTCAGAATTGGATTTGTTGCTACAGACATTGGCAGTAACATAGTCAAGGCCATGACAGACGGTGGCTATTTCCGGGTCCTTTGTTTTGCCCATTAAATCAACCTGGTGTTGTAAGACTTTTAAAAAAAAGAAGAAATAGTCAGCAACATACTGACCACCTGCAAAAGGATCTGCACTCGTTTCAGCCATTCTTTTAAGACCCAGAAGCAGTTGTGGATTACTCAGCGTGCTGATAGAGTACCAGTTTAAACCCTGATACAGGAGGGGCCAACACGTTGGAACTCGACATATTCATGTTGCAACATCTGTTAAGAGCAGTACAAACAGATCAATGACAATTCCATTCAAAGAGGAGGGGATGCAATTGGGAAAGCTCTGACCATGGATGCAGGCTAATAGGACCTAGTCAAATGTCTGGTACAAATGCTACTCCTTTATGAGGTTTTCACTTGGGAAGTCAGCAAGGAGTACTGTAAAATGGGCCAAGCTATACCATTGTTGCATCTGCAACAGGGCCAGATAAAGAAGGTGTCTGAAAGGTTCACCCCAGCAGGTGTGAATGAAAACACAGAAGTGCATGCCTTGGTTGAGAGCTTACTCTTTTGTTTGGCTTAAAATGGAAGGCTGCAAAATGACATCATCTTTATCAAAGAGTACATGTGTGCACCACTACTTAATCCAAGGTAATGAAAAACTCTACCCACTTTCATTGCTATTCCTGAAAGTGGTGTCTGAAAATATAAGAGGCGCATTGTTGAGCAAGCTGGAAACCTGGAAAAAGAATGCCTGGAACTTAGAGTCCCACTCCACAGTTCTAGGGTGCCACCTCCACCTTCCAGAGAGGGTAGTGCTGTCTCAGAGCAACCAACACCAGCAACCAGAAATCTGGTAGCAACAGCAACAGAAGGATCAGACCTAATTTCTGCATTGTATTGAGATCAAATGACAGGGCTTAAGTCCAGTGCAGAGGTGATGGCAAAAAAGATCGAGCAATTGGCAGCATCAATGACCATCCAGAAGATGTTCCAGGAGTATCTAGATGATCTGAAAGAGGTCTATGTGGGTCAAAACCCATTGATGTATTGGTATGGAAAGAACTGCCAATGGCCAGAGCTCAGCAGGCTGGCAATAAAGTATCTGGCTTGTCCTGTAGCCAGTGTGTCTGCTGAGCATGTGTTCAGTGCAGCTGGTGCTGTTGTTACAGCAAGAAGGACCAGTCTCAAAATGTGGAGATTGACTGTGATCAAAATGAACAGACATTTCATACCACACAATTACACCATTCCTGAAACAGTACAGGAGGAGGAAGATAGTCAGAATCAAGTGTGTTAGCTGACCAACTTTTGGGTGAACTACCTGAGGTTGAGGATGAACTCTACTTCCATATTGAGTATGCCAGTGCCACCATAGCACTTTTTAATAATTTCTTGTTGAATTTCTTTCTTTCTGGAAAAAAGGTAACTAGTAGAACATTCTTTGTGTCATAATTTTTTTGTAACATATATGGCCGGATTGCAGTTGGACCACTGTGCGTGAAGCAGCCTCCACAATTTCTTCATGACACTGGAGACAGTGCCTGCCTCTCTTGCATGCCTATCCTTCTTCACATTACTTAGCAGGGCTACCCCAGAAGATCATTGATTTACAGGAGGGCCAATACCAAAGACCAATGTGTTGCATGCGTCAAAGATACAATTGCATACCAACTACCTAACCTACCCGTGCTTCTATCGGAAGAGGTAACCACAACTACAACTATTGCAACAATGAGTGATGATTGATGATTCATGTTGTGGCAGACAGTGAGGGTGAGAGTTTAACTAATTTGACAACTTGCTTTAGAGGATTTGCAATGTTTGTGGTCTGCATGATGGGTGCTCATTCTTCCTGGAGGTGATTTGCCTTTACAAAACTTACTGAGCGAAATGTAACCTGTACGGTCCACTCCCGTCCTTCTTTGTTCATCACCTAGAAGGGCTGTTCTAGATGACCATTTCATTTAAAAGACTGCCAAATTCCAATCTGTTGCTTCTATCAAAGAGGAGGTACAATTGTGTACCTACCATCTTGCTTGGACTGGAACAGGTAACTATTGAATAAATGAGTGACATATTATTGAATGATTGTCAGTGATGATTGATGATTCATGTGGTGGCAGACAGTGAGGGAGGCTATTCAATTGTAATTTGTAAACTTGATTTAGATGACTTGCAATGTTTGGGGCCTGAATGATGGGTGATAATTTTTCATGAAGGTGATTGGCCCTTTTGCAATTAGCAAAATTTACTTGCAGGGTCAACTCCTTTTTTCTGGTTCTTCAGAGACCAGACCAGTCACTTTAGTTAACAAACAAAAACCTAAACAAAATACTTCAATGCTGTTTCTCTACTTGTTCTTCAACAGCAGTGGACTACACTTCTACCTTGCTTGGTTTGGGACTGGGATAGAATTACTCAGGATCAGAAGGATGATGGATGAACTCAGGGCAGGGCTACCTCATCAAAAGGTAAGAGAAAGAAGATATCAACTTCAAAGGGGAAACCATGACTCTGAGACTCAGCTATGTGGAATAGAGAGAGGTGTGTTGATTTGGGAAATGCTGCTGAACGTGTGTTGCAGTGGTGGCAAAAATGAAACTCTGAGTCCTTTTGTTTTTTGCCATGCCTCTGAGCCTTCTTGGTACATTCCTCATGAAGCTCACCCTCTTGCACAAACGAAATGTGAAAGCTAAGCTCAACATTCCTGCTTACCTACTGGACCAGTCCAGACAGGCATCCAAGAGTCAAAACATTAACCAGGATTTATAAAGCATGGTCAATTACCCGATAGGGTATCCAGGCGCATGCAGGTCCCGGAGGCTTATTCTAACAGCCAGGTCTTGAAGGCCATTTGGAATTTTGGAAGTGAGGTAATGGTCCGGAGGTGCATGGGGAGGCTGTTCCAGGTCTTTACTGCAATGTGGGAGAATGCGTATCCTCCACTTCTGCTCCAGTAGATGCGGGGAGTATAGACAAGTGAAAGGGAAGTGGAGCTTAGTCTTCTCGATGGTTGGTGGAAGTTCTGGCAGGCGGTAATGTAGGCGGGTCCTTGGTTGTGGAGAGCCTTGAGTGCATGGGTGAGCAGCTAAATTGGCATCTCTTCTGTGTGGGGAACAAGTGAAGTTGCCTTTGGTGGGGTGTGATGAGGGTTTGTCAAGGAAGGCCGAGGATAAGTCTGGCTGTGGCGTTCTGTATGGTCTGAAGTCTCGGTAGATGTGCGCTGATACCTGTGTGAAGGGCATTGCTGTAGTCCAGTTGGCTGGTGATGAGGGCTTGTGTCATGGTGTGTCCTGTGTGAAGGGGTAGCCACTTGAAGATCTTATGTAGCATGCGCAGAGTGAGGAAGCAACCAGAGGAGACAGCGTTGATCTGTGATTTCATGATGAACTTGTTGTCAATAATGATTTTGAGATTTCTGGCATGGTTGGAGGGAGTGGGTGCTGGTCCTAGGTCTGATGGCTTCCAGGAGTCCTTCCATGTGTTGCTGCTCTTGCCTAAGATCAGTACTTTCATCTTGTCTGTGTTCAGCTGCAGGCAGTTGTTCTTCAGCCAGTCAGTCATGTTTGTAATGCATCTGTGAAAGTTTGTTCTAGTGATGGAGGGATCATCGGTGAGTGAGAGGACAAGTTGGGTGTCGTTTTCAAGGGAAATTATTTTGAGATCGTGGGATCTGATGATGTTGGCCAGCAGGGTCATATATGCGTTGAAGAGCATAGGACTGAGGTATGAGCCCTGGGGGACACTGCAGGTGACCTCCTTGGGTTCAGAGGAGAAAGGTGGGAGGTGGATCCTCTGGTTTCTTCTGGTGAAGAAGGAGGTGATCCATCTGAGTAAATCCCCTTGGATGCCGATGTGGTGGAATCTTTAAACAGCATGTGGTGGGATACGATGTTGAAGGCTGCCGAAAGGTCAAGGAGGTTCAAGGATGCTAATTCTCCTTGATTGTGGAGGGTTTGGATGTTGTTGGTAGCTACAATCAGGACAGTTTCATGCAATGATTGCTGCAGAAGCTGAATAGGGAGGCATTGAGTAGCTAGTTCTGCTCGAGGTGTGTCATGAGTTGATTGTTGATGATCTTTTCCAGTACCTTCACTGGGAATTGGAACTGACAGATTGGCTGGTAGTTTTTGAGTCCGCTGGGATCAGCAGATGGTTTTTTGAGTAGTGGTCTGACTTCATCATGTTTCCAGGCATTGGGAAATGTTGCGGTGGTGATAGAGCTGTTGAGTAGGGTGGTGAGTTCCTGGCCAATTCTTTGATTTCCAAGGTTAAAGATGTGGTTCAGGCATGGGTCTGTGGGAGCTACAGAGTGGATGGATTTGGATGTGGGATCCTGGGTTGAGAGGATGTTCCGAATGGTCAGTGTTGGGTTTGTGTCAGTTACAGTGGTAGCGTACCTGTTTAGTAAGTCTGTAGTTGTGGGTGTCATGCTCCTCCGTCTGACCTATAATAAAAGCCCATAGGCGGAGTTTGTCCCTGCGCAAAAGTATGTCTGCACAGGTACAATCTACTTTCTACCCACGTAAAAAACCCACCCCTGTCCCGTGCATCCAGCACCGCCTAGTGTGGTGTTTAGAACATATATGGTGGCTATGGTATGTATATGTTGATTATGGTATGTCTCTTTGAACGTCATGCTAAAAGTCGCTTTCCATGTATCACGGGAGTAACATGGCATGTATTCTTAATAAAACATGGTGGTGATATTTTTGTCAAGCAATAACTCTTGGTTCAGTGTTTCAGACGTACACGCGGTAAAATGGGCTCGCGCGCTGATAATCGCCTCAAGGAACAACATTGTTCTGACTGCATGTTGCCTCGCGCTGCGCGCGTACAACGTGGCAGTCATTGGGGTGCGGTTCGGGTGTGGCAGACTAAAAAAACGCAACCCGAGCTTCGAGAAGGCGCTTAGCCTTCCGTCTGCAGTCGCGTCAACAGCAATTCTACTTACCCGAGTTCCGGATTCCTGCTCTCCGACTTCAGCATTCTTCTTCATGCATCTTCACGGATACCTGAAAAAGAAAGAGAAAGCTAAGTGACCTTTTAATTCTTCTATGCGTAAGGCGCCTACCGCAAGACAGCAACACTAAAAGGCGCGCACAAGAAGGACTAATTTTTGGACACTCTTTTTGTCATACGAAAAGACAATTTAGGCACAGCTGAAATTCTGAGAAAGAAAACAAGCATTGCTAAATCTATGTTATTTGAAAACGAATGTTTGTGTGTGTATATTTATCTCATATGTAAAAAGAATCGAACATTAGAGAGATGGAGTAGAAGAACAACTAAGAAAGACAGAAGGTGTGTAAGTTCGGGTGTGTAATGACAATAATAGAATAAGCATTTTATGTATATAAGAATTGAAAGAGTAATATGCAAAATCTTTTTTCTGTTCAGAAGAAGAAATCAACAACACTTGACGAACATATCTCAAGAGACTCCATTGATGTGACAAAGTGACGGTGACTACCTCATCTTCCTACACCATCCAGGACGCTAGGTACATCCCTGTAGAATCGCAGGTAGGGCAGTTTATGTTTGTAAAAGAAAAGCACACCTGAATGTAACCTTAGGGAGTGTAGAGTAACTAAACGTCTCATAGGACAAATTCCTTACAGATTTTCTTGTTACCTCGCAGGACGACAACAGGAATCCAACAGCGTCCGAACCCGGCTCTCCTCCCTGGTTTCTATTTTGTAGCCATAGTGGTGCACAAATTGTTGGTTATACTCTAGGGGTCTTGGGAGGTTGGCTCATAACGTCTCTGCGAAACCACACCAAGCACCTTACAGGTAAGAAGAGACACCTTGCAGGTAAGAGTGATTGGTAACCTGACAGTGGGTTAGAGTTTGTAGTTTCTGCATATGGTTGCGATCTTGTTGTGAAAGTAGTGGGTGAGGTTGTTGCACAGCTCCTTGTGAGAGTATGATGTTGTTTTCGCTGGCAGCCGGTTTAAAAAATTCCTTAGCAAGGTTGAAAAGTTTCATGGTGTTTTTTTAGCAGGTTTCGATGCATGCAGCGAGGGCTGTCTTTTTTGTTGCCCTCAGCAGGCAGTGGTAGAGGTTGAGGGAGGTCTTAAAGGCTGTCCAGTCAGAGGTCTCCTTGCTGTTGTGCAGACTCCTCTTCAAATGTTTGCTGTCTTGTGTCACTGTTGTGAGTTCTTGGGTGTACTGGCTGGACTTTTTAGAGGATTTTCTCCGGATGTTGCACTTGATGGGTATGCTACTGTCTGCGCAATTGGTGATCTAGGTGTTGATGTTTTTCACTTCTTGTTCGAGATTAGTGGTGATAGCAGGGTTGGAGGTGTTGAGGGCATTCAACCAGCTGGTCTCTGAGATTTTTTTCCACGTCCCGTGGGGGGCGTTAGTTATCTTGGGGTGGTCGGTCCATGTGAGTTCTGTGACATGGCTATATTTGAGATGGTTGTTGGAGATGAAAATTGGGTCCAGTGTGTGTCCTGCGGTATGTGTAGGGTCGTGGATGATCTGGGTCAATCTGAGGATGCTCATACTGTTAATGTGCTGTGTTTTTGTCATTGGGGTTGCCGATGTAAAAATTTAGGTCAGAGAGGAAGATAGAGGGCCCGATTCACAGAACTAACTTAAGACAAAATCCTAAACTTACTTACATTTTGGTATTCACAGAAGGCACTTACTCATTTCGGTATTCACAGAAGTTAGGAGTCCTAACTTTAGGACTCCTAAATGCCTTCTGTGAATACCGAAAGTCTTAAAATTAGGATTTTTCTCAGTTTAGTAGTAGTATAGTTAGGACTCCTAACTTTAGGACTCCTAAATGCCTTCTGTGAATACCGAAAGTCTTAAAATTAGGATTTTTCTCAATTTAGTAGTCCTAAGTTTAGGACTCCTAACTTTAGGACTCCTAAATGCCTTCTGTGAATACCGAAAGCATTAAAATTAGGATTTTTCTCAGTTTAGTAGTAGTATAGTTAGGACTCCTAACTTTAGGACTCCTAAATGCCTTCTGTGAATACCGAAAGTCTTAAAATTAGGATTTTTCTCAATTTAGTAGTCCTAAGTTTAGATTTAGGACTACTAAATTGAGAAAAATCCTAATTTTAAGACTTTCGGTATTCACAGAAGGCATTTAGGAGTCCTAAAGTTAGGAGTCCTAACTATACTACTACTAAACTGAGAAAAATCCTAATTTTAAGGCTTTCGGTATTCACAGAAGGCATTTAGGAGTCCTAAACTTAGGACTCCTAACTTCTGTGAATACCGAAATGAGTAAGTGCCTTCTGTGAATACCAAAATGAGTAAGTGCCTTCTGTGAATACCAAAATGGTAGTAAGTTTAGGATTTTGTCTTAAGTTAGTTCTGTGAATCAGGCCCATAGTCCTTGGAGTCTAAGGTTAGGAGGACAATGAAGTCTGCAATGGTGTTGCAGAAGCTGGAGCTCAGGTCTGAGGAATGGTATACAAGGGTGCCTCTGATGGTTGTCTTGTTGTTCCATGGGGTTGGTGGTGTTGTTAGTGGTGGTGGTACACTGTCTGGTCTCTGTGGGTGATGGCTGTTCCTCCTCACCAGCTTATTGGTGCAGTCTTTGTGAGGGATTTTATATTTGTTGGGATCTCTTTGTCAATGTCTGGGGACGATATGGGGTTGATCCAGGTCTGAGTGAGGAAGATGATGTTGGGTGCAAGTGTGGCGATGAGGTCCAATAATTCAGTGTAATGCTTGTATAGTGAGTGTGTGTGAGAATGGCATATATACAAGTTATTGTTTTTTTTCAGGTAATGTCTGTGGTGTGTTTGGGGTTGAGCTGGTCAGTGGGCTGGTGTGTGTGCAGTGACAGGTGAAGCAGCAGAGGGTGCAGGTGAGAAGACCTTCTGTGGAGTGTGGTTCAGGGCAGTGGCAGTGTTTTTTGCTATATCCGGGATTGAGGGTGCAGAGCTTGGCAAAGGTGTTTCTTTAGGGGGTAGGAGAGCAAGGGGCTGTGATTCTAGGAGCAGTTCAGGCACAAACAAATGCAGCCGGGCTTACCTTTGGTGAGCCTTCAGTGCAGCAGCGGCTTCCCACTGAACGTATCTGCTGCGCTGTCATGCAGTGGCCAGCATCAAGTAAGTCCTGTGGTGAGTAGGGCTTCTGGTGGTGGGCAAAACAGTATGTGGGAAAACCTGGTCAGGAAAACCCCCAGCGGAAAAACCTGGGCAGCTACAGTTTCACTGGGTCAGTCTGGAACAAGCAGCAACTGGATGGCACAGGCAAGTGGCAAGCTAGGTGTTCAATGATAGACTTTCCTGAGGAAAATGTAGATGTACCACACAATTTTGCAGTACAATATCATGCTTCTTTTAACAATCCTGGGCCTCATTTATGAAAAGTGACGCATCGCTGTGAGAAAACAGCGATGCGTCACTTTTCATTGCGCCCTCCTTGCGACATGCTGGATGCGTCATATTTACAGTATGACGCATCATGATGCACGGAGTTACAGATACCTCAGTATTTCTGACGTATCTGTAGGCGCAAAAATTACGCATTGCTGGAGTGTGTCAAAAAAGTGACGCAACTCTATCAATTGGTCATTTCACATGGGCAAGTCCCATTTAAAATGTGCCTGCATCAGTCTTCTGCCTGCTGTGAGGTAGGCGTAAGATATTGACGCATTTGCGTCCTAGAAGTGACGCAGTGAAATCTGATAGATTTCACTGCATCACTTCTACGAGGCTTAATGCGTCAGAAGGCCCAACCTGCATACATTATACCTGGCACAGGTATAATGTGGCGCAGGGGTTTACAAAGTGACGCAACTACCCAGGCTTAATATCTTTGGAGCAGGAGGGCACTGGCATTACTTCCCAATACACACTCAGTAGTAGTTGGCAATACACCGCATCTCTAAGCCAACCCACATCATGCAGGATCCTTTGCCGTCCCCAGCACATCACCATTCGGCACTTAGCTAGCAGGAATAAGAGTGCCACTATCCGGCACCTCTCTTGTGGTTCATCCTTAATGTAGCCCTATAATGCAATAGAAGGGAAACACTCAAGCGCATAGTCAAGCACCACATTGAGTGCAGCAAAGACCTCATTCCAGAAGCTCTGCACGGAAATACGTTCCCATTCCCTAGCAACTATTTCCGTTGATGCTGAAAAAGCATTTGACAGGGTAGATTGGTCCTTTTTATTTCAAACTCTTAATTGGCATGGTTTCGACCCCAAAATAATATCTCTTATATCTTTATTATCTTCCGCTCCTAGAGCTTCGGTATTATTTAATGGCTGCACATCCCCCTATTTTTCTTTACAGCATGGAGTTCATCAAGGTTGTCCTCTTTCCCCTCTTCTTTTCATTCTAGCTCTCGAACCCTTTTTATCTTCTATTCGCAACAATGATTCTATATCCGGTTTTTCCTGTGGTGATCACCATTTGAAACTTTCAGCTTATGCAGATGACATTTTACTTTTTATTCCCAACCCTGAAATATCTATCCCTTCCTTATTTCATGAAATGTCCTTGCTCCTCTCAGTCTCAGGCTATAAGATTAATTCTGAAAAAACTGAAATTCTCCCCCTCACAAGATCTTTTACTCAACACTCCTTTTCTGGGTTCTCGTGGAATAGATCTAAAATTAGGTACTTAGGAATATGATTCTCTAACTCTATATCTTCCTCTGTCAAACTAAATATGACAGAAGCTCTGTCCTGTATTGACAAACTACTTTCTTCATGGAATCCCCTTTTTCTTTCTTGGTGGGGACGACTTGATTCCATCAAAATGATGATTACTCCTATCTTACTTTATATTTTTTCTATGCTTCTCATTTCCATTCCTTCTTACTATTTTAAGAATATAAATTCTCTTTTCTCCAAATTCCTTTGAAAAGGTAAAAAATCTTGAATATCTTTATCACTGCTTCGGAAGATAAAATTCAATGGTGGTGTCAATTTTCCTGATTTCCGAAATTACCATAAATCCTTTAGCCTTCGTCAAGCCTCCAAATGGCTTCTCTCAGATTCCTCTCCCTTCACACCTTTATGGCTTACTATTGAATGATCCTTACTTCTACCCTTCCCTGTGAAGGAGATATTGGCCTTTTCTGCCAAAACTCCTCGAACCTCTCTTCCTCTATTCAAACAGACGTGCTCCCTATTAAAACCACTTACTCAACCAATGATTAATTCGCAGGAAACCTTTATATGCTCACCTTTATGGCATAATTGCCTTATTACTATCAATAATAGAACTTTCTTTTGGAAATCCTGGAGACTTCAGGGAATAACTTGGGTCATTGACCAATCTGATGGTACGTCCCCTTGTTCATTTCCTCAATTCCAATCCACTTTCAACTGTCCCCGTTCCTTTTGGCATAGATTCTCTACTCTAATGGCAATCATTCTTGATATATACTATTCTCTTCCTTCAACTCCTTGATCCTCAGGAGAAAATTCTGTTCTTAAGATTGTTATTACCCTTCCTAAGGCCTCTCTGATATACAAGCACATTTTATCTCCTGATCCTACCCGCCCTAAGAGTAAAGTGGAACTGACCTGGGAATCTGATCTGGGATGTGAGTGGAGCATCTCCCTTTTGGACAAATTCTGGAGCCGATCTCTCAAAATCTCTAGATCTGCCTCTGTCACTCAATCTATGTTTTTCTTATATCATAGACTTTATTTTACTCCTATTGCTATTGCTACTTTCTCTCATTCCTCAAGCACGACTGGTTGGACATGCGATTCTCCCTCTGCTGATCTAATGAATCTTCTCTTCCTTTGCCCTAATGTTATTACTTATTGGAAGAAAATATGGTACTATATTTCTCTTATCTTTAAAGTACACCGCCCCCTTTCTAACGTCTCACTCTTCTTAGGAAGCTTTCTTGAGTCCCTAGATCTCCCTTCTCATAATCATGGCCTATTTGTCCTTATGCTGGCTTTAGCTTTTCAACAAATTACACTTAATTGTAAAAAGTCAGCTAAACTTTCTGTCCAACACTGGTGGAATAATTTATGTAATTACCACCAACTTGACATTGCTTTTGCCTCCTCCTGTAAACCATTTGTTAATAGAGATCTTGTCTGGTTGTCACTTACAACGTTTTTTAGATAAGACTATAAAATGTTCTTGCATTTGTGCTGAAAATTTCAAGCCTCCATAATTGTTGTTCTAATTAATATAGGGATGTTTTTATAACCATTTAATATTATGCAATAGAATACTTTCTTCATTTATAGAAGTATATCCTTTCCCCTCCCTCTATCTCCCTTTTCTTTCCTTTTTTTTCCTTACCCTTATTATTGTTATAAAATATAAATAGCTTTCCCTTTTGTCCTTTATGTTGGTTGTACTTTGTATTCCATTATTTAATTAGTTCTACTATAGATTGACTGGCCTTATGTATTTCTTTCATGTTATTCAATAAAGCTTTTTAAACATAAAAAAAGAAATAAGTTCTCATAACAAATGCAAAAAGGTCACAGAGGTTGCCACAGCACATGCAATGCACATCCTCCATGAGGCCCATTGTATGTAGTGTTAAGGGGGGTATGATAAGGCCTTTGTAAATACTTAAAATGCACCAGATACAACATGTATTTTGGGGAGAGCACGGGAGATCTCCATTGATCATCAGACAGAGGAGGATCAAGATCGTCACCCCAGGCGCCAAGGCCTCTGGATTCTCAAACCAGTGCGGTTTACTGCATTGCTGTGTAAAGTCTAGTGATTAGGCAATGAGGGGATGAGGAGTTAAGAATTATCTTTAAGACAGGGAATGCGGTATGTCACCTGGACTGCGGCTCGATGCTGGTAGTATGGGAAAGTGTCTAGGTGTGTAATTTTAGTGCTCTGCAGGACTTGCTGTGGCTGTAACATGAGCCATCTGGGTAGATAAATCCCATTGAGGTAAAGCCCAGGAAACCCAGCCGGGCATGTGTGCCAGCTTCAGCTGTAATGGGGTAGTTAGGGTGCACAATGATTGGCACCGAGACAGAATACAGATTTTCCAGTTGAGCACACCATCAGAGTCCCAGCCATGCTCATACAGTGCAGGTCACAGTGTCTATTTGTGCACATGAACACTGCACTGGCAGTAAAGTCACTATTTGAAGTGGGTAAGGCAAAACGTGGTCATGCTCAAGTGTCATGTGGGCCTGGAATTGTCCTGGAAAGAACCAGTGAAGTGTAAATTGAGGGTGAGCATCATAGTAGTCGCGATCTGGCCAATTTACCTGCTGCCCGAGCAAGGGATTCCAAAGAAAAGCGAAGTCTGCGGCAGAATGGCAGCAATAGCGGGGTCAGCAGATTTATGAACAAATAAATAAATTTAGTGAGGAGTGCCATTTTAGCAAAGGCAAGTCTTCCAGTCAGGACAGTGGTAGTCTTAGCCAGATGTTATGTTATATGTGTATTTGTAAAGCGCGCGGCTACTCAAGCGAGTGTCCCGGCGCTGGCCTAACCCATTTAACAGAACAGATTGAGCTACAGGAGCTCCGCTTCTCATTGAAACAGCCAAGTTTTTAATTTTCTTCTAAAACTGTTCCTGTCTCAGGAGAGGCGGCAGGTTATTCCACAGCTTTGTGGCGGTCACCTGGAACGAGTGCCCGCCCAACCGAGAGCGTGCAAATTTTGGCACAACCGTCAGCTTCTGCGTTGAGGATCTCAGGGTTCTAACAGGAGAGTATGTCTGTATTCTCCTCCTGATGTAGGGTGCTCCAACATTATGTAGGGCTTTAAAGACTAACACCAAAGCCTTAAAAATCACCTTTTTCTACACCGGAAGCCAGTGCAGAGATATAAGGAGGGGCGTCAAGTGCGTTCTAAGATCAACCATCAGGACGGTCCTAGTTGCCGCATTCTGTACCAATTGCAAGCGGCCTAGTAGGTAGTCGGGGAGGCCGAGATACAGAGAATTGGCGTAGTCCACCCTAGATGTTATCAGAGCTTGGTCCACTGTTTTCCTATGAGGGACTGAGAGGAGAGGGAGAAAGTTCCTCATAATTTTCAATAGTCCGAAGCATGTGGCCTCCACTGATTGCAGTTGTGTCCTCATGGACATATCCGCATCCATTTTTACCCCAAGGATTTTTACAGTGGTAACTGGGCAGGTGGGGGGGACATGTCCTGGTGCCACCAGTTATGCCATTCCACATCAGGACTGTGGTAGAAGCAAATGATTTCAGACTTATCGGAGTTACATAATAGTTGGTTAAGCCTGAACCAGGAGAACACCTTGGACAGGCAGTTGTTGATAACCTCTCCTCTCAACATCACGTTTTTCTTAGAGGTGAACAGCAGCTGTGTATCATTGGCGTAAGATATAACTTTAGCCCCGTGATGCTCAGCCAGGAGTGCCAGCGGAGCCATATATAGATTGAACAGGGTTGGGCTCAGGACCGAACCCTGAGGCACTCCGACCCTCATCGGAGGGATAGGGGCGGTGAAAGGCGACTTTCGAGAAAGGAGACAAACCACTTGAGCACCGTGCCCCCGATACCACAGTCCTGAAGCCTGTGCAAGAGTCGCTCATGGGTCACGATATCAAAAGCCACTGAAAGGTCCAGCAGTATCAGTACCGCTTTCCCTCCACTATCCAATGCGGCTTTAATAGTGTCCGAGACTTCCAATAACGCCGTCTCTGTACTATAATTGGATCTAAATCCCAATTGGCAAGGGTGTAAAGCATGGGTGGTCTCAATAAAGTCAGTGAACACCATGTTCACATACTTCTCCAAGGCCTTGGGGAAGTATGGCAGCAGGGTTATGGGTCTATAGTTGCTGACTGTCAAGGGGTCTGCCGAAGGTATTTTAAGAAGTGGCAGGATTCGTCCATGTTTCCAGCACTCAGGCACCGCACCCTCCAATAGAGAAAAATTCAGAACCAGATTTACAGCTGGATTTATCACAACCGCAATAGAGACTAGCACTCTGGCCGGACACGGATCCATAGGGGAACCAGATTTCAGTGCTTGCATTATTTTATGCGATGTAGTCATTGGATTAGGGGGAAACTCACAAAGAGTCTCACCTACCTTGGGATAGGTAGAGACCGGTACATCTAGACTATCGTCGCTAGCTTGGCACTCAGTTTTAAAGGCATCCTGAGTATTCTTTATTTTATTATAAAAGTATTGGTTAGTCCATTCCTCTGTAGGAGTAAAAGGGGGCTTAATTACTTTCGAGGAGGACAAAGCCTTAACAATTGTGAACAGTTCAAGACTTCTGTTTCCAGCTTGTTCTATTTTGGATGCTAAAAAGCTTTTTTTCCCTCTCGCACTTTGGTGAAATGGGTCTTCAAGGCTAGTTTATAAGTGGCTTTCTTTATGGGATCAAAATTCTTTCTCCATAATCTTTCTAAGCATTTGCATGCACTCTTGCTTTTTCTAAGTTCTTCCGTGAACCAGGGGCCGAAGCATGACCTGTTTTAGCTACCAACATTCTCTGTGGTGCCAATAGCGAAGCCCACTTCAAAAGCCAGCCTACAAGTATGTCAACATCCTACTCCAATTGACCACTAAAAGGAATGGACTGTTGCGTCCATCTAGTAGCTACCCCCTCCAGCGTAAACTCAGCGTAGGATCTAAAACTACTGGCCCCCGGTTCACATTGGCAAGAGGGTCTCCCTGATTCTTTACCTATCTAAAAGGTAAGCAGGAAGTGATCGGACCAGATGATAGGAAGGGGAGGGTCTATTACAATCTTACTAGAAGAAAAAATCTGATCCAGTATGTGGCCTTTTTCGTGGGTGGGTAACGAGACATAAGGAGAAAGGTTCAAGATGCTGAGAGATTCATATAACTTCATGGACTCATGGTCTGCCACTTGATCCATGTGTATGTTAAAATCCCCCAGAACGACACAATGATTATATTTAGCTGCGATAGGGGACAGATTGCAACATGCTCATCCAGCCATGTCAACAATTGCCCATAATTTTCTCGCCACAGCACATCGATATTTCTTCTGAGCCAGAAATTAGATATTTAACCAGACCAGCTGCCCATTTGAGTGGGTGCTCCTGAGTGAGCTCTGTCATCACCTCCATTAAGGGAAGCAATACTAACTTAGCCCAATTAATACTGACACCAGAAAGGCCACCAAACCGTGTGAATTCAAAGAGCAAGTGTCCAGATTAATTTGGGTATCCCTAACATTTAGAGTAACATCGTGTGCATACATAAACACTATAATTCTGCCAAGTTTAAAGGTCAGGCCTCGAGGCACATGGTGTTGGTGCAGTCAGGCTGCAAGCGGCTCCATAGCAACCACAAACAAAATGGGAGAGAGTGGGCATTGCTGGCGGGTATCTCTCATCACTGAAAAGGGGGCTATGATTCTGCCATTGATCCTCACGTGATCAACCGGCTGACTATATAAAAGCCATATCATACAGATAAAGGAATTACTAACTTCTAGGCGTATCAGGAGTGCGAAAAGATATGACCATTCTAGTATATTAAATGCTTTTGTTGTGTGGAAAAAAATGTTGCAGCACTGAGGCGAGACTCAATGATGTAGAGAAGAGCACAGAAAGTGCGCAGATTGTGGGAGGTGGACTGTCCAGCATGAAACCAGATTGATCAGGTCTCACAATAGTTGGTAGGAGTGGCAGTAAAGGTGCAACAAGGAGTTTGGCCATGATCTTATTGTCCATATTAACCATGGATAGGGGGTGATAAAAATCACAATGCATTGGATATTTGACAAAGCTTAAATATTGTCACTGTAAGCACCTCATACAATATTGGGAGGAATACTAACACAGACAGGGACTCCTCATACATTGCGGTTAGATGAAGTGCCAGCGTATGCTTGTATTCTTTATAGAAAGCGTCTGTGAGGCTGTTGCATCTCAGCGCCTTATCAGCTGACATACCAGCCATGAATTGTAGAATATCCTCCTCTACTGAAACAAGCTTGTTCAAATATTTCCTATACCCTTCTTCTATCCATAGGAGCTGTGTGGTCTCAAAATAATCATTGAAGTCTGGAGGAGGAGTGCCCTGTGCAGTCTGAATCAGCGATGAGAACAAGTTGACCACTAGCCTTTGAATAGCCTCATCTCCTGCCCACTTGTCATTGTTGTCATCCTGTAGTTTTGTGATATAACTGTTCGCCCAGGGAATATGAAGCATGTGCGCTAAGGTACTTCTTGCTCTGCCTCCCTCGCCATAGCACCTGGCGGAAGATTCCTATCTAGATAACTGATCTTCCACTGTGCAGCTTTATCAGTCTCTCCCAATTTTCTTCTAGTAGTCACCAGCACACCTGCATCGCAGCCATCATAGTACTGAAGTTCTAACTCTCTAAACTCCATTTCTAAACTTGATAATCGCAGGACCCCAGCTTGTTTTGCAAAACACTCACAATGGAGAACAATTTTAAAGGCCCCCTAGAGCATGACATTTCAGGTCTATTGTTATGTTCAAAGTAGTCTGTGATCGCAGTTCTTATTTCTTCTCTAAAGACTTGGTCTGTCAGGGCCCCTGCCAGCAGTTTCAATGTGGATGCCCGCAAGGTGGAATTCGGGTGCTCAAGTTTTGGTAAAACCAGGGCGTGATCGTAATATGTCTGTGGGAGATGTGAAACATCTCTGGTCCATGTGCCTACATCGCGAGAGGCTAACCAGCAATCAGCTCATGGCCAGGTGGCGTGAGCAGCAGTGTCACAAGTTCCCTCCACATTGTTTGCATGCCTAGCATGCCAAAGATCTACCAGGGCATAATCTGCCATATTTAAATGCAGCCGGGCTGCTGCTCCTGGGTGGAGCCATCTTGAGTCACTTCACCTGATTGCTTCCGGATAAAGAATTACATTAAAATCCTACCCTCAAATTGTCACACCAGGGCCAAGCCAGCCAGCAAGACACCAAACCTTGGTAAAAAAGTGGGGATCATCCAAGTTTGATCCATAGACATCAAAGAGCTTAATAGGGTGACCATGTAAATCACCTACAAGCATAACATACCTCCCTTCTTTGTCACAGTTTGTGCTCCTCAGGCACCATGCCACTCCTCTGCAGAGTACTTAATCGCAGCAGCAGCATGCACCATATCCCACAAAGGGGGATTGTGCTGAGTAATGTAAGGGGAAAGAGGGGAAGGGAAATGAAACACAGCAGCTTAAGGGCTGCAGTTGCCCCATAAACATTCCACCCAAAACCCACTTGAACCCCCCAATCTGGAACAAAGTCTCCAAAGAACACCTCACCTCCGCCTTCACCTACACTCCACCTCCCACTACGACAGACACCAACAGAGAAGAAAGATACCTCCCCCAATGGATCGTCAACTGCGCAAACACTCTTGCCCCCTCTAGAACAACATGAGATGACACAACAAGAAAGCTATTTGGTTCACTACGGCTCTCCAAGAATCCAAGCGCTCCTGCTGATAACTGTGAAAGACGTGTAGAAAGAGCAAAGCTCCAGAAGCATGCTTCGTCTACAAAACAGCCACCATAGCACACCACCAGCTCATCAAATCCACAAAGAAAAACTTCCTCCAAGACAGAATCATCTCTAACGCCCACAACTTCAAGGAAATCTTCACCATCATTTAGGAATTTGCCAAACCCAACAGTAAAACAACTGACGTCCCTCCCTTCCAAAACCTCTGCAACCGACTCAGCTCCTTCTTTAACCTCAAGATAAAGACGCTATACAATAATTTCAATGAGCACGACCTCTGCGCTGCCCCAACTGCCACCCCCAGTGACACCACCCAACAGACCCTCCTCACCTGGACCCTACTAATGACAGAAGACACCCTAAAGACCATGAAGAGCATCTACTCCGGAGCACCTTCTGACCCCTGCCCATCTTCCACAAGGCCGCCACTGCCAATGCACCTGAGCTACTTTGAACCATCAACTCTTCCCTCGAGACAGCCACGTTCCCCGACAACTGGAAGCACTCCGGAGTAAACCTCCACATAAAGAAGCTCTCCGTAGACCTGATTGACCTCAAGAACTTCAGCCCCATCCCACTGCTTCCATTTGCACTGAACATCGAAAAGGCCATCAACACCCAGATAGCACACTTCATCAAAACCAACGACATCCTAGACATCTCTCAATCCTTATTCCACAGTAACCACAGCACCGAGACTGCCCTCCTCGCACCCACTGATGACATCAGCGCCCTCCTCGACCAAGTCCATACGGCAGCCGTCATCCTACTGGACATATCAGCATCCTTGGACACTGTCCCCCACCGCACACTAGTCACCAGGCTCCTCGACGCCGGCATCCAAGAAAAGTCCCTAGACTGGTTACGATCATTCCTCTCAGACAGAACACAGGGAATATGATTCCTGCCCTTCTACTCAGATCCGACAGAGATCAGATGCGGAGTACCCCAAGGATCCTTCCTCAACCCCACCCTCTTGAATGTCTGCATGGCCCCCCTTGAAACCATAATCAGAAACCACGGGCTCAACATCGTCTCTTATGCTGCTGACACGCAGCTCATCTTCTCCCTCACCAAGGAACCCAACATCACCAGACACAATTTCCAAGAAGAAATGAAAGCCGTTGCATCCTGGATGAGGAACAGCTGCCTGAAACTTAACTCAGAGAAAACAGAAGTCCTCATCCTCTGCTTCACCCCCTCCGCATGGGACGACACCTAGTGGCCCCCCAACCTGGGGAACCCACCCACCCAAACGGACCATGCTTGTCACCTCAGCATCATTCTGGACTCATCACTCACCATGAATCACCAGATCAACTCCATCTCCTCCTAATGCTTCAGCACCCACTGCATACTACGCAAGAGATTCAAGTGAAACCACTTGACTTCAGGAAAACCGTCATTCATGTACTCATCACCAGCAGACTGGACTACAGCAAAGCCTTCTATGCCGGAATAAATAAAACTCCTCCGCAAACTCAAGACGATCCAGAACGCCTCTGCCAGACTAATCCTCGATATCCCACGGCACAACCACTACACCCAACACCTCCGTGACCTCCACTGGCTTCCCGTTGAGAGAAGAATAACCTTAAAGCTGCTCATCTATGCCTACACGCCTACAAGGCCATCCACAACACCGGACCCCAATACCTCAACGATCCCATCTTGTTCCATGCCCCCAAGAGAAACCTCCACTCAGCCGACCTCTCCCTAGCCACCGTCTCACGTTTCTACAGGACCAGAGCAGATGGAAGGTCCTTCTCCTACCATGCAGCAGAGACCTGGAATAAACTCCCCCTACCCCTTTGGCAGAGGCCGACACTGCACCAATTCAGGAAGGACCTCAAAACAAGGCTCTTCGAATGACCCAAGCGGAGCTGCTCACACCAACCTCCAGCGCCTTGAGACCCTCATGGATGAGTTGTGTGCTTTACAAAAGCCTGATCGATTGGTTGAATCAGGCTAAATATTTCTAACCCACTCGTTTAGCAATACCCAACAGAACATTATAGTAAGTGGTTGGGGACTCATCCCATTGGGGGGAACTGGATGCCCAGCGAACTCCTAGCTACAACTAGAGAGGGGAAAGTCAGAAATACATGAGAATACTGGATCTGCATTATATTCAACATAACAGTCATCTCTGTCTCACCCCCCTCCACGCCAATCCAGCCCGCATTCAACCGAGCAGCATTTATCTCAAGCTTGAGCCCTTTTCCCACAAGTGACAAAAACAGTTTTGCCACCGGTGACCCGCCCTCATAGACACCAAAATTCAGACCATGGCCAACCCAGCCACATGAGTCAGTGGTCCTCCATATGCTGAGCTAGTCTTAAGGTCAGTGGCAGTGGATTATATGATAGGGAACAAAAGTTAAACATTGTCACTAGGGTGGCCCCCTCTCAGAGCTGGGAAAGGAGGTTGGTTGACTTTATTGTAGTGAGAATAGTTTTGACAAACTTTGCCACCATCTTGGAGTCCATGAAGTAGTGGGACTTCCCCTGATGAAGGATTCGTAGCTTGGCAGGATACAGCAAGGAGTATTTAGCGTCCGTCTGCTGAAGAGCAAGTTTCACTGCCAAAAGTCTTTCCTAGTGGCCTGCATTGTCACCGTGAAGTCTGGTTAGATTGATAATTGGTTCCCCTGATATTGTAATGGGTGCCTCTGACCCACCAGGCGAAGGACCTTATCTCAGTTCCTATAATTCTAGATGGGCAATTATAGGCTGGGGTGCAGGTCCCAGGTGCAGTCCCCCGGCAGGTGCCATTGGTCCAGTGATCAGTGGCCCGCCCCACTGAGAACATAGCCAAGAGGGCTTCACCAAACAGGTAGCGCAGCATATCCTCCACATATTCCTCTATCCTTCCCAGAGCAGTGGATTTGGGTACTCCAAGGATGCGGATGTTGTTCCTTCTTGATCTTACCGCAAGGTCATTATTCTTGTTTCTTATAACCTCTAGCACCTTTTCCAATCGGAGCAGTTTTTCACAATCCAGTAACTGCCTGTCTTCTGCATTGAAGGTGCGATGTTGAAGCTGCTCTACGCGATCCTCATGCTTGTCAACTTTTTACTTGAGGTGGTCAAATCTGTTCTCTAGGAGGTTGATTTTTGCATCATCACAGTAATGCTTTGCTTTAGGTCCATGAACATTTATTTATTTATAAAGTTTTATATAGCGCGAACAAGATCCCGAAGGATAACAGAGCGCTTTACAATATGAATGGGAGGAATAAGAAAAATGCAGTATCAACAACTGAGCAAGTGAGCGTATCCCTCTTAGGGTAAGAATTTGTTCATAAGGAATCGCTTAGCTTCCAATTTGAAAGCCTTCGTTGAAGAGATTCTGCGTATTTCCGGTGGAAGAGAGTTCCAAATCTTTGGTGCAGTGCCAGAGAAGGCTCGGTGACAAGTTCTTTTTTTGTTAAGGATGAGTGGTTTCAGGAGGAAGGTAGTGGCACTTCTTGAAGCTCTAAAACCACAGGATAGTTCAAGTTTTTGCGCAAGGTACCTGGGAGTATTGAAGTGAAGGGCTTTGTGAGCCAGACCAGCAATCTTTAACTGAATTCGAGCTTCATAGGGTAACCAATTGAGAGATTTTAGGACTGGGGATATATGATCGTATCATTTGATGCCTGTGACCAGTCTAGCCACCGCGTTCAGAGTTGACCTTAGTGGAGGCAGGGCGTATTTGGGAAGACCACAAAGGGTAGCGCTGCCGTGGTCAAGCCTCGGCAAAACAAGCGCTTGGACCACTTGCTTGAAATCATTTAGTGGAAGGAAAGGTTTGATATTTCTGAGTGACCTCAACAAGTGGTTTGCTCCCTTACATACATTGCTGATATGATTTTTCATATTCAGGTTCTTGTCCATGATGACTCCAAGGGATTTGGCTGAGTCTATGATGAGAGGAGTACAATTGAAAGCAATGAGGTGACTCAGCCATAGGTCTATCTTGGGGATGTAGTTCGAAGGGGAGATGAACAGGAATTCTGTTTTGGAAGTGTTAAGCAGGAGATGGTTCTCCGTTAACCAGTTTTGAGTAAATGTTAGAGTAGTGTTGAGGGAGATGATGTTTTCCAAGGATAAGATTTTCAAATAGAGTTGCATATCGTCCGCATACATGTGGAAGAGAATGTTCATGGAGTTTAATGAGTTAGCGAGAGGTCCCAGGAAAAGGTTGAAGATGATGGGAGAAAGGGCGGACCCATGAGGGACCCCCATGAGTACAGGAGAGGGCTAGGAGAGAGAGTGGTTTGCCTTGACTCTTTGTGATCTGTGATGTAGGAAAGACGAGAACTGTTGTAACACCTGATCAGCAAAACCCATTCTATTTTGCAGGATGGATAGGAGGTTGTCATGATTAACCGTGTCGAAAGCGGAGGAAAGGTCAAGGAGAATCAGGAGGCAGAATTTGTTTTTGTCAAGCATTTTTAAAATGTCATCCATAACGTGGGTGAGAGCCGATTCGGTGCTGTGTCCCTTCCTGAAACACGATTGATGTTGGTCTAGAAGTTGATAGTTCTCTATGTGAGCACAAAGTTGAGATTGAGCACATTTTTCTAGAAGTTTCGTTAGGGTGGGGATGTTGGAAATGGGGCGG
Source organism: Triturus cristatus (assembly GCF_964204655.1). NCBI lineage: Eukaryota > Metazoa > Chordata > Amphibia > Caudata > Salamandridae > Triturus > Triturus cristatus. The sequence goes on from NC_140591.1 coordinate 730,857,200, forward strand.
AAATTATTGAGATCAGATTTGTCAGCGTTATTTTTTTTTAGAATAGGTGAAAGCTGAGCTGCTTTTAGGCAACTGGGGATCGTGCCTTGTGATGCAGAAGCATTTACTATCCTTGTCCAGGTGGGGATGAGTGCATTCTTGATTTCTTTGAAGACAGCCGGGGGCAACGGGTCACTGAAGTGGTTGGAGGGGTTGATATTCTGAAGAATCTTGTGGATGTCATTTTCACTAAAGGGGGTAAAGGTACCCCAAAACGCATTGTTCTTGGTGTTCTTGGTGGTTGATTTGTCCTTATCAAAGGGGTCAAGGGGAGAGGCGGCACCTGAGGGAGTCAATAGATCCTTCTTAGAGGCGAGGTCAGCAGAGATGAGTCTTGATTTCTCCGAGAAGAAAGCGGCAAGATCGTCGCATGAGGGTGGATGACCATCAGGTTCATAGTGGTTTGGACCAATGACTGATTGCTGTTTTACCAATTCGAACAGTTTCTTGGGTCGGTTTGTGACTTGATCCAGTTGGTGTCTGAAGTAGTCAGCCTTGGCACTCTCGATTTGTTTATTGTAGAGACTCCTGACATCTCTAAGGAGTTTTAGTTGGTCTGAGGAAGGATTGGATCACCAGGACCATTCAACTGCCCTGAGGTTACGTTGTTCAGTGTTTAAGTTGTCATTATACCACAGTTTGGATATTTTAGTTGAGGCATTTTTGTGTTGGAGTGGAGCAATGACATCAATGATGTTGGAAATTGTCGAATTGTAGGCGTCGGTGAGTGATTGCACCTCAACCATATCAGCTTGGGTGGAGAGGGCAGATTTACATTGGGCAGCTAGATCGTCAGAGTTTATTGATCTGAGGTCTCTTTTCCATATCTTCGATTTCAAAGGTTGAGCCTTCCTCATCAATACCTCCCTGTTAATGTAAAAGAGGATGCTATGGTGGTCGGACCAATCACAAGGGGTAATGGAATCTAGGGTGATGGTCTGCTCTTTAGAGATGATGAGGTCTAGAGTTTCTCCTTTAGTGTGAGTAGGTTGGACGCAGTGCTGAGTCAGATCTTGATCAATTAAGAATGATTTCAAACAAGATACAGAGGAGTCATTGAGGTTAGACCGGTGAAGTTTGAAATCCCCAAGGAAGATTTGGTCCACCGCAGAGTCGACATTGCTAGTGATGATTTCCATTAGATGCTCAATGAAGGGGAGATTGTCACCCGGAGGGTGGTAAAAGGTATGAAGTTTGCAAACCAGTAGGTTCATACTAGAGATGCTGAGACACAGGTATTCACTGGAGGAAGGCGCAGAGGACTCCAAGAGAGAAATCGAGAGTGTGTAGGCCACCGCCCAATTTCAGAACTCTGTCTAACCTGATTATGTCATGAGTAGGAGGTACTAGGAGGTCTAAGATAGGAGTGGAAGCGGGATTTAACCAAGTTTCAGTGAGGATGATAATGTCTAACTCGTTATGTTAGATGAGGTCGAAGATATCGGAGGCGTGTTTACTGGCTGATCTACAATTAAGTAGTACACATTTAAGTCGCGTTGGATAATGGGGAGAAGGAGTCTGGGAGATGTTCACACGGGTGAGATTGTCGGAGTTGCTGCTTCGAGGATTGCGAGGAGGTTCTCTGTTCGGGTTGGAAAGGATGGATTGTATTTGACTCGGCTGGACCATCTAATGTCAGGCTTGGCGACCAAGGGGGTATCACCCTCTTCGTCCTGCGGTAAGTCAATCGTGGGGGTTCCTTCATACTTGTCTGTCACTGATGCTTGAATGTGAGCTTAGCTTGCCTCGCTTCTGTCTTTCACATCTTCTAGGAGGACTGGGCTGGCTGTGCAATGCGATATTCAGGACCTATGTAGTCTCAGCTGCTGTGACAGTCCACTCAGTCACTGTTGTCAAGCATCAGCAGGACACACACTGGGAGGAGGTACTGCACTGTCTGCAGTCCTCCCACAGACGTGATGGACCACCACCAATTCGGAGTTCAGCTAGGTCGTGCTACAGAGGAAATGTCTTTCCTCAGTTTTGGAGGGGGTACAGGCAGGTCAGGAATGACTTCCTCAGCAACATTTGCCCCAGGGGCTCAATGACAGGCAAATCTCGCTATCAGGGTACAGCCGGTGATCACAAGCCACAGCGAGGCCTGAGCCAGTGAAACCAGAATGGCATTGGAGTGTCAGTACCAGTAAAGGGTGAGGCCCAACACCAGTAGACGGCTAGGTTCAGACAGCAAGAAGGCCCCAGCAGGATTAAAGGCGTGCAGCAGACAATGCGAGCCAATACCAGAGGCCAGCTAGATAACATGGATAATAGCTAATCTAGGATAGATGCAATGCAGGGTGGGCTGAATCAACAGTGTCAGTATTCCTTAACACAGCATGGGGTACCTTCTGGGGATGCATTAATATACGGGAATAATAAAGAGTGCTTGTTAATGTGGTGATGATAGCCAATTCAAGGGATGTTTTACATTATAGCTAGAATAGTAATTCACAGAGCAGTGTATCTCGCCACCTGCAGGCCACCTCTTCACAGCATGCAGGGCCCTCAGATGTCCCATGTACTCACTACGTCCCTCTCTGTGTCAGGCAAAACTGAGCCTCACAAACTCACAGGCACGAATTTGGGAAGCCAGGATCTGCTCTCCTCCCCTGACAACTCTAGTGTGGTGATTTTCAGTCCTTGGCTGCCTATACACCAGGCCAAGGGCAAGCATGTGGCGCTGGACCACGAGCCGAGGTCCCGTACTCATTCCGGGACACATGTCCAGTCAGGGCTTACCCCTCCGCAGTATCACCGGACTGCCCACTTGGCACAGCAGGGGAGGAGTATCACCATAAACATGGTATGGCCTGCAAGGGGCAATCAGGCTGCCACGCCCCTCCACAAGTCGACAGTAACCAGACCCCTCCTAATGGGCCATACTCCCAATCTTTCCCACAGCCCGGAATGGAGACACAGTGGAGAAAGCAGGTAATTTCAGCAGTGATGCACTCAGCAGTAGCCCTCCGGGTCTTCAAAACATGATCTCTCCTACCGTATCAGCCACGGCCCCTCTGCCTCTTGGTCAGGCCCTCTTATCTTGCGTCACCAAACAGCCTCCTCATGTAGCAGTTGGGGCTCAAATCAAGCTCGATCGTGCAGCCAAGAAAGCAAGGCTCATTTTCCAAGTTCCTGTAGTCCGATGCCCTAACTACATCAGGGTAAATAACGGAAAAAGCACTCCAGCCGGCAGAGCCACCCTTAATGTCAGCCATCTTGCAGCTGGCCTCTCTTGCGCCCCCCACCCACCTCTTCACTTACTTTGACTTCTCCTTCTCCACCCTACCCGGGGTGGGTGATGGTCATATAAATAATAAAGGTACACATGTTAGATAGACACATTTATTGAATAACAAAGTGCTCACTTTTATTAATGTCAATATATATAACTTGGGTACAGTGTGAGTAATTCACAAAGGCACACAAAATATAATGTGCAGTAGACACGATTTTCCTTTTCCTTAATGTATCTATCAAATAAGCAATATACATTATGGCTGGTGTGCGTGTCTGCATAATGGGGCTACATGTCCATCTTTCATATGTGTGTGTGTGTATCACCTGCACATATGTGACTGCATGTGTGTAAGTGCACAACCGAAAAGACCGTGAAAGGTAGTTAAAAATAATTCACTCACTCATAGCCTCTATGGCATGGTGGAAACCAGGGTGAGCGCCGGTGCGCGGGTAAACTCAGCTCTGCCGGCGGTTGGCATAGTTTTTTTGCCAAACTTTGCATCTCTAAGCAGAGTGGAGTTGCAAAACTCTGCGAACCCCACTGGTGGAGCAGAGTTTGCCACCCACCATTGGATATAGTTATCTCAAGTAACTATAATTCATGTCAAAAGGCATGTATAACTCACACCCTCATTATGCACTGCTAATTATCCCACATATTATATCATTCATGACATCTTCTATGACATTAATAATATCACGGTACAAAAAGAACTGTCACAGTGGAAACAAATTTGGAAATGTAAGAGGACATACATCTGTTAGCAATACAAACAAATTTTACGACAACACCTGTTACTTGCATGTATGCTCATCATTTAATTGATTATCCAAGTTTTCAGTCAAACGGAAGATCAGTAATTCAAATTAAAGCCAAAAGCATCACAGTATCAACATTTTCAAATATATATAGGTGTAAGGTACGTGATAGGTGCGGGATTTTGGGATTAGTGCAGGGCGTTGTGAGGGAGGGAGGTTGTGAAAGATTTAGGAACATCCACAATTCATTGAAGAACCTAACCTGCCAGTTAAATGGCCACAAAACATAAATCAAATAACACAGACTAAGACAGCAGTTGTACATTCACTGACAATCTCCTGTGTTGATTGAAGATGGGAAAAAGTCGACGTTTTGACCCCTGTTAGAGCCAGCAAATTGGTTTGCTTGGGGTTGGGGTCTTCATCAGGACCAGGGAAAGGGCTTACACCTAGGGGCAAGGGTCAGAGATGAAAAAACGTAAGGTGTGTCTATGGAGAACCATTGTAATTAAGAGAGAAACAATTGTAAAAATTACCAGCATCAGCAGCAAGGATCAAGCTGGAAAATTGGGAAGGGGCCAGTCAGTGCTCCTGGGAAAAGGGAAAAGAGACGAGGAATACTAAAACCATACTTAAAAACAACGGGTGTCAAAAAAACCTAAGTTACCAGAAATACTCACCCAAGGTGTAGTATTCCAATGCTCGAAAAATGAGACAAGGGAAGGCTGAATGAATCAGCAAAGACACTCATCCATTGGTGTCCAAAGCTAGGAAGGAAGGGGGAGGGGGGTTAATAATCTCCCACACTCGGATCCTGTCCGAGAACAAAGCGCATATAAGGTTAATTAACCTGAACATATTACGCGGGAAAGGGGAACTGCGCGAAACAGAATTACATCGCAGCGCATTTCAGGTACGTCAGTATCCTTTAACAAATCATACAGAAGTGTAGGGCAGGCCATCTTTACAAAATGTGTGGCAAAACTCACTTGTATAATGCCAGTACGGAGAAAGCTACTGAGTGCGTAGATTGCAACATACCTCGAGGGCCGCGCCGTGTGAACTGACAGCTAACCCTGGGCATCGTCACATGACTAAACAAATACGGGCCATTCGCGCGCACAACCAGAATGATTGCGCCTTGATTGGTAGACTTAGGGGTGTGTCAGGTCACGTGTTCGTATGCGAACCGGGCCAGAAGTCTAGTGGCTGCAGAGTTGAAGAGAGAAGGAGGGAAGCGAAACCACAGCCGCTGCAGGCAATAACATACCTCGAGGGCCACGTACGTCGGTCTGACAGCTAGCCCTGAGCCGCGTCACATGATCATTTATATATCCAACAGACGCGTCCTGATTGGTGGAAGTTAGGGGGTGTGTGATGTTAACTGAGCTGATGTCAGCTCGTCTAAAGCAAGGACCATTTGCTGGTTCTAGGGCCATGACCACAGTATTTAAAAGCAATACATTGATTTATACAGTAGTATGGTAACAGCAATAAATGATACGGAACCAACCAAAACATTGGGTATGATTGATACATCCCTTGTTGACGCTCAAAGAACATACGGAATAACACAGGTGAATGGTATCACTAAAAGGCGCAGCAATTGAGATGTACACATAAAACCACGGCAAAAATCTGATGTAGTGGGGTTCACCATGAATTATACCAGACAATTTGAAAGATTATATCCCATAATAGCGTAGATGTTTAACCATTATTTATTAAAGATAGTTGGGTGAAGGTTGCGTCAAGTTCATTCAGGCCACAAAGGACAGAGTCAAAACGGTCCATCCACTTACACTCCCTGATGTTAAGAATTGAGCCGAGGTCCCCACCCCTGACACCCAGTGTTATGGCTTCAATTACCAACCATCTTAACGATTCGGGGGAATGGTTACATGTATTGAAATGGTCAACCATGGGTGCTCCAAGAGTGTTGCATCTAATCCTGCTACAGTGTTGTAGTATCCTGCATTTCACTTTCTGGGTGGTCTGGCCTATATAGATCTTGTTACAGGGGCAGACTATTGCGTAGATGACATTCTTAGTATTACAATTGGTGAGCGTCTTTAAATCCACCGTGCAGTTGTTATGTTGGAACGTCTTTGTTTCAAGGGTCAAATTGCAGGCTTTGCACTGTCCACATTTAACATGGCCCGTGGGGGCCGGAAGATGCCAGAGCGATTCAATTGTTGGTCTTGGCTGTGTTTCCAAGAGTGATTTGACCACATGATCGCGGACATTTTTGCCTTTCTTGAAGGCATGCATTGGGGGTTCGGTGAGCTGGAGTTCTGCTGACACCAAGTGCCAATGTTTATTGACAATTTTGCGGATATCATTGCTCATGGTGTTAAAGGTCGTGACACATATAAGTCTGTTAGGATCATCCATCCGTGCTTTAGGGGTGAGGAGGAGGTCTCTATGATTGTACCAGGCTCTCTTGCGGGCCCTCTTGACAAGCCTCCGAGGGTAGCCACGTTCAATCAGTCTGAGGATGAGGTCATTGGATTCCGTGAAAAAATCATCTTTTCTGGAACAGTTCCTCCTGATCCTTAGGAACTGTCCGAAAGGGAGGTTATCACGTAGTCCTCTCGGGTGGTGACTTCCGTACCTCAATAGGGTGTTTCTTTCCGTGGTTTTTCGGAACAGGGTTGTGTACAGACAGTCGTCCATAGCCTTGATAGTGATATCAAGGAAATCAATACTGGACTTGTCCTTGGTCATGGTAAACCGAATATCAGCCGATCTATCATTCAACCAAAGGAAAAACTCATCAAGTTCCTGGTCGTTGCCTGTCCAAATCATCAGGACATCGTCGATATATCGTTTCCAATACTTGACTCTTTGCCTGAATGGGTTGGTGATATTATTGACAAAGGTCTGTTCAAAGTAGTCCATATACAGAATGGCCAGGTCTGGGGCAAAGCTGGCACCCATCGCCACGCCTTTCGTTTGCATGAAGAAGTCATTTTGAAAGAAAAAGAAATTCTGCGTCATTGCTATGTTGAGCAATTTGATGATGAAATCAGAGGGGACTTGCACCGGTTGGCTTCTCGTCTTCAGATATTTCAAAATCACCTCCAAAGCATGTTGTTGAGGGATACTTGTGTATAAAGACACAATGTCCATTGTCACTAGAATCTGGGTGGTTGGATCGAAGGGCATCCCATCAACCAGATTAATAACTTGCATCGTGTCCCGCAGGTACGAATCTGTATTCTCTGCCAAGGGCTTCAAGAAGAAATCGATGTATTTACAAAGGGGCTCAAGAATTGAGCCACACCCCGAGACTATGGGGCGGCCGGGTGGTCTTTCCTGGTTTTTATGTACCTTAGGTAAGGTGTAGATTGTCGGAAGACGCGGCTGAGGTTGATTCAGAAACTGGAACTCCAGGTTTGAAAGGAAGCCTTGGGCAAGGCCTTCTTGGGTTACTCGAAGAATCATGGTACTGATCTTTTTCGTGGGATTTAGGTTGAGTCTAGTGTAGCTAATGCCATCATTCAATTGAGAGTAGAGTTCTTCTTTATAGTTATCCACGCTCTGTAGTACGATGGCTCCTCCCTTGTCTGCGGGTTTGATGACAATAGAATGGTTATTCCTCAAATCGTCCAGGGCCTTCCGTTCCGCTAAGGTGACATTATGTTTGACATACTTTCTAGTGGAGCATACTCCTAGTGCCTCCTTTAGTACAGTACTTTCGTAGGTCAAAATCCGATGTGACACCATCTGAGAGGTAGGTGTAAATGTCGATGGAGTGCGTAATCCAGTACACGATGTGGTTGTACTCCCAGGAGCCTGACGGAAGAAGTAGCGTAACCGTATCTTTCGAAAAAACCGGTGCAGCTCAGTCTGTAGGTTGAATTTATTGGGATAGGTTGTAGGAACATATGATAGGCCTTTACTCAGAATCCGGTGTTCGTCAGCGGTAAGTATATGATCAGACAGGTTCATAATGGGATCTTTTGATGTGCCTACCAACGATAGATTCGACGTCTCGTTTGAATTTCCCCATGTTGTTCCTGAGGGAAGTGTACCTGCTTCTGGGCAGTGTTCATCCCTTGTTGTTGAGCTCTGTCCCAACCCTGGACTTGTTGCAGGCGGCCGCGTCCGCGTCCCCTGTTCCAGTTCCAATTCGTATTCCTTCCCCTGGGTGGTCGCCATTGTCGGTCTTCTAAAAAAGCCGGTCCAGAGGGTGGATAATAGGCAGTATCCTGAGGTTGGTACCCTGTATAGCTCCCTGCTTGTTCTCCCTCACTGCCTGTGGAGCCAGACGACTCCGAGAAATTCGTGAATCTGCGGGTGCCTCGATAACCCCCTCTCCCTCTGTTGAAGAAACGGCCTTGTTGGTCTTGTTTGTAGTAATCTTCCTGTAGGTATGGGTAGGTCAATTTCTTATCATAAAAACGGACGTCTTTAGAAAGTTTATCTAGTTTCTTGGTTTGTGTATTAACATCAAATTCCTTGATGGTTTTCTCAAGGCGTTCTAGAGCCTCCTTGGCATTTGTTAGAGCATTGTCTGTCGAAATGTCCCGCTTTAAATCAGCAATCTCCTTCATCAATAATTCCACCTGTTCAAGGGCAGTCTCCACTCCTAGGACCATCCAGTGGCGCGAACAGTTGTTAGCCACGAAGCTGAATCCCTCCTTGAACTTTGGTTGATCCACAAAGATCGCTGGTTCGTTTTTAACCTGTAAGCCAACCGGTATGACATTCGACTGTAAATACTTGGTCAAAAAATGGCCGTGCAGCCTGGTGCGGATCAGCTTCTTCTCTAATCTCTCTAATTTATTGACCTTCTCATTAAGGGACACATCAATGTTTGGGGTATTCGAAGAAATGAATAGGTTGGAGGGGTCTTGAATAAGTGTGGTGATGTATTCCTCAGTGTATGATAGCGTCTCATTGCCTAACATAGTGAAAAAGAGTTACAAATAGTTAAGAACAAATACCCTCGCAGGGCAGCGCCTGCACTATAGAGAGTTATGTATTAATGGGGTAACCCGATAGACCACTGGACTCGGGTATAGCTAGGTACAAAAAGAACTGTCACAGTGGAAACAAATTTGGAAATGTAAGAGGACATACATCTGTTAGCAATACAAACAAATTTTACGACAACACCTGTTACTTGCATGTATGCTCATCATTTAATTGATTATCCAAGTTTTCAGTCAAACGGAAGATCAGTAATTCAAATTAAAGCCAAAAGCATCACAGTATCAACATTTTCAAATATATATAGGTGTAAGGTACGTGATAGGTGCGGGATTTTGGGATTAGTGCAGGGCGTTGTGAGGGAGGGAGGTTGTGAAAGATTTAGGAACATCCACAATTCATTGAAGAACCTAACCTGCCAGTTAAATGGCCACAAAACATAAATCAAATAACACAGACTAAGACAGCAGTTGTACATTCACTGACAATCTCCTGTGTTGATTGAAGATGGGAAAAAGTCGACGTTTCGACCCCTGTTAGAGCCAGCAAATTGGTTTGCTTGGGGTTGGGGTCTTCATCAGGACCAGGGAAAGGGCTTACACCTAGGGGCAAGGGTCAGAGATGAAAAAACGTAAGGTGTGTCTATGGAGAACCATTGTAATTAAGAGAGAAACAATTGTAAAAATTACCAGCATCAGCAGCAAGGATCAAGCTGGAAAATTGGGAAGGGGCCAGTCAGTGCTCCTGGGAAAAGGGAAAAGAGACGAGGAATACTAAAACCATACTTAAAAACAACGGGTGTCAAAAAAACCTAAGTTACCAGAAATACTCACCCAAGGTGTAGTATTCCAATGCTCGAAAAATGAGACAAGGGAAGGCTGAATGAATCAGCAAAGACACTCATCCATTGGTGTCCAAAGCTAGGAAGGAAGGGGGAGGGGGGTTAATAATCTCCCACACTCGGATCCTGTCCGAGAACAAAGCGCATATAAGGTTAATTAACCTGAACATATTACGCGGGAAAGGGGAACTGCGCGAAACAGAATTACATCGCAGCGCATTTCAGGTACGTCAGTATCCTTTAACAAATCATACAGAAGTGTAGGGCAGGCCATCTTTACAAAATGTGTGGCAAAACTCACTTGTATAATGCCAGTACGGAGAAAGCTACTGAGTGCGTAGATTGCAACATACCTCGAGGGCCGCGCCGTGTGAACTGACAGCTAACCCTGGGCATCGTCACATGACTAAACAAATACGGGCCATTCGCGCGCACAACCAGAATGATTGCGCCTTGATTGGTAGACTTAGGGGTGTGTCAGGTCACGTGTTCGTATGCGAACCGGGCCAGAAGTCTAGTGGCTGCAGAGTTGAAGAGAGAAGGAGGGAAGCGAAACCACAGCTGCTGCAGGCAATAACATACCTCGAGGGCCGCGTACGTCGGTCTGACAGCTAGCCCTGAGCCGCGTCACATGATCATTTATATATCCAACAGACGCGTCCTGATTGGTGGAAGTTAGGGGGTGTGTGATGTTAACTGAGCTGATGTCAGCTCGTCTAAAGCAAGGACCATTTGCTGGTTCTAGGGCCATGACCACAGTATTTAAAAGCAATACATTGATTTATACAGTAGTATGGTAACAGCAATAAATGATACGGAACCAACCAAAACATTGGGTATGATTGATACATCCCTTGTTGACGCTCAAAGAACATACGGAATAACACAGGTGAATGGTATCACTAAAAGGCGCAGCAATTGAGATGTACACATAAAACCACGGCAAAAATCTGATGTAGTGGGGTTCACCATGAATTATACCAGACAATTTGAAAGATTATATCCCATAATAGCGTAGATGTTTAACCATTATTTATTAAAGATAGTTGGGTGAAGGTTGCGTCAAGTTCATTCAGGCCACAAAGGACAGAGTCAAAACGGTCCATCCACTTACACTCCCTGATGTTAAGAATTGAGCCGAGGTCCCCACCCCTGACACCCAGTGTTATGGCTTCAATTACCAACCATCTTAACGATTCGGGGGAATGGTTACATGTATTGAAATGGTCAACCATGGGTGCTCCAAGAGTGTTGCATCTAATCCTGCTACAGTGTTGTAGTATCCTGCATTTCACTTTCTGGGTGGTCTGGCCTATATAGATCTTGTTACAGGGGCAGACTATTGCGTAGATGACATTCTTAGTATTACAATTGGTGAGCGTCTTTAAATCCACCGTGCAGTTGTTATGTTGGAACGTCTTTGTTTCAAGGGTCAAATTGCAGGCTTTGCACTGTCCACATTTAACATGGCCCGTGGGGGCCGGAAGATGCCAGAGCGATTCAATTGTTGGTCTTGGCTGTGTTTCCAAGAGTGATTTGACCACATGATCGCGGACATTTTTGCCTTTCTTGAAGGCATGCATTGGGGGTTCGGTGAGCTGGAGTTCTGCTGACACCAAGTGCCAATGTTTATTGACAATTTTGCGGATATCATTGCTCATGGTGTTAAAGGTCGTGACACATATAAGTCTGTTAGGATCATCCATCCGTGCTTTAGGGGTGAGGAGGAGGTCTCTATGATTGTACCAGGCTCTCTTGCGGGCCCTCTTGACAAGCCTCCGAGGGTAGCCGCGTTCAATCAGTCTGAGGATGAGGTCATTGGATTCCGTGAAAAAATCATCTTTTCTGGAACAGTTCCTCCTGATCCTCAGGAACTGTCCGAAAGGGAGGTTATCACGTAGTCCTCTCGGGTGGTGACTTCCGTACCTCAATAGGGTGTTTCTTTCCGTGGTTTTTCGGAACAGGGTTGTGTACAGACAGTCGTCCATAGCCTTGATAGTGATATCAAGGAAATCGATACTGGATTTGTCCTTGGTCATGGTAAACCGAATATCAGCCGATCTATCATTCAACCAAAGGAAAAACTCATCAAGTTCCTGGTCGTTGCCTGTCCAAATCATCAGGACATCGTCGATATATCGTTTCCAATACTTGACTCTTTGCCTGAATGGGTTGGTGATATTATTGACAAAGGTCTGTTCAAAGTAGTCCATATACAGAATGGCCAGGTCTGGGGCAAAGCTGGCACCCATCGCCACGTCATGTGACGATGCCCAGGGTTAGCTGTCAGTTCACACGGCGCGGCCCTCGAGGTATGTTGCAATCTACGCACTCAGTAGCTTTCTCCGTACTGGCATTATACAAGTGAGTTTTGCCACACATTTTGTAAAGATGGCCTGCCCTACACTTCTGTATGATTTGTTAAAGGATACTGACGTACCTGAAATGCGCTGCGATGTAATTCTGTTTCGCGCAGTTCCCCTTTCCCGCGTAATATGTTCAGGTTAATTAACCTTATATGCGCTTTGTTCTCGGACAGGATCCGAGTGTGGGAGATTATTAACCCCCCTCCCCCTTCCTTCCTAGCTTTGGACACCAATGGATGAGTGTCTTTGCTGATTCATTCAGCCTTCCCTTGTCTCATTTTTCGAGCATTGGAATACTACACCTTGGGTGAGTATTTCTGGTAACTTAGGTTTTTTTGACACCCGTTGTTTTTAAGTATGGTTTTAGTATTCCTCGTCTCTTTTCCCTTTTCCCAGGAGCACTGACTGGCCCCTTCCCAATTTTCCAGCTTGATCCTTGCTGCTGATGCTGGTAATTTTTACAATTGTTTCTCTCTTAATTACAATGGTTCTCCATAGACACACCTTACGTTTTTTCATCTCTGACCCTTGCCCCTAGGTGTAAGCCCTTTCCCTGGTCCTGATGAAGACCCCAACCCCAAGCAAACCAATTTGCTGGCTCTAACAGGGGTCGAAACGTCGACTTTTTCCCATCTTCAATCAACACAGGAGATTGTCAGTGAATGTACAACTGCTGTCTTAGTCTGTGTTATTTGATTTATGTTTTGTGGCCATTTAACTGGCAGGTTAGGTTCTTCAATGAATTGTGGATGTTCCTAAATCTTTCACAACCTCCCTCCCTCACAACGCCCTGCACTAATCCCAAAATCCCGCACCTATCACGTACCTTACACCTATATATATTTGAAAATGTTGATACTGTGATGCTTTTGGCTTTAATTTGAATTACTGATCTTCCGTTTGACTGAAAACTTGGATAATCAATTAAATGATGAGCATACATGCAAGTAACAGGTGTTGTCGTAAAATTTGTTTGTATTGCTAACAGATGTATGTCCTCTTACATTTCCAAATTTGTTTCCACTGTGACAGTTCTTTTTGTACCTAGCTATACCCGAGTCCAGTGGTCTATCGGGTTACCCCATTAATACATAACTCATTAATAATATCACTGCAACATTTGCAGTGAAATTACTGATGAGAAAATTGTGCATGGCAGGGGGTAAGTTATAGTTACCTTACAGCTCGAGTTATAGTCACTTAGGATAACTATAACTGTTGAATTTCTATAGTTTTGTGTGTGTAAAATCTGAACTTAATGTCCCTTTAAACTTTGTTTTTTTCAGTTTGTATATACTCTTGCCAAGTCATAGCAAACAGTGCTCCGCCTTTAGCAAGCTAGAGCAGAAAATGCTCTTGCTTGTTGAAAGAGGAGCATGTCTGTTTTCCTGCCTGCTGTCTAGTGAGCAGGGAAACAGACACATTGCTTTGAGATCCAGGGAGCTGCACATTAGCAGCTCCCTGGGTCTCAAAGTAATGCCAGCTCCCACAGGAGGCAGGGCGCCAGTAGGGACCATGAGGGTCTTCACACTGCCCCCAATGAAGTGGCCATGCCCCTGAGATGGGGTCCCAGGGGCTGATATTGGCCCGGGGAGGGGGGCCACTCTGGCCCCACTCCCCTTTTTAAAAAAACTATATAAAGGCCAAGCCAAGGGAATGAGGTCCCCGGGGCCAAAATTGTCATGGGGAGGGAGGCTGCATTGCCCCCTATATAAAAAAATATATAAAGGCCTGGCCCCGAGGGATGGGGTCCCTGGACCAAAAATTGGCCTGCAGGTAGGAGGAGGTGTAGTTAGCCCCAAGGGCCCTCAATAGCCAAGGGGACTTCATCCCCCTACTAGTAGTGTACCATGAGGCATGTTTGCAGAGTGTTGTACAAGGTCTCAGCAATACCGCTGTTTGGGACTTAATGGAGGTAACAAGAGGGGTAGTTCACCCCTCATCTTATCTCCAATAAGTCCCACACAGTGGGATTGCTAAGAGGTCTTCGGAAGCCATGCCCCCTTTCTCCACCACTTTCCTGGGAACCCTTCTTCAGAGTGCAGGCTTACTTGTGCTGCGGCGAAAGTGCTGTTTTTCATAAGCACGGGGGTCTTGTGCCCCACAGCCTTGCACGGACCTCGTGAGGTGGAAGTGGCGGGCTTTCTACAGGATAGAAAGATATGCATGTATGTATATATTTATATCTATTACCTACTGGCGGTCGCCAGTAGGTAGTTATAGTTAGGACCTTGTTTCTATTCAAAAAGCGTTTTTTCTTTTGCCAAAATCTTTGGCGCCGTTTGACGAAACTTTGCGAACTTTTCAAAACTAATGACCAGCTCAGGTCAGCTCCTGTCTTGAAAGTTTTGCAGTGATTCGCCAAGTGGGGGCAGTGAAAAAGGGGGGGCCAAAACGCGTTTTGCCCATGTTAATGTCCATAGGAAACTTTAGACACGGCTACAGCTCGAACTGCTGAATGGAATTACACCAATTTTGGCAAAACGGTAGCTCTTGGTTCAGGAAGCGCCCTTTTTTGATGGTGTAAATCCATTCAGTAGTTACAGAGAAATTCAAGAAATATATTTTTTATATATCTGAGCACCGAGGAGGAATCGCGACTCCTCCTGAGCAAGAGCTTACTTCTGATTGGCTTCCAACACTCCAAACCAGGAAGTGTTCGCAGCCATTTTGTGACTCGAAAAAGGATGAAAAAACAAGAAAAGGGGGCAGGGTACAAACACCCTAACCCCCTAGGCCTGCTCAGGGGGCCCCACAAGGACCCCCAGGGCCCAAAAAAGAATAAAAAAAATTGCCCGAATCCGGCCAAGAAAACAAAATAAAATGAAGCGCGGACTCCCACACTTTTTTATTGTTAAGGCCCCGGTGGGCCAGGTCTCGGGGGCAATGGGTAATTATAGAGCTGGGGCACTCGGTGGGCCTGCAGCCCCGGTGACCGCCACCTCCCCGGGGCTATGTACATAATGTGTGGGGGGCACGCAGCCCCCCACAGCCCCAGGAACTGCCACATCCTTGGGGCTTCATTTTAGAGATGCGTGGGGGGCTACTGCCCCCCCACTCTGCCCTAGGGACCACCACCTCCCCGGGACAATCTTTATTTATGTGCAGGGGGCCTCAAGGGCCCCCAAGCCTCAGGGACTGCCACCTCCCCGGAGCAACCTGTAAATATGGGAGGGGGCCTCGGGGTCCCCGCCAAGCCCTGGGAACTGCCACCTCCCCAGGGCTTTATTGAAATAAGGTGGGGGAGCCTCGTGGGCCCACACAAACCCAAGGGACCACCACCTCTCCAGGGCAATGTTAATTTAAATGCCGGGGTCCGTTGCGGACCCCCAGGCCCCGGGGACCACTACCTACGCAGGGCTATCTTAACATTGGGAGGTGTGCCACGCGGCCCCCCTCCTGGAGCCCTGGGGACCGCCACCCCCAGGGCCGGCTCCTGAAATGTCCCGGGATGCCCACCCCCGGACATTGCCATTTGCTATGTCATAGCAAACCAAGCTTTGCTTTTTGGAAGCTAGAGCAGGAAACCTGCTCTCGCTTCTAAAAAGCACAGCAGATTGCTTTTGCACAAGGGGAGCTGCATGTCAGCAGCTCCCCTTGTGCAAAAGCAATGCCGGCTACCGCAGGAGGCAGTGAGCCGGCAGGGACCATGGGGGATTGGGGCTCCACCCATAGTCCCCAACGCTAAGGGCCGGGATGGGGTCCCCGGGGCCAGAATTGGCCCAGGAGGGGGACCACATGACCCCCTCCCTTTCTTTAAAAAAAAACAAATGGCCAGGCCCCAGGGGACTGAAATAGGCCTGTGGAGGGGGGCCACTCCTCAAAATTAAAACAAGAAAAATAATGGCCAGGGATAGGGTCCCCGGGGCCAATAGTGGCCCAGGGACAGGGGGCCACATGTCCTCCGTTCCCTATAATATATATATTTTTTTAAGGCAGAAAGCCGGCCACGCGGCCTCCCTCCAAATTTATTTAAAAAAAAAACAAGTCTGGCCATGCCCCGGGGGATGGGGTCCCCGGGGTCACCATTGGCCTCGGGAGGTGGGCCTGCTGGTGGGGAGATGAGGTCCTCTTGTGTACTGAGGACCTCAGGACAAAAGAGGACCTTATCTGCCGAGCAGCAGTGCGCCAGGGGCCATGTTGGCAGAGTGGTGTAAAAAGGGGCCTCGGAGCACTCTCAGCAATCCAGCTGTGTGGGGCTTACTGGAGATACCTGGTGGTTTAGTTGGCCCTCAGGTACCCTCATGAGGAAAGGGGACTTCAAACCCCAACAAAGAGCATGCCTGGAGGCGTGTTTGCAGAGTGGCGGAGAAAGGGGGCATGGCTTGTGTCTACCTCTCAGCAATCCCACTGTGTGGGGCTTACTGGAGGTAAGAGGTAGGCTAGGTGACCCCCTAAGGACCCCCAGCAGTGAAGGAGACTTCAACCCCCATTGAAGAGTGCGCCAGGGAGCGGTTTTTCGGAGTGGTGGGCAAAGGGGGCGTGGCCTGTTATGAGAACTTAGGGGTCCAAGTACCCCCCTTTTTACCTCTAGTAAGTCCCACACAGTAGGATTGCTAAGACATCTTCGGAGGCCATGCCCCCTTTCTCCACCTCTCTGCAAACGCGCCTCCTGGCAGACTACGGTATGGGGGATGACGTCCACTTTACTCCTGAGGAACTTTGAGGGCCAAGAAGCCCTCCTGGTACCTCCTGTAAGTCCTATGCAGCAGAATTCTTGAGCGCTGGTCACAGGCCCAGCACCCTTTCTCTACAGCTCTGCAAACACGACTACTAGTTAAAGTAGCATGTTTCTGAATCTCTGACTTAGAGGTAGTTTTAATCCCCCTGCCCTATTATATACTAGGGCCTTACTGGGGAGGTCATGCCAATCACAGGGGTACCCCAACCCATAGTGTACCCTAGTGTATGTAGGTGTTTTCACTGTATTCTAAGTGTCCTTTAGCATAGCACTGGCTCTAGGCCTGGTTAGTCAGAGTCAGTTACCACCAGTACCGGTCAGCAAAAAGTAGGGGGCACAGGATGACTTTGCAACAAGGCCTCTTTCGGCACCTCTGTTGGTTCTTTCTGCATATCTTTTGCTTTTTCCTGCACCTTTCTTTGTCTTTCTGGACTTCTACTGCCTCTTTCTGCATTTCTCTTGCTTGTTTCTGCACCTTTCTTTCTCTTTCTGTACATGTCCTACCTCTGTAGGCATTGTTAGAAATTAGCATTAAAAAAAACCTTAGAAATTCACTAAAAAAACATAGATTTCAGGGACTTTATAGTTAGAAATTAGCATTTAAAAATCCTTCGAAATTCACTGAAAAAAACCATAGGTTTCAGCCACGTTATAGTTAAGCCTGGGCAAAGCACTACGCTACGCTCGCGTAGTTTGCGAAGTTCGCGCTACTTCGCACTATGAATTGCACGTAGCACAGTACGAACACGCGTAGCATAGTGTTGCGTAGTGCTGCGGTCATTTTTTGCTTGCTCGCGGTCCTCAATGTCAAGTTGGCGACCGCGAACAAGTAAAATGACATCCCGGCGAGACTTTTTCCTTGTTCGCGATCAGCAACATCAAGTTGGCGATCGCGAGCATGGAAAATAAACCTCCCGGCGAGATTCCCAATGCGAGGAGGTCAGGTTTCTCATTGCGAGTGGTCGCGTATGATTGCACAGTGCCGGTTGCTTGTCCGCACTGTGCAATCATTGAAAACGACATCTGGCACAGTGCAAACAAGGTACTACGCAGTTCGCGAAGTGCTACGCGTAGCTCGCGTAGTGCGAAGTGCACTTTGCGTAGCTTCGCGAAGTGCTACTTCGCGAACTACGCCCAGGGTTAGTTATAGTTAGAAATTAGCATTTAAAAAACCTTTGAAATTCACTGAAAAAAACATAGGTTTCACGGACATTATAGTTAGTTGGACATTTCACTCATACAAAACCAGAGAAATGTGGCCGTTATAGTTAGTTGAGCTAACTATAACTCGCGCCCCCGCAATGCACTGTTGATGATGTCACATATTACATCATTCATGACCTGGTCAGTGACATCACTGATGGCATCTCAAATGACATCAATGATGACATCACTGATGACATCATCCAGTGACAGTGTGTTTCTGTAAAGTTTAAATATGTTTTGTAGATATATATGCCAAGGTGTATTGATGAATGAGTGAGTGTATGAGTGTCTGAATGGATGATTTAGTAGGTGCGTGACTTACTGTATAAGTGAGTGATTAAACGTGTCTTAGTGAATGCATGGGTTAGTGACTAAACTGTGTAAATGTCTGTATCAGTCACTAAAACGTGGCTGAAACCTATATATACATTACCTACTGGCGGTCGCCAGTAGATAGTTATAGTTAGGACCAAGTTTCCATAGGAAGAGCATTTATTGTTTGGCTTATAACTTTGGCGTCGTTTGATGAATCTTCATGAAATGTTCCACACTAATTCTTTGTTCATATCAGCTCCTATGTGGGAAGTTTGGGGGTGATTCGTCAAGGGGGGGCCGAGAAAAAAGGGGGTCCCAAAACGTGTTTTCTCCATGTTAATTTCCATAGGAAACTTTAGGCAAGGCTACAGGTCGAACGGGTGAACGGAATTGCCCCAAATATGGCAGGGAGATGGGTCTTGGTCTAGAAAGCATGCTTTTGTTTATTTGGTGTAAATCCGTTCAGAAGTTTTGGAGAAATATCGATATTTACAGATATTTGGGAATTCTGCCATCTGAATGGCTGAGGCGTTACAAGCACAAGCTTCCTGCTTATTGGCTGTGAGCGGTGTGAGCGGTTGCAACTAGGAAGTGTTGGCCGCCATTTTGTGATTCCGTTGAAATGAGTAAGGGGGAAAAAGGCCAAAAAAAAGTAGGAAAGGGGAGGGTAGGAGCACTGTAACATCTGTGGGGTGTTTAGGGTGTGCTATACAGGGAGTGTTAAGCAAAGTTTTTATCCCTACCGGTGTGAAAGTGATGTTTTGCGCAGAGTGAGATGGTGCTGAGTTGAGGTGCCGGTACACTCGGGGATGAAAGCGTGCGCCTAAACCGTGAGCTGAGTGCTGTAAACTGATGTGCTGAAGTATTTATCCCTACCAGTGTGAAAGTTCTGTTTTGTGCAGAGTAAGATGGTGCTGAGGTGAGGTGCCGGTACACTTGGGGATGAAAGCGTGCGCCTAAACCGTGAGCTGAGTGCTGTAAACTGATGTGCTGAAGTATTTATCCCTACCAGTGTGAAAGTGCTGTTTTGTGCAGAGTAAGATGGTGCTGAGGTGAGGTGCCGGTACACTTGGGGATGAAAGCGTGCGCCTAAACCGTGAGCTGAGTGCTGTAAACTGATGTGCTGAAGTATTTATCCCTACCAGTGTGAAAGTGCTGTTTTGTGCAGAGTAAGATGGTGCTGAGGTGAGGTGCCGGTACACTTGGGGATGAAAGCGTGTGCCTAAACCGTGAGCTGAGTGCTGTAAACTGATGTGGTCTGGGCACTGTAGCATACTGGCCGCTGTAGGATAGCTCTGCAGGTGGTGTTGGTATGCGTTTAGAGTATAGCGGGAGTGGGAAGCAAACTACTCACTGGTACTGGTCTGAAGACTCGGGGATGAAACCGTGAGCGCAAGCCGTGAGCTGATTGCTGTAAAGTGATGTGTGTGGGCGTTGTAGGATGGTGGTTAGTCTTAATATCGAGTTTTAAATGTCGACCTACAAGTATATCGAGTTGTTAATATCGTAGGTAAAGAATATCGAAGTCAAGAATATCGATGGACAGAATATCGACCCCAAGGTAAGTATTATCGAAGTTAATAATATCGAAGTCATTAATATAGATGTAAGTAATATCGTAATGAAAAATTTCGATGTCAATAATATCGATATTTTATTAGTGTAATGTATTTTAATATGTATTTTATTTGTATGTTAAAGATTATTGTAATGTATTTTAATACATTTAAAAATAAATGTTTAGAGATTAATAATTATTTAAAATATAATTTAGCGTTTTAGTATCAGAGCGGGTTGTGGGTTTATAGGGGAATAGGGTGGGAAGTAATTTAATTATAATTAATTAATTAATATGTATTGTTTAATTTGTATTTATGATTAATTAATTGTTAATTAATTACTAATTGTAAATTAAATATATTAATTGATTAATTAATTGTTAATTAATTATTAATTGTAAATTAATTTTATTAATTGGTTAATTATATAAGTTATAATTAGTTTAATATTAATATTTTTTATTGGTATTGTTAATTAATTAATTGTTAATTACTAATTAATTGGTGATTTAATTTTATTAAGTGATTAATTGATGATTAAATTAATTATGTGAATTTTTATGTGCAGTGGGTTGTGGGTTTATAGGGGAATAGGGTGGGATGTAATTAAATTCAAATAATTACTGATAATTTTTATTTATTTGTAATTAATAATGATTAATTGTTAATTAATTATTAATTGGTAATTAATTGGTATTAGTAAGTTAAATATAGTAAATATAAATAATTTATTATTTCATGTTATTTGTTGTTATTGCTAATTAATGTATTGTTAATTAATAATTAATTTGTGAATAATTGTAATTTGGTAGTTAATATGTATAAATTAGTAAATAATAAGTATATTAATTATAAAGAATGTATTATTAATTGTAAATAATAGAAAAACTGATATTTAAATGTATTGTGTATTTTGTATGTGTAGTGTGTTGTGTGTTAAAGGGGGAATAGTGTGGGATGTACTTTAAAGTTATTTATATAAATATTTATTTTAAATAATTGGTATTTAAGAATAAATATTTTGTAAATTAATTATTAATATGCTATTTTTTTATAAATAATTATTTAATTGGTTATTATGTTTATAGAATCCCTATGCTATCCAGTGCTTTCCCAACTGTTTTACTATCTGGAGTAGGAATAGTAATTTTTACCCCTACGCTATCCAGCGCTTTTCCTACTGTTGCACTCTCTGGAGTTGGAATAGTAATTTTTACCCCTACGCTATCTAGCGCTTTCCCTACTGTTTCACTTAGTGGAGTGGGAATAGTAATTTGTACCCCTACGCTATCCAGCGTTTTCACTACTGTTGCACTCTCTGGAGTGGGAATAGTAATTTTTACCCCTACGCTATCCAACGCTTTCCCTACTGTTGGACTCACTGGAGTAGGAATAGTAATTTTTACCCCTACGCTATCCAGCGCTTTTCCTACTGTTGCACTCTCTGGAGTTGGAATAGTAATTTTTACCCCTACGCTATCTAGCGCTTTCCCTACTGTTTCACTTAGTGGAGTGGGAATAGTAATTTGTACCCCTACGCTATCCAGCGTTTTCACTACTGTTGCACTCTCTGGAGTGGGAATAGTAATTTTTACCCCTACGCTATCCAACGCTTTCCCTACTGTTGGACTCACTGGAGTGGGAATAGTAATTTTTACCCTTACGCTATCCAACGCTTTCCCTACTATTGCACTCTCGGGAGTTGGAATAGTAATTTTTACCCCTACGCTATCCAACGCTTTCCCTACTGTTGCACTCTTTGGAGTTGGAATAGTAATTTTTACCCCTACGCTATCCAGCGCTTTCCCTACTGTTTCACTTACTGGAGTGGGAATAGTAATTTGTACCCCTACGTTATCCAACGCTTTCCCTACTGTTGCACTCTCTGGAGTTGGAATAGTAATTTTTACCCCTACGCTATCAAGCACTTTTCCTACTGTTGCACTTTCTGGAGTTGGTATAGTAATTTTTACCCCTATGCTATCCAGCGCTTTCCCTACTGTTTCACTTACTGGAGTGGGAATAGTAATGTTTACCCCTACGCTATCCAGCACTTTCCCTACTGTTTCACTTACTGGAGTGGGAATAGTAATTTGTACCCCTACGCTATCCAGCGTTTTCACTACTGTTGCACTCTCTGGAGTGGGAATAGTAATTTTTACCCCTACGCTATCCAACGCTTTCCCTACTGTTGGACTCACTGGAGTGGGAATAGTAATTTTTACTCCTACGCTATCCAACGTTTTCCCTACTATTGCACTCTCTGGAGTTGGAATAGTAATTTTTTTCCATACGCTATCCAACACTTTCCCTACTGTTGCACTCTCTGGAGTGGGAATAGTATTTTTTACCCTTACGCTATCCAACGCTTTCCCTACTATTGCACTCTCTGGAGTTGGAATAGTAATTTTTACCCCTACGCTATCCAACGCTTTCCTACTGTTGCACTCTTTGGAGTTGGAATAGTAATTTTTACCCCTACGCTATCCAGCGCTTTCCCTACTGTTTCACTTACTGGAGTGGGAATAGTAATTTGTACCCCTACGCTATCCAACGCTTTCCCTACTGTTGCACTCTCTGGAGTTGGAATAGTAATTTTTACCCCTACGCTATCCAGCGCTTTTCCTACTGTTGCACTCTCTGGAGTTGGAATAGTAATTTTTACCCCTACGCTATCCAGCGCTTTCCCTACTGTTTCACTTACTGGAGTGGGAATAGTAATTTGTACCCCTACGCTATCCAGCGTTTTCACTGCTGTTGCACTCTCTGGTGTGGGAATAGTAATTTTTACCCCTATGCTATGCAATGTTTTCCCTACTGTTGCACTCATTGGAGAGGGAATAGTAATTTTTACTCCTAAGCTATCCAGCGTTTTCACTACTGTTGCACTCTCTGGAGTGGGAATAGTAATTTTTACCCCTACGCTATCCAACGCTTTCCCTACTGTTGGACTCACTGGAGTGGGAATAGTATTTTTTACCACTATGCTATCCAGTGGTTTCCCTACTGTTGCATTCTCTGTAGTTGGAATAGTAATTTTTTTCCCTACGCTATCCAACACTTTCCCTACTGTTGCACTCTCTGGAATGGGAATAGTAATTTTTACCCTTACGCTATCCAACGCATTCCCTACTATTGCACTCTCTGGAGTTGGAATAGTAATTTTTACCCCTACGCTATCCAACGCTTTCCCTACTGTTGCACTCTTTGGAGTTGGAATAGTAATTTTTACCCCTACGCTATCCAATGTTTTCCCTACTGTTGCACTCTCTGGAGTGGGAATAGTAATTTTTACCTTTACGCTATCCAACGCTTTTCCTACTATTGCACTCTCTGGAGTTGGAATAGTAATTTTAACCCTATGCTATCCAACGCTTTACCTACTGTTGCACTCTCTGGAGTTGGAATAGTAATTTTTACCCCTACGCTATCCAGCGCTTTTCCTACTGTTGCACTCTCTGGAGTTGGAATAGTAATTTTTACCCCTACCCTATCCAGCGCTTTCCCTACTGTTTCACTTACTGGAGTGGGAATAGTAATTTGTACCCCTACGCTATCCAACGCTTTCCCTACTGTTGCACTCTTTGGAGTTGGAATAGTAATTTTTACCCCTACGCTATCCAATGTTTTCCCTACTGTTGCACTCTCTGGAGTGGGAATAGTAATTTTTACCTTTACGCTATCCAACGCTTTTCCTACTATTGCACTCTCTGGAGTTGGAATAGTAATTTTAACCCTATGCTATCCAACGCTTTACCTACTGTTGCACTCTCTGGAGTTGTAATAGTAATTTTTACCCCTACGCTATCCAGCGCTTTTCCTACTGTTGCACTCTCTGGAGTTGGAATAGTAATTTTTACCCCTACGCTATCCAGCGCTTTCCCTACTGTTTCACTTACTGGAGTGGGAATAGTAATTTGTACCCCTACGCTATCCAGCGTTTTCACTGCTGTTGCACTCTTTGGAGTTGGAATAGTAATTTTTACCCCTACGCTATCCAGCGCTTTCCCTACTGTTGGACTCACTGGAGTGGGAATAGTAATTTTTACTCCTACGCTATCCAACGTTTTCCCTACTATTGCACTCTCTGGAGTTGGAATAGTAATTTTTTTCC
Organism: Triturus cristatus; assembly: GCF_964204655.1. Lineage (NCBI taxonomy): Eukaryota > Metazoa > Chordata > Amphibia > Caudata > Salamandridae > Triturus > Triturus cristatus. Next base: position 730,881,255 of record NC_140591.1, read on the forward strand.
CTACGCTATCCAACACTTTCCCTACTGTTGCACTCTCTGGAGTGGGAATAGTAATTTTTACCCTTATGCTATCCAACGCTTTCCCTACTATTGCACTCTCGGGAGTTGGAATAGTAATTTTTACCCCTACGCTATCCAACGCTTTCCCTACTGTTGCACTCTTTGGAGTTGGAATAGTAATTTTTACCCCTATGCTATCCAGCGCTTTCCCTACTGTTTCACTTACTGGAGTGGGAATAGTAATTTGTACCCCTACGCTATCCAACGCTTTCCCTACTGTTGCACTCTCTGGAGTTGGAATAGTAATTTTTACCCCCACGCTATCCAGCGCTTTTCCTACTGTTGCACTTTCTGGAGTTGGTATAGTAATTTTTACCCCTACGCTATCCAGCGCTTTCCCTACTGTTTCACTTACTGGAGTGGGAATAGTAATTTTTACCCCTACGCTATCCAGCACTTTCCCAACTGTTTCACTTACTGGAGTGGGAATAGTAATTTGTACCCCTACGCTATCCAGCGTTTTCACTACTGTTGCACTCTCTGGAGTGGGAATAGTAATTTTTACCCCTACGCTATCCAACGCTTTCCCTACTGTTGGACTCACTGGAGTGGGAATAGTAATTTTTACTCCTACGCTATCCAACGTTTTCCCTACTATTGCACTCTCTGGAGTTGGAATAGTTATTTTTTCCCTACGCTATCCAACACTTTCCCTACTGTTGCACTCTCTGGAGTGGGAATAGTAGTTTTTTACCCTTACGCTATCCAACGCTTTCCCTACTGTTGCACTCTCTAGAGTTGGAATAGTAATTTTTACCCCTACGCTATCCAGCGCTTTTCCTACTGTTGCACTCTCTGGAGTTGGAATTGTAATTTTTACCCCTACGCTATCCAGCGCTTTCCCTACTGTTTCACTTACTGGAGTGGGAATAGTAATTTGTACCCCTACGCTATCCAGTGTTTTCACTGCTGTTGCACTCTCTGGTGTGGGAATAGTAATTTTTACCCCTATGCTATGCAATGTTTTCCCTACTGTTGCACTCATTGGATTGGGAATAGTAATTTTTACTCCTAAGCTATCCAGCGTTTTCACTACTGTTGCACTCTCTGGAGTGGGAATAGTAATTTTTACCCCTACGCTATCCAACGCTTTCCCTAATGTTGGACTCTCTGGAGTGGGAATAGTAATTTTTACCACTATGCTATCCAGTGGTTTCCCTACTGTTGCATTCTCTGTGGTTGGAATAGTAATTTTTTTCCCTACGCTATCCAACACTTTCCCTACTGTTGCACTCTCTGGAATGGGAATAATAGTTTTTAACCTTACGCTATCCAACGCTTTCCCTACTATTGCACTCTCTGGAGTTGGAATAGTAATTTTTACCCCTACGCTATCCAACGCTTTCCCTACTGTTGCACTCTTTGGAGTTGGAATAGTAATTTTTACCCCTACGCTATCCAACGTTTTCCCTACTGTTGCACTCTCTGGAGTGGGAATAGTAATTTTTACCTTTACGCTATCCAACGCTTTCCCTACTATTGCACTCTCTGGAGTTGGAATAGTAATTTTAACCCTATGCTATCCAACACTTTCCCTACTGTTGCACTCTTTGGAGTTGGAATAGTAATTTTTACCCCTACGGTATCCAACATTTTCCTTACTGTTGTTTTTGTTGGAGTTGGACTAGTAGTTTTATTGTGTCTGATATTTAATATTTTTTGTATTATTTTTGCTATTGTAATATATCATTAATAATAAAAATTATTCACATTAAAAATATTGATTATTATTTGCTATATGTACTTATTATATATTTATTAATGTTATTGTTTTATGTGTATAGATGTATTGGTAATTTTTAAAAACATTTAATAATTTATACGTTACAGAAATTATTATTAAAATTAATTATTAAGTAAGTATATATATTATATATTATATGTATATGTTTAATTAAAGTTTTATTAACATATATATATTAATTATACATTTTAAATATTATACAATACATTTAATTATGTTTATTTAATTTCTAAGTATAATTTGGTTTATTTTACATATATTTTTAAAGTAAAAGAAAAACGATATTTTTAATAACGATATTTTTGACATCGATATTTAATTTTCGATATTTTTGTACTTACCATGTTGTAGATAGGATGTCGATATTCTTGACATCGATATTTTTGTTGCGATATATTTGTAGGTCGATTTTTTTTTTTTGTCTGTCGAAATTATGTCATACAACCGTTGTAGGATACTGGCTGCTTTAGCATATCTGTGTAAGTAGTGTTAGTATGAGTTTATACGATACAGGGAGTGGGAAGCGAACTACTCACCTCTACTTTCTGGAGACTCGAATGCAGTGTTTTAGGAAGCAGGAATAAAGAAATAATCATGAAGAATATAATGCAGAATGTTACAATGCCACAAAAGAGCAATGGTGAAATCAGGTGTGTCTAAGACAGTGGCTGTGTGTAATAAAGCGATGGAGTCTGAAAGTTATATAAAGAGTGTCTCTATTTAAGTGCCATATATGGATCCACTGGTGCAAAAGGTAAGGCATTCAGTTGAGGCAAATTCCAACCGCTTCTGCTGTATTCAAACATAAGCTCCTGCATCAGTGAATTCCACATTACATGCTACAGTTCCATGTGACATAAACAATACCTATTACACTTGAATGACTCGAAAGTCTATAATGAAAATAAAGGTAGGATACGATTAGCACATGTATCCTTTAAGAAAAGAAACAATAAAAAACATTGCAAAGTGTAATCATCAAACTTCTTCGGTACCCTGGTACTCCTTTGTTGTAACACAAAATTATCAACAGTAGAACAGTCAGCAATCTCTTGTACGGTAGATTCAATGTGGTGCGTGTAAGAATTGGTAATAGTTCTAGTCACATCGGAACTTTGAGGAGGAACACAAAATCGTGCTTCTGAGAAGCACATTAGGTACCCTTTTCGTCAAACCATACATTATTGTCTTCAGCTCTTTCAAAAAAAATCTACGACAAACTGTGTAGCTCAATTCCACCTTACGTAGCTGTGGGTCTTTGCTGACCGCTCTCTCTGGCCTACACTGCAGACAGCAGTGTTAAAAAATGAGATTGAGTCTCTATTGCAGATGATGCAGTGTTGATGGCAACAGACATTGCTGCTAGTACGGCCCACTCGCAGCGCGATTCATCGCTGGCTGTGCACATGCTGAATGCTTTTGATGTGGCTATCTGAGTGCACTAGAACTGCTGGACCCTTTATGATACAATCTTTTTGTGTATTATTTCAGATCTATTGCCTGTGTCTGAATATAGCACAAGTTGTGATTCTTTTACGATAGAATTTTTTCTGTATTATATTACATCTACTGTCCCAACCTTACTGCAGCACAATCTATTGACTCTTTTATTATTGAATCTCTGTGTGTGATCCAATGATTACTGTTGTAGTTGATGCTAGCATCAACCATTCTCTGAGGGCTGGTTTACACTCACCCCAAACGCATCCAGGACAGACGTCACTGGATATGTGAACCTGGTAATGAAAAGGAGTTGAGCGCACGTGCCCGTACCCAGTTCCACTATCTATCTGTGTCCGTGTGTTCATTATCTATGGATGATAGTGCCCCTGGGCCGTACCACATTACATTGTGCTGTGGCTAGCGTATGCAAGCATGTTCCCTCTGGCAGTGGGGAAAACTTTGGTTATGTAAGTTTTAGGTGTGTACATGGAACGAACGATGGTGCTCACTCTTCTTGGTTCACCACAAATAACCACCCTTTTACAAAATATTCTTGTGAGAGGAGGAGCTCCAATGTTTTGGTTAAGTAACTCTTCAAGATAAAAAAGTTCTTTGAGTAATCAGTCCTCAAACAATGAATTTCAGGTTTCTTCTTTATTTGGATTTCCAACACCAGTTCATAAGAAGTATAATCCAGTAGATTTAGAACAACCAAATTTTCAATTAAATTCACAGTCTACATTTTTTTTATATCAGCCGACGCGTTTTGTCCTAAACGGACATCATCAGGGCTGAAATAAAACAAACAAAAAGTATATCAGTAAATGAAAACAAAGTGTACAAATTGCAACTCAACTAACCCATTATAAGTTGGACTACTGTATCCTGCCTATATCCATTCTACAATACCATCTAGTGAGATGGAGAATCTTAATACATTATCTAATCTACAGCTAATATAACAATTCAAGATTCAATGCACTCTTTAGTGCTCAAATAAGACAACAGACAAAAAAATACAAGCTATTTATCTGTGTACCCAGGACCGCTTAGCCAAATTATATAGGTGCACACTACAAATATTGCAACACTGTGGGGTTAATTTGCCCTAAAAGAAAACAATTTAGATAAAATACATTTTCCTGCCTATGATACTATACTCCACTTCATAGTCTGAGTTTAAAAATGTATGGCTATCCCGTTTCCTGCAATTGGTTGCCCTAATTATAACCAAATGTTTCACTGAGAGTCACTCACCAGAGTTTGTGTTTAGTTTGCTAAAAAAACACTCTGTTCCTTTGATCCGTATCTTCTGCAATGGTATTCTGGAGAAGCCAGAATAATAATCATTAGATTCCAAACTGATGTCTTCAGCATGAAGTGTAAAAATAGTAAGTGGTGCTATACTCACCAATCATTCAATTCCAATTTCTCTTAGTAAGTCCTTTAGTCCTTCTCTTAGTTTTAATCCAAAGACCGAAAATTAAGTACAATATTTATATAATTTATCCTGCCATTTATGCCAATTACAACCCTCTCTGAATTAACTAATAGAAAGCCGTGCCTGTTTCAAAACGGCACTCACCACTAATTCATGTGTAGACTGTGTGGTCTTCCTCAGCGCAGCCCGATAAATCCCGCCGATGTAACACATCATCGAAACCTTGCCTTAAAATGATTAATTCGACCAATAGTGTGCCTCTTTTTAAATTGCACCAATCAGTGATGCATATTTCAAGACTGCAGTTCATTAATCCTGAGGCTGCCTCTCTGGTCCGCTATTCCGTTCCAACCAATCATGATGCTTTTTAAAGCAATGTGAGGCAGCCGGTGACATATATAACGCTGCTGCTCCATAAGTTAACCGCGCACCAATAAACATCCACGTTAGTCCCCTAAACTAATCAGGGAGCAGAAACTGTTTTTGTGCCGCACATATCTTCGTACCATATAAAAAGCATAATTTGCTACTACATCTTGCGTGTTAGTTCCAATATCATAATTACTCCAAAACTCAGAAAACATCAATCAAGTGTTATTAAAGTAAGCCTGGTTGATTATATATTACACTAAGGCTCGGTGAGTTCTTCTCTAATCAATTAACCGACACTATTCGTCCCCTTAACCAATGGGGGAACAGATACACTGGTCCTTTGTCGGTCCGCTGTCGTCTCCGCAAACGAAAAAACTTAAATTGTACAGATCATGTACATCCTTTACCGTACAAACGCCTGTTTAAATCATAAATCTAGCTTCAATAAATTAGCTCTCACTGTTACACTCAAACCGATAGTATTTTCTGACTAAGTAAAGAACAATCAAATTTTGTTGAATATAACATTTACTTAAAGTGTGTCGCACTAGTGCTCCGTTAATTAACGCGAGCCAGTAGAAAGTGTTGTGCTTCCCTATAGCCAATAGGATAACAGCTGCCGTGATTTATTCTGAATTGCGTTGTCATCTCCACATATGAAAAAGTGATCAATGATTCGTGATCATGAGAACATTTTCTACCTAAAATATCTCTCTGCCAAAGTAACGTTCAAAAGAAAATAATTTGACAATATGAATCCATATTCTTAGCTGCACTTGTCCCGTTAAAATAAAGCCGCCTGTTGTAATGTGAATATACTATTACTCCTACCCCGCGCAAGGTGGTATATAGAAGAGGTTCCACAATAGGGAATATGATCACTAGGAACTATTTAGAACCATTGAGGACACAAGGGGCTACCTTGCTACCCAGCCAACCAAAAGGATTCTACACTTGTGGGAGCTGTAATGTGTGTGACATGGGCATCAATCGTATTAAAGAATTTAACTAGAATTTGACCAAGAAGTATAGCATTAAGGAATTCATTAACTGCAATAGTACAGGAGTGATATATGTACTTATCTGTAATTACAGCAAAATCGACATTGGAAGTACTAAGCGTATACTTAAACTGAGAATACAGGAACACAGGAGAGCCGTGATAAATAGGGATGAAAACTCACCAATTTATCAGCATATGCAGAAAGATCAACTAATAATATGCTGTAGAGAATTCCAATAGAAGCTCATGTTAACACGAGAACATGGGCTGCTATTGGAATTCTCTATGGCATATTATTAAGCCCATTATCGGCGTTTGAGCTGCAGTTTTCTGCTGCTAAAGCAGCGATAATTTAAACGCCGTTCCTTGATAATATGGCCCTCAGTATGTAATGTTAGAATGTAGGGCTGTCATGAGGGGAACCTTGCGGAGTTTGTACACGATGCTGGATTAGACGGTTGCTTTGCTGTCTGCTCCTGTTGGTGGTTGTTTCAGGTGTCTTGTTTTCTTGTAATAAATCTACTTATTGGATTCACTGCTGTCTGCCTCTTCACTACATTAATTTGGTGACGAGTGGGAGAAGGCTAAAAGAAGGCACCACTCAGCAATATTTCAAAATTGCTTGCGTTGTGCTGAAGACCCGTTTTGTTCGTGTAGCTGTTTCTACTCATGCCCGGGTCGTCGGCTCATTGAACTATGTCATCCGACTTCTGGTAGGATTTATATTTTTTAGATTTTGCGCTTCCTCTGCTTCTTCACTACATTCTAGTCACTGTACTACACGTGTGTAAATAGTGTTTGTATGCGTTTATACTGACAAATGCATCATGGTAGTAGGGAGGGCGACCTCTCAGGCGCATCTCATACAATGTCCCGGGGTGTGCATTCGCTGGACATTTGTGTTTGCTATTAGAGGGCGGTGCATGGCTTCCACTCTGTGATAGCAAATACTTGTTCGACTACTTGAATCGAGAGGAGGAAAACCTCGTATTGCTGTAATAGAGGGGAGGCGGATAATAAAAATGGAGAGAAAAGAACAAAAAAAGAAAAGCGGGGTCTCACCCGTTCTTTTAAATGAGGCCCCTGGTGGGTGGGTAATGTTCCATGGCCAATCCAATTATTAAATTGCGGGGTCTCTGTAGGACTGGGGATCTTAATTTCACATGAAAATTAGGCGCAGAAGGGCACAGAGACGTTTTGCAGCCTAGGGGAGCGGCACCTTCCTGGGTATTGTTTACTAATTGTTCGGGGGGGTTCGAGGCCAACTGAAGTCCGGGGATCACCACGCCCCGGGTCTTTATTTAAATATGCAGGGTGGGCCTTATTTGTTCTGTAATCACATGGGCAGTACTTATGGTGTTATAAAGTGATACACTCAAAGAACTCTTGAAGTTGTACAATTACCCAGGCTTCATTTTTCAAATAGTCAGTTACATTATGTTTGGTAGGTGCACTCTAATATTAAATAATGTTGTCCTTAAAATCTCCTATAAACAGATGATTTTCACAATAAACAATAGACAAGTGTCGTCAGAAAAAGAAGACCTATACACTCAGTTATTTATTTGAAAAAATAAGTAACCTTTATTAAAACAGAAATAAATAGAAATGTAACTTTAATAGAACAGTATAATAAAAAAAACGTGGGTTAGACTCCAGTGGAAGCAGTGTAGAAAACCTGCAAGACAAAAATGAAACATAAGTATGTGTGCCATGTGGAAAAGGTAAAGAAAGGTAGTCTGAATGAAAGAACCATAGTGAGAATGGAAGGGAGGGGGAGTGGGTGGAAGGGAGTAGGGGAGAGAAAGTCAAAAGAAGAGAGGGAGGAGGAGACAGAGTGTTGGCCTATTGCACCCAGCCCTTAGAGTTTACCCTCCATCACCCGTTTGTCTAGGACGCTGGGGTCTGCGAGAAAGAGTGTGGTTCAGCAAGTCCTTAAAATTAAATACATGAGGCCAGAGATTATGGGCCATATTATGAAGGAAGGGCAATAACATTATCCCTGCTTTAGCGGCAGGAAACGGCGGCGATAAGGGGTTGATAATATGCCCCATGTGAATTCCCTTAGAAGCCCAGGTTCTGGTGTTAAGTACGATCTACCAACTGTTAGTGGTAATCGTGGTTCAAAGAGGAGTTGGAGTGCACGAGAATACACAAGGTTAAATAATAATATGTTATGTCAACGTTCACATACAAAGGAACAGAGCGCAACCTAGAAGCATAATGTGCGCATGTAATGCAGTGGCGGGAGCCTGTGTGCATGTACACTTAGTAAGGAGCTCACTACAGTGTCCTAAAAGCCAACACCACGGTGCCGATCACGATCCGGTAAAAAAATTCCCCGTACGACTCGTATCCGGTCTTTTTACCGTACGAATCGCACAAGTGCCGTACAAACTGCCAATTACGATTCGCATGGTAAAAAGTCCATACGAATCGCATTGGGAAGTATTCCCCACACGTCCTCGGGTCGGAAAATGTGTCCAACACGTCCACGGACGATTTACCGTACAAATGTGAAAAGTGAAGTCCGACTGAGGAATTACGATCCATCCCGTGCGTCCGATGTTACAACCGTATGGAAAAAACACCGTTCGCACCGAACTCCCATAGCAACCATGGAGACATGTGCCCGCATATGCGCCGACCCCCCCCAGTCCCCATACGTTTGAGTCGTACCCCCCCAGCCCCCATACGTTCGAGTCGTACCCCCCCAGCCCCCGTACGTTCGAGTCGTACCCCCCCAGCCCCCGTACGTTTGAGTTGTACCCCCCCAGCCCCCGTACGTTCGAGTCGTACCCCCCCCAGCCCCCGTACGTTCGAGTCATACCCCCTGTGTATGTACACCCTTGTACGTGTCGAACCCCCCGTGTATGTACACCCGTGTATGTGTCGAACCCCCCGTGTATGTACACCCGTGTACGTGTCGAACCCCCCGTGTATGTACACCCGTGTACGTGTCGAACCCCCCCGTGTATGTACACCCGTGCATGTATGTACACCCGTGTACGTGTCGAACCCCCCGTGTATGTACACCCGTGTACGTGTCGAACCCCCCGTGTATGTACACCCGTGTACGTTCGAGTCGTACCCCCACCCATGTATGTACGGTGCGTACCCCCAGCGCGTACCCGGTTTTTGCCGGATCGTAATCGGCACCCACGTGTCTGTAGGGCAGCGCTGCCCGCTGGCTCAGGCCGACAGTACGGTCCAGCAGGTCCTTAAGATTAGACCGATGTGACTGAATGAGAGATCACATCATTACGCACTGCAACATTGCTTTTTCGCACGTACGCACTCAGGGTGATGCACCACACCCCTCCCACAGAACCGCCCTCAACAGGTGTCTGTAGGGCAGCGTTGCCCGTAGGTTCAGGCCTACCTTATGGTATAGCAGGTCTTTAAAATGAGACAGAGATCTGACTGAATGAGGTCAAAGATCACATCATAACACATGGCAATATCGCTTATTCGCATGTGCGCAGTCTGGCTGATGCATCCCATCCCTCCCACAGCACCGCGCTGAAGAGGTGTCTGTAGGGCAGCGCTGCCCGCTGGCTCAGGCCTACAGTACAGTCCAGCAGGTCTTTAAAATGAGACAGAGATGTGACTGAATGAGGTCAAAGATCACATCATAACACATGGCAATATCGTTTGTTCGGACCTGCGCAGCTAGGCTGAAGCACCCCACCCCCCTCGCCGCAGCATGCTCAATTGGAGGCCCTGTGCACCCAGGCCGCTCTGCTTACCTGCTGTCATTGTTGTGTGAGCAAACACTACGGGCAGCAGTGCTCACAATTCAGATGGAGTGTTGATTGCAGGAGAGTGTACACCTCATGATGGATGACAGGCAGTAGGGCGCATAATTTAGAGCCTGTATTGATTGGCAGGATGGAGTACACCTCATGGATTCATTTCTTTTTTTATTGCGCATTGTGATATGCGAGGTGGATGCGGCAAATCATTTGAGGTAGTGTGGAAGAAGAGGGACGTGTGGCGTCGTGGTTATCCTATTTATACGTACACAAAGTGGGCTGTGCTTGCGTACGCCAGGCCAGCGTAGGGGTGTGAATAATTATTCCGGGGACTTGGGCGTTGTTCAGTTCCTGCTTGGCCAGGAAGTGTACTTATGTGTGTTTCTTTTGTAGTTTTGACCTCGCAGAGTGTGCAATTTAGATTAGTGTAGCATGTGTCGGGAGGGCGGAAACTATCGTTTATGAGATGGTATGTGATCTAGGATGTGCAGTCTGCCCGTGGCTGATGATGCTCCTTAGAGCCAGCAATACCCAGGCCGAAAGGCAGCACAATAATGTACAGACACACACACCAGGGGCATCGTGTAACACATTTTTATTTTTTGATGGAACGTTTGAGATGCATGTCAATCACACGTGGAAGGCTAATGTACAGAGCATGAATATTGATCAAGATGATCGTTGAATGTTGTGTGTAGTATAAGATATGTGTATACAGGAAAACACTTTTCAAAAAAGCTTTGTAAGCAGAAGAGGTGTCTCTCATCAAACGCTGTAGAGATAATGAGTAAAATGGGTGGGGTCGTACAACTGTTACAATGGGAAATGTTATGAACCAATTAAATGCTTTTTTTTAAGGTCACATGGCAATCGCGCACCGAGCGTGCAAGGAGGCTGCACCCGACGCGATTTTGACATAATAAGTTTATTACAGTTAGAAATATATAAATGTTTAAAATAATTTAGATTTTCGCGTGCTCTCATACCTCTCATACACTGTTTAAAGTTATTTAGATATACTTTTGAGACAAAAAAAAAAAGAGAAAGGCGTACCTGGCGCGATACTGTACGTCTTTGACGTAACACAGGGCCTGGCAGCGTGTACTCGTCGAATACGCAACGCGCAGCAGGCGCAACACCATACGTACATGACGTAAAGCGCGGCTTGGTACTGCATACCCGTCGGATACCAAAGTAGTATCTGGGGTGGCTTCTTGCTTATATGATGTTACGCGGGATGCAGTGCCATTTACGAGTTTAGCAATATGGCGGATAGGATTCGTGTGGTGATGGAGCTTGGTATGGGAGTGCATTTTCACCCCCCCCCCCCCCAAAAAAAACATATTTTTGGGGGAAGATATAAAACATTACATGATTTTTAAAGTAAAAAACAAGAAGTATAATATAGTTCCAAAATATTTAAAAATGTAATAGAAAAATATAGGCTTTATAAATATTAAAATATGAAATTAATATTTTAAAAACCTTTGAAATTCACTGAAAAAACCATAGGTTTTACAGACGTTATAGTTAGGAATTAGCATTTAAAAAACCTTTGAAATTCACTAAATTCACTAAAAAAAACATAGGTTTCAGGGACGTTATAGTTAGTTGAACATGTGACTCATATAAAACCAGAGAAATTCGCCTGTTATAGTTAGTTGAGCTAACTGTACCTCGCGCGCCCGCAATGCACTGCTGATGATGTCACATATTACATCACTCATGACATGGTCAGTGACATCACTCATGACATCACTGATGACATCTCAAAAGACATCACGGATGACATCACAGTTCAAGAAACCAATGGCTGACTCAATCACGGTCTCCAACTACAGACCCAACTCCCTCCTAATATACCTGCCTAAGGTTCAGAGAGACTAATCTGCTGCCACCTCACCGACCACCTCAGCAGGCACCAGCTCCTAACACAGTCTGGACTCAGGCACAACCTCAGTTCAAAAACAGCACTCATCACAGCCACAGATTGCATCTACATGACCCTTGACAGATGATTCATGGAAGTCATCATTTTCCTGGACCTCTCTGCACTATTTTACACAGTTTCACATCCCATCCTCATCAAGCCTCTGCACAAGATTGGCACCCAAAGATGACTCTCTGCTAGATCTCCTCCTTCTTAACAGATGGAAAACAAGCTATCAGCCTAGGACCTAACTCCTCCAAATCCTGCAAACTCATCTGCGGAGTGCCTCAAGGATCACCTCTCAGTTCCATCCTCTTTAATACATACATGATCCCTTTGGCCAATGTGACCCGCACACGTGATATCTAATAATTCATCAATAAAAAATAAAGTACTTCCCACCATTTACACCTATAAACACCACAACACACACCTTAAATTAATTACACAATTACCATAATAATTGCTAATTAACTAATTTAAATTGATTAACAACAAATTATGAATTCATCAATAAAAAATAAATTACTTTGCACCCTTCACAGCATTTATACCTATAAACACCACAAAACCCACCTACAATAAATTACACATGTACCATAATTAATTACTAATTAATTAATTTAAATTAATTAACAACTAATTATCAAACAATTATAAATAAATTAATTTACACATGTAACACTATAACATCACAAATAAACAAATATTAAAAAGTAAAAATGATTCCATAAATCGTATTTAATTAAATTAATTGCCCTATTAACCCACAACCCGCTACGGAACTAAAAACGCAAAATTAAATAAAAAAATAATTAACTACCAAAATTTTAACACATATAATAAAAATACAAACAATTCTTTTACAAAAAAACAAACATCACACACATATAAAATATATACTAAAGTACATAAAAATGTATAAAATATAGGTATATTTAACAACTATATTTCTACAAACAATAATAAACACTTCAATATTTTTTACATCGATATTACTTACCTAAAATCGATATTCTTGACCACGAGGATTCTACTGTTGATATTCCTGACCCATGATATTTTCACCACGATATTTGTGCAATTTTATATTTTGACCTCGATATTCTTTCTCTGCACCCTCAGGGAGCTCCACTGGATCCCGATATACAAACACGCTCATTTTTAACTCCTCATATGCACAGTCAAGGCACTAACCAACTGAGATGCAAGCCACCTTAACAGTTGTATCTCCTTCCACCAACCACCCTAAGACCTCAGCTCAACAGGATTTGTACTCACACACATCCCAAGCATAAATAGAACCAGCTCAGAGCCTCCTCCTCCTGCCTTCTTGAATCCCACAAGAATCTGAAGACCAGTAAATCAGCCCACATTAGGTAGGCTAAGATGCACACACCTGCTCAGCGCCAGGATACCTTTGCTGGTGATAGTGCACTTTACAAATGTTCATAAGATAACAAGTTGAATCTAGTATAAAGAACAAACGTAAAGGTTTCGACTTTAATATATACTTTACGATAAAAAAAATTGTCTGTCTAGTAAATAAAAGCATGCCAGGAATATTATGGCTACGTCTGTGGAACGGGGATTGGAGAGGAATGCTTCTGGACAGCGCAGCAGAAGTGTCAATTATTCACCAGACTCTCAAAAAGAATCTGTTAGTGGCTCTAACTAAAGAACAATTTGCTCTGGGCTACCTTCCTCATACTGAACCACTGGGTTCATTGGTGGCAGTACCAAGTGTTTTTATATGTGGACGTGTTCTCTAACTTCTAACTCAGTTGCAGAGGCAGTGTAGTTATGTGCAGTAGTCCTTTTGACTATATAACCGCTCAGCCTTTGCAATAGGTTGAGAAATAGTCCAACCACCTCCAATGACTCCTTGGCTCAGTAAGTCTCTTGTTACAATGGATGTACCCACCATATTTAAGTACTCTATTCCCTCTCTTGGATTTGATATATTGTGCCTGGTGTTGATTCTGCATGTTTTTTGGATCTGAAATGAACAAAAGAACTGCAAAATGTAATCACCATGTAATAATGTTTATTTACTGTTTTACATGTTGACCTTAATCATGATGAAATAAAGAGAATGCTGTTAATTTGTAATACCTTCTGCTAATAAAATACATGCTGTAATTGGTTCGAATTCCACATGAGGAAATATTAAAAGGTTGTTATTTTCTTGTTTAGATTTGAAAAATTAATTAACTATTTATTCTTCTGGAAATGTGAAGTTGCTTACCTAATGGTCTTGAGTATTGGTCTTCGTTCTAAATTTTGATTTGTATTGTTGATTAGAATTTCTTTTGGGTTTTCTAGATTTATTTATTTGTATTTATTTGTAAAGTTTAGTATAGTGCGAACATGACCCTAATGGGTATCAGAGTACTCCACATGAAGGAAGGAAGAGAATAAACTGGGCTAGCAAAATATTAACATATAAGCATGACAGACACAACATTGAAAAATAAACAGAGTAATAAGCTTGATCTCTAAAAAGTAGTCAGTGATGAGGAGGCAAGCATCATGAAGAGTAGATAGTATTGTTACGTTCAATGAGCATAAGGATGTTGTCTTAGGGCAAAAACGTGGTCATTAGAAATGATTTTGCTTCTTTTTTTGAAGGAGGCGGTAGATGAGATTAGGCAAACGTCCAGTGGCAGAGCATTCCATATCTTATGCGGGAAAACCGAGAAAGCTCTAAAGCCCATTTTCTTTTTATGGAAACGTTGGTTGGGGTTTCAGAAGCAGGGTGCTCACATTTCGCAAAGGTCTGCAACCCCATGATTTTTTAAGCTTTTGGGCCAGTCATCTGGTGGTATTGAAATGTAGACCTTTATAAGTCATACACGCAATATTTAGTGGAGTTCTAGCTTCAAACGGTAGCCAATTCAGGGATTTTAGAGCCGGGAAAAGATAATTGTTTCTTTTTTATTCCGTAGACAAGTCTGGCTGCTGCATTAAGGGATGCTCTTAGGAGGGCCAACTTGTGTCGAGGTAGACCCATAGTGTGGTTGCTACCATAATCCAGTCTGGGCAACACAAGAGCTTGAACCGCTTGCTTTAGGTCCTCGTGTGGGAGGTAGGGTTTGAGTTTCTGCAGAATGCTCATCTGATATTTCACCCCTTTAGTGACTGTGCTAAAGCGATCCTGCATATTCATGATGTTTGTCTAATGTAATTTCCCAAGGATCTAGCTGAGTCTAAGGAGTTTCATCCAAAGATCAATCTTGGGGATGTTATTCGGGTGCGAGATGAAAAGGAATTTGTTTCATCCTAAGATCAATCTTGGGGATGGTATTCGGGGGCGAGATGCGAAGGAATTCGGTTTTGGCAGCGTTGAGCTTGAGATCGTTATCCGTGAGCCAAAGATGAGTGTTTTGCAAAGTGGAGTTGAGGGATATAAAGTTCTCTGGGGAGGCGATTTTGACATGCATCTGAGTGTCATCCGCATACCTGAGATAATGGATGTTAGCAGATTTTAAGGAGTTTGCTAGTGGTTCCAGAAATAGATTGAAGAGAATGGGTGAGAGAGCAGATTGTGGAACACCAAGAGTGATTGTATGGGGCTTAGAAAGCGATTGATTCATTTTGACTCTCAATGGCCCATGATAAGCCCATTCTTTGTTCCAGTTGGGTCAGTAGGCTATCATGTTTAACTGTTTCAAAGGTGGAAGATATGTCAAGCAAAATCAGAAGGCATGATTCATTTAAATCCAGCATTTTTAATATGTCATCCAAAACATGAGTGAGTGCAGATTCAGTGCTGGGAACTTGCCGGAAGCCTGATTGGTGTTGGTGAAGGAGTTAAAAATTGTCTATGTGGTTGCAGAGTTGGATTTGGACACATTTTTCTGGGAGCTTTCAAGAGTAGAGATGTTGGAGATGGGTTGGAAGTTGTTAGGATCAGAGCAATCTGCAATAGTTTTTTTTTAATGTGGGGGTTGCTTGTCTTACTTTTAGACAATCAGGGATAGAGCCTTGACATAGTGCCTTGACATAGTGAGGCATTTACAATCTCGGACCATAAGAGGAGAATGATGATTTTGATCTCTTTGAAGATAGACGGTGGTAGAGGGTCAATGAAATAATTAGATGGATTCAATGATGAGAGAATGTTGTAGATGTCACTTTCATTGATTGATGTGAAAGTGTGCCAAGAGGCATTGTTTTTGGAGAGGTGTCTGGGTGGATCACTCCCTTCAACATACTGGCGGGCATGTGGAAAGCTGAGTGAGGCATCCGGTAGTAGGTCCTTACCTGATTGTAGTTCATTCTCAATCTTTGTGTTTTTTTCCATGAAGAAGGAGGCTGTTTCTTCATAGTTTGGGAGAAAGCTGGTTCTGGTGCCTAGCAGATTTTATACACTGCATGACTGTTGCTTGGCTATTTCAAATAGTTTTTTGGGCCTATTTCTGGCATGGTCAGGCTGTGATCTAAAGAAGTTGGCTTTCGCTTGTCTTATTCATCTGTTGTAAATATTCCTCATTGATCTTAAGCATTTTGGGAGTTCAACGGAGGGAGAGGATCTCCAGGCACTTTCTGCTGATCTTAGATTGCGTCTTTTGGAGTTCAAGTTGTCCTTAAACCAGGGTTTGGAGACTTTATTGGATATATGTTTTTGTTTAAGGGGAGCAATTGTGTCTAAGATTTCCAATATAGAGGTATTGTATAAGACTGTGGGGTCATGAACATCATTTATGTTAGACTGAGGAATCAGGGTGTTGTTGCAAAGGATGTACTCTCTTTGGGGTCACCATTAAATTGATGAGGAAGGTGATGCAGTAATGGTCTGTGCAATCATAGAGGCGATGTTGTCCTTCTTTGAGATTATAAGGTCCAAAGTCTCACCTTTGTTGTAAGTTGGCCTGTCACAGACTCAGGTCAACTCATGGTTTGATAAGGAGGCCTTCAGGCTGTTCACTGACTGGTTATTCAGGCCATACCAAGGAAGATCTGGGGCACTTGGGGGTTATCGTTAGTTGTGATAACTTCCATGATTTGTTCGATGAATGGCGAATTATTGCCAGTAGAGTGATAGAAGGCGTGTAGTTTACAACTGGGTTTATTGTTGCAAGAGATATTGATGCAGAGATATTCACAGGTAGGTAGTGTGATTGATTCTGACTTGAATACAGAGATGGTGTTTCAGTAGATACAGTATATTGCCCCACCAGATTTCTTAGGTCTAACTAGTCAAATGATCCTGTGACTAGGGGGGACTAATAGGTCGGTAATGGGATGAGAAGAGCTGTTTAGCCAAGTTTCAGTGAGTATAACTATATCAAAATTATGTGTGAGGATGAGGTCATAAATATCTGCTGCATATTTATTTGCTGATCTGCAATTGTGGAGCATACATTTCAGATGATTATTAGTGCAAAGATAGGCTGTCCGGGATATAATAATGCGCTTGTGGTTGTCATTGTTTTCTGTTTTGTGATTGTAACTTGCTTCTCTGAACTGGTTACCCTGGATGGTTTGGATTTAATTCCAACCAGCGTTATTGGTATTTTTATCTGGCTGGTAAGAGAGGAGGAGTTTGTGGATCTCACTGTTTGATAGATCTTTTCTCGATCTATCTCTTTGGGTGAGAGGAGGTGTTTGGGAATGGTATGGTTATCAATCTAAGATTAGGAATGTGTAGGGCTTGGGATGGGAGCTTATCTGTCTGGGAATCATTCCGAGTTATCATGGTTCTATTTGGTCTATGAGTGATCCGTAGCTCTGAAGTGATGGATGTGAGTCTCTGGAGATCTTCTTTGAGATGGCGCAAGCTATGAGCGATCTCATCAAAAGTGCAGTAATCATGTTTACAGGAAGTTTTGGGTTGAGGGGGAAGTCCAGGTGAGGGGAGAGGCGATAAGAGACATCAAGCTGAGTGGGGTTAATCAGGACCTGTTATAAGTGTGAGTCTGGACGGTCTTGATGAGGGTCTGATTGAGTATAATTAGGTGTTATGGCAAGGGGGTAGAGGGGATCCCTATGTGATGATCTGTGGACCTTGGAGGTCTAAGGGTAGTTAGGTGAGGGCATATAGGTTTGTATAAGTGGGTCTTTCGAGCATAGTGGAGTGCTGTGGGAGTATCTGGTGGGACCTCACTGGAGGGCACCGGGGAAGGAAGAGAAAGTGTATGTTGAGGAAAGTGTTTGGTGATGGAGGAATCAATGCTTACTTTAGTAGTGGGGTAGGGAGTCGATGCGAGGGCTCGAGACTGAATCTCTGACCGTGTCTGAGATGTTGGTTCTGGAGTGGGGGTGGTGATAGGGAAGGTGGAGTGGTAATCACTTATGACTGGAAGTGGGCTGAATGGAATTGGAGTGGACTTGGGCATCAAAGTGGGTAAGAGTGCTTCATCAAGATCTCTAGGGTGATTTTGAGAGGGAAGATTGTTCTTATTGTAAACTCTCTTTTTGAGGGTAGGGAAAATCTTGTCCACTAAAGTCAGATCTTCATTCGAGGATTGTATTAGAATGATCCCATTTTTGTATCTGGATATGGCAACATTCGCACTGCAGAAGGGAGAGGGAGAGATGGATAGTCTAAGACCATGTGATGTTTTCCTGGTGTTTGTGATCCTCAACATGGAGAATAAGACATTACTCCATTTCGCTCTTATTTTTGTATAAAAAATGAGGTCATTAGTTTGTATTCCCTTGCTTGCACAGAAGTAAGGGTCAGAGATAAGAGTTTCAGTATGGGTTTTGAGTAACTGGTGTTTAAGTTTTTTTGATGCATTTTTGAAGAGATTAGGAGGGTATTTAATAATGTAAACATTGTGACCCGAGGGTGCCACTTTTATTTTCATTGTTTATTGAAGGAAGGTACATCCAAGGGTGTATAGAGTCAAGGATGGGGCTTTTGACCGATCTTCAAAAAACTGTAGGATGGAGAGCGGTATTCAAAATGTAAAAGCAAGAATTGTTTGTGATTATCAATTTTCAGCAGTGAAGTTGAATTTGGAGATTAGAGCATCCTTTTTGACCTGGAGCCCATTAGGTGGTGCCTGGATCAGACTTGAAGAATTCAAGAAATTAGCTCACAAAATCAAATGGGCATTTAAAAATGGCCACCAGTTTTGTAGGGGTTTATAATGGTGGTTGTGGTAGTCCTATTTTGGTTTTTAGAAAAGATTATACTGTATTGCATTTCCAGGCAATGGGTCACCATTTTCTGTGTTTTCTGACATTACTCAGTGGTGCAATGCACTGCAAAATGGTGGGACAGACCATGAGGGCCCCACTGGGGAGCATGGGTTGCTCACAGTCTTTACTCTTTAAGCCAGTGTATCTTTGAAGAGAATGAAACAGTGCAATCCTCCATCCCCGCAAACCCAAGCTTCACCCCCAGTCCAGGCAACCATATGTCGACACACGGACAGCCAAACGGTCAACCCGGTGTTCTAATAGTATCTCGCTAGACTGCTTCCTCTCACAGGAACTGAAGGCAACTTTCAGTTCAGGAGTTCACAAGCTCCACCCTCTCCCCGGCTCTCTCACGCTGTGTAGTCAAATTGTCCTGCGAGCTGGCAGGGAGAGCCAACCTGTTGGCGGGGAGAGAGAGCGGCTTAGACCCAGCGGGCACTCTACCACAGCAGACAATTTGTATTGGTCAACACAAACTGCCGTAGAGACTGGGCGTGGAAGCACTCACCAGGTCATTCAGATAACTTGAGTGAGGCTGAGGCTCAGCAGATCTCGGTCTGAGCTCCTGTGGTCCGCTGTCGAGTTCCCCTGTGCTGCTGGATCCCACCCAAGCAGGGGGCCTAGGTGAGCCTACCTCAGCCATGGTGATGAGCGGAGCAGGTACATCAAGTCGCCCCAATGCTCCTTGGACGATCTGTCAGGAAGCCGCGATCTCTGTGAGGACGGTGACGCTCCACGCTGCGACTGCAGTAGAAGTAGCAGGAGCCCATTAGTGAGTAACCAGCTTTTCGTCTTACCGTGACTTTAGCTTGACAATATCGTCAGGGAATATTTCAATGATCGTGGATGGCAGGGCTGATCAGAGGATATTTTTCAATCTGAATTCCAAACAAACCCAGGAGCTGCCGTCGCGAACTCCTACACGGTGGCCATCCTGCATGTTGACCTTATCACTGAGAAGAATGTTGCAAAAAAATAAAGAGATTTAATCACTGTATAAAAATGTTTACATAGTGTTCTGCTTATTCCTGTTAAATGAAAGAAATTTTACATTTTTGATACATTTTTCTAAAAAAAGTAAAAAATGTATTGGTCTGAATTCTGTAGAAAAACAAATTGTGATTATTTTCCTGTCTGGGTTTGGAAAAATTTGTAACTTTTTTTGCAGCAAAAGTTATTACCTCTTCTCCTTGACATTTGATGTTTGTTGAGAATATTGTTTCGCTTGCTTGATTGGAATTATCTTCTTTTATACGATGAAAAGTTTCTGATCTAGAAGATTGAAACGAAAAGTATTGGATTGAGTCATCATTTTAATGTTTCATCTGTTTTAATTTAAGAAGATAATGCATTGTTGTTTTTTTTAGTCTTTCTTTCTTAACTGTACATTTCATAATAGAAACTCTTACTCCTACTGTGTCCTGCCTAGATGGCTCTGACTGGAGTATGAATAGTAAATCTATGCCTTTCAGTGTTCCACTCATTCTCCTAGATGTTTCTGACTCAAGTTTGAAAAGTAAATCTGTCCATTCAATGTCCAGTACCTTCCGTGATTTGCCTCTGACTGGACTTAGAATTGTAAATGTGCCCCTTCAGTTTCCAGTCCACTCCCCAAGTGGCTCTGACTCGAGTTAGATTAGTAAATCTGTTCCCTTCAGTCTCCAGTACCTGGACAAGTTGCCTCTGATTGGACTCCTTAAGTGTCCAGCACCTTACCCGATGTGGCACTGACTGGAGCTAAAATAGTAAATCTGTTCCCAATCATAGTCTTTCACCTTCCCATATTTAGCTTACACTGGACTTAGAATAGTAAATCAGCCTTTTGGCGTCCAATACCTTCCCATTAGGTGGATCTGATTGGAGTTAGAAAAGTAAACCAGCACCCTTCAGTGTCCAGCACCCTACCCGAGTTGGCTCTGACTGGTGTAATATTAGTAAATGTGCCCCTTTCAGTGTCAAGCTCCTTCTCTGAGATGGCTGTGAAAAAAATTAGAATGGTACATCTGCCCCTTATAGGGTCCAGCACCTCCTGAAGGTTGTTTTGAATGGAGTTGAAATAGTAAATCTGCCCTCTTCAATATCAAGCACCTTCCTTGAGGTGGCTCTGACTGGAAGTAGAATAGCATATCTGTTTCCTTCAATGTCCAGCATGCAACTTTCTATCACCCTACCTAAGAAGGAATGGGTGGAGACTGGACAGACTTTGTTAAGATCAACAAGGTCCAGTGATCATTTTGCCAAACTTTTAGGCCGTCTGGAAAAGTTAACCAGGGTGGACAAAAATGGGAGGTGCTGTTTGGTGTGATATTTACTGATAGAATCAGGGACTGGGTTGGCGAGGATGATGGTTTTACCTTAGTTATGGCCTCGAGTAGTTTTGATTCTGAAAGTGGGTTAAAAAGAGACCACCGTATGTTCAATATAAATTATCCTCAGCTATATTGTCAGAGGAGGCAGTAGGGAAACGTCTAGGGCTTTACCTTTTTTTGTTGAAAAAACTCTACAAAGTCATTGTATGGAATCTCAGAAGACATGGATGTGGTTTTAGATGAAAAATTATTTACTTGCTTGATGACTTTGATGAGATGTTTAGGTCTGCTCTTAGCCATGTCCAGAAGGGATCTGATATGTGTTGGCTTGGCTCTAAAACTCTTTGTAGCTCTTTCCTGCTGATCCCAGCCTAACTAGAGAGATTCCATTCTTCCTCTAGCTTTCTGAGGTACATTCGTTCCATATAAAGGTCTTTTGAGAATCACGACAGAGAAGATTTGGGGCTGCTGTGCTAGCTATTGAAAGATGCAAGTTCCTCTATCAACAATTACATACAGTTATTAAATTTGTCCTTAGCAGTAATTGATGTCACGTTAGGGAACTACAGAAGATTCAACTGAGCCTTCTTTAATATCAATGTTTCGTGTGTCCCTAAACCAGATTTTGTCTTTTTTTGGTTGATCACAGGTTTTAATGCAGGAAAAAGTCACTAAGAAGCGGATTAGAAGGTGGTCGGACCAATCTATTGGGATAGGATCATCAGCACTCAGTGAGAAACTTTAAATATAATTAGATCCAGAGTGGAGCCTTTGCAGTCTATGGGTTTCTTGCAGTGTGGCAGAAGATCCTTGTTGCTGATATAGGAGGAGAAGGTGTCCATTGGTTTGCTGCCCTTAGTACCTCCATGAAGAATGAAGTCACCTAGGAAGATGATATTTTCAAAGATAACTAGTTCAGATGTGATGGTCTGTTTTTGTCTCTTTCTTCTACAAAAGTGTTATGTTTTCCTAGTGAGTGATAAATAATATTTGCAGCGAGGGAGAAGATTTCCAAAGGTATATACTTGAAGCAGTGACTAGGATTAAAGAGAAGGAGACTGCAAGGTTTCAGTTAGAAACATGATGTCCAAGTTGAAATTTGTGAGTGTCACAGAAATCTCAAAGCAGTGCTTAGCTGTTGAGTGGCAATTATGAAGCATGTGTCTAAGAAGAGCTAGTGGGTTTAAGTACAGGGTGTTCTGAGGGTGTAATCGGCACTTGAATAAGGTTAATGTGAATTTGGATGGTTATGGGCCTCGGGTCGGAGGTGTGTGATTTTTTATGATGGTTGAAATCGGTAGATAACCTTTCACTTTGTTGTGTGGCTGCTGGTCAGTTGTTTGGGGGTTTTTCAGAGCTTTCAATGCATAAAGTGCATATGTATTTCTCATCAAGGCTGGAATATGCCAGATTGGGTCTAGGGGAATGGATGTCTCTGGAAATACTGCTCCTCTGTGGTCTGTTATGCAGAGAAGGATGTTGGTGCTGTTATACACCACATTTGTGTAATGCAAGTGAATGGGTGAGCAGAGAGAAAGCTTGTGTTAGGACGTTGATTTCCTTCATCAGATGGGATAAGGAGGACAGGAGTTCTGATATGGAAAGGGCCAAACTCGGCATAGAAGGCACCGGGGGTTTCTCCTGTGGGCCGGAGGGGTGGGGGCCAGTTTTGTACTGTGGGGGCTGGCGTGGCAGCAGTGCTGCAATGTCGGCCCCCTGTAACAAAAACTGGAGTGGTGCTGCTCACTAGCATCCCCCCGCTCTCTTGGCCGGCTGAGCAGCAATCTGCCTGTGCTGGTTGCTGTTCCCAGTCTGGTCGTGGATATGGGGGAATTTGGAACTCAGGAGAACATAATGGCTTGTGTTGAACTCTTGAGTCAGGTCTTGAGTTTGGCTTGTGAATCAGATCTACAAGTGATAGGGAGAAAGATGAGGGGAAATGGAAAGAGTCCAGCATGGGAGAAGTGAGACTCTCAATGATTGCAATAACTCTCTAAGTCATATCTATTCATTCCACATGTTTGTCTATTTGCTCTTTATATGGTCGTTGTCCACATGCCTATCTTACCATTATTGATGTGCACACACTTTTGCATATCCAGCAGAAGGGCCTTCACTTGGACCTCATTCATAGCATGATTTTGTTCTCTCAATTCTACAACTCACTGATTACCAGTTTATTCATGCAACATAGAAAGGCTTTGTAGGTCAAATGTCAACTTTGCCTGCTTTCAATCATCTTTTTCCTTAGTGATTGCTCACAGCGATGACAATGGGAGTCTCAGGGTCATAGGCAGTAGACACTTCAACAGTTTCAACAGTGATCTAGTACTTTGGTCACTAATCTCACCTGACCTCTCAGATTTTATTCATTAACCAATCGTTTTACACGGATGCAGGACTTTCAGGACACCTCGCTCCACTGCAGCAGATAGACAGCAGGTCTATGCATGTATCTGCAAATGGAGAGATGAAGCAGATGTCCTGATGGGCCCTTAGCACAGGCATTGGGAGGCCACTGATTACTGTATACACAGTAAAGTGAACAACTCCTCTTTGAACTGCAGCAGTGGGTCAGCAAGGGGCCCAGGGAGATTAGGAAGCAAATTCAGACAGCAAATTCATACCATAGGTCCCTCTACCCTCATGGAATCCACATTCACTACTTCACAAAGTCCAAGTGGGACCAACCCACAAACAGGCAGGATGGAAGGAAGTGTCCCTGTCACCAGAGCATCAAGAACAAGCATCTCAGCGCTATAGATCATCATCTATGATCCTTGGTATAGCTATTGGTGTCTCCATGCCTTGCCCTGCAAAGCAGAGTTACTATAAAATTGGGTATGCCTCCCAGCATTCTCTGAGTAGATAATGCCCACAGCTGTGCAACACCCTTAGCCATCCAGCACAACTACCGGCCAATGGGTCTCTGCATGCTTACCGGTGTCCGATCAATGAATTCCTCCACCGGGTTAGTCAAGGCCCTCTGCTGACACCCGATGAGCCCTCCGTCAGTCTTGGTGGATGCCTTTGACCACTGGTAATTTGGTAATGCAGTCAGGGACTCAGGCTTCCATGTCTGCCACTGCCCTGGCAGAATACAAGAGGCCCACCTGCCTGAAAGGGCACAGTGGCACCTCCAGACGGCCTCTTCAAGTTCAGGATAGTAGGGCTGTTAAAACCAGCCAGTCTTCAAGTACTCAGGGGGCAGTCTGCAATGGAAATTATGATGGATTTTAGGTCATAGGCACAGAACTCAGTTCACAAATATTGCTTTTCTAGTGACCATAAAATCAAGGGATAGACATATTCTTCTTCATGTTCCACAATGTGTGTTACTAATTATCACAGTCAGCCATCAAATGCCTCTGCAACAATTCAACATGGATATTCGATTCAGCTATTGAGTTTTAATGAGAGGTGTAGAGGACTGTGGATAATGCACTATACTACATATAGTGCCAATTATGCAGCTAGAAAGCACAGTTTCTATCGTGCGCTGCTTATGGTATCAGTAAAACAAAGCTGGGTTTGGGAACACCCCCGTTCTTTGTAATATCTTGTATCATTGCTTACGGAGTTTGATTCACATTGGAACTCGAGCCATGAACATATAGAGCCATAGAAACAGTTTCACCACTTTGAATTTTCTGTATTAAAAATATTCTACACTCTAACACAGCTGGTGCTGCTGTGCTTTTCATTGCTTCTGCAAGTATTGAGGATGTGTTAAACCATACTTTTTAACATTGCTGAGATTTGCATTTTATAATCTTGTGTGTCAAAGATGAACGCTCTGCTTTGCTCACTCCCTTTATGTGAACCATTCCTGGACATCTATCATCCAATGTGCACATACAACAGTTGTGGACACAACACAATGTTCTGTACAATTTAAAGCATCATATAAGAGGGTGTGGACTGACTTTCTTCACTTTACTGGTAATGATTTCACAAGTTATTTTCAAACGACAGATCAGTGTTTTCAAAGGCGCTTGAGTTCCAGCCACTTATAAGACTATGCTGCTTACTCCTAATTGTGCAGTGTTCCTAGACAAAGAGGTTAGCTATTAGTTAGTTGTTTATTTGGGGGCATATCTTCAAGGCCCGCGATAAAATTATCGCCGCTTTGGCGTCCGTTTTAGTGGGCGAAAAGCGGCGATAATTTTATCGCCCTATCAGCAAAAACACGCTAGCGCGTGTTTCAATGCCTTTGCACCCGTTTCCTCAACGCCCATCTTTGCATCGCTAATGAGATGCAAAGTGGGCGTTCCTCCTCAAAAGAACATGAGAAATGTCGCTAACAGACATTTCTCCTATCAGCAAGCTGTACGCTAACCTGCGTAGCGATAAGAAAATTAGCGCTAACAGCGGTTATCGCTACATTCCTTACGCCTGCTTTCAGTCTGACCTAGCCATTATATCCAATGGAAGGTGGATATAATGGCTAAGTCTTCCCTGCCCTATCATCAAGCTATCGCCAAACGTTGTGCGATTATCGCTGGATTTCCAGCGATAATCGCACATTTGGCAGCTTGCGCTTGGAATTTTATCGCTTTGGAGATAAGCGTCGCTGATAGCGCGCTATCTCAGCGATAAAATTCAGCGATAGCCGGCGATAATTATCCTCGCGCTAAGCGCGCTCAGCGATAATTATCGCCGGCTCTTGCTGATATGCCCCTTAAACCTTTCTTCAGGTTCATTTATGGAATCACACTTTCCTCTTCAATGGAACCTTTATTCAGTTATATGAGAAACCTAGTTGAAATTACTTCTCATCCTTCTGGTAGCCTCAGGGTGAAACATGACTTTATATGTGGGTGGATGTGCCTTTGTACAAAAGCCAAAGTGCTGTTCTTCCATGTACATTTTTCATGAATAGGGAGTCTTTTATTGTATTGTATTATCTTTGCATTTATATAACGCTTACTGCCCCATAATGGGCTCCAAAACACCTTATCGGCAAGTAGCACTCTACTCCAGAACCCATAAAAGATTAGTGGTGAATTAGTATGGTGAAATATGAAATAAATTTGAGCAGTGGATATGTTAGTCTATTCTTTGGATTGAGAAGGATAGTGGATGGATAAAGGAGGAAAAAGGTCTGCATGTATACAGCAGTTGCTACCCAGGATGAAGTGTTGAAGCGCTTTTTGGTGAGTAGCACTCCGGGTCATTCTTGGTTTTTAATTCTCATCAGGTTACAATCTTTTGCAGGCTTCTCCCTTTTCAGTGGTTCTTTTTTGTAAATTGAAATAGGATCTTAGATTCAGCTCATGTTTTGGAATGTGTCTGGGTCGGACTCACACAGATTTTGCTATGACTTTCACTTGTAGGACCCCTAGCTTACACCTAAATTCCAAGAGAAAGCCAGGAGTGCTCCTGCCTTGCAACTGGGATACAATAGGAAGCGTGGAAACTACAATAGTTACTTACATCTACTGACAGAGAAGTATTTATGAATTGGTTCCTGTTGGACTTAGCCCTTTTTGGCAGGTTTACCTTAAACTTTCTGCCTTGTCTGTGACCTGGTGTTGGTAGTTTTAGGCCTTGGGGCACTTTAGCACTGTAGTCCAGTGTAAAGTGCGTGTGCTCTCTGTGTATGTGTAGTGAGATTGGCCTGTCCTCCCATAGGAAGCATTGGGGATAAGTTTGTCCGTGGTAATTCCTGGTATGAGAGGCTCAGCGTGTTCCAGTTTGGTATGTTTGAAATAGTAATAATAAATGCTACGCAATTGTGTGCGCAGATTTATTATAACTATTTTAGAAATGCCACTTTTAGAAGTTGGCATTTCTGTGTGCTTTGTGTCTGCCTGCCTGATGTGAATTGCATGTCTGGCTTCTGAGTGACAGGGGCTGGGAGGTGTGTGTGGCTCCAGGAGGGGCAGGATGAGTCAGCGCTAGGCTTAATGGGACATCTGCATTTTGGGTAGTGGGAGGAGAAGTCCCTGACCCCTGAATGGGAATGTACCTGCCCGCATGAATGCTGGCTCCACCCCCCTTTGGTGTGTCTGATGACGATCCCCCACCTGACAAAGGAGAAGAGGAGCCTTGTAAACAAAGTGCTCCAATTCCCCCCGAACCAGTTTTTGCTGGTTCCCCAAGCCCTGGGCTGGCGCAGACAAAGAGATGGTGTAATATAAATGTAGGGGCTGTACCCCCATGAAGCTGTTCTGTACTTTGGTGCTGTTCCTGAAGGGGCGTGCTGCTGCTGGGGCCCAGGGGGGGCTGCCATGAGGGTTTGCCTCCCTGGGCCCTGCATTGCCCCTTAATCTCCATGGACCTATTCTCTTTTCTTTTTAATATGCAGAACCTTTGCTGGGACTTGTTCTCCCTTGAAGGAGACTTTGCAGCATTTTTGCGCCTTGGGTGCGCTGTACCTTCTTTGCCAGGAGAGAGGAGCTGGTTCACCTGCAGCATGAGGCTGTGAGGGAATCCCGGCGTGTGGGATTCCCCCTGCGCTGCTTATTTGAAGCGGGAGCCCACCCCGCAGGACTGCAGTGTGGCGCTGTGCTGTGTGCCATTCCCTGGAGGAAACCCTGGCGTGAGGGGTTCCCCCGAGCTGGGGGAATCGCGTGTGCCCACCCCGCATTGCTGATTTTCCTTTATAGAGCAGGTGCCCACCCCGCTCTCCGGTTAGTTTAACTGCGGGTGCCCACCCCGCTTATGCATTTATTTGTATTGCGGGTGCCCACCCCGCATTATGGAGGGATCAACGTTGCGGCCAGGCTGCCAAAAAAACTTCTCCGGGTTGCTCCTCAGCACGACCCGAAAGTCAGGCGAAGTTGTGCCTGTCCATGGGCGGGGCTTACAGGAGGAAAGGGAAGCCGCGCATGTATGAGATTCGGGAGCCTCGCAGGCTCGGTGTTAAAGTCCAGGGTTCCAGGAGGGGGCCCGGGTGAAGTGAGGTGAAGCGGAGAGGCCTGACCGGAGCCTCGAGGACTCCCAGTGTTGAATTCTCCACAGCGAGAAGGAGACGGAGCCGGCCTTTGCCCCGCGTGCAGGAGAAGCTGTGGACCAGACGAGGCCTCCCCAGCGAGGGAGACACGCAGAGTCCGGTAAGTGGAGCCTAGGGGGGGTGTATCGGGGCATGCTATCGATGCCTGCCCCGCAGTTGCTCCCCTGAGGCCCAGAGGTGCCTGTTTCAGAGCCCGTATGGCTCCAATGAGGGGGCACATGGTTGGTGAGGGCCCAAAGGGGCTTGTGTCCCCCCTGCATATGAGGCACAGTGTTGGGTGCCAATTGCATGAGCGATCCCGCCTTTGCGGGCCGCTCCAACGTTGGGCATGTTGTGCTTTAATAACCGTGTGGCTCCAACTAGAGGGCATGTTTGTTTCAGAGGCCCATAAAAACCCCGAGGACCAGTAGTGCCTGTGCCCTCCCATTGTTGGCTGATCCCAGCTGTCCTGCGAGAGCGCAGGCAGCTGCAACGATGGGGGCAGAGTGACTTGGAGAGCCCAGTGGGGCCCAGAGAGTGCAGTCGTGCCAGGGCCCATGTTGTTTGTCCCCAGCTGCGCCGCACCAGCATGGGCAGCTGCAGCGTTTTACCCATTTGCTTAGGAGGGCCAGTGAGGATCACAGATGCCCAGCAATTAGTGGGCAGCTGCACCGTCTAGGCCAGAGTATATTGAGGAGTCCCAGAGGGGGACCCAGGAGGCACAGTGGTGCCAGCGCATTGTGCACTTTTGGCTTTAGCTGCAGGTGGCAGCTCAGCGCCCTGACATTCTGGACAGAGGGCATGTGAGCCCTAGAGAAGGCCAGTTGGCCTGGGGTCAAAGGTAGGATGGTGGAAGGGCGCAAGGCCCTCAGGTGATATATGCACCTGGTAGTGATTTTACTGAGGTGCACTACTAAGTTCCTGCCTGATATGTATTATGTGCCCAATGTGAATTATGCACCCTGGTTTATGCGTAATGATGGTTATGCTGATGAGGTTTGGGCCTAATGTGGGTTTATGTTAATATGACAATACTTAGGTCATTATGGTACCAGTAGTTACTGGTTGTGTTTTGCATTTACTTACCTGCATTTTGATGGTTCTGACCGTGGCCTGATTGGCCCGGTCCTGTATATAATCCCCTGTGAATATTGCCTGTGCCAGTTGGCACAGTGTAAATGTGTGATTATGTTTCTAATGTGTTTTTTGACAATACACAGTTTATATAACCTTGTGTGGAGTTTCTTTTTGTGGTGTCACTAGTGTGTTGCTGCTGTGTGTGTGTGTTGCACAAACGCTTTACACATTGCCTCTGGGATAAGCCTGGCTGCTCGTGCCAAGCTACCAAGGGGGTGAGCAGGGGTTATCTTCAGTGTTTAACTCCCTTGCCCTGATTAGAGTGGTGGTTTCTGCCTGGCTTTGGTGTAAGCCTTAGCCAACCAGAAATCCCATTTCTAACATTGGCTGTCAGCGGTGAGGATAGGACTTGCGTTTGCGCAATACCACAGTGACAACTGGTTGCACTACAAACTCTGCGTTAGATAATCACATGTTTGGGGATTATTGTTTCTGATTTTGTTTTCTCCTCAAGAGTGTCATTTTAAATGGTGTTTTCTGCGCTTTTATTTTGGTGTCAGAAGAGAGAAAATGACAGGGCGGGGATGCCAGTAGGTGGGGAGGATCCCATAGATAGGGAGTCCCTTGCTGGGTCCAGTGCCGGGGGCAGTGCCCCATCCCTTTCCCTGTCCCCAGAAGTGTGGGTAGATAGGAGGGAAGAGATGAAGTGTGGAGGAGAAAAAGCAAGCTCGGGAGGGTGGTTATCCCCTTAGTGTAGTTGGAGTTGTCTGGATTCACCAGTAAGGGTGGGATCCAGTGGTGGCAGCAGAAGTGAGTCCAGTGCAGGAAGTCCCAGTTCCCGGAGGATGGTACCTGGCTCAGTAAGAGGGGTACAGGTTGAGATTCAGGGGCAGTGAGGAACTGTCTCACTAGTCTTGGGGGGCGTGTGTGGATGAGTGGTGTGTTGCACTGGACGAGTGGGTGTGAGTTCTTTTGGTGATGAGGAGCTTGCACGGGAGGTGGATCTCTGGCTGTGTGCTAGAGGGCCTGCAGAGGCATTGGGGAGTGATTCCAACAGTAGTGGCTTGGGTATGTTCCGGTCCTGTCTGGTGGAAGAGGTTCAGTGTAGCCCAGATAGGTCCCAGTGGAATGGGAGGGGTGTAGGGGCTCACGTCCTGTCTCAGTGGAGACGGAGTGAGTGTGGGACGGTGTGTTCCACGGATGGCCCGAAACTCCGTCTCAGGGCCTGGAGGGTTCCCTAAGGGAGCGCCAGGTCGGGGGCCTAGGCTGTACTTGTAGGCCATTTGAGGAGGATATTCCAGTGTCTAGAGGACGTGGAGTGTCTGTAACCAGAGCTTCAGCGGTACTGGTATTGGGCAGTACCACTCCTAAGTGGAGGGTGCAGAAGTCCTGGTTGAGGAGTGAGAGGGGGAAAGAGACCCCAGTGGAAGAACCATTGGGTCAGGGGCCAGCCAGTAGGGCTGAGCCACCAATGAGTGACCATGGTGATGCCACTTCTGTCCTGGGGGATCTCTGTGCCCTGTCAGGTGGACAAGGGACTCAAGGGGGGGCATGCATGCGCAGAAACTTGGACCCGTACCTAATATCCCCCCTTCGTCACAGACCAAATATCACATTAACACATTCACTCCTACAATCATTGGTGGGTCCCATAACACCAACATTCACACTTCACTTCTCCTTGGCCTGTACTTACAGGAGAGATAAATGTTCCAAGCGCTGACATGAAAGGAATACCTTATAACCTATAGAGAGAAATGTATTTACACATTTATACACTAATATCCTTACCCCTACAGATCTCAATCCTAAGCATTAAGATACTCCTCCCACGTGATCAATGGATCATTTAGTTGGATCAGTATGGTGATTTAGACCAGCTAAAACCCACCTTTTGGATTTTATCTATCCTCCATTAATAAATGACAAAACACATTTGCTCGTTAATCAATAGTTGTTTATCTACTTATAGAAAGAGTTTTAATTCCATCTATTTAATTTTATTAAGTTGCAGAACATCATATTTACCTAATCTGGCTAATAGTCGACCACTAAGTCATCAATTTAGTTGTCAATCAGTCGGAATTCGAAAGTTCTTCATGCGGCACGCTACAGTCCCAAAATGGACAAGGACCAGAGACGTGCAAGCATCTATCAATGCCCATAAAGTTCGCAGTTCATCAAGGAAATGGGCAGCATTCAGTCTGCCAAAGGTTTAGGAATGCAGCAGTCACGTAGCGTCACCGTCGTCTCCGTCAGCATAGGAAATGATATAAGGGATTCTTTCTCTCTATTCTACCGTCATTTTTATAATAAAGTAACGTCAAAATGTAACATTTTTGTAGGATTTGGGCTTCTCTCATTGGTCAATTGGGATTGTCCGGTGAGGTTTCACACAGTTCAGGAGGTTATGTCATCCAACATGATCTTTCCGGTTCCTTGTGTCTGTCCATTGTTAGTGTACTTGGCGGGCTTCCCACCGTGACCTTGCTTGGGTACATCAAGAGTAGGGTCATGTCGAGGCCACAGGAACAAGTCGTGGCGCAGGCACACTTTGCCCAAAACCTCGTGGAATGGCGACCATCGCGTCGAGTTAGTCGTCGGCCATCTTTACTTTAAGGCCCAAAGGACAACTTAAGCAAAACAAACACAAAAGAGTAATTAATACATAGAAATAATGAATAAAATGTTAAACCCTCACTAATTTCCCTGTGTGCTTGTAATTATCTAGCGTATAGCGACATTTAAAGCGTTCATATTCACCCATTTATGTCATCTGGTGCGACATTACGAAAACATCACAAAATCAACATATACCATGCAATATTCTATTTTCTACTGTTAGTATGTGTACATATGTTAATAATAACAATTATTCAGCCATGCAAAATGCTAATCCCACGTATATTTCATATATTAATAAGGTTGATTAATCTTCATGCAAACACATTAATAGTATTATAATTAATAGATTATTCTAATTAGTATGGGCATACAGATTAGGGGGGTATACAAAATGTTGTACTACCCGCTCCATCAATCCCCCCTATGGTGATTTTATCACCACACCATTAAAATTTTGTATTACTTTTCATGGGGTTGAAATGAGTTCTTGCTTTCGTTTTTACATCTCAGTCTCCCCAATTTCTTCTCTTCTTGCTGTCTTATACATATTTTCTTTTACTTCTTCTAATTCTTTTTCTTCAAATTCCCTCTCCTGTCTCTTATCCTGTCTCCTTAAATTTTCTCTTTTTAACTTTTCCTGAATTGTCTTCCTTTTATGACAGAGACATCCTAATCTTAATATTAATACTAAGAAAATCACACACGTTTATGGAAATAAGAAATTACCTAAAAAGGTACTACCTAAGTTTACTAAGAAATTTTTAATAGAAGAAATTTTCTTTCCAATCTTTTCCCAAACACTTTCAACCTCCAGTGGTGCAATTTCATCATGCAGCTCAGTTATATTTTTAATATAAATTTTCAAATCCTTACTTTCATCTGGAATGTAAGTACAACAATGTTGAACTTTCAGCATTCCACAGACTCCACCCTCTTTTGCCAATAATATATCAAGGGCAAGTCGATTTTGCATTACCATGGCACGCATGGCAACCATTTCGGTATTAACCAATAAAAATCCTCCAGCGGTGCTTGTTGGCAAGCGATCCACTACTGTTGATAGTTTTCTAATTTTGTTCGCATTCAGAGATATTCCCACTGCTGGTATCAATGCTCCAAAGACGTCACCTACAATTTCTGACCAAGATTCTCTCTTTCTACATGTTAAATAACTACCTATCTTATGTACACCATCTTCTCCTCTTCCCATATGAAAAATCTTTGGGAAAACCAGGCCTACATAACATGTGCCATACCAATGGTCTGGCAAATGATAATACGCCTTGCTCCCGCAGTTAAAGTATAACCCAGGAAAAACTGGATCATTTCCTCCTTTAAATCCCCATCCACCCATGATTCGGTATGTATCATGGCACTCACTGTTACCTACAAAGTAATTATCATATGCAGTCTGATTCCTTCTAATACACAATTTTCCTTTCTGAGGCCAATCTAAAGCCATACTTGGACTAGCTTCTCCCTTCAAGTGTTTTTCCATTTCTACATCCCAAACTGTCTTTTCCACTTTTCCCTCAGATGCCGTCCTTTGCATTTTCAATCTCCTTTCTTCAACCATATCTAAAAACATTGTTTCTTCTTTCTTTAAACTGCAAGTCAAATTATTTCTAAACATATATTCTAATGTTAGTTCTTTAGTCTCTAAGAAAAAATCACCTAATACCTTTGCAGGTTTTACCCTATTTAACTTGTTAATTGATGGTACTTGTGAAAATATGTTATCTAGGAAATTATATTCTAACTTCCCTGTTTGGTAAAATAAACTATCTATTACACTACATGTTATTCCATACGTTACTGGAAGGTGGTGATAGGTCACTCCCTCCGAAACAGATGCAGGTAACTGCATACAGACGTAGCAGTCTATTACGTCCATTGTCTTTACATATTCATATAGTAATTTCGAAACTACATTATTAGAAAAATCAGTTATAGACCTGTCTTTATGCAAATAATTTCTATCTATTTTAGTCGAAACTACCTTTTGAATCTTCTCTACATTAGTCTTGTTTTCACTATGTCCTTCTATTTTGTCTATGGTAACCTTAAATGAGTTCATCAGAGCTAGTATACTCCACCGAAGCATTAGTAATCCTGTACAACAGCAACACATTTTACACCATCGCTTCAAAAATATACATCTACCTTTTCAACTATCTATGTTTGCCATTTTTGTAAAAATGAACAGTGTCTTTTGACTTAGCCTCTTCTACTTCACAACTAGTTTGTCTAACCCAAGGCTCTAAGCACCTACTTGGTTCTACCAGTTTTTGTCTTTTTGCCATATTTTATTGTCTTTCCATTAGCAGCATTCTTGTTTTATTCAGTTTGGCATTTTATCGTCCTTCACTTTTCTTTCGTGATCTGAATACAGAATTTCCTGAACATCCGTCTCTTCTCCAATATCGGACAAGATAACTCTCAGGATTTCCAATTCCTCGTCTTCCTCAACCACTTCTGGTACAGTCACCTCTGGGTTTCCTTGGCTATCTGCCTCTTCTTTTATTTCAGGCAGGGCCACATACGTCCATTCTGGCAACTTATACTTCTGGTTAGGTTTCCTCGTTCTTTTGCTTTCTCCAATTATAACTATTCCTTCGTCTTTTGATTTCTCTTGACTAGTCACTTCATTCACCTGTTCAGCTCTTGGTGAATTTACTCGTGTCAGTCGATATCTCAGCCTTTTTATTTTGTTTGGCCAAACTTCATCTTTTGCTGATCTTTTCAGTTTACTTCCTTTATCATTCTTTTCAGTTCTCCAAGCTCTCTTTCTTAAGATTCTACCTTCTGGTACATCGTCTTTGCTTTCCTCCGACTCTGTTTCAAGTTGCTTTTTACTTTCAACAGCTTTTCTTTCCACCGCTTCTTTCGTTTTCCCTACTTCTGTCCCTCCTCGAGTCTCCTGCACGCAATCTACCTGCTGACTATTTATCCCTTCCTCTAACTGGATTTTGGATTTCCCTACATCTCCTCGGGGGTCTTCTGCAAGTATCTTTCCCTTTCTCTCTGTATCTGGCACCTGTCCATCTAATTTTGTTGTTTCAGGTGGAATTTCTCTCAGTTTTTCATCTGGAACTTCTTTCTCAGCAATCTCTTTAATTGTCTTTTCGCTGTCTTTTTCTTTTCTCGAACGTACAGTTCCTTGCTCAGTCTCTGAGTCTGAGCTGGTATCAGAAATCTGTAACCTTCTCCTCAGGGAAATACTTCTTGGGACAAAAGTTAGATCTAATTCTGATTCCCCCCTTTCAGGGTTTTCTTTCGTTCCTGTCTCTTCATCATCTGATTCAGTACTAGATTATGTTTCATCAAAATATTCTCTTTCTGTGCTATCCACTGGATTTGGAATTCTTAATGTGTGATTTGCATGAATCCAGTTCTTGATTCCAGAACACTGCACAGCTGTCGTTGTAGTCAAAATCACTTGTTGTGGTTTTTCCCACCTTGGAACCAAACAGTTTCTTCTTCTGTGTCCTTTGATTCTTACCCAGTTCCCTGGGCTCAGATCATGAGCTTGCTTCTTTTCAAGGGCGGTGGCATCCGCTCCAACCTGATGAAACACAGAATGAACTGTGTCAGCCAGGCTTTTACAGTAATCCAACACCATGTCATCAGTTATAGGCAACAGCTTGTTGACTGGTGTGAACACATGACGCATTGCTCTACCCATGATAATTTCATGGGGGCTCAACCCTGTAGTTCTGTCTGGAATTGATCTCATAGTCATGAGTACTAGAGGCAAGACATCAGGCCCTTTCATACCCGTGGCTAAACACATTTTCCCTATCCTGTTTTTGATAGTGCCATTCATTTGTTCCACCACACTAGAAGCCTCTGGGCGATAGGCACAATGTAGTTTTTGTTGTACATTCGATGCTTCACAAATCAGTTTTATGATCTCATTATGGAAATGTCTTCCTCGGTCTGATTCAATTGTTACTGGGAACCCGAATCTGGGAATAAATTCCCTCAATAGCAATTTTGCCACTGTGATTCCATCATTTCTTCTCGTTGGGAATGCTTCTACCCATCTAGAAAACAAACAGACCATAACTAGAACATACCTCAACCTGTTACAAGGAGGCATTTCAATGAAATCTACTTGCATTCTGGTAAAAGGTCCTCCTTCTCGGCCTATTGTTCCTAGACTCACCACTGTCTTTCTTCCAGGGTTGTATTGCTGACATATAAGGCATCTCTGACAAAGACTTTCTGCTACACGTCTAAATTTTGCATTGTACCAGGTCTCCTTAAATGACCTGATCATAGCATCTCTCCCTATGTGTCCCTGACCATGATACATCCGTATATCAACAAAAAAGGAGAAGGGGGACCAGGAGCTAATTCTGGTCCAATGTCCGTGCTCCAACGTAGACTGTTAAATCAATGATGACATTGTTCCGGGTTGAAGGTGAAAAAATACTATTATAAACACCTGCTCAACAAGAAGATAGAAAGATCAGAGAGTAGAAAGAAAAGCGGGGAGAGGGAGAATGGAAGGGAAAGAGAAATGAAAAGTGGAAGAGACAGAGAGGTATCCTCGGTATCAAGGACCCAGTCCCGAAGGGGAGGGCTCAATCTTGCCTCTCAATTGCCCTCACACACCCTGAAGGATGTCATGCTTCATCATCGGGCTTTTTTGCTCCTCGTCGGGCCGGCGCAGCAATGCCCGATGGTCCCCCGAAGTGTCTCCTTCGAAAAGCCGATAGGTGAGTGCGAGTGTGTGGGGTAAAAAAGGGGGGGGTTTGGTCCAAAAGATTGGTGGTTACGTGCGTGCAAAGGTATGTGGATAACATTACCTAGGGGTGTCCAAATGAGGTTATTTAATATTGTGGGACCCCTGGTAGGATAAGAGACCCGGAGGCCAGTGAGTCACTAGTGGGCGTAATGTGCCCGTGTAACTCTAATAAATCAGGTCGACATGTTTCACGCCTATTCAGCCTAAAAAGATCAATGGCGTTTCTTCAGGACCTAGCTGTTATGGATGCTTGTGCACGGTGTTAGTGGGGGTTCCGGGTTTACGTAAGGTAACCCGTGTGAGTATAAAGGTATGCTTGAGGTTGAGACCACGAGGTTCAATGACCTAATGTGCAGTGTATGTCTAAGTATTATTTCTTAGAGTGACCCAAGACTTGTGATAACCTCTTGTGAATGATCGAGGGTTTCCTAGGCTAGACCGCAGGCAGCCGTTGGTAGAGGGTAGGTGCGGAATGAGCCGGCACCCGACGCAACCCAAATAGGGTGCGGGCAACCAATGGTCTAGCCTAGGAAACCCTCGATCATACACAAGAGGGTATCACAAGTCTTGGGTCACTCTAAGAAATAATACTTACATATCCTCCTCCTGGAATTTCTCTCATGGGGCATTCTGTTACTACCTTTTCCTTTTCTCTAACAGGGAAAGCTGCAAAAGGTTTATCTGAGGCATCATCTCGTTTTCGATATCATCTGCTTCTCCATTTATCCACATCTCCCCATTTTCTCAGCAAGATAATTATTTCCTTAATCTGACTTATTCGTCCTGTGGTATTCAAATTTTCAATATCTTTTTCAGTAAAATCTATTCGATATGTTTTCTGTAGGGCCTTTACCTTTTCAATGTCTATACCCATTTCATTTGCTCTCCAAGTTATGCTTTTACACAAAAACAGTAACTCCTCATCCTGGTAGGTTTTTAACTTTTCTGTGGGAATAGTTCCTACTATTAATTCTTCCAGTACCATTCGTAGTTTGGCCACATCTATTGATTGGGATTCTTTGTCTTTACTCTGCAAGCTTCTCAACCATTCGCTCAATTCTTCTGAAGATGGGCCTACTGGCTTCTCTACATTATTTTGTTCTAAGTCCGTTTGAGTCTCTAATACTGATTCCACTGTCATTGTATGTCTTTCTGCTATATTTGAACCTAGAAATGGGTTATTCAAAGCATTTGGCTCCAATTTCTTCAACCTTTCTTACAGGAAATAATCCATCAGTCATACTTGCATTCCGCCACCTTCTCATTCTTTCATCATGAGTGTCATGTCCGTATCTCCCAAACATTTACTTATACCTTCCGCCACTCCTCTGTCTTTCTCTGTCATGCATCTCATCTTCCCATTCTGTCAGTGCTTCAAACTGTGTTGGCCTAGGTCTCGTTTCTAGATTCATCATTTTCTCTCTCAAATTTCTCAAAACCGCTAAATTAAACGAACCATGCTCTGGAAATGCTATGACTCGATCATTTTTTGTATATTTCACCCAGTTATCCAACCAAATACAAGTATGATATCCGTATTTCGCAACCATAAAGGATGCGGGGGTATTCGGGGGGGGAAGCAACTTTCCTTCCCTAGTCACAATCGGTGTGTTCTTTTTAAACAATATCTTGATTTTCCCAAACCAGGACTTTTTCTCTTTTTCAGGTGGATCGTAATACATCATTTTGTCTTTCGTGTATTGCTAGTCTTTTCCTTACAACTGTTTTGTTGTTTTAACCAATCGTAGCGCGACTCACACCAACGAACCAATCTGGAGCGTCGATGTCACCTCTTCAATTCTCCAATCCCAACGCGTCTCACACTAACGCGCCAATCAGCAGTGTCTACGTCACCCTGTAATTCTCCACTCCCACCGCGGCATGCACTAATACATCAATCAGGGGCGTCTACGCTTCTTACTGACTAGCCAATCTCAGCGCGGCTTTTCTGACGTCGGCTCTTTCTCACTGTCGCAGCTCCTGCTCCTGCTGACCCCTCCTTTACAAGATTTATCAGTAACTTTTTCTTTACGTTCTTCTGGCTTACAAATCTGTTAATAACAACATAAAAATGCAACCATTGTCCGCTTCGCTAACCAAAGAATAGTTAATGACCTTTCTCACAAGAATTCCGTCTTTCCCAAGCAGCGCTTACCTCTGCCCTACTACGGAATCGTTACTTCCGTTGATAAAGTAGCACATCTCTCTACCTCACCCTTCTAGCAAGCATTAGCTAACTGTTTCTCCAGAATTAAGACACCTAGTTGGAGACCCAAAGCTCCTGAGAAATAAAACCAGAGTTTCGCAATTAACCCGAATGCCTTTTCATCCATGCACTTTCACACGTAAAAATGTAGTTCATTCACACAGAATTCTGTCTTTCCCGAGAACAGCGAACAGTCTGTCCTACTACAGAATTATGACACTCGTTAACAAAGTAGCACTTCCCTCTACTTTATCCTTCTAACAAGCTTAGGGAGCACCTATTACCTTTCCCGTGATAAGCGTTATCAGAGCTCCTTTTGGGCTCCTGGTACCTAAGACCAAAATTTCACAGGTGACCTTCGCTATCATACACTTCTTTCATACAGGAGATATTACTAATGGTAACACACGGCGATGTCACCGAACCGAACCCAGACAATGCGCCGTGCAACTCCAATCGTCACACATTTTCCCGTGTACCTACAGGGCAACAATTCAGTCTTTCCCGAGAGCAGCGCTTACCTCTGCTCTGCTACGGAACCGTTTCAAACTTCCGACTTCCTACATCCCGGAAGTCGTGCCAACAACATAGAACTCAATGCAACTCAACATAGAGTGTTAATACATAAACCAATACTTTTCGATGATCAATAAGCTGTTTACAGGCAATAATCACCAAACCAAAACAATAAAAACCATCATCTTGCTACCAGAAAAACTGTTACAGTGCAGAAACTTGGGTAACGGGGAAACAGGACAAGACCCGTACCTAATATCCCCCCTTCGTCACAGACCAAATATCACATTAACACATTCACTCCTACAATCATTGGTGGGGCCCATAGCACCAACATTCACACTTCACTTCTCCTTGGCCTGTACTTACAGGAGAGATAAATATTCCAAGCGCTGACATGAAAGGAATACCTTATAACCTAGAGAGAAATGTATTCACACATTTATACACTAATATCCTTACCCCTACAGATCTCAATCCTAAGCATTAAGATACTCCTCCCACCAGATCAATGGATCATTTAGTTGGACCAGTATGGTGATTTAGACCAGCTAAAACCCACCTTTCGGATTTTATCTATCCTCCCTTAATAAATGACAAAACACATTTGCTTGTTAATCAATAGTTGTTTA
Source organism: Triturus cristatus (assembly GCF_964204655.1). NCBI lineage: Eukaryota > Metazoa > Chordata > Amphibia > Caudata > Salamandridae > Triturus > Triturus cristatus. The sequence continues at coordinate 730,921,210 of NC_140591.1, forward strand.
TCTAATTATAGCAAGAGTTTTAATTCCATCTATTAAATGTTATTAAGTTGCAGAACATCATATTTACCTAATCTGGCTAATAGTCGTCCACTAAGTCATCAATTTAGTCGTCAATCAGTCGGAATTCGAAAGTTCTTCATGCGACACGCTACAGTCCCAAAACGGACAAGGACCAGAGACGTGCAAGCATCTATCAATGCCCATAAAGATCGCAGTTCATCAAGGAAATGGGCAGCATTCAGTCTGTCAAAGGTTTAGGAACGCAGCAGTCACGTAGCGTCACCGTCGTTTCCGTCAGCAAAGGAAATGATGTAAGGGATTCTTTCTCTCTATTCTACCGTCATTTTTATAATAAAGTAACGTCAAAATGTAACATTTTTGTAGGATTTGGGCTTCTCTCATTGGACAATTGCGATCGTCCGGTGAGGTTTCACACAGTTCAGGAGGTTATGTCATCCAACATGACCTTTCCAGTTCCTTGTGTCTGTCCATTTTTAGTGTACTTGGTGGGCTTCCCACCGTGACCTTGTTTGGGTACATCAAGAGTAGGGTCATGTCGAGGCCACAGGAACAAGTCGTGGCGCAGGCGCACTTCGCCCAAAACCTCGTGGAATGGCAGCCATCGCGTCAAGTTAGTCAGCGGCCATCTTTACTTTAAGGCCCAAAGGACAACTTAAGCGAAACAAACACAAAAGAGTAATTAATACATAGAAATAATGAATAAAATGTTAAACCCTCACTAATTCCCCTATGTGCTTGTAATTATCTAGCGTATAGCGACTTTTAATGCGTTCATATTCACCCATGGATGTCATCTGGTGCGACATTACGAAAACATCACAAAAGCAACATATACCATGCAATATTCTATTTTCTACTGTTAGTATGCGTACATATGTTAATAATAACAATTATTCAGCCATGCAAAATGCTAATCCCACGTATATTTCATATATTAATAAGGTTGATTAATCTTCATGCAAACACATTATTAGTATTATAATTAATACATTATTCTAATTAGTATGGGCATACAGATTAGTGGGGGTATACAAAATGTTGTACTACCCGCTCTATCACATGCTCCCCCAGAAGTCCTGCTTCGCTGGGCAATTGTCTGACCAAAGGATTAAGCCCCGAGGATGGGGAGGGCAGGTTCAGGTTCAGCCTGACCTGGTGGGAAGGGCATCTGTAATCAGTGTCCTGACCGATTTGGCTTCCAGGGGTACCGCTCCAAGGTGGGAGGGTGCAGAACTCTGGAAGGGGGGGCAGAGGGAGGGCGTCCTCACCTCTGACCCCGGTGCAGATGGAAGGTAGATCCCAGGTGGTAGACCAGTTGATGGAGAGAGGTCCTGAACTGGTGGGAGAGTTGTGTTCTGGCGGGTGCTTCCCCTGGGAGAGTGCAGAACCCAGAAGTAGAGTTAGTGTGAGGAAAAGCTTTGACCATAACTCTGGTCAGCCTGAGGGTGCGGACCCTAGGTTGAAGGATCAGTGGCAGTTTGGAACTACACTGAGAGGGAGAGTGGAGAATGGCTATTGTGTGCCAGGGGCTGCTGCCCCCCACTCTGTGGATTGGCAAGGACCAATGACATCTGGGTGGCCTAGGACCTGGTCCTGGCCATGGAGAACTAGGGAGTACCAGTGGGGTAGCCTAGTTGGGCTGGAGAGTTTCTTTTCAGAGGGAATCACGTGGGTTCAGAGTGGCGTAGAACCAGAGGGTGTCCCTGCAGTGCGGGCCCGCATCTGTGTTCTTTCGCCCAAAGCAGGGTAGCCCATCACGGTGGTGATTGGTCTGCCCTGCATTTTGGCTGGAAGGAGGTTGTGTTGGACTTGGCCCTTTTTGGCAGGTTCACCCTCTAAACTTCTTGCCTTGTCTGTGACTTGGTGTTGGTGGTTTTAGGCCTCTGGGCACTTTAGCACTGTGGTCCAGTGTAAAGTGCGTGCGCTCTCTGTGTTCGTGTGGTGAGATTGGCCTGTCCTCCCATAGGAATGCATTGGGGATAAGTGTGTCCGTGGTAATTCCTGGTATGAGAGGCCCAGCATGGTCAAGTTTGGTATGTTGGAAATAGTAATAATAAATGCAATGCAATGGTGTGCGCAGATTTATTATAACTATTTTAGAAATGCCACTTTTAGAAGTTGGCATTTCTGTGTGCTTTGTGTCTGCCTGCCTGATGTGAATTGCATGTCTGGCTTCTGAGTGACAGGGGCTGGGAGGTGTGTGTGGCTCCAGGAGGGGCAGGGCGAGTCAGCGCTAAGCTGAATGGGTCATCTGCATTTTGAGTAGTGGGAGGAGAAGCCCCTGATCCCTGATTGGGAGTGTGCCTGCCTAGTGGATGCTGGCTCCTCCCCCCTGTGGTGTGTCTGATGACGAGCCCCATCCTGACAAAGGGGAAGAGGAGCCTTTTAAACAAAGTGCTCCAATTTCCCCCTGAAACAGTTTTTGCTGGTTCTCCAAGCCCAGTGCTGGTGCAGACAAAGAGATGGTGTAATATAAATGTAGGGGCTGTGACCCCATGAAGCTGTTCTGTACTTTAGTGCTGTTCCTGAAGGGGCGTGCTGCTGCTGGGGCCCAGGGAGGGCTGCCATGAGGGTTTGACACCCTGGGCCCTGCATTGCCCCCTTGATCTCCATGGACCTATTCTCTTTTCTTTTTAATAGGCAGAACCTTTGCTGGGACTTGTTCTCCCATGAAGGAGACTTTTGCTGCATTTTTGCACCTTGGGAGCGCTGTACCTTCTTTGCCAGGAGAGAGGAGCTGGTTCACCTGCAGCATGAGGCTTTGAGGGAATCCCGGCATGTGGGATTCCCCCTGCGCTGCTTATTTGAAGCAGGAGCCCACCCCGCAGGAATGCAGTGCGGCGCTGTGCTGTGTGCCGTTCCCTGGAGGAAACCCCGGCGTGAGGGGTTCCCCCAAGCTGGGGGAATCGTGGGTACCCACCCCGCATTGCCGATTTTACTTTAGAGAGCAGGTGCCCACCCCGCTCTCAGGTTAGTTTAACTACAGGTGCCCACCCCGCTTATGCGTTTATTTTTACTTCGGGTGCCCACCCCCCATTATTGAGGGATCACCGCTGCGGCCCGAGCCGCTAAAAAAACTTCTCCGGGCTACTGCTCAGCGCGACCCGGTAGTCAGGCGAAGTTGTGCCTGTCCGTGGGTGGGGCTTCCGGGAGGAAAGGGAAGCTCGCGTGTATGAGGTTTGGGAGCCTCGCAGGCTCGGTGTTAATGTCCCGGGTCCCAGGAGGGGGCCCGAGTGAAGTGAGGTGAAGTAGAGAGGCATGACCGGAGCCTCGAGGGCTCCCAGTGTTGAAGTCTCCACTGCGGAAATGAGATGGAGCCGGCCTTTGTCCCGTGTGCAGGAGAAGCTGTGGATCCGACGAGGGTTCCCCTGCGAGGGAGATGCGCAGAGTCCGGTGAGTGGAGCCTAGGGAGGGTGTGTCAGGGCATGCTATCGGTGCCTGCCCTGCAGTTGCTCCCCTGAGGCCCAGTCGTGCCGGTTACAGAGCCCGTGTGGCTCCAACGAGGGGGCACATGGTTGGTAAGGGCCCAGAGAGGCCCGTGCCGTGTCCCCCCTGCATATGAGGCACAGTGTTGGGTTCCAATTGCATGAGCGGTCCCGCTGTTGCGGGCCGCTCCAACGTTGAGCATGTTGTGCTTCAAGAGCCGTGTGGCTCCAACGAGAGGGCATGTTTGTTTCAGAGGCCCATAAAAGCCCGAGGGCCAGTAGTGCTCGTGCCCTCCCATTGTTGGTGGATCCCAGCTGTCCTGCGAGAGCGCAGGCAGCTGCAATGATGGGGGCAGAGTGACTTGGAGAGCCCAGTGGGGCCCGGAGGGCGCAGTCATGCCAGGGCCCATGTTCTTTGTCCCCAGCTGCGCCGCACCAGCGCGGGCAGATGCAGTGTTTTGGCCATTTTCTCAGGAGGGCCAGTGAGGATCACAGCTGCCCAGCAATTAGTGGGCAGCTGCACCGTTTAGGCCAGAGTATATTGAGGAGTCCCAGAGGGGGACCCAGGAGGCACAGTGGTGCCAGCGCATTGCACACTTTTGGCTTTGGCTGCAGGTGGCAGCTCAGCGCCCTGACATTCTGGACAGAGGGCATGTGAGCCCTAGAAAAGACCAGTTGGCCTGGGATCGTAGGTAGGATGGTGCAAGGGCGCAAAGCCCTCAGATAATGTATACACCGGGTAGTGGTGTTACTACGGTGCACTACTGAGTTCCTGCATGATATGTATTATGTGACCAATGTGAATTATGCACCCTGGTTTATGAGAAATGATGGTTATGCTGATGATTTTTGAGGCTAATGTGGGTTTATGCTAATATGACAATGATTAGGTCATTATGGTACCAGCAGTTACTGGTTGTGTTTTGCATTTACTTACCTGCATTTTGATGGTTCTGACCGTGGCACGATTGGCCCGATCCTGTATATAATCCCCTGTGAATATTGCCCGTGCCAGTTGGCACAGTGTGATTATGTTTCTAATGTGTTTATGACAAAACAAATGCTATTTTTTTATATAACCTTGTGTGGAGTTTCTTTTGTGGTGTGCCTAGTGTGTTGCTTCTGTGTGTGTGTGTTGCTCAAACGCTTTACACATTGCCTCTGGGATAAGCCTGACTGCTCATGCCAAGCTACCAAGGCGGTGAGCAGGGGTTAACTTCAGCGTGTAACTCCCTTGCCCTGACTAGAGTGGTGCTTTCTGCCTGGCTTTGGCTCAAGCCTTAGCCAATCAGAAATCCCATTTCTAACAGTTCCTATGCCTGAGTGTTAAGGAAGTCCCCGTGGTAACAAACACAAATAGTCTGCTTTTCAAATGTATTAAGAATGTCCATATCCTTCTGTCCCCTCTTTCTTATGGATGCCGTTTCATATTAGTGATTTTTTCCTTGGGTTCCTGTCAGTGTTTCTGGACAGTGGATTTTTTCCCTACAAAGTTATTTTCCATACATGTCTCAACTTTAAATTGATTCCCTTTTTTTCTAAGATATGAGTTGTTATGATTGCATGAGATAATGTTTTCAGTCATCACACTGGCAGCTCCCAAATCAGAAGTACGGTTCAGTCGTCTTCCCTATCACGTGCAGAAGATATGTAATAGCCCCATTGCTCAATTTGAGCTGCTGCTTTCCGGTGCTCGGCACCTGAAGTTAATTGTCATAGCCGGTGCTTCTGACAGTCTGCCACAAGGTGGTGCTGTCTGGCCCATTTAGAGATGATCACAACAAAAGTTAATTTTGAATTCAATATACATAAAAAATAACTATTACCAGCCTCCCAAGCCATTCTTATAGCTTTGGAGGCCTGAAATAGTCCGAATTGTCACACTTGTAGGAGTGTGATGGTTAGTAGTTGTCTTGTTACCTTCATTTTCAGCGCTGCCAGCGGCACTCTGTGGTACAAACTGCAGTAGCCTCCTTACGAGAACCCTGGCACTTAATTTGTTTACAAATTAAGCACTGAATAGCCCCATGGTCTGATGGATTTCCCTCCTGTGGTATTTGGGGTTGCAGATATCTCTTATGCCAAACATTATTGCAGTATTATTATGGTTGTTTCAGGATTATTGTGGTGCTTGCATTTGGTCCATGTTCTTACTTCAGACTATTCCTCATGCCTACTGTACCATCTTCTTACCATATACCCTTTTACTTCTTTGCTGTGAAAATATCCAGTGTTATTCTGTAGGCAATCATATTTCTATTTAATGGGCATGACAGCAGATCGAAGTTTTTGCTTTCTCTCAACTCTCAGAGTAAATTCTCAGAGGCACCTGGTCCTCTTCATATTGTTACTTTTTCCAGGTAATAATGTTAGAGTCACTTTTTATTACAGACGTCTGGTCAGACTCACAAATATTTTGCTACGACTAAGTGAAACTTACTCTTGTAGTACTGCTGACTTACTCCCGACATTTAGAAGTATGTCAGTAATAATCACGACTTACTCTTGTCTTGGGTCTGGAATTCTGCAGTTAGTAGTGAAGGAGTACATTTCGAGACCTGTGATTTTAAACTATGGGTGCTTGATGCTTTAAATATGCCTTTTCTTGGTCTTAGTTGTCATTTATTCATTGAGGTAGTGACAATTCCAGTGTCTGACCGTTTCTTGGATTAGCTCCAGTCGATTTAGCTTCTTGCCCTCATTTTTTAAAACCTTTTTGAATTGTACCTTTGTATGATTTGAGGGTAAAGTATTTGAAAGGTTTAAAACAGTACATACATCGCAGCTGAAATATATTTCAAACATTAACTTTTGCTGCTAGATATTTTTTAGATTAGGAACTTTTTTCTCTATTGTATTTTTATTTCTCAGTTGTTTCTGTTATGGAGATGTAAGATAAGCAGAAACGTTTAAAAATACTTAGGGGCAGATATATAATAACTGGCGCATCCCTGCATATCAGCAGGATGTGCCAGTTATTATGCGCCACAGCTGCGCCACCATGGATGCGCCGCATTTATAATGCGGCGCACCATGGGGCAAAAACGGCACAGATGCGTGACGCATCTGTGCCGTAAAAGTGGCGCATTGCTGGAGTTGCGTCGCAAGCGCGACGCAGCTCCAGCAATGCTCTGGGGGGCCCTATCTGTACAATGCTGCGTCAATCCTTACGCCTGCTTCAAGCAGGCGCAGGGTTTTGACGCAGCATGGGCCTAAAAGTGATTGAGTGAAATCTTGTAGATTTCACTCAGCCACTTTTAGGAGGCGTTCCTGCGCCGGAACGCCCCCACCTGCCCTGGAACGCCTACATGTGGCGCAGGGCTTTACAACGTGATGCATCTCCCAGATGCATCACGTTGTAAATACCCCGCACCATGGCGCAGGATTTGCGCCGCTGCTGCGTCACAAAAGTGACGCAACGGCGGCGCAAAAGTGGCGCAAGTGCAACATAAATCTGCCCCTTATTATTCTAAAGCAAGAGGGTTGCTCTGGATAAAATATGCCTTATAGGCATTTGTTCCTTTACTGTAAAAAAAAATGTCAATTAGAGTACAATTTTACTCTTAAAAAAAATCCTTTTTTTACATTTCGTCTAAATTAATTTATTTAATTTATTGATTAAAAACAACTTCTGATAATAAACAAAAAAGTATAGATTTAATATTAATATTCCCTGAAGATAAATATATGTTTTCCCACAGCAAAAACACAAAAATGACATTGAATGTGCCTCTGAGTGTTCATGAGTGAATTAAAGCCCTTTGTAAAGTGCCCCCGAGCAAAATCTGCAAATATCTCCCCATTTTCAGACATCACTGGATGCACATTATCCTTAAACTAATATTCTTTGGATACCCCCATGCAGTTACCTAGATTGTTAAGAATTAAACTAGTGCTTGCATTGAACGCTTATTATGAGGATATGATTGAAGCTTGCCAGGCACGTTCAGTTTCTCAATAAATTGCAAGCAGCTAGGTGCCATTTGTACATTTCTGCTTTGCCAGAAATCGCATCTGAGCTCTCCAGTGGACCAATTATCACAGCAGGAATAAATATTGAGAGCAACATTCTTAGACCAATGTTCCAGTTTTCTAAACTCGCGACACACTCTACCCCAAAACACAAAGAAAGCATCTCCATGCTTTAAAAAAAAAAAAAAAAAAGAAAAGCTCCAAGTAGTTGATTTTCTTCAATAAATCACATATCGCTCAATTGCTACAATTCGGAAGAGTGGTCGAAACTATCTAGCTTTGAAAACAACTAGTGCTGCAAAAGTTAGGGAGCGCCGTGTATTGCTTCTTTTTGTACACAACTATTTTTTGCAGTTGAACATTGAAGTTGCTTCTATTTCCCCAGGTCTCCTAAAGGAGAATTGTTTCAGGAAACAGAGACAGAAAAACAAACTAGTTTCTTTTTCAATTATCCTCCTCCTAGAAGCTGTGTATGGATTACAAAACGAAATGTTTTCTTTTAGAAAGTCTCAAGATAATAACAGTGCCACCGAGTTTACTTTCAAATTAAGAAAGCAGGCTTAAAAACTAGATTTTCTTTAATTTTTTCAGTAAAATGTTGTTAAAAGTGTGCCTAGTGATCTCATTAAAATTCGTAATGCATACATAAAAAGAATAATTAGTGTCACAACAAGTGACTATGAAGTGCTATTTTAAATGAAGATCTCATGAAACGAAGCAATACTAGCATTGCATGATTGCTACAAGCGTATTATACATTATAGGAACATAACATTTTACAATACGTTCTACATATTTATTCATTGTTTTATTTCACTTCTATAGGATATCTAAATGTGTGCAACACTTACTGCATAATTCTCGTTATGGTGTTACTTAATTACTAAATATGTACACATTGGTTCATTTATCTTAGGTCTCATGTTTTTTTATCTCTCTCTAGAGTTAATACAAATTTCACTGTGTCAGTCTCTTTGATGGTAGGTCTGCACTGTCTGCCAGAACAAGGGAAGAAGGACTCTGTACAAGTGCTTACTTTGAGCCAGTGGTTGGGGGTGGGGCCATCAGCATTCATTTTTGAGTCCCAGCGCTTATTTATCCTCTTGAGACTTTGACCGGGAGCAAGGGAGAGTTTTTGACCTGGCATCTTTGGCGTGGGTTTCCCCTGTATTTTGCCTTTGCCTCCTGTGTTTTTACTGTGTGTTGGGCTTCGTTTTTGGAGGTCTAGATTCTTTAGGCACTTTGCCAATGCTGTTCAGTGCCAAGGTGCAAGTGCTTCTCTGTAAACTGTTGTCATGGATTAGTGTTTCCATAATTGGCTTATTTGGTTTACTGTTAAGTCCCTAGTACAGTCCACTGTGTGTGCCCAAGGCCTGTAAACCGAATGTTGCTAGTGGGCTTACGGCACTGATTGTGCCACCCACCCAAGCAGCCTTGCAAAAGGGGTCTCAGGCCTGCCAGTACAGTGTTTGGGTGCAGTCTGGTACTAGCTCCTATAACAGGTACATGGACTTGAATGCAATGTGCAGTGTTCACTTTAGGCAAATTCAATAATTTGTTAATCACAATATAAATCGAAATCTAGTTATTCGTTCATTCTAATACATTTATTAAAACATTAATAATTTTACTTCATTGTGTATGGTACCATATTTTTAGTACCTTAAACATATCCTGAACAAAAAAAAAGTTTAAACATAAGTTTTCTTGATACTTGTTTCAACATCAATAAATAATCATAACATGTTTTGTACTGCACAAAATGTATGCCCTGTTCCTTTTCATGCCAGATGCATTTCGGAACAGCTAAGTCCCTTCCTCCGGGGCATATCTCGTGGAGTGCCACTCGGTAGAAAATCCGTAAGTATAGCCGTGCTAATTAACCGAAAACAGTCTCTTGAGGAGTTTGTGGTTCAGCTCAGGAGGCAAGGACACTAGTTTGTACCGAATTGAGCAAAAGGAAAGTCACAAAGTAAGAAAATCAAGACTCCTCGAGAGACTGTTTTTGTAAGGAGTGAAATAACCTACACCAACCCTGGCTCGAAAACACGACAGCTCTATGTTCTTGATACTGAATGTGGACAACAGTGATAGATTCACCGTGTCCTACTTCAACATTCTGCTTTTGTAAATAATTTAGCCTTAGTTTAAGGCTTGTTAGGCCTTTTTATACCTTTTGATGTATACACTGTTCATTGCCCTGCCTCCATAACTCACCCTCACTTTTGCACTTTGATGCACCTACTCCGCCCTTCCCCTTCTGGGGCACCTATGTATAAACTCATGTGCTATGTTTGAACATGATGCATTATATGTTCAATGCTATTAAATACTTTCAATATGCTTAAATACTGTTTGATTAATCAGGTGATGTTGATGTTTATTTATTCCTGTATTCCCACTGGGACCACCCCCCTTTATTGTACCGCATTGCACCCAGATCCTAGTGACACCTCTGGGTTCACCCCATTATTGTGTAATTTCAATTCAAGGCCACTGAGAAATACTGGAGAAATCCTTCCATTTTGCAACAAATGCCTTTAAAAGGCTAAATATAAAGGGCAAACATTAAAGGGGATAGCGGACAGCCCTGCTGCATACCCCTTTGAACTGAAAAGTGGGCTGATGAACAACTGTTAAGCTTAACTGTTGCCACTGGGTTTTTATACAGTTTCTGGACAGCAGAGATAAACCTAGGACCAAGGCTAAATGAAGATATAGTGAGCTATAGGGCTTCCCAGGCAACTCGATCAAAGGCCTTTTCGGCGTCGAGCATAACCATCCCTATATGTTCCTTTAGTTTACCGGAGATGTCAACGGCGGCAATTGCTGTTTTGATATGAGCCGCCGTATCTCTGCCAGGGACAGAGCCGTGCTGTTGCTCCGAAACTAACTGATGGATAAGAGGAACCAGTCACAAGGCCAAGACTTTTTTTAGTGTCGATATTGATCAGTGATATAGGGTGGTAAGAGCCTCTGTCCTTTACTGGTTTCCCCTTCTCAGGGAATACCACAATGTTAGTGATACTCCAAGATGCATGGGCATCATCCCCATTGATGATGTCCAAAAGTAATTGAGTGAAGACAGGTACCAAGATATCCTTAAAGATTTTGTAGAATTAAAGCGAATGGTGTCTTCACCGACCGCCTTGCCTGAGGGTAGAAAGCTAAGCGCATCCTCACCTTCACCCAGCTCTATGTATTTTTGCAGTAGTGCAGACTCCAAATGGTCAAGGATTGGTAAAACAATCTCCTGTATGTAATCTAGAGCAGTGTGTTTATTATAGGTGGCGGACTCACCATATAAATTTGCGTAAAATAGTCTAAACTGTTGAGCTATATCCAGAGGTCGAGTATAAGATAGTCTGTCTGCCCCTTTAATTAATTTAAGGCTAGATCTGGCCAGCTGATCAGCGATCTGAGTAGACAGCAAATGGCCAACCCTCTCCCGGTACTCATTTTGCAAAGTTATATATTTATGATAGTTGGTGGCGACTTTATCAAATACCCCTCTATTAAGCTTAAGCTTAGCTCGTACATCTAAAAACCAAAGGTATATTGAATGTTCCGCTATGTCTCTTACTGCAATAGCTCTTGCATGTTGCCTTTCCAAATCTAAGAAAACCTAATGCTCCTGCTCTGCCTTCCGGATTACGCGCTGATTCTGTGTTAAGATATACTGGAGAGTGGACCGTCTAACATAAGCCTTCATGCAGTCTCACACCATTGAGGTTGAAGCAGTGCCCCCATTATTTTCTAAGTATTCTCCAAGTGTTGTTCGAATGTATGCCTGGAATTCTAAGCTGCCAAGTAAGTGTCTAGTAAATTAAAAAGCCCGGAGAGGTTCTCTATCCCCCAACTGAGTCTGCAAAGTTAACATAACTGGATTGTGATCAGATGTAATTTTGGGGCAAACCTCTGTGCGTGCCTTTTCACACCAGATTCTCTTAGTAAAGATCATGTCAATTCAAGAGTACTGTTTCTGTGGGATGAGCAGTATGTATTCCCTGGCAACGTTGGACACAATCTCCTCCAAGCGTCATCCAGTTGGTGTATGGGAAGAAGTTCAAGAATAGCTGCCCTAGTCCTGATCATTCTAATCCGAGTTTTGATATTAGTAGTGTCAATCTTGTTATCCACAATGCAGTTGAAATCTCCCATAACTATCCAATCCCTGGCCCACCCCAGTAATTCTGAATTTAAATTGTGAAAAACGTCGGGGCAGTCAGTATTAGGGCTATATACCACACAAACCGTGGTCTCACGCCCTGAAATCAGTAACTGCGCAATTGCCCATCTCCCCTAGGAATCGGCAAGTGTGCGTAAAACTGTAGCCATAAGGTTCCTAGATTTTAATATGGCGACCCCTCGAATAGAGATCGCCTGTGTGGTACAAACAAGTGTACCGAATCCTACTTGTTTTTAGAAAAGATCTATCCTTGTACGCAAGGTGAGTCTCAGAAAGGCCTAATAAGTGAGGTTTGAACACGTGGAGTTCCTCCCCAAGTAGTCGACGCTTTCTTGCCCAGCTACATTCCAACACATATATTTTAAGCCAGGCATTAAATAAACTCCATAAACTCGATTTGGACGTCTCCCCCTTATTCCATCGTCTTCCCCCTTTTGTTCTACCGAGTGAGTTTCTAGCTAATATGTGGCTATTTAACACCCTTCCTACACAAGCCCCTACCTAATTGCTCCAGCAGTTTCACAAGGAGCCGCTATCTTCTGATGCCACCCCCGCCTACCCTTGCTAAACCCCCCCAGTACCTACTTACCTACCGAAAGGAATCATCCCCTTCCCCTGCTGTTGTCAGTCAGTCAAAAAGTCTTTCTTCGATTTCCATCATAAAAGACATACTATACATATTAAAAAAATTCATATTAAATATTTAAGTCAACATAACAATACGAGATTAAAATATAAGACCAATAAAAATTATCAGATTTACATATTGTTAAAACACTATGACTGTGCATAATAGGCAGATATGATAAACACATAATACCTAACCCTGTGACCATAGAAATAACAATAGTTAAAATCAACGAAATGACATATTTGACACAAATTAGGATTTAACCTTCCGAGTCCTGATAATCCATGCCCAGCTGACGAGTTTAGCAACACCTATGACATCCGGTTTAGAAGTGTCAGATTTCAAGATTCTACTGGCAACCTGTGCAGAAGGAGTTCTCATTAATCGGCATACAGGACTGAGCCACACCCGCCGTGGAGAAAGGTATGCTGGACAACAAAAGAGAAAATGGTCAATGGATTCTATCTGGTCCACACAAAAGGGGCACTTATCACTACCAAGAGGGCTCCAGCTTTTTGTTAGCCCTCGCAGTGGTAGGGAGCCCACTCTAAACTGGTGGTACAGTTTACGATCAAAATGCTTCGTGATAGTGTCCCAATATCCTTCATAAGCGGACTCGTCCTTAAGAGCGAGAAACGTAGTTGTCATAGAGCTACCCGTAAGGGAAGCAAATCTCCTGGCCTTAATCCTACACCAGTAGGCATCCCTAAGAACAATTTTCGAAGGGAAAACAGCTGTGTCTGGATTGGCCCAAAGATTTCCCATCCCTAGGTCTGTCAACAAAGATTTAATTCCGGTCAACCAGGTAATCCTATGTGAGCCCGCAAGCCCTTTAACTTCCAGTAGAGCTTTGGCATAAATAGACAATTCTGGCGTGGTCCACAGACGACGCCAAAACGCGAGGGGTCTATACCTTGCCATATCCTCAAGGGACTGAAAGCCAAAATCATATAATAATGGGATACAAGGAGTTGATTGGGGGAGCCCAATTGCGGACCTAAGAAATTTATTCTGTGCAGTCGTTAATTTGGACAGATTGCTAAATCCCCACAATTCAGCACCATATGCAATGGCAGGGAGAATCTTGGAACCGTAAATCTTCATCAGGGGAGCAATAGGTTTGGTTAAAGAATGGCTATGCTCTTTCAACAAGGCTCCACCTAGTTGGGCATGTTTAAGAACTAGGAGGTCCAGCTGGTGCGTCCAGCTACAATTCTCACAAAGGTAACCCCCAAGTAGGTAAACACCGCCGTTTGATCCAAACTAACACCACCCATACAAACCTGCGCACTAACGCGCCTAGGGCCACGGAAAACCATAAACTTAGTTTTTCCCACATTTATTTCCAACTCATGTTCACGACAGAATAACTCAAACCGAGACAGGGCTAACTGCAAGCCCTGTCTTGTCTTGGAAATCAAGAGAGTATCATCTGCGAACATGAGGAGGGGGATCTTCATACCAGCCAGGGTGGGGGCATCAGTCGGATGGTTGGAAAAATAACTTATAACCCTGTTAATAAATAGTGAAAACAGGGTGGGGGCAAGCACACACCCTTGACGAACTCCTTTCGATACCTTAAATCTTTCTGTCACCTCCCCTGGTTTACCCCATCGGACACGGGCATACGTATTGTCGTGAATGTTTACCAGAAACGGCACCAACTCTTTAGGCATGCCCATCTCCAAAAGAACTTCCCATAGCTTAGCCCTTGGCACAAGGTCAAACGTGGACCGTAGGTCGACAAAGGCCGCAAAGAGCTTGCCACCCCCCAGAAAAACCTCCTTCCAGTATAAAAGGACAACCCTAAATGCTTGATCCAGGGTCCCTATATGGGATCGAAACCCCGCCTGAAGGGGGGTCAACACATTAGTTTCAATCATCCAGTTCTGTATGCGACCCAATACTAGGCGAGCTATGATTTTTTGTACTGTGTCTATGAGACTAATCGGGCGATAATTGGTCGGTGCAGAGCGATCGCCTTTCTTATAGATCGACAATATCTCTGCCCCGAGCCACGAGTCAGGGACCGCAGCTCCACCCGCAAGGCCATTAGCTAGCATCGTCAAGTACGGGACCCATACATCTTGCTCTTGGATAAATAAATCGGCGGGGATACAATCGGGTCCCGGGGCTTTGCCACTCCGTATACTTTTTAATACGGACTTCACCTCGCAAGGGTTAAATTCCAAGGGGATTTCAAATACGGGTGAAAATGTATTAAAAACGGGCTTGTCGCTGACCTTAAACTGCTCCACAAAATACGCAACCCACTGCTGAGGCTCGATATGAGTAGTGGGCCGAATATCAAGGGGGCGATTTCCCCATTTAAGAAGGTGCCAGAATTGAACCATATTACGACCGTCGCAAGCCAGGTATAAATCCCTCCAACGGTCCTCATCCCAATTTTGCTTTGCCTTTAGTTGGGCGAGTTTATAATCAGCCCTGCATTTTTGGATGGTTACAGGTAGCCTGGATTTAATGGCCTGAATCAAATCACTTTGGGCCTTTCTACAGTCTTTATCGAGCCAAGTACAAGATCTCAACTTTTTGCCTTTGCTAGTAGGAGGTAAAGCTCTAACAAAGAAAGATTTGAGTTCTGTAAATAGTGCCCTATGGATGTCCCGAATGTTACCCTTAATCATATCCTGGGACTTCAAGCAGTTAAGTGTTACCGTGGTGTTACTAACCAGGTTCCTAATTGAAACCCGAGTATCCTCACTTGTGGCGATCTCAGGCCATCGCACCCTTCTTTGATCGTTAGTAAGAATTACATCTACGTATGCAAGAGCATCATTGATCATGAGGGAGCTGGTGAAACTGTTATCGTTAATGGTTACGACAAGGGGGTTATGGTCACTCTCTACTCTACTTGTTACCACCATATCAACAATAAGAGCCACATCTCCAGGTTAACTAAAATATAGGCAATACGACTCCCAGTTCTACCATTATCAAAGGTCATCCTCCCTAACCTATCAGATTTAGTTCTCCCATTAACGGCCCTCATGCCCAAGTTTAAACATAAACCCTTCATGTACAGGGCAGCTTGTGTCCATTTCCTTATGGGAGTCAGCTCCAACTGGGGAACACCCCATAGAGAGTCTTCAACCTTGGTTAAATCCCCACTGTCCACACCCAGAGGCTCAAAACAAGTATTAAAGTCTCCAGCCACTAACTTATTAATGGACTTCAATTCTGACCCAAGGAGGCTCTCCAAAAGTAAACAAGTTGGAGAACATCTCCCACCCGGGAGACCCCTCACATAGATGTTGATAATGAGGAGATTAAGGCCTTTTGTTGATTGAACCCTAATTACCAATAAATCTGGGCTATCAATTGGTACCTCTGCCGCTGAAACACCCTCACATTGGCGAACCCACGTGGTTAAACCACCCATCGGTCTACCCCTGAGACCCTTAACCGCTGGTTTAGAAAAATTCAAAAAACCTGTACGGAATAGGGGGACCGTTGCCCAAGTCTCTTGAAACGACCAAATAACTATGTCATCAATAAAACTTGCCCAGTCAGGAATATCTAGCCTGGATACCAAGCCTGCAATATTCCATGACCCGATTTTCAAGAACGAGCTAACAGGACCAGTTGCCACCACCTGACAAGGCTCTTTCAAGGGGTAAGCTAAACAGACCCTAGGAGACTGTAAGGTATCCTAGGAGACTGTAAGGTCCCTAGGAGAATGTAAGGTATATATATATATATTACCTACTGTCAGTCGCCAGTAGGTAGTTATAGTTAGGACCTATTTTCCATAGGAAATCCACAGCATTCTATTTGGAATAACGTTGGCGCCGATTGACGAATCTTCGCGAACTTTTCCAAACTTTTGGCCACCTCCGGTCCGCTCCTATCCTGAAAATTTTACGGTGATTCGTTAAGCGGGGGCCGAGAAATAAGGGGGGTCCCAAAATGCGTTTTCCCCATGCATTTTCCCATAGGACCTGTTGACGCAGCTACAGTCCGAACTGCTGAACGGAATTACACCAAAATTGGCAAAGAGGTAGTCCTCAGTTCAGACTCATGCCTTTTGCTTAAATGGTGTAAATCCGTTCAGTAGTTCCTGAGAAAATTAGAGTTAAAAAGATAGATATATCTGGGCGGAGCCTAACCACACATCTCATCGTGAGATCTGATTGGCTGTCAGTACTTCATCCAAGACGTGTTGGCAGCCATCTCGGGACCAATATAAATGATAGCACCTCATTAAAAAGCATTGCAGTTAATAGAAGTTTTTAAGACTTTAGTTACATTATAAATCATTTGTTGATGGTACCATACTCATTTTAGGAATTGTAGTGTGTTCTAGGGTGATTTTACCGTGTGAAAAAGCCTTCTGCTGTGATATCATGTTTTTTTTTTTTTTTTGGTGTAAGAATTTTATTGCACTTTTTTTTATCACATACAAAACATACCGAAAATCACCTATAGTGCGCTCGCCTACAACCGCAACGGGCCGGCGTCATGCAATCACAGTTTTCTGCAACAGTGCTAGTTGTACACAGCCCATCAGCCGACATCCAGCGGACCGGCGGCGTGTTATCAGATAGTATCCAGTTGTGTGTCAGTGCTATGCTCACTGCCTGATACATCAATAATCTTACGTTTTTACAGTTTTTTTTTTTTAACTGAAACTTAACTTAACAGTGCATTCCCCAACTTGTAGTTCTCCCCCTGCATCCTTCCCTCTGCATCACAGCATCCTCCCTCCTAAGTGTCAGTACTGTACAATTGTTCGCCCTGTGCTGTCACTTTCAGACGTTCATTTTACTCAACTTCCGTTTCTGAGTCTGACGTGCCATGTTCAAGTAAATAGGCTCGTAAGTACCCCCAATAATCTTTGGGCCTAGAGCCGACTGGCAGTTCCTCTTCGTATGTGATGAGCGTGTCTCGACAATACACCATATCTTCAATCCAGCGTTTTACCTCTGGCGCTCTTTTGCTATTCCAGTGAATCGACACCCTTCTTTTAGCTAGCAGTAGCGCAACAGCACAGAATTTACGCTTCAAGGCTCTCAGGTGTGGAGTAATACCCAACAGACAGATCTTCGCTTCACACAGCACGACAACCCCTAGCATTTCGTTCAAAACCTGTATGACTTGTTCCTAATATCCCGCCACTTTACGACAGTGCCATGCTAGATGCATGAAGTCCGCATCCTCTTGATTACACCTGCCACATTTTGAATCTTCCCTTAAGCCATGTTTGTATAGCCTCTGAGGTGTGTGGTAAGCCTGATGCAAATACTTGTAATGTATAATTTTCAAATTCCCGTTAGGTGTCAGCATACCCGTAAGCATGCAAGAGGAATCCCATTCTTCATCCGTCAGGGGTACTGCTAGTCCAGCGCTCCACCTGTCCCTGGCCTTGTGTGTGTTGTTCCCTACCGCCCCCTGTATACTCGCATACAGTTTGGAAACCAGGTGAGATGCTTTGGGTGTAGTCAAGAGTAGTCGCAGGGGTTCAAGGGTAGGCGGCTCTTCCGGATGTGTCGGGTAGTGTTCCCGTAGTGCTCTCTGCAGCCTATAGAAGTTGAAACTGAACAGTGGAGATGGGTTGCTGATGTATTGTAGCTTATCAAGTGTCTGGAATTCGCCATCTTTGTACAGGTCCCCCAATGTGTCTATTCCGGCCCGCCGGAACAGATCCATGCCAACCTTCTCGTGCGTTACCGAGAGGGCTGGGTGATGCGCTAGTGGGAGTGGGGTGCGTAGAGTGGTAGGCAGCCTGCTTCCTTGCCCAATAGTCTCCATGCCTCTGTGGTCGTGTTAACTGTGTTAATATCACGGTCATGTAGCCTGGTGCGTTTATGCGTGAGTATATTGGCCAAAGGGATCGGGTCAGTGTCGCCTGCCTCCACCGCCACATGTGTCAGGAATGGCACTTCGTGGTACCAGAAGTGTGCGTACTGCGCCTGAGCGCATAAGTAATATAAGTAGAAGTCTGGTACTTTGAACCCCCCCCCTAGCATATGGCAATGTCATGGTGCGCAGTTCCATCCTCGCCTGTTTGCCCGCCCACAGTAAACTAAGGATTAGCGTCTTGATATTGCGGAAGACAGCAGCGGGAGGTTTTATTGGGATATTGTTAAATAAATATAGGAATTTCGGTAGAAGTACCATTTTTACTATCGCAGCCCTGTCCGCCAATGAAAGTGGAAGTCTGTTCCATTGTTTAACTTTGTCTTCCAGGGCTGCTATCGTCCGCCCGTAGTTCGTCCTAATGACCAATTCAGGGTCTCTGTGGAACCATATTCCCAGATATTTTGTGGGTTCCTCTTGCCACTCTAATGGATAGTCCAATTTGGTCGGTTGTGTGCTGTCTGTTAGCGCCAGTACAAGGGATTTATCCCAGTTTATCTGTAATCCTGCTTGGTGACCGAATTTTATATACTCTCTCAGGAGCGGATTTAGGTGTTGTTCAGGGTGTTTAACGTATAACACCATATCATCCGCGTATAGTGAGATATGTATAGGTCGGGAGGGCATTTGAATCGCTGAGTGATGGTAATGTTGCCGGATTTTGCAGGCTAGTGGCTCCAGCACTAAAGCGAAAAGCATCGGCGAGAGTGGGCACCCCTGCCGAGTGCCTCTGCATATTTGTATGGGTTCTGATATGTATCTGTTTACTCTGATGCGTGCCGTCAAGTTTGTGTAGAGCATTGCTATCCATTTCTGAAATATCCACGGGAATCCCATGCGCACCAGTACTGCGTGGATAAAGGGCCAGCCAATAGTGTCGAACGCTTTAGCAGCGTCTAGTAGCACTGCCACAGCTTTCGTTTCCGGAGCCAGATAATGCGCTAATGCGAACAGTGTGCGGGTGTTGTGTGTGGTGGCCCTGTCTGGGATAAATCCCGACTGATCAGGCCTGATCAACATCGGCATAAGCGGCTTTAGCCTGTCTGCCAGCAGACTAGCTATGATTTTGGTGTCTACATTTAACAATGATAGGGGACGGTATGAGTCACATTTATCTACTTCTTTGCCCGGTTTCAGCAATGCAATGAGCAAGGCTTCCCTCAGAGACGCCGGCAGTGTCTGGGCCTCATGTGCCACCCCGTACAAGTGTACTAAGTGCGGGGCGAGTAAGTCAGCGTACGCCTTATAAAATTCCGCTACAAAGCCATCCGGCCCCGGCGCTTTGTTGTTAGGTAAGCGTCTAATGGTGTCTGTGACTTCTTCTACAGTTATGGGGCGTTCTAAGTATTTCCTATGTCCATCAGCTAGCCACGCCATCTCTATATCCTCCATGTACTTCAATAATTCAGCCTGTGACGGTGAGGGGTGTGCCTTGTATAGTGTGCCATATGTGTTCATAAATTCTCGCAGTATACCCTTGGTGTCCGTGACCACCTCCCCGGTGCTGGTAGTTATGGACGTGATATTTTGTGGTGATTTGCCTGAGCATATCTTTGCGGCCAGTTCCCTGCCGGGTCTACCTCCTTCCCCATACCGTCTCGCAGTAGCTCGTTTAGTTACATATTGTAGCTCGTCAGTTGCAAATTTAGCATGCTCCGTCAATAGCACCTGCATATCCCCCAAAATGTTGGTGTCTCCCGTCTGGGTGTATGACTGTTCCAGTGTTTGAATGGCCTGTTCACGTGTGTGCAGTTGCCGTCTGATATCTCTGAGGATGCCCGAGGTTGTACTGAGACAGACTCCCCGGATTGTAGCCTTAAAGGCCTCCCATAACAAACCCGGGTCTTCCGTTGTTGGGCCGTAAAGATCAAAGTAATCCCCTATTGCCTCATGTATTGTAGTAACGTATACTGGGTCTCTCAGTGCCGCTGCGTTAAATCGCCAGGTGAAGGGTGGTGGGTCGTAGTGTGGGATATCTACTTCCAAAAGTACCGGACTGTGGTCCGATATTGTTTGGGGTAAGTGTACAACATCTAACACCCATGAGAGTACATCTTGTGTGCCCAGCCAGTAATCTATCCTGGACCAACTGTTGTTCGCCGCGTTTATATGTGTCGCTGTCGTCACCCCTGGGTTACGTGCCCTCCACAAATCTACCATATGTAGGTCTTCCATGGCGTCCCGCAACAGTGTCCTGGCATTCCCATGTTGTTCCGCAGTGTGTGCTGTTCTATCAAGAGCGTCTTGCATCGTGACATTGAAGTCCCCTCCCCATATTACGTGAGGCGCCTGCATGTCCGTGATGGTGTACCATACCTTGCTAAAAAACCCCGGGTCATCCACATTAGGGCCATATGTGTTCACTAATAGAATCTGTTGCCTTCTAATCTTGCCAGCTATTACCACGCTCCGCCCAGCTGTGTCTCTGTGAATGTCGGTAATTTCAAAGCCCGTACCCTTCCTAATCAATATGCTCACTCCCCTGGAGTAAGATGAGTAGCTAGAGTGAGTTACCGATTCAGCCCATTTAGCCCCCAGTTTGGAAGTGCCGACTCGTTCTAAATGCGTTTCCTGCAAGAAAACGATGTTAATTCGCAATCTATCAAAATAAGCAAACAGTCACCTAATTTTCTTTGGGTTGCCCAGACCTCTCACATTCCAAGTGAGTAATTTCAGCGAGTCCCTACGCGACATGTGTATGTATTGGGTGATGGATTATCCAGCTGTGATATCATGTTTGAGAGAAAACTATTTAATATGCTTTTCCCACAGAGGTTTGGAAGGTGATCTACAAGCTAAACTGAGAGCATATTTTCTGTAAATTCACATTATCTTTCTCAGTCATGTGAGAATGAAGTCTGGCATTCTCGGTAAAACATGTACATCCAACAAGGGCAGAGACTGTCAGTGGATTCCTTTGTGTTCTACTACAGCTTCCCGAGTGTTCTAAAGAACAACTAGAGCGCTAACAGTCCTACTTATGACAAACGTATTGCACACCTGAAGCCATCTTGATTGGAATAAAGTGGTAACTCTTAAAACATTTAATTTAAAAAGGAACAAAATGTGGGGGTTCATTTTGCCATAGAAAGTATGATTAGTGCTGCAGAAAGAAAAATCAGGACACATTTTGAGTGACTTCTCAAATCCTCTTCTATTTCATTAAAAAATTCTGACATGCAGACTGAAACATGCACTTTCAATACCAGCAGCAGACTTCCCTGGTGAGCAGTAGCTTTACTACAGTGATCTAATAAGCAACTAGAGTGCTAACATTCTGAATTTATGGCAAATGTGTGACACATCTGAATGCCTTCTTGATGGAATCAAAGTAAAAAACTGAAAGTATTTCCTACTGAGGAGACTGTAGTAAATGAGGAAATTAGGAAACTTCATAACAAATAAGTCTCCCAAAATGGCCACCAGAGAAAAAAGAGCCCAAATGTAGCCCAAATATCACCCAGATGTAGCCCAAGTATAGCCCAATGACAGAATGTTCCAGAGTGTTCTAACGAACAACTAGAGCGTTAACTGTCTTACTTATGACAAAAGTATGGCACACCTGAAGCCATCTTGATTGAAATAAAGTGGTAACACTTAAAACATTTAATTTAAAAAGGAACACAATGAGGGGGTTCATTTTGCCATAGAAATTATGATTAGTGTTGAAGAAAGAATAATTAGGGCACATTTTGAGTGACTTCTCAAAGCCCACATGTAGCCCAATGACAGAAGTGTGCAAAACACATATTTTTTGTGTATTTGCAGATTTATATAGTGCAGACTTGTCAGGTATTGGAGTGCTTTACATGAGCATTGGTTACATCACATAAGATCAAATTCATTTTGGTTGTAGACATGGGGAGAATAGGTGATTTGACCAGAATCACAGAATGTTGAGCTGAAGCAGAAACTCCAACCTGATTCTCCAGTTGCAAAGTCTGCAGCTCTGGAAGTAACACCACATCCTCTCCCATAAGTGCAACATTTAATCAAGTGGTCAACTGGATAAAAAACATAAAGATTACAAATAATTTAAAAGTTCTTTGTCGCTATTTGAAAATTCAGAAAATATGTCCTCATTTTAGTTTTTTAGAGCACTAACCATAATTTTGATGCAAATAAGACCCTCTCATATATGTACTTTCTAAAGGAAATGCTCTAGGTATTACAGTTTTGATTACATCAAGATGACGTCAGGCGTTCCACACTTTTGTGATGAATATAGAATGTTAGCAATCTAGTTGTTCATTGGGATACTGTTGAGAGGCAGAGGCCAGGGGCACGGACTCTGAAAATTGAAGGCAGGTAGGAGAGTGCTGAGGCAACAATTTGACCACACTGGGCAGGCAGGAAGGGCAGTGGCATCACAACAGACTATGGAGGGCAGTGGAAAGGGGGCAGGGCAACAAACCAACAATACAGGACTGTCAAGAGAGGCTGTGGCAATATAATAGACCATTGTGGGCAGAAGGAAGAGGTAGTGGTAGTACAACCATACATGCCAACAGACCCGTTTCAGCCAGAAAACGCCCAATGTTTTTAAGCTCAAATGGGCTTTATTTGATCTGTCTCCTGTCTACAATCTCCTCTTTTTAAATGTAACTCAAAGGGGAAATTCAATACCCCAGTTTTTTTTCAAAATCTCCCTCTTACCAAGTTCAAAATGTTCGCAAGTATGGTACATTGGATCATGGTAGGCAGGAGGAATTGGGGTAGGGACATGGACTCGGATAACAGAGGACAGGAGGGACATGGAGAGGTGCACCAAACTAACCCTACAGGGCAGGCATCAGGGTTTGCAGCAGCACAATACACCACACAGGGCATGCAGGACGGGAGTGCAGCACAACAATCCATAGAAATCATTAGGGAGGGGACAGGACCATGCACATGGACAACAGAGAACAGAGGGGAAAGAGGAAATGGTAGCTAGCTGACCATAATGGACAGACAGGAGAGAAAGCTGCAGCATAACAGACCATACAAGGCAGGAGGGACGGATCAGGGGCATTACAATGGAACAGACAAGCCAGGAGGGAGGGA
This sequence comes from Triturus cristatus, assembly GCF_964204655.1. NCBI lineage: Eukaryota > Metazoa > Chordata > Amphibia > Caudata > Salamandridae > Triturus > Triturus cristatus. The sequence goes on from NC_140591.1 coordinate 730,944,371, forward strand.
ATAGGGGTCTGCACATGGAAACAGAGGGCTGGGGGCAAGGGGGCAGGGCAGGTGCTGCAAGATGACCATGGAGGTCAGGCAGGATGGGCACTAGAAACAAGACACACCATGAGAGCAACAGTGAGTCTGTGATGGCATACACACAGACCATGGAGGGAAGGTGGGAGGGGGTCAGGGGCAGCTAGCTGACCACACAGTGAAGGTGGGAGGGGCCATGGCAGCACAGAAGACCATGCATGGCAAGCGGGAGGGTTAGTGGCAGCACAATGGCTATGATGGGCAAGAAGGAGGGTGCAGGGGCATGCACAAAGGACCATGGAGTATAGAAAGGAGGGTCAGGACCTGGGCACCGACAAGAGAGTTCAGGGGAAGGGGCCTCACAACAGACCGCGCGGAGCAGGCAGGAGGAGCAGTTGCAGCACAACAGACCAGGGAGGGCAGAAGGGTGTGGCAGTAAAATGGACCATGGAGTACAGGAGGAAGGGGATAGGAGCATGGCATGTGGACAGGCAGGGTGGAGGTGGCAGGGACAGGTTACAGTCATCTGACAATGCTAGGCAGGTGGGAGGGGAGTGGCAGCTCAACAAAACACTCAGAGTAGATAGTAGTGGCAGGTCCATGGAACATGGTGGGCAAAAAGGATGGAGCTGGGGCATGCACAAAGACATCGGAGGGCAGGGTGAAGGAGAATAGGGGCAGCAAGCTAAGCACAGAGGCTAAGCAGGAGGTCAATGATGGGCCATATAATTGGGCAATGGAGGGCATGAGGAGTGGACTGGTACATCATGCTAAATGGAAGGCCGTGGCAGCACATCAGACCATGCATGGCAGGAGGGAGGAGGCTAGTCCATGGATTCAGACAACAGAGGATAGGGAGGAGGTGGATGGGGCAGCAAGCTAACTGTTCAGAGAAGGTCGGTATTAGGAACTTTATTGTTTTTAAAATGTGTGTCTGTGTGAACTACTTAAAATATGAACAAGTATGCAGCATAACCTCACTTTTATTCAGGAAGAAGAGGACGTTTGTGACTGTGACTCCGGGCTCACACCCCCTGACCCTCCACCCCCATTGCAAAATGTAATGCCTGTGAAAAGGGTAGATGGACGCAGTGTTATATAGAACAAAGTCCTGAGAGCACGATTGATAATGAAAACTAGATATAGTGTATGGTATAAACTATGCACCAAAAAGTGTGATATAAGATGAACCGGGGCGTGAAATATAATATGCAATACATTGTGCGCAATGACAGATTCATTGGAGAGCGCGAGATAGCACAGGCACTAGCGCGTGCTATTCGATATGCGCCTTCGAGTGTAAGATGCATAGGGCAGTGTTGTGTAACCTAACTAGTCTCTAAAGTTGTAATATAAAATATGTGCTGGGGAGTGTAACGTTGCATATGCACTGTGACAAAGATATGGATCCCAAATTGTAATATGTATGGCATAGCACTGTGTGTTATAACATAGGCAATGAGGAAGGCACGTTAGATGGGGCAATATAACCCGTGCGAAGGCAAGTGTGGCATGACATATTCATGGGGTGGTGTTACAGTGCACATGGGCTAGAGAGTGTCATAGCATACGCACTAGCTGGTGGAATACAACACAGAGGTGTGTGGCACTCGGCGGGCACTGGTGGGTGTAACACAGCATTGGGCTCAGCCAGGAGCACGCTGTGACTCTCAAGTGAGGTTCGTCTCCTTTCCAGAGAGTAAAATAAAAAGTATTACACATCCGGCGGTGGATGTGTGTTTAATTAACCGTGAGGGGGGTTTCTTGCATAGTTTGGTCGAATTTTGAATGGCTTGGTGTGCGTGGGTATTAAATGTGCCCGTCAATAGCTACCCATGTTTGTATAAATAAATGACAAGGGTGTCTACTTGGAGAGTACCCACCAGCGGGGGCGCCGGGATTAGGCACGGTAGTACGTCAGACACGTCAGAGCTTCGCTAGCGGTGTAAATACATTCCACGTGGATTCATTGTATGCATAGTCGCCTTTTAATGAATATCACGCAAATCGTCCTGGTGATAGGTACATACGGTTTGTCCAGCATGTCCTAGGTGTTTCTATAAATATATATATTTTTTTAATTATAAAAAATAAAGGCCGGCCCCGGGGGATAAGTAGCCTGAGGAGGGGGGCAACGCAGCCCCCCTTCTAAAGAATTAAAAAAAAAAAAAGGCCATGACCCAGGGGTTGGGGGCAGGGGATTAAAACTACCTCCTAAAAAGCGCCACAGGGTGTGTTTGCAAACGTCACCTCAGGCCCCGTCCCCTCCCTTCCCCACTGTGTAAACATGCCCTGTGGCCATTTTAAGTTGGGAGATTAAGTCTCCTTGAATCCTGAGGGTCCCTAGCGTCCAACTAGACCACTAGGTACCTCCAGTAAGCGCCACTGAGCTGCGTTGCAGAGAGATGTAAGAAGGGGCACGGTCTAGACCACCTCTCTGCAACGCAGCGCAGTGGCGCTTACTGGAAGCACCTGGTGGGCTAATTGGCCCCCAGGGTCCCTCAGGATTGAAGGGGAATTATTTCCCCAACTTAAAACATGCCACAGGGCTTGTTTGCATACGTTAACTCAGGCCCCGTCCCCTCCCTTCACCACTGTGTAAACACGCCCGTGGCCTTTTTTAGTTGGGAGATTAAGTTCATTTGAATCCTGAGGGTCTCTAGGGTCCAAATAGCCCACTAGGTACCTCCAGTAAGCGCCACAGAGCTGCGTTGCAGAGAGGTGTAAAAAGTGGCATGGCCTGGACCACCTCTCTGCAACGCATCTTAGTGGCACTTACTGGAAGCACCTGGTGGGCTAGTTAGCCCCCAGCGGCCCTCAGGATTGAAGGGGAATTATTTCCCCAACTCAAAACGCGCCATAGGGAGTGTTTGCACACGTCACCTCAGGCCCCGTCCCCTCCCTTCCCCACTGTGTAAACACGCCCTGTGGCCGTTTTTTAAGTTGGGAGATTAAGTCCACTTGAATCCTGAGGGTTCCTAGGGGCAATATAGCCCACTAGGTACATCCAGTAAGTGCCATTGCAGAGAGGTGTAAAATGGGGCACGGCCTGCACCACCTCTCTGCAACGCAGAGCAGTGGCGCTTACTGGAAGCACCTGGTGGGCTAGTTGGCCCCCAGGGTCCCTCAGGATTGAAAGGGAATTATTTCCCCAACTTAAAACGCATCACAGGGCGTGTTTGCACACGTCACCTCAGGCCCTGTCCCCTCCCTTCACCACTGTGTAAACGCGCCCTGTGGCTGTTCTAAGTTGAGAGATTAAGTCCCCTTGAATCCTAAGGGTCCCTAGGGTCAAACTAGCCCACTAGCTACCTCCAGTAAGCGCCACAGAGCTGCATTGCATAGAGGTGTAAAAAGGGGCGTGGCCTCAGAACACCTGTCTGCAATGTAGCTCCCTGGCGCATACTGGAGATACCTGTTGGGCTAGTTGGCCCTCAGGGACCCTCAGTATTGAAGGGGAATTAACTCCCCAACTTACAACTGGCCAGGGGGCGATGCCGGTCTTTTATTTTTTGTATTTTTTTAAGAAGGAGTGCTGTGTGGCCCCCCTTCTTTTTCTAATTCATTGGCCCTGGGGACCCCATCCCCCAGGGCCTGCACCCTAATTTCTTTTGTTGAAAAAAATAAATTTGGCCCTCCCAAGGCCTTATTTGGCACCGGGGACCCCAACCCCCGGGTCATGGCCTTTTTTTTTTTATTCTTTAGGAGGGGGGCTGCGTTGCCCCCCTCCTCAGGCCACTTATGCCCCTGGGGACCCCATCCCCCGGGGCCGGCCTTTGTTTTTTATTATTTAAACACCTAGGACATGCTGGACAAACCGTATGTACCTATCACGATGACGATTTGCGTGATATTCATTAAAAGGCGACTATGCATACAATGAATCCACGTGGAATGTATTTACACCGCTAGTGAAGCTCTGACGTGTCTGACGCCCTACCGTGCCTAATCCCGGCGCCCCCGCCGGTGGGTACTCTCCAAGTAGACACCCTTGTCGTTTATTTATACAAACATGGGTAGCTATTGACGGGCACATTTAATACACACACACAACAAGCCATTCAAAGGGGATTCGACGAAAATTTGACCAAACTATGCAAGAAACCCTCCTCACGGTTAATATAAACACACATCCACCACCGGATGTGTAATACTTTTTATTTTATTCTCTGGAAAGGAGACAAACCTCACTTGAGAGTCACAGCGTGCTCCTGGCTGAGCCCAATGCTGTATTACACCCACCAGTGCCAGCCGAGTGCCACACACCTCTGTGTTGTATTCCACCAGCTAGTGCGTATGCTATGACACTCTCTAGCCCATGTGCACTGTAACATCACCCCGTGAATATGTCATGCCACACTTGCCTTCCCCCGGGTTATATTGCCCCATCTAACGTGCCTTCCTCGATGCCTATGTTATAACGCACAGCGCTATGCCATACATATTACAATCTGGGATCCATATCTTTGTCACAGTGCATATGCAACGTTACACTCCCCAGCACATATTTTATATTACAACTTTAGAGACTAGCTAAGTTACACAACACTGCCCTGTGCATATTAGACTCCAAGGGTCATATCGCATAGCACGCGCTAGTGCCTGTGCTATCTTGCGCTCTCCAATGAATCTGTCATTGCACACAATGTATTGCATATTATATTTCACGCCCCGGTTCATCTTATATCACACTTTTTGATGCATAGTTTATAACATATACTATATCTAGTTTTCATTTTCAATCATGCTCTCAGGACTATGTTCTATATAACACTGCGTCCACCTACCCTTTTCACGGGCATTACATTTTGCGATGGGGGTGGAGGGTCAGGGGGTGTCTCTGCCATACTTGTTCATATTTTAAGTAGTTCGCACAGACACGCATTTTAAAAACAATAAAGTTCCTAATACCCACCTTCTCTGAACAGTTAGCTTGCTGCCCCATCCACCTCCTCCCTATCCTCTGTTGTCTGAATCCATGGACTTGCCTCCTCCCTCCTGCCATGCGTGGTCTGATGTGCTGCTGCTGCAGATCAGTGCATATAAATTCCCCCTACTTCCACGGACAGAGTAAATCCACAGTCGTACGCACATACACTCATCATACGCTAGGGCCCATCACACTAACATTCATAACTATTACTCTATCCACACTGTATATATGAGTAAACCTATACCAATCTGCATCCAGTGCGAGGTCAATGTGACCCTAAAGATATGTCTTGAGTCATGATTTTGAACACAGGAAAAACATTCGGAACTCAATAAATGACAAAGAAATGACCACCCGACACTGATATTCAAACAAAGGTTATCTTTTATCTAAATTAGTTCAAATGAAAGTCAATCATTAGCAAGATCATTATTCTCATAATTACCTATTCTAGCTAAATGGGTCAGGACAGGTCTCCCAGTAAAGTCTCCCGAGTCGCCGTCCTCTCGATCAGCATCGATCCTCACGAGCATAGGTTCAGGAAGAAGTGGCCTTAGACCCTCTCTAGTCTAACATTATTTATAGTGAAACTAACAAAAATAAAAGTAACAAACAAACTCTAAACGTCCGCTGAGCCGCTGAGCAGAGCGAGCAGGAAAGGATGTATACTCGCAACATTCGGAAAACCTCCGCTCACAAAAAATCACAAAAATAAAAACACGGAAGAAGGAAACTCAAGCTGGAAAATGATACATTCATGAATGCTTTTCCTCGGAACCATAGCGAAGCCACCGCAAGTTTATCAGAGTTCATTGTGGCTTTATTCTTCTCCAAGGGCAATTGGCAGCGAGCCTGGAGCAGCTGTCCTCACGGAAACATTTAATACAGCCAGAGGCCATGGTCAGGTGGTTTTCAACCATGTTCAGCAAGGCCTCTCGTCACATTTCAATCACTCGAGTGCAGGCTGTAAATATCGGCCATCTTGGATTAGGCCAAAATGGACCATCTTAATTAAAAGAAACCCAAACAACGTTACCACATCGTAATGATTATACAGTGTTAAGTCCCACTAATACCCCTATGTGTATGTAATTACCTAGCCATCTGCAACACAAAGAAGCATCAAAGCACGTTATTTTAAAAGCAGAAACACGAAACAAATAGCACTTAAGCCACACATACTTAATCAATTTGCACACCAACTTAGTTCACGTATTAATTTGGCAAAATAAAAGCATTCCCACGTGTAATTCTTTCATTAGTAATGTTGATTAATCAAGACTTTTAACAAAGCTAGTAATTAATGATTACTAATCAGTAATTTTAATCATAACATATAAACAAAACTGGAGCTTAAATCTCAATAAATTTTCAATAGGAAACCCTGCTCCAGCAATCCCCCCTTTGGTGATATATTATCACCACAAAAACCAACCCAAAAAAAAAATGTTGTCCCAATTTTTAGGAGAAATTGAAATGTCTTTTCACAACACTACACACCAGACTCTCTCTCATCATCCCTTTTCGACTCTAAATAAACACTCTCCCTCAATTCCTCTAATTCTATTTCTTGTGGGTCTCTTTTTGACCTCTTTTGTTTCTTTTCAATATTTCCTCTAATTATTCTCTTTTTCCCTCCCCTGTTTTTACAACACAAACACCCCAATCTAAGTAACAATAAAGCAACAACTACACATGTCAATGGAAATAATATCTTACCAACAATGGTACTACCTATCTTAGCAATAAAACTCTTAACAGCAACTATCTTATTAGTTATTTTAGTCCAGATACTTTCAGCTTCCAGTGGTACTAATTCTTCATGCAAATCTGTAATATTTTTGATATAGACCTTTAGATCTTTGCTTTCGTCAGGAATGTAAGTGCAACAATGTTGAACTTTCAGCATTCCACAGACTCCACCCTCCTTGGCCAATAGAATATCAAGGGCAAGTCGATTTTGCATAGACATGGCACGTACGGCAATCATCTCCGTATTTACCAAAAGAAACCCTCCAGCGGTACTTGTCGATAAGCGATCCACCACTGTTGACAGTTTCCGAATCCCATAGGCATTCAAAGAAATTCCCACTGCTGGAATTAAAGCTCCAAAAATATCACCTACAATTTCTGACCAAGTTTCTCTTTTAAAACGTGTTAGTAGATTAATATGTTCTACATCTTCTATCCTATCTATATGAAAAATCTTCGGAAAGACCAGGCCAACATAACACGTGCCATACCAATGGTCAGGCAACCTGTAATAAGCCTTGTTCTCACAAATATAATACACTTCCGGGAAAACTGGATCTTCTCCTCCCTTGAAACCCCATCCTGTTGCAATGAAGTATGTATCATGACACTCACTAGTCCCAACAAAGTAATTATCATATTGGGATTTCTTTCTGGTAATGCATAGCTTACCCTTCTGTGGTGCATCTAAAGCCAAAGTTGGACTGGCCCCATTCCTCAATTCCTTTCCCATCTCAATATCCCATATTGTCTCACTCACTTTATATTTCCCTGCCGTTTCATGCATGCTCACTCTCCTTTTCTCTACCATGTCTAGGAAAGCCTTTTCTTCTTCTTTCAAACTGCAAGTTAAATTGTTTCTAAAAATGTAATCTAATGTTAATTCTTCTGTCTCAATAAAAATCTCACCAAAAATGTTAGCTTCTTTAGCTGGATTCAGCTTTTTATTCATAGGCAATTGCCCAAAAATGTTATCTTTGTTAGACATCTCATAATCTATTTTCCCTAACAAATAAAAAACACTACTTAACACACTACATGAAATTCCATACGTAGCTGGTAAATGGTGATAAGTAACACCTTCTGAAACGGATGCAGGTAATTGCATACAAACATAGCAATCCCTAACTTCCATTGTCTTCACGTATTCGTACAATAACTTTGAAAAAACATTGCTAGAAAAATCATTAATTGACCTATCTTTATGTATGTAAATGTTACTAATTCTAGTTGGAACTACTTTCTGCGAATTCTTCTCTATATTAGTCACATTTTCAGTATGTATTCCAAAAGTGTCTATTGTAACTCTAAAAGTAACTAGTAAAGCTAGCACACCCCATATCAGCACTAATAATCCAGTACAACAGCAGCACATTCTACACCATCTTTTCAAAAAGGCACATCTACTTTGATTATTCTCTGTGTTAGCCATTTTACTACTTTGGCAGTGTCTTTTGACTTAGCCTCTTCTACTCCACTACTGAAATTTTAGATCCCTATATTATCTCAAACAGCTAATTTCAGACTTTCTTCTTTTTACTTTTCTCCAAGTGACTCCTTTAGTTCACTCAATTCGGATTTTCATCACTTTTCACTCCTTCTTCAGCAACATCAAATATATCAGATCTTCAACAACATCCTGAGCATCCGACTCTTCTCCAATGTCAGTCAAGATAACTTTCAGGATTCCAACAGTTTTCTCCTCAACCACTTCTCGTACGGTCCCCTCTGGATTTCCTTGACTTTCTGTCTCTTCACCTTCAGACAGTGCCACGTACGTCCATTCCGGTGACCTATACTTCTGGTTAGGTTTTCTGATTCTCTTGATCTCCTCCGGTTCTTTTGAGACCTTTTGTTTATCACCCTTTGCTTGATTCTGACTAGACACCTCGTTCACCTGTTCAGCTTTCGATGAATTTGCTCGTGTCAGTCTGTACCTCAGTCTCTTTATTCTGTTAGGCCAAAGATCTCCTCTTACAACCCTTTTTGGTCTCACTTCTTTATTATTTCTTTCTCCGATCCAAGTTCTCTTTCTCAGAACTCGACCCTCTGATTTCTCATTCTCACTCTCATCTGATTCTGTCTCATTTGTCTCTTGTCCGTGAACAATTTTCTTTTGCTCCACAGTCTTTTCCACCACCGATTGAGATTTCCCTATTTCTGTCCCTCCTCGGGTCTCCGACACGCAATCTTCTTGCTGTCTACTTGTCCCTTCACCTAGCTTATCAGGAATATTCCCTACACCTCCTCGGGGGTCTTCCGCAATCTGTCCCTCTCTATCTTCTTCTAACCCTGCTTCTTCAGGTGTAATCTCAGATGGATTTTCAACCTCCTCATCTGATTCAGATGTAGTCTCTGTGGAATTGCTCTTCTCTCTTCTTTCTTCTCCACTGTTTGTTGGAACTTCAGGCACTCTTACAGAATCCGGTCTATCCTCTGAGACTCTCAATGTTTCTCTTGAAGCCTCTCTCGGAAAGAAAAAATGAATCACCTGACTCTCTTTCTCCTTCCTCCCTTTCAGGATTCTTTTTTCTTCTCACTGGTTCAGTTTCTGCTTCATCACTGTAATCTGACTCTTCAAAATACTCTTTACCAGTCCCATCCTTTGGATTTGGAACTCTCAGAGTATGACTTGCATGAACCCAGTTCTTCACACCAGCACACTTCACTGCAGTTGTCGTAGTCAGAATAACTTGTCTTGGCCTTCCCCACCTTGGAACCAAGCAATTTCTTCTTCTGTGTACTTTTATCCTCACCCAGTCCCCTGGACTCAGATCATGGGCTTGCTTCTTTTCAAGTGTAGTAGCGTCTTCTCCAACCTGGTGAAACACAGAATGAACTGCGTCAGCCAGGCCTTTAGAGTAATCCAAAATCATGTCATCAGTTATTGTCATCAACTTGTTGACAGGCACGAAAGCATGTCTCATCGCACGTCCCATCAATATTTCATGTGGACTCAACCCTGTTGTTCTATCTGGAGTAGACCTAATAGTCATTAGCACTAGAGGCAAGACATCAGGCCATTTCATTCCAGTGGCTAAACACATCTTACCAATTCGGTTTTTGATTGTGCCATTCATCTGTTCAACAACACCAGAAGCCTCTGGTCTGTATGCACAATGTAGCTTCTGCTGTATGCTCAATGCTTCACAAATTAAACCCATGAGCTCATTGTAGAAGTGTCCACCTCTGTCTGACTCAATTGTCACTGGGAACCCGTACCTAGGAATCAACTCTCTTAACAGTAACTTTGCCACTGTTATTCCATCATTTCTCCTAGTCGGATAGGCCTTCACCCATCTTGAGAACAAACAGACTACCACTAGAACATACCTCAATCTGTTCACTTGGGGCATTTCAATGAAATCTATTTGCATTCTGGTAAAAGGACCTCCTTCTCTGCCTATCGTTCCTAGACTCACCACCGTCTTTTTCCCAGTGTTGAACTGCTGACAAATCAAACATCTTTGACAGATGCTCTCCGCAATTAGCCTGAACTTTGCATTGTACCAGGTTTGTTTGAAGGACCTAATCATCGCGTCCCTCCCCAGATGTCACTGGCCATGATACATTCTTGCCATTGTTGATAACATGGAATTAGGCATCACTGGTCTACCATCTCTATAGATCCAAACATGATCTGTCTCCCTTGGGGCACAACCTGCCTTAATCCAATCTCTCATTTCCTCATCTCCTGCTTCATCCTGCAACTGTTTCACTTCATCCCACGTTTCTAGGACATTAGTAAACATCACAGAACAAAAAGACATCTCCCTTTCTCGTCCCTGGTTAATCGAATGATTGTTCTTTGCACAATACTGTGCTATGTCATTTGCAAAACGATTACCAAGAGTAACAAAATCATCTCCTTGTCCATGAGCAGCACACTTTACAACTGCTAGTTCTTTAGGCAGCTGTATCGCCTCAAGCAACTTCCCAATCACTTCAGCATTCTTTATTGGAGTTCCACTCGACATCAAAAAACCTCTCTGTAGCCAAAGTTGGCCAAAATCATGAACCACTCCAAATCCATACTGACTATCAGTCATCACAGTCACTCTCAGATTTTTCCCAATCTTGCAAGCTTTTGTCAATGCCACCAATTCAGCCACTTGAGCAGATCTCACTCCTTTCAAAGGCGAGGCTTCCATAACTTCTGAAACCTTGCACACTGCATATGCTGCACTCAACACACCATCATCAGTCCTCAGACATGATCCATCCACAAACAACACATGATCACTCTCAGGTAATGGCAGATCTCTTATGTCTGGTCTGGGTTTTGTGCAGTAGTCAAGCACATCCAAACAATCATGATCAACATCATCTCCCACATTCACATTTCCAGCATCTGGTAAAAGTGTCGCTCGATTCACATTCACACATCTCTCAAGAGTCACATTTGATGCTCCCAGAATGATTTTCTCATATTTAGTCAGCCGACTATGTGACATATACTGAGTTCTGCTTCTTGTCAAAAGAATTGCCACATCATGAGGTACGAACACCCTTACAGGATATCCCATTATTATACCCTCACTCTGTTCCAAGCTTCTGCATGTAGCAGCTACTGCTTTCAGGCAACCTGGCAAACCCACAGCTACGGGGTCAAGTGTTGCTGAGAAGTACGCAATTGGCCTTCTCAGTTGTCCATGTTTCTGAATTAACACTGAAAGTGCACATCCATTCCTCTCACTGCAGTACAACTCAAACTCCTTCTCATAGTCTGGCATTCCCAAAGCAGGGGCTTCACACATTCTGCTCTTCAACTCTTCAAATGCTGCCATTTGTTCTGCATTCAGTTCCAATGGGTCTCTCACCTCACGTTTAGTCAATTTAATCAGTGGCTTTGCTATCAGGGAGAAATTACTTATCCACTGACGACAATAACCCACCATCCCCAGAAACATCCTCACTTCTCTCTGGGTCATCGGGGCTCTCATTCCTCTGATAATTTTGATCCTGTCATCGGTCACCTTTCTCAGACCTTTTTCAATATTGTGTCCAAGATAATGCACCTCTTTCTTGCAAAATTGCAATTTGGCTGGAGATACCTTTAACCCTCCATCTGCCAGATGATTCAGTAAAGCTATGGTATCCACTTCACAAGCTTCACGTGGCTTCGATGCCACAAGTAGGTCATCGATGTACTGCACTAGTACTGAGCTTTCAGGCATGATCAAACTCTCCAATGATTTCTTCAATAACTGATTGAATATCGAAGGACTCTCTGTATACCCCTGTGGGATACGGCACCATGCCAAAATACGCTGTCCAAACCGAAATGCAAAAATCGGCTGGCTATCATGATGCAATGGAATTGAAAAGAAAGCATGACACAAATCAATTACCGTGTACCATTCAGCATCATGAGGAATCTGATACAAAATCACTGACGGATTTGGCACAATGGGACAACATGCCACCACAATTTTGTTAACTTTTCTCAAATCGTGTACAATCCTGAACTTTCCATTAGGTTTCTTTAGCCCCATTATCGGTGAATTACACGGGCTACTCAGTAACTCTCTCAAAACACCCTGTTGAATCATCTTGTCAATTATAGGGGTTATTTCCTCAATTATCTCTGGTGTCAATCTGTACTGTGGGATATTAGGATAAACAATCCCCTCTTTCACTGAAATCTTCACTGGATCTACATTATTCATCAATCCCACATCTTCTCCAGTAAAATCCCAAACCGCTGTTTTTACTGTGTGTCTCAACTCTTGAGGCAAATCATCTGGATTAAACACAGCATATGTACCAACAATCGCACTCTCTCTATTATCTAGAGTCATCCTGTACAGAACATCCTCATCTGGTGTCTCAAAAGCTATTCCATCCGGAGTACAGAAAATTGTGCAATTCATTTTACACAATAAGTCCCTACCTAACAAGTTCACTGGACTAGTGTCACAGACTACAAATCTGTGCATGTCTGAAAATTTCCCTATTCTTACCCTTACTGGTTCGGTAAGACGAGTCTTAATCTGTGTATTGGCTACACCAACTACTTGGATTGCTTCGTCCGAGAGAGGAAGATTTCTTATATCTACTGACCTGACAGTTGATCTCGTCGCTCCTGTGTCTACCAAAAAAGTAACACTCTCCCCATTTATTTTTCCATCTACAAATGGTCCTGCCTGGTCTATTTCTAGAGTTGCACCAAGTATGCACTCTTCCTCCTCTCTTCGGCACCGTCAATAATCCCCTTCAGACTCACTCCCCTCATTTTTTAACCAGTACTGCTGTACCGGGTTTGAACGTCTCGGTTTGTTTACCTGCTCATCATTGTAGAATCCTGAGTCCTGGTTATACTTTTGGGACCCTCTATTCTGCGGCAAGGGCGGTTTTGGCTCTTGACTCTGCTGCTGTCTGACAACCTTCTGCTGTTGCTGCTGATGATTACACCCCTCGTTCTGCACCTGTTGATTCAACGATTTATTCTCATTACTCACTAATGGTGGATTGGTACACTCGGATCTCCAATGCCCCAATTGTCCACAGTTCTGACAAGGGAACTTCTTCTTGGCCTCTTCTAGATTCCCCTTTCCCTTTCCTGCATATCTGGGCATATTTCCTGGATTATTTGCCTGTTCCACCAACTGTGCTTCTTGTCTTTCTGCAACTTTCACCTGTGCCCACATTGCTTTTTCTTTCAGCTTTCTCTGCTTTGCCTCAATCTCATCACTGAAGTACTTTGCATGTCTCAAGATTTCATCAATCTTTTTACTCTGCCAATCAACTGTGTGTTCACATATTCTTTCACTGATTTCAGGTCTCAAGCCATATACAAACCTGTATACAAAATGACTCAAATCCTTATCACCCAGGTGTTCATCTCCACTGAACTGTTTAAAAGCCAGTATCAGCCTCTCATAAAAAGCATGAACTGATTCTTTCGCTTCCTGATGTGTTCGATCTATCTTAACCCAGTCTGTCTTTTTCGGGGGTACTTTATTTTTCAGGAACACAATAACCTGGTCTTCTTCATCACCTCTGGATCTGGTGCTCCTGTTCTCGGATCTCTTGGATACTCCTTTGCAGGCCAATCTACAACTATTTTACACTCTGCCCACAAGTCTGCTGGAACAATTATATCAAACAGACTATTCAGGTCAATCCACAGCACTTTTGACAATTTCACAAACCTGTCTACCTGCCTATACCACTCGACGGGCTTTTCTCTCAGTCGAGGGAAATCATTTGTAAATGACAAAATATCCTGTCTAGTCCATGGGACATGTACATATCCTCCTCCAGGAATCTCTCTCATAGGATAAGCATCCACTGTTTTGTCTTTTTCTCTCACAGGGAAAGCTGAGTAAGTCCTGTCCACTGAATCTTCCCTTTTCTTGTACCATCTATCCTTCCACTTTTCCACATCACCCCATTTTCGCAATAAGGCAATCATTTCTTTAATCTGCCCTGTTCTGCCAGCACCATTTAGATTCTCAATGTCTTTGTCGGTGAAATCCACCCTGTAAGGCTTCTGCAAAGCTTTTACCTCATCCATGTCAACTCCTTGTTCACTCGCTATTGCTCTTAACCTGTCATGTGTACTCTTAGCCCTCCAGGTGATACTCTTGCACATGAATAACAACTCTCCATCATGATGATTTTTCAGTATTTCTGTAGGAATTGTTCCTGCAATGAGGTCCTCCAATTCTATGCGCAACCTGGCTACATCAATTGCCTGTGAATCTTTATCTTTCTTTTGAAGAACCTTCAACCAATCATTCAAATCCTCAGCTGTTATTTCAGTAGATTTTTTCACTGCACCCACTTGTTCTGCCATCCTCTGTGGTTCCAAAATCGCTCCTCCCAAACAACCAGTATTCAATCCTGAATTAGGCTGTACATCTGATCCTCCACTACATGTGTCATGTCTCAACTGTCTCAAATTTTTTCCTCCCGTTCTCATTCCTGATTCCTCCAAAGAGCAAGTACCAACCAAACCATTTCCAACATAAGGAACTGTCAAACCATTTTCACCCATTCTTTGCTTATCAAAAATAGGCACAACCGGACCTATGGTTACAAGCACTGTAACAGCTTCTAGATTTTTCGTCAGCTCTCTAATCTTCACAGTCAGCTCAGATGTGGTTCTGGCTAATTCTCTTGTTTTCTCGTCACCAATTCGATTCTCTCTCTCCCGCTGTCTCTCTCTCTCCCTCTCCATGAAAGAGCTACCACTTTTCAGATCAGGTGTCATAACCTCAGTTTTAATAATTCGCAAAGTATCTCTTATTGGAGTAACAACTGGCCTGCTCTCTTCTGGTTCTGGTCTATATGGAGGTGGTCTCTTGTAAATCATGTCATCCAAGACCTCATCCTCATAATCATTAGCCCCATACCTTCTCACTTCTGCATCAGGCACCCTTTCCCTACCCTTCCTCTCTTCCTTCTCGTCAACTGTCCACATAGGATATAATCCCTCTGACATACTAGCATCTCGCCATCTCCTCATTCGATCATGATGAGTTTCACGATCATATTTTCTCCCAAACATGTACCTATAATTGCCTCCACTCCTCTGCTTTTCTCGCTCATGCACCTCATCTTCCCATTCCACCAAAGCCTCGAACTGTGTCGGCCTTGGTCTAGACACATCATCTTTTCCCGTAAATTTCTCAACACGGCCAGATTAAATGAACCATGTTCCGGGAACGCTAAAACACCATCATCCTTAGTGTACTTAGCCCAGTTGTCTAACCATATACAGGTATGATATCCATATTTCGCAACCATGAAGGATGCAGGAGTTCTTGTCGGAGGTAGCAATTCACCTTCTCTAGTTATTATGATTTTATCCTTGTCGAACCACCTTTTAATTTTACCGAACAAGGATTTTTTCTTCTTTTCCTCCGTTTGGTAATACATTTTAGCGTTTACCAATATTCCCTAGTCCCTTCCGCAACAGAACGTTTTTTTGTCCAATAACAGCGCAACTCACACCAACGCACCAATCCTGGAGCGTCTACGTCACCCTGTACTCCTTCCAATCCCTGCGCGGCTCACACCAACGCACCAATCACAGCGCGAGCACTGTTCTGATCCACTACCCAATCACAGCGCGGTCTGTCTCTGACGTCAGTGGTTGCTGCAGTCGTTTCTGCTCTGTCTCCTGTCACTCGTCTACCCCTCCTTTACAAAATCTTCTCAGTAGACTTCGTTCCAGATTCTACAAAATCTATTAGTTACAACATATAAACATCTCCATTGTCTGCTTCGCTAACCACAGAATAGTAAAATAAAATCTTACTCACAAGAATCCCGCTTCTCTCTAGAACAGCGCTTACCTCTGCTCTACCACGGAATTAATACTTTCGTCGACACAGTAGCACATCCCTCTACTCTGCCCTTCTTTCATGCATCCATTAACTGTTTCCTCTAGGACTGCTCCAAAGAGTCTTACAATCAATTAAATGCTCATACATTCACGCACTTTCACACTAGAAAATGTAGCACATCCACACAGAATCCTGCCTTTCCCGAGAACAGCGAACAGTCTGTCCCACTACAGAATTATAACACACGTTAACCAAGCAGCGCTTACCTCTGCTCAGTCCTTCAGACAAGCTCAGAGAATACCTATTACTTCTCCAACAGTAAGCTTTAACGGCAAACCTTACGGATCCCTGGGACTTAAGACCAGAGTTTCACAGATAACCTTCGCTACCATACGCACTCCTTTTATACTGAAAATATATCTCTAATAGTAACACACGACGATGTCACTGATTCCGAACCCAGACAATGTGACGCGCAACTTCAATTGTCACACGTTTTTCTCCCCGCATACGTACAGGGCCAACAATCCCGTCTTTCCCGAGAGCAGCACTTACTTCCCTCTGCCCTACTACGGAACCGTCACCAGCTCCCCACGTTCCAGAAGCCGTACACACTACATATAACTCAATACGACGACTTCAACATATAGTATTAGTACATATACCAACATCAACCAATAAATCAATGAATCAAAAGCCTATGTACAAGCAATCTATCAGATCAAGACAATAATATAAAACCATCATACTGCTACCAGGAAACTGCTGCAGATCAGTGCATATAAATTCCCCCTACTTCCACGGACAGAGTAAATCCACAGTCGTACGCACATACACTCATCATACGCTAGGGCCCATCACACTAACATTCATAACTATTACTCTATCCACACTGTATATATGAGTAAACCTATACCAATCTGCATCCAGTGCGAGGTCAATGTGACCCTAAAGATATGTCTCGAGTCATGATTTTGAACACAGGAAAAACATTTGGAACTCAATAAATGACAAAGAAATGACCACCCGACACTGATATTCAAACAAAGGTTATCTTTTATCTAAATTAGTTCAAATGAAAGTCAATCATTAGCAAGATCATTATTCTCATAATTACCTATTCTAGCTAAATGGGTCAGGACAGGTCTCTCAGTAAAGTCTCCCGAGTCGCCGTCCTCTCGATCAGCATCGATCCTCACAAGCATAGGTTCAGGAAGAAGTGGCCTTAGACCCTCTCTAGTCTAACATTATTTATAGTGAAACTAACAAAAATAAAAGTAACAAACAAACTCTAAACGTCCGCTGAGCCGCTGAGCAGAGCGAGCAGGAAAGGATGTATACTCGCAACATTCGGAAAACCTCCGCTCACAAAAAATCACAAAAATAAAAACACGGAAGAAGGAAACTCAAGCTGGAATGCTTTTCCTCGGAACCATAGCGAAGCCACCGCAAGTTTATCAGAGTTCATTGTGGCTTTATTCTTCTCCAACGGCAATTGCCAGCGAGCCTGGAGCTGCTGTCCTCACGGAAACTTTTAATACAGCCAGAGGCCATGGTCAGGTGGTTTTCAACCATGTTCAGCAAGGCCTCTCGTCACATTTCAATCACTCGAGTGCAGGCTGTAAATATCGGCCATCTTGGATTAGGCCAAAACGGACCATCTTAATTAAAAGAAACACAAACAACGTTACCACATCGTAATGATTATACAGTGTTAAGTTCCACTAATACCCCTATGTGTATGTAATTACCTAGCCATCTGCAACACAAATAAGCATTAAAGCACGTTATTTTAAAAGCACAAACACGAAACAAATAGCACTTAAGCCACACATACTTAATCAATTTGCACACCAACTTAGTTCACGTATTAATTTGGCAACATAAAAGCATTCCCACGTGTAATTCTTTCATTAGTAATGTTGATTGATCAAGACTTTTAACAAAGCTAGTAATTAATGATTATTAATCAGTAATTTTAATCATAACATATAAACAAAACTGGAGCTTAAATCTCAATAAATTTTCAATAGAAAACCCTGCTCCAGCACTGCCACTGCCCTCCATTTAGCATGATGTACCAGTCCACTCCTCCTGCCCTCCATTGCCCAATTCTATAGCCCATCATTGACCTCCTGCTTAGCCTCTGTGCTTAGCTTGCTGCCCCTATTCTCCTTCCCCCTGCCCTCCGATGTCTTTGTGCATGCCCCTGCTCCATCCTTTTTGCCCACCATGTTCCATGGACCTGCCACTCCTATCTACTCTGAGTGTTCTGTTGAGCTGCCACTCGCCTCCCACCTGCCTAGCATTGTCAGATGACTGTAACCTGTCCCTGCCACCTCCACCCTGCCTGTCCACATCCCATGCCCCTATCCCCTTCCTCCTGTCCTCCATGGTCCATTTTGCTGCCACACCCTTCTGCCCTCCCTGGTCTGTTGTGCTGCAACTGCTCCTCCTGCCTGCCCCGCGCGGTCTGTTGTGAGGCCCTTCCCCTGAACTCTCTTGTCTGTGCCCAGGTCCTGGCCCTCCCTTCTATCCTCCATGGTCCTTTGTGCATGCCCCTGCACCCTCCTTCTTGCCCATCATAGCCATTGTGCTGCCACTAACCCTCCTGCTTGCCATGCATGGTCTTCTGTGCTGCCATGGCCCCTCCCACCTTCCCTGTGTGGTCAGCTAGCTGCCCCTGACCCCCTCCCACCTTCCCTCCATGGTCTGTGTGTATGCCATCATAGTCTCATTGTTGCTCTCCATGGTGTGTCGTGTTTCTAGTGCCCATCCTGCCTGACCTCCTGCCTTTGACGACCGGGTACGCGTCGGACGGAGAATATGCTCCGTCCGACGGTTCGTACCCGGTTTTTACCGGATCGTGATCGGCACCATAGTGTTCCCTAGTGTATGTAGGTGTTTTCACTGTATTATGAGTGTCTTTTAACATAGCACTGGCTCTAGGACTGGTTAGTCAGACTCAGTTACCACCAGTATCCTTCTGAAAAAGTGATGGGTACAGGATGATTTTACAACAAGGCTTATTTCTGCTCTTCTGTTTGTTATTTCTGCACGTTATCCTTCTTCCTACACTTTTCTTCGTCTTTGAGGACATCAGTGATGTCATCAGTGATGTCACTGACCATGTCATTAGTGATGAAATATGTGACGTCATCAGCAGTGCATTGCGGGCGCGCGAGTTATAGTTAGCTGAACTAACTATAACGGGGGAATTTCAATGGTTTTGTACAAATGAAAAGTCCAGCTAACTATAACGCCCCTGAAACCTATGGTTTTTTCAGTGAATTTCTAAGGTTTTTAAAATGCTAATTCCTAACTATAACATGCCTGAAACCTATGGTTTTTTCAGTGAATATATATATATATATTCACTGAAAAAACAATAGGTTTTAGGGGTGGTATAGTTAACTGGACATTTCACTCGAACAAAACCATTGAAATTCCTCCGATATAGTTAGTTGTACTAACTACATCTCCCGCGCCCGCAATCCACTGCTGATGATGTCACATATTACATCATTCATGACATGGTCAGTAACATCACTGATGACATCTCAAATGACATGACTGATGACATCACTGATGACATCATCCAGTGAATGTGGTTTGGTTAGTTATTTAAAAAAGTTTGATATATATATATATATATATAGCAATTTGCATTGAAGAATGGGTGGATATATAAATATAAATATCTGGATGAAGGATTTAGTAGCAGTGTGATTGACTAATTTATAGTGTCTCACTAAATATATTGGATAGTGACAAAACTGTGTGAATATCTGTATCACTTTGTCAGTTGTTGTGTAAACTGCTGCACCAGTTGGTTACTAGCTACGTGAAAGTCTATATTATTTATTGATTAGTTAACTGAGAATTTGTATGGAAGAGTAAATGTGTGTGTGGTTTGGTGGGGGTGTGTGACTGCCCAAAGATGTGTGAATAGTTGATTCAGTAGGTATCTGAAGTTAAAACTACATGTTATAACAGTTGTTTGGGTGAGTGAATATCTTTATGGGTGTGGTGATGAGCCAATATATGTCTCAATGGTACATGTCCAACAAACTAGAAAAATAAAAGCCAGTGTATGTGTCAGTTGTTGTATATAAATAAGTATACATAAGACTCAGTGATTGCATGAGTGACTGTATGGATAACTGTATAGTTGTAATAGTGTTTTTATAACAAACTAAGTATGGGTTATTATCTATATGAATAGATGAAGTGGTGTTTTTATAAGTGTATAGCTAAGTAAAAGTAAGTATGATCCATTGTTTGCATAAGTGAGTAGGATGACTTCATAAGTGATTAGGATGTGTGCTGGTGTGTAATGTCGATATAGGTGAATAAGTATATTTGATAGTGTTCTATTGATCATTGACAGCATGTATGAGTGAATCTATAGGTAAGTGATTAGATGTGTGTATAGATCTAGGAATCACTGAGTGGGTGTTTAGAAACTTGTATTGGTGTGTCAATGGTTTTATATCTGGCACTCTCTATTTTACAGTGAGTGATGAAAGGTTATACTAGTGTATGATGAGGTGTATCTGATTGTCACGTGGATGATGTCATCAGTGATGTCATCAGTGATGTCATTTGAGATGTCATCAGTGATGTCACTGACCATGTCATGAAACTAGCTCCCAGGAACCTAGAGGCAAAATCCTGAAAGACATACTACCCAAAGACCCCTTGCATGTAACAGGACAACTACCACTTGTGTCTACTGTCAAATGCTTAATTGCACACACTAAAAAAGCCACCAGCTATACTGCACCTGCCCCTAGAGCATACCAAGGCATAGATAAAAGAGACCCTTTAAAACTAACACAGAATGAGAAACTCTTCCTTTTCCATGACAATTAAAATAATGAAACATTGATCTTCATTTTCTCCACAGAAAACACCTTAATGAAACTTACCCAATGCCAAACCTAGATGATGGATGGTCCCTTCAAAATGTGTCTCAAACCCTCCACACAAATATACACCGTACATGGCGAATATGAAAATACCAATATCCCTTTTGTATATGCTTTACTACCAAGCAAACACAGCAGCATTGACATTGAACTCCTAAATATTATAAAATTACACACAAATAACTACTACTCCCCAAAAATAATCACAGACTGTGAACAAGCCATAATTCAAATGATTCAAAAAATATCCCTCCACACAGCCATACAAGGATATTACTATCACTTTAAATAAAGAGTATGGAGACACCTCCAAAAATCTACACTAGGGGGCTTATTATGAGGTTGGCTGTCCTCCTTTGAGACTGCCACAGCTGAGCAGTCTATTAGGCTCATAGGAGAGCCTAACATGCAGACCTCTGGCATGACTGCGCCTACAGCAGGTTCCTGAACAGTGTGTCATGCACCATGTCGTGCATACCACACAGTGCAAGAACATAGGTGTCAAGAATAAGGGGGCAAAAGATGTGCCCCTCCTGCATTCACCCCATGGACACATTTGCAGGGGGGCCTTTTTAGGGTCCCTTTACCCGCATATCTGCCACCCATTTCATGGCAGGCTAACCGCCTTGAAATGGGCGGTAGATATGTAACTCGGAATGTGCTTAGCAATGCCAGTATCCGCACCACCAGCATATTTTCCTGCCCCTTCACACACCACCACCGCTGCAGGATCCTGGATCCCAGTGGAGATGGTGGTCCTGTAGCGGTCTGGCCGCCAGGCTCCGAATATGACCAGCAGAGGTGGTGTTGGTCGGACTGCCAAAGCAATTTAAGCGGTAATAGGACCCCTGTACTGGTAATAAGCCCCTACGTGTAGAATACTCCACTAACAATGAATTTGCTTTCAAAATCAAAAAATGATAGCACTAGCCCACATCTCTGTTACAGAGGTAGTTAACCACTATAACTTACTAATAGAAAGCCAATTCTACCAACAAACTGAAGACAAACCTAGTGCCCGACTGGACTATTATGAAGATACATCGGTTGGCTGACTGCATCATTCAGGACGCATACACCAAGCCAAGTACCAAATACCATGGTGGAATGTGTATGACAACACCTTGGCACAGGAAACAAAAGCCAATAACACAGTGGAAGGAGGGCCCACTGCCTTACAATCCACACTAGGCAGAACTCAACCTACACTACACACATTTAACAAAGCATTACAAAAGGAACAAAGTTGCCGAGAACTAAGACTAGAGTAATCTGTTAAGAAAATTGGCCCTAAACTAAGCAAACAAGCTAAAAGATTGTACGAAATTATATATAGTTGAAAGTCAAACTCTTCATAAATAACAAAGGACCACATTACTTAGAAATGATGATCAAAAGCATATTATAGATTAATTATAAACCTACCAAAAATCTCAAAAACTACCGCAAACTATGAACAACCAAAGCAAAACCTTTATATTTTTTTAAACATGAAAATATTTTTTTTATTTTATCAGTGAAATAAATATATTAAATCACCAAGCTGTCAAACACTGAAATAATAAAATATATATAATAAATACTTTATAAAAATACAACAATAATCTACCAACCAACGTAAAAAATGTTAAAACATAACATTAAATAAAAACAACATATATTTAAATCAATTGCATAGAATAATAACATATATATAGCATAAATAATATAATATCATATTTCTCACCCACACAAATGAGTAAAAAATTAAACTTAGGGCCTCATTACGATGTCAGTCGGAAAGGCTCCGAACAGCATTCGGATTTTCCTAACCCGTGTCAGAATTCATGTTTCCAACCCACTCGGAAACATTTCTGACCAACCGATTACGATAGAAGGTAACTGTTTGGTCTTTCCGACTCGGTTCTGCCCTGCATTTGGAAATTCAGAGTCAGTCGAAGCTGAATCGTACAAGTCTACAGACCTAATTTCCGACTGACTTATTAGGATGGCGGATTCGGACAGCCTTTCCGAATTGGTCTGTCCGTCATGAAATGGCTGCTGGAAACTGACATTGGGGGCCGTAGCAGGAGCCTCTCCACCCGGAATCCTCTGGTTGGGGCCCGTGGGGGTACCCATGGGAACCCTCTTGACAACCATGCACAGTGTGGTAGGCACCATGGGGTGCCTGAAACAGGGTGCAAGGTTTTCTGCAACCACCCAATTTTTGATTGGGAGCCTGTGTTGTCGGTCGGAGCACAGGCTCCCATTGAAATTGATAGAAGTCCAACCAAATGGTGTTCAGAAACATCGTAATCGGTCAGTCTGACTCTCCGGACCCAAGTCGATCAGAACCGATTCTGACAAGGAGTCTGTCGGAATGCTTTGCAGCCGACATCGTTAGGGGGTGGTTAGAGTTTTGTAGCTGCATGTAAAGAATAAATTAAATAACTAAATTAAAAATATCAATTGTTTTATATATCCTAATAAAACAAGGTTACAATAATGTAAAATTAAGAAAGTTAATACATGTATAAAATTTGTAAGCAATTAAAAATAACAATGAAATATGGGCATTATGCAAATATATTAAAGTACTTCTATTTTTCACAGTAAATAATCAACAAATGGTATTTTTTTATGTCACTTTCTAATTATTTTTACTTTTCAATATATATATATATTCATATGTAAAACTGTACTATAAATTGAAAATTATACAAAAATAGGAAAATGTGTGTGACATTTTTATATACTACATTTAAAAAAAAGATCTTATATTCTAAAGGGCTTACATTTACTATTCCCGCTCCATTGTTAACCAACCTGGGGAAAGTGTTGGACACTAAAGGGCTTCCATTCACTATACCCACTCCAGTCTCAACCAACTTGGGGAAAGTGTTGGACTCAAACAGGGTGTCATTTACTATTCCCACTCCAGTCTAAACTAACTTAGGGAAAGTGTTGGTTACTAAAGGGGTGACATTTATTATTCCCACTCCAATCTAAAACCAACTTGGGGAAAGTGTTGGATACTAAAAGGTTGACATTTATTGTTCCCACTCCAATCTACCACAACTACAGGAAAGTGTTTGACACTAAAGGGGTGACATTTACTATTCCCATTCCAATCTAAACCAACCTGTGGAAAGTGTTGAATACTAAAATGATAATATTTACTATTCCTACTTCAATCTAAATGTACTTGAAATAGGTGTTGGACATTAAAGGGGTAACATTTAGTATTTCCACTCCAATTTAAACCAACTTAGGGAAAGTGTTGGACACTAAAGGGATGACAATTACTATTCCCACTCAAGGAAAGTGTTGAACACTAAAGGGTTGACATTTATTATTTTAATTCCAAAGTAGATAAACTTGGGGAAAGTGTTGGACACCAAAGGGGTGGCCTTTACAATTCCCACTCGAATCTAAACCAACCGAAGGAAAGTGTTAGACACTAAAGGGGTGACATTTTGCTATTACCACTCCAGTAGAAACCAACTTAGGGAAAATGTTGGACAGTAAAGGGGCGATATTTACTATTCCCACTCCAATCTAAATCAACTTGGGGAAAATATTGGAAATTACAGGGGTGACATTGACTATTCCCACTCCAATCTAAATCAACTTGGGGAAAATATTGGAAATTACAGGGGTGACATTGACTATTCCCAGTCCAATTTAAACCAACTTTGGGAAATTATTGGATACCAAAGGGGTGACATTTACTATTCCCACTTCAACCTATACTAATTTGAAAAGACATTGGACACTAAAATGGTCAAAAACTGTAAGTTCAATTCACATCAGTACTTATGTACCTAAAATATTATAAATTAAAATGTTAAAATACAAAACTACTACTAACCATTCTAACATTTGAGTTAAACAAAATGTTCAAACACACTATTTTAACCTAATAATCTTTCTAGACATGTTTTTTTACCTTTAAATGTAAATCTGTATATTATAAAATGTATATAAAATCTCAAAATTATCTTTAATATTTCCTACCATTCATACATTTAAAAAAATCTAATTACATAATTTTCAAATATGAACATTATCAATTACAATTTTATAAACATGTTAATATTAATTTCAATGTTTACATATTATATAAATATCCATTTATAAATTATCATTTTTTATTATTATTTTCCAAATATTAAAAATTAATAAAATATGTATGTGTTGTATTTAAATATCAAAAAAAGCAGATATACTACTCAATGCAAACTATTAAACAATTTTTCTATATTGGAAATATTGGAATTATTTTTTTTTTATTAATTCAATTAAAATATATATTATTTATTTTAAAATGTAAAACAAAATATACAATATTATTATAAGAAAAAATATTTTACAATTAAAAAAAATGGATTCACATATCTTTAAAATAATCCCTCCCCAGAGGCAGGACTGGAATTACCCTTCAAATTGAACCAATAACAGAGCAAGGCATCTTAAAAAAGATAGCATGAAGCTTCTGCAACTCACCTGTTTTGGTTTGCAGAAACCAAACAAAAATACTCTTCATGGTGTGAGAAAGGTTAATCAAATCGTTATCTCTTTCCCAATAATACCAAATCGTGCTGGTTCACTGTCATTGACCTGTGCCAAGGATTCTTCTTCATTCCTCTACATGTGGATAGTCAGTTCCTTTTCACATTTCGATTCCAAACTCAAATTGTGGCATGGTGCTGAGTTTCACAGGGGTATACAGAGAGCCTCCCAATCTTTAATCAGATCCTGAACAAAAATCTTGAGTTCTTGCAGTTGCCATACAACTCGGTTTTGGTGCAGTACTTTGATGACCTGCTTGTGACATCGACGATCCAAGGTGCATGCAAACAAGACTTCACTGCAATGTTGAACCATGTATCAGAGAACAGTCACATGGTGTCCCCTACGATATTACAGCGCTATCAGAGGTAGGATCTGTGTCTGTGACATCACATTGAGAAGGGGGAAAGGAAAATGGCCCAATAGAGAATCTCTTCAGTCTTAAGAATGAACCCCTACACAACACAGAGAGAAGCCAAGAAGTTTCTAAGAATGGTGGGCTAAAGGCGTTTGCTGATTTCCAACTTTTTCCTAGTAGCAAATCCAAAACAGAAGCTTGCACACAAAGGTGCGTCTTATCCCCTCCCCTGGTACAACAAAAACATGAGTGCCTTCTTGATCTGTGAGAAAGTCTTGGCCATGCCCAGGCTCTAGGAATGCCTTATTACATAATAGAGTTTGGACCCAGTTACAATTTTGATGGTGCAGCAGAGAGACCGTCCTGCAGCTGCAGTGCCAAACCCGATTGAGAACTGTCTGCCATATTATGAATTTATTTAGTCATTGGTGGGTAGTTCCTTTGGCGTTCCCAATGCGGTGCCTATATAAACTAGGCACCGCAATCGGAACATCAAAGGAAGTTCCAGCATGACATAAACTGTGAAGTACATGCCATGCTGCAACTGGGGGTACATGCACACAGAGGGGCACATGATGTGGCCCCCGTGTGCATTCATATGGAGTGAGGCCCAAGTGGCCTCCTTTCTTTCCTCACCGCCACTGTTTTCATGGAGTCATGATATGCTTGACAGGACCATGGCAGTCCTGTCGAGCATATGACTGTCTCAAGACCGCCGTGCCACCGCTAGGGAATGGCAGTTCCCTGGCAGAGTGGGCGGTCCCATGGTGGCACAACTCCCAAGGTCATATTGTTATGGTCAGAAGACCACCACCGCTGCCCCACTATGAATCTGGCAGCCCAAGGGTAGCCAGACTCATAATTAGGCCCTTTGTCTTTTACTGTCATAAGTGCAAAAGGTGTGTGCTGTTTGTGTGCCGCAGACCCACTGCAAATTTAAATGCCCTGTCACCTACGTTTCTGCCACACTAGATACAGGAGCTGCAGCATTGCCTTTTTGCCTAAAGGTAGTGTCAGCATTCAGCAGTAAAAGGGCAAAGGTGATGGGATACTCACTCAGTCAAGATTTGTTTTTAAATTTGCAACCAAACACAAGACATGGAAAATAGCAGACTCGCTAGGTATGAGTAAGTCATCCTATCACCGAAAACATTATGCTGAGGAGTTGTCACGCCCTTAACCATGCTACATTTTTGCCTTTTCCTGTCACTTATGACAATGGTGACTGGGTTGATCATGATTGTCTGTATGTGACAGAATTGTGTATCAATCCAACACCGGATATTCAAGACGTCCATCTAAGAGCAGTTTATGCTGTGTGCACCTTAGACGGTGTTGTGAAAGCCTCCTATTTGTGCAAAGTAACGTCGGCACAAGTGGCCGTACTAATCACGCTTACTAGAGCATGCTGTATCATCTCTAACAGTTTGAGAGTTACCATTTATACTGATAGTAAGAACAGGTTTGGACAGTTGTGGTCTCAAAAAGTTTTCATGACCTCTTCTGGCTTCCTTATCAAAAATAGCAAACATGTGATGGGTTTAATTGATGCCTTACAGTTGCCTACCAAGATAGCTGTAGAGAAATGTAGAGTACAAAAGAGGGGTGAAATGCTTTAATTGCTGGAAACCGCTATTCAGATGAGATGCTAAGGTGTTGCGCTTTTCAGTCCAGCACATTTTACAGAGACCATTAATGTGATTCGTAGAATTATGCTTTTTCAAACATGTAACAGATACATGAAAGGAGATTAAAAAATGACAAGGGATAGCCTCAGACTGTGAACAGGAGAAGTGGGTCAAAGCAGGGTATGTGAAGAATCAGTTAGCGATCTGGGTTACACCAGATGGGAGACCCCTCCTAACAGACACCATGTGGTCTCCCATGGCCAGGCATTTCAACGGCCCCACTCACATAGGGAGATATGCTATGGTTCATATTTCCAAGGCCTACTGGTTTAATCCCCATTTCTGTGTCACTACAGAGAACGTGCTCCTGGCCAGTAGTTAAATGCAAACAGAATGACAATTGAGACTATGAGTTACATAGGAAGATCTGGTGGTCCCTTTAATCACATGTAGCTTGATTTCGTAGAGATGCTCATTTGCATTGGACTCCACTGTATTCTGGTGGTAGTCTGCCTCTTTTCATGTTGGGTGAAAGCATGACCAGATAAGAGAAATGTTTCTCTGTGGCCAAAGACTTGTTATGGGAATTGATTCCTAGGTTCGGTCAAGAGTCAGATTAAAGGTCACATTTAAAATGAGATTATGAAGTTGATGTGTGTAGCCTTTCAGGTAGAACAGAGATTCCACTGTTCCACAGGCCAGAGTCATCTGGGAGAGAGGAGCAGATCAACGGTACTCTGATGTCTTAAATTACCAAACTGTGTGCTTTTACATCCCTCAAGTAGCCTGATGCCCTTTCCCTGGTTCTGATAAGCCAACAAACCAGCCCTGATAAGAGGATTTGTCTCTCTCATCTGAAATCCTGACAGGGAGAGCCATAAGACTCCCCGGCATGCCTGCACTTACACTTGTATATATAATGGGTGAGATGATTCTTGACTACTTCAAAGAACTGACTGACTGATGGGATGCATTCTGTCTTTTACCAGGTCAAGTTGGCAACTACACTACTATGCTAAGAATAGCTCTCAGTTCTTAGTCCATGGGACTAGGATCTGGTAAAGAAATATATATGGAAATCTTGCTTGGAACCCTGCTGGTGTGGTCTCTTTTAAGTTACCCTCGTGACGATCACTGCTGTAAAATGTGGGGGGCTCCCAAACTGGATTTATCCTTACCACACCAAGAGAGTGAGACAAGCTGGTAAAGAAGTGGTGATAAGACCCATTGATTTAGAGTCAAACTCCAGAGTGCACCGAGCACTCAGAGGGAGGAGAAGATTGTGCACAAGCCTCTTGGAGTCAAATCAAGATGAATGCAGAGTTTGTGGTTAGCAAGCCAACATTAACCAAAATGAACCAAGTTGCAGAAACCGGAAGTGTGCACTTTGAGCCTGAAGAAGGTGCAAGCAATTCAACCATAGGAAGGCAAAGTAGAGAAAGGTGGCCATGAAAGGGAGCTGTTGTCAAAAAAACACATCCCAGACACGATCAACAAAGAGCTAGAGGTAAGTGAGTGAAGCAACAATGACAGTGCACAGTCAACAGTCACGAAGATCAAGAAAAACACAAGTGCCTAATCAAAGACACTCGGATTCTAAATACATTTACTTTGCTGGAAGTTAGTCTGACTCAAAAACACATGAGACTGAGCATCCACAAAAGGTTTTTGAAAAGACTCCATAAATAGTGATACCACAGTGAAGATTGCTTGATTTATTATTTTAGACTGACTGATTTAAATAGACATATATCCAAAAACTGAAGATTTATGACTATGGTCTGAATACCTTATGAAATTCTAAAGGCGCAGTCTCCAGTGGAAGAATCGGATTGCCCTATTTGTACTGCCTGCTGTAGAAGCATTAGGTTCAAAATGTAAGGTTAACTAAACTAATAATTGCATTCAATGAACTGAAGTTTTTCGAAATTGAACAGAAGGAACCACAAGTGGAATTATGATGTTTGTGTTCTTTTGATCTGACTTGAGAGAAACTATGGTGCCCAATTCAGCAAACAAGTGTAGAGTGCTAATACAGTGGCAATAGACAAGAAAGTGAGCTTGAATTCTTCTATTGAGCATGTTTCATCAAAACTAAGGGCCTCATTAGGAGTTTGGCTGTGCTAGAGCGGGAAGATCACAACTGCCCGCTCCCGCACACCAAACCCAAACACTGACCAACCACCAGATTACAATGCAAACTGGTGTACCCAAGAACCATCAGGATAGGAGGATAATTTGGAATACTTTAGCGTGTAATGATGACTTAATACACAAGGGGTGACTCATATCTTTGGTATTGCGGTTTTCTATAAATTGTTCTTTACCTTGGCTTTCAAACTGATGGCCATACCTTCCTTCACCATCAGTGACTAACTGTTCACAACTATTTCTTACATAGAATTTTGTTTGGCACAAATCTGGTGATACACCTTGGAGATGGATCTAACTTCTGATCCCATAACTCCTCATCATCCTTATGTTGTTATTATTTTATGTTTCAGCCCTGATGAAGTCCAGTTTTACTTAAATGGACGAAACACATGTTGGCATGGAGCTGTAGTGTTGTCAAGGAATAACATATGCTGAATAATAACTCTTGAATGACAAGCCTATGTCTGAATAAAAGGCACTGTACTCTTCAACATAAATACACACTTGTGTTTCTTAACTTTGGAGTGCTTGGAGTTATCCCTGAACCTTTTGAGGAGTAGATCCTTCTCTGGTTGAGGAAGATTTGGTGGCTCTCTCTCCTCCTTAAGCACCAACCACAATATTGTGCATCTATTTACGGACTTCCACTTGACCAGTATTGAGTGTGAGCCATTTCCCAGCCATCAACTTTAAATAGTATACTTGCAAAGTGGCAGTCTGATACCAGTGGCCGATCTTAAAAGAGGAGGAGGCATGCCTAGGGATCACGGAGATGTCTATCTCTCACTATTAATTTTCTTTGGACACTTTTCATATATTACCTACTGGCAGTCGCCAGTAGGTAGTTATAGTTAGGACCTATTTTCCATAGAAAATCCGCAACATTCTATTTGGAATAACGTTGGCGCCGATTAACGAATCTTCGCGAAATTTTCCATACTTTTGGCCAGCTCCGGTCTACTCCTATCCTGAACATTTCACGGTGATTCGTCAAGCGGGGGCTGAGAAAAAAGGGGGGTCCCAAAACGCATTTTCCCCATGCATTTTCCCATAGGACCTGTTGACGCAGCTACAGCCCAAACTGCTGAACGGAATTACACCAAATTTGGAAAGAGGTAGTCCTCAGTTCAGACTCGTGCCTTTTGCTTAAATGGTGTAAATCTGTTCAGTAGTTCCTGAGAAAATTAGAGTTAAAAAGATAGATATATCTGGGTGGAGCCTAACCCCACATCTCATCGTGAGATCTGATTTGCTGTCAGTACTTCATCCAAGAAGTGTTGGCAGCCATCTTGGGACCAATATACATGATAGCACCTCATTAAAAAGCATTGCAGTTAATAGAAGGTTTTAAGACTTTAATTACATTATAAATCATTTGTTGATGGTACCATACTCATTTTAGGAATTGTGGTGTGTTCTAAGGTGATTTTACCATGTGAAAAAGCCTTCTGCTGTGATATCATGAATCATGTTTGAGAGAAAACTATTTTCTCATGCTTTTCCCACAGAGGTTTGGAAGGTGATCTATAAGCTAAACTGAGAGCATATTTTCTGTAAATTCACATTATCTTTCTCAGTCATGTGAGAATGAAGTCTGACATTCTCAGTAAAACATGTACATACAACAAGGACAGAGACTGTCAGTTGATTCCTTTGTGTTCTACTGCAGCTTCCCAGCGTGTTCTAAAGAACAACTAGAGCGCTAACAGTCCTACTTATGACAAATGTATTGCACACCTGAAGCCATCTTGATTGGAATAAAGTGGTAACTATTAAAACATTTAATATAAAAAGGAACAAAATGAGGGGGTTCATTTTGCCATAGAAAGTATGATTAGTGCTGCGGAAAGAAAAATTAGGCCACATTTTGAGTGACTTCTCAAATCCTCTTCTATTTCATTAAAAAATTCTGACATGCAGACTGAAACATGCACTTTCAATACCATCAGCAGACTTCCCTGGTGAGCAGTAGCTTTACTACAGTGATCTAATAGGCAACTAGAGTGCTAACATTCTGAATTTATGGCAAATGTGTGACACATCTGAATGCCTTCTGGATGGAATCAAAGTAAAAAACTGAAAGTATTTCCTACCGAGGAGACTGTAGTAAATGAGGAAATTAGGAAACTTCATAACAAATAAGTCTCCCAAAATGGCCACCAGAAACAAAAGAGCCGAAATGTAGCCCAAATATCACCCAGATGTAGCCCAAGTATAGCCCAATGACAGAATGTCCCAGAGTGTTCTTAAGAACAACTAGAGCGCTTACTGTCTTACTTATGACAAAAGTATGGCACACCTGAAGCCATTTTGATTGGAATAAACTGGTAACACTTAAAACATTTCATTTACAAAGGAACACAATGAGGGGGTTCATTTTGCCTTAGAAATTATGATTCGTTCTGCAGAAAGAAAAATTAGGGCACATTTTGACTTCTCAAATCCTCTTCTATTTCATAAACAAATTCTGACATGCAGACTGAAACATGCACTTTGAATACCAGCAGCAGACTTCCCTGGTGAGCAGTAGCTTTACTACAGTTATCTAATGAGCAACTAGAGTGCTAACATTCAGAATTTATGGCAAATGTGTGACACATCTAAATGCCTTCTTGATGGAACCAAAGTAAAAAACTGAAAGTATTTCCTACTGAGGAGACTGCAGTAAATGAGGAAATTAGGAAACGTCATAACAAATAAATCTACCGTGATGGCCACCAGAGACAAAAGAGCCCAAATGTAGCCCAAATATCACCCAGATGTAGCCCAAGTATAGCCCAATGACAGAATGTCCCAGAGTGTTCTTAAGAACAACTAGAGCGCTTACTGTCTTACTTATGACAAAAGTATGGCACACCTGAAGCCATTTTGATTGGAATAAACTGGTAACACTTAAAAAATGTAATTTAAAAAGGAACACAATGAAGGGGTTCATTTTGCCATAGAAATTATGATTAGTGCTGAAGAAAGAAAAATTAGAGCACATTTTGACTTCTCAAATCCTCTTCTATTTCATTAAAAAATTCTGATATGCAGACTGAAACATGCACTTTTAATTCCAGCAGCAGACGTCCGTGGTGAGCAGTAGCTTTACTACGGTGATCTAATGAGCAACTAGAGTGCTAACATTCAGAATTTATGGCAAATGTGTGACATATCTGAATACCTTCTTGATGGAATCAAAGTAAAAAAACCTGAAAGCATTTCCTACTGAGGAGACTGCAGTAAATGAGGAAATAAGGAAACTTCATAACAAATCTCAAAAGATGGCCACCAGCGACAAAAGAGCCCAAATGCAGCACAAATATCACCCAGATGTAGCCCACATGTAACCCAATGACAGAAGTGTGCAAAACACTTATTTTTTGTGTATTTGCAGTTTTATATAGTACAGACTTGTCAGGTATTGGAGTGCTTTACATGAGCATTGGTTACATCACACAAGATCAAATTCATTTTGGTTGTAGACATGGGGAGATTAATTGATTTGACCAGAATCACAGAATGTTGAGCTGAAGCAGAAATTCCAACCTGGTTCCCCAGTTGCAAAGTCTGCAGCTCTGGAAGTAACACCACATCCTCTCCACTAGGTGCAACATTTAATCAAGTGGTCAACTGGATAAAAAAACATAAAGATTACAAATAATTTAAAAGTTCTTTGTCGCTATTTGAAAACTCAGAAAATATGTCCTCATTTGAGTTTTTTAGAGCACTAACCATAATTTTGATGCAAATAAGACCCTCTCATATATGTAATTTCTAAAGGAAATGCTCTAGGTATTACAGTTTTGATTACATCAAGATGACGTCAGGCGTTCCACACTTTTGTAATAAATATAGAATGTTAGCAATCTAGTTGTTCATGGGGATACTATTGAGAGGCAGAGGCCAGGGGCACGGACTCTGAAAATTGAAGGTAGGTAGGAGAGTTCAGAGGCAACAATTTGACCACACTGGGCAGGCAGAAAGGGCAGTGGCAGCACAACAGACTATGGAGGGCAGTGGAAAGGGGGGCAGGGGCAACAAACCAACAATACAGGTCTGGCACGAGAGGCTGTGGCAATATAATACACCATTGTGGGCAGAAGGAAGAGGCAGTGGTAGTACAACCATACATGCCAGCAGACCCGTTTCAGCCAGGAAACGTCCAATGTTTTAAGCTCAAATGGGCATTATTTGATCTGTCTCCTGTCTACAATCTCCTCTTTTTCAATGTAACTCAATGGGGAAAATCAATACCCCAGTTTTTTTTCAAAATCTCCCTCTTACCAAGTTCAAAATGTTTGCAAGTATGGTACATTGGATCATGATAGGCAGGAGGAATTGGGGTAGGGACATGGACTCGGATAACAGAAGACAGGAGGGACATGGAGAGGTGCACCAAACTGACCCTACAGGGCAGGCATCAGGGTTTGCAGCAGCACAATACACCACACAGGGCATGCGGGATGGGAGTGCAGCACAACAATCCATAGAAAGCAATAGGGATGGGAAAGGACCATGCACATGGACAACAGAGAACAGAGGGGAAAGAGGCAATGGTAGCTAGCTGACCATAATGGACAGACAGGAGAGAAAGCTGCAGCATAACAGACCATAAAGGGCAGGAGGGACGGATCAGGGGCATTACAATGGAACAGACAAGCCAGGAGGGAGGGAATAGGGGTGTGCACATGGAAACAGACAGCTGGGGGCAAGGGGGCAGGGCAGGAGCAGCTGGACACCCATAGTGGTACGGGCCGTACACACGCCTGTACGCTCCCTATCACTATGGGTGTCCTCACGTATGCGTACTCGTAGTGATAGGGAGCGTACAGGCGTGTGTACGGCCCGTACCACTATGGGTGTCCTCGCGTATGCGTACTCGTAGTGGTACGGGCCGTACACATGCCTGTATGCTCGCCATCACGATGGGTACACATATGGCAGCACTCCCATAGTGATATGGGAACGTACACAGGCCCTCTTCGCAGCAGTACAGCGGTTTTCACACATCACAGTGGTGACAGGCGGCACACAGGTAGGGATAGGGCGGACATACTTGTCCATGGATGGACATACTTGTCCATTAATTGACATCAAGGCATCGTCTGTGCATCACTACATGTGTGGGGCACAGGTGTGACGGCCTGTGATGTGGAACATTACTCCTGAGTCGAGAAGGCACCAGATGTATGATGAGATGTGTACAGATGTACTGTGTGATGGTGCTATGTGTGCCAGGCATGCCCTTGACTCCTTTGACATGTGTGCATGTCGTACTGCGCACTTGGGGTGAGCGTCACTGGCATGGCACGGACACCAACACACGGAAGTGTCCCCTGATGCCCGGTACAGGGGTTATGACACCTGACTTGTCACTAACCACGGTGCACAATGTGACTATGTCATGTATGTGTGGGGGCTTCCCATCAGGTTGATGTTGGAGCACCCTAAAAAGCTGCAGCCGTTGCAGCAACCAACATGTGTCTGTGTGTTGATTGTCATTGCACACTGTTCCGCACACCATGCCACATGTGGTATCGGATGTGAGGTGCACATGTATGCATGGGACACGGAGTAGCGTGACAAGGACATGTCAGCATCCTCACAAGGAATGTGTGGTGAGTCATGACATGTGCACCTTCATGGCAAGGTGTGTGGGCTGTCCTAGTGTAATGTCATGTGACCTGTGGCTCCAGTGTTCCGCTACCAGTCTCTGCAATCGGCATCCTACTGCTGCTGATGTGTGGGCGTATGTCACTCCTGTCTTGCGTCTGGCTGTTCACTTGCACTGGGACACAGCTATTCCCATGGCGTGGCATGGGGAGGTTCTCAATCTCCGTGTGTAGCTGGGTCTTGGTAGGAGTGTCACCTTGCATCCATACGTGTCCTGGCCATGTAGCACATACCTGACTCCCTATGTAGCATGTGTGTATTGACAGATTAACATGTGCTCAGTACAAATGATTTGTTGTCGTACTGCACTCACTCTTCCTTGTCACTTCCAAATTACTGCAGAGCGCCGCCTCTTGCCCGAAGAATTCCGGACTTGGCTGCCATGCAGGAGAATGACAGCATCCGGCTCTACCGCTTCACCCAACCGTTGATTCTGGAGTTGACGGCGAGACTGGCACCACACCTGCAACCGCAGCACAGGTATCCTACGGCACTGACACCCCAGCTGAAGGTAATGGCTGCCCTACATTTTCTTGCCACGGGTACCTTTCAATATACCATAGCTAATGTTGGTGGCATGTCCCAGAGCCTGTTCTGCCGTGTGCTGCATGATTTCTTAGTGGCCATGTTGATTCACCTGGATGACTTCATCAAGTTCCCAACCCCTGAACAGATGACTGCGGTCAAGCGTGGATTCTATGCCCTGGGAGGGATGCCCCATGTCATTGGGTCCATAGATGGGACACATGTAGCTTTGGTACCACCACACGCACGGGAGGTGGCGTACCGCAATCGAAAGCACTACCACTCCATCAATGCCCTTGTGGTGTGTCAGTCCAACATGGTGATTTCACATGTCTGTGCTCGTTTTCCAGGATCAGCACACGATGCCTACATCATGAGGTGTAGCGGGATGCCTGATATGATGATGCAGCTGCGCAACGAACGGGCATGTGTTGTTGGTGGGTACAGTCTGTCTGTCCTGTATTCTGTATAGCCTACCAGCACGACCGCTTCACCAGTTCTAACGATGTCCATGTGCTTCCCATGTAGGGGACGCTGGCTATCCCAACATGCCTTGGCTGCTGACACCTCTCCGCAACCCCATCACGCCGGCCCAGCTCCGCTACAACACCGCCCATGGCCGGACAAGGCGAGTGATAGAGAGGACGTTTGGCATGCTGAAGAGCCGATTCAGGTGCCTCCACAAGACCGGCGGCGCACTCCCATATGCCCCGGCGAAGGTCTGCAAGATCTTCATGGTCTGCTGCATGCTGCACAACATGGCAGTTGAAAGAGCTGTGCCACTCATCCTGGATCAACATGACGAGGACCATCCACCCGTGGAGGACGAAGGGCTTGGCAATGGGGCTAGTGATGTGGAGGATGTGGAGCCGCAAGAGGACATCCGGACTCGGCTCATACGCGACTTCTTTGCTTAGTGGTGAGTACCAGTGTCTGAGTGTGCACGCATTGGCATGCGTTGTGATGTGTGTCTCCACCTGCATGTATGGCACGTGAGTCAGAGGTGTGTGTGGGTGTGTCACTGGAGTGATGGTGCCAGTGATGGTTGTACTTCCCCAGTCATAATTGTGACCTAGCATGTTGTCATCCATACATGTGTCGAGTAAATGCACATGCAAGTGGCTGTGTTGTTTGTGGCTGACTTCTTGTGTGTCTCTCTTCCCCAGGTACCTGCGCATGCCGTCTGCTGCTTGCATTGTTGTGGCACTGCTATTCCTCATGGACATGACATCGTGGGCTGACTCAGCGTTACAGGCACGGACACGTTTGGAAGTCTCCATGGGGTAAGGGATGCATCTGGGGTGTATTGGGTGTGGCAGTTGTTCACGATGTATGCACACTGCCCCTGTCGATGTTTGTTTCCTCTGCAGCCATGTCGCATCCCCATGGGACACGACATGCAGCTGTGTACACCTGAATAGATGGTCTGCCTGGTTGACAGTCATCAGTGATGGGATAGGGGATTGTGATGATGGCATCAATGTGTGTGACACTGCCCTCGGCCACATACGGTTAGCATTGGCTTGACATGGTGTGGGACTTCGACATCAGCGGATCTATGGTGTATGGCAGGCTCTCCGTGTGCAGCTGTGGGTATTTAGCTGTTAGCCGACGCTTGTGTGCCAGTTCCATGGCGAACACGCATTTGTGCTGCAGAAGCGGGGTTGCCAGTGTTGGACCCACATGTTACTCCACATGATGTGTTCATGTGTACTTCGAGTTGCCTCTGCAATCCCGAATACATGACTAATAAAGGTGTCCCTATGCCTCCAAGGTGCCTCTTCTCAGTCAATGCTGGTGTGTTGCCACGGTGCATCCAGCATGTCTGGCATGGTATTCCCTGATTGTGGCTATGTGTCAATGTGTCGAGTAGCAAGATGCAAGCTGTGTGTGTGGGCTGAGACTGTGTATTGGGCATGATGTCCATGACTGTGTGGGTATTGTGACATGTGCCATCCCCATGCATCCAACGTTGGCCAGGCCCCCATTCTCTGCATCCACCGGACTCAAGCTTGCAGGACATGGTTCTGCCACCTGTCTACACATACCTGGGTGCCCCCCAGGACACTGGACTGGATCCCTGACCTCTGCGCATGACTGTTGGTGTACTCAATGTGTGTGTCAGCACGGTTGTTCGGCAACCCCCTCAGCTGGTTGGGCCCATCACGGGTGTGTATGGTGCTCCATGTCTGTCTTGCCTAATACACTGTGACCCATGTGTCCTGTGCCAGACTCAGGCCCCAGGGTGTGGATGGTTGAAGACAAAAGATGACTCAGGCATGTTTTGACTTTACAAGACACATGTTAGGTAATAATGCTACCAGCAGGCATCTACTCTTCATAGTGTGATTTATTATGGGGGGGGGGGACAAAGTGAGGGGCTTTCCTGGATTTTGGAATCCAAAGTTCAGTAGGGGAGTTGGTGTCCTTGCCATTGGAAATCCTCAGAGTCCATGCCACAGTCTTTGTCAACATTGGTCAGCCAGTGACCAGCAGGGCCATGTG
Organism: Triturus cristatus; assembly: GCF_964204655.1. NCBI lineage: Eukaryota > Metazoa > Chordata > Amphibia > Caudata > Salamandridae > Triturus > Triturus cristatus. The sequence goes on from NC_140591.1 coordinate 730,982,680, forward strand.
GCAGAGAATGTCTCTTGATGCTGTGATGCTGTTGCTCCAGTGGGCCAGGTGCCAGGCCAGGTGTCCTGGGAGATGGTGATGTAGCGCCGACCCTCACGGTCCTTTCCGTGGACGACCCGCCCTCCTGCGGGGAACCTCAGCAGCAGGCCGTGACGACATCTGGGATGCTCCATCGGATGTTTCCTCCTCCTCCTCCTGATCCCTCCCTGTGGGTGGTGATGTTCTCCGCCTTCTGGCACAGGGAGGGTCGGCCATGTTGTCGGCCATCCGACGGAGTGTAGCGTGAATCCCCTGGAATGCCGTCACTTGCTCAGCCTGTCTGTCCTCCATCCTCCGTTGGTGTAGCAGTAGACAGGCATGTAGCTCCGCATGTTGCTGGGCCTGCTGGGCCTTGATCCCCTCGAGGACGGACACAACCTGGGCCATGCCCGTGGTGTCCTGCCGGTATGAGTCCAGGATGTTACGGACATGGGAAAATACCGGATCCCCAGCCAACTGGTCAGGCTCGCGCCTCCGCCGTCCTCCACTCCCACCACCCCTGCCCACTTGCGCCTGGCCTGCCCTTGTGGGCACATCGGGTCTCCGGGACCCCTGAGGGGTGGCATTGGCGTTGTCGCCTGCCTCCTCCTGGGTGCCCGGGACACCGTGTCCCTCCTGGCGAGCCTGGCTGCATTGTGGTGTTGGGGCAGGGATCCTGGGTGTCTCCTGGGATGTGGCAGGAGTGGGGGTGGTGGTTGGCACAGTTGTACCTGACGCAGGTGCTGCAGGTGGTTGGACACCAGAGGGGCCAGGTCGGTCGGGGTCGTCCACAGAGTGGTGAGAGTGGTCGCTGCCGGTGGGATCGGGCTCCTGCAGATCCGGGTCCTGTGAGTCTTCCCCCCCAGTGTTGGGGGGTGCACCACGACGTTGACCTGTGTGTGAGAGAGACAATGTTAATTTTGGTCCATGCAACATCCATGTTTCATCAGTGTCAAAGTTGGCACTTTTCCTCTTGGAATTGGGATCTGTCTTGCATTCCACTCACAGTGCACTTGTGCATGGGTGTGTCCCTTGGGCACCACTTTGGCCCTTTTCACTATGTGTGGCACGGTCTTACTTGCTGCGTCAAGTGTGACTGCAGTCAGCAGTGGAGTGGGCAGGTGTGGCGAGCCATGCATTGGCGCCTTCCGTGTAGCACTGTACATGTGCACATGGAGTGGATCCACACACTTATATGATCCAGGTAGCTGTCGTTGTGCTTGTGAACAGGTTGTGACATGGCCCTGTGTTTTGCCATGGTGAAGAGGGGGGGTTCTGGGACTGGCCACCCTTGTCTACATGCACGCAGTCTACCTGCTGACGAGCAGACATTCGCACACACCACACGGCTGATTTGCTCTCCCTGTGTCTCGCTCCCTCTGTGTCCCCCTCTCCCTCCCTCCGTGTGTCAGCCTCCTCCCTCTGTCCGTCTCCCTCCCTCTCTGTCCCCCTCTCCCTCCCTCTCTGTCCCCTTCTCCCTCCCTCTCTGTCCCCCTCTCCCTCCCTCTGTGTGTCACCCTCTGTCACCTCAGCCCTGCTTCCTGGGCACACACTGTTAGCAGATCTTTGAGTGGCCCTTGGCTTGTTGATGTGAGTTTGTTTCTGATCTCCAGGCACCCATTGGGTGTGATGTGTGTCTGTGCGCTGCTGCTGTGGTGGTGTGTGCTGCCACTCTTTCACAATGTTGGCTTTTCATTGGCTGCTGTCATGTGTAAAACAGTGCCTTCACCCCCATGTGTTGATGCAAGGCGTCCGCCATTTGCTGGCAAGTCATTCCTGTGTTGGGACACACTGTTTGTCTGGCTGTGACCTAGGCCATATGGGCAGAGGGCATTGTTGTCTGCTTTTGAGTTGCACTTAGTGATTTTTGTGGCCCAGCCTCCCGCCATCCGGGTTACCGTGTCATGTGTTGGTGTCTTCTGTGGCCTGTGACTTGACATTGTCCAGCTGGGTGCATGGGGCATGGTGGCAGCAGTGGCATGTGCGTGCTCATGGAGTGTGGTTGAGTCATGCGATGGCTTGTGGTGGTTGCGCGCCTGTTAGTGATTTTGGTTGTGGATGCCGTTCCCCCCATGTGAGGTGTGTTGTTTGTGTACTCACCCGGGTCTCGGAGTCCCTCTAATCCTTCGACTGCCTCCACCGGCAGTATGGCCATCACCCTCTCCTCCCAGGGCTGGTAGTGTACGGGTCTGCGGGAGGGCCCTCCTCCTGTGGCGTTGGCCTGGTCGTGTTCCTCCTGCCTCTTGGCTCGGACCCTCCTCCGCAGATCGTACCACCTGTTCTGGCATTCCTGCCTGGTCCTTCTGGTGTCCGCAACAGCATTCACAGCATCGACGATGGTCTGCCACATGGCTGTTTTTGCTGCCATGCTGGTGTTTCTGACCAATGTTCCAAAGATCTGTGGCTCGACTCTGAGGATTTCATCAACAAGGACCTCCAACTCTCGGTTACTGAACTTTGGATTCTTGGTAGTGGGCATGGTGAGGGGTGTGGGTGTGGATGGGGGGGGTGTGGATGTTGGGGGGGGTGTGGATGGTTGTGGGTGTGTGTGTGTGAATGTGATGAGGGTGTGTTTGTGAAGGTGGTTGTGTGAAGGTGTGCAAGTGTAAGGTGTGGTGAAGCTTGTAGTATGGTGCTGTGGTGTCTGGCAGCAGTGAGTCTGTTGCAAAGGCTCATGGTTTGTGTGTGTGGGCCCTTTTTATTGGTCCATGGGTGGGTGTGGCAGTGTTTGAAGTTTGGGTGGGTGTGTTATAAGTAGTGGTGGTGTTTTGGGCCTCTGTTTGTCTTTGGCAGTTGCAGGTCAGTGAAGGTGTTTTTTTAGTGTTTGTTGGCCATGTTTAGTGGCTTTGTGCCATTCGTATGGTGTATTCTTGTGTTGTTTAGTTTTGTCCTGGTTGTGTCCGTGCATTTTGAGCGTGTGTACGGTGTGTACATGGGCCATTTGGTTGTACGGTGCTGTCCTTGTGTGTGGGTTGGTACGACTCGTACATGCGGTTGTGATGTTGGGGCCTGGGGTGCGCTCCGTACTTAGGAGGTTGTGTTGGGGGTAGGACCGGAACGTACTGGGGTGTACTTAGACGGTGGTACGACACGTACAGGGGTGGGGGTACGACTCGAACGTACTGGGGTGTAGGTACACGGTGGTACGACACGTACAGGGGTGGGGGTACGACTCGAACGTACTGGGGTGTGGGTACACGATGGTACGACACGTACAGGGGTGGGGGTACGACTCGAACGTACTGGGGTGTAGGTACACGGTGGTACGACACGTACAGGGGTGGGGGTACGACTCGAACGTACTGGGGTGTACTTAGACGGTGGTACGACACGTACAGGGGTGGGGGTAGGACTCAAACGTACTGGGGTGTGGGTACACGATGGTACGACACGTACAGGGGTGGGGGTACGACTCGAACGTACTGGGGTGTAGGTACACGGGGGTATGACACGTACAGGGGTGGGGGTACGACTCTAACGTACTGGGGTGTAGGTACACGGTGGTACAACACGTACAGGGGTGGGGGTACGACTCGAACGTACTGGGGTGTGGGTACACGATGGTACGACACGTACAGGGGTGGGGGTACGACTCGAACGTACTGGGGTGTAGGTACACGGTGGTACGACACGTACAGGGGTGGGGGTACGACTCGAACGTACTGGGGTGTGGGTACACGATGGTACGACACGTACAGGGGTGGGGGTAGGACTCGAACGTACTGGGGTGTGGGTACACGATGGTACGACACGTACAGGGGTGGGGGTAGGACTCGAACGTACTGGGGTGTGGGTACACGATGGTACGACACGTACAGGGGTGGGGGTACGACTCGAACGTACTGGGGTGTAGGTACACGGTGGTACGACACGTACAGGGGTGGGGGTACGACTCGAACGTACTGGGGTGTGGGTACACGATGGTACGACACGTACAGGGGTGGGGGTACGACTCGAACGTACTGGGGTGTAGGTACACGGTGGTACGACACGTACAGGGGTGGGGGTAGGACTCGAACGTACTGGGGTGTGGGTACACGATGGTACGACAAGTAGAGGGGTGGGGGTACGACTCGAACGTACTGGGCTGTACTTAGACGGTGGTACGACACGTACAGGGGTGGGGGTAGGACTCGAACGTACTGGGGTGTGGGTACACGATGGTACGACACGTACAGGGGTAGGGGTACGACTCGAACGTACTGGGGTGTAGGTACACGGGGGTATGACACGTACAGGGGTGGGGGTACGACTCGAACGTACTGGGGTGTACTTAGACGGTGGTACGACACGTACAGGGGTGGGGGTAGGACTCGAACGTACTGGGGTGTAGGTACACGGTGGTACGACACGTACAGGGGTGGGGGTACGACTCGAACGTACTGGGTGTACTTAGACGGTGGTACGACACGTACAGGGGTGGGGGTACGACTCGAACGTATGGGTGCTGGGGGGAGCGTTTGGCGCGTATGCGGGCACATATCTCCATGGTTGCAATGGGAGTTCGGTGCGGACGGTGTTTTTACCATACGGTTGGGAGTTCGGACGCACGGGTGGGATCGTGATTCCTCGGTCGGACTTGACTTTTCACGTTTGTACGGTAAATCGTCCAAGGACGTGTCGGACACATTTTCCGACCCGAGGACGTGTGGGGAATGATTCCCAATGCGATTCGTATGGACTTTTTCCCATGCGAATCGTAATTGCCTGTTTGTACGACACTTGTACGATTCGTACGGTAAAAAGACCGGATACGAGTCGTACGGGGAATTTTTTTACCGGATCGTGATCGGCACCTTCGCGTTGGGGTCCTCCTGTGATTAGCATGACCTCCTCTGTAAGCCCCTAGTATATAATATGGCAGGGGGATTAAAACTACCTCTTAAAACGCGCCGTAGGGCGTGTTTGCAAACGTCAACTCAGGTCCCGGTCCCTCCCTTCCCCACTGTGTAAACACGCCCTGTGGCCGTTTTAAGTTGGGAGATTAAGTCCCCTAGAATCCAGAGGGTCCCTAGGGTCCAACTAGACCACAAGGTACCTCCAGTAAGCGCCATTGCAGAGAGGTGTAAAAAGGGGCATGGCCTGCACCACCTCTCTGCAGCGCAGCGCAGTGGCGCTTACTGGAAGCACCTGGTGGGCTTGTTGGCCCCCAGGGTCCCTCAGGATTGAAAGGGAATTATTTCCCCGACAGGGCATGTTTGCACACGTCACCTCAGGCCCCGTCCCCTCCCTTCACCACTGTGTGAACGCGCCCTTTGGCCGTTCTAAGTTGAGAGATTAAGTCCCCTTGAATCTTAAGGGTCCCTAGGGTCAAACTAGCCCACTAGGTACCTCCAGTAAGCGCCACAGAGCGGTGTTGCAGAGAGGTGTAAAAAAGGGCGTGGCCTCAGAACACCTGTCTGCAACGCAGCTCCCTGGTGCATACTGGAGATACCTGTTGGGCTAGTTGGCCCTCAGGGACCCTCAGTATTGAAGGGGAATTAATTCCCCAACTTACAAAGCGCCAGGGGGTGCGTTTGCAGAGTGCTGCAAGGAGTGGGCGTGGCCTCCGACGCGATGCCGGTCTTTTATTTATTATATTTTTTTAAGAAGGGGGGCTGTGTGGCCCCCTTCTTTTTCTAATTTATTGGCCCTGGGGACCCCATCCCCCAGGGCCTGCCCACTAATTTTTTTTTTTTTTATTTGGAAGGGGGCCACATGGTCCCCCTCCCAAGGCCTTAATCGGTCCCGGTGACCCCAACCCCTGGGGCATGGCCTTTTTAAAAAAAAATCTTTGGGAGGGGGGCTGCATTGCCACCCTCCTCAGGCCACTTATGGCCCTGGGGACCCCATCCCCCGGGGCCGGCCTTTGTTTTTTATTATTTATTTTTTAAATATATTTATAGAAACACCTAGGACATGCTGGACAAACCGTATGTACCTATCACCATGACGATTTGCGTGTTATAATCATTAAAAGGCGACTATGCATACAATGAATCCATGTGGAATGTATTTACACCGCGAGTGAAGCTCTGACGTGTCTGACTCCCTACCGTGCCTAATCCTGGCGCACCCGACGGTGGGTACTCTCCAAGTAGACACCCTTGTCGTTTATTTATACAAACATGGGTAGCTATTGACGGGCACATTTAATACACACACACACCAAGCCATTCAAAGGGGATTCAACAAAAATTTGACCAAAACTCTTCAAGAAACTCCCCTCACGGTTAATAAAACACACATCCACCGCCAGATGTGTAATACTTTTTATTTTACTCTCTGGAAAGGAGACGAACCTCACTTGAGAGTCACAGCGCGCTCCTGGCTGAGCCCAATGCTGTGTTACACCTACCAGTGCCCACTGAGAGCAACACACCTCTGTGTTGTATTTCACCAGCTAGTGCGTATGCTATGACACTCTCTAACCCATGTGCACTGTAACACCACCCCATGAATATGTCATGCCACACTTGCCTTCGCACAGGTTATATTGCCCCATCTAACGTGCCTTCCTCGATGCCTATGTTATAATGCACAGCGCTATGCCATACATATTACAATCTGGAATCCATATCTTTGTCACAGTGCATATGCAACGTTACACTCCCCAGCACATATTTTATATTACAACTTTAGAGACTAGTTAGGTTACACAACACTGCCCTGTGCATATTACACTCCAAGGCGCATATCGCATAGCACGCGCTAGTGCCTGTGCTATCTCGCGCTCTCCAATGAATCTGTCATTGCGCACAATGTATTGCATATTATATTTCACGCCCCGGTTCATCTTATATCACTCTTTTTGGTGCATAGTTTATACCATACACTATATCTAGTTTTCATTTTCAATCGTGCTCTCAGGACTATGTTCTATATAACACTGCGTTCACCTACCCTTTTCATGGGCATTACATTTTGCGATGGGGGTGGAGGGTCAGAGGGTGTTTCTGCCAAGTGAGCCCGGAGTCACAGTTACAAACGTCCTCTTCTTCCTGAATAAAAGTGAGATTATTCTGCATACTTGTTCATATTTTAAGTAGTTCGCACAGACACACATTTTAAAAACAATAAAGTTCCTAATACCCACCTTCTCTGAACAGTTAGCTTGCTGCCCCATCCACCTCCTCCCTATACTCTGTTGTCTGAATCCATGGACTAGCCTCCTTCCTCCATGCATGGTCTGATGTGCTGCCACTGCCCTCCATTTAGCATGATGTACCAGTCCACTCCTCCTGCCCTCCATTGCCCAATTCTATGGTCCATCATTGACCTCCTGCTTAGCCTCTGTGGTTAGCTTGCTGCCCCTATTCTCCTTCCTCCATCCCTCCGATGTCTTTGTGCATGCCCCTGCTCCACCCTTTTTGTCCACCATGTTCCAAGGACCTGCCACTCCTATCTACTCTGAGTGTTTTGTTGAGCTGCCACTCCCCTCCCACCTGCCTAGCATTGTCAGATGACTGTAACCTGTCCCTGCCACCTCCACCCTGCCTGTCCACATGCCATGCCCCTATCCTGTTCCTCCTGTCCTCCATAGTCCATTTTACTGCCACACCCTTCTGCCCACCCTGGTCTGTTGTGCTGCAACTGCTCCTCCTGCCTGCCCCACGCGGTCTGTTGTGAGGCCCCTTCCACTGAGCTCTCTTATCTGTGCCCAGGTCCTAACCCTCCCTTCTATCCTCCATGGTCCTTTGTGCATGCCCCTGCACCCTCCTTCTTGCCCATCATAGCCATTGTGCTGCCACTAACCCTGCCGCTTGCCATGCATGGTCTTCTGTGCTGCCACGGCCCCTCCCACCTTGCCTGTGTGGTCAGCTAGCTGCCCCTGACCCCCTCCCACCTTCCCTCCATGGTCTGTGTGTATGCCATCATAGTCTCACTGGTGCTCTCCATGGTGTGTATTGTTTCTAGTGCCCATCCTGCCTGACCACCATGGTCATCTTGCTGCTCCTGCCCTGCCCCCTTGCCCCCAGCCCTCTGTTTCCATGTGCACACCCCTATTCCCTACCTCCTGGCTTGTCTGTTCCATTGTAATGCCCCTGATCCGTCCCTCCTGCCCTTTATGGTCTGTTATTCTGCAGCTTTCTATCCTGTCTGTCCATTATGGTCAGCTACTTACCATTGCCTCTTTCCCCTCTGTTCTCTGTTGTCCATGTGCATGGTCCTGTCCCCTCCCTATTGCTTTCTATGGATTGTTGTGCTGCACTCCCGTCCCTCATGCCCTGTGTGGTGTATTGTGCTGCTGCAAACCCTGATGCCTGCCCTGTAGGGTCAGTTTGGTGAACCTCTCCATGTCCCTCCTGTCCTCTGTTATCCGAGTCCATGTCCCTACCCCAATTCCTCCTGCCTTCCATGATCCAATGTACCATACTTGCGAACATTTTAAACTTGGTAAGAGGGAGATTTTGACAAAAAAACTGGGGTATTGATTTTCCCCTTTGAGTTACATTGAAAAAGAGGAGATTGTAGACAGGAGACAGACCAAATAAAGCCCATTTGAGCTTAAAAACATTGGACGTTTCCTGGCTGAATCGGCTCTGTTGGCATGTATGGTTGTACTACCACTGCCTCTTCCTTCTGCCCACAATGGTCTATCATATTGCCACAGCCTCTCTTGCCAGTCCTGTATTGTTGGTTTGTTGCCCCTGCCCCCCTTTCCACTGCCCTCCATAGTCCGTTGTGCTGTCACTGCCCTTCCTGCCTGCGCAGTGTGGGCAAATTGTTGCCTCTGCACCCTCCTACCTTCCTTCAATTTTCAGAGTCCGTGGCCCTGGCCTCTGCCGCTCAACAGTATCCTAATGAACAACTAGATTGCTAACATTCTATATTTATTACAAAAGTGTGGAACGTCTGACGTCATCTTGATGTAATCAAAACTGTAATCCCTAGAGCATTTCCTTTAGAAATTACATATATGAGAGGGTCTTATTTGCATCAAAATTATGGTTAGTGCTCTAAACCAGGATGGAGTTTCTGAGGACATATTTTCTGAATTTTCAAATAGCGACAAAGAACTTTTAAATTATTTGTAATCTTTATGTTTTTTATCCAGTTGACCACTTGATTAAATGTTGCACTTATGGGAGAGGATGTGGTGTTACTTCCAGAGCTGCAGACTTTGCAACTGGAGAATCAGGTTGGAGTTTCTGCTTCAGCTCAACATTCTGTGATTCTGGTCAAATCACTTAATCTCCCCATGTCTACAACCAAAATGAATTTGATCTTGTGTGATGTAACCAATGCTCATGTAAAGCACTCCAATACCTGACAAGTCTGCACTATATAAAACTGCAAAAACACAAAAAATAAGTGTTTTGCACACTTCTGTCATTGGGCTACATGTGGGCTACATCTGGGTGATATTTGTGCTGCATTTGGGCTCTTTTGTCTCTGGTGGCCATCTTGGGAGATTTATTTGTTATGAAGTTTTCTAATTTCCTCATTTACTGCAGTCTCCTCAGTAGGAAATGCTTTCAGTTTTTTACTTTGATTCCATCAAGAAGGTATTCAGATATGTCACACATTTGCCATAAATTCTGAATGTTAGCACTCTAGTTGCTCATTAGATCACTGTAGTAAAGCTACTGCTCACCAGGGAAGTCTGTTGCTGGTATTCAAAGTGCATGTTTCAGTCTGCATGTCAGAATATTTTAATGAAATAGAAGAGGATTTGAGAAGTCACTCAAAATGTGCCCTAATCATGAACCCCCTCATTGTGTTCCTTTTTAAATTAAATGTTTTAAGTGTTACCAGTTTATTCCAATCAAGATGGCTTCAGGTGTGCCATACTTTTGTCATAAGTAAGACAGTAAGCGCTCTAGTTGTTCTTAAGAACACTCTGGGACATTCTGTCATTGGGCTATACTTGGGCTACATCTGGGTGATATTTGGGCTACAATTGGACTCTTTTGTCTCTGGTGGCCATCTTGGCAGACTTATTTGTTATGAAGTTTCCTAATTTCCTCACTTCCTGCAGTCTCCTCAGTAGGAAGTACTTTCAGTTTTTTTACTTTGGTTCCATCAAGAAGGCATTCAGATGTGTCACACATTTGCCATAAATTCTGAATGTTAGCACTCTAGTTGCTCATTAGATCACTGTAGTAAAGCTACTGCTCACCAGGGAAGTCTGTTGCTGGTATTCAAAGTGCATGTTTCAGTCTGCATGTCAGAATTTTTGTATGAAATAGAAGAGGATTTGAGAAGTCAAAATGTGCCCTCATTTTTCTTTCTGCAGCACTAATCATAATTTATATGGCAAAATGAACCCCCTCATCTTGTTCCCTTGCAAATTAAATGTTTTAAGTGTTACCACTTTATTCCAATCAAGATGGCTTCAGGTGTGCCATACTTTTGTCATAAGTAAGACTGTTAGCGCTCTAGTTGTTCGTTAGAACACTCTGGGAAATTCTGTCATTGGGCTATACTTGGGCTACATCTGGGTGATATTTGTGCTACATTTGGGCTCTTTTGTCTCTGGTGGCCATCTTGGGAGACTTATTTGTTATGAAGTTTCCTAATTTCCTCATTTACTACAGTCTCCTCAGTAGGAAATACTTTCAGTTTTTTACTTTGATTCCATCCAGAAGGCATTCAGATGTGTCACACATTTGCCATAAATTCAGAATGTTAGCACTCTAGTTGCTAATTAGATCACTGTATTAAAGCTACTGCTCACCAGGGAAGTCTGCTGCTGGTATTCAAAGTGCATGTTTCAGTCTGCATGTCAGCATTTTTTTATGAAATGGAAGAGGATTTGAGAAGTCACTCAAAATGTGCCCTAATTTTTCTTTCTGCAGCACTAATGATACTTTATAAGGCAAAATGAACCCCCTCATGTTGTTCCTTTTTAAATTAAATGTTTTAAGAGTTACCACTTTATTCCAATCAAGACATAATTATTCGACCTGCAGATAAGGGCGGGAATGTAGTCATCCAGGACAGGGACCAATACATCACTGAGGCCCAAAGACAGCTAGGGGATACTAATTTCTACGTGAAAATCGCCAGAGAAACCTATAATGACAGTGTTATCTTTATATGGGACAAACTTACTAGTTGGAGGGACAAGGGTGTCCTTGAGTGGGAGGAGTACTGCTATCTTAAAAAGGATTTTCCTAAGATACCGGTACTATACCTTCTACCCCAGGTCCACAAAAATGCTGAGACACCACCAGGACGCCCCATAGTGCCATCTATAGGCAGTGTAGCAGAACACATATCTAAGTATGTGGATCATTTCCTTAGAGAATACGTCATCAAACTCCCCTGTTATGTTAGGGACACTAAGGATTTCCTTAGCAAACTGGAAATGATTGCATGGGCAAATGGCTTTCATTTGATTACATTAGATGTGCACTCGTTGTACACTATAATTGACCATCAACAAGGATTAGCCGCCTGTAATCATTTTCTCAAACATAGACATATCAAATACTGGGAGCATAACTGCATGGTCATTGAAATGACAGAATTCTGTCTTACTAACAATATTTTTATTTTCAATGGCACTATCTACAAACAGATGATCGGAACCGCGATGGGTTCTTGTCTAGCCCCAAGTTTTGCAAATCTTTTTATGGGCCTTTGGGAGGAAGAAATATTCTCTGACAAGATCACCATCAAGAACCTGAGCAAGGTAGAACTGTGGCTCAGGTATATTGACGACCTTTTCATTGTATGGAAAGGTAGTCGTATAGAAGCCCAGGAATTCATTGAAGAACTGAATAGGAATGATCGCAACATACATCTTACAGGTGACATCAGCGATAACATGGTTGAATATCTAGACGTGAAAGTTGAGATCAGGCAGAACAATATACACACTTCTTTGTTCCGCAAAACCACGGCAGGCAACAGCATCCTACATGCACTCAGCAGTCATCCAGATACCCTTAAGTGGAGTATTCCATTTGGTGAACTGCTGAGGGCTAAAAGGAATTGCAGCAGTGCCGATGCATTTGATAAAGAAAGTGCGGAGATGATCGAGAGGTTAAAGCTCAGAGGATACCCAACTTCGGTCCTCAAGAAAGCCATAGGTAGAGCAGAATCTGTAGATAGGAAAGACACACTCAAAGAGAGAACCCCAGAGGAAACAACTGATGTGGATACTAGGATGATTATGACCTTTAACTCTGAATCAGACAGCAGTAGACGTATTCTTTCTAAGAATTGGAACACACTTAAGAATGACAACAGTATAGGCCACACTTTTAAAGACAGACCAAATATCACTTATAGACAAAGTAGAAACTTGAGAGATATACTTGTACACAGTGACATTACACTGACACAAGATAGAGGTATTCAGAACCTCAAGGGATTTTTTCCATGTGGTCACTGCAAGTAAGTCACTGCAAGTAAGTGTACACTTACTACCTTGTTAGAGCTTGATAACAATATTGATTATGATACCCCTATAACAGAAGAAGCAGGTATTTTGGAGGAAATGGGTATTATTCATGACTCAGCTACATCGACAGGTTATAGACCACCCTCGACATTTTTACCCATGTTACCACATGATGGAATAGATACATTCCATGACAATGTCACCAAGGCCCTTATCGACCTCAGACATAGATCACACAACAAAAACAAATTAAATAATAATCTGTCATATAAACAAAGACAGATTTTGAAATCATTAGCAGAGGACAAAGACATAATTATTCGACCTGCAGATAAGGGCGGGAATGTAGTCATCCAGGACAGGGACCAATACATCACTGAGGCCCAAAGACAGCTAGGGGATACTAATTTCTACATGCAAATCACCAGAGAAACCTATAATGACAGTGTTATCTTTATATGGGACAAACTTACTAGTTGGAGGGACAAGGGTGTCCTTGAGTGGGAGGAGTACTGCTATCTTAAAAAGGATTTTCCTAAGATACCGGTAATATACCTTCTACCCCAGGTCCACAAAAATGCTGAGACACCACCAGGACGCCCCATAGTGTCATCTATAGGCAGTGTAGCAGAACACATATCTAAGTATGTGGATCATTTCCTTAGAGAATACGTCATCAAACTCCCCAGTTATGTTAGGGACACTGAGGATTTCCTTAGCAAACTGGAAATGATTGAATGGGAAAATGGCTTTCTTTTGATTACATTAGATGTGCACTGGTTGTACACTACAATTGACCATCAACAAGGATTAGCCGCCTGTAATCATTTTCTCAAACATAGACATATCAAATACTGGGAGCATAACTGCATGATCATTGAAATGACAGAATTCTGTCTTACTAACAATATTTTTATTTTCAATGGCACTATCTACAAACAGATGATCGTAACCGCGATGGGTTCTTGTCTAGCCCCAAGTTTTGCGAATCTTTTTATGGGCCTTTGGGAGGAAGAAATATTCTCTGACAAGATCACCATCAAGAACCTGAGCAAGGTAGAACTGTGGCTCGGGTATATTGACTACCTTTTCATTATATGGAAAGGTAGTCGTATAGAAGCCCAGGAATTCATTGAAGAACTGAATAGGAATGATCGCAACATACATCTTACAGGTGACATCAGCGATAACATGGTTGAATATCTAGACGTGAAAGTTGAGATCAGGCAGAACAATATACACACTTCTTTGTTCTGCAAAACCACGGCAGGCAACAGCATCCTACATGCACTCAGCAGTCATCCAGATACCCTTAAGTGGAGTATTCCATTTGGTGAACTGCTGAGGGCTAAAAGGAATTGCAGCAGTGCCGATGCATTTGATAAAGAAAGTGCAGAGATGATCGAGAGGTTCAAGCTCAGAGGATACCCAACTTGGGTCCTCAAGAAAGCCATAGGTAGAGCAGAAACTGTAGATAGGAAAGACACACTCCAAGAGAGAACCCCAGAGGAAACAACTGATGTGGATACTAGGATGATTATGACCTTTAACTCTGAATCAGACAGCATTAGACGTATTCTTTCTAAGAATTGGAACACACTTAAGAATGACAACAGTATAGGCCACACTTTTAAAGACAGACCAAATATCACTTATAGACGAAGTAGAAACTTGAGAGATATACTTGTACACAGTGACATTACACTGACACAAGATAGAGGTATTCAGAACCTCAAGGGATTTTTTCCATGTGGTCACTGTAAAGCGTGCTCTGCTAGCACTTTTTGCAAGGAATATAAACAAGGCTTGACACATAGAGAAATAACCCTATTTTTAACATGTAGTACTACTTTCGTGATATACGTGATAGAATGTCCGTGTGGGCTATATTACATAGGCAGTACCACCCTCATGGCAAAAAAGAGGATACTAGAACATAAGCGGGCTATCACCAACAAAGACCCAAAATACCCAGTGGCACGCCACTATCAGGAGAAGCATTACTCAGATTCCTCTCTACTGAAATATTTCATTTTAGAGCAGGTCTGGATAGACCATAGAGGGGGCAATAGGACACTCAAACTGAGACAAAGAGAGTCCAAATATATTGTTGATTTACAAACTAAGGCACCTGGGGGTATGAACCAAGACGAGGAACTCTCGATACATCTGAAAAAGGAATAGACTATATGAGAACAGATCTAATATTTTCTCTTGCGAAGTTTCTCTCTAGTTTTCTTGTTTGAATGTATAGTTTCTCTGTATATAACATCTGACCCTTGATATGCTTTTCAATGTTTTTAATTCCAATTTAGATGAGTCTCCTCCCTAATATATTAGCTGCATTGGAAACTATTAATCATTTAAATTTATAATTTTATGCATTTTGTTTCTTTTGCAGGAGAGAAGGAAGGTACCTACCCACTACACAGGTCGCCTAACCTTTTCTTTGACGTCACTTTATTATCACTGGGATACTATTGGGCACTGTTGTATGCGATTGGATATCTCTGGAATAGAAAACAACAGGATAGGTGTGATTTTCTATGTCCGTTATTGGTGGACATATTGATCTTTATTTTTCTCTAGAGATTGCAAGTTATACTGTGGTAAATCACTGAGCACTATGCCAATACCAATCCATCTTCAACACGTTCTTTGTGGCAACACATGTATGTATACTATGTTCATAACAATAGAGGATGCACATTTAGGTCATCCAATGTATTTCAAAAGATTGGATCAATTAGTATTTCAGTAGCATCATGCTAACAATCTATTGGCCATGATTATATTGACATTTATGCATTGGCATTAGACACTATGACTCGATTAACCGAGATGTGTGCTGTTGCTGTTGATGTTCTAATGATTGTATAAGTACTTTTTACCAGAACACTTGCCTATTCATATTCACATGTAACGCGCCATTTGCGCTTCAATGAAGGCAACGTTATAATTACCTTAATAACCTGCCATATGCCATGTGTGCTGCACACTACAATATTCCTGAACAGAGATTTGTTTTGAATTTGTTTTCAGTTTAATATGCATTATTACTAAGATTTATTGTGAAATTTTCACTATATGTTGATAACTACAAGATGGCCGCTGTATTTATGCGCTAAGCCCTATTTCTATTCTGTTGCCAAAGACGTTATGTCCAATGCATATAGGTGCATGTTGTTTTGCGTTGCACGGTTTTCACGTGAGCAAGGCTGCGGACACAGTCGAAACTCGTTGTGGAATAAACCTGGTCACGATCTCACTTGGATGTGTCGTTTTTGAAGCCTGAGAGCGTACGTATTTGTGGATATTGTAATTTATATATATATATATATATATATATATATATATATATATATATATATATATATATATATATATATATATATATATATATATATAATTTTTTATTAATAAAATATTTATATGTTTATAATTTGGGCTCCCTGTTTTGTGGTATTTCTTTTTTCAACATTTTCATCTGTATTTATCCATATTTATTTTTTGACTAATTTATTGGCATTTATCCTTATTTATTTTGTGTTTTGATAGTAAATGTAGATATAAACTGGAATATTTCCACATTTATTGAACTGATATACATGCACTCTTACCTTGCTACTTTCAGCGTTTTAGCAAATTAGGCAGCCAAATATAGCGAAACATTGCACCCACATGTAAATATCAGGATTATAATATTCATATATATTAACATATGCCTGTAGTCAGGGAAATCTTAAACAGTTTTTTAACTTCCCATGCTGTTTATCTGCTCAACTGTTGACCTGGAATTCATGATGGACAGCATAGAGAGTCACTAACAAGAAGCACAATTTGCCATATTGTTCTGCTTTTAAAAAAACATACAGACTGGAAACACATTGTTTTCTGTACAAATCTGAACAAAACTGAAAACTTAGAACCTTTATTATAATTAAATATATGTGTTGTAAGTTAACAATGTTTTGGGGTGTTTGTTTAATTCTTGATTAATGTAGTATATATCTTTTTATTATAGTTGTTTATGAGATGTTTTGAGTTTATTTGATGTAATTCTTTTAAGTTAAATTAATCTTTTTTGGGTGTATTTGTAAGGTTCTATTAGTTATGATGATGATAATGTTGTGATCAATAGTGTGTTAATCAATATTTTTGATATGTTATATGTTTATTTATCAGTTACGATACTAGTGTTTCCGATATTTTTGTTGCTGATATATGTAAAAATCAATCTTAATGTAAACAATATTTGTGTGTTCGATATTAGTGATTGTAATAGTTAAGTATATGGGGCCGATATTTTGGTAATCAATATTAAAATTCGGATATTTTGTATATTGATATTTGTAGGATCTATATTATGTCAGAGATCCACTCACCCCTCCATCTACGTATGGCCCACTCTGGTCTACCGCAAACACTGCACCAGGCACAAAAACCTCCTCCCCTCTCAGGGGCCTTCATTGTGATTTCTCAGAACATAGTTCACCAGGACTATTTAAAACCCGGGACTGCTGGAAACTCTCTTGGCTCATAAAATGATTTTGTTGAACATCGAGGTTCAGGTTTAGATTAAACCTTGAGTTAGTCAGGTTTGGTTGCATCTTTGGGGCTTGGGGCACATTGACATATGAGGTCTTTGTATTTGCATAGTTTGCACTGGCATTTCATTCATATTTGGCATCTGAGCATCACTTTGCATTCGGTTTGGATTCAGCCTATATTCATGTTGCGAGTGTCCCACCTTGTTACAATGATGACACAGCGTGGGCTTTTTCAACATGGCTATGTGCATCCCTGATTTCTGATCAGCAGCCATCTCTTGACCTCTTCCTTGTGGAACAGAGTTCCCATTCTGCCTTATCTAACCATTGCCATGATAACTAACTCCCTGCATTCCTCCTCCATCAACCATATACAGAACCTGAATTAGCTACATATGAGGCATTCTGACACCATTTCTGTGTCAATTTACTTGTGCCAACATACATTTCTCCTTAATTCACTTCTGCCTCTCTTCCAGGTCATCACTGCAATTCTTCACATATGGCATGAGCTCATCAAGGGACTCTGACTTCAAGCAAATCACATCCAGCGGTATATGGGAACTAATCTCTGGGCACTAACCAAGAATGAAATGTAATGGGAAACAGCTGAGATTTTCCTTTCTAGGTTTTCAACGCTGCTATGCTGTCTAAAAAAACTGGCATAAGCCACTCATAATAGGCATTCTGAGACTCCTTAGACTCTTGAGTCATTCTCGATATATAGAGTCAATAAACCCTCTTTTGATAGAGAAGTTGGGTCTTGGGCCCAGTGTCAGGAGACTCTATACCTCTGGATGTGGCTGGACCACCAAGGAGTTTCTCAGCTGATAAATTACATGGTGAGATCGTTAAGCATCAGGGCAGAGGAACTCCGCTGCAAGCACTAAGAAGATCATCAATGGCAGTTACTTCCAGACATGGCACAGGAAGTCTTCCAACAATGGGGAAAACCTTGGCCCAATCACTACGCCACCAACAAGAATGCAAAATGTCAGTATTTTTGCATGTTGGAGTCTCTAAAGCTACTCTCTTTTGGAGATAGAGATTGCAGCTCAGGACTCCTTTATGACTTCTCACCCCTGCCTCTAATGCCCTGAGTTCTGGGGAAGCTCAGGCCCAAGTCATCCTAGTGGCATCGGATTGGGTCAGGAGAGTGTGGTACCTGGAAGTCCTGGGCATAAGACACTGCCCTCCATTAAAGCTGCTTCTTAAAAAGGATCTTCTGCTGCAGCAGCAAGTTAGGGTACAGCATTCAAGCCTGCACAATCCTCATTTGTGTGCTTGAAGATTGAGTGGCAGTAGTTAGCCTCCTTTGACCTTCTCCCTGAGATTGCTGATGTCATCTCAGCAATAAGGCATCCCTCAAAAAACTAATTGCACACCTGTCTTTGGGACACATTTTGGGACTTGTGCCATCCAATAAATTGACCTATTACACGCAAATTTGTTTGACAATTTGCTGTTTGTTCTCTCTCGGGCCCAGCAAGGACTTGCTGTGGGCACTGTTAAGGGCCACTTCATTGTCTCTTCCTTTCTTTTTTGTGGTAGCCAGATCAACCTTCTTTATTAAAATCAACTGTTGTGGTGAGATTTTTTAAAGGTTTCCATGATTGTTTCCATCAGACCTCTTTATAATGAATCAGTGGGAGCTGACCTTAGCCTTCACTTGTTTGATGTGCACCACTTTCGAGTCACCCCACTGTTGTCCTTTTAGACTTTTGATGCTTAACATAGTCTTTCTCATCACCATACCATTAACTAGACATGTGAGTGAGCTGCAGGCTCTGTCTGTCAACCCACTGTATACTTTTTTATCACAAACAGAGAGTGAGAGAATAAACAACGTGGTTGCGTTCTCCCAAAATAACTTTTTATCACAAAAAGCAACCACTGTTGAATTGGCAGAATACCAGATTCAGAGTAGTGTTAGAATGTTGTTCAACTATCTACTTTACAGGTGGAATATCAAAGATATTGAAGTAAAAGCCTCACTCACATAATAGTGACATGCTTCATCATAGGCAGTTACTCCACACCCAGAGAAGGTGGTACTCTCTGGGCGGACTCAACCAAAGATATACTGGGAGTTCTTAGATAAATGAACAACTGGTTAGGCAGGGAACCAGATCAAATTAAAAATACCTATGAGTGTACCCTCTTTCGAATCCTTTATTCCTGGGCACTCATGATATCAATAAAAACGTATTATCGGGGTTCTTTTGAACTCAATTCTGTTCAATTGTACCCTCAACCGTGTGCCAACATGTTTCGGCCCGTCTTGTAGCCCAATCGGGTCTGGGGGCCTTCGTCAGGGCAATATCTTTCTGTTCCTTATGCTCTAAGGTCCCTGCGGTTTAGCTGTACATGTGATTACATGCAACCCATTCGTACGTGAGGCCTAATGCACTCACCTGTCCGTATGTACCATCCGACTTCAGTAGAATTTTTCTATTGGACATAGAACAAAAAATTAGCATGTCTTTTTCATCGACACAACAACAGAATCTGTCTACAGCCCGTCTTGTTCTCGTAGTCATTGATTTCTAGTTGCAGTGATGGTGTGCCACCTGTCTATGTGCTCTCTATTTTAGGGCTTAGTGAAAAAAAACCACTGTATACCACTTGTGTTCCCGGATAAAATGATGTTGAGGTCCGAGCTTCCTTTCTTCTGAAACGATCACTCCTTTCAGTATCTGGCAAGCTATCACCCTTCCAGAATTCTCTGCTCCACCTAATCCTGCTAAGAAAGAAGAGAGACTCCATTCCTCGGACCAGATGTGGGCACTAATCTTTTATATCAATCGTACCAAGGAACATCAAGACAAAAAGCTTTTTTTAATGATTTTCTGGAGCAAAAGGAAAGGAAGCGCAAAAACAGAACATCTGCAAATGATTGTTCTCTGCATAAAGTTCGGCTATGCACTGGCAAAGAAACAGTCCACAAAAGGTTTTGGGGCTCAACCAAAGTTAAAGCTGCTACCACTGCATTAGCACTCAGAGTGACTCTACTGTATATTTGTCAGATGGCTACCTGGACACCACCTAAGGCGGTTTGGTAAGGGATCTGTTCACATGATAAAGAATCTGTGGTAAGAAGTATCCATCAGAAGAACAAGTTATTTACCTTTGGTAATAATCTTTCTGGTGGATACTCTATATAACCGTGTTCCTCACTGACCTCTCCACCTGCCCGTTCTGTGGATTGGACTCTTTTTTCCATCTAAGTAGGTCCCAGATTTAGAGATCTGCACACTGGTCATGCTAATCTGATGATAGGCTGTGTGTTTCAGGACGCGGACAGCTTAGAGAGTAACTGACATCTGTGTGCATAGGTGGAACTTTAGGAGTAAAGCATTGTTGGCCCAGAACTGCGTGATGCCACCTACTGGTATGCAGGAATAATGTTTTGAAAGTTTCCAGATCCAGATTGATGCCTTGGGGAATATTCACAAGGAGAGGAATCCGTGGTTAGAGTATTCACTAAAAATATTGCTACTGAAGGTAAGGAAATTGTTCTTTTTAGTCTCAAATGTATCATTTCAGTGGGTACAAAGTGCCCAGCATTTTTAAATGTGTTTAGTTCATCATGGACCTTTAGACAACCTGTTCAGCGACTGTAAAGCTGTGCTTCACACCTTGTTTAGTTAAAATGAAATTAATCTGAGGACCAGACCTCACACACATTTTGAATTCACAGAAAAATATCCTCTACCCGTTTTCATGGATTTTATTGTGCATGTTCTAGAACGATTTACAGATGTTTTTATTTCACTCTACCTGCAACCTCACTGGGTGGACCGCAGGATGGATAGATAAATAGATAGATGGATGGAGGGATGGATGGATGGACGCCCGTCCAGACAGACGGACAGACTGACAGACAGACAGACAGAAAGATGGATGGATGGATGGATGGATGGACGGACGGACGGACGGACGGACAGATAGATAGATAGATAGATAGATAGATAGATAGATAGATAGATAGATAGATAGATAGATAGATAGATAGATAGATAGATAGATAGATAGATAGATAGATAGATAGATAGATAGATAGATAGATAGATAGATAGATAGATAGATAGATAGATAGATAGATAGATAGATAGATAGATAGATAGATAGATAGATAGATAGATAGACTGCCCCAACCAGACTGTCACAAATACATACTTAGGCTGACAAAGATAGTCAGACACAGACACATTGACATAGACAGAGATAGCCAGACTCTTGGATAAATAGAAAGGTAAAGATCCTGAAATTGCTATAACATTTTACCTTTTTACTGAACAGAATTCTTCAGACTGTAGCAAACGGGAGACAAGGTTATCCCTTAATTGCCCGCAACTCCAAAGGGGCTACTTTGCAAAGTGCCATTATTTTTAGTAACCTACTCTTGGGAGAGCTGTATTATTACTGTGAATCACATGGAATAATATACCTGCAGCAGACTACCAGCGCTGACAAACTGCTGCCACGGACCTTGAATGTATGCACAATTACGGCTAGAACGCACATCATTAAATGCACTGTCTAGTTTATGCATGAGCTGCTCCCCGCAGAAATATTTCAAAGCAACAACAATGATCCCGCCTGAAATGCGCAGGGGTATCTAACCTACTTTTGATATGTCCGCCTTTTAGACATGTACAGCGTTGGTATTTATAGCGAAGAAAAATCGCCGCGGTGGTTTATGGCGCTTTCAGTCAGTACTTGAGGCTAGTTATGCCACATATCGCTCTCTTCTTCATTTTTGAAATTGATGTGATTTAATTAATTTTTGTCTCGGTTATATACTTTGAATGAATTAGTTTGCACAGCAAGATTAAATGCAGCCTACACGGCATTCAATCATTTTATGAACACTCATACACCTAATTATACCAATAACGTAGAATGCTGTCTGTTCTTTGTTATATAATGTTAAACATTTCAGAGAGAAATGAGACAGTAGCATTTTTAGAAATCTAATTTAAATTCGTAATTTTACCAATGATTAAATAATATTATTTATCATTGAACAGTGGCTTGCTAGATATGTTTTTTTTCAGAGGCACATCTCTAGCAACACCGCGATACAAGTAAGGCAAACATTTAAAATTAAGTTTGTTTAATAAAAAATGAAAAAAATAATTTGGAAAATGACTGCAATCGTTTATCTGTGTTCTGAAAAGAGGTGCAGAGAGTTGAGGGTAACTTTGTTAAATCAGTGGGGTTGGGAAAGAGCAACAAAGGAAGGTATAACAGCAAGACGTCTATTTCTTAGGAGAAAATAATGCAATTCTGCTTTTTTACCTAGCACGGGGGGATATTACCAAGAAATTGCGATAATTATCGCAAAGTGTGCTTAGCGCAGTTTTTTTTTATCGCCGGCTATCGCTGGATTTAATCGCGGAGATAACGCGTTATTATCAACGCTTATCTCCAAGGCGATAGAAAATCCAGCGATAGCGGCGAAACCCAGCAATAGCGCGAGAAATCCAGCGATAAATCCAACGCGCTAATGAAAAGCTTGCTAATAGGCAGGTGAGGACTTAACCTTACAATCCACCGCCTATTGACTAGAATGGTTAAGTCAGGTTTTTAGCAGGTGTTAGATTCCAGCGATATTCGCGGTTAGCGGAAATTTTTTTAACGCTTCGTGGGCATTGCTAATAGGGGGAAGCTGGGTTTGCGACTGTTTTCAGCCGCTTTAAGTTTGGAACGCCTACTTTGCAATACATTAGCGATATATATTGCTAACATGCATAGCGGCACCAAAACGGTTGCTTTTGCCATAAAGCTGTCGCTAACAGCTGCTAGCGACAGCTTGCTAATAGGGCGATAGAAATATCGCCACTTTAGCGGCAAAAAGAGCCACTAAAGCCTCCGATAAGGCTCTTGCTAATATCCCCCACAGTTCCTTTTTCTAAGAGAGGTAAAAACAGGTCTTTTCGAAATCCTAGTTTGATGGCGCTCAATCTGCTTGACCACTGAGGGATGGAGAGCTGAGTGAGACTGTCAGGATTCAAAGTTGTGGCATTCAGTTCACTGCACAAAACAGCAGCAAGAGTTGACCTCAGGTAGCCATCATGATGTTGAATTCGTATGTAAAGTCGTAAACGCATACTAGGCATGTTTAGCAATGTACAGAACATGTAATATTCTTTTTTTTTTTTACAAATGTGCTTCCATGCCACATGTGCACCAAAATGCACGGTTATGGTGTGGAAGAAAAAGCTGGTATTTACATGCCAAATCACGAAGAAATAACACATGACATTACACAATCCCTATAAAAAAAAACGTTTACAATTTCTCTGGAATACATTGGATTCTGCAATCCCTGCATTAAAAACCCATCGTTCCGAGTTACCTATTATAAAGAAATGAGGGAGGGGAAAGGCAAGTCAGGTTGTAAGCATAATCAAATCAGCTGTTTAAAGAACAAAACATTGGGGGATATTACCAAGAAATTGTGATAATTATCGCAAAGCGGGATTAGCGCTTTTTTTTTTATCGCCGGCTATCGCTGGATTTGATCACAGAGATAACGCGTTATTGTCAGCGCTTATCTCCAAGGAGATAGAAAATCCAACGATAGCGGCAAAACCTAGCAATAGCGCGAGAAATCCAGCGATAAATCCAGCGATAAATACAACACGCTAATGAAAAGCTTGCTAATAGGCAGGTGAGGACTTAACCTTACAATCCACCTCCCATTGACTAGAATAGTTATGTCAGGTTTTTAGCAGGTGTTAGACTCCAGCGATATTCGTGGTTCGCGCAAATCTTTTTATCGCTTCGCGAGCATTGCTAATAGGGGGAAGCTGGGTTTTCAGTCGATTTAAGTTGGGAACGCCTACTTTGCATGTCATTAGCGATATATATCGCTGACACGCAAAGCGGCACCAAAACGGTCGCTTTCGCCATAAAGCTGTTGCTAATAGTTGTTAGTCACGGCTAAAGTGCCGCTAAAGCGGTGATAAGGCCCTTGCTAATATCCCCCACTGTTTCTTTTTTCTGCTGTGTTTTACTAGCTGTACAGTGGCAAGCAGAAAGTATTTATGGCAATATGTTTATTTTTTAAACTCTTTAGCTACAGTGCCAATTTTTATTTAAAAAAATACTTTTATTAAACTGATTTTAATATCTTTTTGCAGCAAATATATACCACTTCTTTTGATGTGTTTAATTTTGCATTAGAGATTTTATTTGTATTCTTCTTGTTTACAAAAAAGCACTCTCTTTCATATGAAAGACCTATGCAAGCCTGTAGTGGCTCTTTCGAAGCGTGCGGATCTCTATAGGAGATATTCCATTCACCAGATCATTGCGGCAACTTCTCTGGCTGCGGTTGACTTGGGACCAGGGGGGAAGCTCACGCCCGAAATTGTTCGAAAGTGGGGTAAAGCAGGATATTGGAAAATATCGGCCTTCCTTAGGGGAGATAGGTGACAAAACTTAGGGGAAGTAAGACTGTGTATACAAGATGACTTTCTCCTTTTGGGCTCATTTAGAATACTTAATAAAGTTCTATTTGATTTGGATCTGGGCCAGGTCCTTAGCAGCAGATAGGTGGTGCCTGCTTTAAGGGGTGAGGGGGGTTTAAAAAGGCCAGGGGAATGGAAAAGAGTGCTTTTAGTGTCTAAAGGTTCTGAATCCACCCAAAAAGTGATAAAAAATGCGCCAAATATGAAAGCTTTGAAATAATAGACAAAATGTGGAAAGAAGTTATTATATTAAACTTTAGTGTATTAAGAAGGGCCACTCGGTGGCAGATGCTTCTCTTCTCTGAATGGCTTTTATATAGAACCCCAGCCTTTTTAACATATATTAACCCCGCTCTCCCAGGTAATTGCCCCCACTGTATAGGGCACTCCCCAGCAAACTGGACGCATGTGATGAGCCACTGCTCATCCAAATAGGGATTTTGGACTGAAATATTTCAGTATCTTGTAGATGTGGGGAAGGTCAATTTGACTCCAACTACTTGGCGTAGAGTCTTGAGGTATGACCCGGGAATGGGCCTGCCTAATAAGTGGGTAAAAATAGTATATATAGCAACAGCCATAGCTCGATTCCTCTTACTCCAAAATTGGCGAACACCGGTAATCTCTTCAATGTCGAATTGACTACAAAAACATAAGACGAGTTAGAACAGGTGAACAGCTACATGCAATACGAACCGGGGAAATTAGGAAATTTGAGAAACTCTGGAGGCAATATTTTCAATCTGAAGATATAGGAGTAGTTTAAAAGGTAAGGATCAAATAAGCTAAGCTTTTTTCCCTACACTACTGTAGGCACTATATGAATTATCCACCCTCCTATCTGGTTTTAAGTCAACTGCATTTATAATATGGATAATAGTCTCCATTTTGATGATATTCTTTATCATAAGATGGGATACTCTGTGTATTTGTTGTATTTATACTTTATTTATATAATATGAAATTACATTTGTATTGACGAGTCTTATCTATATTCTATGATGAATGCTTACTGTAAGTTACATCTATGACATGGCAACATTTGGATCCTTACAAAAATATTAAAAAATAAAGACCTATGCATTAAGAATTTAAGTGGTTTGTGGTAAACAAGATTATGTGTCCATAAAGTATCCCCTGCCGTAGATGATAAGGATATTGATAGAATATCGCAAATCACCTCAGCCTCATTCCTCTATTAGGTATGGAACTCCCCTGTGACTTGAAATATCCTAACAATTAAAGGTCGGAGATACTTTATCCCATATATCATACTGGCGCTAATGGTTCACCAATAGCAGTTCATTGGTATGATAAAATCCGGTTCTAGCCACAAAATGTAATGAAGCATTTGTCATATATCATTGTGTTTCGTCATGTGTCGTCTGTGGTGGCACTTTGTACTTGAGCATTATTTGCTCATGCTCTTTTTTGTCCAGTAAATGAGCTTCTGGAAAGGTTAATGGTAGATCTGACAACCAGTTTCCTGTGAGGCAGTGGTGGTCTTAACATGGACATTCGGATGGTGCCTTGCCACCTGGGAAGTGCCTCATACTGCCCATGGCCACTGGCAACATCTGCTGTGGATTTATTTGCAGTATTCATGTTAACAGTATTTCTTGTTTCATGAACACTGTCAGTACACATCAGCCCTCTCAGCAATTCCAGGCTCTTGTTGACAGAAGGAAGAGTTGGGCTGAGGGGGCTCAGCCACTATTCATCAGCAAAAGTGGTGTCAAAGAACACTACCTAATGTAGATGTATTTCTGGATTCAGCTACGTCCATTCACAGAGACACAATATTTATTATTTAGTAGCCATACAGTACATCTTGAAAAGTGGGGCTGTTGGGGCACTTATCAGTTTATCCTTATGTTCAATGTTATTCCATCCAGAGAAGCAGCAGTGGCTCGATCCCAAGTCCTTTTCCTGCTTCTGAAAGGGTGGAAGTTACTAGCCATATCAAAACTCCTGTCCCTGCTGTGCTCACTGAGTCCTAATTTTCAGCTTTAAAATAACTTTCTTTTTGCAGCTCTTCATTCATGGACTGCTGCCACGGAGGAGGTGCCAGCACAGGAAGCAATATAAGTAAGAAAAAAAACCTATGTTCACCTGTGCGTGGGTGAGTGTAATGTGTGTGAGTGTGCGTATGTAGGAGATATAGGAAAAAGAGTCAGCCGAAGTTAGTGAGAATGAGAGTAGGACTCAATGAGTGACTGAGAGTGAGTGAGAGTGAATAAGTGATATTTAGGGAATACAAGTGAGAGAGCGACTGAAAGACTGACATTGTGAGAGGGTGACTCAGAGTGAGAGAGTGCTTGAGTGATTGAATGAGAGTAATTTAGGGTGAGTGTATGCGAAAGAGCGAAAGTGAGTGAGTGATTGGCTGTGAGTTTGCATTTGAATGAGTGAATGCAAGTGAGAGTTAGTATATGTGAGTAAGAAATAATGAGTGCATGTGTATCTGTATGTGTGCATGCATGTGACTTATGGCTGCAAACATGCTGCTGGCCATGGCACTCTGGAGGAAATTCTTGGCTCATAGAGGCATCATAAAAATATGCTGTCCCTGGCATACTGAAGGTAATACTTGACATACAGAAGGGTGCTCATGATTAAATACAGGGCATGTTTGACAAATGGGGCACCTATGGTAGAAGGGCAGCATTCTGACACTGGTGCATTGTAGATAATCTTTTTCAAAAGCAGGCACCCATGGCGATTGGGATGCCTCCATAATAAAATGCTGACCCTGGCTTATTGGAAGTAATTCTTATATGGGGGAACCCTTGGCAACTTTGAACAAATGGGACCAAATAATGAGGAGCATTAGACTTACTTGGCACACAATGAAAGTGCAACAATATTTTCTGCGTGCCCTTTGAGAGGCTATTTCTTTATAGGAAATGTATGTGGAAACAATGCTAAAAATTGAAACCCCCACCAAACCAACCCAAAAAAAGTCAGATTTATTTTCCTTCAGGATCTTAGGCAGGTATTATGCCCCATTAATTTAAAGATCACCAGCAGCTGCTGTTTTGTGTAGATAGTCCCAAAGACCAAGCACATGTGCAGAGGTGCTACAGAGATATTATGCATCTAGCAGCATGATACAATGGCATAGTGTGGGTCTTTGGGAAAGAAGCATTGCAATTTTTGCTTTCTTGTATTTCACAGCTTACAGTCAGAACATATATTGGTAAAACAATGGTGGAAATTCCAAACTAATAATGACACAAGTCATTACACTTCAAAACTGTGTGTAAGACTGCTTTCAAAGAATGATCAATTGAGTATTCCCATTCACATATTCTCACAGTGCTGCAAACTCCCTCAACCTACAGAGTCAATACAAACAGGTTCTTATTTGACTGTATGGGCTTAATTCTCAAAATCATTTGGATGTGTGAGTCTGAGTTGCACATGAAAACAGACTTATTTATGGGTGCAAAAATATTTCGAATTCAGAAAATTTGGTTTTCCACTTAGAAATGGATTCACAAACACACACACATGCACACGCACACACGCGCACACACACACACACACAAACATAATGTGAGTAAAATTATGAAATGGTGCAAAAATCCTGTCAATCTTTTAACACCCACACATTTTTGTGAATAAAATTATGAAATGGTGCGAAAATCCTGTCAATCTTTTAACACCCACACAGTTTTGTGGTTTTATCAATCAGGGAGCTCAATAAATATATAAGTCAATAAGCCCCTTGACGCAAGAATACATTGGGTCATGAAGGATTTGCATAGAGGATGTCTCTTAAAATTTGAATGAATGGTAAAATAAACATATACTGATATCAATTCCAAGAAAACAAGGGTGTTGTTTTTCATTTTTATATCTTTGCTATTCTATTTTGCTTTTGTCAGTTTGTTTTTTCAGATTTCTCTCTCTGTATTTGACTTGTTTGAGGCCGTTTATTAAGGTAAACCTTTATTTGTCATAGCTTCCATTCTTGTAACAGGTGCAGTGGCCCTGGGGCCGAGAACCCGAAACCTGATTTTTGTTGCATTTGACAGTTCAAACAGCAGCTAGGACGTCCATTCCCTCCCTGGCACTACTGTCCATGACACACTGGCTTGTTCTGTAGGCCTTCTATAGCCAGTTTGGAATCAGTTTGGTGTAGCTAGCAAGAGGGTACTGCTCATGTCCATAACCACACACGTACCAGGCACACAGCCTGCTCTCAGGAGAAGAAAGATAGTGCCATGGTGGATTTGCTTTAGAATAGGACACTGAGGTATCGTTTACAGGAAGGCATGCAGGATGTGCTGCAAAAGTGGGATCAGTTGCCCCTGGGAACTTTTTTCATTGGTTAACGAGCGTCTAGAAGTCACCCCACCCACTTGTGAGTGAAACCTACAAAATTAGCACCTCTCCCAGCGCTCAGCAGAATATACTGTGGACTGCGTAAGAACACTCAGTGATTCTGTGGAAGAACATTGAGGACAGGACCTAATGTTTGAGACCTGTTTAAAGACCTAAAGGCATACATTGATTTCAATGGTCAGCTGAATCAACTGGTGTGTGACTACAAGGATACAACAAGTTACAAGAGTACTTTTTCCTGACATGTCCAGCTGACCAGCAGCAACTGGAACTTGGATGGATCCTGCTGGTGTCCTTTTTTGGAGTGAGTTATGGCCTTTTCATGTTGTCCTTGGAGTCTGGGAGCCTTTAAAGTGACAACGAGAGCTTTACAGAAACTCTTAGAAGTTATGTCTTGTAAAGCATTTAGACTTCCAAGACCTCGGGATCATCAGTGGGACCTCATGGCAAGGGTGTCTCAATTTCAAAGCAACTTCATCAGATACATCTTAAAGCTTGCTTCAATGGATGATTCTGAGCTCTATAAGCAAGACTAAAGCCAAAAGAGGAAATTTTGGCCAGGCAAAGTCACAGAGAGTATACTATAGGCGGAAGCTGTGAAATTTGAATTTATCTCACTGAGGGTTTCTCAGCAAAACCAACAACTCAAGTGGGACCTCATCCAGCAGCTGTCGCGATTTGCACCGCACACATCAAGGGCGCTGCGCGCTACACGCGCTACTCCCACGGTACCTCGTTCCCACATGGCCAGGGCGCTGCGAGATACACTCGCCATTACCCAGGTACCTTTTCAGTTCAGCGCGCTGCAAGGAAGGTCGGGCACGTGAAGGGACTACAACTCCCAGCATGCCGGAGAAAGGCGACCCCTTGGCAAAGGAGCGGGGCTTGACAATCTGGATATCAGCTCATTTGCGGATCGCGGATGGTATTCCCCGCGGAATACCTATCGTCCCGGAAACCTTTGTTACGGACATTCCAGAAGCGCTACAGCACGGAGGCGGAATTATCGACTCGGCTGCCTACTCGTTCCAGAAGCGAGTCGTCAGTTACACCGCCACTCTACGATTCTCCAGTGATCCCCGGAAGCGTGAGTAGTCTCTCCCGGTGATTCGGAACTTCACGTTTGCACCCTCAGACCTTCTTCGTCTTCTTGCGCATAGACTAGTACTTTTGCTCAAGCTCTACTCCGAGTGCCAGAGACTCTCTTCTACGCTCTTGCACGACTCCCAGCTCCCTCATCCTGCCTTCCTGTTACAGAGCCAACGCCCAGACCATGTTCCAACCTTAAGGTGAAGAACAGGGTGTCTGAACACCGAGCCAAATTCACAGGTCACATTAATGAACCCCAGTACCACGCCTGCTGCTCCACTCTCTCTTGTAAGTATCAGGGGTGGCAGAGTGGGGGCTGTAACCTGGAGAACCTGGGGTGCGTAGAGGGTGGGAGGTACTTACTCTCTGTTTCTTCTGTTTCTTATGCAGTTTACCCTGAGAGTGCGCCTTGGCCATAACCCTGATTCCTACCAGTGCAGGACCAGAGACACACCACAGCAGAGCAGCGTTTTCTTATTTTGTCCACTTCCCTTTTCCCCGGGAGGCTTTCTCAAGCAGTAGGGTTCCCATTCCTCTGCGAGAGTCAGCGTCTCAGGGTCGAGGGGGGATCAGCTACGCTCCATCGCTCCTGACGGCTTCTTTCCGAGGTTAGTGACACTTCCTTGGTCATAGTCACTAACATCTTTGACAGCAGCTATCGGGCTATGAGAGGACTTCGGGAGATATAGAGTGGAAGGCTACCTCACAGAGGATGTTGACTTCCATTTCAGAGACTAAGGGGCTGATTTAGATGTTAGCGAGCGGGGCTTCATCACAACAGCAATGGAGTTTCCTCCCTGCCAACACATTGGTCTGACTTCCTGATTCAAATGTAGGTGAACCGTAGGTTTGGCTACAGCTGTGACAACTCTGTCACCTCCGTAGTCAAACTTAAATGAATTGTCTATATGTCTATCCACCCAATTAGAATGGGCAGACATATAGTCGTTTATTACTTACTGCTACCACCAGACAAACCCTGGCAAAAAGGGCAAGTAAAAAGCAAAGAATTCCCCGACCAACTGGAGATGACTCCCATTATAAGGGGAGCATTTCTTTTTTATTTTTAAATAGAAACTCCCGCTTTGAGATTTTCTTTCTAAAAATAAAAATTTTTGGGGGAATGCTCTGTGATGCTGATGAAGCCCTGCACCAAACTGCCAAAAGTATTCACTGGAACCGCCATGACTGTGGTTCCTGGCAATGCTTTAGAAAATGACTGTCAGCTTAGAAGTTATTTCTAAATTCGGCAGGCTGCATCTCCATCAGACCTGTTGGCAAAAATACACAATTAGTGAAAGCATATGGTTTCACTCAATTCTTCAGAACCCTTTTATAAAGCAAATAGAAATGTATTTTTTTTTTTAAATCATTTACCCAAATTGACAATACAAGAGTTGAAGTGTACATACTTGTTATGGTTGCCTCACCCTGGAATGGAATTTTAAATTCCAGACTATTCAGTTCTCTTCTGCTATCTCTTTCTGTTTTTGTAATAGTGACTTTCCCTTACCATATTTTATTTTTAATGAAGCCTTCTATTTATTCAGAATTTAAATTCCAATATCAGTATGCATCTTTGAGTTTTCCGGGTAAGCGTTCTCTTACTGGGATTCTTTACGGCATTGCACTCTGTTCAACCAAATGTGTTCTTTAGGAATACATGACAGTGACTTAAAGAAACCATGAGTACTTTGTAGAATATGATGGCAATCGTTGTGTATGTTTTGCTATCTATAAATATTTGTCTGTACCCGAATTCGTTCTATTTCAGCATTTTTATGCCCTTTCATCATTGAATTTCAGCAACATTAATATGAGAGTTCCGCCATCTTGAGCATGCCATGAAAAGTGTGGCGATGAGGAATAAAGGGGGCCTTACAGGGCCCCCTTGTGCTTCTTTGCCAGGGCATGCATGCAGGGGGGCACATGGTGTGCCCCCTGCCTGCATGAAACCCCAGATTGTGCAGGGCATGAACTTAGTACTGCACCACCATGGGCCAGCCGCTGCAAGGCCACCCGACCTTTATTTCTGTTGGAATTCAGCGGGCGGTCACATTATGGCTTTGGCGGTGTGGCAGCGGGGCGCTGGCATGGCAGACCGCTGCCACACAGCCAAAGTCATAATAAAGCCCTGAGTATTTTTTGTGCAGTTTTCAGTTCAGCTTTATTCCGGCTTAAACGGCCATAAAAGCACATAAAACATTTTCCTACATAAACCATAAATAGTTAAATACATAAATGTCGTTAAAATACAGTTCATTAGAGTTCTGAGGGTTATAAAATTACAAATATTACATAATTGAAAAACTATTGGTTTGTGGGTGCACTATGTCGTACTTTAGAATTTGGGACCGCGTAGGAGATAGGGCCCTACCCCTGTCTATCTCGGTAATAGTGAACCGCGAATGGTTAATGCGGTATGTACGAGTGCTTTCTGTAACGTTTCAGCTATGAATGCACTGTGTATACGCTATTTTACATCACTGCGTGGGTTCCATTTTGTATCGGTGGCCATCTTATGGTTGCCCTCACATAGGCTATGTAGTGTGAAGCGAATACGGGCCTTTCAGAGCACATGTGGCTTTCTTTGACTTTTCTGTGACCTGGGCAGCTTGGCTCCGCTGCCCCAGGTCAAACTGGTCTCACGAGTTCCCCGTCCTCTGGCCACCTGTGATTAGCATCAGGGCTTGACACACCATAAAGTCTTTTCATCCTACACGAGCCTCCAGCTAATCTCTTTCACACCTGGCTGTTCCTGCTTTATGGCTTGTTTCCCAAAACAGGAGATGCTCATGTCTATTGGGGCCTATCGATATCTGATGTGGGATCTGAGCCTTGCTGGGTAAATAATTACGGGCTTGTTTAACTGGAATGTGGGATGGTCATCATGACTCTGCTTTTTCGTTTGTAATGTACACTTTAAATGACCATGCCATAAACTTAAGAATGTATGCCTGAGGCAGGAAAATCTGTATTTAAGGAGAAGCCCGTTTCTGTGATTTTTAGCAGTCTCCTGAGAACATACACGCTGTTGTACTTCTAGGACGCCTGTAATTGGTCTGCAGCCAATAAACTGATCTTTGACTTCACCCAGAAGACTCTGTGTTTCTGTAGGTCTGAAACAGGAAGAACCCCGAAGTCATAGGGTGTGTTCCCCTGCACCGCTGGGCTTAAAATACCCAGTACTTCAGTTGGCGCCCAACTCGGCGCGATTTCAGCGGTACCGGTCCAAGCCAGAGGTTTGTGAGGAGCTTCGTGTTGAAATTCTGGAGGAAGGCCGCCACTTCATCGACCCCTGCATGTCGACGTGGTCCGAAGGTCTTTTCTGCGAGGTTCTCCGCGTCCCGACGGCTACGAAGGACTGCTGCCCTGATTAATCGCCCTGTTTTGGACACTTGACGAGTTTGGTAGAGCGAAACAATCGAGAGAGTCTTCTGGTGACGCCATCGATCATCAATATTCAGTTAAGTATAAGTGGAGCGTCTCCCAGTTTGAATTTGGTATCCTTCGGGATCATTTTGATTTGGTGCTTGCAAGTCCCAAAGCCAGAGGACTCGTGTATTCACGAGACTATCGTATTCGATAATCCTTTGACGTTTGAAACTAGACTAGTGAGCGAAGATGCCTGGTTCTAGTGTATTTTGTAGATTGTTTTGTTTGGGTTGTGGAAGGGATTTCCAGTTAGAGGATTCATGTCCGGTTCCTCCAATTGGAACTCCAACTTATGAGCTTTATGTAAAACATGGCGTGGGCCCCATTGCATATAATGAAATATGGATCCGATACACCAGAAAGGACGGTGTTTTAAAATGGCCCCAAAATGGTAGTTTCGATACAGATATCTTAGATAATTTGGAAGTTAAATTGTTTAAAAAGAAAGCCCGGCCGGCGATGTTTGATTCTTTCCGCCTATGGCGAAAGGAAGCCAAACAGAAGGAAATTAAGCTAGCGAAAAGAGATAAGAGAGAGAGAGGTATGTCAGTGATGCAAGCAGCTGTGCAATTTAAAGATAATTAGGAAGAACAAAGGAATGAACAGTTGCACAGACAGCGCAAACTAGGGATTGATAAATGTTACCCTGTTTTGTCACCCCTTGTGCAAGATGAGACAAAAGAGAAAGAAAATGATTCCCTAATGTCCCATTTGTTAAGTTCGCCACCCCCATATGTGCAAAATGCCACCGCACCTCCACAGCTTGTAAATGCGCAACCTCCAGTAAATATGCCGCAAGCCTTCCCGCAGCTGCCAGCTCCTCCTCAGCTGGCTCCTATCCCTGCAGTGCAGCCCTCTCAAGGGCCGCCAGTTTTGCTACCTGTTACCCCCGCGCTTTCTGCGACTTTGCCTAGCGCGCCAGCGGTTTCCCCTGGCGCTCCTTCTTACACTACCCCGGTACCTGTATCTGAATCTGTTTTTCTTCCCTCTGTCTATCCCCCTGTTTTCGCCTCAACTTCTCCTTCAGCACGACAACGATTAGCTAATGTAGTTACTAGTTTAATGTCGCCTCTCTTTGGGTCATCTAGTGCGACTCCTGCCTTACAGCGTAAGCAATTGCGCAGTCAGCTACCTGGTCCCGAAGAGAAAGAGGTGTTAGATCATTTGGCGCGTAGGTGGATTGGTTTCCCTTCACTCTATGATGTGGAATCGGTTGTTAACGTTTTTCACCAATGGGATGCCCCAAAACAGAGGTATGTCTTTGATAAAATGTGTGAATTCCTCTGTGAGGAATTGGAGGATAAGGGTGCAAACCCAAACCCACAGGAATTGTGTCGAGTGCGATTTGATTTCGAAACAGGTGTAATTGTGGGCCCC
The DNA here is from genome assembly GCF_964204655.1 of Triturus cristatus. NCBI lineage: Eukaryota > Metazoa > Chordata > Amphibia > Caudata > Salamandridae > Triturus > Triturus cristatus. The sequence continues at coordinate 731,017,314 of NC_140591.1, forward strand.
AATGTAGATAAAGCAGTTGCGACTTTACTGTCCCTCAGAAATGGCGATTGTCAGCAATCATTGTTTCACCAGGATTTCCCTGTGGGGAAGGAGGTAAAAGCGCGCCAATATCCAATGCGTGAGGTTCCCCCAGTTTGGAGACCTGCTGATCCAAATGCTAATCCACCTGTCTTAGCACATTTTCAGCGTGTTTGGGTACATGTTCCATGGAAGCTATCTGAGGTGTTAGCACTTAAACAGACATTGCCTGACCCCCGTAAAAACCCTACCGGTTATTATAAGGAGTTATCCCAAACTGCAGAGTCGTGTGTCATGAATTTGGCCGACATAGAAATGCCTTTTGGGAATGTGGTTCCACAGCCTTTATGGGGATCCATCCGTAATGTATATCACGCTGCAGAATTGGGTGATACATGGGCTAATATTGTTGCTGCAGACGCTAGACAAGTTGGTGGTGCGAAACCTGAGCCTTTGGTAGCAGAACTCCCTGGTCGAATTATTACCTACATGAAAACTATAATGCCTGCGATGCGCGTAAATTGGGACAAACTATCTGCATGTAAGCAGAAGAAAGATGAGACAGTGTCTGATTTCTTTACTAGGTTTGAAGAAACGTTTATCGACCACAGTGGTCAAGACATGAGCACTGAAGGTGGCCAACGGTTATTTGTTGATAAGTTTGTGCAGAATCTACTTCCCGAGTTGTGTAAGAAATTAAAAGATTCAGAAAGTTCTTGGGCTGTTTCCTCTTCAGCGCAAATACTGGCTACTGCACAGTATTATGAGAATAGAGATAAAGATGAGAAGGATAGAACAGATAAGAAAACGAAAGAACTAAAGACAAAGGTCCTCTTGCAGCAGGCCTGTCCGCCACGTGGAGGACAGAATAATTATAGGCAAACACAAGGTATCTATCAGCAGCCCCAACAGTTTCAGAGTAATCAGCCAATGAACGGGTATTATCAACCACGAATCCCTGTAGGTCCCAACCAATGTTCATATTGCAAAGAGGAAGGTCATTTCAAATATAGTTGCCCTAAATTAATGCAGCGTAACAGTAATGCATATGGCGCAAGAGTTAGAGGTGGTCAGCAAGCTCCTAGAGGCAGAGGGCGTGGAAATATTACCCAGAACGCGCGTCCTCTTCCGCCTCAAAATACCATAAATCACTTTGATCGGCAAGCCAACGCGACTGGTAATACAGCTCAGTACTACAATAGTGATTATTATGCGGAAGATGACAATGTAGAAGATGATGATTACTAGGACAGCCGTAGACAGAGAGAGGGAGTTGTTTCAGTGCCAGTGGATCAGAGCGGACCTTATGTTAAAGTAACTACAGCAAGTGTAACGGAGCCCTTTCTGCTGGATACTGGTGCTGCAAAGAGTTCAATCATGCATTCAAAACTCCCTGGCGCGCCTTTGTCTGGCGAAATGAATGTCTCAGTAGGTTTTTCTGGTGCCCCAGTTAGGAACCCGATTTCTAGTCCTATGTCTCTTTCTGTTGGACCTTGTGAGCTAAAAGCACCCCTCATTCTAACGACAGGTTGTGGTGAAAATTTGCTAGGCTTAGACTTGCTAAAAAGATTGCATGCAACGCTATATTGTTCTCCTTCAGGAGTACAACTTACATTAGGCAAGAAAGTGATTTCCCCAATGTATTTGTCTAAGAATGCAATGCCACCTGAATTGTCATCCCTTCCAGACGTCCTTTGGGCTACTGGTCCCAATGATGTGGGTCTCCTGGAAATACCGCCATATGTGGTTACTTTAAAAGCCAATGTCAGATTGCCACATATTCCCCAGTATAAGATCTCCAATGAAGGTCAGAAAGCGTTGTTAGAAATTGTCAGCGATTTGATTAAAAAGGGTGTGATTGAAGAGACAAGAGGCAACGTTGGCAATAGTCCTGTTTTACCTGTCTTAAAACGAACGGACCCTTCACAGCCACCTGTTTACAGATTTGTGATTGATCTTAGAGAGGTTAATAAGATTGTTGTACCACAGTTTCCAGTTGTCCCTGATATAACTGCCTTGTTAACTATGATTCCAGCCTCCACTGCATGGTTCTCAGTGATCGATTTAAAGAATGCTTTCTTTAGCATCCCAATTGCAGAAGAGAGCAGAGACATTTTTGGCTTTAGTTTAGGAGGTCGCAGCTTCCGCTTTAAACGTGCTCCCCAGGGCTACTGTGAGAGTCCATCAATATACAGTCAGGCTTTGAAAGCGCAGCTTGATGCACTGGTTTTACCTAGTGGCGCTATCCTTATTCAGTATGTTGACGATTTACTTATCGCCGCGGATACTGAAAAGATTTGCAAGGAAGCTACCTTGTCATTGTTGCGTCATTTGTCTGCCTTCCACCACAAAGTGTCTCTCTCAAAGCTGCAATATTGTCGACAAGAGGTGACCTACTTAGGTCATCTCTTATCAAAGGAGGGAAGGAAACTGACCCCAGAACGAATTCAAGCCATTGCACAGTTGAGTGTGCCAAGAACACAGAGAGAAGTGCGCGCTTTCTTGGGCATTACTTCATACTGTAGGCATTGGATTCCCAATTTTTCCTTGTTGGCAAAACCTTTGTTAGCATTAACATGCAAAGACACACCGAATCCTATTCCATGGTCTGAAGAGTGTCAGAAGAGTTTTTTGGAATTGCGCAACGCATTGTGTTCAGCTCCTGTGTTGGGTACCCCTGACTACAGCAAGCCTTTTACATTGTATGTTCATGAGAAAGATGGTTGTGCATTATCAGTGTTAACACAGCCTTTTGGCGACAGACCGCGTCCATGCGCGTACTTTTCATCAACCTTGGACCCTGTAGCGAGGGCATTGCCAAGTTGTCTGAGAGCCACAGCCGCTGCAGCTATGTCTATTCGACAGTCTGCTGGACTAGTAATGGATAATACATTGATTGTTATGGTTCCACATGCCGTGGACACATTGTTAAACAGGACTAAGACACAACACTTAACTAGTGCACGATTATCTGGTTATGAGCTGACATTGTTAGCAAATCACATACACATAAAGAGATGCAACACATTGAATCCAGCTACATTATTACCAATTCCAGCAGACCTAGATGAGATTGAGCAACATGATTGTCTGTTCAGAACAGAAGAAGAAACGAAAGGGAGAGTAGATCTCAAAGATACTCCCCTGACTGAGTGTGATGGTACTTTATGGGTGGATGGTTCGTGTTTCAAGCTTCCGAATGGCGATACGACTGCTGCATATGCTATCACGACTTTGCACACGATTGTTGAAACTGCGCGTGTGCCACAAAATTCGGCTCAAGCAGCAGAATTGATTGCCCTTACGAGAGCATGCGTGTTGTCTGAAGGTATGAGAGTGAACATATATACAGATAGCCAATACGCCTTTGGCGTGGCTCATAGTTTTGGGCGATTGTGGAAGGAACGTGGGTTCCTGACTTCGCATGGAGCTAAGATTCAGAATGGCAAGTTGGTGAATGATCTCCTTGAGTCGCTGACCCTACCGTTACAAGTTGCAATTATGAAATGCAGTGCGCACAAGAAAATCACTGATGATGTTGGTCATGGTAATGCGTTTGCTGATGAAGTCGCGAAAGAAACAGCAAGAGATGTGAAGACTCGAATGTATGTTGCAGGCCCTGCCAGATGGGTTGGTGATGTTGGAATGTGTGAAAACACAATAGAAAGTGTAAAGTCCCTTCAAGCTGAAGCCACAGAGAAAGAGTTGAGCAAGTGGAGAGAAAGTATGGGTAAGTTGGATGAGAATGGTTGTTGGATCGATCTGTCAGAACATAGGCGATGGTTGTTACCTGATGCATATGTGCTTCCAGTGGTTACTATGGCACATGGAATGGCACACATCAGTACGAAAGGAATCTGTAAGTTGTTGGCTCCAGTATGGCAGAATGCTGGAATTCCTAAGTGTGCAGAGAATGTGGTCAAAAATTGTATGGTATGCTTGAAGTACAACCCTGGTAGGGGAACCCCAACTCCAGCTGGTCATTTTGCGCCTCCATCATATCCATTTGAAGTTTTGCAGCTAGATTTTATTCACATGGAAAGGTGCAACAACCTGAAATATGTATTGGTGGTTGTTTGCGCTTTCTCAAAATGGATTGAGGCCTATCCTCTAAAGGATAACACTGCTCTATCCACAGCCAAAGCCCTTGTGAAGGAATTTTTCTCCAAGTTTGGAATGCCAAGAATGGTGTGGAGTGATAATGGAAGTGAGTTTGTGGGCCAAGTGATGAAGAATGTGTGTGAGGGACTAGGTATAAGGCAGAAATTCCATGCTGCAAATCACCCCCAATCAGCTGGATTAGTAGAGCGCTACAATGGCGCCCTCAAACTTAAACTGGCCAAAATCCAAGCGAGCTCAGGTCTTAAATGGCCTGACGCTCTGCCTCTAGCACTCCTGTCCACCAGAATGACTGTACACTCACTAGTGGGACTTAGTCCTTACGAGGTCGTTTTTGGCCGTCCGGCCAATGTATGGGGTGTGCCAAGACCGATGAAATTCAGTGAAATCGAGCATCCAGTACTGTTTGATTACTTGCACGAATTGACAGCTAAACTGCGTGTTTTACACCAACAGGTGTATGATACTCTTCCCCAGGCCTCTGAGGCTCCAGGGCAACCCATCGACCCTGGCACGTGGGTCTTGGTGAAAAATTTTCAGCGCAAGAGCAACGATGAGCCTCGTTGGATCGGCCCTCACCTCGTGCTGCTGTCGACAAGATCAGCGGTTCGAGTAAAGGGGAAGAAAAACTGGATCCACGGCGCCCACGTGAAAAGGGTTCCTTTGCCTCTGCCGTATGACCAGTGGGTCCAGGAGGGTATCGCAGACTCTGAAACAGACACTGTACCTCGTTTTGTGCCGTTCAGTGATGCACGCATAAAAGGCACAGCCTCAGCGCAGGAAAGTGACAATATTTTGCAAGAAGCTGTGCCACCGTCAGCTCGATTGGACACTACAGAGCCTGAACTCTTGTTTCAAGATCAAACAGTGCCTGGCCGTTTTCGTTACAGTCTGAGGCCAAGGCCTACGGACAAATAAATATTCTTTTCCTTTACCTTTTTATTTTTTGATAACCAGAGCTCTCCCATCCGAAGGACTTTCTTGATTTTTGTTTTTCGAACCACCATCCGGGTTCAGCCGCAGGGTCGCGGTGCCAAGACTTTGGGGTACAGGCCGAAGACGTTAGGTCGACGGTTCTGGTTGGTCTAGGGCGTTCCCTGGACTGACAGGCGTACTCCTTAGCAGAAGAAACTCACCCGTCGCGAGCGGCACGATTAGAGGATGGAGTTTTGTAAGATGGGGAGACTCACTGAGGAAATGAACTTTAAAGCAAGAATATGTAAAATAGTGAAAACTAAACGTTTTGTGTTTTTATGCCTGTTTGTATTATGTAGTATGATAATGTTTACTGTAGGATTTGTATTCTTCTCCTCTCAAGAGCCCATTGCACCCACTGTACAGCCTATGCCTCCTCCTACTATCTCCTCACACTCTTTTCACCCTCTGCCCGAACATGAACAAGTTAGACGATCAGAGTTTGTGAATAACTCGTTTATTCAGCTCCTGCACCAGCACCAACTAGTTATGAATACAACCAATTGTTGGGTGTGTGGTTTAATGCCACATACCATTAATAAGGGTATTCCCGATCTGGTGCTGCCGTATAGTTACAATGGATCGTCATGGGCATTCCAGACCATGTTTCTCTATGCACTAGAAGTATACTCCCCGCGACAACCGCGTTCCATCAGACCTAGCACCAATAACAAAGCTTTAATGAAAGGAGTTGCCGATATGAGTAGAGATATCGATGCATACTCATCCATTCCCAAAGAAGAGCTGAGAGCTTATGTAGGGTGGAACGCGACGAAGTATAGTATTAGTCTAGGTGAAAGACAGCGGAAAATCTCATCCCCAATCTGGGTCGTACCCCACATAGGTCGGTTCTGTTTGCAAGGTAATGGTCAGAATCCTAGAGCTCAACTGGGAAGAAGTGACTGTACTGAAACGTACACTTTTCCGTCACAGTTTTCCCCTTCGTTTTTGGCTGCCAAGGGTACATATTTTATCTGCAATGACCGAGCATATACATGGTTGCCCCCTGATTTCTCGGGCACATGTTATATTGCAAATCTGCTACCGCCAACATTTACTGCTGCCTCCGACTATCACAAGACCAGAGTTGTGAGAGGCGTGATTAGTAAGGAGGATACTGCCGGTCAGGAAGCGGGAGACTTCTTTTTGGGTTTCCTGCCGTTTTGGGGACCTATGGTTAATAGTAGGAACCTGAGACAGCTGACTCGTGTGGTTGAATCCACTGTTAATGTTACGGCTGGTGCCCTTGGTAATTTGACAGCTGAGCTCCAAGCGGATCGCCTTATGACTTTGCAGAACCGCATGGTTCTAGACGTCATACTTGCAGACCGTGGTGGGGTATGTAAGGTTATCCAATCCAGTTGTTGCATTTTCATACCAGACAACGCTCCAACAGTTTATCAAGCCATCTCCAAACTGCATAAAATATCTGAGTCCATACACGTGGATAAAGGAGATTGGTCACTGGTGGGGTGGTTCTGGGAACTGATATCTGCCTGGGGTTGGAAAGTTCTGATGGTCATTGGAATGATCTTAGCCATCCTTTTCCTGTTCTGTCTGTGCATACAGTGTGCTCCTGCGATATGTGGTCTCTGTGCTACATTATGTGGAAGGAAACCTGTATCGAGGGACGAGCTGAGTAATAGGATGATGCTACAGCAACATCTCCATGACTTCGTGAATATTGACCTAGACTCGGATTGAAATGACTATAGTTATTGCCTATGTAAGGGCAAAAGGAGGGTCTGTCGTACTTTAGAATTTGGGACCGCGTAGGAGATAGGGCCCTACTATCTCGGTAATAGTGAACCGCGAATGGTTAATGTGGTATGTACGAGTGCTCTCTGTAACGTTTCAGCTATGAATGCACTGTGTATACGCTATTTTACATCACTGCGTGGGTTCCATTTTGTATCGGTGGCCATCTTATGGTTGCCCTCACATAGGCTATGTAGTGTGAAGCGAATACGGGCCTTTCAGAGCACATGTGGCTTTCTTTGACTTTTCTGTGACCTGGGCAGCTTGGCTCCGCTGCCCCAGGTCAAACTGGTCTCACGAGTTCCCCGTCCTCTGGCCACCTGTGATTAGCATCAGGGCTTGACACACCATAAAGTCTTTTCATCCTACACGAGCCTCCAGCTAATCTCTTTCACACCTGGCTGTTCCTGCTTTATGGCTTGTTTCCCAAAACAGGAGATGCTCATGTCTATTGGGGCCTATCGATATCTGATGTGGGATCTGAGCCTTGCTGGGTAAATAATTACGGGCTTGTTTAACTGGAATGTGGGATGGTCATCATGACTCTGCTTTTTCGTTTGTAATGTACACTTTAAATGACCATGCCATAAACTTAAGAATGTATGCCTGAGGCAGGAAAATCTGTATTTAAGGAGAAGCCCGTTTCTGTGATTTTTAGCAGTCTCCTGAGAACATACACGCTGTTGTACTTCTAGGACGCCTGTAATTGGTCTGCAGCCAATAAACTGATCTTTGACTTCACCCAGAAGACTCTGTGTTTCTGTAGGTCTGAAACAGGAAGAACCCCGAAGTCATAGGGTGTGTTCCCCTGCACCGCTGGGCTTAAAATACCCAGTACTTCAACTATAGTGAAGGATGTAAAAAGATAACAGTAGGGTCAAGTATTAGGGTCCAAAACTTAGAGTTGAAAGTGCAATATATCACATTACTAGTTATCATGGAAAACATTGCCCTAGCTCTCCACATGGCCAGTAGATAACGTGTTAGTGCAAACATTCATGGCTTACTAAAATCAGTTCTTAGTATCCTTAGGACACATTTGAATCCTCTAGTGCCAAGGGACCAGCACAACAGTGATATCCTGCAACACCTACTGCTCTCGTACGTCAGGCAGAAAATAGGTTATGATCTAGGGTCTCTTCAGGGCACCACATGACGGGCAGCATCTCTCATCCGCATTAGATACTTTAGTCCATCTAGCTGTAAAGGAATGGAGGGGAAGAGTCCCGTAGCAGAACTACAGGAACAGGTGACTATCCATAGGAGCTTTGATCTAGTGCATAACGTTTTCTCTGCTATAAGCATCCTAAACTACAAAGCATCCATCGGACAGAGAACCTCTGCTTCCCCCGGTGTTTGCTGCAATATCTATGTGCTGCCAATCGGCTTTTTTGATGCTGTTCTTGGAGATACCAGCTGGCTCCTTTGGGATACTCCACATAGTTAACGGTTCTAGGGGCATATCAACAAGGGCTTTATCTCTGCTTTTTTGGCTTTAAAAGCCAAAAAAGCAGAGATAAAACTAGCACCCTATCAACAACAGGGTGCTAACATGCAAATTTGCATGTTAGCACCCATTTACTCTACGCTTCCCCTTGCATCTCTAATGAGATGCAAAGGGGGCGTTCCAGAGTAAAATAATAGGAGAAATGTCGCTAAGCAACATTTCTCCTATTATCAAGAATATCGCTAACCCTGTTAGAGACAAAAAAAGCAGCGCTAACCGCGGTTAACGCTGCTTTTTTACGTCTGGTATTTTTCTGATTTAGCCATGATATCCTATGGACGGAGGATATCATGGCTAAGTTTGTCTGTCCCTATCAACAAGCTAACGTGAGATTATTGCTGGGTTTCCAGCGATAATCTCACGTTAGCCACTTAGCGTGAGGATTTTTATCGCTATTGAGATAAGCGTTGCTAATAGCACGCTATCTCAGCGATAAAAATCAACGCTAGCCGGCGATAATTATCCTAGCGCTAAGTGCGCTTAGCGAGAATTATCGCCGGTTGTTGTTGATATGCCCCCAATTTTCTCCAAAAGGGATCTCACATATCGGATCCAGGGAATTTTACTAGGGCCTGTGAGGCTGAGAATCTCAATTAAGCCTTCCCGGAATTGTAGGAGCTCCGGAGTAGTTTAAAGCCTCTTTGAGTACAAGATTGGACGTATGCCAGTTTTAACAGATAAGGGTCTCATCCCCAGGTCAATTCTAAGGTGATGCAACGGGGTAATTATAGGGACACCTACCAGTTGCCTGATAAATCAATTTTCAACTAAATCAAGTATGGTCACAACCACATGACCCATCAGCTCTGCACCATACAAGGCTTACCCCAGAGCCTGCGATTGATAAACTTGCAGGGCCGGGCTTGCTGGATGGAACTGTGATCTATATGCCATCTTGCAAATATCCTTGTGATTTAATCTAGTTTGAGTCTACTTTTAGAGATGTGTGCCTGCCACCCCATATGTTCAGTGACTGTAAAACCCAGGTACGTGAATGATTGTGCCCTTTCAAGTGGAGAATCTGCTAGAACTAGGTCAGACCTAGTTGAGTGCCCTCTGTTTAAAATCATGTACTTCATTTTGCCTACATTGGTTTCCAAGCCCCGATCCCTGCATAATAGTTGAAAATGATCCAAGAGCTTTTGCAAGCCCATGGGCAATTTTGACAGCAAAAGAGTTTCATTAGCGAACATCGTTATTAATCTGCCCCAGGTAGTCTATAAGGCCATTGAATTAAAGGTAAAAGAGTGTTGAGGCAAGTACACAGCCCTGTCTTACTCCTCTACTTACGGGAAAGGGCTCTGTCAACTCACTATCCTGGCCATACCTCACCTGCACATAATTGTTTATGTGCAGCCTCACTATGATGTTTGGTAAATTGCTGGGTACTTCCATCTTTTGAAGTACCTGCCACAGGGTGGATTGGAGACCAAATCAAAGGCACAGCAAAGACAATAAACACAACCCCCAGGGTGACCACTTTTCAATACTCCATCTGGAGCCGGAACACCTGATCAATCGGGCTTGTGGCCTCTCTTAAACCCGCCTGTAGGGGGGACAGAACATCATTCCTAGCCATCCACTCCAGTAGTCTGCTAAGTATGACCCTACAAAACAGCTTTTGTGAGCTGTCAATAAGACTATGGGTCTACACTTTGATGGTTCATTATGGGCCCTTTTTTTATAGATGGGTATGATTTCAGTCCCAGATCATGTGGGGGGCAAAGGATCCTTTAAAAAAAGTTTTAAATAATGGAGAGAAGTAAGCGCCCTAGATGTCGGCCTCCCTCCGAAATACGTCCCAGGAAATTTTGTCTAGACCTGGTGCTTTGTTGGGCAAAATGCTCTGTATGGCTAGACATATTTCCTGCTCTGCTATTCCCTCTTCATTAAGGGCACACCCCGTCACTGCTGCTTCAAAGATGTCAGCATCCTCTCATTTAACATATGTTCATCAGTCCCTGATCCCCAATCCTATGGAATCACTAACAGCGGGGGACTGTTCTTCCTTCTACAAATACAGTCTTGAATAATTGGCTGCTGAATCATTTGCTGGAATGTTAACATCTGTGGGCTAGGAACCTTCCATAATGCCACTAGAAATAATGTTTCAGAACCAAGGGGGATTTTTTTAATTGGCAGCCTGTAGCACGTTCTCCAATTTATCCCTTTGCTAGTCTTTTTTAATATCAACAAGGGCCTTTTTATGGATATGCCTGGCCTCCTGGATCAAGGACCTGTCTTGGTCCTCTATTGCTGTGACCAGTGTGGACCTGCAGGTTTTGTTGTACCAGGTCAGATGTTGCTTCTCAACTCCTGTTTTCAATGGAAAATAGGGTCCTTAACTTCCTACGCAGGCCAATTTTGATCTCAGAAATGGCATCCAGTGACTCTTCCCAACCCTTCAGAAAAAGTGGCACCAGACCCTCCATCACTTCAGCCAGAATACGGAAAATCTGACTTGTTGGACTCTTGCGAGGTCTCTAAGCCACATCATTTATCCCTACGTCTATTGCTAGTGATCGTTAATGTCCTGTCCTCTAGCTCTCTACCATGATCAGCATGTTCAACTAGGTTTAAATTCAATGTAAAGACTAGAGCATTTTGGTGATAATCCTGTTGAGGCACTAGAAGGTCTTCGAAGTGAGGCCATAGTTGAATGCCCGAAAGAATATAATCAATCAGGCTCATTGAGTTTGGGCGATTAAATGTTTGAGCCCCTAGTCGATCTGGTTCTGCCATTACAGGCTCTCAACCCCTGATCTATGTTAAGGACTTTGATCTTTATTGTGATCGGAGACCATTTTCCCTAGGGATATATTTCAAGGGCTGGGAATGACCATTAGTAATTTTCTTTAGCTGAGAGTAATGTGATATTGAGACCCAAAGGCTCAAACTGACTATTAAGGTTGCCCCACAAAATTGTTCTTGCGTCTGGTTACTGGAGTGGTATATGTGCATTCAGTCTGACAAGAACCATTGTTTCCCAGCCTCTCCCAGCTGATCTACAGTACACATAGTATATTAGGTAGATTCCACCCTGTGGGGCATTAAGGCATATACACAGTAAATCACTGGAGTCAACCATGGTTTATTTTATCGTGCCCCTCACTGTAGTCTTAAGCCAAGTCGTCTGGCCACCAGAAGGCCAGCCCTTGCCTGCTGTGGTTGCGACCTTGGCATAGTGAGCATAGACAATAGGGAACAGGGGTTGTGACCATGGCTGTTGAAAGAGGCAGACGTCATACTGTTCAATAAACTCACAACAGTCCGGACATACTAATGTGGGTCCCCGGCCTGCCACAATATAGGAGATAAATTGGACCTTCCCAGGTACCCCTGGAACAACACTGATTGGATATGTTGGAAGGTTCTCTGGCTGACCTTTAGGGCTATTGGGGGCATGGGGCAACCTATTGTGAACTATGATGGGAGACACTTGGTTATCCATTACTTCATTGGCCGGAAGTCATTCCAAGGCCTTCTGGTCAGTCAGGACGGAAAACCTATTAAAACAGGCAACATGACTGGCTGCGGCCATAGGGCATTGGTTGGAAGGAGGAGAGGTGGCCTGAAAAAAAATCAAAGAGGGAGACCAACTACCTTTGTTTCAGCAAGGTTGTGAAGTACCTTAGCGCTCATGATATTACGTACGCATGCAGACCAGAGAAAATTTAAAACAACGCAGTCCACTTAATTTACCTTCTTAAACTGTCCCACCAATCTCACCCTTCTGACCATTATAATTTCTGCATTTTGGGACAACAACATGGGCATTGGTTGTATCCATTTAAGCAGATGGTTCGTATGGTTTGTAGATGCTTTGCTTCCGGGGGGTTGTTTCCACTTGCTGCCTTCATTCTTTGCAGGTAGTCTTTTCCTCTTGACTGCTTAAATTGGGGCCTGTTGATGGAATGAAGGGTTGCCCAGAGATAGCTGTGGATGGGGTACTGCTTCAGATCAAATGTCCGGGCCAGGAGGGACTGGCACATAGGAGGCCCTCACTTCAAAGTTACTAGTGCTTGCATTATCTGAGGCGAAGCAAGGACCCAGTGTTCGGCAGTCAAGGGAAGGTCTGCATTCAGTCAATTCAATCTCATTGCTTACAATCCCGACAACCCGCCCCAGCATACTGTTGATCGAGACAGAAGGGTAGGCAGCATTACTACATGCTTTGCATTTTCCCATGCTTATCTCCCAAAGTGTTCGCAAAGCCAACCAAGCCATCAGAGCAGGCTGTAGGAAGGAATGAGGGAAAGGTCGTACACCAGCAGTGCAACCAAAAATTCCCAACCGCAGAGAGTAGTCAAGGAGGTCAGGGGGATCAATCTGACCAGCTAGGAGTATCTGAGAAGTGTGTTTCAGTAAAGCTTCTGTGCTTAGTTTCAAAGGAAGTTTTTATAAGTTTTATAAATAAATGCATTTAAAGACAGAAGGAAAGGAATAAGACTTGCTTTTCATATGTAGAAAAAAATGAAAGGGTTAGTGATCATTATTCCCCCCAAAAATTGACCACATGAAAAACAAATTAATAAAAATCATTGCACTAAAATTGTTTTTGCATTATTATGATCTTTATAATGTCTAATAACATCACTGTGAAAATTTAATAGTATTTAGCACTGTAGAAAATTACCCTGTGCAAAGTATGTATTCAGATTTCAATGTGCACATTAAGATTTCTATCTCCAACTGGTTAAAATATTTTGTTGCACCAAATTAAAAGGGTTAATATTAGTTTATCTAACAACGTCAATCTTACTGTCTCTTAGTGACAAACGTACAATGTAGTATGGCCTAATGGCTGCAGTGTCAAATACAAAGGCTATTAAAAGTCATGCAAAGAGTAACTGTACATACATGTGAATTACATTGCAAGGCTTTGTGCACAAGAATTCTGGGTGCATTATGGCATTCTGAAAGCTTACATTTTGAGCAAGTCCTTAAGGTGCTAAAAAAGCACAGTGCACAAAAATAAAAAAAATAATAAGACAGCAAAAGTTGCATCCTACCTTTAAAAAAATATCAGCACACAGGAACGGAGCAGGGATGCCCTTCAGTCATGCTTCTCGAGAGTTACTTTGAATTGTAAAGGCTGCAGGGGAATAGCCGTGCTCAGACAGGGGACAACAGGTTTAAGGGTCAGAGGCCGAGTTCTGTATTTAGAACTGACCAGCACTGCTGAAAGTAAAATGTCCACACAGAGGGTTTTGGAGCGTTTTTTTTTATCTGAGGTTAGCCACTGTGACAGTGTGTGATTTCTACAGTACACTATGAAAGCATCAGAGCGTTTCTTGATGTGTACATGTACATATATAATTGTGTAAAGGCAAGATGTACATTTAGTATATAGCCCTTTTAGTGATAATACAAATAAATAAATAAACAGGGCTGTATTTGATTGAACGGGGAATATATTCCTTTTCAGCAGATTTGCTTTTATTTTGGTCTACAGCAAATAACACATGTTAAGCAAACGCACACTTCAGTGGGGGAACAACCTTTACAACACAACTTTTACAACGCACTACACTTACAACGCATTTTTTACAACGCAAAATCCATTACAACGCATTCCATTACATAGCATGACACTACAACGCATTTTTAAAAACTACCTTTACAACGCATTCCATTACAACGCATACTACCTTTACAACGCATACCATTACAACGCATAATATTACACTACACTATCCAACACTTACCCTACTGTTGCACCCCCTGGAGTTAGAATAGTAATTTTTACCCCTATACTATCCAACACTTACCCTACTGTTGCATCCCCTGGAGTTAGAATAGTAATTTTTACCCCTATACTATCCAACACTTACCCTACTGTTGCACCCCCTGGAGTTAGAATAGTAATTTTTACCCCTATACTATCCAACACTTACCCTACTGTTGCACCCCCTGGAGTTAGAATAGTAATTTTTACCCCTATACTATCCAACACTTACCCTACTGTTGCACCCCCTGGAGTTAGAATAGTAATTTTTACCCCTATACTATCCAACACTTACCCTACTGTTGCACCCCCTGGAGTTAGAATAGCAATTTTTACCCCTATACTATCCAACACTTACCCTACTGTTGCACCCCCTGGAGTTAGAATAGTAATGTTTACCCCTATACTATCCAACACTTACCCTACTGTTGCACCCCCTGGAGTTAGAATAGTAATTTTTACCCCTATACTATCCAACACTTTCCCTACTGTTGCACCCCCTGGAGTTAGAATAGTAATTTTTACCCCTATACTATCCAACACTTACCCTACTGTTGCACCCCCTGGAGTTAGAATAGTAATTTTTACCCCTATACTATCCAACACTTACCCTACAGTTGCACCCCCTGGAGTTAGAAAAGTAATTTTTACCCCTATACTATCTAATACTTACCTTAAATGCAATTTAATATTATGCGTTGTAATGGTATGCGTTGTAAAGGTAGTATGCGTTGTAATGGAATGCGTTGTAAAGGTAGTTTTTAAAAATGCGTTGTAGTGTCATGCTATGTAATGGAATGCGTTGTAATGGATTTTGCGGTGTAAAAAATGCGTTGTAAGTGCATGCGTTGTAAAAGTGTGCGTTGTAACGACATACATCCCTTCAGTGCCACTTGTTCTAAGTAGGAAAAACCTAGATTTAATACTTACTTGTAATGTTGAAAAGTAGTTTAACAAATTAATTCCTTTGTATTAATTACATTTATTGATTCTAACATTGTAGGATAAAACACTACAGGTAATGTAAACTTAGCTCTAATGATGTCTGAGGCTATAATGTGCCTAGGAAAATTAGGGTCAAATTAATTCTCAATTTATGTTAATAATATTTAGGATATCCTCATTAGTAATTTAACTACATTTAACAAAAGGAAGCATTTGCTTAGTTGTTTTCAATGAACTTATGGCCTTGATTAAGCCTTCCTGGAACAAGATTGGACACCACAGATCTGTTTAGGTAACATTAGCTAAAGGAAACATTGCATATCCTGTTTGGAGCAGATGGGGATATCACTGTTTTCTTGAGAAATAATACCAGTGTAGGAGATATGCAGGGTGGGGTTTATCCTACTGAATAACCTTATCAAGGGGTAGCAGCGTCTGCGGGCTATGTGCAGAGAATAGCTCTGCCATGCATATAGAAATAATGGTGTCCACTTAAAATTGTTGTGCTAGGGCCAGATAAAAAGGCCATGAAATACAGTTTGCATTAATGCGCTATTATGTTACACAGCTCAATAAACTAAAGGAATTGGTAGTTGGTTATTGGATTCATTTTTCTAGTTAGCCCAATGTGCTCATATACCAAAATTAAGAAAGTGGTACAGTCCGATAGTATTGGACATGGCCTCTTTGGTGTGGTTTCTCCTATTTATCTATCTCCTACAAGTCTGTCCGTGCCCAGCTGCCAAAAGGGGTGTGTATTGGCGACAGAAGGTCACCTGCTTAGGTTACATACTGTCGAAGGGGGTAGGAGATTAGCTCCTGGGCAAATTAAGGGTAAGCACAATTAAGAAACACATTGTCCTTTTTCTTGGTTTTTGTGCCTATTATGTGTATTATTGTGAGCTTTTCTGCGTGGAAAGTACGCAGGGCAGCTTGTTGTTGTGCTCTCTCTCTCTCTCTCTCTCTCTCTCTCTCTCTCTCTCTATCCCTCTCTTTCTCTTTATCTTTCTCTCTCTCTCTTGAGCCTGTCTAAGCTGTCTAGGAACGGCTATGAGACAATTGGTTGGGCTCGCTTTAGTCATTCAATTCACAAGTTGCTGTGAATATGTTCTTAAATAAATAGAGACAAAGCACCTCACCAGTGCAATTCTAGTTGGCTATTAAATAATACTGTTTGAACAAATTGTTAGAATTAACAAAATGAATAAATAAAAACACCATGTTACTGTCCATCCTGTCTGTAAACTGATGGAATATGGAATTAGATAAGAATGAAAGGATGGTAGAATAGACGGATGTTCTCTTATTTGACCATTAAGGGGAACTATGTGTGGGTAGTTTTTGTTCTAAAATTCCCAGGTGGCAACACCATTATTGTTTATGTTATTACAGCACTACACAAAGTCGCAGAGGCATCATGAGCCCTTTATCAGTTAGTCCGTGTAATTGAGCTGACAGCCCTTATTAGAGATAGTGAATAGGTTTGTTCCCTGAATATTATATTACATGCCCAGATCTCGAAAAGTATGATATATATGTGTTACAATGCTAGGAAAGAAGCTCATATGCCTTTAGCACACATATTTAGGAACAGAATGTTCTTTGCTTGTTTTCTTGTCTGCCATAAACAAGTTCTGCTGGAAAACTCATGTACCTACTAGGTTATGTTTAATTGATCAGTTATTCATGTAATACAGATCGCTGTTACATTCACAGTTTTAGAGTTTCCCGCTACACATATAATATGAGAGCATGGTTATAAGAGTAAAACATAGTTGTTCTTACGTAAGGAAAATAATTCTAGAAGTGTCCACAGTCCTGTACAGTAGTGAAAAAAATCACAAGTAGAAGAAGTGTTGTGAACTCTATGATTTATGGAACACAAGCTTGGTAACACAAGAAACACCAAAAAATAGTTGTTTTGTAAGGATTCAGAGTTTGTTTAGTAAATGAATACAGACTTTCCCAGCTGCTTGGGATTGGGAGAGAAAAATTAAGTTTGCCCTTGCCAGTTCACTAAAAGTTCCTTTTATACTCGCTAATAGGTCCAGGGTGTTTTTACTCTCAGATTGATGACGTGGTTCTTGGGCGTCCTGCTAACGTATGGGGTGCTCTGAGACTAAAGAAGTTTTCTGAAATAGAGTATCCTCTCTGTTGATAGATTATGTGTATGCCTTGTCTAAACGATCTTTGTTCTGTTCACCAACAGATATCTGCTGCCCTACAACAATTGCCTGGAGAGTCAGCGCCAGTCTAGTTTGGAGCTGAGGTGAAGGGAACCAGCACAGGCATTGCTGGAAACTATAACAGCGGTGAGGGTGGAAGACCGGAAGAAGTGTGTACCCCTACCACTGTCTTGGGTGAAAGATGGGGTCACAAATTAGGACAGAGAGCTGTTCCCTTTTTTCCTGATGCCCAGCTGAGAGAGGAACAGACCGATAAGGATGGCAAGGAGGTTTTGCTTGAGGTGATCCCCTCTGAAACAAGGGTTGCTTCAGATACTCCAGCATCAGGCCTCTGAGTTCCGGTCCCAAACTGAAAGTGAGCCTGCACCTTTGTTTGTTGATAAAGAGGTGCCTGGGCACAATGGGTACAAGCTGCAGCCCTGACGAAAGAGCAGTGCGCCAGTGGAGCAACACAGGAGTTAGGAAAGGACTTGAGTTCAGGGTACAGGTGCTGTGCCTCTGGTGCCTGTTAGATTAGAGTGAAGAATACTGGTGCACTGCCTGAGACACTGGACAGGATCGTTGAGGATATTCACCCCGGATGGTGATT
The DNA here is from genome assembly GCF_964204655.1 of Triturus cristatus. Lineage (NCBI taxonomy): Eukaryota > Metazoa > Chordata > Amphibia > Caudata > Salamandridae > Triturus > Triturus cristatus. The sequence goes on from NC_140591.1 coordinate 731,035,139, forward strand.
GACCTATCCTTAAACAAAGTTTTCTTCTTCAGCCTGGGCCATGACTGATTTTCTGAGTTGCAAGTTGTGCAGTTCCACCGTGGAAGAAACCAACATTTGATGAACGATAGGAGCCTGCCTGTGAGGCTCAGACGGACACAGGGAGAAGACTCCCCTCTGGCTGGTTGTACAACGGCTTCAATTCCCCAAGTATTTTTTGTTAGCAATGTACCCCTTTGGTCATCTTATGTTTGAGGAGGAGCAGCCTTTTGCGTCTCCTAGTCCTAATTCCCATGGCCCCGTTTAGTCCTCCTGGCCCCCAAACAAAAATCATTTCCAGAACTCAGGGACATGGAATTGGACTTGTTGGTTTTGGACACTGTTTTCCGTTTGTGGCTGAAAGTTATTATCAGCTCTATATATAATTGTTGCGATCCTTTTTTTCCCGCTGCCTTTGTATTTAATGTGACCCAATGCTCTGTTTCCTTTGTGCTCCTACCTATCCCTTCTATATACCCGCTTAACAACATGTTTAAAATATAAATGCCCACCTAGCAATGGATCAGGATATTAATGAATTAATGAGGATAGATGTGCACGATAACTTCCATGCTCCTATTAATTCATAGCGGGTGTCTTCAGCTAATGCTAAAACGGCCATCTGTGGAAATCACAGAAATTACCGTTTGCATAAGCTGAAGCCATTTTGTTTGTGGCATCCATTTTAGTTAGCCATGTGCTTCTTCTGTCTTCACTGTTGCCTGCTTTTCTATTCTGCTTGAGTCATCAACTATAGTTAACTCTTTCATTACTGAGCCAGAGCACTGTGCATGCTCAGAAAGGCCTGTAGCTGCTACAATGCACCTGTCTTAGAGTGTAATTGTCAGGCTGTTTTAATTGATGTAAGCATAAATGTTTCCCCTCCCACTCTGTTGACCAAGAAATTTTTGTATGCCCATGTTAGTCAATAACTATTCTTGGATGTGTCAGTACATCCCCTTTGAGTCTCCATGCTGACTATGCAACAAATGTATATATAAGGCTCCTGGTTTCTGTATTCTATGGACTACCTAATACAGTGCCCGAGGGTGTTGTATAGCTGTAGTCCCACTCATGAGAGGTTAGTAAATCTATTTCTTTGATATTACAGCTTCCGTGCCAATCTCTTCTTTGTTGGTTTAAAAAACAGTTGACAGATAAGGGTGAACCCATGCATCAGTGAGCCCCTAAAAAGGCTCATTTCCACACTGAGACTGGAAACTTACCTACACCCATGGTCCTGCTGTTGCCACACCACACACACAGCATGCACCAGCTCAATTCAAGGTCTGAAGTCTATGAATGGTATCACCTATTATTGGACTCTACACTCTAGGCTCAATACTCTGGACTGTTGCCCTCTGATAACAGAGGGATTGAATGTGTTGTTACTCCTTAAATCCTTCGTTAGACATGGGGGTCTCTAGTTGGCAATGCTTTGCACCTTTTTCCAAGGAGGAACCCTTGCTTCTAGTCAGGGTAAGGGAGTTACACCCTTAGACAACCCCAACTCAACCCCTTGGCAGCTTGCAAGGAGAAGACAGGCTTATCGCAGTGGCAGTGTGTAAAGCATTTGTGCACACATAGATTAACACAGTGAAAACACAACAAAGGACACCACACTAGTTTAGAAAAATAGGAACTCTTTATCTAAACCAAACAAGATTAAAAAAAATCCACAATACCTATATAGAGATATCAACAAAAATAGTTTAGTCACAAAAATAAAGCTTATAGCAATAAATAGCTTCACCTGGGGCTGTTACGACGTCGTATTAGATGAAAATCCCAATGTACAACGCTGACCGCAAGGTGCGTGGCATCAGGCCCGGAGTCATATGGACCTCAAAGAACTGTACCTTGGCAAACAATGAAAACAAAGATGATGCACAGCATCGGGGAGATGATGCTTCGTTGGCGCTGGGTTGAGTCCGTTCCTTACGACCAGAGGGGAGGTGGGGTTTCGGTTCCTTACTTGCGATGCAGGGGAGGTGAGGCGTCGGTTCCTTACAGTTGTCAGGGAGGTGACATTGTGGTGGCGTTGAGGCGTTGGTTCCTTATAAAGATGGGGGGGCCGATGGATGCGGGAGGTAACCAATGTCAGGTATCAGCTCCGCCATAAAGAAGCACCGGTGTCGGTGAGGTAGGGGCTGTGGTGCGAGTCAGGGCAGTGCATTGTCAGCATCACGATCGGTGCCCTTGGCTCCGGTGGAGGCAGTGGCCTCGTTGAAGGCTTTGGAGTCAATCCGGTGTGGCAACGGCAGGCATCAGGGTGTGGTGCAAGTATTTATTATTTATTTATTTATTTAAGGTTTTTATAGAGCGCGTAGTCACCCATGAGTATCCCAGCGCTTTACCTCGTAATCCTGATGGGAGGGGGTGCGGAAAATAAGAATGGTTTATGGAAAGAGGAGGGATTTGAGCAATTTCCTAAAACGGAGGAGATTCGGTTCTGTTCTTAGTTTCAGAGGGAGCGCGTTCCATTGCTTCGCTGTGTGAACCGAAAAACGGCGACCTCCTAAACGGGCTTTTTTCACCCTGGGTACCACAATGAGGTTTCCATGGTCCGATCGGAGCGCTCTAGTAGGTCTATAGGGGGTGATACAGTTTTTGAGAATTGGTGGGCCTTCGTTGTGGTGCACTTTGTGAGCCAGGCAGAGGGCCTTGAATACCACTCTTTCCCTGATCGGTAGCCAGTGCAGTTTTTTCAATGCGGGTTTTGCAGATGTTCTGGCCAGGGTGTTCGTGAGCATCCGGGCAGCGGCATTCTGGATTTTCTGTAGTGTCTGGAGGGTGGTTTCAGGGGCTCCCAAATAAATGGCGTTACTGTAGTCCAGACTAGACACAATCAGGCCTTGGATCAACTGTTTCCGGGAATTGAAAGGGAGTAGGGGAAGCACCTTCCTACATGATCTTAACAGGCCGAAACAAACGCCGGCCGTCTTCCTTGCCTACGTTCTAAAGGTAAGATCTTTCTCTAACCATATTCCCAAACTCTTGACCTCCGTCTTGGGGGCAGGAGGTTCACCAAGACAGGCGGGCCAGATGTTCGGGGGTAGATCTAGCGTTTTTTGACCTAGGAGCAGAATCTCTGTTTTTGACCCATTTAATTTCAGGGCTGAGTCATTCATCCATTGCTGTATATTGGAGAGACAGTCATGAAGGTTGGAGGGCTCTTGCTTGGGGTGAGATAGAGTTACCACCAGCTGTGTATCGTCAGCATAACTGATGATAGTGACTCCGAATGGGGAGACCCTCTCCTCCAGGGGGGCCATGTACACGTTAAATAACGTGGAGCTCAGTGACGAGCCCTGTGGCACACCACACCGGAGGGGGATGGCAGGGGAGTGGCTGTCACCTTCCCAGACTTGGAAGGAGCGCTGGCAGAGAAAGGATGAAAGCCATTTCAGAGCCTTGTCTTTCACTCCAATGTTTTCCAGGCGTTGGGTTAAGACCTGGTGGCTGACAGTATCGAAGGCCGCACTCAGGTCCAGGAGGACCACTGCCACTGATTCTCCTGTATCGAGAATGTCTCTGGCCTTCTCCACTGCTGCAAGGAGAGCGGTGTCAGTGCCTTGACCTGGTCGGAAGCCCGTCTGGGAGTTCTTGAGGAGATGGTTGGTTTCCAGGAACTGTGACAGTTTTTTATTTACAAGTTTCTCAGTGACCTTACCAATCCAAGGAAGGAGAGAGATGGGTCTATAGTTTGATAGATCCTCAGGGTCTAATGAAGGTTTCTTAAGAAGTCCTTTAACGACCGCTTCCTTCCAGCTAGGGGGGACTTCACCTTGGGTTAATGAGGTGTTGATCAGAGCGGTCAGCGGGGGCACTATGGTATGGGTGATTTTTTGGAGGAATCGTATGGGCACTGGGTCACTGGGAGCGCCACTCTTTATTGAATCAAATGATGCTGCTACCTCCTCCATGGTAACCGGGCTGAAGGAAACCAAGAGAGGGGCGGCGGGCTTCAAGGGGGAATTCCTCTGCAGGGGATGATGGTCCTCATATCCTTCAATGGAGTCGGTTTTAGCAGCGGGAAGAGAAGCGAGGATCTTTTTAATTTTTTCATCAAAGAAGGTGGCTAGTTTGACACATTTTCCTTCTGCTGCTTTGGGGTCCATAGGTTTTTGTGAGGGGTCGGGGACATGGAGGAGTTCTTTAAGGATAAGAAAGGTTTCCTTGGCTGAGCAGGAGGAATTCTTTATTTTTTCCTCATAAAAGGCACTTTTGGCATTGCGGAGTGCTAGTTTGTATGCTCTCATGGATGACTGAAATACGTCTTTTTCCTTCACAGACTTGTCTTTCCTCCAAATGCGTTCTGACCTTTTGCATTCCTTCCTTAAAGCGTTCAGTGCGGGGGTGTACCATGGAGCTGGATTGATCCTCTTAGTATGTTTAAGAGTACAAGTGAGTGGGATAAGACTGTCTAGGGAGTGGGTGAGCCAGTCAGATGGTACATCGTGTAGTTCACGATCAATGCCCACGGCTGCAATGCAGGTCATGGCGTCACTCGCCCACGTCAGTTTTGCTTTTTTTCCTCTGTGTCTGAAAAGTTTCAGTGCTCCGTCCCTCATCTCCTTGTGTTAGTTTGTTCGCCCTAAGTTGGAAGGGTATGCCCAGACGTGGGTCCTTTGCTCATGTTGCCCCTGGATTCAAGATAGCCTGGCTGATATGGGGTGTTACCCCGAAACCAGTCCCAGGATGCTTGTCAGTTTGGGCTGGACTGTTCTGATGAGGCACAGGGTCAAGACTGATTTGCATATAGCTGGGTCTGAACTGGGAGGGCGAAGTGAGCTAAAGAATTTCGATGAATTCAACCAAGATCTGTGACTGAGGGGGAGTGTCTAAAAAGTTTCAGTGCTCCGTCCATCATCTCCTTGTGTTTGCTTTGCTGACCCTAATTTGGCAGGGTATACCCAGACGTGGTCCCCTTGCTCACTTTGCCTCTGGATTCAAGCTAGCCTGGCTGATGAGGGGTGTTACCCCGAGACCGATCCCAGGATGCTTGTTTCTGGTCCAGGGAAGACCTTGCTTGGCAGTTCGGGCTGGACTGCTCCCATGAGGCACAGGGTCAAGACTGATTTGCATATAGCTGGGTCTGAACTTGGGTGGCAAAGTGAGCTAAAGAACGATGATGGATTCAACCCAGATCTGTGACTGAGGGTGAGTCTGAAAAGTGTCAGCGCTTCGTTCATCATCTCCTTGTGTTTGCTTTGTTCAACCGAAGTTGGAAGGGTATCCCCAGACGTGGGTCCCTTGCTAACTTTGCCACTGGATTGAAGCTGCCTGGCTGATGAGGGGTGTTGCCCCGAAACCAGTCCCAGGAAGAAAAAACAGTCCCAGGGTGCTTGTTTCTGGTCCAGAGAAGACCTGGCTTGGCAGTTTGGGCTGGACTGTTCCCATGAGGCAATGGGTCAAGATGGATTTGCATATAGCTGGGTCTGAACTGGGGTGGCAAAGTGAAATAAAGAACAATGATGGATTCAACCCAGATCTCTGACTGGGTGTTAGTGTCTGTAAAGTTTCAGTGCACTCTGCATCACCCCCTTGTGTTTGCTTTGTTCGCCCTACATTGGCAGGTTATGCCCAGACATGGGTCCCTTGCTCACTTTGCCACTGGATTCAAGCTAGCCTGACTGATAAGGGCTGTTAGCCCGAAACCGTTCTGAGTATGCTTGTTTCCAGTCCAGGGAAGACATGGCTTGGCAGTTCGGTCTAGACTGTTCCCATAAGGCACAGGGGCAAGACTGATTTGCATATTGCGGGGTCTGAACTGGGGTGGTGAAGTGAGCTAAAGAACAATAAAGGACTCAACCGATATCTGTGACTGGGACTGAGTGTATGAAAAGTTGCAGTGCTCTGTCCATCTTCTCCTTGTGTGTGTTCCCTTATCCCTCTGTGGCAGCAGAAATAGCAGTTTCAAGTGCAGCAAGACAGAAGGGATGAAGTCTTTGTGTCCCTGAGACTTCAGAATACGAGGCAAGCTCAAACCAAGACCTTGAAGATCTTCTTCAAGCAGGATACACACACAGTTCCTCTCCTTGGCAGGAACAGCCACTGCAGGCTAACCCCAGACCACACACAGCAAAGGGGCAGTACTTCTCCTTCAGATTTCCCAGCTTTTCTCCTTGGTAGAGGTTCCTCTTGAGTCCAGAAGTAATATAAAGTAGTGGGGTTTGGGCTTGGTCCAAACCAGTTCTGCCCTATCTGGTCCAGCTTCCTGGCAGGAGGTGGAGACAGCATTGTGTAAGGCAGACTTGGCCTATTCAGGTGCAAGGAAATCTCCTCACACTACTCTGAATGTAGCCCAGGTCTATTCAGCCCAGCCCTGACTCATCAAGGAAAGGTAGGACACACCTCAACCTCCCCAGTGGCTGTCTTAAGAGTATGCACATCCCCACCCCCTGTTACTACAAAACCAGACAATCCACAACCCAGCAGAGGGACACAGGATGGTTGAGCAAGAAAATGCCTAAAGTGGCATTTTCAAACATATAATTTAAAAACCATATTTACTAAATGATGTGTTTAAAATTCTGAGCACAGAGAGCCCAAACTCCATTTTTTATCTTGTCCCAATGGGAAGTTATACTTGTAAAAAGTTACAAAGTATCTCCCATTCTATGGGATAGACAGTAGTGAAAAACGAAATACACTGTATTTCACTATCAGGACATGTCATACACACCAGTACAGTGTTCTACCTTTCACATACACTGCATCCTGCCCAAAGGGGTACCTTGGGCCTACCTGATGGGTGTCTTACATGTAAAAAAAGGAAAGGTTAGCGCCTGGCAAATGGGTGCACTTGCCAGGTCGACATGGCAGGAGAAACTGCGCAGAGACACTGCAGTGGCAGGTTTGACACACGTTTGAAAGGATGCTTGTGTGGGTGGCACAATTAGTGCTGCAGGCCCACTAGCAACATTTGATTTACAGGTCCTAGGCACACACAGTGCACTGAACTAGGGATGTAATAGTAAATCAAATAACCCAATCATGGAAACACTAATTCATAAACCTAATTTACATGGAGAGCATAGGCCCTTTAGCACTGAAAAGCAGTGGCAAAGTGCCAAATGTCCTAAAACCAACAAAAGCAGGGTAAATAATAAGGGGCAAAGAAGCAAAAAGTTGGGTGATAAACCCACTGGAAAAGCCAGGTCTAACATCCTTTTAATACTTTGGTAGGCCACCTGGCATCGACTCCACCAGTGACCAAACTCCTGGCAGTTCAACTCCTCTGTCGGGCATCAAAGCAAGAACCAAGCAGTCACCAAGCAGGCACTAAGTAATAGTCACCTCTCTGCCCTGCCATACACCTAGGCCTACTCACCTTCGCAAGGGGGTTTGGTGCAGTGCCAGTAAGGGTACCACTGGCGGTATGGCATGCTCCACCTCGAGGCTCGGAGCTCTTGATGCGAAGGGAGTCACTGGGCTCACTGGTTCACTGGACATACGCACAGGTTGCATGGGGCAGGAGAATTAAAGTCGAGAGTTCTACCACACTGCCTGACCTCTGTCACAGCCGCAAAGCAATGCTAGCAGTAATTGTCGCAATTGAGTAATAATTAAATGGGTTGACCTGGATGTGCCTGGAACCTGCAAGCTCACAACAACAGTCACCTTCGAACATGCCTGACAGAATAAGGGGTAGATGAGCACGGTGGATCAGACGCATGCCTACACATCTCGCCTTCTCCTCATTGCCTTTGTGACTTTCTGACTTTCCAAATATCCGACTCTCATGACGGTGTGTGAAGCAGGTGTGTGGGCGGGCACGAGTCAGATACGGGAGGAGGAACCAGTACAATACAGAAACATGCAGTTTTTACATGCTACATCGTCAATTCCATTTTAGCCAGTGTTTCATATTGCACTTTGCTTTCCTGTGGACCTCTAATAAAGACAAACATTTTGATACTGACATCTGTTTCAGAGATATACCCACAGTTGGAACAAATGTAATCCCAAGCGCACAGCATTTGTAAATAATTCTCCATGGCCATTCCTTTATTTTCTAACTGATTCAATATATCTATAACAAACTCCTGGACATTTTGATGCTCATACCACTCTTATTGACTCTTCCCTAAGGCACTTGCTTCCACATGCATCAAAGGTAGGATTTGTGATTACTAAGTTGTAATTTTGAAGGAATCGCTATTTGGTAATTGCAAATCCTTATGCATGTAGGAATGGCAATACATTTTGCGATAACTAAACATTAGCCAATAGGGATTTGGTCATTCCTCCGCTGAGAAGGCAAATCTCTGCACACTCGCAGTGGAGCAGAGTTGGCCAGCCCCCGCCTCCATCCCCCCTATATTAGCAGTTAATTGTACATGACTTAAAATGAAATTAAAACGACTTACCTGGCATACGGCGTCGCCGGCTGCCCTCCTCTTCTACCCCGCGGTCCGGGTAATTCTTTGAGAAAACTGCACATGCGCCCATGCAGGCGCATTTCTCGCAAGAAATATGCATGCTCGGGCGTGTGCGCAGTTTTCTGAAAGAATTACCCAGACGGCGAGGAAGAGGAGGAGGGCAGCCCGGGGACGCCACATGCCAGGTAAGTGTTTTTTATTTGATTTTAAGTCAAGTAGAAGTAATTGTTAATATAGGGGGGAGGCGGGTGGCGTAGCGAGTTTGTCTCAACTCCGTGGACCTCCGTGTAGCCCCGCTATGCCCTCTACGCCCAGGGTTAAAAAAGACTCAAAACACTTAAACAGTAAAAATCATTTTTACCACACAGTAAATGAATATACATGTTATTCTTCAACTGGGAGTTTAAAATTTAAATATTGGAAAAAATTATTGTATTTCATTTAATATATTTAAAGTAACTACATTTTTAATTTAAAATGATTTATTAATGATGTAGCATTTTGTTATTCTGTCCTACATTTAGAATACGTATTTAACATTAATATTTAACATTATAATATTCGTACTAATTAGTTTTTTAGTTTATTAGACTTTTAATCTTTTTACTATACTTTACCATAGGGAAATCTTCAAAACAGTGGATTTCCTACGGGGTTCATTTTAAGTCCTTGCTTCCACTATTTTCTTTTGGAGGATGTTGCAGTACAGTGTTTGGCCATGCGTGGTGCTGGACTTACCACGGTTCTGAACTGGAGCACATTTACTACTCGTTTATGACTTTTTTGGCTGTAGTAACATTAGAAGTGGAGTTTGTGAAAAGCAATCGGCTTACTCATCATTGTGTGTGTGTGAGTGCCCTTAACCCATCTTAACCGCTCTTCAAACCCGTCCCTTTAGTAGTTGCTGTTTCCCATTTTCCAGGCATTCCCCCTGTTCCTCCTACATTTACTTCTAAAACTTATACCTACATGTGCAGAAGTCTCTTCAGAGGGGTTGGAGATGTCCGCCATTAAAAGATAGAAAAAGAAGAGGTATGGCACTGAGCATGTATGTTAGTGAGCACCATTGTTTAGTATTTTAGTAGTACTTTGGTAGAACTACTAAACATACTACAAAATGCAGTTTGTGTATAGGCCCCAACGAGTTTATCTCTGGTGACTTGTTTCTCTGAGTTGTATGAAGTGTATTGGTGAAGGCTGGTAAGCCTAATGTGATAGTCTGATTCTCACTGCCCTGAAAGTAAAAAATCATTCCCACAAATGCAATTTTAGTATGGTATGGAGACAATGATAATGATGCTGCAGCTCATAACTAATGTTTGGGATGGGTCTTAATAACAATTCTAAAGGCTGTGTTCATGTTAGAAGGAGAGCACCAGAGCTAGAACTGTCATACAGATGGTGGCAACAGATGCTGCTGATAAAGTAGATGTCAGTGAACCCTGCTGTATTGGTATAGAGAGCTTCTGAGCATTGGCAACAATAGCAGCTACATCTAGAGATGAGGCAGCTAATAGACCATGTTGAACACTTCTACTATTAACCTATGGGTCACATAGTGCTGAATTCACATGCCAATGACAGCCACCTGGACAGAGCTAATATCCTCTAAGCAGTCAGGTATCAGGGAGTGCCCTAGCCTTGCCGACAGCACTTCTAGTGTCACTAAACCTTAGATTACAGAGATGATAGAAACACCACTAACTAAAAAGTTAGACCTTCTGAGATGCCTCTAGGATTTTACGTGTATTATAATATAACACACTGTCAGTGGCGTAACATAGGCCCCCACAGCACCTGCAGTGTGGAGGGGGGAAAGCTCTATTGGCCTCCTCAGGAAAGTACCTAAACTGAGAGCTCCTGATTATGTTCAGAGGGGCACCCCTCCATGTACCTTGCAGAGGGACCCCCCAAATGTTGCTACACCACTGCACACTGTTTGCTATTCCGCAGCTGATTTTGGAATGTCATCATTTTTAACTGATAAGATTGTCATCTTCTATCACTCAAATTTGCAAAGTTTCTGAAGTAGTGAATCCCTTATGCACCATATTAGAGAGAAAGTGATGTTCATCTTCAAGACCGGCTATGCTACAATATTTACAGAACGTTCATATCATCAGTTTCCAAAGCTGTGTGTTGCTCATCACCATGTCAGCCACTATTCACTCAATCTATATTCAGTCATTATTTGTCTCTGTTAGGAGTTTATAACTCTCAGCAGGTGTTTACATGGTTGGTTCTCCTGTTATGTGAGAGCAAATAATCTTCTGCTGTATCATTATTTGATTCCCTAGTGGATTGAATAGAGTAAAAATGTTCAATTTATTTACAAAGGAGATACATATATTTCAATTCTCATGGGTATATTTTTGTTGAGTTTTGATGATTGCCCACCTTTTAAGATCTTGGTTTGAAAAGCTCTCTAGACTTCAGTAACACAAATTAGAAGGAGTTAATGGATACAATAAACTAACACTAACCACAGAACTATAAGGGAATTCACCTGAAGCAATTTTGATATTCTAGCATAACTGTCCCTTGGTGATGTTTTTATGGAATGTGTTCCTGATCTGCGTAAAGCTTTCCGGGGCTTGATAGTTATGCCCACGTTGATATAGCTCATAGTATATATTTTTTCAGATAATTATTGAAAGTGTGTCTCTCCCTCTTTTTCCTATGTGTCTTTTTAAGATTCCTCCTTTTTTTCTTTGGTTCATATTTAGAGGATGTTAGAAATTGGTTTGTTGTTGGACTGGGGGTGTAAGCCCTAGTCAAGCAGCAGCCACAGTTTTAGTCAGGGTAAAAGGCATGCAAACCCTAAATTAACCTATATCCACCCTCTGGGAGTTGGCACAGAACAGCCAGGCTTAACTGCAGATGCTGTTTGTAAACTATTTGTGCAAAATTTCACACAGAAAATCAGTCAAAACATCACACAAAAAGATTCCACACCAAGTTAGAAAAATAACTCTGGTTTTAATAAATATAACAAAACCAAAACGACAAAAACCCAATTAGTTGAACTGGAGCTATTGAATTCCAACACTTTTAAGTAAAATAGCGCCAAGAATCAAAAAGTGCTATTGGGGATAATTGGTTGCGCTGGACTGGGACAAAGTCACAAGTTTAGGCCGACCAAGATGGAGCATGGGCTGGCAAGAGGGACCTAGTTAGGCACGCCCACTGCAACACCCACTGCCCACCCCTTTCTCACTAAGGATAGTGTGAAAGGGGGCCTTATTTACAAGGCAGCGATGAGTCACGTTACGTGCCTTAATGCTTCCTTGAAAATAAGGCAAAGCCCCTATCGCCACGGAATCTTCACAAAAAGTGACGTTCCCTTGGTGATAGGTGCTTGTACATATGCCCCTCAGTGAGTTAACCAAAACCTGTCAAAACTGTGGATCCAACAACACAATTCAGGTGTTCATCCAGGAGACAATAAAAGCATGCCCTAATGGGGTGCCCGAAAAACCAGAGGTAACCAACACCGCTGTGCACACCTTACATCCTGCAATGAAACCCACTAACTGCAATGAACGCAAGCATTTGCGCAATGCACTGGATTTGGGACCCCAGCTACCCCTACTTCGGATGGCATCAATTCAGTATGAGGGTAGCATACAGCTGCAATTGAAAAGATCACATCCTGTGACACAGTCTGCTGTGATCAAATTCACATTTGGGAGAACAAACACTGCAAACAAGCAACACATGCAGGGTGCTTAGGCTTTTGCAGCGAGAAGTCCACGCAGCTTCACTGTCTGAGCAGCTCTGCTGAGTGTTGCTCTGCATTTTGGTACTTACAGTCATGGGTTAAAGAAGATTATAAATTAAAACTACAAATGACATAAACCAGATTAAAAATAAGACTGTTAGATTTCCACTCTTGCACTCTTGCACGAGACAGTTTGAAATCTGTGTCTGGCCAGTGCTGGGCAGAGAGGTACAGAGCTCAAGTTGCCTAACGGGACCCTCGCTCACTTTGTAATGTAATTTCTGACAAACCACCCTCCTACACCCAATGCTGCCTGCAGTATTTGCTACCCATGCCCGGGAGGGGACACGGAGGAGCAGCTGAGGGTTAGCAGTGACCTTCCCTAAAGGCTAGGAGCGGGTGCAATGGGCCTCATTAACCATTCCTTGAAGATCATTGCAATAATGCAAACCCACAATTAATAGGACCTACACATATGGCATGGAAAAGCTGGAACTGCAGCTGATTACTTACCTATCTCCACTGACAAGATGGAGCTACTGCCAGTTGCTGCTATGGCCCACTGGCAGTTGACAATCCTCCTCTACCCGAAAGAAGACCCTGGTCCCTTCCCTAATCTTCATTCCACAGTCCATCCCCATCCCCTTCTCCTGCGAACCTAAGAACGTAGGGCCTGATTACAAGTCTGGCGATCGCAAGACTGCCAGACAAGCAGTATCACAGGATTGGCCATCTGCCGTATCATGACTTACAAAGTCGTGGCGGTGGTGGACCATGGGCTGCGCCAGGGAACCGCTGCTACCTGTCGGTGGCGCTGCTGCGCCATAATGCACTTTGCTGAGCGGGAACTAGTGCAGTCCCGCTCAGCAAATTATGAGTTCATCCACTGCCGGCATTTCATGGCATGAAAAGGCTGGCAGTGGACGAGCAAATGGGGCTTATTGCCACACCGCTATGGAGATACATTCAAGGGGGCACAACATGTGCCCCCTGTATGTACCCCCACAAATTCCAGCACGGCATGGATGTTACCGTCCATGCTGTTCTGGAAGTTTATGGTAGTTTTCATTGCCGGGCCTGTTTGCAAGGCACTGCCATGGGAAAGGCCATAGGACTGCTGACCGGATTATGAGTTATGCATTTCCAACTCGTAATAAGGTCGGCGGTCCTTGGGCGGCCTTGCACAGGTTTGGTGCAGCGGAGGCGGCGTTACGCCGGGTTGGCTGCGCCAAACTCATAATCAGGCCCATAGTCCTGGAGAAACAACCATATGCACCTTCAACATATCGAGGCTGCCCCACCAACTCGAACGCTTTGAACTACAGTGGAAAAACGTTCTTGAGGAGGATGTGGCGGTGGAGCTTCACCTGAGAGATAGGTTCGTCTTAACTGATCACTTCCACAGTGCTTGCTGAATGGCATCACTTTCGGATGCAGTTCTATTGAATTAAGTGTAAGAGGTAAGGAAGGGCTAAACGAGGAGCAAGAAAGTTAGGTTAATGGGGGGAAATTCTGCCACGCAGCGGTTGGCAGAGTTTTTGCAGAGGGAGCTTTACTGCCCACCACAAAAAAGTAATCTCAATGTTGTCCTATTGGAGATATGGGCTTTGCAGTAGTGAAAACGAGAGTTTTTCACCACCCGGATATGTAGAACTCAAAAGTATATGTCCTGCCTTTTAAATACAGTACACCCTGCCCTTTGGGTTGTCTGGGGCCTACCTTAGGGGTGATGTATATGCATAAAAGGGAAGGTGTGGGCCTTGCAAAAAGTTTATTTTGCCAGGTCGAGATAACAGTGTACACTGCACACACAGGCTCTGTAATGGCAGGCCTGAGACATGGTTAAAGGGCTACTTAAGTGGGTGGCACAATCAGTTCTGAAGGCCCACTAGAAGCACTACATTTACAAGTGCTGGTTACAGGTAGTGACACTTTACTGGAGACTTATAAATATTTTAAATAGGCCAATTGGGGATGAACCAATATTGACACTTTTAGGGGAGGGAGCACAAGCACTTTAGCATTAGTTAATAGAAGTAACAGGTAAAATGTGCAGTGTCATAATACAAGCAAAGGCAAGGTCAGAAAAGTGGAGGAGGAAGGCAAAAGGTTGGGGTTAGACCACTCTCAGTCTGTCAGATCCAACATGGGTCAAAAATCTGCAGTAATCCACAACGACACACACCTTTAAGCTGTGACTGAAGTTCCCAGGGAGAAAGGGCAGTCATGCTGAGATGAATTCTCTGCACAACACATTGCTTCTGGTGTAACTTTAATGTCATTGTCGTATCAGTACTGAGGAATTATCATACTGGACAAACCATGCCACCACATATTTCTTGGTCCATGTGCAGATGTAGAAAAACAACTGGAGAAATATTTTCACTATCACATTGCAGAAGAACAGCAGATAAATAATAGCAAGGTTTACATGAAGAATAAAATAGGAAAAGCAGATTGTGATGTTTTGTGATGTCATAAGAAACTCTGGATGTCAGCCTTTGGAGAAGATTTCCATATTTTGAGATGGCATTCCGAGCCATAACAACAAAGTACAAACAATTATAATTTCCCTCTGCATCGCAGTGACAAATGAAAAGCTTCGTGTGAGCATAGGAGCCACTGCAAATGCTGATAGTTGACAATGGAGGATGATGTGGCTACAAAACTTATCAGAAGAACTTGTCATCATGTCTCTAATCATTTTATGAAGACAACGGGGCATATATACAAGGAAGTGGCAGAGTGCGTCATTACCCTCCTTGGCTTAACGCAGCGCTTTACCACTTCTGAAACGCAGGACTTCACTGTATTTACAAAAATACCGTGCAGCCTGGATTTTCCACTTACGCTGGTGCTAATTTAGATGCCTAGCACCAACGCAGGCACCCTTGCATAGTGCAAGGGTGCCTGCATTGTGGGGAATGCTTTATTATGTGCAGGAAGGTGTCCCTTCCTGCACATAAACAATCTGAAATAGCATTTTGAAGCTTCTATTTGTGCTGCTTAATGCAGCACACAAAGAAGTTACAAAACATATTTTTGTTAATGATTGTTCATGTGCAGGAAGGGACAAGAGGCTATGGTGCCTTAAGTTGCCACTTGACGTCCCTGCAGGCAGACAATTTTGCAGTGGTTGCAGTAACAGGTTGCAGTAACTCAAGCAGTTGCTAAAGGTCCTTGGAGTGAAATGCAAACGTTTTCTTTAATAGGCTGCAGTACCTCAAACCACTGCCAGAGGTCCCTGGAGTCAAACGCAAATACAGTGCTTCACGTCATTACTAGAGGTCTATTGATTGAGGTAAAACATGTTTCCAGTAGCGTGCTGCACTACCTTAGGCCTGAATCCGTACTATCCATTTGTAAAACAACACTTGCAAGAACAGGCTGACAGAAGTGAAAACATCGATAAATCCTGACATTCTAGAAACAAAGGGGCATATCATCAAATCCCCGGAGAAAAAATATCGCCGCTTTAGCGTCCGTTTTCAGACGGAAAGCGGCGATAATTTTATCGCCTAATCAGCAAGGTCACGCTATCGCGTGAATCCTTGCATTATCGCCCTTTCCCCCAACGCCCATCTTTGCATCTCTAATGAGATGCAAAGTGGGCGTTCCTGCCCTGACATAACTGGAGAAATGTCGCTAAGCGACATTTCTCCAATTATCAATGGGCACGCTAACCTGTAGAGCGACAAGCAAAGTAGCGATAACCTCTGTTGTCGCTACTTTCCTTAAGCCAGCTTCAAAACTGACTTAGCCATGATATCCTATGTAAGGTGGATATCATGGCTAAGTATGCCTTGCCCTATCAGCGAGTTTTCGCCAAACCTTGTGCGATTATCGCTGTATTTCCAGCGATAATCTTACAATTGGGAGCTTGCGCTCTGAATGTTATCGCTTTGGAGATAAGTGTTGCTGATAGCACGCTATCTCTGCGATAAACTTCAGAGTTGGCCAGCGATAATTATCCTCGCGCTAAGAGCGCTGAGCGATAATTATCGCATGGCCTTGATGAAATGCCCCTCCTTTCACCCCCACCTCCCCAATCAGTATAGAAACAAACATGTCGGCCTTGAATTAATACATGAACTTTCAAATCATTGTCCTTTGAGATAACATGGCCCTGAATTATAAAGATAAAGCAGCTGGCTCCTCCAAGTAAAGCATCAATAAATATTCTCTACGGCAAATAGAGCACAGCATAAACACCTCATTCCAAATCATTTCTGAAACAAACATGACAGATTCAAAAACAACATAAACATCAAAATCGCACTGCTCAGCAATCAAAGAAATGTTGCTCTGTGCCTCAGAATCCAGCTGAAATGAAAATGCCAATTCTGATTACTCGTGCATGGCAGGAGAAAGCTCACAGAAAGATTCTACAATTACAGCATATTGAATAATGGGAGCATGATTGTCAAATTATGAATTGCACCCCAATCATGCATCATCAACAGTTCATTAATAGAAAAATGCTGACTTTTCTTGCTAGCTAGTAATAATGCACTTCTAGTTGCATCAGTAAAAATGTTGGGCCATTAATTCCTTTCTGCCCTTGCTACAAAGAACACAGGATATTATACCACCAAGCATTAACAAGTAATCAGGTATAAGAAGAAAGGATGAAAGATTGACTTCATCCTGGATGAAAAGCTGCTTGATGTTACTGCAAATGTGACCAGGCTATTGAATCCATTGCACGGGATCATAGAACGAGGAAGGAAAACCCAGACATCTTCTTGTAATTCATGAGTGGACAGAGCAAGTGAATTCTATAAATAAAGTGCCACACCAGGAGGCATATGGAGGAGAAAATAGCCAAGGAAATTCCTACCATGTGATAATCATAATTCTCTGTTTTCACGTTAAGACAACATTTAATTGTTTTATTATATTTAGGTTTCATTTAAGTTTTAATAAGTTTGTTACTTTTCAATTTTTCAAAAGGTTATTTGTGAGGATCTGGGTGTACTATGTGATAGGTTTGTGGGGCCTTATCATGGAGTACACTTGCAGATACAATCTTTGGTCCAGTCAGTATCACCTACTTAACACAGCTCAACTCTGGGTAGCTGTGGCTACGAGCAGTAAGGCTTGGCAAAGAAACTTAGTGTGAAGCATTTCACAGCACCAAACAACGGAATAAGAAAATCACACACCAATAAAAAAAAACAACACCAATTTTTTTAATAGAGCCTATTTTTATGACTTTTTAGAGACTTTGATCATTAAAATACACCAGAGGGTTCTTAGATACAGAATCAAGAACATGTTATCACTTTTAAATGCAACCACAAACAAGCATTGGCACACGTAAAGTTTGACAACTTTTGAAAAGTTTAAAAAGTTAGTATAAGTACTCCGGCCTGTCTTAGGCAACCAGATCCAGCAGGGATAAGTTTTAGGGTACCGGAAAGGGTACTTCTTTGAGTTACTTGACCACAAGAGTGTTTTAAAGCAAGTTCCAAACTTTACAGGACAATCCCTGCAGATGTTAATGGAGTGGTCCTGATGCTGAGAGATGCTGGCTCAATGATGCGCAGGGATGCTCATGATGCTGTGAAGTCGATAGGGGTGAAGTCCGGTTGAGTCCTCACTCCATAGGTGAGTGGCGGAGACTCTGTCCACAGATCTCGCAGGCCTACAAATTCCTCTCTGCAGGTTTCCAAAGACTGCCGATTCAGACCTTCCACTTTTGCAACACAGTGGTCATGGTGCAAATCTTTGGTGGAGGCTGGTGTCTGTCTTAGGCAACAAATCCAGTCAAAGCCAATACCCACTGGTTCAGCAGACACGGGTGCACCTTTTGGCTATGTCTGAATTATCCTTTGGGCTGCCGGGCATCCAGTAGTGGTAAAACATCTGTGGTGGCTAGATGCAACATGAGCTCTTTCAGCTTTAATGTTCCCAGTGCCATTTTTGGAGGTCAGCCAACTGACCCTTGGAGTCTCTGCTTCAGGCTGGGGCCTGGAATCAGCTTTTCCTTAAGTCAGCCACCTAGAACACAGCCAAACCATGCTAGCCTAAACTGCAGCAGGTGCAGTCACTCTGATGTCGCAGCCTCTGTTTGTGCACTTCCAATGGGTGCAAATTGGTCTTCTTCTAAACCTCTTTCCAAGTTGAGCAGGTACTGAAGGGCAGGGTGCCAGGGGTGCTTTACGTATCCCAGGAATGTGCCCAGAAGGGACCATGTGGGCACTAGCCAATTGGCTACTGGGTCCCCTCCTATCTAGTGGCAAAGTTCCTGTGATGTGTGACTCTGGCTAACCCAGAGTGGCCTATTCTTGTACTTTCAAAATGGCACAACCCTTTTCTGCCATCAGGAGCAGGTTAGCCCACCCTAAAAGTGTGGCTACCAGTGGTGGGCTTCATGCCCATGGGAAAACTATTCTGAACACAGGTTTCCGTCACTTAGCTCTTACATATTTTCATAAGGGAAGTGGTGTACTTGCAATTAGGTGTAATGATAAAGTCAAACTGGCAGTGTTGCACACTGCCCTGTCAGTCTGCAGTGGCTTGCTGTGGTCCATTCTGTCTCTTTCACCTGCACCGTGGCACAAACTGTGCTGCAGCCATGGGTGAACACTCTGTCTTACATGCCCTTTGTCCCTTGGGCACCATATACTAGGGATTTTTTTTAAAGTATTTTTATTGGTATTTCTTCCAACCCATTAGCATGTACTGTATACTGGAACATAGTACTGTTACATTCAAATTGGGCATCTGATCCAACCACACCAAATGCAGTACTTCAAACATATCAAATGACATGATGTTTAAAATACGTACCAGCAGTATATTAATAAACAGTTTCAAAAGCAAGTAACTAAACTCCCCCTCCAACTTCCTCCCCGGGCTTCCAATCATCCATCTGGCCAGTATACTTAGATTAGCGTGTGAGTTCACCTAAAGGCTATCCACAATTAGGCATAGCTAGAGCACCTCCCAGTGCACCCGGACTCAGGCCTCCCGTTTCATAGACCTCTCATCATCCTAACCTCAGTCACCCATCTATTGAGCTCCAGCAATTTTGTCATGGGGATCCATCTTCAGGGGGTTCTGTGAGTGTGTGCATCATAACTACGCAATAGAGCAGGTTGTCTGTCATCCTCTCATCTCAACGTGGCCATCTCATATGCGCCTCCTCTGTCCCAAACCACTCCAGCACATCCCTTCTCCCGTCCCACTGCAATGGGGTTCTAGGGCTTAACCAGCTAATAGCAATACATCCTTTGGCTAATATAAGACCCATCATTGAAAATTTCCTAATCAGTTTCCTTTTAGCTTTCTCAGGGAGTAGGCCCAAAAGAAATTGCTTCAAAGTGCAAGGGACTTACCACCCATTCATTCTCTTGATTGGGGCCAATGTCTCCATCCAGTAGATCATGATAACTGATCAGTTCCACACCACATGGAAGACATCTGCCTCCATATTTCCACATCTGGCGCAGCTCTGGTCCCTGTTAGGGTATATGGCATGCCGCCTCTTAGGAGAGAGATAAGCTATGTGCAAAGAATTGTACTACACCATTTGAATATCACATTGATCAACACCCTGCGGACACCATCATGTATTATGAGGCAGTCTTTAGGGTTCATAGGGTCTTCAATAATGCACTGCCAAGCCTCTTTGACCCAAAGCGATGCCAAACATTTATCTGCATGTAATGTTTGGTACAATTGCAAAATCAATTTACTTCCTTCCGCTAGTGAGAGCATGACAGCCAATGACTGTTTGAGGTCAGAAGCCTTAGGAAGCGTGTGCCACATCTCACTGGCCAAGGCAGCTATTTTTGCATACTATAGGAACTACCAGGTCAAATGCCTCAAATGCATCCTGCATAGTTATAAAGCAGCCTGCAAGAGAAAGAGCGTGTGCTATTCATGCAAAGAGCCATATTACCCACACGTCCACCTCTGGCACATATAATGCACACTGTATCACCCGTTGGACCGCTCATTTCCAAAGCCGGCACATCGAGTCGACCACGTGAGGTAGCAAATCCAGTACTCTCTTCCCCCTCATCAGTAGGGCCCCAAGATGGTAGTCACCATATGTGTCCACAAGGAGTGACTTTTCTCAGCTACCTTCCTCATCCAACCAGTGTACAGCATGTCGTAGGTTGTTGCCAGATTGAAGAGCTCTAGGTCTGGTATCTTCATACTGTCCTTCTCCCATTCTCTCTTAAGAGTGTCTAGACCCATTCGACACCATTTTCCAGGCCTCAGCGGCTCTACAATCATCTGATCTAAATCAAGAAACATCCATTTGCGGACCTCCTACATGACTCCCTGGAGGACATAAAGACATCTGAGCATCACTACCATTTTAATTAGAGCTATTTTCCCTATCAGTGACAATTTCAACATGTTCTAAAAGAAGATTGAGGGGTCTAGATTTTAGAGCAGCCGTCCCAGAATTAGGTCATACGCTTGTTGCACATCATGTGCAATATGCATCCCCAAGTATTTCACAATATTTACCTCAAAGGTACCCTGACTTCAGCAATAATGCAACCAACATCCCCTTAGAGCTGCCCCATTCGAAAATTCCCTCATAACATTCAGCAGGATCGGGTGAGAAAAGGCAGGTTGATGCAGATATATATTGCATCATTTGCATATAGTGAAACAACATGCACCGCACAATCCACCAGTATTCTCATTGCTGCAGTACCTGGCAGTACATGGCAGGGGATCCATAGGTAGGGCGAAGATCATAGGCGACAGTGGTCATCCCTGTCATGTGCCTGTACACAGTATTATCTCAGTTGAGACGTATCTCCCTGTCCGCACTTGCACCAGTGATCGCTCGTATAATAATTTAATCCATTGTATGTATTGGTGCCCGAACCTTAATCTGTCTAAGGCTTTCCAGACATATTCCCAGAATACAGAATCAAAGGGCTGTTCTGTATCTAGGAAGGCCAGTGCAAATAGGTTATGTTCTTAGTTAGGGGTATGCATACTATGCATCAAGTGATGCAAATTTCATAGTGTTGTGACGTGGGATAGATCCCAACTGGTCTGGGTGTACTAGTCGTGAGAGATGAGGCAGTAGCCACGCCACAAGAGCATGGCTGAGAACAATCTAATCCATGTTTAACAGGCATAGCGTATGATAGGAGGACTCTTCTATTGGATCCTTCATCGGTTTCAAAATAAGTGCCTCCCTCATGGAAGCTGCCCTTCATCCAAAGCCTCAGCATAAATTGGCAGTACTTGTTCTATCAGGATCCCAGAAAATACTTTACGGAATTCAAGTCGGAGACTATCCCCTCCCAGTGCCTTGACAGTCTTCTTTATGTCCACCGCCCTGAGAAGCATTTGTTTGGTCAGTGGGGCTCCAAGTTCCTTGTGTTCCTCCACAGTGAGCTGAGGCAGTGGCAAGTGTGTCAGGTTACGATGAGAGATTGAGCATGTACTCCTTAAAATATTGTGTGAATTTAAAGAGTGGTTTGACACTCCCTTTATGATTCTGAGGTATAGTTTCGTTGAAGAAAACAGATGGCTTGAGTTGTCTTGAGAAAGTAATTAATTGATTGCATTCTGGTTGTTCCAGAGTGTTGTAATATTGTAGTTGGAACGACAGCCGACACGTGTTTTGCCCTAAGCGGTCAATCAGACCATGGCTTTCTCAAGGCTTCACAAAAATGATTCAGATATTAAAATTTCAATTTTGTTACATTCCATAGATCTTCAAAAAGGTCCACCCTCCTCAGTACCCCATGTGTGCTCCCACATCTCCCCTCAGGGTGTGCAGGACCTTTCACTGTGCCACTGGTAAGTCGGATTGTCCATGTGGGGAACAAGGGCAGTACTCCTCCGTCTGACACTCAATGGCTCAGGGCACCAGGTCTCTCCATCAAGTGCTCTCCCTTTTCTCAGAAGCTAAGTCAGTGCCTGCTGTCACAAGACTTCATTGGAGCCTCTTGCAGCCACCCTTACAATCAAGGCTACATCAGAGGGCCTCCCTGCAGATGCCCACAGTACCTCACAGGGCTGCACCACTCCATGCATGTTTTGCCAGAGCATGCATCTGTTGTTCTCCCCACACGGTCTTCTGGGTTCTTGCTCATCACCAGTGTTTGCAGCACCCAGAAAATCTACTCAAGTGGCAGAAAAGAAGCAGCACCCTCTTACGCTGCGCATGGTGCCATTCATGTTTGTTTTTGAGCGCAGGACAAAAACCAGGCACTGAAAATCAACGCGAACCGGCATGAGCAAGCGCACGCAGCCACTTGCAGAACTCCACGTAGGGAGGTGGAATTTTTGGGTCTCTTCACCCAGGATTAGTTTAAACTGAAAACGCAGCCTGCAATGGCAGGCCTGGCACATGTTTGAAAGGGCTACTTAAGTGGGTGGCACAATATGCGCAGCTGGCCCACTAGTATCGTTTAATTTACAGGCCCTGGGTGCATGTACCAATACCACTTTACTAGGGACTTATAAGTAAATTTAATGTGCTGATTGGGTGTAAGCCAAGTTCACCATGTTTAAAGGGGAGAGCACAGACACTTTAGCACTGGTTACCTGTGGGAAAGTGCACAGAGTCCTACAAGCCAGCAACAAATGAGTTCAGAAAACAGGAGGGCTGAAGGCAAAAGGTTTTGGCATGACCTTGCCGAGAGGGCCAAGTCCGGCAATATCATTTTGATAATTATTGGCTTCCCTTGTAAATTTTCTTAGTTTGTTTTATTTATGGTCCATCTCATACTTGGCTAAAGGAGTATCCATAGCACTGTTCCTTGTAAGGTGCATGCGCATGTTCCTATGTCTCCCGGAGCCCACAGTGTAATATGTGAAGCACACACATGCAGATGAGAACCGTTTGCACTGCTGCTTTTATAATGCATGCAGTGCAAAAACCGGTAATTTCCTTCTGCAGTAGGCGGATGTAGAGACCACCCGAAGTTTGTCAGCAAGTGGCTCCTGTTGTATTCCTTTTGTTTAAAAGGGCACGGCTGTGGGGCAGATTGTGTGCCTTTTGGAAAGTAACCATGTTAATCACAGCGCCCGTCATGCGCTGCAATTAACATGAGTACTTTTACAAAGGCAAACAATCTGCCCCACCGCTGTGCCCTATTAACAAATGAAAGGCAGCAAGTCAACAAGCATGACGTGTGCTGTCAGGTGATTCTCAATGCACACGTCATGCTTGTAGACTTGCTGCATTTTTTTTATATAATAGAGCGGGGCAGGTGGTGTGAAAAGCTCTATTACCAAAAGAAATGCAGCAAGTCTACAAGCACGATGTGTGCTTTGAGAACCACATGAAAGCACACGTCGTGCTGGTAGACTGCAGAGACATTTTAAGACATGACCAAAGTGGGCTCTGATCCAGGGCCCCAGCCTTTCCAGTGAGTCTCCTGATAGTCTTGCTGTGATGACTTTGAATATTTACTAAACAGATTGTTTTTTATACCATTATCCCTTAATCTATTTTTAAAGCGGGTGACATCTGAAAGTCTATTATAGACATTCTGGAGAGAGATGTTTATTTTTCATGCAACATCCATAAAAAGGCTTCTTTTAGATCGCAATAGGACCAAACATATGAGAAATGGGAGAGTGTCACAGATATTATTTGCAGTAATATTAGTGAACTGCTGATATGTTACAATATTGATAACACACATCACTATCCCTGAACATTAGATGTAAACACATTTAGAATTTGGACACTTGTGCCGGTATACTGTCAGTGACCTGGCCTAAGAGGGCAGGAAAGAGCTGAAATAAAATCATGAATTCAAACCTGTTCTGAACAGAGGTCCCTAAAATAGGTTTGGCCCATGGCCCCCAAAATTCTTGAGATGTCCCTGGTAGACTTGCTGCATTGTTTTGGTTAATAGGGCTTGGCTGCTGGGCCAGGACCGGCTCTAGGGCCACTGTACCAGCTGCTGAATTTTTGGTTTTTGCAGGGATATTAATGTTTTAAATTCTGACCAAGCACTCTTAAACTATACAGCCTACCAGTCTGGATGACATGTCACTCCTACACTTAGCTGTCCTCTGTCTTATGTAACATTTCTTTTAATGTGTGTGAAATGTAAAGTGCTCTGACACCCTACACTAGTATGAGGTGTGATATAAAACAAATTAAATACATCTCAGAGAGAGTCGTAATCGAGACTTGAGAGGCACTGTTCAAGGTGGTAGTGAGGGAATCCTTGGCAGAGGTGGTCATTGGGGGGCACCAACAAACATTGTCACACAGGGTGCCACCAGCTCTAAGAGTGGCCCTGTGCAGGGCAGATTGCGTACCTCTGAGAAGGTCTTCGTGTTAATTACAGCCCTATTAGCAAAAGGTATTGAAGGTACTGGCGATCTTCTACGTGCATCATGGGTGAAAACACAATGAGTGACAAATACAACAACCCCATGGTTTTGCTGGATTTGGAGTTACACAGACAAATTTGACATGGAAATGTTTTGGCTTTGTGGGTACAGATACTTAACTCTCCAGCTACCTTCGCACTATATTAATATCTATTCATAATTTTGTGAACTAACCTATATGCCACATGTTTAAATCAGAAGGTATGCGAGTCTGTTCAATGATATACGTGTTACTTATAGGAAATTTCAGTAGATTGTATGATGGAAATATAAACAAAACATGCTTAGGTAATATTCCTCAGCACCTGATGGAGTTACACAGACAAATTTTACATGGAAATGTTTTGGCTTTGTGGGTACAGAGACTTAACTCTCCAGCTACCTTCGCACTATATTAATATCTATTCATAATTGTGTGAACTAACCTATATGCCACATGTTTAAATCAGAAGGTATGCTAGTCTGTTCAATGATATACGTGTTACTTATAGGAAATTTCAGTAGATTGTATGATGGAAATATAAACAAAACATGCTTAGGTAAAATTCCTCAGCACCTGATGCATTAACTAGCTTCCTATCATCCATTCCATGTAGAACCTCTGTTTGCCAGATGCCTGATGCCTTTATGCCCTCTCCTGCGCAAGTTTGCATCCTACCGCTGCTGTAACGCATTCTGTGTTCCTGCTGCACTGTTTGCTCTCCAAGAACGACTGTTAGTTGTTGCTGCTGGCAGGTTTGCTGGAGTTGCTACAAATGCTATGATGACCATGCTGACTTAGGGCCTTATTACGGGTTTGGCAGAGCGGGACCGCCTGCTCCCTCACCACCAATCCCAATTGTGACTTTTTTCATCACTGGCAGGCCGTCCCACAGTGGTGCCTATAAAAAAGGCACTGTAATAGGAATGTCAAAGCAAATTCCTACAGTGCATGGACTGCCATCTTGCATAGGCTGCCAACTTTTCCCCACCCTATGAACAGAGATCCAGTTGAAAATCTTTAGTAAAATCTTATAATGGTACCACCGTTGGAGTACAGTGCTTTTCTAAAGCCGAAGTGTACTTGCCTGTATACATTCATGTCATTGTGTATATCTAAATTGCAAACCTGCCTTAAGACCCATCATGTGGTGCTGTATGTGTGGAAATGCACAGTCTTCTATCTTTTTAATCAAAATATTGGAGTGATTTTTGCACTGACGCTGCACCCACACACGCTGTCTGGTTCCTGGTGCACATAGCCTTGTCTGCAGTGCATAGAGACTTTACACTGCCACACACAGAGGAAAACAACTAGAGGGACCATTGATCCATACTGTCAACCATATTCAGTATTGATAATTATCCATATTTACTTTCCTCATCATTATATCCCTTATAATTTTAGTTGACATCTATATTAATATGCCGCCAGACAATCTCCCACACATAGACTGAAAATCATTCTCACTGTAAACAACATATCCCTTTACAATTAAATTCTCTCTGGCCAGGTTTCTTGAAACATTAGAATGTGATAATCATTAAAAATATCTAACACATCTTTACCCTTTTTTAAGTGTGCAAAGCCATGCATATTCCAACTTAAAAGTTTTATATTATGGGTGCGCGCCCATACTATCCAAACCTATTGCATAATTGGACAATTGAGACAAATCTGATTGTTGAGCTAAAAGATCATAACGGTGCAAATGTGCACATTTTAATGGAGTTCTCATGCAATCACTAACAATATCGTTCCAAATAATGATACAAAGATTCTGTTGTTCAGAGCGATCCTCCCACAAATTGTGGCATTCTGACATTTGGCTGGGGCAAAAAAATGCCCATGAAAGGATGCTTGACCTGATATTATCATTGCTTGGTTCTTCAATATCTGAGGATCACAGGGTCTTATTTACAAGCCCTCCTGCCACTTTAAATATGGTGCATCACTTTTAATATGGAAAAAAGTTATGTACCGGCAGCGCAAGTGGCTTGTAAATAGCACTCATATTCTTTACAAATGGTGTTTCTTATTTTAGCTAAACAGGAGAGTTTCTACCCAGGGTGCATCTTGGCACCATGCAATGCAGCCCTCCACCCTCCTCTTCAGGACACAGCTGCTCAGCCTTTAAATACATAACTACAAGAAACACAACCTAATTTAAATGTTAAGGGCTTCTTGCCAAAATTAGCGAGGCAGGGACAGAATTCGAGATGCTCCACAGGTTGAGAAACAGTAACAGACATCTGACATTTTGTTTATTAACTTCCATTTGAATTATAAACAAAACCGACCGATTTCAGATCTTTTTAATTTATTTCTGCAAAGTCTGGGGTTTGCTTAAAGAGGATTAGGAGTCCGACTTTTGGTTTCCTTAATGGTAGAAGCTTTCTTGGTTTTAACCATTCTCCTGGAGATATCCAAGAGGATTTCAAGATCTGGATTTCTTTCATTCCCTTCAGTTATTGCCTTATTCACTGTAAGGTCCCCTTGGCAACCTTTACTTTCATTAAGATTAGCATGACCAGGTTTAACTTATCCAGGTGCATTTCTATTCAATGCACTGCTACCTTTTTGTAGGGCAACTCCTAACCTTGCAAACATAAGCTGCTGACCCTAAGAGATTTTCTCCAGTTTGGAATTTTATAATTGCTTATGTTTCTGATCTTTAATTTCTATGTGTTTTCTTTTTTGTTGCTATGCAACGTCTCCTTTTAGGTGGATTTTGAAACCTAATGTTTGATATAGTGGTTTTGGTAAACCATAATCATACCATCTCTTCTTCACCATCATTAGTTTTCTTGAGATATAAACTGACACTTCGGACCGTGCTTCATTATAGATCTTTGCAATGCTGCCAACAAATTCCATTTTCATTGCCAACCCATCACAAACATAACCTTAAATCTGTGTTCCCAAATAATTCATGCATCCTTCCTCCACATCTAACATGCTAGTCGTGAGGTGCTCTCCAGAAGTAGCTGGTCCCAGTCATACTGGTAAGCAGTCATACTGATCAGCAGTTTTTTTATTTTTTGGGGGAAATCTTTTTATTAAGTTCAATAGTAAAATCCCATACATTTTTCATACAGTACATCAAATTCGTCACAAATCTCATTGCATTAGCTCCGGTAGGAATTGTTATGATCACATTATGTCCATATCTCTTTCTCTGTTACGCTGCATTTCCAGTTCCACTGATGGGGAGATACATAGGATACCCCGGTACTCATTCCATTTCCCCCATTTCCTATCCCATTTCTTTGGACACCCTTGTGACTTAAAAACTTCAGTCTCCGCAACCATGCACCTATCAAATTCCTACATCCACATTTGGGGAGAGGGTATGGCTGTCACCCCCCATTTTCTTGCTATTTCTCGCTTAACCAGGGTGTAACCCAGTGTGGTCATTTGTTGCTCTACCTTTGTAAGAGTTGTGGGGGCCCAGATATTAAGGAGTCTCAATCTTGGAGTTAGATGTATCTCTTTCCTCAGGGCACTTTGGATGTGTGTCGTTGTCCCTTCCCATATTTGCCTCAATTCGGGGCACTCCCAGATCGTGTGATAAAAGGTAGCTGGTTGTAAGCAGCCCCTAAGGCAAAGCGCATCTGGCCTAACCCCTATTTTTACCAACGTAGTCCCCGACATGTAAGATCTATGGAGAATTCGGAGTTGTATCAATTTGAATCTAGAGTTTATTGCTGCCTCTTTGGGGGACATTAGTGCTGACTGCCAGTCTTCATCATCAATTGTCCCCACATCTCCCTGCCATTGCTCCCTAAGCTTGTGAAATGGGTATGGTAGGTTATTACAGAGCTTTCTATATGTTAGTGATAAAGTTTTTGACTGGAGCGGTCCATCTAGCAGTCTATCCTCTAGTGGGGACGAGTCCGGTATATTTGTGAGATCTGGTATTGCCGTAATGAGGGCATGTCTGACTTAAATATCTGAAGAATTCTCTTTGGTTCATATCATATTTTACCTGTAGTTCGGCGAACCCGAGGAGCGACCCTTTTTTAATTAAGACCCCGACTGTGGATATGCCTATTATGTCCCACTTGTCAAACCCAGGTTGATGACACAGGAGCCCTAGTCTCTGAGTATACCATAAGGGCATGGCATTTGTTATTATAATGGACCACCCCAATTGGGAAGTTGCCTGATGCCATATCTTGACCGTGCGGGAGGTGGGCCCAAAGTATCTTTTTCTGCTAGCCCTTGAGTATAGGGCCCCCAAATATCTTGATCTTCTCGTTTGATATCTGTCCAAGTGATACGCTGGATCTACTGGGGAGCTATACATCCAGTGGTTTATTCCTACCAACTGCGACGCCCAATAGCAAAGTCGAAGATCCGGGGGGGCAATACCCCCGTCATACCACCCCTTTGTCAATGTTGTCTGTGTTATACGAGGAGCTCCCCCATCCCACAACAGCGTCCGGATTGCACTCTCTACTCCCGAGAAGTAGGCATCCGGGATCCGCTGTGGGCAATTTTGCATGATGTACAGAAACCGTGGGAGGGCTAACATTTTAAAAAGGGCCGCTCGGCCAACTAAAGGAAGAGGCAGAGATCTCCAGTGCTTTACGTCTGCTCGCAACTGGGCAGCGGTGGTGCCAGGTTACACTGATTAAAAAGGTTGGGAAATGCAGTAATATATATTCCTAGGTATCGGAACCCATCTGTGGCTATTTCCACGTTGCACCCGTTGAGAGACTTATAGGGAAAGGCAAGGTACAACAGAATATCATCCGCATATAGCGATATAGGGTCATCGTGATCCTCTGTCCATTTTAGGCCCCTTATTATTACGTCCCTCCGCACCCACGCGGCTAGTGATTCCAGCATAAGGGCAAATATCAGCGGTGAGAGGGGGCATGCCTGCCGAGTGCCCCTTCTGAGTGTAAATGTTTGTGATGTATATTTGTTAACTCGCACCTGGCCCTTTATGTCGGTATAGAGCAGTCGCACCCATCCATAAATTTCGGTCCAAAGCCCATCTTGTTCAAGACTTCAAACATGTATGGCCACTCAAATGAATCAAATGCCATAGTGGCATCCAGAGACAACACTACCGCATCCCCCTCTATGTATTTTCGCCTAGCCAGAACATTGTGGAGGCGTCGGATGTTGAGTGCCGTATTCCTCCCTGGCATGACGCCTGATTGGTTCGGGTGAATCAAGGAGGAAATGACCCGACCAATCGTGAGGCCAGAACTTTTACTAGAACCTTAGTCTCTATGTTTACTAATGATATTGGTCTATATGAACTGAAGGCCTCGGCAGGTTTCCCCGGCTTTTGGAGTACAACTATGGATGCTAATCTCTGGTCCTCAGGTAGAACCCCTTGCTCAAAGCTTTCCTCATACATAGTTCGTCGATGCAGAAACTCAATGGGCATCCCATTGGGTCTCATGGCCTTTCCAGATTGGATACTGCCTATTGCTTTTTGGATCTCTTCATCCGACAAGTCTTCCTCAAGGATGTTCCTGTCTGTCATAGAGAGCGAAGGGATGTCACTGTCCGAGAGGAGCTGGCAAGAGTCTTCAACCGTGTATGTAGTGGAGGAGGTGGTCTGCAAAGGCTTCCGCTATATCATGAGGGTGTGTGACGGGAGTGCCATCGTTCAAGATAAGTCTAGGCACCCACCGATCCCCTTGGTCCCGTTTCTCTAGCCACGCTAGGGTCTTGCCCGCCCTGTCCCCCAGCTCGTATACCCTGTGGCGGGTACTAAGAAGTTTAGCCATCGTCTGTTCCCTGGTTTTTATGTTGTATTCCTCCCGTTTAAGGGCGAGGTGGTGGAAGACCACATCGGTGGGTGCGGTGACCCTATCAAGTTCCAGATGCAGGAGCTCACTTTCTAACTGCACTAACAGTTGGTGTTTATTTTTAGAGTATCCAGCCTGCAGTCCACGAGCCTGCCCCTTCAGGACCACCATAGGTGCTCACCAAAGGGTTACCGGCGAATCCACCGATCCTACATTTTCTTTAAAATAGTTTACGGTCTGGGAGTGTATTTCTTTTTTTATATCTGGGTTTTCAAAATCCACGGATTGATGGTGAGCGTGGTCTGGGGCTGTTGTTCCCCATGTGTAAAGTCAATGCTGACCGTGGAGTGGCCAGAGATGCCCCTCGGAAGGGCATGAGGATTGTGGAACTTGCCAACATGGGTTGTGTAAGTCAGAAAATAGTCAATCCGGGATGAACTTTTGTGGGCATTGGAGAAATAGGTGTATTGGATTCCGTCAGGTTGTATGGTACTCCCTATGTCCTCCAAACCCATTGCTAAAGTGAATTAGTCCATTAACACATTTGGTCTAGCCCCTTCCCTTTGTGGGTATCTGTCCGTTAGGTCATTCATAGTCATGCTATAGTCCCCACCCAGAACAGGGAGCCCACCGGAAGGTCCACCAGTATCTTGCTCAAGTCCGCTAGAGCTTCCTTGCCCAATACCGGCGATAGGTATACCAAAATAATGCTTAGTTGCTGTCCCTCCCATTGCGCTTCTAGGACTGCAAACCTACCCCCCGGATCCACCCACCCACGATTCACAAGTTGGGCTAGGTTTTTCTTTGCGAGGATACACGTCCCCCTAGAACCGGAAGTGTAATCTGCATGCACCAGGAGTTTGTATCGCCACCTCGTTAGGGCCTTGCTCTTGTTCCCCACCAAGTGTGTCTCCTGCAATAACACTACATCCGGAGCTTGGCGTTTCAGATATTGTAGGACTGTGTCACGTTGGATTTTGTCCCCTATCCCATTCACATTCCAGGTAAGCACCGAGAGCGTTTTTTCTCTTCTATCCCCCATCATCAGTGGGCAGAACTAGTAAACTACTACATAGTGGGATTATTCTGTCGTCTATATCAACAACCCGCAGGTCCAGTGGAATATATGCTCTTAATATCAGAACCGGTGTCACTCCCCCCACCCCCCAGATTACTTGTGACTCTTCCACATTTCTACTGCCCATTAGCGAACATGCATGTGACTGTATGTGAATTATGAATTGAATATACAACCAACTGTAACACCACCAACTCCCCACTAGCCAACCACCACCCCAACCTCCCTCTCTGCCTCCCTGCCCAGCGGACCCCAAACTACCCACTCCCCCCACTGATCAGAGTGCTTCGTCCCCATATCTGTTACTTGCGTGAGGGATGAGAGTTCAAGGATGTTCCTGTCTGTCATAGAGAGCAAAGGGATGTCACTATCCGAGAGGAGCTGGCAAGAGTCTTCTACCATGTATGTAGTGGAGGAGGTGGTCTGCAAAGGCTTCCGCTATATCATGAGGGTGTGTGACGGGAGTGCCATCGTTCAAGATAAGTCTAGGCACCCACCGATCCCCTTGGTCCCGTTTCTCTAGCCACGCTAGGGTCTTGCCCGCCCTGTCCTCCAGCTCGTATACCCTGTGGCGGGTACGAAGAAGTTTAGCCATCGTCTGTTCCCTGGTTTTTATGTTGTATTCCTCCCATTTAAGGGCGAGGTGGTGGAAGACCACATCGGTGGGTACGGTGACCTTATCAAGTTCCAGTTGCTGGAGCTCACTTTCTAACTGCACTAACTGTTGGTGTTTATTTTTAGAGTATCCAGCCTGCAGTCCACGAGCCTGCCCCTTCAGGACCACCATAGGTGCTTACCAAAGGGTTACCGGCGAATCCACCGATCCTACATTTTCTTTAAAATAGTTTACGGTCTGGGAGTGCATTTCTTTTTTTATATCTGGGATTTTAAAAATCCACGGATTGATGGTGAGCGTGGTCTGGGGCTGTTGTTCCCCATGTGTAAAGTCAATGCTGACCGGGGAGTGGCCAGAGATGCCCCTCGAAAGGGCATGAGGATTGTGGAACTTGCCAACATGGGTTGTGTAAGTCAGAAAATAGTCAATCCGGGATGAACTTTTGTGGGCATTGGAGAAATCGGTGTATTGGATTCCGTCAGGTTGTATGCTACGCCCTATGTCTGCCAAACCCATTGCTAAAGTGAATTAGTCCATTAACACATTTAGTCTGGCCCCTTCCCTTTGTGGGTATCTGTCCGTTAGGTCATTCATAGTCATGCTATAGTCCCCACCCAGAACAGGGGGCCCACCGGAAGGTCCACCAGTATCTTGCCCAAGTCCGCTAGAGCTTCCTTGCCCAATACCGGCGATAGGTATACCAAAATAATGTTTAGTGGCTGTCCCTCCCATTGCGCTTCTAGGACTGCAAACCTACCCCCCGGATCCACCCACCCACGATTCACAAGTAGGGCTAGGTTTTTCTTTGCGAGGATACACGTCCCCCTAGAACCGGAAGTGTAATCTGCATGCACCAGGAGTTTCTATCCCCACCTCGTTAGGGCCTTGCTCTTGTTCCCCACCAAGTGTGTCTCCTGCAATAACACTACATCCGGAGCTTGGCATTTCAGATATTTTAGGACAGTGCCATGTTTGATTTTGTCCCCTATCCCATTCACATTACAGGTAAGCACCGAGAGCATTTTTTGTCTTCTATCCCCCATCATCAGTGGGCAGAACTAGTAAACTACTACATAGAGGGATTATTGTGTCGTCTATATCAACAACCCGCAGGTCCAGCGGAATATGAGCTCTTAATATCAGAACCGGTGTCACTCCCCCCACCCCCCAGATTACTTGTGACTCTTCCACATTTCTACTGCCCATTAGCGAACATGCATGTGACTGTATGTGAATTATGAATTGAATATACAACCAACTGTAACACCACCAACTCCCCACTAGCCAACCACCCCCCCAACCTCCCTCCCTGCCTTCCTGCCTGGCGGACCCCAAACTACCCACTCCCCCCACTGATCAGAGTGCTTCGTCCCCATAACTGTTACTTGCGTGCGTAAGGGATGAGAGTTCAATCGCAGCCCATGGAGGCCCTCCAGTTGTAGAGTAGCTTCCAGCCAATCTCTAGCTTCCTCCGGTGTGACAAAGAACCAGGTCTTGCATTCTGCTTCGACTCTAAGTTTTGCCGAGAATAACATCGCATATTTGAGTTCTTTGGCCCGCAGCTCTTTTTTGACTTCTAAAAAATTGCGTCTCCATTTAGACACTGCCGCTGTATAGTCTGGGAAGAGCGTGATTGTATAGTTTTCCAGGCGGATCGGCAGGGCTACTCTTGCTGCCTGCAAAATGGGGTCTCAATCTCGAAAGTTAAAGAACCGTGCCAGTATCGGTCTGTGGGGGCACCCTGTCTCGGCCTCCCCCCCGGTACAAGGTGAGCTCCTTCTACAGAGAAGAAGTGCGACAGCCCACGCGGTTTTAAGTGATTCTTGATGAGGTCCTCCACATATAGGTCTAGAGCAGGCCCCCCTACATTTTCTGGCACACAAATAATACGGACGTTATTGCGCCTTGAACGCCCTTCTTGGTCGTCCAGCTTGGACAATATTAGCTTATTGTCCTCTTCCAACCTCCATACTTGACGTTGTAATGCTGTTGTTTCTGTGGACAGTGTTGTTGTCGTGGATTCCACTTCTGTTATTCTCGGGGACAGTTTTGAGAAATTAGCCTGTATTAGGGATATTTCCATGGAGATCGTGCCGATTGAGGACTGGACGTGTTGCAGGATGGCCATGACGTCCAGCAGCGTGACTGAGTCTGGGCCCTGAGACGCAGGAGCCTCCGCTTGGGACTCCTTAGCTCGCGATTTTTCAACTTGATCTTTTGAGTACGCATATTTATCCAATTTGCCGGATATTCCACCCCTCTGACCTCGTCCTCCCATCTTGGATTGCTGGTGAAGGGTTCCACTAGGCCTACAGAGAAGGGGGGCAGTTATCGTCGCTGCCTGACGCGTTCTCCACTGTCACACGAGCCCTTTCGGCTTTCTCGCCCTCACCCCGTTTGTCGCAGGGCCAATGTGTCCGTGATGTAGAGCAGGCCTATGTTTGAGAGTGTCAGACGGGGTGCTGTTTATTCCCAGGGCACCAGGGGCTCCCACCAAGCCGCAGGCCCACGGGCCGGTCGTGTCGCACACCTCACTGGCAGGATACGCGCCGATGCGGACCAATGCGTGTCAAGGGCCCTCTAATATTGGTATCGTGGTCGAGGCCGACTTCAGCACTGGGTTACACCAGGGGCACTGATAAGGAGCCAGTCTGCACTGCGGGAGCTTAAGCTATAGGCACCCCCTTCCTACCATTCAGCGGGAATACGCCCTCTGTGTCTCCATCCAGCATCTTCACTCAATGTTTTGTTCCCCGTCCTCCAAGCTCTGATCCGGGCTTTCGATTATGAGGGGCGGGTCCCGTCGTGTGAAGGCTATGAGCGTCACCGCCTTGAAACGCCAGGCGTCTACCCTGCGATAGCCAAGTTCTCTTGTGTGTTAGATGGTTGCCCCCTCGGTCATTCCCTGATTCACCACGTGGTATGGCTCCGGGGCGCCGGCACAACCGAGGCCCGTCCGGCGCTTCGGTCAGTGCTGCCGATACTTCCTGCGCCAGGCGCTGAGGCACCAGGCACTTTGTTGGGTTCACCAAGCCCCACTGCGCGGTGTGTGGATGTCCCGCGGTGCATACGCCCGCCTGCTGAGCGCGGCACCCCCGGCGCCCGGGTCCAGCCTCCTCCTGTGGATCTCTTCACACAGCGCCGCCGATTTTCCTGCGGCCGCTGGCAGAGGGTGTACTCGACTCCCTGGCTTCTTCCGGAGGTGCAGGCCTCCCTGCGCCTTCTCACAAAGGTCGGCCGCCACAGGTCGCTCGGAGGTCCGGAGCGCCACTATTTACTCCTCCGATGTTCCGATTCACGATCCACTTTATGTGAGGTGGTTAGCTGCAGGATTTGTGAGGAAGGCTCCCTCGGCTACCGAGCTCTCCTTGGCTGCTAGCCACGCCCCCCTCTGATCAGCAGTTTTTAACTTTCTGTAGTTCCAATGATGTATCCTTGAGATACCAGATTGGGTCTGTTTATCTTTATTTACCATTATCAGGGGTGGTCATATGTCTTGAAGTGTTCCCTATTTCAGGAGGAGAATGTCAAGCAAAGATGACAAAGAAGAAAGATAAATATCCATATCATTTGTGGGTGAGGAACATTGCTTTTTGTTCACTTCCTCCACAATAGGATATCTAGGTTCTACATTTTTACTCCAGTTCTGACGTTTGACCTGTATTTGCAATAGGCATTGACACCCTGGAAGCTGTACAATTAGTTCCGGGTTTGAACATGAAGAACGCAATGCCATTTTTTTCTTTCTTTCTGTGCTTCTTAGGAGACACTTCATTTTCGCAAAACAAAAACAAAAGCAAAAGCTCAGCTCTGTGACTTGGCCACAGTGATAGGAATAGAGTTTTATTATATAAATCGCTTCAATGCTACAGTTCTTTGAGAGGAGCATTTCCATGCTGGGATTGTCACAGAACCACTTCTAACTGTGAGTGAGATGGAGCCCTGCTGACTCTGACCTCCACTCTGCTAAGGAAGATGTCCTGTGCACTACGACCGGCTTTCTGTCATCTAAGACCAAGGTATGGGGTTTAGACTAGCTGAACTGATCTGGCAGAGGGTACTCCCGCTATGCACTCTTTAGTATAGTATTAGATACAGATATGAATCTGTAGGCAAACATTAGCAACAATTAGCATGGTTCTGTTTGTTTGAAAACGCTTAACAGCTTTTACAAATACTTTTCCATGCATATTCAAAGATATGTTTCAGGCGCCACAGAAACATCCAGAAAATCCACCAGAATAAGCAACAATCATTGATGACTTCAATGTGAACCTTCTGGAAGACAGCCCACATCTATTTTAATCCCCTTCACCTGTTCCTTGCTATAAACAATTAGAATGTGACCTTTGTGAACATTCTAAAACACCTTCTAGAAGACAGCCTCATCAAATTAATCATCTGCACCTGTTTCTTGCTATAAGCAATTAGAACGCAACCTTTGTGAACATTTCAAAACACCTTCTAGAAGAATGCCTCATCATATCATCTGCACCAGTTCCTTGCTATAAGCAATAAGAAGAAGACTTTTGTGAACATTCTAATGCTCCTTCTAGAAGGCAGTCTCATCAAGTTAATTATCTGCACTTGTTCCTTGTTACAAGCAATTAGAATGTGACCTTTATGAATGTTCTAAAGCAGTCTTATTTAAAGACTGTCAACACTCCTCCCCTTCGCTTAGCGTCTTCACCTGCCACTTACCTGTTTCCTGGTTTCCAGGACTCGGTCTTACTGGCTCTCTTGATTCTCTCACTTTGACCTTGCTGCAAAGAATTCCCCGCATTAGTCGCCCACCGGGATGGAAAGAAGAACAAGAAGAAAAGGAGACAAGCATTAACAGACTTGATTTTACTACGCCTAGAATTCAGTCACAACATTGTGCTGCAGACAAATGTAACCAGTGTTTTTGTTCAACTTGTACACACTGTTGGCAGGGCTCTGCCAGAGTGGACTGGGGTGAAGCTAACCCCATCCAAATTTGCTTGTGGGTTTGATGCTGAAATCATACTTACTACAGTTTCGACATTTTTGATACGGGAGCCTCTACAGACAATCGATAATGAAAACAAAACAACAACAAAACTAAAGGTTGGTTGAGATTTGAAAAGCTTTTATGAGTTGATACTTTAAGAGATAGAGTTGATACTAGACTAAAGCCTTATTATTTGTTTGTTCATAGGTACCATACCTGCCGGTACAATTTATTAGACTGGTGTCAATGCCTGCTGCAGATCTTGATGTTGACGAGATGAGCCACAGCATCTTCAACTTTACACGCAATCTCCATCCCAACCCCCTTCCCCCTGGTATTTGCCACTGGAGCAGAGTTTCCTCCTGTAAACTGAGGGCAAGTCTCAGAAGGATTCGGGAAATATTAATCTGGGATCCATGTAGGTATGACAGAAAGGATTAGACCTATTTCCATGGGCAGAGTATCCTGCTTGAGGTTGCCAACAACATCTGTTACCCTGGTTGGTTTAGGGGTTAGATGTTGTGCTGTGAGATAGTTGGAAAGCCACCAATGCTCACTGGTGGTATATGTGGAGTAAGCCTCAATACTATGAAGTTCAGGTTGGTCTAATACACAGTCTTGCAATATTTTTAGGAACCATATAACATGACACAGCCAACGTTTTAGGTCAGGTACTTATTTAATTGGCCTTCTGAGTAGTTGTCTTGTGTATGCCCAAGGCTCCTTTTCACCCCTAGACAGAGGTGTCTATGGTAAAAAGGATCTATCCTCCTCAACTTAATAGGAAGCACCTAGTTATATCTATAGGTTGTTCAAGCTTGAACCTTTAAAAGGATCACCCCAGTGCAGTGTTAACCTTCTTTGAATTCCATTAATTAAAAATGGCACTCTCAGTCAATATTCCTGTAACTTGCAGACAGACAGTAACTGCTCATTTAACTTTACTTAAGCTCTTTAATACAGGTGGAGATGTTACCTTAGAGATTGAGACACACGATTCCTGCAGTCAATGCTAACACACAAACATTCCTTTCATACACTGAGGCAGCAGCTCCAGCTGTAAGTAGGTCTTACGAAAAGTTAGAAATACCACTAACATACTAGGAATATTAAAACTGGATCAAAGTCACCCCTCCCAAATCTACTACAAAATGTAAGACTTGGGCCTCTCAGTAATAAAGGGGCAACCTGGCCAGTCTTAGCAGGCTACAGACCATTTCTAAATACAGAAGTACCCACAAAACGGGAGGAAATTCAGCTTTGGATGGCGCAAAAAACAAATCAGCTTGAGGCAATGTTTCGCCCTACATGACCTCAAGACAAATTTAGAATTCCCACTATAGGTCTGATTATGAGCTTGCAGTCTTACAGTTGTACCTCGGCGCTTGCGGCCCCAAGAAGACCACCACTGCTGCGGTCTCCTGACCCCCATGTTACGATATTACCTCTGGGCCAGCAGCAGTGCTTCTGACAGTGGGGAGTTTTTTTTCATATGTGTTGACGCATGTGTGTATATTTTGACTGCACACGTCTTAAATGTACAAATTTACACGTTGCATGAAAAAATACTTACTACCAGTACTTCCCATTGCTGGAGTCCGGACCATATGTGCCCAGAGCAGTCAAAGGGTAAAAACTGCAAAACGTACTTATCAAGATTTCAGTGCCAACAGGGTTGTTTTCTTCGAGGTTAATATGCTGCGTTGAAGGGAGGACCTGGAGGAAGGGATCCACGTGGGAGACTGAAGGAAAGAAAAGAAAATAGGCGGGTATGCACCCTAATTACTTAAATTATGTCGACATGAAGCAGGTGGTCATCCCGCGCTCGGTCCACTTGACAGACAGCCAACTCGTAATTCGAACAGCGGTGAATTTGTCGATGCAGCACTCTGACAGCTGCTTCCCCATACCAACTTCATGGTGGTCTGTGAATGGCTGGAGGTGGTGGGGGAACTCTGGCAGGCTTTCGTTCTGCAAGCCACCAACAGTGTAATACGGCGGGTTGGCCACTATCTAGGCAGCGGGTTTTCTGACGCCATTGTGGTGGCGGTTCCTTACAGCCAAACTCTTAATGAGACCCTAAGTGTCTTCCACTTGGCATGCTACAGCCAGTTGAAGATAGTGCGAAATGGATTACTGTTTTTGGTGCCAAATATACCACAGCATACAGCACCTACAGCACCTCATTAATTGCTGTTTTGCCTGACGTGCTAAAGCAAATTCAAAACAAATATGGGGCGGCACCTGCCCGGAAGTTTTGGCTGAAATTATTTGGCACCTTTGCCACAGTATCCTCAATGATTTTAAGTAATATTAAAAGAGAGGCAGCAGTGCTGGCAATACTCCAATGGCTCGCAACTATTCCTGCTGCGAATCAGAAATGCGAGCAACCAAAAATTATTTCTGAAACCTATGCTTCAATAGGTCATGATAACTTGGGAAGCAGGCTTGATAAGCCAAAACTTAAAACTAAATCTGATTCATACACCACCAAGCAGACACCTGGGTCCTTTAAAATATTCTCAGAAAAAACAACTAAAATCCCTAACAGACGTCTACTGCAAAACTCTACAATTTACTTAACCGTGATACAATTAAACAGACTGACAGGTATCAGTATTCTGATACACGTTGATCTCGTTCATTTTAAGACTCCTCAGACAGACAGTCATAGAGAGTGGGATGAGGCGAACACAGACAGGAAGAGTACATGAAACCAAAAAAGGAATCACAATGCTCTTCTGATGTCAACATAAAAAAAGAAGAGAAACTTCCACTACAAAACAACACTTTACAAAGAAGAAAGTGGCAGGAATGTCTTCTAAATATGCCACAAATACCCAGAATACTTCTCCAGAAAAAACGTGGGCAAAAACCTTGCTCAGCAGTGCGGAAGAGATCAGAAAACTTCACCAGAATCTTAAAGAGTTTCTGGAAGCAAGGTCGACTAATAACTATATTTAAGTTGAAACGCCGAACCAATGGGGGAGAGCTACAGAAAGACTTTATGATTTACACATCCAAATTGAGGATGACATACCGCAAACTATTAAAGTAATATTCTGGCAGAATTTGACAAATGCTTATGACATTCTCTTGGCTGAAGTAGATTGGTGACCTGAGTTTGTTAGAAAAGGGGGAGAAGGGAATATTACCATCCTTTTCAATTCTTGTCCCTGAGGAAGTTAATGGAGCATAGGCTACAGAATGGGCTCTGGCTCAAGCCCCTGCATTATATTGCAACCAAGCTGGCTGGGATATGGACTTGGCTTATCATAACCCATAAGGTCCAGCCCCCAAGTGCAACCACAATACCCTGTTAGGTCCCCTTGATTGCCTTGATAAACCCAGAGCACCTTAACGCAGCTCAAATTACTATGTTGGATTGGACTGTCCCAGGGAGGCATTTAATGGGTGGTGTGTGGGTGCTGCCATGCAGAACCTACAGATTTTCATACATTCCCAGATTTACCATAAGTGGTAAACCTAGGAAAGTACCAAAACAGCTATGTCTAACCAGCTGAGGGATAAACAACGAAAAATATGTAAATACTCTTAGTTTTTTCCTCTGTCTATGTGTGCTGCTTCTGCAGCGCAGAATTAAAAGAGCAAAATGCCTCAGAGGATTGTTTTTGACAGAGACCTGGCTCATGCAGGACACCCTAGCAGAACCTGCTCTGGATGTCCCCCAGGCTACGTTATGAAGAATCTTAAATGAGTTGGCAGCAGAGGAGGGGTTATTGTAGTAATTTTTAAATTCACATTTGTACCTGAACACTTGGGAGTATTCCCGATTGTGAAAGTGCTCTTTTTAAATTTGCGCTTAATAGCAACTTCACCTTCTCAGGGCTGTTAATTAACCAACCTCCTTTACCATCTAAATCATTTAGGGAGGCACTGATCAATTTGATTACTACTCTGAAACTTGAGGCAGCGTATCTCAATATTGGTGGTGATCTCAACCTCCACCTGGACATTTGACAGGAAGGTGATTTCACAAATTTTTTAGATGATCTTGCAGCGTGGCAGATGATGCAATGTGTCCCATGCGGCAAACATTTATCTGGGCACCTCTTTGATCCTGTCTTTTCTAACATCTTCTCGCTGAAGGTCCATATCCCTCTTCTAATGACCTGGAGTGATCTTTTTTTAATTAGCATGTCCATCTGCTCTGAAGAGTCTAAACTGCCTGCCCACCTAAACTCCATTTCTAGACGCCAATGTCATAATCTCAATTCCAACAAATTTCAAGACCTTCTTCGGACACAGAGCCCTCAGTTGTCCTCTAATGTGGAAATAACAAATAGTCTCTTTACTGTCTGACTCACCCATACCCTTGCCATGTGCATCCATGCCTAATCGATCCATAGTAGGAGAACACTGGTCAGCCCTTGGTTTAATGAGACATTGATCTCAGCACACAAAAAAGTGCAAGGTGCTTGAACACGCCTGGAGGCACTTCAATGACCCTTAAACTAAATCACTATAGAGTTGCCATTAACGCTTATCATAAATTGATACAGACGTCTAGGGCCTAGTACTTTGCTAAAAAAATCAAAAACAGTAGAAACACTGCTAAAATCATCTTCTCACTCCTTAATGGTCTTATGAAACCTGCATTGGCAGCAGAACATTGTATAGCTTCCATTGACCAATGTGAGGAACTACCAGAGTATTTTATTAGTAAGGTAGAACATATTTACTCCAACTTTGCCTCCGACACTAGGGAGTTAAGCCTAGAGGTGCTTACTAGTCATCTCCAGCTATTCCTCCTCTTTTTCCATTGCTGTCCTGTGAAGAGCTCAAAACTCAAAACTCTCTGTAATAAAGTTAAATCAGGCTCACCAGATGACCCCCTTAAGCCTGACCTATTTCTTAAATTTCAGGACTGTCTTTTCCTACTCCTTCTTGGGCTGATAAAACTTTCTTTAATATCAGCATCTGCACCGGCTTCGTGGAAACATGCCAAAGATATTCCCCCCAAAATGACAGTCTGTCATTATTAATATTCTAACAAATGTTTGGAAGAATAACCATATTCTGAATACCTCTCAGAGCGAATTTAGACTGCGACACAGCACTAAGCCTGCGCTGCTTGTGGTCACTGAGCATCTGCGCACCTCTTTAGATGAAGGCAGATTCTCTGCTCTGATTCTGCTTGATTTAAGAGCCGCTTTTGATACCATATCTTATATTTTGTTGCGGCATTCACTGGAGATTGGCATTGGTGGAGTTGCATTGACCTGGTTTGCTTCCTTTCTCTCTGAACAATCTTTTCAGGTTGTTTCTTCCATATGTAGTACTCAGGTACATACTTTACGACATGGTGTACCCCAGGGCTCTGTGCTGATCTATACTTGACTTAACATATATCTAACCTCGGGCTCTAGTTGCGAAAGCCCGGGGGCTAACGCTGGTATTCTATGCTGATTATACTCAGCTCGTGGTCTCCTTTTCCAATAATTCTACTCAGAATCTGGCTAAATTTCAAGGCAACATGGTGGCAAATTGCTTACAACTAAACTCAAACAAATCAGAAATCGTTCTCCTAGGGAAAGATATCCACCAGTGGGGTGACCATTGGTAGCCTCTTTCTTCAGGACCACGTCCTAATCGCAAGGTAGTGGTAAACATGTAGGTGTCTGGATTGACAGCGCCTTAGTCTTTGAACCTCAGGTGAAAGTGGTGGTAGGTGTCTGTTTTGGACTCACATGTGGGCTCAAACCCATTCTTGTTTTTTTTATCCTCACACAAGCCAGGTTATCACTCAGTCTAACATTATCTCAAACCTAGACTACTGCAATACACAAAATCTAGGATCTAAAAAGACATTGACTAGAAGACTACAACTGGCCCAAAATGTTGCAGCACGGCTGCTATTTGCCCTTCCAAATTTCAGTTAGGTTCCAGCTTTATACATAAAGTGCACAGGCTCACTGTGGATGACAGAATTCACTTCAAGGGCCTGTGCATTGCACATAAAATGTGAACCTCTCAGGGGCCTTCTATTTTGTCCAATTTTCTCCACCCACACTTCCCCTTGTGGGCTCTGCACTCAGCTAATCTCAATTTGGCATGTGTCCCTTGCGTCAGAAAAGCAAGAGCATCAGGCAACTCTCTGGAACGCACTTCCTCTGTCCATCAGGAGCACACAGAATCATTGGGCTTTCAGAAAGGCCCTGAAGACAAAGTTGTTCTCTGTTAATCCTTCTTATGATTCCTCTGCATATCTTACAGCGGCCTGTTCTTGAGACTAGTGCTGGAAGGCCCTGTTGCTGGGACAGTCATGCACTTTACAAATATCCTAACATAACAAGGTGGTCCTTCCTGCACAAATACAATCTTGCTAACAAAGAAGGCAATCTTGAACTATGGTGCAAGAGTGCCTGTGTTGGCACTAGGAAGCTCAGTGTGAGCCTGTGCTTGGAAAAGGCAGGAATGTGTTGTACAATGTTAAGTATGGCACATTCCTGCTCTTTCCCTATCAAGCAGTGCAGCACAGCAAGGTGACATGCTGCACTGCATGATATGATGATAAGTATGACCCTATGTCTTTGACCCTATACTCAGAACACATGAATTTCTCCAGTATGAACAAGACTATCCCATATCGAATTAAATTTTTCCTCTAGATTAGTATGATTTTTATAATTTATACCGATCTTTCAGGACAGCCTATAGTTGGCACTGAACATAAATACTTAGCAGCATGCACTGCTGCAAAGGGTGTAATAAAAGATGGTAAATTGCAGGTGAAAAAAACACATACAAACACTTTAGGTGACTGTACCGCTCAGCTAACTGAACTAAAAACCTTGGTTTTGGCACTGCAGAATATGGATCTAAAATTCCTGACACTGA
Source organism: Triturus cristatus (assembly GCF_964204655.1). Classification (NCBI taxonomy): domain Eukaryota; kingdom Metazoa; phylum Chordata; class Amphibia; order Caudata; family Salamandridae; genus Triturus; species Triturus cristatus. The sequence continues at coordinate 731,078,894 of NC_140591.1, forward strand.
TTGTGTGTGATTCCTTTAACTGAGTGTAGTCCTATAATGAGAATTAAAACTATTGGCATATGAAGGGATTCAGACACTTCATTTGGATCTCCCCGCAAACATAGGAAAATGGTCATGCACATCCTCATCAGCAGCAGACTGGACTGCGGCAACACACTCTACTCCGGGATCAACAAGAACCTCACCTGTAAACTCCAGAACGCCGCCGCCAGACTTGTCCTCAACCTACCACGTCACTGCCATGTAAGCCACCACCTGCAGACCCTACATTGGATCCCCGTGGAGAAGAGAATCACCTTCAAGCTCCTAACCCACGCACACAAGGCCCTACACAACGGCGGACCCGCCACCCTGAACAACTGCATCGCGTTCCACGCACCCGAGTGTTCTCTCCTCTCGGCCCAACTCTCCTTTGCAACTGTACCTCAGATCGAGAAAATCAGAACAGGGGGGCGCTCCTTCTTCTTCCTTACGGCCAAGTCATGGAACTCCCTCCTTTTTCACCTCCAACAGACTACATCGTTCTCCAAGTTCCTAAAGAAACTCAAGACCTGGCTCTTCTATGGTATGCAGTGAACCTGCCGAACCTGCGGAACAAACCCCCTGCCACCCTCTCCCTCAGAACCTTGAGACACATTCTGGTTGAGTAGCCAGTGCTATTCAAACCGATTGATTGTTTGATTGATTGAAGGTAGTACTATCAGGCAAAAATTGCTTTGGGGACAGGTGGCAGATCTTAAAGATGCTCTCTCATGGACTCATGTCATTCACACAGTGGGCCATCAACATTTTGGGCTACATGTTGTAGGGAATTTATTTGTTGATGTAGTTGACAAAGCAGCAGTTCAGATAGTTGTAGTCGCTGCGATTACTCATTCACATATGAGAATAGATGATGAGATTATGGCTGAGGTCCCTGCTTCAGCCAGTGGCATGCCTCCACCTAAAAACTTTCCAACAAAATACTCCTATCTGTTGAGTGCCTGAAACATTCCTTTTGCTCACATTCCCGGGTGTGTGATTGAGTGATACCTAACCAGGACCGCAGGTTGGAGCTAATAATTGCTTCACATGAAGGATTAGCATTTTACCCTGCTTGTGTGTAAGCTACAGTTTCTTTGTTACAGAAATACTTCTTGTGGCAGATTATTTATAAATAGACTAAACAAAATGTCCATTGTTGTGATATTTGCCAACAAATTGAAAGTTCCATCATTGGTAGCCCACTGCAGACACCTCTTCTAGTTTCTAATAAACAATTAAATTGTGTCTATTTGGATCATTTAGGACCATTCCATTCAGATGGTGCAATCAAATGTATTTAATTGGTGGTTTATTCATGTTCTCAATTTCTATGGGTGTGGCCACAATCATCGTTTGATGCTTAAACTGTTATTAAAGATTTGCATATCTTTGTAGTAACATATGCAGTAGCTCAGACCAGGAACAGGCCTTTGCCTCTAAGGTTTACCGGGATACCGATGGCACCATGGGTGTTGATGTACATTATTCCTCTCCCTTTCATTCTGAGGGAAATTCAATAGTGGGGCTGAAAAAATGAGACTTTCAGCAGACCTTAACAGCTAGGGTATTAGGTTCAAGTCGTAGTTGGATCCATCACATGAATGGAATCCAGAGAGCAATAAATAATCTGCCTGAAACATCTTTGGGTAGTCAGTTCCCATATGAGGTCCTTTTTTCAGCTCCAGATGTATGTTCCAGATCCTGATAACCCTGGTACAGCGGCGGCTGATTTGTACAATTACATCAATTAATGTTTCGCTGTCTTACAGGAATTACAAGACTTTGAAATAAGGGCTCGAATGTGAATACTAAATGTTCTGCCACTGACAAATTGAAGGAGCAACCAGCGCTTCTGCCTGTATTCCTAAAGTTGGGGCTCTAATCTGGGAGAAGTTTACAGAGAAAAATGAATTCAGATCATCTTACTGTGCCCCTGCTTTATTTTCAAGGTACTCATACTGTGATTTTGCCACTGCTTGATGGTTGTAAAGAACAACAAGTTTCCATTGATTGAATTAAGCTGCATCATGTGGCAAGTCCTAAACAGTAGGCTATGAGTGTATCTGGGAAGTCCCTTATCTCCACTCCCTACCTGTAAGAGATTCCTGTCCATGCACTATGCATCCCTAATTGAAGTACTCCCCGACTGAGGATGTTGGATGCTGAAAATGCACTTGTGCTTCTTTCTACTACATCACCAACCAATAATACCATAAATTATCAACCACCATTGTTGATACCAATGTACTCTACTTTGCCTAACTGTGTTCCTGTTTTTGCTTCGACTGCCTCCCTTTACTGTACTGACATTGACGATTTTTCTTCAGATTCTTCACAAACCTCTTTGTAGCGTGCACACACACTGTTCTCTTAGTTTAAATAGACTTATCTAGCTGCTGCATGGTACCACCTTTAGATTTTCCTTTGCTTGGTTTTACTTTTTATCTGGATTGGATGTGTTACAGTGTGTTTTTCTGCTGCTAAATGAACATTATCTCCCAGAGCCTTTTTCTCCAGATCTGGTAGCTGAAGTACTTACAGCCCATTATTCCTCACAAAAGGTCTGAAGAGACTTGGCGCTTGTGAATATTAGTGCATTTCCTGTTCATGATGGTATTGTTTAAGATTTCTGATGAATGGGATGTGGCAAATATATCTAATATGTTATCCAAATTAGAATTATATTCAGTATTCAAAAATGAGGATTTGCATTTAAATTCTGCAAACTATGGTGACATTTGTTGTTATCATCACTGTGGCCATAACGACTTTTGGAACGCTGCCTGACTCCGCCTATAGGGAGTTCCTAGCCGTGTTTTAAAAAGTTCCCTTACTTTACTAGTCATTCCCCACAGACCCTGTTTAATTTTATTATAAACTTACACCTTTTCAAGCAATGAAAAACATGCTGACACAAATTAAATTAATTTATTCGGATTCATTTACTTCAAAATTAACAGTGCAGGGATATCATTATTGGAAAAACAATATTGATTTGAAATCAATTTGGGGTACAAGACACTGGCAGGTCCAGGGTATTGATGCTTTATTTTGGGCTTGTTTAATCCCTCAACAAATAATATTTTTAGACAAAACAGTACAACGGATTACATGTTTTGGGCTAACTAATACTAAAAACGTAAATATTCCTAGCTTTCCCTCTGTTGCACAATTTGAGGGGTGGCACCATTACATTAACCTCACAGAAGAGCAACTTAATGAAATGATACAGAATGGAACACACAACTCTTCAAATTTACAGTTCAGATGAGTAGTTAGTGCAATTCACATTTTTTTAAACTCCTCTACATGTTTTAAAGCTGGCAGACCAGACCCCAGATATGTTCAGTCACAACAGTTCGGTGTAGTAAGTACCTATAGTGTAAGTAAGTTATGCCAGAAATTGCTAGAACAATTAATATTGTCTGATGTTAAGAAACATTTATCCATTCTTTCACACAGCATGGAATTGCAAGATTTATTTTAGGTGCCAGATATCCATGTTCTAAAAATGTTATATGTACAACATGTAAGGAACTTAGGAAAGTTTCCCAACAAGAAGCTGCTGAAAGTTTGTGACAAGTCTATAAGGAAAATTTAGAAAAAGCATTACCTGTTGTGGATAATGGCACGACCACAGTATCTACCCGTATTTATTATTTGAACAATATAATGTCATCTGCAATTGATATTATACAAAATGACATGTCTGCACTTTTAAATTGTCAAAATCAATTAAGATAAATTCTGCAATTGAGTTGAACATTGTGGGTTTTAAAATCAAATTGAGTGCCATGGAAATATCTGAATGCAACATAATTGTTTTGCCTTAAAACTTGTCATGCATGCAACAATTTATGGCAAAGAAAGATGCATCTTATACTATGCTTCATATAGAATGCTTAGAGGAATGGCCCTTTATCAAAGAAGAGATTTCTCCAGATATATGGATTACACACATGTTCATTTCATTGATGATCTTGGCCTTTCATTTCTGGTCTTTTTTTAAACACTTTCAAATAGACAGATATGAACTGATGTGCAGTAACTTTCTGAATGAGACTTGTTTTCTCCCTTTTGATTACAAGTGTGTAAGTGGTGATAGAGAGTTTTTTCTTAGTTGGAATGCATGCAGAGTTTCCCTGAGCCATTCATTACTTTGTAAATAGATAACACTGCATAGAGTGTGCCATGTATCAGTGGCCAATTTGGCATGTTATTTGAAGGGAGTTCCCGACCCTTTGATCAAGCCAGTCTTCTTGTTACTTTTTATTGTGCATAACTTGTTTCTGATGGACTTAGGTTGTTGTGGAATAAAGCCAGGGGTCCCCTACACTGTAATAGTTTCCACGGTCGTTACTTGCTGTATGAATGCATTTTATACACCCACAAACATGGCTGGGGAACTTGTCTTGAGCCCAAAAGTCCTGATTTCTAATATTAACATTGATAGGTCAAGCTGACTCAGAGCCTTATTATTCAAAAGGAAGTGGCACTAACAATTGACGGAGAAACTTTTGATCTCTGAGTTGCAAGGTCTTCCTCAGAAGTACAGTCATTGTTGCACACTAATGTGCCGCTACATTTTGGCGAACTTGTCAACCAAATTTTTAATGCTTCAAACACAGTTGGTTCTGTTTACTTTTTTAAAACCATTGGTTCTGGATTTATTTGTTTCAGCATTGCACTCGTCGGGATACCGCCCTTTATGCATTCACTCTTTTAAACCATTTTTGGAGGCATTCCCTTAGAATTATACCTTTTGATTGCTGTTTTGGTTTGATTTTTATTGCTCTGCAATGGGATGTTCCACAACAAGCCCAAATGGGAATAGAATTGCCACATGTTTTTCTGTGCCAGGAACATATGGTAAAGTAGTTCGGATTATCTCTACTACTGCAACTAAATGACAACTGGCATCTGTCTTTCCGGGCCACGTAGTTTCAGAATGTACAGCCGGTGTTTAGCGGTCTCTCGTGCTGGACATGGATCTGCTTGTGTATCTGATGAGGGTGCATCTTTAGTGCTGTCCTATGTTGCTACCGTTGCCGTTGGCCATTAACACAGGCGTTTGAGGATCCACATACCTTCAAAGTCTCCCATGCTTTGGAATGCTCATGCTCCACCCCTTCTGTGGGATTAATACTCATGGAATATTACAAGAGTCTGGACTATGATTACACAGATGTAAACATATTTATGAGTGCAAGGTATCCTTTGGTTAATACCTTTCAGTCATAAATCCAGCCACTTGCACTTCTTGTGTAGATGTGCAAGTGCATATTGCTTGTGGAATCAGGCCCTCAGCCTATTCCTGATTGCTATAGATATTGCTGCAGGGAAAACCACAGTGTTCATTGTGAATAATATGCCATACAGCTCTAAAGATGGGACCGATATAGTTCAAATTAGGTTCAAATTGAATGCATGCTTTGCAAAATGAGAATCTCACATGCTAATGCGCCTTCAATGGACTGATTATAATGCCAATGCGTTTCATCTTCAGCCAAGTTAACTAATCTCCAAGTAGGATGTTACAGATGAAATGTCATACAATCATTCTCATTTCAGAATCAATTTCAATTACTCGTCCCTCATCCTAGAATACAATAATATTATAAACTTAAGAAAAATAATCAACATATACTTCGGGTTGTTTTAAATGTATTTTTGTTCACTTGGTCCGGGCATGTTCAAAGCTTACTACCTACCTCGATATAACAGATCAATCGTCGAAAAACTGAAGCATTGTGCCCTATTTTATAAGGTCTTTGGGGCATATCATCAAGGCGGCGCTATAAAATCATCGCCGCTTTTGCGTCGGTTTTCGGTCGAAAACCGGCGATAATTTTATCCCTTTATCAGCAAGGTCACGCTATCGCGTGAATCCTTGCCTTAGCGCCCTTCCCCTTAACGCCCATCTTTGCATCTCTAATGAGATGCAAAGTGGGCGTTCCTTCCCAAAAGAACGTGAGAAATGTCGCTAACCAACATTTCTCTTATTATCTAGCCTCACGCTAACCTGCTGAGCGATAAGAAAAGTAGCGCTAACTGCAGTTACCGCTACTTTCCTTACTCCTGCTTTTCATCTGACTCAGCCATGATATCCAATGGAAGGAGAATATCATGGCTGAGTCTGCCTGCCCTTTCAACAAGCTATCGCCAAATTTTGTGCGATTATCGCTGGATTTCCAGCGATAATCGCACATTTGGCAGCTTGCACCTGGAATTTTATCGCAGTTAACATAAGCGTTGCTGATAGCACGCTATCTCAGCTATAAATTTCAACGTTAGCCGGCGATAATTATCCTCGCGCTAAGCACGCTGAGCGATAATTATCGCCGACCCTTGCTGATTACATCACTCCCCAAGTTCCTAAAGGAACTCAAGACCTGGCTCTTCGATGGTATGCAGTGAACCTGCCGGATCTGTGGAACAACCCCCCTGCCACCCTCTCGCTCAGAGCCTTGAGACCCGTTCCGGTTGAGTAGCAAGTGCCATTCAAACCGATTGATTGTTTGATTGATTGAAGGTAGTACTATCAGGCAAAAATTGCTTTGGGGACAGGTGGCAGATCTTAAAGATGCTCTCTCATGGACTCATGTCATTCACACAGTGGGCCATCAACATTTTGGGCTACATGTTGTAGGGAATGTATTTCTTGATGTAGTTGACAAAGAAGCACTTCAGACAGTTGTAGTCGCTGTGATTACTCATTCACATATGAGAATAGATGATGAGATTATGGCTGAGGTCCCTGCTTCAGCCAGTGGCATGCCTCCACCTAAAAACTTTCCAACAAAATACTCCTATCTGTTGAGTGCCTGAAACATTCCTTTTGCTCACATTCCCGGGGTGTGTGATTGAGTGATACCCAACCAGGACCGCAGGTTAGAGCTAATAATTGCTTCTCATGAAGGATTAGCATTTTTCCCTGCTGGTGTGTAAGCTATAGTCTCTTGGTTACAGAAATTCTTCTTGTGGCAGATTATTTATAAATAGACTAAACAAAATGTCCATTGTTGTGATATTTGCCAACAAATTGAAAGTTCCACCATTGGTAGCCCACTGCAGACACCTTCTAGTTTCTAATAAACAATTACATTGTGTCTATTTGGATCATTTAGGATCATTCCATTCAGCTGGTGCAATCAAATGTATTTAATTGGTGGTTTATTCATGTTCTCAATTTCTATGGGTGTGGCCACAATGACCGTTTGATGCTCGAACTGTTTTTAAAGATTTGCATATCTTTGAAGTAACATATGCAGTAGCTCAGACCAGGGACCGGCCTTTGCCTCTAAGGTTTACCGGGATACCGATGGCACCATGGGTGTTGATGTACAGTATTCCTCTCCCTTTCATTCTGAGGGAAATTCAATAGTGGAGCTGAAAAAATGAGACTTTCAGCAGATCTTAACAGCTAGGGTATTCGGTTCAAGTCGTAGTTGGATCCATCACATGAATGGAATCCAGAGAGCAATAAATAATCTGCCTGGAACATCTTTGGGTAATCAGTTCCCATATGAGGTCCTTTTTTCGGCTCCAGGTTTATGTTCCAGATCCTGATAACCCTGGCACAGCAGCGGCTGATTTGTACAATTACATCAATGAATGTCTTGCTGTCTTACAGGAATTACAAGACTTTGAAATAAGGGCTCGAATGTGAATACTAAATGTTCTGCCACTGACAAATTGAAGGAGCAACCAGCGCTTCTGCCTGTATTCCTAAAGTTGGGGCTCTAATCTGGGAGAAGTTTACAGAGAAAAATGAATTCAGATCATCTTACTGTGCCCCTGCTTTATTTTCAAGGTACTCATACTGTTATTTTGCCACTGCTTGATGGTTGTAAAGAACAACAAGTTTCCATTGATTGAATTAAGCTGCATCATGTGGCAAGCCCTACACAGTAGGCTATGAGTGTATCTGGGAAGTCCCTTATCTCCACTCCCTACCTGTAAGAGATTCCTGTCCATGCACTATGCATCCCTAATTGAAGTACTCCCCAACTGAGGACGTTGGATGCAGAAAATGCACTTGTGCTTCTTTCTACTACATCACCAACCAATAATACCATAAATTATCAACCACCATTGTTGATACCAATGTACTCTACTATGCCTAACTGTGTTCCTGTTTTTGCTTCGACTGCCTCCCTTTACTTTACTGACATTGACGAATTTTCTTCAGATTCTTCACAAACCTCTTTGTAGCGTGCACACACACTGTTCTCTTAGTTTAAATAGACTAATCTAGCTCCTGCATGGTACCACCTTTAGATTTTCCTTTCCTTGGTTTTACTTTTTATCTGGATTGGATTTGTTACAGTGTGTTTTTCTGCTGCTAAATGAACATTATCTCCCAGAGCATTTTTCTCCAGAACTGGTAGCTGAAGTACTTACAGCCCATTATTCCTCACAAAAGGTCTGAAGAGACTTGTCCCTTGTGAATATTAGTGCATTTCCTGTTCATGATGGTATTGTTTAAGATTTCTGATGAATGGGATGTGGCAAATATATCTAACATGTTATCCAAATTAGAATTATATTCAGTACTCAAAAATCAGGATTTGCATTTAAATTCTGCAAACTATGGTGACATTTGTTGTTATCATCACTGTGGCCATAATGACTTCCATAGAGCTAGTACACCATGTGCTGTATTTACCAATCTTATCTTAAATGCAACTTGTAAAGCGCGCTGACACCAAAGGCTTCCTGGCGCTGTTAAGACAGAAAGAGCGAGAGACGAGTAAGGCGAGAGTCACTTAGGTTAGACTCAAAGAGTGAAGAGGTGAGTTTTTAGTAACTTCCTGAAGTTCAAGAGGGAGGGAGTGGATTTGATGAAGAGAGGAAGAGGGTTCCAGAGACTGGGAGCCAAGTGAGAAAAGCGGCGGCCACCGAATTTCTTTGTTTTAATTTTAGGGGTGACAAGTAGGTGGCGATAAGCAGATCGAAGGTTGCGTGTTGGGTGATGAGGGATGATTAAAGATTTGAGGAACGCGGGGCCGGGACAATGGAGAGCTTTGAATGTGAGGCAGGCCACCTTAAAGGCTACTCTCTGGCCTATTGGTAGCCAGTGTAATTTATGAAGTAAAGGTTTGGCCGATTGCCATCTGGGGGTTTTGTAAATGAGACGGGCCGCTTGATTCTGAGCTACCTGAAGCCGATGTAACAGAGATTGAGGGAGGCCGTGATAGAGGGAATTCGAGAAGTCCAGCCGGGAAAGCACAAGTGAAATGACGACTTGGGTGAGTGCGGCAGGTGGAAGTAGATGACGAACTTTACGAATCTTCCGGAGCTGATACATGCATGATGAAATGACCGCACCCACTTGATTTTTGAGGGATAATTCGGAGTCAATAATCACTCCCAGGCTCTTCACTGATTTGACCGGGGCTGGAGGGAGACCAAGCTCCGAAGGCCAAAACTGTGGGCCCCAGTGGATGTGACTGAGTCCAGGGAGGAGAAGCTCAGTTTTTCCGGGATTTAGCTTCAATTGATTCTGGTTCATCCAGGATTGAATATGAATCATCACGGAATGAAATGTTTTGATGTCGTGGGGGGAATTAAGAGAAAAGATAATCTGAAGATCATCGGCATAGTGGTAGACAACTGCGTCCCATTTCTGAAGGGATTGAATCAGGGGCCTAAGGTATAAATTAAACAAGAGCGGTGAGAGGGAGGAGCCCTGAGGGACTCCACAAACCACGGGCGTTTTGGTTGCAGTGTAAGGGCCTAAGCGGACGGCCTGAGTTCTGCCAGTCAGAAAGGACTCAACCCACTTAAGGGCGGAGCCCTGGATGCCCGCTTGCCTGACACGGTGGAGAAGGATGTCATGGTCCACCGTGTCAAATGCGGCGGACAGATCCAGAAGTACAAGGGCCTGAGAGACTCCTGCATCTGCGTTCCTCCTGAGAGTCTCCAAGACTGCCAAAATGACAGCCTCAGTAGAGTGGGCAGGCCTGAAGCCGGCCTGGTTAGGCGCAAGATAACCAGAAGATTCAATAAAATTGGAGAGGCAGCAAGTGACATGAGCCTCCAAGAGTTTTGAGAAATAGGGGAGAAGGGAAATGGGACGATAGTTCGACGGTTGTGCAGAATCAGCACCGGGTTTCTTAAGGAGGGGCAAGAGGGTAGCCTCCTTAAAAGAACTGGGGACAATGCCTCTGTTGAGCGAGCCTTTTAGCAGGGGTAAAACACAGTCAGGTAAGCTGAGACAGATACTCCGCAATACGGAAGGTGGACATCTGTCGTTAGGAGAGCCTGATTTCACACGGATGGCGAGTTCCGCCAGTGAGGGTGCGTCCAAGGTAGGGAAAGTAGAGAACGTGAGGGAATTGTCCGAGGGAAAGTTCAATGTGAGTGACTTGGGTGGAGAAGGTATAGAGTTTTTAATTTTTTCGATCTTTTCCCAAAAATAGATATTGAGGGTGTCACAGGCTTCTTGTGTGGGGGTTTGGGCTGGGAGAGTCCTGTCGTCGGTAGTGAGTTCGTTCATTACCTTGAACACCTCTTTTGATTTATTTACTGCGGACAAAATCCTGATAGAGAAGTGTTCTGTTTTTGCTGCAATGATGGCCGATTTATATTCCCTACGTGCAGTCATATAGGACTGCCTGGCTACGTTGGAATAATCACGTCTCCAGATACGTTCCAGCTGACGGGTTTTTGTTTTCTGTTGCTTAAGGTCAACAGAAAACCACCGGTGGGAATTGTGATGTCTAGTGGGGGGGAATTTGGTTAAGGGGGCATAAAGGTCACTGGCTGACTTCAGCCAGGAACCGATGTCTTGTTCTATTCCTTCGATGTTATCAGGGGAGTTAAAAGCTGGCCGAGTGTCGGCCAAGGTTGTGAAAAAGCCCTGAGAGTCGAAGGTACTCCATTTGCGTGAGGAGCCGCCGGCCATCAGGGGAGCAAGAGTCCGGCCAGCAATAGTAATGATGGTATTTACTAAGTGGTGATCTGACCAAACACAAGAAGAAATAACTGGCTGGGACAGGGCCAGATTACAAGTCCAGATCTGATCCAAAATATGGCCCTTAATATGGGTGGATTGGGTGACCTGTTGGGTGAGGTTTAGGCTAATAAGAGTCTCAAAAAGCTCTAAAGCATGAGGTCCGGCACTGATGTCATTGAACCAGTAATTTAGGTCACCTAGAAGGGCAAAACTGGAATGCTCCGTTAAGAGGTTGGAGAGGTGTTCACTCAGAATAGTGGAGAAAAATGGCATAGGGTGTGGAGGCCGGTATAACAGGAGGAAAGTGAAGGCACCAGTACCGGTTTCCACGCTAATAAGTAGATTGTCTACCTCTGGGAGTGGGAGGGAAAGGGATGAGATGGTGTCCAAACGCTTAGATATAATGGCTGCCACCCCGCCGCCGGGCCGGCCATCGGGGCGGTCGGCATGATGGATATAATAATCAGGGGGGAGGGCGGCCAAGATATCAGGGAGAGACTCAGACGTGAGCCACGTTTCTGTAAGCAGAAGTATATCGGGTCTATTATCCGTCAACAAGATAAAAATATCTTCAGCATGTTTCACTAAGGAACGAGTGTTCAAATAGGACATACTGATAGATGTAACATTTTTAGCCGGATTTGCTGTGTTTGTGTCTCGACCTGGAGAAGGTAGACCAGGGCGCATGAGGCCGGCAGTATGTGCACGACGGCTAGTGGTAGGGGACAGTGGGGGAGCAAAAGGCTGTAATTTTTTAAGCTCGTCGAGCGAGTACGTAATAAGGTGACTAGCGAGGTGTGCCCTAGGGCCCGGCCTGGCGCGGACGGGCGCAGACGGGCTTACCTTGGGCGCACCTTCGGCGCGCAGACGGCGCGCCCGCTGCGCTCGTCCGCTGCGCGTCCGGGGAATGCACATTATATAGGGGCGTGAAGGGGCGGCGTCAGGGGCGTCGCCTCAGAAAGGGGCGTGGCCTCCGTCCTCGCCGGGATGGCGGAATGAGCAAGTTTGCAGGTTCTCGGTCAGCGGCAGCGCTGTAGCAACAGCGTGACAGCAGGTAAGCACCAAGAGTGCGAGTACAACACAATTAGTAAAATTACAATACAAGTGTTTTTTTAAAAAGTCGAACACAAGACGCTCTCGGCTTCCGCCTCAAGAGCTCAGGTCTGTCTAACGCGCGGTGCTGGTTGGCAGTATTATTTATAGGGGCGGCGTCAGGGGCGTCGCCTCAGAAAGGGGCGTGGCCTCCGTCCTCGCCGGGATGGCGGAATGAGCAAGTTTGCAGGTTCTCGGTCAGCGGCAGCGCTGTAGCAACAGCGTGACAGCAGGTAAGAACCAAGAGTGCGAGTACAACACAATTAGTAAAATTACAATACAAGTGTTTTTTTAAAAAGTCGAACACAAGACGCTCTCGGCTTCCGCCTCAAGAGCTCAGGTCTGTCTAACGCGCGGTGCTGGTTGGCACCAATACACAATTGGAACGCTGCCTGACTCCGCCTTTAGGGAGTTCCTAGCCGTGTTTTAAAAAGTTCCCTTACTTTACTAGTCAATCCACACAGAACCTGTTTAATTTTATTATAAACTTACACCTTTTCAAGCAATGAAAAACATGCTACACAAATTAAATTAATTTATTCGGATTCATTTACTTCAAAATTAACAGTGCAGGGATATCATTATTGGAAAAACAATATTGATTTGAAATCAATTTGGGGTACAAGACACTGGCAGGTCCAGGGTATTGATGCTTTATTTTGGGCTTGTTTAATCCCTCAACAAATATTATTTTTAGACAAAACAGTACAACGGACTACATGTTTTGGGCTAACTAATACTAAAAACGTAAATATTCCTAGCTTTCCCTCTGTTGCACAATTTGAGGGGTGGCACCATTACATTAACCTCACAGAAGAGCAACTTAATGAAATGATACAGAATGGAACACACAACTCTTCAAATTTACAGTTCAGATGAGTAGTTAGTGCAATTCAAATTTTTCTAAACTCCTCTACATGTTTTAAAGCTGGCAGACCAGACCCCATATATGTTCAGTCACAACAGTTCGGTGTAGTAAGTACCTATAGTGTAAGTAAGTTATGCCAGAAATTGCTAGAACAATTAATATTGTCTGATGTTAAGAAACATTTATCCATTCTTTCACACAGCATGGAAGTGCAAGATTTATTTTAGGTGCCAGATATCCATGTTCTAAAAATGTTATATGTACAACATGTAAGGAACTTTGGAAAGTTTCCCAACAAGAAGCTGCTGAAAGTTTGTGACAAATCTATAAGGAAAATTTAGAAAAAGCTTTACCTGTTGTGGATAATGGCACGACCACAATATCTACCCGTATTTATTCTTTGAACAATATAATGTCATCTGCAATTGATATTTTACAAAATGACATGTCTGCACTTTTAAATTGTCAAAGTCAATTAAGATAAATTCTGCACTTGAGTTGAACATTGTGGGTTTTAAAATCAAATCGAGTGTCATGGAAATATCTGAATGCAACAGAATTGTTTTTGCCTTAAAACTTGTCATGCATGCAACAATTTATGGCAAAGAAAGATGCATCTTATACTATGCTTCATATAGAATGCTTAGAGGAATGGCCCTTTATCAAAGAAGAGACTTCTCCAGATATATGGATTACACACATGTTCATGCCATTGATGATCTTGGCCTTTCATTTCTGGTCTTTTTTTAAACACTTTCAAGTAGACAGATATGAACTGATGTGCAGTAACTTTCTGCATGAGACTTGTTTTCTCCCTTTTGATTACAAGTGTGTAAGTGGTGATAGAGAGGCTTATCTTAGTGGGAATGCATGCAGAGTTTCCCTGAGCCATTCATTACTTTGTAAACAGATAACACTGCATGGAGTGTACCATGAATCAGTGGCCAATTTGGCATGTTATTTGAAGGGAGTTCCCGACCCTTTGATCAAGCCAGTCTTCTTGTTACTTTTTGATGTGTGTTACTTGTTTTTGATGGACTTAGGTTGTTGTGGAATAAAGCCAGGGGTCCCCTACACTGTAATAGTTTCCACGGTCGTTACTTGCTGTATGAATGCATTATATACACCCACAAACATGGCTGGGGAACTTGTCTTGAGCCCAAAAGGAAGTGACACTAACAATTGACGGAGAAACATTTTTGATCTCTGAGTTGCAAGGTCATTGTTGCATACTAATGTGCCGCTACATTTTGGCGAACTTGTCAACCACATTTTTAATGCTTCAAACACAGTTGGTTCTGTTTACTTTTTTAAAACCATTGGTTCTGGATTTATTTGTTTCAGCATTGTACTCGTCTGGATTCCGCCCTTTATGCATTCACTCTTTTAAAGCATTTTTGGAGCCATTCCCTTAGAATTATACCTTTTGATTGCTGTTTTGGTTTTTCTGTGCCAGGAACATATGGTAAAGTAGTTCGGGTTATCTCTACTACTGCAACTAAATGACAACTGGCATCTGTCTTTCCTGGCCACGTAGTTTCAGAATGTACAGCCGGTGTTTAGCGGTCTCTGGTGCTGGACATGGATCTGCTTGTGTATCTGATGAGGGTGCATCTTTAGTGCTGTCCTATGTTGCTACCGTTGCCGTTGGCCATTAACACAGGCATTTTGAGGGTCCACATACCTTCAAAGTCTCCCATGCTTTGGAATGCTCATGCTCCACCCCTTCTGTGGGATTAATACTCATGGAATATTACAAGAGTCTGGACTATTATTACACAGATGTAAACATATTTATGAGGGCAAGGTATCCTTTGGTGAATACCTTTCAGTCATAAATCCAGCCACTTGCACTTCTTGTGTAGATGTGCAAGTGCATATTGCTTGTGGAATCAGGCCCTCAGCCTATTCCTGATTGCTGTTAGATATTGCTGCAGAGAAAACCACAGTGTTCATTGTGAATAATCTGCCATACAGCTCTTAAAATGATACTGACATAGTTCAAATTAGGTTCAAATTGAATGCATGCTTTGCAAAATGAGAATCTTACATGCTAATGTGTCTTCAATGGACTGATTATAATGCCAATGCGTTTCCTCTTCAGCCAAGTTAACTAATCTCTAAGTAGGATGTTACCGATGAAATGTCATACAATCATTCTCATTTCAGAATCAATTTCAATTACTCGTCCCTCATCCTAGAATACAATAATATTATAAACTTAAGAAAAATAATCAACATATACTTCGGGTTGTTTTAAATGTATTTTTGCTCACTTGGTCTGGGCATGTTCAAAGCTTACTACCTACCTCGATATAACAGATCAATCTTCGAGAAACGGAAGGGTTTTGCCCTATTTTGCAAGGTTTTAATGTCTTGCAATCGGCTCTAAAAGTGTGTGACTTTTTTAATTATATGTACGTTTATGCAAATAATTGAAATAAAAAAATTAACCCATCAAAAGAAACCTTTAAAAAAGCGAAAATGCGACCATTTTCTCGTTAATTACGAATTAATTAACAAATGCACTAAAGTATTAATTAATGTATTAATTTATTTATTTGTTGGGCAGGTTCTAAGCTTACTACACCTCTATATAATAAATCAATCTTCGAGAAACTGAAGCGTTTTTCCTATTTTACAACGTTTTAATTCTGTCTTGAAATGGGCTCTAAAAGTGTTTGGCATTTTTTTTTATTATATCTACGTTTTCTGCAAATAATTGAAATTAAAAAATAAACCCATCAACCGAAAACTTGTAAAAAACATAAGTGCAATAATTTTCTAGTTAATTTCGAATCAATTAATTAATGCATTAAAGTAGTAGTTAATGTATTAATGCATTTATTTGTTGGGCAAATTCTAAGCTTATTACCTACCTCCATATAATAAATCAGTCTACGAGAATAAGAAGCATTTTGCGCTAATTTGCAAGGTTTTAATGTCTTGAAATGGGCTCTAAAAGTGTGTGACTTTTTTTGTTGTATCTATATTTTTCTGCAAATAATTGAAATTAAAAAATAAACGTTTCAACAAAAAACTTTAAAAAAACTTAAATGCAATACATTTCTAGTTAATAACGAATAAATTAATGAATGCATTAAAGTATTAATTAATATATTTATTAATTTGTTAGTTTATTTATTGACTCAATTAAGTAAAGTTAGAAACATCATTTACAGTTTAATGCACCCATATGCTTAGCGGTTCCAAGACCCTGTCAACTGTGGACGAATTCTTGTGTCAATTGAGCACGGAACATTAAAGTTGAACTTCGAATTTGTAAATGGAAAGGCGTTGTGGTATTTATAGCTTCTAGAAGCAAAAGAAGGAAGAACAGAGCTCCACTAAAGGAAGAGATGCCATATATCCTCTGTCTTTTCAAGTAAGTGTCACACAAAACAAATTATATATATAGAGAGATCTCAAACAGAACTCCTTTACGGATGGGTAGGACCAGGTGGAGTTTCCGTTACCCTGGAGCAATTTTGCAGAATTCAGAAAATTTTGCATTATGCTTGCCATGCAAAATTCCCAATATTAGTCTATTACGCTACATCGCATAATTAGGTGTCCTTCATAGAAAAATGTAGGGGCATATTTATGGCCCCTTTGTGTTGCCGTAGCATCACTTTTTCTGATGCTCCTGAGGGGCAAACCTTGAAATCATATCTTTAAGGCCTTGCAAAAGCCACTTTGCGTTTCTTTGAATGGCCTCATAAATATATAGTAAGGCAATGCAGTGCAAATGATCAAGTTGCCTTACTCTGTGCTAGGAGGGGTTCCATGAGCATTGCAGTGGGTGCTCCCATGTAACACCCATAGACTTTGACACTTCCCCTGATTTACAAGACCACATAAACTTGAGGATGCGCCAAAACCTTATGCTTCCAGAGGTGAGGCATAAGGAGGAGCAATAACTTTAATTCTCATCGTTCATTCCTCTTTCTATGTGTGCTGCATAGAAAGAGGAACCCACCTCAATGGATTGTTTTTGTGCAGGAAGGTGCCCTTACTGCACTTAAAAAATCCTGCCCGCAACAGAGGCACCCTTGCACCATGGTGCAAGAGTGCCTGCATTGGCGCTAGGCTTTGGAAACAGCAACACAATGAAATATAGTTACAAAATTAGATACTACAGATGCACAAAATATATGCTATCCAAAGTCACTAACTGATCAAAAACCCAGTGTAGCTGCAAACAGAGACCATGAAGGACTGTGATAAGGCCACTAAAAATGTGGGGATGCTTTAAGCGCTACTTTGGATCCCTAATGATTGTGAACACTTGAAATCGAACTGAAAGATACAATAAACTGATACAACATATTAAAGAAGAAAATATGATCCTAAAAAGGAATCAAGCATCTCAGTACTTTATGTTCGAGAGTTATGAACCAGAGAATACATGTACGCCAACAGATTTAGGGGCATATTTACAAGGCCTTTGCACCCCCGGAGTGTCACTTTTTGGTGCACAATGCAGATCCAAATTTACAAGCCCAGTCAAAGCCACCCTGCGTGACTTTTCATGGCCTTGTAAATATGGCCCCCATTCAAGCATTACTCTACATGAAAGGGGCGTTCCATGGGTGTTGCTGTGGGTGTTCCCACGTAGCACCCACAGATTCTGACACATTCCGAGATTAACAAGGTTTTTGAAACCAGGGAATGTGTCAGATTCCAACAATTTCCCAGGGAATGTGTTAAAGTTGTGCAGTGAGGAGAAATACCTTTATTTCTCCTCGTTTTCTGCTCCTTCTATGGGTGCTGCATTCTGCAGCACCCATAGAAGAAGGAAAACCCATCAATGTTTGTCTTTGTGCAGGAAGGTGTCCTTTTTTTGCACAAAAACAATCATTCCTGCAACAACCTGCACTTTTACATCCCCAAGGGTGCCTGCATTGGTGCTAGGCAGCTGATTGTGCACCAGAGCAGAGGAAAGCATTGTATTGCTGTACATATGATGCAGTCCTGCACTTTCCTAATGATGCACCTCAGCTATGCCATTTTCTAATGAATATGCCCCCTGAGTTAGCGTTTGATGGTCCTTGACCCGTGGATATTGCAAGACAGGGCTTTGTTATTTTCGTTGGATTAATGATCAACAGCTACAAATTTAGTGGGGGGCTTTATATCAAGTTACTGATGGGGACTGACAGCTGTCCATCACACATGGTCAATGGTGAGTGAGGACTCACAAGGGCTTAGACTTCCACTATGACCACATGGGCCATTCCCAACTATGTGAATCCACCTAGCATTCAAGATAGCTGGATTCCAAAGCACGTAAATTTAACTCAGTTTTCTCTAAGTTAGTGCATGAGCTGAGGATAGCACAGCTTGAAAACAACATCCAATGGTTGCCCCTGTGTTTCAGAGTTCTGCTTTTTGCAGTAGAAACAATAACTCAGAGAAATAGTGAGTTATAAGCATGCATTTTAGTGCTAAATGTATACACATCCAGATAAAATATCACTCTCATTCAGGGTAGCTTCAAAAAGTGCTTTATTTTCTGCTGCTTATCTCCACAATGTGTTTCAGCTGAGGATCAACTTTTTTCATGTTAACAAGGCTGATCTTGAGCTGAAACGAGTAGTGTAATGCATTTATGATTGTAAACATTTTACAATTGATCTTGAAGGACACATGTAGATTATTTTGAATGATGTACTGACACAACACCACAGACATCCAGCTGCAGAGAGTACAGGCAGTGGATTCTGGATAAGGAGACAAATGGTGAATGAAGAGATAAATAAGTATTCAATTTTGTAGTGTTGTGAGCTTTACAATTGAGCGTATCATGCAGTAAACAACAAGAATGATAGCTTTTCAGTGTTTAAGTTGCGATTCCATCATGTGTATCATAAATATACAGCATATCCCTGTGTATATAAGCATTTATTTGGACTATATGTGTTTACCTGGATATGTGTATTCCTTTGTATAAACATGTATAAAAATTATGTTCATGACTATATAGATATTCGTTAGTTCTGCTTAACAAATGTACGTATTACTTGTTGTTATAAACTTACACAGGTCACAGCATAAATAAATACATTTTCATCATAACTGTTTATCTACAATTGCTTCGCAACTGAATTTCAAACAAATATATATTAATTATAAAAAAATAAGTTAACTTGAAGTACAGCAACACTTAAAAGTCTGAGTTTATTAAAAACAACTTAAATCTATATATAAATTACTTTGCTTATACATATACACCTTCTATGTACTGATATATCTTTATTGTTATTACCTTATTTCTAATTTAGCATCTCTAATGCACCACCCTATATCTCGCCCTATACCTCTCTCAATATATCTTCTACCTACACTCTCTGACTCATCCCAAGCCCCATCCAACTACTATGATCTCAGTAATAACCCTATATAGACTCTTCCCTCATCTAGCCCTTCTTGCATCATCTCAATCCTCTTTTACTATTCAGAGCTCTCAAACAAGCATTTCTAAACCATTCTCTCTGACTCTTCCCCCTCCACCTCCACCTCCCCTTTACTCATCCCAAACCTCCTCCTACTGTTATGACCTCCAACAAACACTTTCTAGACACTTCCCTCTTCTATCCCTCCACGATCTTTTTCAATCCAACAAACTAACCTACATGTCTACCGCTCAAATCAATTTCATATTTCCTTTTACTAGTACCCCACTAATCCTGTTTGGGACCTGGAGTAGAGGGCTATTAGCTGAAAAGCGATTTGATACTTCTTTAGGGGTATCAAGCGCTATATGAATGCAAACCCTTCACTCTTCTATCCCTCCACTATCCTTTTTCAAACCAAATTACAAACTCACATGTCCACTGCCCAAATTAATTTAATATCTTCCTAAAGTAATTTACCACTAATAATTTGTAGGTTCTAGACTAATGTGCTACTCGCAGGAAAAGTGCCTTGATGCCTCGTCAGGAGTAGTAAGTGCTATACAAATGCAATTACAATTACAATATTTCTGTTCCTTATTGGTCCATAGTAAAATTCATGCTTCATATCAAGTTAACAATATTAACTGTGAATGGATCTTATATCTCCCATATTTTATTCTGGTGTGATGTAAAAGAAGTAAGTTTGGATGATATTTGCTATTTCTTGGATACCTTTTTTTTCACTAAAGCATGCACTTGAGGAATAAAGTCTCACGAGATCCTGACAGGAGAGTGGTTTAGCAAAAAATGGCTCTGGGTGTGATATTTTCAGTGCAAGTGGGTCTCTCATGTGCAAATATCATGCAAAGTTGCATATTCTAAATCTTTTTAGTATTTTTCAGAATTTTGTGTAACTCCAAATAGTGAATTAGGTGAATTTTGCAAATTCAATGAAAAATTCTTGCAGTTCTAAAAATTAGCTAATATTTTACCTTTCCGAGATTATGCCCCAGTCTAAAGAAGAATGCCTGTATGTATTCTCTGCAAAAAATAAAGAAATACAAATTTCAAGATTAAATGATGACAGTGAACCTAATGATTTGTATCCATCAAGCTGCTTCTGTACTTCTAAGACCTACTGCTAAATTACATCTATATTAATATTTTCAACTCATCAGTTCCTTCAACTCACCTGGTACATTCTGGACATTAGGTAGTCCAGTTTACAAATGTGTATTGTATTGAATTAAAAATTGTCTACATGTAAAAACAATATAACACTTTGAACAAAGAAGTGAGTAGCACAAGGAGCCTAGTTTTATGACATAAAACACTTCAGTGGTGTAAATATTATACTTAAAACAGATATCTGTGCAGAAAATACATTTTCCAACAATTAATATCACATAAAACACAACAATATAGTTTGGTAGCAATACATTATAAGAAATGGAAATAAGGTTCCAAATATTTAATGTTGATCAGATCAGATTAAATTCAGTTACCACTATATAAAAAGAACAGTTAATGGACAGAATGCAGAACAATGTCATACATTCACCCCATTACAGAAATCTGGGCCTAAATCCTTAGTTTTTTTGCTCCCTATGCCACTCCAGTTTGAACCCAGCTATGTAAAAAGCCTGCAATTACATCAGGAAAAGATGAGGGGGAATATTATCAAGAACGGCATTAAAATGATCGCCGCGGGGGGGCGTGGTTAACGCCTTACGAAGATGGCGGCTTTTCCCTGACGCTCCCGGGGTTGGGAGGATAACGCCGATTTTTTCTCGCGTAACTGCGAGTGCGAGGATGCCACAAAGGGAGGACAAGCTGTCTGAACATCCAGAGCGCCGAAATTTGCAGTCGCTGTGTCAGTAAGCTGCATTTAATCCTCTTTAATTCCCTCGGCGGTCCCGTTTTCGGAACGGCCGCCATTTTGTTTTTTCGTCTGAGGAGAATGTAAGCTAATGGCTTGAAGAAACATGCTGCAAAAGTGGTTTTTTGCCCCCCTTGGTTATTATTGCTGATTATCTCTTGCTTTTTCTTCATTTTTTCACCAACTTTTGATAAACTCAATGATGCATCCCTGGAAAATACGGAAGGTGCGTAGTTTGTGCAGCGTTTTCTCCACCGAATCAGCCGCCATTTTATGCATGCACCTCACGAGAGTGTTTTCCTGTGCTGTTCTCCTCAAATAAGACAGTTCTTCTTCACTCATGATTATTCTTGACGAGTATTTTCGTTTTGGATATTGAAATAGTTTTATGGAACTGCCTCATTTTTTCGGATACGTCAATTCAGTGACTAATTCTTCAATTCCGCTTGAGCACGCGCTTCGGTGAGGCCCGCCAGGTTTGCTTGATACTTGCTGGATCTGACAGTGATGTTAAACATTTAACTAGTGCTACTCTACTTCTGGACCACGTCTCTGCCCCTCTCACTTAGACTGTTGGACTTGCCTCCTATCGGGAGAACGAAAGGCTCTCTTGCTAAACACCCTACGCCTAAGCATACCCTCATCAAAAATTCAAGAGTTTTTACTGCCTTCTCCAAACTAGAGGATTCTTTGTTATTATCGCAAGACCCCGCGGGGAATATGGATCCCTCTCCCTCACCAGTGCCGGCTGTGAAGTCTGTCACCAAGCGTTTAAAGCATAACCCGCCTTCTCCTCCTAAATCGACCTCGCCTGTTTCCATGGAGACTCTACTGAAAGAGATTAGGGCCCTTCGTCCCTTTATGGAGGAAACAAATAATAAACTACAAGTTCTCACTGACACTTGGGCTCAACTTGACTCACGAATTACTGCAGTTGAAAGTCATATGTCTTCTTTTACAGACACTAACACCAATGTATCTCACCTTCAATCTCAAGTTTCTGCCCTCCAACGCCAAGTCGAGGATCTTGAAAATCGTAATAGGCGGAACAATCTGCGTATCTATGGTCTGGTGGAGGGATCGGAGGGGTCGGATCCTCCTACCTTCTTTAAAACTTTTCTACCCAAGATTCTCCATATGCCGGAAGGCACTGCTCTCAACATTCAACGAGCCCATAGGTTGGGACGTCTCCCATCGAATGCATCTTCTTCACAGAGGCCGAGAGGTGTCATTTTGTACTTTTTGGAGTACACGGATTTGCTAAAGGTTTTGTCAGCGGCTAAATCCTCTCAGCGAGTCACCTGGTCCGGTGCCACTTTGTTTTTCGCTCAAGATTATGCCAAGTCTACAGCTAACAGACGTAAGGCCTTTCTTGATATGAGACCTACTCTTCGTGCCATGGGAGCGCGTTATGGTCTTTTTCACCCCTGCCTCTTTAAGGTCACGTTCAATAATAAGACGACATCCTATGAAGACCCGCAGCAGTTACAGAGTTTCATAAACTTTCACAAGACGGAGACCATGGAAGCTTCGGGACCCTTGTCTTCAAATGTTACTTGATGTTCTGATGATTTTTCTTATGGTTCTTTCATTCACTGCTTCTCTTCATTATCGTTCTTCATGTATTCTTTGGTGTTCTTTCCTAGCTTGGATGGTCTTCTTAGTTTGAGTTGGTACCTAATCGTTTTGTTGTGTTTTAAATCTCCTATTTTTCATCACTTATTGTGCTAAATAGTTTTTATGTTTTTGTTTTTGTTCTCTCTCGCATCCGTAGATATCCTATATTATTGGCGTTCTCCCCCTCGTCCTCCGTCTGGTCAGCCTGGATGGGCTGCCTGTCTCGTGTGGCTTCTCCCCTCCCCCCTTGTTCTCTTGGATCTTCTTCATGTAAGTATGTCTCCTGTTCACATTCTCTTTTTATGCCTTTTTTGCAGTTTTCTGCCATTGTTTCTCTTTTCCTCTTTTTCTTTTTCTTTTTTCCCTTTCTTTTCTTCCCACCTACGCCTCCCTCATTCTATCCTCTTCTTCCTTTCTTTGATCATTCGCAAATTCATACTCCTTGCTTATGTTTCTTCTCCCATATTGAATTTCTTAATGTTATTGTTTTCAATCTTTTCCTCTCTTATCTTCTTCTTCGTACACTCCTGAGTTCTCACTTCTTTACTCTTCTCAATCTCAACTCTATTTATCGCATTGTATGTTCATGGTTTTTGACTTCAATCTCATCCAGTCAAGTTCAGAATTATCACATGGAATGTTAAAGGATTGAACAATCCCATTAAAAGACAACGAGTTTTATCCCATTTAGCAAAATTAAAAACTGATGTTGCTTTTCTTCAGGAAACCCACCTTTCTGAGGCTGAAGCATCTAAATTAAAAAGATGTTGGGTAGGCAATGTGTTTTCTTCTCCAGCTTTAGGTAAGAAAAATGGTGTTCTTATTCTTACTCATAAAAAGTTTAATGTATCGGTGATTTCTCAAGAGACTGATTCTGAAGGTCGTTGGTTAATTGTTAAATTACTTATTGACAAAATACCATTGGTTTTCTTTAACGTTTATGCTCCAGTTTCAGTTGAGAATGTTTTTTGGTTACATATTTCTGATAAGTTGCTCTCCCTTGAAGACGATTATATTGTTTTTGGGGGTGACTGTAATCAAGTTTGTGATTCCATTTTAGATAGGAATTCCCCAGTCAGATTTGTAAACAACAAAATGCACTCACAATTTACTTCCACCATTCGTCAAAAATCTTTAGTTGACATCTGGAGACTGTGTCACCCTGATCTTCGAGAATATAGCTTTTTCTCCCCCCCACACAAATCACAATCTCGTATTGACTAAGTCTTTTTAAGTAAACCTTTAACGCAACACGTACTTCAATCAGAAATAGGGTCCATTTTAATTTCAGACCATGCCCCGGTTTCTGTTGATTTTGATCTTCTTCCTTATACCCCATTTGCTGGACGTTGGCGTTTTAATAATTCATTGCTCGTAGATCCTAATTTTTCCAGCCAGTTCAGTTCTTTTGCTTCGGAATTCTTCACCATAAACACAACTCATGATTCCTCTCCTGCTATGATTTGGGATTCTTTTAAGGCAGCTGCCAGAGGCTTTATTATTAACTTTGTTTCTCGGAAGAAAAAAGCTTTTGAGAAACATTCGGCTCAATTGCTTGCCAAAATTAAAAAATTAGAATACGCCTATTACCACTCGTACTCTGAAGCTTCTTTGAAAGATCTTATCACTGCTAAAATCACCTTCAACAAAGCATCCACGGAAGCGGCTTCTTCTTATCTTCTGAAGAGTAGTGCTCGTTACTATGGAGGTCAGAATAAAATGGGGAAGGTATTGGCTAATTATCTAAAATCTCGTCGGGATAGAACTAGGATAGAATCTTTGAAGGATTCCAATGGTGACGTTCTTCTCAAAGATGAAGATATCTTAAATGAGTTTGTCTCCTTTTATAAAACTCTTTATACTCCTGAGGCCCAACCTCTTCAATCTGATCTTTCTTCCTACTTCCAATCCATCTCTTCTCCCCCCTCGCAACATATTGATTTTGATTCACTACAGCTAGATATCACATTGACAGAAATTTCTCATGCCGTATCGGTTTTAAGGCGAGGAAAAACCCCTGGCCCTGACGGATTTAACATTGAATTTTATGAACACTTTTCGAAACTCCTTCTTCCACAACTTCTTCTTTTATTTACTTCCTTTATCACAAACGGAGCGTCTCAAGGTACCTTTCAGGATGCTATGATTTGCCTAGGCAAAGATCCTTCTTTCTGTAAAAATTATCGCCCGATATCTTTAGTGAATACGGATTATAAAATTTTTGCTAAAATTCTTGCCTTACGTATTGACCCAATCTTACCTGAGCTTCTTGGTTCGGAGCAATCGGGCTTTGTAAAAGGTCGTTTATCCTCTGATAATTCTAGAGTCTTTTTTAACATTCTTAGCAAGGCCTCTTCTTTAGATTACCCACTTGCTGCCATTGCTTTAGACGCCGAGAAAGCTTTTGATAGGATTGGTTGGGACTTTATGTTCCATGCTCTTCAGTGGATAGGGTTTCCCTCTAAATTAATTTCCTTGATTTCTCTCTTATATTCTGGTCCCAAGGCATCTATTTTTGCTAATGGTAAGGTTTCCGATTATTTTTCTCTTTCAAGAGGTGTACGGCAGGGTTGCCCCCTATCCCCTCTTCTATTTGTAGTGGCGTTAGAGCCTTTCCTCACCAAAATAAGACAGGATTCCCTAATTACAGGATTCCATTTAGGTCCCCGCCAAGTCAAAATGTCTGTTTATGCAGATGATATTCTTTTATATTGCTCCAATCCCGATACTTCTCTTCCTCCTTTCCTCTCCCAGGTAGATGCGTTTTCAAAACTTTCAGGATACCGCCTAAATCGTGATAAATGTGAAGTCTTACCCCTCAATGTTTTGTGTCTTAAACACTATTTTGTTCATACTGGTTTTTCCTGGCAATCCTCCAAATTAAAATATTTAGGATTATGGTTCTCCCCGTCTATTTCCGAAACTCTTAAACACAATTTTGATTACATTGCTAAGAAGCTAAATGATTCTATTACTAAGTGGCACCCTCTTTTTCTCTCTTGGTGGGGTAGATTAGACTCTATTAAGAGGATGCTTGCTCCCGTTATTTTATATTCTCTCTCAATGATTCCTGTACGTATCCCAGATTATTACTTTAAGAGATTAGATCGCACTTTATTAAAATTCCTCTGGAAAGGTAAGCCCCCTCGGATAGCCTTATCTACTCTCAAAAAAGATAAATCAAATGGTGGGCTTAAGTTTCCTGACTTTAAATCTTATCATCATGCGTTTTCCCTAAAACAAGCCTCTTCATGGCTCTCCTTGGACCCTCCTACCTATCCTCCAATTTGGCTTAGCATCGAGAAGTTTTTCACTTCCCCCTTCGCCTTTATGGAATCCCTTGCTTTCTCTGCACACACTTCTTCTTTGCGTCATCCTGTTATTTCTTATACACGAAAGCTCTTAACTCCTCTCCTACCAGCTTCCTACCCCTCGCTTAACTCACTTTCTCAACAACCTATTTGCCATAATAAATTACTACGTATTAAAAATCGTGCTTTCTATTGGAAGGCATGGCACTCCAAGGGTTTGAAGTGGATTTCTCAACTTTTGATGGGTAATAAACCTTTATCCTTCTCAGTCCTCAAATCTAACTTTGCCCTTCCTAATTCCTGTAAGAAGCAATATGACCTTCTGCTTCCCTCTCTTCACCAATATCTTTCATTACTCCCACCTTCTCCAAATTTCCCTACAACTTGCTCTACATTGTTTCCATTGTTAAACGCTTCCCCTTCTGCATCTTCCCTTTACAAAGGTCTTTTATCTCTTTCGCCGCGGTGCAAAACAAGGACTGAGCTGGCATGGGAAAAGGACTTATTACAATCCTGGTCTATCTCTTTGTGGGATAAGTTGTGGTTAAAGATTCATAAAACTTCACGGGCGGCCAATACCACTCAGACTCTTTATTTTGTATATCAGCGTGCATTATATTCACCCGCACACTTAGCTTCCTTCTCTTCCACCACTTCATCACACTGCTGGTCCTGCTCATGTTTAAAGGCTGACTTAAAACACATGTTATTTGATTGTCCTAACATTGCTAAATTTTGGCATTTAGTTTGGTCTCAAATTAACAAAATATTTAACACTAAAGTTCCCTTTTCCCTCTCAAATATTTTTCTCGGTTCTTTATCCCCCTCATGGCCTCAACCTCCGTCACATTTTCAGTTAATTGATTTGTTAATTGCTATAGCCTTGCATCTAATCACCTTGAATTGGAAACATGCGGATAAAGTCACTTACAGAGCCTGGTGGAACGCCATCTGTTTTCATCACAGACTTGACACTAATTATGTTACCCCTGTATCACTAGCAATTAAAAGGGATTTGTTATGGCTCCCTCTCACTACATATTTATCTGCTTCCCCCCCTTCGAATACTTCAATTACTGCTACTGTGAGAACGTCAGATGATGTCCGCAAACCGCCCTGATTTAGTTTCGTTGTCTTTTGTTTGAATAATTTATTATTGTTTTTGCATACTGTACTCCTCCCATTATATCACTATATTCTTTTTAGAGTTTTAAAGTACATGCAATGTAGTGCTTCATTTTACCTCTTTTATTGCCATTAATTGCTCTGAACTCTTTCCAATGATATTCATATTGCTTTCCCCCCCCCCTTTTTCTTCCTCTTTCTCCTTTTTTCTAGGTTACCGTGTTTATTGTAACCAATATGCTTAATATCCTTTATTGTTTATATCATAATTATTTATGTTTTCTGATCGGATTTTGATTGTACATTGTATTTTCTTGCTGGTCTCAATAAACTTAAACTTAAAAAAAAAAAATGATCGCCGCTTTAGCGGCAGGAAACCACCGCTAAAGTTGCGATAATGGGCTTGATAATATGCCCTTGAGAATTCCAATAAAAGCCCATGTTCTGGTGTGAACATGGGCTTCTATTTGAATTCTCTAGGGCATATTATCAAGCCCATTAGCGGCGCATTAGCAGCAGTTTCCTGCCGCTAAAGTGGCGATCATTTTAACGCCGTTCTAGGTAATATGCCCCGTCATCTCTTTTATAGAGGGGCAAACGAGAAAATAATTGATGTGAAATATCAACAAAAAGACGCAGGGGAAGGTTTGCTTGAATACTGATCCTTTGTATATTGGAGTAAATATTGTGGTCATTCACTGACAATTGACTTTTTGATTGTCATGCGGGGTGCAACACTGGTTTCATTGTACCATGCAAATTGATTATATGGCACCGACTCACAAAGATGCTGGTATGGCTTACTATTATAGTACTCATGCCTTACTCCTGGGTTTCAGGAGTAGTCTTGTAGTACTGAAATTCAGGAGTAAGTCCCACTACTCATAGCAGAATCTTTTTTTTTCTTCGCTCTGTCCACACTATGACCCCTGAAAATAAAAGAAATATGCCTGTGAAAATGAAGAGGAACACAGTGGTCATGTAAAATTAAAAATATTGCCTTAGGGTAACTGTAACTGCTGAAGCCATCTTTCTGCTCAATGCTGACCAAGGCAACCAAGCTAGGCCCATCACTGACGCATAAAGCTTCGCTCTCATGCCCGGCACTGTAGGCAAGAAGATTTTTAATAGCTTGCTCAACACTGAAAGTTTATATTTCTGAATCAGATTGAAGGTCATTTGTATGCTATTCCATGACGTCAGAACCTGCACGTGCATATCATCTTTGTTTTGGTTTTCTCGAATGATCTCCATTGCAGCGTTTTGTATGTAAACATAAATGTGTGTCTTGTCTCTGCTTGGATTGCTTTTATGCTCACTGGATGCCTGGGGATTGCCTTATCGTTTAATTCTATGATTCACAGACTAATTTTTCTTGTTTTTAATAATTACTTGCTGACTTTGACTTGGCATGCAAAAAGATTTTCTTAAGCAAGAGAAAAAGCACGGAGGCACTCATCACAATGGCAAAACACCATAATGCATACACTATATTCACTCAATAAAAAGGTCAGTTGTTAGAGGATGAAAGTCCCAAAGCATTGTTTGCAGAGTCATAGGGACCTCTTTGTCTGAAGAAAGTCAAAATTAGAGGCCATTATTGCACTTTGATGGAACATACCTGAAATGGAGGTTGTTGCTCAGGCCACAAACTATTTGCTTGTTTGCACATCCAAACTCAAGAACCAGTATACATTGTTGAAAAGAAATGTAAAGTTTGATTACGCAGCCTCTACTCACCCATAGCCTGGCAGGAATGTGAATGAAGTACTGGGACCATTTGTTAACCCACTACCTTCATTATTTGGAGGCCCAAGTGCTAATTCGGGGCTGGTTGTATGTTCATAACCTGGTTATCCAGAAGTAAAAAAAGAACATTTATCTAGCACCACTGGGCCCATTGATGATTAGGTAGCTGTTGCTAGCAAAGTGCTAAAATCTGCTTTTCCAGGAACGATCCATTCATTCAATCAATCAATCAATGAATCAGGGAATTATAAGAGCACTACTCACCGTGAGGGTCTCAAGGTGCTGAGGGCGGGGTACGCGGCTCCGTTCAACTGAAGAGCCAGGTCTTGAGAGTCTTCCTGAAGGTGTACAGGTCTGATGTCTGATGTCTGCCGGTAACCCGTTCCAGGTCTTGGCTGCGATGTGAGCGAAGAATCATCAGCCTGCTCTGGCTTTGTGGATTCATAGGGTTTCAATCAGTGTGAGGTTGGATGAGAGCAGGTTTCGTTTGGGTGCGTGGAGTTTATTCTGTCGTTGAGGTACTTGGGTCCATTCGACATTTTATTAAGCAAAAATAACCCCTCCTTTATCTCCTAACCTCAAATAGCTAAAGAAAACACAGAGAACATAGTAATGGTTCAGCTAACATAGTTTTTGATATTTTAATCACATGGGGGCATCGATAAGGGTGGAAATAAGTTCGAGCCCATCTGTAAACATATAAATCGCTTGATGTGTGAAATCAAAATTGCAAGTGTTGCATAGTGGAGTAGAGAAGAGAATGGCTTTGTGCCTTAAACTTGTCATACTGACGTACAGATGCGTTTTTGTTGCAGATGCATATGACTGAAGTTGATATTAGAAACAAGTGTGTAAAACATTGTTGCATAGTTCCTCTTCATGCTGATCATTGCCCTGCTTTTTTATTGGTTCCAAGCCCTCTACACTTTCCTAACTTATATCAAGTACGTCATCAAGGCGGAGGACATTCATTCTTACTGCATGCCAAAGAACGACCGGTCTACGGTCTTCTCAGCAGCATACGTGAAACCAT
This sequence comes from Triturus cristatus, assembly GCF_964204655.1. Lineage (NCBI taxonomy): Eukaryota > Metazoa > Chordata > Amphibia > Caudata > Salamandridae > Triturus > Triturus cristatus. The sequence continues at coordinate 731,108,950 of NC_140591.1, forward strand.
CATGTATCATGTGAAAGGCTAAGCCAATAGAACCTACTTTTGCATAAGGCAAATAAACGCTGACTGCCATTTTGTGCGCACATGTGCACTGCATCATATTTGGTCTCCTCTATATTTTGAATGTGCAGGATTGGAGTGATTGTCCACTTTTCTCAGAGCCATGCACAGTCTTTTGCAGATCAAACCAGAGAGCAATAATCAAGGTAACATTCAAACTTGAGTATGATGCATAAATGCCAATATGAATTTATTACCAAAAAGCCATTCTTTGTCATGCAGGTCAATTTACCATAATTGTCAGTATGCTGCTTTTATTAAGGATTTGGGTGTCATGTGATTTGATGGTCCAAAAGGCTACATTGGAGTAGATCATTATTAAGCAGGAATCACAAGTCATCCATATGTTTAAAATGTAATGTATTTTGACATTTTTAAAGATTCATTTACAGGAAAAGGAAGGATTATGAATAATGCAGGCAATTACTCTTAATACCTGGGGAAATATTGCATGTTCAAAAAAGCCAGTGTGTTTCATCTTCAATTCTTCAGATGTCCATGGCAGTCTAATGTACTGGTTGACACACTGTGGGAGCATATTGAGAAATGGATGCAATATCTTGCCTGACCTCAAGAGGTGAGTTTCCTAGCACCATGGCAACAGTATCCTAATAACAACCACTAGTACCGTAATATGGATGAGACAAATTTCAGAAGAGACATTACGACTGTACAAATTTCTAGGTTAGGTTACAGGTCATCCGCAATAGATTCCAAACATCAAGTATTTTACTGTATGTTTATTATCATAAGTTTTTATTCAGTCTAAACCCTGCAAAATGAAATTAAGGGGCTGTACAAAGTAAAGGGTAAAAAACCAGTACGGTGTATTGTAGCAATTAGAGTTCTCTTTTACACTGACAATAAAACGTGGTAAAAATTAAGTAGACATGTATAATATGTGGACAAATATTTTTTCAAATATTCCTTTAAAAGAAAGCTTACTATCACCATACCCCCGCCTACCTGGTTGAAACGCATGCCATCCTCTGTGACTCTCGGCACACCCACAGCCAGGACACAATCAGAACTCAGACAAAGAAGTACAAACAATAAAAAAAGAAGCCTTCAGACCTTCTCAATCTATGGCTCCAGGATACGGAATGACATCTCAGAATCTATCCAGACTGCCCCAACCCTGATCCAATGTAGGACAGAGCTGGTAGACACTGCTTTAAAGTGTGGTATATCACAATGCAGGAAGCCCACTTCGTTTGGAACTTAGTTACCCTTCTAAACAAGGGGTCTCCAACCAGTAGTTTGTGAGCTACTGTAACTCACAAGCTACCTCTGAGTAGTTCACCCGTGTGCAGCCCATCTTATAAAATTAGACAACCTTTACTTCGTTGAATTAATATACATATAACTAAATTGAAATTTTACAACACTAATATTATTAGTAGCTCTCAATGCGATTCATTGAATATCAGTACAGAAAAAGGTTGGAGACCCTTAAATCTAAACACTAGGCGACTATACACTATAGCACTATACATTTACCCAACAAGGTAGCACTTACTGATTAGCCAGTAGAACTAGAAAGTACTCCAGTTGAGTAGAGGTATTGCACAAAACGGTGGCATCTTTTTGGGTAAATATGGAGGGCAGGATTCATTCTGGCACGATGCTCCTGTCACAAAAATTAAACCTCAACAGGAAGCACTTACCGATATAAATAAAGCAGGTGCCTAAGTTGAAGCTCAAATTCAGTAACGCATTAATCAGCCCAAAATCTCAGCGACCACGCAAAATTTCGCGTGTTCGCGGAGATTTTTTGCCGTTTCGTGAACTTTTGCGAAAGGCAACTTTGCAAATTCCGCCCACCCCTATCCAGAATAAGTATTATCATCACTCCAAAGGAGTGGCAATGGGAGCACGTTTTGCTACCTAGCTAGCAAACCTTTAAATGAGTAATTATGAGCAGACGCTTATCTAGCAGGTCTCTAATCCCTTCTAAAAAAAACATTATTCTTTGGAGAAGGTACATCAATGATGTTTTGATGATGTGGACAGGGCAAAAAAATATATTAGAATCCTTTCTGAACTGGATAAACAATAGATTGGCTGATATTCAGTTTACTATGTTACACAGTAGGAAGGATATGAATTCCCTGAATCACTGCCAAGATCATTGATAATAGACTCTACATGACAATCTATTGAAAACCCCACAGATAGAAATAGACTCTTAAGGTGTTTACCAATTGTAATAATGTAGATGTGATCTATTTGCTTAGGTTCCCGTGCACCTTGGCATTTGTAAGACAAATAAGACAGAAGGCCCTATCCAGAATCTTACAGCACTATAGTCACATAAGGTGTGAAATTCAGGGAGCACCGTTAGTCGAACATTTTAAGAATGCAAAGCATCAGGCTGGAAACATAAGCTGGTTTATCCTTGAAAAAAGTCGCTCTGAATCCTAGGATAGGGGACCCTAAGCAACACTGAACCTCAGGGAATGTAAATTGATGCACATTTTGGCTATTGTGAGCAATGGTTTAACCCCTTCCATGCGTCGGACGCGCGGGAGCCGTCCGACGCATAAGTTCTAATGTGCGTTGAACGGCTCCAGCGCGTCCGATGCCATTGCAGAAGAAATCCCTCTGGTGCAGGCACCAAAGGGATTTCTTTTACTCCCCCAAAGCCTCGGGAGCTGGGGGCGAGCTTTTCCAGCTCCCAAGGCCCCCTCCCATTTCTGTGAAATGACGAACAGCGCGCACGTCGCGCTGACGGCATTTCACAGAAACCAAAACTGAAATGAGCCTTTAGGCACATTTCAGTTTCACTTTCTACGTGCTCAGGGGTAATCTACGCCCCCTGAGCATGTAGAAAGACAGGAGAGGTATCATTGGAAAGGGGAGAATCTCCCCAATGGATCCTTACTTGGGGATCGCCCACGGAGGGCGATACCCAAGCAGGGATCCACCCATTAGACAACAGGGAGGGGGGAGCTGCCCCTTGGGCAAGGGCCTTGGCTCCCCCAAATAATTTGGCCGAATTCAGTCGTTCTGCCCCCCCGGGGGGCAGACAGCCCACTAAATGACAGGGATTTTTTTAGGCACTTGTTTTTAGGGTGGGGCTGACCAAAACGGGCATGCCAATGCCCCCACCCACTCCCCACCACAATTACAGCCTTTCTGCCTCCCCTGAGGGGAAGATGGGGCAGTAGCCCCCAATCTGCCCCCTGTGGGGGCAGAAACCCCACTAGACACCAGGGATTTTTTGGGGGGCAATTTAATTAGGGTGGGGTCTACCCAAAACGGACATGCCAATGCCCCCACCACAATTACAGCCTTTCTGCCCCCCCCGGGGGGTGCCCCCCGGGGGGCAGACGGGGCAGTAGCCCCCAATCTGCCCCCAGGGGGGGCAAAAACCACACTAGATGCCAGGGATTTTTTGGGGGCAATATGAATTTGGGTGGGGGCTGCCCAAAACGGGCAAGCCAATGCCCCTACCCCGCCCGACACAATTACAGTCTTTCTGCCCCCCCCGGGAGCAGATAGGGCAGTAGCCCCCAATCTGCCCCCCGGGGGGCAGAAAGCCCACTAGAAACCAGGGTTTTTTGGGGGGCAACTTTAATTAGGGTGGGGCTGCCCAAAACAGGCATGCCTATGCCCCCACCCCTGCCAACATGACACCTTTTCTGCCCCCGGGGGCAAAAAGCCCACTAGATGTCAGGGATTTTTTTGCCAACTTGAATAAGGGGTAGGGGCTGCCCAAAACGGGCATTCCAATGCCCCCACACCCCACCTGCAAAAATTCCAGTCTTTCTGCCCCTCCAGGGGGCAGAAAGCCCACTAGAAACCAGGGATTTTGTATTTATTTACATAGGGTTGGTGGCTGCCAAAAATGGGCATGACAATACCCCCATCCCCCCAGAGAAATTCTAGTCTTTCTGCCCTCCGGGGTGTGGAAATGTGGATTTTCCTGGTCAGTTATGTCCCCTATCTTGGACCCCAACGGTTCTATGTGCATGTCACAAGTACATGTATGTTCCCTCCAGTTCCAGTTTTGATGACGCAAACACATGTGCGTCCACCGTCAACATGTCCTCTGTCAGATCCGCCATGAATGGGCTGGATATTCGCTTCCTAAGTATGAAAGGCCACCGACTTTATATGGCTCAGTTACTCCATTTTTACAGTTCAGGCGAGTAGGCCCGATTCTGTCCTCAAGCCTTTCCCTGCTCTCTGCCTCTGACAGCTTCAGCTTGAGCTCGCATCTGTATCCATGAACTTTGTCCTACTCCCTGTGCGGCTAACGGTGCCTGCCTGCCAAGAAACCGTATTTCACCTTCGAATTATCTACTTTGCTCCTCAGCCGATGCATTCCTGTCTAGTAGTTTAAGTAAACATTCTTCCAGCTACCGAGCAAAAGGGCCCGGCCTCGCTGTCTTCATGCAAGTAATTCATAGCCCTGTTACCATGGAAAGTTTCTGCCCCTTGCATCTCATATAGACACTTAGACGCTTGTACACGCACTCACAGTCAGTATAGAATAGATTTTGTCCGAGAGCCCTTCCCTTGTGGATAACACAGTTCTTTAAACATAGGATATTAGATATGATTTGGGATTAGGTTGACATAACCCCAGACTTTTGTCTCCACATGTAGAGCTAAATGTCAAGTCCCTTTCTCCCTCTAGTTGCACGTCTATCACACGTCATGCTGCTGCGCACGCATCTCTGCCAAGTATTTCTGCTGACATTGCGAAATCATCTCCAGGTATCCACCCACACATGACAAATTACCCATTATCATCAAGTGGACGCCCACATGGACGCCCACCTTCACGCCTACTTACACGCCCACATGCTCTTATCTCATTCTCTCTTGCTCTCTTGCTTACGTACAATTGAGAAATGTATATATACTGTACTCTGTGAATAATGTTTTGAGAATATTGAGAATACTTTTCAGCCCCGTCCAGATCCTTTTTGGTGATGGAAATATTCTCCCTTTGACTCGAGTTATTGGAATAAAGCCCTTTATGAATCTGATACCACAGACTCAGCCTCTTGCTTTATGCATGATCTTATTGATATCTGAAAAATTATGACAGCGTGATATTTTATTTACCACATAATGGCGCCCGAACAGTTTAATCTCTTTCCCCACACGCCGGAGATGAAGGTCCAGTTTTGCCCCCTTCCATGGCCGTGATGGACTTCAAGCGCGCACGTCGCGGGTTTTCCCGCCAACTCCCTCAGGCCAATGAAGGGGACAGACTGCGACCAGGCATCCATACGAGGCGGTGAGGAACGCAGATTGTCTACCCAGAGCCCACCTGCGAGAGAGCTGTGTCCGAGGTATACAGAGGCCCACCAGGTTTTCGAAGTCCCGATGTCCAGAGGGTCCGATGTCCGCAGTCGTCGAGTCCAGTCCATTCTCCGAGGCCTTCCGTTTCAAGGAGCTACCCGGTGAGTACCATCGCCGGGGAGGCGTGTTGACGCGCACATAGGTTGTGCCGGTCAAGACGGATTTGGGTACACAAATCCGGTCTGCACTGTTTAGCAGTGTATATGTACTGTTTAGCAGTATATCAAGTATTCCGAAGTATCTAGTTATGGTCAAGAATTATGCTTGGTGATTTAGTCATGCAGACGATCATCACTGTTGGTCATTTTAGGACACAAAATGTTTAATGTTTAATGTCTAATGTGTTAAAAAAACATCCTGCATGTTGTGGTATGAATGACTGTTCATTATTGTGCCTTTTGTACCAAGTGTGTTCAAGACAAAGTGTTCAAGATTAAGTATCAGATCAGTTGTCAATATGCCGCTCTTTTCGAAGTTAAGACAGATCACTACTAGAAAAGGGGTACTTGAAGAAGCCGTTCCTATTCCTCCTAGGGACACTCCAGGGCACTTCATGTATCACAAACATGGCTTAGATGCCATACTATTTCTTGATTTATGGGTGGACTACACCAAAGAATTACCAGAAAGTCAGAGGTGGCCCGTAGCTGGGACCTGGGATGCAGAATGCATTATGAAAGTAGAAGAAGAGTTATGGAAAAGGAAGGCCAGACAGTAACAAAAATATGTCATTGAATTATGGCATAAGGAATTGCATAGACGCTCAGAGAAAGCGCTCAGAAAAATAGAGAAAAAGTAGGGAGGATTCAGACAAAGCCCGAGAAAGCGTATTAGTTGAGGAAGGTATCTGAGTAAAAGCAGAACAAGTAGACAGACAACGAAACACTCTTATGAAAGAGGAAATGTAGACCAGCTTGGAAGGATGCCATTGAGTTTTTGGCGCAAGGAGTGACATAGAAGGACAGAGTAAGTGTTTCACGAAGCAGAGAGAAGTGGACTGGTGTCTGGAAAAGCCAAGGATGAGATGTTACAGGAGGAATTAGAGCTGGTAAAATGAGCGTAGGCTGACAGAAAAAGAAATACTGACGTTGCTGGTATTTATCCCGTCCTTTCAGAGGACCTGGCAAGAGTGGCCCCAGTAGAAAGACCAGTTATAATACATATATTTATTACATAGTAGCCCAAAGGTTCTTGAGCCACCCACCAAATGAACAGCGCATAGCTGGTGTTTACATGGTCCAACATTTGACTACGTTGTCAATAGGAAATTGAGAGGGGTGCAGCTAGAGAAGGAGCAACTCCTGTGATTTGATGACACCCCTAATGTACAAAGTGTTAACGGAAAGATAATTAATGAAAAGTTTAGCTTGAAAAAAGAATTGTGGGTATTTCGAATTTGCAAATTGTTCATGAATACAGGTTTGTGTTCTTGATGGTCCAGTGAGCCAATGTGCTGGGTCAAGACGGTAAGATTATGACCCCCTGAGTGCAAATTGTATGTAAAAATAATTTTTCAATTGAGCGAATTATTGCAGTTTTTATGGAATTGAGTAGTCTTTTTGTCTTTGACAGCTTCAGAGTGAGGAGAAAGTGGGGGCCGTGTAGAGCAGAATGTGATACAGAAATCGGAGTCAGATTCTGACCTTGTAGCCAGTGTAGGTGGGGGCCGGTGAGAGGAGCAGAACAGAGGCACTGCTTAGAAGGCTTCTCTGACATCGCATCTGTGTAATGCCTGCAGCTGGAGAGCCTTGGGGCCAGGAGTAGGAAAAACAAAAAAAAAAAGATGGCTGGCAGCCCAGGCTCAGGCCGCGCTGAGGGGCTATTTTTAGCTTCTCTGATAAGACAGGGCAGCTGAGAAATGTAAGTCGAGAAAGATTCCCTTGTTCTATTCTGTGCAAAACAAGTGCCCCTAGGAAATGTCTATGGAGAAGATTTGTTTTATTTTTTAGCAATTGTTATATTGCTTCTGGCCAGAAAGTAAAATGTTGCTCTTGTTTGGAATTTTAAGGGCTATGTGCCTATATAAAAACGATTTTCAAATTCAGACATTTTTGAATTGTGGCCACAAGCTGCCACCAGTTGCATTGGATAAATGATCCAGTGGTTACGGGTCTGTGAGGAAAGATGTGAGATGCATCTTCGACTAGGACATGAGGGTACATTGTGTACAAAGAAGCATAGCACATTTTTATAAAAAAAAAAAAAAAAAAAAAAAAAGAGACAGGTTCGTGTGTTCGTCATTTTTTGATTATTGTTGCTGATCCTGTGTGTCAGACTTGACGCGGTCATCATTGGGATGACCCACTGCCAGATGGGGTTGTATAGGGCATGTAAATAAGTTATTGATTATAAGCCTGACAAATTAAGCAGGCCAGAATGTTGGCATCTGAGCTGTAGGTACTGTAATTGCGCATCGCTGCTCATTTATATATGTTAGTGTAATTGTCTATGCTTTCTGTGCCTGGTATACTGATGGCTTGGCATATGTATTTTATATATGTTTTGTTTTTGTGTTGTATTGACCAGTCTGTTTAGCGTTTAATACCAAGTTCTCCTCTGCAAGTACAGAGATAGTCGTGACGACGGCGATCTTTGCACAGCGCTTGGCTGGAACTTGTTCACAATTACTAAATTTCACAGACGTGATATTACCTTTATCATGCTGTCAAAATAGCAGACAACACGTTATCAGTGTATGTCTAATTGGTGTTGGAGATGAATGAAATAAAAGGAAAAATTATGCAAGACTAAAATATTTTTCACATGACTGCCTTTCTCTTATAGACAGGCAGCCTCGGTCATATGTTTCCAGATTGGACATTAAGGAACACTTATGATCTGTGCACTCGCATCTTAACTCTTGAAGGCCTGTTTTAAATAAGGACTGCCACCACAGAGTGACAAATGAGGCCCGGTATTTAGGGTAATGAGAAAATATCTGACAGAATTTCCTTTTTAAAGTTTGCTTTAGTAAGCTCATTCTTGTGAGTGGTGGCCCCAAAAGTTGACTTGTTTTTGAATTAGGCTATTTATTGTATAGGTGGAAATTATTGCACAATGACTGATTTCTTTAGCAGATAAAATATTAATTATCAACATTAACAACTGTTCTTAAACTTGGTTTTCCGAATATTTAGGTAATTTAGCATTCCTATTAGGGCCTCCTAGCATTAATATTGACTTCAGGTTGGTGTAGGTTCATGTAATAGGGACATTTGCATATGAGATGTCATTTGGCCAGCTTATGAGCTAACACAATGAGGTTTGTACATTAATTTGAAGGATTTCTCGCCGTTTCAAATACGCTGTGTATCTCCTATAATTTTGCTTACGCCCAGTAGCTACACACAGGGATTAATAGTGTTGACAAGACACAGGGTTTGATAGTGTTTGACAGCAGTGAAATCTGTTTCAGATTTCCTCCTGTCAAAAAGGGGGGGAAGGAGGAGAATATTGGTTTTCTGCTGGCCCCTGAGGAGGTTCGCTTCCCGCTAGCCCCTTAAGAAATTAAGCCCCTTAGAAATTAGCCCCCTTAGAAATTAAGCCAAGGAAATAGGTATGGTGTTTTCCCCTTTTTCTCATGTTTTATTGTGATCTTTCAGGGGAATTAGTTGTGGGCACCGGAACGTATTCAATTGATTTCTGGTTTTTCACAGCCCAAGACACAAAAAGACTAAAGTCCTCAAGAACACACTGTGGCATTTGAAGAATTAAAGAGAGTTTTATGCCAAGCACCAGTTTTAGCAAACCCTGATTACAACAAATCGTTTATGTTTTTTGTGACAGAGCGGGATGGAACAGCACTATCTGTCCTAACACAAGATCATGCAGGAAAACACGAGCCCTGTGCTTATTTTTCTAGTACATTAGACCCAGTAGCACAGGCTTTGCCTAAAATCAGTTGCAGCAACGGCCTTAGCCATAAGACAAAGTGACTTGATAGTGCTGGGCCACCCTCTGACAGTACAAGTACCACACGCAGTAGAGGTTCTCTTGAACCGGACACAAACACGACACCTGACTGTAGCTAGACTGACAGGCTATGAGCCAACGTTATTTCAACCACACATAGAGATCAGACGATGCAACATACTGAATCCTGCTACCCTTTTGCCCTCCAGTACAGAAAGCGTTTCACCACACAACTGTGTTGAAGTAATACATACCGTGACTAAACCAAGACAAGACTTGACAGATGTTGCACTCCCAGACCCCGACCTAACACTATATGTTGACGGCTCATGCATGAGGACAGGGGCGGGAGAATTAGTGGCAGCATATGCAGTGACTGCTGATACTGTAATAATAGAGACTAAAAGAATAGACATATTGTCAGCACAAGCAGCAGAGCTCATCGCCCTGACACAAGCGTGCATAAGAGCTAAGCACCTGAGAGTAAACATTTACACCGATTTTGTGGAGAGAAAGAGGTTTCTTGACCTCTCATGGGGCCAAGATACAGCATGGCCCCCTTATTCAAGCCCTACTGGAAGCAATACATTTACTAACAGCCATAGCTATCCTAAAAATGTAAAGCACATACTAGAGCCACAGATACCATTTCCCAAGGCAATGATCTGGCAGACCGAACTGCTAAACAGACAGCTCAGACCCCACTAGACATGACAAAGTTACAGGTTCAATAAGTGTCCAAAGCCATGACAGTTAGGGATCCTTCCAAGGATGTACAAGACATACAGACACATGCTACTATGGACGAATTAAAGAAATGGTCGGAACAAGGAGGGGTACTGACTGATCAGGGTTGGATGAATAAGGGCAAATCCACATGGTTTCTTCCTGATACCATGGTACAAGTGATTATAAATACCGCACATAGTCCTGCACACTTAGGAGAGAAAGCAATGATAGATAGCTTACAGAATATATGGTTCAACAAGCACCTGCGTGCAGCAGCGAAACAAAAGGTCAGAACATGTATGATCTGTTGCCAATTCAATCCAGGTAAAGGCATTCCGATGGAACAAGGTGGATTCCATCCACCTGACCACCCTTTTGAAGTGCTCCAAATGGATTATATCCAAATAAACAGATGTAGAGGTTACAAATATGTCCTGGTACTAATGAAGCAGGTGTCCCTTCTGTTAGGGTATACCTGGAAATTCCATTGTGTGCGACATCCTGAAGCAGCAGGCCTTGTAGAAAGACATAATCAGACATTAAAATTTTGCGCAGACAAAGTTATAGACTGGATGGTAGCCCTGCCGGTTGCCCTCTTTTACATGCGAATGGTAGCTCATTCTAGAACAGGCTTATCTCCCTATGAAGTGGTCTTTGGTAGACCACCAAAATATGTGGGCACTACAATGCCTAAAAGATTACTTATGTTGACAGTAACATGCTGACAGATTACCTGGCTTCCTTGATGTCTGCACTACTCTCTTGTTGTTCGCAGGTTGCTGCCGCCTTCCCTGACAACACCCAGGTCAAAGAATACTCCATCGCTCCTGGATGGAAGGCGCCAAAGTCAGTGCTCTGGACCACGGGGACGGCCGTTAAAGTCAAAAGGCGGAAAGGATGATTGCACCTTCACCACTCTTTTACAAAGGAAAAAAAACTTTGAACTTGGATTTTGGATTTTGAACAACATTTTCTAGAGGAGAATGCCCAGAAGTTTCCACAAAGCTAAATTGTGATCCAAGAAGTCAGAACCCGTTTGATCAATTAAGTCCACTAGGTGGTGAAGCGGTTGAACATGTATTCTGGCTCGCATAAGATCTTGGACAATAACATAAAGCAAAAATAAGAGAGCTAGATAAGAAGCAAATAGATGTATAGTGACTGTAATTTTTCAATCTCTTATGTACATCACGATAATATGTATCAGCTTAATACTACATGCTATTTTTCCTCCTATTGCCTCACTTTTACACTCCTCCACTAATGATACCATAAAGCACACATTTAGTGATCTGCCATCCTATGAGCTATCATATCGACTTGCCTTACGCAACAATACCTTTATTCAGATGCTGCACCATTCATATCAGACTAGCAATGCTACAGACTGCTGGGTCTGTGGCCGACTCCCCCCCTATCAGAACTATAAGGGAGTTTTGCCCCTTTATTCTCTATCCGTTCACACACAATGGCTCCTGTGGAGCATGGTTTAGTTTGATTAATTCCCTAGATTCGAATTCCGCAGTTTATCAAGACAACTGGGTATGGGGAAACCTGAACTTAGTTTTGCTTAAAGTCTGCTACCCTAACAAGGAGGGACTTTCCAAAAAGAACAGGAACTTATCTAAGAAATGAAGTATATGGATTAGGTAATTTTACACTTAACCTCATGATCCTGAACGTTGAATCTGAAGCTACACCAATATTGCCCGCCATGTCCGTATTCCCAGTAAAAGGGGAATTATGTATAAGAAAGAATGGCTCCATACACATGGGCCATAGTAAATGCACCACTGTAATAAAATTCAGTGATCAAGGCAAGTCTACATTTAGAGCTTCTCGTCATTCCTACTTTATATGTGGCCAGACCGCATATATACGCCTACCTCTAGATTGGGATGGTACCTGTTACATAGCATTCCTCCTACCACCTGTTTTCCTAGCTCCTCCTGATTATCATAGAAATACTCATTTAGTACACAATAGACAGCAGAGAGATCTCCCAATTGTCGATTACACTGAAGCAGCATGGGAAAAATACACAGATTTCAATAAAGGTTTCTTTCCCTATATAGGTACAGTTACCAATAGTAAGCTGATACGTAGATTAACCAGAACCCTTGAAGCAGTAGTGAACGAAACTATTTCCGCCTTAGGCAATTTAACAGAAGAGCAGTCTGCTATGCGGATTGTTGTGCTTCAAAATAGTCTTGTCCTTGACGTTATCCTGGCCGATAGGGGCGGAGCTTGTAGGGTCATCAAATCAAGCTGTTGCATTTTTCATACCAGAAAATTCGCCATCTGTATATAAAGCCATAACTCGCCTTCATAAGATTGTAAACCAGATACACCAGAACCCAGGCACTTGGACTTGGTCCAGTTGGTTTTGGAGTGTGATATCAGCCTGGGGATGGAGAGTTTTATCCTTCCTAGGTATTGGCCTTCTCATACTATTCAGTTGCTGTCTATGTCTACAATGTGGACCAGCGATCTGTGGTCTGTGTGCCACATCGTGTATTCCACCACCAAGATTTCATTCAAGATCACGGAAGAAGAAGAAAGAACAAATGATGCTATATGAACAGATCAATGGATTGATGAAGATTGATATCTCTTGAAGGGCAAGTAGGGGACAAGGAGGGAATGTGGAAATGTGGATTTTCCTGGTCAGTTATGTCCCCTATCTTGGACCCCAACGGTTCTATGTGCATGTCACAAGTACATGTATGTTCCCTCCAGTTCCAGTTTTGATGACGCAAACACATGTGCGTCCACCGTCAACATGTCCTCTGTCAGATCCGCCATGAATGGGCTGGATATTCGCTTCCTAAGTATGAAAGGCCACCGACTTTATATGGCTCAGTTACTCCATTTTTACAGTTCAGGCGAGTAGGCCCGATTCTGTCCTCAAGCCTTTCCCTGCTCTCTGCCTCTGACAGCTTCAGCTTGAGCTCGCATCTGTATCCATGAACTTTGTCCTACTCCCTGTGCGGCTAACGGTGCCTGCCTCAGCCAGTTTTGCCTGCCTGCCAAGAAACCGTATTTCACCTTCGAATTATCTACTTTGCTCCTCAGCCGATGCATTCCTGTCTAGTAGTTTAAGTAAACATTCTTCCAGCTACCGAGCAAAAGGGCCCGGCCTCGCTGTCTTCATGCAAGTAATTCATAGCCCTGTTACCATGGAAAGTTTCTGCCCCTTGCATCTCATATAGACACTTAGACGCTTGTACACGCACTCACAGTCAGTATAGAATAGATTTTGTCCGAGAGCCCTTCCCTTGTGGATAACACAGTTCTTTAAACATAGGATATTAGATATGATTTGGGATTAGGTTGACATAACCCCAGACTTTTGTCTCCACATGTAGAGCTAAATGTCAAGTCCCTTTCTCCCTCTAGTTGCACGTCTATCACACGTCATGCTGCTGCGCACGCATCTCTGCCAAGTATTTCTGCTGACATTGCGAAATCATCTCCAGGTATCCACCCACACATGACAAATTACCCATTATCATCAAGTGGACGCCCACATGGACGCCCACCTTCACGCCTACTTACACGCCCACATGCTCTTATCTCATTCTCTCTTGCTCTCTTGCTTACGTACAATTGAGAAATGTATATATACTGTACTCTGTGAATAATGTTTTGAGAATATTGAGAATACTTTTCAGCCCCGTCCAGATCCTTTTTGGTGATGGAAATATTCTCCCTTTGACTCGAGTTATTGGAATAAAGCCCTTTATGAATCTGATACCACAGACTCAGCCTCTTGCTTTATGCATGATCTTATTGATATCTGAAAAATTATGACAGCGTGATATTTTATTTACCACAGGGGGGGGGCAGATGGGGCCAGTGGCCCCTGATCTGCTCCCCCCCGGGGGGGGAACAGAAAGCCCACAAGGCACCAGCGATTACGCTGGTTTTTTGTGTGCGTGGGGGTGGGAGCTGCCAGAATGGAAATACAAAGGCCCCCACCCCCGCAAAAAATAGCCACAGTCTTTCTGCCCCCCCGGTGGCATATTGGAGCAACCCCCCCTCCCCGATTTCTCCCCAGGGCGGCAGAAATCCACTAGGCAAAGACTTTTTTTTACCAATGTGCCTTCCTGTCGATTTTGGGCCCTAGCACAGCTGGCACATAGGGAAATGTAGCAAACCTGTACATTTTTTAAAACTAGACACCAAGGGAAATCCAGGAAGGGGTGACTTGTCTGGCTCTCACCAGGTTCTGTTACCCAGAATCCCTTGCAAACCTCAAACCTTGTTTAAAAAAACCTATTTTCCTCACATTTATGTGGTGGAAAGTGCGGGAATCTGCATGGATCCACAAAATTCAACCCACCCCGCATTCCCCAAGGTCTTCCGAGAAAAATGGTACCTCACTTGTGTGTGTAGGCCTAGTGCCCGCAACAGGAAATGGCCCAAAACTCAACGTGGACACACCACAATTTTCACAGTGAAAACTGACCCTTTTTAAGCAAATTGCCTGGCTGTAGATTTTGAGCCCTAGCTCTGCTGGCACCTAGGGAAACCTAGCAAACCTCTACATTTTTGAGGACTTGACACCCGGGGGAATCCAGGATGGGGTGACTTGTCTGGCTCTCACCAGGTTCTGTTACTCAGAATCCCTTGCAAACCTCAAAATGCGTCCAAAGAACACATTTTCCTCACATTTCTGAAGTGGAAAGCTCTGGAATCTGCGTGGATAGTGAGGTACCATTTTTCTCGGAAGACTTTGGGGAATGCAGGCTGGGTGGAATTTTGTGGATCCACACAGATTCCAGAACTTTTCACCACAGAAATGTGTGGAAAGTGTGTTTTTATGGACACATGTTAAGGTTTACAAGAGATTCTGGGTAACAGAACCTGGTGAGAGCCACCCATCCTAGATTCCCCTGGGTGTCTAGTTTTAAAAAATGTATAGGTTTGCTAGTTTTCCCAAGGTGCCGGCTGAGCTAGGGATCAAAATCTAAAGCTAGGCACTTTGCAAAAAAAGGTCCAGTTTTCACTGTGAAAATGTGTTGTGTCCATGTTGGGTTTTGGGCCGTTTCCTGTCACGGACGTGCCAAAATATAGTGGTGAAGAATATCGAAAATCAGGTAAGAAATATCCATTTACATAATATAGAAGTAAGTAATAGCGACAGTCATAATATAGTTGTTAAAAATATCGTTTTTATTTATAGTGTTTTAAGTGTTAGTATATGTGTTAAAAGTATGTATTAATTTTGGAATGTATGTTTGAATATTTTTAAAGTAATGAATTTTATGTTATTTATGTGTAATTTAATTCCGTAGCGGGTTGTGGGTTTATAGGGGATTAGGGTGGGAAGTAATTTAATTATAGTACATTAAATAATAATTTTTAGGAAATATTAATTATTTTTAATTAAATTTTGCATTTTACTTCTGTAGCGGGTTGTGGGTTTATAGGGGAATAGGGTGGGAAGTAATTTAATTGTTATTAGGTAATTATTGATTGGTATTGTAAATTAATTGGTTGTTGATTAATTATTAATTGGTAAATAATTTGTATTAATTGGTAATTAATTTGATAATTATGTTAATTTTATTAATTTATTAATTGTAGCAGGTTGTGGGTTTATAGGGGAATATGGCGGGAAGTAATTTAATTGCAAATAATTAATTATTGAAATAATTATTGTATATTGATAAATAAGTTATTATTAATTAATTATTAATAGGTATTATTTGTATTTATTAATTTTTGGTATTCAAAATTAATTGGTTGTTAATTAATTATTGATAGGTAATTTTAGTTTTTTTTAAAGTATTGGTATTTATAATTAATTAATTATTAAATATTGTGTGATTGGTAATTACTTGTAATACTTTTTTGTGGTATTAATAATTAATGTATTTTTAATAAAATATTAAATTATTATTTTCCGTACTATTGCACTTACTTGAGTGGGAATAGTAATTTTTACCCTTATGCTATCCAACGCTTTCCCTATTGTTGCACTCACTGGAATGGGAATAGTAAATTTTACCCTCCCGCTATCCAACGCTTTCCCTACTGTTGCACTCTCTGGAGTGGGAATAGTAATTTTTACCCCTACGCTATCCAACGCTTTCCCTACTGGTGCACTCTCTGGAGTGGGAATAGTAATTTTTACCCCTACGCTATCCAACGCTTTCCCTACTGTTGCACTCTCTGGAGTGGGAATAGTAATTTTTACCCCTACGCTATCCAACGCTTTCCCTACTGTTGCACTCTCTGGAGTGGGAATAGTAATTTTTACCCCTACTTTATCCAATGCTTTCCCTACTGTTGCACTCTTTGGAGTGGGAATAGTAATTTTTACCCCTACGCTATCCAACGCTTTCCCTACTATTGCACTTACTGGAGTGGTAATAGTAAATTTTACACACCCGCTATCCTATGCAAAAAATATTGAATATTTTTAATTAATATTATGTTAATATATATGTATTAAAAAAAAATGTTTTACTTACACTAATTATTTATTAATTTTAAAGTTATTTAAGTATGTTTTAGTTAATTATATGTATTATTTCATTAATTTTACATTACTTTTAAAACATTTAAAAAATCCGATATTTTGACCAGCTAAATTTTTTACAACGATATTTTGGATTCTATATTTTTGTACTTACCTGTTTGTAGATAGGGATTCGGTATTTTGGCATTCTATATTTTTTCCTCGATATTTTGGCAATTCGATATTTCGTCAGTGATCCATACCCGGTATATGATAAAAAACCATTGCAAGACGCTGCTCAGTTATTGGCTCTGGGTTCGTCGGGTTCTTGGTGAACCTACAAGTCCTATATAGCCCCACAACCAGAAAGGTCCAACATATGTAAAGGTATATTGCTTCGAAACAGCTGTCATAATTAGAAGAAGTTACAGGTGAAACCATTGACACAAATGGCTGTTTTTTTCAACAAATTTTCATTTTTTCCTATATTCAATGGTTAGTTTCTATAAAGAAACCTTGAAGGATCTACACAAATGACCCCTTGCTGAATTTAGAATTGTATCTATTTTTCTAAAATGTATAGCTTTCCAGGATCCATTATTGCTTTCATACCCATTTCTACCATTAACCGGAAAGAGGTTGAAAGCACAAAAAATAGCAAAAATAGGCTATGTCCCAGAAAAATGCCAAAACTGTGTGAAAAATGTTGGTTTTCTGACAAAAGTCTGCTTGTCCCTGAAAGCTAGGAAGATGGTGATTTCAGCACCACAACCCCTTTTTTGATACCATTTGCAGGGAAAAAAACAGACGCTTTAATCTGTGGCCCTTTTTCCCATTTCCCTCCCCCCCAAAAAAATGTGAATCCCCAAACCCTGTGTACCTTTAGATTACCCATGATGTTGGAAAAAAAGGATGCAAATTTGGCGTGGATACCTTATGTGGTCAAAATGTTACAGGGGCCTAAGCGTGAACTACCCCAAATAGCCAAAAAAAGGCTTAGCACGGGGGGAAGGCCTAGCAGCAAAGGGGTTAAATGAATACGAGGAGATCAACAGATTAGTGGCCCAATTTGATAGGGGTTGACTCCCAACTAAAGTCATCTTGGTCTGTAACCTCATGTTTACATTTGTTTACATGTGTTCATTTTACATCTGAGGCTAGTGCCTTAACAAAATCGATGGATACTAGCTCTTATATGTACTTGTACATTTTTGATATCTTGGAACTATTTTTGATTGAAATTGGATTGCATAAAAATTATGATAACTTGTATATACTCCAAATGTTATAATTGAGTATGTTAGAACTGTTCATGTTTTTACTTTATCTCATAATGTTTTCGATCAAGGAATTGATCAATGAGGCTTAAACAACAACCCGTATTTCTCTGACACTTTGTAGCATATGCGGTGCTAAGGTATCAGAGGTCATCCAAGTAGCAGCCATGTTGCATGAATACATACATTGTATCCTCGCCGCACCACAAGTGCACATATGTGCTTATCTCAGAAGTAAGAGAAGCAGGTGGGTGCAGTATGAGCGCTAACATGACCCGCAGTCAAACAATTCACTATAGTTCCCATTACATTGTTGCCTCTTTTGGAGCCTGTGAACTAAATGGTGTACCTACTCATGTTTACCTTCACAGAGCTATCTTTGGAAAAGTTGTAGTTCCATTTCTAAGTTATTGGATTTAATTCATTTATATACTAAGGCATCACCATGATATCTATATTGATGAGTTTAAATTATTTTAATTTAAATTATGGTAATTTATTTACCATAACTCAGTGGCTACTTGTATTTAAGCAATTAGAGAAAATATATTTATAATACACAGACCACCAGTTAAACCATTATTGGAGGAAGCACTGGGGATTTTTTAATCCAATTATCTGCCTAGAACACAGTTTAGGGGAGTGCCTACCCTCTATTTACTGTGAAGCTACATAAATAGGGCATTATACACACATAAGTGAGACAGCCCATTACCTACTTTACTATACATGGTATGCATGGTGTTTCCATACACTGTCCTTAGGAAGACACAGTTGGATTAAAAAAGATCACAATGAACCTTTGAGGACAAAACGGCGCCATTTTGAGTCAGTACCACCATAAGGGAGCTGGATATAGTATTGGACTCTTGAAATCAACCAAACACCGACGGGAAGGGAAATTTGAGTGGACTGATGAAAAATAATATAATCAAATCCATCACTGAGTTCTCATACTTTTCACACTCACTCACTGTTCACACTGTAAATTAGCATCTTGTTTTGATGAAGTTTTGTCTATGTAGTGAACTAAACTACTGCCAAACAAATGTACCACTTGAAAAGAGAAACCTCTTTATAGGTTGGGTGTGATTTAAATATAATTGCATCAATAGATATGATTAGATGAAGCCTGACTCTAAAGCAGGCTACCTGTAAGCAGACAATAATGTTTTAAGTAACTCCAATGGAACCATACTTTTATATATCTACTGCAAACAAGCCATGTTCTGAAGAACACAGTAACTCCATACTGTATCTTGTGTGTTTGACTAGAAAAGCAAAAAACATGGGTAATGTGGCAAATGAGAGATGTAATTCTGTCACAGAAGACAAGGCCATGAAGGCACAACAATTGGTCTGTATCACCTGCTTCATCAGTTAAAGTAACTTTACTAAGGGAATCATTTCATACAATTGGAAAATTGTTAGATTGAATGTTTCCCAGAGAGGTCTTCTCTGTTTGCCTGAAGAAAGGGCACAGCTGTGGACAAAGGCTGGTCTATACTTAAAAGACAAAAGAAAAGGCATCAGGTTTCATGATTTCAACAATTGAAAGCAATAAACATAGAAAATTGGAGTTGCTTTGTGCCTTTCAAGAAAACCATGAATAGATATCTGAAGAACATGATGTATAGCACGGATGCTATGGTCTAGCACATACAAGCTTCACTATGAGAGACACAAGGCATCAAATGAACAAGAACAGGTGTGCACGTCATCCAAAGGTGGAGTAGCAGGCATTGGTAAAACATCTGTGAGTTCAAAGACCTGCAATATGAGACGACTAATTGCTGATCAATGGATCAACACTAAACTATGGGGTTATGTTTTAAAGAACTTCTGAAAAGAGAACAAGTGGACTTTTCACTTGAAGCAGATATCTATGAAACAGATATCTATGTGATTAATGAAATAATATGTAAGAATATCCTTCTTCTTTAAAAGCAAAGTTAGACATCTTCTGCGGTGTTTATTCTATTTAGGTCACATAACATCCTTCACTTCCACTAAAATAAGAGTTCTAGAAGGACATAGTTTAGGCACTGGAGCACATCTATATGCATAACAGTGACATACTGTGGGATTCTGTAGGAGAGAACAGGTTGGGAGTAATTAGAACTATTTGATCTGCACAAATGTATGTACATACATTTGTACGTGGGTGGCATTAAAATAACATAAACCTAGCTAAAAAGACAGTGGAGAGACGTACAGGGACAAAAATAGAGAAATAGTCAGCGAGTCACTGGAGAAGCAGCTAGTTATTAGATTATTAACTTCTTTCTGATGTAGTGTTCTAAGAGGAGGTGTGTCAACTCTTTCCTAAACCAGAGCAGCATTGGGACAGTCCTAATGAATGTGGGATGTTGTTCTAAAGCCTGTGTTCATGTATTGAAAAGGGTTGTTCCTTTGTTTTTTTTACACTTCTGGAGCACATCTCTATGCATAACAGTGATACACTGTGGGATTCTGTAGGATGTAACAGGTCGGGAGTAATTGAAAAAAAGGGATTTACACAAATGTATGCATAGAAATATGCATGCATTTAACTAACACAAACCTAGCCAAAAAGCAGTAAAGAGCTGTACAAGGTCAAAGATAGGTATACAGTCAGTCAATGAGTGACCAGAGAAGGAGTTGGATATTGGATTATTATTGCTTTGTGATGTAGAGTTCTTCAAAAAGGTGTGTCTTCATCACTTTCCTAAACAGGAGCAGCAATGGGACTGTCCAAAGGAATCCTAACAAATATGGGATGTTGTTCCTAGACGCCTGTATGGAAAGGGCGTGTTGAGGTTTTCTTTTACACTTCTTACTCTCCTTTATACATTTTTTTGTTTTCATTTTTTATTTTACAGAGTTTTATATAACTTGACACGAATCGGGTATCAGAGCGCTTTACATAGCACCAGTTGCATTGCATGATGACACATTCATTTTTGTTAGACACTGTGGTGGCTTGGTTGTGGGTGAGTCAGGAGACCCTACAAAGAGTGAGTTTGTACACAATGGCTGTGTAAGGGATGCAGATGGATTTAAAGATGGTGTGGGCCAACAATGTAGTCAATGGAGTTTCGCCAAGATGGGTTGATGTGATCATATTTATTCCGACAACAGATGAGATATGTTGTGATGTGTAGGATGCCCTTGAGGGGTGCCAGATTGGATTCTGAGAGACCTTGAAGTAGGGCATTACGACCATATTGATGCAAGAGTGTGAGGGCTTGAACAGCAGTTCTGAAGTCATTAGAGAGCTATTGACAGGCTGTCTTTGGTTTTTTTGGCAAAGGGTTCCTTAAAGGAGAAGTTGGTGTCTAAGGTGAATCCAAGTGATTTAGAAATTTGGCTAAAGTTAGGGCTCAATGCCCTCAATATTCCTGTTACTGAGCCAGGTTTGTAATATTTTTTGTTCTTGGCAAATAACAAGAATTCTATCTTTGTTTAGTTGAGCTTCAGGTAGGCACTTGAAATTCAGGTCTGGAAGAGATTGACACATTTTTGAGGTGTTGGATATCTGGAGCATTTGAGAGTTTCATGGTAGAGTTAAGCAAAGTTTTGGGGGGCTTTGAGCTGAAGAAGGCTTCTACCAGAAGAGGCTCTTCCAAAAAAATAAGGGAGTACATATGTACAGTGACAAGGCTACACTTTTGTGGAGTGGAAAAGTGTACATACAAAGAGGATAAGTAAGTTGTCGTGCAGGAGATTGACATAGCAGGTACATCCAATATATCAAGCCTGAAAAAGTTGAGGAAAAGGAAGACAAAAATGTTACACTTTTCCAAAATAATGAACAAATATGCATTGTAACAGTTTTGTTTCATTATAGATTAAATCATGGTTCTTTGAAAAACATAAACAAATGAAGACCTTCTTACACAGATGATACTATAGATAGGTAATAGATCTTTAAAAAAAATCAATTAGAGAAAAAAGCACTATCTTACTGTGGACATTCGAAAATAGTAAAAATTATATGAGGGTTACAATAATGAGCTGATATCTTTTCCTCCCTCATTCTGGTTTGACATCATTTTTAAAATCATGAACGTTGGAAAATTGATTTAAAAGCGAGATGGGCTTGGAAGTCTAGCATCATGCACAGACATGTTTATTCTTTACTTTGTGAGAGTTCTTCCATGATAGCTCATTAATGTTATTCAATCAACTTGAGATTTTTAATGCATGTCAGCGCAGCATCCTAAAAGTCAACAAAAACAGGTTCAGAAAACAGGTGAGTAAATGCAAAAAGTTTGGGAATGACCCTGCAGAAAAAGCCGATAATAATCCACATTTGTAAAGCGCGAACAATCACCCGTAAGGGTCTCTAGGCGCTGGGGGCCATCGGGAAGATTAAGTAAGCTATTGCCCAGAGTCACATGGTGCTGGGCTAATCTGCCGCCGGCGCCAGGGATGGAACTGTGATCCCCAGATTCCAGAGTCAGTCGCCCTCGCCGCGGCGCCACACCTCTTCCTTTACTTCCTTTTACTTCTACCCATTCCTGAACCGCTAAATACCCCTACCTTACCGCACTTTACTTCTGCCCCTCCCTGAACCCTTAAAACCCATTACCCCTTTACATCTACCCACCCTGGTCCCTAATACCCTATCCCTTAATTATGTAATTTAATAAAAAAAAACTAACCTGTGTTGTAACGGCCTGCATTGCATCATCTAGCGTACTAAACACCACGTTGTAAACTTAACATACCTGATTAAACAAAATGCATATTTATATGTAGATTCAGTGAGAGTTGACTAAATTCCGTTTATACATAAGGCTACTAAAATGATAATGAATGTTACAGTTTCCTGCGGTTCAGGCTATGGCACCATAGCACTGGTGTGTCAAGTAGTTTGAGAGCTGGAATTTTCACATGTAGGTGTCTAATTAGGGCAGTAAAGTGCTAATAGCACCAATTAATCAAGCTGTGCAAAGACATGTGCCTCAAAAAAACAGCTCTATTAACCCCTGACGAAGATTAATTATGTTTATCAAAGACAACATTGCAAGATAATTAGCAGTACAATGTCAGGAAGCCGGTGCAATATGCGTTGGGACAGGGAACACGCGCAAAGCAGCCTTGAGTAATCAGCATCTTTAGGGGGGGGGGCCGCATGCTCGTGTTTCTATAATTTGAATATATTAAATGTCTTGGAATAGTCTTTTATCATCATGCGGGGGCAGCTGGCACTGTTTTTTTGACATGTGTGTGCCATCATGAAACACTAGAGAGTTAAAGATGCAAAAAGGCGTTTGAGAGTCCCAGGTCAAATGATGCTTGCACAATGTTGTTATACTGGAAGGAATATGCTTAATTTCTCCCTGTGTGCATGTCGGGCACCGCGGCAATAAGCAATAGGCTTGGAGCATTTGAAATTTTAATTGCAAACACAGAGATCTTTGGAATTACATTGATGAGCACAACGCTGCTGTCTTTGTAGCCTTTGTTAACAATGGTTTTGTAAAACATTCATACAAAGTGCCATGGAACACAGTTTCAAGCACATAAAATAAATTTTTTAATTTAAATAGGTACCTTTAAAATAACAGAAAATGAAAGAAATAACAATGGTATTCAGTTACAAGAAATCCCAGGTTAAAAAAAACATATTCCACAAAATATTAGGTCCAGATACATATATTGCAGCAGCAATTTACAGTTATATTCCAAGTGGTGGATGAATCACTCCACATCATTGCCAAAGGTACCGGCTATCTCCCTAGCCACTGGTTAACTGCATACCTTCATTAGCATACTGGAACTATTAATCAGAACAACGAATATCGGGGCATATTATCAAGAATCGGCGTTAAAATTATCGTCGCTTGAGAATTCCCATAGAAGCCCATGTTCTGGTGTCAACATGGGCTTCTATTGGAATTCTCTGCGGCATATTATCAAGCCCATTATCGCCGCTTTTGCTGCAGTTTTCTGCCGCTAAAGCGGCGGTAATTTTAACGCCGTGCTTGATAATATGCCCCATCATTCTCTACTGTTCTAATTTGTCTGACCAACATCAACTTAGTTAGGGGCATATCATCAAGTCTGGTGATAAAATTATCGCCGCTTTAGCGGCAGAAAACTGCCGCTAAAACGGCGATAATTGGCTTGATAATATGCTCTATGGAATTCCAATTGAAGCCCATGTTAAATGTGAAGGACATCTAACATGGGTGTCAATTGGAATTCCATAGAGCATATTATCAAGCTCATTATCGCCGGTTTAGCGGCAGTTTTATGACGCTAAAGCGGCGATAATTTTATCGCCTGGCTTGATAATATGCCCCTTAGATGCGCCAATTTAGATACTAGTCTCCACCATTAAGCTGCAAAAATAAGGACCCATTCGTTTTCATGTAACCTTGAACTTGTACCAGGGCCCACTCAGCATCCTCCTTGCAGACATGGAATCAAGATTTTACCAGCACAGAGACATACCAGAAAGTATTGACAAGAAGATAATCAACTGTGGCAAACTATGGGGCATATTTACAAGCCCCTATCATTACAGGGACGTCACTTTTAGTGACATTCCTATGGCGATATAGGCTTCACCTTATTTACAAGGCAGTGTTAAGCCACTTAACGCTGCCTTGTAAGTAAGGCCTCCTTTCATGCTATACTTAGCGTGAAAGGGGAGGGCAATGGGTGTTGCTGTGGGCGTTCCGCCGCAACACCTATTGATTTTGACGCTGTCCCTATTTGCAAAAGTGTCATAAATATGGGGCAGCGGCAAAATTAAGACCGGGGACAACTTGGTCTTACACTGGTGCAATGAGGAGACATGTTTAATTTCTCTTTGTTTTTGCTGTTTCCATGTGTGCTGCCACATTGATTGTTTATGTGCAGAAAGATGTCCCTTCCTGCACATAAACAATCATTTAAAAAAAATTACGTTTTGCTACTTCTATCTGTGCTACATTAATCAGCACACATAGGGCCTCATTTATGAGAAGTGACGCATCGCTGCGAGAAAGCAGCGATGCGTCACTTCTCAGTGCGCCCTCCTTGCGACACCAATGATGCGTCATATTTATAATATGATGCATCATGTCGCAAGGAAGGACAGATACGTCAGTATAACCGACGTATCTGTCTGCGCAAAAAGTGGCGCATTGCTGGAGTTGAGTCGGAAGCCTGACGCAACTCCAGCAATGTTCCTTTCACATGGGGCAAGCCCCATGTGAAATGGCCTGCGTCACCCTGACGCCTGCCATGAGGCAGGCGCAAGGTTTTGACGCATTGGCGTCCTAGAAGTGGCGCACCGAAATCTCATAGGTTTCGCTGCGCCACTCCTACGACCCTTTCTTGCGGGGGTACCCCCACCCTGCATACATTATACCTGGCGCAGGTATAATGTAGCGCAGGGGTTTACGAAGTGACGCATCTACCTAGATGCGTCACTTCGTAAATATGGCGCAACATGGTGCATGTTTCACGCCACTGGTGCGTCACAAAAAGTGACCCACCTGTGGTGCAAAAGTGACGCAGGGGCTCATAAATAAGCCCCATAGAACTTACAAAGTGCCATTACTGATTGTTTATGTGCAGGAGGGACACTTTTCTGCACATAAACAATCACTCCTCTCAATGCAGGCACCCATGCACTATGGTGCAAGGGTGCCTGCATTGGTACTAATGCAAAAACAACAATTGATGGACAGAATGCAGAACAATGTCATACATTCACCCCAGTACAGAGATCTGGGCCTAAATCCATCGTTTTTTTGCTCACCATGCCATTCCAGATTGAACCCAGCCATATGCAAATCAGTCTTGACCCTGTGCCTCATGGGAACAGTCCAGCCCGAACTGCCAAGCCAGGTTCTCCCTGGACTGGAAACAAGCATCCTAGGACCGGTTTCGGGGTGGACTGTTCCCATGAGGCACAGGGTCAGACTGATTTGCATATGGCCTTGTCTGAACTGGGGTGGCAGAGAGGGCTAAAGAACGGTGATGGATCAAACCCGGATCTGTTGACTGGGTGTGAGTGTTTGATTGGTTCTGATGCTCCGTCCATCACCACCCCCTTTTGTACCGCTTTGTTCGCCATAAGTTGGCAGGGTATGCTCAGACGTGATTCCCTTGCTCACTTTGCCACTGGATTCAAGCAAGCCTGGCTGAAGACGGCTGAAATGCGAGAAACTGGTCCTAGGAAGCTTGTTTCCGGTCCAGGGAAGGCATGGCTTGGCAGTTTGGGCTGGGCTGTTCCCATGAGGCACAGGGTCAGACTGATTTGCATATGGCCATGTCTGAACTGGGGTGGCAGAGTGGGCTAAAGAACGGTGATGGATCAAACCCGGATCTGTTGACTGGGTGTGAGTGTTTGATTGGTTCGGATGCTCCATCCATCACCACCCCCTTTTGTACTGCTTTGTTCGCCATAAGTTGGCAGGGTATGGTCAGACGTGAGTCCCTTGCTCACTTTGCCACTGGATTCAAGCAAGCTTGGCTGAAGATGGCTGAAATGCCAGAAACCGGTCCTAGGAAGCTTGTTTCCGGTCCAGGGAAGGCATGGCTTGGCAGTTCGGGCTGGACTGTTCCCATGAGGCACAGGGTCAGACTGATTTGCATATGGCCATGTCTGAACTGGGGTGGCAGAGTGGGCTAAAGAACGGTGATGGATCAAACCTGGATCTCTTGACTGGGTGTGAGTGTTTGATTGGTTCTGATGCTCCATCCATCACCACCCCCTTTTGTACCGCTTTGTTCGCCATAAGTTGGCAGGGTATGCTCAGACATGAGTCCCTTGCTCACTTTGCCACTGGATTCAAGCAAGCCTGGCTGAAGATGGCTGAAATGTCAGAAACCGGTCCTAGGAAGCTTGTTTCCGGTCCAGGGAAGGCTTGGTTTGGCAGTTCGGGCTGCACTGTTCCCATGAGGCACAGGGTCAGACTGATTTGCATATGGCCATGTCTGAACTGGGGTGGCAGAGTGGGCTAAAGAACGGTGATGGATCAAACCCAGATCTGTTGACTGGGTGTGAGTGTTTGATTGGTTCTGATGCTCCGTCCTTCACCACCCCCTTTTGTACTGCTTTGTTCGCCATAAGTTGGCAGGGTATGCTCAGACGTGAGTCCCTTGCTCACTTTGCCACTGGATTCAAGCAAGCCTGGCTGAAGACGGCTGAAATGCCAGAAACCGGTCCTAGGAAGCTTGTTTCTGGTCCAGGGAAGGCATGGCTTGGCAGTTCGGGCTAGACTGTTCCCATGAGGCACAGGGTCAGACTGATTTGCATATGGCCCTGTCTGAACTGGGGTGGCAGAGTGGGCTAAAGAACGGTGATGGATAAAACCCGGATCTGTTGACTGGGTGTGAGTGTTTGATTGGTTCTGATGCTCCGTCCATCACCACCCCCTTTTGTACTGCATTGGTACTAGGCAACTAAATTTAGCAACAGCGCAGGGGGAAAAGCAAGGCTGCACAATATTCTTGTACATATGTTGTATCCCTGCATTTCTGTAGTGACGGAGCGTGTTATTAGCCTTCTAGGCTTAACGACACGCTTTGCCACTTTCCCTGTAAATATGCCCCTTTGAGACTCCATCATCCATGCATCAATATTAAAGAGCCTATTCATTTAGGTACATTTACACCTGAGTATATCTATAGGTGTAAATTTACTACTACACTTTGGGCCCGATTCCGTTCTCGCTCGGAAAGCCCTATGGCCGACTCGCGTCCGTAGAGCTTTGCGGGCGACTCAGTCTCCTGGGCTCCGAGTGACAGAGTACGATGCGCTGCAGCGGTGATGGACTCGGGTCGCTCGGAGCCCCATTGAAGTCTATGGGAGCCTGGTGTACGTTGCATACATGGGCTCCCAAAGACTATAAACGCACGTCTCGGATAAGGGCGCCCCTGTCGCTGGGACGCCTGTGTCCCGCCCGCACCGTGCATACATGTGGGTCCCCCCAGTGATCGAGTCGTAGGGGCCCGGGGGAAGGAGGCCCCAAAGTCCGCTTCCCGGAGCTTTTTCAAGTCGGAGGCTCCGGCTCGATCCAGCAGCTTGGCGCGCGCATCGTACTTGGTCGTCCAGGAATCAGCCCTGTTGCTCTGTGCTTGTCAGCCACGGCGGAGTCGTCCGGAGGGGATCGCTTACACGTACGAGCCATTTGGAGCAGGAGGCGATTATCACATCGTACTTGCTCGCTCGTACAGGTGTAAGAGTCGCACAGATATCACACGTATGACTCGTACTCTCTACTGCCGTATGCCGTCAGGAGCGCTTCCGAGCAAGATTGGAATCGGGCCTTTGTAGTAAATGTACTAATTGGGCTAGTCACCATTTGCTTTTTTTATTTCAAGTCATTTTTATTGAGTTTTCCAGAAATGAATAGATAAGTAAATAGACAATAAGAAACACAATGATAATGATAAAAACAATAAGAAATGCAAAGAAAATAGAATTAAACCCAACAAAACATCAGATTACTCAAGTGCCATACCATGGGAGTCGTATTGAAGCTGATTGACATACCATTGGTCCAACAATGACAGTTACCGCCGAATAGTAGTGAAAAATACAATACATTACAGGGGTGCCGTGAACGTACAATTACGCCGTAATAACAGTAGGATACATTATAAAATACATTACAGGTGCCGTACATTTGAAGTTGCATTCGGTAAGCATTACCTTGTGTGAAGTGTGAGACAGTTTTCACGGTGGATCATATGAGAAAGAGAAGGCGTCAAGGGATTTCCAAAGTTTCCTGTGTGACCTGCGCCAAGGAGAGGCATGGAGTGCAACATTGTCAGCTCCTCTTAGGAAGGATAATCATTCTTGCCACATCCTAAAGGAGACTTGTTTGGAATTTTTCGACTTACTCAAAACAATTTTACAGGCTAATGTAAGCATGAGGTCTAATAAGTACCGGTCATTCACATCTTTGAGCTTAGGGTCCAGGACACCTAGAAGAATATAAGAAAATTCCCTTGGGGGGGCAATGTTGAAAGTATTGTTTATACATTTGTAGATCTTACCCCAGTAAGATTGCAAGATAGGGCATTGGAAGAGCATGTGGGCAAGATTCCCAACCTGAGACTTACAATTTCAGCATGTGGGGCTTTCCCTGAGTTTAAGTTTAAAGATCCTCTCAGGGCTCCAATATTTCCTATTTATGAACATAAGCTTTGTTTGCGTTAGTATTGGGGAGATTTCATTCGAAAAGAGGGTGATATAGATCTTCCCCAGTCAAATGGAATGTGGAATTTGTGAGCCTTAGGGGATAGAAGTTTAGAAACTTTAGAAACGGTGTGACCTGACTTTAGTAGCTGGTGCAACTTTGAGAGAATCGAGGATCGGAAGGCTTAATAGAACGCAACGTGAGGAGTGATTTTAGTTTTAGGAATTTATAAAAATCTATCGGATATAATCTGTGACGAGACTATAGCTCGGCAAAAGGTAGGGGAAGGGTCCCTGTAAAAAGATCTTTGACTAGATTTATGCTGCTTTTGGGCTAGTGTTCCCAATAGAGCATCTCTCCATCGACCTTCAGGCTCGGGTTGTGCCAGAGGGAGGTCAAGTTGGATTTGTTCGTTTTTAGAACGGATAAGTGTTCTAGATGTAAAAGGGCTCTTTTAGGGTTAAGCAATATATATTTAGAATGAGGGATGGAGGATATATCCATGGATAGGAGAGCAGACAAAGGCATATCGTTGATGATTGATCTTTCTATGTCCAACCAGACAGTGGTATAGTCCACCTGAGGGAGTAGCCTGTTAGATCCCTGTTTACAAAGAAATGCAGTTTGATAGTTCCCAAAGTTCGGACGACCCAGACCACCTTCATCTTTGGGCAATTGAAGTTTTTTCATAGATATTCTGGGTCTCTTACCTTGCCAGAGGAACGTGTTAAAAAGCTTATAGATCCTGTTCAGGAAATCATTTGAGAGTGTCATTGGTAGCATGCTGGCAAAATAGTTAACACGAGGAGTAATCATCATTTTTAATGTCTCAGCTCTTCCCCACCAAGATAAAAATGTAGGTGACCAACCATCTAGTAATGAAGAGATTTTCTTGAAGAGAGCATTTTCGTTGGTCTGGAGGGTGGTAATCAGATCTCTCGTTAAGTCTAAGCCAAGATGTTTAAAGCAGTTAGGTTGCCACAGGAGACCCGAGTTGCCAAAAATGTATTTCTCGCCTTTGTTGTTCAGGATTTTAACTTCGGTTTTGTCCTTATTTAATGTATAACATGATACTGCGGCAAATTTTTCTATTGAAGACATAAGAGCAGGGATAGCAGCTTCCGCGTTCTCTGAAACAACTAATACGTCGTCCGCGTAGGCAGTTATTTTGACCGTGCAGTTGTTGAAATGTATCGCTGTGATCTGGTTATTGTTCCTCAGCTGATAGAGGAAGGGCTCAATTGCAAGAAAGAATAGAGATGGGGAAAGAGGGCAGCCTTTTCTAGTTCACTGTTTTAACTTAAAGGAAGATGAGAGGCATCCTCCCGCTCTGACCCTGGCCAGACGTGTCAAGCACTCACCCAGGTTGAATTTATCTAGTGTTGCTTTTAAGTAAGTCCAATCAACTTTGTCGAAAGCCTTTTCCGCATCCAAAGTGATAACAACTGTTGGTGAGTCGGTCAGTTTGGCTTTCTCAAGGACATGGGCTAGTATACGAGTATTATCACTAGAAAGTCTGTTTTTTTAAAAGCCAACCTGTGAAGGGTGGATGAGTTTGGGTTAACATTTTTGAAGGTGCTTAGCGAGGATCAATGCGTACATTTAGCAGTCTAAATTAATTAGGGATATCGACATATAGTTTTTAGGGAGTGATGGGTCTTTCCCCTCTTTGGGGATTACAGTAGTAATAGCTTCTGCTGTCATACCGGTAATCTGACCATAGTCACTAAATTCGTTGAACACGTTTAGAAGTGTCGAGGAGAAGTACTTGTAGAATTTGGCATTAAACCCATCAGGGCCCGGAGCCTTCCCTACTTTAAGGGCCTTCATCATGCCTTTTATTTCTATAGTGGAGATTAGTCTGTTAATTTCAGTTTTTTTCTTGCTCTGAGAGGGCAGAATACATTTATTGAGATAGTCCTCTATTTTTGTGCTGCCTGATCCTGGGTTCTTACTATATAGAGTACTGTAGAAATTTTCGAAAATGTCTGCAATTTTATTAGGGTCAGAGTAGTCTAAACCTTTTTGGTCGATTAGATTGTTAATCGTGTATTTCTGCTGTTTGAATTTTAAGTATGATGCTAAGCTCTTCCCCGCCTTGTTGGATTTACAAAGCGTCATACTTTTGTGTTTGTTTATCCATATCCCTGCCCTGTCACTTACTATTTTATTATTCTCATATTTCTTTTTCACTATTTCATTTAAAACTGATGTGTCTCTGGATATTAAATGCTTCTCTTCTAGTAAAGCAATCTCTTTTTCTATCTTTTCAAGATTGTTATTGGAGTCTCCATTCCTGGCAGAACTCATTTTAATGCACTTTCCTCTTATAGTGCTTTTTAATGCCTCCCAACTTGTGAGGTCTGCGGTGTTTCCCTTTTTATTAGACACTAAGGGGCAGATTTATAAGCCCTGTGCGTCACTTTTGCACCGCTGTTGCGTCACTTTTGTGACGCAGAGGCGGCGCAAAGCCAGCGCCATGCTGCGGCAGATTTACAACGTGACGCATCTAGGGAGATGCATCATGTTGTAAAGCTTGCGCCACATGTGGGCGTACCTGCACAGGGGGGGGCGTTCCGGCGCAGGAATGCCTCCGAAAAGTGGCTGAGTGAAATCTACAAAATTTCACTCAGTCACTTTTCCGGCCATGCTGCGTCAAATCCCTGCGCCTGCTTGAAGCAGGCGTAAGGATTGACGCAGCATGTTAGGGATAGGGGCACCCCGAGCCTTGCTGGAGCTGCGTCGCGGTTGCGACGCAACTCCAGCAATGCGCCACCCTTACGCCGGCAGCTGCGTCACACATCTGCTTGTCCTTGCACCACGATGCACCGCATTGTAAATGCGGCGCATCTGCGGTGGCGCAAGAGCAAACTTGCGTGACGCATCTTCCCTGGCGCATCCCTGCTGATTTGCAGGGATGCGCCAGGGAACATAAATCTGCCCCTAAGGGGCAGATTTATATCAGAGTTGCGCCACTTTTACGCCGCCGTTGCATCACTTTAGTGACGCAGTGGCGACGTAAACCCTGCGCCATGTTGCGCCCCATTTACATTGTGACGCATCTATGGAGATGCGTCACGGTGTAAAGCCGTGCGCCACATGAAACCTGCGTCAGGTTTCATGTGGGCGTTTCTACCCAGGGAGGGCGTTCCGTCACAGGAACGCCCCTGAAAAGTGACTCAGTGAAATCTATAAGATTTCACTGAGTCACTTTCCCAACGCTGATGCGTCAAAACCCTGCGCCTGCTTGAAGCAGGCGTAAGGCTTGACGCACCATGTTAGGGATAGGGTAGGTTGGAACAGTGCTGGAGTTGCGTCGCGCTTGCGACGCAACTTCAGCACTGCGCCACCCTTACGCCGGCAGATGCTTCACGTATCTGCTTGTCCTTGCCCCACGATGCACCGCATTGTAAATGCGGCGCATCTGCGGTGGCGCAAGGGCAAACTTGCGTGACGCATCTTCCCTGTCGCATCCATGCTGATTTGCAGGGATGCGCCAGGGAACATAAATCTACCCCTAAGTCGTTCTGTATAGAGGTTTCAATGGATTGTCTATGTGACTCTTTTTCTAAAATGTAATCGTTAAGTCTCCAGAGAGATTGTCTTTTGAAAGGCTTCGGGTCAGTTATAGACAGTCTGATACATTAGTGGTCTGAGATCACCCTTGGTTCGATCGTGGTTTGTTCAATCTTGGCAATGGCGTTACCAGGAATAAGTAGGTAATCAATGCGTGAGTAGGAGTTATGTGGGGATGAATAGAAGGTATATTCCCTCCCAGTGGGATTTTGAAGCCTTCAGGTGTCTATCAGATTGAAGCGTGTGCAAAGATTTTTAAGGGCTTTGTGAGAACTGTTGGTATGGAAAGGACAATGTGAATCCCTATTTAGAGTCAGATCCATGGGTAGGTTAAAATCACCCGCTAAAATGTGCATAGCAGTGTCTGGTATTGTATCAATTTGTTTGTTTGGTCATCTCAGAAGTCTGTGTCATCCCTGTTAGGGGCATAAGTATTAGTAATGTAAAATTCCATATTATCTTTGCCAGTTTCATTGTGATCCACCTCCCCTTAGTGTCGGATGTGTTTGACACCATGTCTATGTTTGATTTTTTAGCTACCAATGTTGGGACACCGTTTTTCTTAACACTGCCATTTCCAAGTGCAAACTTACTACAAAGCATAGACTTACATGCCTCTACCCCTTGAAACAGGGGGAGGAACCAAATCTACAAGTGCCACGTTGGGAATCTTTCTGTTATAAAGTATTAAAAAATTAAGTTTATTAATCATGTGAATTATTAATAAAAATTAGTTTCATATATTTGTTTGAAATATAGAGCAAAATCAAGAAAAGACTACAGCACAAGTAGCCACATTTTGAATAAAATATTTAATGAATTTAAATATGCTAAATTTAAATTATTTTGTAAATCTGTATTCAAAAAGATCCTACTTAAAGTAAAATGTTCATATTTATTTATTTTACATTAAAAATCACAAAATGTAACATATAAAACCAATTTTTTCTTTAAAAAAGTATCTTAAAATAGAAAAAAGATTGTTCAATTTGATAACAGTAAATATACATTTTTTTTGGAAAGTCAATATAAATCCTTTTGTTGCATTATTTCCCATACGATCCTATTTTAAAACTCTACCTCCATTAATTTCTGTGAGAGGGAGTTGAAGAACCAGTGGCTGGCTATGTGTGGGGCTTATTCCAGATCTGTGCTAGAGTACATATATTACTGTTTTAGGTCCTTCTTGGCTGTAGTAACTTTAGAATTGCAGTATGTGAGTAGCAATGGCCTTAGTCTTTGTTGGGTCAATGTCTGTCCCTGCTTAAAGCCCTCCTTAGCCTTCACAAAACCCCTACTTACTCCTCCCTAATCCCTCCATTTCAGGAGTGGACATACCCCGGTTTCTAGCCACTCCCCCAGTCCCTCTCATATTTACTACTGAGTATTGGACTTACATGTGTGAGGATCTCGCTATATAATACATAGGAATAATTGAAATTTCCACCCATAGGTTTGTGCATTACATTTTGTTGTAATCATTTGAGTATTACAACTCTAGTATTATTTACATACTACAAAATTCTCTTTGGGAATCAGACCTAGTGGGCCCAAATCACAAACGTAAATGTACAAGTGTAAATCTATTCATGCACTTTTGTGTAACATACTTATTTTGGCTATCAACATTTAAGAAAGTATCATTTTTCAAAAGTGTAGACTCCTTTGACCAAATACCCTGATTTCAGGGGCTGGAGCCTAACTTATGAGTGTTAAGTTACAACTTGCAGTGGAAAATGTTGAACTGTTTATTAAAAATGTTTTTTTAATCAAACTAAAAAAACACATTTTCAAAACATTTATCATTTAAATATTGATATACATTATTTGATAATATGTTTTTTAAAATGTATCCCAAAATGAAAAAACTTAAAGCATTATTAACTTCATTTAGGATTACATTTTTAATTGTTTTGAATATATAAAATTAAATTCCAATTATTTTTCTAAAGGAGTAAATAAAATAAATTGGCAAGTAAAATATAAAATGTAAATTCATTTATTATTTGGTGAAAATTATTGCAAGTTCTTTATAGAAATAAGCTTAATTTATGTAAATATTTTTTTGAATGCTGATATGTTAATTTGTAATTATAAAAAAGCAATTAACTTATACAAAACTAATAGTTATGTTATAACGTGTTCGAAACGTGTCTTTCTGTTATTGTGAATGAATACCTTTAATACTGATCAGCGGGCTCGCGGAGTTGCTTGGTTTCTCTCTGTACAATTGGAATATATATATACATATATATATATATATATATATATATATATATATATATATATATATATATATATATATATATATATATATATTCACAGAAAAAACCATAGGTTTCGGGCACGTTATAGTTAGGAATTAGCATTTAAAAAACCTCAGAAATTCACTGAAAAAACCATAGGTTTCAGGGGTGTTATAGTTAGCTGGACTTTTCACTTGTACAAAACCATTGAAATTCCCCCGTTATAGTTGGTTCAGTTAACTATAACTCGCGCGCCCGCAATGCACTGCTGATGACGTCACATATTACATCACTCATGACATGGTCAGTGACATCACTGATGACATCACTAATGACATCTCAAATGACATCACTGATGACATCATCCAGTGAATGTGTGTGTTTCTGAAAATTAAATATGTTTTATATATGTATATCTCAAGGTCGATGGAAGAATTAATGGGTATATAAGTGCCTAAATGGATGATTTGTTTTTGAAAAATTGATTGTATACTGACTGATTAAGTGTATCTTAGTGAATACATGGCTTAGTGAGTAATGTTTAAATATGTAAATATCTGTATCAGTCTCTCATTTTGTGTATAAGTGGCTGCATAGGTTGGTGAGTAGCTACATGAGTGTCTATATAGGTTATTAGTTGGTTTTTTGAGTATCAGTATGAGTGTCTGTATGGTTCGGTGGGGGGTATTATGTAGTGCATACGTACATGAATGAGTGACTCACTGTTTGTATGTGTTGAAGACAGCATGTGTGCAGGACTGTATGGGTGGATGAGTGTGTGTATGGGTGTGTTAGTGAGTGAATGACTCTCAATAGTGTCTTTATGAGTAACTACATATGTTTTAAACTAGTATATGTGACTATTGGTGTATATAAGTGAGTATATGTGAGAGTGAGAGATTGAAAGAGTTCCTGTATGAATAAGTATGTGTTTCTATAAGTGATTGTTTAAAAGACTAAGTATGTGTAAGTTTCCGTAGAAGTAAGTGTGGTGGTGTGTGTATAACTGTATATGCAAGTAAATGTATGTTTGATTCTTTATTAGCATGATTGACTATGTGTGTGAGTAACTCTATGGATGAGTGGCATTGTGTAACAGGATGTATAGGTGTATGAGTACATATGATGAGTGAGTACATGTATGAGTGACTGTATGGGACTGTTGGTGAATGAGTGGATGTGTATGTGGATCTTAGAATTACTGAAGAGGTTGTTGTAACTGGTATTGGTATGTCCATTGTTTTGAAAATTGTAGTCTCTATTTTTGAATGTGTGTATCAAAGGTTATATTAGGGTGAGAGGAGGTCTGCCACTCTATCACAAGTATGATGTCATCAGGGATGTCTTCAGTGATGTCATTTGAGATGTCATCAGTTATGTCATGAGTGATGTCACTGACCATGTCATGAGTGATGTAATATGTGACGTCATCAGCAGTGCATTGCGGGCGCGCGAGTTATGGTTAGCTGAACTAACTATAACGGGGGAATTTCAATGGTTTTGTACAAGTGAAAAGTCCAGCTAACTATAACACCCCTGAAACCTATGGCTTTTTCAGTGAATTTCTGAGGTTTTTTAAATGCTAATTCCTAACTATGACGTGCCTGAAACCTATGGTTTTTTCTGTGAATTTCAAAGGTTTTTTAAATGCTAATTTCTAACTATGCCTACAGAGATAGGACATGTGAAGAAAGAAGAAAAAATGCACAGAAAGAAAAAAAAGAAGTGCAGAAAGAAGCAACAGAAGTCCTCAAAGACGAAGAAAAGTGCAGGAAGAAGGATAACGTGCAGAAAGAACAAAAAGAAGAGCAGAAAGAAGCCTTGTTGCAAAATCATCCTGTACCCTCAACTTTTTCAGACGGATACAGGTGGTAACTGAGTCTGACTAACCAGTCCTAGAGCCAGTGCTATGTTAAAAGACACTTAGAATACAGTGAAAACACCTACATACACTAGGGAACACTATGTGTTGGGGTCCCCCTGTGATTAGCATGACCTCCTCTGTAAGCCCCTAGTATATAATAGGGCAGGGGGATTAAAAATACCTCTTAAAACAGGCCACAGGGCGTTTTTGCACACGTTAACTCAGGCCCCGTGCCCTCCCTTCACCACTGTGTAAACACGCCCTGTGTCCGTTTTTAGTTGGGAGATTAAGTTCATTTGAATCCTGAGGGTCCCTAGGGTCCAACTAGCCCACTAGGTACCTCCAGTAAGTGCCACAGAGCTGCGTTGCAGAGAGGTGTAAAAAGTGGCACGGCCTGGACGACCTCTCTGCAATGCAGCTCAGTGGCGCTTACTGGAAGCACTTGGTGGGCTAGTTAGCCCCCAGGGGCCCTCAGTATTGAAGGGAAATTATATCCCCAATTTAAAACATGCCATAGTGCGTGTTTGCACACGTCACCTCAGGCCCCGTCCCCTCCCTTCACCACTGTGTAAACGCACCCTGTGGCTGTTCTAAGTTGAGAGATTAAGTCCCCTTGAATCGTAAGGGTCCCTAGGGTCAAACTAGACCACTAGGTACCCCCAGTAAGCGCCACAGAGCTGCGTTGCAGAGAGGTGTAAAAAGGGGCTTGGCCTCAGAACACCTGTCTGCAGCGCAGCTCCCTGGCGCATACTGGAGATGCATGTTGGGCTAGTTGGCCCTCAGGGACCCTCAGTATTGAAGAGGAATTAATTCCCCTACTTACAACTCGCCAGGGGGCGCGTTTGCAGAGTGCTGCAAGGAGGGGGCGTGGCCTCCGGAATGATGCCAGTCTTTTATTTATTTTAATTTTGTAAGAAGGGGGTCTGTGTGGTTCCCCTTCTTATTCTAATTTATTGGCCCTGATTACCCCATCCCCCAGGGCCTGTCTCCTAATTAAATTTTTTTGACCCCAATCCCCAGGGCCGGCCACTGTTTTTTATTATTTTTAAAAAATATATATTTATAGACACACCTAGGACATGCTGGACAAACCGTACGTACCTATCACCATGACGATTTGCGTGATATTCATTAAAAGGCGACTATGCATACAATGAATCCACGTGGATGACATGTCTGATGCCCTACCGTGCCTAATCCCGGTAGACACCCTTGTCGTTTATTTATACAAACATGGGTAGCTATTAATGGGCACATTTAATACACATGCACACCAAGCCCTTCAAAGGGGATTCGACAAAAATTCGACCAAAACTATGCAAGAAACCCCCCTCACGGTTAATAAAACACACATCCACTGCCGGATGTGTAATACTTTTTATTTTACTCTCTGGAAAGGGGACGAACATCACTTGAGAGTCACACCGCGCTCCTGGCAGAGCCCAATGCTGTGTTACACCCACCATTGCCTCCTGAGTGCCACACACCTCTGTGTTGTATTCCACTAGCTAGTGCATATGCTATGACACTCTCTAGCCCATGTGCACTGTAACACCACCCCGTGAATATGTCATGCCACACTTGTCTTCGCACGGGTTATATTGCCTCATCTAACGTGCCTTCCTCGATGCCTATGTTATAACGCACAGTGCTATGCCATACATATTACAATCTGGGATCCATATCTTTGTCACAGTGCATATGCAACGTTACACTCCCCAGCACATATTTTATATTACAACTTTAGAGACTAGTTAGGTTACACAACACTGCCCTGTGCATATTACACTCCAAGGCGCATATCGCACAGCACGCGCTAGTGCCTGTGCTATCTCGCGCTCTCCAATGAATCTGTCATTGCGCACAATGTATTGCATATTATATTTCACGCCCAGTTCATCTTATATCACACTTTTTGGTGCATAGTTTATACCATACACTATATCTAGTTTTCATTTTCAATCGTGCTCTCAGGACTATGTTCTATATAACACTGTGTTCACCTACCCTTTTCATGGGCATTACATTTTGCGATAGGGGGTGGAGGCTCAGGGGGTGTTTCTGCCAAGTGAGCCCGGAGTCACAGTCACAAACGTCCTCTTCTTCCTGAATAAAAGTGAGATTATGCTGCATACTTGTTCATATTTTAAGTAGTTCGCACAGACACACGTTTTAAAAACAATAAAGTTCCTAATACCCGCCTTCTCTGAACAGTTAGCTTGCTGCCCCATCCCCCTCCTCCCTATCCTCTTTTGTGTGAATCCATGGACTAGCCTCCTCCCTCCTGCCATGCATGGTCTGATGTGCTGCCACTGCCCTCAATTTAGTATGATGTACCAGTCCACTCCTCCTGCCCTCCATTGCCCAATTCTATGCCCCATCATTGACCTCCTGCTTAAACTCTGTGCTTAGTTTGCTGCCCCTATACTCCTTCCCTCTGCCCTCCGATGTCTTTGTGCATGCCCCTGCTCCATCCTTTTTGCCCACCATGTTCCATGGACCTGCCACTCCTATCTACTCTGAGTGTTCTGTTGAGCTGCCACTCCCCTCCCACCTGCCTAGCATTGTCAGATGACTGTAACCTGTCCCTGCCACCTCCACCCTGCCTGTCCACATGCCATGCCCCTATCCTCTTCCTCCTGTCCTACATGGTCCATTGTACTGCCACACCCTTCTGCCCTCCCTGGTCTGTTGTGCTGCAACTGCTCCTCCTGCCTGCCCCGTGCGGTCTTTTGTGAGGCCCCTTCCCCTGAACTTTCTCTTCTGTGCACAGGTCCTGACCCTCCCTTCTATCCGCCATCGTCCTTTGTGCATGCCCCTGCACCCTCCTTCTTGCCCATCATAGCCATTGTGCTGCCACTAACCCTCCCACTTGCCATGCATGGTCTTCTGTGCTGCCATGGCCCCTCCCACCTTCCCTGTGTGGTCAGTTAGCTGCCCCTGACCCCCTCCCACCTTCCCTCCATGGTCTGTGTGTACGCCATCACAGTCTCACTGTTGCTCTTCATGGTGTGTCTTGCTTCTAGTGCCCATCCTGCCTGACCTCCATGGCTATCTTGCTGCTCCTGCCCTGCCCCCTTGCCCCCAGCCCTCTGTTTACATGTGCAGACCCCTACTCCCTCCCTCCTGGCTTGTCTGTTCCATTGTAATGCCCCTGATCCGTCCCTCCTGCCCTTTATGGTCTGTTATGCTGCAGCTTTCTCTCCTGTCTGTCCATTATGGTCAGCTAGCTACCATTGCCTCTTGCCCCTCTGTTCTCTGTTGTCCATGTGCATGGTCCTGTCCCCTCCCTCTTGCTTTCTATGGATTGTTGTGCTGCACTCCCGTCCTGCATGCCCTGTGTGGTGTATTTTGCTGCTGCAAACCCTGATGCCTGCCCTGCAGGGTCAGTTTGGTGCACCTCTCCATGTCCCTCCTGTCCTCTGTTATCCAAGTCCATGTCCCTACCTCATTTCCTTCCATGATCCAATGTACCATACTTGCGAAAATTTTGAACTTGGTAAGAGGGAGATTTTGAAAAAAAACTGGGGTATTGATTTTCCCCTTTGAGTTACATTGAAAAAGAGGAGATTGTAGACAGGAGACAGATCAAATAAAGCCCATTTGAGCTTAAAAACATTGGACGTTTCCTGGCTGAATCGGGTCTGTTGGCATGTATGGTTGTACTACCATTGCCTCTTCCTTCTGCCCAAAATGGTCTATTACATTGCCACAGCCTCTCTTGCAAGTCCTGTATTGTTGGTTTGTTGCCCCTGCCCCCCTTTCCACTGCCCTCCATAGTCTGTTGTGCTGCCACGGCCCTTCCTACCTGCTCAGTGTGGTTAAATTGTTGCCTTTGCACCCTCCTACCTGCCTTCAATTTTCAGAG
Source organism: Triturus cristatus (assembly GCF_964204655.1). NCBI lineage: Eukaryota > Metazoa > Chordata > Amphibia > Caudata > Salamandridae > Triturus > Triturus cristatus. The sequence continues at coordinate 731,149,399 of NC_140591.1, forward strand.
TCCGTGCCCCTGGCCTCTGCCTCTCAACAGTATCCTAATGAACAACTAGATTGCTAACATTCTATATTTATTACAAAAGTGTGGAACGCCTGACATCATCTTGATGTAATCAAAACTGTAATACCTAGAGCATTTCCTTTAGAAATTACATATATGAGAGGGTCTTGTTGGCATCAAAATTATGGTTAGTGCTCTAAAAGACTAAAATAAGGACATATTTTCTGAGTTTTCAAATAGCGACAAAGCACTTATAAATTATTTGTTATCTTTATGTTTTTTTATCCAGTTGACCACTTGATTAAATGTTGCACTTAGGGGAGAGGATGTGGTGTTACTTCCAGAACTGCAGACTTTGCAACTGGGGAACCAGGTTGGAGTTTCTGCTTCAGCTCGACATTCTGTGATTATGGTCAAATCACTTAGTCTCCCCATGTCTACAACCAAAATGAATTTATTCTTGTGTGATGTAACCAATGCTCATGTAAAGCACTCCAATACCTGACAAGTCTGCACTATATAACATTGCAAAAACACAAAATAATAAGTGTTTTGCACACTTCTGTCATTGGGCTATATTTGGGCTACATCTGGGTGATTCTGGGCTACATTTGGGCTCTTTTGTCTCCGGTGGCCATCTTGGGAGATTTATTTGTTATGAAGTTTCCTAATTTCCTCATGTACTGCAGTCTCCTCAGTAGGAAATGCTTTCAGTTTTTTACTTTGATTCCATCATGAAGGTATTCAGATATGTCACACATTTGCCATAAATTCTGAATGTTAGCACTCTTGTTTCTCATTAGATCACTGTAGTAAAACTACTGTTCACCATGGAAGTCTGCTCCTGGTATTAAAAGTGCATGTTTCAGTCTGCATGTCAGAATTTTTTTATGAAATATAAGAGGATTTGAGAAGTCACTCAAAATGTGCCCTCGTTTTCTTTCTTCAGCATTAATCATAATTTCTATGGCAAAATGAACCCCCTCATTGTGTTCCTTTTTAAATTAAATGTTTTAAGTGTTACCAGTTTATTCCAATCAAGATGGCTTCAGGTGTGCCATACTTTTGTCATAATGAAGACAGTAAGCGCTCTAGTTGTTTTTAAGAACACTCTGGGACATTCTGTCATTGGGCTATACTTGGGCTACATCTTGTGGTAAATAATTTTCCTTTACCTGGACTTAATTTGATACAGGAACATAATAAAATAGCTCAGTAAAAATGAGAGGCAGAATCCGTGGTATTAGAGGTTCGGAATGGGCATTATTCCAATGAACGATTATAATCGGTTGCTCCAATGTTCCGTCACCACGAAGGTTCAGGAAGTGAAGCACACACATTATTGACATGAAATGGCTTTTATAGTACATACATTACAATGAAGCGAATACAGTAGGCGTAACAATTGATAAGGAAAATGACGATTTGTCTGCGTAACCGAAAATGGGTGTAATAAGGAGTAAAAAGGAACATAATTGGTTATGATGTCATATATAGGTGGATCTATAAGATAATACTTGGCATAGATGCGCGCGCAGCAGCATGACGTGTGATTGACGTGTAACTAGGGGGTGAAGGGGACTTGACATTTAGCTTTACATGTGGAGACGAAAAGTCTGGGGGGTCAAGTCAACCTAATCCCAAATCATATCTAACATCCTATGTTTAAAGAACTATGTTATCCACAAAGGAAGGACTCTCGGACAGAATCTATTCTATACTGACTGTGTGTGCGTGTTCAAGCGTCTAAGTGTCTACACTAAATGCGAGGGCAGGAATCTTCCATAGTAACAGGGCTATGAATTACTTGTATTAAGACAGAGAAGCCGGGCCTTTTGCTCGGTAGCTGGAAGAATGTTTACTTAAACTACTAGGCAGGAATGCATTGGCTGAGGGGGAAGCAGATAATTCGAAGGTGAAATACAGTTCTTGGCAGAGAATAGGCTGATGTCAGGCTTCGTGAGCCGCGCAGAGAATGAGACAAAGTTCATGGTCACAGATGCAGGCTCAGACTGGAGCTTTCAGAGGCAGAAGTAGAAGAAGAGTTTTGATGACAGAATCAGGGCCTACTTGCCTGGACTGTAAAATGGCATAAGTGAACCATATAAAGCCGGTGGCCTTTTGTACTTAGGAATGGAATATCCGGCCTATTCATGGCGGATCTGACAGAGGACATGTTGACGGTGGACGCACATGTATTTGCGTCTTCATAACTGGAACTAGAGAGAACATACATGTACTTGTAACATGCACATAGAACCGTTGGGGTCCAAGATAGGGGACATAACTGACCAGAAAAATCCATATTTCCACATTCCCTCCTTGTCCCCTACTTGCCCGTTAAGAGATATCAATCTTCATTAATCCATTGATCTGTTCATATAGCATCATTTGTTCTTCTTTCTTCTTCCGGGATCTTGAATGAAATCTTGGTGGTGGAATACACGATGTGGCACACAGACCACAAATCGCTGGTCCACATTGTAGACATAGACAGCAACTGAATAGTATGAGAAGGCCAATACCTAGGAAGGATAGAACTCTCCATCCCCAGGCTGATATCACACTCCAAAACCAACTGGACCAAGTCCAGGTGCCTGGATTCTGGTGTATCTGGCTTACAATCTTGTGAAGGCGAGTTATAGCTTTATATACAGATGGCGAATTTTCTGGTATGAATACGCAGCAGCTTGATCCGATGACCCTACAAGCTCCGCCTCTATCAGCCAGGATGACGTCAAGGACAAGACGATTTTGAAGCACAACAATCCGCATAGCAGACTGCTCTTCTGTTAAATTGCCTAAGGCGGAAATAGTTTCATTCACTACTGCTTCAAGGGTTCTAGTTAATCTACGTATCAGCTTGCTATTAGTAACAGTACCTATATAGGGAAAGATGCCTTTATTGAAATCTACATACTTGTCCCATGCCGTCTCAGTATAATCGACAATTGGGAGATCTCTCCGCTCTCTATTGTGTATTAAATGAATATTTCTATAATAATCAGGAGGAGCTAGGAAAACAGGTGGCAAAAGGAATGCAATGTAGCAGGTACCATCCCAATCTAGAGGTAGACGCATATATGCAGTCTGACCACATATAAAGTAGGAGTGGCGATAAGCTCTAAATGAAGATTTGCCTTGATCACTGAATTCTACTGTAGTAGTGCATTTACTATGGCCCATATGTATGGAACCAACCTTTCTTACACACAATTCACCTTTTGCTGGGAATACTGACATGGTGGGTAAGACTAGTTCAACTTCGGATACGACATTTAGAATCATGAGATTAGGTGTAAAATTACCTAATCCATATACTTCATTTTCTAGATCGGTTCCTGTTCTTTTGGGGCGACCCTCCTTGTCAGGGTAGCAGACCTTGAGTAAAACTAGGTTTAGGTTTCCCCATACCCACTGATCTTGGTAAACTGCTGTGTCTGAGTCTATGGAATTGATTAAACTAAACCATGCTCCACAGGAGCCATTATGTGTAAATGGATGTGGAAAGAAAGGCAAGACTCCTTCATAATTCTGATAGGGAGGGAGTCGGCCACACACCCAACAATTAGTTGCATTACTAGTCTGATGGGAATGATGTAACATACTAATGAAAGTGTTATTGCGCAGCGCAAGTCTATAGGACAATTCATGCGGGGGTAAGTCACTAAAAGAATGTTCTGCAATAACATTGTGAACATTTCTGGCAATAGGGTAATATATGTGCAACAATATACTGGTAGTAATTATTAAAAGACTTAAGGAAAACAAAATTAATAATGTCACTATGCAATGGCTACGCAGTGATTTACAATACGCCTGTCGTTTCATCATTTTTCGCGACTGTCCATGATTCAGGTCTAGAGGATACATGTCAGAGACAGATTCAACCGCTTCACCTAGGAGAGGACTTAAACAATCAAATCGTCTGACGTCCTAGGCCTCAATTTAACTTTATAGAGTTCTGTTTCAGTCTTTTCAACCAAAGGAAGTTTTGAATCAGTCTGTGAGGGAGTGCAGGGCACAATGTCTATATCCGAGGATAGTCCATGAAATTTCTTGATATGACTTGAATGAATCCAGCCCTTGCGGCCCTCGATCTTCACGGCTGTTCTTGTGGTCAGCAGAACCAACTTGGGTGTCTTCCACCTGGGCTCCAGCTGAGTCTTTCGGTCGAAATTTCTCACAAATACGATATCACCCGGAACTACGTCATGGGGTTTTACCTCAGTGTTGTCGGGAAAGGCTGCAGCTACCTGTGAACGACAAGATTGTAGTGCAGACATCAAGGAGGCCAAGTAATCTGTCAGCATATTACAGTCAATATCAGTTATTTTGCGTGGTACAGGCGTCCCCCACATATTTGGTGGTCTGCCGAAGATCACCTCATACGGGGATAGCCCTGTTCGAGAGTGCGCTACCATTCTCATGTAAAAGAGTGCAACTGGTAACGCTACTATCCAGTCGACACCCTTTTCTCGGCATATTTTGGACAATCTAATTTTCAGGATCTGGTTATGTCTTTCTACGAGACCTGCTGCCTCGGGGTGTCGGACACAGTGGAATTTCCACTGATATCCTAACAGAAGTGAAACATGTTTCATTAATTCGGATGAGAACGGTTGGCCGTTATCTGAGTAGACAACACGTGGTAAACCGTAGCGTGGGAAGAATTCTCGAACTAACTGTTTGGCAGTAGTCGGGGCAGTGTAATCTGAAACCGGGTATGCCTCCGTCCAACGGGACAGAGCGCAGACAACTACGAGAACATATTTGAATCCTCGACATCGTTCCATCTGGATATAATCCATCTGGAGGACTTCAAAAGGGTGATTAGGAGGATGAAATCCACCCTGTTCTACGGGAACGCTTTTTCCTGGGTTGAACTGGCAACAGATCATACAGGTACGGACTTTTTGTTTGGCTGCTGCTCGTAAATGTTTGTTGAACCAAATGCGTTGAATGCTGTCTAGCATAGCTTTTTCTCCTAGATGTGCTGGACTATGTATAGTGTTAACTATAACTTGGACCATTGAATCAGGAAGGAACCATACAGACTTTTCCTTCATCATCCATCCTTGGTCCGTTTGGATCCCTCCTAATTCAGTCCATTTCTTTATTTCGTCTGGTGTAGCATGTGTCTGTATGTCAATTACGTCAAGGGTAGGATCTTTAACTGTCATACAATGTGTCGGCATCGGGACTATTGTCTTTGTCATGTCGGATGTTTGGGTTTGAGCAGTCTGTTTAGCTGTTCTGTCGGCTAGATCATTGCCTTGAGAAATGATATCAATAACTTTCGTATGAGCTTTACATTTCATAATTGATATTGCAGTAGGTAGATGTATTGCATCTAATAAGGCATGAATGAGGGGTCCGTGCTGAATGTGGGCACCGTGGGAAGTTAAATAACCTCTCTCTCGCCACAGCACGCCGAAGTCATGTACAACTCCGAATGCATAACGTGAATCAGTGTATATGTTGACTTTTTTACTTGTGGCTTGAATACAGGCTTGTGTCAGAGCGATGAGCTCTGCGGCTTGAGCTGACAAAGTATTTATACGATTAGTTTCAATGACTTCAGTATCTGTTGTGACTGCATAAGCAGCCACCAACTCTCCTGTACTTGTTCTCATACATGAACCATCTACATACAATGTCAGGTCTGGATCTGACAATGGAACATCTGTCAAGTCTTGTCTAGGTTTCGTCGTTATAGTAATAACTTCAATACAGTCATGGGCTAGTGGGTCTGTTCCGGTTACTGGCAAAAGTGTGGCAGGATTCAATGTGTTACAGCGTCTGATCTCTATGTGTGGCTGAAACAGTGTAAGTTCGTACCCTGTGAGTCGTGCTATAGTCAAGTGTTGTGTTTGCGTTCTATTTACAAGAACCTCTACTGCATGTGGTACTTGAACTGTCAATGGATGTCCTAACACTATGGCATCGCTTTGTCTAATTGCTAAAGCTGTCGCTGCTACTGATTTTAGGCATGCAGGCAAAGCCTGAGCTACGGGATCTAGTGTACTAGAAAAATAAGCACATGGTTTGTGTGCTCCTGCTTGTTCCTGTGTGAGTACTGACAAAGCAGTACCTTCGCGTTCTGTAACAAAGAGTGTAAACTGTTTTCTGTAACATGGTGTTGCTAAAACGGGTGCTTGACATAAAGTTTTCTTTAGGCTTTCAAAAGCTTGCGTATGTTCCTGGGTCCAAGGGAGAACAGTCGATGTGGCTGCCTCCTGTGTTGTCAACTGAATGAGTGGTTTTGCTAGGAATGCATATTGCGGGATCCACTGTCTACAGTATGAAGTGAGGCCTATGAAAGCCCGCACCTCCTTTTGTGTCTTGGGTATTGGCATGTTAGCTATTAACTGAATGCGGTCTGGTGTAAGCTGCCTTCCCTCCTTGGACAGCGAGTGTCCAAGATAAATAACTCGCTGGACACAGAATTGCAGCTTAGAAGGGGACACCTTGTGCCCCTTTTCGGCTAGAAATTGTAAAACTGTCAGTGATGCTTTTTCACATTCGGGTTCGCTTCGGGCGGTGATCAGCAGATCATCGACGTATTGAAGCAGAGCAGTGTTAACTAGCATGTGGATACTGTCAAGTTCTCGTTTCAGTGCTTGGCTATAGATGCTGGGGCTTTCTGTAAATCCTTGAGGTGCGCGTGTGAATTTAAAGCTACGCCCATTTAAACTAAATCCGAACAAATATTGGCTTTCCGGATCTATTGGGACGCTGAAAAAGGCATTCTTGAGATCGATTACAGTAAAGAATGTTGCTTCGGAATCAATGGCTGTCAGTAATGACGAGATATCGGGAACCACAGGAAATTGTGGCACAATGCATTTGTTTAATTCGCGCAGATCAATAACCAATCGATATACTGGCGGGGCCTTTGGATCTGTTCGTTTAAGAATCGGAATTATTGGTGAATTACATATATTGGAGTCGGTTTCTACAACCACTCCTTGGGCAATGAGTTCGTCAATGATTTGCAGTAAAGCCATTACAGCATCTGGGGGTAACTTGTATTGTCGCATTCGTGGTAGCACCACTCCTGCCTTTAATGTGACTCGATATGGTGTAATATTCATGCAACCAACATCAGTAGGGCCTTGTGCCCATAGATGTGTGGGTAAAGTCTGTAATCGGGGATCCATGTCTCTAGACACATAATGACCTTTAAAATCACGTAAAAACAATCTTACTCCTTCCGGAGAACAACATATTATGGCTCCTAGAGCTTTTAACGTTTTTATTCCTAATAGATTTTCTGGACATGATTTAGTAAGCAACAAATCGGTAGTTCGGGTCAAAGGTCCTATCGTAAGTGGAAGAGGCTGTGACACTTCATTAACAATAGGCTTTCCTGAAAAACCAAGGGAAATATTCTGTGAGCCTGAGAGGGGTGCCCCTGGAACTTCACTACGTTTTATTGTTGTTCGACTTGCCCCTGTATCGAGTAAAAATTTTCTATCTTGGCCTAATAATTCACTGTGTACGTAAGGTCCTTCTTGATCTACAGGGATCTCGATAAGGGGTAAGTCAACTTCCCTCTCTAGGCTTTTTCATGCGTAACGCTGGTACTCAGGATATTCATACTGTGCGGTCTGATACATTTGTCGTGTTGTTGTTTGTGTGGCAGCAACAGGCAACGGTGGTGCAGCTGGCACAAACTGTATTGGCTGTTGTGCGGCTGGCATGGACTGGGCATGCTGCAGAGCTCCTTGTTCATTCTGATCTTGTCTGAGTGGCCGTGATCTTTCTTGTGTTTTACCTATGGCGATATTATGTTTTAAAACTGGGCAATCGTGTACATAATGACCTGGCTTTTTGCAATAATTGCATGTCCCTTTTACAGGTCCGGCTGAATCACCGGAATGTGTCATACCCTTCTTATGTCCTTCAGCTGGAACTGTCTGGGAAACTAACATTTTCATTTTCGTGTCTTTCATGCGTCTGTGTTCATGTTCTTGTTCCTCTCTAATTCTATTGTGATGGTATTGTAACATTTGTAACATTTGTGATGGAGTGTTACCTTGCCAGGTACTCTCGAATTTTAATACTCTATTCTTTACTTGGGGTAGAGCATTCTCGACTAATTTTGTTACAAACAGATGTGGGTATGATTCGCTACTTGCTTTTATGCCACTATTTATACCAAAACATTTTTCAAATCGGGCATAGTAATCACTAGTGTCCTCATCTTGCTTCTGTTTACAGGCTGAAATTGTACCCCAATCTTCCTTTTTTGTAGTTAATAAACGTGGCAGTACCTGTACTAGTAAACCTGGTAATGCCTTAGTTTTGTCCCCAAGCCCTGCTCCTGCAGTTCGGGCCTTTTCTTCTGCTTCTAATACTGACCATTCTATCTTTTGGTCTCCTACCTCCCACTCTTTTTCCTTGAGTTTCTCATAAATGCCAGCAGGCATCAATACCTTTAATATTGTCATAATGTCGGGATAGGTATACTCTCCCATGAGCAACATGTCTTTAATTTCTCGGTGAAAACCCGCTGGGTCTTTGTCATGACTGGGTACCACTTTCTTCATTTGTAACAATTCTATTTTCGATATGGGCGTATATACAAATACACGTTTAAACTGATTGTCCTCGCCCTTTATTGGGTGCACTTCTCGTAAGGGATTCTGTCTATCTATGTGATACGTGGTTCTTTCCTTGACAGGCAATGAAACATGTTCTGAACATACAAAAAGAATATATTGCTTTCTTGATTCTAGAATTTCTTTAATTAATTTAGTACCTGAACCTCTCCATCTATTCGTGAGTAATTCAGTCAATATGTCGGGTAAGGGACCAGGATCTGAACGTTGACTCCGATATAGTATAATGAGTTGTTGAATCATATAAATCCCAGCTAACCTCTGTTCATCTGGGGTGAGATTCAAAAATGTGCGTACTACTGTATCATCACTATATTTTCCGGGACTGTCCACCCAATGGACAGCTGCCCTGGCTAAATCTTGTTCATCCATAGAATCGAGGAAATGATAACCCCTTCGTTCTCGGAGTAACTTGTCAGCTGTTTGGAACGAATGCTCGTTAGACCTTATATGGACTATGGGTGTTGGGAAACCCCTGTTATTGTCTGGACATATCGGGCGTATCGGGTCAATAAGACATCTCGTACTATTACAAGATCTTCTTTTACCTACATAGGCTATAGTTTCTGACTGTCCTGTGGGCAGTCCTGACCCTTCTTCCTCGCTTTGTTCGAACTGGTCTACCTCTAATCTCTCTTCGTGTAGGCGTTCTATTTCTTTACGGATCTTTCGGCACATGGCTATTATACAATTTTGCTTATCATGTCTCCCTTCTGATATATTCTGGCTCCATCGGGTAAGAATTTGCATTGCTTCCGGGTCTACCCCCGGTCGGTCTTCATTTCTGATCACACAATTTATGAGGAAACGTAACAGTTCCCCCTGTATCTCCACTTTCTGGTATTCCATAGCTCTGTTAATACATTCTGGATCTCGCCCTGTTTGGACAAAATGGTATATTTTATCTAGATGTGCAGTCATTCCTGGTAACTTCCCTAAATACACTGCGGCTCGTCTGATACGCAATGATGCTAGGATCATTTCGTCCTCTTTTCCGGGCACAGGGTCATATCTACAATCTATAAGAAGTTCCTTAAGCGCACGGGCATTAATGAGTTTGGGTGTACGTGAATGTCCTGACTCTTGAAATGTAAGTTTATTTATTCTGGGTGGCGTAGAAAAAATATTGGTAGCACCTCCCGTAGCCCCATCTGGGGTGTCGGGTGTGAAAGGATTCGTTGAACGTGATACAGCAACTATAGGTGTGGACACAGCTATAGAAGCAGCTGTGGGAACAGATGTAGAAACAGATGTGCTTGCCAGAACTTGTGACTGTAGAGATACGGGTGCCGGATCTTGGCGTTGAACCTCCCTGACAGGCGGTCTATGTGGGGCGGAATTAGCATACTCGGGAGCTGCGTCATCTAAATATGAGGAAAGAAAAACATCTTCTGCGGTTCTAGGACGCCCCTTAGGATGTACCTTTATTGGGAACAATGGGGATGGCAAGTCTTTCGGTATTTCTGGAGTAGCCTTAGGTAATCCTTCGGCCAGAAGGGGATACATACCATTCATAAGGGCATTTCTTTGTCTGTCTACTTGTTCTGATTTCACTCGGATACCTTCCTCAATTAATAGATTTTCTTGAACTTTATTGGAATTCTCTTTACTCTTCTCTTCCAGTCTACGTGCTTTTTCTGTTCGTCTATGTGATTCCTTACGCCATAATTCAATGGCATCTTTCTGTGACTGTCTGACTTTCCTTTTCCATAACTCTTCTTCTACTTTCATGATGCACTCTGCATCCCAGGTTCCCGCTGTGGGCCACCTCTGACTTTCTGGTAATTCCTTGGTGTAGTCTACCCATAAATCAAGAAATAATATGGCATCTAAGCCATGTTTATGATACATGAAGTACCCTGGGGTGTCCCTAGGAGGAATAGGAACGGCTTCTTCGAGTACCCCTTTTCTTGTAGTGATCTGTCTTAGTTTCGAAAAGAACGGCATATTGAGAACTGACCTTATACTTGATTTTGACCAACTGACCTGATACTTGATTTTGAACAGACTTAATACAATAAACACGATAATGAACAGTCATTCATACCACAATATACAGAACGTATTTAAACATATTAAACATTAAACATTAAACCTTTAACTGAAACAACAATGATGATCGTCTGCATAACTAATCACCAAGCTTAATTCTTGACAATAACTAGATACTTCGGAATACTTGATATACTGCTAAACAGTACAGATACACTGCTAAAACAGTGCAGACCGGATTTGTGTACCCAAACCCGTCTTGACCGGCACAACCTATGTGCACGTCAGAAATGCCTCCCCAGCAATGGTACTCACCGGGTAGCTTCGGAAACGGAAGGCCTCGGTAACTTGAACTTGAACCGGACTGGACTCGACTCGACTCGTCGGACACTGGACTCGACTTGGGACTTCAGAAACGGGTGGGCCTCTGTATACCTCGGATCTTGCTCTCTCAGCTAGGCTCTGGTCGGGATACTTCGCACTTCTCACCGCCTCGTCTGGGTGTTGATCGCAGTCTCAGTCGCCCCCGCTTGACCGGAGGGAACTACAGGAAATCCTGCTGGTACGCGTTATTGTCCGTCCAGCTGTGGCAGGAGACCGGGCCTGCAACTCGCCGCCGGCGCGTGAGATGAGAAAGTGTCCCTGTTCGGGCGCCATTCATGTGGTAAATAATTTTCCTTTACCTGGACTTAATTTGATACAGGAACATAATAAAATAGCTCAGTAAAAATGAGAGGCAGAATCCGTGGTATTAGAGGTTCGGAATGGGCTTTATTCCAATGAACGATTATAATCGGTTGCTCCAATGTTCCGTCACCACGAAGGTTCAGGAAGTGAAGCACACACATTATTGACATGAAATGGCTTTTATAGTACATACATTACAATGAAGCGAATACAGTAGGCGTAACAATTGATAAGGAAAATGACGATTTGTCTGCGTAACCGAAAATGGGTGTAATAAGGAGTAAAAAGGAACATAATTGGTTATGATGTCATATATAGGTGGATCTATAAGATAATACTTGGCATAGATGCGCGCGCAGCAGCATGACGTGTGATTGACGTGTAACTAGGGGGTGAAGGGGACTTGACATTTAGCTTTACATGTGGAGACGAAAAGTCTGGGGGGTCAAGTCAACCTAATCCCAAATCATATCTAACATCCTATGTTTAAAGAACTATGTTATCCACAAAGGAAGGACTCTCGGACAGAATCTATTCTATACTGACTGTGTGTGCGTGTTCAAGCGTCTAAGTGTCTACACTAAATGCGAGGGCAGGAATCTTCCATAGTAACAGGGCTATGAATTACTTGTATTAAGACAGAGAAGCCGGGCCTTTTGCTCGGTAGCTGGAAGAATGTTTATTTAAACTACTAGGCAGGAATGCATTGGCTGAGGGGGAAGCAGATAATTCGAAGGTGAAATACAGTTCTTGGCAGAGAATAGGCTGATGTCAGGCTTCGTGAGCCGCGCAGAGAATGAGACAAAGTTCATGGTCACAGATGCAGGCTCAGACTGGAGCTTTCAGAGGCAGAAGTAGAAGAAGAGTTTTGATGACAGAATCAGGGCCTACTTGCCTGGACTGTAAAATGGCATAAGTGAACCATATAAAGCCGGTGGCCTTTTGTACTTAGGAATGGAATATCCGGCCTATTCATGGCGGATCTGACAGAGGACATGTTGACGGTGGACGCACATGTATTTGCGTCTTCATAACTGGAACTAGAGAGAACATACATGTACTTGTAACATGCACATAGAACCGTTGGGGTCCAAGATAGGGGACATAACTGACCAGAAAAATCCATATTTCCACAATCTGGGTGATATTTTGGCTACATTTGGGCTCTTTTGTCTCTGGTGGCCATCTTGGGAGACTTATTTGTTATGAAGTTTCCTAATTTCCTCATTTACTGCAGTCTCCTCAGTAGGAAATACTTTCAGTTTTTTACTTTGATTCCATGAAGAAGGCATTCAGATGTGTCACACATTTGCCATAAATTCAGAATGTTAGCACTCTTTTTGCTCATTAGATCACTGTAGTAAAGCTACTGCTCACCAGGAAAAACTGCTGCTGGTATTGAAAGTGCATGTTTCAGTCTGCATGTCAGAATTTTTTAATGAAATAGAAGAGGATTTGAGAAGTCACTAAAAATGTGCCCTAATTTTTCTTTCTGCAGCACTAATCATACTTTTTATGGAAAAATGAACCCCCTCATTTTGTTCCTTTTTAAATTAAATGTTTTAAGAGTTACCACTTTAATCCAAGCAAGATGGCTTCAGGTGTGCCATACGTTTATCATAAGTAGGACTGTTAGCGCTCTAGTTGTTCTTTGGAACACTCTGGGAAGCCGCAGTAGAACACAAAGGAATCAACTGACAGTCTCTGCCCTTGTTGGATGTACATGTTTTACTGAGAATGTCAGACTTGATTCTCACATGACTGAGAAAGATAATGTGAATTTACAGGAAATAAGCTCTCAGTTTAGCTTATAGATCACCTTCCAAACCTCTGTGGGAAAAGCATGAGAAAATATTTTTCTCTCAATCATGATATCCCAGCAGAAGGCTTTTTCACATGGTGAAATCACCTTAGAACATACCACAATTCCTAAAATGAGTATGGTACCATCAACAAATGATTTATAATGTAACTAAAGTCTTAAAAGCTTCTATTAACTGCAATGCTTTTTAATGAGGGGCTTTCATGTATATTGGTCCCAAGATGGCTGCCAACACTTCTTGGATGAAGTGCTGACAGCCAATCAGATCTCAGGATGAGATGTGTGGTTAGGCTCCACCCACATATATATATATGATTTTACTTTTGATTTTCCCAGGAACTACTGAACAGATTGACACCAGACCTGCAAAAGGCACTTCCCTGACCTGAGGACTACCTCTCTGCCAAATTTCAAGTAATTCTGTTTAGCCGTTCGGGCTGTACCTTCGACTAAAGGTCCTATGGGAAAATGCATGGGGAAAACATGTTTTGGGACCCCCCTTTTTTCTCAGCCCCCGCTTGACGAATCACCCCGAGACTTTCAGGGTATTTTGAAAATTTTGCGAGGATTCGTCAACCGGAGACAAAGTTATTCCAAATAGAATGTTGCGGATTTCCTATGGAAACACGGTCCTAACTGTAACTATCTACTGGCGACCACCAGTAGATAATATATATATATATATATAAATATAAATATACATATATATATATATATATATTGCCACAGTGTATCCCAGGTTTAGATGCCGGCACTCTTTGATAGGGTGGTGCGTTTAATCCGGCAGGGCCACGCCGGTAAACAATGAAAACAGTATTTTGCCTCGCGTCAAAAATGGAAAACGCACTCACTTGTAGACAGAAATTATTACCCTTTTATTTCAAGGTTTTGCCATGCCCAACGCATTTTGCCTTCACATAAGGCTTGATCACGGGATAGTTCTCACATGAAAAGGGACATCTTTTATTACAATTAACACACAGTTACTTCCTGTTTCCTTTTGGTGCATTGTGGATAGTGTAGTTTCGTTTTTTTTAAAAACTTGTTGACTACAAGTTTTATTAGTGATAACAATGTGCTCTTATTCGTGTGATTTAGAACATATTCATTTTGTCCTTTATGTGGCAATATATGCTTTATGTCCTTTGATGTTAATTGCTCTCTAGTGAGCTTTTTTTGGATGATGTTTCAGTTTTTTCCTTTTTATGATGGTTCTTTATTCGCAGCTCATAATTCTTCATTTTATCTCATTATTTTCAAAGCGCTCCGGTGAGTGTTTGATTTGTTGAGAGATGGCTAAGACTTCTGTCCATGCATGGTTTCTTAGAGGTGTACATAAAGTTCTTCATTTTGTTTGAGACCCCTCAGATCTAAGGTTCTGAATGAGAGTCTATGTTTTGATTCTTTTTGTCGGAGAATTTTCTTGCGATCTCCACCTCTCTCTGTTAATGAGATTTGTTCCAAAGCCCAGTATTTTAAGGATTCCCATTTGCCATCATGATGTGTTTCCATGTGTTTTGCTATGGCATTTGTACGATCCTTGTGATTTGTGGCTCTAACATGTTCAAGAATTCTCTTCTTAAGTTCGAAGATTGTGCTTCCGACATATCGCAGTTTACAGGGACACTCTACCATGTAAATTACATAGTCACTTTTACATGTGAGATGTTGTTTGATTTTCCATTTGGTCCCCCTTTCTGATGTTAATTTCTCGTTTGCGTATCGCGATTTTACACACTTTGCAGTGTTTACATGGCCAGAAGCCTTCTCTTTGTAGCCATGTCGTGACTGGTGTTTGTTCTTGCCCGGCGGTACATTTGGGTGATCACCAATTATTGCTTGTCGGGTTGGATCCAATTGAAGGATTCCCCAGTGTTTTTTGATAATTCTTATCAGACTCCTGTTTTCTGCACTGTAAGTTGTTATCAATCTTATGGTTGTTGATTTGTCTGATTCATTTTCTCTTTGTGTTTTCTTAAGTAAATCCCCTCGTTGTTGGTTTGAAGCTCTTTGTAGGCTTTTTTCTATTATTTTTCTGGGGTATTGACGTTTTTGCAATCTGATGCTTGTTTCCTGGCTATGTTTGGTGAATTTCGTGTCAGCAGAGCAATTTCTCCTCAATCCCCATATGGGATGCTCCATTTCAGTGATTGATTATGGAAGCTTTCTCCATGTAATATTGCATTTGTTGCTGTTTTTTTGCGATGTAGTGTAGTATGTAGGGAGTTACTTTCCACGTAGGTGTTTGTATCCAGAAATGTCACTTTCTTCTCACTCATTTCAAACGTGAATTTTAGTTTTGACACATTGTTGTTTAATTTGTCAAAATAGCTTTTGAATTCTTGTTTCGTGACATGCCAGATGATTTCTCCAAACATAGCCAGGAAAGAAGCATCAGATTCCAAAAACTTCAATACCCCAGAAAAATAATGGAAAAAACCCTACAAAGAGCTTCAAATCATGTGAATCACTAATGAAACAAATACTAGTAACATCTAACTAAGTATATTAAAGTGCAATGGAATAGAAATAATTCAAAGGGAACAGGACTTGCACATAAAGCGGTTTCTTATATAAAAAAAAGACAAGAACTTATAAGCTTGCCATGGAAAAACGAGAGGCGAAACGTAATGCTAAAATGTACCGATTTATTTGTAACTGCAGCTTCACAACGAGTGGAGACAGGGAAAATAACAACAACAAGCAATACCAAAGATAAATTAAGATATTGGGAGAGACTCTCTAAAAAGGAAATCAATCAGTGGTGGGAGTTAATAACATTGCAAAAATATGTTGCTCGCCCCTCGCCTGGTCCTGGCATCAATGACATTGTAACATTTCATTACAAAATGGCGCTTGTATTTTTACGAGCACCATATCTCTTTTGTTTCAATGTCCGAAGCTATGACATTTAAAAACATGCTGCCTCGCAGTGCTAAACATAAACATTGACGAAGGATTGATTCCGAAACGCGTTTGTTTGTTGCGCGTTTGAAATAAATGAAATTTGCTGCAACCTGACCCCGCAAGTACTGGTATCCTTTTGAAAAGAAGAGAGGAACTAAGGGGCATATCAACAACAACCGGCGATAATTATCGCTCAGCGCTCTTAGCGTGAGGATAATTATCGCCGGCTAGCGTGAATTTTTATCGCTGAGATAGCGTGCTATTAGCAACGCTTATCTCAATAGCGATAAAAATCTACACGCTAACAGGCTAACGTGAGATTATCGCTGGAAACCCAGCGATAATCACACGTTACCTTGTTGATAGGGACAGGCAAACTTAGCCATGATATCCTCCTTCCATAGGATATCATGGCTAAGTCTGAAAATTAGCAGACGTAAAAAAGCAGCGTTAACCGCTGTTAGCGCTGCTTTTTTTGTCTCTAACAGGGTTAGCGACATTCTTCATAATAGGAGAAATGTCGCTTAGCGACATTTCTCCTATTATTTTACTCTGGAACGCCCCCTTTGCATCTCATTAGAGATGCAAGGGGAAGCGTAGAGTAAAAGGGTGCTAACATGCAAATTTGCGTGTTAGCACCCTGTTGTTGATAGGGCGCTAGTTTTATCTCTGCTTTTTTGGCTTTTAAAGCCAAAAAAGCAGAGATAAAGCCCTTGTTGATATGCCCCTTGGAGCGATAATTTATCGCGGAGCATCTCCGTGACAGCGCACCCGCCTAAAGAGTGACGCGCTAATTCAGTGCATGAACTTGTATAAAGATTTTGATCCAAAACCAGGCGAGGGGCGAGCAGCAGCACAATCACATTTATTTTGAGGGAGCACGGGATCGGAGCTCCAGCTAAACTCAAAGAGAAAATGGATATGTTTAGCGAGACAGCGCGCAGAGAGGCAGCAGCTGACATGTTTAAAAAGAAGAAATTGGATACCATGGGGCAGATTTATGAGCCCCTTGCGCCACTTTTGCGTCACTTTTAACATGGGAAAAGTGACGCAAAAGTGGCGCAAGGGGCTCATAAATCTGCCCCCATGAGTCTAGGAACCACAGAGACACGCAATGTATCAAACACCCTACAAGCACAGTTTATTAAACTTGAAAGACTATATGAAAGATAGATACGTAAATGGTGGGAGGCCACCTCACTCCAAAACTACATTGCGGTGGAAAGAGTCCCTAGAGGGTTACGTATCTATACAGTACCAGCGTATGAGAACCCAGACCCACTCCTCTTGGAGGAGTGGGCAGATCACACAGCGCTGTCCTGTAAAGGGATGCTCAATATACTCGTAAAATTTGCTTGGAGCGACAGAAATAAGGCTCTATAAGAGATCAAGACCCTGGAGGAGGAGTTAACCAAAAATTCGGACAAAAACCAACAATAACAATTGGGAGAAACAATGAAGAAGCTGCTGATGCAATATGAAATAAAAATCAAACAGAGAAAACAAGAAAAATTTGAGCAGGACGAGAGAGACTATGCTATGGGCAGAATATTAACCTTTGCAAAAAAATTTGAGGAACCAAGGAGAGAGATGTCTAAAAAGAAAACAACAATGACATCAGTTCCAGCCAGAGTAGAAACCTCTGAATCAGATTTAACGGAGAATGAACAATCGGAGGATTAGGTAGCAGGTCCATCTAGAGTGCAACAGAAGACCCCTTTTCAGATGGTATTCAATATAATTCGCCAGTCCTGGCTAAGGGGAGGAAAGAGCAAACCCCTGGAAGGAGAAGGCAAACCAGAAGGAGCGGCTGGAAGAGGAAGAGGAAGAGGCAATCAGACATCAAGAGTGACAAGGAGCAAGAGGGGAGGCAGATGGTAACGGAAGCAGATCATTTAACCATCACTAAGCTAACATCTAAAACCCTCACAACTATGGAAGAATCGGTCCTGCAATTGGGGTTAACTTTTTGCCCACATAGCAGTCTAGAGAACAAACAAACACGGATAGATCTTTTTAAGTTGTGCGTAAGCTCAAATTACATACGTTTTTTAAATTGAAACCTACCATCAGGGAAGCAAGACAGCTCAAATCTCGAAGTAAAGAAACTGCATCACTGCGACAGAGTGACGCGCTAACTCGGTGCATGGGAGCAGGATATATATATATATTTTCCAATTTCGCCCAGCAGGGCTGCTGAAAAGATGTCCTTAATTGAATGCGAGCAGACAGACCCACTGGAGGGTTGAATTGTGCGCAAATTAAAAACTACAGTGACCAGCGTGCAACGAGAATGGAAGTTCAACTGAGGCACACCTGAGGCCAATTGAAAGTACTTAAAGCACGCAGGGTTCTGTGGTCGTGCACTTTAATGTAGCTGCTCGCTATGACCCACGATGAAGGAGAGAAAATTCTCCGAAACGCGTCGGTCAGAATAACTGAATAAACGGGATGTGAAGCTGCCGGTTATTTTGAATAAAGGATGTTTTCCTACCTGCCAGTGAGTGCCGCCTCATTTTGCTGGGCGAAATTGGAATATATATATATATATATATATATATATATATATATATATTATCTACTGTCGGTCGCCAGTAGATAGTTATAGTTCGGACCATGTTTCCATAGGAAATCCGCAAATTCTATTTTGAATAACTTTTGCGCCGATTGATGAATCCTCGCGAAATTTTCAAAACTAATGGGGCGCTCCGCTCAGCTCCTACCCTGAAAGTCTCGGGGTGATTCGTCAAGCGGGGGCTGAGAAAAAAGGGGGGTCCTAAAACGCGTTTTCCCCATGCATTTTCCCATAGGACCTTTAGTCTGAACAGAATTACTTGAAATTTGGCAAAGAGGTAGTCCTCAGGGCAGGGATGTGCCTTTTGCATATATGGAGTCAATCTGTTCAGTAGTTCCTGAGAAAATTGCAGTTAAAAGTACATAAATATCTATAGGCGCGCACCGTGCGCGCACGGTGCCGTGCGCGAGCGTAATTCTGATTGGTGGTTTCATGTCAGTCAACGTTCGAATCGGTCGAAATCAGGAAGTGTTGGCCGCCATTTTGTGTGTTTTGTGTGTGACAGTGAAAAAGAAAGGTGGAGAACGTGAAAAGGGGGCAGGGTAGAGAGTTCCTGACCCCCTAGCCTTTGTCAGGGGGTCCCTGAAGGACCCCGAAGGGTGCAAAAACCATTATTTATTTTTTTTCAAAAAATCGCGGGTTGCGCGCACGGAGCGCGCACGGTGCGCGCACGGAGCGCACACGGTGAAAAACCTTAAAAAAATATATATATAAAAAATATAATAAAACATACATAACTTAGCATTTAAAAAACCTTACGAATTCACTTAAAACACCATAGGTTTCACACACGTTATAGCTACGAATTAGCATAGTATGCCTGTTCTAACTGATAAAAGACCATATTGGTTTAATGCCAGATGACACGAATTACCAAAGGCTCTCTAAAAGATGTGTTTATTCCAAAGATTTGAAAAAGGGGTTGTACTCCTTTAGCTAAAAAAATACATTGGATCCTTCAGTACCTGCCAATTATGGGCCAATTTCAATGCTGTCATTTCTAGCCAAAAAATTTGAGGCGGAGACTGTCAGCAACTACAAGACAATATAGAAAGTGGGAAATTCTTAGGTGAATTTTAGTGAGGCTTTTACTTCCTATGTGGCACAGGACCTGCTTTCATGGATATTTGTCAACAACCTATCAGAGATTGAGGCCAGTCTGCTGTAAAGATATCAGAGATTGAGGCCAGTTTACTGTAATGGTGTTGTTGGTCTTATCTGCAGAGTTCAATACTACAAATCACAAAATGTTTCTCTCCAGATTACATGAAGTATTTAGTATCTCAACCACAGCCTAGGCATAGTTACTCTCTTTGTGGCACAAATAGCCAAATGCCATTCAGCTGGGAAACTGTTCCCCCTAACCAGTGTCTTTTCCGAAGGCTTAACCCTACAACCTCTGCCCTTTAACCTGTAGATTGCACCTTGTAGCTCATCTGATTGAAAAGAAGGATATAGCGTGCAAACTTTGCTAAGAAGATACTTAATAGTGTTTAATCTCAGTGCAGAACCTGAGGATGAGGACAGACTGGCTGATGACTTTTTTCTACAAAATACTGGGTACACAGCAATGGCCTTTGTTCAAACTGCAACAAGGCTAAACCTTTGCTATTAACCAAGGTTAAATGCTGTTATACCTGGCATCTTTTGGTGTGGTTTGCCTGTTTTTTGCTTCTGACCCCCTGTTTTTTGACTATGTACTGCATTTGGTTTTTGCTGGTTTTGGGACTCTGGGCACTTTCTCACTGCTAGCCAGTGCTAAAGTGCAAGCGCCTCCTATATAAAAGGTAATGGTAATTGGTTTCTCCATGATTGGCATATTTAATGTAATAGTTAGTCCCTAGTATAGTGCACTTGTTGTCCCCAGGGCCTTCCCTTTTATTACATGTAAAGCACCCCTACGGTAGGTCAAAGGCAGCCCCATGGGTAGTGTGCAGTGTATTTAAAAGGTAGGCCTACACACAACAAGAGACAAGAGAGTAAGCCTTCCTAGCTCTCTTTACTTAGACTGTAGACCTCACACAAACAGAAGGACAGAGAACAGCTGTATTTGAAAGACAGCTGGAAAAAGGATACTATCCAGATAAATATAAAGCATGCGCACAAAAGAGAGGTAACAAACAAGGAAAGCAAATGCTAATAAACACCTAAACCCTGAGAGAACGCCCGAGGGGTTACTTAAGACTGCCCTCACCCACTATGTAGAGGCATGCTTCATCATAGGGCGGCTACCAACACCCTGGTGCGGACCAACACTCAGGGTGGAGCGCTAGTTTTTTTGGGGAAAGAAGAAAAGAGAAAACAGGAGAAAGTTCTACAAAAGAGGTATCTCTAATGAAGAAAGTTATTATATTAAAACTGCTAAGTGAGCACCCATATACTTATTTATTAGTGGTAAGTAAGTAACCACACTCGCAATCCATACCCGTGTTACATTATTTTTTCACCCGACTCAGGGCCAAAGCGGGAACAACGCTCTGTAGTCAAACTTTCATGAAAGGTCGGTGTCTCCAGCCAATCCAATTCACGCCCTCCTAATGCGAGTGTGGTTACTTACAAAAATAAAGTAAGGCCTATTATTTTACTATTGGTTGACTTGTAACCAGTAAGATCTTGGGTATACATGAGGGATCAGTATTTTGAGGAAGTCCAGTGACCCACAAGGGCATTTGAGATTGGATGAAACATGTCACTACAAGCAGATGGGATAATGGAGATGTAACTCCTCCTATATACCCAACACTTACTTTTAACCCTGACAAGTGGGACCACTAATAAATAAGTATATAGATACCCACTTAGGCAGCTTTAATAGAATGAGCCCTCAGGTCTTATGAAAAAAGAGAATGCAAACAAGGGCTGACTCAAAAGGAGGCGTCCCTTCATAGGATGGTTTCCCTCACCCACAAATGATGGTATGCTTCATCATTGGGAATCCTCCTCGCAACATGAAACCTAGTTATGGTGCGGGCTACAATCCCCTCGCTGTAAGGGAGGAGCTCAGGGATTTTTTTGTATTAGAGGGGTTGTTACTAAAACCCAATGTGAGCTGACAGGGTGTCGTAAGGGGTGCAGTGCTAGTGAATGAGCGAATACAAACTAGCTACAGGGTTAACCACATGTAGTTTATTCTGGCTACCTTATGCTAGGATTAAAAACTGAAGTTACGACGGAAAACATTAGAACCAGTTGTACTGGACAGTGATTGACGTGTTTCAGCCAATGACCTGGAAAGTGTAGTGGCTTTCTTCAGGAGCGACAGAACTAACCATTGCATTTGTGTATTTGGTTGGAATACAGAACCAGTGATCCAAGGAAATCACAATGCCGGATTCACCGGTGGTACCTGTAGGGGAACATACCGAGCAGTTTATTGATTTGTAACAGTGTGAGACATAGCAGTCCATATTTGTCAATTCAGATTCACACAGATTGTCGAGCCTTTATTATTCATACATGCATTATGAAAGAACCAAAACATTCCAAAGACACCTGTTAAATAATTCTCATGAAGGGTGTTGTGCCATTCTAAGGGATACTGTGACACCGTGGTGGTTTAGCTACAATAGGAACCACTCACCTGCAGTAGTCAGACACAGTGCCCCATCTGTCCTTGACAAGATTGCCTAAGGTGTAAACACAACTCCAACCTGTCTAGTAAAGGTTGTGGCGTTAGAAGCAATTCTAGAAACATAGTGATAGCAGCAAGCATAAAAAGAGAGGCAGAGACCAATTCAACACTATGGGGCCGATTCCGATCCTGTATTGTTTTTTCCCGTCTCGTATCGGTAAATTTTTCCATACAAATCGTACAAGTCCCGTCCGACCCATGAAGTACGATTCGTGCGGGAAAAATACAACTTTTCCCGATCCGATTTGTATTGATCGGCCGAACCTTACAAATCGGATCGGGAAAAGTTGTACCAGACAGACCTGGACACTTTTCCGTACAAATTGTAAAAATGCAGTCCAACCGTACTAGTACAATCCGGACCGGCTTTCCGGTTTACGATTTGTACGGAAAACATCCCGTACACGGGGAATGCCATTACCCACTACGAAGCGACCTGGGTACGACTCGTATCCCGGGAAAAGTTGTTCCCGGGGTGTGAGTCGTACAGGGGTACGAGTCGTACAGGCATACACCCCCGTGCGTTGTGTATGTACTGTGCATACCCCAACATCACGTACCCCAACATCGCATACCCCAACATCGCGTATGTACTGTGCGTACCCCAACATCGCATACCCCAACATCGCGTACCCCAACATCGCGTACCCCAACATCGCGTATGTACTGTGCATACATACGCGATGTTGGGGTATGCGATGTTGGGGTACGCGATGTTGGGGTATGCACAGTACATACGCGATGTTGGGGTATGCACCGTACATACACAATGCACAGGGGTGTATGCCTGTATGACTCGTATCCCTGGGGACTCTGCTCTTACAGCAGTTTTTGGCTCCCATAAGAAAAGAGCCGTACAGAATGCCGTAGGGACGAATCGTACTTGCTGGGCTGGAAACCGCTGCTTAAATACATACAGACGTCGCGTGCAAGCTGTTCCGGATCAGAATCATTGGGATATTTTAGCTGTATGGTCTTTTGTACGATGTGTATGGAAAGAGGCTTTCTGTACGAATCGTACTTCCTAGGTTGTAAGAAAAGTTTACCGGGTACGAGTTGTACGGGAAAAACACTCCATACAATGATTTGTACAGCCTTTTTCCAGGATTGGAATCGGCCCCTATGTAAGAGAGAAACTCTAAAAACAAATGTGTCTAAATTCCACATTCAATAAAGTTTATATTGCAGGGCAGTGAATGTTGCAGCAGTTGTTTTAGAATTGCAGCAGTCAAAGAGAACCTCCTTAATTTTATGTCAAAGGGATACATAAGGTAGGGTCCAATAAATACAGTTTGCGTGTTAGTGGTTTGATTAGGGTCACGCACAAAAATTCTCTCACCGCTGGAAGCTCGCTCACTGTGCATAAGTGCCCAAGTCACTTCCATGAACTATTTAACAGGAGGTATTCTGCATTTATATAAAAAGGGGCCAGATGGCCCCAGTTTGTAACAGGTAGGCGTAGATTTGAAGCTAGCATTCCATCAGCATAGTTAGTGCCATTCCCACCAGTCTATACACATATTAGGCAACAGCCAAAGGACCACAGTGCAGGAGTATTCTGCATGTCTCTTAATTTAGCATAAAAAGTACGAGACATGTTATAAAAAAAATGGCTAAAGACATTTGGTAAAGCAAAGGACACAATTGATGGACGGAATGCAGAACAAATCAAAACATTCACCCCCGATTAAGAGATCTGGGTTAAATTCATCATTCTTTTGCTCACCATGCCAACCCAGTTTAGACATGGGTCCCCTGATCTACAACTGAGGACATATTTCAGGACGTTATTCACTGAGTAACCCAACCTGTTACTCATGCTTTTAATTACAGTGATAACATACAAGTTTTTGGAAGAACACAAGAAGGACACGATACAGGCCTTACCAAGTGTGTCAGTTACTTACTGATGCAGGTCTCACTCTGAACGCTTAAAAGTGTGAGTTTCACAAAACCAAACTCAAAATTTTTGGGCAAAATTCTCCAAATGGGGAATGACTTCAGACCCAGACAAGGTGCAAGCACTCTCATCCACAATCCGCCCCCCCCACCAAGATGTTACCATGCTGTGATCCTGTGTCAGCATTGCCAGTTATTGCTCAAAATACATTCTCAACTATGCTAGAGTGAGCGCCCCACTGGGAGTGAAATGTACCATTTCAGTGGTCTCCGGAATGCAACCACAGTTTCAAAGAGATCCAATGTGCAAATAAAAATGCAACTGAAAAGGTCTACTTTGGTCCCAAGTTACATTCTGAAGTAACAGTTGATCCGAGCCTGATATGGCTAGGAGCAATCCTTGCTCAACACAACACACAGTGCCACAGAAAGACCAACATCTCAGATACTTTTATTATTGTTTGTTAGGTAAGTACATAGAGAACACAATAGCAAAATAGGACATTATGAAATTGTGGCAGTTGTTAAAGTGTAACCTACCAGAGTCCACTCCCCCCTCTATTCCTGTCAAGCCCTCAGACTACAGGATGTCCAATACCTTCTCCTCCCAAGGAAAGAGTTTTAATGGTGCACTGGTAGGGCCACCACCAATCACCTGAGCATCAAGGTGGTGGTTACTGTACCTGGTACGATCTGGTACGCATCCTCAGGCTGAGGTCATTCCACCTCTTCTTAATGTCGACCTGTGTTCGCAGGTTGCTACCAACAGCATTCACTCTGTTGACTATCCTGTCCCACGTTTCAGTTTTCCTATTGAGAGGAGTATGCTGGACTTTAGAACCAAATATGTGTGCCTCTACTCTAATGATTTCATCCACCATGGAGGTCAACTCTTCGTCGCTTATACTTCTCCTGGTGGTCGTTTGGTGCTCGGGCAGACTCCTGACTTGTTGTGGCTGTGGGGGGAACGGCTGTCCTGCCTCCCGAATCACCGTGAGGTGATCGTCATCGTTTACAGGAAGACTACATTTCCCAGTAGCCCCGGTACCGCGCACAGCACAAACGTCACAGAGAGGGCGCCTGCAGCCCTCAAAATCAGCGAGGGGACAATGCAGCGCGGGACGCGCTTATACTTCTCCTGGTGGTCGTTTGGTGCTCGGGCAGACTACTGACTTGTTGTGGCTGTGGGGGGAATGGCTGTCCTGCCTCCCAAATCACCGTGAGGTGATCGTCATCGTCTACAGGAAGACTACATTTCCCAGTAGCCCCGGTACCGCGCACAGCACAGGCGTCAGAGAGAGGGTGCCTGCAGCCCTCAAAATCAGCGAGGGGACAACGCAGCACGGAACGCGCACGGGCGTGCCCGGGCGCTGCCCAGGCGAAGCCCGGGCAAAGGGCGGGCCCGTCCGTGCCTGTCGGAGTCCAGAGGAGGCTGGGCTGGGCCACGTCCCCATCCCCCACATTATGGGTAAGAGAAAACTGGCTGGAAATCAGGTACAGGGGGGTTCCAATGCTAAAGTGCCACGCAAATCCTCATCTATTATTTCCTATTTGACCTCGGCTGTGGGAGTTTTGAACAATGAAATTGAGGTTGCCGAAAGGGAATTGGGCCTAACTACTAAGGAGGGCGATGACATTTTGGCTAATGGACTTACCCCAGTACCTTTTATACCCCTGGATCCTGTGGTGGTGGTGATTAATGACCCAAAAACTGTTCCTGTACCTCCGAAGACTGATGGGACTGGTACGGGGGATGGGGATATATTATTGCAATTGCCTGTTACGGAGGGGGTAAAATCGATCAAAGGCCCTGAAGATAAGGCTCAGGGGTCTCGGGGTTCAGTCAAAAAATCCAGTAAAAAACAAAGGGGTCCAAAAACAAGCCAAGTAAAGCCCGTTTCTGTGCTGGATGGAAATACCCAACTAGTGCTTCGGAACCTGGTGGAAGAGATTTTTTCATCCCGGTTTGAGGCCATACTGACTAATGTTGCCAAAGATGTTATCGACACTATGAACACGTGCGTTGCGGATCTTAGGAGTAAATGTGACCATTTGAACTCCATGATTGACTCATTTAGATCTGACGCAAATTGTATTTTACACGCTAATCTACGGTTGAACCCATCTTTGTGCCCCAGTTCTAAGGCCGATGTTGCAAATGCTCCCCCTAAGGGAATCATTCTTTGGGCCATCAGCCAACACCTCTGGTTAAGTTAAATCTCGAGGCTGTAGTTAGTCATCCGGGATCTAATGCTCGAGGTGCTGGTGAAGGTCTCCTACAACCTGGTGATAAAAACTCCATTGATCTTACCGAGGGTAGCAGGAATGATACATGTAATAGGATTGCGGTACATCAGGGGAAAATATCATGTCCAAACACATGTAAAATTAATTTACCTCCTGAGGCTACTCCTTTGGTGGCAGTTCTAGTTGGGGTTCCACCTTTATCTGCTGACGATACTGAATCGACAGCGGCTTTATTGCGCAAGACAAAGCATTGGTGTGAGCACCTCTCCTCTGGTCCCGCTGGGATATCCGCCCATATTATCATGGCTAGACGAGTTGGATGGGTGGGTAATGGTCCTAAATGTGTCTCTGGTGACTGTATTATAGTCAACTTTAATAATCAGAAAACAGCCGGTAGGATGTTTTGGAATGCAACTGATCCTTCTGGAAGGGATATTAGAGCTGTTCCCTTAGGGTTTTTCTTCCCCCCCTCTAGGCGGTCGCAAGCTCATATTAGCCCTCCCCAATTGGGGCGGCCTTTTTCCCATGACTATGCTAGTAGATCGTTTGAGGGTAGGGATAGTGAGGCTGAAGCATTATTAGTTAAAAAGCCATCTCTATTACCCATACCTAGGGATGGAGGGCCGCTGGTTTCGAATAGATTTTTTCCCCTTACCCTGTTGGATCAGATTGATTGACCATTGGGGTCAGGGGTGGGTAGAGTAGATCCGATTCCAACGGCCCATGGACTAGATGATAGTAGAGCAGATTCCACCCCAAACTGCAAAATTATTACCTGGAACATTGCAGGTCTCAATTCCAAAAGAGACGACCCACTATGGCTGAATACTATAAATCAATATGATATAATCGCTCTTCAAGAAACGTGGGATAAGGAGGATGGTTTCTGGCTAGATGGGTATAGATCTTTTTCCCTACCGGCACGCCCGTCGACGGCTGGTAAAGCTAAGGGCGGTTTGTTGTTTCTTTTATCCCTTAACCTAAAAGGCACGTTAAGAAGATTAGAGGTTGACTCGGTTAACCTACTGATAATAGAAGTAAGTCGTCCAAATAATTTCAAATTGTTACTTATTAATTTTTATAATTCAAGTGATAGTGATGTCATCAATCAACATTTGAATAAATTGAACCTTTTTTTAGTTGATTATAGGAGAAATCAATCCACTTTTTATCTTATATTACTTTTAGGTGATTTTAATATACATTTATGTGACCATCATTGTTATATCTATGACCATTTGGTCCACACTAATTCAGAGACTTCTCATTTTGAGCATTCCCCCCGGGGTGTTGCCCTGGAGGGCTTTTTGGCTGAAGTTGATCTCATCGAACCACCTATTGTAAATTTCACTGATCGTTATTATACATTTAAGGCTAGCGAGACTATTATTGATTATATTTTCTTGTCTCCAAATCTGCTTGACAAGGTAATTTTTTATAATGCTATAATCTCGCCTTTTAGCGATCATAACCCTGTCCTACTGGAATTGGCTAGCAATTGCGGGATTTTAGGAAATAGAGGGGTATCATTAGGCCTTAATAATATGGTAACTTGTGATCAAGGTAGGAGGTTCAAGTGGACTAAAGTGTTACCAGCCATATTTTTTAATGATTTATGTTTAAAAACAAAGGACTTCATAACTACGTGCAATGACCCCACAAACACTGAGGATGTTATATTGGGGGCTTTTGTTGGCATCTGCACTCAGATTGCTGCAGATCTAATTACTAAGTCCAAAGGGAAAGTCCAACAGAAAGAAAAATGGTTCGATGAAAATTGCTCGCAAGCCCATCGTTCCTTAATTCTAGCCCTGAAAAGTTCTCCTCAAGACAGGTCCATGATAGTGCGTTTAAGGAAACGTTATAAGTTAGCGGTCCATAGGCGGAAGGCAGAGATCAAAGCAGAAACCTGGGATGCCCTTTTATCTGTTAACATCTTAAAGGATAGTGCCAGGTTTTGGTCTATTGTCAACACTCCTCTTTTTTCAGGTGTGGATAACAACTGCCAGGACAATAATGTTACAGAAGCACAATGACTGTCTCATTTCGAAGGGATCTATGGCTCTGACGAGTTTTTTGATTCATTCCCTCATAATTTACCTCAGCAAGATTTATCTCCTCTTATTTTTGTGGCCGAGGATATAGAAAAAGCTATAAAAAATACTTCAAGCAATAAAGCCTCTGGCCCAGATCATGTCCCAGCTGACATTTATAAGCATAATCCCAGTTTTTGGGCTGAGATATTGGTTAACGTTTTTAATGTAGTGGCTTTGATTGGGCCTCCTGCATCTTGGTGTCATTCAACTATTATACCAGTATTTAAAAAGGGTCAGCGGAGTGAACCAAGGTGCTATAGACCAATATCTTTAATTGATTCAGTTGTTAAAATATTAGGTAAAGTCATATTGGGTAAGATCACAGATTGGGCAGATGAAAAGAAAATAATAAGTAACCTACAATATGGCTTCCGTAAAGGACGAAGCACCATGGGCCAATGTTTGAACCTTTTTCTGTTAATAGGAAAATATACTATGGCGAAGGAGGGTTCGCTGAAGCTGGCCTTTATGGACCTGACTTCAGCTTTCGACCTGGTCAACAGGTCGAAGCTGTGGACTATTTTATTGGAAATGGGTCTGGATTCGGCTTTGGTTTATTTTTTAGCAGATCTTCACCGTGACCTTACTGCTTCAATTAGGCTGTCCCAGGATGGTAGGTGCTCTAAATCTTTCAAATCCAGGCGAGGGGTATGACAGGGGTGCATAATGGCGCCCCTGCTTTTTACCTTATATATTAACGCCCTGGATAAATCCCTGGTTAAAGCGAGTTTGGACATTCTGAGTGTAGGTGATACTTTAATCCCAGTTCTCCTATACGCGGATGATGCTGTACTACTGGCTAGAACGGCGGTAGGTTTACAGCGTCTTTTAGATGCGTTTGGAGCATTTATGTTGTCCTTGGACCTGGTAGTAAATATTGGCAAATCGCATATTCTGTCTACAGGCCGTAGAGTTAAAAAACAAAAATCCTTTTATTGTAATGGGGGTCTAGTGTCCTCTGTTCCCTCCTTTACTTATCTAGCGGTAGTATTTGATGAAAGGAGTTCTTGGGTCCCACAGCAAAAATCGAAAAAGAACGCAGTAATTAGATCAACCTCTGCTGTATAAGGGTTTGCTAAACATCTGGGGGCAAGACCAGTGGAGGCTATTATTAAAATATATAAATCTAAGTGTCTGGCCATAGCGGGGTATGGCTCCACTATATGGGGTTATAAACCCCAGTTAGAATGACAGATAGCTGAAAATAGTTTCCTGCGGAACCTCCTTTCAGTACCGCAATCTACCCCTAATTTTTCTTTACACCAGGAATTGGGGTTGGGTTTTTTATCTGATACTCTGAACCTGGCACCGTTACTTTGCTGGCTCAGAATGTGGCTTAATTCTGAATTAACATTGAAAAGCACCCCCAATGATTTGGGGTGTGTCCCCCAGGCACTGGCTAAGAGCCGCGTGTGCGGTTTTTGACTTATTTAGTGGAAATAGTTCATCACAAGTTGAGTTGTTTTTGAAATAAAGCTTTTATTGTTTTCTATTCGTTCATAGAAAAACAATTGGCAGTTTTAATCCATAGTTGACGATATCTCCATTGTGATTTACAATTACGTGATCATTCCCATAATCGTTCCCAATGCATTTCGGCAGAACTTGCCTTCATCAGGGGAGATCTATAAACAATTATACACATCATGAATTTACGATATTTATACTGAGCGAGGATACAATACAATGTACATGGTTGAGACGTTGGTGAAAAACGAGTTGCTAAAAGAGCATCGGGTGACGATCAAACCATAAAAAAGAGAGAAGGTAATGGTGAAAACTAAGTGATTGATGGTATGTATAGTAACGGTGAAAACACATAAACGAATAAGTAAGTGCCCGTGGGTGGACGGTAAAAAATAATAAAGTGTGACTGACGTTTTATAATGCTAACGAATAACGGGTTGTGCAGAAGGTTATAGCGAAATTACGGGTTGTGCTGGTAATGGTCGTAGAGTATCAAACGACTAAAATGAAGCTGTTAGTGTTAACCTGCGGCAACGGTCGTAGAGTATCAAACGACTAAAATGAAGCTGTTAGTGTTAACCTGCGGCAACAATGTTACTAAGCATGCAGATAAATAGGTTACAGTACGTGCTGATGTCTACGTAGGTGTTCTCTTACCGAGTATACGGGATTCTGGTGCGTGGATTCAGTTTGTAAAGTGGTAGTCGGGATTGGTGCGTGAATTTAAAAAACGAAGGTGTAATCACGTGATATGGGTGATATGTTAGAGGGTGAAGACAGACTATATGATGATAGTGGGTGATGATGTAAAAAGAAAGACTAAAAACATGATGGGAGGGTTGAATGCGTGAGAATGCAAGCGTGATGAATGAAATTGAAAGGAGGCAATTAAAAGAGCAATAAAGATAGAAATGAGTTTCTAATATGAATTAATGTTGAGAAAGTATATTGAAGAGTTAGAGGATAAAATGGTAAAGAGAGAGGAGTGGAAAAAAAGGGGGAAAAACTGGGTGAAGAAAATTAGTGAAATGAATGAAGGCAGTGACAACATTTCTGAACAGAACATGGTTTGGGTAAAACAGTGCTAGTGGGTAATCCTTCTCTAAATGATTAGTGATTTCTATTAAAGGTAGCAGGAAAATTCCGTACGATCATTCATTCCTTTTGGCTTCATAGAGTTCAATAGGTATATCCAATGGTTTTCCCGTTGTAGGAGGAAGTTGTGGTTATCTCTCCCTTCTTTTTTCTCGATGGTTTCCAAAATGCAAAATCTCAATTGGCTGACTAAGTGCTTTGCTTCCGTGAAATGTTGGGCAACTGATGACTTCAATTGTTTAGTTCTTATGTTGGACTTGTGTTTGTTTAATCTGACTTTGATTTTTCGTTCGGTTTGACCAACATAAACCATGCCACAAGGGCATTTGAGCATGTATATGACATTGGAAGTGTCACACGTAGCTGTTGTTCTGATTTTGATTTTGTGTCCTTTCAGTGGATGTGTTATGTGCGTACCTTTGATGATATTGTGACAGTTATTGCAGTTTAGGCATGGGATTGTCCCTTTGAATGTTTGTTGAATGGTTGGTTGCGTTTGTTGTAGAATTTCCCCGATGTTTTTGTTCCTGCTAAAAGCAAAAATGGGTGTTTCATCAAATATGTGGTTGAAGTCTTGTTCCAGTGTAAGAAGTTGCCAATGTTTGCGAATGATTCGTTTGTATGAGGTGCTCAAAGTTGAATATTTGGACACTACAGTGATTTGGTTTTTGGAGTTTTTGATTTGAGGCTTCAGAAGTTCATTGCGAGTCTTCATGGATGATCGTTTCAGTGCTTCGTGCAATACCTGATCTGGGTATCCTCGAGATCTGAATCTGTTCATTAGGGTATCCGTTTGTATATTAGATCTGATTGGGCTGGAGACAATTCTTTTGATCCTCAGCATTTGTGAGTATGGGAGTTGTTGTTTGAGGGGTAAAGGGTGAAAGCTGTGATAATGAAGGGTGTTGTTTCTGTCCGTGGGTTTCCGATAAAGATCTGTTTCGAAGCTGGTGGAAGATCGGGTGATATTAACATCCAAAAAGGTGATAGAGTGGGTACTGGTGTTGAAAGTGAACTGTATGCGTTGGTCGATGTGATTGAGTTGTTTCAGTTGATTTTCAAGGATATTGTTTGGACCATTCCATACTATGAAGATATCATCTATGAATCTTAAGTAGAGCTTTAGGTGATCCGCCCATGTTTTTATGCTTAGAATGTTGTCTTCTTCGAACCGATTCATAAAGATATTGGCGTACGCCGGGGCTGCCCAGTTTCCCATGGAAGTGCCCGTTAGTTGTTGGAACC
This sequence comes from Triturus cristatus, assembly GCF_964204655.1. Taxonomy (NCBI): domain Eukaryota; kingdom Metazoa; phylum Chordata; class Amphibia; order Caudata; family Salamandridae; genus Triturus; species Triturus cristatus. Next base: position 731,181,686 of record NC_140591.1, read on the forward strand.
ACTCGTTGTTGTGTTGAAAATAACTGTGTAGAAGGGTGATTTGCATCAATTCCATTAGAAAAACTTGTAGATCTTGTGGATAGTTGGATTGTAATAATGCGTGTTCTATGGCTTCCAAACCAGATGAGTGGGGGATGGATGTGTACAGGGAGTTCACGTCCACTGTACATAAGATGATGTTCTCTTCTTCAGTGATAGTTGTTTCATGTAATTTAGTTAGGAAGTGAGTTGTGTCCTTGATGAAGGATCTCATGTTGTAAACACTGGGTTGCAAGTGACGGTCAAGATATTTACCCACTGGTTCATGTAGGCTTCCTCGTGTGGTGACAATAGGTCGGCAAGGTGGTTGGGTTGGATGTTTGTGAATTTTTGGTACCAAAAATATAGTGGGGCTTTTTGGGTTAGGTTGTATGAGGTACTTCTTAACCTTCTCATTGATGGTACCCATTTCGAAGGCTTTTTGGATCAAGGATTGTAGAATTCCCATGAATGATGTTGTGGGGTTGAATGCCAGTTTCATGTAAGTGTTTGCGTCCTGTAGATGTGCCATTATCTGGGAATTGTAGTAATGGGTGTTGAGGATGACTAGAGCTCCTCCTTTATCAGCCTTGGTACAGATAATATCTTGATTTTGTGCGATCGCTTTGATGATGCCTAGTTCCTTGTTGGTAAGATTTTGTAATTTGGGTGTCTTCTTAGGATTGAGTTTTGCTATGTCGTTTTTCACTATTGATTCAAACAGGTCAAGACTTTTGTGGCTTATGGGTGCCATAAAGGTGCTTTTGACTTGTAAGCCCATGAGGGGGTCTTGTTCCTGTTCATTAGTGGTCTTTAGGATGTTGTCAAAGAAGTGGCGCAGTCTGAGTTTTCTCATTAATTTGAAAAAACTAATGTCTAGTTCAAGGGTGTTGCTAGAGGCCGTTGGTACAAAGGACGTGCCTTTCTGTAAGATCCTAAGTTCGATGTCACTGAAGTGGTGATCAGAGATGTTGATGACTAGGTTCTCTGTTGGTTCGCTCGTTTCTGTCGGTCCTTCTTGGTTGAGGTTGTCCGAGTTTGAGGTTGATCCTTCTCTTTTTCTTTGTCTCCGATTTTTTCTGTTGCTCCTCCTGGGTCGTCTTGGCCTGAGTGACCTACCCCTAAAAAAGAAGCAGGTGAAGGAACCGTTTCTTCGGAAGTTACGGAAGTTGAGGACGTGGTTGATGTTGAAGGTAAGTCGGCTGGTACCGTGGTTTCCGGTGTACTATCCCTAGGAGTAAACTTTCTGGGTTGTTGAGTACGATCACTGTCCGACGATGAAGTGTCGGTGTTGGCTGAATATGGTTTATTTTGTCGGCGTTTGGCGTATGTTTCTGCCCATGAGTATACTTCTCCCATCTTGTAATCCGTTGTATCCCTGCGAAATTTGCGAATTTTGCGTTCATTCACTTCCGCGGTGTGTTTAGCTAGTTGGGAGTTAATGTCCTCTAGTATGTTAGTCAGTTCCTCTGGTGTTAATGAGTTCTGTAGCTCGTTTTTGATGTCGTTGATATCTTTCGTAAGCTCTTCCAGTATAAATGACAATTCTTCGATGATCAAAAGAATTAGATCGAGCGAACATTTGTTCAGAATTGCAAACCATTTGTCTTTGAATTTTTGTTGGTTCTTGCAAAGCGAAGGTTTTAGTGGTATTCTGAGACCCCTGGGAATTCTTTGCGCTTTGTGGTATCTGATCATGGTACTTGCATGAAGACGCTGATTGATCTCCTTTTTGGAAAGGTAGAGAAGTTGACGAATGTTCTGTTCTTTAGTGTTGTGACTGGAATATGTTGTGGAATCCTCGTGTATAAGAGCGTAAATTCTGGCTGCTTCGTCATGCCCGAAGGCGAATGTATCCGCTCTAGTGTCCGTGAGGTTTGATATTTCGTCGAATTGCATGTTGTTGGTGGTGTGCTGCGTACTGAGAGTCGGACTGAATTATACAAAGAAGAGGGTAGTACGCGCACTCCCTGAAGTTTCCCAAAGTTTTCAAAGTTGTACCGTGCTCACGGGGTATCACTCTCCGAGATGGAGTGTAAATGAAAACATTGAAAAGCACCCCCAATGATTTGGGGTGTGTCCCCCAGGCACTGGCTAAGAGCCGCGTGTGCGGTTTTTGACTTATTTAGTGGAAATAGTTCATCACAAGTTGAGTTGTTTTTGAAATAAAGCTTTTATTGTTTTCTATTCGTTCATAGAAAAACAATTGGCAGTTTTAATCCATAGTTGACGATATCTCCATTGTGATTTACAATTACGTGATCATTCCCATAATCGTTCCCAATGCATTTCGGCAGAACTTGCCTTCATCAGGGGAGATCTATAAACAATTATACACATCATGAATTTACGATATTTATACTGAGCGAGGATACAATACAATGTACATGGTTGAGACGTTGGTGAAAAACGAGTTGCTAAAAGAGCATCGGGTGACGATCAAACCATAAAAAAGAGAGAAGGTAATGGTGAAAACTAAGTGATTGATGGTATGTATAGTAACGGTGAAAACACATAAACGAATAAGTAAGTGCCCGTGGGTGGACGGTAAAAAATAATAAAGTGTGACTGACGTTTTATAATGCTAACGAATAACGGGTTGTGCAGAAGGTTATAGCGAAATTACAGGTTGTGCCGGTAATGGTCGTAGAGTATCAAACGACTAAAATGAAGCTGTTAGTGTTAACCTGCGGCAACGGTCGTAGAGTATCAAACGACTAAAATGAAGCTGTTAGTGTTAACCTGCGGCAACGGTCGTAGAGTATCAAACGACTAAAATGAAGCTGTTAGTGTTAACCTGCGGCAACAATGTTACTAAGCATGCAGATAAATAGGTTACAGTACGCGCTGATGTCTACGTAGGTGTTCTCTTACCGAGTATACGGGATTCTGGTGCGTGGATTCAGTTTGTGAAGTGGTAGTCGGGATTGGTGCGTGAATTTAAAAAACGAAGGTGTAATCACGTGATATGGGTGATATGTTAGAGGGTGAAGACAGACTATATGATGATAGTGGGTGATGATGTAAAAAGAAAGACTAAAAACATGACGGGAGGGTTGAATGCGTGAGAATGCATTGATTCTCACGCATTCAACCCTCCCGTCATGTTTTTAGTCTTTCTTTTTACATCATCACCCACTATCATCATATAGTCTGTCTTCACCCTCTAACATATCACCCATATCACGTGATTACACCTTCGTTTTTTAAATTCACGCACCAATCCCGACTACCACTTCACAAACTGAATCCACGCACCAGAATCCCGTATACTCGGTAAGAGAACACCTACGTAGACATCAGCGCGTACTGTAACCTATTTATCTGCATGCTTAGTAACATTGTTGCCGCAGGTTAACACTAACAGCTTCATTTTAGTCGTTTGATACTCTACGACCGTTGCCGCAGGTTAACACTAACAGCTTCATTTTAGTCGTTTGATACTCTACGACCGTTGCCCCAGGTTAACACTAACAGCTTCATTTTAGTCGTTTGATACTCTACGACCATTACCGGCACAACCTGTAATTTCGCTATAACCTTCTGCACAACCCGTTATTCGTTAGCATTATAAAACGTCAGTCACACTTTATTATTTTTTACCGTCCACCCACGGGCACTTACTTATTCGTTTATGTGTTTTCACCGTTACTATACATACCATCAATCACTTAGTTTTCACCATTACCTTCTCTCTTTTTTATGGTTTGATCGTCACCCGATGCTCTTTTAGCAACTCGTTTTTCACCAACGTCTCAACCATGTACATTGTATTGTATCCTCGCTCAGTATAAATATCGTAAATTCATGATGTGTATAATTGTTTATAGATCTCCCCTGATGAAGGCAAGTTCTGCCGAAATGCATTGGGAACGATTATGGGAATGATCACGTAATTGTAAATCACAATGGAGATATCGTCAACTATGGATTAAAACTGCCAATTGTTTTTCTATGAACGAATAGAAAACAATAAAAGCTTTATTTCAAAAACAGCTCAACTTGTGATGAACTATTTCCACTAAATAAGTCAAAAACCGCACACGCGGCTCTTAGCCAGTGCCTGGGGGACACACCCCAAATCATTGGGGGTGCTTTTCAATGTTTTCATTTACACTCCATCTCGGAGAGTGATACCCCGTGAGCACGGTACAACTTTGAAAACTTTGGGAAACTTCAGGGAGTGCGCGTACTACCCTCTTCTTTGTATAATTCAGTCCGACTCTCAGTACGCAGCACACCACCAACAACATGCAATTCGACGAAATATCAAACCTCACGGACACTAGAGCGGATACATTCGCCTTCGGGCATGACGAAGCAGCCAGAATTTACGCTCTTATACACGAGGATTCCACAACATATTCCAGTCACAACACTAAAGAACAGAACATTCGTCAACTTCTCTACCTTTCCAAAAAGGAGATCAATCAGCGTCTTCATGCAAGTACCATGATCAGATACCACAAAGCGCAAAGAATTCCCAGGGGTCTCAGAATACCACTAAAACCTTCGCTTTGCAAGAACCAACAAAAATTCAAAGACAAATGGTTTGCAATTCTGAACAAATGTTCGCTCGATCTAATTCTTTTGATCATCGAAGAATTGTCATTTATACTGGAAGAGCTTACGAAAGATATCAACGACATCAAAAACGAGCTACAGAACTCATTAACACCAGAGGAACTGACTAACATACTAGAGGACATTAACTCCCAACTAGCTAAACACACCGCGGAAGTGAATGAACGCAAAATTCGCAAATTTCGCAGGGATACAACGGATTACAAGATGGGAGAAGTATACTCATGGGCAGAAACATACGCCAAACGCCGACAAAATAAACCATATTCAGCCAACACCGACACTTCATCGTCGGACAGTGATCGTACTCAACAACCCAGAAAGTTTACTCCTAGGGATAGTACACCGGAAACCACGGTACCAACCGACTTACCTTCAACATCAACCACGTCCTCAACTTCCGTAACTTCCGAAGAAACGGTTCCTTCACCTGCTTCTTTTTTAGGGGTAGGTCACTCAGGCCAAGACGACCCAGGAGGAGCAACAGAAAAAATCGGAGACAAAGAAAAAGAGAAGGATCAACCTCAAACTCGGACAACCTCAACCAAGAAGGACCGACAGAAACGAGCGAACCAACAGAGATCCTAGTCATCAACATCTCTGATCACCACTTCAGTGACATCGAACTTAGGATCTTACAGAAAGGCACGTCCTTTGTACCAACGGCCTCTAGCAACACCCTTGAACTAGACATTCGTTTTTTCAAATTAATGAGAAAACTCAGACTGCGCCACTTCTTTGACAACATCCTAAAGACCACTAATGAACAGGAACAAGACCCCCTCATGGGCTTACAAGTCAAAAGCACCTTTATGGCACCCATAAGCCACAAAAGTCTTGACCTGTTTGAATCAATAGTGAAAAACGACATAGCAAAACTCAATCCTAAGAAGACACCCAAATTACAAAATCTTACCAACAAGGAACTAGGCATCATCAAAGCGATCGCACAAAATCAAGATATTATCTGTACCAAGGCTGATAAAGGAGGAGCTCTAGTCATCCTCAACACCCATTACTACAATTCCCAGATAATGGCACATCTACAGGATGCAAACACTTACATGAAACTGGCATTCAACCCCACAACATCATTCATGGGAATTCTACAATCCTTGATCCAAAAAGCCTTCGAAATGGGTACCATCAATGAGAAGGTTAAGAAGTACCTCATACAACCTAACCCAAAAAGCCCCACTATATTTTTGGTACCAAAAATTCACAAACATCCAACCCAACCACCTTGCCGACCTATTGTCACCACACGAGGAAGCCTACATGAACCAGTGGGTAAATATCTTGACCGTCACTTGCAACCCAGTGTTTACAACATGAGATCCTTCATCAAGGACACAACTCACTTCCTAACTAAATTACATGAAACAACTATCACTGAAGAAGAGAACATCATCTTATGTACAGTGGACGTGAACTCCCTGTACACATCCATCCCCCACTCATCTGGTTTGGAAGCCATAGAACACGCATTATTACAATCCAACTATCCACAAGATCTACAAGTTTTTCTAATGGAATTGATGCAATTCACCCTTCTACACAGTTATTTTCAACACAACAACGAGTGGTTCCAACAACTAACGGGCACTTCCATGGGAAACTGTGCAGCCCCGGCGTACGCCAAAATCTTTATGAATCGGTTCGAAGAAGACAACATTCTAAGCATAAAAACATGGGCGGATCACCTAAAGCTCTACTTAAGATTCATAGATTATATCTTCATAGTATGGAATGGTCCAAACAATATCCTTGAAAATCAACTGAAACAACTCAAACACATCGATCAACGCATACAGTTCACTTTCAACACCGGTACCCACTCTATCACCTTTTTGGATGTTAATATCACCCGATCTTCCACCAGCTTCGAAACAGATCTTTATCGGAAACCCACGGACAGAAACAACACCCTTCATTATCACAGCTTTCACCCTTTACCCCTCAAACAACACCTCCCATACTCACAAATGCTGAGGATCAAAAGAATTGTCTCCAGCCCAATCAGATCTAATATACAAACGGATACCCTAATGAACAGATTCAGATCTCGAGGATACCCAGATCAGGTATTGCACGAAGCACTGAAACGATCATCCATGAAGACTCGCAATGAACTTCTGAAGCCTCAAATCAAAAACTCCAAAAACCAAATCACTGTAGTGTCCAAATATTCAACTTTGAGCACCTCATACAAACGAATCATTCGCAAACATTGGCAACTTCTTACACTGGAACAAGACTTCAACCACATATTTGATGAAACACCCATTTTTGCTTTTACCAGGAACAAAAACATCGGGGAAATTCTACAACAAACGCAACCAACCATTCAACAAACATTCAAAGGGACAATCCCATGCCTAAACTGCAATAACTGTCACAATATCATCAAAGGTACACACATAACACATCCACTGAAAGGACACAAAATCAAAATCAGAACAACAGCTACGTGTGACACTTCCAATGTCATATACATGCTCAAATGCCCTTGTGGCATGGTTTATGTTGGTCAAACCGAACGAAAAATCAAAGTCAGATTAAACGAACACAAGTCCAACATAAGAACTAAACAATTGAAGTCATCAGTTGCCCAACATTTCACGGAAGCAAAGCACTTAGTCAGCCAATTGAGATTTTGCATTTTGGAAACCACCGAGAAAAAAGAAGGGAGAGATAACCACAACTTCCTCCTACAACGGGAAAACCATTGGATATACCTATTGAACTCTATGAAGCCAAAAGGAATGAATGATCGTACGGAATTTTCCTGCTACCTTTAATAGAAATCACTAATCATTTAGAGAAGGATTACCCACTAGCACTGTTTTACCCAAACCATGTTCTGTTCAGAAATGTTGTCACTGCCTTCATTCATTTCACTAATTTTCTTCACCCAGTTTTTCCCCCTTTTTTTCCACTCCTCTCTCTTTACCATTTTATCCTCTAACTCTTCAATATACTTTCTCAACATTAATTCATATTAGAAACTCATTTCTATCTTTATTGCTCTTTTAATTGCCTCCTTTCAATTTCATTCATCACGCTTGCATTCTCACGCATTCAACCCTCCCGTCATGTTTTTAGTCTTTCTTTTTACATCATCACCCACTATCATCATATAGTCTGTCTTCACCCTCTAACATATCACCCATATCACGTGATTACACCTTCGTTTTTTAAATTCACGCACCAATCCCGACTACCACTTCACAAACTGAATCCACGCACCAGAATCCCGTATACTCGGTAAGAGAACACCTACGTAGACATCAGCGCGTACTGTAACCTATTTATCTGCATGCTTAGTAACATTGTTGCCGCAGGTTAACACTAACAGCTTCATTTTAGTCGTTTGATACTCTACGACCGTTGCCGCAGGTTAACACTAACAGCTTCATTTTAGTCGTTTGATACTCTACGACCGTTGCCGCAGGTTAACACTAACAGCTTCATTTTAGTCGTTTGATACTCTACGACCATTACCGGCACAACCTGTAATTTCGCTATAACCTTCTGCACAACCCGTTATTCGTTAGCATTATAAAACGTCAGTCACACTTTATTATTTTTTACCGTCCACCCACGGGCACTTACTTATTCGTTTATGTGTTTTCACCGTTACTATACATACCATCAATCACTTAGTTTTCACCATTACCTTCTCTCTTTTTTATGGTTTGATCGTCACCCGATGCTCTTTTAGCAACTCGTTTTTCACCAACGTCTCAACCATGTACATTGTATTGTATCCTCGCTCAGTATAAATATCGTAAATTCATGATGTGTATAATTGTTTATAGATCTCCCCTGATGAAGGCAAGTTCTGCCGAAATGCATTGGGAACGATTATGGGAATGATCACGTAATTGTAAATCACAATGGAGATATCGTCAACTATGGATTAAAACTGCCAATTGTTTTTCTATGAACGAATAGAAAACAATAAAAGCTTTATTTCAAAAACAACTCAACTTGTGATGAACTATTTCCACTAAATAAGTCAAAAACTGCACACGCGGCTCTTAGCCAGTGCCTGGGGGACACACCCCAAATCATTGGGGGTGCTTTTCAATGTTTTCATTTACACTCCATCTCGGAGAGTGATACCCCGTGAGCACGGTACAACTTTGAAAACTTTGGGAAACTTCAGGGAGTGCGCGTACTACCCTCTTCTTTGTTTAATTCTGAATTAACCCTGAACCAACAGATATTGCGGGACTGTGTTAAATTGGACAAAGCGAGTAATATTATGTGGTTGGTCTATGTTGAATCAATGCTTTCTAAATTAGGACGCCAGGAATTATATGATCACCCTGAGAAAATTAGGAAGGATGACTTGAAATGGGTTAAAAATAATTTTATAAAAATGATGATGGTGGAACGGGAAGGGTATGAGCTGCAGAAACCTTTAGTTAGGGCTCATTCCTTGATAAAAACAACATTGTCGACAGAACCTTATCTGCTAATTGTTACCAAGCCGTTTCATCGTTGGCTCCTGACCAGATTTCGATTTAACTTGATACATCTGTCCTTGGGGGACTTTGTGGGGTGGTCTAAACCTGAGGAAGCAGGATTATGTACTTGTGATAATTATTCCATTCAAGATACCCTACACTTCTTACTGTTTTGTAAACACTATACTGTTATTCAGAAGAAGTTTTTGGTTCCTTCACTTCGTAGGAGGGGTTTTCAACAGGCCAAACCTGCTTTACTTTATCTACAAATGTTAACTGACACGTGGGAAATTTTTAACATTGCTTCCTTTTTAGTGGCCGCTGTCAGGATCAGGGGGAAAATTATAGATAGTTGACATTTGGAATCTATAACAGATAGAATACACATTAATTTTTGGTTCCTTATGTACCTTTACAATTTGTCTAATTTCCTACTGTTTAAATAGATTGCCGTCCTAGTTAAGTAATTTTTATAATATGTTGACATGTGATGGGCTGGTAATTTATTAGTAAGTACGTTTCTGTAGGCACTTTACCCTTGATGGCTTTGAAATAATTTTTAAGGATATTTTTATGACTGAGTATAACATTGTTATTTATTTTTTGTATTTGTATTTGTGTATGAATGTAATTGTTGTCTTGTACTTTTATGATTTTAATTAATCGAATAAAGTGGATTGATTGAAGAAAAAAAAAAAACTCTTCGTCAGTGAAGCGTGTTCTTTTCCCGGACATTATGACAAAATAAAATGTGAGTGAACGTATGACTGAAAAACAGACAAGGGATAGAGGTAATTAGGTCTAAAACAAAAATTACTGGTGTTGGTGAGTGCTAAATGGGAAGATGAAAATGGATAGCAGAGAAAATGGATGTCTGTCTTGCTGTACTGCAGTTGTGAAGCAAAGGATGGTAGTTTTTAAATCCATCAAATGGTCTCTGGTATGGTGTTTTTTTCACGTATACAATGGAGGTCAACCCCCGTTGAGGAACTGCTGTTTGTTATCCACCACTGGGAGACCTTGAGTATGACAGTGTAGTTATAATACATTTTGTGGGTGGCCCGCAGACCTGACAGCCTCGGTGAAGGCACCAACTTGATTACAGACAGCCGTGGTCCCTCAGCGTAGACCACCATGGCCGCAATCAGCGTTTCTAAGAGCTTAACTCATAATACGGCAGGTGGTAGATCGCCAACGCAGTGGTGTCATAGAGGATGTAGATGCGGAGGTCAGGCAGACAGACCGGCAAACTCGTAATCGGCCCCTTAGTCACCCTGGCTGAACTCTTGACCACCAAATTTTAAGATCATCACCAGACCTTTGGTGATCTCTGTGCCTTCACAGGAACCACTGCTTGTGTGGCTCCTGAGAGGGCACTGGATGTTTGTTGAGCAGAAGCCATGTGTCATGAGACCATTCACCAAAATTGTTTGTTTTTCAATTGCAAACTACCAAAGAAGGAGTTTGTTTAGTTTGTTTTTGAACAACAAAATACTAATTACCCAGACACCCTAGGGGAGTTCGTACAAAATATAGATTTAAAAATATCAGAAATGAAGTATTGTGAAACAGAAATATTGTCATGCATTAATAATGTTGCCAAGAATATAATTTTTCTGACGTTATATTGTTGTAAATAATATTTGTTTTTGTTGATATATTAATTTGTGTTACTGTTGTTCATATGAATGTTGTTAATTGTCTTTGAAATACAGACTGTCATTTTAAGTGAGTTAGAATATAATATTATTTTTTAATAGTATTTAGAGTGGTGCTGTGGGTAGTAGGGTTTATAGGGGGTAAGGGTGGGAAGTTAAGCAGGTAATGATTATTTAATACATTTTATTTACGTGTCTGATATTTATTATGTGTTTTATGCTATACTGATTTATTTTCATAACATCATATTTGTGGGCTGTTACTTTTGTAGGAGTATAAGGCGGGAAGTTTATTAAGCAATAATTAGTTAAAATAAATCTTATGTTTATTAATTATTGAAATTGAAATTGATTTTTAATTATATAAGATACTGAGTGCTGATTTATTTTCTTTATAGTTTAGCTACAGGATGCAAGGTTTCGTGGGATATTGGGTGGGAAGTTAATTAAGCTAGAGCAAAACAACTATTAATTATTATTTTTACATTGATTATTTAATTGAATTTTGAATATGCACATTGTGAAATATTTATTTTAATTTTATTTTAGTTGCAAGACTATAAGTTTGTCTGGATCTAAGGTGGAATATCACTTAAGTAATAATTAATTGCCAATTGATTATTAATTGTTCAATAATTATTTTATTTATTTTCAATATGAATTAGTTTGTTTTAGTTATACTTTGGGTGCGGGCTGCTAGGTTTGTGGGGCCACAGTGTTGGAAGTCAATTATTTATTAATGGAATGACAATTATTCATTAATTGTTAATTACAATTTTTATTGAATAGTAATTATGTAAATTGATTAATTATTTTTAGATTTTTTTAATATATGCATATTGTTTTAAGTTGTGACCAAGACCCAGCACATGGTAGATGTTTGCACATCTAACCCTAGTTTTTGGCAGTTATATAAACAGATATCTTTTTCACTCGATCGTGTTATCGTGGTGCCAACAGCCAGCCATCTTTGGTGGAAATCAACCACACTAAAACAAGTGCAGACTAATGTATAAACACAAATATGGTACTCGAGCAACCACAGTTCAGTTGGCTTTAGTTAGTTCTTTTCTTTGTCAAATTCCACTCTTTCAGTAGTTAAATCCAGTCCAACTATAAACGGTACATAAATATTGTTTAATTGAGGAGCATATTCTCATACATCATTGTTCATAAACACCACAGCCAACACGTGTTCCGTCCTCCTGCATTTTTTGAAGGATATGAAAATGAACTGAGGTCCACACCGTTATTGAAGTCTCTCCTTCTTTTTCATTTTTGTATATATTGGTTTATGTAATGCCAGTCAGTGGACTGCGTCTTAACATTAATTTCTAGTGGCAATGAAATCTCCCTTCAGACTTATCTTAGCTCATGATGAGGTTCAGTGATAGCCAGGGTTGTAATTATACATATAACCCCAGTGTGGTTCAGGTCCAGTGGTAAGGAGATTAGTAGGACACTGATAAGCCTGACGTTCTTTGCTAATTGGGACCTGGAACTCCATGTGCACAAAGTTTCAGGTCCCGATTAGTGAAGAATGGCAGGCTTATCAGGGTCCTGGAGGACGAGACACAAGTCGGCTACTGTGTTTGTGAACAATGTCGCCCTGAGAATGCTAGAGGGAACATTTTAGCTGACCCTCTTGGTTTCTTTTACAGGCCAGAAATGTAGATTGGTAGGGCTACCACCTCCCCACAAATAGAGTTATTAGTGAACTAGAACATTATTCAACACCAAATAAAAGACCATTGGTAACAATTCCAACTACAAATAGGTTTTCACCCTTCTCAAATTACGACAAACAGGATTGACAACCAGGCGGAGAGGGGAGGAAGTGTAGTAACTCAACGATGCACACCATGTAGATTGTGAACTACAGAATCTAGACCTGTCCAAAAAAGGAAAGCACTAATTTCGCAATTAAGACTTGGAATGTTGCGGGAGTAAAAAGTAAACTAGCGACAAGAGACATTGGTCCTCAGAGGGAGGGCAGGCTAAATGTGTTTTAGCCGTGTTAATACCCACAACCACACCACTAAAACTGTTAGGGTCCTATATGTCTTCTCCCTACTTTCAATTCCTCTATCTCCAAATGGAGGAAAAGTTCAATCTGGTTCTAATTAACTCTTAAAATAATGTTTTTGAACAAGCTAAAGCTAATCATGGACTTATTTAGAGAGATTGAATTATTTTTAAAACACATCAAGGATGATTATATTTTAATATGGCTAGAGGTTTTATTATGAGCCAAAGTAAGGCAGGGGATCTAAAGGCTGTGGCTATATAAATAGGGAAGGAATTATGCATTTCTCGCACAATTTTTATGGAGAGGCAATAAATGAAATTATTTTTAAAGATAGCCTGGAATTGCTAGAAAATACTAAAGAACAAGGTCTATTGCTAGTACCAACGTATTATGGGAACGGCAGAAGCTCCTTTATTGACCACATCTTGGTGACCGAAAATGGGCATTGATTAATAAAATCTTTTGACATTACCCCAAGGGTTTTTAGTGACCACTCTATTCTGACAGTGGCCGTTCATATAAATATCCTGAGGCCTAATGGCTCTCGAATTCTGAACCAAATCAAAACACAGGGCATAAAGGCATTCGCTTAAAATGGGCGAATATATACAGTGTTGCCATTACAGAGGAAATCATGGCAGAAAATCTTAGAGACTTGAATATATGCATGGATCTGAAGTCCACACCACTCTGTATTTTGGTAGTCTTTTGTAAAATAATGGCAGAAATCTAGGGGAAATTAAGAATTAGAAGTACAGGCAATAAAAGGAGGGGACTGTTTGACAAGAACTGCTCCGAGTCCAATAGAAAACTGAGGAAAGCCTTACTAGACACACCGAGGGACAAAAATAGTAAATAAAGAGGTATGTACAACTCGGCCCTAGATGAAAGGAAAAGAGAGATGAAAGATAAGATCTGGGACTAATGTAGTACAGGCCACAGAATTAAAGGATAATTCTCTTTTTTGGTTAATAATGATTAACCGCCATTCCTGAAAGATAGAGAGGATCCAAGGGTAGAGGTATTTTTCCAATAGGGGAACTGGATAGAACATGTTGGCACTATTTTTAATCCTGATAACTGCCCTATAGAGTTGTCCAACTCAACTGTATATTCTACTGATACTGTAGATGTCCCAGCCACAAGTTTAGATGAGGTCATTAATGCCCTAAATAAAGCTGCTAACAGAAAGGCCATGGCCATGCTATTCTATGAGCCCCTCTGTTAACGCAACAGTTAAGGGCATCCTTCTGGTTTCTTGGATGGAAAGTTCAATTGTCCCAATATTTAACAAAGGACACAGAGGGGACCTGAGATGCTATCGCCCAATATCCCTCCTGGACTCAAGTACCAAATAAATGGGCAGAATCCTTTTGGACAAGCTGATACAATGGGTGGAGGAGAAACATATTCTCACTGATACACATACAGTACAGGTTCAGGAGGGATATTGACACTTTAGAACAATGTGTTAACTTACATCTGCTTATTACAAATATACAGTTGTAAAAGACGGACATGTTTACCTATGCTTCGCATACTTAAGTAATGCGTTCGATCTGGTAAATCACAATCAAACTCTCTCAGATATGGGTGCCCCAATGGGAATTGTCAGCTATCTGTCCCAATGGTACACCTACCTGACTGCGTGGGTATGCTATGGACTGAAGAGGGACTGTACAGAAAGATTTAAGGTAAGGCTGGACAGTGAACTCCGCTCTGAGTTCCACGGAGCGTGTGGCGTTCCGAAAAACTAGCTAGGAAATCCACCTCCCGGCGAGATTTTTCTTCATTCGCGATCGTCAACATCAAGTTGGCGAGAGGGAGTGTGCAAAATCAACCTCCCAGAGAGACTTCTCAACGAGGACAGTCAAATTTCTCATTGCGAGCAGTCGCATGTTCTTGCGACCACTCACACTGAGAAACCATCTGTTTGGTTGAGAAAGCTGCCACTCGAGTAAAAATCTTCTGGAGCGGCCGAAAGGAAGTTTGCGCTGTACATGGTGCCATTTGCGATGATAGCACAGTGCAGACAGGCACCTGGTACTGAAAATCACCGCAAATGGCATTTATCTAACACACCCTGCTGCTTGCGGAGCTCTGTGTAGCGTGACAGAGTTTTTTTGCAATTTCGCTCAGGTTTCTCTGGGAATCCGACAGGGGTTTGTCCTTGCTCCCTTTCGCTTTTCCACTCTATATAAATGGGATGGATGAGTGTTTACAGAAAGTGAAGGCTGATGCCCCCATGGTTGGATCTCACCCTGTTCCAATGTTATTATATGCTGAAAATGTTGTTCTTTTATCTAGAACAGAAAATGGGCTCCAAAATGGGCTCCAACTCCTGATTGATGACTTTGTTATTTTTATGGATAACAAAGATATGAAAGTAAACCTAAAGAAAATAGTCATCATGGTGAGTGGAAAAGGAAGAGCAAAAGAGAGGACACATCATATAAGGGAAGAGAGACTAGCCGATATACAAATGTTTCCATACCTAAGAGTACAAATTACTGCATCATGGCGCTGTGAAAGCCAAATTATTATCGCCAAAATAAAGATTTTGAGAACCATAGAATCAATCTTTAGATTTGGTAGCAAAATAGGCAATAAGCCTGTTAATGAGATACGGATGCTGGACAAAAGTAAATGCCTCCCAAGTGCTGTCTACGGCACTGCATTGTGTGGGGGTGGACAAAGTGTGTCCCGCTGCAACCTTAGAGAATTAGTTTTTAGCTTTATTGTTGGCTGTGCCAAAAACTAGTTTAACCTATATAATTCATAAGAAAGTGGCAGTTCCTGTTTCAGAGGACGACCTACATGCTAGTTCTTTCCTATTGTGGTACAATATCTGGAGCAAAGTAGGGACAAAGTTCACAAAGGCTATAATACTAGACCGTATAATGCTAGATGCATTGAAAAAAATAAGATGGTGACTTATATAGACAGCCACCTAAGGAAAGTGGACAATAGCATCGGAGTTGAGGATACAGTTAAAATTTTACAATATACTAAATTCTAAGTTAAATCTATACTCAGGGACGAGAGAGAGATATAAAGAGATACCAGAGAATGCAAAAAATCTACGCTGTGTAGACATTTGTCAGGCCTGGTACAAGTGGCCCTACAAAACTGCTTGATAATAATAAAGAACACCCAACACAGGTTCTATCTCACCAGATTATGCCTAGAAATATTGAACATAAGGGACACCTTTCCAAAAATCGGGGCATGGACTGATATCCTACAAAAATGCCCATGTTATGGTAGAACTAGCCAAAGCACAATGCACTTTATTTTATTTTGTAGTTTTTATAAGGATCTAGGAAAACAATTTTTAGTCCCGATTTTTAAAACTGGTAAATATACTTATTATCAGGATGCTGTGTACTATTTATGTGCTTTGGAAAACGGGGATATCTGTTTGTCTTTTATTACATTTATTACATCTGCCTTGGGAAGGAGGAAAATCCTGGCACACTTGAAAGCTTTTACTTATGAGGCCGCATTATAAATCCATCCCTTATGAGCTGTTTGATTACAACAACACTTGACTGATTAACCAAATTGTTTTGAATGAGCGATGGGAGCACCAGGCAACCTTCACAATTAATATGGCCAGGCAACTTAGTAGGTTCCTGTCTGCCTCTAAGATCTGGAGATCCTATGTTGTTATGTATAAATGTTATAGGTTACCTTCTTTGGAAATGGGCATTGAGATAAGTTTAATGTATCATATTTTAAGTTATCAATCAATTGTATAGTATAATTTTATGGTTTTATATCTATAAACCGAATAAAGAAATGAAATGAACAATGATGTATGAGAATTTGCTCCTAAACTATCAAGATGTATGTACTGTTCGTATTTAGACTGGATCTAACTATTGGAATAGTGATATTCTTTTAAGTGAACTCTTTTTTTTTAAATTAAGAGTTTAATATTTCTTCTACATTCATAGGGTCACTGATACATGTAATATGTTGGAAATGAAGTATTTTCCCTACTCTTTCTTAGACCGCAGTAGGAAAAGTAAAACTAAGCTCTTCAAATGTCAACTCTTTTCCTAATGCTGGGCTATTTGGAGTGGGAATGGTAAAATTCACTCCTCTGAATTCCAGTAATTTCCTGACTGTTGCAGAGACTGGTGTGGTAATAGTACATTTTACCCATCCAAAGTCCAACACTTTTCCTACTGTTGCACCCAATGGAGTGAGAATAGTAAATTGTACTGTGAGAAGTTGGCGTGGTAAATGCTGTCCACTAATTAAAGTGGGCACCTTGCACCAGTCCAAACAACCCTTATGGTGATGTAAGAGGTCAAAGATAACCTTAGAAAGTTATCCAAGTGGTAGCTGTGGAGAACGGGCCTTCAGGCTTAGTCCTGAAGGAATGTTAAGCAGCTTGTGTTACCAGAATACAACCTTATAGTATTGGTTAAATGAAAGGAGAACCACACAGTAGTTATAAAAATATGTATTTATCAATATAGCACACTTTAAGTATCTTCTACATGAAAATACTAACGAAGCACATAATACCGTAGCACAATAGTAAATAGCACTAATACACAGTGGGCTCCAGGGAGAGACCAGACCATACACTAAAATAGTGGTATAAGAACCATGACTCGAGTCAAGACAGTGTCTAGAATATGTAGAATCTCTGGGACCCTAAGGAAACATCCAAGGTGAGTAAGTAGGGACCCCATGGAGGACGGGTGCAGTGTGGGAACACGACAGGGTGCTCCATACAATTCTAAGGAGAGTCGAAGTTGCCGTTTTAAAGTCTAAGGACCCTTCCAAGTGGACTTTGAAGAAACCCCGTGGAACTTAGGAGGTTGGAGAGCCACCCCACCCGTGGATACCGTAGTACCAGAGTTAACCTATCCCATGGAAGCTGGGTGCATAGGGCTGAAGTGGTGTCGGAAACCGCTGTTGAACTCAATGGAGGACTTCGAAGAAGAGCCACTGCTGGAAGGAGGAAAAGTGTCTGTTGGAATCCAAAGGTGGATTCTTGTTGAAGAGTACCTGAAAGCAAAGGGGACAGAGTGTGGGTCACTCAGGAGTGACCAGGGGCTCGATACACAAATGCCCACCGATGTCGGGTACTTAATGTGCGTTGAGGGGGTTCTTGACTCTGCAGCCATAGGGACCAAGAGATATAGAGGATAACAAGGAGCCGGATATGAGCCTTCCCACAAAGGATGTCGAGTGCTGAGGGGTCAGTATTTGGCAGGAGCACCAACAAGCCTTGTCAGCGGCAACCCATGCAGAAGGCCATGGTTCAGACCAGCAAGGTCCAGGAGACTCAACAAACACAGGGGAGTCAGGGCAAGCCTGGAGCAACCAGGAGTGCTCACGAAAAGCAATGTTGATTTTCAAGGGGACCCACAGGCCGGAGGCACAGGAGTCGCGAGAGGACGTGGAACAGCTTCACAAATCAGCAGCCCACGAAGCACTAGGTGTGAGGAGGCCGGGGTTCTTTGTAGGAAGTGTTACCAGAGGTTGGGGCTGCTTGGAGACTAGTGCATTCATTCTGGAAAAGCCAACAAGCATATGCACTTGCAAACGCGCATGGTGCACAGGGGGTATTGCAGCCCCCACAATGGATTCTGGCCTCAAACCTGGTGAGAGGGCAGCAGAGACCTCAATGGATGTAGAAACCCACCTCCTATGTTGCTGAAGCCTTTGAAGTCTGGAGTAGATCAGGCACAGCAGACCGGTCAGTCATGATGTGGTGCCTGTGGTTGCAGAGGAGTGACTCCTTCACTCCAAGGGAGATATAAGGCATAGGGACTATACCTATTTTTGAGCTTTCAATGACCAACAAACTTTGGAGAAGCTACATGTTTACTTAGTTCAAGCCTTGAAAAAGTTACGGATGTAACAAAACACGTGTCGGCTGTTGTGTGTTTTTTTTTTCTACATCTCCAGACCATACTGTTCTTTCATGTATAAATGTTTGCAACAAATGTTTAATCAAAGAGTGCACTGATATGCAATGGTCCTTACCATTAAATGTAGGTATTTCAAATGTAACAATCTGTTTTATCCTGTGATTTGAGTTGCCTCAAATGGATGCATAACTGATGCTCAGAATACGAGTATAAAAGAAAAGATAAATAATAGGAGTTCTGAGGTACAACTGTTAAATTAATACATATATGATGTTTTTAAACATGTCTCAAGCCTGCCATTGCAGGCCTGTGTGTGCATACTTACATATATGATGTTTTAAACACATGTCTCCAGCCTGTCATTGCAGGCCGGTGTGTGCGCAATTGCACTTTTGGTATCTTTAACCCCTTCAGCGCTGGGCGAATTCCGCCGCGGTGCTGAAGGGTTCGAGCGCGGGCGGGCTCATGACGGAACGGTTCCGTCATGAGCACAGCTCAACCGTGGCTCATGACGGAACCGTTCCGTCATGAGCATGGAAGGGGTTAAACATGTGTCAAGACTGCCATTGTAGGCATCTGGGTGCGCAATTGCACTTATGCTTAGGTTGGCCTTTCTAAATCATTGGCCAAGGCTGAGGGTGCCTTTCACTGACACTAGAGCACCCCTAGGGTAGGTTCTAAGGGGTGAAGTGAGTGGTAGGTGAAAGACAGGGCAGGTACACATGTGTGTTCCCTGCCCAGGTAGTGAAGAACCTCCATGTTGGTTCCCCCACCTAGGAAGTCCACTCCTCCAATGGGACAACACATGGGTTGTGCTGCTTCTCTTGTAGTGGCCTTAGGGCTCTGGACACTTTCCTACTGTAAATGCAGTGTAAAAGTGTGCACACCCTTCCTACACATGCTAGAAAGAGGTGCGTACCTGATGTCTTTAAACATGTCTCAAGACTGCCATTGCAGGCCTGTGTGTGTGCACCTATGGTAAGTCCTAATAGATGAGATGAAGCAAGTGGTAGGTGAAAGGCAGGGCAGTTACATTTGTGTGTTCCCTGGTACCTATTAGGTTTGCTCTTCCCGTAGGATAATACGTTGGAATAGTTGAAATTACTATAAGCTGCAATTGTGGCTTGCAGTCAATCAGCCGCATAATGTTTCCTATCACTGGATTTACATTGGCAAACCATCTCCTGTGGTAAAGAGGGATTTGTCATTAATAGATGAGAAATGCCACTTCTAAAAAGCGGGCAGGTCCCTGCTCTGAATCTCTTTGTGTGTCTTTTAGTTTGACTATAGTCCATTCTGGAGGATGGGAGAGCACATCTGGGCATTCCCAAGATACAGCTATAAACATTGGGCATGGAACTGGAATAACAGACCTCTGCCATTTGACAGTCTGGCTGGATAGATTCGAGGAAAAGGTTTTGACACTTGGCCTCTGGCAGCCAGACCATGGCCCCACTAAAGATTAAGATCTGCGTTTCATTTGCAGACAGGACTGACATTTAATGGATATAATATGTCGATCAAAGGGAAACTCTCTGAACTGTCCCATACTTCAGTTGGGGAGTGATACACAAGTGGTATGTGGGACCAAAGATCCTGGAACTGCATCGTGCAGACTGCCAGAGGAATCTGTTGTGCACAAGGAGGATTTCTGCGATTGGAAGTGACCGAGCACCCCTTCATGAATAGTGTCTGGCCTGTGCTCACCACCTGCTGCTGTGTGGGACTCTGAAGGGTGCTCTCAAAGGACTTGTTGGCTTGCCCACTCTTCTCTTGAGGAGATCTCAGGGACATCAAAGGCCTCCCATGAGGGACCTACACCATCTACCTGTGACTCTTGGAGAGTGGTGCCATCTTAAGGGCCCACATCATCTGCTGGATTCCCACTGATAAGGCGATGTGAGTGTGGAACCAAGCATTGTGCTTGTAGATGGGATTGCCTGGTGTGGAGCCCCAAAATCACTGCTCACATCTCAGGAGTGTACCCTCTGCATCAAGGGGCCTTGATACACTTTCTTCCAATAGGCTCCCCTGCTTCATTCCGCATTCAACGATTACTCCTTTTTGTGCTCTCAGTTTGGCGGACCCACTGCCCACTTCTCACCCAGCCTGATGATGACTTTGTGTTGCTAGGTAGTATTGCCCAGATTGGGCCTGAGTAGTGAGAACGCTTCTGAGAGTGATCAGAAGTGGGTCAAGAGACTGTGTGCCCTTCCTGCGCTTCACAGAACTGGGCTGGTGCCTGAAGGCACAGTGTGGAATCCTTTGATTGACGTTCCTGAGTAGTGGTCAAACCTCCAATTGTCGACTTCCGCCTAATTAGCAGTTACCTAACTCCACCTTTTCCCCTGGACCCTGACTAAGTGTGACTCTGGATGCAATCAGCCTAGTATCATGGTAAAGGTTTTCTTTATATCCAGCCCTTGGGTTTAGGGTAGTCAGGCTTGGAGGAAGGGTGGAGGAGGGTTTTGGCCATAGGTCTGCAAGTGTGTTGTCAACTGACCTGTTGGATATTATGGCACCGCATTTGGATGCGGTGTGTGTGTAAGTGCGCTTCATACAGACCTGCCTGATATCCGTAGTACCACGTATGGGTGCTAAGTAAGTGTGTGGGAGAGACTGCCTGTGATTAATTGAACCGGACTGTGGTTTTGTCGTACACATTGTTTCCTGGCCATATGAATATTGCGTTTGACATTGGTTTTACTAATTGTGATTTATGCCCAGAAATACATGATGTTTATGTTGTGTTAATTAATGTGTGTGTTGAATACAAATTTTATTTACATACACCACATGTGAAGTCTCTTTTGTGAAGCTCAGTGTATTTATTGTGTGGGAGTGCTGTGCCAATGCTTTACACATTGCCTGTGGTAGGTTCTGTCTGGCTAGGACCTTTTCTCAACCAACCAGAATGCGCCAGTACCAACATATAGTATTAAATAATAGTGGAATATATTTAATTTACGTTATGTTACATTTTTATGTTAAAACATTGACATTTAATACTTTTATCTCTATTTATATGAAAGAAATCAACCTTGTTGTCATAATTTCGACAATAATAATGTCAACGGAGAGAGAGATGGGGAAAATGGTGGCCACGTGTTAGTAGCGGTCACTCGCTCTCGCTCTTTACCGGTATACTCTGAAGACAGACACTCGGATAAAGTAACGAAGCAATGAAATAACGCTGGGAAATATATATATATTTTTTAAAGGATACAACCAACCGCCGTATCTGCTTCTTTCCCAGTTCCCGGTTCCTGGTCTTGCTCGTTCTCCCGGTCGCGGAGCTTGGTGCCGTGGAGTTTGCTGGACTCGGGGTTTTGGCGTTCAGCGTGCGAAGCGGAGGTGGCGGTCGGAGGTGGGGGCGGTGCCTCAGAGAGGCCATTGGTCGGAGGCTGCAGCGCAGATAGCTCAAAGAAGAGGTATCACGTTGAGAGTTGGTTTTCGGGGGAGCCCGGCCCCCGCCTTCGTGTTCCCCTGTCTGTTGGCTCAGCGGACCGGATTAACCCCTGGATTAACCCCTGAGTGCCTCCAGAGCATTGGAACAAGAAAAAACAGAGTGTGCGATCTGGAAATCTCACAGGCGGCAGGCATATGGCGCACTCCAATGACCCCGGTAAGGAGAAGGGGGCGAGACTGGGGGCCTAAGCTGAACTTAGAGCGGGGGCAGCAGGTGAAGAGAGGCAGGACGGGGGCTTATTTACAGGGGCAAACAGATTTAATAGATACACCCTCAGGAGTAGGGACATTTGGGGTCAAAATCAGTCCCCCACTGAAGTAGTTATTAAAGACTCTGCGTGTTCCGCGCCTCCTGTGGTTCAAATTAAGCCCCAAAAAGAAACGAAAAACATCAATATCACCTTGAATTCAAAGACCTCCTCGGGCAAGACCCCCACACGAAAAGATCGGAAAAAAGCAGCTAAAAATAAATCAGGGAATATTTGCGTCACTCCATCCTTAAGATCTTACTTCAAGGTTCAGGCCATACAATCTTCCTTGAAGAAACCGAATCAACTGCCTGAGGTTAGCTCTGTGCCAATATTGAGTGACGACAGAGTTCTGAAATTACAGCAACCTTTGAATACAAACGATAAGGGAATGGGAAAGGAAATGGATTCAATATGTCTGGAAAATAGGTATGAATCGCTCTCGCAAGAGACCGATGAGAGTGCTAATAACCTGTCATCTTCCTCTCCCACGGCCAGTATGGAAAAAGTCGTCCCCCAAAGAAGCAACAGTGCAATTGAAGAGTTAGGTTCATCAAGTACACTAAATACAGTGTGCAATACAGAGACTATTTCTCCCACGGAGGGGCTATTAACCACCCTCCTTACAGAATTAAGAGACAAATTTGCAATCTCCGAAAACAATCAATTGAAAATACAAACAGTCTGTGAGACACTTGAAACCAAAATGAACGTTATTTCCGAAAGAGTTGGGGCAATGGAGTTAGCCTTCGAAGATCTTACAAAGCAAGTAGATAAGAACACACGAGATATACAGACACTGAAGGGCGCGGACAAGATTCTGAAGGAGAAACTGGAAAGCTTAGAAAATGCCGCAAGGAGGAACAACATTAGGTTTCTGAAAATACCTGAAGATGTGGAGGGAGGCGATATAAGGTCCTTCATAAACAACCTCCTTATAGAGCTTCACCCTGATATCGACAAAAAGACTCTTGAGGATGATATACAAAGAGTACATCGGGATCCTTTCTCTAAAAAACCTCGGAAGAAAAATCCAAGGAATATCTCAGTAAATATTAAATCATATGTGCTTTAAGAAAAAATCCTGGCAGGAGGATTAAAAGCGGGGGTGTACAAAAAAGCTGGATGGTCATTTCGGGTTAGATCTGATATCTCCCACATCACTCAAGATAAGCAGTGGGAGTTGGGGAAATCAATGCAAGAACTAAGAAATTTGGGTGCTACGGCTAACCTACGTTTCCCAGCCACACTTAAAGTAATGTGGAACAATAAAATGTTTAACCTTAAGGACCCAGAAGAAGCTAATGCTGTAATAAACCAGATAAAGAGTTCATCCAAATAAGATTTGCTGGAATAAAGCCGGGTTAGAGACAGAGTCCGAAAATTAGAGGAGTTTTACCTCTGAGTAGTAGTAAGGGAGGATTCCCCAGGGGAGGGGGGTCGGGTTTTTTTTCTTTTTCACTTTCACTTGAAATGCAAAAAAAGTTACATTTTTATCTACACACTGGTTGGGGGAGCAAGTGGGAGAAAAGCAAAAAAAATATGTTCCCATTTAACAACTTTAATCAAAAGGATCTTTGGCCTTCTCTTTTAAATAACAGCAATGCTGGCAAACCTCTAGTATTCCATGGCTAATAATGAAGGAGCAAAAGGCATATAAATCATGTCTTGGAATGTTAACGGGTTAAGGGTTCCTTCCAGAAGAAAAAGGATACTAGAGTACTTAAGAATATCGTACTGTAATATTTTTCTTGTTCAAGAATCACATCTACTTAGTGAGGAATGGTCAGGGACTCTAAAACATCAGAAATGGATCGAACACTGCATTTGTACTACTCAATCTTGCACAACGAAAGGGGAAGCCATTTTAATTTAAAAACTGCCCTAGCAATGTTAGGTGAATGCATGGTTGACCCTCTAGGGGGGTGGGCGATTGCCAAAGTAAAAATTTATGGGGTATGGTTGACTCTTGTAAGTTACTATGGGCCGAATTTAGACGATCCATCCTTTCTATACTTTACTTCTTCATTTAACTAAAGTCAAGGACCATATAATATTAGGGGGTGATTTTAATATGGTCTTAGACCCGAGTCAAGATTCTACCTCACGTAGAGTAGCATTAAATTAGGCCTGGGTTAAAATTCCGTTCCGCTCGCGGAAATTGCGATAATTTGACATTTTCGCGTTCCGTGGAGAGCGCGAAAATGTCAAAATTTCTGCAATCCGCATTTTACCGGAAATTTTTTGCTTGCTCGCGCTGTAAAATAATACATTCTTGCACGCGTGCGATCGTCTTACCTGAATCCCCGCGTTCGCCGACAAGCTTTCCCGATCCGGACGCGTTCTCCACGAGATGTTGGATTTTTGGTAGCCATTTGCGCTGTCTCGCGACAGTTCGCGCCCGCAGTAGCGTAATTCGTCGCGCGATCACGTCTTTCTTCTCGCGATCATGCACCGCGAGACAAGTGAAAACAAGATGGCCGCGCCCGCGAGCAACGGCATGGGTAAGTTGGCGAGCCGCGACCACGCAGAAAATACCGCGAACGGGCGGGAAAAAAACTTCCGCATCTGCGGAGATTTTTAACATTGTCGCGATAATTTGCAAAAGTGAATTTCGCAAATACAAGGCTTTCTTGAGAGGCTCTTTAATAGCTATTTCTATTTCACAGTCTAAGAAAATACTAGAGGAGACCAAAAAACTAGAGGCTAAGATATACAGACTCCAAGAAAGCCTAGAGAAAGAGCATGGGAATCCTAATATCTTAAGAGGGCTAACAACTGCAAAACATAATTTCGTGGACTTCTTAGAAGTTATAATTAAAAAAGAAGTGGGATGTCAGCAAGCTAGCTCATCACAAATACGGGGAGGGGTGTAGTAAGCTCCTTGCGTGGAAAACAAAAATTGATCAAACAAGAAATTGGATAAAGGACCTCCGGTGTTCAGATACCGGCAATATAATCAAGGAAGATGCTGAGATCGAGGAGGCCTTTGTTCAATTTTTTAAAAACTTATATACGGGGGAGACGAGACTTGATGAAAACTACATGGAGAACTTCTATCAGAGCTAGCTCTTCCCTCGCTCCAACAAAACGAAAAAAAGCAATTAAATTGCCCCATATCTATGGAAGAAATGATTCAAACTATATGTTCTTTAAAAAAAGGGAAAGCTGCTGGTCCTGACTCTATCCCAAATGAGACCTATATTATATTAAAAGACGAACTGGCACCTTTTCTTCTTCATTTATTTAATTCATCTTTTATAGAAGGTCATAGCCCCCCCCATCTCATGGGAAGAAGCAGCCATAACAATTCTCTTGAAACCAAATAAAAACCCAAGACTCTGCGAGTCTTATAGGCCTTTCTCGCTTTTAAACTGTGATCATAAAATATACACCCAGATCATCACTAAACGTTTAGATAAAGTTATAGGCCCGCTAATACATCCAGACCAAAAAGGGTTTATGAAAGGGACGCAGCTTAGTGAATTGAATCACGACCTAATTGGGGCTATAGATATGGCTCAGACCTACAAGACCCCTTTGGCAGTATTGACATGCGATGCTGCCAAAGCTTTCGATCAGGGTCAACTGGTCATTCCTGTTGAAAGTAATTCAGCATTTTAATTTAGGTGAAACATGTTTGACAGCAATTAAAGCCATTTACAAAAATCCTTCAGCAAAAATGCTCCTTAATGGGAAACTAACTAGATCAATACAAATTGGAAGAGGAACCAGACAAGGCTGTCCCCTTTCCCCTTTACTTTTTAATATCTATATTGAGCCCCTTGCTTGCAAATTAAGAGCCTGCCAGAATATTATCCCCTTCAGATGCAATGGCTGGAAGAAAAAAAATTGGTCTATATGCGGATGACCTTATAATTTACACTGGTAATCTGGAAAGATCGTACCCAGATATTTGGTCAGAGATAGAGAGCTTTGGAAAGGTTTCTGGAGACCTCCTTAATAAACAAAAAACAGAACTCATGAAATGGAACACTAATATTAGGATTATTTACACAAAAAAGGAAATAAGATATCTTGGTATCCAGATAGTCCAAAACATCGACAAAATAGCCCAAGTTAACTTTGATAAAGCAACTAAGAAAGTTAGCTCTCAATTACAATCATGGGGGGCACTCTCACTTTCCTTTTTGGGTAAATCTAATTTATTAAAAATGGCAATCTTGCCAATATACATGTTTTTGTTTAATACCATCCCCTTAGACTTTCCAAAAATTTGGTTCAAGAAGGTGCAGGGGCTTTTCTCAAGTTTCATATGGGGAAACAAAAACCCAAGAATAGCGTTAAAGAAACTGAGAAAGAACAAAGATTATGGAGGTATAGCAACTCCTGAATTATATCTGTATTTCTGTGCTTTCCATTTAAACAAATTTCAGCAACTAATGATGGAGAGTTCAACTTGTTCTCCTCTCTATAAAGCTCTTACAACTGACTTCACTCGACAAGCAGGGTGCTTCCTTTTAAAATTTGGTCACCCAAAATTTTTCAAAAAGGTTAAATTGAAGATTCTGGTATCAGCTATTAAGCTTTGGTCTCAGGTGAGACGCCTTTTAAAAATCCCCTATTATAATGACATCGCCCCAGTTTGGGACTCCCCAGGGATGCCACTGTGTTTGTAAGATGCCCTCGCGGTTCCCCTTTGTAGCGGCGACATCACCACATGGGGGCAACTGCGTTTTGATGCGGAACTTATCTCCTGGCTTCACCTTTTGGAGATTTGTGGGAACTCGATCTCGAAGTTCAAATACTACCAATTGTCAAGCTGGACAAAATCTATAGAAAAAGAGCTAAAAGGGAACTCCAACTTGGCACTAAAGATATGCTCCCGTCAAACAAAAACAAAAGAAGTGGCAGAGTGGTATTCGCTACTTGTACAGAACGGGGAAGAGGAGCAGGCCTCGTTCACTGAGATATGGAAGAAGGATCTGCCGGACGAAGACCTCGAAAATATAGGGCAAGTATCTATGTCATCTTTATGGTCATATGCTATGGGACTGCCCGGTAAAAGTGGATAAAACCATTTCAGATATTATGGGGCTGGATATAAAATTAACAACTTTGTCTATAATTTTTGGGATATTACCAAGGGAGCTAGACAGCCGTTTACTAACAAAAAGACACGGTGCTCTTTTCTTTAATCTGATACTGTTAGCTCGTAGGGAGCTCTGTATTAAATGGATTTAGCCCTGCCCCCCCACAGAAGAAGAATGGATTCATTCTATCCAGAGGGTATCTTCTCTGGATCAATCCGGTAAATATATATTAAAAAAAAAAACACTGGGAACTATGGGATAAGTGGGTGGAGGTAGGCTCTCCCTAAACACATAAAGTTGTAGACACAGGCTTTGATAGGTCTTCCTGTCTTTATTCTCGGCAGGTTTATGGAAATTTTCTTTTATTGTTTCCCACTCTTTGGTATTTTGATTTCTTGGTCCAATGATTAAGAATATGCTCTAGATAGAACCCCCTTGATGGGTCCGTTACTATCTTGGAATAGAAGGAACATAATGGTCTAATAGATGAAACAAGATTAGGGGTTGGACGCCATTCAAGAAGCCGAAGGTAAGGTCCTGGAGATCCGTGGTATCTTTCTCTGTCTTGTGGAGTGACCAGGACTGTAAAAAAAAACTTCCTTCGGACTTTCGAAATGGTCAACGTATCCCCTTCTTGAATTTGGAGCATATTGTGGTTAAATGAGGACTACAAAAAAATTAATAATAATAATAATGTCAACAATATGTATCTTCCATTATTTTTTTACTTACCACTATAACTATAGGAGCATGATATTGTGATAAATGATATTTTTGACATGATATTTTTGTCAAAGATATTGTTTATCGCGATATTGTGTTAGTTATCCCACCCTGGGAGATTTCACCAGGACGTCAGGTTCATTAGTATTTTTTTCTGTTCAGGGCCACCAGATTTTTCCAGCGGGTCATGAACAAAAAAAATCATCAGACCATCTTCTCTAAACGGAACAGGCAATCTTACATTCTAATACTGATATAATTGCTGTCAGTCCATCAGTGTAATGTTTCTGACAGCTGAGAAAGAGGAGCTACCTTTCTTCAGAAACATGATAGTCTGTTTTACTCACAAAAGGATTGGTGAAGTGTTACTTTGACAGATAGGGTACTCCATCTAAACCTGTCCTTTAATTGCATATTTGGACACTAAAATTTCATATTTCGTAAAAACAAATTGTCAGTAGTTAAAATTAATGTTTGCTTCCTTTAAAGTGCTATAGTTGAACCTCACATATATTTTTCCCCCAAAGTGTAGTTGGTTAAAAAAGGTATACATTATATAACAGAAAATAAGAGAGAGAAAAAAAATGATTAGTATTTTTCATGCTTAATGAATTTAGCTATCAATTTTAGGTTTGAAACATCGAGGGGCTCATTTCGATGAGGCTAAAAAAAGCCTCTGAGTGCTGTTCGGAGGTTTTCCGTGCCTCATCGCCATTTCAAAGCGGACAGCCTCATTATAATTGAGGGTGTCGGTTTTAAAAATCGTCAGACATTTCGTTTGGCGTCCAACGGCCTCAAGGAGCCCGTCTGCCAGTCGGAACCCACACGTAATCCCTGTGGGTGGTGTTTTATGCTGCCCGCATTATGACGACAGTTTCGCAGGTTTTCCATGCCAGGCATTCTGACATGGAAGGCCTGTCGGAAAGCGACTTTGGGGACCCCTAGCAGGGCCCCCTTCAGCAAATGACTTCCAGTTGGAGACCAAGGGGGCACCATGTGGCAGGCACTGCGAGGGGCCTGCCATTCGGTGCAGGGATGAACACAAACTCCCTTTTCTGTATGTGAGCTTGTGCTGTGGCCGGGTTCCAACCACAGCACAAGCTCCCATACAGAAAAGGAAACTTGCGACTGCACCATGTGCAGTCACAGTAAAATTTAGCAGTGAAGACCGCCGGACGGAGCTCAGTCAGACCCGTAACCACAGCGGTGTCGGGCATTGAAATAAGGCCTTATGTGATACAGTAATACGTGATCAAATAACAAAGCATGCCAGCAATGTAGGTGTTCAAAAGAAGGTTAGGATTAAAGGGAAGCATTGCTGCAGGACATGAAGCAACTGTGTGCAAAGCAGGAATTTCATAGCTGTATTGTCAAAACTGTGAAACACAGCAAAAGCGGTCAAGAGAAGAAATTTGCAGGAAGACTGAATGGTCAAAACAAGAAAAGAGGAAAGCCCTCCTTTTCGTAGTGATGAGCCTATCATGAAAAGTTTGGCAGTAAGGATCTAAAGGGGCCCTATCAATGCCTCTTGCCACCTATGTGCATGCAAGAGAGCGCATGGTTTGCCCCCTTGTATTTCTGCATCCCCTGTTGGTGCGCAGGAAGAAAAACACGACATGGGGCATTTCTTCCTGTGCAGGAACTTGCTGTGGCACACCCACAGAAGTGCCTTCCAGCGGGCTGCCACGCCAGTGCCCCACAGGAAGACCACCAAACTTGTAGTCAGACTGCCTGCTGGATTATGAGTTGAATCCTAGCAGGTGGTGCATGCTGTGGTGGTCTCACAGTGGAGCCTTTCTATGGCTTAAAGGAGTGCCTTAGAAAGGCATGTGTCCCCCCCTGTATGCACCCCATGCACAGAGGTGATGGGGGCCCTAGAATCTCAGCACCATGAAAAGGAGGGCAGTGAGGAAACTCGTAATATGCTTGGTGGTGCTGCAGTGGCAACGCCACAACATTACTTCATCGGACTGCTGCGCTACCACCCCAAGATTACTGATCCCTTGGGGTAGCGGTGGTCCAGTAGCAGCCCAACTGCAAAAGTCATCATACGGCAGGTGTATCTCCAGTTTGGCGGTCCACAGACCGCCTCTGCGACTACAGTGGTCAATTGGACCGCCATAGTCATATTCAAGCCCTAAGTAGTAAATCCTTGATTATATCACTTAACCTAATGATATAATTTACAGCAAGGGAAAGACAATATAAAACTAGAGAGTCTTGATAAAACAGATTTCCACACCAGCCTGAGAATGTTGCTCTTAAATGAACGGACAAAATTGAGTACACTCTGACTAAAGGTAGAGGCACTGACGCAACCAAAGGATTATTATCCCAAATATATTTTTCGAGTACCTCCCCAGCCTGAAGTTAATTGACCAGGGTCCCTGACAAAAATATAAAATCAGTGACTGTATCACAACCTGACCCAAAAAAGTGGGAATAACTTTGTCTGCACAAACCTCAGACTCAAGGGCATTTACTAAATCGCTCTCAATAATATATCTTGATATTGTACGCAGCCAGGGGTGGGATAATGACTCAAAGCTACGGCTAGAACTGAAGATACAAGTTAAGATTGTGCTTGTGTATAATTTGGAATTAAAATCCCTGCATGCAACAAATTATTAGCAGTTGTTTTGGGTTTCTCTGGTGAGCACAGACCATCAATCAAAGTAAATAAGAAGTCAAAATTGCAGCCATTGATATGGTTAAGAATGTCATTATAAAATTAATTAAATGAAAACTAATCTAAGAGTTACATTTTACAAGAAACAACTGAATACCACAGTGAGCAAAAAATAAATTACTCAAAAGTTTATATTACATTTGTGAATCCGGCCGGTTGTTCATTGTGTACAGATCATACATCAATTCATATGGGTAAAGCTATGCAATATTGAAATGATACCAATGTACTAGTTTTTATAAACAGTGTTTATTTGTCCAACTCTAAATGTGGGGTTACCGTACGATTAAGAATGCATTTGTAAAATGTGTTCTTTCCTGCAAACTCGCTAACATTTGGACGCCAAAGTGGAGATAAATTCAGTTGTTTCAGCAACTGTTCTACTATTTCTCTACATTCTATTATTGAATTTAGGTTTTTCTAAAGTTATGTCCTAAGCATTGGCTAGCATCACACATTCTCCTCACATTCCTGTGAGGAAAAGTTCCAAAAACAACAGAGTTCTACAAAGTTCCTACCACCCAGAGTTCCTACAATTCTGCTGTTAAAAATGATACTCAACTGGTTTGTCTGATCCCGTCTCCTGTGTCAGGAATTACTCCAAAATGCAATGTTGAGACATCAAGATGAAGCCACGGGGCATACCGGGGTTACTCGGCAGAACCGTGGTGGTTGAAGCCTTTTACTCCTGTTGTCCTGGGGTTCGACCTAGTATAGGTTCTACTCAACTGGGCCAAGTACCCCTTCTACATTTGACTCTCAGTGGTTGCTGTTGTCAAGCAGTCAAGCCTCCCAAAGGAGGGTTGTTGATACAGGTCAGTGAACATGACTTAAAACTCAAAGTGCAAACAGCACAAACAAGGAATCAGCGTTGAGCCAAATTCTTGCTTTTATAAGAGGAAGTAGTATTTTATGTCTAACTTTACACGGCGAATTAATACAACCTTCACTAGCTATAACACAATGCCCTTGAGGTCGGGGTTTTAGGAATTGTCAGGACATTCCCTGCCCCATCCAACTTCATGTCGCATGTGTGGGGCCATTCTCCATTCCCAAGTGACCGCATTCAGGGACTGGTCAATATTAGCCACAATCAAGAGTTGAGTTCTCCTTTCAATCTTAAAAAATTTAGTAAAAAAGAAGTATGGTGCAGCAGCACCTTGAGCAGCAAGTTATCCTGGGTCGCAACTGGCCCAGTTCACATTTTACCCACTCTCGCAGCACAGAAGAGTTTAGCAATGTTGAAGGTGCCTTCAAAGGGCAGTCACAAGTACTGCTCATTTCATAGACCTTGGGCTCCTCAAGGCCCACCCAGCAGCACCCTGCAGCACAGGCTCACTCTCCTGAGCAGTGCTGCCAGAGATCTCTGTAGTCGGGACAGCTTCAGCTCGGGAAGATGCAGTAAGTTGGCTTTTACCCTATGAGGGAATCCCAACTGGAGCAAGACTACACAGTGTCCATGGCATCTCTGGAAGTCTTCAGTAGTGAGCCTGGGGCAGTTTCTTCTCCATGCATGTTTAACCCGCCAATCTAGCCTCACTTTATCTTTCAGAGATTGGCCCTGAATCCTTAGCTTTTTTGGAAACGGAAGCCTCTCCTGGCAGATGGGGTTTACACAGTGCGTGGTAATATGGGCACAGCTCTTCCAGCACAAGCGCCCCAACCCAGTCACCACTCTTGGCACTCTTTGAAATAGAAACTTGGTGGCCCCCTGTGACTTTTGGCATCACCACAATGCGGGTCAGTGTCATGGGCCTAGTGAGATGTGCAAAGTGTTCAACGCTCTACTCAGACTATGACGGCCCTCTCCTGACATATGGTGGTCACCGAAAATAATTCTGCACACAGGATAGGTGCTCAGCCAAATTCTCACAGCTGCACAGGGAATACTCATGGGAGGGCTTCTTAGTGGGTCTTGCTCCTTCTAACTCTCTCCCCTTCCTCACAGATCTTGAAAAGCATTCAGGCACTGGTGCTCCAAGGTCCGTTGCAGGTGTTCTTGGTTTCCCTGGGTGATGTTCCCTCACTCCGAAATGGGACTAGCATGTCTTTAACAACAGTCCTGGTCACATGCAGAAGACTTGCAGAGCTTCCCCTTCTCGATGAGCTTGGCAGGTGACAAATATTTGGGGACTCAACCTCCCCTTCTTATAGTCTTTATTCACACACTAAATGTGATTAAGCATCTGAGTCTTTGAAGTTTTATGTTGGGATTGTGCTTCTTTTGAAGCAGGCACTTCTCCTTTTCTTCTTTCCTAATGAAAGATGTCTGTCACAGCAGGCATTACTCCAAAGCTGACTGACCCACAACACAATTAACGGGAGTGACCAGAGTTCACACCTTGAGTTATATGTGCATTAAAAGGGTAATCCCAGCCCCCCAGCCCTACTCTATGATGACCTTATCACCCCAACCTTCCTTCCTGAGTTTCTTTTTTTGCAAATTCATATAGGGCAAACTCGCCCAAAGGTACTGAAGTGCTTTAAACAAGTGTGTTATGTTAAAAAAGGACACATTCATATTTGGTAGGCACAGGGAGATTAAGTGATTTGCCCAGAATCATAGGATGTTGAGCCAACAAGGAGACTCGAACCTGGTTCCCCAGGTCCAAAATTGGCTGCTCTGTCTGTTATGCCACATCCTTTCCAGATGTCCTTCCTTGTGATCTATCACTGAATCAAAGAGCAGTTTCTTTTTTAAGTGTAAAGGGAGTCTTTTCTCTCCAGTGTGTGCCCCTCCAAGTTCACAGGAATGCAGCAGTACACAACCTGTCTGGGGGTATTCCTCTACTTCTCATGTCTTCACCAGGCAGGCCTTGGCTTCCCAAAATGAAACACATGGCGCTCCATATAATATTAAGTCACAGGAACATTGACTTAGTGTACATTCATTACACACTTATTGTGCAGCACTAATGCCTCTATGCATTGTACCCATACATGTATACATGCATTCTGTGCACACAATGCACACAATGTTCAGCACTGAAACTTTCCTTCATTTCACTATGGAAAGTTATTTGCAAACACTCACACTACCAGCACAAACACTCACCATGTATGCTCAGCACAACACTTCACCTTTCATGTCTTGTACTTCAGACCAGCACACATATACCAAACATATACTTTCATTGTGCACGCACTGCACAGCACTACATTTTTCATGTCATGTATTCCTCACAGGTATGCATAAACTCAGCACATGCACAAACTCACATGTAATACACAGTACTGCTCTATCCCTGTACTGTACCCTTTGCAGGCACACATACAACCATGCAAATTCACTTGTCCTGCGCTATGCAGCACTCTACAGCTACCTAATTGAGACCAAGGGTGAGTTAAGCACACAGAAGCAGCACTTTTAAAAGGTAAGTGAGCCTGTCGGCCTCACTCCTGTGACACAGTGTTAACATGTCCTATTTACTTCCACTGATCACTGCACAGTTTGCTGCCAAAATTTCGCTCATGACACCTTTATCCAGTTAGTCTTATCCAAGAACTCCCACCTTCCATTTAAGCCTTCGAGGAGATTGAGTACACCCTGGTGGTATTCGCCTAGCGGGTGGGGAGAGGATACTGATGATAAAGCGTGACATTATTATATGTGTGAGCTTTCCTCTTCCATAAAGGATGACTTTCTTTGCAAACACAGCATAAGTCCAAAACGTCTTCGGTTTCCCTTCTGTTCCTACAACAGTTAGGTAACTAGATAGAGAGATCTGTGATATTATCACACTCTCATTGATGCCACAATACTCATTCATGTGGTCGGTTGCAGTTTCCTGGAGGGACGTACAGTGGTCTACCCTCTTCCTCTCTCTTTGTGTGTTTTGGAGTTCAAATAGTCCTACATTGTATATTCACACCCGCTCAAATGTAAAATCTACAACTGGTAGAGGCAGTAACAGTGCATTTGTCTTCCCTCTCTCTTACCACAAATCTGGCTTGCTGGAGAGCTTCAACAGAACCTCTGTGTGTCTCTGTGCACCCCTAGCCAGTAGAACAGAGGGTCCCTTCTATTCTGGGTTTTTCCAATTCCTAAGTGTCCTGATAAGGGCACTTCTGGGGCCAGGGACAACAGGAAGTATCTGTGCGAGGAACTAATGGAGCCACTAGCCTCTTGCTACTACCTGGCTCAAGATTTACCGATTCACTACAAGTAGACCACCCACCCAACCAATATAGTGTTCTTCAACCAGTCCTTTGCTGACCTGATCCTAGGCTTTTCTTAGAAGTCCCACAAGCGTGGGGCACTCCTCTTGCTAACATACCCTGCAGCTCTGGAGTGACCCAGAGTCCAGCAAATGATTTGCTTCGGGACCTTCATCTCCCTTTCACTCTGGAGCAGATGAGATGGCCTCCATGGCCTCTGCCTTTCTAGAGTCTGACCTTTCCTGCAAACTACATTGTCTTCGTCCCTGCAAATAATAGAGGATCCCAGCCTCACTCTGTTCGTGCCAACACAGCTGATGTTGTCTGAGCCACAATGGCTTCTGGTACTGGCACCAAGCCAGTTAAAATCAAATTAGTATGCAAGAGATACCAGCTCCATGCTTTTCCTTTACCCTATCATCAATCACGGCCTCCTTTTCATTGAGCTCAATCTCAAATCTTGCAAGCATATATTCCATGCCCTCTCCACTGCCTACTAAACCTGTATCCTTGGTTTCAGGTAGTATCTCCTCAGGCTTAAGGTCCTTCCTCTAAACCATATTGAAGAAGGTTTCAGTGTCCCATAGTGAGGCCCTTTCCCTCCATTTATACTAACCTCCTGCACAAACCCAGAGCATTTGAGTCCCTCTCCGAAATATCAATAGCTACTAAATTGAGTGCAATTAGTCCCTTTCAAGTCCTTCACCTATATGTAACATGCTTGCAATCAAGGGTGTCACCGTTTCAAGTTCATTCTCCTGGTAGTCTCACTTGTATTTTTCTACTTGGTGGCACTGAAAACAAGTCACCACCTTAGATTTAGATGCTAATTCTCACACACACCTTTACCATTCCCATGTTTCCTGGTATCTCCTCAAGTCCAATGGGAATTACTCAGGCCCTTACCCTCTGGCTTGGAACCAGTCAGTGGAGGGTTCTTTTTCCACTTTTTTCTTTTAGCCATGGTGCTGTAGGCCGTTGTGAATCCCCTTAGCTAACCACTTATCAGCTAACAATGCACGTTTTGTTGAATCCCACTACTGCTTACAGCACTCCCACTTCAATTGCTCTGTTACCATCAGCTGGTTAATGGAATGAAAATCCTTGTCCTCCATCCCTCTTAGCCATTCATTCCAATGACGACATACAACATGAATCCAAGTCTCAAACAAAACACCATCCACTCTCTTGCAGTTATAGATTCTCTGTGGGTATTGAGCTGGCTTCAGCCCAAACCACCTAATAATAGCTTTGTTCATTTGCTCATAGAGCATTAGGTCTGCCGCAGGTATCCCCTCAATAATGAAAGTCCCTTCTAATGCCATGCGCTCCATTAAGGCAAGTGCCATAGAAAACCTAATTTAAAGCCTAAGCTTTACAAGCAACCTCAAAGCTCATAAACCATTCCAAAATATTCTGACCTGTCATACACACATGCACAAGTACATATGGAACATTGGCCACTGCCTGGCCTGAACTGGAAGTAGAGTCACTTATCCCAGAGGAAGTTCTCATTGCTGCCATCCTAAGTTTCTTTCCCCCAAGGTCTATCTATTCCATATCCAGCTCTATTCTTTTCCTTCTGTTTCTCCTCCCACTCTCTCTGATTTCCTGATTTCTCTCTGCTTCTCCTCCCTTTCTCACAATTTCTCTGAGCAGGCATATTTTTCTCCTTTTGTTCCTGGTGAGCCTATCATAAATTCTGCCACTTCAACTCTGATTCTTCCTTAGCCTTCTCAAGAGCCAAATATAAGCTCAGAGTCTCTGCTAAACTCAACCCACTCATGTGATTTACACCTGGAATGGGAACAGTGGTACCCTAGTAATTTTGGGTGTTGTACACATCTGAGATATTCTAAAAACTAAGGGGCAGATTAACAAGCACCTTGCGCCTCATTTTTGCCACCATTGCGTCACTTTTGTGACGCAGCGGTGGCGCAAATCCTGCGGCATGGTGCGGGGTACTTACAACATGACGCATCTGGGAGATGCATCATGTTGTAAAGCCCTGCGCCACATGTAGGCGTTACTGCGCAGGGGGGGCATTCTGGCGCAGGAACGCCTCCTAAAAGTGGCTGAGTGAAATCTACAAGATTTCACTCAGTCCCTTTTATGCCCATGCTGCGTCAAAACCCTGCGTGACGCAGCATTAACAAGATAAGGCCCCCCAGAGCATTGCTGGAGCTCCAGCAATGCGCCACTTTTACGGCACAGATGCGTCACGTATCTGAGCCGTTTTTGCCCCGTGGTGCGCCGCATTCTAAATGCGGTGCATCCCTGATGATTTGCAGGGATGCGCCAGTTATTGTAAATATACCCCTAAATGTGGTGAGTGCTTTGGTTAAACTCCTGAAAATGCATTAGTGGACATACTTGGCACCTCAACAGTGCTCCTGTCTCCTGCTTGGGTTGGTAGATAAGAGTGCTTTACTCCAATCTGTCCCCTGGAGGCAAAAAGCCCACTAGACACCAGGGAATGTTTATGCGCCATATAAAAAAGGGGTTGTGGTTTTTTCCCAAACTCTTCGCCAGTGGGTTAGGAAAACTGTAGTGCCCAATATGGATTCGGGGCAAGGTGTGTTGCATTTGTGAGTCGCCCCACCTCCTCATTTATTTTTTTGGGGTTAGTTTTTTTCTGGATAGCCTTAATCAACTCCAAGACAGGCATGAAGACTAATGACCTATTCCAGGGTGGAGTCACAATGTGGGTAAGCCAACCCTCCCTGTTTTTTTTTTATTATTTGGGCCTTTTTACCCCCCCCCATGCCTGGTGACCTTTCTGTTCTCCGAGGTGGATTTTGGGTAAACACCCTTAAACGACCCCGAGATTGTGGCAGAAAAACTGATCTGGGGTGGGAGCAAGACACAATGACTGGTTGAGCTGCCAGCTCACACCTTTTTTGGGCTTCTCTGGTTTGATGCATAACTGTTGTGGGCACTCCCCCTAGCCACATGACTGAGGTAGTATTTTTATCGGGATAAGTGGAGGAAGGCTGGGTGGTGGGAATTTTGTGGATCCTTGTGGTTTCCGGAAGTTCACGTCACAGAAAAGAAAGGAAAATAGGGGATTTTAGGCAAAGTTTCAGTTTTGTAGGGCATTGTGGGTAAGAAATTATTATGGTATCGAAACCGGTCCTAGGATGCTTGATTCCGGTCCAGGGAAGACATGGCTTGGCAGTTCGGGCTGGACTGTTCCCATGAGGCACAGGGTCAATACTGATTTGCATATGGCCATGTCTGAACTGGGATGGCGTGGTGAGCAAAATAACGATGGATTAAACCCAGATCTGTGACTGGGGTTGAATGTTTTGCCGATGTGCAACATTCCGTTCATCATCTTGTGTGTTTTGCTGTTCACCCTATGTGGGAAGGGTATGCTCAGACGTGGTTCCCGTGCTCACTAAGCCACTGGAGTCAAGCTATCCTGGCTGAAGAGGGGTGAAACCTCAAAACCGGTCCTAGGATGCTTGATTCCGGTCCAGGGAAGACATGGCTTGACAGTTCGGGCTGGACTGTTCCCATGAGGCACAGGGTCAATACTAATTTGCATATGGCCATGTCTGAACTGGGGTGGCGTGTTGAGCAAAATAACGATGGATTAAACCCAGATCTGAGACTGGGGGTGAATGTTTTGCCAATTGCAACATTCCATCCATCATCTTGTGTGTTTTGCTGTTCACCCTATGTGGGAAGGGTATGCCCAGACGTGGGTCCTGTGCACACTAAGCCACTGGAGTCAAGCTATCCTGGCTGAAGAGGGGTGAAACCCCGAAACCGGTCCTAGGATGCTTGATTCCGGTCCAGGGAAGACATGGCTTGACAGTTCGGGCTGGACTGTTCCCATGAGGCACTGGGTCAATACTGATTTGCATATGGCCATGTCTGAACTGGGGTGGCGTGGTGAGCAAAATAACGAAGGATTAAACCCAGATCTGTGACTGCGGGTGAATGTTTTGCCAATGTGCAACATTCCATCCATCATCTTGTGTGTTTTACTGTTCGCCCTGTGTGGGAAGGGTATGCCCAGATGTGGGTCCCGTGCTCACTAAGCCACCGGAGTCAAGCTATCCTGGCTGAAGGGGGGTGAAACCCCGAAACCGGTCCTAGGATGCTTGATTCCGGTCCAGGGAAGACATGGCTTGGCAGTTCGGTCTGGACTGTTCCCATGAGGCACAGGGTCAATACTGATTTGCATATGGCCATGTCTGAACTGGGGTGGTGTGGTGAGCAAAATAACGATGGATTAAACCCAGATCTGTGACTGGGGGTGAATGTTTTGCCAATGTGCAACATTCCGTCCATCATCTTGTGTGTTTTGCTATCCAAGCGAAGCACACCACCCTAGTTTTTAGACATTTCTGGTTCCCTGGGTGGTCACCGAGCCCGGATCTAACTACTACATGTACCCCCATTGCAAAATCAGGTAATCATTTGACAGGAAATGTCAAATATTGATGGCTCCACTTTGTGTTTTGGGCCTTTCCTGTTGTGCTCACTAGGACCACCCACATTAGAAATGTACCATTTGTATCGGAATGCATGGGGGAATGCTGACTGGTAGGCAATTTGTAGCTCCCTCAGATTTCAGAACTTTTCCTCACAGAAGTATGTGGAAAATGTGGGGCACATTTATGACATTGTCACTCAGTGCAGCACAGCAAGTCACCTTGTGCTACGTAACTGCAAAAGAGCAGCAATGCACCAGATCTAAAATAATATGGTGCATTCCTGTCTTTTCTTCTGCGCTGGCGGCATTTTTACTGCCTAGCGCCAATGCAAGCACCCTTGCACCATGGT
Source organism: Triturus cristatus (assembly GCF_964204655.1). Classification (NCBI taxonomy): domain Eukaryota; kingdom Metazoa; phylum Chordata; class Amphibia; order Caudata; family Salamandridae; genus Triturus; species Triturus cristatus. Next base: position 731,221,484 of record NC_140591.1, read on the forward strand.
GAAAGGGTGCCTGTGTTACATGCTGGATTGTTTTTGTGCAGGAAGGGGCACCTTCCTTCACAAAAACATTCCTGAGAGGCAATTTCCTCTATCTATGTGTGCTGCATCTTGCAGCACACATAAAAAGAGGGAGTAACAAGGAGAATTAGAGATATTTCTCCTTATGCCTCTCCTTGGAAAGTGTATCTTTTTCCCACATTCCCAGCTTTACCAGTTCTGGCAAATCTGGGAATGTGTAAAAAACCATGGGAGTTGCTTGGCAATTCCAACGCAACACCCATGGAATGTTTCCCTAGAGCAGAGGAAGCCAATGCAACAATTTATGCTGCATTGCTTTACGCTAAATTTATGAAGCGACTCAGGCCTCATACATCTCATTTCTCAGTTGTGTTGCCCATGTACCAAGTTGCATGGAGAAAGCGCAATGCAACTAGGGTCATAAACATGGCCATGTGTGTTTTTGCAAAAGTTTGAGGTGTAAAAAAGGTTTCTGGTTCACCTGGTGATAGGCCACCTGACTGTCCCCATGAGACTACTTTTCAGAAATGTGCAGGTTTGGTATGATTCCCTGGGTGCCTGCTGATCTAAGGCCCAAAACCCACAGCTACCCAAAATGCAAAAAATTATTGTTTTGGAAAGAAAAACTTGATCTGCCTATTTAACTCTTTTGTGTGTAATGGTCACTAGACTCACCCACACAAATGAAGTACCATTTGTTTATCGGGAGTTTTGGGAAAATGCTTAGTGGTAGGTAATGTGTGGTTCCGCAAAGATTCCAGAACTGGGGAGAGCCGGCACAAACTCAAGCCTCCCTGGTCTGACCCGCGTATGTACATTTCAGCATTGTGTGGGTTTGGTATGATTCCGTCGGTGCTTGTTGAGCTAGGGACCACGTTGGTAAATTGCATGTATTCTGCTGAGTGAAATATGATGTCTCCATGTCATATTTTGGGGCATTTTGTGTCCCAGGCTTTAGGTCCAGCCAAACAAGTGGAGTACTGTTTGTATCTGGAGTTGTGTGGGAATACAGAATAGTAGAACATTTTTTATTACCGATTGGATTTCATTGCATTTGTAGCTTTCAAATGTAAGCCAGTGAGCAAAAAAGAAGGCATTTTGCAAAATGCCCTCTGAATCACGTGATAGTATGGGTAAACCCTATAATCGGAGTTGTACGATCAACTTCTGTTCCTAAACTAATTTTCTTGTGTATATTTCAGAAATGCTTAGATTACCTTCAGACCCAGTTTTCATTCTTTACATTTTATTATGGGATTTTCTGTATAGTCCATGAACAATGAAAAAGCATTTTAAGGTGCAGCTCAGTTATTGGCTCTGGGAATCGCATGGTTTTGGGGAACAGTTAGGCCTAACAGCCTTAGGGTGGTCTCCCCCCCAAACCTTTTGCCTGTTTGCCTTCAGTTTTGTTGTATTGATGTTGTTGGCCATAGGCCTCTGAGCACTTTACCATTGCCAACCAGGGCTAAAGTACATGTGCTTCACCCCTAAATATGATTTGATTGACTTATCCACAATTTGTTAATGTAAGTTATCTCTACATCCCTATTAAAGTGTACTACATGTGCCTAGGGCCTGTAAATTAAATGCTCTTATTGGGCTTCCAGCAACGATTGTGCCATGCACACCAGTAGTACTTTAAACATATATCTGGCCTGCCACTGCAGAGCCTGTTTGTGCATTTTACATTGCTATGTTGACTTGGCTTTTAAAATCCCTTGTCATGCCTTAAACTCCTTTCCTATTACATATAAGTCACCCCTAAGGTAGACTAGTTAGCCCAGAGGGCAGGGGGCTCTGTAAATCAAAGGTAGGACATGTTATGTTACTGTTATTAAAATTTCTAAAGCGCAACTGTTACCCTAGGGTGTCCTGGCGCTGAGCACTGCCCAATTGGTTCCCATAGAGTGGGACAGCTATAATGTGAAAACCCAGGTTTTCAGCCCTTGTATGAAGGAGAGGAGCTCAGTTGCATTTCTAAGGTGAAATGGTAGGCTGTTGCAAGCTTTAGCAGCGGAGGTAGTGAAGCTCCTGTCACCCCAGCAAGCTTTTTTGACTGAAGTAACAAACACTTAGTTTGCTGCCATAGAGTATAAAGCTCTCCTAGGGACATACCATTGATACTGTTGTTTCAGGTAGTAAGGACCATATCCATTTAATGCCTTAAAGACTGTGCAAAGGGCTTTAAATTGGGCCCAGTGTTTCACTGGGATCCAGTGAAGCTGTCTTAGTTCCCTCTTGACCGAAACAAACCTAGCTGTGCCTGTCAGTAGCCTGGCATCTGCGTTCTGCACTACTTGGAGTTTGTTCATAAGTCTCTTTTGGATATTCAGGTAGAGACTATTGCAATAGTCCAAGTGTGCCAAAATAAGCGCTGTAACCACAGTCCTCAGGCTGTCACCAGAAAGAAGAAACTTTATTTTCCTCTGAATTCTGAGGAAAAAGAAACATGAGGAGACAGCCCCACTAATCTGGTCTACAAAGGTGAGTTGTTCTTGTCCACAATCACCCCCAGTTTCTTTACCTTCTCAGCTGGTTCAGGAAGTGTTCCCAGTTCTTTCAGCAACCAGTCCAGTGTCCAGATGTTCATGTTGTTACCGAAAATTATAACTTATTTTTTCCAGATTTAAGTCTCAGGCAGTTGCACGCCATCCAAACCGAGATGGCTTTCATGCAGTTTTCACATTTCCTTCTGGTTTCAGATTCATGGCCACACTGAAGAGACAGTACTATTTGCATGTCATTAGTCTAAGATGTCAGTTGGAACCCGAATGACCTTATCAGGGCTCCCAGCGGAGCCACGTATTCATTAAAAAGTGTAGGGCTCAGGGACGACCCCTGAGGCACCCCACAAGGCGGGGAGAAGGGCTTAGACCTAGCCTTGTCCAGGTCCACTGATTGCAATCTATCAGTGTGGAAGGATTTAATGAGGTTCCAGGCTGTGCCTTGAACCCCATTTTCTGATAACCGGTCCATCAGAACTTTACGATGGACCGTATCGAAGGCCGCCGAGAGATCTAACATGATCAAGATCGCGGCGCCTCCTTGGTCAATGGCCTCTGTAACCTCCTTGGTGGACTTCATCAGAGCCAACTCAGTGCTGTGTTCAGCTCTGAATCCAAGTTGTGTTGGATCCAGAATATTATTGGTCTGCAGGAACCAGCTGAGTTGCACATTCAAGCTTTCTCGATCATTTTTGCAGGTAAAGGGAGGCGGAAATAGGTCTATAGTTGTTCGGGGCTTTGGGGTCGAGGTTCTGTTTTTCGAGCAAAGGCAGAACATATGCCATTTTCCATTTTTGGGGGAAATGGCCCAGCTTAAAAATAGAGTTGAACAAGGGAGTAAGAGCTGCTGCAATGGTATCTGGGATTTGCTTGATCACTTTAGCTGGACATGGATCCAGAGGGGAGCCTGATCAAATCGACATTAGAAGTTTGATCGCGTCTTGTGTCTCTAACGGAGAAAAGCTGTCTAGTGTTGTTGCTACATTTGACACAATGGGCAGCACTATGGAAGAGGCATCATTATCATCAGCCTGTGTCGGAGCAAAAGATGAGAAGATGTCTTCCACCTTTAGCTGATGCAAGATTTTCGCACAATTCAGGGCTACTCTGAATTTTAGGCATTTTGGGGGCCGTGAGTTTAACAAGCATTTTAAAAAGTTCTTTGGAGGAGGATTTTCCCAAATGTATATGTTCAGAAAAGAATCTCTTTTTGGTATCCAGTAGTTGCCTCTTGTAAAGCAAGAGACTTACGTTATAGGCCTCTTTATCTGTCTTGAGGTAGCTGCTCCTCCAGAATCGCTCTAGCCGTTTACAGGCCTGTTTTTGCATGTTTAATTCTTCAGAATACCAGGGGGCTGATGGATGGACCCGTTTAGGAGTCTACCATTTTACCAGGGCAAGTTTATTGCAAGCGGCCTCTACCCATTCCGTGTAGACAACAGTTGCATCATCAACTCCATTGGGCAAGTTGCAGGTGGTTGTTTTGAGTAGGTTTCCTAGCTCTGTACTATTGAAATCTTTCCAGACCCTTATGGGTATCTTATCCTTGGGCTCTGGTTTGCCTTGAGGATATATTGTCTGTGCCTATTCAAATAAGACGGTGGAGTGATCAGTCCATGTACTGTTAAGTTTTGTATGTCCTGGTAGAGAAAAACACCCACATTTGTTTTTCACTACTGTGAGGTCTGTCCCTCTCATAGGTTAACATTGAAAATTCCTTATTACATTTAAAAGCTGTAATTCCTGATTGAGAAGGAGTAGATCTGTCATGTAACATACCATTGTAATGGTAATGATATATCCTCTTTGCTGGAAAAGTTGACTTTATCATTACTATTTTCGAAATTCCACTTTTAGAAAGATGGCTTTTCATTGCTCTTAGCTCTATATGCCTGCAGCCTGTCTCCTATACATGTTTGACATTGGTGACAACTGGACTCTGTGCGTTTGTCTAGACAGCCACACACAAAGGAAGGGTAGATGTGGCAGAGTGGCCATCTACATCCTGATGGGTCATCCTGGGGGGATGGGAGGATTGGAGCTGGCACTTATCTTTAAAAGGCAGTGTCCTGTACCCACACAAAATGTTGCATCCTCCCCCTGTAGTCTGGAGCCAGAGCTGGACAGGGTGCATACGTCTACCAACAAGATACCCAGTTTCTAGCACAAAACAACAAACCTCATATATTGCTATGACCAGAAGAGTCGATTGTGTGCAATAGCACATTGCTTTAGTAAATTAGCCACTGTGACAAGAGGTTACAGATTAAATGCTGACACAAATGTCTGTTTTTCACACTTTCATTTTTTAAATTTTCAACAATTAGCTTGCTGTAAAAAAATCTTTTAGGTATCTACACAAATTACCCTTTGATAAATTCAGAATGCTGTTTGCTTTTCCAAAATGTATAACTTTAGGAGACCACATATGGGTTTTGCCCCGTTTGCACCACAAACTGCCAGTACATTAAAACCACCAAAAAAGGGAAATTGGACTATCTCTTAGAGAAAATGAAAAAAAAACTGTGGTAAAAATAGTTTTTGTGATAGCACTATGCACGTTTCTGAAAGCTGGGAAGAGGGTAGTCCAAGCTCAGCAAAGCTTTCATCGATGGCTGGAAAACTAGAAAAAATATTTTTTATTTCACAGCACTTTTTTCAAATTAAAAAAAAACCTTTCAAAATGCAGCTGTGTTTTGGCTACTTTCTTGGCCCCTTCCAGGGTAATCCATAAATTCTGAGTTCATTTAAAATCCCGAGGATGTTAGGAAAAAAGGACCCACATTTAGCATGGATATCTTATGTGGGTAAAAAGTTATGAAGCCGTAAGTTTTAAGACCCAAAATACCGAAAAGGGCTTAGCATGCTAAGGGGAAAAGGGTAATCCTAGGCAGGATGAGAGGGAGGAGCTGGTGCTTACCCTTGAATAGGCAGTGTCCTGTACCCACACAAAAGGTTGCATCCCCCCCTGTAGTGAGTCTAGAGCCAGAGCTGAATAGGATGCATACCTCTACCAAGCAGTAAGCCTTACATATTTGCTATGACCAGGAGAGTCGGTAGGATGTAACAGCAGATTACTTTTGTAAATTAGCTATTGTGACAAGAGGTTTCAGATTAAATGTTGACACAATTGTCTGTTTTTCACACTCTTTCTTTTTTTTTCAAATTTCAACATTCGGTTCCTGGAACAAAAAAAGTTTCAGGTATCTACACAAATGCCCCTTGATGATTTCTGAATTTTGTCTGCTTTTCAAAAATGTATATCTTTAGGGGACCACGCATGGGTTTTGCCCCTTTTTCCACCACAAACTGCCAGTAGGTTAAAACCACAAAAAAGGAACATTGGACTATCTCTTATAGAAAATGAAAAAAATGGTGGTAAAAATAGTTGTTTAATAACACTAGCACGTTCCTGAACGCTTGGAATACAGTGGTCCAAGCTCAGCAAACCTTTTATTGATGGCAAGTAGATTAGAAAAAAACATATGTTTTCTTTCACAGTACTTATTTCTAATTTAAAAAACACCTCGAAAGGCAGTTATATTTTGGCTATTTTCTTGGTCCCCACCAGGGGAATTTATAAATCCTGACTGTCTTTTAAATCCCCAGGATGTTAGGAAAAAAGGACACAAATTTGGCATGGATACCTTATGTGGGCAAAAAGTTATGAAGCTGTAAGCGTGAAGAACCCCAAATACCAAAAAGGGCTTAGCATGCTATGGGAAAAGCCTTAGCAGCTATGGGGTTAAGTATGTGCAATTTTCAGAAAACTAACTCTTGTTTTTATCACATTAAATGGCGGATGTGAGTTTGTAAATGCACTCAGGATTGTTCTTTCCAAGAATATTTATTTTTCTGTTTTTTGCTGCTCCTGCAGCACATTGCCTCTAAATAACACTATCCCAGAAGAATACCATGGCTACAGGAGATGGGAGCAAGGATTAAGGGTTCAGAAAGCAGAAAGTAAAGTTTACTGAGAAGGAGCTGGAGCTCCTGACTGAGGAATTTGCGACCCGTGTGGACCAACTGTTTGCAAAGGCCTCCTTCTCTGTGTCAGAAAGCCAAAAGACCCAGATCTGTACCTGCATCCTGGAGAAGGTAAACTCCTTAGGAGTCGCCCAGAGGACCATTCCTGAGATACGCAAAAGGTGGTATGACCTGAGGTCTCGTATGAAGAAGAAGGTGGCCAACAGGATGGCAGAGGGACATGGAACCATTGGAGGATCATCAAAACACCCCCCTCTGACTCCCATGGAGAAATTCATAGCGGGGACACTGGAACCAAAGAGTGTGGTTGGAGTCGCTCGCATCAACATCTCAAATCCACCAGTCATTTTCCATTTACTTACTTAACAAAACAGAATGTTTGTATATCAATATATCATACATCACTGCATGAATAACTCCATTGAGAGGCTTGCCCCACAGTGGCAATGCATCATGGGAGTTGTTATTACATATCATTTGCTGGCTGAACTGTGTGCTAATGGCGACACCAAACATCTCTCTACAGTAATAATATGTCACAAACACATGAAGCACAGTTACAACAATATTGTAGGCAAACGTTAACCATTTATTTACACTATTTACACACATTTACACTGATCATAGCCCAAGCATGCCAGGAACTGTTGCAGTCGAAGGGCCTACTGGCACGGATGTGGTAATTCCCCCTTCCACCCATCACCCCAAATCCAACTGGCAGGAAAGCAACCATCTCACCACTTCCAGAGTTTGTGGGCAGTAATGAGGGTCCATCACAGATCATGGACCCCACAACATCAGAGGAAAGGCCACACAGACAGTGCAAGGGCAAAGATCAGCAGTCTGTTTTGTGAAAGTTTAAGACGACATGTCAGATAGTGCTCCTGTGTATGGTTGGTTGGAGAGGCCCATCATCTCTGCACAGCGCCTGCATACAAAACAGATACGGACTGTCAGAAGACAGCTGCAATGTATGTCTAAGTCACTGCAGAACTTGAAGAATGGGAAGGACCAGAGGCTAGAGGAAATGGAGACGGGTCACCGTGTGCAGAAACCGGGGTAAAGGCAGCACCTGGCAGGGTTTACACAGTCCATCAACTAACTGGCAGTAGCCACAACAATGCTATCAAGATGGACAGTGAACATTCAGACTGACATGGGGCACTGCTGTCAGGACGTTGAATGTGGGCTCGTGGAAGTGACCACAGCCCTAGAGAGCATACAGAGCTATATCCACTGTGTTTCCAACATCCTGTCTCCACATGAGGGAAGAGGGTTGTAGCCTCAGTGCCGCAACCATTCAGGAGTCATTCAGTACCAGGCATTCACGCAGACACACTTTTAGGACTAACATGTTACCAGTCCCACAGCCTAATACTGCTGACAAAGCACCCAACCCCAGAGGCTGAAAGAAGTAAAACACTGTACACTTAAAAGAAATGAGTCACCTTTGTTTAGTTTGGCATTAATTACTTTGTTGTTAATTTCCTAACAATGTTACATCTACAAATACAGTTTATCCTTGAGTGTAACAATGTTGTTGTTACCTTATTAAAATGTGTCTTTCCTTTGTTTCCCATGTTCTATAGATTCTGTTTTCTGTTTCCCACTGGAGTTTCATCTTTGTAATTGGAGTTTTGAGATGAGCTGGTGTATCGGGAAGTGTGGCTACGAAAAATAAATGCAGAACAAAAGTAAAGCACTATGGCCCATTGCTAGGTGCATTTCGCTATTTCGGGTGACTAGGAAATGCAAAATGGCCTTTCAGTATGTACAAAAGGCATATGTGGTGCCGCATAATGCGATTTCTACCCTGCAGAAATTGCATTTTGACAATCGCTTTATAGGAAATCGCACATAGTGATTTACTGAATATGAATTGCAAACCACATGTACAACTGATTTCTTAATTGCGGTTAGTCTCAAAATGTCCATTTAAAAAATGCAATTACCATTGAATTGGAGCAGGTAGTAACCAGGTGCAAACTATAACAAGCATTTGCAATGAAATAGGTCTTGTATTTGTGAGATTTATGCTGTTGGCATTTTAAGTGACAATGCCTTTTATTTATATGTTTTGAAAACCTGCAAACAGTGCTTAAACACACACTTTGTACTTATAGTCCTTGCTTACAAGAAGCAAGGCTGGCAGTTAAAGAGACCCAGTTACTGTCAGTCTTGCTTCTCGTAAGCAGTGATTATAAGTACAAAATGTGTGCTTATGCACCGCTTGCAGGTTTTCGAAACACATAATTGAAAGGTACTGTCATTTACAATTCCAATAGCTCAAATACTCCAAAATGGAGACCTATTGCATTGCAAATGCTTGTTGAGCTCTGAGACGGAGATGACACCAGCCATAGGAAGGCAGGGACCGTGACGCTAGGTCGTGCATTTCAAAAGCAGGAGGGAGGAAGAGGCATCTGCAGCCAAAACGTGCCTCAGCCTTTGAATGCACAGCAAATGTGCAAGATAAGAGCAAGATTTACAGTCCTGTTTACAACAGAGCTCTGTAAACCATGAGCATTGGTCTTGAGTCCTCCATCTTAAAGAAAGAAATAGTTCTCACAAACTCTAAGATCTGGATCTGTCTGAGCTTATGCCTTTGTCCTTCCTCTCTTCTTCCTCGACACCGGTCTCTCCAAAGCAATTCCATATCAATAATTCCTCTGCAAGTGCCGTGGACAGTGGAAGAGGCTGCTAATCCACCCCCACTGGTGTCAAAGAGGGATGACGGTGCTGCCCACAGGCAGCAAGGTGGGGGTGAGGAAGGAAGAGGGAGGATATTGGAGTGAGCCAGAGCAAGGAGCCAGGCTGACAGGTTACTGAGAGTGCAGTGTTGCCAGCAATCGAATACCACCTGCCTGCGCTTTGATAAGGCCCCAGGCCTCGCCTTCTGAAATTACAGCTCCCTGGTTCCTTTTCACGGTGCCCACGAAAATAGGATGCCAGCCCTACTCCTGGAAAAGGAAAGCATCAGGGAGCAAGAACAAGCACTATCTCGGTGTTTGAAAGAAAGCAGATACACTTTTAAAACTCTGGCGAGATGAGTTTGAAAGTCGTATATTTAAATGATGGCTGAGCTGAGTCCCGGAGCACTGAGACGGCAGACCATCTGTGCAGTGAAGAGATAGCTCATGATTGGTTCTGCCATTATTTCAATTTACGACTTTCAATCCAGTCAGCATTCCTTAGTGTGTGTGTGGGGCGGGGGTAGGCAGTGCTGAGAGCTTGGAAGTTGGAGGTATGGGAAAACAAGAGCTTGGGCAGGCATACTAAAACAAGTTAGAGAGCAAGGAGGAGGGGCCATCACACTCTGTACACTGTGATGGCCAACTAAAGTGTTCCCTGAGTGAAATCGACAGAAAGAGAGCAAAGGGCACAAAGGAGGGACATTTACTGAAATGCATCAATAACAAGGCAGCATTTCTGAATGCCAAATGAAACCACCAATGGCAATAGGTGGATGGGACAGAGCCCATAGAAGAGCATACAAGAGGTTGAGCAAAGCTCAACCTAAAAAGACACCTAAAATGCATCAGGCTGTTTAAGCATGGTGTCCCTGTATGTTTTAGCAAGGAGGAGGATGATTTTGGCAGTGGGGCAGGGAAGGAGACAAGAGAGTATATTTAGGATGAGGGTTACAATGTTTGAACAGAAAAAGGAGGAGATTATTGATAGAAATGATTGAATAGTCAGATAATACTTGATTTAATAGCTGAGGTACAACCTCAGCTACAGACCTCAATACTCAGAAGCAATGCAATACCACCACATGTGCAGGTATTGTGTTGCCTACACCAGTTAGCGGTGGCCAGTTACCATGGGGTCATAGCAGTGGTGGGGGGAGGTGTCATAAAATGCTTAGCCACAAATTATAACTTATAAATACATACCTGAAGAGGCCAAGAAGTGGCAACAGTCTGATGGTGCCCTGGGTGGGAGGCGCCAAGATAGGGCATAAGATAACCCTGAAGTGCACTTAGGGGAACATATAGTAGATTGCAAGGATGAGCGGCAGTCTGGTTAATGGTAATGAAGAATGACCTAAAAAAGATGAAGGAACAAACAAGTAATTAAATAATATTGTCTGCAGTGCCAAGGTTGTTTTAGACATGGCCAAGTTTGTGTAAGAACCTGAGCGCTCTTGGCACCAGATACAGACTCCCCTCTAAACCTATAGCACTCCCTAGGTGATCTAAAGAGTGTGACAGTGACGCAGTCGCAACCAGCACCTTATCTCACACCACCCAGGCCTGAAGCTGTGTGGGATGCATTCTGCTCACCGAATTCGGGGCGAGGTCTTTCTCCTGGGAGGCATTGTCTCATGCATTGGATGCAATCGCCTTCAAGAGTCATAATCCTTTTTAAGACATCTGCTGGATTCCTGGAAAAGCTAAACTTCTCGCTAAATTTACCTGACAGCTAGGACAGAAATAAAAAAACATAGCGCTGGTCCAAGATCCCAAAGCTTATGTTTTGTGGCACTGAACAAAGCCCTTTGTCTCTGCATTAAAGCTGTGAAGTCTAGCAGTATTGACTCTCAGGCCTACTTAACCAGAATGGGGCCAGCAGTGTATGCCCGATGTGATATAAAGTACTGATCCCAATATGTAATAGGTGTGCCACAACCAGCCCAGTGGGATGCACCCAGCTCAATCAGGCGCTCGTGCAGGCACCTATGCATTCTTTCCAGTGCAAGGTATTTAGATGGGCCATTGGGTGCTATCACCTCCTGCAGCTAGTCCTCAGGAAAGGCAATCCCAGATGACCCCTCAAATAAATCAGGAAGGCTCCCCACATTGATACTGTTCCATCTCCCTCTGCCTTCTTGCTCAGCAACTTTAGCTTTAAGTGATTTGTTTCTACCTCTTAAGTGTTCCAATTTGTTGGAAATGGCCTTAGTATAAGCGGCTATTTCTAAAATTGTTGACTCAACTTAGTGAACAAGTTCATTAATCTGCCTGTAGTCACCTCATAACAGACCAAATCCACAATCTATGATGCTCCAACAGTGCATCTCTGGTAGATCAAATGGCAGCTAGAATGAGAGCAAGCTAGTGACCATTCGCCTCGCCTGAGTGTACATCAAGTGACCCATTATCCAGCTCACCAAGAAGGGGGACCAGTCAAGACATCCTCCTTACCTCTCTCATGCCGTTTCAATATTAGAGCAGGTTAGGGCATGGTGACCAGCAAAATGAGCAACAAGAAAACTCAACTCTGAGGGAAAAGGAAAGCAGAATCACACTGGAGTGGATCGCCCCCCATTGGCATCCAACATGTGCGTGCACACCAAATGTGGGAAATCAATCAGCCCCAGGTTGTAGGATGCCAAAACTAAGGAGAGATGTGGTCCAATGCACCCAGTCCAACAACAATGGGACCCTAGTGAGTCGAGCCAAAAGGGCATCCACTCTATAGAAGGCTAAAAAGGACTACTTAGCAATAATAGTTAGTATATGCATGTGTCTACTTGACTCAATTTTAAAATGGCAGACAATTAGTGCTGGTAGTCTGATGGCAGAATGCAGGAAATAGACGGACGAATTATCGAATTTGAAGATAGATTGAACCCTCCATCCAGTTCCAGTAGGTATGCTCTAATTAAAGGTTTTTAACCATGAGCCAGTGGAACAAGGAGAAGTAGAGGTAACTATAATAAAATGTATACACACCAACAGTCCTAGTCCATTGGCAATAATCAATAGAAAGTATGCCTGAGTTTGAAATGGCCGACACTGGGGGACAGACCAGCAGCCAGCATGTGAGATGTTTGCACGCAACATCCCCAAGTACATATTGAGGCTGGGGCTCAGTAATGTTGAACTTTCTTGGACACTGGAGGATGGGGGTTCAGCCGACGAGGTAAGTGTTGGGATACTCTAGTGGGTCTGTAAGCAGAGTGGACAGAGGGCCTTGATTTACATATCGATTATGTGTACACCAGGGTTACCGTAGCTATTAGGATACCAATTCTTGCCGGTAAAAGTAATAATTTAACTGAAAGCAAATCAGTCCTAAGCTGGCTGTCTATATGATACAATAGAAGATTGACCCGGAAAAAGGATCATTGGACGGTTGGCCTCGCCTACGTACATAACATTGGCTGGAAGTACATGGATAGCTTCAGACTTATATTGATATACACAAACAACTTCCTAGATTATAAATTGATGTAAGGCTTTTGAAGAAGACGGTGAAAAAGACAATGATCCCCTGTGGGGTATAAATAGAAATCAAAGCATAATGGTCGTGCCACAATGCAACTTATAAATCTATAAATCTGTCTTTCATCCTTAGCTTGTCCTGGATCGCTAATAACCAGAGAGCTATTAATAACTACGGAAACAAAACCCATGAGGCAGTTTCATTCATAATGAAAACCCCTTATTACTGTGAAGAAAGGGGTAGATAGAAAGGTAAGAAGTGATAGTAACACGTTGTGAGATAGAGATATGCATGTTGCACTGAATATTTATATACGGGGAGGAGGGCTTGCAGTAGCAACCCGGGCTTCCCACCCCATTAAAGTAATGGACTCAGTGCTGACGATGTATACTGAGCTACTGGTGTTTCATATAGAATCTCTGAAGGGGGTCAGATGGATGGGGGTGGTCGTGTACCATCCCCCGGGAGAGAGCAAACAACAGTTTTGCTCTACTCTCCTGGAAACTCTTGCCCCTTATATACTAAAATCTGATTGTTTCATGCTTTCTGGGGACTTTAATCATCATCTGGAAGTGTCTCTGAATTTAGATTCTAGGTCCCTCCTGTCAGCAATGGAATCGCTGGGGCTCTTTCCAAGAGTTCATGAGCCCACTCACATTGCAGGCCATACTTTGGACTCCATTTTCACTAATGTCCCATTCCTCTCTGTAAAATCACCTCAGGAGCTAACTTGGACCGATCATTGGGCCCTAAGATTCTCCTTTAGTCAGCCAGAGGGCGTAAAGAAGTCCCTAGTCAAGGAGGGTCTTCGCAGAACCTGGAGGAAAGTCACGCCGGAAGCATTTGGCGTGTTTTTTTTAGCCCCTTGCAGGAGGTGGGGCTAGACTGCAATAATGCCCTAGAAAGATGGGAGGATGCAGTTGGGAATGCCCTGGACAGCATCGCCCCTCTGAAAGTTGTTAGAGTAAAAGATAAACGGGCGCCTGCGCCTTGGTACTCGGAAGAGCTTAAAGCAGAGAGGGCTCGTTGCAGAGGATGGGAAAGAAAATGGAGGAGAACCAAATGTCCTGAGGACAAGCTGGCATATAACCTGGCACATAGAGCTTATTTAGGTAGATGCAAAACAGACAGAAGAGAACATCTGGGCCTGCGGATAAGGGAGGCTAAAAATTCCTCACAGGAACTTTTTAAGACACTAAAAGAGTTCACTAATCCTATAGTGAGTGGTGCAGTGGCTCCCCACACGCAAGAGCTATGTAATAACTTGGCCACCCACTTCAGAGAGAAGATAGACAATATCTATATTTAACCTCTGCAGTTAACTCCAGAGCCCACTCCTTACGTATTCGCTTGACTCCAGTTTCCGTGTTTTCACACTGTCCAGCCGAGCCCGAGCCTGAGCGTGCAAGCAAGGAAGACGCCGGCTCCCGACTTCTAGCTGCCGGTTCTCGGCTCTCGCCCTTTGGCCCCCGCTGACTTTCTGCCTCCATACAACTGTTGAGTCGTGGGGGTGGCCAGCTAAGTGCGGCAGAGTGCAACCGAGTGCAGCCGAGTGCAGCCGAGTTTCACCCCCCCACGCTCCTGTCTATACTGCTGCTGGGAGAGCGTCGCGTGGAGTTAGCGCTGGAGTAGCTGAGGGGTGTGGGGTGAAAGCTGCGAATTCAAGCGGCAGTGTGCTGTGTGCAGTGTGGAGCTGTGGAGCTGAGAACAGGAGCAGCAAGCGGAGTGGAGCCTGGGTAGCAGCTCGGAGTTTTTGGAGACGCCTGAGCCGGGAAGTCGCTAAAGGAGGAGGAGTCCGCTCACGGAGCTAGAACCGAGGGTAGTGCACCGCACGGAAGCTTGGAGCTGGAACTTGGGGGACTGACCGGACCGGAGCTTGAGCTCGAGCTCGAGTGGGACTTGAGCGGGACTGCTGCGGCCATTATTTTCGCTCGCTCGCTCCCGTCTTCCTGTCAGCCCCTTCCCAGCCCCTTGCCAGCCGTAAGAGCTGCCGTGCTGTGCCGTGTTGATCGGCGGTCTGGATCGGTGGGCTGGAGAGGAGCGGAGGAAGGCTGAGAGGCCGAGAGGCTGTGGCGGCCTCCAGGGGGTTTGGATACTCGAGACCCAAGGACCTGAGGACCACAGAGGACCGCAGAGATCAACAAAGGAGGAGTCTGTGGAGGAGGAAAATGGAGAACAGTGCACAAGATACAGCGGGCCTTTTAACTTACTATCTTACTATCTTACTACCTTACTGACTCTACTGACTAGTGATTACTGATCCGTTGGTTTATCGCACAAGCTTGCAAGCTTAGAAATTCTACCACACTCCGGATTCGCTTCCCCCCCCTCCCAATTGCTACGAGGTGTGCCAAATGCAGTCTATTAAGAGCGGAAGATAAGACATCAATTCATGAAAGACACGACACTAGGAAATTTCACAGTAGCTTCAACCTAAAACCAGCCCGCAGTATCCCGCACGTAAATATGCGATCCGAAAGGATAAGGCAACAGGAACCTGCTAACCCTGCCAAAAGAACCAGGAGAGCAAACAAGAAGTCTACAAACAAGAGTAGCACTGAAGCACACGTGAGGGTTATAGATGAAGCCCACCGTCTAATCTCCCCGCTCCTTACCAGTCCTGAACCCTCATCAAGTGGTATGGTAAGCAGCTTAAGCTGTGACTCCAGATGGCCTAAGTTAACATACCAACCGGAAATTTACACAAAATGCTCATTTTTAAAAAACGCTGGGCCGGTACTGTGCTTAAATAGTAGTAAAGTAACCAACCTCCCTGACCCACTTCAACCTTTCAATGCACACCAAACGGAACACCAGCTGGTACAGCAGCGGCAGCAATGGCAGCAGCAGGGGTCAGACTGGAGAAACCTATCAGCTGCTGGAAAAAGCTGCGGCATGCGCATTTGCGATGCAAGTCTTAAAGAGGGAAAAGACGCACAAGCCATAACCAAGGAGGCAAGGACCCAGGTATTCAAGGAAGATAATTACCTGGGACACGATGACCTGAATCAATTGGAGACAACCCTGCCTATAAATAAAGTACTAGATAATGGGAGCAGGCATATCACACTCGAACAAGTGGCGAGTCGCAGAGTGACCACCGCAGAGGGAGGAATTGAAGGGAGGGAGGGAAAAAAGGGGGAAAGCTCTAACAACACTCTACAAGCAAGATAAGGATGGAC
The DNA here is from genome assembly GCF_964204655.1 of Triturus cristatus. Lineage (NCBI taxonomy): Eukaryota > Metazoa > Chordata > Amphibia > Caudata > Salamandridae > Triturus > Triturus cristatus. The sequence goes on from NC_140591.1 coordinate 731,237,346, forward strand.
CCTTGTTCAAAATGTTACCACTGCAATTGGGAGGAGAGGCGGAGGCTCCTGGGAATCAGAAGCATAGCCCTGCCGCTCACGGTTCGTTTCAGCGACCGGATACGCCTTCGTGGGCTAAAACAGAAGATAACCCTTTTTTTTATTTTTTTTTTATTTTTTATTAAAATGTTTACAAGAGGAACAGAGAAGAGAAAAGTAGATAAGTGGACATTTGCAGATATTGAAAACAAGACAGTGGTTTTGGGTAGACCTAGAAAAAAAAATAACAAAGGAAAACAATTATGGCTTAGTTCGTAATTTGTAGTAAGTCCATAGTTAATCCGATTGTTCCAGCCAGGTTGTAAGAGGGCCCCAGATATCAAGGCCTTTTTTCCTCCCTTTACGTCCCTTTTTGGCGTATATGGCTTTTTCTAGATGGTAAGTAGCCATAAATCTGGCGAGCCACTGAGGAAAAGACGGAGATTTGGCATCAAGCCAGAGAGATGCAACACATATCCTCCATACGGTCATGGCAATGAAAATGAGGGCTTTTCCCTTAATCCTACTAATCTCCTCCTGAGTGCCTAACATTATGGTAGCAGAGTTTAATAATAAGTCTGGGGAGATAACTTTGCCTAGAAAGGCCTGTATTTTAATAAGCGTAGGGAGGATTTTTGGACAAGTGTCAAACATATGAATTGAGTCAGCTCCAAAACAAGCGCATCAAGAACAAAAAGTCCTTTTTCCTGACCCCCATTTAGCGATTTTGCTAGGCGTAATGTACAAAAAAAAAATAGTTTTATAATGCTGAGCCTGTAGTTTGGATGAGAGCAGATCGCTGTGGAGCATTTTCAATGAGTTGTAGACTGTGTTGTTTGGGACCTCTAGTTTTACATGCCATTTGTCCGCTATTCTTTCTAAATCATCTGGTGTCTGCAAATTTAATATAGAATAGATGAACCCTATTGAGGAGGGTTTAGGGAGCCTAAGTTTATTAATTAAATCTATTTCTATGAACCCTGCGGATCCGCCAGTCTTGCGAACTATAAAATCGTGAACTGCTAGGTATTTGAAAGCCTCCTGAGGTGATAAACCATATCTGGCTTGTAGATCGCTAAAAGAGTAAGCTCCCTCAGAGCATATAATATCCCAGAGTATTATAATGCCTGCCCTATACCAGCCTGAGAGATAAGAGTTTTCAAAAAGGGTGGGCAGGTTGCTATTTGCCTCTAGGGGTGTATAATAGTTGTATCTACCCAATCCCAACATTCGACGAATGTTGGTGAAAACTTTGAACGAATTTATCAGTGTCTTAAATCGTACACGTTTATAGTAGCTAATTGAGATCTGTCTGAATAAACAACCGGAGGCTTCCTTTCCTAGCAGTAACCAAAATGTAGACGGAAGGGTGTGAGAGAGCAGAGGAGACTGCTCCTTTAGAAGTTCGGTACTATATTGTAGGACCGAGGCCCAATAGTAAAGCGTTATATTAGGGATTGCCCAACCGCCTTTCTCCCTAGATTGGGAAAGCTGTTTTCAATGCCCGCCTTGATTGTGAATATGCCCAGATAAAGTGTGAGAAGATTTGTTGAAATGTTTGAAGTTGAGCCTTACAAAATTCAAGGGGGATAGCCCGAAAAAAATAAAGTAATTTGGGGAAATATGTCATTTTGATGACATTACATCTACCTACTAAGGTTAGGTGTAAATTGTCAATGAGTTTGAGAGCCTTCTTTGTTTCAATGGCTAAAGGATTAAGGTTCAATTGCACAATTTCTTCCAGTTTATCAGATATAGTCACCCCTAAGTATTTGGCGCTAGTGATAACTCAACTGTCAGTCCACATAATTTTACTATTAATTATGATTTGTGTTTTATTTTGATTTAGCGCGTACCCGGAGATCTTCCCAAAGTTTTTTGCCTCGCTTTCAAAAACCTTAATAGCGTTTTCTGGATCAGGGGTGGTAATGGCTAAATCATCTGCATATGCCAGAATTTTTGTCAAAATTCCTTGAATGGTCATGGGAATAATTAAAGAGTTATTTTCGATTTTTTTAATAAAGGGATCCATATACAGGGCAAAAAGTAAAGGCGAGCAGGGGCAACCCTGCCTAGTACCCCGCGTGATGTTCAGCCGGTCAGTGAGCCCCCCATTTATTGAAATACAAGCCGTGGGTTTTAGATAAAGAGATTGAATAGCCTGAGTTATTCTAGGCCCAAAACCCATACCCTTCAAGGTGTGCCATAAAAATGTCCAGGAGACCCGATCGAAAGGTTTTTCAGTGTCTAGCAGTATTAAGGACATCGGGTCTCCTGCCACCTGCGACGCATCAAACAAAGTGATAGCTCTCCTGATATGCTCTGTGGTGTTTTTTGGGGCGATTAAACCATGCTGCCAGGGGGAAACCAGTGGCTCGATGATTAATGAAATCCGAGTGGCTAGGATTTTGGAATAAATTTTAGAATCGCAGTTAATAAGGGTAATGGGTCGATACGATCCCATATCTAGGGGAGACTTGTCCTTTTTTTTAAAAATCGAGATTTTAGCGTTTGAACAAGATGCTGGTGGTGCATTCCTGTTGAAAATAGCAGTGATTACAGCTAGAAGGGCTAGTTTTAATTCTGCTGCGAATATTTTATAGAAATCTAGCGGAATGCCATCTATACCGGCGGCCTAGCCACTCGGAAGTTTTGTTAAGGTGTCCAAGATCTCATCCCAAGTTGGAGAGGTTTCCAGCCGTTCGGAAATGCCCTGGTCCAATGATCTTATAGGAATATCCTTGTAATAGTTGTTTATTTCTTGCTGGAGTATTTCAGCCGAGTTATTATTTTCTTCGTAATATAGCTGTGAGTAGTATTCTTTGAAGGCATTCCTTATTAAACAAGGGTCATTGGTCTCTATCCCAGATTGAAGTCGTATTGAGAGAATTTCATTGCTTATAACTTTCTGCCTAGTTTTTACAGCAAGGTGGTGTCCTATGGTATCACTACACTCATAATTAGCTTCGCAGGAGGCTGCGTATCTTGCAGCAGTTTTATCTAGAAGAAAAGTTCCAATTTCAGCTTTAATAAATATAACTGTATTCAAGCAGTTTTCTGTATCTTGGTTTGTTAGGATTTGATGGGTTAACTTAATCTCAGCTGTTTTTAGTTTATCTAGGCGAATGGTCATGGCTATTTTTTCTTTTTTCTTTTTCCTGGTCGAGAAGCTTAAGGTTTCTCCGCATATACCCGCCTTTAACGCATCCCAGACCATCATAATTGAGGCGGAGCCTGTGTTGTGTTCCAGGAATTCCCGGATCCAGGCTTGCATATGAATTCGATATCCGGTATCGTGTAGAAGGCCTTTTTCAAAGCTCCACATAGAATTATCGGTCCAATACCTCATCCCACCAATAGTCAGTATTAGAGGATTATGATCAGATAAAAAGCGGGGGGCCAAGTCTATAGTGCAGTTATTGAGTAGGGTTGATAAATCAGAAAGTAGTCTAACCTGGCAAAAGAACGGTGTGGGGCAGAAAAGTAGGTATAGCCTGATTGATGAGGGTTGAGTTTGGACCAAACGTCACTCAGCCCATGTGTAAGCATTAGGTTATGTATTGCTTGGAAGACTGCAGGTTTCCTTCCTTTATATTTCCATGTGTTATCCGACGTCCAATTGCACGGCAAGTTAACGTTTAAATCCCCACATACATTAATTGGGATAGGCCAGTGGGCAAGCTCCCCCAAGAGTAAGTTAAAGACCGCCGGATCATCTAGATTGCTGCCGTAGATAGAGCAAAGCGTGAAGGGAAAACTAGAAGGAAGATGGCACTCTGAAATGACCCACCTACCTAGTACATCGCTTTTAACTCGCAGAGTTTTTATAGGGAGTCTCCTTTTCACCAAGATGCTTACACCTTTCACTTTAGCTCCCTGTGTAGTGGCCCCAATGACTTTGAGCCCCAAAGATTTCAGTAGACTCCTTTGACTATTCTCAATATGTGTCTCTTGGAGGCATACGATATTCCCTTTTAGTGAATACAGGCCCTGCATTACTTAGAAGGTTCATTCAGCCCACAGATATTAATAGATATAAGTCTAAGGGTTCTTAGGCTTGCCATTTGTGTGTTATGAAAAGTTTACTATGGGTCGCTGCCTTTTGAGTTTCTAATTTTCCCTTTTTTTGAAAAATTTCTCGAGTCTTTTTCCACTTTACTTTAAATCTAAACTGAATCAGTTCATCATGTATGTGTGCAAATGTCACTGCTAGTGCATCCGGTCCCCTTGTGTAGAAGTAGTGTCCATGAGAGTAGTAAAGGTGATTCCCCCCCTTCCCCCTGCCCCCCCTCCCCTCCACGCCCTCCCTCCCCCCTCTCCCCCCTTCTATAGAGCGATCAGGTGTTACCTGAAGGATGGTGATCAGAATGGGTCTCGGCCGCCCATCAAGCCTGTAGTAGAGTATAATTGAAGGCTGGACGGCCCTACAGAATGTGTGAGCCTATCTGACTTTAAAATGTATAATTTGAAATTTAAACCTGTGCTTTTTGTGGGTTTTTTTTACGAGTGGGTATTATGGTGCTGTGGTACCGTGATCTTTTTTTTTTCCCCCTTTCCCCCCCCTTTGTGTTTTTTGTTCCCCCCTTGAGTCAATATATTCCCATAACCTATGGTGTTGTTTTTGACTTATCTGGGGCCCTTCTTAGCTTTGACCTCCTCCAGGTATTCCCCTGCTTTAATTTCTGACAAGAAGATTTTAATTCCCCCGTTAAATATGACTTTTAATCTAGCGGGATTGAGAAGATAGGCTTCCGCGCCATGCTGTTGATAAGGGGATATTAGTTGTCTTAGACGCCATCTTCTCTCGACTGTTTGATGACAAAAGTCCGGCTTGGTGAAGAAGTTTATACCATTAGCTCCTTTCATAGTGTTCGGGCGGGCTTGATCATATGTCATTTCTCTTAGAAGGAAATTTCCAAAGTATACCAGGAAGACTCTTGGCTGCCCTCCTGTGGCCGTATTGCCATTCTGCTGCCGTTGAATGTTGAAGGGGAAACGGTGTGCTTTCTGGACCTCCCAGTCCCAATCCCACCCCTTCTGGTCACGGAAAGACTCTTGCAGGAGTTTTACAATGAATCGTCTGGGGTCATCCCCTTCTTTTCCTTCTGGTATCCCCAAAAGGCGAAGATTGTTCCTTCGCTGACGATTTTCATGCTCCTCCATCTTGGTCATGATGTCGGTTATACAGGCTGCATTTGCTTCTCCCAGTTTCTTTACAGCAGTAGTTTCTGACTCAAGGTTTTACGTGCGTCCTTCAATCATGGCAACCCGGTCGTAGATGTCCGTACAAGTCTTGCTCAGCCTCCTCAGACCTCCTTGTAGCTTTTTGGTGGCTCCTTTGGCTGCGGCATTATCAGCCCGGACTTCCTCCTGGAACTCTTTGATGGAGGCGAGGATTGAGGCAAGTGAGGGTTCACCACTGTTTACAGGAGGGTCCCTAGGTTTATCCCACTTCGCCGCCTGTGAGTCATCATTGTCCAATTGGTAGGACAGCTGGGAGTCCGAGTAGTCCCATCTCAAGTGGCTACGTCTTTTGGCTTTAGCTTTTGGCATTTTAGGTCTCTGTACCGTCCCGGTCTCTTTGCTATCCCCACTATCCGATTCGCTGGTGTCGAGCCCCCCCTCCTCGGAGGAAGACCCAGCACCATCCGAGACAGAAAAAAGTTTTCAGGGGTCGTTTCTGGCGTCCAGGGTACTTGCGCGTCAGCTATAGGTTCCAGACTTAATATATAGTCACTTGTTAACGACCTAGTTGAGGTTGTCTCTGGGTTGACAAGTTGAGTGGAACGGAGGGCGCAAGCTTCCAGACTTGAGATCTCTGTTCGGATCTCGGATTCATCCCTCAATTCGAGGTGGTTGTGCGTGGTGTTCATGCTATTCGGTTTCTTCGGGGGGCAGCTGATGGTTGGGGTGTACCTGCCGAGCCTGAGTCCACGTCGGTACTCCGAGAGCTTAGAGGCTCTGACAAGTGTAGGTTAACTGACAGGTCTGTAGTAGTGCAAGCGACAGGTGGAAGTACCTCTTGTGGGGATAGGTGTACGGGTGATGGTTGGCTATCAGCTGTGGCTGTGGCTTGCCCCTTGTTATTTAAAAACATTTTTGCAAGGGGTCCCAGCACACTAGTAGCAGAGTCTTTGGTCACACCCGGGTCAGCCCCCCGCCTTTGAACGCAGCTTTTTCCCCGCACTGACCTCTTGTTTTGATAGTTGGCTCCCTTCCATGGTTGACGGCTCTCGAGGGACAAGATTGCTTCTGGGCTTGGGGCCTCTCTTGGCGCCCTTCTGATTCATCTCGGCAAGGGTTGCAGTTTTTAGCAGTGTCTGCAGTATCGCACAGTAATCAGCAGCTGTCGGTAGCAGAGAAAGAGCCCCAGTCACGCTTAGCGTCCTTACAGTCCAGGTCGATCTTAAAGTAATAAGATATGGAGTTGTAGCACTTAACCGGGGGCTGATGCGGGTGCCTCTCTCGGACTTCAGGTCGCTCAGGGTGAGCTTTACAATCCGCACCTCCTCCTGTGCAAGAGATAACCGTCGGTACCGCTGCAGCCTCTGTCCTCGTGGTGCCGGTCTGACCGCCGATCCAAGCATCGCAGGACGCCTAGCCGATCCTTGCGTTCCGAGCGGCCGATCAGCGCTCAAACTCACGCTGATCCCATCATCGCTCTCCGTCCGTGTTTCCGATCAACAGAAGATAACCCTAAGGATAACTGCCCCAACCTGGGCTTTTTTTCTGGACAGGACTCACCGGATTCACTGGATAGACTTGGATTACGTAAGCACCCGGAGGTGTGCACAGCTAAGACGACCACGTCTAATATGAGCAAAGCAGATAGCACAGACCCTTACAATACGACAAAACAAACAGAGGCCGAAATATCACCAACCTTACAAGACGCGCACACTCAACTACTCCGGGCAAAATCTAATACCCAACTCAGCCCTGTCACTCGACAACTTGAGTGCATTACAGAACGACCACCAATGTCTCAGGAAATTGAACTAGAGACATCTTATCTTACACCTGAAGAATGGGAGGGATTAGTCGCGTCCTATTCTGCCACCAACGAGTCAGAAAGAAGAAATAACCACTCTCCAAAATTCAACATCGGAAAAGATACCTCATTGGATAAGGACGACATCTGGCCCACACTACTGCATACAATGCAAATGTCTGTGAACGCACTGCAGTACCATTCAGACAAGATAGACCTCCAGTTGTCAGTCCTCAACTCACTCTCCATCTTTGTCACCGGCATAGATGACAAGCTGGCTGACCTCAACAATTTGATCAAGAGGGCACAGTCAGAGACAAAATTCGCCCAGTCCAGCTGCACCTGCATAACAATTGTAGACAAGCTAGCAACATTACCATCGGCACTGGATAATCTCCTCGCTGACATAAGGAAAGCAGTACCTGCCCAATCAATGCCAGGAGAGATCCCCTCCAGCGTCAGTGGCCAAGAAATGACCAAGCTAAGAAAATCCCAAAAGACGCAAGGCACAGGCTAAGCAAACCGTAAGTGCGGCACTAACATCAGATGGTAACCAGCTTTGCGAGGATGGGGACTCATCCATACCAGGGCCAAACGCCAGTGCATTATCTGAAGGAGCAACAGCAGCCCTGATGAGTAACACTACCTTATCCAGCAACTCTCTGGAAAAACAGGCACCGACTGAAGGGGCACAACTATCCGCCAAACAGCGGAGAAAACAAAGAAGGAAGGGGTGAAACCAAAACCCCATGCAGGCATCGCCTCACAACAAGGACACAACCGACAGGACCCGGGACGAACTAAGGGATGACCAACTAGTGCATATGTGCAGGGAGGAAGAAGATACAGCCCTGGGGCGGGAGGAAAAAAAGAGCTCAAGTCAGGAAAAAGGATTGGAAACTATTGTACGAACAACTGCCATTGAATTGATTAGTGATGGACTGGAGCAGAAACCAGGAAACAACAGCGGGAGTTCTACAGGGGAACCTCCGATACAAAAAATAATGGACTGTACTCTCAATAAGGTAATACAAGGTTCAGCTTCATCATCAACTAATGGCTCGAGGGAGTCAGCAGGAGAAAAAACAGTCCCACAAAGCAGCATCGGCATGGAGGGGGTGATAATTAAAACATCAGTACTGAATATGGAGAAAGCTTTAGTAAGCGATAGCCAGTCATTAGGCATGACTATGACATCACGGGGGCTATCACTGCCAACAGAGACCTCAACAGCGGCAGAGCCCATCATGGCTCAACAAACAGGGTGCTCAGATGCTATGACAGCAATCATGTTCCACCCAGAGTACATATCAAGGGGTCGGGTCGACATAATAAACAGGGGCAACATCTTGCGTTTACTGAGGTCCATCAATACGCTTGAGAATATCAAATCTACTGACCTGGAGTCAGTTGAGTTTATAGAGTCACCTGATTGTCCAGGATCAGAGCTAACAAAAACAGTATGGGCTTCACCAGACTTAGCCTAGAGAGTCTTAAAGGAACAAAATAGGTTCAATGAATGGGGCATCAAACTTCAGCCACTAGTAAAACCAAGGTATCCTGACCCCCTATTGGCCGAATCAAAGTACCAAGAAGAAAACCCGGGTCACGAACATTTGAGCCCACGATTATTTTCAGTTCTGCGAGGGGCGCGCAGTAAAAGCATAGAGTACAGGGCAAATGGAGAACATAATGTTTTGAGGGCACCCGTGGACAGAAGCAGACCCACACTGGAATGGAGCAGGGTCTCCAGGACAATAAACACCAACACTGGAAGACCATGACACTCTAAGCATAATGTATCCCCACATAAGAACTTGTTGAAAATCTGTTCCTGGAACATCAATGGGCTGGGAGACAAGACCTCTGACGCAGAACTGCTAGCCTATCTACAGAAATTTGATACAATTTCGCTTCAGGAAACATGGAGCGAACTTCCTACGGCTCTGCATGGCTATAACATGCTCCATTTACCGGCAACTAGAAATGCAAAATTCGGTCATAACAAGGGAGGTCTTGTTACATACACTTCCATAAACAGTATTTACGCAATAGAACGCCTACCATACAATCTAGCGCCACCAAATGAAATGCAAGTAAACCGAATTACCCTACAGGGGAAGACAAGTAAAGAACATATAATACTTGTAAATCTCTACCTGCACCCATGTGACAAAAACAAAGGGAGCCAACAACTAAAGGAGGAGTTGGTGAAAATCATAACAGGAGAGAAGACAAATAATTGGATAATCACCGGAGACTTCAATTTAAACATGCTGAGGAGACAAGCTAACAACATCAATCCAGAGGAGGACCCATTTGCTTGGGAGGAAATGCCCCAAGACATCAGCACAGTTGGAAGACTCACTAACACCACGAAAAATCTATTATCGTTCCTAGAGCAACTGGGCGTACGTGCATTAAATGGCAGGTTCCCGGGAGATCGCCCGCAAACAGCAACGTTCAATAACACTGTAACAAGGACAACAATTGACTACACATTCTGCTCTTGTTGCATGTTCACTAAAATAAAAAACTTTTGCATTGGGAGAGAAGATTTTAGTGACCATTTACCCCAGGAAATCACGGTAGAAGAGCCATCACTATATAAACTGCCCCCAGCAAACACATTCTGCTCAGAATATACCAACAATGAGAGAAGAGTAAAATGTAGTACTAAAGACCCTGAAGGTCTACTCTCTCGAGCGAAACAACTCTGGGAAGAAGGGAAAGCAGCCACCCCCGATATAATTGGAGGCTGGGAGGCATTCACAAACGCCCTACGTAACAGCTATGGAGCTACAAAGGGCAACCCTCCAAATGGGAGAGAAAAATATCAGCAAAACCCTCGCCCAGGCCTCACTATACGGAATAACATCAAATTAAAAAAGTTAAAAACACGGATAAACTTCACACTACGGAGACTGAAGAAAGATCCTTCGGCATTGCAAGAGCTGAGGCAGTTAAAAGCGATTCGGAAAAAAATGATCTGGCAAAACAAAAAGGAAGCCAAAGAAACTCTTTGGGCCAAACTCCTGTATGATACTAAGAACAACAACAGCACCCAATTTTGGAAGAAAATTAATGCCCTATCTAATCCTCAAGGTCAGTGTATCAGTTCCAATGTCACAGAAGAAGCATGGACAACTTTCCTTGAACCTCATTTTAATAAAAATCAGACCCCCCAAACTGTCTCAAACACTCCTGCGTCCAGCACGGAAACTCAACCGCCCCAGCTGAATCTGATTGCAGAAAATGGGCAGAATTGTACAATTACAATAACAAATACACAAATTCAAGGTAGACGTGAAGGAGCTGCTGGCCCTAATGGGATCCCGCCCCTATTATTCAAACAAGACCCTGAATTTTGGGCTACCTCCCTAAAACCGTTTTTTCGAATCCTGCAGACGTCGATAGTACCATCATCATGGAGAGGCTCAATAATCTCTCCTATCTACAAAAAAGGCAACAGGAACGATCCAAGGAGCTACCGATTGGTAGCCCTTTTGGATAATGACGCCAAATATTATGCCGGGGTGCTCCTCCAAGAATTAATAACATGGTCAACAGAAATTAAAGCAATACCCTATAATCAAACCGGCTTCTGTAGAGATATGGGTACTGCTACTAATATCTCCGCCCTCTCACTAATGATAGACGCTGCACTTCTAATCAAACAACCTTTATATATCTGTTTTATCGACTATAGTTCCGCATTTGACCATATAAACAGAAACATTCTGTGGCAAAAACTAAAAAAGCTAGGTATTCCACCACTGCTATTAACACAACTAATTCTTCTGCACAGTAACACCTGGGTACAAGTAAAGTTGGGGGCAGGAGACCATCTATCAAAAAAGATGAATACAACCTCAGGATTAAAACAAGGGTGTGTATTAGCCCCGACACTATTCAACTTATTTATGGCCGAGCTCTAAATCCAACTTAATGGAAGCAATGCGCATGCCCCGAAGCTGTGTGGTTGCCAGCTATCTAACCTCCTATACGCAGATGATTTAGTTCTCATCAGTCGGACACCCATAGGATTACAACGCCTGCTGGACATCACATCTCAATACTCAGAAAACAACAAACTAAGTATCAACCAAGACAAGACAAAAGTCATGTGTGTAAATTACCGGAAAATAAAAACAAAATACAACTGGCACCTGGCAAAATACAAGCTTGAAGTCGTTCAAGACTACAAATATCTGGGGGTTATGATCGACAGCAAAGGCAATTGCAAAGCACAGTTTGAGGCAATAAAAAAGAGGGGGTTAACAACAGCAGTAGCTTTAAGAAACTTGAAGAATATAACCGCTGGACCAAGCTATCTCCCATTGACCAAGGTCATTCAAGCCAAACTGATACCATAAATCACCTATGGAAGTGAAGCCATGAGAGGGAGGTATGCGGAAATATTAAATGGCACCATCACAAGAGCACTGAGAATAATTTATGTGCTGCCTGGATTTATCTCTCCGGCGCAAATGAGGTTGGAATTTGGGATACAAGGGCAGGAGCTAGCCAGAAAAGGAGCTTTTGTTAAAACCTGGTTCAAGATAAAAAAAGGGCAGCCAGGAACGCTGAATTTTTACTTGTGGAGAGAAGTGGAAACAATAGGAACTTGCCCAGCCAGATATTACTTGAACACCGCACTGGACCAGCTGGGGCTACGGCAACTCTGGGCAATGCCCGGGATAATGGCTAGCTTCAAGAAAATTGTAAACAACATAGTCAAAAAATAGTCTATTTTACAAGATAAAGCGACCTTGATAAAATGCTCACATGGCTGGCTTACGATACAAACTTACAGGAAAGCAACTCCTCAAGCCTACCTCCTTTCTAACTTCTCTAGAACCATTAAAGAAAACTTCTTGAAATTTCGGTTAGGTCTATTACCGACAGCATACCATCTGCCTCCTTGGCTGCGCCCTCCAAAGCCAGCAATGTGTCGTCTTTATAGTGAAGGAGAGGAGGACATAGTTCACATCATAACGATTTGCCGTGAGCTGATGCGAGAACGCCGGTTACTACTTAGACCTATCTTTAACAAAAACCATTTACGGTCGTGCAGACAAGCGGTGCTTGCAAGCTTCTCTGGTGAAGACATTCAACTAAGCTGTTGCCTAGTAAAGTTTTTATCTGTAGCTGACCTTCGTTTTAAAAATAAGTGTACTGCAAAAGTGTTTTAAGCACATTACCTAAAGCTTTTTTGCACAAGTAAATGCCCTAAGAAAATCATCAAAAGGTCAATTAAATGGCCATCTTTCCTCCTTGTGGTGGCACTATGCACTTTAAATATGCACTTTAAATCTTCACTCCTCGGCCTGATATCATTTTGCAGTTAAGACTCTGATTAGGGGGGTAACTCTACCTCACGAACTGCTGCTAATATTCCCAACAGAAATGAAGAAATAAGATTATGGGCTACCAAGGCAGGAGGAGTGGATATCCTTTTCAGTTTTAAATGTGTGTTTTTAATCAGCTGTTTATTGTTATTTTTTTACTTTTCATGTTAATAAGAGATGGTCAATTTTTGTAATGGTTTTAATTAACTGTACAATAAACATATATTACTTACTATATAACTCTCTGGGGGGAGGAGAGGCCCCAAGGGGCCCCAGCCTGGAGGGCTGGGACCCCCATCACCTAAGCTTGACTCATTTTCCATCATCACCACAGAGCAAGTTGGGGCAGCACTTACAGCAACAAAGTCAGGGTCAGAGTCAGACTGCGCCCCTACTTTTATCATGGTAGAGCTGGCCATGGTTTTAGCCGCCTCGCTCTTGTCAGTTTGTAACGTCTCCTTGGACACGGCCACTTTTCCTAACAAGTGGAAGAGAGCATTGATCAAACCTCTCTTGAAGAAAGTGTCAGCAGATCCGGCAGATATGAAAAACTATAGGCCAATCTCCCTTCTCCCAAGCTGGTCGAAACTTATGGAGAAGATGATTAATCAACAACTGATGGACTATTTAGAATGGAATCAACTGCTGGACCCATCTCAATCTGGTTTTCGAGCGGGCCACAGTACAGAGGCAGCCCTGATGGAAGTGACTGATACCATCAGGATGTCCTTAGATAGAGGGACTCCTACTATGCTGGTGCTCCTGGATCTATCAGCGGCCTTCGACACCATCTCGCTTAATATTCTGCTTTGCAGACTGCGGGAGATCGGTGTCGGAGGCCTAGCACTGGCATGGCTGCAAAGCTTCCTGTCAAATAGATCACAATGTGTCAAATTAGACACATTTGTGTCAGCAACCACTCCTCTTGACAAGGGGGTACCCCAGGGGTCCATCCTAAGCCCCACTCTGTTCATCATATATGTGGCACGCAGGTGATTATCCCATTCGAATCGGATCCCGCTGTAATCAGAGCCAAGTTTAAGACCTGTATGTTGAACATAGCTGCCTGGATGGGGGATAATTTCCTCCAGCTTAATTCCAACAAAACAGAGATTCTCCTGTTCAGGAAGGCCAAGGAATTGTCGACGACAGACTGGTGGCCCTCTGAATTGGGGGAGCCTCACTCCCCCACAAAGCAGGTTAGGAACTTGGGAGTTCTGCTGGACAGTAAATTATCATCTGAAGATCAAGGGAAGGCACACTCAAGCACTTGTTTTGGGACTCAGCGAATGCTAAGAAAAGTATTCCTGTGGATCCCTCTGGACGCAAGAAAGACCCTTATCCAGGCACTTATTGTGAGCAGGCTGGATTATGGTAACGTACTACTGGTAGGAAGAAGGGAAGAGCTCTCCTCCAGGCTCCAGGTACTGAAAAACACTGCAGCAAGAATGGCTTTGATCAAGCCTAGGCATTCTTCATCTCGACCCTTGCTGCAAGCCTTACACTGGCTGCCCATCAGACAGAGAGCAGTGTTTAAACTTCTTACACTGGTGTTTAAGGCAAGGCTAGGGCTGGGGCCAGTATACCTAAGGAAGAAGGTAATGCCTTATGTCCTGGGTCGCCAGCTTAGGTCAAGTAATCAGAACCTATTAGTTCCTTGCAAGAATAATGAATCACGAATAGGAGGGCGTGCATTCTCCTATCTTGCCCCCTTTCATTGGAACAGGTTACCGGAAGAGATCCGCCGCTGCGCCTCTTTGGGACACTTTCAGATATGTCTAAAAACCTGGATGTTTTAGGGGGTATGCATGGGCGACGGTCCTGCTAGTGTGCTGCCAAGCGCCGAGAGATCCCCCTGGGGATGATTCATTGCGCCATATAAATGTTAAATAAATAAATAAATTAATTAATTAATAAATATAACAATGCTGTATATCATTAGGTACGGTGTAGCAGAAAACGTAACCTTGTCAAGGAAATGATTAGTGACCAAAATACTTTGGCCTTTGAGACACAGTAAGTGAAGTTTATAGAATGAGTTAATTAACCAATTAATATATAAAATGGAAAGGGCATATGATTAGTAGGAAATGAGGTGCCTTTTAATGTTATTTATGTCTTGTAGGTCGATTATCGAGACTTGAAGTGGTGAAATTCACACCATTCTATGAGTCTCATGAAATGCAGATGTAATCAAAGTGTATATTTTGCAATACTCATTGAGTGGTGAGAGCAAATTTCGAACGGCCCTTATATGATCTGAAGACTAGAAAAATTACCTTTTAAAAAAATATAGAACAGCTGGCAGAGTGGGGTCATTATACATATGTTATAAAGAATTGGCATGATAGACCAGGACGCAGTTAAATCACTAAAAATGTGTTGATGATTAGTTAAAAGCATGTGGGCTATTGGATTGATATTTTGAATAACCATCACAAATATACCGGATGGGGTGCACCTATGTAGCCAATGGTCTGCGCTGAAGTAACTAATAAGAAGTACTGTATTGATAGTTTAAAAAAGAAAACAGTATTGTGAACTGATGAGGCAATGTTCTACTTTTTTGTCTCCTTTAATTGTAGTTGCTATATTGTATGGTGTTTGCATATATATGAATTTGTCCTGATGAAGGGTGAGGATTGATCGCAAGTACCGTCGAAACGCTGTGCCGACAAACGTTTTAAGAAACTGACTTGTTTTTGATTGCAAACAGTTTTTAATACCTTGTGTGTTTATGTGTGGGATATATAAATTGTGATTATAAACAACAGATAATTTGACTATGAAATTGTGCAAATGTGGTACAATGTTTAGACGATCTATTTAGTATATCAAGAGTCTAGGTATATTTCTCCCAATTTTTTTTGTATATTTATTGATATCTTTATTGTAGTAACCTTTTGAACTATTCATATAAATAGATCATCTTTAACAATTGTTTATTGGCAATACAGATTATTAAGTTAAATCGTGTAAGCTATTCAGTGCAGCCCTTTTGGACTACTAGTAGTATATAGACATTGTAGAAACAAAAGGAAAATTGTTTGTTGATTGGTTTACCTACCCAGTCCCTTTTGTCTCAAAAGGAGGACTCTTTTGTACTTAGAGTTTCCTTTTATATTCCAAATTGAAGATCAATCTGAAATCCCTAATGGGTGTGACTGCATCATTGACCAATTGGAGCGCAATCTTATTTGGAGTGATGGTGATTCTCCCTTTTATTTACCCTGAGTACGCAAATGCCCAAAATCATCTGCTAGCTCCACCCTTTTGGCCACAACCCGTTTTCCTCATGCATATGCAAAGTTTATCCCATCTTTTCCCACATTGATGTACAGCTTAACAAAAGGCCCTCGAAAGCTTTTCCACCGATTTTGGTGACACATTATTGATGAAGAGAAATACGAGTAGAATTTCACCAAACAAATAAGCACTTACACCATTTAGTTAAGAGGAATTACCCTTCTTTGGTAGAGATTCACTTCTTTGTAGTCTCATCATCTTCTCTTGATGAAGGTTCATGTTATCTTAGATTTATGAATGAAGATGCTCGAGGAACAATCACATTGCCGAAATTACATGCACACCTCATAATCCTTTACATTGCTGTAGTGTAGAATATGCACACAACATTTACCCAATGAGGTGGCACTTACTAATTAACCAAATGAAAGTACTCAAGCTGGGTAGACATTTTTCGCCAAAACTGGGAACTCTTGGTAAAAATTAGATTTGATTCTGTCCCTGGTTCTGATTCCACAGAAATGAAACCTCAACAGGAAGCAGTTACAAATAAAAACATAGCAGGTATCCCAGTTGAAGCTCCACTTCAGTAAAGCACAAACAATCCTAACGTCTTGGGCTTAGCAAAGGCAAAGCAAGTGTCTTTTCTCAAGAATTCCACATTGAAAAATTATATGAGATGCTTAATGGAGGAAAATTCATCATTGATCTTTTGGAGCACAATCTGTTATGTTGTGACTGTGATGAGTGGTTTCTTTCTTGTCATCTCCAGTCAGAGGAGCGTCCATGGTTCTCACTTTTAAATACCTTAAGTATACAAATTACCAGAATGTATAGCACCACTCCCATACTCACTCACAGACATACACAGGCACTCACACATTCAATCACAGGCCTACACAGGCACTCACAGACCAACTCACATAGCCATACAGGTACACACATCCATATTCAGTTGCTCACACAGGTACTTATAGACCCATACAGGTGCTCACAGACCCACTAACAGACAGATACCAATACAGGCACTCATATACCCACTCACGCAGGTACTCAAACACCCACTTACAGAACCACACAGAAACTCATACATGTTGGGGGTCTAGCAGACCCCCCTGCCCCAGGGACCGCCACCTCACTTGGGCTCATTGAAATAATATGGGGGGCCTCACAGACCCCCCTGCCCAAGGGACCAACACCTCCCCTGGATTAATTTCAGTAATATGGGGGGGGGGCACCATCAGGGGCTCAAGTAAATGGCAAAGTAGGAAGGGGCTCCGGCACTCAAATGCAGCCCTGGGGCAAATTTGAATGGGTTCCCCTCCAGGAGCCCTAGATGGCCCTGCAGACTGCCATCCCCCAGGGCTGGCTCCAGCAATGTCTTAGTGTGCCCACTCCGGGACGTTGCAGTTTGCTATGGCATGGTAGGCACACCACTCCCTCCATGCCATAGCAAATAGCGTGCTCCACTTTGAGTAAGCGAGAACATTTTGCTCTTGCTTGCTTAAAGTGGAGCACACTTTGCTTGTTACACCCAGGGAGCAGCATGTCAGCAGTTCCCTGGGTGTAAAAAGCCATGCTGGCTCCCCCAGGAGGTAGGAGCAGACAGAGGCTGTGGGGGCCTTGAGGTTCCCCCGTGGTCCCCAATGAGGTGGCCATGCCCCAGGGGATTGGGCCCTGGGGCCAAAAATGGTCTGGGGGCACTTCCTCCCTTTTACAAAGAAAAGAAAAGAAATGGCCAGGCCACGGAGGATGGGATCCCTGAGGCCAAACTCATCATGGGGATGGGTGCCGCTGATTCACCAAAAAAACACTCTGAGTCACTGGATGCTGTCATTAGTGATGTAATTTGAGATGTCATGAGCGATGTCATCGGTGATGTCCCTGACCATGTCATGAGTGATGCAATATGTGAGGTCATAAGCAGTGCATTGCTGGGGCGTGAGTTAAAGTTAGCTGGGCTAACTAGAACTGCTGAATTTCTCTGGTTTTCTACGAGTGAAAAGTCAGCCTAACTATAACGTCCCTGTAATCTTTGTTTTTTTGTGGGAATTTTAAGGTTTTTTTAAATGATATTTCCTAACTATAACATCCCTGTAACCTTTGTTTTTTTCAGTGAATATATATGTATATGTATATGTGTGTGTGTATATAAATATATATGTGTGTATTATCTACTGGCGGTCGCCAGTCGATAGTTATAGTTAGGACCTATTTTCCATAGGAAATCCGCAACAGTCTATTCCCAATAAGTCTGGCGCCGGTTGATGAATCCTCGCAAAATTTTCGAAACTTTTGGCCAGCTCCGCTCCGCTCCTACCCTGAAAGTTTCGTGGTGATTTGTCAAGCGCGGGCTGAGAAAAAAGGGGGTTCCCAAAACGCGTTTTTCCCATGCAATTTCCCATAGGATCTGTTGTCGCAGCTACAGCCAGAACCGCTGAACGGAATTACACCAAATTTGGCAAAGAGGTAGTCCTCAGTTCAGACTCGTGCCTTTTGCATAAATGGTGTGAATCCGTTCAGTAGTTCCTGAGAAAATTAGAGTTAAAAGTACATAAATATCTATGGCCGGGGAGGATCCGCGGACCCTACCCGCACCGTAAGCGCACCCTCCCTGAACCGAGCGTGCACCCTCCCGATTGCGCGCTGAATACTAATTGGCTGTCGAGTGTCTGTCTACATTCGAAACCAGGAACTGTTGGCGGCCATTTTCTGCCTCGGTAGAAGCAAGGCTGAAGAAGCAAGGGGAATAAGTGTGTAAAACATATAAAGGGGGCAGAGTGGAAATACTCTGACCCTCTAGAGGTGCTTAGGGGGTCCCAGAAGGACCCCCTGGGCCCCCCTTTTAAAAAAAAAAATACTGCGAAATGCGCGCACCGTGCGCGCATCCTATCGCTGTCGATGCACGGACTCTTTCACGGTGGATTCACAGATCCAAGGGAAAAAAAATCAAATTGTTGGGAGATAAAGATTAAGGTTAACTGTTTTGTTCTTGAGTGGCTCTAAAAAGAGCTGTTGCGTTCATTCAGAGTTTTTGGTACTTATAAGTAAGTACCTATACAGAGTCTAAAGTTGTTGAGGAAGACTCTGTTTCCTTCATCAGTAAAGTGTACTCCATCTCTCCTATACATCTCTTGCATATGAAAGCGCAGATTGTTATTGTAAATGGACCCCATTCTGTAGTCTTGGAGAAAAGCAGAAACAGATTTATTCACATGTTTCCTAGCTTTCTCAATCTGTGGACAAAAATGATCGGACCAGTTCCATTTCTGCCTTTGGCATATGTTAGAATACACAAAGGCAGTTTTAGGGAAAAGTGAAATCAGTTCTGCAAAGGTGTCCTTCATAAGCATTTCCAGACCTACCCCAGTCAAAGTGCCTAGGTCATTGCCACCACAGTGCACTATTAGGGTGTTGGATTTGCATGAAGGATTTTACCAATGGCATCAATTGGTGCCACTTTAACCCTCTCTGTCCAATCCATTTAATGTCTACATTTGGCAAACCTAGGTCTTTGTGAATGCCTTTGTTTTCTGCATACCTTTGGCTCCAGAAAATGTAGGTGTGTCCCACAATCCACACTCTAGGCATCTTGTAAGGAGGTCTGGATGCACTCAGATGGTATCTGTAAATGAAATGGCAGTTTGGAAAGTAAGATGTTACTAAAATGGTGGCTAAGATGCAGTTTTGAAAAAAGAAAAGAAATGATTGGTTGTTTGACAACCTTCTACACTGAAAGGTAGGGTGTATATTTCTGTTTTTTAAACGCATGATTCTTCTTGGCTAACAAAAACTGATTGTAAGGAACATTATATATGATAAGCTGATATGTTGAGAAGTAAAGCACACTTGCTGTCTTGATTAGCAACATTGTGTGTGCTGAACTTGTGACCTGTGTGCTCAGTACAGTGTTCCATGACATGTTTCTATGGTAACGGGCAGAAGGCAGATTGGGGGAAGGGTTGAAGTTTATGTCATTTGGAAAGGGTTGAAATGTTTAACCAATAGAAATGTGTGCTTGCTTTTGAATTTATGTGGGAAGGAATGTGATTTGATGTTTACATGTATATGTGTGGAAAATGAGAGGGAAACTTTGCCATTCTTTGGTTCTGCTGACAGGTGCACAGTGCAGAGATTCTGTATAAGAAAATCTGGTGTGTGACCATCTTGAAAGGTGAGTTATTTAATTGTGAGGGGATGTATGTAGACTATTTTTATTTTAATCAGACTAATGTATTTCTTCTGCTAAAGTGTAAGGAGTACTTTTTTCTCTACAATCTTATTGACAGTGTGTGTGCATGTAGAAACCATTCTGTGATAAGCATTTGTTTTTTTCATGTGTTTGTAGACAGATAACTATGCAGTTTTTATATTTTGGTAGAATTAGAAACCAGTCATTGTTTATGAATTTGTGAAATGAGTTATGTTTCTGCATTAAAATGTAGTACTCCTTGTAGATGAAGAAATGTGTTTTGGTATAGTGCAAGGAATAGTGTTGTTTGTCTAGAATCACACAGTGAGTCTGTGTGCATTTGGGAACCACTGTGAGAGAAGCATTTGGTAACATTGTGTATTTACTGACAGATAACTCTTTTAAAACGTGTCATGTTGTCAAGTTTTAGTAGTATTAGAATCCAGTCTTTGCTTATGCGTTGATTAAATGAGTCAGGCTTTGACACAAAAGTGCAGTCTTGAAATATGTACATTGTGTGCAGTTCCCTTACCACTTCCATAGTAGTGAATGAGTTTTGGTAAACTCCTAGGGATAGTGTTGTTTGTCTAGAATCACACTGTGAGACTGTGTGCATTTGGGAGCCACTGTGAGAGAAGCATTTGGTAACATCGTGTATTTGCTGACAGATAACTGTTTTAAAACCTGTCATGTTGTCAAGTTTTAGTAGCATTAGAAGCCAGTCTTTGCTTATGCGTTGATTAAATGAGTCAGGCATTGACACTAAAGTGTAGTCGTGAAATATGTAGATTGTGTGCAGTTCCCTTACCACTTCCACTGTAGTGAATGAGTTTTGGTAAACTCCTAGGGATAGTGGTGCTTGTCTAGAATCACACTGTGAGTCTGTGTGCATTTGGGAACCACTGTGAGAGAAGTGTTTGGTAACATTGTGTATTTGCTGACAGATAACTGTTTTAAAACCTGTCATGTTGTCAAGTTTTAGTAGCATTAGAAGCCAGTCTTTGCTTATGCGTTGATTAAATGAGTCAGGCATTGACACTAAAGTGCAGTCGTGAAATATGTAGATTGTGTGCAGTTCCCTTACCACTTCCACTGTAGTGAATGAGTTTTGGTAAACTCCTAGGGATAGTGGTGCTTGTCTAGAATCACACTGTGAGTCTGTGTGCATTTGGGAACCACTGTGAGAGAAGTGTTTGGTAACATCGTGTATTTGCTGACAGATAACTGTTTTAAAACATGTCATGTTGTCAAGTTTTAGTAGCATTAGAAGACAGTTATGGCTTATGCTTTGATTAAATGAGTCAGGCATTGACACTAAAGTGTAGTCGTGAAATATGTAGATTGTGTGCAGTTCCCTTACCACTTCCACTGTAGTGAATGAGTTTTGGTAAACTCCTAGGGATAGTGGTGCTTGTCTAGAATCACACTGTGAGTGTGTGTGCATTTGGGAATCACTGTGAGAGAAGGATTGGGTAACAATGTGTATTTACTGACAGATAAGTCTTTTAAAACCGGTCATGTTGTCAAGTTTTAGTAGCATTAGAAGCCAGTCTTTACTTATGCGTTGATTAAATGAGTCAGGCTTTGACACAAAAGTGCAGTCTTGAAATATGTAGATTGTGTGCAGTTCCCTTACCACTCCCACAGTAGTAAATGAGTTTTGGTAAAGTTCTAGGGATAGTGGTTATTGTCTAGAATCACAGTGAGTCTGTGTGCATTTGGGAACCACTGTGAGAGATGGATTGGGTAACATCGTGTATTTTCTGACAGATAACTCTTTTAAAACCGGTCATGTTGTCAAGTTTTAGTAGCATTAGAAACTAGTCTTTGCTTATGCATTGAGAAAATGAGTCAGAGTTTGACACTAAGGTGCAGTACCATGTACTATTCTCTTCACTGTGGCAGAACTGAAAATTTAAAAGTTTTACCCAGGCACTGTCCTAGAAGTAGTCTGATGATTTATTCAGTTTCTAAGTACTTATGTTGTGAACCATTCATTACCAAATAGATTGCTTCAAATGTCTATGCAGTATGCATGTAGTGTTCTAACATACTATACACTTGTCTTTTACACCTTCAATTCCCTAGTCAGTATCCACACACTGCCAGGAAACACCCTGTCACTCCCTTTGCAGTTCTCTACTGACCCATTCAGCATCATGTACTAATCCATTCACTGTGCCAACACCCAAACACTTATAAATTCACCAAGAGACTCTCTTTCCAGTACTCTAATGATTCAGTCACTGCCTAAGTATTCATGCACTGAGACAGGCCTTAGCACATGGACTTCTTCAAACCCCTATCCACTATGCATGCAGTCTTCTAACCACCTGGACACTTGTCTTTCACACTTTCAATTCCCTAGTCAGTATCCATACAGTCCAGCAAACATCCTGTCACTCCCTTTGCACTCTTCTAGTGACCCATTCAGTACCAAGTACTAATCCATTCCCTGCGCCAAAAGCCTACCACTTATAAATTCACCCAGGCAGTCTTTTTGCTGTACTCTAATAATTCAGTCAGTACTCAAGTACTCATGCAGTGAGCCAGGCCTTATCACATAGACTGCTTCAAGCTCCTATTCACTATGCATGTAGTCCTCTAACCACCTACACAGTTGTTTTTCACACCTTCAATTCCCTAGTCAGTATCCATACACTTCCAGGAAACACCCTGTCACTCCCTTTGCAGTCCTCTAGTGACCCATTCAGCACCATGTACTAATCCACTCACTGTGCCAAAACCCAAACACTTATAAATTCACCAAGACACTCTCTTTGCAGTACTCTAATCATTCAGTTAGTGCCTACGTATTCATGCACTGAGCCAGGCCTTAGCACATGGACTGTTTCAAACCCCTATCCACTATGCATGCACTCTTCTAACCACCTAGACACTTGTCTTTCAGACTTTCAATACCCTAGTCAGTATCCATACCGTCCAGCAAACATCCTGTGACTCCCTTTGCACTCCTCTAGTGACCCATTCAGTACCAAGTACTAATCCATTCCCTGCGCCAAAAGCCTACCACTTATAAATTCACCCAGGCACTCTCCTTGCTGTAGTCGAATCATTCAGTCAGTACCCAAGTACTCATGCAGTGAGCCAGGCCTTAGCAAATGGACTGCTTTAAATGCCTATCCAGTATGCATTCAGTCCTCTAATCAGCTACACAGTTGTCTTTCACACCTTCAATTCCCCAGCTAGTTTTCATACACTTCTAGCAAACACCCTGTTACTCACCCAGTGTGTCTCTTTATAGTACTGTAATCATTCAGTCAGTTGCAGGGATTCTGCTCATGCACAGAACAATGCGCAGGAAACCAGGACCTCAGTGAACCTAAAACTCACCTCAGAACACAGAACCCCTTATCCGACCAGCATCAGTGTCCCATTCGTTATCCGATTTTATCTCGGAGGTCCCAATGTATAGACACCCAGAACAAGCGACTTAGTGTATTCTCAGGAATGGTGGGAATCAGAAATACCTGTTCGTTATTATTCTCATATCAATCCACAACAAGAGTAAACAGAGACACGGTAAAGTTTAAAGAGTTTATTTTATTAACCTCGTGTCCTAAGATGCAGTACTTTGGCTAACATCAGCATAGTTACAATACCATAGAAAATGAAAGGAGAAATCATAATAAAATGACAGTGGATTACAGCCACCTTCCTTTCGCTAGTAAACTAATATTATTATTATTAGACTAATAGAAGGTCTCTAGGCTTGAATGGGGAACACCATACCGTAAAGATCAGCTTAGTGGAATCACATCACAGGATCAGGTATACTGTGCTCCTGGGAAAGCTCTTCTTCCGAATGTGTGTAAAGCATGCAGCCTGCAATATTAAAAGCACTCGACTTTCAGGTATTTGCAGCTGCGTGCTTGTTATGGCTAAATAGTGGGCCGATCAACCTGAACCCAAAAACATGCACCGTCTAGCGACCCAGACTGTTTCTTTACACAATGTTCAGACCAAGGTCGCAGCACACTGTTAGGGATGTGAACAACAGACAGTTCTCATGTGAAGCAAAGGCGAGTAAGCATTTCTCAAATAATAACATGTAACTGAAGTGTTGTGTGCAAAAGCAGCAAAAGTGGCAAGATGGCTTTCTAACATCTAACGCGGTTGTGCTAATTAGCAATGTACGTATATAAATAGCGGTCCTCACTACAGCATGTAGTCTTTTAGTGAGGTAGGCTTTAGGGCATGAACTGCTTCAAAGTAGTATGCACTATGCATGTAGTGTTTTAACCATCGTCACACTTGTGGTTCAGGGCTATAGTTTCTTCGTCAGTTTTTATATAAAATGTGTTTGTACAGTAATGGAATAGTGTAAATTTGAAAGTTATTAATATACATTTATTTGTCATTCTTTTTTACAGATACTGTTTTTCAACGTTAAAATAGAGAAATTATGCCAGAAAAAAAAAGAAAAAGAAAAGAACAGAGACAGGAGGATTATTTGAAGAAACATCAACCACAAGTATTGAATGAACAAGATAATGTGGCTAAAAGGAAAAAATCTTCTGGTAAGATCACAAAGCAATTTATTAAAAATGTTTGTAGGAGCAAACAGAATGTAGATAATGCTGGAACTTCTGACAATTTTTCAAGTAAGAAAAAAATTCAAAATAAGAGGAAAAGTAAAAAAGCAAATGTTCAGTCAAAGGAGATAAAGTATGGTAAAAGAAGGCAAAATCAGTATAAGGAATTACGCAAAAAAATATTTTACAAGAGAGTAGTGCATAATTTGCTGAAAGATTTGAAGAAATATAAAAAGAGAGCTTTATTTTATAAAAAGAAGAAGTATATTGAAAGCATTGTGGAAAAGGCTTTTGAAGTAAAAAGGAAACTGTTTATTTTAGTGTTAAACAGAATTCGATCACTAGATAAACCAATATATGTAATGAAGGACAAAAGTAGGAGGAAAAGAGTTATTAATAAAAAAAAATGTTGTGATGTTTTTTTGGGAGAATGGAAACAGTTCTAGTTCAGAGCCTTTTTTTAATGAAGAGAGTTATTCACTGAGCGAAAAATTATTGTATGCAGTTGACACCAGTGGTAGAGGTTATGAGGTTAGTGACGGTTGTCCAATGGAGAAAGAGAAAATGGTTGAAAGAAATGCAGAAGAAGTGATAGCTGATGAAGTTTTAGGGAGACGTGCTAAAAACCCTGTGTACACTTGGGATTGCAGTAGTGTTTGCAGTGTACGACAGGAATCTATTGAAAAATTATGTCGTTTTTTACGTGTCTATACTAAAAAAAGTGTAAAACAAAAGATTAAGCTGTTGCAAGGACTAGACCCTTGCAGAGTGAGAAAACATACTGGTTTGCAAGGTCATTCTCTGGCTTGTCTTTCTAGGAAAGTTTGTCAAAGTGTTTTTCACCATTTCAGAATGCTGGCAGTACATCATACTCAAATGCGGAAGTTAGTGAGAAGGTTGTATTATGCAAAAAGTCCAGCACTAAAGTTAATTGAGTTGAACAGTGCTCTTTTGCGTGGGTCAGTATCAGATGTGAAGCAGGTCTGTGAGGATATTGAGTTTTGTTACTTTGGGCCTCAGCAAGAGAGTGAAGAAACTGACACATTAGTAGAACAAAATGTTGAAGACAATGTAGAACCCGTAATTACAGAAACATTTGAGGATGAAATCACAAAGTTTAAGGTAATTTCAGGTGAAAGACCAAATGTTTCTTGTATTTGTTGTCGGCGAAGTCACTATAAAAATCAGACTAGGGGTGTCAATCTGTATTTTAAAAGTGAAATAGAAGATAATGATAAGTGGATGGAATTTACAACTTATTTGTTGGTAGAGGATTGTTTTGATTTGGGAGGTGAGCAGCGTATTTGCAAATAACAAATTAGATGAGAATAAAATGCCTGCTAGAGCTGTTCATAATAATCTAGAGTTGGTTGCTATTCCTCCAGAGCTGATAGATTTAAATACGTATGAGTCTATTCTCATACAATGTGTTCACCCGTTTCAGGCTATTGTTCGTATGGAGCCGAAAACAAGTAAATTACCTCCATCAGAGTTGCAAAGAGGATTGAAAGGAAGAGTTGTGTATTTACCATTAGATTTAAGGAAAAATATTGAAACTGTTGGTGTAGATCATGCAGAAAATGAGCCACTAGTCATTCTAGTTAATGGTGTTCCTACTAAGAATAAGAAAATCTGGCCAGAGTTAGTGGATGTTAGAAAAGTGCAAAAGGCATCATTGTTTCTGTTAAAAAATAATGAGTACTATAGAAATGTGTTTGTTGGAGAAGAAGAAATAGATTTAGCAGAAGATACTGAAATATTAAGTGGACAAATTGAAAAAGTGGACATGTCCAGATGTGAAGAGATCTATGAACATTACAGTGTACATCCACTTCATTCCAAAGAGGCGATGGGGAATACGATTGAGTTGTTTCAAATGAAAAAAGCAACAGGAAGTCCCATGAGTGTATGGGAAGAGAGCTTGGAAGCTCGTTGTTTCCCGCAGTTGATTGCAACAGGAAAAGGTGGACGATATGATGAACGTCCTGTGCAGATTCCTGCATCTGAATATCGGACAACAAGATTATATGCAGAAGATCCAAGATTTCGTCAATGTATCCCTTATATGTTTCATCTTCTGTTTGAAAGTGACTTGTCTGGACTTTCATATGCAGTAAATCACATTTTAAAAACTGGAATGCATCTTCAAAATGTAACTGCAAAGGATTTTATGGATAAAGTGCATCAGAGAGATGATCATTTAGAAACTCAGTTGATTAATCTGATGGCATGTCAGCGTGGGACTAATGCATATTGGTATCGTCGACATGGAGAACTGAAATGTATGCTACAGAACTTGGGAACTCCTACATGGTTCGTTACACTAAGCTGTGCTGAGTATGCTTGGGATGATTTACTTGAATTTCTTCGAGAGTCAATTTCCAATATAAAAAAATATTGAATACAAGACACCTGGAGAATTGTGCTCTTTAGATCCTGTCAATGTATGCAGATATTTCAATCATAGATTTGAAGCTATGATGTCTTTCATCTGCAATAAAAAGAATCCTCCTCTTGGAGAAGTTGTGGATTTCTTTTGGAGAAAGGTGTATCAAGCAAGAGGTGCTCCTCACATACATATGTTGTTATGGGTCAAGGACGCCCCCAAATTTGGAACAGATTCAGATGAAACTGTTTTGTCTTTCATTGAAGATTATGCTGCATGAGCTCTTCCCAATAGCAGAGAAGACAAAAACTTAAAACAACAAGTCTTACGATTTCAAAGCCACAGGTGTGGAAAATACTGTCGACGAAGGTACAAGTCAAAGGATAAGTTCTATACCAAATGTCGTTTTGGATTTCCACGTTCTGTATTATCCAAAGGAAGAGTGAACAGTTTTATGTCAGCTGTACGACATACCATCACAAGAAAGTCTCCGAAAAACACCTACAACTTAAGAAGAAGCAAAGAATCAAAATACATAAATGACTACAATCCAGTTATTTTATCCATGTGGAACGCTAACATGGATATTCAGTATGTTGTGGACAATTCCATTGCTATTGCTCGATATGTAACGTCTTACATTACTAAATCAGAAAAGACTGAATTGAAAGAAATGTGGGAAGAGATTTCTCACGAGAAGACTCTAAGTAAGAAATTATACAGTTTCAGTTTGTAGATGTTATCGCATAGTGAAATTGGAACATATGAATGTTCAGATAGGTTATCATCTGCAAGTCTATATTCCAAAAGTAGAAGAATCATTTGGGTGAGTCTAGGTCTTGCAGGAATGCAAAATTGGGTACTGAGATCTGTTCAAGAAATTGAATATTTAGCAGAAAATGACCCTGAAAGTACAGATATTTTGAAAACCAATATGGTGGACACATTCTATCCAAATAGAAGTCATCATCTTGAGAACATGTGTCTCTATGAAGTGCTGCAAAACTACACTTTTAAACGGAATACTACAGAGAACATCAATGATGGAAAATATGCAGTGATTGGTTCCGAAGGATGTCTGGTGAAACAAAGGAAAGGAAATTTAATTAATCACAGAAAACTGAGTTGCGACGCTGCTGACAAAAGGGAATGTTACTATTTAGCCCTTTTGCAAATGTTCAAACCATGGCGTTCAGAACTGGAATTACTTGGAGATTTTCCCAGCTATGAAGATTAATTTAATGCTTGTAAAGATAGCATACAATGTAGTGTTTTCGCAAATTATGTCAAAATGTTGAATGATGAAATTGATCAAGAAGCTATAATTGCAGCTGAGATTGCTAGAAACAGTTCTCAAGACAGTCAAAGTTCTGAGTCAAGATCCACTAGGACAACCAATTGTTGAAAATGAAGCAGCGATTGCAATGAATGAGGTGGAAACAGCAATGTATCAAGCACAAGAAGATGCAATACAGTTAGGAAACTTGGAAGAGAAACAAATATATCAGCAAGTGAAAGAGCAGATTGACCATGGATTACTTCATGAAAAGAAAGGTTGCTCATGTACATCATTTCAACCTATCCGAATGTATGTGAGTGGTCAAGCTGGAACAGGAAAAAGTTTCTTAATTAAAGTAATTACAAGTTATCTGCAAAAAACAACTGAGTCGCATTTGTCGTGTGTTGTCACTGCTCCAACTGGGTTGGCAGCACATAACATTAAAGGAATTACTTTACATCGTTTACTAATGCTACCAGTAAAGCATGAGAACAAATTGGAATACCACAAGGTATCTGGAGAAGCTTGTTGTGAAGTTTCAAGAGTCCTGAAGAGAATTAAACTTCTCATTATTGATGAGGTGAGCATGGTTTCAAACTTGATGCTTGCCTTTGGGCATTTAAGAATGCAGCAAATTCTTAAAACAGAGTATGACGTGTTATTTGGAGGAAAACACGTCATAGTTTTTGGAGATCTACTGCAACTGACTCCGGTAAAAAGACAACCGGTATTTAAAACACTTGCTCATGAAGATACCAGAAAGTCTCTTGGCAGTGTTGGTAATGTGAACATTTGGAGTAATTTTGAATACAAAGAACTGACAACAAATATGCGACAGGCAAATGATGCTGAATATCGAAGTATTCTTCAAGATATAAGAATTGAAATTCTTTCAAAACAAGGGAAAGAAGCTTTGGAGAGTCGATTACTTTTCAATGTCTTTCCAAATGAAAATGCAGTTCCTGCAAAAGTGTACGTGGAAATTGCTAAAAATAAGTCAGTGATTTACTTAATGCCAACACTGCATGAGTGTTCAATATTAAACGAAGAATTATTAAAACTGGAAAATGAAGGAATTGTAAAAATGGAAGCCATTGATAAAATACTGCATGAAGGAATCACTATTATTTTGACGGGTAAGTTGAGATCAAAACTGGATTGTTTAGAAAAAAAATATCTAAAACTGCTGGTTTAGAAAAGACACTATATGCGTGTGTAAACTGTCGGGTAATTTTAAGACGTAATTTGGATGTAGAGAAACTTTTAGTTAATGGTGCAATGGGCAAAGTGGTGGATTTTGTGAATTATCAGAAAAAAGAAGGAATTTAATTTTAAAAAATTGAATTTGATCAGATTGTAGAAGTTAAAGAAATTGGTCGTTGTTCAGTTTGTTTTTTGCTTGTTAAAGATTTTTATGTCCGTAGGAAACAATTTCCATTTTCTCTGGCATATGCGGTGACTATTCATAAATCTCAAGGATTAAGTGTAGACAGTGCATTGGTGAACATTGGATCTACCGTATTTAAAGAGGGTATGGCATATGTTGCTTTGTCGCGAGTCAGAACATTATCTGGTTTGTTTTTGATTGATTTTGATGAGACAAAGGTTACTGCAGATGCAAACTGTGTAAAAGAGTATAATAGGTTAAGAAGGGTGCATGCTCCAAATTTAGGTCAATATCCTGTATTTGAAAAGCGTGTGGTTGGTCGAAAAAGAAGGTTAGAGAATATCTGTTCTGAAGGTGTCAAGAAAAGAAAAGAACAAGATAATGTTGTGATTGCAGGTAAAAATAAATTGGACACTGTTGGAGAGATTGTTGGTTATCAGTTTGAAAATAGTTCTGGTGTCAACTGCTTTGCTAATGTAGTGGTCAATGTTGTTTTTTATCTTGAAGGTTTGCAAGAACAAATTATGGAGAATCGGCAAAAAAAGATTTTGTTCTATGTTGCATTCTGTTTATGAAAAATTGACAACAGATAGAAGTAAAATACAATCTGTTTCAGATGTTCGTAGTCTTTTGGATGTGTGTTCTGGTTCTACACAATTTACACAAAATATCCAACAAGATGCTCAGGAATTTTTAATGTATATGCTTACCATTTTTGAAAATGAAGATGTAGAAATAGAAAATATTTTTGGCCTTTCTTACAAATGGGAACATTATTGTGAAAATTGCATGTATACATGTAGCACCAATGTAGACACTGAGAGATTTCTGTATTTAACATTACCAGACTGTAAATCAGTGTCTTTCAATAAATTAGTGAAAGGTGCAATTCAAAACATGGAGTGTAGCCAATGTAAATCAGAAATGTTATCCACATTATTCTTAACAAAATATGGAAAATACATAATTTTAATGATGCAACGTTGTACAGCTGACGGAAGAAAATTGGATACTGTAATAAAACTATTTGTAGCAGCACAGCTATCAATATCAGGAAGGACTTTTGTAGCAATTGCAATAATTTTCCATGATGGTCCATCCACCACATCTGGACATTACACTGCCTATCTAAAATGTGACAAAGGCTGGACACTTTGTAATGATGCCCAGTTGGTTTTCAAACAACGTTTGCCTAGTGAATTACCAAATTCCTTCCTAATATTTTTAAAGCCAAAGTTTTAGGAAGATAATTCACTTTCTGATAAATGTAATATCATAATTTAATAGGACTACCATTGGACAATTTACATAAAGAAGTGCAAAAATACCATTTGGCCTCAAGGAAAGGTATATTTTTGAATTATGGACTTTTTGGGGGTCATTTATTCGGTGATTATTTTAATGCGGCAACATTTAGAGTTTTTATAAGTTAAAGCTATAACATTTTGTAATCTGTAAGCATTTCATATATGTGTGATTTGTATTTTGTGGTATTTTACTGAGAATAGTATGTTGTTTTTTTTTAACAATCTTTCTGATTGTTTTTTTTTTTCCCGCTGTTCAGTGATGGGTACGATTGAAATCACTATTTCTAGTGAAATTCAATATATTCTGAGAACAGCGAAAAAGGCGAACAAATTACTTTGTGGAAATTATGCTGTGTTATAAAAAATGAATTATTACATGTTATAATTTTTTTTTTCTTTTCTTTCACAGATCCAAATTTTAAAACAAACAATTTATATGAATTTAGATTGCAATGAATATATGAAAAAAATGTTTACCATTTTTTATTCCTATTATTGTGAAGGTAAGTTTAACTAAGTCTCAATATGCAGAATGACGAGGTCTGCAAGAAGCTACAAAGTTGAAACATGTTTTTAAAAACACTCTGTTTATACGTATGTAGTTTTCAAATCTGACCATAATCAGATATCATGTGACCTGCAAAAAAAGAGATTTGAGGGGTTCATAATATTTCCCATTGTACCTATTGAAGGACCGCAATCATTTCAATCATTCTTCTTTGAACATCTTTGGAGACAAAACTCTGTGCTTACCTTCTATAATTCGCAAGGAATTTTGAAACCGGAAATATGTCACTTTTTGTAACATAGTTATTGCGCAAGACACTCTTTCATATTTACAAATAGAGGAAAAGGCACTCTGTGCACTTTTTATACTCCATGTAAATACAACCTCATCATACACACAACTTTGCATTGAAAGGGTGTTCTATAAGTGTTGTTGTGCATGATTGCACTGAATACTCATAGAACAAGACAACTGTCTAGATTTATCAGAAATCATGAATCTCGATATGTGTGTGAATGGTGCACCATTCTAAAATTGGTGTAGGAAAGCACAACTAAGAGAATTGTTTTAATTTCTCCACATATTTATATCTTCAATGCATGCTAAAATGTTCAGCATACATTGAAGGAGAAAAATGTGTTTTCTGATTGTTTTTGTGCAGGAAGGTGTATCTTCCTGCATAAAAACAAACAGCACATGACACAGATATCCTTGCACTATGGTGCAAGGGTGCCTGTGTCACCACATGGCTGCAATTTAAGCAGCTGTGCAGAGAGAAGCATAGATTTGCAACATAATTTATGTACATATGGTGCATCCCTGTGCTTCGGAAGTACTACAGCACACTGCAGTTAAAGAGGTTACTTGTGATGCTGCAGCACTTCCTCATAGTTCTGCACTTATACATTCACCATATGCTACTAATGCATTTATTCAGTCAATTACGTACTACACATACATTCATCTAAACTTTCACACACTAACAAAGACATTTAGCTCTTTTTTTAAACCAGGAAAGTTAGTTCTTACAGGAACTTTTTTTTTTCTTCTTTCCTCTTTTAAATTTTTTTTTGAGTCTTCTGAACAATATTAATTTTTTGGGGTTTTTCTGCAAAAAAAAACAAAAAACAAAACAGGAGAAACCAAACAATGAACTTCAGGGAACAATAAAAAAAAACAACAAAAAAAAAACGAGCAAATGTGACTTTCTTGCCGGCGGCAGATCAGATCGATCGACTGCTCACCATAGCACAAAGTCGCATTGCACTAAGTGCAGAGTATTTTTAAATATTGAAATTGAGGACGGATGTCCAAGGTTTGGGCTGATGGATGCACTCTTGATGTGCTCGGCTGCGATGAGGTGGAAGGCGCAGGAGCAGGAGTGTTTCTCATCCGTCGGCACTCTTCTCGTGCAAGATTGTTTGGATGAAGGGTCCTCATGTGCTTCATCATACTTGCCGTGCCGCACGAGTATTTCTTGTTAGGATCCCCTCACGACAGGACTCTTTTGCAAATCTTGCACGTGACCAAGGTGGCATTGGTCTTATTCTGCCCCTCGGGAAAAGTAAAAAATTTCCACACCACTGAAGAAAAACGATCTTTGCGTGGTGACTCCTCCAAAAATTCATCCTCGGAAATATGAGGAGATGCAGGTGATGCCTGCTGCCCTGAAGCCATTTTTGGTTGAAAAAAGTTAGAGCTAAGTGTAAACTTAGTCTAAAAAATCTTCTTCTCTCCAAAGAGATGGTCCTCCAAAGAAGGTCAAAGAAGAATGATTGAAATGGGTGGGGTCTTTCAATAGTTAGAAGAGGAAGTGTAATGAACCAATCAAATCTCTTTTTTTGCAGGTCACATGGGATCCGCGCACCCTGCGCGTACGCAGCACGCACCCAGCGCGCATCCGCGAAATTGAATTAAAAAAATGTATAGGATTACATGTGAAAATATATAACTTTTAAGACTAGTTTAGAGTTTGTCTTCAATTAATATTCACATGAAATACATATATATGTTTTTTTAAATGTTAAATATTTCGCGGGATCCGCGCACCTACCGCGTCATAGACGCAGATGACGCATCGCGGAAGCGCGTAAACGTCACGTTACGTACATCGAACGTGTCGCGTATGGGCTGGGAGTCGCATACCGTTCGCATTGCGATCGCGCACTAAACACGTACCCAACGCTTACCATGCGTGGATGCTATCGCGTAGGGATTGAGAACGGTGTGCATAGGGTGCGCGGATCCAAAAACATGGGAAAAAAATATATAAAATAAAGTTTTGAACCTATAGTTAACAAAATATGTTTGAAAAACCTATTAATTTCAAATAATATTTTTTAATTTTTAAAAGAATGAATTGAAAAAATAAGTTTAAAAAATGGTGATAAAAAAGTATTTAAAAAAAACGTAATTAATGAAATTGAGACACTGAATTTGAAAAATATAGAAATCCTATCAAAATCATTAAACATGATATCTTCAGAGATAAGTTAAAGATAGAAATTAGCATTTAAAAAACCTTTGAAATTCACTGAAAAAACCATAGGTTTCATGCATGTTATAGTTAGGAATTGGCATTTAAAAAACCTTTGAAATTCACTGAAAAAACGAAGGATTCAGGGGCGTTATAGTTAGGAGTTGGCATTTAAAAAACCTTAGAAATTCACTGAAAAAAACCATAGGTTTCAGGGGTGTTATAGTTAGCTGGACATTTCCCTCGTACAAAACCCTAGAAATTTCCCTGTTATAGTTAGTTCAGCTAACTATAACTTGCGCCCCCGCAATCCACTGCTGATGACGTCACATATTACATCACTCATGACATCACTGATGACATCTCAAATGACATCACTGATGGCATCACTGATGACGTCATCCAGTGACTGTGTGTTTCTGTAAAGTTTAAATATGTTTTATATATTTATAGTGAAAGGCCTGTGGAAGAATGAGTGGGTGTACAAGTGTGTGAATGGATGATTTTCGAGGTGCCTAACTGACTCTATAAGTGAGTCATTAAATGTATCTTACTGCAGACTAGTGACTAAACTGTGTGAATGTCTGTATGTGTCTGTCTGTTGGTGTATAAGTGGTTGCATGGTTTTGTGAATAGCTATATGAGTGTCTATATGGGTTATTGATTGGTTGTCTGACTATCTGTATGGGTGCCTGAGTGTTTGTGTGGTTAGGGTGTGTGTGACTCTGTACATAGATGTGTGAGTGGGTGATTCTATGGGTGCATGGTTTTTAGAGTGCATCTGTGATGAACTGTATGGTTGAGTGAGTGTATGTATGGGTGTGTTAGTGATTGAATGTATATCTCAGTGGTACATGTGTGACTAACTACATATGTGAAAGGCAGTATATATGAGTGTAAGAGTATATAAGTGGGTATATGTGAGAGTGTGTGATTGTGAGAGTGGCTGTATGGATGAGTGTGTGCTTGTATCAATGATTGTAAGAATGTGGTACTATTTTTATGAGTAAGTGAACTTGAGTGTGTATAACTGCATAGGTGAGTAAATGGGAGTGTGATTAATTATTTGCATGACTGACTAGGTGTGAGAGTACCTCTATGGATGATTGGTGGTATGTGAGTGTCTATGTAGGTGTATAAATGCATATGATAGTCTTGTACGGAGTGACTGTAAGTATGAGTGACTGTACAGGTGAGTGAGTGGAGGTATATGTAGACCTAAGAGTTAATGAGTGGGTATGTAGTTATTGGTTTTGGAGTATCTATGGTTTTGAGAATGGACGTCTGAAATTTTTAGTTGGTGTATCAAAGGTTATATTAGGGTGTTTGAAGATGCAGTAATTTATCACATGGGTGACGTCATCAGTGATGTCATCAGTGATGTCATTTGAGATGTCATCAGTGATGTCATCAGTGATGTCACTGACCATGTCATGAGTGATGTAATATGTGACGTCATCAGCAGTGCATGCGGGGGCGCGAGTTATAGTTAGCTGAACTAACTATAACAGGAGAATTTCTAGGGTTTTGTACGAGGGAAATGTCCAGCTAACTATAACACCCCTGAAACCTATGGTTTTTTCAGTGAATTTCTAAGGTTTTTTAAATGCCAATTCCTAACTATAACGCCCCTGAAACCTTTGGTTTTTCCAGTGAATATATGTATATATGTATTCACTGAAAAAACAAAGTTACTGGTAGGATGATTAAATGAGAGCAGATTTAGTACCTGAGTAATTGAAAGAGTGCATGCATAGTATGTGTGTGATGTATGCAGTGCATGGATAATGTATTAGTGCCTGGACACTTATATAACTACATGGGTAGTACCTGGAAAATTCAATAAGTGAATCAGTAGTGCCTACCTAATTAGATTAGTGCATGACTAGTATCTGAGTGACTGTATGATTCCATTCTTAAAGCTTGAGAGATTAGTTGACAGTAAGTATGCTGCTGGGGTGATTGTATTAGTGCAAGACTATTGACTCATTAATTAAATGACTGCATAGGTACTGAATGAGCGATATGTTTGCTACAATTGTACTCATTATGTAATTACATGAATACATGTGTAGAGCCTGAGTATTTCCTCATAGCATGTGTGTGCCTCAGTATTTCAATGACTGCATGGGTTGTAAGTGAGTTGTAATTGCATTGTTACAGCCTTGTTTATTGCATAAGTCAATAGTTTGTAACCAGGTGATTAGATGAATGTATATATAGTGCCTGCATACTTCTATAACTACACAGTATCTGCCTGCCTGATTGCAAGAGTACATGTGTAGTTTCTGGATAATTGAATAACTCCATGGATAGTGAATCACTGATTTGATGACTGCCTGTGTAGTGGCTGGGTAAGTCCATGAGTACCTGAATACTGCCCGACTGACTGAGAAAGTACCTTCATTGCTGTTATATACATAACAGTTGTCACTGTATATCTGACTCATTTGTTATCTCCTTCTATCCGTATCAAACTATATGTTTTAATATCTAAATGCTTTTCATCTGGGCTATATGTGAGTAAAATCTAGGTATCATACTTGATATATAATTGCATACATGGCCCTCTAGAAACATACATTGATTTGTTACTGAGCAAGCACATGCATCAGTAAGTTTCTAAAACGAAAAACAACATTTAGAAATGTTTCAAAGCACAAAACCTTTTAGGAATGGCGTACTTACATTATTTCCTAAATGCTTCGTCTGCTTCTAAAAAATGTATTCAGAATATCTCACACAAAAGTTACACTCAAAATGAAGCTAGCACAGTAATTCTCAAGGCATTCTCCACTATGAATCCTTCTCAATTTTAACCAAAGCCTTTTTAAAGAAAAACACTACCCTCACCATATACATGAAGTTTTCATCAGCCTTACTGAACATAGCTCACCATGTAAACTTAGATGCGATTTCTCAACAGATGTACTCCTTCAAGCCATCTTTCCCAAAATATATACCTCTCTGCATCTTTAAGCAAACTCAAAAATTCCACTGCATGTATAACTATGTGCCAGCACAAAACCCATATCTCACCAACTAAGCATAAGCAAAGTGGGCATGTAAGTAAAAAAACACATTGACAAGAACTTCCAAATACATACGTAACAAGTATTACTTCTTTTGAATTCATATACAGGTGGAAAACGTCTTTTATTTACTACACTATTCCTGTTTAATAATAATATTAGAAGTAATACAGCTCCCAGAATGCAAATGACAGATGTATCTGTTCTGCACACATTTAGACATTTAAAGCATTCTTAGTTCCTCATTGCAACTTTCCACAAGACTCTACTGGTATTTTTCAATAAAATACACAATGTAATAAACAGACACTAATTCATTTTTCTCTTATTCCCAAAACATACACCACTAACATCTTAAACACATACCTGTTAATACATACAGTTCATCTGATATATTTGTTCTCATCATTCCGATGGTCTTTTGAATCAGACTCCCATATTCATCATTTGTAATGTACATTTTTAAAATAATTACAAAGGTATACACATACCACTGCAATCAGTTTGTAGATTATATTGTTGTTTTAGCTCTTTCTGCATATTTTTGACACTGTTAAGATTTGTAAAAACTAAGCAGAAGAATGGTACACTACTCTCCAGATATCCGGCAATCAATCAAGAGTTTGTTAAAGCGCGACTACTTACCTATAAGGGTCTCAAGGCGCTAGGGGTAGGGGGGTGCAGGTTCCATTCCATCAAGGAGGGGGTCTGTAGAAGAGTCAGGTTTCGAAGTTTTTTGCGAAGATGGGGAGCGATGTTGTCTGTCTGAGGTGGGCGGCGATGCACGATGCTTAAGGAAGATCGCCTCTGAGCCCTACAGAAAACCCCCGTAATCGGACTTTGAAACATCAGCAGGGCAGAGCCAATGGCGAGGTCAAGAAGACGCGGCCTGCAGCTACACCCGGGCCTCTTCATGCGCAGCTCCGATACATAGAAGGAACCGATAGCAGCAACGAGGCTCCTGCATGCGGGGTGTGAGATGTGCAAGCGGCGGACTGCGAGCCTTTCCCCCCTCTTTGTTGGCCCCGCAACTGCCATCACCGCGCGCCCCCTCTCTAATGATTGCATTGGGGAACACGTGAGATGATTATGACGCTCCCGGAGGCCTTGAGGTGACAGGGACCTCAGGAAAGCCTGGGAGGCAGCCACTCGGCAGTGCACATGGGCAAGTTGTGAGGGAGACGTGGCACCCTGCCATCTGCCCGATGGGGGCTCCAGCTGCATTTTCACAGCCTCTCAGCTCCACTAACCATCGAGCAGGGAAGCCCCATTGACCACTCTGAGCCCCACACAGCGCCCAGCGGGACGTAAGGTAAGCCTTCCCCCCTCTTTGCTGGCCCTGTAGCTGCCGTCAATTTGCGCCCTCTCCTTCATGGTCACACTGGGGCGCGCGTAAGAGGACAACAATGCTCTCTGAGGCCCCAAGTTGACAGGGACCTTGGGAGAGCCTGGGAGGCAGCCGCCCAGCTGTACACGCGGGCCCGTTGTGAGGGGGAAGTGGCTTCCTGCAAACTGCCTGACAGGGGATCCAGCCGCATTTTTCCAACCTTCCCACTCTTCGAATCATCGATGCAGGGAAGCCCCCATCGACCACCCAGCGCCCTGCACAACGCCTAGTGAGATGAGGTGACTGGCCACCATAACTATACGCAACAGTTGGCTTCTCCAACACCACGGCACCACAGTCCCTCGGTCAACAAACCGTCTGATTGGGAGCAGAGCTCTGCCTAAAACAGTGCCCGACCTCGCTGACCAAACAAGGCTTGGGATAAGCTGTGGCAACAAGTACCCCACCTCCATTACCTGATTCAGCGCTCCTCCTAAGCTCAGACACACCCCAATGGTGTGCCCTTGACTGCGCCTCATCCCAGATTCCTTATAAGCGCAGTAGCTATGCCTTTATCAGCACTGAGAGGCATTGTTTCCTTGCAGTTCTAAATATTGCACTACTACAGCGGGTGGCATTTCTTAAATATGCATATGCACGACGGCATGGGCCGGACAGACCACAAACAAAGGGTACTAACATTTGGTAAGCCAGCTGAGAAGGTGCAGGAAACGGGCGCAAATATGGTGGAGGGTGGCCAGGGCACCGCTCCCACAGCAGACTCTGCGGGGCCAAAATTGACATTCATGATCAGAGGTTGGATACAGTAGAGGGACGGGTTTCTGATCTCAAAGATGGGGCTGCCCAATCCACGTAGTACTTGGAGTGCATGGAGAACATTTTGAAGGATGTTGCTATAAAGAACGAGGATTCGGAGGCGTGCAGCAGGCGCAATAATCTCTGCATTCTTGGGGTTCTGGAATCGACCAACACAGGCCAGATAGATCTGTTTGTCGAAACACTACTAACAGACATTTTTGGGAAAGAATCTTTTACTCCAGGCTTCGTGGTTGAGCCCGACAATTGCTACTTAGGCCTGTGTCAAAATCCTGGCTGTCCCCAAAGATACATTATTGCACGGATAATGAACTTCCGCGATAGAGACACCGCACTTCGCCTGGCCAGAGAAGGAGGTGATATTGCCTGGCAGGGTTCGACAGTTGCATTAAATCTGGACTTTACAGTAATGGTACAGGAGGCACGACACAAATATAATGATGTTAAATCTGCCCTTCCAAATTTAGGCTTCAGATATGGCATGCCATACCCGGCTCGTTGGAGAATGGACATAGACGCAGATGCCACATTTTTGAAACACCCACGGCTGTGCAGGCATTCTGTTGATTTTACAAAAACACTGGCAATCATCAGAAATATGCTGTGACTAGCTCCTCCCCCCCCCACAGCGGCTCCATTGCCAGTGTTGAACTTTTCTCTAACGAGAAGTCCTCCTAGTATGCTTACTAGCATTGACCCGCATTTCCATTTTTGCTTTATACATGTTGAGACAGAATAAGTATTATATTTTAGGTTCAGATTTACAAAGCTAGGCACTGCCAGGGCGTTGCCTCCCCCCTGTGTGTATAGCACAATGTTGGTATTTTTGATCGTAATGTATCTTTCAGCACTTTTGGATTTACAACTTGGATGTTTACAAGATACATCTGGTTATAATTTGTTTGGGTTGGTTCCTTGCGTACTGGGACGTGAGGCTGGGTGGGGGGAGGGGGTGGATAGTTAACAGATTTGCTTATCATAACTTGATTACCAGCACGTTCAATAGCAACCAGAAGCATCTCACCTCACATCTCATTCTGATTTCACAGCTCGGCTATTTACCTATCTATGTTAATTAATCTGCCCAACCACTCCAACCTGTCCGCAATAACTTGGAACATTAGGTGCCTCAATAACACTAGGAAGGGGAATCATGTACTACACTATCTACAAAGTAACCAAATAGATGTGGCATTTTTACAGGAAACCCACCTGCCTAGAACTGACATAAAGCACTTCGCATCCAGCTGGGGCCCACATCGTTACTTTTCAAACTACAGCACATAAGCTCAGGGCACAGCAATTTTGATCCACAAAACGATTCCCTTTCATTTACACAAATCTTACTGCGACAGAGAATGCCGATATACCTTGGTGATAGGGAAGCTGATGGCTCATGTGGTAACATTGGCTTGCTTTTACACCCCCAACACGGACTGCCCTGAATACTTCCCCGACTTGTACTCGCTAGTATTGCGCATGGGTACCGACCCCATACTCATGAGGGAGGATTTTAATCTGCTTTTCAATCCCACTCTAGACTGCTCCTCCACCTTTGCTGACACTACACCTTGCTCCCGACTGGCACTGATAGAAATGTGTGAAGCACTGAATCTTTCCGATGTCTAGAGAAGGCATAATCCGACAGCCACATTGTACGCACACTACTCAGCCCAATACGACACATGGACCAGGCTTGATTACTGGCTGAGCTCTCCGAGTTTGCAAGCTTGGTACAAGTCCACCACAATACTCCCTAGAACATATTCGGACCACTCCCCAGTGATAATTAAGGTTAGTATCCCCAGACCTGAAGGACATGAGCACCAGTGGCGATTCCCAGGTCGTGTCCTAAACGACAACTTGTTCCATTTAGAGATTAGAGAAGCGATAGAGGAATACTTTGAACTAAACACTGGATCAGTAAACAAGCGGGCGGTGCTCTGGGATGCCTTTAAGGCCTACATCAGAGGAGTTAGAATTGCTAAGCATGCCGGGGTGTTAAAGGACCTCAGAAAGACTTTAGCCCACCTTGAGCAGCAAGTGTTGGATCGCGAGCTGCTTCAATCCCCAACCCCTGATTGTTTTAAGCAACGCTTGACCCTGCTCACGGTATTTAGAGAAGCCGCAGACTGGGAAACCCAGCTCGCCTCTATGGTGAGGGCGAGCGGCTGGGTTGTACCTTGGCGCAACTACTGAGGCCCCCTTATGGGAAATCTTACATTACAGAACTAAGGTCTATGTCTGGATAATTCCTCACTGACACAGTAGAGATCTGAGCAGAACTATTAGCATACTACGACAATCTGTATGCGTCAAAAATTGCACATAACTTTGCGGAGCTGCAAAACTACTTTGCGGAAATTGCTTTAGTATATATGGAAAAATTCATGCAAGATTTCCTTGCCGAGTCCTTTTCCTCAGATGAGATCATCAACGTGATTGAAGCTCTAAATGGATCCACCGCGCCTTGGCTAGATGGCTTCACCGGCGATTTTTATAAAATGTCCAAGGATCTATTGGCTCCTTGACTGCTTAAGGTTTACCACGAGGCACTAGAACGAAAAGATTTACCCCCCTCTCTCAGAGAGGCAGTAATAGTTCTGCTGCCCAAGACTGGGAAAGACCCTTTGCAGTTTTGCAGTACGGGTCTTACAAGCCGCTATCCTTGTTAAATTTGGATTACAAGATCTTGAGTAAGATGATAGTACTGAGGCTCTGACTATTACTGGATAGAATAATATCCCCAGTCCAGTCTGGGTTCGTACCCCATAGATCCACCTCCTTAAATCCAGGAACTTTGTTT
Source organism: Triturus cristatus (assembly GCF_964204655.1). Taxonomy (NCBI): domain Eukaryota; kingdom Metazoa; phylum Chordata; class Amphibia; order Caudata; family Salamandridae; genus Triturus; species Triturus cristatus. The sequence goes on from NC_140591.1 coordinate 731,279,045, forward strand.
GCGGTTTTGCATAGAATTAATCCGGAGGTTCTGGCCGCAGCAGTACTACTGGACATGGAAAAAAGCATTTGATTCTCTGGAATGGTCCTTTTTCCTAACAGTTATGCACAGGTTGGGCATGCTCAGGGGGTTCATTGACGTTACAGCTCTTTTATACAGCAGGCCGACTGCTAGGATACACTTAAATGGCACGTTGTACAGATCATTTGCATTTTCACGAGGCACCAGACAAGGCTGCCCCCTTTCACCATTACTATTTATACTGGCAATGGAACCCGTTTTTGGACAGTTCCAGGAGCGCCACCTACATAGAGGGCTCCAGTTTAACACGGGACCCCTCCTGGTTTCTTTATATGTGGACAACATTATTCTCTATGTCCGGGAACCGCAGGCTAACATGGAATCTCTGGTCAGGGAGATTATTCGATTTGGTCGTTTCTCTGGACTCAGGATTAACTGGCACAAGTCGGTGATATTTCCCCTTACCACTAGCACCAAGAAATGGGAATGCGAGTTTCCACTTGATTGGTGTTCGGACTCAAATAAGTATCTGGGGATCCATATCCACTTAGACACCGCCCACATAAAACAATTGAATTACAGTTAGGCTGTACACAAGCTTGAATTGCTGGTGGAACTGTGGCTGGGGCTCTCTTTCTCGATTGCGGGCAGGGTGGCCTTGATTAAGATTGTAGATCTCCCCAAATTCCTATATCTATTTAACAATATTCCCATCCCACTGACCTCATTAGACTGACCTGGGGGGGCAAGAGTCCCAGAGTCCGGTGGGAGATCATGACATTACACTATGCCAGAAGGGGCTTCGGGGTTCCTAACTTTACAATTATACTATTTAGTGGCACAATGCAGCTATGCACATTCCTGGTTCCGCCCGGACACCAGGATCCCATATCTGCGCCCAGAAGTGGACTTTGTCCTTCCTGGCACCCTCAACACAGTACTACCTTTGGGTATTCCCCGAGACCCGAAGGACATACAAACAGTCTCAACCACTAGCTGGGCCTGGCAGAAACTGATTAGAGTTACAGGATCCCCGATGTTATACTCTCCTAGTTTTCCGATCATCAACAACCACTGGATCCCAATTACAGGCGAAACGATAGTACAGCAAACCCTTTCCAAATTTGACAGAAGAGAACAGGTTCAGCGAAGCTTCGTTTATGGACAAATTTATCTTTAACCATGTGCGTTCGGCGCTGAGGGTGATTACACCGGGACTCCCATTAGAACCAGAAAAATTCACCCCACTCACCACGATTATTGAGAGTACCGGGGAAGAGCACATGACTCCAGGCTGTACAGCGCACGTGTGGACATAATTCCATTGACGATACCTGGGAGGCTGACCTGGGACACCCTATTTTGTATGACCAATGGGCAGTTTGCTGTAGTCATATAAAAGAGGTCTCCTTGAACAGCCATTCTAAATTGATCTATTTTAAATTTCTGCTGAGAGTTTACATCACCCCAGAGGCTATACATAGGATCGACCCGGACAGACCCCACTGTTGCTTGAAATGCGGGGCCCCCACGCAGACTTCACCCACCTCTCCTGGAATTGTAGTAAAATAAAGATTTTTTGGACAGGAGTTTTTCAAACAACGATGGTGTAGTTGGAAATTGCACCTACTCAAGAGGTAGCACTGCTGGGCTATTGTGTTAACTTCCCAAAGGGGGTTCGAAAATTTATCGCCATTGGGTTGTTATTGGCTATAAGAGAAATAGAAATGAAATGGGGATGAAAAACTGCTCTGACATCAAAAGGCTGGTTAAATAGCTTAGCACACTGCAACACAAATAGCGATTTGTATGCCAGCACTTTGCCCAGATCATCTCGCCCTAAAGACATTGGGGGCCCCCTAAAAACATATACCATGGCACCACACCCACAATCAGCCTCACAGCTAGAACAAATGTTGGTCCCGATGGGTGTGGGCTAAACTGGTATCAAATTAACACTACCTGCCACAACTACAACTGTGAATTGTAGACAAAAGTATGCATCACTTGATCCAATTCTAGATTGATGTGCAATTTGACAGGTCGGATGGATGGTCCTACAAGTACTAGCCTTACTGTGTCCAATTTACGTTTGATGTATAACATGCATTACACTGGTGAATTGCTTCTTTTTACCGTTGGTCAATAACTGTTAATGTATGATGCTATTGATATCGATGGAACTATTGTAACTTATGAAACTGGTAAATAAAGTTACAAAAAAAATCCAATGTAGATTCTCAAGCTCCTCACCTCATGATTCTGCATTCCTCGGAGACTATCGCATGGGCTGTATCCATAACAACAATCTGCGTTTTGTCATACATGGAATTTATAGAAATGATGGAGTGCACTTTACAGATGAAGGCAACAGGGTGTTTCTAATTAACCTGAAACTCTGCATCCAGTCTAATGTATAGCAGCCATATACACAAAATTAACGCAACAGCTCTTGTCAGAGCCAACCTAGTACCCAAAATATTGTGAAGATTATTTCTAAGGGGGTTTCTTTTCTTTCATTTTTGGAGACCTTTGCTACAACATCACGATCCCCGTGGATATGTCGTGAAAGCAGAAAACAAAAGCAGACATTCAATGGTCACCAACACATCCAAAAACAATATGTAGAAAAATCTATTCTGCACATTGCCCTACACATAATAATATATGCATACTTCTTTGAAAGCATGATTACACTCATATTTTTGTACTAAGTTTCTTTAAAACCGATCTTTCAGACCTATTTTCAGTTTTCACAGTTATTCAGGACGTTGCAATGACGTCGCTAACCGCGTACGATCGCTCCTTTTCCATAAAGTGAAATCACATATATACTCATACCTTACAGTATTCTACACACTAGTGGGTCGATTCACAGAACTAATCTGAGATAAAATCCTAAACATACTTCTTTTGGTATTTACAGAAGGCATTTAGTAGTAGTAAAGTTAGGACTTCTGCAGCATAAGAGCGCCGGTCATGTGACTTTATGGCTCTCGTACTCGGGATTCTAGGCGTGGAGGGAGAGGACACTTATCTGCGACTCGAATCGAGTTTGTGAACCACAATATTGAAGGAAAGGTCTAATATATTTTTACTGAACTGCTACATGAATTACCCCTCACCACAGGATAGTGTGGGTTGGAATTATCACCACACTTGAAACACTATATACGTGAATATAGAAGCCTTGAAAAAGTCACATGTACCATCATACTGAAGCGACGAAACACGTGTTGGCTCTGAATCTATTCACAAAGTAAATCTCGAAGAAAGAAATAAAGAGCAAAGAAATACTGGGATTGATTATTTGTGTACATTTTGTACGACCAATGATTGCAATTCGTCATTTACATATTACGTGTGCTGAGGATGAATAATGAGGTTGTTTGTAGCTTAGGCCACATTTGCTAGAGAGGCTGGTGGTTCTCTCTACCATACAGCACCGTGACAACTACTTGTGATATTTCTAATAATAAGTGGAATTACCCTTTTAGGCGCCCATTTCCTATAAATTATACCGCTATTCCTCTATATATACAACTTGCAGTATTGTACCTTTAGAAAATAAATCTCAAAGTAGAGTGTACATTTCGGGCCTGATTAATATAGGCTAACTTTCACTTTTGTGTAAGTTTAAGTTATTTTTGTATTTACAAACTACGAGTTAATACTATGGTTTTGACTGTGGAGATTCCACAGTCTGGACAGAGACCTCCACACATCACAGTATAGGACGGGCATATCTTATGTGCAGAGCTCTCTGCTCGACTGGGCATTGCCCGCAGTCATAAACTTACTATTAACTTGTAGTTTGTGAATACAAAAAATATATAAACTTGCACAAAAGTGTAAGTCTACCTTTGTGAATCAATCCCTTAGTTTTTAATTAGTGACAAGGGTAGTTCTTCTGAGGCATCATATGCAATCTAAAAATAATAATGATGCACCTGTCAACCCCTACCCTGGTGCAAAACCTCATGCTTTTTTGGCATTCCCAGCTGCTTCAAGCAGATACGATACACAAAAGTCAATTTATAAGTACCCAGTGACAGTATCACCAATATATATTAGGGTGCCTCCACATGCTGACATATTGACTATTCCCTTCATAACCCAGCATTGCCATATGCATTTAGACCATAGAAAGAAAGAACAATTCATTATACTAGCAAAAGCGAACATGCACATGTATGTGTTGAAGACATGCTCTCTCTATGACAGCCATGCCTAGACATATAATTTAATTTTTTTCAACTTCCTTTAGTCCACTTTCCGCCAAGGTTGGCTTTTCTGTTCATAATTGTCTGCCATTCTGAACTTCAGGGGCAGAGGTGTGTTGTTTCAACTGGGGATGTCTATAGGACCTCTGATGTATGATACTGTAGCCTAGTGAAGCAAGGAATTGGTTTTACTCTAGAGGGAAATATAGTTATGATTTGTGTCACAGCATCCTTGGGAAAGACTCTTTAGGGGCTTTTGTTTGCAACAAGAGTGGAATTTAATAATTGCTTCCGGTAATTCACCCTTGTGAAAGTATCTTCATGGATTTATGCCTGACTCAAGAGAGACATCTAGTAAAGGCTTGCTGTATTTCACCTTTCTAGAATCTTAACGCTTGTGTGTCCGTCTGTCGAGGGGCATCAATCAATAACTTGTGGTCATTCCTCACGAGCAAGCTTTGCACAAGTATACAATTCTCCCATTTATTGCCTCTGAAAAGCTCTTCATCCTCCTTAATGGGACTGTGAATGAAGTGTAGGAAGGTGAGCACTGTGATCCCAATAGAAGAATGCACCATTCATTTAATGTTACCGCACAGGATTTGTGAGATTTAGGGTCATAGCAGACTCCCAACATTTCCTGAAACAGTTCTGAGCGTTATCATTGGTTTATAAAGCATGTTTTTAAAGCAAGACTGGATAAACAAGCTATCGTACCTTAATTATTTTGAAACCGCAGTGCATCGGTCACGTGGGGTTCTCATATTTGCGTACAAAAATAAGCTTTCTATAATTAACACACGCAAAAAGAATCTTGGGCACATTTACGAGCCCCGAGCGCCACATTTGCGCCGCCATTGCATCACTTCTGTGATGCAGCGGCGGCGTAAACCATGCTCCACGATGCGCCCTATTTACAATGTGACGCATCTAGGGAGATGCGTCACGTTGTAAAGCCCTGCGCCACATGAAACCTGCGTCAGGTTTCATGTGGGCGTTCCGGCGCAGGGGGGTGGCGTTCGCAGGAATGCCTCGGAAAAGTGCCTGAGTGAAATCTACAAGATTCACTCGGTCACTTTTCCGACGCCGCTGCGTCAAAACCTTGCGCCTGCTTGAAGCAGGCGTAAGACATGACGCACCATGTTGAGGATAGGCCAGGTTGGAACAGTGCTGGAGTTGCATCACGCCCGCGACACAACTCCATTACTGCGCCAACCATACGCCGGCAGATGCAACACGCATCTGTTTATCCTTGCGCCATGATGTGCCGCATTGTAAATGCGGCGCATCTGTGGTGGCGCAAGGGTAAGCTTGCATCACGCATCTTTCCTGGCGCATCCCTGCTGATTTGCAGGGATGCACCAGGAAACGTGAATCTGCTCCCTCTGTGCTTACATGGGTTGAGACATTAAAAACAAGCCTGTTTGCCTTTCTACTGGCTTTCTGTTTTTGATTTGTTACAAAAAAGTTATGAGAAAATGCGCTCTGAAAACAGACGGTCTGAGACAATTCACACAATGTGGCTGCAGATGCAAAACCTACAAATAATTAGATTGTGGAATAGCTGCAGAATTGGCATCATAGGATTGTTCCAGTTCCACTAGCCCCCTGGCTTTAACAGTCACATCATTATATGCTGTTATATTATTTACTCCTGTGCGCACATCATTATAGCTCTGGAAGCATTTTGCGATCCCACAGAAACAAATTAGCAATACATATTGTGTGTTGGACCGCAAATTTGTTTTTGACTCCAATTAGCAATTGAATTAGTTTGCAGTCTTTGTGACATCAAGCCAAGCAGGGAAAACATTAATTCTACTAAGTTTCACCTAAACAGGCACCGTAATTATCGAATCTTTTGTTGTCAAGCAAAAGCAAACCCACCATAATTACAATGCAAATTGTATACCTGAAGCAGATATTAAGGTATCAATTACTTCTTTGTTTTCTAGTATGTTTGCAGATGGGTTAGACCTGTATCTGTGGTTGCATTGTAATATGTAAGAGGTACAGTCATAATGCAAACAGTTGGTATCATAATTGGGATACGACTTTCTCCGAAAAAACTCCACTCAGTAGCGGTCCGTGCAGGGAGTTCCGTGGGGCGGTGAGGCGGGGCGGGGAGGGGCAGGGTGGGGAAATGTAAACACCGGAATATGGATGAATGGAGGTAAATGCACATTTAAATAAATAAAATGAATTTCGTTGCGCGCGCTGCATTGCATTTTGCGATGAAGCGCGCCCAAAGGAATTTGTTTTATTTATTTAAATGTGTACTTACCTCCGTTCATCCATATTCCGGTGTTTACATTTCCCCACCCCGCCTCACCGCCCCACGGAACTCCCTCCACGGACCGCTACTGACTCCACTTGCTCAGCATGAAAGTCAATCTGGGAATGGAGCAGCTTAATTTAGGCTCCACCCTCACACATTTACACTGATTTGTGAAGATTTATTTATTTATTTATTTATTTCGAAATTTTTATTGCGCAAACAAATACCCGAAGGTGTCTCGGCGCATATGACAGAATAAGAGGCTAAGCCGCAGGATTACTGGTTAAACAGCCATGTCTTTAGGAGCCTACGAAAGCTTATCAGATTGGGCGCAGTTATCTCGTGTGGCTGAACGCATTGGGGCAGATTTATGTTTCCTGGACCATCCCTGCAAATCAGCAGGGATGCGCCAGGAAAGATGCGTCTCGCAAGTTTACCCTTGCGCTACCACAGATGCGCCGCATTTACAATGCATCGTGGCGCAAGGATAAACAGATGCGTGACGCATCTGATGGCATAAGGGCGGCGCATTGCTGGAGTCGTGTCGCAAGCACGCCGCAACTCCAGCAAGGCTCAGGGGCTGCCCATACCTAACATGCTGCATCATGCCTTACGCCTGCTTCAAGCAGGCGCAGGGTTTTGACGCAGCAGCGTTGGAAAAGTGACTCAGTGAAATCTTGTAGATTTCACTGCGTCACTTTTTCGAGGCTTTTTCCGATGGAACGCCCACCCTGACGCAGGTTTAAAGTAGCGCAGGGCTTTACAACGTGACGCATCTCCCAAGATGCGTCACATTGTAAATAGGGCGCAACATGGCGCATGGTTTACGCCACCGCTGCGTCACAGAAATGACGCAACGGCGGCGTAAATGTCTCGCAAAGGGCTTGTAAATATGCCCCACTATATTTTGTGTGGTGTAATATTCGAATAAACAAAGGAGTTTCAAATTGTATTACTGAAATATTCCATGATAAACCATAATTGAATAATTTAATGAGTGCAAACTAATGTTGAAGATTTCTAGTAAACTTGTAGTTCTCATTCATAGCTATATGAATGTTTTAAGATGTAACCATGACTTTATTTCACGTAATATTCATTATATGTACTAATTATGAATGTGCATACACCTATATTCAAATGTCAAATGCATTTAACTGTTGTGCTAACTAAGCATAATTAGAGGCTTTAAGTTCCTGAGTTTCAATGTTTAACTTTCAAATGAGAAATATTTTGCTTGCACTTTCTCTCCTCTGTAGGTGCAGTTACAAGGCTTTGTCAGTTAGTGAAATGGCATTGTTTACTTGTAGCGATAGTAAGGTACAGGAGGAACATTTTACCAAGAAGAACACATGCTAATGAAGTTGAAGAGTTCTCATGGGGAAGAAAGGATGCTCAAGGTCAATTGAATGTACCGAATTTTAGGTGTGATAGAAGAGCTGAATGTTGACAATCTCTACTAAAAAGGATGGAAATGTGCTGGAGATGATGTCATTGGTTACCTTAAATAGTTTGTGTGTTAATAGGTGTTGTATTGTTAGCTAGAGAGTACAGACCCTATGGATTTCACGAGGTACAGACCCCTTTTGCTTTTCCTCACACTGTGTGGCTTCATGCTATGGGTTCTATATTTTTGACTACTTAACGCAAGACTCCAAAATGCTAACACCTGTTCTTTGCTTACCTTAGATTAATCAGGCTTTTCTTATTTTAGGATAGAGTAGCAAGTTACATTTCTTCATATCTACTAATGACTAGGCAGGAGGATCAAACCATGCAGTTTAATCTTCAGACCCTCTTCCTCATCTTTTGCATAGCTGCCACTGAGTTTTTGGTGTGCTTTTTACTGTTTAGACTGAACTTCATAAGGAGTTTCTGATTTTTTCTTGTGATATTAGACTTTTACAATATAGTTCTGAGACTCATCTCTTTCGGTCTGTTTCTGAGTTTGTAATATATCCTTTAAGTTCATCTACTAGTCCTGCCCTATTTGCATGACTACATTCATTCACGTGTAATAATAATTGGAAGTGATCCTAACTCCCTTTTACCCCTCAAGCAACTAATAAAAGGTACTCCGACCGAAGAGAAGAAAATCAACAGGCTCAGAGCTCTCTCAGGAGTAAAAGTTTTTAGTCGCTTTACTCACAAATGCTGATTGACAGTACAACTCTACTTTAATTTTTAGCTTAGTATTCATATTTACTAGTAGATATATCTTCAGAGCAAAACCAAACTGTAAAATCACGAAATTCAATATAGAATGCTGACACATCCCATGTTTAGAATTTATATATTTTTTACATAAATTTCTACATTTAACAAAATCTGATGCAAATTCAGTGATGACTAGAGAACATGCTAATTGCATATGACTGGTTTTATGCCCTGTGTTGTCATGCCCTCTAAATAAGGCAATAGCGAGTAAGAAAAACGCAATAAAATACCCATGCAGGGTAATAAATGGTGCAAAACTGTCTCTATCAATTGAGATCATAAATGGACAGAAAATGGTCTCCATAATGCCTTAATCCATTCTAGGACTATATTAAAAACAAATATAAAGAGCCTTCATTCTATATTATAAAACCTTTGCAAACCACTATGGAGTTCGGTCAGACTGTAGTATAATGAGGTCAAAGCCAGAGTTCCTTTTTAAAGTCAGAGGGCATGATTCACACAAGTAATTTGAGACAAAATCCTAACTTCACAACTTTTGGGATTCACAAAAGGCATTTAGGAGTAGTAAAATTAGGATTCCTAACTTTGCTACTCCTAATCTGAGCCGAAATCCTATCTTTATGACTTTTGGTATTCACAAAAGGCACTTAGTAGTAGTAAAGTTAGGAATCCTAACTTTGCTACTCATAAATGCCTATTGTGAATACTGAAAGTCATAAAGTTAGGATTTTGTCTCAGATTACTTTTGTGAATCAGGCCCATTGGGCTTAACTCTGTGGTGACTTGTAATATCTGTTTAATGCACGAAAGTGAATATTTTATTCAATATCATACATGATGGCAACATCACTCTTCCCACATACCTCTGAAATCCTTGTTACTTGCTCTGTCATAAGAAGATAACGTAGTTTCAGACTTCCGTAGTGAGAAAGTCAGTGCACCAAAAAGCAGTTAGTAATTTGCCTCAAAAAGATACTAGAGTCAGTTTAATGTAATCAGATTTAAAAACTGCAGTAGCTCAGCCCAAGTAGTAATATCAATTCGTTCTTTCCTGTAATGAAAAACATGCAAAAAATATACGTTTCCAAATCCTTTCCATTCTTCTGATAAAAGAAAGAATGAAAAGTGAGTTATCTTTCTCTTTTCTTTGAACTCCTGTTACAATGATGCTTTCTTACTTGCCTTATGCCTTGGCAGTAGGCATTATGATGCCACAACTCAACTGTCAATAGTTATTGCATTTGAGCAGCTATATAATTCTCTTATCACAGGTAGCTAGAGTTGTCACAACTCCATTGTAAGAAGGAAATTAGAGATAGGATTTTGCAGATGGATTGCAGTCATCTATGTATGATACCTTGATATATGTTCTTTTTTGTCTCACCCTATTATGTATTCCCTTCCATCTCATAAGAAATGCAAAAAGGAGCACACTATTTTCTCAGTTAGACCACCTTTTTCAATAGCATCAGTACCAGGACGTCCTCTTCCTGGGTGTTTGCACACTTTACAAATTCTCTTATCAATTGGTTTCAATCAATCAAACCAATAACAGGGGCATGGCTTCCACACCAATCAAGATGGTGGCGGATTTGTAACCTCTGTCTCTACGGAGCTTAGCTCTGCAGAAAATAAACCTTTTCCATATCGTCTGAGGCTTTCTTTGGTACCACTTTGCCTCCCCATATATTCTGGTCTCTCAGAGGACTCTCCATGAATTCAATTCTCCTCTTCTCGGCAGACTGGTGAGGTGCTCACCATCTGCTATCCGAGTGGAGCCATGTTGTGAGGCATGGAGGTCAAATTTCTTTCAAGATAAAATTTCAGTTTCTAATGAGCAAAAGCCTCAATATCCATGCTTGACAGGTCATCTTGACACAACTCTGCATTGCAACAGATCTGTTCCCTTGACGCACTTTTAACATCGTCTTCTCCGTGTCAGAAAGGTGAGAAATTACTATATGAATAGGCACCATTTTCAAATGCGCTTTGTTTTCTTTGCGCTTTCTACACTGAGGCTTCCATGAATACCTCAAGAGCGTTTTTCAATGTTGGCTCTCTCCTTGGTTTTTCTGGATTCGTTTTGACCAGTTTATCATCTCTTTTCCTGGATTTTTAATGTATTTACTATTGTGCCATGCAATACTCGTATGACTGCCTTTTTGGGTGATGTTTATCACATGATTTATTATTTTTCCTCTTACTGTGGCATTTCTAATATTCCTTCACATCTGATCATTTTTTGATAAGATTTTCTGATATTCTGTTGAGATATTGCCCTGTGGTCCTGTTTATAGTGTATGGGCAGTGTGAAATCTCCACAGAAGTTTTCTTTCAGTACCATGCTCCCCATCAAAATTGCTATACTCCTGTATTGTCACTTTAGCTAGAAATTGTACTTCCCCACTTGTAGCACTCTCATTGGATGTTAAGAAAGCAGTTGACCTTCTTAATTAGCTTTTATGTTTGCCAGGCTTCATTGGTTTGGCTTTGGTCCTAAATTGATTTGCTTTATTAAATTAATATAGTCAAATCACTGGGCTAGTGTTTTTGTCAATGGTTGTTTTTCTCCCTATTTACACAGGCAAGGTTGTCCTTCTTCCTATTTATTATTTGCCCTGTGTTTTGAAACTTTCTTCGAGCAACTCCACTGCAATACAGTCATAACTGGCTTTAAACATTGTTTTTTGGAAGTTAAGTTATTTGCATAAGCAGATAATATTCTTATATATATCTCCAGGCCCCTAACATCCCTGGGTCCCTTTTTTCAAGACATTTCCTTATATTCTAGTATCTCGGTATGTAAACTTAATTTCAATAAAACTGAGATTTTATCCCTTAATCACTCAATTTTATCCACACATGTTTGCTAATGCTAACATTACATGGTGACCCCCAATGAATAAATATCTTGATATTTCATTTTGCACCAATCGTCGAGAAATATGTGTCATAATTTTAATATGTTAAAATCCAGAATTCAAGCACTATTATCAACTTGGTCTCCATTATATGTATCATGGTGGGTGTTGGAAATGGCCCTTTCCGAACGGTCACCCCCAAGCCTTTTGCCCTCCTCCTCCCCTTTTTCTGACCTCGTTTTATTTTGGCTTTAGAATTCTGGCTACTTTACCATTGCCAACCAGTGCAAAAATGAATTTACTCTGTACTCTAAACATGGTCACATTGGCTTATCCAAAACTGGCATATTTACTTTACTTGTAATTCCCTAGTAAAGTATACTATACATGCCCACAGCTGTAAATGAAATCATACTAGTGGACCTGTAGCACTGATTGTGTGGCCTACTCAGTAGCCCTTTAAACATGGCTCAGGCTGCCTTTGTAGAGTCTGTGTGTACAGTATTAAACTGTGATTTTTACCTGAGCAGTTAACCTACTTCCAGGCCCCATCCTTTCTTTTTATTGCATGTAAGTCACCCCTAAGGTAGGGCCTAGGTAGCCCCATTGGAGTGTGTAGTGTATTTAAAAAGTAGAACATGTATGTTTGAGTTATACATGTCCTGGTAGTGAAAAACTGCTAAATTTGTTTTTCACTACTGCAAGGCCTTTCTCCCCCAAAGGTTAACATTGGGTTTGCCTTAAAAGATCTTTAAGTATAAAATCCCAGTGGACGAAGATAGAAAATTGAAGTTTGTTGTCTCTGGACTCACAATTTAAAAACACATATTTTAGTAAAGTTGGTTTTTACATTGCAGGTCTGAAAATGGCACTTTTAAGCAGCTGGCATTACTTTTCTTACTTTAAGCATTCTGGGCCTGTCTCTGAATACACATCTGGGTTAGGGTGCCAGCTGGGCTTTGCATATTCCCTCTAGACAGTCACACAAAAGGAGCTAGGGAGTGACATGTGCATCCTGATGGCCTTTTACCAGACTGATGGGCCTGTATGAAGTAGATTCGGAGGGTGGGGCTTATACTTGTACCTGAATAGGGCTGTGCCTGTCCCCACACAAAGAGCTGCATACCCTCCTGGACTGTGTCTGGAGACAGAGAAAGAAATGCAGGGAGCTTATGATCTTCAAAGGCCTATTTGATGCCTCCACCACTTCCAAGCACATTTGGGTATAAGTACTGGATCCCTGACAACAAAAAATCAGAACTCTACTACAGTAAAGGACATTCTGTCTGGAACAGGAGCTGCTGTGCTGTAGGAGTGACTTCCCCTTAGCTACTTGCTCTGCTGTATTGGCCTCTGCCTGCTGATTACTGTGTTACAGGAGGGACTGAATACACAAAAAAGTCCACTCCTTTTCTAGACTATACTGTCCTTACAGTGATTGTTCTAAAGTGACTAAATGAAAACTATTGGGTTTCCTAAGTATGTGTGGGAAAACAGTATGTGTTCTTAAAATAACCCTCACCCACCAAAAGGTCCCTCTGCTGTGGGACGGGGCGTGCTACGACCGACGGAGATGTGGAAGCACTTAGTAGGGAGGTGAAACTATGTGTTTGTTGTGAGAATGGAAGAGGCAGAAAAAATGTGAGTTAAAAAATACCTGGCTGCGTGGAAACTAAACTTTAATACTCCCTGTAGCTGAAATTAGTAAAAAAGTGGGGCAGTGGAGGAATTATGCAATGGGCTGTTTTCTCTCTGAGATACATGTTTCAAAGCCTACCCCTAGGCTTCTCTTCAGGACCAAGGGGGTTGAGCCCCAGTACCACTCTATGAGTAATCAATACTGTGAGCCTGATCAATGTCAAAGGCTAATATGCATATTGTGAACATGCATTCATACGATACCTACTTGGTAGTTTCCTGTACAAAATAATCTGGAAGGATAGAGTAAAGACATAGTTATCATTCATGAAATATACTCAAGTAAACAAAACCACATCACTACACTCGTGGAAAGTCTTATATGTGATATATTATCACTTAGTGCACGACTTCTCATTGTTGATTTCATGCGAGTGCCATGCTGCTCTTGTTATCCTGACGTACAAGACATTACAAAACATATAACAAAAAACACACACTCTATGCGAGTTGTCATCTGTGAGAGATTGATGCCGTCATTTACGCAAATGCAGCGCAAATGCAGCGTTACCGGTTGTTGTCTATGTGAGAGAAAAAGACATAGTGTGACAGTACTCTCAAAAACACATTATTGAGGTCTTTACAAAAGTCATAAAATATGTAACATACACTTAAGGTGCCTAAATGAGGCCTCATGAGCTTGAACACAGGAGGGGACGAGCGTTTGTAGGCAAACACTGTGGAAAACAAAGTTTAAGTGAAAGCGAGGAAAACCCCCCGTAATTGTTACCGAGGGTGCCGGATATGCCATACTTACATTATCAAAGCTGCTCTCTCACCCAAGCACTGCCTGCCGGTGGCTCCGATAGCAAGGAGTGTTTGTGGAGTCCCGGGATAAGTATCCGGTTGCTTTCTCCTGGGCATGCACGTGTGTGTCTGCGCTGGAATGCTAACCATCCAAGGAAGTCACCAGTCTATGGCAAAGTTGCCTCCCTGTGGTGGTGAGGACTTCCATGTGTAATGCACACATGCGCAGGGCTACTAGAAGGCTAAATTGACAAAACTGTCCGCCTTACTCGGGCACTAGTTCCTGATTGCTCTTCTTGTGCAGGCGTGTGTTTGCACTCTGCTTGGTAAACCCTTCCACTCTCACATCAAACACATAGTTTCACCTCACTACTAAGTGCTCCTACATCTCCGTCAGTCATTGCACGCCCCGTCCCGCAGCGGGAGGGAAGAACCTGATGATGAAGCATGCCACCAAGGGACCTTTTGGAGGGTGAGAGTTATTTTAAGAACAAATACAGTTTTCCCACACATACTTAGGAAACCCAATAGTTTCCTTTTAGTCACTTTACGCAATCACTGGAAGGACAGTATAGTCTAGAAAAAGAGTGGACTTTATTTGTTTTTCTGGAGCTTGTAGAGGAGACCGAGTCCAAGACCTACCATACCTCTTCACTCCCTCAATTGTTTTTTGGTTAATACAGGAGGGACTGCCACTTCGCAACTTACACTTCTGTGTTGGCCTGCTGCTTTTTGCCTGATGGTAAGATGGACCTGACCTGCTCTGTACAACCTTGAACTCAAGATTCTCCAAGGGCTTCTTGGCTTTACTCCTATTTTCAGATGTCTCACGATCACAAAAGACTTCTTGCAACTCTCCTGGGACTGCTGAACTCTGCCATCTGTGAGTCGTATCCTTGCATGAGTTGTCCCCCGCAATCCTGGGCCTCAGAAGTGGGTTTTGCAGCTGTATTTAACCTCCGATGTCGATGCAGCACTGAGTTTATGCCGCTCGGCGCTGACGCATCACCCTTCAATGCCAATGCAGCGGCCACTGGATGCTAGCATTTCCAGAGGTGATGTAGCTTGATATTGACGGCGATCTGACCGCCGAAGACACTTGTCAATGACAGGGTGGCATGACATTGACGCAGCGTCTGCATTGGGAAAGCGTTCAAAATCTCCCCTTCTCGGGTCTTTGACGATGACAAAAACTGCATCCAAGCTACTTTGCTAGCGGGATCTGTCTGTGTCCTCGCAGTCAGCCTGCCATTGATCATGGTCAGCCTGAACTTTGGATTTGCACCAGTCCTTTATGACCTCAAGTAATCTTTTGACCGCTAGTGACTTCTAAGCACTGTTTTCACATTGAGTCTAAAAATTCATATCTCATCTTTTACTTATTGGATTTGTCTCTAGTTTTCTAAACTGGTGTGGATTAGTTTTGTGGTGTTTTGATTGACTGTATTTAATTGTCTCTTAAGTTAAGCCTGGGTGCTCTGTGCTAAGCTACCAGGGTGGTGATCACAGGTTAATTAAGATTGTGTGTCTGACTTACCCTGAGTGGGGATCCCTACTGGGACAGGGTGCATACTTTTGCTAACTAGAGACATCAATTCTAACAGTGGGAAAGACTCAACACTTTTGAAACAATGATTGTACCACACATTCTTTACATCATTTCCATGCTACTTTTTAAAATTCCTGATTACACCTTTAAAGTGACTCTGTTTTCCTGCTGCTGGGTGCGATTTCGCCATTCCTGGATCCGCGACTGCGGGACTGCGAGGACCAGCACTCCCTGAGCACAACCACTCACGGCGCAGCTGGATACTCTTCCCGCCCTCCTCCACCATCAATCAGGCAACGACTCGCGGCCCCCGCTTCGCGGGAGCCGCTCGCAGTGCATAAAAGCGCTCCTTGCCTATGAACTTGTGGTGCCTCACCTGACTCTGTTTTCCTGCTGCTGGGTGCGATTTCGCCATTCCTGGATCCGCGACTGCGGGACTGCGAGGACCAGCACTCCCTGAGCACAACCACTCACGGCGCAGCTGGATACTCTTCCCGCCCTCCTCCACCATCAATCAGGCAACGACTCGCGGCCCCCGCTTCGCGGGAGCCGCTCGCAGTGCATAAAAGCGCTCCTTGCCTATGAACTTGTGGTGCCTCACCTGACTCTGTTTTCCTCCTGCTGGGTGCGATTTCGCCATTCCTGGATCCGTGACTGCGGGACTGCGAGGACCAGCACTCCTTGAGCACAACCACTCACGGCGCAGCTGGATACTCTTCCCGCCCTCCTCCACCATCAATCAGGCAACAACTAGCGGCCCCCGCTTCGCGGGTGCCGCTCGCAGTGCATAAAAGCGCTCCTTGCCTATGAACTTGTGGTGCCTCACCTGACTCTGTTTTCCTGCTGCTGGGTGCGATTTCGCCATTCCTGGATCCGCGACTGCGGGACTGCGAGGACCAGCACTCCCTGAGCACAACCACTCACGGCGCAGCTGGATACTCTTCCCGCCCTCCTCCACCATCAATCAGGCAACGACTCGCGGCCCCCGCTTCGCGGGAGCCGCTCGCAGTGCATAAAAGCGCTCCTTGCCTATGAACTTGTGGTGCCTCACCTGACTCTGTTTTCCTGCTGCTGGGTGCGATTTCGCCATTCCTGGATCCGCGACTGCGGGACTGCGAGGACCAGAACTCCCTGAGCACAACCACTCACGGCGCAGCTGGATACTCTTCCCGCCCCCTCCTCCTTTCCCTATTTCAGTACTCCACCCACTCTTCGCGCCAGCGGGACGTGTGCGGGACGTAGCCCGGGGCGAAGACCGGGCAAAGAGCGGGCCCTCTAAGGCCCTCCGAGGCCGACTGAGGCAGGGCTGGGCCTGGTTATTAACATTGAAGGTATCGTGATATATCACTATTATAATGGCCTTGTTAGAGAATAAAATGCTAGGGGATAAATTGGGGGGAGTGACAAATGGCCCTTTGGATAGCTACTTCAAGAAGATCTGTGTGGACGATGAGAGGGGTAATTTAATGGACGAGCGTAGAACTGAGCACCGACGCTCAATTGAGAATATGAAACGTAGGGCCCCAGAGGCCCCTATCCCTCAGGCCCCTCCAGATGATTGTGATAGCTGTGGTACCAGTGATGCCTCGTCTTCTCAAGATAGTGTTCCGCTACTATTACGTGATTGTTTCCCTACTAATTGTGTTCCCAGTGTTCATGTCATTAGTGATTCTTTCCCTTTAAATGATATAAGAAACCGTAAAGTCCTTAATACACGGCTACCTGGCCGTGAGAAACAATTTGGGAAAAAGGCCAAGAAATCGGTTAAGGGGAAAATTCATGGTCCCCCACCTAGGAAAATAAAACGCAAGGAGGGGGCGGCCCCAGTATTCCCTAGGATTAAACACTCTGATTTTGGCCAACATAAAAAGACTATAACTGGAAAGGCTTTTGGCCAGATAACCGAGCCAGAAAGTAGGCCAATTTTGGCCACCTGTACCCTCCCTGTAGGCCCCGATTTAGTTGTGATTAACCCCGAGCCCGTTTTGCCTGTTGTTAACCCCCCCCCAGACTCCTATTATCTCTACTGCTCTCCTAACTAAACTGGGAGATTTGCTTAGCACTTTTATATTGCCCATTACTGATAATTTAAGGAGGTTGGAGCACAGGCTAGAGAACATTGAATCCACATTGAGAAACTTGATTGCCGCAGATAAGGCTCAAACGAATGGGGCTAGTCTTCAGGTCACAGTACCCACTAGTAATATTCTTCAGGACATTCCTGATTCTAGTAAAAATGTACCTCAGGTCCCTGATCGTCTAATACTTGACCGTCCTAGAAAGGGCCCTCCAACGACTTTGGAACATTTAACTAGTAAGCCCGTTATCGATCTTGTGGAAGGTCTTACCACTGCACCACTGGGGATTACATGTCAGGAGCAGGGTAGCCTCAATGGGGATGGGGGTCCTAGGGCCCTTGGGCCTCAGGTTGATTTACCTCCAGAAGCTGTGCCCTTGGTGGTGGTTTTGACAGGGGTCCCTGCATTGGCTGATAATAAGAGAGAAGACTTTTATCAGCTGAAAAACAAAATTATACATTGGTTACGAATATATAGGCCTATAAACAAAAACGTTAATGGTGAGATATTGCATGTCAGACGTCTCCCCTGGCTTGGTGGTAGAAGTAAAGATGACGAGGGAGATAAAGTCCTGATTAATTTTAGAGATCCAGAAGCGGTTGATTTTATATTGAATTGGCCTCTAGGTAATGGTAACAGCCAAATTCGACCCCGAGCCTTGTCTTATTTTTATCCCAGGTCCCTGGTGTTCCCTCCAACCCAAGCTAGGAATATTGTTAGAACTTACCCAGTTATCGCCACAGGATTATATGGCAAGAATTTGCTTTCCGATCCACAGGGTTGGAATATGATACCTCCTAGAGGTTCAAGGTACGACAACTGGAGAACGAAGCATCTGAAATCTTTTACTCCCTTGGAGTTAGGGAACAGGTTTGATGTTTTTTCAGGCATGGATGACTGTGATTGAAGATTACAGTACAGGAAGGGTATGTGGGACAGTCAAAGTGTTGTCAGACTAGAGGGGAACATAACTGAGTTACCCGATGAGGTTGACGAACCCCTTACTAGTGATAGGGTTATCTTAGATCCGAAAAGTAGGGTTGCTACTAGTCCCCTTGCTATTACCCACTCACTATCTGGGGAGGGTAGTAGCGACGTTAATCAGTTTTTAACTCGGGGAGAACTTTCTGAAACACCCAACCCAGGGGTATCGGTTGTTGAAAATGGAGTTATTCCAGTTCCGCTTACTAGAGGTAAAGATGTTATCCGACTGTTATCCTGGAATATAGCTGGGTTGGGAAAAAAATGGATTCTCCCTGATTGGAACAACTTTATTGAAAAATTTGACATATGTATGTTCCAAGAAACTTGGAGCCTAGCACCAGTATATAAAACTGGATATGCAACCTTTTGTATGTATGTATGTATGTATTTGACTCTTATTAAGTGCATCTGTCACCCCAAGGGTATCCTGGCGCTGAGACCCCAAATTAAACCACCGGAAGAATATTTACATTGCCCTAGGGAACAGATAGGTCTTAAGGTCCCTTTTAAAGGAGGTCAGATCTTGCTTACCCCTCAGCACTAGCGGGAGGGAATTCCATAATGAGGCGGCTGTGTGGCTAAAAGCTCGGCCACCTATCCTAACTCTGGTGATCTTAGGAACCCGCACCAGAAACGCCGATGAGGATCTCAAAGGCCGTGCAGCTTGATACCAAGAAAACAGGCCCTGGAGTGGTATTGGTCCAAGTCCATGCAGCGCCTTGAATACCAGGCATGCCGCCTTGAAGGCGATCCTCTGCTGAATCGGCAACCAATGTAGCTCAGCTAAAGCTGCCGAGGAGGAAGCAGAGCGTGGGCGCGATAAAGCCAGTTTTGCCGCCATGCTCTGAATCCTCTGCAACCTAAGGATCAATTTTTTAGGAGCTCCTAAGAGCAGTGCGTTACAGTAGTCTAACCTACTGAGTATAATACTCCGCACCACCTCTGCTCTAAAGCCTTTGGGGAGAATAGGCAAAATTTTGCGTAGAGCGCGGAGCAGGCCCATACAAGTCGCTACGGTCTTATTAACTGAACCATCCAACTGTAGGTCCGGTTCAAACACCACTCCCAAATTACGGGCCGATTTAGCTCCTGCCATAGGGCCAAGTATGGAAGGTGGCCAAAAGTCATCAGGCAACGCCCGAGGAAGGCGGTCAGGAGAGCAATGGAGAACCTCCGTTTTAGCCCCATTAAACTGGAGTGAGTTGGTTCGCAGCCATTTAGCCGTGGCCGACATGCAGCTATGAAAGATGTCTTTCGAAACCGACTCACTCCCCTCAAAAGAAAAAATCAATTGAGTGTCATCGGCATAATTGATGACTGATATGCCGAATGTGTACCCGCTTACAGTTGTGGTAAGGGCAGACCCTCGGGGGGTTTACATATATGGATAAAAATAGATCTAAACTGGAATATCTCTGTTCACGATTCGGATTGCAGGGACATTCAACATCTTTCATTGCCAGGCCAGGTGATGGGAAGCAAGTTAGAGTTATTCAATATCTATGCTAGAGGGACTCGGGGAGATAAAATGCCTTGTACTTTCACGATTCTAGAACAGGCGTTAGCCAATTGCCCCTCAAATTCTAAATTACTTGTGGGGGGGGGGATTTTAACTGTACATTTGAACCCCTAAGTGAGGATGACCCTTTGGGTATAGAGGAGGATGATGCTAGTTGGTCCATCTCTGCATTGTTATTACCCCCGATTAAAAAATGGTCCGCTAAAGCATTACAGATTAATGCTCTTACTGTTGATTATAATCTAAGAGCAGTAAACGGTAGATCACTATCTGATCGAGACGGGCCATGACGTTTAATAGACTCAGCAGCCCATCCCGAATTGATTATATCTTACTGGACGTTACTATCTGGTGTGACCTAGTTGACATGGAGGTGGTCCCTTCGCAGGACAGTGACCACAATCCCTTATGTCTGACGTTAGGGTGGAGAAATTTAAAAGGTGGTCCAAATGCAGTCCCATTGCAGCTAACAAAGGAGGTGACTCCTTATGATGGCAACCGAAGATTGAAATGGGAAAAGGTTGGCTCTCACCCAGATAAATTGGCAAAGATTAAGACGCATATTGATGTGCTGACTAGAGAGTTGGAGGACCTAAACATGGGAACAGGGGTTGCTCAGGAATCGCCTTTCCCTCAGATATACAGTAATGTTATTGAGGAAGTTGGTAAACAATTTGTAACCCGGAGCTCTAATGCAAAACCCCCTAAACCCAGTAATCCCTGGTACTCTGCAAAGTGCCGGGCTAAAAGACGAGAGTTAACCGTTGCCCTCCGTAAAAAGAACCAGCCTTTAGTTAGAGTAGCCAGGAGGGAGTACGCGAAGGAACAAGTGCGGGCAAAAAAAGAGTGGGAGGAACAGTATTGGCAGGACCTCAAAAATGGATCTAAAATGAAAAATGCTTCACTGTTCTGGGATTTGATTAATAAGGCCAGAAATTATAATAGGCCACTGTTGGCTAATCATATTACTAGCCAACAATGGTATTCCCATTTCGCAATAATATACGGTGGACAAGATGCAACTGAATTTCTTTTTTATGATCCAGTCAATCGGGCCCCCCCTTTACCAACGATCGAGAATACATTTGTCCCTTCGGAGGTAGAAGAGGCCATAAGAAATGTAACCCCGAGGAAGGCAGCAGGCCAAGATGGCATTCCAGGGGACCTTCTTATGAAAGAACCCACAGCATGGGCCACACTTAGTGCATTAATAATGAACCTAATTTCCAAGGGACATCCCGTCCCTGACTCGTGGAAGGGGGCTGAGGTGATTACGGTTTACAAAAAGGGTGACAGGGATGACCCTGCCAACTACAGACCAATCAGTTTGATAGATGTGATTCAGAAAGTGGTTGGCAGGGTCATCATTTTGCGAGTTGGTGCTTGGATGGAGGAGGAGCAGGTCCTCTCCCATTTCCAGGCCGGGTTTCAGAAAAAAGTAGGTACGATGGACCAGGTCTTCCGCTTTTTTGCGATCTATTGGAAAACTGTGATAATCAACCATGGTAGTCTCTACCTGGCGTTTATAGATCTCAGGATGGCGTTCGACCTGGTCCCCCGAGCTAGGCTGTGGGATATTTTGGAGGAGATGGGCTTGCCGGGTTACCTTCTGGACTTTATAGTTAAACTCCATGAAGGTAATTATGCCTGAATCAGATGGGGTACCCAAGGCCAATTGACCAAGAGGGTGCCCGTGAGAAGGGGAGTCCGCCAGGGATGCGTCATGGCGCCGACCCTTTTTTCCCTTTTTGTGAATGGCGTGGTGGACTATCTGAGGGACGAGTCGGCGGATGCGCCATCCCTGGCTGGGGAAAAATCACCAACTCTCCTCTTCGCGGACGATACCATTCTGATTTCGAAAACCCCTGCAGGCCTCCAAAAACTATTGCACCGCTTCAGTGAATTTTGTAATGACAGGGGTCTTACAATTAACACCTCGAAAGCCAAACTTATGGCCCTTTCCCGTTCCAAAAGGTTTTATAATAACTTTTCGCTTAACGGGGAGTCTTTGGAGATGGTGGAGTCCTTTGACTATTTGGGTTTTAGGGTGAATAACCGGATGCGCTGGAATGACCACCTGGCTAAGATGTTATTACATTTTAAAAGAGTTGCAGGGGCGGTAAAGCGCGAGCATAAGGTGTCTGTGAGTAAACCTGTGGCTCCGGCCCTAGCAATCTATGAAGGCCAAATATTGCCAACTGCCCTGTATGGTTCTGAACTCTGGGGGTTCGAGAACTTCCCGGATTTAATTACCGCAGAAAATAAGTTCTTGAGAGACTTGGTTGCCTTACCTGTTTCTACCCCATTGATACCATTACGCCTAGATATGGGCAGGCGCCCGCTTAAAGAAATAGTGCGCCTTCGCCCTCTACTTTTTTGGGTCCGACTAAGAAGGACTGAGGAGCTCAAGAATTACGCAGCTGCATTGGACGAACTTATCTTGTTAGATAAAGGTAACAGGATTAAGTGGCTGAGTAATCTGAGGCAGTTGGTTGCAGATATAGGCCTAAGTGATCTTTGGAAGAGCCAATCCCCCCCACCTAAACAAATTATTAAGAAGCTGTATTGGGAGTGGGTTCAGCAGGAGACTTCCCGTAGGGGTGTTGGGGGTTCTTCAACTGAGCGCTTCCTAGAATTTAAGGGGTTCAGGTCATTTGAATTATTTCTTGATTATATCGAGAAACCCCTAGATAGATCATTATATTTAAAAGTCAGGTTTGGAATACTTCCTGTTAATGTTTTTACCTTTGGTTGGAACCTTAATGGTAGTTCAACGAAGGCGTGTCCGTGTTGTGCATCCCCCATGGAGTCTGTGGCGCACCTTATGTTTGCTTGTCCGGCTTACAAGGTGCCTAGGAGGATATGGTTAAAACCCTTATGTAAGGGCCTGGGCCTTCGATGCCATGTAATGGCCCTGCGAGTCCTCTGTACTGATACATCTTCTCCCTCATTGGTATGTGGTGTTGCCAAATTTATTGGAAGTGCTTGGGTGATCCGTAAGAGGAGACTTAAGCTCCAACTTACTTCGTAGGCTGGAGCGTCTAAATAAAGAAATGGCCCTAGGGCCGGGTTAATGGCCCCATATATTTATTTATATAGTAGGGGGAATGTGTAGTCATGTTGTTAATGTGGAGTAAATTCGATGAATTTTAAATGTTCCCTTGTACTGTGATCTATTATGATGTTTATGTTGAACAAAATTTAATGACCCACATTGTATTTTTGTAGTGTGTGTTCACACAGGTCATGATTATTGTATATTCACTTTTATGATGAAAATTTTTATCGAATAAAGTATATGACTTGACCTTTAAAGAAATTGGCTCAATTTGTCCAAAATTGCTTTGGAATAATAAAACTCCATGTATTGCTTTCACTAAACTAAAATGCTGAAAACTTGGCTGGGGGTGCTAGATTCCCAGGTTTTAAACTATACCATTCCCCCTTTTTAATCAGACAGTTTTGTGCTATGATTAATGATTTTCAAGATGAACTGATGCCAATGTGGATTCTTTTTAAACATTCTTTATGACATGATTTTTATTTTAAAGATATTATTCATGACACACTGTACCTTTATCTTTCAAAAATCCCATTTTAAAATGAAAAAGAAATTTCTATGAAAAATGTCCATTTGTGCAGTGTTTCTTGTATTCCTCTATTTGGTATAATACAATTCTTAAATTTCATAATAGATCTATCTGTTTTAAACACTGGAGCAACAAGGTATTACTTTTGCACACCAATTTGAGAAGGATAATATATTGCAACTTTCAATTACTTGCAAACACAATACCAATTACCTGTTTCCTTTTGAGCTGAACATAAATCACTTTCCTCTTCTATTCAGTATTTGTTCTCAAAGTACTACATAACTCTTCATTCAATGCTACAAACACCAATTGTACCTCTCAGTAATGTTTTGTGTGGCCCCATTCCTAAACCTGCCCTCATTTGCAAGACCTTCCTTTCTGCAGTATCCACTAGTCCTTTGGAGTTATTATGGTAAGACGATTTATCTATCTCATTCTCTCCCAAATTTTGGGATAAATGATAGCTTAAAATATTCACAACTTCCAAACGTTGCTCGTATTACACAGTCACTCTTTTTTTGCATATATTAGAGCTGTTGTTACACCAGAACATATTGCTAAATTTGATTCCTGTGGTTCCCCTCTATGCTGGTCCTGTTCTAATTATAATGGCTCTTTAATTCAGATGTTATATGACTGTTCCCATGTCAAAGATTTCTGGACTTAGTTTGATCTAACTGTTCAAAACTGTTTCAATGTAAGATCCCTTTTACACTACAGACTGCTTTTCTAGGTTCTCTAGCACCTAATATGGACCTTTTACCTACTATCAGGCCTTCTCTGGTGAATCTTCTCATGGCACTTGCTTTTGAAATGATTTTTTTCCTGTTGGAAAGACTTTTCTAAATTGTCTGTACTTACATGGGTTAATTTATTCTGTGGTGGACATAGAATGCATACTGTATCATCTTCTACTTTACATCAAAAGCTTAAATCTGAATTATATTAGCTACCCTTTACTTCTTTTCTTTCAGTGCACTCCTCATGTTTATTTTCCTCCCACTTTTACCTTTTCCTCTTCCTCTTTGTTCTGGTCTCTATTCTTTCAATTTCCCCTTTCGCTCTTTTTCCCCTTACTCTTTTTATATAAAAACAAAGCAATCCTCATATATATATATATCAGTGATGTCATCAGTGATGTCACTGACCATTTCATGAATGATGTAATATGTGACATCATCAGCAGTGGATTGCGGGCGTGCGAGTTATAGTTAGCAGAACTAACTATAACAGAGGAACTTCAATGGTTTTGTACGAGTGAAATATCCAGCTAACTATAACACCCCTATGTTTTTTTAGGTGAATTTCTAAGGTTTGTTAAATGCCAATTCCTAACTATAACATGTCTGAAGCCTATGGTTTTTTTCAGCGAATTTCAAAGGTGTTTTAAAAGCTAATCCCTAACTATAACATGTCTGAAACCTATGTTTTTTCAGTGAATTTCAAAGGTTTTTTAAATGACAATTTTTAAATGTAATATTAGTTATATTTATTTTTTTGATAATGATTTTCTACATTTTTTTAACTATTTATTTTTACATAATTTTTTTCAATTACATTATATATTTTTAATATGAATGGGAAAAAAATATTTTTTAAAATATTGAAACTGAAATATTATTTTTTTGTTTTATATTTTTATTTTAACATATTTATATTATTTTCTTTATTGTTTCTTTTCTTATTTTTTTTATTGGCGCCGTGCACCCAAAGCCTACCTTTCTCGATCACTGCACGGAAGCGCGTAGGGTGTGCGACGGGTGCGTATTTTTGCGTATTTTTGTGCACGATCACTATGTGACCGGTACGTGACTTCAGGCGCATACGTGACACATGCGCATTACTTTGCGTGACGTCATATACGTGTTCGACACGGTGGGTGCGCGATTCCCATGGAATTTTGAAATGTCTATCATGATATATATATGTACTTAATATACATATTAGGGCAAGACATTATCTAAGCTATTCATAAAAATAATATATTTTTACTTTTAATAAACTTATATTGCTTTTAAAAGCAATTTCGCGAAGACGCATTGAGTGCATGCTGCCTGTGCGCATGGTGCGCAGACCCTATGTGACCTGAAAAAATAAAGATTTGATTGGTTCATAACATTTCCTATTGTAACTATTGAAGGACCCCACCCTTTTCAATCATTCTTCTTAGAGCTTCTATGGAGACACATCTCTCACCTGAGAAGAACTTTGTTAGGCTTATTTCCTTTGTGCTATTTTACACATTCTGCACACAATGGCTTCAGGACAGCAGGCAGCACAGGATTCTTAGCATTCTTCGGAGGAAGAATTTGTTCCTGAACCTGCATGCCCTCAGAGACCAACATCGGTGGTGTGGAAATGTTTTACCATCCCAGAAGGCCTAAAAAAGGTGAATGCCACAAAAGTCACCTGCAAAATTTGTGATAGGGTTCTTTCCAGAGGCAATCCCAATAAGAAATATTCCTGCGGTACAGCTAGTATGTACAAGCACCTCAAGACTCTGCACCCTGTCAATCTGGCTCAGTAGGAGTGCAGGAGACTTCTCGATAACCCTCCACCTGCAGTGGCTTGTACTTTTGGATCATCTTCATCACCACCACGTCCGGACATACGTCCAGAATTTGGTCAAGTCAAGATCCACTGCATCAAGTGCAACTGACTTCTCTGCTACAGAGAGCAGTCTGTGGATCTAGTCTGCACAGCACAAAGAAATCATCGCTGTTAGATTTTTTTCTTTTTTTCTGGGAATGGCTGTTAATTCCTGAAGTTGACTGTTTTTTTGGTCCTGTTCTCTTTTTTCTTTTGAAAAAACAACAAATAAATAACAAAATAGTTAAAAAAAAACACAAAAAATATATAAAACTAAAAAAAAGTTATTTTCAGAACTAACTTCTCTGGTTAAAAAAAGAGCTATATTTGTATGATAGTGTGTGAAAGTTTGGTGGAATGTATGTGTGGTGCATAATTGACTGAAAGAATGCATTTGTAGTATATGGTGAATTTATAAGTGCAGAACTATAAGGAAGTGCTGCAGCATGATACTGTAACCTCTTTAGCTGCAATGTGCTGTGGTACTTCCAAAGCACAGGGATGCAACATATGTACATAAATATGTTGCAAGTCTATGCTTCCCTCTGCACTGCTGCTTAAACTGCAGCCATGCGGTGACACAGGCACACTTGCACCATAGTGCAAGGATATCTGTGTCATGCGGAATTTGTTTTTGTACAGGAAGACACACCTGCACACAAACAATCAGTGAAGGCATTTATTTTTCTCCTTCAATGTATGCTGTGCAATGCAGCATACATTCAAAGAGAAAAAATAAGGAGAAATGAAAACAATTCTCCTTGTTGTGCCTTGCTACACCAACTGGAGGATGGTGCAGCATTCACACACATGTCCAGATTTATGATTTCTGATAAATCTGGAGATGTGTCTTGTTCTATGAGTGTTGTGTGCAAACACCCACAGCAACACCTATGGAACACCCCTTCAACGCAAAGTGGTGTGTATGATGAGGTCGTATTTACATGGAAAAGAAAAGCTACACAGAGTGCCTTTTCCTCTCCTTGTAAATATGAAAGAGTGTCTTGCGCCATCACTATTTTACAAAAAGTGACATATTGTTGGCACAGGATGCTTCTAAATTTGCCCCATAAGTGCTTAGGTATTGTCAGACTGTTACAATAAGAACATATTGCTAGTTGATTGATTGAAAAATTGCATGAGAGTGACTGGAGGTAAGCACAGAGTTATCTCCCAAAGATACTCAAATAAGAATGATTGAAATGGTTGCGGTCCTTCAATAGGTACAATGGGAAATGTTATGAACCAATCAAATCTTTTTTTTTCAGGTCACATGGAATCCTATGACAGAGAGATTCCAAAACTACACAGGTATAAACTGAGTATTTTGAAGACTGTATTAATACTTTGTAGCTTCTTGCAGGTCTGCATGCATAGTATATAAAGAAATTGACTTGTACTAGGGTTAGTGGCAAGGCCAATCCTTAAGTATATGACTAATAACTAGAGTAATTTCAGTACTGCAAAGAGAGTACAAGATACATTTATAAGTACTTTGGTTTTGGCAAAGTGATAGGACATTTTTATACAGTGGTGAAGGGAGGGGATGGGGCCTGATTTGACATGTGCAAACATACTCTGTGATGTGTTTTAAGTTGAGGAATTTAGTCTCTTTTAATCCTGAAAGTCCCTGGTTACTAGTAGCCCACCATGTCTCTCTATTGAACACCATACAGCTGCGTTGCAGAGAGGTGGTCCAAAGCCATGGCCCATTTTACACCTCTCTGCAATGCAACTTTCTGGCACTTTCTGCACATATCTAGTAGGTTAGTTGGCCTCCAGGGACACTGAAGATTCAAGGGGACTTTATCCCATAACTTAAAACGCCTACAGAGCATGTTTCCACACATATCTATTCCGTCCAACCCGCCTTTCTTCACCAGTGTGAAAACACAGCCCATTGTGCTTCTTAATACTTGGTTAATCTTACCTTCACAGTAATAGAAATTAAAAAAGCTAAACATTGTTTTCAGATTTTGTTTAATAATTTAAATTTCTGACATTTTCGTATCTTAGAATTAGGATCTGTGAAAGAGAAGAAAAAATACAGCTATAATATATAATATTATATTTTGTTACAACACAACATAATTTTAACATTATATAAATTATTTTCTTTGCCTTTGTTGCTGTTCTCAGAATATATTGAGTTTCACTACAAACAGTGATTTCAATGTTACTCATCACATAACAGCGGGCAAAAAAAACAATCAATAAGATTATTTTTTTAAAAACCAAAGTGTGTCTAAAATATTTTTAATATACTCAACTATTTCTGAACATTCCATAAAAACTACATCCTCAATAACATATAAAATAGAGATGACACATATATAAAATACTTCCTTCTAAGACAATTTTCTTACTTGAATATGAAAGAACTCAAATAATAATTCAATGAACAATTATTTTTAAATTTCATACACTGTAAATATTGTTCTTTAAAAATATATGCTGAGAGAATGTGCAAAAAAAGTCCTTAATTGAAATGTATACCTTTCCTCTAGGCCAAATGGTATTCCTGAAATTCTTTATATTGAAATTGCCCAATAGTAATTGTATTAATACATTTTAATAAATTCCTCAGAGGCCAAATTATGTTCTTAAAACTTTGGTTTAAGAAATATTAGGTAGGAATTTGGTAATTCGTTAGGCAAACGTAGTTTAAAAACCAACTGAGTATCATTACAATATGTCCATCCTTTATTGCATTTTAAATAAACAGGGTAATGTCCAGATGTTGTGGAAGGACCGTCATGGAAAATAGTTGCTACTGCTACAAAAGTTCGTCCTGATATTGATACTTGACTTGCTACAAAATGTTTAATTAAAGTTTCCAGTTTTCTTCCATCAGCTGTACAACGTTGTATCATTAAAATTATATATTGTCCATATCTTCGTATAAATAATGTTGATAACATTTCTGATTTGCATTGGCTACACTCCATGTTTTGATTTGCTGCTTTAACTAGTTTGTTGAAATACACTGTTTTACAGTCTGGTAATGTCAAATATATAAATCTTTCAGTATCTATGTTAGTGCTACATGTAAACAGACAATTTTCACATTGATGTTCCCATTTATAACAAAGGCCAAAAAGATTTTCAATTTCTATTCCTTCATTTTCCAATACGGCAAGCATATACATTAGAAATTCCTAAGCATCTTGTTGGATATTCTGCTTAAATTATGTAGAACCAGAACATATATCCAAAAGATTATGAATATCAGAAACACTTTGCATTTTACATTTATCAGTTCTCAATTTTTCATAAATACAATGCAACAAGGAACAAAATCTTTTTTCACGATTCTCCATAATTTGATGTTGCAAACTTTTGAGAAAAAAAAACAACATTGACCACTACATTAGCATAGCAGTTGATACCTGAACTATTTTCTAACTGATAACCAACAATCTCTACAATAGTGTCCTTTTTCTTTTTGCTTGCAATCTCAACATTATCTTGATTTTTTTCCTTCTCTATAACTTCAATACAGATATTCGCATATCTTCTTTTTCGACCTACTACACGCTTTTCAAACACAGGATATTTACCTTAACTGGGAGCATACGCCCTATTATACTCTTTTACACAGTTTGCATCTGCACTAATCTTTTCCTCATCAAAATTAATCAAAAACAATCCAGATAAAGTTCTGACTCTGGACAAAGCAACATATGCCATACCCTCTTTAAACACGGTACTTCCAATGTTCACCAAAGCACTGTCTATACTTAATCCTTGAGATTTATCAATAGTCACTGCATATGCCAGAGAACGTGGAAACTGTTTTCTACGGACATATAAATCTTTAACTAGCAAAAAACGAACTGAACAACGACCAATTGGTTTTACTTCTTCAATTTGATCAAATTTGATTAAAAAAAAATCATTTTCATCTCTATTTTGATAATTAACAAAATCAACAACTATACCCATTGCTCCATTTACTAAACCTTTTTCTACATCCAAATTACGCCTTAAAATTACCCGACAGTTTATACATACATATAGATTCTTTTCTAAACCAGCAGTTTTAGATATCGATTTTTCTAAAGAATCCAATTTTGTTTTCAATTTTTCCGTCAAAATAATAGTGATTCCTTCATGCTCCATTTTATCAATGGCTTCTATTTTTATTATTTCTTCATTTTCTAGCTTCAAAAGTTGTTCATTGAATATAGAACACAAGCGCAGTGTTGGCATTAAGCAGATTATAGATTTACTTTCTGAAATTTTCATATATATTTTTTCAGGAACTGTATTTTCATTTGGAAACAAATTCGTAAGTAGTCGACTTTGCAAAGCTTGTCTGTCATGTTCTGTCAGTACTCCAGTTCTTATATCTTGAAGAATAGTTCCATAATCAGCATCATTTGCCTGTCGCATATTTGTAATGAGTTCTTTGTATTCAAAATATGACCAAATATTAACATTTCCAAAACTTCCCAAAGACCTTCTGGTGTCTTCATGCACAAGTATTTTAAATACTGGTTGTCCTTTTACGGGAGTAAGTTGCAATAGATCTCCAAAAACTATGACATGTTTTCCTCCAAATAAGACATTGTATTCTGTTTTTAAGAATTTGCTGCATTCTTAAATGCATAAAAGCTAGCATTAAGTTTGAGACCATGCTTACCTCATCAATAATCAGAAGTTTAATTTTCTTCAGCACTCTTGAAACTTCATAACAAGCTTCTCCAAATAGCTTGTGATATTCCAATTTGTTTTCATGTTCTACAAGTAGTATAAGTAAACAATGCAATGTAATTCCTTTAACGTTGTGTGCTGCCAACCCAGTTTGAGCAGTTACAACACAAGACAAATGAGAGTCAGTTGTTTTCTGTAGATAACTGGTCAATACTTTAATTAAGAAACTTTTTCCTGCTCCAGCTTGACCACTGACATACATGTGCATGTGCATTCTTTCTTTTCATGAAGAAATCTATGGTCAATCTGTTGTCTCACTTGCTGATATATTTCTTTCTGTTCAACATTTAGTTGTTCTTCCAAGTTTGCTAAGTCCATAATATCTTCTTGAGCTTCATGCATTGCTGTTTCCACTTCATTCATGGTGATTGCCGCTTCGTTTTCAAGAATTGGTTGTCCTAGTGGATCTCAACTCAGTGGAGCAGAACTTTGACTGTCTTGAGAACTGTCTCTAGCAATCTCAGCTGCAATAGTAGCTTCATGATCAATGTCATCGTTCAACATTTTCACATAATTTTCAAAAACAGTACATTGTATGGTATCTTTACAAGCATTGAAGGAATCTTCATAGCTCTGAAAATCTCCAAGTAATTCCAATTCTGTATGCCACAGTTGGAACAATTGCAAAAGTGCTAAATAGTAAAATTCCCTTTCATCGGGAGTATCACAACTCAGTTTTCTGTGATTAATCAAATTTCCTTTCCCTTGTTTCACCAAACATCCTTCAGCACCAATCACTGCATATTTTCCATCATTTATGATTTCTGTAGTATTCCGTTTAAAAGTGTAGTTTTGCAGCACTTCATACAGACATATGTTCTCAAGATGATGACTTCTATTTGGATAATATGTGTCCAACATATTTATTTTGACAATATCTGTACTCTCTGGATCTTTTTCTGCTAAATATTTGATTTCTTGTACAGATTTAAGTACTCGATTTCGCATTGCAGCAAGACCTAGACTCACCCAAATGATTCTTCTAGATTTTGAGTATAAACTTGCAGATGATAACCGATCTGAGCATTCATACGCTCCAATTTCTCGATGGGATAACATCTTCAAACTGAAACTGTATAATTTCTTACTAAGCCTCATGTCGTGAGACATTTCTTCTC
Source organism: Triturus cristatus (assembly GCF_964204655.1). Lineage (NCBI taxonomy): Eukaryota > Metazoa > Chordata > Amphibia > Caudata > Salamandridae > Triturus > Triturus cristatus. Next base: position 731,311,200 of record NC_140591.1, read on the forward strand.
ACATTTCTTTTAATTCCGTCTTTTCAGATTTTGTAATGTAGGATGTCACATACCGGGCAACAGCAATGGAATTATCCGCAACATACTGAATATCCATATTTGCATTCCACATTGAGAGAATAACTGGATTATAATCATTTATATACTTTGATTCTTCATTTCTTCTCAAATTGTACACATTTTTGGGAGATTTTCTAGTGATGGTATGTCTCATAGCTGACATAAAACTGTTTACTCTTCCTTTGGATTTTACAGGACGTGGAAATCCAAAACGACATTTGGAATAAAATCTTTCCTTAGACTTGTACTTTTGTCGACAGTATTTTCCACATCGATGACTTTCGAATCGTAACACTTGTTGCCTTAAGTTGTTTTCTTCTGTTCTTTTTGGTATAGCACATGTGGCATATTCTACAATAAAAGACAAAACAGTATATCTGAATCAGTTCCGAATTTGGGTGCATCCTTGATCCATATCAGCATATGTATATGAGAAACACCTCTAGCTTGATACTCCTTTCACCAAAAGAAATCCACAACTTCTCCAAGAGGAGGATTCTTTTTATTGCAGATAAAAGACATCATAGCTTCAAACCTATGATTGAAATATCTGCATAAATTAACAGGATCCAAAGAGCACAATTCTCCAGGTGTCTTGTATTCAATATTTTTTAAATATTTGAATTTGCCTCGCGAAGATATTCAAGTATATCATCCCAAGCGTATTCAGAACAGCTTAGGGTAAGAAACCACGTAGGAGTTCCTAAGTTCCTTAGCATACATTTAAGTTCTCCATGACGACGGTACCAATACTCATTAGTACCACGCTGACATGCCATCAAATTAATCAGCTGAGATTCTAAATGATCGTCTCTCTGATGTAATTTAGCCATAATTTCCTTTGCAGAAACATTTTGAAGATGTACTCCTGTTTTCAATATGTGGTTGACTGCATATGAAAGTCCAGACAAGTCACTCTCAAACAAAAGATGAAATATATATGGGATACATTGTCGAAATCTTGGATCTTCTGCATACAATCTTGTTGTCCGATATTCAGATGCAGGAATCTGCACTGATCGTTCATCATATCGTCCACCTTTTCCTGTTGGAAACAACTGCGTAAAACAACGAGCTTCCAAACTTTTTTCTCATACACTCATGGGACTCCCCTTTGCTTTTTTCATTTGGAATAATTCAATAGTATTCCCCATGACTTCTTTGAATGAAGTGGATGTACACTATAATGTTCATGGATTTCTTCTCTTATGGACATGTCCACTTTTTCAATTTGACCACTTCTTCTTCCACATACACTTTTTCGTAATACTCATTGTTTTTTATAAGATATAATGTTGCCTTTTGCACTTTCCTAACAGCCAGATTTTCTTACTCTTAGTAGGAACACAATTAACTAGAATAACTAGTGGTTCACTTTCTACATTCTCTACACCAATAGTTTCAATATTTTTCTTTAAATCTAGGGATAAATATACAACTCTTCCTTTTAATCCTCTCTTTAAATCTGAAGGAGGCAATTTACCTGTTTTAGGCTCCATACAAACAATAGCTTGAAATGGGTGTACACATTGAATCCGAATAGACTCATACGTATTTAAATCTATCAGTTCTACAGGAATAGTTACCAACTCTAGATTATTATGGACAGCTCTAGCAGGCATTTTATTCTCATCTAATTTGTTATAACAATATTTGCAAATACGCTGGTCAGAAGACAAATCAAAATAATTCTCTACCAACAAATAAGTTGCAAATTCCTTCCACTTATCATTATTTTCTCTTTCACTTTTTAAATACAGATCAACAGTCCTAGTCTGATTTTTATAGGAAGTACGCCGACAACAAATACAAAAATAATTTGGCCTTTCACCTGAAATCCCCTTAAACTTTGTAATTTGTTCTTCAAAAATGTTTGTAGTAGTATGTTGCACATTCTCTTCAACATTTCTTCTATTAATGTGTCAATTTCTGCACTCTCTTGTTCAGGACCAAAGTAAGAAAACTCAATTTTATCACAAACCTTCTTCACATCTGATACTGACCCACGCAAAAGAGCACTGTTCAACTCATTTAACATTAGTGCTGGACTTTTTGCGTAACACTATCTTCTGACTAACTTCTGCATTTGAGAATGATGTACTGCTAACATCCTGAAATGATGAAAAACACTTTGACACACCTTTCTAGAAAGACAAGCCAGAGAATGACCTTGCACACCAGTATTTTTTCTAACTCTGCTAGGGTCTGGTCCTTGCAACATCTTAATCTTTTGTTTCACACTTTTTATCAATAGATTCTTGTCATACACTACAAATACTACTGCAATCCCAAGTGTACACTGGGGCTTTAGGACGTCTACCTAGAACTTCATCAGCTAACACTTCTTCTGCATTTCTGGGAACCATCTTCTCTTTCTCAATTGGACAACCATTTCTAACCTCATAAGCTCGACCACTGGTATCAACTGCATGCAATAAATTATTGGTCTGAAAATAACTCTCTTCATTAAAGAAAGGCTCTGAACTTGAACTGTGTTTCCATTCACCCAAAAAAAATCACAAAAATTAGTTCTGTTAATTACTCTTTTCCTCTTACTTTTGGTCTTCATTAAATGGATTGGTTTATCTAGTGATCGAATTCTGTTTAAAACTAAAATGAATGATTTCCTTTTTAATTCAAAAGCCTTTTGAACAATGGATTCAATATGCTTCTTCTTTCTATAAAATAGTGCACTTTTTTTAATACTTTTTCACATCTTTTAGCAAGTTAAAAACAACTCTATTATAAACAATCTTTTTTTCTGATTTCTTTATACTGATTTTGCCTTCTTTTACCAAACAGTGTGTCTTTTGAATATAATTTTCAATTTTTTCCTTTATTTTTATTCATATTCTTTTTTCTGGTCGAAGCATTCCTTGTACTTTGCACAATCTGCACACTGTTTCTAGGCTTTGAAAGTTTTTTAATGAATTCTTTTGTTGTCTGACCGGAAGACTTTTTCTTTTTACTCACATGTATCCAATACTTGTGGAATTTTCTTCAAATAATTGTCCTTTTTCTGTCCTTTTCTCTTTCTTGATTTTTCAGGCATGATACATTTATTTTAATGATGATAAACAATATCTGTAAAAAATTAATATAAATACATGTATTTTAATACATTTATACATTATACTTTTCTTTTACTATACAAACACATTGTATATAAAAAACATTTTACCACTTTCTTTTGTAATCACTAATTGAAATTGTAATTGAAGGTGTAAAGTTAACTGTGTAGGCGATTACAGGTCTGCATGTGTAATGGACAAGGGTTTGCACCAGTGTTTGTGTTAAGCCCTGGGACATTAAATGAGTACTTAGGCACTGACTAAATGATTAGAGTCCTGCAAGGAGAATACCTAGATGAATGTATAAGTGTTTGGGTTTTGGTGCAGTGTTTGGATTAGTACATGATGCTGGGTGGTTGACTGGAGCAGTGCATAGGGAGTGAGAGGGTGTTTGCTGGAGTGTATAGGCACTGCCTGAGTAATTAAAGATGTGAAACACACGTGTGCAGGTGGTTAGACAACTACATGCATAGTGGACAGGAGTTTGTACAAGTGCATGTGTTAAGGCCTAGCTCACTGTATGAGTACATGGGTACCAAAACAGTGATTAGAGTACTACAAGGAGAGTGCCCGGGTGAATTTATAAGTGGTTCAGTTTTGGCGCAGTGAATGGATTAGTACATGGTACTGAATGGGTCACTACAGGGGTGCAAGAGCAGTAACAGGGAGTTTGCTGGAGTGTATGGATACTCCCTGGGGAACTGAACGTGTGTAAGATAAGTGTATAGGTTATTAAAGGACTGCATGCACATTGAACAGAGGTTTGTAGCACTCCATGTTGTAAGGCCTGGATTACTGCATGAATACTTGGGTACTGACTGAATGATTAGAGTACTGCAAGGAGAGTGCCTGGGTGAATTTATAAGTGGTTCGGTTTTGGTGCAGTGAATGGATTAGTACATGGTGCTGAATGGGTCACTACAGGAGTACAAGGGGAGTAACAGGGTGTTTGCAGGAGTGTATGGATACTGACTGGGGAATTGAAGGCCTGAAACACAAGTGTGTAGGTGGTTAGAGGAGTACATGCATAGTGGATAGGAGTTTGAAGCAGTCCATGTGCTAAGGCCCTGAATCACTGCATAAGTACTTGGGTACTGACTGAATGATAAGAGTACTACAAGGAGAGAGACTGGGTGAATTTATAATTGGTTGTGTTTTAGTGCAGTGAATGGATTAGTACATGGTGCTGAAATGGTCACTACAGAAGTACAAGGGCAGTAACAGGGTGTTTGCAGGAGTGTATGGATACTGACTGGGGAATTGAAGGCCTGAAACACAAATGTGTAGGTAGTTAAAGGAGTACATGCATAGTGGATAGGAGTTTGAAGCAGTCCATGTGCTAAGGACCTGAATCACTGCATGAGTACTTGGGTACTGACTGAATGATTAGAGTACTACAAGGAGAAAGACTGGGTGAATGAAATAATTGGTTGTGTTTTAGTGCAGTGAATGAATTAGTACATGGTGCTGAAAGGGTCACTAGAGGAGTGCAATGGGAGTAACAGGGTGTTTGCTGGAGTGTATTGATACTGACTGGGGAATTGAAGGCCTGAAACACAAGTGTGTAGGTGGTTAGAGGACCACATGCATAGTGCATAGAAGTGAGAAGCAGTCCATGTGCTAACGCCTGGTTCACTGCATGAGTACTTGGGTTCTGACTGAATGATTAGAGTACTGCAAGGTGAATGCTTGGGTGAATTTATAAGTGGTTGGGGTTTGATACAGTGAATGGATTAGTACATGGTGCTGAATAGTTCACTAGAGGAGTGCAAGGGGAGTGACAGGGTGTTTGCTGGAGTGTATGGATACTGCCTGGGGAAATGAATGCATAAGCAATGACTGGCTTCTAATAATACTAAAACTTAACAACAGGATAGGTTTTTAAGCAGTCATGGGTCCGAAAGACATGAAGTAACCTAACGCTTCTCTCACAATGATTGCCCAAATGCACACAGACTAACAGTGTGATTCTAGACAAGCACCACTATTTCTTGGACTTTAGCAAAACAGACTCACTAGTCTGGAAGGGATAAGGTGACTGCACAAATTCTACATATTTCACTACTGCACTCTAGTGTGAATGCCTGACTCATTCTGCGAATGCATAAGCAATGACTGGCTTCTAATACTATTAAAACATGACAACAGGATAGGTTTTTAAGCAGTTATGTGTCAGCAAATACATGAAGTAACCAAGTGTTTCTCTCACAATGGTTGCACAAATGCACACAGATTCACAGTGTGATTCTAGACAAGCAACACTATTCCTTGGACTTTAGCAAAATAGACTCACTAGTCTGGAAGGGATAAGGTGACTGCACAAATTCTGCATATTTCACTACTGCACTCTAGTGTGAATGCCTGACTCATTCTGCGAATGCATAAGCAATGACTGGCTTCTAATACTATTAAAACATGACAACAGGATAGGTTTTTAAGCAGTTATGTGTCAGCAAATACATGAAGTAACCAAATGTTTCTCTCACAATGGTTGCACAAATGCACAAAGACTCACAGTGTGATTCTAGACAAGCAATACTATTCCTTGGACTTTAGCAAAACAGACTCACTAGTCTGGAAGGGAAAAGGTGACTGCACTATTTCTACATATTTCACTACTGCACGCTAATGTGAATACCTGACTAATTCTGCGAATGCATAAGCAATGACTGGCTTCTAATACTACTAAAACATGACAACAGGATAGGTTGCTAAGCAGTTATGTGTCAGCAAACACTTGAAGTCTGTGTGCATTTGTGCAACCATTGTGAGAGAAGCATTTGGTTACTTCATGTATTTGTTGACACATAACTGCTTAAAAACCTATCCTGTTGTAAAGTTCCACCCTGACACCAGTACAAACAGCGGTTCTTAATAAAGGTACCTCTTTTGCTCTGACTTTTCACAGCAGAGCTTTCGATACTGGGATAGCTATTTACAGATTTACCAGAAAATTGCGTCTTCAATATTTTTGGAAATATTTGGAGTGCACTTCCATGAGTCAGGTAAAACCTTGATACCGAGAATTCAAACAGAAAAGAACGTTTGTGTCTCCAGTGTCCCATAAAGCAATTGGCTTATTTGAGACTCTTGTCAAGAAAGATCTATTAAAAATATCTACTTTTGCCAGCAGGCATACCAAAATGTCTAAAAAGGAGAAGGCTGCTTTAAAAACTCTCACCACAAATCAATCACTTGCTTTTTCACCAGCTAATAAAGGGGGAGCACTTGTAGTGATGGACGAATGGTTTATGAAAGAAAGGTCATTGAACATTTGCAGGATGAGTTAACACATTTGCCATTATCTGAAGATCCAACAGTTTCGTTCCAGAAGACTCTCTCAGCGTTACTTACACACTCCTTAGACATGTAGTGGATTACTGAGAATACCAAACAGTTTCTATACTTGTAACATCCTAAAAGACCCTTGTTGTATATGTTACTGAAAATCCACAACAATCTCAATGACCCACCTTTCAGACCAATTGTTACAGGATGTGGGTCAATTCATGAACCACTCGGACGATATCTTGATTGTTTTTTACAACGAATGGTTCAGTCAAGTCCATCTTATTTACAAGATACAACACATCTACTGAATTCACTCACAGATGTCCATTTAGTTACTGATGAGCAGATCTGGCTATGCACGGTAGACGTGGTAGCCTTGTATACATTGATTCCTCACAATGAAGGAATAGAGGCTATGGAATGGTCATTGTTGAGAGTGGGAAAATTGAAAGCTGACAAAGTTTTCCTGCTTGAGTTGTTACATTTTTGTTTGTACCACAGTTACTTTCAGTGGCAAGGGAAAACTTTTCTCCAAACGAATGGGACATCCCTGGGATTTTCTGGGGCACCCAGTTATGCTCATTTGTTTATGCTAAATTAGAGACTGAGCATTTTCTGTCAGACAACAGCTGGATGCAGAGGCTTATATTATACCATTGTTATATTGACGATATTCTTCTAATTTGGAAGGGAGATTTACTGGATTTGGAGAATCATCTGGAAGATCTGAATTGGAAGAATCCTAGGATCCAGTTTACACATTGTGTCCAACCACAGAAGATCAACTATTTGGATGTAGAAATCACCTTAGTAGGTACACAGATTCGCACTGAGTTATACAAAAAGCTTATTGACAGGAATAATGCTCTTCTATTCAGTAGTTTTCATCCCCTACCCTGAAGCAGCACTTGCCATTCTCGCAGTTAACCAGAATAAAACAGATTACTTCAGATGCTGACAGTTGTGCTATTACAATGGATCAATACAAATAGCGATTTTTGAACGTGGTTACCCTCCAGAAGTCGTTGATCAGGCTGTTCAAAGAGGTCAGTCTTTGGAAAGATCATCTTTATTACAGAAACAGCAGAAGGAGACCCAATCTCGACAAGTCTTTGTGTCCACATTCTCCACTAAATCTTCATTGATTAAGAAGATTATTAGGAAACAATGGGAGTTGGTGTAAACAGAACCTGAATTAAGGGATTTTTTTCCCAGTCGCCTTTATTCACGTATAGAAGATCCCTTAATTTGTGAGAATTATTGAAAAGACAAAAAGTATAACTGGAGAGATCAAGCACAAAGGGATGATGAAATGTTATAGTTGCACCCATTGTAACAACGTGTTGGAAGGTAGGACGATTTTTTTATCCTTGGACCGAGAAGATGATCAATTTGAACTACACAGCAGACTGGAACACCCAAGGGTTGATTTACGTGATCTAGTGCTCGTGCGGTTTACTGTACATGGGTAAAACCGAAAGAAAAGTGAGGATAAGAATCACAGAACACAAAAGTCGCATCAGAACAAAAGCTTCAAATTCACCACTGGCCATTCATTGGAGAGAGTGTCATCATACCACAAATGTGTTTCACTATTTTGGAGGTAGTTGAGCAACCAGTGGACATGGATTACAAAAAGAGACTATTACAGTGTGAAAACTACTGGATACGGTTTTTGGGCACTTTAATTCCCAAAGGTCTAAATGACAAAGTGGAATTTGCATACCTTTTATAATTGTCAACATCCAACATCATCTAAATTATTTGCAGGCAGGCTCTTACAGCAGAGTTTTAAGGATGGGGTTTGACTTATAACTCATTTATTTACACCATGCTGAACATTTTTCATCATCCCACACACAGTTATTTAGCAGTGGCTATAAGGAGTTTTTTTTTGTTATATTTCACTGATGTAATCTACGTTTGTACATTTTGATCAGCCTTAGATTTGGGTATTTTGAGTTTTATATACATAATTTACATCCAACATTTATGCCAACTTTGAATATTTATTCAGAGTTGATTATGATCATATTGATACTAGCTTATAATGACTTGTGGTATTATGCTGCCATCTCTATATTGTTTATCATTGTTGTTAACCATGATGATGGATGTTGTGTATTTGTTCTCCCAACCATTGTCTTTGACCACTTGGACTGCTTTCATCTTTTCTCATCGATAGTAGCTGGAACGATTTGTCATTTTCATAATTTTTAGTATTGTTATTGTTGCTCTTCTTAATGACTGTTTTCCTTATGTAATTTTTTGTTATATGTCTTTTGTTCATTCTCTATTCTTCAAAATAACTCTTAATGAACTGTTTTTCCACCGCACTTTCTTTTAAGTAGCACGTTTTTTATTACATTGCGCGTTTTTTACATTGCACGTTTTTAATGCATTTTTGAAGCACTTCACTTAGCGGTGGATTGACATCACGATGCACGGGTTGTTGAACATAGATGTTTATCCATACACGCGCCTGCATGTTTAGACAATACGTCGGTTTAGGAGATGGGTTTACTGCATGTATTTACAGTCATATTACCTGAGAGTTGAGTGGTTGGAAGTCCTCTTTTGATTACATTTCCAGCACGCACGTATTTAAACGTGGACAGGTACGCACGCCCGGTTGACACTGGTTTGAGTCAGTTCGGTTTTCTTGTGGATGCGAAAGGTTGTTTGGGGTGTGGTGAGCACACTACATATTCTATTTGCTTTACACTTTCCAGGCACAGTCAGAAGATTGAGACATTAATTTTACTTCACCTTCATTCCTTTCGCAGTTGCCGTATGAATTGACTCCTTTTTTGCCCGTAATTTACGCTGACACGTCTGCGTGTCTTGAGTATATTTGGTTTTTGAAGCATTTGAAAAAATTAGATTACAATACTGTTTCCCGTGAGTATACCGGCATGCCATTTTATTATGCCTTTACCTCTTTCTGCGAATTTGGATTAGATTAACTCATTGGGTCACATTTTGTTTTTCTAGATATGAAGTTCACTTTAACATTTGCCCTTGTATTTTCGTACAGTAATTTTTTTAGTTCTTTTAGATGTTAAAGAGAGTGGCAATTTTTTGGTCTATCGTTCTGAGTTCATTTCATAGAAGCTCATTATACCACTGGTTATTTCTGCTGGAGTAGTTGTGCTATTCCACTGCATGAATTTAAGTTACATATTTTTCATTGGTATCTGCCTACAATATATGGGATGAATCGTGATGACGGGGAAACGTTTGAGTCACACATTCCATTGATTTGTTGTCTTTTCACGTGTGGGGTTGTCTCACATTGTATCAAGATTGATATGCATTATGCATACATTCAGACAATCGTTACTTTTGTTTAACTTTATAGATTTCCCTGACAAAGGATTCCCTTGAAACCCGAAATGCGTTGGGAAGCCCACTGCACATTGTGGACTTCTGTGAACTCTGTGTCATGAACTAAGAATTTGGTCTTTGACAATAAATTGACTAGATTCACATTTCTCTTTAGTACTGATATTTGGTATACTTTTGAACCATTGTAAGTTTTTGAGAACCATGCTGAAGAAATTTTGTTGGGAGAATATGTGCCTAAGATATGCATACATATATGAAATGTTGATTCTTTGATTGGCCCTATTGTGGGTTACAGTAGTGCACACTGTCACCAGAACATTTGTTCAGGTCACCAAAATTTACTTTCTAAACGTAGCATTTTCGGAGTTGTGACTTAAAATCGGACTGTACCATTAAAGATGATTTTAAATTAGTTTTCCTTAGACAGTAAACATGACATTTCTACCTTGTCCCAAGCAAAAGTTATCCCTTATTAAATGTAATAAGGTACCCAATGTTACCTTATGAGAGAGGTAGGCCTTACTGTCGTGAAAAATGAATTTGTTTGTTTTTCACTATCAAACATGTAAAACTTAAAAGTCCATGTTCAACTTGTTAATTACATTTCACCCTGTCCTATGGGCTGTGTAGGGCCTAAATCAGAGGTGAGTTATATACAAAAAGGGAGTTTAGTTTGCCAAGTTGAATTGGCAGTTTAAAACTGCAATCAAGCTGCAATGGCAGGCATGAGACATGTTTTAAGGGGCTTCTTAAGTGAAGGGTACAATGAGTGCTGCAGGTCCACTAGTAGCATTTAGTTTCCCAGCCCTTGATATATGGTATATCACTTTACATGGAACTTATAAGTAACCTAATTATGTCAACCAGTTGTAAGTCAATATAACCATGTTTTGGAGAATGAGAACAAGCACTTTAGCACTGGTTAGCAGTAGTAAAGTAGAGAGTCCTAAAGCCAACAAAAAGAATTCAGCAAAACATGAGGAGAGTAGGCAAAACGTTTTGGGGAGACCTTTCAGGGAGGGCAAAGTCCGACAGTTAGTGTTGTAGTGTCAGGGCTTCCATGCCAATACTTCCCTTTCTGTGTCCAAATGTCAACATTGTGTCCAACTATCAATATCCCTTTGTCAGTGTTTGGTTTCCCTTGTGTCCTAGTCTTCAGTGTCCTTTGTCACTACCGATGTGAAAGTAATCCCATGATCAGTGTGTCAATATCAACGTTCTCCCAGTCAATGTCCATGTATCAGTGTGGCGGTACCCGCACCCTCATGAAAGAATTGCAGGGTGCCCACTTAACTCTCCCCATGTCATTACCACTGCTCTAGCATTGCCATATCAGTGACAATGTTCCAATGGGATTGCTGGTGCCTGTGTTTCAGTGTTATTTTGACATTATCAAAGGAAATGCTTTACATCAGTGTCCATGCCTCAATGTCAATGTCCAAGGTCAATCATCAGTGCCCTTGTTTCAATGTCCCTTTAATGGCCATGGTTCTAAGTTCCAATTGCACCCAAATACATCTTCAAGAAGCTGGTAGTATTCTGAAGTGAAATTAGTTCATGTGTGATGGATTGAAGGGTCCCTTATAATAAAAGTTGGGTATTAACACTATTGTTTTAAGACCTGAGCCCACATTTGTTAAGATATTGAGTTAGGGTTGCATCACTTTTTTGGCGCAGCCCCAATGCAAAATGTATTTGGAATTTACATAGACACACAAATCGGGCTGTTTGTGGCTTTTCGTTACTTTGTAGAAAAAAAAGTAACAATGCAGTGCATTGCACTGCCTAGCATTACCCTGCATTGAAGAAGCATTAAATGGGTGGCGCATGGGCATTTCTACACATCCACCTATGCATTTTGATGCAAATCTCTACTTACTAAATTCATTAAACAGGAGTTTGAGCCAAAATGGTGTGCGCCTACTGAGGCAGGCACAACAAGGAGAAATATAGTTATTCTGCAGCAAACATACAAAGGGAAATAAGACTTTAAGGGGCCGATTTAGATGTCGAAAGGACCCGAGTCCATCCGGCATCGTTCTGGAGCTGAAACTGATCAGCCTCCAGTCATTGGTTCCATCCCAGGAATTAGGATGCAACCGAAACCTGTGCAGTCGCAATCCTATACTTTGATATCAGAGCATGCTTTCCGAATGGAATGCAGGCTCCCATAGCAAAGAGCAAGGTGCCTGCCACGGGGTGCAGGATCAGCCATTCGGCGGCCTTGCACCCATGGGGGCCCTGCAGGGGGCCCCCCAAAGACAGTTTCCCAATGCCTTTCTGTGTCAGAAAGGCCAGCACAGAAAGGCAGTGGGAAACTGCCATTGTAATCCCTGGACCGGAAAGAGCCAGCCGAGGGATTACTCTAAGTTTTCCGAATGGTGGACAGGCTCTCCAAGTCCATCAGAAGCCATTCGGAAAACCTTTTTAGATTCCCTTCCAAACGAGTCCATCTAAATGACTCGGTCGGAAAGGAATCAGGCCAGCCTATTACGATGTGGGCTGGTGGGCTCGACCAACGGTCGGAGCCGTTCTAGCCAGCATCTTAATCACGACCTAGGTATAGCTTTTGTGCAGGAAAATACCCCTCCCTGCACAAAAACTACTCTGACCACAAAGCAGGCCCCATGTGCTGTGGTGGTGAAAGAGTGCGGCATTGGTGCTAAGCAGCCAGAAGTGCACCAGCACTACGATAAAGCAAAACTGCACAATATTTTTGTTAATACTGTGAATTTCTGCTGTCTCACTTTCATGCAACGCAGTGCACCAAGTTCCTTTGCTAAGCTGAGTTGTGTGAACGTTTAGTAAATTTAGGGCCTACTTAATCACAAAACAGAACATGTAGACAAAAAGAGAGATGGAAAACGCTTTCCATGGAGTTAATAGAAGCATACATTTCACTTTCCAGCATTATTATTTTTTATCATGTTCCATTCCTTTCTCAACTCTGCTAATTGGAAAGGATGTTTTCAAGTTTGGAAATGTTTGCTTTATAGTGCAGAATACAGCAGGTCTTGCACTTGAATTTTCATCCTTTAATTTTAATTATGTATAAATGTGCTTAGCAATTGTGTGTAATAACGGGTTCACTGACCTCTCAACCGTGCCTATTGTAAAGAGAGTTTAGGGTGGAAATAGTCAATATAGGGATGCCTGGCCCTCAAAGGCCCCCATAGCTGCGGCCATGGCTGGGGCGTTCCAGTTTTACAGGTTTTAGTTCATGGTTTCTATTGGTCCCCCTGTTAGTGCGGCATTGGTCATTGGTAGTGTCAGTGTGTTAGTGAATTGTTTCTAATGATCTATATGTCAATGCAGTGCTTGTAATCCGTGCCTCACTGTCGGGTTTCTGTTGGTCCAAATGTTAGTGCAGAGTTTGTCATTAGCTAAATGTTAATGCAGTGTTTGCAGTTACATATGTGCAACACAGAATTTCTAACGACCCTAAACTATCTCAATATTTTTGGGGCTAAATGTTATTGTAATTTAGTATATGCCCCATAATTAATTGAAATATTTCTACTGATCCCTCTGTCACTGCGTAGTCTCTGTCTAATAATGTTTGTGTATGTTCCTAGTGATTCATATTTAGTGATCAGTGTAGCGGTCCGTATTGTGTAGGGGAAATTCAGTAGACTGTGTTCAGCGCGGGATATTCAAACAGTCCACATTTCAGAACAGCATACTTTTGGGGGTGTTATCAGTGCTTAATTTGTAAAAATAAACGCCAGGGCTCTCATCAGGAGACCCCTTCTGCCTGCCTCTGTTATGCTGCCAATAATATAAACAACACTCTACTAACCATCACACTCCTTCCTACAAGTGTGACAATTCAGACTCCAAAGCTTGAGTGGCAGGTAATAGTCATTTTTAATGCATTTTGAATAAGAATTAACTGTTGTTGTGGTCATCTATAAATTAGCTAGACAGCGCCACCTTGTGGCAGACTGTCACAAGCGCCGGTGTTGACCAGTAAGTGCCGAGCACCGCAAATATCCAACTCAGATTAAGCACTGGATAAGCACATTTATTACTGATATGCTGTTTTTTATGATGTCTTTAACAATACATTCAAGGGAGTCTGTACAACAAGTTCATGCTATCCTCTTGCAGTATCTCCTCCCTTGATTCCTTACCATGTAGGTATGTAGAGTGGGAGTAGCCTGTGATAATGATCTCTAGGTGATCAGAGATGGAAGCATGTGAGCTCAGAGAAGCTGGATCTGCCGTGGTCATTACTGTATTTGCAGAAACTGTGACTATCTTCAAACAGAAAACACTGTGACACCCAGGAGTCAAGTAAGACCAATGCACTGTGCCCATCATCAGTCAGCTAGCATGAGCAGTGTTGTGTATATATGTCCACAGGACAAGGTTTCCATGTTCATCAGAAAAAAGGACAATCAAGGATGCACAGCAAGCACATCCTGACCATAGGCCAAAGTAAGGGGATGCTGAAAGAATCCCCTATAATGAATATAAAAAACACAAGCAAATTGAAAGAGTTGTGGGTCCCATGGTACATTTTTGGGGATCGAGGATCCACAACATCTAAAATGGCGATCAGCATTAGTGGTATCAGCAAAACTGCATGGTCCTCAGGCAATAATGGTGGCATCTGAGAATCACAGATCCCAAAAACAAGCTTCATTGCCTGGTAACACAAATCCAAAGTAAGACTCAACAACACAGGATTTTGAAGCTTGCAATGGGTTTTTGGTACCCGAACATGAGCCTATTATGGGTTTGCTGTACCGAATCAGAATCTTCAGAACCCCCCAAAAAAATAATTGCAATAAAAAATAACCATAAACAATAACCACTGACTGGTCAAAATCCAAGATATGTGGTCAAAATCCTATGCATGATGGCCACGTGCAGAGATGATTGGACACCTGTAGAAGGGCTTGGCTGCCTGTGGTGAGTTGGATGGGCCAGGCACTACAGGAACCCCTTGCTATGCTTGGCTGAATGCTGGGCAGAGCTGGGGTTGGCTATGAACTGTGGGGTATGCTGTACTTGGTTATATATGATGGAGTTGAGCGTAGGACCTGTCTGGAGGCCAGGGCAAGCAGTCAACTCCGACTGCACATTGCCTAAGGACCTACACAGTGAGGGTTAGCTAAGTGCAGTGGGAGCTGGCTGTCTCTGGAAAGTTGTTTGCAGGACTGACTGTGGACCACACCACATTGCAGACTCCTGCTGCTCACAGCAGAAGAATGTGCACAGTCGGGATGTTCACCTGCAGCAGATTGGGCGC
This sequence comes from Triturus cristatus, assembly GCF_964204655.1. Classification (NCBI taxonomy): domain Eukaryota; kingdom Metazoa; phylum Chordata; class Amphibia; order Caudata; family Salamandridae; genus Triturus; species Triturus cristatus. The sequence continues at coordinate 731,326,227 of NC_140591.1, forward strand.
AGTGTGGTAAATAATTTAATTACCGGGACTTAATTTGATACAGAAACATAATAAAAATAGCTCAATAAATAAGAGGCAGAATCCGTGGTATTAGAGGTTCGGAATGGGCTTTATTCCAATGGACGATTCGAATCGGTTGCTCCAAGTTCCATCACCACGAAGGTTCAGGAAGTGAAGTACATACATTATTGATAATTAATCACTTTTATACAATAGGCATTACAGTGAAGCAAATGCAAGAGGCGTAACAATTGATAGCAAAGATAACATTTCACATGCGTAGCTGAAGGAGGCGTAATTGGGAGTAACAAGGAAACGTCATTGGTTGTGATGTCACATATGGGTGGACCTATGAAATAATTTCGCAATGTCAGCAGAAATACTTGGCAGAGATGCGCGCACAGCAGCATGACGTGTGATTGACGTGAAACTAGGGGGTGAAGGGGACTTGACATTTAGCTCTACATGTGGCGACAGAAGTCTGGAGAGTCAAGTCAACCTAATCCCAAATCATATCTAACATCCTATGTTTAAAGAACTATGTTATCCAAAAGAGAGGTCTCTTAGAGTAGAATCTTATTCTATACTGACTATACTGACTGTTAGTGCGTGTACAAGCGTCTAAGTGTCTACACTAGATGCGAGGGCAGAAGTCTTCCATAATAATAAGGCTATGAATTACTTGCATAAAGACAGAGAAGCCGGGCCTTTGCTCGGTAGCTGGAAGAATGTTTACTTAAGCTACTAGACAGGAATGCATTGGGCAGGGAGCGGAGCAGATAATTTCGAAGGTGAAATACAGTTCTTGGCAGGCAGCAAGCTGATGTCAGGCACCGTGAGCCGCGCAGGGAATGAGACAAAGTTCATGGTCACAGATGCAGGCTCAGACTGGAGCTCTCAGAGGCAGAAGGCAGGGAAAGCTTGATGGCAGAATCAGGGCCTACTCGCCTGAACTGTAAAATGGCATAACTAAGCCATATAAAGTCGGTGGCCTTTCGTACTTAAGAATCGAATTTCGAGCCCATTCATGGCGGATCTGAAAGAGGACATGTTGACGGTGGACGCACATGTATTTGCGTCTTCATAACTGGAACTGGAGGGAACATACATGTACTTGTAACATGCACATAGAACCGTTGGGGTCCAAGATAGGGGACATAACTGACCAGAAAAATCCATATTTCCACAGCAGCTGTGTCACAAACGACAACTAATGCTCATTGTCCAGCTATTTGATCATGGCAAAGCACACCCCTTTGTCACTTTCTTGTTTTTATCTATGAAGAAGTAATCTAATAGTTTACATTTTGGATGGTTGCAGCAATGAATTATGGATTTGGTTGTTTCCGCAAATGTGCATTTACTGTTGATACATCTTTTCTGAGCCATTTTTACATTATATTTACATGTGACTCAATCTTATTTATTGATGTAATATTGCAGGCAAGAGATATCAGCAAGTAGGTGGGTTCTTGTCTCTTCATTTTATTTACAAAATCACTGGTCATCATAACGTCATTGAAATATTTGTCTCACCCTTTAGTTGGTTTCTCACTCTTCCAATGCATTATGGTACTTAACGTTTCAATTATTTATGTGAATGTGATTGTAATCAGGCAGGTTATTTTCTCCTTTAGAGACTGTGTCACCCTTTCAATATATTAAGGTACTTGAAGTATCTAATATTTATATTTTTCTTTCTATCTACATTAGGTCTCTTGTAAACGTTTTGTTTGTGAATATCTGGGGCCCGATTCACAGAACTAACTTAAGCCAAAATCCTAAACTTACTTATTTTGGTATTCACAGAAGTTAGGATTTTGTCTTAAGTTTGTCTTAAGACAAACTTAAGACATACCCGAGACAGACTTAAGATAGACTTAAGACAGACTTAAGACAAACTTAAGACAGACTTAAGACAGACTTAAGACAGACTTAAGTTAGGATGTTGTCTTAAGTTTGTCTTAAGTCTGTCTTAAGTTTGTCTTAAGCCTGTCCTAAGTCTGTCTTAAGTTTGTCTTAAGACAAACTTAAGACAAAATCCTAACTTCTGTGAATATTAAAAGTAGTAAGTTTAAGATTTTGTCTTAAGTTAGTTCTGTGAATCGGACCCCTGGCTTTTAAATGGACCCTGTAGAAAGTGCAACTCACTCTCTGTTTCTGGGGATAGTTCAGGGCTTCACTATGACAGTCTGTTAAATATAGTTAAATGTAGTGCATAGAGAGGGACCCTTAAAAAACAAAGATATTATATTGTAGAGGAAAGTCAATTCAAGTAGCCTTTCTTGTTCTCTGTGTTATTTGTTGATAAAGGGAAGCATGCACATGACTCGAGACCATTGTTAACCACACCATGAATGTTTTTTAATTGTCTCATGTAGTTTAGGCCTGTCAGCATTCACACATTTTCTCTTCTTACTGCGCACCCATTTCTTACATCCAGTGCTGAATTAATACCAAAGCACCTGAAACAAGTGGCCTTAAAACCCACCTTCTCTCTAGATCATAATAAGCCCCTAAAAAGCAACATATAATTTTTCATGGTTCTGAAAATCTTTTTTCCGAGCTTTGATCAGTCTTAAACGTGGAATATTAACCAAGGATAAGTTATTGTTTGTACCCTATAACACCTATGCTATGCATACCTCTCGTTTTGTAGTTAATTAATAAGCAAGGATCTTAGGGGCATATTATCAAGACAGGCGATAAAATTATCGCCGCTTTAGCGGCAGAACACTGCCGCTAAAACGGCGATAATGGGCTTGATAATATGCTCTATGGAATTCCAATTGAAGCCCATGTTAGATGTCCTTCACATCTAACCTGAGCTTCAATTGGAATTCCATAGAGCATATTATCAAGCCAATTATCGCCTTTTTAGCGGCAGTTTCTTGCCGCTAAAGAAGCGATAATTTTATCACCTGTCTTGATAATACGCCCCCATATTTCAAACTGGGTATGCTGCCTGAAACGCTAAAAACATAACCATTGTTTCGGATGGTTATGTTTTAATGGTGGTCTATGAGCAGTGGGATAGGTGTGAGGGCTTGAGCATGAGCTTTGGTGCCAAAACAGAAGACAGCAAGTTAAGTGAAATCTAGTTGGTGTATATCCCATATCCCCATCATATTCGTTGTTATAAATTGAAACCATATTTCTTCAAACTATCCTCAAAAACACAAGTTCACTCTCCAAAGGGGAAAACAACCACACACAGTAAGATTTCATTATTAATCATCATCGCATTATAACCACACAATTGATGCAAAGCATTTTGTTTAGAATTGTTCTACACTAAAGGCTCCTCTTTAATACTATTATAATGAACACAGCCTGGAATATCACATAGTACATGAATGTACCAAAGAAGATCAAAAAAACTTTTGAAGGTCCTTCAAAATACCACTTATGTAAGCAAGGCCTATGTATACACCTTAGAATATGTGAAATTTGCAATCTCAATATAAAAAGCCCACCTCTAATTTCCTTATTACAGTTGACTTGTAATGTCTCAAGCCACCTGCAATAAAGAAATGACATAGATGCTCAATTGTAATAAGCTATTACAGTTTAGTTCAGATGCAGCAATGGCTGCTGGCAGCCAAGGTAAAAGACAAGTCACAGAGCAAAATTACAGCTGCAGTTCAAACAATGAAAACATAAATGTGCTGATTTTTCTTCAAATATGGTTTTCAAAAAGAAAAAGCGGTCAGCTTCAGGGATATATTTGTGTCAACATGGTATTGTTTTCCATGCTATAGTCCTTACAGGAAAGATAGAGGGGCATACCATCAAGGGCTTTTACACTACGCCTACCTTTTTTATCTCTAATGAGATGCAAAGTGGGCGTTCCTGACATACACTACATGTCAGGAGAGCAATAACGCCTCTTTGCGCTATCAGCAAGGATGCCCTTGCATTTTAGCAGACGTCTGCTAAAATCCTGACTAAGCCACTCCTAACATTGGGGGTGGATTATGCTGATACGACCACAGGGTCGTATCAGGTAGGTTATCGCCTTTTTGCAGGGAACATCGCTGGAAAACCAGCCATGTTCCCAGCAAAACGACGATAACATCGCTATCTCTGGAATTTTTATCGCCCTGGAGCAGTGCGTTGAGGATAACGCACTACCAGGGCGATAAAAAGCAGAGATAGCCAGCGATAAGAAAATTATCGCTAAGCGCGGCCAGCGATAATTATCGCTGGCCGTTGCTGATATGGCCCAGAATCTCTGTATGTTTCTGCACAAAGTCACAGCATTTTTCAATCTGACTTTTATTAAACCCATTCGAATATCTTTCTTTGCAAATATCACTAACTGCATTTTGCAATGTTTCTATTTGCTGTACAGATTCTGCTCCTTTTCTATTTTCAATAATAAACTTGAAAGAGCAATACACCAATGATTTAAGCGGTATGCGGGAATTGTGATGATGTGACTATGTATTATATCCTCTGCCATAGATTAAATAATCTTGGAGTTCCACTGATTTATAAAGGAACTTGGCCTTCAGCTTAATTGCTCTGGATGGTCATGGAACTTTACAGCGACTTGCAATGTCCTTACAATGTATGATTTACCCAATATATATTCTGTTTTTACAGTATATATATAAAAAGAAATGCTGCGAACATAAACTATGAAATACCTTTTTAAAAAGCAACTCAAACTACACATTAGATCTCGTTGTAGAACTATCAAAGTGCTGGGGCAACTCGAATTAAGAAGAATTGCAATTCAATACTAAACAAACAGATGCACAACAATCAAGAAAATATTAGCCAAAGTGGTTGAAACAAGATTTCAAAGTAACAGTGCATGATTTCATATTTGGTTGTCTGCACTGTTCTCTTTCCCAGAGGAAACATTACCACATTTAGTACATTTTTACAAGAGGCAAGCACATCAGCTTTATGTCTGTGAATTCTAAGAAGAGCAAACTTTGCTAAAATTATTGCATCATTAATTGCCTATTTATAAAACATGCTTCCTAACTGGGTTCAAGTTTAAGGAGGTGGCTTTGTGTTTTATGATGGCTTTGCAATGAGATGCCTACGGCAGTCTGAGAATGGACAGGCTAATCTCACAAGTGAAACATGATCCTAATCTTTGGCTCATCCCTTGCACAGTGCCTGCCTTATCCTAAATTGCTTGCTGGTTACGCTCTTCGTATTGGCCTCCTAAGTACCAGGCTTCCTGATGATGTGAAGCAGTTCCCAGTGGTGCTCAACATGGCAGACATTAAATATTTAATGAGCTTCAGAAATATCATACCCACTTGAAATAGCACTCTAATACACTTTGAATCAAGCTGAGCAGCTACACCTCATTACAGCGCCTTTTAGTACATATGCATGCTAATAGTGATGTGAATGTTCATTATGATGTTAGTTTTTTATTAACACAATGTTTTCCAACAAAATGAATATAAGTTGATTTGTTTTTGTTTGTTAGTTTTTTTTACCAGAACTACCCTTGATGACTTGCAAATAATATGTAAGTGAATGTCTGATGTTTGCCTACATAACTGGGAAGACAACGTACTTGTTAATACTAGGTACACACAAGAGAAAGACATAAATGACTATGAATGAAAATAGATAGTTAAACTATTGAAGTGGGCAGCCATTGACTCGAGGTGAGTTGTGATATTATCCCTAAAATTCTGGGAAGAATATGCAATTCAGCTTTGATTCCTTGGCAAAGGATAAAGCTTTTCGTGGAGAAAAAGAAAAAAAACATGTGTAGTTTCTAAACATATGTGAAAACCTAAACATCATACCAACTAGAAAAAGAGAACTTAAATAGTCCAAGTCTATTTAGATAACAATAGAAAACAATACCGAGTAAAATGCCACACCAATAAAGGAAATCTGATGTAGGGTACCAAAAACATATAGTAAGAAAAAATCGATTAAAAGTCGTGGTAAACCAAAACCCATTGTTCGATTATGCAGGGCCATAGACCAGAACCTAGACACCCTATTCACCCGAGCTGTGAGTGACTGTGGCTCAGAAAAAGCTGGCTGTTTGTCTATGTCAAAAATGTTTATCTTTAATCTTCGAAGCTTTTCTGAGACCAAAATCTTCAGTTTGTCAGTGCTGGTAGATGATGCTGAGAATAGCACTATGAGATCAGGTACGACTATTCAATATTATTGGATTTGTACCTTCACAATAAAAATGTCCTACTGGAAAATTCTACTGGCTTATCTCCTTCCATCAGTCCCCCAGAAATAAACATTTTCAAAGACTCAACATGTAGAAAAGGTTCTGTCAATATGATACTTGTTTAGACAACAGTCTGCACTACACAGTGTAGAGATTAAAAGTTGCAGAGAAGCCTTGCCCAGCTCATGTACAAGCCCACGGTAAACTGCCCAGTTCAAGCAATTATTCAGGACTTCTCTGCAGTTGCAAACGACATTTCAGATCTGTCCACTGGACATTCAGCACCCTCCAGTCAAAGAAGTGTGGTTCCTCAGGAGTTTGAATGGGAAATGTCTATGTGTAACTGGCTTACAGATTGTGCAGCATTAAAACGATTAGGCACAGATTTACTAGGCTTTGCTGCATTGCAAATTGACATAAAGTGATATAAAGCAACATATAGGTGTTCACTTCCCAGTGCAAAAGGAATTGTGCACCGAGAATACTCACTTTTCTTATGTGCTTTTTGCTGCTTTTCACTGCTTTGCATTAAGGAGGGGGCTTTACTGGGGTATTACGTGGGTGGGTGGATCTGTCCGCCCAGCCATATATTTTGCCACAAAACTCATGCTGCAAGTGTTAACAAGGGGAAAAGTTTTAATTTCTCAAAAAAAAAAAACAAGTAATGTATGTGTGGAGTGCGCAGAAAAAATCCAATGTGTACGATCCTTCTGATGTTAACTAGGCATACAGTTTGTACTTGAAGGGTATGCTTCCAGAACAAGTCCTAAGCTAGACAATGCACACTTCCCTCTGCACCATTTTTCTAGGTTGTGTGTCATAAAAAGCAGCCTAATTAGAGTGCCAGTGCAAGGAATGACACCAGCAGCAGGCCAATTTTGTTACATAGACCCCTGCTCTGTGATTTTCCCCCCTTGCGTAACACAGTGAAGTGCAGCAAATGTACCTGCTTAACCGTGTTGTGTAAAAAATTGAAGAAATCTGGCCCTTATTTGTCTCCCTTAGAGAACCTTTTACACCATTGCGACAAAAGACAATATTTTTTCCAGGGGAAAACTGAATTTGGGTGCTTAGCAAGAGACTAGTGTCACTAACGCTACCGAAATGTTGTTTTCCAGGTAGTTCAAGAGAGAGTCTTAGACCTCTCACTCCAAAGTTCTCTCCCAGCCATGCAGGAATTATTCGGTCCACCACACAGGAGAGTTGTTCCTAAGAGTGAGTTACACAGGTCTAAACCATTCAGCTATTGGTGATGAGACTCTACAATTAAAGTTCTAAGCCTTTCCCAACCCAGGTTTGCATCAGTGTGATGCACTTCATGTTCCAGAGGCATGCATTCACAAAACATGATCAGATCCTTGGTACCACAAAAGAAAACATGAGGGATCCTTTGTTCAGCTGTACATATGTCCCCATGTCTCCTACCTTATCAGCACACCTGGTAAGCTACTCCCAGCAAGAGTCCGACAAAATCCCCATGCCTAAGTGTTAGACCTGTCAAGCTTCGAGTGGTTTTCCTGAAACCATTTGCTTGCTTACCACCTCTTTGTGCTGATTCTTTTTGTTGGCCTTTGGACTCTGAGCACTCTACCACTGCTGACCAGTGGTAAAGTGCATGCTCTTCTCCCCTAAACATGGTGACGTTGGTGTATACACAACTGGCATGTGTAGTTTACTTGTATGTCCTTTGTAAAGTGGTATACAATTAGGCCTGGGCGGTGAACTTCGCTCCGTTCGTGGAGTTTGCGGAGTTTGCTGCACTCCGCGGAGCTCGCAAAGTGCAGAAATCTCCGCTTCGCGATGTGCAGCAGAGTTTTTCATCACTCGCGGTTGCCAACAGTAAGTTCGCCAGCGCGAACGGTAAGTTCGCGAGCGCAAGCTGCTGCTCAGGTAGAATTTAAAAACGGCAGTTCGCACTGCACTCCGCCACTCGCGGAACTTCGCAGAGTATTTTAGTAACCTAGCAGAGTTCCACATAGCAAAACTCAGTGAACTACGCCCAGGCCTTTATACAATACACCCAAGGTCTGTAAATTAAAGGCTACTAATGGGCCTGCAACACTGATTGTGGCACTCACACATATAGAATTTCAAACCTGTCTCTGGCCTGGCAGGGCCTGTGTGTGTAGTTTACTGTCACTTCAGCTTTGAATTGAAACCTATGGCCAAGCCTTAAACTCCCCTTTTAGTACACATAAGTCAACACCTAAGGTAGGCCCTAGGTAGCCCATAGGGCTGGGTGCTGTGGACTTAAAAGGTAGGACATGTACTGGTAAGTTTTGCCTGTCCTAATAGTGACAAACATCCACTTTGGCTTTACACTACTGTGAGGCATACTCCTTTTTACTTTCATGATGCAATTCCTAATTAGAAAGGACTAGCTGAATTATGTTTTATATCTTTGGAATAGTAATGATAAATTCTCTTTAATGGTAAAGTTGGATTTAACATTACTGTTTTAGGAATTACACTTTTAGAAAGAGGACATTTCACTGTTCTTACTGCTCTGTGTGCCTGTCTCCAATAATCGTCTGGGTGAGTAACGGCTACACTTAGACAGCCACAGAAATCATCTACATTCATCTGCTTCTGCTAGCTCTTCCTAGACAGGAAACTGGTGGGGAGCTGACACTTACACTTCAGTAGGCAGTGCCCTGTCCCCACACAAAGGGCTGATTACCACTTACTGATATTCCTGAGCTAGGGCTGGAAAGAAAAGACCTTTGTGCACTTCAAAGAGCCTTCTTTATGTTACTCCCACTTAAAAGGCACAGCTGGGTATAATTACTGGGTCTCTGACCTCATCAAATCAGACACTTGTGTACCTACAAGTGGACTCTGGCAGAAGAACTGCTGTGCTGCATCAAGAACTGACACTCTGCTGGACTTCTGACCTGGAAGGCTTGCTTTCCCACTGTGCTGCCCTGCTGACTGCTGCTCTCTGATCTTGCTGATGAGAGCTGAACTCTGCCTTCCAACTGAAGTGATCTCCAAGGGCTTGTTGGCTTGCCTCCAGTTGCATGAGATTCGGGGCTGTCAAAGTCTCTACTCCTGCTCCTGTGCCTGCTTCACTGCACCAGAGAAATTGATGCATCTCAATTCTGAATGTAGCAGTACTGGCACATCGAACCTGTTGTGGAAGTACAACCTGGGGCATCGAACTCAGAACCAATGCACCGCATCCAGAACCACTGCTTCAGAACCAACGCATCACCGCCACTGCTTAGAGAAAAATTAACACATCTCCCCTCCAGCATGCATCGTCTTCAGAACCGCCACACTTGGAACTGGCGGTATGCTCAATAGACATGGTGCATCGCTGCCACTGCTTGAAGAAATTCGATGCATATCCTAAACTAAGGGCACGACATAGGCGCACCGCTTGTCTGCACTCTACATCTCACTGTTGCAATAAGGATCAAAGTTCTCTAATCACGAGGCTTGTGTGGTTTTTGTCCCCAGCCATGGCTCCATCGTAGTCAGCCTGTTCAGTTGAATTTGTACCGATCCAGTGAGTGTGACCAGATAACCCCCATTGGCGCTTATTGTTTCTAAGTGCTAGAAATAATTCTATTCTTTAAAAATTCATAACTCAACATCTATTTATTGTATTTTTGTCATTTTGGTCTTGATCTATTTATAAAACTGTTGGATATTTTTCTAAACCTATGTGGAGCCTGTTTATGGTATTTTCTGTCTGCTACTGTGTGTGTGTGTGTGTGTTGCACAAACACTTTACACATTGTCTCTTTAATTAAGCCTGATTACTCTGTGCCAAGCCACCCAGGGGAAAGCACAGGTTATCTGTTAGTGTATATCTAACTTACCCTGACTAGAGTGGTGGTCCCTACTTGGACAGAGTGCACACTTCTGCCAACTAGAGACCCCATTTCTATCAAACACCCTTGCCCATTTTAATAATTCTTACAATGTTCCCCAATCTCTGTTATGTTATGTTATTTCATGTCATGTCATGTTATGTTATGTTATGTTATGTCATGCAGATTTGCAGAGTGCACTATCATCCTGGCACTGAGCAAGTGTGAGTTAAGGCACACCTCGGGCCTAGTGGGACTACTTGAAGAGCCAGGTCTTTAGCTTTTTATGGCATTCAAGAAGTGAGGAGGAGGCTCTTTCCCTTAAATTGTGAAAACTTTATCACTGACTTCTTATGCCCTAACTGGCTCCCTAAATTTGATGTTCCCCTTATGATCACTTAGCATTTTTTGAACATGCAGTCAATAATGCTCTTCAATTTCTTTTCACACCCTGCAACAACGTGTCTGGCATCATAAAACATCTTGAACTTTTGCTGACAACCTACTACCAGCCCTCGGATGACATTTTCTCATCCATGCAGGGCACCATTTGAAGGAAGGTCTCCTTACTCTCAGAACATCCCAAAAAATTAAACCAGGGATGAAGAGCCGGCTAGGGTAGGCGTAACTCCAAAATTCAGTGTGGCATAATCAAGTGGTATTAGCTAAAACTCCCCAAGATATGTGTAATTAAATGAGAAGAGATGTTCTTTGTTTTGTCTTGCTTAATGGTTGTGATAAGAAATAGAGCAAAATGTAAGAGAACGTGAATAGTGAGAGCGAGCAGCTTCCCACGCTCAGTAAATGTCTACTTAGAGCAGGATTTTTCCCCAACGTACTCCCAGCATTTAGCACTATTTTCTTAGTTCAAAATTCCACCTTGATTCTAAAATGGACATGAGAAAGCATTTTGTGCTAAGAAAAAGCACTAAATTGGCAATTGGGATCTGATTTTTATCCAATTTACTTCTGGCGTTTAGCATTATTTTTTAGTACAAAATGCACCCTCACGTCCAAACTGGTTGCGAGGATGCATTTTGCGCTAAGAAATAGCACTCAATGCAGCAAAAAACGAATACCTAGCATGAGCGGCAACTCACTTTCTAACTGTGCTCTTGGGGTACGATTGTTATCCCTCAAATTACTCTTAATTTTACAAGCAGGAGTAATCACATTATTATTGGTAATTCTGCCTCAAAGAGTAATGCAGAATTACCAAAATAACTCCATGCCTAGAGCCGACTAGTAAGACATTACCACAACTTGCTGTTAACTGCCTTATTTATGTCTAGATTACACCTCCTAGCCCATTATATGCACTCTCACAATAATATATTCATTCTGTTGATGAAACCATTGGGTTGGGGATGGTACAGCTCTATCCACGCATGAGAATCGAGGTCCAGCACCAAAGCATCAGCACACATGCAACATCAGCTGAGTTACATGCCTAGTGATTGCACTGCCATGATTAGACAACAGCACATTATTGGAAGGAAACACAGTGATACGCACTTTCACAGTTTGCAGAAAATATTATGTACATTTTATTAGCTTGTCTGATATTTACATACCATTGACATTCTTGGTATTTTCTTGGTGTATCCAGGACTGCTGCTTACCACAAATTATTATTTACGTAAACTTATAAGGACCACTATTGTATGCTGGTGGCAAGAACACCTACTGCTCTGTTTCCGGCTTAGTCTCTGTTATCAAAAACAACAAGGTTCATAGATTTGCATTTGATTTTGTTGTCAATTTTCCATAGAAGTGTACATTAGGTTATTTCTCTAGAGATCATATCTGTCAAGCCACCATCTTCTCATCTGTCTGTAAAGGCAGTATTGTCTCAACCCAACTTAACTGTAATATTATCTGTGTGCAAGTATGAAGTGTTTCAAATTATTACTTCATGGACTCCTCCTGAGGTGGTATTATGTGCATTATGTTTTGTGCTGTACCTTTCAAATGTCCATAAACAAATGTAAAAGCTAATAAATAAATCCATGTGAAAATTGGTCACACCTCCAATGGTACCTGTAGAGGGACACATGAACAATAACGCCCCATATTTCCTCTAACACATGAGAATCTGCATTTTTTTAATCTAGGGCCATATTCACAAAGTCGGCATCTCAAATTAAAACTTAGGCCCAGATTTTCTAATCTTCCACACAGCACAACAAGGCAACTTGCTGTGCTGCATTGTGGAAAGGGAAAAAGCAGAAATGTGGCATATTTACTATGATATGGCACACTTCTGCTCTCTCACAGCACTAACACTTCAGACAGTTTAGGGTGAATGCAAGTATCCTTTTGCCGTGGTGAAAGGGTGCCTGTGCTACATACAGAATTGAGTTATGCAAGAAGGGATACCTTCCTGCACCAAAAAATTATTTAGAGCATATTCATCTTTCTATGTGTACTGCAGAATGCAGCACTCACGGAAAGAGTAACAAGGAGAAATAAATATGTTTCTCATAACGCTTCTCTCGGTTGGTGCACCCTTTTAACCCAAACCCAGGTTTACTACCTTTAGTAAACCTGGGTTTACTTAAAAATGCATAGGTGTAGGCATGGAAATGCCCATGTTCCACGAATGCAATGCCCCCTCAACACAGGTTAACACAAGGCAGTGCAAGGGACTGCATCTTGTTACTCTGTGGCTGAAAAGTGACTCAAAGCCATGCAATTCGACTTTGCGTGGCCTTTTAAAGTCACTTTAACACTTGTGTTGTCTTGCAGGGAATTGTGTGATGCATGAACAACACAAGTGCAGAGTAATTCTGAGGTTCATAAATAAGTTTTGTGATGCAGTGCAGCGCAGCAAGTCACCTAGCTGCGCTGCGTGACAAGAGGAGGGCGGGAATGTCCCATATTTAATTAACTATAGTGCATTCCTGTCTTTTCCTATGTTCTTGCAAACAATGGGGAAAGGGACATCTTCTTCAAAAAAACAAGGACGAATAGACATATTTCTCCTTGTTACACCTCCCCTGGGAAGGTGTTTGATGCATCCCCAGGTTTATAAGTTCTATTAAATCTGGGGATCCATCAAAATCCATGGTAGTTGTGTTGGAACACCCACGCAATGCCCATGAAACACCATGTCAAGGCAGAGTAATACATTAAACAGTTTATGCTGTGTTATGTTACTCCAGATTTTTTAAGACACTAAGAGCCACGCAAAAATCTGACTTCGAAGTTTGCGTCACACATGTACCACGTTGTGTTGACCAAACATGAGGCAAACCTCTAATAAATAAGCTCTCTAGGTCTTAGGGTGCACAAACTGCGGTATTCATGAGAACAAACTCAACTTAGTTACTCAAAAAACATGTATTTCTGCTCCTGAATGATCAGGAAATTATCAAATATCATGACACTAAACAACAAATGTATTGAATACAATCCCATATGTTTTTAATATACAAAACATTCAAATAATGGCAAATCTAGCAGCCTGATCAACATTACAATAACTAGCATTCTAATATATTTTAGTATTTTCTTAATCAATCTCAGTACTTAAATATATAGGGGCTGATTACGATGGCGGGCAGACTTATGTCCGCCCTCCACCGTATCGGAAACGGGACCATCAAACATGATGTCGGCAGTCCCGTAAGAGGCACCACAGCTGTTGCAATACCTATGTTTTGCAGTGCAGCAGGCGTTGCTTGCTGCAGCACCCGCCAAAATGCAAAATAGGGACACCTGACATATCCCTGCACTACGTGGGATGCACCATGCGGTGCCTGCCACATGGTGCAGGGATATGTAGAGGGCACCATAGGTGCACCCCAGTGCCCACTGCTTAGGGCCAGGGGGGAAGTGGGGCCCAATACAGGCCCCCAAATTTCCTTTCTGCCTGCCTGTTCATGGCGGGTTAACCACCATGAACAGGTGGGTGGAAAGGGACATCATAATTAAGGCTCCCTATTTTCCGTTTTTACAGATTTTTACAGATAAATACAGACAGAAAACACTGCCTCTCCTATCTGTATTTATTTTTAAAAGCAGAACATGTATATGTGTTAATACACTATTTTTTAAATGTGGGTTTATTATTTTGTTATTTTTGGCTTTTTTTTTGTTTGAAAAGGTTTTTATTTGATGAAAAGATAAAACATATTACAATCAGAGAAAAAGTATATCATAAGCATAGAAAAACAATGTTAGATCATATGAGGGGGGAAGGGAAGGAAGGAAGGGAAAAAAAGTGGAGATAAGGAGGGAAGAAAAAGGAAGGGAAAGGAAGAACATATACGAATACTATAAGCAAAAACAATAATGCATAAATGTTCCTCATGCATTAAATTCACATATAACTATAGGATATAGTTATTTAAAAACAACAGTGTTTATAAAGTCAGGGGGGCTTGGACACTTCTTCAGTGTATGGGTTATGTGAAGATGTCTTTTTAGCTGATACATTTCAGAAATCAGTGACAGGTAACCGAAGCAGGTCTCTTTTAATAGCAAACCTGATGGGGTGTACATAGGCTCTATCTAATCTATGGTTGTAGCAGACCCCATACCACCATGCCTGAAAAGACACATCAGATATATCTTTCCAAGACTTAGTAATTTGTTGAAAAGCAACAGCGAGGAGTAGATCAATTATACCTATATCAGAAGAATGAGATGACCAAACCTCAGAGATGCTTCCTACAAAAATATGGGAGAAAGAGAAAGGAATATGTGTGTGACAAATAGTATTGATTTGTTGCCAAACACAGGTCCAAAAAGTATATATGATTGGGCATTCAAATAACATATGTTTGAGGTCTGCTGGCGAGGCAGTGCAAGACCAACAAGTAGAGGGGATATCAGGGTCAATGTCGTGTAGCTTAGCTGGGGTGATTAGAAGTCTATTCTAAAGATTTTATTCCATACTGGAATAGGAAAAGATTCCCCCAGATTGGTTTCTCAACTACATTCTACCTCTAATATTATCACGAGTAAGGGGAATATCCGTTACATTTTTATAGATTTGAGACACGGAAGGAGAGTTACATAAAATTGATCTAATGGTAAGAGGTGAAGGAGTAAGTGTAGGGTTAGAGGACAGAGCATTATATGAGATCTGAGCTACCGCAATTAAGGACATATATTTGGGCTGACATGAAGAAGGAAAGAGAAAAGCAGAATTGATTTATTGAAAAGGGAATATAAGTGCCATCTTGAAGAAGCTGATGAGTCCTTTTAAGGCCGTAAGCTAACCAATCTTTCCAGAAAATAAATTCAGTATTAATTTTGATATGTTTGTTATACCAAATCGGTGAATTTAAAAACTGTGTACGATCATCCTGAGCAGATGAGAAATGTGGCTGGAAGACTTTACGAGCATTTTTAAGAATAGGAAGGGACAATGTTAAAGGAATATGAGAAAGGGAAATATATTCCTCAAAGGAAAATGGATGAAAAAAGGACTTTTCAACGTCTACCCACAAGGGGCAAAGCATAGAGTCATTCCCATTATCAGACAACAGAAGGGGAGACACTTTAAGAAAAAATGCAGTGTGATAGGAGTGAAAGTCCGGGAAACTAACTCCTCCCAGGTGTTTAGGTTTTTTAAGTTTATAAAGAGACATTCTAGCCTTTTTAATATGCCATAAAAACCTTGATAGAATACTGTATAGCTTCTTGTAGTAAGGCTTCGGAATACTAATTGGAATATTGGATAAATAAAACAATATTACAGGGACTAACATCATTTTTATAGTACCTAGTCTACCCCACCATGATAAATATAGAGGGTGCAGTTAATGTTGATTGTAATTCCTTCAAATTAGAAGCGACAGTGTCTTTAATAGAAGCATTGAACCACAGCCGAAGATATTTAATTTTATTTGGGTTCCATTGAAAAGAGGAAGACAAAAAATCAGCATGAAAATAGAGTTTGTTCAATGGAAGGATTTCGCATTTATCAGCATTTCGTTTATAACCTGAGACAAGAGCAAAATCTTTCACCACCGGTAAGGAAGCTTGTGGATTTGAAATAAATAATAAGATGTCATCCGCATATATTGAAAGTTTTAAATGATTGTCACCATACGGGAATCCTTTAATATTTTTGTTATTTTTGGCTTTGTAATGTGCTAAAACCTGACAGGCATCAAATTATGAGTCTACGTCTATCCGTTAAATAAATGCAGAAATATAAAAGTTATCACCTCATCTGTTTACAAAACACAAAATAAATATAGATAAATACCAATAAGATGGCCAAAAATAAATATGGATAAATACAGATGGAAATGTTCCAAAAAAAAATACCGCCACCGTTGTATGGATTCCCCTCTGATGGTCTGACAGGCTCCTTGAACCTGTCGGGACCCTGGCAGTCAGTCTTCCCGACCGTCAATAAAATGCCCGCCATTGTAATATGGCGGGTGTGAAACCTGCTTACGATGGCTGTGAGACCGCCACCGGCAGGCTGTCAGTGGCGGTCTCACCACCATCGTAATCAGGCCCATAGTTACTAATCGTTAAGAGTTATTTTTCATCAGCAACAAATCAACCTCCTACCTCATAATAGGGACAAACTGGGCTAATAATAATTGCAGTCTGTCGCCCCCCTTTGGCAAAAGAGAATAGCCTCACACAAATGCAAATGTCCATTGTCTCAAATTTGGCTTTGACCATTTTTCTTTCATCCACTATGAGTCAAGCTCTTAAATTATGTAACAGGGATTTGTAGTATTCCTGCACAGGTGACATTCTTCCCACCCTGCATATCATTTCTCACGACTAATAAAATGAATCTTTGCTTGGTGAACTTTTCAGTTGTGCACTTACATAGCAGTACATTGAAATGAGACAGAGGGCCCTGGTATCATATATACTTCAGACATAGCTGTTGTATTCCTTTTTCATGAAATTGCATATCATAAGATATCAATATCAAATTCCTAGGTATCCCAGATTTAAATGTTTACAGTCAGATCCTTGACCCAAAGTGATAATGCATTTAAAATCCTTGAAGACATTTTCAAATGTATAATGCACGGATGGCTAGATATATCTATTTGGAAAAGCCTAATTCACCCACAACTATACAACCCTGGTCTTCTATCCATTTTTTGTGTTCTTTGTCATCTCCTCTTTCTTCTTTTGTCACTGCCTGTCCTTCCTCTTCCCATTACTTTCCCTCTGATTTATCTTTTTTTCTCTTGCTCTGGGTCATAGTCTGATGATGCAAAATAAATCTCTGTCACCACAGTGAGTGATAGTGGGCCCTATCTGCCTCCATGGCCTAATTTCAGTACTGTTTTGGAAATTCAGTACCTCACATAGAGAGGTGTGGAATGTGTATTTCTCTGTGTATTTCATTCAAAAAATGTCTTGAATTGAGCTTCAAAGGTAAGTTCCTGTTACTGCAAATCAAATTCTAGCTGGAATTGCACTGTGAATTTACTCACATGTAAAATTACAGAAATATGGCCCTCTCCTCCACTCTCCATAAAGCCGATGCAGAAATGTGCAGCCATGCATCATGGACACACCCCTGCACCATAGTGCAAGGGTGTTTCCATGAGTCTAGCATAGGTTTTGTAATGGAAGAAATCCCTTCCAGTACAAAATACTATGCTTAGACTATCTTCAAACCTTTTCCCACTTTGTATGTGTGCTGTACAGTACAGCATACATGCAAAGTCAGTAAAGAAAGGAAAATTACAAACATTTCTTCTTCATGGCACCTATCTGAAGTGGCGCTATTTTCTGATGCTAAACCTTGTCTACTTTTTTAAGTAAATAGGGCTTAGCATCAGAAAACTTGGTTGGTTGCATGGAAGCGCCCATGCACCACTCATGGTATGCCCCCTTGGAGCTAATTAATGCAAAGCAGCTTTATGCTCTGCTTTGCATTACTTTCAAGTTATTTTCCAGTGTACAACAGGTTTTACGCTCTAAAGTAATTAGGTGGACAAATAATAAGGGGGTGATTACAATGGCTGGCGGATCATAGCGGTGCCTGGGACCGCCCGCCTATAAGGCGGCGGTCCTGCACCCCACATTAGGATGCGACCGCCACCATGGCGGTCGCATCCAGGCGCTTTAACATTGCAGTGGGTGCTGCTGGCAGCAGCAACCACCGCAATGTTAAATTACCATGCCGGTATTTAAAACTCGATAATAGTGCAAGTCGACATTTCCAACTCAATATTTTGACTGAATACCTTTCCTAATAATAGCAGAAGTAAATCCACATTGAGTAAGAGAGAGGGTTGGTCCCACCAGCCACGTTCTTCGCAGGTAACAGCGGTGGGGCCAGGTAAGGGGGGATTTCAAGGGACGATGCTGAAGGAAAATTAAATAAATAATTAACTTTCCCTCTGTATCGTCCCTTGAAATCCCCCCTTACCTGGCCCTACCACTGTTACCTGCAAGGCCCGCGGCTGGGTCCCATACTTTGCAACCGATTACGATTTTGCCCGGAAAGCATTCTGGATGACTCGGATCGGGTGAGTCAGACCGAGCGACTTGGATGCATCCGGATACTTCAGGATACGATTCGGTCAGACTCCCATTGACTTCAATGTGAGCTTGTTACCTGCCACACTGTGCAAAGTTGGGAAGAGAGGATCCATGGGTACCCCCATGGGCCTGATTCGGAGGGCCCTGAGTGAAAGGGGGGCCTGCTACAGGCCCTCAAAGACAGATTCCGGCCACAGTTTAATTCCAGAGAAACTAATCCAAAGTGGCTGTCCGAATTGGTCATCATAATCGCTCGCTTGAAAAACGAGTCTATAGAGCTGTACGATTCGGCTCTGAAAGACTCGACCTATCCAAATGCCTTTCGGAACCGATTCAGAGAGCCCTAAAGGAGTATGGTCCTCATAATCGGTCATTGACAACTGTGTACGATTCGGTTGGCAACAAGGGTTCAGAGTCTGATTTGGCAAACCCAAATCCGATTCTGAACCCTTCCGAACTGGATCGTAATCGGCCCCTTAGAATTTTTAAGGGAGCTGGAGCAGGGGTTTCTTGCAGATAAGGGAATATATTTCCTCTAGAGAAAAAAAGAAATTAATGTTTGCAAGTTCTAATTCAATAATGCAATACATTTTCCCATCTGTCAATGTTATGAATGCGTAAATGTTAACAGCTGCAAGTTCTTCAGGAAAGCTGTGACAGTCATAGATTCCCTGGATCGCTCCTGAATTTCTTTTTAATTCTAAGAAAGTAGGGCTTTTTTTCTCCATATAGGATAACATTTAGGGTGCAGATTTCTGATATACCTTGTGAATCTGTGCCATGTATACATGAAGTGCAAGCTCTTTCCATGCACGGGTTGGGAGGAAGAGGAGGTGCCCCACCATGACTTCCTTTATTTACATTAGGTGTGTTCAGCGTGGGGAGACATTTTCTCCCCAACTGCAGCCAAAGGGAAGCCTACTCTGGTACATACAATAGGGGTGAAAACAAAGCTTGAAGAGTTTGGTGATTTGAAATTACATTTCTGTGGAAGAATGTTTTTGCTGAATAAGGGAATGCAGATGATGGTAAAACTGTAGACCTGATTATGTGAAAGCTGGAGGTGTGAGGGGGAGTGAAGGACAACAAAGGCAAGATTTTGGGAAAGGAGGAGGGCCGGTTGAAGGAGGGCCGCCTCTACAATAAAATTGTGGATTTTGAAGCGAGGACCACAAGGACTCATGGCATGGTTATAGGTTGTGTGCAGTTTCAGGAGTGTTATGGGGGAGTTGGATGTTGGGGTGGTAATTCCATAGAGCGAGAGCTTTCTGTTAGTTCAGTTGGCAGGGTAGTTTGAGCTGCTCAACTGAATGGCAAGAAACTCTGCTTGCCTTATTGAATTGGCTTTTTGCACTCGAATCAAGATGAGCAGTATGATCATTTCTTTCTAATTCCTCTCTTCGATTCCTTGAGTGACTTCTGTACGAAATCAAAAACAACATTGTTTCCTATAAAGAGCACATTTCTAATTTTACATGTTCATATTTGCTAATTGAGTATTGGCATGTAAATTAACAAATATATTAAAATGTGAACTCAGTTGAAATAAGTTATTGCATACTGAGACCAATCAGAATGGAATTAACTACTTTTTTCTGAGTTATTTTTACTAATAATTTTAAAGAAAATACAGCATTTTAAATATGAAGTGGGTGAAATGTGAATGATTCTAAAATATTTGAAACCAGTTCCTTCATCTCTCCTGCACTGTATCGTGGTTAACCCCTTCGCTGCTAGGCCTTCCCCCCGTGCTAAGCCTTTTATGGCCATTTGGGGTAATTTGCGCTTAGACCGCTGTAACGTTTTGACCACCAAATTTGCGTCCTTTTCTTCCAACATCATGGGGATTTTAAAGGTACCCGGGGTTTGTTGATTCCCCTGTAGAGGACACAGAAATTAAACAAAATACAGCTAAATTAATATCAATTTTTTAAATGGGAAAAAAGTGTTGCAGATGAAAGGGTCTGGTTTTTTCCCTGCGAATGTTATCAACAAAGGGTTTGTGGTGCTGAAATTAACATCTTCACAGCTTTCAGGGACTGACAGACATTTGTCAGAAAACCCAACTTTTTTACACAGTTTTGCAATTTTACTTGGACATAGCCTATTTTTTGTGCTTTCTACCTTCTTACAGTTAATGGTAGAAATGGGTATGAAACCAATAATGGATCCTTGAAAGGCAAGTAGACAAAATTCTGAATTCAGCAAGGGGTCTTCACTTTGCGTAGCTTCGCGAAGTGCTACTTCGCGAACTACGCCCACCCTTAGTCATTTGTGTAGATCTTTCAAGGATTTTTTTATAGAAACTAACAGCTGAAAATAGGAAAAAAAGCATTTGTGCCAACATTTTCACCTGTAACTTCTTCCAAGTATGACAGATTTTTAAAAACAATGTACCATTGTATCCGCTGGACGCTTCTGGTTGTGGGGATATATGTGGCTTGTAGGTTCACCAAGAACCCGAGGAACCAGAGACAATAACTGAGCAGTGTCTTGCAATGGTTTTTAATTGCGTACCTGGTATATTGCAATTCATTTGGGAAAATAAAAACAGTGAAAAATCGGTATGAAAGACACCCATGTATTTCCGATATGGGAACAAAATATAGGGGCATATCAGCAACACCCGGCGATAATTATCGCTCAGCGCTCTTAGCGTGAGGATAATTATTGCCGGGTAACGTGGATTTTTATCGCTGAGATAGCGTGCTATTAGCAACGCTTATCTCCTCAGTGATGAAAATCCTCATGCTAACTGCCTAACGTGAGATTATCGCTGGAAACCCAGGGATAATCGTACGCAATGTGGCGTTAGCTTGCTGATAGGGACTCACAAACTTAGCCATGATATCCACCCTCCATAGGATATCATGGCTAAGTCAGTCCTGAAGCAGGCGTAAGGAAAGTAGCGATAACAGGTGTTATCGCTACTTTTTCTTAAGCTATGCTGCATAGCGTGGGGCTTGATGATAGGAGAAATGTCGCTTAGCGACATTTCTCCTGTCATGTTAGGTCAGGAATTCCCACTTTGCATCTCATTAGAGATGCAAAGCTGGGCGTTAAGAATCCCCACGCTAAAGCAAGGTTTCACGCGTCAGCGTGGCCTTGCTAATTAGGCGATAAAATTATCGCCACTTTTCGGCCGAAAACGGCCGCAAAAGCGGCAATAATTTTTTAACGCCTGCTTGTAAATATGCCCCATAGAGTTTAGAAACAGTAGCTATTTGCACATTTGCACATCTCCAAAATTGTGGGTACCCTAGCATATGAATTATAGGAAATTTTTCAAAGTGACTTCTTTTTGACACATTGTCTTACATTTAGAAGGCAGAAATGCATCAAAATTCAATAGGTAATAACAGTTGCTCTACAATTCTGTGTTCCCCTAAGTCTCCCAATAAAAATGTTACCTCACTTGTGTGGGTAGGCCTAGTGCCTGCGACAGTAAACGGCCCAAAATGCAACGTGGACACACCACATTTTCCAAGGTGTCTAGCTGTGTATTTTGAACCCTAGCTGTGCCGGCACCTAAGTAAACCTAGCAAACCTATACATTTTCGAATACTATACACCCAGGGGAATCCAGGATGGGGTGACTTGTGTGGCTCTCACCAGGTTCTGTTACCCAAAATCCCATGGAAACCTCAAACATAGTCCAAAAACCACATTTTCCTCATATTTCTGTGATGGAAAGTTCTGGAATCTGTGTGGAGCCACAAAATCCCACCCACCCCACATTTCCCAAAGTCTTCTGATAAAAATGTTACCTCACTTGTGTGGGTAAGCCTAGTGCCCGCGACAGGAAACGGCCCAAAAAGCAATGTGGACACACCACAATTTTACAGTGAAAACTGACCCCTTTTTGCAAAGTCCCTAACTGTAGATATTGAACCCTAGCTCTGCCAGCATCTAGGGAAACCTAGAAAACCTATATATTTTTAAAAGCTAGACCCCCCAAGGGAATCCAGGATGGGGTGCCTTGTGTGGCTCTCACCAGGTTCTGTTACCCAGAATCCCTTGCAAACCTCAAACATTATAAAAAAAACAAATTTTCCCCACTTTTCTGTGACGGAAAGTTCTGGAATCTGTGTGGATCCACAAAATTCCACTCACCCCGCATTCTCCAAATTCTTTTGATACAAATGATGCCTCACTTGTGTGGGTAGGTTGGGTGCCTGCAACAGGAAATGGCCCAAAACGCAATGTGGACACACCATATTTTTACAGTGAAAACTGGCCCCTATTTTGCAGGGTGCCTAGCTGTAGATTTTGAACCCTAGCTCGGCCAGCACCTAGAGAAACTAGCAAACCTATATATTTTTTTAAACTAGACACCCAGGGGAATCCAGGATGGGGTGACATGTAAGGCTCTCACCAGGTTCTGTTACCCAGAATTCCTTGAAAACTTCAAACTTTGTAAAAAGAAACCACTTTTTCCCCACATTTCTGTGATGGAAAGTTCTGGAATCTTCATTGGTCCACAAACTTCAACCCACCCCGCATTCTCTAAAGTCTCCCAATAAAAATGGTACCTCACTGGTGTGGGTGGGTCAAGTACCCGCCACAGGCAAGGGCCAAAAACGTATTGTGAAGACATCAAGATTACCTATCACAAAACAACCTAGTTTTGCAAGAAGAGGCACCTGGGTTTTTGGCCCCGGGCTCAGCGCCATCTAGGGAAACGTACCAGACCCACACATTTCTGAATACTAGACACAAGTGAGGTATGGCTTATGTAAATCCCTTAACGTTTCCCCACTTAGAATCCCCTGCAAACCTCAAATTTAGCTGAAATAAATCACATTTTCCTCATTTTTTTTTTTTTGGTCCCGGGCCAGGCTGGGATAGCCTCCAAGCACCGAAGCAGTGAAACTGAAACTCATTTTCAGGTTTTTTTTCGTTGTCATAACGACTGCGTGCCATGTGCCCCATCGTCATTACAAGGAAAACCAAAACCATGCTTTGGGAGGTTGGGGAAACTCTTTCCCACCTCCCAAGCCAAAAAATGGGCTGTTTACAGCAGAGGGACTTTTTGCAAGTGTGCTCATGACGGAATGGTTCCGTCATGAGCACACGTTTACTTGTGCTCATGACAGAACCAATCCATCATGAGCACAGAAGGGGTTAAATATGTCACCTGTGTTTTTAGCAGATATATGA
The DNA here is from genome assembly GCF_964204655.1 of Triturus cristatus. Classification (NCBI taxonomy): domain Eukaryota; kingdom Metazoa; phylum Chordata; class Amphibia; order Caudata; family Salamandridae; genus Triturus; species Triturus cristatus. The sequence continues at coordinate 731,349,867 of NC_140591.1, forward strand.
AGTTCATTCTTAGAATTTAAAAGAAATGGTTAGCAGAACTATTTTAGCAGTCCTTGAAAGGGATGCAAGTATTTATATTGAACACTCATATTGCAGTCATCTTCCCTGCACCAAAATGTTTCAGTATTTTAATGTAATAGTGTAACAGGAGTCTCCATTGGTCCTACAAAGTCAACTGGAAGAATATGAATGGAGCTAGCATCAGCAACCCATTTCAATTTCAGTTAAACTAATTTATCATCACAAAAACAACCAGATGGGAAGGTGTCCAAAGCATGAAGATTTAATAGCTAAATTTAGTAAAAGCTACAAAACAATCATATAGTAAGTCAAGGTATCCAAAATACATGTATATCATCAAATTCTTTATTTCGGTTACACAAACCATAAAAGAAGCAACCATAGACATTGTGAATATATCATTCTAGACTAAAAGATCATTTCAGGAGACAAGTGTGCAAATGAGGAGTAAAACCGTTCTGGTTGGCATAATAAAAGCGACATTGACATCGCATAAATAATGCATTTCCTCACCATTCATGATTTGGGTCTCTCAAACATGACTATGGGGCAAATGCGTCATCAAAATTTGTGCAAATCAGTTTCTGGGTTTATAGCCCGCACATTGAGCAGTAAAGAATAATTGCCCCTAGTCTAAGAATAAGGCCCTAGCACTAGTCACAGTAAACAAGCTACAATACATAAAATAGAATGTATGACGTTACAACGCATACATTTACATCGCAGTACATTACATCGCGGTATTGACAACGCAAGTCGTTACAACGACTTGCGTTGGAGGGCGCTGGACTTAGGAGTAGTATAATTTACTATTCCAACTCCAGTCTACGTACAGTAGGGAAGGTGTTGGATAGTAAATTATACTATTCCTTGTCCTAGAGCGCCATCTAGCGCAAGTCGTTGTAACGACTTGCGTTGTAAAAACCGTGATGTAATGGCATTGCGTTGTAAACGATGTTTCCCCATAAAATACAACCATAAAAACAATTATTTCACAATGTAAAATAGCAGCATAGGATATTAGGCTACTCTTGACTAGTCAGTACAATCTCTATTTTATCTATCCGCACCAGTCGACACTGTTAACCTTGCCCTCCTTCTAATCGCCCAGAAATGGTCTATGAATTTCGCAGTGGCACAGGCGAAAAGAGGTCTGGCATCTGATTTTAATATCCGTTGGGCCATCTGGGCCTGGACTTTCGTCGCAGGTACAATTGCGTCCAAGGAGGACAGAATTATTTCTCTATAGAATGAGAGGGTAAGCGCTGGATAGCCTATGTCCTTGAACAATTGGTTTCTATCATGTTTTTCAGGGAAAGAATAGAGGTCACTAAAGTGATTGTGCCACTCTACAGCTGAAATGTTATTAGCCAGAGGGGGCGATCTTTCAAAATTGCCCTTAGACAAAAGGTTCAAGAACTTCCTGCTATCTGGATGACGGATGGCCTCCCCAAGATCTTCCCAACTCCTTTCGTCCCATTCTCTCTTCGCTTTGGCGTGTGCCTGTTTATATTCCTTCCTGGCTTCACGAGTGCTTGATGGGTCCCTGTTTCTGATTGCTATGGACAGTTTCCCTCTCAACATTCTGCACTCCCTATTAAACCATAAATTGGAACCCAATGGTCTACCCTGCTTTTGCCTGGTCTTGTGGCCATGGACAAGAAAGAAAGTGGTCAGATGGACAAAGAAGTCTCTATGGGAGCTGCTACAAAAAGTTTTTGGGGGAGGGTCATCGGGCTCAGCACTCAAGGTGTCTATATGATTTTCTAGGTCATCTTTGATCAATCTAGTCTTGGTTTTGTCTACCATGATGGCAGGCCATTTGAGCCGATGTTTGTTATTGGAGGGGATTCCCTCCTTGGTACTCAGTAGAATCAAGCCGACCTTGTCCCTTTCGCCCCATGGGTGTTCGACAGTCAGGGTAAGGGGATTATGGTCGCTATCACAGGACGGAATGACAATCATGTCCCATACTAGGGGCCATATTGTAAGGTCTACTAGGAGATAGTCTATCCTGCTCACTTCTTTCGGTCCGCTAAAGGTCATCCCCCTCCTTTGTCAGAGCTGGTTCTCCCATTTGTGGCTCTTAGTCTATGTTCTACAGTAATGGCATTCATCTGTAATGCTGCCATCGACCATTTTTTAATGGGGGTCATCTCCATAGGTGGCACCATCCATGATGTGTCCTCCTCCCTTTTTGGATGCACCACCCACCCCAGCCTCACTTCCCTTTCTTTTTCCCATTCCAAGCTGGCCCAACAACAAGCAATAAGTCAGCAGATCAAGTCTGCACAGAGTAAAACAAGGAAACGGGCGAAGCAGGAAGGGGCCAGTAATTAAATGATGGTCAAATAATAAACAATACCTCAGGTATTCACAGTCCAGGACCTCAAGCTGATGATGACAGGGGGATGGCCCAGCCTAGCCTCTTCTGGGCAGTGACGGACAAGGACGGGCCCGCCCTTGGCCCGTGCTTTGCCTGGGCGCTCCCCGCATAGGGTTTTGTAGCACCTCCTGGCACTTAGAGGTGACTTGCGTGGCGTAGTGCTGTGGCTGCTGGCTCCTGAAGTCCCAGCGGTGGCAGCTAGGTGATGGCGAGGTAGATTATAAATATAATTGTGCAATCTAAATTTGTTTATTATAAAGAAGAAGATGCAACATATAATGAGGTACAAAGTACAGAACATGAAATAGATGGGTTCAATAAAGGAACTTCCCTAACCCAAATACAGCTTCAAAAGTGGCAAGTGGAAGGGTGTTTGGGCCGAATATCGGGGAATTAATATTGTGATACACAAATATTGTGTCAAAAATATTGTCGGCAGGAAACAGCAATGCTGGAGGTGAAAATATTGTTTTAGTGTTGTTTTTAATATGGTTGTAAAAAATATCAATGTATGTAATATCCTTTGTAAGTGTTATTTAGTATGTAAGATATTCTAGTGTGTTTGATTGTATCTTTTTAATACTTCTTTTATTTTTGTTTTTAGTAAGATACATTTTTAGTAATGGAACTGTTGAAATTTGTATATTTAGCTGTACTAATATATATAAACACATGGTTAATACTATTTTTAGTAGTGGGATTTCGGGATTTAGGGACTAAGGATGGGGAGATTAAACAAATATATACATTTCAAATTCAAATGTATGTTAATATTTTTGAAGATCTGCAATATAGGAATTTTTTCTTTTTAAATGTATTCTCTTACATTAATATTTTTGATACTTTTTTATTAATTAAGATGTATATTAATGGTATAAAGTTTTTTAATCAAATTTTTAAAATATACTTTGAAAATGTAAAAAAGTGAAATATTGAAATATTTGTGTGAAAAATTGTAAACTTTTATACTTTTTGTAAAAATGTAGGGCCTGATTTAGATTTTGGTGAATGGGATATCCTGTCCGCTGAAATATAAATCCCATAATATCCTCTGGGATTTATATTTCTGTGAATTGGATATACACCACTGTTGTGACGGAGTAACCTGTCTGCTAAAATCTAAACAAGACTCTAAATTTTAAATTGTAGACATTTAATGATTGTTGGATTTGAAATAATAGGTTATTTGTTATTTTATGGTTTTTAAGGAATGGTAGAAATAAGTTAAAAAATATATAAACTGTTAATACTAATTTAATTATTTTTTCTATTTTAATATTTAAATTTGTATATTTAGGTTTGTAGTTTAAATTCCATTGTTTTAAATTAAATTGCATTTAATGTTATTGTAAAAAAATGTGTATGAGTATGATGGAGTATTGATTGTGTATTTAAATTGTTTAATTTGTATTACATTGTTTAAAATGGTTTATATTGAAGTAGATACTGTAAATTTCACCTCTTCATCATCCAACACCTTTTTTAAACAGCATTAGGGCCTGATTTAGAAGTGGACAAACATGATGATATCCCTCTGCTGTGCTACGATAACATTCTATCCTATAGGGATCGTAAAACGGCGGACAGTATATCCGCCATCTTTGTGGAGTATTCCCCCTGCCAACTTCTAAATTAGGCCCTTTGATTGAAGTAGGATTATTAAATGTCAATTTTTAGTGTTCAGCCCCTTACCCCAATTTGGTTGTATTGAAGTGGAAATAGTAAATGTCACACATCTAGGGGCTTATTACGATGCCGGTTGGAGTTGCCTCCGACCGACACTGTCACAGTCTCGGGACCGACGGACCTCAGGTCGGCTGTTCTGATCACCTGATTACGATGCAACCAAACATTGTTCAGTCAAATACTCCCATTTCTCTATGGAAGCTTGTGTTACGTCCGTAAATCAGCCATAATAAAGGCTCTCATAAAGAAATAGGGGGGGTGTAAAACTCTGCACCCGGTGGAAGGCACGCAATGGTGTCTGCCTCATAGTGCAGGGATTCACAGGGGGGAAACATAGGCACCCCTTCAGCCACCAACAGTAGGCCGCAGAGGCAAGGGGTGCCTGCTAGTAGCCCCCAGTGGCACTTTCCGACAGCTTTCCATGTCCGAAAGGCCGGCACGGAAAGGCTGTGGCAAATCAACATTGTAATCCAGACGGCAAACATGCCATCGATAATGGATTAAAGTGAGGTTCCAACCAGCCCACGCTCGAATCACCAACATCATAATTCGGTGGTTGAACCATAAACCGAGCATGTTGATCAAAAAGCCTCCAACAACAGTAGGAAAGATTCTGACTAGCGGTCAGAGGCTTTCCGACCAACATCGTAATCGGCCTCTTATTGTCCAATGCCTTCCTCAAATTGGCTTAGATTGAAGTGACAATAGTAAATATCACCACAATAGTGTCCAAAACTGTCCCCTATTGGATTAGATTGGAGTGGGAATAGTAAATGTCACCATTTTATAATGCAACATCATCCCCAATATGGTTAGATTATACTACAAAGAGTAATTGTGACCCCTTTAAGTCCAACAACTTTCCCCAATATGGTTGGATCCGAGTGTGAATAGGGAATGTCATCCCTTTTGTGTCCAACGCCTTCCCCAAATTGGTTTAGATTGGAGTGGGAATAGTAAATGTCACCCCTTCAGTATCCACAAACTTCCCCAACATGGTTTACATTGGAGTGGGAATAGTAAATGTCACCCATCTAGTTTCCAACACTTTCCCCAAATTGGCTTAAATTGGAATGGGAATAGTAAATGCCACACCGCTAGTGTGCAACACCTTCTTTCAATATGGTTGGATTGGAATTGGAATAGTAAATGTGACCCATTTAATGTCTAATGCCTTTCTTAAATTGTTTAGGTTGGAGTGGGAACAGTAAATATCAGACCTTTAGTGTCCAACCCCTTCCCTAAATTTGTTTAGATTGAAGTGGGACTAGTAAATGCCACCTATTCAGTGTCTAACAAATGTTTTAATGATCTATGTTGGAGTGTGATTATTTACGTTTATATTTCTATTCTGAAATTTGTATTCTACTTTTATTTGTATGAAGTTGAAAAACGTTGTCTTTTATTAGCATTGTTGGTTAGTAGAAATATAATAAAAATAGTTTGGTATATGTTTGTAAACAATATTAATGCGTTTTAAATAATTTGTATTTATTTTCATTTATAGTGAAATTATCATTGTACATGAATACCATTCTGACACTGCAACACAGCGCCAATTGAACATTACAGTGTAAGTCTTTACCCTCACCCCCTCCCCAATTCATTGTACTACATTAACCCTCTTAGTACTAATGCCTACAACAGCCCACATAGGTGTATTCCTTCTTGCCTATGTAGTCTCTACCCCCTCTTAGTCTACCCCTCCGTGGCCCCCCTGCATCTTGTCCAGTGTGATGCCCTTATATATATCCAGTAGTTAGCCTATCCCCAAGGATCCCTTTGACTCAGATCTTCTCGAACTTTTCTTTGCAACCTCTACCCTTTAGACATCTCACTCTAGGATTCTACAGTGTCCCATCCCCACATCCCATTCCTTGAGTAATATGGGGGTTTTGCTTCCTCCTCATCTCTGAATAATGTCCAATTTCGCCACCACAAATCCCACATTCACCAGACACTTTGATATCTCCTGCGGTCTGAGGCCCCCAGCACTCCCAATGGAGCTGTTTTTGGTTTCTACTGAATGGCATCTCCAACCACTGCCTCCAGGGATTTCACCACCTGCTCCCAAAAATGGCGGACCCGAGGGCAGTATAATCAGGTATGTATGAATACCACACCTCCTAAGGCAATTGGTGTCACCCGCCCGCCCAATCATGTGAAGCAGTGCCCAGGTGTAGTACATCCTGTGGAGGAGTTTTAGTTGGATTAGCTGGTAACTGGCCTTAATTGCAACTTCCTTTGGAAAACTCAATGCATCCTGCCAGTCCACGCTATCAACTTTCCATGTGTCCTGCTCCCACCTTTACTTGAGGTGTCCTAATGCCCCCTGTGTATTTTCTGCAGTGTGCCACAAGTCAGAGATATCAGTTGGTATTGGATTCACCCATCTAATAGTCTCCTTTCCAAGGGAGAGTCCTATTGTGTCTCCTCCTCTTTATCTTGTCCGTATTACAACCACTGATTAGTTGGCATTTAATATCCCCCTTGGAGATATTCAAAGGGAATCACCCCTTTCGCGTCCTACACATATGTGAGTACGGCTACACCTATCATATCCCACTGCTGTAGCCCTTCAGGGTAACTACTTTTCACAGGTGTGTTCCTTCCCAGAGTGACCGTCGATGGGCATGCCCGTATATTGAATTTGCCCCATAGAACATGTGCATATATTTCTGGTTGTCCATCTGTCCACTCAGATCACCAGGTCACCCCTGTCCACATATACCCAATTGCACTAACCTGCACTGCCTCATAATATTTGTGGACATTTGAAAGAGCAATGGCTCCCTCAAATTTGGGTCATTGTAGTGTCTTCATTACTATGCAGGATTGGCCTCCTACCCATAGCAGTGTCCGCAGCTGGACGTCCAGTCAAGCTAAAAAGGTTTTCAGTATTGAGTATGGACTGTTCTGCAGCACGTACAGCAGCAGGGGGAGAGCAATCATTTTAAACAAGGCTGTTTTTACAAATAGGGAGAGCAGTAGTGTGCTCCAGTGTTTAGCATCCCCTTTCAGCTGCCGCATCAGCAGGAGGAGGTTGACCTGGGTTAAGATACGGCATTTCTGGTGATCCATATCCCCAAATACTTGAACAGGTAGGGTTCCACTCGCAAGGGCAGAGGCAGCGGGAATTGGTGCTTTCATCCACCCAGTTGGAAGAGGAGGAGTTTCTCCCAGTTAATGGTGAATTCAGAGAATTTCCCAAATATTTGAAAGATTTCACGATATGGGCCAGAGACCGCTCCATTTTCATCAGGTAAAGCAGTATATCATCTGCATAGAGCGGTATTCTTTCTTCCCAACTTGAGTCGCCCGTCCAACGCTAAATTTGTGCGTCCATCCTCATGAGTTACTCGTGAGTTTTAACAGCGGTTCCTCTGCCAGTGAGAAGAGTATTGGCGACATGTGGACACCCCTGCCTTGTGCCTCTGCAAATAGGGAACCCTTCTGAGAGACAGCCATTGACTTTTATAATGGTCTGTGGCTCCCATATGGCAATTTGATCCAAGTGATGTAACAAGGTCTAAACCTCATTTGTTTCAAGAATAAGAACAGGAAGGAAAACTCCACCAAATCAAAACCGTTTTTGGCATCCAACGACATGATGGAGCAGGGTCCCTCCCTCTGCGCTTGTCTGTCCTATGTCTTTATGAAGGTGGCGCAGGTTCTGTTTTGTTAAGCAATATGGTATAAAGCCTGTATGGTCTGCATGAACCCAGTCAGTCATCACCATGCACAGTTTGTTCCGCAGTGCCTTAGCAAGGATCTTTGTATCCATGTTGAGTAAAGAAATCAGTCTATACGAATCGTATTTTTTGGGGGGTTTCCCCACCTTGGGTATGACAATAATGGTGGGTATGCATAAATCTGCCGGCAACGTCCTGATGCGGCATGCTTAGTGGTACATCGAGAGCAATGGTTTAGCCACTTTACAGGCCATTTTGCAGGAGAAGTCTATGGGTAGCACACTCGGGTGGGGGCCTTCCCTGCTGGCATCTGAGCCAGTGCCACTCTGATTTCTGACTCTGTAATATCCGCCTCCAGCATTTCCCATTTGGTATGACTCAGAGCTTTCACTGGGCAGTTGTGCATGCATCGTCTAATCTCCTCCTCTGAGGATTCTACCCTGGGCTCAAAAAGGCAGCCATAAAGGCTGCAAATGCTGCTGCAATTTGTTTACCATCCCTCACAGTCTCTCTCATCTCCAGGCTAAGCTCCAGAATGTGCAAGTATTCCTGTTCCTTTCTGCCTATCCAAGCAAACAGTTTGCAAGCTTTATTACCAGCTTTATAAATGTGCTACTATTTTGCAAGGAAAGAGGTTTTCACCTCAGTGCATTTGCGTTCTAGACTTTGCTTCAGGGACGTTGTGGGGTAAGTTCTGTATTCCCTCTCTAAAGCCTTCCTTTTTGGGTCTCGGCCTAGGCAGCGCATGCACTGTCTCCTCGAGAGATGCTGTATACAGTATAGTGGGGGAAGCTCCGCCCACTTTCTGGCTATCTTTTTAATTGGCCAAAATCATGAATGCCGCATTTTGATTGGTGTTCGGCAAGTTAGTCCCGCCTCCTGACGGCCATGACGTATTTTTGTCCCTCCATGGCTATCGGCCCCTTTACTTTTCAAAACAATTTTGTTCCCATGCCTCCCCCGTTCCCTCCCGCAGTCTGTCACTTCTCTGCCCACCACGACCCCCCCAGCCACTCCCGTTCCTGCCTTCTTGCATGACCGCAGTTTTGTTTACGATGCAATAGGGCTCGCGTAAATACGAGTCCTATTGCATTTGTAAATGCTTGTCATCTCCTCTGATTGGCTGAGTGGATTTGCACTCTTTTTTGCCTGACCTGTCCAGTCTCTCGTTTAAGTCTTGATTCACACGGCTCTGTTACCCGGAAGCGGAATGGCAGCTGTAATGAAAATATGCATCCTGCTTTACCGAGGGCAGGCAGGAGCTCGCGGCGCTCTCCATTACCAGGACCTCAATGGTGGCTGCACTTGGGGCACGCTTTCTGCCACCTGGACTGCGCGGGGTCCGGGGCCCGCAACCGTACTGGGTGTTTGTGTTCAAGTTTCTGCAGATGCATGCACCGGAGCAGGGCAGGGTCTGAGGTCCGTGAGGCACCCGGGCATCTTATACCGCTGGCTGATGGACAGCCACCACCACCACCGCTCATCGGTTTACCTCCTGTAACGTCAAAGGGTCGGACTGAAACTTTAGGGAAAGATGAAGTGTAAGCAATGAGCATCTAGGGCGACCCTGGAGCTGGGAGGTGCTGCAGCTTTGCCGGGGCAGGGCATGCTGACCCCGAATTCTACTGAGGTTCAGCTCCACTGGTCCTCTCCCTGCTCACTGTCCTCTCTGGCATGTGAGGAGCTATTGCCCTCCCAGTGCAGTGCATCCTAACACCTCCACCTCTGCTGACCCTCTCGCTGGGCACTATCTTAACCCATGTAACTACCCTGGTTCTGCTCGTCTGGTCCCCTCCCTACTCACAGTCCTCCCTGTACCTACCTGATTCAGGATCAGCAGTACTCTGCTTACTCACCATCCTCATAACTCATTGTACCTACCCTGGCTCAGCTCCTCTGCTGATCTCCCTACGCAAACACTTGCATCTACTTTGGTTCAGCTCGCGTCAGCACCTTTAGTCCTGCGAGGAGCTGCTGCTGCACTCGTACAGGACATCCCAACTCCAGCACGTAGTGGTGTCTGATCCCCTGCTCTTTTCCCGACATCTTGAGGAGCTGTGCCCTCTGTGTGAGATCAATGTGTGTAACCCCTGCCTGCAGCTACTTCCGCTCATGCCGTGCCGGCTCCTGTGGTCCAGACTCCATTATGCGAGGAGCTGCTGCCATCCTAAGCCCTGAACCAATAGGGGTCAGATCCTCAGGTCTACTCCCCCTAGGAGGACGGGGCTTCTAACCCCTGTATGACTTCCGCTCAGTCTTGTGACAGCTCCTGTTGTGCTCCCCGCCAGGTGAGAAGCTACTTCCTCCCTCGTACAGGACACCCTAAAACCTGTCCCTACCTGGGTCAGATCCCCTGCTCCTTTCCCGACCACTTCAGGAGCTGCGCTCACCCTAGGAGGCCAGGGCATAAAACGCCCACAGCTACTTCCGTTCAGCTCGAGCCAGCTTCTCTGCTTATCCCGGGTAGTTCTGCTGCCTTGTTCTGTCTCGCCCGCGACCCTTGTACATAACCCAGTCCTGGCACCGGCTCAGCTCCTCTCTGTACCCTGCGAAGCTCTGTCCCTTCCTTCCAGCAGAACATCCCTCCCTGGTGCCCCGGCCAGCTCCTGGGGTGCCATCACCATCCAGGGTGCAGCTGCCCCCTCTTCATCTCAAAGGGTACTGTCCGCAGGTCCTGTTCCTCCTCCGTTCTTTTATTTTGAACAAGCCAGCCCACATCAATACTCACCAGCCTCCAGCTCTGCGGATTACAATCTCCGACCAAAAAGATGCTTTTCTGAGGTCAGAATTCCCTTTATATTAATAGGATACAATACTTTTCTGTTATTTTATGGCAGAGAGTGGCTCATTTCAGCGGGAATTGCATGGTAAGTCATTCTGTAATGTCTTCGCCATTTTGCCGCTTTCTGAAGTCTGTCAAGGGTTTTGTAATGTGTGACGTTCTTCTCAGAAGCCTCGATGTGTCTTAATATCATGAGCAAGTGAGCTGTGGTCCTGCTCTGCCAAGCGATGATGGCGTTGGGTGTGCACTCTGTCTGCAACCACCGGGTCTGCCATGGCATCGTGAGGCCTGTGGCCCCCTCCCGCACGTAGCCATGGGCCTCAGAGACTGTTCTATTCTTATGAGAAAAAAAACACACGAAGGCCACACAACCGGAGGCCACCGTTGACTGCCATTGCCTCCAGAGATCAGGAGCCACCTGGGGGCATGTACACAATGGGCCACAAAAACGTACATGGCCTTATCAGACCAGGGCTCGCTAGGGCCACAGAGCCATGCTCACTTCCCTCCTCGTCCATTCTCTTCCAGAGCCCCCTTTGTGCCCCTCTCTTTAGAATGCGCCCTTCCCTTTCACCACCCAGTCTCTTCTCCCTTTCTACGGCATACCCTGCCTTCCTCCATTCCCCTTCGCTTCCTCTCCCTTCTTTGTTGTCCTGTCTCTGTGCTTCGCTTTTCCCGTTTCGCTTTTCATTTCTTTCTTCACGCACTGTGTCTCCTCCTTTCTGTTCCCAATGCTAGCTCTGCCGTTTGTTGGTTGTTCTATTCCGCTCTGCTCTCTGCTGGTCTTGACTGTGCTTCCCTGTTCTGCACTGCCCTGTTCCCTTCTGCCCTGTTCCCTTCTGCCCTGTGCCATTCTACCCTGTTCCGTTCTGCCCTGTTCTGCTGTGCACTGTTCTGTTCTGTCCTGTTCTATTTTGCAATGTCCTGTTCAGTTATGTGCTGCCCTGTTCTATTGTGCACTGTTTTGTGTTGCCCTGATCTATTTTGCATTGTTCTGTGCTGCCCTGTTCTGCCCACTTCTGTGCTGGCTTTTTCTGTTGGGCGCCGTTCTGTTCTATCCAGTTTTGCGCTGCCCTGTTCTGGCCACTTCTGTGCTGCTTTTTTGTGTTGGGCACTGTTCCCTCCTGCTCAGTTGTTACAAAAGTAAACACAATATTTTTTCTTCTGATTGGGAAAGTGTTAAATACGTCAAAAACGACTTTTTGAGCACGCTTTGGAAGTGCGTTATTGATCGAGTTGAATCGCTGCCGATCGTGTGCCTGCTGCTTGGTTTGTTTGTTTTGCTTCATGTTCCAGGCAAGAGCGTGATGTTGAGAGAGTTGAAAGCAGCGTTGTTGGTAAGTTTGGTAGTTGTGAGCATTTTTTTAAAGAAATTGTGCTAACAAATTAGTGTTGTACGAATTAAACACGTATAAATGATTTTTAGTTATTGCAGAAGTAAACTAAATATTTTTATTTTCTGTTTGGGAAAGTGTAAAATACATCAAAAACTACTTTTTGAGCACCCTTTGGAAGTGCGTTATTGATCGAGTTGAACCGCTGCTGATCGTGTGCCTGTTGCTTGGTTTGGAGTTTATCACTGCTATCACTGCTATCCTTCTAGCTCTGCAGTCACAGCTGTGATTACACTGTTGCTTCTCATACTACTGACACCAATGTTATGCTACTGCTCTTACTACTTTTTTATGAATTATACTGTTACTACTAATGTACTAATGCTGCTGTCACAAAGCTACTCACGCCCCTATTACTGCTCTCCTGCTGCTATTCTGTTCTTCTCCTTTACTACTGTTACTGCTGTCCTGTTAACTGCTAATACTGCTGTGAGTGCCTACTGCTGTCTGGCACTTCTGTTACTGCTGTCCTACTCACACTTATGTTACTGTTGTACTCCTCACACTACTATCACTGCTGTTTTACTAACACTACTATTAATGCTCTCTTGCTAACTTTTATCACTGCTCTACTGGTAACTTATTAACCGCTGCTCCCCTGGTACTGCACACAGTACTCTACTAATGCTACTAACACTGCTGTCACAAATCTACTCACACCTCTATTACTGCTCTCCTTCTGCTATTGTGTTCTTCTCCTTTACTACTGTAACTGCTATCCTGTTATCTACTGATATTGCTGTAGCTGTCTATTGCTAATAAAGCAGTTACTACTTACCTAGAACTTCTGTCACAACTCTCACAATAACTCTGCTATTAACGCTCTACAAATACCACTGCTGTTCCTGCTCTCCTAATGCTTTTATTATTGTTCTCCTGTTAGTGCAGTTCTACTCTAATAATGCTGCTCACAATACTGTCCCACTGTTACTTCTGTAATCTTGCTCCTCTTACTATTCTCCTGGTGAAATTGTATTTCTTCTCCTTATATTACTGTTATTGCTAAACTGCTCAATCTGCTGACACTGCTATCCTACTAACTTTGCTCATACTGCTGTTCTGTTAACACTACTAGCAATGTCCTAATGTTAACTGCTATCACTACTCTATTGCTCATGCTGTAACTGCTTTACTACTAAAACTGCTGCATTACTATTCTGCTACTTCTAATGTCATTGCTAACCTGCTAACGTATTCATCTGATACTAAACACAGTATATTAATATATTTATAATAGCAACTACACCATTAAACTCATTAATATGTTGAGACCAATTGGTATTGCCAATGCTCGTTTGTTTCAATGTCTCTAGGCATGTGTGTCTATCCCCCCTGTCTCCCACTTCTCCTGCAATCAGTACACCCCTCTTCTTGGCCTTATACACATCCCAGATTGTACAATCAATTTCCACTTTACCCTCATTCTCTCTGAATTAGTGTGCAGTCGCCTCATCGAGTGCCTTGCTCACCTGTACATTGGTCAGTCACAACCAGGCCATCCGCCATTCCTCTGGTTCTCTGTCCCTATTTGTGAGCAGGGTGACCTGCAGGGGAGAATGATCAGAAATCCCTTGTGCCAGATATTTGGCCTCCAAAACCTTCCCAGGATATCACTAGATGTCAGAAAAAAGTCGTCTGAAGGGCATTGCATGTGAGTGTGAGTAGAAGAGGTATTCTCTTTTCGGCCCATTTAGGACACTCCATACATCCTCCAAGCCTAGCTCTTGTGTGAATTCCACCAATCTCCCCTCCGGCGGGGCAATCATACGGTCCAGCTGAGAACTGTGTACCAGGTTGAAATCTCCCCCAGTGATAGTGAATGCCTGAGAAACCTGTCCAAGAGCTGCCCCAACTTGCATAGTGTGGGCACTTGAAGGCCCAGTGGGGCATATATGTTGAGGAGCACAAGTGTCTTGCCTTCCCATTCCCCCACCAAGATAGTGTAGCAGCAGACATCATCTAAATGTACAAAGAACATGGAACGCAAGTGATTTTCTGATTAGAAGTACCACCCCGCGCCCCAAAGGTGTGCTGAGCATATAAGGCCACCCGGTATTTACTTCTCCCAGGCTGTGATGCTGCATGTCCATCAGGTGGGTCTCTTTTTTTAAATATCACGTCTGCTCTAAAGGTCTTGGTCACAAGGCTCCCCTTCCCCTTGTCGCCAAAGTCTTTCATATTCCAGGAGACCAATGTCAAGCTCTGTGTCAGCACCATAATAGCTTGATATTGGTATACAGGGTCAGCTGCGCCCTGTCAGGTGGGATACCATCCACCTCTATTTGTCCGCTGTGGTACCCATGTACATGTTGCTGTATTATCTGGCCCCGAAACACCCTCCCCCCTTCACTATTGTGCTGTGATCTGAAACATGCCGACCCACGCAATTCACGGTCTGCCCTAAGAAATAGCAACATGTGAAAAGTATATGCATCATGCTAAAGCAGTCCCTGTTTGAAATAGAGTGAAAACAACAATTATATAGTTTGTAACCCACTTTCCCACCATGAGTTGATCACACCCCCAGAGCATACCATACTGATCATAATACACATTGGGCGGGTGCCCTTGCACACTAAAGCCCCAGCTTACTACCGCTTCCCCAAATTCAGATAATTTGATCTGCGGTCATCAGAGTCACCCCCTTCAGGTTCTCTACCTTAGTCTACCTCAGTCTCTGTGTAGATTCCCATTGAGTCTGGCCCACCTCTCCCACAGAACCTTCCATTTATTGTTCTCCAGAATGTTGTTGCAGTTCTGAATGTCCTTTACCCCCTTCTCCTGCTCTGCCCTCATCTGTAATTTTGTCAGGGAAGATCTGCGGTCTCTCTTTTTCCCCGCTTTCTTGAGCTGCCAGCCTGCTGTGCTCGCCGGGGACGACTTGGGGCCCGACCACAGTCCCTGTTGTTCCAGCCACGTCCATGCCTCTTGTAGAGAAGAGGAAATGTGCCCTGTCTCTGTGGACAAGCCTCCCTTTCGCTGGGAAGATAAGACCTGACTTAAGACCCAACTGGTGCAGTTCTCTCATAATCAGCATAAAGGTTCCCCTTTGCTTCTGGACCATTGTTGTATAATCTAGGTTGATATTAACATCCTGTGCTTCAAAGAACCTTTGGCCATGCTTGTGAGTGGTCTGAAGGATACAGTAATGGTATTGATAGTTTATTAACAGGGATATGATAAGTCTGGGAGTTTGTTCACGGGCCAGGGCCCTTGCTGCTCTCATGTGTGCCATCTCTCCTGAGAAGAAGAGAAAGGAGCTGCCCCACAGCACAGTCTAAGTCAGTTAGTCTTCCACAAAGAGTTCAAAGTTTAGTCCCTCTGCCTTCTCAGGGACTCCATTCAGTCTCATGTTATGCCACCTGGATCTCCACTCTGCATCCTCCAGCTGGTCGATGAGGACAGCCACCCCTTCTCCAGCTTTGTGCAACACCTCATGAGGTCCTACATTGCTGGGTGTGCTGTGTACAACTTAGTTTCCACCTCTCAGACTCAGGTTGTTTGCTTTCTGTACTCGGCCTGGAGTATGCCCACTTCTTCTGTCACTGCTGCTATCTGCGACTCCAGCATCACTTTGGTATCTTTGATGCCTGCTAATATCAACAGTGTGCACCATTAGGGAATCCTGCTCCTGTCCCCGGGTCGGCCTTCCTCTCCATCCCCCTCCAGGGGCACTTTGCCTTTTGCTGGCTTGCGTTTTCCCATATCTCACCAGGCACTGCTCTCCAAACTCAGCCACAACTGTGGGGCACCTCATTGATGGGCCATGGGGGTCCCGCACCACTCCTCTCCCACGTTGCAGGCCAGAAATCATGGCACACGGTGGAGGAGTAGGGGAAAGCACACAATCTCTCAGGCGTGATCGCACCGGGATGCAATCAGTGCCTGGAGGCCACACTGTCAACCCAAGCCCCTGCAGGTCCCTATCAGTGATCTTCAACCAATTCCCCTACGAAGGGTGTCCCACCTCAGATGCTCTTCCACAACTCCTTGAGGGGTCCCCAAAGTGCCAGGGAACCAGGAGTCCTCACTGCAGCTAGTAGCAATACCAAGCGCAACATGCTGCTCCGGCCACCATTTTGCTCTCGGATCTGGTCTGCAGCATGCTGCCGGAACAACATCAGTGCAGAAGGCTCCCCAGGGCTCCATCCAACCTGCACAGGTGGCTCCGCTTCCGGTTGGGGCATTCAGCCCTCCGGCACCATTCACCAGATCCTGGGGCTCAGGATATTCGTCTCTGGGGCGTGGTCAGCAGCAGGAGCTCAACCGATCACGTCTGCCGCAATTCCCAGCTAGGCCACACAACTTAAATAATATTAATAATTACATTTTTTGTTTAATTGTAACATCTTTTTCTAATTTTAGTAGTATTCAAAGTTTATTTTTTTAATAATACATTTTAAAAAATTCATATTTACATAATATTGCATGTTGTACATTTTCAACTCTTTTTTTTACATTATTTAAACTTTTTTAACATTTCTTAAATGGTTTTATATATCTACATATTCAACATCATTCCAACATACGTTTCTTCACTGTATAATAAATAAGTCTATATATTTTCTATTGTTATTAATGTATACTTTATAAGGTTTTAACATTTTATCCAATTTTTTCCATGTTTT
This sequence comes from Triturus cristatus, assembly GCF_964204655.1. NCBI lineage: Eukaryota > Metazoa > Chordata > Amphibia > Caudata > Salamandridae > Triturus > Triturus cristatus. The sequence goes on from NC_140591.1 coordinate 731,366,456, forward strand.
ACGTTTACAATATTTTAAAACTTTGTTTATTTATGTATTCAACATTTTTACAATATCTCCCATTTATTTCTACGAGGTGATAGTCTTTTTTTTTAGTTTTAGTTAGTGCCCTTTTTTTACTGCTTCCTTCAATTTTGTGATTTATTTGTGCTATTTTTAGTCTATTTTCCCAGAAACCGGTTGCAGTAAGATTCTGCTGTTCGTCAGAACAGGTAAGTCCATTTTTAAGGATGTTATAGGGTTTTGAGGGTAAGGGGTTTAAGGGGAGATCTAGAAGGTAGTTATACTTTTGTTTGTGTTTTTTGTATACTATACATATATTTAAGTGTTAGCGTTTTTCACTAGTTTGTAGTTTTTGAGTTTTTGGACACTAATTTTGAAATGTATGGCTATGATAAATTATGTTCTGCTAAATATATTTTGATGATTATCTGTTATGTACATGTATTTTTGAGAGTGTAATGTGTTTCTGTGGGTAGGTTTTAAATTTACATTACAGGTTTTTGTCTACAAATGTGTCATATGGGTGTAGGGAATTTACTTTCTGTTAAAGAAATCCTTGTTGGTTTATAATAAACCAGTGCTTTTTATTGTGATATTTTTGGGGGGTTTTCCCAGAGGGCTTCTTTTTTCAAAACACATTTCCAGGTTTTTTGTGGTTCCTAGATACTTTGGATTGCTTTGAGGAATTTCTATTGGATTCATTTTATTTTTGAATTTTTGGGGGAGCTTTTTGGACAATGTGTTCCCCACTCTTAGTGAATTACAATTTCAAATTACATGGCTACAGAGAAAAATGTGTAGTTACAGAATAGTACATTTTATTAGTTTTTTTTGCTTTTGGTAGAAAATTTTATTTTATAATTTTTTGGTAAATATTATTCGATTATTATGTGAAATTGTTTGGTTTATGTGTTGAAATTAATTTATGTAATGGATTGAGTTTGTATTTTACTTTCTTGATGGTGACGGTTACATTTTGAAAATAAGTAATTTATATATTGATTTGTTATATAAGTCTTCATTAACATTGGAATTTTAAGTTGTTGACTGGTGTGATAAAATACTATATTTATTGTTTAAAATAAAAAAAGATTTGATGTGTTGTTTTAAAATTTGTTGTTATTTTTGAGGACTTCGGTAGGTTACTATTTATTCTAACATACGTTTCTTCACTGTATAATAAATAAGTGTATATATTTTCTATTGTTATTTAAGGTATACTTTATAAGGTTTTAAAATTGTATTCGATTTTTTCCATGTTTTACTTTTACAATATTTTTAAACTTTGTTTATACATTGTTTCAACTTTTTTACAATATCTCCCTTTTATTTCTATGAGGTGATAGTCTTTTTCGTAGTTTTAGTTAGTGGCCTTTTTTTTTACTGCTTCCTTCTATTTTGTGATCTATTTGTGCTATTTTTTGTCTATTTTCCCAGAAACGGGTTGCAGTAAGATTCTGCTGTTTGTCACGTGTTGGGGGGAGGTGAGGGTGCCTGCCACATAGTGCAGTGAAATGCACAACATAGTTTTTGATTGCGGCGAGTGAGCAGCATACGCCGCAATGTTAATGGTGGCGGTCGCATCCTGATTTGGTATGTGTGACCAGCGCATGTATTGCAGACGGTCCCGGTTTACCACAGGATGGCGGAAGGACTCAAGTCCGTCCGCCATCCTAATGACCTTGTTAATGTAGTGTATTTCAGGTGCATCAATATACATTGATTAAAATTATAGAAACAGCCTTGTATGGCTGTGCGAGGGTAATTGTTTATAATGGTTTGAATCATGGCTTGCTCAAAGTGTATGGTGGTTTTTTAGAGGTAGTAATTACTTGTTTTATCTTTGATATGGTTTAAGAGGTTATAGTATGTGCTGCTTTGTTTATTTGGCAATAGGGCATATATAAAAGGATATTTGTGTTTTAATATTCACTGTTTGTAGTGTACATCTGAGTGAATGGATTGGGAATCATTTTGAAGGACCCATCCTTTATCACGTTTCACATTGGCTACATTTTAATAAGGTATCTGTTGTAGATAATATTAGGATTTGTTTTCTTTATTAAGGCTGTCATGTAAAAAGAAAGGTTCCTCATTATGGGCAATATTACAATGACCGTCGGACCGACAGGCTGTCAGTGCGAAGACCGCTGCCTCTGCCAGAATCAGAGATCCTGATGGGGTGATGGTCAGAGTCGTATCCCTGAATGGTGGTGATGCTAAGGCAGGCACCGCCGTCGGGATCACGAAATCCCTTTCAGACTGCCTTTTCATGGGGGGGAAGACTGCCATGAAAAGTCTGTCGGAAAAGGATATGGTGTCCCCAAACAAGGACATGTATTGTCCCCACTCATCTCCATGCACCATCACCTCACAACAGCAGCTTGTGCTGCGGCCCATTTCCTTGGCTGCAGCACATGCCATCATGATACAGAATACTTTCAAGTCGAACAGCATGGGGAGCATATCGGAATGCGATGATTGGACTGCCGCCTGCTAAAATAGTGGGCGGCGGTCAAACCAACCCCAACCATAATCAGGCCCTTTGTGTCATTTTTTAATGTTCAGTCATGGTATATTTTTGTATCGTCTAGGGGCAGGGGGGGTTTCACTGGTGTGTTTTTTAGTTTGTGCAAATAAATGTTTTAAAGTAGGGATAGGTAGTAATTGGACTGTGATGTGTTCGGGCACTTTAAGTGGTATATCTTTAAATATTTTGCTTGTAGGTTACTGGGAGCTTGTGCTTGCCTTTCCTATATCCTGCAATATCTCCCTTACTTGTATTTCTGTCCCCTTTGGGGAATGGTTGTGCCCTTTTGCACAAATTACATCATCTTTTGTAGTTGACATTCTGATAGCATCCATTAGAATAGCATTTAGTACATTTCCAGTTTATATTTTCTGTTGATGCACTTTCTCAGCTGTAGGCGTAGCCCATGTGATTAAATAACTGCTCTCCTTGCTATGAAGTGATATACTTTGCAGCGTCTGTCATTGTATCTGAAAGTAGTGTAATATTAGAAATATATATAATATTTGATGGTTTGTACATCTAATATTTACATGTAAAAATATGCAACTACTTATATTTTATATACATACGTGAATGTTCTATTTAGATGTTTTTCATGGTTTTGCAGCTTTTCTTTGCGTGTTATTTAATTTGGAGCAGGTGCTTTCTTTTTTCTGTTGGGTAAAACAAACATAAGTTTCATTTTTGATATTAATTTGCTGGTAGTTCGTAGAGGTTGTTTTCAATATAGTTAAAAAAATATATTTTTAACAACGATATTTGTGTTCTTGATATTTGGGGTTTTACTAGTTTAGTATACAAAGTTGAAATTTTTGTTATCAATATTTGATTTCTGATATTTTGGTGTCTCTATTTTGTATGCATCAATACTTTGTCAGTGATCCAGGTGCAAATTAGAAGGAAGATGTCAGCATGAGATAAACAAAGTTAATGTTCAGAGGCGTAGGGCAGAGATGTTCAAGCATAATGCACAACACCTTGGGCAGGGGAAATCAGCAGAGTGTGGTACAGGTCTTCCCTCAGCGAAATTAGGACAGGATGTTTGTTAAACTATTTAAAAGCACACAATTAGTAGATAGTGGAAGGTTCTGGAAACTTTGTCTACTCAACTCCCTCTCTATGATCCTATCAGTAGACGTTGTTCTCTAGGAGCAGGTAGACTGCCCATGTTCTCAGAGTTGAACAAAGGAACATGCACATGTATTGCCTTGAAATTAGGAAGAGTCAAATCTTCCTGGGACAGAATCCTGTCTCCCAACCCCACAGACTGCACATCCATGCCTAAGTTCTAATTAATTAAAATATCTAATTGAAGGGTTTATCCAGACATACAGAGGACTATTCTAACAAGCAGAGATAAAGAACCTGTGGAAAACAAAACATGAAGCTTACAGTACATTTTATAATAAAACAATTCAAGTAGCTGAGGCCTAGTCACAGTCAGGGTAATATAGCGAAAGAAAATGGCAGTCAAATGAATACATTTAGCATGAGCAAATTCATGGGTTATAGTTTGGTTATATAAATGTGCCTTTCACTGAAGATAGTATAGTCATCCACTAGTATTTTGATCAATACGGTGCACACAGGTTAATATTTGATTGCATACACAAGCATTTACGGAGAACATTTATTGTACACTTAACTACGCTGTTCCATTCTTTTCTACATTAAACTATATAGGGTGGTAACTAAAACTCTTCAAACGATTTGGGATGCAGATTAACTCTCTGCAAAGGGTAAATTCACCAACTCTAATGTAATGCAGTGCTTTTCTTAAGACCCCATAATGGGGCACAATTGTGTAATCCTTCCTTTCTCGAAGATGCATACCACATGCAAGGATAACAATGGCTGCTCCTTATCCCAATGCACAAATACAAGTAATATTAGTGCATGGGTGGTTAAAAACAGATACCCCAGCAGCTCTGCTTTTATCAGTCTTTTTAAAAAAAGGATTAAGAATAGCTATCAAGCTGATTGGGAAAAAAGAAACTGAATTAGATGTCTTCAGAAAGCATCAACCAGAAACAATCTGTGTTCTCTATGAAGGTTGATTGCAAGGTTACCTTGTTTGACGCAAGTGTAACTGAAATTTGCATGCCAAAGGAAGTTCTCCTTTCAACTGCATGACATAATTTTTTATCCTTTGGGCGAATATTTTAGAGTTGTCTTCTGGCTTTTAGGACCAAGCCATGTTTGGAACTGTCTATTTGTTTGATGTCTCTTGAATTCATAGACATTTATGTGTGTGTTTTCTTAGGTTTGACAGTGTGGTGATGGTTGCCAACTCAATGCCAGTGCAGTCAAAGTGGAAATTTTTTACTGCACACTCCGCCCAATAAATAAAGGTGGAAAGTATCTCATGTCAAATTGGTGAAAGGAAATGTTTCATGTGGGACCTTGGGAACCAATGTCTGGGTCCCAGTGGCCAACATCCATGGCTTTACTCAAGTACATATATGACATGCAATGCAATTTTCATATAAAGGTTTTAAAGAGTAAACAATAATGTTTGTCTTCAATAGTGATGTGAAACAGTAACTGCACCGAATTGGCATTATCATTTGTGCACATATTTCACACAGAACTGGGGATTCTCAGCCTGCACAAATATGACAAGATGTACCTGATGAAATATGTGTAGCAAAAAAATTCAGTATTCTTGTGGGACCCCTTTCCTGTTGTCAATTGGCCAGATCAGGTAGGTTCCCCAATTTGGCCACATCTTCCCTTGCAGGCTCCGGGGTGTTCTCCCTCAGGGTCAGCCTCCTACCAGACTGTGGCAGTTTCATGAGTGGGTTTCCCATGCCCCTTGCCCTTTCTCTTCTTTGAAGGTACCAAGGCCATTCTTCCAGGTCCTCCTGACTAGCCTCTTGGGCAGCCATAGACTGTGTGGTCAGGCACATCCACTCAGGCAACCCTAACATCACCAGCTCCTTCCAGGTGGTATGCTCTAAGTTGTTGCCAAGCAGGCAATCCACAAGCATGATGGACCCAGCTACCCTAAAGGAACCTAATTACCCCCCCCACCGTTAAAAGGGAATCAGAGTCACTGGATAGTGGCTTTCATGTTTGTGAACTGCAATAACTTGGTGGAATACATTAGGGACTACCTGTTCTGTTGTTACCAGATGACATCTGAACTTCCACCTTCTGCCCACTGAAGGGCATTGCATGTGAGTGTGAGTAGAAGAGGTATTCTCTTTTCGGCCCATTTAGGACACTCCATACATCCTCCAAGCCTAGCTCTTGTGTGAATTCCACCAATTTCCCCTCCGGCGGGGCAATCATACGGTCCAGCTGAGAACTGTGTACCAGGTTGAAATCTCCCCCAGTGATAGTGAATGCCTGAGAAACCTGTCCAAGAGCTGCCCCAACTTGCATAGTGTGGACACTTGAAGGCCCAGTCGGGCATATATGTTGAGGAGCACAAGTGTCTTGCCTTCCTATTCCCCCACCAAGATAGTGTAGCAGCAGACATCATCTAAATGTACAAAGAACATGGAACGCAAGTGATTTTCTGATTAGAAGTACCACCCCGCGCCCCAAAGGTGTGCTGAGCATATAAGGCCACCCGGTATTTACTTCTCCCAGGCTGTGATGCTGCATGTCCATCAGGTGGGTCTCTTTTTTTAAATATCACGCCTGCTCTAAAGGTCTTGGTCACAAGGCTCCCCTTCCCCCTGTCGCCAAAGTCTTTCATATTCCAGGAGACCAATGTCAAGCTCTGTGTCAGCACCATAAAAGCTTGATATTGGTATACAGGGTCAGCTGCGCCCTGTCAGGTGGGATACCATCCACCTCTATTTGTCCGCTGTGGTACCCATGTACATGTTGCTGTATTATCTGGCCCCGAAACACCCTCCCCCTTCACTATTGTGCTGTGATCTGAAACATGCCGACCCAAGCAATTCACGGTCTGCCCTAAGAAAGAGCAACATGTGAAAAGTATATGTATCATGCTAAAGCAGTCCTCGTTTGAAATAGAGTGAAAACAACAATTATATAGTTTGTAACCCACTTTCCCACCATGAGTTGATCACACCCCCAGAGCATACCATACTGATCATAATACACATTGGGCGGGTGCCCTTGCACACTAAAGCCCCAGCTTACTACCTCTGCCCCAAAATTCAGATAATTTGATCTGCGGTCATCAGAGTCACCCCCTTCAGGTTCTCTACCTTAGTCTACCTCTGTCTCTGTGTAGATTCCCATTGAGTCTGGCCCACCTCTCCCACAGTACCTTCCATTTATTGTTCTCCAGAATGTTGTTGCAGTTCTGAATGTCCTTTACCCCCTTCTTCTGCTCTGCCCTCATCTGTACTTTTGTCAGGGAAGATCTGCGGTCTCTCTTTTTTCCCGCTTTCTTGAGCTACCAGCCTGCTGTGCTCGCCGGGGACGACTTGGGGCCCGACCACAGTCCCTGTTGTTCCAGCCATGTCCATGCCTCTTGTAGAGAAGAGGAAATGTGCCCTGTCTCTGTGGACAACCCTCACTTTCGCTGGGAAGATAAGACCTGACTTAAGACCCAGCTGGTGCAGCTCTCTCATAATCAGCATAAAGGTTCCCCTTTGCTTCTGGACCATTTTTGTATAATCCAGGTTGATATTAACATCCTGTGCTTCAAAGAACCTTTGGCCATGCTTGTGAGTGGTCTGAAGGATACAGTAATGGTCTTGATAGTTTATTAACAGGGATATGATAAGTCTGGGAGTTTGTTCACGGGCCAGGGCCCTTGCTGCTCTCATGTGTGCCATCTCTCCTGAGAAGAAGAGAAAGGAGCTGCCCCACAGCACAGTCTAAGTCAGCTAGTCTTCCACAAAGAGTTCAAAGTTTAGTCCCTCTGCCTTCTCAGGGACTCCTTTCAGTCTCATGTTATGCCACCTGGATCTCCACTCTGCATCCTCCAGCTGGTCGATGAGGACAGCCGCCCCTTCTCCAGCTTTGTGCAACACCTCATGAGGTCCTACATTGCTGGGTGTGCTGTGTACAACTTAGTTTCCACCTCTCAGACTCAAGTTGTTCGCTTTCTGTACTCGGCCTGGAGTATGCCCACTTCTTCTGTCACTGCTGCTATCTGCGACTCCAGAATCACTTTGGTATCTTTGATGCCTGCTAATATCAACAGTGTGCACCATTAGGGAATCCTGCTCCTGTGCCCGGGTCGGCCTTCCTCTCCATCCCCCTCCAGGGGCACTTTGCCTTTTGCTGGCTTGCTTTTTCCCATATCTCACCAGGCACTGCTCTCCAAACTCAGCCACAACTGTGGGGCACCTCATTGATGGGCCATGGGGGTCCCGCACCACTCCTCTCCCACGTTGCAGGCCAGAAATCATGGCACACGGTGGAGGAGTAGGGGAAAGCACACAATCTCTCAGGCGTGATCGCACCGGGATGCAATCAGTGCCTGGAGGCCACCCTGTCAACCCAAGCCCCTGCAGGTCCCTATCAGTGATCTTCAACCAATTACCCTACGAAGGGTGTCCCACCTCAGATGCTCTTCCACAACTCCTTGAGGGGTCCCCAAAGTGCCAGGGAACCAGGAGTCCTCACTGCAGCTAGTAGCAATACCAAGCGCAACATGCGGCTCCGGCCACCATTTTGCTCTCGGATCTGGTCTGCAGCAGGCTGCCGGAACAACATCAGCGCAGAAGGTTCCCCAGGGCTCCATCCAACCCGCACAGGTGGCTCCGCTTCCGGTTGGGGCATTCAGCCCTCCAGCACCATTCACCAGATCCTGGGGCTCAGGATATTCGTCTCTGGGGCGTGGTCAGCAGCAGGAGCTCAACCGATCACGTCTGCCGCCATTTCCAGCTAGGCCACACAACTTAAATAATATTAATAATTACATTTTTTGTTTAATTGTAACATCTTTTTCTAATTTTAGTAGTTTTCAAAGTTTAATTTTTTTAATAATACATTTAAAAAAAATCATATTTACATAATATTGCATGTTGTACATTTTCAACTTTTTTTTACATTATTTAAACTTTTTTAACATTTCTTAAATGGTTTTATATATCTACATATTCAACATCATTCCAACATACGTTTCTTCACTGTATAATAAATAAGTCTATATATTTTCTATTGTTATTTAATGTATACTTTATAAGGTTTTAACATTTTATCCAATTTTTTCCATGTTTTACGTTTACAATATTTTAAAACTTTGTTTATACATGTATTTAACATCTTTACAATATCTCCCATTTATTTCTATGAGGTGATAGTCTTTTTTTTTGTTTTAGTTAGTGCCCTTTTTTTTACTGCTACCTTCTATTTTGTGATCTATTTGTGCTATTTTTAGTCTTTTTTCCCAGAAACCGGTTGCAGTAAGATTCTGCTGTTCGTCAGAACAGGTAAGTCCATTTTTAAGGATGTTATAGGGTTTTGAGGGTAAGGGGTTTAAGGGGAGATCTAGAAGGTAGTTATACTGTTGTTTGTGTTTTTTGTATACTATACATATATTTTAGTGTTAGCGTTTTTCACTAGTTTGTAGTTTTTGAGTTTTTGGACACTAATTTTGAAATGTATGGCTATGATAAATTATGTTCTGCTAAATATATTTTGATGATTATCTGTTATGTACATGTATTTTTGAGAGTGTAATGTGTTTCTGTGGGTAGGTTTTAAATTTACATTACAGATTTTTGTCTACAAATGTGTCATGTGTAGGGAATTTACTTTACTGTATAATAAATGAGTGTATATATTTTCTATTGTTATTTAAGGTATACTTTATAAGGTTTTAAAATTGTATTCGATTTTTTCCATGTTTTACTTTTACAATATTTTTAAACTTTGTTTATACATTGTTTCAACTTTTTTAAAATATCTCCCTTTTATTTCTATGAGGTGATAGTCTTTTTCGTAGTTTTAGTTAGTGGCCTTTTTTTTTACTGCTTCCTTCTATTTTGTGATCTATTTGTGCTATTTTTTGTCTATTTTCCCAGAAACGGGTTGCAGTAAGATTCTGCTGTTTGTCACGTGTTGGGGGGAGGTGAGGGTGCCTGCCACATAGTGCAGTGAAATGCACAACATAGTTTTTGATTGCGGCGAGTGAGCAGCATACGCCGCAATGTTAATGGTGGCGGTCGCATCCTGATTTGGTATGTGTGACCAGCGCATGTATTGCAGACGGTCCCGGTTTACCACAGGATGGCGGAAGGACTCAAGTCCGTCCGCCATCCTAATGACCTTGTTAATGTAGTGTATTTCAGGTGAATCAATACACATTGATTAAAATTATAGAAACAGCCTTGTATGGCTGTGGGAGGGTAATTGTTTATAATGGTTTGAATCATGGCTTGCTCAAAGTGTATGGTGATTTTTTAGAGGTAGTAATTACTTGTTTTATCTTTGATATGGTTTAAGAGGTTATAGTATGTGCTGCTTTGCTTATTTGGCAATAGGGCATATATAAAAGGATATTTGTGATTTAATATTCACTGTTTGTAGTGTACATCTGAGTGAATGGATTGGGAATCATTTTGAAGGACCCATCCTTTATCACGGTTCACATTGGCTACATTTTAATAAGGTATCTGCTGTAGATAATATTAGGATTTGTTTTCTTTATTAAGGCTGTCATGTAAAAAGAAAGGTTCCTCATTATGGGCAATATTACAATGACTGTCGGACCGACAGGCTGTCGGTGCGAAGACCGCTGCCTCTGCCAGAATCAGAGATCCTGATGGGGTGATGGTCAGAGTAGTATCCCTGAATGTTGGTGATGCTAAGGCAGGCACCGCCGTCGGGATCACAAAATCCCTTTCAGACTGCCTTTTCATGGGGGGGAAGACTGCCATGAAAAGTCTGTCAGAAAAGGATATGGTGTCCCCAAACAAGGACATGTATTGTCCCCACTCATCTCCATGCACCGTCACCTTACAACAGCAGCTTGTGCTGCGGCCCATTTCCTTGGCTGCAGCACATGCCATCATGATACAGAATACTTTCAAGTCGAACAGCATGGGGAGCATATCGGAATGCGATGATTGGACTGCCGCCTGCTAATCGGGCGGACTCCTGAACGCTAAAATAGTGGGCGGCGGTCAAACCAACCCCAACCATAATCAGGCCCTTTGTGTTATTTTTTAATGTTCAGTCATGGTATGTTTTTGTATCTTCTAGGGGCAGGGGGAGTTTCACTGGTGTGTTTTTTAGTTTGTGCAAATAAATGTTTTAAAGTAGGGATAGGTAGTAATTGGACTGTGATGTGTTCGGGCACTTTAAGTGGTATATCTTTAAATATTTTGCTTGTAGGTTACTAGGAGCTTGTGCTTGCCTTTCCTATATCCTGCAATGTAAATGTAAATGTGCAGATATTTATATAGCGCAAATCACCAACCGGTCTCTAAGCGCTTGCTTAGGGAACCCGTCCTGGTATTCACCTGTGAGATAACCCAGCAGGACATCCAGAAGGTGAAAGCCAGGCATCCCGCCGCGAGGGGCCATTGTGGAGATTAAGCAAGCTATTGCCCAGAGTCACAGAGTGTGAACCCATGAATCAAGTATGCACTGGAGCGAGAATTATCGAGTCCATGGACAATTTATGGACTCAAGACCCAGCCGAGCCGGGAATTGAACCCTGGTCCCAGGCTGACCTCTGCTTCCAGGTCTGCCTACTCTAACCAGTGAGCCACACTTCTCCGCAATATCTCCCTTACTTTTATTTCTGTCCCCTTTGGGGAATGGTTGTGTCCTTTTGCACAAATTACATCATCTTTTGTAGTTGACATTCTGATAGCATCCATTAGAATAGCATTTAGTACATTTCCAGTTTATATTTTCTGTTGATGCACTTTCTCAGCTGTAGGTGTAGCCCATGTGATTAAGTAACTGCTCTCCTTGCTACGAAGTGATATACTTTGCAGCGTCTGTCATTGTATCTGAAAGTAGTGTAATATTAGAAATATATATAATATTTGATGGTTTGTACATCTAATATTTACATGTAAAAATATGCAACTACTTATATTTTATATACATACGTGAATGTTCTATTTAGATGTTTTTCATGGTTTTGCAGCTTTTCTTTGTGTGTTATTTAATTTGGAGCAGGTGCTTTCTTTTTTCTGTTGGGTAAAACAAACATAAGTTTCATTTTCGATATTAATTTGCTGGTAGTTTGTAGAGGTTGTTTTCAATATAGTTAAAAAAATATATTTTTAACAACGATATTTGTGTTCTTGATATTTGGGGTTTTACTAGTTTAGTATACAAAGTTGAAATTTTTGTTATCAATATTTGATTTCTGATATTTTGGTGTCTCTATTTTGTATGCATCAATACTTTGTCAGTGATCCAAGTGCAAATTAGAAGGAAGATGTCAGCATGAGATAAACAAAGTTAATGTTCAGAGGGGTGGGCAGAGATGTTCAAGCATAATGCACAACACCTTGGGCAGGGGAAATCAGCAGAGTGTGGTACAGGTCTTCCCTCAGCGAAATTAGGACAGGATGTTCGTTAAACTATTTTAAAAGCACACAATTAGTAGATAGTGGAAGGTTCTGGAAACTTTGTCTAACCAACTCCCTCTCTATGATCCTATCAGAAGACGTTGTTCTCTAGGAGCAGGTAGACTGCCCATGTTCTCAGAGTTGAACAAAGGAACATGCACATGTATTGCCTTGAAGTTAGGAAGAGTCAAATCTTCCTGGGACAGAATCCTGTCTCCCAACCCCACAGACTGCACATCCATGCCTAAGTTCTAATTAATTAAAATATCTAATTGAAGGGTTTCTCCAGACATACAGAGGACTATTCTAACAAGCAGAGATGAAGAACCTGTGGAAAACAAAACATGAAGCTTACAGTACATTTTATAATAAAACAATTCAAGTAGCTGAGGCCTAGTCACAGTCAGGGTAATATTGCGAAAGAAAATGGCAGTCAAGCGAATACATTTAGCATGAGCAAATTCATGGGTTATAGTTTGGTTATATAAATGTGCCTTTCACTGAAGATAGTATAGTCATCCACTAGTATTTTGATTAATACGGTGCACACAGGTTAATATTTGATTGCATACACAAGCATTTACGGAGAATATTTATTGTACACTTAACTACGCTGTTCCATTCTTTTCTACATTAAACTATATAGGGTGGTAACTAAAACTCTTCAAACGATTTGGGATGCAAATTAACTCTCTGCAAAGGGTAAATTCACCAACTCTAATGTAATGCAGTGCTTTTCTTAAGACCCCATAGTGGGGCACAATTGTGTATTCCTTCCTTTCTCGAAGATGCATACCACATGCAAGGATAACAATGGCTGCTCCTTATCCCAATGCACAAATACAAGTAATATTAGTGCATGGGTTGTTAAAAACAGATACCCCAGCAGCTCTGCTTTTATCAGTCTTTTTAAAAAATGGATTAAGAATAGCTATCAAGCTGATTGGGAAAAAAGAAACTGAATTAGATGTCTTCAGAAAGCAACAACCAGAAACAATCTGTGTTCTCTATGAAGGTTGATTGCAAGGTTACTTTGTTTGACGCAAGTGTAACTGAAATTTGCATGCCAAAGGAAGTTCTCCTTTCAACTGCATGACATAATTTTTTATCCTTTGGGCGAATATTTTAGAGTTGTCTTCTGGCTTTTAAGACAAAGCCATGTTTGGAACTGTCTATTTGAAATTAATTGAAATGAATTCCAGAGACATCAAAGTCTCTGGAATTCATAGACATTCATGTGTGTGTTTTCTTAGGTTTGACAGTGTGGTGATGGTTGCCAACTCAATGCCAGTGCAGTCAAAGTGGACATTTTTTACTGCACACTCCGCCCAATAAATAAAGGTGGAAAGTATCTCATGTCAAATTGGTGAAAGGAAATGTTTTTTATGTGGGACCTTGGGAACCAATGTCTGGGTCCCAGTGGCCAACATCCATGGCTTTACACAAGTACATATATGACATGCAATGCAATTTTCATATAAAGGTTTTAAAGAGTAAGCAATAATGTTTGTCTTCAATAGTGATGTGAAACAGTAACTGCACCGAATTGGCATTATCATTTGTGCACATATTTCACACAGAACTGGGGATTCTCAGCCTGCACAAATATGACAAGATGTACCCGATGAAATATGTGTAGCAAACAAATTCAGTATTCTTGTGGGACCCCTTTCCTGTTGTCAATTGGCCAGATCAGGTAGGTTCCCCAATTTGGCCACATCTTCCCTTGCAGGCTCCGGGGTGTTCTCCCTCAGGGTCAGCCTCCTACCAGACTGTGGCAGTTTCATGAGTGGGTTTCCCATGCCCCTTGCCCTTTCTCTTCTTTGAAGGTACCAAGGCCTTTCTTCCAGGTCCTCCTGACTAGCCTCTTGGGCAGCCATAGACTGTGTGGTCAGGCACATCCACTCAGGCAACCCTAACATCACCAGCTCCTTCCAGGTGGTATGCTCTAAGTCGTTGCCAAGCAGGCAATCCACAAGCATGATGGACTCCCAGCTACCCTAAAGGAACCTAATTACTCCCCCCACCGTTCAAAGGGAATCAGAGTCACTGGATAGTGGCTTTCATGTTTGTGAACTGCAATAACTTGGTGGAATACATTAGGGACTACCTGTTCTGTTGTTACCAGATGACATCTGAACTTTCACCTTCTGCCCACTGAAGGGCATTGCATGTGAGTGTGAGTAGAAGAGGTATTCTCTTTTTGGCCCATTTAGGACACTCCATACATCCTCCAAGCCTAGCTCTTGTGTGAATTCCACCAATTTCCCCTCCGGCGGGGCAATCATACGGTCCAGCTGAGAACTGTGTACCAGGTTGAAATCTCCCCCAGTGATAGTGAATGCCTAAGAAACCTGTCCAAGAGCTGCCCCAACTTGCATAGTGTGGGCACTTGAAGGCCCAGTGGGGCATATATGTTGAGGAGCACAAGTGTCTTGCCTTCCTATTCCCCCGCCAAGATAGTGTAGCAGCAGACATCATCTAAATGTACAAAGAACATGGAACGCAAGTGATTTTCTGATTAGAAGTACCACCCCCGCGCCCCAAAGGTGTGCTGAGCATATAAGGCCACCCGGTATTTACTTCTCCCAGGCTGTGATGCTGCATGTCCATCAGGTGGGTCTCTTTTTTTAAATATCACGCCTGCTCTAAAGGTCTTGGTCACAAGGCTCCCCTTCCCCCTGTCGCCAAAGTCTTTCATATTCCAGGAGACCAATGTCAAGCTCTGTGTCAGCACCATAATAGCTTGATATTGGTATACAGGGTCAGCTGCGCCCTGTCAGGTGGGATACCATCCACCTCTATTTGTCCGCTGTGGTACCCATGTACATGTTGCTGTATTATCTGGCCCCGAAACACCCTCCCCCCTTCACTATTGTGCTGTGATGTGAAACATGCCGACCCACGCAATTCACGGTCTACCCTAAGAAAGAGCAACATGTGAAAAGTATATGCATCATGCTAAAGCAGTCCCCATTTGAAATAGAGTGAAAACAACAATTATATAGTTTGTAACCCACTTTCCCACCATGAGTTGATCACACCCCCAGAGCATACCATACTGATCATAATACACATTGGGCGGGTGCCCTTGCACACTAAAGCCCCAGCTTACTACCTCTGCCCCAAAATTCAGATAATTTGATCTGCGGTCATCAGAGTCACCCCCTTCAGGTTCTCTACCTTAGTCTACCTCTGTCTCTGTGTAGATTCCCATTGAGTCTGGCCCACCTCTCCCACAGTACCTTCCATTTATTGTTCTCTAGAATGTTGTTGCAGTTCTGAATGTCCTTTACCCCCTTCTCCTGCTCTGCCCTCATCTGTACTTTTGTCAGGGAAGATCTGCGGTCTCTCTTTTTTCCCGCTTTCTAGAGCTGCCAGCCTGCTGTGCTCGCCGGGGACGACTTGGGGCCCGACCACAGTCCCTGTTGTTCCAGCCACGTCCATGCCTCTTGTAGAGAAGAAGAAATGTGCCCTGTCTCTGTGGACAACCCTCACTTTCGCTGGGAAGATAAGACCTGACTTAAGACCCAACTGGTGCAGCTCTCTCATAATCAGCATAAAGGTTCCCCTTTGCTTCTGGACCATTGTTGTATAATCCAGGTTGATATTAACATCCTGTGCTTCAAAGAACCTTTGGCCATGCTTGTGAGTGGTCTGAAGGATACAGTAATGGTCTTGATAGTTTATTAACAGGGATATGATAAGTCTGGGAGTTTGTTCAGGGGCCAGGGCCCTTGCTGCTCTCATGTGTGGCATCTCTCCTGAGAAGAAGAGAAAGGAGCTGCCCCACAGCACAGTCTAAGTCAGCTAGTCTTCCACAAAGAGTTCAAAGTTTAGTCCCTCTGCCTTCTCAGGGACTCCTTTCAGTCTCATTTTATGCCACCTGGATCTCCACTCTGCATCCTCCAGCTGCTCGATGAGGACAGCCACCCCTTCTCCAGCTTTGTGCAACACCTCATGAGGTCCTACATTGCTGGGTGTACTGTGTACAACTTAGTTTCCACCTCTCAGACTCAGGTTGTTCGCTTTCTGTACTCGGCCTGGAGTATGCCCACTTCTTCTGTCACTGCTGCTATCTGCGACTCCAGCATCACTTTGGTATCTTTGATGCCTGCTAATATCAACAGTGTGCACCATTAGGGAATCCTGCTCCTGTCCCCGGGTCGGCCTTCCTCTCCATCCCCCTCCAGGGGCACTTTGCCTTTTGCTGGCTTTCGTTTTCCCATATCTCACCAGGCACTGCTCTCCAAACTCAACCACAACTGTGGGGCACCTCATTGATGGGCCATGGGGGTCCCGCACCACTCCTCTCCCACGTTGCAGGCCAGAAATCATGGCACACGGTGGAGGAGTAGGGGAAAGCACACAATCTCTCAGGCGTGATCGCACCGGGATGCAATCAGTGCCTGGAGGCCACCCTGTCAACCCAAGCCCCTGCAGGTCCCTATCAGTGATCTTCAACCAATTACCCTACGAAGGGTGTCCCACCTCAGATGCTCTTCCACAACTCCTTGAGGGGTCCCCAAAGTGTCAGGGAACCAGGAGTCCTCACTGCAGCTAGTAGCAATACCAAGCGCAACATGCGGGTCCGGCCACCATTTTGCTCTCGGATCTGGTCTGCAGCAGGCTGCCGGAACAACATCAGCGCAGAAGGCTCCCCAGGGCTCCATCCAACCCACACAGGTGGCTCCGCTTCCGGTTGGGGCATTCAGCCCTCCAGCACCATTCACCAGATCCTGGGGCTCAGGATATTTGTCTCTGGGGCGTGGTCAGCAGCAGGAGCTCAACCGATCACGTCTGCCGCCATTTCCAGCTAGGCCACACAACTTAAATAATATTAATAATTACATTTTTTGTTTAATTGTAACATCTTTTTCTAATTTTAGTAGTTTTCAAAGTTTAATTTTTTTAATAATACATTTAAAAAAAATCATATTTACATAATATTGCATGTTGTACATTTTCAACTTTTTTTTACATTATTTAAACTTTTTTAACATTTCTTAAATGGTTTTATATATCTACATATTCAACATCATTCCAACATACGTTTCTTCACTGTATAATAAATAAGTCTATATATTTTCTATTGTTATTTAATGTATACTTTATAAGGTTTTAACATTTTATCCAATTTTTTCCATGTTTTACGTTTACAATATTTTAAAACTTTGTTGATACATGTATTCAACATTTTTACAATACCTCCCATTTATTTCTATGAGGTGATAGTCTTTTTTTTTGGTTTTAGTTAGTGCCCTTTTTTTTACTGCTTCCTTCTATTTTGTGATCTATTTGTGCTATTTTTAGTCTTTTTTCCCAGAAACCGGTTGCAGTAAGATTCTGCTGTTCGTCAGAACAGGTAAGCCAATTTTTAAGGATGTTATAGGGTTTTGAGGGTAAGGGGTTTAAGGGGAGATCTAGAAGGTAGTTATACTGTTGTTTGAGTTTTTTGTATACTATACATATATTTTAGTGTTAGCGTTTTTCACTAGTTTGTAGTTTTTGAGTTTTTGGACACTAATTTTGAAATGTATGGCTATGATAAATTATGTTCTGCTAAATATATTTTGATGATTATCTGTTATGTACATGTATTTTTGAGAGTGTAATGTGTTTCTGTGGGTAGGTTTTAAATTTACATTACAGGTTTTTGTCTACAAATGTGTCATATGGGTGTAGGGAATTTACTTTTATTTATTTTCTGTTAAAGAAATCCTTTTTGGTTTATAATAAACCAGTGCTTTTTATTGTGATATTTTTGGGGGGTTTTCCTAGAGGGCTTCTTTTTTCAAAACACATTTCCAGGTTTTTTTGTGGTTCCTAGATACTTTGGATTGCTTTGAGGAATTTCTATTGGATTCATTTTATTTTTGAATTTTTGGGGGAGCTTTTTGGACAATGTGTTCCCCACTCTTAGTGAATTACAATTTCAAATTACATGGCTGCAGAGAAAAATGTGTAGTTACAGAATAGTACGTTTTATTTGTTTTTTTTTGCTTTTGGTTGAAAATGTTATTTTACAATTTTTTGGTAAATATTATTCGATTATTATGTGAAATTGTTTGGTTTATGTGTTGAAATTAATTTATGTAATGGATTGAGTTTGTATTTTACTTTCTTGGTTGGTGACGGTTACATTTTGAAAATAAATAATTTATATATTGATTTGTTATATAAGTCTTCATTAACATTGGAATTTTAAGTTGTTGACTGGTGTGATAAAATACTATATTTATTGTTTAAAATAAAAAAGATTTGGTGTGTTGTTTTAAAATTTGTTGTTATTTTTGAGGACTTTGGTAGGTTACTATTTATTCTAACATACGTTTCTTCACTGTATAATAAATGAGTGTATATATTTTCCATTGTTATTTAAGGTATACTTTATAAGGTTTTAAAATTTTATTCGATTTTTTCCATGTTTTACTTTTACAATATTTTTAAACTTTGTTTATACATTGTTTCAACTTTTTTACAATATCTCCCTTTTATTTCTATGAGGTGATAGTCTTTTTCGTAGTTTTAGTTAGTGGCCTTTTTTTTTACTGCTTCCTTCTATTTTGTGATCTATTTGTGCTATTTTTTGTCTATTTTCCCAGAAACGGGTTGCAGTAAGATTCTGCTGTTTGTCACGTGTTGGGGGGAGGTGAGGGTGCCTGCCACATAGTGCAGTGAAATGCACAACATAGTTTTTGATTGCGGCGAGTGAGCAGCATACGCCGCAATGTTAATGGTGGCGGTCGCATCCTGATTTGGTATGTGTGACCAGCGCATGTATTGCAGACGGTCCCGGTTTACCACAGGATGGCGGAAGGACTCAAGTCCGTCCGCCATCCTAATGACCTTGTTAATGTAGTGTATTTCAGGTGCATCAATACACATTGATTAAAATTATAGAAACAGCCTTGTATGGCTGTGCGAGGGTAATTGTTTATAATGGTTTGAATCATGGCTTGCTCAAAGTGTATGGTGATTTTTTAGAGGTAGTAATTACTTGTTTTATCTTTGATATGGTTTAAGAGGTTATAGTATGTGCTGCTTTGTTTATTTGGCAATAGGGCATATATAAAAGGATATTTGTGATTTAATATTCACTGTTTGTAGTGTACATCTGAGTGAATGAATTGGGAATCATTTTGAAGGACCCATCCTTTATCACGTTTCACATTGGCTACATTTTAATAAGGTATCTGCTGTAGATAATATTAGGATTTGTTTTCTTTATTAAGGCTGTCATGTAAAAAGAAAGGTTCCTCATTATGGGCAATATTACAATGACCGTCGGACCGACGGCTGTCGGTGCGAAGACCGCTGCCTCTGCCAGAATCAGAGATCCTGATGGGGTGATGGTCAGAGTCGTATCCCTGAATGGTGGTGATGCTAAGGCAGGCACCGCCGTCGGGATCACGAAATCCCTTTCAGACTGCCTTTTCATGGGGGGGAAGACTGCCATGAAAAGTCTGTCAGAAAAGGAGATGGTGTCCCCAAACAAGGACATGTATTGTCCCCACTCATCTCCATGCACCGTCACCTTACAACAGCAGCTTGTGCTGCGGCTCATTTCCTTGGCTGCAGCACATGCCATCATGATACAGAATACTTTCAAGTCGAACAGCATGGGGAGCATATCGGAATGCGATGATTGGACTGCCGCCTGCTAATCGGGCGGACTCCTGAACGCTAAAATAGTGGGCGGCGGTCAAACCAACCCCAACCATAATTAGGCCCTTTGTGTTATTTTTTAATGTTCAGTCATGGTATGTTTTTGTATCTTCTAGGGGCAGGGGGGGTTTCACTGGTGTGTTTTTTAGTTTGTGCAAATAAATGTTTTAAAGTAGGGATAGGTAGTAATTGGACTGTGATGTGTTCGGGCACTTTAAGTGGTATATCTTTAAATATTTTGCTTGTAGGTTACTGGGAGCTTGTGCTTGCCTTTCCTATATCCTGCAATATCTCCCTTACTTGTATTTCTGTCCCCTTTGGGGAATGGTTGTGCCCTTTTGCACAAATTACATCATCTTTTGTAGTTGACATTCTGATAGCATCCATTAGAATAGCGTTTAGTACATTTCCAGTTTATATTTTCTGTTGATGCACTTTCTCAGCTGTAGGTGTAGCCCATGTGATTAAGTAACTGCTCTCCTTGCTATGAAGTGATATACTTTGCAGCGTCTGTCATTGTATCTGAAAGTAGTGTAATATTAGAAATATATATAATATTTGATGGTTTGTACATCTTATATTTACATGTAAAAATATGCAACTACTTATATTTTATATACATACGTGAATGTTCTATTTAGATGTTTTTCATGGTTTTGCAGCTTTTCTTTGCGTGTTATTTAATTTGGAGCAGGTGCTTTTTTTTTCTGTTGGGTAAAACAAACAAGTTTCATTTTCGATATTAATTTGCTGGTAGTTTGTAGAGGTTGTTTTCAATATCGTTAAAAAAATATATTTTTAACAACGATATTTGTGTTCTTGATATTTGGGGTTTTACTAGTTTAGTATACAAAGTTGAAATTTTTGTTATCAATATTTGATTTCTGATATTTTGGTGTCTCTATTTTGTATGCATCAATACTTTGTCAGTGATCCAAGTGCAAATTAGAAGGAAGATGTCAGCATGAGATAAACAAAGTTAATGTTCAGAGGCGTGGGCAGAGATGTTCAAGCATAATGCACAACACCTTGGGCAGGGGAAATCAGCAGAGAGTGGTACAGGTCTTCCCTCAGCGAAATTAGGACAGGATGTTCGTTAAACTATTTTAAAAGCACACAATTAGTAGATAGTGGAAGGTTCTGGAAACTTTGTCTAACCAACTTCCTCTCTATGATCCTATCAGAAGACGTTGTTCTCTAGGAGCAGGTAGACTGTCCATGTTCTCAGAGTTGAACAAAGGAACATGCACATGTATTGCCTTGAAGTTAGGAAGAGTCAAATCTTCCTGGGACAGAATCCTGTCTCCCAACCCCACAGACTGCACATCCATGCCTAAGTTCTAATTAATTAAAATATCTAATTGAAGGGTTTCTCCAGACATACAGAGGACTATTCTAACAAGCAGAGATAAAGAACCTGTGAAAAACAAAACATGAAGCTTACAGTACATTTTATAATAAAACAATTCAAGTAGCTGAGGCCTAGTCACAGTCAGGGTAATATTGCGAAAGAAAATGGCAGTCAAATGAATACATTTAGCATGAGCAAATTCATGGGTTATAGTTTGGTTATATAAATGTGCCTTTCACTGAAGATAGTATAGTCATCCACTAGTATTTTGATTAATACGGTGCACACAGGTTAATATTTGATTGCATACACAAGCATTTACGGAGAATATTTATTGTACACTTAACTACGCTGTTCCATTCTTTTCTACATTAAACTATATAGGGTGGTAACTAAAACTCTTCAAACGATTTGGGATGCAAATTAACTCTCTGCAAAGGGTAAATTCACCAACTCTAATGTAATGCAGTGCTTTTCTTAAGACCCCATAGTGGGGCACAATTGTGTATTCCTTCCTTTCTCGAAGATGCATACCACATGCAAGGATAACAATGGCTGCTCCTTATCCCAATGCACAAATACAAGTAATATTAGTGCATGGGTGGTTAAAAACAGATACCCCAGCAGCTCTGCTTTTATCAGTCTTTTTAAAAAATGGATTAAGAATAGCTATCAAGCTGATTGGGAAAAAAGAAACTGAATTAGATGTCTTCAGAAAGCAACAACCAGAAACAATCTGTGTTCTCTATGAAGGTTGATTGCAAGGTTACCTTGTTTGACGCAAGTGTAACTGAAATTTGCATGCCAAAGGAAGTTCTCATTTCAACTGCATGACATAATTTTTTATCCTTTGGGCGAATATTTTAGAGTTGTCTTCTGGCTTTTAAGACAAAGCCATGTTTGGAACTGTCTATTTGAAATGAATTGAAATGAATTCCAGAGACATCAAAGTCTCTGGAATTCATAGACATTTATGTGTGTGTTTTCTTAGGTTTGACAGTGTGGTGATGGTTGCCAACTCAATGCCAGTGCAGTCAAAGTGGACATTTTTTACTGCACACTCCGCCCAATAAATAAAGGTGGAAAGTATCTCATGTCAAATTGGTGAAAGGAAATGTTTTTTATGTGGGACCTTGGGAACCAATGTCTGGGTCCCAGTGGCCAACATCCATGGCTTTACACAAGTACATATATGACATGCAATGCAATTTTCATATAAAGGTTTTAAAGAGTAAATAATAATGTTTGTCTTCAATAGTGATGTGAAACAGTAACTGCACCGAATTGGCATTATCATTTGTGCACATATTTCACACAGAACTGGGGATTCTCAGCCTGCACAAATATGACAAGATGTACCTGATGAAATATGTGTAGCAAACAAATTCAGTATTCTTGTGGGACCCCTTTCCTGTTGTCAATTGGCCAGATCAGGTAGGTTCCCCAATTTGGCCACATCTTCCCTTGCAGGCTCCGGGGTGTTCTCCCTCAGGGTCAGCCTCCTACCAGACTGTGGCAGTTTCATGAGTGGGTTTCCCATGCCCCTTGCCCTTTCTCTTCTTTGAAGGTACCAAGGCCATTCTTCCAGGTCCTCCTGACTAGCCTCTTGGGCAGCCATAGACTGTGTGGTCATGCACATCCACTCAGGCAACCCTAACATCACCAGCTCCTTCCAGGTGGTATGCTCTAAGTCGTTGCCAAGCAGGCAATCCACAAGCATGATGGACTCCCAGCTACCCTAAAGGAACCTTACTCCCCCCACCGTTCAAAGGGAATCAGAGTCACTGGATAGTGGCTTTCATGTTTGTGAACTGCAATAACTTGGTGGAATACATTAGGGACTACCTGTTCTGTTGTTACCAGATGACATCTGAACTTTCACCTTCTGCCCACTGAAGGGCATTGCATGTGAGTGTGAGTAGAAGAGGTATTCTCTTTTTGGCCCATTTAGGACACTCCATACATCCTCCAAGCCTAGCTCTTGTGTGAATTCCACCAATTTCCCCTCCGGCGGGGCAATCATACGGTCCAGCTGAGAACTGTGTACCAGGTTGAAATCTCCCCCAGTGATAGTGAATGCCTAAGAAACCTGTCCAAGAGCTGCCCCAACGTGCATAGTGTGGGCACTTGAAGGCCCAGTGGGGCATATATGTTGAGGAGCACAAGTGATTTTCTGATTAGAAGTACCACCCCCGCGCCCCAAAGGTGTGCTGAGCATAGAAGGCCACCCGGTATTTACTTCTCCCAGGCTGTGATGCTGCATGTCCATCAGGTGGGTCTCTTTTTTTAAATATCACGCCTGCTCTAAAGGTCTTGGTCACAAGGCTCCCCTTCCCCCTGTCGCCAAAGTCTTTCATATTCCAGGAGACCAATGTCAAGCTCTGTGTCAGCACCATAATAGCTTGATATTGGTATACAGGGTCAGCTGCGCCCTGTCAGGTGGGATACCATCCACCTCTATTTGTCCGCTGTGGTACCCATGTACATGTTGCTGTATTATCTGGCCCCGAAACACCCTCCCCCCTTCACTATTGTGCTATGATGTGAAACATGCCGACCCACGCAATTCACGGTCTACCCTAAGAAAGAGCAACATGTGAAAAGTATATGCATCATGCTAAAGCAGTCCCCGTTTGAAATAGAGTGAAAACAACAATTATATAGTTTGTAACCCACTTTCCCACCATGAGTTGATCACACCCCCAGAGCATACCATACTGATCATAATACACATTGGGCGGGTGCCCTTGCACACTAAAGCCCCAGCTTACTACCTCTGCCCCAAAATTCAGATAATTTGATCTGCGGTCATCAGAGTCACCCCCTTCAGGTTCTCTACCTTAGTCTACCTCTGTCTCTGTGTAGATTCCCATTGAGTCTGGCCCACCTCTCCCACAGTACCTTCCATTTATTGTTCTCCAGAATGTTGTTGCAGTTCTGAATGTCCTTTACCCCCTTCTCCTGCTCTGCCCTCTTCTGTACTTTTGTCAGGGAAGATCTGCGGTCTCTCTTTTTTCCCGCTTTCTTGAGCTGCCAGCCTGCTGTGCTCGCCGGGGACGACTTGGGGCCCGACCACAGTCCCTGTTGTTCCAGCCACGTCCATGCCTCTTGTAGAGAAGAGGAAATGTGCCCTGTCTCTGTGGACAACCCTCGCTTTCGCTGGGAAGATAAGACCTGACTTAAGACCCAACTGGTGCAGCTCTCTCATAATCAGCATAAAGGTTCCCCTTTGCTTCTGGACCATTGTTGTATAATCCAGGTTGATATTAACATCCTGTGCTTCAAAGAACCTTTGGCCATGCTTGTGAGTGGTCTGAAGGATACAGTAATGGTCTTGATAGTTTATTAACAGGGATATGATAAGTCTGGGAGTTTGTTCAGGGGCCAGGGCCCTTGCTGCTCTCATGTGTGGCATCTCTCCTGAGAAGAAGAGAAAGGAGCTGCCCCACAGCACAGTCTAAGTCAGCTAGTCTTCCACAAAGAGTTCAAAGTTTAGTCCCTCTGCCTTCTCAGGGACTCCTTTCAGTCTCATTTTATGCCACCTGGATCTCCACTCTGCATCCTCCAGCTGGTCGATGAGGACAGCCACCCCTTCTCCAGCTTTGTGCAACACCTCATGAGGTCCTACATTGCTGGGTGTACTGTGTACAACTTAGTTTCCACCTCTCAGACTCAGGTTGTTCGCTTTCTGTACTCGGCCTGGAGTATGCCCACTTCTTCTGTCACTGCTGCTATCTGCGACTCCAGCATCACTTTGGTATCTTTGATGCCTGCTAATATCAACAGTGTGCACCATTAGGGAATCCTGCTCCTGTCCCCGGGTCGGCCTTCCTCTCCATCCCCCTCCAGGGGCACTTTGCCTTTTGCTGGCTTTCGTTTTCCCATATCTCACCAGGCACTGCTCTCCAAACTCAACCACAACTGTGGGGCACCTCATTGATGGGCCATGGGGGTCCCGCACCACTCCTCTCCCACGTTGCAGGCCAGAAATCATGGCACACGGTGGAGGAGTAGGGGAAAGCACACAATCTCTCAGGCGTGATCGCACCGGGATGCAATCAGTGCCTGGAGGCCACCCTGTC
Source organism: Triturus cristatus (assembly GCF_964204655.1). NCBI lineage: Eukaryota > Metazoa > Chordata > Amphibia > Caudata > Salamandridae > Triturus > Triturus cristatus. The sequence continues at coordinate 731,391,563 of NC_140591.1, forward strand.
AACCCAAGCCCCTGCAGGTCCCTATCAGTGATCTTCAACCAATTACCCTACGAAGGGTGTCCCACCTCAGATGCTCTTCCACAACTCCTTGAGGGGTCCCCAAAGTGTCAGGGAACCAGGAGTCCTCACTGCAGCTAGTAGCAATACCAAGCACCACATGCGGGTCCGGCCACCATTTTGCTCTCGGATCTGGTCTGCAGCAGGCTGCCGGAACAACATCAGCGCAGAAGGCTCCCCAGGGCTCCATCCAACCCGCACAGGTGGCTCCGCTTCCGGTTGGGGCATTCAGCCCTCCAGCACCATTCACCAGATCCTGGGGCTCAGGATATTTGTCTCTGGGGCGTGGTCAGCAGCAGGAGCTCAACCGATCACGTCTGCCGCCATTTCCAGCTAGGCCACACAACTTAAATAATATTAATAATTACATTTTTTGTTTAATTGTAACATCTTTTTCTAATTTTAGTAGTTTTCAAAGTTTAATTTTTTTAATAATACATTTAAAAAAAATCATATTTACATAATATTGCATGTTGTACATTTTCAACTTTTTTTTACATTATTTAAACTTTTTTAACATTTCTTAAATGGTTTTATATATCTACATATTCAACATCATTCCAACATACGTTTCTTCACTGTATAATAAATAAGTCTATATATTTTCTATTGTTATTTAATGTATACTTTATAAGGTTTTAACATTTTATCCAATTTTTTCCATGTTTTACGTTTACAATATTTTAAAACTTTGTTTATACATGTATTCAACATTTTTACAATACCTCCCATTTATTTCTATGAGGTGATAGTCTTTTTTTTTGGTTTTAGTTAGTGCCCTTTTTTTTACTGCTTCCTTCTATTTTGTGATCTATTTGTGCTATTTTTAGTCTTTTTTCCCAGAAACCGGTTGCAGTAAGATTCGGCTGTTCGTCAGAACAGGTAAGTCCATTTTTAAGGATGTTATAGGGTTTTGAGGGTAAGGGGTTTAAGGGGAGATCTAGAAGGTAGTTATACTGTTGTTTGTGTTTTTTGTATACTATACATATATTTTAGTGTTAGCGTTTTTCACTAGTTTGTAGTTTTTGAGTTTTTGGACACTAATTTTGAAATGTATGGCTATGATAAATTATGTTCTGCTTAATATATTTTGATGATTATCTGTTATGTACATGTATTTTTGAGAGTGTAATGTGTTTCTGTGGGTAGGTTTTAAATTTACATTACAGGTTTTTGTCTACAAATGTGTCATATGGGTGTAGGGAATTTACTTTTATTTATTTTCTGTTAAAGAAATCCTTTTTGGTTTATAATAAACCAGTGCTTTTTATTGTGATATTTTTGGGGGGTTTTCCTAGAGGGCTTCTTTTTTCAAAACACATTTCCAGGTTTTTTTGTGGTTCCTAGATACTTTGGATTGCTTTGAGGAATTTCTATTGGATTCATTTTATTTTTGAATTTTTGGGGGAGCTTTTTGGACAATGTGTTCCCCACTCTTAGTGAATTACAATTTCAAATTACATGGCTGCAGAGAAAAATGTGTAGTTACAGAATAGTACGTTTTATTTGTTTTTTTTTGCTTTTGGTTGAAAATGTTATTTTACAATTTTTTGGTAAATATTATTCGATTATTATGTGAAATTGTTTGGTTTATGTGTTGAAATTAATTTATGTAATGGATTGAGTTTGTATTTTACTTTCTTGGTTGGTGATCGTTACATTTTGAAAATAAATAATTTATATATTGATTTGTTATATAAGTCTTCATTAACATTGGAATTTTAAGTTGTTGACTGGTGTGATAAAATACTATATTTATTGTTTAAAATAAAAAAGATTTGGTGTGTTGTTTTAAAATTTGTTGTTATTTTTGAGGACTTTGGTAGGTTACTATTTATTCTAACATACGTTTCTTCACTGTATAATAAATGAGTGTATATATTTTCCATTGTTATTTAAGGTATACTTTATAAGGTTTTAAAATTTTATTCGATTTTTTCCATGTTTAACTTTTACAATATTTTTAAACTTTGTTTATACATTGTTTCAACTTTTTTACAATATCTCCCTTTTATTTCTATGAGGTGATAGTCTTTTTCGTAGTTTTAGTTAGTGGCCTTTTTTTTTACTGCTTCCTTCTATTTTGTGATCTATTTGTGCTATTTTTTGTCTATTTTCCCAGAAACGGGTTGCAGTAAGATTCTGCTGTTTGTCACGTGTTGGGGGGAGGTGAGGGTGCCTGCCACATAGTGCAGTGAAATGCACAACATAGTTTTTGATTGCGGCGAGTGAGCAGCATACGCCGCAATGTTAATGGTGGCGGTCGCATCCTGATTTGGTATGTGTGACCAGCGCATGTATTGCAGACGGTCCCGGTTTACCACAGGATGGCGGAAGGACTCAAGTCCGTCCGCCATCCAAATGACCTTGTTAATGTAGTGTATTTCAGGTGCATCAATACACATTGATTAAAATTATAGAAACAGCCTTGTATGGCTGTGCGAGGGTAATTGTTTATAATGGTTTGAATCATGGCTTGCTCAAAGTGTATGGTGATTTTTTAGAGGTAGTAATTACTTGTTTTATCTTTGATATGGTTTAAGAGGTTATAGTATGTGCTGCTTTGTTTATTTGGCAATAGGGCATATATAAAAGGATATTTGTGATTTAATATTCACTGTTTGTAGTGTACATCTGAGTGAATGGATTGGGAATCATTTTGAAGGACCCATCCTTTATCACGTTTCACATTGGCTACATTTTAATAAGGTATCTGCTGTAGATAATATTAGGATTTGTTTTCTTTATTAAGGCTGTCATGTAAAAAGAAAGGTTCCTCATTATGGGCAATATTACAATGACCGTCGGACCGACGGCTGTCGGTGCGAAGACCGCTGCCTCTGCCAGAATCAGAGATCCTGATGGGGTGATGGTCAGAGTCGTATCCCTGAATGGTGGTGATGCTAAGGCAGGCACCGCCGTCGGGATCACGAAATCCCTTTCAGACTGCCTTTTCATGGGGGGGAAGACTGCCATGAAAAGTCTGTCAGAAAAGGAGATGGTGTCCCCAAACAAGGACATGTATTGTCCCCACTCATCTCCATGCACCGTCACCTTACAACAGCAGCTTGTGCTGCGGCCCATTTCCTTGGCTGCAGCACATGCCATCATGATACAGAATACTTTCAAGTCGAACAGCATGGGGAGCATATCGGAATGCGATGATTGGACTGCTGCCTGCTAATCGGGCGGACTCCTGAACGCTAAAATAGTGGGCGGCGGTCAAACCAACCCCAACCATAATCAGGCCCTTTGTGTTATTTTTTAATGTTCAGTCATGGTATGTTTTTGTATCTTCTATGGGCAGGGGGGGTTTCACTGGTGTGTTTTTTAGTTTGTGCAAATAAATGTTTTAAAGTAGGGATAGGTAGTAATTGGACTGTGATGTGTTCGGGCACTTTAAGTGGTATATCTTTAAATATTTTGCTTGTAGGTTACTGGGAGCTTGTGCTTGCCTTTCCTATATCCTGCATTATCTCCCTTACTTGTATTTCTGTCCCCTTTGGGGAATGGTTGTGCCCTTTTGCACAAATTACATCATCTTTTGTAGTTGACATTCTGATAGCATCCATTAGAATAGCGTTTAGTACATTTCCAGTTTATATTTTCTGTTGATGCACTTTCTCAGCTCTAGGTGTAGCCCATGTGATTAAGTAACTGCTCTCCTTGCTATGAAGTGATATACTTTGCAGCGTCTGTCATTGTATCTGAAAGTAGTGTAATATTAGAAATATATATAATATTTGATGGTTTGTACATCTTATATTTACATGTAAAAATATGCAACTACTTATATTTTATATACATACGTGAATGTTCTATTTAGATGTTTTTCATGGTTTTGCAGCTTTTCTTTGCGTGTTATTTAATTTGGAGCAGGTGCTTTTTTTTCTGTTGGGTAAAACAAACAAGTTTCATTTTCGATATTAATTTGCTGGTAGTTTGTAGAGGTTGTTTTCAATATCGTTAAAAAAATATATTTTTAACAACGATCTTTGTGTTCTTGATATTTGGGGTTTTACTAGTTTAGTATACAAAGTTGACATTTTTGTTATCAATATTTGATTTCTGATATTTTGGTGTCTCTATTTTGTATGCATCAATACTTTGTCAGTGATCCAAGTGCAAATTAGAAGGAAGATGTCAGCATGAGATAAACAAAGTTAATGTTCAGAGGCGTGGGCAGAGATGTTCAAGCATAATGCACAACACCTTGGGCAGGGGAAATCAGCAGAGAGTGGTACAGGTCTTCCCTCAGCGAAATTAGGACAGGATGTTCGTTAAACTATTTTAAAAGCACACAATTAGTAGATAGTGGAAGGTTCTGGAAACTTTGTCTAACCAACTCCCTCTCTATGATCCTATCAGAAGACGTTGTTCTCTAGGAGCAGGTAGACTGTCCATGTTCTCAGAGTTGAACAAAGGAACATGCACATGTATTGCCTTGAAGTTAGGAAGAGTCAAATCTTCCTGAGACAGAATCCTGTCTCCCAACCCCACAGACTGCACATCCATGCCTAAGTTCTAATTAATTAAAATATCTAATTGAAGGGTTTCTCCAGACATACAGAGGACTATTCTAACAAGCAGAGATAAAGAACCTGTGGAAAACAAAACATGAAGCTTACAGTACATTTTATAATAAAACAATTCAAGTAGCTGAGGCCTAGTCACAGTCAGGGTAATATTGCGAAAGAAAATGGCAGTCAAATGAATACATTTAGCATGAGCAAATTCATGGGTTATAGTTTGGTTATATAAATGTGCCTTTCACTGAAGATAGTATAGTCATCCACTAGTATTTTGATTAATACGGTGCACACAGGTTAATATTTGATTGCATACACAAGCATTTACGGAGAAAATTTATTGTACACTTAACTACGCTGTTCCATTCTTTTCTACATTAAACTATATAGGGTGGTAACTAAAACTCTTCAAACGATTTGGGATGCAGATTAACTCTCTGCAAAGGGTAAATTCACCAACTCTAATGTAATGCAGTGCTTTTCTTAAGACCCCATAGTGGGGCACAATTGTGTAATCCTTCCTTTCTCGAAGATGCATACCACATGCAAGGATAACAATGGCTGCTCCTTATCCCAATGCACAAATACAAGTAATATTAGTGCATGGGTGGTTAAAAACAGATACCCCAGCAGCTCTGCTTTTATCAGTCTTTTTAAAAAATGGATTAAGAATAGCTATCAAGCTGATTGGGAAAAAAGAAACTGAATTAGATGTCTTCAGAAAGCATCAACCAGAAACAATCTGTGTTCTCTATGAAGGTTGATTGCAAGGTTACCTTGTTTGACGCAAGTGTAACTGAAATTTGCATGCCAAAGGAAGTTCTCCTTTCAACTGCATGACATAATTTTTTATCCTTTGGCGAATATTTTAGAGTTGTCTTCTGGCTTTTAAGACAAAGCCATGTTTGGAACTGTCTATTTGAAATGAATTGAAATGAATTCCAGAGACATCAAAGTCTCTGGAATTCATAGACATTTATGTGTGTGTTTTCTTAGGTTTGACAGTGTGGTGATGGTTGCCAACTCAATGCCAGTGCAGTCAAAGTGGACATTTTTTACTGCACACTCCGCCCAATAAATAAAGGTGGAAAGTATCTCATGTCAAATTGGTGAAAGGAAATGTTTCATGTGGGACCTTGGGAACCAATGTCTGGGTCCCAGTGGCCAACATCCATGGCTTTACACAAGTACATATATGACATGCAATGCAATTTTCATATAAAGGTTTTAAAGAGTAAATAATAATGTTTGTCTTCAATAGTGATGTGAAACAGTAACTGCACCGAATTGGCATTATCATTTGTGCACATATTTCACACAGAACTGGGGATTCTCAGCCTGCACAAATATGACAAGATGTACCTGATGAAATATGTGTAGCAAAAAAATTCAGTATTCTTGTGGGACCCCTTTCCTGTTGTCAATTGGCCAGATCAGGTAGGTTCCCCAATTTGGCCACATCTTCCCTTGCAGGCTCCGGGGTGTTCTCCCTCAGGGTCAGCCTCCTCCCAGACTGTGGCAGTTTCATGAGTGGGTTTCCCATTTCCCATGCCCCTTGCCCTTTCTCTTCTTTGAAGGTACCAAGGCCATTCTTCCAGGTCTTCCTGACTAGCCTCTTGGGCAGCCACAGACTGTGTGGTCAGGCACATCCACTCAGGCAACCCTAACATCACCAGCTCCTTCCAGGTGGTATGCTCTAAGTCGTTGCCAAGCAGGCAATCCACAAGCATGATGGACTCCCAGCTAATCTAAAGGAACCTAATTACTCCCCCCACCGTTCAAAGGGAATCAGAGTCACTGGATAGTGGCTTTCATGTTTGTGAACTGCAATAACTTGGTGGAATACATTAGGGACTACCTGTTCTGTTGTTACCAGATGACATCTGAACTTCCACCTTCTGCCCATTGATGGTGACCCAGAGCCTGTATTCCCTAGTATTACTAGGTATGTGAGTTCTCTGCACCATCTATCCATCACCCAGAGACACTAGGGTAACCTCTACCACCATGTCCCCCACACTATCTGGGACAATGTCCTCCCCCAGCACTGCACTAGCCAACCCCAGTGACTGCCGACCGAAGGGAGACTGTGCCCCCTTGGGACACTTGATATTTCCCTTGAAGTACCCTTCCTGTTGGCACTCATACTTAGGGGGTGCCTTCTATGAAGATTTTTACTATAAGGGAACCATCTCTTCTTCTTTTCAATTGAGGGATAGGAGGCCTGACTCAATAAATTAGTTTTGGGCCATTTAGAGAGCTCCTTGGGTTTTTCATCTCTGCCCTCCATCTTCTGAAGAAAACCATGCCCACCCTTGACATGATCCCCCTAAATATCTTCTTATGGACCCAGGTGCTGAGCCAGCGGTTCCTTTACAAGCTCCCTATAGCAATCAAGTGCTGGCGCAGATCTGGAAAACAAGTAATGAACAAGTGCACTCTTGGAGATCATACAGCCCTTTGTAATCATTCATCTCACTGCCCGTCACCCAACAATCCAGTGCCTTGCAAAAGGAATCCACAAACTCCACCCAGGACTGCTGGGGCTGCTTCTGGATGTACCTTAGCTTGAGCCTATACTTTTCTGGTGTCAGACTGTACTTGCTGATAAGGGACTCCTTTAAGGGAGGATACCTCATTCTGTCATCCTTTTCTAGGGCCAGTAGGGTGTCCATCCACTCACTAGTGATATGCCTTCACAGACTAGCCCCCCAAGACTCCTCAGGAATCTTGTGTATTTTTAAGGCAATATCGTAGCCAAACTACTTATCAGTATTGTCTCCTACAACAAAGTCAGGTGCTAGATCTTTAGGAACGTGGTCCCTCCTGTCTCCAGAGGGTTCTGAAGAAATGCTGACACCATCACTGGTGGACTGTGACTGTCTGGCCTTGTTTTCGAGCTCCCTAAGGCTCCTCTTATGACCCAGATGCTCCAAGGCAATTTTCTCCTCCATAGCCAGTTTCATTTGCTTTGTTTCCAGGGGACATTTCTTTTGCTTAGCCTCCATGGCCAGCTTCTTTTCTTTCAGTTTAAACTGAGCCATTTCCAGCGTGTACTCCCTCTCTGATTTCCCCTCTGCCAACTCCTCTGGGGATATGTTGCTGAGGACACACTGCTCCCTGCACTTGAAGAGGTCTCTAATCCTGGGTGGAATTGACCCTCCTTCTAAATTAGATCGCTGCTCAAGACCGTCGTCTGGGTCTTCACCAGACCCTTCCTCATCCTCCTCATCCATCTGGTCATCTGATGAGATTGGGGATTGATAGGCCTCTGCCAATGCTCTTGAAGCTTTCTGGAGCGCTGCCTTCTTAGTGCTTCTCTTGGAGGGCAACCCCTTCTCCTGAAAACACTCACACTGCGAGCTGGGTACGGTGTAGCTCTCCAGGTTGGCCAGTTCAATCTTCATCTTTGAAGGTGAGGACACAGACACTACAGCCAGGTAAAGAACGAATACATTTGTAAAAAGCAAAAAGGCCAATCAGGGTGAATTTTCTGCTATTGTCTTAGGTATGGGATAGTAAAGTATACCATATTACTGCATAGCACTGCACAAATACAAATCCTATCCTCACCGCTAAACGCCACTGTTAGAAATTGGATTGTTGATTGACTGGAGCTTTTCCCCTGATCAGCAGCAACCACAACCCTAGTCAGGATAAGGCACAAACACACCCTAAATTAACCTGCACTCACTCTCTGGTAGCTTGGCACAGAGCAGTCAGGCTTTGTTGAAGGCAATGTGTAAATAATTTGTTCAACACTTCAAACAATAAAAACTGTGAAAATACTGCACAAAAAGTTCCACACCAGGTTTAGAAAAATAGACTATATTTAAATAAATTAAACAGGACCAAACAACAAAAATCCAATCAGGGAAACCAGAGACTTTTAATTTGAAACATTAGATGTAAAATATCCCCACAAAACACAAAGCTCTAACAAAGGATATGTGGTGACATTGGGCTGGGACAAAGTCAGAAGTTCAGGCCGACCACGAAAGAGCGTGAGTTGGAAACAGGGCCCAGGTGAGACCCACTTAACCAAGTACCATAAATCCCGGTTGCAGAGCGTTATGTAGCTCTGAGGCAGAAAAGCTTTGCTGAGCCGAAGCGATGCGTAGTGTTCGCCCTCCTGTAAGGCTGCGGTGCAAGGTCTTGTTTTGTAGTCATCAAGGATCCTCTTTACGTCGGCCTGCAATGTGAAGTCTGGACATTGAGAATCTGGCACATAGCCAATGTGATGTGCCAGTTCCCAAGACCTGCAAGGCTTGGATGTGAAGGCGTTGTCATCTTTTTTTCTTGCTTGCTATAAAATTCTGCTTGTTAATCCACACCTGGGGATATATAAGGTTTTCTCGTTTGGACACTTGGATCACCGACTTATCTGTTTGTCATCTACAACAGACAACTTTTTTGTCCTTTTTATGGCATTCTCTGGTGTTGCTTTAGAAGTCATTCATTCTCTTTTTCAGTGACCACCCCTTCTATTTAGTCATCACATAGGGAGATAAGGAAATTTAGATTATCTTGCTATTTGTACTATGCACAGCCCCATCCCCCCTTCCTTTATTCTTTCTGAGGATGATACTCTTACCTCTGGAGCTTGATTGTGCATCATTTAATATGGCATATTTATGGACGCACTGTATTATTAACAGCTAAACTCCAATAGATACATAGCCCCCTTTCTGCTGCCCCATACTACTGCCCTTGAAGTGCCCTGAAGAAGGTGTGACCATAACCTCTAGTCGTTCACCGAAATGTGCGTCGGCACGGTTCAATAAACCAGACGGCACATCTCAATGAACAAAGACCCAAGGACAACTATGTTTCAAAATAAGATATAAAAGCCAAAAAGAAAGACTATTAGTAGCTGTTGAATTTAACATATTGATGTATAGGAACGAGTTTAGGAAAACACTATGTTGTCATTTTATGTACTTGTGGTAATTTATTAGCATTCTTTATTTGGTCAGTGACTTTGTTATGTTCTGTCTTATTCATGTGCTAGAGTGTGAGTGTGAATGTAAGAGCTTGGTTTTAATGAATGGTTGGAACTGGGAGGCAGATTATTTTTAACATCAGTGAAGTATATAATTGACTCAATGAAGCACTTGTCACTTTTTTCTATGTATGAATTTTATTGATTGTTCATGTACATTGAAATGTGTATATATTTCTTGTATGATGAATATGTAAAATAAGTTGATCATATATGTTTTGATTGTATGAAACTATACTTGACATCTGATTATATTTAACATAGGCGTCCTTGAGTGCACACTCTCATTAACTCCCACCGGATGAGGAGACATTTATCTGTACTAGATGGTTGAGATACTCCACCATACTAAAGAAATGATTTTCAGGCAGTTGGATTAGTGTTTTTTGATTTTGTAGTTTCTTTCCCCTGAATCCCTGCATAGGTATGAGTCCAGGGGCCCCCTCAGTGTGACTTATTGAGGCTGTCATCATCATCAAGCAGCTGTCAATGAGGGATTCAAGGACTTGGTTCTGAGATGTGCCAAGTCAACAGTAATGATTCGGTTCCGAGGATGCAAGGGTAATGTGGACCTTTAGCCCCGGGCCCAATCCATGCAGTAGCAGAGCTGCATTCATTCAACTAGAGGATGGACATCACAGCAGAGAAGATTCATCAGTTCTGCTAGTAAGCACCTTAAGCCCACTTCCAAGGGTCCAGGACTGGGGAGGCTCCACTTGGCCGGTTACACTCATATATGTCAGAGTCCAGGCATGGATGCACACTGTTGGATGCCTGATATGCCCCATAGGCTACAGATCAGGAGGCCAGCCAACTAGACCTTGGAGTCACTCTGGGTTCTGGCTTCAAGACATGCAGGCCCAGTCCTTCTCACCCAGGCAAGAGGACAGCAGGTCAGCACAGGATAAGAGATGTCCAGCAGAGTAGCAGTCCCACATAGTGCCAATCCTTTCAACAGCACAGCAGTCCTTCCCAGTAGATAATCCAAAGGTCCAGAAGTGTACTGAATCAGAGGAGTCTTAGATCCTTCTTTTATATACAGTTGTGCATTTGAAGTGTGGAGAAACGTGTTGACATAGGCCTTCAAAGTGCACAGATGCCCTTCCCTGCCAGCCTTGGCTCCAGACTATCTACAGGAGGTATTCAGCCTTTTGTGTGGGTACAGGACACAGCCTATTCAAGCTTAAGTGAGGCTTGGTGCAGCTCCTCTCTCTCATGCTGCCAGGATGACCCATCAAGTCACAGCTAATCTTTCATTGTGTGCGGCTGTCTAGGTGGAATACACAAACACCAACTGCCAACTATACCCAGTCAGGTTGACCAGAGAAAGGTGGCAGGCACCAAATTGGTAAGGCAAGAGAAAGCCAACTCTCTAAAAGTGGCATTTTCAAGACTTGAATTTAAAATCTGACTCTTCTAGGCTTCTAGAGACAGCAAACATGAACCAGTTATATCTTCCCATTTGGAAATGATGCTTATACAAAGTTTTAAGTTAATCCCAATGTAATTCTATTGAAGATATAAGCATTGCAATAATGAAAAGTGAATTTAAGAGTTTTTCAGTACCAGAACATATACAAAATTAAAAATATATGCCCTGCTTGTCAAATACATTTCTCCCTGCCCTCTGGAATGTCCAGGGCCTACCTTAGGGGTGTCTTATAAATAAAAAATACAGTTTAGGCCGGGCAAGAAGTTTAACTTCTTAGGTCAACATAATAGGGTTAAACTGCACGCACAGTAAAAGTGGGTAGGACTGCTTGCATGCAAAAGCGCCATTACCCAATAGCGTCTTAATAGTTGTAGTTAAGTCTTTCACACAAAGCTCATATTATGTTATTTTTTAGCTAATGTCCAGCAATCTGTAAATATTCTCTGCTGATAAAGGAGGAATCTTGAAACACTGGTGTCTAGAGATACCATTTCGGAAGGCGGCAATAACTGAAACAATAAAATAATATGAACTTTGTGTTAAAAACTGAACTACAACTTCCAAGATGCTATGGGGGTAATGGCACTGTTACGTACAAACAGTGCACTCCTACCCACTTTCACTGATAAAAGGCTTTGTGAGCCGCCCCCAAGCTGACAAGCTTTGGAACGCCTGCACGCTATGAGTGGGATTATACTTGAGAAAATTGGCAGCATGTCCAGCCACCCGTAAATATTCTCCACTGATGGGGGAGGAATCCCGAAACACTGGTGTCTAGAGATATGATTTTGAAAGACGCATTAGCTGAAAAATAAAATAATATGAACATTGTGTGATAAAAACTGAACTACACTACCATGATGCTATGGGGTAATGGCGCTGTTACATGCAAGCAGTGCGCTCCTACACACTTTCACTGATAAAAGGCTCTCGTGAACCGCTCCCAAGCTGTCGAGCTGAATGTAGTCCCAAAAGGAAAGACAGTATCTGTGCCTCAAGAAAACTGAATACCAAAAGGGTGTGCCTGGGTGAACAGGCTGAGGAAAAGGGGTGTTGGGCTCAGAACTTTGTTGATTCTCATGTCTTGCATGAAGACCAAACTGGGTACAATCTTTGGCCATGCACAGAAGGTTGCATTTAGACCTGGCAATACCCCTGATTATGGGTTGCACTGTATTGGGGTAATGCAAATTCTGCTGTGGAATTATGTTATTGTGTAGAAACACTGCTCCAGGGCTGCATTATTGAAACCCTGTAGGACCAAATTTATGAGCCCTAACTGCATGGAATTTCAAATTTCTCGTGGTATAATGCATACATTTACCACTCTTTCTGAGCAGTTTGCAAATGTTTGTGGAGGCCTACATGTAAGGTGAGGATGGTGGGAGCAGGGTGTGGGGAGTGATGAGGAAAACAAGTTCTGACGAAGGGAAGCACTGATTGCTCTCCCCACCAGAAGAAAGTAAGGAAAGGACTTGTCTGCTCTGCATTCAAATACTCATGTGATTTTACCAGACGGAATGACACCTGGTCATACTTCATCTGCCCATTTGGCTTCACATGCCGCTGGCCTAACCTCACCTGCATTTGTGGCAGTTGCAACTTGTTTCACTTGTGTTGCCTGAGACCTTGCACTGCACTGCTGCACTGACACCACTGCTGTTTCTGCCTATCGCCACTGTACCTGTCTTGCCTGTGGAGATGGGTGTACAGCAAGGCGGTAGAGCAGCAGGTGTTGTGCCAAGCCATGATAAAAAAGCTCTACTTATCTCTAACGATTGTCTGGCATCCTTTGCAGCTTGTTGTGGGTAGAGGCAGCAGCTCTAGCAAATCCAGTAGGAGAAGGTAAGTGGACCACAACCGTTGCTTTTTGCTGCTGTGTCACATTGCTAAGTTGTACGTTGTTGCTTGTTGCTTAGTGCATCCCTGGATGTGCCATTGAATTCAGCATCACTTGCCATTTGCCTGGGGTGGGATCCTCTCACCCAGACTGCTGTGTGGTTAGGGGGCCGGGGGGCTATCAGCAGCCTATCACACTCAAGAGCAGCAACTGTGCCCACCGGTGTGAGGTAAGTGCAGGCATCGCCCGGAAGAAGTTGCCAAATAAGTTACCCCTAGTCTGACTTGTAATCCACAGCTGGGGCCTCCTATTCTATAAATGGGCAAGCGGAAGCTGCCTGCAGGGAAAGATAATGTTCCCATCAATCTTCATCCAGGGACCACACTGGACTCCTTCCTAGTCTGTGCTGTCAGCGCGGTCTTAAAGGAAATTGAACTGGTAGAAAGATGGCTACCTCTTGATTTTGGCTAAAGGCTTAGGGTCCAATTATGATATTGGGGGGTAGGACAGCTGCCCGCTGTTGTGGGGGTCAGGAGACTGCCCGGCAAGCTGTCAGAGGGCCGTCCACCCATTTACGATATGACTCCCGTGATGGTGGTTGGAAAGTGCTCCTTTACACTGCAGCTTGTGCTGAATGAAACCCAGATGATGGGCCACAGCACAAGTCGGTGTGTTAAGGAGCACTTAACTTAAGGTGCAGGGCTCAAGATTCATGGATTTGAGTAGGGGCACTACACGTGCCCCCAGGGACACTTTGCAGTGGCCCACGATGGCAGGGGCTCTGTTTGAGGCACCCAAAGTCCCTTTCTGACAGCCTTTTCATGGTGGTCAGACTGCCATAAAAAGGCTGTCAGAAAGGAACATCGTAATCCTGATGGCAGTGCCTTCCTCTGCACCGCCACCATTCAAGGGATACAATTCTGACCGCCGCCCCAATGGGATCATATAGCCTGTCAGATGCGGTGGTCTTCCCGCCAATGATTTCAGTCCAACTGCCTGCCTTATAATGCATAGAACCTTGCAGCTGGGGGATCTCACCATGCCTTGTGATAAACAACAAGCCAAACAGATACTTCTTGGCTCTTCGGGATAGATTCATGCCTAAATTCACTAGTCTACTGGCAGCACTGGTCACGAAAGGCCCATTGGAGCGAATAGTGCTAACAACCCGCCTGCCCAGCCCAATCCTGCAACAGTCCAACAATCCTGAATTTGCCACCTGAATATTGCCTGTATGTGGCGGTTTTGGTTGGTGTTCCACCTGCCCCAGCTCACAGGTAGGAGTCATACATGGAAACAAAAAATAAGTATGCCATTCGCTCTCTCAGAACACTGTCTTTGCAATCCAAGAGTATAATGATGTCTTTCCGGTGAGAAGAGTGATTTGTATTGGCCCTTCCCTAAAAGCAAACAAGGGAGACTGTATTGTGATAAATTGCAGGAACCCAGACTTTGCGCACCGTTTGGTGGAAACTAGCATCACGGGGGCACATTTGTAACTCCAAGTATTGTTGTACTGGGGTACTTCTATCACATCAGTCCTCCCAGTCATCAAGGCCAGGGGGCCAGGGGAGGTCCCTTTGTGCCCTCAAGCAGACTCACTGGTAACCCCTCTGATCCTAACCCATAACAGATTCTTGCCACTCTCAGGTCTGGATATTAATGATTGACTCACCCCCCCCCCGTAGATCAACTGGTAGAGCCTGGCCGATAATAGTTCAGAATTTTGGCGCGGCTGAAAGGGTCTTCTGGCAACCCCAAAGTAGGTGCGATCAAACATTTGGGGGCAGAGGTTGCTACAATTTCTTTGGGCAAGCAGGTTCACCATTCAGACTGCGATGTCCGAGTTCCCAGGGAAATTGCTGTTAGGTGCTGAGATATCAATCGATCTCTCCAGAATAAGCCTGATGCACAAAATAGACCTGCTCCTGGGGTCTATTTGACTTACCGATCCCAGAAACGACACTAGATCTTCATTATAGCCCGGTTCTATCTAGACTCCCTCAGGAGGACCTGATATTAGGAACCAAAAATGTACCTGTGCAGGCACGAGGGTGCTACAATTCCTTTAGTGGAATGTGGCAAGGCTAAGTTTTAAAACAGACAATGGCTGTCTGTCTCTTTTTTAGAAACGTTGATGTTATTTGCTTTCAGGAGACCATGACCTTTGAATGCATTTCAACTGATGGTTCTAGGTTTTATTTTTTGCATATTTATATAGCGCGAACCCGACCAGAAGGTATTGGAGCGCTTTACATGAGCACCATATTTACATTACACATTCAGGAACGAGGAGAATAAGTGATTTGCCCAGAATCACAGGATGTGGACGCGACCCCGAGGCTCGAACCCTGGTTTCCTGCACCAAAGTCGGCAGTTTAAGCCGACGGACCACATCCTCTCCCCAGTTCCTTTCGCTCCCTTGTGTAGTGTCTTAGGTCAAGGATAACAGACACTGAATATTCTTTTAGAACAAGCTTTATTATATGCTTCGTACTCGGTCCCTGTCCCTACTCTAACTGCCGTTTCCTGCTGTTTCCCCTCCTCTTCCCGTTCCCCCTCCTGGCTCCGCCCACTCAACAACTATACCGCTCACATTCTACATCTTCCCCTTTTTTAACAAAATGAAATGACTGACTTGTTTATAGTTCTTCAATTAGTCGTTTCGGTCTGCGGATGTCCCGTCGAGGTCGGAGGGACATGGTCCCTGCTTCAGACTCAAGTTTTCCGTGAGTATCAGGATGCTGACCTTCGACAGCCACGGCAGGTTGTTCTCTTCCTTCACTCCCTGGTTGCCCCAACATCTTCTGGAGTGACTCTCTCATGACTGGAGTGCACTTCTGAAAATGCGACACATTCCTGGTAACCCTCCGGCTGTCGGACTCCGCGGTCACCATGGTACCCTTTTTTTTGAGTAATCGTCAGAGGCTCAGCTCGGAATTTACAGTCCGTTTTCCTTTGCTGTTCCTCTTTGACTATGACGCAGTCCCCTTCATGTATGGAGGGTGATACTTGCTTTTCTTCAGGCGTCCGCATATGACTTCATTTTGTCTTTTCCACGGCGGTCCGCTGACATGACCTCTTGATGAATACGAGCGGGTGAGACCGCTCTCAGAGCGCCTTCCCAGGTAGGTATCCGGGTTCTGATGGATCGACCTAGCATTAATGTGGCGGGGCATTTTCCTGTGGTGGCATGCGGTGTTGTTCTATAAGCCCTTAAGACTTCATTGAGAGCCACTTGAAGATCCCTTTTTTCGACTGTCGCTTGTTGAAACGTCTTTTTGAGAGTGGCCATGAATCATCATCATCATCATCATCATAGTCTTTATTCGAATTAAAAAATAATTCATACAAGACACAAACAAATACAGAGTTATAAAATATCACAATCACTAGATAATATAAAATCTTCCAATAAATAGGTAAAATTTGTAGATAAGAGAAGAATTAAACATTGGAGCAGACAAGATGAAGTACAATACACATCAGTAATAAAATGATAGGTAAAACAAGGATATCTAGCAAATAATGGCGGATTTTAGGGCCCTACCTATATGCCTTCTCAGTGCACCGAAGGGCTTTTCGTCTGAGAGACCATGCCCACCCCAAGTATTTTGCTAAGACAATTGAATGGACTGGTAAAGTGCTTGTGTGTAGGATTCTGATAGCTACAACAGAGCTCCTTGTGCCCAGTAGCTTACATAAAGGGGAAAGCCAGTGTCGTCTAGGAGTAGCGTATGCAAGGCAGACAAACAAAAAGTGGGCAATAGTTTCCTCTTTAGCACCACAAGCAGGGCAGGTACATGAACTTACACCAAACCACCCGCAAGTTAGGGCCCTAAGTGGGAGGGAACCTGCTCTAAGTTGAAAATAGAGTTTCCTATCACTTGGTGAGGTGATCAAATCCCAATAAGGTTCTAAGAAAGGTGTGACCTTTGCCTCTAAGAAACGGCTGGTCATCGTGGGGGAAGTAGAATCACCCCACACCCTGTGATTTGCCCGTTCCCAGTATAGTGTTTTCAATAGCTTTTTAGCAGGAAACTCAGCGACAGCTGGGTCGTTCCATAGGCCTTCCAGCCCCAGAGCTTTTAAGGATTCGCAAAGGTTCCTAAGCCACCCAATCTTATGGAACTTATCAACCTGAATTACGTCCATGATGCCCATTGCGTAAGATCGGAGCTCCGGTGTAGTCCATAGTCTCCTCCAGTATAAAACCGGACGGAGATTGGCCAAGTCCTTAATGGCCTTTCTGCCTAGATCATAACGCAATGGGACCATTGGCGTACTTTGTGGTAAGCCAATAATACAACAAAAAAAATTCTTTTCGACGGCTGTTAGGGATGTTAATGCGTCAAAACCCCAGAGCTCTGCCCCATACAGGACTGAGTTTAGGGCCTTTGCCTCATATACTTGTAACACTGGTTTAATAGGTGAGGGATTTTTTATGCTCTTTAACCAGCGTTCCCGTAATCTGAGTGAGTTTCAACGTGGACAGTTCCAAATGTCTGTTCCACCGGTTGTTTTGGGACACGTGAATGCCCAAGTAGGTAAAGTTTGATACCTCCTCCAGAATTTGGCCGTTCATTATAAGCTTACCAGCTCTGTAACTTGGGTGTGGATTGAATGTCATAAGTTTGGTCTTCGACACATTGACCTCCAAGCCATGATCTTTGCAAAAATTTTCAAAAATTGACAGAGCCCTTTGCATGCCGCACGGGGTTTTAGACACTATAAGAATGTCATCGGCAAACATTAATATTGGTGTAGGAGCTCCTGCCAACTTGGGAGCGTCGGTGTTAGCTTGAAGCATATAATCGACTACTCCGTTAATATACAAAGAAAAGAGTGTTGGGGCCATGGCACAACCTTGACGCACACCTTGCTCGACAGGAAACTCGGGGGTTGTTTCCCCCGGGCCACCCCATTGTATTTTTGCGAAGTTAGGCTCATGGAGCCTCCTAATTAAAGTCAATAGCTCCAAGAGGAGACCGAGCTTTTCGAGGACCCTCCAGAGTTGCTCTCGGGGGACAAGGTCAAAGGCAGCTCTTAGGTCCACAAAAGTGACGTAGAGACTGCCTTTACCTAGTTCAACAACCTTCCAGAGCAATTGCTTAAAGCGGAACACCTGGTCCACGGCACTGGTAAATTTGCGAAAACCCGCTTGGAGGCTAGAAAGGATCTGGTTATCTTCGATCCAAATAAGTACCTCATTCAGTACCATCCTCCCAATGACTTTTTGAATTGTGTCAATTAGGCTGATGGGCCTGTAATTTCCTGGGAGGGTTTTATCACCCTTTTTATATATAGGGATTATAATAGCACCCTCCCAGGATTTAGGCACTGGGGCACCTTCAGCCACGGCGTTCGCAATTAGGGTGATGTACTTGCTCCAGGAAGCTTTGTTATCAAGGAAAAGATCGGATGGATCACCATCCAAGCCTGGAGCCTGCCCTGCGGCTACACAGGACAAGGCGGCTAGGACGTCCTTAGAGCTAAAGGGCCCAGACGAGTAAAAGACATATGGGGTTGTGCCCGAGTTTCTATAAAAAGGGTCACATGCATATTGGGGTTTGAAGTACCCCAACCAATCTTCTTGGGTGACATGGTTTGAGGGATTTTCGGTCAAGCCCCCTCTGCCCCACTTTATCACATTCCAGAACAATCTGGTGTCCCGGGCATGACAAGCCTCATTCAAATCAAGCCAGAACAATTCGTCCCATTTTCTTTTTGCTTGGGCTAGGCATTTCTTATAAGCAGATCTAGCTGATTGAATGAGTGGTTTACTCCCACTAGAGAGGGCTTGAGCCAAAATGCCTCTTGCACTTTTACATTGTTTGTCATACCACCTTAGTTGCTTACACGGTGGCTTACTACCCTTTCTTGATTGCTTGAAGAAGAAGGCACGTAGACCCTCGAAAAATGACTCATGTATTCTGGTTACTTGCTCATTATGATCTTTAATTTTCAAAGTTTCCTCGAGATTCGCATTAATTGCGCAAAGATTGGTATTAATGCGAGCCATTACTGGGGCATTGGTCTTTACTAAGGTCCATTTTAACCTCCGCATGTCATTTATTTGAACGCACGCCGAGGGAGCCAGTGTTGGTTCCTTGGTCAGCGAGCGGGGTTTGCCCCACCAGCTGTGAGAAACACAAATGGGGTTGTGGTCGCTCTCTAGTCTTGGCTCCACCACCATATCTATAGGATGGCACCACAGCCTCAGACAACAGAGGACATAATCAATCCTACTTACTGAGCGGCCATTATCAAAGGTGGATGCTCCCAGCTTATCTCCTTTTGTTCTTCCGTTCAGTGCCCTTAGGCCGCTTTCAAGGCAAAGTGCGTTTACCTGTACTGCTACCGTGGACCACCTTTTAATTGGGGGTAGCGAAAGTGCTGGGATGCCCCAGTGTCGGTCCTCATCGGGGTCAAAGCCCCATTCAGAGTCCGAGTCTAGAAGGGGTTCGAATGTAACATTAAAGTCCCCGGCTACGATCAGGTCCCTATTGCACGATTTAGTTTCTATGAGGGTAGTTAGAGTGTCCAGCTCCCTTGACTTTTTCCCTTTTGTGCCCCGAAGATATATGTTGTAAATATCCAAAGAGCCCTCGTGATCGAGAGTTAGTCTCACTAATTGGATATCCAGGGACCCCGTGTCGATCACAGCAGCGCTCGAGAATAAATCCTGGCATGCCCAAATAATTAGTCCGCCAGATGGACGGCCTTTCGGGCCTTTAGTTGCTGGGACATAGAAATTCAAATATCCCGGCATAAACCGAGCCTCAGAGGACCATGTTTCCTGTAGTAGGCAGACATCATAGTTGTTAACAAAGCTAACCCATTCAGGTGAATCAAATTTAGTCTTGATACCAGCCAGGTTCCAAGACAAAAGAGTGCCAGAATAGTTACTAGGTCGTGTGATATGGTGGACAGTAGTCTGGCTAAGTACATTTGCCCTCTCTCCCAGCCTGGGTGGAGACGACAGTGGGGCCCTGGATGTTAACTGCGATCCTAACGGGTCCAGTGAAGTGGCAGCCTGGGCATCCATGAATATACTATCGTTTGCCCTCAGTGTCTTAAGAGGTAAGGCAGTTGTCATACTATGGGAATGTCAATAACAAAGACCTGGGGTATAAAAATAGTTTAGGTTGTGGGCCTCTATTCCTGATCTAGGTCCATAAGGTGTGTAATCAGTGATGAACCTAGAGAGGCGTGGATCTTTGAAATTGACAATAATGCAATCTCCCTGGATGTTTTTGGGTTGGGAACCTACCCATTGTACTCTTCTAATGAAAAGAATCCGACCATTCAGTTGATTCGGGATTGGTCTATGGGTGTTGAGCCAATGACTTACTTTATATTTAGTTGCTCAAAGGATTCATTTTTATTAGTGGGGAGTTCAGGGACACCCGTTAGTACCACAACATAGGGAAAAGATTCCGGTGGTAAGTGTATTTGGGTCAAGGGTGGCCTGGGTGCATTACCTGGGAGGGCTGTATCAACAGTCGTGCTCAGGCTCACTGGATTCATGGTGTTAATGCCCAGGGGTGCTTTACTTAGCCGACCCTCCCGCCTCAGGGACTGGTTATTGTGTAGCACTCCCTCCTGCCCTGGTGGTTGATGTCAAGTCAAGTCAAGTCAAAATAAGCTTTATTCGGAAAGTTAATTTCAATCCATAAAAGCTTGTACAGTATAGCATAACGTTTAAGCAGTTAAAACAGGTAATTTTTAAAAACATATATATACAGAACATGTATCAAAAAAGCTCATTTCCATGGTGACAGTAATACAGCTAATAAATATACAAGTCATTATTTCAAATTGATCTATCAGTTTGTTAAATTAATAAAATTAGATGGAACTTCGGATCAAGAAAGAGGAAACATAAGCCCCCTACTGCGTTATTAGGATGCATTGGGGGATAAATCCAAAACAACGTTTGGAATCTAAAGAATACTGTTTCTTCATTTCAATGGCTCTATTTTTCCCTCTATTCACCTTGAGCCTAACTCGATGCTATTACTTCATTTGATCAAATGCGTGCGAGAACAACGCCGTATGAGTGTGGTAAGAAAGCATTTCGTTTTAATGGATAAACATTTAAATGTAATGTGTAGACGATAAAGGTAAAACGACTAGTAGATATACAAGACAGTATTTCCAAATTCAGCTATCAGTTTGTTAAAATAATAAAATTAGGTTGGGCTTTAGAGCAAGAAAGAAGAAACATTCGCCCCCTACTGCATTATTAAGAGGCATTGGGGGATAAGTCCAAAACAACGTTTGGTATCAGAAGTCTACCGTTCTTCAAAAATTTGCTCTATTCACAATGAACCTAAATCGATACTATTTCTGCATTTAATCAAATTTTTTAGGAAAGCAGTAACATTATGATTTATGCAGTCATTATCGAGACATTGAAGGGCCAAGAATGCTGGGCGACATTGACGAATGCCCCAGATTTTGAAGATTGGTTTTAACCATTTCCTTCTCAATTCTTCATAGAATTTGCAAAATAAAATAACATGAATAGTTGTTTGCTCAGAGACAGAATCACATGGGCAGTGTAATAATTCGTTTGACCAATTGTTAACAGTTGGGAAAGTCACCAGCCTATGGAAAACATTCAGTCGAAAGCGAGTGAGAACAAATCTGTCGTATCTTTTGTCTGTTTTTTGGAGATACGGTTGCATGCCAAATGAAGTTGATATCATTAAATTATGGCTCACAGACAATTTTGTAGCTTCACTCGTTAGTCTCAGACTCTCCATGTGGTTCATACAACGTTTCTTAAAATCTTTCCTTACGATAGCTGGTGGTTGATGAATATTTGGAAGTGGTATAGATAAATCTATACCTAAACCGATACCTGTGGTGGTTGGAACAGGAGCGGGGGGTGTGCCAGATGAAGATGGAACAGCAAAGGTAGAATTTGCTCCATGAGTGCAATTAGATTTAGATATATCCCTAGTAGACAGCTTAACAACATTCTTTAGCGAGCAAAAATTGTCCAGAATAGATTGTTCCAATTTGTCAACTTTTGCTACAACAGTTTCGATCCTTTCCAATAATGGTGAAATTAAGGATCGAACGATACGTTCTAGCTGGGAGACTATGTCATTAATATCAGGTGGGGAGGGAGCGTGTGTACTAGCGTCCATCATGGAGGGGCGAACGCTGGTGCTTGAGATGTCAGGAAGTACCATATTTTTAGAGGCTTTGGAAATTTTCGCCAACCTACCACCATCCATAACCCCTCCCCTTTTCCTTTTCTGAATAACTGATCTAGTAGATCTGGCCCCAGCTCTAGTCTGGGGACGGGGAATGTTGGACTCGGGTGTAGATGCGGCTTCCTCCTCTAGCACAACGTCCATCATGGCTGCGAGATCTGACAACCTCCCAGAAGGAGACAACAAATGCTGTGATGTTTCAGACGTTGAAAGTGGTGGTAACTCCTCCCGCATCTGCTCTCTGAGATTGTTTGGTGATTTTACAAGGGCTAGCGGGCCCAATGATGAACGTCTGACAAACAAGGGATCTATCGAAAGGCGTCTTTCGGTAATGGCTATTTCATGTTCCAATACCGAGACAGCTCGAGTGATAAATTGGTCCATAGTCCCGGCAACTGTAGTAGGGGCCATGAAGCGCTTCCCCTTTCCGGCCATTTAACACAGTGCCAGACAGGACAAAATGTAACAACAATCAGAGTTTGCACAAATGTCAGTAGTCATGGAACAATGACTGCAATAACTTACTTATGGCGCTTGATATCAAAAGGTGAGCCCAGCCCGGCCATAAGGGCGTGACTTTACGATGCTTGAAATTCAGATGCCTCGCAAATTCACCAAACAAATGTCCATTAAAAGGAGGGCCATTATCCGTCTTAAGTTCCTTGGGAATACCCCACGCCGCAAACACTTCATCCAACACTGCAATGGTGCTTGAGGCACTGGTGGATGACACAAATTGGGCCAGTGGAAACCTTGAATATTCATCCATAATTGCCAGGACATACTTTCCTGATTGGAGAGGTCCGTAAAAGTCCATGGCAAGTTCTTGCCACACGCCACTGGGCAGTTTTGTCATTTGCAGAGGAGCTGGGGGAGCTCCTTGACTAACGAGTTGGCATTGAGGACAGTCTTTGAGGGTGAGTTCCACCATCTGGTCCAACAGCGGGAACCACACCCGCTCTCTAAGAGCTCTCTTAGTTGCAACCACTCCTCGATGACCTTCATGAGCGAGGTTGATGATGCCCTGCCGTAATTGCGTCGGAATGACAATCCTTTGGTCCCTCAGCAGAAGACCTCCCGAGGTGGCAGAGAGCTCTTCACTCACATGACGGAAGGCTTGCATTTCTTGTCTGACTGTGGGATCCTTCCCTTCCTCCTCACTGTCGTGTCTCCACCTATTGGTCTGCAATCGGCAAAGTACTTTCTGCAGAACGACATCCTGCGCAGTGGCCTCTTGAATGGCTTCCAGGGGAACCGCTGGTGGTTGAGCATGGCCCACCACAAAGTGGATGTATTCCTCAGCCATCGACGATCGTGATGCCATCGATGATTGAGGGTGTCGTGACATATAATCAGCCGGATTTGCTGATTTTCCCGGCTTGTGCAGTATCGTGTATGTATATTCCTGTAGACGCAAACCCCATCACTCAATCCGAGGTGTCATCTTCGACCTGGGATTTCCGAAGATGGTGACAAGCGCCTGATGATCAGTCACCATTGTAAAGTGTTTGCCATAGATGAAAACATGGAAATGCTCGCAGGCCCAAACAACCGCCAGACTCTCATTCTCTGGTTGAGAATAGGACTTCTCCGTGTCTGACAGGCTGCGACTCTCGTAAGCTACGATATGGCGCTGATCACCGTCATTGTCGTACTGAGCCAAAATCGCACCCAGGCCCACAGGGCTAGCATCTACAGTTATTTCCGTCTTCCTTTTGGGGTTGAAATACGCTAAGTTATCGGCCGACTCAACGGCACATTTGATGTCTTGGAACGCCCGCTCACACTGAGGGGTCCAGTTAAAAGGCTGTCCTTGCTTTGTAAGCGTTCTGAGGGGATGGCTAAGTGTGGCATAGTCCTTGATGTATCTGGCACAATAACTGGCCATACCCAGAAATGATCGAATGTCACTGACATCCTGGGGACTCTTGGTGTCATTTAGGGCCATCACTTTTTCAGGGTCAGGCTTCATTCCCGCTCCAGAGAACACATGTCCAAAGAATTTGAGAGTGGATTGATGGAATTCGCACTTGTCCTTGTTTAGGGTCAGATTAGCTTCCAGGAGGGCATGACATACCCGATCTAGGGCCTTATCATGTTCCTGCACGTTTGACCCAAACACAAGAATATCATTGCTATAATTCAGTGTTTTGGGTATGTGTTGTATGGTCTGACGAATGGCCTCTTGAAAGATCTCCGCAGCTGAGGAAATGCCAAAACGTAACCGTTTGTATCGAAACAAACCCAGGTGAGTTGTTATGTACCTCAATTTTTCATGCAACTCCAGCTGATGGTATCCCTTGTTTAGGTCAAGTTTCGAAAATACCCTGGCACCATTTAATGCAGAGATGATATCACTCAAGTGAGGCCCGGGATGACGTTCCCTTTCAATCGCAGTGTTAGGAAGCCGCATGTCAACACATAGACGCACCTTCCCAGAGGTGCCTTTCTTCGGCACAATGACTACCGGCGACACCCATGGGTTGGGGCCGTCGGTCCGCTCAATAATTTCGGATGCTAATAGTTCTTGGAGTTCATCCTCCACCGCTTGCTGAAGGTGGAATGGTACTCGCCTGGGATGTTGTGCTACAGGCCTTATCTGGTCATTAATGTGAAATCGAACTTGACATTTGTTCATCTTTCCCAGCCCAGTGAACAGCTTGGGGAATTTGTGTAAAATGTCCTGGTCACCACTAACCCGGTATAGAATCTCAACCAAACGAAGGCACTCCGCCGTTGGTAAGCTGAGAAGACAATCAGCTTCCGGGCCATCAATTACGTGTATGAATGCTGACACAGACGTGTTCTGGTGCCGGAGGGTGGTTGAGAATTTTCCTAGACAGGGAAGTGGCTTCTTTGACATCCAAGTAAATACCCGGACATACGCTGGACACAAAGGCGGCTGTGGCTTCATTTTCTTGTATTCCGTTACCGGGATGTAATTCAGTGATGCTCCACTGTCCAGAACAAACTTCGTGGCATGATTTCCTACACTTATCTTCAATCTCGGGTATTTTTTGAGTTGGTCCGGATCTGCGACCATACTGGCGTATTCAATTGTGTATTCAGATTCACATGACTCTGATCGAGAGTCCCTGGACGGCGACCTCCTCAACCATTGAGACCTCCTTGATTCTCTGCTAGAATGTGAGGAGCTAGAAGACGACTGTGGTCGATCTTGTACGGCTTTCACATGGTGTCGTCTAGTGTCAGAACGAGTTGGCCTTGTCCCTTCATTCTGTCTTTCCTAGCGATATTCTCCACACATTGCTTCAAAATGATGTGTTCGTCCACATTTTCGACATTGCAGGCCCATGGCTGGACAGGCCTCTCTGTGCGGGAAGTCATACCCGCACCGATAGCATTTTCGTCCACGGTCTGGTTTCTAGTCACTTCGGCCTGACTCATGCCTTCTACGCTCCGTGCGTTGCTGGCGAGAGGACTGTCGGGATGGGTGCCGTCGCTCCTTCGAATACCTGCGACTGCGACTGGCTTGCACTCTGCATACCTGCTCTCGCCTTTCAGGGCGCCCGGTCTCCATGCTCTTAGCTTGTTCCTCCGCTTGATCATACACTCGGGTCATTTCCTCAATCTCCTCCAGATTATGACTCTTCCTTAATAGTCTCCTTCTCAGAGTCTCGGACTGACAGCCATCAATTATTTGTGATCTGATGGCATCATCCGTGGAGAACGCATCAAATTCACAATACCTGGACAATCGACTTAGTCTCGTTATGAAGGTGCTCATCACTTCCTCTTTCCCTTGACGGGCTTGGTGAAAAGCGTATCGTTCATAATCCACATTTCTCTTATGTAAAAACTTCTTGTTTAGAGCATCTCGCACTTTATCATATGTCCCTGTGTCTGCCTTTGGCATTTCTTTGATTAGCTTGCTGATTTCTTTACCCACCAGGTTGCGCAGTGCGATCACTTTGTCTTCATCCTCTGTCACTTTTGATCCCTTGATGTAATCCTCAAAGTCCTCGAGCCATTCCTGCCATCTGGGACCCAAGCTCCCTCCAACCGTCAGCGTTAAAGGTTCTGGTGGGCGCAGATGTGACACTCCCGTCATAATTAGTTTAACTTCATTCCTTTGCGGAGAATTATGGTTCGACATTTTGGCAGCACACTCCTGTTTCCTTCTTGTCTGTGCACATGCTTGTTTGTTTCTTGTTTGCCTGAACTGGTGTTTGTTTACTTTTAAGACGTTTCACCCTTGTCTTTTCTCTTTTTTTTTCAATGCTTGTTTGCTGGACCTCGCCTGACTTCAAAAATGGCCGCCCCATTGACTTCATAGGGATGTCTTCCAGGAACCGCCTGACTCTAAGATGGCCGCTACATAGAAATTCTCACCCCCATGAGGTCTTTGCTGCAGTCCTTATCAGGCTCACCACACTTCACTCAGCACTCCCGCAGTCACTTCCACAGGTGTCAGCACAACAGCAGTGCTTCACGCACAATTCGGGGTATTTCACCTGGCCAGGCAAGCTCGGAGGGAGCTCCCAACTTCTCCTTCGCGCGCGTGCCGTTTCCCACGCATCGGGGGTGAGCTCTTCGTTTCTTCCGATCACTTCAACAAGGCTTCAGTACGACCTCAGACAACTCCCGATCCCCAGCGCAGCCAGCAGAGTCGGGGTGGGCTCCCGATCTCTCCTCGTCACTCGCGTGTTAGCATCAGGGGTGACTCACGATTCGGCGCAAACCAGCGCTCCAATTCAAACGCGCCTTACTTCATTCACACCGTAGAGGGACAGGGACACTCCTCTTGCTTTTTCGGGGACACTGGGCTGCAGCATCCCACCCTCGTCGCCAGTTGTAGTGTCTTAGGTCAAGGATACCAGACACTGAATATTCTTTTAGAGCGAGCTTTATTACATGCTTCGTACTCGGTCCCTGTCCCTACTCTAACTTCTGTTTCCTGCTGTTTCCCCTCCTCTTCCTGTTCCCCCTCCTGGCTCCGCCCACTCAACAACTATACCGCTCACATTCTACACCTTGCGGTCCCATCTTTTGCAAGCAGGGGGAAGGGGGGATTGTTAGTTATGGTCTCTACTTTAATTAGGAGTTGAAAGTCGCTGATTACCAAACCCGTTATCAGACATTAAAATTATCCCAGTTGAGCGTGTTTAATGCTATCTGAATTAGTTTTTATTAGAACTATTTTGCTATACAGCCTGTGGGGATTGTTTTGAACTTAAAATCTTCAGTCACAGAAGTAATGAATAAACACCTGACAGCTAATTCCCTCATTTGGGTGGGTGATTTACATGTTGTTAAATGTATATATAGCGGGAAGCAGATGTGTGAAATTAAAGATAGCCGAGGAGAGCATGTAGGAATTTTCAGCACTCAGTAGATGGAGAAAATTTGACTAGAATTATTTTAATTAACAATTTGTCTTTTATATCAGATTTAAGTGGTGTTAGTTTTGTGAACACCCGGACCTTTGATGGAAGAGGCAAAGGCAGCCTTTTTGACCACAGTCTTTTGTCAAATGACTTGCTGCCTTAACTAAAACAAATATGAGGTTTATCCATTGCCATTCAGTGACTACTGTCCCATTATGATTAGCTACTCTCTCCCACTGCATGCTTCTCCTACTGCCGAAACAAATTCCCCTTTAACTTTTGCGCCAAACAGGGGGTTATGAAGAAAATGGAAATATGTTGACCCTAACAAAGGGGCATGTTAGCAAGGGCTGGCGATATAATTATCGCCGCTTTAGCGTCCGTTTTTGGTCGAAAAGCAGCAATAATTATATCGCAATATCATCAAGGACACACTAGCGCGTGTTTCCTTGATGTAGAGCCCGTTTTTTCACAGCCTCGCAACGCTAATGAGATGCAAAGAATGTGTGGCTGTGAAAACAACACATGTTAATATCATGAAGGCAGCTTCGCCATATTAACAAGGAGGTGCAGCGATGAAAAAAATCGCGCTACCTTAGCCTTAACTCGGGAATTTAACGTCTGTTAAATTCCTGACTAAGGCATACTTTTAATGGGAGATGGATTATGCTGTTAGGACCACAGAGTCCTATCAGCAATGTTATCGCTGTTTTCAGTGACACATCGCTGGAAAACCAGCAATGTTCCATTGAAAACACCGCTATCGCTGAAATATTATCGCCATAGCGCTATGCGTTGTTAATATAGCGTTATCATGGCGATAATATTCAGTGATAGCCAGCAATAATATTTCTATTGCTATGTACGGCCAGCGATAATTATCGCTGGCCGTTGATAATATGCCCCAAAGTGTTTTCAGATTTTCAAGCTACTAATCAGACGGAGATCTCATGCTGTCTTTCGGATACCACCAATCCAACTTGCATATGCAATAGCTTTTTCAAGAGACGCAAAACGGTACCTGAAAGATTATTAATAGATAAACCCAGGAAGATCACCCAATCCAATCATGGTTTAATCCTGAATGCACAAATGCTTGCAAAACCCTGAAAAGACTTACTAATGTAATACCACGAGACCCAGTTGCGGTTAGAGTTGCAAGAAGAAATTATCAGCAAGCATTGAGACTTGAAGGCCATATTAGAAAGAAACCCTAGGATAATCTGGTATGCGAGGCTTGTTTAAAAGACAATAGGGCCTTCCGAAAGAATGTGAATAATCCCTTTTTCTCTGTGAAAAAACCCTTCAAGGATAGGTGTGCCTAAAGCAAAGTAATTGGAGAGCTGCTCCATGGCTGAAATATGTAAAAAAAATAACTTTCAAGAGTTGGGATTGAGTAGTCTTTTTAAAACTCTAGGTAATATTAATGCACACTCTAAGGTCCAGGTCAAGAAAAAGCTTTTTATAAATAAAGAGGGGGCATATCTGCAACGCGGCGATAGAAAATTATCGCTGCTTTTGCGGCCGTTTTCAGCCGAAAAGCGGCGATAATTTTATCGCCTAATTAGCAAGGTCACGCTAGCGCGTGAAATATTGCTTTAGCGCACAAAATCTTAACGCCCAGCTTTGCATCTGACATTCCTGACCTAACATGACAGGAGAAATGTCGCTAAGTGAAATTTCTCCTATCATCAAGCCCCACGCTATGAAGCATAGCGGCAAGAAAAGTAGCGATAACCCCTGTTATCGCTACTTTCCTTACGCCTGCTTCAGGACTGACTTAGCCATGATATCCTATGGAAGGTGGATATCATGGCTAAGTTTGTGAGGCCCTATCAACAAGCTAACGCCACATTTCGTGAGATTATCTCACATTAGGCAGTTAGCGTTAGGATTTTTATCGCTTTTGAGATAAGCGTTGCTAATAGAACGCTATCTCAGCGATAAAAATCCACGCTAGCCGGTGATAATTATCCTAGCGCTAAGTGCGCTTAGTGATAATTATCGCCGGTTGTTGCTGATATGCCCCCAAGATCTTAGGATCATGAAAGAACTTGATTTGGTAACTTTTCAATCATACATGCCGCTTTCAACCACCCAAGACATGGAGCCATACTTAACATGGATAAAGGCACCGAAACTTTTAACGTACACGGTTAAGAGTGAATGCAATTCATTACCTAGTGGCCTTCCCTATTGCTGGCACCTGGTTTGTGTCACTACCGTGTTGCCCATGCAAGGGGAGTTCACTCCAGTCAACTAAGCACTTTATGCTATTTTGCACCTTGTATACTTCTTTTAGAATTCAGCTCCTTCGCCCTATGCTTAGCAGAGGACCTTTTAATACTCATCAAGATGGCTTGCACTATTTACAGTGTCTGAGGTCTACTCTGATGTTTTTCAGTTCTGAATTTTAGTACTCAAGCGCTGAGATTAATGAAGACATATGCACTGAGATCCATGTTTTCGACTTTGATACAGGGTTGCCTTGATTGCTTAGATTTGCTTGGTATTAAGGATTCCTATAGCCAATGTGAAATGTGGGTGCGAATTAGTTTGTATGGCCGTTTGTATAATTTATTATTTAAAGGAGGGTAAAATATTTTAGCTTTATCATGATATTTTATTAGGATTTTATTGAAGGGTGACATTTCTTTGTGCTTTCATGGTGAATATTGACCGAATAAAGATGATGATAATGACCTGGTTAAAATGAGTCTGGTGTTCCAACACCCAGGGCAAACTGGTGCAGGAACCTCAGCCCACACAATACTATAATGAATATAATTCCATGCACAAAACCCACTCTGCCTCACTGATAATCACTGCCTATCAATTTTCATTTCATGCCCTGCTGAGTTTGGGGAAAGAATACTAAATAAATGAAGAAATTGTTCGCTCTTGACCTCAAATGACACTATCGAAGGCCAATTGGTCTCTTGGCATGACAATTATTGCAGACAAATGCACTAAACCCCTACAGAGAACACAGTAGGCTATGTTTGATCAGCCCTGGAAGTATGGTGCGGGGTACCAAACCTAAGTGTATGACTTGACACAAGCCAGGCCTTGCAGTTAAAGCTAACTTGATATAGACAAAAAGATGCCATAGGAGCTGTTTTGTAGTAACTTTGAGTTCTGGGTTTGGCCTCTAGCTATGGCCCTCTGAAATAGAACAACATATTAGTCTCTGGCCTCTGCACTTAAGGCATAATACCCCCTCGGCTGAAGTTGAGTTATCCTGGCAAAAGGCATGACCTGTAGCCACATACACTATGGTTTTAGGCACAAAGTTTGGTTGGCAGCCATTCCATGCATCCATGTGTGTGCCCCCAGTGCCTGTAGTTCAAACACTTCGTCTTTGTGCAGTGGGATCTGTGGAAAGGTGTCCATTCTAACCATGCCCTGCAAACATCCCTGCTATGCCATTTTAATTTAAGATCTTGCTACACCTAAACTTAACACATGCACTGCAGGATCTGGGCAGAGGACCTGGTCTCTCTGGTCATGGCACTTAACCAGCTCTCAGGCCTCCAGTACCTATAGCACTTATGCTTTGCCCTTGCACAATGTACTCATGGTATTGGCATACCTTTGGTGGGAAACTGAACTCCCCACCTGACCTGTGGAACCCCTCCCCCACACATTTTCATCACCATATAGGAGGATCTAGTTGCAGGGCAGGGCCTCTGGCCAAGGCCTGCAGCCAGCCCCTAGGATTAAGTGGCCAAAGGAATGCTGAGAATCACCTACAGTTATTTAAAATGAGCCCTATGTGCTGGCCATGACTTCATCTCTCTGTTTACTCAAAATAGTATCCTGAAGAGCCTATTGTGCATAGCTTTGTTCATACACAGTAGGATTTCTGAGTAGGACATGGCCACTGGCCACATCCTGAGCCCAGCCTATATGCTTCATCAAAACCTGATATGGGCTATGGGTGTACGGTATGGCTTTCATCCAACACCCACATCACAGGATACACTGCACATTGTCCTTTGGTGGGCACTGATGACTGTAGTTGCAGGTCTTGATTTGCTATCATGTCATGTGCTTTGAAGTTGTGACCCCAAGAACATGCAGTGAACGTTCATAACCATGCGTAGCAAGCTCTGGGTGCAATTTGTGAATGGAGCTCAAACTCTGTGTATGGTTTCTCTCACCTGATTATCCACTCACAACCTACCTGTCTTCTGGTCTTTGCAGCACAGGGTATGGTTGACATAAAATGCAGAGAAAATATATCTGCGATTTAGATGTTCAAACTAACAATCAATCTGAAAGTGACAGTTAGTTATAGATTCCTTACCTTAGAATTACCCTCAGGCGTCAGACTGGATCCAGATAATCTTTTCTCTTTGCAGTACCCTTGCGCATTGCTAGGTGGCATCAGTCGACTCCACATCCGTTGTCGGCATCGTGGTTGCTGGGATGACGTTGTGGTACCCACTTAGACTTCGCCCCTGCGTGCTAACGTCAGTTCTTTCTTTTTCAGCGCCAGCCTAGAGCAGATCCGGATAGAGCTTACCCCTTTAGTCTCTTTTTTAGTATTGTTTTTTTTTACTTTTGTCGACTTTTTGTTTGGGAAGTCATTGACTCCTGGAACCTGAGGGATGTCCCATTGTTGGACTGGCTTTAAGCCCTGCGAGGTCTGTCACAAACTGATGTTTGTGATGGACACGCACTTATGTGCCTTTGGTGTCTGGAGCGCGACCACGACCCGAAGTCATGCTCCGACTGCCTGGCCAGGAATCGGAAGTCCTTTTTGGAGCTGTCTCGAAAGCTCTTGGAGGCCTGGCAGACGGCTCTGCGTCGCTCCCGGTCTCGCTCGAGGGGAATGTATCGATACCGTTTGCGGAGCCATCACACCTAGAATTATAATCAGTCATTGCTTAGTGGCAAAACATCACAGAACATAAGTGAAGAAGTGTTGAAGTGAATTCTATTAAGTAATTTGCCTAAACACTACTCAGTTAACTCAAACATTAGAGAAAAGTAGTATAACTTGACAAACCTGAAAATTAAACTAAATAATTCAGACACATATGTAAGTAACATTACTCTACACAGGGCTGGAGGGTTTTGACCCAAAGGATTAAAATGTACAGATGGAGTCATGAAAGTGCAATGTGCATATAAGCAAGCAATTTATCTAAGCATTACTTAGAAACAAAGTTAAAATTTAATTTAACAGATTATACCAGTTTGCTCCAGTCCATACAGCCAAATAGTTTCATAAATCCAATGATCCAAGGGCCAAATGTACGACCATAGTAAATTGCGACTCGCAATTTGCGCCCGAAATTTACTATGTACTACAGTGTCAGAGACACTGATTGTGAAACCCAATGGGGTAGCAAAATCCGAGGCTCATTAATATTAATGAGGCACTCGCATTTTGCAACCCTCTTGGGAATGGCTGACCCTCCCAGGGATGGTGGCCTGTTGGACTCAGCAGACCACCATGTCTGCGACTTCTTTTAAATAAAAAAGTTTTTTTTAATGCAGCCCGTTTTCCTTAAAGAAAAAGGGGATGCATTTAAAAATAATAAAATTGAAACGGTTTTGTTTAGCTTTTGAAGGGCATTTCGTGGTCCCTGGGACCACTGCCTGCCCGTAAAAAATATTTTCGCATGTATTTGCAAGGGGAAAGGGTTTCCCTGGGGACCCCTTCCCATTTGTGATTGCATTACCACCTACTTGAAGTAGGTGGTAATTTGCAAGTGTTTTGCGACCTCAATTGCGGTCGCAAAACATTCATACATGCCTCATGAGTCGCTATTAGGAAGAGAACGCCCCTTCCAAATAGCGAGTCGCAAAACCTATTTTGCGAGTCGCTAATTGATTAGCGAGTTGCAAAATAGGTTTTGTACATGGGCCCAAGGTCTTTCGCGTGCGTATACGGGTCTAAAACCCATTTGTGCACGCTAAAAACCGTCTTACATCTAGCTTCAAGTGAACTAAAATTGTAATCAAGCGTTACTTAATACCCAGGCACGGGAAAGCTTTCATAAAACATGTGAAAAACAGGCTAAAATACAGACTGTTGAATAATTTTCCCTGTTCAACCCTTTGATAACATAAACCTCAGCAGAAATGTAATGACTTAAAGAGGCAAGATAATTAATACAGTTAATCCACTATCAACAAATAACCAGCACTATTCTTCATTAAAAAGCAAATTAAATTGAAACAGACAATTCTTTTTCGAACTCAGTCAAAATCAAACCAGCAGATAAGTGAAATAGAATTTCATAATAAGCATAAAATAAGGGCTTGATGGCACTTTTTAACCCCAGCTTTTAAAAATAAAGGCCTTAGCAAGATTTGACGGACATTTATTCAACGTGGACAAGTACATACTATATGCATTATAGTTTCTTCAATTTAGCCACAAAGCCTGCATATTATTTTGGCCTATCATGTAGCCATTTTGGAGTCCCAACCACAGTTGACTAAGCACCAAGGGCCTTACTACGAGCTTGTGGTCCCATGGATGCAGTATCAGCGATGGCAGTCGGAGCGCAATGAGCTCAACAGTCCAACCGCCGTATTACAAGATGGACAGCTCGTCTTTGTGAATACTGTTGCTGGACAGCCGAGATTGCCAGCAGACGGCCGCCCTGTTCGTGATCTGGGAAAGACAGCCTCCATAGGGTGGTACAGGAGAGCTGTACCACCATGGGTATTACGTGTCACTTTGTTCACCATCGGGGAAAGGCAGCTGCCACAGGGTGATACAGGGGAGCTGCACTGATGTGCGGATTATGAGTTGGCTGTTCCACAGGTGGACCGCCAGCTTCAAAACGGCAGTGATAAAGCATTTGGGTTTCGTACTCACCCCTTTCTTCTTCTTCCAGGCAGATTATAATGTGGATCTCTTTCTCCAGGTGCCCCCTTCACAGCACGATCTCCACCCTGAATATTATGACACTGTGTGCGGTGATCTACAGGTGAGTCCTTTTCGTAACATATACCGATTGCCAGAAATGCCCACATATGGGCCGAACTGCGGTAATGAGTATATGGTATTGTCCCACATATATGCAGTCGAAATGCACACAAAAGCATCAATATATTTGGTAAAAGTACTCACCACTGCTGAAAGTTCCCTGCCTCCACATCGCAGGCCCTGTGGTCAACTCATAATATGGTGGTCTTTGGACCGGAAGTGCTGTGGGCTGCTGGCGTGGGCAGATGCGACCCTATGGCCGTTGGACCGCCAAACTTGTAATAGGACCCCAAGTCAGGTATGAATCTCATATAAGTGGAGAGAAATGTGCGGTCAAGTAAGACTGAACGCCTGAAGATTCAGAAGAGTTGATGATCAATCAAGCATGCCTTTTAGCAACAATTAATGCAATGACTCCTGCAATGACCCCTGCCGTTACTCATGTAGCAAAATAAACTGTTTTCTGAGGATTCTCATTTATGTATGCATTCAATTATGCATTTGAAAAACTCTGCCCTATATGCATCAGGACATTTTAGAGAAGTTGTTAAATAAAAGAGTTAATGCATCCTCTGCCAAAGGGTCATTTTAAGTATTCTGTGCAGCATACCTTCCGCAGACCAGGTTAGGGTCCACCCCATGATCCCCTAAATGACTGCCTTTAATCAAGAGCCAGAAAGCATCTGATCATGAGAGTATCATCGGTGGCACACAGTAAACCAGAGCAGCAATGGGCAGATCACAGAACATTGTCACAACCTCTTTCTTTGCTAGGAAAACTAAAAAACCCACAAGATCGAAGTGTATATGAAAATTCCATGCAATTGTCCAAAGTATGTCAGGGACTACAAATACATTGTTTGCTTAGCAAACCAGCTATTCATCATCAATAGTTTCATCTGTGAATACTTATTTGTTGATTGCTCGATCTTGGTGTGTTGACAACATCTGTTGAGAGCATCCAACAGCAGACCACAGCACCCTGGTTCCTGCAAAGAAACAAAAGGAATGTTAGTGTACTTCTAGCATTAGAACAGGGCATCAAGCTGCAAACATAGCAATAGGTATCAAAAACAGTGATAAAGGTATCAGAGAGACAATCGACCTGCTGAGCAAACAAATGAATGTAGGAGTGTAGGGGAACAAAATATACATTGCAGTACTTTTGAACACACACAATAGTAAACAAGATTGGAGTAAAACCTACCAACATGACCCAGGAATAAGAGCATTTGTGTAATCTGGACTCATGGGGAAAGCCAAAGCCATAGCCTAAGTAGAAAGGGTTACGTGACAAGCAGCTTGTTGACTATCCTGCTCAAGGGAGTATCTGAGCTGATAAAGGATTGTTACATTATGAAAAAACAGAAGCTTTTGCAGGAAAGGCAACGGTATTCCTCCAGGATTCGAAGGGTAAGCAGAAGCATGCATATGCTAACATAGATAACCTAACTAACATGTACTTTGCAATTTCCCCAAACCCCGTCAAATCAGAAGAATTGAAAACAATTGAGCTATGATTGCTGGATTAAGACACAATTTACTCTTCCTCTGCTTCCATTCCACTTTTCCCTGTCCACTATCTGTATTTTTTAGCGTGGACAGAAAGGAGACATTGGGATCAAGCCACATATATCCTCTCCTGACTTTGTAGGGTCTTTTCAGTCATTTATTGGTTTACTGACATAATATAGACACTAGAAATATCATGCAGCAGAAATATCATGTCAAAAATATTGAGCACACAAATATAATTTCCCCATACATATACAGGTAAGTACAAAAATATCGAAAAGAAATATCGTTTCCCACTAATATCGAAAAAATATAGAAAAAAGTATTGTTTTTAACATATATATAGTTAAAGATAGTGAATCTTAAATATTTTAACATGTAACATCAATTTAATGTAAATTAAATATGTTCAAGTAATATTTAAAAATATATATAAAATATACAAATTAAACAAGCACACACACATATATATCTATATATCTATAAGTGTGTATGTTTATTTACACATATATCATGTAAAACCATTTCCAAAAATAGTAATATTAATTTACATTACAACTTTCCATGGTTTATTTCATATCGTGCAGCAACTATGTCCTAGTGCGCTTCGGAGCCTTCTGCTCCGTGACCAAGGAGCAGAAGGCTCCGAAACGTGTTGGTACATCGTTGCTGAACGATATGAAATAAACCACGCTTGAATGCATTCGAGCCGCGGTAATGTTTTTATTCAGTTTGGGCTAGTACTACCTAACTGGAAAGGAAACATCATTGGTTGGTATGTACAGGACTTCGCTGCCCCACCTCATAGCTCAACGTGACCAAGTGGCTCTGGACTCAGTGATACAAAGAAGTTGGAATATATATAAGTACTGTTGGTTGGGTGAAGGTCAGTGTATCCAGCCCCCTTACACTACAGGATCCACAATTCCAAGGGCGCTGCAATTACCGCCCACTTAGGAAAGGACTTCCGCTTGTGTCACTGCAGCAAAAGGGCTCGGGGCAGCGAGTCCGGGAAATCTTCCCTCCAAAAGTGGAAGGAGTGTCTCCGTATATCCCAGTGAGACGCCCCGTTTCCTTTGGTGGACAGTGAATTTTAAACGAGCAAGGCATCTGAGGAAGGCACGGAGTGCTGAAATGCATAATGCACGCTCGCTTTTTAACTGGAATTAAAGGTGGTGGATCAACTTACCTGTGTGGTCTCTCGCCATTCCTGCAGGAGGAGACGGCTTGGTTCGGATGTTGTGTGCGTGGCCACTCGCACTAAGAGCCCCCACCCTCAAGAATCCGGCGGTTCGTGGCAGCTGTTGGTATGTCCCAAAGTGCTTGGGAAAACGCCAGATCACCGCAACTCTCAGCGCATTGCCAGGCCAGTTACTACTGGGTGATGACTTCATTGAGATGCCTCTGCTTACTTAGGCGAAGGTATCCCGGCGCACTGGAAGTACTGTTGGTTGGGTGAAGGTCAGTGTATCCAGCCCCCTTACACTACAGGATCCACAATTCCAAGGGAGCTGCGGTTACTGCCCACTTGGGAAAGGACTTTCGCTTGTGTCACTGCAGCAAAAGGGCTCGGGGCAGCGAGTCCGGGAAATCTTCCCTTCAAAAGTGGAAGGAGTGTCTCCGTATATCCCAGTGAGACGCCCCATTTCCTTTGGTGGACAGTGAATTTTAAACGAGCAAGGCATCTGAGGAAGGCACGGAGTGCTGAAATGCATAATGCACGCTCGCTTTTTAACTGGAATTAAAGGTGGTGGATCAACTTACCTGTGTGGTCTCTCGTCATTCCCGCAGGAGGAGACGGCTTGGTTCGGAAGTTGTGTGCGTGGCCCCTCGCACTAAGAGCCCCCACCCTCAAGAATCCGGCGGTTCGTGGCAGCTGTTGGTATGTCCCAAAGTGCTTGGGAAAATGCCGGATCAGCGCAACTCTCAGCGCATTGCCAGGCCAGTTACTACTGGGTGATGACTTCATTGAGATGCCTCTGCTTACTTTGGCAAAGGTATCCCGGCGCACTGGAAGTACTGTTGGTTGGGTGAAGGTCAGTGTATCCAGCCCCCTTACACTACAGGATCCACAATTCCAAGGGAGCTGCAGTTACCGCCCACTTGGGAAAGGACTTCCGCTTGTGTCACTGCAGCAAAAGGGCTCGGGGCAGCGAGTCCGGGAAATCTTCCCTTCAAAAGTGGAAGGAGTGTCTCCGTATATCCCAGTGAGACGCCCCGTTTCCTTTGGTGGACAGTGAATTTTAAACGAGCAAGGCATCTGAGGAAGGCACGGAGTGCTGAAATGCATAATGCACGCTTGCTTTTTAACTGAAATTAAAGGTGGTGGATCAACTTACCTGTGTGGTCTCTCGTCATTCCTGCAGGAGGAGACGGCTTGGTTCGGATATATATATATATATATATATATATATTCACTGAAAAAACCATAGGTTTCACACATGTTATAGTTAGCGGAAATTTTACTGATAAAAAACCAATGAAATTCCCCCGTTATAGTTAGTGCAGGCAACTATAACTCACGCGACCGCAATCCTCTGCTGATGCTAATACTGTATTTAGACACTTATTTGCCCATGTCTTCTTCCATACATTTTTAGCTATACATATATTACAAATATTTTTTTTTCATAAAGACACATATGTCATCAGCAGAAGATTGCGGTCGCGTGAGTTATAGTTGCCTGCACTAACTATAACGGGGGAATTTCATTGGTTTTTTATCAGTAAAATTTCCGCTAACTAGTACATGTGTGAAACCTATGGTTTTTTCAGTGAATTTGCAAGGTTTTTTAAATGCTAATTCCTAACTATAACGTGTGTGAAACCTATGGTTTTTTCAGTGAATTTGTACGTTTTTTTAAATGCTAAGTTACTTTACGCCATTCGTGGCGTGCGCGCCCACTTAACGCAGTTCGTTCCGTGCGCGCACGGTGCGCTTCGCGCACCGTGCGCGCACAGTGAGCACGCGGAGCGCTTCGCGCACCGCGTGCCCACTTTACGCAGTTAGTGCCGTGCACGCACGGTGGGCACGCGGTGCCCTACGCGCACCGCGTGCCCACGTTACGCTAGATGGGCCATGTACGCACGATGCGCTTCGCGCACCGTGCGCACATGGAGGACATATGATGCACTTCATTTTGAAAGGTAATATTTTAATTTTTCGTACATGTTATAAGCCATGCACAAATGGTGCCCTTCAGGCAGCATTTGCACACGGGGTGGAGAGAGTGTGGATAATTTTTTTTTTTATTATTTTTTTTAAATATTTATTTTAACTCATCTTTAATAATCCATGCACAAT
Source organism: Triturus cristatus (assembly GCF_964204655.1). Lineage (NCBI taxonomy): Eukaryota > Metazoa > Chordata > Amphibia > Caudata > Salamandridae > Triturus > Triturus cristatus. The sequence continues at coordinate 731,430,772 of NC_140591.1, forward strand.
TGGTGCCCTTCGGGGACATATTGCACACGGGGTGGGGAGAGTGTGGATAATTTTTTTTTTTTATAATTTTTTACCGTACGCGTACGGTAAGCGTAATCGGCGAAATTAGCGAAAAAATAAAAATTCCGTTTTTGGCCTTGGGGGATCTTTGGGGACTCCCTCAACATTGCTATGTGTGTGGGAGCTGTCTAAACAGCCCCTTTACATGTTTTTGTGCCTTATATTTTAAACATCACTCTCAGTGCGAGAGAGAAAATGGCGGCCGCCGCTTCCTGGTTTCGGCCGATTCGAATGTTTACTAAGATCTAAGAGCCAATCAGAATCGCGCTCGCGCTCGCGCACGCCACCGTACGCGTACGGTAAGCGTACCGTAAGCGCACCGTAAGCTGGCTCAGATATATATATTGATTTAAAGGCTATTTTCTCAGAATCTACTGAACAGATTTACACCAAACCTACAAAAGGCACTTCCTTGACCTGAGGACTACCTCTCTGCCAAATTTCTAGTAATTCTGTTCAGCCGTTCGGGCTGTAGCCCTGTCTAAAGGTCCTATGGAAAAATGCATGGGAAAAACGCGTTTTGGGACCCCCCTTTTATCTCAGCCCCGGTTGACGAATCCCCCCGAGACTTTCAGGAAAGGAGCGGAGCGTAGCGCCCCACCTATTTTGAAAAATTCGCGAGGATTCGTCGACCAGCGCCAAAGTTAATCAAAATAGAATGTTGCGGATTTCCTATGGAACCGTGGTCCTAACTATAACTACCTACTGGCGACCGCCAGTAGGTAATATATATATATATATATATATATATATATATATATATTCCAACTTTCTCGCCTTGAACTCCGTCCCTTATCCTGGGAAACAGACGAAGCGGACCCAATAATGCTGGTACTGTTTTTATTTAATAAAGTGCCCTGCACCAACCGCCATTACGCGTTTCGGTCTTCCAGAGACCTTGATCACATGAAGCGCCTCAACTTCTTTCCAATGCATTTAAAGTGACAGTGCATGTTCCACGTAACTGAACTTATAATAGACATAGAAAAGTCAGTGAATACCTCAGCACAAATGGGCTACAGATAACGGTAATTTCATAATTGTAAAATTCATATGAAAACAGCATGATAAATATCAATAAATATAACAGTAATTTCATAATTGTAAAATACATATGAAAACAGCATGATAAATATCAATAAATATACATCAAATATAAAATGAATATTTTAAAAACAGATGCATAAGCTGTTAAAAAACCGTTACATGCAAAATTGCAACTAAAATGGTAAAAGGCATGGTGGAACAACCCACATTCGTAAGATATACACTAAAAGAGTTCATAAGAATAAAAACCCTCTCAAATGTGGACAATTTCCTTTATCCAACACCTGCCCAAATTATTGATTGTGCTTTGATGTTTAATTGATAATGCCCAAATGGGCCTTGTATGACCTTCAATGTCTAATCTCTCAAAAAGTGCATGTGCCTAATAAAGTGTCACCCAAAATATACAAATGTGCAAACAATGCAAATAATATAAAGTTAATATTAAAAACAAAATGTAAAGGCAGCGACATTAGTCTTATATGTAAATGTTTGTTCACAACTTGGGAATTAAAGACAAGTATAAAAATCCTCACTAGAATTAAGACCATGAGGTGTTTTGCAGTCTAATTCCAGTATATATCTTGTCTCAAGTTGTCCACGATCACCCCCACGTCTCATAGGGGGGATTGTGTCCACCACAAAGTACCTGAGGACACCAACATCTTTCTCATGAAGCTCTTTAAAGTGCCTGGCAACGGGATAAGTTTGATCACCATTTGTTATTGCCCTCATGTGCTGGAGTATCCTTTTGAACCTGCAACTTCGTGCTTCCCACGTAACGCAGGCCACAAGGACACTCCAGCACATAAAATGCAAACTCTGTTTTGCATGTTAGTTTTTTCTTAATACTGATGGCCTCTTTTATAAACGGTGTCTCGTACTCTGTCTTTACAGGCCTTGCAAGTTGCACATCTACGAAAACCCTTACTGGTGTCCAGCCAGGAACTGCTTGATCTTAACTCAGGGCTACTCTTAACCAGAGAGTTACTCATTGTCCTTGCCCTGCTGAATTTTATATTGGGAGATTTTGTTAAATTAACACCCAATAAAGGGTCATTCTTGACCAAGGTCCAATTCATATTTACTGTCTTACGGATAGCCTTATGCTGGTTGCTATAGGTCAAAATGAGTTTCGATGGTTGGTCAGATGGTGAGAGCTGCTTTGACTGAGCTTTGCAAATTAGGGCCTGCGATCTGTCCATCCTATTAGCTTTTTCTATGGCTTGATTGATTTCGCCTATATAGTAACCCCTAGCTAAAAATCTTCTACAGCTATCTTGCTGGGCTTTCTCACATTCGGAATCAGTGCTGCAAATTCTGCAAATTCACAGCATTTCACCATAAGGGATGCTGCGAATCAAATGTGCGGGATGATGACTAGTGGCATGTACTAATGTATTGCCGGCCATTGGTTTCCGAAACAATCTAGTTTCTAGATTGTTGCCAACAATCATTACTTCTACATCGAAGAAACAAATGGAATCCCTGCTGAGTTGTCCACTAAAGTGCAAATTTAAGCTGTTATTGTTGATCGGTTCTATAAAATGGAGGGCACTCTCTTCAGTGCCTCTCCAAATTATAAGCAAATCGTCGATGTAGCGATACCAACGTATGACATGTTCAGAAAAAGTATCAGCAAACAACACTTTGAGGACCTGTTCTTCCCAGTACCCCATATGTAAAAAGGCGTAGCTTGGGGAAAAACATGCCCCCATAGCCACGCCTCTTATCTGTTGGAATACCTGATTCTGGAAAAGAAAATAGTTATGCTCAAGACAAAATGCAATCGTTGCTAATAACATTTTGTTGTGTTCTTGTACATATATTGGTCGAGTGTCCAAATAGTGTTTAATCGCCTTCAGTCCATCTCTCTGATTAATGCTTGTATACAAAGACGAAACATCAAGCGAAATCATGAGATAATCTGATTGCCATTAGATACTTGTCAATTTTCTCAATAAGTCACTGGTATCCTGCACATAAGAAGGCAAGCTTTTCACATGTTCCTGCAAATAGAAATCAACGTACTTCGATGCATTTTCCAATATACTGTTACAGGCAGAAATTATAGGCCTACCATGTGGTTTTTTCACATCTTTGTCTTTTTTTGGTCTGAAATACACCACCGGCATAACAGGATGATCTTTTTTTAGAAATTTAAACTCGTCAATAGTCAACAGACCCGCACCTTTCCACGCTACAAGGCTGGTATAAAAGTTATTCCACGAAGACCTAACCGTTAACATGGTGCTGCGCCTGTAACATTCCTGATCGTTGAGTTGTTTCAACGCCTCTTCCATGTATAGGTTGCGTGGCCACAGCACCACGTTTCCTCCTTTATCAGATTGACGAATAATTAGGTCATCATTTGCCTGTAGTTTCTTCATTAGTTGGAAATACACATTATCCTGTTTAGTGTAGTGCTACTTTACTCTGGTTTGTTTCATATAAAGATTTTTAAGTTATTGAGTTACTTTGTCACTAAACATGTCAATATTGTCTCTCAACATAATAGGACAAAACTTGGACTTGGGTTTGAACGGCGTTTTTAATGTCATCTTGCATATTAGCTGTTCCTCTCTAGTTCCGAGATTTACATCATCACTATCTTGTTGGAGACTAATAAGATCCTGTAACAGGCCTGCATCTCCTGCTGTTAACATAGATGGACTGGGAATATCTTCAGTTAGTATCACATTTTGTTTTTGATTTGACGTACCCTGCAACAGGTGATATTTTCTTAATTTTAGATTGCGTATGAACCTGAATAGGTCTATTCGTGTTTGTGAATAGTTAAAGTCACTCTTTGGACTATATGACAAACCAGGAGACAAAATCCTTAATTCTTCATTGGTGAGTTGCATTTCAGATAAGTTGATTAATGTTAGAACATCTCTTCCATTAGTTTGTAAGCTTACTTGCGATTCCATTTCTTTGTACGTTTATTGGTGTTTTGCCTTACGCCTTTTGCTACATCTTCGTCTCTCATATCGCTTTCGATTCCCGTCTTGATGTTTTGTGCACTTTTTGCATGGGGGCGAGGGTTCGCCTCCTGTCCTGGCACAGACAGTCGACTTCTTGCGCCAGGGAGAATTTTGTAAACCCCAACCTCTGTGTTCGCATTTGTTCATTGTCAGATTCACTGTCAGGAACAGAACTAAGATCAGAGGTTGAGGCTGAAATAGGTGCAAGACCACTAGTGCTGGCAGTGGGTATACTTGAAGGGAGGGGTGTTACTTTTCTAGACGCATTTACTTGGTCAAATTTTTTGGCAAAAGTAAACACCTAGCCATGTTCATAGTCCAGCTTGTCACGCTGGAACTTGAACGCCTTGCGCTTCTTTATTACCTCCTCTTCACGCTGTAAGCGTACTGCCATATCTTCCCTGCATTTTCTTAAAATGGCTGAATCCTCAAGCTTGCAAATTTCCTCATTGATCTCATCAATCTTCACTTGAAGGGCCAACCGATCACTTTCGGCATACTTAACGAGGATTTGCACCAGTCTGCGAGAAGAATATATATATATGTATATATATATATATATATATATATATATATATATATATATATATATATATATATATATATATATATATATATAAATATATATATATATATATAATATATATATATATATATATATATATATATATATATATATATATATATATATATATATATTCACTTAAAAAACCATAGGTTTCACACATGTTATAGTTAGCTGGACATTTCACTCGTAAAAAACCAATGAAATTCCCCCGTTATAGTTAGTGCAGGCAACTATAACTCACGCGACCGCAATCCTCTGCTGATGACGTCAGATATTACATCAATGTATTTACACACTTATTTACCCATGTCTTCTTCCATTAATCTTTAGCTATACATATATTACAAATATTTATTTTTCATAAAGACACATATGTCATCAGTGATGTAATATCTGACGTCATCAGCAGAGGATTGCGGTCGCGTGAGTTATAGTTGCCTGCACTAACTATAACGGGGGAATTTCATTGGTTTTTTACGAGTGAAATGTCCAGCTAACTATAACATGTGTGAAACCTATGGTTTTTTATGTGAATTTGCAAGGTTTTTTAAATGCTAATTCGTAACTATAACGTGTGTGAAACCTATGGTTTTTTCAGTGAATTTGTACGGTTTTTTAAATATTAAGTTATGTATTTATTTATTTATTTATTTATTTATTTATTTTTCAGGTTTTTCACCGTGCGCGCGCTGTGGGCACTCGGTGCGCATATCGCGATTTTTAAATAAAAAAAAAGAAGTTTGTTTCGCCCTTGGGGGTCCTTCTGTGACCCCCTGACCAAGGCTAGGGGGTCAGGAACTGTCCACTCTGCCCCCTTTTCACTTTCTCCACCTTTTTTTTGACCCCCTCAGACTGCGAGAGACAAAATGCCGGCCGACACGTCCTGGTTTCGACCGATTCGAATGTTTACCGACATCTAACAACCAATCAGAATTGCGCTCGCGCTCGGCAGGGTGCGCGCACAGTGCGCGCACGGTGCGCGTTTATAGATATTGATATGCTTTTAAATGCTATTTTCTCAGGAAATGCTGAACAGATTTACACCAGACCTGCAAAAGGCACTTCCTTGACCTTATGGCTACCTCTCTGCCAAATTTCAGGTAATTCTGATCAGCCGTTCGGGCTGTAGCTGCGACTAAAGGTCCTATGGAAAAATGCATGGGGAAAACGTGTTTTGGGTCCCCCCCTTTTTCTCGGCCCCCGCTTGACGAATCACCCCGAGACTTTCAGGGTAGGAGCTGAATGGAGCGCCCCATTAGTTTTGAAAATTTCGCGATGATTCGTCAACCGGCGCCAAAGTTATTCAAAATAGAATTTTGAGATTTCCTATGGAAACTAGGTTGTATCTATAACTATCTACTGGCGACCGCCAGTAGATAATATATATATATATATATATATATATATATATATATGAAAAAAAGAAGCAGAGAACTCTGGGTAGTTCTCAAGTTTAGGTGGAAAGCAGCTCCTGTATGGAGCACTCTCAACACCAGCGACACTCTAGATCTGCTCACCTCAAATGTCTGTTTTCCTATCAAAATCTTTAAGCATAGGATTAGCACAGTGCCATCCACGCCGAGATAGAAAAGGACAAAGTCTTTTGCCATTTGTACAGCAAAGTCTTTAAGCATAGGACTAGCACAGTGCTGGCCTTGCCGAGCTGTAAAATGACAAAAGCCAATTGCCACTCCAGGCACAGGATTACAGCTTTGAATTGGTAAAATACCAATCAAGCCAACCTGAAATGAGCAAAAGCAACCCCTGACACAGTGTTTCGCTCTAATTAGAGCTCTTCAGAGAGGTATAGCTTTGTCCAGACACAAGGGAGCACCCAGTATAAGTCAAAGAAATACCCTTTCAGGCATAGAGTGACGAATAAATTATGAAAAAAAGAAGCAGAGAACTCTGGGTAGTTCTCAAGTTTAGGTGGAAAGCAGCTCCTGTATGGAGCACTCTCAACACCAGCGACACTCTAGATCTGCTCACCTCAAATGTCTGTTTTTCTATCAAAATCTTTAAGCATAGGATTAGCACAGTGCCATCCACGCCGAGATAGAAAAGGACAAAGTCTTTTGCCATTTGTACAGCAAAGTCTTTAAGCATAGGACTAGCACAGTGCTGGCCTTGCCGAGCTGTAAAATGACAAAAGCCAATTGCCATTCCAGGCACAGGATTACAGCTTTGAATTGGTAAAATACCAATCAAGCCAACCTGAAATGAGCAAAAGCAACCCCTGACACAGTGTTTCGCTCTAATTAGAGCTCTTCAGAGAGGTATAGCTTTGTCCAGACACAAGGGAGCACCCAGTATAAGTCAAAGAAATACCCTTTCAGGCATAGAGTGACGAATAAATTATGAAAAAAAGAAGCAGAGAACTCTGGGTAGTTCTCAAGTTTAGGTGGAAAGCAGCTCCTGTATGGAGCACTCTCAACACCAGCGACACTCTAGATCTGCTCACCTCAAATGTCTGTTTTTCTATCAAAATCTTTAAGCATAGGATTAGCACAGTGCCATCCACGCCGAGATAGAAAAGGATAAAATCTTTTGCCATTTGTACAGCAAAGTCTTTAAGCATGGGACTAGCACAGTGCTGGCCTTGCCGAGCTGTAAAATGACAAAAACCAATTGCCACTCCAGGCACAGGATTACAGCTTTGAATTGGTAAAATACCAATCAAGCCAACCTGAAATGAGCAAAAGCAACCCCTGACACAGTGTTTCGCTCTAATTAGAGCTCTTCAGAGAGGTATAGCTTTGTCCAGACACAAGGGAGCACCCAGTATAAGTCAAAGAAATACCCTTTCAGGCATAGAGTGACGAATAAATTATGAAAAAAAGAAGCAGAGAACTCTGGGTAGTTCTCAAGTTTAGGTGGAAAGCAGCTCCTGTATGGAGCACTCTCAACACCAGCGACACTCTAGATCTGCTCACCTCAAATGTCTGTTTTTCTATCAAAATCTTTAAGCATAGGATTAGCACAGTGCCATCCACGCCGAGATAGAAAAGGACAAAGTCTTTTGCCATTTGTACAGCAAAGTCTTTAAGCATAGGACTAGCACAGTGCTGGCCTTGCCGAGCTGTAAAATGACAAAAGCCAATTGCCACTCCAGGCACAGGATTACAGCTTTGAATTGGTAAAATACCAATCAAGCCAACCTGAAATGAGCAAAAGCAACCCCTGACACAGTGTTTCGCTCTAATTAGAGCTCTTCAGAGAGGTATAGCTTTGTCCAGACACAAGGGAGCACCCAGTATAAGTCAAAGAAATACCCTTTCAGGCATAGAGTGACGAATAAATTATGAAAAAAAGAAGCAGAGAACTCTGGGTAGTTCTCAAGTTTAGGTGGAAAGCAGCTCCTGTATGGAGCACTCTCAACACCAGCAACACTCTAGATCTGCTCACCTCAAATGTCTGTTTTTCTATCAAAATCTTTAAGCATAGGATTAGCACAGTGCCATCCACGCCGAGATAGAAAAGGACAAAGTCTTTTGCCATTTGTACAGCAAAGTCTTTAAGCATAGGACTAGCACAGTGCTGGCCTTGCCGAGCTGTAAAATGACAAAAGCCAATTGCCACTCCAGGCACAGGATTACAGCTTTGAATTGGTAAAATACCAATCAAGCCAACCTGAAATGAGCAAAAGCAACCCCTGACACAGTGTTTCGCTCTAATTAGAGCTCTTCAGAGAGGTATAGCTTTGTCCAGACACAAGGGAGCACCCAGTATAAGTCAAAGAAATACCCTTTCAGGCATAGAGTGACGAATAAATTATGAAAAAAAGAAGCAGAGAACTCTGGGTAGTTCTCAAGTTTAGGTGGAAAGCAGCTCCTGTATGGAGCACTCTCAACACCAGCGACACTCTAGATCTGCTCACCTCAAATGTCTGTTTTTCTATCAAAATCTTTAAGCATAGGATTAGCACAGTGCCATCCACGCCGAGATAGAAAAGGACAAAGTCTTTTGCCATTTGTACAGCAAAGTCTTTAAGCATAGGACTAGCACAGTGCTGGCCTTGCCGAGCTGTAAAATGACAAAAGCCAATTGCCACTCCAGGCACAGGATTACAGCTTTGAATTGGTAAAATACCAATCAAGCCAACCTGAAATGAGCAAAAGCAACCCCTGACACAGTGTTTCGCTCTAATTAGAGCTCTTCAGAGAGGTATAGCTTTGTCCAGACACAAGGGAGCACCCAGTATAAGTCAAAGAAATACCCTTTCAGGCATAGAGTGACGAATAAATTATGAAAAAAAGAAGCAGAGAACTCTGGGTAGTTCTCAAGTTTAGGTGGAAAGCAGCTCCTGTATGGAGCACTCTCAACACCAGCAACACTCTAGATCTGCTCACCTTAAATGTCTGTTTTTCTATCAAAATCTTTAAGCATAGGATTAGCACAGTGCCATCCACGCCGAGATAGAAAAGGACAAAGTCTTTTGCCATTTGTACAGCAAAGTCTTTAAGCATAGGACTAGCACAGTGCTGGCCTTGCCGAGCTGAAAAATGACAAAAGCCAATTGCCACTCCAGGCACAGGATTACAGCTTTGAATTGGTAAAATACCAATCAAGCCAACCTGAAATGAGCAAAAGCAACCCCTGACACAGTGTTTCGCTCTAATTAGAGCTCTTCAGAGAGGTATAGCTTTGTCCAGACACAAGGGAGCACCCAGTATAAGTCAAAGAAATACCCTTTTAGGCATAGAGTGACGAATAAATTATGAAAAAAAGAAGCAGAGAACTCTGGGTAGTTCTCAAGTTTAGGTGGAAAGCAGCTCCTGTATGGAGCACTCTCAACACCAGCGACACTCTAGATCTGCTCACCTCAAATGTCTGTTTTTCGATCAAAATCTTTAAGCATAGGATTAGCACAGTGCCATCCACGCCGAGATAGAAAAGGACAAAGTCTTTTGCCATTTGTACAGCAACGTCTTTAAGCATAGGACTAGCACAGTGCTGGCCTTGCCGAGCTGTAAAATGGCAAAAGCCAATTGCCACTCCAGGCACAGGATTACAGCTTTGAATTGGTAAAATACCAATCAAGCCAACCTGAAATGAGCAAAAGCAACCCCTGACACAGTGTTTCGCTCTAATTAGAGCTCTTCAGAGAGGTATAGCTTTGTCCAGACACAAGGGAGCACCCAGTATAAGTCAAAGAAATACCCTTTCAGGCATAGAGTGACGAATAAATTATGAAAAAAAGAAGCAGAGAACTCTGGGTAGTTCTCAAGTTTAGGTGGAAAGCAGCTCCTGTATGGAGCACTCTCAACACCAGCAACACTCTAGATCTGCTCACCTCAAATGTCTGTTTTTCTATCAAAATCTTTAAGCATAGGATTAGCACAGTGCCATCCACGCCGAGATAGAAAAGGACAAAGTCTTTTGCCATTTGTACAGCAAAGTCTTTAAGCATAGGACTAGCACAGTGCTGGCCTTGCCGAGCTGTAAAATGACAAAAGCCAATTGCCACTCCAGGCACAGGATTACAGCTTTGAATTGGTAAAATACCAATCAAGCCAACCTGAAATGAGCAAAAGCAACCCCTGACACAGTGTTTCGCTCTAATTAGAGCTCTTCAGAGAGGTATAGCTTTGTCCAGACACAAGGGAGCACCCAGTATAAGTCAAAGAAATACCCTTTCAGGCATAGAGTGACGAATAAATTATGAAAAAAAGAAGCAGAGAACTCTGGGTAGTTCTCAAGTTTAGGTGGAAAGCAGCTCCTGTATGGAGCACTCTCAACACCAGCGACACTCTAGATCTGCTCACCTCAAATGTCTGTTTTTCTATCAAAATCTTTAAGCATAGGATTAGCACAGTGCCATCCACGCCGAGATAGAAAAGGACAAAGTCTTTTGCCATTTGTACAGCAAAGTCTTTAAGCATAGGACTAGCACAGTGCTGGCCTTGCCGAGCTGTAAAATGACAAAAGCCAATTGCCACTCCAGGCACAGGATTACAGCTTTGAATTGGTAAAATACCAATCAAGCCAACCTGAAATGAGCAAAAGCAACCCCTGACACAGTGTTTCGCTCTAATTAGAGCTCTTCAGAGAGGTATGGCTTTGTCCAGACACAAGGGAGCACCCAGTATAAGTCAAAGAAATACCCTTTCAGGCATAGAGTGACGAATAAATTATGAAAAAAAGAAGCAGAGAACTCTGGGTAGTTCTCAAGTTTAGGTGGAAAGCAGCTCCTGTATGGAGCACTCTCAACACCAGCGACACTCTAGATCTGCTCACCTCAAATGTCTGTTTTTCTATCAAAATCTTTAAGCATAGGATTAGCACAGTGCCATCCACGCCGAGATAGAAAAGGACAAAGTCTTTTGCCATTTGTACAGCAAAGTCTTTAAGCATAGGACTAGCACAGTGCTGGCCTTGCCGAGCTGTAAAATGACAAAAGCCAATTGCCACTCCAGGCACAGGATTACAGCTTTGAATTGGTAAAATACCAATCAAGCCAACCTGAAATGAGCAAAAGCAACCCCTGACACAGTGTTTCGCTCTAATTAGAGCTCTTCAGAGAGGTATAGCTTTGTCCAGACACAAGGGAGCACCCAGTATAAGTCAAAGAAATACCCTTTCAGGCATAGAGTGACGAATAAATTATGAAAAAAAGAAGCAGAGAACTCTGGGTAGTTCTCAAGTTTAGGTGGAAAGCAGCTCCTGTATGGAGCACTCTCAACACCAGCGACACTCTAGATCTGCTCACCTCAAATGTCTGTTTTTCTATCAAAATCTTTAAGCATAGGATTAGCACAGTGCCATCCACGCCGAGATAGAAAAGGACAAAGTCTTTTGCCATTTGTACAGCAAAGTCTTTAAGCATAGGACTAGCACAGTGCTGGCCTTGCCGAGCTGTAAAATGACAAAAGCCAATTGCCACTCCAGGCACAGGATTACAGCTTTGAATTGGTAAAATACCAATCAAGCCAACCTGAAATGAGCAAAAGCAACCCCTGACACAGTGTTTCGCTCTAATTAGAGCTCTTCAGAGAGGTATAGCTTTGTCCAGACACAAGGGAGCACCCAGTATAAGTCAAAGAAATACCCTTTCAGGCATAGAGTGACGAATAAATTATGAAAAAAAGAAGCAGAGAACTCTGGGTAGTTCTCAAGTTTAGGTGGAAAGCAGCTCCTGTATGGAGCACTCTCAACACCAGCGACACTCTAGATCTGCTCACCTCAAATGTCTGTTTTTCTATCAAAATCTTTAAGCATAGGATTAGCACAGTGCCATCCACGCCGAGATAAAAAAGGACAAAGTCTTTTGCCATTTGTACAGCAAAGTCTTTAAGCATAGGACTAGCACAGTGCTGGCCTTGCCGAGCTGTAAAATGACAAAAGCCAATTGCCACTCCAGGCACAGGATTACAGCTTTGAATTGGTAAAATACCAATCAAGCCAACCTGAAATGAGCAAAAGCAACCCCTGACACAGTGTTTCGCTCTAATTAGAGCTCTTCAGAGAGGTATAGCTTTGTCCAGACACAAGGGAGCACCCAGTATAAGTCAAAGAAATACCCTTTCAGGCATAGAGTGACGAATAAATTATGAAAAAAAGAAGCAGAGAACTCTGGGTAGTTCTCAAGTTTAGGTGGAAAGCAGCTCCTGTATGGAGCATTCTCAACACCAGCGACACTCTAGATCTGCTCACCTCAAATGTCTGTTTTTCTATCAAAATCTTTAAGCATAGGATTAGCACAGTGCCATCCACGCCGAGATAGAAAAGGACAAAGTCTTTTGCCATTTGTACAGCAAAGTCTTTAAGCATAGGACTAGCACAGTGCTGGCCTTGCCGAGCTGTAAAATGACAAAAGCCAATTGCCACTCCAGGCACAGGATTACAGCTTTGAATTGGTAAAATACCAATCAAGCCAACCTGAAATGAGCAAAAGCAACCCCTGACACAGTGTTTCGCTCTAATTAGAGCTCTTCAGAGAGGTATAGCTTTGTCCAGACACAAGGGAGCACCCAGTATAAGTCAAAGAAATACCCTTTCAGGCATAGAGTGACGAATAAATTATGAAAAAAAGAAGCAGAGAACTCTGGGTAGTTCTCAAGTTTAGGTGGAAAGCAGCTCCTGTATGGAGCACTCTCAACACCAGCGACACTCTAGATCTGCTCACCTCAAATGTCTGTTTTTCTATCAAAATCTTTAAGCATAGGATTAGCACAGTGCCATCCACGCCGAGATAGAAAAGGACAAAGTCTTTTGCCATTTGTACAGCAAAGTCTTTAAGCATAGGACTAGCACAGTGCTGGCCTTGCCGAGCTGTAAAATGACAAAAACCAATTGCCACTCCAGGCACAGGATTACAGCTTTGAATTGGTAAAATACCAATCAAGCCAACCTGAAATGAGCAAAAGCAACCCCTGACACAGTGTTTCGCTCTAATTAGAGCTCTTCAGAGAGGTATAGCTTTGTCCAGACACAAGGGAGCACCCAGTATAAGTCAAAGAAATACCCTTTCAGGCATAGAGTGACGAATAAATTATGAAAAAAAGAAGCAGAGAACTCTGGGTAGTTCTCAAGTTTAGGTGGAAAGCAGCTCCTGTATGGAGCACTCTCAACACCAGCGACACTCTAGATCTGCTCACCTCAAATGTCTGTTTTTCTATCAAAATCTTTAAGCATAGGATTAGCACAGTGCCATCCACGCCGAGATAGAAAAGGACAAAGTCTTTTGCCATTTGTACAGCAAAGTCTTTAAGCATAGGACTAGCACAGTGCTGGCCTTGCCGAGCTGTAAAATGACAAAAGCCAATTGCCACTCCAGGCACAGGATTACAGCTTTGAATTGGTAAAATACCAATCAAGCCAACCTGAAATGAGCAAAAGCAACCCCTGACACAGTGTTTCGCTCTAATTAGAGCTCTTCAGAGAGGTATAGCTTTGTCCAGACACAAGGGAGCACCCAGTATAAGTCAAAGAAATACCCTTTCAGGCATAGAGTGACGAATAAATTATGAAAAAAAGAAGCAGAGAACTCTGGGTAGTTCTCAAGTTTAGGTGGAAAGCAGCTCCTGTATGGAGCACTCTCAACACCAGCGACACTCTAGATCTGCTCACCTCAAATGTCTGTTTTTCTATCAAAATCTTTAAGCATAGGATTAGCACAGTGCCATCCACGCCGAGATAGAAAAGGACAAAGTCTTTTGCCATTTGTACAGCAAAGTCTTTAAGCATAGGACTAGCACAGTGCTGGCCTTGCCGAGCTGTAAAATGACAAAAACCAATTGCCACTCCAGGCACAGGATTACAGCTTTGAATTGGTAAAATACCAATCAAGCCAACCTGAAATGAGCAAAAGCAACCCCTGACACAGTGTTTCGCTCTAATTAGAGCTCTTCAGAGAGGTATAGCTTTGTCCATACACAAGGGAGCACCCAGTATAAGTCAAAGAAATACCCTTTCAGGCATAGAGTGACGAATAAATTATGAAAAAAAGAAGCAGAGAACTCTGGGTAGTTCTCAAGTTTAGGTGGAAAGCAGCTCCTGTATGGAGCACTCTCAACACCAGCGACACTCTAGATCTGCTCACCTCAAATGTCTGTTTTTCTATCAAAATCTTTAAGCATAGGATTAGCACACTGCCATCCACGCCGAGATAGAAAAGGACAAAGTCTTTTGCCATTTGTACAGCAAAGTCTTTAAGCATAGGACTAGCACAGTGCTGGCCTTGCCGAGCTGTAAAATGACAAAAGCCAATTGCCACTCCAGGCACAGGATTACAGCTTTGAATTGGTAAAATACCAATCAAGCCAACCTGAAATGAGCAAAAGCAACCCCTGGCACAGTGTTTTGCTCTAATTAGAGCTCTTCAGAGAGGTATAGCTTTGTCCAGACACAAGGGAGCACCCAGTATAAGTCAAAGAAATACCCTTTCAGGCATAGAGTGACGAATACATTATGAAAAAAAGAAGCAGAGAACTCTGGATAGTTCTCAAGTTTAGGTGGAAAGCAGCTCCTGTATGGAGCACTCTCAACACCAGCGACACTCTAGATCTGCTCACCTCAAATGTCTGTTTTTCTATCAAAATCTTTAAGCATAGGATTAGCACAGTGCCATCCACGCCGAGATAGAAAAGGACAAAGTCTTTTGCCATTTGTACAGCAAAGTCTTTAAGCATAGGACTAGCACAGTGCTGGCCTTGCCGAGCTGTGAAATGACAAAAGCCAATTGCCACTCCAGGCACAGGATTACAGCTTTGAATTGGTAAAATACCAATCAAGCCAACCGGAAATGAGCAAAAGCAACCCCTGACACAGTGTTTCGCTCTAATTAGAGCTCTTCAGAGAGGTATAGCTTTGTCCAGACACAAGGGAGCACCCAGTATAAGTCAAAGAAATACCCTTTCAGGCATAGAGTGACGAATAAATTATGAAAAAAAGAAGCAGAGAACTCTGGGTAGTTCTCAAGTTTAGGTGGAAAGCAGCTCCTGTATGGAGCACTCTCAACACCAGCGACACTCTAGATCTGCTCACCTCAAATGTCTGTTTTTCTATCAAAATCTTTAAGCATAGGATTAGCACAGTGCCATCCACGCCGAGATAGAAAAGGACAAAGTCTTTTGCCATTTGTACAGCAAAGTCTTTAAGCATAGGACTAACACAGTGCTGGCCTTGCCGTGCTGTAAAATGATAAAAGCCAATTGCCACTCCAGGCACAGGATTACAGCTTTGAATTGGTAAAATACCAATCAAGCCAACCTGAAATGAGCAAAAGCAACCCCTGACACAGTGTTTCGCTCTAATTAGAGCTCTTCAGAGAGGTATAGCTTTGTCCAGACACAAGGGAGCACCCAGTATAAGTCAAAGAAATACCCTTTCAGGCATAGAGTGACGAATAAATTATGAAAAAAAGAAGCAGAGAACTCTGGGTAGTTCTCAAGTTTAGGTGGAAAGCAGCTCCTGTATGGAGCACTCTCAACACCAGCGACAATCTAGATCTGCTCACCTCAAATGTCTGTTTTTCTATCAAAATCTTTAAGCATAGGATTAGCACAGTGCCATCCACGCCGAGATAGAAAAGGACAAAGTCTTTTGCCATTTGTACAGCAAAGTCTTTAAGCATAGGACTAGCACAGTGCTGGCCTTGCCGAGCTGTAAAATGACAAAAGCCAATTGCCACTCCAGGCACAGGATTACAGCTTTGAATTGGTAAAATACCAATCAAGCCAACCTGAAATGAGCAAAAGCAACCCCTGACACAGTGTTTTGCTCTAATTAGAGCTCTTCAGAGAGGTATAGCTTTGTCCATACACAAGGGAGCACCCAGTATAAGTCAAAGAAATACCCTTTCAGGCATAGAGTGACGAATAAATTATGAAAAAAAGAAGCAGAGAACTCTGGGTAGTTCTCAAGTTTAGGTGGAAAGCAGCTCCTGTATGGAGCACTCTCAACACCAGCGACACTCTAGATCTGCTCACCTCAAATGTCTGTTTTTCTATCAAAATCTTTAAGCATAGGATTAGCACAGTGCCATCCACGCCGAGATAGAAAAGGACAAAGTCTTTTGCCATTTGTACAGCAAAGTCTTTAAGCATAGGACTAGCACAGTGCTGGCCTTGCCGAGCTGTAAAATGACAAAAGCCAATTGCCACTCCAGGCACAGGATTACAGCTTTGAATTGGTAAAATACCAATCAAGCCAACCTGAAATGAGCAAAAGCAACCCCTGACACAGTGTTTCGCTCTAATTAGAGCTCTTCAGAGAGGTATAGCTTTGTCCAGACACAAGGGAGCACCCAGTATAAGTCAAAGAAATACCCTTTCAGGCATAGAGTGACGAATAAATTATGAAAAAAAGAAGCAGAGAACTCTGGGTAGTTCTCAAGTTTAGGTGGAAAGCAGCTCCTGTATGGAGCACTCTCAACACCAGCGACACTCTAGATCTGCTCACCTCAAATGTCTGTTTTTCTATCAAAATCTTTAAGCATAGGATTAGCACAGTGCCATCCACACCGAGATAGAAAAGGACAAAGTCTTTTGCCATTTGTACAGCAAAGTCTTTAAGCATAGGACTAGCACAGTGCTGGCCTTGCCGAGCTGTAAAATGACAAAAGCCAATTGCCACTCCAGGCACAGGATTACAGCTTTGAATTGGTAAAATACCAATCAAGCCAACCTGAAATGAGCAAAAGCAACCCCTGACACAGTGTTTCGCTCTAATTAGAGCTCTTCAGAGAGGTATAGCTTTGTCCAGACACAAGGGAGCACCCAGTATAAGTCAAAGAAATACCCTTTCAGGCATAGAGTGACGAATAAATTATGAAAAAAAGAAGCAGAGAACTCTGGGTAGTTCTCAAGTTTAGGTGGAAAGCAGCTCCTGTATGGAGCACTCTCAACACCAGCGACACTCTAGATCTGCTCACCTCAAATGTCTGTTTTTCTATCAAAATCTTTAAGCATAGGATTAGCACAGTGCCATCCACGCCGAGATAGAAAAGGACAAAGTCTTTTGCCATTTGTACCCCAAAGTCTTTAAGCATAGGACTAGCACAGTGCTGGCCTTGCCGAGCTGTAAAATGACAAAAACCAATTGCCACTCCAGGCACAGGATTACAGCTTTGAATTGGTAAAATACCAATCAAGCCAACCTGAAATGAGCAAAAGCAACCCCTGACACAGTGTTTCGCTCTAATTAGAGCTCTACAGAGAGGTATAGCTTTGTCCAGACACAAGGGAGCACCCAGTATAAGTCAAAGAAATACCCTTTCAGGCATAGAGTGACGAATAAATTATGAAAAAAAGAAGCAGAGAACTCTGGGTAGTTCTCAAGTTTAGGTGGAAAGCAGCTCCTGTATGGAGCACTCTCAACACCAGCGACACTCTAGATCTGCTCACCTCAAATGTCTGTTTTTCTATCAAAATCTTTAAGCATAGGATTAGCACAGTGCCATCTACGCCGAGATAGAAAAGGACAAAGTCTTTTGCCATTTGTACAGCAAAGTCTTTAAGCATAGGACTAGCACAGTGCTGGCCTTGCCGAGCTGTAAAATGACAAAAGCCAATTGCCACTCCAGGCACAGGATTACAGCTTTGAATTGGTAAAATACCAATCAAGCCAACCTGAAATGAGCAAAAGCAACCCCTGACACAGTGTTTTGCTCTAATTAGAGCTCTTCAGAGAGGTATAGCTTTGTCCAGACACAAGGGAGCACCCAGTATAAGTCAAAGAAATACCCTTTCAGGCATAGAGTGACGAATAAATTATGAAAAAAAGAAGCAGAGAACTCTGGGTAGTTCTCAAGTTTAGGTGGAAAGCAGCTCCTGTATGGAGCACTCTCAGCACCAGCAACACTCTAGATCTGCTCACCTCAAATGTCTGTTTTTCTATCAAAATCTTTAAGCATAGGATTAGCACAGTGCCATCCACGCCGAGATAGAAAAGGACAAAGTCTTTTGCCATTTGTACAGCAAAGTCTTTAAGCATAGGACTAGCACAGTGCTGGCCTTGCCGAGCTGTAAAATGACGAAAGCCAATTGCCACTCCAGGCACAGGATTACAGCTTTGAATTGGTAAAATACCAATCAAGCCAACCTGAAATGAGCAAAAGCAACCCCTGACACAGTGTTTCGCTCTAATTAGAGCTCTTCAGAGAGGTATAGCTTTGTCCAGACACAAGGGAGCACCCAGTATAAGTCAAAGAAATACCCTTTCAGGCATAGAGTGACGAATAAATTATGAAAAAAAGAAGCAGAGAACTCTGGGTAGTTCTCAAGTTTAGGTGGAAAGCAGCTCCTGTATGGAGCACTCTCAACACCAGCGACACTCTAGATCTGCTCACCTCAAATGTCTGTTTTTCTATCAAAATCTTTAAGCATAGGATTAGCACAGTGCCATCCACGCCGAGATAGAAAAGGACAAAGTCTTTTGCCATTTGTACAGCAAAGTCTTTAAGCATAGGACTAGCACAGTGCTGGCCTTGCCGAGCTGTAAAATGACAAAAGCCAATTGCCACTCCAGGCACAGGATTACAGCTTTGAATTGGTAAAATACCAATCAAGCCAACCTGAAATGAGCAAAAGCAACCCCTGACACAGTGTTTCGCTCTAATTAGAGCTCTTCAGAGAGGTATAGCTTTGTCCAGACACAAGGGAGCACCCAGTATAAGTCAAAGAAATACCCTTTCAGGCATAGAGTGACGAATAAATTATGAAAAAAAGAAGCAGAGAACTCTGGGTAGTTCTCAAGTTTAGGTGGAAAGCAGCTCCTGTATGGAGCACTCTCAACACCAGCGACACTCTAGATCTGCTCACCTCAAATGTCTGTTTTTCTATCAAAATCTTTAAGCATAGGATTAGCACAGTGCCATCCACGCCGAGATAGAAAAGGACAAAGTCTTTTGCCATTTGTACAGCAAAGTCTTTAAGCATAGGACTAGCACAGTGCTGGCCTTGCCGAGCTGTAAAATGACAAAAGCCAATTGCCACTCCAGGCACAGGATTACAGCTTTGAATTGGTAAAATACCAATCAAGCCAACCTGAAATGAGCAAAAGCAACCCCTGACACAGTGTTTCGCTCTAATTAGAGCTCTTCAGAGAGGTATAGCTTTGTCCATACACAAGGGAGCACCCAGTATAAGTCAAAGAAATACCCTTTCAGGCATAGAGTGACGAATAAATTATGAAAAAAAGAAGCAGAGAACTCTGGGTAGTTCTCAAGTTTAGGTGGAAAGCAGCTCCTGTATGGAGCACTCTCAACACCAGCGACACTCTAGATCTGCTCACCTCAAATGTCTGTTTTTCTTTCAAAATCTTTAAGCATAGGATTAGCACAGTGCCATCCACGCCGAGATAGAAAAGGACAAAGTCTTTTGCCATTTGTACAGCAAAGTCTTTAAGCATAGGACTAGCACAGTGCTGGCCTTGCCGAGCTGTAAAATGACAAAAGCCAATTGCCACTCCAGGCACAGGATTACAGCTTTGAATTGGTAAAATACCAATCAAGCCAACCTGAAATGAGCAAAAGCAACCCCTGACACAGTGTTTCGCTCTAATTAGAGCTCTTCAGAGAGGTATAGCTTTGTCCAGACACAAGGGAGCACCCAGTATAAGTCAAAGAAATACCCTTTCAGGCATAGAGTGACGAATAAATTATGAAAAAAAGAAGCAGAGAACTCTGGGTAGTTCTCAAGTTTAGGTGGAAAGCAGCTCCTGTATGGAGCTCTCTCAACACCAGCGACACTCTAGATCTGCTCACCTCAAATGTCTGTTTTTCTATCAAAATCTTTAAGCATAGGATTAGCACAGTGCCATCCACGCCGAGATAGAAAAGGACAAAGTCTTTTGCCATTTGTACAGCAAAGTCTTTAAGCATAGGACTAGCACAGTGCTGGCCTTGCCGAGCTGTAAAATGACAAAAGCCAATTGCCACTCCAGGCACAGGATTACAGCTTTGAATTGGTAAAATACCAATCAAGCCAACCTGAAATGAGCAAAAGCAACCCCTGACACAGTGTTTCGCTCTAATTAGAGCTCTTCAGAGAGGTATAGCTTTGTCCATACACAAGGGAGCACCCAGTATAAGTCAAAGAAATACCCTTTCAGGCATAGAGTGACGAATAAATTATGAAAAAAAGAAGCAGAGAACTCTGGGTAGTTCTCAAGTTTAGGTGGAAAGCAGCTCCTGTATGGAGCACTCTCAACACCAGCGACACTCTAGATCTGCTCACCTCAAATGTCTGTTTTTCTATCAAAATCTTTAAGCATAGGATTAGCACAGTGCCATCCACGCCGAGATAGAAAAGGACAAAGTCTTTTGCCATTTGTACAGCAAAGTCTTTAAGCATAGGACTAGCACAGTGCTGGCCTTGCCGAGCTGTAAAATGACAAAAGCCAATTGCCACTCCAGGCACAGGATTACAGCTTTGAATTGGTAAAATACCAATCAAGCCAACCTGAAATGAGCAAAAGCAACCCCTGACACAGTGTTTCGCTCTAATTAGAGCTCTTCAGAGAGGTATAGCTTTGTCCAGACACAAGGGAGCACCCAGTATAAGTCAAAGAAATACCCTTTCAGGCATAGAGTGACGAATAAATTATGAAAAAAAGAAGCAGAGAACTCTGGGTAGTTCTCAAGTTTAGGTGGAAAGCAGCTCCTGTATGGAGCACTCTCAACACCAGCGACACTCTAGATCTGCTCACCTCAAATGTCTGTTTTTCTATCAAAATCTTTAAGCATAGGATTAGCACAGTGCCATCCACACCGAGATAGAAAAGGACAAAGTCTTTTGCCATTTGTACAGCAAAGTCTTTAAGCATAGGACTAGCACAGTGCTGGCCTTGCCGAGCTGTAAAATGACAAAAGCCAATTGCCACTCCAGGCACAGGATTACAGCTTTGAATTGGTAAAATACCAATCAAGCCAACCTGAAATGAGCAAAAGCAACCCCTGACACAGTGTTTCGCTCTAATTAGAGCTCTTCAGAGAGGTATAGCTTTGTCCAGACACAAGGGAGCACCCAGTATAAGTCAAAGAAATACCCTTTCAGGCATAGAGTGACGAATAAATTATGAAAAAAAGAAGCAGAGAACTCTGGGTAGTTCTCAAGTTTAGGTGGAAAGCAGCTCCTGTATGGAGCACTCTCAACACCAGCGACACTCTAGATCTGCTCACCTCAAATGTCTGTTTTTCTATCAAAATCTTTAAGCATAGGATTAGCACAGTGCCATCCACGCCGAGATAGAAAAGGACAAAGTCTTTTGCCATTTGTACAGCAAAGTCTTTAAGCATAGGACTAGCACAGTGCTGGCCTTGCCGAGCTGTAAAATGACAAAAGCCAATTGCCACTCCAGGCACAGAATTACAGCTTTGAATTGGTAAAATACCAATCAAGCCAACCTGAAATGAGCAAAAGCAACCCCTGACACAGTGTTTCGCTCTAATTAGAGCTCTTCAGAGAGGTATAGCTTTGTCCAGACACAAGGGAGCACCCAGTATAAGTCAAAGAAATACCCTTTCAGGCATAGAGTGACGAATAAATTATGAAAAAAAGAAGCAGAAAACTCTGGGTAGTTCTCAAGTTTAGGTGGAAAGCAGCTCCTGTATGGAGCACTCTCAACACCAGCGACACTCTAGATCTGCTCACCTCAAATGTCTGTTTTTCTATCAAAATCTTTAAGCATAGGATTAGCACAGTGCCATCCACGCCGAGATAGAAAAGGACAAAGTCTTTTGCCATTTGTACAGCAAAGTCTTTAAGCATAGGACTAGCACAGTGCTGGCCTTGCCGAGCTGTAAAATGACAAAAACCAATTGCCACTCCAGGCACAGGATTACAGCTTTGAATTGGTAAAATACCAATCAAGCCAACCTGAAATGAGCAAAAGCAACCCCTGACACAGTGTTTCGCTCTAATTAGAGCTCTTCAGAGAGGTATAGCTTTGTCCAGACACAAGGGAGCACCCAGTATAAGTCAAAGAAATACCCTTTCAGGCATAGAGTGACGAATAAATTATGAAAAAAAGAAGCAGAGAACTCTGGGTAGTTCTCAAGTTTAGGTGGAAAGCAGCTCCTGTATGGAGCACTCTCAACACCAGCGACACTCTAGATCTGCTCACCTCAAATGTCTGTTTTTCTATCAAAATCTTTAAGCATAGGATTAGCACAGTGCCATCTACGCCGAGATAGAAAAGGACAAAGTCTTTTGCCATTTGTACAGCAAAGTCTTTAAGCATAGGACTAGCACAGTGCTGGCCTTGCCGAGCTGTAAAATGACAAAAGCCAATTGCCACTCCAGGCACAGGATTACAGCTTTGAATTGGTAAAATACCAATCAAGCCAACCTGAAATGAGCAAAAGCAACCCCTGACACAGTGTTTTGCTCTAATTAGAGCTCTTCAGAGAGGTATAGCTTTGTCCAGACACAAGGGAGCACCCAGTATAAGTCAAAGAAATACCCTTTCAGGCATAGAGTGACGAATAAATTATGAAAAAAAGAAGCAGAGAACTCTGGGTAGTTCTCAAGTTTAGGTGGAAAGCAGCTCCTGTATGGAGCACTCTCAGCACCAGCAACACTCTAGATCTGCTCACCTCAAATGTCTGTTTTTCTATCAAAATCTTTAAGCATAGGATTAGCACAGTGCCATCCACGCCGAGATAGAAAAGGACAAAGTCTTTTGCCATTTGTACAGCAAAGTCTTTAAGCATAGGACTAGCACAGTGCTGGCCTTGCCGAGCTGTAAAATGACGAAAGCCAATTGCCACTCCAGGCACAGGATTACAGCTTTGAATTGGTAAAATACCAATCAAGCCAACCTGAAATGAGCAAAAGCAACCCCTGACACAGTGTTTCGCTCTAATTAGAGCTCTTCAGAGAGGTATAGCTTTGTCCAGACACAAGGGAGCACCCAGTATAAGTCAAAGAAATACCCTTTCAGGCATAGAGTGACGAATAAATTATGAAAAAAAGAAGCAGAGAACTCTGGGTAGTTCTCAAGTTTAGGTGGAAAGCAGCTCCTGTATGGAGCACTCTCAACACCAGCGACACTCTAGATCTGCTCACCTCAAATGTCTGTTTTTCTATCAAAATCTTTAAGCATAGGATTAGCACAGTGCCATCCACGCCGAGATAGAAAAGGACAAAGTCTTTTGCCATTTGTACAGCAAAGTCTTTAAGCATAGGACTAGCACAGTGCTGGCCTTGCCGAGCTGTAAAATGACAAAAGCCAATTGCCACTCCAGGCACAGGATTACAGCTTTGAATTGGTAAAATACCAATCAAGCCAACCTGAAATGAGCAAAAGCAACCCCTGACACAGTGTTTCACTCTAATTAGAGCTCTTCAGAGAGGTATAGCTTTGTCCAGACACAAGGGAGCACCCAGTATAAGTCAAAGAAATACCCTTTCAGGCATAGAGTGACGAATAAATTATGAAAAAAAGAAGCAGAGAACTCTGGGTAGTTCTCAAGTTTAGGTGGAAAGCAGCTCCTGTATGGAGCACTCTCAACACCAGCGACACTCTAGATCTGCTCACCTCAAATGTCTGTTTTTCTATCAAAATCTTTAAGCATAGGATTAGCACAGTGCCATCCACGCCGAGATAGAAAAGGACAAAGTCTTTTGCCATTTGTACAGCAAAGTCTTTAAGCATAGGACTAGCACAGTGCTGGCCTTGCCGAGCTGTAAAATGACAAAAGCCAATTGCCACTCCAGGAACAGGATTACAGCTTTGAATTGGTAAAATACCAATCAAGCCAACCTGAAATGAGCAAAAGCAACCCCTGACACAGTGTTTCGCTCTAATTAGAGCTCTTCAGAGAGGTATAGCTTTGTCCAGACACAAGGGAGCACCCAGTATAAGTCAAAGAAATACCCTTTCAGGCATAGAGTGACGAATAAATTATGAAAAAAAGAAGCAGAGAACTCTGGGTAGTTCTCAAGTTTAGGTGGAAAGCAGCTCCTGTATGGAGCACTCTCAACACCAGCGACACTCTAGATCTGCTCACCTCAAATGTCTGTTTTTCTATCAAAATCTTTAAGCATAGGATTAGCACAGTGCCATCCACGCCGAGATAGAAAAGGACAAAGTCTTTTGCCATTTGTACAGCAAAGTCTTTAAGCATAGGACTAGCACAGTGCCGGCCTTGCCGAGCTGTAAAATGACAAAAGCCAATTGCCACTCCAGGCACAGGATTACAGCTTTAAATTGGTAAAATACCAATCAAGCCAACCTGAAATGAGCAAAAGCAACCCCTGACACAGTGTTTCGCTCTAATTAGAGCTCTTCAGAGAGGTATAGCTTTGTCCATACACAAGGGAGCACCCAGTATAAGTCAAAGAAATACCCTTTCAGGCATAGAGTGACGAATAAATTATGAAAAAAAGAAGCAGAGAACTCTGGGTAGTTCTCAAGTTTAGGTGGAAAGCAGCTCCTGAATTTTGTAAACCCCAACCTCTGTGTTCGCATTTGTTCATTGTCAGATTCACTGTCAGGAACAGAACTAAGATCAGAGGTTGAGGCTGAAATAGGTGCAAGACCACTAGTGCTGGCAGTGGGTATACTTGAAGGGAGGGGTGTTACTTTTCTAGACGCATTTACTTGGTCAAATTTTTTGGCAAAAGTAAACACCTAGCCATGTTCATAGTCCAGCTTGTCACGCTGGAACTTGAACGCCTTGCGCTTCTTTATTACCTCCTCTTCACGCTGTATGCGTGCTGCCATATCTTCCCTGCATTTTCTTAAAATGGCTGAATCCTCAAGCTTGCAAATTTCCTCATTGATCTCATCAATCTTCACTTGAAGGGCCAACCGATCACTTTCGGCATACTTAACGAGGATTTGCACTAGTCTGCGAGAAGAATATATATATATGTATATATATATATATATATATATATATATATATATATATATATATATATATATATATTCACTTAAAAAACCATAGGTTTCACACATGTTATAGTTAGCTGGACATTTCACCCGTAAAAAAACAATGAAATTCCCCCGTTATAGTTAGTGCAGGCAACTATAACTCACGCGACCGCAATCCTCTGCTGATGACGTCAGATATTACATCACTGTATTTACACACTTATTTACCCATGTCTTCTTCCATTAATCTTTAGCTATACATATATTACAAATATTTATTTTTCATAAAGACACATATGTCATCAGTGATGTAATATCTGACGTCATCAGCAGAGGATTGCGGTCGCGTGAGTTATAGTTGCCTGCACTAACTATAACGGGGGAATTTCATTGGTTTTTTACGAGTGAAATGTCCAGCTAACTATAACATGTGTGAAACCTATGGTTTTTTATGTGAATTTGCAAGGTTTTTTAAATGCTAATTCGTAACTATAACGTGTGTGAAACCTATGGTTTTTTCAGTGAATTTGTACGGTTTTTTAAATGTTAAGTTATGTATTTATTTATTTATTTATTTATTTATTTTTCAGGTTTTTCACCGTGCGCGCACCGTGCGTGCGCTGTGGGCACTCGGTGCGCATATCGCGATTTTTAAATAAAAAAAAGAAGTTTGTTTCGCCCTTGGGGGTCCTTCTGTGACCCCCTGACCAAGGCTAGGGGGTCAGGAACTGTCAACTCTGCCCCCTTTTCACTTTCTCCACCTTTTTTATTGACCCCCTCAGACTGCGAGAGACAAAATGCCGGCCGACATGTCCTGGTTTCGACCGATTCGAATGTTTACCGACATCTAACAACCAATCAGAATTGCGCTCGCGCTCGGCAGGGTGCGCGCACCGTGCGCGCACGGTGCGCGTTTATAGATATTGATATGCTTTTAAATGCTATTTTCTCAGGAAATGCTGAACAGATTTACACCAGACCTGCAAAAGGCACTTCCTTGACCTTATGGCTACCTCTCTGCCAAATTTCAGGTAATTCTGATCAGCCGTTCGGGCTGTAGCTGCGACTAAAGGTCCTATGGAAAAATGCATGGGGAAAACGTGTTTTGGGTCCCTCCTTTTTTCTCGGCCCCCGCTTGACGAATCACCCCGAGACTTTCAGGGTAGGAGCTGAACAGAGCGCCCCATTAGTTTTGAAAATTTCGCGATGATTCATCAACCGGCGCCAAAGTTATTCAAAATAGAATTTTGAGATTTCCTATGGAAACTAGGTTGTAACTATAACTATCTACTGGCGACCGCCAGTAGATAATATATATATATATATATATATATATATATATATATATATATATATATATATATATATATATATATATATATATATATATATATATATCAAAGAAATACCCTTTCAGGCATAGAGTGACAAATAAATTATGCAAAAAAGAAGCAGAGAGCTGCTCACCTCAAATGTCTGTTTTTCTATCAAAATCTTTAAGCATAGGATTAGCATAGTGCCATCCACGCCGAGATAGAAAAGGACAAAGTCTTTTGCCATTTGTACAGCAAAGTCTTTAAGCATAGGACTAGCACAGTGTTGTCCTTGCCGAGCTGTAAAATGACAAAAGCCAATTACCACTACAGGCACAGTATTACAGCTTTGAATTGGTAAAATACCAATCAAGCCAACCTGAAATTAGTAAAAGCAAGCCCTGACACAGTGTTTCGCTCTAATTAGAGCTCTTCAGAGAGGTATAGCTTTGTCCAGACACAAGGGAGCACCCAGTATAAGTCAAAGAAATACCCTTTCAGCCATAGAGTGACGAATAAATTATGCAAAAAAGAAGCAGAGAACTCTGGGTAGTTCTCAAGTTTAGGTGGAAAGCAGCTCCTGCATGGAGCACTCTCAACACCAGCGACACTCTAGATCTGCTCACCTCAAATGTCTGTTTTTCTATCAAAATCTTTAAGCATAGGATTAGCACAGTGCCATCCACGCCGAGATAGAAAAGGACAAAGACTTTTGCCATTTGTACAGCAAAGTCTTTAAGCATAGGACCAGCACAGTGCTGTCCTTGCCGAGCTGTAAAATGACAAAAGCCAATAACCACTCCAGGCACAGTATTATAGCTTTGAATTGGTAAAATACCAATCAAGCCAACCTGAAATTAGTAAAAGCATCCCCTGACACAGTGTTTCGCTCTAATTAGAGCTCTTTTCTCTCTCTAGAGCAGATCTAGAGTGGTGCTGGTGTTCAGAGTGCTCCATACAGGAGCTGCTTTCCACCTAAACTTGAGAACTACCCAGAGTTCTCTGCTTCTTTTTTGCATAGATATATATATATATATATATATATATATATATATATATATATATATATATATATATATATATTTTCAAGCTCCAGTTCTCACCTATATATATTACCTACTGGCATCGCCTACTATGGAAACTAGGTTGTAACTATAATTTTCTGTAGGATTTTTTCGCACTAGTAAACTCACTGTGATTATAAGTGATGAAAGTTGTTAGGTTGTGTCTCTGTGCTGAATGTATGCAGGCCTTTAAGTGGACCGGGTCTTACCGGTGCTGAACACTGCTACCCCTTTCAGACACCCGCCATTTTTTTCATTCCACTTAAAGCCATGAATATACGTATATTAAAGGAATGGTATAATAAAAGTTTAGGAATTACACCTCCATTTATTCCATCTTCCACGCCCATTTTTTGCACCCAACAGCATTGCTTGTAAAAATTAAGTAATAGAGCTTTATCTAGTATGAAAATAGTAGTTATTGTTTTATTGGCAGGTTCGTGGGATGTGTAGTGTAAAGAGAAGGTCGTAATCAGTTTCAATGATACAAAAGTGACATGACATATGTTTGAAAGATTACATGGTTTTAGGAATAAGCTCTACCTCTGCGAGTCCTCGGGCCCGCAGCTGTACCTCTTACAGCCAATACTGGAAATATACCGCAGCTCTTTCTCTACTAGCCTCCTTCACGCTCCCTCTATCACTGTCCTGCACCTATCTCTTTCCAAGTGGACGGTCTGCACCTCTCACTATACTAGTAGGTACGCAGCTGTTACTCTGTGAGCCGACCTGCAGCTCTCCCTTTTTGAACCGACGGGCTGCAGCTCTCCCTCTACGAGCCAGCCAGTTGGCTCGTAGGTCTTCCTCTAGGAGCCAGTCCACCGGCTTGTAACTCTCCCTCTGCGAATCATCGGTCAGCTCCTAGCTCTTCGTCTGCGAGCCGTCGGGCCCGCAGTTGTACATTTGCAAGCCTTCACTGGAAACATACCACAGCTGTCTCTCTACGATATATCCCCTTCACGTTCCCTCTCTCCACATTACTGTTCCACATGTATGCCTTTGCAAGCCGACGACCCTCATTTTTCCCTATAGCAGTAGGCCCGCAGCTGTTGCTGTGCGAGCCGGCCCGGAGCTCTTCCTCTTCGAGCCAAGGGGCTGCAGCTGTTCATCTACGAGCCAGCTAGTCGGCTCAGAGCTCTTCCTCTACGAGGCAGCCTGCCAACGAGCAGCTCTCCCTCTGCAAACCATTGTTTGGCTCGCAGCTCTTCCTCTGCGAGCCAACACACAGTTGTACCTCTGCAAGCCAACACTGGAAATATACCGCAGCTCTCTCTCACTGCAAGATACCCCCTTCACGGTCCCTTTCTCTACATCACGGTGTCGCAGCTATCCGTTTGGAAGCCGATGGCACGCACCTCTGCCTATACCAGTTTGCCTGCAGCTGTTCCCTTTGTGATCCGACGGGCCGCAGCTCTCTCTGTACGAGTCAGTCAGTGTGCTTGGAGCTCTTTCTCTATGAGCCAGCCCGCTGCCCGCAGCTCTCTCTATGACAACTATTGGTGAGCTCGCAGCTCTTCCTCTACAAGCTAGCCCGGCGGCTCATTACTCTCACTCTGTGAACCACAAGTTGGCTCGCAGCTCTTGTGTGTGAGCCGTCGGGCCCGCAGTTGTAGCTCTACAAACCAAGACTGGAAATATACTGCAGGTGTGTGTCTACGAGATACTACCTTCACGCTTCCTCTCCCCATATCACCTTCCCACACGCATGATTTGCAAGCCGATGGCCTATACCTTTTTTTATAGCAGTCAGCCCGCAGCTAATCCTGTGCGAGCTGGCCCACATCTTTCTTTCTGTGAGCCCACGGGACACAGCTGTCCCTCTACGAGTGAGTGCGCCAGTTTGCATCTGACCCTCTGCAAACAATTATTCGCCTCGGAGCTCTTCGTCTGCGAGCCGTTGGGCCCACAGTTGTAGCTGTGCAAGCCAACATTGGAAATATACCGTAGTTGTGTCTGCGCGATTTGTTATTTATGCTACCTCTTCCACCTTTAGCGGTCTAGCTATCTCTTTGGAAAGCGGTGGCCCGTACTTTTCACTATAGCATTTGGGTCGTAGCTGTTCCTCTGCTAGTCGGCACGCAGCGCTCCCTCTGCGTGCCATGTAGTTTAGCAATCCTGCTGTCAGTTTCATGCAGTTCTTCAATCATCCATCCAGCACTATCTACTTACCCTATCACTCTGCCAATATGTAAGCACTTATAAATTTACCATGCACTCTGTTTGCAGCATTGCAATCATTCTAGTTAGTAGTTATGTACTTATGGAATGGCCTAGCCACTAAGACAAGTATAGCTATAATATTCTGTGCAGTATCTATCCACACCTCTAACTAGCTACATACTATTGGTACAGTCCTATAAATAACCAGTTAGTACCCATGCAGTCTAGGAAAGATGCTGTCAGTCCCATGCACTTTTCTAATCACCCTTCCAGCACTATATACTTATCTTATTATTCTAGTAATATCTAGCACTTACACATTCACCATCCAGTCAATATTTTGTGCACTATCTATGCACACCTTTAACTAGCTACATACTATTGGTGCACTGCTATAAATAAACAGTTAATACATGTGCAGGGTAGGAATCCAAATGACAATCCCATGCTCTTCTCCAATCAACCATCCAGCACAATCTATTTATCCTATCACTTCGTGAATACATAAACACTTTTAAATTTACTATGCCCTCTTTTTGCAGCACTGTAATCATTGCAGTTACTAGTCATGTACTTATGGAATGGCCTAGCCACTAATACAAGTAGAGCTATAATATTCTGTGTGCTATCCATGCAGACCTTTATCCAGCTACATAGCATTGGTACACTTTTCTAAATATCCAATTAGTACCTATGCAGTCTAGGAATCCTCCTGTCAGTCATATACACGTCTCCAATCACCCATGCAGCACTATCTACTTATCCTATTACTCCTCCAATATCTAGGCACTTATAAATGCAGTCAGGCACTCTCCTTGTAGTATTGTAATCTTTTAGTCACTAGTCATGTATTCATGGAATGATAGAGGTTGTTACCCTGCAGTTCCATAATTAGATGTGTACTATTAATGCTGTGCTCTAGTATCTTTCACACTACACATACACTACTACAATTATGGAGGTAGCACTGTTCCATTACTGAAATCATTGATCTAGTTTCTTTATATGTATTTTTATAGTTATATATGTGAATATTTTTATATAATATTTTAATTATATTAAATTGTTTTCAAAACGTTTCTTATTTTACAGATATTTTACATAATTTTAAGAAAGAGTAAAATTGACAAAAAAAGAGCACCACTTTTTTCTGCATTTTTCCCTGTTGTGTCTCAGTACTGCAAAGATACTGTAGTTGCTTCTGTTGCCTTTTCCTCTGAATGTCTGTAGGCATTCTATCTGTCTGTAGTTATATAGATATTGTTCTGTAAAGAAATAGATTTTAATATGTACTCTAGCCAACAAATCAACTAATTTCCTACTGATTTACACATCATACAAAAACAGTTTTTATGTTATGTTTAAGATCTACAGATGAACCTAGCTATGTAACTACATGCACTTACTTAAATATACTAAACCCAAATCAATACACAAAACATTATTTATTAGTTACCTTTTAACATTATAGAACCCCTCCTACAACACAGCTGCAACATATCTCAGTTCTCATGGTGAAAGACCAGTTTATCCCTTTCGTAGTGAATTTTACAATTAACATCAACTAAAGTTTAGAAGTATATACAGTGTTTCAACACTGTAAATCCAAAAAGACAACATAAGAGATATTTGTGTGCCTCTCTACCACTGTGCCTGTTGCAGGGATTCTGCTTATACACAGAACTATGCGTAGAACCCCAGGACCTCAGTGAATTGTGGTGTACCAGAAACTCACCTCAGAACCCAGAACCCAGTATCCACGCTAGCATAAGTGTCCCATTCGTTATCCGAGATTTAGCTCGGCGGGCCCAATGAAAAGACAACCCAGAACAAGCGACTCAGTGTACTCTCAGGAATGGTGGGAATCGGAAATACCTGTTCGTATATTATTCTCACATCAGTCCACAACAAGAATAAACAGAGACAGAGTGAAAATAAAAAGAGTTTATTTTTATAGACCACGTGTCCTAAGATGCAGTACTTTTGCTAATACAAACAGACAAATGATTATAATCAAAACCATCAGCATCGTTACAATACCATAGAATATAAAGGGAGTGATCATGTTATAAATGACAGTGGATGCTACCACCTTCCCTTAACTAAGAAGCTAATATTATTATTATGCTAATAAAAGGTCTCTTAGGCTTGAACGGGGGACCCCATACCTCAAAGATCAGCTTAGTGAAATCACATCACAGGAGCATCAGAAGTCTTCTCGCAGGAAGGCTCGTCTTCGGTCTGAATATTAAACATGATGTCTGCAATATTAAAAGCACCAACTTTCAGGTATTCGCAGCTGCCTGTGTGTTATGGCTAAATAGGGAGTCGATCAACCTAGAGTGGAAAACATGCATTGTCTAACGACCCAGACTGTTCTTGTTACACCATGTACAGACCAAGGTCGCTGCGCAGAGCTCGGGATGGTAACAACAGATTGCTCTCGTGTGAGGCAAAGCGCGAGCCAGCAGTTTGTTTAAACAATAACATGTAGATGCAGTGTCGTGCGCAAAAGCAGCAAGATGGCTTTCTAACATCTAACGTGGTTATGCTAACTTAACAATGTATGTACGTATTAAGGGATTCCTTACTACATGCCCCCTTGATCGAAGCACTAACCAGTTGGGAAGAAATGAGAGAACGCAGAGTTCAAATTCGACAGAGCAGAACAAGGCGTATTCAAATTGAAACCAAGTATCGGTTCAGAGAAAGTTCGAAGCAAGAAAAAAATAAAAGCAAAAAAAAAACTCAAAAAGGGAAAGGAAAAAAATCGAAAAATGCTGCTTTAGCCAGCAATCCAAAGTCACAGGTAATGTTCAGGACATGGTAGAAAAAACATAGTGGATGACAGTTCACTCAATCCATGAACGTGTATGCAGCATACGTAGCAACAGCTTCCAACAGAAAATCGTTGGCACCGCCACTAAAAGTTTCAGCCATCCAGTTAATCAAAGAAAAGGAACATACATGTTCTTCAATAAGTGGAGCCTCTAGCACCATCAGAGGGCACCCGACGTGTTCTTCCAAATAACTCATATCCAAGAAGTCACAGGCAGCCCTTGCGATGTCCTAATTACCCAGGATTCCATGCGCCGCACCACAGGCCATAATCCGAACACCAGAACAGGCAAACTCGTGAGACACTAAGGGTCTCATCAGTCGATCATAATCCGGCACCGGAGACACCGTGTTGGTCAAGCACAAATCCAGAGGCCATTCAAAGGGACAATCTAGGCAGTGAAAGACAGGTTGTACGCAGGTAAAGTAGGAATACCGGAAGGATAATCCATACGCCAGGCTCAAAGCCGCCAATGGCAGCGTACCATAATATTCAAGCATCCTGTCACGAAGAAGATGCAGACGGGGCAGGTTGCCGTGAGGCACAGAAAGTGCAGCCATTCCGTAGTATGAAAAGTAAAAGTAACACACCCGCCACCAGTGCCAGAATCAGCGGGACACCGCCAAAGATGCTCGAAAAAATAGAATGAAAAAATACCGGAATCACACCAAAAATAGTTTGGAAGGAGGTCACGAGGCCTGAGCCCACAAGTTTAAAAAAATTAGCCAGGCCAGTTGTTGACGAGGCATTGAAAATTGTTTGGATCAAAGCACCAAAATGTAGGGGGAGGTCAGTATTCAAAAGCGCCTGCACCTCAGTGCGCGTATTTGCCACGTGAAGGACAAATGTTTCTCGGGAGGAAGTCAATGGCACCTCTTTTTGGGACAATAGAGCTCTTATTCTGCTCATCTTGTTGAACTCTGCTTTCAAGGTCGGAATCGAAGGCCAGATGGAAACATCCAGCCGCCCATGCGGGGGTGGGAATAGAACATTATTGCAGCAGACTACTCTCTGCGATACTGTTACTATATATGGGATTCCCACTAACATCCCGCAGCAAGCTTCATTATTCAAAATTAAATAACTACCGTTTGCAAGCAGCGTGAAAGACGGTGTAATCACTGGCACAGGGACACCCTTGAGGATGCAGGCTAAATTTGGGGCGTGTACATTGCATGCACCGTGTAACTGAATGTGCCTACATACTACTGAATGGTCAGGTGTCGAGGTACACTCCTCACCTTTCAGGTAAACCTCTGTACCGTCTCTTGTACATCTATACGTAAAAGGGAGAGACCAAACCTCATGCAGGAACGCGGTACCCAACTGTTCATATCTACCCAGGGCATAGTGTTTCATGCATGACGTAAACTTAAAAAGCGCGAAAGAGAGTGTGATCAACCTATGTACTAACCACACGGCTGAATTCAATTCCGCCATAGAGAAAGGTAACGGCTCCAACTTTTCAATGTGTAACAATGAATATGTAGCATCTTTCATGGACATGAACTGTTGCTTTACAGTAAGGTTAAAGGGAAGGAATAATGATGTCGTATTCAGATAGTCCCAGGGGACCTTTCCTGCCTTTAACGTTTGTAATGTCCATGCAAACTGCATAACAGAACGCAACTGGTTTTGACCATGGTACAATACAGACAATACAGACATATCATCATGTACAATATCAACAATTGAAGAAACAATATTGTCTAATGTATAAATTCTGGAAGAAATAGTGTTAATGCTGTTATCTATAACGGCTAATACTTTTTCCATATTTGCTCGATCAATAGCCCTCAATCTCGAAGCCGCTTCAATTTGCGACAATTTCCATACTTCGTTGTAAATAGCATACGCCCACCTCTTGGATCTGCCACCCACAGGACCTTTAACAAAATCATTCAAATCTATTTTGTCATGTAATTTTGATAAATGAACTTTGACAGATGCCAAGGTGGAATGTCGCAGCCAGGATTGACATAATTTCCCTACCGAGTAGGTAGTTACTGTATGAGAGGACTCAAACCGAGGGTCAACGCGCTGCTGCGTATACTCCGGTTTGAGACCCAGAAAACGACGTTGACAGGTATCGGAACTGCTTTGCCAAATTAACCATCCTTCACTACTAAATTTCGAAATATTGAAAGATGTATTAGAAACTAATGACTGCAAAACAGGAAGGGACAGATCTGTTCGGTTATCCCAATTTGGGTAAGTGCCCAGATCCGGAACAGAGGGGAAATTCAGTTTTTTAGTAGTGGCCAATCCGAAACAGGTGGTCTGGAAAATGGTCGAATTCAAAAACAACATGTGATTTGGTACAAGACAGGCACGATGTAAAGCTTCGGTTCCCTGAACCTGCCACGGTTTGGAACCCCAAACTGATTTAAGATCAACAGTAGCCTTCCACAAGTCATAACCTTTGATTGACAACTCATCCATAAAGGATTTAGAATATAGTAACTTGGTGTGTGTCAGTCTAACCTTCGAGGCAGACTCAGGCAGTACTTTAAAATAAAAGGATGCTGGGCTGGAAACACTGAAATCGGTAAAATAAGTATATTTATCAACCAATGTAGGTGAACTCCCTAAAGATGGGGTAGGGCAGTGTTCCCATTGGGTAAAATTTACAAAATTGCGAAATGTATTAGCTTTATGCAGGAAGTGATTGCCATAATGTTGAAAACAATACTGTTCTGCATAGTTAGCCGCATTCTCATATAAATCTTCTGCATCAAAAGCGGCATAATATTTCAAATCAGAAAACAGTGCTTCAATGGCATGAACATCCCAATCATCAGAACGAATGTTCTGCTTAACCACATCACCCCTAGAAACACGAAATACATTAGGTACATTGATGACCTCGGTAGGACCATGAATTTGGAATTTAACAGCATCCCACGCAATTCCATCCAAAACGGGCCAGGCAGTAATATTCACAAAAGTCTGGTCCCTTTTCATGATGTGGGACGAAGAGTGGGGGGCCAAAGTTCCATTGATAAGTCTAATTGTAGATCTCTCTTTGAGATAGTGTCCATTCACCAAACGGAAAATTACTATTACAAATCCAATGGACATAAACAAAAAAATACTTATTAGCACTAGCCAGACGTATGTCCAAGGGGGAATCAAAAAATGTCTTTTGAACCAACTAGCAAAAATAGCAATGTTCGAAGGGGAAGTAGAAGGCAATGAGGTAGTGTCAAAGGAGAAACGTGACTGGTTAACTGCCGTAGACTGTAAAACAGGCGAGTGACCATTTGTAGGATAAGCATACTCAGTCTCTTCGGGCAGACCACCAGCCGACGGTATTAACAAGGGATCAGTAACTGACTGCATCTCGATGGCAACATCAGACAAGGTGGTAGAAGCAGGAACCAACACTGAATTTCTTTGCATCGTCTGGCATGAAACTGCTGGAGTCATACTAAGAAGTATCGGCCACTCGCTGAAGTTTGACATTGTCAATAGAGATGTACCTGTTTTCTTTGCGACCAGGAAGTGGAGGTAAAATGACTGTTCTTGTACCCTGCAGTCCAAGCACTGGAACTGGTGCACGATAAGAGGGGCCGAACTCCTTCTTGTTCTCCACCTTCTCACGGACCAGGTCTCCAACTCGGGGTAGCCAGCCGACTACCGGAATCTAAAGCTCAGCATCAGACGTGGAGGGCAAGTGTTCCTTCGATAGAGTGTCTCTGGCTTCTTGTAGGGTCTGCAAAACAGCACAGTGATCATCTACGTCAAAGGGTGCGGTCGACGCCGCCATGTCTAGACCGTCAAGGTCTGGGACAAACATTCTGATTCCGAAGAGCATCATGTATGGGGTCCGCCCACCCAGAGACCTTCTAGGGAGATTATTAAGTGCACGTTGGACGTTATACAAGTGGGCTAGCCAATTCCGGCCTGTGCCTAAAACTTGTGCTGTCAAAGATTGCTTTAAGTCACGGTTCATTCGCTCCACTACACTATTACCCTCAGGTCGGTAGGGGGACGAAAATTTGACTTGGACCCCCAAATTTCTCATAGCCTCCTTGTAAGCCTTAGAGGCGAACGCAGGGCCCTGATCAGAATGGAAGGTACCACACGCAAAAGTTCCCACAAAGACACGCAAATCCCTGATGACAGTCCGTGAATCAGCACTCCTTTGTGGCCATACCCAAAGAAAACGTGTGCACGAATCCACTGCAACCAAGATATACTTGTACGCAGTATCAGAAGAAAAAGGACCGCAGTGATCTAGATAAACACAACCTAATGGTTTATTAGATATGTACAACTGTGTTTGTGGTGGGCGCGCAACAGTGGAAGGTTTAATCTGTTGGCAAATGTCACAATCAAGAACATAAGCGCGCGCCTGTTTGTATAAACCGAACCACCAATAACGTTGTTGTAACAGAGATATAGTAGCGGACACGCCGGCGTGGGCAGATGCCAACCCCTCGTGCGCTGCTAGTATCAGAGCTGGTCTGCAGTCCGCGTTGGGAATAATTCTGTCACCAACGTCGTTAATCCTCACTAACGGGACGTTATCAGGACTTAAGTGATAAAAATAACGAGAAGGAAAACCCTTCGGGTAATCACTTCCCTTCTCTGTAGCAGCAATAGCTGCCAAGATGTCATCATCAATCTTACTTTTAGATCTTGTAACTGCTGCCACTAAGTATGTAGCCACTGCGGTTTTTGCTGCCTCGTCAGCCAAGCTGTTACCAACAGCATGGACACCAAGTCGTTGGTGACCAAGAGTGTGAATTACATTCACAAGAGGGAGACGTTCTTTAAAGTCTGCCACTCGAATCCAAAGCAACTTATGCTTAATTGTGCTACCTTTGGTATCGCGATATTCGTTTTGAGACCAGAAGTGTAAATTGTCATTGTAAGACTGGACACAATAAAAGGAGTCACTTACTATAAGAGTAGTGACTCGGGGATCAGCAAACTCCAGTGCAAGCACCAGAGCCCGGAGCTCCGCCAGTTGCGCGGTACAATCACCCAATGTCTGCGTATGCACGGCATCAGATTGGAATTCACCATTTACGAATGTACCCACGACAATTGCGCAAGCCGCTGAATAGGCATGCTTCGATCCAATCGCCGGCTGCGCTGAGCCGTCAGTGTATATGACACAATGGTATTCTTCGAGCGGGCGCAAAGACAGAGGAGCCGGATGAACAAATTCATACTGCAAGTACTCCTGAGTCTGCAAAGAGGCGTCAAAGAGATAAGTGACATCTGGTGATGTCAGAGTCGTGGCCCATTGTATCCACCGTGGATGCAAAGCTTTAGAATTAGGTACACTTGCTTTTGTCACCGCCTCTAGGGCAGGATACGGTGTTACAACCAGTATTTGTTTACCATGTGACAGTGCGCGTTCTTTAAGGATCGCCATCTGTACTGCCGTCAGAACTTTCTCGACAGTGGAAAAACGCAACTCAGCAGAGGTGTACAAGTGTGATTTATACGCAATGGGGACTGTATGGCCTTCATTGAACGTCAAGTACGTGAAACCCACCGCGCCAGGTACAATTCTTATTACCAGGTTAGTGCGGTTATCATGCGTCAATAAGTATTTTGAAGCAAGAAGATCAGCCTGTAAAGACTGTAGAATAGCAGAATGTTCTAGCTGCTAGCTAGACTTCAAAAAAGAAGGTTGTACCAAGGCGTAAAGCGGCTTGATACGCTGGGCATAATCAGGAATATACGTACGGACGAAATTCAGAAAGCCCAGCAAAGATTGTAATTTTTTCAGTGTTGTAGGAGCACGCAGGCATGCGCACTTCTCCAGAAAGTGAGGAGCCAATCCCTTACCTTCATTGTTGAGCTCGTAGCCCAAAAACAACACTGTATATTCCGCGATGTGAGACTTCGCAAAATTAAATTTGTAGCCATAATCCGCAAAACTCACAATAATATTGTCGACGCGAGACAGATGTGGCATCAGCTCATCATCCGTGAGGTAGATATCGTCAACATAGGAGTATGCGTCGGGGTCTATTCTTTCTAAGAGAGAGACCACGCGAGCGGCAAAGACGCCAGGGCTGTTTTTATAGCCCATGGCTAATCTTGTGAACTGTTTTTGTTTGCCGCCAGAAGTAAACGCCGTCCACTGGCTACTCAGTGTGGACAGGTTATGGCTAAAAAAGCCATTGGAGATGTCAAGTGTCGTTTTAAATCTCTTACGCACGAGACTGTCGACAAGAGCCGAGCTGTGTGTATTTTGTACCGCGCAGGTCCAGCAATGCAAATTTAAGTGCCGGTAATCCAAAACTAAACGGTACGACCCGTCAGGCTTCGTCACAGTGAATAAAGGGTTATTCATAGGGGACACACAAGTTTCAATAACACCCTGATATTCCAATTGGTCATGGATTGCAGCGACGTGCGGTCTAGCTTCACGACGCATAGGATATTGGGGCTGTGGCTGGGGCATAGACCGTAATGGAATCTCATGGCAGGGGGACAGCCGGTCCCATCCCACCTGAGTACGATATACTGCCGGCGCAAGCGCCAGTACCCACTCCTCAGCGTACACTTCAGCCTGGTCCTTAGGCACTGTGTGCGCAAAGGACGGGAGGATTACCTCCTCCCCTCTAGGAGCTTCTAAAATGAAAGCTGGGGGCCAATCTGCCTCCGCTAGGAGGATATCATAGGTGGTAGTCAGATTATCGCAAAAAATCCCCTTTATTGTACGTTGTATGTCACCCTCAATTAGTAAGACTATTTCGTAAAGTCTATCAGGGGGAGCCACTCTGGTGTCAGCTGTCTCAACAGTAACCAATGTATCAGTTGCTGTCACCGCCAGAAATGGACGCAGAGCTTGACGGACTATGGTAATTTCCGCTGCGCTGTCCAGGAGCGTCAGCGCCCATGTCCGGTTCCGAAGCTGTGTCCGCACTATCTGAGGCATATCTTGCCGTCAGGGCAGCCACTTTCTTCTTCTGAAACGGGGGCCTTTGTCGTGCAAATTCGTCCTGCTTGCCTTTACCTTCAGTCTGTCGGGGTTGGTCACGTGTTTGCCACCGCCTCCGCCACCGGACTGTGAAGCCGATGTTTCCTGTGAAGAACGAGGAGAACGTTGTTCAGAAACCTGAAATCTATCAGGAGACTTAATAGTAGCACGATCACGCAGATCATAAGTGCGCTCACTACCTGACTGAACGGGAGAGGCAGGCCGAGACCCCTGTTTCTGCTGCTGCTTTCCCTGTTGTTTTGACCGCCAACTCTGTTTCGGAAAGTTTGGACGGTCATCCTTACCAGAGGCTTTTGCCTTACCCTGCTGCTTAATTTTGGGAGTTTTCACGACAGGTTTAACTCCTAAAGAGCTACGACCCAAATCTCTGTATGCCGTCGAGATTATTTTCGCGAACTCCCGCGGCTTATCCTCTTCAGCAACTTTCTTCAGGTCATTACGAACCTGAAATTGCATAGCATCACCCTTAAGGTTACACATTACCATGGTAGCCACCAGGTCAAACTGTCCGAGGAGCCGCATGCCTAATTCTATCGCAGACTCCGCACCGTGGTTATCTTGAACACGTTTAATAACGGAGGGCAATACCGACATAGACGGAGTGCCAAAACACTGCCAGTACGTTGCTGCAAAGACCTTGCCCCAGTTTATACAATCATCGATGTCAGGGACCAAGTCTTTAGGCAAACTAATGGTAAGGATCCTGTGTTTCTCCACAGGAGATGTATTCGGGTAAACCGCTTCTTTTTGGTCAAATTTTTCAGCAAGCCAAAAAGGGAAATCATCCCTATTCAGGGGGCGCTTGCCCATAACAGAATTAACCATAACAGGACTAATGACCACCGCGTGGTGGTCAGTAGGCTGCCCCGCAACAGCAGGTGTCCCCGCCTGCACATTGCGTGACACGTACTGTACTAAAGCCCTATGTACTGTAATAAGGGCAGTGTGCAGTACACGCAAATCAGCCACCGGCACCGTTAGGTAACGGGGATGAGGCGTATATCCGGCTAGTACCGGCCAAGTGGCCCCTGCAATTGACAAAGGGCCCATTCTCGGCGGTATAACCGCATGGGGAAGGGCGCCATTAAACCAAATAAGATGCTGCCAAGCAGATATTGGTATTTCTTGTGTCCTATACGGTGTATAGCTCGCTGGCACGGCAGTGGCAGTGTAAGTATGAAAAGAGTTATCGTCCTCACTCACCGCCGGAAGCGTCACCCAAGAGTAAAACAACTCATAAGGATGATCCGCATCGGCTCCTACCACAAAGATTACGTTCATGCCAGTGTCCGGCACCCCATACTGCGTCAAATGACGTTTCAGAGCTGCCCGACTGTGCGCCGCTATTTCAACCGCCATAAGGACAAGTTACACTCGAAGAAATTAGTAGCACAAGGGTTCAATAACCTTTTTAATGATCAAGCTTGAAACAACCTATATCAACAGAAATAGGTAGGTCTAAATCCGTCAGACTTGTTATCCGGAAATAAGAATGAGGGTGGTGTGGACTAATATAAGCACTACTAAGGCGTTTCAACTTATAGACCAAACGTTAGGTGCGCCATGTTGCAGGGATTCTGCTTATACACAGAACTATGCGTAGAACCCCAGGACCTCAGTGAATTGTGGTGTACCAGAAACTCACCTCAGAACCCAGAACCCAGTATCCGGCTACCATAAGTGTCCCATTCGTTATCCGAGATTTAGCTCGGCGGTCCCAATGAAAAGACAACCCAGAACAAGCGACTCAGTGTACTCTCAGGAATGGTGGGAATCGGAAATACCTGTTCGTATATTATTCTCACATCAGTCCACAACAAGAATAAACAGAGACACGGTGAAAATAAAAAGAGTTTATTTTTGTAGACCACGTGTCCTAAGATGCAGTACTTTGGCTAATACAAGCAGACAAATGATTATAATCAAAACCATCAGCATCGTTACAATATCATAGAATATGAAGGGAGTGATCATGTTATAAATGACAGTGGATGCTACCACCTTCCCTTAACTAAGAAGCTAATATTATTATTATGCTAATAAAAGGTCTCTTAGGCTTGAACGGGGGACCCCATACCTCAAAGATCAGCTTAGTGAAATCACATCACAGGAGCATCAGAAGTCTTCTCGCAGGAAGGCTCGTCTTCGGTCTGAATATTAAACATGATGTCTGCAATATTAAAAGCACCAACTTTCAGGTATTCGCAGCTGCCTGTGTGTTATGGCTAAATAGTGAGTCGATCAACCTAGAGTGGAAAACATGCATTGTCTAACGACCCAGACTGTTCTTGTTACACCATGTACAGACCAAGGTCGCTGCGCAGAGCTCGGGATGGTAACAACAGATTGCTCTCGTGTGAGGCAAAGCGCGAGCCAGCAGTTTGTTTAAACAATAACATGTAGATGCAGTGTCGTGCGCAAAAGCAGCAAGATGGCTTT
Organism: Triturus cristatus; assembly: GCF_964204655.1. Classification (NCBI taxonomy): domain Eukaryota; kingdom Metazoa; phylum Chordata; class Amphibia; order Caudata; family Salamandridae; genus Triturus; species Triturus cristatus. The sequence continues at coordinate 731,472,541 of NC_140591.1, forward strand.
CTAACATCTAACGTGGTTATGCTAACTTAACAATGTAAGTACGTATTAAGGGATTCCTTACTACATGCCAGTGGTGCATTTAGTATCTTAGGGCCATATGTATGAAAGCAAAAATTATTCGCAAACGCTGCGAATCGCAAAAAGCAGCGTTTCGCTAAACCACATGTATGACACACATCTTAAGAGAAAATCAAGAAATCGCTAAATTAGCGATTTCTTAGTCTGCGAAACAAGAAATCTGTGATTATCCTTGCGATTTCTTAAATTGCGATTTCCTAACATTGCGAAATTCGCAAGAAGGATATCGCAAAATAAGAAATCGCTGACACATGTAAGAAAAAATCGCAAATTGCGAATTAGCAAAATTCGCAAATTAACACCAATTGCATGCAGGTGGTAAACTGGTGCAAGTTACTTAAACCACCCCACAATGCAACAGACCCACCCACAATGGCAGGAATGTTCGTGATAGCCAGGAGGCTGCATATTCGGGCTCTTGCACAGAGGAGAATGAGACAGGAGCGTATATTCAGGCTGCGCATCACTCTGTTCCAGCACACTGAAGAGGACATCTATGACAAGTACAGACTGCACCCACATACATAATGGACCTGATTGAGGAGCTGAAACCGTACTTGGAACACCCTACACGCAGGACACAAACAATTCCCACACATGTGCAGGTCCTGTGCTCCCTGCACCTCCTTGCGTCAGGGAGTTTTCAACGGGTAATGGCAGAGGTTGGTGGGGTGTCACAGAGTGCACTTTCACGCTTCTTCCATGCCTTCCTAGATGCAATGCTACAGAGGCTTTCACATCACATTTACTTCCCCACCACCCAACAGGCATTACAGCAAACAAAACTGGACTTCTACCAGATTGCACGTTTCCCCCATGTCACTGGCTGCATCGATGGGACCCATGTGGCCATCACACCCCCTTCAGCAACTGAATATGTCTACAGAAATCGGAAATGCTACCATTCCCTCAACATACAGATTGTGTGCAACGCAAAATATATCATCACTGACATCGTACCCAAATACCCCGGCAGTACACATGACTCCTTCATCTTTAGACACAGCGGAATACACAGACGTCTGAGTGCTGGAGAGTTTGGGGAGTGGTACCTGCTAGGTAAATACATGGCACACATCAATACATACACTACATCACTTGAGGGGGGGGACATTGACTTACCTATTGTGTTTGTCCATGCAGGTGACAGTGCCTATGCAGTGCGCGACTTCATCCTGACCCCATATCTGGATCCTGCAAATGCAAGTGAGAGGAGCTACAACAGGGCACACAGATCTACACGCTGCGTCATTGAGCATACCTTTGGAATCGTGAAGAGCCGCTTCAGGTGCCTGCATAAAAGCGGAGGCGCACTGCAATACTGCCCTGAGACCTGCTGTAAAATCGTGGCAAGCTGTGCAATGCTACATAACATGGCAATGAGGAAAGGCACCACAATTGATGTGACCGATACAGACACATCGGATGACGAGCGCCCTGCTCCCCCTGCCAGACCTGCAGCAGGAGTTGGGGCAGCTGCTGGACGCCAGAGACGGACTGAGATCACACAAAACTACTTCTATGTGAGTAATGATGAAAAGCGACCAAAAAGCTTGATAATGTTTTAAGTGTTTGTTCACACTTCACATTGAAGAAATTCTAGCTGTCCCCAGCACATGTTGTGCACACAGTGCAGGTAAGGCACAAGTAATTGTGCAAACAGCATTTTCGGGTTCATGCACACGTGTTGCAGTGAGTGTCCCCGCACATGTTCACCTCCTTCGGTGACGTCCAGGCTGAGTGCCCCCATGGTGTTCCCTTGGCCTGCACCCTGTCTGGCACTGCGGCGTCTTTCCCCTGGCAAGGTGGGAGTGAGGCTGCTCCGACTTGAGGTGTCCTCACTCTTGGCAGAGGTCATGAGAGCGCTGCCACCAGCATTGGCTGTCTGCAGCTGCTCCACAGCAGTGGTCACCTGCGCAAGTCCTTTGGCAATATCCTAGCAGCAGTGTGCCATCTCGACCTGCATTGTTACGCTTCTGCGTGTGAGGGTGCTGGTGGTGGTGCAGAGGCGGTTCACGGCCTTTGTGTAATTGTGTAGGCGTACATTGGCACGTCGGCCAGCCCTGTCATTGGCGGCTTGGGTGTGCCTCAAAGTGTCACAGAGCTCATGGATCGCCCCTGCCATGGCCACGAAGCCCTCCCCCATGTTCTTCTGGTCCTTGTGTATGCGGCATAGCTGCCAATTAATTGACTGCAGTGCTTTGCTTTGCAGGCGCTGTTCCTGCAGCATGCTCTGTTCCAGGCCTGAGAACACGGACCCTTCTGCTTCAGTCGCAGTGCTGCTCCTGGGCCTTGATCTGGAAGTCTCCTGTGGTCTACTCCTTGGCGTTTGTGTGTCATGAATGGGCATGTGTGACACACCCTGACTCCCCTCTCTCCTGTCGGTGTCATCCCATGTGGCAGATAATTCGTCCTCAAATGGAGGCAGTGGGGGCACATGTGCGCGCTTCCTGCGCTGGATTGGCTGCTGCTCAGTGTCATCGCTGGAGTCCGCAGGGTGTGCAGGCTCCTCTCCCTCTGCACTGTCTTCTTGTGCCATGCCATGTGGATGTAAAGGGAACTACATGAGTTTGTGTCATTGTCTGCATGTGGCAATCAAAATAAAGTTCCTACAGTTTTTTTTGGCTAACCTCTGACACTGTATCATTCACTTATCCCCAACCCACATGTTGCATTTAATTTCCTTAGTCTCATGGACACACAGTCAGACACAGTACTACGAGTCCCATGATGCATTGCTGGGTGTACTGTAAGACCTGGCCTGGATTGACATTTTGGGAGTTTACTATGCACATTTGAGGAAGTGTGCATGGGATGGGGAGGAGTGCAGATTGATTTTGCATGCATCTTACCTTGACTGCTGGATGCAGGGTCGGAGCTGTCTATGTCAGCCACACCACCAACGCTCTCAGGCAGGAGAGTAGACTCCACGAGCTCCTCATGGGGGGTTGGCTGCTCTGCAGTGGATGGTCCTCCTCCAGTCTGATTTGCGTCCTTCAGTCTGGCTGCCACCCTCTCCTTGGACCTCTGGCGCATGTCGTATCACCGCTTGCGCAGCTCTTCGTTGGTACGTGTGGTGACCCCCACTGCATTCACCTTATTCTGTATTTCCAGCCAGATTTTCCTCTTCCTCGCCTCTGGGACACGCAGTGCCTTCTTGCCGAAGAGGAGCTCATGGCTGCAGACCATCTCCTCAATGAGGACCTCCTGCTCTTTTTCAGAGAACTTATGTTTTCTCTTCCTTTTCTCTGCATCCTTGCCCTGCGGTTGTTTGGTGGAATCCATTGCTGGTTGCACTCTCCTGGGATGCCTCCTCACACTCCCCAAGCAGCCTCTGGGTGTGGCTCAGGTGAGCAGGTGCAGGAAATCACTCCAGTTTCCTGTTTGTGATGTCATCAGGCTGCACCTGGATATCAGATTCCCGTTTTTGCGATTTCTTAATTAGCGAATTTCGCTATTAAGAAATTGCAAAACGGGTGTCTGAGAATAATTTGCGATTTTTAAGAAATCGCAATCGATTTGCGATTAATTTTTTACATCCCGTTTAGCGAATCTCAATTTGCGAATCGCAAAATATCGCAAATTAGGATTCGCTAAACGGGAATTTGATACATATGCCCCTTAGTACATTTCTACTTAAATGTATCACATTAAAATTTTGGTAAACATTGCATATAAAAATCTGCACATTAATCTTTATCAGAGCATATAGCTCACTAATTCTTCCGAGTCCATACACAGAGTGTTTGACACCTTTCATAGATAATTCACCAGATGGTTCTAAAGGGCTACATATTCTTCACTAAAACTTGTAAATACATGTGTTTGTGGTTGAATACATGAAAATTCCCTCGGTGATTGAATGACTACATAGGTAGTACTTAGGTGATTCCCTGAGGATACAAGTAGTGCCTGGATGATTCCCTGAGTATGTGAGAACTCCATTGGTCATTGCATATCTGCATAGTTACTGCTGTTGTGCTTGCACAAGTATATCACTAATATCTGGGTGTTTGGATGAGTGCATGAGTAGTGTCTGAATGATTAGATAAGTGCATGACTAATGCCTGAATTATTCAATACACACATAGATAGTGGTTGGATGATTAAATGAGTGCAACTCTAGTGCCTGGATGATTGCAGGAGTGCATGCATAGTATATAGGTCATTTATAGAGTGCATGGATAGTGCATAAATGATTGTTTAAGTGCATACATATCATCTGACAGATTGGATGTGTGAATGAGTAGTGTTTCAGTGATTGCATGAGTATATGGCCGCTGCCCACATGTTTTTGGTTGAGTAAACAGGTAGTGCCTAGGTATTTAGCTAAGTACATGGATAGTGCTTGAAAAATTGAATGAGTGCATCAGTACTGCCTGGCTGATTAAATGAGTGCATAATGATTTTTCTTGAGTCTTCGGTAAAGAAAGATCTTCTTTTAATTGTTTCAGTCAAGTGCACATGCAGCCAGCACATTTCTCCCTAAAGAGGACTTCATCAGGGCAATATGAGCACCACCAGAGATAAGGTGGGGTGCCTGATGCCACTTCATGGGATTTGTTTCGCTCCAGATACAAAATTTGTGGGGTTTAAAATATGCGTGTACAGGTAAACTCCAAACATGAACGTCATCCAGCAGCGAAATGCAGTAAGCGGTCATGTAGAATGGACTTGCATAGAAGTAATTTACTCCCTCCACAATAGGCCAGCGTGTTGGGTAAAGTGCTAGTGGCCAAGAGCTCCCTTGTCCATGTGTGGCAGGAGTGATTGAAACAATGTGGCAAACCGACTGAAGAGTAGTTAGTCTGCACTTTTTGTTGCCTCTCTTTGCCTTATGTTGTGTCTAAACACCCTGAGCACCCACCCCTCGTAGGGGATCTGTGAATCTTGTTAAAAATGTAAAACCAAAATACAAAGCGGGGTCTCCCACACCTCATTATTATTCGGTCCCCAGGCGACATTTTCATATTACAGGAGGGGGGTGCATGGGCCCCCCATCCTGAGGCTTACCAATGCCCCATGGACCACCACCTCCCTGAGGTTTCTTTTTCATAAAATCAGGGGGGCCTCTTGGACCCCTTCAGTCCCTGGGATGGCCACCTCCCTTGGGCTTTATGTATAAGCATGGCGGGGAGCCGCACAGACCCCCCACATCCCTGGGGGCCGCCACCTCCCCAGGGATTTAAATTTAAATACTGTGGGATGCTGTGTTGCCCCCCTCAGCTCTGGGGACTGCCACCTGCCGAGGGCTTTTGCCAAAGTAAATGTGGGGGGTGCACAGCTCCCACAGCCCCGAAGACCACCACTTCCCCGGGCAGAAATTGAAGCAAGGAGGGTGCCCTCCTGGAGACAAAGATGGCACCGGGGACCGCTGCTCCCTAGGGTTGGCTCCTGTTATGTCCTGGGGTGCCCAATCATGGGCTGTCTTTATGACTTGGTGGGAGCTTTACTGCTCCTGCCAAGCCATAGCAAACTGTGCTCCGCTTTGAGCAAGCAAGAACATTTTGCTCCCCCTTGCTCAAACCATAGCACAATTGCTTTTACACACAGGGAGCTGAATGTTCGCAGCTCCCTATGTCTATGTCTAAAAGCAATGCGGCAGGGGGAGGGGAGCTGGCAGGGACTGCGGAGGCCCTAGCAATGGCAGTGGGTGCCCTGGGTGGGACCAGGGATCCCACAATTGAGGCCGTGCCCCATTGATGGGGTTCCCGGAGCTCATATCAGGCTGGGAGGAGGGCCCCCTCCATTTTTAGTTATAAACATATAAAAAAGAAAAGGCGGGGACCCAGTCTTGGGGTCCTCATGTCAAAATCAGGCCGAGAGGTGGGGTCCCTCAACTCCATTAAAAAAAGGCCTAGGGAAGTGAGAGCCACTAGAGCTCCCCACCCTAATAGTTGGGACGTTTTAGTTAGGCTCAGATTTTACTCGTAATAAAAGCAGTGAAATTTGGCAGTTATTGTTACCTGAGCTAAGTTTAACACATACCCCGCAATGCACTGCTTATGACCTTATGACCTCCCCATGACCCACACCTAAATAACAACCTAAAAATCGAAATAATTACACAATGTTCATAATAATTCTCAATTAAATAATCAATAGTTATAAAAAATTATTAATTAATTAAAATTAATTAACTTGACACCCTTTACCCCTTCAAATCCACCAACCCACACCATAACTACAACTTAAAAAATGAAATAATTGCACAATTGACATAATTATGTATCAATTAAATAATTAATAATAATGAAACATAATTATTAATTCATTAAAATCAATTAACTTCCCACCCTTTAACTTTAAAAAATCCACAATGAGCACCTAAATTACAACTCAACCTAAAATAATAAATTAATTACACAACTAACATAAATATTTATCAATTAATTAATAATAAGTAAATTTAATTTAAATTTAATTAAAAGTACTTTACTTTCCACCCTGTACCGTTACAAAACCCCCTACAACACTAAGGGGCCGATTCCGATGTCGGACGGACCGGAGTCCGTCCGACATCGGTCAGGGACCCTGTTTGGTCGCACTCGTATACTTCACAATGGGAGCATGCATTCCAAATGGAATGCATGCTCGCATTGTGAAATGCAGGGGTGCAGTTCATCCCTGCCCACTGTGGCAGGCATCCCAAGGTGCCTGCCACCAGGTGCAGGGATCAACAGGGGGCACCATAGCTACCCCCCAGGGTGCCATTTGGCAGCCTCACACCCATGGGGGCCCGACCGGGGTCCCCCAAAGACAGCTTCTGACTGCCTTTTCGTGCTGGAAAGACCGGCATGAAAAGGCAGTGGGAAGCTGTCATCGTACTCCCTCAGTTGGAAAGAGGTGGCCGGAGGAGTACTGGAGGGTTTCCAGTTGGTGGACCGGCTCTCCAAGCCCATCGTAAGCCATCCAGAAATCCCGAGTCGGGTTCCTTTCTGACTGAGCCCATCGGAATGGCTCGGTCGGAAAGGAACCCGAACGGCATGCTCCGATGAGGTCTGAAGGGCTCCGACCATCGGTCGGAGCCCTTCCATCCAACATCGGAATCGGCCCCTAAATATTACAATTAACAATCAAATAAAATTTAGAAGCAACTACAAATTTGCAATATATATATTCACAGACGTTTAACATTATTGTACAAAAAATTCAAAACATATACAAGTTAAAGGAATGTTAAAACACATACATTAAAAAATGATATTCCTTAGAACGATATTGTTGTCAATTATATTAACAGCATAGATATTTTTGGCATCAATAGCACTTACTTTAGAAAATGATATTTTTGTCAATGATATTCCTGCATCATGATATTTTAGTATCACGATATTAAAAGCTCAATATTTCTGTGCCTCGATATTTCTAACTTGCTATTTTGTCAGAATACCCATTTATCAGATTTAATGAGCACAATTGAAGGTTGCTCATACATAACGGCAGCAAATGAACCCCATGCACAGAGAATGAATCCTATTGTCACAAATTAAAAGAGATAAAGCTTTAAGAGGACACAAGTGTGATACCTGTCAAACAGGAGTTGTTTCCGGTCTCTTTGTTATAATTTAACACCCATGGTGAAGGCAAAATTATAGAGCCACATCCTAAAAAATAATGCATCACCACGTGATGTTTCTTAAAATGTTTTGTCTCCACAAGAAGGGTCTCAGAGATCCACAGTGATTGAAGACCACTTAAGATGCATATATGCACTGGACAACTAGATACTGGGGTGTGACTAGGACATTTTAGGGTGATCAGAACAGTGTTGAGCTGATCAAAATGATGTCGGCCTGGGACAAAATGACCAGTAGCTTTCGTAGTAATGATGTGTGGAAAAATGTATTTTGGGAATCCCTTTGGTTTCTGTATTCTAATCCCAATAACACAAACATATTTAAAATAGTCTTGACGTCATGCTCAACTTTATATAATTTTATACCTCTAGGAGTATGAGTGTAAATGTGGTGTTTTTTGCCATTTTGTGCATACGGAAATGAAAGTTAAGCTTCTCATTTAAGATGGTGCTGAATGATTTAATGACATCAATGATGACAGGTGTGAATTTAAGAGTTCTTAAACCAAGTGCCATGACCACCTAGCACATTCATGCAAAAAATATTATCATGGCCTACTGCAATAGTAGTATTAGATTAATCAGAATTTCTCCTTGGTGAATTTTGTATGTCTTTTGAGACATAGGCTAAAGACTGCCTTTCTGTCCAAAACTTTACAATGACCATGTATATCAAATACAAAAGGGCATTCAATGCAAAGAGAACAAGACAGAGAATGTGTTTGATAATAATATTGATGTGATTATTAATAAATTGATTAACAATAGATCAATAGCAAGAGAACCAATGGCATTACTGAATGATCATCATTATGTTCTATGGAGGAAGAGTTCCAGAATGTAGAAAGAGTGACCACACACAATTGGAAACTCATGGCGGCATGGTATAGGCCACCCTTACCTGCCATGTCTCACTTGGCAAGGAAGAAATGGGTGAAGGAAAACTCAAGAGAAAGCCACATATCATATGTCTTCATGAGCTTAAATCTGCGCATCAAATCTACCATACTTCAGTATGTGGCTATCACCTCTGCAGCAGTTAACACACATTTGGTTTACTGTCTGCCAAAGAATATTTGTTTGAAAAAAGCATTTATCACTATACTATCAAGTAACTTTGTGAGCACAGAACAGAGTATCGTAAATGGAGAAAAAAATCAAGTGAGAAACTACAGACTACTCAAAGAACTGAAACAGAGATGCTAAGAGTGTGGTATATGTAAGACTGTGTAAGGAGTTACATGTGATGAGAAGTATTGGTAAAAGTACTAGCATGTTAGAGAGAATTAAGGAGGCAGAAATGTGCTAAAACAAAAGGTCACCCATCTGGTTGTAGAGACAATGCCTGTGAGCAGTCTTCCTTGTCTCTAAGTCCACAAACCCTTTGCTCCTGGTGCACAAACCTAGAGTTGAGTGTACTTATAACATTCACTCTGGTGTGCAAGAGGGAGAAGGAGGTCATTCATCACTCCGGCTGGCCACGGACAAAGGTTTGTGATAATTGATCAGATTGCGCTGTATAATTTTGAGAGGTCTAATGCTAAGTTTTGACAACAAGCTTAGAAAAAGGTGGGAGAAATGAGTGAAAGTTGAGTATTGTATAAGGCAATATGGGTTACAGAGGCACCCAGCACCATCACATTACAGGCATTAATTTTCAATGCAGACTTGCCAAAATTCCACATTGCATTTGCATGAATATCACCTTGTTCAATGGAGTATTTGAGGGACTACAGCATACTCACAGATTAAACATTGAAGGGGTCTGCTTCTTGCCTACGCAATGGCAGCTGATACCTAATGTATGCTACCTTTTGAGCATGAAGGTCTAGATGCATTCAGCTACTTTAATTTATAAAGTGTGACCTGCACTATAAAACATTGGAGATTTGAGCTAAGAGTAAGGTCCAAGGGCATGACACGTAGTTGTTTACAGATGGGCAGTAACAGGTGTGTTCCTAATGTGTGGAGGACAATGTTGCTTGATGTAGTGAGTTTTCAGCTTATTTCTGAATTTCAGGAATGTTGGAGCAGTTTTGACATCGAAGGAATGCTTTTCTGAAATCCTCAGAGCATAGATGCATCCCATAAGACATTTACAAAATGGTGGCTATAGCATCAGATTAGTACAATGCAATTCTTTTATGAAAATAAATCACAAAACTAAAAAAGCAAACACAAGATGGATTCTGTATGGTGTAGTATTATAGTACCCTTCCTGTGTTAAATTTTTTTCCACTTCTCTGCTATCTGGCACTGCCTACACTGAGAAAAAAGGACAACCAACTAATGGTTGACACTGCGCACAGTGCTAAGGGTAACAAAGACCCAAATAGTTAGACACATTAGCAAAACAATCATCGAATGCAATATGTTGTATTCAGAGAAACATATATTTAACTCATATATGCAATGAAACAATGTCACATCTTATCGACATGTTAAAAGTAAAATCACACTTTGTGGTGGTCATCCACCTGAAACAATTATGATATGAAATCTAGTACATAATACATATGAATGGTCACATGATGGTATATTGGTGAGCCCAATGCATTTCGGGACTATGTTGTCCCTTCGTCAGGGGCGATCTGTGAAAGAAAATACATAAGTATCACAACCGTTGATAAACATGAAGGTTTACATTCAAGAATGCTCCATGGTGAAAAACATCTCAAGTCAAAATGGTGGTCAACAATGCCTTAACCCAGAATAATAAAAAAGAGAGACCTCGTTGATCATGCTAACCAAGAGCAATGTGAAATGTAGAAAAAAAGTTGAGCAATCAAATCACCCAGAGGAGTGGTTACACCAAGACGGTGTGGGTAAATCGTTTAGAAATGGTTGTCAAGAAAGTAAGAGGGAATAGAAAAAGTAATGGCTAGAAATAGCCTCACCTAAGGTATTATGTATAAACCTCAAAAAAAGAATGAAGATAATCGTAAAACCGGACTGCGACGTGGTAAACTGAAAGGCAAGGAAATGAGGCATCAAAACACAGAAAGGGCAACTGAAGAGAGTATAGAGGATGAGAGCTACTCCCTACTTACCAACTAGATGATGTAGACGAATGCTAAGGCTAGTGCTAAAAGAAATGTATGAAAATGTCATTAAAAAGTGATCTGATGGAAAAATGGTATAAAAGAGTGCTGCTAACACAAAACCTGCATATTCACAAGATACTCATATAAAATGAAAAAGGGGGAGATAGCGTAGCGGAGTCTTGGTGATTACAAAAGGTCTCGTAGTGGAAACAAGATGATCTGGTACGAACCACTCGCCAATGGATGGCGCTCAAAACAGAAGCACTAATGCAGATACTAGGGCAAGAGCTGAAAAAAATATATAAATAAAAGTAACGTTAACTGGTGGCTAAAAGACACGGCGGGAGAGTAAAGCGATGCTAGTATAAGACTACGTGAGGGCAGGGAACTTACTAGAAACAACCGGTGGCGTGGCGATAACCGGAGTGTCACGAAGCGTCCCGTTGCTGAAGCGAGATGTTCTAGTCTGAATAACGCGCCATTAAGTAACTCTAGAACGGAAGTTCTAAAGCGGAAGAGCTAAAAGCGGATGTGATTAGTCGGAGAAATAGTGAAGAGAGAAAGGGGACTGGTACCGAACGCCATGTTAGGTCGGTGTGTCGAAAAAAGCAAGGAAAACGTCGAGAATAGGGAATGACTATGTAGATATCCTGAATAATCAAAGAGGAGCGGTAAATGATGTAAATCGTGTAAATGTGTGGAAAAAGGAATAAAGAACTGAAAAAATGATAAATATAAGAAATATAGTAAAAGATAGGTATCTGTATATGTATATGGTATATGAACTAAGGAATGCAGAGGAGTGGGCATAAGATCTAAGATTGAACATTCAAGAGTGATGAAAAGAGATGAAAAGTGGGTGGACGAACATACTACACCATGGTCATGTGATGTATAAAGAAAGACAAAGGGTAGAAAGGCACGAGGCCATGTTGTGAGAATGTGAAAAAGGAAAAGGTAGTGAACCTCAGGACAATAGAAACAGGTCAAGGAAAGAAGGCATGCTAATGTTTACAAAAAACATGATAGGTCTAATCGATCATTGAGCCCACAAGGGGCTAGGGTTTGCAATTTCTGGATCCAAAAAATCTCCCTACGTAAGAGTAGATTGGTTATGTCAACGCCTGGTCTGACATCAATGGTTTCAATGATTTGAAAACAAATCAGCAACGGGACGCTTCGTGACACTCCGGTTATCGCCACGCCACCGGTTGTTTCTAGTAAGTTCCCTGCCCTCACGTAGTCTTATACTAGCATCGCTTTACTCTCCCGCCGTGTCTTTTAGCCACCAGTTAACGTTACTTTTATTTATATATTTTTTTCAGCTCTTGCCCTAGTATCTGCATTAGTGCTTCTGTTTTGAGCGCCATCCATTGGCGAGTGGTTCGTACCAGATCATCTTGTTTCCACTACGAGACCTTTTGTAATCACCAAGGCTCCGCTACGCTATCTCCCCCTTTTTCATTTTATGTGAGTATCTTGTGAATATGCAGGTTTTGTGTTAGCAGCACTCTTTTATACCATTTTTCCATCAGATCACTTTTTAATGAGATTTTCATACATTTCTTTTAGCACTAGCCTTAGCATTCGTCTACATCATCTAGTTGGTAAGTAGGGAGTAGCTCTCATCCTCTATACTCTCTTCAGTTGCCCTTTCTGTGTTTTGATGCCTCATTTCCTTGCCTTTCAGTTTACCACGTCGCAGTCCGGTTTTACGATTATCTTCATTCTTTTTTTGAGGTTTATACATAATACCTTCGGTGAGGCTATTTCTAGCCATTACTTTTTCTATTCCCTCTTTCTTTCTTGACAACCATTTCTAAACGATTTACCCACACCGTCTTGGTGTAACCACTCCTCTGGGTGATTTGATTGCTCAACTTTTTTTCTACATTTCACATTGCTCTTGGTTAGCATGATCAACGAGGTCTCTCTTTTTTATTAATCTGGGTTAAGGCATTGTTGACCACCATTTTGACTTGAGATGTTTTTCACCATGGAGCATTCTTGAATGTAAACCTTCATGTTTATCAACGGTTGTGATACTTATGTATTTTCTTTCACAGATCTCCCCTGACGAAGGGACAACATAGTCCCGAAATGCATTGGGCTCACCAATATACCATCATGTGACCATTCATATGTATTATGTACTAGATTTCATATCATAATTGTTTCAGGTGGATGACCACCACAAAGTGTGATTTTACTTTTAACATGTAGATAAGATGTGACATTGTTTCATTGCATATATGAGTTAAATATATGTTTCTCTGAATACAACATATTGCATTCGATGATTGTTTTGCTAATGTGTCTAACTATTTGGGTCTTTGTTACCCTTAGCACTGTGCGCAGTGTCAACCATTAGTTGGTTGTCCTTTTTTCTCAGTCTTTCATATGCTCGATAGACAGCGAGCATAACGCTGCACCACCTATTTCATTCACTCAAAGTTAATTGATAAGTAAGTTAACAGGAGTGCGCTGCTCCCCTTCTTTGCACTGCCTACACTGAGCCATAATATCCTCGGTGATTGTGACACCCTCAGAGCATTAAAAAAATGAATGGGAATGTTATTGAATGGTGTCAGGATATCACGGAACAAAGAAATAACATCATCTTGGTAGTATTTCGACAACAGAAAACGTAGGCATTTGGGAAAGGGGAAGAGCTCTAGAGGAAAACAGCTGTTTCTAGGAATATGTTTTCATTGTGTGGTTCTTTCAATATGAACTATGGGCATTTATTTATAAGGGTCAAGTTACAGGTAAAAGATGATTGTTGAAAGTACTTTCAAGATACGTTTGTTCAGCCTAATAATTGGCTTTCAATTCATGCCAGATGAACAATTCATTGATTGTGATTGTTGCCCAAGGGCAGACCATATAACTTTTTTCATTACTTCCATTGGTCAGCAAAATGTGCCTAGTGGGACCCTTTCCACTCTATCATTAACATTATCATTGATATTATTTTTCTGAGTCTAATGCTAAGTCTCCACTCTTGTAGGGATGGTGATCACTTGCCCTCCCGCTCCTCCTACCCTTCTTAAAAACAAAATACACTGGCTCACAATCAGCCAAAAAAACGATGATGTGAGTGGTGCGGTGGCCATCACACTTTCTAGCACCTGTACCAGACTTGGTACAGACAATCAGTGGTCCTCAATAAATTAAGTTACATAATACTTGACTTTCAACAATGTTTGGGGCTGAAAGGACCTTGAAATATTGCAGGTATAAAATTATTAGTGTATATGGTGCATTCATTTCACCCTACTGGAACTTCTCCAAAAATAGACTCTGGGTCAGATTTACAAGCCCCTTGCGCTGCCATGGAACGAGACACCTTTCCAGATTTACGAGGAATCGTAAACCTGGAAATGCGTCACTATGCTACGCCACCCTAGGGGTGGCATAGCAAGTCGCAACAAGGAGAAAAGGTGCCTGCACCGGCGCATGGCAGCTGTTTGTGTGCCAGCACAGGGGAGAGCACAGGAATGCGACTTATCATTGTAAATATGTTGCACTCCTGTGCTCTGAAAGTGCAGCAGCGTGGCGCAGCCAAAGGGCTTGTGGTGCCGCGCTGCGGCACTTTCTTGTAGATCTGCCCCTCTTTTGTTAAATATGACATCCCTGTAGACAAATTAATTTCAATGTTTTCCCCAAGTGCCTGCAACAATTGATGTTCATGCCACCAACTTCAATTCACTAGGGCTCATAGAGACAAGCTAGTGCTATGTCAGATAGGAAGCTAACTACAGAAGTAGTGTACCTCCAGGTATTGACCGACTCCGGCACTGGTCCATATATGTGATTAATTGTTAATCGTTGATGGTAAACTGGGGAATACAAATGACAAAGGATCTGTGAAACCCTTAGGGCCCGATTCACAGAACTAACTTAAGACAAAATCCTAAACTTACTACCATTTTGGTATTCACAGAAGGCACTTATTCATTTTGGTATTCACAGAAGACACTTACTCACTTCGGTATTCACAGAAGTTAGGAGTCCTAACTTTAGGACTCCTAAATGCCTTCTGTGAATACCGAAAGTCTTAAAATTAGGATTTTTCTCAGTTTAGGAGTCCTAAAGTTAGGACTCCTAACTTTATTACTATTACACTGAGAAAAATCCACATTTTTAGGCTTTCAGTATTCACAGAAGGCATTTAGGAGTCCTAAAGTTAGGAGTCCTAACTTTACTACTACTAAATTGAGAAAAATCCTAATTTTAAGACTTCCGGTATTCACAGAAGACATTTAGGAGTCCTAAAGTTAGGAGTCCTAACTATACTACTACTAAACTGATAAAAATCCTAATTTTAAGGCTTTCGGTATTCACAGAAGGCATTTAGGAGTCCTAAACTTAGGAGTCCTAACTTTACTACTACTAAATTGACAAAAATCCTAATTTTAAGACTTTCGGTATTCACAGAAGGCATTTAGGAGTCCTAAAGTTAGGAGTCCTAACTATACTACTACTAAACTGAGAAAAATCCTAATTTTAAGACTTTCGGTATTCACAGAAGGCATTTAGGAGTCCCAAAGTTAGGACTCCTAACTTCTGTGAATACCGAAATGAGTAAGTGCCTTCTGTGAATACCAAAATGAGTAAGTGCCTTCTGTGAATACCAAAATGGTAGTAAGTTTAGGATTTTGTCTTAAGTTAGTTCTGTGAATCGGGCCCTTATACAATAACTTACATCATAATACACTTTTATCTGCTCATTCATTATTTATTTTACACAGTGGTAACATCCAAATTGGGTGTTTTAGTGGAGTCAAGTGTGTCTGAGATTCGGTTGCTATTTTATAAAATTTACACAATAGACATACGCATTTTAAATCTTTTTTGTTCGGTTTTTTTAACCTATGCTTGAAAGAATAGATAGGTAGATTTACACCATCCAAGTCTAATCAGTGCAGTGGAAATCTTGCGAATACAGGGTGTTGCTGATTGAACTGATATTTCAAAATGTGCAGTAATTCAGCAATCTCAAGGTTTTCACAAGCAGATTTTGATAAATTAAGCCTGGCAATCTATGTCTGTTGAAAACAATATGGAATATAGAAATACCTTGCAGAGTTGGTGAGAAAGACCAATTTACATAGCAATTCCCCATTCTTTGAGAGAAATCTCGTAATGGTGTGTAATTTCTGGGAATTTCTGCACACCTCTGTATCATGTTTCCTGGTTGTTGGATTCCTGGGTGTAGTCTTGCCACATTGTTGTAAAAATGAGTGCCTAAACTGGTATGAGGCATTAAACAAGGCACAGATAGTAAATCTAGTGGTTTCATGGTAGATCTTCTGTTACTAATGGCCTTATTTTGAGTATGGCTGTCCATGGACTGCCAGACTTGCAGGGGCAACGCATTGTCGGTCTAGCCACCACCTCAAAGGCGGTCCGACCGCCGTATTATAAGTTTGGTAATCAGACCACTGCAACCACCAAACAACTGCGTTCCCGGTTGGTGGCGCATCAGTCTGTGGCTCAGAATATGCTAACGGTGCTGCTGCACCCCCTCAAAGAACACTACTAATTTAGAATTTTCGGAGGATGATGCGTCCACAACTAGTGTTTCAATTGGGGGCTGCTTTACATCCAGACAAAGGGGTAGGGGTAGGAATAGGCAACGGTACCAGCACCAACCATGGCCCCCTTTTTCAACGCCGGGGGGGCGTTTACCCTAATCAATTTCAACACCCCCAGTACCCTATGATGGGCTGGAACCCAGCATTTATGCAGAACCCACCTTTCCCACAGAATGCATAGAGACTTCCTTTTTTACAGAGGGTGGAAGAGGAAGAAGAAGAGGGCCGAATCAAGTCCACTGGGAACAGGAGGATCCCATGGGGAACAACACTCACAAAAAATCCAGGGACTAGATAGCAGGGACAAGCAACCAGAGACACTGATTACCAACTTATCCAAACTGAGTCTCACTCCTATTGAAGTCAAGGTGCTTGAGAAGGGCCTGGGTTTTGTACCCACGGTACGGTTGAATAGATTCCGCTTACATTGCGAGTTACCTGACTTTTTTAGAAAGTTGCGACTCAAGGCCTATTTTGAGAAGACCGCTCCTTTGAGCGATCCTAGCTCCACAGGAGATACGGGTTTAAGGCTTAAGTCAACCTTTAGCCCCCTTCCACACACTGTTCCTATAGAGATACTCACCTTTGAACAGGCGGTATTCAATGACATTGAGAGGTTTGAAGACATCGGCACCTTCAAAAATCTGAGTGCTGTCGAAGTCCGAGCTCTCCAGACCCTTCAAACTAACACCACTGTTGTCATAAAGCCTGCAGATAAAGGAGGGGGTCTAGTCATACTAGATAAATGGGACTATGACAAGGAATGCAGATGCCTCCTGAATGATCAAAAGAATTATATCCCACTGACTAGCGACCCTACATCGACAATCAGAGCCATGATTGTGAGCTTGGTCAACTGTGCAGAAGTAAATGGACACATCTCCAAACATGAAGCTGACTTCTTAACTACTGGGGACGGTACCATTCCATATTTCTATACCTTACCAAAAACACACAAGAACAGAATGTCTCCACCTGGATGCCCAATCGTTTCAGAGATTGGCTCACTTTTGGAGCCTCTGTCGCATTTTTGAGTCTTTTTTCTCAAATCACTGGTACAGAAAATGTCCACTTATCTCAAGGACAACAAGAGCCTTTTGGCTCTCTTACACGATCTGACGGTGGACGAAGATTCTACTATCCTGGTTTCATTAGACATCGAGAGCCTCTACACCAGTATCCCTCAGGATGACAGCATCAGGGTACTTGGTAAGGCGCTGGAAGAGGCTGTCTGGGATCACAATACCCCCAAGCAGTTTATTATCGAATGTGCTACCCTGGCTCTTAAGAACAACTTTTTTGAATATGAGGGTGACCTGTTTCTTCAAATAACAGGGACTTCCATGGACAGTACATTCGCCTCGAGCTTAGCCGGACTTTATCTATACGACTTCAAACAGAAACATATTTTGTGTGCAAACAATCCTTTTTCATCATGTGTATCTTTTTAGAAAAGGTACATTGATGACATTTTTGTCATCTGGCAGGGACCTGAGCAAACCTTGATGGACTTCCTGGAATGGATTAATACCTGTGATATGAACCTTAAATTTACATATACCTGGGACAGGTAGTAAATGGTCTTTTTGGACGTGACCATTCTGAAGAAGGATGGTGGACTTACCACCAAGACGTGGTACAAGCCGACAGCCAAAAACAATCTACTGGAGTTCTTCAGTTTTCACCCTAGGCCGCTGCGTGAAAACCTCCCTTATGGGCAATATCTTCGCATTAGGACAAACTGTAGCAGAGTTGATGATTTACATGCTCAGTCAGCAGGTTTGACTACCAAACTACACAATCGTGGCTATCCAGAAAGAATTCTGAAGAAAAGCTAGAAACGGGCTAGAAACCATCATAGGGAAGCATTGCTGGAGGATAACATGAACCACGCTAGTGAAGTCCAGTTGACCTGCGTTACCACATACAGTGTAGCCTCCAATGCTTTAACTAGATCCATCAACAAGCCCTGGAAAGTACAGGCGACTAACAATAGGAAATGGGAAAAAACCCTTTTCTCTTTCAGGAGGGCTAGGAACCTGAGGGATTCCCTTGTACATACTCGCCCAAAGAGATTGACGATTAACACTGCTCCGTCTGTACTAAATGCAAGGGGCCTACCTAACGTTATAGGGCATTTTCCCTGTACTATCTGTAGTGTCATACAATTGACCTCCATGACAAAATCTTTGGAGTTGGAATCCAATAAGACCTGGACGCAGAGATCGCATACAAATTGCAACTCTAGTAACATAACTCTAGTAACATGATCTACCTGATCACGTGCCCATGTGGCCTACGCTATACGACTAGGAAGATTAAGCAGCGCATATGTGAGCACAGGAGCACGATCTGGTGCAAGAAAAGCATCCCAAAAATGACAGAGCACTTCCTACAGATAAATCATACTACAAACAATTTACATTGGGCTGTCATTGAACAGATAAAATCAAGCAGTACTGTTTGAGAAAGAGCAACGTTGTGTCTACCGCCTCTCCACACATAGACATGGCCTTAATGACAACATCCCATGGGGTTCAGTGCTAAAACGATGAGCCAGTATTCCCACGTTAGACCCTAGGACTCCCTCACAGGCAGTTTCCCTTTGGATAACAGTGACTACTTAAAGCGTTCCAGTCACTTTCACACCATGCAGGACTATGACATTCTCTAGTGCCTCATGTATGGTTCACTCTGTCATCTCCTAGTGTTTTCTGTACCTTCCTTTACCATGGGCTTGGATCTGATTTATGCTACATTAAGGGCACCTACGACAACTCCAAGTGCCTCTCGCTCTGTCCTTAATGACATTTTCTATTGCTCTTTGAAGCAGTCACTGCTAATATGGCTTTTTGTATGTTCGTTCCCATTTTTAAACTGGCAGATATAGGTGGCCAAACGGGGCTCCCCACTTCTGTACTATGGTATAGTTTTCTGGTCAATTTTTAATTATATTTCATTATAAGAACTTGGGTGTCAGTATATTTTTTTGCCAAGTACTGAAAATTCTGTTAAATATAGCCTAATATATCGAGACGTCACTTGCACCATTGTGCTTGTTAATTTACCCACATTTTACATGAAGTTTTCTTTGTAACAACCAGCTGTCGCGTTGGGGCGGTTAGCATTGTAGTCTTTTGTGGCATTCACAGGATGCAGATGCACAGGTCGTGACATCACGGAACCGGGCCACTGGTTCCGCGTTCTCAATGCGTCAAGCGCTGCCTTTTAAAGCTGATTGGGACAGGATCCAAACATCCTCAGGATCCTGCTGACGGGCTCGTCCAGGTGCCACATGGATGTCTGGCTTTGGAGTAGTAAGTACTTTACGGGCATAGGGGCGTTTTTAGGTAAATACCTTAACTTTTTGTTTTATCTTCAATAGATCTTCACCAGGATCCATGCTGTGAGGGTATCCCACGCAGCATGTAAGCCCAGTCATTCTCCATCTGCTATTTTTCTTGCGAATTCTTAATTCAGATGCCACTAACCACATGATCACGTGTGTTTATTTTAATAGTCAAGTTCAATTTGTCATTTTTGCGCAAATTAACTCTACTATATCGGCATAGTTTGCCGTCCTTTATGGATTCAGCCAGGATATATGTGTTTAAAAGAATTACTTGCACATATAGTTAAGCACAAGTCACCATAGGATACTAAGCTACCACCGATGGTTACATATCGAAGAGCAAACAATTGCGGCATGAAGATTGTCACTCGTCCTACAATTTATTTAAATTGTTGATTATATGTAATCTGTTTGTTGACAAATTTGTCTCCATATGTGCTTCGTTTTTCAGAGTAACGTCGCTTTCAGGAATTCTGAAGGTGTTACAGTAACCGTAAGTTATGCGGTCTTATTGATGCCACAGGTCAGGGTGCACCTTAGTGAGTGCATAACGCTGTGGCGCTGGGTCCTGAAGAAAGCCTCTCGACTGGCACTTTAGAGGCTGAAACATGTAGACCATTTTACAATCACCACATAGTGATGTGACTGGTCAATTTACCCAGTCTCACATCCACCTCACCTTTAGTGTTTTAACCTTGCCTTACCACTCCACCAATAAATCTTTGGATTGGTAAAAGCAATTTTAATTTCCACACTATCACATTTTGCACCATCACAATCAAAAAACCCGCTCCGCTGTAATCAGACATTGAAGCACACCAGAGAGGCACTCGGCCTCTCTGGTGGGAACCCAATGATGAAGCATGTCACCAACTAAGTTAGTGAGTGAGAGTTCTTTTTTTAGCAAATAAGAGTGACTCTTCCTGCTGGCTCACCATTGTTTTTGGCTCCACTCTTCTGTTGTTTTTGTACTGTGGTGCTGCTGCAGCACTGCCATGCATATTTTGAGTTTCCCGACTGCCCGCCTTACATGGCGGTCAGCACTGTCATGTAAAAGCTGGCTGTGGGGAAATAGGGGAGGGCCTACTGTGCTCTCCTTACCCCATGCATGTAGGTGCATGCAGAAGAACACATGCTGTGTCCCCGTGTGCAAACTTTCCAACAGTTCCAGCATGGCATAGATTTTACAGTTCATGACATGCTGGAACACGCTGTGAAGGTCCCACAGCAGGGCACTATTAAAGGCTCATTGAGCCTTTCTACTGCACAGCTGCAACTTGAAATATGGCCCTTAGCCTTATTCCGGGCTTTAAGAGGGCTTGGACCGTTCGGAACTCACACATGGTAGTAATTAAAAATTTACATTGAAATGGGTCACTATTAGGCCCTATATTCATGTCCTTAGTCTTACTGACAAAAACACTGATCGATTTCTAAACAATTAATGTAAAAAATGTTAAGGTAATCCATGTCATCCATTTAGTTATTAATTATATTTCATATGTTTATCACTTTAAGGGAATGTAAGATTAATCAAGCTATTTCCAGAATGTTGTGTTGCTGTATTTTTTTATTGTTTCATAATTCTCTTCTAGAGTACATTGTTTGAACGAGGTTGCCTTCAAGTATTTATAACAGGCTTGATTGCTCTTGAGTTGAGGCTTGAGGCTTTGTCAGTTTCGATGGTGATGTCTGGTCCGGAGCAGATGTTTGTCCTGGCAGGTGATGTGGCATCCAGGGTTGATAGCGAGGAGGGTGCTGGTGGGGTTGTGGTGGAGTGTCTGAGAGGAAGGGTCCTTGGTGCTGAGCATGGTCCAGGGGCAAAAAGGTGCAGACGGGTTTGCCTATGGCTTACCTTTGGCATGGGAGGCATGGGAGACATCCGTTACAATGCAGGCATTACATCATAATGCCTGCACAATGCAACTTCAACAACACAGGTGCCTTTACATCACATGCCATTTCAACTCATTGTGAGGTTAGTAATGGAGGTTTTTAAGTTTCATGGTGGGTGTGGGTTTCTGGGGTTTCTGGGGTCTGAGATGAAATTTGGGGTGTATTATGGGGTTAAATATGAATTTTAGGGTGTGGTTTGGGGGTCAGAGATGAATTTCAGGGTGGGTTTTGGGGGGTCAAAGATGATTTTTAGGGTTCAGTGTGTGTTTTGGGGTGCAAGGGTTAGTTTTAGGGTTGCACTCACTGAAGTGGGAATAGTAATTTTTTCATTTCCGCTATCCAGCACTTTCCCTACTTGTGCAATATGTGGAGTATTATATGCATTGCAATGGAATGCGATGTAATGGTATGAGTTTTAATGTCATATGTGCCTTTGTCACACCAGTGGTATGCCTGCAGCACATGGGCGCACAGCGACCGCCATTGAGAAGTGCTGCGGGGGGACTGGACAGCTGGGAGGTGGGAAACGGGGAAAGGACACTGGATGGGCTGGGGATGCAGGGGTGTGTGTTTAAGTGGGTGTCTGCTTCCAGGAACAGGCAGTAGGCATCCAGGCTCCCTCCTCTAAGCCTATCCCAATGCTGCACGGCAGCTTTGGGTTTGCTCTTGAGCGCTCTGACAAGGCATTCAGCCAGGGGCTGGAGGGGTGGGCATGTTCTCCATGCAGGCTGTAATGCAGCTTGCATTGCGAACAGGGACGTGCGCCTGACTGCTTTGGGTGGCCTGAGTGGGCCGACCAAACAGTCATTGCGAACTTGAGTGGGCATACCACTCTGCCCCTGCCCTGCTCCGTGAGTGGAGCAGCCCTACCCACCCTCCCCCCCGCAAAGGAAACATAGCACGATTACATCAGAAAGTTATCATCATGGATGATTTTTCTACTTGTTGCCTATCTTGAAAACAGTTGGGTGATGCTCTTCCATCATTGCCACTGGGGGTGCGTCACACCAGGTGCTAGGCCTGGGCGGCTCATCTCAATGGCCTCCTCTGCTACGCGTCTCACCTTCTCCTTACCTGGACATTGACACTGTGGTGCAATCAGCTGCACTCTCTCCAAATCTGTGCATCAGCCAGCAGGAGACTCAGCCAGGTGGGATTTCACAAGCCTGGGTACAGCAGTCCCTGCAAAGTCTGCTGGGGAACCTCCTGATGCAGGTGATGCAGCACGGCCCCATTAGGGGTGAAGTTGCAGCGCTCCCACCACACAGGTTCAGCGCAGCTCAGGGGCATCACCCTCCACAGCGTCCGGCCAGTGCAACTTCATCCGGCCTGTGATGCAAAGAGGCGCCACCCACTGTTGGTAATCCCCTCCATGCACTCCGGTGTAGTGGTGGATCGTAGTATGCTATGCACACCTCCCTACGTTGCTGCTCAGGAGTGCCTCTACCATTCACAGCTCCAAGTGGCTCAAGGCGGTCTTCTCACAAGGCGATAGTTTTGAGCGGTACACAGCGGTGAGAAAACTGCAGCTAACTAGCTTTAGCGGTAGTTATCACCAGTCCTTGTGTATATGGCCCCATGTTCGAATCCCAGCGGCGACTCAATAGCAGGTGAATCTGGGCAAGTCAATCAGGGCCTTATTTATGAGGCCGTGCGTCACTTTTACGCCGCCGGTGCGTCACTTTTTGTGCCGCACCAGCGGGGTAAATAATGCGCCATGTTGCACCGTATTTACAAAGAGATGCATCTAGGTAGATGCGTCACTTTGTAAACACCTCCGCCACATTATACCTGTGCCAGGTATAATCTATACGGGGGGGCGTTGCAACACAAGAAAGGGTCGTAGAAATGACGCAGTGAAATCTATGAGATTTCACTGCGCCACTTCTAGGGCGCAAATGCGTCAATATCTTACGCCTGCCTCATGGCAGTCGTAAGACTGACACAGGCACATTTAACATGGGACTTGTCCATGTGTAATGACCCATTGCTGGAGTTGCATCACTTTTCTGACACACTCCAGCAATGCGTCATTTTTCGCCTACAGATACGTCAGAAATACTGACGTATCTGTAACTCCTCGTGACATGATGCGTCATACTGTAAATGCGACGCATCATTGGTGTCGCAAGGAGGGCGCAATAAAAAGTGACGCATCACTGTTATCTTGCAGCGATGCATCACTTTTCATGAATGAGGCCCTTAATCTCCCCGGTAGCTGAACAATAGAATATCTCCACTTTCTGCAATTTAATCCTCCGCTCATATGAAGTGCGATAATAGGCTGAGCCATGTTTGCGTTACATAAAACTGCGAAAAAAAACAGGCCTCAGGTCCTAAGCAGTTGATATCATAGGGCATTGTATAGAACAGGCATTTGTTTTTGTCACTGTGATTTTATTGCCAGCTGAGCGTGCAGAATACCTAGAAACAATGCACCTCGAAATGCAGTTCAAGGACCTGCTTATTAAAAAATTCATTTTCACCGGTTTCTGTGCTCATGAATGCATTGTGCTGCATTCCACCAACTTACTGGGCTGTACGGCTCCCAAGTAAATATAGACACTTAAAGCCACTAATAGCAGAGAACACGCCAGCTCGTTTATCATCATCAGAGGTTTATGTAGATCTCGCTGAACAATCTGTATTGAATAATACAGAGGCGAGAAAAGAACAACTGCTCTCATTAGCCTCTCTTCAGTCTTGTTAAATCTCATGCCAAGGAAATTCAGAGCGCCACACCTGCTCACTTCCACTTAGGCTGCCAGCTTCTCCCCACCCACTGAAGTTACAGACAAGCCCTAGCAAAGGAAAGCATGTCGGATCCATTCCAATCTAATTATCCGCACGCTGCAGTTCAGTGAAACGGCATTCTTCAAAGGCAGTTCGACTGAGTCACGGCGAACTTGATTACACCGGTATTATGCTCAGATCCACTTACAGTTTCCGAGGATTGGCGCCTCCTGGGGGAACACCAAGGCACATTCAATTCTCTCATGTTCAGTGAGTGATTTCCCCTATTAGTATGTTCAACAGAAACCCGGGAATTCAACTTACATTTGCTTTTTGATAAATCAATCCATGTATTTATTTTTCACTCTTGTGCATGTCTTGCCTTTAGGAGCATTATGATCAAGATGTACCGTTTACATAATATGATGTATTCCTCCTGACTGAGCTGGGTTGTGTTAGCTAGTTTTTTTTTTTGTCTTGAGAAAGGAATGATGGCAATGAACGAAGACAATGGTTCTGATGACAGAACTAATAATATGGCCAAGTGGGTTAATTTAATAGTAAGCTTTAGTTATGCTTTTAAATTATATCACTTGTAGCGTTTGGTGGTGAAAATAACAAGACAATTAACAGTCTCACGTTTAGGTCTCTCTACGGACAGCTTGAACACACACAAACTCATGTTAACAACACAGCATACAACAGAGTATTCAGAGACAGACATTGGGTCAACCCCTTTCAGTCACAGCCCCACTTTAGGGAATGTCTTGCTGATTGGTCAGTGATTTTTCTGAGCCATCCCATGGCATTTTGTGATGTTTATATTTTCTGTATTACAGGTTGGATTCCTGTTGTTGATTAAGGAAAGGTAGTTCATTTCCATCATCCTTATCATAATAAAATCGAAAAAGTAATCACAGTTCTCCTCAACATTCACATAGGGACAGGATCAGTTTCTCACTGCGGTTACCCATCTCATTCTATCACTGTTATTTCGCCTTGTTCCTCCAAAGCCTTCTGTGGCATAGTCCTATAAAATAGTATCTTATACATAGGGCTCCCGATTTTATGGTATTTATATTTTTAACATTTCCGTCTGTATTTATCCATATTTATTTTTGGCCCGTATGTGCTAAAGCCACGTGATGGTTGTTTTCAAAAGCCTGTTTCATTAACAACAACACCACCACCAATTCCGCTGCCATCAATACCACCACCAATACCACCACCACCAATACCACCACTACCAATACCACCAACAATACCACCACCAATACCACCAGCACACCAATAACACCACCACCACCAATACCACCACCACCAAAACCACCAATACAACCACCACTATAAATACCACCACCTCCACCACTACCAATACCGTCACCAATACCACCACCACCAATACCAATACCACCACCACCACCACTAATACCACCACCACCAATACCACTACCACCAATACACCACCATGTCCACCAATACTAACACAACCACCAATACACCACCATGTCCACCAATACTACCACCACCATACCACCACCACCCCCACAACCACCACCACAAATACCACTACCACCACCAATACCACAACCACCAATACCACCAGCACCAATACCACCACCAACACCACCACTATCAACACCACCATTACCAATAACAATACCACCACCGCCAATACCACAACCATTGCCAACACCACCAATACCACAACCAAAACCAACAATACCACCACCAATGCCACAACCACCATCAATACCACCACCTCTACCACCACCAATACCACGACCACCAATACCGATACCACTGCCAATACCGCCACCACCACCAATACTACCACCACCAATACCAATACCACCAATACCACCACCACCACCAATACCACCACCACCACTAATACCACCACCAATACCAATACCACTGCCAATATCACCACCAATACCACCACCACCAATACAACCACCACCAATAAAGCCACCACCAATACCACCAGTAATACCACCACCACCACTAATAACACCACCACCAATACTACCACTGACACCACCACTACCAATACCAATACCACCACCACCAATACCAACACCACCACCAATACCACCACCACCAATTCCACCACTAATATTGCCACCACCACCAATACCACCAATACCACCACCACCACCAATACCCCCACTAATAACACCACCATCAATACCACCATCTCCACCACTACCAATACCACCACTACCACCACCACCAATACCACCACCACCAATACCAGCACCAATACCACCACCACCAATACTACCACCACCACCAATACCACCACAACCAATACCTCTACCACCAATACGACTACCACCAATACCAATACCACCACCACCACTAATACCACCACCACCAATACCACTGCCACCATTACACCACCATGTCCACCAATACTACCACTACCATGCCACCACCACCATAACTACCACCACTAATACCACCACCACCAGCAATACCACCACCAGCAATACCACCACCACCACCATCAATACCACCACTACCACCACCACCAATACCACCACCAATACTACAACCAATACCACCAATACCAATACCACCATTAATACCACCACCACCAATACCACCACCAACATCACCACCAAAACCACCACCAATACCACCACCACCAATGCTACCACCAATGATACCACTACCACCACCAATACCATCACCACCAATATCAACATCACCAATTCCACCAATACCCTTACTACCAATACCACCGCCCTCAATACCACCACAAATACCACCACCACCAATACCACCAACACCACCACTGATACCACCACCAATCTCACCACCACCAATGTCACCACCACTACCACCACCAATACCACCACCACCAATATCACCACCACCACCACCAATACTACCACCAATACCAAAACCACCAATACCACCACCACCAATACCACCACTACTACCACCACCAATACCAATACCGCGACCAATACCACCACCACTACCACCAACACCACCAATACCACCACCAATACCACCACCAATACCAACACTACCGCCACCACCACTACCACAACCACCACCACCAATGCCACCCCAACCACCAATACCACCACCACTACCACAACCACCACCACCAATACCACCACAACCACCAATACTACCACCACCATACCACCACCACCACAACTACCACCACTAATACCACCACCACCAGCAATACCACCACCACTAATACCACCACTTCCACCACCACCAATACCACCACCAATACGACAACCAATACCACCATTAATACCACCACCACCAATACCACCACTACCACCACCACCAATACCACCACCAATACGACAACCAATACCAACACCACCACCAATACCACCACCACCAATGCCACCACCACCAATACCACCAATACCACCACCACCAATACCCCCACTAATAACACCACCATCAATACCACCATCTCCACCACTACCAATACCACCACTACCACCACCACCAATACCACCACCACCAATACCAGCACCAATACCACCACCAATACCACCACCACCGATACCACCACAACCAATACCTCTACCACCAATACCACTACCACCAATACCAATACCACCACCACCACTAATACCACCACCACCAATACCACTACCACCATTACACCACTATGTCCACCAATACTACCACTACCATGCCACCACCACCACAACTACCACCACTAATACCACCACCACCAGCAATACCACCACCACCAATACCACCACCACCAATACCACCACCAATACTACAACCAATACCACCAATACCACTACCACCATTAATACCACCACCACCAATACCACCACCAACACCACCACCAATACCACCACCAATACCACCACCACCAATGCTACCACCAATGATACCACTACCACCACCAATAACATCACCACCAATATCAACATCACCAATTCCACCAATACCCCTACTACCAATACCACCACCCTCAATACCACCACAAATACCACCACCACCAATACCACCAACACCACCACTGATACCACCACCAATCTCACCACCACTAATGTCACCACCACTACCACCACCACCACCAATACCACCACCACCAATATCACCACCACCAATATCACCACCACTACCACCACCACCAATACCACCACCAATACCAACACCACCAATACCACCACCACCAATACCACAACCAATACCACCACTACTACCACCACCAATACCAATACCGCGACAAATACCACCACCACTACCACCAACACCACCAATACCACCACCAATACCACCATGAATACCAACACTACTGCCACCACCACTACCACAACCACCACCACCAATATCACCCCAATCACCAATACCACCACCACCACTACCACAACCACTACCACCAATACCACCACAACCACCAATACTACCACCACCATACCACCACCACCACAACTACCACCACTAATACCACCACCACCAGCAATACCACCACCACCAATACCACCACCACCAATACCACCACCAATACGACAACCAATACCAATACCACCATTAATACCACCACCACCAATACCACCACCAACACCACCACCACCAATACCACCACCAATACCACCACCAATACCACCACCAATACCACCACCACCAATGCTACCACCAATGATACCAATACCACAACCAATACCATCACCACCAATATCAACATCACCAATTCCACCAATGCCCCCACTACCAATACCACCACCCTCAATACCACCACAAATACCACCACCACCAACAATACCACCAACACCACCACCGATACCACCACCAATCCCACCACCACCAATACCCCACCACCAATACCACCACCAATTCCACCACCAATACCACCACCAATACCAGTCCCACCACCACCAATACCACCAGGACCACCACCAATACCAGTACCACCACCACCACTACCAGTACCACCAACAATACCACCACCACCAATACCAATACCACCACCACCAATAACACCACCTCCACCAATACCACCATGACCAATACCACCAATACCACTATCACCATCAATACTACCACCACCACCACTACCACCACTACCAATACCACCAATACCAGCACCACCAATACCACCACCACCACCAATACCAATACCACCACCACCAATACCACTACCTCAGCGCCTCTCGCTCATTGGTAAAAGCAGGGGCACTGAGGGAGGCCGGAGCTGCAGCCAAGACCATCCCTCCCTCCCTCTCTTCAAGCCTGCCGTAAAGATCTTGCTGGTCTGACACCGGATATGTGGTCCCAAAGTAGGCATCACGGATAAGACCCTTTAACCAAACAGGTTTGAGTATTTTTTTAATTTTTGAGGCCACAGACGCCTGTGGATCAGGGTCCACTAACCTTCCTCGAATTAGCAGTCTTGATGTCTGTAAAATGGAACCGCCTCATGCCCAACCCAGGCCTCTTTTTAGATACTAAGTGTCTAAAAAACTAACTACCAAACAGATTTACAACAAACCAAGAAAAGGCCCTTCATTGAATTAGTTCTGACTTCATGACCATTTTGATGTAATTCAATTCAAGCATTCTTTCTATACTGAGGGGCAAAGAATCTTATTGGGAGTAAAATTGGAAATGGTATTTTTGGAACCCATGTTTTTCATGGCTCCTGCTTGAGAAATATGCCTAAGGCTCAGCACACAAAACTCAAAGTGAGTGTACTTATTTTGGAAAGTTTCATGCAGATTCTTTAAACAGCAACACAGTTATTAAAAAATACTTTTTATATGGACATTCTGATCTAATAATGACTACCATAACTACAATGGTGTTATAGTCAGTGAAGCTATGAGTTAGGATGAGCTACTGCTAAATCCTCCAAATTGAAATATATATTCATTTGGTATTACTTAGGTGATATAGGGGCATATGTTCAAGGAAGTGGTGGAGTGAGGCGTTAGCCGTCATGGCTTAACGCCTCACTCTGCCAGTTCAGAAACGCAAGGCTGCACCATATTTACAGCAACATGGTGCAGCCTTGCGTTCCCCCCTGCACTGGCACTACACTTAGCAATGTACCGCCAATGCAGGCCCCCTTGCACCATATTGCAAAGGTGTCTGCTTGCAGGGGAAAGATTGTTTATGTACAGGAAGTTCCCCCTTCCTGAACATAAAAAATATTTCAATGCCATTTTTTCACTTCGATGTGTGCTGCTAAATGCAGCACACATGGTAGTCACAATATGGCATTTTTTTTAAAGATTGTTTATGTACAGGAAGAGGGACATTCCTGTATATAAACAATCCAAGGCATTTTTCTTTTCCCATGTCTGCTGCACAAGGCAACACACATGAAAAACGCAAAAACTAGGAGAAAGGATGCATTTCTCCTCGTTTCGCCAACTTGGGACCAGGTTTTACCTGGTCTTATTTTTGGAGCTGCCTCCTATTTATGCTGCCCTTGTAAATAGGAGACAGCGTCAAAATCAATGTGTGTTGTGGTGGAATGCCCACCGCAACACCCACTGCCCACACCTTTCATGCTGAGCATAGTGTGAAAGGGGTCCTCATTTACAAGGCAGCGTTAAGCCACGTTAAGTGGCTTAAGCTGCCTTGGAAATAAGTCTAAGCCCTTATCGCCACCACAACGTTGTTATAAGTGACGTAGTGGCGATAGGGGCTTATACATATGCCCCATTGTTTTTAAATAATGAACATGGAGTATGATTCTACCTTTGGTTAAGCGTCCCCTCCCTCTCCTTAATCTCATAAGAACACCTATATGATCAGACAGGTGGTCTTAAATTTTCTCTATCCTCATATGTACAGAAAACTGCAACAACGTGTTATTGACATGATCTGTAAGAACTACAACATATCTCTGCTGCACATTGTAATGAATCTGAATTGTCTGACTTATCAATGTTGAAGGTGAGAACGAGGTTCAATGATTCAGAGGTGAGCATTTTGTTTTTCAAATGAGCTAAGATTGGAAGAAAAAAATTAACAATCTATAATTACCCTCAGATTAACAAGGAGTGTAGGAAAAAAAGTGTTTAAAGTGTCAGAGTCAGAAACTGGTTCCAAATTTTCAAATACATGTTTGGTCTGAAAAGTACAATGATTACATTTGGCTGAGCCTGCCCCTTCAAAGTTTTTGCAGAAGGAGATCTTGCATATTTAGATCCATTGACAACTGTGTAATATATATTCTACTACAGTGACATAATTTTGTAGAGCAGTGAATCTAACATAAAAGGAGTCATGAGCATGAAATATAGAAATGATTGGTTGGATCCTAATTGGGTGGTCGGGACCGGCGACCGGGTGTCGGTGGGTCGGTCCCATAACTGAGTCCACGTCAGGCGGAAGTAATTCTGCTCAACATCGTAATGACCCCCCAAACATCTAGGTTTTAGGTAAAATAGTCTCTACGTATGGTTAAAAATGATTTTTCCTTGGACAAAAAAAGCAAAAATTCAATTGCACAGTGGCACATAATTGCCCCAATATGGAATTGTGCTGTCCATAAAATTTCCCATTTGGAGAAAAGACTACACACACAAAAGTCACATGACTTTCTCAGAAGTGTGCTAGGAGAGATGTGACTGACCAGCTTCGATAACATTTGTGAAAAATGTACTTTTTGTTGACTGGGGTGTGATCCCTCCTCGCAAGGATTACCACATAGAACACAAACTTGGAAGCAGATGTATTCATAGAGTAACCATTTGGTAAACCAAAAAAAATCATGTTAAGACTTACTTCCATCTGTTGATGCAATACAGCTTCCAAAAAAGCGCATACCTCAGTCCAATACTGCTTGATTCTTGGACATTCCATAGACATGTGAATATCATCAGCGGCAGGGCATCTACTCAGAGAGCAGATATATTCCTTCCCGTGACTCTAGATAATTTTTTTGGAGACCAATAAACTCTGTAGGTCGTATAGAGATGATTCCTCCTAAGTGCAGCTGGTTTAACTATTGCCTGCAACATAGAAAAAGAGTCAGACCATATTTTATAAACTTCCTTTTCTCTACCTCTAAATTCTTTGCCCCACAGTCTTTTTGTTTCAAGTTCCACATCCTCGTCAGGTTCCAAGAGGGCTCAGTACCAAAAGGAAACTTCCCTTTTCCATATGCTTGTTCTGGAAACTAGATCAAACTTCCAGTTCATTTCCTCTTTGCCCCAAGTCTGTGTTGCCCACCAGGAGGATAACTGATAAAACTTGAACCTAGTCAGTGTCCCTCGAGTTTGGCTACTTAACGCCTCCCAGCTTATTAATTTTGAATCCTCTTGCAGGTCTCCCTATAATCTTAGATCTGCCATTTTATCAGTTGACAAAGTTGATCTTGTAAGCATTCCGGTGTACCCGGAGAGTCCCAGATTGGAGCCTGTGCTGCGAAATACGGAATTCTCATTCTTCTCCTGATTTGCATCCAAGTCTTTAGTGCCGCCTCCAAAGTCTTTAGTCTGACTTTTTTATAGAACTTTGGATCTCCATACTTATAAAGAAAAAACTCCTGCCCATATTCTACGTCCTTTAACATTGCCTCAAACAATAAACCTAATGATGAGGAATCAGTTTTGTTGGCCAAAATTCTGAATTTTTTTTAAATGAAAAGCGTAACAGTAAGTAAGTAAGTTGGGTAGCTCTAATCCACCAACTTTTTGTGGCCCAGATGAAGGAACCTATTTCCCCCTGTAATTTAGCGATATCCTCCACCTTAAATGATAATGGAACAGAGTTAAATAAAAAGGTGATCTTCGGCAAAATTATCATTTTTACAAGGTTAACCCTCCCATAGATATTTAAGGGGAGGTTAGCCCATCGTGTTAGTAAACTTACCACCTCTTTAGAAACCCTCTTCCAATTGATTTTGGGGATATCTTCTAGATTCTGAGCTAAATTGCATAAAAGGCAAATTTTAACTCTATCTCTGCAGTTTTAAAAGTATGAATAATTGGGTCTGCCCTAAGCCAACACACAAACGTCTCAATATATAGGTTGAACAGGAGAGGTGACAAGGGGCACCCCTGCCTAGTGCCTCTTGTGATATTAAACCACTCTGTCAATGCACCGTTCACCAAAATTTTTGCTTTCGGGTTGAAATAAAGAGACTTCACAGCCTGAACAAAATTGTTAGGAAAACCAAAACTTTGTAGCGTCTCCCAAGGGTATGCCCAATTCACCTGGTCAAAAGCCTTTGCGGCATCTATTGCCACAATTGTGAGGGGGAGCTTCTTTACATTAGCTATATCAATTGCACCCATTACCTGGAAGGCAAGCTCATTTAACTGTCTCCCAGGTATGAACCCTCCCTGATCTGGATGGAGTATAGTCTTAATACGTTTAGCTACCCTTGCTGCTAGTATACCTGCAAAAACCTTATTGTCTGAATTTAACAGGGATATTGGCCTGTAGGACTCAATCTTCTGAGGATCTTTATTTGGTTTTAAGATCAAGGTCACTGTCGCTTCTGCCGATGAACTTGGGGTGCCTTCCCCCTTTATGTATATTTTATTTAACAGATATTTTAAGACCAGCACTACCTTATCCAACATCCCCAGGTATACCCCGATAGGAAGCCCGTCTGGGCCAGCTGCTTTGCCCCTGGCCATTTTTTTACATTGTACCCTAACGTCTTCCTCTGTTATACTTGCTTGCAGAAGTGATCTATAATCTTCAGTCAACTGAGGGAGAATTATTTGCTTTAACCATACCTTGGCTCCCTCGAGACCTGTTTCAATATCTTCCTCATATAAATTGTTCATAAAAGATCTTGCCTCCTCCCGAATTTCATCATCCTCATACAGCAATACTCCTGTCCTTCTATGGGTTAAGTTCTTTATTAAACTCCTTGCCCTGTCTGTCCTTGCCTTCCATGCTAAAAGAGAACTTCATCTCTCGCCATATGAGAATTGTTGGAACTCAAAATATTCATCTCTTTTTTCTCCCAGTTCCAACATCACTACTTCATCCAATAGTATGGTCCTATCAAGAGTCCACCTTCTTTGGAACTCTTTTTGCTTAAACCCCAAAATCATCTCTACAGCTGAATGATCTGATAGGATTGCAGGAATATGTATTATTGACTCAATTTCAGACAACATCCCCTGATCCACAAGAAAGTAATTTATTCTTGAATGATGTTTATATCTCTCACTATAAAAGGTAAAATCCCTAGCTTTCCCCTTCTTGCATCTCCAAATATCAAGCAAGTTGAAATCTTTAATCATATTTTTTAACACAACAGACATTCTTAATGAGGTATTATATTTCGCTTTAGAGGTACGATCAAGCTCCTTATTCAATTTTAAATTAAAATCTCCCCCTATTATAATCGGTGCAGTAGTGTTCATCAAACTGGCCTCTAGTTTCAAGAGTGCTCCTGGGTTGTCATCATTTGGCCCATAATATGCTACGCAGACTAGTGGCATACCCTTTACTGTCAAGGTTGCCGCCAACCATCTCCCTGACTGATCTGTGTCATATTTTATTACTTTTATGCCTGCATTACATCTGATAACTAAGGCGACTCCCCTGGTACTTCCCTTTTGTTCGGAGCAGAGCACCTCTTGAATCCATCTGACCTTACTAAAACCCAGTTTACACTCATGGGCCTCTAAATGGGTTTCTTCTAAAAAACAAATATGAGCCTCACTGTTATTAAGAAATTCGACCACCACCACCAATACAAGCACCACCAACACCAATACAAGCACCACCACCAATACCACAACCATTGCCAACACCACCAATACCACAACCAAAACCAACTATACCACCACCAATGCCACAACCACCATCAATACCACCACCTCTACCACCACCAATACCACGACCACCAATACCGATACCACTGCCAATACCGCCACCACCACCAATACTACCACCACCAATACCAATACCACCAATACCACCACCACCACAAATACCACCACCACCACTAATACCACCACCAATACCAATACCACTGCCAATATCACCACCAATACCACCACCACCAATACAACCACCACCAATAAAGCCACCACCAATACCACCAGTAATACCACCACCACCACTAATAACACCACCACCAATACTACCACTGACACCACCACCACCAATACCACCACCACCAATACCAACACCACCACCAATACCACCACCACCAATTCCACCACTAATATTGCCACCACCACCAATACCACCAATACCACCACCACCACCAATACCCCCACTAATAACACCACCATCAATACCACCATCTCCACAACTACCAATACCACCACTACCACCACCACCAATACCACCACCACCAATACCAGCACCAATACCAGCACCAATACCACCACCACTAATACCACCACAAATACCACCACCACCAATACCACCAACACCACCACTGATACCACCACCAATCTCACCACCACTAATGTCACCGCCACTACCACCACCACCACCAATACCACCACCACCAATATCACCACCACCAATATCACCACCACTACCAACACCACCAATACCACCACCAATACCAACACCACCAATACCACCACCAATACCACCACTACTACCACCACCAATACCAATACCGCGACAAATACCACCACCACTACCACCAACACCACCAATACCACCACCAATACCACCATGAATACCAACACTACCGCCACCACCACTACCACAACCACCACCACCAATATCACCCCAACCACCAATACCACCACCACCACTACCACAACCACTACCACCAATACCACCACAACCACCAATACTACCACCACCATACCACCACCACCACTAATACCACCACCACCAGCAATACCACCACCACCAATACCACCACTACCACCACCACCAATACCACCACCAATATGACAACCAATACCACCATTAATACCACCACCACCAATACCACCACCAACACCACCACCACCAATACCACCACCAATACCACCACCAATACCACCACCAATACCACCACCACCAATGCTACCACCAATGATACCAATACCACAACCAATACCATCACCACCAATATCAACATCACCAATTCCACCAATGCCCCCACTACCAATACCACCACCCTCAATACCACCACACATACCACCACCACCAACAATACCACCAACACCACCACCGATACCACCACCAATCCCACCACCACCAATACCCCACCACCAATACCACCACCAATTCCACCACCAATACCACCACCAATACCAGTCCCACCACCACCAATACCACCAGGACCA
Source organism: Triturus cristatus (assembly GCF_964204655.1). NCBI lineage: Eukaryota > Metazoa > Chordata > Amphibia > Caudata > Salamandridae > Triturus > Triturus cristatus. The sequence continues at coordinate 731,509,047 of NC_140591.1, forward strand.
CCACCAATACCAGTACCACCACCACCACTACCAGTACCACCAACAATACCACCACCACCAATACCAATACCACCACCACCAATAACACCACCTCCACCAATACCACCATGACCAATACCACCAATACCACTATCACCATCAATACTACCACCACCACCACTACCACCACTACCAATACCACCAATACCAGCACCACCAATACCACCACCACCACCAATACCAATACCACCACCACCATTACCACTACCTCAGCGCCTCTCGCTCATTGGTAAAAGCAGGGGCACTGAGGGAGGCCGGAGCTGCAGCCAAGACCATCCCTCCCTCCCTCTCTTCAAGCCTGCCGTAAAGATCTTGCTGGTCTGACACCGGATATGTGGTCCCAAAGTAGCCATCAAGGATAAGACCCTTTAACCAAACAGGTTTGAGTATTTTTTTAATTTTTGAGGCCACAGACGCCTGTGGATAAGGGTCCACTAACCTTCCTCGAATTAGCAGTCTTGATGTCTGTAAAATGGAACCGCCTCATGCCCAACCCAGGCCTCTTTTTAGATACTAAGTGTCTAAAAAACTAACTACCAAACAGATTTACAACAAACCAAGAAAAGGCCCTTCATTGAATTAGTTCTGACTTCATGACCATTTTGATGTAATTCAATTCAAGCATTCTTTCTATACTGAGGGGCAAAGAATCTTATTGGGAGTAAAATTGGAAATGGTATTTTTGGAACCCATGTTTTTCATGGCTCCTGCTTGAGAAATATGCCTAAGGCTCAGCACACAAAACTCAAAGTGAGTGTACTTATTTTGGAAAGTTTCATGCAGATTCTTTAAACAGTAACACAGTTATTAAAAAATACTTTTTATATGGATATTCTGATCTAATAATGACTACCATAACTACAATGGTGTTATAGTCAGTGAAGCTATGAGTTAGGATGAGCTACTGCTAAATCCTCCAAATTGAAATATATATTAATTTGGTATTACTTAGGTGATATAGGGGCACATGTTCAAGGAAGTGGTGGAGTGAGGCGTTAGCCGTCATGGCTTAACGCCTCACTCTGCCAGTTCAGAAACGCAAGGCTGCACCATATTTACAGCAATATGGTGCAGCCTTGCGTTCCCCCCTGCACTGGCACTACACTTAGCAGTGTACCGCCAATGCAGGCCCCCTTGCACCATATTGCAAAGGTGTCTGCTTGCAGGGGAAAGATTGTTTATGTACAGGAAGTTCCCCCTTCCTGAACATAAAAAATATTTCAATGCCATTTTTTCACTTCAATGTGTGCTGCTTAATGCAGCACACATGGTAGTCACAATATGGCATTTTTTTTAAAGATTGTTTATGTACAGGAAGAGGGACATTCCTGTATATAAACAATCCAAGGCATTTTTCTTTTCCCATGTCTGCTGCACAAGGCAACACACATGAAAAACGCAAAAACTAGGAGAAAGGATGCATTTCTCCTCGTTTCGCCAACTTGGGACCAGGTTTTACCTGGTCTTAATTTTGGAGCTGCCTCCTATTTATGCTGCCCTTGTAAATAGGAGACAGCGTCAAAATCAATGTGTGTTGTGGTGGAATGCCCACCGCAACACCCACTGCCCACACCTTTCATGCTGAGCATAGTGTGAAAGGGGTCCTCATTTACAAGGCAGCGTTAAGCCACGTTAAGTGGCTTAAGCTGCCTTGGAAATAAGTCTAAGCCCTTATCGCCACCACAACGTTGTTATACGTGACGTAGTGGCGATAGGGGCTTATACATATGCCCCATTGTTTTTAAATAATGAACATGGAGTATGATTCTACCTTTGGTTAAGCGTCCCCTCCCTCTCCTTAATCTCATAAGAACACCTATATGATCAGACAGGTGGTCTTAAATTTTCTCTATCCTCATATGTACAGAAAACTGCAACAACGTGTTATTGACATGATCTGTAAGAACTACAACATATCTCTGCTGCACATTGTAATGAATCTGAATTGTCTGACTTATCAATGTTGAAGGTGAGAACGAGGTTCAATGATTCAGAGGTGAGCATTTTGTTTTTCAAATGAGCTAAGATTGAAAGAAAAAAATGAACAATCTATAATTACCCTCAGATTAACAAGGAGTGTAGGAAAAAAAGTGTTTGAAGTGTCAGAGTCAGAAACTGGTTCCAAATTTTCAAATACATGTTTGGTCTGAAAAGTACAATGATTACATTTGGCTGAGCCTGCCCCTTCAAAGTTTTTGCAGAAGGAGATCTTGCATATTTAGATCCATTGACAACTGTGTAATATATATTCTACTACAGTGACATAATTTTGTAGAGCAGTGAATCTAACATAAAAGGAGTCATGAGCATGAAATATAGAAATGATTGGTTGCATCCTAATTGGGTGGTTGGGACCGGCGACCGGGTGTCGGTGGGTCGGTCCCATAACTGAGTCCACGTCAGGCGGAAGTAATTCTGCTCAACATCGTAATGACCCCCCAAACATCTAGGTTTTAGGTAAAATAGTCTCTACGTATGGTTAAAAATGATTTTCCCTTGGACAAAAAAAGCAAAAATTCTATTGCACAGTGGCACATAATTGCCCCAATATGGAATTGTGCTGTCCATAAAATTTCCCATTTGGAGAAATGCCTACACACACAAAAGTCACATGACTTTCTCAGAAGTGTGCTAGGAGAGATGTGACTGACCAGCTTCGATAACATTTGTGAAAAATTTACTTTTTGTTGACTGGGGTGTGATCCCTCCTCGCAAGGATTACCACATAGAACACAAACTTGGAAGCAGATGTATTCATAGAGTAACCATTTGGTAAACCAAAAAAAATCATGTTAAGACTTACTTCCATCTGTTGATGCAATACAGCTTCCAAAAAAGCGCATACCTCAGTCCAATACTGCTTGATTCTTGGACATTCCATAGACATGTGAATATCATCAGTGGCAGGGCATCTACTCAGAGAGCAGATATATTCCTTCCCGTGACTTTAGATATGTTTTTTGGAGACCAATAAACTCTGTAGGTCGTATAGAGATGATTCCTCCTAAGTGCGGCTGGTTTAACTATTGCCTGCAACATAGAAAAAGAGTCAGACCATATTTTATAAACTTCCTTTTCTCTACCTCTAAATTCTTTGCCCCACAGTCTTTTTGTTTCAAGTTCCACATCCTCGTCAGGTTCCAAGAGGGCTCAGTACCAAAAGGAAACTTCCCTTTTCCATATGCTTGTTCTGGAAACTAGATCAAACTTCCAGTTCATTTCCTCTTTGCCCCAAGTCTGTGTTGCCCACCAGGAGGATAACTGATAAAACTTGAACCTAGTCAGTGTCCCTCGAGTTTGGCTACTTAACGCCTCCCAGCTTATTAATTTTGAATCCTCTTGCAGGTCTCCCTAAAATCTTAGATCTGCCATTTTATCAGTTGACAAAGTTGATCTTGTAAGCATTCCGGTGTACCCGGAGAGTCCCAGATTGGAGCCTGTGCTGCGAAATACGGAATTCTCATTCTTCTCCTGATTTGCATCCAAGTCTTTAGTGCCGCCTCCAAAGTCTTTAGTCTTTCTTTTTTATAGAACTTTGGATCTCCATACTTATAAAGAAAAAACTCCTGCCCATATTCTACGTCCTTTAACATTGCCTCAAACAATAAACCTAATGATGAGGAATCAGTTTTGTTGGCCAAAATTCTGAATTTTTTTAAATGAAAAGCGTAACAGTAAGTAAGTAAGTTGGGTAGCTCTAATCCACCAACGTTTTGTGGCCCAGATGAAGGAGCCTATTTCCCCCTGTAATTTAGCGATATCCTCCACCTTAAATGATAATGGAACAGAGTTAAATAAAAAGGTGATCTTCGGCAAAATTATCATTTTTACAAGGTTAACCCTCCCATAGATATTTAAGGGGAGGTTAGCCCATCGTGTTAGTAAACTTACCACCTCTTTAGAAAACCTCTTCCAATTGATTTTGGGGATATCTTCTAGATTCTGAGCTAAATTAACGCCAAGATACCTCATTTGGCTCTTAACCCCCTGACTACCATTAGCTTGATTCCATTCCATTATCTCGGTCTTTTCTTTATTAATTTTACATCTTGTAACTACTCCAAACAATTCTACCTTCTCAAATAACCTGGGTATAGCTTCTGCAGGGTTTGGTGTAAACAAAAGCAGGTCATCTGCATAAAAGGCAAATTTTAACTCTATCTCTGCAGTTTTAAAAGTATGAATAATTGGGTCTGCCCTAAGCCAACACACAAACGTCTCAATATATAGGTTGAACAGGAGAGGTGACAAGGGGCACCCCTGCCTAGTGCCTCTTGTGATATTAAACCACTCTGTCAATGCACCGTTCACCAAAATTTTTGCTTTCGGGTTGAAATAAAGAGACTTCACAGCCTGAACAAAATTGTTAGGAAAACCAAAACTTTGTAGCGTCTCCCAAGGGTATGCCCAATTCACCTGGTCAAAAGCCTTTGCGGCATCTATTGCCACAATTGTGAGGGGGAGCTTCTTTACATTAGCTATATCAATTGCACCCATTACCTGGAAGGTAAGCTCATTTAACTGTCTCCCAGGAATGAACCCTCCCTGATCTGGATGGAGTATAGTCTTAATAAGTTTAGCTACCCTTGCTGCTAGTATACCTGCAAAAACCTTATTGTCTGATTTTAACAGGGATATTGGCCTGTAGGACTCAATCTTCTGAGGATCTTTATTTGGTTTTAAGATCAAGGTCACTGTCGCTTCTGCCGATGAACTTGGGGTGCCTTCCCCCTTTATGTATATTTTATTTAACAGATTTTTTAAGACCAGCACTACCTTATCCAACATCCCCAGGTATACCTCGATAGGAAGCCCGTCTGGGCCAGCTGCTTTGCCCCTGGCCATTTTTTTACATTGTACCCTAACGTCTTCCTCTGTTATACTTGCTTGCAGAAGTGATCTATAATCTTCAGTCAACTGAGGGAGAATTATTTGCTTTAACCATACCTTGGCTCCCTCGAGACCTGTTTCAATATCTTCCTCATATAAATTGTTCATAAAAGATCTTGTCTCCTCCCGAATTTCATCATCCTCATACAGCAATACTCCTGTCCTTCTATGGGTTAAGTTCTTTATCAAACTCCTTGCCCTGTCTGTCCTTGCCTTCCATGCTAAAAGAGAACTTCATCTCTCGCCATATGAGAATTGTTGGAGCTTGCTGACTTTCCACCTATTGATAAGTTTCTTATCCAAATTAGCTTGATATTCTGCCTGTAAACCTTCCAGCTCCTTCTCCGAACGTAACACCAAATCCTGGGATGCCAAGGACGCCTTCTGTAAGTTCAACTCTTTTTCCTTTATCTTCCTCATCATCTCCTCTTCTCCTTTTTTCATGAGTTTCCTCTTACAAATCATAATGGAGGAAAATAACCCTCCTAAATAAGCTTTAAAAGCCTCCCAGACTATCTGGTCTTTAGCTGTGCCAATTTCAAACTCAAAATATTCATCTCTTTTTTCTCCCAGGACCAACATCACTACTTCTTCCAATAGTATGGTCCTATCAAGAGTCCACCTTCTTTGGAACTCTTTTTGCTTAAACCCCAAAATCATCTCTACAGCTGAATGATCTGATAGGATTGCAGGGATATGTATTATTGACTCAATTTCAGACAACATCCCCTGATCCACAAGAAAGTAATTTATTCTTGAATGATGTTTATATCTCTTACTATAAAAGGTAAAATCCCTAGCTTTCCCCTTCTTGCATCTCCAAATATCAAGCAAGTTGAAATCTTTAATCATATTTTTTAACACAACAGACATTCTTAATGAGGTATTATATTTCGCTTTAGAGGTACGATCAAGCTCCTTATTCAATATTAAATTAAAATCTCCCCCTATTATAATCGGTGCAGTAGTGTTCAGCAAACTGGCCTCTAGTTTCAAGAGTGCTCCTGGGTTGTCATCATTTGGCCCATAATATGCTACGCAGACTAGTGGCATACCCTTTACTGTCAAGGTTGCCGCCAACCATCTCCCTGACTGATCTGTGTCATATTTTATTACTTTTATGCCTGCATTACATCTGATAACTAAGGCAACTCCCCTGGTACTTCCCTTTTGTTCGGAGCAAAGCACCTCTTGAATCCATCTGACCTTACTAAAACCCAGTTTACACTCATGGGCCTCTAAATGGGTTTCTTCTAAAAAACAAATATGAGCCTCACTGTTATTAAGAAATTCGATGACCCGGGACATCTTCATCCTACCCCACAGGCCGTTAACCTTCCAGGTTATTAACTTAACTTTATCTAATCTAGCCATTTTTGCAATTCCCTGAGCTCTTCCTTTGCAGCTCTAGTACTTTAAAACTCATATGAGGACTATATTTTTTATTTTTTCCCTCTTGCTCCCTACACCCTGTGCTCCCTCCCCTTCTCCCACCCATAAAGAACCCTCCTATCATTCCCTTGGCGATAAAAAAACGCCTCTTCGGGACCCTCCCTTAGCAGCTGAGGCAAAAACTACAAATTCACCCTCCATATTTCATTTGTAGGGTATATAAAAAATCAAAAGAAAACTTTAACTAAGACTTTTACCCTTCTTCCTTTCTTTTCTTTTTCTTTTCTCCTTTCTCTTTCCTTCCCCTCTTTCTTTACCCCACTTCCTTAGTTCCTTCTTGACTCCAATTTCATTTGGACCTGGGCGCCCTGACTTCTCAGCTCGGGCATCCTAGATCCAAGATCCCATTGCCTTTGTGCTGTTCTCTTACCAAGGTCAGATCTAATTTGATAGTTCACTAATTCAAATTGAAGTGCCTGTTCTTTTAAAGCTCTCCCCAGGACCAATTCCTTAACAGCATAAGTATGAAAATTGATTAAAATCCTTCTAGGGGCTTTCCTGTCAGGGTGCAACTTGAAGGAATCTCTGTGGACTCTCTGAATTTCTTTACCCAGGTCTATGTCCTTTTTATCTTTCCTTCTCTTAAGAGTTTACATATAAATGCCTTAATATCTCCTCCCTCCGCACCTTCCGGTATTTTAAGAACTCTTAAGTTGTTTCTTCTTGCCTGCATTTCCAACCTTTCCAAGTCCACTTGTAAAGATTTATTTTGGGCTTTTAAATTCACTAAGTCTTTAGTGTTCTCTTGAACAGCTTCCGAGAGGGTCTTGACTTCACATTCAAGAATTCCTGTTCGTAGGACAATATCATCCATTTTCCCTTCTAATAACTCACATTTCTCGTGTATCCCTTTCTGATTGGCCTCAGAGATTTAAAATTGTGTGAGTAAATTGCCCCTTAGACTTAAAAGCATTGACTCTAGTTGTGACCTGCCTACTGCACCCCCATTAGGAGTGTCAGTATTTGGTCTGACCGGAGCTATATTGCCGTCAGATATATGCGCCGTTGTCATTGATTGCATATTAAAGGGCAGATCCGACATGTTAGAGGACTGAACTGTTGTAGACAGGGTATCTCCAGCCCTAGGTATTTCTGTAATATTGTCTTGACAGGCCCTGGAGGAACATGGTGGCGGGCTGACGCCGGTCGCGGGAGCTCCCGGCGCAGTGAGGCAAAAACACTGGCAGAATGTTGAAAAAGGTATGGTAATGGAACCACCCGTAACTGCACATGAAAAGTCTGTGCAAGGGGCCCAGGCTGGGTTTAGTGATTCCTTGAATACCCAGCACGATAAAGGAGGGCAGCCCCCCCCTAAAAATAGATATCAGCTGCGCTCGCACTTCGAGTTAAAAAATAAGGAACAAACAGTTGTGGGGGACGAAACTTTCGGAGGGGTGCTTCCAATTACCCCAAGGAAAAAAACGTCTGAATCTGCCGATACAAAAAAGAGGAGAGACGTTAACTCATCACGTCCACCGGTTAAGACAACCCCATCATTGAAATCCTATTTTAAAATAATGGAACAGGCGGTTATTTCTAAGGGGCAGTTGTCAGGTCTCCAGCAGAGCACTTCCCCCCTCTTATTGGAAAATTGGTATGCTTTATTAATGACAGATATTGGAGTGGAGAAAGAGGCCTGTCTACATTTTGTCTTAACATAAAATAGAAGTTGAAAAACTCCATCAGGACGAGGCAGAAGGCTTTAGCCAAAGACAGTTCCACAAGGCTGTACATCCCTTTGGTGAAGACTACTGAAAAAGATTTGGTGCTGTGGAGATTAACATGCCAGGAGAAGCCTCTAAGTAACTAAGTCAATTGGACCAACCATGCACCTTGGGTGGATAGAGAGGCAGGTTGGTCACAGGCTCTGCCTGGTTCCCAGAGCACTTTTTTGCCCAAAAATGTTTTACTGCCTACTTTTGAGTTCTGCCTATTTGGTCACCTTCAGCACCACTTTTAAGTGTACAGGACTGATGGCGCACCACTTGGAGGAAAGGGACTCAATCAGGTCTGGTTCAGGTGTAGTTGAAGGTAGGCTTTTGTGTCCCTGAGGCCTAGATCAGGAGGCCAGCAAACAAGCCCTTTAGAGTCACTCTGGTGGTACTGGGTTAAAGTTTCAAGTCCATTCCATCTTGCCCAGGCAAGAGGGCAGAGGAGCAGAAAGGCAGCAATTTAGCCAGGTTGAGGCAGATCGGCAGTTCAGCAGAGTGGTAGTCCTTTAAGCAGCACAGCAGTCCTTCTCCTGGCATGGTATCCACAGATCCTAAAGAGTACTGACAATTTGGTGTCTGAGGTCCTATTTGTATACCCTGGTGCCCTCCTGGAAGGTGGAACAAATTCCAAGACAAGTTACTTTAAAGTTCATGGAATTTCCTAACTCTCTGGCTCCAAGCTGGCTGTAGTGACAATGTGAAGGTGTTAGGTCCCTCGTGTAAAGACAGAGCACTCCCTATTCAGTTGCAAGTAGAGCTGTGCTCATCTGCACCACCTCATCCTAACAGGAGATGGCCCATCCAGGAACACCTAATCCCTCTATTATATGACTGTCTTGGATGTTCACAAAGTCTAAGTGTGAGTTACACCCAGTCATGTGAACCAGGCCAGGCTGAAGGCACAAATGTGCAAAGGGCAGAAAGATGCAAACTTTCTAAAAGCCCTAGGGTGCTTGTATTCCAATGCAAGGACTAACTGTTTTGGCAGTTCAGGCTGGACAGGTCCCATAAGAGCAGAGTGAAGACAGATTTGCATATAGCTGGGTCCAAACTGAAGTGGCAAGGTGGGGGATAAGGATGGACTGGGATGTGACCCCCCCCCAAGTGATTGTCAGAAACTGAAATTAATTCAAGCATTCCATCCTTCACCTTGTTGTTGTTGCAGTTAGCACCCTGAGCGTGACAGCTTGCACTGACATGGGTCCCAGGCTCACTATACCACTAGAATCAAGTTATACCTGGTTGAAAAGCCCATAAAAAGGGTATACCGGTCCTAGGTTGCTTGTATTCTGTTTCAGGGAGGACCTGGCTAGGCAGTTTGGGCTTGACTGTTCTCATTAAGGCAGGGACAAGACTAATCTACATATGGCTGGGTCCAAACTGAGGTGTCATGGTGGGTGAAAAATGATGGATTGCGATGGGGCCTGAGTGATTGCCAGTGGCTGAGATTAATTCAAGCATTCTACCCATCACCTTGCTGTTGTTGCAGTCTAAGTGCGACTGGAATGCCCAAACACAGGTCCGGTGCTGACTGCGACATCCTAAGTGTCACAAGTATGCACTTACATGATTATGAAAGAAGTGGCCCAAGTAAGATCTTGCCAGTTTGTGCTGGACTGTTCCCATTAGGACAGGGACAAGACTGATTTGCATATGGCTGGTTCCAAAATGAGGTGACACGATTGGAGTAAAACAATGGTTTTAGGATTCCTGCCACAGCTCACCTCTCTTGACTATCACAATATACAAGCATGACTCATATCATTCGTTCCAACACTTATGAAAGAACAAACGTCTTGTACCCTGGCTTTTGACCATATTACATGCTGTTGGTAATAGCTGCAGCAGATGTTCCCCAGTTTGTTTGAAAAGGCTTCATAACTTTAGCAAATGTTTTACCATGCGTATGCAAAGTCAGGTTTCAGGTGCCATGGAAACATCCAGAACATCAACCAGAATATGCATCAAGCTCCTGGCATAGATGATCACAATGTGAACCTTCGGGAAGACAGCCCTCATCAAAATAATCCCCTGGACCTGTTCCTTGCAATAATAATTTAAAATGCAACCTTTTTGAATATTCTAATACACCTTCCAGAAAACTGCCTCATCAAATTAATCCTCTGCACCTGTTCCTTGCTATTAGCAATTAGAACACAACCTTTGTGAACATTATAAAGCACCTTCTAGAATTCAGCCTCATCAAGCTTATTATCTGCACCTGTTCATTGTTAAAAACAACTAACATGTATGTAACACTTATGAACGTTCTACCATAGTCTTATTTAAAGGTCATCCGCACTCCTCCCCTTCACTTGGCCTCTGTGCCTGCCATTTACATGTTTTTCGGCTTCCAGGACTCTGTCTTGCCAGTTTCCTTGTTCTTTACACTTCTACCTCACTGCAAAAGACATCTCGCATCCGCATCAGTCTTGCACCTTAATGGAAAAACAAGAAGAAAAGGAGAGATACAATAACAGACTTGATTTCGCCGCACGCTGAGCTCAGTCGCAACATTGTGCTTGCAGAGAAGGATATCCAGTATTTTTGTTCAACTTGTACTTTCTGGTCACAGCGCTCTGCCAGAAAGGACTTGGGTGAAGCTAACCTCATTCAAATTAGCTTGTGGGTATGTTGCTGGAATCATATTCACTACAGCTTCAAAACTTTGATGAAGGAACCTCTATGGACTATCTGAAAACAACTCAAAGCAAAACTAAAGGTTGGTGGGATATAAAAAGCTTTCGTGAGGTGACACCTTAAATTACATAGCTAATACTAGACTAAAGGCGTATTATTTGTGTGTTTATAGATAACATATCTGCCGGTACCAATCATCAGACTGGTGTGAATGCCTGCTGCAGTGTTGCGGTTGAGTAGATGAGCCATATCATCTTTTGACTCCTCATGCTCTCTCCAGCCCAACCCCCTTCCGCCTTGGATTTGGCATAGGAGCAGTGTCCCCTGTACACCGAGGGCAAGTCTCAAGGGGATTTGGGAACTAGCAGAACCTCCCCATTGGAATCACCTGGGATCCAGGTAGGTGGCTTATGACAGTTGTATTGGGATGCGACCCAAGCGAATGCCAGTGGCTGAGATTGAATCAAGCATTCCATCCATCACCTTGTTGCTGCTGACATTTTCTAAAAATGGCATTTTTAAAAATATAATCAAAAATCTGACATTACCATTAAATAGGGATTTTCCTTACAATTCCAAAGACACCAAACATGACATAGCTACCTGCTCCCAATTAGAAATTGCAGCTAAAAATGTAATATCGAATCTCCAATGTTATTCATGGGAGTGGCAGGGTTGTATAACATTACAATGCCTTTACCACTAATACTTTAGCACACAATGCCTTTCACTACCACGACATGTCCATTCTTCTCAATTACACAGCAGCCTGCCCTTAGGGGTTGCCTAGAGCCTACCTTATGGGTAATTTCTTTTTTGTAATATAAGGGGAGTTTAAGGTTTGGCAAGGCAAGTTTGATGCCAACTCGATAAGGCAGTTTAAAACTGCATTCAGGCTGCAGTGGCAGGTCTGGGACATGTTTAAAGGTGGTATGTAAGCGGGTGGAACAATGAGTGCTGTGGGCCCACTGGTAGTATTTGATTTACAGGCCATGGGTATATGATATACCACTCTACAAGGGACTTACAAGCAAATTGGGTATAAGTCAATGTAACTATGTTTCAGGGGTGAGAGCAGAAGCACTTTAGCACTGGTTAGCAGTGGAAAAGTGCACAGAGTCTTAAGGCCAACAAAAATAAGTTCAGCAAATTGGAGGAGAAGAGACAAAATGTTTGGGGAAAGACCACCCTAAGGCTGACAGGTCTAACATCAAAGAAAGTTTAACCCCTTCTGTGCCCATGACGAGATAGTCTTGTCATGGAGCGCGGTTGCGCTGTGCCCATGGCGAGACTATCTCGTCATGGACCCCGCCCGCTAATGAAAGGGCCGGCACAGGAGGGGGAAAGGGCGGGGCACTCAAGGGGTTAAGACAAATGAAGCCTACAGGCAGCCCAACTTAAAACTTGTGAATCTGAAAAGGAATAGACAAACAGCAAAAGCACAATGGTAAACTTGTAATGAGAGGCTATCTGAGGGCGGCAGACAGGGCAAATATATGCTACCTTTCATTCAAAATCAACTTGATGTCTAGCCAAATGAAGGAGTGACTCAAAATTACTGCAAGATCACTCATCCAGGGTAACTCATAAATCATTATACTGGCTGACCGAAAAAAGTGTGACTATCTACTTACCATCTTCAACATGAAGAAATGGACTCTTCATTGGACTGTGTCAGCGCTTTTATCTAAGGCACCATCCTATCTCCCTTAGTCTTTTCCTTATAATCTGAAATTCTGTCCATGAGTGTTCCCTAGTGTTAGAAATTGGGTTGTAGTTGGCAGGAGTATGCAGCCTTTCCAAGTAGGGACCACAGTCCTAGTAAGGCCAAGTCAGAAACACACCCTAAATTAACCTGAGCTCACACTCTGGTAGCTTGGCCCAGAGCAGTCAGACTTAACTTAAGAGGTAATGTGTAAAGTATTGGTGCACGCTTTAATCACAGTAACACAGTGAGAGAAAAACACAAAATGACTCCAAACTAGTTTAGAAAAAAAGAGGATTAGTATCTGAGTAAAACAAGACAAAAATTACAAAAATACAATAAGTATAACTCGAGATATGTATTTTTAAATAATAAACTGCAATATAGTGCTTTAAAGTCAATAACGCCAAGGGTTTACTTGAAGTCGCGCTAGACCAGGGAAAATCCAAAGTTCAGGCAGTCTGCAATTGAGGGCAGGCCAGCTACAGGGCTCGAACAGGTCCCGCTGAAGTGCCTTGGACAGAGCAAGCGTCGACATCAAAGACTCAATGTGATGCGTTGCTGCATTGTCGTCGATTCTGTGGATGGAAATAAAGCATTGGCACTGATCAGCACCGTTGATGAAGGCTTAGAGGTCGAAATTGTTTATGAGACAGGCACTGCTTCGTCATCAAGCTGCGCTGTTCATCGAGGACATATCATCGGTATAGAACCTCAGAATGATGTGTTCGGGTTGGTGCTGCAATGGCATTGAACCTCGCAGTCGGAACCCGCATTGTCATTGAGCCATGTAGGGATGTCCTCGACTGGAAACTGCATCGGCATTGAAGGCCACTGCATTAAATCCAAATAGTGCAAAGATGGCACTGCATCAATATTGAAGCAAAAGCAGCTGCAAATCCCCCTTCTGAGGCCCAGAACCGGCTTGGCATCTCAGGCAAGGGAGAACTTACAGATGGCAGACTCCAGTAGCTGAAACAGAGTTGAAGAAATTCTTTGATGGTCCTGGGACTTCAAGAATGGTGGGCAAGCCAGCACACCCTTGCAGAAAATTTGGTTCAAGGATGTCGAGAGCAGGTTTAGTTCTTCTCTCTCCCAGGCAAACAGCAGTGGGCAGCAGGCCAAAACAGAAAATCAGGTAGCAAAGTGGCAGTCCCTCCTACTGCACAGCAATCAGTAGGCAGCAGACCAACACAACAAAGCAGTTAGCCAAGTGAAAGCCTCTCCTGCAGCACATAAGCTCTTCTTCCTGGCAGAATGTCCTTGGTTCTTGCAAGGTTCTGATTTTGTGGTGTGTGTGGTCCGGTACTTATACCACATTGTGCCTTTGAAGTGGGAGAGACTTCAAAGGTGCCTTTAAAAATCTCAAAGTCCCTACCTCTCCTGCCCTGGCTCCAGACTCACTACAGGGGGGTATGCAACTCTTTGTGTTTCTATGCGTGCTGCATTCTGCAGCACACATAGAAAGAGGAAATCACCACTAATGATTGTTTTTGATCAGGAAGGGTTCCCTTCCTGCACATAAACAATCATTGAAACAATTACATTTTCCAACTTCTATGTGTGCTAATGCAGCACACATAGAAGTTGAAAAACGGAATTTCAGAACAAAAGCAATCTCCCTATGACACAGCCATCCTTGCACCATGGTGCAAGGGTGTCTGCGCCAGCGCATGGCAGCGGTTTGTGCGCCAGTGCAGGGGGGAGCACAGAGATGCGACATATTGTTGTAAATATGTCACATCCCTGTGCTTTGAAAGTGATTTAGTGTGGCGCAGCCAAATGGCTTGCGGAATGTACTGAGTCACTTTCTTGTACATCTGCCCCCATGTGCTTCTTTTTAAATATGCGAATTCCCTGTGCACGGACCTCTGCACTGTGTGCCCTTGGTTGTCTATGCCTTAATCTTAACTGTCCCATGCTAGCATTTCATTTAAATCGAAAAGAAGCTCTGACAAAGCCAGTTGGTTTGGTATCATGTCAGAAAAACACTTAAAAATTGATTTTAGAGTGTCTGAAACTGCATGGAAAGGTGTGCAGTGAAATCTGAGTGTGATATATAGACATTTACATTACAAAAGGTGTAGAAATAATTACCAATTAGAATATTACTTTACCAATAAATTATAGAAAAAGCTATTTATCAAATAGTAACATTACACTATATATAATATATACACACATCTATAGTAATGTTAATGTTTTTAATTGATATCTATAGTAATGCTTCTAATTATTAAATAGACTATATATATATATTCACTGAAAAAAACATAGGTTTCATGCACGTTATAGTTAGGAATTGAGATGATGTCATCAGTGATGTCACTGACCATGTCATGAGTGATGTAATATGTGACGTCAATTATGAGTTTGACGGTGCATCGGCAGCCCCACCTGCCGCTGTACTGCAAAACCCGTGTGAGCACCGCCCACCAAATACTATATTTTTTTTGTCATTGGCTAGTGATTCCTTGGCCATTCCCACGGTGGTGCCTACAAAATAGGCACCACAATGGGAACATCCAAGGAAGTTCCAGCACGGCATGGACTCGAAACTCTATGTGATGCTGGAACGCCTGTGCATGCACACAGGAGGGCACATGTTGTGCCCCCCTGTGTGCATCCACAAGGTGTGAGGCACAAGGGGGGCCTTCATGGCCACCTTTCTTTTATCTCTGCCACTGTTTTCATGGAGGAAAGACCGCCATGAAATCAGTGGCAGAGATGAAAGTCTTAATAGGCTTTGATGGACCGCAGCTGTCCCGCCAAGCATATAGATGCTTCTTGATGGCAGCGCAACCACCAGGGAACGGCAGTTGCCTGGCGGAGTCGACTGTCCCAGGCCGGCACCACCACTAAGGTCATAATGTGGCAGTTGCAAGACTGTCACCACAACGCCATAACGAGGCTGGTGGTCCTTGGACCGCCAGACTCGTAATTAGGCCCTAAATGTTTCATCAGCTTGGTGGGTATATGCAGATAATCCGCAATAATGTCTGAACAATTTGCAAGAGTCCATGGAGAGCTCCTGCAGACAAGACTCTAATTTGCCTGGAGTTCTGCAAATCCTTGCACCGTTCTTGCAGGCTATTATTTTAGCCTCCTTTGGTAAGGGCACGCCTCATACTGTAGTGTGGCCAGGAAGAGAAACCTAGGAGAAAGTACATTGGGGCAGATTTAATAGCCACTTTTGCGTCACTTTTCCCATGTTAAAAGTGACGCAAAAATGGCGCAAGGGCCATGTAAATCTGCCCCATTGATTGATAAGTAATCATCAAACGATTCTGAAGCGGTAGAGAGGCTGTAACAAAAATGTAGTGTTGTTTTTAATTAAATTTTACCCGGGCACATTATGGCCAACGTGTTTACTTAAATGTATAGTTAATTTCCTTATTTTGGCAAACAAATTGCTCATTGAAAAATCCTCATTTACTGGGAAAGTCAGCTTCGATTATGTTTTTTAACATTGCTTGAGTACTGACAAGCATGTAGATTGCCAGCTATCTCCCTGTGCCATGGGTCAGTGAAATCTATTCAGAAGTGCAGAGCGCAGTCAAAGATTTTACTTTAGCCGCAGTGTGTGCTGAAAACAATACTTGGATTGGTTTTTTGCTTGCAACAACTATTCTGCTGCAGGCTCATTTATCATGGGGAATGAAGACTGCATTCCTCTGTCTGGAGGAGTCTGGCAGGCAATCCAGTTTACAGACTATTGGCAACACCTCCCAGACACTTGCCAAGTGATGCTTCACTAACGTCTATGATCAATATGTCTGACAGCTCATCTCAGGAGCCAAGAAAGGTAGGAAATTGCTAATTGGTGATACGGTTTAGAAGACCTCATAAAAAAAAATCTTTTCTATGGGGAAATTAGCGTGTTGTATGAGATTAATGGCCGCGCACACTGAAAGGCGTCCTTCTCAAATTCTGTTCCTTGCAGTATTATGTCAAACCGAAAGAGACACATGGCTGTTACAATATTTGCTCGATCGTGTTGCTTGGGAAACTGACGCAAGAGATGGAATTCGAGCTTTCTTGCTCTGTGAAGAGATGCTGCCTATCATAACAACGGTCCAAGACGAACAAATATCCTAGTTTAATTGTTTCAGAGCACTGTTTGTTAATGTCTGAGGATGTGTTTTTTTTAAATGCCGTTCTGTGTATAAACGGGGTTGAGACACGCTCATCAACCCAATGAGTACTTCTAAATCAAGACGTGTTTTTTTTAATATAGTACTTTTAAATAAAATATTATTTTGGAAATTTAAAAGGGCATGCATGTTAGAATATCTTTATCGCTTAAAAAACTGTTGGTGTATGCATGCCAGCTCGTTGATCAACTGCCATTTTTTTTAATAAACTATTATGAAGTATTTGGCCATAAAACAGTACAATGAACGTATTCTTAATACGTGCATTACTTCTCGGATATTTAAAAAAAAAATCATTCCATTTCTTTCAAAGCTAGTCATTATTTGACTGCACCTATTTCTGTGACACTTTCCACCCATCACAAAAAATATCGATGAAACGTTTTTTTTAATAAGTTCTAAAAGTACCTAACTGCCTGTTATATTGAAGCGTGTGATAACTATTTTGACAATGTGCCACAACCAATCTCACTCATTGTCAGAGTTCACTGTAGCTGCTACAGTGTAGTTAGCTCCCTGGAACACTAAGGGGCAGATTTACAAGCCCCTTTCGCCACCAGTGCGTCACTTTTTGTGTCGTACCAGTGGCGCATTTTACTGCTCCATATTTAGAAGGACAGGAAAAGCCACCCTGTCTGACTTTTCCTGATCTTGTAAATACGGTCCCTTTGCACTCAGAACATTGCGTGAAAAGGGTGTTCCATGGGTGTTTCTGTGGGTGTTCACACGCAACACCCATGCAACCAGACACATTTCCAGATTTACGAGGAATTGTAAATCTGGAAATGCAGCACACATAGAAATTGAAAAACTGCATTTCAGATTGTTTTTGTGCAGGAAGGGAACCCTTCCGGAACAAAAACAATCTCCCTACGGCGCAGCCAACCTTGCACTATGGTGCAAGGGTGTCTGCGCCAGCGCATGGCAGCAGTTTGTGCGCCAGTGCAGGGGGGAGCACAGAGATGTGACATATTGTTGTAAATATGTCACATCCCTGTGCTTTGAAAGTGACTCAGTGCGGTGCAGCCAAATGGCTTGAGGAATGCACTGAGTCACTTTCTTGTAAATCTGCCCCCATGAGGTGCTTTTTAAAGCTGCGACTTCCCTGTGCACGAAACCCTGCACTGTGCGCCCTTGGTTGTCTATGCCTCAACCTTGAGTGCCCAACACTAGCATTTCATTTAAATCGAAAAGAAGCTCTGACAAAGCCAGTCGTTTTGGTATCATGCCAGAGAAACACTTAAAAATTGATTTTAGAGTGTCTGAAACTGCATGAAAAGGTGTGCAGTAAAATCTGAGCCTGAGTCAATGGTTAAATGAAAGAGTGAATGCATAAGCGGATAAATGCATAAAAATACCAGCGGATTATTACTGAGTGAGTGAGAGAATGTACGATATACACACGACTGTATGGATGAATGGATGAATATAAGTGAGCTGGAATGGCAGTTTGAATGGGTGAGTGAGAGCATGATAGGATGCAGGGAGGATGCCTGGACCCTGTGGAACTCTAAAATTGATTTATATATTTTAACTAATAAATAATATATATACATTTGTATATATAATCTAAATATACATTCATTATATATGTGGTTTTTTCAGTGAATTTCTAAGGCTTTTTAAATGCTAATTCCTTATATATGTGATATATATAGACATTTACATTACAAAATGTATATAAATAATTACTAATTAAGATATTACTTTACCAATAAATTATAGAAAAAGCTATTTATCAATTAGTAACATTACACTATATATAAAATATACACACATATTTAGTAATGTTAATGTTTTTATTGATATTTATAGTAATGCTTCTAATTAATAAATAGACTATATATATATATATATATTCACTGAAAAAAACATACGTTTTACAGACGTTATAGTTAGGAATTAGCATTTAAAAAACCTTAGAAATTCACTGAAAAAACCATAGGTTTCAGGGACGTTATAGTTAGTTGGACATTTGACTCATATAAAACCAGAGAAATTCACCAGTTATAGTTAGTTGAGCTAACTATAACTCGCTCGCCCGCAATGCACTGCTGATGACGTCACATATTACATCACTCATGACATGGTCAGTGACATCACTGATGACATCACTGATGACATCTCAAATGACATCAGTGATGACATCACTCATAACATCATCCAGTGAATGTGTGTTTCTATGAAATGTAATTATGTTTTATATATATATGCCAAGGTGTAATGAAGAATGAATGCATTTACAAGTGCCTAAAGGAATTTTTTCTTATGTGTGTGACTGACTGTATAAGTGAGTGATTGAATGTGTCTTACTGAATGCATGGGTTAGTGACTAAACTGTAAAAGTCTGTATTAGTCTCTCCATTGGTGTGTAAGCAAATGCATTGGTTGCTGAATACCTACACGAATGTCTATATAGATTATTGATTTGTTGTCTGAGTATCTGTATGGGTCCCTGAGTGTCTGTGTGGGTGGGTGGGTGTATGAGTCTGTGCATAGATGTCTGAGTGGGTGATTCAGTGGTTGTATGGATTAAAAAGTACATCTGGAAAGGGCTGTATGGGTGAGTTAGTGTGTCTATGGGTGTGTTGGTGAGTGAATAAATGTCTCAGTGGTATATCTGTGACTAACTACATATGTTTTAAGCCACTATATGTGAGTGTTGGAGTTTATAAATGAGTATACATGAGACTAAGTATTTCAAGAGTGGGTGTATAAATAAGTATCTGCTTCTATCAGTGATTGTATAAGACAGTAAATATGTGTTAGTAGCTGTATGAAAAAGTGATGTGGTATGTCTAACAATAACGAAGTTGGTGTGTATAACTGTATACATGATTAAATGGGTATGTGATTCATTCTTTGCATTACTGACTAGGCGTGTGAGTAACTCTATGGATGAGTGGCAGCATGTGACTGCATGTATAGTGTGTGTAGACCTAGGAAATAGTGAGTGCTATGTAGTATATGGCATTCTTCTGTATATGGTTTCAAAAATAGTAGTCAGCATTTTAGACTGGGTGTATCAAAGTTTAAATTAGAGCATCATTATGTGCATCAGATTGTCACGTGGATGATGTCATGAGTGATGTCATCAGTGATGTCATTTGAGATGTCATCAGGGATGTCATCAGTGATGTCACCGGACATGTCATGAGTGATGTAATATGTGACGTCATCAGCAGTGCATTAGCTCAACTAACTATAACTGGCGAATTTCTCTGGTTTTATATGAGTAAAATGTCCAACTAACTATAACGTCCCTGAAACCAATGGTTTTTTCAGTGAATTTCTAAGGTTTTTTAAATGCTAATTCCTAACAATAACGTCTGTAAAACCTATGGTTTTTTCAGTGAATTGCAAAGGTTTTTTAAATGTTAATTTCATATTTTAATATGAATAAAACCTATATTTTTTCTAATTGTTTTTTAATGTTTTGCAACTCTATTATACTTTTTTTAATTTTAAAAATTATGTAATGTTTTATGTCTTTCCCCAAAAATATGCATATCAAACTTTTTTGTTGTTGTTGAGAAAACTACAGTCCCGTACCTGTACTCTACCAACCTCGATCAGCACGCGTATCCTATCCACCACATTTAAATGATGCGTATTTCACATCCAACAGGTTTGTGACACCACGTCCCGCGTAAGAACATGTACGTATGAGGTCGCGCCAGCTGCTACTTTAGTATGCGACGGGTACGCACTACCAAGCCGTGCGTTATGTCATGTACGTATGGGGTCGTGCCCGCTGTGCATTGCGAATGCGATGAGTGCACGCTGCCACACCCTGTGTTACATCATAAACGTACCGTGTTGCGCCACATATGCCATTCCCTCATTTTTTTTGTCTCAAAACTATATCTAAATAACTTTAAAGTGTATATGAGAGCAAGCGATAATCTAACATTTTAAACATTTATATATTTCTAACTGTAATAAACTTATATTATAGCAATTATATTTTCTCAAAAGCACTTCATTAGTTCATAACATTTCCCATTGTAACAGTTGGAAAACGCCACCCATGTTAGTCAATCTCTGTACTGCATTTCATGAGACGCACCTCTTCTGCTTAGAGAGCTTTTTTCTAAACTTTTTGCAATGTACACATGTCTTACACTACACACATAATGCAACCATCATCTTCATCAATATTAATGGTCTGTAAAGTAGCCTTCCACCTGTGATAGCCATACACCTACAAGTTACATAACCAAAGTTTTCCCCACTACCAGAGGTGACATAGTTACATACACTGCCCACAGCACAATGTAATATCATACGGCCCAGGTGCACAATCATGCCTAGATAATGAACACACGTACACAGATAGATAGTGGAAGTGGGTATGAGCACATGCGCACGACACCTTTTTATTACCAGGGTCACATATCCAGTAACGTCTGTAGTAGATGTGTGTGGAGTCAGTGTAAACCATTCCTTAAGGAATAGTTGCTGCTATCATCTACTACAACAGTAATCATTGGATCACACACAGACATTCAATAATAAAAGAATCAATAGTTTGTACTGCAGTAACATAGGGACAGTAGATGTGAAGTAATACAGAAAAATATTCTATTGTTAAAGAAACACAACTTATGGTATACTGAGACACAATTAATAGATCAGAAATAATACACAAAAAGACTTTATCATAGAGGGTCCATCAGTTTTAGTGCACTCAGGAAGCCACATCAAAATCATTCAGCATGTCAACAACCAGCAATGATGTGTGCTGTAGACGGGCAGGCCGTACTTGGAGTAATATCTGTTGCCATCAACAGAACATCATCAGCAATAGCAACTCAATCTAAATTGTGAACACTGCTGTCTACAGTGTAGGTCAGAGAGAGCGGTCAGCAAGGGCCCACAGCTACGTTAGGTGGACTTCAGCTACACAGTTTGTTGTACGCGACGCAACAAAAGCATGTCTGGAGCCTGTAATAATACGTATTCATGGTGTAGACAGAGCGCACTGGAGCAATGTCTTTTCCTACAGAACTGCGTCATCTACAAGACCAACTCGATCCGAATTGTGAACACTGCTATCTGCAGTGTTAATTGTAAACAGTACTCACATAGACATTTATGAATACTTTCTCTCACTTCCTCTTAACAAAAGACAACATCAATTGCAGAAAAATCTGCACTAAATAAAACAAAACAATTCAAATACCATTTCTGCTGTCTACAGTGTAGACTATTCAGTGTTTCTTTGCACTTGCAAATTAAATTTGGTCATTTTACTAAACCTATAAGTCATTTCAAAAAATATCTTCAAAGTAGTATACTAAAAACATAATATGTATATTCCAATAGACGTTGTAGTTACTTGACTACTGGATTCTATAATTAAACAATCAGCACTCGATCTGAATTGTGAACACTTCTGTCTGCATTGTAGCCAAGTCTCACTATTCATTGACACCTGACAGCCATGTACCATTCAATTTGAAAGCATGGACTTGCTTGCAGCAAATCAGAAGGGGTACACAGAAATAATATCAAACTTCAACTTCTGACATCCTCAATCATACAATCAAGACCCCATTTCACTGCTCGGACCTGCTGTACCACAGTGTACTGCACCGACTAGTGTCAACCAAGCACAATAATAATGTGAAACAGTTAGCTACAGAAACACTGAGTCTGATGCACCTCAACAGAGGGAGATTTATGAAAACCAAGCAACAAGTAATATTGGACATCTTCCACTGTGGAATCAAGACACCATTCCACTGTTGGAACCTACAGTTGCTTGCACCTGGTCGAAGGGAGTACCTTCATCTCCACTCTCGGATGAAGTTCTAACAGCCTCCATTGTCATATCAAGACACTGTTCCACTGTTGGGACCTAGAGTTTGATGCACCTCATCGGAAGGGGTACCACAAATTATCACAAACTGTAACTTTCGACATCCTCAATCATAGAATCAACACCCCGTTCCACTGTTTGGACCTGTTGTACCGTGCTGTACTCCACCAACTACAGTCAACTAAGGCCATTAATCATGTACAGCAGTTAACTACGGATGCAAAAAGAACTATTGATGGACAGAATGCAGAACAATGTCATAGATTCACCCCAGTACAGAGATCTGGGCCTAAATCAATTGTTTTTTTGCTCACCATGCCATTCCAGTTTGGACCCAGCCATATGCAAATCAGTCTTGACCCAGTGCCCAATGGGGACAGCCCAGCCCGAACTGCCAGGCCAGGTCCTCCCTGGACTGGAAACAAGCATCCTAGGACCGGTTTCAGGGTATCACCCCTTTTCAGCCAGGATAGCTTGATTCCAGTGGCATGGAGAGCACGGGACTCATGTCTGAGCATACCCGTCCCACTCAGGGTGACAAATGGAAAAAGAACTATTGATGGACAGAATGCAGAACAATGTCATACATTCACCCCAGTACAGAGATCTGGGTCTAAATCCATCATTTTTTTTGCTCACCATGCCATTCCAGTTTGGACCCAGCCATATGCAAATCAGTCTTGACCCTGTGCTCAGTGGGAACAGTCCAGCCCGAACTGCCAGGCCAGGTCCTCCCTGGACTGGAAACAAGCATCCTAGGACCGGTTTCGGGGTATCACCCCTCTTCAGTCAGGATAGCTTGATTCCAGTGGAATGGAGAGCACAGGACTCACGTCTGAGCATACCCGTCCCACTCGGGTTGACAAATGCAAAAAGAACTATTGATGGACAGAATACAGAACAATGTCATACATTCACCCCAGTACAGAGATCTGGGCCTAAATCCATCGTTTTTTTGCTCACCATGCCATTCCAGTTTGGACCCAGCCATATGCAAATCAGTCTTGACCCTGTGCCCAATGGGGACAGCCCAGCCCGAACTGCCAGGCCAGGTCCTCCCTGGACTGGAAACAAGCATCCTAGGACCGGTTTCAGGGTATCACCCCTTTTCAGCCAGGATAGCTTGATTCCAGTGGCATGGAGAGCACAGGACTCATGTCTGAGCATACCCGTCCCACTCAGGGTGACAAATGGAAAAAGAACTATTGATGGACAGAATGCAGAACAATGTCATACATTCACCCCAGTACAGAGATCTGGGTCTAAATCCATCATTTTTTTTGCTCACCCTGCCATTCCAGTTTAGACCCAGCCATATGCAAATCAGTCTTGACCCTGTGCCCAGTGGGAACAGTCCAGCCCGAACTGCCATGCCAGGTCCTCCCTGGACTGGAAACAAGCATCCTAGGACCGGTTTCGGGGTATCACCCTTCTTCAGTCAGGATAGCTTGATTCCAGTGGAATGGAGAGCACAGGACTCACGTCTGAGCATACCCGTCCCACTCGGGTTGACAAATGCAAAAAGAACTATTGATGGACAGAATGCAGAACAATGTCATACATTC
The DNA here is from genome assembly GCF_964204655.1 of Triturus cristatus. Lineage (NCBI taxonomy): Eukaryota > Metazoa > Chordata > Amphibia > Caudata > Salamandridae > Triturus > Triturus cristatus. The sequence goes on from NC_140591.1 coordinate 731,533,028, forward strand.
ACCCCAGTACAGAGATCTGGGCCTAAATCCATCGTTTTTTTGCTCACCATGCCATTCCAGTTTGGACCCAGTCATATGCAAATCAGTCTTGACCCTTTGCCCAATGGGAACAGTCCAGCACTACAGAAGCACAAAGTCTGATGCACCTCAACAGAAGGACCTCTGAAAATTCACCTGCACGTTATATCGGACATCATCCATTGAGGGATCAAGACACCATTCCACTGTTGGGACCTAGAGTTGATTGCACCTGGTCAAAAGGAGTAACTTCATCTCCACTCTCAGATGCAGTTCTAACATCATCCATTGTGGGATCAAAAGACTGTTCCACTGTTGGAACCTACAGTTCGTTGCACCTGATCAGAGGGGGTACACAAAAATCATCACACACTTTAACTTCTCACATCCTTAATCACAGAATCAAGACCCCGTTTCACTGTTCGAAGCTGCTGTACCACGGTGTACTCCACTGACTGGTGTCAAAGAAGCACAATAATCATGTGCAACAGTTAACTACGGAAGCACAGTGTCTGATGCACCTCAACGGAGGAAGTTCTATGAAAACCAAGCAACAAGTAATATTGGACATCTTCCATTCTGGGATCAAGACACCGTTCCACTATTAGGACCTACAGCTGGTTGCAGCTGGTCGAAGGTGCTACACAGAAATAAACACAGACTTTAACTTCTCACATCCTCAATAATAGAATCAAGACCCCGTTTCAGTATTCGGACCTGCTGTACTGCAGTGTACTCCAGTGACTACACTCAACCAACCCCAATAGTCCTATACAGCAGTTAGCTACGGAAGCACAGAGTCTGATGCACCTCAACAGAGTGAGTTCTGCGAAAAACAAGCAGCAGGTAATATCGGACATCATCCATGGGGGAATCAAGGCACTGTTCCACTGTTGGAACTTGGAGTTAGTTGCACCTGGTCGAAGGGAGTACCTTCTGGTGTAAAAGTTTCCTTTAAAGTTGTAGTTTCTTCTGCAATACTTTCAACAACTGTGACTTTGGAAACATAAAACTTGCTATCTCAAGCTTCTATCTCCTTCTTCTCTTGGTATCTCACATGTCACATACTATTCAATGAAAGACAATACTGTTTCATCAGAATCATTTCCAAATTTAGATTCATCCTTGATCCGTAGTAGCATATGTATATGAGGTGCACCTCTTGCTTGATACTGCTTTCTCCAAAAGAAATCGGTAAGCTCTCCAATAGCTGTGTTCTTTTTATTGCAGATAAAAGACATTATAGGTTGAAACCTATCATTCCAATATATGCACACATATACAGGATCCAATGAACACAGTTCACCACGAGTCTTTATTTCAACATTTTTATATTGGAATTCGCTTCTCTTAGAAAGTCAACCAAATCTTCCCATGCATACTCTGCACAGCTAAGTGAGACAAACCATGTTCTTGTACCTACGTTCCGTAACATACACTTGAGTTCTTCATGACGACTGTGGTAAATATTTCATTACCGGTACTATTTTTTATGCGGTAAAGTCTAGTAAGAATAACTCAGTAAATATAAGAGGCAGAATCCGTGGTATTAGAGGTTCTAAAAGGCTTTATTCCTCTATAAAGGAATTACAGTTCGAACTGTAGGCTTCAAATTCCATCACCACGAAGGTTCAGGAAGGGAAGGCAATACATTATTGACAAGTAATGATATTTATATGAAAAGTATTACATTAAGACAGATGCAAGAGGCGTAACAGCTGATAATACAGATAATGATACACATACGTAATGAAAAAAGGCGTAAACATAGGCGTAACTAAATACGTCATTAAACATGATGTCACAAGTGGGTGGATCCATAAGAGAATCCTGCAATGTCAGCAGAAATACTTGGCAGAGATGCAAGCGCAGCCGCATGACGTGTGATTGACGTGCAACTAGAGGGTGAAGGAGACTTGACATTTAGCTCTACATGTGGAGACAGAAGTCTGAGGGGTCATGTCAACCTAATCCCAAATCATATCTAATATCTTATGTTTAAAGAACTGTATTATCCAAAAGGAAAGGTCTCTCGGACGGAATCTATTCTATACTGACTGTTAGTGTGTGTACAAGCGTCTAAATGTCTACATGAGATGCGAGGGAACAGGAATCTTCCATGGTAACAAGGGCTATGAATTACTTGCATGAGGACAGTGAGGCCTGGCCCTTTGCACGGTAGCTGGAAGAATGTTTACCTAAACTACTAGACAGGAATGCATCGGATGAGGAGCGGAGCAGATAATCTTGAAGGTGAAATACAGTTTTTGGCAGGCAACAGGCTGGATCAGGCACTGTTAGCCGCGCAGGGAGTAGGACAAAGTTCATGGATACAGATGCATGTTCGGACTGGAGCTTTCAGAGGCAGAAGGCAGGAAAAGGCTTGATGGCAGAATTCAGGGCCTACTCACCTGAATCTGTAAAATGTGGAAAGTGAACCACATAAAGTCGGTGGCCTTTCATACTTAGGAATGGAATATCTGACCCATTCATGGCGGATCTGAAAGAGGACATGTTGACGGTGGACGCACATGTATTTGCGTCTTCATAACTGGAACTGGAGGGAACATACATGTACTTGTAACATGCACATGGAGCCGTTGGGGTCTACGATAGGGGACATAACTGATCACAAAATTCATATTTCCTCATTCCCTCCTTGTCCCCTACGGACCCTCAGGAGATATCGATCTTCATCAATCCATCGATCTGGTCATATAGCATCATTTGTTCTTCTTTCTTCTTCCGGGATCTTGAACGAAAACTTGGATGCGGGATACACGATGTGGCACACAGACCACAAATCGCTGGCCCACATTGTAGACATAAGCAGCAACTGAATAGTATGAGAAAGCCAATACCTAGGAAGGATAGGATCCTCCATCCCCAGGCTGACAACACGCTCCAGAACCAACCGGACCAAGTCCAGGTGCCTGGACTCTGGTGTATCTGGCTTATAATCTTATGAAGGCGAGTTATGGCTTTATATACTGATGGCGAGTTTTCTGGTATGAAAACACAGCAACTTGATCCGATGACCCTACAAGCTCCGCCCCTATCGGCCAGGATGACGTCAAGGACAAGACGATTTTGAAGCACAACAATCCGCATCGCAGACTGCTCTTCTGTTAAATTTCCTAAGGCGGAAGTAGTCTCGTTCACTACTGCTTCAAGGGTTCTAGTTAATTTACGTATCAGCTTACTATTAGTGACTGTACCTATATAGGGAAAGAAACCTTTATTGAAATCTGTGTATTGTTCCCATGCCGTTTCAGTGTAATCGACAATCGGGAGATCTCTCTGCTGTCTATTGTGTACTAAATGGGTATTTCTGTGATAATCAGGAGGGGCTAGGAAAACAGGTGGCAGAAGGAATGCTATGTAACAGGTACCATCCCAATCTAGAGGTAGACGTATATATGCGGTCTGGCCACATATGAAGTAGGAATGACGGGAAGCTCTAAATGTAGACTTGCCTTGATCACTGAATTTTATTACAGTGGTGCATTTACTATGGCCCATGTGTATGGAACCATTTTTCCTTACACATAATTCCCCTTTAACTGGGAATACTGACATAACGGATAAGATTGGCGTAGCTTCGGATTCAACATTCAGAATCATTAGGTTAAGTGTAAAATTACCTAATCCATATACTTCATTTTCTAGATCAGTTCCTGTTCTTTTGGGAAGTCCCTCCTTGTTAGGATAGCAGACTTTAAGCAAAACTAGGTTCAGGTTTCCCCATACCCAGTTGTCTTGATAAACTACGGGATTTGAATCTAGGGAATTAATCAAACTAAACCATGCTCCACAGGAGCCATTGTGTGTGAACGGATACGGAAAGAGAGGCAAAACTCCCTTATAGTTCTGATAGGGAGGGAGTCGGCCACATATCCAACAATTGGTAGCATTGCTGGTCTGATGGGAATGATGTAACATACTAATGAAAGTGTTGTTGCGCAGCGCAAATCTATAAGACAACTCATGCGGAGGTAATTCGCTAAAAGAATGTTCTGCGGTAACATTGTAAGCATGCTTAGAAATAGGGTAATACATATGTAACAATACACTAGAAATGATGATCAAAAGACTTAGAAAAAACAAAATTAATAATGTAACTGTGCAGTGACTACGAATCGATTTGAAGTACACATGTTTTTTAAGCTTTATCTGTCTATTTCTCTCTCTATTTCGGTCTAGAGGATACATGTCAGAGACAAATTCAACCGATTCACCTTGGAGAGGACTTAAACAATCAAATTGTCTGACTTGCTAGACCTTAATTTCAGTTTATAGAGTTCATTTTTTGTCTGTTCAACCAAGGGGAGCTTTGAGTCTGTCTGTGAGGGAATGCAGGGCTGAGTGTTCACATCGGACGGTAGTCCATAAAATTTCTTGATATGACTCGAGTGTAACCACCCTTTACGTCCCTCAACCTTCACGGCTGTCCTTGTTGTCAGCAAGACGAGTTTGGGCGATTTCCACCTGGGCTCCAACTGGGTCTTCCGGTCGAAGTTCCTCACAAGAACCAGATCACCTGGAACCACGTCATGGGGCTTCACCTCAGTGTTATCGGGAAAAACTGCAGCTACCTGTGAACGACAAGATTGTAGTGCAGACATCAAGGAAGCCAGGTAGTCTGTCAGCATATTACAGTCAACATCAGTGATTTTGCGAGGTATAGGCGTCCCCCACATATTTGGTGGGCTACCGAAGATCACCTCGTACGGGGATAGCCCTGTTCGAGAATGTGCTACCATTCTCATATAAAAGAGCGCAACTGGTAAGGCTACTATCCAATCGACACCTTTTTCTCTACATATTTTGGACAATCTAATTTTCAGAGTTTGATTATGACGTTCCACAAAACCTGCTGCCTCGGGATGCCGAACACAGTGGAATTTCCATTGGTAACCTAACAGAAGTGAAACGTGTTTCATTAGTTCAGATGAGAATGGCTGGCCGTTATCTGAGTACACGACACGTGGTAAACCGAATCGTGGGAAGAATTCTCGAACTAGCTGTTTGGCAGTAGTCGGGGCAGTGTAATCTGAAACCGGGTAGGCTTCTGTCCAACGGGAAAGAGCACAGACAACTACGAGAACATATTTGAATCCTCGACATCGTTCCATCTGGATATAATCCATCTGGAGGACTTCAAAAGCATGATCGGGAGGTTGAAATCCACCCTGCTCTACGGGGATGCTTTTACCTGGATTAAACTGACAACATATCATACAGGTATGTACTTTCTGTTTGGCTGCTGCTCGCAAGTGTTTGTTGAACCAAATGTGTTGAATACTGTCTAGCATAGCTTTTTCTCCTAGGTGCGCTGGACTATGTATTGTGTTAATGATGACTTGAACCATGGAGTCGGGAAGAAACCATATAGATTTTTCCTTCGTCATCCATCCTTGATCCGTTTGGATCCCTCCTAATTCAGTCCATTTCTTTATTTCTTCTGGTGTAGCATGTGTCTGTATATCAATTACATCAAGGGCGGGATCCTTAACTGTCATGCAATGTGTTGGTGTCGGAACTATTGTCTTTGTCGTGTCAGTTGTATGGGTCTGATTCTGAGCAGTCTGTTTAGCTGTTCTCTCAGCTAGGTCATTACCCTGAGAAATGATATCGGTAACTTTTGTATGGGCTTTGCATTTCATAATCGATATTGCAATAGGTAGATGAATCGCGTCTAATAGGGCTTGAATGAGGGGTCCGTGTTGGATGTGGGCACCGTGAGAAGTTAAATAACCTCTCTCTCGCCACAGTACGCCGAAGTCATGGACGACTCCGAATGCATAACGTGAATCTGTGTATATGTTGACTTTCTTATTTTTGGCTTGAATACAGGCTTGTGTCAGAGCGATGAGCTCTGCTGCTTGAGCTGACAAAGTGTTAATACAATTTGTTTCAATGACTTCAGTGTCTGTTGTGACTGCGTAAGCGGCCACTAACTCTCCTGTACTTGTTCTCATACATGAACCATCTACATACAATGTCAGGTCTGGATCTGATAAAGGGATGTCTGTCAAGTCTTGTCTGGGTTTCGTCGTGATAATAATGACTTCAATACAATCATGTGCTAATGGATCTGTTCCATTTACGAGCAAAAGTGTGGCAGGATTTAACGTATTACAACGTCTGATTTCTATATGTGGCTGAAACAATGTTAATTCATAACCGGTGAGTCTTGCTATAGTCAAGTGTTGTGTTTGTGTGCGGTTCAAGAGAACCTCTACTGCGTGTGGTACTTGTACTGTCAATTGATGTCCTAACACTATGGCATCGCTTTGTCTGATTGCTAAAGCTGTTGCTGCCACTGATTTCAGGCACGCAGGAAGAGCCTGAGCTACTGGATCTAATGTACTAGAGAAATAAGCACATGGTTTGTGTGATCCTGCTTGTTCCTGAGTGAGTACTGACAAGGCAGTACCTTCGCGTTCTGTAACAAAGAGTGTAAAAGGCTTACTGTAACATGGTGTTGCTAAAACAGGTGCTTGGCATAAAGCTTTCTTTAGGCTTTCAAAGGCATGTGTATGTTCTTGAGTCCAAGGGAGGACAGTCGATGTGGCTGCCTCCTGTGTTGTCAACTGGATGAGTGGTTTTGCTAGAAATGCATATTGGGGGATCCACTGCCTACAGTACGAAGTGAGACCTATAAAAGCCCGCACCTCCTTTTGTGTCTTGGGTGGCGACATGTTAGCAATTAACTGGATGCGGTCGGGTGTAAGCTGTCTTCCCTCCTTGGACAGCGAGTGCCCAAGATAAACAACTTGCTGGACACAGAATTGCAGCTTAGAAGGGGACACCTTGTGCCCCTTGTCGGCCAGAAATCTTAAAACCGTCAGTGACGCTTTTTCACATTCAGGTTCGCTTCGGGCGGTGATCAGCAGATCATCGACATATTGAAGCAAGGCAGTGTTAACTGGCATGTGGATACTGTCAAGTTCTCGTTTCAGTGCTTGGCTATAGATGCTGGGGCTTTCTGTAAATCCTTGAGGTGCGCGTGTGAATTTAAAACTTCGTCCATTCAAACTGAATCCGAACAAATATTGACTTTCCGGATCTATTGGGACGCTAAAGAAGGCGTTTTTGAGATCAATTACAGTGAAGAACGTTGCTTCTGAGTCAATAGCTGTTAGTAATGAAGAGATATCTGGGACCACAGGGTATTGTGGTATAATACATTTATTTAATTCGCACAGATCAATAACTAATCGATATACTGGTGGTGCTTTTGGATCCGTTCTTTTAAGAATCGGAATTATCGGTGAATTACATACATTAGAGTCTGTTTCTACAACCACTCCTTGTGCAATGAGCTCGTCAATGATTTGCAACAAAGCCACAACAGCATCTGGCGGTAATTTGTATTGTCGCATTCGTGGTAGTACCACTCCTGTTTTGAGTGTGACTCGATATGGTGTAATGTGCATACAACCTACATCAGTGGGACCTTGTGCCCATAAATGTGCAGGTAGATTCTGTAATCGGTGATCCATGTCTCTAGACACGTAGTGACCTTTAAAGTCACGCAAAAAGAGTCGTACTCCTTCCGGAGAACAACATATTACAGCTCCTAGAGCCTTCAATGTTTTTATACCTAACACGTTTTCTGGACATGATTTCGTAAGTAATAGATCTGTAGTCCGTGTTAATGGACCGACTGTAAATGCAAGTGGTTGCGATACTTCGTTAATAGTAGGCTTTCCTGAAAAACCAAGGGAAATATTTTGTGAGCCTGAGAGGGGTGCCCCTGGGACTTCGCTGTGACTGATAGTGGTTCTGCTTGCCCCTGTATCGAGTAGAAACTTTCTGTCTTTCCCTAATACTTGACTCTGTACGTAAGGACCCTCTTGATCTACGGGAACCTCGATAAGGGGTAAGCCAACTTCCCTCTCTAGGCTATTTCATGTGTATCGCTGATAATCGGGATAGTCATTTTGTGCATACTGGTACATCTGTTGCGTTGTTGCTTGTGTGGCAGCAATAGGCTGCGCTTGTGGTGGTGCTACGGTCTGTTGTAGAGCTGCCTGTTGCGGAGCTAGTTGTTGCGGAGCTGACCTAGATTGTGCATGCTGAGGGATTTGTTGTTGATTCTGATCCTGTCTAGGTGGACGTGGTCTTTCCTGTGTTCTACCCGTGGCGATATTATGTTTCAGAACTGGACAATCGTGTATATAATGACCTTGTTGCTTACAATAGTTGCATGTCCCTTTCGTCGGACCTGCGGAATCACCTTTTTTATGACCATCAGCTGGAACTGACTGGGCAACAAGCATTTTCATTTTCGTATCTTTCATACGTTTTTGTTCATGTTCTTGTTCTTCTCTAATTCTATTGTGGTGATATTGTAACATTTGTAACATCTGTGACGGGGTGTTACCTTGCCAGGTACTCTCAAATTTCAATACTCTATTCTTAACTTGCGGTAGGGAATTTTCAACTAATTTTGTCACAAACAGATGTGGATATGACTCGCTACTTGCTTTTATGCCACTATTTATACCAAAACATTTTTCAAATCGGGAATAGAAATCACTAGTGTCTTCATCTTGTTTTTGTTTACAGGCTGAGATTGCACCCCAGTCCTCCTTTTTCGTAGTTAATAAACGTGGCAGTACCTGTACTAGTAATCCTGGTAGTGCTGTAGTCTTTTCCCCAAGCCCTGATCCTGCAGCTCGGGCCTTTTCTTCGTTTTCTAATGCTGTCCAATCTATCTTTTGGTCTCCCACCTCCCATTCCTTTTCTTTGAGTTTCTCGTAAACACCGGCAGGCATTAACACTTTCAATATTTTCATAATGTCGGGGTAGGTATACTATCCCATGAGCAACATGTCTTTTATCTCACGGTGGAAACCTGCTGGATCCTTGTCATGGCTGGGTACTACTTTCTTCATTTCTAATAATTCAATTTTAGTTATAGGCGTGTACACAAACACGCGATTAAAGGTATTATCTTCACCTCTGATTGGGTGCACTTCGCGTAACGGATTCTGTCTATCTATGTGATACATTTTTCTTCCCATAGTGGGATTTGGAACGTGTTCTGGGTATGCGGAAACTATATACTGGTTTCGAAATTCTAGAATTTCTTTAATTAAATCAGTACCTGACCCTCTCCATTTATTCGTGAGTAATTCAGTCAATATGTCAGGTAAGGGTCCTGGATCGGAGTGTTGGCTTTTATATAATATGAGGAGGTGTTGAATCATGTATATACCAGCTACACGCTGTTCGTATGGGGTAAGGTTCAGAAACGTGTGTGCTAGTGCATCATCACTGTATTTGCTGGGACTGTCAGCCCATTGTACTGCTGACCTGGCTAATTCTTGTTCATCCATGGAATCGAGCATATGGTACCCCTTTCGATCTCGGAGTAATTTATCAGCGGCTTGGAATAGGTGTTCAGGGGACCTTGTATTTAACATAGGGGCTTGAAAATTTCTGCTACATTCTGGACGTATCGGACGTATCGGATCATTGAAGCCTCTAGTATTATTATGGGGTCTTCCTCTACCTACGTAAGCTATCGTATCTAATTGTTCTGATTCTTGCTCCTCCTCTCCCTCTGATTCAATTCTGTCTGCTTCTCGTCTTTCTTTATGTATTCGTTCTACTTCCTTGCGGATCTTTCGATACATGGCGATTATACACGCCTGTCTATCATGTTTCTCGTCTGATATGTTCTGACCCCATTTGGCAAGTTTTTGCATGGTATCATGATCTGCCTCAGGCCTGTCTTGGTTCCTGATCACGCAGTTTATGAAAAAACGTAGTAGTTGTCTTTGTACATCCACTTTCTGGTATTCCATAGCTTCGTTAATACTTTCTGGGCCTCGCCCTGTTTGGACAAAGTGATATATATTGTCTAGGTGTTCAACCATTCCTGGTATCGTCATTAAATACAATGTAGCTCGTCGTATGCGTAGTGATGATAGTAGCAATCTGTCCTGTTTACCTGGCACTGGATCGTATCTACAATCCACAAGGTGTTCTTTAAACATGTCGGATGTCGCTAGTTGGGGTGTACGTTGGAGTGCTAAATCTCTAAGGGTCTGTTTATTTCGCGGCGGGGTGGCAAACATGTCTGTCGTACCTCTTGTAGCACCATCTGAGGTGCTGGGCAAGAAAGGATTTGTTGGATGTAAGATAGAAATTGTAGATGCGGGAAAAACGGTAGAAACGGACGGACCTGTGGGAATGGGCGTAGGAGTTTGTTGTTGCGGGGATACCGACGGATGATCTTGGCGTTGAGCACCATCAGTGGGCTGTGCGTGTGGCGGAGCATTAGCATATTCAGGAGCTACATCATCTAAATAGGAAGAAAGGAAAATATCTTTTGCTGTTTTGGGATGTGCTTTTATCGGGAGCAATGGGGGTGTCAAGTTTTTCGGTATTTCCGGGGTGGCCTGATGTAACCCTTCGGCCAAAAGAGGATACATACCACTCATAAGAGTGTTTCGTTGTCTGTCTACTTGTTCTGTTTTTACTCGGGTACCTTCCTCAATTAATACATTTTCTCGGGTTTTATTCGAGTTCTCCCTACCTTTCTCTTCTTGTCTGAGCGCTTTTTCTGTACGTCTATATGATTCTTTACGCCATAATTCAATGGCATCTTTCTGTGACTGTCTGGCTTTCTTTTTCCATAATTCTTCTTCTACTCTCATGATGCAATCTGCATCCCAGGTTCCCGCTGCGGGCCACCTCTGACTTTCTGGCAACTCTTTGGTGTAGTCCACCCATAAATCAAGAAATAATACGGCATCTAGGCCATGTTTATGATACATAAAGTACCCTGGAGTGTCCCTAGGTGGAATGGGAACAGCTTCTTCGAGTACCCCTTTTCTGGTTTTGATCTGTCTTAGTTTTGAAAAGAGCGGCATTTTTAGACCTTATTATTTGAACACACTTAATACAATAAATACAATAATGAACAATCATTCACACCACAATATGTAGAACGTATTAAAACATTTAACATTTAATGAACGATGATAATTAATAGAAAACTAGTTACCGACATAATACTGACACTAAATAATACTGAATTATATGCAAGACATACTAGATATACTGCTAAACAGTACAGATACACTGCTAAAACAGTGCAGACCGGATTTGTGTACCCAAACCCGTCTTGACCGGCACAACCTATGTGCACGTTTAAATGCCTCCCTGGCAATGGTACTCACCGGGTAGCGCGGAACGGAAGGCCTCGGAACTGAACTGAAACTGGACCGGACTGGACTCAACTCGACTGGACTCGGAACTTCGGAACCTGGTGGGCCTCTGTATACCTCGGATCTTGCTCTCTCAGCTATGCTCTGGTCGGGATACTTCGCACTTCTCACCGCCTCGTCTGGGTGTTGATCGCAGCCTCAGTCGCCCCCGCTTGGCCGGAGGGAGATACAGGAAATCCTGCAGGTACGCGTTTTTGTCCGTTCAGCTGTGGCAGGAGACCGGGCCTGCAACGCACCTCCGGCGCGTGAGATGAGAAAGTGTCCCTATTCGGGCGCCAATTTATGTGGTAAATATTTCATTACCGGTACTATTTTTTATGCGGTAAAGTCTAGTAAGAATAACTCAGTAAATATAAGAGGCAGAATCCGTGGTATTAGAGGTTCTAAAAGGCTTTATTCCTCTATAAAGGAATTACAGTTCGAACTGTAGGCTTCAAATTCCATCACCACGAAGGTTCAGGAAGGGAAGGCAATACATTATTGACAAGTAATGATATTTATATGAAAAGTATTACATTAAGACAGATGCAAGAGGCGTAACAGCTGATAATACAGATAATGATACACATACGTAATGAAAAAAGGCGTAAACATAGGCGTAACTAAATACGTCATTAAACATGATGTCACAAGTGGGTGGATCCATAAGAGAATCCTGCAATGTCAGCAGAAATACTTGGCAGAGATGCAAACGCAGCCGCATGACGTGTGATTGACGTGCAACTAGAGGGTGAAGGAGACTTGACATTTAGCTCTACATGTGGAGACAGAAGTCTGAGGGGTCATGTCAACCTAATCCCAAATCATATCTAATATCTTATGTTTAAAGAACTGTATTATCCAAAAGGAAAGGTCTCTCGGACGGAATCTATTCTATACTGACTGTTAGTGTGTGTACAAGCGTCTAAATGTCTACATGAGATGCGAGGGGGCAGGAATCTTCCATGGTAACAAGGGCTATGAATTACTTGCATGAGGACAGTGAGGCCTGGCCCTTTGCACGGTAGCTGGAAGAATGTTTACCTAAACTACTAGACAGGAATGCATCGGATGAGGAGCGGAGCAGATAATCTTGAAGGTGAAATACAGTTTTTGGCAGGCAACAGGCTGGATCAGGCACTGTTAGCCGCGCAGGGAGTAGGACAAAGTTCATGGATACAGATGCATGTTCGGACTGGAGCTTTCAGAGGCAGAAGGCAGGAAAAGGCTTGATGGCAGAATTCAGGGCCTACTCACCTGAATCTGTAAAATGTGGAAAGTGAACCACATAAAGTCGGTGGCCTTTCATACTTAGGAATGGAATATCTGACCCATTCATGGCGGATCTGAAAGAGGACATGTTGACGGTGGACGCACATGTATTTGCGTCTTCATAACTGGAACTGGAGGGAACATACATGTACTTGTAACATGCACATGGAGCCGTTGGGGTCTACGATAGGGGACATAACTGATCACAAAATTCATATTTCCTCACGACAATACCAGTACTCATTTGTTCCACATTGACATGCCATCAAATTGATTAAATGTCCTTCTAAATTTTCATCTCTTTCTTGAAGTTTCTCCACAAATTCTTTTGCAGAAAGAACTTATTGATGAACTTTAGTTTTAAGTATGTGGTTCACTACATACGACAAAGAAGACAGATCACTTTCACACAAAAAGGTGAAATATGTATAAAATGCACTGTCGAAATCTAGGATCTTCAGAATATAATCTGAAATTTCAAGTGGTCAAATAGAGAAAGTGAACAAGTCAAGGACTGAAGATATTTATGAACATTACACAATATGCCCTTTGCATTCAAAAGAAGTAATAGGAAGCAGCATTGAGTTATTTGAAATGAAAAAAGCACAGGGAACTCCAATAAGTGTATGGGAGAAAACCTTGGAAGGTCATTATTTTCCACAGCTGTTTCCTACAGGAGAAGGTGGACGGTATATTGATCCACCTGTGCCGATTGCAGCTTCAGAATATTGATCAACAAGATTCATCTTCTAAACTTATTACCTGTTCACCCACATTTTCAGTTTTTTAATAAATATTGTTCTCTATAAGATATAAGGTAGCCTTTTCAACTTTATTAACACCCACAAAATCATTCCATATTTTCCGACTTTTTGTTACTTCAACATTCACTAGAATGACTACTGCCTAATTTTCCTCTTTCACTCAAGCAATAGTTTCAATATTTTTCTTAAAATCCAAAGGTAATTACACCACTCTTCCTTCAAATCTCTTTGCAAGTCTGTTGGTGACAGTTTACATGTTTTAGGCTCCATCCGAATTATAGTTTGAAAAGAATTAACACATTGAATTAGAACATGCTCATATGTATTCAATTCTGCCAGTTCCTCCAGAATAGCTACTAATTCTAAGTTATTATGTACTGCTCTAAAAAGCATTGTGTTCTCTTCTAATTTGTTCTAACAATATTTACATATACGTTGATCACTAATTAACTCAAATTGACCTTCCACCAACATGTAAATTGTTAATTCTACCCATTTACCATTTTTCTCCTTTTCACTTTTCAAATACAAATCAAAATTCCTACTTTGACTTTTATAATCAGTACGTCTATAACAAACACAAACATAGTCTCGTATATCACACCACACTACATCAAACCTTCCAATTTCTTCTTCAAACTGATCAGTGCTAATCACTTTCCCATCTCCTCCAACAGCTGTAATTGCCAAACTTTCACGTTTTTGAACGACTAATTTAAAAGCATATAAAAGACTTGTACTCAGTTCACTTAAAAATAATGCAGAACTTTTTACAAAGTACACTTTCCTCACAGACTTCCACATTTCTGAATAACATACTGCTCACTTCCTCAACTGATAAAAAACACTTTTACAAACTTTTCTTCAAAGACAAGCCAGAGAATGCCCATACTTCTCAGTATATTTTCTTACGTGACATAGATCTAGTCCGTGTAACAACTTAACGTTCTGTTTAATACTTTCTCTTCAAAAGCACAATGAATACCTTCTGTTTTAAATTGAAAGCACTATCCACTATACTTTCAATACGCTGTTTTTCTTTCAATTCAAAAACATTCCTTTTATGTTTGAAGCATTCTTTCATTGAATTCTGAATCACTCTAGATCGAAAAAGTCTCTGAAGATTTTCATGAAACTCCTTTTGTCTCGGGTAACAGATACAATTTTTTTATCATCTTTCCTTTTCCTGGTATTTGAAATTGAACTCTGCATCACCTTACTTGAAAAATTCCTATTTTTCCTCTTATGTGATCCTTTTATCATCTTGTACTTATAGTAGAACAAAGTTTTTCTGTACTACTCCCATTTTTCCAAATTCAAACTTTTGCCTTTTTATACAAATATATATTTTTCTTCTCTTTTCTTTTTTTTTTTTACTTCTTTTTGTCATTTCCAAATTTTAATCCAAACGAAATAATTTTCTGAAAAAAAAATAAATGCAATTATTTTTCACATTTGTTCACTATGTTAAAATTATAACATACAATTACAAAACTTCCACTAACGACTTCCACACCCAGTGCTGCAACGTGATTGAACACGACAAAGCAGCACTAACATGACTAGTAGTGCCATAGAACATACATCAAGTATTTATTTAATTATTTACAAACACCTTTACAATTTATATGTAACTGCACTACCTCGTACTTTTCACCTCTCTGCCACACCCCATCACCCCACACCACTCTCTCTGCAACCCACCACAGACAACTTTATAGATAGTATTTGTAAAAAATGTTAATCTATGTACTTAAGATGATATTATCAACCAAAAAGCACACACAAAAATAACCATTATTAGCCTACATTTTATCTACAACTTTCCAAACATAACACTGCCCCCCCCCCGGTTTTAAGTGCGGGGGGAGGGGTGTCTGTGGGTATCTGAGCAACAACACTTTCTTTTAGGTGGCATCAAAACAGGTCTTTATGGGGGTCTACTTTCGGGCCTCGCAAACCTCATCCATTTTTCTTTTTTCTTTATTGCACTGCAGTGAGACTGTGAGAGCATGTATATTACTCACTACTTAGAAGTGCAGACATCATGCCAGGTGGCTTGCATTGTAGGAGAAGGGAAATCCTTTAAAAAGACACTTTTTCTCTCAGAATTTCCCTTCTCTTTTTGCAACGCAGGAGCAACATCATCGTGGGGTAATTAGCAAACACACCACCAGGCACGCATCGCCCATTGCCCCGGACTCTCTCAAACAACTTCCTGAGCGAACACACACACAGCCACTCCCGAGTACTTCACAGGTTTTCAAAAGATCATTGTTTGGTAAAGAAGACTCTGTTCTTTTTCACCCCTTTTTACAGCCCCTACATCCCCACTCTGCCTATTGCTGAAAAAATTAGGCTCCCCCGAAATTTCGCTCTGGTTGCACCTCTTGAAACGACCACAAGCAAGCAACTACAGCACGAACCTGCTCTGACCTTACACATTCTCTTGTTTTAGGGCTATGAAAACACACGCTTTGCCTTACTCACTTAGTTCTCACACCCCCTCTCCCGAGAAATGCTCGGGCGCCCGCGGATGCGCATTTGTGAGGAAGAAGCTAGCGAGGAATCAGGAAGATGGAGCCTCGGGACTCGGCAGCTCAGGTAAGTAATTTTCTTTAATTTTAACTTTCTAAATAATTTTAAAAAGAGGGCAGGAGGGAATGGGTGGCAGGCAACTCTGCTCCGCCATGGCGTGTGCGTAGTGTGCCTGCTACGCCTACTTTGCGAAGCATGAAGTAGGCAGCACTACGCACACTCCGCGGGCGGAGCGGAGCACTGCGCCCACCCTTAGATAATATGCCCTTGTGAATTCCCATAGAAGCCCATGTTCCGGTGTGAACATGGGCTTCTATATAACAACAGCTCAAATGTTATGCATATTTCATAACCACACGTTACTAACACTATATTACTTTGAAATAAAAAATACTTTCAAAATTAAAAACATCACATCAAATATTTAATCAATGCTATAAAACACATAACACACCTTGTTAATTTCTAACTCACCTTTGTAGTTGTTATCCAGATTACATTGTTTTCTTTTTTTTGCTTTACCAAGAAATTACAAAGTCAGTTCGTTCTTCATCATACAGTGACCCCCCTGCCCCCCACCCCAGGTCCAAAATATTTACTGTACAAGTTATATTTACAAGCAGTGAGAAACACTCAAACAGTCAATGGATACATAAAAGAAGAACATGTTTCAATCTTATTTAAACAAAATTCAGAAAAGGTAAAAAACGCGGGAAAATAAAACAAAAAAAAAGCAGCCTGTTTTGGGAGAGAGTGGGAGCTATATTTAAGCTAGAGCAAGGAGTAGAGGGAGGGCGTAGGGAGGGGACAGGGGCAAGGGAGACGGGAGGGGAAGGGGGAGGGGAAGGGGGAGGGAGGCAAGTAATAGATGAAAGGAGGAGGGAGGAAGGGAGGGGGATCATGGATTAGCTAGCTTAACATGTTTGTTGTGCTTCCTGAGTATTCAAGGTATTAAGCCACCTAGTCAGAGGGTCCCAGACCACTAGACCCTTTTTTTCCACGTCTGCCTTTTTTAGCATAGATTGCCTTCTCTAGTCTGTAAGTGGCAAGTAGTCTAGCTTGCCATTGACCAAAAGAGGAGGGTTCTGATCTTTCCAATACATAACAATACAGATCCGGAGAATAGCTATTGCGACAAACAATAATGCCCTACCTTTCTTTAAGTTAATCTTATATAGTCCTAACATAATAGTTGTTGGAGTGAGTTGGATATCTAGCAGGAGAGCTCTACTGAGAAACCGTTGTACCTCTTTCAGTAATGGCTCTAGCTTTGGGCAGATAGCAAACATATGCACAGAGTCCGCACTATGGGGCAGATTTTCAAGCCCCTTGCACCACTTTTGCGTCACTTTTAACATGGGACAAGTGACGCAAAAGTGGTGCAAGGGGCTTGTAAATCTGCCCCTATATTTTTTGCAGCGCGGACAGGTAGTTCCACCACCAGTAGTCCATTTAGCAATCCTATTAGGGGTTATATACATAAAATAGCCCGTCTTGTAGAATTGCGCTTGCAATTTAGATGATAACAAGAATGTTTGCGCAGGACCCAGAGCTGTACAAAAAGTGTTAGGTTGAGCATTTAGTTTTAGCTGCCATTTCACGTCTATTTTGTTTAGATCATCAGGTTGTCGTTCATTCAACATAAAGTATATGTTTCCTATTCTTAATAACTTAGAGCCAAGCAATTTATCTAAAAGATCTATCCTTGCGAACCCTGCAGGTCCCCCAGTTTTGTTTATTAGATAACTCCCGATAGCTTGATACTGAAATATCTGATTGTTATTCAATTTATAACAGGTTTTCAGATCTTCAAATGGCCGAATACCATCAGAGCTGATCAAGTCACCTAGTCTATAAATACCTGCAGAATACCACTGTTGAAGATATGTATCTTTAAAGATTAGTGGTAAGTTATCATTATGTTTCATAGGGGTATAGTAATTTAATTTAGCTAGTCCGAGCATTTTACGGATGTAAAAAAAACCCCGATAAGCACTAATCATTGTCTTAAATCTAACTCGCTTGTAGTAGCTAAATTCAAGCTGACGCCAGAGCCTTATATTTTCCCCCAATAGTAAAAAATAAGGAGAAGGCAGTCCTGATGGACTTAGGATACAATCCTCCTGCAGTAATTCAGAGCTGTATTGTAGGGCAGCAGCCTAGGAGTATTATTTTAAGTTGGGGAGAGCCCACCCTCCCCTGTCCCTAGGTAGTGAAAGAAAATTAAAAGCCCTTCTCGGCTGTGAGTAGACCCAGATAAACTTAAAAAAAATGTGTTCAAAGATTCGAAGCATATGGTTATTAAAGTCTAGCGGAATTGTTAGAAAAAAATAAAGTAACTTAGGGAAGTAAGTCATTTTTAAAACGTTACATCTCCCTACTATTGTGAGGTGTACGTTATTAATTTTTCGGAGTGATTTCTTCATGTCGTTTGCCAAAGGGGTCACATTTTCTTTAACCAATAAGTTTAAATCAGAAACTATATTAACTCCTAAATATTTAGCTTTCTTGGTAATTCTGTCGTCCACCCAATTTATTTTCTTTTTTATGACAATCTGCATTTTTGCTTTATTGAGAGCGTATCCTGAAATTGCTCCGAATTCTTGGGCTTCTTGCTCCAGGGCCCTGACAGCCGATTCAGGTTCAGGTGTAATTATAGCTAAATCATAAGCGAACGCCATGATCTTTGTGTCAGTTCCAAATCTGTTCACTGGAGAAATTGCAGGATTTAATTCAATTCTTTTGATCAGAGGGTCAATATAAAGTGGGAAAGGTAAAGGGGAGCAGGGATACCCTTGCCTTGTTCACCCGCGATATCTTTATTTGTTCAGACAGATGTCCATTAATTAGTACTCTAGCAGTCGGATTTTGATATAATGCCTGAACCATCCTCGGACCGAAGCCTATTTGCCGCATGATAGCACACAGGAATTGCCAGGAGACCCAATCAAACGCTTATTCAGCGTCTAGAATAATTAGTGAGATCGGGTCTCCTGTTACCTCTGCGGCATCGAATAGAGTAATAGTCTGACAGACGTGCTCGGCAGTGCCCTTTTTCGGGATTAACCCGTGTTTCCAGCTGGAAACTAATGGCTCGATGTTTGAGGACAATCTAGAGGCGATTACTTTAGGAAAGATTTTTGAGTCGGTATTAGTTAAAGTTATGGGCCTATATGATGACATCTCCAGGGGTGGTTTATCCTTTTTAGGGAATATTACTATTTTAGCTGATGACCAAGAATTTGGTGGTAAGGCCTCATTAAAGATAGAACTTACTACATTGGTGAAAGGATCTTTTATTTGTTCTTTATACAATTCGACCGGAATACTATCCGTTCCAGAAGCTTTGCCATCTGGGAGGCTAGCTAACACAACTGCGATCTCCTCCCAAACTGGAGGGATTTCCAATGTATCGTGATTTTCAATATTTAGTTTACTTGTTGATATTGTCTCTAAATAATCGCTGATCTTAGTTTCTCTATATTCGGTAGATCATACAGTCTCTTATAGATATAGTTTTTCATAAAATATCCGGAAGGCTTCCTCTATCTTTTTGGGGTCAGTGGTTATCCCCTCGGAATCTGTTTTGATTGAGGTGATGGTATTCATGGTTATTTGTTGTCTTGTGGATATAGCTAGCTGATGGCCGATAAGTTTGCCACATTCGTAGAGTTTTTCTCTTGATGCTGCCCCTTTGGTGGCTATTTTCTCTGCTAAGATAGTACCCATCTCTGATTTAGTAACTGATACCATTGTCTGTGCCTCTTCTATTCCGGTTCCTGGCTGAACTGCATGTATTAAGTTTTTTTCAGCGTCAATCATTTGTTTTTGTAATGAATCAACTTGTATTTTCTCTTTTTTATTCCTCCTGATTGAAAAACGAAGTGTCTCCCCCATTATACCCGCTTTTAGGGTATCCCAGACCACCATTGTTGAAGCAGTCCCAATATTTATATTCAAGATTTCCCGTATCCAGCCCGCCATAAATTCTCGATAATTATTGTCATATAACAATCCCTTTTCAAATGTCCAGTTCGGACTTGGCCCCTGATTGACCCAGCCCTCTAGATTTAAAATTAGCGGGTTGTGGTCCGACAATAAACGGGGAGCTGCATCAATAAGACAATCTTAGATTAATGAGGATGAGACAAAGAAATAGTCGAGCCTTGCCAGCGACAGATGAGGGGCTGTAAAAAAAGTAAAGCCACTTTGTTCGGGTTTCAGATGGGTCCAGACATCTTTTAAGCCGTGAGTGTTAATCAAATTAAGCATTGCCCGGAAAACTTTAGGTTTCCTTCCTCTATACGTCCAGGATTTATCCAATTCTCAGACACTGGGAAGATTTAAATTTAGGTCTCCACATAAGATTACCGGAAGTGGCGAATGTGCCAGTTCTTCATTTATACAGTCAATTACCGCTGGGTCATCTAGATTACTTGCGAATATAGAGCAACTTGTGAATTTAAAGTTTGGAGGGAGAGAGCACCCTACAATCACCAATCTCCCTAATGTGTCAGCTTTTACCTGATTCACAGCTAAGGATAGTGTTTTCTGTACCAAGATCCCTACTCCCTTCAGCCTGGCGCCCTGTGAAGTTTCCCCGTCAATTTTAAATCCTAACGAATTCAGCTGAGATTTCTGGCTGATTTTAATGTGAGTCTCATGGAGACACACCATGTCCGCACCCATACATGAGCAGTTTTTTGTCTCTTCAGAGAATTATTCAAGCCGCAAATATTTATTGAGACAATTCTAAGTTTATTAAGTATGTTCATTGTCTCGTTTTAAGCATAATCTGCATGTCTCGTGGGAGGCTCCATGTTCCTTTACTTGAGATACTTCAGTTTCAAGGGTCTCTGTTCGCCCTTCGACCATTGAGACTCGGTCGCCAATATCAGTACAGATCTTATTTAATTTCCTGATACCGGTGTGGAGTTTTTTTGACGCCCCCTTAGCAGCTAAATTGTCTGATCTTACTTCTTCCTGAAACTGCTTGATAGAGTCGAGGAGAGAGAACAAGGAAGGCTCAGTCGGGTTTTATCAACCAGCTGCAGGCTTGTTAGATGTTGGAGGTTGGAGGTCCCCATAGGCAGTGGCCCATATGAATCTGAATAGTCCCACTTCAGTTGGCTACATCTTTTACTTTTAGTTTTTTTCTTTTGGATGGTTCTAGATGTAGGATCAGATCCTTTTCCTTCGGACTTACTGCTTTCTGTTGAGCTAAGGGACTCATTTTCTGTTCCCGACAAAGATTCATCTGAGACTGAAAAGAAATTCTCAGCCATCACATCTGGGGACTGTGGGTATGTAAGTCTAGAACTCGGGTATTCTGAGTCTCTTCCCTCAGTTTCTTTTTCCCCCAGGGGAATCTTTCCTGCGACTTGGTAGCTGGTGTTTTCGGCGGCAGCAATAACAGTAGCGGTGGCAATAGCGGTGGCGATGACGGTTGGAATATCCTGGACACAGGTAATGGTGTCCAGAGCCTGCTCTGTTTCACTTACGAGAGGCCCCCATCAGAATCTCCCTTGGCTGCCTGAAAGATCGATTGAGTGACCCCTTGTTCTAAATTCCCTGGTCAGGTAGCTTTGGGTCAGGTAGCTTTGAATTGTCTGGGTTACCCCCAGTAGGTGAGCTTAATTCAGTGTAGGCGGTGGGAGAGGTAGACGGTACCTTGAGAATGGTAAAATGTTTGGCGATAGATGGGATCCCCCAGTACTGCCCTCTTCGTTCTCCTTTATAAGGTTTGTTCCACCGAGCCTCCCCACATTTCTTTTACTGGTCCCTGTATCCCTTTTACCTTTGGGAGGAGGGTCCATTTTGTCCGCCGCCTTCTCCATTTTGTCCTTCTCTTGCTCCTCATGGGTTGCTGCTGACTTTAGTTTATGAGTCTTCTGACCGCGGGTAGTCATTCCTCGGTTCTTCCAGGACGGTGCTTTGGTCATCTCCTCACAGCTTCCGCCACCGCTACCCAGCAACTTGAAGCACTCTCGGGTTCTTTCAGCGATGATGGCAATTCTCTAGCCCCTGCCGGCAGCGGGACTCATGCTGCAGCAAAAGCGCACTGTTACCGAAATCCAGACTCGAGGTTTTGCCTTACTAAAGCTGCTCTGAGCGTGAACAAAAGCTTTGGATGTCTGGAGCTCGGGTGTAGACGCCGCAGAAACCGAAGCGGACATCTGCCAGGGGAAAATCTTTCCTGGTCAGGTCAGGTCAACTAGCCGATTGCCGAATGCTGCTGGTCAGAGCTCCTGCTTGTGACATGCGGCGCGGTGGCTGAGAGTGAGATGCTCACAATAGCGCCATCTCCTGCCTCCTGTTATCCAGATTTCAAATGACACACGCATACAATTCTCTCTTTCTCACATAGTACATGTAAAGCTCTGACTTCATCAAGAATGAAACCAGGAATGGCATAATTTCTCTGTGGCTCCACACATAAATACATGTAAAGAACAAATCAGAATACTTCATTCCTTCAACGACATTCCAAAACTTACCTCCATTGGTTAATTTTGAATTTTCCTTCCGAAAAGCTACTTATTATTCCGCGCCACATACAGGTCACATGTTCAACCTATTTCTTTTTTCTTTTCTTTTCTCTTCATAAATGGAGTGATGTGTGAGACTAATCGGTCTACAGTAATCAATAAGGAGCGTTAGTTGCCCTTATTACTAGTAGTATAGGGAAATTCTCTTCACTACCCATACCAGGGGGCACACTTCCCCGCCCTGAAGAAAGTCCAGCACCCTTTATGGGGCTTATAAGGACTGAAACATGTTGGCTATAGGGTCTTAGGACCATAATATCCTCATTGACCCTTAACTTGTATTTTACTATTACCCCCAGCAGATCCAAGAATAAAAGGGAAAGTGGGATCTGCTGTTGGGCTTTTAATCTTTATCCCCCTGGCCAAAACATCTTCCTAAGAGCTCCCTGAAAAATGGTCGAGCCCACCTCGACTTCTAGGCGTCGAGGTGTCCCAATGATGAAGCATGACACCACTAGGGTGTGTGTGGGAATATAAAACAAAAGGAGTTGCCTCCTTCCCCACCCAGTAGTGGTGATCTCCATTGACTTCACATAGGGACCTCCACACTACCAGAGCTCTAGGATTGTTCAAATATATCCACCAATCCTGTAGCGAGTTGACAGTGGGGAGTTCTTTTGGTAAAACAACCTATTTTATCACCACACTTTCTGGAACCTTCTACGAAACCTGCAGGTTAAAAGTTCATCTTTTTTTTTTTGCCTAACAATATACTTCTGCAACATTTTATCGAACAATTAACGGCACGTGCACGTTAAATGTTCACAATAGGGGTCAGTAGTTCATCAGCTTTATTCCCAACTCCAGCAGCACCTCACCTTACGCCCCCAGTGCCATCAGACCCGTAGGAGTCAGTGCTTTCCACTTTCCAAATACCAAATTCATTTCATACACACAAATTTACCTTCGCACTCCCTATATAATACCCCCTAGGCACCATACACAAGTTACAATGTTCAAATCAAAAGTTCCTCCAGGTAGCTATGACTACATGCTGACACTACTTGCAAAGATGTGGCACAGCGGCCAGAGCACATGACTTCACAGCATATGACACACAGTTTGGGCTCACGCTTTCATCCCCGACTCCGACAGCAGCTCAGCTTAGCAGCATGAGACTCTACACACTACCTCACATATTTTCCGTACCCCAGAACTTTCAGACCAGTACGGGTCAGTAGTTCATCCTAGTAGTTATAAACACATGCTGACACTACTTCCACAGGTGTGCTGCAGCGGCCAGGACACATGACTTCACACACAGTTTAGGCTCACGCTTTCATCCCCGACTCCCGCACCACCTCACCTTAGCAGCATCAGACTCTATGCAATACCTCACTTAATTTCCGTACCCAGCACTTTCAGACCGGTAGGTATGAGTAGTTCGCTTTGCACCCCCTCTATAGCACACCCTAAACACCCCACAGAGGTTACAGTGCTGCTACCCTCCTATTTCCCACTTTTTTCACCCTTTTTTCCCCTTATTCACTTCAACGGAATCACAAAATGGCGGCCAACACTTCCTCCTTCCATGAGACTCTAGACAATAACTCACATATATTCCGTACCCCAGGACTTTCACACCACTACGGATCAGTAGTTCATCCTAGTAGGTATAAACACATGCTGACACTGATTCCACAACTGTACTGCAGAAGCCAGGGCACATGACTTCACAGCATAAGACACACAGGGGCATATTATCAAGAAACGGCGTTAAAATTATCCTGCTTTAGTGGCAGAAAACTGCCACTAAAGCGGCGATAATGGGCTTAATAATATGCCACAGAGAACTCCCATAGAAGCCCATGTTCTGGTGTCAACATGGGCTTCTATTGGAATTCTCTGCGGCATATTATCAAGCCCATTATCGCCGCTTTAGCGGCAGTTTTCTGCCAGTAAAGCGGCGATAAGTTTAACGCCGTGCTTGATAATATGCCCCACAGTGTGGGCTCACGCTTTAATCCTTGAGTTGCGCACAAGCTCACCTTAGAAACATCACACACTAGCCAATACCTCACTTAATTTTCGTAGCCTAGAACTTTCACACCGGTAGGTATGATTAGTTCACTTCGCACTCCTTCTATAGCACACCCTAAACACCGCACAAAGGTTACAGTGCTCCCACCCTCCTCTTTCCCACATTTTTCACTCTTTTTCCCCCTTACTTGCTTCAACGGAATCACAAAATGGCAGCCAACACTTCCTAGTTGCAAACGTTCGCAGCGCTCGCAGCCAATCAGCAGCAAGCCTTGCTCGTAACGCCTCAGCTGATCAGATGGCAGAATTCCCAAATATCGATTTCTGTAAATTTCAATATTTCTCAAAAACTACTGAACGGATTTACACCAAATAAACAAAAGCGTGCTTTCTAGACCAAGACCCTTCTCCCTGCCAAATTTGGGGTAATTCCATTCACCCGTTCGACCTATAGCCTTGTCTAAAGTTTCCTATGGAAATTAACATTGAAAAACACGTTTTGGGACCCCCCTTTTTTCTTGTCCCCCCCGGACGAATCAACCCCGAACTTTCAACATAGGAGCTGCTCTCAAAATAGAACTAGTTTTGAAAATTTCACGAAGATTCATCAATCAGCGCCAAAGTTATTGAGAAAAGAATGTTGCCATTTTCCTATAGTAACTAGGTCCTAACTATACAATTGGAAAGACAAAATGCGGCTGACCAAGGCTCAGCACCTCAGTTTCTTAAGTGAACAACTTAATATATAGGCTGTGCAATCACATCCGGAGTAAGCCGCACTTGTACTCCACTGGAAACCGGAGAGAAAGATTCATAAGCAGAAGGACAGTGCACCAGGATGAAGTTAGATAATTCCAAATGTATTCCAAAATATATTCTTTATTTAAATTTTTCAGCTAACATTCAGACATCAGCCAACGCGTTTCGATCACGTGTAGAGGTGTACAAAAAGCAGACACTAATAAAGTTTTTCACGACCCAGCACTGCATAGACATAAACATAGGACTATGTCCTCACTCTGTCTACCTGGCTTTGGCAGCCATCATGGAATGGTGAAACAGTGAAAAAGTATCAGCATGAAATATACTTTCAAATCAAATGTATGCCAGTGTTGTGCATCTAATGCGCGTGTACAGTTTTAACCCAATTTTTCTGTGTTAAATCAACACTGTAATAACAAGGCAATGCGTTATAATGTGCAATGTACAGAAAAAATATTCAAGTCTCCAAATGTTGCGATCAGAGAAACTCCCAAATACCTGGTGAGCGCGAATGCGCATACCTAAGAGACAGTTTCAAGCTAGGCATATTAATCAGACAGTTAAATCAACACTGTACTGATATGTCAATACGTTATAATGTGCAATGTACAAAAATAATATTCAAGTCTCCAACTATTATAGAAACTCCAAAATGCCTGGTGAGCGCGAGTGCGCATACCTATGAGACTGTTTCAAACTGGGCATGTTATGTAGACAAGTCAACGGGAGACTGGGTTAGCATAAGTGTCTGTGCCTAGTACTACATAGTCGAACACTGGGCAGAAATGCATGCAGTGAAGTCAATGTCACAACAACATGAAACCAGCTGAGCGCTTGTGCGCATGCTTGGTACATCAAATGGGAAACTAGGCATGCTCGACATATGATGAACACAAAATTGCATCAATCTTTCAAGATAATGAAACACACATCCTGTAACACAGAATTTGCAGCGTATGCCCTATTCTGCCCATGCAAAAAAGCATATATTGGTAGCACAATCCATAAGGCAAAGAAAAGGGTATTGGAGCATTTGCGTGCAATAAAGAATGGGGACAAGCTATATCCCATTGCAAGACACTTCCATAGTCACCATAGGCAAAACAACTCCTTGCTTAATTTCTGTGTATTAGACTCAATACGACTCAAAGAAAGAGGTGGGAATAGAGTGCAAGATCTTAGACGCCTTGAGTCCAAATTGATTATACAATATATGACCTTAGTTCCTAATGGACACAACTGTGATGAAGAAATGGAAGTTCATTTGGGCTGAGAGAGCATACCTTACTGGACGTGTGTTGGCACTGCTCGGGTTATATATACTCTCAGTACACTTTGGAATAAGTCCTCGAATGTTGAGATCTAAAAACTAAAGAAATAAGGTCAATGTTTCTTTATTCTGTCTCAGCCGAAAAACGAATTTTTAAGTATTTATGAATTTATTATTCTAGAAGTGTCTGTTTTTGTGGTTTATTGTATGTTGTAAGTTAAAATGATAATGTGATTTAATTAGGATTTTTTATGTTGTTTTTTTTGTTTGTTTTCATAGAGATCAGAGAAGTCGGCATTGAAATGCAAATAAGCTAAAGTATCTGTGGATTGTTCCACGAAGGAAGACAAAAGTGACACCCATCGTAGGATTGTCCCATAATCATGAGTTTGTTACAAAGAGACTATTTTTACCCACTGGGGTTCTATATCAAGTGCATTTTGGTTTACCGGGATTATATTGTGTAAAGCTGTAACAGCACAAAGATATTGCGCAAGACTGTCAGAGACACTGGCATAGATTAAGACACAGTTTCCAACCTTTTGAATTAAGAAATATTACTGATATATTTACTCTGTTCCTTTTTCATGAATGTAATAATGGTCTCACTATGATTGGGACTATTATGAAAGGTTTTTTTACCATGAGACTCACACCGTTGAAAGATGGCGGAATTGCCTATTTGTATTGAATTTAGAGTGAAGTAACTCTCAAATACGAAGTCTGTTCTCTATGTTGATGTATCTTTACGTGATCACATGACTGTTTATTTAAACAACACTTTATTGTAACCACCACACTCGTGAACAAGGGAGCAAGTCCCGAAACGCGTAGAGTGGGCCATTTTTGTGAAATAAATTAGCGCATTCAAACCTTAACCGTGGTTGCTGTTATCTTTTCGTACTCCGAAGAATTCAGCCTTGGTGCATTTGTTGAGGTTCGCTTCCTCACCACGGACCGCCATTGTGAGAGGTGGGGAAAAGTCGACTTTCGGTGCGGTGAGCGCCGATGAAAAGTATTGGGATATATGTATATATATATATATATATATATTTGTTTGTTTCCGATTGCTAAACAGCTTTTTCCATAATGTATTGGTACATTTTGTAATGTAAATATTCATACATGTAAATAAATATATAATGAATGTACATATATTATTTATTAGTTAAAATATATTTTATTTACTATATGTATATATATATATATTCACTAAAAACTACATTTACAGGGATGTTATAGTTAGGAAATAGAATTAAAAATCCTCAGAAATTCACTGAACAAACCAAAGTTTACAGGGACATTATAGTTAGAAACTAGAGTTAAAAAAACATAGAAGTTCACTGAAAAACACTAAGGGGCAGATTTATGTTGCACTTGCGGCACTTTTGCGCCGCCGTTGCGTCACTTTTGTGACGCAGCAGCGGCGCAAATCCTGCGCCATGGTGCGGGGCATTTACAAACGTGACGCATCTCCCAGATGCGTCACGTTGTAAAGCCCTGCGCCACATGTAGGCGTTCCAGGGCAGGTGGGGGCGTTCCGGCGCAGGAACGCCTCCTAAAAGTGGCTGAGTGAAATCTACAAGATTTCACTCAGTCACTTTTAGGCCCATGCTGCGTCAAAACCCTGCGCCTGCTTGAAGCAGGCGTAAGAATTGACGCAGCATTGTACAGATAGGGCCCCCCAGATCATTGCTGGAGCTGCGTCTCGCTTGCGACGCAACTCCAGCAATGCGCCACTTTTCGGCACAGATGCGTCACGCATCTGTGCCGTTTTTGCCCCATGGTGCGCCGCATTATAAATGCGGCGCATCCATGGTGGCGCAGCTGTGGCGCATAATAACTGGCGCATCCCTGCTGATATGCAGGGATGCGCCAGTCGTCATAAATCTGCCCCTAAGGTTACAAGGACATTATATTAAGGCTCAGATGTCATTTGAGATGTTATCAGTGATATCATCAGTGATGCCCCTGCCCATGTCTTAAATGATGTAATATGCAAGGTCATAAGCAGGGCATTGCTGGGTGTTAATTTATAGTTAGATCACGTAACTATAACTGCAGAATTTGTATGGTTTTGTGTGTGTATAATCTGATCCTAGCATTAACGTCCCTGTAACTTTAGATTTTTCAGTAAATTTCACAGGTTTTTTTTACATCTAATTTATAACTATATTGTCCCTGTAACCTTTGTTTTTTTGTGACTTTCAAAGGTTTTTCAAATTCTATTTCTAAAGTATTATGTCCCTATAATGTTTTGTTTTTTGAGTTCCTTTCTCAAGTTTATTTTTAATACTAAGTATACTACAATTTATTTAGATTTTTAATTTAGCCTTTTTTGTAACTGCTAACTTTAAAAAATATATAATTTAAATATGTTTTGAAAGGTAAAAATGGTATTCGTTCTTAAAGCAATGTACATAATGTTTTAGAAAATTTATTTATATAAGTTTTATATTTTTAATTAATTTTTATTTCCACCTTACCGCACCTGAGCCAAACACATAGACGGTATTACAAGTACTGTATGGTTGCGAAGCTGGAGTTACAGATTCACTGAACAGTTTGTAGATTATTTCACTTATGTAACTCCCTCGAATTTTATTAATGACATCAATGTTAACAAATTTACAACTATATATGGTTCCCTAGATCTGTTTTTCAAGAAAGTTAATCATTTTACAAGTTTTGCAATCCCACAAACCTACGGACCGGATTCACAAATTCACCCAATGACACACCCAAACCTTGCCTCTTGATTGGGTACATTAGGAATCCAGCCATGTACATGTAAAACCACACCCAAAAACAGTTATTTCTCCAGTTAGCTCTGTAGAAAGAGGATTGAGAACCAGTGGTGCTATGCTTTCTTAGAATGGATGAACTTTCATCTGCTGTCCAGGATGAACATCCAGATACTTTTGAGGAAGAGGATGAAGATACACCACCTCCAAAATAACAAAGTGATGTTTGGAAATATATTGCAATATGTTCATGGGAAAGGAAGGTTAAGGCTAAATATGTGCAGAGCAGTGTTTGTGGGTAGCAGTTACCTAGGGGCATTGCCAAGAAGTAATAATCACATGGGACAAGTCCACGTGGAAGCACTTAAAAACAATTCATGAGAGGGTCTACAACCAGATGATGCGGGAGGACAGTCCACATCTACAGCACCCTTGAGAAAATCATCATCTGCTGCAGTCATTACTATACCAGCTGACTGTGAAGTATTAAGTGAGGTGGTTATTCACAGTGTGAAATGGCACATGCTTGTCGCTGTAAAAATGTCTACTGTGGGTGCATTCTTAGTTGCAGTAAAGAAGCATCACCGTTTATTTTTCTGCTTCCAGTTACCCCAAATGGCCTGATTATGATGTTGGGCAAACTTAAGTCTGCTTGACACCGTCTTGGTCCTGGTACCAACTGACCTCCAGTCGGCAGTCCTGATCGCCTAATTAGGATGCCACCGAACACTGTTCGGTTGCATTCCTACATTTCCCTATCAGTGCATGCATTATGGCTATAATCTGGCCATAATACTTGCCCCATAGAGAAATAGGAGGTGCCGTTTACCCATGCACCCCGTGGCAGGCACCTCAAGGTGCCTGCCATGGGGTACAGGGGTCAACATGCCCCCTTGGCCCCCAACCAGAGGCCACAGACACAAGGGGGCCCTGCTGTAGGTCTCCAAACACACTTTCCAACATGGTTTCCATGTCAGACAGGCCGGCATGGAGACCATGATGGAAACTGTGCATTGTAGTCCCTAGGGTGGAAAGGCCCGCCTGATGGGATTACAAGCCGTTCCAACTGGCCGACGGGCTCCTTGAGCCCTTTGGAATTCAGTCAGAATGGCCGTCCGGCTTCAAATCCGACCAGCTTATACATATTCATCCGGTCGGAATTGAAACTGGCGATGGGGGTTGGGTAAGGCTCCGACCCAAGGTCAGAGGCTTCTGACCACCATCGTAATCGGCCCTAAAATGTCTTTTGAAGACTGAAGCGAGTTGCTGCTTAGCATTTCTATATTCTTACCCTTTTAGTACCCTGTTTATTTTTTGTTAAAAAAACATAAAAAATTTAAAAACCCTTCTCAATAAAAAGGTTCTTTTAAGAACCACCAATTGGTCAAGCAAAAAGCTAACTTTTTTTAATGCGTCAGACACTGTATCGTTGTGAGACTGGGTGTTTCATTGTCTGTATTGATGTGTCTGGGTGTGTCAGTAGTTGCATTTGTGTATGCGAGAATATATCAGTTCCTATATCACAGTATGACTGGGCGTGTCAGTAGCTGTATCAGTGTGTACCTGGGTGTATCAGTGGGTGTATCAGAAAGTGTATGGCTGTTTGAGAGGCTGTATTAGTGTTTGGCTGAATTGATATGTAACTTGGTGTATCATTGGCTGTATGAGTATGTGCCTTGATTTGTTAGTTGCTGTATCAAAGTGTGGCTGGGTGTGGCAGTAGTTATATCAGTGTGTTTCTGGGTATGTTAGTGGCTGTATTGGTGTGTCCCTGGGTGTGTCAGTGGTTGTATCAATGTGAGCCTGGTTCTGTCAGTGGCTGTATTGATGAATACCTTGGTGTATCAGTGACTATATTGGTCTGGGTGGGTATGTGAGTAGCTGTAGTGGTGTAGGATGTGCAAGTGGGTGTGTCAGTGTATAGCTGGGTGTATGAGTGGCTATTGGTATGTGGCTTGGAGTGTGAGTACCTGTATGGGTGTGTGAATGACTGTATGGGGGTGTGTGTGTCTATGTAAGTAGGTGATGTGTAAATGGGTGTATGACTGACTATGGGATTATGATTGTGTGTATGTGTGTCACTACCTCTGTGAATGACTGTATACGTGTGTGAGCCCATGAATTAATACCTGTATAGGTGTGTTAGTGATCCATATATTAACTTAGCAATATACATTTTTATAACTTTACAAATGCATTTTATTAGCATATCACATTGTGATTTAAATCAAATGTTAAACAAATAAAGCTAATACAACGTATTTAACTATTTACAAACACACTTTTGTGCACAAGTACTACAGATACATGCAAGTAAATCTTTATACCAGGAAGTACAAAACAAAGTTATGTCCGGAAGCATTTTGCAATACCTTCAGGGGAAAAAAAGGTTACACCTAAATACGTGCATTGTAATATTTGTAGCAAGCAGATATCCAGGGATACTGCCAAGAATTGTTAACATGGAACACGTTCCATGTGGAAGCACTTACAACAATTCATGAAAGGTTCTGCAACTGGATGATGTGGGAGAAAGCAGGTGTAGCATTACAATCCACTCTACAGCACTGTTATATCAGAGCCTCCTGCAAAGGATTAAGTGAGATGGTTACTCACTGTGCGAAAGGCCACATGGTTGTCGCTGTAAAAATGTCTTCTACTGGTGCATTTTCCATTTTTGACTGGTCTCCGGTTTTATACTCATACACAATAAATGATGTACTGCTGAAAGAATCATCATTGAATAGTGGGAAGAAACAAAGAATGTAGTAAATACTAAAGCTGCACACTATGGGCCCGATTCACAGAACTAACTTAAGACAAAATCCTAAACTTACTACCATTTTGGTATTCACAGAAGGCACTTACTCATTTTGGTATTCACAGAAGGCACTTACTCATTTCGGTATTCACAGAAGTTAGGAGTCCTAACTTTAGGACTCCTAAATGCCTTCTGTGAATACCGAAAGTCTTAAAATTAGGATTTTTCTCAGTTTAGTAGTAGTGTAGTTAGGACTCCTAACTTTAGGACTCCTAAATGCCTTCTGTGAATACCGAAAGTCTTAAAATTAGGATGTTTGTCAATTTAGTAGTAGTAAAGTTAGGACTCCTAAGTTTAGGACTCCTAAATGCCTTCTGTGAATACCGAAAGCCTTAAAATTAGGATTTTTCTCAGTTTAGTAGTAGTATAGTTAGGACTCCTAACTTTGAGACTCCTAAATGCCTTCTGTGAGTACCGAAAGTCTTAAAATTAGGATTTTTGTCAATTTAGTAGTAGTAAAGTTAGGACTCCTAAGTTTAGGACTCCTAAATGCCTTCTGTGAATACCGAAAGCCTTAAAATTAGGATTTTTCTCAGTTTAGTAGTAGTATAGTTAGGACTCCAAACTTTAGGACTCCTAAATGTCTTCTGTGAATACCGAAAGTCTTAAAATTAGGATTTTTCTCAATTTAGTAGTAGTAAAGTTAGGACTCCTAAGTTTAGG
Organism: Triturus cristatus; assembly: GCF_964204655.1. NCBI lineage: Eukaryota > Metazoa > Chordata > Amphibia > Caudata > Salamandridae > Triturus > Triturus cristatus. The sequence goes on from NC_140591.1 coordinate 731,565,636, forward strand.
ACTCCTAAATGCCTTCTGTGAATACCGAAAGCCTTAAAATTAGGATTTTTCTCAGTTTAGTAGTAGTATAGTTAGGACTCCAAACTTTAGGACTCCTAAATGTCTTCTGTGAATACCGAAAGTCTTAAAATTAGGATTTTTCTCAATTTAGTAGTAGTAAAGTTAGGACTCCTAACTTTAGGACTCCTAAATGCCTTCTGTGAATACTGAAAGCCTTAAAATTTGAATTTTTCTCAGTTTAATAGTAATAAAGTTAGGAGTCCTAACTTTAGGACTCCTAAACTGAGAAAAATCCTAATTTTAAGACTTTCGGTATTCACAGAAGGCATTTAGGAGTCCTAAAGTTAGGACTCCTAACTTCTGTGAATACCGAAGTGAGTAAGTGTCTTCTGTGAATACCAAAATGAGTAAGTGCCTTCTGTGAATACCAAAATGGTAGTAAGTTTAGGGTTTTGTCTTAAGTTAGTTCTGTGAATCGGGCCCTATATGTATGTAAGTAGGTGGTTGCATGTGTAAATGTGTGTGTAACTAAAGTATGAGAGTTTGAGTGTATGTGTGGGTATGTCATTACCTGTGTAAATTACTCTTTAGGTGTGTGAGTTCATCTATGAGTATTTGTATGGGTGTGTTTGTGACCCATTAGTTAAATTAGTAAAATGCATTTTTATAACTTTGCAAATTAATTATATTAACATATTACAATACAATTCAAACCAAACAATTAACAAAAAAACATAAGATAACTTATTTAACTATTTAGAAATACAGAAACACATCCAAACCTGAACTTCTGATGAACTACACTAGCACCCCTCCCATCTACTTGCAGTGCTGCTGTCTATTTACTTTACCACTTCAAATGTGTTAATCTGATGGTATGCAAACGTGGGACCAACGAGTACAGCTATTGTCTTCATGCTGCGCTCAAGTGCAAGTTGTGAAATTTGGGAATACCAAATTGGTTTCTAACCCTTAGTTGCACCGAAAATCCATGGGATGACTTGCAAAGCTTATTCAGAGAAGCAACCTCCAACAATAAAGTAGGCCTGGGCATGAAATTACAGTCCGCTCAGGGAGTTTGTGAAGTTTGTTCCTCGCTCACCAATGTGAAGTTGGCAAGCTTGGAAAATCATGCTCGAGACCACCTCCCGCCAAGATTTCTCAATGCAGGCGAAGGTGGATGGTCGCTATGGCTCACATTGGGAAAGCTTCTGTTCCCATTGAGGAAGCTGCCGCATGAGTGGAACATCTACTCAAGTGGCAGAAAGAAGCAGCTCCCTCTTGAGCTGCATGTGGCGCAGTTCTCGCTGATTTTACAGCGTGAAACAAGCACCCAGCACTAATAACCAGCATGAACCGTACAATGTGATGCACTCTGCCACTTATGGAACCCCATGTAGTGAGACAGGGTTTTTTTAGTCACTTCGCGGAGTGTAGCGTAACTCTGAAAATTCGGCCCAGGCCTAAGCCTACGTTAAAGTCATCAAACTCAAGACACCAAGAGAATTTAAAGATAGAGTTGTGTATCTGCCAAGTTTGTGCAGTGCAACATCTGCAGCAAGTAATTATCAAGAGAGAGTGGTAAAAAGTATTGTTATAGGACAAATACCATGTGAAAGCATGTTAAAACCGTCCATGAAAGGAAATATAATCATTTCATGTGGAAGAAGGCAGCTGGAGGAGAAGCACACTCATCATATACAATAGTCTTGGGGAAACCTTCAAATGTTCAACAAATAGCCGTGCCAGCTTACTGCAATAAGTTGTCTGAGATGTTAACATTATACAATTTAACCAAACACTAAACAAATAAACATAACCTAACTTATTAAACTATTTACAAATACACGTATGTGCACAAGTACTTCAGATAGATTCAGGTATTTCTCTAGACCAGTTTGGACACCCTGACCCTGTACTGCATGAGCAATTTGGAAACATTTTAGTATTTCTTTGGAAGAGAGAAAGGCTAGTGCCAAGTTTCTCCAGTTCAATGTCTGCAGCAAGCAATTGTCAAGACAGACTGGGAAGAAGTATTCACAGAAGACAATTCCACGTGGAAGTACATCAAAACTATCTATCAATGCATGTACCATCACATAATGTGGGAGAAGGCAGGTGCAGCAGAAGAACAGTCATTATCTGCTGTAGTCCTAGGGAATCATTGTCACTGGCTATCATAACTGTTCCAGCTGTCTTCAATACGTTTTATGAGATAGAATCTCACTTGCAAATGTCAGAGGCTGGTGGCTCTAAAGATGTTGACCATGTTTGCATAACTGGATACAGTGAAGAATCACCTTGTTTAATTATTTCCTCCTCTCAGTTGAACCTTCTTGTTCTTCACAGACTGAAGCCAGTTGCTTCCTCCCAGTAGCCTTATATTACCCATTTAAATACTGTGTATATTTTCTTCCTAAATATAGTTTTAAATATTTTAAAATTGTTAGTGTTCCAGGACGACTGTTGTCATTTAATTTACAGGCCATGACACATATAGTACACTCTACTAGATATTTACAGAAAAATCGAATAGCCAAATTAAGGTTAAGTCAATCATACCATGTTTAAGGAAGAAGCACATATACTTCACCACTATCAAGCAGTGGTAAAAAGCTCAAATTCCTGAGGCGAATTGCATGTCTCAGTATGTGACTGGGTGTCCTAGTGACTGTTTGGGAGCTCAAATTAGTATGTAAGTGACTTATGGATTGGTAATTGACTGTGTTGGTGGGTGTTTGGGTGTTAACTGTGTGTGCAAGTGGCTTTTTTAGTAGTGGATACATAATTACTGTATATGTTAGTGGATGTGAAAGTGGTTCTGTTACTGAGTAGGTGTGACAGTGGCTGTATGGTTTTCTAAATAGGTAGGTTTGGGGCTGTATAGGTAGGTGACTGGCTGTAACTGAGTGTATGGGTCTGTGTGTGCACGTGTAAGTGACTGACACTTAAAAGTACATGTCTTACCTTCAATTTACAGAGCACCCTGCCCATTGGATCACCTGGGGTGTACCTTGGAGTGACATGTTTACAAAAGAAGAGTTTAAACTTTGGCAAGGGGTATTAAATGCCAATTTGAAGTGTCAGGAAAGTACAAACACAGGCTCAGCAATGGCAGTCCTCAGTCAGGTTTAAAGTGCTAATTGGGGTTGTGCTTCTCACCTTACCTTCACTTGCACTCTGGATCTCTTCGTCCTGCAATGAGGGGAACGGCTTTTCACATCGCCTCTGGGACCCGCTGGCAATCCTTGAAACACCTTTGCCTGCCGTGAGGGGAACGGCTCAACAAACTACACCTCCCAGCATTCCCTTCTCCGGGCGCCTGCCAATAACGTAATCAGGCAGCGCCAGGGAGGGATTTAAGCACGCTAGTCGTCCCGCAGTGCGGGACGCGCGTGGGCCGCGCACGGGCCGCGCGCGGGCGGGCCCGTCCTTGCCCGTCATCGCCAGGACACGCCAGGGCAGGGCCAACCCCCTAACGCTGTTTTCTGGAGGGGATTTTCAAGGTATTGGTTCCATTGATGCTGTTGGGGCTACACATTTTGTTCTTTGTTATCCCTGTAATCAGGGGCCAAGCTCCTACTGTTAATAATGGATATAGCACAGCTTTGTTAGCTTCTTGTGCTGCTGTTACAATATTTTGAAATATCTTTAAGCATTTATATTTGGAGCTTGGAGTGTCCTACTGATCTAATAGGGAACGAAAAGCGCTTTCCGCGGAAAGAAATGACAACAAAGTCGGGGAAGCTGGGGAAGATTGGGAAAGCGGTCCCCACAGGCTCAGTTATGGGTACACTGGACCAATTTTTCGTATGTGCATCATCTATTTTGGCCTATGAAATTGACTGTACAGAAAAAAGACTATCATTGGACATTGCGGCCAATAGAAGGTCCTCTATGGGTCTCTTAGCTGGCGCATTGACCCCTGTTCCTTCCAACAGCATTTCATCCATCCCTATTACCACCCGGGGCACGGAAATTTATCCAGTTGATTGTACTGGAATGGTCCAGAATGCTCACACCGCTCTAGTGCATGCAGCCTCTAGTGAACCCCACAGGGGGCTGGAATTCGCTACAACACTAGAATCTCCATCTGAGGTCCAAATAGGTTCTTTTTTTGGTAGTACATCGCCTGATCCTGTAGAGAATAATGTCAGGACCCGCTATAAACGCAGTGTAAAACCAGCGCTCCCACTGCCAGTAACCAAAAGGAAATGTGGGAAAATGGCACAGAAGGGCAGGAAGGCTAAACTCCTGAAGCCAAATGTCTCAATTGAAAATTCTGGAGATAGATTGCCGCCCGTAGAGAATAGTGCTGAGTGCTCATTACCAAGGAGGGTCGAGACAGGTCAAGAATTTTTGCCTCGTATAGTTGCTCCATCTAAACTATCACAGTCAACATGGGATAAAATTGAACAGATATTCAATAGAATGTGTATCCCTATTTATAAAAGATTGATCTCTATAGAGGAAAGACTCGACCTATTTGAAGGTGCAAGTGTAAAAACTACTAATAATGTTAAGACCTTGGTCAGTGCCAGCTCTGGGCAGAATACTATAGGGTTCACTGAGATTAGCCCAAGTCCAGAACATCTAGCACAGCCCCCTCAGACTGTCGTATCCATAAGTAACCCCTCCCTGAACGTGAGTGCCCCTAATGCCCAGACGTCCTCTCGGCCTAGGCTAAGGCTAGAATCCCTAGCACAGCCCTCTCAGTTTGTTGTATCTAAAAGTAACCCCACAGTGAATTCAAGTGTCTCTAACCCCCAGACCTCCTCTCAGCCTATAATTAGTTCGCAGGCCCCAGGTGGAGTGGATGTACTATTGGATGGTCCTATTACAATTCTCCCGGTATGTGATAGGGGTAGTAGGGTGCTAAATGATTTATCCCTAGCTAGACTCCCATGTATAGACCTCCCTCCTGCATCTACCCCTTATGTATGTATTTTGACGGGGGTACCAGCCTTGAGGAAGGGTCAACGAGAGGATTATATCGATCTAAAAAACAAGTGCACCCATTGGCTCAATGCGAACCGACCATTACCGTTTGGTGTTTTGGCAAAAATTATTTTTGCTAGGAGGGTGGATTGGGTTGGGCCAACAAAGAAAACGATCAAGGGTGACTGTATTATAATCAATTTTGGGGATACAAGGGCTAGGGAGCACAGTTGTGGCCGATATCACCAATGCACGGCCTCTAGGATAATTCCCCTTCCCCTAACATATTTCTATCCTGCCCCCCTTTCCGGTCCTTGGGAAGTTAGTGAAGGATGAAATGGTATGGTTGGGGGCTTTGGGGGTGACCAAGGAGTTCTGTTAAGAAACAGATTTGATGCTCTATCTGGATTAGAGGAGTGTGATTGACAACAAGTCACAATTAATCATCACAATTTGGAATATAACCCAAAAGGTACATACTCTCCAGATCTAAGCTCGACGATGCTCGATGTGGGACATAAAAATTGGATTGCATTTAGTCACCCTCTGAACAGGAGTCTAGTAAATAAAACCCCTACCCATGATAGTGGGAAAAGAAACGGGGAAAACAGGAGTAATGACTGTTCATTGCAACTTAGGACGTCTATGACCTTGGGTCCTTCCTTTCCCCATTTGGCTCGCCCTATGATCAAGGTTCCTTGTATTCAGGGACCACGGACCCTGAAGTTCCTATCCTGGAACATTGCAGGTTTGGGTTCTAAAATTTCGCCTGGGGTATCTTACCTTTCAGATCCCGGCAGTTAGACAGGAGAAGGGCTGTCTAATGGGGGGTCTGATTATCTGGGCAAGGCAAGCCTTAAAGTGTAAAATCACTCAAGTTCCCACAAACAGCATTGACATCCTTGCAATAAAAATCTTTCCAGAAAAAAGACCTAACCTATACATTTTCAATGTATATGCTAGAGGTTTGGTGGGTGGACGACGTTCTGATGTTGTAGCCGACCTGGATAGGCTGTTGGATAATGTACCAAGTGAATTTAGTACAGTGGTCGTGGGGGATTTTAACACTACGTTTGAACCCCTTGGGCTAAAGGATCATGACCTAACGGAGGATGAGGATCTAAAATGGGGTATACCCCCCCTTGAGGCCGAGCCAATTATAAAATGGTCCGAGGCGGCCATACAAATGAAAGGGTTGTGCATGGGGCATCGGTTGAGAGCTGTAAATGGGCGCACAACATCTGACAAGAAAGGAGCCAATACCTTTAACAATGGACGCAGGGCAAGTCGTATTGATTATGTTTTGGTAGGCCTGGACCTGTGGCACTGCGTGAGGGATATGACAGTGGTTACTAGGTTGGAAAGTGACCACGACCCACTTATTGTCTCAATGCATGTGCTAATTGAAGAGGTCATGCAAGTTAGCCCAGTGGTAGAAAGTGATGACTTGGTACTGGCAAATGATGTTCGACATCTACGATGGATAAACGTTGCAAGATCGGAGACGGTTTTGTCAGCAATGAATATTGAGGTGGACAGGGTATTAAAAATTTGGGGTTCGGGTGAAGGCAACCAGATTCCCCTGACCCAGTTCACTGAGATGCATACAGCCCTGTTTGAACAACTGAAAGTGTTTTTTTGTAAACCTGCAAAGCACAGTCAGGGCGCGAAAAAGGACACAGTTCGATGGTATACTAATAAATGTCGACAGCTGCAGAGAAACCTGGGCCTAGCAATATGTGAGGGAGACACAGTGAAAGTAAGATTGGCATGGGACTCCTATAAAAGAGCAGTCAAAGCCGCTAAAAAATCTTGGGACCAGGCAAGATGGTCGGAGCTCAAAGAAGCTTGTGAGTCACATAACCCAAAAGCATTCTGGGATATATTCAAGTGGGACAGGGGAGGGAATTCGGACCCCCCGCAAAATAATGTTGCACACCATTTATGGGTAGAATATTTTAAACCTCAGTACGCCTCCCTGGAGGACGTACAGTCCTTGGGCCCTATTAAGCTAACCTTTTTCTCTGGTGAGATGTTTACGCTAGGGGAAGTAGATAGGACCTTGGATACCATCACCCCTATTCGTGCCCCTGGAATGGATAACATTCCTGGAGATGTATTTTTGAACTATAAAACCCATGGCGTCTGTACATAAAACATTTAGCAAAGGCCATTGCATGTGGGGCACCAATCCCGGCCTCCTGGAAAGGGGCCGAGATAATACCGGTTTTCAAAAAGGGGGACAAATCTGTTGCCGCTAATTACAGACCAATAAGTCTTATAGATTCCATCCAAAAGATCATGGGCAGAATGATTTTACAAAAATTACAACTATGGATGGATGATGAGCAAATTCTAACCCCACTGCAAGCGGGCTTCCGCCCCCGCACAAGCACTATTGACCAGGTCTTCCGTTTTATTAACATTTACTGGAAGACAGTCAGCCCTCTATGCGGTATTTGTTGATTTGAAGGCTGCCTTTGATCTGGTGCCACGACGAAGGCTGTGGGATGTCCTAAGCAGAATGGCGATGCCGGCTGCACTGTTGTCCCTGATCGTCCGCTTTATTGAGGATAACCATGCACGGGTCCGGTGGGGTGTCAAGGGTGAGGTTATTGAAACGTTCCCCTAGAGAGAGGAGTGCGCCAGGGTTGCGTGCTTGCGCCTACCCTGTTTTCGCTCTTTGTGAACGGGGTGGCCGAATTCCTCCTCGAGACCCCCACCGACGCCCCTGTATTGGCGAAAGAACATATACCTATCCTCATGTTCGCGGACGATACCCTGATAATATCTAAGACCCCTAGCGGTCTACAAAAAGCCCTTAGCAGGTTTGAGGCCTTCTGTTTAACCCGGGGTCTTGTAATAAATACAGAAAAAACAAAGTTTATGACTTTAAATGAGCATAAATCCTTTAGAGGTAGTGTATTCATGAATGATGTACCCCTTGATAGAGTAGATGCTTTCACGTATCTGGGGGTTACACTCCAGTCAGACATGAGCTGGTTTAAACAAATTAACTTAGCCACCCTAAAACATAAACAACATGCGGGGATTCTTTTAGCCAACTTCAATACGTCCTTTTCTAAACCCATAGGCCCATTGATGGAAATTTATGGCCTGAAAGTACTAAGCTCCACCTTATATGGTGCGGAGCTATGGGGGTTTCAGAACCTCCAGACAATAATCGTTGCCGAAAACGCCTTTTTGCGCAAGGTTATCGGCGTTCCAAAAAGCACCCCTATGTGCCCATTATTCCTTGATTTGGGAAGGAAAGCACTTAGAGATTTGGCTAGACTTCGCCCTCTACTATACTGGCGAAGATTATGGTGCACGGTTGAGCTCTCCCATTACGCTAAAGGAGTAAAAGACGTAATGGATCTAGACCGTTTTCAAAGGATCAAATGGTTACGAGAGCTAAGGTCATTGTTGGTTAAACTATATCTGCCAGAATTATGGGCTGACCCCCAAAATGCTTCCTTTCCTACAAAAAAGACATTGAAGGAGAAGTATTGGGTGATGATAATGGAATCCGCTTGTCTGTCAGGTCGTTTTCTTGAATTTAAGGCAAAGCCCGTATTTGAAAAATATTGGGACCTTATAGAGAAACCCCTAGACAGAAAGCTTTATTTTCAAATGAGGATTGGATGACTACCTATTAGATTGTTTACCGGTAATTGGGCTGGGGCTACCATGAAAGTTTGTCCAAATTGCCCAGATAAAGATGAATCGGTTAGCCATCTTTTGTTTTTTTGCCCACTGTATAAAAAACCTCGGGCCAAGTGGGTAATTCCTATTTGCAAGCTTCTAGGCTTTAGTAAACATGAGGAGGCACTAAGAATTCTCACAACTGACCCCTCACAGTCTATAGCTGTTGCAATGGCTGTTGACCAGGCTTATTGACACTACTGCCTCCAGTCCCGAAGATATGAATTGTCTGAGATAAATTGAATGATTCTGTACTTTAATGTTTTAGAAACTATTTACTCGGCAGTACTTATGTTTAATGCGTTTTTAATGTTTTAGATTCAGTATATTTATAATCTTATTATGAATGTTTTATTTTATATGATCTGCTTTTATGACTAATGTGTTGAATAAAGCTTTGTTGACTGACTGGCTAATTGATTGGTTGGCTCAATTATTGCTACAGGCTCACAAATATAATTTAATGTTCAGACCTTGGACATAGGTAGTGCACTCTACTAGGGACTTGCAGATCAATTAAATATATGAATTGTGGATAAGTCAATGAAATCATCTTTAGGTGAGGAGCAGATACCCTTTACTGCTATCTAGCAGGGGTAAACTGCTCAGATTCCTAAGGTGAACTGGGTGTCTCAGTATGTGACTGGGTGTGTCAGTGACTGAATTTGTGTCAAACTGTGCATATAAGTGGCTGCATGGATTAGTAACTTGCTGTGTTAGTCAGTGTTTGACTATGTAACTGTGTGTGCAAGTGTCTCTCTTAGTAGTGGATACATAAGTAATATGTGAGTGGATGGGTAAGTGATTCTGCCATTGGTTGACTGGATACGACAGTGGCTGTATGGTTTTTTAAATAGGTGTGTTTCTGTCTGTATAGGTGGGTGACTGGCTATATAATTGGGTGTATGGGTCTGTAAGTGTGTGTGTAAGTTACTGAAACTTAAATATACATGTCTTACCTTTTAACTACACAGCACCCTGCCCATTGGGCTACCTGGGCTGTTCCTTAGGGGTGACTTATGTGTAAAAAAAGGAGAGTTTAAACATTGGCAGGGGACATTAAATGCCAAGTTGGCCTATCAGTAAAACTGCACACAGGATATGAAATAGCAGACTTGAGACAAGTTTAATAGGCTACTTGTCGAGATGGGTGACTAGAAGTCTCAGTACTTGAGAACATATATGCGTGCCTCTATCAGAGCCTCTATGGGTGTGCCACTGAATGTGTTAGTAAGTATGTCACTATACGACTGGCTCTCTCAGTAACTCCATGGGCCTGTACATGTGTACTTAAGTGGATGAATGCATTCTGACTAGCTGTATTAGTGAGTGTTGGGGTATGTAACTCTGTGCAACTGGCTCTGTTACTGTTGGATATGTAAGTGCTATTTGGGTATGTGAGTGAATGTGTAAATGCCTCAGTCACTGTCTGACTGGATGTGTTAATGGCTCTATGCTTTTGCACATACCTATGTGAGTCACTGTATGGGTGGCCTTACGCTGCTTTTTTGTTACTTATTTTGTGATGCTGCAGCAGCATAAACAATGCACAACATTTACAAAGTGAAGCATCTAGGCAGATTCATCACTTTCTAAACCCCTGCACTACAATATACCTGCGTCAGGTATAATATATGCAGGGTGGTTGCTCCCCCATAAAAAAGGCTTGTAGAAGTGGGGCAGTGAAATCTATGAGATTTCACTGCACCGCACCTACGAGTTCAGTATGCCAAATCCTTAAGCTTGCTTCACATCATGCGTACCGACTAACGCAGGCCCTTCTACATGGGACTCGCCCATGTGTAATGACACATTGCTGGAGTTGTGTCAGTTTTGCGACACACTCCTGCAATACGTCATTACTGTGCCACCAGATACATCAGGATTCCTGATGTACCTGGTCGATCCTTGTGGCATGGAGCGCCGTACTGTAAATACAGTGCATCCAAGCTGTCACAAGGAGGGCGCAATGAAAAGTGTTTCATCTCTGTTTTCAACCAGTGATGCAACACTATTTATAAATGAGACCCTAGGTGTATAACTGGGCGTATAGGTCTCTCAGTGCACATGTAACCCACTGAAACTTCAAAGTACATGTTTATCTTTTCAGCACATAGCACCCTGCCCTATGAACTACCTATGGCCTTCCTTAGGGGTGACTTATATGCAGTAGAAGGGTGTTAAAACCAAGTCAAACTGGCAATAAAACTCCACACAGGGTATGCAGTAGCACTCCCGAGACATGTTTAAAGGGCTACTTATTTGAATGGGTGATTAGGAGTGCCAGTACTTATATCTGAGTGACTCAATCAGATCCTCTGTGGGTATGTCACTGGATGTGTAAGTATGTCAGCATATGACTGGCTCACTTAGTAACTCTATTGGTCTGTAAATGTAAATGTGTATGTAAGTGGCTGTATGGATTGCCTACTGGTTTTATTAGCGAATTTTAAGTAACCCTGGGTGGAGTTTGTGGAGTTATGCTACCCGAAAATCCGCAAAGTGGAAAAAAACTGTGTCGCACTACGCGGAGCTCTGTAAGTGGTGGAGTGTAATAGAAAAATGCTGTTTGCTGTGATTTTCAGTGCCGGGTGCTTGTCCGCACTATGCAATTCATCGTGAATGGCACCAATCACAGCGCAAGTGGGCGCTGCTTTCCTATCTGCCGCTAGAATAGATTTTTCTTGAGCTGCAGCTTTCTCAACGCGAATGGGCAGTTTCTCAAAGCGAGCGGTCATGAGCATACGTGACCACTCGCAATGAAAAACTTGACCCTGCGTTGAGAAATCTCGCTGGGAGGTTTATTTTCCGTGCTCGCACTTGCCAACTTGCTGTTGACGATCACGAATGAGGAAAAATCTCACCGGGAGGTGTATTTTCCTCGCTCTCGCTCGCCAACATGACGTTGACGAACACGAGCGACGAAAAGAACTCTGCTCCGGTACGCGGAGCGGAGTTTTTTGGAACTCCCCATGCAGGTATGCATCTGTGTGTGCAACTAGTTTAGTTACGATTGAATACATAAGTGCTATGTGGTGTATGAATGTATGTATAAGTGTCTCTGTTGCTCTCTCGCTGTGTGTGTTAGTGACAATATGGTTTTGTAAATAGGCTAATGAGTAGATGTACGGTGGGTGACTGGGTATATAGGTGTATAAGTGTATGAGTTACTGACTTTCTAAGTGCTGGGTACATAAATGCCTGAAAAGGTATTTGAGTAGGTATGCCAGTACCTATATGAGTATGTAAATAATTAGGTTAGTGTATATATAAGTGAGTAAATGGGTGTGTGAATAGTTTAATGGGTTTGTGACTGAATGTGGCAGTCATTGTCTAGCTATATAAGTGGTGGGTAAATAGGTGCTTAAATGGGACTATAACTGGGTGTGTAAGTGCCTGCCTAACTGTGTGCTAATTCCATACAATTGAATTAATTACTAAAAGCAAGCACCTACATCTAATTGTAGACACATTCATTCATACTGGCTTTTTCAGTATAACAAATCCTCTTTCTCCTTTCCTTCTTATTCTATGTTTAGCTAACTAATGTTCTCATCTAAACTACATTCTATTTTACCTTCTAGTATAATGTCTAGAAGCTACACATTTTATTTAATCTTGCACACACTCACAATGTTTTATCTAAATATACTTGTTTATACTACAACCTAATTAACATACCTGTATAATCTCTTTGCTGGACACCAACTTTAATTTCTAGTTTGGTTTTCATTGGAAATCTCTAGACTGAGCTATGACAATCCTCTCCACTCTTAGTACAAAAACAGCTAAAATGGCTAACCTTCAGCCTGTAATCTTACTCCTGTTACTCCTTTTTGTTATACCACTTCTAAATGGTCAGTATATTTTTACCCCTTACCATGTTTCCTGGAAAGAAGCCTAATTTGGGTGTTTTTTCTTCTGCATTAATCCACACACCCACTGTGATACTCAGCGCGGCCCCCTGTTTAACTTCATGGTGGGCCCGCTGATCCACAGGAAAGCCTGTAGAAGCATTTTACAATCTACTATTGATAGACTGCATTTATGTTCTACTTTGCAACAACTACTCAATTAAATTAAAAGCCAAATAGTCGATAATTACCAATGTCTCCACATCACTCTATTTTAGTTAAACATTGCAGTCGTTTCTGTTCCCCTTCCCCATATTCTTATAACTCCATGTCTATTGTGACCATGTTAGTAGCACTCTTTACTAACAACTAAGTGAAAAGTACACATTACTGTCTGTAAGCAGCATAATAGCTTCCAATTTAACTGTAGCATGTGTGGGTGAGTGATTGCGACTTCAAACATAATATTTTCCTATTTTTAAAAAAAAGAAAACAATCACAGTAGTTACTTTTTTCTCCAAATCGCTAACTAATTTTAGTTCCAAGCACATCTCCACCATTCAATCAAATATGTATTGTATATTCTACTTGCTGTCCCCTTTCATCATCAAAACTGCCTCATTCTACTGAAGCCTTCTCCTCTGTGCTGCTCCTCCTTCCCTCCAAAATGGTCATAGTGTGGATTATGGGTCATAGTTTAGTGTTTTGAGCATCATGGATCCCAAACCAAAAGCACACATTCAACACATAATAGCAGCATGTTTCCCTCAACCAAACCATTTCTGTAAAAAACAATGTATTTAATATAGTAGGCATATAACTGGTACATGGGTATCTTCAAAGTGTGTGGGAATGGCTGTATAGGTCTGTGAGCAGGTGTGTCAGTGGTTTAATGTTGTGAGAGTGGGTATATAAGAGGCTGTATGGGTCTCTAACTGGGTGTATTAGTGGTAGTATGGTTTGCTGAGTGAGTGTGTTACTAGGTAAGTGAGTAAGTCTTTGACTGGCTCTGTGGGTGTGTGAGTAGGTGTGTCACAGATTAGATAGGTGTTTGAATATAAATGACAAATCAATATGCGATATAACAAACATAATTACATATAGACAGAAAAAAAGGCGGTGGCTGTAGCAAAGATTTTCTCAACGCGCGTTTCGACGCTAAAAAGCGGCTTCATCAGGAGAGCCACAAATGCTTTTCCCCTATATAAAAATAAGAAACATAAATAAACAACTCTCTAAAAACACTGAGTACCCTATTACGTTTAGCCCTTCTTTGGTCTCTTGATTTAACATGGAACAGTTGAAAACATTTGGGTTTTCAGATGAAGATTTTGCCCTTCTGGTTGGCACTAGCAATGCTTTTTGTAACAGTTCCACCACTACTACTACTCTTAACAATGATAATTCATTTAAACTTCTTAATTTAAGAAAGAAAATCAGAAGAATAGAAGCCCACTGGGAATTTATGTTGGAATATCTGAAATCCAGAGTCATACCACAGGGGTTAAGAGTACGGAATATTCCTGGCTTATTTGTTGAATTCAGGAAATTCCTGGAAAAATGGAGTATGATAGCTAACAGATGTTCAAGGGACCTAATGATCCTTATTATTGAAACTGGTAAAGAATTGCTATCTTCTCTCAAAAGTGAACTATTAGAATCAGAAGAACAAATCAGAAAATCTAATAGTGTAGAAGAAGCCAAGTAGAAACTTAAGGCTGCAGAAAAAGAACTTTTATCGTTTTCTGAATATCTTGTAAAACTGAGAAATTAAGAAAAGATCTATGCTACTACTCCATGACTAAAACGTATCCATATCTGGATGAAAACTATTACCAACAAAATCAATATCCCCAGGAACATAATAAAAAAGCACGACCAGTTAGAACTTTTTCTGACACATCCGACTCTGATGTGGACACGAATGACCAGTTTTATGATCCATCTAGACCTAGTTGTCCCTATAATTCACAATACCAGCCTTTTTTAGCCCAACGAGGGACACGCAGAGGGCGACAACGAGTACGTTTTCAGCCCCAAATGAGAGGAAATCACCAACAACAGAATCCTTATGCACCATCAGACAATCAGCACCTGTTAGAAACCAGGAATCAACACTATTGGAGATAGTTGATACCATCCCTATCTTCAATTTGTCATCAGAACTGTTAGATTCTGATTGCATGAGTCTGCTTTCAAAGGGATTGTCTTTTGTTCCACACTCGTATACCAATAAATTTAAAGTATACACTGATATAATTTCATTTCTTTGCAAAATCAGATTGAAAAAATATTTCTCCCAAGAGTCTACGAGCTACTTTTAACACCACTGTAGCACTGCCGTTGTCCTTTACTCCATCAGTAGATCAGATAGGGCCCGAAGTTGGAGTGTTTGAAAAAGTTGTTCTTAAACGACTAGACCAATCAACCCGCTTCATTCCTAAACCCCTTTACAATCTCAGCAAAGAGGAATTTTCTTGTTTGTCTACTCTCAGAGAGAATAAGTCAATCACCATGAAAAGTGCTGACAAAGGGGGAGGCATTGTTGTGTTAAACACAACTGTTTATGAAAAACAAATGATGGCCTTCCTGAGTGACTCTAATTTTTACACCAAAGTTACAGTAGATCCCACTAATAGAGTCTGTTTGGTAATTCAGCGATTATCAAATACGGCTCTCCTAAAAGGAGAGATAAACAAAAAAGAGCATGTATTTCTGAATAGCTCCAAGAAAAAAATGCCTTGTATATACGGAGTACCCAAGGTACATAAAAATCTTCTAGAGCCCCCATTACGACCAATTGTATCTACTATCGGATCTGTTACAGAACCGTTATCAAAATATGTTGATCAATGGCTATGTCCTCTCTAAGGTTGAATATTTACCTTTTAATTCTAACCAAGAAATTCTGGTGACTCTAGATATAGAGTCACTTTATAGCAATATTCCCCAAAGAGAAGCAATAACAGCTGTATCCTGGTTTATTGATACTTATGAGATCCCATGTCCTAAATCTTTTGTTTTAGAGTGTCTCACTATTTTACTTACAGAGAACACATTTGAATTTAACAACATCTGTTTCAAACAAATCCGCGGCGTCAGTATGGGAGCTACAGTAGCTCCGTCTGTAGCCAATATATACATGTCCAAATTTGAACTCAATTTTATTTACAACGAGATTGCTCCCTTTTTTGAATCAATATATCGTTGGGTACGTTATATTGATGACATTCTTTTTATTTGGGGAGACAATGAGGAAAATTTGGAAGAATTTCTACAATGGTTAAATGTAACAGACACTAACCTCAGATTTACAGCCCATACAAATAGACAAGAAGTAGAATTTTTAGACATTATGATTAAAGACAACTCTGGCCATTTAGAGGTAGATCTCTTTACCAAGCCTACAGCTAGAAATACTTTGTTACACTTTAAAAGTTAGCATCCAAGATCACAGAAACAAAGCACCCCTTTTGGGCAGTTTTTGCGACTTTGTCGCAATTGTACAAACATTAAAGATTTTGACTCTAAAGCAATACAATGAAAGCTATATTTTTAGCCAGAGGCTATCCCCATCGGCTGATACGGGAATCTCTAAAACGAGCAAGATTTTATAATAGAGACCATCTTTTACAAGCTAAAGACCCCAAAACCAATGACCAACTAGTGTGTGTAACGAAACATTCTAACATGGATGAGCAGGTCAGACGTATCATTAATGCCAATTGGCATATATTGAATATTGATCAGGACCTACCTTTACAACTTAAGAAACCTCTGTTTGCGCACAGACGCAATAAGAATCTGAAGGACATTATAGTCAGATCACGTTTTAACACTCATGTTCCCTTTATACAGAAAACTATAGATGGTACATTACCAATTAGAGGAGCATTTAAATGTTTACTCTCTAATTGCAAAGCATGTGATGGAGTCATAGAGGGACAGACTATTACCCACAATGGTTATACCACTGATTCAAAATCCATGACCAATTGCAAAACAGACAATCTTATTTATTTGAATGTCTGCCCTTGCTATTCTGGGTATGTAGGAGAAACTTCTAGACCCATGGCTACTCGTCTTAACGAACATCGCTCAGATATTCGAACTAATAAATTGTTACCTCCTATGGTAAAACATTATCAAGAACGACAACACTCTGCCAATGACATCAAATGGCACATACTTGAGAAAATCAATACTAAGAATGATAATCACAGCCAAGAAGTTCGAAAAAAACAAGAAGTCTTTTGGATTTTCACTCTCAAAACTTTTTTTTACAAAGGATTAAACAGTGAATTCCCATGGGAGAATGCCATTATATTTAAACAATCATTAATTGACATATCTCCCTCTTATTTTTCTGAGGTATATTCTATTATACATTTCCTGTATTTTTGCCACACATGATTCGGCTGGCATTGTCCATGTAGTTAGTAAGGTTCCCCTTTTATGTTGGTTCACATACACATACCCTAGCTTTCTTTGTTTTTAGTTACTGATTTTTTTGGGGTCTTACTTCTGAACCCTGAAAAACGGATAAATTATTATATTGATGCTCTAGTAGCTACAATGATAGTTACAATGTGGAGACATCCTTTATGTCTATGCTCTATCCACCTTGTGTTGCTGTCCGCTTTCTATCTTGCCGGATTACCCTATTTCCTCCGTCCAATCACGTGATATGTTGGTTGCGTTCAAATTGAGCCTTCTGGCCGGGGATTGCGTTATGCAAGCGGTCTGATTTCTGTGTGTAGCCCGTTACTGAGAACTCCGGGTAAGTTTCCTTTTTTGCCGCTAAGATATACTATGTAGGCATTGTTGACGTGCTGTCAGCAACCCTGTGTGCTAAAATACGGCTATGTTTCTCTTGCATATTACGTTCCATTTCCTTAACAAACTGCCAATATGTCGTCTAGTTTTGGGGCATTTTTTAATTCTGTCGTGTTTCACACTAAGTAATGGCCCGCATTTTCGAACTATTTAAGCGCACTTCATTTTTCAGTTGCCCGCCCCTTTTTTGTACTACATGCATTAAGCTTACGTAGCACATATGGCTGGTCCTTTATGTTTGAACTTTGAACAAACGTCTATGATGTGTAGCCTTTGGATGACAACATACATTATGTCAATACCGCTATCATGTTATTGTTTTCTTCTTTTTGTGCTGAAACACGACCACGTTCCCTTTGTACGACACTTTAATATACTACAAAAATGCCGTCTAGTTTTGGGGATCAATTTTATTTTTTTGTCACATTTTCATACCACTGTATGTCTCGAATCTTTTATTTTTTCAGTGCTCGACAACCTGTGTGTTTTGGAAGCAATCCCCCATCATGTGAGAGTAACCGTTTAAAGCCTGGTTTGACTGCGCATACTTTATCAATTTAGTGGATATTGGGGCTTATCTTTCGACCAGCATTTTCCACATTTTGGAATCTCGTCTCAGGTATCTCTTTCTTAATTTTAGGTTTGTTCTTTTGCATGCTTTAGACTCCCAGTGGGCTGCGCTAAAAACAACATTTGTGGTTTTCCATTATTGCCTTAGTTTTAGGCCTGGGCTAAAAATCCGTTCCGCTCGTGGAAATTGCGATAATTTGACATTTTCGCGTTTCGCGGAGAGCGCGAATATGTCAAAATTTCCGCAATCCGCATTTTACCGGAAATTTTTTGCTTGCTCGCGCTGTAAAATAATACATTCTTGCGTGTGATCGCCTTAGATGAATCCCCGCGTTCGCCGACAAGTTTTCCCGATCCGGTCGCGTTCTCCACGAGATGTTGGATTGTTGGTAGCCATTTGCGCTGTCTCTCGACAGTTCGCGCCCGCAGTAACATCATTCGTCGCGCGATCACGTCTTTCTTCTCGCAATCATGCACCGTGAGACAAGTGAAAACAAGACGGCCGCGCCCGCGAGCAACCGCATGAGTAAGTTGGCGAGCCGCGACCACGCAGAACATACCGCGAACGGGCGGGAAAAAAACGTCCGCATCTTCGCGATATTTCCGCGTGTTTGCAGAGATTTTTAACATTTTTGCGATAATTTGCGAAAGTGAATTTCGCAAATTCCGCCCACCCCTACTTAGTTTATTCTCCTCTTTTTTATGTGTTTTATTTTAGCATTTTCTTCAGTTTTTATTGGCTCAAAGTGTTCCTTCCCTGGATTCAGTGTGTTTTATCTACTGATTGCTCCTCTCTATTATACTTGTGAGCAATTACAGTCCATATTTTTTAGGTTAGTTATTTTCTTGACTGGAATATATTAATCTTTTTAAGTGCCATTTATATAAGTATCAGAGTCTCTCTGATTCTTTTCTTGTGTTTCCTCTTTTATATACAGGTAGTTTTTACACCTGTATTTGGTCTTTAAAGGTTATCATTATATCTCTGATAATAAACAAAGTAAGATTCTTTATATTACAGCTTATTCCTGGTCATGAATTGGGTTTTGGATCCTTTTTTCCTTCCTTTGTTCTTTCTTTTTCTTAAGGTATCTTATGTGTGATGGAGCACTGGTATTCAGTCTTTATACTTTTTCTCCTTGTTTTCTTTCTTCTTCACATTGGATGATCATTTCATTCTTGGGTCTCTTATGGCAGCAACAAATTACTATTGTATTAGTATGTAATAGGGTACTCAGTGTTTTTATAGAGTTGTTTATTGATGTTTATTATTTTTTTATAGGGGGAAAAGAATTTGTGGCTCTCCTGATGAAGGCGCTTTTTAGCATCGAAGCGTGCGTTGAGAAGATCTTTGCTTCAGCCACTGCCTTTTTTTCTGTCTATGTGTAATTATGTTTGTTATATCGCATATTGATTTGTCAGTTATATTCTTTGTTTTTCATGCAATGTATTGTATTTCTGCATTATAAATTGAGATTATGCCTACATCATTAGCTTTAATTAAGATATATTTTTTGTAATTCATATAAAATAAAAATCAAACATGTTTTTATAAAAAAAATTGCACACTGAGTTCTCTGTGGAATATGTTGTTGTTATAATTATGTGAATGTAATATCTAGACTGCCTAGGGTGTTTAGATTCATATTTGCTATTTGCCTTGCCCTAGGAAACTTTTAGTCTTAGCAGGGGGTCCTTTATATATGAATTGTATGGGTATAAGAGAACCTGTGCATATGTCTGAGTGGGTCTGAAAGTGTGTTTTTGTTTAAATGCGTCAAGATTGGCAGATCCACATATACCCGGGCTGTGCTGATCATGGCAAGGATCAACGGATTCCTGAAGTGGAAAAAAACACAATATAACAAAATGTTATACCCAACATCGGTCCCTCTGATACTCCTTAACACACCTAAGGGGTTAGGGGACCTCTACACTGACCTCTTTAATCATTTTCCGGGAACATTTTAAGTTCCCAAGACCATTCCCTGATACTTAAAAGGTCAGCCACAATCTTATGATCAGGTTGTGGTCAGCCAACCACAGAGTTGCTGGTGCACCTGATTTTGCGGTTTCATTTTGGGGGACCTGCAGAGGGTATGCGTCTTTAGATATACAATTTTGTTTTCCTTTAATAACTCTACAGCTACTGAACAGATTTACAGAAAATCACAAGAAGGGCTTGTTCTGTACCAAGAGTGTTCAAAATACATATGGGAAATTGTAGGGAAAACGTCCATTTTTTTAACCCCCCTTTCCTCGGACCCCAGCTTTACAGATCACCCTGAAACTTTCCATGCAGAACCAGACAAAGAGGGCCACTTTTTTGGGAACATATATATATATATATATTGGTTAATGAACTGAGCTGAGAAAAACATATCAACAGTCACAAATCCATATAAAGTCTTTTATTTATCTTCTCTTCAAAAACATGAAAAGGTTATTTCTTCCATTGTTGTAAATTTTGTATCAATGCTTCCAAATACTTGTTCAAAATTCTTCATAGCATATTCAAACACAAACAGCCAACACGTGTTTCGTGAAAAAAGGTTTCCCTTCTTCAGGGCTGTTGATAAGAGAAGATATATAACATTTAGTCTCCCGGTCACAACATCACAGCCTACTTAATTGTAACTATTAGTTGTTGCATTAGACACAGAAGTAAAGATGCAATCTTCATTGCATATCTACACCACGTACAGCAGTATGTTGAAAGAATACAATACAATAAAAATACAAAATACAAACAATTTACACAGAACCAAGGTACACATATGTACAAAAAGGCATACCGGCATGGTAGTTCGAAAAAGTGAAACGTGATTTAAATTCTTAGGTCAAAGTTCCTAAAGTATATCTTTATTTCCTAAAGGGAGCAGTTCTGCATTTTAGAATTCTATTATTAATGCAAATCTGAGGGACTTGTGATGATACAGGGGCTTTTTGGCCATCCAAGATATAATATAGTATTCTTTTCTGTAGTTTTTGCTATCAATGCTTTAGGTGGGTGATAAATGTTCCCCATGTGGACATGTGTTGTGTATTTAATCATAACAAGATAGTTATTTTTGTAGATACAAACAGCAGTGCTTAGAATTTGGGATTCTAACATGGTTTAATTCTGTAGAGATCCATTTTAGGTATTTTTAGGTATAAGATCACCAATAAGGGGATAGGGAAGAGGGATTTTTAGTAGCAAATCCGTGTTTCGGAGTCTCAGCTTCTTACTCATAGATATTACTGTGGGACTACTGAGACCAGAATGCAACAGTTCACTTGTGACAACCCACGAGAGGGGAATTAAAAGCAAATTGGTAAATGTAATCAGTAGTCTGCAGCAATGGTGATACTGAGATGCAGGCCTGTGAACAAGTACTTTGGCAGTCTGAAATGCGTCAGGCAATGATTGAAGAACTGATGTAGAGTGCAGCTTCAACCGTGGACAAAATGGTAAACATATTCTACGCCACTTCAGCCGTGAAGATTGCACCACCAAGGAACTGATCAAGTGGGTCTGAGGCTGGGATTGTGCTCAGTCAATCAAGAAACGTCGGTTCTAAGAAAAATTGCAAACTTGCTTTTATCAATGGCAACACACTGGAGGGTATGAGAACTTTGTATATTTTTGTTTGACAGCATCACAACACCCAGTGGAGGGTAGTATTTATTACTGCGGGACTACTGAGACCAGAATGCATCAATTCACTTGGGACAACCCACCAGAGGGGAATTAAAAGCAAATTGGTAAATTGAACCAGTAGTCTGCAGCAATGGTGATTCTGCGAAGCAGGACTGTTAGCAAGGACTTTGGCGGTCTGGAACGCATCAGGCAATGGAATGTAACTGTTTTTTTGCCGGTTTGTGCCACATGATTGAAGAACTGGTGGTCGCCAGTAGGTAGTTATAGTTAGGTCCATGTTTCCATAGGAAGAGTGTTTTTTGACTTGCCTATATACTTGGCACCGTTTGTCAAATCTTCACAACATTTTCCCAAAAAAGTGTGTCGTGATTCTTGTTGTACATGGAAAGTTTTGGGATATTCCGTCAAGTGGGGGCAGAGAAGCGGGGGTAAAAACATTATAAGTAATTACTTTGTATTTATGCCAGGAAAGTGTAGATCCATTCATACGGTATCAATGTTACACTTTAATGCAACACAATAAGAGCTTCTAACAAATTTAAAGTTTGTCTGTATATACAGTGACATGTGACTGAAGGAAAGGGAAACCTTCACCAGAAAACAAAAAAAGGGGGGTAGAAAAAAAAGTAAACTGAGGAAGAAGGGTAGTGGTCCCTGAGAGCACATCTTACCTTTTGGACAGATGGCCTGGAAGGAGAAATTCTGGAAAAAGCAAATGAAGGAGCCCAGTCAGTAATCGGGCTGAACGTAGAGTAAATGAGTAAAAAGAGGGTGAGTTGGTAGTGATTAAAACCGTGCTCACCTCTCCGCCAGTTGTACTTCCGTCTCGGCTGTTGGGGTGAGCAAATCCAATGAAGGACCTCAAATAGTAATATGGTGAGTACCAAAACAGGAGCCCTGAGGAAAAAGGTGGGAATACTGTATATTAGGGCGAGGAAAGGGCATTAATGCCTGCTAACCCGCAATCTGTAACCACAGTGATGCCGTTACTTACCTAAGCCTAATAGTAATAGGGTGCCACCGAACAAGATGTATCAGTGTGTGAATAAACAGGGAAAAGTATCATGAGAATGTATCCAAGGCTCTAACCGGATCACTACCAACCCACCCTCTTTTTACTCATTTACTCTATGTTCAGCTCGATTACTGACTGTGCTCCTTCATTTGATTTTTCCAGAATTTCTTCTCATATATGGTTCCAAAGCACTGAGCCTCTTTCTCACCCAATCACAGAGTAACAAAGGGACTTATACATCCACTTACATACTGACAAACTGCTGATGTATACACTAGTATTAAAGTTAGTTGCACAGATACCTACATACCCCTCTATTCCCTTATACAGGCACTGAAGTATTCATCGGGCCACTTACATGCACATTGAGAGAGTCATTGAGGTACTAAAACAGGCAGTCACATATTGGCACATTTAAGTAAACACCTCATGGCTGTGTTATAGCTGGACTCCTACACTCACTGAGATATGTAAGCAAGTAGTGATACAACGTTGTCATCCATCTGGACAAATAGTCCTTTAAACATGGGTCAGGCCTACTAGTGCATACCCTGTCTGTGCACTCTCACTGCCAGCTTCACTTGGCCTGTAAAAGCCATTTGGCAAGTCTTAAGTCCACGTTTTAGTATATATAACTCACCTCTTAGATACGCTGTAGGTATACCATAAAGCACAGTGCTTTGTGGTTAAATGACTGGGAGATGTCCTTTTGACTTTTAGGAAGTTAGTCATGTAGTGGTTGACCTCTATACCAAGCACTACATAGTCCAGTTGTCTTCAAACTGGGGGGCGCGCCCCCCTGGGGGGCGTGGAGTGACCTCAAGGGGGGCGCCAGTCCATGTCCCCCCAGTGGCAAGCTGAAGCCCCAGAACGCACTTACTAGTGTTTTTGATTGAAACATTTTGTAGCCTGTTTACGTTATTGTGCGTTTTTGGCCTTATTTTTAATGACAGATGGGCTTGTACTGAGAAAGGCTTGTATTCGTGCAAGGAGAAGCAGGAGCAGCCTCGGATAATCCTAAGTAGCGAAGGGTGGCCAGGGAGGCTGAGTATTGCGCACTTTACAATTTCTACTGTCTGGGTGGGAGTCAGAAGAGAGGGGCTGGTTGTGGTTTAAAAAAAGCCACCCCAGTGGTAGTTTGTAGAAGGTTTTTGGATCGGTATTTGAAGAGGACTTTTAGATTGGGGTTTTTAGCAGGTCTCGGGGTTCTATGAAAAGGGGTACTGAATGATGTCTTACAAAGTGGGTTCTGCGTGGAGTTTGGTAAAGGATGTCTGAATTGTGCTTTTTAAAAAGGGACCGAAGTACTGCTTTAACAGGTGGGATCTGTAGTGATTTTCAGATAAAATCGAGGTATGGCAGATGGGGTCCATAGTGGGCTTTCTAGAGGACGTCTTGTTGAGAACTCTGGAGAATGAGTCTGGTTGCCCTGTCAAGTACCAAGCAAGGGTGGTTAGACTAAAGCATTTTAGTGCTGGTGTACACATCACTGCACTAAAATGCATTAGTCATTACATTTTTAGTTAGGGTTGGGTCATTAAGGGGTAGTAGGTTAGTGACCTTCCATTGCGGATGTTTTTCAACAGTTTCTAGAACTTGTTTATGCTTCTCATTGCTTAAAAGGGTGCTCTTTCCATGCACTATATTGCTTGTTTTTGCTTATGGGAAAATCTTACTTTAAGTGTTGCACATTTGGTCATTGAATGTCACTCATAAGCACACTGAAACCATGGAAATGTGACACATAAGCATTCAGAAAACTTAGCAGCTACGGTCTGGATGTGAATTTCCAGTGCTTTCAAGATAGGGCATTGCTCTGCAGAGAAGATCTGAATGGGGCTTTGGTAAGAGGACCTGGATGGGTCTTTTGCCCAGTGGAAATGCCAATATACTGATGATTTAGTTAGCCTTCTCACCCTTCTCGATCTGCCCTTTCATATGTTTGAGGGGGGGGGCCTGACTCCCAAGCATTTTGCTCAGGGGGGGCTTGGCATACCAAAGTTTGAAGACCACTGACATAGTGCAGTTCACGAAGGCATACACACTCTCTCTCACCTAGTTATATAGCAGCAGAGACACTTTTACATTCACTCACATACTCAGAAACGTCTTAGGTATGCAGCAGTATGTAAAGTAGTTGCAGAAACACCTCTCTATTCACTAACACAGGAATTGAAGTATTCATTCAGTCACATTAGTATAAACAGTTACTAAACAGACAGTCATATACCAACACAGTTACATAAACATCTCATCGCACTGATAGAGGTGGTCCCCTACACTCACTAACTTATGTAGGCTACTTATGTAGGCTAGTGTTGAAAGAACCTAGTCATCGTTCCAGACAAGTAGTCCTTTAAATATGGATTTTTACTCAGGAACTGTGTAGTGGATATGCTAGAATACCCAGTGATACCCAGTAATATAGTAATGCATACCTTGTCACATGGAAAGACACAGAGACATAAACATGAAAATGAATCCAGTAATGTTGCCTATATTATAGTATGAGAACCATTATGTTGGCTGGATTATGCGAATTTCCTCTACCTGAGGTTGCCTGGCTACCTGACCCACAGACTGCAGATGGTCCAGAATGCGGCTATGAGGCTAATCCGAAGAGCTCCTTTTTGTCAGCACATTTCCCCACGCTTGAGAAAGCTTCACTGGCTCCCAGTGGCCAGGAGGATTGAGTTTAAGGCCCTCACTGTCACTTTTCGAGACATTCGTTTATGGCTAAGCCTCTACCTCAGGTTGAGGTTTAGCCTATATTGACAGGAGCAGACTTTGAGATCAAATGATCTGTGTCTCCTCTTTGTCCCACATTTTGCAAAGATGCGACAAGGGACAGGTCCTTCTCTGTAAGGACTGCCAAACTATAGAACCTCTTGCCTATCCACCTGCGCTTGTTAAAACCGGAACTGGAGTTTAGAAAGGACCTAAAAACCTGGCTCTTTAGGCAGGGGTGTAGTATCATGAGCTGTTCAGTCTCTGTAGTCTGTTTTGCTAGCGTCAGGACACCTCGGCCATTGGTTAATTGATTAATTGATAGTTAACTGCTTAAAATATGTAATGTGTTTGTAGATAATAAAAAGGTAAATGTACTTATTTTTTATTTCCTTTTCAGACATCAATTCCTAGTTAACTACAGACAGTTGCAGTGCCAGCAAAAATCAAGAAAGTAACAGAGGCAAGGAGACTATGTATTCACAACTGAGAAATAAAAGGGTCAAAAAGCAGAAAAGGTAGTGAAATAGAAATGAGCTACTGGTCTTCTGGTAAGAGAACAAAGACATTTCTTAAAATTGTATTTGGACACTTGGAAAAATCAGAAAAATCAAGTAAATAAAAAACAAAGTTTGAGATCAACTAAGAAAGGAGAAAAAGTCCATAATATCCAGAGTGATCAAATGTACATAAAGCACAGAGCTTAAGCAGGAGGCAGAAGCAGTTTAAGGAAATTAGTGTTAAAGTGTTCGGTAGTAAAGTAATTCAGAATCTAATAGCAAATATTAAGAAGTATAAAAGAAGGAAAGAAGCAGTTCAGACGAAAGGGACTTGTTGAGGTTGTAGTCGATAAGGCATTTCCTCTCAAAAGGAAGCTATTTATTTTGATTCTAAACAGAATGAAGACACTTGATAAAATAGTGTTGTGTTTGCGGAGAAAAAGCCAGCAATAAAGGCATATGAATAACTAACTTATTAACATTTTCAGTGGTGAATGCATACATACTTATAGTACTGAGCCTTTCTTTAATAAAAAAAGCTACTTCCAAGACAACACAAATGTTCAAACAACCCCTCAAGGATGCGTCAGACCTTATTCAGGGGTCCTGTTTCTTTTAACAGGAGAACAATGCCTCCTTGGGGAAGGGACAATCATTGAGGCATAGAGAGGGAGAAAAGGTTCCCATCATCAGATGGGAGGTGCACAAGTCCAGAAGTGGAGGTCTGGAAGAAGGAAGACGCCTACCCGATCTTTGGAGCACCGGACCTGAGGGAGACTCCATGGATCGCCAGGACGCTATGAGCCACAACATCATCTGGGAGTCGGAAGAGGACACAGATGAGTGGAGCAAAGACTGGTGGCTGCCCCCGGTGGACTCTGATGAGCCCACCACAACTCAAGAGAGTTTGGTTTTAATCAGGGTTGGGAGGGAGGTGGGTCTACGGACCGCAGGGAGGGATCTTCGAGGGAAAGGTACTGGGGAGATCAGAGGAAGGTTTATTTTTCCTTTGGATGTCCCAAAAATCACTTTGATCTCCCCACCACTACTCACCTCCTGTCAGTTCCCCCTAAAATAAATTACAAATAAACAAAGCACTAGTGGCATGCATGCAACAGTTCTGATCTCCCGCAACAGAATAAAGGCAGAGACAACCCCAGACAGGTACATGCCATCTCCTCTTATATTAGGAGACTTTCTTTTTTTTCTCTTTAGCTTACTTTGTCTATGGTTTTTACAATGGTGTCTTTGTCTAGAAAAGTTACAAAGAAGGGAGTGAATCTTTCTAGGAGAAAAGGTATCCCTATTGTATGGGAACATGTAACACTAGAAAAAACGGCTCTTAAGCCTCCTAAATCTTTTGGTGGATTAGAAAAGGGTAAGGTGATGGACTACTCATGTAAAACAAAAAAACATACTTACCGCTACTCTTTCTCTTCCTCCGAGACTCCGGGCCCATTAACACCTTGCCAAGAGTTCCTAAAAGCAGAATAAAGAAGAAGAAGGATCAGAAACCACTACACCCTAATCAATTTAACACTGAAAATCTGAGAAAATCAGTCTTTCTCATTTCTTTTATAAGACAGTCTCTTAATAAATCATCATTGAGACTAAGCATCAGCCTCCTCATCTATACATCCACTCATCGCTCTGGCAAGTGGTGTCAGAAGTAAGGGTGGGCGTCAAATTCCGTTCCGCTCGCGGAATTTGCAAAATTTAGGCATTTTTCTCCTGGGAGTTATTAGTGTGCTGCTTTTGCCATATAGGCCTGAATGTTATTCCTTCGTGGCCTAGGCTTCTTGTTGTTGTGGGCCTGACTATGAGGCTGGCAGCCATTTTGAAGCCAGTCTGTGTGCTTTTTGCTATAGGCCTGCATTGTCTGTCTTCAGTTTCTTGTAGTGTGTGGGCCTGGCCATGTGGCTGGTGGCCATTTTGATGGCTGGTAGTGTGCTTTTGCCATAGGCCTGCAAGCTTGTGGCCTAGGCTGCCAACAGGCCTTTCTCCCAGTAAGCTCACAGGTAGTCATGGGTACATGATACAGCTGTTTCTGTGTGTTCTGTTGAATTTAAACACCATTTAGGGCATGGATGGCATTGGATTAAATTGCAAAATTTGTATTTTTAGGGGTATCTCTGTTCTTTTTGGGTGTTTGTTAGATAAATGCCTGTGTGGTGTGTACCTTGCAGACCTTGTTTAGCCCTGTGGAGTTTCGTTTTTGCATGTTATTGCATTAAAGGCAAAGCAGTGTGGTTTAGCAGCATGTATCCTTTGCCTGGCTATTATAGGCCTTTTATCAGTACATTGTTTTCCAGGCCTCCTGCTTGTTGCTTGTGATTTTGTGAGTGTCAATGTGGCTGGTGGCCATTTCTGGTGGGAGTTATTAGTGTGCTGCTTTGCCATATAGGCCTGAATGTTATTCCTTTGTGGCCTAGGCTTCTTGTTGTTGTGGGCCTGACCATGAGGCTGGCGGCCATTTGAAGCCAGGCCGTGTGCTTTTTGCTATAGGCCTGCATTGTCTGTCTTCAGTTTCTTGTAGTGTGTGGGCCTGGCCATGTGGCTGATGGCCATTTTGAAGGCTGTTAGTGTGCTTTTGCCATAGGCCTGCAAGCTTGTGGCCTAGTCTGCTAACAGGCCTTTCATCCAGTAGGCTCACAGATAGTCACGGGTGCATGATACAGCTGTTCCTGTGTGTTCTGTTGACTTTAAACACCATTTAGGGCATGGATGGCATTGGATTGAATTGCAAAATGTGTATTTTTGGGGGTATCTCTGTTCTTTTTGTGTGTATTAGATACATGCCTGTGTGGCGTGTACCTTGCAGACCTTGTTTAGTCCTGTGGATTTTCGTTTTTGCATTTTATTGCATTAAAGGCAAAGCAGTGTGGTTTAGCATGCATCCTTTGCCTGGCTATTATAGGCCTTTTGTCAGTACATTGTTTTCCAAACCTCCTGCTTGGTGCTTGTGAATTTTTGTGAGTGTCCTTTTCTGGTGGGAGATATAGAAGTGTGCTGCTTTTGCCATATAGGCCTGCATGCTTTTCTTCTTGGCTTACTGCTTCCATCCATCCCCTTTGCCGGCAATAGCTCCCTGAATGATGTGATGAGATGACGAGCAAATAATTTAATGCCAGTTAAACTTCCATTAAATTTTTATTTTTGTTCTTCTCCTTCTTCTTTCCTATACTTGAGAGTGTACACAGTATACCATGAAAGCCCTTTTTGACAAAGTCTCACAAATGGCTCCACTAAGTTATATCTTATATTTGTTTGTTTTTACAAGCAGTAATTGAACCACAACAACAAATGCAACATTTCACTGATGTTCTTCTCATGGCTTCTTTGCTTTTAGGTGCACAAAAAGACAGAGGAGGAGGTGTCATCATCATCACCCATTGTACTGCTAGACAGAAGTCCTACTGCGCACCACGTCACGTCCACGTGTGATCACAGACATCTCTGCAAACTTGTGTACCTGCGTCCTGCTGACATCTGAAGAAGATGGCCCCAAAGAAAGGTAGCAGGTCATCCAGTACCAAGAAAGTTGTTGATGAGAAGGAACAGAAAAAGGAAGTGGCACTTACCAAGACTGGTGTGCCGCCCCAGATGTTTTTTGGGAAACAAAAAATTACGCCTGCAGCAGCGTTGTTCGGGTACCAAGCTGGGAGCAGCACCTCCGCATCATCGGCCAGACCCACCAACCTAGGCCCAAGCCCATGACTGTCGCAGAGATAGCTAGTCTACTAACGAGCAGCGATGTTGAAATGTCATTATCGCAAAGTAGTACACAATCAACGCAGGCGTAAACTCAGCAGATAAGTGGGCAGCAGCAGGCACAACAGCAAGCGCAGCAGCAGTCGCAAGAACAACAGCAGTCGCAAGAACAGCAGCAGCCACAGCCCACAATAGAAGTTGCTCCTCCTGAAGTAGGGGTATTTCAGGAGATCGAGCTTCCTGCAAACAAAGAGGGGCAAGCCACTGTTTCAGAAGATCCATTGTCTTCCATACCCCTAGCAAGGAAAAGGAGGGTTAGTCCATCATCCTCTTCTTCAAGCCCCGCTTCTGATGATCTTGGTGCCACTTGGAAGCCACCAACTCAGTCTGAGAGTGATGCACGCCACAAGACAAGGCTAGTGAAAAGGAAGGTTCCAGAAAGCCTTACAGTTCTGGAGGTAGATGTACAAGAGGGGGATGATGATGACAAGCCAGTCATCACGAGCATCACTCCCGGCCCCGAAGAGATGGAGACCAACATTATTACCCTATCCAAAATTGCTGTGAGGGCTGTAGCACGGATACCTCCAACACAGTTAAAAACAACACGACCTCCAGCTTCCATATTTGCAAAGGCCCAGCAGGGACCTACATCCAGCTCAACCACCACCTCAGTAGGTAGTGGTAGTGTAACTGCACAGAGTCAAATTCCAGGCACACCCTCCAGTTCATCTGGTATTGAAAGTGGCACATCCAGCAGCGCCAGAAAGTTCTCCTCCCCAATTTGGGGCTTCTTTTCGGTTAGCAGTAAGGAGGAGAACATTGCTATATGCTCAATTTGTCAACAGGCTGTTAGGCGGGGTAAGCTTGGTACAAACTATGGTACCGAAGGCCAAACAAGTCATCTCAAAATACACCACAGTATCCAGTGGGAGGCTCAATTACTTCGCTTAGTAAAAAGTAAAACTGAACCCATTGCTGTTGTTGGGGATGAAGAATTAGGGGAAGATATGATTGCGGTGGAAGGTGAACAAGAGGGAGTCATTTCTAGCATTTTCCCCAGCAGTGTAGTGGTACTGCCCACATCCACAGCAACATCTCAGTGGCACACTGAGACACCAAGGCGACCGAGTACTTCAATGAAAAAAAGTACATCATTGAGCCTAACTGGGTTCAAGAAAACAGCTGCCCCACAAAGTAAAAAAAATCCAGCCTACCATTCTCAGCATGTTTAGGTCAGAAGGGCAGTATGAACGCAACCACCCAACGGCACTTTTGTACAATGGGAAGCTGGTTAAAATGTTAACGCTGGACCTTCTCGATTTTTCATTTGTGGAAGGGGTGGGTTTCCTTGAATTTGTGTCAGCCATCTGCCCTAAATGGAAGGTTCTAAACCGGCCCTATTTCGCAAGAGTTGCTGTTCCAGCACTACATCATGATGTGCTGGAATTGGTTGGGCAAGCTTTGCAGCAGAGTACTGTTCACAATATCCACCAAACAACAGACACGTGGACCAGTTGCCAAGCCACTGATTACATGTTCATCACTGCACACCGGGTTTCTTTTGTGGGGTTTAGAGATAAGCTATCTGAAGTAGGTGCTGTTGATACAGCTGAGATCTTTAATGTTACTCGCAAACATGCAACGGTAGCCATGTTCACCATGGAGAAATCTCATACTGCTGTAAACATTTTGGAAGAGTTTCACAGCAAGGTCTTTGAATGGCTGCGCCCAAAAGGGCTTAAGATTGGTTTTGTTTCCACAGATAATGGCAGTAATGTACTTAAGGCCATGCAGATTGGTTCCTATTTCAGGGTGCCGTGTTTGGCGCACTGCATTAACATTATAGTTCAAGACTTTCTGAAAAAAGGAGCGATAGTCAGCAACTTACTGACCACCTGCCGAAGAATATCTACTAATTTCAGCCATTCTTTTAAAGCTCGGAAGCAGCTGAGGATCATTCAACGTGACTATAATATGCCAGTCAAAGCACTCATCCAGGAGGTGGCAACACGTTGGAACTCAACTTATTACATACTTGATCATCTGTTTGAGCAGTACAGACCAATCAATGAATATGTCATGCGAAGAGGGGATGCTACTGTGAAAGGCATGACCCTTCAGAAGGGCCAATGGTGCCTAGTTAAGTGCCTGACTGAGATGCTTCTTCCTTTCAAGGTCTTCACACGTGAAGTCAGCAAGGAGGACTGTACTATGGGCCAAGCTATCCCATTGTTGCAAATGCTATAGCAATAACTGAAGAAGGTGTCTGAAGTGTATAAAGGTGTAGATGAAAAAAAGAAGCATATGAGTTGGTGGAGAGCGTATCCTGTCGCTTAGCTGACAATGCAAGGGTGCAAAATAAGATTTTGACACAAGAACATTACATTTGTGCCACAATTCTGGATCCATGGTCCAAAAAGGCACTGAAAAGTAAGACATGAATTCCTTTTTCTGAAGTGAACTTTGCCCGGTACAAAACCTGGATAGCTGAGGCAGCCAGTAAGTTGGAAAATGAACGGCTGGTAATTAAAAGCCCACTCCATACACCCACAACCACAACAAGTACTGCAGCAGTGCATCCGACGTCAAGTTCAACTTCGGAGCCTGAGGGCAGTGCATTTGGCTCAGAACACTCACCAACACTATCGACAACAGCAAGAACCAGATCATCAGCCCCAGTAAAATCATTAAAGGATTGGTATTTACAGCAAGGACTTGCTAGGTCCAGTGCTGATGCTAAGACAAAAGAGGCAGAACAAAGTGTAGCACCCCTGAACATTGAGCGGATGGTTCAGGCCTATCTGGATGACCCGACAGAGGTGTACATTGACCAAAACCCATTGCGGTATTGGTATGGGAAAAAGGGCCAATGGCCACTGCTCAGCAGGCTGGCGATAAACTATCTGGCTTGGCCTGTCGCAAGTGTCTCTTCTGAACGTGTTTTCAGTGCTGCTGTTTCCATTGTAACAGTGAGAAGGACCAGTCTCTCATCCAAAAACGTGGAGCGGTTAACCATGATCAAAATGAATCAGCACTTTATACCACCAAATTACACAATACATGAATCAACGCAGAAAGATGAGGACATCGGGTCAGGTGACGGAAGTAGCATCTTAGATGATGATTACCTACTTCTGGTTGAACCCTCAGAGTTTGAAGACGAGCTATACTTCCCTGACAACTAGACTTCCACTTCTTACTGTCTTTCTCCCTTATTGACTTTTATTTGTGAGTCTGTCTTTCTGGATGGAAACTTCAAATCACAACAAATCCATCACCACCATATTCTAGTCTTTTATTGCCATATATGAGTTTCAGCTTTCTGCATTTCAGTCCACTCCTCCGAGTCATGGTCCTCAATCCTTCCGAATCGCTCTAAATCTATTGCCCTCAAGCAAGATGATTAGCATAATAGAAGAAAATCTTGCCTCGTTGAGTCCCTCCAAAAGAAGTGGAACATGATGATGACTGCCCATTAACTGAAGATGAAAAGGAACAGGTAATTAACCTAATGATGACATGCATTGGTCGCTGACTGAGTGATTTGTGTTGTTGTTGTTTGTAGTGCATGAAGTTATTCATTGTGTACTATTATCTAATCTACACACTAAAAGTAACTCAAGGCAATGTTTGTTTCCCTTCTTGTTTTTTAATAACAAATTTGTACTTCTACTGCAGGCCGATCCATTGCATTTTGAATATGGAAAGGGGACTCAATCTGTACAATGCACACTGAGTTGGACAACACCATGATGATGACCAGAGTGACATAATATCTTCGCAGTCACTCAGTAGGATCCAGGATGATTGATGGAATAACTCAGGGTGTTTCATGAGTAGAATAAAAGGTGAACAAGTGAACAACAACCACTGCAGACCTGCATGTCTGTGTAGTGGTGGAGTCGAGTGTGGTGGTATGACTGAGAGCGGTGCATTGATTTAGTCACTTAATTAGTAAAATGCTATGTTGCTGTATATTATGTGCTTTGTCTGCCTCTGTCCCCCCCAATAAGTATGCTAAATGGAGGAGGGGTCACGGTGGGTGCCATGGGCCTGCTCTGTCCTGTTGTTGTTGGAGGTTAATGCTGGAAACAGCCTAGAGTAGACATGATGTATCCATGCCACCTCTGAAAGTGTTCTTGATGCACTCCACCGTAATTTATGCATTTTTTTTTCTACTTGATCTTCAATATGCCTTTTGTTTTTCCATCAACATTTACAGGCCAGCCCTTACCCTGTGCTATACTGGGAAAACAACTCACACTTACCTGACCAATAAATCTACATCTGCCAGGCAGGCAGTGGCGTCACCCAAGATTGATAGCCAGAGCATCCATGGAAGGGAGGATCAAGAGGAATGCCGAGATGCAACTCCCCATTTTGACCAGGATAACATACAGTAACAGTATCAACTTTAATCATCTTTTAAATAATGTGATTCATTTGTTGTTTTCAATCATTAGTACTGTGTGTTGTTGTTATTAGTATGTTTGGTCTTCGCTTATAATTCAATTCATCCCTACAGCTATTCTTGAATTTCCTTTGCTATCTTTAATAGTAAGCCCGGGCAGGTACAACAGAACAGAAACTGTATGTAATTTGGGTCTCTGAGGGTAGACAGGCAAGGCAAATTGCATATTATACTGCTGCCCTGTACTGTCTAATTGTAGTTAGTAAGTACTTCATTAACCATCAAGTTATCATCATCAACATGCATGCATTTCCTTTTTCTCCCTTAACAGATTTCTGGATATGGTTGTCTGCCAAGATTGTCTTTTCTTTTGTTGTTGTCCATGTGTACTATTTTTCTCTGTCAAACCTTTCCCTAAACCCCCCTTCCCAACCATTCATCAAACCCTAACCCTCTTCCCCCGGGCTGTGTGACTTATTGAGGTGTAAATAAATTAAATGGACACCAATAATTTATCACACACTTGCTGGGGCGGATCTGGCAAAAGCAGCACTAATTCAATTTCAAAGCAGGGCGAGGATCTTCTTCTGGTTGCCCACCCATGAGCAGTATATATTTGCAAGGTAATTCTTTTACCAAAGGAACCTAATCCATCAGCATTAATTGCCGGCATCGATTGGATGTGTTGTCATCCTCTTACACAGCACTAACGGTTACGCTTGTGTCGTGTGTACTGTAGGTAGGCCTAGTCGACTCGACACGACTAGAGTTTGTAACTCTATGTACTAGGCTATCCCCACCACCATTATGTTTTATTGGATTTTTGCACATTATTGTTTGGCAGTAAGTTCTGTACTGTACTCCGTTCTACTACTCCTCCAACAGTCTCTCTCAGGCGACTGACTGTCTCATTTCCTTTTTTGGCAAATGCTACTGCCAGTGTCAACTACTACTACCACCACAACCAATGGCATGTTAGGAAAGTAAACCATCATCACCATGCAGCCTTCGCTGTGCCTAAGTTAAACATCAAGCACAGGTAAGAGAAGAAGTTTGGGGGAGGCATAATTAATAATGGGAATTTTTTCATTAATTCAATTTCACACACCCCTTTGAGTCCAGTTGCAGAATGCATAGACTAGGAGGAGAGACTGACAGTACTAGTAGGACAAGTCATTCAGTCAGGAGTACTGCATCTATCTGTTTCTGTCTCACAAAGTCAGCCAATTATTTAAATCAAACACTGGCTGTGGCCCTGCACCAGCAAGGAAGCAGTGTGATGTAAAACAGTAACCCCACCCACAAAACATTAACAACATAGTATGTAAAGTATAAATAAATAATTTAATCCCATGACAAAATCAAACTATGTAAAAAACCCACAACAACACCTGACCCACCCTTCTTCCTAACCCCAACCAATGTCCGGAACGAAAAAGTCCAATTGTCCAATGAAAGTTAACCCCAACGCCCGATTCCCACCCACCAAAAGAAGGAATAAAAAAAGGGCAATTAACTGGGTCTTATTATCGACGGGCTCGCCTCTCCAGGAAGACACGGACTTGCTCCTCTAGCCGAGCGACGCAGCGCTTTAACTCACGGCAATTGCATCCACGGGGGGGGGCAGCATTGATGTAAGATGGGCAGCTGCGGGCGGCTGCCAGATCTTGGCGCCGTAACGCTGGAGGGGGTTGGCTGGGGCCCGGGGCATTGGAGGAGGCTGCAGCTGCTGCTGCCTCCTCCTCCTCATCCACCAAAACGACCAGCTGCTGGTATTCCCTTAGTATGGCCCCCAGCTTCCGGCACCGGGCCTTGGCTGCCAACTCTTTCCTATCGGGTTTCCCCTTTTGGAAGGCGTAGCTATATCAAGAAAAAAACAAGACTATTGTAAAATATACTCTTAGCAAAGCACTGCAGTAAGACAAATTAATTCTACACATAGAGGCTCAGTAGCACTAGCAAGCACAGTACATAACATTTGTGGTATGTATCTATCCTCCCACTTCCTCGGCCTCTAACATTTGTGGGAGTTTAAGGCATTCAACGTCCCATGCATCTGATTCCTACCAGCCACCTATGCATGCATGCATCCCTCGTATCCTTCTCTGCCAGTCATAAATATTAACTCTCGCCCGTCCTTCTTTCTTCCACCCTTCCACCCTTCTTTCCTTTTTCGTTCAACCCATCCATCAAGGTCATCTGATCTGACTTTTAGTCTTCTCCATAAAACTTTCACAGCTGAGTTGAATTCAAATAGAAGAGGCGAATGGTTACTCAACACTCCCGCCGCTAATGCTTTTACTAATGCTAAGTAAACTGTGTCTTCAACCGTTCGCAATAACATCTTACTTAATATGTCTCAACAGTACAGTATACAGTACACCCTTGCAGTGAGTGTAATGCAATGTCAATAAGTAAGGATTAGGAATATAATTTACCACCACCTGCCACTGCTGCTGGCTCCCCCCTGCAGCTCCTCCTGCAACTGCTGCCTCTTCTCCTCCCTCAGCAGCCGCGTCGCCTTCGCCGCTGGCCCCGGCACTGGTGGACGGTAGTACGCCTAGAAAAAACATAACACATTTTTTAGATGCCATATACACCGCCCCCTATTTTTCACTAGCAAGATTGAAAAAAAAGTTCATACATACATATACAACAGACATCACTAGTACAAATCAGATAGTAGAGTAGACACTAGTAGTGTTATATGGTTCCTAGGATCATTCTTGTCTTTGCTTAGCTAGCTCAAGCCATGCAACCATTTTACCTTTGTGTCTTTTATTTTTGCGCACATTACTTTGCAGCTTGTACCGTAAGACGCCTTTGAGCCCACATGAGCTCATACTGCTACTGTATGAGCGCTGCGTACAAGGTCGAAAAACAAGCCACTTTCTTATGGAGTTCTGGTGCTAGCCCATATTGCTTATCCATAAAAATGCTACACTTTTTGGCACGACTGAGAAATGCTTGCAATATAGTACTAACGTGCACCATTTTTCTCATAACAGATGGAAGATTCCCTTCTATGAACCAGAGCTTTGCAGAGCTTATGATGTAAACAGTACTAGGTTATTCTAAGGTGAGGGGTCCCCAGGATTCGCTCTGAGATCTTCATTTATTATTTTATATAAACTATATTCCTAGCAAGGGGAGGGTGGTGCTTCCACCACTGTTAAGTTATCATGATTTCGCCTTTTGTCTTCTACTTGTAGTTGTTGTAACTAAGTGTAACAAACTGTAACAATGTTTATTGTTATAATCTTATGCATTTTGCTGTTGGTGCTGCATTATAGAACAACGTGCAGAGCTTGTCAGTTGAAAATAAACCTTTTCAACTTACAACGACTCGTTGGTATTTGGTGTGGACTTACACGAGTGAGTGAGCGAAAGGGTGTGCAATGCGCATGTGCATTGCTTCCGCAACTGAGAGGTCGGGAGTGTTCTAATCTGGGTTGTCTACTCATTGGGTATGAGGGTTTCGGAGAGCTAATAGTAATGAGACACTGTCTATAACTAGTCGGTCAGGGGATTGTGGTGGGTTCTCTGATTGAGGTGTGAGGAAGGTCCAACCTCCCATCACCAACGTCCTATTTTCTTGTGCAAAGTTCTGTTTGTGCAAAATCCCTACAGCAGTAGTAGTATGTCCTATCCTATCAAAAATAGTAAAATCTGGTTGGGCATTTTGTTGGTGGGAATTGTCAAAGCCTCAAGATTAAGAAAGCCTCAAGATTCAGAAGACTTGAAGTAGTAGAAGAGGACAACCCAAAGGACTGGACTCTATGGCTAGAGCTATTGGTGAATCTGAGTTTTATTTAAAACCTTTCGAATAAAGAGTGGTCAACTGGGCAAGCTTAGCTACAGACAGAATAGAAGTAGTACAGAGAGTCATAGCAGAGGCAGTTAGAGGCAGGGATAAAAAAAATTTAGAAACAGATAGTCTAGATCGAAGAAGAACTGGTAAAAAAAATAGCATTATGAAACGGAAACAATAGTTTAAAAAAAATAAGGTGCAGTAAAAGTTAGGGAATAATAATTATAAATATTAACAACAGTAAGTCTTACTGGGGCCAGCAGCAGAACCCTCAATAGAGAAGCGTCCTGGTCCTGTTCCTCCTGTGCCTGGTGTTCTTGGCCAGCTGCTCAGGCCTACTCCGACCCAGTCTTGTTGCCCCTGGATGCTGATCATGAAAGATATAAGAAAGAAAGAGACAAACATTGATGATTGGAGTGAAACAAATAAAATATTTGTAAAAACGGTCCAAAAAACATGTATGGAAACAACAATTGCAATAAAATTGAGCTATCTAATCAGGTCTATTAGTAGTATCGGGGAATTTGCGGACCGACTAGTTATTATTTATCAACACTAGTCCAACACTAATCCAGTGTTACATTCTAATTCCAGAATACCAACTAAGCCTAAGTACCACCTGACCTAGCCCACCTGTTCCAGGCGGCACAATTTTCCATTGAGTCTGCATTTCCAGTTATTTTAGTCCTCAAAAATGCATAAATGTAGGCCAAATTGTTGGTTGGTTGCTGCTGATGTTCTGCTAGTGCTAAACCTCTATTAACACTCACTAATCAAACTACAAAAGGCTCTACTAAGGACTGGGGTAAGTAGCACGTGACGTAACAGAGGGTGCGTCACGAAGACCAGTAAAAAATTACAAACTCATACTAATAAGTAACTAAACCTAAGTATCAATCCACCACTATCTCTTAGTGACAGGAGGACAAAGGAAGGACTAGTCTCTCTAGCATTACCTAACTTAAGTTCTCTAAAAGAAACTCTTACATAATCACGCTAAGTGAGCGCAAAGTTGGAAACAAGTAAGATTAGTTATGCCGAGCACCTGTGTCATAACAATCACAGAAGATTTTTAAACGTAATTTACCTGCAATGTAAGCAGCAGCATTCTTGCTGGTCGGTAAAATAATATATTCGCAATATATAACACAGAGCAGAATAACAGACACAAAGTAGTAAAATTAAATAGCTACTCACCAAGCCCCGGGACCTCCACTCCTAGCAGGTCCAGCAGGTCCTACTCTCAGTCCAGGATAGCGGACCGCCGGTGCGTCAACTGGTTTTGGGTGTGCCGGGCACCAGAGCAGTGAAACACTGCCCGGCGCACCTTTCCCCAATGCTGCTGACGCTCCCGGAGCCTGTACCCGGAGCCAGGCCTGCCGCCTGCTGCCAGCGTTAAGGGGAGGTGGCGCTACACAAAAAAAAACAGTGTGGCCAGCTCGGCCTCACCGTATAAGGGCCGTCACTGCACCCCAGGTCGGCGCTGCCTTCCGCAAGGAAGGCGGTCACTGCTGTGGCTATGGCTACGAGCCCTGCGGCCCTTTGCCATGGTTCTGGGTAGTAGGACGGGGCAGAAAAGAAAAGGTAGGAATGAAAAAAGTAAGAAAAAGAAGTGAAAAAAGCAGGTAATAGAAAAAGAGTGAAAAAGTATTGAAAAATACACAAAAAGTTGGGAAAAACTCAAAATATAGAATCAGGAAGATAGAGAGATAGATAATAAATAGAAAAAGTTCAAAAAAAGTTTCCACAAACAAAGGATTGAAAAGATACGGGGAGGATTGAAAAGCAGGCCCAGAACCATAGCAATAGAGTGAAAAACAAGATGGCCGCACCCATTGCGACAGCGTGGGCAAGTTTGCGCTATATTTCCCCCACGAGCACGCACAAAGCGTCGCTAACACGTAATACGCGTTCCCGAACAGGAAATACTTATCGCAAACGGGTGGGAGCATGCAGTACGCGACCCGGAACAGGAAATAAGCACCGCGAGCATGCATTACGCGACCCGGAATAGGAAATAACCATTGCGAGCGGGCGGGACAAGTGAAAAACAAGATGGCCGCGCCCATTAGTGACCTCATGGGCAAGTTGGCAATCGCGAGCACGCAAAACACATCGCAAACGGGCGGGAAAAGCAATATCCGCGTCTTCGCAAAAGTTCCGCATGCTCGTGGAGATTAGAGCAATTTCACGATAATTTGCGTAGGACAACTATGCTAATTCTGCCCACCCCTAGATAGAAGTGGGATCCGTAAGTATGGAGGGCGCTATCAACAAGATGGCAGAAAACCAGGAAAACCTTCAATGGGTAATGAAAAAATATCCTTAATGTAGCAGCAGAGTATCAGGAAGCCATTAATTAAACACTGACCATTCAGTCCCAGTCCCAAGATACAGCAATAGGGAGACTAGCAGACACACTGGGACACTGCCCTACGCCCAGTGGTGCTCCAGAAATACGTAAGCAGTGAAAATCCTGATCATCTCCTAAACAATAGGGAGACTAGCAGACACACTGGGGCACTGCCATACGCTCAGTGGTGCTCCAGAAATGGATGTATGATATTACAATGCGGGTTTTTACCACGCGTGCAGTTACATCGCATGCGTTACAACGCATGCGATGTTACAACGCTATGCGATTAGAACGCAAGTCTTTACATCGACTTGCGCTAGATGGCGTGCTGACATTAAAAAAGTGTAATTTACTATTCCAACTCCAGTCCACTTAACAGTAGGGAAGGTGTTGGGATAGTAAACTACACTATTTGTAATGTTAGCACGCCATCTAGCGCAAGTCGATGTACAGACTTGCGTTCTAATGGCATAGCGTTGTAACATCGCATACGTTGTAACGCATGCGATGTAACTGCACAGCGTGGTAATAACTGCGTTGTAATGGCTGTTCCCCTCCAGAAATACGTAAGCAGTGAAAATCCTGATCATTTCCTAAATGGCACAGGCAGCTGCTTGGCCTGTGGATAGATGGGGACAATATTTAGGGCCATTACGGACAGGTGATTTGCAGTCAGCCTATCAAGCCTCCAATCTACAGGGCACCACAACTTATCCCGACATCAAGAAGAGTATATTAGAACGATTAGGAGTAGGTTAGGAGACCTATCATGTCCGACTTCTCGAAATAAAAGAAGTTCCCCAAGAAACCCCACAGGCCCTTTATTATAGAGTAAAGGACATGATAGACCACTGGCTTAAGCCTCCTACTGTTTCAAAGGAAGCGATCCATCAAAAAATGTATATGGAATAGTACCTATCTTCTCTTCACCCCAGTACAAAAGTGGGTGAGACAGCATACTCACTTAACATTGGAAAGCGCAGTGGAAATATCCACAGCCTCAGGGCTCAGGAACCCCACAGGACAAAAGAAAATATTGAATGAAAGACCCATGCTCCTAACCCCACATGGGCTTCTTCACGAGCTCCTGTTGTTAGAAAACCTAAAACCATCACTGTGAACAAGGACCCCTACATAGGTCTTTACCTACTGCACTAGGTCCTCAATGCTATCAATGTGGAGGTTTCAGACACATCACTCGTTTTTGTCCACAAAGAGAAAAAGGTGAACCTATGGAAATAGGAAGTTTCGCTCCCTGTATTGTACATCTTCAGAACAAAATCCACCATATCATTGTCGTCTCATGGAGGATAAAGAAATGGTAAATGACCTGGTTGATACAGGCTGTTTGCAAAGCTTATTAGGCCCACAAAGCCTCCAAGGGCGTATCCAGGATGATACCAGAACAGTGGACGTACAGTGAATTCAGTGGGATAAAAAAAGATATCCCACAACGGAAGTACAGATTCACCCTCCATCCGGTCCGCTAGTTCTACTACCTGTAGGGTTAATTCCAAAACTACCAGAACCCCTCATTGTCAGTAATGGCTTTCCACATCTGGAGAATCTAGTACAGGAGACCCTGAACAACAGTACCAACTGGTGGTGCTCTGCACTCTTTGCTCACAAAGATGAGCATGAGTTGCCTCCCTCAAAACCCAGAAAAAGTAAAAAAAAAAAACACAGGAGAGAAGAGAAGAATACCCTCCAATTCACATTTTCTATAAATGCTGATGGTTACATATGGGACAATTATAGGAATTTTAGATCTGCACAACATGAAGACCCCACCTTTAAAGAAGCCTGGAACAGTGCTGCAGCTCAAGTTAACCCTATGAAAGTAGGTCCCCAATTCTTGAAAGAGGGATTACTGTATCTTAAGGGGGGAAATACAGAACAATCCCAGCTACTAGTTCCAGCTCCTTTTCGAGAAAAGGTATTATCTCTTGCACACAGTCACTTACTTGGAAGGCACTTTAGTACTGAGAAAACTGATAAGTCCATATTAGAAAGGTTTTATTGGCCAGCAATATACCAGCAGGTGAAAAGGTTTTGTAAGGAATGTCCTGTCTATCAGAAGAATAGTGGGCATAGACCAGTTAAAGTCCCTTTAATGCCATTGGCAATAATAGAAGAACCATTCACCAGGGTGGGTATGGCTAGCATAGGACCTCTCCTTCCCTCCCATACAGGGTGTCGCTATGTATTGGTTCTTGTTGATTATGCCACTATATTTCCATAAGCAGTTGCTTTACGACAACCCAATACAACCAACGTAGCCAAGGCAATGATTAATATATTTTCTAGGGTAGGATTCCCTCAAGAAATACTGACACATCAAGGCGCACCCTTTGTGTCCAAACTGATGAGACAAGTATGTCTACAATTAGGGATTAAGCAAATTCGAACCACAGCCTATCACCCACAAACTGATGATATGGTAGAATGATACAATGCCACCTTAAAACTCCCCCTAAAAAAATTGCTGGACATGGAGACACGGAAATAGGAAGACGTGCTACCCCTTGCTTTATTCTCTATCCGATGTAAAGTACAAAGCAGTATAGGGTATTCCCATTTTGAATTACTTCATGGAAGACAGCCCAGGTCCCTCCTAGATATGGCCAGGGAAGGATGGGAACAGGATAAAGATGGCACTAAACCCTTACTGGAATACGTAACTAATTGTAAGACCCATTTAGGGAAGATCAGAGAAATAGTTAAGAATAACCTAGAACAAGCACAAGTGGCTCAGAAAATCCAATATGATAAAAAAGCAAAAGAAAGGTACTATCAATGGGAGACTTTGTGTTACTAACGTTACCCTCATCAGAACACAAACTTCTGGGTCAGTGGCAAAGCCTGTATTACGAACTGGAAAAGGTTACCCCAGTTACTTACTGTATTGAGTTAGACCCGAAAAACAGACCAACCAAATATATCACGATAACTTTTAAAAAAAATAGGATGGTCCAATACACCTAATGGTAGGCATCTCCAATGAGAATGGCCATTTATGTCTCCTGTGTATTGATCCTGAACTCTAAAACTCTCTTATACAGGAGCTGTAACAACACCTCCACACTTGACAGAAGGTGTTCCCATTACTCCCTGGGAATACTGATATCATATCAACATCCCATCAATACTCTCCCAGGAAAACAAAGATCAGCTTACGACATTATCATATACTTGAAGGTAGGAGAGCCATTATAGTGCAGGAAGTGGGTGAAATGATACACGTGGGAATTATCAAGCCTTACTGTAGTGAGTGGAACTCCCTGATCTTGTTGGTTCTTAAGCCGGATGGGTCCGTCTGATTTTGTATTGACTTCTAGGAAGTCAACAAGATCTCCCATTTTGATGCATATCCACTTCCTTGAGTAAATGAGAAGGTAGAACAATTAGGTGAATCCCTGTATATCAGTACACTAGACCTCTGTAAAGGGTACTGACAGGGTCCCTTAAGAAAAAGGGATGGAGAAATGATGGCTTTTTTAACCTCAGGAGGGTTATATCAGTTTAAGGTCCTACCTTTCAGACTTCATGGTACACCAACGACATTTCAGCGTGTGATGAACTCCATAATCAATCACATGAACATTATACAGCAGCTTGTTTAGATGACATCTTTATCTATAGCCCTACTTGTGAACAACATTTACAGCACCTACAAGTCGTTATACAAGCCTTACGTTCCTGTGGTCTTAAGATTAACCCCACGAAAAGCCATTTAGCTGCACTCAAGGTAAAATACCAGGGATTTCTCTTAGGAGAGGGATGTATTAAACCCCAAAGAGAAAAAGTAGTGACCATTTCTGGAGTGCCCGTCCCAAAAACAAGAAAAGAGCTTCAGGCCTTCTTATGGCTCTTAGGATATAACCATCGATTTATTTCTCAGTTTTCTCAGATCGCAACCCCTCTGACTTATTACGAGAAAATATGAAAACCGAACAAGAGCTAAGAAGGCCCAATCTCTGAGATCCTTGAAGCCTTTAACCTGCTAAAACTAGCCCTAATCACAGAACCTGTACTGATTATCTCAGATTACAAATAACCCTTCATACTACAGACAGATGCCTCAGACGTGGGCCTTTGGGGCTATCCTGTCCCCCGTTGACAACAAGGGGATAGAACGACGAATTGTGTTTTTTAGCTTTTAGCCCAAAACTTTTCCCTAGAGAGAGAAAGTATGCGGCTGTGGAAAAAGAAGCCCTTGTTATTAAATGGGCCATTGATACCCTCCACTACTATCTGGAAGGAAAATAATTCATGCACTTTACCGATCATGCCCCCTTAGAGTGCGTAGCCGGAACAAAAGTAACAATGAACACATAATATGATGGTTTTTGGCCCTGTAGCCTTTTTCATTTTCATACCTTACGCAAAAAGGGGTTGATCAAGCTAATACTGGTTACCTGTCCAGGTAACCCCAAGACAGTGTTCTTAATAGTAAGAATCTAACAGAAGAGGGATGTGAGGCAGGCCAAGACCAATCTCAGTACATACCTCTACACCCATTATTTCAAGCATGTCACCGGAAGAAACCTGTGAAAAAAGGTTCAAATAACACCTCAAGGATGTGTCAGACCTTAATCAGGGGCCCTGTTTCTTTGAACAGGAAAACAACGCCGCCAAGGGAAAAGACCAATCATTGAGGCAGAGAGCGGGAGAAAAGGTTCCTGTCATCAGACCAGAGGTGCGCAAGTCCGGAAGTGGGAGTCCGGTAGAAGAAAGACGCCTACCTGATCTTTGGAGCACCAGAGCTGATAAAGATGACCTAGGCTGCCAGGACGCTATCATCCAGGATGTCATCCAGGAGTCATAAGAGGACACAGAGGACTGGAGCAAAGACTGGTGTCTACTCCTGGAGGATGCTGGTGAGCCTGCTGCAACTCAGGAGAGTTGAAGCATTGCAG
The DNA here is from genome assembly GCF_964204655.1 of Triturus cristatus. Classification (NCBI taxonomy): domain Eukaryota; kingdom Metazoa; phylum Chordata; class Amphibia; order Caudata; family Salamandridae; genus Triturus; species Triturus cristatus. The sequence continues at coordinate 731,610,635 of NC_140591.1, forward strand.
GTAAATTTTGGTTCACCGGGGTTGCAAGGAAGGGGGTCTGCGAACCACAGGGAGGGATCTTCGAGGGAAGGGAACTTTGGAGATCATGAAAGAAGGTTTTTTTTTCATTTGAACGTACCACAAATCCCCTGGAACTCCCCACCACTCCTCACCTCCTGTCACTTCCCCACTAAACAAATTACAAATAAACAAAGCACTAATCAAATGCATGCAACAGTTTTGATCTTCTGCAACAAAATAAAGGTAGACATAAACCCAGACGGGTACATGCCATCTCCTCTTATATAAGAAGACCTGATTTTTCTTCTTTTTAGCTTACTTTGTCTATGGTTTCTACAGTGGTATCTTTGTCTAGAAAAGATACAAAGAAGGGAGTGAACCTTTCTAGGAAGAAAAAGTATCTCTATTGTGTTGGCACATTTAGCACCATAATGAATGGCTCTTAAGCCTCCTAAATCTTTTTGCGCAATAGAAGAAGGTGAGGTGACAGACAACCCAGGTAAACCAAACAACCTACTTACCACAACTCTTTGTATTCCTCCGAGACTCTGGGCCCTGTACCACCTCACTGAGACTTCCTAAAAGGAGGAGAAAGAAGAAGAAGGATCAGAAAATATTACACCCTACTCAGTTTACCACTGACAATCTGTGAAAATTTCCTTTTCTCCTTTCTTTTATAAGCCAGTCCCTTAAAAAAACCATCATTGTGACTAAACAGTGGCCTCCTCATTTATACATCTGCCCATGCCTCTTACACTTTCCTATGTCAGTTTCTCTACAAAAGTCTTTTAAAAAAACTGGGCTTTTGCAAGGATTAAATCCATGCAAACTAAGAAACAATACTAATTTACAAGATCATTCACTACAATGTCTATCGAAGAAAGTATACAGAATCACCATTCATGACTTTAGAATGTTAGCTGTTCACCACTCTGAAATGCAAAAACTAGTTAGGAAGCTTTTCTATGTTAAAACCTCTACCCTATGTTTAGGAGAAATTAATAGAGCTCTTTTGCATGGTACAGTAGCAAAGGTACAAAAATGTGATGAGGTTCAGTTTCATTTCTTTGGTTGTGAAGTGGAGTGTAGGAAAAATGAGGTCTTGGTATGGTATCTGTAGGCGTAGCAGAGCGGAACAGAGGTATTTATGTTGATAACTTTCAAGAAGAGATTAGAAAGTTTAACACAGTGTGTTCAGAGAAACCACACTATGTTTGTATATGTTGTTGAAGCACTCACTGCAAAACTCAAACTCGGTATGTTATTGTGTCTTTGAAAACTGAAGAAGAGAACAGAGATGAGTGGTGAGAAGTTGCAACTTATTTATTTGTAGAGGAAGGCTTTGATTGTTCCACATAACAAATTATATGTAAGTACTGTTATAATAATTTGAAGGATAGAATAATGCCAGCTAGAGCAGTCCACAACATGTTAGAAGTAGTTCCATTCCAATAAGAACTTCAAGGTTTGAAAGTTTATGAATCTTTTCTAATGCAGTGTATACATCCATCCCAAGCTATAGTTTGTATGGAGCCAAGACAGGAAATTTACCTCCAATAGAGTTATAGAAATGTTTTAACGGTAAAGTTGTACACTTGCCATTAGATTTCAAGAAGACTATTGATACTATAAGGGTGCAGAGAGATATGGAAGAAGCACTTATTATTCTAGTCAATGGCGTACCTACCAAGAGCAAAACAATATGGCAAGAGTTAGTGGATGTTAGTAAAGTAAAAAAGAAACATTATATCTAGTACAAAATAATTATTATTAAGATGTAGATGTTCTTTAAAATATAGCACACATGGAGGATGACACATCAACATCAAGAGGTCAGACTGAAAAGGTGGAGCGATCAAGCTCAGAGGAAATTTACGAGCACTACAGTATTCATTCTCTGCATTCTAAAGAGATTATTGGTGATGCTATCGATCTCTTTCAAATCAAAAAAGCAGAAGGAGATCCCTAGAGTGTGGTGGAGAAACATTTAGAAGCTCGTTGTTTTCTGCATCTGTTTCCAACTGGACTAGGTGGTAGGTATGATGACTGGTTTGTACACATCACTTAAAATTAATGAATTTGTGGCACTCACATGTATATGGCTTTGATCAAATTATTCAGTTCAGTAAGGTGTGTGGTGCCAGTGGGTATAGCCCTCTGATCCAGGGCGTGAACACAACAATGAGGCAATTGCTCCGTCTAAAAATAGAACTGCGTCCCCACTAGGTACACCAAAATAAATTTCAGTAAGTGGTATTCACTTCGGTAAAGTGTTTATTCAACTTGTCAAGTTGGTGTCTCCAACTTTTTAAAGTCCATTGAAAAAATTCTTCGTAACATAAATCACAGTGTGTCAACAGTTAACTCAATCCCAATGCATTTTAGGACAATGTCCTTCGTCAGGCAAATTTTCCGTTCTTCTGTGATCATACAGGATCTGCGTGAACCTCTGCGTGATCATCAGTCAGACTGAAAAGGTGGATCAATCAAGATCAGAAGAAATGTATGAGCACTACAGTATTCATCCTCTGCATTCTAAAGAGATTATTGGGGATGCTATTGATCTCTTTCAAATGAAAAAAGCCAAAGGAGATCCCTTGAGTGTGGAGGAGAAACATTTAGAAGCTTGCTGTTTTCTGCATCTGTTTCCTACTGGAGTAGGTGGTAGATATGATGACTGGTCTGTACAAATACCAGCATCTGAATACAGATCAACCAGACTATTTGCAGAAGATCCTAGATTGTGCCATTATATTCCCTATATATTTCATCTACTATTTGAGAGTGACTTATCAGGACTATCTTATGGAGTAAACCACATTCTCAAGACAGGAGTGAATCTGCAAAATCTCACAGTAAGGGAATTTGTTAAGAGGGTTCAAGGAAAAGACAAAAACATGGGATACAACTTAATTAATTGGATGGCATGTCAATGTGGCACCAACGAGTACTGGCATCATTGTCATGTTGAACTGAAATGCATGCTGAGAAACCTAGCAGTACCAACCTGGTTTCTAAAATGCACTTGTGCTGAATATGCATGGGATGAATACTTTTGGCGTAAGAGTACTAAGCTAGGGGTGGTCAACATATTCACATGCTGTTATGGGTAAAAGATGCCCCGAAATTTGGAATAGACACTGATGAGTCTGTCTTGTCTTTCATACAACAGTATGTGACATGCATATCCAAAAATACACTGATATCAAGGACTTCAGACAACAAGTTCTATGATTTCAGACTCATAGATGTGGTAAATACTGTCGTAGAAAATACAGATGCCTAGGTACATTTTCCACAAGATGTTGTTTTGATTCTCATGACCTGTCATTTCTGAAGGAAGAGTAAATAGCTTTTCAACTGCAATAAGACATACACTAACATGGAAATCACCAAAAAATACATACCATCTCAGAAGAACAGAGGCTTCAATGTATCTCAATGACTACAGCCCTGTTATTTTGAAAATGTGGAATGCAAATATGGATTTAAAATGTATTGTAGACAACTCCATCACTGTTGTTCAATACGTGACTTAATATAAAACAAAATCAGCGATAACAGAAATGAAAGAAATTTGAGAGGAGATTTCCGCAGAGAAGAGTCTTACCAAAAATGTTACAGTTTCTGCTTGAAGAAATAGAGTACTAAAGTATTTTCCAGAAATACAGTATCTTGCAGAATTTGATCCAGGAAGTAGAAATGTTCTGAAAACTAAATTTTTGGATACATACTACCCAAGAAGAAGTTCACATCTTGAAAAAATATGTCTCTATGAAGTACTTTAACATTACACATATAGAACTAATGTAACTGAAAACATAGAAGGAAAATTTGCAGTACTCGGAAGTGATGGATGTTAGGTGAGACACAACAGAGGAAATCTATTTATCTACCGAAAATGTGGTTACCAAACTCCAGATAAAGGAGAGTTTTTCTGCTTAGCACTTTTGCATTTATTGAAGTTATACCATGCTGAATCAGATTTACTTGAACAATAAGAATGTTACGAATACTTTTTTAACACTGTAAAAGACAGCATTGAGTATTCAGTCTTTGCAGCCTATTTGCAAATGTTGAACAATGAAATTGAAGAGGAAGAAATCATTGCTGCTGAGATAGCAAAGATGAGTTCACAAAACAGTCAAAGTTCTGCGCCACTCGGTCAAGATCCTCTTGGAGAGCCAATAATTCAAAATGAAGCAGCTATCGCTATGCATGAGGAGTAGAATGCAATGCTACACTGTGAATTTTTAACAGTTACTGGAACAACTGAACAATAAACAAAAATATATTTACAGTGAAGTTAAATATCAAATAGAGCATGGAATCCTCCTTGAAAAGAAACAATGTGAATGTTCTTCATATAAACCAATATTACTATACATTTGTGGTCAATTTGCCACTGGAAAAAGCTTTCTACCAAAAGTCCTCACAGGTTATCTAGAGAAGACTGCAGCTTCAAGTTTGTCATGTGTAGTAACAGCACCAACAGGATTAGCTGCACATAATATTAAATTCATTATTATAAATTGACTACTAATACCAGCTGTTGAACATAACAATAAACTGGAAGACAGGGAAGACATGGCCTGGCAGTTCGGGCTGGACTGTTCCCATGAGGCACAGGGTCAAGACTGATTTGCATATGGCCATGTCTGAACTGGGGTGGCGTAGTGGGCAAAAGAACGATGGATTTAACCCAGATCTCTTGACTGGGGGAGAATGTCTTCATTGTCAGCATTCCGTCCATCATTTGTTTGTTGTAAAGCTTTTCGCCCTAAGTGGGATGGGTATTCCCAGACGTGGGACCCGTGCTCACTACGCCACTGGAGTCAAGCTATCCTGGCTGATGACGGCTGATAGCCAGAAACCGGTCCTAGGATGCTTGATTCCGGTCCAGGGAAGACATGGCTTGGCCGTTCGGGCTGGACTGTTCCCATGAGGCACAGGGTCAAGATTGATTTGCATATGGCCATGTCTGAACTGGGGTGGCGTAGTGGGCAAAAGAACGATGGATTTAACCCAGATCTCTTGACTGGGGGAGAATGTCTGCATTGTCAGCATTCCGTCCATCATTTGTTTGTTGTAACGCGTAGTGTGTGGAGAAAAGCATTTATAATTATGTTTGTTGACCTACTGCAACTTACTTCCATGAAAGGACAACCAGTGTTCAAAACACTTGTACATAATAAATCAAGAAATTCCATGGGGAGATTTGGCAATTTAAATATTTAGTGAAACTTCAAATATAAGGGAAGGAGTTTTGACAAAAGAGGGGAAACATGCTTTGGAAAGTCACCTTATCAAGAAATTAGTTCCATCTAACATCACAGCACCAGAACTAATGTAAAAATTCATTGAAGAACAGAAATCAATAGTTTGTTTAATGCCTACACCTAAAGAGTGTTCCAACTTTAATGAACAATTACTACAACTGGAGAAAGAAGATGTTTGGGATATTACAGCTATTGATAAAATGGAACATCAGGGAGTCATAATACTACTCACAGATAAACTGAAAGCAAAATTGAATTCTTTGGAGAAGTCTGTATCCAAAACAGCAGGACTAGAAAAGCATTTACTCGTCAGTAAAAACTGTTGAATAATGTTGTGCCATAATTTACATGCTGAAGAAGGGTTAGTGTTCTAAATAAAGATGAGGTTCAAAACTTGGCCATAAACATTTTTCAAATTGATTGCGTGAAGATTGATTGATGTGTTGTACTTTTTTTGCTAGTGAAAGATTTATATGTAAGGCGCCAGCAGTTCCCACTCTCTTTAACATATGCTTTAACTGTTCGTTAATCACAAGGTTTAAGTATAGATGCAGCTTTTGATGACATTGGTAGTACTGTCTTTAAAGAAGGAATCTCATATGTAGCATTGTCACGAGACAGAACATTGTCTGGTTTGTTTTTGATGTGTTTGATTGATTTTAATTATAAGAAAGTTAGTGTTGATGCGGATAAGAAGTTTATACGCCCCTCATTCAGGCCAGTTCCCTGTTTATGAGAAATGGATAATCTGTACAAAACAGAAGATTATAAAAGAATGTACAGATGCTGAAGATAAAAAGGACACTTGGACAATCTAGAAACTGTTAAGTAGATAAAACTGCAAAATATCTGAGATATTGTAGATTACCAGTTGAAAATGCAAATGTTATTCTCAATGCACTATTTTATTTACCACATCTAGTGAACCAAATTGAACAAAAACCAGGTTCGAGATTCTATGCTTCACTGTATCACTTGCTCCAACATTTACTGACTGACAGAAATGTGATACATTCTGCTTCAGGTATTTGAGACCTTTTAGATATTTGTTGGGGGTCAGTAATGTTTACTCTCAAAAGTCAACAAGATGAACAAGCATTTATCATGGTTAATTTTGGAGTTTTAGAAAAAGAAGATGTAAGCATTGGTGATTTATTTGGACTGAGTTTCACAAGAAACCATGACTGTGAAGATTGTGAGTATTCATCTACCACTTCGGCTATCATCTTTTACGAACAAATTAATACAACCTCTGGACACTGGACTATTTAAAGAGCGAAACTACTCTTTCTTCAACCAAAGTTCTAAGGAGGAATTCTGGATAATATAATGGTGTACAGCGTTTCTTCTATGCATTTTATCAGTCTTTTAGGCAATATTTGGCCTATTGGGGTAATATCTTTAACTATTTCTTCAAAATTAAACAGTCCTTTTATCTTCCACAAAGGAGTTAATACCTCACCTAAATACTACATTGTCTAATTAAAGTCAGAAACTGAATGGATAATTACAGGAGCCTTAAGTTGAAAGCAAAAACTGCCTTTGAAACTAAAAAAATAAGCTCAACCAAACTTCTACGCACTATTTGTGGAAAAAAAACTACAGTATGTGATTTTGTCTATATGGCTCATCAGCATTTTAAACATCATTGGAACTATCAGGGGTGATGTTTTCAAAGGTTTCTCCAAAATTGAAGAGTGCTTTATATATATTTGTTGAATTGTATCAGATATAATAATTGAAGAAATATTTTTAACCTAGGTTTGTTTAGATTAATATAATAATTCCAAAAAAGCAACTGAATAATGAGTTGTAGTGAGTCCTATGCATAGGGTCACTTATTTGTAGAGCTCTACTGTGCAGCTGTGTTTTTTTTTACAATCCATTGATCAATAGCAGCTGCAGTTGAACATCATTAGATGGCTCAAAACACATTTTCGATCACAGACATATTACTTATAGATATCCATGGAGAGTGTTTTTGAACATAAAGGACCAGATGTACGACTGGTTATAGCGTGCACAAACCGGTTTTAGAACCATTTGTGCACGTGATAAACCTTGGGCCCATGTACAAAATGTATTTTGTGACTCGCTAATCAATTAGCGGCTCCCAAAATAGGTTTTTCAACTCACTATTAGGAAGGGGTGTTCCCTTCCTAATAGCGAGTCATGAGGCATGTATGAATGTTTTGCAACCGTAATTGCGGTTGCAAAACACTCGCAAATTACCACCTACTTCAAGTAGGAGGTAATGCAATTTCAAATGAGAAGCGGTCCCCAGGGGACCCCTTACCCTTTGCAAATGCATGTAAAAATATGTTTAAGGGTAGGCAGTGGTCCCAAGGACCAATGCATGCCCTTAAAAAATGAAATGAAAATGTTTCATTTTTCTTTTTTTAAATGCATCCCGTTTTCCTTTAAGGAAAACGGGCTGCATTTAAACAACAAAACTACTTTATTTAAAAGCAGTCCCAGACATGGTAGTCAGCTGAGCCCAGCAGGCCACCATCCCATGGAGGGCCAGTCATTCCCATTGGGGTCGCAAAATGAGAGTGACTCATTAATATTAATGAGCCTCACATTTTGCGACCCCATTGGGACTCGCAATCAGTGTCTCTGACACTGTAGTACATAGAAAATTGCGACTCGCAATTTGTGACTCGCAATTGATCACAAATTGTGAGTCGCAATTTACTATGGTTGTATATCTGGCCCAAAGTACTCTTACCATCATTCACACAACAACTCACTCAATCATCCGGGCACTTACTCATGCAGGCACTAACACAACCAGTCACTGACCCATTTACCATCTCATACAAGCAGTCACTCAGCCATACAACACTCATAGATTAACTATTTCACTTGTAGATTACACCTCGCTTATTCACTCAAACAGTCAAAGACACACCTATTCACTAACCCAGAATCTACTCAGGTAGTCTCAGTCCTGATTTAGCCCCTCATGTACCCAATGACATATACAGTCAGTGTCACACGCACTCCCTCAGCCATACAGCCACTGACACACCCATTCACTCACCAATGCAGCCACTCACACAGCCACTTACTGACTGATTCAGCCACTCACTTATATATTCACAGACCCATACAGCCACTTACACAGCCACTACCTCACCCATACAGCCACTCAAACTAGCATTTACTCACCCATACAGATACCCACACAGGTACTCACTCATCTATACAGCCACTCACACATGCTGTTACTCTCCCATATAGCCATTATCACACCCACTCCCTCACCCATACAGTCACTCATACAACCATTTGGTTGCCCATGCAATCACTCACACAACCACTCACTTTCTTGTATGGTCACTCATAGACTCACTCACTCACTCATACAGACACTCACACACCCCCTAATCTACCCATAGAGCCAGTCATGCACTGACTCTCTCACCATATAGCCATTGACAAATCCACTCACTCACCCACAGAGTTAATCACACATCTACTCACTCACCTATACAGTTACTCACACACCTACTCATTCAATCATAGAGTCACAGACACATTCAGTTACCCATGCACCACTGATGTACACTGTTCGCTCACTCATACATCCACTGACATATCCATTCACTCACTCATATTCCATTTACATACTCTGTCAGTCACTGGTAGAGCCACGTCCACTTCTACTCACTCACTCATATAGCTCCTCACAAACCCACTCAGTCACAAATACAGAAACTAACATAGCCACTTACCTATACATACAGTCACTCAAGCACCCACCCACTCACCCATACAGTCACTGATATACCCAATCACTTGCTGACACAGCTACTCTCACACCCACTCACCCATACAGTCACTCACACAAACACTCACTTACCCACCCTGTTACCCATTTACACAGCCACTCACTCACTCAGATAGCCACTCATACTAGCACTTATTCACCCATTCAACCACTCATATAGCCACTTACCCATATAAGTACTCACATAACCATTCACTCACCCATACAGCCACTCACGCTATCACTCACTCTCCCATATGGCTGCTCACACACTCACTCACCCATGCAGTCACTCATACAACCATTCACTCACTCATACAGACACTCTCACAACCACTCACTCTTCCATACAGCCGCTCACACAGCCACTCACTCACCCATATAACCACTCACACTAGTACTCACTCATACAGCAACTCACAGTCAAACACTCACCCACACAGCCACTAACACAACCACTCACTCTCCCATACAGCCACTCAAACAAACAGCCACTCACACAGGCAGTAAGTCACCCATAAAACCTCACACATACCCTCTCACTCACTCATACAAGCACTCACATGCTCACTCACTCACTCATATAGCCACTCACACAAGGGAGCGGCTCGCACAGGCAAGAGTGGTGGGGTGCAGGGCGAGGTGGTTGGTGGTAGAAGTCGATAGACGACGGAATTTGTAATATTAAATAAAAAAATAAAAAAACACTTAGCGCTCGCCGCATCGCTGCAGTCGAGATGCAGCAAATGCAAAGTAAGTGGTTTTATTTATTTATTTATTTAATATTACTTATCCCGTCGTCTGTCAACTTCAACCACTTCAAACCCCACCATGCTCTGCCCACTGCCATTACCTGTGCGAGCTGCCACTGCTCACACATCCACTCACTCATCCAAACAGTTTCTCACAGCCATCTCAAACATTTTTTCTTTTTACTGAAACTATGTTTTTGAATCTATTTTAACATTTTTTTTATTTTTTATCAAACAAAATGGCAACAAGGGGGTATAAAATTGTCACTAGGAACACAAAAAGAGTCCAAAAACTGCTGCTTCTAAGATGGCATCGACAGACTGCTCACCACAAATGGCCAACCTTGTTACGAACTACGCTAATGTCAAGCTTATAGGTGACTTGAATTATTTGTTTCACGGTGCCCTATGCGGGCCACATGCCGTAGAACTATATGAACTACTTTCCAACTTGAACCTAGTCCAACACTTATCCTCACCCACCCATGTAAAGGGACACACTCTGGACCAAATTTGGTCCTCTAACTTTATATTGACGGTGCCCACTATTTCACCATGTATATGGTCTGACCACCATTTAATCAAATTTATAGTCACTATCAACTCCAAAATAAAGACACCCATGGCTGTGGGAGGTATGACTAGAAAGTGGAGGACCCTCGATAAATTGGGATTTGCCGATACCTTGGCCAGATCAGCACCCATCTTTCACCCTGATGTTAATACTATGGAAGAGAACATCTCGGATTGGCTGCTAATGGCTTGCAATGCTCATGCTCCACTTACTAAATTCACACGCGCTCGCCATATAGATGCCAATAAATGGTTTACCACCGAGCTAAAAAAACAAAAACTCGAGCTCCGTCAAAAAGAAAGAAAATGGAGGTTAAGATACTCCATTGAAGACAAACTGCAGTTTTCACTAGCTCGTAAAGAGTACAAGAAAGCCATATCGGAAGCCAAAGCGACCTATTTTTCGGCCAGAATATTAAATGCCCATAATAAGCTGAAGGAAATCTTCACTATAGTTAATGACCTCTGCACCGCTGAGAGAACTCTCCCCAATCAGACACCTACCCAAGATTTAAGGAAATCTTTGAAAAAAAATGTTGGAGACAAAATCTCCATTATCAAAGCTAGCATTCCTACTACCCTTAGCATGGAAAACCTGGACAACCTGTCAACTAATTCAGCTACCATGAATCACTTCCCTATCATATGTCCTCAGATCCTATCAGATTTGATGGCTGGCGTTAAATCTGGCTCCCCTAATGACTGTTGCCCACCTCACATTCTAAGGGACGCCTTGTCCGCCCTCCCTCATAGCGTGATTCCCTTCCTAAACAAGTCTCTTCTACAAGGCAAGGTCCCCACTGCCTTCAAGAATGCAATAGTGGTCCCTCTATTAAAAAAACCAGGGGCTTACCCCCTGAATCCTTCTATTTATTGCCCCATCTATTCCCTCCCCTTTTTGGCCAAGATTCTAGAGGCCCACGTTGCTAGGTGCCTTTCTAATTTCATCGAATAGTCGGAACACCTAGAGCCAAATCAAGCTGGCTTGCGGCCCGCTCACTCAACTGAGTCTGTAATCCTCGTGGTGCTGGACACCTTGGGCCTTATGTAGGTAAATTACATTTACCGATTCTTAAATACCGAATTTTACCGATTCGGTATTTATGAATCGGTAAATGTAATGTAGGTAAAAAAATACCGATTCGGTAAGTGTCGGTATTTTAGAATCGGTATTTACCGATTCGGTAATGGTAACTTGTTTCCCATTGATTCCTATGGGCCAGGAGGCCCATAGGAATCAATGGGAAGCCAGTTACCATTACCGAATCGGTAAATACCGATTCGGTAATGGGGGGAGGCATCATCATGGGTGGCAGGGTGTCACATTGACACCCTGTTGCACCCCTGATTCGTCCATGTGTGCACATGTGGCGCACATACATGCCCTAGGGGCAGGTATGTCTGCCACATTGCACACTTCACAGTGCACAAAAATGCATTTTTACACCTATTCGTCATTTACCACCAACTTTTAGTTGGTGGTAAATAACGAATCCCCACACCCACCACACACTCCCCCTACATCTCATTTCTGTATTCGGTATTTACCGAATCGGTAAAATTACCGATTTGGTAAATTACCGAATACAGAAATGATCCCCCTACATAGCAAAAGCCTAAATACCGGTCGGTAACGGTATATTTACCGAAAATCGGCCATTACCGACCGGTATTGGGCTACCTACATATGGCCCCTTGAGAGCAAACGCAGACAAGGGCATCCCTCAGGCCAGTAAAACAAACAGCTACTCATTTTCTTTAGTTTTTTTATGTGTACTTGATTTTTCAAAGAACAGGTTGATATATCCACTAAAGAAAGATGCACTCTGTTTATGTAGTTCAAATAATGTAATTGTTTTTGAGGGCGAAACACCTCTTTGTGTTCTCGTTCTCTTCTCTATAGGAAAATTCATCTTCTCACACGTTTCAGGATGAAGATGTATGAAGAGCAATCACACTGCTGAAACACAATCCAGGTCACTGGATACATTTCATCCTTGTCCATTATACAGCTGTACTGTAGAATATGCACTACACATTTCCCAACCAGATAGCACTTACTAATTAACCAGTTGAAAGTAAACCAGTTGGGTACACATTTGGTGCAAAACCTTAGACTCTTCTTGAATAAAAGAACAGGTAAGCTGCAATTCTCCTCCAATCACTCACATAGCTACTGATAAACCTACTAAGATACTTATACAACCACATATACACCCATTCTCCCACTGTGACATCCACTCACAGAAAACTCAAAAACAAAAACTGAAACTAATTAACTTCGGAACATGGCGGCAGTCGGCTGACTTGCTGCGGTGCTCCGGGATCAAGCTCCCGCTGTACTCCGCCTAGATGCCTGATGCCTGAGAAAATGTGAATGATTTCCGTATAGAAAAGTTTTTTATAATCTGGTGAATACATTTTTAGTGACCAAAAGCTTTGGCTTTTACAAAAGGAAAGAAGGAAGATTAAGATTTTCGGTTTTCTCCCATTGTACCTGGCGTCCGGCGTGGCTGTCTGTCCTCCCTCTCTATGACGGGAGATTCAGGCGGCGAGTCCAGCATCCTTGGTGGTGGAGGCAGCAGGGGTGCAGTGTGTGCTACTTGCTCTAAGCACACCGAAGTACCGGCCGTTCTGAGGCTGTGGTCCGTTGCCGCCCTGGAGCTGCGACGGGGGAGGAAGGCACGCTGTTTGGAGCCTGCTGCATGTAGCGTCCAAAAGTTCGCGTTTACTTCTCGAGGAGCAGTGGAGGGCAAAGTGGCTGGTGTGTGTCCCAAGGGCACGAAGAAGGTGGAAAGCTGTGTGGAGGGGCTTTCAGAGGAGCTCGCAGAGGAGTGTTTGCAGGCACACCAGCAGTCGCCCAAAAATAGGGGTAGAGGTACTCGCAGAAGAGGCAGGGTGCCCACAAAGACGCCTGCCTTCACCCCACGTGAGGTAATATTGGCCAAACAGGTGCACCCTGGATCTACACCCCTTGAAGGTAAGAAAGCCTCATCTTATTTGTCTGCGGAAGTGAAGTCAAAGTGCGTAAGATCAAACGGGACCAAAGGTAAAGCTAAACTTAAAAGGGATTTGAACGTGGCACTGGATTTGGGCTCTAAGATAACGCCATCCCTGCGCTCATATTTTAAAGTAATACCGCAGGTGCTCTGTTTGACAGAGGCACAGGACATGTCTGCCCCATCGACAGTTATAGATTCTGGTGCTGCAGATTTGCCTGTTTCAGATGCCCTGGTTGTCTTGAATGTCCCAGTCTTAGATTCTGTCCCTGCTTCTTGTGGCCCCTTCGGAGGAGGGGCCACTCTGCTCACCTCTGTGAGTGTTCCCTCTGAGGTGGAGTCGGTTCAACCTTGGACACTGAATCCATCTAAGGGCGACTTATTGACTAGTGGCTTGATCGGGCCATCAGTATCTGAGTCCTCGGAGAGTGGAAGGCATGTTCTAGCAAAAGAAGGGGGAGGGGCAGGGCATTTTGATACTCCCAATCTGGTAACCCAAGTGGAAACTGAGGGCACAGCGTTGACTAAGGAGAGGATGGAAGATTGCCCCCTCGTTCTTGACCAGCAGCAAGCTTTTCTACCAAACCCTGATACAGAGCGCACAATTTCTGCGGCCTCTTTACTGGCAATGTTTTCAACTCTATCTCGAGACATTAAAAAAGGGTTTGAAGAGTCTTCTGCCAATCAGATGGACATTCGGAACTATTGTGAATCTCTAGACAAAAAGATCGACGGGCTAACCTCCAGGACGGGGGTGCTCGAAGAGACGGTCGCTGTGATGTCTATGAATCTGGATAAAGCTGAAGAAGATATTGTTAAATTGCAGAAGGAGGATCAGGCCCTACTAGATAGGATGGAGGTGTTGGAGAACAATGCCAGAAGATCTAATATCCGCATACTTAATGTACCGGAAGGTTCCGAAGGATCTGACGTCAAAATATTTGTGGTGCAATTACTGAAGGAGTCGTTGTGTCTAGATCAATCCTTAGAGGAGTTGACCATCGACATTCAAAGGGTCCATAGAGATCCGTTCAGGAGAAATCAACAAAGATCTAAGCCCCGCAAAATCCTCGTCAATTTCCATACCTATGCCCTCAAAGAGCAGATCCTCAACTTAGCCCTAAAACAAAAATCTCTTCCTGGCAAGGGATTTACTTTTGTTATTAGGTCTGATCTCTCTAGGGTTACGTTAGAGAAACAGTGGGAGTTTGGCAGGCGGCTTGATGCATTTAGAAAGTTGTGGGCAACTGCTCAGTTAGTGTTCCCTGCCGCCTTGAAGGTGATGTTCAACAATAAGATGTTTAATATCAGGTCAGTACAAGCTGCTGACGAGCTCCTTTTAGATTTGGGCAATAAGGCGGCAGGCTAATTTGTTTATGCCTAATATATATATGTCTCGTAACATTCAGACCAAGAAAGGGCTCTGAGTGTTAAAGGATAATTGCATAACTGTGGGTATTGAAAAAATAAACAAATAATCTTTACTAATTAGAAATTGTATTGATGGCTACAACATAATTATTAAAGGAAAAGAAAAAAAAAAGTGGGAAGAAAGTAGTAGAAGGAAAAGGGAGAAAAAGGGGGAATAAAGAAGGGAGAAGGGTATGAAAGCAGAAAAAGGAGATAACCACGTATATACATACACATATACACATATATCTCCATGATTCCTTTTTTTTTTTTTTTTTTTTTTGTATACACTTCTACTTGCACATATGTATTGTGTTAGCATAAATGCTCACTTTGGTCACTTTGGTGAAAAACTTGGCTCAGAGATCGGGGTGGGTCACGGGAGCTTGAGATGGGGTGCCATCTACTTGACTCGATCCGGTTAGATACACCAATGGTTCTCCATGGGAGGGAGGTGGGGTGGGAGGGTCACGGGGTAAAATGGTTTATAAAATTCCTCATGTGCCAACTTTGTGTTCTATTGTACTACGCTTGGCATATGTCAATCTTAGATATGCTGCTCTCCGACATAAGGGTAGGTCAGACGAAAGAAGATCCAAGTCCCAGTGTAAGGTTGGGTGGCGCTAGAGGCAGTAGTCAGGATAAGTGTCATGGCTACGACTAATCTAAAGATGATATCTTGGAACGTAAACGGCCTGCGTACTAAATCTAGGGCCAGGATAATATTACAATATCTTCGGGACTCAGAGGCACAGGTTATCATACTGCAAGAGACGCATCTGGTTCAGGATGAAATGGATGCCTTAGTTAAAGGGAGTAAGTGGATCGACTTTGCAATTTCTACTTCTCAGTCCTTGACCTGTAGAGGGGTATCGCTTATCTTTAAAAACATCTCAGGGCTAGGGTATTAGATCTTAAGGTTGACCCAGCAGGTAGATGGGTTATTGCCTCTCTTTCCATCTTGGGTACTCAGTTTACTATGGTGGGATACCATGGTCCTAATCAGGACGATCCGTCATCCTTGAAGGCAATTTTTTCTCACCTTTTGTCTTTCCCAGAGCCTGTAATTTTTGTAGGTGACTTTAATATTGTCTTAGACCCCACTTTGGATAAATCTCGTAATAGTCGGTCCCGAATTCCATCAAAATCAAGGTCCTTTTTGCTAAACGCAATGAAGCAGTATGGTTATGTAGACATTTGGAGGTTAAGGGCAGGTGAACAGCAGGGTGTCTCTTATAGAAACTATAAATATCGCCATCAGTCCAGAATAGATTTTGTATTAATTAACCATACCTTAGTGGATTTCGTTAAAGATATTAAATACCTCCCACTACACCTGTCTGACCATTCTGCAGTAGTTATGGAGCTTATATCGTTGCTAAGGGTGCCGGCCAGGAGCTGGTCCTTTGATCGTTCCTTACTTTCCCACCCAGACGATGTTCTTCTCTTTAAGTCTGAGGTGAGCCATTTCTTAAGAATAAATGTAGGATCGGCAGGCATCGGAGTGGTGTGGGACTCCCTTAAAACATTTTTGAGAGGCCTTATTACTAATAAAATGGCTTATAGGAGGAGGGAATATAGGGAGGCCGTGACATCAGTGGAAGCAAATATTGCTAAGACTCAGTTAGATCTAGTCGCTGATTTTAATACAGAAGCGGTCCGCTCTTCTCTGTCTGAAAGATTACTCTCTTTAAAGGGCCATCTAGCTTCGATCCTAAATCAGCGGATACAAGAAAGGTGGGAGGCCAGCAAACTCGCACACTTTCAGTATGGAGAAGGAGCGGGGAAGCTATTGGCATGGAAAACCAAAACGGACCAAGTCCGTAATAATATCGAGGTGATCAATGTCAATGGCTTCCCACTCTCCCGAGATGACGATATTAGATCTGCCTTTAGAGAATTCTTTCAAACTATCTATTGTGAGGATAAGAATATCAGCCTAGTTACCATTAAAGATTGGCTCAGCAAGATTACTCTTCCAGCACTTTCTGATGAGCAAGGCAAGATGTTAGATAGTGAAATCTCAGAGGAGGAAGTTATTAAGGCCATACACTATGCTAAAAAGGGGAAGGCGTCTGGTACAGATGGCCTACCGGCTGAAATATATAAAGCTCTGGAGCGGGAACTTGTCTCCTTCCTGGTAGTACTATTTAATAATATTCTACTGGATGGTGGTCGTCCTCCGACGTCATGGGACAGTGCGTCTATAACAGTAATTTTAAAACCGGGGAAACCATCCACTGAATGTGGTTCATACAGGCCAATCTCCATACTAAATGTAGACTACAAAATATTTGCTTCAATTCTGGCCAACAGATTAGCTCTTGTTGCCCCCAACATTCTACACCCTGATCAGAAGGGGTTCGTCAAGGGGCGGCAGCTATATGAATTAACCTTTGATTTAATAGGGGCTATTGACTTGCCAGTTTTGGAGTCTCTCCCCCTGGCGGTCCTTACCCTGGATGCCATCAAGGCCTTCGACAGAGTCAATTGGTTGTATCTGTCGGAGGCCCTGGCAAAGTTCAATGTGGGAGCAGGTTTTCTCCGGGCAATTGGTCTTTTATATCAGAACCCAAGTGCCTGTGTACTGGTCAATGGTACTTTATCTGACCCCTTTAACATCTCGAGGGGCACAAGGCAGGGCTGCCCCCTCTCCCCGCTTCTTTTCGATCTATACGCTGAACCATTCGCCCAAAGTCTGAGGGATAATGTTAATATCAAGGTGTTCGCGTACAGGGGTTGGGAGAGAAAAGTGGCCCTGTACGCTGATGATATCCTCATCTTTACATCTGATGCCCACATGGCCCTCCCGGAAATATTCAAGCTAGCCTCGGAATTTGTGGAAGTGTCTGGGTATGAGATCAATGCCACAAAAACCGAGATGATGACCTGGGGTATGGACCAGCATTTCTGTATTGCTGGTATTCGGCCAGGTAGAAAGATGAGATATCTGGGCCTTGATATTGAAGAGGATATAGACCAGATAGTCAATACTAATTTCTCCAAGGTAGTTAAGGACTGCCGTAAGTTACTTCAGTCTTGGTTCCATCTTCCATTGTCACTATTGGGTAGGGCTAATTTGGTCCAGATGTCTGTTTTGCCAAAGATTTCTTTTCTATTTAACACTATTCCCCTGTATTTGGATCCAATTCCCATTAAAACATTTCAGGCCGAGATTAACACCTTTATCTGGAATAAACATCTTCCAAGAATTTCGTGGAAAAAGTTAAGGAGGCGTAGGGAAAAGGGGGGGTTGGCTGCCCCGGACATCCAGGTGTATGCCTGGGCGTTCCAGTTATCTCATGCCAGGATGCTGTTAAAGAAACCATTAGAATATGGGGTGGGAACTCTATACACCACTTTGCTTATTGGAGAGGGGGTTAGCCAGTCCGGATTCCTATTAAAATTTGGAGATCCCAAGTTTAAAAAAAAAATTAAACTAAAGATTCTACTGGGAATGGCAAGGACTTGGGCCCAGATATTAAAATCTATTAAAATAGGGTACTATGGCTGCAGGACTCCCTTATGGGATTTGCCCGACAATCCGCCCTGGTTGGGAGATTCACTCGCAGTACCTGTTAGAGAGGCAGAGGTGGAGGTTTGGGGAGACCTATTTGTTGAGGGGGAATTGCTCTCCTTGGAGTGTTTGAGTAGGAAGATTGGCCCAGGCCTAGCTAGGTTAAAATATCTGCAGATGTCTAGCTGGTCTCGCTCTTACACCGCACAGCCCTCTCGAAGAAGCAAGTTCCCACTGGGTGGCTATAGTGCCCTTATAACTTTTCTAATTGATAAACCCCCTGCTAAGAAGGAGATTTTGTCTTGGTATAACCTGATTTTGGAGGAGATGGATGGAGTATTCTTGTTACCAGATGAACTTTGGGGGCCAGATATAATCAACACTAACTTGCAAGAGCTATGGAGTGCATCATGTAGAATGTTGTGGGATGTTGTGAAACTGGCGGGGTTGTGCAGGAACCACCTCTTTACTATTTTACTATCCACAGAGCCTACTACTCTCCCCTTCGACTTTATAAATTTATTCAGGGGAATATGGTGGTGTGTGCTAGATGCGGGCTCTTGGCAGCCTCGGACATCCACATGTTTTATGAGTGCCCTCTTTTGTCACAGTTTTGGGAAGCCATTTGCAAGACCCTGTCGTCTTCAGTAGACTTCAATATAATATTAGATCCCCAGTTGGTGATTTTTGGAATCTTAGAGGCGGTTTCTACATTGGCGAAGAAGTTAGTCTTTTATACCATACTACTTGCTAGAAGGGGGATATGCAGGAAGTGGAAGGACTCTTCACCCCCTTCTATCAATGAATGGTTTGCTTCTACCCTGCAGGTCTCCAAGCTGGACTTGGCTAGAGTAGGGAACCCAGATAAAAGATCCTTTTGGCGCCTCCTGAAATGGGATCATTGAAGGACTGGGGTTTTTTTTTTTTCTCTCTTTTTCCCCAGGTCCAATGATTAAGCCATCTATCCCATTCCTGGGAAAAAGCCGTGCTCTGATAGTTCTTTCAGTATTCTGGCTGAATCTCCTGAAACCCCCTTAAGGTTATGGTATGGTGATCGCAGGTATATCAAGCCCTATCGCTGTGGGACGCGGTCCTCGCTCCATGTCTGTCCCTTCCAGTTGGTATGAACTGTGGCAGCATATCGCTTGTTAGCCTATAGATTGCTCATATAAAAACCTTGCTGGCATATGAGGACAAAAAAAAAAAAAGAAACTAATTAACGTCCCTTTCAACATTCTCTAAAGAGCAATTGCTGTACAGGAAATCAAAATTCTCAATAGAACCTCTTCGTATCCCCCTATCTAACTCATTGCTTAGGTTTCAGGGGGGTCCAATTATATGCTGTCAGTCAACACAAACACAGGTTCTTAAAATACATGTTCTAAAAATGCAGGCTCTAAAAATACAGTTGAAAAAATACACACTTTCTGGGCCTTAAAGATACAGACTGTTCACAAATGGACATGAAGTTCTACATCAAGGTTGTGCACCAATGGTTTATCTGTGCCCAAGAGAATAGTCATCTTCAATTCACATTGGCCTAGTTCCAATTCCCCGATTCCTCTACGTTGGTGAACCTTGATATGCTTTATACCATATGACTGCAAGGATATTAAATTGTCTTGGTGCACTTCCCAAAAATGCTTTGCCACGGGTTAACCCTGGTCTTGGTGCTTTATCGCCCTGATGTGCTGTAAAATCCATAGTCTGAGCCTATTGACAGCGCTGCCCACATAGTGCATTCCAAAACCACACTCCAAGACATAAACCACAAATTCTGTTTCACAGGTGATCTTTTCCATGATCTGTCAAGTCCTGCCTTCAAATGTCTTATAGCTTGTACTGTTCTTTCAAAATTTGTAAGCCTTGCAGATAGCATATTTCCTGAACTCATTGTTTCTGCCTGTACTGCAATCAGATTTCTGTAAGAACGTATACCTTGTCAACAGATTACCTAATGATGGCGCTTTCCGATATGTGATCCTGGGATGATGGCCTATAATAAATTTCAAATGTTCATCTTGTTGCAGGATGTGCCACTTTTCTTTGATCAGGGAACTGATGCACCCATATTCCATGTTGCAGCCCATAAAAAAGCATATCACCTGGTCCAGTGTATATTATATTTCTCCGCTAGTGCGGTTGTGGATTTGACCTGGGTGTTTGAAAACAGTTGTGCCCTGTTCATAGTTAGAACTCTCTGTTTGGCTTCTCTAAGAACCTGTGACGGATTTCCCCTCCTCAAACACCTAGCAATCATCATTCTGGCATCTGTTTCACATAATTCATCAGTTGAACAGATCCTGCATGTCCTCAATAGCTGTCTGTAATGTAATGTCCATTTCAAGGAGCCTGGGTGACCACTATTGCCATGTAGAATAGAATTACACGCTGGCTTCTTCCGAAAGACATTAGTTTTGATGGAGTGCCCTACTACTCGCAAATTTACATCTAAGAAGTCAATCCCACACACGCTCCATTTTACAGTCAACTGTATATTGAAAGGGTCAGTGTTTAAATTTTCAACATTCTCACTCAATGATAACTCATCCCCATCCCATAAGATGAACAGATCGTCAATGAAGCATACCCACATCACGATCTTACTGGTGTGGTTGGCATTACATTCAGCCCATGCAACATCTTTCTCCCACCAGCCTATATAGATGTTGGTATACGTGGGGGCAAATGCTGCCCCCATTGCCGTGGCTTGCTTCTGTAGATATATCTTTTTGTCCAAGAGAAAGACATTATGCATCAGGCAGAAGGAGAGCATCGTGGTATGTTGCGCGAGTGCCATAGATCTTGATCTTAAGAAGTAGCTGCAAGCTTCTATACCATAATCATGGGAGATGGATGTGTAGAGGTAACAAACGTCCATTGTTACCATTATGTAACTACTACGCCATGGGATATTATTAATCTTACATAAAAAGTTGTTTGTATACTGTATGTACGATCCCAGGCTTGTGACATAGTGGCATGAAAACAGATCTAAAAATCTGAAGCTGTCCTCTAGTAGAGAGCCAATCATACTAATGATTGACCTTCTTGAGGGTTTTGAAGATCTTTATGTACTTTCGGAAGACAATAAATAACAGGTGCCCTGGGTTGATCAATCTTTAGATATAAATGCTCTTCAGTAGACAGTAGCACATGATTGGCTTATCCTTTGAGCATAGTATGGTACTCCCATTGATGATCGATTATAGGTTTTCTCTTTAATTCCAAATAGTGCTCTCTCACCCTCAACTGCCTGTTTACTTCCTTGGTATGTTGGTTGGTATTCATGACAACGACAATGCAGTAGGATTTCAGAATAATAGATGTATTTTTCCTTAATGCATTCAGCTCACGCCAATCCTGCGCTGTGAAGTTGTTATGAATTTTTCCACACTCAGCCATGCCCAGTTTGTTGATATAATCTTTTAACAGTTCATGAAAAATATCAGCCAGGTTCCCAGTTAGCAGTTGAGGTATACATTTGCTCCATGGTTTTCATCCGCTATCTATGGTGTGTGTAGTAAATTACTTGTCTACTATTCTCCACTGTACTGCTCTATCAGAATGTTCCATGACATCATAGAATGCCTGAGTGCCTCTCTGTGTTAGAGTGTCAGTTAGTCAACTTCATTGTTGTACTTTCTTGTTAATGATATATCGGAGGTATCTTACTTGTCTTTATCTTTATTTCTGCTGTTGTTCCCTAAGGAATGAGAATGTGTAGTAAATTACTTGTCTACTATTCTCCACTGTACTGCTCTATCAGAATGTTCCATAACATCATAGAATACCTGAGTGCCTCTCTGTGTTAGAGTGTTAGTTAGTCAACTCAGGCTGAGCTGTTAGGAGCATGCTCCTGGTGGGGCTGTCTTTGTACCATCTATCTTCACCTACTATCCTGATCTCCTACACTGGAACCAAGCTACTAATAAAGAAGTATCCTACATGTACAGATGGACTCTGTATCTTCCTTTACAACAGTGTGATCTGTTGTGAACCCTATTTGGTTCAATAAAAGGGTTGTTTATTTCCTCTTGTGCTGATATGGGGCAACTTATCTCTCCTAGCATATCCAAGTGGTTAATTTCTAATATGGCAGGGATGTCACCAATAGAGGAATGCATGGATTTTATTCTGGAAGACTGATGCTTGGTTGTTTTTATAGAGTTCTTCATGGCAAAGTGTCTGCGTAGTTTTAAGTTTCTAACAAACTTGTAGACCTCAATCCTCACACTCAAAAAGTCCGGTCCTACTGAGGGGCGAAACCTTAGGCCATAATTCAGGATCTTGAATTGGCCTGATGTTAGGGGGACACCTGAGACGTTTATCACTGTGTCCTTCCATTTCACTTGTAGATGTTAATCCATTACTTCTTTTTGGTTCTCCGCTTTCCTTTTCCTTTTGCCCTCCTCATTTTACATTGCCTCACACTCTGCCTCGGTCCTGACCCCTGCCTTTTTGAGGCATCACCATTATGTTCCCTACCTGCAGACAAACATCAGTGTGGAGGAATTCTTATCCTGATCTCTCCAGCGATCTGCACAGTCCTCCGATTTGTCTCAAGGCGGGCACAGAGCAGCCCGTAAAAAAAAACCTTTACTTTAAGACCCGCTCCAAAACCGGGTGTTTCTCTCACTGGGGTGCTGGTTGTCTGCATGCGGGATCGCGCATACACAGTACTTCTCAGTATATATATATATATTTATATATATTCACTGAAAAAACCATAGGTTTCACACACGTTATAGTTAGGAATTAGCATTTAAAAAACCTTAGAAATTCAGTGAAAAAACCATAGGTTTCACACATGTTATAGTTAGCTGGACATTTTACTTGTAAAAAACCAATGAAATTGCCCCGTTATAGTTAGTTCAGCTAACTATAACTCGCGCGCCCGCAATGCACTGCTGATGACGTCACATATTACATCACTCATGACATGGTCAGTGACATCACTCATGACATCACTGATGACATCTCAAATGACATCACTGATGACATCACTGATGACATCATCCAGTGAATGTGTGTTTTTCTGAAAATTAAATATGTTTTATATATGTATATCTCAAGGTTGATAGAAGAATAAATGGGTATATTACTGTCTAAATGGATGATTTCTTTTTGAAAAATTGATTGTGTAACTGACTGATTAAGTGTATCATAGTGAATACATGGCTTAGTGAGTAATATTTAAATATGTAAATATCTGTATCATTTTTTCACTTTGTGTATAAGTGGCTGCATGGGTTGGTGAGTAGCTACATGGGTGTCTATATAGGTTATTAGTTGGTTTTTTTGAGTATTAGTCTGAGTGTCTGCATGGTTCGGTGGGGGGTATGACGTAGTGCATAGGTGCATGAATGAGTGACTCACTGTTTGTATGTGTTGAACAGAGCATGTGTGCAGGACTGCATGGGTGGATGCGTGTGTGTATTGGTGTGTTAGTGAGTGAATGACTGTCTCAATAGTGTCTTTATGAGTAACTACATATGTTTTAAACTAGTATATGTGACTATTGGTGTATATATGTGAGTATATGTGAGAGGGAGAGATTGAAAGAGTTCCTGTATGAATAAGTATGTGTTTCTATAAGTGATTGTTTAAAAGACTAAGTATGTGTAAGTTTCCGTAGAAGTAAGTGTGGTGGTGTGTGTATAACTGTATATGCAGGTGAATGTATGTTTGATTCTTTACTAGCATGAGTGACTATGTGTGTGAGTAACTCTATGGATGAGTGGCATTATGTAACAGGATGTATAGGTGTATGAGTACATATGATGAGTGAGTACATGTATGAGTGACTGTATAGGACTGTTGGTGAATGAGTGGATGTGTATGTTGATCTTAGAATTACTGAAGAGGTTGTTGTAACTGGTATTGGTATGTCCATTGTTTTGAAAATTTTAGTCTCTATTTTTGAATGTGTGTATCAAAGCTTATATTAAGGTGAGAGGAGGTCTGCCACTCTATCACAAGGATGATGTCATCAGTGATGTCATCAGTGATGTCATTTGAGATGTCATCAGTGATGTCATGAGTGATGTCACTGACCATGTCATGAGTGATGTAATATGTGACGTCATCAGCAGTGCATTGCGGGCGCGCGAGTTATAGTTAGCTGAACTAACTATAACGGGGCAATTTCATTGGTTTTTTACAAGTAAAATGTCCAGCTAACTATAACATGTGTGAAACCTATGGTTTTTTCACTGAATTTCTAAGGTTTTTTAAATGCTAATTCCTAACTATAACGTGTGTGAAACCTATGGTTTTTTCAGTGAATTTCTAAGGTTTTTTAAATGCTAATTCCTAACTATAACGTGTGTGAAACCCATGGTTTTTTCAGTGAATTTGCAAGGTTTTTTAAATGCTATTTTTTTTTTTTATTCTTCATTTTTTTCAAACATATTTTTAATTTAATTTTCTTACCTTTTATAAAGACTATGCTTAAATTTTTAAAATCATTAAATATTTATTTTATATAAATTTTTTAAAATAAACATGTAAAATTTATTTCCAGATTTTTTTTTTTTTTTTTTTTTTTTTTTTTTATAGTACGCGTACCGTAAGCTCACGGTAAGCGTACGGTTTACGCAACGCCCGTAATCTATCTACGCTGCTTGCGTATAGTTACGTACTTTGCGTAGCCGCGCGTACTGCGCGTGGGTCGCGTGCGCGCTTACGCCACACGCGCACGTTACGCGGAAGTGCCGGGGAGTGACTGTTATGCGCATGCGCGCAAGCGCGTGTCTTTTTTACGCGCATGCGTACTTTTTGCCGTAAGCGCACCGTAAGCGTACCGTAAGCGTACGGTAGGTCATGTGATCAAGAAACACAACTTTTGATTGGTTGAAAGTACTTTCAGTTCTAGAACTCTCCTACACCACACCCATTCCCCTCATTTCTGCTTGTGATCCCTTGGGAGAAGGAGCTGGTTTGTCTTTGGGATACGATGGCAGAACAGCAGAGCTCTTCTGAGAGTGAGGCTAGCACCAGCAGCACTGTCTTGAGGCAGAGAGCGAGGAAAGTAAAGCCTTCTTATGTTTGGGATTATTTTACTTTTCCAGAAGGCCAGCAAAAGGTGAATGCACCCTTAGTTACTTGCAAGCTGTGTAAGCGTGTACTTTCTAGAGGTAATCCTAACAGGAAGTATTCCTTTGGAAATCACACCATGAAGAGACACCTCCAGGATGTACACAGAAGGACACATGGTCATCTTTTTGGAGGTAACTCTTCAGAAAGACGAGCCAGTACATCCACAGCAGCTCAGCCTGGACCATCACCTGCAGGGCTTACTCCTTCTTCTGCAGGTCAGGTGAGCCCTTCATCTGTGGGGGGAGAATCTCCTTTTGCTGGCCCTCTGGAAATGAACCTTCGATTTCGGAAGGTTGATATTCATTGCACATTTTGTAAAGGTCTAATTTGTCATAGGGAGACCAGTGTTTCCCTAGTGAACAACAAAATAGATCAGCACATTTGTAGCTTTGAATGATTTTCCCATGCTTCCTTTCCTCTGTCCCTGCATGAACACAACGGTTCTTTTAAGAGCCAACCTTATCTTCCATCTTTTTTTTACTTGTTTTTAAAAACTTTTTTTTTTTTTTTTTTACCGTACGCGTACGGTAAGCGTACCTTTTTTTTATTTTTTAAAAAAAAACACTAAAAATCATTTATCACATTATAAAGTCCTTGAGAGACTACAATTTTTATTATTGACTTACCATACTCACTCAAAAAAATATTTATTCATTTGTTTTTTTAAAAAATAGTTTTTAAAATGGTTGTAGTTTCCGAAAATTTTCTATATCGAGCAAGGGCAACCAGCCTTAGTGATGCTGAATGTATTTGCATTACAGACTTAAACCTGAAAACCCCACTGGCTTGTAAATACTGTGCATGACTATACACGGCAAGGACATGGGTGTGTGCTAAGCCTCTGCTTCTTCCCCCAATAATTCGCTCCCCCTTTCCATCTAATGCAACTGTGAAATCACCAGAGCAAGACGCAATAAATCTCTGCCTATAATTCTTCTATGCACACAGAGTCATGTTTTCACATTAGTGCCAAAACGAAATTTCTTTGCCAATTTCAAAGCACACTTACTGCTCTTTTTTTTTCGGGCCAAGTGAAAATCTCTTTTTACAATTTGAAATCACTTTTACAGACTGACACATTATGAAACCACTATTTTTGATTTATTTAATTGCACGTGTCCAAGCTGTTTTTTTTTCAGACCACCACCATGTGCATTCTCTGTGACTGCCTACACTCCAGCAAGGGCAACCAGCCTTAGTGATGCTGAATGTATTTGCATTACAGACTTAAACCTGAAAACCCCACTGGCTTGTAAATACTGTGCATGACTATACACGGCAAGGACATGGGTGTGTGCTAAGCCTCTGCTTCTTCCCCCAATAATTTGCTCCCCCTTTCCATCTAATGCAACTGTGAAATCACCAGAGCAAGACGCAATAAATCTCTGCCTATAATTCTTCTATGCACACAGAGTCATGTTTTCACATTAGTCCCACAACGAAATTTCTTTGCCAATTTGAAAGCACACTTACTGCTCTTTTTTTTTTCGGGCCAAGTGAAAATCTCTTTTTACAATTTGAAATCACTTTTACAGACTGACACATTATGAAACCACTATTTTTGATTTATTTAATTGCACGTGTCCAAGCTGTTTTTTTTTCAGACCACCACCATGTGCATTCTCTGTGACTGCCTACACTCCACCAAGGGCAACCAGCCTTAGTGATGCTGAATGTATTTGCATTACAGACTTAAACCTGAAAACCCCACTGGCTTGTAAATACTGTGCATGACTATACACGGCAAGGACATGGGTGTGTGCTAAGCCTCTGCTTCTTCCCCCAAAAATTCGCTCCCCCTTTCCATCTAATGCAACTGTGAAATCACCAGAGCAAGACGCAATAAATCTCTGCCTATAATTCTTCTATGCACACAGAGTCATGTTTTCACATTAGTCCCACAACGAAATTTCTTTGCCATTTTTAAAGCACACTTACTGCTCTTTTTTTTTTCGGGGCAAGTGAAAATCACTTTTTACAATTGGAAATCACTTTTACAGACTGACACATTATGAAACCACTATTTTTGATTTATTTAATTGGACGTGTCCAAGCTGTTTTTTTTTCAGACCACCACCATGTGCATTCTCTGTGACTGCCTACACTCCAGCAAGGGCAACCAGCCTTAGTGATGCTGAATGTATTTGCATTACAGACTTAAACCTGAAAACCCCACTGGCTTCTAAATACTGTGCATGACTATACACGGCAAGCACATGGGTGTGTGCTAAGACTCTGCTTCTTCCCCCAAAAATTCGCTCCCCCTTTCCATCTAATGCAACTGTGAAATCACCAGAGCAAGACGCAATAAATCTCTGCCTATAATTCTTCTATGCACACAGAGTCATGTTTTCACATTAGTGCCAAAACGAAATTTCTTTGCCAATTTGAAAGCACACTTACTGCTCTTTTTTTTTCGGGCCAAGTGAAAATCTCTTTTTACAATTTGAAATCACTTTTACAGACTGACACATTATGAAACCACTATTTTTGATTTATTTAATTGCACGTGTCCAAGCTGTTTTTTTTTCAGACCACCACCATGTGCATTCTCTGTGACTGCCTACACTCCACCAAGGGCAACCAGCCTTAGTGATGCTGAATGTATTTGCATTACAGACTGAAACCTGAAAACCCCACTCGCTTGTAAATACTGTGCATGACTATACACGGCAAGGACATGGGTGTGTGCTAAGCCTCTGCTTCTTCCCCCAAAAATTCGCTCCCCCTTTCCATCTAATGCAACTGTGAAATCACCAGAGCAAGACGCAATAAATCTCTGCCTATAATTCTTCTATGCACACAGAGTCATGTTTTCACATTAGTGCCAAAACGAAATTTCTTTGCCAATTTGAAAGCACACTTACTGCTCTTTTTTTTTTTCGGGGCAAGTGTAAATCACTTTTACACACTGACACATTATGAAACCACCATGTGTAACTACAACAAAAACAATTCCCATTTCTATTATTCATTTCTTAAGTTACCACATACATCCCCTCTCAAACTGTAAACTCACCTTTAAAATTAGTTAGTTGTGAAAGAAATGTGACACTCAAACAGCAGATTATCAGAGCCAGGATCTCTGTTCTGTTCACCTCTCTCCTCTCAGCAGAACCAGATAATGGCAAACTTTCCCTCTATTTTTCCACACATATACATGTAAGTTTCAAATCTCAGTGCTTCCCCCTTTTTTTCACATGTATTCACACATTTCTATTGGTTGAAAACCAACCCTTTTCCAAAAGTACCCTGCCCCCAACTTGACTTCTGCCTAGTACCCTTCCCCCAACTTGACTTCTGCCTGCTACCATAGCAACAGCTCATGGAACACTGCTGTGTGCAGTTAGGTCAGAAGTTCGACACACAATGTTTCAATTCCACAGAGCAAGAGTGCTTGACTTTTCAAACCTTACAGCAAATCCATAGTACTGTTCTTTGGTTACACATTTTTTTGTACCAATACAAAACATGCTTCTATTAATTTTCACATACAGCCTAGTTTTTATTCTAGAATGGTATGAAACAGCCAATCAGTTCTTTTTGTTTTAAAAAAATATGTATGCCTCCATTTCCAAACTGTCTTTCTTTTCTTATTGCCATTCTACTGAAAGACACCTCCTGAGTGCATCCAGTTCTCCTTTGAAGATGTTCACAGTGTGGATTGTAGGGCACAGCTATGTCTTCTGGAGTGAAAAGTTTGCAGAGAAAACAGATATGGTGAGAGACCTTGCTTTGCCAAATGTAGACATTAAATGGATTGGTCAGAGAGGGTTAAAGTGGCACCAATTGATGCCATTGGTGAAATCCTTCATTCAAATCCAACACCCTGACCTCATAATAGTGCACTGTGGTGGCAATGACCTAGGCACTTTGACTGGGGTAGGTCTGGAAATGCTTGTGAAGGACACCTTTGCACAACTGTTTACACTTTTCCCTAAAACTGCCTTTGTGTTTTCCAACATATGCCAAAGGCAAAAATGGAACTGGTCCAATCATTTCTGTCCACAGATTGACAAAGCAAGAAAGCACGTCAACAAATCTGTTTCTGCTTTCCTCCGTGACTATGGTATGGGTGCCATTTACCACAACAACTTGCGTTATGACATGCAAGACATTTATAGAGGAGATGGTGTGCACTTCAATGATGAAGGGAACAGAGTCTTCCTCTTGAACCTTAGACTCTGCATCGGTACTTACTTGTAGGTACCACTAAAAAAATGACTTCATAAACACAACAGCTCTTTTTAGAGCTCCCTAATTTCTAAACTCTTAAATCTGCTTTTCATTTATCTTTTTTTTTTTTTTTTTACCGTACGCTTACCGTAAGCTTACCGTACGCGTACCCCGTGATTTTTTTTTAAATCAATAAATGTTTTTTTTGTACTTTTCTGTCCTTCTTTGACCCCCTTACAAATGTTAGGGGGTCTGTAACTCTCCTCATTGCCCCCTTTCCTTGTTTTCACTCTTTTTTTTCAGAGTGAAATACACAAAATGGCGGCCGCCGCTTCCTGGTTTCGACCGATTCGAATGTTTACTAAGATCTAAGAGCCAATCAGAATCGCGCTCGCGCACGCCGCCGTACGCTTACCGTAAGCGTACGGTAAGCGTACCGTAAGCGGGCTCAGATATATATATTGATTTAAAGGCTATTTTCTCAGAATCTACTGAACAGATTTACACCAAACCTACAAAAGGCACTTCCTTGACCTGAGGACTACCTCTCTGCCAAATTTCAAGTAATTCTGTTCAGCCGTTCGGGCTGTAGCTCGTTCTAAAGGTCCTATGGAAAAATGCATGGGAAAAACGCGTTTTGGGACCCCCCTTTTATCTCAGCCCCCGCTTGACGAATCCCCCCGAGACTTTCAGGGTAGGAGCGGAGTGTAGCGCCCCACCTATTTTGAGAAATTCGCGAGGATTCGTCGACCGGCGCCAAAGTTATTCAAAATAGAATGTTGAGGTTTTCCTATGGAAACGTGGTCCTAACTATAACTACCTACTGGCGACCGCCAGTAGGTAATACACACACACACACATATCTATATATATGTGTATATATATACATATATAAATCAGGAGGAAATAGCAATAAATTATTGATTTTCCTGCATTTTGGTGGTTCGTGGTTCCTTTGTGGCGGAAGCGAGCGCTAACAACGCTGCGAGCAGACGAAGGATCTCTGGTGATTTGTGTATATATATATATATATATATATATATATATATATATATATATTCAATGAAAAAACCAAAGGTTTCACACATGTTATAGTTAGCTGGACATTTCACTCGTAAAAAACCAATGAAATTCCCCCGTTATAGTTAGTTCAGCTAACTATAACTCGCGCGCCCGCAATGCACTACTGATGACGTCACATATTACATCACTCATGACATGGTCAGTGACATCACTCATGACATCACTGATGACATCTCAAATGACATCACTGATGACATCATCCAGTGAATGTGTGTTTTTCTGAAAATTACATATGTTTTATATATGTATATCTCAAGGTCGATGGAAGAATAAATGAGTATATAAGTGTCTAAATTGATGATTTGTTTCTGAAAAATTGATTGTATAACTGACTGATTAAGTGTATCTTTTTGAATACATGGCTTAGTGAGTAATGTTTAAATGTGTAAATACCTGTATCAGTCTCTCACTTTGTATATAAGTGGCTGCATGGGTTGGTGAGTAGCTACATGAGTGTCTATATAGGTTAATAGTTGGTTTTTTGAGTATCAGTATGAGTGTCTGAGTGTCTTCATGGTGCGGTGGGGGGTATTACGTAGTGCATAGATGCATGAATGAGTGACTCACTGTTTGTATGTGTTGAAGACAGCATGTGTGCAGGACTGTATGGGTGGATGAGTGTGTGCATGGGTGTGTTAGTGAGTGAATGACTGTCTCAATAGTGTCTTCATAAGTAACTACATATGTTTTAAACTAGTATATGTGACTATTGGTGTTTATAAGTGAGTATATGTGAGAGTGAGAGATTGGAAGAGTTCCTGTATGAAAAAGTATGTGTTTCTATAAGTGATTGTTAAAAAGACTAAGTATGTGTAAGTTTCTGTAAAAGTAAGTGTGCTGGTGTGTGTATAACTGTATATGCAAGTAAATGGATGTTTGATTCTTTATTAGCATGAGTGACTA
This sequence comes from Triturus cristatus, assembly GCF_964204655.1. NCBI lineage: Eukaryota > Metazoa > Chordata > Amphibia > Caudata > Salamandridae > Triturus > Triturus cristatus. Next base: position 731,642,203 of record NC_140591.1, read on the forward strand.
TGTGTGTGAGTAACTCTATGGATGAGTGGGATTGTGTTACAGGATGTTTAGGTGTATGAGTACATATGATGTGTGAGTACATGTATGAGTGACTGTATAGGATTGTTGGTGGATGAGTGGATGTGTATGTGGATCTTAGAATTACTGAATAGGTTGTTGTAACTGTTATTGGTATGTCCATTGTTTTGAAAATTTTAGTCTCTATTTTTGAATGTTTGTATCAAAGGTTATATTAGGGTGAGAGGAGGTCTACCACTCTGTCACAAGGATAATGTCATCAGTGATGTCATTTGAGATGTCATCAGTGATGTCATGAGTGATGTCACTGACCATGTCATGAGTGATGTAATATGTGACGTCATCAGTAGTGCATTGCGGGCGCGCGAGTTATAGTTAGCTGAACTAACTATAACGGGGGAATTTCATTGGTTTTTTACGAGTGAAATGTCCAGCTAACTATAACATGTGTGAAACCTTTGTTTTTTTCATTGAATTTCTAAGGTTTATTAAATGCTAATTCCTAACTATAACGTGTGTGAAACCCATGGTTTTTTCAGTGAATTTCAAAGGTTTTTTAAATGCTAATTCCTAACTATAACGTGTGTGAAACCCATGTTTTTTTCAGTGAATTTGCAAGGTTTTTTAAATGCAAATTATTTTTTTTTCTTCTTTTTTTTTTTACATATTTTTATATTAATTTTCTATCCTTTTTTAAAGACTATGGTTAAATTTTTAAAATTCTACAATATGTTTTTTTTAACATATTTTATAAAAATAAACAGGTAAAATTTATTAGCAATACATTTTTTCCTTTTGTTTTTATTTTTTTTTTAGTACGCGTACCGTAAGCTTACGGTAAGCGTACGGTTTACGCAATGTCCGTAATTTATCTACGCTGTTTGCGTATAGTTACGCAATTTGCGTAGCCGCGCGTACTCCGCGTGGGGCGCGTACGCGTGTACGCTACACGCGCACGTTACGCGGAAGTGTCGGGGAGTGACTGTTATGCGCATGCGCGCAAGCGCGTGTCTTTTTTACGCGCATGCGTACTTTTGCCGTAAGCGTACCGTAAGCGTACGGTAGGTCATGTGATCATGAAACACAACTTTTGATTGGTTGAAACTACTTTCAGTTCTAGAATTCTCCTACACCACACCCATTCCCCTCATTTCTGCTTGTGATCCCTTAGGAGAAGGAGCTGGGTTGTCAGCGGATACAAGAAAGGTGGGAGGCCAGCAAACTCGCACACTTTCAGTATGGAGAAGGAGCGGGGAAGCTATTGGCATGGAAAACCAAAACGGACCAAGTCCGTAATAATATCGAGGTGATCAATGTCAATGGCTTCCCACTCTCCCGAGATGACGATATTAGATCTGCCTTTAGAGAATTCTTTCAAACTATCTATTGTGAGGATAAGAATATCAGCCTAGTTACCATTAAAGATTGGCTCAGCAAGATTACTCTTCCAGCACTTTCTGATGAGCAAGGCAAGATGTTAGATAGTGAAATCTCAGAGGAGGAAGTTATTAAGGCCATACACTATGCTAAAAAGGGGAAGGCGTCTGGTACAGATGGCCTACCGGCTGAAATATATAAAGCTCTGGAGCGGGAACTTGTCTCCTTCCTGGTAGTACTATTTAATAATATTCTACTGGATGGTGGTCGTCCTCCGACGTCATGGGACAGTGCGTCTATAACAGTAATTTTAAAACCGGGGAAACCATCCACTGAATGTGGTTCATACAGGCCAATCTCCATACTAAATGTAGACTACAAAATATTTGCTTCAATTCTGGCCAACAGATTAGCTCTTGTTGCCCCCAACATTCTACACCCTGATCAGAAGGCGTTCGTCAAGGGGCGGCAGCTATATGAATTAACCTTTGATTTAATAGGGGCTATTGACTTGCCAGTTTTGGAGTCTCTCCCCCTGGCGGTCCTTACCCTGGATGCCATCAAGGCCTTCGACAGAGTCAATTGGTTGTATCTGTCGGAGGCCCTGGCAAAGTTCAATGTGGGAGCAGGTTTTCTCCGGGCAATTGGTCTTTTATATCAGAACCCAAGTGCCTGTGTACTGGTCAATGGTACTTTATCTGACCCCTTTAACATCTCGAGGGGCACAAGGCAGGGCTGCCCCCTCTCCCCGCTTCTTTTCGATCTATACGCTGAACCATTCGCCCAAAGTCTGAGGGATAATGTTAATATCAAGGCGTTCGCGTACAGGGGTTGGGAGAGAAAAGTGGCCCTGTACGCTGATGATATCCTCATCTTTACATCTGATGCCCACATGGCCCTCCCGGAAATATTCAAGCTAGCCTCGGAATTTGTGGAAGTGTCTGGGTATGAGATCAATGCCACAAAAACCGAGATGATGACCTGGGGTATGGACCAGCATTTCTGTATTGCTGGTATTCGGCCAGGTAGAAAGATGAGATATCTGGGCCTTGATATTGAAGAGGATATAGACCAGATAGTCAATACTAATTTCTCCAAGGTAGTTAAGGACTGCCGTAAGTTACTTCAGTCTTGGTTCCATCTTCCATTGTCACTATTGGGTAGGGCTAATTTGGTCCAGATGTCTGTTTTGCCAAAGATTTCTTTTCTATTTAACACTATTCCCCTGTATTTGGATCCAATTCCCATTAAAACATTTCAGGCCGAGATTAACACCTTTATCTGGAATAAACATCTTCCAAGAATTTCGTGGAAAAAGTTAAGGAGGCGTAGGGAAAAGGGGGGGTTGGCTGCCCCGGACATCCAGGTGTATGCCTGGGCGTTCCAGTTATCTCATGCCAGGATGCTGTTAAAGAAACCATTAGAATATGGGGTGGGAACTCTATACACCACTTTGCTTATTGGAGAGGGGGTTAGCCAGTCCGGATTCCTATTAAAATTTGGAGATCCTAAGTTTAAAAAAAAAATTAAACTAAAGATTCTACTGGGAATGGCAAGGACTTGGGCCCAGATATTAAAATCTATTAAAATAGGGTACTATGGCTGCAGGACTCCCTTATGGGATTTGCCCGACAATCCGCCCTGGTTGGGAGATTCACTCGCAGTACCTGTTAGAGAGGCAGAGGTGGAGGTTTGGGGAGACCTATTTGTTGAGGGGGAATTGCTCTCCTGGGAGTGTTTGAGTAGGAAGATTGGCCCAGGCCTAGCTAGGTTAAAATATCTGCAGATGTCTAGCTGGTCTCGCTCTTACACCGCACAGCCCTCTCGAAGAAGCAAGTTCCCACTGGGTGGCTATAGTGCCCTTATAACTTTTCTAATTGATAAACCCCCTGCTAAGAAGGAGATTTTGTCTTGGTATAACCTGATTTTGGAGGAGATGGATGGAGTATTCTTGTTACCAGATGAACTTTGGGGGCCAGATATAATCAACACTAACTTGCAAGAGCTATGGAGTGCATCATGTAGAATGTTGTGGGATGTTGTGAAACTGGCGGGGTTGTGCAGGAACCACCTCTTTACTATCCACAGAGCCTACTACTCTCCCCTTCGACTTTATAAATTTATTCAGGGGAATATGGTGGTGTGTGCTAGATGCGGGCTCTTGGCAGCCTCGGACATCCACATGTTTTATGAGTGCCCTCTTTTTTCACAGTTTTGGGAAGCCATTTGCAAGACCCTGTCGTCTTCAGTAGACTTCAATATAATATTAGATCCCCAGTTGGTGATTTTTGGAATCTTAGAGGCGGTTTCTACATTGGCGAAGAAGTTAGTCTTTTATACCATACTACTTGCTAGAAGGGGGATATGCAGGAAGTGGAAGGACTCTTCACCCCCTTCTATCAATGAATGGTTTGCTTCTACCCTGCAGGTCTCCAAGCTGGACTTGGCTAGAGTAGGGAACCCAGATAAAAGATCCTTTTGGCGCCTCCTGAAATGGGATCATTGAAGGACTGGGGTTTTTTTTTTTTTCTCTCTTTTTCCCCAGGTCCAATGATTAAGCCATCTATCCCATTCCTGGGAAAAAGCCGTGCTCTGATAGTTCTTTCAGTATTCTGGCTGAATCTCCTGAAACCCCCTTAAGGTTATGGTATGGTGATCGCAGGTATATCAAGCCCTATCGCTGTGGGACGCGGTCCTCGCTCCATGTCTGTCCCTTCCAGTTGGTATGAACTGTGGCAGCATATCGCTTGTTAGCCTATAGATTGCTCATATAAAAACCTTGCTGGCATATGAGGACAAAAAAAAAAAAAGAAACTAATTAACGTCCCTTTCAACATTCTCTAAAGAGCAATTGCTGTACAGGAAATCAAAATTCTCAATAGAACCTCTTCGTATCCCCCTATCTAACTCATTGCTTAGGTTTCAGGGGGGTCCAATTATATGCTGTCAGTCAACACAAACACAGGTTCTTAAAATACATGTTCTAAAAATGCAGGCTCTAAAAATACAGTTGAAAAAATACACACTTTCTGGGCCTTAAAGATACAGACTGTTCACAAATGGACATGAAGTTCTACATCAAGGTTGTGCACCAATGGTTTATCTGTGCCCAAGAGAATAGTCATCTTTAATTCACATTGGCCTAGTTCCAATTCCCCGATTCCTCTACGTTGGTGAACCTTGATATGCTTTATACCATATGACTGCAAGGATATTAAATTGTCTTGGTGCACTTCCCAAAAATGCTTTGCCACGGGTTAACCCTGGTCTTGGTGCTTTATCGCCCTGATGTGCTGTAAAATCCATAGTCTGAGCCTATTGACAGCGCTGCCCACATAGTGCATTCCAAAACCACACTCCAAGACATAAACCACAAATTCTGTTTCACAGGTGATCTTTTCCATGATCTGTCAAGTCCTGCCTTCAAATGTCTTATAGCTTGTACTGTTCTTTCAAAATTTGTAAGCCTTGCAGATAGCATATTTCCTGAACTCATTGTTTCTGCCTGTACTGCAATCAGATTTCTGTAAGAACGTATACCTTGTCAACAGATTACCTAATGATGGCGCTTTCCGATATCTGATCCTGGGATGATGGCCTATAATAAATTTCAAATGTTCATCTTGTTGCAGGATGTGCCACTTTTCTTTGATCAGGGAACTGATGCACCCATATTCCATGTTGCAGCCCATAAAAAAGCATATCACCTGGTCCAGTGTATATTATATTTCTCCGCTAGTGCGGTTGTGGATTTGACCTGGGTGTTTGAAAACAGTTGTGCCCTGTTCATAGTTAGAACTCTCTGTTTGGCTTCTCTAAGAACCTGTGACGGATTTCCCCTCCTCAAACACCTAGCAATCATCATTCTGGCATCTGTTTCACATAATTCATCAGTTGAACAGATCCTGCATGTCCTCAATAGCTGTCTGTAATGTAATGTCCATTTCAAGGAGCCTGGGTGACCACTATTGCCATGTAGAATAGAATTACACGCTGGCTTCTTCCGAAAGACATTAGTTTTGATGGAGTGCCATACTACTCGCAAATTTACATCTAAGAAGTCAATCCCACACACGCTCCATTTTACAGTCAACTGTATATTGAAAGGGTCAGTGTTTAAATTTTCAACATTCTCACTCAATGATAACTCATCCCCATCCCATAAGATGAACAGATCGTCAATGAAGCATACCCACATCACGATCTTACTGGTGTGGTTGGCATTACATTCAGCCCATGCAACATCTTTCTCCCACCAGCCTATATAGATGTTGGTATACGTGGGGGCAAATGCTGCCCCCATTGCCGTGGCTTGCTTCTGTAGATATATCTTTTTGTCCAAGAGAAAGACATTATGCATCAGGCAGAAGGAGAGCATCGTGGTATGTTGCGCGAGTGCCATAGATCTTGATCTTAAGAAGTAGCTGCAAGCTTCTATACCATAATCATGGGAGATGGATGTGTAGAGGTAACAAACGTCCATTGTTACCATTATGTAACTACTACGCCATGGGATATTATTAATCTTACATAAAAAGTTGTTTGTATACTGTATGTACGATCCCAGGCTTGTGACATAGTGGCATGAAAACAGATCTAAAAATCTGAAGCTGTCCTCTAGTAGAGAGCCAATCATACTAATGATTGACCTTCTTGAGGGTTTTGAAGATCTTTATGTACTTTCGGAAGACAATAAATAACAGGTGCCCTGGGTTGATCAATCTTTAGATATAAATGCTCTTCAGTAGACAGTAGCACATGATTGGCTTATCCTTTGAGCATAGTATGGTACTCCCATTGATGATCGATTATAGGTTTTCTCTTTAATTCCAAATAGTGCTCTCTCACCCTCAACTGCCTGTTTACTTCCTTGGTATGTTGGTTGGTATTCATGACAACGACAATGCAGTAGGATTTCAAAATAATAGATGTATTTTTCCTTAATGCATTCAGCTCACGCCAATCCTGCGCTGTGAAGTTGTTATGAATTTTTCCACACTCAGCCATGCCCAGTTTGTTGATATAATCTTTTAACAGTTCATGAAAAATATCAGCCAGGTTCCCAGTTAGCAGTTGAGGTATACATTTGCTCCATGGTTTTCATCCGCTATCTATGGTGTGTGTAGTAAATTACTTGTCTACTATTCTCCACTGTACTGCTCTATCAGAATGTTCCATGACATCATAGAATGCCTGAGTGCCTCTCTGTGTTAGAGTGTCAGTTAGTCAACTTCATTGTTGTACTTTCTTGTTAATGATATATCGGAGGTATCTTACTTGTCTTTATCTTTATTTCTGCTGTTGTTCCCTAAGGAATGAGAATGTGTAGTAAATTACTTGTCTACTATTCTCCACTGTACTGCTCTATCAGAATGTTCCATAACATCATAGAATACCTGAGTGCCTCTCTGTGTTAGAGTGTTAGTTAGTCAACTCAGGCTGAGCTGTTAGGAGCATGCTCCTGGTGGGGCTGTCTTTGTACCATCTATCTTCACCTACTATCCTGATCTCCTACACTGGAACCAAGCTACTAATAAAGAAGTATCCTACATGTACAGATGGACTCTGTATCTTCCTTTACAACAGTGTGATCTGTTGTGAACCCTATTTGGTTCAATAAAAGGGTTGTTTATTTCCTCTTGTGCTGATATGGGGCAACTTATCTCTCCTAGCATATCCAAGTGGTTAATTTCTAATATGGCAGGGATGTCACCAATAGAGGAATGCATGGATTTTATTCTGGAAGACTGATGCTTGGTTGTTTTTATAGAGTTCTTCATGGCAAAGTGTCTGCGTAGTTTTAAGTTTCTAACAAACTTGTAGACCTCAATCCTCACACTCAAAAAGTCCGGTCCTACTGAGGGGCGAAACCTTAGGCCATAATTCAGGATCTTGAATTGGCCTGATGTTAGGGGGACACCTGAGACGTTTATCACTGTGTCCTTCCATTTCACTTGTAGATGTTAATCCATTACTTCTTTTTGGTTCTCCGCTTTCCTTTTCCTTTTGCCCTCCTCATTTTACATTGCCTCACACTCTGCCTCGGTCCTGACCCCTGCCTTTTTGAGGCATCACCATTATGTTCCCTACCTGCAGACAAACATCAGTGTGGAGGAATTCTTATCCTGATCTCTCCAGCGATCTGCACAGTCCTCCGATTTGTCTCAAGGCGGGCACAGAGCAGCCCGTAAAAAAAAACCTTTACTTTAAGACCCGCTCCAAAACCGGGTGTTTCTCTCACTGGGGTGCTGGTTGTCTGCATGCGGGATCGCGCATACACAGTACTTCTCAGTATATATATATATATTTATATATATACACACACACACACATATCTATATATATGTGTATATATATACATATATAAATCAGGAGGAAATAGCAATAAATTATTGATTTTCCTGCATTTTGGTGGTTCGTGGTTCCTTTGTGGCGGAAGCGAGCGCTAACAACGCTGCGAGCAGACGAAGGATCTCTGGTGATTTGTGTATATATATATATATATATATATATATATATATATATATATATATATTCAATGAAAAAACCAAAGGTTTCACACATGTTATAGTTAGCTGGACATTTCACTCGTAAAAAACCAATGAAATTCCCCCGTTATAGTTAGTTCAGCTAACTATAACTCGCGCGCCCGCAATGCACTACTGATGACGTCACATATTACATCACTCATGACATGGTCAGTGACATCACTCATGACATCACTGATGACATCTCAAATGACATCACTGATGACATCATCCAGTGAATGTGTGTTTTTCTGAAAATTACATATGTTTTATATATGTATATCTCAAGGTCGATGGAAGAATAAATGAGTATATAAGTGTCTAAATTGATGATTTGTTTCTGAAAAATTGATTGTATAACTGACTGATTAAGTGTATCTTTTTGAATACATGGCTTAGTGAGTAATGTTTAAATGTGTAAATACCTGTATCAGTCTCTCACTTTGTATATAAGTGGCTGCATGGGTTGGTGAGTAGCTACATGAGTGTCTATATAGGTTAATAGTTGGTTTTTTGAGTATCAGTATGAGTGTCTGAGTGTCTTCATGGTGCGGTGGGGGGTATTACGTAGTGCATAGATGCATGAATGAGTGACTCACTGTTTGTATGTGTTGAAGACAGCATGTGTGCAGGACTGTATGGGTGGATGAGTGTGTGCATGGGTGTGTTAGTGAGTGAATGACTGTCTCAATAGTGTCTTCATAAGTAACTACATATGTTTTAAACTAGTATATGTGACTATTGGTGTTTATAAGTGAGTATATGTGAGAGTGAGAGATTGGAAGAGTTCCTGTATGAAAAAGTATGTGTTTCTATAAGTGATTGTTAAAAAGACTAAGTATGTGTAAGTTTCTGTAAAAGTAAGTGTGCTGGTGTGTGTATAACTGTATATGCAAGTAAATGGATGTTTGATTCTTTATTAGCATGAGTGACTATGTGTGTGAGTAACTCTATGGATGAGTGGGATTGTGTTACAGGATGTTTAGGTGTATGAGTACATATGATGTGTGAGTACATGTATGAGTGACTGTATAGGATTGTTGGTGGATGAGTGGATGTGTATGTGGATCTTAGAATTACTGAATAGGTTGTTGTAACTGTTATTGGTATGTCCATTGTTTTGAAAATTTTAGTCTCTATTTTTGAATGTTTGTATCAAAGGTTATATTAGGGTGAGAGGAGGTCTACCACTCTGTCACAAGGATAATGTCATCAGTGATGTCATTTGAGATGTCATCAGTGATGTCATGAGTGATGTCACTGACCATGTCATGAGTGATGTAATATGTGACGTCATCAGTAGTGCATTGCGGGCGCGCGAGTTATAGTTAGCTGAACTAACTATAACGGGGGAATTTCATTGGTTTTTTACGAGTGAAATGTCCAGCTAACTATAACATGTGTGAAACCTTTGTTTTTTTCATTGAATTTCTAAGGTTTATTAAATGCTAATTCCTAACTATAACGTGTGTGAAACCCATGGTTTTTTCAGTGAATTTCAAAGGTTTTTTAAATGCTAATTCCTAACTATAACGTGTGTGAAACCCATGTTTTTTTCAGTGAATTTGCAAGGTTTTTTAAATGCAAATTTTTTTTTTTTCTTCTTTTTTTTTTTACATATTTTTATATTAATTTTCTATCCTTTTTTAAAGACTATGGTTAAATTTTTAAAATTCTACAATATGTTTTTTTTAACATATTTTATAAAAATAAACAGGTAAAATTTATTAGCAATACATTTTTTCCTTTTGTTTTTATTTTTTTTTTAGTACGCGTACCGTAAGCTTACGGTAAGCGTACGATTTACGCAATGTCCGTAATTTATCTACGCTGTTTGCGTATAGTTACGCAATTTGCGTAGCCGCGCGTACTCCGCATGGGGCGCGTACGCGTGTACGCTACACGCGCACGTTACGCGGAAGTGTCGGGGAGTGACTGTTATGCGCATGCGCGCAAGCGCGTGTCTTTTTTACGCGCATGCGTACTTTTGCCGTAAGCGTACCGTAAGCGTACGGTAGGTCATGTGATCATGAAACACAACTTTTGATTGGTTGAAACTACTTTCAGTTCTAGAATTCTCCTACACCACACCCATTCCCCTCATTTCTGCTTGTGATCCCTTAGGAGAAGGAGCTGGGTTGTCAGCGGATACAAGAAAGGTGGGAGGCCAGCAAACTCGCACACTTTCAGTATGGAGAAGGAGCGGGGAAGCTATTGGCATGGAAAACCAAAACGGACCAAGTCCGTAATAATATCGAGGTGATCAATGTCAATGGCTTCCCACTCTCCCGAGATGACGATATTAGATCTGCCTTTAGAGAATTCTTTCAAACTATCTATTGTGAGGATAAGAATATCAGCCTAGTTACCATTAAAGATTGGCTCAGCAAGATTACTCTTCCAGCACTTTCTGATGAGCAAGGCAAGATGTTAGATAGTGAAATCTCAGAGGAGGAAGTTATTAAGGCCATACACTATGCTAAAAAGGGGAAGGCGTCTGGTACAGATGGCCTACCGGCTGAAATATATAAAGCTCTGGAGCGGGAACTTGTCTCCTTCCTGGTAGTACTATTTAATAATATTCTACTGGATGGTGGTCGTCCTCCGACGTCATGGGACAGTGCGTCTATAACAGTAATTTTAAAACCGGGGAAACCATCCACTGAATGTGGTTCATACAGGCCAATCTCCATACTAAATGTAGACTACAAAATATTTGCTTCAATTCTGGCCAACAGATTAGCTCTTGTTGCCCCCAACATTCTACACCCTGATCAGAAGGGGTTCGTCAAGGGGCGGCAGCTATATGAATTAACCTTTGATTTAATAGGGGCTATTGACTTGCCAGTTTTGGAGTCTCTCCCCCTGGCGGTCCTTACCCTGGATGCCATCAAGGCCTTCGACAGAGTCAATTGGTTGTATCTGTCGGAGGCCCTGGCAAAGTTCAATGTGGGAGCAGGTTTTCTCCGGGCAATTGGTCTTTTATATCAGAACCCAAGTGCCTGTGTACTGGTCAATGGTACTTTATCTGACCCCTTTAACATCTCGAGGGGCACAAGGCAGGGCTGCCCCCTCTCCCCGCTTCTTTTCGATCTATACGCTGAACCATTCGCCCAAAGTCTGAGGGATAATGTTAATATCAAGGCGTTCGCGTACAGGGGTTGGGAGAGAAAAGTGGCCCTGTACGCTGATGATATCCTCATCTTTACATCTGATGCCCACATGGCCCTCCCGGAAATATTCAAGCTAGCCTCGGAATTTGTGGAAGTGTCTGGGTATGAGATCAATGCCACAAAAACCGAGATGATGACCTGGGGTATGGACCAGCATTTCTGTATTGCTGGTATTCGGCCAGGTAGAAAGATGAGATATCTGGGCCTTGATATTGAAGAGGATATAGACCAGATAGTCAATACTAATTTCTCCAAGGTAGTTAAGGACTGCCGTAAGTTACTTCAGTCTTGGTTCCATCTTCCATTGTCACTATTGGGTAGGGCTAATTTGGTCCAGATGTCTGTTTTGCCAAAGATTTCTTTTCTATTTAACACTATTCCCCTGTATTTGGATCCAATTCCCATTAAAACATTTCAGGCCGAGATTAACACCTTTATCTGGAATAAACATCTTCCAAGAATTTCGTGGAACAAGTTAAGGAGGCGTAGGGAAAAGGGGGGGTTGGCTGCCCCGGACATCCAGGTGTATGCCTGGGCGTTCCAGTTATCTCATGCCAGGATGCTGTTAAAGAAACCATTAGAATATGGGGTGGGAACTCTATACACCACTTTGCTTATTGGAGAGGGGGTTAGCCAGTCCGGATTCCTATTAAAATTTGGAGATCCTAAGTTTAAAAAAAAAATTAAACTAAAGATTCTACTGGGAATGGCAAGGACTTGGGCCCAGATATTAAAATCTATTAAAATAGGGTACTATGGCTGCAGGACTCCCTTATGGGATTTGCCCGACAATCCGCCCTGGTTGGGAGATTCACTCGCAGTACCTGTTAGAGAGGCAGAGGTGGAGGTTTGGGGAGACCTATTTGTTGAGGGGGAATTGCTCTCCTGGGAGTGTTTGAGTAGGAAGATTGGCCCAGGCCTAGCTAGGTTAAAATATCTGCAGATGTCTAGCTGGTCTCGCTCTTACACCGCACAGCCCTCTCGAAGAAGCAAGTTCCCACTGGGTGGCTATAGTGCCCTTATAACTTTTCTAATTGATAAACCCCCTGCTAAGAAGGAGATTTTGTCTTGGTATAACCTGATTTTGGAGGAGATGGATGGAGTATTCTTGTTACCAGATGAACTTTGGGGGCCAGATATAATCAACACTAACTTGCAAGAGCTATGGAGTGCATCATGTAGAATGTTGTGGGATGTTGTGAAACTGGCGGGGTTGTGCAGGAACCACCTCTTTACTATCCACAGAGCCTACTACTCTCCCCTTCGACTTTATAAATTTATTCAGGGGAATATGGTGGTGTGTGCTAGATGCGGGCTCTTGGCAGCCTCGGACATCCACATGTTTTATGAGTGCCCTCTTTTGTCACAGTTTTGGGAAGCCATTTGCAAGACCCTGTCGTCTTCAGTAGACTTCAATATAATATTAGATCCCCAGTTGGTGATTTTTGGAATCTTAGAGGCGGTTTCTACATTGGCGAAGAAGTTAGTCTTTTATACCATACTACTTGCTAGAAGGGGGATATGCAGGAAGTGGAAGAACTCTTCACCCCCTTCTATCAATGAATGGTTTGCTTCTACCCTGCAGGTCTCCAAGCTGGACTTGGCTAGAGTAGGGAACCCAGATAAAAGATCCTTTTGGCGCCTCCTGAAATGGGATCATTGAAGGACTGGGGTTTTTTTTTTTTCTCTCTTTTTCCCCAGGTCCAATGATTAAGCCATCTATCCCATTCCTGGGAAAAAGCCGTGCTCTGATAGTTCTTTCAGTATTCTGGCTGAATCTCCTGAAACCCCCTTAAGGTTATGGTATGGTGATCGCAGGTATATCAAGCCCTATCGCTGTGGGACGCGGTCCTCGCTCCATGTCTGTCCCTTCCAGTTGGTATGAACTGTGGCAGCATATCGCTTGTTAGCCTATAGATTGCTCATATAAAAACCTTGCTGGCATATGAGGACAAAAAAAAAAAAAAGAAACTAATTAACGTCCCTTTCAACATTCTCTAAAGAGCAATTGCTGTACAGGAAATCAAAATTCTCAATAGAACCTCTTCGTATCCCCCTATCTAACTCATTGCTTAGGTTTCAGGGGGATCCAATTATATGCTGTCAGTCAACACAAACACAGGTTCTTAAAATACATGTTCTAAAAATGCAGGCTCTAAAAATACAGTTGAAAAAATACACACTTTCTGGGCCTTAAAGATACAGACTGTTCACAAATGGACATGAAGTTCTACATCAAGGTTGTGCACCAATGGTTTATCTGTGCCCAAGAGAATAGTCATCTTCAATTCACATTGGCCTAGTTCCAATTCCCCGATTCCTCTACGTTGGTGAACCTTGATATGCTTTATACCATATGACTGCAAGGATATTAAATTGTCTTGGTGCACTTCCCAAAAATGCTTTGCCACGGGTTGACCCTGGTCTTGGTGCTTTATCGCCCTGATGTGCTGTAAAATCCATAGTCTGAGCCTATTGACAGCGCTGCCCACATAGTGCATTCCAAAACCACACTCCAAGACATAAACCACAAATTCTGTTTCACAGGTGATCTTTTCCATGATCTGTCAAGTCCTGCCTTCAAATGTCTTATAGCTTGTACTGTTCTTTCAAAATTTGTAAGCCTTGCAGATAGCATATTTCCTGAACTCATTGTTTCTGCCTGTACTGCAATCAGATTTCTGTAAGAACGTATACCTTGTCAACAGATTACCTAATGATGGCGCTTTCCGATATGTGATCCTGGGATGATGGCCTATAATAAATTTCAAATGTTCATCTTGTTGCAGGATGTGCCACTTTTCTTTGATCAGGGAACTGATGCACCCATATTCCATGTTGCAGCCCATAAAAAAGCATATCACCTGGTCCAGTGTATATTATATTTCTCCGCTAGTGCGGTTGTGGATTTGACCTGGGTGTTTGAAAACAGTTGTGCCCTGTTCATAGTTAGAACTCTCTGTTTGGCTTCTCTAAGAACCTGTGACGGATTTCCCCTCCTCAAACACCTAGCAATCATCATTCTGGCATCTGTTTCACATAATTCATCAGTTGAACAGATCCTGCATGTCCTCAATAGCTGTCTGTAATGTAATGTCCATTTCAAGGAGCCTGGGTGACCACTATTGCCATGTAGAATAGAATTACACGCTGGCTTCTTCCGAAAGACATTAGTTTTGATGGAGTGCCCTACTACTCGCAAATTTACATCTAAGAAGTCAATCCCACACACGCTCCATTTTACAGTCAACTGTATATTGAAAGGGTCAGTGTTTAAATTTTCAACATTCTCACTAAATGATAACTCATCCCCATCCCATAAGATGAACAGATCGTCAATGAAGCATACCCACATCACGATCTTACTGGTGTGGTTGGCATTACATTCAGCCCATGCAACATCTTTCTCCCACCAGCCTATATAGATGTTGGTATACGTGGGGGCAAATGCTGCCCCCATTGCCTTGGCTTGCTTCTGTAGATATATCTTTTTGTCCAAGAGAAAGACATTATGCATCAGGCAGAAGGAGAGCATCGTGGTATGTTGCGCGAGTGCCATAGATCTTGATCTTAAGAAGTAGCTGCAAGCTTCTATACCATAATCATGGGAGATGGATGTGTAGAGGTAACAAACGTCCATTGTTACCATTATGTAACTACTACGCCATGGGATATTATTAATCTTACATAAAAAGTTGTTTGTATACTGTATGTACGATCCCAGGCTTGTGACATAGTGGCATGAAAACAGATCTAAAAATCTGAAGCTGTCCTCTAGTAGAGAGCCAATCATACTAATGATTGACCTTCTTGAGGGTTTTGAAGATCTTTATGTACTTTCGGAAGACAATAAATAACAGGTGCCCTGGGTTGATCAATCTTTAGATATAAATGCTCTTCAGTAGACAGTAGCACATGATTGGCTTATCCTTTGAGCATAGCATGGTACTCCCATTGATGATCGATTATAGGTTTTCTCTTTAATTCCAAATAGTGCTCTCTCACCCTCAACTGCCTGTTTACTTCCTTGGTATGTTGGTTGGTATTCATGACAATGACAATGCAGTAGGATTTCAGAATAATAGATGTATTTTTCCTTAATGCATTCAGCTCACGCCAATCCTGCGCTGTGAAGTTGTTATGAATTTTTCCACACTCAGCCATGCCCAGTTTGTTGATATAATCTTTTAACAGTTCATGAAAAATATCAGCCAGGTTCCCAGTTAGCAGTTGAGGTATACATTTGCTCCATGGTTTTCATCCGCTATCTATGGTGTGTGTAGTAAATTACTTGTCTACTATTCTCCACTGTACTGCTCTATCAGAATGTTCCATGACATCATAGAATGCCTGAGTGCCTCTCTGTGTTAGAGTGTCAGTTAGTCAACTTCATTGTTGTACTTTCTTGTTAATGATATATCGGAGGTATCTTACTTGTCTTTATCTTTATTTCTGCTGTTGTTCCCTAAGGAATGAGAATGTGTAGTAAATTACTTGTCTACTATTCTCCACTGTACTGCTCTATCAGAATGTTCCATAACATCATAGAATACCTGAGTGCCTCTCTGTGTTAGAGTGTTAGTTAGTCAACTCAGGCTGAGCTGTTAGGAGCATGCTCCTGGTGGGGCTGTCTTTGTACCATCTATCTTCACCTACTATCCTGATCTCCTACACTGGAACCAAGCTACTAATAAAGAAGTATCCTACATGTACAGATGGACTCTGTATCTTCCTTTACAACAGTGTGATCTGTTGTGAACCCTATTTGGTTCAATAAAAGGGTTGTTTATTTCCTCTTGTGCTGATATGGGGCAACTTATCTCTCCTAGCATATCCAAGTGGTTAATTTCTAATATGGCAGGGATGTCACCAATAGAGGAATGCATGGATTTTATTCTGGAAGACTGATGCTTGGTTGTTTTTATAGAGTTCTTCATGGCAAAGTGTCTGCGTAGTTTTAAGTTTCTAACAAACTTGTAGACCTCAATCCTCACACTCAAAAAGTCCGGTCCTACTGAGGGGCGAAACCTTAGGCCATAATTCAGGATCTTGAATTGGCCTGATGTTAGGGGGACACCTGAGACGTTTATCACTGTGTCCTTCCATTTCACTTGTAGATGTTAATCCATTACTTCTTTTTGGTTCTCCGCTTTCCTTTTCCTTTTGCCCTCCTCATTTTACATTGCCTCACACTCTGCCTCGGTCCTGACCCCTGCCTTTTTGAGGCATCACCATTATGTTCCCTACCTGCAGACAAACATCAGTGTGGAGGAATTCTTATCCTGATCTCTCCAGCGATCTGCACAGTCCTCCGATTTGTCTCAAGGCGGGCACAGAGCAGCCCGTAAAAAAAAACCTTTACTTTAAGACCCGCTCCAAAACCGGGTGTTTCTCTCACTGGGGTGCTGGTTGTCTGCATGCGGGATCGCGCATACACAGTACTTCTCAGTATATATATATATATTTATATATATACACACACACACACATATCTATATATATGTGTATATATATACATATATAAATCAGGAGGAAATAGCAATAAATTATTGATTTTCCTGCATTTTGGTGGTTCGTGGTTCCTTTGTGGCGGAAGCGAGCGCTAACAACGCTGCGAGCAGACGAAGGATCTCTGGTGATTTGTGTATATATATATATATATATATATATATATATATATATATATTCAATGAAAAAACCAAAGGTTTCACACATGTTATAGTTAGCTGGACATTTCACTCGTAAAAAACCAATGAAATTCCCCCGTTATAGTTAGTTCAGCTAACTATAACTCGCGCGCCCGCAATGCACTACTGATGACGTCACATATTACATCACTCATGACATGGTCAGTGACATCACTCATGACATCACTGATGACATCTCAAATGACATCACTGATGACATCATCCAGTGAATGTGTGTTTTTCTGAAAATTACATATGTTTTATATATGTATATCTCAAGGTCGATGGAAGAATAAATGAGTATATAAGTGTCTAAATTGATGATTTGTTTCTGAAAAATTGATTGTATAACTGACTGATTAAGTGTATCTTTTTGAATACATGGCTTAGTGAGTAATGTTTAAATGTGTAAATACCTGTATCAGTCTCTCACTTTGTATATAAGTGGCTGCATGGGTTGGTGAGTAGCTACATGAGTGTCTATATAGGTTAATAGTTGGTTTTTTGAGTATCAGTATGAGTGTCTGAGTGTCTTCATGGTGCGGTGGGGGGTATTACGTAGTGCATAGATGCATGAATGAGTGACTCACTGTTTGTATGTGTTGAAGACAGCATGTGTGCAGGACTGTATGGGTGGATGAGTGTGTGCATGGGTGTGTCAGTGAGTGAATGACTGTCTCAATAGTGTCTTCATAAGTAACTACATATGTTTTAAACTAGTATATGTGACTATTGGTGTTTATAAGTGAGTATATGTGAGAGTGAGAGATTGGAAGAGTTCCTGTATGAAAAAGTATGTGTTTCTATAAGTGATTGTTAAAAAGACTAAGTATGTGTAAGTTTCTGTAAAAGTAAGTGTGCTGGTGTGTGTATAACTGTATATGCAAGTAAATGGATGTTTGATTCTTTATTAGCATGAGTGACTATGTGTGTGAGTAACTCTATGGATGAGTGGGATTGTGTTACAGGATGTTTAGGTGTATGAGTACATATGATGTGTGAGTACATGTATGAGTGACTGTATAGGATTGTTGGTGGATGAGTGGATGTGTATGTGGATCTTAGAATTACTGAATAGGTTGTTGTAACTGTTATTGGTATGTCCATTGTTTTGAAAATTTTAGTCTCTATTTTTGAATGTTTGTATCAAAGGTTATATTAGGGTGAGAGGAGGTCTACCACTCTGTCACAAGGATAATGTCATCAGTGATGTCATTTGAGATGTCATCAGTGATGTCATGAGTGATGTCACTGACCATGTCATGAGTGATGTAATATGTGACGTCATCAGTAGTGCATTGCGGGCGCGCGAGTTATAGTTAGCTGAACTAACTATAACGGGGGAATTTCATTGGTTTTTTACGAGTGAAATGTCCAGCTAACTATAACATGTGTGAAACCTTTGTTTTTTTCATTGAATTTCTAAGGTTTATTAAATGCTAATTCCTAACTATAACGTGTGTGAAACCCATGGTTTTTTCAGTGAATTTCAAAGGTTTTTTAAATGCTAATTCCTAACTATAACGTGTGTGAAACCCATGTTTTTTTCAGTGAATTTGAAAGGTTTTTTAAATGCAATTTTTTTTTTTTTTCTTCTTTTTTTTTTTACATATTTTTATATTAATTTTCTATCCTTTTTTAAAGACTATGGTTAAATTTTTAAAATTCTACAATATGTTTTTTTTTAACATATTTTATAAAAATAAACAGGTAAAATTTATTAGCAATACATTTTTTCCTTTTTTTTTTTTATTTTGTTTTTTAGTACGCGTACCGTAAGCTTACGGTAAGCGTACGGTTTACGCAATGTCCGTAATTTATCTACGCTGTTTGCGTATAGTTACGCAATTTGCGTAGCCGCGCGTACTCTGCGTGGGGCGCGTACGCGTGTACGCTACACGCGCTCGTTACGCGGAAGTGTCGGGGAGTGACTGTTATGCGCATGCGCGCAAGCGCGTGTCTTTTTTACGCGCATGCGTACTTTTGCCGTAAGCGTACCGTAAGCGTACGGTAGGTCATGTGATCATGAAACACAACTTTTGATTGGTTGAAACTACTTTCAGTTCTAGAATTCTCCTACACCACACCCATTCCCCTCATTTCTGCTTGTGATCCCTTAGGAGAAGGAGCTGGGTTGTCTTTGTGATACGATGGCAGAACAGCAGAGCTCTTCTGAGAGTGAGGCTAGCAGCACTACCTTGAGGCAGAGAGCGAGGAAACAAAAGACCTCTTACGTATGGGAGTATTTTACTTTTCCAGAAGGCCAGCAAAAGGTAAATGCACCCTTAGTGACTTGCAAGCTGTGTAAGCGTGTACTTTCAAGAGGTAATCCTGACAGGAAGTATTCCTTTGGGAATCACACCATGATGAGACACCTTAAGGATGTACACAGAAGGACACATGCTCGACTTACTGAAGGTAACCCTTCAGTAAATCAACCAAGCACATCCACAGCAGCTCAGCCTGGACCATCATCTGCAGGGCTGAGTCCTTCTTCTGCAGGTCAGGTGAGCCCTTCATCTGTGGGGGGAGCATCTCCTTTTTCTGGTCCTCTGGAAATTAACCCTCGGTTTGCGAGGGTTGAAGTACGGTGCGCCACTTGTCACGATCTAATTACTTATAGGGAGACCAGTGTTTCCCTAGTGAACAGTAAAGTAGATCAGCACACTTGTCGTACCGTCTAATATTCCCAATCTTTCTTTCCTCTGTCCCTGCATGAACACAACGGCTCTTTTAAGAGCCAACCTTACCTTTCATCTATTTTTTATATATTTTTTTTAAAACTTTTTTTTTTTTTTTTACCGTACGCGTAATTTTTTTTTTTTTTTTTAAAAAACACTAAAAATCAATTATCACATTACAAGGTCCTTGAGAGACTACAATTAAAAACTGCAAATGTGATTGTAGAGAAGTGGAAAAAAGGGACCATGACATTATTGACTTACCATACCCACTCAAAAAAAGATTTATTCATTTAATTTATTTTTAATTGCTTTTAAAATGGTTCTAGTTTTCGAAAATTTTCTATCTCAATCTGAAAAAAAGAAAAAAGTATTAATATTTAATAAAACATTTAATAATACAGTACACATATTTACATATTTTTCAAAAAATATTTTTGCCTTTTTTTTGCTGTTTTCAGAAAATATTGCATTTCACTATAAATTGTGAAAGCAATTGCATTCATCATTTAACAGCAGGCAAAAAAAAATTAACAATCTCAAAGATTGTTTTTAAAAAAGCCCACAATCTCTTTTTCCATAAACATAACTTTAAAGAAATGCATAATATTCTAAAAATATATCATCTAATATCAATACTTATTTCTTTAAAATACCGTCTGATATTTTTGTTTCAGAAGTATAATCACAATAATATATGTCAAATAACTCCACAATACATCTGGTTCCATTTCCTTTAGGCCAAATAGTAATTTTAAAATTCTTTTTTTGTTTAATTTCCAATGGTAATCCAATAAAAAAAAAAAGTTTAAATTGTACAGATGTCACCGATTCTCTGTAACATTTTGGTTTCCGAAAGATTAATTAATAATTAAATAAGTCCACAATAGAATTGTTTACTTTTCCGCATGGCCAAATAGTAATTTTAAAAATCTTTTTTGAAAAAATTTCCAATGGCAATCCAATAACATTCCAAAATTTAAATTGTGCAGATGTTACCGATTTTTTCTAAATTTTTGGTTTTCCAAAGTTTCCTTAAAAAATGGAAAAATTCCACATTACAATTGGTTACCTTTCCATTAGGCCAAATGATAATTTGTTAAATCTTTTTATTTGTAAATTCCAAATGGCAATCCAATAAAATGGTAAAATTGTTTTCTCCAGATGTTGTCAAATCTCTCTAAAATTTAGGTTTCAGGAAGATTAGATAGGAATTTGCTAAATCAAAAGGCAAACGTTGCTTAAAAATCAATTGGGAATCATTACACAGTGTCCAGCCTTTTTCACATTTAAGATAAACTGTGTAATGACCAGAAGTTACAGTAGGTCCATCATGGAAAATTATTGCAACTGTTACAAAAGTTTTTCCTGAAATTGATAATTGCTGTCCTGTAAACTTCTTTATTAAAGTATCCAATTTTGAACCATCAGCTCTACATCGTTGCATCATTAAAATTACATACTGTCTGTATTCCTTTAAAATTAATGTTGAAAACATGTCAGATTTACACTCACCGCATTGCATGCTATGATTAGCATCTTTAACTAATTTAGCAAAAGTGACTGTTTTACTCTCTGGCAATGTTAAATAAATAAACCTTTCAGAATCAACATTAGAGCCACATATATTATAACAGTTTTCACAACTATGTTCCCATTTATAAGAGAGACCAAATAAATTTTCAATGTTAACCCCTTCTTCTTCCAGTACCTGAAGAAAATAAATCAAGAATTCCTGTGCGTCTTGCTGTACATTTTGAGAAAACTGTGTTCGTCCTGAACATACATCTAAAACTTTTCTAATTTCAGTAGCACTTTCTATTTGAGTTTTATCATTACTCAGCTTTTCAAAAAGGAGACTCAGCACAGTACAGAATCTTTTTCCCTGATTTACTATTATCTGCTCTTGCAAACTTTCCAGATAAAATGCAACATTCAGCACTACATTAGCGTAGCAGTTGACACCAGAGCTATTTTCAAAATAACTTCCTACAACCTGTTCTTCATTTTCCTTATTCTTTTTGCTTGCAATTACATCACTCCTCTTTTTTTTCCTCCTCTCTACATCTTCATTACAGATATTCTCATTTCTCCTTTTACGAGAAACTACACGTTTCTCCAACACAGGATACTGACCTAAATGAGGAGCATAGCTTCTTCTTAATCTATTATACTCCTTTACACAATTTGTATCAGCACTAACTTTTGAATCATCAAAGTCTATCATGAATAAACCTGATAATGTTTTCACTCGTGACAAAGCAACATATGCCATACCTTCTTTGAACACAGTTGAACCAATGTTCACAAATGCACAATCTACAGTCAATCCTTGAGACTTGTGAATAGTTACAGCATATGCTAGAGAAAACGGAAACTGCTTCCTACGTACATATAAGTCTTTCACAAGCATGAAACGAACTGTACAACGACAAATATCTTTAACTTCTTCTATCTGATCAAATTTTATTTTTAAACATTCAATTCCATCTTTTTTCTGATAATTAATAAAACCCACAACTCTTCCCATAGCTCCATTAACTAAACCTTTTTCAACATCCAAATTTCTCCTTAAAAATACTCTACAGTTCATGCAAACATATAGATTTTTTTCTAATCCAGCTGTTTTGGAAATCTTCTTCTCTAGTGAATCCAATTTATTTTTCAGTGTGCCTGTTAATGTGACAGTAATTCTTCCATCCTCAATTTTGTCCACTGCTTCCAATTTCCTGATATCTTCCTTTTCCAATTTCAAAAGCTCCTCATTGAATATTGAGCATTCACGTAGAGTTGACATTAAGCAGATGACACTTTTGTTTTCTGCAATGTTCTTGTATATCTTCTCTGCAACTATTTCTTCCTTTGGAAATAAATTATGTAGCAGCCGAGTCTGTAATGCTTTTTTGCCAGCTTCTGAGAGTAGTCCAATCGTGATATCTTTCAGAATACTTCCATATTCTTCATCGTTTGCTTGCCTCATATTAGTTGTAAGTTCCTTGTACTCAAAGAAGGACCAAATATTTGTATTACCGATGCTTCCCAATGACTTCTTCGTGTCTTCATGTGTCACAGTATTAAACACTGGTTGTCCTTTAACTGGAGTAAGTTGCAAAAGATCTCCAAAAACTATGACGTGTTTTCCTCCAAATAACACGTCATAGTCTGACTTCAGAATTTGCTGCATTCTTAAATGCACAAAGGCAAGCATTAAGTTCGATACCATGCTCACCTCATCAATAATGAGAACTTGCATCTTCTTCAATACTCTTGAAACTTCCAAGCATGCTTCTCCAGTTAGCTTGTTGTATTGTATTTTGTTCTCATGCTCCACTGGTAACATTAGCAAACGATGTAAAGTGATTCCTTTTATGTTATATGCTGCTAACCCAGTTGGAGCAGTAACCACACAAGACAAAGTAGAATCCGTTTTTTGCTGTAGGTAGCTTCTGATGACTTTTATTAGGAAACTTTTTCCAGTTCCAGCTTGTCCGCTTACATACATCCTGATTGGATGAAATGATGTGCATGAGCAATCTTTTTTTTCATGTAGAAATCCGTGATCAATTTTGTTTCTGATCTCTTCATAAATTTGTTGCTGCTCTTCGTTCAGTTGTCTTTCCAAATTTTGTAAGTCTATAAATTCTCCTTGAGCTTGATTCATAGCCGTTTCCACTTCATTCATGGCTATTGATGCTTCATTTTCAACGATTGGTTGTCCTAGGGGATCTTGACTGAGTGTTCCTGAACTTTGGCTGTCCTGAGAACTGTCTCTAGCTATTTCTGCTGCAATTGTAGTTTCCTGTTCAATTTCTTCATTTAACATTTGCAGATAAGTTGTGAATGTACTGCATTGTATGCTGTCTTTGCAAGCATTAAAAGAATCTTCATAGCTTTGAAATTCTCCCAGTAGTTCATCCTCTGTACGCCATGGTTTAAACAGCTGTAAAAGAGCCAAGTAGTAAAATTCCTTTTTGTCAGTAGTGTCGCAACTCAGCTTCTGGTGATTTATCAAACTTCCTTTTGTTTGCTTCACCAAACATCCTTCCTCACCAATGACTTTATATTTTCCATTGTTGATGTCTTCTGCGGCTTTCCGTGAATAAATGTAGTTCTGCAGCACTTCATAGAGACACATGTTCTCCAGATGATGACTTCTCTTTGGGTAATATGTATCCAACATGTTTGATTTCAAAATATCTGTACTTTCTGGGTCATTCTCGGCCAAATATTCAATTTCTCCAACAGATTTCAGTACCCGATTTCTCATTGCTGCAAGGCCTAAACTTGCCCAAATTATTCTTCTTGATTTCGAGTAGAGACTTGCAGAAGATAACCTATCTGAACATTCGTAGGATCCAATTTCTCGATGCGATAACATCTTCAAACTGAAACTGTACAGCTTCTTACTGACAGTTTTCTCGTGAGAAATCTCTTCCCACATTTCCTTCAATTCTGTTTTTTCTGATTTCGTAATGTAAGACGTTACATATCGAGCAACAGCAATGGAATTGTCAGCTACATACTGTATATCCATGTTAGCGTTCCACATGGATAAAATCACTGGGTTGTAGTCATTTATATTTTTTGATTCTTCTTTTCTTTTAAGGTTGTAGGTATTCTTAGGTGATTTTCTTGTGATAGTATGTCTCACAGATGACATAAAACTGTTAACTCTTCCATTTGAAAGAACAGGTCTAGGAAATCCAAATCGACATTTAGTGTAGTATTTATCTTTGCTCTTGTATTTCCGTCGACAGTATTTTCCACACCGATGACTTTGGAAACGTAAAACTTGCTCCTTTAACTTTTTCTCTTCTGTGCTTTTTGGTATAGCACATGTTGCATATTCTTCAATGTAAGATAACACTGCTTCATCAGTATCTGTTCCAAACTTTGGGGCATCCTTGATCCACAACAGCATATGAATATGAGGAGCACCTCTTGCCTGGTACTCTTTTCTCCAAAAGAAATCCACTACTTCTCCTAGAGGTGGATTTTTTTTATTGCAGATGAAGGACATCATAGCCTCAAATCTATGATTGAAATATCTGCAAACATTAACCGGATCCAATGAGCACAGTTCTCCTGCTGTCTTGTATTCGATGTTTTTAATGTTTGAATTTGCCTCTCGTAGAAAATCCAGTAAATCATCCCAAGCGTACTCGGCACAGCTTAGGGTAAGGAACCATGTTGGAGTTCCTAAATTCCGTAACATGCATTTTAATTCACCATGGCGTCGGTACCAATATTCATTTGTCCCACGCTGACAAGCCATCAGATTGATCAGTTGTGTTTCCAAATGATCATCTCGGTGCTGCACTTTCTCCATAAAATCCTTAGCAGACACATTTTGTAAATGTACTCCACTTTTTAAAATGTGATTTACTGCATAAGACAGTGCAGACAAGTCGCTTTCAAATAAAAGATGGAACAAATAAGGAATACTTTGTCGAAATCTGGGATCTTCAGCATATAGTCTTGTAGTCCGATACTCAGAAGCTGGAATCTGTTCCGGACGTTCATCGTATCGTCCTCCTTTTCCTTTAGGAAACAGCTGGGGAAAACATCGAGCTTCCAAGCTCTCCTCCCATACACTCACGGGAGTTCCTTTTGCTTTCTTCATCTGAAATAGATCAATATTGTCTCTCATAACTTCTTTTGAATGAAGAGGATGTATGCTAAAATGTTCATAAATTTCTTCTTCCTTTGACTTGTCCACTTTTTCAATTTGTCCAGTTGGTGTTTCTGTGTCTTCTTGTAAATCTTCTTCTTCTTCTTCTTCTTCTTCTTCTATATAAATTGATTCATACCATTTGTTATTCCTTTTCAAATACAAATTTGCTCTTTGTACTTTCCGTACATCTACCAGCTCCTGCCAAATCTTCTTATTCTTTGTAGGTACACCATTAACCAGAATAATTAATGGTTCAGTTTCCAAAGTATCCGCATCAATAGTTTCCATATTTTTTTTCAAATCCAAGGGCAAATACACCACTCTACCTTTTAAACCTCTCAGTAAATCTGAAGGAGGTAATTTACCAGTTTTGGGCTCCATACGTACTATGGTCTGGAACGGATGAACACATTGAATGAGTATAGACTCATATGTATTTAATTCAGAAAGTTCAGCAGGAATAGCATCCAATTCTAAATTATTATGTACAGCTCTGGTCGGCATTCTATTTTCCTCTAACTTGTTGTAACAGTATTTACAAATACACTGAACTTCACCCAATTCAAAACAATTTTCAAGAAATATATAGGTGGCAAAATCCTTCCACTTATAATTATCTTCATTTTCACTCTTTCTGTAGAGATCAACATACCTGGTTTGTTTTCTATAATGAGTTCTGCGGCAACAAATACAAGTAATATTTGGTCTTTCATTAGAGATTATTGCAAATTTTGTTATGTGATCATTAAATGTCTTACTTACAGAGGGTTCTACATTTTCTTCCACTTCTTCCTCATTTACTGTGTCCTTCTCTGCACTGTTTTGTTCAGGACCAAAGTAACAAAACTGAATTTCATCAACAACCTTCTCTACATCTGATACCGTTCCACGGAACAGAGCCCTATTCAATTCATCTAACTTTATTGCTGGACTTTTAGCAAAATACAACCGTCTCACAAACTTTCTCATTTCAGTATGATGAACAGCCAGCATCCTAAAATGATGGAAAACACTATTACACACTTTTCTAGATAGACAAGCCAGTATTCTCTCTCACTCTGCATGGATCTAGACTTTGAAGCACCTTAATCTTCTGTTTCACACTTTTTTTGCTATATTCTCTTAGAAACTCACGAAATTTATCAATAGATTCCTGACGCACAGTGCAAATACTACTACAATTCCAAGTGTACACTGGGGCTTTAGGACGTCTCCCCATAGCCTCATCCGCCATCACTTGTACCTCATCTCTTGGAACCATTATCTCCTTCTCCATTATGCAACCATTTTTCACTTCATAAGCACGACCTCTGGTGTCAACTGCATGCAGCAAACTATTACTTTGAAAATAACTCTCTTCATTAAAAAAAGGTTCACTACTTGAACTATGCATCCATTTTCCTAAAAACACTTTACAAAAGTTTGTTCTGTTCACTACTCTTTTCCTTTTGCTATGTGATTTCAGTACATTAACCATTTTGTCTAATGTACGCATCCTATTCAAAATTAAAATGAATAGTTTCCTTTTTAAGTCTAATGCCTTTGCTGCAATGGCTTCAATTTCTTTTTTTCTCTTATAAAACTTTGCCTTTTGCTTATATTTCATCACATCCTTTATCAAATTGGACATACCTCTCCTCTGAAACATTTTTCTACGTATCTCTTTAAACGCTGTTTTTCTGTTTAAGTTTATCTTTTTAGTTGCAGAAGGTATATTTGCATTAACTAAATTCTCAATTTTTTCCTATCCTTTTCGATTGAAATCATTCTTTCCAGTACAGACATTTTGTACATTTTTCCTTTTTTTGAATATGTTCCTTAGAAAATCTTTTGTTTGCTTACCAGAAGATTTTTTCTTCTTCCCAACATGAGCATCTTCAACTAACTTAGGTCCTCCAGTTGTCTTCAAATATAGGTTTTTTTTGTGCTCTTTTTTTACTCTGGATTTTGTAGGCATCTTAAATTTTGTTCACTGCTCTTCAGCAATACCTGAAAAAAACTAAAAAAAAAATCCTTTATTTTATTTAAATATATTACTACATTTCTTTTCACATTAGTCACAAAACGAAATTTCTTTGCCAATTTGAAAGCACACTTACTGCTCTTTTTTTTGGCAAGTGATAAACACTTTTACAGACTGACACATTATGAATCCACTTTTCAGATTTTTTAAAAAGCACATGTCCAAACTGCTTTTTCAGACCATCACCATTTGTAACCTGGGTGACTGCCTACACTCCAGCAAGGGCAACCAGCCTTAGTGATTCTGAATGTATTTGCATTACTGAATGAAACCTCAAACTCCACTCGCTTGTGAATACTGTGCATGATTCCACATGGTAAGTAGCTGGCTGTGTGCTAAGAGTCTGCTTCTGCACCAAAAAAAGGCTCCCCCTTTCCTTCTAATGCAACTGTGAAATCACCAGAGCAATACGCAATAAATCTCTGCCTGTAATTCCTATTTGCACACAGAGTCATGTTTTCACATTAGTCACAAAACGAAATTTCTTTGCCAATTTGAAAGCACACTTACTGCTCTTTTTTTTGGCAAGTGATAAACACTTTTACAGACTGACACATTATGAATCCACTTTTCAGATTCTGAAAACAGCACATGTCCAAACAGCTTTTTGAGACCAGCAACATGTGTAACCTGGGTGACTGACTACACTCCAGCAAGGGCAACCAGCCTTAGTGATGCTGAATGTGTTTGCATTACTGACTGAAACCTCAAACCCCACTCGCTTGTGAATACTGTGCATGATTCCACATGGTAAGTAGCTGGCTGTGTGCTAAGAGTCTGCGTCTGCACCAAAAAATGGCTCCCCCTTTCCATCTAATGCAACTGTGAAATCACCAGAGCAATATGCAATAAATCTCTGCCTGTAATTCCTATTTGGACACAGAGTCATGTTTTCACATTAGTCACAAAACGAAATTTCTTTGCCAATTTGAAAGCACACTTACTGCTCTTTTTTTTGGCAAGTGATAAACACTTTTACAGACTGACACATTATGAATCCACTTTTCAGATTTTTTAAAAAGCACATGTCCAAACTGCTTTTACAGACCAGCACCATTTGTAACCTGGGTGTCTGCCTACACTCCAGCAAGGGCAACCAGCCTTAGTGATGCTGAATGTATTTGCATTACTGACTGAAACCTCAAACCCCACTCGCTTGTGAATACTGTGCATGATTCCACAGGGTAAGCAGCTGGGTGTGTGCTAAGAGTCAGCTTCTGCACCAAAAAATGGCTCCCCCTTTCCTTCTAATGCAACTGTGAAATCACCAGAGCAATACGCAATAAATCTCTGCCTGTAATTCCTATTTGCACACAGAGTCATGTTTTCACATTAGTCAC
Organism: Triturus cristatus; assembly: GCF_964204655.1. Lineage (NCBI taxonomy): Eukaryota > Metazoa > Chordata > Amphibia > Caudata > Salamandridae > Triturus > Triturus cristatus. The sequence continues at coordinate 731,670,703 of NC_140591.1, forward strand.
AAAACGAAATTTCTTTGCCAATTTGAAAGCACACTTACTGCTCTTTTTTTTGGCAAGTAATAAACACTTTTACCGACTGACACATTATGAATCCACTTTTCAGATTTTTTAAAAAGCACATGTCCAAACTGGTTTTTCACACCAGCATCATTTGTAACCTGGGTGTCTGCCTACACTCCAGCAAGGGCAACCAGCCTTGGTGATGCTGAATGTATTTGCATTACTGACTGAAACCTCAAACCCCACTCGCTTGTGAATACTGTGCATGATTCCACATGGTAAGCAGCTACCTGTGTGCTAAGAGTCTGCTTCTGCACCAAAAAATGGCTCCCCCTTTCCATCTAATGCAACTGTGAAATCACCAGAGCAATACGCAATAAATCTCTGCCTGTAATTCCTATTTGCACACAGAGTCATGTTTTCACATTAGTCACAAAACGAAATTTCTTTGCCAATTTGAAAGCACACTTACTGCTCTTTTTTTTGGCAAGTAATAAACACTTTTACAGACTGACACATTATGAATCCACTTTTCAGATTTTTTAAAAAGCACATGTCCAAACTGCTTTTTCAGACCAGCATCATTTGTAACCTGGGTGTCTGCCTACACTCCAGCAAGGGCAACCAGCCTTAGTGATGCTGAATGTATTTGCATTACTGACTGAAACCTCAAACCCCACTCGCTTGTGAATACTGTGCATGATTCCACATGGTAAGCAGCTACCTGTGTGCTAAGAGTCTGCTTCTGCACCACAAAATGGCTCCCCCTTTCCATCTAATGCAACTGTGAAATCACCAGAGCAATACGCAATAAATCTCTGCCTGTAATTCCTATTTGCACACAGAGTCATGTTTTCACATTAGTCACAAAACGAAATTTCTTTGCCAATTTGAAAGCACACTTACTGCTCTTTTTTTTGGCAAGTGATAAACACTTTTACAGACTGACACATTATGAATCCACTTTTCAGATTTTTTAAAAAGCACATGTCCAAACTGCTTTTTCAGACCAGCATCATTTGTAACCTGGGTGTCTGCCTACACTCCAGCAAGGGCAACCAGCCTTAGTGATGCTGAATGTATTTGCATTACTGAGTCCAACCTCAAACCCTTAAACTATTCTTTTATTATACCAGTACACCTTAATTTATTGTGAAAACATAGTCCATATTATTTTACTTGTTCCTCACATTTAAATTTCTCCCAAAACAGAAAATAATAAACACAACTTCAACAAAAAGAATTGCATTTCTATTATTCATTTCTTAATTTACCATATACATCCCCTCTCAAACTCTAAACTCACCTTTAAAATTAGTTAGTTGTGAAAGAAATGTGGCACTCAAACAGCAGATTATCAGAGCCAGGATCTCAGTTCTTTACACCTCTCTCCTCTCAGCAGAACCAGATAATGGCAAACTTTCCCTCTCTTTTTCCACACATATACATGTTAGTTTCAAATCTCAGTGCTTGCCCCTTTTTTTCAAATGTAATCACACATTTCTATTGGTTGAAAACCAACCCTTTTCCAAAAGTACCCTTCCCCCAACTTGACTTCTGCCTAGTACCCTTCCCCCAACTTGACTTCTGCCTGCTACCATAGCAACAGCTCATGGAACACTGCTGTGTGGAGTCAGGTCAGAAGTTCGCCAAACAATGTTTCAATTCCACAGAGCAAGAGTGCTTGACTTTTCAAACCTAACAGCAAATCCATAGTACTGTTCTTTGGTAACACATTTTTCTGTACCAATACAAAACATGCTTCTATTAATTTACACATACAGCCTAGTTTTTATTCTAGAATGGTATGAAACAGCCAATCAGTTCTTTTTTTTATGAAAAAAATATGTATGCCTCCATTTCCAAACTGTCTTTCTTTTCATATTGCCATTCTACTGAATTACACCTCCTGAGTGCATCCAGTTCTCCTTTGAAGATGTTCACAGTGTGGATTGTAGGGCACAGCTATGTCTTCTGGAGTGAAAAGTTTGCAGAGAAAACAGGTATGGTGAGAGACCTTGCTTTGCCAAATGTAGACATTAAATGGATTGGTCAGAGAGGGTTAAAGTGGCACCAATTGATGCCATTGGTGAAATCCTTCATGCACATCCAACACCCTGACCTCATAATAGTGCACTGTGGTGGCAATGACCTAGGCACTTTGACTGGGGTAGGTCTGGAAATGCTTATGAAGGACACCTTTGCACAACTGTTTTCACTTTTCCCTAAAACTGCCTTTGTGTTTTCTAACATATGCCAAAGGCAAAAATGGAACTGGTCCAATCATTTCTGTCCGCAGATTGACAAAGCAAGAAAGCACGTCAACAAATCTGTTTCTGCTTTCCTCCGTGACTATGGTATGGGTTCCATTTACCACAACAACTTGCGTTATGACATGCAAGACATTTATAGAGGAGATGGTGTGCACTTCAATGATGAAGGGAACCGAGTCTTCCTCTTGAACCTTAGACTCTGCATCGGTACTTACTTGTAGGTACCACAAAAAAATCACTTCATAAACACAACGGCTCTTTTTAGAGCCCCCTAATATCTAAACACTTAAATCTGATTTTGATTTTTTTTTTTTTTTTTTTTTACCGTACGCTTACCGTACGCGTACCCCGTGATTTTTTTTTAAATCAATAAATGTTTTCTTTGTACTTTTCTGTCCTTCTTTGACCCCCTTACAAATGTTAGGGGGTCTGTAACTCTCCTCCTTGCCCCCTTTTCTTGTTATCACTCTTTTTTTTCTGAGTGAAACACACGAAATGGCGGCCGCCGCTTCCTGGTTTCGACCGATTCGAATGTTTACTAAGATCTAAGAGCCAATCAGAATCGCGCTCGCGCACGCCACCGTACGCGTACGGTAAGCGCACCGTAAGCGCACCGTAAGCTGGCTCAGATATATATATTGATTTAAAGGCTATTTTCTCAGAATCTACTGAACAGATTTACACCAAACCTACAAAAGGCACTTCCTTGACCTGAGGACTACCTCTCTGCCAAATTTCTAGTAATTCTGTTCAGCCGTTCGGGCTGTAGCCCTGTCTAAAGGTCCTATGGAAAAATGCATGAGAAAAACGCGTTTTGGGACCCCCCTTTTATCTCAGACCCCGCTTGACGAATCCCCCCGAGACTTTCAGGGAAGGAGCGGAGCGTAGCGACCCACCTATTTTGAAAAATTCGCGAGGATTCGTCGACCGGCGCCATAGTTATTCAAAATAGAATGTTGCGGATTTCCTATGGAAACGTTGTCCTAACTATAACTACCTACTGGCGACCGCCAGTAGGTAATATAAGTGGTATCCTTTGCGCTGCTGTGCCTGTGAAATGAAGCCTGCATCTCCAGTATTGGGCCTCTTTGTGGTGTGTAACGGAAGTTTAATTGACGGGCTGCTCCGTATCTGTTGTTAGAGGCCGCCCTGTAGGGTTGGAGGCTTCTTGCTCGGAGGCATGTTGTTGGATTCTCATCAAGGGAGCATGACCCACTGGCCATTTCAAACCAAAGAGGAAATGCTACTTAGCAAAAGTGAAATGGTTGAGGAAGGGATTCGGAGTGAGATGACCTTTCACTCTGATCGTGCCGGAGCTGGAGCATGATTCACGAGGCAGACATGGAATGTGAGCAAATGCCAAGAAATTAAAACAACTGGACGGCGTGAGTAAACTTTAGCCACTTGAACATTTGGTGCATGAACTGAAAAAGGAAAGAAAAGTGAATTTAAATGAAAACAACAGGAACTCACTAAGACTGTATAATACATTTGTATCACCTGTGAAATGCACCATGGGAACTGTATTTTTAATGCCAGTCACGTGATTTTTTTGAAGTATAAAAAGCGTGCAGAAATGCACTTGCAATTTATAATCCCCACCTGTGATCAAGGCAATACATTGCTGAAACGCGTAAGGACAAGGGGTATCCTTTGCGCTGCTGTGCCTGTGAAATAAAGCCTGCATCTCCCATATTGGGCCTCTGTGTGGTGTATAATGGAAGTTTGATGGACTGCTCCGTGCCCGTTGTTAGAGGCCGCCCTGTAGGGCTGGTGGCTCCTTGCTCGGAGGCATGTTGTTGGATATATATATATATATATATATATATATATATATATATCCGTCATGTGATCAAGGGCGGGATCGCCCGAAACGCGTAATGGCGGAGAATGGCTAATAAATAACTGCACGAATAAGATTGGGTCTGCGCTCGTTTGTTTTCCAACGAAGGGAAGAGTGAGGCGAGTGGAAGTGATATATATATATATATATATATATATATATATATATATATATATATATATATATATATATATATATATATATATTATCTACTGGCGGTTGCCAGTAGATAGTTATAGTTAGGACCGTGTTTCCATAGGAAATCCGCAACATTCTATTTGGAATAACTTTGGCGCCGGTTGACGAATCCTCGCGAAATTTTCAAAATAGGTGGGGCGCTCCGCTCCGCTCCTACCCTGAAAGTCTCGGGGGAATCCGTCAAGCGGGGGCTGAGAAAAAAGGGGGGTCCCAAAACGCGTTTTCCCCATGCAATTTTCCATAGGGACCTTTAGTCCAAGGTACAGCCCATACGGCTGAATAGAATTACTTGAAATTTGGCAGAGAGGTAGTCCTCAGGTTAGGGATGCGCCTTTTGCAGGTCTGGTGTCAATCTGTTCAGTAGTTCCTGAGAAAATCAAAAGTAAAATCATATATGTATGTGGGCGGAGCCTAACCACACATCTCATCCTGAGATCTGATTGGCTGTCAGCACTTCATCCAAGAAGTGTTGGCAGCCATCTTGGGACCAATATACATGATAGCACCTCATTAAAAAGCATTGCAGTTAATAGAAGGTTTTAAGACTTTAGTTACATTATAAATCATTTGTTGATGGTACCATACTCATTTTAGGAATTGTGGTATGTTCTAAGGTGATTTCACCATGTGAAAAAGCCTTCTGCTGGGATATCATGATTGAGAGAAAAATACTTTCTCATGCTTTTCCCACAGAGGTTTGGGAGGTGATCTATAAGCTAAACTGAGAGCTTATTTTCTGTAAATTCACATTATCTTTCTCAGTCATGTGAGAATGAAGTCTGACATTCTCAGTAAAACATGTACATCCAACAAGGGCAGAGACTGTCAGTTGATTCCTTTGTGTTCTACTGCAGCTTCCCAGAGTGTTCCAAAGAACAACTAGAGCGCTAACAGTCCTACTTATGATAAACGTATGGCACACCTGAAGCCATCTTGCTTGGATTAAAGTGGTAACTCTTAAAACATTTAATTTAAAAAGGAACAAAATGAGAGGGTTCATTTTTCCATAAAAAGTATGATTAGTGCTGCAGAAAGAAAAATTAGGGCACATTTTGAGTGACTTCTCAAATCCTCTTCTATTTCATTAACAAATTCTGACATGCAGACTCAAACATGCACTTTCAATACCAGCAGCAGTTTTCCCTGGTGAGCAATAGCTTTACTACAGTGATCTAATGAGCAAAAAGAGTGCTAACATTCAGAATTAATGGCAAATGTGTGACACATCTGAATGCCTTCTTGATGGAACCAAAGTAAAAAACTGAAAGTATTTCCTACTGAGGAGACTGCAGTAAATGAGGAAATTAGGAAACTTCATAACAAATAAGTCTCCCAAGATGGCCACCAGAGACAAAAGAGCCCAAATGTAGCCCAAATATCACCCAGATGCAGCCCAAGTATAGCCCAATGACAGAATGTCCCAGAGTGTTCTTAAAAACAACTAGAGCGCTTACTGTCTTCATTATGACAAAAGTATGGCACACCTGAAGCCATCTTGATTGGAATAAACTGGTAACACTTAAAACATTTAATTTAAAAAGGAACAGAATGAGGGGGTTCATTTTGCCATATAAATTATGATTAATGCTGAAGAAAGAAAATGAGGGCACATTTTGAGTGACTTCTCAAATCCTCTTCTATTTCATTAAAAAATTCTGACATGCAGACTGAAACATGCACTTTTAATACCAGGAGCAGACTTCCATGGTGAACAGTAGTTTTACTACAGTGATCTAATGAGCAACTAGAGTACTAACATTCAGAATTTATGGCAAATGTGTGACATATCTGAATACCTTCATGATGGAATCAAAGTAAAAAACTGAAAGCATTTTCTACTGAGGAGACTGCAGTACATGAGGAAATTAGGAAACTTCATAACAAATAAATCTCCCAAGATGGCCACCGGAGACAAAAGAGCCCAAATGTAGCCCAAAATCACCCAGATGTAGCCCAAATATAGCCCAATGACAGAAGTGTGCAAAACACATATTATTTTGTGTTTTTGCAGTGTTATATAGTGCAGACTTGTCAGGTATTGGAGTGCTTTACATGAGCATTGGTTACATCACACAAGAACAAATTCATTTTGGTTGTAGACATGGGGAGACTAAGTGATTTGACCAGAATCACAGAATGTCGAGCTGAAGCAGAAACTCCAACCTGGTTCCCCAGTTGCAAAGTCTGCAGTACAGGAAGTAACACCACATCCTCTCCCCTAAGTGCAACATTTAATCAAGTGGTAAACTGGATAAAAAAACATAAAGGTAACAAATAATTTAAAAGTACTTTGTCGCTATTTGAAAACTCAGAAAATATGTCCTTATTTTAGTCTTTTAGAGCACTAACCATAATTTTGATGCCAATAAGACCCTCTCATGTATGTAATTTCTAAAGGAAATGCTCTAGGTATTACAGTTTTGATTACATCAAGATGACGTCAGGCGTTCCACACTTTTGTAATAAATATAGAATGTTAGCAATCTAGTTGTTCATTAGGATACTGTTGAGAGGCAGAGGCCAGGGGCACGGACTCTGAAAATTGAAGGCAGGTAGGAGGGTGCAAAGGCAACAATTTAACCACACTGAGCAGGCAGGAACGGCCGTGGCAGCACAACAGACTATGGAGGGCAGTGGAAAGGGGGGCAGGGGCAACAAACCAACAATACAGGATTTGCAAGAGAGGCTGTGGCAATGTAATAGACCATTGTGGGCAGAAGGAAGAGGCAATGGTAGTACAACCATACATGCCAACAGACCCGATTCAGCCAGGAAACGTCCAATGTTTTTAAGCTCAAATGGGCTTTATTTGATCTGTCTCATGTCTACAATCTCCTCTTTTTCAATGTAACTCAAAGGGGAAAATCAATACTCCAGTTTTTTTTCAAAATCTCCCTCCTACCAAGTTCAAAATGTTCGCAAGTATGGTACATTGGATCATGGAAGGAAATGGGGTAGGGACATGGACTTGGATAACAGAGGACAGGAGGGACATGGAGAGGTGCACCAAACTGACCCTGCAGGGCAGGCATCAGGGTTTGCAGCAGCACAATACACCACACAGGGCATGCGGGACGGGAGTGCAGCACAACAATCCATAGAAAGCAAGAGGGAGGGGACAGGACCATGCACATGGACAACAGGGAACAGAGGGGCAAGAGGCAATGGTAGCTAGCTGACCATAATGGACAGACAGGAGAGAAAGCTGCAGCATAACAGACCATAAAGGGCAGGAGGGACGGCTCAGGGGCATTACAATGGAACAGACAAGCCAGGAGGGAGGGAGTAGGGGTCTGCACATGTAAACAGAGGGCTGGGGGTAAGGGGGCAGGGCAGGAGCAGCAAGATAGCCATGGAGGTCAGGCAGGATGGGCACTAGAAGCAAGACACACCATGAAGAGCAACAGTGAGACTGTGATGGCATACACACAGACCATGTAGGGAAGGTGGGAGGGGTTCAGGGGCAGCTAACTGACCACACAGGGAAGGTGGGAGGGGCCATGGCAGCACAGGAGACCATGCATGGCAAGTGGGAGGGTTAGTGGAAGCACAATGGCTATGATGGGCAAGAAGGAGGGTGCAGGGGCATGCACAAAGGACGATGGAGGATAGAAGGGAGGGTCAGGACCTGTGCACAGACAAGAAAGTTCAGGGGAAGGGGCCTCACAACAGACCGCACGGGGCAGGCAGGAGGAGCAGTTGCAGCACAACAGACCAGGGAGGGCAGAAGGGTGTGGCAGTACAATGGACCATGTAGGACAGGAGGAAGAGGATAGGGGCATGGCATGTGGACAGGCAGGGTGGAGGTGGCAGGGACAGGTTACAGTCATCTGACAATGCTAGGCAGGTGGGAGGGGAGTGGCAGCTCAACAGAACACTCAGAGTAGATAGGAGTGGCAGGTCCATGGAACATGGTGGGCAAAAAGGAAGGAGCAGGGTCATGTACAAAGACATTGGAGGGCAGGGGGAAGGAGAATAGGGGCAGCAAGCTAAGCACAGAGTTTAAGCAGGAGGTCAATGATGGGGCATAGAATTGGGCAATGGAGGGCAGGAGGAGTGGACTGGTACATCATACTAAATTGAGGGCAGTGGCAGCACATCAGACCATGCATGGCAGGAGGGAGGAGGCTAGTCCATGGATTCACACAACAGAGGATAGGGAGGAGGGGGATGGGGCAGCAAGCTAACTGTTCAGAGAAGGCGGGTATTAGGAACTTTATTGTTTTTAAAACGTGTGTATGTGCGAACTACTTAAAATATGAACAAATATGCAGCATAATCTCATTTTTATTCAGGAAGAAGAGGTAGTTTGTGACTGTGACTCCGGGCTCACTTGGCAGAAACACCCCCTGACCCTCCACCCCCTATCGCAAAATGTAATGCCCGTGAAAAGTGTAGGTGAACACAGTGTTATATAGAACATAGTCCTGAGAGCACGATTGAAAATGAAAACTAGATATAGTGTATGGTATAAACTATGCACCAAAAAGTGTGATATAAGATGAACCGGGATTGAAATATAATATGCAATACATTGTGCGCAATGACAGATTCATTGGAGAGCGCGAGATAGCACAGGCACTAGCGCGTGCTATGTGATATGCGCCTTGGAGTGTAATATGCACAGGGCAGTGTTGTGTAACCTAACTAGTCTCTAGAGTTGTAATTTAAAATATGTTCTGGGGAGTGTAACGTTGCATATGCACTGTGACAAAGATATGGATCCCAGATTGTAATATGTATGGCATAGCACTGTGCGTTATAACATAGGCATCGAGGAAGGCACGTTAGATGGGGCAAGATAACCCGTGCGAAGACAAGTGTGGCATGACATATTCACGGGGTGGTGTTACAGTGCACATGGGCTAGAGAGTGTCATAGCATATGCACTAACTAGTGGAATACAACACAGAGGTGTGTGGCACTCAGCAGGCAATGGTGGGTGTAACACAGCATTGGGCTCTGCCAGAAGCGCGCTGTGACTCTCAAGTGATGTTCGTCCCCTTTCCAGAGAGTAAAATAAAAAGTATTACACATCCGGCAGTGGATGTGTGTTTTATTAACCGTGAGGGGGGTTTCTGGCATAGTTTTGGTAGAATTTTTGTCGAATCCCCTTTGAATGGCTTGGTGTGCATGTGTATTAAATGTGCCCGTCAATAGCTACCCATGTTTGTATAAATAAACGACAAGGGTGTCTACCGGGATTAGGCACGGTAGGGCATCAGACATGTCAGAGCTTCACTAGTGGTGTAAATACATTCCACGTGGATTCATTGTATGCATAGTCGCCTTTTAATGAATATCACGCAAATCGTCATGGTGATAGGTACGTACGGTTTGTCCAGCATGTCCTAGGTGTGTCTATAAATATATATTTTTTTAGAATAATAAAAAACAGTGGCCGGCCCTGGGGATTGGGGTCAAAAAAATATAATTAGGAGACAGGCCCTGGGGGATGGGTTCATCAGGGCCAATAAATTGGAATAAGAAGGGGAACCACACAGCCCCCCTTCTTAAAAAATTAAAATAAATAAAAGACTGGCATCATGCCGGAGGCCACGCCCCCTCCTTGCAGCACTCTGGAAACGCGCCCCCTGGCGAGTTGTAAATTGGGGAATTAATTCCTCTTCAATACTGAGGGTTCCTGAGGGCCAACTAGCCCAACAGGCACCTCCAGTATGCGCCAGGGAGCTGCGCTGCAGACAGGTGTTCTGAGGCCAAGCCCCTCCTTACACCTCTCTGCAACGCAGCTCTGTGGTGCTTACTGGAGGTATCTAGTGGTCTAGTTTGACCCTAGGGACCCTTAGGATTCAAGGGGACTTAATCTCTCAACTTAGAACAGCCACAGGGCGCGTTTACACAGTGGTGAAGGGAGGGGACGGGGCCTGAGGTGACGTATGCAAACACGCACTATGGCACGTTTTAAATTGGGGATAACATTTTCCTTCAATACTGAGGGCCCCTGGGGACTAACTAGCCCACCAAGTGCTTCCAGTAAGCGCCACTGAGCTGCATTGCAGAGAGGTGGTCCAGGCCGTGCCACTTTTTAGAGCTCTGTGGCACTTACTGGAGGTACCTAGTGGGCTAGTTGGACCCTAGGGACCCTCAGGATTCAAATGAACTTAATCTCCCAACTAAGAACGGACACAGGGCGTGTTTACACAGTGGTGAAGGGAGGGGACAGGGCCTGAGTTAACGTGTGCAAAAACGCCCTGTGGCCTGTTTTAAGAGGTAGTTTTAATCCCCCTGCCCTATTATATACTAGGGGCTTACAGAGAAGGTCATGCTAATCACAGGGGGACCCCAACGCATGATGTTCCCTAGTGTATGTAGGTGTTTTCACTGTATTCTAAGTGTCTTTTAACATAGCACTGGCTCTAGGACTGGTTAGTCAGACTCAGTTACCACCAGTATCCGTCTGAAAAAGTTGAGGGTACAGGATGATTTTGCAACAAGGCTTCTTTCTGCTCTTCTTTTTGTTCTTTCTGCACGTTATCCTTCTTCCTGCAATTTTCTTCGTCTTTGAGGACTTCTGTTGCTTCTTTCTGCACTTCTTGTTTTTTCTTTCTGTGCATTTTTTCTTCTTTCTTCACATGTCCTATCTCTGTAGGCATAGTTAGAAATTAGCATATAAAAAACCTTTGAAATTCACAGAAAAAACCATAGGTTTCAGGCACGTTATAGTTAGGAATTAGCATTTAAAAAACCTCAGAAATTCACTGAAAAAACCATAGGTTTCAGGGGTGTTATAGTTAGCTGGACTTTTCACTTGTACAAAACCATTGAAATTCCCCCGTTATAGTTAGTTCAGCTAACTATAACTCGCGCGCCCGCAATGCACTGCTGATGACGTCACATATTACATCACTCATGACATGGTCAGTGACATCACTCATGACATCACTGATGACATCTCAAATGACATCACTGATGACATCACTGATGACATCATCCTTGTGATAGAGTGGCAGACCTCCTCTCACCCTAATATAACCTTTGATACACACATTCAAAAATAGAGACTAAACTTTTCAAAACAATGGACATACCAATACCAGTTACAACAACCTCTTCAGTAATTCTAAGATCCACATACACATCCACTCATTCACCAACAGTCCTATACAGTCACTCATACATGTACTCACTCATCATATGTACTCATACACCTATACATCCTGTTACACAATGCCACTCATCCATAGAGTTACTCACACACATAGTCACTCATGCTAATAAAGAATCAAACATACATTTACTTGCATATACAGTTATACACACACCACCACACTCACTTCTACGGAAACTTACACATACTTAGTCTTTTAAACAATCACTTATAGAAACACATACTTATTCATACAGGAACTCTTTCAATCTCTCACTCTCACATATACTCACTTATATACACCAATAGTCACATATACTAGTTTAAAACATATGTAGTTACTCATAAAGACACTATTGAGACAGTCATTCACTCACTAACACACCCATACACACACTCATCCACCCATACAGTCCTACACACATGCTGTCTTCAACACATACAAAGAGTGAGTCACTCATTCATGCACCTATGCACTACGTAATACCCCCCACCGAACCATGCAGACACTCAGACTGATACTCAAAAAACCAACTAATAACCTATATAGACACCCATGTAGCTACTCACCAACCCATGCAGCCACTTATACACAAAGTGAGAGACTGATACAGATATTTACATATTTAAACATTACTCACTAAGCCATGTATTCACTATGATACACTTAATCAGTCAGTTACACAATCAATTTTTCAAAAACAAATCATCCATTTAGACACTTATATACCCATTTATTCTTCCATCGACCTTCAGATATACATATATAAAACATATTTAATTTTCAGAAAAACACACATTCACTGGATGATGTCATCAGTGATGTCATTTGAGATGTCATCAGTGATGTCATGAGTGATGTCACTGACCATGTCATGAGTGATGTAATATGTGACGTCATCAGCAGTGCATTGCGGGCGCGCGAGTTATAGTTAGCTGAACTAACTATAACGGGGGAATTTCAATGGTTTTGTACAAGTGAAAAGTCCAGCTAACTATAACACCCCTGAAACCTATGGTTTTTTCAATGAATATATATATATATATATATATATATATATATATATGAATATATATATTACCTACTGGCGGTCGCCAGTAAGTAGTTATAATTAGGACCCTGTTTCCATAGGAAATCCGCAACATTCTATTTGGAATAACTTTGGCGCCGGTCGACGAATCCTCGCGAAACTTTCAAAACTAATGGGGCGCTACGCTCCGCTCCTACCCTGAAAGTCTCGGGGGGGATTCGTCAAGCGGGGGATGAGAAAAAAGGGGGGTCCCAAAACACGTTTTCCCCATGCATTTTTCCATAGGACCTTTAGACACAGCTACAGCCCGAATGGCTGAACAGAATTACTTGTAATTTGGCAGAGAGGTAGTCCGCAGGTCAAGGATGTGCCTTTTGTAGGTCTGGTGTAAATCTGTTCAGTAGTTCCTGAGAAAATAGCATTTAAATCAATATATATATCTGTAATCGCGCTCCGTGCGCTTACCGTAAGCTTACCGTAAGCTTACCGTACGCGTACGGTGCCGTGCGCGAGCACAAATCTGATTGGTTGTCACATGACTGTAAACATTCGAATCGGACGAAATCAGGAAGTGTCGGCCGCCATTTTGTGTGTTTCACACAGAAAAAAAAGGGAGATAACGTGAAAAGGGGGCAAGGAAGAGAGTTACAGACCCCCTAACATTTGAAAGGGGGTCAAAGAAGGACAAAAAAAATAAAAAAATAAAAAAAATTCAGATTTTAGTGTTTAGATATTAGGGGGCTCTAAAAAGAGCCGTTGTGTTTATGAAGTGATTTTTTTGTGGTACCTACAAGTAAGTACCGATGCAGAGTCTAAGGTTCAAGAGGAAGACTCTGTTCCCTTCATCAGTGAAGTGTACACCATCTCCTCTATAAATGTCTTGCATGTTGTAACGCAAGTTGTTGTGGTAAATGGAACCCATACCATAGTCTCGGAGGAAAGCAGAAACAGATTTGTTGACGTGCTTTCTTGCTTTGTCAATCTGTGGACAAAAATGATTGGACCAGTTCCATTTTTGCCTTTGGCATATGTTAGAATACGCAAAGGCAGTTTTAGGGAAAAGTGAAAACAGTTGTGCAAAGGTCTCCTTCATAAGCATTTCCAGACCTACCCCAGTCAAAGTGCCTAGGTCATTGCCACCACAGTGCACTATTATGAGGTCAGGGTGTTGGATTTGCATGAAGGATTTCACCAATGGCATCAATTGGTGCCACTTTAACCCTCTCTGACCAATCCATTTAATGTCTACATTTGGCAAAGCAAGGTCTCTCACCATACCTCTTTTTTCTGCATACTTTTCACTCCAGAAGACATAGCTGTGCCCTACAATCCACACTGTGAACATCTTCCAAGGAGATCTGGATGCACTCAGGAGGTGTATTTCAGTAGAATGGGAAAAAGAAATGAAAGACAGTTTGGAAATGGAGGCATACATATTTTTTTAAAATAAAAAGAACTCATTGGCTGTTTCACACCATTCTACACTAAAAACTAGGCTGCATGTGTAAATTTATAGAAGCATGTTTTGTATTGGTACAGAAAAATGTGTTACCAAAGAACATTACTATGGATTTGCTGTTAGGTTTGAAAAGTCAAGCACTCTTGCTCTTTGGAAATGAAACATTGTGTGGTGAACTTCTGACCTGACTTCACACAGCAGTGTTCCATGAGCTGTTGCTATGGTAGCAGGCAGAAGTCAAGTTGGGGGAAGGGTACTAGGCAGAAGTCAAGTTGGGGGAAGGGTACTTTTGGAAAAGGGTTGGTTTTCAACCAATAGAAATGTGTGATTACATTTGAAAAAAAGGGGGAAGCACTGAGATTTGAAATTAACATGTATATATGTGGAAAAAGAGAGGGAAACATTGCCATTATCTGGTTCTGCTGAGAGGAGAGAGGTGTACAGAACAGAGATCCTGCCTCTGATAATCTGCTGTTTGAGTGCCACATTTCTTTCACAACTAACTAATTTTAAAGGTGAGTTATGAGTTTGAGAGGGGATGTATGTGGTAAATTAAGAAATGAATAAGAGAATTGGAATTCCTTTTGTTGAAGTTGTGTTTATCATTTTGTGTTTTTGGACTCTTAGCACACACCCAGCTGCTTATCCTGTAGAATCATGCATAGTATTCACAACCGAGTGGGGTTTGAGGTTGCAGTCAGTAATGCAAATACATTCAGCATCACTAAGGCTGGTTGCCCTTGCTGGAGTGTAGTCATTCACCCAGGTTACACATGTTCCTGGTCTCAAAAAGCTGTATGGACATGTGCTGTTTTCATAATCTGAAAAGTGGATTGAAAATGTGTCAGACTGTAAAAGTACTTATCACTTGCCAAAAAAAGAGTAGTAAGTGTGCTTTCAAATTGGCAAAGAAATTTCGTTTTCTGCCTAATATCAAACCATGACTCTGTGCAAAGAGGAATTATAGACAGAGATTTATTGCGTATTACTCTGGTAATTTTACATTTGCATTAGTAGGAAAGGGGCAGCTATTTTTCAGCAGAAGCAGACTCTTAGCACACACCCAGCTGCTTATCATGTAGAATCATGCATAGTATTCACAACCGAGTGGGGTTTGAGGTTGCAGTGAGTAATGCAAATACATTCAACATCACTAAGGCTGGTTGCTTTTGCTGGAGTGTAGTCAGTCACCCAGGTTACACATGTTCCTGGACTCAAAAAGCTGTTTGGACATGTGCTGTTTTCAGAATCTGAAAAGTGGATTGAAAATGTGTCAGACTGTAAAAGTACTTATCACTTGCCAAAAAAAGAGTAGTAAGTGTGCTTTCAAATTGGCAAAGAAATTTCGTTTTCTGCCTAATATCAAACCATGACTCTGTGTGCAAAGAGGAATTGTTGACAGACATTTATTGCGTATTACTCTGGTAATTTTACATTTGCATTAGTAGGAAAGGGGCAGCTATTTTTCTGCAGAAGCAGACTCTTACCACACACCCAGCTGCTTACCCTGTAGAATCATGCATAGTATTCACAACCGAGTGGGGTTTGAGGTTGCAGTCAGTAATGCAAATACATTCAACATCACTAAGGCTGGTTGCCCTTGCAGGAGTGTAGTCATTCACCCAGGTTACACATGTTCCTGGTCTCAAAAAGCTGTTTGGACATGTGCTGTTTTCAGAATCTGAAAAGTGGATTGAAAATGTGTCAGACTGTAAAAGTACTTATCACTTGCCAAAAAAAGAGTAGTAAGTGTGCTTTCAAATTGGCAAAGAAATTTCGTTTTCTGCCTAATATCAAACCATGACTCTGTGTGCAAAGAGGAATTATAGACAGAGATTTATTGCGTATTACTCTGGTAATTTTACATTTGCATTAGTAGGAAAGGGGCAGCTATTTTTCTGCAGAAGCAGACTCTTAGCACACACCCAGCTGCTTATCCTGTAGAATCATGCATAGTATTCACAACCGAGTGGGGTTTGAGGTTGCAGTCAGTAATGCAAATACATTCAGCATCACTAAGTCTGGTTGCCCTTGCTGGAGTGTAGTCAGTCACCCAGGTTACACATGTTCCTGGTCTCAAAAAGCTGTTTGGACATGTGCTGTTTTCAGAATCTGAAAAGTGGATTGAAAATGTGTCAGACTGTAAAAGTACTTATCACTTGCCAAAAAAAGAGTAGTAAGTGTGCTTTCAAATTGGCAAAGAAATTTCGTTTTCTGCCTAATATCAAACCATGACTCTGTGTGCCAAGAGGAATTATAGACAGAGATTTATTGCGTATTACTCTGGTAATTTTACATTTGCATTAGTAGGAAAGGGGCAGCTATTTTTCTGCAGAAGCAGACTCTTAGCACACACCCAGCTGCTTATCCTGTAGAATCATGCATAGTATTCACAACCGAGTGGGGTTTGAGGTTGCAGTCAGTAATGCAAATACATTCAGCATCACTAAGGCTGGTTGCCCTTGCTGGAGTGTAGTCAGTCACCCAGGTTACACATGTTCCTGGACTCTAAAAGCTGTTTGGACATGTGCTGTTTTCAGAATCTGAAAAGTGGATTGAAAATGTGTCAGACTGTAAAAGTACTTATCACTTGCCAAAAAAAGAGTAGTAAGTGTGCTTTCAAATAGGCAAAGAAATTTCGTTTTCTGCCTAATATCAAACCATGACTCTGTGTGCAAAGAGGAATTGTTGACAGACATTTATTGCGTATTACTCTGGTAATTTTACATTTGCATTAGTAGGAAAGGGGCAGCTATTTTTCTGCAGAAGCAGACTCTTACCACACACCCAGCTGCTTACCCTGTAGAATCATGCATAGTATTCACAACCGAGTGGGGTTTGAGGTTGCAGTCAGTAATGCAAATACATTCAACATCACTAAGGCTGGTTGCCCTTGCAGGAGTGTAGTCATTTACCCAGGTTACACATGTTCCTGGTCTCAAAAAGCTGTTTGGACATGTGCTGTTTTCAGAATCTGAAAAGTGGATTGAAAATGTGTCAGACTGTAAAAGTACTTATCACTTGCCAAAAAAAGAGTAGTAAGTGTGCTTTCAAATTGGCAAAGAAATTTCGTTTTCTGCCTAATATCAAACCATGACTCTGTGTGCAAAGAGGAATTATAGACAGAGATTTATTGCGTATTACTCTGGTAATTTTACATTTGCATTAGTAGGAAAGGGGCAGCTATTTTTCTGCAGAAGCAGACTCTTAGCACACACCCAGCTGCTTATCCTGTAGAATCATGCATAGTATTCACAACCGAGTGGGGTTTGAGGTTGCAGTCAGTAATGCAAATACATTCAGCATCACTAAGGCTGGTTGCCCTTGCTGGAGTGTAGTCAGTCACCCAGGTTACACATGTTCCTGGTCTCAAAAAGCTGTTTGGACATGTGCTGTTTTCAGAATCTGAAAAGTGGATTGAAAATGTGTCAGACTGTAAAAGTACTTATCACTTGCCAACAAAAGAGTAGTAAGTGTGCTTTCAAATTGGCAAAGAAATTTCGTTTTCTGCCTAATATCAAACCATGACTCTGTGTGCAAAGAGGAATTATAGACAGAGATTTATTGCGTATTACTCTGGTAATTTTACATTTGCATTAGTAGGAAAGGGGCAGCTATTTTTCTGCAGAAGCAGACTCTTAGCACACACCCAGCTGCTTATCCTGTAGAATCATGCATAGTATTCACAACCGAGTGGGGTTTGAGGTTGCAGTCAGTAATGCAAATACATTCAGCATCACTAAGGCTGGTTGCCCTTGCTGGAGTGTAGTCAGTCACCCAGGTTACACATGTTCCAGGTCTCAAAAAGCTGTTTGGACATGTGCTGTTTTCAGAATCTGAAAAGTGGATTGAAATTGTGTCAGACTGTAAAAGTACTTATCACTTGCCAAAAAAAGAGTAGTAAGTGTGCTTTCAAATTGGCAAAGAAATTTCGTTTTCTGCCTAATATCAAATCATGACTCCGTGTGTACACAGGAATTGTTTTTAGATATTTAATTTGTGATGGTGTTATTGTGATTTTCACTTGTAGGAAAGGGGTACATAGTATTTTAAGATTTGAAAAGATCATAAAAAATATAGTAATATATTTAAATAAAATGAAGGAATTTTTTTTTTGTTTTTTTCAGGTATTGCTGAAGAGCAGTGAACAAAATTTAAGATGCCTACAAAATCCAGACTAAGGAAAAACCACAAAAAAAATCTATATTTGAAGACAACTGGAGGACCTAAGTTAGTTGGAGATGCTCATGTTGGGAAAAAGAGAAAGTCTTCTGGTAAGCAGACAAAAGATTTTTTAAACAATATCTTCAAAAAAAGGAAAAATGTACAAAATGTCTGTACTGGAAATAATGTTTTAAGTAGAAAACAACAGGAAAACATTGAGCATTTAGTTAATGCAAATATACCTTCAGAAACAATAAAGATTAACTTAAAAAGAAAAACAGCGTTTAAAGAGATTCGTAGAAAAATGTTTCAGAGAAGAGTTATGACCAATTTGATAAAGGATGTGAAGAAATATAAGAAAAAAGCAAAATTTTACAAGAGAAAAAAAGAAATTGAAGCCATTGTAGCAAAGGCTTTAGAATTAAAAAGGAAACTATTCATTTTAATTTTGAACAGGATGCGTACATTAGATAAAATGGTCAATGTACTGAAATCACAAAGCAAAAGGAAAAGACTAGTGAAAAGAACAAACTTTTGTAAAGTGTTTTTAGGAGAATGGATGCATAGTTCAAGTAGTGAACCTTTTTTTAATGAAGAGAGTTATCTTCAAAGTAATAGTTTGCTGCATGCAGTTGACACCAGAGGTCATGCTTATGAAGTGAAAAATGGTTGTATAATGGAGAAGGAGAAAATGGTTCCAAGAGATGAGGAACAAGTGATGGCGGATGAGGCTATGGGGAGACGTCCTAAAGCCCCAGTGTATACTTGGAATTGTAGTAGTATTTGCACTGTGCGTCAGGAATCTATTGATAAATTTCGTGAGTTTCTAAGAGAATATAGTAAAAAAAAGTGTTAAACAGAAGATTAAGGTGCTTCAAAGTCTAGATCCATGCAGAGTGAGAGAGAATACTGGTTTGCAGGGACATTCTCTGGCTTGTCTATCTAGAAAAGTGTGTAAAAGTGTTTTTCATCATTTTAGGATGCTGGCTGTTCATCATACTGAAATGAGAAAGTTTGTGAGAACATTGTATTTTGCTAAAAGTCCAGCACTAAAGTTAGATGAATTGAATAGGGCTCTGTTCCGTGGATCAGTATCAGATGTAGAGAAGGTTACTGATGAAATTCAGTTTAGTTACTTTGGTCCAGAACAAGACAGTGCAGGTAATGACACAGTTATTGAGGAAGAAGTGGAAGAGAATGTAGAACCCTCTGTAAGTAAGAAATTTAATGATCACATGACAAAATTTGCAATAATCTCTAATGAAAGACCAAATATTACTTGTATTTGTTGCCGCAGAACTCATTATAAAAAACAAACCCGGAATGTTGATCTCTACAGAAAAAGTGAAAATGAAGATAATTATAAGTGGAAGGATTTTGCCACATATATATTTCTTGAAAATTGTTTTGAATTGGGTGAAGATCAGCGTATTTGTAAATACTGTTATAATAAGTTAGAAGAAAATAGAATGCCGACCAGAGCTGTACATAATAATTTAGAATTGGATGCTATTCCTGCCAAACTTTCTGAATTAAATACATATGAGTCTATACTTATTCAATGTGTTCATCCGTTCCAGACCATAGTACGTATGGAGCCCAAAACTGGTAAATTACCTCCTTCAGATTTACTGAGAGGTTTAAAAGGTAGAGTGGTGTATTTGCCCTTGGATTTGAAAAAAAAACATGGAAACTATTGATGCAGATACTTTGGAAACTGAACCATTAGTTATTCTGGTTAATGGTGTACCTACAAAGAATAAGAAGATTTGGCAGGAGCTGGTAGATGTACGGAAAGTACAAAGAGCAAATTTGTATTTGAAAAGGAATAACAAATGGTATGAATCAATTTATATAGAAGAAGAAGAAGAAGATTTACAAGAAGACACAGAAACACCAACTGGACAAATTGAAAAAGTGGACAAGTCAAAGGAAGATGAAATTTATGAACATTTTAGCATACATCCTCTTCATTCAAAAGAAGTTATGGGAGACACTATTGATCTGTTTCAGATGAAGAAAGCAAAAGGAACTCCCGTGAGTGTATGGGAGGAGAGCTTGGAAGCTCGATGTTTTCCCCAGCTGTTTCCTACAGGAAAAGGAGGACGATACGATGAACGTCCAGAACAGATTCCAGCTTCTGAGTATCGGACTACAAGACTATATGCAGAAGATCCAAGATTTCGACAAAGTATTCCTTATTTGTTCCATCTTTTATTTGAAAGCGACTTGTCTGCATTATCTTATGCAGTAAATCACATTTTAAAAAGTGGAGTACATTTACAAAATGCGTCTGCTAAGGATTTTATGGAGAAAGTGCAGCACCGAGATGATCATTTGGAAACACAACTGATCAATCTGATGGCTTGTCAGCGTGGGACAAATGAATATTGGTACCGACGCCATGGTGAATTAAAATGCATGTTACGGAATTTAGGAACTCCAACATGGTTCCTTACCCTAAGCTGTGCCGAGTACGCTTGGGATGATTTACTGGATTTTCTACGAGAGGCAAATTCAAACATTAAAAACATTGAATACAAGACAGCAGGAGAACTGTGCACATTGGGTCCGGTTAATGTTTGCAGATATTTCAATCATAGATGTGAGGCATGATGTGCTTCATCTGCAATAAAAAAAATCCACCTCTTGGAGAAGTTGTGGATTTCTTTTGGAGAAATGAGTACCAGGTAAGAGGTGCTCCTCATATTCATATGCTGTTGTGGATCAAGGATGCCCCAAAGTTTGGAACAGATACTGATGAAGCAGTGTTATCTTTCATTGAAGAATATGCAACATGTGCTATACCAAAAAGCACAGAAGAGAAAAAGTTAAAGGAGCAAGTTTTACGTTTCCAAAGTCATCGGTGTGGAAAATACTGTCGACGGAAATACAAGAGCAAAGATAAATTCTACACTAAATGTCGATTTGGATTTCCTAGACCTGTTCTTTCAAAAGGAAGAGTAAACAGTTTTATGTCAGCTTTGAGACATACTATTACAAGAAAATCACCTAAGAATACATACAACCTAAAAAGAAAAGAAGAATCAAAAAATATAAATGACTACAACCCAGTCATTTTATCCATGTGGAATGCTAACATGGATATACAGTATGTAGCTGACAATTCCATTGCTGTTGCTCGATATGTAACGTCTTACATTACTAAATCAGAAAAAACTGAATTGAAAGAAATGTGGGAAGAGATTTCTCACGAGAAGACTGTCAGTAAGAAGCTATACAGTTTCAGTTTAAAGATGTTATCGCATCGAGAAATTGGATCCTACGAATGTTCAGATAGGTTATCTTCTGCAAGTCTCTACTCGAAATCAAGAAGAATAATTTGGGCAAGTTTAGGCCTTGCAGCAATGAGAAATCGGGTACTGAAATCTGTTGGAGAAATTGAATATTTGGCCGAGAATGACCCAGAAAGTACAGATATTTTGAAATCAAACATGTTGGACACATATTACCCAAAGAGAAGTCTTCATCTAGAGAGCATGTGTCTCTATGAAGTGCTGCAGAACTACATTTATTCACGGAAAGCCACAGAAGACATCAACAATGGAAAATATAAAGTCATTGGTGAGGAAGGATGTTTGGTGAAGCAAACAAAAGGAAGTTTGATTAATCACAGGAAGCTCAGTTGCGAAACTACTGACAAAAAGGAATTTTACTACTTGGCTCTTTTACAGCTGTTTAAACTATGGCGTTCAGAGGACGAACTACTGGGAGAATTTTAAACCTATGAAGATTCCTTTAATGCTTGCAAAGACAGCATGGAATGCAGTACTTTCACAAATTATGTGCAAATGTTAAATGAAGAAATTGAACAGGAAACTACAATTGCAGCTGAAGTAGCTAGAGACAGTTCTCAAGACAGCCAAAGTTCTGGAACACTCAGTCAAGATCCCCTAGGACAACCAATCGTTGAAAATGAAGCTGCAATAGCTATGACTGAAGTGGAAACGGCTATGAATCAAGCTCAAGAAGAATTAATAGACTTACCAAATTTGGAAAGACAACTGAATGAAGAGCAGCAACAAATTTATGAAGAGATCAGAAACAAAATTGATCACGGATTACTACATGAAAAAAAAGAGTGCTCATGCACATCATTTCAACCAATCAGGATGTATGTAAGCGGACAAGCTGGAACTGGAAAAAGTTTCTTAATAAAAGTCATCAGAAGCTACCTACAGCAAAAAACGGATTCAACTTTGTCTTGTGTGGTTACTGCTCCAACTGGGTTAGCAGCATATAACATAAAAGGAATCACCTTACATCGTTTGCTAATGTTACCAGTGGAGCATGAGAACAAAATACAATACCACAAGCTAACTGGAGAAGCATGCTTGGAAGTTTCAAGAGTATTGAAGAAGATGCAAGTTCTCATTATTGATGAGGTGAGCATGGTATCAAACTTAATGCTTGCCTTTGTGCATTTAAGAATGCAGCAAATTCTAAGGACAGACTATGACGTGTTATTTGGTGGAAAACATGTTATAGTTTTTGGGGATCTTCTACAGCTTACTCCAGTTAAAGGACAACCAGTGTTTAATACTGTGACACATGAAGACACAAAGAAGTCATTGGGAAGCATTGGTAATGCAAATATTTGGTCCTTCTTTGAGTACAAGGAACTTACTACTAATATGAGGCAAGCAAACGATGAAGAATATGGAAGTATTCTGAAAGATATCAGAATTGGACTACTCACTGAAGCTGGCACGAAAGCATTACAGAGTCGGTTGCTACATAATTTATTCCCAAAGGAAGAAATAGTTGCAGAGAAAATGTACAAGAACATTGCAGAAAAGAAAAGTGTCATCTGCTTAATGCCAACTCTACGTGAATGCTCAATATTCAATGAGGAACTTTTGAAATTGGAAAAGGGAGAGATTAGGAAATTGGAAGCAGTGGACAAAATTCAGCATGAAAGAATTACTATTACATTAACAGGCAAACTGAAAAATAAATTGGATTCACTAGAGAAGAACATTTCCAAAACTGCTGGATTAGAAAAAAATCTATATGTTTGCATGAACTGTAGAGTATTTTTAAGGAGAAATTTGGATGTTGAAAAAGGTTTAGTGAATGGAGCTATGGGAAGAGTTGTGGGTTTTATTAATTACCAGAAAAAAGATGGAATTGAATGTTTAAAAATAAAATTTGATCAGATAGAAGAAGTTATAGACATTTGTCATTGTACAGTTCGTTTCATGCTTGTGAAAGACTTATATGTACGTAGGAAACAGTTTCCGTTTTCTCTAGCATATGCTGTAACTATTCACAAGTCTCAAGGATTGACTGTAGATTGTGCTTTTGTGAACATTGGTTCAACTGTGTTCAAAGAAGGTATGGCTTATGTTGCTTTGTCACGAGTGAAAACATTATCTGGTTTATTTATGATAGACTTTGATGACTCAAAAGTTAGTGCTGATGCAAATTGTGTAAAGGAGTATAATAGATTAAGAAGAACCTATGCTCCTCATTTAGGTCAGTATCCTGTGTTGGAAAAACGTGTTGTTTCTCGGAAAAGGAGAATTGAGAATGTCTGTAATGAGGATGTAGAGAAGAGAAAAAAAAGAGGAGTGATGTAATTGCAAGCAAAAAGAAAAAGGAAAATGTTGAAGAGGTTGTTGGTTGTCATTTTGAAAATAGCTCTGGTGTCAACTGCTACGCTAATGTAGTGCTGAATGTTGTATTTTATCTTGAAAGTTTGCAAGAGCAGATAATAGTAAATCAGAGAAAAAGATTCTGTTCTGAGTTGAGTCTCCTTTTTGAAAAGCTGAGTAATGATAAAACTAAAATAGAAAGTGCTACTGAAATTAGAAAACTTTTAGATGTATGTTCAGGATGTACACAGTTTTCTCAAAATGTACAGCAAGACGCACAGGAATTCTTGATGTATTTTCTTCAGGTACTGGAAGAAGAAGGGGTACAAATTGAAAATATGTTTGGTCTCTCTTATAAATGGGAACATAGTTGTGAAAACTGTTTCAATACATGTGGCTCTAATGTTGATTCTGAAAGGTTTATTTATTTAACATTGCCAGAGAGTAAAACAGTCACTTTTGCTAAATTAGTTAAAGATGCTAATCATAGCATGGAATGCGGTGAGTGTAAATCTGACATGTTTTCAACGTTAATTTTAAAGGAATATGGAGAGTATGTAATTTTAATGATGCAACGATGTAGAGCTGATGGTTCAAAATTGGATACTTTAATAAAGAAGTTTATAGGACAGCAATTATCAATTTCAGGAAAAACTTTTGTAACAGTTGCAATAATTTTCCATGATGGACCTACTGTAACTTCTGGTCATTACACAGTTTATCTAAAATGTAAAAAAGGCTGGACAATGTGTAATGATTGTCAATTGGTTTTTAAGCAATGTTTGCCTTTTGATTTAGCAAATTCCTATCTAATCTTCCTGAAACCTAAATTTTAGAGAGAATTGGCAACATCTGTACAAAACAATTTTACCATTTTATTGGATTACCATTGGAATTTTCAAATAAAAAGATTTTTCAAATTACCATTTGGCCTAAAGGAAAGGTAACCAATTGTATTGTGGACTTATTTAATTCCTAATTAATCTTTCGGAAACCAAAATTTTAGAGAGAATCGGTAACATCTGTACAATTTAAATTTTGGAATTTTATTGTATTACCATTGGAAATTTAATCAAAAAAGATTTTTAAAATTACCATTTGGCCTAAAGGAAAGGTAACCAATTGTATTGTGGACTTATTGAATTCCTAATTAATCTTTCGGAAACCAAAGTTTTAGAGAGAATCGGTAACATCTGTACAATTTAAATTTTGGAATTTTATTGGATTACCATTGGAAATTTAATCAAAAAAGAATTTTAAAATTACCATTTGGCCTAAAGGAAAGGTAACCAGATGTATTGAGGAGTTATTTAAGATATATTATTTTTGTGATTATGCTTCTGAAACAAAAAAGTCAGACGGTATTTTTTAGAAATAGTTATTGTTATTAGATGATATTTTTTTTGAATATTTTGCATTTCTATAATGTTATGTTTAAGTGAGAAGAGATTCTGGGCTTTTTTAAAACAATCTTTGAGATTGTTATTTTTTTTTTGCCCGCTGTTAAGTGATGAATGCAATTGCTTTCACGATTTATAGTGAAATGCAATATATTCTGAAAACAGCAAAAAAATGGCAAAAAATTGTTTTTTGAAAATATGTAAAGACGTGTACTGTATTATAAAATGTTTTATTAAATATTAATACTTTTTTCTTTTTTTTTCAGATTGAGAAAGAAAATTTTCGAAAAATAAAACCATTTTTACAAGCAATTTCAATTAAATTTAAATTGATAATTAAATTTTTGGGTGGGTCAGGTAAGTCAGAAATTAGATGGTCCCTTTTTTCCACTTCTCCTCAAACTGATTTTCAGTATTTCGTTATTAATCCCTCAAGGACCTTGTAATGTGGTAATTGTTTATTAGTGTTTTTAAAAAAAAAAAAAATACGCGTACGGTAAAAAAAAAAAAAAGTTTTAAAGAAAACATTAAAAAAAGTTGAGAGGTAAGGTTGGCTCTTAAAAGAGCCGTTGTGTTCATGCAGGGACAGAGGAAAGGAAGAATGGGAATATTAGCTGGTAGGACAAATGTGCTGGTCTATTCTGTTGTTAATTAGGGGAACACTGGTCTCCCCACGAACAATTAGACCATGGCAATTTGAGCACCGCATTGTAACCCTCGCAAATCGATGGTTAGTTTCCAGAGGACCAGAAAAAGGTGAATCTGCCCCCACAGATGAAGGGCTCAGCTGAGCTGCCGAAGATGGACTCGGCTGAGCTGCTGTGGATGTGCTTGCTCGACTTACTGAAGGGTTTCCTCTAGTATGTCGAGCATGTGTCCTAGGGTGTACATCCTCAAGGTGTCTTAACATAGTGTGATTCCCAAAGGAATACTTCTTGTTAGGATTACCTTTAGAAAGTACACGCTGGCACAGCTTGCAAGTCACTAAAGCAGCATTTACTTTTTTCTCGCCCTCAGGAAAAGTAAAATACTCCCATATAAAAGAGCTCTTCTGTTTCCTCCTTCTCTGCCTGATGGTGGTGCTGCTAGCTTCACTCTCAGAAGAGGAGTGCTGGTCTGCCATCGTATCCCAAAGACAACTCAGCTCCTTCTCCTAAGGGATCACAAGCAGAAATGAGGGGAATGGGTGTGGTGTAGGAGAGGTCTAGAACTGAAACTACTTTAAACCAATCAAAAGTTTTGTTTCTTGATCATATGACCCACCGTGCGCGTACGTTACGCTTACGGAGCGCTTACGGAGCGCTTACAGAGCGCTTACGGTAAAAGTACGCATGCGCGTATAAAAGACACGCGCACGCGCGCATGCGCATAACAGGCACGCCCCAACACTTCCGCGTAACGTGCGCATGTAGCGTATGCGCTTAAGCGCCGCGTACGCAGTACGCACGGCTACGTAAATTGCGTAACCATACGCAAAAAGAGTAGAAATATTACGTACATTACGCAAACCGTACGCTTACCGTAAGCTTACCGTACACGCTCGTTAAAAAAAAAAAAAAAAAGGAAAAAAAGAATCACTATGTTATACTAATATATCTTACCTGTTTGGTAAAAAAAAAAAATGAGAAAAAATAAAATATCACAGAGTTTTTAAAATTTAAGCATAGTGTTTAAAGAGAATATAAAGTAAAAAAAAAAAAAAATGTAAAAAACCTTGCAAATTAAAAAAAAAAATCACACGTTTAATATAAGAATTTGTATTTAAAAAACCATACAAAATCACTGAAAAAACCATGGGTTTCATACACATTATAGGTAAGAATTAGCATTTAAAAAACCGTACAAATTCACTGAAAAAACCATGGGTTTCACACACGTTATAGTTAGGAATTAGCATTTAAAAAACCTTGCAAATTCAGTGAAAAAACCATGGGTTTCACACACATTATAGATAGGAATTAGCATTTAAAAAACCTTGCAAATTCAGTGAAAAAACCATAGGTTTCACACACGTTATAGTTAGCTGGACATTTCACTCGTAAAAAACCATTGAAATTCCCCCGTTATAGTTAGTTAAGCTAACTATAACTCGCGCACCCGCAATCCACTGCTGATGACGTCACATATTACATCACTCATGACATGGTCAGTGACATCACTCATGACATCACTGATGACATCTCAAATGACATCACTGAGGACATCATCCAGTGAATGTGTATTTTTCTGAAAATTAAATATGTTTTATATATGTATATCTCACGGACGATGGAAGAATAAATGGGTATATAAGTGTCTAAATGGATGATTTGTTTTTGAAAAATTGATTGTATAACTGACTGATTAAGTGTATCTTAGTGAATATATGGCTTACTGAGTAATGTTTAAATATGTAATTATCTGTATCAGTCTCTCACTTTGTGTATAAGTGGCTGCATGGGTTGGTGAGCAGCTACATGGGTGTTTATATAGGATATTAGGTGGTTTTTTGAGTATCAGTCTGAGTGTCTGCATGGTTCGGTGGGGGTTATTACGTAGTGCACAGGTGCATGAATGAGTGACTCACTGGTTGTATGTGTTGAACACAACATGTGTGCAGGACTGTATGGGTGGATGAGTGTGTGTATGGGTGTGTTAGTGAGTGAATGACTGTCTCATTAGTGTCTTTATGAGTAACTACATATGTTTTAAACTAGTATATGTGACTATTGGTGTATATAAGTGAGTATATGTGAGAGTGAGAGATTGAAAGAGTTCCTGTATGAATAAGTATGTGTTTCTATAAGTGATTGTTTAAAAGACTAAGTATGTGTAAGTTTCCGTAGAAGTAAGTGTGGTGGTGTGTGTATAACTGTATATGCAAATAAATCTATGTTTGATTCTTTATTTTCATGAGTGAGTATGTGTGTCAGTAAGTCTGTGGATGAGTGGCATTGTGTAGCAGGATGTATAGGTGTATGAGTACATATGATGAATGAGTACATGTATGAGTGACTGTACAGGACTGTTCGTGAATGTGTGGATGTGTATGTGGATCTTAGAATTACTGAAGAGGTTGTTGTAACAGGTATTGGTATGTCCATTTTTTTGAAAATTTTAGTCTCTATTTTTAAATGTGTGTTTCAAAGGTTATATTAGGGTGAGAGGAGGTCTGCCACTCTGTCACAAGGATGATGTCATCAGTGATGTCATTTGAGATGTCATCAGTGATGTCATGAGTGATGTCACTGACCATGTCATGAGTGATGTAATATGTGACGTCATCAGCAGTGGATTGCGGGTGCGCGAGTTATAGTTAGCTTAACTAACTATAACGGGGGAATTTCAATGGTTTTTTACGAGTGAAATGTCCAGCTAACTATACCGTGTGTGAAACCTATGGTTTTTTCACTGAATTTGCAAGGTTTTTTAAATGCTAATTCCTAACTATAACGTGTGTGAAACCCATGGTTTTTTCACTGAATATATATATATATATACACACAAAAAAGAAGAATAGAACACTGGGTATTTACCACGTTTAGGTGGAAAGTAGCTCCTGTATAGAGAACCCTAAAACACAAGGGGCATTCTGAATCTGCTCACCTTGAATGTCTGTTTTTCTAGCAAACGTTTTAAGCATAGGATTAGCACAGTACCATCCACACCAAGAGAAAGTATTTTACCAACTCTACAGCATAGTCTTTAAGCATAGGATTAGCACAGTGCCATCCATGCCATGCTGTAAAATGACAAGAAAGCCAGTTACAACTCCAGGAATAGTAATACAGCTTTGAATTGGTCAAATGCCATCCAAGCCAACAAATTCATTTTAGGATCAATGATGCGATTGGTTGTGAGATACCTTCTTTTCATCAGTCAGATGATGCAAGAAAGATATCTCTCTTATGACTTAGTTGCCCAGTTACTGTTGCATGTGTACTGCACTGTAAAATACACCTGTAGAGTGGAAAACTGTTAAGCTTTGTCAGAGCATAACATTTTGTACTGAAAGGATACAGAAAACATATGCTTAACAGAATGCACACTCCCTTGCACTTGGGTGAGATAGTGTGTATGTTGATATATGGCAGCTTGAAGTGCACCGGCTAAGGGGGGAGAGAAAAACAGCACCATATCTTCGCGAGAGTGGCACTGTTGTGCACTTTTCCTTTCATACAGCGCAGTGCAGCAACTCTGATTGCTGCGCTGCATTGTGTCAAAAGATAGTACATTTCCCACAACAAATGTTCACAATATTAGATGGGTGAGGTATGTTATCAGGAGACAGTTGAGAGATGTAGTTTGATGTAAGCATGGTAAAAAAACAAAAATTGGATCATTTGATTGAGATGACCTGATGTGATCAAATAGTTTCAGTTGCTGAAATCAATGTTGTTGGGATTACATACCCATATTTTCGTGGCTGGTCATATATTTTGATCGATATGTCAGTCAATGAAAAAGGTGCAAGAAAGTGCTCATTCAACATGGAGGCAATCTTGTTGCCAAGAGCGATAATTCTAAGACCCATTTTCCCCAACTGCTGTGAAAATTCCTCCTGTTCACTCCTGCAACCCCATGTCCTAATGGCAAACCTCTAGGCAGCAGGCCACTCTCAAGCCAGGGATTCTCCTTGGTCCAATATTCAATTACTAGTTTAGCCCTCGTTTGGTAAGGGGTCTTTCGACGTTTTAGGTTCCTGGAGCAGGCAAATGGGAAATTGACCAATTAACCATTGAAGGGCAGTTCCAGTCATGTGGGTGCCAGGAGGAGTCAGGGATCACTGGGTCTTCTTCTTCTTACATTTAGGCAAAGTCTTTTTGTCAAAATGTGTTCTTCTGAGGGCCATAAATGTTCTAAAGGGGTTGGAAGAGAGGTGTCAGTCCGATCTTTGCACTAGACAGGGACTGGATGAGTCTAGACATTTTCAAACCAATTGTCCACCTCATTCTTCAGTACTTCCTCCATTGGTTTATTGCAAACCTTCCAATGAGCCTCAAAACAGGATTGCACCAACCATCCTCCACCAAAAAGGGCTCTGATCTTTTCCTAAGCACTCCCTTATGGAGGTGATGTGTTCCCTCCTCTGTTGAAGCCGAAACCGATTTCCATCCTGCAGAGTTTGAAGCCAAAAATTCAGAGATGGACGAGATAAAGAGTGGTAGCAGTTCTTACCAGCCTTATATGCCAATTCCAAGTAAAAGCAGGAACTGTTAAAGCTATCTTTTGTTCTGCCCATCCCATGTACAGGTTGATCATCCCTAATAAATGACAACTTGTTGACAACATCCCTGTCTTCCGTGTACAGAGACCAAGCCACTGTCCTTCAGGACAAGCGCTATTAGCAGCCAACCAAGCACGTGAATTTGGCCTCTGGGCAGAGCTGGGAGACAATTCAATTCTAAACTCTTTTTCTATTAGACAGCATAAATATAATGTTTAAACTTACTTTTTTCAACTTAAGTTATCATCATCATCATCTGTATTCGATCTCCCTGAGGGCAGATCATAAAAGTTACATACAATAGGAAAAAATCATGTAGTTTAAGACATGTATGTTAAAAAATTATAATAATTTGCGATATGTAAAGGGACAGTGCATACATTTTAAGTCAGAGGATGTCAAATCTAATAAAACAATAAAATGAGTAAAGGTAAGATGCCAGGGACAATCATTCCCTTTACAGCACAGGACCCACAACTCTATTTAAAAAGAATATACAAACTATTTAATCAAAACAACATGCTCCTTCTTTTGCTAAGACATACTTCAAGAAGCTGGTGACTGCGTGACATACACAGGGGTCATTGAGCTGCAAAAGGCAAAATAGGACGGCTTTACACTTAGAAAATGAATGACTGCGTAACATGGGTAGTAAAAATGTATTTACTTGTGAATGGCAAATGCAAATGGAGTCCGAAGAATACTGACCTAGGGGAAAATAGATTAACCAACAGAAGGAGCCTAACCTGAACCTTGCCAGCAGGGTTCTCTCATACACATTGGACACATATAATAAGTATGGAGCAGTAGTTGGAACCATTTGGATAATGCTGTAGTCTCGGACAACAGGTTTGACCACTTCCGTTTTTTCCCTGGTTTCTTGATTATGCTTAAAAAAACAGTCCTGGACCCATTTCTATCTTTCTTCGCAATTGTCTTGGGATGCTCAAACAAGTGTGATCATCCCAGCACCGAGAAACTCTCTTTGATAAATTTTCACCATGGGATTGCCGCACCACGGTCACAGGATAAACAATCTCTGATGACTGCCTGATTGAATTCAGCTTCTTTCTTGTACCAGATAGTACACCAAAGAGCCAAAGGAATTAATAGTGTCTTGAACATATCCCAAACCTAGCTCCAGATGCAGTGGAAAATGCGGGGTTGATGGATGGGCAACTAGTAGCCGGCGACAAAATATGTTCTCTCCTGTCTGCATAGAAAGGGTAGCCCAATATCCCCAGATACCCATTCCATATGTCAGAATTGACAAACCCTTCCGATTATAGATCTCTACGATCAGGACAATAGGTTTTTTGCCAATGGACATGGAAAGCTCGGAAGTAGTGCCAATAGCTTAGGTAAAACTCATTATCCTATATTTCATTCAGGTAGACCAAGTACAGCCATCGTTGAAGTCCAAGCCCAAGTAAGGGAAAGAGCTAAACCTTTCTAATGTTTTACCAGCGCTGTTGAGAGTGCGTGTTTTCTTGTTCCTGGGACCACAAACCATGGTAAAGGTTTTCTTAGGGTTAGTCTCCAAACCCAGCTAACTCATGAAAGTAACATAGCTGGAAATAAGCCTCTTGAGACCATTGGCCGTTCTTGCCAGGAGCACAGCATCATCAGCATATAGGAGTGCTGGAACAGGTTTTTTCTCCACACACAGTACGTCGGCCACAAAGGAAACCATGTTTTTACCAGATTATTTGTGTAACAGAGAAAAATAATTGGGGCAAGCACGCATCCTTGGCGCAACCCTGCTTAATACTAAATGGTAAAGGTACATTCACTGGCACTACCATGTTGCCGTAAGGTCATAGTGAAGAAGTCTTAAAAATTAAATCAGCCCCTCTCCAGCGCCCATGTGCTCTAAAATAGACCACAGCTTAGCTATGGAAACACAATCAAAAGCGCTTGACTGGTCCATAAACGCCAACTATGTGAAAATTCATTTAGCATATTTATATGTGGGCACAAATAAGTGAAGGCTGAGGCACTGCTCAATTGTTCCTAGGCCCTTTCTAAATCCATAATGGCTTAGGGAGAGTATTCTATTTTTATTAATCCAGTCAAGTAGGCGATCCAGGGCTACCCTCCAGATAATTTTGGCAGCAGAATCCATGAGGAATATTGGGCGAGAGCATTTAACATCATGCATGTTGCCTTTCTTAAATACAGGGACTATTCCAGACATACGCCAGGACCTGGGCACACCCACACTTCGAACAGTTTGAAAAAAAGAAGTGAGGACAGGAGTCCAGAACCCCGGGTTCTGCCTAAACAAATCAAGCAGGACACGATCCAGTCTTGGAGCCTTCTTACACCTGCTATCAGCAATCGCTTTCAGAACCTCATCCTCTCTGAACTCCAGGTTTAAACGTAGTGGGACCGGTGGCTGCAGTACTTTATTGGCCCATCGTCAGAGGAGTACATCTCAGAAAAACTCCCCAGCCATGCCTCCCCCGAGATATGAACCGTTACTTTGTATTGCTGTATTAGAGGACATAAAACTGAATGCTCAGCTTTCCAAAAGGCCTGTGGGTCTTTTAAACGACAAGCACTAACAATGGATTCCCATTTCTCCTCCTTTATGGCCTGTTTCCTTCTCTTTACTGCTTGCTGGTAGATTTTCCTGCTGGCTATAGTGGCACTCTGATCTCTGGGGGATTGCTTAAAAGCACTACATAGGGAAACATTGGTTAATTGACATTCTTTGCCAAACCATGATTTTACTTGGTGACATGGCTGCCCAATAGACCTAGTCAACTTCTCTTTTATTCACAACAGACGTTTAGTGAAATCGGTTAGGATAATGACCAGGTCGCAGCTAGCCAAATTACAACTGTCCACTAAAGTCGAGCTGTTGCAGACTACCTGGGGCATGAAGTATTTCAGGTTTGCAGTATGCCAGACCAGTTTGCACCCTGCATCCTTTTTGATTAGGACCTGGGGCGATAGTCGCTTGGGTTTGTGGTTCATAAATGAGGTCTGTATTTGCGCAGCGATCGGATTAGGGTCGCTGTAGATCTGGGCTATGACCTCACTGTTTTTAGTGACTGAGGACATACTACTAGAAGCGAAGATATAGGGGCTTATTCACAAACCCCTATCACCACCACCACGTCACTTTCAGTGACTTTGTGGTGGCAATAGGGGCCTTGCCTTATTCACAAGGCAGCGTTAAGCTGTGTTTAGCGTGAAAGGCGCGTGTAGTGGGTGTTGTGGTGGGCGTTCCACAGCAACACCCATTGATATTTACGCTGCCCCCTATGCACAAGAGCAGCGTAAATAGGAGCTAACGCCAAACTTAAGATCAGGAAAGCCCTGGTCTTAAGTTGGCGATACGAGGAGAAATTTAGCATTTTCCATGTGTGCAGCCTTGTGCAGCACACATGGAAAATGCAAAATGCCATGGTTTGTTTATGTACAGGAAGGTGACCCTTCCTGTACATAAACAAACCTGTTAGAAAAGGGATTTCTGGTTGGCTAGGGCTTGCGCCAAAGCCAGGCAGAAACCACCACTCTAGTCAGGGCAAGGAAGTTACACGCCAAAGATAACCCCTGCTCACCCCCTTGGTAGCTTGGCACGAGCAGTCAGGCTTATCCCGGAGGCAATGTGTAAAGCGTTTGCGCGCGCGCACACAGCAACAACACCCTAGGCCCACCACAAAAGGAACTCCACACAAGGATATATATAAAAATAGCCTTTGTATTATACCAAAACACATTAGATAATAATCACATAATTTACACTGTGCCAACGGGCACTGGGCAGAATTTTACAGGGGACTATATACACATGACAGGGCCACATGGACCACTGTCAGAATTAGCACAAATCACCAATTGTAAATGTAGAAATGTAGAACAAATAATAAATGTAGCACACAACCAGTAACCACTGGTAAAAGGTAAGTACACCCTATGCAATCCTAAACACCTTAGGCATATATCACGCAGGGAACCATGAACTCACTAGAATAACCTATACTAGGAAAGCAATCTCATACGCATAGACACAGTTAGGAATAAAAATAAGCATAAAAACAATGCATATTGCGCAAACGTACACAGGTAAAAATAACCATGTACCCTAGGTGAGGGCACAACACAGGAAAACTGTCCCCAGGCCAACTTGGCCTCTCAGGGGCTGAAACGCCCTTTGTCCAAAATGTCAGGGCTGGGCTGCGCACGCAGCAGAAACAGCAGGGCAAAAGATCAGGCCTAAACGTGGCAGCTGCCCACTACTTGCTGGGCAGCTGTAGACTCAAAGATGGGCCCGGGCATTTACTATGCCCGTTCTAACAGAACTGCGCCACGTTGCAGCTGCCCTCTATCACATGGGGCAGCTGGGGGAAAGGCCAGCACCAACCAGGTGCACGTTGGAGTCCTGCTCTGGGACTCTGAAAACACTAGGGCCACCAGACGTTGGAGCCTACCTGGGCTCTAGACTAAAAATGCCCCCTTCGGTGGAGCCCCTCTGGACTCTAAAAGAATAAGGCCCCCAAACGTTGGAGCAACCCCCCCCTATCAGGCGGGGGCTGCTCAGGAAGTAGGCCGGTCTGGGACCGGCACCCACAACACACACACGGAGTCCCCCAGCCCTTTCCAACTCACCGGGCTGTTCTCTGAGGACTCCGCTCCTCTTCACTGGTTTGCTCGCTCCCGCAGCTTCTCTAGGCTTCGCCCGGTCCCTCCCCCGGGGACACAGCTCCTCTGGCGGCGACGGAGGCTGCAACGCTCTGACTCTTCTGGGGCTGCGGGACTCTCTCCTGACTCACGAGAGCCCTGCTCAGGCTTCCACCACTTCCTTGGTCACCCTGGGTACACGCAGGAGCGCGGGGTAGGCTCCCACCTGCTTCCTGCTCCCAGGCTAAGCCCCGCCCATGTCTCCTCTCCGATTGCCTGACTTCCTGGGATCCCCGGGTTGCGGCGGTGATTTTCTCAATACTGACGCGCGGGGTGGGCTCCCGCCTACATTTAAATTAAATAAAGTGGTGGGGTGGGCACCCGCGATAGAACAGGCAAAACTGCGGGGTGGGCTCCCGCTTAGTCTGCAGGTACAAATCAGCGGTGCCGGATCCCTTCTCCCAGGCAATACGGGGTAGGCTCCCGTCAAGCAACTCAGTCATAGCGGGGTGGGCACCCGGCAACGGGCACCGCAATGCGGGTGGGCACCCGCTTTAAGATACAAACAATCCCTCAAGGCGGCAATAACGTGGGGTGGGCACCCGCTTCCACTGGTAGCTCAGAGGAATCCCCACATAGGGATTCCCTCAATAATCACCGCAGCAGCGCGCTGCACACTGCCATCTCCTCCTTAGGTCAACTTCGAATACAATGTTCCTCCCCATCAGCATGGCACTTCTCCCCACAGAAAAGGCAAGTTATGTTATGTTAAGTTATCCGGATTTAAAGAGCGCATAGCTGCCCCAGCAAAGGGGCGTCCCGGCGCTATAAAGGACAAAATACCAGACACAAGTAATACCAAAGACAAGAACATAGCAGCACTAAGAA